>NC_090358.1:8493650-18493650 GCF_035084215.1 Heptranchias perlo
TATTCAGGGTTAATGGTTCCCACAAATTTTATAGAGTTCAGTAAAAATAATTTGCTCATGACAAGGCAGATCATAAGAACATGAACTTTTTACAAACAAGTGGAAGTCATTAGGCTTAACAAATCCATCCCTTTCTAAAAAGGAAATTCAGGAAGCATCTGAATTGATTCTGGGACCATCTAGATCTATTTAGCTCAGGGCACAAGCAGACGCACACGCAGTCTTACTGAGCTATCCTGGGAATGTTGCAGTTTCCCAAAAGCTTTGATTCATTGTGACCATCTGAATAGGGACATCGAGCACAACATAAAAGGAACTCCGTTAAGTTTAGTGCAATAATTCCTTCCTAAAATATATTGCTTTGTGGTTTTGCTGTATCAGATATAGCAGGAACATAATGCCACTTTAAATTTATTTTCAAATATCTGAATGCATCATCTAATTGAAATGACTTTTAAAAGTAGGATTAGATACAAAAATAGTCCCAAAAGTGAACAGATAAACAGCACTGCAGAACATTTACCACTGAATTCTGTTGCATAATACCATTGGAGATTCTTGGAAAAAGTTAGCCAATCTTCTATGTGCTTCTGTACAATCTCAAGCGTCATCCCTTCTGGTGTACTTTTACCAATTCTCTTCCATTTATGGTAAATCACTATTTGCTACCAATATTTAGGATCTTTTAGAAAATGCTCCTCTTCTTCATTGAACCTTGTTTTAGATGATCACGTATTGAAGCCTGCATGTAACCAGCACTAATTATGTACCATTAGTCAGCAATTATTTTTACATAGAATTTACAGCAGAAACAGGCCATTTTCCCCAACTGGTCTATGCCGGTGTTTATGCTCCACACGGGCCTCCTCCCACCAACAACAGTTTGATGCCGTTTACATCACATGCCTAACCTGAGGGGACCCTACTGTAAATTAGAAGTCTCAATTAAATTGAGGTAGCGTGTGAAAATAAGAAATGTGGTGTCTAGTTTGTTAGTGTGTTTTTAAAAAAAAATGTATTGAGCAATTTTAAAAACTGAAAGGGGGTAAGACCCTTTTAAAAGATACCCGAAAGGATTCACTGGTAAACAGCTCCTGGAGTTGAGAAGTGAATCTACTTTCTAGTAATTTCCTCATGGTTTGCTGCAACAGGTCTTGGGCTTTGAGAGGCACTTACCAGTAAGTTATTGACAAGGTCACTTAGGACATCATCTTTCCTCACATGTAGGGTTTTCCATATATTCCACAACTTTTCTTTTATTTGGGATACAAAATGGCTAGGGGAGATGGGAAGATCCATGGACCAAAGCTGGCTGTAGAACTTTTGTACAGTTTTGAAAGTTTGCTGCTTCTTCACCTGGACAACATTTGATACTTCATTCAGGTTGGCAACAATATAACTGAAGACATTTTGAAAGTTCTTGCGAAGACCAGGAACTGTAGGCTGCAGAACAAGAAAAAAAGTTACATAGAGCTATTTTTTTTCAAAATTGACTGAAGTTACTTACTCATCTGAAATCTCTACCCAATGTGCCATTGGTTTGGCCAAAACCAGGCTGATTTTCTCCCCTAATCTTCTACTCTCCCGACTGTTGCTCAGATAGTTTCACGAGCACCTTCTGGTTACCACACTCATGTGATATGTGAGTCAAGTGTTTGCAGGCAAGGTAACTCTGGGAGGCATCTCAGTCGAGCCTCATTGTGACGAGCGCTCCCTCTCCATAACCGGCAGAAACCCGGTGATAAGATGTGAAGTACTCGCGGTGTTGCTCTGCGTGGCCTAGGTCTGGCCCATTCCCTGCCAATCTGCCGTCACAGTCACCCGAGCTACCTTCCACTTTGTCTGGAACTCCAAGGTAGAATGCATCTGCAGGGACACCATGTACAAGCCCAGGTGGGGGGGTGGGGGGGGGGGGGGGGGGGGGGGGGGGAAGGGCGTCCCCAATGCCGCTCTGATCCTGATGGCCACCTCTGTGCGTGGCTGCCCCAGGATGTGTGTAGCGTCCCAGTACGCAAACACCAAATGCCACTACGTGCTGAGTTTCTACCTGTCCACTACACTGAGAAGACTGGATCTGGCCACTCTGGCCGAGCAGAAGCAAGACGTCCCATCCAGCTGGACCGTACCGTACCACCTGTCCCAGGTGGAGAAGTACCTGAGGAGGAACCCCTTCCACCACAAGGCCATCAGACAATAGTCGACACTAAACGTTCTGAGAGACCTGCAGTGAAAGGAGAGGGTGGATCCAATCGGGCAGTTCCCCGACCAGACGGTTGACGCCATTGCCAGAACTGACCAACAGGCACCAGGATGTAGCCTAGATGATGGTGAAAAGAGCCCTCCCAGCACGGTCCTTCTAACACGCATGAAATCTCAGCACCATCACGAGATGCCCTCGAGGCTTCGGCGGGGATGAGACCGTCATTCACCTCCTGATGGACTGCCCCTTCGTGCAGGTGGTGTGGAGAGGGATGCTTTGTATCTGTCCCGGTTCATCCACAACAGTTCAGTAACACAGGACACTGTGCTCTACGGGTTGTTCCTCGGGACGCAGACAGAGACATATCATCTGCTGCTGAAAAACCATCAACTCAGTGGAGGCCGCCCTTTGGTCCGAAACCTGTTGGTCTTCCAGCTTAAAAGGAGCTGTCCATGACCAAGTGTTGCCGACTGGCACAATCCAAGGTCCAGGAGTACGTGCTGCGGGATGCACTGAAGCGAGGTGCGACCCACGCAAAGGCTATATGGGGAATGGCCACCATGTAAGGCCACCCCACTTTGTATTGTACAGAATGTATTAGAAGATATGTACTGTGTTTTGAATTGTAAAATGAGATCATAGTGTGTACAATCTGCATTGTATTGGTTTGAACTATGTTGCTTGAAATTGTGTCCTTTTACATTGAACTGTGTGTATCTTTAAATTTCATGAAATAAAGTATATTTTGAAATATAAAGAAAAACTTTATCCAATTTTCATACACTCACAACTTTAAACAAGGCTCTGGCTCATGAACGAGAATCCTGCCTGGTTTTTCCCCCCCCACCCCGTCCCAGTCCAGTCAACTGAGGGCGGTTGTAGTTTCTCTTCCCCCACCTGCCTCAATAGGAACCAGGAATGAAACCTGGTCTATTTGGCTTTATACCACACTAAGAAGTGCATTTCCCCAATAGGCTATCAATGAAAACAGGCAAGTTTTGATTCAGCTTAAAGTGGGGGTACAAGCATATCTAAGTCAAATATTCCATATACCATTGATAAAGCTACCAACTGGCCAACATTTTACCATCCCAAAATGCTTCCTAGTACTTTGCAGTCCCTGGGAAACAGGTTCATTGGACTGTTTGAACTACAGCAGTTTGAAGTCCATTGACAGAATGTCACATTTATACCACCCACACCTTCCTTCAAGTAATTCTGGTTTTGTGTAAATTCACATGTTCAAATATTTTCCTGAGTACCAAAAGCTCGTTTGATTTCAAAAGCTGTAGTTCCAACCTCCTTCAAACATCTTTCCTTGTTGCTGTGACATTATGCAAATACATAGCAATTCTAGGTGAGAGGGGGGCAGGGAAGAAAAGGAGGATGAAGGAAATCGTCAATGAATGCAATCTCATGGCTTCAGAACAGAGATGGGAGCTAAAGAACATTAGACACTTTCTTTCTTTCCGCTTGCTAACTTAGGGTGTGTTTCCATTAGTACTTCAGTCAGCGTGACAGTTTCCTCTTTGTACCAACAATACTTTGCAACCATGAAGTGTTTAAATACAAATTATTTTCTTGGAAGCCAGTTTATGTAGGAGACATTTATTTGGTGGTTTGCAGGGTCTGTTTTGAAGTCGCCTTATGTGATCGAAGGGCCCATTTTACGAAATCATGCTCCTGACAAGAAGTCTAGCTTGCTAGGAATATAATCGGGAAATCGCAAGCACACTCCTCACTATTTCCAATCCATTCATTTTAATACACAGAACCATGGGAAGCATGCCCACAATTTCATGACTTATGCCCCTAATGGGCAAGGCTCCACGCTCAGACTTCCCTTTGTAAATTCAGCCCTCTACCGTCTACTCAGCTCTGGTGAGATCTAATATTCCACTTCAGAAATGGGATGGTTTTTGTTCAAAGGTTATTTTTGTTAATTATATGATTTATATCAATTAGTGGTAATTGTATTCAGGTGGTGGGTATCAGTTGGGGACCCTCTTGTATCCTTTTTGGAGGAGAGCTTCGCTGGGGAGTGGTGTGTGTGTAAGGGGAATCTTTGTGAATAAAGCTTGGAAACAACTAAAGACCAGGCTCTAGTATTCTATCCTTCACCACTGGGCTATCCAATTCTAACAGTTTTGTGGTCAAAGTTACCTCCATGATTCCACCCTCCTCTTGCTCTCCTTCCGTGTTCTTAGCACGATAACTCAATACCCATCTGTTGATTAGATCCTGTACGTTCGCATTGCTGCTGGCAATATCCAGGTTTTCATTGGCTGAAGTTCTCTGGAAAAAGAAAAGTGTAAAGGGTTCTTGATCTGCTTTTGCTCAAATTTGCTTTCAAAAGGAAAAAATCCTTTTCCTCCAATTAAACATTGGGAAGATCGAAGCCATTCTTTGGCCCCCATTCCAAACTGTGTTCCCGAGCCACCAATTCCATCCCCTTCCCTGGCCGCCATCTCAGGTTGAATCAGACCAGTCGCAACCTTGGCATCCTAATTTGACCTTGAGCTGAGCTTCCGACCCCATTTCCTCTCCATCACAAAGGCTACGTACTTCCACCTTTGCAATATTGCCCTGCTCCGCCCTCTGTCTCAGCCTATCTGCTGCTGAAACCCTAATCCGTGCTTGTTACGTCCAGACTCAACCATTCCAATGCTCTCCTTGCCGGCCTCCCATCTTCCACCCGCCATAAACTGAAGCACATCCAAAACTCTCCTGCTCATATCCTAACTCACACTTAGTCCCATTCACCCATCACCCCTGTCCTCGCTGATCCACATTGGCACCCATTCCACCAATGCCTCGATATTAAAATTCTCATCCTCGTGTTCAAATCCCTCGATAGTTTCACCCCTCTCTGGCTCTGTAATCTCCTCCAGCCCCACAACCATCCGAGAACTCTGCGTTCCTCCAACTCTGACCTCTAATGCATCCCCACTTCCTTCGCCCCTCATTGGTGGTCGTGCCTTCAGCCGTCTAGGCACCAAGCTCTGAAGTTCCCTCCCTAAACATCTCTGCCTCTCTGTCCTCCTTTAAAGACACTCCTTAAAAACTACCGCTTTGACCAAGCTTTTGATCACCTGTCGTAACGTCACATTCTTTGGCTCTGTGTTAGTTCTTGTCTGGTTACGCTCCTGTGAAGCACCTTAGGAGATTGTACTATGTTAAAGGTGCTATAGAAGTTGTTGTTGTTGATCTTAGTAAACTGTAGGGATTACATTTTCAGTCATGAACCCTTTACAGGTTTGTAGCAATGTATAGTGTGGTGTTCTTAAATTGAATAACTTTTGTACAAGAGTAAGATTCAATTGCAAGCTACCATTTCCTTCCCTTCTTCCAAAATCCTACTGAACATGGAAATAGTCAGCTTATTGAGAGATAAACAGTACATTATTGCATAGGGTGACAGCAAAGTGCTTTAGGATAAAGATTTCCCAGATGGCAAGTTTCTAGTCTCAGCCGTCCTATCAAAGGGTGTAGGGGGTGGGAGGGATAAGGCAACATGCGGAAGGGTGCCTCCTATAGAAAAGGAATCTCACTTCATCGGGCCCCGACCTGCATATTTAAACTAGATCCTGCTGCTTTCCTCCAGGTGTCCTGCTCTCAGATTAATATTGGGACATTGTGGAAAGGCAGCGGGTTCAGAGGAGATAAGTGACTGCCCTCATTTTAACTGCCCCCCCACCTGGTTTCTGCGAGGTGGGAAATTAAAATTGGGGCCTGTACAAAGTTAAGGGGAAACAGAATTTTGTCCAAGTCAAATGTTGTGGATCAACTGGTTAATTGTAGAATGGGATCAAGACATACAAACCAATTGCCACTTAAGTTAATGGTGCATACCAAAAGCAACATTCTGAATAAGTTTTAAACATGATCCAAATATAACCAAACCATGTCTGCAGTAGAAAGCCACTATGAACAAATCACCTTCTCTCAAAATGGAACCAAATCAAAGATTAGTAACTTTCCTACATGTAACTAAAAATGGTCTGAAAGCAAGTATCACTTCAAGTTCAGGAAGTCCTTATGATCAGTTACATTACCCTTCATGAGAAGGTGTTGCCAGGGCCAGAAGATACCACACACGGAATTCACCATAGGTGAAGAGGCAATACAGGTTCAAGCCCCACTCCAAAGTTTCTGATCCCAGCTTTGGTCAACCTAAGGCCAGGAATATTCCAAGAGGGGAGAAAAAAATAGATGGAATTCACTGATCACAGATTTCTCTCTCTCTCTCTCTCTCTATCTATCCTCCCCCTCCTCCAACTCTCCCTCTCCCCCAAAAGTAACTGTTGCAAATTTTAGGCCTGCACTAAACATCCTCTTCGGTTTAGCAGATCCCATGTCCCTTACGATCAGGAGTTTACCTTTACTGCCCGATATCCAGTCACGCAACAGCATGACCCCAGGAGCCATAACAATAAAACTTCTCCTTATATGAATGCATGGCCCCCCTCATGTGTATTTCTTATCTTCCAAAAGGCAAAGTGATGAACATTTTAGTGAGATAAGGCCAGTTTTAAAATAATAGGCTGATTTATTTTACAATATAATAAATTTTGATCTATTCTATAATGGTCCTCATAACATAGAAACTAACAAGGCCCACCACACTATCTCCGTTACTTTCTGGACCAATCATTTCTCTGAAACTGGTTGGCGCTAAGCTTAAAAAGAGATTCCTCACTTAGTTTTTCCCTCCCTTACCTGCTCTGGGCAGATCTCCATAGGCTCTACTTGCATGTCTTTACTTTGCTGGACAGGAAGCCATAAGATTGACCTCTGATCCTTCCCCCAAGTCTCCATACTCGGGCATTGGCCAGTTGAGTACCATTCAAACCAGCTAGCACCCTCCTAGGCAAGAGCTTCCCTGGCAGCACTCCCGCTCAGCTCGTGGGAAGGAAGAAGCCATTCCAACATTCGAGATCCAATTTCCTCCCTACGATGAGTTACCAAATCTCATTGTCGCAAATTGATGTGGGACGTGAGAAATACCATCTTGGATAGACACTTCGGGATAGATTTCCAACTGGCGTTGTGGGTCAGCTGCTCATTATAGAAACTGCCCAATTTACATTTCCATCCAAATTAATGGAAATGAAAATCAGTCGGCTGATCTGCAGCAGTAGTTTTACACCTGGGAAGCTAATTGAAAATCTACCCCTTCAACTGACTCTAAATTCCATTTGGGCTAAATTCAACTCCACGTTCTCAAAACCCGCATGTTGTAGATTTCACCTCGGTTGAGCTAAATGTAGCAATATCTTAATATACAAGTAGGTAAAATCCCTTCTAATTGAAATAATCACATTGACAATAATTCAGCAACAAGCCACATAGGGGAAGACTGAATGCCCCATTGGTCAATTATGAATATGTAGCTTCTAGAAGGCTGCACACTTCCCTTTACTCCAATTCCATTTGATTAAGAATCCATTAATCTTTTAATTTCTTGCAGTAAAACCAAGTTGGGGATTAGCCAGCTGCTAATTAGAGTTCAATTTCATAAAATAGTCAAACGCTTGTCAATTGTTTGTGGGATGTTGCTGGCACAAATAGCTACTGTGTTTATCCAATTAACAGTCACTGCACTTTATAATACAGTAGTTGCATTCAATGTCCCAACAACATTAACGTAACCTCCACTGTTCACATGGAACTGAATGTGAAACATACGAAAATGACGGGCAGGAAAATACCATTAAGCCTGCCCCACACTCATGATGGCTGAAGCATCACGACTGGACAGCCTCCCCCCACTGCGTAATCTCCCAGGAGAGACAAAACATCAGAGAAAAGCCCAGAGCCAATAGGGGAAGATAAAAACTCTGGAAAATTCCCCTCCGACCCACTCAGGCAATCAAAAGTAGTCCAGGGGATCACGTGGGCCATGTGTTCGATATCGGTTAATCCAACAGTCGTACTTTGCAATAGTCATCTAAGCGAGGCTTTAGCTGTTGCTCAAATATAGTTTACCGGTAGCACGCAAGTGGATTCTACACAACTTGTGATTACAGAATTCGCTCTACAAGCAGTCAATATAGTTTATGATTGTGAATTCACAATGGTCCAATTTGGAATTACATAAACAGAGCATTAGAAGCATCATTGGTTAAAGCTACATCAGACTTGTACCAGGTTACTTAAAGACCTGTTCCACAATGTGCTGGTGGAGAACCTCTGGTACAATTCCACATGCATATCTTTGGGGAAATGAGATACTTCTTTACAAATCAATTGTGGCAGCAATGGAATGAATTTTGCAAGAGAACACTTCAAAGTGCTTTGCTCATAGATCTGCTTGGCACAGCCACTCATCTTGCAGTGAGGCAATTTTGATATTAATAATTGAGACGGCCAACTACACAGTTCTATTCTCGCAGCCTGTCCAAGACATTCTAGCCAGTTTGAAAGTACAGTCAACTCTCAGTCGAACATGCTTTTTGCACAGTGATGCCAATTTTAGTCTCTTTACCGACTTCTTAAGTTTGTAAAAGTTCACTTTAATCCTCAAAGATAGTCTGTGCTAACAAAACAATCATAAGACAGCTGCTTTTTCAAATTTGGAAAAGAAAAAAAGAGGGGGACTAGTTAGGAATGAGCCAAGTTGGGGTCCCCAAGTAAAGAATACCTTCAAAAAGAGAAATAATGGGATCAGTGAGGTAATTAAATAGATGGAATTGTAATAGGAATGGGTTGGTTTTGTAATACACAGTTTCACTACAAGATCAGTCTATCGCTACCCTTGTATTCAATCACTGCTATGAAGGGTTATTGGCAAGATTCATAAGCTGCAGCACAATGCTCTAATAGGCCAACTCAGTTCCCTTAATCTTTGTATTAAAACACAGGGGGATTTTTTTCACCTCTGTTTGGTAGTCAGTATAAGCTTACATTATTTTATACTTAAGCAAAGGTTAGGATGATTGTAGGACTATTCAGCTACGATTGGAGGACTATTCAGCTACGATTGGAGGACTATTCAGCTACATTTTGAATTCCAAACGCCTTGGCCCTTGAATTTTCAAAAGGTTCTCCTGCTCTCCAGCTGCAGCTTCAGCAGAAGATCAGTGGAAACTCTGGAGAAATTATGTAAACAACCATCAGAGTCACTTCTCTGGGGGGTTCCACTTATCCCCCAGAATCGCTGGAGAAATTCCAGGCATCAGAGAATTGCAGCACCAGGAGTTTGATTAATCCGACATACAGACAACTAAAACTGCGCAGTCTTTTCTTGAAATTTCCTGGTAGAAGTATTACAGGGCCTTTGAATTTTGCACAACTGCATTGCCAGTAGTGGGTTACTACCCAGAGATGGTCCACCTACTTGTGTTTCATGAATAGAGGGAGGATTGAAAACTCCAATCTACACTCAATCACTCCCCTACAAAAAGGAGTGAATTTATCAGCTTACTCCAATTAAAGAGGCATCTTCATTATGAGCTTTTTCTGAATTTGTGTCAGACGCACATTATGACAATTCAGATGCCCTCTCCCAATGCGGCCATTACATTTATTCAGTTTTTCTTCTTGTTCCAAACGGTCACGCTATGTGATCTGCGGCCCCGTTTGCTTTGACCTGATTTCCTGTGAGCAAAGCTCTTACCCCTCAATGTGATTTTTCAAGCAAATATCTAATTCTTCATCTATGTTACGGTGCGGTGGGACGCAGGTCTGTCTTACTTGAGCTGTGCTGCCAATCTCAGCTGGGCAGAGGCCATTTGTTTTCGCAGAGAGGGAGAGAAAAGAATTTAAGAAGGAAAAATACACAGGGATTAGTTTACAACTGCATTGGCCACTCTCCCAAAAAGCACATGACCTCATGAGACCCCAAAAAGGAGGCGGGGCTGAGTTAAAAAAAAGTAAATAGAAAAAGGTCAGTGTCTGGTCTTGCCTTCAAAATGAGTTTACAGTTAGCACTGTTGTTGATTCTACTATTCCACAAGGAATTGCAGGAAACCCTTATTTTGTTCAATAAGCAATCCACACCATGCAAGATGCACGTACTACATTGAAATACGTGACCCAGTCCCACATCCCTTGCCGCTCTGTCACAATCCTGGTATCTCGCTATCAGATTGCTGGTTTGTTTTGATAATCTTAACTCAATACATAAAACTTGCCTCGGGGAACGAGGGGGAGGGAGGAGGGAGTAAGGGTGGGGGGAGGAGGAAAAGCAACTCCATGGCCCCTATATTAGGAGGGAGGCGGGTTGGCAGCGGTGGGGGGGGGTCGACTGGGCACGTGGGTAACGTGCCCAGTGAAATCGGTGGGCTTGGCACGCGATCGTAAGTAAATTGAAGCCACTTACCTTGGCTTCTGGGTTTCGCGCTGGAAAGCTGCGCAGCAGGCGGACTGCGCACCCGCATCATAGGCTGTCAGCTGGAGGACTCCTTTTTAAAGGGGCAGTCCTCCACTGACTGATGCTGCAGAAAATAGGCAAAATTACAGCATGGAGCAGCCCAGCGGGAAGGCTGCTCCCAGGTTTAATGATGCCTCACTCCAGGTCTTACTAGATGGAGTGAGGAGGATGAGGGAGATCCCCCACCCGGCGGGCGGGAGGAAGCGGCCTGCCTCTGCCACCACGAAGGCCTGGCTCGAGGTGGCAGAGGAGGTCACCAGCACCACCAACATATCATGCACCTGCATACAGTGCAGGAGGCGCTTCAATGACCTAACCAGGTCAACCGAAGTGAGTGCACTTACTCATTCCCCTACACTCCGTCTGCCACATCACCGCCCCCACCCCACATCTCCTTCTGCACTGCCAACACTACTCTATCACATCACTCCTCACACCCACTGAACCCTCATCCTCATCTTACCTGCACTTCCTCACCTCCCCAGTACTCAACCCACCACTACCACTCAACCCAATCCTCATACATGGCTCTGTCTCATACTCACCCTCTCATGCATCTCTTTCACAGTCAGCCTCACCCCACCCGCCACTACCTGTGCTGCAGCCACAGGGCATGCATCACGTATGTGTAGTAGGAAGCGCAAGGCAAACGTGTCATGAGCATGAAGGGGATGCACAAGGGTGTTTGAGGGTTTGTCATTGTTTTTACTTATATTTGATTTCTGATCTACTCACATTACATATTATATTGTCACCACTACTGCCACGGCTTGGTCATTCTTGACTGGCTTGTGCAATAAGGCCCTTTCATGAGGTTCTCCAAGAACACCCTTGATGCCATCCAATGGGTTACCCTACAGTGGGTGTATGTGTAGTTGCACGACTACTTTGTGCAGGTGCCTGTTGCGCAGCACTGTGTTGTGTAGCTCCAAGTGGCGGAGATGGACGGTGTGCCTGGCGAGGCTGGTGATGTTGCTCGTCCTCCAATGGAGTGATGAATGCAGCTACGGAACCCCCCCCACCCAATCCTGACGGTGTGAGTGTGAGGGGGTCCGCAAAGTAGGTAAATGTGTTTGGACAGCAGAGTTTAGGGTATGATGTAATAACTTTGAGTGTGGAGACAACGGTGTGGCAGGCCATACTTTGTCTGAGGTGTTAGAGTGCCCTGCTGCAATGAATGAGGTATTCCCCCCCATCTGTCAAGGAATCCTCTGCATCTCCCGATGGCTGCTGACTGAAACACATCTGCAACAACAGGGAATGTTTCCCACAGCATGGGAAACACGCTGAGGAGAGTCCAAAATCACATCCCTGCTAAAATCTCTTCCCAATGAGGTCTGTCAACGACCTCAAGTACCTCCCTAACTATCTAAACTGTCCTCCCGCTGGCTCTAATTGCCGGTGGGAGTCCCACATGCGGGGGCTGCACGTGCACTGATTCGCGTCATTGGGGAACCCGGAAGTGGGGCGGGTTGGAGCCGGGCTCCGGGATTCCCCAATTTTAGGAACACCCCCCGCCACGAACACACCCGCTCAGCCATCCTAAAATTGACCCCATGTCTCCAACAAATCAGGATATATATGAGATTCATGTGTTACCCATCCAAAATCAATGCAACATTTTACCCAAATTTGTCTCTGCCCTTTCTTCCTTTCTCCTCATCCCCTTCCCAAAAAGTTTTGGGCACAAATTGGATCTTGTCCATTCTGGCAATAACAAGTTAAACTTTACAATACATCAGAAGACATCTCAAATTCTTAAGCCCGGGTTTTAACTCCCGAGCCTCCTCAGCATGGGCCCAGTCAGCCTCCCGCCTGAACCCAGCAGAAAGTGCTAGCTGGCCAGTGGGTGGAATCAGGATTTTGGGTGGCAGGAGGCCACTGCTGGGGATCTGAAGGAACGGTCTCTGACAATCAGATAAGTGCATAGGAGAGGGGGCGGGACAGTGCGATCGGGGGATGGGGAAGGAAGCTTGGGAATGTGTAGGCCCACAGTTTCCTCGTGGGGCTCCTCCTGATCCACAAGGAAATAAAAAAATATATTAAAAATGACGTACCTTTCTGAGCCTCTTCTGGTCCCGGATCCGCTTGCCGCCAGGTTGACCTAGCTTGGAAGCCACAATGACTTCCCCACACAGGCCTTGAGTTAAAATTGCAGTCAGGCCCCAAAGACATCAAAGCCTGATTGGCATATTTAAAGAAGGACCCCACTGCCTCCAGGTGAGTGTCCTTCTCACCTGCTCAAAACAACAGGTTAAAATTGCCCGAGCAGGCAGGGTTAAAATCCGCCCCACGTTTGCACAAGTTGACCAGTAGAATTTAGATAAGTTCAGTGATCCAGGCAGGAAAATTTCATTTAAAAAGTTGAGAGAAATTGCAACAGTTAAATCTAGAAATGGAGTTAAAATGAGCCAAAGAAATATTGCCTTTCATTGAGCCATCACCATACTAGACAAGGCTTTTTAATCAACATAACTGCCAGAGGTTCAAAGTTTATATTTTTACACATCATCTCATCTAGTGGGCCTGTACAGTATTTGGAATCATGGTCATTACTTGGACTAATGTACAGCCTGGGGCTCAGTCAGCAGCCAAGATTAGATAGTCCAGCCTATGTCACAGATTTTAGAAAAAACACTTTGGACCATATAGCATGCCCAATCAAGTATTCCAACCCACAACAGCACTGAAACTTTATGCTACAACCTCATGTTTTTCTTCAAGTTATAGGAATTCACAATAAAATAAGCTATATAGGGAGACCAAAAGTAGTTTCATATCAACTGCATATTGTAAAAGTGTTCACTAGCACAGGCAATCTGGTTTCACTACAGGTGAACCCATCACAGGACCTCAAGTATTCTCATGCCTCATCACTGACAGCAATCCTTCTCAAAAAATACCCCTTAGGTGTACAGGTGCTATTAATTTGATGGGATGTAGTTTACCCAGATAAGCCACAACGCTGCACTTAAAACAGGATTAGAACAGATATTTAGTAAAATTCCCAGATATTTCATGGTTCCCCATGACATGCGAAGATTTGTTGAGATTTCATAACTTGGAGGCCAATGGCAATGTTGTACAACTTCTAATTACTAGGGTTGAGATTATCACCATTTAATTTATTGATTTATTCTTGTACCAGAAAGATATTTAGTCATCTTCAGAGGTTAAATCATAAGTGAAATTCTGAGGTAACACCTGAACCCTTCTCCACCCTACCAAGTTTTAGAAAATGGATCTCAAGTTAGCTGACTCTAATGTGAAACATTCAGTGCAGGGAAACAGAGCAATATCTGTGTTGAGAATATAGGCCACTAGAGGAATGGTTTGTGGTAATGTGGAAGAATTTTGAGAAGCCCAAGTGAATGGCCAAGGCCCACAGTACATCAGCTATGTAAGAAACACGTAATACAATATTGAGTCATTGCTGGTATGTCACTTTTAACGTTGACTGGATAAAGGCATTTAAATAGTAGCTGGAGCTTTGTTCCGTAGATGAAACGCAAGTGTATTCAAAATTTCGCAATGGTCTTAAAAACCTCACTATAGGTCCACAACTTCATGCTATAGTCATTTTGGGCCTATGTCCATGAAGGTAATTCATCTTACAAAGATGCTGCCCATCTCATGTCAAGACTTGAAGTGAAAAAAAATGGATTCATTGTTCTGTAAACTTATGCACAATGTTTAGGGATTTTATCACTAATACATGATATTTTATGGACTTCAGTGTTCACTTTGAGTATCATCTATGTTTAATATCAACAGGTAACACACTTCAAAAACAAGCAACACAGGGTGCACTTACCACAAGCCAAACATCTGGTACCAATGCAGTTATTTCTTGCCCTTGCTTTTTAGCATTCTGAATGAACATCAAAACATGTTTGTAGGCGTGGCTGTATAGTTTAGAGACCAAAAAATACACCCGCTTGTAGTTCCTATGTGGAGGTTTGGAAAGGCTGATGGTTTCTTCACCATTTAAATCTTCATCTACAGTTCCTAAGCAAAAAAACAGTAAGTGAATATTCTGAACAACACGAAGCTACAGGTTTTGCTTTAATGATATTGTGGTAACACAAGTAGTGGACAATGGCCAGAATACAACTTTCCCCCAATTGAAGCCCTCTATATAACCATTTCCACTTTGTAGCTCCCAAGACAAAATTATCTATGGTGCAATTGGGAAAGGGCAAGAAGAACTCAGCAATGCACAGTTTAGTTTGGATGGTTGCATTCCTGGTCTGAATCCCATCATCCCCAAAACCAAGGGGCTCACAAAATTATGGGTCTTGTCTTATATTTAAATTTTACCACTAAGGTCATTCAAATCTGATACTCAGTGAATAGTGCTGTTGTGAAATGTTCAGGAGCACAAAGCAACCTACAGGTGGTTTAGCATTTCTTGTGGCATTGATTTTACTGCAACTATAAGTTAGTCTAAGTCAGGTTTTGAGACAGTCTACGTAGCATATATAAAAGCTGATAGTTATGGCATTTGCAGAAGATGCCCATTGCCAACATATCCAAGTCATAAGTCAAAAGGTGTCCCTGTTCAAATCTAACGTTAAAAGAAGTTCCATTCATTCAGTATCCCCACCACCTTCCGTGAATAAGAAACAACTCTTGTTCACGTGATATCCGAGTTTCATGGGAATAGGACCGAAGAATACTCCTGGTCATTCTCAAAGGTTTAGCACACCTAGTGACAGCTTCTTTCATTACGGGTTGGGGCTGGGGGGAGGAGGGGGGAATGATGAGATAAAGGGTGAACCTTTGCTCTTAGATTATCAACAAGATCTCATCAAGGTGCATCTGTCTTGCAACATATTACAGACAACTTATCGTCAGAAGATTTAAATTAATTGTTAGCGCTTTGCAGCAGATAGTGACAGTTCCTCCTGTGTGATAAAAATCACACGATTGGACAAAGCTGGGTCTAAATTTAACTTAATTACAGAGGAATATCAGGACTGATGAAGTAATGAAGGAATTTTGCACAGTAGTAATTTGCTGCAAGAGAAAAGAACATTTATCCCATTACCTTAGACACATAGTTCCAAAAATTGCTGTATCAGGCTAACGAACGGCACCCGGTTAGTTAGACTTGCCCGTTTAATGTCGGTGATATTTTGTCCTGCAAGTTGCTGGAAGTGGGAGATGGAAACAGCACGTCGCCCCCTGCAGGGCATCTGGGATCTAAGTGAACAGGGCAAGCAACTTTATATCTCCTTAACCAATCCTTAAGGATTGTTAAATCAACAGTGCAGGGACTGAACAAGGAAGTGTAAGTTGACATTGAATTAACCATTCTAAATCAGGTACAGAAAGAGAAATAAAGACTGGGAAGGAAAGATTGGATTAAGAGAGAGAGAAAAACAAGACAAAGAAAAAGTTTTTTAAAAATGTATTTAATTTTTTTTATTTTTAAAATCTCCAACAACAATTAAAACCTGAAAGAACGAGACTCCACACTTGTAATAGTTAATTTTCAATGCCAAAGAGGTTGACTGGCAGTAATTAACACTTATCACTCCGTTAAAAGGGTACTGAGACTGAAATGGACAAGCCCTAACTTTCTGTGGCGAGTTTAATTCGTATCTACCGTGCAAATACAGCAACTTTGCGTTGTTCAATGGGGACCCAGTCAGCAAGATGCCGTTTTCACGGAGCTAACGGTGGAGAGGTGCATCTCCAACAGCAACTTATCGATTTCCACGTTTAATGGCGCATCTGACCTCGCCTGAAGTTGCTGTGGCATTTGCACATAAATAATGGCGAGTGCTATTAGCCTCACCGTTATTATGACAGCAATTTTTGGGCCAATTAATTATAAATGCACTGTCGCTCCTTCAAGCAGACAATCATTTATGTGTAATTGCAAATTCCATAGCAGAACATTTGAATTCTCAATCATTTGAAAATTAATAGCCTGGAAGATTCAGGTTGTGGTGCATACATACCATACAATGGCCGGAAACCTGTCCAAGTTCAATATCAGCTGACATATCAAGAAGGCACAAGGAAAGATAGCCCCAATTATTTGCTGAACACAGAATATCCTCTCATCAGAAAGAACATTAAATCAGCCAGAATGTCTAGACAAACTGGGCAGAAGCACATATTTATTAAAATAAGTCTACTTTTTAAGTATACTTTGGAACAGCTTAGTTGATTTGGCTTCCAATCAGATAGGAGTGGAATGGAGCTTCAGGACAGCTCAACCAGGTCTTGTTTGGAGGGGAAATTTAATGCTTCTGCAATGGAGAGTTGTGGTGGACAACTGACCAGATTCTTTGTTGAGAGGGAGGGAAGGGAAGGAAAAGCAATATGCAATTGGGTCATCCATTTGCTAGTGAAAGTAAAGAAGCTACAAGCCCATATTTGCATGAGGTGGACAGTTGGGAACCAGTGGGATAAAATGAAAGCCAATTTTTTTTTTGGTATTCAGACGAGACTGTAAAACCGAGTCCAGTGAAAAAGCAGTCATTTATAATCGTGAGGCGTCCAGGTTCTGCAACATAAAGCACAACAATGTGTACTCTTTAACTGGGGATTTAGGACCTTTAAAAGCATAAAAGAACTGGCAGTACTTCAACACTTTCATGGCCGTGAAAGTTCAACGTCACACCTATATGGATTTAATGCTTGGAAGGTACAAACGGTCTCCGTTAACCTCACAGGTTAACACAATTGTGAAGATCTAAATGTTCTCTTCAGGCATCAGAGCAGGAAGGTGATGAATGTAATTTGCAAGCAAACACTCAAAGCAGCATGGCACAGCCAGCTCAATGCAAGATCAACTGGAAGCACACATTCCAACTGTTGCTCCACAATCCTATATGTTGACATCTGCCGCTTTCAAAACAAAATTGTCTGAAGCTTTATCAGAATGATACTCAACACAAATATTGTAGAAGTGGCCAATTTGCAGATTTCTCCATTTTTAATAGAAAAAGGCTGAACTGGTTAATATGGTGCCAGTAAGACTGGGTGTGTTAAGATTTCCAACTTCCGGAAGTCCAACACATCATTCCCCTCCTCTTAGTTGGCCTAGAAATTGCAGGAGTGGGGCATCTCACAGCGAGTGCCGTGAATTGGATTTTTTTTACCTTGCCCTTCAGATCATATCATTTTTGCGCTGCAAATGCAAATTGATAACAAGGTCAATGGGGCACCTAGGATCTTGTGAACATTGGGTTCAATGGTCTATCTCTAACAAATGAAATTTAAGGATAGAAAAACTGAGTGATCGACGGAGAAGGAAATAGGTATCTAATAGCATCATTAGTTTGTCATGCAGAGTGTGTTTAGGGAAAGATTTCTGTGAGAACAAAAGAGGGGAAGATGGCCAAACACTCTGCGGAACGGATCCTCCAGCCTCACCAGTTGCAATGTTCCTGATGCGCCCCCCTGCCCACAATCTCCATGACTGCCTCTTCTAATTAAGAGAATTCTCCTCCTCCTGTCCATGCTTTCTCCCTACTGTTGTGTACCAACTTGTCCTGCAAGAAGGGAGGATGTGCGTTTGTGTATGGCTTGTTGTGAAGGTAGAGTAGTGTTGCTGGTGCAACAATGGCACAGGTGTGAGGACGCGAGGGAAGTAATCACGAGGACAGTAGCAGGTGCAGGAGGTTCAGCAAAGTGTGCTGTGGAAAGGGAAGGAAAATGAGGCAGGGAAGGCTTGTGAGTACTGGGCCTAAGGAGAGAGTAAGAGAGATTCTAGTAGGTATCTTAACAACTCTGGTCAGATCATTGATTTTTTTTTTTTTAAATACTGTGCTCTGTTCCTCACATTCACTTGCTCTGCCACCTCTGACCACTGGTGCCAGGCAACTTGCCGTGGAACCCTTCTCCCATCGGCTGGAAAGAGCAGCTCCCTCGTCCTGGTCAGCTCCTCCACCAAAACTTTCAGGGCAGCGTCTGAAAAGCAGGAAGGCGTTCCTGCAACACCTCTGCCTGCCATTTCCAGCGTTGAACTACAATTCCGATGACGACAACCAAAGTGCGTCTCCCCTTGAGGAGGTGCACGCTACCTATAAATGGCATCAATGATGACCGATTCCCCACCCCTAATGGTGAGCTGCCAATAAACAGCATGAGTAGCGCTGGCAGCCAGTCATAATAAAATGAGACATGCAGTCCAACGTGTCCCACGAGTCTCTCAGTGACGTCATCGGGCGTCCTGCTCGTGTCTCTCATTTCATGCCGGAAACAGGCGCAAGTTGAATTTCTCCCCCAATGCTCCGTGGAGCAATTAGATCTTGTACAAGTTCAACATTAGCATCTTGCCTTTGTACGCTATGCCTCTCAGCTATAAAACCAAGAATTTTGTTTGCCTTTTATGGCTTTATCTACTTGTGCTGCCACCTTGTATGACCTGTATCTGTGCACCAAGATCTCACTACTCTTCTACTCCATTAAAAGTCTCATCTTTTAAAATATATTTCCTTTCCCTTTTTTTTTGGTTAAGGGATGTGGGCATCGCCGACAAGGCCAGCAGTTATTGCACATCCCTAATTGCCCTTGAGAAGGTGGTGGTGAGCCGCCTTCTTAAACTGCTGCAGTCCAGTCCGTGTGGTGAAGGTTCTCCCACAGTTAGGTAGGGGGTTCCAGGATTTTGACCCAGGGACGATGAAGGAACAGCGAATTATTTCCAAGTCGGGATGGTGTGTGACTTGGAGGGGAACATGCAGGTGGTGTTGGATCCCACGTCCCGGCTGCCCTTGTCCTTCAAGGTGGTCGAGGTCGCGGGTTTGGGAGGTGCTGTCGAAGAGGTGTTGGCGAGTTGCTGCAGTGCATCCAGTAGATGGTATACACTGCAGCCACGGTGCGCCCGGTGGTGAAGGGAATGGATGTTTAGGGTGGTGGATGGGGTGCCAATCAAGTGGGCTGCCTTGTCCTGGATGGTGTCGAGCTTCTTGAGTGTTGTTGGAGCTGCACTCATCCAAGCAAGTGGAGAGTATTCCATCACACTCCTGACTTGTGCCTTGTAGATGGTGGAAAGGCTCTGGGGAGTCAGGAGGTGAGTCACTCACCACAGAATACCCAGCCTCTGACCTGCTCTTGTAGCCACAGTATTTATGTGGCTGGTCCAGTTAAGTTTCTGGTCAACGGTGACCCCCAGGATGTTGATGGTGGGGGATTCGGCAATGGTAATGCCATTGAATGTCTAGGGGAGGTGGTTAGACTCTCTCTTGTTGGAGATAGTCATTGCCTGGCACGAATGTTACTTGCCACTTATCAGCCTTAGCCTGGATGTTGTCCAGGTCTTGCTGCACGCGGGCACAGACTGCTTCATTATTTGAGGCGTTCCGAATGGAACTGAACACTATGCAATCATCAGCAAACATCCCCATTTCTGACCTTATGATGGAGGGAAGGTCATTGATAAAGTAGCTGAAGATGGTTGGGCCTAGGACACTGCCCTGAGGAACTCCTGCAGCAATGTCCTGGGGCTGAGATGATTGGCCTCAACTACCACTACCATCTTCCTTTTGCTAGGTATGACTCCAGCCATTGGAGAGTTTTCCCCCCTGATTCCCATTGGCTTCAGTTTTATTATGGCTCCTTGGTGCCACACTCAGTCAAATGCTGCCTTGATGTCAAGTGCAGTCACTCTCACCTCTGGAATTCAGCTCTTTTGTCCATGTTTGGACCAAGGCTGTAATGAGGTCTGGAGCAGAGTGGTTCTGGCGGAACCCAAATTGAGTATTGGTGAGCAGGTTATTGGTGAGTGCAGCTTGATAGCACTGTCGACGAAACCTTCCATCACTTTGCTGATGATTGAGAGTAGACTGATGGGGTGGTAATTGGCCGGGTTGGATTTGTCCTGCTTTTTGTGGACAGGACATACCTGGTCAATTTTCTACTTTGTCGGGTAGATGATGGTGTTGCAGCTGTACTGGAACAGCTTGGCTAGAGGTGCGGCTAGTTCTGGAGCACAAATCTTCAGCACTACAGCCGTGATGTTGTCGGGGCCCATAGCCTTTGCTGTATCCAGTGCACTCAGCTGTTTCTTGCTATCCCGTGGAGTGAATCAAATTGGCTGAAGAATGGCTTCTGTGATGGTGGGGATCTTGGGAGGAGGCCGAGATGGATCATCCACTCATTGCATTTATCCCCGGCTTCCATTGTTAATATTTAGTTCCATTGCCATTAATATTTAGTTCATTGTAAGGCTGTTTAATAAATAAATGAAAACAAAGTGGAAATTTCCATTATTTACTGAGCAGCTACCACCTGTTGTAGAGAAATCTGATGATGAAAAAGTCCCCACCAGATTTAAACTGCAAGTTAAAAACGCCATTGCTGTCTAGGTCATGTTCCTTTTCCTTCTTTCTCCGCAATACATCATGGTAGTAAACCCTTTAATCAACCAAATTAAAAGCTCTTCTATCCTGACATTTATGTTTGCCCTTCCTTTAGGCAGCTGTGGTATTGGATGACAAAAAGGCCAACATCACTCCGAAGACAAGGAAGATTGCTCAGTACCTGGACACATTTCTTTGAAGTGGCTCCTCCCCCACCCCGAGTTCACTACATGAGCAGTGAATTAAGACACTGGAATTCTGCATATTAAATAGAATGTTCCGAAACCAGCACTGGGAATTTCCTTGGATGTTCTCCCAATCAGCGGCCGTAACTTCGGATAAAGAGCGGCGTAAACAGGGTTTCTGCTGAAGTTACAATGGCCGATCGAGAGACTCCACCCTCCCCAAGAGGAAATATATCGGCGTTCCTTCATTGTCGCTAGGTCAAAATCCTGGAATTCCCTACCTAACAGCACTGTGGGAGAACCTTCACCACACGGACTGCAGCGATTCAAGAAGGCGGCTCACCACCACCTTCTCAAGGGCAATTAGGGATGGGCAGTAAATGCCGGCCTCGCCAGCGACACCCACATCCCATGAATGAATAATAAAAAAAGAAATTCCCATCGCTTGCACTTAACTGCATTTTAAGTCACTCTGGTTAAGTACCAGGTTAATTCTGTCAGCTTGGCAGCACTCTCACCCACAGTCACAGTCAAGAGCCCAACTCCAGGACTAGACCATATAATCTAGACTGATACTCCAATGCAGTACTGAGATAGCTTTGCATTGTAGGAGATTCGGTCTTTTAGATGAGATGCTGAACCAAGGCTCCCATTTTCCTGTTCAGGTGAACGTAAAAGATTCTATGGCACGAGTGAAAGAGATTCTCCTGGTAACTGGCCACCATTCATCCCTTAATCATCAAAACTGATTACTGGTCATTAATTTCACTGCCTTTTATGGGTTCTTGCAGTGCACAAATTGGTTGCCACATTTGCCTACAAAACTTGATTGAACTTAAAAGTAATTCATTGGCTATGAAGGGCTTTGAGACATCCTGAGGATGTGAAATGCACTATAATCCTATGATATTGCTCATTCACAATCACATAATCCAAATCTGAAAGAAAACTGAAGCCTGCAATTTTATTCTGATTAGAACCAAGTTAAGGGAACATTGACCAGTCTTGTTGCTCCTTCTAAGCTGCAAATACAGTATTCAACATCCTTCCTCCTTGCTGCAATTAAATCTAGACTCATTGGGCTGTTTCCTACTTTAACACATGTTTTTCCAGGACCTCAAAATTGTAACTTCTTACCTCCCTCAGGCTTTCCCTTCTCCTACAATCTACAACCATTGAAAAAAAGAATCAATGCTTTGCTTTACTGAATCACCAATTCCTGATTTACCTCACTTCCTCTTCCATCTTGACACTTTCTTGCACCATCTACCTCGACTCTTCAGCCAAGTTTCTTATTTTAAAAATAAGAGCATGGTCAAAATGTTTCTTTCAAATCAGCTCCTATCACAGGATCTTGTTAAGGAGGACATCATCCTCTAGGATACATAAGTCTCAGGCTTAAGGATCCTCTAATAAGCTGGTCAAGCCTGGGCTTCAGTTGTTTGCAAGCTTGCCAACTCCCCACATTTAGTGTCGCTGCAGTTTGTGTTTTGTACGATGCCAGTATTTTACTGCTGTTTTCACTGTCAGTAGTGCAGGATGGATAGCCCTTCCTGATTGTACTGAACAGAGTGTACGGTTCTGTTGGTTCCATTGCAAGTTGTAAATTTAAATAGTTTTCGCACAGGGCGATCCCCTTTCATGTTGAAGAACTAATGGCACTCAGTCCTCAAGGAACTGCTTCAAGAGGACTCTGCCTGACACACTGAACTATATTGAAGGTTACAGTGACTTTTAGGCTGCACTTATTTTTCCACCCCATTAAAATGAAATGCCTTATAAATGCTGAGTCTGTGTTTCATTTGGACAAATTGTCTATCCCTTCACAATAAACTAGAGATTTAACGATGTTGAAAGACATTACATTTTTTCCATTGCCCACTATTGAATTAGAACTAGTTTCTGGTTTTGTTTTATTTTCTGAAATAAAATGAACAATGAGTTTATGTAGCACCCTCTCCCTTCATTCTCAGGATGCGTTACAAGTCATGGATTACTTTTGAAATGTAGGCAAACACAGCAGCCAATTGGCGACTTCCCAAAAAACAGCAAATTGAATGAATGACTGGATAAACTATTTTTGGTGACGTTGATGAGGGAGGAACATTGGTCAGGACACTGGGAGAACCCTTCTTCTTCAATTACGACGACGTGATCTTACATCCACCTAAACAGAGACGGCCTCGGTTTAATGTCAAGTTCAAAGGACAGCACTTCCAACAATTCAGCAGTTTCTCATTGTCATACCGAAAGGTCGGCTTGGATTATTTGTTCAAATCCGCAGCGAGTCCTGAGCCTACAACCTCCGACAGTCTCAGCAGTGTGGCATTTTAACAATGGTGATTTAGATTGAGCCACCACCTCCCTGCCTCAACTCTGACCCTGTCTCACTGAGTGGAGAAGTCACATTACATCAGCCTACAGCAGTAAATCGAACTGCAGTGAGTGACACACATTTCTGCACAGTGCAGACATTTCTGGTGTTTGTACTTCTGATTAAAAAAAACTGTTGAAAATTTTGCTTTGTACATTTGAGTGAGCCATGGTTGTCCCAATGCAACCACCCAGTGGGGTCTTTGACTGGACAAGCACTCAGGTTATGTGCTACACACATCAAGGCAGAACGTACCTTATAAATGCTACTGGGTAAAATCTGTAAGGAGAAAGTTGTGAATGTCGAATGCTCATTTTGCCCACATGTAATTACAGGAACGGTTGGGACATTTGTGTTTAGATGAAAAAAAATCAGTTAGTCCATACAGATTAGACTTGATTCCTGAAAGACAGCATCCTCTAGTGGAAGATAAAGAGATTTTTCTTCTCCCAGTTTTATGATAAAGATACAAGAGGCATGGATTGAAATGCTACATGTGTCAAATGAGGAAAAAAAAATCGTTCAGCATGACCCAACCACTATTCTACCTCAAGACCGCCTGTCTCTATCAAAACATCCAGCATCTAATTCATTTTGAATGCTTCAAAAAGGTGAGTCAATATTTACTACATGGGTGGCAGTCTATTACATTAATCAGCATCACATTTGATGTTATTCCTCAAGTTTAACTGCTTGATCAGCTGGTTCTACCCCAATTTTGGATAAAATCACCAACATTTTTTAAAAGTGAGAATGCAAATTTTTCCTTAGCTCATCGACCTAAGATCTAAGATTTTTCTTGTCCTTCACAAAATCCTTTCCACTTCCTCTCATCTGAAGGACAATATTCCACATGCAATTATCTAGGATGCTTTATACCAGTCTTCTATAGGTCTATATACACACCAACATTTGTTTTTTCAAATGATGCTCCATTATGAACACATTGCGTGATAGACAGTGTAGCATCCATAGGGATAATTATATATTCACATAGATAAATATATGGGCAAGAAAGTATGTTGAGTGTGAAGATTACTAAAGCCAATATATATATATATATATAATAGGGGTAATTATAGATCCCACAGCATATCACCATTTCAATACATTGCTGCAGTGTACTGGGATTCCGTAGAAAGCAAACTGCTTCATTTACATAATTTAAAATGTCTATTGAACATCGTAGAATGTTACACCGTAGAAACAGGCCATTCAGCCCATCAAGTAAGCACTACTGCTCCCCCTCCCTCTCCCTCTCCATACAGTCTAATTCCACTCCACCTCACAACCATTAATAATCTTTTTATTCAAGCAGCTAATTTGCTTCAACAACAGTTTGTGGCAGAGATGTTTACATTCTAACTACACTTATGAAATAATATTTTTCTAACCACCCTTTAATTCTTTGCGCATTTCATCTTAAACCTGTGCCTTATTGCTGACCAGTGGAAATGTTTACTATTGCCCTCATTGTATTCCTTAAAATATTGGGCCTAACTTAGGTCTTGGACAAGCTCAACATTAATTCCTTGCTTTTGTATGCTATACAGCTAGGCAAAAAAATAATTTTTTTTCTTGTTTTATGAAGGCTTATACTTGTGCTGGAACCTTTAGTGAGCCATGTATCTGAACACCAAGGTCCCTGTGGTCCTCTATCCCATAAAATATTAATATTTAAAAAGTTATTTCCTTTCCATTTTTTACATTACAAGTGCACACAAGAGCAAAAAAAAAAGGAAAAAGGGGAAAAAGAGAAAGAGAAGGAAAGAAAGAGAAAAGAGAACTTGCATTTAAGAACATAAGAAACAAGAGCAGGAGTAGGCCAATCGGCCCCTCGAGCCTGCTCTGCCATTCAACAAGATCATGGCTGATCTGATCCTAACCTCAAATCTAAATTCATGTCCAATTTCCTGCCCGCTCCCCGTAACCCCTAATTCCCTTTACTTCTAGGAAACTGTATTTCGGTTTTAAATTTATTTAATGATGTAGCTTCCTGGGGCAGCAAATTCCACAGACCTACCACCCTCAGTGAAGAAGTTTCCCCTCATCTCAGTTTTGAAAGAGCAGCTCCTTATTCTAAGATTATGCCCCCTAGTTCTCGTTTCACCCATCCTTGGGAACATCCTCACCGCATCCACCTGATCAAGCCCCTTCACAATCTTATATGTTTCAATAAGATCGCCTCTCATTCTTCTGAACTCCAATGAGTAGAGTCCCAATCTACTCAACCTTTCCTCATATGTCCGCCCCCTCATCCCCGGGATTAACCGAGTGAACCTTCTTTGTACTGCCTCGAGAGCAAGTATGTCTTTTCTTAAGTATGGACACCAAAACTGTATGCAGTATTCCAGGTGCGGTCTCACCAATACCTTATATAACTGCAGCAATACCTCCCTGTTTTTATATTCTATCCCCCTAGCAATAAAAGCCAACATTCCGTTGGCTTTCTTGATCACCTGCTGCACCTGCATACTAACTTTTTGATTTTCTTGCACTCGGACCCCCAGATCCCTTTGTACTGCAGTACTTTCCAGTTTCTCGCCATTAAGATAATAACTTGCTCTCTGATTTTTCCTGCCAAAGTGCATAACCTCACATTTTCCAATATTGTATTGCGTCTGCCAAATCTCCACCCACTCACCCAGCCTGTCTATATCCCCCTGTAGGTTTTTTATGTCCTCCTCACTCTCCACTTTCCCTCCCATCTTTGTATCATCTGCAAACTTTGATATGTTACACTTGGTCCCCTCCTCCAAATCGTTAATATAGATTGTAAAGAGTTGGGGACCCAGCACCGACCCCTGCGGAACACCACTGGCTACTGGTTGCCAGTCCAAGAATGAACCATTTATCCCAACTCTCTGCTTCCGGTTAGATAACCAATCTTCCACCCATGCCAGAATATTACCCCCAATCCAGTGATTCTTTATCTTGAGCAATAATCTTTTATGTGGCACCTTGTCGAATGCCTTCTGGAAGTCTAAATACACTACGTCCACTGGTTCCCCTTTATCCACCCTGTACGTATGTCCTCAAAGAACTCAAGCAAATTTGTCAGACATGACTTCCCCTTCGTAAAGCCATGCTGACTTTGTCCTATTAAATTATGATTATCCAAATGTTCCGCTACTGTCTCCTTAATAATAGACTCCAAACTTTTACCCACCACAGATGTTATATAGCATCTTTCTGTTAACACTACTGTGAAGCATCTTGGCACATTTTACTACATTAAAAGGTGCTATTTAAATGCAAGTAGCTATTAGGCCATTCTGCTGAGCCTTCTAGCAGCCAAGGTCTAGGAGTGAGTCATCTGTGTATCACATGTAAGGAAACAGTGACCAAAATTTTTTTTAAAAAAAAGAGGATTCTTACCATTCTCGTTTTCATTTGGTAGATAAGAGTCAACTAAACCTTTAGTTTTCTCAAGTCTGTAGGTCACCACATTTATTGCTTTGTCAGAGACATGAAGGATAGGAATGGTGACTTTATCTGTTATGTTCTTCACTTTCATAACTGCCATTTGTTTCACATCTGATGCAATCTGCAAAGACATCAGTACAGATATTACTACATTGTAAATACAAGTTAATGCCTTTATTGGATAAATGAAGGACTATTTGAATTAACCTGGCACTAACCCTACTTAAAATACAAGTTTTTAAATTTTCTAAAAATGGTATGTTACACAACCCTTCTACTCTCTGCGCCACAAGCTAAATCCAAATATCATGTTGTATAAAACACAAGGGAAACTGAAGCAAGAAAAGGGTCAATCAAGCCCACTCTGTTCTAGCAAAAGACTGTTTCAATTTCCAGCATTTGTATTAAAAGAAATTGCTCGAAATGCAGAAGAAATCCATCAGTGTCTACAGAAAAAGAACTAAAAGGGTTATATCCAAAAAAATGTCTTTTCCCTTTGCAGATGCTGACAAGCCTATTCTGTATTCCCAGTATTTTCTATCATGGGCCCTTTCTCCCTACTCCTACTTATTGATCCTCTGCATTGCAGAATTCCAAACTCCTCCCCCAACCCTCTCAAAAATCAATGCTGTTGATATCTGTATTCTTCCAATCTTCCTTTTGCAACAGATGTATTCTTATTAAGTGCAGAAAAGATGCATTTTTCTTCTGACTGAATTGATTATAATGGGACTCATTTGACCAAAGTGTATGTTCATCTCGAGCATGACGTCAAACCTGCAACCCTTCCCAGTTTCAGTATATACAATGCTTTTGAAGTGTACCATGATCCAAATAGGAGCACTAAAAAGGAAAGACCTTTAGTAAAACCCTTGTACATCAATGGAAACCTTTTTTACTCCCCAGCAGCAGTTTTATTTTTTATCTCTGTAACCTCCTTCAAGCCCTACATCCCTCCGAGATCTCTGCGCTCCTCCAATTCTGGCCTCTTGTGCATCCCCGATTTTCATCGCTCCACCATTGGCGGCTGTGCCTTCAGCTGCCTAGGCCCTAAGCTCTGGAAGTCCCTCCCTAAACCTCTCATTTCCTTTAAGATGCTCCTTAAAACCTACCTCTATGACCAACCTTTTGGTCACCTGTCCTAATATCCCCTTATGTGGCTTGGTGTCAAATTTTGTTTGATAATGCTCTTGTGAAGCACCTTGGGATGTTTTACTATGTTAAAGGCGCTATATAAAAATATATAAGTTGTTGATATTTTTAAACCCGTGACCATGATGGCAGACAGACAGACACAAACTCACTTTTATGGAGTCCTCATGAAGTGCAGGAAACTTCTCCTCCAGATAGTCAAGTCCTTTACAGGCATAGACATTGGCAACTGCAACTGTAAGCCATAATATTCCTGGTCATCACATGAGTGGAACAACTTGAACAACCATATACCAAAGTGCTTTGGACACTTCAGTAAATGCCTGGTAATGCTTACTGGCACATATCAAAGACCGGCACTGTAGGCTCTCATTCTGCAATTTTTGTAGCACAACAAATTTGGACTTGGAAGATTAAATCATGTACTTCTCATTTTCAGAAACATGATATTTACAAGACAATTACCATATAAATTTTTTTTAGAAAGTGTTGATGATATTGGGGATTTTATCTTGAACAAGTTGAATGAGGGAGCAGACTTTTTACAATGGTGATTAACACAACAATACAGTGTGAAGAGTTTTGCCTACTGTGACGGTTTTTTTTAAAAAAAAGGGGAAATAAGACTGATAAATTTATCAATAGCTACAGGCCTTGCAACATAGAAGTAGAATTCATCTATAGTTAAACAATCTGGAAGCCAAGAACTAAACTTTAGGAGGGATGTCAGAGGGAAAAACTTAGTCTTGGGCTACTCTTCCACATGCTACATTGGGTTGGTATATAATTATACTGGCAGATACATGAGCAGGCCACAAACCAGTCCACTTAACTGAGGAATGTTTATATAAATGGTACCGAAACAAGGTCTGTACAATTGGCTCTTTACTAGAAAGTTACTGGGCAACTTTTCAGTACACTTTAGTCAAGTAAGCTGAAGTATTGGAAGATAATCCATTTATTATTGGTCATTACTAAGTTACCAAAGTGCACTACTGGAGTCAAAACTAGGAGTGGAGGTAACAGTCAGTTTAAAGCGTCAAACAGAATTATTTTTGTGCTTGCTTCCATTTTTTTTAGAAAAAGTTCCCACACTGCCAATCTCTCCCATGAGGCAACTCTACATTAACCTCAGAGGAATAAAAATCTGTGTCTGATCCCATAATATTAATATAGATACATTATACACTTTTAGAGTATGAAACTGAAAACCTTTTAGCAGTACAGCAACTATCGATTTGGAGGAGATGGATGTACAATTGAACACCAAGCACTTCATAGTAGCTGCAGTACTCCTTCTAGCCAGAGAAGGTTCCAGAACCAAGCTAAGTACAGTAGGTAAAGATTTTGCTCAGCGCCATTTTTCAGATTTCCTGCCACGAGATTACAGTACGCTTGGCTTAAATATGGCTTCCAAAGTTTACAAACTGATCAGAAGGTGCACAGGTTGGAACCATTTAGAAAATCTTTGACTTTTGAAGCTGAATTTGGCAGTTTTAGGTGCAGCTGTCTTAAATAAGTGCGGCTGCAGAATGTACAATCTACAGATGCACTGCAGCAACTCACTAAGGTTACTTCAACAGTATTTCCCTGCCCTTGGACATTTGGCACCAAGAAGGACAAGAGCTGCAATGTTGTGAGAACACCATCATCTCCAAGTCACACACATCCTGACTTGGACATATATAGTCATTCCTTCATCGCTGCTGGGTCAGAAACCTGGAAATCTCTATGTAACACTATTGTGGGAGCACCATCGTCACAAGGACTGCAGCAGTTCAAGGAGAAGGATCACCACCACACTCAGGGCAACTAGGGATGGGCAATAAATGCCAGCCTTGCCCACATACTACAACAGACTACATTTTGAAAAAAAGTACTTAATTGGCTGTAAAGCACTTTGGGATGGCATGAGATTGTGAAAGGCACTATATAAATGCAAGAATTTCTATTTTTATATACTGAACAGAAAAGGGCACTGATTCAATTACAGGTTATGTCAGTACATCAGTGTGTTGAAGCTCCAATGAATTGCAGCACATACCTACAATTCCCCACACTGAGTTTTTCCGGACCTCAAAACTGTGAAACTTATTGCTCATCTTTCGGATGAGATGTTAAACTGAAGCCCCGTCTGTCCTCTCAAGTGAATGTAAACGATCCCATGGCACTATTTTGAAGAAGAGCAGGGGAGATCTTTTTGGTGTCGTGGCCAATATTTATCCCTCTACCAAACATCACTAAAACAGATCTTCTGGTCGTTATCACATTGCTGTTTGTGGGACCTAGCTATGGGCAAATTGGCTGTCGCATTTCCTACATTAGAACAGTGACTACACTTCAAAAGTATCTCATTGGCTGTAAAGCTCTTTGGGACATCTTGACATCGTGAAAGGCACTATATAAATGCAAATCTTTCTCTCTATCTGGCTTTCCTCTTTCCTACGATTTCTAGGCCTTACAGCTAAAGCTTGGGTGTCAATCACTACTTCTGCATTTACCTCACTCCCCAGAAACCAGCTATAGTGACACTGGACAGATTACTTTCTCTCAGGTCTCTCCTACCTGGGGATGGGGAAGGGATTGACCACTTGATATTTTTGAAGCTTCCATTGTTTTGACATTTGATAATGGTTTAAAACCTTGAAACATTTAGAATTTTTTTTTTTTAAAAAGGAACAATGGAACCTTATTCCAAAAAAAATGTTCTTTAGCATTTGGAAAGATTTTGAAAAAAAGGAAAGCAAATTAATATCTTTAATGCCCTTCAAGTGCACTTTCTGGTAGATGCAAATTTCATCTAAATCAGACATTTTCCTCATATAAAATAGTACCAAATTAAGTCAATGTAGTGTGGGCGATCCATCATTAAACTACACTATCTTAAAATGGCACAAACACAACCCAATGAAGCCAAATTATGCAAATATCCTGACCCTAAATAACATTATTAGACAAAGAAAAGTTACATTCAAGAAAGGCCTGCCACGTCATTAATCATCCAGCTACTGCATCCTTGGTTTTGCTTTTCTAAGTCCCAGTAATGTTCCGTTTCAGTGAGTTATTGCTGGACTTTTTGACTGGCTTTGTCATCTGGTGATGCTGGCCATGTCCTGATAGTTAAGTTCAGCCTAAGCCAACAGAACAGCAAATGGACCAATATCTATGTCTGAAGTCAGAGGCAGATGACATGCTGAAGCCAAGCATCAGTGTGGAAGAATGAGATGGAAAGCAAGACAATAAATGTAGGCATATTCACATACTGAGCCCAAGGTTAACACCACAACTAGTAGGTCCTTACTTTGAGGCTGTAGTTTCTGAAGAACTGGCTGCATGCTCTTCACAGCCAGAGCAGTAGTTATTTTTATTCCTCTCTCAGAAACCTCACAAACTGATGCGACTACAGGATATTTGTCCTTGGTGTGGTTATAAGCATTGTAGAAGATGTCACAAGTGGAACTTACTGCCAGCAGGCTGCTGAACCTCTTTATGAAGTTCTCCTATAAAAGTAATGAAATACAAGTTATACTTGGATACGCAAATAAATTGCCATTCGCACTTCAACATCTGTCAACGATACATGTAGTCATTTTCAACTGGCTCTTGGTTATCGTTTACCATGTATAGTTCACCAATGCCTGTTACCAGATTCCCATTGTACTGCAAGCTATTATTAAAGTGGCATAAACAAGCTCCCTGGTTAAGAGTCAGTGCTGATCCAATAGTCTATCCTTTCCCTTCCATCCATTAACATTGTAGCTTGTATTGTGTTCTTCCTTACCTTACTTTCAGTGTAACTGCACTGCCTGTCTTCTGTCATTACGACAACCTGTAAATATTAAGTGCACACCCATGTAAGTCTACGCCCGGTCATCAACTTCAGAAGCAAAAAAATGTTACTAGAAGTATTAATACTATTACATCCTCAGAAGGCAACACTACAGCAGTGAGATATAGTGTAGGACTGCTCGGTAGGAGGAGATAAAGATTTTGCAGAGGCAGACACCCAAAATGAGAAAGCAGGTAAAGCAAATAAAGGCATGGCACTCAAGGGTGAAATGGTACAGGTAAAGAAAAAGTAGGATATCATAGGCAATCCATTGTAATTGGTGACTCTGTAGGGAGATTTGTGGATAGCAAGTTGTGCAGGGATAACAGCAAGGAATGATTTGATTTTTCCTATTACTAAGGGCTATAGCTCATCAATCTGTTTTCAATCAGACAGATGGGCAGAGGATGAGAAAGCAGCAGAAAAGGGGGACAGCCAATAGCGGAATTACAGGTGGGAATGGAGCGATCAGGAGTAGAAGAAAGATCATCGACCTGAAACATTAACTGTTTCTTTCTCCACAGATGCTGCCTGATTTGCTGAGTATTTCCAGCATTTTCTATTTTTAAATTTAGAAGAAGAACGGTGAGTAAGCTTAAAGCAGAGTGCAGGAGGGCATGTTATCTAGGCTTCTTCCATCATCTAGAGAAAGAATGAGCAAGATCATTAATTTCAAACGAATCATTGGTTATGAAACACTGGAGTATCCAGAGATACATGATAAGGTACTATGTGAATGCAACTTCTTTCAATAGATGGAGCACTGTTGACAAAACAAAATTGGGATTTATTTAAAATAAATTTGAAAGGAAGGGTCTAGTACTTCAGTAAGCAGATGAGCAAATGGTCACCAAGGAGAGGAGAAGCAGTCAAGCAAGAAAATTCAAATAGGATTACAGTATTAATTATTACATTTAAATGCATTAGTACTAATCATCTATTGGAATTGAGATAAACAGGCAAAGGCACAGATATTGATATCATGGAACCAACTTCAAACAGAATATGGACAAGACATGTTAAACACATTTAAAACTGAAAGGCATTAAGCTAAATGAAGGTGTGGTAATATTGGTGCAGGGGACAGGTTACTGTGGAGCACAACAGAAATGCTTCAACATATTGAACCATGATTGTCCAGCAAGTAAAGAGTATTAGGTTGTTCATAAGATTCTATTTTTAAGAAGTCAATTTAAGCATAATCTCCAGAACCCATAAATATTGCAAACTGAAGATGGAGAGAATGCAGTCAAGGTGATTTTGTACTATTGTATTTGCTGAGATGCACAGTATTAGCACCAGGAAACTAACTCTTCCAGGTGAGCTCAATATTGCTGCCAATTTGAGATCACTCCACTATACACTCGGTAGCAGTGTCATACTGCCTCATGTACTACACTTCAAGCCAAAAGGGCAGCAAAACTGTGCCATTACAACTAGTTGTTGATGGATGTCTCCATTTGAGGTAATAGTCCTCTCTATTTTATTAGACTAAAAGATAGCTTTAAGTCTGCATACAAGCCAATGTACTTTATTTTATCAGCTAATTGGAAGAGTTTACTAACACCCACTTGAAATCGGTTACTGCAGAACTGTCAAAGAAGCTTCCCCTCCAATATTTGTGCCAGTCAGAAAAGCGGTGGCCAAAGGACGGGAGAAAATGGAATGTTAGCTAATGAGGAATGCAATAAAAAGGAATAGGCAATAGCCAAGCAGAGACATCTGTTAAGAAGTTTGATTCAAGAAAGATCAATACGCATTTGGGGAAATAAACTCATTTTTCATTAAATTTGATAGTTTTAAAAATGAGCCTTCTTGCAAGTTAAGCACTGCAAAAAGTTGTAGATCAAAGATCAACAATTGCATGCAGTCAGCAAGATTGACCCTTCCAAAACATACTGAAGAGGGAATGAAATATTCCAGCCTTGCAAGCTGAGCCACATTACACTCTTTGGCATGGGAAAGGAAATAAACTCTTGCACAAGTCTAGGACAAATCACTGTGACCCAGTGCTGAGGGGCTGACTGATTGACCCTGGAAGGAAATAAACTAATTATATTTTAAAGGTGGACTTTAAAAAAAGCTGCAATTATTTCCTCCTGTTTTTAAAAGCCAAAAACACCGGTGCAAATCAAAGACCTTTCATTGCACGACAAAACCATCATATACAATGGAAAGAGCAACATCTATTCTGAAAGGCATTGACTGAGGTCTTTGCCCTGTAGGTTCACTACCAATCCAATTATTTAGTGACTAAACTATTAGACAACATACAAATCATATGCAAATACAAGACTGGCAGGGTTATCGGTACAAGAATATTCAGAGAGGATTTTTCAGTCCTCCTCAGAGATTATGATCTGGAGTGCACTGCCAGAGAGGGTAGTGGAAGCAGATTTAATAATAACTTTCAAAAAGGAATTGGATAAATACTTGAAGGGGAGAAAATTGCAGGACTATGGGGAAAGAGCAGAGGCATGGGACTAATTGGATAGCTCTTTCAAAGAGCCAGCACAGGTACGATGGGTTGAGTGGCCTTCTTCTGTGCTGTAAGATTCTATGATTATGAACAGGATATCAGCAGACCCATCTCCACAGAAAACCTTCATACAATATTACACTACAGAAGCAAACCATTAAGCCCATTTCACCTGTGCCATCTTCTTGAAAAAGCGATCGCCTTAGTCCCATTCCCCTGCCATTTCCTTTTTTAAAATATTTATTCTTTTTCCTTTTAAAAGTAGTTAGAAATGTTGCTGCCAGCGCTGGCAATGCCAATGGATTTTGTGCATTGTTTCATTAAATTCAACACATTTTCATTCACACCTTTAATATGATCATCACCAAATGGGTTGCAATAACCAGCAAAAAAAGTCTGAGATCATGTGCTGATTTGCTGACTCTTTTATTGAGAGGAAGGGAAAGAGGAAAGAAAGAAAGAACAGCAGGAAAATAAGAGAGAAAAAGATCATCTATTCAAGACTAGCCAGAAATAACTTGTACAGACTATTTGTTTACCAAGAGCCTCAAAAGTTCAGGTTGCAAAGAGGTATAAGAAAAGGTGCCAGACCTCAATCATCTGGAGTGAGATGTACTTATTTAATGTCACTTATTCCACCCATCTCATTCTTGAAATATGAGTTTGCAACCTTTTGCAAACTCATATTTCAAGAATGAGATGGGTGGAATAAGTGACATTAAATAAGTACATCTTTTGATCATAAATCTCCACCTCTAACACTTCCCCCTTGGTAATGTTTTTAAAAAGGTATAGCAACATTGCCTAAAGAGCAGTCGCTGCACTCCAAATCTAATTCATTGTAGGGACCACATTGAGACCTTTTGATTTCGATAAGGCGCCATGTAACTACAAAACATAATTATCTGTAAGCGTTAGAGGAAATTAAGCTAATAAAAAGTTTGTCCCGAAAGGAAATCCCCATTGATAGACCGCTAGAGCCTTTTAACGCCCAGGTGAAGCCTATCAATCACGACAGGTGTTAGTGGGGTTGGACTAAAATTGTACAGTCCCGCAAAATAAAAACAGACCTGGGATTCTTTAGTTATAGCTACCTCGCTAGCCATTAAAAGAAGTTATGCCACTCTTGTTAATTTGCAAAGCCCTTTCAAACAAATTGCAATTTAGAAAAATACACAGCTGTACTTAGACTACTCCACTAAGTACTGGGACAGAAGGGCTGAACCCGAGCGGTTTATACGTGCTACAGTTTTGCTGTAAAAAAGCGTTACAGCCCCAGGTACTCACAGCAGACCGGTTCCTCCCGAGTAATAACAATCAAACTCTGCCCAGGATCCAGAAACTGAACAACTCCCGAGTTTAGCTCCATCCTGAAATTAAATAGCATGTGGAGCCCACCCCTCCACGCCCATTGGACAGCACCGTCAACTCTTCCTCTTGCTAGAACTGTTACCCAACAGTGTAATCAATAGCTATTGTGGTTTTATCTTTCTGTTGGGCCGTATGTAGAAGGGTGAAGCTGTGCAATGTGCAGCACACTGGGTTCACAATGCATTGTATTAAAACAGTGGGGGCCGGTGAACAGGTTCCTTCTATTGTGCCTAGGCGAGTTCCAGACTTCAGTTACCCTGGTGTGGGAAAGTGGAAGGCAAAGCAAAGGGGGAAAAAGGAAAATCAGAGGGAGCATCATCATAATTATCAGACTCATCTTGTCCACATCCTAGCAGCCCAGCTCAGAGCAACATTGTCAGAGGGTTTGGAGTATGATATCCAACTACACTCTCAACCACATGGCCATCCTGATAGTTGCAAGAGCAACAGACTAAGACTTTTTCAAACTTGAAGTACCCGAGTAAGTAGGAGAATAATGCTGATGAAAATATGGGGCAAAATAGGAGGGAAGAAATTACAGAAAGAGTTTTTTTTTAAATCAAGTATTTTGGAAAAGATTGACAAGATTTAGGAGTAATTCAAATCAGACGTGTAAACTCCAGTATAAAGGCAGGACTAAACAATCATTTGGCCCCACCATAGTCATATATGGAAAAAACTCAAGGAATTTGATCCAAGCAATTTTCCAGATGGTAGACATGCTAAATTAAGGTGGATGTTCACCCTGAACATTAGTATCCAACCAAATCATGAATTTCAAGGCACCAAATTATACTAAGAATTGAAAGGCATTTAAAATGGTGTCTTTCCAAGATGTATCCAAAAGCTAAGCAGGAGCAATCACTGCTCAGGCGGAGGTTGAGAATGCTGTCTTAAGGGCGATCGGAGCCACAAACAATAGAAAATTGGAACCACACCAACCTTCAGACTAGGGGATCTGGGTGGTACTGTGGGTTAGAAACTGGCCTTTCACCTCTGGGACCTGGGTTAAAATCCAGCTCAGACTGATGGGATGAAAGGCTGCTCTGTCCATTGGTTGTGAGGGTTCTGTTGGGGTCTCAATCCAGCCTCTAGTGGGTATAATAGCACAAAACCACATCTAAGTTGGCATTAATTGGCAATGCCACTTATCCACCTAAGGATGGTTGGTGTGGGAATTAGAAATAAATGTCACATTGGTGGGTTGGAGTTGCTGTTCTGAGTTTTCAGCTGAAGTGCATTGTTGGGACAGAGTAGAGGGACCTCTAATCTGCATCTACCTGACAGTGCTTGCTGTTAATGCTGGGTGCCATTCCCCAACACTTACCTAATTGAGCACCAAAAAAACCTTCAGGTACTCAAAAAGAAGTCCAATGACTTCATAAAGAACACCCCAGGAGGAAAGGATTTTAATTATTAGCTATGTTCCCACTGAGTGATAAGAAACTTGGGGTTTATATGTTGACCTCAAAGTTAACAAATACCAGACCGTTAAGAAATCTTTGATACGGTTATGGTTAAAGTCAACAAACAAGCATATGAGTGAAAAAATGGCCTAACCATAAGAAATTCTAGATACGATGCCTTGATGTTGCCATTAAGTAAAAGAAACAGCATCATATCACACAATTTAGAAATGTCTCAAATTGCTTTGCATACACTGCTTTACTTTGTTGTGCATTGACTGTTATGTGGGAAAATGTGGTAGCATAGTGGTTATATTACTGGACTAGTAATCCAGAGTCATGAGTTCAAATCCCGCCATGGCAGCTGGGGAATTTAAATTCAATTAAATAAAATCTGGAATTAAAATACTAGTGTCAGTAATGGTGGCCATGAAACTACCGGATTGTTTTTTAAAAACCCATCTGGTTCACTAATGCCCTTTAGGGAAGGAAACCTGCCGTCCTTACCCAGTCTGGCCTATATGTGACTCCAGACCCACAGCAATGTGGTTGATTCTTAATTGCCCTCTGAAATGGCCTAGCAAGCCACTCAGTTGTAAAATCTCACTAAAAGAAGTCATAATAAGAATAAAACCGGACGGACCACTAGGCACCGGACAGGACAAAGGCAAACCAAGCCCAGTTGACCCTGCAAAGTCCAAAATTGGGAGAGCTGTCCCACAGACTAGTCAAGCAACAGCCTGACATAGCCATACTCACAGAATCATACCTTTCAGCCAACGTCCCAGACTCTTCCATCACCATCCCTGGGTATGTCCTGTCCCACCGGCAGGACAGACCGACCAGAGGTGGCGGTACAGTGATATACAGTCAGGAGGGAGTGGCCCTGGGAGTCCTCAACATTGACTCTAGACCTCATGGCATCAGGTCAAACATGGGCAAGGAAACCTCCTGCTGATTACCACCTACCGCTCTCCCTCAGCTGATGAATCAGTCCTCCTCCATGTTGAACACTACTTGGAGGAAGCACTGAGGGTAGCAAGGGCACAGAATGTACTCTGGGTGGGGGACTTCAATAATCATCACAAAGAGTAGCTCGGTAGCACCACTGCTGGCCGAGTCCTGAAGGACAGAGCTGCCAGACTGGGCCTGCGGCAGGTGGTGAGCGAACCAACACGAGGGAAAAACTTACTTGACCTCATCCTCGCCAATCTACCTGTCGCAGATGCATCTGTCCATGACAGTATTGGTAGGAGTGACCACCGCACAGTCCTCGTGGAGATGACGTCCCGTCTTAGCACTGAGGACACCATCCAACGTGTTGTGTGGCACCACCACCGTGCTAAATGGGATAGATTCAGAACAGATCTAGCAGCTCAAAACTGGGCATTCATGAGGCGCTCTGGGCCATCAGCAGCAGCAGAATTGTATTCCAGCACAATCTGTAACCTCATGGCCCGGCATATTCCTCACTCTACCATTACCAACAAGCCAGGGGATCAACCCTGGTTCAATGAGGAGTGTAGAAGAGCATGCCAGGAGCAGCACCAGCCGTACCTAAAAATGAGGTGTCAACCTGGTGAAGCGACAACTCAGGACTACATGCATGCTAAACAGCGGAAGCAACATTCTATAGACAGAGCTAAGCGATTCCACAACCAACGGATCAGATCAAAGCTCTGCGGTCCTGCCACATCCAGTCGTGAATGGTGGTGGACAATTAAACAACTAACGGGAGGAGGAGGCTCTGCAAACATCCCCATCCTCAATGATGGCGGAATCCAGCACGTAAGTGTAAAAGACAAGGCTGAAGCGTTTGCAACCATCTTCAGCCAGAAGTGCCGAGTGGATGATCCATTTCGGCCTCCTCCCGATATCCCCACCATCACAGAAGCCAGTCTTCAGCCAATTCGATTCACTCCACGTGATATCAAGAAACGGCTGAGTGCACTGGATACAGCAAAGGCTATGTGCCCTGACAACATCCCTACTGTAGTGCTGAAGTATTGTGCTCCAGAACTAGCTGCGCCTCTAGCCAAGCTGTTCCAGTAGAGCTACAACACTGGCATCTACCCGACAATGTGGAAAATTGCCCAGGTATGTCCTGCCCACAAAAAGCAGGATCAAATCAATCCGGCCAATTAGCGCCCCATCAGTCTAATCTCGATCATCAGCAGAGTGATGGAAGGTATCGTCGACAGTGCTATCAAGCAGCACTTACTCACCAACAACCTGCTCACCAATGCTCAGTTTGGGTTCCACCAGGACCACTCGGCTCCAGACCTCATTACAGCCTTGGTCTAAACATGGACAAAAGAGCTGAATTCCAGAGGTGAGTTGAGAGTGACTGCCGTTGACATCAAGGCAGCATTTGACCGAGTGTGGCACCAAGGAGCCCTGGTAAAATCAAAGTCAATGGGAATCAGGGGGAAAACTCTTCAGTGGCTGGAGTCATACCTAGCACAAAGGACGATGGTAGTGGTTGTTGGAGGCCAATCATCTCAGCCCCAGGGCATTGCTGCAGGAGTTCCTCAGGGCAGTGTCGTAAGCCCAACCATCTTCAGCTGCTTCATCAATGACCTTCCCTCCATCATAAGGTCAGAAATGGGGATGTTCGCTGATGATTGCATTGTGTTCAGTTCCATTCGCAACCCCTCAAATAATGAAGCAGTCCGAGCCCGCAAGCAGCAAGACCTGGACAACATCCAGGCTTGGGCTGATAAGTGGCAAGTAACATTCGCGCCAGACAAGTGTCAGGCAATGACCATCTCCAACAAGAGAGAGTCTAACCATCTCCCCTTGACATTCAACGGCATTACCATCGCCGAATCCCCCACCATCAACATCCTGGGGGTGTGACCAGAAACTTAACTGGACCAGCCATATAAATACTGTGGCTACAAGAGCAGGTCAGAGGCTGGGTATTCTGCGGCGAGTGACTCACCTCCTGACTCCCCAAAGCCTTTCCACCATCTACAAGGCACAAGTCAGGAGTGTGATGGAATACTCTCCACTTGCCTGGATGAGTGCAGCTCCAACAACACTCAAGAAGCTCGACACCATCCTGGACAAAGCAGCCCGCTTGATTGGCACCCCATCCACCACCCTAAACATCACTCCCTTCACCACTGGCGCACAGTGGCTGCAGTGTGTACCATCCACAGGATGCACTGCAGCAACTCACCAAGGCTTCTCTGACAGCACCTCCCAAACCCGCGACCTCTACTACTTAGAAGGAAAAATAGTAGAGTTCACCTGACGAAGGAGGAAGCCTCCGAAAGCTTGTGAATTTAAAATAAAATTGCTGGACTATAACTTGGTGTTGTAAAATTGTTTAGAAGGAAAAGAGCAGCAGGTACATGGGAACAACACCACCTGCACGTTACCCTCCAAGTCACACACCATCCCGACTTGGAAATATATCGCCGTTCCTTCATCGTTGCTGGGTCAAAATCCTGGAACTCCCTTCCTAACAGCACTGTGGGAGAACCTGCATCAGACGGACTGCGGCGGTTCAAAAAGGCGGCTTATTACTGCCTTCTCAATTAGGGATGGGCAATAAATGCCGGCCTCGCCAGCGAAGCCCATATCCCATGAACGAATAAAAAAAAACATGAATGACTAGGTTCTTTTTGACATTGGGAGATGGAGGAATGTTGGCCAGGACATTGGGAGAACTCGCTGCCAAACATCAATAACTCTCTAAATATAGTAAAAAAAATAAAAGTACTGGATATAATAACTGGTCATTGTCATGTCGAGATTTGTGTGAAATTGTGATTGATTTTAACAAAATGTTGTGAGTAATATCTCAATATGGAAAACAAATTGGGTCATTAATCAATCCAACAGTTTATTCTTAGCAAAAGTAGTAAAATATATGTAATCATGAGAATTTACAAACACATGAAAGTCCTTTAATGGTTACTACACATTCAGATACTTTGAGAATGGATGGTTGCTTCAATAAGGGGACTTGTATATGTATCCGCCCAATTGCATGGGGCAGTTGTGTTAACGTACACAGTTCAAATGACACAATCACTAAAGTATTCTGGGTTAATGATTATATCTTTGCCGACATTAGTTCAACTCCCTCACACTTTGAGTAAATAATCCCTTAAGGTCAGTTACTTAATTATATCACTGTTTAAATATAAATATTCTGAAAAAAATCAATAGACAGAAAATAAACAAACCAAAATGATAAAAGTTTATAGTAATCCTTTGTAACTGTTTCATTTTTCAAAAGGTTACTGAACTTGTTTATAATGTTTCAAAAAGCAAATAACATGCATAAAAGCAAAATCCTATGAAGAGAATGCATTCTCCTTTACTATTGTCATACTATAAGTCACAACAGAAATAGATAACAGGTACCAGGATACCATGTGAAAACGGATTGCTTTTCATTCACCTAAGAGAAGGCATTGACTAGCATGCAACATTGGCGAGCAGGGCTGAGGTGCTGTCAGATTCAATGGGTAATTGTCTCAGGCAGCTTTCCCCACGGGATTAAATTTGAATGTATGACCAGGAAAGTCAGATGACAGGGCAAATGGCTGCTGATTAGTTGGCGATTTTCCGTGGATTCAACATAGAAGTCTTCTATGTAATGGAGAAGCCCAAGAAATGGATTGGATGAAGCACTTGTAGTTTGTCCCTGGTGACAGATGATTCACAGGTCAGGAGAGCTTGTCCCATGACTGCTTGTCTTCACATACAAAAACCAAATTGGCACTGGCTGTTTTGCACTAAGATGAAGACAAATTATATTTGCACAGATCTCTGTGTTTGGCATTGGTGGAGGCCCATGAGAAAGTCTTCTGCCTGCCCCCTCAGGCCACAGGTAGCTGGTAGTGTTGGGAGACCAGAGAACTAGGGAGGAAATACAGAGATATCACACCTCCACACAGAATAGAAAACAAAATGATGAAGCATCGATTTTTATAAAGGATCCTTTTGCAGACACATTTTAGAGTGGTGAATGTCTTTAAAAACATACTGTTATTGCCAAATTGATCATTGAAAGAAGGACTTGCATCTTAACATGTGTCTGAAACATCTTGACGTATAATTAATTACTTTGAATCACAGTGACTGTTATTAATATGCAAAATACAGCAGATATGATGTACTCATACACATGGGGGTAGACATTGGTCCTTTTTGCGCCTGTTTCAAGCCTATAAAAACGCCCGCAGTTTCTGCACGGAGTACCAGTATTAGAAATTTAGGTCTGCCATACATACCTTCTCAGGTTCAATGACGTCAGTCACTCCCATAATACTTCTAATGGGAGTTGACTCGCAACCTGGGGGTGTAACAATAATGCCCCCTTATGACATGAATGTTGGTGTCTTTTGCACACGTACTCCTTCAATCTCTTCAAAGGTAGACACAACAGGTGTGAGGTGTGTTGTTTTTTTGATTACTTAGGCAAGCCAACAAATCGCTTAATATTGTGTCTCTGGAGGAAACAACTTCCATTTAGCGTATGCACCACTTTTCATCTAGGTGTGTTTCTTAAAAGTTGTGAGAATACACTTTGCTTAAAAATCCCACCATTAAAAGTAACTTTTTATTTCAATTTTTTTCTGTGGAAAATAGTCAAGAAATCCTGAAAAATGACAGTCAGCTAAATTGTATCATCGGATCCTGGAATGGGGCTCGAACCCACAACCTTCTGACTCAGAAACAAAATTGCTACTGCACCTACTGATAGCAAAAATCTGCACTAAATACTAATGGTACGGCTTCAGGCATGGCTTCTCCTGCCTGTGGAATTCTCTCTCAGTGACGTCACCTGGAACTTTATCCATTTTGCAAAAGAGTTCTAGAGACAGAGTTAACCATCACTTGCTGAACTATAGCTGTTGAGCACGTATGAGACTATTGCAAAACCCAAGTAATCTATTTCAGAGCCTTTCTGCACTCTCAGTAAGCACTAGGATCAAATTAATCAGACCTCTGTCCTTGTTACTGTTGCCTCTGGCTGTACCTTGGTTACTATGCTGTTTAAAAATACATAGAAACAAAACAAAATAAGTAAAAGTGGTCTAATGTTTACAAATTGTTACAGACTTTGTCAAACAGCAGTTGCTTCAATGATGTTATGACTGGGCTTCTGTTGACCAGTTGGACTCTATTGTATGATCTGCCATCCATCAAAACAACAGAGGAGCCAGTTTCCATGGAGATTTCCACTTGGGACATGACATGGAATGCAAGCATGGAAGGTATGCTAAGCAGCCTAGAACCTGGGACATATACAGATATGTGAGCTGAAGGTTAAGTGAATGTAATGTTTAACTTAAATGAATCCACTTATTGAAAGGCTGCAAGCTGTAAACAAAAATCATTTTTTCCCATTAAATATTTGACTTTGGAAACCAGGGCTCTGTGCTTTGCACTAGTTCACCTCTGGTACATGTAGACACTGCACAGCATTTTACTAAGGAGATTTTAAAAATTATTTTAGTGAAGAAAATATAAGCATGTGAAAGGGGGATGGGGGGAATTGCAGTGGATGTCATGTACCCAGATTTGCAGAGAGTCTTTGAAAGTACCACAGCGAAGATTACTGGAGAAAATTAAGGCTTATGGCATCAGGGTGAAGGCAGCAAACTGGATTAAAAAACGGTTAGAAGTGTGGAAACAGAGAGTAGGAGTTAAGCACAGTTTCTCAAAGTGGTTGGAACTAAGTAGCTGTGTCCCACAGTGTTCTGTTTTGGACCACTTTTGTTCACTGTGTACATCAATAATTTGAATGTAGGGCAAGAGGGAGAATGGTGTCCAAATTTTCAGATGATACTAAAATATGAGGCATGGTAAATAATTTTGAGGACCAAAAGGAAGATACAAGGGGATATTGATAAGTTGGTGGAATGGCCAAAAAGTGGCAGTTGTAATGCAACGTCAGTAAATGTGAGATGGTATACTTTGGTAAAAATAAATAATAATTATACTTTGAATGGGGGAAGGCTTGTTGATGTGGAAGAGAAAAGGGATGTGGGGGTTTAGGTTCACAAGACATTAAATGGAGCACTTCAAATGAATAAGGTCATAAAGAAAGCTAATACTGAGTTTCATGGCAAGAAAGAGAGTATAAAAATCAAGATCTAATGATGAATTATATAAAACCTTGGTAAGATCATAGTTGGAGTACTGTGTGCTATTTTGGACTCCATACTATAGGAAGCATGTTGAAGCAAGAGAGAGGGTACAGCACAGATTCACTAGGATGCTGCCTGGTATGAGGAAATACAAAGACTTGAAAAATTGGGGCTGTTTATATTGGAATGGAGCAGATTAAGGGGTGATTTTCTGAAGGTGTTTAAAATGATAAAGGGGTGAGACAGATTAGATGGAAATAGATTGTTTCAAGTGATTGAGGGGAGATAGATACAAGATTAAACATAAGAGATTTAAGATATAGAGTTGGAGAATTTTTGTTCACACAGGGGGTTGTGAGGCTGTGGGATTCATTAACAGGGTTAGTGATTGAAGCAGAGATCATGTCAACATTTAAGATAGGTTGGATAGGTAGTTGAAGGAAAGGGGAATAAAGGGAGATGAAAACAAAGCAAGTAAATGGGATTAGGACTACTACTCATGTGGAGGAAAAACACCAACATGAATTGGTTGGTTCGAATGGCCTGTTTCCATGTTATAATTTCTATGTAATTCTACTTTGCTGTTTTTAATTCTAAAGGCTTAAACTGTTGGATTTTCCCCTTCCTGGGTGGTATTTGGGTGGGTGGAGATGGAAATTGAAGCAGGAGTCCTTTACCTTGAATTCCCATCCACTTTAGCACCTATCCAATTTTATGTTGACATTTCCAGTGCAAGTTTTAAACGCCCGCACTAAAACTGGTGGGTATATTTAAATGAGGGTAATGACATGGTGCTGTCATACATTCCATCATTACCACCTCATTCATACTCAGTGCTCATTAAGCCTACATATAACTGGTATTCAGGATTACTAAGCATTGGGGAAAAGGCAGAACACAAGAGCCAACCACAGATATTTGAAAGCTTTGCAGAATTCTTATTTCTGCACTGATAAAATTAGTTTGTTTTCCTGTCAACAAATTTAACATCTGCCTCCTTCTTTAGACAGGACACAAAATGGGTTTTCCATTGGAGACTCCGCTCTACCTTTGCTTCCTGAAGAGAGAGGAGAAGCAATGCTGGAAGGCCAGGCTGGGGAGATTGCACTGGAGATGCATGAAAGCTATCTGCTGGAACACCCACACTAGAGGATACAAGCAGAAACATTCCTATCTGCATTTGTATAAGGAGCAACAGCAGTCTGAAAATGATGTGGAGGATATCCATTACCTGGTTGCAAGGCACATTCATGCCAAACTGACTTAGCAGCCCTTGTCTTGACTATCACATTTGGCCACTGGATGAACAGTCTTGTGTACATCTTCACCCTTTCCCATCACTTACAAGAACTTTCATTTGTGTGCATCGCTTCACGCAGTTCCCATTTATACCAACTCATCAAAGCCGTTTACAAACCTTGCTAAGAACGATGTATACACACACAACTTTAGTACAATCACAATTCTAATCAAAAGCTATAGTGTGTGTATGTGGGGTTAATGTGCACCTAGTACTTCTTATCCTTGTGCTTACCATTGGCGCCATTGTATGACGTGCGTGATCCTATAAATTTTGGCCGGGACACCAAGAGAACTCTCCTGATCCGAGAGGGCAGATAAGGCCCTAGTTAATGCTGCATCTGAAATATGGCACCTCCAACACTCCCTCAGTATTGCACTGAAATATCAGCTTAGATTATGTGGTCAAGTATCTAGCATGGGGCTTTAACCTGTAATTTTCTGACTCAGGGATGAGTACTACCACTGAACCCAGGCTGACACTTAACAGCAGTGGAGCGTGCCAGGAAAAATTGATAGAACCATTCCTCCCCAACATAAGTACATGGCCCAAAATTGTATTGTCAGTACCTTTCAATGTGTCTGTAGCCAAAATCATCTTACCCTATTAAAAAGAAAAGAATCTGCACAACATCAGATCTCTTTATTTTCTCTGGTCCACTTAAGGCCTGTGACTCAAAGATTTACCTGTTACCAAGCTTCTACCATTGCAGCTTGGAATCATATAAGTCTTTCAGACTGGCTCTTCCTCATCCCATTTCCCAGCTCCACATATGGAGTAGCCATCAGGCCTGTATTCTTGGCCTTACCAAGTAGAACAGCTGAGATCAGGAACGCAGTAGAGTGGAAGAGATGAAACCTGCATCCTCACTGCCATAGTTCAAACTCTGAAATTTCTAATCTACTTTGAATGTTTATTCTCTAAGGGCAAAGCAAATCACCCTTGTCAACATATTCTTTCGACATTCGTAGCTGTTCTTTAGTAAATGCCAAAATGTAGCATCAAAGTCCTTATTATGAACTGAATTGACATCCTCATCTGTCAATGATGTTGAGATATGTTTGTCATGATCAAAGGCTGATGGTCAAATACAAGAGCTGTCTACTGTCTGGCAGTGGGATTAGGATTATCAGAATTATACCCTGCAAAGCGTGTATTGCATTACATTACATAGCCTGGATCGAGAATATGACAGCATATAGGAGCACTCAGATCACAACACATTGAGGCAATTTGCAACAAAAATTGACCAGGAGCTTATTTACCAACTTATTGAATGAGGATTTAGAGCTTCGGAGAAACTTAATTAATGGGGGAGATGCTATTGTTGTTCCTAATAGTTGAACCATCAAAATAATCTTTGTTTTTCAAAAGCCTGCTGGATGCACATTGTGTCAGAATTAGCAAATCCTGGGGGTTACTGTCAATCAATATGATTTTCAAGCCATCCCTTGTCTTTGTGTCTGTTTTTGATGGGCAGTTCGATCTCCAAGGGCAGGGCAAGCTATGTGCAAACGTGACAGCTGTTGGCGGTTGCTTCAGTTCACTTGTAGACTGCGCAGCCAAGCCTCAGCAGCGAGCAATTACTTCAGAACAGTTTCTCACATATAACTTAGCAAAGACACATGGACCAATGAGAATCACTAAGAATTGAGAGTTTTTATAGCTTTGGAACACATGCTGTGATTTATCTTTTGTGGCTTTTATTCTGTTAACTGTACCTCTTATAAACTTTATTCAGTTTTCACATGATCTGTCAATGTGGTACTTTCCACCGATTTCAAGGCGCTCAGCAGTACATGGTGGGATCCTGCACTACTTGTATTGCATACTTCAATGGTATCCTAATTTTCACCAAGCCTGTTCACCCATCACCAGTGTTTGCTGACCTACATTAGCTCCCGATCCAACAAAGCCTCGGTTTTTAAATTCTAATCCTAGTTTTCAAATCCCTCCATGGCCTCGCCCCTCCCTATCTCTGTAAACTCCTCCAGCCTTACAACCCTCCTAGATCTCTGCGCTTCTCCAATTCTGGCCTATTGCACACCTCCAATTTTCTTCGCTCCACCATTGGCGGCCGTGCCTTCTGCTGCCTAGGCCCTAAGCTCTGGATCTCCTTCCCTAAATCTCTCCGCTTCCCTCTCCTCCTTAAAACCTACCTCTTTGACCAAGCTTTTGGTCACCTGTCCTAATATGTCCTTACGTGGCTCGGTGTCAAATTTTGTCTGATAATTGCTCCTGTGAAGCACCTAGGGATGTTTTACTACATTAAAGGCACTTTATAAACGCAAGTTGTAGTAAAAGGGTTCACTGCACACAAAGGCCGACTACCCTAAATACAGTCCGCACAAGGTCCAGTTTTGGTTCATAGCTTGTACTTGCATATTGAAGATGACTTCGTGATAAGTTTGAATAAAAAGTAGTGGGAGAGAAATATCATGAAACAGCCCAAATTAAAATGGCTGTCCACATAAAAACAAGTGGCTGTCAGGCTTGCTTACACATATTTATTGAACTTGAAAGTAATTCATTATATGTGAAACAGTTGGAAGTGTTTAAGAAATGCGATCAGGTGCTCAAGGAATGCAAGTTTTTCTTTTTAAAAATCAATGGGCAGAACTTCAGCTTCACAAAACTAACAGTGCTATTAAAATATTTATAATTTAAAAATATTTAAGTATTTAGTCTACTCAATATTTTTCCAATGTTTAATACTAACTTTCACATATATTCAGGGCTGGGCTAAGCTACGAATTTGCTGTCCTCCAAGCCTTTCCTCCTCCATGCATCCCTACTATGCTCAGAACAAAATTTATGGTACGGTCTCCTACTCTGTCTCATTTTTTTGCAGAACTTTAAAACTGTGGAACTCCTTACATCCCTTAGCCTCCCTTTCCTCCTTAAACCTACAGGCTTTTAAAATCCAAGCTTAGAGTCATCTAACCACCACTTCTTTATATCATCTTCTCTCCTACGCTCTACAACTTTTGGTGGTGTCTTTCTTTTTGGTCTTTTCTCAATACAACAATTACACTTCTATAGCGCTCATGTAAGGAAAATGGCTTGGCACTTTAGAAGGAATACAAAAACTAGACACCAAAGAGAGAAAGAAAAACAAGTTTAGGGTATATTAGGTTAAGGATTTTGAGAAGGCTTTGAAAGCAAAGAGGGGTTTTGGGAAACAGGACATATTGGTCGAAAGAACAGTGGCTTTTGGTAGAGTAGCAGAGAACTAGGAGTAAACTAGTGTTGGAGTGTTCTAAAATATCTGTAAATGCGATATGATTGAATGCATTTCAAATAGAAATATAAAATAAAGCAGCACAATTTTATAATGAATATATTAGTTTATGAGAGCAACAAATACTTAACAGTAAAATTATTTCAGTTCTTTGAGTACAGCAGCATTGGTTTGCAGCACAGTCAGTCACTGAAAATTAGTAGTTTCCTAATTTAGGATACAGAAAGTTAATTTCTCAAATATTGCTTTGTAGGGTAAATTTTGGAGAGAGGGACTCTTGATGTTCAGTCACGCTAGATGGGAACATGAGTTACAGAATCAGTCCTACAGTGTTTTAACCCCATCTATCTCTGACCCATGTTCCTTTCAAGCAAGGCTCCGTGCCAGGAGCTTCCCATCACAAAATTTCCTTTTATATCTTTAATCTAATGTTAAAAACATTAGACATTTTTTGCATAGTTTTTTTTCAGTAAACAAAGATTGTTCAGTAAACACGTTTTCTGAAGATTCTAAATTCAAATGCATCACTTCTCATTAGAGCCCCTAAAACAAAAATGTTCAACTCACAAATATATTTGTATTTTCATAAAAGGTTTTACCACTCTTAATAGAAAGCCACAAGGCTCAGAAAAATTATACATTATCCAGCCCCTTACTGGAGGTCAAAAATTTAAAATATTAAATAGAAAACTTAACTGCAGAAGTTATCTTATTTCTCAAAAAAATGTTCCGCATTGCATACAGGTTGTAGCACGAGACTTCCCTGCATTTGTTTGTGCAACGCTACAACTCTGAAAACAACGTGGAGTCCTAGACAATGAATCCTGACTCGAGAGTGGAGCGGAGTGCTGGTTGCAAATGACATTTTATTTGCAGACGATACTACCCTCCCAGTGATGCGTAATAGTAATTGCTCCCCAATACCTCAGTGGGTAAGTGCACTGTGCCATACAAAACCCAAGTTCAATTCTCAAACTGTGCTGTGTAAGCCGATCTCAATATTGAGGATATTGTAACTGGGTTTTATGTCCTCAGGTTAAGAAGGAAGGGGCAAAATATAATCAGCCAGAGTTCATGCTCTTGATCGTTATCCAGTGAGCGCTGCTGGAAAGTGGATGTCTGGTGAAGGGAGGAGCCGGTTCAGCTGTGATGCCCTCCCCCTCCACAATCTGAACTTTTAGGACATCACGGTGAGGAAGGTGCGGGAGGACTGCCAGAGAACAATACTCCAGTACATCACCACTTCATGAGAGAAAGAAAAAATATAGAGGGAAAAAGAAATTAGTGTAAACCTAATGTCTGCACGACAAGATAGCATACACCAAAGTAACATTTTATTTGCAGCCAACAGTGGCATCAGGAGCAAGTCAAGATTCTGCACCCAGCTCTCATCTGTGAGAGTTACAGCAGTCTGATTAAGAGTTTGGGTATCATCTATAGCTATGATCATCTGGAAGAGTCAAAATAAAATAACATTCTGCAGGTAGGTTTAAAAGTTTTAATTTTTGGTTTTAGAAAATTTTAGTGGGACAAGCCTGACAAATCCCTGATAAAACTTCCCGAGTCTAAGTACTTTCCTTCTGGGATCCAAGAAACACTTCTTAGACTGTCCTTGTGAGATGGACACACATCTTGGTTCTTAACTCTGTTGACTGCCCATTCCAGGGAGATAGCCAAGAATAATCACCTGAGCCACAGGCTAGAAAGTAATTGTCGTCGGGATTGAGCCAGATATGAAACGCAGTGAAAAATTCTGTAAATTTTCCCTGAATTATTCAGTTTGTTTTGAAATGCCCAATAAATTAAAATAGTTTATAAAGCACCACAACCTCTATTAAATTACTTGTAAGTCACACAAAACTCAGATTCTCAAAAGAAAATATTTAAATTAATGTTTTCTGAGGATATATAATTGATAGAGAAATGAGTTTGTGATGAAGTTCAGATCTTCACGAAATTCCTTCACCCTCGACCAACTTCAATCACCGAAGTGGCCAATCTTCACTCGTGAGCAGAGAGAGAGTTTTAGCTGACTAATTAACCATGAAGGATCACAAAAGAGCCTAAACCTACCCTCACCCAATGTCCGTGGAGGCACATTTTCTAGCTGAACTCAAAGTACAGTCTACTTTTAATTCAAAGTAGTTTAATTCAAATTAACCATCAATTCAGATTTTTTGATCGCATTAAAAAGGTAAATGCTATTTCTTAATTCAAATTATTAACTCATTTATGGTGCAAAAAAATGGCAGAGTTAACAGGAATAGCCTGTATACTGGATCACAAGCAGAAACTGTGGGACTGAATATGGCATCTTCTCGCCTATATGGCTGAATACCACACCAAATAGCGCATTTGGGCACTAAAACATTGGGAGGAGGAGTTTAAAATACTCTCTTCAGCAAGGGTAAAGTTATGGGCAGATTTCAGTTTGGAATAATCAACTGTTTGATTACCTCGAGTTGTTTTCTGAGATGGTTTGAATCATGGAAATTACACCACAGCAGGAGTCCACTCAGCCCATTGTACCTGTGCCAGTATTCAACTGGAGCTCATATCCTTCTATATTTTTCCTTTTCAGACACCTATCCCAATTCCCTTTAAAATGTTACAGTCTCTGCCTCACTAACCACCTGAGCTAAGCATTCCTAAAATTTCTTTCCCCCCCCCCCACCACAATCGCTCTTCAAGTGATAATTCTGAATCTGTAACATAGTTACCAAATATCTAAGCCAGTGGAAATAATCTTTCATCACTTACCCTCGAGATGGGTATTAAAAGAAAAAAAAAACAGAAAAAAATACTGGGGAAGGGGCACACCACCATGTTCAACATGGATAAAGGAGCTGACGTTATGGAACTCGAGTTAAGAGAGTCAGATATTTACTTGTATGTGTTATGATGTCATAGCGTCTTAGTCAGGATGTAAACACAAATCGGTATGCTTTTGGTCTGCTTTCGTACCCAAATGGCATGCGGCCAACCTGACCCCAACACGGCAACAGATCATAATTGAACTATTTGCACAGGGCAGTATGATGGCAGATTTCAATTTTAAAAAAGGGTTCAAAGTTCATAAGCAACAGGACACGTTGGAAGTCATTGCATTAACCTTTTGCTCTCAAAGATACAGCAAGAACATAATTGAAGGAAAACAGTTTGTGTTGAGAGCAAAACATATATCAGAGAAGGAATAAGATTGTTGTTCAGAGAGAACACGGTTTGCTCATGGTCTCAATTTTAGTGCTGGGTGCGTCAAAGTTAGAATTGAGAGAATGGAGGAAACAAGACCACAGAGACCCACCACGCCAGGATTGGTTTTGTAAATGCCTAGTTTGTCTAATGGAATGGTGAGGTCACAGAGATTTTTAACAATGTCGAGTAGTACAGGAGGATTGCTCTTAAGGCTTTGAAAAAGCAGTATGAAGAAAGCTTCAGTCTTGACCCTTGCTGTCCAGACAAACTCTCTCTGCATGTGATTATTTTCCAGGTGGTTTATGGATTTGCACTGTTGTTCCTTCTGGGCGAGTGCTTCTTCTTTCAGGAGCTGGACAATCTCATAGACATCTCTGCTCAGGTTGATAATCAACGAGAAGAAATAGTAGTGGTTGCACCGCTTGTTCCATTTCTCCTTGTCTATATCACTAAGCCCCACCACTCCCACCCAGAGGATATTATCACAGATGAAGTACAGAGCCCGACTGAGAGGAACGACTGTGAGATAAAAACGAAGCACTGGGTCTGAGAGCTGAACGTTCCTTCTGGCTGTCTGAACTGCATCGAATGTGTTACCTAACCGGAATACTGAAATAAAGCAGAGAGGATTTAATACAGCACAAGCCTTTACCAGTTGGCAATGACAAACATAAAAATAAAATGATTCTGGGTGAGGCACTAACAATTTAAATAAAGGCAGGTTTTCTCTGGTTGAGCTTTCAGAAGCTAAATCTCTTCCACCTGCAGTACCATACATTAGAGGCCGTTTATATATTAGTAACTACTTACTAGCCAGTTTTATCATTTGACCATAAGAGAGAGAATGTCAGTGTTGATTACAGGTTGAAATCTCTGTGCTCTTCTTGCGCATCCCCGATTTTCATCGGTCCACCACTGGCAGCCGAGCCTTCAGCTGCCTATGTCCCAAGCTCTGGAATTCCCTCCTCCTTTAAGACACTCCTTAAAACCTACCTCTCTGACCAAGCTTTTGGTCATCTGTCCTAATACCTCTTGATGTGGCTTGGTGTGAAATTTTGTTTGACAACGCTCCTGTAAAACTCCGAGACATTTTACTATGTTAAAGGCACTATATAAATGCAAGTTGTTGCTGATTTTTTCCCTGCAGAGTTGATTGTATACTTACACTTACGTCCTGCACTCATGTTAGACTCCAACTGTTTAAGCTTTGCAGCCAGCTCCTTGTTGCTACCATTCTTGTGAATTAGATAATTAAGTAACGTGCATGCATACTGAGTGGTTCTGAAAGAAAACAAAATACAAGAAGCACAGAGCTTATTTCCTGCTACATGTAACAATTACAGTGCCTAATGTTTATGGCAAACGCACGATCTTTAACAAATGTGTAGGGATCAAAAAGATACTACGATATGTCATCTTAACTAATTGTAGAAGCATTAGACACTATACTATTCATTTCACATAGCACCATTACAGCAGCAGAGAGAAAGGATTTTCACCACTCAGCCTGGGCTGGAATTCAAAATCGGGTCCCAGAGGTGAAAGGACAGTAAGCAACTGGTCTATCTTCACAGGTATTACAGGATCTATGGAGAGGTTTTTGCATGAATTATTAAGGTTCAGCAGAAATCCTAAATTAAAGTTTTGTCATTTCTGTGTTTTTTCAAAGTCACCAATTTAAGAGAGTGAGGAGAGGTAAGGAGAAATGTATTTACATAGAGTTGTTGCAACAGAGAAGTTTTGCCCCAGGCAGAAAGTGTCATAAATATAAGATAGATAGTCACTCATAAATTCAATAAGGAATTCAGGAGAAACTTCTTTACCCAGAGAGTGGTTAGAATATGGAACTTGCTACCACATGGTGTAGTTGTGGCAAATAGCATAGATGCATTTCATGGAGAGGCTAGTTAAGTATGTGAGGAAGAAAGGAATAGAAGGGTATGGTGATAGGGTTAGATGAAGTAGGGTGGGAGGAGGCTCGAGTGAAGTATAAACACCGGCACAGACTAGATGGGCTGAATGGCCTGTTTCTGTGTTGTAAATTCTATGTAATTTTATGAGGCAGACATCATTGCACCTTGTAAGGGGGAAAAAAGTGGCTAGATATTGAAGCAGAGGAAGATACAGGCCTATTGGAGAGAGCAGGACTATGGGATTAGTCTTTGAATTGCTCCAGCAAAGTTAAGGCACAGATGCAATCAGCTAAAATTGCCCCTTCTGTGCTGTAAACTCCTATGGTTCGATGGTCACGTACAACATCTGATAATCTACAATAGAATAATGACAAAGATTCAATGGAAATACACAGGAAATCATATACTGGCGTCACTCCCAAAAACAAAGCAATGAACTAGGACATTTAAATTGCTCTTCCGGCACATACATAGACCTGTACCATAAAGTAGAAATTGAGGGATTCTTCCATAGCAATCAGTGAGAATGTAAAGTTATGCAAACCTATCAATCGATGCAGCTTCTTCCTCATAATATAATGATTAGGAAAAGCAGTTTACAAAGCGTGGTATCTCGTGACAAATCCTACATCTTGCAAGATAAAGGCGGCAACTTTCTGTGCCAGCTGATTTGCTTCACGAGTACTGCAAATTTTTCCCTCTTTCACACCTGTCCATGCCATCATTTTTTATGCTGCATATCAAAATTGTACTCCCAGCCAGCCCTAAGTTAAAAAGGTGTGGGACTCCCATATATTTTGAATATTCAAGTAATGGTGAAAAATACAAAAATTCATTTTGAATTTTTGTACTAATCCCTACCAATACTTTTCTTAGCAATTGGGCAGATGAAATGCAAATGTCACACACATACATGTACAGTTCCAGTCAACTTTCTCCATTATAAATGCCTATGTTCACACTTATAATGGGAACTGCCCCTATAAAACATCACGCTGTAATTTAATTTGCCCACCAATGGTGTCGCTGCAGTACTGCAGTTTTGTGTCTCTTACCTCTTCATCCTATATTGCAGACACAATCCTGTGTGCCAACCAACTCTGCTTCGCAAATTGACAAGTTTTGTTACTTGACTATCATTAGTAATATCAATTGATTTCCTTTGGCACACAGGGAGTCAAGACCAAATTTGGCCTTCAGCTGAAGTGGAATCAGAGAGTGGGGAATAATTGGACCAGTGTGTGCAGTCACAATTCAGTCCCCATTTTACACAATCATACATTCTGCTGTTATTTTTATAATTCTGTTATAAATTCCTACATTCACATTTATAATGGAAAATACTTATATAAACTTGTCACATTGTAATGGCACCCTCCTGCCAGTGGTGACATTGTAGCACCTCTATTGGGAGTGGAGATGGGTGAACTTATTTACAGTATGCAAGTCGGCATTGGCAGTTTCCATGATAAATGTTGACATAGGAATTTATAATGGAAGAAGTTGACAGAAACTGCATGCAGATATAAGATTTTTAATATGTAAAACAAGTATAGACACAATGTATGACATTTAAATGGAGACAGCATTACATTCAATTATCCACTGCCCTCTAATCACACTTCACCTGCAGACAACATTTAGTCTCAACTCCCCACAGAAGATTGAAAATATTTTAATTTACTGCTCCTTGGGCGAGAGCCTCAGCCTGCAGTATGTGTGAAAAACATATGGCAGGTTGGGGGTGTAAACTGTGATGCATCTCTACTCCAAGCAGGATGATGTTCCAGCAGCTGTCATTCTGGATCAGAAAATGTAGTCTTGACCACTAATGGCTTACTCAGAAGCTGCTGATGTGTGGAAGCAACAGTGGGGAAGGGTTTCTGGGAGGAAACAGGTAAATTGGAAGGAATGGGATGCTGGAGATTGATATATTAAAATTGGATTGGGTGAGTCTCATTTCAAATGAATGCGATTAGACAAGTCTGACACACTCAAGCTGCATTTACATTGCTTGGTTCCCACCTGCCTGGAACGTTTATGGTCCTATTGAGGAGAAAGTTCTGTACATACCTGGATAAACCACGTACTGAAGTCTCTTCCAACAGTTAGAAATGTAAATGCTTTGGAAGCAGGAAGGACAGTCCCCAGTTCCCCATTCACTACAATTTAAGTTGGAGGTACTTGACAGTCTAATGGATCCTAATGAACAGTTTCCAAACCAAGCATGACACTGCACTGGATTATACCCCATGCAATGTAAAACTACATTCTCCACTTCACTTGAATCCAGTCAGGTCCCAACTGTGGGTTTACACTGCAAGTTTGGCCTCAGTGCAAAGCCATAATCACTTAGCACTGACACTGAACTTGCAGTGTAAAAGCACAGAGGCACAAGCACCAACTATCCAGAAATATAATTGTCTAGCATCTCATCCACAGATATTCAGAATATTTTAATTTTCCTCAAAATCAAACTGGACTCTAAATTTACACAAATATTAATATCCAGACTTTAGCCTACATTAGCATAATCCTAGATTAAAGCAATTTATGTACAACATGGAAAATATACAAGACTCACCTGGTAGCATTATACACACATTTTAACTCCAATTCTGTCCCCCACCAATAAACGTATGGCTAAAATGTCTTGGCGCAACAAAACATGATGCTAAAATTTTCAGTTGTTTAAAGTAAGAAAAGCTATTTAAATAAATGCACGTTAGCCAGTTGGATACCCAAGAGGATAATTAATGAGAGAACCTTTGAGATAATGAAACTGAACAGAAAAAAGTGAAATCCTTCAGACACCAGGCCTCAATTTGCACATTGCGTCATGATATGCAAAGACAATTCATGCGAAAATAATTTTTGCTTTTGGTTGCAACGTGGAAAAATATTTTGATTATAAGCGAGATTAAATACAGATGTCAAAAAGTAAAGCTAGACCTGCAACTGAGCAAAAAAAAAAGCTAACTATAAATGAAAATGCAATGACCATAAAAGTAGTTTTACTGCTATGCACGCTATTAGAAATTGTACCTGAGAGGTTTAGGTTGAAAGTCAGTGTGAAGGTATCATTAGAGAAAACTCACCTGAAGATTCTTTCCCTTCCTTGGCTGAGGGAAGTGAATTTCACAAAAGAATCCATGGGGAGGAATCCGAGGCAGCGAAGAGCAGAGTTTATTGGAGCTTGCGGTTGTGAAAGGGAACCTTTGAACCCAGAGGGGAATGACTCAAAACTCAAGCTTCTCCACTGCAGCCAGAGCCTCGAGCTTCAAAAAATAAAAATAAAAAAGGAAATCCAACGAAAAGAGAGAAATTAAAAAAAGACAAAACTCAGAGTTCTCCCTCTCACCTTCAAAATCTATTAACAATTTCTGATTCTACCGCATTGCTGCCTCAGGCTGCACTCACGTTATGGTTTAAATTAAACTAATTTTGTTTATTTTCCTCCTTTCTTTAAACTGTATTTCTGTTTGAGGCCTGAGGCCTCACTCGCTCCTGAAACTCTTTGAGGTCTCCATAGTAATAGGGAACCTTATCCTCCACAAACTTCGATTTTTAACGTATTCGAATGGGAGAAGGGCGGTTCTTCACAAATAAACAAAATGAGTTAAAATATATATATTTTGAACGGATACAATTACTCAAATAAAACATATAAGTTAAATAATTTTAAGGGCTTCCCGCAGAAAGAACCGGCGGACATTTTAAAACGACAGACAGTACTTCCGGTAGCGGTATCCTAGCAACCAGCGGCCCAACGGCATCAATAATCTGGAGCCTGAGTAGAAGGGAATTTATTTCATTCTCGGAAATCTTGTAACGTCTCAACAAACTCGAGCGTGTGTAGGGCGGATTCATTTTTCTGTGAAAATTTCTCCCTCCCCTCTTCAGGAAAAATATTTGAATATTTTTTCCCCCATCTGAAGGCGGAGAGGGCGAAGCAATAGCACCAACTGTCAGGCTGCTTCAGTTTCTGAACCTGTGGCTTTGTAGATTTGACTTTGGGAAAGTGTAAGTATTTTTTTTCAGGATGTTGTTTGAACTCGATCTTTATTCCACTGGCGAAGGAGACCGTGGAATGACGGTCGATGCCTGTCCCGTTTGGCAGTATGATGTCTGGAAATATGTAAACTGGACACTAAAATTCTATTTTCTCTTCCACTTGTTTCTTAGTTATTAAAATTCACAACGAATTTTCATTAGCAGCAAAGGAAACGGCATCAACGCCTCGATCCTTTTCCTGTGCCATTTGTACTACAGGAGGTGGCACTTCTATACATAATTCAAGAATACTATTGCCACCTTTTGCTGCACCCTTAGTTGCAGACTCTCTATCAATGATGTATCAGGGGTGACTTAAAAATATAGCAAAGCCAAAAAGTTTCCAAATCTACAGCTGCCCTGGTACAGAATCTTGAGGGATCATTGTGAGCTTTATTATCTTCCATATACCACCCGTCATTGGGACACTAAGATAACATTGGGAATACTAGTGCTACGGTTCCACGAGTAAACTAAGATAAAATTAACTTCTGCTTTGTTTGTTTAAACAAAACAAACTTTTAATGTACAGTTTACATTTGAGATACTTGAAGGAGCTGACATATATTCGTGAGATCCTTTCCCTTGCTATATAACCCCAGGGCACTGTCGTAAACATCCCCGAATGGCTCAATGGATAGTTGCAGCATCTAATGCGGAGATGATTACCCATACGGATATGGAAGACTCCAGGTTCAACCTTTGGTCTGTGCTGAGTTAGCTGATTTCAGCCAGGGTAGCAGTTGGAGTGCTATAGTTGGTGTTAGACCTTCTGGGCTAAGGACGGGCAAATCATCCAAACGGCAAATTATCACGGTTTCCACTTGATTGCTACCTAGTGACCCTATTTGAAAGTGTGTGTTAATGGACATTAGGTGAGTAAAGGATTGGGCTTGAGTATGTTGTCTCATATGGCTGCGTAGCCTATTGACTCTAACTCTCTAGGCTAGATGTAGAATGACCATTTGTATAATGTACCAGAAGATGACCAGTGCCTGTGAAATATTACCCAAGCAAAAGTCTGCATTGCATCTTCAAGAGAGGAGGGAAAATATTAGGTTGAACAAAAAAATATCAATTCTGGCAAACTAAATTTGTTTATTATGATTGAACATGGTTTGTTTTTGATTTAAGGCTAGGATAAACATATCAGCAACATTGAAGACTGCTGCAGGTTGATTTACTCCATAACTTATGATGTTGATCCAGTAACACTTTGAATAACTTTTTTCTCTTCTGTAATTGTAATTAGATAATGTGGGTCTTAATGCTCCCTACTGACTGTTACCAACTGACAGAATTTTTAATAAAATTATTTTTGCTTGTATGAGAAGCAGAAACTGACTGCACCAAACTCAGTTAGCCCTTAAGATGCCCTTTTCGTATTGCGAAGCCAAAGTGAAGGTTGTGCCTCATAGCGCTGGGCAAATTCAGAGTTGAACAGAGTAGGAGAAAGAAAGTAAATCAAGTGGTCAAATTTCTTCCTGTGAATTTTGTACTCAAGGTGAGGGACACTGGTCATCAGGAACAGCACACTTTCTGTTGCATCGTTAGTATCATGCACTGCCACGTCAGGTAGAGCATAATTTGATGCAGAGTAAAGGTCCATTTAAATTGTCCAAACAATATACCTCAATTCCAGCCTCAAAAGAACACCCCAACATCATCAGTGTGACATTTTTCAACTTTCCACACTGGCCATTTTGTGGCCTCTCTGAGTGAGATTGCTAATTTGACATAAACTAGGAGCACTTTTGTTCTATGGACCCTTAACCACTAAGAACGAGATTGAGACTGTCCAAACTCATTTCAGCTAGGACTCTTACAGCCAGCAGACAGAAGAGACTTTTCGTTCTGTCTGTCTAGGCTGGATTGAACCCAGATCTCAGAGAGGAAAGTTCAATGTTTAAAGCTTGTTTTTTTAGAAGCCTGTTTACTGTAGAAGGGAGAGAAGTCTGGAAAAGACAAGGAGTTCCGCAATTATGAGGTCCCGGGGAAGAATGAGTTAGAGTTTCAAATGGTGGGATGAGTTCTGAATTCAACAGAGTGCGAATACGGAGCGGAGGTTGAAAATGCAGGATTTGATTCTTGGATGGAACAAGAGAAGACAGGCTGAAAAATTCTCTGGGGTGACCACTAAAATGGTTTTGGTCACGTTTCAGAGTGTTGAAGGACTGTGAGGCTGTGGAAATTAAAGAGAATGCTAGACTACCTTAAGAAATCTCTGGAAGTTCCAACTTCTTCTGAACATAATTGGAGTGACGATGACGAAAATGACTATTATCTGAAGGATCCAGATCAGAGGCTTGATGAGTTGCCCCAACCTTTCAGGATGATTGATAAATTAATCAGCTGCATCATAGAGAGTGCTTTTGAAAGCATTGAAGAACGTGAAGCAAAAAGAAAAGCCGAAAGAGTAAAGATAAAACCACCTACTCGTGAATCATCAGAGGAAATTCAGGTGGGTGAGTGTGTGCGGTAATCTTGCAAACTTCATTGTTCAATTGTGCATACTAATCATAGAATGTTACAACACAAAAACAAGCCATTTGGCTCATCAAGTCTACTTCAGTTTTAATCTCAACATGAGCCACCTAATCCCACTCTCCTCGCTCCCCATATGACTTAATATTTGTTTTTTTCACATTCTTTTTCTTTTATATTATTTTCTCCCCTACTTAAAAGACGCTGGCTGTTGCTGGGATACAGCTCCATGGGCACCAGCAGCCCTACAGTACCTCACCCAAATGTCTGTTTGTTACATGTGAGGTAGATAAGGGGTAGCTGTAATTATTAATGTTACTTATTGCAGTCTCCTGGCACTTACTTGATTGCCTTTGAGGGTGGAAGAGGAATTTCCCAAAGTTCTCTTCCTAAATTGGCCAAAGGATTTTTCTTCTTTTTTTTTAGTCTCTTCCAGGAGATTGTGTGAATGTGGTGTGGGGGGACCGAGGTGTGGGGAGAGGTTGCTGGTGCATGGGGACTGCACCATAACTGTATGGGACAGGCTTGATGGACCAATTGGTCTTTTCCTGACCGTTTTCATATGTTCCTGGCTGATCTAAAAAATACAATTTTAAAATATTTTTTGATGAATTGTTTTTAGAATTGTCAATTTGAAGCGATGCCATTGCTGGAGAGTAGGGCAGGTTGGAGTTCACATTGTAACTTTGGATCCTGCTGCTGATTTATGCTATAATGAAAACACCTTTGGCCAGAAATTAAGGGTACCGCTCCATTACTGTTCAGTACTGGTCTTGGCCATTGTTAGATTATCTGATCTCTATCTCCTTTACTTTTTGAACAGCTTCCTAGCAATTTAAACTGTCTAGCAAATTTTGTGGCTGAAAGTTCTATCTTTGCTGGTCTGTCTGATGGAGTGGCAGCTCTGAACATGAAGGATCATACAGTTACTTCAGTTTGGAAGGAGGAAGGTGTTGAGATTGTTGCACTTCAAGTAACGCACGCTGGAGGTCAGCTTTGTCTGCACGCTGCTGTGGATGACATGGGTATTTATCTGAAAATATTTATTATGTAATTGTATTTTTTCCCCCAAGATTTCTCTCCTTCTGTTTGCAAGGCTCTGATTCCTTGCTGGCTTCTGTTTACTTTGTCGTTCTTAATGTGCAAATTTATGCAGTGAGTATCAGCAGGCCATTTACTTGCAAGGGGTATCATAGCTAAACCTGATCCTGCCCCTACCTGATAGCCACACAAATGCACTTTCCAACAGGAGTCACTGTATTATTAGAATGATGTGGAGATGCCGGTGATGGACTGGGGTTGACAATTGTAAACAATTTTACAACACCAAGTTATAGTCCAGCAATTTTATTTTAAATTCACAAGCTTTCGGAGACTTCCTCCTTCCTCAGGTAAATGTTCAGGTCAGGTTAGTATTATTAGAAGGGGAACCTTGGCTGCATTTTCCCATCCCAGTCCCAAGAGCATAGAGGACAACTGTAATGCCTTAACTTCTGCTGCAACCAATATTAGCTAACTCAGCACAAACCTTCCTGGTTTGTAAGGATAGACGGTATTTATCTTAAATCAAGGATACCATTAATTTCATGGGGAAGCGGCTGTTTCTCTTGCAATAGTCTATTGACAATATGATTTGAGGTACAAGTGCAATTGCCCATTATACAAATGGTGCAACTTGTTTAGCTGTCCCTCTCTCTTGCATTAGGGAAGCATATTTTTGTACCATGCTACAAAGAATGGGCTGAGCGGTGGTAATGTGGGCCCTGAAGTATGCTGTAGTCATTTTATTAGAATTGAGGAGGAGCACTATTGTCCATCCCTGCCATCTACATGACACTTAGGAACATTCTACAAGTGCTGCAGTTTTCAGACAATGTCCACACTGAGATGCAGTGCCAGGTGTGAATAGTCAGTTTCATCAAATTTACACCCAGATTTCAAAACTGAAATTGCAAATAAATAAATTGCTGATTTTTAAAAATATCTATCTGCTTCTGTACCAAGTTTTGTAATTAACAAAGTTTTGGAGCACAGCAACATAGTCTGCTTGGAGCTCCAGGCCAAAACTGCAACTATGTTAGTTTTTTGTGTGTTTCAGAGCACTAATTAGATAGAAATTGTGTTTCCTCCACATGTATCTCTCTAAATGTTCTGTTAATAGCAAGTTTATTCATTTATTTGCTTGGGTCTTTTTCAAAGCTCCACTAAAGCAGCACTGTTTGAGATAAGAGAATGCCTAATTGGTAACCCCTGGGGCTTGTTATGCATACAGGGTATGATAGGGTATTTGTTCATCTTTTCCCGTCATTGGCTCTGCACTCTTAAATTGTAAAATGACATTTCTAGTGACAGCTAATTACTCCCCATGAATTATCGTGCCATTCGTGAAGCGTTTGCTACAACAGATCATCCTTGTGCATCCTGGAACAACTCCATTATTGCATTCCCAGCCTATAGCATGATTTCCGGAGGTCTGGTGGCTCCAGAGTGTCACCAGAGCAGTCCAAAGTCATACTTTCCTTACTGTTGTTTGCAACGGAGCTGCGCTAGGACACTCCCCATAATGGGAGCAACCTAGCACGTGGGGAGATCTCACTCAAGGGTCCCCAGTTCGGTGCTAAAATAGCAATTTAAAACGAAACATCAAATAAGAATATAATTGTAATAAAGATGGACTATTTTGAATGCAAATATATTTTCTTACCATTTATCTTTTCTTTATCTTTCAGATACTGACTGACCTGCTGTGCATTTTCCAGCATTTTCTGTTTTCATTGTAGACTTCCAGCATTCACACTTTCTTTTTATTCTGCATCCTTTACATTACAAAGGAATTTATAATACATTATTCTAGTGCTTCACTCCCACCATACACATCTTTTTCTCTTCAAGAATTACTTCATTTGTATTTTGTGACTTAATCCCTTGTTTCTCTCCTTTTGTATTTTAGGTGTTGCACGTCTCTTTTTTTCTTATGGTGACATTTTTTCCTTGGTAAAAGTTCTCAATGCATTTGTAAGTAATATTCTATCATGTGAACCATGGGTTTAGAAAGAATAAATCATATATTTTTAATGAGCCATACAGATCAGGAAGATCCCAGGTTTGATCACTGATCTGTGCTTAGTTAGCTGAATCCAGCTGAGGCACTACAATTGGCCTTAGCAACTCTGCATTAGCAGGGTGGAAGTGAGTTTCTTGGGCTTTTGAGGGTTGGATTTCTAGGGCTCAGGCCTACAGGTTGAACTTCCTTCCATGCTCAGTGCTAACACTGAAGCTAGATCTTGTGCTGAGCCGTAATGCCAACAAAAATGAGGCACAGCAGGACTTCTACCTTACATGAGGATATGCCCCTCACCCTGGCTGAGTTTCCAATTTGAGGGTCATTTGAATAATTTTGGTGGGCTACCCTGGCCTTGAGGCGAGACAGACACTTGCCTCAACAGGCCTTCACAGTGCAGTGTGCCCATTGGTCTCTGTGCTGCTCAAGATTTGAAATAATAATCATCGTTTTAAGAAAGGCTCCTAAGTGTCCACAATATTCAATTGATTGCACAGTCTTCAACCTAAATCGCCCCTCCATGCATAGTGATGCTGGATGCCAAGGATAAACAGGCATCTGTTGTGCTGTGACGCCACTGAGAAGATATGTCGGATTTCTGTCATTTCCACGTTATTACAATACTCCAGCCTAAACAGGTGGATGCATTGTACATTACCTGTCATTTCCAGCACAAAATCAGACCCATTTCCCTGCCCACTCAGTTCTGCTGAAAAAAAAATTGGCAAAGGAGGTGTGGAAAATCTTAGGCCTGTCCAAAATAATAGCCTTCCATATCCCAGTGTCGCATTCTCACCTTCACTGGCGTAAAAAGTTCAGCAAAAACAATGTAATGGGACTATGTGTGCATTGTATGAAACAGTTGAGGATAGCGGGCCAGTTGAACAACTTGAAATCTAACTTTTGAGGTGATCTCCCCATCCCCTGGTTGTTCATTATTACTTAAATGTTTTATTGCAATGAAATACATAAAATCACCAAATAAACCTGAACAAGGTAAATTGTCATCCTGTTTTCATAAAGTAAAATAGATTTTATCTGGGTTTTGTTTTTAGGATGGTTCAAGCGAAAGAAACATTTGCAATAAATTTGAGTTATCAGATAGTGGAGATTATGCTGGTGTAACTCTTGAAGGTAAAGAATTCTCTAAGTTTTGAATGTTCCTATGTTACTTTGTCTGGTTATTTAACTGATTGCTCTTTGTGGTTGCATACATAAGAATCTGACTCACCTGATTGAGTTCTTTGATGAAGTAACAGAGAGGGTTGATGAAGGTAGTGCAGTAGATGTTGTATTTATGGACTTTCAAAAGGCATTTGATAAAGCATGACATAACAGACTTATTTGGAAAATAGAAGCATGGTATTAAAGGAATAGTGGTAACTTGGGTACATAATTGGCTAAGGGAAAGGAGGCAGAGAGTAGTGATGAACGGATGTTTTTCTGACTGGAGAGAAGTATGCAGTGGGGTCCCCCAGGGGTTGGTATTAGGACCATTGCTTTTCATGCTATATATAAATGACCTGGACTTGGGTATAGGGAGTACAATTTTGAAGTTTGCGGATGATACAAAACTTGGCAACGTAGTAAATAGTGAGCAGGATAGTAGCAGACTTCAGGAGGACATAGACAGACTGGTGAAATAGGCATACACATAGCAGATGCAATTTGTTGAGGATAAGTGTGAAGTGATCCACTTTGGGAGTAACAACATGAAGAGGCCGTATAATCGAACAACAATAGCAGGTGTTATGAATATCGCTTATACACCTCATGCAAACACAAGGGCGCATAATCCTAAAATTAGAGCTAGGCCATTTAGGAGTGAAATCAGGAAGCACTTTTTCACAAAGGGTAGTGGAAATCTGGAACTCTCACCCCAAAAGGCTCTGAATGCTGGATCAACTGAAATATTCAAGACTTAGATCGATAAAAGTATCAAGGGATATGGATCAACAGCGGGTAAATGGAGTTGAGGTACAGCTCAGCCATGATGTGATTGAACGGTGGTACAGGCTCGAGGGGCTGAATGGCCTACTCTTGTTCCTATGTTCCTGTGTGATATACTTGTTTTGCCTGTTTCTTCATATTGTTAAGGGTTAAAAGGGGTCCATTTCCCCCTTCCAGATTGAGGTTGAATACGACTGAGACAGATAAAAGATTAGAAAAGTCAAGGACTTTTGAAATGTAGTCACTGTACAATGCAGCAAAATGCAGCAGTTAATTGGTGCACAGTAAAGTCCCACAAATAGCAATGAGATAAATGACCAGATAATCTGTATTTGGTAGTAGTTTGCGGAATAAATGTTGGCCAGGATACCGGGAGAACTCCCCAGCTCTTTCTTGAAAAGTGCAATGGGATGTTTTACGCTCACCTGCTAGGGCAGATGGGACTCTGATTTAATGTGTCATCTGAAAGCCAGCACCTCTGGCCATGCAATACTCCCTCAGTACTGCACTGATGTGTCAGGCTAGATTTGTGCTCTAATTCTATTTCCTGCCTTGTAAACCATTTTTTTAAGTGCTTGACGTTGTTAATTGAAGGTTCTTATCTTTCTGGCTAAATGCCTCCAACGTTATAAGAGAAAAAGGCCATTAGGTGCAACATAGGTCAACTATACCTGTCCTTAGTCCGTTTTCCAAAAATACATCTAATTGCTTCCTGAATCCATTTACACTGTCTGCTTAGATTGCTTTCCCTGGTATTGTATTCCCCAAATTTATTAGCCATGAAGTGAAAACAAAATTCTGCCTGATTTGCCTTCCTATTCTTAAGTTCCTAATTTTTAATTGTGTCCCCTACTATTTGAATGCTTCAACTCTGTCATGAACAATTTGGCCGGATTCCGTTTTGTGAATTTCTTTCATAATCTTGAAAACATCACTTAAGTCATTGTGAAATCTCTTTTCCAAAGAAAGGCCAATTTCCTTAACTTTTCCTCATGATTTAAATTCCTGATCTTGCTTCTGTACCTTCAAGGGCAGTGAACTCGTACGTACAGAAAAACTATTCTAAAAGTTCTAGTTTATACTTTTTAAATAAATTCTGAACTGAAGGACTGGTTATTGAATTCCATTGTGACATCAAGGCTGATGATACTTACTATCAATGAATCCACAGACCAGTATGCCTGTCTCCAGTCAAAGTGAAACTATAATGTCCTCAACATTACTGCTGAAAATCCTGAACATATCTTTATTGTTTTGCAAAATTTATTTTCCTTTCCCTTCTTTTTCATCAATTATACCATGAAATGAAATGGTAATTCTGACAAATACCGCTCAGAGCTGCAGGAACAGCAAGCTAGATAAACAGAATAATTGCACTAAAATGGGCACCAATTATTCAACTTGAACTTTTGTCCAACTTTTATATGTTGACTTCCAGTGAATGATTGAATTACTGATCTCTAAAACTGATTCACCAGTGTTAACCCTTTACTTGTACTCTCAACAATGTCTGTATGATTAGGTTAACTGCGAGCAGGTGGTAGGGTTGCTCACTGTCTGGTACTAAATGGGCTGTCTGGTTTCTGAACAGGCTGCCTGGAGATTTATAAAATGCCAAAGTCTTTTTAAAAATAGAAGTCAGTTTCTTTCCAACAACAGGTTACGTTTATATAGCATCCTTTACATCTCAGTGCTTTACAAGAGGGAAAGGAGGATGCTATGGAAGAGTTGGGAAGGATTAAGGAGGGGGAGAATTGAAGACACAGCCAAGGAGTTAGATTTTTAAGAGGCTTTTGAAGGCAGGGAGGTAAGTAGGAAGGAAGGCAAAGTGGTTTAGGAATGGACTTCTGAAGAGTAGAGGCAAAATGACTGACCTTTGAAGGAGGAGCTGAGGGTGTGGATTGGGACAAGTGACTGGATACCATATACCTCTCTGGGATGGAAACATTAATTATGAAAGTTATTATGATTTTTGAACTTTTATCAGCAGCAAAGCCAACTTAAGGCATGAACCCACCCTATACCTGCTCCTATCTTACCTCCTTACTGTTTAACCCTACTTCTTGATTTACCATTTACCTTCTTGACTTACCAGACCCAGATAGGATGCTGATCTGTAGATTAATGCTTATGTAGCTGATGGTGAGAGGAGAGGACTGGAATGATGCATATTACAGCAATTATTCTGATAAAATAGAAAAAGATGGGTACAATTGCAATAGAGATGGGGAGGTATTAGGATCATAAGTCAGATGACAGGCTTTTATACGTGTCTTGTGCAGGAGTGTAAGAGACATATTAGAAGAGCCTCCTTAGATATGGGAGCAGTATTCAAGACTTGAACAGACTTAGGCATCATAGAGAATTAAGAGTTGTTGGGTGTGAAATTCAGCTTCAGTACCAAATCAACTGCCCATTAAACACCCAATCTGATTTTCCTCTCATTGGGTGTATAACTGGAGGTGGATCCACTACTGTCCTGTCTGTTTTGCACCCCCACTGAAGTTGAATTTAACCCCCACTGAGTGCAAAGAGCATACACAGGGAATGGAATACTTTTGCACCTTTGGCATTCATTATCAGCATTAAGCTCTCCCAGATCAGGTATAGCACAAGTTAAAAGCATCAATATGTGAAAATTGGCAAGGGGAGGAGAAAGCTCCGAGAGTCATTGCTTTTTCCATTCTGATGTGAGTGTGGGCTGTCATATATCGCACTGTACAAAACGCACCAAATTATAGGGACCAAAGAGCTGAGTGGGAGGAAAATGCTCAGCATTTTAAATATAATTTTACAGAACAATTCTGAGTGAAAGGATTTCAAAAAGAATTCTTTACCTATTTATACATTTCTTTCACACAGTTTTTTTGATTAATGAGTGGTGTGATCATGGTACAAGGGAATAAAACAATTTCCAGTTTTGGCATGCCAACATCAAGCACTCCCAGCTCAGGCCAAATGCAGAGTAAAGTTCCCTTTACACCTTTCCGACAACGTGCTTTAACCCTAAACTCACAAGAGCACCTCCGACTGCATCAGTGTGACATTTCCATTTCCCATTCTTTTTGAGTGAGATTGCCAGTTCATTTTTCAAGTACTACAAAATTACTTGTGTTGTGGAACTGCTTCTACCAGGAACTCAGTTGAGATTGACCCTTAAGACCAGCAGATTGAAACTTTTATCCCTCTTGTCCGAGGGAAATTTGAACTGCCGAGATAGCAGTTAATGGCGTTGTTGCTCCTGCTCCAGATGGTTCCCCCTCCTACTTTGAATGTGTTATGAATATCACACATTATTATATTATAAGGCATGTGGCAATTCCATAAATTGTACTTCCCCATAAGTTTCCTGCAAGGCCACAGGAATAGCATATTGACTGTTTCCTGACACCAGGAAAATTCTGAGTAGTGCTATGGGACCATTGACGTCCACTTGAACTGGCAGACAGAACCTGGGTTTAACATCTCATCTGAAAAACTGCACCTCTGACAATGCAGCACTCCCATTGTACTGTCATGGGTGGTTTTACTTTATTACTTTGCTGGTTTTACTTTATTACCTTCTGGTTTATTTCTCCGTTTAAGTTTGTGTTTTGTCATTTAGGTAAAGGAGAGTCCTGGCTGGAGGTGTATCGACTGCCGAAAGACACCTGGACACAAGAGCTCGAGCAGTTTGAAAAGTTAATGGCACTTAGTCAGCAAGCTGGAGTATGTGATAAGCTAACACAGACATGCTATTGTTTACTTTTTATGCTGTTTACCAATGAAATCCGAATTTAGATCTAAAATAAATACTGGAAATACATAGTATGTCGATCAACATCCAAAAGTAAAATAAAGGTTAACATTTCAGGTTCACAATCTCCATCTGATCAACTCAAAGTTGGCCTATTTGTTCTCTTTTCAGACCTGCTGTGCAATTCCAGGATTTTGTGTTCTTTTTCCCTCCTTTCCTGGAGGCACTGACTCTTGCTGGGGTACAGTTCCAGGAGAGTTAGTGATCCTCCAGTAACTCACTCAAGTGGGCATTCTTCATGTGTCATGCCTCAGTATAAAACCAAGAATCCCATTTGCCTTTTTCATGGTATTTTCTACCTGCACACCCACCTTTAAAGATCTGTGTACCTGCACTCTGAGATCTCTGCTTCTCTACTCTGTTAAGAATCTTACCCATTAGGGTATATTTTCTTTGTATCTCAATTACTGTCCTAGTTGAGATCAGCTAACAGAATCCAGCTTGGAAACATCTAGTCTGTGTGGCTTAGTGTAAGTGTCAGCATGGCTCAGTAGTAGCACTGTCACCCTTTGAGTCAAAAAAAAGAAAGGCTTGCATTTATATTGCGCCTTTCATGACTTCAGGATGTCCCAAAGTAATTTACAGCCAATGAAGTGCTTTTTGAAGTGTAGTCACTGTTGTAATGTAGGAAACGCGGCAGCCAATTTGCGCACGGCAAGGTCCCACAAACAGCAATGCGGTAACGATCAGATAATCTGTTTTAATGATGTTGGTTGAGGGATAAATATAAGCCAGACCACCAGGAGAACTCCACTGCTCTTCTTCAAAATAGTGCTATAGGATCATTTACATCCACTCGAGAGGGCAGATGAGACCTCGGTTTAACATCTCATCTGAAAAATGGCACCTCCAACAGTGCAGCACCCCCCAAGTACTGCATTGAAGTGTCAGCCTAGATTTTGTGCTCCCGTCTCTGGACCGGGGCTTAAACCCACCATCTAACGCAGGCAAGTGTGCTACCACTGAGCCACAGCTGCTACTGTTCAAGCTCCACTCCAGGAGTTGAGCACATAATGTAGGTTGATACTTCAGTATAATACCAGAAGAGTACTGCATTGTTTGATGTATCACCTTTCAAATGAGTTCTATCAGTATTTTGACCAACATTTATCTCTCAACTGACACCCTCAAAAGCATATTAACTGGTAATGATCTCATTGCTGTGCCCAGATTGGCTACAAAACAACAATATGTACACTTCAAATGTAATTAATTGTCTGTAAAGCACTTTGGGACATCTTGAGGATTTGAAAGGTACTATGTAAATGCAGCGGTTCAAGAAGGCGGCTCACCACCACCTTCTCAAAGGCAATTGGGATGGGCAATAAATGCTGGCCTTGCCAGCGATACCCACATCCCATGAACAAATAAAAAAAAGTTCCTTTACTGCACCAGATGGTGGCTTTACTCCACCAGATGGTGGCTTCACTCATCAGATCATTGGAAAATGTTCACTTTCTGCTCTTTCCCCCCCCCCCCCCCCACCGGAACTTAATTTAGGTTTAGAAATATTGCTTCCAAGATGGAATATATCCGTGATTAAAGTTCTGCAGATTCAGGTGGTACATTGCATAGGAGCATCAGTACATTGGTGCATGGTAGTGGAAGCCATATGCTTGATCCCTCATGTTGCTACATTCTCAGTCTCAGCCATATCAGTGTGGGAATGTTCGGAGCCCAGCAGGTTTCTCTCCATAGGAGGAGGGAAAATTAAAGGGAAGAACTGTTGTTGAGCACTTTCCAGCTGGCCAAGTGCACAAGTTGCATAGGATCCCTCATGTAGAAAAATATCTTAGAGGACTTTGCAAGAGGATGCCAAACAGGAGACGGAGGGAAAGTTATGGGGACCCAAAAGAACAGACAGAAAGTTAGATATTTAAGAAGCTTTTGAAGGAGGGAGTGGGAGCAAAATGGAGTGATTTTGGGGGAAAGTTCCGAAGAGCAGGGATGTGTTAACTGAAGGAACAGCTTCTGTTGGTAGAGTAGAGTGGGCAACAAGTGGTAATCCAGAGTTTTAAGAATGGAGGGTGTGGTAGGAACATAAGGTAAAACAAGACTAGAAAGATTTTAAAGTGAAGACCAGGATCTTGAAGTTTATATGTAGGGGACAGGGAGCCTAGAGTGCTTGACAAGGACAGCTGTAATGGGGGTGCTGGACTATGTGCAAGAGAAGGCATTGGCTGAAGAGTTCTGGATTAACTGTAGTTTTGGAAGGGAGGGAGAGGGGAGACCGGCAAGGAATCAACTGGTGAGGTGGTGAACTTTGGCAGCAGTGGGGGTTCAAACAGGCATTGTATGGAGGTACAAAAATTCAGTCTTTGTGATTCACTGGATGGGAGTCGGGGGGGGGGGGTGCGGGGAAGCCAGTTCAAGGTTGACCAAGGTGCCAAGATTACAAAGCACTTTTTGCTGCAGGTGTGTGCAGAGATAAGCAGGTAGAAAATAGAAAGTTTCTATATTCCGTCAAAAAAAACTGCTTATTTTGCCTTCAATTAATAATTTTGTATAACGTGAATTAAATGCAGAAAATACTTTGTAGAAAGAGAAAAAAAACACAAATGTTGGAGACCAGAAATAAAACAATAATGCTAGAAATACACAGGTCAATCAACATTTCTGAAAGAGAAAGACGGGTTAATGTTTCAGATGAGACCTTACATCGGAACTAAATTCTGATTGTGGGAGTGTTATCAGTGTGATTTTAATGAATTTGTGAAGTGCACAGTTAATTATCATACAGGGCTGTATGCATGTTAAGATTATGTGCTCCTGATGTAAGGGTCTTACCAACTCACAGTCCTAATGTAGAGATGTATCTCTTTCATTTTTATCACTTTGACTCCCACTATGCCAATCAATGTAGAACAATTATGGCTGCCTATCAGCTAAAATCACTGACACAGGAATAATGACTATTCATAGTCAAGCAATTATTCATCGCCATTACTGCTGCAATTCTGAGAATTTCATAATGAGGGGATGGACAATTATTTTTGTTAATTATCAAATGCATATATAACCTTAGTAAACAAAACTTCCTATCAAACAGAATTTAATGTCAAAGACCTTGAAATTACACCATGGGATATTAGTGTGGATATGTTTAACATGTTTGTCTGAGTGCCTTCTCTCTGCTACTTTAACCTGATGTGGAGATGCCGGTGATGGACTGGGGTTGACAATTGTAAACAATTTTACAACACCAAGTTATAGTCCAGCAATTTTATTTTAAATTCGCAAGCTTTCGGAGGCTACCTCCTTCTTTAACCTGTTAGAAATACTCGGACTAATAATAATGCTTCCCACATTGTAATTTCAGGGTCAGAGCGCTTCAGGCTGTTGTAATAGATATAATTTGGCATTCTGGATGGTTGGCATATTACACCCATTTACTTTACAGAGTTACTCCATCAGAGTAAACAACTAAATTACAGTTCTGTTTGTGGCACCAAAACACTCAAGGGGAGGCAGGTTTTTTGGGTGGCCCTGATCCCTGTTTTAATTGTTTCCATATGATTTATATCAATTAGTGCTAATTGTGTTCAGGTGGTTTGTATCAATTGGGTCACCCTTGTATCCATATATAAGAGCTGATCTAGGGTGTTGTGTGTAGAATATGGAGTTCTGTGAATAAAGGTGTGGAAGTGGCTGAGGACTAGGTGCTAGTATTTGATCTGTCATGATCAGGCTATCTAATGTATAACAACTGGATGTTGCTGACTCTAAAGGCAAACATTCACTGTTGGTGACACTTAAGGGATGATTTTATTCCTCATTGCTGGTGGGAACAATGTGGGTAGGAGCTTTAAATGATGGGAGGGAGGGGTTTGTGCTGTGTTTTCCCCCCTACCCCCAATGATCATTTTTACTTACTTACACAGGAAGGCTGCCCTCCCTGGAAAAGTGGGCAGTGTAACTGGCATATAGATTTATAGATACAAGTGCACAGTATGTAATAATCCCAGATTACCCTTAAAGCAATATTCTGGTGTACAAAATTACAAATCACTTACATTGAAAGCAGTTCCATAACAGAAATTGGCTTTAAGATGTTTAATCTTATTGGAGTTAGGATGGAGGAGGGGTTAAACCTTTTCCACTACCAATGTATTCCTATTTGTTGCTGCAAATGTTGATTCTATTTGTTGGCCAGAGAGGATGTTTTGTCAGTTTAACACACTGCAGCAGTTAATTTGCTTTTGTGTGCATATATATCATTTAGGTTTGTACCAAACTAGTAACTACTCCATATTAAAATACACTGTGTATTTGTTTATTTTGCACCTTCTGGTTTATAGTGTGGAAGGTTTGCAGTATTTCAGGTTAGATTAGATCCACATAGTCAGCCCTAAATGAAAATCTCTTCCATATTTTGTTCTCTGCTATACCTCAATTCATTTCTGATGTGGGAAATGTTATTTCTTCCTACCTGAGTCAGTCATCCCTCATTGATATTAAATATATTGTTACAGCTTGCAAGCCTCAGAGGATCCAGGTTAATTGTGTCAGCTCCCAACTCTGGATCTTGCAGGCAAACATTCTAGCCACAGTTTTCCATTGCCCCATCCAGAAAGTTGGCTTGCAACCTCAGAATTCGGAACCTGACAGATAATCGGGAATCCTCCTGGATAGTTACGGAGATTTGTAAGGTATATAACATGCTGTGCCAGAGTGGTGGGATGTGGGTTTGAGTTTGACACTGCCTCCTCACAACCCACTTAGAACAAATCTCTCAATTTGGGGGGTGGGGAGGAAAGCCCACACCTCTTGCATATCCTGCTTTGATCAAGATGTCCTGATATTAACAGCACTGAAGCAGTGCCCAAAACTCCCAACCCAACAAAATCAGCTAATTAGCTGATTCTAATAAAGCTGTACTCCCATTTGAAACACTAACTGAATTGCATTCTTTCAACTCACTACTTGTTGAGATGTATGTCTTCACTTCCAGGGCTATTCCTCCAGGAATTTCTCTTGCTTTTAAAAAAATATTTTCCACAAGTTCTAAAAGATTCTACTTGACTTAATTTGTTATAGCAACTTATCATGTCTTTCAGAAATATTCCCCAGAATGAATTGCATTCCACCCAAACAGGCAGACTGAATTTTGGTTTAACATCTCATCCGAAGGGCAGCACATCTAACAACTCAGCACTTCCTCAATACTGTGTTGAAACTTAGATTCTGAATGCAAACACCAGTTACGAGTCTTGAACCCACAACCTTCAGGCCCAGAATCAAGAGTGCTACCAACTGTGTCATACTGACACATAACATGTTGACTGTTTGGAATTGTTAGATTCATTCAAAAGTGTCTTCCTACTGTACTTGTGCCTGCTAGAAGGTCCCATTACTCGTTATTTTATATGTAAAAGTTGATTTCCTTTGGCGTTGCTCACAGGTACTTTATAGAGTCTGGGTCACAGGTTGTAGAGTTTAGCTGCGAGCATAGCTTGTCCCTTTAAGGCCATTCCACAGGCACACTCTTAGGGAAAGTGTTCCTGAAGTCAGTTAGAGGTTAATTGTTGTTTTCAAGTCTCTAAATTGCCAACTGCTTGGCTCCTTTCTTTATTATCTCAACAGCCTCTCCAAGTTGTCTCAAGGCCAGAAAAAGCAGTAGAAAATAACTGGGTTTCTTTCTCTTTCTGTATACTTTTTAAAAAAAATACTGTTCAGTTGTGATTTCTTGGTATTTCATACAAATTGTAACTCCTGGAATATAATGGGCACTCTCAAAACTTTCATATAAATAGATAGATGAATGTAACTCATTTGGTCTGATCAATCTATTTATCAAGAATTACTTTGTCTGTTATTAAAAGACATTTTTTTAATGAAATAATTTTAAGTGTATATTTCCATTTTAGCAAATTAATCCACCTAATCCACCAAATCCAGAAGATATTAAACTGATGCCGCCGGTTCTATTGTTGAAACTGAGGCCCAAGCAACATCCAGGTACGTACCAGAATCTTTATCAGCCTATACATATAGCTGTTTCCCTTAAGAGATTATCAAAATGCCTTTATTAATACTTAATGGGAATTTATATTGAGCTACTGCTGATGTAAGACAGGGCGCACTGCAGTCAAAAAGAGCTTGCCTGATGGCTCTGTTAATAAAAGCCACGTGCAATTTAGCCAGAGGACTGAGGTTTGGTTTTCAGTCTGTGCTGAGTTAGCTGGTCTCAGCAAGGGTAGTACTGTGGGCTAGGGAGTGGGAATATCCGCAGCAGGTTGCCAGTGCCTGTGAAACCATATCCCAGCAAGGATGAAAATTGACAAACAATGCTTGTAAGGGATGTATATTGAAATATATTGTGTGTGCATGACTGTGTGTACTGTTAAATGCATTTAAAATATAGATAACTTTACCATTACGTTGGACGTCCCTCTCGACAAAGGGCATTTACTTTCGCTGAGCAAATTCTGCACTTTTTGACTAGGCCATTAGATGGTGCAAATAGAAAGCTGTATCACTGAGTCTGAGGGGGGTATAATGTGACTCAATAATCCTTGCAGTAAATTAGAATCTATATTTCTAAACTAATTCTGTTGAAGTTTCATTCTTTTTCGTTTCCAACATTCATTAATTTCAAAAACCAACAATAAAAGATCCTTAAAATATCAACTCCTGCCCCCTATTGACATAATTGCAAGAACTGTGATTGAGACATGAATTAATTTATGATTGTTAAATGCATGCCATACTGCTAGAATGAAAGTCTCCTCTCCCAGCGAGATGCTTTTTTTATGATGCCGTTATGAGCCTTTGAACAGAAATGCACAAATGGAGACCTGCTATCGACATGCACTGGTCTCCCACGTTTACTTAGTGCTGAAATCTGACTCAGTGGCAGCTCTCAAGATTCATGAAAATGTGGGTGTTAGATGCGTTGAGTCCACAGAGTAGCCCCATAAGCCATGTTGCTGTGTCTGTGTAGTGAAGTTTTACTCATCATCTAACCAATGCTATACCTGAAGCAAAGTACTGCAGATGCAGAAAATCTGAAATAATGACAGAAAATGCTGGAAACACTCAGCAGGTCAGGCAGCTCCCGCTCTCCTCTCCTCCCTGCCCCCCCCGCTCTCCTCTCCCCCCCCCCGCTCTCCTCTCCCCCCCCCCGCTCTCCTCTCCCCCCCCCCCCCCCCCGCTCTCCTCTCCCCCCCCCCCCCCCCCCCCCCCCCCGCTCTCCTCTCCCCCTCTCCCCCCCCCCCCCCCCCGCTCTCCTCTCCCCCTCTCCCCCCCCCGCTCTCCTCTCCCCCCCCCCCCCCCCGCACTCCTCTCTCCCCCCCCCCCCCCCCCCGCACTCCTCTCTCCCCCCCCCCCCCCCCCCGCACTCCTCTCTCTCCCCCCCCCCCCCCCGCACTCCTCTCTCTCCCCCCCCCCCCCCGCACTCCTCTCTCTCCCCCCCCCCCCCGCACTCCTCTCTCTCCCCCCCCCCCCCCCCCCGCACTCCTCTCTCTCCCCCCCCCCGCACTCCTCTCTCTCCCCCCCACCCCCCCGCACTCCTCTCTCTCCCCCCCCCCCCCCGCCGCACTCCTCTCTCTCCCCCCCCCACTCTCCTCTTCCCCCCCCCCCACTCTCCTCTCCCCCCCCCCCCCCCCCCCCGCTCTCCTCTTCCCCCCCCCCGCTCTCCTCTCCCCCCCCCCCCCCCGCTCTCCTCTCCCCCCCCCCGCCCCCGCTCTCCTCTCCCCCCCCCCCGCTCTCCTCTCCCCCCCCCCCCCCGCTCTCCTCTCCTCCCCCCCCCCCCGCTCTCCTCTCCCCCCCCCCCCCCGCTCTCCTCTCCCCCCCCCCCCCCGCTCTCCTCTCCCCCCCCCCCCGCTCTCCTCTCCCCCCCCCCCCGCTCTCCTCTCCCCCCCCCCCCGCTCTCCTCTCCCCCCCCCCCGCTCTCCTCTCCCCCCCCCCCCCCCCCCCCCCCCCCGCTCTCCTCTTCCCCCCCCCGCTCTCCTCTTCCCCCCCCCGCTCTCCTCTTCCCCCCCCCCGCTCTCCTCTCCCCCCCCCCCCGCTCTCCTCTCCCCCCCCCCCCGCTCTCCTCTTCCCCCCCCCCGCTCTCCTCTTCCCCCCCCCGCTCTCCTCTTCCCCCCCCCCGCTCTCCCCTCCCCCCCCCCGCTCTCCCCTCCCCCCCCCCGCTCTCCCCTCCCCCCCCCCGCTCTCCCCTCCCCCCCCCCCCCCCCCCCCCCCCCCCGCTCTCCTCTCCCCCCCGCACCCCCCCCGCTCTCCTCTCCCCCCCGCCCCCCCCCCGCTCTCCTCTTCCCCCCCCCGCTCTCCTCTTCCCCCCCCCCCCGCTCTCCTCTTCCCCCCCCCCCCGCTCTCCTCTTCCCCCCCCCGCTCTCCTCTTCCCCCCCCCGCTCTCCTCTTCCCCCCCGCTCTCCTCTTCCCCCCCGCTCTCCTCTTCCCCCCCGCTCTCCTCTTCCCCCCCCCCCCGCTCTCCTCTTCCCCCCCCCCCGCTCTCCTCTCCCCCCCCCCGCTCTCCTCTCCCCCCCCCCCGCTCTCCTCTTCCCCCCCCCCCGCTCTCCTCTCCCCCCCCCCCCCCCCGCGATCTCCCCCCCCCCCCCCGCGATCTCCCCCCCCCCCCCGCGATCTCCCCCTCCCCCCCCGCGATCTCCCCCTCCCCCCCCGCGATCTCCCCCTCCCCCCCCGCGATCTCCCCCTCCCCCCCCGCGATCTCCCCCTCCCCCCCCCCACCGCGATCTCCCCCTCCCCCCCCCCACCGCGATCTCCCCCTCCCCCCCCCCACCGCGATCTCCCCCTCCCCCCCCCCACCGCGATCTCCCCCTCCCCCCCCCACCGCGATCTCCCCCTCCCCCCCCCCCACCGCGATCTCCCCCTCCCCCCCCCCCACCGCGATCTCCCCCTCCCCCCCCCCACCGCGATCTCCCCCTCCCCCCCCCCCACCGCGATCTCCCCCTCCCCTTCCCCCCCCCCCCCGATCTCCCTCACCCCTATCCCTCCCCCCCCCCCCCCCCCGCGATCGATCTCTCCTCTCTCTCCCCTACCCCCCTCCTGCGATCTCTCTCTCCCCTCCCCTCCCCTCCCCGCGATCCCTCTCTCTCTCCCCTCTCTCCCCTCCCCTCCCCGCGATCTCTCTCTCTCTCCACTCTCCCCTCCCTCCCCCACGATCTCTCTCTCCTCTCTCCCCTCCCCCCCCCCCCCCCCCCCCGCGATCTCTCTCTCTCCTCTCTCCCCTCCGCCCCCCCGCGATCTCTCTCTCTCCTCTCTCCCCTCCCCCCCACGATCTCTCTCTCTCCTCTCTCCCCTCCCCACCCCCCCGCGATTTCTCTCTCTTCTCTCTCCCCCACCCCCCCGCAATCTCTCTCTCTTCTCTCTGCACTCCCCCCCCCCCCGCAATCTCTATCTCTTCTCCCTCCCTTCCCCCCCGCAATCTCTATCTCTTCTCTCCCCCCTCCCCCCCGCAATCTCTATCTCTTCTCTCTCCCCCCTCCCCCCCGCAATCTCTATCTCTTCTCTCCCCCCCGCCCCCCCCCCCCGCAATCTCTATCTCTTCTCTCTCCCCCCTCCCCCCCGCAATCTCTATCTCTTCTCTCTCCCCCCTCCCCCCCGCAATCTCTATCTCTTCTCTCTCCCCCCTCCCCCCCGCAATCTCTATCTCTTCTCTCTCCCCCCTCCCCCCCGCAATCTCTATCTCTTCTCTCTCCCCCCTCCCCCCCGCAATCTCTATCTCTTCTCTCTCCCCCCTCCCCCCCGCAATCTCTATCTCTTCTCTCTCCCCCCTCCCCCCCGCAATCTCTATCTCTTCTCTCTCCCCACTCCCCCCTGCAATCTCTATCTCTTCTCTCCCCCCCGCCCCCCCCCCGCAATCTCTCTCTCTTCTCTTTTCCCCCATCCCCCCGCAATCTCTATCTACTTTTCCTCCCCTCAGGGTTCCTCCCTCCGTCCTTGCTGCCATGCTCTGAGCCCCCTCCCCACCAACCCTCAATCTTCTCGATTGGCTGGTCGGCCGCTGGGCAGGAAACGGAGTTAAACATTTCTAATGAGGTCCTGCCGTTAAATTCAGCAATTCAGCATGACTCCGCCTTCCCGATATTTAAGGTTTCCTGGCCGCTGACATGCGCCCCTGCTCCCTCCCAGCCTCCCCGTAAATATCAGGATCTTTAAGTCTGCTTTGAAATTCAAAATCTGTGGGAAAACGTTGCATTGTGAAATGCTACGAAAGACTGTTATCCAAAAGTGCTGTTAACTTATCAAACTGTATAAGAAATATGTTTGTGGCAGTGGACTGATTCTATTTTTATTCTCTTTATTATTGCTATGGTATCTTGCTGTGCTTACTGCTTCTATGTATTATTCAGCATGTACATAGGCTGCCACAAATGTGCAGGCATGGCCTTTTTCAACTTTTTGAATGAGTCGTGAGAACATGCTGGACATCCCACATAATTTCTATTGTCTGGATTCTTGTTTATTCTAGGCACACTATCTTGACACAGCATTTATAAAGGTGCAGGTTTTGGATCATAAAACACTCGATTCTTTTGAGGAAACACTTTTTGTTGTGAACACAAGACAAGAGTGTTGGGAGATAGCCCAAAATGTAGCAGTCACTTGATAGTGAGCAGGAGTGAAAATTCAGAGGCTGTGAGGCCAATTGTAGCAGCCCTATTGCTGTCCCAGCTGAGATAAGCAAAAGTCAAGAATCAAATCTAGAACCTTCTAGGTCTGTAAGGCTTAGTTCCACACTTGGCATTACACTTACCAACTGAAGCAATTTAAATTGAGAAATTCCAACAAAACAACACAACTTCAACTTGTATAACAGCTGTAATGTAGAGAAACATTGCAATGTGCTTCTCAAAGAGGGAATCTGACACTGACCAGTAGGTGGGAGAGATGTTAAGGGAGGTTACAAAAGATGTGGTTGAAGAGATAGGTTTGAGGAGATTTTTGAAAGTGGAGAAAGATGTAGCAAGGCAGAGACATTGGGAAGGGAATTCCAGATCAAGAGCTTTATGGCTCATGGCTGTGCTGCAGGGGTAGAGTAGAAGGATGGGAGAACTCGCAGTACACCACCATCAGAAGGGTAGAGAGCACACGCTGCGATGTAGAGCTTGAGAAAGTTGCAGAGGTAGGGCTAGACAATTAATGATGTATTTATGATGATCTTCCCTGAGGGTGTGACCAATTAAATGTACCTCTATCCTCTTGCATCTCACTTGATTAAAATACCAGCAAATCTACATTGATTTGACATTTATTTTGCTTTTAATATAGATTGCCTTTGGAAAAATCCATTTGACGCCCTTCAGAAGCTTGATGATGCCAACGTTATTGGTACAGGCCAAAATCACGTTATTACTGTTCAGCAACGGAATGAAGAAAAGAAAATATTTGAAGAAATGTACAAGACCTATCTTTCTAAAGGCACCACAGAAGAGAGTGAAGAAAAGCAAAGGTTTCTTTTATCGTTAATATTTTCACTTTAACCTGTTCACAAAGTTACAGAATTGAGTACTACAAGGCCAGATTTGGTACAGGATGAAAGTGATTGTGAGTCTCTGACATTGTTCCAAAAATTAGCCTGTATGCCTCACAGCTCTGCGAATCAACCTGTACATCTCACAGAGCTCTGAGAATTGGCTTGTATACCTGACGTGGCTAGGAGAATCAACCTGCACACCTAATGTAGCTCTGAAAATTGTCCCCTATACCTGACATGACTCTAAGAATCGGTGTGTATATCTGACTTTGCTAAATGCAGATCTTTTCTCCTTGGGTAAGATTGTTTTTAATCCAACAATCAGATTGGTTTCCAGACAAAGCACTTAGCAAAACTCTGATACATTTTGTTAATTCTTCAAAATGCTCCACTGATAACTGCTACAAAAAGCAGCATCAGCAGCCTCAAGGGTATCAGCTAGAAGGGCTCTCAGATTCTTGTCACATCTCTGGAGCTCCTTTTGGCGTAACGAGCAAGATTATTGGGCACTGAGGGCAGGCAGCCCCATTAGAAGGTGGTGCAGAGGTCATCAATGTTACCTCCACCACCCCAAGAACTGCCACACAATACTGAAAGAGATTCAGTAACTTCACACGGGTAATTAAGGTACGTCTAGGTACTCTGGGCAATACACATCCTTTACGCTGTCAACCTTTGGAGGTTGGGATGACGGCAGACGAAATGTAGACTTCTGTCCTATGAAAGAACTTGGCAGGAGTCTTTGACAGTGAGAGACTTTGAGAGTGTGGGAGACGATAGGTGAAGTGACTTTTTTTTGTTCAAAGCATTGAGCTAATCATTCTGCCCTCCATTCTCTTGCTGCTGGCTGTCCTGTCCCACATCCTCTACTTCCTGTGTACCCTCTTCCTGCTTTGCGAATGAGCATCTTCCACCCTCTCCATCAGCATCACTTTCACCTTCTGGAAGCAGCAAGCCTTTCTTCATTGCTATATTATGCAGAATGCAGCAAGCTGCATTGATTTTTGATATTCTCACTGGGCTGTACTGCAGGGCTCTGCTAGATTTGTCCAGGCATCAAAAATGGGACTTGAGAATTCCTATAGTCTTGCTCTATGACACTTTTTGTAGTAGCATTTGTCCTCCTCTGTCAATCAAAGCCTTACCGGAGTCATCAGCCATGAATGCAGGAGATAGCACTGATCACCAATGAGTCATCTGGATACATGGCTTCAGGTCATGAGGGCTGGCATGGTGGAATGTTGCATGATGAAAGTATCATGGCAGCTTTCTGGGTATCTGGCATTGATAATTGGCATCATACACCAGATAATTGGCATCGTACACCAGTTGGACATTAATAGAATGAAAGCCTTACCTAATCATTAAATTGATTGAGTTGTTAAATGAGGCTGTGAATACCACATGCGTTGGGTTAATTGCTCCTTGCACCAGAGGGAATCCTGCCAGTCTGTAGAACTGGATAGTTCTCTCTTTCCATCTGATTCCATTGGAAATTATATGAATTATGCAGCCCTCCTAAATGTAGCACCAGTGACCTTGATGCAGTGGTGAGCAGCTGATTGACTATCGTGGCAAAGGTCACCTGATGCTGCCTGGAAGGATCCAGACACACAAACTGCAGATATTGCTGTTCTTTTGGAGGGAAATGGGCTGCAGGTCTTCAGCCAGCAGTTGACATATTTCCCCAATAACCTCCAGGAGAAAGCCCAGCCTTCTGAGGCATTGACGGTCAGAAAAATTTAAGTAAGACCTTCTTGGTCTGTAGATGTTGGTGAGTGAGTATGAACGTGAAGGGAAGAGATGCCTTATGTGAAGTCTGACTTTAAGCCTCCTCCTCTTCATGGATAAGAATAGGGGTATTTGCCATGGGAAATTCATGTCTCTAATGCAAAGCAGTACTTTGAGCAAAACTGAGTGAAATGAGCAGCAAAAATTCTGACTGACACTCTGAAGTATTAAAGATATTGATATTCAGGCAAAGTAGCAGCACACCAAAAGGTCCTCCTCATGGGTACATTCCTGTAGCTCAAACTGCCATTTATATAATGGTGGTAATTATTTGAGGGAAATGGGTCAAAGGGGTTAGCCATACCCCCTTAACCCCATTTACATGAGGTAGATTAGTCTACCAGCGGGCCTTAAATTGGACTGGTGCTTTTTGAGAATGTAATTCAGGTGCAGATCTTTTGCAGCGGATTTGAGGCGATAGTCTCTAAGAACTCATTTTATTCAGTTTATTGCACTATATCCACCCCAAAACAGGCAGTAATTCTAAGAGAAATTCAAGCATGTATTTTTAATATTTCTTTATTATGGAAACTTGTATCACTTTAAATTGGTTACTGCATAGCTGGTAGCAGCCAGTCCAGATGGAATGCATATTTTATCTGAACCAGGACTCCCTGTATCTGTGGCTCCTAGTAAGTAAATAGTAGAATTTGCTTCTTACTATAGAGCTATACGGGCAGTGGTTAGCAAAGGACTTTGCAGAAATTCGGTTTCATGTAAAACTTTGCATTGTGCACATTGTAAAAGTAAAAATGAATCTCTGCTTCACTGGTCGACTGGGACTAGTAGACACTGTATGATTATGCAATATCACATATAAACATTGCATCATGCACATTGGTCCAAAGTAATAATGTAATACCACAGAGAACGACTAGGACAGGAAGTGTGTGCTAAATGAAACTTTTAATACATTATATAGATAGATTGATAGATTTTATGAACACATTTTACACATTTAAGCTATTATTATTTTTTTCACCAAAATATATACACATTTATATTAATCATTTTATTATAAAAGAAACTATATAAAAATAAACTTTTTTTCAATTATTTCAGTCAAGCAACATTTCATTTTTTCACTCTCGGACGTATTTTTCCATTGCATCTGGACCAGAAAGCTCAAGTTGGTAAGATATTCTCTTTTTGTTCCTTAATTTTAAAAAAAAGTTACATTTTATTTCCCTTTTACCAAAGGGTAAGACTCCCTTTTCTCCAATCATCCTTGACATCCAGAGTCCATCAAAAGTGTAGTTGATAGCAAGGCTGGGTGACCTGTTCCTATACCTTCAGCAATGTTGTGTTCGACCATCCACAGGAGGTGTGTAACAACAGCCTGGAATAATTTTTCTTCAACTCTCACAGTAAAAAAGTGTCTGAACTCCATCCGGCACCTTCCTATAACAATAAACCTGAGATTGAGAACTCAATGGCCCATCCTTCACCTTGCATATCCCTCTAGAAATGCACTTAAGATTGCATCAGCTTGACATCTCCCCAGAACCTCCCAGTGACAATGCACCTGAGATTGATTGGGAGCTCCATGGCTTGGAGATTCAACCTGTATTCCATCATATCCTGGTCCTCTCACTATTATTTTATATTAAAATGCATCTTTTTGGTATTTTAAGTAACATACAGAGGAGAAAAGGATTTTTTTAGGATTTGTTTTGTATGAATTCTGTGCTCAATAAGGTGAGGGATATTGGTGCTGGAAATAAAACACTTTCCATTTCAAGTACTCTCAGGATCAGATGATGCAGAGTAAAGTCCCTCTACACTGCCCCTATAATGCACTCAACTCCAGCTTTGAAAGGACCTCCTACTGCACCAGAAGTTTTCCAATTCCCGCAGTTGCTATCCTATGCTTTTCTGAGTGTGATCACCAATTCACTATCAGTTAGTGGTGAATTAGGAGCAGCTTTCATGCCTACAAGGGACAGGATTGAGTTTCCTAAACTTATTTCACATAGGACTTTTGATCTGTCTGGCTGCATTTGAGAACCCAGGTCCCAAGGATGAACGATCAGTGTCTATCCACTGTGACATCCGGTCCCTTTACTGCAAGTGCATGATGCAATGAAGTAAATGCAATGCATATGTCATCTCAGTAAAAATGGTGCTCGTCAGGCTGTCCTCCCAAAACAAGAGAATGCCCCTTTATGGACTGCAAAGGTGGTTTTTGAGGTGAATGGACAAGTTCTATAATGAAGGAGATCACCAAAACAGGGCAAAAATTAAGTAAATTAGAAAGTAGTGGTTAGGTGACACCAAGCTTTGGTTTTAAAAGCTGACCGATGATAGGGGAAAGGAAAGAGAAAAGTTTTTTTTTAAAAAGCAAGGATCTTTATTCAAAAATAAACCGTTATTTTAAGTTTGTTTAATAAGTTTGGGAATGCAAGGAAATTGAAGTCTATGTTACAAAAACTGTGCAAGTAGGACATTTGCTTTGGAGTCGATAAATTCATTTTCTGATTCTCTTTCTAGGTCTTTCCACTGTCTTATGTGTGTGGTGGAGTGGCAGCCATGTTCTGCTCCAATATGTACTGAAAATACCAATTGGGAGAGAGAAGATAGGTATAAGTATCAGTCCATACGATGGCAGTGGGCTCTACAGGAGTGCATTAACCCTTGATAGGATGCCCAGATAAAACACAGATCCCCGTGCTTGTAGAAAAACTTCACTTGAGTTGTGCTATGTACAGAGTCTCTGGATGGGGCTTGGACCAATGCAATCACCCAATATTATCACAATTGCCTATGCTACTTCTCTGTCTGCGATTGATTGAATCAAATGCCTATAAAATGCTAGACCCAGTCAGGCTTGCATATTGGGAGCTTCTAAGCTTGTTTAAAGGTATACCATCTTTATCGGGAAATCGAGAAAACTGAAAAAGCGTAGCAGGTCAGTCAGCATCTGAAAGAAAGATTGATTAATGTTTTGGTGGAACCTTTCATCAAAATTAGCCTTAAGCTTCTTTCTCTCTCCACAAAGTTATCTCCTCAGACTAAACATCCCTTCAAAAGTTACATCGTAAGGGTCAGGTGATAAGTTTACACCTTGTTTAAAGTTCCAAACAAAACCAAAATCTATGTTTTTAAAAGGAAATCTGGCTCCATTTTATAACTGTGAACATCAGACATTCTGAATGTTCAGAATAAAAGAAAAGGCTTGTATTTATATAGCCTCTTGCATGCTCTCAGAGCATTATGTAGAATTAATTACTTTGAAATATAGTGAATGTTGCTGTGTGGGCAGACACAGCAGCCATTTTCAGTACACAGCAAAATCCCACCAATAGCAATGAGATGAATGACCAGTTAATCTGCCTTTGGGGTTTGGTGAGGGAGAACTGTTGTCCAGGACAACCAGATAACTCTGGTCTTTCTTGAATAGTGCCATGGATCTTTAACATCCACCTGAGTAGGCAAATGGCTTCTTGGTTTAGTGTATCATCCAAAGCACAGCACCTCTGATAATGCAGCACTCCCCCAGTACTGCACTGAAGCATCAGCCTAGATTATATGATGAAGATTGTGGCTTGAAGCCATACCCTCTGGCTCAGAGGTGAGATTGCCACCAACTGAGTCAACATAATATATACACTGTTAGAATCAAGACTTGTCATACAAAAACGTGAATCAGGATAGGAGATGGTAAGACTATTTGCCTCCCTCAATCCTTCCTTCCTCCTATAAAATATAAGCTATTAAAACCCTAATCACAGATTCCTAGTTTATTTTGTTTTTTGTCCGATCCCTTTCAACCTTGCGGTATCCTGTTACGTGGGCCTTCGCCTTTCCTTTTGATCTCTCAATCAAAAATATATAATTGTCTCTGCAGCATATAGCAAATGTGACTTCTGAGATTTTTTTTAAAAGATCTTGTTTTTAAAATGTAAAAATTGGAATATGGGGATAATTAAAATATTTATGCTGTTCTTTTGCTCTACAGAATTAGAACCAAAAGCTGATATTGTCTGGCCCAATGCTTCTCCAATCACCTGTTCTGCTGTGAAAGTTTGTGCATTTCTCCTGGCAATTGCTCTTGCAGATGGGACAGTGACAATCTGGGACTTGTACTTAGGTAGGTATTTATTTGGTAATTTAAGTGGTTCATGTTCATGAATTTGCAACTGCCATTAGCTGTTTGCTAATTTTAGTTTTTAAGTGGGTTATGATTGTCTAAGTATTAGTTCTCTAAACTGATTAAAGTAGTTTTGATTCATTAAGATCCAAACCCATGTTTTTTTCAGGCGTCCCATTATCAGCCTTATCAGTTGCAATGGACAGCACCATTAGGAGTCTGCACTTTCTGGAGTCCAGTTTTTGTGTTCCCTTTGGATCATCTGATGGATATACAAAAGCCCAGGTGTTGGTAACCTGTAAACATGGTGCAGTTTACCTGGTGACAGCCACTGAACACACGGAAGGTAGCGTTTCCACATTGACAGAGAGGTGAGTTGGGGGGGGAAGCTTGTAATAGTTAAAGCCTCAATGCAGAAAATCCTGTTTAAATATGAAGATGATGATGTTGCTTTCCTTGCAATACCATTTACTTGTTCAATGCCTGCTGTCAGAAAAAGGCTTAATTAAATCTACACCAATTAAAATACATTCTGAAATCTTTCACTCAGTTTACCTCTTACATACTTGAGGGGAAAATTGTTCTCTGTTACATTTATATTAGTGAGTGTTTACTTGATCCCTCCTCAGCATTTCCCCACAGTAGGTCAACTGAGATCGCCAAAATTCACAACTGCAATCCTGCATCCCAAATTCTATTGCGCAGCATGCTCCTGCTCCCACATACAGCCTTGCTATAGCTTTCTCCCCCATCTGTTCGTAATATAAAAAGAAAATGGCGCAGCTGATGGGCTTTAGCTGGAGACCCAGTCACACACTAGACAGCTCATTTGCAGAGGACCACAACTGAAGGAGAGGTGGGCTGTCAGCGGCTCCCTTGTTAGTTCCGATCTTGAAGTGAGCATATTGCTCAATGAGTTGTTGAATTAAATGTTTTGCCTCAGATCTTTGTTGAAGTAAAGCCTAACTAGTCACATTTTCTTTCATACAGAACTGATGAGCCAGGAAATATCATTAGTGCAGTAGCACTTGTACCACAATTCTCAAAGGCAGGTAGATGTTACGTTTTTAAAATATCTCAACAGTCTATCAATATGCATTAGCAAGGCCACTGGTTTATGCTTTTCAAGAGAAAATGGACAGAATTGTGGAATATGGTTCTCAAAGACAAAGTAAAAATCCTGGAATCTTGTAATAAAAACGCAATTTGACTAAATTAAATCACTGTAAACCAGTTGCTCTAATTACTAGACAATTGGGCTGGGGTTTTTGAATTCTGTACTTACTAGACTGTGATTTTCTGACCATTTATTTTAATGGATGGAAAATTGTGGGCTGGCGAGCACAGAAACGGGAAATCTTGGCCCAGTTGCCTCGGATTGTTTTTTTTATGGGAAATTTTTTTTTTAAATTCTCTCTCTCCCCTTCAAAACAATCCATGATAAGAAAATTACCTGAATTTTTGTTGTTGTTTGTTTCCATAGAGGATGATTCTTCATAAGAATACTATTTTTAATGTTCACTTAAATCCCTGATGCTTTATTTCTGCCTAGCTTCAAACCTGCTGTCATGTAATTGTGAATGCTTCTGGCTACAGTACCAGCGTTTTATCAGAAGTCAATTTATTTTTAAATTTAAAACAGGCTTTAAACAAAATTTTTTCAAAAGAAACTGAAACATTAAAAATACATGTTTTTGACAACTGCATTTTATTTTCACTCTCTTTTGGCCCCCATCTTATGTACAATACCCCAGCTGAGACTGTCCTTCTTGGGTGACCTCTCCTGAGCCCAGGGATCAGAGGGTGACTGGGCCTCCAATATTTTCTCTCTTTCCCCCCCCCACCGTGGGGAATGATCGGTCTCAGCTTGCTGATTTCTTTGGAGATCTGAGATCTGGGAACTCAGCGTGTGGGAATTGCCAACCATCACTCCCACCCTGTCACTCATGGTCACTACAGTATATCAGTGCACTGTGACATAGCTGTGAAATTAAAATAGAAAAAGCTGGAAATGCACAGCAGGATCTGTCAGCATCCAAAGGAGAAAATGCAAGTTCGTGCTTCAGGTGGGGCCCTCCGTCAGAAATTAATATCTGTATTTAGAGTGCAGTTGTTAAAACTTTCCATGAATGTAGTACTTATGCCTCATGTTCAGCAGTTTCCACATCTAGTGAGAATAATTCAGAGTTGAAAAGATTAGCCCCTAAATATCTGGGCCTGGGAGGACACAATGGCAGTGTAAGTTGGGCAAGCAGGCAGGAATTTGGGGTGGAACCTGGTTCTGTTGGAGCCCCACCCCTTTATTTTAATGTAGAAAAATTCTGCCTGAAGTTGGCAGGGGTGGGGGCTGGTGCTTCTTGCATCGACTCCCTACCTCTCAGGCTGACATCAGAAGAAGAGTCGTGAACGGTGAGATGCTATAACCTGTTAGAAATCCTGCCACTTCACCTTCAATGCCCCAGCGCTAAGTACGCCAGATGCAGGTGTATTTGCATGACAGGATAAGGGCCCGGATGAATTAGGGCCCAAATTGCTGGTGCCTAACGGCAACTAATTTTTGACCAGAATTATCCATATTCTTCCCCCTTAGTGTGGTAAAGAAATTCCTGGCCCCAAGAGGGACGGTTGCCCAGGGACTATCAGAAATAATGCAAGTGCCCACCCGCTGTGTGGAAATAATCCCAGCCCCAGGATTTGGATGTGGTTTGGACTGCGGCACACTGGAGGGTGGACATCCCGCCCTGCCACACATCCGGGAGCAGAGCGAGACACCGTGAATTTTTGGCCCATAATGTCTATCTTATTTTATGGTTTAAACAAAAAGCACAGAGCTGCAGATGCTGGAAATCTGAAACAAAAATAAAATTTAAATATAAAACTGACAAACGCAGAGTGGAGCTGTGAGTTGTATGGTGTAACTGATCATCTCAGACAAGTAATGGACAAAAGCATTTAAACATCAAAGAAATAAAGAGGATATTTCAGATGAACAGCTTTTAAAAAGGAACAGAACAAAGGAAATTGGAGAAAACACACAGACATATGCATGAGGGAAGAGCTAGAATGATCTATAAATTGTCTAAATGGAGAACAGTAGATGGTTAAATGGTAGAAGTGATATTAGCATGAGACAATAGGAGGCATAAGGAGAGAAATTAAAGACATTTACAAGACACAGAAAACGTGTGACAAGCTGTGGAGATGGAGATAAGGCAGGTAGAAATAGAAGCAGGAGAAACTGGCAGAGCGGAGCAGACTCTGGCACTTATCCAATCGCCTGTTCTGCTGTGAAAACTTGTGGGACGTGGGATTGAAGTAGCAAGTGACGGGGATCTTGGGGTCACACTTGCAGACAGAATGGAGGTGTTCAGCAAAGCGGCCAGCTAATCTGTGTTTGGTGTCTCTAATGTAGAGTAGACCACACAATGAGAAGCGACTACAGTATACTAGATTGGAGGAAGTACACGGAAATTGCTGTCTCACCCAAAAGGAGTGTTTAGGACCCTGGACAGTGGTGTGGGAGCAGGTGTTGCATTTCCTAAGCTTGTATGGGAAGGTTCTGGGGAAGAAGAGGGTGGTAGAGTGGAAGACTGAACTAGGGTGTCTTTATATGGTTTATTCCCCCCCCCCCACTCCAATTCTCCTCCTGACACTTGATGGATAACATTTCCACAGGTGCCAGCTACCCTTCAATATTTCACCCCAGCGGTCATTCCTTTTGAATGAATCTAAAAAGTAGATGGCGAAAGGCTGTTTAGCCATAGGGAACTTCATAGCTGAGCCCAATTTAAATTCAACGGGTTAATGGCCCTATTAAAATAGCGGGTCAGAGGAATTTCATATGAATGTGTCAAGCATTGGCAATGGGAGCAATGTACGTGTGGAGCTGCCACTGACACATAACCCAGAAAAAAACAAATATTAATATTGTATTTTGAGTTGGGATGAAGTTCTATTTTTTAAAAAAAGACACCTTTATTTTCTCTCTCTTTTTTCCTAGTTTCTTCTCATCTTTACAAACGGCACAGCAGCTTTGTTGGACAGCACCCATGGGAATACTTTGTGCCACTTTGTTTTCCCTTTCCCACACGTTATAGCGTCACCATGGGAGCCGGTATTTGCTTTTGACAGAGATGGCAGTTTCCTCTTTATCAAAGGTAGAAAAAATGCACAATTATTTTATTTTTTGGGTTCCTCTCATGTAAATGTTGAGCTATTTGGAATCAGAATGCCTTGTATTGTATGGCCACATTGAACATGAGCCTTTGTGGTTTAGAGTTTCTAACTTGAGCAGTGCAAGTTTAATATAAATTACCAAATTGGTAAAATGAGAAGGGGTTACATTGAGGCTGACCGCTGACACCACAGGACTGACCTATCATGGAAGAATAGAAAAACTGGGACTTTTTTTTTTAGTTTGAAAGAAGGCACCTGTGAGGAGACATTATAGAAGTATATAAGATATTAAATGGTATAGAGAAGGTAATTCCAGAGCACTGCTACAAAGTGAACCATCAGAGCACAAGGGGGCATAAGTTGAAACTGGTGAGATGTGACTCTAGGACAGATATTAAGAAAATTTCTTTGCACGTTTGGAACAAACATCTGGGTAAAGTTGCGGAGGCAAAAACCTTATTGTTCAAGAGCCAGATGGATCTAATGATGGGAGACTGAAGGTTTTTCTTTCATAGCAGATGAACTAAGATATGCCAAATGGCCGCCTTCATCTGTATTTACGTTTTGATGTTCCGTATGTAATTAGTTGTTTCCTAGGACATAAATACAGGATTAATTAAATGATAATGATACAGCATGCATTTGGTGTGGTTTACACATCTATTGAGGCACCTATCAAAGGGTCAGGGTGAGTGTGATTTAATTTTTCATAAACCACATGCTATTGACGTGTTCTGTATCGTTTTGATATTTTTCATTTGAATTTTTTTTTCTTAAGACAAATTGAATTAATTTTTCCCTATTTTTCTCCTCCATTTCAAATCACAATTCTCCAAATGTTACTTACAGCCCCTCCCTGTATCCAAACTAAACTCTACCTGAGTAAACATCTTGACTGTTAAAAATCTATTCATTGTTCTATCATTCAAGCACATAAGCAGCAAGTGCATCAGAGAGTTTTACATCATTAAGATCAAAACCGGATTTGTTTAAATTTCATTTTTGGTAATATAAAGTCATTCCTGTTTCAACAACTTGCATGTATAAAGCTCCATTAAAATAGAAAAACATCCCAAAGCACTTTTTATAGAGGGAAAAATAATTTAAAAAAGAAAATGATGCTGAGCCACAGTGGAAGAGTTGAGATTATGACCGAAAGCTTGGTTTTAAGAAGGTTTCTAAAGGTGGATAGGAAAGTAGAAAGGAGGAGGGTATTAGGGGACGTTCCAAAGAGCAGGGTTGAGGCCATTGAAGGTTATGCCACAATGGTGGGGAGAAGGAGTGAACATACAAACATACGAATTAAGAGCAGGAGTAGGCCGTTCGGCCCCTCAAGCCTGCTCTGCCATTTGATAAGATCATGGCTGATTGTGACCTCAACCCTACTTTCCCATCTACCTACTATAACCTTTGACTCTCTTGTTAATCAGGAGGAAGTACAGAAGGCTGGAATTTCATTAACTTATCTAATATTACTCATGACTAGCTGATGAGAGGCTGATGAATAGAGTTGGAATGGTGCTAAATCTTTTCTCATTTCAGTAAAAATACTTTTCTCTCCTGTTTTCCGCAGTATTTCTTTCCTTCCTACATCTCTCCTTCCCTGAAGGTACACAAGTGCTGATGGCCCTCCAGTACCTTGCCCCATTGGCCATGCTTCATTTGTGAGCCCAGACAGTGTCAGTAGGCTATTTGAATTCATGGGTCATCACAACTGAGCCTGACCCTGTCCTTACCCAGCATCCATGCACATTGCACTATCCAGTAGGGATTCTGCATAGTGATCTCCTCCTTAACCCAGAGGCAGTGAGGCCAGTTATAATGCCCCAATTATTGCCCTAGCTGAGTTTAGCTAACTCAGCTTAGACTCGGAGTGGAATGTTCCTAATCTATTTGATTTAGTTTTTGGGAGAGTAAATACTTCAATTTTGTTTGAATCATATTTATTTTGTACATTGAAAAGGGAAGTCCATAGATTGGACAGAGACTGAGGGTTAAATACCAAACTGTGGTGATATTTGCTGACAAAGCTTATTAGTCTCACTCACTGGCCTTTGAGTCAACAGATCAAGGGTAGAATCCAGAGCTTATAGTATCACCTTTTACTTAAAGAATCACTAATGAACTGAGCTGGAGCTGTTTCAGTCCAGCCCCAGCACACATGAGACTACAGAACCAAAGCTGCTCCAAATTGCATAGTGAACCCTGATTTCCACCCCTGCCTGTTGGAAGGATTTTAAACCCCTACAATCAGTCCTGATCCTGGGCTTTGTTATTGCCTGCAGGAGATAAAAAGGTAAGCGAGGAGACTCTCGACAGAAAGGAAAGCAGCAGCTCATTATTTGCCTTCTCCTTGTTGTTTCTTTTCCCACTTGACAATTGTACAAAGAAGAAAGAGCCCCGACAGCCTCCCACACAGAATACTTGGGAAAAGAGATGTGAACTTTTTCTGCAGGAAAGGTGAGCTCATTATTTTTAGTATAAGGATGCTCCTAGAGATAGACCAAAGAAATGTAATAATAGAGTAGTCTGTTACTTTGAAGAATAAATTTTGCAATTCCCTTTTGTAGAATAACAAACTCTTTAGGATATAGGACAGCAGTATTGATCAGTTTTTAAAATGATCACTTCTCCCCTCTCTGGAAGGTCATGCCAGCGTAAGGTTCCACAAGCGCTGGTCACCCTACGATCACCCAAATGGCCATTTTTTATGTGTGAGGATGGACCTTGTGTTGTCAGGTTGCTCAGCTACGGAGGAGTAGGTATAATGGGGGGAGAGGGCCTCACAGCCAAGCCCAGCCCTGTCCCTGCTTGATAACGTGTTCAATTTCATATGATATCAACATGTGTGCAATTTCAAGCAGGGCTCACTGGATGATAATCAGGCAAAGAAGAAACCCTGGCTGACATTTTTTTTCCTTCCTTCCTCTCCACTTGCCTGGATGAGTGCAGCTCCAACAACGCTCAAGAAGCTCGACACCATTCAGGACAAAGCAGCCCACTTGATTGGCACCCCATCCACCACCCTAAACATTCATTCCCTTCACCACCGGCGCACAGTGGCTGCAGTGTGTACCATCCACAGGATACACTGCAGCAAATCGCCAAGGCTTCTTCGACAGCACCTCCCAAACCTGCGACCTCTACCACCTAGAAGGACAAGAGCAGCAGGCACATGGGAACAACACCACCTGCATGTTCCCCTCCAAGTCACACACCATCCCGACTTGGAAATATATCGCCGTTCCTTCATCGTCGCTGGGTCAAAATCCTGGAATTCCCTTCTTAACAGCACTGTGGGAGAACCTTCACCACACGGACCATAGCGGTTCAAGAAGGTGGCTCACCAACACCTTCTCAAGGGCAATTAGGGATGGGCAATAAATGCCAGCCTTGCCAGCGACGCCCACATCCCATGAACGAATAAAAAGAAACATAGTGCTGAGGCCAATTGGCATGCCCTTGCTGGTCCAGCCAAGATGAGCTAACTTGGCACTGACCAGAGATGGAACCTGGGACTTTCCTAGTCTGTTGGGCTTAATGCCGTACTGACCAGTCCATTTACTTACTGAGTTACCGATGAATTCGTAAACATTTTCTAGAAAAGTTCTTTTGTGCATCCTAATTTACTCTTACCTTCACTTTTCGTTTTTGTATTTAAGATTGAAGTCCGTGATGAGCAGAAATAAAGAAATGACAAAGTGTTGGAATCAGCTTCAGCACCATGCCATGTTAATCAAAGAAAAGAGAGAGAGACGACAGAACGACATGTTCAGTGAGATAAAATGAACCTCACATAAATGTATCATCAGGATTGGAGTATAATGTTGAAGGATTTCCTGTTGTTTTCTATTTGTTGCATGGTCTCTAAATGAAGCTTTCAGGTTCTTCCTCTTTAGGATGAGATGTTAAACCAAGGCTCCATCTGCCCCCTCAGATGGACAGAAAAGATCCTATGGCACTGTTTGAAGAGGGGCAGGGGAGTTCTTCTAGTGTCATGGTCAACATCTATCCATCAACTAACATAATTAAAACTTCAAAAGAGCATCCCCTACTACACAAATGTGATATTTTCCATTTGCACAACAGCCATCCTCTGAACTCTTTGATTGAGACTGCCAGTTTAGTACTGAATTAATTCATGTGTTTGACAGAACTTAGAATTGGGAGAAGATAGGTTAAGAGATTGTGGGGTAATTTTAACCTAACTGGCCGAGCGTGAATCCTATGGGATAGGGTGGAATGCGGTTTTACACCCCACTCAATATTACTCTTCGTTGACTTCAATGTAGAGTAAAATGGGGTGGGATGTAAAACCAGCATTGCACCCGATCTCGCCAGTTTCCTGACTCGATGTTTTTTTAAAACACTGATTTTTTTTTTCTTCTTCCTGTTTGTGATTGAGGAAGATGGGAGAAAGAAAAACTTGGTCCCAGGGATTTCTCGTTGCTGCTTTGAAGAGATGTAAACGGGTCCAGGATTGACTGTCTCCAATTTTAACTCCCTCTAGGTTTAGCAGCGCAACTGAAACTGGAAACTGAGCAGACTGCAGTGGTGGGCGGGGGTGACGGAGGAGAGTAGTTAATCTTGCATTGCTCCTCTTGGCACTTCTATACACTGGTGCTGCAAAACGCTGCATCACTACAGGGAAATTTGTTTTAAAAACATACATCAATTCTGAAACAGTAGGAACAATTGCACAAGGCTCCACTGCTGACACTGAGCCTCTCTAGCAGCGAATGCAGATTGGAAAATCGGGGTATAGTATCTCCAACCAATGCTCTCATCTAGCGATGTCCTGCACTGGCAGCAGAGTTGTGCACTCCACAGCCTCCGTTTAATAAATTGTCAATGCCCAATTTCTTTTTCAATTTTCTCCCCCGGCACTGACTCATCTCTGGGGTACAATCACCATTATCTCAATGCTACAGTAGTTAGTGCTTTTACCTAGTAGTCCATCAGGTGTTCTCTCATTTTAAAACCGAATAAAAATAAGGTGGTTTTAAAATTTCCAGTGTGTCATAAATTGATTCTAATTTGCTAAATGTTATTTTTAATTCATGCACTCAAAGTAATAAAAATCTGGGCAGTTTCTAGTGCACGCGTTTAAATGTTGCTGCATTTATCAAAGATTTTGGCAGTTGGGTTTGCAGGAAGTGATTGCAAGGCACTGGCAGTGCATTACTTTTGGATAAGTCTATATTTAGGAATTGGCAACAGTGGGAAAGGATATGGCCAAAATAAATGTGCCAGCTTGCCTCTTCAAAACATAACAGCAGCCTGACAGCTGAACCACACAGACCAAGACCATTGAATCCCTGTGGTGGTGAGTAAACTGATCTCAGCCAAAACAGTGCTACGGTTGGCCTCAGTATCCCTGGATTTAGGGAGGGGAAATTGGCCAGCTTCCTCACCCCTGATCTTGCCTGTAAGGTGCCCGTATGCAGATATTGGATGGGTCATACTTGAACATTGGCTACTAAGTGGAGAATGAAACTGGACCCCAGAAATGAGTCAATGCCTTCAGCAGTGGAGATGGGAAAGAAAGAAAATTGGAGCCAAAATATGTTTGTATTGTGGTGAAAATGTAGCTTGCTCTATGCTTTCTGGTAGATTTCTGGATGTTCCTTTGTAATGTTAGTAAAAAGAATGTGCTCATTGTGAAAACTTACTATATGATAGATTTAGTGACGAGTAGCAATTTTCCAGTTTTTGTAAGTATAGTGTCAGCTTGGCTCAGTTGGTCGTATTCTTGCCCCTAAATGAGAAGGTTGTGGGTTTAAGCCCTGCTCCAGGACGTCAGCATCTAAACTATACTGTCACTCCAGTACAGTAAGAAGGGAGTACTGCACTGTCAGAATGGCTGTCCACTGGCTGAAGCATTAAACCAAGGCCCCAGTTACCTATTCTAATGGTTCAAATGGATGTTGAAGAAGATCAAGGAGTTCTCCTGGTGTTCTGACCAACATTTCCCCCATAACTAATACCACCAAAGAAGAGATTAACTGGTCATTCATTTCTTTGCTATTTTCCTACAGTCGTTGCATTTGAAAAATAATTCAATGTACATGAACGACTTTGGGAAATTTATGAGAGGCAATTCTTTTTCTTTTCCTCATTTTGCTGTCTCTAACCAGTAATTATTTCTGTGTTTCCTAAAGATAGAACTAAATGTGGCCATGGACCAGCCTTTTCTTGTGAAATATAATGTATCCTTTTATGTTGCGTAGAACATAAAGGCAGTATATATACTTGTGTGATTTTAAGATTTATGACTGATAGATGCTATTGATAGTACTGATGACTGTACAAAGCGTTATTGTTTTACAAGACATGAAAATAAATTATTTAAATGTTTGCTATGTTCCAACCTACTGCTGTAAAGGTATTCACTTCAACAGAGGAAAGACAGGGAAGAAGATTCCAGCCACATTGTCTACTGAAGCATGGCAATTGGGTCAGGTACAGTTGGGCATGCTTACTGATTGTAAATAGATTTTCTGGGACAAACGGGCCCAAAGACAACTCTTTTCTTCCCCCCCCCCCCAACTTTTCAGTAATGCGGAAGTGAGATGATTGACAATATACTGGATGCAGGTTGAGTGTCCCAGTTAACTCGCATCAGAATTAGTGGTGATGGGAGTCCTGCTGGAAAATTTGCATATGGGTGGATGTTGAGTGAGAACAGGATCATGCTTCACTATGCTCCATCCATGATAAAATAGCTTAGCAACATTTACTGTCGAAGTCCCCACATTGGAGAGAAACCCATTGCGGCAGACACCAGTGGACCCACATTCTAGCATGGGTTAGCACCCTCGGCAGGAGGGGAGAAGATTAATGGGCGGGTGGTGGGGAGCAGAAATTACACAAAGCTTTAAATAGAGTGTATAAGGCAAAATTTTCATCACCAACAGGGCCTCACACACGGTGGATGGGTTATTGGAAAATCACTGGTACGCTGCTCGTGATTTTCTGTCCAAATTGAGGCCCTCCCAGAACACTTTTCCCACGTTCTCAGTTTAAACCTTTGTGTGCTTCCCCGCCACCCCCCCCCCCCTCCCCCAAAAGGATGTAAAATCATTGGCAGTGCACCATGATTTCCTCATAAGTCACTTGATCTGTGCGAAGTCCACTGGTGGCACTGGGTTTTGGATAGTTTTGCACTGTATATGTATATTACCCATGATGTGGAGATGCCGGTGATGGACTGGGGTGGACAAATGTAAGGAGTCTTACAACACCAGGTTATAGTCCAACAGCTTTATTTGGAATCACAAGCTTTCGGAGCTTTCCTCCTTCGTCAGGTGAGTGACCTGACGAAGGAGGACAGCTCCGAAAGCTTGTGATTCCAAATAAAGCTGTTGGACTATAACCTGGTGTTATAAGACTCCTTACATATATATATTACATAAGTACACAGCTTCGGGATGTAATAGACGGAATCTATCCTTGCGGGGGAGGAGGACAAAAACACTTCCTTTTGACTGACGACAGGAGAAAGTATTAAGTACAGATTCTCAGAACCATGCTGATTAACTAGAAGGGAAAATGTTGGGTTTATAACCCCAAAGACAAGTTTCAGCTGAATGTATATCTCCACAGCAACAAGTATAAGTGAAGTGAGTCATGTTCTATCCTGTTGATCTAGAAAATCAAAAGAGGGAGCATTGTTAAGGAGCATTCAGCTCCAATCTCCAGGGAAGAATGACACCAGGTAAATGGAGTAACTGTAGCTCATTGTTGGCAATCCACTTAGTGCCATTTATCTGTGCCCAGACAAACAAGAACAATTATTCGGGGTGGGGAGGATCACATTTTCATTCTGAAGCACTATTATTTTTACCTGGATAAACTCCCCTTTTCCTCTCCTCCCTTCCTGAAGCTGATTCATGCTGGGGTGCAGTCCACAAGCACCAAAAACAACCTCCCCCCACCCCCAACAACTATTGCACACGTGGCTATTTTTTGCCAAAACAGTGAATGTTGGCAGGCAGTTTGACTGCAGGAAGCATCACAGGCAAACTTAGTTCCTCTATTGCCCAAAGACTGCACATGCACACACTCCAACAAGGGCCCATTGGGTAACAATCACAACTGAGAACCCCGACTGATTTTCTCCTCCCTGACTCAAGAACATTTGAGGCCTTCAGCTGCTTCCTTGGCTGAGCTCAGCTTACTCAGTATGGACTGTGAAGCTGGGCCTTTCCAGCCTCGATGGCTTAGTAGTACACCAGCTGGTGCATTTATCCATTGAGTCACCAGCAGAGATGAAAAAAATTATTGTTGGGAATGTCTCCAATCTGAGGAGTGATGCATGTTTCTTCAGAGATAGTGGGGAGGTGGGATAAGATCAATAAAAAGTGGCAGGCTTGATAGACTTAAACATCTTTTCCTGTTCCTACAAGCTCCTATGTGCTAGCTGAACTCAGTTGTAATAGGCTTCAGTATGCCCTTTGGTCTGATGGTTAAAATTAACCCTGGCTTCCGCTTTTGATTGTTATCCAGTGAACCCTGCTGGAAAATGTATGCATGTGGACAATGGAGGGTCAGGTTGGGCTGTGAAACCACCACCCCTCCATGTCCCACCTGTGGCCTGGGGGATATTGCTTCTGGCAAAGAGTCAGAATATTAGCGGCCTATTCTTGCATCAATGTGTTTTTGTGCTGTGTTTCAATACAGATTGTTACCTTGTATCATTGACTGTCAATTTTTATCTTTCCAATGGCTTTTATTTGAAAATGCTACGTTAATTGATCCCTCCACTAATCTTACTAAATCTCTGCACTGAACAACTTTTTCATCCTTAGCAACTTCAACCTGCACCTGAACACACCCTGCTCCAACTGTTAATATAAACCACCTAGCATTCCTTGGTGTATGTCTATCAGCCTTCTTCAGTAGCCTGGGCCCTCAAAGTCAGCATCTGAGTCTTCTGCAGCAGAGCTCCTGTAGCATCCTATCTCCCTGCCCTAGTTCCTGCACGCTTTGTCCAGTGATTCACCACGTGAAGACCCATCCTCTAGCCTAGCCTCTAAAGTATGTGTGGTGGCAGTCTCTGAGCTGATGCGTGCTAGGGTTAGATCAGGTGATGGTGCATCTTCAGGAAGACTGGCTTCCTCTTTCTGAAGTGGCAGAGGTATTTCCACATTTTCAGCACATGAAATGAAAGAGAGGGAGCAGAGTTAGTTTTTATTGTGAAGAGAGAACAGAGAGATTAGTGGCAGGTAAAAGCAACATAAAAAAATGTTGAAACTGAAAACTTAATGGATTTAAGGTCATTGGCAAAAGAACTAGAGGGGAGATGAGGAACAAAAATGTTACGCAGCAGGTTGTTATGATCTGGAATGCACTGCCTGAAAGGGTGGAGGAAGCAGATTCAATAGTAATTTTCGAATGGAAATTTGATAAACAACTGAAGGGGAAAGAATTGCAAGGCTATGGGGAAAGAGCAGGGAAGTGGGACTAATTTGATAGCTCTTTCAAAGAGCCGGCACAGACTCGACAGGCTGAATGGCCTCCTTCTGTGCTGTAAGATTCTATTCTATAACTGCAGTTTGTTATGTAAAGTGTGTAGGGTGAGATGGAAGTAATAAAGGAAAAGGTGTGACAAAGCCCTGTGTGGTGCTTCCTCCAGCATTGCCCCTCGCCATGGCTGAGACTCTCCTGCCTGTGACGCCCAACCTGTTTTCTTCCAAGGGGGAGAGGGTGTGCAGGTGAGCTCTTTCTCTCCCACCACCAGCCGTGCACAGAGGCAGTAGACACATGACCTGTTGCTACTCCACTCCCTGCTACTGCTGCAAGAGATGTCTCAGGGACAACAGTTCCATTCCCCTGCCCTCCTTGTAATACCAACTTAACTAGGAAGATGAAACAGAACCGTTTAATGCTTTTCAAAGTGTTCGCTCCATCACTACATAAATACGGAGCTATAGTTATTAAACCACTGAAAAATTATTGGGTGTACTGAATATTATTGACCAGGGAACTGATTCATTGCACTGCGAACAAGGATTTCATTAGAACCAAGCAAGCAGTCTATTTTCACACCTACTCAAAAGATTCAAGAAATTATCGCGTTTAGAGTTCATGTCAACATTTCCTCAAACCTATTATATTCAGGACATAATGAAGCTCATGTGAGAGGGTTAATGGTAGTGTATGACAACAAAGACTGAACATAAAGCCAAGGTATTGGATTAATATAGTTGGTATCCGATCCTCTGTAAGGCACTGAGCACATCATGTGGTGAAGATTAGTTCCCTCATCATAACCAGCTAACACTCATTGTTAAATGTCAGGATGAATATCATTGTAGTAATTTTACTGAATTGGATCAGGGTTCAGAAAGGAGGCTGAAGTGATTTTGGAATTTAGAAGGTTAAATAGCCCTTGCTCAATATCCCTTGTATTCAGCTCTCTTAAATAGCAGATTCTGCATTTTTTGTAACAGTTCAGCTGTTAAATATTGAAAGAGCTAACAACCTTTAGTGTTGAGTTTCTACTCCTGTTTCCCTAAATGCAATACCACAATCTTACTGAAGGCTCACAGGCGATGAGTGAGGACATATCTGTTTCAAACAGATTTCCACTGTTTCACTGGCCTAGTATCATTCTCTACCTTGTTTGGTTGGGATTGTGGCCTTCAACAAATGACTCGCTCAAAGGCAACTCTTGGTAATGCTGCACTGTGGAATGATGGGCCCACAGGTCTGTGTCTCCTACAGTGAACTCCTGATTTCAATCGTGCCGCTGTGGGAAACTGTCAGGTGGAGGCCAGGCACCTTAGCATAGGAAGAGAGAAAAAATGTACAGATCTATTAAATGGCTCTATTCCAACAGGGTTCTTTCAGTTGCTGTACGGAAACTTGGGATAACACTCCCTCCTAATAGCAATCTACCAAACCATTTTCACAAAGGGGCGGCTGTTTTTTATGTTGAGAAATGCAGGTGAAGGGTCAAGGCCCAATTTATGGGATAGTACCAAGGGTGATGGGCCAAGGCTCATGATATGGGTTAGCACCACGGGAGAAAAGAGGAGTGAAGATGGAAGGATCTCCACAGGGCACAATGATTCCTGTGCTCTGTATGTGTGGGGAGGGGGGATATTGTCTGGAAGGCAGCAAGTCCAAGTTGATGTGAAACTGGATAAATATTCTGGAGTTTTGCCTGAATATCTTTGGAGAACAGGGGGTATATATTTTATTTTCAGAAGTTTCTTTTCTTGCCAGTTTTGTCTCCCCACCCCTTTTCTGAAGGCACTGACTTGTGAGGGCGTACGGTTCTGAGCTGAGTTGGCATTTGGAGTTCCACAATGAGCGAGGGGGAAAACTGACCAGGCATCCTGCAGTCCACTGTGTGGACTTTGGACGAGGATAGGATTGTGATGTTGCCACAATTGAATAGTCTGCCGACAGCCGCTGTCCAGGATCAAATGGGAATAATGGCCGCTTGGACAAGATCACAAGATAGGTTTGGATGAAGAAAGTCTTTCAGCCCATTTGTTCTCATCCTCCAGGATACCAACCCCATTGCCTTCCCATTATAGCAGGGCTGTCCAAACCCTGGCATCTCCATTCTGTTTTTGTCTTTATTTCATTAGCTTATCCTGTTGGAATTCTGTGCGCCTTGAGGTTTGGAAAGGCTGTTCTTAGTGCTGTTGCCTTATTGGTGGATAAATCCTAAATTGGAACGCTGAGCTCTGTTAGCATCACAAGTCTGAGATGTATGCAAATTAATGGGAACATGGTTAAACCTTATATGTGGCCTACAAGGCTTCATGGTACACACCATGAAGAGAAAAGGGCTGGACATTACTGCATTACAACATCTGTTTCTTAAGAGAATGCAGTATCCTGGGCTCAACCATCCTTCCTGGCAACTGGAGTGAAACTGATGCCTATAGAGATGTGCCCCACCATGAGTCCATTCCTTTCGAAGAGGGAGAAAATTAGTGATGAAAAATGTATTTATAAAATGCAGAGGTCTATCAGATATTCTCATTCTCTGTTAACTCCCATTTTCATTCTCCACTTTCTCCTTCCTGCTGCTTTTTAATAGCCTCGTCCCAGGATAAGTTGTTTTCTGTAACTAAGACATGACCACATTACATGATTCACTGTTGAGAGTTGTTTTCTGCCCAGCTCATATGATGTCGTGTACACATCAAAAAATATTCATCTATATATAAAATGTCTACTCCAAATGCACAAAATAAAGTTATCAAAGTAACAGGTTAACATCTGTGTTAAAAAAAAACTGACTGAGAGGCCTCGTGTGGGAACCACACCCGTCGGAAAATCTACTGAAAAGATAATGTTTCCAGAACAGCCTAGAAAATAAACCACAATCCTCCAGTACTTGTATCCCCCTTTCAGAAATGTCTAAATCAACCACTGCACAGCAACCTCTGTCAATAGAAGCATTCTGAAAAGGGCAGCTATGCTGAACTGCGGTAGAGGTGTGATTTTAAAATATCGTAATGTTGAAATGACAGTGTATTTGACCATGAAACTGTGGAGACATAATGCAGAACCATATCTTCACACCGTGGCCCTGGTATCTGACAGTTCAGTTAAAAGTGCACTGTTACTCATTATTTCTGTTCCAATTTTGGGTATATGAATCATTTTAATTGGATTGTATCAAAGTTACCAGTATGAAAACCATCACGTAATCTCCACTGGTGTTACTGGAAATCAGTATCTCCCTTCACAGTCCTACTTCGACATCTGGGCTGTTGATTTTTTTTTAAATTGAGAAACGTAGGTGAAGGGGCAAGACCCACAATACAGACAACTTCTATGCCAACTGTCCAGCGTTTACATGGGCATTCAGCGTTTACACCCAGCATCCGCTCTGCCCACATTCTGACTTTAAAATCGGGGTAAAGCTGGGCGCAGTGCCAGCCCCATGTACATCTTCCAGCTTCATTTTCAATGTACGTCCATCCGACATGCAAGCTGCGATGTCACTTGGTTCCCATGCTTGGCAGGACATAGCTCGAGGGAGAAAGGAGTGACCCATGTCAGTAACACTGCACTTCCCAGCTGATCTTTTGAAAACAAAACATCATCGTTTTTAATACATCCAGTGCATAGGTGTGATGAGGGGATCCTGGAGCCAGAAACAGCCACTGCAAATAAGATCCCAAGCAACACCGGTAGGGTGAGTCATTATTTTATGGTTTTATCCCAAACAGCTGATTTGAAAAACTCTGTTCCTGAAACGAGTGGGATACTAGTGTACAAATGCTTCACGCATTTGTCCGAAATTATAACCCCTCTGCGCCCCGTTGTTTTAGAGAATGCGTTAGCCTGTTGATTTTAAACCAATTAATTAAAATAGGGCAAAGAGGATTTTTTAGATGAACACATACAGCAGTACCCAATGCAGGGCCTTTATTTTTGTTCTGCTTTTAACAGGAGTGTTACAAGTTTCGGATCTGCCTTGGATATTCGCTTGGGATACAACAGTGCTGATTGCTCCTGTAAGTAGTCTGACTTTCTTGCATTCAAACGTCTGCCCGTACTTCTAATATCTAACTAGACAATAGCATACTCTTGGCGTGTAACAATAGGATCTGAACTGGATATTGTGTCTTTCACACAGGCCCCAATGTGCATTCCTCCAAGTATCAGGGAGGCGGACTTAAACATTTAATGAGATGAGGCCACATACAAATCGTTAAGCTGCTTTATTTTACAGACAGCAAATGAACACACAGTGTTGTGGATGTAATGAAATCTGGCCTTCATTTAACTAACTACAGAACCATCATTGAGAACAAGAAAAGTAATAGAAATATGTCACTCTATCGCTGTTAGTGGGCTCGCTTCACTTTTTTTCCTTGGTCAGCCTTCTGAGGCTGTCCAGCTCCGAGCTTGAGATGACCAAGTGTTCTCTTGGTAGGCCAGGCCTCATACCGGGACCTAGATGGTTGGCAGACCATCCCTGTGCGTCTTTGTCCTTTTTCTCTGTGTACCGAGCTAATGGGAGTGCTGTCCCTCTTTGTCCTTCCCAGCAGTGATTCACCAGTAGGCCTGTCAATGAGACCAGCTACCTTCCTCCCCTGCACCCCTACTGGATATGGGTTTAAAGAAAACATCTCCTGCTATTCTCTAAATGATTAAGGAACATGCTGGAATGAGACAATTGACCTCTGTTATAAGACCTGAAATAGACTGTGAACTGAGACATTTCACAAATTGGTTCATCTGGCTTTAATACGGAACTTCAATACCTGTAGCCCACGATGCTCGTTTTAAAAAACCTATGTGAATTCATTTGTTTTAAAACAACACTTAAACATAGCTCATTCCCAAATCCTTTGAGGAAAAAAAATCAGAAGGACCAGTAACTTCAGGATTTCTGGAATTTCAGTTTGTTTAAATTAGCTATGGCTAATTTGCACTAAAAATAAGTTACATTCAGAAATAGAATGGCCAAAGATCTTTAGTACCTAATTACTGAACAGGCTATTAAAATATAATCAATGTAAATTATCTTTGAATAATAAATCACCACTTATGAAACACCACATCATATTTCTGCATCGCCAGTGGGTCTTTCATAGTGGTGTTCTCAAGCTGAAGATGAGGCTGAGTGTACATGTGATGGCGTTAGGCTTGGGGGACGTGGGTCTGGATGAAGGGTACAAGCTAAGGATGAGAGGAGGTCCCGAGTTAAGGTGTGAGGTACAAAGTGCACGCACACACGCCAATCTTCCTTGTTTAGGTCCACTGCTTTTGGAGGAGGTTTCAATGTGTCGATATGAAGGTGAGTCCAAGCCCTCCACCCACCCCCCACCCACCCCCACCCCCCCCCCCACCCCCCCACCCCCACATTCAAACATCTGGGTTCCTGTGGAAATGGGGTTGGAAGGAGGTACGTGGGAACGGGTGATGAGGGATACAAGGAAGTGACCAGAGTCTCACTCGATAAAAGCACAGATCAAAGATAGGGTTACAGCACAGCTGTGCCGATTCACGCGCCTGTCAAGTGAAACTGTCTGCTGGACACCCAGGGTCAGTGAATTAAGCCCTGCTGACTTAACATCGGGAATAGACTCCTGCACCAAAGTGTCAAAAATTAAGACACGTCATGATATGTCAATGAATCATGAGAGATCATGAATGAGCAATACCCCCTCATAATCAGCTGAATATATCAAGTTGCTTCAGTTGGAGCTCTCTGAGCCTTAAGTCTGAAAGCTGTGGGTTCAGAGCATTGCTCCAGGACTTGTGCACACAAACTAGCTGACAGTCCAGTGCAGGGTTGTCAGAGTTGCTGCCTTTTGGATGAGGTGTTAAAACGATGCCCTGTCAGCCTGTTCAGGTGGATGTTAATGATCCTGTTGCATCATCTGAAGAACAGTTGCTCTTCTGCTGTCCTGGCCAATATTCCTCCTTCAACCAGTGCCAACAAAAACAATTTAACTCACCATTCATCTCATTGCTGTTTGTGAGATCTTACTTTGTGCAAAATGACTATTATGTAGACAAACACACAGCGACTGGATTTCAAACTAGTCCATTATATGTGAAGCCCCATGAGACGGGATGAAGCGTAGTATAAATGCAAGTCTTTTTTCATAACGGATCATGCATTCAAGAAATTGTCAGTTCTGTACTGTTGGTATCCCAATAGCACAGCACAACATGCAACTTGGAAAGTTAGGAGACATCCGTCAGAAGGTTTCTCAACAAAAATTGTACTGTATATTTTTGAGTTGAGGTGGTTTTAATGAGCATTACTAAAATATTTATGTTGTTGCACTGATTTTTGGAGAGCAGATCTGTACTGTCCTCCTGGCACCATGCTCCCCAATTTTACATTTCCACCCACCACTGTTCTCCATGCGTCACTGGGCAGAAGTGGAACCAATGAATCCAGCTACAGCTCCCAAGCCCTCACAGTAAAACCTGCCCAACTGGCTTTTGTATCAATGCCAAATGTGTGCCATATTTTTGGTTTTGAAGTTGTCACATCAAATTTCAAAAGGATGTAAGATCAGTTCCTACGACTTCAGCTTCACAGCACCTGCAGTATAATTTCAACCAGTGCAATATGAAGTTTCAAAGTTTCCTAGACCATTCCGCTCAAATTTCAATCTTTATGGAGAGCTAACAGACCTGTCAAGTCTTCAACATCACTAAAACAGGTGATCTGGTCATTATTTCATTGCTGTTCGTGGGATCTTGCTGTGCGCAAACTGTCTGCCACGTTTCCTACATTACAACAGTGACTACACGTCAATAGTATTTCATTTACTGTAAAGCCCTGAGGTCATGTAAGGCACTATAGAAATGCAAGTCTTTCTTTCTTCTTTAAATATTAAAATCTAACCGGCATTCAGATGACGGAGACAGATTCTGCACCACAGCAGCAGGCACAGATCGAAACATCCTCACTCCAGTACCGAAAAATGGATTTGTCACAATTCAGGTGCTCAGTGGGATTGTGAAAGAGACTTTTGATTGTAGTGATTCCAACATATCGAACTGCAGATCATGACAGCTCAGTTTGATCTGCTGGCATGATGAGATCTGCAGATGCGGCTAGCTAAAATCGTTGACCTTTACTCAAACTGTCCTGTCAGCTCTTTGCTATTATTAAAATTGAAACAACATTTGGACGCCAGTGACTGGAGCTTCTTACACACTTGTAAGACCATGTGCACAGAGCTACTTATTGCCTGAGCAGGGTGGTGCAGAAGCAGCAGTATACCTCAGCCCACTCCTTCTCTTTCCACGCACCCTCCTTTCCTCCCCCCACCTCATCACTGAAGACAGGATTCAAACTAGTACTCACTGTGTAACAGCAGCGTGTCTATTGACACCATTGTGTTAGCCAATGAGTTCAAGGCAGGTCGGGACTTACGACAGTACTCACAGCAAACAGTCTATTTTTCAGCAAACAAAGTCTATTTACACAGCAAACAGAGTCTATTTAAACAGCATACTACAGCAAACAGTCTACAGTGTCTATTTAAAAAGAGTATGAACTACAGCAAACAGAACTCATGAAACTACAGCAATGTCTCCCAATAAAAGAAAGGTGATTTCTCCGGCAAAATGCAGTAAATGGAGGATAGTTATTAACAAATTATGTGCATAAAATCAATCCCAGTGACTTACAGCAGTGCGAGCTCCAGGAGTGATGGACAGGGGAATTACCCAATCAACTCCATTCTGGCTGAGAATAGTGGCGTCACTAAATGTAGCCATGTGACAGCAGCCAAAGAGCCAATGGTGTAGATTTTATGAGCCAGTGCTAATTGGAATATTGGGCACTGAGGTTAATGTGCTCCATTTGCAGCCAATGTCCAATCAGTGCCCTGGATTCCTCGGTGGCAGGAGTTCTGAATTGTAAAATCTGTCCCATTGTTAAAACAGAATCTTATAATGGATTTGTGGTGGATTTTATATGATAATAATGCTATTTAAATTTATTCATGATAAGGATTACTGATGTTTGCTGTATCGTGGCAGTTTCTCCACCATTGCATATTCATAACATAATATCAAACAGAGCTGGAGAATGGTTAAAACAACATAAACTTTCACCTTTTATCTCCCTCACAGCAGAAAGCATCTGTACCTCTGTCATTCATTCCTTTTCCCTTGAGGCAGTCCACAAAGGGCAATAAAAAGGTTTTCTATAGACACACTAGTAGTAGGAGGAAAGTCAAGGTTAGGGGTAGGGCCAATGAGAGATGAAGAAGGCAAGCTTGTAGAGGAGAGTGATGGGATGGCAGAGATGAATTTTAAATTGACGGAAAATCGAGGCCTGTGCTGCACGATTCCCCAATGTTCTCCCGGTGGGTGAGGCTCTGTGCGAAGAGCACCCAAGTGAAAGACCAAGCTTGATGATTATTATACAACGCCAAAATCATTGTGTTACATTGGAAAGTCCATACTCTGGGCATGTAGTTAGATTGATGAGGTCAAACTCTGATGTGCTTTGCATTTGGCCACCCTTTGTATGTAAAATGCCCAAAAAGCTATTGCCTCAGGGGTGGTGAACCTTTCATGGAAGTTTCTAAAATGAGGAGTTTTGATCAAGTGAATAAGGAAAGACTATTTCCTCTCCATGGGAGTCAGTGGTCATGAATTTAATGTTGTCACTAAGAGAGTCATGGAAGAGGTTAGGAGACATTTCTTTACACAGGGTTGTGCAAACATGGGATACTTTTCCACAGAGGATGATTTAAGGCTGAGACCATTGTACGTTTAAGGGAAAATTGGATAAATATTAAGCAAAGGATGATAAGAGCTATGGGGAAGAGAATGATGCAATGGGATTTGTTTTGGATTGCACTAGTAAAAACTTGGCACAGACACAATGGGCCAAATGGTCTCCTTCAGTGCTGTAAATCTTCACGGTTTTACGATTCCAAGCTTTTATTCAGGGCTGTTTTCAGTTGTATTCTGTGTTTTGTGAGTTTGCAGTTTTTTGAGGCTGCATCAGCTCATATGAGGCTGTTTATTAGCTTTTCCGAGTGTTGGAAGTTAGCATGTAGGAGGACGGCACCTCATACAATACAACACTCCCTGCATTTAATCACCATCATAGGCATTAACAATCCTTTATCCAAATCCTGATTGTCACATTTATATTGCCTCCCTTCTCTCCATGGGATTATTGACCATGTAGACATATGCTTTCAAAGGATATTAATGTCAAGACCTTGTATAAAATTAAGGAAATACAAATTTCAAAACCAATCTTTTGATTGAAAATTTCATATTAAATTCTGTCCCTGCTAATTAAACAATGGCATTAGAAAGAACTGACTAACTCTGCCATTAAAATAGTGATGATGTGGAGATGCCGGTGATGGACTGGGGTGGACAAATGTAAGGAATCTTACAACACCAGGTTATAGTCCAACAGTTTTATTTGAAAATCACCTGACGAAGGAGAAAGCCTCCGAAAGCTTGTGATTTTCAAATAAAACTGTTGGACTATAACCTGGTGTTGTAAGATTCCTTACATTAAAATAGTGGAAGGACAAATGTGAAATAAGTGCATTAAGTTTTGCCAGCAGTGATTTCCATCCTTGTTTCTGAACTCTTAACTCTTAAATATGAGAGTATTTTGCATTCGGACCATATCACTGAAAGTAATTTCTAGCTTATGATGTCAGTTAGCACTCCCCCCTCTGCATCACAAAATTCTGGTTCCTAGCCACCCATCAGCACTTGATTGCAGTATCTAGGCTAATGCCCCAGTGCTCTTCTGTGGGGAATCACGCTCTGTTCCATGTTCGTTCTTCCAGAATTTATCTACAGCAAGTCAAGAGTCCCTCAGCTTTCCAGTGTAACACCCAGAGAGTATATCAAAGGGCAAAGCTTAATCTAACAGAGTTCGCACAGATTTACAGACGTTGAGGTTGCACTGATCTAAAGCGCCTGGAGGTTGAAGGCAGCACTCAGATGTGGTAACCACAGAGCAAAGATTGAATCTCTTGTCTTTCATCAGCTCAGTGGAGAACTCTGAAGAGAATGATTGTATTTATAAATAGTGGACCACACGCAAGCACACAGCTGCTAGGGATTTTCTACGGCACTCGTAAGGTTATTTTAACTTTTGGACCAGTACGAAATTCTGCACTCCTGGGACTGGCCATTTGTTTTACTTTTAAGGTTTCACACATTGAAAACAGAAAAAAATTGCGAATATTGCAGTAGTAGTTTACAGTACAAGTCTCCCAGGAGGATCCCAGTTCACTTGGACAATGAGGAGCTGGAAGCTGGTACTGCACTTTTCCAGACAGGTCAATACAGCACTGCATTTGGGAGGCAATAGCTCCAACATCCAGAATCGAGAGCTGACACAGGTGAGCTGGGAATCCCCCGCAAGAGATTTTTAAGGTTTAAAGTAGTGTTGTTATTAAGTTTGGTTACTAACAAACTAGAAAGGACTTCAGGAGCTCCAAAACATGTGGTGTGTTTTGATCAGTCAGTTCCGTAGATTACATTTAGCTGTCAATCATCAATAGCCACTTGTGATAAAGCATTCCATGTTCTAATAACCCTCTGTGTGAAAATATTTCTTCTAATTTCCCCCTCAGTCCTTTCCCCTGGTTATCAATATGGCAACCAGTGAAAACAATCTTTCACTATCCTCTCAAAATACTTCTTAATTTGAAAAACTGGAGTAGATCTTAACTTTGTGCAATGGTGTAAAACGGCTGATAACGAGTTGGGCAGCCCATTTTTGCATCGCTCCTGATTTTTATTTATATTGAAGTCATTGGAAGCCGAGCTGTACGTTTTCTATTCAGAAAACACGGCAGAGAGGTTGAAAGCATGGACAAAATGTAACTTAAACAACCCTTGAGAAATGTATTCTCAAATCATTGCAATGAAACAGCAAGTGACTTAATTTATCTCTGCCCTTTTCAGAAAAATCATATTAAATATTACAAAACTAATTTATCCATCGCTGCCTTCAGGACACTCAGTGCTCAGAGAATTATCATAGCTCATTCTGATTATCATTTGTCAAATCTTCAGGAAATTTTCTATTGTCAGAAGTAGTTGTAGCAACACTCAAAACTATCACTTCAAAAGCCATTGTTTCTCCCCTGAGGCCACATTACTGTAACTACATTACAGCTGTGTGCATTAGCACAAAATAATTCAGTTTCTATGTGATAGCAGCAGTTGTTTTAAAGATAAAAGTAGAGAATTGAGAAGTTGGTAGAAATCCAAAGGAATCAAATCAACTTCTTTGTTAATGTTATGACATTTACATCAGTGCTAATTATAATAGTTCTGATAACTGTCATCTTGGCTCAGTTGGTAACACTCTCACCTTTAGGTCCAAAGATTGCCAGCTCAAGTCCCATGCAAGGAGTTTGATTAAACTCCTTGCTGAGAGGAGCAGATCGGAGCAGAGGGAGCATCGCATAAAAGGCGGGATCTCAGAGCGCTGAGAACAGCTGAGAGGAGCAGATCGGAGCAGAGGGAGCATCGCATAAAAGGCGGGATTTCAGAGCGCTGAGAACAGCGGAGCAGAGGGAGCTGCGACGGAGTTCGAAGTGACGTCAGGAATCAGAAAGGGACGCGACACAGGGGAGGCACCTGATTGGTGAGTAGGCTCAGGTGAGTATTTCTACTTTTATACAGCAACTAAAGTAAAAAGAAAGGTAAGGTCTGCAGGTCTTATAGAAAGTAGCGTTTTTTTTTAGTGAATCAAGGTCCCTAGTGTAGTTAACATTCTCTAAATTAAGAATAATTTAAAGGAGTAAACTCCTTAAAGGGAGTGGTAAGTAGTTTTTCTTTCCTTTTTTTTTCTCTTGACATTGTAGTTGTTGTTAAGCTAACTTAAGGGTTAAGTCATGGCAGGAGATCCCAGGGCCGTGTCATGTTCCTCTTGTGGGATGTGGGAATTCAGGGATCCTTCCTGTGTCCCTGATTCCTTCACCTGCGGGAAGTGTGTCCAGCTGCAGCTACTGTTTGACCGCTTGACGGCTCTGGAGCTGCGGATGGACTCACTTTGGAGCATCCGCGATGCTGAGAAAGTCGTGGATAGCACGTTCAGTGAGTTGGTCACACCACAGATAAAAATTACTGAGGGAGATAGTGAATGGGTGACCAACAGACAGAGGAAGAGTAGGAAGGCAGTGCAGGGGTCCCCTGCGGTCATCTCCCTCCAAAACAGGTATACCGTTTTGGATACCGTTGGGGGAGATGGCTCACCAGGGGAAGGTGGCAGTGGCCAGGTTCATGGCACCGTGGCTGGCTCTGCTGCACAGGAGGGCAGGAAAAAGAGTGGCAGAGCTATAGTGATAGGGGACTCGATTGTAAGGGGAATAGACAGGCGTTTCTGCGGACGCAACCGAGACTCCAGGATGGTATGTTGCCTCCCTGGTGCAAGGGCCAGGGATGTCTTGGAGCGGCTGCAGGACATTCTGGAGGGGGAGGGTGAACAGCCAGTTGTCGTGGTGCATATAGGCACCAACGATATAGGTAAAAAACAGGATGAGGTCCTACAAGCTGAATTTAGGGAGTTAGGAGTTAAACTAAAGAGTAGGACCTCAAAGGTAGTAATCTCAGGATTTCTACCAGTGTCACGGGCTAGTCAGAGTAGGAATAACAGGATAGCTAGGATGAATACGTGGCTTGAGAGATGGTGCAAGAGGGAGGGATTCAAATTCCTGGGCCATTGGAACCGGTTCTGGGGGAGGTGGGACCAGTACAAATTGGACGGTCTGCATCTGGGCAGGATTGGAACCAATGTCCTAGGGGGAGTATTTGCTAGTGCTGTTGGGGAGGGTTTAAACTAATGTGGCAGGGGGATGGGAACCGATACAGAAAGTCAGTGGGAAGTAAAGTGGTGACAGAAACAAAAGGCAGTAAGGGAGAGTGTACAGAACATGACCGGACAGATGGTCTGAGAAAGCAGGGCAAAGACCAAGGGAAGGCTAGATTAAACTGCATTTATTTCAATGCAAGAAGTCTGATGGGCAAGGCAGATCAACTCAGGACATGGATGGGTACATGGGACTGGGATGTTATAGCTATTACTGAAACATGGCTAAGGGAGGGGCATGACTGGCAGCTCAACGTTCCAGGGTACAGATGCAATAGGAAAGATAGAGCAGGAGATAAGAGAGGAGGAAGAGTTGCGTTCTTGATTAGGGAGAACATCACGGCAGTAGTGAGAGGGGATATATCCGAGGGTTTGCCCACTGAGTCTATATGGGTAGAACTGAAAAATAAGAAGGGAGAGATCACTTTGATAGGATTGTACTACAGACCCCCAAATAGTCAACGGGAAATTGAGGAGCAAATATGTAAGGAGATTACAGACAGCTGCAAGAAAAATAGGGTGGTAATAGTAGGGGACTTTAACTTTTCCAACATTGACTGGGACAGCCATAGCATTAGGGGCTTGGATGGAGAGAAATTTGTTGAGTGTATTCAGGAGGAATTTCTCATTCAGTATGTGGATGGCCCGACTAGAGAGGGGGCAAAACTTGACCTCCTCTTGGGAAATAAGGAAGGGCAGGTGACAGAAGTGTTAGTGAGGGATCACTTTGGGACCAGTGATCATAATTCCATTAGTTTTAAGATAGCTATGGAGAATGATAGATCTGGCCCAAAAGTTAAAATTCTAAATTGGGGAAAGGCCAATTTTGATGGTATTAGACAGGAACTTTCAGAAGTTGATTGGGAGAGTCTGTTGGCAGGCAAAGGGACGTCTGGTAAGTGGGAGGCTTTCAAAAGTGTGTTAACCAGGGTTCAGGGTAAGCACATTCCTTCTAAAGTGAAGGGCAAGGCTGGTAGAAGTAGGGAACCTTGGATGACTCGGGAGATTGAGGCCCTAGTCAAACAGAAGAAGGAGCCATATGACATGCATAGACAGCTGGGATCAAGTGGATCCCTTGAAGAGTATAGAGATTGCCGGAGTAGAGTTAAGAGAGAAATCAGGAGGGCAAAAAGGGGACATGAGATTGCTTTGGCAGATAAGGCAAAGGAGAATCCAAAGAGCTTCTACAAATACATAAAGGGCAAAAGAGTAACTAGGGAGAGAGAAGGGCCTCTTAAGGATCAACAAGGTCATCTATGTGCGGAACCACAAGAGATGGGTGAGATCCTGAATGAATATTTCACATCGGTATTTACGGTTGAGAAAGGCATGGATGTTAGGGAACTTGGGGAAATAAATAGTGATGTCTTGAGGAGTGTACATATTACAGAGAGGGAGGTGCTGGAAGTCTTAACGCGCATCAAGGTAGATAAATCTCCGGGACATGATGAAATGTATCCCAGGACGTTATGGGAGATTAGGGAGGAAATTGTGGGTCCCCTAGCAGAGATATTTGAATCATCGACAGCTACAGGTGAGGTGCCTGAAGATTGGAGGGTAGCAAATGTTGTGCCTTTGTTTAAGAAGGGCGGCAGGGAAAAGCCTGGGAACTACAGACCGGTGAGCCTGACATCTGTAGTGGGTAAGTTGTTAGAGGGTATTCTGAGGGACAGGATCTGCAGGCATTTGGAGAGGCAGGGACTGATTAGGAACAATCAGCATGGTTTTGTGAGAGGAAAATCATGTCTCACGAATTTGATTGAGTTTTTTGAAGGGGTAACCAAGAAGATAGATGAGGGCTGTGCAGTAGACGTGGTCTACATGGACTTTAGCAAAGCCTTTGACAAGGTACCGCATGGTAGGTTGTTACATAAGGTTAAATCTCACGGGATCCAAGGTGAGGTAGCCAATTGGATACAAAATTGGCTTGACGACAGAAGACAGAGGGTGGTTGTAGAGGGTTGTTTTTCAAACTGGAGGCCTGTGTCCAGCGGTGTGCCTCAGGGATCGGTGCTGGGTCCGCTGTTATTTGTTATTTATATTAATGATTTGGATGAGAATTTAGGAGGCATGGTTAGTAAGTTTGCAGATGACACCAAGATTGGTGGCATTGTGGACAGTGAAGAAGGTTATCTAGGATTGCAACAGGATCTTGATAAATTGGGCCAGTGGGCCGATGAATGGCAGATGGAGTTTAATTTAGATAAATGTGAGGTGATGCATTTTGGTAGATCGAATCGGGCCAGGACCTACTCCGTTAATGGTAGGGCGTTGGGGAGAGTTATAGAACAAAGAGATCTAGGAGTACAGGTTCATAGCTCCTTGAAAGTGGAGTCACAGATGGATAGGGTGGTGAAGAAGGCATTCGGCATGCTTGGTTTCATTGGTCAGAACATTGAATACAGGAGTTGGGATGTCTTGTTGAAGTTGTACAAGACATTAGTAAGGCCACACTTGGAATACTGTGTACAGTTCTGGTCACCCTATTATAGAAAGGATGTTATTAAACTAGAAAGAGTGCAGAAAAGATTTATTAGGATGCTACCGGGACTTGATGGTTTGACTTATAGGGAGAGGTTAGATAGACTGGGACTTTTTTCCCTGGAGAGTAGGAGGTTAAGGGATGATCTTATAGAAGTCTATAAAATAATGAGGGGCATAGATAAGGTAGATAGTCAAAATCTTTTCCCAAAGGTAGGGGAGTCTATAACGAGGGGACATAGATTTAAGGTGAGAAAGGAGAGATACAAAAGGGTCCAGAGGGGCAATTTTTTCACTCAAAGGGTGGTGAGTGTCTGGAACGAGCTGCCAGAGGCAGTAGTAGAGGCGGGTACAATTTTGTCTTTTAAAAAGCATTTGGACAGTTACATGGGTAAGATGGGTATAGAGGGATATGGGCCAAGTGCAGGCAATTGGGACTAGCTTAGTGGTATAAACTGGGCGACATGGACATGTTGGGCCGAAGGGCCTGTTTCCATGTTGTAACTTCTATGATTCTATGATTCTAAACAATCTATTCTGATACTCCAGTGTGGTAATGGTGGACTATTACATTATTGGAGGTACCATTCTTGAGCTGAGATGTTGGCCTGTTGGCTCAGTGGACGTTAAACGTCCCACAGCACTGTAGAAGAGCAGGGTATTCTCTTGGTCAAATTTCCTTACTCATCAGTTACCACCTAAAATAGGTTAATTGGTCATTCTGTTTGTGGAATCTTGCTGTGTAAACTAGGTGCTGTCTTTGCCTACATAACAACTCACTGTAGCTTGTATAAAGGCTGCTAATGTTTTTAATGCTTCAGTCTTTGCAAAAGCTGTTGGGTAATAAAAATGTCTGACAAAATCCAATGGCTGGTACAATAAACATGGAGGCAGGAAATGAAGTCTGACAAAAGTACAAAACTAAACCAAAAAATTAGATGAGGCACTGAATGGGTGGAAATCTGACATAGGATCTCTGACCATTTTTTTTGATTGGTTATAAGTTATAAAGTGAGGTTTGCAGATCTGAATTTGTTGTCATTTTCGAAGGAGGATTGAGAGGGCAAGGTTCAGGTCTTTACAAAAAGAATAAATGATGAAGATGATAACAACATATACAGCGAACACAGAACTAGAGGTCACAGGTTCAAGTTAACACACAAGAGAGATCACTGTGATGAAAACGGAGCATTTTTATCTTGTTTTAGCTTGGTAGTGGTTCCTTTAATTCAGTCATAATACATAGAGTTAAAATTAGCTGTATTCTTAATCCACTTGTCCAGCTTAACTCAATGCAAATGTTGCAAGGCTGGTGGCTTCAAGGAGAAGCCAAGCCATACATTCAAACAAAAATATATTGTGCGATTTGATCAGCTATGTGCATAAATTTGAATTTAGTTGACAGTCAAATCCATAAACTGCAGGGGCCAAAATTCAACATCATTGTGTACGTTTTATGCCTGTAAAACAAATGCTAACCAATTTATCAAGGCAAAGGCCTGTGACTGATCTGCACAGGCGTTCGGGCCACTGCTAAATTGGTCAAGGAGATTTTTTAGGCATCCTTGGTGCTCCGCCTGGCCACTTAAAACAACTGTGTGCCATTATATTCTTGTTCTTGGCATCCTTAATCCTGCTAGGATAGTCATCCACGCAATTATGACTGACAGGCCTTCTTTGCTTTCAAGATTAGTACTTGCTCTTAACTGTACAAATTGCCTATGGCGTAATGTAGCTTTGATGAATCTCTTTATATTCTGTCCTTAACCTTAATGCGTTTATTGGGTTTTGAATTGTAGGCTTTCCTGTGCAGTCTTTAGATCCATTGTAGCAAGACTAAGACTATTTATAATTACAGTGTAATAGGATATCAATAAATTGACCCAGTTGCTGTTTAAAGAGAAGCCTGTATCCATACGGAAATAACAGATGTGGAATTCGCTATTTGAATACAATACTTGGCAAGCCAGGTTGGTGATAGAGTTGATGCTACAGGCCTCAATACTAGGACTATTGAGGGGGAAAAAAATCAGCCAGGGTTCCAGTTACTGACTGTTGGTCATTGACTCCTGTTGGACGGTGCATGTGTGAGAGGACAGGACCGCGGGTGATTGTGATAGCTAAACATAGAATCATAAAATGTTATAGCACGGAAACAGGCTATTTACATGTCTGTGCTTGTGTTTTTTTCCACTAGCCACCTAGCCTAATCTCATCTCCTATTCACTCCACATATCCTTTAATATTCCTCTTTTAAGTTCTTGCACTCCTTTTTAAAGGGATTTATGGACTCTGCTGCAACAATGTTTTTTGGAGAATTCCCCTTTCTGTGTTTTCTAACCTCTTCTATAATTCATTTTGCACATATCTTAAATTTGTATGTTCTACCATTTTGCTAAATGCAAATAATGTATCAATATTTACTTTTTAATCGTCATTTAGTGGAATGGGACCAAGTGGATAGCTCTTTCAGAGAGCTAGCACAGGTGCAATGGGCCAAATGACCTCCTCTGCTATAGCATTCTATGGTTCTATGATAATCTTCATGGTCTTTATCAGGTCACCCTTTAACCTTCTCAGCTATAGTTAAATTACAGAGAGGGAGGTGCTGGAAGTCTTAACGCGCATCAAGGTAGATAAATCTCCGGGACATGATGAAATGTATCCCAGGACATTATGGGAGGTTAGGGAGGAAATTGCGGGTCCCCTAGCAGAGATATTTGAGTCATCGACAGCTACAGGTGAGGTGCCTGAAGATTGGATGGTAGCAAATGTTGTGCCTTTGTTTAAGAAGGGCGGCAGGGAAAAGCCTGGGAACTACAGACCGGTGAGCCTGACATCTGTAGTGGGTAAGTTGTTAGAGGGTATTCTGAGAGACAGGATCTACAGGCATTTGGAGAGGCAGGGACTGATTAGGAACAGTCAGCATGGTTTTGTGAAAGGAAAATCATGTCTCACGAATTTGATTGAGTTTTTTGAAGGGGTAACCAAGAAGATAGATGAGGGCTGTGCAGTAGACGTGGTCTACATGGACTTCAGCAAAGCCTTTGACAAGGTACCGCATGGTAGGTTGTTACATTAGGTTAAATCTCACGGGATCCAAGGTGAGGTAGCCAATTGGATACAAAATTGACTTGACGACAGAAGACAGAGGGTGGTTGTAGAGGGTTGTTTTTCAAACTGGAGGCCTGTTACCAGCGGTGTGCCTCAGGGATCGGTGCTGGGTCCGCTGTTATTTGTTATTTATATTAATGATTTGGATGAGAATTTAGGAGGCATGGTTAGTAAGTTTGCAGATGACACCAAGATTGGTGGCATTGTGGACAGTGAAGAAGGTTATCTAGGATTGCAACGGGATCTTGATAAATTGGGCCAGTGGGCCGATGAATGGCAGTTGGAGTTTAATTTAGATAAATGTGAGGTGATGCATTTTGGTGGATCGAATCGGGCCAGGACCTACTCCGTTAATGGTAGGGCGTTGGGGAGAGTTATAGAACAAAGAGATCTAGGAGTACAGGTTCATAGCTCCTTGAAAGTGGAGTCACAGGTGGATAGGGTGGTGAAGAAGGCATTCGGCATGCTTGGTTTCATTGGTCAGAACATTGAATACAGGAGTTGGGATGTCTTGTTGAAGTTGTACAAGACATTAGTAAGGCCACACTTGGAATACTGTGTACAGTTCTGGTCACCCTATTATAGAAAGGATATTATTAAACTAGAAAGAGTGCAGAAAAGATTTACTAGGATGCTACCGGGACTTGATGGTTTGACTTATAGGGAGAGATTAGATAGGCTGGGACTTTTTTCCCTGGAGAGTAGGAGGTTAAGGGGTGATCTTATAGAAGTCTATAAAGTAAGAGGGGCATAGATAAGGTAGATAGTCAAAATCTTTTCCCAAAGGTAGGGGAGTCTATAACGAGGGGACATAGATTTAAGGTGAGAGGGGAGAGATACAAAAGGGTCCAGAGGGGCAATTTTTTCACTCAAAGGGTGGTGAGTGTCTGGAACGAGCTGCCAGAGGCAGTAGTAGAGGCGGGTACAATTTTGTCATTTAAAAAGCATTCGGACAGTTACATGGGTAAGATGGGTATAGAGGGATATGGGCCAAGTGCAGGCAATTGGGACTAGCTTAGTGGTATAAACTGGGTGACATGGACATGTTGGGCCGAAGGGCCTGTTTCCATGTTGTAAACTTCTATGATTCTATGATTCTAAGCCCTAATTTTTCAAGTCTTTCTACATAACTACAACTATAACTCCTCATTCCTGTTAACCCCTGCAAGAGTTGGAACCTTCAGGAGAGGAGGGAAAAAAACAAAAAATGGGAAGAAGGCGGCAACTATATTCCTGATGTGCACAAGCTTGTCTCTGGCTTCCTCAGTCCATTTGCTCCACTTAGAAAATGTTACTGCAATTTTTTAAAATCTTGTTTCCTGAGGGTAGCTTAACGGTATCCTTTACACTTGAATTTTTATGGATTCTAAACTTTCTTTTGTGAATTTTGTGCTCATCCATATGAGGGATGTGAATGCTGGGGAATGGAATGCTTTCATTTTGGACATCCAGCGTCACCATCAAGCACGCCTAGGACATGTACAGCTCGGGTCAAATGCAGAGCAAAGCTCCCTCTGTACTTCCCCATCAAGCACTCCAGGTCAGGTACAGTATGGGATTGATGCAGAGCGAAGTTCCCGCTACAATGCCCCATCAAGCATCCCAAGTTAGGTGCATGCAGCATGGATAAGATGCAGAGTAAAGGATCTTCTATGCTCTCTTATCAAACTCTTCCAGGTCAGGTAGCCTGCATTAGATGCAAACCAAAGCTCCCTGTACTTTGCTCCAACTCTGTGCCTCAGTCCTAACCTCAGAGGAGCGCCCCCTTCTGCACCACTGTGACATTATTTTCTTTTCCCACAGCAACTATCCTGTGATTTCTCAGAGTAAGATTTTTAATTTAAGGCTAGAGATGATAGTGAGTGATTTTATCATACAAATATTAAATCCATTAATATCAAATTCTTGTGGCATTAAATTATATATTCTGAAACCTGTTAAATTCTACTTAGAGGAATTTAATATGAGCGTTTAAGTTCTTGTATGATAATATCACGCAGGGTCATACGTGGGCTTTAATGTTGAATTAGGCACCGTTTTTGAACTGGGCTGAGATTGCCCAGACACATTTTACATGGGACACTTACAGCCAGGAGGCAGTGGACATGTTCATCCTCACAGTCTGGGCTGGATTTGAAGCTCAGACTCAGAGGTAAAAGACTAGTGTTCTTACTGAACCACCCAATCCCCTCCAATGCATCACCAGTACCCTCTCTCCATTACAGCACCCAATTTTCCTCACCCCACCTCACTCTGCACCACCTAGCCACCCCCGACCCCTCCCCCCGTAAAATCTAGTAAATGGTATCCTGGGTTTTGTGCTGTAACTTAGCAGATAAATTTGAATTTCATAAAATGCTGATACATCTCTCATAAAATGCTGATACATCTCTCACATCATTATGATCTCGAGTCTCATTACAAATGATTTGTATTCATACTTCAATATAACCTAACAGTCCTAATTTAGTTGGCTTCTTACGGGAATGTGAATTTCATTGTCAAGTCAATATCCTCATGGCCGAAAAAGACTTAATGACAAAGCCATCAGCTTTGGTGTCATTAAAATGATTCATTCATATTAAACCACCACAGGCTACAATTTAACTATTGATCTCTTCATTCTTTTTGATGTATTTTCAAAAATTGATTTCATTTATTAAAGGCTTCATGGGTTCCAAGTGGAAATTCTTCAATGTAGTGAGTGTTGTTGGATATTTGACTGCAGAGGGCATCACATCTGAGCCAGTTCCTGTAGTCACCTGATGTCCAAAGGTGATGATTTCCCAAATGGCGTACATTAGATTCTTTCACTTATCGTCCATGTGGCACCACAACATTTTCCTATAAACAACGGTAAATTAGTGACGTTATACGCTGCTGGTGGAAAATGTGCAAGATGGAGTCTACATGGATTTTAATAAGGCATTTGACAAGGTCCCACATGGCAGACTGGTCAGAAAGGTAAAAGCCCATGGGATACAGGGAAATGCAGCGAATTGGATCCAAAATTAGCTCAGTAACAGGAAACAAAGTGTAAAAGTCGATGGATGTCTTTGCGAATGGAAATCCATTTCCAGTGGTGTGCCACAGGGCTCAGTGATGGGTCCCTTGCTGTTTGTGGTCTCTATTAATGATTTAGACCTGAATGTAGGGAGCATGATTGGCAAATTTGCAGACGACACAAAAATTGGCCGTGTAGTTGATAGTGAAGAGGATAGCTGTAGACTCTAAGAAGATATCAATGGGTTAGTGGAGTGGACGGAAAAGTGGCAAATGGAGTTCAACCCGGAGAAGTGTGAGGTAATGCACTTAGGGAGAGCAAACAGCAAAAGGGAATACGCAGTAAACGGGAATATATTGAGAGGGATGGAGGAAGTGAGAGACCTTGGAGTGCATTTGCACAGGTCCCTGAAGGTGGCAGTACAGGTAGATTAGGTTGTGAAGAAGGCATACGGAATGCTCTCCGTTATTAGCTGAGATATAGAATACAAAAGCAGGGATGTAATGATGGAACTGTATGAAACGCTAGTAAGTCTACAGCTGGAGTATTGTGCGCAGTTCTGGTCACCACATTACAGGAAGGACCTAATTGCTTTGGAGAGACTGCAGAGAAGATTTACAAGAATGTTGCCAGGGCTTGAAAATTGCAGCTACAAGGAGAGATTGGATAGGCTGGGATTGTTTTCCTTGGAGCAGAGGAGGCTGAGGGGTAACTTGATTGAGGTGTACAAAATTATGAGGGGCCCAGATAGAGTAGACAGGGAGTACCTGTTTCCCCTGGCTTAGAGTTCAAGAACTAGAGGACATAGATTTAAGCTGATTGGCGGAAGGATTAGAGGGGACATGAGGAAAAGCTTTTTTACCCAGAGGGTGGTGGGTGTATGGAATTCGCTGCCCAAATTGGTGGTAGAGGCAGGGACCCTCAACTCTTTTAAAAAGTACCTGGACCTGCACCTAAAGTGCTGTAAGCTGCAGGGCTACGGACCGGGTGCTGGAAGGTGGGATTAGAATGGGCATCTGGTTGTTCTTCGAGCCGGCGCGGACACGATGGGCTGAATGGCCCCCTTCTGTGCTGTATCTTTTCTATGGTTCTGTGGTTCTATGGAGTCCTGAAGCAGACAGAGTTGGCTGCTTCATTGCACAGAGAATGTGTGTGTAAATGAGAGTGAGTTGGATGATTGTGAGAATAGGAGGGTGAGAGGGTGACTGACTCAGTGTGCATGAGAAAGAGAGACTGAGTATGGGAGAGGTACTGCGTGCATGTGTGAGCGAGAGAAAGTCTATTCAAGAGGAAGAGTCTAAAAATGCGTGTGTGTGAGAGAGAGGGAAAAAGAAACTGGTGCACGTGGGGATACTGAGTATATGTGAGGGAGAGGGACAGACTGAGGGGGGAAATTCCTTCATGATCCCACCCAAAAATGGATGGGATTGTGGCAGAAATGGCATAAAATTGGGGCTCATCGCCCCAATTTGGAATCCCCCCCACCCCCACTGCACTTTCCCCACATGCAAATTTTCTCTCCGTGTTACCACCACTTCCTGTGACCACCATGGGAAAACCGCCCTGAGGAGCCCCCATGCAGGGAGAGGGCCTTATAGTGGCCACCACTCCCTCCATTCTGTCCCCAATGACCTAGCTGTCTAGGTACTGAGTATAATGAGAAAGAGGGTAGACTGAGTGTGTGTGAGACGGAGCAAGGGACTAAGTATAATGAGAAAGAGGAGAGACTGAGGGGTCAATTTTAACTGAGAGCCGGGGAGGGAGTTGGGGGGCGGGGAGTTTTCCAGGTGTGAAACCCGGAAGGTAAGTGGGCGAGTCATGATCTGCAATTGGGACCTTAATGTGGCCCATCAATGGCACTTTCGGGTTTTGCATCCGGCAGCCAGCCTGATTGACAGGCTGACTGGCTGTCAGCCAGGAAGGCCTGCTGCAGGAGGCCGCAGCCGGGGATCAGAGGGAGGGAGGGAGGGATCATAGGCCGGGGAGAAGATCGGTGGAGGGGGAGCCAGAGAGAAGGTCGGGGGGTGGGGGGGGGGGTGCAGGCCGCGGAGAAGATCAGGGTGGGGAGAAGATCGGTGGGGGAGGGGCTGAGGAAGAGATCAGGGTTGCTGAGGAAGGGATTCGAGGCTAAGAACAAGATTGGGGGGCTTAGGAAGAGATCAGGGGGCTGAGAAGAAGATCGGAGATCGCTGGAGATAGGGTGAAGTGTTGGAGGTAGGTAGAGTCCACCATGGGTGGGGGGGATCCACCATTGGGGGGTGGGAGGGGGTCGGCCGATCACGGGGATCCTGTTGGCCAGGTGAGCTTATTGGGCCTGATGAAGCACTCCTGTTCCTCCGGGCCCACAAGCAGTGCAATAAAGGCACTCACCTCATGCATCCTGCCCTTCCCGTCTGCTTTCACCTGTCGTGAATGGGAAGCGATGGGAAACCCGAACAGATGAGCTTAAATTCATTTGATTATTCCAATACACAAAGTATTAAATACCTCGGGTACATTGACCTTTTAAGTATCGGCCTGCCGGGATTTAAATGGGGGCTGGACTTCCTTGTGTCCACTCTCCACTGGCAGACAAACCTGCCTGGGTTATACCCAGAAGCAGGTGTGTTGGGGCTGGGATGCCATCCCGCTCTGAAAACGGAGTATTTTTACTCCCCACCCGCCCGTTCTTGGGGGTTAATATTTACTCCTGAGTGTATGTGAGAGAGAGCAAGGGACTAAGTATGTATTGGAGAGAGAGGGGGAGCAGACTGAAGGGCCCATTTTCTGAGTTCGCTCTGCTGGTGAGTCGCACTTGCCGGCCAATGCATATCTGGAAATCGTGGGTCCTCTGCCCACAGATTTCTGTCCATTAATGAGGGATAAAAAGAGGCAGCAGATAAACGTGCAGAAGCGGCTATATAGACTGGACTGATTAATGGGAGCTGTTCTTAGATGGATTTTTGTACTTATCAAGTTCATCCTTCAGTACAATATAAAATGGCAGAAATGCCTGTTTGTATGCTTCAAGCTTGGAGCGTGTTCAGGATTTCAAGTCCAGATACATCTAAATGCTGATCCTTGCAGCCCAGTACCTCTGATTGCCAAGGACTTGTGTCCTGATGAAAGGACTTTGTTTAATGGATAAGTCATTTTAGCTCCACGTCACACTGGCAGTCAGCCTTTAGGGGAGCCAGTCAACATGAACCATAACTCTCCTGTCTTAGTGTCATTTCTACAAGAGTTCTGCCACTAATGGAAGGGATTCTGACCTCTGCATATTGTAGCCTGGTCAGAACAAGAGTTCCCACCTACAGTGGATAATGGCTGAGATCCCTCCCATTAGCAACAGGACTTGGGTTGGGGCAGTGCTGAGGGGAGAGAAAAAAAGAAATAGAAGGTAATGAAGGAGAAAGAAAAATGGGAAATGAATGACAATGAAAGGGGAAGAAGTGAATGAAGAGGAGAGAGGGTGAGTGAAGGGGGAATGGATGGCAATAAAGGGGGAAGGGAATGGGAAACTGAAGACAAGAAGGAATGGTTCAGAAGCTGAGAGCAATATTTTTAGGGTGAGAGAGGAAGAAGAATGCCAGAATTCACTGAGAGGGAATGGGGAGGGAGAGTGTCAGCATTGACTGAGGGATAGGGAATAATGTCAGTACTCTATCCGATAAACACTAAAGTGCTGCACAGCAGGATCCAAACTGATTGCTGATAATGACTGCAATACGTAGTGGAATGTACAGGAAAGGTGATATACTGGGATATTTTTAACTATAATGGAGTGGTGTAAATAGTAAATAATAAGGTGAGCAGTCTTCAGCAGCTCATAGCCTGAGCAGATAATTGAAAAAATGATAGATTACTATATACAGTAGAATAATAGAATACTTCAGCTCTGCTTTCTAATGGGTGAAATAACATATCATTGTTATGAATCATTTACACAGTTGAATTCATTGAATAAGAGCAATGTTCTGGGGGAAGATTCCTTCCAGTCGTGTTTGGGAATTGTTTTCTCAAGACAGACAGAATCTGGCTGGTGGGCCCTCTCTCCAAGTCCCTCCACCAATTCTCTTGGAGCAAAAAACATCCTGCAGGTTGCACAAGTCTCAGTTGGTATTTTTTTTAAATTCATTTTCAGGATGCAGGCAAGGCTGGCATTTATTGCCCAACCCTAGTTGCCCTGTAAAGGTGGTGGTGGGCCTTCCTCTTGAACCACTGAATTTTTGTCGTCGTTTGATACAATTGATTAGGCCACTTAGGAGGGCAGTTAAGAGTTAACCATGTTGATGAGGGACTGGAGTCACATAAGAACATAAGAAATAGGAGCAGGAATAGGCCATATGATCCCTCGAGCCTGCTCTGCCATTCAATAAGTTCATGGCTGATCTTCGACCTCAACTCTACTTTCCCGCCCAGTCCCCATATCGCTTGATTCCCTTAGAGTCCAAAAATCTATTGATCTCATTCTTGAATGTACTGAATGACTGAGCATCTACAGCCCTCTGCGGTGGAGAATTCCAAAGATTCACAACCCTCTGAGTGAAGAAATTCCTCCTCATCTCAGTCCTAAATGTCTGACCCCTTATCCTGAGACTATGCCCCCTGGTTCTGGACTCTCTGGCTAGGGGAAACAGCTTCTCAGCATCTACCCCGTCAAGCCCTCTCAGAATCTTATACCTCTCATTCTTCTAAACTCCAGACAGCATAGGCCCATTCTACTCAATCTCTCCTCAAAAGACAACACTTTCATCCAAGGGATCAATCTAGTGAACCTTCGTTGCACTGCCTCTAGGGCAAGTATATCCATCCTTAGGGTAAGATGACCAAAACTGTACACAGTAGTCCAGGTGAGGTCTCAACAAAGCCCTGTACAATTGCAGCACGACTTCCTTACTCTTGTACTCCAACCCTCTTGCAATAAAGGCCAACATACCATTTGCCTTCCTAATTGCTTGTTGTACCTGCATGTTAACTTCCTGTGTTTTGTGTACAAGGTCACCCAAATCCCTCTGAACACCAACATTTAATAGCTTCTCACCATTTAAAAAAATTCTGTTTTTCTATTCTTCCTACTAAAGTGAATAACCTCACAATTCCTCACATTATACTTCACCTGCCACCTTCTTGCCCACTCACTTAACCTGTCTTTATCCCTTTGCAGACTCTTTGTGTCCTCGTTACAGCTTACTTTTGCACTAGCTTTGTATCGTCAGCAAACTTGGATACATTACATCAAAAGCAAAATACTGCGGATGCTGGAAATCTGAAATAAAAACAGAAAATGCTGGAAATACTCAGCAAGTCAGGCAGCATCTGTGGAGAAAGAAACAGAGTTAATGTTTCAGGTCGAGGACCCTTCATCAGAACCCAGCCTAGCCAGTCTGGTATTCAATGATGGAAGGAACGAAAGCCAAGCTTGATCATATTGCCATCTGATAGTCATAAGCACATGCTTTTCCATCAGGAGTCACTAGATAGTAATCAGGAGCAGGAACCCTGGTTGATTATTCCCTCCTTGGGCACCGAAGCCAGTTATAGCATCATCACTGCCATCTTGGCTGACAGCAGAGCTAGGATTAAACTTGAGATCTTTCTGCTCTGTGTGGCTGTTAGGATCCAGTAGGAAATTCAGTCTAGTTGCCAGTGGGTACACTTCCACAGCACAAACCTGTCCGTAAATGAGCGATCTCACATGGAGAGACAGTAAGGATAGCTGGTGCAGTAGATGGAAACGTCACAGTGGTAGAGGTGTACTCATTAATCTCCAACCCCCTCCTTCCACCATTCTGGTGAATTTCCAATGTCACTCACATTGAGAATATAACAAGGTCTAAACGAGCAGAAGGAAAGGCATTTATGATACAGGGTATTCTGAGAGATACAAATTTCCTGTGATCTAACTATCTTAAAAAAACATATGTCCATGTTACATTGTACATCTTCAATCAATGTTACAATCCCTTAGAACTTTAATCCTTTTCGAAGATTGCTGCAGAAAATCTGGATGAAAATCAAATTCAGCTCAATCTGTGAGCTGATCTCAGCTGGAATGCACTGGGGCTATTATACCCAACTTTAACACCTTGATCTAGGGAGGGGGAGATTATTCAGGGCTCTCTCTGCTGATTTCCACTCAGTAATCCCAGTTGGAAAGTATATTTGTAATGATGTCAGGTGAGGACAGGATTGGGTTTGGCTGTGGTGCCACCTGTGGTTGAATAGCTTGCTATCACACATACATGAGCCAATTGGGTTAGTTAGCAGAGCACGTCTCGCACTTTTGGGACTGTACCCCTGCAAAGAATAAGACGATGGAAGTGGAGAAATAGACTGCCGGGTCTACTGAGCATTGCAGATCATGAAGGTTTGATCCATGGTCTGTGCTGAATTGCCTGATCTTAGCCAGGGTGGCAGTAATGGTGCTCCAACTGGCTCCAGTGTGCCTGGACTGAAATGGGGGGGGGGGGGGGGATAAAAATCAGCCAGGGTTCCTGCTGCTGGTCTCTACCCAATGACCCCAGCTGAAAAGTGTGCACGCATAGGATGTTAGGTGAGGACAGGATCGGGCTCAGCTCCCCTCCACTCCCCTTGGCTGTGGTCCAACAGCTGGTTGACACTCACTGTTTGGGCTCACATATGAAGAATACTTGGGAGATACATTGGAGAGCAGTTGGTGCCTGTGGATAGATACTAAGGCAGGAGTCTGCACCTTCTGGAATATGTAAGTATGGCCTAAATTTTATGAGAATGTGCCTGCAATTTTCTTTTATGCGTTGGTGTTGGAAGAGTATCCTTGGAAAATTTTGGCCTACATGTTAATGTTCTGTTCACTGTAGCAAAATCATAAGGGAATTCTTTAAACTACCCCCCACTAGGAACAGGTGTTGTTGGTGCATAAACAGAAGGCGGTAAGAGTGTCTTGTCTTCATTTCTAGTATTTGACTAATGAGCCCATTTAAAACTGTAGTACAGGACAGCTGCTAAAAATGTCACGAGAAAGGTATTTGAAATCTTCACCAAAAGCAGTGCTCAGATAAGCCAATGTGTGATATTGCTAATATCTCTAATTAAAAATCTGGCTCAGACCAAATCCCTCCGATGTTAATAAGTTTCATAGAAATGCCATGGAATTATCCAGGACATTTCACAACCTTGGTTTAATTAAGGATCCTTAATTAATCTGTTTTTCTAAACAATCTTGAATATTTCCTGACATCAAATTTCAAGAAGCTTTCTGCAGCAGTTATACATCAACAAAGCCACAAGATAAGATGTTGTCTTGCTCAAGCTATGGAATAAAAAGCCTGGGTTAGAACTGATTTAACTCACTGTACAATTCCCCGATGGCCCAGGGGGTAAATATACTGTGTGGTGTTGAACCAAATCATTAAATGTCCTAACTCTTCAATCCCTGCTCTGCGCTGAACTGGCTGATCTCAGCTAGGCCAGCAGTCGGGATGCTACAGCTGGCCTTGGGGTGGGGATTAAGTTGACCCTGCTGGAAAGATGTGTGGGTCCCTCCAGTCTAATAGCCTGCCGATCCTCACCACATGTGAAGAATAGCCACTTGGATGAGGTGCCTGACGGCTGCCAGTGCCTGGACGGAGAAGAAGGGAGAATTGGGGGAAAAAAATAATTTAGAGCACTTTTCCTACTCAGCAATATTAAATATTCAAAGTTCCAGCCTCATGGAGCGATACTACCAGCAATCAATCACCAAGAAGTCTTGGTGATAAACACTGTGACCAAGGTTATTATTTACAACCAACTAGTCTATAATGCAGTCCATTTGGTGGTTTCATTAAGCTGGTAGGTGTCTATTATACTTGTCACAGTGAAGACTTAATGCAATGGATATTGTGACGTATCACCTTATACTGTAGATATATTTACATCCTCCTGTGGAAAATAACAACATTGGGCTTGATTGCTAATTCCAGCAAATATAGAAGCAAGAAACAAAACTCTGTGGCATTCAAAAAATTCTCTTCAATGCACCGACTCTTGTTGGCATATGGTTCCTCAGGTTGCCCTCAAAGATCTCACTCTTCATGTGTGAGCCCAGATAAATAGTGTCGGCAAGCTATTTGACTGTGGAGGGCATCACATCCAAACTTGATCCTCTCCCTGGAGAGAAAATGATTAGAGGTCCCAACACTCCTCCTTGCTATCCAATGATCCCCATGGGAAAGTACATCAGGTGAGAACAAGATTGTAGTCATCTGTGATGTCCCCACCCAATGCTCAAATTATCAATATGCACTTACTAGTCTGTCACACATGAAGTATATACACTTTTGAGTGAGCTACTAAAGGGCAGCCTGTGCCTGTGGATCCATACCCCAGTGAGAGACAGTAAGGAGAAAAGAAAATGAGGGGAAAAAAATATTGCATTTCATACTTAAAAGGGATTAAAGGTTTTCAATACTTGTCTGATATAATTCACCAAACTATCACAGCTTCTTCAGTGAATGCACCAAATTAGTTTGAAATAACCTAGTTTCCAACAAGAAGTAAACTGTAGAAAGAGATGAACACTGCAAGAGCAAGAGTCGGCTCATTAACCTGCATGATATATGGCACAAATGATAAATCGAATTAGGATCTTGACTTCACCTTTATCTTCAGAGGATGGCTCTACTGGTTACAACAGATATGCTAGGAGAGGAAAACCCTGATACATAACTAAAAATAAAATGCTCCTCCTGGAGTATGGGCACTCTAATTGGATTGGAATATTGATGCTGGGATTTCACTGCTTAAACTGCCTATCTGGATTATGAATGCTCCTTTATAGTCCCTGGTGGTTTTGTATGAATGGCTCAATGCCACACCATGTGTGATATACTTTCTCAGCTTACAGACAACTTGCTGAAATAGTGTCGTGTAAGTATTTTTAGATGTTCCTTTACTTCAGTAAGTGTCAATGTTACGTAACTTAGAGACGTTCCCTTAAAAATCAGCATTTGGCAATGATACAATTAGCAATAGGTTTGAGGTACTCTGCTCCAGTCAGAGCACTGAAGATGGAGTCTTGCAAGCTGAAGCTTTAGATAATGTTTTTTTAAAAACTTTAATAAAGTTCATCATTTTTCATCCATTCTTTGGATTTTAAAGAATCCTAAAACAAGTTGAAATTAAGAACTTGACTCTTGCTATCTTGAGTTGCTCCCCTTCACCAAAGAGGATGGGATTTTTAGCTCCATGGTTGCCTCCTATATTGCAGTGATGCTGACCACTGGTTAGAAGGAAAAAAGAAAGCATAATTGATTTGGTGGGCATGGGGGAGAGTGCATTAGATTTCCACCCCCCCTCCCATCACTCCTAAAATACAATACAATGTGGTGCTTTCAAAGGACAACTGAGAGCTGGAGCACATGTCTCAGATGTACCGAAGACTTGAATTTGAGACCATGGGGTGAAATTCGGCAAGGGTTCTGGTGTAGCTTCAGTGGATAAGCTGTGGAAATCCCAAATGAACAGTGTAAATATTTACAGCGCCTTTCCGTGGTTTCCAGGGCTCTTCGGCCAAAGTAACTGGATGATTGGGAGAACCTCCATGGAAATTCAATCCTCATCTGCTCATGTGGAAAACATGCCTATATATAATTTTTAATTGGAGGAGAATGACAACACATCACATAATAAATAATTAAATATGTTTTGCCTAGTAAGTCCATAAAACAAATTACTTTAAATCAGCTGACAGGGTTCCTGAAATTTTTAATTGGTATTTAAATCATCATAAATATTTATTTAATATTCTACAAATGGTCCATATTTTCTGAACATTACAATGTCCTACTGGGATTTATATTCATCTGCAAGCTATTTGTTGACCTCTTTGTGCTTTCAGATATTATCAGTTGTTATTCCCTATCAGTTTTCTCCTTTACTCTCCTAAATGCGCTGAATAATGCTGGGCTACAGTTCCACAGGGAGAGGTACCCAAGGGGGACTGGTATTGGAGGACACCCAGTATTCACGGAACTGAACTCCAACAAGAAATCAACATTTCAGGAAAGGAGGAGAAGAATGGAGAACATTGGTTTTAAAAAAAGGAAATGGATTAGGGAGTTGGGAATAGGATTAAAGACAGTAGTTTACATCAGGAAATGAGTAGGACTTGAAAGGGTCCTTTATACCGTTTGTAGAAAGGGGCTGAAGTGGGAACCCATGACCTATGAGCAGCTTTGTTCTTTTGTATTGTGCCATTGGTCACTGTTTGGTCTGTTGGCAGACCAGTAGGATAGAGGCTGCATTTTCTATTGTCTCAGAATCCATATGACTAGAAGTGCAGAGTTTGCCTCTTTTATGTTGATAATGTGGTAAAAGTATGGTTCTTCTATCACTGACAGCAGATTTATTGGTGCAAAATCTCTAAGAATGTCCAAGCATCCCATAACTAGCCACGATTTGACCTTCAACCAACATCCACACATGCACTTTCCAGAAGACTCAATGGGCAGCGATTCGGTTAACAGTATCACCCCTACTACTGTACTGATTGAGCTCAGTAAACTTTAGCACAGACCAGTGATCAAATGCTGGTCTGATTAGGCAAGTGGGACCTTTACCCACTAAGCTATTGAAGGAGCCAGAAATAAGAGTTTGAGATAATCCTTTGCTTAAACTAAGTGTGTTAAAGTGCTGTCTGCATTCCCCTAGGGTTCAGCCATAATTAGTTGTCAATTATAACCTTTGTGCGTAAGTGGGTTTGAGCATAAACATTTACTACTCTCTGCAACCATGGTGATAACAAGTTAGCTCCCTTTGTTGGGATGGAAGACAAGAACCTAAATATTTGAACAGAGGAGTTCACAAAAAGAAAAGGTTATCGAGACGGGGGGGGGGGGGACGGGATTAAGCGGATCGCTCTTTCAGTGATCTGTTGCTTGCACAATGTGGCAAATGGCCTTCTGCACTGTAAACTTGTAAGCACGGATGCATTTAAGGGGAAGCTAGATAAACACATGAGGGAGAAGGGAATAGAAGAATACGCTGATATGGTTAGATGAAGTAGGGAAGGAGGAGGCTCGCGTGGAGCTTAAACACAGGCATGGATCTGTTGGGCTGAATGGCCTGTTTCTATGCTGTACATTCTATGTAACGTCTATGATCCTATGTTAGGCTGAAGTTGCTTGCTTAGTGGAGCCTGCTTAAACACCTATCTGAAGATGCACTGCATAATAAAGCTAGTTACCTTAATTAGAATATAACAACATGCTGCAATGCCAGCTGCTTATTTAAACAAACATTGGCAGATGGGAAATTAAAAACTAAAGTGGAGAGAAAATATCAGAATTATGTTGGGACAATTAATTCCAACTGCAGACTCAGCGGGTTAGCTGTGGGACGTGGGTTTCGAATCCAGCCCAGACTGATGTGATGAAAGTTTCCTGTCTGCTAGTTCTAAGGGTGCAGAGTGAAATGGGTTTGGGCAGGATATTTTGGACTGACTCAAGTGACTCCACAGGACGATCCTGCTCACACAGTTATTTCCTTTTACACGCAGATCCTTTTGAGGTCATAATCCCTAGGGACTACAGCTAAAGAAGGACCAGCTAAGGGAGGTGTCTGTTCCTCATCTGCCAACACAACCTGCTCCTCCTCACTGCGGACTGTAACTCACCTGGTGCTCCCTCCTCAAGCTCCCTATCTACCTCCTCAGGCATGTCACATTGTTGCTTGCCTATATCACATCAAACAAAAAAAAACCCTGAAGAAAACCAAACCAAGTTAATTGAGGTGAATTTAAGGTCTTCTGCTTGCCCAATTGTCCACTAGTATTTTTTGCCATTCTTCTGCAATAAAGGCCCTAAAAAAAGCTAAAGATTGTGAAAAAAGCATGTTTAAATATTTAGTAATAGAAAAGACAAATGCACCACCACATAAGAGTGCAATTTTTATAACATATTTAGATTTATAAGCACATGTTAGGTGGAGGACTGCTGCATAATTTCAGGTTATTCCTGCATAATCCATAGGTTTTTTTCCTACATAATAAGACAAGGGCGTCTGCATAATTTCAGGTTTTTTCCTGCATAAAATTAGGGCCCCTTATCCAAGCTGAGGTCAACTCGCTCAGCAAAAAACAAGGAGTGAATGTGTACCCTTCAGTTCTGTAGCACGTCAAATAGGAACATAGGAACATAAGTAGGCCATTCAGCCCCTCAAGCCTGTTCCACCGTTCAATTAGATCATGGATGATCTGTATCTTAACTCCATTTACCCACCTTGGTTCCATAACCCTTAATCCCCTTGCCTAACAAAAATCTATCAACCTCAGTTTTGACATTTTCAATTGACCCCCAGCCTCAACAGCTTTTTGGGGGAGAGAGTTCCAGATTTCCATTACCCTTTGTGTGAAGAAGTGCTTCGCGACATCACGCCTGAAAGGCCGAGCTCTAATTTTAAGGTTATGCCCCCTTGTTCTGGATTCCCCCATCAGAGGAAATAGTTTCTCTCTTTCTACCCTATCAAATCCTTTTAACCATCTTAAACAACTCAATTAGACCACCAAATTAGATTCTGGCCTCTACAGTGCTGTAGTATGTCACATGATGCATTAATTCAGTCACTGGGGTAGCCTTTTTTAAAACAGGTGGTTGTCACCTTAACAGCTATTGTTAAGAAGCTGTTCCATAAACCCACTAATTGGGGGGAGGGATGTCTTTAATCTCTAATGTTTCATGAGGCTGGTCATTTTAAACATGTGCACCTGGAATTTCTGTGAGGGTTCAACTGATCTACTGCCGTAACTTTGGTGGAAGATCGGCACAACCCCAGAGCAATGGCGTATTTCTCCGGGGTTTCTTCTGAAGTTACGACAGGAGATAAGGAGAACCCCGTGGAAATTCTCCTGCGTGTTCTTTAGTTTTGCACTCACGGTCCAAGTTAACTGGCTTGCCTCCAGGAAGGAGGAGAGGAAAATGGGAGAAATTATATAAAGGTTTATTCAGCATTCCTGTACATCCAGCAGGGAATCTGAACTCAACGGAAATGCAGGTCAGAGAATCGGTGCTGCAGTGTTGTATCTTCATTCCTGATCCCTGCAAGGTTCTCCGCTAGGAGTGCGGGCTCTCTGCATTTAATCTATAATCTAGTCGACCAAGCAACCCACATTATTGACGTCATGTAAAGAAGATTATCATGTGAAGTATACGATAGCTACTGAGCAGATTTTGGTTTACACTGTGTATCACACATAAACAATCTAAATAATTGGAATTCTACATGCTCTTAGCTTAGAATTGCCTATATATGTAAGTGTTTTATGACTTTAATGAAGGTTGAATCAAGTCAGCAGAATCACTAAAACAATACGACCATTTTTCAAATCTAACAGAAGCTGGAGATTACTCTGAAAGATATATATGAGTAAAAGCTTCCGCAGCGGAGATGCAAGTGAATTGAAGGTGATTGACTAAGGCACTATTCCCTGTGATGTCTATCTCAAAGGTTGACTGATAGGATATCCTCCTCTTGGTGTTATAATTGATATGATGGATGACCCATGATGTGAGCTGATTCACTCTCTAAATGCCAGGGAGAAAAGCAGAAACAGCTAATGTCACGAGTATTTAATGCACAGCCCTTGAAAACAAGCTGCATTCTGGTCTTACTGCTGGAATCGGTGCTTGCCTGCATTTTTGGGTTATGTCGCATGAATATTCCACATGACCTGTTGGTCTGGTACAGCACCTTTTTTGTGCATAGTTTTGCAATAAATTTAAAGACTCAAGAGCCCATCTATGGCTACCCTTAGACAGTGCAAACTTCTTCCCTGCTGTTCACATCTGCTAGTAGTCCTGGGGGAGGCAAAATACGTGGCCAATTTTAGGAAAAAACTCCCTAAAGCAATCAAGCAAGCTCCAGGAGACCATGGGTTACCGATGATGCGTTAGGAGGCCTACTGGGGGCTAAATTCTGTCCCAAATTGCGCTCTATTCCTGTGGCACGTGGCAGAATGAGGTCCGAACTACATTCACCCTTGGACCTCATCATAATTTCAGGTGAGCTACAGATACCAATCAGACGACCCAATACAGCTCATTGTTGAGACCTTACAAATTTCGCCTCACGCAGAAGCCCACAGGTAATTCCGGGGTGGGGAGAGCGATCAGGAAGGGAGTGAGGGCGGGCCATCAGTTGTTTTGTAGAGCTCGAAGGATTATTTCTGCTCCTTCCGACTCCACAAAAAGTGAAATTTCAGAAGTTTTGGGACCTTTTTTTGAGCAGCCGCTTTAAGGACCGCTGGTTAGGCTGCCCAAGAACCAGAAATACCAGTTGGAGTTTGCAAGCTCTGACTAGTGTAAATGAATCTACTAATCCGGATTGGAAATGAGTGCAGGAGCTTCATTTCAATATTACCGAGAAAAAGGCCCCGACCAAAAAAGCCCTAATACCCATGCAGATCGGGCGCAGGCTACAGCCCTGCTAAATTGCTTATTGTTGCACCCTTTTTAGGCCCATAAAACAGGCGCAATTATGTTAATTTTAGACCCCACATAAACTAAGAAACGTAGGACAATACAGGATCAGAAAAGACCATCTCCATCCACTGGGCTACTTCCAACCCTACCTTACCTCTGATACCCTTCAATAGCCCAAAAATGTATTCATCACCCTCTCAAAATTTATAACCTTGAACAAAGATCTTAAAATTATAATGTGAGATAATAGGTCCAAATGCTTAACATGTACACTTGAAATTGCTCTCTGCTCTTTTAGTAGGGGCAATAGCGCATTTATTTAACACGTAAATGCCTCTGATAAAGCAGCAGAGAGGGAGATTTCAGATGAGAGCATTAAACATTCTTACCTGTTATCCTATAACATAACTTCAAAGCCAACGAGTCAGATGACACCCCATCCACTGGCTTAAACATCCATTCCCTTCACCATCAGCATATCGTGGCTGCCATGTGTGCTATCTACAGGATAGCAGCACCTCACAAGCCCGTGACCTCCATCACCTAGAAGGACAAGGGCACTAGTTGTATGCGAACACCATCACCTCCAAGTTCCTCTCCAAGTCACACCCTATTTGGACTTATATCACCGTTCCTTCATTGTTGCTGGGTCACAATTTTGAAACTCGCTACCTAACAGTATTGTGGGAGTACCTTCACCACACGGACTGCAGCGGTTCAAGTAAAAGGCCCACCACCACCTTCTCAAGGGCAAGTAGGGATGGGCAATAAATGCTGGCCTTGTCAGCGAAGTCCACATCCCGAGAATGAATAAAAAAAGAGACGACGCAGAAATTCAGAATGAAACAGACAAAAAAAGAGCAGAGATTCAAGGTGAAACTTGATAGAGGTCTTTAAGATAATGAAGAGATTTGATAGGGTAGATGTAGAGAAATTGTTTCCACATGTGGGGGAGTCCAAAATTAGAGGTCATAAATACAAGCTAGTCACCAATAAATCAGGAGAAGCTTCTTTATCCAAAGAGTGGTAAGAATGTGGAACATGCAATCACAAGGAGTAGTTGAGGTAAATAGCATAGATGTATTTAAGGGGAAGCTAGATAAGCACACGAGGGAGAAAGGAATGGAGAGGTATGCTGATAGGGTTAGATAAAGTAGGAAGGGCGCATAAATGCCAGCATAGACCAGTTGGGCCGAAAGGCCTGTTTCTGTAGACTTTATGTAACTTGATGCAATTTAAACATCATTTGAAGGTGACTGAAAGAAAGAAGCAAGATCTTGCATTTATATCTTTTGCAGTCTCAACATCTCTCCCAGCACTTCACAGCCTATAACTTATTTTGAAGTGTAATCACTATTGTTATGTTGGTTAACAAGGTAACCAATTTGTGGGCAGCCTTCTCTTGGGACTCAGAGGTAGTCATCTGTAAGAAGGCAAGAGTTGAAGACCATTCATACTCTCTCTATAGAGAACAATTTCAATGCATTAATTTTAAAATCTGCAGGACAGAAAATTGTGTCCAGCCTGACTCTAAAGGAAATTTTAAGAAACAATTTATAGCCTCTCCCACCCCCGCCACTCAAACACCTTGAAACCCCATTGGCTCTGTTCCAATTACTTTCATGGTTGGATATTGCATTGATTTTTGGGTTCTTTTAAGTTTGGGCTTCTGGTAATTGGGTTGCTAGGATACTTGGCTCCCTTTTAAATGGTGTCATAATGCTTTATCACAATTGGCTATTGAGATAGAGAACATGGCACCATTTAAAAGGGAATTGGATCAATATTTGAAAAGGCAGAATATACGGGGAAAGAGAAAGGAAATACAATTGGGGTAGATGGCTCCAGTTGAAGGGCTAGCAGCAGCACAGGCCCGATGAGCCAAATGGCCTCCTTCTGTGTTATAACTGGGATTATTGTAAGGAACCTTACAACACCAGGTTATAGTCCAACAAATTTATTTTAAAATCACAAGCTTTCGGAGATTATCCCCTTCGTCAGGTGAATGAGTGAAAAGGTTCTCAAATCACATATCTTATACTAGGCTGGGACAGCATCACACCAATCAAAAGGTGTCGTTGTTGTTCAAACAGGCCAGTCACGGAGAACAGCACGTCCCAGTACACTGGATATACATTGTGTCAATTACACAGACAGACAGAAAGAAACCCAAATGGCAGAGAGAGAGAGAGAGAGAATATTAAAAACATAACTTTTTTTCCCCTTTTTGCTGGTGGGGTTACGTGTAGCGTGACATGAACCCAAGATCCCAGTTGAGGCCGTCCTCATGGGTGCGGAACTTGGCTATCAACTTCTGCTCGACGATTTTGCGTTGTCGTGTGTCTCGAAGGCCGCCTTGGAGAACGCTTACCCGAAGATCGGTGGCTGAATGTCTTTGACTGCACATCATAACTGGGATTGTACTCCTTAGAGCAGGGAAGGTTAAGGGGCGATTTAATAGAGGGTTTCGATAGAGTAAATAAGAAGAAACTGTTTCCACTGGCAGAAGAGACAGATTTAAGGTGATCGGCAAAAGAACCAGAGGGGGGAGATGAGGAGAATTTTTTAATGTAGTGAGTTGTTATGATCTGGAATGCACTGCCTGAAAGGGTGGTGGAAGCAGATTCAGTAATAACTTTCAAAAGGGAATTGGATAAGTACTTGAAGGGGGAAAAATTTGCAGGGCTATGGGGAAAGGGCAGGGAAGTGGGACTAATTGGCTAGCTCTTTCAAAAAGCTGGCACAGGCATGATGGGCCAAATGGCCTCCTTCTGTGCTGGATTATTCTATGATTCTATGAACTTCTATGATTCTGTCAGTGATATCACAGGAGCAGACCTGGATTGCTGGATCTTCATCCAGCCTATAAAGGATTCTTGTCAAAGAAACTATATAAATGGTAAGAGATATTTTCATAACTTTACTTGTTATGAGACTTGAGCAGTTAGACAAAACATCTCAAGTTAGATATCAAGCCTGGGCTGGATCTACATTAACATTTATAACACAGTGATGAGCAACAAGAGACCAATATTTAACCCCGTTACACAATCCCACGTTCCCCACCATCCTTTATTTAATTTCACCTTATTATCTTCATTTAATAATAATGCTTGATAGAAATAAATTGAGCTCCGGGCACATTATAATTTTGCTTTCAGATTTCGAATTTATTAAGTAATTAGAGTCCTTTTATTATTAATGCTGCTAAACCTTCTAAGAACATAACAGACTCAAAACGGGAAAGCCCATTCCAAAATTCTTAGAATCATAGATTTTACAGTGTAGAAGGGAGCCCTTTGTGCTGGTTCTCTGAAACAATTATCCACTTTGTCACATTCCCCTGCGCTTTTCCATATATCCTTTTACATTTATCCACTTCCCTTTTAAAAGCTATTCCGGATTCTGCTCCCCCCGTTGTTCCTGGTAGGGCATTCCATGTCCTAACAACCCTCCGTGTGAACAAATTTTCGCCCAACCTCTCCTTTTGTTCTTTTGGTGGTGCCAATTTATGCCATTTCGTTACCGACTCACTGACCAGTGGAAATAATTTTGCACTATTTACCATATCAAAACCCTTCATAATTTTAACAGTTCGAACAGATCTCCTCTTAACATTCTCTGTTCTGATGAAAAGTGTCCCAGTTTATCTAAATCACTCTTCATAACTCCCATCCCCGGTATCATCTTAGTAAATCTCTTCTGTACCCTCTCCATGGCCTTGATATTCTTCCATAGACCATGTGCAATCTGCTCTATCATGGACTCTACCTCAACCATTCAGTCTCTGGGAAAAGGTTCTGCAAAATTTCTCCCTGTCCACAATGGTATTTCAAATAAAACTCCAGAATCTCTGTCTAACTTCACATCGTACATTAAACATATTTGGCCTGCTTTTCCTTGATGGGACACTTCTGTGGTCCCTACTAATCAGGAACCCACATGTTCCACATAGCATTCCATCCTTTCTAACTGCACTTACTCCTACAACCCTCAAACCTCTCCCTAACCAGGTCTGTTCATCCAGGTCTGTTCTTAAAAAAGAATCTTTGCAATGTCCCTCCTGAAGCTGCTGGCAATACTGCTGTACAGTTTCACAGGTCCCCATTGTCCAAGAGGCCATTTTTCTTGGGTGAGCCTAGAAAGTGAGTGTTGGCAAATTATTCAACAATCGAGAGCATCACCTCTGAGCCCAATCCTGTCCTTACTCTATGTCCACTTACGCACACTTTTCTTCAGGGGTCTCTGGATAAGGGATCAGGAGCTAAAATCCTGGCTGATTTTACCCCTCTCTAATGCAGGGAAAGGTGAAGCCAATGTAATGTCTTAACAGTACCCCAGCTGAGATCAACTAACTCAGTATTGACCAAGAATCAAACGTAGGATCCCTTGGTCTGAATGAATCTACCACCATGCCAATTCATGACTTTATCCATTAGCTCACCGAACGGGAGGGGCTATTGACCTTTTCCGTAAAAGAAAGGATATCCATTGATAAAAATATTAATTACAAAACCATTTCACTAAAGGAAGGTGAAGGACAACTACACAGCAGGTCCATCACCATCTACAGATAGGAAAGATAGGTTAGTATATTTTGGATGAAACCCTTTGTCAGAACCCCAGGTTATGCCCAAAATGTTTGCCTGTCTTTTTTCATCACAGAGGCTGACTGACCTGCGGTGTATTTCCAGCATTCTCTGCTTTTGTTTCAGATTTCCAGCATTTGTGCTTTTTGTTTTTTATTTGTGATGTAAAACCATCCTTTGAGAGACTGATGTCTTTATTGGGCTGTGTGAGTTCTTAATTGCCACCAAGCAGATTTGTACAGTCACCCAGTATTGTTAACAAGTGCGATCCAACCACCAAACGCATCTTCCCCTCCCCCTTTCAACATTCCGCAGGGACTACCCCCTCCGTGACACCCAGGACCACTCTTCCATCATCCTCAACAACTGCTGGTTATGGTTCTGCTGTTGCCATTTACAGCTACTCTACACCGATCTTTTGTTTGTTAACTTGTCCCATTACCCTCCTTGCCTTGCACCATCATCCCTTTTGTCATTTAGAATCATAGAAACAGCACGGAAAGAGGCCATTTGGCCCATCGAGTCCACGCCAGTTCTTTGCACGAGCAATCCAGCTAGTCCCACCCCCCCCCCCCCCCCCACCCTATCCCCGTAGCCCTGCACATTTTTTTGTTTCAAGTACTTATCCAGTTCCCTTTTGAAGGCCATGATTGAATTTGCCTCCACCATCCCCTCGGGCAGTGCATTCCAGATCCTAACCACTCGCTGTGTAAAAAAAATTTTTTCTCATGTCACCTTTGGTTCTTTTGCCAATCACCTTAAATCTTTGCCCTCTGGTTCTTGACCCTTCTGCCAATGGGAACAGTTTCTCTCTATCTACTCTGTCTAGATCCTTCATGATTTTGAATACCTCTATCAAATCTCCTCGCAACCTTCTCTGTTCCAAGGAGAACAATCCCAGCTTCTCCAGTCTAGCCTCATCCCTGGAATCATTCTAGTAAATCTCCTCTGCACCCTCTCTAAGGCCTTCAAATCCTTCCTAAAGTGCGGTGCCCAGAACTGGACACAATACTCCAGTTGTGGTTTTATAAAGGTTCATCATGACTTCCTTGCTTTTGTACTCTATGCCTCTATTTATAAAGCCCAGAACCCTATATGCTTTTTTAACTGCTTTCTCAACCTGCCCTACAACCTTCAATGATTTATGCACATATACCCCTAGATCCCTCTGTTCTTCTACCCCTTTTAGAATTGTGCCCTCTAGCTTATATTGCCTTGCCTCATTTTTCCTGCCGAAATGCATCACCTCGCATTTTTCCGCATTAAACTTCATCTGCCATGTATCCGCCCATGCCACCAGTGTGTCTATATTCTCTTGAAGTCTATCACTATCCTCCTCACTGTTCACTACCCTTCCAAGTTTTGTGTCATCTGCAAATTTTGAAATTGTGCCCGGTACTCCCAAGTCCAAGTCATTAATATATATCAAGAAAAGCAGTGGTCCCAGCACCGACCCTTGGGGAACCCCACTGTATACCTCCCTCCAGTCCAAAAAACAACCGTTCACTGCTAATCACTGTTTCCTGTCATTTAGCCAATTCTGTATCCATGTTGCTATTGCCCCCTTTATTCCATGGGCCGCAATCTTAATAGCAAGCCTACCATGTGGCACTTTTAATCACTCTTGCCCTCTACCCTATCACAGACCTTATCTTTTGTTCTTTCCTTCCCTCCCCTCCCTCCCCCACCCCCTCCCTTCCCCTGGCTCTGTACTTGCTTAAAAACTTTAACTCTTTAATATCTTCCAGTTCTGTCGAAAGGTCATCGACTTGAAACGTTAACTCTGTTTCTTTCTCCACAGATGCTGCCTGACTTGCTGAGCTTTTCTAGCATTTTCTGTTTTTATTTCAGATTTCCAGCATCCGCAGTATTTTGCTTTTGATTGTTAACAAGCTGATTGCAATCCGTAATTCTTAGAGAGTTGGGCATATCCGCCATTAGCTTAATGTCCCCATATATCAGTATTAATGAGATTCCACTTAGAAACACTTAATGACTCATTCTTCTAAAAGGTTATTTCCAGAAGGCTGTTTCTCCAACAATTCCTTTAAAAATTGCATATTGCAGAAAATTGCAATGAAGACCAAAATAACATGTCATTTTAGCTTAGGAAAGAACATTTCACCATTTGAATCAAATAGAGTGCTTATTGTTCATTAACTAAATCTTGCAGAGACCTTGGACACTCTTGTACCACTCCTCCCCACTCCCCGTACCGTGCTTTTAGTTGAATTTGGTTTAGGGTTCATTGTAATGAGTGAAAAATGTAAGTATTTTAAGGTTTGAAACAATTTTATATGCAACAGTTCAGCCTCTGCTTGGAAACTCCAGCCCTGAAAGTCCATTGGGTCACGATCCTGATGGGACGGCTGGGATTGTGCCTGGCAGTGCCCTCAAGCGCTAAACCTGCTGGAGTTTGTGGGGTCAATGAGAAGGCACCTGATTTGCATGAGAGGGGGAGGGGAGACTGGGGAATGGGGGGGCTGGGGGGGGAGAAGGGGGATTGGGGGGAGGGGAAGAGGGAACTGGGAATGGGGGGGAGGAGTGGGAACTGGCGAATGGGGGGGAGGAGAGACTGGGGAATGGGGGCTCAGGGAGACTGAGGAATGGGAGCTCGGGAAGAGAAGGAAACTGGGAAATGGGGTCCTGGGGAGATTGGGGAATGGGGGTTCAGGGAAAGAGGGAGACTGGGGAATGGGGTGTGGGGGAGGGAGATGGAGACTGGGGAAGGTGGAGAGGGAGACGGGGGAATGGGGGCTCGGGGGAGAGGTGGGGACTGCAGAATGGGGCTCGGCGGGAGAGATGGGGAATGAGTATGAAGGAGACCAGGGAATGGGGGCTTGGGAGAAGAGATGGAGACTGGGGAATGGGATGGGCATGGGGCCCAGTATTTCCTTCAGAGTTGGGAGCAGCAGCAATGTGGTAAGTGGGAGCAGCACTGGGAGAGGAGCAGCCAGTAAAGGGGTGAGTGAAACCTGGTGATCTTACTGTGGGTAAATAGTGAAAGATTGTTTCCACTGGTCGGTGAATGGAGAACAAGGGTTCTCACTGGAAGAAAGAAGGGGGAAAAGAGAAGGAAGGTTCTTGAACTCAGGGCTATTAGACTGTGGGATACTTCACCACATGTGGCTATTGTGATACAGACGAAAACATCATTTCAAAGGGAAAGGAATGAATATTTGAAAAAGAGGAATATAAAAAGATCGGTTTGGGGGGGGGGAAATAGGGTTACAGGAGAGAGCGCCAGCACAAGGGGCTGAACGGCCTCGTCCTGTACTGCAATTTCTATAATTCTATGAAAACCCTCCTTTTATTGAGACTGAGCCCGGGAAGTGGTTTAGAAATTTGGTGCTCAGCTGAGTTTAGGACCATGTGCCCTGTGAGAAGTACCCCAAACATTGAGCCCCCTGCCCTTTGTGCGATCACTCGGTTTGGTTCAGGTCAGTCTGTGCCCCCCAGTTTTGACGTGAAGTCCAAGTACACATTGGCTCTGACAGGTTGTCAGTTCACCGTCACACTGAACTGGAGTCCAAGGTGATAGGGAGATAGGGAGAGAGATGGGGCCTGCTAAAAGTGGCCTTGACTGGGGAGCCTGACCGCATCTTGTGCAGAGCAGGGGGATTCTGATTATGGTTTCAGGGTGAATATCAGCAGGTTTTAGGATTACTATTCATTACAGGTAGGATATCAGACATTAGGCCTATTACTACCAGTTACATATAGACTATCAGTAAGTTATTGTATTACTGTTGGTTATGAGGGAAATCTGATAGTTATCACTATTACTATTAGTTATCTGTGCAATTTCAGTGAGTTACCATTAGTTGCTGGTGGAATCAAAGTTCCTCCCACCTCCAGAAATGCCTCCAACGAGAGTTGGTAACCCTAGTGACATTTGAAATTTAAATCCAAATGAGTGTTCAAAACAAACGAGCTATGGGGTGGAGTCACTCTCTCCCTTATTCTAGATGGCTTGTGCTAAGTTAATCAGTATTTAGTACATCATAAATATTACAACATCAATTTTCAGCCAGCAATGCCTTAATATTTTTACCAGACTCAAATTCTCTGTTTTTATAAAACAAGGTTTTACAAATTCAACAGAAAATTGATCCTTATTCTACAGAGAAAAATTTTGTGTCTTGTATTAAATTTGTAGCATTGTCACTGTGAAGAGACTTAACAGTTTGAACAGACGGAGATAAATCTAAGAAAGCAGTCTTTATGCGAAAATAATATGCATTAATTGATCTCCATTGACACATGGGGAGTCAAGACCAAATATGGGGGGAAAATTGGATAGGGCCTGTTTTTGGGCGGGGGTAGCACAATCCGCTATTACCCCACGCCCAATGGCCCCTGCGCAGGCAGCTCGTCACGCCTGAGGACAAACCTGCAATCTGCATTGGAAATCAGTGTTGAACTTGGATTCAATGCAATTCGCACTTTCCACCAGCAGGGGGAGCTCCAATTGCTTAAAGGCAGGCTGTCTTTTAGAAATCTCTTAAAGGAAGCTGGTACCTGTTATTTGCTGAAAATAACAGTCTACTGTCTGCACGGAGTTTGAACGGAGATCAGACATCGCAAACATAAAGCACAGATGTACGTCCCATCCCTATGTTTACACACTGATGAGTTATGTTAAAACATTGAATAAAGGTTGCACACCATTAAATCTCACATCCTCCAATCTGCAAGCCAGACCTCACCAATCTGCTGATCTGAGTTGGTACCAGGCCTGTGAGAGTGCATGCACCAAGGTTCTCTGCTGATGCACTAAAGACCTTGGTGCAAGAGGTGGACAGAAGGAGGGGCATCCTATATCCGCAGAGGTGGGGGTGGAACAAGAGGCCCTCCAGACATATATCCAAAAGGCAGTGAGAGGCAGCGGGGGACGAAGTCAACACCAGGCACACTGCATCATGAACATGGATTCAGTGCAGGAACAAGTTCAATGCTTTGACATGAGTGGTCAAGTTTAGTGAGGTCAACTGTCAAGTCTCCTACCACCTGCACCAGGCACTACACCCCCCATCACCCTCATACCAACAAACTCTTTCCATCAGTACTCAACTCTTACAACCAGATGATTCCTCTCACCCTTACACATTACCACTGTTTCAAGCCGCCCACCCACAACTCACAGGCCACACACACTAGCTATTTAACCATGACAGGCACATCACTAAGACACACATCCCGCTTTCTTGCAGGAGAAGGTGGCAGATATCAGGAGGCAGCAAGTGGCAGTGGCATTTAGCCCCTCGAGCCTGTTCCACCATTCAATGAGATCATGGTAGACCTGTGATCTAACTCAATATACCCTACTTAGCCACATATCCTTTAATACCCTTGGTTCACAGAAATCTATCAATCTCCGATTTAACATTCACAAGTGAGCTAGCATTAACTGCCGTCTGCAGAAGAGCGTTCCAAACCTCTCCCACCCTTTGCGTGTAGAAGCATTTCCTAACTTCATTCCTGTACGTCCTGGCTCTAAATGTTAGGCTATATCCCCACGTCCTAGTATTCAAGTCTACGAGACCTCCAAAAGCAGTTACAAATGTCTCGGCAGCCAGAAGCAATAATCCAGCCACTAACCTGTAAATCCTGCATCGTCCCTTTAAATAGCACTGGTGGGGGGTCCTCCAGGCATTCTATGACACGTTCAGATGGTCGGGGTTAAGGCTGTGCGTAGAGTTGAGCGTTCAGTCCAAAAATGGTGACTATCACTTTAAGTCAGTGTTGATTGAAGCCATTTTCTCCCTACTTTACATGATTCCAGTGTTCGTTATCTGCGCCTGCGCTAATTCCTTTATCAAGATGTCGTCCGTGCACGTCACGCTGGAAACGTGTGTGCACATCCAAGACACCATCTTGGATGTCAGAGAGGCCGTGTAGCGCAGAAACAACGGGCGCTACACGGCCCAATTTAGTGCCCATAGTCTTCAACTGAAGTGGGGGGGAGGGTTAGGGGGCAGCAGGAAAATTGGACCAGGATGCATAATCTGGGAAGCAGAGAAACATAGAATCATAGAAAGGTTAGAGCCATTCAGCCCATCGAGTCAGCACCGGCTCTATGCAAGAGCAATCAAGCTAGTCCCACTCCCCTGCCCCATCCCCGTAGCCCTGCGCATTTTTTCGTTTCAAGTACTTATTCAGTTCCCTTTTGAAGGCCATGATTGAACCTGCATCCACCACCCCCTCGGGCAGTGTATTCCAGATCCTAACCACTCGTAGAAGTAGAGTTCGTTGAAGCACAAGAGTCTCTCTGCATTACAGGCTGAGGAGACATTCAAGATATGTGGAGATCAGAATGACCACAACACTTGCGATGATGTTGCAGCAGAGTGCATGGAGAGAGGCTGTTGGAAGGGATCATTGCTGATGGCATGGAACAAGAGGGAAAATGCAGTCTCATCGGCCCTCTTAGGTGGCCGTGGGTGTTCTATTAGCACGATTCAAAGAGCATGGGAAATTCTCCGAATGTCCTGGCTAATACTTATCCCTCAACCAACACCACCAAAATAGATTTGCCATTAATTTTCCATGGGGTTCTCCCGATGGTCCGCCATGATTTCAGCAGAAGATCTACAGAAACTCCAGAGAAAAAGCAGACGATGGGGAAAATCCCTATGGAAGTTACCGGGTACAGTAGCGTGGTGGTTATTTCAACCTTCTGGCGCCTCACTCAAGTGGTCATCGTTGACAGTGAATGTCAGCAGACTATTTGACTGCAGGGAACATCACAGCCTGGTCCTGTACTCGTTTGACCCTCCGACCAACAAGGTGTGACTGTGTGTTGATCAGGAGTGTGAGCTTTGGCTGATTTGCCTCTCCCTAGGTGCACTGAGACCCAGTATAACATCCCAACTGTCATCCTGGCTGACATCAGTTAACTCAATACAGATCAGGGATCAAACTTGGAACCTACCTGTATTGGTCCAATGCAATACATTGTGGTGCAATGCAAATTGGGTCATCAGAGGAACTTGTTGTAATAAATCATAAGGCAATAATTATAGCCTGGAAATGACTGTGACTGATCTTATCATACAAAATCTTAATACACTTGTACTAACTTACTCCCTCCACTATTTTAAAAGGCAGTCTAATAGCAGAGAAAAGAATTTGCTTTGAGTGGATTAAGCATTTGTACAGTAACATTGCTCACAGCCATTTCCAGGCTCACATTTCCAGAGTAGCCAAAGTGATGTATCTGTGTCTGTATCACTCAGAGCAGAGGAAATCAATGAAGAGCCAAGGGCTGAAAGTACAGCAGAAAGCCCTCAGGGTAGAAATTACTGTTGGCGCTGTTATCAATGAACACTTAAAACTCTCAAATTTTTCCCTCTGCTATTTTTACAGAGGGGTCAATCCGTTTAAAATAAAAGAGAAATTTCACTTTGCCTCTGCACTTCACTCCTTCTTTAAAGAAAGCAGCTCGTTACCCATCTCTTTGACTAAGTTATTGGTCAACCCTTCCAATCTCTCCTTTCCTGGCTCAACATTGATTTCTATACATAAAAACAGAAAATGCTGGAAGCACTCAGCACGTTAGGCAGCCTCTGTGGAGAGAGACACAGTTAACGTTTCAGATCGATGACCTTGCGAACCGTTAACTCTGTTTCTCTCTCCACAGAAACTGCCTGACCTGCTGTGTGTTACCAGCATGTTCTGCTTTTATTTCAGATTTCCAGCATCTGCAGTATTTTGCTTTTGCTTTCTATACACCTACCTGTGAAGCACCTTGAGATGTTCTTTCCTTTTACAGGTGCTATATAAAGGGAAGTTATGCAATATAAATTTGGTGGTAATGCCTTTAATAGCTATTCAGTTCAAGACAATCTTGCTTTTTTTTACGATTAAGAAGCTGAATGATTTTAGTGAAGGAAGCCTTTTCAAATAATGTAGTCACTCTTCTCAAGGATGTCACATTGATTAATGGTTAGGACTACAATATAATATTGAGTCATGCAGACCAGAAAGATGCCTGATTCAATCCAGGGCTTGTGTTGCCTCAGTTGGGGTATTATAATTGGCTATGGTGCTTCTGGGCTAAGGTTCAGCCAGGATTCCTGCCCCGATTGTTATGCAGTGACCCGTTCTTGAAAGGGTCAGGACAGGGTCAGGCTCAGCTATGATGCATCTCACAGTCAAAACCTTTGCAAACAATCAATATTTGGGCCACGTGTGAAGTACCGCTACTTGGAGCAGGCACTGCAAGGCTGTCTGCAGCATGGAACTTTATTCCAGCATGAGCCAGGCCTTCAGTAAAGGGAGACAGGCAAAAAGAAAAATAATAAGAGTCAGAGAGGCCCTCAGGCTACAATTTGACAAAATCCCAAAACAGTCAGCTTGGGGAGTCGATCAAATCTTCCAGCAAAGTGATCCTTCAGCTCAGCGGGTTTTTTTAAAAACATGGATCCCTATGCAGACCCCCGTGCTTTTAAAGAAAGAACCTGCATTTATATAGTACCTTTTACATCCTCAGAATGCCCCAAAGAGCTTTACAGTCAATTAATTACTTTTGAGGCGTGGTCACTGTTTCATCATAGCAAACACGGCAGCCAGCAAGATCCCATGAACAACAATGAGAGGAACGACCATTTAATCTGTTTTTTGGTATCTGTTGAGGGATAAATATTGTCCTTGATACAGGGAGAACTCTCCTACTCTTCTTTGAATGGTGCCATGTCCACTTGAGAAGGGAGGATGGGGCCTCAGATTAAAATCTAATTCAAAAGACGGCATTTCCGGCAATGCGACATTCACTCAGCAATATGTTGAAACGTCAGTCTAGATTATGCACTCAAGTCCTGAAGTCCTATCACTAGATCACAAAATAGTCACGGATGCAGAAGGTCATTTGACCCATCTTTGTTTAACCATCCAGAAAAACCCTATAGTCCTCATATTGCAGCAGTTAATTCTTAAACCATTGCAGGGTTTTGAGCCTCCATTAGTCTAACTGGAAGCCCATTTTATGTACTGATCCCTTTTTGTGTGAAGAATTTCCTAATATCATAGAATCATAGAATCATAGAAGTTACAACATGGAAACAGGCCCTTCGGCCCAACATGTCCATGTCGCCCAGTTTATACCACTAAGCTAGTCCCAATTGCCTGCAATATCAGTTCTAAATTTGCCTTTTACTAGTTTGAACCTGTGCACCCTTTTCTTGTTCCCACGATTTAGATTAAGGCAATTTTCCAGATTTACCTTTGCCATGCCATTTAGTATCTTATGCACCCTTAATATCACCTCTTAGATACCTACATTCAAGGCTCAAAAGTCCAAGTTTTCCAATTTTTCCCTATATCTCAGGCCTCTGACACCAGGGGTTTGAACCTTGCAGTTCTTCTCTGCACTGCCTCTTGCACTCGAATGTCTCCCTTCTGTCTTGATGACAAGAACTGGGCAGAGTACTCAAGGGGTGGTCTGATTCGAGCACTGGGACGTGTTAAGCATCAGGTCTTCTCAGACTCCTAATTCTTTGAAACTTCGCCCTTTAGTTATTTCAAACCGTTCATGGAGCACATATGCTGCCCATTTTTTTTCTTTTTATGTGCGGTGCTTTACACTTTGCTCTAATAAATATCAATACTTCAGGTCAAGTGTTGGTGCAGCTGCATCTAATCCCCTGCTGGTTTACATCACCTTAGACCATGTCTATTCTGGCAGATGCCAGCATCAATTGTTATTTTTAAATTGTAATTAAACTCAACAGGAAGGCAGTTTGGTTATTAAACTGGCACTCTGGGCCTAGATTGAGAGTGGTCAGACAGTCATATTTTCATGCACTCAAGCAGAATCTGCTAAAAGTTTCATTTCCAGCCAGCCTTAATCAAAGAGGGTCGGCAGCTAAGTAATACCATAGGCCAGTATATTAATTAAAGTCATTCGCTCCTTCACTGTGAATTCATGAATATTTAAAACGTAATGGCTAATCAATATTCCTGGGCTCCAGCTCAATATCAGTCTGCCCTTTGTATCTCTATTCAGTAGTTTCTGTCCTGTATGTTTCTCAAAAACTTGCCTACCACAGCAAGGGAGAACTTCTTCAGCTGGAGGAAGGGGATTTCAAGACAACCGTGGTCCCTTCATGAGGGCTGCTGCAGCATCGTATCCTCCTTTGACTATCAGGGTGTGTCCTGTCCAGCAGTTCCACTAATACTATTGCCATGCCCTGTTCCTCAGAGAAGGCCTTGTCTTGGAATATCTGCACTCCATTCTGCTCAAGTGTTGCTTTTACCTTTTATGGCTAATGGTTATTTCAATTTCTCTGAGTAAGCATCTTAGTTATTGGTTGGTCTTTGGCCTTAATCTCACCTTTACTTTTGTTATTGGCTTTTTCCACTACTGCAGTTGTTAAAATGCTTCTCTGCAGTGATGTCGCCTTTTAAATTGGACTGCTGCAGCTCTTTTATCCAGTTTTCTTCCCTTCCTTGCTCTACTGAAAGTGCAACTCCCGCTGAGCCACGGTTCCAAAGCCACCAGTGGCTCTCTGGTACTGCATCCAAGCTGCCATTCAGTGAGTGCTGGCAGGCTATTCAACCGTGTTAATATCGTATCTCAGCTCTAATCCTGCCCATGGGTAATATCTTATAAGATAGACACCAATAAATCCCGTAGGGAATTCAGGAGGAACTTTGTTACCCAGAGAGTGGTTAGAATGTGGAACTCGCTACCACAAGGAGTAGTTGAGGCAAATAGCATAGACACATTTAAGGGAAAGCTAGATAAAAACATGAGGGAAAAAGGTTTGGAAGGCTTATGTGGAGCATGGACCAGTTGGGCTGAATGGCCTGTGTCTGTGTAATCCAACTGTGTACGCATTCTAGTAAGTCTCACTGAATAATAATCAGGAGGAGGAATTCTGGCTGATCTTTACCCTTTCTCTAATCCACAGATGCTGAGGTCAATTATAGCACCCAAAATACGACCCCAGCTACTAACGCAGCTAACAGACCACAGTTCCTAGTTCAATACCGCAGAATACAATGCATTTAGCTACTGAGCTATCTGGGCCATTGCTAAAGCAATTCTGAATTGACAGTTTACGTCATATGATTCTCATATAAGCGTAACGCACACAAAGATAAACACATTTAAGCATAATTTTATTAAATGAGGATTTTGTCAACATATTAAGAAAAAGCAACAAATACTCATTCACAAAGCCATGGTAAATTCAATTCATAATAACTCATGGCAGAAGAAGGAAGGAGAGAAGACAAATATCATTTTCACAAGTAAAAAATATAATTTATATTAAATCTACACATTTTATTCTAGGAATGTAAACACCTGGGATAAGTAAGATTTTGTAAATGTGAATTTTGTTTCCCATATTTGTCAAGTAAAGATGGGGGGGTCATTGCAGTTGAATAATGTTTATTTATAGCTTGCAAATTGTTGGAAATCATTGATTATGTACATCAGTACTCCACAATATGCACTAGAGAGATGAAACTGCAGAATGTATATGCAATGAGTCAGGGGAAAACGATTTGAAGAAAACATCTGGTCTGATGAACACAACATTTGGAGCAAAAAAAGACGATTTCTTTCCCCATCAAGTCCACTTTATCCAGAGTACACATCTGGAAGATCTGTCCATTTAGTTCCATTTCACTGCTCTTTCCTCATACCCATTTGGATTTTTCTTCTCAAATATTTGTGCACTTCCCTTTTAAGCCCTGCCACAAAATTAAACCCCAACCCCTCCAAAAAAAAGGCCCAAAGCCCCCAATTCTGTCCCTTTAAGAGCTTCCTTCTGCCAAAAGTTTGCCTTTAACAGGCATTGTTCATGATCAGACCTAACACTGAGTGAAGATGATCTGGAAAACCACAGCTCTGCTCCAGGATATCATTTGCTTGTAGGATGCTCAATTAAGCTCGAGCACATTCTCTGCAACAGGTGTTAAGTCCAATCGGTAAATCACAGGTGGTGAAGGTAGGGCAGGGACTGAGTGGGATCGCTGGATGCCAGATTTGCATTGGTGGAAATTGTCGCACTGTGTGTAGAACAGGTGTTATGACTTAAAGGCTAATTTAGACATCTTTCCTCAACTGTTGGACCAGCAGTAACAATAAAATGAACACTAGCGCACTTAACCCAACTGGGGCAAACCATGGTAATGTAACCAAAAACCATCAGACACCGGCCCTGATATTTACAGGGAGGTGGGGAGGGAGCGGGAGGAGGGGTGACTTTTAGCGGAAATACGGGGAATGCGGAGGTCGTGTTGACTTAATGGCAGGACCTCATTTCAATGCTTTTTCTCTATTTCCCGGACGGCAGCCAGCCAGATTGAGAGGCTGCCCAGCTGTCAGGCGGGAAAGCCTGCGGTAGAAGGCCGCAGCCGGAGGAGGGAGGGAGGGAGAGATGGCGGATCGGCCTGGAGATTGGGGGTCGGCGGATGCCGGGGAGGGAGGCCGATTGTGGCAGGTTTGATTGTAGGGCTGGGGGGGGGAAGTATTCCTGCTCTCCCCGCCCACCAGCAGTGCTGGAAGAGCACTTACCTGCTGGATCCGGCAGTTCTCGCCTCCCTTTAGCTGCCGGGTTTCCAGAGCCCTGGGAAACCAGGCCCACATGCCATCAAATCTAAAAGGCTGCTAAAAATCTGAAGGACGCAGCCTCATTAACATATTTAAATTACTGACCCGCCTCACGAGCTTGTTACTCGCTCACCCTGGTTAAACCGGAAGCAGGCTCGTTTGCAGCCGGTTGGGGTCAGGTTTCACATTTTTAAGAATCTAACCCCCCACCCCCACCCATTCTGGGGGGTTAAAATTTCCCCCCACTGACTCAGCAGAAAGCAATGTAGTCCAGCCCTGCTACCACTGTTCAGGGCTGTTTGCAAGCCAAATGCTTGTTATCATTTTGCAACCATATTCACTGCACCTTGTATTCTGTACACATTGTATGCAATATATGACAATGTGCTGTGACCAAAGAACAATTGCAATCAAACAATTTTGTATCAGCCAATTCTGCTGTTGTCATCTAAAGCAAATCAACTCAAGGCCCTGTTGTGATTGAGCATTCAAGAACATTCTGTTCATTGTTAAATTCCAAACTGCATAACTAAAAGTTAAGACTGCAGAAATAAATTAAAGGACATTCAACTCATGCACCTCCCTTTGTATTTCAGATCACATCCAATCTAGCCTCTTTAAAGATCTTTATCCTCCCCCCTCAATCTCTGTACTCTTCACCAAATCCAGCAATCAATCTAAATTTCCATTAAACGTGTCAACAAAGTCAGTGTTTGCTCCAGGAGCTGGTTGTTTGCTCCAAAAGTCAGCAATTCTAATTCTGTAGATGTTGTTCGTTAGATTGAGTAATGAAGCTTATCCATTCTTAATCACTCCTCTATCAGGAATTCCTCTCTGGTGAACAGAAGATCCAACAGAAATTATCCTTCCCCATTCAGAAAAGCTGAAAATAGCCATCATAGTTTTCTCCAAGGTAACCAACACAACATCTGGAATTTCAGAGATGTTGAAAATATTCACATTACCAGACAACTCAGAGTTGAAATGCTTGGAGCCGTTTCTGACAGACAAAAAGACATTCTATATAAATACAAGTCTTTGTGTTTTAACGTTATTTGATATCAATGGCATTATGAGGGAACGTCTGGCTTTGTTTCCAGTTTTTGCAGATAGAGAAACAATTTACTTTTGAAAAAAGAAATCACAAGGTTAAGTAGGGCAGTCACCACAATTGGAAAGAAAAAAATTTAAAAGGTAAACCACTGGTAGAACTGAGAAAATTAAACCATGCACACACCAAATGAGCCATTTCTTGCAGGACTGTAACTGTCCTTTCGTGTACTGCAGGACTGTGTGGTGACTGTTATCATCCTAAGGGGTGTTTTCTGTATTCGTGTTGATGTCTTCATTGACATCATCCTTGTATACATCAAGATAACCATTGGCTTTGCTAGAAGGTTCAATTTCTGCGATCGACCTTTGACCTTCTTGAGCAAGTGCAGTCAACCTCTTGAGGCGAAAAGATGATGCTGAGCATCTGAATGATCCGGTCAGTGTAGAATTGAGATCCGAATTAGATGCTATTTTGGCAGAATGGCAGTAGCGTTGTAAGCCTTTCCTGAAATGGATGGTAAAAAGCCCATAGGTGAGAGGATCCAAGACCGTGTTGAAGAGACCAAAAATGAAGAGTATGTGGCTCAATGCGTGAGAGACCTTTTCTTCAGAAAGCATTTCTGGTGAGAACCAGTACCAAAGTCCCAGGAGGTAATAGGGGGCCCAGCAAACTATGAAGGAGGTTACAATAATGATGCTCATTTTTAAAGTTCTCATGCGTGCCTTTGGTATATTATTCTTTGATCGCCTTAAGTGCACTTCTTTTGAGGATACTGAAAGAGGACACAAAACAAAATATTATGATCTACACTGCCTTCATCAGAAAAATATAAAGGTTTAATAATTAGGTTTTTTTCTCGTTCTAATTTTCTCCACTTCTCTCAGGCTTACAGGTATAGGTAACCCTTCATGAAGTAATCACTCTTCATGTGTAAGACTGGACAGAGAGTACTGGTGGGTTAATTGACTTTACATCTGAGTCCAATCCGGTTCTCACCCAACAGCCACACATGAATACTTTCCCACGGAGGTTACTGGATAACAATTAAGGTTGGGATCACAGGCTGTTTTTTCCCCCTTCTTAGCCCAAGGGCATAAGCCAATTATGTTTAACCCTTTGCTCCTGAGAACAGCATAGACCAGTGATTGAACCTAGAACCTGCCTGGTCTATAAGCTTAGCACCACAACAAACAGTGCATTAATGCATACAGTCTTTGAAAAGTAAAGGTAAAGGAGGAAGGACCTTAGTGCAGGTCACCATCAAGGTTCAAAACAATAGGACAGCAGATTAAATAAATTAGGAAGTTGTGGGTAGATTTGAAATCTATGAATCAATTGAAAATTGTGGGAGGGGAAGACTGAGGGAGGTCTGGAATTCCACAGATTTGATAGCCTGAGAAAGAATGAGTTAGAATTGGAGACTGTGCGATGAGTTTTGATTTCAATACAGTGAAGATGTATGAAAGAAGCTACTGGTGATAATGAACGTTTAACTTACAATTTCCCATGGTCATTCTCTTTGATATCTCCATTAGGATTCGGGTGTAGCAGAATATCATGATGGCCAGTGGCATGAGAAACAGGAAAACAAAAGTAAACATGTTGTAGGCCGTCTCTTGCCAGTGTGCCTTGAAACTCCCCATGGTGGAACACTGAGTGAAGTTCTGGGGCTCAGTAATACTTACAGTGTGAAACAGGACAAGCTGTAACAAATAAAGAGAAGTTACAAATACAGTATTCCATAATATGTGCAAGATCCTCAATCATCTCAGTGCAAAAATAATGGGCTAGAATTTGCTGTCAAAATAACAGTGAGGCTAATGGCGCTCGCTATTATTTATGTGCAAATACTACAGCAACTTCAGGCAAGGGGCAGATTTGCGGTTAAACGCGGAAATCCAAAAGTTGCTGTTGGAGATACGCTGCCCCAACGTTAGCATCACGAAAATGGCATCTCGCTGTCTGCCTCACCATTGAAATGCCTTGAACGGCGTGAAGTTGCTGTGTTTGTGCAGTAGATACGAACTAAACTCACCACAGAAAGTTAAGTTTTGTCCATTTCAGCCTAAGTACCCTTTTAACAATGTGATAAGTGGTAATTACTGCCAGTCAACCTCTCTGGCATTGAAAATTAACTATTACAAGTCTTAAAAGGAGGAGAGAGTGCTTGAGAGATGGAGGGGTTTCCAAAGAGTGAGGTCTAGGCAGCTGAAAGAACAGCCTCCAATTGTGGAGCAAAAAGAAGGCGGGTTACACATGTGGCTAGAGACAGAAGAACAGAGAGTTAGGGTTGTAGATGGCTACAAAGAAGCGATGAAGTAATGGAGACATTTTAAGACAAGATATTTTAAATTTGAAACGTTGGCAATATAATCAGTAAGGATAGAGGTGATCGGTGTCCAAAAAGAGCAGTGGGATTTTGGGTGAGCTAGAGTCTATCGAGGGTAGAGAATAAGAGGCCTGCAAGAAGAACATTGGAGTAATCGAGTCTAGAGTTCTACTGGTCCTGGCCAACATTTATCCTTCAACCAACATTAACAAAACAGGTTATCTGGTCATTTATCTCATTGCTTTTTGTGGGGCCTTGCTGTGCATAAATTTCTTGCTGCGTTTCCCTACATTACAACGGTGATTACACTTCAAAAGATTTTCATTGGCAGTGAAGCACATTGGGACGCTGTGAGAGGAGCTATATAAATGCAAGTTCTTTCTTTCTAAAAGATGAATAATGCACAAGCAGTGTAGATAAATTGAGAGAGTGTCTTCACTTTCTGTTTCACTCATTTGAAAATCACTGTTGGGAATGAGTAAATTATTTGTAACACTCATGGAATTAAAGTTCAGTACATCAGAGTGAAGTAAAAGAACTGTGAGATGTGCAGCTGGCAATATCAAAGCCCTCCTATAACTTTACCTTTGGTTGAGACTAACTACAGGCCAACAAAAACATCCCTTAATAGGTGCAAACACTGTAATGCACTACGTAGTCACTAGTGGAGAAGGTTTTTGTGCACAGTATTATAATTTAATTTACATTTGCTCTGTCATGAACTGCAGTATCATTGAGGCACAGTGCAATCTCTATGAAACTAGGTACTGTTTTTAAAGCACAATCACAGCCTGAGCTCAGCACTTGAAAGTAAATTTTACATTGATTTTGTTAAATCTCTTTCTCCTATTAAGTATGACTTTACAGGAACTTGATCACTCTAATAATGCTTCTCATTTACAATACCTCTCTAGATAGCCCAAGCTTGGCCAAGGCTTAGGTTCAGCACTCACATCTGGGGAGGCTTTTCTAACATGTCTCATGCTCCTGGACAGGCTAAAGGAAAAAACAACTTGTCATCTGATAGGTGGCCTATTGCTCAATTCAAGCCTCCAACCTTTCTTTTTCTCTCTTTCTGTTGCAACCTGTCTTCTCTCTCTATTTTATTGACGCTATTGTGATTATTACTCCAATGGACTTTCTTCTCTTGTTCCTCCTAATCCAAAAATACAATATCCTTCTCACTGTGTTGAATTAAAGTCTCATTGTTGTACCATCTCCTACTCCTTATTCTTCCCCAGGATTTCAAAACTGTGGAACCCCACTCCATCTCCCCTTCCTTCCATAAGCGTAGTATAATTGTAGCCGATCTAAGTGCAGTACAATTTTGGGAGACCACCTCAAGGAGATAGTCTCACTCTGCTTCTACGGTGTTAGGACATCCTTTAAAATTTTATTTTTTAAAGTTTAAAAAAAGATCCTTGGTTTACATTTCTAATGATTGGAAAGAGCCAAAATCAGCGGCATAAAGGCAGCAAATGTTGCTGGGAGCCAGTTTGCACTGGTTAAATACTCATAAATATACATGCTATGGCTATTTGTACTTCAAGAGCAACAGGCCATAGCACTACTATAGATGTTCTGTGTAACTGTAAGTTTTCCCCCATTCCGAATGCCCTCCTTCTGTGCTGTAATTTCTATGCAAACTACCAAAAAGGTCCCTTGACCCTATCTGAACAATCTATTATCATTTTTGATTGTTCACTTAAAGAAGAATTGTCTTCATGAAAAAGCAAGCAAAATTTCATATAAAAATGTATCAACAGGGGCCTGACTGTTTGATACAAGGTACAAATCCAGCTTAAACTGATGAAATGAAATTCTCTTCTATGTGTCCGCACGAGTTGAACTTAAGTGCAGTACTTAATGGATGCAGCCCCATGACACAAAACAATCCCTTAATCTCAGGGAGAGACAACACAGGATGGCTGATGTGGGAAATGGAGAAATGTCACTCTGGTGCAGTAGGTCAGAGGTTGGGTTTAAGGCACACTGTAGAGGTAGCTGTAGTCTGCATCTAACTGCTGTTGCACCTGACCTGGGAGTGCTTTATGGAGCAGGGTAGATGGGGGCTTTACTCTGCATCTAACCCGTGCTGTACTTGACCTGGGCCTGCTTGATGGGGCAGGGTAAAGGGAGCTTTACTTTGCATGTAACCCACGCCGTACCTGATCTGGGAGTGCTTGCTATTGCTACTGAATACCCATAATAGAATGTATTCGATTCCCCAGCACTACTGAACCTCACTTTCATGTGTACAAAATTCACAAGAAAAGAGTTTTCTTTCTAAGTCTTACTTATGGGCAACATCTTCATTCTGAAAATCATGTATTGACCTTCTAACTTTCTCTCTCAACTTCTTGCCCCCATTTTTTTTTAGACCAACCTCTTCTGCTCATGAAGACAGCGCCCCTTAACAAAATAGTCTTTTCTTGACCTGATCTCTCCCAAACGCAGGGCTGTCAACATTGGACAAGTCCTATGTGTGAGATCCATAGTCTAGCGCTGAATGGCCAGGACATTGCCTGGTGGAAAGACACAAACATGGGAAAAAGCCGCCAAATGCATCCATCACGTGGGCCAGCTTTATGGTGTTCCCAATGGGAAAGCTTTGTGCAGCATCTCCATTAAGAACAATGAGGACCGTCACTTCTGCCTGGCTTAAGAGCATATTCAGAGTTACCTGACCCTGGGGAACCATACTGTTGGCTGGGCGTGCTGTACAGCCAGTTGTACAGCAGGTCTTTGCAGATGGTAAACAAGTGGTGCTTTTAGAAACTGTCAGTTCAATAGTTTAATAATATTATTTTGATCTGTAAAGTAGGGTATTCCCCAGTTGTTTTCCTCTATCAGGCGATGTACTTCAATGGGAATTTGAGCTATCCTTTCTACACCAGAACAGAGCATTGAACTGTCACAAAATGCTCTTTGTCTGACTCAAAATGACTGGCAATTTGTAGCCACTCAATCAATCCAAACTTGGGTCAAAACTCAGGACCTCAGTATGAAACTAGAAGCAACAAATGTTAAGCGACTCAAACTCCTGCTACCAAGAATCTCTTACCTGTGGAATGGACAAGAGGGCACTCAGTAGCCAAGCTGCTGTCAACATAATCTTATTCTTCTTTTTGGCTTCACTGATGCCCAGAGGATTTAGAATGGCAGACTGACGGTCCACACTAATCACCACAGTGACGAACGCGCAGGAATACATGGACATTAGCTTTAGGAACATGAGCAGCCTACAGGCGACATCCCCAGCCTGCCACTGCACCGTGATATTCCAACTGGCATCCAGAGGCATTACAATAAAAGTCACCAGGAGGTCCGCGGCGGCCAGGTTGAGGATCAAAATTCTGACATGGGATTTCCTCTTGTGATTCTGAGTGGTTGTCCAGAGCACGGCAAGGTTGCAGAAGGCAGAAATAGTGAAAACAAGAAAGGTGATTCCCACTCTAACTTTGGCTGCATTGGAGAAAACTGGCAGCTGAAAGTGACGGGCACTGCTTTTGTTGCACCAGTGTCCCAAGAAGTTATCCTCACATGTCCCATTATAGTTGCAGAGGAGAGTCTGGCTGAGGAAAGGATTGATAATATCTTCAAGACTTGAGTTCATCCTCAATGCTGTGTTGTGTATTGTGAAGTAGGATATCGGTTTGATGGGATCAAACACAATGGGAATTCTTCTGTGACTGGCAGGTTATCCTAAAGCTGGACAGTCCCATTTTTTACTTCAATGTTGACCTGAGGAGGTGGCCCAATCCTTAGAGCCTGCAAGCAAACAAGATGCATGTTACACATTGAACAAAACAATGTGGAGAAACTATAGATCATGACCACAAGTCTGTGCTATTTTAGCCGATCTCAGGCAGGGTGGCAATAGGGTTGCGAAAATTGGCCTCAGTGCTTCTGGAAAGGCATGGTTCTCCCTCTAGATCTCTATCCCGTGACTTCTGCTGGAAGTGTGTGTGTATGGATGCCAGATGGAGACAGGATTAAACTTGACTATGAATGCTTACTTGTGGAAGCTTCAGAGAGATGCCTGACTCCATGGAACTTTCACCATAGGTCAGCCCCTTCACCAATGGGGCCATTCCCCAAGGAAAGAAAAAGACTTGCGTTTATGTAGCGCCTTTCACGGCCTTGGCATCTCCCAAAGCACTTGACAGGCAATGAAGTACTTTTGAAGTGTAGTCACTAATGTAGGAAATGAGGCAGCCAATTTGCACACAGAAAGGTTCCACAAACAGCAATGTGATAATCACCAGATAATCTGTTTTAGTGCTGTTAGTTGAGGGATAAATATTGACCAGGACATGAGCGAGAACTCCCCTGCGCTTTTTTGAAAAGTGCCATGGGATCTTTACGTCCACAAGAGGACAGATGGGCCTCGGTTTATCGTATCAAACTGAAAGACGGCACCTCCGACAGTGCAGCACTCCCTCAGTACTGCATTGGAGTGTCAGCCTGGATTTTCAAGTCTCTGGAGTGGGACTTGAACCTACAACCTTCTGACTCAGAGGCAGGGTGCTACGACTGAGCCATGGCTAACCCCAGCACTGATCAGCTCCTTCTTTCATGGAACTGTACCCCAGCATGTGTCAGACCTTTAGCAGAGAAAGGGAAAAATTGGGGGAGAACAAAAGAAAACTGCAGAATATGACTGCAGGAATCACACTATAACACGGCCAAGCAACAATCCAGGTAGCCAGCACCTGAACACAAATTTATAAGGGGGTGGGGGAGAGAGTGCAGAGGTTCGATCCACCTCATTCAATAATCCCACTGAAATTACAGACTGTGTACAAAGACCGGGGTGGGGGGGGGGGTGCAGAAATCAGAGAAACACTCAAAGGATTGCAGCAGGACCTGCAGGTTAAAAAATAGTAATCAATGTATGGAGAACCTGCAATAAAGAACAAGGTATGTGATGGAATGAATGAGGTGCTGAAGAAAGAACTGATACTAAGGTGAGGGGTGTTTCTTCGGTGAATGGGACATATTTCCATTTTGGGCAAAGAGCGATGTCTTGAGGATATTTCCATGCAGGCAGCAGTCCTATAAAAGGAAGACACTTCACAATGGAACACGGTGGAAGGATTATAATAGGCTAACTGAAGAGAAGGGGGGTCAGAACAGCTTTTGAAAATTTACAAGGAGAGATACGGATGGATTGAAAGGATAAGCAATGAAATAATAGATGGCCAGGATAAAGGGCCGGGGGAGGGGGGAGGCTGACTGCAAAAGCAATGCTCAAAATTGGTAAATCAAACAATGACAAAGAGTAAGAGGTGACTAAACAGGAGATTAATCCATTAAAAGAAATTAAGAGGACTGCTGTGGGCAACACGAGTTCCTAATTAATCCATTCAAACTTTTTCTAATGAGGTTACTGCTCTGCTGTGAAACCCAGTGTAGCAACAACTTGTATTTAAACAGCACCTTTAACGTAGTAAAACGTCCCAAGGTGCTTCACAGGAGCGTTATCAGACAAAATTTGACACTGAGACGCATAAAGAGATATTAAGACAGGTGACCAAAAGCTTGGTCAAAGAGATAGGAGCGTCTTAAAGGAGAGAGAGGTGGAGAGATTTAGGGAGGGAATTCCAGAACTTAGGGACAATTAATTATTATTACACCACAATTAACCCAGTCACACTCAGGCAAGATGCAATTTACATTACAATTTATATAGATGGGGGGCATTTCACAAGGGGAACTATTTGGTGAGGTACCTGAAGGTTGTGATTCCATGATCTGAGCCTGGAACTGCCCCTCAGTCCCCAACCCCCACCACTACATCATTATCATCAGTTTAACACTTCTATTCAGTAAATTTAGTCCTATATAAACAAACTCTGGTTATAAAATACCTGGCAAAGTTATAAGAGCGAATGGCGTTATTCTGTAGAACTCCTCCAATTATCAATTCGCTCTTCACTTACAGAATTCGTTTTAAATAGATCTAATTTCTATCCCACTTATTCTCAATCGGTGCTTGCTTGGACAGAATTAACACACTTTCTAAATCATTGTTTTCACTTTAAGTAGTTTCATCAAAGCTTCCCGTCGAATAAACGCGAATTTTTAAAAAAAAATTCATTTCATTCGGGTTAAAAAGCACATTTGTCCCTTGGAGAACTTAACATCTATTGAAAAGATGACCAACTGGACAGGGAGCATTCATCCAGACCAAAGGGAGCGATTACTTACCTCGCAGCAGGAAAAGTGGCCGGAGATCGGGAAATGCTGCAGTAAGGGCAGGTCCTGAGTCCCGGGGAGAGGAGGACATCCACTGACCAGGAATATTTAGGGTCAGTTCAGAGCCTTGTTGTTGTGGGCAGGTCCGGAGTGCAGTGAGAAGGCTCCGTCCCGTTCAATGGGATCGAAGCTGTAATCGTGCAGTGTGAGAGGCGAAAACAGACGATGCATCTCAAACACACACACACTGAACAGCACTGCAGATACACTCGGGCTCCTGCTCCTGGCACGAGTTTTTTTTAAAGTCCAGCCAAATGTTAGACACATGTCGAAACCTGCCCCCAACCTTAAGAGACTCCAAACCAAACTGCTGGCAAACCCAGTTTCCTTTTATCTAATTATGAAGCACACACACACACACACTGTCCAAAGTAAAGCATTTATCTCACTTACCTAAACCCAGAAAACTTAAGCACAGGTTGCCAAGAAGCAGATTTGAGGGCAGATGTACTCGATTATTTTAAAAGCAGAATACTGTGGATACTGGAAATTAAAAACAGAAAATGCTGGAGATGCTCAGCAAGTCAGGCAGTATCTGTGGAGAAAGAAACAGAGTTAACATTTCAGGTCGAAGACTTTTCATCAGAACTGGAAGATGTTAAAGAGTTAAAGTTTTTGAGCAAGTACAGAGCCAGGGAAAGGGAAGGAGGGGAGGAAAGAACATAAGGGGAGGTCTGTGATAGGGTGGAGGACAGGAGCGATTAAATGACTAAAAGTGATGATGGTGCAAGGCAAGGAAGGTGGTAATGGGATGGGTTAAGAAATAAAAGATTGATCAGGAGGAGCTATAAATGGCAGCAACAGAACCATTACCAGCACTAGCTGTCCAAAAAAATGGGCCATGATGTGGAGATGCCGGTGATGGACTGGGGTGGACAAATGTAAGGAATCTTACAACACCAGGTTATAGTCCAACAGTTTTATTTGAAAATCACAAGCTTTCGGAGGCGTTCTCCTTCGCATGCGGTACCTTTCATGGAATCCCACACTCACCTGACGAAGGAGAAAGCCTCCGAAAGCTTGTGATTTTCAAATAAAACTGTTGGACTATAACCTGGCGTTGTAAAAAAATGGGAGCAGTGGTTATGATCTGAAGTTATTGAAATCACTGTTGAGTCCAGAAGGTTGTAAAGTGCCTAAATGAAAGATGAGGTGCTGTTCCTCGAGCTTCCATTGAGCTTCATTGGAACAGTGTAAGAGGCCAAGGACAGAAAGGTCAGAGTGGGAGTGGGAGTGGGACAGGGAATTAAAATGGCAAGTGACCGGCAGGTCAGGGTCACGCTTGCAGACAGAGTGGAGGTGATCAGCAAAGTGATCACCCAGTCTGCGTTTGGTCTCCCCAATGTAGAGGAGACCACATTGTGAGCAGCGGATACGGTATAGTAAATTGAAAGAAGTATAAGTAAATCACTGTTTCACCTGGACGGAGTGTTTGGGGCCCTGGACAGTGGGAAGGGAGGAGTGATTTTAATTTTAATTAAAATTTTAATTCCCCTTCCCACTCTGACCTCTCTGTCCTCGGCCTCTTACACTGTTCCAATGAAGCTCCATGTAAGCTCGAGGAACAGCACCTCATCTTTCGATTAGGCATTTTACAACCTTCTGGATTCAACATTGATTTCAATAACTCCAGATCATAACCACTGCTCCCATTTTTTCGGACAGCTAGTGCTGGTAATGGTTCTGATGCTGTCATTTACAGCTCCTCCTGATCAATCTTTTGTTTCTTAACCTTTCACATTACCAACTTCCTTGCCTTGCACCATCATCCCTTTTGCCATTTAATCACTTGTGCCCTCTACCCTATCACAGACCTCCCATTTGTTCTTTCCTCCCTCCTCTCCCCTCCCTTTCCCCTGGCTCTGTAGTTGCTCAAAAACTTTAACTCTTTTAACATCTTCCAGTTCTGATGAAAGGTCTTCGACCTGAAACGTTAACTCTGTTTCTTTCTCCACAGATGCTGCCTGACTTGCTGAGCTTCTCCAGCATTTTGTGTTTTTATACTCCATTATTTTGCTCGATGAACATGGAGCATCTGTCACAATTGTATTTATAATTCTATATATACCCTTAATATCTATATACAGGAAACTGGCTGTGACATTACATTTTAGTTACTGCTACAGTCAGTATTCCCTTCAAAACACACAAAGCCCCCTGCAGACTAGTTCTGTGGCTCTTATGGAGAGAAGTGACAAGTCAGTGTTTCGGGCATAACCTTTTATCAGCCTACAGAGCGAGGGAAAGGGGGAAGGGATTTATCTGCAATATCTTGCAGTTCTGATGAAAGGTTATGCCTGAAAGGTTAACTTGACACTTCTCTCCACAGATGCTGTATCTGACTTGCTGAATGTTCCCAGCTTTTTCTGTTTTTGTTTTTTTTGTTCCATGGCTTTTATCTTCAGTTGAGTAAATAGGACTGTCTTCTCCTGCAAATATATCTTGTTTACAAATCTTGTTATGAGTAAATATACCTCAACAGAGAGCCGTTTGGCACAATGACTTGCTTTTGTTCTGCGAAAGGTCCATTTAGTCAAAAGGAATTTTCAGTCAGGTGACAAATGCACTGTTAAGCAAAGGTATCTCAGGTCCGGTATTAATAACGATATTAACAAAGGGCTATATTTATTTATTTTCTGCATTCAAAGTGGAAAGGACATGTTCAGTAAACTACTGTCATCTAGTGTACTGCCTTTACTACTGCTTAACTCTTAATAAAACTGTTCCGTAGCTTTTAGTGTAAAGCACAATCTGGGAGGATGTTTATGCTACCGCTTTGAGTTCTAGGAGATCATGAGTGTGTGACATATCCGGTGAGCAAAAAACAGTGACAAGGTTTCTGTTCAATCCTTGGGCTCATCAGATTACCAGATATCGCACCTATAAAAGCATACACAGGCTCGTAGGTCGTGGGTGCTCGCTTATGGCAGTGGTCATACATTGGGTCCCGGTCCAGCAACACCTCGGTTTAAAAATTCTCATCCTCATTTTCAAAAATCCCTCCACGGGCGCTCCCCTCCCTATCGCTAACCTCCTCCAGCCCCACCACCTTCCGAGAACTCTGCGTTCCTCCAACTCTGCCATCATCTTCCACCCTCCATAAACTTGAGCTCATCCAAAACTCTGCTGCCCATATCCTAACTTGCATCAAGTCCCATTCATCCATCAAGTCTGTGCTCACTGACCTACACTGGCTCCTGGTCCGGCAATGCCTCGATTTTAAAATTCTCATCCTTGTTTTCAAATCCCTCCATTGCTTCGCTCATCCCTATCTCTGTAACCTCCTCCAGCCTTACAAACCTCCGAGATCTCTGCGCTCCTCCAGTTCTTGCCTCTTGCGCATGCCCGATTTTAATCACTCCATCATTGGCGGCCATGCCTTCAGCTGCCTAGGCCGTAAGCTCTGGAATTCCCTTCCTAAACCTCTCCACCTGTCTACCTTTCTCTCCTCCTTTAAGACGCTCCTTAAAACCTACCTCTTTGACCAAGCTTTTGGTCACCTGTCATAATATCTCCTAATGTGGCTCGATGTCAAATTTTGTTTGATAATTGCTCCTGTGAAGTGCCTTGGAACGTTTTACTACGTTAAAGGCACTACATCTAGGCCAAGTGATGTTTGAGTAACTCTAGCATACAGACTTATACACACTTAATTAGATTAATTGAAGCAGAAACGTCAGTGGTGACTAGTGAATTAACAGGATAGTCTTTTTTAATTCAATGGTCTCACTACAGATGAACAATACACAAAAGTAGGCAGGCTTCAATGATTTACTTTTTCATATTTGTTCTTGATCTGATACCTTGCACACTTGGGGCACTGAAGAGGTGTGAAAACTAATCAAAGCAATTTGCTTGCTATTAGATTTATGGTAATGAATGTACACTCATTAATCCAGGTGGGTCTGAATGTTGTATTGAAGGGTAATTTTTCTACCAGCTTTCCATGGAATTCTTCAGTTTCTGTCCTCTTTTGTTGGATAGTGCAATGATCCCAGAAAAGAGCTGGGTTCTGTTCCTTCTGCCACTGGCCCATTCTCATATCCCACCACTGCAGGATTAACTGGTTATTCATCTCATAGCTGTTTGTGGGATATTACAGAGCACAAATTGCTGCCACATTTGCCTGAACTTAGAGGAGTAGAAATTTATCTTGGGTGGCAGAGCAAAACTGGTGTTAGTGCATCAGCCATCTGTTACATGCCCCGCTCAATAATCAGTTCCATCAAAGTCAACGGAATATTAGGCAAGGTGTACAATGGGCGGCCAATATGATACCACCTGATGTGTATTAACACCCAAGAGGAATTTCTACTTGATAAACTTCGAAGTAATTCAGTGTGTGAAGCCCTGGGATTGGACATATTTTTTGGTTCAGTTGGTAGCACACTTGTGTTTGAGTGAGAAGGTTGTAGATTCAAGCCCCTCTGTGGACTTGAGCATGCATCTAGGATGAGGTGTAAGTGCAGTACTGAGGGACTGCCGCATTGTTGGAGGTTCTGTTTTTCCGATGAGACGTTAAACAAAGGCCCCATCTGTGTGCTCAAGTGGATGCAAAAAATGTCACATCACTATTCGAAGAAGAGCAGGAAGTTCTCCTGATGTCCATGCAAACATTTCTCCTTCAACCAACAGCACCAAGCATAGATTAACTGGTCATTAATCTCATTAGCCATTTATGGGAACTTGTGTAAAAATTGGCTGCTGGGTTGGTCTGCATAAGAAAACACATCCATTGGTTGTGAAGCACTTTTAGGACATCCTGAGGATGTGATGAGGCACTATATAATTGCAAGTTCCTTCATTCTTTCCTCCAATTGGTGGACCTACATAAAGTTAACTCTACCCGTGCTGGTCATGCTTTATCCAACCCTCTCCTTGGTAATGCTAAATAAGCTGTACTCTTACTCTTTAAATTGGATTTAAATTTACTCAACTCACCCTGGGATTCCTCCACCCAGCCAAGCTCTGTCTTGGCCTCCCTTAGTTCTTTTAAACTTCTCTGGGTCAGTTCAATGCAGAGAACTGTGAAGTAGTACGTTTTGGAAAAAAAGTGAAAGAAAACACATCCTGGATGGCAAGTGTTTGAACAGATGCATGGATCTTTAAAGGTGGATGTGCAGGTAGAAAAGACGTAAAAATACAAGTAGAGTTCAGTGTTTTATATATGGGAGCATTGAATATAGAAGCAAGGAAGTGATGTTGAATTTGTATACAACCTTGGTTAGGTCATATTCGGAGCATTGTGTGCAAATCTGAACATGGAAAGGATACAGTGAAGATTGATTAGAATAATGAAGCCAAGCACAAATCTGAAACAAAATGAAGCAGTCACATTGTTACTCTGGTTTATGTAAAAGAAAAAAGGCTTACAGTTTGTCACATCTTTCATAAATTTCTCCACTAGAGAACATGACCTAGGCTGACACTGCAGTGCATACTGAGAAAGTGCTATATTATTAAATGTGGTGTCTTTCAGATGAGATATTAAACTGAAGCCTTGTTTGCCTGTTCAGGACGATAATGAATCTCCTACGGCACTACTGAAAAAGACTAACATTTTTACGATGTCATGACCAAAACCTTTGATCAAGACCATCAAAAAAACAAATTCATTGATCATTTATCTCATTGCTGCTTGTGGGACCAGCTGTGTGCTCTTCAAAGTATCTCATCAGCAGGATTTTGAAACATTTGAGAGATATGATCAGCTGTTATATAACTGCAAGTCTTTCTTCCTTCAACTAAATCAGAGCAACAATGTTACTGCTTCATTTTATTCAAGATGTGTGTCTGAGCCAATATGATACTAGCCATTCCTTGAGGCATCTCTGAATGAGAATGCCAACTTGCTGCTTAAGTGAGGAACAGCTTTGTATTGTGACTAGAAATATGGTTAAATGAAAGTCATTTCACATTGAACCCTTAGAGCCACCATAGAGTGTAGAGCCACCATAGAGTGTAGAGCCATCCCTTCAGTTGAGATTGAATTTGAACCCAAGTCTCAAGGGTGAAAGGATAAGCTGCTGAACTACTTCCCCAAATATGCTTTTACCTGGAAGGGAATTATCTGCAGCACTGAAAATTAGGGTCACCACTTGATGGTGTGAATTAAGTTTTGTTTCTGAAACCTATAAACCTTGATGAAGGGCCAAGGCTCATAGCTGAAGAGAATAGAAGAAGCTGAAGAGAATAGAAGAGACGATGAGATAAATCAAGGAGCAGTGATTGAAAGCACAGATTTTAAAAGCCTATAGATTGAAGGAGGAATGAAGACTGAGAGAGGTAAGAAATTCCAGTTGAGAGGTCCTGGAAAAGGGCTGATTTCCCTTCACTTTATACCCAAGGAATGCTTATTCTCTGGATGCGAAGCACAGGAGAAAGGGGCAGAGATCCGTGATGCTGGGTCGCTGTCCTCTTTACATTGTTGTGGATATTCTGAGATTTCCCCTGGGGATTAGGGGGTGCTGTGCCTGCACCTGCAATAGGGGCAGACCAAAGGCAGCTTTGTTAATGGTGAGGAGGGGGGTATTCCTGGTCCTTCCACCTCATTTTCTCTTCATTCACCAGTGGAATACCCATTTTGAGGTGGGGTGGGGGCACACAGAAAAAATGGGCCTTAGGCTCTGCGACCAGCTGCTGTCTGACTGGATGAGGCTGGCAGCACACTCATGGAGACATTAAAAAGGTAGGTGTCTTTTTGTTTAGGCCCAGCAGGACAAAGCATCCATGCTCCAGGCCTACGGCTGTTGTTTTTGAGACTCTCAGGTCTGCAGCAGTGGCTGTCTTTTTTCCCCCTCTTCCAGACACTAGACTCTGCCAGAGGCAGACCTGCACTGGGTGGGGGGGGGTTTCTGGATCATTAAATCAAAGGAGATATAGGTGGGTTCAGGTCGTTGCAGGTGGAATGCAGTTCAGGTGCACTCCACCTGTCCAGTGCCCAGACATGCAGATGCAGGACAATCAGTCCCATTGAATTAGAATGGGAAACAGTATGATTTGTTTTGATTTGAACACAGTGAGGGACTGAATAAACCAAGGCTTATTTGGAGTTGAAGAGTAAAAGGAGAAGAAAGTTCAGAGTTGTAATGACCATAGTGGTATTGATAAAATAGAGAAAGACCAGGGTTAAGATGGAGAGAGAAAGTTTGGAGGCTAGAGTTGAGGGAACTATGGTCTATCAGATAACAAGGCGGCAGAGCAAAGATTTGAGCAGAAAATACAAGATTGGCGAAGAATTTAGAGATTGTCAAAAATGGGTGATTTTCTGATGAATATTTTTCCTCCCTGGGAAATATATTAGTTATTTTATCAAATCTCATTTTCTTGATGCATTTTACCATTGAAAGTAAATGCAAGTTGACTGAGAAAGTGTGATTCTGCAGTGCTGACAGTGCTGTCAGTGAGCACTGAAACACCACATAATGAGAGATCTAATAATAACCTGTTCCAAGAAAGCTACCAATACAACTACTTTGTTTCTCTGCAAACCCGTTTGTGGAAGGAACGACGCTTAACAATTTTGGCAGACCGCAAATTGTTCTTACCTGTTCACTGAGGCACATCATAAAACACAGCTTGCTGTAGTGCATCCTTAACGGCAGCATATAGTAAAGCAAATTAAACTTATGCGTTACCATGGGGTGCATTTCTTTGGGCAGCAAAGTGTGCTGTGCCTTCCTGAGGTCAATTAGATGCTACAATCCCAAAATTTGACGGGGGTTCTATCGATCTCCTGCCATAACTTCAGCGGGTGACCGGTGGAAGCCCAAGGAAACGGTCAATTAAAGGTCAGACTGGCTTTCTTTCCTTAATGATTTTTTTTAAGTGTGATTCCTTAGGTCAATAAGAAGGTGTTTTCTGCTGCTGGGGAAGTTTCTCTATACTTTGGAAATTACTAGCTTTCTTTTGCGTTTTTTTTTAAATTAAGTATCACAGAAATATGTCTGTGTGATAACTAACTGAAAGTCTCCAGATTTCTTTACTAATGAATCTGCTGTAGTATTGTTCATGATAAGTCAACTGCATATTATTTTATAAGGACAGGAGTATTATACTATACAATTCAGAATGTATCATTCAGCTTATCCCTTTAAGGCTACAAGATCTAATTGCTGTTAAGTAAACACAGGCTGAAATCACAGAGTTTAATTGCTTGCAGAAGGAACTGTGGCGATTGGAAGGTGCCATTTTCAGGCAGGAGCTCAGAAGCAGCTTGCATCTTAAGATTGTTTTGTATTTAACATCTTTCGGATGAGACGTTAAACCAAGGCATCGTCTGCTCTCTCAGGTGGACGTAAAAGGTCCCACCACACTATTTTGAAGAAAAGCAGGGGAATTCTCCCTGGTGTTCTGGCCAATATTTATCCCTCAACCAACATCACTAAAACAGATTATCTGGTCATTATCACGTTGCTGTTTGAGGGACCTTGCTGTGCACAAATTGGCTGCTGCGTTTCCCTACATTACAACAGTGATTACACTTCAAAAGTACTTCATTGGCTGTAAAGCACTTTGGGACATCCTGAAGTCAAGAAAGGCGCTATGTAAATTCAAGTCTTTCTTATCTGTAACAGAGTTTGGAATGTGATGTATGTGTTTGCAGATGTAATGACCCCATTATACAGAATTTTGTTCCTCCTCTCCGCGCCCCCGCCAATGCACGTATGTTGCCTTGCAGTGTGAGGCCCAGAATTGAATAAAGGTGTAGTCTGATCATTGTACTGTAAAGCTGCAGCTTAACCTATGTAAACTTGTACTCTAGAGATCCGAGCATGCTGTTTGCTTTTTTTAATTGCTTCACCACTTTGTTTCGACATTGTTAGTGATGAGTCTAGTACTACTCCTGCATCCCTCTCTAAGTCTCCCTGCACTAATTCTAATCCATTAGTTGTTTACTTATGTTGTACATTTTTTTCCCAACATGCAACATTTGATTTGCCAGTATTAAATTGCATTTGCCATTTATCTATCTCATTGCTTAAATAATCTAAATCCTTCTGTAAATCATTCTTTACATCCTGTTTCTTAATTTCACTTTACCTGTGATATAAGAACAGATCTAAACTGCCATTGATAGTGAAGATTTTGGATTTAAAATCAGTGGGTTAACAGCAGGGTTAAACTAAAGGCCGGTTTTAGAGTCTACAGTTAAATGTTCAGAATCAGCTCCAAACGTGTTTTGGGGAGGATTAGCCTGTTTTTGAAAAGTAGGAAGCAGCGGATCAGTTGCCTTGCGAGAGTTGCTGAGCTCAGTTTATTTACCTCAGGACTCCCCTGTTTCGAAAGCAGGCAGTGACAGGAGAGGCAGAAATAGTACATAATTTGCTGTCAAAATAACGGTGAGGCAAATGGTGGTCGCCATTATTTATGTGCAAATGCTACAGCAACTTCAGGTGAGGGCAGATGCGCGGTTAAACACGGAAATCCAAAAGTTGCTGACCGAGATGCGCTGATCCGCTGTTAGCTTCATGAAAATGGCATCTCACTGTCCGCCTCACCATTGAAATACCTCGAATGGAAATTGCTGCATTTGCACGGTAGATACAAACTAAACTCGCCACGGAAAGTTAAAACGTGTCCATTTCAGACTACATACCCTTTTAACACCGTGATAAGTGTTAATTACTGCCAGTCTCAATCCTTCAGGTTTTAATTGTGGTTGGAGACTTTTTAAATGTCAAATTTTAAATTAACATTTTTTTTTTACTTTGCCTTGTCGTCTCTTTTTTCCCTTTCCCTTAATCTAATCTTTCTTTCCATCTCTGTACCTGATTTGACGTTGAATTCACCCACTCTAATTTACACTTCCTTCTCAGTCCTTGCGGTGTTAATTTCACAATCTTTCAATCTGATTGGTTAAGGAGATACACCGTTGCTTGCCCTGTTCACTCTGGCAATTCACCACGCTAAAATTTTAAAAACCAAAATGTGCAAGGGCATGTCTAACTAATGGCAGACACCATACGATGCCCTGCCACAGCAAATTATGGCCTATGCTCTTTTTGCCTCTATAGTGCCAATCACAGACTGCAATCTACTCAAGAATGCAGGGGTTGCAACATCATATAGTTGGAGATATGTCTAAAAATACACACAGGATAATGGATTGTCAGGATGCATTGTCAAGGTGCATTCACTCTTGAATTTTGTTGTTTTTTTTTGCTACAAGTAGTCATTTTCTCCATATTACATGCAGTGTATTACATTTCCTTGCAGTAACACATTGCTGTCGATCAAATAGACCAGAGGTTGGCATGGTCCTTGTTCCGTGCCGAGTTAGCTGGTCACAGTTGGTATGGTGTTATGTGGAGTTTTACAATTGATCTCAGTGTTCTTTGGCTAGGGAGGGGGAAAATAAAGTCACACATGGTCAAATAGGCCAAAACTGATGCTCTAGGATGATACATGAAGAGCGGCCATTGAGGAAGAGAGTGGCCAGCATGGCCAACTGTAACCCAGCATGAGTCAAACGCCTTCAGTAGAGAGGGGAGAAAATTGAAGAGCATGTAATAATTCACTTAAAAATTAAGCATGACTATTGCCTTAAGAGGCCACTGTCAATGGAGACTTAATTCCTGCTACATCACCATATTTATTAACCTCATATAACAACCCAACTCATGAGTGAAGGGATTAATGTAATTGAATTCTGTCGTGTGCATAAATATTTTATACACTACTGATATTTTTGCCTAATTTTCATTTTTATAGTAAAATTTTATTAGTTAAATATATTTTTGAAATGTATTGAAAGAATTTTAAACATTCTGTTTCGCAGACCATCCCTGCATGCTCCAAATAAGAAATTTAAACTCGACTGATTGCATTCTAGTCACTTAAATGTCTATCCGAACTTAGCAACTGCAACTACATTTTGAGGCCTTCTCCCAAAGTAAATGTGGAACATGAGTAAAGCTATCAATTTTTATGAATTTATGTTACTTTGTCAAAAGTGTTTGATGTTCTTGTTAAACATTAAAGATTGAGATTGAGAATTAAGTCACAGTTATACTATCACTTTCGCATTGCTGCGAGGCGACCTCACAGCAACACAAAAGTGACAGTATCAGGGGAATTTTAACCTAACGTGCCGGCAGGAAACCCATGGGATCGGGTGGAACGCTGGTTTAAACCTCGCCCAATATTACTTCCCATTGGCTTCAACGGAGAGTAAAATCGGGTGGGATGTAAAACCAGCTGATCCCGTCAGTTTTTCGACGGGCAGGTTAGGTTAAAATTGCTCCTAGAACTCTGGAGTCAAGGCCTGATCTAAACTTGGAACGCAGACGTGCGAGAGCCCTTTGGGAGAGGCCACTGGCTGGACATCACACGGAATATTGGGCTAATTCTGCAACGTGGTGCTCCCAGCAGGGAACCACACTCGCTGGGAGTACATGTCACAGAATTGGGGCTGCAGTGATGTAGCCCTACCTCTAACATACTCCATACAAGTGCATTTTCGCTGCTTGGAGTGCGGGATGGTGGAATTAATCCTCCAGCACCATTGCAGCGTCAAACTGGGTTATGTGTTGGTTGTGGCTCAATGGTAGTACTTTCACTTCTGAATCAGAAGGTTGTGGGTTCAAGTCCCACTCCAGGGACTTGATCATCAAATCTAGGCTGACAATCCAGTACAATACTGAAGGAATACTGCACTGTCAGAGGTGCTGCCTTTCAGATAGGATGTTAAATTTGTTTGCCCTCTCAAGTGGACGTAAAAGATACCTTGGCACTATTTTGATGGATAGCAGGGGAGTTCTCCCCGGTGTCATGGCCAATATTTATCCCTCAACCAACATCACCAAAATAGATTTTCTGTTCATTATCACATTGCTGTTTGTGGGACCTTGCTGTGTGCAAATTGTCTGCCGCGTTTCCCTACATTACAACAGTGACTACACTTCAAAAAGTACCTTATTGTCTGTAAAGTGGTTTGGGTCGTTCTGAGGTTGTGAAAGGCACTGTATAAATGCAAGTCTTTCTTTGTCTATGAAGTGCTTGTGTGATCTGTTGGACAGATAGCCCAGCGACACTCAATATGTAGGCTCACTGATGGAGAATGGCCAGTTGGGTGAGATAATGAATTGTGTGCTCACCACATGTGGGACTGTACCCCAGAAAGGATTCTGCACCTTTAGAAGAGGAGGGAGAATAAAAGACACAAATCCAAGCAAGTCGTTTTTGAATGCTTGATAGACAATGTGGAAATAGATGTGTTCACTTAGGCCTCAAGAACCTCTTAGTGGAACAAGCACTTCAGAAACTACAGCACCTGAAGTCAGCCAGTGTGAAGCCTGTAATTTCATAAATTGCTTGAGGAAGTTCAGTTTATTAAAGACAAGTAGGAAGTGACAAGTCAGAATGTTTCGGTGGTTCTGACATTGTACTGCTGCCTTTTTTTTTGTTTTCTTGGAAAGTACAGTTTGGATTTTTATTTTATTTTCTTGGTGAGTTTTTGTGTTTGTCAAAGCAAGTGATGCTCGTGCTGGGAAATCAAATTCTCTCCCATTCCAGGCACCCAGTGTGAACACCAGGCACAACACGGGTTATGTACAAAATGACGCTCCCTCTCAACTGTACTATCAAGCACTCAGAGGCTAGATAAGGTTTGAGTAAAACTCCCTCTATATTGCACCAAGTACTCTCAGAGTAGGTACACTATGGGTCAGATGGAGAGTATAGCTTTCTCTACACTGTCCTATCAAGGTCAGTTACAGCATGGGTTAGATACAGAATAAAGTTCCATTTACACTGTCCCAGTAATGTCTCAGACAGTCGGAGTTGGGGCCTTAATACTCGTTTCCTAATGCAGACCAATTGACTGCCAATAAGGAAAGGGGTCCAGATAAAGTGCCAGCACTTATCCCAAATTAAAATCTTTGGCTGAAATGGCCTTCTCACCCCCATCTCACAAAGTGTCATTCCTGGTGTTCCATGGGGTGTTATAAATGGTGCAGGGGGACCCATTCCCTATAAATAATCCCCATTCCCGGGATTTGGAATGTGGTCAGACGAAGCATGTCTCAACCTTACACTGGCATCCAGCGTAGTTCAAAGGGTCGGCTAGAGGGGTCTGTACTTGGAGATATGCCTAGCACTAGTATGCAGGAGCAAGGGCAGGGGGATAGGACGGCTCAGGAAGCAACTCGTCGGAGGGAGAGCTCAAATCCGAGCCCTGTTGCAAAGGGCACAGATGAAGACATAGAGGCCCCATCATGCACAAGAAGATTGATGGCAATCCACATGGACCTTCTAAGTGCACTGGCCTGCCTGCCAGCCAGCGAGCTTGTACACAATGTCGGAGAGCATGGAGGAGTCCAGTTCAAACTTGTATACTGTCTTCATGCATGGCATCGAGACCATGCAGTCAACCATGGAGGGAGTGGTCACTAGAAACGTGACTCAGAGGTGAGTTTTTTTTTATTCGTTCACGGGATGTGGGCGTCGCTGGCGAGGCCAGCATTTATTGCCCATCCCTAATTGCCCTCGAGAAGGTGGTGGTGAGCCGCCTTCTTGAACCGCTGCAGTCCGTGTGGTGACGGTTCTCCCACAGTGCTGTTAGGAAGGGAGTTCCAGGATTTTGACCCAGCGACAATGAAGGAACGGCGATATATTTCCAAGTCGGGATGGTGTGTGACTTGGAGGGGAACGCGCAGGTGGTGTTGTTCCCATGTGCCTGCTGCTCTTGTCCTTCTAGGTGGTAGAGGTCGTGGGTTTGGGAGGTGCTGTCGAAGAAGCCTTGGCGAGTTGCTGCAGTACATCCTGTGGATAGTGCACATTGCAGCCACAGTGCGCCGGTGGTGAAGGGAGTGAATGTTCAGGGTGGTGGATGGGGTGCCAATCAAGCGGGCTGCTTTATCTTGGATGGTGTCGAGCTTCTTGAGTGTTGTTGGAGCTGCACTCATCCAGGCAAGTGGAGAGTATTCCATCACACTCCTGAATTGTGCCTTGTAGATGGTGGAAAGGCTTTGGGGAGTCAGGAGGTGAGTCACTCGCCACAGAATACCCAGCCTCTGACCTGCTGTAGTAGCCACAGTATTTATATGGCTGGTCCAGTTAAGTTTCTGGTCAATGGTGACCCCCAGGATGTTGATGGTGGGGGATTCGGCGATGGTAATGCCGTTGAATATCAGGGGGAGGTGGTTAGACTCTCTCTTGTTGGAGATGGTCATTGCCTGGCACTTATCTGGCGCAAATGTTACTTGCCACTTGTGAGCCCAAGCCTGGATGTTGTCCAGGTCTTGCTGCATGCGGGCTCGGACTGCTTCATTATTTGAGGGGTTGCGAGTGGAACTGAACACTGTGCAGTCATCAGCGAACATCCCCATTTCTGACCTTATGAAGGAGGGAAGGTCATTGATGAAGCAGCTGAAGATGGTTGGGCCTAGGACACTGCCCTGAGGAACTCCTGCAGCAATGTCCTGGAGCTGAGATGATTGGCCTCCAACAACCACTACCATCTTCCTTTGTGCTAGGTATGACTCCAGCCACTGGAGAGTTTTTCCCCTGATTCCCATTGACTTCAATTTTACTAGGACTCCTTGGTGCCACACTCGGTCAAATGCTGCCTTGATGTCAAGGGCAGTAACTCTCACCTCACCTCTGGAATTCAGCTCTTTTGTCCATGTTTGGACCAAGGCTGTAATGAGGTCTGGAGCCGAGTGGTCCTGGCGGAACCCAAACTGAGCATCGGTGAGCAGGTTATTGGTGAGTAAGTGCCGCTTGATAGCACTGTCAACGACACCTTCCATCACTTTGCTGATGATTGAGATTAGACTGATGGGGCGGTAGTTGGCCGGATTGGATTTGTCCTGCTTTTTGTGGACAGGACATACCTGGGCAATTTTCCACATTGTCGGGTAGATGCCAGTGTTGTAGCTGTACTGGAACAGCTTGGCTAGAGGCGCAGCTAGTTCTGGAGAACAAGTCTTCAGCACTACAGCTGGGATGTTGTCGGGGCCCATAGCCTTTGCTGTATCCAGTGCACTCAGCCGTTTCTTGATATCACGTGGAGTGAATCGAATTGGCCGAAGACTGGCTTCCGTGATGGTGGGGATATCGGGAGGAGGCCGAGATGGATCATCCACTCGGCACTTCTGGCTGAAGATGGTTGCAAACGCTTCAGCCTTGTCTTTTGCACTCACGTGCTGGACTCCGCCATCATTGAGGATGGGGATGTTTGCAGAGCCTCCTCCTCCCGTTAGTTGTTTAATTGTCCACCACCATTCACGACTGGATGTGGCAGGACTGCAGAGCTTTGATCTGATCCGTTGGTTGTGGAATCGCTTAGCTCTGTCTATAGCATGTTGCTTCCGCTGTTTAGCATGCATGTAGTCCTGAGTTGTAGCTTCACCAGGTTGGCACCTCATTTTTAGGTACGCCTGGTGCTGCTCCTGGCATGCTCTTCTACACTCCTCATTGAACCAGGGTTGATCCGCTGGCTTGTTGGTAATGGTAGAGTGAGGAATATGCCGGGCCATGAGGTTACAGATTGTGCTGGAATACAATTCTGCTGCTGCTGATGGCCCACAGCGCCTCATGGATGCCCAGTTTTGAGCTGCTAGATCTGTTCTGAATCTATCCCATTTAGCACGGTGGTAGTGCCACTCAACACGTTGGATGGTGTCCTCAGTGCGAAGACGGGATTTCATCTCCACGAGGACTGTGCGGTGGTCACTCCTACCAATACTGTCATGGACAGATGCATTTGCGACAGGTAGATTGGTGAGGACGAGGTCAAGTAAGTTTTTCCCTCGTGTTGGTTCGCTCACCACCTGCCGCAGGCCCAGTCTGGCAGCTCTGTCCTTCAGGACTCGGCCAGTCATGGTGCTGCCGAGCCACTCTTGGTGATGGACATTGAAGTCCCCCACCCAGAGTTCATTTTGTGCCCTTGCTGCCCTCAGTGCTTCTCAACATGGAGGAGAACTGATTCATCAGCTGAGGGAGGAGGTGGTAATCAGCAGGAGGTTTCCTTGCCCATGTTTGACCTGATGCCATGAGATTTCATGGTCAATGTTAAGGACTCCCAGGGCCACTCCCTCCTGACTGTATATCACTGTACCGCCACCTCTGGTGGGTCTGTCCTGCCGGTGGGACAGGACATACCCAGGGATGGTGATGGAAGAGTCTGGGACGTTGGCTGAAAGATATGATTCTGTGAGTATGGCTATGTCAGGCTGTTGCTTGACTCGTCTGTGGGACAGCTCTCCCAATTTTGGCACAAGTCCCCAGATGTTAGTAAGGAGGACCTTGCAGGGTCGACTGGTCTTGGTGTTTTGCTGTTGTCGTGTCCGGTGCCTAGTGGTTCGATGCCGTCCGGTTTTATTCTTATTGTGACTTTTCGTAGCGAGATTTTACAACTGAGTGGCTTGCTAGGCCATTTCAGAGGGCAATTAAGAATCAACCACATTGCTGTAGGTCTGGAGTCACATATAGGCCAGACCGGGTAAGGACGGCAGGTTTCCTTCCCTAAAGGACATTAGTGAACCAGATGGGTTTTTACGACAATCCGGTAGTTTCATGGCCATCATTACTGATACTAGTAATTTAATTCCAGATTTTTTAATTTAACTAATTGAATTTAATTAATTAATTGAATTTAAATTCGCCAGCTGCCGTGGCGGGATTTGAACTCATGATTCTGGATTTTCGTCCAGGCCTCCGGATTACTAGTCCAGTAACATAACCACTATGCTACCGTACCCGACATAAAGCTGTAAAGCTGATATCCTCAGTATTCCAAAGTGTTACAAAATATGATTAAGTGAAAAAATGGATCCAGAAAACATTTCTCTATCTGAATTATTACAAGAAAAAAAACAGAAATGTACTTTAGTCAAAAACAATATTTGAAAAAGCTGGAAACACATAGCAGATTAATCATAATCTGTGGAGAGAACAGACAGTCACATTTAGGTTCATGCCCTTCTTCAGAACTGTAAATAAGAGGTGGGCAAGCATATTAATAGGATCTAAAAAGGGAAGCGGGGAGAAAAAAGTGAAAAACAAAACGCAGAAAGAAAGTATCATTGCAGTCAAAATAATAGAGGGAAGCATAAAAGAATTGAGAGATAAATTATGTATTCATAATTAAGGCAGTGGGAAAATGCAATAAAATGGGAGAGATGTAAAACGTCGAAAACCTGGAAATCATGTTTGAAACTAAAACGGGTTTGAATTTTAAAGAGAAGACACTTGCAAACAGTAGCAGGCCCACCAAATTCCAAAAGGGAAAGAACAGGCCAAAAGGGAAGGCACAGCCCACCCACAAACACTGTGCTGATGAAGGGCCTCCCCCAACCAAAGAGCCAACCAAAATATTAACACAGCTCTCAAAAGGGGTAAAGCTTCAAATCAAGTTTCATAGAAAAACAGAATCTCGCACCTTTGGGTGACTAACAATTTATATCAAGCTTTTATGTCGCTGTTTCGCATTGAGTGTGTTTTTTTTGACAAAAAGCCAGTGAAGTCGACATGGATTCAGAGTGTGGAAATGACTCCCTCATAAATAATACATATCGGCTGTTCCTGGTCTTTAAACTCACCACACTGGAGAGCGTCTTCATTTTAAAAGGGCTCGCTGATTTGCCAGTTCAACTTTTCACACAGTGGAAAACTACAAAACGTATCTCTGCAAAATTAGTTTTAACCAATGCAATTGTCAACAGGACGCATTTAAAGCAATTCATTGTTTGGAGCAGATTACAGGCTGCAGCGCTGTTCGATTAATTTAATGTGATCTTATACAACATTTATGTGAAAAATAATTTATTAAAATAGCATGGTTCAGTGGATAAATGCAACCCGTGTTGTGGCCCTCAGCCAGACTGATCTATAAGATCCCAATTACATAGAATGTACAGCACAGAAACAGGCCATTCGGCCCAACTGGTCCATGCCGATGTTTATGCTCCAGACGAGCCTCCTCCCACCCCTCTTCTTCTAACCCTATCAGCATAACCTTCTATTCCTTTCTCCTTCATGTGTTTATCTAGCTGCCCCTTGAATGTATCTATGCTATTCGCCTCAACTACTCCTTGTGGTAGCGAATGCCACATTCTAACCACTCTCTGGATAAAGAAGTTTCTCCCAAATTCCCTATTGGATTTATTGGTGACTCTCTTATATTTCTGACCCCTGATTTTGGTCTCTCCCACAAGTGGAAACACCTTTTCTACGTCTACCCTATCAAACCCTTTCATAATCTTAAAGGCCTCAGGTCACCCCTCAGCCTTCTCTTTTCTAGAGAAAAGAACCCCAGCCTGCTCAATCTTTCCTGATAGGGATTGCACTTGAAAGAACTGAGAGGTTATACCTGTGCTGAGTTAGCTGATCCCAACATAGACAGAGGTTGGAGCACTACAATTGGCCTCAGTGTCCTCTAGCTAAAAGAGAGTTCAAGTCAGCCAGAGTTCCTGCTTTGGATCATTAGAATGCCATGTCGCCTGGTAGGAGGTGCACCTGCGGACATTAGGAAAAGCAATGGAGACATTTCCTTTTCATGATGTGATAGGAAATCCTACGTTCTTTATATATGGATTCACAAACTTGTTACACAGAAAACCCTCACCCGATATCGGGCTCGGCCCTGACGTCTCCATGCCAATGCTCATTGTTTAGACTCACGTGAAGAATGAGCATTTACGTGAGGTACCAAAGGGCTGCTGGTGCACATAGAATTATAACCTAAAATCGGTCTGCATCTTCTGAAGAGGAGGGGAACGCATTCTACGATATAATCCTGTGCATTCGTTTTAATGAATCTGTAAATGCGTTTGTACTTATGGATTGATTAAAACTATGCACACAGCAAAATCCTTCAGCTGATTCCTTCAGTCCAGGTTGTGGGTAAAGGCTATCTTCTGTTCTCAGTAAACTAGCAGTGGTTATGAGACTATGAAACCAGCATTTTTCATATACTATTTCCCCCCTCTTTACTGAAAAAGCTCTCTGTTATAATTCTGGCCCATGACTGTCAGGCCTCAAACTCAAAGATATTTGTCTGTTACTTCGAGCTTGAGCCCTGGATTATCAGATGTTTGATCCTTTCAGAAGCCTTTAACTGTCCTCTACATTTGACTGCATTGCACCATTTAAGTGACTGAATGTTCACAGCTGCCCCTCCCCCAGCCCACTGCTTTAAGTGGTGCATCAATGTCTTTGGACAGCCAATCTCTGCCTGTATTTAAACTTGTTGCTAAGACGACCAGTGGTATTACTGGGCTCCTGAATAAAATGACCTCTACGATAGAACAGTTTGGACCCTGTTAACTCCTCATTTCCCAAGCACAAGGTGATTTTACACAATTAGATCCAGCTGACTACAGACGTAAGGGCCCCGAATTTCCCTGGAACTCCTCCTGCTCCGTTGCCACAACTTGGCCGGAAGTGCGACAAAGTTACGACGGCGGAGCGGGAACAGCTCCAAGGAAATTCCAGGCCTGTGGTCTTCCTCGAATAGCTGCGCTCCATAGAGTAAACAAACTCCGACCCCCCTGAAACTGGATGCAACAAGAGCACAAGATTAAAAGCTCTTCAAAAAGGTAACTTGCCTACATTGGAGGAAATGGAAGCAAAATTCTTAAAACAAAATTAGGCAACTAAATTCCTGTTTGACTTCACCAATACAAAAGAAAAAGAAGACTTGCATTTATATAGCGCCCTTTCACAATCTCACGAGGTCTCAAAGCGCTTTACAACCAATAAAATACTTTTGAAGTGTAGTCACAGTTGTAATGTAGGAAACACGGCAGCCAATTTGCACACAGCAAAGACCCACAAACAGCAACGTGATAATGACCAGATAATTTTTTTTAGTGATGTTGGTTAAGGGATAAATATTGGCCAGGAGACTGCGGAGAACTCCCCTGCTCTTCTTCAAATAGTGCCATAGGATCTTTTACGTCCACCTGAGAAGGCAGACAGGGCCTCCTTTTAATGTCTCAACTGAAAGATGGCACCTCTGACAGTGCAGCACTCTCTCAGTACTGCAGTGGAGTGTCAGCCTAGATTTTGTGTTCAATTCTCTGGAGTGGGACTTGAACCCACAATCTTCTGACTCAGGTGAGAATTTACACCATTTGGAATGAACAAAACCATGTTTTTAATGTTTCCTTTGCCCTGTGTTTTGTGGAGATGGAACTGTTGATGGTAATCTTGTTATTGAGAAGCCAGGTGAAGGGCCAAGGCCCACACTGCAGGGCATCATCAAGATTGGAAAGAGTTGGAGAGAAGATGAGATAAACAAAGGAATGATTAGATGATACTAAGCTTGGGTTTTAAAAGCCTGCACATTATAGGAGAAAAGGGAGACAGAGGGAGCTGAGGAGTTCCACAGCTTTCAGGTTCTTGGGAAAGAATTAGAGTCAAAAATGAAGTCAACAGTCTTGATTTCAATGCAGTGAGAGTGGAGAAAGATGAGCTGCAGTATCATTCTATGTAGGTGCAATGTCCAATTGGAATTGAGCCCAGTGCAAACAATTATCATTTCAAAGAACAGCAGAGCACAGCACAAATGATTTTTCACTTTGACATTTGAGTGCACATCCACCCACCGTTCTGTCAAAAGTTTGATAAATCTGAAGAGGTGCAGACTGGTGTCAGAAATAAATAATTTAACACAACTATAGAGAATATGTTTTCTGTGAAATTTTCTTCCCCTCCTGGGGTTAACAGCTCTGACAGAATTTGATAGAAGTAAATTTACATAATAGACAATTGACCTGCTTTACTCTAAAACTTGAACAGGAAAGACTTCTAACTTCATGATGCCTAATCATTAAGAAGACTTGCATTTATATAGCACCTTACATGTCCTCGGGTTGACCCATAGTACTTCATAGCCAGTGAAATACTTCTGAAGTGCAGGCATTGTTGTTGTACACCATGGTAGTACTCTCCCAGGTCTAGGGTCCTGACAGAACCTATTGGCAGATGGGGTTCAGACATGAGGTTCAGAACAGCAAATGGTCATGTAGTTGTGACTAGCTTAGCATGTCCTTTGCTTTCCAATGACATCGTTCAATGTGACTGGAAAACCTCGGGCCATGAGCCAGTTAACTCCTTCATCAAGGTCCAGCTTTTATGTATCCTGAATGACTGCCAAGTTGGAGTGGCTGATAGCCTATGTGTTGCAAGTGATTGAGCCAAAGCATTCAGCCAGAAGAAAGTCAGGAAGACTGAGACTGGGTCTGTACGACAGCCAATACAGCTGATGATATGGCCAATGATTTTTTTGCTTCTGCAACCCGAGTCATAAACAAACTCAAGGTCAAGCCTGCCAGTTGCTCAGCCTTTAAACAGGGACCTGCTCCAGTCACTGCAAAGGAAAAGAAATTTGATATATGAGAATAGAAGGCTTTTGAAGTTGCTCTTGTAGCTTCTTTGGGGCGAGGACAGATTATGATGTAGTGCATTGTGAGCCTTGATAATGACGAGGGAGATGAAGTGGAATCGATGGGTTGCATTCATCTGTAAGGATGTGTAATTCCACAGAAATTATCCTAACTTGTTCTTCAGTTGACTAAAATCTCGCCAGACATGATTAAAAAAATGGACAATTGTCAATGACAGAGAAATCCAGTGCTCTCCAAAAAACCAGTGAGCGCATCCTTGGGGTTTGGAGAGAGCATAACAGTGAGTTGACATCTGACCTAACAGGTCATAGTTCGAACCCATTTGCACTTCAGCCTTAGAAAATTGAACTCTCTGCTACTTTTTTGCACCCAGCCTCAGGGTTATACACTCCTGGGTCAGGTACAGCATAGGTTAGCTACAGAGTAAAGCCTCCTCTACCTAGCCCTTTCAAGCATTCCTGGGGCAGGTACAGCATAAGTTAGATGTAGAGTAATGCTCCCTCTACACTTTCCCTTCAAACACTCTTGAGTCAGGTACAGTATGCTTAGATGAGAGTGAAGCTCCCTCTACACTTTCCCATCAAGCACTTCCAAATTAGGTACAACAACACGGTCGGTACAGACTAAAGCTTCTTCTGCGCTGCTACAAAAACATGTCCTAGTCCTAGACTCAGAAGAGTGTTCGGCACGACAGTGCAGTGACATTCCATTTTCCACATTGACCATCCGTGACCTTAGAACAGTGGGGTCCTGAAATTCCTGAGCCCTGTAGGGTGCTACCAAGGTGTACACCAGATGGGGGAGGCTGGAATTTGGGGGGGGAACCCAGGACAATAAGAAATTCTGAATGGAGGTGGGGTGGGGAGGAGTGGATGCTTCTTTCCCTGGGATTTGGGATGGGATCGGAGTGGAAGCAGTTTGTGGCCATAAGTCCCATCCCACCATATTTCCAGTGGTGGATCAGGACTCCAGGAATTTCAGGCTCTGAGTGTTTCATCACAACTGCGCCTGAAACTGTCCTGGCTTGACATTAATACGTGCCTACCTTATGGCAGGAGTCATCAGACAGTGAGAAGGAGCTCGAACCCTGGCTGATTCATCTTCTCTCTAACCCAGAGGCCCATTGTAGTGTTACTCCCACCTCCCGGGCTGAGATTAATTAACTCAGCACAGACTGAACATCAAAGATGCTCTGTATGGATCAGTACCACACTGAGTGTGACCTTAACAAGGGCTGCCTAAGTGTGCAGATATCCCACACGCAGACACTATTGACTGTTCTGTGATAGCTCAATAAAATGCAAGTACTCAGTTCTGTTTCAATAAAGCAACTACAGCAAACCCACATTCATGGATTTTTTCCAGTTACCTTCATCCATCTACAGCCCTCTTAGGATAAATATTGGGCCAGAAATCTCTCCTAAAATAACAGAGGAGCACAACAGTGCTCTCAGTTTTTAGTGGTGAATTGAAGGAGCAAGTTCCCGCTTTTGCACATGTGCAGTAAAACGTGGAAATCATGTACTTGCTCCCAGTGGTTTGCTGTCGATATGACAGCTTCAAATTAAAAGGGACATGGCACGCTGCAATCAGAGAAATCATTGAAAAATTGGGGTCACCATTGACCAGAAACTTAACTGGACCAGCCACATAAATACTGTGGCTACAAGAGCAGGTCAGACGTTGGGTATTCTGTGGCGAGTGACTCACCTCCTGACTCCCCAAAGCCTTTCCACCATCTACAAGGCACAAGTCAGGAGTGTGATGGAAACTCTCCACTTGCCTGGATGAGTGCAGCTCCAACAACACTCAAGAAGCTCGACACCATCCAGGACAAAGCAGCCCGCTTGATTGACACTCCATCCAGCACCCTAAACATTCGCTCCCTTCACCACCGGCAGACCGCGGCTGCAATGTGTACCATCTACAGGATGCACTGCAGCAACTCACCAAGGTTTCTTCGACAGCACCTCCCAAACCTGGAACCTCCACCACCTAGAAGGACAAGGACAGCAGGCACATGGGAACAACACCACCTGCACGTTCCCCTCCAAGTCACACACCATCCCAACATGGAAATATATCACCGTTTCTTCATCGTTGCTGGGTCAAAATCCTGGAACTCCCTTCCTAACAGCACTGTGGGAGAACCTTCACCACACAGACTGCAGCGGCTCACCACCACCTTCTCAAGGGCAATTAGGGATGGGCAATAAATGCTGGCCTTGTCAGCGACGCCCACATCCCATGAACGAATAAAAAAGCGCCAACTTGCTTATCTGTCCAGCTGGAAAGTAACTATTTACGCCACCAAACAGGTACGCTGAAAAATACCAGGCCTAAACTAAGTTTTAAAAGCGCGGTTAGTCTTAATGACTGCCAAACAACTAAAAATTAACTTTAAAAAATGTGGTGTCTCATATTACTCCTGATTTTAATAGTTTTGCCATTAAAAATTAAAAATTTTTTTTTACTTTTCCATTCTGTCTCTTTAATTTAATTATTTCTTTGGCTTGTTATATAAAAAAATTTTAAAATGTTATTCACAATGACATCCAGAATACTAACTTTAAACGAATGAAGTCTGCTCGCCTGCTTGAGCAATGCAGCCTGAATCTGTGGGCGGGACTTCTCTTCCTGACAGACTTGGTGGGCGTGTCTTCTCCTCACAGTTGTTTCCAGCCGCGCAGAGGCTGGGTTGATAGCGCACATTTTGTTTAAAGTTCAAATTCAAGCAATTGGACGCCACAGAGCCCGCAGTAAGTATTTTCATTAATTAAATTCGCAGGGAGCTGCAGTGAGCGTTTTAAAAACCCTGGACAGGAAGATTAATACCGACTCAGTCTGACATTTGTATCAGTGACTTTCTGGAGCAATTTAATGCTGAGTGTGCAGCTTGGGTTATTTAGATGCAGTTTGCAATGTGCTGATAATGTAACTTTATCAGACCATCTGATTATTATTTTAGTGTGCTAATTAAGGCGAGGGATGTTAGCGGGATGGAATACTTTCCCATTTCAGACACCTAGGATGAGTATCAAGTACTCCCAGATAGTTAGATGCAGGATTAACATCCCTCAGCTCCGTCCCAGAAACGTGTCTTTGCCCCAAACGCAAAAGAAGACCCAATAGTTTTGTTTTATTGGGGTAGATTTTCATCTTGCCGCCCGGGCGTAAAGCTAGTGTTGTAGATTAGCTGCCCGTTATAGAAACCTCCCAATTTTCAGTTCCGTGTAGCAAGTTGAAAATCTACCCAATATACGTCGATGCCTACTCGGAACTGAGTCAAGGCTTCACAAACTAATTTCATCCCATCGAGAAGAGGCAATGCTTAACCTATTGGTCTGGATTTGAACCTAGACGCCAGAGGTGAAAGAACTGTACTCCACAGTTTATGCTGCATTAGCCAATCCCAGCGGGGCCAGCAGTTGGGTTCTGTAATTGGCCTCAGTACCCCTGGGGCTGGAGAGTAGAAAAGTCAGCCATGTTTCCTGTTTCTCGTCATTACCTAGTGGGCTCTGCTGGAACGTGTACATGTGTGGATGTTGAGTGAGGACAGGATTGGGTCAGCAATGATGCCCAATATAGTTGAATAGGCTGTTGACATTCACTATCTAGGCTCACAAAGGATAATGGCCATTTGGACAAGGTACTTTCTATGATTCTATAAGTGACTTCTCCGCATGGTCAATCAGCTTAACTGTTATCAGATAGCAGGAAGCTAGTGATAGATTGCTCCAATTAGTTCAAATGTCCTTTCATGGCCACCATCAGATTGGCATTCGGTTTTATTAGATGATACAATGAAAGATGATGCTCTAATATTCAGAGGTTGTAACATTTCCCAGCATTGGTGATATTTGAATCTACAGAGCCTCTGTTCATTTCCAGATTTATTTGATGTCATTCATTTTTGTTTAGTTTATTTTTAGATTCTGGCTCAGATTGTCCTTGTCCAAACGGCGATTATTCTTTGTGAAAGGTTACAGCACAGAAGGAGGCTATTCGGCCCATCAAGTCTGCGCCGGCTCTATGCAAGAGCAATCCAGCTAGTTCCACTCCCCCGTCCTAGCCCCGTAGCCCTGCAAATTTTTTCCTTTCAAGTACTTATCCAGTTCCCTTTTGAAAGCCATGATTGGATCTGCCTCCACCAACCCCTCAGGCCGTACATTCCAGATCCTAACCACTCGCTGAAATTTCCTCGTGTCACCTTTGGTTCTTTTACCAATCACCTTAAATCTAATGTCCGCTGGCTCTTGACTTGTCAGCCAATGGGAACAGATTCTCTAACTATTCTGACTAGACCCTTCATGATTTTGAATACCTCTATCAAATCTCCTCTCAACCTTCTCTGTTCCAAGGAGAACCACCCCAGTTTCTCCAGTCTATCCAGGTAACTAAAATCCCTCATCCCTGGAATCATTCTAGTAAATCTCTTCAGCACCCTCTCTAAGGCCTTCACATCTTTCCTAAAGTGCGGTGCCCGGAACTGGACACAATACCTCACAGGTAAGTTTTAAAACATTTCCCCCACCCGGCTAGCGATCCACCCACGAACCAGTGTGTGGTGTGTACTCCCGCACCTCCTGAAAGCATCAACGATTTACTCGGTACGTTTCTGTGGATGGCGGTTGCTCCTGGGCACCTCGCCCAAGTGGTCATTATTCATGGGCCTTGACAGTGAATGCCAGAGGACTATTACTGGACATTATGGCCAAGCCCAATCCCGTCTTTACCTGATGTCCACACACAAGGACTTTCCAACATGGGTCACTGGATGGTGATCAGGATTGGGTGATAGTTACTCTACCTATCGCAAAGGTGCTAAGGGCAATTGCAGTTGCTCCTCTTATAATTGATTAATTTTGAAGAACGTTGGGAGGTCCTGAGGATGTGATAAGCTGCTATATAAGTGCAAGTTCCTTCTTTATTACTTCCACCTGAGCTGATAGCACATTCAACACATACTGGGGAGGCAAGCTGGGAGCCACATTTTTCTACACTTGCAAAATTTTTATTCAATTTGAACCCTCATACTTTGGGTTTAGCAATCATTGCTGCAACAGGCAGGCAATTTTTTAACCTCACAGCATATTAACCAAAGGTAGCCTCAAGATTGAGGGAACTGAGACCACGTTCAGTTTGAATTGAATCACTGAACTTGACAGTACAAGCGAGACTGAATATTACTTGAACAACTCTTGCAAGGTATGTTGGAATGCAGTGCTAATCTCAGCCCGGGGAAATTACTAAATATTCAGCAGCTATACCTCCCACTGGATCCCTTTAGCTGTGTTTTTGGCTTCAAAAGGAACAATAAATTCTCTATTATATAACAAAGGTTAAGCTCTTACTCTTATCTCTGACTGTTTCTGCTTAAACCAAAGATGCTATTGCAGAATTGAATTCTCTTTTCAAACTAAACAAACTGTCAGGCCTAGTTTTCAGGCATTTGATAGAAAACCAGCTGGAGAAGCAGATAAACTGGCAGTCAGTACTGCCTTCTAAGTTCACCCATGACAGTCAGTCACTCATCAAATCTGAAGTTCAGGTTAATCGAAGGCAAACACATCAGGGTCGATATTATTTCATCCCGCCTGGTGGAAACTAGGCAGAGGGCAGATCAAATGGAGCGGGGGACTTAGCCACTCCTTTCCTGCCTTGATCTGGTTGACTGCAAGCCGGTGGGGTCCTCTTTAAATATGCAGATCGGGCTCCGATGATATAATAGGCACCCAGTCTGCTATTTTAACCTGAGACCTTAACGGGGAAGCAGTAAAATGGCTTCCCCACCAGGCCAAACCTGCAGGGGAACAAGAGCCAAAGCTAAAATAGCAAGGTAACTTTATAAACTTTTTCTTTTGTTTCCTTGTGGGTCAGGAAGAGCAGGAATGCCTACACCGGGGCCCCACAAGGAAACACTTGGGTCTCTCCTGCCCCTGGCTGCCCCCACCTCCGCTGACCGGGATTCCCCTCCTGGAACACTTACCTCATGTCTGGGGCCATTCCCACAGGTCCCCAGAAATGGTCCCCTGCTGCCCGATTTTCCGCTTCCCACCGACTTTCCAGCCCCTTTTGTCAGAAAGTTGGGACGTGGTTTGTTAATGAGGCCAGCCGTTAAAATTGGCTGAGCCCCCCTGTTGCCACTCCCCGACGGGCCTGCATTTCATTTTTTTGTGTTTCCACCCGGGAGTTAAAATTGAATCCATCGCTTAACAATGCAACAGCGTCTCCACCCATCCCAACCCACCGCTATCCATCCCTACCCACCTCCACCCATATATTCTCTGCAGTTTAGAAGAATGAGAGGTGATCTCATTGAAACGTATAAAATTCTTAGAGGGGCTTGATGCTGAGAGGCTGTTTCCCCTGCGTAGAGAGTCTAGAACTAGGGAGCGTGGTCTCAGAATAAGGGGACAGCCATTTAAGACTGAGATAAGGAGGAATTTCTTCACTCAGAGGGTTGTGAATCTTTGGAATTCTCTACCCCAGAGGGCTGTAGATGCTCAGTCATTAATACATTCAAGGCTGAGAGCAATAGATTTTTTGGACACTAAGGGAATCAAGGGATATGAGGATTGGGCGGGAAAGTGGAGTTGAGGTCAAAGATCAGCCATGATCTTATTGAATGGCAGAGCAGACTGAAAGGGCCGTATGACCTACTCGGGCTCCTATTCCTTTTGTTCTTATGAGGTTGTTGAAACCCTGCATACGGTTGTCTCAGTGAGATTCCACAACATGTTAAATCAGGACAAGACAGCTGCTGTTTATTGGAATCCAAGGGTGCCAAAAGCCACAGTCAGCACATTCCTTACTGAAACTATGCCTATGCTTAGGACCTTGGACAACACTTCAGTGAGCCCTGGAGTGAAATGTGTTCCATGGTGGTCTACAGTTCTGTTAGGCCATTACGCAGCATTGAACAGACACAAAAAGTGGACTCCTCCATACTTGCCTGCAAATTTACAGGCTGTTTGGCCCATTCTCATAACTCTTAAGTATCAAACTTAATTTTCATGCCAACCCTGTTGAGGCCTGAATTCCTGCCTCCCCCATGTGAACGAGCGCTCCAGCTGATCCTCTGACCAGTAGGTTCATGCTGCTCAAATGCCACCTCCACTTACTCCCCCTTGCTCTCATCAAGTAATCCCACCTGCCATTCACCAACATAAATGCCCTAGGAATTGATCTTTCAATGCTGGTTGCTTGCTGGGGTTTGTGTGAATTATGCTGGTGCTGCCTAGAGGGTACGCAATGATATCAGATGGGCACCCGGACCATCAAAAGAGAAGCATCTTAACAATGGTTCCCACCACCACAGCAATGGAACTGCAGAATCAGCTTAGGAACTACCATGCTCCACACAGCATTCCATCACCTCTATCTGTATTTAATCCTCAGCCATGTATCTAATTATATGTTCATCCAGTTCTTTTAAAGACTTAATCAATACAGCATTTAGCTGGGACTTCATTCCACATCTGCCAGAGGCTTGTGGGAAAAAAAATCATTCTAATTTCAGGTCTCACTTGAGGCTTGTTAATTTCACACTCATGACTTCTGATTTGAATAGTAAGTACATGGAAAACTTTTAACAGTGGAATTGAAGATTATGAGAAGGGATATACGGATGGTTCAGGACTGTGCCGTTTCTGCAGCGACTGTGGAAATGGAATGCAGTTTGTCAGGGATGAGTAATGTAGATCATAACGCTAGATTGAAATCATCACCGCTCCATTACCTTCATAAGTCAGGGAGAACTCGATATTTTCACAGATGTTCATTTGTACACACCTCCTTCCCCATTCACAGATTTCCATTCTGAGTAATACCCCGTTATTTTGTCATTTTTTAATGCTAAATATTTCTAAAAACCATGAGTGAATTTTCAAAGTTATGGAGTGTTTGTGACGCAGAATCACTTCCCATCTGTGATATTAAGGATATAATTTACAGCTGGTGGCTCAGTGTGTTTCTATTCATTCTTGGGATGTGGTTGTCACTGGCAAGTCTGGCATTTATTGCCTAACCTTTGTTGCTCGAGAAGATGGCGGTGAGCCGCCTTCTTGAACCACTGCAGTCCTTGTGGTGAAGATACTCCCACGATGCTGTTAGGTAGGACGATCCACGATTTTGACCCAGCGTCGATGATGAAAGTTTGATATACGTCCAAGTGAGGATGGTGTGTGACTTGGAAGGGAAACTGAGATGATGGTTTTCCCATGCACCTGCTGCCCTGTCCTTCTAGGTGTTGGTGGAGGTCAGGGGTTTGGGAGTTGGTGAATATAGCCTCAGGAAAGACCTGGGTTTGATTCATGCTCTGTGCGCAGTTAGCTGATCTCAGCCAGTGAGACAGAAGGTGGAAGTGGTTGATCTGAGTGTCCTTAGGAAGTGAAGAAAATAAAAACAGCCAGGCTTCCCAGTCCTGATCAGTGTCCAATGAGCCTTGTTGAAAAGTGCATGTATGTGAATGTTGGGAGTGGACAGGATGAAACTCGAAAGAATGAATAACCTACCAATACTCAAGCACTTGGGCTCATACATAAAGAATGGCCATTTGGGTGAAATACTGGCACCTGGAGAACCATATCCTAGCATGAGTTTGCAGCTTCAGGATCAGAGGAAAGAGAACTGAGGAGGGAAAACAAGCATATCAGTTCTGCCAGTGAATTCTTGTCAACTCACTTGAAAAGCACAGTTGGAACATGACTGTTAGAAGAAAACCAATTCTCATTAAAAATGTTGGTTTTGTTCAGCTGGGTGCCAGCACTTTTATGACAATACTTCCTAGAATGCCTTGTATTCACTTTATTACTGCATATGGGCTTTGGTTATTTCCTTTCCTCTTTATTTTTCCACACACGTATATGGAGAGGTAACCTTCATCTTGAGCTGCCTGCTAGAAGGTTTAAGAATAATGTAAATTTCTTGACAGGGAGCTACTTCATCTTTTTTGACAACTTCAACATTTGAACATTTAAACAAAAGCATCTTATATTTAAAGATGAGTTTGAAAATTGAGTTCTGGTCAGTCCTGTGATCACTTGGAGCTAATCAATTTCCCTGCAGCCTCACCGCAGTGAAATCAAGACCAATTGCAATCCTAGGTCAGGGACAACACGGGTGAGATACAGAGAAAAGCTCCTTCTACTCTGCCCCAACATGTCTCAGCCCCAATGTTAAAAAAGAGCACCCCCTACTGCGGCCAATGAGGCATTTACCCATTTCCCACCTATTTGGTGGCCTCTCTGAAAGAGATTACCAAATTAATGTCAAATTAGGGGCAGTTTTGTGCTGTGGGCCTGAATTGAGACTGTGCAAACTCATTTCATATAGGACTCTTGAAGCCAGTAGACAGAGGAGTTTCATCTGATCAGCCTGGATTTGAACACAGATTCCAGGAGGTGAAAGACAAAGGGTCTTCACCAGAAATAGTCTGTTTTCATTTCAGATATTGATGGACCTGCTATGTATTTCCAGAATTCTCTGTTTTTATTTCCAATGTAGATAAGTTATCATCCTAGAGATGTCTTATAAGCCAGTACATATATTCATGATAACTGTAAACAATAATTAGCATTGTGAATAATAAAAGGTGATGAAACATGCAAGTGTCTTCAACATGCAGTGTCAGCCCAGTCCTATGCTCAGTTCAGAAAGAGTCACTTTGACACCAACTGTAAATACATCTGATGCTCAGGCCTCCTATTTGGATATTTATATTGTATCCCTATCTCTGTAACCTCCTCCAGCCCTACATCCCTCCCAAGTTATATTTCCATTGAAGTCACTGGGAGATGTAAGACGGGCTGCCAATTCGCTATCGCCTGTTTTACACTATCGCAAAATCAAAATTACCCTTCTTCGCTATCTTGCAGGGAAATGTAGACAGCTTCCAAGGACAAGAATCTGTTGAATTGATTTAGTCTGGAGTAGTAATAGAGATTAATATTAGTTTTGTTTAGTGACACATTCTATCTGTATCCCATAGCAGTCTGAATTATAACTTCAATTCCAAACTTGTGACTTTATTTTAGTTTCAAAATCAATGACAAGAATCCATACAGTGCCTGTAGTGACCATTGTATCTTTTATGTGCTGTCCGTTAATTTTCTTGTTCTCATTGATCCAATGTTTTTCATTGACATGGCTGTCAACCAACGTGGCAAAGATGTGACAAAGACCAACTGCCAGTCAGCTAAGACATATCAGAAACCCCAATCAATTGGAATTGTCGGGTTATCTTCCAAAACCAAGTCTTACTGGGTCAGTGAGCAGCCACAGACACTGTTGGGACAAGAGACAGACCGTCTTGCTGTCAGGTGCAAGTCCATGAACTAATGCAACACGACAAAAGATCCAGCAGTAAATGATAATATTTACCTTGACAAGTGCTTATTGATGAACTGCCATTTCCCTTAAATTACACTTCAGCATATTTTTGATATCAGTTAACACTTCATTCTTGATGTTTTCAAACAGCAGACATGTGTTTGACCAACAGCCCATATTCAGTTCCTTATTTTGGGAGCTGTAGATATTGCCTGGCTTATTCCTCATCGAATTCCACCACAACAATTCAACTCTCCACACTAATTTCCTGTGGAACCCTGACAGCCACTGGGATCTGGACATAAGCTTAAGGCAATAGCTGGATCTCTGATTTTCTGCTGAATTCTCCCATTAACAGTCTACTACTTCCCCTTTCCTTTTGAAACCATGTTTTTCTATTTTTTTTTAATATACACACAAACTGAGATGACTATTTTTATGCCTCTTTCTGGCATGCTAAGATCTATTTACAGGCTATTGGCCGCGTTGTCTATTTCTTTTTATGAGGTGCAAGAAACATTGGCATCTGCCCGACAATGTGGAAAATCTTTAACGTGCACATGAACCATTGGAACAGGCAGACAGGGCCTCAGTGTTACCTGAAGGACCTCTAACAATACAGCACTCCCTCAGTGAAGCACCAGCCTTGATTTTCTGCTCAATCCCTGGAGTGGAGTTTGAAGTTAGGAGCTTCTAATTCAGAGGTGAAAGTGACACTCGTTGAGCCAAGCTGACACATAGTCAGCAAATCTGAACTCGAGCTAGACCTCTGTCCGTTCTTCTCCCAATCTCTCTTCATTTTGATCAGTTCTATGTAAGGAAACCTCTGCAGCTCCGACTGTGCTAGTTCAGATGAAGGGTCCCATCAAAACATCAACCTGTCTTTCTTCTTTAGATACTGAGTGATTTGCTGTCCACATCCAGCATTTTCAAATTTAATGAATTCACGGCTTTTTAAAAAAAATCTCTATTTGTATCTGTCATCCATCTTGGAGGTAAACCCATAAAGATTATATTCCACCTATGTGAAAACCAAAAATGTTGGAAATACACAGCAGATTGGTCGTTGTCTGAAAAAAGTTAGCATTTTGGGTAGCAACCCTTCATCTGAACTGGACAGCAATTTTTTTTTTGGCATGCATGAAAAGTGTTACAATGCTTTGAAGTCTCCAAACTAGAGAAATCCATGGAGAGTGTTTGTTTGCCTAAGATGGACTACACACTCTCTCCATAGTGATGCACCTCATTTAAATAAGCTCGGGAGCTTACTGAGGTTTGGCAAGAGTCAAGACTCAGGGACCCTTTAACTGAGGCACACGGTACTGCTGGAGTTTAACCACCTTGAGCTATGCAGCCTACCTGCCGCAGGTACTGCCATGTTAGGGCATTGATCAACCTGGATAGTTAACTGAAGCTGTAAGGGAAGAATACCAGCCTGCAGTGACAGGTTTACACCTCCAGGTCCCATCATATAAGATCCTGAGGGGACCAGAAGGGGTAGATGCTGAGAGGATATTTCATCTTGTGGGAGAGACTAGAACTAGGAGCCACAGTTTAAAAATAAGGGGTCTCCCATTTAAGATGGAGATGAGGAGAATTTTTTTCTCTCAGAGGGTCATGATTCTGTGGAACTCCCTTCCCCAGAGAGCGGTGGAGGCAGGGTCATTTAATATTTTTAAGGCTGAGTTCGATAGATTCCTGATTAACAAGGGAGTCAAAGATTATAGTAAGTAGACGGGAAAGTAGGTTTGAGGTCACAATCAGATCAGCCATGATCTTATCAAATGGCAGAGCAGGCTCGAGGGGCCGAATGGCCTACTCCTGCTCTTAATTCGTATGTTTGTATGTATCAATAAGCTCGGCTGGCTGCTCACACATCAACAGTTCCTTGGGATACTGCAAGCCTGCTTGGCTCAGATATCAGATTCTCAAATCTGGTCCAAAGGATCGAATAAATTCTTATTCTCCATCCCAAGACATGTCAATTTTCAGTCACCTCAATCAAGAGATTCTGCTTACTTCTCATCCCTGGGAGGATAATTGGACCACAACAGATGTTAATCTGCCTTTTCCCTTTACAGATGCTGTCAGGCCCACTTTATTTTTCCAACATTTTATGTTCTCAGTATTTGCAGTTTACTTATTTTTATGACTCATTTATATTCCCCTGTGCCTCGCCGAACTATATTCTGCCTTCATTATAGATCTTGAAGATTGTAAACACCAGAAACATTAAGATCTACTAGTTCAGAGAGATGAACTGGAAACCCTAGCATCATTATAATGTTTTATTTATTCGTTCATGGGATGTGGGCGTCGCTGGCGAGGCCGGCATTTATTGCCCATCCCTAATTGCCCTTGAGAAGGTGGTGGTGAGCCGCCTTCTTGAACCGCTGCAGTCCGTGTGGTGATGGTTCTCCCACAGTGCTGTTAGGAAGGGAGTTCCAGGATTTTGACTCAGCGATGATGAAGGAACGGCGATATATTTCCAAGTCGGGATGGTGTGTGACTTGGAGGGGAACGTGCAGGTGGTGTTGTTCCCATGTGCCTGCTGCTCTTGTCCTTCTAGGTGGCAGAGGTCGTGGGTTTGGGAGGTGCTGTTGAAGAAGCCTTGGCGATTTGCTGCAGTGCATCCTGTGGATGGTACACACTGCAGCCACTGTGCGCCGGTGGTGAAGGGAGTGAATGTTTAGGGTGGTGGATGGGGTGCCAATCAAGCGGGCTGCTTTATCTTGGATGGTATCGTATAATGTGTGGAATCTATGCCCATTATTACAAGAGTTGCAGGAGCTGGCAGCATTCAACGTCTCAGTGGCAATGTAGGAGATTGTACATGCCAGAAACAATACAACAACAGCTGTCTTGGGTAATGTGGTACAGAACAATTTAGAGTTCTGCTCTAATGCCTTTCTCCTCCTTCCCCACTTCCTCCCACCAATTACATCTCTCCTCTCCTGAAGGCACTTGGCGCATGCCAATGTATGGATACCTGGGCATTGGCGGCTCTCCGCTATCTCACTGAAGTGCCCATTCTCTACATGTGAAGGTCAGCACAATACTTAACCGAGAGAGGGCATTACAACCAAGCTTGATTTTGTCCTCTCCTAAAGTCCAAACACCATCACATTACAGCAGGCATCAATGGATAGCGATCAGGAATAGGAACTCTGGCTGATTTTCCCCCTCCCAGTCACTGAAGCAATTACATTGTCCCTACATCCACCCTGGCTGAGATCAGATAACTCAACGCGGTACACTGCAGATTTATTTTTAGGCCTTGGCAAAGACCATGGCCGTAAAAAGGTATGGTGCTGTTATGGAGAGAAAGGAGGCTACGTCTCGGCCCTCTCCCTCCATTGAAGGATCTTGGGGACTTACTGCCACTGCCCCAAGCCCTACTGCCATATTTCTTCTTGTGGTCTCTGGGGATGGCGAAGACAGTGTTGGCAAGGAAGGAAATCGTCTAGTTACCCGGCCCAGCCCCCTCCCTGTTTCTAGCATTTTCATTGTTTGTCCCAGGTTAACTGTGATCATTGTCCTTTTACCAACAGTGGCATTTTTCCGATTACCAGAGCTGCCATCCTTGTGATCTCTCTGAGTGAGATTACCAATCAAAATTAATCACAAAGATTAGTACAGACGAGGGAGGCCATTCAGCCCACCTTGCTCATCCTTCCATGGAAACCTGCAGTCGCCCCATCACAGGATTTAACTGCCTCTTGAATGCTTCTGGAGTTTTTGCTCCTTTTAGCCTGCCTGGAAGAGAATGCTAGGTATTACTCATTGTTTGAGTGAAGGAGCCAGACATCAGTCCAAAACTTGTCTTGCATCAGTTTGTACCTCTGCTCTCCTTGTCCTGCATTAATTGTTTAACTTGAAACAGTGCTCAGAATTAATCTTTTTATTCTTCATAGTATCTTACATATCCCTGTAAGGTACCCACTCCTATCATGTATCCCCTTTCAAGGTTGAAGAGTCTAATTTGCTAAATTTTCTTCATAACTCACTTCTTTGATGCTGGGGATCAGCCACAACTCCATTCCTTGGCGACCACATCTGAACAAAGCTTTGAACGTGTGGTCTGACCAGGTCACCATACAGCTTCAAGACAATAGTCTGAAATTCTAAGGCTAAGTTCTTCAATCACACATTTTCCAGTGCAAAGCAGAAAATTGAGAGGGAACATGAGTCAAAGGCAGGACGACAAGATTGTTGTTGTTGTTGTTGTTTCTGCCGCTGCTGCTACAACCTGCACTCCATTCGAGCATGGCTCCCTGCTAGAAGCACAAGATTGGTGAATTTATTCTATACTCTACTGATTTATGTAAGGAATCTTACAACACTAGGTTATAGTCCAACTGTTTTATTTGAAAATCACAAGCTTTCGGAGGCTTTCTCCTTCGTCAGGTGAGCGAGTGTGGGATTCCATGGAAAGTTACCGCATTTATATTCAGAGAACAATACCTTGTGATTACAGATAATCTTTCCAACTGCCCGTTGTCAAGGCAATCAAAGTGTTCAGACAGAGTGATGTTACCTACAGGACCAACGAAGACACAAACGGCCAGAACACAAAACAGAGAAAGAGAGGGAGAGAAACATCCAAAAGGAAGAGAAAGACAGAGAATGACCCGTTGTGTTAAAAACAGATAACTTTTTTTCGCTGGTGGGGTTACGTGTAGCGTGACATGAACCCAAGATCCCGGTTGAGGCCGTCCTCATGGGTGCGGAACTTGGCTATCAATTTCTGTTCGACGATTTTGTGTTGTCATGTGTCTCGAAGGCCGCCTTGGAGAACGCTTACCCGAAGATCGGTGGCTGAATGTCCTTGACTGCTTAAGTGTTCCCCGACTGGGAGGGAACCCTCCTGTCTGGCGATTGTTGCGCGGTGTCCGTTCATCCGTTGTCGCAGTGTCTGCATGGTCTCGCCAATGTACCATGCTCTGGGGCATCCTTTCCTGCAACGTTGTCTACCTCATACGTTGCAGGAAAGGATGCACCGGAGCAACACCACCTGCACGTTCTCCAACGGTCATTCTCTGTCTTTCTCTTCCATTCGGATGTTTCTCTCCCTCTCTCTCTCTGTTTTGTGTTCTGGCCGTTTGTGTATTCGGTGGTCCTGTAGAAAGCCTCCGAAAGCTTGCGATTTTCAAATAAAACAGTTGGACTATAACCTGGTGTTGTAAGATTCCTTACATTTGTCAACCCCAGTCCATCACCGGCATCTCCACATCATGGCTACTGATTTAGCAATTCAGCTCAGCATTCTGTTTGCTTTGTTGATTGCTAATTGGTGCCAAATTAGAAGCAGTTGTGTATTACGACCCCATGCCCAATGGGAATTGAGTTAAGATTGCGCGTTACATGGAATCAGATCCAGGAAGGCTAAGTTAACCAGTCATTATTCAACAAGTTTTGATAGCAGATTGTATTCCCCTTTGAGGGAGAGTACTCCCCCATCTCTGCACCTCTCTCTCACTCTTTCTGGTGGTCAGCTTAAAGCCAGTTCGAAAGTCCCTGCCAAACCTTTCCACTACATTGCAATAGAGACTGAGCACGCAAAACAAGACTCGTCCTCAGGAAAAAAAAATAAAAGTTAATGAAACCTAAAGTCTTTAAGTAGCACTTTCTAGTTAAATACATCCTCATTTCCATTAAATTAGTTTTGTCGCAAAAAAGTAGTTAATAATTGCTAAATACCTGACCAGAAAAGGAATAGATTAGTTTGTAATTAAAATTATTCATTGCTTGACCTTCTGTACATTTTACTTTCAATGTAAGAAGTCATGAAAATATTTTAAAAACCTGTTTAAGGACTGAAACACAGTTGACATTTGCATCAATTCCCTGCAATAAGTATTTAGGGAATTGATTTGAGACTGTAGTCCTGACAGTGTCCATCAGCACAGCCGTTACTGAGCCTTGTTGGGATCTGGCACAATGCAGCCTGTGGATGGAGAACAATTATGATAATGTTTTAATGAAGTCTCATTATCATACATGATTGACACATGATATCAAATTAACATACAAAACAATCTTTACAAATTGCTGAGAAGTTAGTGACAGTCAGGAGGTAGAATTCCTTTCCTTTATCCATTTTATATGACAGAATATTTTGTTCTCTTAAACACCCAATTTCTAGAAAGATTTTTTTGAAAAATTGTTTGTGCTAATTAGGGTGAGGAATGTTAATGCTGGGGATTGGAACACTTACCCATTTCAGGAACCTACTTCCAGCATCAAGCATTGCCAAATCAGTTACTGGTTAGATGCAGAGTAAAGCACCCTCTACATTATCACATTAAACATTCCCAGGTCAGATGCAGCATAAAACTGCCTCTACATTGTCCCAATAATGTGTCTCAGCTTACACAAATGTCCCCTACCACACCAGTGTAGCATTTTCCCCATTTCCCACAGCAGCCACCCTGTGGCCTCTCTGAGTGAGACTGCCAATTTGGGAGCAGTTTTTGCTAACAACTGGACTAAGACTGCACAAATTCATTTCAGCTTACCAGCAGCAGACAGAGTATGCTTCCATCTCATCAGACTGAGCTGGATTTGAGTTAGGTCCCAACAGTGAATAGCCATTGTCTAGTTCAATGTACAATCCAGTCCCCTACATGACTTTTTAAATCCTCATGTGTCACAAATGATGAGCAGTGTGATCTTCATTCTAGTACACCTGAGGCCTTGCACATTTCCTGACTGGTGAAACCATAGAATCAACTAATTGTAAATTCCTGCAGGACTGCAGCCTTCTCGAGCTTGGTGCTCCAGCCTTCAGCACTGTAGCCAGGCAAGATTTTCTCCATACCATAGCCCCAGTAATCTTTTTGATCAAGCATCTGCTTCACTTTGGTGTTTCATTGTTTTTGCCCCAACTGTTGTCCTGGCTGATAATAGCTAATACTGGGAATTAGCCTGGAGATTTCTCCTCTGCCTCAACACCACATTGGCAGTGTATTTACTCACTAAACCATCAGGGGCTGAGGCTTGGAGTTATTAATTGATTGAGGTAATTTGATGCTTGAGGCCAGCTGTTTCACAATGTCTCAGGGCATCTTTGATGGTTGATCAGTCAGCCTGGCTTATTAGTGGAACTTGGAGGGGTTGTTACTGGGAACTGGGGTTCATCCCACTTTTTCCCAAATAATTCTGCAAGACAGTGCTCTAAAGGTTAGGATGATCCTATCTGGACAAGCATTGGGAAGCTAATGAGTGCAATGTGTGGGTAGGTTGCACTGTTTAACTAGTTAAGTGCCAGAGTATCCCTGTACATACCTGAAGCTCTTGCTTATTTAAGGTCTTTGGAATTGGGTAAGGTATCTAATCCTTAAGAGGAGAGAATGTGCACTGCACATCAGGCAAACAGAAACTCTTCTCATGTGGATTTCTCAATAACTTTGTTTGAAGACCCTTAAGTGTAATGATGGATTCCTGCAGGCGTCAAATACCCACCTGACCAAACAGAGATATTCCTTAAGGAGTAAAATCCGCACTGTGATCTCCTCCAATTGATATTGGCAGTTGAATTAATTGAATTGCAATCCATCTACCACTCAGTGCAAAAGCTTCCCTTCAAAGAAAAATAAAACAATGTAGAAATGGAATTCAGCAACAAGATTCTTATTGAACGAATTGCAATGAATGCCGAATCAGATCAAGTTATCAAGCAATAACTTTAGATTAAAAGACCTGTCAGTTGCTTGCAAAGGAAGGAAATTTGGTAGTTTTGGAATGCTTGGACTAGTCTAATGATATGTATGGTATTTGCATATTGTTAACTGAAAATTAGATGGCCCACTGATGGGAGTAAGCACATTGCAATAATTACACTCCATGTCTTCGCTTGTATTGGTTTGTTATGCTTTGGGAATGCTCCAGAAGGTCTGGAAAAGAAAAGCAGTTAGTTATTAACACACCAATACAAGTGGTTGTTTGGACATAACATCTAAGAGTAAATTCACCAATCCTGCCACCCCCCTCCCCCTTTACAGGGAGCTGTGCTTGAATCATCATTGCAATGTTGTAGCCCTCTCACAAATCCGCTTTCAGTTAGGGGATTCCACCACCAGTTAGCTAGTTTTCCGACTTCCCTTCTGCCCCTGGTTTCCAAGACTATACAATGTATTTCCCACACTGTTGTTGTTTTTGATTTTTTTTCACCAATCGAATGCTAAAATAATATAACCTTGTCTTCTGCAATATCCGATTATGCCGCCCTGGACCATTTATTACGCTGGTATTAGATATGCTTTTCATATCTTCTGTCATCTTCAAGGTTATATCTTCCATAGCCTAGCCATATATTTCAACTTCTTGTACATTTGGAATCTTTCTTCAATTCCCAGTTCATTATTTTTTGTCTGCGCAAGGTATGTAAAAGAACCAGCAAATGTATGTTATGTCATATAGGACTCCCAGTTCCCAAATGGACTTTTACCAGTCTGATCCTATGTAATTTGAACATCACTCCATGCCCTATCAAAAACCAAATGTACCACTGCACTTTGTGATAATGAGCAGTATAGATTTGGAATGTCGCAGGCTCAGTCTCTAGTTATGTTGAGATGGCTAATTTTCAGTGATGGGGTCACAAGCGTGGTCTCAGCATCCCCTAGGATAATAAAGGGAAAAATCTGCCAGAGTTCCTGTTCCTGATTGCAATCCAATGACCCCTGCTGGAATGGTGTGTGTGGTCACAAGATGGGGAGAGGATTGGGTCCATTACCATCACTCGCAGTCTTGGCTTATACATTAAGAGTGACCACTTGGGTGAGGTACCAAAGGTTGCCCCCTAGCCTGTGGAGCTGTATCCAAACATGACTTGCCGCCAAGAGAGGAGGGTGATGGAGGGAAAAATTGCAGCAGGAAAAATAGGATGAATGAAACTTTTGCAGGCTAAACATATAGAACATATAGAAATTCAGGATAGATCTGCAAGTTATTCTGTTGTAATTTTATTCTCATCAAGGTGATGGATGATAGTGCTGGCAAATGGAACATCTTCCATTTCAGTCGCCCAGTATCAACATCAAGCACTTCCAGATCATATATAGCATAGGGCACACGCATAGTAAAGCTCTCTCAACACAGCCTTGTCAGGTACTGCCAGATCAGCTATAGCATGGGATGGTGGAGGATAATCTTCCCTCTATACTGTCCTATCAAGCTTCCTAAGCCAGTAATAGCACAGAGTAAAGCTCTTATACACTGTCACAATAACGTTCCTCAACTCCAACCTCAGAAGAGTAGACCCTGCTGTAGTGTAATGATTTTAACTGGATTTGTACCATAAAACAAAAAAAAATTGCCAAACACTTTTCATGAGGATATCTTCCCTTTAATACAGCCCTTTAATGAAAAATTTTAACAAAAAGAATTGGATTATGTAAATCAATAGGTAACAATGATTAGGCACAAGCTTAATCCATTGGACATAATTTACATTTGAAAACGCAACAGGAGATTTTATGTTTTGTTCATCATGTTTTGAAGTTCCATCCCTTCCCACAGTGTTTCCTACGTATTTTAACATCAATCATGGCTGAGTTAGAATTGAGACTGATTCATTCCATCAAAGATTAAGTTCAATCCATTAAGTTCGATTATTCACACAGTGAAAGATGATTCCTTCATCATGCTGATCAATAACTGGATTTGTTTTTTTTTAGATGTATTTCTTTCTTCCCATTTGTTCCTTCTTTTTATCCTCACATGCTGTCTTTCACCACTTGTGTATCACTGGGTTCAGGTAATCTCGTTAGACCCACATATACTGTGTATTCTGGGAGATTTGTATGCCCTGAGATTGACTGTGTTGCTTTCACTTGATGGTCCTTCTGCCACCCTAGCCAGAAAGTTATGAAATTCATTTGGCTGGGCTGGAGAGATTGGTGAAGAGCCAAGGTCCACAGTGCAGGACATTACCAAAGTCTGAAAGGCCTGAATATTGTAGGAGGAAGGGAGCTTGGGGTTCCAACGTTTTGAGGTTCTGGGAAAGATTGAGTTAGAGTAAGAAACTGTGTGATGAGTCTTGATTTCAACACAGTGAGGATGAAGAATGGAGGAAGCATGTGTAGGACAGTGTATGTGAGCTCAGCAAGACAATGAGAAGAAAGTTCCAAGCAACAATGATAACAGTAGTAGCATTAAAAAGAGAGATAGAAACGTTACAACACAGGGAAGAAGGTTAGAAAAGAGAGAGAGATTGCCTGTCAGACAATGACTGTTATACAGGGGCTCCAAGAAGTTATGAACTTTTATCTTTTCACCCTACTGTTGCCATTTTATTCACATTTTTATGCAATTTTGGCAGATTATCAAATCTCTCTAATTTCTCCCTGGTCTGTGCACCACTTGTAGCTGAGAGACCAGGCAGGGTACACAGTCCAATGTGTTTATCAATGCCACAAGTCAAAACAAGTTGTTTTAACCTGCATAATACAGTGTGAATACATATTTAGAATACAGTGTGAAGTTTTAGGCACCTTCAAAGAATGGTGATGGATTGGAGAGAGCATCAAAGACAGCATCAGGACGTAGGCCTCTGAGTTATGAAGAGAAACTTAAAGAACTGATGGTTCTTTTTAATTGGTGAAAAGGAGATTGAAGGGAAACATGATTAATGTCTTTAAAATTATTATTACAGTCCCATGGGAGTCCGCAACCCTCTGAATCTCTCCCTATTGTCCATTGTTTGTGCGTGAGCCGGTGACAGTGAATGTTGGCAGCCTGCCCTCAGCCGACATCCACAGATGTGCTCTTTTCAGCAGAAATTACAGGGTGGTGATTGGGGCAAGAACCTTGGTTGGTTTTCCCCTGTCTAGCCCAGAGATGCTGAGGCTAATTATAGCACTGACCTGCACCATCTGATCTATGTGCAGCAGTAGCACATCAGACAACCAACATATCATCCAATTATATTTAACAGTAATGAAGCCATTCTGGGGAGGTAGATTTGGAATCTTTGCCGAGGGTGAGCATTTAAGCTTATTTTACATTTTGAAGTGTGTCACATTATTCTCGAGCTCTGTTCAGCTACTTGAAGGAGCACAGCAACATTATTAAATGTAATTGTAGGGATGCTGGTTGGAATGAAATGGAGAGTGATGCAGTTTGCTGAAAATTGATTTCAGTAATATTTTCTTATTGTAATTGCACTGCACCAATGGCTTTGAATGGACCCAGCTTCCTGCACGATATAAAAAATCACTAGCTATTTCCTCACAATTCATGCTCCTGAAATGAAGTTCCTGTATTTTGCTGCACTAAAGTAATGAGATTTCTAGAAATGGAGAGACTGAGGTTTTTTTAAATCTCTCTCCTCCTCAATGAAAGGCCCAGACTCTTTGCAGAGGGACAGTTCCATAACTGCTGGCTACAATCTGGTGGCTATTCTGCTTGCGAGAACTGAGTCGATGAGGCCTAGATTTACTGGTCAGCATTATTTTAACATTGGCGATAACCCATAACGGATTTAGAGTGTCAGCTTGGCTCAGTAGGTAGCACTCTCGCCTCTCAGACAGAAGTTCATGGGTTTAAGTCCCACTGAGGGACCGAGTACATAACCTAGGCTGACACTCCAGCACCGTACTGAGGGAGTGCTGCTTTGTCAGACACCCTATCTTTTGGATAAGTTGTTAAACTGAGGTCTGGTTAGCCTGTTCAAATGGACATAAATGATCCTATGGCCCTAATCAAAACGAGCCAGGAGTTGTTCTGGTCAGCATTTATCCCTCAACCAAAACCAGATTAACCATTCATTTATCTCATTGCTGTTTGTGGGATCTTGCTGTATGCAAATTCCCAGCTGCATTTGTCTACATAACAACAGTGACTGCAATTCAGATTTAACCCATTGGATGTGAAGCGCTTTGGGAAATTCTGAGGACATGAGCAGCGATGTGTAAATACAAGTTCTTTTGGTTTTTTTTTACCACTGATGTTAAAATAATGACATTCATCAAATTTATGCTTAAGTGTTGGCTAGGTAGTTAACCGTAAGGGCATAACAGCCAGCCCCAATCCTGTTCATATCCAACATCCAGTCATATAGCCCCCATTTTAACCCCGGGCGGGGGCCGAGACAAACCACCCTGACCTCGGCAGTTTGAGGCCTGGCCGATTTTAACTCCTGGGCCTCATTTGCATGTCCAGGTGCCAGTTGCCCACTCGAAACTGGCAGCAAGTGGCAGCTGGCCGGTGGGTAGGAGTGGAAAGTTGGGCAGTAGGAGGCCGCCTTCTGGGACTGAAGGAACAGCCCCCAGCACTCGGGTAAGTCACAGGGAGGGGTTTTTGGGAGCGTCTTGCAATGAGAAAGGGGGTGAACCGGGGGCCCAGAGTGGCCCCACAAGGAAAGTTGAAAGAAAAGTTCAATAACTTACCTTTTTGAGCCTTTTCTGACCCTGACCCTGACCCTTCCTCCCATTAGCTACACCTAGTGGGAAAGCCAGAATGGATTCCCTGCTCAGGCCACTTTAAAATAGTAGTCCATCTCCAATGATGTCATCAGAGTCTGATTTGCATATTTAAAGGACCCTGCCGGTTTCCAATGGATGTCCTTCCCGCCTGCCCAGAAGACCAGGTTAAAATGGAAGACTGCAGGAAGGGAGCAAAACATTTGTGGGTAAATCTCCTTGTCAATTTTAACTGCCTGCCAGACTTGTTTCTGCCGGGCAAGCAGGGTTAAAATTGCACCAATATTCTTTTCAGCAGAGATCACCAGATAATGATCAGGAACTAGAACTCTGATGGATATTTTCCCTCCAGAGTTGTTAAGGCCAATTCTAATCCCATCTACTGCCACCCAGGTGATATTAGCTAACTCAGCACTGAGCAGAAATGACTTTACATTTAAAGTGGGAATGTCTTTACTCTGTAACACGGCAACTCTCTAGGCTCACACATGAAATGAGAATTTACCAGCCTTCAATTCAATACGATTCATATAATTCAGACGTTCCCCAGTATCCTCCTGACTCTTTATCTGTTGGGACCAACTCAGCTGGAATAGAAATGAATTGCCTGCACTCTCCTGCATTAAAGATAGGACAACGAGGAAAAGATTTTTTCATTTATAGCTAGAACTCTAGAATTGGACAATTGCCCAGTCTCTGCACCTATATTATTCTCATATTGGAAAAATGTCAAGTATGCTAAAAGAGGTGATATATTCTCTTTTATGTACAACATGTCAAATGTAGCCCATTAGTTATTTCATAAATGGCACCAACAAAATATAGGTGTATAAAGGCAAGAGAGATATTGGTGCACTAGTTACCTGTTTTACATTGGTGATTAAATCTTCACAGGAAATCCTTTACATTTTCTATGCTCTTGCCTGTACTCTATCCATTGTGGCAGGAGTATACAGCTGGATTAACCAGCGCACCATCCTTTAAAGCATCAGGGAATCACATGCAGGTCTATCGCTGGGAATACATTGAGGGTATGATTAGAGCTGAGCCATACTGCATGGACTCACACAAAGAAAATATTTTGTTTTCTTTAAGTACATTTTTGCTTCTTCACATCCTGTGAATTTTATGACACGATTAAAAAGGTTCTTTTCCATAAAATTTTATTCTGGAATGTATGCTACCAGCCGTTTCTCCTCAGCTTATAATCTCATTGCCGCCATCGGTTATGTCGCAAGACAGTCTAGAAGTTTCCATTTACAGTGACTGAGTGGATGAAACCAATCATTTTGACTGGCCGTGCCATTCATCACACAACAACAACAACAACAACTACTACTACTACTACTACTACTACTACTACTACTACTCACATTTATATAGCGTCTTTAATATAGTAAAATGTCCCAAGGTGCTTCACAGGAGCGATTATCAAACAAAATTTGACACCGAGCCATATAAGGGGCTATTAGGACAGGTGACCAAAAGCTTGGTCTAAGTGGTAGGTTTTGAGGAGTGTCTTAAAGAGGAGGGAGGGGTAGAGACAGAGTTGTTGAGGGATGGAATTCCAGAGCTTAGGGCCGAGGCAGCAGAAGGCCGCCAATGGCCAATTCACAGTAAGAGTGCAGTTTGAACATCACGGCTTCTAATTGTGTTTTACCTCTTTAACGGTGATCAGTCGCCTGAAGGTTGGGACTAACCTGGAGCACCATTACTTATATTGAATGTGAACAGCTCCTTTCCCCTCCCGGGAATAATAGTCAGAATACCCACCACCCAAAAAAAAATCATAGCAGGCACACAACCTGCTTCGTCCAAGATTGCTGAAGATTGACATCAGCTGTTTTATTATAGTGACAGGAAGCAAATCTCCATCATTTGCCTACATAACAATAATCACTGCACTTCAACGTAATTCACTTGGTGTGATGTGATGTGCTTTGAGTCATTTCTAAGATGTGATAAAGCATGAGATAAATATGTCATTTTTTTTCTTGAAATTCAGCAACATTACTCTTAGCAACTGCTAGGTTAAATGGGAACATGTAAAAAAAAATCCCAGAACTTCTTTTGTTTTCCAAGTACTTATTCTAGTACTTAGTTTAGGGTGAATAAATCAATTCCTGCTGTTTGAGTAGATCTGACGATAACATTAGTGTTCGTTTCAGTGTGTGTGAATGAACTATATAAATGCTCAGGCCAGGGAGGGTGGCATTTCCCTGCATCATTTAGTAGTTTAAGGGCTAATGATGGTCCCTAAAGTTCTACAATAATTTAGAAAATATTCAATGCAGAGAATTGCAAATAATTCTATTAAGTTTTTTTAAAAAATTTGCAGGTTTGGGGATAATTAATTCTTCACGATTCCTTTCTGATGCTTCGGTTGCATAAAGGCACATACCCTCCTGAAATTAACCTGTGACAGGAATAAACTCACATAACAAACAAAATCTGAGAAAAGCAAATTAATGAGTTTTGTGGGCTGTGTAACTCACAGTTAGATGTTACACTTCGAGTAACATTTTAATATGACACTGTACAACTTTCCTGTTCTTAAATAGAATTATTAATATACATTCAATGTATAATCAAATCACAGCTTCAGGCTGCAGAATATTGTAAAGTTAAAGGAATTACATAACTGGAAACAGTAAGGACCTCCAGATAATATGTGAATAAGACATCAAATTGTTACAAATCAAAGACGATGAATTAGAAGTCAAGGACAGAAGTCAGAATCGAAATTGAATCCAAAGTTAATTAGCTGGAAATAAGCATTAGAGACCAAGAAGGTTCCAGGTTCAATCCTGGTCTAGTGGTGAGTTAGATTGTCCCATTCAGAGCAGTAGTAGATGCAGTGCAATTAGCCTCAACATCACCAGATACATGGAGAATCAACACCCAAGATGAGAAATTTAGGAGCATGCATGAACCACAGAACCACAGCATTCGTCCCATATACCACCAAGGTAGCTCTTGAGGCCATCAGAAATAGAATCATTGTCAAGAGACAGAAATGTCCAGCAAGCATTCAGCTTTAGAGCAGAAGTTTGTGCTCATGACTTAGGTCTTCAATTGGACAGTGATTTTGGAGGAAGGATCGTAATTCAACCACATACTACACCACTGCATTGCAGTTTATGAAATGGTCTTCAACTAAGTCAAACATGGAATGCTGTGGAAAGCAATTGACCAGAGTGGATAATTCAAACACAATGTAATAAAGAAAAGGACACTCCAACAGTTGGAAGATATAATTTGAGGAAGGAGACCACTTGGGCAAGATCATCCTGCTGGGAGAAATCAAAGGCTAAAGACCAAGAGGAAGACCAAGGGAAAGTTGGCTAGACAATACAAGAGACTGGCAGGATTGAAAATCTTACTGGTAGTCACAATAGCACATGATAAGCAACATTGTTGTAGGATCATATATTGGCCCGCCTTACTTCAGACATAAGGGTGCCACCTGAAGACACTTGCACAAAAAAAAATGATAAAGCCAACCAGGGCTCCCCGCTGATCAAATTGAAGATGTCTGATCTCCAAGTTCAAGTATACACAATTATTCAGTATGCTATTGCCTTGTTTCTTGGCCTTTATGTGGTCATGCTGATTGGGGGAGGTATGAATATAATATTGACAAACATTTAATGACAGCCATTGATTGTTTTTCTTGTTCCCCAGTTTTCTTTTCTCTTCTGAAGATGTTGATTTATTGCAGTGTACAATTCCTTTGGAAATAGGCACCCTTCAGTACCTCTCCCAAGGTACTTTTTTAATGTGTAAGTCTAGACAACGTCAGCCGGCTTCAGTGAGCAAGGGATACAAACCTGATGCTGCCCTACATCTTATGTGTACTTACGTGAACTCTGGCTGATTTTCCCCTTCTTAGCCTAGTAGCATTGAGGAAATTGTTGTGGCCCTATCACTGCTTCAGCTGAAATCAGCTAACTCTGTACAGACTGGGGATTGCACCGGAGATCTTCCTGGTTTGCATTGGCTCAGTTGCACACCATGCAGTGCATATACCAACTGAGCCACATGAAGAGGTTCATAACCATTTCCACTTGGCATGAGTCAGGTGTCAGCTGTGGTTCTGTGGTAGGACTCTCGCCTCTGAGTCAGAAGGTCATGGGTTCTAAGCCCCACTCCAGAGACTTGAGTACATAATCTAGGATGGTACTCAGTGCTCCATTGTTAGAGGTATCATCTTTTGGATGAGCCATTGAACTGAGGCCCTGTCTACCCTCTCAGGCGGACGTAAAAGATCCTATGGAAATATTGAAAGAGGAACAGGGAGTGCTTCTGGTGTCCTGGCCAATATTTATCCTTCTATCACCAAAACAAAAAACAGACTGGGTTAAATTATCATTTTCATCATAGGGGTGGTAATCTGATGGAGTGGATTGCCTGCCTGATTTTCATTCCATCGAAATGAATGGAATTAAAATCAAGTGGGTGCTATAATGGGCAGAAGACCCGCTCATCCAGATTACCACCCATGCAGCGAAAACAAAGATTTACCTCATTATCTGGTCATTTATTCTCATTGTGGTTTGAGGGACGCTGCTGTGCACAAATTGGCTGCCACATTTCCCTACATTACAACAGTGACTTAGACTTCAAAAATACTTCATTGGCTGTGAGGTGCTTTGGGATGTCCTGAGGTCGTGAAAGGCGCTACGTAAATGCAAATTGTTTCTTTCACAAATGATTTTGGAATTTGCACTTAGCATTCCAAAGTTGGCCATGTTTTCTCCTATCTATTGATTCCAAAACTCAACCAGTAAATTAATAAGGTGTTTCTCAGGCCCAAGGCAGCACAGGCATTGGGGTTGAAGGTAAATTGGTGAATTCAATCAGTGCGATGTTCTTTTGTCATGTTTCTGATTTCCAGCATTTGAAGTTGTTCGTTTTTATTTATTCTTTTGTAATACTGAAGATTAACATTAAAGGCACCATATAAATGCAAGTTGTTGTTGTTCAGATAACTGGGATGCCTTTTACAATTGGCAAATCTGAGAAAGATCAGCCATAATCCTCCCTAGCTTTCTAATTGATTGATTCTCAGCTTTGCTGTCAACTCCTTCACCAGGATGATGATACAGTTTCTAATCTTGATTATCAGATTCTTCCCCTTTCAAGTCCATTCACTGCATCTGGTGAATTACACCTAACCCATAATGCCACTTACTGAATTGTCTGAGTGCTGTTGGTCGCATTGTTATCTTTCAATGAGACATGGACTGTAGCACTGTATATTCTTTCAGTTTTAAGACAATTTTCAAAAGGTTTAACTAAGTCAAGGCAAATATCAAACCAACCATCAAAATGAAATAACACCGTACAGCGGGATGTGTGTAAGGAATTATAAAACACAATTACCCTGTGACTATAAAACTAATATACGCTCACCTCCACAAAATCCATTCAATTTTTCCTTTCTTAAGAGAAAAACTGTATTAAAAGCATCTATTGTACCATGCTGTAATGAATGGGTCTCAAACAGTCATAGAGATGGTATAATGTGAGGGTTGGTGCTTATGGTCACTATCCAATGACAGTGTAGAAGTATTGTGTCTGATTCAGGACTGGTTCGGAGAATGAAGACAATTCAGAGAAGAGCCACAAGGCCGGAGAAGCTTGGGCTTTTCAGCCGCAAAAAGAAAGCAACTGAAAGGTGACCTTTATAGAATATAAAATAGTAAAGGTAGATCCAGAAAATTACTTCAAATTAAATTGGGCAAAAGAAAGTACCAAAGCCAGAAAGTTTCAATCAGAAAGTGGCCAAAAGCTCGAGCTGGGAGCTGAAAAGCCATTCGACGAGCCAGCCTACAGGTAATGCTCTTGTGGTATCCTACCATCTACTATTCTTCATAGCTATGTTCTTTTCTTCATTATCGTTGGCAAATGAGGGTAAATGATTGAGGCCTGTAGTGTGGTACACCAATAAAGTTGAAAAGAGTAGGAGAGTCGATGGGATAATCCAAGGAATAATGGTTAACTGACCCCAGCCTGGGTTTTAAAAGACTGTCTGTCTTTCCAGTCCCACCAACCATCTCTTCATCTACTCCACAGGTCTGTGTTCTTCCATTTTAAGACAATTTCCTTTGGTTAACATTTGAGTGAAATTGGAGACTTTGGCAAAAGTCTTCCTTGCGAGTGACAATTGACATTGAAATCTTTGTTCCTACACTGACTTAACCCAATCAATTAAGTCATTGATGTGATAAATGCAGAATATGGCACATTAATTCCTGACATTTACTTGTGTAGATAGATATTTGTTCTGCTCAGAACTTGAGGCACAGCTTTTTAACCCTTTGTTTAGAAATGCTTAAAACATAACCGCAGAACCTCCAATAAAATGGTTTGATCAATTGTACATAAATCAAAAAAATGGAGATGAATCACAGTAAAAACTATAGAACCAGTCTACAACTGAAGAGAAAGAAACCCCGACATGACCAGAAGAATAAGGATAGGTTCAAGAGAGGGCAACAAACCCAAGAATCAGAATCCTCGTTAAGAACGGTAAGAAAATACAGAGCAAGAAAAAGCCCTTTGTCACCTTAGATTCCAACCAGAGTCCATGTTTGATTATTCTATTATGGACTTCCCTGTCACACCACCTATTAATCTACTTTAGGGAACACTGAGTACCTTTTCCTACCTCCCCATGAAAAAAAAATCAGTGTTATTAGTATCTCCCTAACTCTCGATCTCCTTTCTCAACAAATATCAACCCAGTTCCTTTTAAAGGTGCTAACCGATCCTGAATCAACTCTAATCCCTGGGAATCTGTTCCATGCCCACTATCCTATGGGATAAAAGACCTTTCTTAAATCTCCAACTTTGTTCACAGCTTGTAAATGTTATACTATGTCTTCTAGTCCAGGTTATCCAAGCTTTTTGTCTTTGTGAGTCACATAGATCTATGCATCGAGTTACATCGAAACTACAGCACAGAAACAGGCCATTCGGCCCAACTGGTCTGTGCCAGCATTTATGATCCAAACGAGCCTCCTCCCTCCCTATTTCATCTAACCCTATCAGCATACCCTTCTATTCCTTTCTCCTTCATGTGCCTATCTAGCTTCCCCTTAAACGTATCTATGCTATTTGCCTCAACTACTCCTTGTGGTTGCGCGTTCTACATTCTATACATCATGAAACCTCGGAAGCCACGCACAAAGCTTAAATCCATGTTCCTGTTAATTTGCATGTACCTCAATCTGTTGATACCAACAGATCTTGGGGTTCTGATTTATCCATCAGTGAGGTAGAAGAACTGACAACAGCCCTCTCCAAACTTAAAGGCCCAAAAACATCAAACCAGCGAATGAGAAATATAAGCACAAATTGGACTGAGTTCCCTAGGCTTCAGGCACCATGGTTTCAACACCCAATGCTAGTCCTTTGCTGATTGTCCAAGTCAAAGAGCTTGCTTACTCTGACCTTACCTCTCATTATCTTAGAGCAAGGCAAAACAGGTAACCTCCCTTGCACATCCCTTAGCCAGAGCCATGGTCTCTGTCCCAACCTTATTCTATCCCTAGCACAGTTTTTGACATTCAGAAGCCGCTATTTTCATCGTCTCCGGGAATTTTTAGGCACAACTTGCTGATCCCCCATGACATTGCTCACAGGTAGTCTGAGGTCTAGAGTGTGGTTGGGATATTTAACTGTTCAAATGAAGCTATATTTAATCTGGCCCATCTCTTTAACGTGACTACGCCAGTACTGCCTGCGGGGAAATAGTCACATCCTGAGGTTATTTTAGAGGCTAATTTTGGGATGGGGATGGGTGGGGGGAGTTACTATATATTGGTAGCTGCTTGCAAATCCCTGGTTCCTGCTCTTGGGGAAAAGCCAGATTATCAACATCAGAAAAACCAGCGGAAATTAGTAGGTTTCTTTTTATACTTATGACATGTAAATTGTGGAGGATACAAGACATATATATAGGGGGAGAGAGAGAGAGAGTGAGGGGGAGATATAGATAGATAGATAGATGGGTTATTAACGGATAGATTGTTGTACTCAGGCAGCAGATCATGCTACATGCAGTAAGTATTGAAATTCACGGGATTTCTTGTGGGCTGTTGCAATGTGCTGGTTTTATTCCTCTAATTATCATTGAAAGAAATACAGGCATACAATCAGAAATTCGGGGATGATTTGTTTGTCGATTCCGCTGTAACAGAGTGGCAATTAATAGCCACACATAACAAATAGGTGCTGCATGGAAATATTTTTATTTTATCCCTTTGTTTATACAGGACTAAGGCTGTTAATCGTTGCACTGGTAGCTCGCCTGAATTTTAATTAGTTATGGATTAAATTCTTTCTCTACATTGATGTTGTCAGGACATTACACGAATCCACATTGTATGAACATATGATTTTTGATCGAAAAGTGTGCACTGGATGCTGAAGTCCAGCAGATGGACTCTAACCAATCAAAGGAAAGTTGCAAAATAGATGTGAATTTGGCAACTGATGCAAATAGAAGCCAGCTGTTCCAGCTGCTCGGAATGACTGGCTTAAAAGAGCTTCAGTTGCCTTCTCCCTCCCGCACCTGAAGGTATTAACATGCTGGGATGTTGTTCCACGGGTGCTGGGAACCGTTTGCTACTCTCCCCAATAGCCATTCTCTATATGCGAGTGACAGCAGGTTATTCGACCTTGGGGGCATCACAGCCAAGCCCAATATTGTTCACAGACACGCGCTTTCCAATGAGGAGATTGCTTGGAAGTCAATCAGTGGTGTAGACTGTCACCCCTTCTAACACTTTTCTCACACTCCTGGGTAGAAACCTAAAGTGATGTTCCATCTCTCGCCTCTAGCCTCCTATCTCTCTGACCCTACATCATATTTTCATGGCTCTCTCTATTTCATCAATAATATTATGCTTGGTAAGAGTGAGCCTTTGGCTCAGTGATAGTATTCCCACCTCTGAGCCAGAAGGATTGGGTTCGGGCCCTACTCCAGACAGCCCTCACCAACAGAAACCGGAGTGCTGACTCTGAATACTGGACTGACGTCCAGCTGGAGTACTTGCGTCCAAGTTGACTTGTTAGAAATGACCAACATGTTAGAAACTTGCCAATCAAAGCAGTACTGAAGATGGACATAAAGTGACGATTCACCGATCAGTTTCTCAGGAAGGTTGTGGAGTGTTTTTTTTTATTCGATCATGGGATGTGGGCGTCGCTGGCGAGGCCGGCATTTATTGCCCATCTCTAATTGCCCTTGAGAAGGTGGTGGTGAGCCGCCTTCTTGAACTGCTGCAGTCCGTGTGGTGAAGGTTCACCCACAGTGCTGTTAGGAAGGGAGTTCCAGGATTTTGACCCAGCGACGATGAAGGAACGGCGATATACTTCCAAGTTGGGATGGTGTGTGACTTGGAGGGGAACGTGCAGGTGGTGTTGTTCCCATGTGCCTGCTGCCCTTGTCCTTCTAGGTGGTAGAGGTCGCGGGTTTGGGAGGTGCTGTCGAAGAAGCCTTGGCAAGTTGCTGCAGTGCATCCTGTGGATGGTACACACTGCAGCCACGGTGCACCGGTGGTGAAGGGAGTGAATGTTTAGGGTGGTGGATGGGGTGCCAATCAAGCGGGCTGCTTTGTCCTGAATTTCGTCGAGCTTCTTGAGTGTTGTTGGAGCTACACTCATCCAGGCAAGTGGAGAGTATTCCATCACACTCCTGACTTGTGTCTTGTAGATGGTGGAAAGGCTTTGGGGAGTCAGGAGGTGAGTCACTCGTCGCAGAATACCCAGCCTCTGACCTGCTCTTGTAGCCACAGTATTTATACAGCTGGTCCAGTTAAGTTTCTGGTCAATGGTGACCCCCAGGATGTTGATGGTGGGGGATTCGGCAATGGTAATGCTGTTGAATGTCAAGGGGAGGTGGTTAGACTCTCTCTTGTTGGAGATGGTCACTGCCTGGCACTTGTCTGGCACGAATGTTACTTGCCACTTATGAGCCCAAGCCTGGATGTTGTCCAGGTCTTGCTGTATGCGGGCTCGGGTGGGACAGGTTTGGCCAGCAAGGGAGGGCAGTAAGCATGGAGGCCACTGTGAAAAGTTTAAATGCAAAGAAAGAAAAGTCAGAGGCATGTTTAAGAGAGCCAGACATCATGTCTTAGGTTTGTCAAACAGTCAGCAACTGTTTGAGGCTTTGCCTTCAGGTCAGATGACCTGTATAGCTGACAGGGAAAGCCACCTTTACAGATAATAATGGGACAGGACACCCACATTTTAAAGAAGAAATAAGAACATTTCAGTCAAACATAATCAGTGCAAGGTTTGGGTCCCTGGAGTGCATTTCCCATGCAGGTAAAGCAAGAGATTACCATTGACACTATCCTGGTTCTTGATTTGTTATTTGTTGTCCAGCTAATCACACAAATAGCAAGCTGCGTATAAATTTCACAGATTGTCACCATTTGTATCAGCACCCACACAACAGATACCTCGTCTAGTGAGAGTTTTATGGAGTCGATGTAACATGAAATACATTCATCAGCTATAAAGCTATAAGGACTCAGCATGTTTATCATTTTTATGTAGTCTGCCTTTCGTTTATTCATAATCCGTTCCAGTTTATGGTCACTCATTTTCACAATGTCATTCTGCAGCCAAGAATCATATTTTCTTTAGTTTCTGAAATCACAACTGCCCTACGGATTAAGTAATGGCCAAATTATAGCAGTACGGGCCTGGGTCGCGGAACATTAATCATTGGGTCCTACCCCCCTCCTCCCGACCGTCACTCCTCCCCTCCCGGTGTAGTTACTTGCGAAGTGCTGGCTCGGTAAGATGGCAGAGGTTAGGCTGCATGAGGGCCTGTCTCACAGCTTCCCCGCCAGGCCGCGTCCCCCACCCGCCATGATCACGCGGCCTCTGACCCAGGTCAAGCTCATCGTGAACAGCTGCCCCGATGTGTCGAGCATCAACCAGGGCGCACTGTTCCTCACCGCCAAAGCCACGGTGAGTGGCCCAAGGCAGGGTACAGGCCTAGCATCACGGAGAAAGGAGCCATGGGGGTCGGCTTAATCATCAAGCTTTAATCCCCAAAAATGGAACGTTTTGTAATAAGAAAAAGAAGTTCAGAAACACAGTTATCAAACCCATCCACATCTGAAAATGAAGAAACAAGTGAGTACATCGTCTGCAACAGAAAGTTCAAATAATAACGGACACACTTCTGCCATGTCAACCTCATCTGAACCACCTCCTAAGAAGAAAACCAAATCATGGACGAGGCAGTGATGCTTTTTTGAAATATGGTTTCATCAACGCAAACCAAGATCCAAAACCCCAGTGTGTTATTTGTAGCGAGGTGCTTGTAAACGAGAGTTTAAAACCGTCAAAATTAAAAGGACATTCAGAAACAAACGTGGGGAACTTGTTGATAACCCTCTTGAATATTTTCAAAGGAAGCAACGGGAATTAAAGTTATCGGCGCAAGATCTTAGTCGGTAAACTACTCTGAATGATAAGGCACAACTGGCGTCAAATTTGGTCGCATACCATGTGGCAAAGGAGAAAATGGCCCATACATTTGCCGAAAAAACTTATTTTTCCAGCATCTCTGGATATGGTGCATACAATTTTCGACTAGAAGTCTGCTGAAAAATTGAGAAGCGTTCCTCCCAGTGATAACACACAATGTCTCGGTGAGTATGTTCTACTGCAGAGCATTTAGAAGCCAAGCTTATTACTCGGTTGCAGTCAGCCAGGGATTTTGCTATCCAACTTGACGAGAGTGCTGATATTTTAAATTGTGCAACACTGTTAGTTTATGTGAGATATGTACGGCAAGATGACTTTACGGAAGATTTGAAGAGAAAGAAACCGCATCAACAGCACACCTGATATGTGTGCAGCCCTTTCATCTTATGATCCAGATTGGAACGAGATCATGAACAGGCAGACCCACCCGTCATTTTAAGTAAGTGAAACTCAACCTGATTTTTTTTGACTGTATTTATACTATATTTAAAATGTTTTTCAAGTAACGTCGATGTCTAATTTTAGTTATTACTTGAAGTGAAGTGGTTAAAGCTAACATGTTTTGTCCTTTATTGTGATTTTATGAAAACTCTAGTCAGAAGATATTATTGATTTGAATCCCTGGGGTAAGTGTTTTTCTTCCACTGGGTCACGAGAAAAAAAGTTTGAAAAACACTAAATTATAGCATAGAATTTCTAAATGACATTATCAAGCAGAGATATCTTGACGCCTAACAGTATCTTTCAAATACGCTTTGTTAGCAAAGTTTAATGCTTTAAAATTGCTGGCTTGAGGCAGCCCTGGAGCAAAGACTTGCATTAATTATCATAATACTCCTCCAAAGCTCCAAACATATAATTTTATGCACTCTTCCTTCTCCCTGAATCCGCACTGTGTTGAAGTTAGGATTCATTGTACTGCCTCCTACTCTTTTTTGAACCCATTTATACTGTTGTGTGTATTTCTGGAGATTCATAATAGGCACCCTTGAATCTCTCTCCATCGTAATAATGAAGCACCATGGATGAATAAAGAGATACAAGTAAAATTGAAACAAAAGCAAAAGGCATACACTAAGTACATAGACAATAAAGGAGAGAAAGACAAAAGGGAATACGAAGACGCAGAGAAGTTAAAAAAAAACAATTAGGAACGCAAAGAGGAACTATGAAATTGAATTATCAAGTAATATAAAAATAAATAGTAAAGTATTCTAGAGACACATAAATAACAAAAGGAAAATCAGGATAGGGATAGGGCCACCAAGGAATGCACAGGATAAACTCACAGGTAATAACGACGAAATTGCAGAAATATTGAATAATTACTTTGCCTCAGTATTTACCAGGGAGGACATGACATTTGAAGAAGAGATCAAAAAAGATCAAAAAGTACTGAAGAAGACTGCGACAATATACTAAACTTGCAGAATGGGCATGTAAATGGCAAATGAATTTCAGTATAGGTAAGTGTGAGGTGATGCATTTTGGTAGGAGGAATAAGGAGGCCACATACTCCTTGGAAAACAAATGGGGGAAAAGAGCAAAGGGACCTAGGGGAACAGATTCACAAATCATTAAAAGTAGCAACGCAGGTTTACAAGGCTATAAAAATGCAAAAAAAGCACTGGGGTTCATTTTGAGAGGAATGGAATTGAAAACTAGACAGGTTATGTTGAACTTGTATAAGAACCTTGGTTAGGCCACACTTAGAGTACTGTGCACAGTTCCGGTCAGTTTTTTCAATCTTTCCTCATAACTCAATCCTCTGACACTAGGGATTAGCTTTGTGGCCTTTCTCTTACTGCTCACAGGGCCTAGATATTTCTTTTTGCTTCAATGACCAGAATTGAACATAGTTTTGAAGGTGTGACCTGACCAGAGAACTATCCAGCTTCAGGATGATGTCCTTTTTTTGTGTTCTCACTCAGATACACGTTGATGCACATGAATGAAATGGATACAACTGCCCTGTTACAAATTTCGGTATTGCCTTCGATATTCGTCTGAGTACAATGGTGCTAGTTACTCCCATAGGCAGCCTGAGCATCTTACAGTTAAGAATGCACTTGTGCTGCCCAATATCTAACTATACGATGATGTAACCCAGGAGTGTAACAATCGAAGCCCCTTGTGATTTGAACTGAATATTCATGTCTTTTGACACATGCCCCCATGTATCCCCCTCTTATCTTTTCAAAGGCAGACTGAGCAAATATTTGATAGGACAAGGCCTATATTGTTAAGCTGTTTTATTTCTCAGACAGCAAGTGAATATACAGAGCAATATTAATGAACAGAATCACTTAATCCAGCCAGTACAGCTTTTCCTCACATAATAATACAAAATAATGAAAACACCATGCTTCCCACATCAGTGGGTCATTTTGTTTCACTTAAACAAAATAACTTCTAACTACCCTTTTTCATTCTAACTTTCTGAGTCTGAGTGAATACCTGCCCTAGCAGCTCTTTGTTTAATTACCTGATTATACGAACAATGACAGACAGGAAAAGACCCTCTGGACCATCCATCCTGTCCCACACAATTGTGATACCTTGTGCATCACAATATATACACTCCCCACCCCACCCGAAACTATGTCCCGTATGTGTTTCTGTTCTTATTTGTATCATCCTGTGCTTACAACCAGAGCGGAGGGTTTATGACAGACGGCTTCTGCCAAGTGTATTAGACCAGGGACTTTCCAATGCAAAGGGTGTGAAGTGTTTATTGATTACTGAGACAAACTAATGAATTGCTTATTGCCTTCAGTCTTTGGGGAAACAACTTCAATGCCTAGCTTGTTAACACTGTACTCACCTTCTGTTTCAGTGCTTATTTTAAAACGTGCGTGAATACACTTTGCTTTAAAAACACCCCATTTAAACAAAACTGTTTTTTGTGGAAAAATGGTCAAAAAATCCTGGAAGATGACACACCCAAAACAAACAGAACACATCACACCCACCTGCGTGTAAATGGACTACCCAACCAATTTGTGTAATATACTAGCATTCTGGGTGCCTCTCTCATGATGCATCAGGAGAGCCAGGGCCACATTATCAGGTACTGGCAGCCAGTGATGGTTTGCTGGATGCCCTTTGTGCACTGGGCACTTTCCCAGTATGAAGATGTGGGAATAGATTGGGTGCAGGAGGGGCTTGGGAAGACAATGGATCGTAGAGTTAGGGGTGCTGGGAGCAAAGAGCAAGGATACCTGATTTTCCTATCCTGTTCAGTACCTGTTCCTAACGGGCTCTGAGCATTTGGAGCCTTGCTGAAATGTTCCAGCCACATTACAGGGCTTGAGGCCCCCATGCTAGATTTTCCATTGCATTATCCGCCCCACAAGTATTTGCTCATATCAAACTCTCTGATTGCTGCTAAGCATTCTCTGAAACTGCTTGACTGCTAGCAATATTTACCACTATTATTAAAGAGCCCAAGAGCTTATTTTGATTAAAGAGTTAAATCCAAAGCTGTGTATGACTATCACAAATCATTCCAACTTCTGACAGACTCCTCAGGCCGATGTACTATAACACTCAAATGTGATTTACAAATCATTGAGTTCTGGAGTTTGATAACATCTGTCCCTAACAACATGTACACAACACTTCTAAAGCTCCTTCATCGCCTGCATCCCCAATAACAGAAAGAATCTGCCTTTTATGTCTTGTTTATACTCAGACTGCCGGTTGATATTTGTCGCAAAGTTAAGTTGCAGCAGCTCATCGAGCATGAATCAAGACAGTTGTTGGCTCCAGTCAGATTTCAGAATAAAAACCCACAACTTTTTCCTTCAGAGGTGTCTCAGTTGTTGTAAAGCTGAAGATACATATCAGGCTGGTATAAAGAGCGTGGAATATGAGTAGCCCATTCCATCAGTCAACTCGTCTTAAGAAAGTTCTGCAAAGTTTCTCCCAACCTCTAAGTACGAATCATGCAAAGCTCCAGAATCTCTCTTTAGCCAGAGTGTGCCGTGGAAAGGTGAGGGGATAAATGGGCCTGTCGAGGGAAAGTAAGCCCAGTGCCAAGTGAATAAAGAATGTGATTTGGAGCTCCCGTCTGCTAAGGAAATATCTGAGTGATGGACAGATTGGGCAGCATGCCGAACGAGAGGAGTATCACTAATAGAGACGGGATTGCATTTTAAGAGAATCACCAGATAATGTTCCTCAGGTAGGTCTGCTTTATCTCAACAGCTCTATTTATCCCCTCTCCATTCCACAACGCACATGTGATTATCCTGGATCCAATGACGCACAGACATTCAAAGCAAACAGTGCATTGCCTCAGTGACGCCGTCCACTGTGGTCTCTTTGGCCTGCGCAGTAAATCAGGCAATGTGAATATTTCATCCTGGCAGAATCTTCACAGAATCATCTTCACAGAATGGCCCTGTCAACTTCTACATCCCTTATAACAATCAATCTCCTTGTTACCTAGCGCTGGAGGGCAGCACTGGGCTGAGTTTTGGCACACACTCATTGAGGCTCATGTTAGAATGAGGCCTCCCTCATTCTCTGAACATTACTATCCTGCTGCTGTTGTTCAGACTACATATCTCACTGTCCCCTGAAATGTATTAAAAGGGAGTCAATGATTGTTAAATGTTTGTGTATCGGGATTTGTAGTTTGTTAGTGTTTGGCTATCTTGACAATCTGTTATTGTTTTATTCATGAAAGATTCTTCTAAACAGCATTGAAATAAGCTTTAAAAAAAGGATAAATATGTAGTTGGGAACTGCACTAGAGGCTCCAGGGATAGGTCTAGACTGAGATGATCAAATACTCCATGGGATTGGGAATGTTATCTTCAAGCTAGAAGAGAATAATGGAGATGTGAGGATGGATAAATATTCTGGAGTTTTATTTGATTATCTTTGGGAATCAAAAAGTATTTATACTGAAGTTTCCCTCAGTAGATTAAATGGGAGGGGGTAGATTCCATGATAAGGCAGATTTTACAGGGTGTGGGGAAGGAGATTAAGTGGGTTGAGGAGAGTTCATGATAGGTAGACTGTATATCAACTGTGGAAGGAGATTAAATGGGTGCAGTAGAGCCTGTGACAATGTAGATTGTACATGGGCTATGGAAAAAGTTTAAATGCGTACACTAAAGCTCATGATATTGTAGATTGTACATTGTGCATGAAAAGAAATTAAATAGGTGGGGTACAGTCTATAATAGGGTGGACTGTACATCGACTCTGGAAGGGGTAGGTTTGATGTAATGAATGGCCTTTTCTTGCTCTGTCCCTCTTTGTATTCTTATGTTATCTTTGTACTGGAAAGTTATGTCATAGGGATGAGTGATCAGGCTCCTGTGGATTTGAGTTTTTAATCAAGTGAGGCTACACTGTTACAGTATAAGGAAGAGTGTCTTCAGAATCAAAACATCTTCAAATTGCATTACTGGCCCATGCAAACAAGCAGAGAACTCAACCTGCTCACGGCCAGAAGAAAAAGGCAGCCATTGGCCTCTGCCTCTGGCAGTACTTTGTCTTTGGAAACAAAGGACAAGGCCACATCACAATATGCTGTTTTGTGGCCACCAGAGACCTGCACACTGCCTTAGAGGAGGCAGGCGTGTCTCAGTGGGCAGCATTCTCGCCTCTCATTCAGAAGGCTGTGGGTTCAAGAGACTGGAGGACAAAATCTAGGCTGACGCTCCAGTGCAATACTGAGGGAGTGCTGCACTGTCAGAGGGTGCGTCTTTTGGATGAGATATTACATCGAGGCCCCATCTGCCCTCTCAGGTGGACATAAAAGATCCCATGGCACTATTTTGAAGAAGAGCAGGGAGTTCTCCCCGATGTCTTGCCCAATATTTATCCCTCAATCAACATCACAAAAACAGATTATCTGGTCAGTATCACATTGCTGTTTGTGGAATCTTGATGTGTGCAAATTGGCTGCCATGTTTCCTGCATTAGAATAGCGACTACACTTCAAATGTACTTAATTGGCTGTAAAGCGCTGTGGGACGTCCTGAGGTGGTGGAAGGCACTATATAAATGCAAACTTTCTTTCTTTCTTCCTTTCTCATTTATGTACGAGCCTTGACTTCAAAGTCAGTCGTTAATATAAATAGGATATGAGTGCATCGTAGGCCTGGAGAATGGATGTAGTTATTTCAAAGTTATCCACAGTAGAACCAAATAAAAGGTAAATGACAAAAGAATCCAAACAATTTGAACAAATATAATGTCTTTTATATTGTGCCGCAGGAAATGTGAGGTCACCTGTGCGTTTTCTTGGTGAATTCTCTTTTTCTCGGGCCATTGAGCCTGATATCTGGAAGTGATTCATAATCAGTAAAAGACACAGGTTTTCACAGTGTGCCTGATGGGCTGAGACCTGCAGTTCAGACTCCGACTCCATTATCAACATGATTAATATCAAATACACTTCACTGTCTGTCCCTCAGTTCCTTTCAAAAAATTGAAACCAAAAGTACTAGGGACAATTTTCAGAGCTCACACTGCTGGTGGAAGCCATTCCTCCCAGCTGCACGTATCAGAAAATTGTGAATGTGCTGCTCAAGATCCTCCTTTGCTGTCAGGATCTCTTTTAGAATCCAATAAATTGCAGCACAGAAGGAGGCCATTTGGCCCATTGTGCCTGATCTGGGTCTAGCTTCACATTGGAGCTACCTACTATAATCCCATTCCTCTGCTCCTTCCCTGTACCCTTTGATATTTTTCTTCTTCAAGTGTTTATCTAATTGCCTCCTAAATCCTGTGATTCAATAGCCCCTTGTGGTAATGGATTTAATATTCTAGTAACCCTTTGATTGAAAAGGTTCTACCCTGACCCTTTACAACACTAGTGCCAACCTTGACTTTCTATCTCCTTATTACTAACTCACCGACCATTGGAAATAATCTTTCACTATTTTCTCTCTCAAACCCTTTCAAAGTTTTGAACACTTCTATTAGATCTCCCTTTGGCCTATTCTGTTCCAATGAATACAGCTCCAGTTTTCATCATAACTACATGTTCTCATCCCTGGTATCACCATGGCGAATTTATGTTGCACCAAAACTGCACACAGTATTTCAGCTGTAGTCTGACCAATGTCTTGTCCAGAGTCATCATCGTCTTCTTGTGTTTTGCATTCAATGCCGTGGCTCAGTGGTAGCACTCTTGCCTCTGAGTCAGAAAGTTGTGGCTTTGAATCCCACTCCAGATACTTGAGCATAAAATCTAGGCCAACACTTAAGTGCAGTACCGGGGGAGCGCTGCACTGTCAGAGGTGCTGTCTTTTGGAGGAGATGTTAAACCAAGGTCCCATCTGCCCTCTCAGGTGGACATAAAAGATTCCATGGCACTATTTTGAAGAAGGGCAGGGGAGCTCTCTCTGGTAGCCTGGCCACTAGTTATCCCTCAACCAACATCACTAAAACAGATGATCTGGTCATTACCACGTTGCTGTTTATGAGACCTTGCTGTGTGCAAATTGGCTGCCGTGTTTCCTACATTACAACAGGGACTACACTTCAAAAAATACTTAATTGGCTGCAAAGCGCTTTGGGACGTCCTGAGGTCATGAAAGTGGCAAGTCTTTCTTTCTTTGTTGTTTGTATAAAACCCAGATTTCCATTTTTGCCAATGTCTCCCTCTCCTGCAGAGGGGAGAGCGGAATGCTACAGGAAAACCCATCAGAGCTCCTGACCAATTATCCTGAGCAAAGTGCGAATCACCAATAGAAGGCAATAGACCCTGCCTTTCTCTGCCTGCAGGCTACTGAAGAGCAGTTCAGTTGAAGTGTGGACAATAGGGCTCTGGTAAAGGACCCTGACAGAAAAGGAAAGTTGTGTGGTGGAGTAGCCTCACTGTGAGGGTTGGCACTGAGAACATTTCATTTCTAACATTCATAGATAAAAAGCCAATTACAGATTCTCATTTAGAAATCTGGCAATGTCCCCTTCCCCTCAAATCCTGGTTGAAAACTAAATTGAAAACTGCAGAGAATATAAAGGAACATTGTTCAAAGCTGTTCTGATTGTGACTCACTCAAATCTCTTGTGACGTCCTAGAGCACATTCCCAGATGTCCATTTCATTCCATGAAAATAATTACCTGGTGTCAATTAAAACATATTCCAAAGGGCTAGGACACATTTTAAAGTGTTTGACACTGTTAATCATGGTGAAGTGTTTTGGGATCTCAGCACATTCAGTCCAATCAATCCATGGTTAATCTCTAAATCCCAGCGATGCACTTTACCATTAGTGTCATGGGTTGGTGCAGCAGATTCATTTATACATTCCTGCCAGCGTCAGCTTGGCTCAGTTGGTCCTGAATTAGATTATGAGTTTAAGCCCCACATCCAAGACAGGAGCACACGAGTGGCAATTTTGAGAATCTGGGTGAGAAGCATAAATTGGGAATCATAGATTCTTACAGCACCAAAAGAGGCCACTCGGCCCATCATGCCTGTGCCGGCTCTTTGAAAGAGCTATCCAATGAGACCCACTCCCCTGCTCTTTCCCCCTAGCCTTGCAAAATTTTCCTTTTCAAGTACATATCCAATTCCCTTTTGAAAGTTATTACTGAATCTGCTTCCACCACCCTTTCAGGCAATGCATTCTAGATCATAACAACTCGCTGTGTAAAAAGATTTCTCCTCATCTCCAACCCCATTGGTTCTTTTGCCAATTATCTTAAATCGGTGTCCTCTGGTTATCCACCCTCCTGCCAGTGGAAACAGTTTCTCCCCATCTACTCTATCAAAACCCCTCACAATTTTGCACACCTCTATTAAATCCACCCTTGACCTTCTCTGCTCTAAGGAAAATAATCCCTGCTTCTCTAGTCTCTCCACATAACTGAAGCAATAACAGATGGATGATCATGGGGGGAGGGGTACATGTGCCACAATTCCCTATTGACATTCCTGTTGGGCAAGGCTCCAGAACTGGGCAGGTGACCTTGGGAAATTAACCCTATAATCTAGGCTGACATCCCAGTGCCGTACTGAGGGAGTACTGCCCCATCAACAGCACTGTGCTTTGGATGAGTTATTTAACTGAGGCATCCTACACCCATTCAGATGGGTACTTAAAATCCCATGGCACCATTCAAAGAAAAGCACAAAGTTCTTCTGATCTCCTGGCCAACATTCCTCCCTCAACCAACGCCACCGAAAACAGATTAACTGACCATTCACCTCACTGCTATTTGTGGGACCTTGACATGGGTAGAATTGGCTGCCACATTTGCCAACATAATAACAGTGACCGCACTGAAAATTAATGCATTCAATGTGTGTGAAGGGCTTTGAGATGTGATGGAACACCAGATAAATGCAAGTTTTTCTTTTCTCCCCCAAGTAAATTATAATTCAACTTTTAAAATTCATCGTGCACATAAAAATCACATGGTTCATGAAACATTGACATCCAATTGTCTTGGTTGTACAATTACATTTGACTAAAAAAAGTCCAAATTCTCTATAGAATTGCGTTGTTAGTGGACTGGCCTGAACTTAAGTAAATAATTACTGATTGCGGATATTACGAAATTTGGCCCTTTTTTTGTACAACTGACATATCTAAAGTTGAGTTCTAAGCCAAATTTTCATTTCTATTCTTGCCCCTGGCCCCAGAACAATTCTGCTAGGCCTTGAAATCATATGAAAATTAGTGGAATAACACTTCATGTGTTTGCCATTAATTTCTTGTTCGCTATTTTAATGCCTTGTTACCAATGTGTTAGGCATTCTTATGGTAACCTCCGCACAATGTAATTGCAAAGCCTTAAGGTTTTTCATATTTGGTTTTTAACAAGCCCTTAACAAGCAATCTTGAGGAAAGATCGTGGTGAACAATGGATTAAATGTCTGTTTCCCATTTCACTCGGTTTTTCTCCCATTGGCCTACATTTTTTGTCACATTTAACACTGAGGAAAATACGGCCCTCAGTACTTAATTTTTCCTGGACTATGCTGCCCTCTAGTGTTATCAAAAGCATCCAATACTGTGGTCCACGGCCACCTTTCAGCACAATAACAAAAATCTGCACATCATAATTTCTCAGCAACAGGGAGAGTCATAAATCATCAGCATCGACCTTTAGTTCTCCTGAAGGTGAATGCAACAACAGTAACAACAACTTGATTTGCGTATTATCTTAATGTAATAAAATGGCCCAGGGTGGTTCAGAGGGGACAAAGACAGGCCAAGCAATAGATGTAGGAGAGAGACAGACAGGGCAGGAAAAGGACGACCCGAGAGGAATGGACCAAGTGGTAGAGGATTTTGTCAAGGGAGGAAGGGAGTGGTAAGGGGAAACCTGACCAAAGACATAATTGAAAAGATAGGAAGAAGAGTTGGAAGAGGTTGCAAAGGTAGAGTGAGTTAGCGCCATGGAGGGGCAAAGATATTGAAGGCAGTGCGCTAGGAAAAGGAGCCAGCCAGTGGCGGTCAGCGAGACATGGTTGATGGGCAAGTGGGACTCAATGTGAGCAGCAGAGTATTGGACAAAATCAGGCTTGGCTATAATATCCCCACATAATTGAATAACCTGCCAGGAAGGGCTGATTTTAACCCCTCCTCACCTGTTGGGAACAGTGCGAGGGGGGGAGGGTAAGATGGTGGGGGTAATTTGTGCTGCTTTCTCGCCTCCTACCATTTTTACTTGCCTGTTTTCAGGCGCAGAAAAGCCCCCCGCCCCAGAGGAATGGGGGCCTAATTTAAATGGCAGTGTCATGTCCCGATGATACCATTTTAACAGCGGGGACAGATTATGACCCACATGGTATCTAGTCCACTAGCAAACGCTGGTTCCAAGGTAAGTCGTTTAAAAATGTTTACTGTTCCTTGTGGGCTAGGAGACACCTCCTAGCCCACAAGGATACCTTGGCCCTCCCCCCAATCCCTACTTACTTTGCTGGGACAGTTTCTGCGGGTCCCCAGCACTGGTATGATTCCCCCCCACGAATTTTGACTCCATCCCACTGGCGGTGATGTCATTCCCATTGGCTTTGGGCAGGATTTGGTGTCGGTGCCTGGGGGTTAAAATCTCGTTCGGCCCCCGGTACCCCTGATTCCCGCCCCGAGTTAAAATCCAAACCAGCAGCGACTAGGTTCACGCGAGAGGAATGGAGACTTGAGTGGCCTTACTGGTGGTCATTCAGTGCCTGTGGAACTGTATCTCAGTCTGACTCAGGGCCTTCATGGGACAAAAGGAGAAAACCGAGAGGAAAAACAAAGTTCTCAAGTACCTCACAAGAAATACTTTATTAAATTCTAAACAAAACACTTTTATTAAATTAAATGTAAGAAATACACAGATTCCAACTGTACAGGATTATATCAAAAAGATTAAGTTCATGTGGAAACAATTTAAAGAGATAAATATTGTTAGTAAATTACTGAACAACTTGAATAAAGTACAGAATAAATTAGAAAAATAAAATTACTAACATTTGCAATAAATCTAACAATGTTTGTATTATTGCAGACGAATGCAAAGGGACCTCTCTCTGTCTCAGAATCCAGGGACATAGTTCTGAGGAAAACAGGGTGTTTGTACTGCTTCTGTTTCACAGTTAAAATCCTGTAAAAAAAATAACATTATTGAGTGACTGAGTGAATCAGTGAGACAATATCCAATCTGGGATTCTATGGGCTCATTTTTCAAATTAAAAAACGGTTGGAAAATTGCCACCATTTCAGACCCGCCTCCAACCCGCCCCCGATCCTCCCCCCACCCCCGACCCGATCCTCCCCCCACCCCACTCCGATCCTCCCACCCCCGACCCGATCCTCCCCCTCACCCCACTCCGATCCTCCCACCCCCGACCCCGATTCTCCTCCCCCCTCTGATCTTCCCACCCCCAACCCACCCCCTCAACGATTGCGGACCCCCGCGATGACCCCGATCCCAAAACCCCCTCTGTGACTGACTCTCGATCCCATCCCCCATGACTCGCAACCCTGTGCCAACCTATGCCCACCTGCGCCCACCTATGCCGCCCATTGCCCACTCATGCCCCCATGCCCCATGCTCACCCATGCCCCCATGGTCACCTATGCCACCCATAGTCACCCATGCCCCCATGGTCACCCATGCCCCTTGCTCACCCATGCCCCCCTTGCCCCCCCCATCCATACAAACAAAGGCTTACCTGCAGACTTACCTGAGGACGCCCTCTCCCTGGCTGGTCTCCCGTCTGACTGAGAACAGCCTGTCAATCAGGCCGGTCAATCGGACGGACAACCAACAAAAAAAAATAAAAGATGCCTTTACGTCAAAATCGTAAGGACGCCCGGGGAACCCGTACTAACGGGTTTCACAAACTCAAATTGACCCCCTCGCCCCCTCCCCGGCTCTGTTTTAAAATCACCCCCTATGATTTTGCTCAGTTCTCGATGGATTCCTGAAACTGGATTTTGAGAATTTGCCCTATCTTTCCCCACGCGCAGGCCGCGATTTCAGTCTCTCTACCGCTCCATTTGGGGTGGTAAGGAGACTAAAACTGCAGTTACTCACCGCCGACTTCATGCCTGATGCAGTTTTCGAGCAGGCATTGATCTAGGTGGCCAGTGGTGGGCGGGAGCCTCATTAAGCTATGGGGATCGAGGTCCCAGAACATGGTTAGGATCTCCATACCGTTATGGTGTTTTTTGCCACCTTGTCACTTAAAGGAGCAGCTCTTGTAAGAATAAGAATTGCAATATTTGGCTGTTTCTTTTGCTTCAGCTGACCTTCATTGCTCTCCCAGTTCCTTGCTGATAATCCTCTATCCTTTCATTAATGCAACATAGGAACAGGAGTAGGCCATTCAGCCCGTCAAGCCTGTTCCACCATTCAATTAGATCGTGGCTGACCTGTATCTTAACTCCATCGACCCGTCTTAGTTCCGTAACCCTTAATCCCCTTACCCAACAAAAATCTTATCAATCTCAGTTTTGAAATTTTCAATTGACCCCCAGCCTGAATAGCTTTTTGGGGGAGAGAGTTCCAGATTTCCACTACCCTCTGTGTGAAGAAATACTTCCTGACATCGCCCCTAGATGACCTAGCTCTAGTTTTAAGGTTATGCCCCCTTGTTCTGGACTCCCCAGAGGAAAGTCAAACAGCGAGGGCAGATTTGCCTGTGTTGGTGGGTGGGGTGCAGCTTGCACTGGGTTGAAGCACAGTCCTGAAAAGGGAGCTGCTTGGTTTTCCTGCATTCATTTAAATAGCAGGAAAGCCAGACAGCTTTTTTCACAGGACTGCACTCCAGCCCGCTCGATTTTCCCATATTTGCTCTGCCCAGTTAATCCAACATTCCTGGACACAGACCCGAGAGATTCTGTTGTACAATAATCTGTCGCCATTTTCAAGAGGTCTGAGATGAGGAGAATAATGACAGGCCTCAGATCCCTTGTCACCCTGCAGCATAATGGTTCTGTAATATAGTCCAAACCAGACTGTCCCCCTAGTCCAAACCAGACTGTCCCCCTAGTCCAAACCAGACTGTCCCCCCTAGTCCAAACCAGACTGTCCCCCCTGGTCCAAACCAGACTGTCCCCCTGGTCCAAACCAGACTGTCCCCCTGGTCCAAACCAGACTGTCCCCCCTAGATTGTTCCCCGCCCCCCACCCCAAAAATAATCAGCACACATGTTAAAATAATTGATCCCTAGGGGCAGAGGGCTGAGAAAAGATCAAAAAAATGAGGACTGATCTGAACCTCAACTCCATTTAACTGCCTTTGATCCATATCGTTTGATACCCTAACCTCACAAAAATCTGTCAAACTCAGTCTTGACAATTGACCCAACATCCACAGCCTTTTGGGGGGAGAGAGTTCCGATTTCCACTACCCTTTGTGTGAAAAAATGTGACATCAGACCTGGGATTTCCTGGGGTTTCCCTCAATGACGTAAGTGGGCCTCTGTCTGGAGTAGGTGCAGGCCTGGCGTTAGGGGGCGAGGGAGCAGCCCAAAGACACAATAAAGTCTGCTGAGCACGACAGGCACAATGGCTCTAGGCCACATTATGTTACTCCCTGCTCTATACGAACAATATGCCAAAACTTCCAGGACATAAATTTGTGCCACATTAAAAGGACTTATCTCTGTAAAAGATTGTATTACCTGCAAGGATGTGAGACGATCTGTAGTGGCCACAGCTAGCTGCTCTCTCTGGTGGGAGTAGGGCAGCACTGGGGAAGGAAAAGATGGCAAGTGTGCCGGGTGATGCAGCCAGACCTGACAGCTGCCCAGGCCCCGCGGGCACACCTGGCACCTGCCCTCAGTGTCTCTGCTCCCTGACGGGCTCTCCTCGCTCAGTCCCAGCAGCTCAGTCAGGTGAGAGATGTAGCGAATGGTCAGACGCAGAGTCTCCAGTTTGGTCAGGCTCTGATTCGCGGGCGCCATTGAAGGGGGCAGGTAAGTCCTCAGGTTGTGAAGGGCTTTGGCCAGCCCCCTCATCCTCAGTTTCTCTCGCTCGCTGGCGCTTTGCCTCTGTCTCCCTGGATAGCGCGATCTGATCTTCTTCACTTGTTGGCCCGAGCATTGTCCATCCTCCGATGGAGATGGGAAGCTTTGGTTCTCACAGGCCTCTTGAGGAGATGCACCAGGTAAATAGGAGGGTGAAAATCTGTAAGAGTCGACGGAAGAGATTGGAGAGAGACTGTGAGACGTGGAGTCGGTGAGACAATCTGATTCGGAGGTGATCTGGTTCTGGTCTGACAGCACAAAATTGTCAAACTCTGGAGTCACCCAGTTTGGCTTTAATGGCGTGTTACAGTCTGAAAAGGAGCTGTCAGGACCCCAGCTCAACACACAATCCGACTCTGAGCACACGCAGGTCCAATCTGACAGTCTGTTATAGTCTGAGGGCATCAGGCAGTCCTGGTACTGAGGAACAGTGATGTCCATCTCTCTTTACAGCCAGCAGTCTCTTCTCTGTTCTGGGCCGAACACACTCTCAATGTGACAGAGCAGCACTGAGTGAGGAAGGGGCTGTGTGCTGGTGCTGACAGAGAGTCTGGAACTGCAGGAACGAGTTCAGCATTTGGTGGTTTTATCCTGGTGCTAGAGGTGTGAAGTGACACTTTAAGGATGGGAATCTAGCACGTAGAGTAATGGGATTTCATTCCCAGGCTCCAGGGTGTAGATTTTTAACATAATCAAAATATGGAGGATGCCACATCAGCCTATCTGTTCAGTAAACACAGGATAGAGCAGCTGGATCTCGGTCTGTAGTTGTTGATATTGGAATTTGTTTTTTTTTTGTTCCTTTAGCTGGAGCTCTTTTCTTCCTCTAGCTCCCAACTTCTCCTTTCCTTAAGGTGCTGGCTCCTGGCTGGGTTCCTGGTCCGCATGGGGCGGGGGGACCGGCCACTGTCCGGCCATTCCTCACTGTGTGAGCCTCGATGGGGCGTGTCGACGGAATGTCCGCAGCTAGAAGGTTAAAGGCGTGAGCGTGACCTTTGACCAGCTGCGCACACCCTCCCCCACCTCATTCACTCGCTCACTCTGCGCCAAATCACAGGAGAGCCCCCTGAACCTCAGCACCAGAAACAGGCCGCAATACAAAGGCACCAGATTTAATGCGATTGGTGATGTGTAACGTCAGCTTGGCTCAGTTGGTAGCACTCTTGCTTTTAAGTCCATGGGTTCAAGGCCCTATCTCCAGGGCTTGAGCACGTAATCTAGGCCGGCATGGTAATACATCAGTGAGGGGGTGCTGCTTTATCAGAGATGTTAAATTAAAGCCCCATCTGATGGTTCAGATGTTAAAGATCCCATGGCACTATTTGAAAAAGAATAAGCTGGTGCCCTGGCTGACGTTTCTCTCCCAGCAAAGAATTGTTTGTGAGAACTAAGTGCGCACTAAATGGCTGCTATTGCATTTGACTAAACAATACTCACTCCAAAGTAATTCATTGGGTGAATTTCCATGATAAGGTGCTACGTAAATGCATGTTTTAAAAAAATATATTTTGATGTGCCCATCAAAAATCTTTCATCTTCCTCCAAAATTATAAAAGATTCCAGAACTTCAGGGGGTAACTTTACAAGACCGTGCTCCAGGCAGGGAGTCTCAGCAACTGGGAAGCTCGGCCTCTAGGAACCCTGTCCACCAGGAGCCCCGCTTGCTAGGAGCCCCACCCATTGGGAGCCTTGCCCATTGGGAGCCCCACCCATTGGGAGCCTTGCCCATTGGGAGCCTTGCCCATTGGAAGCCTTGCCCATTGGGAGCCCCGCCCATTGGGAGCCTTGCCCATTGGGAGCCTTGCCCATTGGGAGCCCCACCCATTGGGAGCCTTGCCCATTGGAAGCCTTGCCCATTGGAAGCCTTGCCCATTGGGAGCCTTGCCCATTGGGAGCCTTGCCCATTGAGAGCCTTGCCCATTGGGAGCCCCACCCATTGAGAGCCTTGCCCATTGGGAGCCCCACCCATTGGGAGCCTTGCCCATTGGGAGCCTTGTCCATTGGAAGCCTTGCCCACAGGCAGCCTCTCCCGGTGGGAGCCTTGCCTGACGGGAGCCTCATCTACCAGGAGTGCGTATCAGAACATCTAGTGGATGATGCACACTTGAATTTCTGGGATGAGGCCGTCCTGCCTTGAATAAAGATGCACAAAATTCTCTGTCAACCAGCAAATGATGGAAATTCCTTCTTTTGTACAGCTTACAGCATCTGTCTTCCTGCAATTTGTTCTATGAGTTATGCTTTAAAATGTAAAGTATAGGCTCTCTGCTACCTCAGCTGGATAATTACATTGCATAGTGAAGTACTGAGCCACAGAGAGCAGGAAGGTTCCTGATTCGATCCCAGGTCTGTGCTAAGTTAAGCCGATCTCAGCCAATGTGATGGTGAGGTTGCTACAATTGGCCTCAGAAACTCAGGCTAGGGAGAAGAGGGAAATCAATCATTGTTTCCCCATTCCTGATCATTATCTAGTGACCTCTGCCAGGTCTCCACATGGATGTTGGATGAAGGTGACTTGGGCTTGGCTGTAAATGCCACCCTGTCCCGTGGTGTATCTGATCACCTCTATCTATAGCGGTCCCCATTGGCTTGCACTCGGCAGCAGACCATGGACTCACCCTATAGATAAATGTAGAAATTCTTCATGCAGAGGATGGTGACGAGCTGGACCTGCCGACCCAGGGAGTAGTGCAAGCAAAGGATGTTAAAAATTTCATAAAGGCTGATGGAGAAGTGCCTTTTGAAGTGGCCTAGCAAGCCAGTCAGTTGTATGAAACTGCGGTTCAAGAAGAAGGCCCACTTATCATCTTATCGGGGCAACTAGGGATGGGCAATAAATGCCAGCCTTGCCAGCAGTGCCCCCACCCTGAGAATGAATAATAAATGTGGTATTCATCCTAGAAATTTGGAAGAAGGACGGTGACACTTTCATTGCGAAATAACCATAGTCTCTATTACGTAGCTTCTTGCTTATTTCCCAACATTACAACAGTGACTACACTTCAACAGTACTTCATTGGCTGTAAAGCACGTTGGGACATCCTGAGGTTGTGAAAGGCGCTATAGCAATGCAAGTACTTTCTTTCTTCTACATTTGATACCACATTTATACAAGGACAGGAACGACAGCTCAAGAGGTGGTCTCATTCTGTGCCTCTGATGACCTCTTGTGGCTGACACTTTTTCCTGGTGGTGGTTGGGCTGAGTCTGCGGATTGCTCGGACATTACCTGCCTGTACAGAGATCTCGCCATCATAGAGGAACCAAACGGTCACAAATGCAACTTTGGAGAGACTAATAAATGCACGCTGTGGGGTAGATCATGGCTTTGTGCGATAATGTAAAACGGGTGACGGCGAATGGTGGCCTGTTTTACGTCACTCCCAAATTTTATTTCCTTAAAAATAGCCGACTCACTATCATCCGTTTTACACTATCTGTAACACTGTGTGTTACCAGGTTACCAACAACTCCCAGAATTGCAACGCACTATAAACGGGCATCAGAGACCAGAACTGAAACACAGCGATAGGTCATGACGCTGGTACAGATTTTTTAACAGTGAAATGTTGGATAGATTATCCTGACTAGCCAATGACATTTACTGCTGATTGATAACCAGGGGAGCATGAAAAACCTCAGTGTTTCCACTAATTTCACACCTCACTTGTTTGGAAAGGTCTCCTCCCCCCCCTCCCCCCCGCCCATCCACATCATAACTTTACACCATCTCTAGTCATGTTTATACAAGTGTGAGAAGTTTCCCTAAGTGTTAGAGTGTAAACTTGGGAACAGTAGAGCCCCGGATTTTAAGGCCCCCCTTTTACCCCACTGCCCCACCACCAACCCCAGCTGCAGTTCCAGGCAATAAATGAGGCAGCGCTCATCCTTCTGGAGGCCTACCTTAAGAATTGGGGGGATTGAGGGTTTGAAAGCACCAGCCGAAGCACCCAAATCCACAGTGGCAGAAATGGAGGTGTCGGCCACCAGCTTTTCATACAGGCCACAACTAGGTTTCCCAACCCTCCAGCTTGCCCTGGAGTCTCCAGGAACTGAAGATTAATTTCCTGGACACTGCTGCGAGACACCCAGGAGAAAAATCATAAGGGCATTAAAAAAAAGTTTTGTTGTGTTTTTTAATTTTCTTTGAACACTTTTGCTTATTAATTATAGAAATATTGGAAATGGGAAAAAAATGCTGTTTGACCGGGTGGGGCAGTTGGAGGTGGGAGGTCATGTGATGAAACCTCCAGGAATACGTCCAACCAGAGTTGGCGACCTTAGCCATGACAGTGATGTAGACCATCCCCAGGCATTTGGGACTTTCAGCTAATTGTTGGTCCTTTGCTCCAGTCCACCATTTTCTATTTATTTCAGTTTGAGAGCTGTCATGGCTGGTCAGCGTTACCGAGGCAGCTTTTCTAAACAAGCACAAACTGAAAAAACGAGCAACAGGTAAACACCAAGAGTTAGAAATGCAAACTAACTATCACAGCAAAACAAAGCTGAGGGAGGAGAGTAGAATATATTAAGGCCGCTTGGCGTCTTTTCCAATCCAATGTGACAGGCGCGTCTTGCTGTCTTTGACTATGTTTTTGGCGTCAGCTATACAGATCCTGACATTTTTTTTTGGCATTTGGTTTCCATCGGCATTCCTGCATTTATTGCTCATGTTTAGATGCCATAAATGGAAATAAGAATCAATCACATCAAGTGAGTCCACAGTTATGTTTAGGCCAGACCGACTGAGTAGCGCTGGCGGCTTCCCTTCCTTGAAGGACATTTGTGAACCAGCTGTCTGAACGTTTTTTTTCTCCTGATACTAATCCCACAAATGACCAGATTTATTGAATTCATTTTCACAATTTGCCATGGTTGGATTTGAACCCATGAGCTCTGGGTTGAGGCCCTGCACAGTAACCACAACAATCTAATGATTGACAGCTCTGTAAAGATCGGCCTAGAAATTCGGGCGTGCCCATTTATGGGGCGCATGGTGGGCACACAGTGCTATTCTTGTGCCTGAATGGTCAGGCCTGTGGCGCACCCGATATTGGGCCTCGGACCTCATTTCAATGGAGCGGGGGAGCTGTGCAGAGCTGCCGATGAATCGGGACTGAAAATCGGGACGCTGCTGGTGTTGCTGCGGCTCTTGGGTAAACGAGGAAGGGTGGGTGATCAGGCCTCGGTGGGGGAGTAATCGGTGGCCAGGGGTTGGGCCATCGGGTCTCAGGCCAAGGGGGTGGACAATCGTTGGCCTGGGGGAAGTTAGTGTTGGCCGGGGAGGGGCAATCGTTGGCCGGGATAAGGACGATCCTAACCGGGGTGGGGGCCACTTTCTTTTAAAGTGGGGGTCAGGAGGAGCAAGATGAATTTCTGCCCCAAAAAGTGCTTTCACCTCCCAATTTTAAGAGACAGTATTTGGGGAGCGAATCCTCCATGCAACACTCTCTCCCCTTTTACCTTTGCTGTTAGGAGTTGGTCTCTAAGCATATTCATCTCCACTGTATAATATGGAGAGCCAGGACACTACAGGACCAGATCCTTGGGTTTGCTTTACAGCAGCAGGCAGCTGTAGCCTAATGATAGATTTAAAGCTATCGTTACTCTTACATGAAAGACGGAGGGAGAATTGTAAGCCTGCCACGTGCTACACTCCCCTTTAAATTGCTCCAACATTGGCCTCCGAGGGACATGTGTGTTGGTGGCCCCGGACGTGAGAGTAAAATATATTAAGGCCACTTGGCGTCTTTTCCAATCCAATGTGACAGGCGCGTCTTGCTGTCTTTGACTATGTTTTTGGCGTCAGCTATACATATCCTGTCATTTTTTTTTGGCATCCGTCTTGCACAGCCAGCAACAATCCCAGTGTCATCTTGCCGGATTTGCTAAGAGCGACTCGGGGGTATGTTTTTTTAAGCTAATCTGGCAAGTTTACGTTGGCGTTGTTGACGGGTGCGCGAGATGAGAGCCTCGCGGCTCAGCGACACGTGCACCTCCGCCGAGGTCATTGGAGAAGGTGCCTAGAAACAATATGGCTCCCTCGGTGTGTGCTCCTGGAGACACTGGCAGCGGATCAGCTTATTGTGGAAAGTAAACAAACAGGAGGGGAGGCTCCCTGCTGGGCATTAGCATTCGGAGTGTGCCAACTGCAGTGTGCCGGGGGGAGGGCCAGTTGAAATAACAACAGGGAAATGAGCCTCAGAAGATCAATCTGTCACTTGTGGTGTGAAGGTGAAGAAACAGGGAAGATCCTTGTGCCTGATAGAGAGGCAAAGAGACCTCAAAGAGAGATACCTGGATTAGATCAGGGATTTATTTAACGCCACACAACAAAGTGACTCAGGAGGCCTGTTACATTACTGAAATGTTGGCTTCTGATTTCCGAAGCTTTCATAGTTGACAGCACTGGCACATCGAATCTGATCAGCTGGCGACAGCAGAGGCCCATTTTTGTCGTGGGTCTCCTGATCTGCGGCCAGATTAATGACCTCGTCATCCAGCCCGCTAAACACCCTGACATGTTTCAGTGTATCAGTGTCTTGCATCAGTGACCCGGAGAGCAACGCCACCGTATAGTACAAGATCACTGCTAAGCCTTTTCAAATTGGATGTAGGGGCTTCCTGAGGCTGGGGGGGAAGCAAAATTCGACAAAGGTACAAAATTATATTTTCCTATACCTCCTCTCTCCTGTCTGTGCTTTGGAGGGGGCAGACAGAGTGGAAACAAGCAGTGGGCAGTCTCACTGAGCTGGACAATGAAGGAGATGCGTTGGATGAGGATAGTTTAGTAGTGGACAAATTTTGCACAGGAGAGCGAGATCCGGTAGAGTTTGATGTGGTCAAGCCAGAGCTAGTTGTGCACCAGGTAATGCTCAAGATTGCACCCCTGAGAGTGTGTCACCATGTTTCTCTGGGAGTGTGTCACCGTGTTACTCAGAGTGTGTCACCATGTTACTCTGAGTGTGTCACCATGTTACTCTGAGAGTGTGTCACTGTGCAACTCAGAGTGTGTCACCATGTTACTCTGAGAGTGTGTCACCGTGCAACTCAGAGTGTGTCACCATGTTACTCTGAGAGTGTGTCACCATGTTACTCTGAGAGTGTGTCACCATGTTACTCTGAGTGTGTCACCATGTTACTCTGAAAGTGTGTCACCATGTTTCTCTGGGAGTGTGTCACCGTGTTACTCTGACAGTGTGTCACCATGTTACTCTGAGTGTGTCACCGTGTTACTCTGGGAGTGTGTCACCATGTTACTCTGAGTGTGTCACTGTGTTACTCTGGGAGTGTGTCACCACGCAACTCAGAGTGTGTCACTGTGTTACTCTGAAAGTGTGTCACCGTGTTACTCTGAAAGTGTGTCATCGTGTTACTCTAGGAGTGTGTCACCGTGCAACTCAGAGTGTGTCACCATGTTACTCTGAGAGTGTCACCATGTTACTCTGAGTGTGTCACCGTGTTACTCTGGGAGTGTGTCACTATGTTACTCTGAGAGTGTGTCACCATGTTACTCTGAGTGTGTCACCATCTTACTCTGGGAGTGTGTCACCATGTTATTCTGGGAGTGTGTCACCGCGCAACTCAGAGTGTGTCACCGTGTTACCCTGTGAGTGTGTCACTGTGTTACTCTGTGAGTGTGTCACCGTGTTACCCTGAAAGTGTGTCACCGTGTTACCCTGTGAGTGTGTCACTGTGTTACTCTGTGAGTGTGTCACCGTGTTACCCTGAAAGTGTGTCACCGTGTTGCCCTGTGTGTCACCGTGCTACCCAGGGAGTGTGTCACTGTGCTATTCTTAGACTGCTTCACTGAGCTATCCAGAGACTGATGCCAATTTCTATCACCCACATCAATGTATAGAACACGTGACTGTCCAGCTCAACACCCAACATCAGGAACAGTTTCAGACTTATCGTTGATTATTTATTTTGCATTTGAGTTTTCTTTGGAATTCTCTACCCCAGAGGGCTGTGGATGCTCAGTCGTTGAATATATTCAAGGCTGGGATAGATAGGTTTTTGGACTCTATGGGGATCGGGCGAGGTCAAAGATCAGTCATGATCTGATTGAATGGCGGAGCAGGCTTGAGGGGCCATATGGCCTACTCCTGCTCCTATTCCTTATGTTCTAATGTTTTTATGTATCCTATCTTCTGTTGTGTCTGTAGGGCTCTGATGACCATAGTATCGAACATGGATTCAACAACTGGTTGGAGGAGAGGGGTGGGGCAGAAACCCCAGAAAAATGGAATAAAGTGGCCACTTTTACCCCATTTCTCCAGGGGTTCTGTCAAGCTCCAACCGGAGAATCCCATGCGGAATTTTCAGGCGACCGTTTCAACTGCAGTGGGATTCCCTTGTAGTAACATCACAGACACACACAGCCGACATGACAGCCTTCTCTTTGGCCTACCAGTACCTGGCACCTGTCCACTGGCTCATCACAGTCCTTCTGCGTGAATGCCAGGTTCCAGTTTGCACTGGTTTACACAGGGACCACCTGCATTATTCGGATACGATGCAGGTGGAACGGCCCACTTTGTACGTGCTTAACAGAACTCAAAAGTAATGTAAAAGATCTTTTATATTGGGATTTTAAACCTGATTCCATGAGTCATGTGCATGAATCTTTATTACATAGAATTTATAGCACGGAAACGGGCCATTCAGCCCAACTGGTCTGTACCGGTGTTTATGCTCCACACGAGCCTTCTCCCATCCACTTCATCTAACCACATCTGCACATCCTTCTATTCCCTTCTCCCTCATGATGTGGAGATGCCGGTGATGGACTGGGGTGGACAAATGTAAGGAGTCTTACAACACCAGGTTATAGTCCAACAGCTTTATTTGGAATCACAAGGTGACGAAGGAGGAAAGCTCCGAAAGCTTGTGATTCCAAATAAAGCTGTTGGACTATAACCTGGTGTTGTAAGACTCCTTACATTTCTCCCTCATGTACATATCTAGCTTTCCCTTAAATGCATCTATGCTATTCGCCACAACTACTCCTTGTGGTCGCAAGTTCCAACTCTCTGGGTAAAGCAGTTTCTCCTCAATCCTTTATTTGATTTATTGGTGACTATCTTATATCAATGGCTCCTAGTTCTGGTCTCCCCCACAAGTGGGAACATCTTCTCTATGTCTTCTTGTGGCATTTACACTGTTAAATCCATTTCCTTAGATCGTCAGCGGTTTTAGAGAAGTGTACCAGCCTCCAGAAACCCAATTGAACAGCATTAACACTGGAAACTCGCTCCCAAATTCCGGGCTGCCAAAATCTGGCTTAAAAGACGAATGCAACAAGGCCTTAAGATGCACGAGCCACTAGTTCTTTGATTCTGCCATCGGGATGTGGAAGTGGGTTTTAATAGTGTAAATGCCAAGAGCCGGGTCACGGATGCCAATCTTCCGGAGTCTGAACTAAACAGCGTCAGTATAAAAATGGCTTAAAATATCCTTAAAACCAAAAAAAAAGACAAGGGTTCTGAGTCACTTCACACCTCTGTGGTAATGAGTTCACACCAAGTACTTGTGACCATTTCACACGTTCATAAACCACTGAAATCCTGTTTGAACAAGTGACTGGAATGACACATACGTGAGAGGGTGTAAGCTTGGGAACTAAAGAGTTGAGATACACACAGGCTGTCACTAATATTTATATATTTTCTGTGTCTAGAAGGGTTTTTTTTTGCTCTTTGTGTCTTTTACTTCACTTTCTGTTTGTGATTTTTGTGCTCAAACAGAGGGATGTCAGTACTGGTGAGCGGAACTCTCCATTTCAGGGATCCAGTGATACTCCCAGGTCAGGTACAGCACAGGTTAGGTGCAGAGTAAAGCTGATTTCATATTGTACGAAGATCTGTGTAAGTGATGAATGGGCCTTGAGCATCAGGCTGCAACCTGAAAGGGTTAAATCTCCCTTTGCACTGTCCCATCAAACACTCCCAGCTCAGGTACAACACAGGTTAGATACAGAGTAAAGCTCCATCTACACAATCCCATCAAACTCTCCCAGCTCAGGTACAACACAGGTTAGATACAGAGTAAAGCTTCCACTACATTGTCCTGTTGAGCACTCCCAGGGCAGGTACAGCACTTTTCTCAATGGCGATCACAGTGTTTTCCTGCTGTGCATGGCATACTCTAATAATGAAACAGGCAAACGGCAGAGATCTGACCCTGTTACAGATTCAGATTTACACGGGTCTCGGGAACTGGCATCAGATTAAGGACAATAACAATTTGCATTTATATAGCATCTTTAACCGAGTAAAAATGTCCCAAACATCATGTTCAAATCCCTCCATGACATCGCCCCTCCCTATCTCCGTAACCTCCTCCAGCCACACAACCCTCTGAGATCTCTGCCTTCCTCCAACTCTGGTCCCTTATGCATCCCCCACTTCCTTCGCCCCACCATTAGTGGCCGTGCCTTCAGCCGTCTAGGCCTAAAGCTCTGGAATTCCCTCCTTAGACATCTCTGCCTCTCCATCTCTCGCTCTTCCTTCAAGACCCCCCTCACAACAGCAGCAACAACAATGTGCATTTATATAACACCATTAAATTAGTAAAATGTCCCAAGGCGCTCCACAGGAGTGTAATCAGACAAAAAAATTGACACTGAGCCAAAGAAGGGGATATTAGGACAGGTGACCAAAAGCTTAGTCAAAGATGTTAAAACCCAGCTCTTTGACCAAACTTTTAGTCAGCCCTCCTAATATCTCCTTCTTTGACTCAGTGTCAATTTTTGTCTCATTACGCTTCTGTGAAGCACCTTGGAAACATCCTACATAAAAACGCTATATAAATGCACGATTTTGTTATTTACTAACAAGGGGCAGACAGTTACTGATCAACACATTACGGTGCTGGATAAGGATGGTCTATCTGGGTGGTTTTCACCTGAGAACATTTAAAGGCCTATATTCCGACTGTCTGCTACAGGCAGGTGAGACACTGCGCTGAAACACTGCAAGGCTTAACCTCTGGCCATATGCAGTTACACGGTATAAACACAGCAATTAGAAGAGCCAGAGTCTCCTCACAAACGTGCTAATGAAAGTATTTTGCCTCATTTGCGTATCCAAGGAACTCTTTAATTTACTGAACTAGAAAATCAGCAAGTACTGAAGGCTGATTCGAACATCAAACAGTTTCCCAGCCCAGGCTCCATGTGCCCCTCAGTAAACATCACTTTGCCGTGAATCGCTGTTAGGAGACTGGTGTGAGAGGTGGATTTAAAATGGAAATCGTCTAATTACCCTCAATTCAACTCTCCATCTCTCCTGAAGGTGCTGACTCTTGTTGGGGTGCAGTTCCACGGATTCTAGCTTCTCCTGGGTACCTCTCCTCAAAGGTGAGCTTAAACAGTGAGTGTTGGTAAGCTATTTGACAGTGGAGGGCATCACAGCTGAGCCCGGTCCTGCTCTCACCCAACAGCCACACATGCACATTCTCTAGCAGAGGCCACTACAGCGATTAAGAGCGGGAATCCTGGTTGATTCTTCCACTCCTTAACCTAATGGCACTGAGGCCATTGTAGTGCCCTGTAACTCCAGTTTTGCTAGGATCGTAAACAATTTTACAACACCAAGTTATAGTCCAGCAATTTTATTTTAAATTCACAAGCTTTCGGAGGCTTCCTCCTTCGTCAGGTAAATCCACATCATTGCTAGGATCAGCAGAGACTATTAGGGGATTCAAACCCCTTTGAGTTGTAACACAGGAACAATGTATTTATAGTGATTTTCAAACATTGCTGATTAAGATGTAGCATCTCCTTAAGTACTTTTACATTTATGAATTATTTGGTTTGACTTGTGGGAGAATTATTTCAGGATTCTGGCTCTCTGGGTTCACGTTGCTGGAAGTAGCTCCCACACTGATGGCAGATTTATAGAGATAGCACACTCTGCCACGACTCAAACTAAACAAACACCAAAGGGGTCATTTTCCAGCCTTGTGCTCCCACAAGGAGCCTCACCCATCGTAAGCACATATCAGAAATTTGGACGTGTGCTGCCAGTGATGGTCTGGCCATTGCTCAGAAAACCATCTGCAGCACATATCCAAATTTTCATAATGTATTCCTGCCAGGAGTCGGAAAATTACCTCTCAATTGTAAAAGCACCTCTTAAAGGGGAGGTGCATTCTACAAAGAGAGATGTCAGCAAACTTATCAGCGTTTCTCAGTCATCTATTTTTACATGATTTACGCTGTAACAGTGCTGATTAGAGGCAGCCATTTTGAGTAGAATTGTTTCAGCTTCGACATCATAAATGACAATTATTCCTACTCCGATCACCAACAATAGTAAGTAAACATATAAATAAAGGGTTTTTTTTGTGTTTTCTTTGGAGTATTGATGATGGAAGATGGTTGATAGAGCTCATAGTGAACAGGTCTGTTATTAGATTGTGGAAGTCTCAACGTTTTAATACTTCCTTGTTGTGTAATATTTCTTAGTCAATGATTCCTTATTGTTGGCCATCTCTTCTAGTTATCATTTGAATCCATTCATACTGTCTGCTTCCTAAACAACTTATTTTCCCAACTACTTGTATTGCTTTAAATCCTATATCCTACCCACCACCAAGAATTTCTAACTTTGCAACCTCGTCCATCGCTGCCCCATGGCTTCTCTACCACTGAAACCTTTCTCCATGTTTTTGTTATCTCCAGACTTTGATCTTTCCAATACCCTCCATGGGGGGCTTCCCAATCTCCACCTACCATAAACTGCAACTTGCCCAAAGCTTAGCCACCCCTGTCCTGTCCAGCACCATCTCATTCACCCTTCAGCCCACCCTCACTGATCTGCACTGGTTACCCTCGCCCGCAATACATTGAATTTAAAATCCTAATCCTTATCTTCAAATCCCTCCATGGCTTCGCTTCACCCTGCTTCAGCCATCGCCTCTAGCTTATATCCTTTTCTGCATCCTTTGGTTCTCCAACTCTGGTCTTATATGAATCCACCCTCCCTTTGCCCCATTATTGGTGACAGAGTTTTCAGCAACCTTGGCCCTAATCTCTGCAATTTCCTACCTCAACCTCTCTATTTGTCTCTGCACCTTTAGAAACGTTCTCAAAACCCATTGTTTTGACCAAGCTTTGTAGTTGCCGCTCCTAACAATTCAACACCCATTTTCTCTATTCCTTTTATTTGTTTTATTTCTCCTTTGTAAAGTGCCTCGGTACATTCTCTATGTTAAAGGTGCTAGATATAAATTCCAGTTGTTGTTATTATTGAGGAATCGAAGTCTGAGTGCGTAAATCGTAACATTTACCACATAGTGCAGGACACCACCAAGGTGGAAAGCAGATGAGATCAGAATTTAGTGATTAGATGACACCATGCTTTAAAAACCTATAGGTTGTAAGAGGAAGGGAAGACTGAGCAAGGTAAGGAAGTCCTGGGAAAGAATGGGTTTGAATATGGGGCAATGCGATGAGTCTTAGGGCGGGAACGCGGCCAAACGAGCCCAGCCTCATTGAGATGCCACTTGCCAACTTCCCGACTGAGACGGCCAGACTGTCCGGCTGTTAAAATCGGGCGGCAGGAGGTCACCGGCCGGGAACATGCTGGGAATGGTCCCCAGTGCAAGGTAAGTGCTCCAGGAGGGGAATCCCAGTCGGGGCAGGAGAGGAAGCCTGGGGCAGGGGTGGCCTAAAGTTTCCTTGTGGGGCCCGGAAGAGCACTCCTCCTGGATCACAAGGGATCAAAAAAAAAGGGATCAGGTCTCGGGTTAAAATAGCAGATCGGGCCCCAATGATGTAATCGGAGCCCTATCTGCATATTTAAAGAGGGTCCCACCGGCTTGGGGCAGGTGCCCTTGTTGCCTGCAATTTAAAATTGCAATCGGCCAGATCGGGGTGGTAGAGGAGTGGGTAAGTCTCCCCCACTCGATTTTAACTGCCCCCCTTCCCCTGGCCTGGTTTTGACCCCCACGGTGAGGATGTAGGAAGGAGCAAGAATGTGTAGAACAGTGTATTTGGAGTCTAGGAGAAACAAGAGGAATATTCACAGGAGCACATCCCATAATAGAGAGAGGCGGGTAAGATTGTGACAGAGAGGTTTGGAGGTTGAGGGTCTGTTACCCTTTGCCTGACAGCCCTTATCACTCCTAACTTCTATTTGAAAAAGTCAATGAAAACATGTTGGTTTAACTATGATCTGCTTCTGCCGTATTTTAATATAATTTAGAATATAAAACAGGCCGTTATAAAACAGTGAAGTTTTTATTTCATTTTACACAAGAAGTTTCACAAAACTCATACAGTTTAATATATAAAATATCAAAATAATTTTCAGAATCCAAGTTATATACAATGGGAGAAAATACTTAAATTAATATAGTTTTTACAAGACTTATTTCTCAGAGTATGTGAGGCCCGGGAGGTCCTAATGTTGCCATGGAAACCAAGAGTCCAGATGCAGATCCTCCGTGTTCTCTGTGAAGCTCTGTAAAAATAGAGAATGTTTAGCAGCGAGGTTAGACTGTGAGATACATATGTGATGCAAATTTTTATTCCATGTTGTTCACCACCCCTCTCCTGAAGACACTGACCCTTGTTCGTATGGTTCCACAGACACTGACGTCCTCTACCATCTCACCCAAGTGCCCACTCTTAATGATGGAGCCTAAATAGTGAGATATTCAAGCATGGGGGGCATCACCAAGCCAAGCCCAATCCTGTCCTCACTCGACATCCACACACACCCGGCAGCAGTCAGTGGACAGTGATCAGGAGCAGGAAGCCTGGCAACGTTTTATCCCCTCTCTCTCTCTCACCCTCGGGAGCTACAATCGCATCCACTGACAACCTGGCTGAGGTCATGTAACTCAGCACAGACTCAGGCGATCGACCGCCAAGGCCTGTCTGCTCTGAATGGCTCAATACCACAAAGTCCATAGCCTTGTCAACTAGGCTCTCTTTGATCGTTTACAATGATGGGTTCCAAAATTCTTGATCTTTTTTCATGAATTTTCTTATTTTTAACATTCGTCACAGAGGAGATGAGTTATTTGTCTTGATAATTACATCTGAAATAATGAAGTAAGAAGGTCAAATGACTGACATACCTGGCAGAGTGTTAGATCCTGAAAGCCTGCTGGCAGATGACTCTCGACGTTTATAATCGAGTCTCCCGATGCCAGACGCTCTGGTGGGGGACTCTGTGACTTGTCCTGACAGCAGCCCAGGCCCCGTGGACACACCTGGCACCTTCCCTCAGTGTCTCTGCTCTCTGACGGGCTCGCCTCGCTCAGTCCCAGCAGCTCAGTCAGGTAAGAGATGTAGCGTATGGTCTGACGCAGGGTCTCCAGTTTGGTCAGGCTCTGACTAGCAGGCACCACTGAAGGAGGCAGGTAAGTCCTCAGGTTCTGGAGGGCTTTGGCCAGGCCCCTCATCCTCAGTTTCTCTCTCTCGCTGGCGCTTTGCCTCTGTCTCCCTGGATAGCGCGATCTGATCTTCTTCACTTGTTGGCCCGACCCCAGCCTGCCTTCTGAAGGAGACGGGAGGCTCCCATTCTCACAGGAACTGCTATAGGCCTCTTGACTAGACGTGTAAGGCAAATACTGAGGTGAAAACCTGTAGGAGTCAATGGAAGATACTGGAGAGAGGCTGTGAGATGTGGAATCAGTGAGACTGTCGGACTCTGAGCTGAAAGGATTCCAATCTGATAGCCCATTACAATCTGATTCTGAAGGGACACAGTTCCAATATGATAAACCATCACAGCCAAGCTCTGAAGTGATGGGGTTCCAGTCTGAAAGTCCATTGTAGTTAACTTCATTCGAGAACATCATGCAGTCTTGATATTGTGTGACAGGAATTTCCATGCCTTCAGCTCTTGGATTTCCTCCTTAAGTTCCACAAGAAACTTCTTGCCCAACAAGTCTCTGTGACTGGACTGTAGAAAATGCTTGGGTTTTCCTGGAGTTAAAGCAGTGTCTGTTCCTTTTTATTCTCCCTCCACAGTTGTGAAGTAACACTTTTACACGCACTATCTCCACATCAAAGACAAGACTCTGACACCATCAGCTTAGAGAGTGGGGAACCGAGGTGGAGATGAGAAAGTGTCAACTTTCACACAAGGAAGTTTGGTCCCGAAGAAATTGCACCTTGTTTTAATATTACTGATTTCTCTTTCATTTTTTATTAATAGCATTTAGGTGGAGTAAGTATGACTGGACTGAATTCAGGCTTCTGATACAACTAGGCCCAAAGCTGAATCTAATGTAAAAACAGAGAATAAAATCCCAAGACTGTAGGAAATGTTCTTGACATCTAGACATCTAGGGGATCGTTTTGCACTACAGTAGGATTTAGGGTGGCCAACCATCCCAGGTTGTCCGAGAGTCTCCCTGAATGGGGCATGAATCTCCCAGACACTGCTGCTAGCAGTCCCGGGAGAACATCACCCCTGCTTACCCACCTTCTTCCTCCGCAGAGAAGCTTCTGGCTCTCTGACTTCACCAACCCCCCCATTGCCGATGCAGTTAGGTGGCCCCCAGTAGGGGCGAACAGAAAGGGTGCTGGCTGGTTGGCAGTCAAACAGTCTGGGATTGGGGGGGATGGGAAGGGAAGAGAGAGCGAGACACAGAGCAGGAAGAGGTGGGGGGCTGGGTTGGAAGCGGGTGAACAGGGACTGGAGGCAGGCGATTGGGCTCGGGAAGGGGGAAGGAGTGGGTGACCGTCGACTCAGGGGTGGGGTGGGGGAGTAGGATAAGGAAGCGAGGGAGCCTGGGGAATGGGTGGGTGTTTTTGCACTCAGGGCTATTAGACCAAGGGAGCCAGAGACTAAAATATCATTTAAAAGAGAATGGGATAAGTATTTGAAAAGGAGGACTATAAGAGGATCTGGGAGAATGGGGTTCTAGGGGATAGCACCAACACTGGAACAGGCATCGGGGGACCAAAGGCCTCCTCCTTTGCTGTAATTTACATCATTCTATGAAAACCCTCCTTTATTGAGTTCATGCCTAGGGAATGGCTTAGAAATGTTGGTGCTGAGCTGAGTTTAGGACAATGTGCCCTGTGAGAAGTGCCCCAAACACTGAGCCCCCTGCCCTTTGTGCGATCTCTCGGTTTGGTTCAGGTTGACCTGTGCCGGCCGGTTTTGACATGTGAAGTCCAAGTACAGATCGACTCCAGTTCAGAGTTGTCACCTTCACACAGAACCTAAGTCCAAACCAGAGTCAAAGGAGATGGGGAGAGAGATTGGGCCTATTAAAAGTGGCATTGACTGAGGAGCCTGACCGTACCTTATGCAGAACAGGGCAATCCTGGCTGTAGTTACAGGGTAAATATAAGCGCATTATAGGGTTACTACTAGTTACAGGTAGGATATTGGGGCATGACACCTATTACTGCTAGTTACATACAGACTATCAGTGAGTTACAGTATTCATGAGGGGAATCTGAGTGTTACCAGTATCACTATTAGTTATTGCTGCAATTTCAGTGAATTACTATTAGTTACTAGTGGAATCAAAATTCCTCCCACCTCTCGTATGCCCTCTTTCAAGCTCTCCCCGCCCTTGGTTGACCTTCTTCTCCCACCCTCGGTTGACCTCTCCTGCTCCCCCCATTTCCACGCACCAGTTTCCCCTCTTTACCCCCCCCCCCCCCGGTTTCCCCTTTTTCATTCCTCTCTTTGGTTTCTCCTCTTTCACCCCCCCCCCTCGGTTTCACCTCTTTCACCCCCCTCGGTTTCCCCTCTTTCACCCCCCCTTGGTTTCGCCTCTTTCACCCCCCTCAGTTTCGCCTCTTTCACCCCCCTCGGTTTCCCCTCTTTCACCCCCCCTCGGTTTCGCCTCTTTCACCCCCCTCGGTTTCGCCTCTTTCACCCCCCTCAGTTTCGCCTCTTTCACCCCCCTCGGTTTCCCCTCTTTCACCCCCCCTTGGTTTCGCCTCTTTCACCCCCCTCAGTTTCGCCTCTTTCACCCCCCTTGGTTTCCCCTCTTTCACCCCCCCACAGTTTCCCCTCTTTCACCCCCCTCGATTTCCCCTCTTTACCCCCCTCCTTTGCCCCTCTTTCACCCGTCTCCTCATTATCCCCTTTTCCCCTGCTCACGGGGGGCCTCCTTGTTCTTGGAACTTCTCACACAATAGTTGCTGGCACGAAACCACGAGCAAAGACACTCAACTACAGGGGACCCGACCTTTATAAGGTGAATGCAATAACATTTGTAGAGGTCATGTGGTCAGACGTCATGTGATCAAACCTCCAGGAATGCCTCCAACCAGAGTTGGCACCCCCACCCCGAGACTCTCCACCGGCAAACACAATCTGAGAAAACTGATCCTGTGATTTTAAATGAACAGATATGACAGCAAAGCTCGTGCAATATTTACCTCAACACGCTGTCCAGTTTCCGGGTGGCTGTCCAATAACTTTGATTGTCGTAGTTCAGTGTTTGATTGCCGCAAATAGAAGGTCCTTATAGATAACACTTGGTCCATCCGATCTCCTGGACCGGTTTCAATCGCCTGAGAGGGGTCAGAGAGGAATTTTCCAAAGTTTTTTTCCCCCTTATTGGCCCTGGATTTTTTCTCTTTTTTTTGCCTCTCCCAGGAGATTGCATGTTTGCGGGGGTGAGGGGGGGTCGGGAGGGGAGATGGGGTGGAGAGGGGGGTGAGGGGGAATGGGGAAAGTGTTTAGTCACGTTGCTCTGACCATCATGGTATGCGGCAGGCTTGATGGACCAGTTGGTCTTTTCCTGCCTGTCAGTTTTGCGTGTTCGTATGTAAAACATTGTTCAAGCCCATGATCGAACTCCTTACCATTACTCACATACGCGACTTGCATGAGCACAGCGGATTTTTTTTGGCAAGTTTTGAACTGGAATAGCTCATAATACTCTTTGGCCCGATGGTTCCTCAAGGCAGTGTCCTAGGCCCAACCATCTTCAGCTGCTTCATCAACGACCTTCCCTCCATCATAAGGTCAGAAATGGGGATGTTCGCTGATGATTGCACAGTGTTCAGTTCCATTCGCAACCCCTCAGATAATGAAGCAGTCCGAGCCCGCATGCAGCAAGACCTGGACAACATCCAGGCTTGGGCTCATAAGTGGCAAGTAACATTCGCGCCAGAAAAGTGCCAGGCAATGACCATCTCCAACAAGAGAAAGTCTAACCACCTCCCCTTGACATTCAACGGCATTACCATCGCCGAATCCCCCACCATCAACATCCTGGGGGTCACCATTGACCAGAAACTTAACTGGACCAGCCATATAAATACTGTGAATACAAGAGCAGGCCAGAGGCTGGGTATTCTGCTGTGAGTGACTCACCTCCTGACTCCCCAAAGCCTTTCCACCATCTACAAGACACAAGTCAGGAGTGTGATGGAATACTCTCCACTTGCCTGGATGAGTGCAGCTCCAACAACACTCAAGAAGCTCAACACCATCCAGGACAAAGCAGCCTGCTTGATTGGCACCCCATCCACCACCCTAAATATTCACTCCCTTCACCACCGGCGCACAGTGGCTGCAGTGTGTACCATCCACAGGATGCACTGTAGCAACTCACCAAGGCTTCTTCGACAGCACCTCCCAAACCCGCGACCTCTACCACCTAGAAGGACAAGAGCAGCAGGTACATGGGAACAACACCACCTGCACGTTCCCCTCCAAGTCACACACCATCCCAACTTGGAAATATATCGTCGTTCCTTCATCGTCGCTGGGTCAAAATCCTGGAACTCCCTACCTAACAGCACTGTGGGAGAACCTTCACCACATGGACTGCAGCGGTTCAAGAAGGCGGCTCACCACCACCTTCTCAAGGGCAATTAGGGATGGGCAATAAATGCCGGCCTCGCCAGCGACGCCCACATCCCATAAACGAATAAAAAAAAAATCCACACTCTGTGGACACCCGAGGAGTAGGGTTGCCAACTTTGGTTGGATATATTTCTGGAGGTTCTGTCACACGACCTCCTACTTCAAACTGCCCTGCCCCCCACCCTCCCGCTATTGGTCGCCTGACATGGCCATCCTCGTGGTGCACTGCCTTCCCATGGACAATTGGAAAGCAAACAGGCTCTTAATTACCCGACTGGATGCTGCTTGACTGTCAGTCAAACAGCCTTTTTATCCCGTCTCCAATATTTTTATAACTAATAAATGAACACGCTCAAACAAAATGAAAAAAGTCATACACAACTTTTTTTTAATGCCCCTATGTATTTTCTCCTGGGTTGCTAGCGGCAGTGTCTTGGAGATTAATCTTTAATTCCTGGAGACTCCAGGACAATCCAAGAGGGTTGGTAACCCTGCCGAGGGGTGCTTGGAGAGTCACAGTATCAACAACAACTTGCATTTGTATCCCACTTTTAACATAGTAAAATGTCCCAAGGCGCTTCACAGGAACGATCATCAAACAAAATTTGACGCCGAGCCACATAAGGAGATATTGGGACAGGTGACCAAAAGCTTGGTCAAAGAGGTAGGTTTTAAGAAGCGTCATAAAGGAAGAGAGAGGTAGAGAGGCGGAGAGGTTTAGGGAGGGAATTCCAGAGCGTGGGGCCTAGGCAGCTGAAGGCACGGCCGCCAATGGTTTTAACTGACATAGAAGGGCAAAATAAGTGGAACAAAATTGAAGAAATATGAAGCGAGGCTTGTAGTAAGATACCCCTGGCCTGAGACACAGGGCGAAATCTCCCGAAACCCTGCACGATGACCGGGACTTCACACACAGCTGGCAGCTTATCGGCAAATCGCGGATGCACAGCCGCCATTTTATGATAGGCCGGCTACTGTACGCACGTTTCCCCATTGCACACTGAGAACACGGAATGAAAATTATACAAACAGTGCAAGGATTTACTTCTGGTGGAGAGTTGTTGAAAAGCCTTGTGGTTTTTCTCGTTGTACCATTCAGCAGAAACTTCCAGCGAAAGGCATGATGATATACAAACTGTAGAAAAGCCCTTTGAAAATTGCTTCCAGCGCTCAATTAGATTGATTGTAACACGGCAGAATCATTTGACAGCTCCCAGATAATGGGAAGCAACACCTAAGAAGTGCAATAGTGTTACACTCAGGAAAGATGGGCTTGTACTTATCCAGCTGCTAGGAGTTTGCAATATCTCCAGCTGTTTTTATGCCGGTTTGGTTTTAATTCGGATTCCTGATGGCTGATGTCTATGAGCCACCATTATGTACGCCACTAAACCTAGAATCATCATAGAATCATACAGCACAGAAGGAGGCCCTTCACCCCATCGTGCCTGTGCCAGCTCTCTGAAAGAACTATCCAATTAGTTCCACTCCCCTGCTATTTCCCCATAGCCCTGCAAATTTTTCATTTTTAAGTATTTATCCAATTCCCTTTTGAAAGTTACTATTGAATCTGCTTCCAACACCCTTTCAGGCATTGCATTCCAAATCATAACAGCTCACTGCTTAAAAAAAATTCTCATCTCCCCCCTGGCCTTTTTGCCAATTATTTTAAACCTGTGTCCTTTGATTACTGACCCACCTGCCAGTGGAAACAGTTTCTCCCTATCTACTCTATCAAAACCCCTCATAATTTTGAACATCTCTATTAAATCTCCCATTAACCTTCTCTGTTCCAAGGAGAACAATCCTAGCTTCTCCAGTCTCTCCAGATAACAAGAAACCCCTCATCCCTGGTATCATTCTGGTAAATCTCCTCTGCACCCTCTCCAAGGACTTGACGTCCTTTCTAAAGTGTGGTGCCCAGAGTTGCTGTGGTCTAACCAGTGATTTATAAAGGTTTAGCATAACTTCCTTGCTTTTGTACCCTGTACCTGGATCCCTTATCTCCACGGCAGATGCGTAGAGCCAGTATAAACGAAGGCAGCTGATTTGTGGCCTGGTTTTAGATTGGATTCTGGCAGACCAATGTCCAATATACAGGAAGGAGGAAGCCTCCGAAAGCTTGTGAATTTAAAATAAAATTGCTGGACTATAACTTGGTGTTGTAAAATTGTTTACAATATAAAAGTAGCTTCTGCCAAGGGTTTTTCAGTGTACTTAGGGCAGTGGGACAATGGCACTCCGTCAACAACCCAAGACCTACAAACACCACGCTCCCCGTTTCTCCTTGTTTGGTGCTGCTGAGCCCAAGATCTTCGGACCCATAACAATTTGGTGTAGGACACCTGCGGAGGCACAAAATTCACGTCTTTTACACTGTGGAGTTCTGGCAGCAGTGAGAGTAACGTATGGGTGAAGCCAATGGCTTTTAAGCAACACGATGTTTCATCTCTATACAATCACTCTCACTCAAAGCAGATGTGTAGTGTAGTGGTTATGTTACTGGACTAGTTATCCAGAGGCCTGGACTAATAATCCAGAAAACATAAATTAAAATCCCACCATGGCAGTTTGAGAATTTGAATTCAGTTTACAAAAATCTAGAAATAAAAAAACTGATATCAGTAAAAGCGAAGCAGTCGGATTGTCGTAAAAACACAACTGGTTCACGAATGCTCTTTCGGAAAGGAAACCTATTGATCTGGCCTAGTCCCACAGGTTAACTCTTAACTGCCCTCTGAAGCAGCCTAGTTGTATAAAACTGCTACAAGGAATATATGGACTGCATGGGTTCATGAAGAAAGCCATCACCACCTTCTCAGGGCAATAAATGCCACCTTGCCAGCAACGCCCGCATCCCGAGAATAAATTTTAAAAATGTTTGATTGTCAGTTCTTTTTAAGTTTAAAAGACACATCATTAATTTTGCTTTCTCCTGGTCATTTTTTGAAGAAGTTTTTCTCAGTCTTCCTTGTAAGTTGAGTCCCATTGAGTAGGTGGTCCGAAGTACTTTTCTTCATTAATGCCTCAGCAACACTAACTGTAAGGAATCCTGTTACGGTCTGATGTCCATCATTACTCAGGAGATTGGGAGGGGTTTAAAATTTAGAGATCCACTTTGATTGAGGCAAATTTTAAAATTTCAAACTTTTATTGAAATGTTTTAAATCTTCACCACTGGTCACACTACTTCCAAATTCAGGTCCTTTTTGTGGCAGCTTCCAGCTGTCCCTTTAAGGATTAACCGGTTTGGCTGCTTTAGGCCCAAGAAAACTGGCTGTAGCATTCACGGCCCATGCTGCAACCAGTCGCGATCCGATATGGGAAAGGGGCCTGAAAACAATGTTGAGCCTTGGATTTGTATCGGAAATGGGCCTAATTCTGGTTTCTGTGCGTCCTGGACGACCCCAGGGGATGCTAATCAAGTTGGCATGCGGCACTATTCTGGCACGGAATGAGTGAGTGCAAGCCACATGCCATATTGGACCCTTTAGTGTAGTTTTTTGCCCGAATAACAGGTGCTGTGCGATCATATTTCTAGGCCCCATTGTCAGCATCAAGCATTCCAAGGTCAGGAGTCAGAGGTCAGGTACAATGTGAGTTAGATACAGAGTAAAGCTCCTTCATGCTGTCTCATTTATTTTGAATGGGTTAATATCTCTCCATTGAAATTATGTTAAGCAGTAAGAGTTTTCGGATTACTAGTCACATAATCTCAAGTTGCTGGATCTTTGTGGTTTTTCCGAATTTGAAAGTGAAAACTGCTCAGAAACAATGTAAAACATTTATTAAATTATGAAAATTCAAAGCAACTAGCTGTGTGCCCATTTGATAGCTTTTATGTTAGTTTTGTCCAAGCAAATAATTAAGGGGCTTGGCCACAGTGAGGGAATGTGGGCAGACATAGGTTTGCGCCCATGATTTGACATCTAGTACCTGAGGTATAAGAACATAAGAAATAGGAGCAGGAGTAGGCCATACAGCCCCTCGAGCCTGTTCCACCATTCAATCAGCTCATGGCTGATCTTCGACCTCAACTCCACTTTCCCGCCCGATCCCCATATCCCTTGATTCCCCTAGAGTCCAAAAATCTATCCATATCAGCCTTGAATATATTCAATGACTCAGCATCCACAGCCCTCTGGGGTAGAGAATTCCAAAGATTCACAACCCTCTGGGTGACGAAATTCCTCCTCATCTCAGTCTTGAATGGCCGACCCCACATCCTGCAAATATGCCCCTTAGTTCCAGACTCTCTAGCCGGGGAAACAATCTCTCAGCATCTACCCTGTCAAGCCCCCTCATAATCTTAGATGTTTCAATGAGATCCCTTCTCATTCTTCTAAACTCCAGAGTATAGGCCCATTTTACTCAATGGTGTATGGACGGTCCTGATCAGTGACTCCTGCTGGAAGCTGTATGGGGTGACTTGGGATGTAGACAGGATCGGGTCGAGTCCCAGCCCCATGCTTGATGACAGCCACAGTCCAGGCTCACAGAGATAGCACACATTAGTCAGTCCCTGTTGGTCTGAATGCGCACTTACTCTAATATAAAGCACACCGGGCACAAAATGGTGATATGACGAAAAGTGCAAGGAGCTGTTTAGCTTTCCTCCCACCGGCACTTTCAACATGTTACAGAACTCTGAAGGTTCATGTTACATTCAGAGATATCTCTGCAGTATAAAGGAGGCTTTAAACTTTACCCAGAGCATAGGATTAGGGTGTCAGGGACAGTTGCAGTTCATAGTGTTTCAGTTTTAGTGTAACACCTCCACAGTGTTACTGGCACTTGTACAAACAGGAGGCCAGTGTCTTGCTGTGTCACAGGACAGCGTTGATCTGGGGATGAGGTGTGAAACTGAGCCGATCGCCCCTGCTCTTAAATGTTTGTGCTCTTCTTATTCCAATAATATTTAGCCTTTTTGAGTCAGGTACCGGGGGGGGCAACCAGCACCTTTGGAACCCGTATTTCAAGAGGAGTCAGTGTCTACAGGGTTGGGGGGGGAGGGAGTAAAACTGGGCCGGTGGGGGGAGGGGTGAATTTGCGAACTGCGAAACGGGCGGCAGTAAATCGGCTGCCTGTGTCACACTGCACCAGATTTTCTTTTCCATTGATTTCGGCAATTCCCGATTCGCTATCGCCCATTTCGTACATTCGCCAATGACCAATTTCACCTCCTGGGAAACGAGATGAGCAAGGTCACATTTTTAGGAGCCCGTTTCTGTCAGGATTCTCTGGGGAAACTAACCTGACTTAATTAGATTCTAATTCAGTCCATTTGCTGATTTAAAGGAGATGTGAGAATGCGAGGGGGCGCCCCTCAGCGTGGGGTGTGTTTATTATTCGGCCTCAGGCCTCAGGCGCCTGCAGGCCGGGACCACAGCTGACAGCTTGATCTGAAAGCTCTTATCCTGCTGTGTTCAATCAGCCACTTGGCCCAGGCACACTCCACAAGGCCGCACACTCCGATCAGTGAAACAGCAGGAGATCTCCCCCTAGGCCACTTGTTTACTTTATGCAAAGGTTAAACCTGTCACAAGAGCATTGAGCTTTACTGTACAACTGGAACCTGGACTGTTAAAAGATTAACATCTTTATTCTGAGCCTTCCATCAGCTCATTTTTTTGCCTTCTTTTCCTGAAGGCGCTGGCTGACTCTTGCTTGGGACATCTTATGGTATCTCACCTAGATGAGCCAAGATGCAGAAAGGCTATTCAACTACTAAAGACATCACAGTTGAGGGCTCGATTTTGTCCTCAGTTGACATCCACACAGGGCCTTCTGTCAGGGGTCATTGGATAGTGTTCTGGAGCAGGTGTAGTCACACTACAGGGCAGGGTGGGTGGGGAAATGAGGGGTACAGGTTCGACTGATTTGATTTTAGGATGGGTTAAATTTTCCTCTCTTCTTCTCCAAATCCCTGGTGTGCCCAGGGGTTTAACTCTTTGTATGTAGTTTCACTGAGAACGGAAACTCTTCCCAAACAAAGCTCCTCTGTCCCCACCCGCTCCCAGCTGAGATGAGCTAACTCAGAAAACACAGCGAATTTAACTTGGGGCTTTCCTGGTCTGCATGGCTCAGTTCCTCACCAGACAGTGCACTTACCCAGCGGGGAGCAGTGGGGGGGACGGGCGGGGGGGCGGGGTGGGGGGCAGTCTTAGGATTAACATCGATATGGAAAACCCTTGACCGTTTGGGGGCGCCCGTCACACCTGGACTTAATTCACGTTGAAAGGCATCACTGTGTCCTTCACATGTGACGTCTTCACGATGGGAAAGGTGAGCACTGATCTTCTCCCTCCTCCAACATGAAAAAGGTCGACCGAGCCCTTCTAGAAGGACAAGTTGCCCGTTTAAACTGAGACGTAACCAGCACTTTGCTCCACACACAACCACTGTTAAACTATACATTGAAAAGAGATTAGAGTCACTCTGATTAATGCTTAGGTAACACCCCAAGTCCCCGTGGGATTTTACTCTGCCCTGTTTCCACTACAGTGATAGTAGATTCCGCAATGGACTCACAAGCTTGTGTGCGCACGTGGTCGTTTGAAAGCCACAACTCTGGTTTTGATGACCCCGGGCCTTCACGGATGACTGAGGAAAGTCTGCAGAGATCAGGGAGCGCCGGAAACTGTCTATGGCTAGAAAAGAGGGTCATTGGCACCACCTCCAGCAGCATTTACTGATCCATCAAGGAAAAGCATTCCTTCAGGTGGGCGGTGACGCCTCGTTTATCTTAAAGCACTGGTTCCAAGGGCAAGGTTATCACTGTCGGCATAGGGGAGAGGGGCAAGAATTGTTCAGTTCTGTGTGTAGAGCAACACAGTGAATGTGCTTGTGAAGATTTCTTTTGCTCCATATCTCCAGCGAAATCCTATCCCTGTTCTCTTATAACATACCTACAGTTTCACTAGAAATATTAACCGGAGGTCATTTTCACAGCCGTGTTCACCATTTTGCTCCATTTGGTGAGCAGAGCTCATTCCCTCTACTCCTCCGACACTGGGTTACTCCTCGTTCCCCGCTCCCTCTGCTCAAACACTGGGTTACTCCTCGTTCCCCGCTCCCTCCGCTCAAACACTGGGTTACTCCTTGTTCCCCGCTCCCTCTGCTCAAACACTGGGTTACCCCTCGTTCCCCGCTCCCTCCGCTCAAACACTGGGTTACCCCTCGTTCCCCGCTCCCTCCGCTCAAACACTGGGTTACCCCTCGTTCCCCGCTCCCTCCGCTCAAACACTGGGTTACCCCTCGTTCCCCGCTCCCTCTGCTCAAACACTGGGTTACCCCTCGTTCCCCGCTCCCTCCGCTCAAACACTGGGTTACCCCTCGTTCCCCGCTCCCTCCGCTCAAACACTGGGTTACCCCTCGTTCCCCGCTCCCTCCGCTCAAACACTGGGTTACTTCTCGTTCCCCGCTCCCTCCGCTCAAACACTGGGTTACCCCTCGTTCCCCGCTCCCTCTGCTCAAACACTGGGTTACCCCTCGTTCCCCGCTCCCTCTACTCAAACACTGGGTTACTCCTCGTTCCCCGCTCCCTCTGCTCGAACACTGGGTTACTCCTCGTTCCCCGCTCCCTCCGCTCGAACACTGGGTTACTCCTCGTTCCCCGCTCCCTCTGCTCCTGACAGCAGATTACTCCTCGTTCCCTGCTCCCTCTGCTCCTGACAGCAGATTACTCCTTGTTCCCTGCTCTCCCCACCCCCACCCAGTTACTCTCCTTTATTTGCACCACCCTCAGGGCCATTCCTTTAGCCCTTACACCCAACCTCTGGAATTCCTTCCCCCAGTCCTTTCACCTTACCACCTCCCTCATCTGCTTTCAAAAGCCTCCTAAGCACCCTACATTTTGACTGGGGTTTCAGCCCCTTTCCTAACCTTTCCATTTCCTCGTCTTCCCCTCCTGCTTGGCATCTACGGTTATTTTTTTCTCTCTGCTCTGCGAAGCTCTGAGACATCTGCACATATGAGAGGAGCACCACAGAAATGTAAGTTGGCATTATCGCTCATCATCTGGCCATCTGATTCCTCGGCTCTATTATCCTCCTGCTTCCCGAATCCGGGATGTTCCCAAAGTCTGCATTCAGTGACTCCCAAGTTTACACCTCACCTGAGAGCCGACATAAACATGGTTTCTGGAGCTGTAGGTGTGAAACTATGGCACAGACAGGGTGATACTTTCCATCCCAGCTGCTGTGTGAAGTGATTGCATCTCCCTGCTCCACACAGGAGGTCAAATCCCACTCATGTCAAACAGAATCTAGGCCTCCCCACCCCCTACGTTGCCTTGAGGCCTTACTTTCTCCTGGAGCCACGGCTACATCACACGGGGGTCAGGTTACAGTCACTCGGCACTGTGTCACCACGGGGTGCTTAGCAACAGCTCAATACCTGTCACGACTCCTCGGCCATTTTCCAAATGCTCCACTGCTGTCTTCCTGTCGATCGAACTCTAAGCCCAGTACAACAACAACTTGCCTTCATACGTCAATAAAAAAACGTCCGAAGGCATTTCACAAATGGAACACGATAGAGGAGCGGACGCTGAACCTTGGAAAGAGAGATTAGCTCAGGTAAACAAAAGCTTGGCTAAAAACGTGGGTCTCGACAAGGTTTTTAAAAAAGAGGGAGAGGTGGAGAGGTTTCGGGAGGGAGTTCCAGAGCGTGGTGCTGAGGCAGCTGTACGCTTTATCTCCAATTGTGGGAAGAAGTGAGGGGGGAGAGAATACCCGAAAGATCAGTCAGAATAGCAAAGGGTGTGGGAGGAGATGCAAGGCTGGAGGAGGTTGCAGAGATAGAGTGGGGCAGGACCAAGGAGGGTTTGAAAAGAAGGATGAGGATTGTAAATTTAACCCACTGGGGGACAGGTGGCCAGTATAGGTCAGCAAGTATGGGTCAGGTGGGCAATCGGGACTTAACGCAGGACACAATAGCGGTTAAGGGTTTCAGTGGCAGATGGGTTGTGGGAGGAATGAGGCAGGCAATATTGCACAGGTGGAAATAAGCATTATTGGTGATAGAGTGTGGGGTTTGAAGCTCAAGGTGCCAAGACACGGTAACAGAAACAAGGCCCATGCCTCTGACTGCAGGGCAAGTCCCCACCCACAGGGGGAATTTATCCTGGCAACAGACCCTTGTCCTTTGCAAGCTATTCAACCATGTTGGGGGAAGTACTACAGCCGAACCCGATGCTGTCCTCACTCAATATTCACACACATGTCGTCCAACAGGAATCACTGGATAGTGATTAAGGTCAGGAACACTAGCTGCTTTGTCCTCTCCTTCACCCGAGGGCAGTGAAGCCTGATAGTGACCCTCCTACTGCTACCCAGTCGGGCAATGGAACTCGGTGCAGACCAGGGGATTGAACCTGGGATCTTCGTAGTGGGTGCATTTAGTCACTGAGTCATTGGGGGAAGCGGGGGTAGGGGGGAGGGGTGGTGGGAATGGCTCGACCAAAACAGTTTCTCTAACACCAGAACATGAAATGGTTAAATATTGTGACAAAGGATCTCGGTTGCCTGCTTCATCGATGAACAAAGCCCAGGTACGGAAATAAGAGAGGAGCAATGAGCCTGCAGCTGTTCCATGTGGCAGCAGACGGTACATCATCTGACTCACACTGAAACCTGTCCTAACTGCATCATCACATGCTGGCTGAATCCACACTCACCCTTTCTCACCAACACACAATAAAAGAGGCAAAGAGCAGAATCAGCACTGGTCACGCTGCTTATCATACATGATATTCTTATATTCTCAACCAAATCCTTTGATTCTGAGAAAATTCCCTGCTCTCTCTCTCTCCCTCCCTCTCTCTCTCTCTCTCTCTCTCTCGATAACATTGCTCCTTCCTCACTAGCCTGAGTGTGGCAGATGGCACTTCATTTGAGCTGCACAGTACATCAGAGCATATTAAGCAACCAGTCTGTAACACTGATCTACGACGAGACTCGGATATTGAGGTAAAACACTCTCCTTTCGTCGTAAAGTTACACCTTCCTGCCTGCAATTTTCAAAAAAAATCTTTCTGAGGGAGACTTCCTTCTTGCTCGGTCTCAGTTTGTTCCGCTCATCCGGGCCGGGAAAGGTGTCGGTTCAAAACCTTTGGAACGGGGAAGAAAACAGGAACAGCTGCTCATGTACCATCAGCATCATCCCTGCCACCTCCAACCCCGGTGAGCAGCTCTGTCATAACCATTAAAGTCACACGACTGAGGAGAGGAGAAGAGTGAAGAAAGGAGATTCCTGCAATTAAATATCATGGATGTTGCTCTTCCAAAGCTTATGCACCAGGACTACATAACATCCTCAGAATACGGGACGCTGCAAGACTGCAATTCTCTCAGTTCAGGGAGTAATGAACCAACAGATTGGAACTACATCAGCTCGGAGCCCAACTGTCTCACCGATTCCACATCTCGCAGCCTCTCACCAATCTCTTCCGTTGACTCTTGCAGATTTTCACCTCAGTCTCTCCCCTGCACATCTACTCAAGGGGCTTATGGCCACCTGTGTAAAATTAACAGCCTCCCTGCTCCATCAGAGGACAGACGCGACTCAGGCCAACAAATGAGGAAGATCAGATCGCGCTATCCAGGCAGAGAGCGGCAAAGCGCCAGCGAGAGAGAGAAACTGAGGATGAGGGGCCTGGCCAAAGCCCTCCAGAACCTGAGGACTTACCTGCCTCCTTCAGTGGCGCCTGCGAGTCAGAGCCTGACCAAACTGGAGACCCTGCGTCAGACCATACGCTACATCTCTTACCTAACTGAGCTGCTGGGACTGAGCGAGGAGAGCCCGTCAGAGAGCAGAGACACTGAGGGCAGGTACCAGGTGTGTCCACGGGGCCTGGGCTGCTGTCAGGACAAGTCACAGAGTCCCCCACCAGAGTGTCTGGCACCGGGGGACTCGATTATGAACGGCGAGAGTCGTCTGCCAGCAGGCTTTCAGGATATAACACTCTGTCAGGTATGTCAGCCATTTTACCTTCCTACTTCATGATTTGAGATGTCCATCTGTTTGATTATCATCATGAAATTATCAAGACAAATTAAAATTTTTCTCCGTAGTAAAAGAAAATTAGTAATTAATGAAAATAAATCAAAGAAAATTTCATCGAAACATCATGAGAATTGGATTCATCTGCAACCCATCATTGTAAAGAATATGAGAGTTTCCCCATCCCCTGGTGGCTCTGTTGGTAAATGCACCGCACAGTGTGGTCCTGGGCCATTCAGAGCAAAATGGTCCCAGTTTAATCACTGGTCTCTGCTGATCTTAGCCAATTGTGGAGGGGGCGGGGTGGGTGCTTATAATTGTTCTCAGTTCCCCAGGCTAAGAAGAAGAGAAATCAACCAGGGTTCTAGCTCCTGATCACTATCCAGTGACTCCTGTTCGAAAGTGAGTGTGTGTAGATGTTGGGTAAGGGACTGGAGCAAGCTCAGATGTAATACCCTTCCCTGTCATGCTTGGACATCCTGACACTCAATGTCTAGGCTCAGAAATGAAGAATAGCGAGTAGGATGAGGGACTGAAGGGATAAGTACATCCATGGAACTGTATGCAGTTAAGAGTCAGTGCCTTCAGGAGAGGAGGGGAAAGCACTGGACAAAGTGCACCAGGGGTTATTGCATCATATCTGAACCACCACAGTCTAATACAGTCACTTAGAAAATAACCTGTCTCCATTTTTACAGAGTTTCACAGAGAACAATGGGAATCTGCAGCTGGTCCCTTGGTTTCCATGGCAACATTAAGACCCCTCTGGGCCTGACATATTCTGAGAAATTAGTCATTTGAAAACTATATTAATTTAAGTATTTTTTCATGTAGATGTTTATTTTGTTAAACCTGTGAAAATTATTTGATATATTTTTGTTATACTGGTTTTACTGTCTGTACATTCAATGGTGAAAGGAAATAAAGCATTTTAAGTTTGGTAATTTTGTTGTTTGTATGCTCTTAGAGTGGAGGTGTCTGGGTGGGTTTGACACTGACCTTTTATCGCAAGAACTTGGGTTCAGGTGCAGAGGTCGGCACCCTGCCCATGTGACGTCATCCTGGACAATAACGCCTCTATGTTCAATATGCATAAGGAACGTAGGAATAGGAGTAGGCCATTCAGCCCCTCGAGCCTGTTCCGCCATTCAATTTGATCATGGCTGATCTGTATCTTAACTTAATTTAACCGCCTTAGTTTTTTTTTATTCGTTCATGGGATGTGGGCGTCGCTGGCGAGGCCGGCATTTATTGCCCATCCCTAATTGCCCTTGAGAAGGTGGTGGTGAGCCGCCTTCTTGAACCGCTGCAGTCCGTGTGGTGACGGTTCTCCCACAGTGCTGTTAGGAAGGGAGTTCCAGGATTTTGACCCAGCGACGATGAAGGAACGGCGATATATTTCCAAGTCGGGATGGTGTGTGACTTGGAGGGGAACGTGCAGGTGGTGTTGTTCCCATGTGCCTGCTGCTCTTGTCCTTCTAGGGTGGTAGAGGTCCCGAGTTCCGTAACCCTTAATACCCTTGCCTAACAAAAATTTATCAATCTCAGTTTTAAAATTTTCAATTGACCCCCAGCCTCAACAGCTCTTTGGGGGAAGAGAGTTCCAGATTTCCACTACCCTGAGTGTGAAGAAGTGCTTCCTGACATCACTGCCTGAACAGCCTCCTCTAATTTAAAGGTTTTGCCCCCTTTGTTCTAGACTCCCCCACCAACGAATTGTCAAGGATGACATGTCACGTGACAGGGGTGGACATAAAAAAGATTAACCCTACCCGCAGAAACTGAGCAGTTAAAATTGACCACGTCACTTCCTGCCCTGAAGCCAATCTGTTGCAATTTTAACTTAGTCCACTAAGCAAGGCAGCAAGGCCTTCAGCCCAAAACCAGGGTGGGGCGGGCGGGTCCTTTATAACAAAACGTCAGGTCATGATGATGTCATTGGGACCCAACAGCAGTTTTTACGAGGAGACCTGAGCAGAAAATGGCAGTGAGTTTCCCACCAGACCAACCCAGCTCAGGAGTGAATCGGGGCCCGAAGAGGCCCGAAATGGTAAGTTTAATTTTGTTTTCCCATGTCCTTGTGGGGCCCCAGAGGAGCGGCAGTGGGAAGTCGGACGGCAACATTTAAATGAGGAAAAGGAGTTAAAATAATTCGGGCCTCACTTTTGTTGCAGTGGGATGAGTTTTGAACTGACACCAAAACTCATTCCACCGAAAACTGGCCCTCAGTTAAAATCAGGACCAGAATATCATATTACTCCAACAAAGTGAGAGCTTTTCTCCACCACCTGCCCCCCGGTGGAATGTCCTAATCAGAATCCTTCCTTCACCCAGGGGACCCCTGCCTCTGTTAAAGTGACAACCCTGTTTCTCGATAAGTTGTTGTCTCCGATCAATGTCTTGCTCCAGGATCACTCCCAGAAATTTAGTTCCACAGAGTGATTGGACACAGGCCTGCACCTGCGTTACTCACATGATGAGCTTCTACAAACAAACAAAAATGATGGACAGGAAAAGACCCACTGGACCATCTACCCTGCCCCATTATAGTTGTGATGACCTATGCATCATGATACAGGCCCATCAACACTGCCAGTGAAAACAGACTGGACCCATCTCTGGACAGACAGAGACTGACAACTCCCCACCTCCTCCAGACTACCTGGTGAACATTTATAATACCAGTAGGGTTGCCAACCCTCCAGGATTGCCCTGGAGTCTCCAGGAATTAAAGACCAATCTCCAGGAAAATTCTGCGAGCAAACCGGGGGAAGAATCATCTGGGCAATGAAAAATTGTGTTTTTAAAAAAAAATTCTTTGAACGCTTTTGCTTATTAGTTATACCGGATAAAAGACTGACAGACAAGAATCATCCAATCAGATAATGAAGAGGCTGTTGGCTTTCCAAATGGCGCAGGAAGGCGGTGCGCTGCGAGGATTGACATGTCGGGCGACCAATGGCGGGAGTGTGGGGGCGGGGCAGTTGGAGGCAAGCGATCATGTGATGATACCTCCAGGAATATGTCCAACCAGAGTTGGCAACCCTAAACACCAGAGAGAGTGTTGGTATCCCCGGTAATGCCAGACAACCGATTGAGGTAAATCTCAACGTGCAGAAGATTGGTTAAAAATTGGAAATTCTATTAAACTGAACGAGAAATTCCACAGTCGGATCAAAGTTCCACCAGGGACAAGGCGGCAGATAATGAAGAAAATGTGGGACATTTAAAGTTTTTTTTGGCTCGGCACATGCCTCTGGATAGGTCGGGTCACTGCTTTGCTAAGTCTGTTTACTACTTGATGTGGAGATGCCGGTGATGGACTGGGGTTGACAATTGTAAACAATTTTACAACACCAAGTTATAGTCCAGCAATTTTATTTTAAATTCACAAGCTTTCGGAGATTTTCTCCTTCCTCAGGTAAATGTTTCAAGATCTCCTTGAAGCCTACGCATTTATACATATTGAATAATACATGGTGTTTACAGACTGCCCCTGCAACTGCCCGTTGCCAAGGCAATCACCGTGTTCAGACAGAGAGGTGTCATCTGCAGAACCCCCGAATACACATTCAACAAAAAAACAAACAGGGAAAAAAAACAGAGAAAAAAAAACACAGAGAGAGGCAGAAACATCCGGAAGGCAGAGAGAGCCAGCAAATGACCCATTATATTAAAAACAGATAACATTTGTTCGCTGGTGGGGTAACGTGTAGCGTGACATGAACCCAAGATCCCGGTTGAGGCCGTCCTCATGGGTGCGGAACTTGGCTATCAATTTCTGCTCGACGATTTTGCGTTGTCGTGTGTCTCGAAGGCCGCCTTGGAGTACGCTTACCCGAAGGTCGGTGGATGAATGTCCATGACTGCTGAAGTGTTCCCCGACTGGGAGGGAACCCTCCTGTTTGGCGATTGTTGCGCGGTGTCCGTTCATCCGTTGTCGCAGCGTCTGCATGGTCTCGCCAATGTACCATGCTCTGGGGCATCCTTTCCTGCAACGTATGAGGTAGACAACGTTGGCCGAGTCACAGGAGTATGAACCATGCACCTGGTGGGTGGTGTCATCTCGTGTGATGGTGGTATCTGTGTCGATGATCTGGCATGTCTTGCAGAGGTTACCGTGGCAGGGTTGTGTGGCGTCGTGGACGCTGTTCTCTTGAAAGCTGGGTAGTTTGCTGCGAACAATGGTCTGTTTGAGGTTGGGTGGCTGTTTAAAGGCGAGTAGTGGAGGTGTGGGGATGGCCATAGCGAGGTGTTTGTCCTCATTGATGACATGTTGAAGGCTGCGGAGAACATGGCGTAGTTTCTCCGCTCCGGGGAAGTACTGGACGACAAAGGGTACTCTGTTGGTTGCGTCCCGTGTTAGTCTCCTGAGGAGGTCTATGCGATTTTTTGCTGTGGCCCGTCGGAACTGTCGATCGATGAGTCGAGCGTCATATCCTAGTAAGAACGGGATATGACGCTCGACTCATCGATCGACAGTTCCGACGGGCCACAGCAAAAAATCGCATAGACCTCCTCAGGAGACTAACACGGGACGCAACCAACAGAGTACCCTTTGTCGTCCAGTACTTCCCCGGAGCGGAGAAACTACGCCATGTTCTCCGCAGCCTTCAACATGTCATCAATGAGGACAAACACCTCGCTATGGCCATCCCCACACCTCCACTACTCGCCTTTAAACAGCCACCCAACCTCAAACAGACCATCGTTCGCAGCAAACTACCCAGCTTTCAAGAGAACAGCGTCCACGACGCCACACAACCCTGCCACGGTAACCTCTGCAAGACATGCCAGATCATCGACACAGATACCACCATCACACGAGATGACACCACCCACCAGGTGCATGGTTCATACTCCTGTGACTCGGCCAACGTTGTCTACCTCATACGTTGCAGGAAAGGATGCCCCAGAGCATGGTACATTGGCGAGACCATGCAGACGCTGCGACAACGGATGAACGGACACCGCGCAACAATCGCCAAACAGGAGGGTTCCCTCCCAGTCGGGGAACACTTCAGCAGTCATGGACATTCATCCACCGACCTTCGGGTAAGCGTACTCCAAGGCGGCCTTCGAGACACACGACAACGCAAAATCGTCGAGCAGAAATTGATAGCCAAGTTCCGCACCCATGAGGACGGCCTCAACCGGGATCTTGGGTTCATGTCACGCTACACGTTACCCCACCAGCGAACAAATGTTATCTGTTTTTAATATAATGGGTCATTTGCTGGCTCTCTCTGCCTTCCGGATGTTTCTGCCTCTCTCTGTGTTTTTTTTTCTCTGTTTTTTTTCCCTGTTTGTTTTTTTGTTGAATGTGTATTCGGGGGTTCTGCAGATGACACCTCTCTGTCTGAACACGGTGATTGCCTTGGCAACGGGCAGTTGCAGGGGCAGTCTGTAAACACCATGTATTATTCAATATGTATAAATGCGTAGGCTTCAAGGAGATCTTGAAACATTTACCTGAGGAAGGAGAAAATCTCCGAAAGCTTGTGAATTTAAAATAAAATTGCTGGACTATAACTTGGTGTTGTAAAATTGTTTACTACTTGATAAGCAGTAGATGGCAGTATTTAGCTGTACTGTCTCAGGCGGGGTTGTTGGGGAACGTTTTTTTGACAAATTTCAGCCCCTTTATATTGCTTTGTGTGTGATGTACACATCAGAGAAAGTTCTTGTCCGATTGGCAATTCTCTCAATTCCAGTTTCCACCACATCTCTCTCCTGACCCCTGCAGAGATGCCAACATTGAAAATATCAAAATACTGAGATTCATCATTTAGCAATTCAGCATGGCTTTCATGCGATGGGACCATACGTTGGGGGCTTTGGGCGCAGTGATCATTGTGCCCCATTCACGGCCCATACGATTTTTGCACAGGGCCGCAAATCGGGCACACCGATCTGTGTGCCCAGTTACCCGGTAAGTGCTCCTAAAACTCTTTAAGGGGCTCACTGGATCATAAAACTCTACCCCTAAATCCTTTCCAAAGAATAAGGGTCCAAGAGGTGATTGTCGGAGGGGTCCATGTAGGGGCTGCACTCCCACTGGCTGTAGAGGGACTGACACCCACCCTTGCCTGCTTTGCCCAGCTCTCTCTCTCTCGAGGAGCCTATCACTCCAAACAGCAAACATTGACTAGACTTTCCAGACTATTCCACTTTGGAGGCTTCAACTCAAATCTATTTATTTTTCCTTCTGACCATTACCCTGTTCAGAATCCCCTCCCTCCCAAAAATTTGTCAAACTTGAATTTAATTCTTTTTAATTCCACTATCACCTGCAATGGGGCTAATTTCCTTACTGACCTTTCCCCCCAAGTTTGTTTTGAACCACACCAATCCATCTTCAACTTTCTCCTCACACCTTCTTCCCTGAATGTATTTACATTCAAAAACATGGGAACAGGAGGAGGTCACTCCGTCCCTTGATCCTGTTCCACCATTCAATTAGATCACAGCTGATCTGTACCCCAACTCCATTTACCCACTTTTGATCCTTATCCCTTGTTACCCTTACCTAATTAAAATCTGTCGATCACAGTCTTAAAAAAATTGATTGATCCAGCATCCTTAACCTTATGGGGGAAGAGAGTTCCAGATTTCCACTACCCTTTGTGTGAAGAAGTGCTTCCTGATTTCACTCCTAAATGGCCTACCTCTAATTTTAAGATTGTGCCCCTTTGCTCTGGATCTCCGCACCAGAGGGAATAGTTTCTTTATATCTATCCTATCGAATCCTTTTGTCATTTTGGCCTATCTGATCACCCTTCTAGACTCAAGGGAATACAAGCCAAGTTCATGCAACCTGGCCTCATAAGTTAACCCTCCCTGGTATCATTCTGGTGAATCTGCGCTGTACCCCCTCCAAGGCCAATATATCCCTCCTGAGGTGCAGTGACCAAAGCCAATGGAAAACACCCTGTGATTTCACCCTCACTTGTAGCTGGAATGATAAGCTGCTGACTTACCCCGTTCCTGCTCTCTTGAAACTAGGGCTCGAATATAGAGCACTTTCACTGTCATACGTTCGAGGTGGACTTGATCACACGTGTGACTCTCGATAGCAAGTGTCGGCAGGTTATCCAAAGCTGGTCAACCATATTCTCACACATCTGATGATGTACTTCCTCCACAGTGCTTATCTTGGTGCTGCAGCCGTGTCTGATTTTGCAGTCGCAATTTGAATTTAATGGCCCAGAATTTGCTGTCAAAATAACGGTGAGGCTAATAATGCTCGCCGTTATTTATGCGCAAATCACGCAGCAACTTCAGGCGATGGGGCAGATACGCCGTTAAACGTGGAAATCCGAAAGTTGCTGTCTGAGACGCGTCATTCCGTCGTTAGCTTCATTAAAACGGCATCTCGCTGGCGGCCTCACCATTGAAATGCATTGAACGCTGTGAAGTTGCTGCATTTGTGCGGTAGATACGAACTAAACTCGCCACAGAAAGTTAAGTCTTGTCCATTTCAGTCGAAGTACCCTTTTAACAATGTGATGAGTGCTAATTACTGCCAGTCAACCTCTCTCCCACTGAAAACTAACTATTACAAGTATGGAATCTCATTCCTTCAGGTTTTAATTGTTGGAGATTTTAAAAATGTAAAATTTTAAATAAATCTTTTTAAACTTTATCTCTTTTTTTCTCTCTGTCTTAATTCAATATTTCTTTCCCTCCCTTTATTTCTCTTTCTGTACCTGATATGGCATTGAATTCGCCCATTTCAACTTACACTTCCTTCTCAATCCTTGTGCTGTTAATTTCACAATCCTCCGAGGAGATACCCTGTTGCTTGCCCCGTTCACTCAGGCCCCAGATCGGGGAGCGGGCAGGAAATTGGACATGAATTTAGATTTGAGGTTAGGATCAGATCAGCCATGATCTTATTGAATGGCGGAGCAGGCTCGAGGGGCCGATTGGCCTACTCCTGCTCCTATTTCTTATGTTCTTAGATGCCCCGTTTCCCCCACTGCGACGTTATCAGCTCGCACGTTCAGGAGCTTGCCACGCAAAATATCATGGAGATTAAACGGGCCTGGGCAAGACTAACTAACAGCGGGCGCTGTTCGTTGGCCTGCTACAGCAAATTCTGGGCTAATAAGTCATCTAAAAAAAGTTAAAAACTAATGAGGGTTGGTTTTCCTCCCTGGGCAAGCACAAGGTGCCTGAGGGACGGTGCAGTACCTGTGGGGCCATTTGCCTGGTCGAGGTGGACTCGAGGTGCAGGCCCACTCCTCTGGCCATGCACCTGAAATGTCAGGCGGCTGATTGCAGCGGTCTTTGTTTTGGGGCTGCTGAAGTTGGGGGCGTTTTGGCTGCTGATGGAGATCAAGACCCAAGTGCTAGAAACAGTCCAGTGGGTCCGGTAGTGTAGTGGTTATGTTACTGGACTAGTAATCCAGAAACCTGAACTAATAATCCAGAGAACATGACACATCTCTTCCGATTTTCATTTCCATTGAAGTCAACGGGAAAAAAAAACGGGGAGAGATGTAAAATGGGCTGCCGTTTCACTATCACCTGCTTTACACTATCGTCCAAAGTCATAATTACCCCCAGAGACTTCGCTATACAATCCAAAAGCATAAAAAATAACCCCTCCGAGTTTTTATCCTTTCTCTCTCTTGGAGGTGCTGATTCTTGCAGTAGTACAGGTCCACAGATCACTGACATCCCATCAGAGGTGTGTCTCAGCCAAGCGGTCAATCTTCATGCATGAGCCAAGAGATTGCGAATGCCGGCGCGCTTTTCAACCATGGAGGGCATAGCAATCTAACCTGACCCTGTCCTCACCCGACAGTCTCTCATGCGCCCTTTCCAGCAGGATTTACTGGACAGTGATCAGGAGTTGGAAACCTTGGATGATTTCTCTGCTCCCCAGCTCAGGGCCACTCAGGCCAATTGCAACACTCCAACTGTCATTCTGGCTGCGTTCAGTTAACTTAACACTGACTAGCAATGGAACCTGGGACCTTCTGGTTTGTATGGGTCAGTTCTAACCATGCAGTGCCTTTTACCCACAAGGGCATTGGGGAGTTTTTAATTCAAATTGCTCCGAAGCTTAACCAGAAGCAGCATACTCCCCGATTGACTAGCTTTCAAACTCACGTCTCTGGTTAATATCCAGGCTTGATTATTAGACTGTAAATATCACAGAGGAATATAATGCAGCCTTAGTGAGTCCTCTGGAGGGACTGCAGAGGGGGCCTACATTGCTGGCGTCAATGAGTGCCCACTATCATGGGGGTCTGAAAGCAGCATCCCATTGGGAAAAGATATAATCGTATGTTTTAAGACAGAGCTTAACCTGAGTGTAGCCCAGAGTGTTCTGGCCATCACAGCCTCTCTCTCTGTGTATGTCAAACACATTAATGCCCAGGAGGGAAAATTAGCTCAGAACACAACTGTGCTCTGTGCTTATGGTGAGAGAGGCTTTTTATGAGTGTCTTGCTGCAAGTTCCCAGTTGTCGACTCTCTCTGAACTCACCAGCTAACTTCATTCACATAGTGTGATTCTCCTCTCCTTAAGCTGTGCATCTGTTATCTGTAATAATGTTGGAGGTTGTTGGGGGTCAAACAATTATCCCAGCATTAGCTTTGTACAGTCTTTCTGTCTAAATCATTCACTGTGGCTGTTTTGACCATGAAGAGGACGGGGTGGGGGGGGGGGGGTGCTGGGGGGGGGGCGGGGGGGGGGGGGGGCTGGGGGGGGGGCGGGATTGAGGGGTAGGGGTGCCGAGATGTCTGAGAGCTAATAGATAAGTTTTTTCTTGTATACATATCTAAAAAGACTGACTTTCAATGGATAGCAGCTTATCATAATCTCTCAGAAATGGCTCACAGTGCTTCATATACAATGAATTAGTTCAAAATGCCGTCACTATTGAAACACTGACAAACATAGGAGCCTTTTTGGGGATAGCAAGATCCCACAAATACCAGAGATGACTGAGCAATTCATTTAGTTTTTTTTGGTGCTATCTGTTGAGGGAGGAAATGTCGGCCAGGGCGTTTGGAGAATTCCCTGCTCTTCCTTCATTGGGATTGTGGAGAGGGCCTCTGGTTACTGTCTTGTCCAAAAGAAAGCACCTCCAACAATGCAACCCTCCCTCATTGAAGTGTCAGCCTAGATTATGTGCTCTACTCTTGGAGTGGGACTGACCTTCTGTCTCAGATGAGAGTGGTTCCAACTGCTACTATATTTACAATGGAACTATATCAACCATACAGTTCACCCTCTCTGCTAGATTATCAGGGATTAGATGGGCACATATTTACCATTAAACTGCATATCCACCCCTTGGATTATCAGGGGTGAAGTTACTAATTTAGAAGTTAGTGAAGGCAATATACATTTTAGATGTGGTCCTATTTACTCTGATTTGGATAGAAGGGCACTGTCAGGTGGCTTAATTGCTAAATGCGCCTTGGGGTGTGCAACTGAACAATGCAGACTGGATGGTGCCAGGATTAGTCCCCAGACTATGTTGAGTTAACTGAATCAGTGGGGATGGTGGTAGGGTCACTGCAATCCATCTCAGTGTTCCCTGAGCCAAGGAGGTGACAAATAAGCCAGGGTTCCCACTCTTGAACCCTTCCCAGTGACTCCTGGGTGTGGAAGGAACAGTAGCACCAATTCACACTATTACAAATAGCGATCCCTCTGTCTTCCCGTCCAAGGATCCTCATCTCCCACCTACGGAGGACCCCGTTTCTCACAGTGGCACAGTTGAGGCACTGAGCCTCAACTGTGCCTCAAATGTGCCACAAAAAAAATTGTCTTCTCAAAGGCCTCCCTGGCCTTTGAGAAGACAATTTTTTTTGGCTCATGGTTTCAGCCAACTAGGGGGCCACATGCACAAAAATCTTTCTGGAGGTGGCAGGGGGGGGATTCAGGCTGGACGCAGTGGGGAGCCAAGTTGTTCCTGTGGCCTCCTGGGGACAAAGGGGTGGGAGTGTGCCAACATTTGCAGTGGGGACCCCTTCACAGGAAAATGTGAAAAATACTGTGCTACCCCAGAGCCGTGCCCAGTACCCATATTGTATCTTCATTGCCAATTATTCTGATGCATTATAATTAGCCGTGGACCCATGTGTGCGTGTGTACTTGTGAAGATCCATGAGGAAGAAGAAAAAAGTACATTGAATGAAGGTCCTCTCTTCCCAAATGGCTATTTTTTTTCTTTGGCAGCTGCTCAACACAAATTGGTTTCAACCCAAAACCACAAATATCGAGAAATAAGTTATAACTGTTCGTTGGTAAAAATGGCCTGTTTCAGATGAGGACAGGACAGGACAGGCATTTTGTGCCAGGCAGTATATCTTCTCATTATTACAGAGGGCCCTGCAAAATGTTACACTCGGTAAGTTTTTTTGGCTTGGCTCGTTATGGAGCGATGCTGTTGGCTGCCAACACAGGTTTGAACGGCCCTATTCATGCACCTCACTACGCTGCTTGTATCAGTGACAGGGCACACTGTAGAAAAAGAAGGAAAACTGAAATCACTTAACACGCAGAGAGTCAAGCTGACTTTCTCGTTTCCAGTCAAAACACTCGGATCACTGATTGAGTTGGCCAGCCCAAGACAAACTGTTTCACGAGCGCAAACAAACTCAAAACATAACCTTCGGCCAAAAGAAACTGGATAAGGTCTTTAACAGCCAACAGCACAGCAATTCATAGCAAGTTACTGGGTTTCTTTATCTCTGTTTTTGTGTGGCTGTGACGATAACAGATAGGAATGGATTGACATCATTACTTCAGCAGTTCGGGTCTATCCAGACCGGTTCTTGCATAAATTCTACCAGTGTGCATCCAGCAGTGGAGACAAAGATCTCTTTGGACCAAGGTACCTGATCCTCTCAGTCGTTGGCATAGCTCTGGCGTTGGTAGCTCCAATTTGGCAAAGCTGGAAAATGACATTTATATTATTTGGGACTGTAGTGGAAGGTCTGACAGCCAGATCCACATTGAATTGTGGGGTGAATTAAGAACGACAACAATTTGCAATTCTATCGTGGTCTTCACGTACAAAGAGAAGTGTCCGAGCACTTTACAGAACAGGAGAGGGGAGTAAGGAAGGAAAATGGAAAGTAATTTGGGGGGTGCGGGGGTGGAACTGGAGGCACAGTCAAAAAGAAGGGCTTATAGGAGGTGTTTGAAAGCAAGATGGAGAGGTCAAGTTGGAAAGATTTAGGGAGGGAATTCAGAGGTTAGAGGCGTAGTACCTGAAAGAGCAGCCACTCATGGCATGATGAAGGGACTAAGGGATGGGGAATGAGCCAATGTCAGAGGAGCTGAAGATGTATGTGGAGGAGATGGCTAAAGTAGTGAGGGACGAAGCCATGGAGAATACAATCAATGCACTGATGTGAACTCCATGGATAAATTAAGATTTGCTTCATCCATAAACAATATCACATCTGGGAGATCTACTTAGAGATCAAACCTGACTGATTTATCTCAAATGTCTTGTATCAGACTCTAAGAAATACATGGCATTTTTTAAACCCCATATGGACCAATTCTAATTTCACTGTTTTGAAGTTTTGACCTGATCCAGCATCATGTTGTATTATCTCACTTCTGTGTATTAATTATCCTGCAGGGAATCATGGGACTTTGTGTGGGTGAGGGTCATTCTATGCTGTTCTTTCAGTGATATTTGAAATTTACAATTTTGAAGATGATGTTATAAAACGTTCACACTTTGAAAAGGTACAAAGGAATTTTCAGAGGAATGTTCAGGTTATTTTTTAAAAATTGAGGTGATATATTTTAAATCCAATGACCTTTTTTGTCCACTACGGTACAGTACTGTGGGCAGTTTTGGGGTCCACACTATAGGAAGGAGGTGAGGCAATAGCGAGGGTACAGCGCAGATTCACTAGGATGCTGCCTGGTACGAGGAAGTACAAACTTGTTCTAGGACCTCCAACCTGCTCCAACCACCAGGGAGCAGTGAACACGGTGAATGCCTCCAAAAGTCCTACTCATTCCCACAGCATTAATCCAGGTAGAATGAAGAACAGGGATGGGTTGGGTTGCTTGTCAAACACCAGTTTGCTTGCACCTTAGGAAGGACATATTGGCCTTGGAGGGCGTACAGCGCATATTCACCAGAATTATGCCAGGGCTTAAAGGGTTAAATTAAGAGGACCAGTTTGCATAAACTTGGCTCGCGTTCCCTTGAGATTAGAAGGTTGAAGGGGTGATCTAATGGAGCGTTTCAAGTGATAAAAGGATTTGATAGAGTAGATACAGAACGACTATTTCCTCTGGTGGGTGAAATCAGGATGTACACAAAGGTGCAGTGGAAATCTGGAATTCATAAACAGAACTTAAATGACCAGTGAGTTACAAATAAACTCATACGAGGTAGGCCTCATTAGGGCAGAATTGCCGTGTCCAATCTCAATTGCTGGCATATTTTCTTTAATATAGAGATTACCATGTGCTCTTCATAGTTTTTAATCTTTTCCCTTATTTCTGTAGAAGGATATGACTTTGAGTCTGTTTCCAATGTCACTGCTCTTGCAGTCCCTTCAATGCGATGCTTTTGGTTCTCTCAGCAGCCATCTATAGTGAATTCAAGTCCTGCGATGCAATGTATTTCCTAGCATGTACTGCTTAATTGCACCATTGAACGTGCCCGATCGCATGTATTTTGGGAGCCGTGCAGCAAGGCTTGTACTCTGCTGTTTTGCCTTTCAACAGGTCTCACTGTTTAGCCCTTTTAAACAGTGATGGCATAGATTAGCACATCTCCAAATCTACAAGTGAAGCAGTCTTGTGTAGCCTCACAGATGCCATTCATGGCTCCAGTGGTCAGAGGTCAGACAGATTTGTGAGAATTTGCTCCATTTACAATCGCACTGTTGTCCCAAAGACAGAGTTACCAAATCTTGAACTGGAGAGTTAAGATGCATGCATGAACCCAGAATATTCAGTTAATTTCTGGCAAATATCGGGGATATATTTATATTGACAGAGTTAGATAATAGGAGAAAACAAATTGAGGGTATGGTAGCGTAGTGGTTATGTTACGGGACTAGTAATCCAGAGGTCAGGACTATTAATCCTGAGAATGTGAGTTCAAATCGAACTTTGAGAATTTGAATGCAATTTTTTTTTAAAGTCTGGTACCAAAAAGTGACCATGAAGCTATTGTATTGTAAAAACCTAATTGGATCACTAATGTCCTTTAGGGAAGGAAATCTACAGTTCTTACCCGGCCTGGCCTCCAGTCTCTCACCAACGTGGTTGACTCTTAACTGCCCTCTGAAGTGGCCTAGCAAGCCACTCAAACTGCCTGTGGTTTGAGAAGTAGGCCCACCACCAACAACTAATGATGGGATATAAATGCCGGCCTTGCCAGCAATGCCCACATCCCAAGAATGAATTTTAAAAAAACATGTTGGATTATCAATCATTACCAACAAATCATGCACTTCTACAGGAATTTTAACACAGCAAAATGTCCCTCAGGAATGGACAAAACTGGGGGTGGGGGGAGGGAGGAGGAAAACAAACATTAAGCAAGAGTTGGGACAGAATTAGGGAAGGTGTGCCAATGCAATGTCAAAGAGATTTGAAGATGCTTTTGAAGGTTGGGAGGGAGGTAGCAAGGGGGAAGAGGTTCAGGGAGAGAGTTCCAGAGTACATGGGTGCTACAGCTGAAAGCTGTGCCACTGATGGTGGACAAAGGGAGGTAGTGGGAGCGGAGCGGAGACTCACAGTAAACCAGAGCTGGAGGAGGTGAGGGTACAGGCTGGGATGTAGGACTGGAATAATATGTCTTTATTTAAACAACGATTATCCCACTTGAGTTGGATAAATACTTGAAGGGAAAATATTTGCAGGGCTACGGGGAAAGAGCAGGGAAATGGGACTAACTGGATTGCTCTTACAAAGAGCCGACATGGGCCCGATGGGCCGAATGGCCTCCTTCTGTGCTGTAACGATTCTATGATTCTATGAGTGAACAGAATTTACACAGTCATAAATCTGAGGTGTATAAATTCCAAATGGAGTTGACCTGTTGACCCACTAATACACATCTAATGAAGACCTCTCCCATAGATCTACACGCATGTCCTCATCGCTGCATCCTCACTATTTTATAGTCAAAAACTCATTGCACCATCCCCTACTCCAACTCATTCTTATCCAGCACCTTGAAACTGTGGTATTCCTTGTTTTCTTCAGTCTTCAAGCTTTTAACACTCAAGCTTGGTGTCATCCAACCATTGCTTATTGATTTGTCTCACTCTCTCCCACTGTCTTGTGGAGAAAGTGGAGTTGAGGTAAAAATCAGATCAGCCATGATCTCATTAAATAGCGGAGCAGGCTCGAAGGGCCAAATAGCCTACTCCTGCTTCTATCTCTTATGGTCTTAAATGTTGCTGAAAATAGAGAGATTTCTGTATGTTATTTCATGCAGTTTTGAAATGCTGTTAAAATGGCAGCTGCCTTTTCTTATCAAATTGAAGGTCAGGAGGTGAGTTGTCCATGGCCCAGGCCAGGTGGACTGATCTGGAAATTAAGTCAGGATAAAGGGGATCTAATGCCAAGGCAATAAACCAAACTCAGATTTCTAAACACCTGCTCACTAATATTCTATAAATTATTCCTAATATTGAATAATTAATCATGGATGATTTCTAGCTCTGACCGCATAAGTAATTCTGGTATACTTTTTAGCTCTGGCAACAGTATGAACTCCATGGATGAATTAAGATTTGCTTTAACCATCCAGGAGATCAACTTAGAGATCAAACCTGATTGATTTATCCCAAATGTCTTGTATCAGACCCTAAGGAATACATGGTATTTTTTCAATCCCATACGGGCTGATTCTAATTTCGCTGTTTTAAAATTTGGTGCTAATCCAGCATCTTGTTGTATCATGTCGCTTCTGTGTATTAATTATCCTGCAAATAAATCTGACTAATGGTTTTAACTCGTACATATTGGAACTGTTGGGCGTGGTAATTTCCACCTTTCAGGAGAGATAGGAGAATATGGTGCGTATCCCAAATGATCTCCAGTGAATAATGTCACAGTTAGGGGTTAACTTTTAACATGTTAACCCATACACAGCGCATATAAAGGCGCAGGTTTAGGATGGTAGGAAACTGATTATGGAAACTGCCTCTTTGCTGACAAAAGTGTTGGGAAAAAGCCTGAGACATAATATCCTTGGCCCTTCATCTGGGTTTCTCAAAAGAAAACTTAGTAAGTGCTTTAGGTGTCATTTGGATGTTACGTTTATCTTAGTTGGACCAACTTCGGATCAGTCCAATTCAAACCTGACCTGAGCCAGACACTTACATGCAGTTACCTTTTTTTTTGGAGTTTGATAGAGCCAAATCCAATTTGTGCTTCCAAAATCTTGCATTGGCTTGATTCAACAAAACTGTCCCAGAGTAATGGTGAACTCTGGTCTCAGTCCCGTTGCCATGTTTAAAGCAGGGCTTCCAAATTGCCTGAATAACCCAGGAAACTTGTGTCAACATGTGGTTCTCTGTCAAATTGTAGAGTGAAGGGATAATGTCCCATTTCATTTGTTACCTAGCTCAGCTACAGCAAGGAAGGGGCAGCCTTCAAATGTACCTCATTTCTTATCAAATATTGTGGTCTTAATGTGCCAAATATCTGTCAATTCATTACCACGTACACTGAGGTAAGTGTTTCCTGATTATACGACTTAGAAACTATCGTATACAGCCCTGCAGATTTGATGCTGAAGGTGTGTTTTTGCACATATTGCCACTAGGTGGTAGTGACGGGTAAAATAAGCATAGTGTACAGAGGCAGAAAACACTGGATAGGCCACATCTGTCATAGGAACAGGAGTAGGCCATTCAGCCCCTCGAGCCTGCTCTGCCATTCAATTAGATCATGACTGATCTGCACCTCAACTCCATTTACCTGCCTTAGCTCCATATCCCTTGAAACCCTTACCCAACAAAAATCTATCGATCTGAGTCATGAAAGCTCCAATTGACGCAGCATTCACCGCCTTTTTGGGGAGAGAGTTCCAAATTTCCACTACCCTTTGCATGAAAAAGTGATTCCTGATTTCCCTCCTAAACGGCCTCGCTCTAATTTTAAGATTATGTCCCCTCGTTCTTGACTCCCCCATCAGAGGAAATAGTTTCTCCATACCTACCCTATCGAATCCTTTTAACATTTTAAACGTTGAGAGGTGACCGCAGATCACCCCTCAATCTTCTATACTCCAGGGGATACAAGCCAAGTTTATGGAACCTGTCCTCATAATTTACAAGTCAGTCAATGTTTCGGGTGCAGAAGCCTTCCTCATAACTGAAAGATATTACAGATGAACGGAATTTGAAACGGAACAGAGCAAGTGAAAGAGGGAAGAGGAGAGAAGAAAAAACACAAGCACACACACTGGAAAAGATATAGAACGACCTGTCAAGTATTTAGCTAGAGAACAGGAGGTGCCCTTCCTGTCAGATCCTTCATGCACTCCAGGACTCTCAGCGCCACCGCACATTGTCCCCGAGGAGACTGCGGTGCAGACGAAACCGTCACCCACCTCCTTCTGGAATGTGCCTTTGCAAAGAAGGTCTGGAGAGAGATGCAGTGGTATTTGTCCAAGTTCGTCCTGAGCAGCTCCGTAACACAGGACTCTGCGCTCTATGGGCTGTTCCCGGGGACGCACACCGAGACAGACATCAACTGCTGCTGAAAGACCATTAACTCGGTGAAAGACGCCCTTTGGTCTGCCCGAAACCTGCTGGTCTTCCAGTGCACGGAGCTGTCCTCGACCGAGTGTTGCAGACTGGCACATTCCAAGGTCCAGGACTAGGTGCTCAGGAACGCACTGAAGCTAGGTGCAGCCGCCGCAAAGGCTCTGTAGGGAAAGGCAACCATTTAGAGCCTTCCCGCCATTGTATACCGAGGGGCTGCAATCAGAGAAAAACCCCCTCGGGCAGAATGTAAAATTCAAATTGCTGTAATGTATCTGTAATGAATCTGCAATGTACCTGTAATGAATCTGTAATCAATAATCTGTATTTAGTATAATGCAGTGAGACACCCTAGAGTATCATGAACTGTAATTATGCACAATGTGTGCATTGAACTATACTTGATGTAACCTGCAAATTGTATAATCTGTATTGTGTACGTTTGGAATGTGATATGACAACTGTATTGTATGTTTTTGCTACAAATTTTATAAATAAAGTATATTTTTTGAAAAAAAAAGGAGGTAGTTAAATGGCAGAAGTGATATGCGCAAGGGACAAAATGGGGCATAATTAGAGAAACCAAAGATATTTTACTAAGACATTGGGCGTATGAGAATAGCTAAAGGAAATAGGAAGGTAGAATGGGAAGCATGAAAAACTGGCAAAGCAGAGCAGTTCCCAATGACCCAGGAGTCTGGTGGAAATAAAAAAGCATTTCAACACCAAGGGTGCAGACTACCCCCGCCAACTGGGGGTCCCTCCCCCAAACACCAACCTATCCCCCTCCCACACTGGGCCACACCCTCCTACATTGTCAACACCTACTGCCAGAGAGAAAATAAGGTCTGAAATAGTAAAAGTGAATATTAATGCAAAGTATTAGAAAGATGCTATTCTCTGAGCTTGCTCTGAGCTTCATTCTAACAGTACAGATGTCCAAAGATGGAGAGGTCAGAGTGGGATCGAGACGTAGAATTGAAGTGGCATGAAGGGAGCGTGGGTCAAAGTAGGGCGACAATATCCAAACCCTTTGGCCGGGAGCAGGGTTCAGTGAATTTACCATATATTCCCTAGCATCCCTAGAGCTCTATATCCACCATAATGACTGTCAGTAGGTGAGTGTAAAAAGAAAGAAGACTTGCATTCATATAGCGCCTTTCACGACCTTAGGACATCCTAAAGTGGATTACAGCCAATTAAGTACTTTTTTTATTATGAAATATAGACACTGGTGTGTGTGTGTGAAAAATGCATAAGTGCTCACATTAACCATCGTCCAACAGCATCATAGCCCAACTCACACAGTGTAGCCTGACCCCCTTTCCATGACCTAATTCAGATGAAGCTCTGGAGTTAATCGTGTTCTTCAATAGCTCGGCTGATAAATGCGCAGCCTAGCGAGGTAGTGAGCAACAAAGGCCAGGACATTCCCAGGTACCATCCCTGGTTCGTTCTGAGTAAGCTGACCTCTGTTGGGCAATGATAGGAATGTTACAATTGGCCTCAACTTCTCTGGGAGGGAAAAAAAAATCAGCCAAGGTTCTTGCTCCTGATTACAGTCCAGTGACCCTGGCTGGAAAGTATCCATGTGGCCTTGCAGGGCAGATTCACCAGAATGATACTGGGACTAAAAGGGTTAAATTATGAGGACAGGTTACATAGACAAGGCTTGTATTCTCTTGAATATAGAAGATTAAGGGGTGAATTAATTGAAGTGTTTAAAATGGTTCAAGGATCTGATATGGTAGATGGAGATAAATTATTTCCTCTGGTGGGAGAGTCCAGAACAAAGGGGCATAACCTTAAAATTAGAGCTAGGCCGTTCAGGGGTGATGTCCGGAAGCACTTCTTCACACAAAGGGTAGTGGAAATCTGGAACTCTCTTCCCCCAAAGAGCTGTTGAGGCTGGGGGTCAATTGAAAATCTCAAAGCTGAGATTGATAGATTTTTGTTAGACAAGGGTATTAAGGATTACAGAACCAAGGCGGGTAGATGGAGTTAGGATACAGATCAGCCATGATCTAATTGAATGGTGGAATAGGCTCGAGGGGCTGAATGGCCTACTCCCTATGTTCCTATGTGTGGACACAAGGTGAGCAAGGGATCTGCAATCCTCAGTCTAATAGCCAACTGGCATTCATCATCCAGGCTTGCACGTGAAGACTAGCCAATTGGCCAAGATAGCAGATATTAGTTCCAGGAAAGCCAGAAAGTCTTCACGAAAGGGAGAAAAGGGGGAAGCACTGGGGGTGGGGTGGGGGGGGGGGGGGGGGGAAGCAGTTGATTGACACACAAAGGCACATGAACAGAATCACAGACAGGAACAGGAAATAGCTGGAATGCAGTTACTGTCAACATAGTTCATAACTGAAGGAAAACAAAGTTAGTGTTTTTTCTTCAGAAGCAAACTTTCCACTGCTTATTTTTTTGTGTGTGTGGGTGTGTGTGTGTGTGTGTGTAGGTATCGGTCAGTGGATATACATGTCGGTGTACGCGTGTCTGTGCAAACATTCGTAAGTGCTCACATTAACCATAGTCCAACAGCATCATAGCCCAACTTACACACCATAGCCTAACCCCTTTCTCATGACATAATTCAGATGAAGCTCTGGAGTTAATCGTGTTCTTCAATGGCTCGGCTGATAAACGCACTGCCTGGCGAGGTACTGAGCAACAAAGGCCAGGACATTCCCAGGTACCATCCCTGGTTCGTTCTGAGTTAAGCTGACCTCTGTTGGGCAATGATAGGAATGTTACAATTGGCCTCAGCTTCTCTGAGAAGGGAAAAAAAATCAGCCAAGGTTCTTGCTCCTGATTACAGTCCAGTGACCCTGGCTGGAAAGTATCCATGTGGCCTTGCAGGGGGCGCAGGGCAGATTCACCAGAATGATACCGGGGCTAAAAGTGTTGAATTATGAGGACTGGTTACATAGACAAGGCTTGTATTCCCTTGAATATAGAAGATTAAGGGGTGATCTTAATGAAGTGTTTCAGATGTTTAAAGGATTTGATAGGGTAGATAGAGAGAAACTATTGCCTCTGATGGGGGAGTCCAGAACAAGGGGACATAACCTTCAAATTAACGCTGGGCTGTTCAGGGGTGATGTCAGGAAGCATTTCTTCACACAAATCTGGAACTCTCTCCCTCAAAAAGCTGTTGAGACCGGGGGTCAATTGAAAATCTCAAAACTGAGATTGATAGATTTTTGTTAGGCAAGGGTATTAAGAACCAAGGCGGGTAGATAGAGTTAAGATACAGATCAGCCATGATCTAATTGAATGGCAGAACAGGCTTGAGGGGCTGAATGGCCTACTCCTGTTCCTATGTGTGGACACAAGGTGAGTAAGGGATCTTGGTCTGCTGTGATGCACTCCTCAGTCTAATAGCCAGCTGAAACTGATCATCCAGGCTTGCTCGCGAGGACTGGCCAATTGGCAAGGTACCAGAGAGTAGTTCCAGGGAAGCCAGAGAGTCTGCACGAAAGGAGGAGAGAAAGGGGGAAACACTGGGGAAGAAAAGCAGTTGATTGACACACAAAGGCACACGAACAGAATCACAGACAGAAACAGGAAATAGCTGGAATGCAGTTACTGTCAAAATAGTTCATAACTGAAGGAAGACAAAGTTAGTGTTTTTTCTTCAGAAGCAAACTTTCCACTGCTTCTTATTTTTTGATGTGTGTGTGTGAGAGAGAGAGGTGATTACAATGCCCTTCATGTTCTGCATTATCTGCTGTTCGTCAGCATAAATGAGGTCACAAATGTTATTTGGAGAGAAGAAATGGTGTGAGACAGAACTTCAAACCCTCAGACATACAAAGGGTTATGATTGTATAGAAAAATGTGCTAAGAGCTTTACACTGGTGGACATCCTGTGGCATTGCTCAGAAGGAGTCTGGGGTTCAGGGTGTCGCTGTGATGTTTAGCCACCAACTTAGCCTCTGTCCCTTTAAGGCCACTGCTCAGGTGCTCCCTATGGGAATCCAGGTAATTGTAGGTGCTTATAAATTCCTGAGGTAAATTTCAGGCTTCAGGTCAGAAGAACCCAGGATGAAATGTCTGTCATACTTCCTCTTTAAGAGTATGTCACATTGTGTGATATCTAGAGATTTGAGGTTAGGATCAGATCAGCCATGATCTTATTAAATGGCGGAGCAGGCTCGAAGGGCCGATTGGCCTACTCCTGCTCCTATTTCTTATGTTCTTATGATGGGTGTGTGCTAAACACAAGACTGTAAAGATCGATCTTGAATGACTTAAAACAATCTTCAATTAACAAGAGTTAATGGAGGAAACTTTATACTCCATCCTCTCCTCAGCAGTGATTAAACAATTGACCTGAGACTAATGTTTTTTCTGGTTTAAGTAATGCAGGAGTGCCATTAAAATGATACTGGAATCTGACTGAAGAATAGTTTGATTTTGACTCAGCTGGATGTACAAGGCAATAAGCTTATGCCACTCTTAAGTAACTATTAATGATTTCAGATGGAGCGAGCACTTATCATTAGGTTTGAACTGAAAACATGAAGTGTACACCACCTTATCAATACCCTGTTATCTTAATAGTCAACTGAAGAGGAAAATTAGTTACTGCCTGCAGCTTAAGGTATGGTTACTCTTCAAGGTGTTAGTCATGTCTGCTTCCTTAAACTAGAACGGTCATTTCCACCAAACTATGGGACTCCTTATGTCCCTCATTCTTCCCTCCTCCTACAATCTACAATGTTTTAAAATCCAAGTTTGGTGTCTCCTACTCCTTTCAATCTCACTGGTGTCCTGCACTGTGATCCTTCAACTCAGGCTTTTAAATCAAATTTTAACAAAAAAAAAATCTATTTTATGTATTCATATCACCAGCAAGAAATGTGAAGAGATTGATAATTGTTGTGCAGACCTCTCTGGGGTGTTGTGTGCAGTTCTGAGTTACCTCATCTTGGGAAGGTGATTTATGCCCTTGAAAAGGTACAAACTGGAACAATGATTCTGGGTATCAGGATTTTAAGCTATAAAGAAACATTAAGGAAGCTCATTTACTTTTCTACTGGCCCATGAAGTAGGAAAGGACACAGCAATTTTGGCATAGTTAGTGTCAGTGCTCAAATCGAGGCAGGGGGTGAGAACTGATAGGGGTGTAGGTAACAACTAACTAACCTCACCCAAGAGACCATGCATATGCCAGACTTGACCAGAATCCCCAAAACTGCTCTTTACTCTCTGTTCTCCCAATAGTGTTCTTCTCATAGTCATATGGCTGTAGAAACTAACCCAAGACAACATAATTAGAGTCTCATAACAGAGGAATGAAAATACATATATACACACAGTTATAAGCCCAGATTTTCTACTTAGTTGGAGTGGGGTGGGGGCATGGGAAATGCATCTCCAGCAGAACAGGACATCCCTGCCCCTGGACACTGGCTGAATTTCCAGCTGCAGGATCATTGACATAATTGAGGCAGTTTGCCTCAGCCAGGGAATCCCACCAGAATCAGGGTGGAAATTAGTAGTGACATGCCAGAGATGGTTGGCCAGAATCTTTGAAGAGTTTCAGATTTTGAAATTCTCTTAAGGATTTTGTAAAACTTGTCCTTCCTGCAAAAATAGGCCGAACACCAGAAAATACAGTCCAAAACAAAACCAGCTCCACAAATCTATACAAATACAATAATAGAGAATGCTACCCTTTGTCATGTATCCCTGTGCCTTAATTGATGAAACTCATGTGAAATTGAGAGAAGCTTGTAGGGATTGGGACAGGGTGCCTTTAAATCTTCAAGGCTGCTCTTGGGACTTTTGCACATTTTTTTTTGAGGAGGATGGCTGTTGCTAAGGCTACAATCAATGTTTTGTTTCTCTTCTCCCCTGCTGCCTCCCCACCTAGTGATTGTATTTAAAGTGGATCATCCCATATGCATAGATGATCACCTATCAGGTCTGTCCCCTTTCTCATGATAATTGAATTGCATGAATTTATGTCAAGTGACCAGCCTATGAGAAGCTAGATAATTAAGTACACTTATTAAAGAAGTACACCTGTAGGTATATATGGATGCACACTTCCCCTCCTCCTTGAGAACAAAGTGGGTTAGGCAAGTGTTTTAACCTGACCATCTTATGTAGTGAATAGTAAGCCTGCTCCTTGTATTGTTAAACCCAAATCAAATGTGAATTGAAGTAGCTGTAAGGCTTGAGTTTGAAATTTAATCAGATAAATCTGGTTATTTGAGGTCTAGCATCAGAAAAAGTGACCTTGAAAACTGTTAGATTGTTTTAAAACCTAACTGGTTCATTGATATCTTTCAAAGAAGGGAACTTGCCATTCCCATCTGGTCTGGCCTCCACACTGTGTGGCTGATTTAGTGCCTTCTGAAGCCTAGCAAGCAACTCGGCAACCTAGGGTTGGACAGTTAATGCAGCGTTGCCCATTTAAAAAAAGGAGGGAGAGAGAAAACAGGGAACTACAGACTGGTTAGCCTAACATCAGTAGTAGGGAAAATGCTAGAGTCTATTATAAAGGATGTGATAACAGGACATTTAGAAAATATCAATGGGATTAGACAAAGTCAACATGGATTTATGAAAGGGAAATCATGTTTGACAAACCTACTGGAGTTTTTTGAGGATGTAACTGGTAGAATAGATAATGGAGAACCAGTGGATGTGGTTTATTTGGATTTTCAGAAGATCTTTGATAAAGTCCCACATAAGAGGTTAGTGTGCAAAATTAAAGCACATGGGATTGGTGGTAATATACTGGCATAGATTGAAAATTGGTTAACAGACAGGAAACAGCGTAGGGATAAATGGGTCTTTTTTGGGTTGGCAGGCAGTGACTAGTGGGGTACCGTAGAGATCAGTGCTTGGGCCCCAGCTATTCACAATATATATCAATGATTTGGATGAGGGAACCAAATGTAATATTTCTAAGTTTGCTGACGACACAACTAGGTGGGATCGTGAGGAGGATGCAAAGAGGCTTCAAGGCAATTTAGACAAGTTGAGTGAGTGGGCAAATACATGGCAGATGCAGTATAATGTGGATAAATGTGAAGTTATCCACTTCGGAAGGAAAAACAGAAAGGCAGAGTATTATTTAAATGGTGATAGATTGGGGAATGTTGATGTACAAAGGGATTTGGGAGTCCTTGTACACCAATCACTGAAAGCAAACATGCAGGTGCAGCAAGCAGTTAGGAAGGCAAATGGTATGTTGGCCTTCATTGCAAGAGGATTTGAGTACAGGAGGAAGGATGTCTTACTGCAGTTATACAGGGCCTTGGTGAGACCACACCTGGAGTATTGTGTGCAGTTTTGGTCTCCTTACCTAAGAGAGGATATACTTGCCATAGAGGGAGTGCAGCAAAGGTTCACCAGACTGATCCCTGGGATGGCAGGACTGTTGTATGAGGAGAGATTGGGTCGACTCGGCCTATATTCACTCACGTTTAGAAGAATGAGAGGGGATCTCATTGAAACATATACAATTCTGACAGGACTAGACTGACTGGATGTAGGGAGGATGTTTCCCCTGGCTGTGGGGTCCAGAATGAGGGGTCACAGTCTCAGGATACGGGGTAGGACATTTAGGACAGATGAGGAGAAATTTCTTCACTGAGGGTGATGAACCTGTGGAATTCTCTACCACAGAAGGCTGTGGAGGCCAAGTCACTGAATATATTTAAGAAGGAGCTAGATAGATTTCTAGACACAAAAGGCATCAAGGTGTATGGGGAGAGAACAGGAATATGGTATTGAGATAGAGGATCAGCCATGATCATTTTGAATGGCAGAGCAGGCTTGAATGGTCTACTCCTGCTCCTATTTTCTATGTTTCTATCCTGCGAACAAAATGAGTGTCAGAACATGATTATATTTGATATGATTTGACATTCAGTAGTGTTGAGGTTCAATGCTCAAGCACTCAATTTTTAAAAGATCAACTACAACTATATGAAGGGAAAACTAAAACAGGTTGACTGAGGAAAACTGTTCAATCATTTGGGGACAAATGAAACATCTTCAAAGGCATGATGAGGAGAATGCAGGATAATTACGTACCCAAGATTACTGAGAATAGACTCAAAGATGAGTGTAAATAGATTCTCAAGATGATCGGAAACCAAAAATGAACTTCACAAAATCTGCAGGGAGAAAGTTGAAGGGTCAACTTTGGGATGAATACAGGAAATAGAAACATATCAAAAGGGTAGTCTGAGGCAGTAAAGTAGGAATTGAAAATGAGTATAGATACAGATCAGTCAGTGCCACATGGAATCACTTATTATTTTTCCTGACTATTATTTTATTTAAATATTAGCCGGGTAGACCAATCTCCAGAAAACTATAGTGGTGTCACCCGTTGATTATGTCCTGCGCACCTTGCTCGCATCAATACTGATCTATATAAAAAAGGACTTTAGAATCATTCAGAGTACAGCTCATGTCATGAGGGACTAAGATTTTTTTCCCCTGGACATATGAGCTAAATGGCCTGGCTTCCCTCATCTGCATTTTTCTTTGAGGTCTTGAAGTCTGACTAATTCCAAATCCCCTCACAAAACGAGGAGACGTGAGTGGTTTGAGGCTGTGATGCCCTCCATGGAAGAGCATCTGTCAACACTCACATCTCCAGGCTTACTTATGAAGAATATCGACTTGGGCAGGGCAAGATATCTGAGGATTACTAATGGCCGTGGAACCGCACCCCACATAGTGTCAGCATCTTCAGGCGAGAGGAGCAGAAAATGGAAAGGCAAAACTCAAATGCTGTTGCTAGCTCGTAGTATTTGTAGCAGTCCATTAATAATGGCACTTCATTGAGTTTAATGGCATTGCACTCCTTGCCTATAAACAAGGTTTTGTTGGATGTTCCAGGCTGTTGAACAACATATGTTTCAGATTTTTTATAATACTGAATTGATTGTGCCGTGCTAGAGAATTATTACAAGAGAAGCTTTATGCTGGGATGGTCCTTAGAGGCAGATCATACAACCTCAATCAGCAGCCTCAATGGGATCATGTTTGTCTCTATAAATTTACAGAAAAAAAGTCAATTACTAATGAGAAAATCAAATTTTACAGTTCTTAACCGAAACGTTTTTACGTTCTCTAATTGACCAAATGATTGAAGAGCAGGTTTATTAAATTTAATTGCTTTTAAAAGTTTAATTCTAATAAAGTGTATTTTAAAAAAAAATGATATTTGTACTGTTGCTGGGATACATGTTTCATGAATACTTTGTCCAAGTAACCATTCTTCATGTGTGAACCTAGGCAATAAGTGTTAGCTGGATAATCAATTTGGAGGTTATTATGTCTGAGTAAGATCCTGCCCACATCTGATGTCCATATGGTTACTTTTCAGTGGGGGTGTCACCGAATAGCAATAGAAAGAAAGAACTTGCATTTGTATGGTGCCTTTTACAATCTCAGGAAGTCCCAAAGCGCTTTACAGCTAATGAAATACTTTTGAAGTGTAGTCACTGTTGTAATGTAGGAATGTAGAGTGGAAGTCCAAACTGATTTTCTGTTCGGGGGTAGGGGGGATGCTGAGGTCAATGTTTAGTCCTGAAACTACTTTCTTGGCTGAGATTAGCTAATTCAGCACAGACTGACAATTCAATCCAGGACCTTTAAACATTGGCATACCTCTCCTCTCATGGCTCAATATTTTCAAGAGTCTTTATCCCTGGGCAGGAGACTGGCAGCAGAGCTGGAAACCATTGTTAGCTCAGTGACATTGCATGCATGTGATATTTTTAGAACACATCCCACGTCATCATTTGGGTTTTCAACAGGTACAGAAAAAAGGTGAATCAAACGTTTCTTAATAAAGGCTTATTTTTCTCTTTAAAAGGAAGCACATCTTTGCCAGCTTGGCTCAGTTGATAACACGGTCATCTCTGGGGCAGAAGACTTGCGTTAATGTGCCACTCCAGGACTTGAACACATAATCTAGGCTGACACTTCAGTCCAGTACTGAGGGAGTGCTGCATTGTTTGAAGTGTTGCCCTTTTTTAGATATGTTAAACCAACATCTGCCCGTTCCAGTGGATGTTGAAGATCCCATGGTACTATTTAAGGAGCAGGAAGTTTTCTTGATATCCTGTTTTATATTCTCCTCCCTTCCAACATCGTCAAAAAACATTCGTTGGTGTTTGTGGGATTTTGCCCAAAATGGCTTCCACATTCACCTACAGAATTTCAAATTAATTCACTACATATAAGGTGTATCTGAACAGCTGCAATAAGGCATTATATAAAGACAAAGCTTTTGTCTTTATTTGATGATTGGAAGTTACAGGAAAATGATTGGAATGACTCTCCCACTGAAATAAAACGGCAAACTTTAGTGTCTCTGGCTCATTACTGGACTGTTAACAGGAGGAGAGAAGAATTCCATGGTGATATTTGATCACTAGGATTCTGTGCAGCTGGAAAGCAGTCAGCCAGAATCCTGTATTTAAGTGGAAGTTAGTGCTATCGGAAATCTTCATTCATCTCTCATCAAATGTGTTAGGAATGAAGGGCTGAGGAATGTGTAATGCTAGGAGTTTAACATTAGCCTTTCACCTTTTGGGTCCTGGGTACATATCCAGCCCAGACTAATGGGATAAATACTTCCTCTGTCTGTTGAGTTTAAGGGTACAATGCAGAGGTGCAACCACTTATAAAGGGGACATCAGGGGAAACAAGCTTAGGAAGAGAAGTAGATCATTCAGCTCCTTCAGCGGGTTCTGCCATTTAATTAGATCATGGCTGATCTGTATCTTAACTCCATCAACCTGCCTTGGTTCTATAACCCTTAATACCCTTACCTAACAAAAATGGAAAGTCAGTTCTGGGAATGATTTGGAATTCTGGGACATGGAGCAGGTAAAAGAGGGGGAAGAAAGACGGGCATAAACAATGGCAAAAAAATGAGGGAAAATTCCTTCCTATCGTCCTTTCCCTTTGACCTGTCCTCTTCCTCCTCCTCTCTCTCCCTATGGTTGTACATATGGCCAATTATTAGTGACACACAATACAAATGGCACAAATTAGCAATCTCATTCAGTGAGGCTACAGGACGGCTGTGGGGAAAAAGAAAAAAGGTTACTCTGGTGCAGGAGGGAGCACTGTTGAGGTTAGAACGTTTTTACCTGAGTATTCCTCATGTTGACCATGGGTGCCTGAAATAGAATCCCCCCCACCATTTGAATTTTCAGTGGGATCCTGATGGTGAGACTCCTTCATTTATTATAGGGTTCTGGCAGCTAGGGTCTCTCTTTAAATAGCACTCACTGTGTGTCATCTCATCTGATGTATTATCTGTCTCCTGCACCTTCATACATCTGCCAGTCCTAATGTCTTGTTGAAATTCCACTAACAGATTCGCTGCAGGTGTCTGAGGCCAGAGCTTCTCTATGTTCCTGCCAGTAAAGTTCACATTTCCTGCCCAATATAAAGGTGATTAGCCAGCTCAATAAAACCATAAACTTATTGTGTGGCCAAGTTTATTAATTTTACACTGCTTTCACCTAGTGCCCGGTGATTGTATTTGAACTTTGAAGCCTCTCCAAGATTGGAAACTAAAAGGCCACCTAACACCATGAGTAGTGAATTGAATTTGTGTTCACCACCTAATGGTTCCATTGGTAAATGCACCGTCTAATCTGAACTGATTTTACAGACTAGAAGGTCCCAGATTTGCTATCTGGGTCTGTACTGAGTTAGCTGACCTCAAGCCATAAGCACACTTACCCTTAGCTCATCAAGGGTATACCATTATGATCATGGCTGATTTCCCCCCCTCCCAGCTTGGCATTAAGGCCATTGTAGTGCCACACTGCCACCCAATCTGGATTCAACCAACTGGGATGCAAGCCTAGGATTTTTCTTTTGGTATTGTGTTAACCCACTAAGCCAGCAGGTTGGTGGGGAGAGGGGGGAGAGGGGGGTTTCAACAATGTCCTTTTGTTTGGTAGTTTCAATTTGTTTGCCTCAAGACACAAAGAAACAGATGCATTTTAGATATTGGAGGGATCATATTCCTTATTGAATTTAGGTCAATATTTCTCATAAATAACTAAAAAAAAATTGTTTTCTGAAGAGTCAGGCAAAAAATAATCTCGAGGTTCTAGAGAATTACTCCGTATAAAACTTATGATCTTCTGCTAACACTACTGCAGTGTACTGGATTAGACTCATGCCGGGAGGGGACCTGCTGGTTGCTGCCCATTTTGTTACACATTTTGCTTGTAGCACCGCAGATAAAATAATTTGAGTGTTGGTTGTCTGATAGCATCTTATAGGTCAACACCACCTGTGTAAATATTGTTAGCAATTGAAAAGCAGCAAATTATAATGTGAGCTAGTTGGTCAAAACATGTTTGAGAAACACAGCCTACAACAGACTGAAAAGGCCAGCCTACAATACACTGAGAAAACTCGGCCTGCAGAACACACTTAAAGCAGAAGTAAACTTTAAAATCACAGAAAAGTGGAAAATAAAATCTGTAGTGGGGTAAGGGGGTTAGAAGGGATGGGTTCAGAAATTTCCCCCCCCCAAATAATAAGCCCTAACTACATACCTATTTTGGGAGTAGGAACATAGGAACAGGAATAGGCCATTCAGCCCCTCGTGCCTGCTCCGCCATTTGATAAGATCATGGCTGATCTGTGATCTAACTCCATATACCTGCCTTTGGCCCATATCTCTTAATACCTTTGGTTGCCAAAAAGCTATCTATCTCAGATTTAAATTTAGCAATTGAGCTAGTATCAATTGCCGTTTGCGGAATAGAGTTCCAAACTTCTACAACCCTTTGTGTGTAGAAATGTTTTCTAATCTCGCTCCTGAAAGGTCTGGCTCTAATTTTTAGACTGTGCCCCCTACTCCTAAAATCCCCAACCAGCGGAAATAGTTTCTCTCTATCCACCCTATCTGTTCCCCTTAATATCTTAAACTTCAATCAGATCACCCTAACTGCCAAATCTGCAATTCACTAAGTCGATGTTTAATTGAGGAGGAGTGGACTATTATCCAGTGTGGGCATTAACCAATTCATAATGAAGTAAACCTAAAACAGGTATGAACATACAAAAAATGACAGGCAGGAAAAGACCACCTGGTCCATCAAGTCTGCCCCACACAGATACCCCCCTACCCTCCAGCAGCCATGTAATCTCCTAGGGAAGGCACAAAAAAAAACCCCAGATAAAAACCCAAAGCCAATTAGGAAAAAAAATCTGCAAAATTCCACTTCAGCCTCCTTAGTCGATCAAAACTAGTCCAGAAGACTACATTGACCATGCTTATATTACCTGGTATTTCATCTACCACTTATAAGACATGGGGCTCGATTTTGGGATCGTGTTTCCTGCGGGTTCCCAGCGGGGTGGCCCCGAAAATCCCGATATCCGGTCACGTGACCGGATCGCGACGAAATCCCGGCCACTTCCGGGTACCGCGCTGACGTGCGGGGCTGCGCGCGCAAGCCCCGCTGGTGGGAATCCCGCAGGCAATTAAAGCCAGCGGGGTTCCACTTGAGAGTACTTACCTTGCTTGTTGTGGTCAGTTAATGAGCTGAAGCAGCTGTCAAAAGAGGAAGTGTGGGATTTTAGGTTCAAGGCAGTGAGTTTCCCACACTGGGGGAAACAGTCCCTCCTCAACCAGGCGTGTTGCAGCCAGCAGCCTGTGGCAGGTGCCAAGGTGCGCTCCACGGGGGAGAGCCCTCACCCACGCAGGAGGCCACCGCGTCACATAGGGCAACCCCTGCCCTCCACCACCCCCCGCCAAGCCAGAAGACAGACCGACACGAAACCGCAGCCCCAGTCCGAGGAAACACCCACCTACCCTGCACAACCCCTCAGACCTACACCTGCCAGATGGGTGGTGCGTTGACATCGTCGGAGGACGAACAGGATGACCAGCCCCAGCAGCCTCGCAGTCCACACCGTCCGCCTCGGAGACGTGGGGCCCCCCAACACAGTGCGGTGGCACACCCACCTGCACAGCAGGAGGGAGGGCAACCGCAGAGAGAGATGCGTCGCAGGAGGCACTACCCTCCGCACAGGGTGTACAGAGCGAGGCTCAGCTTCATGGACCTCTCCAAGGAGCAGTGCATACGTCGGCTCAGAGTCAATCGCCAGGTAGTCACCGACATCTGCAGCCTCCTTAACGACGAGCTGCTCCCTGATGGACCAAGCAGCATCTTCTTACCTGTCGCCGTCAAAGTCACCACTGCCCTCAACTTCTTTGCATCCAGTTCCTTCCAGGGTGCCACTGGGGACATCACCGGGGTCTGTCAGTCCTCTGCACACAAGTGCACAAGGCAGGTCACCGATGGGTTGGTCCGCAGGGCCTCGCACTACATCAACTTCGCCATGGACGAGCGCAGCCAGATGGAGAGGGCGGTTGGATTCCATGCCATGGCCGGCTTCCCACGGGTGCAGGGTGTAATCGACTGCACCCACATCGCAATACGGGCACCTCCGCATGAGCCAGGGCTGTTCATCAACAGGAAGGGGTATCACTCCATGAACGCCCAGCTCATCTGTGACCACCGCCAGAGATTCCTACACGTGTGCGCCAGATACCCCGGCAGCTGCCACGATGCCTTCATCCTCAGGGAGTCCGCCGTCCCGCCCATCCTGCAGGCACCCAACGCCGGCAACGGCTGGCTCCTCGGCGACAAGGGTTATCCCCTACACACGTGGCTCATGACACCTCTGAGGAACCCCATCACCGAGCCGGAGCGTCGGTACAATGACAGCCACACTGCTACCAGGTCTACAATTGAGCAGACCATAGGGCTGCTCAAGATGCGCTTCAGGTGCCTTGATCGTTCTGGGGGAGCGCTGCAATACACACCATTCAGAGTGGGACGAATCATAGTTGTCTGCTGTACCCTGCACAACATGGCCCAACAGAGAGGGGTGCCGCTGGAGGAGGCCCCACCCACACCCGCCACCCACATTGAGGACGGCGAGGGCGAGGAGGAGGAGGAGGAGGAGGCGGAGGACGCGCCAGAGGATAGTGGATGACCCATGCGCCGAACCACGACTCACCGGGATGGTCGCCGGGCCAGGGAGGCACTCATACGTCAACGGTTCTCCTAGAGTCAGACAGTGCGAGGCGCTCGCATCTCCTCACCTGCACATGCGAGCGGCCATACGAGCCCCCTCCACTGAAGACTGTTGCCAGTAATCCTGCACCCACAGCAGTGTGCCCAATGGGCAGCAGGTGTTCGCCATCATGATGGCCTGCACGGAACGCACCTATTGCACAGGCCGTGGAAGAATGGACGAGAGGTGGCAGGAGTGGTGAGAATAGAGTATTTAATATGTACAATGTGACATGATATAAAAAAAAATGTACAAATTAATAGACACCCTGGTGTATTCCCTTTGTGCTTATAACGCCTTTGGATTTCTTTTGCGGGTACCCCTACGTGGTGCTACCCCTGTGGCTCCAGCAGAGGTAGTGGCAGGTTGCTCGTGTTCTCGCCTTGACTGGGTAGATGCTTTTGACGGACGGCCCCTGGGTTTCGGTGCCCGTGAGGGCACCTCCACAGACTGCTCCTCCTGCACCGGGGCAGGGGCAGACTCGGCCACCTGGAGAGGAGGCACCATTGCGGGTACTGGTTGAGAGGTGGGCAACGGGTGGGACGTGGGGGCGCCTTGAGAAGCGTCCCCGCTTCCATGTCCCCGGTCACCATCATCCCTCTCGTGGCCTCGGCCCACATCACCCCTTCCACTCTGCTGGACGGCAGTTTGGATGGCATGTGTGAGGCCTTACAAGGCCACCCCTAGTGTATCCGTCAGCCTGTTGATGGCGGCGGAATGTTGCTCACCCTGAATCCGTACAGACGTTGTCAGGGCCTGCAAGGACTCGATCTGGAGCTGTGCGTGACGCTCGAGGGAGGCCAGCCTGTCCTCCACCGCAGACTGTCCCGCACCTACCCGCGACACTGTGTCGCCGGTACCCTCCTGTGCCTGCGCCACCAATGCCCGCATGCAGGAGTTGGACTCCTCCATCGCCTGCGCTATTGTGGACAATGCGCGCGGCACCTCTCCCAGTACCTCAGCAATTAGCTGGTGCCCCTCGACGACTCTCCTTTTCACTGGTGGCCCCCTGGGTTCAGCATCTGGGTCCGGCTGAGCAGAGCCTGGAGATGAGTGCTCCCTCCGTCGCGGACCCTCCGCGGCTGCCCCTGCCACCAGGGTCTGCTCATGCTCACTCGTGCGCGGTGACTCACCAAGTGCTACCCCAACTAGTTGGCGAGGGGGACCCACCGAGGTGCGTGTCTCTGCGCTGGTGGATGGTTGGCTCAGATGTGACGATGCACCCTCAGAGAACGCCATGTCCTCTGAGGAATCGCCCTCCTCGATCGCTTCACTCGCAGACGGCCCTGCAAGAGAACAGAGGGCACTATCAGGCATGTGGACCAACTTTACGGTGCGCCTGATGGCAGGTGATGATACGGTCACTCGCGATCATGGGTGTTGAGTGTCAGCTTTCCCTTACCGGCCGTTTCTGCAGCGACATACTCGCCATCAGCCACCGACAGGCAATGTCGCGTGCGGGCGAGGTCGAGCGCCTCCACCTCTGCGTCGGTGAGCTCTACCATTTGCGGCGGGCCACCTCCGGTGCGTGCCCTTTCACGATTGTTCTTGCTCCTCTTCTCCTGTCAAGGCAAAACACAGATGTGTGAGTGGGTGCGTATTGCATAGTGAGACGCATCGAGCATCGGTGTGGGTGGGTTGAGCGTGGCGCGGATGGATGGGAGGATGCGTGTGCCACGTGCCCATCCCATTGCATGGGGATTGGGGTGTGTGGTAGTGTTCGGGTGGGGACAGGGACGGTGGGTACTTGCGGGCACGGCGAGGATGGTGAATGAGTGGCTGTGAGGATTGCTGCTGGAGCGCTGTGGTGGCTCTGCAGGAGGGGTTGTGATCTGTTTGGCGTGATGGTGGGGACGGGCTGTGGGAGGGTGCGTTGGTGTACTCACCTTGCCAGACCTAGTCAGGTCATTGAAGCGCTTGCGGCACTGCTCCCAAGTCCTTGGGGTGTTGGCCCTGCTGCTCACCTCCGCCGCCACCTCTGCCCATGCCTTCCTGGTGGCGGCGGCAGGGAACTTGCGTCCATCTTCTGGGAAGAGCGTGTCCCTCCTCCTCCTCACGCCCTCCAGCGTCAGCTGCAGCGCAAGGTCGGAAAAACGTGGCGCAGCCTTTCCCCTTGGCTGAGCCATCATCACCAGCCTAATGATTGCAGCAGGAGGGGCTTTGGGAGACTGCCCCTTTCAGTGGAGCTCCGACATCGCGTCGACAGCACTGCGCATGCGCAGCTGGCCGGCACGCAGCTGGGGAGCGGAGAACCCGGAAGCAGGGCTTAATCTGTTCAATTATCCCGCGATCGCGTGGGGGACGCAAGCAATTAGCCGTCCGCGTTTTCCACTCTCCCGGAGGACCACCCGCTGGGAACCCGCAAGCCTGCGAAATTCGAGCCCATGATCTCTGCCCCAGCCAGAACCTGCAGTTTAAAAAATAGCAGGGATTTGAGTTGCACCAAATTCAGAACTTGGACTAGACTGGAATGGATTAGACCTCTGGTTAATCTGAATTTTTAACATTTATCATTTGCATGCAATTATTCTGTTTAAAATTTGCCGCATATATACACAAGAACAAAATTATTCCCTGCTGGCTGATCTGTGGAAACCTATTGGTGGGGACTGGATCCATTTCCTGGTGATCTATTGTGGAGAACAGCCAATCCCTGATGGTCTAATCTGATCACTTGGACCTTTGCATCATCTTTTGTTTCTTACTTTTAATCCTGTCCACGGGCCTCTGTACACAGTTCTTCTGTTGAGGATTCCTGATCCCTTGGACCTGATGATCATTACACAGAATGTACAGCACAGAAACAGGCCATTCGGCCCAACTGGTCTACACTGGTGTTTATGCTCCACACAAGTCTCCTCCCACCCCCCTTCATCTATCCCTATCAGCATAACCTTCTATTCCTTTCTCCCTCATGTGTTCATCTGGCTTCCCCTTAAATGCATCTCTGCTATTCGCCCCAACCACTCCAGGTGGTATCGAGTTCCACATTCTAACCACTCTCTGGGTAAAGAAGTTAATCGGAGAGGAGGTAGTCAAATCCCTCATTAGTAGGCGTGCCTCCATTTTCTCATTCCATATCTGTTACTGTATGACTTCCGTGCTCTCCTATATGAAGCACTTAGGACATTTTGCTACATTTAAAGGTGCTTTAAATGAACAGGTCGTTAGGCTGACTCACAGTGCCCTACCAGGAAGACCAATGGACGGCCTGTTGTCTGGCTCCTACCTTTCTACCTGTCCGGCTTGGGTAGCCCTAAAAGGAGTTATACTCACGCCAGCGAGGCTCTCAGGGTAATAGAAGCACGCAAACCTTCCTACCAGGTCAAAATGCAGTTCCTAGGGAAGCGTACCTCAGTTGCCTGGTTGTCAATAACACATTGGCTAAAGGAAGTTGGAACACACCATAAACCAAGTGTTTAGAACACAAACATTAAACCAAACATAGATACTGAATAAACTATTAAACGCATCAGTGAAATGGTTAATGATTCTCTAACATGTTTTCACAGAAGGGAAATCAAGAAACATGCAGAGAAAAAAAACAGTGACAAAGAAAATGGGGAAAGATATAAAAACCCAGAGTGTTTAGTGTCAAGTAGATTTTATGACCAGTTTTATGATGATATCATTTACCCACATGATGATCTTGGCTCAAGAACAGGCTAGTGTCAACTGGAATAAAGTCTAGGGACCAACTAATTGCTACTGTTAGACCTTTGAAGAATGTGTTTTAAACAGTACGAGTTGAAAGGTGTCCGCTGGGAGTCAGCCACACAAATCCAGTTACAGTTCATTAACAATTAAATAACCGTTTGCTGAATTTCTCCCTTTTGTTTTTATTCTTAACTTCTCTACGTGGAGAGACAGGAAAAAGAAAAATCATTTAATGAAAACAGTTAATCCATTCATTCGTACCCCAGGCTTATTTTTCTTTTCCGAAATGGAAATAAAGCAACAAGGAATATAAGTGAAGTCAGCCTGATTTTAAGAGGGGCATTGTTTTCTTTGGGAGCTCCCCCGATGGCTTAATGGGATGATGTGCTGAGCCATACAGGTCAGAAGGTTGCCTGTTGGGCTTGCTACAATTGGGTGCAACATCCCTGGAGGCACTGATTAATGCTGGGGTACAGTTGCACAAGTGACAGAAGCCCTGTGCTACCTCCACATGTGACCGTTTTTGTATAAGCCCAGGGAGAGAATGTTTGTAGTCTGATCTTGTCCTCACCTGACATTCACACATCCACTTTCCAGCAGGAGTCACTGGATCACCGAACAAACCCTGGCTGACTTCTCCCAAGACTTACTCCATGGGTGCTGAAGTCAATTGAATCATCCCAATCTCTACCCCGTTTGACGTCGGTTGACTCACCACGGACCAGGAACTGAAGCTGCAATCATTCCGGTGTGAGCTTGTCCAACTCTTCCCAATGCAGTATTAATCATGACTTGTGTTGTTTGTGAAGAGACAGAAAAAAATAAACTGTGACTGAGTGCTGACTTGAAAACTCCTGCTCTTCTCCATTCTTTCCTATAGGCCTGGTGCCCATTTGAAACCTTTTTCCTTGCATGGAATAAGGTTACCAACTTTGGATGGACCTATTACTGGAGGTTTCATCACATGACCTCTCGCCTCCAATGGACCCACCCGGTCAAACAGTCTTTTTTTCCCATCTCCAATATTTTTATAACTTATGAACGAAAGTGTTCAAAGAAAATTGAAAAAACACCCACTTTTTTTGTAATGCCCCAATCTCGCACTTCCAGTAACCTGCTCCCTCTTCAGCTCCTTTTTGAGAGATGCAGTGGTATCTGTCCAGGTTTGTCCCGAGCAGTTCCATAACACAGGACTCTAAGCTCTACGGGCTGTTCCCGGGGACGCACACCGAGACAGACATCAACTGCTGCTGGAAGACCATTAACTCGGTGAAAGACGCCCTTTGGTCTGCCCGAAACCTGCTGGTCTTCCAGTGCATGGAGCTGTCCTCGACCGAGTGCTGCAGACTGGCACATTCCAAGGTCCAGGACTAGGTGCTCAGGGACGCACTGAAGCTAGGTGCGGCCGCCGCAAAAGCTCTGTGGGGAAAGGCAACCGTTTGGAGCCTTCCCGCCATTGTATACCGAGGGGCTGCAATCAGGGAAAACCACCCCCCCAGGCAGAATGTAAAATTCAAATTGCTGTAATGTACCTGTAATGAATCTGCAATGTACCTGTAATGAATCTGTAATCAATAATCTGTATTTAGTATAATGCAATGAGACACCCCAGAGTGTCATGAACTGTAATTATGCACAATGTGTTCATTAAACTGTACTTGATGTAACCTACAAATTGTATAATCTATATTGTGTACGTTTGGAATGTGATATGACAAATGTATTGTATGTTTTTGCTACAAATTTTATGAATAAAGTATATTTTTTGAAAAAAAAAGCTCCTTTTTGTTATTGAATGACTTCCAAGTGTAATATTGTAAAAAGTGTCAGTGGAGTGCTCATCAGGTGAACTTCTTTGGATAGAACTTGTGCCTAACTTAAGAACGTAAAGCAGGGAAGTGAGAAAAGGCCAAAAGAAAAACCCTGAAAATGGGTCAGTTGTTAGGAAGCCACCAATCCATGCCATAATGTTTGTGTCGTGACCCCATCTTTCACGTCGCACATTGGGCTCGATGTTAGCAGGGCTGCGGGTTCTCGGCGGGGGGGGTCTATCGGGCGCATGGGTAACGCGCCCGGCGAAATCAGTCAGCTCCCCGCGCGATCGGAGCATACAATCCACTAATTGGATCCACTTACCTGGTCTTCCGGGTTCCCCACTGCTGATCTGCGCATCGGGCGGGCTGCACATGCGCAGTAAGATCTGTCAGCTGGAGGAGCTCTATTTAAAGGGGCAGTCCTCCACTGACAGATGCTGCAACAAACAGAAAAAATTACAGCATGGAGCAGCCCAGGGGGAAGGCTGCTCCCAGTCGAATGATGCCTCACTCCAGGTATCAATAGATGGGGTGAGGAGGAGGGGGAGGACAGAGATCTTCCCCCCGGCGGGCGGGAGGAAGCGGCCTGCCTCTGCCACCAGGAAGGCCTGGCTCGAGGTGGCAGAGGAGGTCACCAGCGCAACCAACATATCACATACAGTGCAGGAGGCGCTCCAATGACCTCAGTAGGTCAGCCAAAGTGAGTACACGTAGTCTTTCCCCTACACTCCGTCTGCCACATCATTGCCCCACCCCACATCTCCTTCAGCACTGCCAAAACTACTCTGTCACATCACCCCTCATACCCACTCAAACCTCATCCTCATCTTACCTGCACATACTCACCTCGCCAGTACTCATCCCGCCACTACCACTCAACCCAATCCTCATACAATCTCATGGCTCTATCTCATCCTCACCCTCTCGTACATCTCTTGCATGGCCAGCCTCACTCAACCTGCCACTACCTGTGCTGCAGCCACAGGGCATGCATCACATATGTGCAGTAGGCAGCGTAAGGCAAACGTGTCGTGAGCATGAAGGGGATGCACAAGGGTGTTTGAGGGTTTGTCATGGTTGTTACTTATATTGAATTTCTGACCAACTCACATTACATATTATATTGGCACCACAACTGCCATGTCTTCACGAATCCTGTCTGGTTTGTGCAATAATGCCCTCTCCTGAGGATCACTATGAGGACCCACAACTGATGCCACCCATTGTGTCACTGCAGAGTGGGTGTAGGTGTATTTGCAGGGCTCTTTTGCGCAGACGACTGAGAGACGTCGGCGATGTCCCCGGTTGCACCCTGGAAGGATGCGGAGGAGAAGTTGTTGAGGGCAGTGGTGACTTTGACAGCGACAGGTAAGAAGATGGTGCTCAGGCCAGCCGGGAGCAGCTCGGCATGAAAGAGGCTGCAGATGTCCACTACTACATGTCGAGTGACTCTGAGCCTCCGTGTGCACTGCTGCTCAGAGAGGTCCAGGAGGCTGAGCCTCGGTCTGTGGACCCTGTGGCGAGGGTAGTGCCCTCTGCGAAGCATCTCTCTCTGCCATTGCCCTCCCTCCTGCTGTACAGGTGGATGTGTCACAGCACTCTGTTGTGGAGCTCCACGTGTCAGAGGTGGACGGCATGGATGGCGAGGCTGGTGAGGCTGGTGATGCTGTTCGCCCTCCGAGGAGGTCATGACTGCAGCTACGGCGGCCCCCATCCGCAAGATGTACATCTGAGGGGGTCCGCAAGGTAGGTACATGTATCTGGACACCGGGGTAAGTGTGCAGGTTGGTGACTTTGACTGTCAGAAGGAGGGTGGTGGAGGCCAAACTTTGTCCCAAGTGACAGAGTGGCCTCCTGCAATGGGTGAGGGTCTCCCCACCTGTCAAATGGACCTTTGCAGCTGCCACAGGCTGACAGCTGCAACAGGTCCATTTGAACTGGGAGTGTTTCCCCCAGTGTGGGAAACAGTCCCAGTTTGCTCTAAAATCCCACCCCTCCGCACATAATCCCTTAATCAGGTCAGTTAATGACCTGAACAGGCAAAATAAATACCTTCAAGTGGAACCCCGCTGGCTTTAATTGCCTGCGGGATTCCCACCAGCGGGGGCTGCGCGCGCACGCCAGCGCGTCAGCGGGGAACCCGGAAGTGCGCAGGTTCGAGGCGGGCTCCGGTCCTGCTCTGGGATTTCCCAATTTTCGGGGCCCCCCCCGCCAGGAACGCACCCGCTGGCGGGTGCTAAAATGCTGCCCATTGTGTGGATTTTACCTGAGAACAGGGTCAAGCTCACCTACGTTGCACATCCCCTCCCCCATAGTCAAACAACAACAACTACTTGCATTTATAGAGAGCCTTTAACATAGTAAAACATCCCAAGGGGTTTCACATGAGTGTTAACAGGCAAAATTTGACAAAACAGCCTGAACTTACTGTCTAGGCTCGACATAGTGAGGTGCCAGAGGTGGCTGTGGAATTGGTCACATCAAGGACTCCTTCAGGAGAGATGGGGTTAAAAGGGGGGTTGTGGAGAAGAGGGAAATCATGTAATTTGTGTGTGATCTTATTATAAGGCAAATGACATGCAGCTCCTTGCCCTTCTTTGGGCTATATTTTCCTATTAGTTTTAGCAAAAAAAAGTAGGTGTGAGTATGAACAACTTGCATTTATAAAGGGCCTTTAACACCATCAAACATCCCAAGACACTTCACCAAGGTGAAAATGGAGACCGAGCAGCAACAGGGGAAGAGTTAGGGGAGACACAGTCAAGAAGATAGGTTTAGAAGGCAAGAGATGGCAAAGTGGGGGGAGGAGGGTTTGGTTGGGGGGGAATGGTCCAGAGAATATGGCTGAAGGTTGTGCCACTGAAGGTGACATGGTGGGAGAGCAGAGGATGCATGCAGGCATGTAGGGCTTGAGGAGGTTACAGACATAAAAAGGATGAGGAACTGTAAACGGAGACAAAGATATAATGAATTGGGAGGGGACTTGAGCGATTCACTGCTTTATAGTCAGTTCTACTTTTTTGGTAGAATCTATGATTATTCAATTAAACTCAGTAATTTCATGTTTAGAAAATATGCTTGTTTCTATTTTAAGGCCATAAAAATTATTCCACTTTTTTTAAAATGAGAAGGATGCTGGAAAAAGACTGACATTGTACAAGACATCAACAGTGAGCCAGTGACAGCCAGAAGACAAGAACGGGACAAGGTCATTAAGCCCAACGACTTTCTCCCTTTTTGACAGAATCAACCTCATCTATTCACCTCCTGAACTTACTGCTCAACCCCCTCTCTCTCCAGAAACACATCCAGTGCCTGCTGTCTGTTTCAATGCCCTTTCCAGGTAACGTCCTCCCCAACTCTATTACACGTTGGGTGAAAAAGATTCCCTCTAAATTCTCTTCTTTTTCCGAACTTCCTCTTTTTTTCTTAATTGTACCTCTGGGATTTGAACCCTTCACTCTGTCACTATAATTATCTCTGTGATACAACAAACTCTGATATGATGTATTTGCTTGTGTCTTTCTTGTCCTCTATTAGGTCTTACGAAAGGCATCCTGAAACGAGGAGTTTAGTTGGTTACTTATCGCACGCTGGGAGGAGGAGTGTTAGATTTCACTGGAACAAAAAGAGACATGTATTTCCAAGAAGCCTCCTTGGGCACTACTGCATAAATCAGTCTTGATCTGCACAGCCTAATCGGTCAAGGGTAGATTTTGAAACAGAACAGGCAGTCATTTTGGCTTATAACAGTGCTCCCTGTAGTGCTACCATATGTTCCGAGGCTGGAGTCCTCTCCTCTCTCTTTTTAATAAAGAGTTTACTCAAACAGATTGCTCAACACGAAGAAATGGGACCAAGGTATCTGAAGTAAATCTTCTTTTATTGAATTGCAAAGCCCTTATCATCGATCTGTCAGTAGCCAGAGTTCCAGTTTGCTGCTCTACCTGCAGCAGCAGTGCTGTTATGAATAGCCGCACAGTGGGGCACTCATAAAGACACTATTCATCTCTTAATCAAAAGCAATGTGTTGATTTGAAAATTGAACGCTCATTTTTCTAAACTGCTCACTATAAAATAATTCACCATCAAAAGCTCTGGAGAACAAGAGAATCTGGTAATTTTCCGTTATTGTTTTGAACCCACCAAACAAGTACTTTGTTGTCAAACCATAAAGACTTTTTTTAAAAAGAGATAAGTTCCACCGAAAATCACAGCAAACGTGGATTTACGAGGGAATCTGGGAAGTGGTGGCTGATGTCTTCTGGTTTAACTGATCAGTACAGAATCTCAGGTCACTGGGGTGCACTTTGCTAGTTATCTAGAAATGCTTCAATGTAGATTACATCAATTAGAAGCAGGGTCGAAATGAGATCCTTTTACGTGTTTGAGGGAGGATTTTGGGGAACACAATTTTTTAGGAACCATTAGGCCAAACAGGTCTGTTTCTCTGAGATTACCCTACATGCCTGCTTTCTCATCATACTCCTAAGTCCTTTCTTTCCCCAAAAAATTATACAATTGTCTCTTGAGCCCATTTAGGGACATAGGAATTGATAGATGAAAAAAAGACCAAAGTCCATCTAGTTCGCCTTCTACCATCTTGGTAGTTGCATGATACAATGATGGGTTGTTGACAAATAATAGCAATCAATCCCTATCAACTAACCTATAACAGACCCAGACCCGAGGAAAACCCCAGTGGTTATATCTCAAATTACTCACATATTGTGTCCCAAGATGTTACTCTCTGAAAGAGTATTTACATAGTTTACTTCAATGTCCTTCCTAGGTAACTTATTCCACAACTCTATTATCCTTTGGGTGAAAAAGTGGTGCCTGACTTTCTTTACTCTTAATTTCAAAAACTGCTTGTACTTAGATGGTGTCTTTAACATCCCTGAGTGGGGCTGCAAATATCATCCTTGACCCAGAACCAAAAGTGCTACCAGCTGAGTCAAGCTGGTACAAATGTTGGCTCCATTCTACTGTCAGCTCAGACACATGCAGAGCACTGCCCACGAGTCAAAATACAGGTCGAATTTTAGCACCAAGGTAATGAAACTGCAGTGTATTAAAAAACCGAAGAACAATGTTTTAAAGGTTCCGCAGGTGGTCCAACGTGGAGCTATCCATTACATCCTCAAGCTGGCCTCTCTCTGCTTGGTAGGATACGATATCAGATTTGCTATTGTCACGTCCTAGTGTTTTCTTAATCCTTGGCACAGGAAACCAGAGTTCCCTCAGACAATGAGCTACCAAAGAATTGGGCTATTAAGGAACTTGAAATGCCATATTTGGGCACGCTCACTGTTTGAAGTGAGGTGATGCGGCCCCATGTCTTTCTCAGTGGCTGTCCGAGGCTAAAACTTAGAAAGTGAGACAGTGTCATAGAACTTGGAGTTTGATCATCGTGTAGCCATTGGTTTCATCATGTCGTGCAACGTGGTTGATTGGTGCTTACCCCATCACTTTTTTGCTGCAGTTGACAGCACTGTGTATTTTTTTAATTCATTCATGGGATGTGGGCGTTGCTGGCGAGGTCTGCATTTATTGCCCATCCCTAATTGTCCTTGGGAAGGTGGTGGTGAGCCGCCTTCTTGAACCACTGCAGTCCGTGTGGTGAAGGTTCTCCCACAGTGCTGTTAGGTAGGGAGTTCCAGGATTTTGACACAGCAACGATGAAGGAACGGTGATATATTTCCAAGTCGGGATGGTGTGTGACTTGGAGGGGAAGTGCAGGTGGTGTTGTTCCCATGTGCCTGCTGCTCTTGTCCTTCTAGGTCGCGGATTTGATGTCAAGGGCAGTCACTCTCACCTCACCTCTGGAATTCAGCTCTTTTGTCCATGTTTGGACCAACGCTGTAATGAGGTCTGGAGCCGAGTGGTCCTGGCGGAACCCAAACTGAGCATTGGTGAGCAGGTTATTAGTGAGTAAGTGCCGCTTGATAGCACTGTCGATGACACTTTCCATCACTTTGCTGATGATTGAGAGATATTTACCTTAATGCATCCTATAAATTTCCAGTGGTCATCACAAGAGTGTAATCCTCAATGCAGAGTCAACCCTTAAATTATAAAATAGGATGCATTCAGTGGTTCTACATATTTCCTTTACTTCACCCTACGATATTCAACATGAGAAGAATGCAGACATTTTCTGCAACCTTTGTCTGATGGCTCAGTTGGTACTTTTACTGCCTGGTATACAGACTCAGCCACGCAGACTAAAAACATTCCAGGTCCAACTCTTTTGTGCTGCACTAACTGATCTCAACTGGTTCAGGTGTAGGAATCAGAGGCATACAATGGAGAATGGACAATAGCAAAGGATGCAGCAAAAACTGTGCGAATGCCCTGATATCAACCTAAAATAGGGACACCACACATAAAAAGAAAAGAAAAAAATCCTGATTTCTACTGTCTTTTGGTTTCCAGCCATTGTTGGCCAGCATTGCAGCCAAAATACTACTTTGGATTTAATTCTGAATCTCATTAGGTTTGCCCTTGTTTCAGCTTCGATTTCTCAATCAGGAGAGAGAATTATCTGAAGATAGAGATGATTGTGGAATTCAGTGAGCAGGTGGGGTTGATCAGTCGAAAAGGGATGGACCTAATGATCTTTTGTTCCCAAAAATACTTGTTTTCTTTTGTTGGGACCTTAAGCTGCTTCTACCACATGAGCAGACAAAGGTTCCTGACTGAACATGAACTAGCATTGAGCTTAGAGACACAAGCTGCAGGTCATTAAACTTTGTTGTTTTCGTTTGGTTGAGTCTCCAGGTGAAACACATTTTACCTCGTGATGAAAAATGTCGCATTTTATTGCCGATGTCCTTTACTCTATTTTCATTCAAATATCTAACAACAAAATAAACACAATCCATTTGTACCAAATGGTATTTTTTTGCTAATACATCAAAACAAAGTAAAGCACAAACTTCTACTTTGAACGTCCTGAAAAATCAACATATTTATTTAGCAAGTTTAGCACATTACATGTGGAACCAATGATACTTTGCACTTTGAAACTTGACATTGGTTTATCCTTATTATAACTTATTCTACATAGTTACTTTAGCAGCATTTCTATTATAGTCATTCTTTGAACTCAAACAACTCCTACCTATCTATCTATCTATCCACAGTGGGTAAGGAAAACACTATATAGGCCTAGAATTTCCATATGGTTTTCAGTTTAATTTCAGTCTATAATTGGGGCAAGTAATTTTTCTTGGCAAAATGGGATGGAAGCCATTTAATCAATTTTTCAGCCTCAAAATCGTGTTTTCTACTCCTTCCCCCAAATTCCCTCTTTTTTTGGCCCTTCCTGCCTGCCAAGTCCTGAGTGACCTTAACAAATTGTAATGAGGGCCAGTGGCAACGCAGCTCTGAGTTTCATGCTTCTACACTCGTAAAGCACCTGAGGGTAAGTTAGACGGAGAATTAAAAGGTGCAGCAGTTTCCAGGATTAGCTGAGACGGGCATGAAGTGTGTGGAGAGTTTCAGTCACGGTTTCTAAAGTTGGAGATGTTTTATTTTGTACACAGACCTGGACTTGTTTCTCACTGCTTCTGATTATGTGAGACCACTACGAGTTTTTCAATAGCCCCACCAACAACTCCCTCCCCCCACCCCTGACCCTCACCCACAATGAGGGCTTCTCAGGAGCAGGTATGGCATGCCCTTGTATGCAGTTATCATGGAGGAGGAGCAGCAACACGGGATGGAGCAAAGGAGATTCAGGCAACATGAAGGATGGATGCCACCAGATATTATGCTCCCACCCAAAAGAATATGGAGGCATCGTAGGTCATATGGGGACCTTGGTGAGGAGATTATCTATAAGAGTGAGCTTCACCAAAAAGGCAATGGGAAGCCCTGCCAACTACTGCATGAGAACCTGCAGCCACGGTCATCTGCCTGGTCTGTGCTCTCTGTGGCTATAAAGATGATGACCACGCTTTATACCACAGACTCATTTAAACAGTTATGGCATAGGGAATCTCCAATATCAGCCAGGCTGTAGTACAGGGATGCATTCATCAGGTGACTGACTCACTCTACAGGTGAGCTGGGGAAATTGTCATCTTTGGCATCTCAGCAAAGCAGCAGCGAGATAGAACGATCCAGTTTTATGAGGTTGCTGGTTTTCACAAGGTCTAGGATGTAATCGGTGGCAACCACGTTGCTTTGCAGGTTCTCACGGAAAACCCACTCAACTACCTCGAGGAAGAGCTTCCACTCCCTGAATGTACAACTTGTGTGACCAATGCTCATAGGATCTTACACGGCAACGCTGTCCAGTTCTGAGAAACTGTGACATTATCTTCTCTGTCCTCTTAATTCCAAGGGGGCAATACTCACCCATTCTTAACTTGTGCCTTCCTGGTCCCTTTTTGGCTGCACAAAAACAGTGATGAGACACCCCGTTAAACTCACTGACAGTCAAAAGAGTGAGGCGAGCACTGTTCCTTAACTTACTCGCCTTTCCCCCAGCCTGAAGATGCAATCAACAGCCAGAACTGGCTTTTTATAGGCTGCACCCCAATTTCCATGCAACCCAGTAAATTACACCTGTTTTATACCAATCACTACTCCAATAGATACCATCGGGTGGCACAATTCTCTTTCCAGCGCTGTTAAAGGGGTACAATTCGCCACAAAGAAATTCGGGGCCTATTTGTTTTCGAGGAGCCAATTAAAAAAACACAGTGCACTGGCTCTGAGAAGATCCCTTACAAACTTTTGTCAAATTCCTTCAGTACAAATATGAACCCTTGCCCCAGTTTTACACCCTCATTACCCGCCCTCCAAAGACAGAACACCATTACCTCTCTCTCTCCATGAGCAGTGCCACAGGATGTCTATTAGTAATATATCATGAGCACTATAAAATAAAAATAGTCTTTAGGTAGTTAGGTAAATAGTTTAATAAAATAAAATGATAAAACTGTTGTAAAACAAGCTATGCAACCAGGAAAAGGAGATACTTGTACACTGAACAACATCCAGTTAGCATCTTGAACAACTGCTTCAAGGAAGTTCGGGTGTAAGCATTTTGCATAGCACTTCCTCTGATGTCGTATTATTAGTCCAGTGATATCAGAGTCCCCTTTGGACCTTTTTGGCCACTTTTTTCTCCCTCACCTCTCCTGACTCATACCGGCATAAAGCTCCAGAATACCCTCTGACACCTCACCCAATTGTTCATTAACCTCTCTGAAGCTAGGCGATTTGGTTGTGGAGGGAATCACAGCCAATCCTGATCTTGACCATGGCAGATATCCGCACAGTTGATCAGGATCAGGAGCCCTGGTTGATTTCCTCCATCCCCCCAGCCCCCCGTCACCCAGTCTGAGATGCTGAGGGCAATTGCAGCATTCCCACTTGTTGCCTCAATGGAGATTAGCTAACTTGGACCTTGTGCTCTCCATATCTCATTGCAACACTGGGCATTGATTTTACCCACCAGGCCATCAAAGGAGCCTTGGATTATTTTCTGTACTGTATCAATATCCCCTCTGTAATGCTTAAGGAATCACCAGCACATTGTGCTCTTTGTTGCTTTACCATGTGTTTTGTCTCACTTACAGGAACTCAATGCCCAAGGTAGCAGCTGAAGGCTGGAGAGTGGTGAAAGCATCTTTATATTGACCACAATACCTTCCATACTCCAGTGACAGACTAAAGCTGAATCTATGGGTAAAGTGGCGTCAAGTTGGAGACGTAAAAATAGCCACCCAAAAAAAAGTGCTCAATGGAATTAAGTCACATCAGATCAGAGGCATGTTGGGAAATACGGATGGATTTGAGGGAAGGGAAAGATTTTTTTTTTGATCCAATGTGGAAAAGTAAATGTGGAATAAATGTGTTGAATGTTTAAATATTTCACTGAAACGTTAGCGAGTTGGAAACTGTTTGAATAAATTCTAAAATTAATATTGTGTAATGGGTTTGCCCTGACCTACTTCTGGCTGAAACCAGTTTAAACCTGCAATATATTTCGTCGCTTTTTCTATACAATGTATTAATAGCAAAATACTTGCAAATATATCCAATTTATTCCATCCTTAACTAGTCTATACATGTAAGTAATATCTTTCAATGAATGTGATGTTACCGAATTTTAGGAGAAACACTATAAGCTGTACTGATGGCTTTTTATGTTATTAACACCGACCACTTTGGTAATGAGTGATGGGTCCCAAATTCGGTCCTTGGTCTGTGCTGAGTTAGCTGATCGAATGTGGCAGTGGTGGGGGTACTACAATTAGTCTCACTGCCCCTGGATGAGGGCAGGCTGGGAGGGGGGTGGGAGGAGATAGAACAACTCCGGCAGGATTTTTACTCCTGGTTATTATCCAGCAACGCCTGCTAGAAGGAGCTGATGTCCTGTGAAGACAAAATCGTCCTCAACTTGATGATCCCCGTGACCGAATAACTTGCAGGCATTCACTGACTAGGGTTAAACCCAAGCAATGGCCACTTGAGTGAGGTGTCAGAAGGTTCCTGTGACCATGAAAATAAACATTTAGATACCTCAAGAAAGTTCCATTGTTCAGTATCAAGTAAATATAAAATAAGCAAAAGTGTCAATAGGTTTCAATTACAACTAATGTGAAACAAAACATAAACCATAATCATACAACCTTAACCATACACGAGGACAGAACCATAACCACACAAGAACTCACACATATATCGGAATAGCCAACCGCCTGACTATTTCTATTCACTCTGTGCCTGTTGTAGTTCATGTGCAGATACGAAAACTAAACACCCATTATATTTGTCTCTGTGGAACCTGGGAGGCAACTATGTCCAAATGTTCCCTGCTATCCCAGGGTACGATTGGGGTAATTGCACTATGGTGATGAGCAAAACCCAAACTGCACTTTGCCCAGAAGTAGTGGAATAGGAAAAAAAACAAATTAAAAGAAATCCTTTGAAGGGCACAAGGCACTAATCCAAAAACCAGAGTGAGATTGTTCAGATTGATGGCCATCGCATGCCAGTAAAATCATCCATCTGATTGATTTTATTCTTTTTTGGTTATTCTGTTTGTGATATGGTGAGGTATCTCAACGCCATGAGGTGATTAACTAGTGACTATCTTCTTTGGTCGGTGAGTGGGCCGAGGGAGAGAGGTAAGTGGCATCTTTTTGGAGTTGAAGTGATACACTTGCCAAGTTCTTTCTATGTGGCAGACTTGTTAATCTACAGTACTCCAGGGCACTGTTGATGATTGAAAGCACAGAGATTGTGAGGTGTACCCAAACATAAAACAATAGACAATCTTCACTGTAGGCTCAATCTAAGAATTGGGGAAGGGGAGAACAGAATCCAGTAAACAAAAGTTCCAATCAGTTTCATAGTCCTTTTACTTCCAATCTATCCTTCACTGATACACTCATGCACCAAATGTTGCTTTTAGTATATTGGGACCAGCCACGTGGATCAGTGGTCTTTCTGGTTCTGTACATTCCTGTGATCCTATGATGGTTTGGGGGTTATGTCACAATTTAAATGATTAGAAAACGATATTTTTTTATTATGAGATGTAGCTGGTCACTTTAAATTTGGATAATGTAGACCGAGAGGGAATCTGTTGCTTGTGTCTCTTTACCAACTTGTTTTCTACATGTTGGAAAGGATACACCTTGCTGTCTGGTATTCAAAATTTCACCTCAGTCATTATTCCAATGCAAATATCTCTTTATTGCCGAGAAAGTACAAATGATTTAATACCGACTGCTTGCTGAAAACAATTAATTGAAGGCAATTGGGTTTGGTTCAAGCATCTGAGTGTAGTTCAGGAGCCATTACTTTAATTTAATGAACTTTGTTCAGCCATGGATTCTTGTATCCTAGCTTTGAACTTCAAAAGAGAATGACAGGTATATCTTGGACAGTGCTCTGCCAGTTCTTCTGATCCCATCGAGGTAGAGACTGGAGATTCCAGGTTGGTGGACAAAACCACACATGTCAAAACTGAGATTGATAGGTTTTTGTTGGGCAAGGGTATTAAGGGTTATGGAAGCAAGGTGGGTAAATAGAGTTAAGATACAGATCAGCCATCATCTAATTGAATGGAGGAACAGGCTTGAGGGGGTACTCCTGTTCCTATGGACATTGTTACAGACACTGGTTCAGTTTTAGTATTACTAAGAAATAACGGAGTGTTGCATGTTCTGTTATTGTTGTACTGAAGAAGTTTACAAGCTCTGTAATCAAGTGAAATCTGCTGCATAGATTTTCTGCTACTGTCTACCTATTACTTTTAATAAACCTGATTTGCAGTTTAATGCCTAAACCCCACAATCGGATGGTGTTTATTCTTCCACTGTCCAAAGACTAGGATAACACAAGAGGGCTAGCGTTAATTCCAGAAAGCTATCGCAGTAATGAGGGGCTTTCTTATCATCCCTGAGCTGTGCTAATTTGCCAGATATTATGTTTAAAATGTCATGCCGGTTTGTGAGGAGCAAAGACCCTTTATGGGTGTGGATCTCTGGTGCTGAGCATGAGAAATATCTGACTAAACATAAGAACATAAGAACATAAGAAATTGGAGCAGGAGTAGGCCAATCGGCCCCTCGAGCCTGCTCCGCCATTCAATAAGATCATGGCTGATCTGATCCCAACCACAAATCTAAAGAACACAAGAAGTCGGAGCAGGACCCGGCCACATAGCCCCTGGGCCCTCTCCGCCACCCACAGGGCATTGACCGATCCGAACTCAGCTTCATGTCCAATTTCCTGCCCGCTCCCCATAACCCCTAATTCCCTAAAGCCTAAAAACAATACAGTACATAACTATTGAACAGACAAAAACCAAGGGTGGGCTAAGATGCAAAAGGTTTTATAGATTTGCATATTGAAACCGATCCTCAGGATGGATTCAATAATTATTTCCATTGATTATTCATTGTACGCAGATATTCCATATAAGGACATGCTGTGTCATTGGCCAAACTTGCAAAACATGAATGAGTCACAGATAAGACTAAGGAGTAAAAGAGATTCTGGTCTTCAGGTAAGGTACAATGATGTACCTTATTTGAAAAGCCTGTAGCCCCTCCCTCCCTTTCCATCGTAGCCCCACTTCTCTATCAATAGTACAATGGCCTTTGATCCTCTTCGCTCTTTTTGGCTCCTTCTAAGCTCCAATCCCAGTCTACATGCCCCTTTCTCCTCTTTGTGTTGAGATCACGACTCATCACATTATCTCCGATTCCAACTCATTCCTTCTTTTCCTCCTCCAATCTCCAGGCTTTTAAAATCTAAGCTTGGTGACATCTAACTGAATTTACTTCATCTTATCTTTACATTTTTCAAACTAGTATTCTGCATTATGGACTTTGGCCCTTCACCTAGATTTCTCATTTTTAAAGAAACAGCACACTTATCCTTCTATTCCTGCTGCTAAGTCTGAATACAATGTTATTCCATTGTATTTTCTCTTTTTTTCAATTTAGAAACATTTTAATTGTTTGAACATCTGCATAATTTTATTTTTCTACACATTGGGCCATTGTTCTTAAATGGGTCAATATGGAGTGGATATAGAGTGGTGACTTAACTAATGTGAAGCAAATGTCTTTATGTGGACCATGCTTCCTATTCTCCTTTAAAATGTACTCCCACTGTCAAAAGGAATGTTTTACAGTCCTCGGTTTAGAGGATTGTAGAAATTTGATAAGTAGGATAAGTAACCTCTGTGATGCTATATGTGGTCCATACGTGTCTAGAGCTACAAGACCTCCCGAGGGCCCGGACTATCCTTGTACTACCATCAGTATTAAGTGACCGCATTTCATCCTAGTCTTTAATTCAGGTTTAGAAGCAATCTTCTATTTCCCATATACATCCTCTCACATCCCAGATACAATTAAATAAAACACATGTTCATTCGGATCCAAACTTTCTCTGCAACTCCACATAAAAGAGATACTGCTCCTGGTGGTCTAGTAAGCATAGGCAGCACCCAGTGTGGCACAGAGCCACGTGGTACTGAGCCCATAGGAAGAGGAGTGTGGGCCATTTAGACCCTCAAGCCCGTTCCACCATTTAATGAGATGGCTGATCTGTGACCTAACTCCACATACCCACCTTAGCCCCATATCCCTTATTTCCTTTGGTTATCAAAAATCTATCAATCTCAGATTTAAAATTAACAATTGAGCTTGCATCAACTGCCGTTTGCGGAAGAGAGTTCCAAACTTTAACCACCCTTTGCGTGTAGAAGTGTTTCCTAACCTCACTGCTGAAAGTCCTGGCTCTAATTTCTAGGGTATGTTCCCTAATCCTAGACTCCCCAACCAGCGGGAATAGTTTCTCTCTATCTACCGTATCAGTTCCCCTTAATATCTTGAGAACTTTGATTAAATCACCCTTAATCTTCTAAATTCCAGGGAATGCAACCCTAGAACAGAAGGCCCCAGGTTAGCTCACAAGTTAGCTGATCTCAGCCGTACAATTGGAATTAGCATCCCTGTGCTAGGGAAGGGACTAATCCACCAGCGCTTCCAATGCTATTTGTTATCCAGTGGCCGCTACTGGAAAGTCAGGAATGGATAGCTGTGATGCCCCTTATGATGGATTAGTATGTCAACACCCAGTGTCCAGACTCAAATGTGAAGAATGGTCACTTGAGTGAAGTACCATGGAGCTCATGAAGCAGCACCTCAGTTTGAGTCATCACCTCCAGGAGAGGAGGTGGGGGTTTATTAGGAAAGAAAAATAATAATGAAATGACAAACTAAAAAAAGATTGTGTAGAATCTGTATGAATTGCATGTGGATTTCGGGGACTGGAAGGGAACTCTGAAAAGATGGCTCCATTTTGGCAGGAAAGATGGGAAACCTTAGTGTTAAAACCAGTTTTCTTTCAGATCATACAAAATGCTAAGTAGGGTTCACATGCTCTATAATTCATTGCAAATATGTCCAACAACATTGCCATTGAGTGTATCAATGTTATGAAGTCATTGGCCTTGATGCTTACCTTTCAGCATTTGCTCCAGATATTAAAGCAGTAAAATAGAGGTCTCCCTCTGAGCTAGAGCTTGATATTTGTGGTCACTGGGGCACAGGCTGTGATGGGTGGGCTACATACCTTGAACCACTCAAACTCTTTCCCACACCTGCATCCCATGTGTTATTAAATCTTAAAAGATCTGTTAAGTAAATACATTACAGCATATGTCACCAGATTCCAATACTATTTCATCTATTTGTCTACTTCTCTGCATTTAAAGCTGAGTGATGGGATAGCCTATTCCTAAAAACATATGGAATTCGGTCAAAGCGTAAATTAGAGGAGGATAATTATTGAAACATCAGATTTCATAAAATATCCTTTATCATGAAGAATGATGAGAATTAGTTCTGAATACCAATGCATTGCTTTCTCAAGATGATTGCTTCTAGTGAGATTTAACCTCTGGGCAAGTTTTGGTAGCGCATATCCAGGATTTCTCTCTTGTCTCCCTCAATCTGCCTTTCCTCCTACAACCTACAGGTTTTTAAACCTCAGACTTGATGTCAACTGTCCATTACCTTTTTGATTTATCTCATCTTCTCTTCTACTCTTTTCATCGTTGGCAGAATGGGCATTGACCTGTCGCCGAGCTTTGTCAATTAAAAAAATATTAAAACCATTTTTAAAGAAACTATCTCCTAATTAGTACTGGTTTAGCCACAAGTCCTAAGTGGGATATGAAGAAGATGAAGATTAAGTGTTAGCACTGAGCGGCCACTCTGAAGGGGATAGTTGACGTGGTCCTGAAATTGCTTGAATCAGTCCTCTTGTACATAGCTTGAAATGGTAAAGAGGCCTCCCTTTCAAAAAAAAAAGCAAATTTACCAAATTTATCAGAACTTTTTGAAGAATGGTAGTGCTGTGCAGCACATAAGGAATCACTGTTGCAAATATCAGCAGCCCCGGCCAACGATACCACAGCCCCCTGATTATGTAACGTCTACAGAACGGGTGAGATTCATTCATTGCTTCTCTGAACTGGGTCGTGCAGTTATTAGCACAAGCACACGCTGCAGCTTCCTGGTGCCAGGACTGCCACATTGCAGGGGCCAGATCTTCCTGCTTAAGGGCTAGCACAGAAAAGACCTTTGTCTCTAATCTGCCGCCAGGCGCACAGCAAGAGCATGCGTAGCAGTGCCTTGCTGGGGGTTTGATATCTGAAGCCATATGTTCGAGGCAAAACCTCAGTCCACTGTTTTAAAGAGACAGTAAAATCCTGTTAATTGACTTAATCCAGCAGCTTCTAATTGAAGCAACGTGGGGCTATGGAGAGTATTACGAGTTACAAGGCAATAACACAGCTGCAGACTTTAGATAATCCAATAAACCACAAGTTCAATGCAGTTTATATAAGTTACCTGAACGTGCAACGGCTTAAGAATTCCTAAGGTTACTAAGTGTAGGGATATCGTAAATGCGTTTGTGAAGATTCCCATCCCATGATGTTCTCGGAACATTTAACACATTCATACCAAATTTCTCTTTACACTACTCATAGAATGTTCCAGCACGGAAATGAGCCATTCGGCTCATTGAGTCTGCGCTGCTGATTTTTCTTCCCTGTGAGCCACCTAGTTCAATCCCACTCTCGTGCTTACTCTGCATTTGCTTTAATATTCCTCTTTTTCAAGCAACTATTCCTTTTAAATGTATGAACTCTGCTTCAACAGTTTGTGGTAGATATTTCCATATTCTCACCACTCTCTGTAAAGAAATTTTTTACTAACTCCGCCATTAATATTTCTGTGATTATTTTGACATTTATTTCCTCTCATTACCATCCCACCAACCAGCAGGAACAACTCTCTCTCCCAAAAAGTTGTTGAGGCTGGGGGTCAATTGAAAATTTCAAAACGGAGACTGAATGATTTTTGTTAGGTAAGGGTATTAAGGGATATGGAACCAAGGGGCGGGTAAATGGAGTTAAGCTACAGATCGGCCATGATCTCATTGAATGGCAGAACAGGCTTGAGGGGCTGAATGGCCTACTCCTGTTCCTACCTAAGGCCCAGTAGATTTTAACTCCTGCAGGTAGCAATAGCTGGCCGGCGGGCTGGAACAGCACTCCGGATGGCAGGAGGCCTCCATCGGGGACCCAAAGCAACAGCCCCCGGAACACTAGCAAGTGGTTAAGGGGGTGGCATAGGGAGGGGGAAGGAAGCTCGGGCAGTGTAGGCCCAAAGTATCCTGGGGGGGCCTGATCCTCTTTGCTCAAAAGGAAACAAAACAAAACTTAAAACTAATATGTCTTTCTCGGTCTCTTCTGACCCCGACTCCTCTTGCCGTCAGGTTGGCCTGGCAGGGATGCCATGACGGCTTCCCCACGCAGGTCTCGTGTCAAAATTGTAATCAGATCCCGATTAGGTCATCTGAGCAAGATTTAAAGAAGGACTCCTTTTTTTGTAGATGTCCCTCTCGCCTGCTCAAAAAAGCAGGCTAAGATTGCAACCTGTGGGAAGGCTGAGGGTAAGTTGCACCGGCCATTTCAACTGCCCACTTGCCCAGTTTCTGCCAGGCAGGTAGGGTTAAAATTGGCCTTTAAGTCACCCTTAAGAGTAAATAAGCAGAAACTGTTTCCAGTGACAGAAGATTTGGTAACCAGAGGATACAGATTCCAGATGATTCACAAAAGAACCATAAGCGAGATGAGGAGAATTTTTTTTACGCAGCACTGCCTGATAAGGTGGTGAAAACAGATGCAATGATGGAATCATGGAATGTTATGGCAATGGAGGAGGCCATTTGGCCCAGCTGAAAAAGAGCTATCCAGCTAAATCCCACTTTTCAGCACTTGGTCCATAGCTCTTAGGTGACGGCACTTCAAGTGCACATCCAAGTATTTTTTAAATGAGTTGAGGGTTTCTGCCTCTACCACCCTTTCAGGCAGTGAGTTCCAGACCCCCACCACCCTCTGGGTGAAAAAAATTCTCCTCAGCTCCCCTCTAATCCTTCTACCAATTATTTTAAATCTATGCCCCCTGGTCACTGACCCCTCTGCTAAGGGAAATAGGTCCTCTCTATCCTCTCTATCTAGGCCCCTCATAATTTTATATACCTCGATTAAATCTCCCCCCAGCCTTCTTTGTTCCAAAGAAAACAACCCCAGCCTATCCAATCTTTTCTCATAGCTAAAATTCTCCAGCCCTGGCAACATCTGCGTAAATCTCCTCTGTACCCTCTCTAGTGCAATCACAGCTTTCCTGTAATGTGGTGACCAGAACTGTATGCACTCCTCAAGATGTGGCCTAACTAGTGTTTTATGCAGTTCTAACATAACCTCCCTGCTCTTATATTCTATGCCTTGGCTAATAAAGGAAAGTATCCTTTATGCCTCCTTAATCACCTTATCTACCTGTCCTGCCAACTTCAGGGATCTGTGGACATGCATTCCAAGGTCCCTCTGTTCCTTTACACCTCTCAGTATCCTCCCATTTATTGTGTATTCCTTTGCCTTGTTTTCCCTCCCCAAATGCACTACCTCACACTTCTCCAGTTTGAATTCCATTTGCCACTTTTCTGCCCATCTGACCAGTCCATTGATATCTTCCTGCAGTCTACAGCTTTCCTCCTCACTATCAACCACACGGCCAATTTTTGTATCATCTGCAAACTTCTTGATCATGCCCCCTACATTCAAATCCAAATCATTAATATATACCTCAAAAAGCAAAGGACCTAGTAATGAGCCCTGTAAAACCCCACTGGAAACAGCCTTCCAGTCACAAAAACACCTATCAACCATTATCCTTTGCTTCCTGCCACTGAGTCAATTTTTGATCTAACTTGCCACTTTCCCTTGGATCCCATGGGCTTTTACTTTTTTGACCAGTCTGTCATGTGGACCTTGTAAAAAAGCCCCTCTAAAATCCATGTAGACTATATCAAACGCATAACCCTCATCAACCCTCCTTGTTACCTCCCCAAAAAATTCAATCAAGTTAGTGAGACACGACCTTCCCTTCACAAATCCATGCTGACTGTCCTTGATTAACCCGTGCCTTTCTAAATGACAATTTATGCTATCCCTCAGAATTGATTCCAATAATTTGCCCACCACTGACTGGCCTATAATTACTCGGTCTATCACTTTCTCCCTTTTTAAACAACGGTACAACGTTAGCTGTCCTCCAATCCTCCGGCACCACGCCTGTAGCCAGGGAGGATTGATAGCTTTCAAAAGGGAATTGGATTAATACATGAAGGGGGAAAATTTGCAGGGCAATGGGGAAAGGGCAGGGGATTGGGACTAATTGGATTGCTCTTTCAAAGAGCTAGCACAGGCACGATAGGCCAAATGGCCTCATTCTGTGCAATATCATTCTATGATTCTATGATACTGCTTTTCGCTCCCTCTCTGTTGTCATTTTCCACAATTTAAATTTGAAAAGACGGTAAAGTCGATATTTCTGGTTCCATTTGATGCAGACTGAATGAAAAGGAAACTGAAATCTCAGCCGAGTTTGGTGGTGGAGGCACTAGAATTGGTCTCAGCGCCCCAGATTAGGCTGAAGAAAAATCAGCCTAAGTTCCCAATTGCTCTTACTGGAAATCATGTGCATCTGTGAGCATTGGGTGAGAACAGGATAGGCTTGGTTGTGATCGCCTGCGAACACTCGCTGTCTAAACTTGCACGTGAGGAATGGCTACTTGGATGAGATACCAAAATGAGTCATAATTTCCTTACAGTGGATGCAACGTTACTGTCTGGTGCGAATTTAGAAGATGATGAGTTTCTCCAGGCCTGAGCAGCACACTGTCAATATTGTGGATTGATGATTGTGACCGATTGTGCTGTCTAAATGTATCCTTGTTATCCATGATACATGACTCAGTTCTCCAGCCTCCTAAAATGTTATCCAAGGGCCTTTCTCATAACTGTACTAAGGACCTGTGCCACAGTGTAACAGCATACAAACCTGTATCTATGATTTCCTATTCAGTAAGTTCCCACTCTCGACAACCATCTCTGGCAAATAGTGAGTAGAAGCAATGTGATTCCCCCAAGGAGGAGACAAATTACTTTAAGCTGTTGTCACCCGCCATGTTTTAATGGCTGCTTCCAGGGCAGAGAACTCGAGTGTATGGTCGCCTGCCCAAACTTGCTGAAAGACACCAGTATGTGTTTCAGAGATGTTTATTATGCTTTTAAAACAGAAGTCAATGGGCCAGAACTTGCTGGGAAGTCGCATCATTGCAATGACGCATTAACTTACCATTGGGTATTCTACTGTTCCTGATCACAATGGACGGGGCCATTGGTTCTATAATTCATGGGTCAGGAATGTTTGTACGTTTCGCACACCAACCTGTCATTCACTCATTAACTTCTCAAGGACCAATGCAGCAATTCCCAATTGCATCTGGGTTACAATGTCCTCTTCTATTTGTTCTTTTCATTTTCTTTCTTACTTTTCCTTTCTGTCTCTCATTCTTTCTCTTAATCCACTTTCTTTCTTTCTCTCTTTTTATTCCTCTTTGTTTCTATATTTTATTTGACTGTAATTCACCTTATTTCCTTCTCCGTCTTTTGCTCCGTTTCTTTCTCTATCCTTTTCTTCCACTGGTTAGGGAGATATGCCATTGCGTATGAGATTCATGAGGTCCAAGGTGCGACATTGACATACCTGCGTCATTATCAGATCGTTCTAGTGCGATGCCAATGGTGAGCAAAAATGTCCAATTAACATTGTTTCTCACCAAACCCATCATTGCAGCAATTTCTGGCCCGATTATCCCCATCGTTTGGTTTTGTCCCTGGAATTAAGCAGATTTTTAGCAGGAATATAGGCTCTTACCCATTAGGGTTGCCAGCTTTTGCCAAGTACAAAACCTGGAGGAATAGCATACAGCTCGGGCAAGGTCTGTGATCATGGTTAAAGTTCTTCTTGTTTGTGCGAATTCTGACAGAAGGGTTCTACCTGAAACACTAATTGGTTTCTGACAGATCTACTGTGTATTTTCAGCATATTCTGTTTCTGAATCCAATCCAATTGTTAGACTTGGATCCCAAAATGTCAGTTAAAAGCAAACAATGTAGGCATCCCTTCCACAACAGCTCACAATGTAACACACTAAAAGTATTTTTACTATCAGATCTCTTGTGGTGTTGCTTAGCCAGAGGATGTGCTGTTTAATAACAGGACTGTTACACCATGTAACACACAATATATTACATAATGAGGGCAGTATTCGATAGTCCTTCTCCAATAGCCATAGAGGGATTGTCCTGAGAGCAGCTGTCTGCTGGTCAGGTGAAATCATGGTTAACTCAAATTGTTTCTTTTAAGGTCACAAAGTCTAGCTGCTGTAAATAGGCACATCCTGAGGTTAATTATTGTGGTTAACTGCTCTTCAAAAGTACTTCATTGGCTGTAAAGCGCTTTGGGATGTCCTGAGGTCGTGAAAGGCACTATATAAATGCAAAGTCTTTCTTTCTTTTCTGTTATGGTCAATTGGTGGTTTCTTGTAAATCTCACCTTGGGAAGGGAACAGGTCATCAAAAAAGACAGCAGGAAGTGACTGGTCATTTTTTGAAAAAGATGCTATTTATTTATTGGTCGGGTTACTATGTGTGCAGTTGTTATTTGTTCTTGTTGTATACATGATATTTGAGCCAAGCAAATGGAAGTGTGACATACTTTGCATTTGTGACACTTTCATACTTTGCGGTGCAATAATCACACTAGATGCAAGACTTGTAAGGTTTAGACTTTCAGCCCATTGACTTTGAGTGGAAGATCTAACCCTTAACATGTTTATGTTGTTTTCCCACAGGGTCAAAGTCAAATTGGCAAATCAAATGAATTTGTAATACAAATGGTGCAGAGCTCAGTATTAAATGAAACCAAGGATAACTACTAAACCTTTCTATAAATTATACATGACAGATAGTGGCTTTCAAGGAGTCTGGGTCTCTGGATTAGTCCAATGACCATTACATCGGAATACTATGCACTGGTGATGTCTGCCTGGCTGGACTGATGAAGCTTTGCACTGGTCAAGCAATGATTAGGTTTAAAAGACAATGCATGAAGGATTAAAAAGAAGAATTTGCAAGTTTAACAAAGGGTCCTCTCTGTTTGAGCACATGGCTGACGCAGTACATCTGTGATGAGCAAGAAGTCAGGAAGGAGTAGGTCAATGGGGTTTGAATGGGCCCCATTCAGCTACCAACTCACCACACATTTAGTGACTGCCACTTCAGTTAATTCTACGATGTCAATGTACTGTTCATTGAGGAAGCAAAATGATTATACGCAGGAGAATTACAATAAGCAGCTTTCTAATGAAATACCAGAATACTAATCTCCATAAGCCCTTTCATTGGCTTTATGGGTTCTTCAACTGAACAGGAAAAGCAGAGGGGTCCACACTGAATCCCATCTCTGGAAACAGCCTATTGTTTGGTCACCAATGTCTGACTAAAGGCCCATGTTATGTCTAATAAACACTCATGTTGGTGTGGTAATCTAATGGCTGCTTTTATTATAGGCTCTCTAGAACATTCTCTTTGAATATAACATTCAATGTAAGAGGATACCCAGGAGTGCAATAACTACAATGTTTGCTCCCATCAGGGGGCCCTCTAGTGTTCAATTACCAATATGCAAGTACGATAGATATTAGCCCAGACATGCATAAAGTAGCGGCTTTGCCAAGGGCCACAGGTGAAGGGGAGGTGGCCCCAGGCCTGTATTATCTCCTGTTTAGATAATAAATCCAATGGGGAACTCAATCTTCAGAAACTTAATAGATCCTATTTTTAGAGGCTAACTTTGTAAATATTTGTGTGTCTGCACTTTTAATGGCTATTTTGCCATGAAACTGGATGCCAGGAAGTTTTCCAAGACACATTTGCAGTAGCTAATACTCTGATTTTATTCCATTCCCTGTAGGGAAGTTTCTGACCTCTGCTTTACATTGCGTCCTAGTGATGTGGCAGAGATGTGGAATCATTCATGGGAATCAGAAATTTCAGCCGGTGCTTGATGCAAAGCATCTACTCTAAACCCATTTCTCTGCCATTTCCCTATACCCTTTAATATTTTTCTTCAAGTCTTCTAATTCCTGTTTAGGAGTATGGAATATATTACCACAAGTGGCTACAGAAGCTGTGTCAGTCAATCATGATCACTAACTTCCCTCTTAACTGTCATGATTGACTGACTGACTTGGATTCAATAGTCACTTGTGGTAATAATTCCATCCTCTAATAAACCTTTGCATGAAAGAAAACTCTTCTAACCTCCCCTTTAATGCTTCTGGTAATAATCTTAAATTTAAGCCACATAGTGGGATGTGGTAATGGCCATGCTATAGACTGCCTCTTAATTTGTCAATACTGCCAGCTTCAGGTTTTTCTCTTTGTAGAAATTCCATCTAAACTGAACCGTAGGTCAGTCAACTAGCCTTGTGTAAATATTGTTATAGTGCTCAGGAATAGAATAGTTCTCCTCTGTTATTGTATCCTATGACAGCAACAAGCATTCCCACACTTCATGTGACTAATACTATACTTCTCCAAGATATTCTTTGGTTTTCAATTTCAGATAAGTATTTTTTCACATTCTGTAATTTTTGCCTCTCTTGGTGGTTGGAATTGGTGCCACATAATATTAGATCTACCAAAGGCCCTGATTTTAGAGTATCACAGCAAATTTCATTCAGGGCTATTAAGAACCATTAGAGTAGAAATTACTATTTGCGATGTTATTGTACAAGTGTTAATTGTACTCTACAAATTTCTCTCTCTGCTTTTTTAAAAGAGACATTAAATAGATTAACATTACTGTGAAAATAGAGAAAGGAATTTAATAGAAGTATGTTGAGCATTTGTAGGATAACATCACACAGTAAATCAGTAATTAAATCAGTAAATAGATCAGTAATTTCTGGGCTATTATTTCTTCTACATTGAGTTGCATTACAACCCTAGATCCCAGGGATGAAATACCAGTTAACCAAAATGACATTCCCCAGCATTACTATTCCCTATTATGATGAACAATCCTATAATAACAGCTGTCTAATTGGCATCTCCAAGCAACTATGCTATGCTTAATACACAGCCAGTCCATGGGAAGCTTCAAATGCTCACTGGCAGAAGGTATGGGACAAAATGTTTTGCCTAGGATTGCTGCCACATCTATGTTTTTATATTATTCTTTGGTCCTGAAAATATCTCCTGTATCTCATGTAATTTTTTGATGTGGGAGCAGCATCCTATACCAAGTACTTCCAGAGTATCTGTTCTGGCAGTGCTGGAACCAGTTGACAGCTACTGGGTCATCTCAGGCCATCACTTTGCCCTACACTCACCTTGAAAATCATCTGTTTGGACAGTTAGTTGGTCAAGCATATGAACCAAATGATGAAAGGTCTTAATCAAATCTGCCTGAGCTGCTCAATGATGGGATTTTGAGCTGAGCATTTGATCCGGTGTGGTTCTCCTAAGCATGAACAAAAGGTGAGGGAACTATATCTTGCAGGAAGGGTGCTCCATTGGAAGGGAAGACCTGCATCCTAGTGCAAAATAAGAGATCTGGGAACCTTTAAAAGGATAGCTGCTTGAAAAGATGAAAGTAGAGGATATGGGAGTGTTCAAAATAGAATTCACTGAGGGGTGGAAATTACTGTCAGTGATGTTATACAAACCCTTAATGCACTTGTATCAAGTTCCCCCTCTCTGCTAGTCTAATAAGATGTTAACCCATAAATGGGATAATGCTCTGTTGAAAAAGCAACTTTCAAGTTATGTGAATATATTGATGGGTGTCAAATGGAAAATAAAATATGGGAACTATTATAGGAAGGCCAAGCATGCACTGTAAAACCATTCCATTTGGCAGTCTAGGCTCCAATATATATTCTATTAGGTTTTTCTCAAGTCTATATAAGTTATGATCAATATCAAGGAACAATCCAGTGTGTGTGTGCAGAGGGTCATTTTATTTCACTCCACCTATTGAGAGTATTAGAGATGCTCTTTTGAGGTCCAATACTCTACAGGCAAGATGTAATAGATGTATCTAATCAATCTTGACCTTAGGCTCGTACACTTGAGAAGGTGGTGGTGAGCCGCTTTCTTGAACTGCTGCAGTCCATGTGGTGAAGGTTCTCCCACAGTGCTGTTCGGAAGGGAGTTCCAGGGTTTTGACCCAGCGACGATGAAGGAACGGCGATATATTTCCAAGTCGGGATGGTGAGTGACTTGGAGGGGAACGTGCAGGTGGTGTTGTTCCCATGTGCCTGCTGCTCTTGTCCTTCTAGATGGTAGAGGTCGTGGGTTTGGGAGGTACTGTCGAAGAAGCCTTGGCGAGTTGCTGCAGTGCATCCTGTGGATGGTACACACTGCAGCCACTGTGCGCCGGTGGTGAAGGGAGTGAATGTTTAGGGTGATGGATGGTGTGCCAATCAAGCAGGCTGCTTTGTCCTGGATGGTGTCAAGCTTCTTAAGTGTTGTAGGAGCTGCACTCATCCAGGCAAGTGGAGAGTATTCCATCACACTCCTGACTTGTGCCTTGTAGTGGTGGAAAGGCTTTGGAGAGTCAGGAGGTGAGTCACTCGCCGCAGAATACCCAGCCTCTGACCTGCTCTTGTAGCCACAGTATTTATATGGCTGGTCCAGTTAAGTTTCTGGTCAATGGTGACCCCCAGGATGTTGATGGTGGGGGATTCGGCGATGGTAATGCCATTGAATGTCAAGAGGAGGTGGTTAGACTATCTCTTGTTGGAGATGGTCATTGCCTGGCACTTGTCTGGCGCGAATGTTATTTGCCATTTATGAGCCCAAGCCTGGATGTTGTCCAGGTCTTGCTGCATGCAGGCTCGGACTGCTTCATTATTTGAGGGGTTGCGAATGGAACTGAACACTGTGCAATCATCAGCGAACATCCCCATTTCTGACCTTATGATGAAGCAGCTGAAGATGGTTGGGCCTAGGACACTGCCCTGAGGAACTCCTGCAGCAATGTCCTGGGGTTGAGATACTAGTGTTCATTAGTAGTTTCTCTACCTATACACACGAAGGAAAATATAACCTCTGACCTCACCAAGCCATGCTATCTGAAGCAGAGTGAGATGGTTAATTTGGGAGGACTACAGGTGATCATCCCACTGTCATTTCCCACCCACACGTATCTCCTCACTAGTCAACCATAGCCTCCATCTTTGAACCCCAACTGGCTCTATGGAGCTACAGCTCAATATGGAATACATGAGATGCTGGTATATTTTCTTTGTGGGAAATCGTACAGTCTCAGCATGGTGTTCACGCTGCTGTTTAATGTGGTATTATGCTCCAGCGAGTTTGACATGAGTAGATACTACTGTCAGCCTGATTAGCAAGACTTGTGTAATGCTGTATCAGCTTTCCTGTACTGTCATAACGTGCACATTTTGCCATATTAAAAAGACATCACCTTCATGGTGACCTCTTTACACAGCTATTTCTGTGTCAATGCAGTGCTAAATCTGGTTTCCAATCACATTGCTTGCAACACCCCAAGTCAGCTGATTGAACTACGTGCACACAATGCATGGTGAAAGCTGCAGCATTTACAGCTCCATTTCACATTATCTTGATGGCTATCCTCAGGTTGTGACACTTTTTCCTTGCATCCTTCCGTGCCCTTTTGGTTGAGCCAGCAATCTGTGCACTCCTCATTAGCTAATGACTCTTGGGGGATTGGCGGGGTGGCGAGGGGGGGAGAGGAGGATGGGAGCCAAGTTTTGAAAGCTAATTGGAAAAAAATGAAATGTGGGGGAGAAAATGTAGGTAAATACTAAATTATGCTCAGTATGATTTAAACCTCCTTCACTCTCCAATTTTTTTCCCTCCTCTCCTGGAAGTGCTGACTTGCTTGTATACAGTTTTTATGGGATCCAGCTGCCCCTAAACCCAACCCTGTGCTCGCCTGACGGCCACACAGCAGGAGATCAGGACTAGGATCCTTCGCTGAATCTCCCCCCCCCACCCAGCCTAGGGTTACAAGCCATGTTATAGTTTCCTAATGCAATTTCAGTTGAGATCAAACTCTGTGACCTCCCTGCTCCATCTGACTTAGTTCCACACTGAGCCATCAGGGCAGATGCCACTGCAACTCCAAAATTGATGGTAACAGCTCACATCGCTGTGAGGTGGTGCAAAGCAAAGCAATCAGTCTCTGGTACTGGTTTTCATTGTATGTTATACCTTGGAGGCTTTGTGTTGCCTCAGTAAATTTCAGGCAACCGTCTCTTGGAAATCTAGCAAATGACATGATATGTTCTTGGAATGGGCACAAAAAGACTAGGTAGCAGCACGTGAAGTAAAACAGTGATGTTGAGCCCATCTGTGCCTCATTGATCTGTCATATAAGTCACTGAGGACAAACAATGCACCACTCATATGTATTGGAAAAGTGCCATGTAAGATAACGGCTAAATAATACATCAGGCTAAGAGTTGACTCTGACCTTGTCCAGCCGGCTAATGCAATCTATTGCTCCAGCTCATACAAACTGCAGCCTAGCACAAAATTAGCCACTGCCATCTAACGAGGAAGCAAGATAACAGATGTTAGCAGAACGGAGAACTCTGCAAGGATGACTGTTAACCCTGTTAACCTCAAGGCAGACAGTAGCCTTGCAAAAAGGACCCCCCGTGGTACACTCAGGAACTAAGATATAAAAGGGTCAGCATAGCTATGGGTTGAAGGACATCTCGGAGCTACCACTCACCAGGAATACCCAAGAACCCTGGGTCTGATCATCGCACAATCGAAGATAGAAGTGCCAGGTTGTATGGCTGCTTGCTAACTAAAATATAACTGCTCGATAATCTGTACCATACTGTAAAGTACAATTGGCTATAATTTGTGCCATGTTGGAGTAACAATAAACTCTCATACCCCAAAAGGAAACTGTAAATCTGCAACATGCCACAATTCTCTATCAGAAATATAAATTTTCCAAGGATTTTCCAGGAAATATAAAGTAGGCTAACTGCTGCTGAGCCATTCTCGTTTGAACCCTTTGATTTCACAGAAGTGTTGCAACTGAGTTGCGGGCAGCGATTTTAACCCAACCCGCCCAGTGGGAGCGGGGTGAGTGGGCCGTTCAACTAGCGAAAACTGACTTGCTGCCCCATTCCCTTTGGAAACCCGCCAACCGCCATCTTACTGACTCTGGTGGCAAACGTCTCCACCGGAAACAGGCGGATGCCTCATTAATAAATGGCAATTGGGTTCCCGTGATGTAATTAGGACCCCAATTCAATTTTAACCGGGCAGGTCAGAAGTCGCGCTCAGTGGCGAACCCGCTGAGTAAGACCTCACGGATTGGCTTCATAAACTGACTGACTACTGGGGCCATTATTTAAAGGGGTACTCAGCTGCAGGTGGACGTTGAACTCGCATTCTCTGGATTATTAGTCCAGATCTCTGGATTACTGATCGCGTAACACTACCCACACCTTGCACGCATGTGTGTGCAAATAGCAGCAGAAGGAGGCTCAATGGAGTTTGCTGCTGTGATTGGAGGAGAGTGATAGGAAGCAAGAGAGAGAAAGCTTATGCATGCTGGGGTTACAGATGGTGCAGGGTTAAGCAGAGAGTGAGAGAAATGTGAATAGGAGTCTTACCGCAGCAGGTCTAGTCAGATCATTGATTTTTTTCCGACATTGCAGCCAGGTCCTGGGTGTTATGTTCATTGCAGTGACCTGCTCACCCACCTCTGCCCACAGTTGCTAGGCGATATGTCTTGGTACCCTTTTCCCATCAGCTGGAAGCAGGACCTCCTTCCTCCAGCTGACCATCTCCACAGTGCAGTCTGAAAATCTTGGCCCTTGCAGTACTCATTCTGACTGTATTCTCCACTTTCAAACACAGGACCATGCAGTACAGGCAAAGTGCACTCCCTTTTACGAGGTGCAGGCTGCTTTGAAATGGCGTCGCTGCTGCCTGATTTCCCCCCTCCCCCCGATGGGTGTGCTGCCAATAACCAGGACCGGTAGTGTTGACCACTTGCCCACCATAGTCAATTGAGGCATGAACTCAAATTTGGTTCGTGCCTCTTGCTCACACCATCGAGTGGGTTGCAGTGGTTACCCACCCACTTCACGCCCATCAAGGGCAGAAGTTGATTTCTTTCCCCATTATATCTTTCACGTGTGCCCCCACTTGTGCTCTTCCAATCTTTTTGGTGAGATGAGGCCAGTTACGAATCGGTAAACTGCTTTCTTTCACAGGCAGCATGTGAACGTAAAAAGCAAAGAGTCATAGCAAATTGCACTTATTTAACTCAATCTCCCTAAAAACATGGGGAGAAATAATAGGGGGCCTTCCACTTTTGTAGCCTGGTAACTTGTTTCTTCATTATCTTTCTTTCAGGCTACTAACTGCAAAAACAGACCTGCAAAATAAGCCTCCAACTCCTTTGTTCAAACCCTTACTGTCCCTTTGTCCATTTTCTCTCTCTGTTAATTCTGGCCCCCAGGAAGCAGGGGGTGGGCGGGGGGCATGGGCAGTATCCTTGACACCGGGCAAGGATTCGCCAGTAGGCCTGACCGATAACCAAACCAACTATCCTCTCTCCTAGGGGAATACCCTCCGGGGATGCTTCATGTCCTGCCTACATGAATAAAATCGTCCTCACTGCAATGGATGTGAATATTTGCTTAACTAATTGCTTAACAACTCTGGTAATCCTGGCTTATCTGGCTTTAATGCACTGCCTGCAGCCTGTGGCTTTTCTTTTAAAACCTGTGCGAATGCATTTTGTTTTAAGCACAACTCTTAAACATTACTCAATCCCAAAATCCTTTCCACAAAGAAAAAAAAATATGAATATCATGAAACATGACTATTTATGATTACTGAACATTACCCAGTCATTATTCTGCAGATGAATCAAGCTCTGACTAACCCAAATATTAAAAATAAACAGAATACAAAACAAAGACAGTTAAAGTAAACAAGAAGAAAATCTTCCCTTCTATTATCAAGGGCTGAGCTCTTGATATGAGTTGAGAACAGGATGTGGATTTATTTAATTTGATACTCCCTCTCCTGCCTGCTTCATTGTTCCTGGTGCCTGCTTTTCCCCCATGTCCATGTCTGAACTGATCTCCTCTCTGTTATTCAGAGCTGTCAATGTCAGGGAAATGTTAGGAGTGAGATTTATGATGAAAAAGAGCGACAGATTACAAAACCATTGAGACATGTGGAGCATTAAATATTTATATTTAATACTGAGATTCATCAAAATTCATAACATTTTTAAGTTAGTCAGGCTCCAAATAAGTAAGAAAAGACATGTTCTGTGTTTTTACTTTATCTCTGTCTCCCTGCTTATGTAACAGACTTCAGAAATAATTCATTGTATGTGAAATGCTTTGAAACTTTTCAACATAAGATGGTAGAAAAATGTGAATCTTAATGTTTTCCTCCCAATTTTGTTGCATTTCTGAGCACTCAATTTTTTCATTCTTTGTTTCTGTCTCCCCCCCACTCACACCTGTCTCTCTTTCTATTTTCTTTTATCTTTCTCTCTCTTTGTCAGCTGTAATCTATCAGCAAAGGAGAATTTTAGGATTCGGGCCATGTTCCCACTCCTAGTGCCACCCCTATGCTGCCCCCATCTGGTTTTTAACTTGTCAAGAAATGTCAGCCTTAAATCCATTTACATTACAAAGCTGCGCTGGCAAATGGCAGGGGCTACAATGCCCTTTCTTCAACATTTTTGTAAAACCCTTCAGTCCTTGTAGGAAACATCAGCGGATTTACTATTTACAGATTGTTAAATGTTTTCTTCACCCTTAAGTATTGGGATGATGTGTAATTTAGAGCTTAAAATGTGACAGCAGAAAGTTACCAGGCATATGTCCCTCCCACGAGTTCCATCTTTTCTTGTCAGCTTGACTCAGTTGGTAACTCTCTCAACCCGAGTTAGAAGGTTGGGGTGCGAGTGACATTCCAGGACTTGAGCATATAATCTAAGCCGACACTTCAGTGCAATACTGAAAGAGTACTGGATTGTTAGAGGCGCCATCTTTCAGATGAGACATTAAACTAATACCTGTTGGCCTGTTCAGATGGATTTCAAAGGTCCCAATGAACTATTCAAACAAGAGCAGAAGGTTCTCCCGGTGTTCTGGCTAGCAGTCACCAAAAAAAAAACACAGGTAATTCGTTTGATTCCCATTTGTGAGCTTTTTGTTGTGTAAAAAAATGACTGTTGTGTTTGCAGACCATAATTAATTGTATATGAAACTTTAAATTGTGATAAAGTTCTAACTTAGTGCAACTGTTTTCACGTATTGTATGCAAATTAATGTCAGCACCCTCTGGTGGACCGGAAAATTAACTGCTGTTTCATGCATTATCTCTGTAAAATAAAATAATTTAATAAAACATTTGTCAGTTTAAAATCCCCAAATAGTTTCCAATGTGTAACTGTTAATTTGTTGTTTTTCATAACCCCTTCACCAAAATTAATCTTTTATTTTAAACATGAAGTGTTAAGATGCTGATTGTGTGACAGTGGAGTGTCACCTCAACATTTTCCCCCGTGACATGGTTGGACGTAGGTCTGAACAGTGTTCCGATCACAGTTCTGTCAACGAGGAGGCACCCAAGTGGAAGCTGGGAGGTCATGAGCTTCCTCACAGTGTAAGAGAAAGAGGGGAAATGAGAACATGACTCATCCCAGATTCCACACCTCCATGCATTCACTAACTTTGCCATGGAGCGGTAAGTTTATACCTCTGGTCACTTGGCTTGCCACTCACCCAGTTTTAGGTAGACATTCGGGTTTTGAGTGACATGTCGGAAATGTTTAAAGCTGTAAACCAGACGTCAGTATTATTTTTCCATTGGGGGGGGGTCTTTTTTGTTTGCTCCCCGCTTACTCATGTCTCATGATGTAGAGATGCTATTAATTATTACATTGATTGAGGCTTTCAATTAATTTTCATCAGCAGCAAAGAAAACACCAAAATTCTAGCCCTAATCTCTCCTCTACCCCCCTCCCCCTCCGCACCCCCATCTTTATCCTGCCTCCTGCCCAGTTTTGACAGCCCTGTTTCCAAGTGACTGGTGAGGATTGTAAGGAGATCAGAGAATAAGGAAGGTGTAAAAATTATATGTGGTCCCCTCCCCTCAGAAAAAAACTACAAATGTGAAGATAAAACTTTTTAAGATAAATAAATATTTTCTATTTAAAGTAATGTAGAAGGAAAACATCAGAGATATTGGTAAATGTTACCAAAATGTAGATCCTTCTAAAAAAAACTGAACCTTCCCGCTAACAGGTGCCACATTGCTCCGTTGGCTCTTTGGGCAAACACGCCACTACATGGTACTGAGCCATTCAAACAAAGAGGGTCTTCAGATCAATCTCTGGATTGCACTAAGTTACCTGATCTCAGATAGCATTGCAGTAGGGATACTACAATTGGGCTCACTACCCATGGGCTAGAGAGGATGGTCAGTTAGGGTTCCAACTCTCAATTTCTAACCCCGCTGGAAAGTGTGTGTAGGTGTTGAGTGAGTATGGAAAGGCTAGTTTACTGTGGGAGGCATCACCACCTAACCTAATCCTGTGCTCACCATCTAAGTTCACATGAATAATTGGGTAAGGTATCAGAGGGCTGCCAGTGTCAAAGGAACTGTACTCCAGAAGAGGAGGAATAAGGGAAGAAAACTAGGAACAGGAGGAGGCCATTCAGCCCCTCAAGCCTGTTCCGCCATTCAATTAGATCATGCCTGATCTGTATCTTAACTCCATTTACTCACCTTGGTTCCATATCGGAAGATGGTAGTGGTTGTTGAAGGCCAATCATCTCAGCCCCAGGACATTGCTGTAGGAGTTCCTCAGGGCAGTGTCTTAGGCCCAACCATCTTCAGCTGCTTCATCAATGATCTTCCCTCCATCATAAAGTCAGAAATGGAGATGTTCGCTGATGATTGCACAGTGTTCAGTTCCATTCGCAACCCCTCAGATAATGAAGCAGTCCGTGCCTGCATGCAGCAAGACCTGGACAACATCCAGGCTTGGGCTCATAAGTGGCAAGTAACATTCGCGCCAAACAAGAGAGAGTCTAACCACCTCCCCTTGACATTCAACAACATTACCATCGCCGAATCCCCCACCATCAACATCCTGGGGGTCACCATTGACCAGAAACTTAACTGGACCAGCCATATAAAAACTGTGGCTACGAGAGCAGGTCAGAGGCTGGGTATTCTACAGCCAGTGACTCACCTCCTGACTCCCCAAAGCCTTTCCACCATCTACAAGGCACAAGTCAGGAGTGTGATGGAATACTCTCCACTTGCCTGGATGAGTGCAGCTCCAACAACACTCAAGAAGCTCGACACCATCCAGGACAAAGCAGCCCGCAAGATTGGCACCCCATCCACCACCCTAAACATTCATTCCCTTCACCACCGGCAGGCACATGGGAACAACACCACCTGCACGTTCCCCTCCAAGTCGCACACCATCTCGACTTGGAAATATATCGCCGTTCCTTCATCGTCGCTGGGTCAAAATCCCGGATCTCCCTTCCTAACAGTGCTGTGGGAGAACATTTACCATACGGACTGCAGCGGTTCAAGAAGGCGGCTCACCACCACCTTCTCAAGGGCAATTAGGGATGGGCAATAAATGCCGGCCTCGCCAGCGACGCCCACATCCCATGAACGAATAAAAAAAAAAATCCCTTAATACCCTTACCGAACAAAAACCTATCAATCTCAGTTTTAACATTTTCAATTGACCCCCAGCCTCGACAGCTTTTTGAGGGGGAGAGTTCCAGATTTCCACTGCTATTTGTGTTAAGAAATGCTTCCTGACATCACCTTTGAACAGCCTAGCTCTAATTTTATTGTTATACTCCCTTGTTCTGGACTCCCCCCCCCCCCCCCCCCCCCTCCTAAAATTGATGGATAGGTCAATAATTTACTGATATATTTTGCTGCAAATCCATCATTTTGGAAGTATCCGTGGAGGAACTAATTGGGAGCCGTTATCAGTATGAATTAATTTTAAAAATTTAAACAAAACGCTGCTGTGAATTGCTGACATGGGCTCAAACTGTCAAATGAAACTGCCCCAACCCCACTGATTTCCTGTACAAGTTTTGAACATAAATTGCCGTTCTCAAAAATAAACCAACCATGTTATATGGATGTGGTCAGACACAAGCAGCAGCCTGTCTCCTGGTTGCTTGGGCCCTGAGGTCAGGGGAAAAAAATACTGAATTGCTTCCAACACAAACATTCGGGGAGAATGCCCAGATTCATAATGTTTCAGCTTGTTAAAAGTGAAGCACTGTGCTCGAATTCAACCAGCGGGGAAAGATGGGCACACACAAGGACGACTCTTGTTAACTCTATCTCTCCGGTCACCAACGGCTGTAGGACCCATCTGGTGCCCACCTCCACATCGAGTGTCTCATTCGGAGCTCGCTGGGTTAAAAAAAAATACAGCGACGATTGATTAAAAGGTGATGGAATAAACGACTCTTGAAAGATGGGTATCACTTTTCTATAAACTTTACTACTTATCATTCCATAAAAAGTAAGGAAAAGGAGCTTGCACTCGTGCAAACTGGTTATTTTGGCACTTTTGTTCTATTTTGGCTCACTCAACAAAATAAGCATTCTGCCTAAAGAGTATGTAAATACCCTCGTTTAACCCTTGCCTTTTCATTATTTATTATTTAAAGTAAATTCAGTCAAAGAAGAGCTGGCATTTCTCTCTAATCACAAGGTATCCTTTAAGATGCTTTTTATCGTAGTTTCCCCCCACCCCTGTCGTCCTAAAAGCACTGATTTGTGTTGGGGGGTATAGTTCCTTGACCATCACTCGCCCTCTGCTATTTTCATGTGTGAGCCCAGACATTGCAGGTTAGCAGGCTATTTTATCCATGGGTTGCTTCACAACTAAGTCCAATTCAGTAGCTCAGGCCTTTCAGGACTTAATTGGGGACTATTTGACCTTCTGTCATGCAGACCAGGAACCCAACTCAGCCCATGCCCAGCTCTAATGGGCTGCAAAGGTTGGGTGTAGATGTTGCTACATCGCAAGGCAGTGACAACGTGCCTGCATCAGTGCAGCATCCCCCCAAAGCCAGCACAGGAGAAAGCTTCTGGTCTGGGATCAGTAAGCATTGGATGTACATGCGACCTGACACAGGAAGCAGGTCCTTCAAGAATATCGGCATCACTGAGACGAGTGCCATCTCAGTCCTCAAGGGGCTCTATTGGTACAGTCCCAGGCATAAACGTCAATCTCCTGATAGAAAGGAATCACCACATCGGAATAAAAGGTTATTGCAATGTTCTCCTGGTCGGCCTCCAACTTTGCATCTTTCGTAAACTTGAGTTTATCCAAAACTCTGCTGCCCGTATCCTAAATCGCACCAAGTCCTGTTCACCCATCACCGCTGTGTTCAATGACCTACATTGGCTCCCGTCCAGCAACACCACGATTTTAAAATTCTAAACCTTGTTTTCAAATCTCTCCATGGCCTCGCCCCTCCCTATCCCTGTAACCTCCTCCAGCCCTACAAACCTCCAAGATCTCTGTGCTCTCCCAATTCTGGCCTCTTGTGCATCGATTTTCATCGCTCCACCATTGACGGCCGTGCCTTCAGCTGCTCTAAGCTCTGGAATTCTCTCCCTAAACCTCTTCATTTCAATACCTCTCTCATCCTTTATAACGATCCTTAAAACCTACCTCTTTGACCAAGCTTTAGGTCACTTGTCCTAATATCTCCTTATGTGGCTCAGTGTCAAATTTAGTTTGATAATCGCTCCTGTGAAGCGTTTTGGGACGTTTTACTATGTTAAAGGCGCTATATAAGTGCAAGTTGTTGTTGTTAGGATCACACATGAAAAGAGTTTTAAACACAAGAGGTAGTCACAGTGATGAGAGGTAGCAATAGTCGTAGTCAGGCACAGTGAAAGGACAGTGGGAGTAAACAAGTACGTTTCTGGTCACTCAGTGTGTTTGTGTATTTTTTTCAGGGAGGCTTCCTGCTATCCCTCTTACATTGGGATTAATGTTTGTACCTGTCCTCTCCCAGAGAAGATATTAGAGGGATTACAGATTAGCCGAATGGTTATTTAAGAGCAAGACAATGAATCATGAAGGGCTTTGTTGTGTCATCCAAATGGATGGTATCCACTTTATTGGAAGAAGTTGGTGACCTCCTGCCTGATGGCTGACAACCTCTCCTGGGCTTCTTCGTCGTGAGGAGGGGTTTGGTCTCCAGCACCTTCTCCCTCTTCACCCTCTGCGCTTGGAAGGCCCAATCCCTTTCTAGTGGCCAAATTATGGAGTATGCAGCAAGCCACTATAATTCTGAAAAACCTCACTGGAATATATTACAGGTCTTCCCCTAATCTATCCAGGCAACTAGGACTTGAGAAGTCCAATGGCCTGTTCTACAATGATCCTGAAAGCAACCAAGGCTTCATCGAACCTGTTTTTGACCTCTGTCCTTAGATTCCGAAAAGGTGTCATCGGCCAAGGCTGAAGCAAGTACCCCTGGTCTCTTATCAGCCACCGTGTGACATTACTCTGGTTGAGCAGTTCAGGTATCCTGAATTGCCTGAGAAATTAATCAGAGCTACCCCCCAGGTAGCATGCATTGACATGCAGAATGAGGTGACTGGTTTCATTCACTATCTGGACATTCAAGGAATGAAATTGCTAACTGTTAAGTCGATGGGGCATTCAGACAGGTTCTTTATAGCCACATGGGTGGCACCAATGGTACCCTGCACTTGTGGGCATCCAGCCTCTCAGCAGAAGTTGATGTTTCTCACTGGCACTCTCCCTCTCTCTCTCTCTCCCCCTCTCCTCTCCTCTCCTCTTTTCTCATTCTCTCTCTCCTCTTTTCTGTCTCTTTCTCTCTGCTCTACTGAGTCCATATGGGACTGAGTGAACTCAGAGGCATTCCTGAATGGGGCATCTGTGATGTGTCCAAAGCACTGATGAACTGCTGACTGACTGATGTGGTTAATGTCACCAGAGACTGCCTGGAAGCATTTGGATGCATAAAAGTTAAATGCTGTTACCTGCACCACCAGTGACAAGGCAGCGGCCCTGGTGAATGGATAGGGGTCATAGCGGGGTCATGGCAGGGAAATCAGCAGCCAAATTCTGGGTTGGAGTTTCAGCGAAGGACCTCTTTGCCCCATTATACTTGCCAGACTCTCTTTACACCTCCCAAAAAAGATGAGTTCTCCTAAGGAAAATCCATGCCATAGTCTCAACAAGCTATTCGACCATATAAGGCATCACAACTAATAGTCACAATGCAGCAGCAGTCACTGGACAATGATCAGGAGTTGGTACTCTAGTTGACTTCCTCCACCCTTCCTCCAACACCTAGAAGCATTGTAGCCTGCTGTAGCTCCCTGGTTGAGGCCAACTAACGCGCCACAGTCACGGGGTTGAACCTGGTGACTTCCTGATCTGTGTGATTCAGTGGCACACCGTGCAGTCCATGTAATCAGCGAGTTATTGGGAGACCTTAAGTTTTACCCTTTGACTACAGAGTCCTTTTAGCAGTTGTTAAAGGGACCGAGTCTTCAGAAATGTTTTGGCAAATGAGTTGCGAGAATTGTCCTCGCCTCCCACCCTTCTGGTGCTACAGCAATGAAAATGGTGCAGATTGTAATGGTTCTACTCCATTCCCATAGCAACGTGAACAGAGGCTCTTTAAAACGAGCCTGTGGTTTTCGACCATAGATCATCTAGTGACACGGACAAGCAAAGTGTTTGGACTGGTTCTGGTCAGGAGGCTTGATTTCAATGCTGCTGTTGCCTTGCTCCCACTTCTTTGAACTCTTAATTATCGGAATGAATTCTTCGTCTCTTGAGTCCTTGTGATAACTGAGGCCCACTGTAATGGACGGAGGTGGAGGGCATTGCATCATGCTGCATATGTGTGATACGTGCAGCACTGCACTTAGAGTGAAAGCTATAGCGTCTACATTTATGTAATGGAATATAAATTCTCACAGGCTACATCCAAGATATTTTAAAATTATTTTATTATAATATTCTGATGAATGGTCTGCACCCAAAATAGTAATTGCAGCAAAATATTGTAATTATGAGAATAATTGTAAAATAATTTCCAGGCAATTCCTGGTCAAAATTACAAGATTGCACTGATTCAGGAAGGCTCTTCAAATTGCATTCATTTTCTTAGGCGTACAGGCACTAGTAGGCAGGTTTTAAAAGATTTTTCATGTCAAAAAATATTTAATTTACTAAGAAACTGACTAGTCTACGCCAATGAAACTAGTAAATGATTCAGCAGAGTTTTTTAAATGATTTTACATAGACATAGAAACGTAGAAAATGGGAACAAGAGTAGGCCATTCGGCCCTTCGGGCCTGGTCTGCCATTCAAAATGATCATGCTGATCGTCTAACTCAGTACCCTGTTCCCGCTTTTTCCCCATATCCCTTGATCCCTTTAGCATTAAGAAATATATCTATCTCCTTCTTAAATGTATTTAATGGCATACCCTGTATCCTAACCCCTGGTTCTGGACTCCCCAGCCATCGGGAACATCCTCCCTGCATCTAATCTGTCTAGTCCTGTTAGAATTTTATATGTTTCGATGAGATCACCTCTCATTCTTCTAAACTTTAGTGAATATAGGCCTAGTCGACCCAATCTCTCCTCATACGTCAGTCCTGCCATCCCAGGAATCAGTCTGGTAAACCTTCGTTGCACTCCCTCCATGGCAAGGATATCCTTCCTCAGATAAGGAGACCAAAACTGCACACAATACTCCAGATGTGGTCTCACCAAGGCCCTGTATAACTTTGAAATCAGATTACGGACAGGTGCAGGACTGGACACCCTCATTAAAAATGCTTATTTTTGGTGATAAACCCATTTTCAGCTGTATTAATAAAACCGCACCAGGTTACCGCTCTTCAATAAATCAAGGAATACTTTTTAATGGAAAAAAAAAGAAATGATTACATTCTATTACGCTGCCCGATTGCACTGGTCCATGGAAGACTTTACGTTTGTGATTATGCAAATGAATTTTAGCAGCACCTTGAAGCCTAACTTAACCAGCGCATTTTGGGCGCAATTTCCCATTTGCGCCCAAAGCGAAAACCATCCCAAGATCTTTCAGCAGGGAAGAACGCCTCCAAGAGCCCTGAGTGTAGGGAAGACAGTCAGGCAGAGATCCCTGATGGGTAAAGACTCCGAGCCCTGAATGTGACATAGGCACAAAGAAGCCTGCAGAGAACCCAGCAGCACAGTGCAGAAAGAGAGACCTGCAATGGAACAGAGGAAGCCACCTTAGACAATCTGATAGCCTCAGAAAAGTGTTGCACAGGCAAAAAGGAGAAAGAAATAAGAAAAAGGGAAAGTAAAAAATGAAGAGGAATGTGGAGGAGAGTGAGGTAGGAGAAAAAAAGTGGAGAAGACAGGTAAACAGAAATGACGGCCAGGAAGAGATTTTGTTTTCAGACATGAAGGGCCCTCTATCTAAAGATCCTGGATGTGGGGGACTGCTCAAATAGTTTGAGAAACACTGAATCAGACAATTTGGTTCAAACTTATTATCAAGAATAAATGGTTTGAAGTGATCCTTGAGTGAAAGCATACGGGCAGGGCATACATGTGGGGACAGGACATGTCTGCGGTAGGCCTCAGGTCCTTATTTCTGTAGATGGTTACGCTTATGGTGGGCCCAAGTATAAATGGATGGAATCATGAAATGTTATCTCCAAAAGACCGTAAAAATCCTGGAATCCCATGTAATAAAAAAAGAGGATTTGATTTTTTTTTAAATCTTGAGGTTGGAGGAAAGTTCGGGGAAACATTCACCAGCAGCAACAAATTAGTCATCTCAAAATATGTGCCCCTGATATGACTGTCGCATGTTATAATTTATTGCTGCCTAATCCATTGCAATAGCTTTGTGCACACTCCCAAGTACCTAATGACGATTGATGCAGGTTGTATGGTACAATGGGGACGTGCATTTAATTAAACATGTGGTGAGATATGAGTGCTTTAATTAACTCAAGATATCCCATTGCAGTATGAAACCCTGTAGAATATTTGCTGCTAAACTCAACTCTTGGTTCAGAAGGAACCATTTTGACAAATTGCATTTTATAAATGTTTCACACCTAGAACCAAGGTCATAGAACCAAGTGACCCCACTCACTTTTTATAACAATGATTATTTATTTACAAGATGTTACTAGACTTCAATATTACCTTGGTCGAAGTATTTATCAATTTCAGTGATTGAAAGTAGGTGTAACACTAAATATATTCTGAAACAGGACTGCATAATTCACTAACACAGGAACTCGCTGTGATGCTGGTGTAATTGGGGTTCCAAAATATTTACTTGAAGGCTGTAATAAATTCTAAGGACAAGCCAGGAAGAATAATGAAAAAGAAAATGAATATTTTTTCCCTTCAATTCTCTCCTCTCCTCACCTGCAGGTTGACCTCACGTTGGTTTACAGTCCCCTGGGTACTGTTGGGGGAAAAGTGACCATTCTACAGACTTGAGTCTGAGTGAGCGTTGATAGGCTATTCGACATAAGAGCCATCACAGCCTGTCCTCACCTGCGCACGCACGCCCAGCAGGAGTATCTGGATAGCATTCGAGAGCAGGAAATCTGACTTAATTTAATGTTAGAAATTACAACACAGAAAACTCTTGTGCCAGAGCTTCAATTAGAGCTATCTACTCTAATCCCACTTCCCAGCACTTCCCCATATCCTTTTATATTCTTCCCTTAGAAATAGTTATCTCATTCCCTTTTAAATTATGTTGTTTTTGCCTCAATGGGCAACCATGGTAAAGCATCGATAATTCTTAGTCTATATTCCCTTGTTGCTAATTTACCAACCAGTGGAAATAATTTTCACCATTTACCCTTTCAAAACTTTTCATGATTTTGAAAATCTCGATTAGATCCTTCCCTTAACCTTCTCTGTACCATTGGATAAAAAAAGACCCAATTTTTCTTAACTGTAACCTTTCATTCCTGGTATCATTCTCCTAACTGAAATCAGCTCATGGTCCAAACCTAGATCTTCCTGTGTGGGTCGATATCACGCTCTTTATGCACTGAGCCAACGTGAGGTTTGAATAAATATTCTCGCTTTGATATTTATTTTGCTTTTTGTACTAATTCCCAGTAAAAGTTAACTCTGCTCCCACCCTGCAACACAAACATACAGCGGTAGTAACATCACTGATAGTGCAATATATCTGCAATGAACATGTACCTTCAAGTCTGGATAAAAAGGAATAAATGCTGACCTTAGTTGCTTAGTTACCTCAATGAATTGGGGTCAAACATTGAATGTTTTTGGTCAATATGGTTATTAGTTTGTGTGTACTTTAAAAATACACTTTTTCTGTGGATGTATACCAATGTAGGGATTCTAATCTCTCATCAAAAAAACACGACAATATATCTGAGAAAACAAAATGTATTCTACAGAAAAGGCAACACATTAACTGAATAGCCTGAGGAAACTTGGGTGTGTTTAAATTCAATTGAATAACTTGTGCTGCTTTTATTGCACACTGTGGAGTTGACCAAGAGAGGTTGTTTCGAAATGAATGCTCTTTTTGTTAGGATAACACACGTGGGAAATACATTAAGTTCCTGATTTGGTTCTGGGATTCAATATTAGTTACAAACAATAATATTGTAACCTGGAGTTAATGCATGTGAAAAAAAAAGGAAATTGTTTAGACCAGACAAAGAAAAGCTTTGTGCTTCTGTTTCTCTTTTCTTTTAAATGCTTGGGGAATTCCCAGAAGCAACTTTTGTAAATGGCAGATATCCGAGTGGCTATCAGTCACTCCTGGGCACTCAGTCAACATTACACCAATCGAGGAGCAAAGAAAAAGGCAAACAATAAATGAGGGAGGCTGTTGGTTTTTGTCCTGGTTCTTTCAGTACAAATATTTTTTGGAGTCTTGGCGCTAGATCTTTGGCTGTCATACCTGCCTATATAACGGCCATTGCAGATCAAACTAATTCATTATAGGTGAAGCATTTTGAGATGTTTGAGAGATGTTATTAAATGGACATATTTATTTCTCTGAGTTTTCGGAAGAAAGTTTATAATCACTTAAAAAAGGGACAAAACTTTATAGGAGTTCCAAAAGAAATAAAACCTTTATATATCCAATAGCAGTGTCACACAATTGTGTAATGGGGCCTATCTATATCTATTACTGCCTCTCTCTCAGCTTGACATACTTTCTGAAGTTAAAAAAAGTTTTTATTTAATTGTTTGTTGTCCAGTTTGTATTCAAATAATTTTCAAAAACACGCAAATTGAAATATTGATATACATAAACACAATTTCTATTGAGAAGTAGATTGTTTATAGTTTTAGTTTATGTTCAAATTATAATCGGTGTGTAATCAGTAGAGTCTGTGCCTATTTGGGTTTCTCTCTCCTCTACATAACACACAAACACACACAGGCAGCCTCTGTTTCTTAACACAATTTTGCACTGACGAAATGCTACTGATGCATCCTGTGATAATAGTGGACCTTTTCTATTGCCCAGACGACAGGATCCATCTTCAACTAAGATGCTCACAGTTCTGGGTAGAAATATCAAGTCCAAATCCAAGTTTTTGGGAGAGGCTGAGGCTTTCAAGTAAAAATGTTAATGGAGGTATTAAAAGATGCAAAAGGAAATTAAAGGATGCATTTAATTGTTATTGTTAAATATATAATTTTTGATTTTATCTTGTTTAAAACCCCATTTTTGTTTAGAAAGTTCAGTTACTGAGGGAAAAAATTTGTTAAAATTTTTCCAAAAAGCATTTTTTTCTCTTAATTTGTTTTAGTGGTAGGTGCTAACTTACTGGTCATTGAGGATTAGTTATTATCAGCAGCCCTTACTACTTTCTCATTAGCAATTGACCGACTACTGACCAAGCTGGCCAACTGGGCCTGTGGCAGGTGGTGAGCGAACGAACATGAGGGAAAAACCTACTTGAACTTGCCCTCACCAATCTACCTGTCGCAAATGCATCTGTCCATGACAGTATTGGTAGGAGTGACCACCGCACAGTCCTCGTGGAGACAAAGTCCCATCTTCGCACTGAGGACACCATCCAACGTGTTGTGTGGCACTACCACCGTGCTAAATGGGATAGATTCGCAACAGATCTAGCAGCTGAAAACTGGGCACCCATGAGGCGCTGTGGGCCATCAGCAGCAGCAGAATTGTATTCCAGCACAATCTGTAACCTCATGGCCCGGCATATTCCTCACTCTACCATTACCAACAAACCAGGGGATCAACCCTGGTTGAATGAGGAGTGTAGAAGAGCATGCCAGGAGCAGCACCAGGCGTACCTAAAAATGAGGTGCCAACCTGGTGAAGCTACAACTCAGATCTACATGCATGCTAAACAGTGGAAGCAACATGCTACAGTCAGAGCTAAACGATTCCACAACCAACGGATCAGATCAAAGCTCTGCAGTCCTGCCACATCCAGTCGTGAATGGTGGTGGACAATTAAACAACTAACGGGAGGAGGAGGCTCTATAAACATCCCCATCCTCAATGATGGCAGAGTTCAGCACGAGTGCAAAAGACAAGGCTGAAGTGTTTGCAACCATCTTCAGCCAGAAGTGCCGAGTGGATGATCCATCTCTGCCTCCTCCCGATATCCCCACCATCACAGAAGCCACATTCACTCCACGTGATATCAAGAAACGGCTGAGTGCACTGGATACAGCAAAGGCTATGGGCCCCGACAACATTCCGGCTGTAGTGCTGAAGACTTGTGCTCCAGAACTTGCCGCGCCTCTAGCCAAACTGTTCCAGTACAGCTACAACACTGGCATCTACCCGACAATGTGGAAAATTGCCCAGGTATGTCCTGTCCACAAAAAGCAGGACAAATCTAATTCGGCCAATTACCACCCCATCAGTCTACTCTCAATCATCAGCAAAGTGATCGAAGATGTCATCGACTGTGCTATGAAGCGGCACTTACTCACCAATAACCTGCTCACCGATGCTCAGTTTGGGTTCTGCCAGGACCACTCGGCTCCAGACCTCATTACAGCCTTGGTCCAAACATGGACAAAAGAGCTGAATTCCTGAGGTGAGGTGAGAGTGACTGCCCTTGACATCAAGGCAGCATTTGACCGAGTGTGGCACCAAGGAGCCCTGGTAAAATTGAAGTCAATGGGAATTAGGGGGAAAACTCTCCAGTGGCTGGAGTCATTCCTAGCACAAAGGAAGATGGCAGTGGTTGTTGGAGGCCAATCATCTCAGCCCCAGGACATTGCTGCAGGAGTTCCTCAGGGCAGTGCCCTAGGCCCAACCATCTTCAGCTGCTTCCCCCCATCATAATGTCAGAAATGGGGATGTTCGTGATGATTGCACAGTGCTCAGTTCCATTCGCAACCCCTCAAATAATGAAGCTGTCCGTGCCCGCATGCAGCAAGATCTGGACAACATCCAGGCTTGAGCTGATAAGTGGCAAGTAACATTCGCGCCAGACAAGTGTCAGGCAATGACCATCTCCAACAAGAGAGAGTCTAACCATCTCCTCTTGATATTCAACTGCATTACCATCGGCAAATCCCCCACCATCAACATCCTGGGGGTCACCATTGACCAGAAACTTAACTGAACCAGCCATATAAATACTGTGGCTACAAGAGCAGGCCAGAGGCTGGGTATTCTGCGGCGAGTGACTCACCTCCTGACTCCCCAAAGCCTTTCCACCATCTACAAGGCACAAGTCAGGAGTGTGATGGAATACTCTCCACTTGCCTGGATGAGTGCAGCTCCAACAACACTCAAGAAGCTCAACACCATCCAGGACAAAGCAGTCCACTTGATTGGCACCCTAAACATTCACTCCCTTCACCACCAGCGCACTGCGGCTGCAGTGTGTACCATCCACAGGATGCACTGCAGCAACTCACCAAGGCTTGTTTGACAGCACCTCCCAAACCTGCGACCTCTACCACCTAGAAGGACAAGGACAGCAGGCACATGGGAACAACACCACCTGCACATTCCCCTCCAAGTAACACACCATCCCGACTTAGAAATATATCGCCGTTCCTTCATCATCGCTGGGTTAAAATCCTGGAACTCCCTAACTAACAGCACTGTGGGAGAACCTTCACCACATGGACTGCAGCGGTTCAAGAAGGCGGCTCACCGCCACCTTCTCAAGGGCAATTAGGGATGGGCAATAAATGCTGGCCTTGCCAGCGACGCCCACATCCCATGAACGAATAGAAAAAAATTTGTTAGCCACTTTCCTTGCTTTTGATTCATTAGTTTCCTACTCTCTAATTTTCTGTTGTTTTACTTTGAAGCAATCAACAAAACGTGAGTGTAAAAGCGTGATAATAAAAATACAACAAGAAATGTGTGTGACAAAGTGCATGTTCGACACAAGATTTTTAACATCTTGATACATAACATGCAAACATTGGAAAACCTATCCTCAAATCGGTTAACTGGTGTAAAGTGAGTGTAACCAGACGGGGAAATGGGTGGAGATTCACTCTGCCAGATTCCTATCCATTTAGCCCCAGAATTGCTTGCCAATTTACAGTTAATTACATTAAAATTAGGTGCTGGTCATTTAGCTGCCCACACAATTTTTCAGCATTGATGCACATATAGCACTCAAGTCATCCAGCCAGCCATATAAAATGAGCATCTGGGGCTACTAGGATGAGCTGCTTATGGAAGTGTATTTAAACCACCCTATATAATTTCTTTAAATTACTTTAAATTCAGATTAAATGAGTTCAATTGATCAGCCCTTGCGACCGGGCAGTCAATTGAAACCACTGATTGGCCTGTTCCTTCAGCTACAGCAATTATTTGAACACATTTTCAGTTTAAATTAGTTTAATTCAGTAATCTTGAGGCCCCATTGGCCGTGTCCCAATCAATAATCGATTCGGTTCGATTACGCTGACTCGGGGGAGATTTTACGTTCGGACTTACGCAAATGCGTTTGCTTGGAAACTTGGCCGTAACTTCACCTCTGTAACACCGGCACAGCCTCCATGGTATTTTCCTGATTGCGCCCCTCGCGGAAACTCCAGGCCAATGTATCGTAACAAATGTTTAGGAAGTGACTCGAAGAGAATGTTTCAAAGTTCAAGCAGCAAGAACCAGACAAAACAAGGTCACATCACTACAGGGGGCATTGAGAATACTCATTAGCTATTGGAGCTGCTGCCTCATTTATAGATTAATTGCAAATTCTATTCTAGCTAAATGCAGCCAGGGGCTGAGCAGTGATATTTTTAGCCCTGCCTCTGCCTTTGGGATTACAAGGCACAGGAGAATTAACAAGGCAATTGCAGCCTTCGGAAATGCAATTTATGTAATAAAGTTTTTTTTTCTGGTTGAGAACTGTAGACTCTAATGACATCAGCAGTCAAATGTTTGCATAGAGGGCCCATGCTTCTCTGTACCTGGAGCAGGAGTTGGATGCAGATTCATCTTGAGGTCAATGCATATTTCACAACTAGTTCACTTGATGATGCCAAGTGAATACTTTGTTGGGTCATAATTATTTTCTTATACTTTTTTATGTGAACTTTCAAGAACTGTAAAAGAAACGCAAATAAAAACAACTAAACCACTTGCCCCGTGCGAAGTCTCAGAGTCTTTCAACACCCCCAATCGATTGGAGCAGTGATTTCAGTCACTTTAGTTAGATCATATTAAATCAATCAACCTCCAATCCAAAGTACAGGATATAACACCAATCACAGTCCGTTAGTTATTCCTGTGTGATGTGACGGGGCCAATGAAAGCAACAGGCTCTGTTAGAACAAGTGGATCATATATGGTCAGTTTTCCTTGGTTTAGCCTCCAAATAGTGCCTGAAGAATGGATGCTATGCATAAGAAAAGTGGGCAGTAATCCTTTGCCCCTGTTTTTGCATCTGAAGGGCACTGCAGCTGAATTTCCTGTATGGATTTTCAGGTGACAGGCTGTCCCAGACGAGGGTGCATCTATAAATTGCATGCAAATGAAAATCAGGGATCGGTGCACTCAGATTTCCTGCTTTAATGGCAGGTGCAGTTCAGGGGCAATACTGCTCCCAGAAAAACCTGGTGCTATAGTATCGAGAGCTGCTATTTCTGATGCTATGTGGTACTGTCCAGAAAGGTCTTCGTTTTTGGCTCGGAATTAAAAAAATAGTTTTGCCGATTCAGTTAGTCCGTTACACTTAGTTACGGAGGCCATGTTCACTAATGTCAGTAAGAGGACGCTGTAATGGTCTTTGCCTCCAAGTAAGCCATGTCACAGATGAAGGGAAACAACCACAGGCCAACTGGTTAGCTGCTGAAGTCTGGGCCTCTCCTGAGCCACTAAGAGCTGCTTCCCTAGAATGGAGTGGGAATCCCCTCGTCCCCTGACTGTACAACTGCTCCAAGCCAACTTGAATGAAACGAGAAGCCTCGTCATCAAACCAGCACCCTCCTCCTGTTTGCGCACCATCAGTCTTCAGTCCCGCACTTGTTTCCCTGTTCCTCCACCTACTGCTTGGCAGAACAGTGCCACCCTCTTACTAGCTTATTCCAAGGCAGACTATAGCAGTGCCCAGGTAGCAACGAGAACTCATTCACAAGGGACAGACTCTTAAATTAGCATGAAGATCACCAACATACAAATCACAACTTCTGCCAAATGTAATTTAAATTACAAATTTGCCACAACTCATCCATGGATGTCCAGATAAAAATCTTGGCCCACTACCTGCAAAAAAAAACAAGAATCTTTTGTCTCTCCCATGGCACTTTAGTGGTACCTGCCCCTTTAATGGTGCTGCTGCCTTTAAGGCCTGAAATGCACCTGACCTTCCTTTGATCTTCCTGTCCCTGTGTCCAATAGAGTGCCTCCAGCAATGCCTGAAGTCCACCATCTTTGTTATAATATGAGCAACCAGGAAATCTAGACTCTCCAGTGCTGTGCTCTCTGTTCCCCCAACAGCAACTGACCAGGAAAATTGGCCTTTGTATCTTTTCAGCAGGGGAACCCCCACATTGGAGGTCAAAATTGGCAGGCATGAGCAGAAGTATCACCCAGCCTTGAGAAGGAACAAATATACAGGTCCCAACAATCCTCTTTCAACCCTCCCCATCCAGGATGCATCTGCAAAGTCTTGCCAAGAAACAATGGGCATCATTGTCCTGGTCAATAGGGATCAGTGTTAGCCTGGAGCTTGCACTACTCTGGAAGTGGAAGCTAAAAATGAAAAACTTTATTTTGTCTTGTAGCTGCAAATAAAAACAGTTTGCCCCAAATTAGCAATCTTCCAGGACATCTGGATTCTGATGGATCACAACGGCAGCCCCTCCTGTCACCATGTGCACAGGATTGTTTCTAAGTTGTCCTCTGCCCCGGTTAGACCTGCCAGTACTACCCACCATCCCCAGGCAGGAGTGGCAGGTGACTTGCTCCCGGGACATTGGCAGTGCTGCTTTGAAGTTAGCCACCAGATGTGCAGACCAGCAGCCTGGGATTGTCTCCTCCTCTCTGCGATGAATGCTCGACTTCTGCTTGATGGTCGCCCATCCCACCCCCCACCCCGCTACTGTGGCCAAGAGCTCAGGAAGTAGTACACCACAGGTGCAGGCACGCATTCCAGCACTATGTGGCTTTCTGCTGAAATTACTTGCTGCCAAGGAGTGGAATGTGTTTAAACGGTTTGAGAAACTGAAGGGGAGTCTGTAATGTGGGTAGATGATGAAGATCCCATCATGGAACTGAAGTAAAGGGAGGAACAATACTTGGCAAACTCATCTCCCTTTCCCTAGACGTTAAACCATACAAGATGTGTAAATATTGTCACAGTTCCCAACATGAGCTCAACAGGATACTCAAAAGGAAACAGATAGGAGCAACAGAATCAAAAGGACAAACCTTTATTGTAAAGAACTCTAACTGTCGTACAGTTCAGTTATAGAACCAAACCTTTTTTCCCTTCTAGAAAGCCCAAGGGCAATTTTCACGTGGAGCACTCATTGGGCAGGTGGAGCGACCGTTCCATTTGCCCATTGATGTCGGCGGGAGGCTTGATCAATTTTCGTGGTTGGGCCTTATTTAAAATGAACAGGAGAGTTGCCAGCGCTAATTGCACTGCTTATAGGCAGCTCGCCATTTTTCTAGTGTGGGAAATCTGGTGGGTCAGATACTGATCATGGGCCCTCAGCAGCACCTTAAAATGGAGCAGCAGATTCCAGCATCAGGGACATTTTATGGGCACACCCAACAGCAAGGCGATGAACTTAAGGAAACCTTTATGGCTCAAAATGCCCAAAAGAATGAAGCAAATAATGAGTGCCAGCTTCCAGATTTTCCTTTAAATACCACTGTAAATGACCGCCACACGGCCAGGTTTGTGGGTGGGTTGAGAAAGTAGTACTGATTGACACAAAAATTGCAATGGGGATCCTGACATGAGCTGACACCTATTTGAACTTTTTAATCAGACCCCTACCTGTTTCTGGCGGGAGCACTGGCTTTCCTGAATATCAGATCGGGGGACTTCCATCAGTAAGTTGGCTTTCTACCTCGCCCACACCTCCACCCCCCACCCCACCCCAATTTTTGGCTCGCTACTGTTCCATTTACAGGCGTAGCGATATGAAAATCAACTCCCTAAGTTGTAAGCAGCGTAAAATCTAGCTCCTATCTTATAAATTAAGTTCCCCATCGGAACTTTTCAGCCCATCATTTTGACCAAACCACAAATTTGTGGTCTGCTTACAGTTCACAACAGAGGGCATCAGGCACCCGCCATCCCTCATTCAAGTGTCTGTTCTTCACGTGCAAGCCTGGACAGAGGGAGTTTTATAAAGTTACTTGGCCTTAGACAGCACCAAAACCGAGCCTGATCCTACTCCCACCTGAAGTCAGCAAATCTTTTACTAATATGGGTTGGTTTATGGTTCATGTTCTCATAGGTCATTTGGAGAAATACCAATATAGAGTAAAACTTCTTGGATTCCAAGAGAGTCACTACATCCAACTGGAGCTTACTAATACATAGCAATTACAACATGGAAACAGGCCATTCGGCCCAATCAGTCCTTGTCAGCAAATAGTCCTAATCACATTTACCCACCCTGTTTCCATAGCTCTTCAACCCCTTTTCCTTCATCCAATCTAATCTTGAATGTTGGTGTAGCTTCTGCCTCAACCACTAACCCTAGAAATGAATTCCACAGCCTCAGAACTCTGAATAAAAAAGTTTTTCCTGCCCTTTCTTCTGAATCTCTTACATGTAATCTTGTATTTATGGCCGATCGTTCTAGATCCCTCAACCATTGGAAACAGTTTGCTTGTATCTACCCTATCCCATCCTTTCATAATTTTAAATCCTTCTTTCATATTGCCCTGTAATCTGCATTGTTATAATGAAGAAAAGCCACATTTTGTTAGGAAGGAACTTCTTATCATGGAATCTGTCGGATTTTTACCAGCTGGACCACCTTGGGCATCTAAAATCTATACAGTTAAATATTTCAACTGTGAAAAGGAAAATCGTTTTCAACAAGGGAAATGCGTCATTCCGGGGGTTAACTCATGCAAACCAAGTTAAATAAACCACCCACGTAACAGCTATACTCTGCCACATGTGCATAGCCAAGCTCTGTGACTCAGCAAATCAGTTAAGGCTTTACGCTGGCATTACTCCACGACACCTCCAGTCAGATTCGTTCTGCTCAACATCCTCCATCCAATTTGATCAAATTACTGGTATCTTAAATCTACTCCATAGCAGTTATTTTCTCTGATTATTTAATAGCAAATTGTAAGCGATCGCTTTTATTTCCTGTTTGACTTCAGCAGCTTAGTTATTGGAATGACTCTGTGGGAAAACTGAGGGCAAAAACAGGACTGCTTAATATAAGAGAAGACATCGCTATCTTTGCATAAAGCCACAGAGGAAAGCAGAACAAATAGCGTGTTAAATTTTTCCAAGGGGAAATGAATAAGACAAAGCAAAATGGACATGAGTCACAGGGCGGAAATCCCCGGTGTCTCAAGGTCTAAAAGCAGCACCTTGTGGGGTGTCCTGGGCATTTTTATTTTGAAAAGTCCTTGGCCTACAAGTTGGTCCATGCAGCACCCATTTTTCAGGCACTACTCGGACTACTAAGGTCCCATCATGGCAGGCAGTAAGCGTGTGCACATTTCCATCTGGAAGTGCGCCTCCCGGCATATTGCCTAAGAAGAAAAAATATATATCTCCTCGCTGGAGTTTAGAAGAATGAGAGGTGATCTCACTGAAACATATAAGGTTCTGAGAGGCCTTGACAGGGTAGATGCTGAGAAGCTGTTTCCCCTGGCTTGGTGAGTCTAGAACTAGGGGGCATAGTCTTAGGATAAGGGGTCAGACATTTAGGACTGAGATGAGGAGGAATTTCTTCACTCAGAGGGTTGTGAATCTTTGGAATTCGCCACCCCAGAGAGCTGTGGATGCTCATTCGTTGAATATATTCAAGAATGAAATCGATGGATTTTTGGACTCTAGGGGAATCAGCGGATATGGGGATCAAGCGGGAGTTAAGGTCAAAGATCAGCCATGATCTTATTGAATGGCAGAGCAGGCTCGAGGGGCCGTATAGCCTACTGCTGCTCCTATTTCTTATGTTCTTATGTGTCCTTTACCCATGCCTGAAGTTAGGCCCTTTGCACATAAAAATAAGGGACCCAACGCCTGTTTGAGGCCTTCTCTCCAATATTGGTTTGCACTGAGGCAGCCAGAACCAGCTGCACTCTGGAGTGCTCCTCCTGACTCCACATTAAAGAAGCCGATATCCCCCGTGCCCGGTCCCAACTCCTGGCCACAATCCCTGACCCTGATCCAATCCCAATCCTGGAACCACTTACCTGAAGGCTGCTGCAATGTTAGCAGCGACCCAATCTTGCACTCCTCTTCGCCGGCTGGCTCTTCTCATCTCACCAGCTCCATTGAAATGAAGCCCGAGGCCCAATATCGGGGGACCACTCAGGCATCACCATTCAGACGCAGGCAGCACGACCTACGCCTTGAATTTCTGGGTCTTTGTCTGCCGTTTTATTTACCTTGTTATGTATTTTAAAGGGTTGCAGCAGCTGCATTTCTATGTTTATCTGAGAAAGAACATAAACACAAAGTATAACATGAGCCCACTTAGCACTGCCGCTACAGTTGTAGTGTAAATGCAAAGTCCAGGTCTGACATAGCCCCAAGGCAAAGCTTAATTGCAGTAAATGCAGCCTTAGAAATCTACCAGATTATAATTCCAAATAAAATGAATTTGGGCGGTGCACTGGATAGGAATAAGCAGAACCAATTCCAGATATTTGGCAATAAACAATACTAATTCAGCCACCTCACTCCATGGTGTAGTGAGTATAATAAATGAAAATCCCAGTATTCTACACCTGGCTGGCTACTAGGTTCTGGAAATATTGAGATCTATGGTAGAATCTTCTCCAGTAAGACCACAAGAGGGATCATGAGAACTGGTGTCATTTGGACCTTAGTACTGAGGTTCTAAAGCGCCAACATTACATTTGGAATTGGAATAATCCAATTCAGACACTCTGAAGCCAAATCGGAAATTAATGCGTGAACTTACTCAAGCAATAATCCCTACTGTGTATTTTTTTTCTTTGGGTAGTAAATCCTATGAACAGCATCAACAGTTCTCTCAGCCCACATTGTATGATTGAAGAGGCTCTACATTGCAATGGTAACATGTTCATTTGATTGAAGCACAAAGCACCTACTTTAATCAGCTCCAAGTCTTTCGTTCTGGAGTAGTGCTTACTCAATCATACACTATTCATTGCACAAGAAGCTAGAATGACCTTCTAAGAGTTACAAGTAAAGAAGCATTAAGGACCTTATGAATAGAGTCTAGTGTTCCCCTATATTAATGACGCCCTTAATTTTCCTTTAACATCAGCCTTTAGAGAGTCCTGGGGCTTCCTGGTGTAAACTCGTGAATACTTGTTAATTGATATTATTTTGGGCAATCGTTTCATTCTTCCTTCAATCAGCTCTGAATTATAAATTTGGATTTTGTCCTTGGAGGAGCTTTTGAATTTTATTCTTCAGTACTCTTGTTTCATTAACTTGGCTCAGCTGGCAACCTGCTCAACTCTAAGTCAGAAGGTTGTTTATTTAAGCATTACTCCAGCAGTTGAGCACATAATTTAGTCTGTCAACTCCAGTACTGAGTGTTCTACTTTGTCAGAGGTGTTGTCCTATGGATGAGCCATGGATCAGGACCTGCCTGTCTGTTCCTGTGGCTCAGATGGATGTTTAAGATCCCAGGACATTATTCAAAAGAAGAGCAGGGATTTCCCCCAGTGTCCTGACTAACATTGCACCCAAAATCAAAATTACCAAAAACATTGGCCATTTACATTACATTGACTCCTAAATTAACTGTTTAAGTCATATCTAAGCTCTGTTCAGCATGTGTAAGGTTCAACTTTCATCATTTAACCAATTATTATTTGTTTGATTATTTTGCTTAGTTTTGATCTTTCATCCAATTGCTGTTTATGGGATCTTGCTATGTGCAAGATGGCTGCTGTGTTTGCCTATTGAATGGTCACTGCACTTCAAACTTATGTGATAAGGTGCTATATAAATTAAGCATTTTTTAATAATGACCTTTAAGACAGCCATAAATTAGAATCCCCTAAACAGGCATTCAATTTTTTTTAAAACTTGTTCTCAGCATGTTGATAAGGCAGCACTTATTGCCCAACCACAGTTAGCCACCTTCATTAGTAATTGTTTTGGATATCTGGTAAGGATACGATTTCTCTCACCTCCAATTCTGGCCTCTTGTCCATCCCCACTTCCTTCGCCCCACCATTGGCAGCCAAACCTTCAATTGTCTGGGCCCTAAGCTCTGGTATTCGCTCCCTAAACCTCGCCAACTTTCTACCTCTCTCTCCTCCTTTAAGATGCTCCTTTAAACCGACCTCTTTGAGCAAGCATCTGTCCTAATGTCGGCGTCTTTGCCTTAGTGTCAATTTATGACTGATAACATTCCTGTGAAGTTTGCCTTGGGACGTTTTACTACATTAAAGTCGCTATATAAATGCTTGTTGTTGTTTATTGTTGTTGAGTCACTGCTTTCAGAAGGGTGAAAATTGGAATAAAAGACTACAGGATATATACACCAAATACTAACGTGACCCTGAAGCCAATCATCTGTATTATATCCAGATCAACTGTATGGTCAAGCAGTGAAGGATAAAAATAAAGTATTAAAAGGGAAATAATTCAATATTATAAGAACTGACAGATTGTTGATGATTAAAATAGTAAAGATAAGTACAGATGAGGGAGACCATTAAGCCTACCTAGTTCATCCTTTCATCGAAACCTATTTTTCCCTCACCTAACAGCCTCTTGAATGATTTCAAACTGCTTCCAGTACTCTACCTGGAAGCCCTGTCCAGGTATTAATCACCCTTTGTGTGAAAAACTGCTTCTTGACATCAGCCCTGAACAATTTACCAATTTGTACCTATATCCTCTTACCTGAAGTTATAGTTTAACTTGAATTAATGCTGATTATTATCCTCTCCTATTTCATAGTATCACATATACCTCCAAAAGGTCCCCTCTTATTCGCCTCCTTTCAAGAGCTTCTGTTAGATTCCTTTTAGAAGAAACCAGAGGAGTCTGGATGTTGATTGGGGCTGACTGGGGAGATGAGTACACACAGGTGACCTGTCACTACCTTTTATTGGGAGACCAAGGCATGAGCAGGACACGACCAAGGTTAAAAATAGTAGGAGAGAATTTGAGGTAAATCAAGAAATAGCAATTGGGTGATGCCAAGGCTGAGTTTTAAAAGCCTGTTGATTGTGGGACGAAGGGAAGTGAAGAGTGCCATTGTTTTGAGATCCTGGGAAAGTATGAATTAAAGTAGGAGACGGTGCACTGAGCCCGATTTTAGCCCAGTGAGGATGCAGGGGACAGGAAGTGTGTGTGGGGCGGTGTATTTGGAGCTTAGGAAAAACAAGAGAAGAGTTTACACAGAAGCTGTGGCCATAGCAGTATTCATGAAATAGAGACAGAAGTTGAGACTGAGAAACCTCGGCTGACCTAATAAAAGTTTTAATTCCAAGCTCCCATGAGGGTACAGTGAGTTTTCCCGATGAGGAGCTAACAGATGGATCCCAGTTCTGATCCTTGGTCTATGTAGGGTTGCCAATTCTGGACTGTATTCAGGAAGTTTTATCACACCCCCTCCCACCTCCGACTTCCCCGCCCCCATGCTCCTATCATTGGTTGGTCAACATGTCGACCCTTGTAGCAATTGGTCAATAATGGCAGCTACAATGCCCACAATCCTCTGCACTCCAGAAGGAGCTCTATCCATCGTGTGATTTTACCGGTCAGAGTGTGTATATGCCAGGGCATTGCATCCTGGACGCATTGCAGCCCTGCTGGTTTTGATTCTGGCCAGAGCAAAATGGGAGAAGAAAATGCCCCTCTGATTTTTCTCCCAGGTTGCTCACAGGAATGTCCGGGAGATTAAATCTTTAACTCCAGGAGACTCCTGAACAATTCGGGAGGGTTGGCAACCCTAGGTCTGTGCTGAGTTAGCTAATATCAACCAAGCCAGTGGAAGGGATGCTATATCTGGCCTCAGTACTCCTAGTTTAGGAAAAAGTAAATTGACCAGGGTTTCTTTTCCTAATTGGTATTCGGTGATCCTTGATGGAAAATGTACTTGTATGAATGGTTGGTTTCAAATGAATTTCCCTGGGAAAATAGCTCGATGATGTTCACTGTTGGGGCTCACACATGAATAATGGCCACTTGGGTGTGGTCCTGATGGTGGCCACTGTGTGTGGATCCCCACCCCACAAAGATTCAGTGTCTTTAGGATTGTTGGAGAGAAAAATGACAGAGAAAAAAATAGGCTACCTTTTCGCCCATTTCAATAACCACACGGCAAACTTGCTCCGTGCCAATTTAACTCTCACTCCTGTGTTTCTACGCTATCATCCAGTCAAGTAATAATTAACAATCTAAGCTTCTGCAACCTCGAACGACGGTAAACTTGGTTCCAACTCAACCCAATTGTATTGACCAAGTTCTGATGGTGATTTGGGTTTTTCCTGGCACAGTGCTGTTTTCAGCCTCATATCGGATTATTTTTGTCACATAAATGTTATCTTACAAAATACGGATTTCAGCAACAGTCCAACAACAGCAAGATTTCCATAGATCTGATAAGTGACAAATGTTAAACGTCAGTTATGTGGCTTAAACAGACATGAAAGGCTAAACTGTGAAGTAACTCGAGCTTTTGTTGGAAAATGCTAACAGGGAAATATCATCCAAAGTTCTGATGTATAAGCCCAGTTAGGACACAACCTTTGATGCATATAAAATCTGTTAAACAGTCAGGAAAGGTTCCATCGTTTTCTATTATTACAATATGAGTATCCTAGTGCCATCAGATTCTGCTAAATTCCTGTGGTCATTAAGTTTGCAAAGTTGCCCATGATTTGCTATTTTACAGCAATTTTTACAGTCCAGATGGTTAGTTTCCTTTGCACCTTAATCCCAAATTGAGTACTTCAGTTAAATGTACAGAACAGAACAATACATGGTGCAACTATACGATCAACATGTCGGTACGTCTTGAACTAGCACCAAAAGAGCTACTCAACGAGCAAAACCCAAGTGTTCAGGACTGCAGTCTAAGATGGTGACCACTTTAGCCATTGCAACCAGGAAGTTTCAGAAATTTCCATTACCCGCAATGGAATATTTGGAAAGGGGAATGGTGGGACCATGAGCTGTCCAGCCTGTCTATTCTACCGCTTGATAACTTTTGTGGAACTGGAGAGAGAACTAAAGGGGCCTGATGATATCTGGACCCAAATTCCCCACATGCAATTCCAGTGGCCGAAGCTAGGGGTGTAAAGCAGTTGCCTTAAAAGCTTAATTGGTCTAACTGCCCTATTCCTCTACAAAACAACTAGGAAATTCAGGGAGAAATCTGGAAATGTCAGAAATCTGAAATAAGAACAGGAAATGCTTGTAATGCACAGCAGGCCCATCAGTCTCCGAAAGGGAAAAGACAGGATAACTTGTAGGTAGGGGTCAGGTAGATATCCTTCAATGCGTCTGTGGTTACCATTGCATAAAAACAATGTGGCTAGGAAAGTAAAGTCGGAATTGTTGACTTTTCAACTGGCACAATTCTATGCTTGTATAGATGTTTCCTTGTTGGGCCAGTGCTTGGATATCTGCTCTACAGTGGAAATGGGTTGGGTTCCAAATCACCAGCAACCTCAGTCGGAGCAGAAATGGTTCCACAATATAAACGAGGTGTTAGTGCTCAGGAATTCGGTTTATTAAAGAAAAAGGTCTCATCACATCTCTCAAACACCCATGGCACTTCACATACAATGAATTACTTCTGAAGTGCAGTAATTGTTATGTAGGCAAATAGAGCAGCCAACTTGCACATAGCAAGATACCACAGACAGTAATGAGATTAATAACGGGATTAATAATGAGATTTGTTTTTTGGTTGAAGAAGAAATGTCGGCCAGTGCACCGGGAGAACTCCTTGCATTGAATAGTGTCATGGGATCTTTAACATCCACTCAAACTGGCAGACAGGGTCTAGGCTTAACATCACATCCAAAGGACAGCACTCCTTTTAGTAATAGCAGTGGTTATTTAATATACAGATAATTATTTTTATAGTGTGCTTAAGTCCCTGGACTGAAGCTTGAAACCACAACTTCTGATCCAGAGGTAAAGGTGCTAACAAGTAAGCCAAGCTGACAGTTATAACTCTGTGTGCTCAAAATGTCCTATGTGAACATCTTATTTGTTCACTTTTGTTTGTTTGTTCAACCTTTCTCCAGAAAAGTTGGGAAAATCCTTTTTATATCAACCCCGACTCGTTTACACTAGAATGATCAATGATGAGTTTAAATTTCCAAAATAACAGATTTAAGCAAAGGGGGGTAGGGGGGGTAAATTACCCGAGGGTATTGGTCAAATCTCGAGATTAGAAATTAAAGCTCCAATTTCCTCAGTTAAGGAGTCACAAGACTAGAAACAGACAGACACTGTGAGCACCGTGAAGCAGTAACTGTACACAGGAGAATGGTAATGATACAGCTACAGACAGGACGTCTGCACTGAGACATTGAAGGTTTCATCTAGCACAGACACGTCAATGGAGTCAGTGTTATAGAGGGTTCTGAAATATGTTCGGGAATTTTAGATGGATTTAAATGGACTCGCTGATACATATGTATGATAGTGGGGTAGAGTGGGAGATCCTAGTGTTTCATTTCTCAGCACATTCACACCATGGTGGGTGATTATTAGTATTTATTTTGCCTGTTTCTTCCAATTTGCTACCTTGATGGCATTGATGGGGTACAGATCCACAGATTCTGGCGGCCATCCAGTACCTTGACTGATCAGTGCCTCAGTCAAAGTACACTTGGTCCCATTTTTGTACTTAGTAATTACAGGATATAAATGTGGAGGAAAGATTGGTGCAAAGAGCAGCTGGGGTTATTTCTGGGCTCAGGCCCAAGAGCAATGAAGATAGATTTGCAAAGCTCAGGTTATTCTTGCTGATCTCTTGCCAATTTCTTACATATCCCCCAGCCCTGTAATCTCAGTTTAAGTTGAATATCTTGTGTCTAGATTAATCAGTCCTTTCAATATTTTGAAGTGCTGTACTGTGACTGTGTGATGATTGTGAAGCTTCGGGGAAGAGCAACAAGGACAGGTCTAGATTTTTAAACCATTAACTTATAGGTAGAGGCCGGTAGAATTTAACTTGTTCACATGTCAAGACTCCCTTGCTGGTAACTGTGCTGCCTACTGTGGTACTGACCCATACAGGGAAGGTTCCAGGTTCAATTCTCAGCCTCAGCTGAGTTAGTTGATCTCAGTAGGTAGCAGTTCAGGTGCTACAATTGAATTAACCCATAGGATCATAGAGGCTTATAGTAGAGAAGGCCAGTTGGTCCATCATAGAATCATAGAATGGTTACACCTCAGAAGGAGGCCATTCAGCCCACCAAGCCTATGCTGGCTCTCTGCAAGAGCAATCCAGTTAGTCCCATTCCCCCACTCTTTCTCCGTTGCCCTGCAATTTTTTTCCTTTCAAGTATTTATCCATTTCCTTTTTGAAAGCCATGATTGAATCTGCTTCCACCACCTTTTCAGGCAGTGCATTCCACATCATAACCACTCGCTGTGTAAAATAAATTTTCCTCATGTCGCCTTTGGTTCTTTTGCCAATCACCTTAAATCTGTGATCTCTGGTTCTTGACCCTTCCGCCAATGTTTCTCTTTATTTACTTTATCTGAACCTTTCTCGATTTTGAACACTTCTATCAAATCTCCCCTTAACCTTCTCTGCTCTAAGGAGAACAACCCCAGCTTCTCCAATCTATCCATGTAACTAAAGTCCCTCATCCCTGGAACCATTCTAGTAAATCTTTTCTGCGGCCTCTCTAAGGCCTTGACATCCTTCCGAAAGTGTGGTGTCCAGAATTGTTTGAACCAGTGTTTTATAAAGGTTCAACATAACTTCCTTGCTTTTGTACTCTGTGCCTCTATTTATAAAGCCCAGGATCCCATATGTTTTCTCAACCTGCCTTGTCACCTTCAAAGATTTGTGCACAAATACCCCCAGGTCTCTCTGTTCCTTTAGAATTTACCATTCACTTCATATTGCCTCTCTTCATTCTTCCTGCCAAAATGTATTACCTTGCACTTCTCTGCGTTAAATGTCATCTGCCATGTGTCCGCCCATTCCACTAGTCTGTCTGTCATCTTGACGTCTATCACTATCCTCCTCACTATTTACTACACTTCCAAGTTTTGTGTCATCTGCAAATTTTGAAATTGTGCCCTGTACACCCAAGCCCAAGTCATTAATATATATCAAAAAAAGCAGTGGTCCTAGTACTGACCCCTGAGGAACACCACTGTACACCTTCCTCCAGTCCAAAAAACAACAGTTCACCATTACACTCTGTTTCCTGTCACTTAGTCACTTTCGTATCCATGCTGCCACTGCCCCTTTTATTCTATGGGCTTCAGTTTTGCTGACAAACCTATTATGTGGCACTTTATCAAATGCCTTTTGAAAGTCCATATACACAACTTCTACCACATTGCCCTCATCAACCCTTTCTGTTACCTCATCAAAAAACTCAATCAAGTTAGTTAAACACGATTTGCCTTTAACAATTCCATGCTGTCTTTCTTTCATTAATCCACACTTGTCCAAGTGACTACTAATTTTGTCCTGGATTATCGTTTCTAAAAGCTTCTCCATCACCGAGGTTAAACTGACTGGCCTGTAGTTGTCAGGTTTATCCTTACACCCTTTTTGAACATCTCCTGCTCCTTGCTAGAGCAATGCAAGATCAATCCCACTGCCTTGCTTTCTCCACAGTCCTGTATCTTCCTCTGTTTCAAATATTTGCACAATTTTTCCTTAAAACTTGCAATAGGTCTCTGCCCCAAGCACTCCATACTGCAACAACCCTCTGTGTAAAGAAATTTCTCCCAAAAGCTTTCCTCACTCTCTTAGTGACACTTGAACCTTTACTTTTCTGGAATTTTGCAGGAGTTGAGATAGGAATCAATCACAATGAAACAATCATTGATTTGGTATTTAGAATGAAAGACATTTAAACAATCTTTGGTCTGCTGTGATGAAAATCACCTTCAGAAACTATTTGATGCAAATGCACCATCAAAATAACTGATTCCCATGTTGCTGGGACCATGGAGTGATTGTGGTTTAAGTGTCAGCTTGGTTCAATTGGTAGCATTCTTGCCTCTGGGTCTGATGATTGTGGGTTCAATTTGCACACCTGAACTTGAATGTATAGTCTACATTATACTCTGGGACAGTAGTGGGGGAGTACTGCATTGTGTAGGTGCCATATTTTGGATGAGTTGCTAAACTAGATCTTGTCTGCCTGTACAAATGGATTTTAAAGCTTATAATGGGGCAACGGATGGGTTAGTGTTTGGGAAAAGTGAGGTTAAAGGGCATCCTTCATCTGAATGTATCTTGTCCACTATGTCTTCTGTGGAACTGAATAATGGGTGTTACAATATTAAGAGAGATACTCTGGAATTTTCCTTCAATATTTTACAGGGTTAGGGAATTTGCTCCAATGAGATTAAATTGAGCAGAGTTAGTAATTATGTCATTTGCACATAGTCTGTAAAAGGATTTAGTTTGGCAGGCCAGATGCCAGTTCTTGGTTCATCCTTTCTGATGTTCTGTAGATATTCATCCCACAATATGCTGTAAAATGTAATGCAGGGCAATGAGAATATACAGAGTTGTTAAAAACCAAGCTTTTTTAAAAAAAGACACTTTTTTTGATTTATCACTGGCTAATATGGAGATTCAAAATGTCATAACATCCTATCAAAATAACAGCCCCACCTGAACTCCCATACAGCCAGTTTCATGGTTTCAATTTTTAAAATTGGCTGTTAGAATAAAAAATAATTGTCAAGGAGTAGAAACCATTTAAAAATAGGCGACTTAATTAAATAAATCAAAATCATTCAATGGCAGGCTTACGACTTAAATTGACGCTTCTGACCAGGGATACTTTTTAAAAGCTGCGCTATCCCACAATTTGCTTTATTTAATTCTAAATTCTAACGTTCTTCCCAAAATAACTGTAAACTTGAAATAATTAGGATCTCATTTCCCAAAATTGCCAAGATACAGTAATGTGAAGTGTGTGTGTTTAGCTGAAGACCTGCCAATCACTCTGATGGGTGTGTTCTCAACCACAGGCTGCTACTCGATTGGATCCAAGAGTCTTAACTGATCCCACATGCTTGAGTGACAGTTTTTACAGCAAATCAATGAAATGATCTTTGTTACAGTAATTAAAGGGAGTGGTAAGTTAGATTATTATGAGTTAGGTTATTTTTGACAAGTGCTTTAGAATAAAACAATTAACATTATATGATCAGGGAGTTTATATGTTATATTTTTTCATGATGTGGAGATGCCGGTGATGGACTGGGGTTGACAATTCGAAACAATTTTACAACACCAAGTTATAGTCCAGCAATTTTATTTTAAATTCACAAGCTTCCGGAGGCTTCCTCCTTCCTCAGGTGAACAAAATGAAATTCGTTCACCTGAGGAAGGAGGAAGCCTCCGGAAGCTTGTGAATTTAAAATAAAATTGCTGGACTATAACTTGGTGTTGTAAAATTGTTTACAATATTTTTTCATGCATGAATTATATAAATTTCTCTCCTCGTCCCCCATGTTTTTTGTATCCTTACCCCTTGTTCTATATCCACTTGGCCTCTTGGCCGTGGCCAAAAAGTTGAGTCTGTTCTAAGGACATCACCTCTGTGACCGACTGCCAGGAGGTGCGAGCGCCTGCTTAGACCTGACTGCATTGCCTTCTGCTAAATGGACATTGAATGAGGATGGGGTTGAGCACGACTGATGCTTGTCCATGGTCAAACTAGTCTAGTGACACTCACTAGATTCACACATGAAGAATGGCCACTTGGGAGAGGCCAGCCACACCCATGGAGCTGCATCTCACCCATGAGTCAGTGGCTTCAGGAGTGGAGGGAACTTCACAATGAGTTGATACAGTAATGTGAAAAACGCACTAACTTCAACCAGTAAAACCACACAGAGGAACAGTGGCTCAGTTTATTGGGACATCAGCATGCTACATCACAAGAGCAATAGGGTGCAGGATCTCTTCATGATTCCTCCTACACCAGGTCACCAAACTAAGCTGTGCCACTATAACAAGATACTAAGAAGGCGCCAAGCACTTTAGGGAGAGAGAAAATCAAAGAGTGACCCATTCTTCAGCAGATAATGTGCGCCTCTTACTGAATGGCCCATGGTAAGGTGGAGCGGAGGGGGCCAAGAACGGGTCAAGGAAGAAAAATACATTGAGTGCATCTCACCGATGGCAAAGTACAGGCATATCAGAAAACCACTAGAGGGAGTGAGTGTGAAAGAGACAAAAGCTCAATGGCCTTAATGTGGTCTGTGTTTGAGCACAGTTAATATTTTTGGAAGAACCAAAAGGACTCACAATGTCCTGTCGTCCGTACATCACTGTATCGGTGCGAGGCTCAAATAACTTAGATGGTCAAGTGAGGAACTGGCTCCTAAACTGGTCACATAATGCAATGTAAAGTTTGCTTTTTGGGTTTGTAAACTTGTCATGTTTTTCTTGTATCACTGCACTAATTGTTTATTATTTTCTCACTGATTTTCACTCCCTCCCCTCTCAAAGACTTGCTGGGGTGCTGGAGGGTGGTGATCACTTTCTGGTACCTTGCCCTTGTTTTCATTATTCATGCGTGAGCCTTGATGGTGAGAGATGGCAGATTATTCGACTGTGGGAGGCATCACAGCTGAAGGTGATCCTGTCTTCATTCCATACTCGCGCAAATGCACTTTCAGCGGATATGGCAGTGTTCCTTGCCACTTTCCCACATCTCCTGCACCTCACTAAGCTGCCAATTGTACTGACCCTCGCCATTGTACAACTGAGATCAACTACCATAGCACAGACCTGGGATCAAACCCAGGAACTTCTGGATCTATGTGGCTCTATTGCTCATTGAGCCATCAGGAGTGCCTGTCATTGTGTTCTAACATAATTCACTTACTGAGTGAATATTAATGTCTTGTCAAATGGAATTGTGGTTCTGGACACAACTAGAGTACCAGAACCACCACTGGTGGGCCACTGAACTGACTTTGCCTTTTAGTTCGAGGAATTGATCCAAAGGATAAAGTTAAGACAGAATGAGAAGATTGCTTGAAAAATTGTCCTAAAATGTAAAGCAATATACACAATAAGGAAAGGGAAAGAAGAAAATGTAAAGAAAAAAGGAAGAAAATTAATCTGGTTTTGGTGGATGAAGAAGTGATGGCCAGAAACACTGGGAGAACTCCCTGTTCTTCAAATAATGCCATCCACCTGAACAGGCAAACCAGGTGTTAAATTAATGTCTGAAAGATGGCACCTCTGATAATCTAGCACTCCTTCACTACAGGACAGAAGTGTCATCGTAGATTATATGTTCAAAACTAGAGTGAGGCTTTATCCCCCAGCCTTCTAACTCTAAGGTAATGGTAATACTAGCTGAGCTAAGCATTATCAGGCACTTAAGTTATGGAAATAAACGAAAATAATACATCCATGAGACAAAGTTATTCATAAACGGGCTGTTTAATCGAAGAACAGTCGGGTTGATTCAGCTTTGTGAATTATCTATCAGGGTCTTGAATATTTCCAATTATATTTGATATAAACCATAGTTATCTATGGAGAAATTTTTTTATGCAGCAAGTTATGACCTGGAATGTACTGCCTGAAAGGGTGGTGGAAGCAGATTTAATAGTAACTTTCAAAAGGGAATTGGATAAATACTTAAAAAGGAAAAATTTGCAGGGCTACGGGGAAAGAGCAGGGGAGTGAGACTAATTGGTAGCTCTTTCAGAGAGTTGGCACAGACACGATGGATCGAATGGCCTCTTTCTGTGCTGTATGATTCTAAGATCGCGAAATTGGAAGTGTCCTGGTTTCGACAGAACAGTGCATGTGTAGGATTGCACCCTGCACCATCATCAATTCTGCAGTAGTCAGCATTTCATTGATATTCTTCAAACAGCAATGGTTAATTTTTATTTGGCACACACACCAAGAGCGCACACTGCCTTATTATTTCAGAGGTATTTTGAATCTTTTCCCAAATCTGAAACATTTAAGCTTGACTGTTTATACAGTGTCTGGACACTAAGGTGGGAAATTGGAACGAGAGAAACACTCGCTAATAAAATGTAACAAAAGTTGGACAGGAGATTTGGAATCCGTTAACTATGAAGTCATTTCTTATAACCTACACATAGGAACAGATGCAAAGTTTTCGAATTTCATTTAACACTTTTAATTTCTTCAGCACTATGTGAAGCCTGTTCTCTTGTTATAGGATATTTGTGAAAATTTGTTTCTGTGGTTCTTAGAGGAATTTAATAGTGTTTTTTTTTTCAAACTAACCTGTTTTTTATATTTTTTTTGTTCTCTTATTTGCTCCCTCGGAGTAGGGAAAGGCTGATCTGTGATCTGTACTTTTCCATGATCGCTTTTAGCATTGAACCCTGGTTCAACAAAGATGCAGTTCATATGGGGTGAGTTTATGTCTCCTGTTCGTTTCATCTGACATAGCACTTTATTCCTGTACATCATTCCAGCCAGCAGACTGGCTCCAAACTTAAAAACCCACCTTAACTGACGGAGTCTGAGTGCCAGACCAGGAATTCGAATTGATGGAAGATCTCACACTCAATCACTGACATAGCCAGCAGCCTTAAATTGCGCTTTTGTGATTTGCGCTCATCTGGGTAAGGAACGTTAGTGCTTGGGGTGGAGAAAGGTTTCCATTGCGAACATCCGGGTGGGAGTTTTAACTCTGGTGGTGGGAAAACGGCCTAACGAGGGCAGTCGGTGGGAAGTAACGGGAAGTCAGATGGCCCAGAAGCTGCCCGCCTTGCCCCAAGGTAAGTGCGAGGAGGGGAAGACGGGGTTTCTGGGAGGGTCAGCTCTACCCAAGGGAAGGGGGGAGATGAGGGCGTTCTGGGGCAGGGGAGGTCTATATTTTCCCTTTGGGGTTGAGGAGGAGCAGGATAAGGAAAGTTTTAAACTTACCTGAAAAGACCTTTTCGGTCTTCGGACCAAGTTCTTGCTGTTGGCATCCCGCTGACTTCTTGGTTAAGATGGCATCGGGATCCCATTGACGTAACAGGACCCTGATTATCATAAATGTATGAGGTTCAGGCGAGCACCTCATATGCCCAAAAAATCAGGCATGTTAAAAATTAGAACAGAGAGGGAACGAAGTGGCTCGCCCATCCGTTTTCCATCGGACAGAGGGAGGGTTAAAATTCACACCCCAGTGTCCAAATCAGGCACTCCTACCAAGGTGCAGAGTAAAGCTCCCTCTGCTCAGCCCCAACAAGGTGCCCTTGTCCCAACTGCAGCAGTGTGACATTTCTCATTTCCCACACTAACCATTCTTGCCAATCGATGCTGCATTAGGAGAGATATGGCCACTAGATGTTTGGCTTTTCATCTTACTGTTGTAGGATCTTGCATTGAGCAAAATGGTTGTTGTGACAAGAGTTCCTGTATGTGAATCACTTTGAGACATTTCTGAGAGACCTGATAAGCGTTGTATAATTGCAAGTCTTTTTTCCTTTCTTTACCCAATTAAATCTCAGCTTTTCGAAAGTTGCTTGCACCTCCAAGATAGATGATGGAAGCAGATAGATAGAGGGCCCAGGGGAAAGGAAAAATTTGGAAGCTAAAATAAATAATTCAATATATAAAAAAAAACATTGAGAGACACCATATTTAAAATTTATTTTTGCAAATTTTGAGCTAGATTTCATCATTAGATTTTACATATTTAAGAATCTGCTCCCTTGTCATGAAGGATGAAAAGGTGACATATAATTACAAAAATTTAAATATACCAGATCATGACTAGTTTGGGGATTCACGCCTTTCATTTTAACTAAATTTTGAACCTTTCAAAGGTTTACATACCTAAGCCTATCTGCGGTGAACTTTTTTGTGATGTGTGGAACCGTTACACTGCTTTCCAGAATTTTACAATCAGTTAACAGGCAACTGACTCTTGGGACTTGAAGTTACACTGTGCGAATATTAGCTCACAGGTGCTTAAGGCATTCGTATGACGTTGCTTTCCCCACTATTTTAACAGAGGATTTAACCCATTTATTTTGAAGGGGTTAATAGCCCCGTTAAAATAGCTACAATGGGCTAAGTGTTTATGCACTAATGTTTGTACAACATAATTTGAACGCCTGAACCTCTGTCTATTGTTCTCACCTCTTTATCTCTGTCAGTTCTATAAAAAAGCCTTCTCCTACCTGACAAAGGATCTCACAAAAAGCACTAATCTGTCCTTAATCAGTTGTGGCTCAGTTGGTAGCACTCTTGCCTCTGAGTCAGAAGATTGTAAGTTCCAGTTCCACTCCAAAGGCTTAAGCACAAAATCTAGGCTGACATGACAGTACAGTACTGAGGGAGTGCTGCACTGTCAGAGGTGCTTTCTTTCAGATGAGGTGTTAAACTGAGGCTCTGTCTGCCCTCTCAGGTGGATGTAAAAGATCCCATGGTACTATTTCCAAGAAGAGCAGGGAATTGACCCATATAAATGGCCAATATTTATTCCTCAACCAACATCATTAAAACAGATAATCTGATCATTATCTCATTGCTGTTTGTGGGATCTTGCTGTGTGCAAATTGGCTGCCACACTTCCTACACTACAAGAGTGACTACACTTCAAAAGTATTTCATTGGCTGAAAAGCGCTTTGGGACATCCTGAGATTGTGAAAGGCACTATATAAATGCAAATCTGTCTTTCTTCTTTTCTTTTAGGTGTTGGATGACCTGCTGTGTTTCCAGCATTTTCTGCATTTAGTTCCAACTTTTTTCTTCAGACTGAATCTCAAATTATAGCTACTCGCTATGCTCAGATGTGGCCACCTTTTTATGGAACAGTATTCTCAAATCAAATGCACACATTATATCAAAGGATTTGCATGACAGTGCACTGTTAGAGAGCCATGCTTTGCACAGAATCAGATGCTCTCTGTAATTAAACGCATGCGTATACAAAACCGAAAAGACCTTTAAGGATTTATTTTAACCAAAACAGTTACTTAATTCTCACAAAAATAGCTTCAAGTATATATTTTAAAAAATCATTTCAAATGACCTGCACATATGATTATTTTCTACTTTGAGCACACAATCTGAAATAATTTTGGAACAATCTTGTGGTGAGATCGGCCCCTGATTGCCCCGCAGGATTGAATTAAGGACTAATGGTCATCCTATAATGTGTTAGCTGTGGGTGAATGCTGGATAAACAGACAACACATTTGGTTTTGAATCAGAGAACCCAGTTTCGCAGATGTCTGGTCAATAATTTGGGGTAATGAAAACCATACAATAATGTCTTTTTTTTTACCCCTTCAGATTTAAAAAAAGCTACGCATTTGCACACACGAGCTGGTTTTACATTTATGAATGCACAAGCATCTACGTGTCATGTTCACAAACGTTAGTAGACCTGCTTTATGTTCACACGAGCACACCCGTTTCTCATTAACATGTATGAGTAGGTCGTCATACATTCACATGTATGTGAGTACACTCAATTCATGTTTACACGTCTGAGGGCGCCCATTTCACTTTCAAAAAGAACTTGTATTTATATAGCACTTTTCACGACCCTTCAGGACGTCCCAAAGTGCTTTACAGCCAATGAAGTACTTTTGAAGTGTAGACACTGTTGCAATTTAGGAAATGTGGCAGCCATTTGTGCACAGCAAGGTCCCACAAACAGCAATGAGATAATGACCAGATAATCCTGCTTTTTAGTGGTGTTTGGTTGAGGGATAAATATTGACCAGGACATTGGGAGAATTCCCCTGCTCTTCTTCAAATAGTGCCATGAGATCTTTTATGTCTAACTGAGAGGGTAGACAGAGTCTCAGTTTAGCCTCTCATCCGAAAGACGGCACCTCCAACAGTGCAGCGCTCCTTCAGTGCTGCACTGGAGCATCAGCCTGGATTTTGTGCTCAAGTCTTTGGAGTGAGGCTTGAACCCATGGCCTTCTAGTGCAGAGATGAAAGTGCAACCACTGAGCTACGGCTGACACAGGAGTGGGCAGTTCCACGTTTTTGCATGTGAAAATGGGCCTATTTTACTAACATGAGACATTTAACCAGCATGTGGATGTCATGCGCATGTATGCTTGCATTTGGCTGGATAAAGGACACCATCCATCCGCATCGCTGTATATGAGCCCCACTACCAATCTGCTGCCCACGGTGGAACAGCACCATCAGATCAACCATAGCTGGGTGCATCTCTTTTTTTTCAGTTAAAAGAATAACAAAAGGCCGAGATCCTCCATGTTGTAACAGTGAACGATGGAACTAGTCGACCCATCAATGTCAAATCCTCTCAAAAAGTTGGCTCTGGGATGTTGCAGCTCACCGTGAACAAATGTTAATTATCTGTACTTGCCAGGAACATCCTGTTCTTTGGTCTTTGCTGAGTCAGGAAAGCAGTAGGGACTCCTTTGCTCAAGTAGTCATTCTTCATGTTTGAGTCTAGTGAATGCTTCTGGACTATTTGACCATGGAGGTCATCAAAGTTGTGTTATTTCATTTCAGACAGGTTGGCATTTGGGGCATTACAACTGCCCTCAATGCCCCCATGCTAGGGAGAGGAAAATGAATGAGTCAGGTTCCCACTCCTGATTTGATATTCAATGCATGTTTGAACATTAGGTAGAATTGAATCAAGCTCAGCTGTGATGTCTCGCCTATAGTTATAAATGCAATTTGCATTTATAAAGCATCTTAGTATGCCTTCAGGATATCCCAATGGACTTTACAGCTAATAAATCACCTTTCAAGAGGCCACTGTTGTTATGTAGGCAAATGTTGCAGCCAATTTTCACACAGCAAGGTCCCATAAACAGCAAATGAATGAGTATTTTTGGTGGCGGCGTTGGCTGAGAGAAAAATGTCGCCTATTGGAGAACTCATTGCTCTTCAGATAGATCCTTCGGCACTATCGCATCCACTGAATCAGGGAGACAAGGGGGGTAATTTTAACCCCACGAACGGATGGGTTGAGGGCGGGTGGGAAGGTAAAAATTGTAAAAATATAAAACCCGACCCCAACTCGCCTCCAACCCGCCCACTTCCGGTTTTAACAGAGGCGGGTCGGGGGAGGGGGTGCAGGAGACCAATCCGCTCTCAGGAGACAGGTCGGTCACTGAAATCTTTTAAGGAGGCTGCGGGCCTCCGTTTTAGCAGCTTTTTTATTTTTCAATTTTCCCGGGACTTCTCTTTCACGCCACGTAAGAGGAGGTGAGAAGGGCCGGTTCATCAGGTGGGCGCCTTTAAAGGACAGCTTGTGGATTAGGAGGAGCAGGAGTGCTTCCTCCAGGCCCAACAAGCCTACCTGCAGCGATCAGACACACGCGATTGGCCAACACCCTCCCCACCCCCCCAAACCATGTCCGATCCCCGATGCTGCCGACCCCTCCTCCCCCATATCTCCGCGCCCCCCCCGCCCCCCCCCCCCGATGTCCGACTTACCTGGTATCCGCTCCCCGGCTGCTTTCCCATCAGATAGGCATCCAGCCTGTCAACCTGGCTGTCTGTTGTGCAGGAAAACTGCTGAAAAAATTTGAAAGACAGCCTGTCGTCAAACTCGGCAGGATGTTCGGGAAACCCATACTTCCGGGTTTCCCGGAAATGCTCGTCCCCACCTCCGCTGTCCACACCTGGGAGTAAAAATCCAGGCCAATGCTTCAGTTTAACACTCACCGTCTAGGCTTACACATGAAGAATTGGCACTTGGACAAGGTACCAGAGGATGACCAGAACCTAATGTGACCTAACCAGATGACCTAACCTTTCCCCCAGCATGGGTCAGAATCCTGAGGATGAAGAGAGGGGGGAAAAAAGGGCAACTTTTTTGTTTTTAAAATTGCATAGCGAAGGAAAAGAGAAAGAAGTGTAGTTCTCTAACACATTAATTATACTGCCTTCCTGTCTCGGGTAGATTCTGGCATTAAATAGAGGTTTGCAGCTTACTGGAAAAGCGAGCAGTTCTTTTAAATGAGATTTGATGTTATTCTTTCCACCTTGCTTTTTTTTTCTGTCTCTTACTCACTTGTGTGATTAATAAGATTTCTGGGAATCTAGATTTGGACTGGGCTGAATGCTGTATTGTCCCTGTAAAGTGCACTGTGTGGTCATTAGGTGACCAACTATAATGGAACAGACGTGAATCAGAAACAGTGTGCTTCAAACATTGGACACTGTTCCATGTCTTGATGTTAGTGTGCTGTTGAAAATATTTCAATATTCCAGATCCAGGGTTTCAATTCCCAATGATACAATGAGGCCAATGAATTAGAATGGCTATCCATTTCCTTTCCTTTTTTAAATAAATTGATTTATCCTTGTTCCACACTATTATTTGATAATTGCGCTGTTCCAGTCAAGTAATCGGATGCCTTTTTGCCTTTTGGCAATGAGCAGGATCAGGATTAATACTTGGATGGGTTTAATAATTCTCATCGCAGTAGCTATCAGTGGAGGATTGCACAGCGTGCTGTTGACCTGTTCTGCAGTTTACCACTGCCACCTCTGGTACCTCACCCAGATGGTCGCTCTTCAAATTTCAGCCTGCGTGGTAGTGAATGTCGTTAGGCTATTAGACCATGTGAAACATCATAACTCAGCTTGATGTAGTCTTCGTTCAATGCCCAGATGCATATTTCCCAGTAGGAGTTACTGGTTAGTGATCAAGAGCGAAAATCCTAGCTGACCTTTCTCCATCCCATAGCCAAGGGCACAATGTCCAATTACTGTGCCCCACTGCTACCCAGCCCAACAAGGACCTTGCTGCACCGTAAGGCTCAGTACTACAGGTGGTTTATTTACCCAATGAAAGATTGGGGAAGCTTTGGAAATCTTCCTAATGGACATTTTAGTAAGTTTTTTGCACCCAGTACTCTGATTCTGAATCCTACTTGGAAAAAAACAGCGTAATCATAGGCAGAATAAGCACAACTGGGGAATGTGACTGAGACAGGAAAGTGTAGGTGGGTTAAAGTGCAGAAAAGATGTGCTACATGTACACTGAGTCTCAAATACTTATGCGGGAGTTTCCACTTTCTGTCTGCTTTCTTCGTGGTGTACAGTTGGACAGGTCATTCTCAGTTGGTTCAAGTATACAATGGGATATGTCATTGTTGGGCAGAAGAGGAAATGGGAGCCATCCAAGCACAGATCATAATCCCTCAGCTGGGAGTCTGAATGAAAACAGTGACAATGGGGAATAAGAACCACATCATAGAATGCCAATGTTCACATCAGAGCTACCTACTCTAATTCCATTTTCCATTCAGTTGTAAGCACACTGGGCTCCATATAGATCAGCAACACATCCAACAGAGAATGGTGAAGGGCAGTTTTCAGGAACGTTTTAGATTCCTTTTCATTCAATGCAGGAGTTCTGGAGTCGGGAGGTTCAATACGAAAATGGATTGTAAAATAAACTAGAGCATTGAGGTTTTAGGAAGCTGTTTAGACTGTGTGCCCCAGGTTTTTTTGGCTGCTGTATATAGTTTAATCAATGTACTTTTATGAACATGAGGAATGAATTATTTAGTTTATGCCACACGTCTAACAATATCCTGCACGTTGCATACTGTACAGTTGAATGCCAAGAACAGTTGCTGATTTAAATTGGAATCCGGAATTTTGGAATAAATTCCCTGAGTACAGGTCCTGTTAACTGCTATAAAACCCTATTATTTGAGTTTTCTGTCTTAAGTAAGCTATACTATTCTTTATTGGCTGTTGGTGGGGTCCATTAAGACAATTGACCATCAAAGAAAAGTAAATATTACTGCTTGTCAATGCTTTTATATACGTAAAATGCAAATTTGACTTCACTGTGCATCAAAACCCTTTGCATTTAGTTGGCTTCTAAGTCTCCACTTTCAAACTCTTCCATGGCCTTATCCCACCCCACCTCAGTGATGTATTCTGCTCTGATCTCTGCTCCTTCAACACCAGATTACTCCTTGTTCCGCATTCCCTGTACTCTACTGATTGGTGGCCACTCTTTCAGCTACTATGCCCCGCCTTCTGGCCCTCCTCCACTCTCTATCTCCATTCCTGCCTTCAACCGTGGCTCCATTGGTAGAACTCTTGCCTCTGAGTCAGAAGGTTGTGGGTTAAAGTCCCACTCCAGAGACTTGAGCACAAAATCTCGGATGATATGCCAATGCAGTACTGAGGTAATGCTTCACTGTCAGAAGGGCCGACTTTCGGATGAGACGTCAAACCAAGGCCCCGTCTGCCCCTTCAGGTGGATGTAAAAGATCCCATGGCACTATTCGAAGAAGAGCAGTGGAGTTCTCCCTGGTGTCCTGGTCAACATTTATTCATTAGCTGTAAAGCGCTTTGGGATGTCCTGAGGTCTTGAAAGGTGTTATATAAACGCAAATTCATTCGTTCGTTCGTTCTTTCTTTCAAAAGCCTTCTCATTACCTTCACCTTGACTGTGCCATCAGCCCATGCTTCTCAACCTTTTTCTGTTTTTCCTTTTTCCTTCCTGCTCATCGCCCAGTGTTTTCCCTCCTTCCCGAGTGCTGTGAGACATCTCTCTGAACGAGGACCACTGCAATAATGCAAGCCATTGTCCTGTGGGCCTGTGATATGCCAATATGAAGTCAACTGAAATACAAGATCCAAAGTTACTAAATGCATGTTTACATATATTACAAACATCAATGCTCTATCAATATTGGTGTCACTCTGTATCCATAGTCAAGTACAAAAAGTTCGCTAACTGTCCTCTGACCTGAAAGTGTTGTATGATGTGCAGGTGCATATAGCTTAATCAAAATGGTGGATCAATAAAGAGCACATTTTCGGTTCTGAAGTCTTTTCTACTTTGTTAACAACTGAACTTAATATTTTTAAAAAGTTATATGGTGTCAGGATTTTAGCATGAATTGACAAGCTCACTTGGAGACCATAATTGTAGCTGGTGTGGTAAATGGACATGTTATAACTTGTGCAGTTATAACTCATTTCATCATTACCACTGGTGTTCCCCCAAGGATCTATTCTCTTCCTCATCTCCATGCTGCCCCTTGGCGACATCATCCAAAGACAATGGGGTCAACTTCCACATGTACGCTGACAACACCCAGTTCTATCTCTCCACCACCTTTCTCAACTCCTCCGCTGCCTCTGTGCTGTGGGACTGCTTATCCAACATCCAGTTTTGCATGAACCTCACTTTGCTCCATTAAAACACTGGGAAGACCAAAGCCATCGTCCATGGCATCCATCACAAACTCCATACTGATTCACTCCCTCGGGCTGAACCAGACTGTTGCCAATCTTGGCGTCCCTAGAATCTAGCTAGTCTATTCATTCAACTAGACTATGTTTGCACACAGTTATCTCAAGCGAAGCTTTCATTGGTAACCTACAAGCTGTGTCATCTATCTTAACTTTACCAATCATAGAGAGGTGCTGGGCACAGAACAAGGGGAGACACCCCAGGCCATGTTCATACACATCAGCTGCAAACAGCGCAGAGAGAAAATAACCTTTAAAAAGATGACTCCCCATCAAATAAAACTGGATCATAACTTCCACATAGAAACTTTCACTCCATTGATATTACTTGATGTGGAGATGCCGGTGATGGACTGGGGTTGACAATTGTAAACAATTTTACAACACCAAGTTATAGTCCAGCAATTTTATTTTAAATTCACAAGCTTTCGGAGACTTCCTCCTTCCTCAGGTAAATGTTCAGGAGCTCCTTGAAGCCTACGCATTTATACATATAGAACAATACACCATGTATTGTTCTATATGTATAAATGCGTAGGCTTCAAGGAGCTCCTGAACATTTACCTGAGGAAGGAGGAAGTCTCCGAAAGCTTGTGAATTTAAAATAAAATTGCTGGACTATAACTTGGTGTTGTAAAATTGTTTACAATTGATATTACTTGACTTTCCTATCCTCACCTTGAAAATCTGTCAGCCCAGAAGCACTGATGTGCATAAATGGCTGAGTAAGGAATGATGAACTATTGCCATCGCATCATGCTGATTCACAGGATCCTCCAACACAAAATCTTTATGTATTTTCTTGGGTTGAAATATTGTCCAAATCAAATCAGCTTGTTACATAAGATAAGGCATAAGATATATACAGTTGAATTGCTAAGAAATTTCATGGCTGTCTTGGGAACTTTTTTGGATTGCTTATAATGTACATAATCGTAAAATATATAAACTGTTTCAACTGCAGTTTATTTAATCTGTTACGATTTGGCTGCACCTAGAAACACTTTATTAAGCAACATGTAAGAGTAAATTCACCTGTGCTCTGAGTTAAGTAGAGATTGGTGCTACAGTGGCACATTCCTACCTCTGACTCACACTCCCCTCAAGTGTGGCTCCCCGCTGGGAGTGTAGGATTAGTCCATTGATCCTATGACTTTTGACAGGACATTCATGCTTGAAACACAGCTGGTGGCCATTCGATAGATAACACACGTGAACTGTGGAAATTAGAATAAAAAAGGAACGTTTTGTACCTGGATGGTGTTTAGATTTTTTTAAAACTGAGAAACTCAGGTGAAGGATCAAGGCCAACATTGCAGAACATCATCAAGGTTAAAAAGAGCAGGAGAGAAGATCAGGTAAATTAAGAAGTAAAAGTTAAGTGATGCAAAATTTGGGTTTTGAAAGCCTGAGGGTTGTAGGAGGAAAGGAAGACTAAGGGTCATAAAGAGTTCCAGATATATGAGCACATAAGAGGATATGGAAGGAGAAATTAGTCAATTAAACCAACTTTGCTGGATTAATTTTGTGGGTGAGAGATGACTCTCACAGGCAGTGTTATCCTTTCAAAACATGAAGTAAATGGGAAAGAGCATTAAACACCAGAAATTTAGTATAATGCGAGGCCACATTGGAGCTATCTATTCTAATGGTAGTATATGTTCTATACAGTCCGATGGAAGGAGTGAATTCAATCGACTAAGTGGCCTTTCTGCAATTTATATTTCCACATAGTCTCAGGCTTAATTTGAAAATTCCTTCTGGTTTATTTTTACATATGTCCATTTTTTAAAATTCTATTTAAGCACTGAGTGCTGATGTCAAAATGGGAATTGGTTAAATTAACACACCGGTAGAAATTCGATATTTTGTTACACCCGTTTTTTGGCATAAAAAGGGAGCAAAGTATGCCAATTTAGCAGTGGGGATGGCCTGTGCCCAATCTGCGCAGGCATTGGTCCCACTGCTAAATTTCTGGGGCCCAGCAGGCATTAAGGCCCTTGAATATGTTAATGAGGGGCCTAACGCCTGTTAAAGGACCCTTTTACCAAATTAATTGCTGATAAGCAGGCCAAGCATCTGGCTTGTCCACTCAGAATTCTTCAGCGGTCCCTGAGGCCACCAACTAAAGCTAAGTTTAAAAGCATTTCTTTCTGTGGAGCCAGGAGGAGCAGCAGTACTGCTCCCGTTGACTCCACACAGGCGACCGCACTTCCCGAAAACAGGCCCACCCAGACTCATTTCTATCCCATACTATATGGAAATAACATTGCTGGAATACTAATGCTACTGCTGTACCTCACTGACGTTAACCTGGCTCCCTCGAATTGTTGGGCTCAGTGACTCCTCCTGCCTAGTTCGTCAACAGCACATGAACTCAGTGGTAGATTATGCACAGTACTACCAAATAAGGTAATACCTTTGGTCATGTGAAGTGAAATGTTACAGACACTAAAACAATTATCACCCAAAAATATTCTGCCCACAATGTGCCCCTGAGAACCAAAAGTGAATTCATGGGCTTTTATGGCAAATGATAAAATCTTGTTTTCACGGTCAACTTCTCCAAATATGGACTCCCAGCCAACCCAATTACAACCCATTCAAAGCCATTGTATAGGGTTCCTCGTCCAAGTATAACATTCCAGTTCAAAATTCCTGATCCTAGCATGGAATGTTCTCCCATGATCTAATTTTAATGCCCCAAACAGCATCTACTGCCAAAGCTCGTCTAGAGACAGTATCACATTTTCTTCAACTATATTTTGATTAAGAAACCCAGGTGAAGAGCCAAAGGCCCACAATACAGGACACCACTATGGTTGCAAAGAGTAAGAGAGGAGAGGAGGTAAATCATGGAGTATGGATTAGATGACACAGAGTTCGGGTTTTAAACGCCTGAAGGTTGCGGGAGGAGGGAAGACTGAGGAAGAGAAGGGGTTCAACAATTTCGAAATCCCAGAAAAGTGTGAGAGGAAATTGGGCGAATGCCAGGAACAGAAAAAGCATGAACGAAGCTTCAAATCTACTAAGAGAGGAAAGTTCAGAGGAACACTAATCATAATAATATCAATAAAATTGCCAGGAAAGTTTATGTTGAAGAAAGAGGAAGCAGAATATCAAAGTGAAGGAAAGATTGCCTATCATCTTTGTTTTGTATTGCTCTTCAAGAGAGGTGCTGGAAGAGCCTCCCAGATATGAGTGCAATATTGAAGTCTTGGACTGACTTGGGTTTTCAACACTGCTGCTCCTCACAATTCCCAAAGACAAACTAAAGGGTGTTCAAGCAGGAGTATCTAGTAGTGTCGATGAAAGACATTTCTTGAGACTTTCACTGGGCTACTTCCTTTTTGAGAATAACGAGTGTTGACGATACTGTTCTAAAGTTAAGAGTTGCTGAGGGAAAACGTGTTTGGCACAAAAGAAGAAATAAAATTTCTTAGAGGCAGCTTTAGCAAATTTTGGCCTAATGTTTGATTTATTTTTTCTCCTTTTAAGATTTCCTCGTGCCAGACGTTATTGACTATCAGGAGGATTGCAGGAGTGCTTCAAAGCCCACTCTCACAACTAATGATGCCCTTGGGACAAAGTTCAGGTGAATTCCGACACAAATATTTGCTCCCAGGCTGGTCAGCTGTTTAAAAGCATAAAACACAGTAACAAAGAATAACCAAGAGACCCAGATAAGCATACAGATATCCTACTATAAAGCATTTAGGATCAAATGATAATTCAGTGGAATAGGTGTCCCTTCACCAAGTTCAGTTGTTTCTTTTATTTTGGATTCAGTTACTGAATAAATAGGGGACTGGGTCATGCAGAGGGTTCATGTTTGAAAGAAGCCCAGACTGATGGATTGAAAGTCTATTAACTCTGCTGGCAGTGTTCCCTTTTTGTGAAATGAATTTGGAGGGTCTCAACCTAAGGAGATGTGCCCCAAACTTGGGATTGACTGACGACCTCCTTCAGGCAACAGGATTGGTAGTTATGCAATGATAAAGTCATGCTAGTGGTGGGTATTGGGGTTAGGTACCTTACTGGGGAAGAGTAGAGGGGGTTTTATTACGCAGTTGGTCTGATGTCTGTGGAACTGGAACATGGTACATTGGCGAGACCATGCAGACGCTGTGACAACGGATGAACGGACACCGCGCAACAATCGCCAAACAGGAGGGTTCTCTCCCTGTCGGGGAACACTTCAGCAGTCATGGACATTCAGCCACCGACCTTCGGGTAAGCATACTCCAAGGCGGCCTTCGAGACACACGACAACGCAAAATCGTCGAGCAGAAATTAATAGCCAAGTTCCGCACCCATGAGGACGGCCTCAACCGGGATCTTGGGTTCATGTCACACTACACGTAACCCCACCAGCGAACAAATGTTATCTGTTTTTAATATAACGGGTCATTGACTGTCTTCCTTCTCTCTCTCTCTCTCTCTCTTTTTTTTTGGGGGGTTGTATATTCAGTGGCCTTTTAGATGACACCTTTCTGTCTGCTCACTGTGATTGCCTTGGCAACGGGCAGTAATCACCAGGCATTGTTCTATGTTTTTCAAATGCGAAGGATTCGAAAATATCATTTCCACCATCCGCCCGACGAAGGAGGAAGCCTCCGAAAGCTTGTGGAATTTAATTTAAAATAAATTTGTTGGACTATAACTTGGTGTTGTAAAATTGTTTAGAACTGGAACCTAATAGTGAATCACCATCTATGGAGAAAAAAATTAGACAGGGGGGAAAAAAAGTAGTTGTTATTTACAACCCAAAGCTATCACAGAGTATTTCTGAGCTATTTATCTTTGTCACGGGGCTGTTGCCTGGGAACGTCAAATTTTTATATTTGTGTAGCCTCTCCAGAAATAAAAGACGCTGCCTGCAATGATCTATTTTTAACCACCTCAGTAGTTGACACAAACTTCCCTGTTAACCTCCTGGTTCCAGAAAATGATTTAAAAATAACTTTCACGCTAAGGCCACAACAAATCTATTTTAAGGAAAGTAAACTTCACGCTTTTCTGGGTTCTAATTTTAAAAATACTCCGAAATAAAATTTGCACCTCGCGTCCTTGGCTATTTTCAGTCGTCTAGTCATAATTTTTAACGTGTTATCATTTCAAGGACACTTCTTGCACTCCAATGGCAGCTGTCACCACACTTCCTTCTAATTGTCTCCGTTCCCCTCCTGAAGACACCAACTCATGCTGGAGTACAGCTCATTAAACTTCAGCCACCCTCTGGTATGCTGCTCAGGTGACCATTCCAAATGTGTGAACTTGAGCACTGACTATTTCTTCATGGGATGCATCACAGCCAATTTCTGTGTTGCCCTAAACTAGGTCAAAGATTTCTTCTGTGGGCTTTGATGTCACAAACCATAAATCTATCCTTTCTAAACATGTTTACAGTTTCACCACACCCACTATACCTGGGGCAAGAAGAAACCTACCATGTTTCCCAGTTTTCCTTTTAAAAAAAGATTTCCAAAAATAAGCATTCAATGTAAGACTCAGTCACTGAAGGGAAAAACAAATGGAAAAAAGTGAAAAGGATTAATATAGACACTGTAACCTCACACTGCTATTAAAGGACACTCTAACCGTACATTGCCATTGACACATAGAAACACCAACCTACACACTGTCATGAACAAACACACTCCAGCCTCATACTGCCTTTGACACAGGCACTAAACACACAGGCCTAGAAGTTAGTTCACGCGGCCTGCTGATTAGGCCGCATGTTGACCTGGTTTTCCTGAATGCAGCCAACCTAGTGGCAACTATGTTCAAGGAAAACCAATTAGGTAAAGGAGGCATCAAATAGACGTCCGGCCTCATATTTGCATATGCAAAGGGGCTAACGCCTGTTTCAGGCACAGGCCCTGGACGCCTCTTTCAATGCCTATACCAACATGGCGGATGGTGCACTTCCTGCTCAGAATGTGCGCATGCACACTGCCTGCCATATTGGATGTTTTGGCACCCGTTTTACACCTGTCATTAACATAGATACTCAACAAGTATGAATTGGCACCTTTAAGAGAGTGGCAGAAAGAAAGATGTATGTGATTCCATTATTGAAGCTGCAATATTCGCTTCATTGTTCCTTTTATAAACCCAATTTTCTTTTAAAATCTAAAGAGCGCAACTGGGTTAATTTTTTTGCAATTGAGCAGATCTATAAATGAACCAGCTTATTAGTTCAATCAACTGGGCAAGATTCTACAAACAACAACAACCTGCATTTATATTGTAGCATTAATGTAGGGAAACATCTCTAAGGTGCTTCACAGGACCAGAAGGAGGATTAGGAGGGGTAACTAAAAGCTTGATCAAAGAGGTAGGTCTTGAGGAAGGTCTTTCAAGTAGAGAGGCAGAGAGCTTAAGGGAGGGAATTCCAGAGCTTAGAGCTTAGTCAGCTGAAGGCACGGGCACCATTGGTGGCGAGTGAGGGATGCGTACGAGATCAAAGTTGGAGGAAGGCAGAGTTCTTGGAGGGTTGTAGGGCTGGAGGTGGTTACAAAGATGGGGAGGGGCGAGACCATGAAGTGATTTGAGCACGAGGATAGGAATTAAACAGCCAGGTAATATATTTAAAAATAAATGCATAGTTTTCAATTAAAACCTGCACTGTTGGAGTCATACTACTATAGTTTGCATTTATATAGTGCCTTATGTTTCTCTGAAACATCTCAAAGCCTTTACTGTTTTGAAGGCAATGTATTCATAAAATCATCGAATTGTACAGCACAGAAGGAGACCATTCAGCCCCTCTGCAGGCTCTTTGAAAGAGCTATCCAATTAGATCCACTCCCTTCCTCTTTCCCCTCCCTGCAAATTTTTCAACTATTTATCCAATTCTCTTTTGAAAGTTACTATTGAACGTGCTTCCACCACCCTTTCAAGCAGTGCATTCCAGATCATAACAACTTGCTGCGTAAAAACAAATTCTCCTCATCTCCCCTCTGGTTCTTCTGTCAATTATCTTAAATCTGTGTCCTCTGGTTACCGATTCACCCACCAGTGGAAACAGTTTCTCCTTATTTACTCTATCAAAACCCTTCATAGTTGATTTATTTTTTGGTGAATTGTGGTTGCCAAGATAAAGGAAGCCACTGCAAAGAATTGGAACATTTTTCATACTCTGAGTACCTAGAGTTAGCACTAATGGCTCCCAGCTATAACATGGTCAGACTCATATTGCTGCTCCTTATTTTCTGTCATTTTAACCTGCCTTGACCGCAATCTCAGATGAGCTTGTCCTACATTGTGAATTTTTCTATTTACCACAACAGTCAACCTGTGTCCTACCTGGGTGAGGTTAACAATTCTGTATCAGATTGCCAGCAGTTTTATGTTTGGTGACCCATGCCCACTCACAACTTAGTTGAATCTGCCCATTCTCATTTGACATGGAATGCCAACAGAATACAGAAGAGATTTTCATCCCATTAATCTGGGCTAGGGTTGCCAACTCTGGTTGGACATAATCCTGGAGGTGTCATCACATGACCTCCTGCCTCCAACCACCCCGCCTCCACTCGCCTGGCATTGGTCGCCCAACATGTCCATACTCGCGGGCACCACCTTCTCATGCCAATTGGAAAGCGAAGAGAATCTTCATTTCCCAATTGGATGATTCTTGACTGTCAGTCAAACAGCCATTTTTCCCCACATCCAATATTTTTATATCTAGTAAACAAAAGTGTTCAAAGAAAATTTTAAAATCACTTTTTATTGCCCCTGCGATTTTTCTCCTGGGGTGCTCACAGCAGTTTCCTGGAGATTCATCTATAATTCCTGGAGGCTCCAGGGCAATCCTGGAGGGATGGCAACCCTAATCTGGGCTGGAATTGAATCCAAAGGACTATCTGTTAATCCACTTTACCATTCTGCTCCAATCAGAGGTGCCATTAGTTAAACATTCTGGAGACAATTAGGGAGCTTCTTTCTCCAGAATCAGCTGTATGTACATTGCATTGCATTAGAACTGGGGCTAAGCTCATGTTGACTGGTACAGACATTTTGAGCTCTTCAGCTACTGTACAAAACATCAATAGCAATAGGCTAGGGAACCTGGATTGGTACATTGTTAGGTTGATTTAAGTTTTCCAGAAACTAAAGCATGATCACATGTTTATGGGGGCAAATGTGGAGGACAATTATTTGTGCATTTGACTGTGAATGTAAGTTTCAATCACTATCTATCCTTGGATAACCTCCAGTTGTTAAAGCAAGTAATGAAACTCCTTTTAATAGGTACTGTCCCATTTATTTGCTTCACATTGGCTGTGATGCACATCAACTGTTGAACAAAATTGTTTTCGAAAACTAATTAAAAAGCTTTCAAACTGAATCCAGCCATCAAACTCAACCTCAATGTGATTCCCATTTATAGGAATGAATCCTTTCAAACACATTCGCTGTAGCCTCAACACTTGGCATATCAGTGCTAGTAGTCTATTTGTACAATGACCTTTAATCAATAAATAAAAGTCTATGTACGGCCTCCAGAAGAACAGCTATAAAACACAAGTCAGTTAACATGATATTGGATGCCAAGAGTGGAGGGGAAGCAATGGTGATTTAATAGCTTTCTTGTTATTGATATTTAGCACTTTTCTCTTCTAGGTAATTCAATGCTGCCAGATTTCTCCTTCAGCCAAGAGCTCAAAAAGATCTGACCTGTAGACATCAACACGGCAGCGGCCAAATACTACTCCATCGTCAATTGGCAGTGCTCATCTCCACGCTGGAACTGGTCTCGCCATTCCCTCTGTTCATCTTAAATGGGTCAATGCTTCCTTTTAAATAGCAGACAATGAAATTTAAAACAAACGGGCAATTGTTAGTACAATAACATCACTCAATGTAACTTCCAGCTGTGCTCTCAGGAGTCAAGCGAGTGCCAGTTTCGAAAATAGTTGACCCTAAAGAAACCATCGACAATCATTCCCCAAACACTCAGATACAGTGCTGCTCATGTAAGTAATCACCCAATGACGCCATGTATTCTTGCGTGCCAAAAAAAGAGAGGTCTGATTTTAACCCTGCTTGACCGGCATGAAAGGTGCAGGCAGGGGGTTAAAATAGCGGTCGGATGCTACCCACTGTATTCCCAACATGTTCAGGCCGTCTGCCATTTTAACCCGGCCGATTCAGGTCACGGGGAAGGCACTCGTTGCCCACTCCTGGTAGATTCAGCACCATAACTGAGAAAAGGTTTTAGCCCCATGACTTAATTCAGGCCCCAACGCGATTTTACCAAAGAATCGTGCGGATCACGCACAGTAAAACCAGGTGGCAAGCAGGATCAGGGCCGGATGAGGCCCAGGTAAGTTTAATTGTTCTTAACGTTCCCTTTGTGGGACCAGGAGGAATAAGAATGTTCCTCTTGGTTCTCCAAGGAAACCTTGCGTCCCCTCTGCCCCAGGCTTCGCCCCCTCCCCTGAGGCCAAAGTCCTTCCAACCCTCCCCACCCCTCTGCCCCACTATTCGACTTACCTGGCTGCCAGAGACTGTTCCCTTGAGTCCCCAATGGAAACCTCCTCCAACCGTGTCATTCCCACCGGCTTTGAGCGTTGGTCAACTGAAATGAGGTCACAAAGTTAAAATGGCCCAGGCCTCATGCTGGCATCATCATGGGTACCCTCCACCACCCCCCGCAATTCCTCCCAACGGCCCCTGCACACCGCACTCTAGCTCCAGGTTAAAATCAAGGCTAAGATTTCAGAAGACAGCTATTAACGAAACTGCTCAACTTTTGGCAAAATACTGACTTTTTTCCTAAGAGACTAAACAATCTATTGGCAAGGGAATAATTTGGCCAATATCACTCATCTGGAGTCAGTTTCTGCTACTCTTCTCTAATTCCAACAATCAAGGGAAGAGTTTACAGTTTAAGCCATCTACTCCCTGAGGCATTAAGCAAGAGTATTGGGAGACTGGTAAATTAGGAGAGTGCAAAGAAGGAGAAATATGTTCCTTTTATCCCGTGCTCATCAAATGAAGGAGTTTTCAAAGGAGTTAGGCAAAAGTAGACTACTTTGGGGTTTCATTTACTCAGCGCATGGTTGTGCATCAAATGAAAGTTATTTTCTCCCCTTATACACGCACAGAAAAGTACAGATTTACAGACTATTTGTTTGAATCTCAGTGCATTTACGTTTACAAGTTTAGCTTCAATGCAAAGCAATTTTGGATTTGTGAAACTGTATAGTGTAAATTTCTTTCTCCAAAGTGAAATGTAGTGAGACTCCTTCCCTCCCTGACTTTGGATTCAAGCTATATTTACATGTTACACCTCCCAAACCCGCGACCTCTACCACCTAGAAGGACAAGGGCAACAGGCACATGGGAACAACACCACCTGCACGTTCCCCTCCAAGTCACACACCATCCCAACTTGGAAATATATCGCCGTTCCTTCGTCGTCGCTGGGTCAAAATCCTGGAACTCCCTACCTATCAACACTGTGGGAGAACCTTCACCACATGGACTGCAGCGGTTCAAGAAGATGGCTCACCACCACCTTCTCAAGGGCAATTAGGGATGGGCAACAAATGCCAGCGATGCCCACATCCCATGAATGAATAAAAAAACCGACAGCATTCATGTGAAGTGAAACTGCTTCACACTGATAGTACAGTTACAATGTAAATGCACCCTCTGTATTACAACTAATCCACAACTGAGCAGCCATTTGGGGGAAAGATCCCTACAGTTATCGTGCTGAATATACTGGGAGTGGGCAGCATGTTCAGAAAGTACCCAAAATTCAGCCAGAAAAAGAACAATGCTGATGACTGCTGAACGAGCACTGCAGCAATAGGTGAAGAAAAGGAACCAAAAAGGTGCTTGCTTCAGGTAAATTAATGAACTTTAGCTTCTGATAGCTTAGTCCATGGAAGCCATATCTTGGTGTAGCCTAAATCTTTCTCTTACATGTCGTGTTCTTCTGAAGGTCTACTTGAGTTTAATGGCCTGTATTAGCCCATAACTATGTTCTGCAAGATTGCGATTTCACCTTATAAATTGCTATAAATAACAGATGGGATTGCTGGTTCATTAACCAAAGAGTGTTGATTGTTTTACAACATTTAGTGTCATCTCAGCACTTCTAGACATACCCAATTTTTGTGTTACGAGAAGTATATCTTCTAATTTACAACTGACCATCCAGGCTGAATATTTTATTCTTAGTGTCACTCAGTTGCCCTGGACATATGAGTATTGGAAGCCAAGTGTAAGTCTTCTGAAATAAAGCAGGAAAGAGCACACAGGACAGATTCTTACTGTTTCCCCATGTCCATTTTTTGAAAAATATTCTGCCAGGGCAGTCCAGTGAGTGGAATGGTAAGGGAAGTTAGATGGGCAGAACTTAATAATACATAGAACAAGAAAAAGGCCTATTTGTTCATCAACCCAGCTCCTGCTTCAGACCATTTATAATCTGCTCTATCATGGACTCCAGCCCAACCCATTTCATCTGCTGAGGAAAGTTTCATCTGCAAAAATTTCAATGTGGTGGAACAACACTAACTACTTGTGTTTATATAATACCTGAACGTAGTAAAGCATAACAAGGCACTTCACAGGAGGTGAAAGAGAAGAATTGGGGAAGGTGACAATGGCACAGTCAAAGAGAGAGATTTTGAGGAACCTTTTGAAAGAGGGAGAGAAGTAGTAAGTTGGAAGGGCTTAGGGGGCAAGTTGACTGTGTGCTCCTCTTCTCCTGTTCTTCCATCGATGTGAAGCGCCATGGTATGTTTTACTATGTTAAGTAGTTAGTGTTGATGCACCATCAATCAGCCTGACAAGACATGGAATCTGGGGCTTAGGTGCCGAATTTTTGGTGGGAGCCAAACGGGATTGGATCAGCCTTGCCAATGTTAAATTGAAGAAACTGTTGGCTCATCATCAACTTGATGTCTGAGCAGCAGTCCAACAGCGCAATGGTGGTAGAGAGGTAGAGCTGGATGTCATTGGCATACATAATAGATCCTAACCATACATCTATGGATGTTATCACCAAGTAGTAAAATCTAGACAATGAATAGAAGCAAGGAAAAACAGGATGAAGGAGTGAGATTAAAAAGAAAGAAACAGCAAGCTGGAAATGTTAGGTTCTAACATTTTCCGGTACATTTTAGTGAAAGTGCAAGACAATTATAAAAAGCCTTTAATTGGTTCCTTCCTTTTTCTTTGTGTGTTTACACTTAAAGGTATACAGGGAAATGTGTTGCATAATGGAAATGTCTGACCATGATCTGGGGCATTGAATTTTATCAGGTTATTACCATTTGGACAAAAACAGTCGTCTTCTATAGAGAGGAGACAACTGGCGGAATGGGGGAAAAATATTCAGGCTACACAGGATCAAAGTACATGGGTGCTACAAGGAACATAGGCAAATTGCTTGCCTTTTCAGTTCAAAAAAAACTGGACACTAACTCACTGCTGATACCCTGGTGAATGGAATTTTCCAACACTGAATTATCAAAGAATGACATTGCTCCCCCTCTGTTGACAGTCCATCTCGAAGCTATGAATACTTTAAGTCTTTACAATATGTGAAAAGGTTCATTCAGACTTTTCAGTTATTTATATTTATGTTGTGTTTTATTTCATGTAGTGTATTTTATCCTGTTATATTTTATTTACATTTTATTACATATGTTTTATATCTTCTTTGCCTTTACACTGACCTGAGAATCTAAACCACCAAAACAGTTACTGGTCCTACTATATTTTAAATATTAATGTCCCATTTGGCTAACTCATATTTGACATCTGAAAGCTGACAGTCAGCATTGACTCTCATCTCCAGACAGTGGAAACCTACTGATACATACTGCATTTCAATATGCAGTGAGCACATATGCTGAATGGCCTCTTGTGACTCATTTTTTGGCAGGCTGCCTTTGTGGGTCTTAGGTTTATGCTGGTGATATGATTAAGTAAAGTTTGAATGCAGATGACCAACACACTCTATCACATTTTCTGTCCTGTTTGGTCACTGCTGCCGGTTGTGAGCCTATTTCCCGTTTTTACTCAACAGAGTGAGAATGTGTGCATTGTACCCTTTTCTATGCTCACTGTCCCATTGACAGGAAACCCTCCTGTGAAGAGTGTATGATGCTAGTTTTTCTTCTTGGGGAAGGAGAGAAACAAGGCTCTTTACACCTTAAAGTGCTCCATCTGGTGCCCTAGATTAATATTACCACATCCTGTCCTGTGAGGGAAGATGTGGGCCCACATGAGAAAGAAACATACTTGCATTTATCTACGTCCTTTTCATGATTCTCTGATTCAACAACAACAACAATTTGCATTTATATAGCGCCTTTAACATGGTAAGACGTCCCAAGACACTTCACAGGAGTGTTATCAAACAAAATTTGACACTGAACCACATAAGGAGATATTACGACAGGTGACCAAAAGCTTGGTCAAAGAGATGGGTTTTGGAGGGTAGAGAGCTTGAGGGTGGGAATTCCAGAGCTTTAGGCATAGACAACAGAAGGCACGGCCGTCAATGGTGGAGCGATGAGCAAGAGACCAGAATTGGAGGAACGCAGAGATCCCGGAGGCCTGTAGGGCTAGAGGATGTTACAGAGATAGTTGCAGAGATAAGGAGAGGCAAGGGATTTGAAAACAAGGATGAGAATTTTAAAATTGAGGCTTTGCCAGACCTGGAGCCAATGTAGATTCATACGGAATGTTACTTTTGGAGTGCAGTGACTGTTGTTATGCAAACAACCATAGGCTGGAATTTGAAGCTGGAAAACTTTTGTGTTAGGAGTCCAACAGGGTACCATAAATATCTTGTAATAACTTGTAGTTGCCAAGTACAGTAGCTATCTAATGATAATACATGAGTTATGTTAAATGATCTGCCAATGAGAAGCTGAATCTTTAGGTTAATTAGCTGTAGGTACCTGATGAGTATATTAAAGTACTGAGTGGGAACTGTCTGTGTGAACACGCTGAGGAGAAAAGAGATGCCCTGTGTGATTCAATCCCCTCTTGTTCATATACTTTAAAACAGAAGTTACTGCTCAATGATGCTGAAGCCAAATTCTAGGTAAATATTTATCAAGTGTCCTCTGTAATTCCTTGCAAATTAATTTTGTTTTTATATTACAATTGGCTTAAAACAGTGTGAATACAGGAGCAGCTGCACCTTACCACCAAGGAAGGGCTTCATTATATCATTTGTGATCTATCTAATGCAGTCGTAAGTCCAATACCTGTAACAGTTTGGGGTCAATTGAAACCTTTAAAAAGTAGCTGGATCAATATCTCTTGTGGAAGAATGTAAGGAATCTTACAACACCAGGTTATAGTCCAACAGTTTTCCTTACATTTGTCCACCTCAGTCCATCACCGGCATCTCCACATCTTGTGGAAGAGTTTGAGGGTTAGAGAAACATTAACAGTACTACTTTTTTTTCAGGGGAGGTCAAGGAAGGAACTTCATGTTCCTTAAAGGAGGGAATCAACAGGTGGTGGAAGGAAAGTCAACAATAGAGTAGTTGAAGGGAATAATAGGGAAGTCTATTGTCAATTTATCCGACCACACCCTTCAACCAGACGAAATCGAAGTTCTCAGCCGAGGGCTCAATTTCTGCCCCACTACCAAAATGGACCCCACTAGTCTCGCGGCGGACACAGAGGAATTCATCAGGAGAATGAGGCTCCGGGAATTCTACCACAAACCCCAAGATTTCAGCAGCGAACCCAATGAGACAATCGACGATCCGGAACAGCAGACAGAGGGATCCGCGGTACAGCAACCGAAGAGGAAAGAGTCAAACTGGACTCCTCCGGAGGGTCGCTGCCCTCAGCTGGACATGTATGCTCAAGCTGTCAGGAAATGCGTCAATGCCAGATTCATCAGCCGCACTCAGAAGACAGTCCAGAATGTCACCCGAGCACAACGCAACGCCATCAACGCTCTCAAGACCAACCGCAACATCGTCATCAAACCAGCGGACAAAGGAGGAGCCATAATCATACAGAACAGAACAGACTATTGCAAAGAAGCATACCAACAACTGGACAACCAGGAACACTACAGACGGTTACCCGCAGATCCGACCAAAGAACACACCCACCAGCTCAACAAACTGATCAAGACCTTCGATCCAGACCTTCAAAGCATCCTACGCATTCTCATCCCACGTAATCCCCGCGTGGGAGACTTCTACTGCCTCCCAAAGATACACAAAGCCAACACACCCGGACGTCCCATCGTATCAGGCAACGGAACCCTGTGTGAGAACCTCTCTGGATACATCGAGGGCATCCTGAAACCCATCGTACAGGGAACCCCCAGCTTCTGTCGTGACACTACAGACTTCCTACAAAAACTCAGTACCCACGGACCAGTTGAACCAGGAACACTTCTCACCACGATGGACGTCTCGGCACTATACACCAGTATCCCCCACGATGACGGCATCGCTGCGACAGCATCAATACTCAACACCAACAACAGCCAATCTCCGGAAGCCATCCTACAACTCATCCGCTTCATCCTGGATCACAATGTCTTCACCTTCGATAACCAGTTCTTTACCCAAACACACGGAACAGCCATGGGGACCAAATTCGCACCCCAATACGCCAACATTTTCATGCACAAGTTCGAGCAGGACTTCTTCACTGCACAAGACCTCCAACCAACACTATACACCAGATACATCGACGACATTTTCTTTCTATGGACCCACGGCAAGGAATCACTAAAGAGACTACACGATAACATCAACAAGTTCCATCCCACCATCAAGCTCACCATGGACTACTGCTCAGAATCAGTTTCTTTCTTGGACACACGAATCTCCATCAAAGACGGGCACCTCAGCACCTCACTCTACCGCAAGCCCACGGACAACCTCACGATGCTCCACTTTTCCAGCTTCCACCCTAACCACGTCAAAGAGGCCATCCCCTATGGACAGGCCCTGCGAATACACAGGGTCTGCTCAGACGAGGAGGAACGCGATGGACACCTACAGACGCTGAAAGACGCCCTAGTAAGAACGGGATATGACGCTCGACTCATCGATCGACAGTTCCGACGGGCCACAGCAAAAAATCGCATAGACCTCCTCAGGAGACTAACACGGGACGCAACCAACAGAGTACCCTTTGTCGTCCAGTACTTCCCCGGAGCGGAGAAACTACGCCATGTTCTCCGCAGCCTTCAACATGTCATCAATGAGGACAAACACCTCGCTATGGCCATCCCCACACCTCCACTACTCGCCTTTAAACAGCCACCCAACCTCAAACAGACCATCGTTCGCAGCAAACTACCTAGCTTTCAAGAGAACAGCGTCCACGACGCCACACAACCCTGCCACGGTAACCTCTGCAAGACATGCCAGATCATCGACACAGATACCACCATCACACGAGAGGACACCACCCACCAGGTGCATGGTTCATACTCCTGTGACTCGGCCAACGTTGTCTACCTCATACGTTGCAGGAAAGGATGCCCCAGAGCATGGTACATTGGCGAGACCATGCAGACGCTGCGACAACGGATGAACGGACACCGCGCAACAATCGCCAAACAGGAGGGTTCCCTCCCAGTCGGGGAACACTTCAGCAGTCATGGACATTCATCCACCGACCTTCGGGTAAGCGTACTCCAAGGCGGCCTTCGAGACACAGGACAACGCAAAATCGTCGAGCAGAAATTGATAGCCAAGTTCCGCACCCATGAGGACGGCCTCAACCGGGATCTTGGGTTCATGTCACGCTACACGTTACCCCACCAGCGAACAAATGTTATCTGTTTTTAATATAATGGGTCATTTGCTGGCTCTCTCTGCCTTCCGGATGTTTCTGCCTCTCTCTGTGTTTTTTTTTCTCTGTTTTTTTTCCCTGTTTGTTTTTTTGTTGAATGTGTATTCGGGGGTTCTGCAGGTGACACCTCTCTGTCTGAACACGGTGATTGCCTTGGCAATGGGCAGTTGCAGGGGCAGTCTGTAAACACCATGTATTGTTCTATATGTATAAATGCGTAGGCTTCAAGGAGCTCTTGAAACATTTGCCTGAGGAAGGAGAAAATCTCCGAAAGCTTGTGAATTTAAAATAAAATTGCTGGACTATAACTTGGTGTTGTAAAATTGTTTACAACAATAGAGTAATCAGACACAAACTCAAGTTTGAGCGTGCTTGGTGTGCAGAATGGCTGTTTCTTGCTCCAGAACCAACGTACGTGGTATGAACAATATCAGAGTACTTCCTTGCCTGCTTTGTCTCGTACCTTCATGTGATTCCATTCTGCAGCTGCACCATTTGAGTTATGCATTTTGTACTAATTTGTTTCAAGGCCCATAAGAGTGTAGCAGTAGGTTCTTGTCAGTGCTGTGTACTATCTAATTGTCAACTAGTTAGATACGGCTCTATTTTATATGAAGAAAATTGTAATCTGTGCTGTTCCTAAATTTTCATTTCCCATAGCCTTTTGTGAGGTGCTTTGGCACGTTTTTAAATTAAAGGTGCTATATAAATAGAAGTTGCTGTTGTTGTTTAGAACTACTGATTTAAAACTCATACTGTAATTCTGTAACCATCAAGTTAACTACATTGCCCACACAGCACCATGCAACCAATCTGGAAGTGGCCCAGGAATTCAGTATTAGCTGTCAGAACCCAATACATTTTACCATCTTCGTGTAATCAAAACAAGCTCTACAGGAGCCAAAGGAATATATATCAACACAGCAGTGATAACTAAAGCAATTAAAAGCCCATACAGACATCCCAAGCTTGGCAGCAATTACGCAACACTGTCCCTGAGATATAACCAAAAAGGACACAAAAACTACTTCCAGCGAAGTTACGGCAACACAGCGGCAGACAGTCCGAGGAAATTCAGGACTAATGTTTCAAAGTTCAGTAAAGATTCAATCAGATAATATTCCTTGTCTATTCTATTTGCATTATTTAGATCTGACTGATCATCCATCTCTTTTTGTGTGCCAACTTAACCTGCTCAATCATCTAATTCGAGAAATTTGCAAAATACTTAACTCTCCACTGACTTTTTGAATAAGATATACGATAAGCAGCCTTCTCTCAGATTTTTTTGAAGCTTTGGTCCAAAGAATGCTACTAATTTAGACACGAGTAGAGGGATTCAGTTCTTGTAGCTGGGCGGGAGGGTGTGACAGGAACATTGACTAGTGGGTGTACAATCCCTCCTGTAGTCAATCTGTGTAGGCTTTGCACTTTCCCTTCTGCATCAGAAAGTTGTAGGGTTAAGCACCTTATCAGGAGTTTGAGCTCATAAGCTAGACTCACACTACAGTGCAGTGCTGAGGGAGTGCTGCATTGGTGAGGGTGCTGTTTTTCAGATGAGATGTTAAACTAAGGTCCTATAAGAAAGAAAGAACTTACATCTTTCATCACCTTAGGACGTCCCAAAGCGTTTCATAGTCAATAAAGTACCTTTGACGTGTGGTCACTGTTATAATGCAGGAAGTTCAGGTGAATGCTAAATTGCCTATGACTCTATTTGATAAAGAGCAGGGAGTTCTTCTGATGCCAACATCCCTCACTCAACCAAACCCACCAATGGTCATTTATCTCATTGCTGTTTGTGGAATCTTGCTGTGTGCAAAATGGCTGCAGTATTTTGCCTACACAGCGATAGTCACAGCACTTCAAAGCAATTCATTGTACATTAAATGCTTTGAAATGTTGCTGAGATGCAATGAGATCCTATACAAATTCAGGCTCCTCTCTATCAATTTTGGTGTCAAATTTTTGCCTAAACCAGGGCGAATTCAATACCAAATCACTAAGATAAGTGATTGAGAAGGCCAGATTTTCCAATCAATGTTATTTTAACACTGCTGGTAACCCGTTTAAAATAAATGGGTTACCTCCCAACGTTTACTTAAAGCTGATTTGGAAAATCTAAGCCCGACTGTCTAAACCCCTTTGGATTAGGGCCTGAATGACCATCTGGGAGAAGATTGCTTCATGCTATTTGACTGTGCTGGAACTGGATCCTGCTGCCACAGGTAGAACAGGGACTGTATTTAACAGCAACACCACAGCATTCTCCTTTTCAGAGAAGAACTCTGGTTTTCCAGTAATTCTGTTGACAGAAAGCTCTCTGTGTACTGTTCCATTAGGGAATGTAACAAATTTTAACATTATCAAGTGGGATTTATTTTACGTGCTACAACACTCGAAGGAAATATTGTACTAAAGGAACGAATTGTCACAAGAGAAGGTGCATCAATTGTCAGAGGGATTTTATTCCAACTTTCTCTCCTGAGGATACTGACCCTTGCTGGAGTACAGGTTCCATGGCCACCAGTAGCTATCCAGTACCTTGTCTAAGTGGCCATCCCTCACATGTGCATTGGACACTTGAGTGTCTACAGGCTATTTGACAATATAGGGCATAACAGCCAAGTCCAATTCTGTTCTGTCTTGACCTGATATCCATACCTGTCCATTGCAACCTGGATGATATCTTTCCCCCCATCCATGGACTTAAGAGGTCAATTATACTATCCCTAACAATGCTTTGACAGAGATCAGCTAACTCAAAACAGATCAGGGATCGTGCTTTGAACAATCAGTACAATAGCAGGCAGTGCATCTGCTGCTGAGCCATTTGGTGAGCATTTATATAAAGGTACTATATTTTTCCTCCTGTTTTTATCATGTAGCTGTTCACCTCCTTGTATCTTCCTCCTACTGGAAAGTGGGAGGACTCCAGGCTATCGACTTGACTGACCATATGACCATAAGAGATAAGAGGAGGAGTAGGCCATTCGGCCCCTCAAGCCTGCTCTGCCATTTAACGAGATTATGGCTGATCTGATTTTTACCTCCACTTTCCCGCCCTTTCCCCATATCCTTTGACTCCCTTGGTGATCAAAAATTTGTCTAACTCAGCCTTGAATGTATTCAATGACTCAGCCTCCACAGCTTTTTGGGGTAAAGAATTCCAAAGATTCACCACCCTCTGGGAGAAGAAATTCCTCCTCATTTCCGTCTTAAACGGGTGACCCCTTATTCTGAGACGATGCCCCCTAGTTTTAGATTCCCTCATGAGGGGTAACATCCTCTCAGCATCTACCCTATCGAGTCCCCTCAGAATCTTGTATTTTTCAATAAGATCTCCTCTCATTCTTCTAAACTCCAATGAGTATAGACCCAACCTGTTCAATCTTTCCTCATAAGACAACCCTTCCATACCCGGAATCAACCTAGTGAACCTTCTCTGAACTGCCTCCAATGCAAGTATGTCCTTCCTTAAATAAGGGCACCAGAACTGTACGCAGTACTCCAGGTGCGGTCTCACCAGCACCATGTACAATTGTAGCATGACTTCCCTGCTTTTATACTCCATCCCCCTAGAAATAAAGGCCAATATTCCTTTTGCCTTCCGGATTACCTGCTGCACCTGTATGTTGACTTTTTGTGTTTCATGTACGAGGACACCCAGATCCCTCTGTGCCGCAGCATTTTGTAGTATTTCTCCATTCAAATAATATTTTGCTTTTTTATTTTTCCTCCCAAAGTGGATGACTTCACATTTTCCCACATTATATTCCATCTGCCAAATTTTTGCCCATTCACTTAACCTGTCAATGTCCCTTTGCAGACACTTTGTGTCCTCATCGCAACTTGCTTTTCCACCTATCTTTGTATCATCAGCAAATTTGGCCACATGACACTCTGTTCCTTCATCCAAGTCATTGATATATATTGTAAATAGTTGAGGCCCCAGCACTGAGCCCTGCGGCACCCCACTAGTTACAGATTGCCATTTTGAAAATGACCCTTTTATCCCGACTCTTTGTTTTTGATCGATTTATATTATGGACTCGTATCCACCAGAAACTGGATTGCCAATATCCAAACTTATTTTGTTTACAGCCTTCAATCCATCAGAGAGAGAGAAGAGACCTTCATGCAACTTGTCTGAGATGGATTCAAATCCCGGAATTAAAAAGAAAGCACTCCTTGTTTTTAAGCTCACAATTACACCATTAATTAGGATCAAGCAAATATCAAAATTGGAATTTAAAAATAAAATAACGTTAACAAACATGAAGCATATTCTGTACAGTAATATTGAGTTTATAAAATGCTCTTAACCTGTCCTCAAGGAGAGATACAGCAGTTAAAACATTCCACGAGACCATGGTCGAAATTTTTACCTTTCCTGAAGGTGCTAGGTACAATTCATGGACAATTGTGCACCCGCCAGTACCTCACCCAAGCAGCCGTTCTTCCTGTGTGATTTTGGGCAATGATTATCAGCAGGCTATTTAATCGTGCGGGGCTTCAAAGCAGAGAATATCCCAGTCCACACGTGCCCTTTCAGGAAGGATCACTGAAAGGCAATTAGGATTGGGAACCCTGACTGATTTTCTTCCCCCACCCCGACATGAAGCCAAGGAGGATCCAAGACCAAAGACTAATCGAGACACCCCACCATTTCCCTGTCTATTTTATATATTAGCTCTTACAGTATTCAACATTATTGCATTATTCCAGCTTCCAACAGATACTGTGCACAGGATGGAAGTTTTAAATATCCAATTGTTTTGGAGTGAAACAATACTAAATTGATGAGTTTCTTCAGTTGAATTATAATGGATTATTTGTTAGTCAGTCATTAAAATACGTCAGTCTGTGCTGGATGAAAAGTATTATTTTCAAAAGTAGTGTTCCCTGTGAGCTGAAAGAGGACCTGAAGCAATGGTATCAGTTTTTCACTGGCAAAAAATTGTTGGAAATTGAAACAAAGATTGGAAAGCTCACAGTTTTATAAAATTTCCAGTTCATAATTTTACCCTTGTGAGCTTAATGATTTACATTCTTCCTGCTGTTTCAAATACGCCTGCCAAATCCTTCCCCAAGTCTCCCAGGACTGCCATCTGTTGATAGGTGATGGCAGTAAGGCTGGCTGCATTCACTGTTATAACTCCTCTTCATACTGGTTTTGTGGTTGAAATTAAACCAATATCCTTCATCGTCGCTGGGTCAAAATCCTTGAACTCCCGCTGTCCCTTCACCCCACGGACTGCAGCGATTCAAGAAGAAAGCCCACCAACACCTTCTCAGGGAAACTAGGGATGGCTAATAAATGCCGGCTTTGCCAGTGATGCCAACATCCAGAATTTAAAAAGGTCTATTTTTGTTAATTTTGTGCTTCTCAGGGTGATAGATATTAGTGCTGGGCTGCTGCGTTTCCTACATTACAACAGTGACTACACTTCAAAAGTAATTCATTGGTTGTGAAGCAGTTTGGGCCATCCTAAAGTTACGAAAGCCGTTATATAAATGCAAGTTCGTTCTTTCTTTCTTTCTTTTCTTCATTCCTTCTTTACTTCTTTCTTTCCTTCTGTCTTTCATCTGAGTGAAATTGCAATTAATGCTGAATTAGGGGGCGGTTTTGTGCTGTGGGCCTGTGCCTACTAACAACCGGACTGAGACTTTCCAGATACATTTCAGGTAAGACCATCGTAGCCACAATCTTTTCCTTTCCATTTTGGACAATTTTTTTGTGCTCATCAGATTAAGGGATGCTGGAACACTTTTGATACCCAGGTGGGTGCCCCGTATTATTGGTGCAGAGGCCCAAAGCCCCGAATGTATCCAGTGCATAAACTGTGCCCAAGGCTCTTTGTGGCCCAAAAAATGTTACAAATGAGTAACTGTAGCATCTGATTGGCACTCCAGACACACAGTGCCCATTTGGAATAGGCACTAAAGGGCAGGCCAGCTAAAAAAATTAAACTTTCAGTTATGTGTAGCCCTTTCCTTGTTATAGTGACTGCAGGCCTTTATCCCGGCCTTCAGTGATCTATTAGAAAGAAAGAACTTGCATTTATTAAGTGCCTTTCATTACCTCATGATGTCCCAAAGCGCTTTACAGCCAATGAAGTACTTTTGAAGCGTAGTCACTATTGTAATGTAGGAAACGCGGCAGCCAATTTGTGCACAGCAAGCTCCCACAAACAGCAATGAGATACGTGAGCAGATAATCTGTTCTTTATAGTGATGTTGGTTGAGGGATAAATATTGTCAGGACACCATGGGGAACTCCCCTGCTATTCTTCGGAATAGTTCCATGGGTTCTGTTACGTCCACCTGAGAAGGCAGACAAAGGCCTCAATTTTAGATCTCTTCTGAAAGACAGCACCTCCGCCAGTGCAGCACTCCCTCAGTACTGCACTGAAGTGTCAGCTTTGATTCCCACTCAAGTCTCTAGAGTGGGAATTGAATCCACAACTTTCTGACTCAGAGGCAAGAGTGCTACCACTGAGCCAAGGCTGATGCCTAATTCTTCAATGACTGTGCCCCAGTACATTTAAAATGAAAAGAAAAATGATGAAACTGCATGAGCAAACAGCAGCCCTTTACAGGCTGCTGCTACATAACATTGCAATCCCCAGCTCCACCTAGCCATTAATGGTCCCCCAGTATTGCTAGGTAGTACTCCCAAGTAATTATAGTATGGGTCAGATGAAGCATAAAACTCCCTTCAATCTGTTCTAAGTCATTGGATACTGACCAATCCTTGATGATCTATCCTTGATGATTCAACCCATTCCAAACCTATGGACACTGAAGCGAAATGTAGCAATTGAGGTCAGTTAACTCAGCACCGACTAAGAATTGAACCTGGAATATTTCTTCAAGCACCTCTGAGTTTTGATTCTAAACTTGGGGTTGTCAATACCCATTCAACAAAAAGATGTAATGTTTCCCTGACTAACCTGTTTGAACACCATTCACTCCTTTGATTGCTGTGATTATCTCTCTGCCGAGGTGTGATAAAGGGCAGTTAGAAAGATTATCTGTAATCACCAGGCATTGTTCTCTGACTATATATGCTGTGCCTATATGCATCTCTTCACTTCACCTGACGAAGGAGCAAAGCTCCGAAAGCTTGTGATTTCAAATAAAGCTGTTTGACTATAACCTGGTGTTGTGTGACTCCTTACATTTGTCCACCCCAGTCCATCACCGGCATCTCCACATCAACAAAAAGATTGTAATTGTTTTTCCCAGATCTCCTCAAGATGTGGGAGATTAGAATGCGAAGAACAAACATTTGGAAAAGAAGGCATGTAATAAAAAGAGTTTTGAAGAGCAGTCATTTGAAAGAATTAAAATACAGTAATAAACTTTGATTTCCTTTGATATCAACCCACGCAGCACAACAAAAGGGAGACTGTGGGTTTATAAATAGCTCAGTTGCAAGCTGCTGTTTTATTTTTTGAGCTTGTCACATGAACCACGTTTTCTGTGCAGGATCTGCAGTTCACGGTGACGTAACATAAAATCAATTCTGTAGATTTTTCTTACGTAAGGGTATTAAGGATTACGGAACCAAGGCAAGCAGATACAGATCAGCCATGAATGGCGGAACAGGATTGAGGGGCTGAATGGTCTACTCCTGTTTCCATGTTCCTGTAATCAGCAGGGGCTGGGCCAGCGAAGGGAAAGCAGTCCTGTTTGTTGGTCTATCTGACACCTCATAGTGCAGAATTTAAGACATTTGCTTCACAGGCAAACCATTTGGATAATACAAGGGAAGCTTCATAACAACAAATCTAATGAGATCAACAACTTTAGACCTTTACTGCCTCCTCTCTAGCATTTTCCATATTTTTTTCAGATTTTCACCGTTCATAGTTTTCACTTTTTATTTCTGTGCAAAAACCACTTGCGAGCAACGTTCCAGAGCTCAGTTGTAGCCGATGCCCCTGCTGGGCTTCTGTTCCATAACGCAATTACCAAGTGATGAAACCATCATCTGGTTAGGGTCTTTTTGAGCTCATATTTAATCTGTAACACTCCCAATTTTGTTGAGTTTAGTTCACAAGACCCACGTGGACGGAAGAGGGCATTCAGCATTGAAAGACCTGACAGTCGCTACCCACCCACCATCAAAGTATTTAAAAGAGATTCCAGAGTTTTCACATCCATTCCTAAACCTGGAAGTCCACTCCAGGTTTTTACCATCAGTCCTAAATTTGCCATTCACTAGTTTGCACTTGTACCCCCTTGCCCTCTGTCATGATTTGCTTTGAAGTAGTTTCCTAGATGTACCCTTTCTAGCCCATTTTATTATCTTCTTTATCTCTATGAACTCCCCTCTAAGTCGTCTCCTTTCAAGATGTGGAGATGCCGGTGATGGACTGGGGTGGACAAATGTAAGGAGTCTTACAACACCAGGTTATAGTCCAACAGCTTTATTTGGAATCACAAACTTTCGGAGCTTTCCTCCTTCGTCACCTGACGAAGGAGGAAAGCTCCGAAAGTTTGTGATTCCAAATAAAGCTGTTGGACTATAACCTGGTGTTGTAAGTCTCCATTCAAGGCAGGAAAGTCCCAATTTTTCCAGTCACTCAGCCCTATGGATCAACCTCATTAAGGAATTAGAGTGTAAACTTACAAGTATTGTGAAAAGAATAGTTTTAAAATCTCCTGCCATACAAGGGCATCTTTTTGATTTTAACCAGCCTTTGCCAGCTCCTTCTGTTCTTGCATTCTGATCTCTGCAGATTTGCTACAGGCCCCTAACTGACGTTCTTGTAGCTGACATCAGTTCATATGAGAAGGGTGTGAGAAGGTCCCAAAATTAAGGGTCTCCACAACTGCCCACCATAGTAAAATAGTCTACCGCCACTTACTGACCAGGCTCACACACGAAAAATAACCGCTTACAGCCTATGTTATATAATTGTTCTTCCATTCTGTTATCTGCAAAGCCACTATTCAACCTCCAGTCAACCCAATCCACCAATTTGTAATCCAACCATCACCCCAGCCCATCTTCACAATTCTCATAAAAAGGCTTTTCACTCATTCTCTCATCTCTCAACTTCCTGACTCTCATCCCACAGGCCCTCACACACAAAGCTCACTTTTATTTTTCTTGGCCTCTTTATGCACACCCTCTGACCTGCCAAACCAACCATGAGGTTTTCAAGCCCCTCACTTCTCATCTCAACTCTTGTCTGTTCTCAAGGCCCAAGCTCCACTTTTCCCAGCTTCTTGACTTACACCTATCTGATTTCTGGATCCAGTTCCTTTGTCTTTCCCCACGCCTTGCTCTTTTTCCACCAGGGCTCCTATTCATTGTTCTTCGGTTCTCTGTGCCAACACTTTTTCCATTCTGCCCTCCTAACTCACAACCATTTTGCCCCTCATATCAAAAAAAATAGGAGGTGCTGCCTCCCAATTTGCATACCTGTGACCATACAATTTATATCTCCTTATCTCCCAGACCTAACATTCATTTTTCTCTACTTCCTGATTTGCTTTCCATTAATCCCAAGCTCCACAAACCATATTCCCACTCCCCAGAACCAAACTCTCACTCTCGCCATTATGCTGATCGCCATGGACCCTGGTGCCAAATCTCCAAGTTCTCAACCTGTCTTTCTTGACCTCTTAGAATTACACCTTGCCGACCGAATCAAGCTCAGCTGTGATGTCACCTACAGTAGAATAGTCTGCTGGTATAAACTGTCCAAGCTTGCATGAAGAATGGCCACTTGGGCAAGATTACCAGAGGCTAGCGTGTGCCTGTGGAACCATACCCTGGTGTGAATCAAAACAATCAGGAGAGGAAAGGAAAAAACTGGGGAAAACTGTCAATATTTGCTTTGGGAAGTGGGGGGGTTATTCCCTGCGGATTCTGGGGGTAAAATTAGTCTTGGATGGTTGTGCAAAAAGGGAGAAAGTGAATTGTTGGCCCATTTTCGATCTTCAAAATCGGGTGGAATGTAAAACAAGCTGTCGATTTGCTATTGCCTTTTTTTATGTTACCGTCCAAGGCAAATTTCACCCCCTATGTGTCTGATCCCTGATATTTTAGCAACAGGTAGCCTTATAATACAGGATCATTCATCCAAACCCAGGTAGCCTAGCATAGAGGGGATTACCTAGGTAGTGATGCACCATCTAATCCTCAACAATTGAATGGGGATGGGGGAGGTATGTGGCCTCAAAGTTCAACTGCAGCCAAAACACGAGGCCCAGATTCAGCTTCGTGACGGTTCAAATTTTGTGTTTTTTGATTGTAAATCCCGTAGCTGAGAAAAATCAGGTTTCTAGTCCCACATGGTGATTTACTGACAAATACCTAACACAAAGAGCAAGGCTTATTATCTCACCGGGTCATCAGGCTCATTAGTTACATGAGTCAAATTCACTCTATAGCTGGTTTTTCTTCTCATCCGACCATTGAGCCCAATACTTTCCGTAGTTAATGGGTCAAAGGGAATATTTAATTCACAGGGTCCTTTCGATTTCAAAAATGTAGAGGAACTTCATGTGAAATGTGAGGGATAAGATGTGCATCAAAGCCAAAAGTCGAATTGGACACTTATTGGTATTAATGAAAATAACAGTGGGAGAGACTGACTATGAGCTGGAACCCTGTTTATGTGAATTGTAAGTCTATGCTTCATGAGTTTGGAACATTACACTTCAGTATGAGTGATGTTTTACAACTCAAAGCAAAAAGAAAATTCACCTCCAGGCTCAACTGACACAGATAAAACAATCAAAATTTTACATTTCTTGTCCTTGAAAGTTCTTCCTTACACACCCTCCTCCTCCCCCCGCGAACCCCCACCCCCCCCCCCCCCACCAAAATCCTACTTTCCTTTTTAGCCTTTCTTTCTTTTTTCGCCTCCTTTCCCTCGCTCACTTTCTGCCACCGTCTTTCTTTTTACACCTCGTTTTCATCCTTACTTAATTGAAACTTGCAACCTGAGGTGTTCATTCTGCTGCTTGTTCCCAGAAGCAACCGATTCTTCTCAATAATTTGCTGTCGTTCAGTGTTCTATTTCAAAGATTAAAAAGCTGAAATGTGAAGTAATTGCTTTCTAATGGGTACTAAATCTGCCGCTGAAATTCTTCCGAGCCTGTAATTATCATGAATTATTGCACTTTCCCCTTCCTTGCTGCTCACAAACAATGAATTCTGTTGTGAAACTAACAAAGAATGTGGTCAAGTTCCTTCAATTGGAGGATGAGGGGGTGGGGGTAATGTTGAGGAAGGGAAAGATCACTTTAAATAAAATCTTACTGAAGATCCTAGGCTGCCTGATTCAGTATTCAATGATAGTGGCTGTTGGGACAGTGTCTCCTCCCAGCGTTGTGAAGTCCATCCTGTGCTGGTGGTTGCCCCCCCCCTGTGTCTCAGTGTGCTCCACCTCCAGCCTCTGATCTCCAGCTGTCAGCCCCTGGACGGCAGCCTGAGATCCACAGAGGCGGATCCACAAATTTGGTAATTTCCCAGCACAAGGGAGATACCCACGAGCTGGCAGGAGGAGCTGTGGATCAGCTCTTGAGCTCTCCCCATTCTGTGGCTACTGATCTAGGCTTAGAGAAGTCTGCTCTAGCTCCCTCTCTGCTTCTCTCAAGGATCCTGTCTATCAGGGCAAGGATATCTACCAAGGCAACAACAACAGGACGAGCAAAAGAAAACACACACAAACAAGAAGGAACGAATGAGAAAAGAAACACAAGGATCCAAGATTTAAAACGAAGTTAGTTTCTCTGCAAGGTGTATGGTACTTTTCACATTTCTGAACAACTGCACTGAATTGTACAAGGTAATTGGCATTTTGAGAGAGAGAGAAAAAAGCAAGCAATTTCTTAATGTTTAGTGAACTGCACTTTTTTTTGGAAACAGCAGTCAGTTCATATGTTGGCTGCTGCACTGAATATTGAAAGTGCTTCTGTTTCAGACATAGAGGGAAAAAAAGGTAGTAAAGATTTTGTGCCTGCAAAAAGCCACTTAATATGCTCTACGTGATGTTGAAATATTATACAGCACATTGTGAAAAAAACCAGGCTTTGCTATTCTTGTATTGTAGCAGAAAACTTGAGATGCTATTTGGCAGTCTGTGACTAACTTCAGGATATCTTAAGGCTGCAAGAGGGCATTCGATAAAGTAATTAAATGGCTCTGGGGGGCTATTTCTTTTAAGATGCATTATTTTAATATTCTAAATGCTGCAGAAGAAAAGGATATCATCTGAATAGTTTGATAATGTTGGCTGGTTGGTGGGAATATAGTCTGTCTTGAAGCTGACGTTCCAGTGTAAATGATGAGGGCATAGTCGAGTCAGTGTTTGCTGTGGTGTGCACTAGAGAGGAACTTGAAAGTCTGCCCTTGGACAGATGTTCAAATATTGAAGGATGAAATCAGTACAGCATGTGGCTGTTTGATATACCAATGTATAATTTTAGCTTGGGATGTTGAATTTGCCCAAACGAACCTTAAACAAAAATAAAAGAGAAAGTAAAGAAATATTGAAAATGAATGTAAAATATAAAATGTACTTACCTTTCGACATCTAGTTATTAATTTATTATGCTTTTTTTAAATGCTTACTTTTATTTTATGAATAATTTCTAATTTTAAATGAGAGGGGAAAAATTGAGAACCACTCCATGCTTCAGCTGAATCACCATCCGGGCTGGCTCTTCCTGAAAATATTACCCGTTTCCCCCTCCATAGCAGTTAGTGTGGAGCACTTCAGCCACCAGATGACGCCAGGCTTCCCTCTATAAACAGACTAGCTTCTATGTAGCTTCAACAAGTCTCGTAGCAGGCAACAAAAGCAGTTTTCATGTGAGCTTTGGACCACATACAGTGAAAGTCCTCTTCGCAAGGACTGAGAGTAGATGCCAGGAAAACAAACGTCAAGAAAAAGAGGACTGTTTTTTTTTTAAATGCCCAATGCAGAAACGGAAACCTGAAGTTTACTTTTTTTTAAAAATCAGTAGTTCCTTTTTTACACACCTCCTTGTTATACAGTCTCTGTCTCTTTGCAAACTAACATAGGCGTACCTAAAGGAACTTTTTGTTGGGTGGATGAATAGTCAGATAGAAGGCTTTCTGTCATGAATTCAGCTTATGTTAGAGCATTGGGCAATCACGGTTAAGCTACTACTAGTATTGCACTTTTACATTAACTGTCGTGTGTAATGAAAGAAGATAAAGGATGTAGGAGTCAGTCAGCCATTTAAAAAACACTTTGCTGTAGCCGGGCAAGTGTGTTAAATGTTTTCTTTTCCCCCACTTTTTGTCCCTCTCCTTTATCAACCAATTTTCTTGCCTCCCTTTCTCCCCTTGGGGTGGCATTGTCTCCCACTGGGGTATGGGTTCCACAGGTGCCTTCTCTCCTCTGGTAGCCCACTGAAGCAGCCATTCTTCATCCGTGAGCCAGGACAGAGTGTCGGCAGGCTTTTCCAATGCATTACAGTCGGGCTTGACCATATCCTCTCCCAACTTGCGCTTTCACGAGGGTCACTGAGCAAGAGCACAGGTCACTCCCAACCCCCAGCCAATTTCCCCCTCATTAGCTCAGGGGTGCTGAGGCCAATTTTAGCACTTCTATGATACCCTGGCTGAGATCAATGAACTCAACACCGACCAAGGCTGGCACCTGTGACCTCCCTACTCTGTATGGCTCAGCAACACCCCAGCTGAACCATTGGGTGAGTTGTAAATTGATGTTTCAATTTAAATGTGATCACAGTCTTTGATGGAATTTATCAGATGTAAGTGCAATGATTCTTTCAATAGTTAAACTAATGAGAACTATATTGCTTACATTTTCCTTTCAAAGGTGTCATTGTTTCCTACCTATCTGATTGGCGCCAGGATCTTGCGTTTTAGAAGGAATCTTATAGGGCAAATTGTGGATCCTATTAAATTGTTTTCAAATACATTATTATATGATGGCAGTGATACATTTATAGATCTAGGGTTTAATTCCCTCTCGTAACCCACTGCCTAGTATATTTGCTTAAACAGGATAATAACTACATTAAAACAGTGCAAAAGAAATGCTACTTGAACATCTTAACCAATGTGGTACCAGAGGATGTTGAAGTCTCTTGTATTTTGGTTGTATTTGATAGGTGTCATTACCAGATCTTTTTATTTGGTTCACTGTATCTTTGGTGCACCATTGGTTTAATTTTTCATAAGCTGTTCAGTATTGATCCTATTTATTTAACTGTCTTTGCAATAAAAGACCATTTTTTTCCCCCAATTACTTTCTGTTTATGACAACTTTGGGGGCATTTCACCTGACATCACGACACCTGTCACTCCACAACCTCTCGCTAAATTAACATGAGGGAAGCACGTTGAAAATTGGCCAAAAAATTAAAAACACTTCAATATAGATTTGAAAGTCTTTTTAACCAGGTGCGTTGTGTAAATAAAGTGTATATCGGGGACGGGTGGTTTACGCAAGATAAACCACCGTGTCACACAGCTACCACAAATCACAGGTAGCCTACCTAAACCATAGTGCAGAGTCAGGAAGCTGTTCTCATTAGCAGATGAGAATTAGTTTGATTGTTGATAAATTATATCAATAGAAATTTAAGTAATTGCCTGGAGACCAAGCCAACTGGTCTGGGAATGGTACAGAGCTGGTTTGGCGGTTCAGCTTTTATTTCTAGAAGGCTGCTGTGAGCATTGCTTTCATAAGTCCCCTACACTGATACACATTTCTGCTCTTTGAATCACCTGTTGGATCATTTGAGTACACTTTAGCTGATGACCTTGATGTGAAAAATGGAGCTGGACCATATTTAAAATTGTTAATACGTTACTGTGTTGTACAGTTGTCAACCCTCCAGGATCGTCCCGGATTCTCCGGGAATTAAAGATTCTCCTGTACGCTGCTGTGGGCAACCCAGGAGAAAAATCATGGGGGCATTAAAAAAATTGTGTGTTTGTTTTTTCTTTTTTGGACACTTTCGTTTGTTAGATATAAAAATATTGGAGGCGGGGTAAAAAGGTCACTTGACTTGACTGGGCAGGGCGGTTGGAAGCAGGAGGTCATTTGATGAAATCTCCAGGAATATGTCAAACCAGGGTTGCCAACCGTACTGTGGTGGGCACTGACCTCACACTTTAAACAAAACATCATGCTATCTTTTCAAGAGTTCAATGTGCAGAAGATACACCGTGAGAAAGGAGCAGTGCATCATCAAAAATAGACCATCGAGTGATGCCAGGCAACAACAACAATTTGCATTTATATAAAGCCTTCAACGTAGTAAAACGCTTCACTCGAGCATAATCAAACAAAATTTGACATTGAGCCACATAAGGAAATATCAGGAGAGTTTGGTCAAAGAGGTAGGTTTTAAGGAGCGTCTTAAAGGAGGAGAGAGAAGCGGAGAGGTTTAGCGAGAGAATTCCAAAGCTTAGGGCCTAGACAGCTGAAAGCACAGCCGCCAATGTAAATGTGTTGCTTAATGAAATGTATTGCCCGCGTCATGCTGGATTCCTTTTCCGAGGAAATTTTGTATTCTCACTATTGTCCACTTCAAGTTGTCAATCCACCATTTCTTCAATGTTTGTATAATTTACTATTTTTTCCCCTCTCCTTTACCGAAGAGTTTAACTCTTGCTGGGGTATGATTCTACAGATATAGGCCGCACTCACCCAAGTGGTCACTCTGAGCCTACCCAGAGAGTTTTGATGGGCAAATAAACCATGGAGAGCATCATAGCTGAGCTCGATTCTGTCCTCACCTAACAGCCACTTCCAGCAGGGGGTCTCTAGATAGCGAACAGATGCAGGCACCCACTGCGTGATTTCTTTTCCCCTTCCATTTCCCTCCCCATTACCCCCAGCTCATAACACAATAGCCAACTGCATGCCTACTGTCACTCTGACTAAGATCAGTTAACTCAACACAAACTGTGAATCAAGCCTGGGACTATCAAGTCCTCTATGGTTCAGTAGCATACCAGACAATGCAATAACTCTGAAGGCTAACCATCAGGGAATCTCTTTCTTTACTCTATAGGATCATATAGGATTGGGTAGACAACATAAAAATCCCACACAATTTTTCTGAAATGTGAGTACTTTTGATTCAAATAAAATGATTTCTATTTGTATTTCATTCTAAGAATTTAAATGGTGCTACGAATTCAGAAATTACTGAAACTCATTCGCACAGAGGACGAATTTGGGGGCAGTTTCCAAAATGATGGCAAACTCGGTCATTTTCAAAATAGTTCTACTTTATGGACTGTTTTAAATATACATTCGAATTAGGTTGGATTTTAAAACTTATTAAAAGGAGCATTGCATTCGCGAAAAGTGACAAATCCCTTCTTGTGTATTTACACATTTGATATCAAATGGTTGAAACACAATCATTAATTTACTGTCAAGCAACAAAATGACTATAAAAATGGTGCTCACTCCATCTGACTCTTCTCTCCCGAAGCAGAAAGAGAAAAAATCTTCACCCCTTTTTCATGAATAGCAGTCACTTTTTTTTTTGTTACTGTACAAATTTAAAGGGATGTGGTTGTTAATTGTCACTTTGCATCCTCCGTGAATCAGACTCATTTTTTTCAATGGCAGGAGTTTCTGTTCTGGCCCCTCCCCCTGCAGCATTTATGATGGCGAGTCATGTATAGCAGATGTGGCTACCATGTTTATCCAGATGTTTTTCAACAGAAGGAAACAATGGCATGGCTGGTAAGACCATCACCAAGGCCATTGATTTGAGGTTCCACGGAAAATTGGGCGGAATCGCGGAATTTCATCCCAGAAAATTCTGTAATGGAACTCAATCACCATAAACCAATAGCCATTATTGTAAACAGATGGACTGCAAACTACAAAACACTAGCATAAATCCTGAGTTCCTATATAACAAAACTAAACTTGGGGCCCGATATTACCATGGCAGTGGGTTCGCGGCGGGGGGGGAGCGATTTTGGTGAAATCAGTCTGCTCCGCGTGCAATCGCAGGCTGATTGGATCCACTTACCTCTTGTTCCGGGTTCCCCGCTGCCAAGCTGCGCGGTGGGCGGACTGCACATGCTCAGTAAGGTCTATCAGCTGGAGGAGCTCTATTTAAAGGGGCAGTCCTCCACTGACTGATGCTGCAAGATATAGGAAAAATTACAGCATGGAGCAGCCCAGTGGGAAGGCTGCTCCTAGGTTTAATGATGCCTCACTCCAGCTCTTATCGGATGGGGTGAGGAGGAGGGGGAGGACAGAGATCTTCCCCCCGACGGGCGGGAGGAAGCGGCCTGCCTCTGCCACCAAGAAGGCCTGGCTCGAGGTGGCAGAGGAGGTCACCTGCACCACCAACATATCGCGCACCTGCATACAGTGCAGGAGGCGCTGCAATGACCTAAGTAGGTCAGCCAAAGTGAGTACACTTACTCATTCCCCTACACTCCGTCTGCCACATCACCGCCCCCACCCCACATCTCCTTCTGCACTGCCAACACTACTCTGTCACATCACCCCTCACACCCACTCAAACCTCATCCTCATCTTACCTGCACTTACTCACCTCGCCAGTACTCATCCCGCCACTACCACTCAACCCAATCCTCATACAATCTCATGGCTCTATCTCATACTCACCCTCTCATGCATCTCTTTCACAGTCAGCCTCACTCAACCTGCCACTACCTGTGCTGCAGCCACAGGGCATGCATCACATATGTGCAGTAGGCAGCGTAAGGCAAACGTGTCGTGAGCATGAAGGGGATGCACAAGGGTGTTTGAAGGTTTGTCATGGTTTTTACTTATATTTAATTTCTGAGCAACTCACATTACATATTATATTGGCACCACTACTGCCACGTCTTTGCGAATCTTGTCTGGTTTGTGCAATAATGCCCTTTCCTGAGGATCACAATGAAGACCCACAACTGATGCCACCCATTGTGTCACTGCAGAGTGGGTGTAGGTGTATTTGCAGGGCTCTTTTGTGCAGACGACTGAGAGACGTCGGCGATGTCCCCGGTGGCACCCTGGAAGGATGCGGAGGAGAAGTTGTTGAGGGCAGTGGTGACTTTGACAGTGACAGGTAAGAAGATGGTGCTCGGGCCAGCCAGGAGCAGCTCGGCATGAAGGAGGCTGCAGATGTCCACGACTACATGTCGAGTGACTCTGAGCCTCCGTGTGCTCTGCTGCTCAGAGAGGTCCAGGAAGCTGAGCCTCGGTCTGTGGACCCTGTGGCGAGGGTAGTGCCTTCTGCGATGCATCTCTCTCTGCCATTGCCCTCCCTCCTGCTGTGCAGGTGGATGTGTCACAGCACTGTGTTGTGGAGCTCCACGTGTCAGAGGTGGACGGCGTGGACGGCGAGGCTGGTGATGCTGTTCGCCCTCCGAGGAGGTCATGACTGCAGCTACGGCGGCCCCCATCCAGAAGATGTACATCTGAGGGGGTCAGCAAGGTTGGTAAATGTGTCTGGACACCGGAGTAAGTGTGCAAGTTGGTGAATTTTATTGTTAGGAGGAGGGTGGTGGAGGCCAAACTTTGTCCAAAGTGACAGAGTGGCCTCCTGCAATGAGTGAGGGTCTCCCCCCCACCCCACCCCACCTGTCAGATGGACCTTTGCAGCTGCCACAGGCTGATGGCTGCAACACGTCCATTTGAACTGGGAGTGTTTCCCCCAGTACGGGAAACAGTCCCAGTTGTTTGTGAAATCCCAACCCTCCTGAAACATTTCATTATTCAGGTCTGTAAACGACCTGAAATACCAAAATAATTAGCTTAAGTGGCACCCCGCTGGCTTTAATTGCCGGCGGGAGTCCCACATGCGGGGGCTGCGCGCGCATGCCAGCGCGTCAGTGGGAAACCCGGAAGTGGGCGGGTTGGAGCCGGGCTCCCGACCCGCCCCGGGAATCTCCGATTTTCGTAGCCCCCCCGCCAGGAACGCACCCGATTGCGGGTGCTAAAATAGAGCCTTTGATTTCTTCGGTCACCTTGAACCAATGGCTCAAACTATGATATCAGAGATCCAGGAATCGTAAACAGAAAAGTGTTATTTTTTTAAAAATGATAAGATCCATTATGGAAACCACATCTGCAGTAAATATCACATCTGGTGAAGGATGGCAACTTCCAAATGGAGTGGTGGTGGGGCTGGAGGGGGGGCATTTAATTCCAACTGTGGATCAGCAGCTCTGTCTGTATACGCAGACAATACATTCTCCACTTTGCTGGTGTGTACCACCCTTCTCCCCCCTCATGCCCCACCTCACTCCCAACATTAGGAAAAGTCTGTGGCCTGAATGGTAAAGTCACAAATACAGCTCACCCATGTGCAGTATTTGCTAATTCTACCACACAGTACAAATGGAGCAAATTTCATACAAACGAAACCAAGTACATATTATGGAGCTGCTTCCACTGGGAATAGTTTATAATATGAATGGAATATTAAAGAGAGATTCTCACCATCAGCAGCCTCTGGTAAAGCAAAGGATGACTGATGCTGTTCATATATTTTTAAAGTTTAGTTAAACCAGTGATGGGCAATGGCTTCGAAGGAATACTGAGTCCCAATACTATCAATTGTAAACAATTTTACAACACCAAGTTATAGTCCAGCAATTTTATTTTAAATTCACAAGCTTTCGGAGGCTTCCTCCTTCGTCAGGTGAACGATGTGAAAATGTTCACCTGACGAAGGAGGAAGCCTCCGAAAGCTTGTGAATTTAAAATAAAATTGCTGGACTATAACTTGGTGTTGTAAAATTGTTTACAATTGTCAACCCCAGTCCATCACCGGCATCTCCACACCAATACTATCAAGCAGCGATGTTAAACTACACAGTGCAGTAGCACCACTGGGTTCATAGTTATATCTTCAATGTTAGTCCAGCTCTCTTGCAGTGTCAGGCTCGATGTCTTCTTTGAGTCAGCGTGCCTCAGCGATATCCTCCGCACTCTAACTAAACTAAATTACTCAAATAAAACCCAGCAGAAATGGACAGAACAGAATATACAGGGATGCAGTGTTAATCAGAGTTCACTGCGACAGATTTTTGAGGGGTCACGATAGTGAGACTACCTCATTTTTAAAAAAATCCACTGCTCCCATACAAGGCACCCTGGGAAGCATTACATCACTGTAGTTAATATGTAGCACTCTGTAGCCGTGCTCTTTATGGAAAAAAAAGTTTTCCAGTAATACCTCGGCTTATAAATAAAAGATTTACTTTCTTTCTATAAATCAACACTGTGGTGCTTTAGGGGGTGAAACTCGAATTGGGTGGGCATTGCAACTGCCGCCAGTTTGCATGCCCCACCCGATATTCAGGAATGCACGGGGCATACAAACGGGCAACAGATAAGATGCCGCTGGTTTTGCGTCCCCACCCAACTAGAATTTCATCTCTTTAGAGTTTTACAGCACGGTAACAGAACAAACTGGCCACAGAAATGTCATCTTGCCCTGAATGCATCAGATGAGGCAAGAAACATGGCCCACCACCCTATCAGTGGTCAAAAATGGAATGATTTCCCTAAAATGTTGTAGTGTATGGACAAGGGCACTTGGTCAGGGATTTTGGCTGTGAGTAAACTATTGACATTTTTTTTAAAAGGGCAGATTTTCTCTTATATTCCTAAAACTGAGAGGGGACACCATAATTCACTGTAATTCTGCATCCTTACTGTGTTGATATAAAAGACTCATCACATTTGCCGTATCAAAGCCTCTAACTCATTCCTTACCAGAACTTCAAAACTGTGGAATTTCTTACCTCCCTCAATCTTCCCTTCCACCTACAAATTTTTAAAACCCAATCTTGGTGCCACCTAATCAATACTTTTTGATTTCCCTTGCTTTCTCTGCTACTCTTTTCAACCTCTGTTGTGTCCTGCACTGTGGCCATTGGTCCTCCACCCAGGTATGTCCATTAGATAAAAAAAAATCCTGTGACCATTCAATGTTGTACAAGTTAATTTATAAATCATCTCAATTCAATAAAAGTCACCAACACGGCAGGAAGAGAATTTCACAGATACTCACTGTTCTTCCTTATCAGTATTTGTACGAGACATTAAAAGGGTAATAGCACAGTTAATGTATGACATCAGGGGTGGAATATTTAGCACATTATGACGTAAAACTAGGCAGAAAACAGAGCTAATTTTTTTTGTAAAATATAGGAAGACACAGTGTTACATTTTTTATATATATTAAAAATGGTTTACCAATGCATGCAGGCATCATACTCCAGATGTCACACTTGGTTACAGATGCAAAACAATTGTACAATGCTAGGGCTTCTGAACTGCAGCCTGACACTTACTAGCACATTCCAATCTGCAAAGCTTCTTGACCAAACAACAATTGAACTGTTGAGAGGCCTCAGGTTGTTTACCGCTAGCAATTAAACTTTATGCCCTTAAAGGAACAGGTCATTTAAACACTGCTTCACCTTAGCAGCAAAATAATACATTCTCTATTATAAAGCAATGGATTATCTGACATACTGTGAGTAATGTCACAGAAGATCAGTTAATGTGTGTGTGTATGTATATATATGTATGTTTTGCAGCTAGCATGTGCATGTCACATTTCAGATGCTATACTTCAAGATGTCATAATTGTTACAGATTCAAACCAATCTTAAATAAAGAAAGCCAGTCAGTTAATGAGCTCTTCTGACCTGGAGCCAAAAATTTATAATCATCTGGATTTGACCTCTTCCCCACTGAGAGTGCTTGAGCAGTGGCCTTAAAGGGAAAGGGCAGGCCAAACACCAATCTGTCTTAACAGTTAAACATCACAACTCTGCTCCAGGCCATAGAACCCATGATTAATGTCATGGGGAATCAGCTAGTGATGTATGATTTAATGTTTTAAATATATGATAGCACCCAGGAATTCCTTTAGTCAAAGTGTCTAACGTCTTCAGAAATCAGATTTCTTCAGTCTAGCAAATTCCAGATTGTCCTTTTATTCTTTGTAATATGTACAAACATAAACATTAATTCCCAACTCTGTTCTTCTTGTTAATGGAAGTTTTATCGTAGATATGGTAAATGCCTGGCTCTTGTGATTGCAGGACCAGTGATTTGAATTGCAGTGAAATCAGGATTTGTTTAATATTATTGCGTAGGTTGATATGCCCCCTAGAGCAAATAGCTAAATGCCCTAACCAATATGGTACTAAGCCAAACAGTGTATGAAGCCCCCAATTCAATCCTTTGTCAGTGCTGAGTTAATTTATCTTGGCTGGGGCAGCATTCAGGACAGTAGAATTGATCTAAGCATCCCTGGGCTAAGGAGTGGAAAGCACAGCCAGAATTCCTGCTTCTAATCTGTGCCTTGCTGGAAAGTGCGCACTTGTAGGTTAACAGACTAGTTCAGTCTTGGTCATGATGTGCCCCACTGTCAAACTGCCAATGTCCAGGCTCATGCATGGGGAGAGGACACAATACTATACGTCAACTGGTACCTTTAGAGCCAAGACCCAGAAAAAGGTCTGATTTTTAAATATTGTAACATGGCTGTGCTACGCTACAGTTACTGCTCTTCAAGTTACATCACCTTGCTGAAGAATTTGGAGGAAACACTTTTTTACTTGCATACAAGCACGTTGTCCACTGATGCAAAAATGTATCATTGAGACACTTAACTCAAGGTATCAAGGTGATGACAATGACACATGACTTTCCTTCATCAAACAGAAAAAGTTTGTCATCAAACATTTTTTCGGGAAGGCAACATCCCTTTAAGAGGTAATTCAAGTGTCACCTTGGCTCCATTGGTAGCACTGTTTCCTTTGAACCTGAATGTCGGCTGATACTTCAGTGCAGTCCTGAGGGAGTGCTGGATGAGAAGCGAAACTAAGGGCCTGTCTGCTTGTTTTTGGTGCTTCCAATCGATCTTAAAGATTCCAAGGCAGTGTTTAAAGAAGAGCATGGAGTTGACCTGGCCAGCATTCCTACCTCAACCAAAAACAGCTTGACTGGTCAGTCATTTCATTTCCATTTATGGGATCGTGCTGTGTGCAAAATTGCTTCCATAACAAAAAGTAATTCAGAGTATGTGAAGTGCTGAGAGATATGATTAAGTGTGGTATAAATGCTGCTCTATTTACTTTTTTCATTTACTTTGGTCTGGGTAATAAAATTAGGCTTAAGTTTCATTTTGGTTTTATGTGTATGTTTCTGGCAAGGTGAGGATTGTCTGGGAATAAAGGATCACTTTTCCGATTGTCTGGGAATAAAGGACCACTTTTCCGATTGTCTGGGAATAAAGGACCACTTTTCCGATTGTCTGGGAATAATGGACCACTTTTCCGATTGTCTGGGAATAATGGACCACTTTTCCGATTGTCTGGGAATAATGGACCACTTTTCCGATTGTCTGGGAATAAAGGACCACTTTTCCGATTGTCTGGGAATAATGGACCACTTTTCCGATTGTCTGGGAATAATGGACCACTTTTCCGATTGTCTGGGAATAATGGACCACTTTTCCGATTGTCTGGGAATAATGGACCACTTTTCCGATTGTCTGGGAATAAAGGACCACTTTTCCGATTGTCTGGGAATAATGGACCACTTTTCCGATTGTCTGGGAATAAAGGACCACTTTTCCATTTTGCAGTCAGTAATTTTATTGACTGGTCCCATTATCCCAAAAGCAACTTAACCCTAACATTGGAACAGCGCCACCTACTGACCAGATGAATGTTTCCTTTTCCTGGTCTGGATCCTGATCTGGAGACCAACTGAACTATTTTCATTTAAAAACCTTTTGGATAAACATCTATTTTCATATTATTAGCATTTATATTTATTACATAGAATTAACAGCACAGAAACAGGTCATTCAGCCCAACTGGTCTATGCCGGTGTTAATGCTACACACAAGCCCCCTCCCACCCTACATTATCGAACCCTATCAGCATATCCTTCTATTCCTTTCTCCCTCCTGTACCTATCTAGCTTCCCCTTAAATACATCTATGCTATTCGCCTCAACTACAGCATGTGGTCAGCACCGTTAAGAGGAGAGAAGGAATTAGTTGGCATTATCTTGATAATTTCAGCTTGTTTTACACAAATGTTAGGTAATTTATTTTAAAAGTGTGCAGTCTTCGTTAAAGGGGCTTTTGTTTTACAAATCTTTTAGATCCAATTTATGTCTCAATTTATGAGCCATCATGAGTTGAATTTTAGTTGGACCTGAATCCTCTGCAGCTTAGAACTACTGCAGTTTGATATGGAAGGTGATTAACAGTGTGTGTGGGGAAAGGCAAATGTGAGATGCTGTGAGGATGAGACAGTTTGGTTACAAGTGTCTGTAAATGTAATTTGGCAGTTAGTGCATATAGGTGTAGTATAGTCGGAGTAGATGGAATTACGCCAAAGGGTGTATTCACACTTAGGGGACAAACTGAACTTTGTAAACATGTTGAGTAATGGATACTTAGCAGGCTGTCAAAAGCTTGCCTTGAGTTATCTGAGAAGTTTAAAGGAGAACAGTACTCGGATGGTACTGGGTTAGAAAAGAAATGTCAGCCCTTAATATGGAATAGAGGAGTGAAAGGATGCTGGTGCCTAAGGTGTTAAAACAGGAGGCCATTAACTGAGTTCATGTCTGATGTCAGCGGGACACAAATTAAAACTGGGCTGCGTTTACGAACACCATCCCGGTACAATTAAGAAGTGTGGTGGTACTGGCAGCAAGTGAGCGGACAATTCACTCTGTTAAAACTGCTGACCAACATACGCTGTCCAATCACCTTAGAGACGGAGCATGCTCCTTGTGAGTTATAGGCCCAGAATTTCCCAGGAGCTGCTCCCGCTCCATAACTTCACTGGAAGTAAATGAGATCCCTAAGGAAATTCCCGGCCATAGTTTCCTTGGAGATTTTTGTAAAAAAAACCTTCATTGATAGTTTAATATTTCACCTGAAGGATGGCACCTCTGACAATGGAGCACTCCCTCAACACTGCACTGGAACGTCAGATGAGGTTATGTACTCAAGCCTTGTGTTGGTCTCAAATATTTGAACTCAGAAGCAAGAATGCAACCAACTAAGCCAAGCTGATGGGGGTAAATTTCCTTGCTTCTCTTTTAATACTATTCTATCCATCTTTCGGATGAGATGTTAACAAGGCCCTGTCTGCCCTCTCGGGTTGACGTAAAAGATCCCACGGCACTATTTCAAAGAAGAGCAGAGGAATTCTCCCCATGTCCTGGCCAATATTTATCCCTCCATCAATACCACTAAAACAGATTATCTGGTCATTATCTCATTGCTGTTTGTGGGACCTTGCTGTGCGCAAATTGGCTGCCATATTTCCTACATTACAACAGTGACTACACTTCAAAAATATTTAATTGGCTGTAAAGTGCTTTGGGACATCCTGAGGTAATGAAAGGCGCTATATAAATGCAATTTCTTTCCTCTTTTATTCTACCAATATGATTGGAGCAACATGTAATATATTAAATGCATCAATTATAATCACTTGGTTTTCTTTTCCATTGCCGCCTTCAGTTTTCCAACCCTGTAATTGTTTACCCTAATTTGGCTCCTTGGGCCTCTTGGTTCTAATTGTTTCCAACACTTACCAAGATTTGATATTCACTGCTTAAACTGCCGTACAACTCTGGGTCCTGCGGGTCTATACTGCAATTAATATGCGCCATACATGATTTGTGTTCATAAAGGAAACTAATAATGCCAAAAGATGGCATAAAATATTGGGATTCTCACATACTCTTTTCACTAGAATCATAGAATCATACAGCACAGGAGGCCATTCAGCCCATCATGACTGTGCCAGCTCTTTCAAAGAGCTGTCCAATTAGTCCCACTCGCCCACTCTTTCCCCATAGCCCTGCAAATTTTTCCTTTTCAAGTATATATCCAATTCCCTTTAGAAAGTTACTGTTGACTCTGCACTAAAATGTCAAATAAAGATATAAATATGTCGCTGATTGACTTGTGAGCAAAAGCACAGCCCAGTGTTGCACTGAGCCGTACAAACCAGAAAATCCCAGGTTTGATCTCTGGTCTGTTAACTGACCTTGGCTAGAGGAACTGTCAGGGGCGTATGATTGCCCCAGTCTAGGTAGGAAAAAAAAAATCAACCTTAGTTCCCGCCCCCGGTTGCTATCCAGTAATGCCTGATGAAGAGCATGCATCAAGTGAGGGCAGTATCAGGCTTGGCTGTGATGCCCTCAATGGGAAAATAGCCTGCCGATGCTCCGTCTAGGTTCACACCGGAAGAATGGCAACTTGGCATGGTACCAATGGATCAGTGCCGCCTTCAGAAGAAGCGAGGGAAGAAGGGGAGAAAGGACTACCCTTAGGATATCTATGCCTGGGAAGAAGCTGAATCAGCCCTGAGAATGTGGTACTCCTGGTAATTGACTTATGGATGAAAACAAATTTGAATTATCCAACAATTAGAATTAAGCAACGTAAGTAACACAGCAAAGTGAGGAATATAGCGCATAAAATAATTCAAATGATCAGATCATTTGAATTAAGCAAGTTCGAATTAAGAGCAGTAGACTATGTGTGTGTATATAATACATACCAGTGGATCGCCCATGATTTTCCCACGGAAGGTCAGGACAAGGCAAATTTCCTTCTATAGGTACAGGTATGGGGGATTTGCAGCTTTTGGACCTTATGAAGCTCTGTCTAATGGTGGTAGGGTGCAGCTGCAGATGTGATGTGTCACAGAATGGTGATGCCCAAGTAAGGAGCACACAACACACATAGCAAATTTAATATATTGTCGTAACACCTTATACTTTTATGTTTGTAAATGTTATTGTAAACGTGAGGTGGTGTTACTGAGAAACGTGAACCCATTTAAGTGAAATTCCTCTTGTCTTCTAGTCTATCAATGACGTTAAAGCCATTTATAAGACTATCATTAAAATAGTAGTCTGTAGAACCTTGTACAATGGGTTAGCATATTTATTAGTATTACATCGCACACCAAGGCAGCTGGTGAATAGTGACATTATTAAATGAGTGTTACCACTTTTTCAGATGCAAGAAAATGTAGAATGACTCCATCGAGTGCCTGTTAGAAGGTCTTTAATATTATATGGAATTTTGTTATGTCAAGATGACATTTATTGCTTGTATAGAAGTGAACTTAATCTAGTGTTATGTGAGCCTATATTTTGTCAAAGAGCCTGCACCAATTACAGAGCCAGAAATGAAGTGTGGTTTTTATGAGGGATCCATTATAGAGAGCGTTTGCCATGTGCCATGGGCTGCTCACCTTATGGCTCATTGTGGATATCAGGAATTTAAGTTAGGAGAAAATGGTATGGAAGAAAAGAGGAGACTTCAAGGTGATACAATAGAAATTTCGGAAGTTTTCAAAATGTCAAAGGGGATTTACAAAGTTGAACCAGGCAAATTAAGGGTTAAGGCTTAAGGGTTCAAACACCAGGGGACACAAGGTAAAAATGAGAAAGTTAGGAGTAAGAAGGGAAGTCAGCAGAAACCTCTTAACCCAAAGGATAACTACTGAATAAATTACTAAGGAGTAAATATTGAAGAAGATAGTATGGGTTCAAATGACAATTAGATATGTTTCTGGAGAGAGGAGGAATATGGTGAGAAGCTGGGTGGGGTTGAGGGGTGTGATGAGAAGATGGATATGCAGAGTTGATTTAGTAAAAAGGAGCAAGTTTGTTTGGAGCTAATGAACTTTTCCTGTTTGTAAAAATTTTACAAAAATGGCATTTCTAAGTATTTAAAAATGATCTTAATGTCAAATTAAAGTAGTTATAGGCCACTGGCTGGATGGCATCATTTTGGCCAATTTTTTTTAAAGTGTGGAGTAGAATTTCAGCGGTGTTTCCCCGACATCCATTGGTGGAAGATTGCCGTAAACTTAGAGAATTGGTGTAGATGGTCATTTACACTGTCTCTCTGGGGTTGCACCTGTTATGACGGGAAATCAGGAGAACACTGCGAAAATTCCAGGCGAACATGTTTTTTTTTGTGACTTGGTTAATACACCGAGAGTGAAAGGTCTAGGATCAGATTTCATAAAGTGATCCTTCTTAAATCTTAACACTTAGGATGAATCAGGTGTGTCCTGGTAAGGTTATTTACTGGTATGTAGTTTCAAAAATTGGCATTTCAGATCATCAAATGAACAAGAGCCTTTTACAGTGAAGCGAAGTAAACTCGTATTCCTTGTGACCTCCCTTTTTGTGTTTAGTTGGGTATGGTTAACCCATGCCTTTTCACCACTGCAGTCAACAGGTGCATGGAGTTGTATTACCGTGCTAGTGGTTCATCCGAGATACTTGGGATGTGGGCGTCGCTGGCAAGGCCAGCATTTATTGCCCATCCCTGGTTGCCCTGAGAAAGTGGTGGGGGACCTTCTTCTTTGTAGCAGATTAATACAACTGAATGGCCCTAAATCACCACCAGAAACAGATCTTTTATTTCATTGTTGTTTGTGGGAGCTTGCTATGCGCAACTGGTTGCCGCATTTCCCGACAGTGACTATAATTCAGAATAATTCATTGGCTGTGAAGCACTTTGGGATGCCCGGAGGACGTGTAAGGTGCTATATAAATGCAAGATCTTTCTTTATTTCTATCCAACTTTCTTATGGTCTATGTCTTGTAAAATGTCGCCTGTGCGGGTAGTGGAAATCTGGAACAGTCCCCCACAAAAGGATGTTGAGGCCGAGAGTCAATTGAAAATATCAAAACTTGAGATTGATAGATTTTTGTTGGGTAAGGGTATCAAAGGTTACGGAACCAAGCCTGGTAGAGTTAAGATACAGAAACCCAATAATCTAATTGAATGGCGGAACAGGCTCGAGTGGCTGAATGGCCTACTCCTGAGTCTATGTTCCTAACTTCTGCATAACACAACTCTCCAGTTATCACAAATCCACCCACAGCATTTGATTACGTCAATAGTACAATACATAGATATACATACACTTACAGGCACCAAGATCCGTTTGCATCCAGTGTCCAAAACCGTTCAGAGGGCGGTTAAAAGTCAACCAAGTTGGTGTGGGATGGAGTCACATATTGCCGGGTAAGGACAGCAGGTTTCCTTCTCCAAAGGACATTAGTGAACCTGTTGGGTTTTTACAACAATCTGAAATATTTATGGCCACTTTTACAGATACCAGCTTTTTATTTCCAGATTTTTAAAACTAAGTTCAAAGTCCCAAACTGCCATGGTGGGATTTGAACTCCCATTCTCTGGATTATTAGTCCAGTAACATAACCACCACATTCACTACAGAACTTAGAGGATATAGTTAACAGAAAACAGGCTGGGGCTCTTTTCTCTAGAAAAGAGAAGGCTGAGGGATGACCTGATAGACGTGTTTAAGATAATGAAAGGATTTGATAGGGTAGATGTTGAGAAAATGTTTCCACTTGTGAGGGTGCCCAAAACTAGAGATCATCAATATAAGATAGTCACCAATAAATCCAATAGGGAATTCAGAAGAAACTTCTTTACCCTAAGAGTGGTAAGAATGTGGAACATGCTACCACAAGGAGTAGTTGAGGCAAATAGCTTAGATGCATTTAAGGGGAAGCTAGATAAGCACATGAAGGAGAAAGGAATAGAAGGGTATGCTGATAGGGTTAGATGAAGTAGGGAGGGAGGAGGCTCGTGTGGAGCATAAACACTGGCATAGACCAGTTGGGCCGAATGGCCTGTTTGTGCTGTTGACTCAATGTAACTGTCATACAATGCGTTTGTACGGTTCTAAATGCAGTCAGCCCAGGAGACTAAAGGGATTTTATTTCATTTGTCGTTTTTTCATTCAGCACATCAAGCCACAGCTGAGTTTTTTTGTGAATTATTATATACATCAAAGTGAGGAATAGGGCCATTCTTCACATGTAATGATGTTGCAGGCTGTTTGACTATGGAGAACATCAGTCAAGCGTGATCCTGTCTTAAACACACATGCTTTCCAGGAGGAGTCACTGGATAATGATCAGGAGCAGGAAACAGTACTGATTTTTTTTCACCTCCCAAACTCACGGGCCACTGAGCACAATGGTGACTCCTCAACTGTTGCTGTGCCTTAGATCAGCTAACTCAGAGCAGGGATTGAATCTGGAATCTTAGAACCATAGAAAAGATACAGCACAGAAAGGGGACATTCAGCCCATTGTATCCGCACCGGCTCGAAGAACAATCAGGTGCCCATTCTAATCCCACCTTCCAGCACCCGGTCCGTAGCCCTGCAGCTTACAGCACTTTAGGTGCAGGTCCAGGTACTTTTTAAAAGGGTTGAGGGTCCCTGCCTCTACCACCAATTCGGGCAGCGAATTCCATACACCCACCACCCTCTGGGTAAAAAAGCTTTTCCTCATGTCACCTCTAATCCTTCCGCCAATCAGCTTAAATCTATCTCCTCTAGTTCTTGAACTCTCCATTAGGGGAAACAGGTACTCCCTGTCTACTCTATCTGGGCCCCTCAATCAAGGAAAACAACCACAGCCTATCCAATCTCTCCACATAGCTGCAATTTTCAAGCCCTGGCAACATTCTTGTAAATCTTCTCTGCACTCTCTCCAGAGCAGAGTCTGTATGACTCAGAAACATCCCACACACCATACACTAGGCAAGCAGAGTGCAGTAACTGGAAAGAAGAGGGACTGCAGACTTAACAAGGATGATTAGGAGCAGACCGTAACTACAATAAACTCAGCTTAGACATGCCGAAAGGGGGCTGAGATGGATGGGTAAAAAATTCTGGTGTTACAAAGGTCTGCATTTGTGTTGCACTTTATCTCAGAAATGTCCCAAAGCACTTAATATACAATGAATAACTCTGAAGTGCCGTTTTTTGTTGTTTTGTAACCAAATGGGGTGGCCATTTTGTACTTGTGAAGAGTCCAAGCAGGACACAAAGTAAAACTGCCAGGCAACACATAGGGCTAGAATTTCTGTGAAGTTTCCCCAATCTCCCACCACAACATTGACGGTAGATTGACGGAAATCTGGAGCAATCACCAAGATGACAGTCAGCATGACGGTGCCTTATCAAGCCCGGTATATTTCCCTAAAAATTAGATTTATAACATAATAAACATACAAAGAATTGAAGAATTCAGAAAAATTATCACAAACTTACTGATAAACATCCCACCTCTAATCACTCCAACAACTTCCATCTCCCTACTTGTGGCCTGACACATCCTTCCAGGCCTTTTGAATATCATTGATCTCAAGTTATATTTTCAGGGCAGCTTGCTCAGCTGTTCTGAATCAAACAGCTGCATTACAATTCCCACAAGCTACAGTGCAGTCCAGCCTCCATCACAGCACCTATGCAAACAGCTCAACCATGCTGTGAAACAGATGTGACAAGACCAAGAATACCAGCTCCCAGAAGCCACTGTGAAGCCCAGGCCCTGGACATTCCCCCACCCTTCCATCTGCAGCAGCCCCAAGCCCCACACTTCACCTCCCCTCCATCCTAGACCCTCAACCCACTACAAAGCCCCCTCTCCCAATCCACTCTTGCTTACTATGTAAGCCCCTTTCCCACTGTTCTCCATCTCAGTATGAGCCATCCTTCCACTATTTTCGCTCATGGTTCTCTTCCACACTCAACTCTGAGCCTCCCACTATCCCTTCTTCAGTGTCATTCCCTATCCCCGCTCCAGATTTGGATTCTACTACTCATTCTTTTTCCTCCATCATGGTCCCACACTTGCCACACTCTTTGTCGCTTCCCCATTTATTCAAAAAAAAATACAGTGGCCATATTGATTGGTTTAATCACAAGTTATGCTGTTATGGGTAAGAACATAATTTAAAATATACACAGAAGTATTGTAATTTTTCACAAGTAAATATATTTTAACGCTATAGAAGGAACTGCAAAAGAAGTTGAGTGAAAAAGGAAACTGCGGATTACAAGTCAAATATTGCAGAAAGAAGATTTTTAAAAAACAAATTTGGTTTGAACCACAAACAAAATAGGACGATCGGAATGTACAGGCTGGATGAGATCACTGCGGTGCAGGCTGGCCAGTCCCAAAGTTTCAAAATACCACGCATTACTTTATCACCTCATACTCCTCTCTGCCAAATATCTATCTAGTTCCCTCTTGAATTTGCCAACACTATCTACCTTCACTACGCCCCCGGCAGTCTGTTTCACCAGTTCACCACTCTATGTGTGAAATAAATAAATCTCGACTGTCTGTTCATCTTCCCCCTTCTGAGTTGGAGTTCGTGCCCCCTAGTTACATAGTTGTGATTATATCGAACATTTTATGAGGGTTCAGTTTATCTGCGTCCCTTTGAATCCCTCAATAAAAATCACTCAATAAAATCTCCCTTGAGCTGCCTTTTTACCAGCGTATATATTTCCAGTTTCCTCCCCTTGTAAAGCAATTCTCAGAGATTAGAATATATCTGATGATGATCTGTTTAATATTTTAAAATTATGTTTAATATACCTGTCCTTGAACAATTCCAAGGGAGATGAGTTAGACTCAGATGAGTATTGATGTAGATGTCATGGATGAAAGCAAAATACTGGAGGATGCAGTCAATGACCAGTGATGGAACCCTGAACCATGGAAAAGAACTGGCAGGGCACGAAATATCCACTAGATGGTGAACTTTCTGGAGAATGTGACACTCAGTATTGAGTGTCATCTTGCAGCTTTTGTGCGTGTGATCGTGAAAATGTCTTACCATATGATACTGATAAGCACCAGATTGATTTGAGAACTGAAGCCTTTGTGTTCAGGCTTGCACCTTCTTCAGGTCCTCCTCATCATATGCTGAGTGACTTGCTCCCAAGCCTCTACTCTGAGCCTCACCATACATGAGGAAGGGAAATCCAGCATGTAGGGGATTGTGAATGCCAACCTGTGCCCCTCCAGTCTATGGTGCAGTCGAGCTCCAATGCATTGCACTGCCTCATGATTAGTTAGGCCAGCATTTCTGCATTCTCAAAAATATTCTTATAGGCCTGGTCCTATCTTAAATTCAGTTTGGAACACATCCGTAGAGGATAGGGGAATCAAGTGGATTCTAGAGGAATCAAGGGATATGGGGATCGGGTAGGAAAGTGGAGTTGAGGTCGAAGATCAGCCATGATCTGATTGAATGGCGGAGCAAGCTCGAGGGGCCATATGGCCTACTCCTGCTCCAATTTCTAATGTTCTCATAATAAGTTTCCACAAAGTCTTGGCAGCAAATTAGATTCTTAGATTCGCACGAGGCTTTGAATACACTGAAATATAGCAATCAGATTCATATTCTTAGTAGCAAAACCCATTCAACCTGCGAACTCCAGATGTTTACTGTTCTAGATGCCCATTCCATTACACTGATTGAGGGGGGGGGGGAAAAAATCTTAATTCTGAGAAGCTGGCTTCTTGGGCTCTCCCAGTGGTTTAAACAGGTAATTGCACCACTGCTTGGTCTTGCACACAGGCATTAGATTCAATCCCTGGTTATTTAAATACAATCCTATTTATCACTGAAAACTGATATTGTCCCCTGGGATTTGAGTGCATGGGGCAGGGGGAGGAAGAAGAGGCAAGATTACTTAGTTCATAGCAGTGCTGCTAAAAGCATCTTTTTTTAAAATAAATAAAAATAACTGAACTATTGTCTCATGACTTATTCTTCTTTTACAATACTTCTGCTCAATTTATAATAGATTTGTTCTCGCAACAAAAATAAAACAAAAATTGCCTTCCCTTTCTTTTCTTCCTCAGTGACAATTTCAGAATTTAGAGTTGGGAGGAGAGGGCATAACCCATGCCATAAAATTTTGAATGGGGCACATCCCACTGATCCCCTCAGAATGGTTATTTCTGTGTGCCCCTCACATGATACCAGAACTGAGAGGTTATACTTATCAAGAAAGGCTGAACAAGCTGAGACTCTTTGCTCTAGAAGAGAGAAGGCTGAGGGGTGACCTAATAGAGGTCTTTAAAATTATAACGGGGTTTAATAGACGTAGAAAAGATGTTTCCACTTGTGGGGGAGACCAAAACCAGTGGCCATAAATATAAGATAGTTACTAATAAATCCAATAGGGAATTCAGGGGAAACTTCTTTACCCAAAGAATGGAAAGAATGTGGAACTTGCTACCACAAGGAGTAGTTGAGGCAAATAGCTTAGATGCATTTAAGGGAAAGCGAGATAAGCACACGAGGGAGAAAGGAATAGAAGGAAATGCTGATAGGGTTAGATGAAAAGAGGTGGGAGGAGGCTAGTGTGGAGCATAAATTCCGACATAGATCAGTTAGGCCGTATGGTCTGTTTCTGTGCTGTAATTCTATGTAATTTTCTTTTGTATCTGTATTTCTGTGGTTGCCTACAACTCTTGTTCTCACTCGGTTTACTTATTTGTCAGCCTCTCCTTGTCTCTGTCTCCTGTCTGCTGTATGTCTCGTACTCTCTCTATATATGTCAACATTTTGGAAGCCCAACCCTTGCTTGACCAGCGGGAAGAAGAGTACACAATCTTGCAGTGGTGACCCATGCATCCAAAGCCACAATATCTGGTGCGGAGGAGAGTAGCCAATCCTACAATGATGTGTCTATTAGATCCTTGATAATCTAGTATGGTAGGTGACCTTGCGATACATCTGATCACGGAATGGCTTTCAAAATGCAATTAGTTATTAATTGTGCTCCATTGTTTGATTCTAGGTTTTAGAACTATACAGATCAGATTCACCTGCATTAAGGAGCATTAATCTGAGCAATTTAGGAGCACAAAATGCACAGAACCATAAGATTTATGTGGTCTCTCTGGATAGTTCCAAAAATACCCTATCACTTACACCTGTCAATCACTTGTTTCACTAAAAGAGCTATCCAGATATAAACCCCAGAGGTGTCTTTTGTCCAGTGGAAATATTCCAACTTCTTTTAATCTCTTGTATTTCAAGTGCCTATTCCCCAGTACCAGTTCAGTTGAGCTCCTCAGTGCTCCTTCCATACACTTAGGTTTTTTACTTCCAAATTTTGTTTGTTTTTGAAGCTGAATCTAAACCCAAGGTCTATCTCCTTCTCAAAAGCAAAATACTGTGGATGCTGGAAATCTGCAATAAAAACAGAAAATGCTGGAGAAGCTCAGCAAGTCAGGCAGCATCTGTGGAGAAAGAAACAGAGTTAACGTTTCAGGTCGAAGACCTTTCGTCAGAACAGTTCTGATGAAAGGTTTTTGACCTGAAACGTTAATTCTGTTTCTTTCTCCACAGATGCTGCCTGACTTGCTGAGCTTCTCCTGCATTTTCTGTCTATCTCCTTCTATTGATTGAACATGGGCATTGCCAATTGCACATAGCCTCTACCTATGTAACTGCAGCCATGGTTACATTGTTTCAATGGTACCATATGACCTCTTAGAAAGAATGGTAGCTAGTTGTTCCAGGACAACAAATGGGAGGACTTCATACTGCAAAGTTTGGTCCAATGAGGAGTAAATCTATTTGGTGCTTTTAAAGGGGTACTGTCTTTCTGAAAAAGTGCTTGGCAAACTTTGTGAGATGGACAGAGGCCATTTGCATTGTTATGAGAGAATGAGCAAGTGATGTGATGTTTTTCATTATGATTTACCTTACCGTGTTAGCTAGCTTTTTTTCCTTTAATGAAAAAGGTCCCCCTTAAAAGGATTTTTTCTGTCTCTCACACACACACACACACACACACACATGTGCATTCACTCACATATACAAACCATTAAGACTGACTCTACATGACATGGCATGATTGGTATAATGAACTGTCATGCAATTTACCTTTAAATAGTTTGATTTATGGTCTAATTTAGGTGTTGTGGTTGCCATGTGGTGCGTGGGTGAAAAGAAAGGAATGCTATAATTTCAGTACTCAGCAAGTCAGGCAGCATCTGCGGAGAAAGAAACAGAGTTAACGTTTCAGGTCGATGACCCTTCGTCAGAACTGGAAGAAGTTAAAGATTTAACAGTTTTTAAGCAAGTACAGAGCCAGGCAAAGTGGGGGTGGTGAAGGGGAGGGGAGGCAAGAACAGAAGAGAAGATCTGTGATAGGGGGGAGGGCAGGAGTAGTTAAATGACAAAAGGGATGATGGTGCAAGACAAGGAGGGTGATAATGGGACAAGTAAAGAAACAAAAGATGGGTCTAGAGGAGCTGTAAATGGCCAGAGCAGAACTATTACCAGCACCTGCCATCCAAAAAAATGGGAGCAGTGATTATGATCTGAAGTTATTGAAATCAATGTTGAGTCCGGAAGGTTGTAAAATGCCTAATCGAAAGATGAAGTGCTATTCCTCAGGCTTCTATTGAGCTTCATTGGAACAGGGTAAGAGACCGAGGACAGAGAAGTCAAAGTGAGTGTGAGAAGGAGAATTAGAATGGTAAGCAACCAGAAGGCCAGGGTCACGCTTGCGGACTGAGAGACGGCGTTCAGCAAAACGATCATCCAATCTGCGTTTGGTCTCCCCAATGTAGAGGAGACCACATCGTGAGCAGCGAATACGGTATAGTAAATTGAAAGAAGTATAAGTAAATCGCCGTTTCACCTGGAAGGAGTATTTGGGGCCCTGGACGGTGGAAAGGGAGGAGGTGGAATAGCGGGTGTTGCATCTCCTGCGCTCACATGGGAAGGTGCCTTAGGAAGGAGAACGGGTGTTGGGGGTGATGAAAGAGTGGACCAGTGTGTCGGGGAGGGAACGGTCTCTTTGGAATGCTGAAAGGGAAGGGGAAGATGTGTTTAGTGGTGGCATCAGGATGAAACGTTGAACGTGGAGGTTGGTAGGGTGGAAGATGAGGACAAAGGGGGCCCTATCGTGGTTCTGGGAGGGAGGGGAAGGGTGAGGGCAGAAGTGCAGGAAATGGGATGGACACGGTCGAGGGCCCTGTCAACTACAGTGGAGTGGAATTCTCAGTTGAGGAAAAAGAAAGAAATATCGGAAGCACTGGTGTGGAAGGTGGCATCATCAGAACAGATGTGATGGAGAGGAGAAATTGGGAGAATGGAATAGAGACTTTACAGGAAACGGGGTGGGAGGAAGTGTAAGGTAGCTGTGGGAGTCGATTGGCTTATAATAGATATTGGTTGACAGCTTATCCCCAGAAATGGAGATAGAGAAGTCGAGGAAGGGAAGAGTCAGAGATGGACCATGTGAAGGTGAAGGATGGGTGGAAATTGGAAGCAAAGTTGATGAAATTTTCCAGTTCAGGGCGAGAGCAGGAAATGAGGCTCTGTCTGCCTTTTTGTGGGATATGTGGAACATTCTTTGTTCCAGTCCTACTCAGGTCCCCTCCCTCACCTTTTTTTCCAGTTCATTGATTACTCTATCAGTGCTGTTTTCTGCTTTCACTCCAACTGGAAAATTTCATCAAGTTTACTTCCAATTTTCACCCTTCCCTCGCCTTCACATGGTCCATCTCCGACTCTTCCCTTCCCTTCCTCGATGTTCTATCTCCAATTGAACAATGGGCGGCCTTTAAAGAGGAAATAGTTCAGGTACAGTCTAGGTATGTTCCCACGAGGGCAACCAAAGCCAGAGCTCCCTGGATGACGAAAGAAATAGAGAGTAAGATGAAGCAGAAAAAGGGGGCGTGTGACAGATGTCAGGTTGATAATACAAATGAGAACCAGGCTGAATATAGAAAATACAGAGAGGAAGTGAAAAAGGAAATGAGAGGGGCAAAGACAGAGTATGAGAATAGACTGGCAGCTAACATGAAAGCGAATCCAAAAGTCTTCTATAGGCATGTAAATAGTAAACGGGTAGTAAGAGGAGGGGTGGGGCCAATTAGGGACCAAAAAGGAGATCTACGCATGGAGGCAGAGAGCATGGCTGAGGTATTAAATGAGTACTTTGCATCTGAATTTAACAAGAAAGAAGATGCTGCCAAAGTCACAGTAAAAGAGGAGGTAGTTGAGATACTGGATGAGCTAAAAATTGATGATGAGGAGGTACTAGAAAGGCTGGCTGTACTTAATGTAAATAAGTCACCCGGTCCGGATGGGATGCATCCTAGGTTGCTGAGGGAAGTAATGGAAATTGCAGGAAATTGCAAATTGCTCCCATATTTTCGGACAGCAGGTGCTGGTAATGGTTCTGCTGCTGCCATTTACAGCTCCTCTAGACCCGTCTTTTGTTTCTTTACTTGTCCCATTACCACCCTCCTTGCCTTGCACCATCATCCCTTTTGTCATTTAATCACTCCTGCCCTCCACCTTATCATAGACCTTCTCTTTTGTTCTTTCCTCCCCTCCCTCTCCCACCCCCCCCTTCCCTAGCTCTGTACTTGCTTAAAAGCTGTTAAATCTCTAACTTCTTCCAGTTCTGACGAAATGTCATCGACCTGACATGTTAATCCTGTTTCTTTCTCCACAGATGCTGCCTCACCTGCTGAGTATTTCCATCATTTTCTGTTTTTATTTCAGATTTCCAGCATTCGCAGTATTTTGCTTTTGGTTTTGCTATAATTTCAGTGTCAAGTTAAAGGGGGTTCTAGCTTCAAAAGAAAGTGTTCAGTGAACCTCCTTTTTGTTTATGGAGGGGCCAGAAGAGCTGTGTGTCATTTCTGTCATCCAAGTGATGTAATAGTGTAGTTGTGTTTCGAAGTTAATAAAGATGCCCCTTTAAGAAAGGTTCTTTTAAAATTAGGAACATCAACAGAAAAAAATCCTGATTAGGTCAAATTAATTTTGCTTTAAGTGTTTTTTTTTCAAAAAATATACTTTATTCATAAAATTTGCAGCAATACATACAATACAGTTCTCATATCACATTCCAAATGTACACAATACAGATTATACAATTTGCAGGTTACATCAAGTACAGTTCAATGAACACATTGGACATAATTACAGTTCATGACACTCTAGGGTGCCTCATTGCAATACACTCAATACACATTTTTGATAACAGGTACGTTACAGATTCTTTACAGGTTCATTACAGATTCATTACAGTTACATTACATCAATTAAAATTTTACATTCTGCCCGAGGGGATTTTTCCCTGATTGCAGCCCCTCGGTATACAATGGCGGGAAGGCTCTAAACGGTTGCCTTTCCCCACAGAGCCTTTGCGGCGGCCGCACCCATCCTCAGTGCGTCCCTCAGCACGTAGTCCTGGACCTTGGAATGTGCCAGTCTGCAACACTCGGTCGAGGACAGCTCCGTGCACTGGAAGACCAGCAAGTTTCGGGCAGACCAAAGGGCGTCTTTCACCGAGTTGATGGTCTTCCAGATTTTGCTTTAAGTGTTACTGCAGGGAGGAAATAATGATTCTATCAGGGTTAATCTTACAACAGTTGCATGCGATCTGTATTATTTCAGGAAGCATTTAACAACTGCATTCGGACTGTCCCAAGTTTCCAGTTTGATGGGTGAAACCATCGGCCAGGGCAAAAGGTCCCAGATTCCTCATTTGCACTGAGTTAGCTGATCTCAGGCACAGTGACAGTTGGGGTGCAATAATATGCCTCAGTGCCCTTTGGGGCTAGGACGAGGTGGGAGCGAGGAGAACATTCTGCTAACAATCCTGCTCGTGACCGCTATCCAGAGACCCCTGCTGGAAAGTGTGGATATCAGATGAGGATAGGATCTGGCGATGAAGACAAACCCTCCCTGGGTGAATAGCCTGCAGACGCTCAGTCCTTCAGCTCACCTATGAAAACTAGTCCCTTAGGTAAAGTATCAGTCGAACATACCAACATACAAAATTGGCGGGCAGGAAAAGACCACCTGATCCGTCAAGCCTGCCCCACACCTTGAAGGCTGGACCATCATGGTTAAACACTTCTTCCCACCACCCCACCCTCTTGCCCACCTCCCACCCACCCCCGCAGCCATGCTGAACCATACCTCAGCACCTTCAGGGGAGGTGGGGAGAAAATTGTCCAAAAGAAAAAGATAAAGGCAACTTCACATGCAGTGTATTAGTAAGATGAGGCATCAGTGAGTCACTGTTAGATTTTTACAAGGTTGAATGAACTACACTGTTTCCTTATTCCCTGTTAAATGCAATCCATTTACCATTAAATTCTCATTTTATGTTTCTGGCAGGAGCTTCGAACAATAAACAAATTGCATAAAGGGCCAGTATTTAAAATGAGGCCAAAACTGAATAAGGAGTCAGTGGAATTTTTCACCTAAAACAGCTGGAAAAACACGAAGCACACAGAAGTATTTATTTAGATTCCTGCGACGCCAAACCTTCGCACCGCCAACCTGAGACTCCACTCTTGCCTCGCTGCACTGTGTCTCTAATTTAGGGCACCGAGGAGCAGAAACTGTGCTGACAGTAGCTCCATCAAATATTTATTTTACAATCGGGACTGCCATACTCGTACTAGTTGGGCTCCGTACATAAGGCCTTCTTATGTGGATGTAAGATTCTAAAGGGAGGTGCAAGTTCACTTTCAGCACATTTTCCCCCTCAGCAGTCATAGTGTGTCTCTGTTTTATTTTCCAACCTTGCAGCTACCCAATAAGACTGTAATTGTACCTTACCTGTGGGACGGTGAGAGGATCCTCTCTTTGTGGGTCCTTGGGCACTTCTATCCAGCGGGCAGGAGTCAATGAGGGTGAAATTGGCCATGAGCGGGGACGCAAAACAGGAGGCCTCACGTTGGTCGCCGTTTGTACACTTTGTCCGATATTCAGTCTCGTTGACTCCCAAAGAACTGAACATCAGGCCTGTCGTAGTAACAGGCGGCAAATGTGATTCAGCCCGTTTTGCATCCCTGGCCCATGTCCAATTTCACCCCCATGGGGTGATGGAACCCAGGTGTGAATGTTTGTCCTTTAAACTGTGTTGCCGCTCCCCCCAGTGTCTCAGTTTGGTGAACCCACTGCCCAGGGTGGAAGCAAATCATACAGAACAGGATAGTCCCAGGTTCAACCCCGCACTCGACGTTGAATTGGCCGATCTCGGCCGAAGTGACAGTGGGAATGTTACAATTGGCCCTGGTGCTCCTGGGTTAGCAAACAGAAAATCAGTTTGGGATGCTGCTCCTGATCACGAACCAGTGACTCCTGGCTGAAGCATGCATGTGTATGAATGATGGCTGAAGACGGGTTTGGGCTCAGCTGTAATGTCTCACATGGTTGAATAGCCTGCTGAAACAGATATGTGTTCCTCGTCAGCAAGTGTTGGCAAGTTATTTGTGGAGGGCTTCATAGCTGAACCTAATCCCCCAATCAACACCCATATGTTCACTTCAACAGGAAACAGTAGACAGTGAGAGTGCTGGCTGACTCTCAGCCCTCACCATCCAGGAGTGCAAGGGCAATTCTAAAACCCCAATTGCTTGAAATCAGCAAATTCATGTATGCTTTCCAGCAGGAGTCATTGGAAAGTGACCAGGAGTAGGAATGCTTGCTGATTTTTCCCCTCCAGTGAATGTAAGGCCAACTGTAGCACCCTTGCCAGCTGAGATCAGCTAACCCAGCACAGACTGGGAATTGAACCTTGGACCTTGTATGTTGCTCAGTACCATACCAAGTGATGTCGTCACTCATGGAGTACCAATGGTAGCTCTATGACCAATACTTTCAGTTCCAACTGTTGCAATAAACTGAGGCGACTGCCAAAATAAATAGCAAATTCCAGAGACAAGCAAATTTTAGTTGGTCCTTGACGTTTTCAGTACCAGAATATGGAATTCCAGTTTTTTTGTGCATATTGTTATATGACAGGGTTTACACTGGTTTGTAGCCAGTGAGGGTGATTGACTCTGAAGGTACTGCCCAGTTCATTTAGAAGCCAGAGTTGGTAGTTGCAGACATGGATGTCTGGCCCTCACCCATTGGGTACAGGTTTGGTCACGGAATGTAAAATTGCCAGCAACACAAGTTGTAGGCAATTTATCACCAGGACTAATGCTCCAAAGAGCTTGGACAGTAAAATTACAAAGTTCCCCATATTGTGATATAAAAACCATGACAACTTTTTATCGTTATTTTTATTTTGTAATGGTCATGGAAATCACAATAAATCAACAGGACAGTTTAGTCACCTCAACAAATTTAATCTGCAAAAAAATTATAATTTACTGATAAAATGATAGAAATGAAATAGTTTTCTGGTTGTCAGTCCATTATCACACTTTTAAAAATGTTTATCAGACCAGCTGAGACTCCCATCTGAGTTTCGGCCAAATTTTTTCCTCCTCCCCTGAAGGCGCTAACTCTTGCTAGGGTATAGGTTTCACAGGCACATGAGCCATCTAGTACCTTGCCCACATGGCTTTCTTCAGTGTGAGTGTTGACTCACTATTTGCTTTTGGAGGATATCAGAGCTACACCTGGTTTTGTCCTCATCTGATGCCAAATACATGCCAAATTCAAATTTCAGCAATCACATAAAACGTAAAGCCCATTATGCACCCCATCTGATTTTTCTCTCTATTGAAGTCATTCTATTGAGGGCATTCGATCTGATATCGCCTTTTTTACTGAAAGTTAAAACTACCCCCATAGAATTTCTAGCAGGGTCACTGCAAACAATCAGAAGCAGGAACTGCAGCAGATTGTATTTCTCCCTCCTTCCTAACCCTGGGAAGCTGAGGCACGCTGTAACTTTCCCAGTGCTGTCCGAGCTGAGATCAGCTAACTCAGCACAGAATGAACCTGGGTCTTTCCTGTATGGTTCAGCAGTGTGGTGCTGAATTCTTAATTCAACCAGCAGCTATAGCATCCTGCCTTCCGACAATCTAAAAATAGGAAAGAAACTAGTTAGTGACTAGTTTATGAAGACAAAGAATACATAATGATTTTTTAAAAACCTACATGTGTACTAAGCCATATGCATATGTGGGTAGATATTTTGGATAGATTGTTATTTATGAGATGTCGAAGTTACATTGTGTTTACGTTAAATCTTGGGGCTTTAGTCTGGATTAAGTATTAAATGAACCCGTCTAGGTGATTTGAGTCTAACTGTTGCAATTAAACTGTAAAGATAAAAAGAAAAACTGCAAATGTTGAAAATCTGAATTAAAAAGAAAAAATAGTGTAAGTACATAGTGGATCCATTAGCCTCTGAAAAGAGAAAAGACTAAATAATGTTTCAGGTCTAGAACTTCTGTCAGAAAGAGAAGGGAGCCAAGCCCCTTTATAGGGCTGACTGAAACATAAAGGAGAGGGGAGAACGGTAGGTAAAGGTCACAGGTCAAATATGCTCAATACTAGCACAAGGAGGAACTGCAACTGGGGTAAATGGCATGGGAATAGAAACTGCGGAGAGGCGAGAAATGCTGGATAATTTACAAAGGTCATTTCAGTCAGGCTGTGAAAAGCCATTAAAGAGACAAAAACGGGAGCAAGACAGCTCGGAAATGGAAATAAATGAAGTGGAATCTGAGCAGTTAAACCACAAACTGTCAACTCTACAGCATTCATTTTTGCTTTGTTTGCATATGTGCATACATTTCACACTGGAGGTGCATGTCTGTCATTTCATACACTCATGTAGGCATCTGTGCACTTGGACGTGAAGAATCTCACCCCTCTGCCTGCATACACTGGGCAGAGCAGCCCAAATAGGGCTGATTCAGCTAGTGGAACAAGGGTGGTATACAGTGACCATTGGGTATTGCCTACAAATCAAGCCTGGCCCTTAAGTTACATCCTGGATATCATTCAGAGCACAGAGTTCAGTGAACGTATCCTAGGTCAGATTTTAGGTAGAGTTTGGGCCTTGTCCCACTTCTAGTTGACAGCTTCCACCTGACCTTTTGAAGACACGTTTGAAGGGATACAGCCCAGATGAATATGTCACAAGTTCCAGCTGCTTTTCTCCCCCATTCTATGATCGGAATTGCTCCAAAAGGGATGTATTTTCCCTGCTGTGAAAGGAGTTATTGAAATTTTTCTGGAAATTGTTAGACTTTGCTATGTGTTTTAGAGGGAGCCAGACATACCAAAGAGTGTCAAACATCCTCAAGGATCCTGAAAGAATCTCCTGTGAAGAACTGAACCAACATACACCAGCAAGTTACCCGATTTAGTCCAGGCCGTATTGGCCTTCGGGCTGCTTTATGACAAACATTTTTGACTATGGAAAATGTACTAATCTTTAAAATGTTCCTTGCACCATTCAATGACTTAATAATGACTGTGTATCCATACATTCAAAGTTATTGATGTGCCATCAGTGTGGAAGTGGAGCCCAGATCAGAGCCTTCGAGGCCAGAGGTGGCTGAGCCACCCAACAAAAGGGATAAGCTCTCATTTTGTACTCGTGACGACTTTTTGGACAAAAATTAACTGGAGGAATTTCACCCGCAAAAAGACAACAATCAAATCTGCTTATAGTCATCGATTTGACTTGTAACGATCAATATAATTGATTCCCGATATATGCAGTATAGCTGAGTGGCAGTGTTCTGCACTCACTGGCACATTAATGAGTTGAGCAGGAAATAGCTGGCTTATCCTTTCCTCATCAGTGTGCCAGTCAGAGTGTAAGTGCTTTTATTTTTCCTTCATAACCATTTTTTGTAAGCATATAATTCAACAACAACATGCATTTATATAGCACCTTTAACATAGTAAAACATCCCAAGGCGTTTCACAGGAGCGGATATCTGACAAAACTTGACAGTGAGCCACATAAGGAGATATTAGGACAGGTGTCCAAAAGCATTGTCAAAGAAGTAGGTTTAAAGGAGGAGAGAGAGGATTAGGGAGGCAATTCCAGAGCTTGAGGGCTACGCAGCTGAAGGCACGACCACCAATGGTGGAGCAATGAAAATCGGAGATGCGCAAAAGGCCAGAATTGGAGGAGCACAGAGATGGCTAGAACAGTTAGGAACAGGAGTAGGCCATTCAGCCCCTCGTGCCTGCTCCGCCATTTGATAAGATCATGGCTGATCTGTGATCTAGCTCCATATAACTGCCTTTGGCCCATATCCCTTAATGCCTTTGGTTGCCAAAAAGCTATCTATCTCACATTTAAATTTAGCAATTGAGCTAGTATCAATTGCTGTTTGCGGAAGAGTGTTTCAAACTTCTACCACCCTTTGTGTGTAGAAATGTTTTCTAATCTCACTCCTGAAAGGTCTGGCTCTAATTTTTAGACTGTGCCCTCTACTCCTAGAATCCCCAACCAGCGGAAATAGTTTCTCTCTATCCACCCTATCTGTTCCCCTTAATATCTTATAATCCAGATTATTTGTTTTGCAGATAATGAATTGAAACTAGTAAATAACCGCCATATTTTCCTTCCTGTCCTGAAGATACTGAATGGGATATAATTCCACAGGCACCCTGGTAACCATCTGGTACCTCACCCAGCTGGCCATTTTTCATGTGGACACTTAGACAGTAAGCTTCAACAGGGCATTTAAGCAAAGAGGGCATCACAACAGAGCCTAACTGAGTCCCAACCCAATGTCCATACACAATCCCTGTGAACAAAAGCCCTTCCCTAGCCCAGAGTCTCTGAAGCCAATTGTAGCACCCCTAATACTGCCCCGGCTGAGATCAGCTAACTCAGTATAGATTTTGGATTGAACCTGGGACTTTCCAAATCTGTGTGTCTTAGTTCTACAGCAGGCAGTGCATTTAACAGCTGAGGCAAATCCAGATTGCTGATAGCTAACTAGCAGGAGAAATTCTGAATTCTCTTCTAAAACCACTTCACCTTGTTACTTCCCTCTGCCTTCAGAAACCTCCTTAAAATCCATTTCTTCAAATATGGCTTTGGTCCCCAAATTCTCACTTTCTGCTCAGTATCCACAATTTCCCCTTGTTAAACACTCAAAATGTTCTATCATGGAAAAAAAACTCTAGTTGCAAATTGATGAGAAAGGCTTCACAACTCATTCATTCACAAGTTGGGGCTTTCTCACACAGGCCAACACCCTTTATACTTCCCCAGTGCCACAGAGACCTCCTCCTTTGACATTCAATGTTTGTTCTGCAGGGACGGTACTAACTCACTTTTTAACTCTCTTTCTTTTATAGGTAAATTATGACCACTCTGCTTTTAGTGTTTGTATGTTTGCGAGTGATCGCAGCAGCTATTTCTGTCGAAGTTTCTGGTAAGTAATTTTGCAAGATAAATTAATGACTATATAAATTGTCAGATTATCGGCTTGACTCAGTTTGTAACACTCATGCCACTATCAACAGATTTGAATAGTCTGTGCATGCTCACTGGCCACCAGCATGAGGTACCACACGACCGTCAGTGCTGATAGAATCGTGGACTTCCATAACAATGGATCTCCTGGGGATTTTTGAAACTTCATCTTTGATCTTTTAATGTTAGCAAGGAGACCAGTGTCCCATCAGCTCTGAGCTACCATTCAAATTTAACTGGTGCTTAGTTGCCCATGAACCGTGCTGTGTATCAGTTTTACATATTCCCTGATGGGAGGGTGAGCAGTATAACTTTGGTCTGTAAGCCCCATGGCATTCTAAGTAGGGAGCTGCCTCAAACCAGTATCAGCAGACACCCTGAGCAATCTGTTATTTCTGTACCGGTCTTTGAAAAGTTCTGGATGTAGACAGAGATTGGGATATTCAACTATCCTACTGCATCTGGCCCATTACTGGTGTAAGGAGATGTCTCTTTATTCCTGTTTAACAGATAATGCTAAGGCACTGAGCGTGAAGATTGCCGCGCAGTCGCCAGTGAAGGCTGTTCTTGCGAGCTCTGTGACTATCCCCTGCTACTTCATCAACTCCACACCACTCTCACCGGACACTCCCTTGGCATCTCTACTGGCCCCAAGAATCAAATGGACCAAAATCACAGATGGGGGGAAAGAGACAGTCATCGTAGTTGCCACTTCTGGAAAAGTTAAGATCAACCAAGAGTACCAAGGTCGAGTCAAGCTTCCAAGCTACCATGAAATCCCAACCGATGCCACCTTGGAGTTGGATAAACTGCAATCAAGTGATTCAGGAATATACCGCTGTGAGGTGATGCATGGTATTGAGGACAGCCAGGATATTATAGAGTTGGTTGTTAAAGGTAAATATTATTCTTTTTTTCTCTGCTTTTTGGTGTTATTTTTGAAATCGCAGCCAGGATTAGATTCACTATTGGGTTTACTATTGGTATGTTTGCTGCTAGCCAAAACTTTTCCCCTTACCAACAGACTTACATTTGCATATTCCAAATACTCACCAAATTGGCTCCCAATGCCCACTCCCAATAGTATAGGCTCGTGGATTCAGATCAGAATAACCAAGAGTGGTGGCCCTTCCTCTTCCTGAGAGGTTTGTCTTTGTCAGTTTCAATATAGGGCCTTTGACCATGATTAAACCTGAAGTCAAATTATTGGCACTACAAATCCTTCAAGTCCACACTCATGACATGGACGTGCAAAACTAAGGAAAAATGTGAGTGAAAGAACATACGGGAAGGCCAAATCTAAGACCATATACAAGACGACCAAATGGAAGAGTGGCAGCATTTAGTCAGCAGCAACAATGGCAAGGAGGAGAATGCAATGGCAAAGCCTTGTGACATCTATGGCAAGCCCTGATTATGATGACCCACTGCCTACCTACCATCTAGACTTTCATATCACTTGTAGGGACCTTTCAATAAAAATTCCTGCCCAGCCGCAATAGACTGAGCTCCCTTCTGACAAACAATGTAAGACCTCCTATAAATACAGTAGCTTAAATCTTGACGGTGTTTATTACCTGCATTTCTTTTCTGATTGCAGGCGTCGTTTTCCATTATCGTGCAATCTCCAGCAGATACACCCTCAACTTCTACAAAGCCCAGCAGGCTTGTATTGACAACACTGCAACCATCGCAACCCCAGAACAACTGCAGGCAGCTTATGATGATGGATATGATCAGTGTGATGCCGGATGGATGGCTGATCAAACAGTAAGGTCTGGACCAATTCTACTTTTTGCCCCACAAATCTTTGTGGGATACCACTTTGGGAAAAATGTGAGTGAGAGTCCGTACAGGAAGGCCAAATCTAAGACCATGTACAAGATGACCATAGTTGAACCTGAAGTCAAATCGGCTTCAAACTGAAGTTAAATCACGCCCCGTATGGTGAAATGACTAACAATATAATGGAGCAAATTTTTCAGACCCCACTCTGTCCATGAATTTCCAATCTGCACCATTGCGGTCAGGGCCCGTAAGTGGCATAGGGACTTGCACAATTTACCCAAATATGTATATGAATTAAATTTTAGAACTATTATGGTGCACAAATAATTTACATTGCAGCACATGATAGATGATCTAACATTATATCATAGAAAACAAATTTTGCCATTTTCTCCCCTCTGCCCTGGGAAGTAGTGACCAATGCTGAGGTATAGTTTCATGGGCATTTATAAAGATCTCACTGAAATAGCTTTTCCACATGTGTGAACCTGGATAGTGAATGTTGGCAGACAATTCAACCATGAGGGGTCATCTGAGCCTGATTCTGTCCTCACCCAACGTCAATGCGAGCGGACTTTCCAGCAGGGGTCGCTGGATAGTGATCAGGAGCAGGAACAATGGCCAATCTCTTACCTCCCTCTCCCCTTCCTCACCCACACATAGGTTAACTTGGCACAAGCCGGGTATCAAATGCGGAACCTTCCTGGTCTGTATGCCAGGTGGGAAATTTACCCATCGAGCCATCAGAGCTCCACAAGAGCAGTGGAAAGCCTGATGAGAAAGTATCATTTACATTCAAATTTGTACAGATATTTTATCCTGAGAAGAATGCACCCTGTGTGCATGTCACAGGGCTTCTCAGCTGTTACCCAGTTTTAATGGTAAAAGCCACTAAAACGGGGTCTGGCTGGTGTGATGGACTTAGCACATTGACTTTTCATTTCTGGGCCCTTGGTTCAAATCCAACCTAGACTGACGGGATGAAAGTTCCATTTGTCTGTTGGCTGTAAGGCTTCTGTGTGAAATGGGATTAGCCAGTCTCTGCCGAATCAGGAATCCAGGTAATCCGCATTTTCAATGCTTCATGGAGTCAGTATTTATTGTGGTAGGTAGTGGTCTATCCCACAGGTTGGTTGCTTCCTCCTCTCCAAGTCATGAATTTTATGCAAGTCCAAAATATAAAATGAGACAGAAGACTGAGGATGTTGGTCTGGGCCCAGACTGCTAGTTCCTGTGTTTGTCCATTTTAAACCTTTTACAGTGGAATCCAGTATTTATAGTGAACAAAAAGACACTGCTGACATTATTCCTGACAGATATTTCTGAAATTCTTTTCTTAGGTATCCAATTCACAAACCACGAGAAGGATGCTATGGTAATTTGGATGAATACCCAGGTGTCAGATCATATGGTGTTAGAGACACAAATGAAACCTATGATGTTTATTGTTTCGCAAAAGAATTACAAGGTAAGAAATTTATTTTCTCATGGAGAAACCCAGATTGAGACCCACAGTGCAGGAAGCCACCAAGGTTGAAAAAAATAGGAGAGAACATAAGGTGAACGTGGACAGGTGACACCAACGTTCAGGTTTTAAAAGCCTTGGAGATTGAAGAGGAAGTCCTGGGAAAGAATGGGTTAAAGTGGGAGATGGTGTGATTAGTCATGATTTCAACACAATGCAGAATGCAAAGGAGGAAGTGTGTGCAGGATCAGATAAGATTGAATGAGGAAGGTCCTTCAGCCTATTGGATCTCATCCTTCCAGAATACCAACCCTACCGTCTTTTCACTACAAGACGTAACTATTTCTGAAATGAATCAACCACTTTCCTGGTAACCCATTCCAGCTGTTGATCCCCCTCGGTGTAAAGAAATATTTCCTGGTGTTTGTCTTAAACCTGCCGTTCAGAACTCTGACTGTACCCTCTTGTCCTGCTACTCTGGTGTATCTGAAAGTCTTGATTCAAGTTTACTCTCTCTATCCTGTTAGGTATTATGTATATTCCCCTATAAGATCCGCTATGAGAGTAAGGATGCTATACTTGGAGCAGTGATCATAGCTGCATCAATTAAAAAAAAGAGAACATTTCAAAGGCAGCTAGTTGTGTACCAGATGCTCCCCTCCATCTCAGAGTCTAGGTAAATTGTTGGCCTTGATAATATTTCAGCAATAGCAATTAGTTTCTAAAAGCTTGGAGAGTTCCAAATACAGGTCTCCAATTGCTCACTAAGCTATGAATAACTGAACCACAAAAACCAGGAAAGTTTCAAGTCTGTGCTGTTGATTGATAACAAAAAGGACTGCAATAATTGACTTAAACACTATGGTTGCTGCTTCGATCACAATCCAGGGATTAATGGGCAAATACAACAACACTTGAATTTATATAGTGCCTTTAATGGAGTAAAATGTCCCAAGGTGCTTCACAGAGCGGCTATCAAACAAAATTTGACACCGAACCACATGAGGAGATATTAGGACAAGGGGGAATTTGAAAACAAGGATGAGAATTTTAAAATTGAGGCATTTCCGGATCAGGAGCCAATGTAGGTCAGCGAGCAGAGGGGTGATGGGTGAACGAGGCTTGATGCGAGTTAGGACACGGGCAGCAGAGTTTTGTAGAGCTCAAGTTTATGGAGGATGGAAGGTGGGAGGCCAACTAGGAGAGCATTGGAATAGTCAAGTCTAGAGGTAACAAAGGCATGGATGAGGGTTTCAGCAGCAGATGAGCTGAGGCAGGGGTGGAGACGAGCAATAATAGGGTTTCTTGTGGATACAATCAAGGTAAAACTTTCAAACCTTTAATCGTAGATTTCCAGAAGTGTAGTGGCCAAGGAGTAGAGTCCACACCCAGTTCATCGAGGTAAATTGTCCCATTCTCCAGACAGCACTCCCATGGTCCCAGCTACAGATTGTTCTATGACCTGTTACATTATAGGGGTGATTCTATAATCCGGTGCTCCCAATGAAGGACAGTGATCGCAGGCAGTGCAGGTCAGGAATCAGTTTCCTGTTTCCACATTCATTGTGCCAGCCATTGGGTTTTGCCAGACATTTTTCTAACCCAAATAGTCTTTGCAAAGGCTGAAACGTTAAAAATATTAGCAACCTTTATACAGACTAGTAACATTTTTATCCCCATACACGGGCGCGATAATTAATAGCACACCTTTTAAATTTATTCATCATCCCTTCCGATGTTCTGTTGCATCTGGTGACTTCCCAAAGTCAGGTCCAATATGCGCCAGGAGCCTACCTATACTATGTTAATGAAGCTGACCCCACAAATCAGATGGGGTCGGCACACTAACAGTGGCAGGTAATAACGCACCACCTGACAATGCCAGATGGGAGGCCCTATTTGGAAAATCTTTTGTTGGAAGTCTATTCCATAGATAAACTACAATGAGGGGAAGGGGAGGGGTGAGAGAAAGGACATTTCTTCCAATGACATTACTGGCATATAAATGGAGGGAATGTTCAGATTATTATAGTCTCACGTTAGTAACTACATGTCTGACTATAGCTGAGATCTAGGCTCGTCTTCTAACTCTTAGATCCTCTAATTGGAAACAGATAAACTTCTCTGATGCATATAGAGTGCCACATTCAAGATCAGCAAAGCCAAAGAAAATCAAAAGTTTAGGCACAATCCTGTAGCAAAATGAATGCACTACAATGCAGATGGGAGAACTGGAAGTTTTAAGGTGTTTCAGAAAGGAATTGGATAAGTGCTTGGCATCTGAAAGGATTCATGGTTGTTACATTTTATAAATAAATATTGATAGAAGGAAAGGGATAATAGGATGGGCAGGCCAGATGGACCAATCTTCTTCTCCTGCCTGATTAATTACTAACTGTATTCCATCATGACTAAGTTTCTGTAATGAACGTAAAGGAATCCTTTTAGCTTAACAGTTCAATGGAAGAGCAAATTGGTATTATCCTTGTGTGTTGAATACACATGACACACCATATCTGGAGTGTCTCTCATTCCGAATGCTGTTATCACAGGGGGAGGAAAATAGAATTATAAGCAAGAATGTGTTGTCTTTAACGTACTAGTGTTGTAAACTTTTAAATACCTAGTTACGTAAGTGGATTTTGATTATCAGATTATGCCACTACCGATATTGCACAACAACCAAACTCAATTGGAATTCAAAACTGTTTATCACCTTCGCGAAGGAATCAGAAACCACTAGTTTAAAATTAAGAAGTTAAGAATAAGAGGGAAGTCAGGGGAACTTTTTCACCTAAGGGATAATAGGAGTAGACATTATAAATAGGTTTAAGAGGCAATTACATGCGATACTAGAGAGAAAGAGGATTGAAGGCAGGTTGGCAGGGTTGATCTATGTGAAAGGATCAGGCATTTGGGCCTAATGGATTTTCCCTGTTCTTATGACTTCTTCTGTTCTTATGATTTTTTTTTTCAGGTGTAGCATTTTTGTGGGATGATTTTGCTGGAATTTCAGATGGATTTGCACAGCTCAACTAATCAACTTCAACTTTCCCTTCTGTCTCTAGGTAATGTCTTCTACATAACTACCAATGGAAGATATGCCTTTAAGGAAGCGATGGAAGCCTGCCTTGACAAAGGTGCCCAGCTAGCCACCACAGGACATTTATACATGGCATGGAAAGATGGCATGGATCAGTGCAATACTGGCTGGCTTGCTGATGGCAGTGTCAGATACCCGATCTCAAAACGAAGACCCAACTGTGGTGGCAACCTAATAGGTGTAAGAACTGTGTACCGGTACCCCAACCAAACTGGTTACCCTGATCCACTCACTCGCCATGATGCCTACTGTTTCAGTGGTAAGAGATTAAGAATTTTAGTTTCTTTTGGACTCATAAATTCTGGTTATTATCATTATGAAGGGGCTTAAAAGCTGATACAAGCAAATTGTTAGCTCTGCAAAGAGTTCAAATACAAAAGGATACAAGTTTATTTTTAAATTAAGACAGTTAGGAGCAAGAAGGGAAGCCAGGAGAAACTGTTGAACCCAATGAATAATAAAGCTGCACAGAAGGTGATTGGAGCAGACAATATAAAGCAATTGGTGTATCTGTTGAGTGAAGAGACTGAGAGGTATGGTGGATAGGACAGGCTTATAGGGCTTAGCAGTATCTAAATGTTACTAAAAAATTTTTTTTTTTAAATTAAAGTTTTTTTGGTTCTGACTATTAGCGCAAAACGGAATACAGATAAATGTTTCCAGTTACTTTCACAATACAGTAGTTTAAATGTGGAGATGATATTGAGGAGCAGGTTCTTTTCAAAGAGTTTTTGAAAGTTTGAACAATATTTTTTTACTGATGGTGTGTAGTGAGTTAGCACACTGCCAATTTCACTTCAGTGCTCTGGGTTTGAATCCAGCCTAAACTGACAAGATGGCATTCTCCTCACTCACTGTGTGTCCCTGTTAACCTACATGGATAGTGTCAATCCGGGCCCTGGTGGGAATGGGTCCAAAAACCCTGATTTCACACTGAATTGAGAGTTTCACTCAAAAAGCCTCAAACATAGCTGAAGTAGGAAATGAAGGTAGGTACCACTCTTCTGAGATTGGGGTTAAGCTATGTTACTGGAGCGGAGTAAATAAAGCTTTACTCTGCACTAACCTGTGCTTTATGTGACCTGGAAGGGCTTGACAGTGATATTGGGTGCATGCAATGGAAAAGTGAAGGGGGCAGAAATTGGACCCAGTTGCATCTGTTTTCCAGGCGTGGAACAGGTGCAACAAGATCCAAATTCGGAGAGCCACATCCCGCGTCTGATCAGCACCAGGGGGACAGGCGCTGCAATATTAGCATAGGCTGCTGCCCAGGCGCTCGTCTGAAACAGGCATTAGGCCCCCTTACATAGGTCCCACATTTACATAACGCCTGTTTCATGACCCATGCACTAAATTGGTGAGCGATGAGTGGAGCAGGCTTGGAGCCTGCACCGTTCAGGATTCCTCAGCGGTTGCTGTAGAAAAGAAAGTAATTTTTTTTTTAATGTTCCTGTGAAGCCAGGAGGAAAAGGAGTGCTCATCCCAGCTCCACATAATTCCTAAGGGCAACCTTGGGTCTCCCGGTGTGCTCGCTCGGTACACGCCGTCTGTTATATACCCGAAAACAGGCCAAAACCAATTTTTACCCCTAGTGCTCAGTGCTAACAATCCCCTTCCTCGATGAGCCCCAACAGATTTGTAATACTAATAATAATGAGCTTCGCTTATCATAGAATCATAGAAAGGTTACAGCACGGAAGGAGGCCATTCGGCCCATCGAGTCCGTGCCGGCTCCATGCACGAGCAATCCAGTTAGTCCCACTCCCCTGCCTATCCCCGTAGCCCTGCAAATTTTTTCCATTCAAGTACTTATCCAGTTCCCTTTTGAAAGCCACAATTGAATCTGCCTCCACCACCCCCGCTGGCAGTGCATTCCAGATCATAACCACTCGCTGCGTAAAAAAGTTTTTCCTCATGTCACCTTAGTCTAGGCCCTTTGACTAGAGGGGCTAAGGATGCATGAGGATAAACAATATAGGCTGAGTCCACTCTTTGATATAGAATTCAATTTGATGTTACTCTATGCAAAGTGAAGTACAGTAGTGGTCCTCCCTCTAGTGTTCCCTTCGTTGTTAATCCCTTCAACATGTTTATATTCCAACAGTGAGGTCTGATATAGAAGCATTCACGGAAACTCCACTGACCTATCCAGCCACGGAGCCAGAAGAGATATTTACTGATGAAGGAAGCGCCTTTACTGTCCAAACCATAACAGAAAAGGTAGAGGTCTTCTTCACAAAAGCTATCGTAGAGGGAGAAGCAATAGGAGACATTGTTACACTTAGTCCATTTACTCCAGGAACTCTTCCATTCACTGAGGAAGCTCCTGAGGTGACCATATCTCCAGAAGTTTTCACCCCAGAGACTGTCAGCGTTCCAGCTTTTGAGGAACCTGTTACTGAGGAAATTATTGTTCCTAAAATTACAGGCCTACCTGAAAACATAACCATCATTGAAGAATTAACCACCCCTGGAGTCATATCAGTAGTTACTGAGGAGATCACCCTTCCAGAAGTCACAGTTTCTGAGGTAACAGCTGTCTCTGTCCCTGTCGAAGAACTGACGGCAACTATAAGACTTGAAGAAATCACAGAGGCTCCACAGGAAACTCCAGCCACCATTGAGGAGGTTGTTGCTAAGGCAACAGCAGTTCCAGATATCCTTGCAGCAGTGTCTGAAGAGCTAACAACTGCTCCAGAAGAGACAGGAACCCCAGTCACAGAAGTCATCACCGAGAAACCAATCGAAGAGGAAGAGAGTTCAACATTAGAACAAATATTTCCTATCAGCCCAATCACTCCAACTGGTAAGTTAACATAGTTACCACAGTAAGGATATAAAAGGAAATTTGACCTCTGCTGGGGCCATTTCACAGGGGCAGTAGGTTCCAGAGGAGGGTACGGTAACCTAGTTATTATGGTAATGGACTAGCAACCAAAGGTTGTTTCCCTCATTGTTATGATGCAATGGCATACATACATGTGACTCCAGTCCCACATTGTGTGGTTCAATCTTGATGCCCTCAGAGCAGCTAAGGATTGGCAATAACTATTGGTTTGCCATTGTCACCCTCATCCCAAGAACAAATTTTTAAAAAATGTTTCCTGATCAGGTATAAGAGGATTGTCTACTGAGAAAATCAAAAGCAAAATACTGTAGAGTACTCTGTGATGCTGGAAATCTGAAATAAAAACAGAAAATGCTGGAAATACTCAGCAAATGAGGCAGCATCTATGGAGAAAGAAACAGAGTTAACGTTTCAAAAAGGCCTTTGACCTGAAACGTTAACTCTGTTTCTTTCTCCCCAGATGCTACCTCACTTGGTGAGCTTTTCCAGCATTTTCTGTTTTTATTGTCTACTGAGATACTTCCTTGAGCACAATCTTTTTTTTAGAGAATCCGTAAGAAAGCAAACTATTAAAAGATTTTCAAATTTTCTGTTAGAAAATTAAAGCCAACCAGTACTATTGCTAATGTAGTTACATAATTGGGGAATAAGAGGTCATTGTGTCTGTAAACTGACTTTCAATATAATTGACTATAAAGCCAACACTCAATAAAAATGTGTAAATGGAAATTACAATAGTCCAAAACAAAAATATTGCCAGAAGATTGTTCTAACATGTTGATGTGTTTTTTGGTGTATTTTAGTACAGTTGTAGGGATTGGGGGAGGGTCAACAAGGTAGAAGTGGACCTGATCCTCTTGGAGTTTAAGTGTCCCAAGTCACAAATAGTTTCTGACGCTTGTTGGTGCCACAGGTTGAGTAAGACACTATCCAACAAAGAAGTTTGTATGAAACTATAGGTAACCGTACAATCGCAGAATGTTAGCCACTGTGGTCTTTTGTCATTGAAGCAGATACTGCAAAGTTCAACAAGGATGTTCCAATGTCCTGAGGTAATTGCCAGATCTTGCTTTTACTCACTCCAGTTCCCCCTATTTATTTCCTCTGTAATTATAGTCACTCTTTTCATGGTTACAGCTCCATCAAAATTTCCTGTCTTGTTCCTCTTCAGCTGTAAATATAATGTCCTGTGCAAGCTTTCTTTTCCCTTTATCCTCACTATGCTGAAATCAAGACTCATTGCACTCCTACTCTCTCACTGCCTTCTACTCTAACTCATTCTTTTCCAGGGACTCAAATGGGAACTTGCCCCCTTGGTCTTCCCTTTGTCCTGCCATTAATACACTTTCAAACCCCAAACTTAGGTCACACATCCATTTTTTTTGGATTCATCTCAACTCCTCTCCTCCTCCTTTCAAACTTGAGCCTTTGCTCTTCAATTAAGTTCTCAGTGAAAATAATAATATTCAAGACGTTCCCCTATTTCCTAGTTCCTGGACTTTATCAATTTTATTGATTATAAAAAGTTTATCATAAGATCATTGAATTTTCAGCATGGAAGGTGACCACTCAGCCCATGTGCCTGTGCCGCTCTACATTAGAACTATCTACTCTAATCCCATGTCCCTGCTCTTTCCTGGTACTCTATAGTATTTTCTTTTTCAAGTGTTTATCTAATTCCTTCTTAAATATTGTGATTGACTGGGCTTCAACAGTCACTTGTTATAATGCATCCGATACTCTAATAGTCTTTTGCATGAAAAATTTCTTCCAATTTCCCCCTTTACCCTTCCAGTACTAATCCTGAATTTATGCCCCCCACCCTTGTTACCGATCCATTGGCTAGTGATTTTCTCTGTCAAGTCCTTTCAAAACTTTGAACATTCTGTTGGATTTCCCTATAACCTTCTCATCTCCAATAAGTACGGCCCTAGTTTAAAGCTCAGCACTACTTTGGACCTTGTGTTTTTGCTCACTGACTAACAAAACAAACACTGGATGATTGAAGAACTGGCCTTCAATCTTGCTAGTCAATCACTTAAATTCTGCTGCAAATTTTTGAGCCTGGATTCCAGCCAAGCTCCTGTATCTGTTCAGACCAGGTTGGAGTGACAATAAACCCCAGATCCCACAACTTGGTCTCATTGATTTGAAAAAAATTAATTTTATATTATCCCAGAGATCCCAGTCATTTGTTCAGAATCCATGTCCTGGCAAAATCCACCTTATATTCTTACATATTGTCACTTCTAGGAGCTCACATGAATTTTTTTCACTGAGCACGTTCTGGGTCATTTCTCATCTCTGTGCCTGCTCAATTCTACTATATAATTGCCACAGGACTGAGAACCCCAGACGATCACGGTGGAATGTCAAAACTATTTTAGACTCTTCCTATACAAAATGCAGTAAAGCCTTCTACATAGTAGTGTCCTTGGGAGTCAGGTATGAAGGTAAGGCACACGTGATAAGAGGGACTGTTTCATCTGCTGTCTGTATTACTAAAAGCCAAGTGCACATTAATCAGTGGCGTAATAGTGAGGTTGCATCCATTGTATGCATCACGTCTTATGTGACTCGGGTCAATCACCTGCATATTTGTTCCTTAACAGGGATTGTTTTCCATTACCGTGCTATTTCGAGCAGGTACACCCTTAATTTCACCGAGGCCCAAATTGCCTGTTTAGAAAACAATGCCGTCATCGCCACCCCTGAGCAGCTTCAAGCTGCCTACGAACAAGGATACAACCAGTGTGACGCAGGCTGGCTCTCTGACCAGACCGTCAGGTAAAATATACGCTATCCAAATCCCTTTGGATTAAACAATATGTAGACTAAAAATAATAGCCTACAGTGTAAACACAATCGTGTGACATTCCCTTATCCACTAGTTTAATGGTGATGTTAATCGATGTGGTAGTACTGCCATTAAACAGCTCACAAATAGAATCAAATGCTTACAATTAGTAACACAGTATAACATTAGGAACAGGACTAGGCCATTCAGCCCCTCAAGCCTGCGCTGCCCTATCCTTTGACACCCTCACCTAACAAAAACCTATCTATCCAGTCTTGAAAGCTCCAATTATCCCAGCATCCACTGCCTTTTGTGGGAGAGTTCCAAATTCTTGTGGGAGAGAGTTCACACCCTTTGTGTGAAAAAGTGCTTCCTGATTCTACTCCTGAATTGGTGCTATAGAAAGGAAACTGTGATACAAAACCCTTCAGCACCTCTATCAGAACCTGTCCTGTGGCATCCACCTTTTGGATGAGACATTATACCGAGGCCCCGTCTGCCTTCTCAGGTGGACATAAAAGATCCCATTGCACTATTTCAATGATGAACAGGGGAGTTCTGGCCAATATTTATCCCTCATCCAAAATCACTAAAAAAAATAAGATTATCTGGTCATTGTCACATTGCTGTCTGTGGGAGCTTGCTGTGTGCAAATTGGCTGCCACGTTTCCTACATTACAGCAATGACTACAATTTTTTAAAAGTACTTAATTAGCTGTAAAGCGCTTTGGGATATCCTGAGGTCGTTAAAGGCGTTCTACAAATGCAAGTTTTTTTCTTTCTCTCTTTCTAAGAATGCAAATCCCAAGCTAAAAATTGACCCTCTGAGTTTCTGCCACAGTTAAAGCAATCACTCAGCTTCATCACTGTGAATGCAGGTTCCTTTCCTTTCTGATCAGACCTGCTTGTACAGAGCACACAGCCTCAGGTAACCCTCAACTATCCACCTCTCCAATAGTTCACTCACACTGCATCAGTCAATTGATTTCCCAGCAATCTGTCAAATTGCAGCCCATAGTTTAATTCTACATGCATCACATCGAAATATCACTGAGTGCCAGTTTTGCAAGGTATCCATGGAAACATGTCAATGGCCTGATACTAATGGAAAAGAGTAGCAAAAAATTAACACTTTTGATTTTAAAGCAACTTTTTTTTAGCGTCTCTCCAGTTATCTTCCCTCCCATCCTCCTCGCCTGAAGATGTTGACTACTTTACTGGGGTAATGCTCCAAGGGCACAGGGCACCCTGTGGTAAGTCACCCAAGTGGCCATTCCTAGTAAGTGGGCTGACCGCTCTCTTATCCACAGTCGGATTGTTGGCCAGGGATTGGAGTCAAAAATTGAGCAATAGCAAAAAGTTAATTTTGTAGATTTTTCATATCTCTAACCTTTTTTGATTAGGTACCCAATGGTGAACCCAAGGGAACGCTGTTTTGGTGACAAAGATGGCTTCCCTGGTGTAAGAAGCTATGGTCTCCGCAAACCTGAGGAAACCTATGACGTCTACTGCTACATTGACTATCTCAATGGTACAGTATCCAAATATGGCTAAGAACCATAGTTATGGTCCCTAAATATCTCTGCCTCTCTACCCCTCCTCCTCCTTTAAGATGCTCCTTTCAACCTACCTCTCTGACTAAGCTTTTAGTCACCTGTTCTAATATCTCCTTATGTGGCTTGGTGTCAAATTTTGTTTGATAACGCTCCTGTGAAGCGCCTTGGGATGTTTTACTATGTTAAAGGCACTATGTAATTACATGTTGTTGTCGTTGGTCAAAGCTTTGGAGTTAAGTTGTGTTTTAGGAAAGATACGTACATTCCAGCAGCTTCATCGTATTCCAGTCATTGTTTTGTGACTGACGCAGTCAGCTTGGAGTTCAAAATAGGAGTGAGCCAAAGGTACATGTTTGAGGAAAATGGATTAATGAGCAGCAGTAGAGTACACTGGAGTTGTTTTGAACAGAAGTGTGTCTGGTATCCTTTATTTGCTATGTGTGGGGGAAGCCTATGGCCAAGGCAGTCATCTATGGACAGTGGAGTGGGTGGGTTTGATGGGCCGAATGGTCTTTCTCCTTCCAAGCTTTATGTTTTTATGCCTTATGTATTAAGAAATCAAATGAAGAGCCACAGCCCACAGTGCAGGAAACTACCAAGATCAAAAAAGAAAAGAGAAGATGAGATACATCAAGAAATAATGGTCAGGTGATACCAAGCTTACATTTTAAAAAGGCTATAGTTTGTGAGAGGTAAGGAAGATGGGAGTTAGAGTTCCACAGTTCGGAGGCCTGTGGAAAAAAGAGTTAGAGTTGGAGACAGTCAACAAGTCCTGGTTTCAACACAGTAAGGATGTAAGGAGGAGAAGAATGATGTCAGATGACATATTTAGAACTTAAGGTGTACAAGAGAGGAAAGTTAAAGAGGCAATGGTCATATTTTTAATCACTAAAATAGAGACAAGAAAGGTTGTAACACAGTGGGCTAGGATAGGGGCTAGTGGTGAGAAGCTAGCAGCGAGTATGTTGATAGGGTTAGATGAAGTAGGGTGGGAGAAGGCTCTTGTGGAGCATAAAAACCGGCACAGACCAGTTGGGCCGAATGGCCTGTTTCTGTGCTGTAAATTCTGTGCGATTCTATGTAACAGTTTATAATAAACAGAGCTGCTTTCCTTCAGCAAGCAAAGGGTTACTTGGCACTGATAAATATAACCTTGTATTGGAGGATAGAATGGGCAGAGCCACACAGTGGTTGGCACACAGCTGGCACCTGGGTGACTTGAAATGTGTAACAGGGTCTTTTAACGATCGGTAGGCAGTCTGAGCTAAGAAGCCGTAACTTTTTTTTTACAACATTCCAAAATTTAAAAAAATACTCTATGAAGATATGAATGAAATAAACTGTGAAGAATTTGGCAAGAAATCCTTAGTTTATGATATTAAAAAAGTGTGATACCGTAATTTTCCACATATAATCTGTATTGAAAAATTACCCTGAAATCTGTACGCATGTTATTTGTAAATCTGTGCTTTATGTAAAACATTTTACAAAGACCAGGAAAGGTGTCCATGCATCACATGCAAAAGATGACTAAACATCCTTCACCGTGTTTATTTCTACACTTGTTGTTGTAGGGAAGGTATTTCACGGAACTGTGGCAGACGGATTTACCTATGATGAAGCAGTTGACTACTGCTTCAGCCACAATGCTAAGATAGCCACCACTGGCCAACTGTACGCAGCCTGGAAACAGGGCATGGATAAGTGCCGAGCAGGCTGGCTATCAGATGGCAGCGTTAGATATCCCATCCAAAAACCCAGACCATATTGCGACAGCAGGCAAGCTGGAGTCAGAACAGTGTACCTAAACCTGGATCAGACCGGATACCCTGATCCTGAGACACGCTATGATGTCTACTGCTTTAGAGGTGAGCAAGAAAAAAATGTCTTTTTCCTTATTTTTTTTGAGAGATGCTGTCATCTGATACAAGTAAAAAATCGACTGGGTGATGCAGAGGGGTTTGTACATTTGGACCCCGCCCAGACTGATTAAATGAAAGTCTCCTCTCTCTGCTGTCTCTAGTGGTCCTACACAGACAGTCTGAATCCATTTCCTAATGGGTATGATTCCATAAAATAAAACCGCCCTAAAACACATATTAGCAATTTAACTCAGAGAAGCTATAAGGATGGTTACAGTGGTATAACAGGAAATGTTCTTCTGAAGTTAGGACTGAGGCACATTGTCAGGCAATGTAGAAGGAGTTTAATCTACATCTTACCCATATTACAACTTGCCTGCGTACGTTTGGGGCTGTGTACAGAGAGCTTTATTGGGCACCTGACCTGGAAGAGCTTGATGGGACAGTGTAGAGGCAGCTTTCCTCGACCTCTAACCAATGCTGTTTCATGGCCTGGGAGTGCTTGATGCTGAGACTGGGAGCCCAAAATTGGAAAGTTTTCCATTCTCCAACATCTTGTTTAATGGAGAGAAAAATTGAGTTTAAAATTTAAAAAAGTAAATTCTGTAATTTATTACAAAATCCCTGTACCTACAAAGGATGCTCCTTTGGTTTCTCTACCAATTTATTCTAAATATTGGAATACGTATGTCAAGCTAAAGATTAAAGTTTGGATGCAGTGTACATCTATCTTTGAATATAAAACATCTGGAATATGATAAATGTAAGAAAAGAATACAATTTATTTTGTTTGGGTATTGTTAAAGCCAATATATGGAAACATATTGTCAGTAGGAGCTGTTCATTCTGACATAGGTACAACATGTACTATTCAACTCTGACAGAGGTAGCTCTACTCTGACACAGGTATCTCAACTTGACACAGGTACAACAGGTACCTCAACTCTTAACACAGGTACCTCCTTCTGACAGAAGTACAACAGGACAATACATTATCATTTTTGATTAATTTGTTTGATTTTTTTTAATGAGAGTAAGAGGACACACAATTCAAGCCAGTTTTATTCTTAATTGTGAAACCCAGTTGGAAATTCAAGGCCAATAGTGTAGGACATCATCAAGGTTGAAAAGAATAGGTCAGAGGGAGCTAAATTAAGAAGTCTTATTTAGCTGAGGTTAGAGATTTTAAATAAATACACCAGGAATTTCTGCCGGGTTTCTCCCAATCTCTCCCCTATAGCTTTGGCAGAAGATTAGCAGAACCCTTGGAGAAATGGCATAAACAGCCATTTATACCATTTTGCAGGGAATGCAATGAAGTTGCAGTGAGAGATCGGGAGAACCCCACGGAAATTCTCCACCGTAGACTCTAATATTTTCTTGCAAGATCATAGAGACATGACCCTCACTGACTCCTCCCTAGGGACATTTTTCACAGTACCATTTCTATCGGGGAAACAGCGGGGGTATGGGACTAACTGGATTGCTTTTACAAAGAGCCAGCATGGGCTCAATGGGCCGAATGGTCTCCTTCTGTGCTGTAACGATTCTATGAACTTTGAATCCTTAGTTTTATACATATTATTTTTTTAGAAGCCATTGTTCCTGTGGTTACTGAAGAGCCAGAGGCAGAGATGCTTACAGTGATCCTAGTGGACAGGGTCTTACCAACCCCTGTGGTCGAGCTTGATGTAGCTAAGACAGTGAGACCAGAGGAAGCTGAACAAGGCAGGACTGATACCTTTGTCATGGAGACTACAGGGCAGCCCACTATTACATTGGGTATGACTGAAGAGACTATAGCAACCCACATGGATACAAGGCTGGAGATATTGCCTCCTGAATGGACTACAGTATCCCTGGTTTCTGAGCCTACCACTGAAGCCATCCCAGATGTGTATCTCACAACTGAAGAGGCTGAGAAAGTCTTTGTGACAGTCGCACCCACAGAAGAGCCTGGTGAGTACTGTATTTATTCATTTGTGAGTAGAGGACAGGAAACTGTTATTGATGAAGTATTACAACCAAGCAACTATGCTTGGCGGAGCAGGCTCGAAGGGCTGAATGGCCTACTCCTGCTCCTATTTTCTATGTATATTAGAGGAACCTAACCGTGTGTCAACGAGAAGCAGACTATTTATATATTTCCAATTTTATCCCTTCCACTCCTGAAGGTGTGGATTTCTATTACGTTAAGGAATGATGGCAGACAGCCTCCTGTTATTTTGACTAAGTGGCAATTCTTCATGCATGAGCTTACACAGTAATGGGGAGATGGGTTCAAATTGGTCTTGGGCTTTAGCGTGAAACAAATGATAGCCAATAAGCTGCCCGTTTTACAGCATAGAGTCATAGAGAGTCATAGAGTTATACAGCACGGATAGAGGCCCTTCGGCCCATCGTGTCCGCGCCGGCCATCAGCCCTGTCTACTCTAATCCCATTCCGGATTTTATTTTCTACTGACTTCAGTGGAAACGAAAACCGGACACTGTAAAACAGGCGGCCAATTCACTATCGCCCATTTCTCACTAACGGCCAAGACCAATTTCACCCCTTGGGTGTTGGCCGTCTATTCGATTGTCGGGGAGGGGAGCGTCACAGTTGAGTTGAATCCTGTCAGAAGCTTTGCATTTTAAATACCCAGTCAGTTAGTCATATTTTTGGTTTGATAATGTAGAGCAGTTAGACGTACTCCATTCTAAGTTTTTTTAACAGATGCAATCAGCTGAATGATCGATGCAGGGGAATATCCATAGAGAGTGTGAAGTAAAATCACATGGCCTGGGAAGGTGGGGCAATGAGCCTGCACAGTATATTCAAGCAATCTTTATTTTGAAAAAAATATCTTGTCAAAGAGATTAAGGACAAGGGATGCATGACCTCAGAGATGAACACTCTGGTGTATTTTCAAATGTAGGAGGATCCAGTGGCCTGTGTATATAATAAGTCCTTAATGTCTTCCCCCCCGCCCCCCCCCCCATTTCCACCATGACTTAAAAACATTTTTGCATTTTCTCTCAGGGTTTGCTGATGTAACGCCTCTCCCAGAAGTTGTAAGTGGAGAACCTTCTGGAATACCGGATATAAGTGGAGAACCTTCTGGAATACCGGATATAAGTGGAGAACCATCTGGAATACCAGATATAAGTGGAGAACCATCTGGAATACCGGATATAAGTGGAGAACCATCTGGAATACCGGATATAAGTGGAGAACCATCTGGAATACCGGATATAAGTGGAGAACTTTCTGGAATACCGGATATAAGTGGAGAACCTTCTGGAATGCCTGATATAAGTGGTGAACCTTCTGGAATACCTGAATTAAGTGGTGAACCTTCTGGAATACCTGATATTAGTGGTGAACCTTCTGGAATACCTGATATAAGTGGAGAACCTTCTGGAATACCTGATATAAGTGGAGAACCTTCTGGAATACCTGATATAAGTGGAGAACCTTCTGGAATACCTGATATAAGTGGTGAACCTTCTGGAATACCTGATATTAGTGGTGAACCTTCTGGAATACCTGATATAAGTGGAGAACCTTCTGGAATACCTGATATAAGTGGAGAACCTTCTGGAATACCTGATATAAGTGGTGAACCTTCTGGAATACCTGATATTAGTGAAGAACCTTCTGGAATACCGGATATAAGTGGAGAACCTTCTGGAATGCCTGATATAAGTGGAGAACCTTCTGGAATACCGGACATCAGTGAGGAACCTTCTGGAATACCTGACATTAGTGGGGAACCTTCTGGAATACCTGACATTAGTGGAGAACCTTCTGGAATACCTGACATTAGTGGGGAACCTTCTGGAATACCTGACATTAGTGGGGAACCTTCTGGATTTCCTGATATTAGTGGGGAACCTTCTGGAATACCTGACATTAGTGGAGAACCTTCTGGAATACCTGACATTAGTGGGGAACCTTCTGGAATACCTGACATTAGTGGGGAACCTTCTGGATTTCCTGATATCAGCGGGCAATATCCTGAAATACAGGTAATCCTAGTGCCAACAGAAGAGAAAGAATATCCAACAATGCCTTCTATAGGTGTGGAAGCAGGTAAAGGACCCATAGAAGAACATATTTCAGGGATTCCTGATATAAGTGGGGAGCCATCTGGGATTCCTGATGTAAGCGAGGAGCCATCTGGGATTCCTGATATAAGTGGAGAGCCACCTGGGATTCCTGATATAAGCGGGGAGCCACCTGGGATTCCTGATATAAGCGGGGAGCCACCTGGGATTCCTGATATAAGTGGGGAGCCATCTGGGATTCCTGATATAAGCGGGGAGCCATCTGGGATTCCTGATATAAGCGGGGAGCCACCTGGGATTCCTGATATAAGTGGGGAGCCATCTGGGATTCCTGATATAAGTGGGGAGCCATCTGGGATTCCTGATATAAGCGGGGAGCCACCTGGGATTCCTGATATAAGCGGGGAGCCACCTGGGATTCCTGATATAAGCGGGGAGCCATCTGGGATTCCTGATATAAGCGGGGAGCCACCTGGGATTCCTGATATAAGCGAGGAGCCATCTGGGATTCCTGATATAAGCGGGGAGCCACCTGGGATTCCTGATATAAGCGAGGAGCCATCTGGGATTCCTGATATAAGCGGGGAGCCACCTGGGATTCCTGATATAAGCGGGGAGCCACCTGGGATTCCTGATATAAGCGAGGAGCCATCTGGGATTCCTGATATAAGCGAGGAGCCATCTGGGATTCCTGATATAAGCGAGGAGCCATCTGGGATTCCTGATATAAGCGGGGAGCCACCTGGGATTCCTGATATAAGCGGGGAGCCACCTGGGATTCCTGATATAAGCGGGGAGCCATCTGGGATTCCTGATATAAGCGAGGAGCCATCTGGGATTCCTGATATAAGCGGGGAGCCACCTGGGATTCCTGATATAAGCGGGGAACCATCTGGGATTCCTGATATAAGCGGGGAGCCATCTGGGATTCCTGATATAAGCGGGGAGCCACCTGGGATTCCGGAAATAAGTGGGGAATTTGAAGTCAACGGAAAACCATATGACATTAGTGGAGAAGCTTCTGGAGTTTCTGGTGTTAGTGGAGAACCTTCTGGAATTCCCCAAATTGTTATTGCAACTTCCAGAATTATTGATATAAGTAAGGAACCTTCTGGTGTTCCTGAAGTTAGTGGAGAACCTTCTGGATTCCCAGAAGTCATTGAAGAACCTTCGGGAGTTCCAGATGTGTTTGGAGAACCTTCGGGAGTGCATGAAGTTAGTGGAGAACCATCTGGTGCCCCTGAAGTTAGTGGCGAACCTTCTGTGACACTTTTACCTGTAATTCCTGATATTTCTGGAGATGTTTCATTACCCGATGTGGTAGTGAGCACTGGACAAACGGAGATTGAAATATCCCGGGTGGAAACAAGCATACCAGAAGAAGCTCAACGTGAAGAGGATGAGGTTTCTTCACCGTCAATAGACAGCACAATATCCAGTGGAATAGAAATGTCACTTGCTCCCGAGACTGTAGGGGTGCTAAAGGTTACACCTGCCACGCCAATAGCACTTACAACTGTTCCACCTCAAATCTCGCCAGATGTTGTGACAATTGTGGCTGAACCCGTGACAGTAGAAGGTACAAAATGTTTTGATTCAAATTATCTCCTTCAGTTGGAGTAGGTTCTGTAATAAGTGGTGTTCCAGCGGCATGATGGAAAACTGTAGCCAAAAACCACTGGAATTGTGTAATTTATCACTTGCCAGCGGATCACCCGTGGTGGTGCGCACGGTAAGTCGGATGAAATGCCATTTTATAATGACGGGAGCATTATACCATGTAATGTATTATTCTGTACTAAAATGGAGATTCATTTATGATAGATATTGTGGCCTTAAAAGCACAGGCTAAGTGCCAGAAGTAAATGTAGCTCAAGGTCAGTCAGAGTTTAACTGCTTTTTGCTGAAGCGAGCTGGCAAATTGGCAGATATTTTTTAATATCCATCTCCTGCTCAGAAAAACACAGGAGATGGATATTAAAGTGCAATTTTTGATATAATGAAGCGTGACATCTAAAATATTAACAGTTATCCTCACTTTTCCTCTTGCTCATCCTAAGAGAGACAGGGTGAAAGGGAGAGAGAGAAATGTATTTTATTATTGAGTGTGGTTAACTTTCTCTTTTGATAAGGGGTGTCCTGACATTATATAGCAATCTGTCTGATTACCAGTTCAGCAAAAGAACTGAAACTTAAAAGAAACTTACTCAATTAGGTCAAGAGGTATCCTTCAGAATTAAAAACTCAAGGTATTGTGGTTAGGAGTCAAATGTTGAGTTCCTTAATTGACCCTTTAAATATTTATAGTGGGTCTTGAAGGGAAGGCCAAGAACAAAAAGAAAAATATTCCCTTTGCCAGTCCTTGAAACTGCCCAAATTCTTTTCATTGTTGGCCCCTTGCAACTAGGATGGGTTGGACTCAAAGCCAGACTGTACAGGTGAAAGGACAGTGTCCTAACCCATCCAGGTCTGCCCCTACATATCATGAAAAATTAACTAAAGTTCTAGCACTACCTTTATGTGATGTGATTAAAAGGAGCAAATTCTTACCAGAGATTTTTTTCCCAAATCATTACACTATCGAGCAATGATGAGATCAAACCCCAAGCCCCTGAAGACATTTCAGTGTCTAATGTCATCCATTCATGGCTCCTTCTGCCAAAAAAAATCAAATTATCTGTTTTTGAACATTTTTGTAAATTTTGTGCTCATCAAGGCGAGTGTAGTGGTTGTGTTGCTGGACCAGTAATCCAGAGAGCATGATTTCATATTCCACCATGTTTAAGAATTTGAATTCAGTTTTTAAAAATCTGGAAATAAAAAAGCTGGTGTCAGTAAAAGTGAAGCTGTCGGATTGTCGAGAAAACCCAACTGGTTCACTAATCTCCTTTAGGGAAGGAAACCTGCCGTCCTTACCCGGTCTGGCAGTGAGTCCGGTTCCACACCAATGTGGTTGACTCTTCAGGGGCTTGGGGTTCTATCTCACCACTGCCTGATAGTGTCATGATTTGGGGGAAAAAAATGTTTGGTAAGAATTTGCTCCTGAAGTGGCCACTCAGTTGTATCACCACCTTCTCAGGGCAACTAGGGATGGGCAACAAATCTTGGCCTTGCCAGCGACGCCAACAACCCAAGAAGGAATTTTAAAAATTGCCATTGGATATATTTTCCAACCGGCTCCCATACAAACGCCTAGCAACTTGTACTAAGTTCTCCCTTATGCTTTTTTAAAACAAGCACTAAAAAGCACACAGGGGGATTTACTGTGTGTTAAGTGTTTATATAGAGTCATGTCAATCAGAAAATACATCCCAGTGATATGTAACAGATGACGTGTGTTTGCAAGTCAACCCCTATTCTGTCACTGGCTTCATACCTGTTGCGTGTCCAAAGTTCCAAAAGGTTTCGCTTTAGATTGATGAACAAAATTTAATGTAATATAATGTAGGCACATTGCTGTGGGTTGTAAAACTAAGACATCAGCAAACATCTAGGAGCCTCTATTTACAGTGAACATTGGGAGCTATTACTCTGTTCCAGTTTCTGATTCTTGGCACTGTCTGTTATAGGAAAAATGGCAGGGGGAGGGTAGATTGATTGGTTTGGTTTCTTCAGCGGATTTCTAACACAATGGTACCACTGGCTCCTCCTCTCAGCCTGCTATAGAAACCGCCAGTGCTCAGTTTAAGATTTATTAATGAATCATTCATTTCTTAACAGCTCTTATCACGAGGCCTTGGTTTAACAACTCAACCATAGCACCTCTGACAAAGCAGCACCACTCCCACCCTCCTAATACTGCATTGAAATGTCAGCTTCAAATATGGGCTCAAGTCCTGGCGTGGGACTATGTAGCAAATTGGATCCAAAGCATTTTGACTTGATCTAAACAATCTAAATATCATTTGAAAATTAAGAAATGAGCATTTTTCACCCAAATATATGACTTTTTATAAAGTCCTTGTGCAGTTTGTTGACTGTACTTATTGGTACATTGGGGTAGTTGGTACACTGTGCACACACAGGGAACAGCAGGCTGTTAGGGGTCAGGATAATTTGGCAATGGTCCTTGTGATTTGGCCAGTTAATGGGTTATCAAGGGTCTTTCTAATCTGGTTCGAGCATTGTCTTTTTGTGGAGCAGTTAAGGGAGGGGTAGGGTTGTTAGTTTGTGGCTACACTAACTTTTTTTAGGCGGTGATCTAAGTCTGTGTGGACTCCGTTTCGAGATGTTTTTTGCTCACATGTTTTTGTAGAGGGCAGGATTGTGCTCTGCTACAGAGAGAGTTGCATCATGATACAGACAGCAGCAACAATTTCACCAGCATGTGTATCAGGAGGTAACGGGTATGCCAAGCAAGCATTGGCATGGATCTCCAGGGATTGCAAGAGTCTCTGTGGGTTTTCTTATTGCTTAGGCTGCCTGACTGCCAACCAGTACTAGATGAGCAGAAATTTCCTCCAATTAAATATTGGGAAGACCGAAGCTATTGTCTTTGGCCCCTGCCATAATCTCCGTTAAGTTAGTCAATTTTTTAAAATCTGATTATGCTCCTGTGAAGTTCCTTGGGATATTTTACTACATTAAAGGTGCTATATAAATGCAAGTTGTCATTGCTGTTGCCCATAAAGGCTGAATGAACAACTTTTTATGCAGAAATGTTACTTTTAATATAAATACCTGATTATAAACCCTAAGCTTGAACCCTAAGTGTTGATTTTAATTGTGCCACGTGATACTAGTGAGAAACTCATTAATGAGTGAGCATCATACTTGACAAAGGAATTCCATTCAAAACATTAGTGTGTTTCCTGCTAATTTTGCACAGTGCAATTCTACTTTCATGAGGACACTTTTGATTATGCAATGAACTAACAAGGCCAAGGCTGACATAATGGCAGACACCTCACATTACTCTCCAGGAGATGGAAGTTCAAGTCTAAAACGTAAATTAAACTCAAGTTTGAATGTGATGCTTGGTCAGTTTCTTCAATAATGCAACAGCTGTCGAGGGGTTCTTATGACAATTGTTTATTAAAGAATTACCTGGTTTGGAAATGTGGGATATTACCCCTATTCTGAGGAAGGTGTCTCAGTCTTCCACTGAAACCAGTGGTCAGTTGGTCTTCTAAACCAGGCTGTCCATTGATACTAGAAGATCTTTGCCTTTGGGTTCTACCCTCTGCCACCTCCCACAATTGTCTTCCCATTCACAGTCCCACCATCTTAGCCTTAGCATACCACATGCTCTTTTCCCAACTGAGGCCATTCCATCAACTTCTAAAAGTACCATATGGCATATACGCCCTACCCATGGCAGTATTCTCACCAAACAAGTTCTGCTTGTGGACATAGGCTGTTCCTTCTCATTACTTTAGTGTTGATTGTTTTGTCCACCCATCTGATAGGCAGAATCTTTCCTTGCACAACACATTCCGAAAGGATCCAGCTTCAGCTTCTGAATCATCAGGGTCCAGCTCGCACTATTGCCTGAAGCTTTAAGAGTTGTCTTTGAGTGCATTACAGACATAACCACACAAGCCTTGTACACTCTTTCCACATTCCATAATACCTCTGACTTCTTCCAGGGTGGTCTCCTCACCAGGCACCATAATTCAAGAACAATAAGCCGACTAATGTTGATTTTCTTTCCCCTAAGGTATTCCACCTCACTTTTCCACAAGTTCGACCTCCAGTGGCCTAAGTAAAAATTTTCAAAGCTCCATGTTCCTGAGGGAAAGGAGCTGTAAAGTAACCCAGATCTGCGGATTGAACTTGTGAAGTTGATTTGGAGCACAGTGCTCAAATATTTTGTACTGACTGTAAATGCTGAGCATTCAAATGAAGAAAGTTCCAAATTGAGCATGAATTTAAAATAAGATTTTTTAATAAATCATTGATCTTTCCAATTTGGTCCAAGAAGTTGTTGATGTCAAATTCAATAAATTGTTATGGATGAGCAGTTTAATTCATACACAATAAAGGTGCCTAGTTATTGCCTGTGTCAAACGTTGAGTAACTGCATCACACTGTGATTTTACTGGTTTTTTCATAGATGTCCCTGACCCATGCCAAGACAGCCCCTGTGGTAGAGGAACATGTGCGGTGAGAGATGGCAGCTTTGTTTGTGAATGCCCAGCTGGATTCACAGGAGAACACTGCAAAATAGGTATGTGAGTCAATTATTAAGCAGTCTGTCAAAGCCAATGGAACATGACTCTTCACCATAACAATGGTTGAATCATAAATATCCCTACGTTCTTCCCCAATGCCAAGTTCAGTATTGGTTCTGTGCAATTGTAGCACATCTATCAACTTCAATTATAGTGGTTGGTTTAGTTGGGCTATAGAGTGCAGTTAATACAGTACACCATCAATACATCAACAACAATATATCAACCACACTTTGTATCCAGTTCCAGTCACCAAGACACAAGGAGACATTCCAGCCCTGGAGGTAGTTCAGTGAAGAGCCATGAGACTGAGTCCTATAGTGTCAAAGGAATTAAGTTTTGAAGAAAAACTAGAGAAACTTGGGATTCTGAGCCTTTTAAAGGAGTGCCTTGGAGGTGATCTTACAGAGGAATATACAATATTAAACAGTGCATAAAAAATAAATCCAGAACACAACTTAAAACTAAACCGTGACAGTAGGACAGGGAGATGGGTTCAAATGAGTAAAAAGGAAAACTTAGGACTGATGTCAGGAAATCCTTCTTCGCACAGTGAGCAATACAAGGAATGGACAGCTGAGTAGAGTTATTGGGCAAAATCCTAGAGATCACACTAAGAAACAGTTGGATGTTGTGATAGGGGAATGATGGGTTCTTCCTGGAGTTGGGAGGGCCTGAACGGCCTCCCCATCTGTATTTATAATGTGAATAGATTAACATTAAAATGCTCAACCTCAATTTCTGCTAAAAATTACTGCCAGTGCCTCTCATGACCATAAGGTGGTGCTGCAGTACTATCAACTTGCATTCATCACCGAGGAATTCCAATCTGCTATTATGGTCTCCAACACTTGAAAGTTATTCTAGATTCCATGTAGTATCTCCCTCAGAGAATGAAGCAACCCTGGGGGCCCCTTGAAAGTATTGATGCATTCCTGGGCAATCCCAGGATTCAAATACTAACACACTCCTAGAGATCTCCTGCAACTACTGACACACTGTAAGGACTCCCTGAAAATACTGACACACTCCTGTCCTAATTTTCAAAATAAACAACTTCAGCTACCCACAGGAAAACTGTGCTGTCATTGCAGAGCGTGTTTTTTTTTAGTATACAGCAACAGAAATTATGGGCAAGTAAGTCAACAAACATGGAAAGTATAGATTCTTGAGGCACTGTGCTTGCATCGTGCAGCGTGCCCAGCCCCAGATGGCTAGCAGTGATATGACTCTAACCCCAGTTTGGAAACTGATGGTTTAGTTCTCAACATTTCCTTGTGTTACAAACAGGGGGTCGGGGGGAGGCAGAAAGAAGTAAAATGATCGTTAGCAAATAAAAATGAAAATAAAATAAATTTGTCAGAATCATTTTTTGTGTTTGTGTATTTTTGTTTGTCTCTGGCCAAAAGGGGAACCATTTTGAATGATGAATCCAAGAACCCATCATGCTAGATTCCATCAGTTTCTCCCCGGATGGATTTAATGGGACAGTGTCTTCATCAATAAATATTTATCAAAGTTTTACCATTCTGCTCTTCTCATGGTTTAAAGTGTAAGTGAGGGATGGGCTGATTGTTTAGTTCAATGCAATTTGTGTCCTATCCATATCATCAATCCAGCTTCAAGAGATGCTACTGCCCCAGGGCTGTAAAAAAGCCCCCGGTTCACATTACAAGGTTAACTCCGCAGCATTGGTGAGTACTTTGTTGTTGCTCCCCATCCCCCAATTGTGAAACCAAGGCACGATTTGTTCAATAAAGCCACTTCGTAGCAATTTCAGGAGCACTTTACCCAAGAATTTTTCACAAAAGGCATCATGGGGTATGGGGAGAGAGCGGGAATATGGTATTGAGATAGAGGATCAGCCATGATCATATTGAATGGCAGAGCAGGCTCGAAGGGCTGAATGGCCTACACTTGCTCCTATTTTCAATGTTTCTATGAATTTTTGAACCCAATACTGACGCTAAATGGGGAAGAATTATCTTAAAAGAGTTATTCTAGTTAACCGCAATTACAGATGGTAAGTCCTGCTTATTTCTATGAGGAATTGGATGGTCCATTACAACATTTCTACACGACTCTATAACTGATGAGTGTGGGCCATCGGGAACCGGAATGGCTCAGGTGACAAGGCATCAAAGATGTGATCTGAGGTTCCAAAGGTTTAAATCCCAGTTTAGGATTTTATAAATAGTTCTGCATGTGTGCAAGGAGCAGATATAATGGACCTTCTGTCATTCTTGCCAATGCTATTAAAGATACAGCAGCATTCAGTTACATACAACAGGTCCAAGATGATGGAAGCACATTTCACAATGAGGTTGGACTGTAGTAGGATGGCTAGCCCAGCACTGGCTAAACAACATATTAAAGCTTGGTTGGAAAAATCTGTTTATATTGGCAATTTTTTTCCATTGTAATTGCAAGTTGCTGTATATAGCAAGTTGCACAATATAAAACAGAAAATATTTTGGAAATGGGTGTAAGATATTTTATCCTTTTGCAGCAATAACATTTTAAATAGATTGAACTAATCAAGCTTTTGTGGTATTGATGCTCACTTGTAGCCCTTGTGCTAGGTTGCAGCTCCTTTGTTTCAGCTGGATTATCCTGGGTCGATATCTGCACTGCAAAGCCCCCAGTTCACCGAAAATTCGGTGGGGATTGATGAAATTTGAACTTGAATCTTGCAGCATTTCAAAACTTTTTTTTTACAAAATGAATGCTGCAAATTGATATACCAACGAGAATTAACCACGGCACCTGTCAATAGATACATTGATGTAATGACTCACATCGAAGACTTTAAAGTCAGCTGACCTCTACCATGGCATGGAGACCAGGAATTTAAATAACTTTTGGAATGTCATCGGGGTCATCTGATTTGGTGCTAATGAGCGACAAGAATGATCATTATGAGTGTTGCCTTCATGATGCAGTGCTTGGCCATTTATTTTTTGATTTAAAGAGGAGGAGGAACCAAAAAAAACCTCCATAATTTCCATCTTGATGCACACAAGCAATGCAATTATGTATTTTGCCAAAGATTTGCCAAACCCTTTGTTTCAAGAAGATGAAAGGCCCTTTAATGCATGCCAGCTTAGAAAAGCTGCTGAACTAGTCAAAAGCATTCATTCTCGAGGTCAAAATCTGGGTTGGATATTGGAGCTGTAACCTCTCCATGGTTGTCTTCATATAAAATTGGGGTCTCTCACTTTGCAATTAGTTTCTTTGTCTTCTGTTATCAAAATGTCTAATCATTTAAGAGTTGGTTTACAGGATGCGACACAAAGGTTTTGTGTAAGAGGGAAATACAGGTTAAGACTGCGATTGTCCACAATACCTTTTGGCTGTAAATGTAAGGTTCAATTATGTCATCACCATGACGCAACATGGCAAATAGAACCCCACTGTTACACAACCAAAAGAGTGTTGCAAATAGAACAATATAACTCTTCACCTAATTCCATTTTTGAAGAAGAATGTACAGTTGTGATGTTTACGAAGGCTAAAACCCAACTGTTTTGCTAGTTACTATACATTACCTAACAGGCTGCCTTTGTTTCATTGTATCTTTACAAAACCTTTGCATTCAATCTTGACAGTTGACCTGTAGTACGTTAATGAAGTGATAATGGTTTCAAAAAATGTTGCTATGCTACAGGCTAAAGTCAGCTGCTGCATTTCACCCCCAGTGCCATCAGCCTTAAAGTCTGAGCACTGTAGTCGCCATTTTGAATGCTAAATATGCTCTTGGCCCAATTCTTCTTTATTTCTAAAACTCTCTTGCAAAACAGATTAACAATCTGCTTTAAGTAGGTACTAATGAAAGGGGAACACTCATACACTTTTCTGTCGGCCTCCATCTTGAACCATATGTTATGCTGGGAGTAGCTTTGAAGGCTATAAGCAAGGCAAGAATTAAGTTATTTAGGTCCTAAGTGGTACATTGCAGTGGGAACATATTCATAGGCATATGTTCACAGGAATGAAATATCTTCGATTTAGACTAAGCCCAGTTATTTGCAAAGGCTTTCCTCCTTTGAAAGTTATTTTGCCTTCTCTCCTGTTAGTCTGATTTGTGCAGCGGTGGGGGAGGAGGGCAATTCTATAAATGACAGCAGTCTCTGATAATTTTCCTCAATGAATGAACTTGGGCAGTTAGCGTCAGCAGGTTATTCCACCATGGGGTCATTACAGCCAAGCTGTTTCTACCCTTCACCCTACCTGACATCCAAACTGACACACTTTGCAATCCAGTGACCTATCGCTGGAATCAGCAGTAGGAACCTTGGATGATTTTTCCTTCTCCATAACCTTAAAGTACTCAGACCAAACATGGAACCCCCTAGCACCATCCCAGCTGAGATCAGTTAACAGCACAGATGGAACTTGGGGCCTTCCTAGTCTGTATGATTAAATAGCGCACAAGTGGCGCATTTACCCATCAAACCATCAGTGAAGCAGGCCATACATAATTAAACAAAGTTACCAGAATTTGTTGGTAGTTTTTGAAGGCCATTTCAACACAACGGTGAAGTAAAGCTTTGTTCTGCATCTAACCTGCGTTGTGCTGACCTGGGAGTGCTTGATGTTGACACTGAAAAAGTGTTCCATCTCTCACCTCAATGAAAACCAAACTCACCATTTTTTGATTTTACAAAGTATAAGTTTAATTGATGAACTTTTCTCCTTCAGTTTTTCAGAGGAAGTCTTCTTGCATCATTTCCTACAAATGGCCTCTATTTTTGTTTCAGCCTGTAGAGTGGCATTGGGCATGAGTCTAATGCCACCAGAGCAAATACCACTGCAAGTGATCCCCCCCCCGCCCCTGCAGGAGAGGGGCACCACTAATACAAAAAAGTGGCTTGGTCAAACTAAAAATGTACTCATGTATTAAATGGTGATTTCCTTATCATTGTCAAAGAGGCAGACAATTCCTTGCAGTTGTAGAATTCCTACACTGGCCAAGAAGTTGAATAACTTCATCAATTAGGCTTCTGCTTTGTAAAAACAAATGGTGAGTTTCATGCTCATTAAGAGATTAACACCTTTCCAGTGTCAACATCAAGCAATCTCAGGTCAGGTACAACACAGGTTCGAAGCAGAGTAAAGCTCCTTTTCCTCTGTCCAATAATGTGCTTCAGCCCCAATTTCAGAAGAGTGCCCTCTACTGCAACAGTGTGACATTTTCTGATTTTCACACCAGCCATCCTTAATAGCCTTTCCCAATAAGATTGTCAAATCTGTGCCAGTTAGAGTCAAAGTATGGGTAATTTTTTTGTTGTGGGTCATCCAGAGTTAGAACTTATTTCATTTAGGACCCTAATGTCAGCAGAAAGATTCAAACCCAGATTCCAGGGGCAAAAAGGGCAATGTGTTTAATCCCTGCACCATCCAGCCCCTACTGATTTTATTTCTTCAAATATATAAATGAGGAAGTAGTGAAATAGAAGGGTACAAAATAATTCCTCAGGTTTAGTTTGGTGACTCTTATCAATAGATAAAAAGTAGCTTAGTGACTTAGAATTCTAACATAGAATGGCCGGATGTGAGATTGTGTGATATCCTGCACTCCCATTTCAACTTGTCATTGGGAGGAGGCAAAGCATTGTTTCTCCATTAAACTGCGAGTGTTGAAACTCTCAGGTGAGGAACAAGCCACCACTAGTCCTAAACAGCTGAATTAACACACGCATTGAAACCACAAGGAACAATAATTGCTCTAGTTGTTCATGGAAATTTCCTCTGGTCAGTATAGTTAAATTGTAAACATATTCTTACTTACAATGCCACTACACAAAGTGATCAGAACAGGTTTTGTCCCAAGGTTAGTCATGTACCCGCGTTAATGGCCAGAAATTGAACACAGCTCCTTCTGTATGCTGTTAAGCTCAGTAACTAGTTTCCAACAGTTTATCCAATGAAGCATTCACTGTTTACATAAAAATATTCAAAACCACTAACAGATAAAGAAGAAAAAAATTCAAAAGGCTCATGTAGCTCTGTGTTCTCCTGAGGCTCCTACTTTAGCTTCACATTATACAAGATCCAACAAAGGACACTGGACTTTTACTTTGGGTCTGGGTTCAGACTGATAGGCTGAAAGTTTCCTTTCTGTAATGGCCCTTAGTACTAATTGGCTATAAATTGACAATCCCATTCAGAGGTGCCATTGGCTGGCTTGGGTGAGAAGTGGAAAATGTCACACTGGTGTAGCAGAGGTTCCTTTTTCATGATTGGTGGTGAGGCATGTTATTTGAGGCACACTAGAGGGAGTTTTACTTTGCATCCAGCAGTGCTACACCTGATCAAGCAGTGCTTAGAGCTGACATAGAGTGCCCAAAACATATTCCATTCCCCATCACATCGATAAGCTCAAAAGGTTGTAGTATTTTTCTTAAATCTGAGAAATTTAAATGCTTTTGAGTTAAAATCTCAAAGATCCTGACACTTAAATCTGCTAGCTAGTCCAGTAATCCAATTTCTAGTTTGAACAGATTGTTCTAAATCGGTCCCTAGCCAGGCTGACTGAATCAGTGAGCTCAAAACCAGTTGCCTTATTTAACAGTCACTTCACCTGTTAATTTCAGAAGACTAGGCCAAGCCAGATGAGTGGCTTGGCTAGTTAGAAGTAATTCAAAGTGAAAAGTTCAGTGAGAAAGAGTGGTGCCTTGTTCATTCTAGGTTGGGTTCATAGGCAAAATTTTTCATACCAGACCACCTGGCATCAGAAATCATGAAAGAGTCTGTGCCTGGTTCAGGCACCCACTTTCCAAGAGAAAAGTAAACATGCTGAAGGCAAATAGGTATGGCAGGGAGATAGGAAATAACTGAAGGTGAGATGAGAAAGATTTTGAGGAACCATTAGATATAGTAAGGGAAGATATATAGGAGAAAGCAATTAAAGCTGAAAGTGATAACTGACCAGTTCAGGGGCTCACTCGAGCAACTATTAGGTGTCAGTTTCAAATTGCTCAGCTTGTCTCTCTAAGATAGTTGCAGCTAAAAAATCAAACACGACACAAAATGAATGCCTTCAGAATAAGTGCAGAGAGGAACCCCCTTCTCTCCCTCCCCACCCTGTCAAAGAATTCTCTGCTTGAAATCCTAATGGCAGAACTTGATTTCTTGCAGACATTGACGAGTGCCACTCGAGCCCTTGTCTGAATGGAGCTACCTGTATCGATGGCATCGACTCTTTCAAATGCTTGTGCCTGCCCAGCTATGGAGGGGACCTCTGTGAAATTGGTACGAGAAAGTGGCTTCAGCTAATTTTACTAACAGCTTACAAACACTGGCCCAGTTTAGGGTGGGCAACTTGTTCTGGGTTTGACTTTCATTGTATTTTTTTTCTAACTAATCTTCTTTATTCTTAGAGACTCAAAGGTGATTTTCTTTTTCTGATAGTTTGTGCACAACAGTGGTATTATTTACCACACTTGGAGGATCAGATGTTACTATTCATTGAATGGAAACAATCCACTCCTTAACATGAAGATCCAGCATAGTCAAAAAGATAGTCCAATAATTGCCTTAGTTCACTCGCAGTGAAACTCTATACTATTCAACTGAGAAGTTTCACTTTTGTGTCATCACAGGTTACTGGTAAAGTCTTAACTTGTAAAATGCAAGTGATGAGCATGGGTGACTCCAGGATTACCAAGTTCTTCAGTGAGTCACCTGAGGTTTGCGCTTTGACCCACTGAGATAATGAAGAAGCTTTGTTTGACCCCGATTCATGTATAGGCTAAGTTGTGGCAATCTTATCAGTGAATTTGTCCAACACGGAAACTTTTTTTTACTTTAACTGAGCTGCAATGAACCACTGAATAGACCAGTTGCTGTACGTTTTGTCCTGTATCTCAGCTCTGCTCATTTCTGTCCTTCCTTTGCCCCCTCCCCTCCTGAGGATGCTGATTCATGTTGGGGTATAGCCCCATTGGACCTTCCAGCCCTCTGCTGCCTCAAGTGACCATTCTTCATGCTTGAATATACCGCCCCCCCCCAGCCCCGGCCAGCGGGCACTCGGACCAATTGTAACATCCACCATCCCCAGTGGTGCCCTAGCTGAAATCGGCATAGAGCAGCAAATCAAACCTGGGACCTTCCCGTTCTATGTGGCTCCATAATCACACTACAGGTGCATTTAGCCAACAAGCCATAGGGAAGCTGCTGTGCAATTCTGATCTGCCTGGAACAAAAATGCCTGTGCTTTTCTTACAGAGCCAAGCTGTAGATGGCCCATGTGTATCCTGTAGAATATTGGGTCATACATTAGATACCCATAAAATCATCTTTCAATAAGTCTAGGCATTCTGTAAGAATCTGCCTCACGGGCTAGGATTGCCTATAGGCTGCTAATGACCAATATTCCATGGGTCTTTGTTTAATTCAAACCAGATTATTGGCTGTCTATGACTTCAGCTTCTGAGTCAGACTTCCCTTTCAAAGAACAAGTAGGAGTCTTAAAAGGTCGTTATGATCAGTGATTTGTGACCCAGATGTTCCTGCAATAATACTGGTTAGATTACAAAGAGAGCAAGTTTGAGGTTATCACTGTTTGAAAGGTATGATCCTATTACTGTTTGTTTTATTTATTTGAAGGGAGTGGTTTCGACCTCTTTTAACTTATCAGTGCTGCCTCTGATCAAGAAAGGGCAATTGCTTGATCTCGTGACAGGCAAATTGAGAGGTACTTCAGGATTGATAGGGAGAAGCTGTACTCTTCTGCACGGCTGACCTGTCCTGGCCAGTCAGTTGTCCTCTAAGATGAAGCTCTCAGTTTATGGGCAGTAGCTCATTGAGCATCTCAACCAGAAATCAGCAAAACTCAGGGGAGCTTGAACACTGGTTCAAGATGGCCGTAAAGTTTATGAAAGCCTTTCTGGGACTTAAATGTTCTATTGCTGGAGCCACTATTAGATTACCACATAGAAAATACATAGACAAGTTGGGTCTCATCTAGGGCAGCAATTGGGTGCGGCAGATGGCCTGTGCAACCTTGGGCTAGATGGAAAAATTCTCACACAAATCCCACTCCTGATCACTATCCAGTGATCCTATATTGGAGAATGTTTTATGTGAATGTTGGGTGAAGACAGGATTGGGTTCAGCTGTGATGACCACCCCCCCACCTAAGTCAAATAGCCAACTAATACTCACTGTTTCAGCTCACACATGAAGAATAGCCACCTGTGTATCATGGACCAGTAGCTTCAGAAGGGGAGAAGGAAAAAAAGAAAGACAAAACAGTAGAAATGCCCATTAACATCTTTGATATTCCAAAGCACCCATTCTTTGTACATAGGAATTTATAACTGGGATTTCTTGCTGACCTACCCCTTTAATTCAACTGAATTGATGTATCCATGATGTAAGACACAATCCATAATTTGGCCCCCAATTCAACAACCTGAACCCATAATGAATGCCATAGTGACCAAGAATCCCATTGGCCAGGAAATCTGAGGTCTGGTTGAGTACGTGAATAATATAGAGAAAGGTTAAGGTCATTCTTGCAGTCAACATTCGTGAAACCTACACTGAGTGATGCTGACATGAGGCACAAGCTTAAATTCTCATTCCTCATCCAACCTCAACAGTTCTAGTGGTCCCTTCTTCTGCTGTTTACTTCATGATTACTGCATAATTGTGTTGTGCACAAACTATTGTAGATCACCTAGATCTTTGTAAAGCTACTCAAAAGTCAAACCTTCATAACAGTTTTTTTTTTCCTTCTCATACTCTTTGTAGATCTTTTGGCAAAATTTTCACCATGATCTGTTGGCACTAACATGGTTTTTTACCATCGTTCATGGCACTTTGAGCCTAGAATTGGTGCTTTCTCCTCCAGCACAGTCCAAGATAATACTTTTGAATTCTAAGTAAAGGCAGTGCTGAGATTCTGGGCATTCTTGCTATGCGGGTAAAAGTGAGGTTGACAGATTTGAGAGTTGGCCATCATTGTACTGCTTCCCTCATGTTTACACCAACAAACAAGCCAAATGGCTTTTTGTGAATTATCCCAGCTGTGAATTGGTGCTGGACTATTGTAAAGGTGGAAAGTTCTCATTTGTTTCTGAATAAGTTGATGGGCACCTATCCCTGATATGAGAAGAATCTTGATGAGTGGGGGTTTATCTTTCAATGTCCATTTTGCCAACAATGGTATGTTTATAAGGATTTGGGCTTAAATAGTTTGCTCCGTGTTCAACAATCTATTTCCTACTGGCAGCAATTCCGACATACCTAGTCAGTCATAACCAGATTCATCATCAGCACGACAAGATCTTGGCATTGCCCATTGCCCTTTGCCAGTTCCTGAAGCTGTCTCCTTATTGTCACTTTTCCATTACGGTTATCCATTAGCTCTCTTTTGGTCTCCTATATGGTCTACATAGCAAGTACAATAGGGCAAAAGACTGTTTTAGGGCAACCATTACATTAAAATATATCAGGTAACGGCAACAAGTGCTGGAGGATAGGAGGCGCGAAGATTCTTTGCTTTGCCCTTTTTAATGTTTGAACCAAGACCGTGTCAAAGTGAAAATTTTGCCTTTAATCTTAACAATCTTTGTAGATTTGCCTGAAGTTTGTTATTGTCAGTTTGCAGTAAGTCAACTGAATATTTATAAACCTTCTGTAGATTTGATTTTCTTCATAGTTTTAAATTTGATTCCGTCACCGGTCTGATGCCTTCTTTCAGTACTTTTCTGGTTCCTTTCTGGGTTAATTGGGTGTTGTGTCCTTTTGTATATTGACTATAACACTTATGCATATTGCTTTGGGCAATACAATAGCAGCATTGGAAAACACTAAAAGCCTGCAATGCTGCTGTGTGTTTTTCCAGTATGAGTTGTGATTGCAATGGTGGGAAATAACACATTTTTATACAGTTCAAGGGAGTGAATGAGAATTCACCAAACCTCAAATTAACATGACCTAAATCATGGCCCCCTAATTAGCAAATGGGATTGCCCAGTGTCTAAACTTAGCAGGCATGCAGTCACAGACAATGCAATGAAATTAGTGAATGCCACCATAAGCAAGATATTGTAGCAAAGGATGTCCATTAAATCTTACTGTTCATAGCATGTTTTTAAATGTTTCAATATTTGTGGGGTTTGAGCTGATATATTTCAAAGGTTTTTATATGTCTTATTATCATTTGCTTACGACTGAGGTATGAAATCAAATTTCCGTATGATGACATTCCAGAGAGTTGCTGAGCTCCAATATTGAACTATTATAATACACGTGTAATGGTCCCAATTTTTTTCTGTAGATGTGGCGGAGTGTGAAGTTGGTTGGGAGAAGTTTCAGGGTCACTGCTACAGGCACTTCATTGACAGACAGACATGGGAAGATGCAGAGCACCAGTGCAGGGAGCATAAAGCTCACCTGGCCAGCATTGTCACTCCAGAAGAACAAGAGTTTGTTAACAGTGAGTTTTTGATGCAGTAGTAAGGACCATTTCTTATGTCATAATCCATTTACGTCACTTCACCGCTGATAGCTCTACTTTTTATCCTTCTTCATCTCTTGACATTTCTTGCTTTACTGTTTCCTCTGAACTCAAATGGAATGCCCACATCTCCTTCATCACTAAACCTGCTTCCAAGAAGCTCAGTTTCCCCTTTTCAAACCCAAACACTTTTTTTTTCCATCAACAACTTGCAATTCCCTATATAAGGCCAAGCCTGTAAAAGACGTGAAAACTGCTCCCACATGTGAGCAGGCTATTCTAACACTTCACTCACATTCCTGATCATGATGCAAGAAAAAGTTTTCTCTCACCACAAGCCTTCAATTTCCTTCCCATTGTCCATCATCATCTTTGTTGGCTCCTTCCATTTTACCAATGTTACTCTTGTCAGTGCTCCTCCTGATAAGTGTAGCATGCTTGGGAGGAACAGGTGACTTTGGATCTATAGTCCCCAAAGCTCTCCACCACCAGTGGAATACTCCTCACCTCATGTCTGGGTCTGTTGTACACTAATTGATAGAGATTGGTTGCCATGCCTGGTCAACAAATCCATTATCAGTGTATCATGCGACTACCAGGATGGTAGAAGGCGAACGAGATGGACCTTGGTCTTTTTTTGTGTAACTATTCCTACATTCTTATATTTCTCCCCTCCTATTATCCTTTCCTGTTCCTGAGCTCCAAATACCCCATCCTACACACTCTTCCTCTTCCCTGCATCCTCACTGTGTTGAAATCATTGCATCATTTCCTCCTCTAACTGATTTTTCTCAGGCCCTCAGCCTTCCCTTTTGTGCTACAATCTACAGGCTTTTAAAACTCAAACTTGGTATTATCTAACAACTGTTTCTTGATATACCTCCTCTTCTCTCCTATTCTTTTGAACTTTGATGGTGTCCAGCTCTATGGGCCTGACCCTTCACCCAGTTTTCTAAATCTAGGGCGATTGAACTCTCCAGCTATGGCTGTTTAAGAGTTAAAATCCTGGCTCTAAAACTAGCGTGAAATATCAGTGCACAAACTATTTAGTTTGGCATTGAAAGAAAATCTAGAATTATTCTTTTGTTAACTCTGTCCATTGTGAAGTTGATATTGTTGCTACCTTTGTGTGCCCAGATCATGCCCAGGATTATCAATGGATTGGACTGAATGACAAGACAATAGAGGGCGATTTCCATTGGTCTGATGCCAGCCCGCTGGTGAGTTTTGGCTTCAGATTTGCTGCCCATCTTTCTCTTTGTAGTGATTACTGTTCTTTTCAAAGGCAAATGTGTTTTATATGAAAACAGGAGAAATTAGAATACAAAGCTCTAATGGGGAATAAATAACAAGACTTTGCATTGGATAATTAACGGTTCTCCATCAAATCAGTTTTTCCTTAACTGACTAAACTCTGTGGAAGATCAGAGAGGAGGCCAGCCACAAGGAAAGGAAGAGATTCAAGCATTGTCTTTTCCCCAATATCTAGCATTCAGTTTCAGAGCAGCATTAGAGCAGTGCCTGGAGAGAAGGTTGTCTGCCAACCATCTCAGCGGAATATAGAGTTTCACATTTATCTTTTGACTGTACACTTAAAAGGGCAGAAAATCTAAGGTAGTACTTTTTGTTCCAAGTACTGCCCCTTTTATATATGAGAAATATTCATATTATCTGAAATTTCTTTGTATTATTGCTGTCATGAAGACTCAAGTAGATTCTTGTCCCTGCTATGCCTCTCCAATGATATCAATTATGAGGAGTTTTCTAGGGAAGCTCCACAGAAGGGGACACAACTTCAAACTAACCTGGGGACAGTCTGTACTGTCATTTCCAGGCCTGTAGCTTGATTTCTAAGGTCAGCTGGCTCTGGAGAGGCCCTTGGGTCTGTTTGACCTCTCACTCCTCTATTTGTAAAGGAGATGCACCAGGATGCATAGGGTTGCTCCCCAGAATTGACGTCACCAGAGCAGTCTAGCAGAGAGAGAGAGAGAGAGCCTACTCGAGTGTCTCGAGGATGACATCAAATTGATGTTTTTGAAATGAAGGGGCTACACATGAGACGTTAATTCATTTTTTCAGATGCTGAGACACCAGCACTATATCTCCAGCATGTTATGTTTTTATTTCAGATTTCCAATATTTGCAGTTTTCTTTTTATCTTTTTAGCCCTACAGCGCAATACAGATGTGCTGTTGTTGGGTTAGTGGTATTCAAGAAGGGATGTATCTTTTTTTTTCTCAAATAGTTGTTTGAGAACTGGCGGCCCAATCAACCTGACAGTTTCTTCAACAGCGGCGAAGATTGTGTTGTCATGATATGGCATGAAAACGGCCAATGGAATGATGTCCCATGCAACTACCACCTGCCTTACACTTGCAAGAAGGGGACAGGTAAGCTGGGATGTTCCTGTGCAGTGACATCTGTATTCCAGGGCATTCTAATAAAATAAACATTCCCTGCCCCCCACCCCACCACAGAACATAAAGCAAAAAGAGTGTACACCAAGCTGACAGATTTCTAATTCACCAATACAAATGAGGGAGACCATTTCGCCATCTAGCTCATCTTGACACATAAATTATCCCTCTTCACAGTGTCCATCCTTGCCTCCTTGTCTGCAAGCCCATTTCAGGTTGATATAGTTCTATAATGGTTTTGATTCTTAGTGGTGGGGAATTAGATTCGATAAGTTGTGGAAAGGACTCCACAGAACCAAAAGCAGCAGGCTGACAAACATGCCCAAATCTGTACAGAGTTTGAAAGTTGGGCATCGCAACTTTTGTTTCTGGCCGCCAAACCTTTACCATTGACTGCGGGTATCCCCCAGTCAATATTTTTTTTTTATTCGTTCACGGGATGTGGGCGTCGCTGGCGAGGCCAGCATTTATTGCCCATCTTAATTGCCCTGGCGAGGGTCAAAGTCCTGGAACTCCCTACCTAACAGCACTGTGGGAGAACCGTCACCACACGGACTGCAGCGGTTCAAGAAGGCGGCTCACCACCACCTTCTCGAGGGCAATTAGGATGGGCAATAAATGCTGGCCTCGCCAGCGACGCCCACATCCCGTGAACGAATAAAAAAAAAAAAAATTGACTGGGGGATACCCGCACAGACCCGCAAGTGATAAAACAATATTGAGTTATCATGAGCATTTCCCAATCCATGATCCTAGGGTAAAATGAGCCAGGGGTTCACTAGGATTTCAAAGGGTCAAGAACTGTGATAGAGATTGTTCAATTTGGAGTAGGAGGAGAACAATGAAATGGCCACATTTAATAATTGTAAACAATTTTACAACACCAAGTTATAGTCCAGCAATTTTATTTTAAATTCACAAGCTTTCGGAGGCTACCTCCTTCCTCAGGTGAACGATGTGGAAATGAAGTCCTCGAAATGAAGTCGCATTTATAATTCACAGAACAATGCTGGTGATAACAGACAGTTTTTTCAACTGCCCGTTGCCAAGGCAATCAGTGTGCAGACAGACAGGTGTTACCTGCCAGGTCTCAGAATATACAAATCACCAAAAAAAACAACAAACAAAAAAAAAAACAGAGATAGAGAGGTAGAAACATAGAAAAGACAGCAACTGACCCGTTATATTAAAAACAGATAACATTTGTTCGCTGGTGGGGTAACGTGTAGCGTGACATGAACCCAAGATCCCGGTTGAGGCCGTCCTCATGGGTGCGGAACTTGGCTATCAATTTCTGCTCGACGATTTTGCGTTGTCGTGTGTCTCGACAACGCAAAATCGTCGAGCAGAAATTGATAGCCAAGTTCCGCACCCATGAGGACGGCCTCAACCGGGATCTTGGGTTCATGTCACGCTACACGTTACCCCACCAGCGAACAAATGTTATCTGTTTTTAATATAACGGGTCAGTTGCTGTCTTTTCTATGTTTCTACCTCTCTATCTCTGTTTTTTTTTGTTTGTTGTTTTTTTTGGTGATTTGTATATTCTGAGACCTGGCAGGTAACACCTGTCTGTCTGCACACTGATTGCCTTGGCAACGGGCAGTTGAAAAAACTGTCTGTTATCACCAGCATTGTTCTGTGAATTATAAATGCGACTTCATTTCGCGGACTTCATTTCCGCATCGTTCACCTGAGGAAGGAGGTAGCCTCCGAAAGCTTGTGAATTTAAAATAAAATTGCTGGACTATAACTTGGTGTTGTAAAATTGTTTACAATTGTCAACCCCAGTCCATCACCGGCATCTCCACATCACATTTAATAATGCAGACACTTGGACAATAGTGCAGTGAGTAAGTAGACCTAATCCCCCTTTCTCATTCCTGGTGTTCTGTTTTTTTTTTGAGATCATAGGGAAGAAGTAAGGTTTGACAAAAATGGAGTAAATTTTCAGACTCCACTGTTGGCAGAGAATTTCACTCAACAGGGACATGGATCAGAGACTTGCACATCATTCGTAGCACTCCCAATTTTCCAGTCACTTTCTGATCCAGAGAGTGAAAGGCACCCATAGAACTACAACCCAGCGGGGAGGCAAAGCCTTGGAGGTGGGGCGGAGGGGAGAACTTTAAAGGGAAAAATAATTAAATAAATGTGTAGATCTATATTAATAAAGTGCATCAGACATATCACAATTTCTTGTTAGAAGATGCCGCGATCTTTTTATTGAAAGATTTCTATTTATATAGCATTTGATCTCATCTCAGGAGCACTTCACATACAATGACTTACTTCAAAATGCAATAATTGTTCAACTAGGCTGACACATCAAGCATTTTGCACTCAGCAAGATGCCACAATCAGCAGTGGGTTGATTGACCAATTGATCTGTTTTTTTTATGGTGTTGGTTGAGGGAGGAATGTTTGCCAGGACACCAGGAGAACCCCTTGCTCTTCTTCAAATAGAGGTATGGGATCTTTAATATCCACCTGAACCAACAGACAGGGCCTTGGTTTAATGTCTCTATCTCATTACTGCACTAGAGTGTTAGCAGAGGGAAAAATGCTACCGACTAAGATGACCCCACTTGTGGAGTTTTAAATGATGCTTTACTTTTTTTTGTCTTTCATCAGTTGCTTGTGGCCAACCTCCAGTGGTGGAACACGCCAAAACCTTTGGAAAAAAGAAAGAACGTTTTGAAATTAACTCCTTGGTACGGTATCAGTGTAAAAATGGCTTCTTACAGCGCCATTTTCCCAACATCAAATGTCAGCCAGACGGGCAGTGGGAGCAGCCAAGGATAATGTGCATAGACAGTAAGTAAAAATTAATTCAGGTCTTTTGTCTTTTTAATTTTTTCCTTCTCTTTCTCCACCCCACCCCCACCCCCCCCCCAACCACAAAATTATTCCTTCATATACCATCAACAAGCAACTGGCAACTCACTATGAAACAGTTAGATGCTGTAATGAGAAGATAGTAGGGTTGGTGTTGTGGGAGGATGAGATCAAATGGGCTGAAGGGCACCTTCATCTGACCTGATCTAGTGACCTTGCAAACCTCCTCAGCCTAGGAAGTTGAATGATCCTGGCTGTATTCTACTTCACTGTATCATTAGGTGATTGATAGATTTTTGTGAGGCAAGGGTATTAAGAGTTATGGAACTAAGGCAGGTAGACACAGTTAAGGTACAGATCAGCCATGATCTAACTGAATGGCAGAACAGACTTGAGGGGCTGAATGGTCTCTTCCTGTTCCTATGTTCCTACGTGATGGAGATGTTCATGTTTCAGGGATTACATAAGAAGAACATAAACCTGGGCTGTCATGGCTGTTCCTTCCAATAGATCGAATATACTTTTAGTGTGGCAGAGTCTCCTCAAGTTACTTAATTTCCTGAGTGAGTTGGGTATCACAGGAAAACATCTGGGAAATCTCTCCTTTCCAAAAAAAAATAACTAAGCAAAAACTCCAGGACTACAATCACTAGCATGATTCCATCCTGGCCACTTGGGTGAAGTGGGAAGGGCAGTCAGCACCTGTGGAACTGCACTGTAGCATGGATCAACACCCTCAAGAGAGGCAGAGAGAAAATGAGGAATGTTATCCGAAAAACAACTAAAATTAAAAACCCCACCTATTTATTTCAGATAGTTCTCCTTTTGGAAATTCTAACCATTTCCTGGTATTAAGGTAGCATCTGTAACATAAATTGAGAATTTTTGTCTAAGATTTAGCTTGAATCTTGTTTCTTTAATTTTGTCACAGTACCTAAGAGGTTAAAAACCAGCTTCAATCTCAGAAGTCATGTTCCAGTTTAACCCGATACATTGTTATGACAACAGTTGATTGTGAGCAGCTTCCTTGAGGAAGGACCCTTGTCAATCAATTCAAATACAAACATGTTGTCTGATTTGCAGCATTTTGAACAGATAGCTAAGTCCTGGTAACTCATTTTGGAATTAAGAACCACGACTTAAAAAAGTAATGACAACATAGTTTTAGCACAGAGTTGGAAACAATTATTTTTTGCTATATGAGTGAGTTAGTAAAGTTTAATAATTACTGTAAAAGTATGTTTTTTTCATAATTGGTTGTTTTACCCAAAATAATATTTAGTGTAATGTTACTCTGCCAGTTTCAAAAATGAGGAGATTCTCGTGGAGGCATGGGATAAAACTAATAACTGAAAGAACCTAAAAGAAAGGTTTCACTATTCCAGGTGCATTGTGATACTTTACCTAGATATCAGGGTAAGTGGAAACAATTCTGAGGATGTAGGGAGCTAAGGCTAGAGTCTGAAACACAGAGGCCAACAATATTTATAGATAAATGGGTAAATGACCCAAGACATAACATCTATTGTGCAATTCCAGAGAGAAAGCATACGAGGTAAATCATATATGGTTACGACACTTGTGTGGAATATATGAAGTTCTTACAAAAAAATATCTCTACTGACTTTCTATTTCTTTTTACAGCCGCCACATATAACCGCAGGCCTCAGAAGAGGGTTGATACAAGTAGGCCGCATCCTCAACCTGAATCAAGTGCTTCATACAGTCCTGACCCTTAAGTGGAAAAAAAGAGGATATAATTCTATTCCAGAACATTTATATTAACAAAAGAATAATTTTGTCAGATAAGAGAGTTGTTTTCCCAACCAATATATAAAACACCAAAGCAGCCCTAGATCCAATGCCTTTTTTTTTTCTCGATTTCAAGTCAAGCGTTATCATTTAGGTTGAACTCTTCAACCTGTCAATGTGCCTTTTGGGATGAGATGCTGAAGATTTTATTTTCAGACAACTACACACCATAAGAAATAATTGGATCAACTAACACCTAGACGGTACCTGCAAAGATACATCAACATAGTTTCAAATAATGTTGGAATGTATAATGCAAACAGAATCATTCACAAATGCAACACATGCACAGATTTTTTTTAAATGAGAAAGAAATGTATAATTTCTTTTCTGAGACACATAAGCAACAGAACAACAGTTCTGATGCTATTCAACCAAGACCGTGCAGTGCATGGTGCTTTTGGTGTCTTTTATTTGTGGAGGTGCATACTAGAAATTGGAGTGCTAACCTGTTATCAAATGCAGCAGCCACCTCCAAACAGGGAGGGCCTGTTGCACGACAATCTTACCAATAACCATTGAACCGGAAAACGAGCAAGAAAAAAAAATGGATTTGTTTTTTTTTAAAAGAGAACTGTGTGAATGAAAATTGCTTTGACAAAATATGTCCTTGAATGTGTAAAATAAAATATGAACCGTTATATTTTATCCTGAGTAAAACAAACAGTAACAGCTTTAAAAATATTTCAGACAATTGAGTGTGTGTGAGTGTGTGCGTGTTTTAATGAAACTGTGAATGTTTGAGAGATAAATGTGCACATGCAGCAGAAAAAAATGAGAAAGGAAGCTTTGCATTGTTAAATTTTAGATAGATATCAAGAGAGGACTGGACAATGTAATATTTTAAAGTTTGTGGAAACCAATTATATAATTGACATTCTTTTCCTAAGTAATACAATATAATTTACTTTTGAATCTTAAACTCACAGAGAATTTCTTTTGTTTTAAAGGGAAATATCATCTATTAGCAGCTGTGAAACTGTGGGTTTCCCCTGTTTTTTTTTAGAATGTAATCTTTCCCTTAAGCTACAGAACATTTATTGTGTTCAGTGTTTGGCCATTTTTTTGCCTGTCTGGTTTTGTGAGGGAGAATTGAGGTTAGGGCACTGCCTTTCCACCTCAAGCATCTGTTTTTGAGTGCAACCCAGGCTAATGGGATGAAGGTCTCAACTCTCTGCTGGCCTCTGATGCCCTGAAGAAAATGAGTTTGGGTAGTCTCAACCCAGTTCCCTGTCGTCATGGGCTCCATAATATCAAAACTGCCCCTAATTTGAAAATCTCAGAGAGGCCATGAGATGACTGATGTGAGAAACAGAAATATCACACTGATGCAATTAAGGGCACGGTTATGAGCTAAGGTAACAATGTTGGGACAGAGTAGAAGCAATAGGCTGTTCTATACCTGATGTGGGAGTGCTTGACACTGCCACAGAGTGCCTGAACTAGGAAAGACAGGATTTCATATCACAGCACTGATATGCTAATAAACGCAAAAATACAAAATAAAAGACATAATGTGTATTAGTGGCTCATAGTGAAGATGTGGCTTCTTCCTGACACATCTTGAACGTGACCTCTATATCACTCTGGATATCAGTTCAGCCCAATCTAACAGATTACATACAAGGCTTCATTTATGCTACAACTGCAGCATTAGTGCAAAGTGGTTTAGCTTCATACCAATGCTAAATGGGTCAGGGACTGTTCGGACTCCGGAGCAGAGCAGAGTGAGATTCCTCGGTGGTGGGAGTTTCACTCCACTTTGTTGCAGAGTGAAGTTGAGCCCTGACTCCAGATTTATGCTACAACTTGTTAGTGTTGGTGTGGAATCAAAGCACTTTGTGCTGACACCCCACTAGTAGTGTAAATGCAGCCTAAGAGGTCAGTGTTGAAAGTTAATCCACATTCATGTTGTACCCAGTCCCCAGGATGACTTCCTATCTGGGAGCCCTGTAATGCTGTGATCAGTTGCTGGACCAACTTGTATTGCAGTCACACAGCGGAGAGAAGGCACTGCTCACTGGCACGAACAAACCCAGATTAAAATTACATGGAAAGTGAAGAGCAAGTAAGGTACCATAGGGTAGTCGGTGCCAGGGGTCAACACCTTCAGGAGAAGAGAGCAAAAGAAAAGGGGAGGAAATGTTAAATAAACAAATCAATTACTGCAATCTTAGGGTCACGGTCGTTTATTGCCCTGCAGCTTTGCTTTCTGGGTTCTTTTGCAAACTAAAGCATCTGGGTTGGCCCTTCATTCTGTAAAACACTACATTCTCCAACTCCCATCCCCTCCCCATCTTTACCTCCATTTTATTTTAAATAGACTTTTTTCCAATACTGAGTGCACCCCACCTTTTCAATCTCAGTTCACCCCCATCTTGTGAAGTCTCTGATATCAGCTCGAACACTGGAGAAACCCTGTATAAATGCCATGTAGATGTGGTAGAGTCTATTCTGCTAATTATGGAGGCGGAAGCCATGTTGCCAAAGCCTCACCAGCAATGCTAACCTGCAGCATATCTGACCCATTGTTTGAGCTGTCACCAGGTGCAGTAAAGTGCACACCTGGATGGTACTCCACACCGAGAGAAATTTCCTATTGGCAGTTATTTTATCCTTATAAGGACAACCCATTTAAAGGAGCATTCTATGTCAATCATAGTTCTATGATAACTTGAATATTTTTAAATATAAATCATTCAAGTTACCAAGTTCCACCAGCCCAACTATTTTAAACCCAATAGTCTGAGTTTGGTAGATGTATTAAGTTTGTTTCTATATGATAAGACCCTAATCTAATATTGTGTTATGGATCCCACCAGTTCATTTATCACTTCCAATTTTGTAGAAACGAAGGGGGAGTATTCAGACAATCTTATGAATATTCATTAAAGGCATTTTACACCAGTTACAATTTTGTAAAAAATTGCTTTCAAAATGATTTAGATCCATTCTCCAACAAATGCTGTGAGAGAAATGGGTAAGTGCAGATTATTATAAGTTGTTTTTTTGTAAACTCTAAACGAGCCAGGATTGAGCGCTTCTAAATCTTTGTAGTTGGTGCATTGTATTTGCTGGTAAGAGGAACTGATTGTACACCCTGCATGATAGGATTGTACCAAACCCTGTATGTGTTTTGCCATTTTGTAATGTTTGTTGTTTTTTAAAACATACGCCCACAAATGTAGGTGTTAATTCAAGCACAGCTATGTATTAAGATGAGGAACCCAATCTATTTCTGCATAAATTGAATTGTATACAATAAACTGTATCCCACGTTACAACTGCTCTCAACTAACCCGGTGACTTCACAAAGTTCTTAGAGCTTGGCTGGAGAGAGAGAGAGAGAGAGAGTGTGTGAGTGTTTGTGCAAGTGTGTGCGCACGAGCGTCTGTGTGTTTCCTCAACGCAGTGGCTTCAGCAGCTATTCATTTTGTCTGTTGAATTTCAAAACAGTGAAAAATTGTTTTTATTGAGTCTTGTGCATGTGTGTGTGTTTGTGTTTAAATAAATTCACTCTGTCACAGAGCTGAAAGTTCTGAGAGTATAGCCATGCAAGTTTTGATTTTTTTTTAATTACACCATGTGTTCATTTTAACCATGTGGCACTGACGACTCCTCTGCTAATTGTGTGATTGTGTCGAACCCGAGCCATACAACTGGGGTTATTGTAGAAAGAACTAACAGGGTGTGACTATAAAACTGTTTGAATTATTTCACTTTTAAGTCCTTGATTAATTTCACTTTTGACGAGTATGAACATGAATTTAAAGCTAATGAAACTTTAAAGGTTGTTGGTCATCAAGATGCTTAGTTTCAAAACAAAGCATTTTTTTAGCAGTAATTGCTGTACAATAATTAAATATTTTTAAATAACTAAGTATTTACCAGTAGGAGGATAGAGAAGTCTTTTTGTTTTAAAAATGTCCTTCTGCTATTGATATTAGATTGTCAAGTTTTCAACAGAACCTTACTCTGGCTCTGTGATTGCTGGAAGATTAGGGATGCTATAAAGGTGTCTATTGGAGGATTACTTTTTTTAAAAAGAACTCCAGCCCAAGCTATTGCAGGAAATCAGTTTGGAAGTTTGCAATCCCATTCTTCAGGGGAAGAGACTCACACCACAATATTGGCCATCTCACTCAGAGCAAACACAAGGAGGTTGGTGTGGCAAGTGTTCTTAAGAGGTTGAGGCTGAGTCGTGATGGCCAAACAAGGAAGCTTGGTGCACATCTCTAACCTAGCTATACCTGATCTGGGCATGCTTGATGCTGTTTCTAACATCCTTCACTTTGATAGTCACAAGAAAGACATCGGCTTATTTGGCTCCTACATATCAATTGGAAATATGTTCATGCAAATATAGACCAAAACACCTCAAAAATAGCTTAGCAAGCCAAGTAGATGGAGATTTGCAAGCTTCATTTGTCCCAACACAAAGGCTCTGATATTTCAACATTACTTTGTACAACAATTCTCTTTGCTGCCTGTGGACCCTTACAGAGCAATCAGAAAACTGCAGAAAATCAAAGTTTGGGTTTTGCTTTAAGGTGTGTCAGGAGTGGCAGTGTTAACAGCATAGGTTACCTGAACCTCTTGAAATAGAGCCTTTGGTGATCCTTAGCATTACTATTGGGTGCCTCTCCATCGCAATATTGACTTGGACCAAAATGGTGAAAAGTAATTGCTTCAAAAACAATGTATTCCAAAACAATTTTCCCACTGTTGATTTTTATTTTTAAGATTGACTTGAGCAAGACAATATAACATTGACTTCAGTGTCTGGGTAATAATTGAAACATTATTTATCCTTTAATTAGGGAAATGACTTGCATTGTACAGTAAAGTTCTCAACCTTGTGCCCAAGGTCCTTCTGCTACTTCAATAACCGTGGGGCAATACATTAATTCCACGCTAACTGCTGCATTCGTTGTGTGAATACTGCGCTTTGTGACTTGTTCATCAAGCTCAGGTGTTTTAGCAATTCCTGTTGTACTTTGTACCTATAATTAGTATCAGTCTCAGACACCTTATAAGTTTATCAGCCTATTTTGTAGTTTTATTTAATCAATACCTATGCCCTCTTTTACCTGGGAGAGTGGAGTGTTTAGGATATGTTAATGACTATGAATTGTGCCACTGCTGCTGGGCCAGCATGATCTGACTTTGCTTGTCTTTGTTTACACCAGGGGTGTCCAAACTGCAGCCCAAGGGCAACGGACATTCCCCAAACAACTCAGACCTATTGTGCTTTATATCCTATTCCACTGGTTTGTCCTGTTTGAGTTTTGTGGGCCTAGAGGGTTTGGAAAAGGCTGTTATTGTTTCCTCCTAGGAAGGTAAATTCTAAATCATAATACCAAGGCTCCACTGTGCTCACCTATGCAGCCCACAAAGAAAACAAAGTTTGGACAATCCTGGTTTCTACTACATCCTTTAACTTATTCAAATAAGTTACATGGGAAGGACACTGAAACAGACAGTATAATTGGGATGGAGACAACTGGATGTGTTTCTGGAGAGAAGAAGGGATTGGGAGGTATAGTGAGAAGGTGCATAGGTTGGGTTGATCTATGAAAATGGAAAATGACTTGTTAACCTGATTGGCTTTTCCTATTCCTAAAAATATTTCTTATATAATAATGCACATAAAAAACATGCTTCCCTCCAACCAATCTACAAATATATTATTCTAGTAAAATCATGGCAATCAATAATGTCTAAGGAATCATTCCTGACCTCACAGAGATGTCAGACAATTGGCTTGTCAGAGGGGGAAACGACAGAGAACCCATGGAGAATACTGATACTCACTATAGAGCACAGAGACAACTGTAGGTAATATGTATATCAATTGATCGCATAATGTATTAATGTTCTCAGATCACACAGTCACCTCCTTGATGGCAAGTTTATTTTTGTTCGCACTGGAATAAGATGAAACAGGGCTCCAATGCCAAAAGTGGTACTAGCCATGTTGCTGCTTTAATGGCTCACTTGGCGCCCTGGGGGTCATGTTGTTGGTGCATCCTGGACATTGGTACCATTACAATGTAGTGGAGCCTGCCTAACCAAAGGCTCAGTTCTGGGAGAGCATCGTCTGTGAATTCACCTCCCACTTTTACATTCAGGCTGGAGAGCCAACCTCTGTCGGCAGGCTGGACTCCACAGAAATTAACACTTGGGACTGGCTCCTCACATTTACTTTAATACAACTGGCTCACTTATCCTCACAGCATCATAAGCCCACGGGTGGTTCTATGATGCTGTTGGAATAAGGGAACTGGGTACAGCAAATGAAGGGAAACCAGGTCTCCCACTGTCGGCTGGAGTCATATAGTGTAAAAAGCACCTTGGATGATAGCTGTTTGGAAACTTTCAGTAGATAATCAATGATAGTAGTCATAAATGTTCTTTGTTGCTATTGTGGTCTTCAGAGGCCTCGTAAATTCCTACACATAGCATGTATTGGTGTACACTGTCACTCAGTGTGAGTGGATGTTAGCACTCCAGTTTTTATTATAGACCTCATTTCCGCGGTGTCACATTTAAATAAAACCATTTTACTTTACATGGTTGCCAACAAGTCCAGCATCTCTTGAACCATCCAATTGAAATCTTCCTAAGAATGCAGGTAAGCCTTTCTTGCTTCTGAGTGATAGAATTTCAGATATGAGGCAACATTCCTGGAATCATTCAGTTCTTTATTTTGTGTGCCTAACTTTCCATTGTCCTATCTTATTTTTTCTCCCCCCACCCCCCAATCCCTCCTTTGGTCTCATGCTATCCTCCATTTGAAAAAGCATATGACCTGCTCCACGGCCTCTACAAGTACTTCTGTTGAACCAGACACCAGCATGGTCCATTGACAACGCTCTCTTTCAAGGAGATGCTTACATTGTCTTCCCACAGACATATGGGTGAAACTAGGAACTCAACAGTGTGGAGCAATCAAACCCACATCACCAACACTCCAGTAAACAGTACTGTCCCACTGCCTATGTCAAATCTACCATGACACCCAATAAAATGGGTATGGATTGTTTATTACCAAGGTATTAAATGAGATCTCCATATGTAGGCCCGGATTTCTAGTCACAAAGGCAGTTATTGTGCATATGCTCCTACAGCACATTAACAATTCCTACACTGCATGGTTGTGGATTTAGCCTTCAGTATAATTCTACCAAAATGGTTTGAGAAAAACAAACTCTTCAGGAATTCAGAGCGGTTCCATTAAGCTTTCTCTTCTCCCAGAGAATCATAACTCTAGCCAGGAATCAACAAAGGGTGGGGGAAATAATCCAAAAGAAAGTTGAACCCACAAGTAGGTTTAAAATATTGTTGCATTATCCAGTCACTCTTCCTCATTCTAGGCAAGTAAAATGGCTGCTCAGTTAACTCCATCTTTCCTTGTGACTCCCCTTGATTGGACTATAGGTGCCAGCGCACCCACACTTAGTCCATTTCAAAGACTCGATCTGGACCCCAGAGCATACATATGACTAATGTCTCCACTGGCCAATGATGGAATCATTTCATTGTCCTCAAGGAGCCAGCCCACTGTACGGAAATAGAATTCTGTTGCACAGTGGTGTTGGAAGGGGAAATAGAAACAGGAGCTTCGTACAATGAGAACAAAATGGCTGCATCCAAACAGATCAGCCTTGAACACCCACAAAGTACACTGAGTCTCACTTCAAAAATTTGTTTGGGGAATGTGTTGATCTGTTAATTTGACCGTGAATTACAATTTATAGATCCAAATTAAGAAACAAATACAACAAAGAAACAACTGGCTCTAAGACATTCCTTCTTCCCATCATGCTATTTTTCTTATCCTGGTTACACAGGCATTGATACTAACGTAAAACAAATGTATGGTATTTTAAAGTAGTCATACATCAATATCATTTTAGAGCGTGTGTATAGAACTGTAAAGTTATGAACAGTAAAATTGGTTCCGACTTTTAGAAAACAGGTGTAATCCTCTGTAGGAACATAAGAAAGCATGGAACAAAGAAATACTATTCAGCCAATCAAAGACACTCCTTCTACAGCTAATGTACAATTTACCTTGTCATGGACTTCACCCATCCACTTAATCTCCGACAGGAAAGTTCTGTATAAATACTCCCAGATCCCTAAAGATAATCAAGCAAAACTCCAGAATATTCATCCATCTGTCCATCCTCACATCTCCACTATTTAACAGTGGCCTGCAAACCTCTACAGATAAATATTCAAGCATTCAACCCAGCCCCAGCAGCACGTCTTGCAGAGTTTTTAATCTCAATCTATTCCTAGAATCTCCGATCCTCTTCCCAAATATTTAACAGCCCCTTTTTAAAAGTTTTTTTCTAGCAACAACACCTCAGATGTTTTTTGCTGGCAGTCTGATCCGCATCCACACAATATAGGAAAATAAGACTTCTTCCTATCTCTTGCCTTATTTGAAGCATTTTTTAACATTTAGCCTGTGCCCTCTAGTTTTTTGTTCACAAGTTAAATACTCTGGTTACATCTACATCATCTGTGCCTCTACATGGATCATGTCCTCCATCAGTCTTCTTTTCTCTACTGAAAATAAATTCAGCTCTCAACATACTGAGTAGTTGGGCTCTTCTATAAAGCTCTTTGGAACAATGTGAAAAGCTTGTTGTAGCTAGATGTGCTTTTATAGCGATGGTGTTTTATGTGGATTATATATTAATGAAGGGGACTAAACTTCAGTGGTGAACTCATTCTTCTCTCCATCCCAAAATGTAAAAGTCTCCTAGCTAGTTCTGTGTACCTCTGGTTAGAAATACTGCCACACTGACATCAATTCCCTGCGATTCTTAGCAGGGTCACCGGCCAGATGATTAAGGACCGCCTGACAAACCTTCAAAGTATTTCTTTTCCTGTGGTACCCTTTTTATCCCGAAGACACATGTCATGCTGTAGTATGGCTTCAGAAACCCTCCGCTGCTTCTCTCAAGTGGCCATTCTTCAAGTGTGTACAGTAGTGTCATCAGTCTATTCAATCATGATGCCCAATCCTGTCCTCACCCAACATCTACATGCAGCACTTTCCACCAAGGATCATTGGATAGTGCTCAGGAGTGAGAACCCTAAGTGATTATTCCCTTCTCTAGCCCAAAGTGATTGAGGCCAATAGATGCACCTCAACCACCAGCCTGCCTGAGATTGTCCAACTGAACACAGATGAGGGCTTGAATTGGCATCTTCATGGTCTATGTGGTTCAATACAACACCACATTACATCTTTGTCCATTCAACCATCAGGTTAGCCCACTTTCACTGCATCTAAATGGAGAGCAGGGTGAATAATGTACTACTGGGGTTCAGGGACTCTTTACTTGGCGAGCCCCAATATATGATACATCACTGGGAATATTATATGAGTGCTATAGTAGAAAGTTACTGTATCACTTTGTTAAAATTAATGTAATTAAATTAATACATTTACATTTAGATTCTTTGTAAAGAATTGTAAGGTTGGATTCTGAAATCTACACTGCATTCTATTATTATCTTAAGCCAATCTAATTTCAGTGAAATAATGTGTTTCATTGTGTTAAATATGTAGATAAAATGCTTAATTTTTAAAAAAAATATATAAAAATTTATTTTCACGTTCATCCTTTTATTTGTAAAATTCAGTGATCTGATATTTTGTGTGGTAAAAGTAGATTGAAAACTTTACAAAAGCAGCTGCATTGTGTTCAGTGCAGGCCATATGTAGGAAATATATATTTTTGAATATAGCATGTATTGGCAGTGTCGTAGCATCTTTCTTGTGAGTCTTGCTTTATTACGCTGTATATGTATTGCATACTGTAGTTTGCTTGTATGATGTATGCCTTAGAAGAAATCTATAATCATCTTCATACGCTGAATCCTGGAACCTACTTGTAAATGTTGCAGTTGACATTTTGTACTGTATGTTTTGCCAAAGACTCTTTGTCAACCTCGAGGTTACTGTTGGCAGAAATATGGTGATACTTTGTGTTTGTTTGAGCCTGCCTCTTCAAAACAATAGATATTTTCCAATGTTACTTTTTCCATTATAACAGAACCAATAATCAGTAACAATTAATGGGTGTCAGGTCCATAAATAATCTATCGGATGACCTGTTGTACTGACTGGCATCAAAATAGCTTTCATACTATCAACAAAGTATGGACACATTATGTTTCAAGAGGCAGCATCCCTCTCTGGTGGTCCTCACAAATTGGCATTAACTAATTGCCAATCTACTTTATAATCTAAACATAATTTCACCCTATTGTAGCCCAGTTGGTCGAATGGCAGAGTATTGGCCACCAAGCACAATGCCTGCATTTGCACCACATCTTCAACATACCATGACTGCCCTTAATGGATGAGAAATATCAGGCCTCACTTATTGGTCAAGTATTTCACTGTAATGAAGTACTGCAGCTAAGGGAAGTGGGGAGTTGATGTGAGGACCAGTGTTGCTGCCTGACCATTGGTGACAGCTGAAATCCATACCTTGCTAGGCTAAGAACATGGCAGTTACCAGTCAAAATCTCGAAACCATGCGGTAGATTTTGACTTTGTGCGATGGTGTAAAATGGGTGATAGTGAGTCGGTAGCCAGTTATACATCTCTCCTAATTTTTATTTCCATTAAAGTCAAAATCTATCCATGTGCCAATCAAACAGGAACAGCCGACAAAGACAATTTTTTATTAATCACCAAGAAATAAGCAAAAATAAATTTCACAATAGCTTTAGTGGTAGAGCATTGCTCTTGAGGCCCAAGGATGTCTATTACTCAAACCTTAGGAGTGTACTTTGAGTTTTCTGCTGACTGGCCAGACAAAGTTTAATCAATGGGATGGCACTGGGAGGGTATGGATGACATATGGTCAACTTACTCTACCTCAAGAGCTTCTCTTGTCAGACAATAATTGAATGCCACTGAGTACAGCAAGGGACTGGTCCACATCTTGAACATTTATACTGTGAAGAGGTGAGTGGCTCCTGTAGGAAGAAAAAGGGGGTGAACAAAATGGATGGAAAGTTAATTGAAAGTAGAACTTTTCTCCAGGACTGAGCAAAGCCATCTGCTGTCCAAAATGAGCCAAATCTGAACCACTGGAATAGCCATTTGTTTGTCTCTCAGCCTCAATAGTAAAGGAAAGACCAAATTCAACTCCAAGTTCCCATTTCACTATTGAAAGAAATGATTTCAAGTACGGTGAATGGAAAAAGGGCACTCCAGAGAATCAGCCATTGTACTTCTCATGTCTGACAGAAACTCAGCTCCAATCAAGTCGATACCAACAGGTGAATACTTGTGTTTTGTGAAAATCATTTTCAATTGTATTCACTCCTGTTAAATAAATCACTCTAGCCATCAGTTCCTGTTTAGTAAAATTGTTTAAAACATATTAACAATCCAAATTCAATTGTTGCTTTTCATACAGATTGCACAGCATCTGTTGTATCTGAAGAATTACAGCTAAAGTTAAATCCTGAGATATTTTATAAAGTAAGAAATGTTGCATCATAGTCAAAGATGTGCAAGAAAAGGCATTGGTACATTAGAGTTAACACACTGTTGGTTGATCACTGGGACCTGGATTTCAATGCAGTCAAGACCAATGGGAGAAAAGTTCCCACTCTCTGTTGACTATAAGGTCCTAAGTTCCTACATGAAAAACATTTGGGGTAATGTCTACCCAGTCCCATTAGTGTAAAGCGGCTCCTAATTCAGCATTAATTGACAATTTAACTCTGAGGGACCAAAAATGTAGGAGATAAAACTAAATCAATTGGGAAGTGCTGTTTTGAAGATAAAGGCTAAGGTACATCGTTGATACAGGTGACTACACTGTATCTGTCCTACAACAGAAAAGTGTTCCATTCCCCTGCACTGCCAACTTGATCAACATAAAAAAAAAACCTAGAAAATTAATGGGCAAGAAACTGTGCAACATAAAGATTATTTATGAGTAAATACTTCATTGGTTCACCAAACGACTCGTTGAACAAATGTATTGTGCTTCCTTTGTTTCCACCATAGTTGTGTTAGTTTGTACATTTTCTTATTCAGCAGAGCAACACATGGGAGGCACAGTTCCCTACTAATATCGTCAATCCCCCACGTAGATTTAAACAATAGTGTAAGATAGATGGGCAAAATGGCTTCTTCTCGGTTCATTGTTATTGTATTTGTGGAGGCTGGAAGCCATAGTCTGTGAGAAACGTCAAGGAGTCATTGCGTTTTACCTAATAAAATGGAACACCTTAATACCACACAGCTCTGCATCTAAGCCTAACAAATTAAACTATTCCTAGACAGCTCAAAGGCCAGGTGGCCAATTGACTCCAAAACAGTGACACTGTGACCAACAATCAAGTGTTCACCCTGTACTCTTAACTTAAGATTTAGTGCTACATTCATATTAAGGAAAATGAAAGGGATAGTGATTCCCAATATTGATTATATTTAGAGTATATGTCCTAAATGCATAATCATTTACTCCTGTCTGCTTACATATCAGATTGCATTGGGCGTTCCAGTCATAAACTGGTCTTTCTTTGTCTAAAAGACTTTGATTTTCAAATAAAAGATACAGCAAGGAAGACATGATTTAGCTCAAGACTGTAATCCTTCTTTGTAATAGTACGAAACTAAATATGAACATCTAATAAATCTGTCAACAGCTCCGTATGTAACCTTGTAACAATCACAAATCTGTAATCCTAGACAAAGAGGATTGGAATGTGCATTCTTAAAATATTTTGGCAACAGTTTTTGAGAGATTTCAACTCTAGACTGAGAATTTTAAGAAACCATGTAGAAGATTAAGTGGAGCAATGAGTTCGATATTGTCCTTTCACATTAAGAATCAAATTGAGCCCACACTGATAAGATGACATTTTCTGCAGTTGTAAACAATCTACTTAGTTTGGAGAGAAAGCACAGAACTCAAGGACACAATTATAAATATCACTTAAGATTGGTTAGCAAACTTTCTTCCCCCTCTCCACACTGCCTTTCATACATCATAATCCCTTGATACGATGCAACAAGCTTGTACATGTTCTATACTTTGGGTTTAAAATGTAAAACAGTACTGGAGATGCCAACAGGCATAAACCAGGCACACATTTAAACGAGTAAAGCCCACATTTATTTATTAGTGTTGGAGGCAACTCTCTACTTCACTAAATTGGCCACACTCACTAGGAACCAAACTTATTCACTTAAGACACCTACAGCCAGCAGCAACTTTCCTCCCATTGGCCAATTTCTCTTTGTGCCAATATACATCTGTTGCATATATTGCATCTCCTCAGTACTTCAGAAGAAGGTTACAATTTTAATGTAATGACTTTAATCATTTGGATTATGCAGAGATTAAAGGTCAAGGATTTTAAATTGACTGGAAGTTGCAATTGAACAACGGCAGTGCTGATGAAATAAATGTTTGAAGATGAAAACCTGCGCAGCCTCAGTCACTTGTAGAGATAAATTCCTTTTTTATTGGTGATAGATGAATATAATACTCTGTGTATCCATTAGTTTATAAAGGCTTTATTAAGAGAGTGTATCACTCTGATGGATTAACCTTTTAATCACTGTTGTGCCTCAATAATATAGTAAGTGTAGTGATGTTTGGCCTATTTCTCTATAGCCTATGCTATTGGGATTCATTGTCATCAACACATTATTTTACCCAGTGTCTCATTTTCATTCCATTCTCTTCCACCTGTTTGAAGCAATCATTTCTAAATAATAATCTCCATATCAGACTCACCAAGTAAACTGGTCTTGGTTTTTAATCATGTCTCTTTGGTGCAAATGGATCCACTCGAGGCTTGAACCATTACAACTTATTTATTTGAAAGGTCTTTGATCTGGATGCCTCATTCATCCACAGGGGCTTGTTTTTACAGTATATAGTATATAGCCCAACATAATATTAATTGCAAACACCTTTGTGCTTCTTTGAAAGATAATTAGCCACAGACGGTCAGACATCAGTGTCAGGGTAAAAACTAGTCTCAGCATCAAGCAAATAAAAATCCTGTCATCTTAAAAATAAATTCAAGTTTGTCTAAAGTTGAACCCATTAAGGCATGCATCCTGGATCAATTAAACAGAACATACTTGCATTGACTTAGAGTTACAACTAGGCATTGCATGCATTTTTAGAAAATATATTCAGTCTAGAAATATTTTATTGTAAATATATCCAGCTTAAAGTCAACACTAAAAGCACATTTTCCCAATATCAACTTTTCTATCTCTCAAAGTTAATTTGCCAAGTGTCAATATCTTTTTCTCACACAATGAAGATAAATCTTCTCATTGGAAAGGAGCAATGAATGTTGGTAAAGAAAGAGTCAGCAATATGTATCCATAGTCTTAAGAGTAAAAATGTGTTTTAATACAATATAAAAGCAACATCTTAGGTCAAAAGTATGTAGTAACCGTGAGGTAACAGAACAGCGAGAACTAGTGAATAGTTAAGAATCTAAATAATAAGCGACATTATAATGAGGGAGGCATTCTGTCATTTTGAAGTCTTTGACTGAACAGTATGCTGCATCTTTTTTGCACTGAGTCAGAGAATACTGGGTAGGGAAGATCCCTACTATTGAACTGGGAACTGAGATTACAATTCTTGTCTCTTACTCACCCTGACTCCAAGTTAGAACTTGAACCTAGAACGTGGCTTTCTTCTGAGACCAACCAGTGCTCGGATACCTAATGGCTTTGGCTCCACCTGTGCTTTAGTTGTGTCTGTGGGTGATTTGGTTTATAGGTAGTCACTTGCATTCAAGAGAAGCACCGTGGTCGAGGTGCTCCCGAATCAATAGCAGGGGCACTCATAACACACTCACTGGCCATTTTGCAGGCCACCTCCTCTTTATCTGTGACTCTCAGCAGAGTTACTGCTCCAAGTGCCTTGGACTTCTATTCACAGCCAGTCTGATTGGAAAAGCTGCCAGAGTGGGCACCAGTGCTGTTTGCTTCTCCTCTTGCTCTTCAAATGGAAAAAGCAAGGGATGCTGTTTGGATTCAAGCCATCCAGCAATCATAGCACAAGTGAAAGGACCACTCAGCCATCCATACTATTGAAATCAGGAGCTCAAGAGTGTGAGGATTAATGGGCACATACCATGTCACACCACTCCATGGTCCAGCAATCCTGAGAATGGCCCTTGAACAAGCCGCTGCCTTGGGATTCTAGCCCTTGACAGAAAGTTAATGCCATACATGTTTTATAATTTATATGTGCCTGCCTCAAAGATTTGCATGTTCAAATGCATAAAAGACTAGAGATGGGACTTCTGTAGCAACATATACAACGGCCAACAGCCACTCCAATATCTCCTTTTGGAGCAAAGGGTTTGTCAAAAGAGCATCTGATACCTCACAAGCCACAGCTTAGGTCTCTTGTGGAAGTGTGCAACCCACTGCCCACGATAGAGGTGCTTGGTCCTCAACTCACTGCTACGCCAGTACTGCATCACTGCCAAGGAACCTGCAGGATGGCAAGGGATGGTACCTTTTAAGTACACATGAACCTCACACCCATACTAATGTTAAAGTTGCAGAGAACCTCACAGTTCTGCCCACTAGCTCTATATCTACTTAAAGAAAATAAACTGGGGATAAACACAACAGAAATGGAGTAAATAAAAACAAAAAATGCTGGAAATACTCAGCAAGTCAGGCAGCATCTGTGGGGAAAGAAACAGGGTTAACGTTTCAGGTCGATGACCTCTTGTCAGGACTAGAAGAAGTTAAAGATTTAACAGTTTTTAAGCAAGTACAGAGCCAGGGAAAGTGGGGGGTGGGAGGAAGGTAAGGGGAGGAAAGAACAAAGGGGGGGTCTGTGATAGGGTGGAGGGCAGGAGTGGTTAAATGACAAATGGGAAGATGATGCAAGGCAAGGAGGGTGGTAATGGGACAAGTAAAGAATAAAAAGATGGGTCTAGAGGAGCTGTAAATGGCAACAACAGAACCATTAACAGCATCTGTTGTCCGAAAAAATGGGAGCAGTAGAGTAACAATCTCTTTTCTTTGTTGATAAAATATTTTTAACAATTAGAGTTCCTGGATACTGCAGAGCTGCAGTGTTGAAGCACTAGAACACTATGCCATAGCAATGTTGGGGTGCTGATGGAATCTTCCCTGTGGGGATGGTTTCAGCCGTGAGAAGTCCATTTCCCACACTGCCCATTTTTGTGATTTCCCTGAGTGAGATTACTCAATTTAGAGCCAATTTGTGTTCAATGATTGGCAATTCAAAGTTCAATGCTCCTGACCACAGGGAACTGGGTTGGGACGACCCAAGGTTATTTCATGTAAAATCCAACCACCAGCAGAGAGAGAGGAGACTTTCATCCCAGAGATGGAAGGACAAGAGGCAAACTCACTGAACCACTCAGTTTTCAGAATGTCAGCATTGTAAGTATCGACCAGTCTATGATTATCTGTGGAACGCTGTCACATAGAAAGGGATAATTAAATTCAACTCAATGACCCAATCCTAGTTGGTTCATCATGTCCTGTTGTCCATTTCCCCACCCCTCAACTAGCAGAAAAACTTAGTCAAACTTCATAAGTATGACCCATCCAAACGGTGCAACACTCTGGTGCTCCGATGTACATCATCAAACACAGATTCCTTACTGCCCTTTAAAGCATCTATTCATCTATAAATGAATATGTGCTTTGGAATAAACACTCTGTATAGAATAAATACCACAAGAAGGGTTTACATATTTAGTTCAAATGCCTTTTCTAACCATTTTTTATTCAAATGTATATAATCTAGTTTGCGCATAACTTCATTCAGCAAATTGTAGGTTTAGAAAATTGTTTCCAAAAGTGCCTTCTCCCCACTCTGTGCTGGGTTAACTGACCTGTACTCTCCACTCTGTTCTGGGTTAACTGACCTGTACTCCCCACTCTGTGCTGGGTTAACTGACCTCTGCTCCCCACTCCGTGCTGGGTTAACTGACCAGTACTCTCCACTCTGTGCTGGGTTAACTGACCTCTGCTCCCCACTCCGTGCTAGGTTAACTGACCTGTACTCTCCACTCTGTGCTGGGTTAACTCACTTCTGCTCCCCACTCTCTGCTGGATTAATTCACTTCTGCTCCCCACTCTGTGCTGGGTTATCTGACCTCTGCTCCCCACTCTGTGCAGGGTTAGCTCACCTCTGCTCCCCACTCTCTGCTGGGTTATCTGATCTCTGCTCCCCACTCTGTGCTGGATTAGCTCACCTCTGTTCCCCACTCTGTGCTGGGTTAACTGATCTGTGCTCCCCACTCTGTGCTGGGTTACCTGACCTCTGTTCCCCCCTCTGTGCTAGGTTAACCGACCTGTGCTCCCCACTCCGTGCTGGGTTAACTCACCTCTGTTCCCCCCACTGTGCTGGGTTAACTGACCTGTGCTCCCCACTCTATGCTGGGTTAACTGACCTGTGCTCCCCACTCTGTGCCGGGTTAGCTGCAATAGGGGGACTACAATTGGTCTCTTCACCTTTGGGCTAGAAAGGTGGGGTGGGGTTAAATGTCACCTAGGGTTCCTGCTCCTGATCGCTATTGAATAACTCTGCTGGAAGTGCACGTGAGTGGGCATCGGGTAACAACTGAACAACAATCTTAAACTGCCTATCAGCATTACTGCACTACAGAATTCTGTTTGGCTGAAGTATCTAAACAGGGATTTCAGGGTTAATGATGTTTGGTTCTAACTAATAAAACGTTATAAAATATCTATAAAACTTTGAAAATGCAAAATTTTGGAATCCCCTGCCTCCCTCCCTCCCCCCCCCCCAATATGACAGGCTGCTGCAAACATTCACAGTCCCACTGAACATCAACTGTAATCATTAAAAATGTTTCCTTTACTTCCTGGATAACAAGCTAAACACACCCTTTGGTTTCTCGGTTGGTCTAATTGCTCACATTTTAAAGGTGAAATCAAATGGTTTCTTTATGAATGTAGGTCTTAAATAAATTGTTTTGGTAAATGATTGAATTTAAAGTGTTAAACTGTTACTCGACTCCCACATCGTTAAGCCGCCAATGCAATGAGCAGACCTTAGCTCCTCCGCTGGTTCTGTGGGTAAATGCGCTACACAGGGTGAGCCGTACAGGTCCTAGGTTTGATCCCTGGTCTGCGATTCAGGCAGGGCAGAGGTAGGGGTGTTACCATGCCTCACCGCCCCTCAACTAGGGAGAAGAAAAAGAGATCAGCCAGGGTTCTTGCTCTTGGCTTCTGTCCGGTGAGCGCTATGGACATCGGATAAGGACAGGATTGGGCTCAACTGTGCTCCCTCCCACGGTTGAACAGCTGACAATCATTGTCTAGGTTCACACATGAAGAGTGGCCTCTTGGGTGAGGTACTGGAGGGCTGATGGTGCCAGTGGAACTGTCCCACTGCAGGGAGTCAGTACCTTTAGGAGATATAGGGAGGACATTGAAAGAAACATGCAACTGACTCTGCCTTAACAAAAGTGGGAGAGCTCCAAACCTGAGATTCACTGGTGACTCCACTCAAATCCATTGTCAAGATAGGCAAACTTATAGTGTAATGTTGTTCCATCAGTTTACGGGCCTTAGACGCAGCAATGAGAACAAAGCCAGATTCAATTGGCCTGAAGCTGACCAATTGAAGATTAGAGCTAGACCAGGCAGGGCACACCTGACAGTGTACATGTGACCCAGGGTAAATACTTCCCTCCACACACACAAAATGTTAATAATGTTCCTCTCTAAACATCTGTCAGTTGGTCTTCTCTGGACAACCTCTTGTTCACCTTGTGCGTGAATACACTGGAGTGCTGGTCCCTGGAGGACTAGCTCAAGAAGTGTAGCCTGGTTACTGGTGGAATATGTGACCACTAGTCCTTGTTTCTTATTGGAGCAGGATGCTATCAGTTTGCCCTACCAGTGGGCTCAATGATATTGGGTTGGGGGTAAACGAGGACCATCTGGATCTGATCCTTGTTATCTCTATGGGGTGAGGAGATTTAAATCTGTTCTCTGTGTCTCTAACTCCCTAACAGTACAATAAGGAGAACTTCCTCCCAGAGGAGGTCCATGTATCATCCTTCCAATTACCTCTTAAACATTGATGTCACAAACCCCCGAGTTTTACCAATTGTGAATCCAAAATGTACAAAGAAAAGTCAACCTTGTGTAGACATTTTCCTCAAATTACTGCTTAAAATCTACAAAGGTTCTTTGGGTACGCTTGGCTTAACACACAATGGCTGGGTCTAATTTCCTGTACCGCAGTTTTTCAATCAAAATCCGGACTGAGAAGTGTTGTATTAGAGAATTGTATGTTAGACTATCATTATTCTATAAATTGGTTATAATATGTCAACAATTGAACTGAGTTCAGTTTATCAATATGGACGCCGTGGTATGGAAAGGATAATGGATCCTAAAGCAGAGCCCGTATCTTGGGCTCATTTGATACATCCCAACTCACTGGCCTGCACTGGGCAAACATCTGCCAGATCTGGGCCCAATAACGTAACAGACTATCCCAAGCCTAGGACCGTTCCCTCCAAACAAGTTGGCTGATCACGGGAATTCTTGGTTGCTGTGACTGGAATCACTGCCTGGACCATTCTAGACTCTTAAATGAAGACACAGCGATGGGGAAACTAAAAGGGATGAGAGGGGAGGGGAACAGAGATTCTGAATGCAAAAACCCTTCACTGGCCAAAGGGACAATGTGGAGTCTCGCAGCATTCCAGGAAATTTTGGTTTTCCAAAGCTGCCTTAATGAGCTCTTAAAGGCTGGATGTAACTTTTTCTTTAAATAAAATCCTCCTGAAGTGAATGTAAGCAGATGTACTATGGAAATCAAACAGAAGATAGATGTATATGAGGAAATTCAAATTAATGCCAATGAGAAAAGATTTTCCAAGTGGATTTGGGGGATGTAACAAGGAAGATTATATTTTGAATATTGTTTTTAAATAATCTGATTTCACCTTTAAAGATGAGCACTAACATTGGCTCAATAAACAATGAGGGGCAACTGAATGGAAGGTCCTCCTGTGATCAACACAGCAACGCCCCTTGCCTTTTAGCTCATCTTGAAGCAGTAGACCCCAAACTTTCCATTCTCCTTCCTCGGGAAGCCGAAAGTGCGAACCCCAGGCTCTGGTGGGCCGCACTTTGGCCGAGGGAAGGCGATGGGGTAGCGAATGCTTCCATCGGCAACCCACCCAGCTTCGCAGCGATCGAATTTGAGAAACTTCCAGGCAGCGTAGAGCTGGCCCACTTTGGCGATCTCACCCCCATCTTCTCGGCAGGCTTCCACCGCTTCATCAAAGTTGAACTTCAATGGATGGCGTAAGAAGTACAATTTACCTAGAAGAAGACACAAGGCATTACGCAAGAGATTGGAGTCAGTACAGGAACCAAACAGCCTGGCTAAAAATAGAGCACAAAACAAGGTAGAGCAAGCACGTCTGGTGTTCATACAGGAACTTCATCACCATCACCAAATATGTCACGCATCTGATTTCACAAAGAAAGAAAGAACTTGCATTTATACAGCACCTTTCTTGACGTCCCAAAGCACTTTACAGCTAGTGAAGTACTTTGTTGAAGTGTAGTCACTGTTCTAATGTAGGAAACGGGGCAACCAATTTGCACATAGCAAGGTCCCACAAACAGCAATGAGATAATGACTAGATAATCTGTTATTAGTCATGTTGGTTGAGGGATCAATATTGGCCAGAGCTCCCCTGCAAAGAAGTGCCACAGGATCTTGTACGTCCACCAGAAGGGGCAGACAGGGCCTTGGTTTAATGTCTCATCCGAAGCAACCCCGACAGTGTAGTATTCCCTCAGTACTGCCAGTCTAGATTTTGTTCTCAAGCCTTTAGCAGTGAGATTTGAACCCACAACCTAGCTGAATCAGAGACGAGAGTGCTACCACTGAGCCACAACTAACACCTAAGATAGTGTGCAATTCCACACAACATCACTACTCAACTACGGGTTCCATTACCGCATGTTGCTTGTGTCTCTCCCTAATGGCTTAGTTGGTAATTGGCCATTGTGGTTCCTGAGGTCCTAAATTGTCCTGCTGTGTGCTGAGGAGACACCACAATTGTTCTCAATGCCCATGGGTTATGGAGAGGGACATTAAAAGAAAATCAACCAAGGCACCTGCTACCCAGTGTCCCTTGATGGAAAACTCATGTGTGTAGATGTTGGGTGCAGATAAGATTGGGTTGATGCTTTCTACAGTCAAATATCCTAACCTTAGTAACTAGAAAGGTCTCCCTGTGGTACGTTTTACTCATTAGGCTAATCATACTCACTCTGACTTTTCCCAAGAGATAAATATAACACAATGAACAATTTCTAAATGTTGGGTAGAAAAAATTGAAATTAAAAGTCCCTAACTTTCTATTCTATTTAAAGTATCTATTGTAGGTTTTTAAAAATATAAACTTAAGTTATTATTGTAACCTGAGAAATCCATCGTAGTTGCTTAGTGATCTCCATAGCAACACTAAAGCTGCAGACGTGTGATTTTCTTAAGATGTTTGCTCCCCCCTTCCCTTTTCTCCCCATGCCGTGCACTATCCTAACCCTCAGCATACGTTGGCAAGCTCTTCCCAGCCCCATTGGTGCCATTGTGGGGGAGGACCATCGGCTTGAGACCTCCTCCCCGGCCACATCAATACCAATGGGAGGCACACATGAGTAGCCGAGGCTGAAGGAGAGACACAGCCTCTGAGATCTCCTTCTCTACAGGAAGGTACCTAATCTCTGCTCAGTGCCAACCTCGTGGCACATTTGCGACTGGCAATCCACTGCGTACAGAATCACGGGCGCAAACCCTTATTCTTCCATCGTGATGCATTCGCTGTGCCTTCACGCTGCTCAAGGATCCATCTTTTATTTCTGTGGGTACCTCCCCACCTTACGATGCACCAAGAACTCTCCACTGTCCTTTGTTCCATACCTTTCAAAGTTGAGGCAAAGCAAAACACATCGTATCTGTGCAGGTTTTTGTGCCGCTGCCCGTAGTTTCGGACGCCCGCCGAGTTGTCCTTGCCACCGCATGGTCCTCGCGGCGTGGTGATGGGGTACTGAACAGACCCGTCCATCAGCCAGCCGGCGTTGCACCAGTCCAGTCCGTCCTCCCAGGCCTGGAAGAGCTGCTCGAAGGAGGCGATCATGGCATCTTGCTCCTCGCAAGCTTGCTTGGCGTCATGGAAATTCAGCTGATACCGGCCATGGTGCGGCTGGTAAGGGAAGACCACGCCTGAAAAACAAGGCAGGTGCAGCGGTCAGTCTCCGCAAAATAGGCACTCAAAAAAGAAACATCTTCTATAACACCACAACACTCTGGAATTGTATTTGATTTGAACAATTACTGATTGCTCAACTGGTAACTGCACTGACCGGAATATAATCTAGGCCATCCATAAGACCATACGACCATAAGAGATAGGAGCAGGAGTAGGCCATTCGGCCCCTCGAGCCTGCTTCGCTATTTAATGAGATCATGGCTGATCTGATTTTTACCTCAATTCCACTTTCGCACCCTTTCCCCATATCCTTTGACTCCCTTGGTGATCAAAAATTTGTCTAACTCAGCCTTGAATGTATTCAATGACTCAGCTGCCACAGCTTTTTGGGGTAAAGAGTTCCAAAGATTCACGACCCTCTGGGAGAAGAAATTCCTCCTCATTTCCATCTTAAACTAGCAACCCCTTATTCTGAGACTATGCCCCCTAGTTTTAGATTCCCCCATGAGGGGTAACATCCTCTCAGCATCTACCCTATCGAGTCCCCTCAGAATCTTGTATGTTTCAGTAAGATCTCCTCTCATTCTTCTAAACCCCAATGAATATAGACCCAACCTGTTCAATCTTTCCTCATAAGACAACCCTTCCATACCTGGAATCAACCTAATGAACCTTCTCTGAACTGCCTCCAGTGCAAATATGTCCTTCCTTAAATGAGGGCACCAGAACTGTAAGCAGTCCAGTCTAGGAAAGTCAATCCTGGTCTGTACTGGTTTAGCTGATCTTGATTAGGGCAGCAATTGGGGCTACAATTGGCTTTAGTTCCTTCCTGTAGAGAGGGGCAATGGAAAATCAGCCAGGGTTCCCGCTGCTGGTCGCAATCCAGCCCACGTAAGTGCACATCAGGTGTGAGCAGGTTCCATTTGATTATGAAAGCCCCCTATGTTCAATTACCTGCCAACACTCAATACCTAGATTCACGCATGGAGTATGGCCACTTGAGTGCAGTACCAGAGGAATGCTGGCACCTGTAGAACTACACCCTATCCTTCTTAGTCACTCCATGTCCCATGGACATACCCCCATCCAGTGAACAGGTGTCTGCTTCAGGCCTCTAGGAACATAGGAACAGGAGTAGGCCATTCAGTCTCTCGAGCCTCTTCTGCCATTCAATTGAATCATGGCTGATCTGTATCTTAACTCCATCTGCCCACCTTGGTTCCATAACCCTTAATGCCCTTGCCTAACAAAAATCTATCAACCTCAGTTTTGAAATTTTCAATTGACCCCCAGTCTCAACAGCTTTTTGGGAGAGAGAGTTCCAAATTTCCCTTACCCTTTGTGAGAAGTGCTTTGCCAATGTTACTCTAAAATCATGATGTGGAGATGCCGGTGATGGACTGGGGTTGACAATTGTAAACAATTTTACAACACCAAGTTATAGTCCAGCAATTTTATTTTAAATTCACAAGCTTTCGGAGGCTTCCTCCTTCGTCAGGTGAACGATGTGAAATCGTTTTCACATCGTTCACCTGACGAAGGAGGAAGCCTCCGAAAGCTTGTGAATTTAAAATAAAATTGCTGGACTATAACTTGGTGTTGTAAAATTGTTTACAACTCTAAAATCAGTCACTAGGAGGAGCTGATGATCAGCCCTCAGAAGACTCTTTTCCCAGCTCTACCCATCTTGAGTTACTGGTAGGTTGTGCAGTACATTTGAAACCACCTGTTTACTCAATGTCATACCATGTCGGTAGATTACCTCGTAACTCCAGCTCGATTATGCTGCTCTCATCCTCCAGCCCGTCAATCACTTCACACTTGTACTTCCCATAATCTTCCAGCCTGACATCAGTGATGACCAGCGACACCTCCCGCTCGTCATTCTGCTGTAAGTAAACACGCCCCTTGAACTCTCCGAAACTGCGATGGCGCAACCCAATCGCCACGATGACATCACTCTCTTTGGAGAAATCCATGTTGAGTTTGGACCATTTAACCCTGACCTTACGAGTCATATTCACTTCTGGCTCATAATGGTAGTGGCAGGTCAGCGTCACGTTCTCTCCCCGGTATGCAAAAAGTCTGTCTTTTTGGGTTTCAATGTGGAGCTTGACACTGTTGTAATCTGAAGAAAAATAATGAAAACAGAAACTACTCATTGGTCACATTTACCCAATCCAGATTTAAAATCAGAGTCTGACGTGGCCTGCCGGAGGTTGTCACACTGACCAGGAAGATGCCAGGTTTTATCCCCAGTCCATGACGAGTTGGTTGACCTCAATCATGGTAGCAGGTGACAACAGTGGCCCTGGGCTAGGGAGGGGGAACATCAGCCAGGGTTGTTGTTCCTGATCACCATTTAGTGACTCTCGCTGGACATGTATCAGCACCTCCCAAATCCACGACCTCTACCACCTAGAAGGACAAGGGCAGCAGACACATGGGAACAACACCACCTGCACCTTCCCCTCCAAGTCACACACCATCCCGACTTGGAAATATATCGCCGTTCCTTCATCGTCGCTGGGTCAAAATCCTGGAACTCCCTTCCTAACAGCACTGTGCGAGAATCTTCACCACACGGACTGCAGCGGTTCAAGAAAGTGGCTCACCACCACCTTCTCAAGGGCAATTAGGGATGGGCAATAAATGCTGGCCTTGCCAGCGATGCCCACATCCCATGAACGAATAAAAAAAGAGGGCAGAATCGGAACTCAGCTCAGATGCTCTCCATAGGTGAATACCTTGCTGACACTCAATGTCTAGGCCCCTACATGAAAATGGGCTACTTAGGCAAAGTACTGGATATTGGATAATGGCTAATGCTTGTGGGATCAGACCATTGAGTCAACATCTACAGGAGAAAAGGGAAGGAAATGAGAGAGGCTTCCTGGGCTGCTGGGAAATGTCATGGGGCCCAATCAGTTGAAACTGAATAAAGTAGGATGTAAGGTTGGATAGGTACACTGGGGTATCACATGGTGGGATAGAGTCTCTGATGGGTTGTGGAAGGAATGGGCTTGATGGGCCAAATGACTTTCTCATGTGCTTACTGCTGACTTGCTCACACTTCAAAGTTAGTTCTCGAAAGTGTTGGCAGCCCAAGTCCTTCTGCAGGGCTATGGGGAAGAGCAGGGGACTAAATGGACAGCTCTTTCAAAGAGCCCGCACAGGCACGGTGGGTCGAATGGCCTCCTCCTGAGCCGTACCTACTACGTTACTATGATAGTTCAAGGGTGCTGGGCTATCAAAGCAGCCATGTGTACAAACTGTATTTATCACTGATAAGAATTCAACCAATCTTGTTCGGCAAGAGCACAGCAGAGAGCGAGAGAAGCAGCAAATGGAAAGGAGGTACCCTGCTGGTCCTGGGGTTGAGTAACAACTGGAGAGGCCTACATCACACCGGACTCATCAACAGCTCAGAGTAACTGTGTCTGGAATGAAGTGGGAGACATTTTAAGGATAAGACGCCAGTAATGTCAATACTTACGCTCCCCGTTTCCATTGCCATTCCCGTTGCCATTAATGTAGAATGCACCATTCTGCGCCGGACACAGAGGCAGGCCGGTCAGCTGCAGCAACACCACTATCAGAGCAAACTTCATTACTGAAAATCGCTGTTTGAATCAGCAACCGGTCTACAAAAGAAAAAAGGGCAGTTAGGGTCAGTGCCTGTTTTAAGTTGGAAATTAGTGGTTAGCTGATGTTAACCATGGGTTTAGAAGCCTATGGATCATAGGAGGAAGCTAAGACTGAGGGAGGTTTTAGCATCCAGAGAAAAGAATGAGTTAGAATGAATTAGAGCTGAAATCGTTACATCCATTTCTTTTCCTGTTGCATTAACCATTTTGTGATTTTCAGTGATGTTTCTACTGAGAGCGGATTGCAACTTTCCTTCTTCTTTAATAAAAAAGCTGAAAATAGCAAGGACAAAAATCCAATGGTCCCCAGGACCACTTTCCTTAAGAGCTTTTTAACAAGCAACGTACAAGTCATTTTTGGTCTATTGCTGTGCTAACTAGTGTTTGCCACGTGGTGGCGCTGCAACGAACTTTCTCATTGCGTTTTGGTGTAGTAACTAGTTGTAGCCACCGAGTGGCGCTGTGCAGAAACTAGGAATGGCCTCATTTGCGCCACCCAGTGGCAAAGATCGGGAATTACAGCACATCTGACCCAGAAATAACCAGCAAGGGAGGCATTGGTGACGTGCGAGCCTAAATAGTGAGTTAAAGCATGTTAATGAACTGTGGCTGAGCCCACCCCAGCATTGAACCTTGGACGTTCTGGTCTGTATGGGTCAGTACTACCACACAGGAGTCAATGAGTCAGCTGGGGAGTTGTTATGCTGACTCTAGCAGCCAGATGCAGAAATACACAACTCCTCCTTTAAAATCCCCCTTAAAACCCACCTCTTTGACCAAGCTTCCAATTACCCCTCCACGAGTCTCCTTCTATGGCTCAGTGTCGATTTTTTGTCTGATTGCGGTTCTGTGAAGTGCCTTTGGGCCGTTTTTCTACGTTAAAGTCGCTATAGAAATGCAAGTTGTTGTTGTATCGCGGACACCCCTTTATTAACCCAGCTCTAACATCCCTCACACTAATGATGCCCAAATTGAAAATGAATATTAAAAAGAATGTCCATTTCAGCTGTTAAACGTTGTGATGGGTTAGGCTGCCAAGAGGGGTGTGTGAACACTGCAAGAACATCCCCAAGTGTGGAGCATCAGGTTGGCGGAGCGTGTTCTGACCCACGAGGCAGCAAGAGCAACACGAGGATTTGAAATGATGGCCTAAAGTAGTAAAATGAGAAGTCAATATTTAAAATTTTAAACTGACCATCTCTAGTCCTGAACTCAAATAATTCAGCGCAAAAGTTTAGTTAAACTGCTGCAGGTGTTGTGTTTAAATTGTAACCGCAGATGGCAGCAGAGACCCAGAGTAGAAAACTCAAAATACAGTACTCCCCTCAGGAGTGGGACAAGAGGATAATTCATTCCCCAGCAGTTTCCATCGTGGTTAACTAGTTAGTTACTGGCTTGTTGACCTGAAGGGAGAGCATCAATTTTCTTCCCTTCTCTCCTAAAGGTGGTAACTTTTACTGGGATACAGTACTGTGGGCACTGGGAGCCATCTCGCATTCACCCAACATGTCTTGAGCCCAGTGAGCATAGACAGGCTATTTGACCATGGGGGCACCACAGCCAAGCCCAATCCTGTCCTTGCCTAGCATCACCCGCACTTGGCTGAAGGGGATCCCTGGCTGATTTTTAGCCTTCCTAGCCCAGGGATGCCAAGACCTAGAACCCTAATAAAGTACTTTTCAAGTGTAATCACTGGTGTATTGCAGGAAACACGGTAGCCAATTTGCACACTGCAAAGTTCAACAAACAGCAATAAAATAATGACCAGATAACCTGTTTTTTGTGGTGTTGGCTGAGGGATAAATGTTGGCCAGGACACTGGGGAGAACTCCCTTGTTCTTCTGTGAATAGTACCATAAGATTTTTTAGGTCTATCTGAGAGGGCAGTTAGGTCTCAGTTCAACAACTCACTGAAAAAACAGCACCTCAGTATCAGCCTAGATTTTGTGTTTAACTCTCTGGATTGGGACTTGAACCTACAACCTCTGACTCAGAAGTAAGAGCACTACTCCCTAAGCCGCGACTAATACCTTGTACCTACTGTACCACATCACCTGCCAACCTACCAACTGAGCAATGAGGCGAACATTTTTTTAAAAATCTGCCTTGTTACTTTTGTGACTGCGCCCTGTTGGGGTACTCCTAGAGGGGGGTATTGTTAGGACGATCGATGCTCTCCCATGGTCCTTCTGTGACACGTTATCAGTTGCAGAAACCATATTTCTTGAAGGGATAAGAAGATCAATTAATCTACGATTTTAAGGATGGGGCTTGTGTTTTGAAATCTCACCCGAATGCCCGTTGCTTGAGTTTTACGAGTTGCCTCCAAGTACAAATAGCTCCTTCTGCCGTCATCGAGTCTGACTCCGTCAGATCTTTGCATTTTGTGATGCCCTGGGCACTGGTGATCGGGGCTGCTGTTTCATGGTGTCTAAATAAGTCCAATTCCATTTTTACTGCATAGGATTTTTTGATAAAGGGCAGACAGCACCTCAGTTTAATGTCTCAAGTGAAGGTCGGCACCTCAGACAGTGCAGCACCCCCGCAGTATTTCACTGGGAACATCAGCCTGGATCTTGTTTTCGGGCCCTGAAGCCATCATTTAAGAGTGAAGCCCACAGGTCGCAATCGCAGAGGTGGTCTTAAAGGCAGGCTCTGTGCTTAGAACATCTCGAGCCCATAGAATAATAGAGTGCCAAATAACGTGCAGGATAAACCAATAAACCCGGGGCTAAAACATCATGAAATTGGTGTTTATTTACACTAGACACTAAAATAGTTTCTTTATGTTTGATTATTTCACAATAATTTGTCTGAGTTTTTTTTAGTGCTGGTTAGTATTTATGTTTCTCACCTTCCTCCAAAGTAACTAAAAGGGAAAATTACTTCATGGCATCATTACCAGATACTAACTGCTGTCAATTTGTGTGTGTTTCAACCAAACACAGACGGTGAACTGAAGTGAAAATATTTGCTGTGATTCTTAACTTTATTTGACAGAAAGCTCCGGAAACAAACACAAATAGTGCAGTGGGGGTGGGGGGAATGGCCAAAATCAGCACCAAAAATCAGCAAAATTAAAACTAGTTAAAATAACCCCCCCAAAAAAAAATCTTTAAAAAATAACACACACCTGAGTGCATCTGGAGGCTGTTATAATTTTTTAATGGAATTATTAATGTGAAGTTTTATTTCTTCAGTAGCCCCCCAACCTAGAGGCCCTCTCAGTGCCCAGTCGCTGCGCCCCCTCTCTCTGGGTGCCCGCTATGTCCTCCCCTGCAGGACGGCGGCGCTGCAGACAGCCATTTACTTCATTCAAACTTCTCCAAAAGTTTCGGAATTTTTTCGAGTTTGAAAAACTTCAGAACTTCACTTCCGCACAAACCTCTTAACCGCACCGCAAACTAACCAACAACATGGGCATTCTTTCTCCCTGTCGCCTTTGTTTTTTAATCTACGTTGCAATCTTTAGTTAATAATAAGTTATCCCGGTAACAGTAAAGTTTTTTAAAAACATATAGAGAAATATTGAAAAGTTTCCACATTATTCTAACTCGTTTTGGTTATCAGAAAAGTTATTAAAATAACACGAGGCTTTATTCTTCTCCAATTAACAAGGACTCGATTTAGGAATTTTATTTAACAAAACGAAAACCTTAACTTTATTTTCTGACTTTTAGTTTTATTTTCAGCAGGTACTGGACTATATTTTAATTCTCCCATTAGTTAACACATTTTATAACAATGAGATTATTACACCTTGTGTTCTTGAACAGGTAACTTCACTATCACAAGGGGCCCGACTCCTTCTTGAATTTGCCACTTTCCCTCTGACCCACGCAGCTTTTTTCCCCTCTCCTCCTCCTAAACTATTCCTTATCTTCCCAGCAAAAGGCTAATTCCCCCTCTCCCCAAATATCACCCGGATTTTTTTTTGTTGCAAACTTTAAAAGAAATCCGGAAACTTTGTTTTTTTTCCCCCTTAAATTTCGGCTGAAACTGCACCAAAGGGACATTTATATTAATATAAAAAGCTGCATGTTTGAAAACAAAAGTGCTTTGAAATAGCACAAATCTGCACCTTTAAATAGAGAAAATAATGTACTTACAAAGTTGAACAATTTTTTTTGTGCTGCAAGTTTGAGATGAGTTTCCTGCAAAATAAAGCCCAATGCTTTGCCAAGTGCTGCTGTCCCTTTGTATCCCAGAGCTTGTAGTAAATCCTTGGAACGTAATAACTGTACTTTATAAAAAAGGAAAGAAGTAACTCAACGTCAGCAGCCAGTCCAGTGACGCTCCGTCCTTAAAGCAGCCCCCGCCCGCTCGGCCGGACACAGCCCGTCACACTTCTGCAATTGCCCAGTAATATGTTTTTAAAGGAGACCTCCGAGTGAATCATGTCTGCCTGCCCACTGTAGGGGGCTCGTCTGTACTAACAGAACCGTGACGGTTGGAATTTAGATTGTCCAATGGAAAATTGGAGTCCTCAATACCACCCCTCGCCCCTACCAAAAAGACTACCTGCCCTCAATGAGGCTGAACTAAAGTAGAAGCTAAAGTTTGGTGTATTTTAGGGTCAGCTGTGCCTCTTTCTGTAAAAGATCTTTGTGTGAAATATGTTTGGGATTAGATCAATAAACAGTATAGCGGTTAAATTACTTATTTATCCATCTGTATCTATCTATCAATATTTATTTATCTAATTCATTTTTTTGTGTGTGTTGTGAACAACTCCCAATTTTCTTCCTTATTGGTTAATTTGTTGTGTTTGTCCCCTTTCTAATTTTCCAACCCAATCCCATACAGTGTCCCACAGTTCCATAATGTACACAGTCCCATACAGCGTCCCACAGCTCCAACAAGTACACAGACCCACACGGCATCCTGCAGTTCCAACAATTACACAGTCCCCTACAGCTCCAACAAGTACACAGTCCCATACAGCGTCCCACCATTCCACAAAATATACAATCCCATACAGCATCCCACAGCTCCACAAAATACACAGTCCCATACAGTGTCCCACAGCTCCACAAAGTACACAGTCCCATACAGCATCCCACAGCTCCACAAAATACACAGTCCAATACTGCATCCCACAGCTCCACAGAATACACAGTCCCATACAGCGTCCCACAGCTCCACAAAATACACAGTCCCATACAGCGTCCCACAGCTCCACAATGTACACAGTCCCATACAGCGTTCCACAGCTCCACAAAGTACACAGTCCCATACAGTATCCCACCGTTCCACAAAATATACTATCCCATACAGCGTCCCACCGGTCCACAAAGTAAACAGTCCCATATAGCATCCCACAGCTCCAACAAGTACACAGGCCCACATGGCATCCCACAGTTCCAACAATTACACAGTCCCCTACAGCTCCAACAAGTACACAGTCCCATACAGCTCCATAAAGTTCACAGTCCCATACAGCATCCCACCATTCCACAAAATATACAATCCCATACAGCATCCCACAGCTCCAACAATTACACAGTCCCATACAGTGCCCACAGCTCCAACAAGTACACAGTCCCATACAGCATCCCACAGCTCCAACAATTACACAGTCCCATACAGTGCCCACAGCTCCAACAAGTACACAGTCCCATACAGCGTCTCACAGCTCCAACAAGTACACAGTCCCATACAGCGTCCCACAGCTCTAACAAGCACACAGTCCCACACACTAGGACAGGGAGGGCAAAATCAGCTAGGATTTCCACTCATGGTTAGTATCCAAAGACTCAAGAATTTTTTTTAAAAATTGGACAAAAAAAGAAGAGAAACCTTTCTTCTTTTCGGTGTTTGAACCATAGCAACATCTGGATCCCAAATGTCATTGATGCTGATTTATACAATTATTTCAAAACAAACAATGTAGAGTTATATGTAGTTTCTGATTCCTTTTTGACCCTAACTTAAAATTATATTAAGGGTTAATATTTGGTCACGGCTTGTGTTTTCATAATTGATGTGCATAAAATACCATACAGGCAATACGTGTTGACTATAGTCAGTCCCACACACAGAATTTAAAATGTTGTTCTTTACTTTCTATCCAGGTAAGATTCTCTTCAAGCGATTTTACAATTTTTAATCCACACCCACCCGCACCCCCCCCATTTCCTGGAGGCGCGGAGTCCTGCTGGGCTATGGTTTCCACGGCAACTGGGCACCCTCAACCATCTCATTCAAGTGGTCAGAGTTCATGTGCTACTCCAGAAGTAAGTGTTGCAAAGCTATTTTACCATGGAGGGCATCACAGCTGAGTCCAATCCTGACCTCGCAAAAGGTTCGTGCACATGCACGCACACACACACACACACAGCACACACACACACGCACACACACACACGCAGCACACACACACGCACGCAGCACACACACACACGCAGCACACACACACACACGCAGCACACACACACAGCACACACACGCACGCACGCAGCACACACACACACACACAGCACACACACGTACGCAGCACACACACACACGCAGCACACACACACACACGCACGCAGCACACACACACACGCAGCACACACACGCACGCACGCAGCACACATGCATGCACGCACGCAGCACACACACACTTCAGCAAGGGTGGCTGGATAGTGATCAGAAGCAGGAACCCCCTCCCCAGCCCAAGGGCACAGAGGCAATCTGTGGGACGCTGTATAATGCCTCAACTGCTTCCTTGACTGAGAGCAACTAAGTCAGACCACACCGGGATCAAACCTGGAACCTTCTGGATTGCCTCACTTTATTGCTACACCATATGGTACCCCTACCTGTCTATTTATTTCTGCAAACAGTTATAATCTGGAACCTATGAGAGTGGCTGGTTCTTTAAAGATCCTTGCTGCTCTCAGCTTCCTGCCTGGCATTGTGAAAATCCCTTATGCCAAATAAAGGACAAAGTTCACAGTTCTGTTTAAAACACCTCAGACATATTGGGCATCATTCTCAGCCATGTGCTCCTGGCTCACACACTTTATGAACACTTCCTATGTCAGTCTTGTGAACGGGAACTTCTATTGTAAAACATAGGATAGATCCATCATAGAATGTGGGATTCAGGTATCTAACTTCATTATGTGATCAGAGGAATTGATTAGGGTAATCGACTGTCAGTAAGTTAGACTAAAGATTAAGACTGCCTGCATTTAACCGATGCCGTATTTGAGCTGGGAATGCTTGATGGGACACTGTATAGGATGACCCCCAAGTCAAACAGACGTGAATAATTTTTACTCTGTATTATTTAACATTGCTGAGAGTCCAGGAGAATAGTTTGGAAACATCTTTGTCATTTCTCTGTAATATATTTAAAGTTGCTTCGTCTTTAGTGGTGATTCAGTGGACGGTGTGACGATGGTTGGCTCTGGTTGTGAGTGTCTGTGAATGTGGTCAGGACTCGGGTCAGCCGAGCGGTAGCTCAGTATTCACACAAACTGACTTTGAAAACAAACATGATTCCCCTGAAATAGGGAGGTAGGCAACCTGTGAACTCTCTGTTCCAGACCAGATGTACATGCAGTTAAACAATTTCTGTGTGTGTATATATGTGTGTGTGTGTGTGTGTGTGTAGGTGTGTGTGTGTGTGTAGGTGTGTGTGTGTGTGTGTGTAGGTGTGTGTGTGTGTGTGTGTAGGTGTGTGTGTGTGTGTGTAGGTGTGTGTGTGTGTAGGTGTGTGTGTGTGTGTGTGTGTGTGTGTAGGTGTGTGTGTGTGTGTGTGTGTGCGCGAGGGAGCCCCATTTTTTGATTGAGAAACCAAGGTGAAGTTCCAAGGCCTATAGTGCAGGACACCACTAAAGGTCAACTTTAAGGATACTTTTTAAACTTTGATTTATACCAGTTGCAGCAAATGGAAGCCCACACAATGCAAAACTTCCCCAAAGACTAGCACACAGACTAAATCACACCATGCGATATTACCCCACACTGTGCGATATTACCCCACACTGTGCGATATTACCCCACACGGTGTGATATTACCCTACACTGTGCGATATTACCCCACACTGTGCGATATTACCCCACGCGGTGTGATATTACCCCACACTGTGCGATATTACCCCACACGGTGCGATATTACCCCACACGGTGTGAGATTACCCCACACGGTGCGATATTACCCCACACGGTGCGAGATTACCCCACACGGTGCGATATTACCCCACACGGTGCGATATTACCCCACACGGTGCGAGATTACCCCACACTGTGCGATATTACCCCACACGGTGCGATATTACCCCACACGGTGCGAGATTACCCCACACGGTGCGAGATTACCCCACACGGTGCGATATTACCCCACACGGTGCGAGATTACCCCACACTGTGCGATATTACCCTACACGGCACGATATTACCCCACACGGTGCGATATTACCCCACACTGTGCGAGATTACCCCACACGGTGCGATATTACCCCACACGGTGCGATATTACCCCACACTGTGCGAGATTACCCCACACGGTGCGATATTACCCCACACTGTGCGAGATTACCCCACACGGTGTGATATTACCCCACACTGTGCGAGATTACCCCACACGGTGTGATATTACCCCACACTGTGCGATATTACCCCACACGGTGCGATATTACCCCACACGGTGCGATATTACCCCACACGGTGCGATATTACCCCACACGGTGCGATATTACTCCACACGGTGCGATATTACCCCACACTGTGCGATATTACCCCACACGGTGCGATATTACCCCACACGGTGCGATATTACCCCACACTGTGCGAGATTACCCCACACTGTGCGATATTACCCCACACTGTGCGAGATTACCCCACACGGTGCGATATTACCCCACACGGTGCGATATTACCCCACACGGTGCGATATTACCCCACACTGTGCGAGATTACCCCACACTGTGCGATATTACCCCACACTGTGCGAGATTACCCCACACGGTGCGATATTACCCCACACGGTGTGATATTACCCCACACGGTGTGATATTACCCCACACTGTGCGATATTACCCCACACGGTGTGATATTACCCCACACTGTGCGATATTACCCCACACGGTGTGATATTACCCCACACTGTGCGATATTACCCCACACTGTGCGATATTACCCCACACTGTGCGATATTACCCCACACGGTGCGATATTACCACACACTGTGCGATATTACCCCACACGGTGCAATATTACCCCACACTGTGCGATATTACCCCACACGGTGCGATATTACCCCACACGGTGCGATATTACCCCACACGTTGCGATATTACCCCACACGGTGTGAGATTACCCCACACTGTGCGATATTACCCCACACTGTGCGATATTACCCCAAACTGTGCGATATTACCCCACACGGTGCGATATTACCCCACACGGTGCGATATTACCCCACACAGTGTGATATTACCCCAAAGGATGCAAGATTACCCCACACAGAGAGAGATTACTCCACACTGTGCGATATTACCCCAAACGGTGCGATATTACCCTACACTGCACGATATTACCCCACGCAGCACAATATTACCCCACATGGTGCGATATTACCCTACACTGCACGATATTACCCCACACGGAGCAATATTATCCCACACAGCGTGAGATTACCCCACACTGTGCGATATTACCCCAGATGATGCAATATTACCCCACACGGCACGATATTACCCTACACGGCTCGATATTACCCCACACGGCACAATATTACCCCACACGGCACGATATCACCCTACACGGCTCGATATTACCCCACACGGCGCGATATTACCCCACACTGTGCGATATTACCCCACACGGCGTGATATTACCCTACACGGCGCGATATTATCCCACACGGTGTGATATTACCCTACACGGCGCGATATTACCCCACACGGTGTGATATTACCCCACACGGTGTGATATTACCCTACACGGCACGATATTACCCCACACGGCGCGATATTACCCTACACGGTGTGATATTACCCTACACGGCGCGATATTACCCTACACGGTGTGATATTATCCCACACGGTGTGATATTACCCTACACGGTGCGATATTACCCTACACGGCGCGATATTATCCCACACGGTGTGATATTACCCTACACGGCGCGATATTACCCCACACGGTGTGATATTACCCTACACGGTGCGATATTACCCTACACGGCGCGATATTACCCCACACGGTGTGATATTACCCTACACGGTGTGATATTACCCTACACGGCACGATATTACCCCACACGGTGTGATATTACCCTACACGGTGTGATATTACCCTACACGGTGCGATATTACCCTACACGGCACGATATTACCCCACACGGTGTGATATTACCCTACACGGTGTGATATTACCCTACAAGGTGCGATATTACCCCACACGGTGCGATATTACCCTACACGGTGTGATATTACCCTACACGGCGCGATATTACCCCACACGGTGCGATATTACCCTACACGGTGCGATATTACCCTACACGGCACGATATTACCCCACACGGTGTGATATTACCCTACACGGCGCGATATTACCCCACACGGCACGATATTACCCCACACGGTGTGATATTACCCTACACGGCACGATATTACCCCACACGGCGCGATATTACCCTACACGGCACGATATAACCCTACACGGCGCGATATTACCCTACACGGCGCGATATTACCCCACACGGTGCGATATTACCCTACACGGCGCGATATTACCCCACACGGCACGATATTACCCTACAAGGCACGATATTACCCCACACGGCGCGATATTACCCTACAAGGCACGATATTACCCCACATGGCGCGATATTACCCTACAAGGCGCGATATTTTCCCACACGGTGTGATATTACCCCACACTGTGCGATATTACCCCACACTGTGCGATATTACCCCACACGGTGCGATATTACCCCACACTGTGCGATATTACCCCACACGGTGCAATATTACCCCACACTGTGCGATATTACCCCACACGGTGCAATATTACCCCACACGGCGCGATATTACCCCACACGGCACGATATTACCCCACACTGTGCGATATTACCCCACACTGTGCGATATTACCCCACACTGTGCGATATTACCCCACACGGTGCAATATTACCCCACACGGTGCAATATTACCCCACACTGTGCGATATTACCCCACACGGTGCAATATTACCCCACACTGTGCGATATTACCCCACACTGTGCGATATTACCCCACACTGTGCGATATTACCCCACACTGTGCGATATTACCCCACACTGTGCGATATTACCCCACACGGTGCAATATTACCCCACACTGTGCGATATTACCCCACACGGTGCAATATTACCCCACACTGTGCGATATTACCCTACACGGTGCGATATTACCCCACACTGTGCGATATTACCCCACACTGTGCGATATTACCCCACACGGTGCAATATTACCCCACACTGTGCGATATTACCCCACACTGTGCAATATTACCCCACACTGTGCGATATTACCCCACACTGTGCGATATTACCCCACACTGTGCGATATTACCCCACACGGTGCGATATTACCCCACACGGCGCGATATTACCCCACACGGTGCAATATTACCCCACACGGTGTGATATTACCCCACACGGTGCAATATTACCCCACACTGTGCGATATTACCCCACACGGTGCGAAATTACCCCACACGGTGCAATATTACCCCACACGGCGCGATATTACCCCACACGGTGCATTATTACCCCACACTGTGCGATATTACCCTACACTGTGCGATATTACCCCACACGGTGCAATATTACCCCACACTGTGCGATATTACCCCACACTGTGCGATATTACCCCACACTGTGCGAGATTACCCTACACGGTGCGATATTACCCCACACTGTGCGATATTACCCCACACTGTGCGATATTACCCCACACGTTGCGAGATTACCCCACACTGTGCGATATTACCCCACACTGTGTGATATTACCCCACACGGTGTGATATTACCCCACACGGTGCGATATTACCCCACACTGTGCGATATTACCCCACACGTTGCGAGATTACCCCACACTGTGCGATATTACCCCACACTGTGCGATATTACCCCACACGTTGCGAGATTACCCCACACTGTGCGATATTACCCCACACTGTGTGATATTACCCCACACGGTGCAATATTACCCCACACGGTGTGATATTACCCCACACGGTGCAATATTACCCCACACTGTGCGATATTACCCCACACGGTGCGAAATTACCCCACACGGTGCAATATTACCCCACACGGCGCGATATTACCCCACACGGTGCATTATTACCCCACACTGTGCGATATTACCCTGCACTGTGCGCTATTACCCCACACGGTGCAATATTACCCCACACTGTGCGATATTACCCCACACTGTGCGATATTACCCCACACTGTGCGATATTACCCTACACGGTGCAATATTACCCCACACTGTGCGATATTACCCCACACTGTGCGATATTACCCCACACGTTGCGAGATTACCCCACACTGTGCGATATTACCCCACACTGTGTGATATTACCCCACACTGTGCGATATTACCCCACACTGTGCGATATTACCCTACACGGTGCAATATTACCCTACACTGTGCGATATTACCCCACACGTTGCGATATTACCCCACACTGTGCGATATTACCCCACACGTTGCGATATTACCCCACACTGTGCGATATTACCCCACACGGCGCGATATTACCCCACACGGTGCATTATTACCCCACACTGTGCGATATTACCCCACACTGTGCGATATTACCCCACACGGTGCAATATTACCCCACACTGTGCGATATTACCCCACACGGTGCAATATTACCCCACACTGTGCGATATTACCCCACACTGTGCGATATTACCCCACACTGTGCGATATTACCCTACACGGTGCAATATTACCCTACACTGTGCGATATTACCCCACACGTTGCGATATTACCCCACACGGTGCGATATTACCCTACACTGTGTGATATTACCCCGCACGGTGCAATATTACCCTACACGGCGCAATATTACCCCACACGGTGGGTTGCAACTTTGTTTTACTCTCAGGATGTGAGGGATACCAGCCAGGCCACATTTATTGAGAAGGTAGTGGCGGGCCTACGGTAGCAATTGTTTTCCAACTGAATGGCTTACTTCAGAGGACACTAAGATGTTGAAATTTGTCTTCGCCAGCAGTGTGAAAAGAAATCATATCAAATGGGCAGCTCGTTTTACACTGACTCTGATCTTCTTTTCCATTGACTTCATGGAAAAAAGAAACAGATTTGGTGTAAAACTGTCTGCGGACACCAATTTCACTCCCTAAGAGTCAACCATGTAGTGTGGGGCTGCAGTCACACATAGGCCTGGGTAGGTAGAGGTGGCAGGTTCCTTTTATGAAGGGCAATTAGTGGATTGTTACGTCAATGCCAGTTTATAAGTTACCAGATTTATTGAATTGAATTCACCATGTTGGGATTTAAACTCAAGAGCTATGGGTTACTAGTCCAGTGTCATAACAGCTACGCTGCTGTACTCAAAGCTACTTAAACACAGGACTCTTATGTGGAGATGCCGGTGATGGACTGGGGTGGATAAATGTAAGGAATTTTACAACACCAGGTTATAGTCCAACAGTTTTATTTGAAAATCACAAGCTTTCGGAGGCTTTCTCCTTCGTCAGGTGAGTGTGTGATTCCTTGAAGGTTACCGCATATATAGTCAGAGAACAATGCCTGGTGATTACAGATAATCTTTCCAACTGCCCGTTGTCAAGGCAATCAGACAGAGAGACAGTACATACAGGACTACTGAATATACAAACGGTCAGAACCCAAAGACAGAGAGAGAGAGAAACATCCGAAAGGAAGAGAAAGAGAGAGAATGACCAGTTGTATTAAAAACAGATAACTCTTTTTTCGCTGGTGGGGTTACGTGTAGCGTGACATGAACCCAAGATCCCGGTTGAGGCCGTCCTCATGGGTGCGGAACTTGGCCATCAATTTCTGCTCGACGATTTTGCGTTGTCGTGTGTCCTCGAAGGCTGCCTTGGAGAACGCTTACCTGAAGATCGGTGACTGAATGTCCTTGACTGCTGAAGTGTTCCCCGACTGGGAGGGAACTATAACCTGGTGTTGTAAGATTCCTTACAAGACCCTTATAGTCAGCACAGAGTGTACTTTCACCCCATCAGCCTGGGCTGAATTTGAGTTCAAGTCCCAGAGAAGAAAGGACAGTGTTCTGACTCGCTGAGCCAACCAATCCCATTTTTCTCAAAAGTAAAATACTGTGGATGCTGGAAATCTGAAATAAAAACAGAAAATGCTGGAAATACTCAGCAAGTCAGGCAACATCTGTGGAGAAACAGAGTTAACGTTTCAGGTCGATGACCTTTCGTCAGAACTGGAAGAAGCTAAAGATTTAACAGTTTTTAATCAAGTAAAGAGTGAGGGGAAGGCGGGGAGGGAAGGAAAGAACAAAAGGGAAGGTCTGTGATAGGGTGGATGGTAGGAGTGCTTAAATGACAAAAGGATGATGGTGCAAGGCAAGGAGGGTGGGAATGGGACAAGTAAAGAAACAATATATGGGTCTAAAGGAGCTGTAAATGGCAACATCAGAAACATTACCAGCACTAGCTGTCTGAAAAAACAGGAGCAGTGGTTATGATCTGAAGTTATTGAAATCAATGTTGAGTCCAGAAGGTTGTAAAATGCCTAATCGAAAGATGAGGTGCTGTTCCTCGAGCTTCCGTTCAGCTTCATTGGAACAGTGTAAGAGGCAGAGGACAGAGAGGTCAGGGTGGGAGCAGGACGGAGAATTAAAATGGCAAGTGACCAGAAGGTCAGGGTCACGCTTGCGGACAGAGTGGAGGTGATCAGCAAAGCGGACCACCCAATCAGCATTTGGTTTCCCCAATGTAGAGGAGACTGCATTGTGAGCAGCGAATACAGTATACTAACTTGAAAGAAGTACAAGTAAATCACTGTTTCACCTGGAAGGAATGTTTGGACCCCTGGACAGTGGGAAAGTAGGGGGTGAAAGGACAGGTGTTGCATCTCCTGCGCTCACACGAGAAGGTGCCGTGGAAAGGAGAGCAGGTGTTGGGGGTGATGGAAGAGTGGACCGGGCCATCGCGGAGGGAACGGTCTCTTTGGAATGCTGAAAGGGGAGGGGAGGGGAAGATGTGCTTGGTGGTGGCATCGCGCTGGAGGTGGTGGAAATGGCGGAGGATGATCCGTTGAATGTAGAGGCTGGTAGGGTGGAAAGCGAGGACAAGGGGGACCCTATCATGATTCTGGAAGGGAGGAGAAGGGGTGAGGGCAGAAGTGCGGGAAATGGGACGGACACGGTCGAGGGCCCTGTCAACTACAGTGGAGGGGAATCCTCAGTTGAGGGAAAAAGGAAGACAAATCGAAAGCACTGGTGTGGAAGGTGGCATCGTCAGAACAGCTGCGATGGAGACAGAGCAACTGGGAGAAGGGAATAGAGTCCTTACAGGAAGCGGGGTGGGAGGAAGTGTAATCAAGATAGCTGTGGGAGTCGGTGGGCTTATAGTAGATATTGGTTGACAGCCTATCCCCAGAAATGGAGATAGAGAAGTCGAGGAAGGGAAGGGAAGAGTCGGAGATGGACCTTGTGAAGGCGAGGGAAGGGTGGAAATTGGAAGCAAAGTTGATGAAATTTTCCTGTTCGGAGCGAGAGCAGGAAACGGTACTGATACAGTCATCAATGTAGCAGAAAAAGAGGTGAGGGAGAGGACCTGAGTAGGACTGGAACAAAGAACGTTCCACGTATCCCACAAGAGGCAGGCATATCCTCACCCATAGCGGTTCCCACAGCGGCACCTTTTATTTGGAATCCCATTTTTCTTTTTACTTACCATGTACTAAAATGAATTCCAGAGTGCCTGAATTTTCTTTTAGGTTTCATGCTTATCTTTTTAATCCAACACTTTAATTCTTTTTTATGTGTGTAATTGGGCACAAATGTCGTTCTGTCTTTTGATGTTTGCCGTAAATCCAGTTTTGATCGGAGATTGGAATGAATCCATCAGACGGGATAATTCAAAACTCAAACCCATCTCTTAATGTGGTGTGGACAGCGGAATGAATCGACCTAATGGTCAGGGACAAGATGAAACAGACTCGCATTTGGCCACTTTTATTTTATGATATATTTAAAGGACCTGGTTTCTGTAAGCTTTAGAAACTGTTTTATGTCTTTTCCATGTTTGATTATGGGTCTGAAATTAAAGGTGTTTGATGTTTTTCTGGCATATTTCAAACATCCCCTGCACTGTGGGATATTTAACCCGTTCTCTCCAATTTACTCCTACAAAAGACGTTTGGTTTTGTTTGTTATTGAGAAGAAGCAGGTCTCTTTATATGTGGGAGCATTGAAGTCTCCCCCTACCCCTAATGAACCCACATATTTACAGGTTTACTTTATCTCCAAGGTGAATACCTCGTGGTATTATAATGAGACTTGCTTAAAATATGTGAACCGTTTGCTTGTGAATGAGTCAGTGCTTAACTGCCTCATGCAATGCCAGACTTCTGATGTTGGCAAATACAACAGAAATGGAAAAATTCCTCGCTCCCGCAGCTGCTATGCTGAAGTTGTTCATTCTTCCTGACGTACAGTTCCATGAACACTGGTCACCCCTGCAATTAATCGTCCCAAGTGGCCAGTCTTCATCAGTGAGCCAAGACTGCGAATGATGGCAGGCTACTCAACTATAGGGGGCATGACAGCTGAGCCCAATTCTATCTGTACTTCATTTCCATATATGCAGTTTCCAGCAGGTGTCACCGGTCAGTGATCGGGGAGGGAACCCTAGCTGATTTTCCTGGCCCCCAACCCTAGGGCCCTGATGTCACCCCAGTTGGGTTCAGCTAACTCAGTTCAATATAAATTTACTTCACCATTTAAAAAAAAATTAATCCAAGATCAAATGTGTCCATTTTTCTTCCACTTGCCTTCCTCTTCACACGGCCACACGCAAACCACAGGAAAACCCCATTCCACAGGCCCATGTTGCTTGCAGGTAGCGCAGGCATGCAAGACTGAGCCAAGCAGGACCCCCCTCCCAACATGAACACCTATCCACCACTTGGCGCCTCCCTTCGGCAACAGGGCTGAGATTAGGTGCTCGGTGCCAGTGCCAGGACCAGGCCCACCTCCCAACGCCCTGTGGCTACGCCATCAATTTTCTGTACAAAAATTGGACTGTTTAAAGATTTCAGGAACAATTGAAAAATGTCTGTGGATGGAGAGGGCTCCGTGGGCCTAAAGGCCTTTTCCCATCCCATGCTACCAGTCTCCTTATATTAAAAAATGGGGTAGATATTGAGCAATATTGGAATGTGCCAGAAAAACAATTCCCCCAAAGGATAGTGAACATATGGAACAAGCTCCCAAAGATTGGAGTTGATTTGCTGTCTGTTGGGAAGTGGGATTAAGAATTGAAGAGCTTTAATAACACTACTTGATTTTTTTTTTTCAGAGGACAAAGAAAGAAATTTCTGTTCCTTCAAGTAGGGGATCAACACTGATGGAAGAGGGAAGTCCTTGATAGAAAAATCAGACATGGACTCTGGATAGAGTGGGACTGATGGGTCGAACGGCCTTTCCTCGCGTTCGATATTCTTTCTTTAGCTGGTCATCAGAAAATGACTGGAGCTGTTCTAAGCTTGTTTCAGCTGGTAGCTCGCACACCTCTGACTTAGATTTCAAAGCCCCATTTCAGGCCTTGAGCACATAATCTAGGCTGACATTCCAGTCCATGGTGAAGGACTGCTGCATTGTTGGAAGTGCCATCCTTCGAGGTGGTGTTAAACTGAGGCCACATAACCCTGTTCCAGTGGTTCAGGTGGGCGTCAAAGATCCCATGTCACGATTTGAAGAATAGCTGGGAGGTCCCCCAGTATCCTGGTCAACATTTCTCCCTCAACCAGCACCACCAAAAACTGATTGACTGATCATTCATTATCTCGTTGCTGTGTGCGGGATCTTACTGTCTGAAAAATGGCGGTTGCATGTACCTACATTAGAAATGTCACTGCCCTTTATTGTATGTATGTTTTGAGACATGTCTAAGAGATGTGATAGGGTGCGATATCAATGCAAGTCTTTCTTTCCTAAACATTTACTGTAATCGATCTACCTAACTAAATGACAAAACCCCTTCAATCCTCTGATCACAGTGGTAATTTGTTGTCCCTTTAAAAAATGACTCACAAATTATGACACTCGGTTTCTAACATTTTCTTATGTCTTTTGGATGAGATGTTAAACCGAGGCCCAGTCTGCTCTCTCAGGTGGACGTAAAAGATCCCATGGCACTATTTGAAGAAGAGACAGGGGGTCCTGGCCGATATTTATCCCTCAACCAACATCGCCAAAAAAATGATTATCTGATCATTATCCACATTGCCGTTTGTGGGACCTTGCTGTGCGCAAATTGGCTGCCACGTTTCCTACATTACAACAGTGACTACACTTCAAAAAGCAATTCATTGGCTGTAAAGTGCTTTGGGATGTCCTGAGGTCATGCGAGGTGTTATATAAATGCAAGTCTTTCTTTTTTAAACTACCTATGGTCTTCAAATTGTCGATGAATTGAAATTGTGTGTGTGATATACCTCAACGAAGGGTCGAGGAAAGCTGGCATTGAAAAAGAAAACTTGAAGGCCTTCATATTGGTCTATCAAACAAATCAGGATTATTGCTATGATACAGAGTTTCAGAACTGATATTGAGACACAGAAAGCCAGAAAACATTGTTTTAATCCCCTTTAATTGTTTGCACCAATAATAAAAAAAAAGTCGAGTTAGTCCTTACCTAAATCAGAGATTACAGTGAGTGGAGGACTGTTCGTTGTGCTCTACACACAATACTTCATTTTTTTGTTAGAAGATTTAGAGCATGCAAGTTGTCTGAAATTCAGCACAAGAAGGGTTAGTCCAAAAAGGAACTTCTTTTAATTTCTGTTGTCCTCGTTGGAAAGGCCTTAATTCCTTGTCGGACCTTACGACTCCGTTCCATAGGCACAGGACATTCCCATGATGCTTTATACCAGTCATGCATGCTCCATTGATTAATAAAGTTAGCTTTATTGAGTTTTGTTGGATTTTTTTTTGGTGGAGCGAAGGGTTAGCTGAAATGATGTGACTTGCCTCATTTGCAGGATAAACTAGGCCAATATTATTTACAATCAGAAAAGCCAAGAAACATAGACCATAAAAAGAAACCTTGCTTTACTCCTACTTAACACAAACCCGCAACCTGTAACTGATGATCAGTCATCGACCGGAAACATTAACTCTGTTTCTCTCTCCACAGATGCTGCCTGACCTGCTGAGTATTTTCAGCATTTTCTGTTTTTATAACCCTGTAACTACACCAAGTCTAGAAAAAACACCAGGACGCACAGACATTGGAATTGGATATAAAAGGAAACATTTGCAGGGCTATGGGGAGAAAACAAGGGAGTGGGGTTAATTGGCTAGCTCTTTCAAAGAGCCGACATGGGCACGATGGGCTGAATGGCCTCCTTCTGTGCTGTACGATTCTATGATTCAAAAGTTTTATTTGGAATCCTACTTCAGTCAAGCAAGGACTTTGATCTTAAATTACAATCTGCTGCATGCATCTACTAGTCATTGTTGTAAAATAGCCAATGTTTTCACCAAAGTCCTCCCAAGCTCCCACTGTCAAGCATACACACATTCAGTTGATCATGGTTCCCTTGTTTTTCCAATGGCCTGAGTCAATCGCTGTCCCTGTTTCCACCCTCACCCCCCACTCCCCGATTCCCAGCCACACACACTGACTTAGAACATAAGAAAGAATAGAATGAGACACGGCCATTCAGCCTATCAATCCCGCTCCTCCCACAGACCCTATATAATCTACCCTATCATGGACTCTACCCATATAATCTCCTTCTCCGTGTACAATCTGCCTTATCATGGACTCTACCTCAACAATTTAGTTTTCCTCATAGCCTATGTACAATCTATCCTGTCATTCACTCTACCCCATCCATTTACTTTCCTGAGGCAAAATTCTGTATAAATACTCGCTGACCCCCAAAGGTAATCAGGCAAAACCCCAGAAGCTCATCCATCCTCACATCTTTATTATTCAACTGTGGCCAGCTGTGCTTCACAGATAACAATCCCCCAGCCCCAGCTGAGAGGATCATCGTCCCATGGAGTATTTGATCATTGGGTATTGGCGGCATTAACCTAACATAAAAGCACCTTGAGAAAGTCCCAGGGATCTTACTGTGTATCCAGACATGGACTTCCAGCTTTCCCATTGCCAGTTTAATTTTGCTATTGGGATACACACTCCCTGTACTTGCACTGGTTCAATATCACTCTACTCTACAAATTGCTTCAAACTTTTATATGGACTTAACAGTACAGTATAGAGATTATGACATGGAAAATATAAATGTCATGTCAATGAATCAAGGAGTTAAAATTCTCAGCTAGCAAACTAAGCTACAGACAACCAACATCGAATCTATAGGAGAACTAAGGTGCAAGAAGGTAACAGGTGACCCAAGTTAATAAGTAAGTCAATAAATACCTAAAGGTCACCTGGAAGAACCGTACCTTGTTTTACTAGGGTTTGCCCACAGGCACATTCACAAGACTTTGTGTGTTAAAATCTCATGTATAATTTTAAGGAGCATTTCTGAATGCACATTGTTACCAACATTAATGGTGCACAAACTCTCCTGGTGCGGTACATACGGTCATTCTCAAGTAAGCAGTGCTGACACAGCGAGTGCTCTTGTTTCCCCCACGCTCTCTGATTCCCTGACAGAACAGGGTTGAACTACATACTGGCTATTGAGTAACAAATGCATATGCAAGCTGGCAAAAATATCACCTCCAGGTGTGTCTTATAAGAAGTGTTTAATGTCTCTCTGTGATCATTAAAATGGTGTATGATTAGAACTAACCTCTTCACTAACCCTGTTTTTTAAAAAAATTAGTTGAAGGCGATGCCTTTGTAAGTTGTGACAGCTGTAAACTTGTTTGGAGTTTCCTGCTCTTTGTTATGACTTTGGGTGGGGGGGATGGGAGACTGTAACCTGCCAAACCTTCAATGGGCTCCATTTGTTCTGTCTTTAGTCTCAGGATGTCATTTACATCCATTGCTATCAAACTGACCAGGTGCCCTTCTGCAGACGTTCAGTCTGGACCTGTAGGCCCTATCTGAGGCTGCTCTGACCATCACTGTACACCGCAGTCTTTGGCAGGTGCAGCTGCATGATCTTCCCACTTTAAGATGCACAAATTGTTACAAAGCCGTTCATAATCCCTGAGAAACTCACTGTACAACAAGACGGTTCCACATATTTTGCCCAGTGTCTTGCACATAAAGTGTACCCCAATGCAAGAGGGATAACTAACCCTTAAGGGTCTTAGTAGAGGAGATAATGGGGATAATTTTGACTTTATACGATAGTATAAAACAGGTGATATCAGATCAGCCGCCCGTTATATGTAGCTCCCAATTTTCCAATCCCATTGAAGTCAACAGAAATGAAAACCGGGAGAGGTGTACAAAAGGGCAGCTGATCCGATATCACCTGTTTCACACTCTCGCACAAAGTCAAAATTACCCCCAATAAGTTTAAATCTCAATTAGAGATTCCCCTCTATAATCCAAATCTACAAAGAAAAACCATACAGCTCAATATCTTGTTAATGATGTGGTATAGTGAAAAATCCTTTCTGCTCTGTTACATTAGAGAGAAAGCAGGCTAATATGGCAGCTGAGGTTTTCACTTATTAATCCGTTAGCATTACTCACTAACTTTTCTGTCAAGGGCCACAATCCCAATCGCTTAAGGTTCGTTCTCAAGGATGATGGACCAAGCAGTGATGGGACACAGGTCTGTGCCTTCGATTTCCCACAGGGTGAGCTCCTGATTTCAATCACACTGCTCCATCCAGTTATCAAGTGGTCAGGCACTTCCCCACAGGAAAAGGACCAACAGGCCCAATCGTTTTATTTGATTAGGGCTCTTTCACTCGCTGTATGGAAACTGAGGTAACCCTGCCTCCCAATAGCATTCCCTTGCCTTCTCTTGCTGGTGAGGAAGAGAAGGAGAGGAAGCAGCAGGGATTCCCATTAACGTCCCACAGCAGGGCAAACTGTGACTGGAGGTCCAGAGGCACAAGGGGGCAAGCAAGTCACTCAGGGCCACAGGTGAAGGGGAGCCACGCTACAAATATTATGGGTCCTGTCGCTTTAAAATATGGTCAATTGGTCTCTGCCAATGAAAGGTTATCATAAAGTGAAGCTGGCGTTCCAGTGTGTATAAACATACAGATCAGCGCGTAACACATATTGAATGTTGCTCTATTGCATGCAAGAAGCAAGTGTCTATTCATGGCATCCCAGCAGCTCCACACGGAGAGTGATTCGCTCGTGCCAGGTCTGAGGCAAGATCCGGACAAACTGTGCGTAGAATGGGGGATCAAATATGTTTCTCTTGTGGTTGTAGTTGTCATAGTTCCCCTGGAAAACCTACAGTAATAGTTTCAATAAACAAAGAAAATGTTAATTTTTATTCTGATTACAATATTTCATTCCCCCAATTTCCCCCCTCCCCCCCACCATCTTCTCCTCAAGCGGCCCTGGACTCGTCTGACCACTCCTCACGTGTGATCCTAGATTCCCTCTTTAAACCTCTCCGCCTCTCTCTCCTCCTTAAAACGCTCCTTAAAACCTACCTCTTTGAGCAAGCTTTTGGTCACCTGGCCTAATATCTCCTTATGCGGCTCGGTGTCAAATTTTGTTGGGCCCTTAGTCTGACATCTCATCAGAGGGACAGCTCCTCTGACAATGTGACAGTCCCTCAGCACTGAGCCATCAGCATAGATTACATGCACAAGTCCTGGTCTCCATATTACAAAAAGGATATAGTGGCACTGGAGACGGTGCAAAAAAGATTTACAAGGGTAATACCAGAACTAAGAGGTTATAACTACCAGGAAAGACTGAAGAGGCTGAGGCTCTTTTCTCTAGAAAAGAGAAGGCTGAGAAGTGACCTGATAGAGGTCTTTAAAATAATGAAGGGGTTCAATGGAGTAATCATAAAGATGTTTCCACTTGTGGGGTAGACCAAAACTAAGGGCCATAAATGTAAGATGGTCACTAATAATCCAATAAGGAATTCAAGAGAAACTTCTTTACTCAGAGAGTTGTGAGAATGTGGAATGTGATATCACATGGAATGGTTGAGGCAAATTGCAAAGATGAATTTAAGGGAAAGCTAGATAAGTACATGAGAGAGAAAGGAATAGAAGGATATGTCGATAGGGTGAGATAAAGGAGGCTCGTGTGGAGCATAAACACTGGCATAGACCTGTTGGGCCGAATGGCCTGTTTCTGTGCTGTAAATTCCATATAAAGTCCAGGAGAGGGGCATCAACTCACAATCTGCTCTCTGAGGTGAAACTACCAGTAACATTACAGCTTCCTTTGAAGTTCTTTTGAGTCTAGTTGGACCTTTTAGCACACAGCACCATAAATGCAAAGCACACCATATTGTTTACCTTGTCTGTCTTTGTGATGTTGTCCTGGTAAACAGTCCACAACTGTCCGTCATCGCTGTAGGCAATTTTAAAGGATTCTACATATTGAACTACTCCAAAATCTTTTGCTCCTTGGGTGATGATGCCAGTGACTTTTTTAGGAACCAAAAGATTAAGCTAGAAAAGATACAACAATCCGGATGACACAGTCAGATATCATAGAATGTAAGTCTGGATGATAATAAAAGCCCAATCGAGCTGAGTCCTTCCAAAAGATTGTGTCACAATTGCAAACTTGTGGACTCCATGCAAAATATTTCATTTCTCCCTCCAAATTTTACTCCAATACTCTGCTGCTCCTGAAGGTGCTTTAGTCCGGTTCTGTGGGTGGTGGAAACTCTCTGGTATCTCACTCAAAATGCAATTCTTCCTGTGTGAGCCTAGTAAATGAGTCTTGATGAGCTTATTTGGCCATGGGGGAGGGAACAGATTGGTCAACCTGACTCTGTCCACCCTGAACTCTTGTGGGAGGTGAACAGCCACAGAGGAAAGTGCCAGCTAGATACAACTTTGGGAGACAGAAAGATAATGATGCAAAAACTCAAGTATATCAATCCAACATTATAATCTATGCTAATCAACTCAAACCTGTGTATCCCACAAATGATACTCACATGGTCCTAAAAGGACCTGGAACTATTATGTTCCACACATATTTGGGTATTTATGGTTTTATTTATCCTAATAACTTTATCAGATTTTAAACGTTGGTGACAAATGATGGACTGTTGTTTCCATAGCAACGTGCATTTGAAGTTCACCACTGACTGAGATTTATCTTCCATTATTTCCAGTAGATCTGGGCATGAAACCAGATTATAGGAGGAACACAGGAAAAAGAGGAAGTTATTCAATCGATCGAGCCTGTTCCATCATTGAATTAGCCATGGCAGCTCCATCTTTTTAATCCCAATTCTCTGCCTTCTCTCCACATTACTTAATACCCTTACTTGCCAAGAAAGCACCTATCTCCCTTTTAAACACATCAATTGATTTGGCATTTCTGGCCTTCAGGGCAGTGCATTTCAGACTCTCGCAACCCTTTGTATGAAGACATTTTCCTGGATCCACATTTAACAAGCTCAGCTCGAATTCCAGTTGCATGTTGCAATAGCACCAGAATGTTCCTCCAGAGGGAGAAAAACCACCTACCCAATCCAGTCCCCCAATTTATTTGTTCTCTAAATCCTGAAAAAGTAGACTTGAACTTCAATCACATCCATTTAGTCAAGAAGTTTTAGGAGATACCTGAAGCCACTGCGATTGGTTGTTGAGCTCAGCAGTCCAGGCATTGGTTTTCCCTTGTTTGTCCAGACGTGCTAAGTACGGTGCCCAGGTGAAAGCTTTAATCCCCCACATTTTGTACGTACTGGAAGCAGTAATCTGCTTGTCTTCAATGAACCTTGACTTCATCCCAAGTGGCTCCGAGCAACCTGTTGTGTTTAAATAAACTGTAAACACAAATTTTTATGACAGAATGGGAAGTGCCTCCAAGTCAGTAAAATAAAATAAACCATCTTCTATTCTCTCCTACTATCTTGAAGCCCTTGGTTCCACAAGCATCATATAGCCTCCAATACCTTGTCAAGTGGCCATTCTTCATGTGTAAGACTAGACAGTGAGCTTTGGCCAGCTATTTTTCCCACAGAGTCATCACAACTATGCAGGAGCCTATTCTTACTTAATGTCATGCACATTTCAGCTGGAGTCACTGGACAGTGATCAGAAATAAGAACCCTGATTTTCCACCCTCTAAATCAATGGCACTGAGGCAAACCACGGTAGCCTAAGTACCACTCAGGCTGAAATCAGCTAACTCATTGAACCGAGGACTTTCCTAATCTGTTTCCCTCAGTCACACATTGACTTAACCAGGTCAGCCAGCTGAGCTGTTCATTATTTTCATGTTTAAAAAAAACCCAAATGGCTTTGCAGAACGTTCTGGTCAGACCCTGAAGAGCTGGGAAAGATCGTGCAAACACACTCAGGAAACTAAACAGAGTTTTTCTGGCTGCATTTTTCTCCTCATGGTTTTTTGCCCTTTCTCTTCTGAAGATGCTGATTGATTCCAAGTATATTGTCACAGGTGTTGCTGGGCAAATAGACCACCCAGTACGGTACTGAGCCGTACAGATCAGGAAGGTTTCAGATCTGACACCTGAGTTAGCTGGTCTCAACTGGGAGCAGGAAGTGAGAAAAATGGAGGCAAATAAAGCTTTTGTATCTCCTATCAGCATTCGGCACACAATCAGTCAAAGGGAAAACCAATGATTAAGCCAGAAATACAAATATTAACCAGCAAACACCAGCCCAGTATGTCACCATAGAAAACACCTCATTAGCCGCATGCAGTGCAGCTCCAATCATCCCTGATCGTCAAGTGCAGAGTCAGATCTTTAGTAACAGGCATCAGATTCACACAAAGATACCGGGAACTCAGCTTGTATTGAAAAATGAAATATTCCATTGTTTTAATCGAACAATCACAAAACTGAATGAATAATAGTACCACTTTCTGGCTAAATGTATTTTCAGCATATCGCATAGTAATGTATTAATATTAGGCTGATCCAGCCTCACCTCATTTAGATCACCTTTTATCTGATACATGTTATCTGTCCGACTAACAGAACTAAAGAATAACAGTCCATTTCAATCCTTGGTTACTGTAATACAGCTGCTTTCCACTGATAAATATGTGAGTAACCACCTTAGAGGTGCTGCATTGTGTCCCTACTTATCTGTTCACGGTTGGGTCCAGTCCTACAGTCGTTGAATAAGTCAAATTTTTATTACATGAGATTCCAGGATTTTTGCTGGTGTTTGGGGATCACATTTCATGATTCCAGCTGATTTCATACGCAAAACACAAACCAATGTTCTTACTAACAACCAAATGACCCACAAAATAGAAGGAGATAAGCTTGGTCTGATATTTCCACACAGAACAAGTGCCTGATCTTAGTCTGGCTTTCAAAGTTGGGTGTGAGGCGAAAGTGAGGAGACCCCTCACAGGGAACAAACAACACATGGTCAAAAGGCCAAGTCAACCCTGGGCACTATTTTGGACTTCCCCTACTTCTGTTTAGAAAACAGTATTGGAAAAAGCTTAGCAATCGGTTCTTTGTTGGTTCGAGAATGCTGAATAGTCACAAAGGGCAACATATAGAGCTGGGAAAAAAATAAAGTTGGAAATTGATAAAGCTATTAACTTAGCTCATCTGTGGTGGGTCAGCAGTAGGCACAACAACTGGATTCAGGCTCCTGACTGCGATCCAGTGACCCCCGTTGGATTGTGTGCTTCTGTGAACATTGGGTACGGACAGGACCTGCCTCAGTTATGATTGCCTCCATGTTTGAGTAGCCTGGTGACACTGTTCAGAATTACACTTGAAGAAAGGCCACTTAGCTGAGGTACTCGAGGGGTACTGGTATATGTGGAACCCTACTCCAACAAAGAATCAGCGCCTTCAGGAAAAAGGTAAAATTATTGCTGGGGGGACGGCAAGGTTTTACAATAATTAATGGGGAGAGGGGAATGACAAGGCTCACTGTATTTGATGGTGGGGTGGGGAGGACAAGGTTCACAGTACTTGATGGGGGAAGGGGGGGACAAGGCTCACAGTATTTGATGGTGGGAAGGACAAGGCTCATGGTACTTGATGGGGGAAGGGGGAACAAGGCTCACAGCAATTGCTCACTAAAGCTCTCTCATATATGCTACTTTTTTTCTGTTTGCCTGCCAGTTATTTCAAGTACCTTAATGTCAAATTAGCTGCTTCCAATTAGTAACCCAACACTCACTGTCAATAAGGATGTCAGTGATATTGTATAAACAGATTGGCAGACTTCCTCTGCTCTCCCACTCATCTCACTGCCTCGAGTAATGGGATATCCCATCCTTAACATCACATGGCAGATTCTGAGCAACTGAGAAAGAACAAATAAATAATATTAATGCTTGTGATTATGTAGCACCTTATCAGACGTCTCAAAACACTTCACATACTGTGATTTACTTTGAAGTGTAGTGACCTTTGTTATGTAAGCAAGCGCAGCAGCCACTCTGCACCAGCAATGAGATGAATGGATCAGTCAATCTGTTTGTTTTGATGGCATTGGTTGAGGGAGCAACGTTGCCCTGGACATTGAGAGAACAGCAACACGGGAACAGGCAGATGGGCCTAACTTAAGCAAAAGTGCTACCAACTCTTCCCACCTTCAGATATCTGAGCCAAACTAACCCACATTGAGGCCAAATTCACTAACTCCTTGAAAAAGGAATGGGGTAAATATCTAGTTGTAATGGGATTGGCGGTTATAAGATAAGGACAGACTGATAATCAAATACTTCACAATGGTCCTGTACTGCTGTGGCCTCTGGGGCAGAGAGCAGGTGTCCTTGGTGGTTGAATAGTGGAGATGCGAGGATGGGTGAATATTCTGCAGTTGTGTTGATTACCTTGATGGATAAGGGAGTATTTATACAGAACTTTCCCTTAGGATATTAAACAAGTGGGATAGAGGCCATGATAGGACAGATTGTATATGGTCTATGGAAGGAGATTAAATGGATAGAATAGAGTCCAGGGTAGGGTAGTTTATATATGGTCTGTGGAGGAATAACTCTGATGGCCTTTCCTCATTGCGGGCTTTCTCATGCTTGTATTGATAGCTGGGACAATGACACCAGTGCCCTAGACACTATTAAAAACAGTCAGAAACATTTCAAATCTTGAGTTGATCATTGACCCAATCAGTTTGGGGAGGGGGGGGGGACAGTAAAATAAACAATTTCAACAAACTGTATCCCAACAATCTTACTCTAACCAACAATCTCCTATTAACTAACCATGTCATTCTAACTAACGCCATGCTAACCAACAATCTCACTCTAACCAACAATCTCCCATTAACCAACCATGTAATTCTAACTAATGTCATAATAACTAACAGTCTCACTCTAACCAACAATCTCACACTAACCAACAATGTCACTCTAACTAACATCAAGCTAAGCAACAATCTCACTCTAACTAAATCATACTAATCAACAATCTCATGCTAGCCACATGCTTCATTATGTGTATAAACACCACCTCTAACCCAGGAAAGTGCATTGATATACAGGATGCTACAATGGTTTTCCCCCCTTGTCCCAAAACCCTCGTCAAAGCTGTTAACTGCATTGATACAACAACAGCTGGGCTATGATGGGAATGTTCCCCATTGCCCACCTCCCCCAAAGATTTTTTGGCATGAGATCAGTCTCCTCTTCCGTCCTTCTCCCACCCCCAGCACCAAATCCCAGAATCTGCCGGTTTTCATCAACGCCCCAATTGTTCCTGATCTAAGATTTACCGTTCAGTTCACATCCAATCAGCTCCATGCGCAGTGTGCAGGCTCTCTGACACACCACAGGAATTAGGCGGATGTATTGGGCAATGATGGGTGGGTCAATCAGATTCCTCTTCTGTTCGTTGTTATCCTGGTTTCCGGTAAATAACTGTGGGAACAAGAAAAGGAGGAAATTATGTCAATAAAAATGGCATTGCAATATTACCGAATTATAAAAATACACAACCTAATTGGGGAGAGGCTCTTGCATGTGTGTGCCAGGGAGGAGTACAGTGAGGCACAGTGAAGTTTTAGTTGTTATTTCCCCCCAAATGTCTCGCCTCCTCTCCTAAAGGTGCGGTCTCCTTACTGGGGTCCAGTTTCTCAGTCACTGGCTGCCCTATCTTATCTCAATCCCATGTGGCCATTTCTTTAATGTGACAACAACAACTTGCATTTATATAACATTCCAAGGCACTTCACAGGAGCAATAATCAAACAAAATTTGACACCAAGTCACATAAGGAGATATTAGGACAGGTGACCAAAAGCTTGGTCAAAGACCTAGGACAATGAGTGCTGGCAAGCATTTTGATCATGGGCAACATTACAGCCAAGCTTGACCACACCCTTAACCAACGACCAAGCACGCACACTGGCCAGCAGTAGTCATTAAACAGTGAATAGGAGTTTTCACCACTCTCGCCCAACAGCACTGAAGCCAATTGTAGAACCTCTACTACCACCCCACTGAAATCAGCTAACTCAGAAAAAAACAGCGATTAAACCTGGAATTTTCCTCACTTGAATGGCTCAGTAAAAGAAGAACGAACTTGCATTTATATAGCGCCTTTCACGATCTCAGGACGTTGCAAAGCACTTACAGCCAACAAAGTACTTTTTGAAGTGTAGTCACTGTCGTAATGTAGCAAACATGGCAGTCAAATTGCGCACAGCAAGGTCCCACAAACAGCAATGAGAAATTGACCAGATAATCTGTTTTAGTGATGTTGGTTGAGGGATAAATGTTGGCCAGGTAACCGGGCAGAATTCCCCTGCTCCTCTTTGAAATAATGCTTTGGAATCTTTTACGTCCACCTGAGAGAGCAGACGGGGCCTCGGTTTAACGTCTTGAGTGAAAGACCACACAAGGTAGCATTATTACCAAATGGGCCATCAGACAACAAACAACGTGTCCTTTATAACATTTAGGGTATTTGACTACTTATTGGTATTGGGATTCTGTATGGATGAAATCAAGTGAGCTGACTGGCCTTCATCCAAACTCAACTGTAATCTCATGAAATATATCCCTTTTAACTGTACAGATAGTGTTGCCAACTCTTGTTGGATTTATTCCTGGAGGTTTCATCACATGACCTCCCACTTCCAATGGCCCTGCATAGTCAAACAGCTTTTTTTCCCATTTCCAATATTTCTATAACTAATAAACAAAAGTATTCAAAGAATATATTAAAAAACAATTATTTTTAATGCCCCTATGATTTTTCTCCTGGGTTGCTCACAGCAGTGTCCAGGAGATTAATCTTCCATTGCTGCAGACTCCAGGGCAATCCTTGAGGGTTGGCAACCCAATGTATAAGTTACCCAAGGCTCTACTCATTAAGGCCTTTTAAGAATGCTTCTTTAACAAAGAACTCTGTAATTTGCACTTTACCATTTCTTCATTTTTTCCGCTGCCTATGAAGGTGATGAAGTTTACTCCGTCGAAGCTGTAAGCAATTTTAAACAATTTGATATATTCCGGTGCCCCCACTGCTAAGGCACCCTGTGTGATGACCCCGGTAATTCGCATCTTTCTCAAGAAATTCACCTGCAAAACAAAAACGTAACCTTTCACAAGAACAAAAAAAAAATCTTCCTTCAAAAACATCTAATTATGTTGCAACTTGACCTTTTTAATTCAATAGTCACAGGCCCACCTCACCCCCCCACCACACACACTTTTTGAAGTGCAAAAGTGGTAGATTCTCCCCCTCCCCCTGCGTAAAAGTGGACATTTCTGGACAAGTACAGAGTTGTGTAAAAGGAGAGATGAGGTAATGAGATGTGACGATAGTTAGTGCTGCTTGAGTGGCCATTTTGCAGCACTATAGAGGGAAAACTACAAGGGAATTCTGGATAAGTCCTGAAAACCTGTCTTCACCTCTCTCCTGGAAGTGTAAAAGAATGAAAGAAGTGCCCCTGGTTGCTCAGTGCGCAAATGCACCAACATTGTGGTGCTGAACCATACAGGCCAGGAAAGTCCCAGGTTCAAACATTGGTCAGTACTGAGTTAGCTGTTCTCAGCTGGCCAGCAGTGGGATATGATGATTGGCTTCAATGCCTCTGAGCTATAGAGGGGGGTAAATCCTGTGGGGTCCTAGCTCCAGTGACCCCTGCTGGGGGAAGGTTTCACAAGTGACAGACACTCTTTAGTATCTCACCCATGTGGCCATTCTTGATTTATGAGTCCAGATATGAGAGTTGGCAGATTCAGTGGTATCACTGTCAAGTCCACTTCTGTCCACACAACACACATGCTATAAACATGACACAGTGCAATGGCTGTACAGGGGTTTCCTGGCTTTAAGTGTACTCATTCCTTTGAAGAAATGCAGTAGTTGGGCAAATTAGAATCGCATTCATGAATGTCTAGGCTTAAAAGGCTGGATAAAAGCGAGACCAGACTTTAAAGTTAAGTTCTATGGCTTGACTGTGACATTAGATGATTGACGTCAGGATAAATCAAATATTATGTTACCTTTTAAATGGATGAGGAACTCATTCAGATCTAATACAGCAACAACTTATTGTCATATTCATGTAGTGAAACATTCCAAGGAACTTCACAAATGGGACTGGACACCAACCATGAGTTGGGATGAGCAGTGGGGTCAGTGACTAAATGCAAAGTCAAAAAGGGGCCTTTTGAAGGTGGGAAGAGATCTAGCAAGGCAGAAGGGTTTGGGAACTCCACAGTGCAAGTGTATGATGGCTGATGTCTCTGCTTTGGAAGCTGGGGTCAGGGGGTTGGGGGCATGGGGTGAGGATAGACGGACAGTAGATCAGAGTCAGATGAACAGAAGGTTCAAACTGAGACATAGGGCTTGATCAAACAAAAGCAACATACTGCGGATGCTGGAAATCTGAAATAAAAACAGAAAACGCTGGAAAACACTCAGCAGGTCAGGCAGCACCACCATGATGCCTTGCACCATCATCCCTTTTGTTATTTAATTACTCCTGCCCTTCATCCTATTACAGATTTCTCCCTTCATTCTTTCCTTCCCGCCCGCCCCTCCTTTTCCCTGGCTCTGTATTTGATTAAAAACAGTTCTCTAACATCTTCCAGTTCTGAAGAAAGGTCTTCGACGTGAAATGTTAACTCTATTTCTCTCTCCACAGATGCTGCCTGACCTGCTCAGGGTTTTCCAGCATTTTCTGTTGTTATTGCAGTACTCAAAGTGTAGTCTCATCAGAACACTATATAATTTGATCATGGCTTTCTCTGACTTGTATCCCATGGTGATATAGTTCAACATTCTAATGGCTTTGTTGATTGCTGCTCTGCAATGGTTGGACATTTTGAGCACCAAATCTACTAACATGCCTTGGTCAATTCAAGGGTTTCCTGTAATCCCATTAGTAGAAAGATTCTCTTAGACTCTTTACCTGAAACCAGGGGTTAAGGTCAAAGGTTGCCATACTCCAAGCATTCACAATTCCCTTGTTGTTGAGTCGTGCCAGCTCTGGGCGCCAGCGTTTCAGGCCCAGGAATCCCATGTGCATCGAGGAGGCGGTGATCTGGTGGTCGTCTATCGCTCCCCCCTCCATCCCCAACACAGTTGCACAGGCTGAAATGAGGAGGTCAAAGGAAACTGGTGAATAATTGAGAGCGAGACTTCTTAAAGTTATTGACAAACTCTGGCAAGGGGCCAAAGATCGTGGTACAGGACACCAGCAAATTTGAAAAGTTGGGGGGGGTGGTGGGGGAGAAGCAGGAAGCAGTACTGATTACGTGACACAAGCCTGGATTTGGAAAGCATGAAGATTGTAGGATAAAGGGAAGACTGAGGGAGGGAAGGAGTTCTGATGCTTTGAGAAAAAAAGTAAGTTGGAGTGGGAGACAGTGCGATGAGTCTGGATTTCAAAGCAAGATCGGACCTGGGATGTTCATGACCTGTACGATTCAGTGCCACACTGGGCAGGGCAGTCACCCAATGTCAGCCTTTTTTGCAAAAGAACTGATTGTTACCTGAATTTCCAGGCAGAAAGGACACACAAACCCAATGCTAACACAGAGTTTGTACTGGAGGGCAAGCTAACAACACAATGCTTGTGAGTTTTTCAGTCTGGCTCCTCTACATTCCAATCACTTGCAAAGTTAACAATCCATTGTCTCAGTAAACCCACACCCCAAGAGCAGGGCAGATTCCTTACTGATCGGACTTCTGAACCGAATCGTTCTCAGAAGGAAAACGTGCAGGTGAGAGAATTGCAGCCACTTACATTTATTTCTGTGTGTGTGGAGGCAATTCAGAGCCACAATAAACTAGGAGGAGAGGCAGCATTTACATCACCACACCTACTACAGTGGAGGAATGTTAAAAACATGGGCCCCACAAAGCAAAACTAAGTATGTAACCAACAAAAGAATTGTTTGTAGGGACTTTCAGTATGAGCTTTTCCAAGCTCCTCATTTCTCCTCTAGTTGTATTTTGTTTCTCCAAAATGTCTCCCCTCCTTTCCTGAAGACTGGGGTACAGTTCCACGGGTGCCAACTGTCTTCCAGTACCTCACTCAATTCCTCACACGTAAGATGAGCTGCTGAGTGGTCGCAGACTATTTGACAATGGAGGGCATCATAGCCGAGCTCAATCCTGTCCTCAACTGACATCCGCACATGCAGACTTTCCAGCAGGAGTCACTGGGTAACGATTAATGGGACCTACACAGGGACCTGAGCTGATTTTTTTCCTCTTCCCTAACTCAAGGGCATTGAAGCAGCAAACAAAATAGCACAAAGACATTTAGATCAATACAAGACAATTTTGGTGCTCATCTAGATGAGAGACATCAATACTGGGGAATGAAACACTTTCCATTTTAGGCACCCAGTGTCAGGATCAAATATTTCCAGGTCAAGTACAATACAAGCCAGTTACAGAGTGAAGCTCTCTCTACTCTGTCCCAACAATGTTCATCATAATATAGAATGGGGGGGAAATCACAGATCTCTGTGGAAGGGTGAGTTTGATGGGCTGAATGGCCTCATTCATTTGTACTTAACTTTGTGACAAGAGTGCCCCCAATTGCATCCAGTTCTATTTCTCACACAGGCCATCCTGAGTAAGATTGGCAATTTGTACCAGATGTCAGGCAGTTTTTGTGCTGAACACCCAGGCCAATTCCATGTAGCCAGTAGAGAGGGGAGACTGTCATCCCCTCTGTTTGGTATGGATTTGAAACCAGGTCCTAGAGATGAATAGAAAAGTATCCAACCCACTGCCCCTCCCAGTTCCCACCCAACATAAAGGTTATGAGCTGATGTGTAGCACAAACACTCACTGAGCTGGCAGCTTCTCCCTACATACGGCGAGGGGCAATTACATGAGTAATCTGCATCCAGATCCACACAGTGCCCTCCATTGTTACATGGCTGGGAAGCACAGTCATTGATATCTGAAAAAAAATTGAATATTTGTTAATATTATTTACTTTATTAAAAATACCGCAAACTGTGACCTTCCATCACCCACTCCCTTCACCCCACCATTGGTGACAGAGCCTTTAGACACTCAGCCCCACTAACTGGAATTCCCCTCCCTAAACCCCTCCATCTCGCCATTTCTCTCTCCAAATTTTAAAGCCTCCTTTAAACCAAGCTTTAGGTCAGAATCCCCTAATGCTCCCATCATATTTCAGCATCAGTTCCTTTTTATTTTTCCCTCTGTAAAGGCATTGGGCTGTTACTGGACTAGTAATCCAGAGGCCTGGACTAATAATCCAGAGAATATAGGTTGAAATCCCAATTTGGTACTTTGAAAATTTGAATTCCGGTTTAAAAATCTGGAAACAGTTGGTATCAGTAAAGAGTGACCATGAAGCTATTGGACTATCATAAAAAACCAAATGGTTCACTAGTGTCCTTTAGGGAAGAAAACCTGCTCTCCTTATCTGGTCATAGTATCATAGAATCGTTACAGCACAGAAGGAGGCCATTCGGCCCATCGAGCCTGTGCCAGCTCTTTGTAAGAGCAATCCAGTTAGTCCCATTCCCCTGCTCTTTCTCCGTAGCCCTGCAAATTTTGGTCCGGTCCATATGTGACTCCAGTCCCACACCAACGTGGTTGACTCTTAACTGCCCTCTGAAGTGCCCTAGTAAAACACTCAGTTGTATCAAAAATCTGGGCAACTAGGGATGGGCAATAAATACCGGCCTTGCCCACAGTATTAGGAGCACCACTTCTGTAGATCAGTATTCAACAAAGAGCTTGGTCTCGGTCTCGGTCTCTGCGCAGTAAATTAAATAAGCTACTCTTTGCTTAATTCCCTAAAAAAACAGTACAGGTTAATGTGCTTTGCGATTGCTGTAATATTTTCAGAGGCCATCAGAGCCACAAGACTCTTGGTTATCTTGCAGGAACCTAATTTTCTGACATTAGTTTTGATTCCATCATTCTCGAATCATTAGCTTTCAATCGCTTGTTAAATTGCTCAATGTTCAAATGTCTGGACCAGCAGCTTTCCAAGGAAAGTTTTAATCATCAAGTACAGGCCTGTTAAAACTAGACTGCATTGGTCCCGTGCCCATGTTGTTATAAGCGGAAACCTCTCTTCCAGACATCTCCCTCCCCAAAGTGCTCCATTGTTCTGTAATAAGTAATGTGCAGGATTAAACCAATGACAGCGTCTTTCATAAATTTAAAAGACTCATGGCTCACAAGGGTCCAATTACAAAGGTTTTACTCGAGTCAAGAAACTCCTGGAATGTGGGGTCACCTATTGCCGGGTTCCAATGATCCTATTCAGCTGCTTTTTTGAGGTGAGTGACCGAACAGTTTATAGCTGTCTACAATATGGCCTCAATAGAATACAGAGGGGTAGATGAGCAACAGTTTGTGTTGAGATTACTTATGTTAAGTCATGTTTCTCACTGACAGTCAACGCAATACAACATTTGTTATCCTATAAGTGTCAAGAATGATCGGGTGAAAAGCTGATGTTGCTTTTAATGAACTGGTCGCTGGATAATTTTTGGCATTTTGTGAGTGACCCCGCCAATTCCCGCCCAGTGTCTCCATATTTGACCTCATCTCTACTTGACAACAACTTCAAATCGTTTCTGTCAAGAGAGAATGTGAGTAAGAGAGAGAGAGAGAGAAAGAAAACGACAAACCTTCTGTCTCCCCACAGCACACATCAAATCCCTAGTTCACAGGTTGGACAATTACTCTGCACTTAGACCAGACAACTTGAAGTATAGGAGATCAGGCTGCAATGATCTAACCTCCAATTCATCCTCTTCTTCCCCAACTCTGACTCTAAGGCCCTGAACAGCACAACTAAGATCAAAAACTCAACCAGCAAAGCTGATAGCACTGGGAAAATACAGAGTGAGGTTTATATGCTACTAAAGAGTGAGGCAGATTGCAAAACCCGTTTAAACATGTGGATCAGTGTTTTTTTTTTAAGAGTGAGACAGGTCAAATAGATCACATTTTTAACAGTGAGTGATTTTCAACAGCTGGAGAATCAATTGCAAGAATCCAAAGCCCCACCAATCTCCACAACCAGCATGCAGGTGAAAAGTTATTATATTCCAATTAATACCATGGGGTACTTACACCCCATTCATACTGTGTCTCTCTGTGGTTGAATTTGCCCCAGTTATACTGCAGAGTGGATTCAGAGACCGGCGACAAACCCGAACAATTCACATACAAGTAGTTCTTTGATGTCGAGTTGCCACATGAAATGGACATTTTTGGAATAATGGCTCTACTCTGTTCTATACTGCCCCTCCCCCCTCCCTACACCTGACCCAGTCAGCTGGAAAAAGAGCAATGTAGTCAGAGGCCTAGGAAGTAGGGAGAGGCCTTGGCTGCAGTTCACCATCAGCTGCTCAAAAGTCACCATTGGGACCCCTTCTGGATGGGGATCTTCCCCTAATGTTGACAATAGGAAAATGTTGCCTGCCTGTGCAGGTAGGCCAAGAATTCAGACTTTCCGCAGAAAGTACAAATGGCAAGTGCTATTCATGCTTCGCCACCAGATGCAGGGAAGGAAGCCATTTCTCACTTGCCACAGTGCATCACAGAAATTGCGTATTTCAGGTACCTCATACTGTAAATACTTCCCTTCTCAGTTACCCAATTGAAAAGAAACAATATATACCCTGCAGGTGTCAACGAACTCCCTACAGATAATCTCTGATTGGTTACAGAGATTGTGTTACTCCCTCGGGGCAAGGAGGGAGCGGGAGGATCAGTAAGAGGCTTTTTGTGTAGTAGAAAGTAGAGCCATTTTTCCTACAGCTCCATTTGAAAAGAACAAAGGCCAACTTGTCATCAAAGAACTTCTCTTGGAGAACTATCAGACCTGAGGGACTCTAAAGGGATTCAGCTCGTCCCAGAATGAGGGTCACCTCATTCAGTATAAGTTATTTTGTTAACAGGTACTTTTGCCTTGATCCTAGGCTCCGGCTGTGGCCCTTGGGTGCGTTATCTCCATGCTCTGCTCTGCCATGTTTACCCAGTGTAGTGGGTCTGGCTGTCGAAATGCAAATTTGCTGCACTTGGCATGCATGGTCCCTTTTGCTCCCCTCTGCTCTTCCCTATCTCTGTAATCTCCTCCAGCCCTACCGCCTCCTGCCCCCTTACTCTCCATTCCTCTGACTCCAACCTCTTGTGTATCCCCCCTTCTTATGCCCCACCAGACAGCTGTGTCTTCAGCTGCCCAGGTACCGCACTCTAGAATTCCCTCCCTCAGCCCTTCCAGCTCACTCTCCTCCTTTAAGACCCTTCTTAAAGCTTGGTCAAAGATGTGAGTTTTAAGTTATCCATCTTAATATCTTCTTCTTTAGTTTGCCTCCTTATGCCTCTGTAAAGTGCCTTGGGACATTTTTCTATATTAAAGGCACTAACTAAATGCAAATTGTTGTTGTTCTGCAGACGCTATGAACAATGTGAGTACTGCATGCAGTAGTCAGGCCTGCTTGGAAATCTGATGTTCAGCCAGTCCCACTTCGATAAAATGGAAACAGAGAGACATGTACCCCGTTAACAACTTAACTGCAGCTGGATGCTGGTGAACCAAGAGATTCGTGTGACTCTGTGTGTGGGTTTGAGCATATGTGTATGAACACATGCACATATTCACATGTCTCTACATATGCATGCATATGAGTATGTGTGTATGTCTGTGCGTGGCACGTGTGAGCACACACGTGTGTATGTTTATGCATGTGTGTGCTTACACGTATGTATAGAGCTCTGTTTTCCCTGACATGAGAGCTGGGAGATGGGTATGCGACTTGTCAGTTGGTCCAACAGTGCGCTAAACTGGTGCCTGCAGTATAACCGCACCTTAAGTCCTAGCTCAGCTATTAGCCAGCGATCCCAGCAACAACCAACCCATTGGAACAGCTGCAGGCCATTCAGCCCCTCAAGCCTGTTCCGCCATTCAAATAGATCATGTATTTTAACTCCATCTGCCTGCCTTGGCTCCATATCCCTTAATACCCTTGCCGAACAAATATCTATCAATCTCAGTTTTGAAATTTTCAATTGACCCCCAGCCTCAACAACTTTTTGGGGGAGAGAGTTTCAGATTTCCATTACCCTTTGTGTGAAGAAGTGCTTCCGGACATCACCCCTGAAAGGCATACCTCTAATTTTAAAATTATGCGACCAAAGCTTCCAGCAGCAAGCAACCCACAAAGATTTTTTGTCTGGAACATTTTACAGATTCTTTTGACCATATTCTATGGGCTCTCTGAATTAAATTGTTTTCATAAGATGTTTTCATTCCTTTGCAAAACAGTAAGTCGCCCATGTGAATTCTGCTTTAATTTTTATAAAAGCGTTTTGGTCTCATAGCAAGTTTTTGTTTATTTGTATTCCAAATAAAGATTCATTTAAATACAAGGAGTCAGCTTGGTTTAGTCGGTAACTCCCTTACTTCAGACTTAACAGGCTGTTGGTATAATCTCCCCTCCAGGATTTGAGCACAAAAACGAGACTGACACTTCAGTGCAGTATTGAGGGTGTGCTGTACTGTGAGAGGTGCCACCCTTTGGGGAAGATGTTAAGCCAAGGTCCTGCCTGCGTTTTTTGGTGGATCAGTTATACTGCCCAGAAAGTCTCAGTTCAATCTCTGGTCTGTGCTGATGTTAACTGTTCTCAGCTGGGATGGCAGTAGGAGAGCTCAATTAGCCTTCTTGTCCCCAGGCTATGATGGGGGGAAAAAAAGCCAAGGTTCCTGCTCGTGATCACTACCCAGTGACCCCTGCTGAAAAATGCACGTGTGTGGACATTGGGTGAGGACGTGAGGAGATTTGGCTGTGATGCCGCCATGGTGAAATAGCTTATTATTATGGTGAAAGGTGTTAGCTGTGGCTCAGTGGTAGCACTTTTGCCTCAGAAGGTCGTGGGTTCAAGTCTCACTCCAGAGACTTGAGCACAAAATCTAGGCTAACACTCTAGTGCAGTGCTGAGGGAGTGCTGCACTATCGGAGGTGTCGTCTTCCGGATGAGACATTAAACCGAGGCCCTGTCTGCCTTCTTAGGTGGACATAAAAGATCCCATGGCACTATTTGGAAGAAGAGCAGTGGCGTTCTCCCTGGTGTCTTGGCCAATACTTATCCCTCAACCAACGTCACTAAAACTGTTTATCTGGTCATTATCACATTGCTGTTTGTGGGACCTTGCTGTGCACAAATTGGCTGCCGCACTGCCTACAATGCAACAGTGACTGCACTTCAAAAGTACTTCATTGGCTCTAAAGCACCTTGGGATGTCCTGAGGTCATGAAAGGCACTATAGAAAATGGAAGTGTGTGAATTTGATGTACACTGAGCCATTTTGTAGAAAAAGATGATTATTCACAAATTAAGTGAAATTATATTAGATTTAAAATGAATGGGGACGTGTTGAAAAGAAATGTCAGAAAAAATGCTGAGTGGGAGGATAATGAGATGTGAGGAAGCAGAATGCAGGGCCTGATGCTGAGACTCCACAGATAGCACTTTGCTAAGATTTTAATCCTGTCTCCAATGAGCAGGTGTTCTGGAATCTTGCCAGGTTGTTGAAAACCCTTTTCAAAGCGACTATACATTGAGAGCACGGTAATCTTCTTAAACCCAGAATTCTGTGTTTAGTAAACACCTAGCCACTCTTCAGGAGAAACACTCCTTCAGGCAGCTCATAGAAAGGCCCCAAGGCAAAAAACAGATCTAAAAAGGAAGGATGAAAACAACAGAGAATGCTGGAGATACACTACAGGTCCATCAGCACCTGAAAAGAGAAAAGGCGGGTTTATGTCGTGGGTGGAGACCTTTCATCAGAAATCCATCCAGTTCCGATCCCCACCCGAAATGGTAAACTGTCTTTATACAGATGCTGATGTACCTGCTGTGTATGTCCAGCATTTTGATTTCAGATTTCCACTATTGGCAGTTTTACTTTTTATAAAATGTCGGAAACTTTTCTTCTGATCGTCGACCAATGTCTGGAGCCACAGAGGATGAGCAAACAATTCCAGTTTGAAGAACAGCTCACCTGTCACCAGCTGGGAACTAGTCCAAATATTAAAGATAGAGGCAGAAATGGGAGTCCACCTGAATTTGTGACCATACTAGGACTGATTGTAACCAGATTTGACCGTACCAGGACTGTTGGTACTGGGTCTGATCGTACCAAGACTGGTGCCATATCTAGCCTTACCAGGACTGACCATACCAGGTATGACTGTACCAGGACTAATCGAAATAGGTCTGACAGTACTGGGTCTGAGTGTACCAGGACTGACTGTTCTTTCATAGATACTGTTGAGTTTCTTAATTGTGAAAGTATAAAACTGTGAAATAAAATATAGTTTTATTAAAATCAGTCTCACAGTGTTCATAAAACATCTCACCTTGAATTAACTATTTCCCCCACACAAGCTAACAATTTTCTTCCTTCACATTCATAAAGTGCTGACTCTCACTGGTGTACAATTCCACAGGCCCCTATAGCCCTCACCCAATTGCCATTCTCCATGTATGGGCCTAAACGTGAGTGTCGGCAGACTATACTGCCATAGGTAGGAGGGGTGCCCCAAGTTTCCTCAGTGATCCCGGCCCAAAGGAAGGAGGGATCCACCAGCCAGGATTCCTGCTCCTGATTGTTAAACAGTGACCCCCAATGCTAGGAACTATACCCAAGTGAACATGAAGTAAGGACAAGATTCAGGGTAGGATACACTGCTAACATTCACTGTCTGGTGTTGCACAGGAAGAACAGACCACTTGGGTGAGACACCAAAAGGTAGCCAGCACCTCCGTAATCATACCTAAACCTGAGTCAGTGTATTCAAGAGCAGAAGGGAGAAAATTGTAAAACTTGGCATTTACACTCAATCTGTGCCTTGCACCCAATAGAAAAGCACCATTTTTGTGCCCTTTTGCAATCAGCCCTAAGTACATTGCAATGCTTTGCAATATATCACTGCATAACTTCACCATACATTATTTCACAGTTTTACATTTTCAAAATTAAGGAACCCAACAGCTTTGCGTAAAAGAACGGTCTGACCCGGTACAATCAGACCCCGGTACAGTCAGTCACTTAAATAGTCAGGTCCAATATACAGTCAAACCCAGTGTGGTCAGACTCGCTGTGGTCATTCCTGATATGGTCAGACCCGATACACAGTTAAGACCCTGTGCAATCAGACCCCATAGGGTCTTTCCTGAGATGATCATACTCGGCAGCCTGTTTTACACCACGCCCGATTTTCTTTGGTGTAAAACAGGCTGCCGTTTCATTATCGGCCTGTTTTGTGCTACTGGCGTTGACCAATTTCACCCCCCAAGTGGCTGCATCAAGCAATCCCAGAGTAGGTTCAGCACAGGTTGGCTGCAGAGTAAAGCTCCCTCTACACTACGACCATCAAGCCTCCTTATGTCTGGATCAGCACAGGTCAGATACAGAATAAAGTTCCCTCTAAACCGCACCATGAAGCACTGCCAGGTCTGTTACAGCGCAGGTTAAGATGCATAGTGAAACTCTCTCTACACTGAACCAACAATGTGAGTCGGCCTCAAACTCAAGGCTAACATTTTCCCATTCCCCACACCAACTATCCTGTAGCCTCAGTGAGTTTGCCAATTTAGTACCAATTTATGGAGTTTTGTGCTGTGGTCCCACACCCATTAGCACCTGGATTGAAACTGCCCCAAACTCATTTCAGGTCAGACATTTACAACCAGCAGACAGAGAATTCTTTCATCCCATCAATCTGGGCTGGATTTCAAACTAAATCCCTGAGGTCAAACAACAAGTTTTTTCCTAATTCACCACACGACTCAGTTCCCCATGCACATTATAATATATATTAGGTGCAAGGGGTCACTTCCTAATGTTAAGAAGTCAAAGGAAAGCTCTTCTCCCCTCAGGACGAGTCATTTGTTAGCAGCTGCCCGTCAACTAGAGATGATTGGCTGGATTAATCCGGATTCTTGTGGTTGAGTTGGCTGCAGAGCCCGAGGAATCAAATCTGAAGTCTGCAATGGCCAAATCAAAGTGTCTCAACATGCTCTTTAGTGGGGAAAAATGTGCAGTAAGCTTGAATTCATCTTCACCCTACATTGTAAGATTTAGGTAGTGGAAGCTGAAATCCTGGAGGCTGCATACCAACTCCTATACAAGACTGCACTGGACAATGTGTCAGCCATGGCTCAGTTGGTAGCGCTCTTGCCTCTGAGTCAAAAGGTTGTGGGCTCAAGTCCCTAGGGACTTGAGCACAAAATCTAGCCTGACGCTCCAGTGCTGCACTGTTGGAGGTGCCATCGTTCCGATGAGATGATAAACTCCGAGTGCTCTCTCAGGTGGACATAAAAGATCCCACGGCACTATTTGAAGACGAGCAGGGGAGTTCTCCCTGTTATGCTGGCCAATATATATGCTCAACCAACACCTAAAAAAACAGATCATCTGGTCATTATTGCTGTTTGTGGGGCCTTGCTCTGTGCAAATTGGCTGCCTTGTTTCCTACATTACAAGAGTGATTCCATTTCAAAAAGTACTTCAATGGTTGTAAAGTGCTTTGGGACATCTTGAGGTCATAAAACGAGTTATATAAATGCAAGTCTTTTTTTAATGATAACCACCGCAAGATTTTATTTTTGTCTCCCCATTAACAAGACTGCCAGGAGTCAGATGAATGCATTTCTAAAACAAGGCTTCACATTCTTCTCTCTATCCCCACTAAAGTTCAGGTCATGTTGGATTTGCATTTGGCAACTCCAGCTACAGACCCAGTGATGCGGCCTGCAATATTGGCCCCAGTACTGTCCGGTTGGCCCCAGTACTGTCCGGGTGACTGAGTCCCACAGTATCAGCTCCTACACAACTGTGCTTTATGACTTTACATTAGCTAAATCAACAACAACTTGCAATTATTTAGCACCAATCACCACCTTAAACATCTATTCCCTGCACCATTGGCACACCGTTGCTGCAGTGTGTACTATCTATAGGATGCACTGCAGCAACTCACCAAGGCTTCTTCGACAGCTCCTCTCGAACCCTCGACCTCCGCCAGCTGGAAGGACAAGGGCAGCAGGTGCATGGGAACACCATCTCCTCCAAGTTCTCCCCAAGTCACACACCATCCCAACTTGGACATATATCACCGTTCCTTCATCTTCGCTGGGTCAAAACCCTGGAACACCCTACAGCATTTTTAGGAGTAGCTTCACCACATGGACAGCAGCAGTTCAAAAGGAAGGCCCGCCACCACCTTCTCAAGTAGGGATGGGCAATAAATGCTGGCCTTGCAAGCAACGCCCACATCCCGAGAATGAATAATCAAAAATAATATAGGGAATTGTCCTAAGACACTTTACAAAGAGGGACCAAATGCCAAGCTGGAGTTTGGGAGACAGCTATGGGGAGGCAACCAAAGGTGGTTGAAAATGTAGGATTTGTGACAACTTTTCAGAGTGAGGAGAAATATAGCAAGGCAGGGGCTTCAGAAAGGGAGTTCCAGAGTGCGGGAGAGTAATGGCTAGCGGCTCACCACTGAGGGTGGAACAGACAAAGTAAGGAGAATGCATAGAAAGCCAGATTTGGTAGGACGGAGGATTTTGGACTGCAGATGGTTGAAGAGATAGGATTGGGCAAGGCCATGGAGGGATTTATAGACAAAGAGGATGATTTGGAAATCAGAAAATGCTGGAATCACTCAGTAGGTCAGTCAGCACCCGTTGCAAGAACAGACAAGTTCACATTTCAGGTGTGGATCCTTCAAATGTGGACATGTCTGTTCTATCCACAAGTGTTGACTGAACCTGCTGAGTGTTTCCAGAGTTTTCTGCTTTTGTTTCAGATTTTCAGCATCTGCTTTTTTTTTGTTGTCTGTTTTAATGGTTTGGAAATCAATGAGGCGGGTGATGGAAAGCCAATAAAGTTTGCCACAGACAGTGGTGATGGACCAGAAGGACTTAATCTGGGATGGGATGTGCGCACGGCATTGAAATTTATGTAAGGTGGAGCTGGGGAGGCCATTGAGGAGAGTGTTAGAGCAGTCAAGCTTGCAGGTGTCAAAGACATGGATGAGGGTTTTGGTGGCAGTGAAGATCAGGCAGGAGAGAAGGCAGGCGATATTGTGGATCGGGAAATAGAGAGTCTTGGTGATGGATGAGGTTTGAAAGGCAGAGAGTTTTCACACTGGCAGATTCAACCTGAGTGAGCAGCCCGGAAGGGATTGGAGTAAGGGGCTACAGCGTGTAGTTTATGGGCAGAGGGCTGAGTTAGAGAAAGTTCCAACTCCTTCATAACTTGGACAGGCAGTCAGACAGCACAACAAAATTTATGAAGTCAAGGGTGATGGTGGAGAGGTAAAGCTGGGTATTGTCAGCATACATGTGGAAGCTGACCCCATGATTCCAAGAGGGAATAATGATACAGTGTTATTCATTTAATACGTGACAACCTAACCTATTTCCAGCATTGGGCTGACCATGAGAAATTTGTAACGTGATTGAAAATTTCAGAAATCGCACTTTGAGAACAATCTCTCCTTTATGTCCTTTTCAAACGATTCAGCTGTCTGGTTCTTCTGAAACTATTCTGGGATAAATCCAAGCCCCGAGCGATAGTGACTTCTCCTCTGGAGAGTTTCTTGCTGACTAGTCAGTGTTATCATGGGGCTGTCAGGAGACGCATTGATCACTCTGATCTAGTCCCAGGGTCGAGACTAAATCTCACAGACTCTACAATCAAGAACATTCTTTTATATTTACAAACAGAGATAATGCACAAGTCTGTAGCTCATTTAATTATAGGAATCAAACTTTTTAAAGTGTCGGATGCATAGCTGATTTCCCTTAAAATCAAATGATTCCTCCGCCCTTAGAGAATAATCAATCATAATAGGGATTATAGGGAACATTTTTCAAGGCTCATGAACCCTTGGTAGACTTGAGCACGGGTTAGAATTAGCGCTATAGCCCTATAGAGCCAATTCTGTGACCTGAGCTCCCATTTAGAAAGGCTCTGAATTAGGAGCAGAGCTGGCAAAATTACACTTTATATGCCACTAATCTAACAGATGGGTTCAAAGATCATCACAGACCACCAGAACAGAGCCCAGGTGTTTTACAACCAACTCCTAAACTCCAAGATTACATTATTGCCTTGTAATCAGTACATTTGCTCATTTCATGAGGAATTGAGGGCGGGACTATTCAATTCAGGGACTGTTTTTTTGCCAATAGAGGCTCACAATGTGGACACCAAGGCCATCGCACTCCATGTCAACGGCACACAATGACTGCACCAATAGTTTAACAGCAGTGACGTCGATAGATTCTCCACAGATAATAATTCCCAAATGAGTCACTTCACTTACTTGTTTGACAATGAATGCCCTGGAAGCCAGTGGGGCACTTGCACGTGTACTCACTGAAGACATCTCCTCTACGCTGAAGCGATATCAATTCACACACGCCACTGTTTTGACAGGGATTAGGGTGACAAGGCCCTGCAAGGTAACAAAGAAATAATAGTGGGTAGAAAGTTGTCATTTTAATTGATAGCCTGAAGTTAACCACTCAGCCAATTTGTTGCTAGGTGAAGTAAAATATTGTAGGCCCCAAGCACTTTGTAGTAGACCTCAAGCCATTTACTAGTTGACAATCTCCTATGCTTCATTGGAAGCTTTTCTCAGATTCCTCCCACCCTATAAAAACTGTCCAGCCAGTCCCTTGATGCTCTACAACATGGGCAGTGAACTCAGGAATACAATGGGGCCCAAGTCCATGATCCTGCTCTGCCACTTTAACAGTGACACAGACCAAGGTCATTCAGCCCATCATAGTCCCATTCCCTTGCCCTTTCCCCATACCCTTTTAAATTTTGCTTCTTCAAATTTTGATCCACTTCCCTTTTACAAACTATTATGAATTCTGCTTCCATCTCCGTGTTTGGTTCTAACAATCCTCTGTTTAAAGAGTTTCTCAAAATCTCTCTTTGTTCTTCTAGTGATGAAATTAAATTTATGCCTTTTTAGTCACTGACTCATCAACCAGTGGAGATAGCTTTCCCAGATTTGCCTCATCAAAACCCCTCATAATTTTGAACACCTCTGTCAGACCTCCTCGTAGCCTTCTTTGGTCTAGATCCTAAGCTCTGGTATTCCCTCCCTAAACCTCCCTACCTTTCTTCCTTGAGACGCTCCTTAAAACTTACCTCTTTGACCAAGCTTTTGGTCATCTGCCCTAATATCTCCTTATGTGGTTTGGTGTCAAATCTTGTCTGATAACGCTCCCGTGAAGCGCCTCGGGACATTTTACTATGTTAAAGGTGCTAATATAAATGCATGTTGTTTATTCTGGTGAGGTGGCAAGGAGAGGAGTTTTGGGAGAGCGTACAGGAACGGCGGCTGCAGGTTCTGCCAAAATTCCAAATAACGGCTGGGAGATTCCTCGTAGCTGCTCCTGCTCCGCCACTTCTTCAGAAGTGCGGCGGTAAACCGGAATACGTGCGTAAACGGGCTTTCCAGTGAAGTAACGCCAGTGGAGGGAGAGTAGCTCCGAGGAATTTCCCAGCCAACACGTTTACTCCCTCAATGTATCGGAGACTAAACACAGCACGCAGTGTGGTGCTGACCCATGCAAACGAGGAAGGTTCCTGGCTCCACCATAGGCCTGTGAAGAGGTAACAAATCGGAGCTGGGTTGGCGGTGGGGAACCACAACTAGGCCTTGGTTTTAACTCTGCCCACCTGGTGGAAACTGTGCTGGTACCACCCCTCCACGTTTTTAACTCCCGAGTTTTAGGGAGCATGGAGACCACCCGACGCAAGCAAGTGGGGGCCTCATAAATATTGAAATAGCAGGGACCGATGATGTGATTCGGAAAGTGTGTGCGTGGACTGTAAGTGAAAACTCGACTGGCCTCAGCTGGGGTGGTCGAATAGCAAACTGACACACTCAGGCTCACACATGAGGAATACTCACTTAGACAAGGTACTGAAGGTTCATCAGCATCAGGACAGGAGGGAAAAAACAGTCAGAATTTGGAGGGATTGTAGGGCAACAGCCTTCCTTTTGGGTTAATTACCAGAAAATAGTTGACCTTTCAAGAAAAGCAGCAACGTAAAGACAAGGGACAATGATTCACCTGGAGTGCAACCATCCGCCATTGTTGGCAAATGGCTTGTCATGTTGGACGAAGCAGGTTCTAGGCTAGAAAAATAGCTCTCAGACTCAATATTCAGCTATCGCCATATGCTCAGCTATCCACCTCGCTATGGAAGCTCTGCGCTCACACGCTGCAAGCACAAGAAGCAGAAAGCTCACTTACAACTAGTCAGCTCCAGAGTTGGAAGGTCTCCCTGGAACGAATTTTGCTCAGATTGTTGGAGGGCAAGAAGGCGGGCATCAGAATTGCCTGCCATTTTGAGAAATGCTTCTAGCAATTGCCGTATCGCTACGCTGGCAGCTAGCGTTCAGACACCGGCCGAAGAATGAAAAGGAGTGCAGCAAAACGGGTAAACAGCAGCCAAAGCGGTCAGTGCGCACACACCAAGCAGTAGCTACGATTGCCAAACACTCATTTTAGAGAGACTAAAAAAAAAAGAGGTTTTGGCGTCTTCTGCGAGAGTTCGAGAATCGCTTCGAACCCCACACAAGACTCGTGAAAGTCTGCAGGATGCAGCATGGCCGAGCTTTGAATTTCTGCCCAACAACATTGTTTCTGTTGTCAGAAATCACAGGCAGCTTACCTGAGGATTCGGAGTATGTAGTGACATCGTTATACCTTATGTCTTCCAACGTATACCCGGTAGATTCCTCTGCACCACTTCCTGTTTTGATTGCATTAATAAATTATATTAAAATAAAATAATGTGCGGGTGGAGGGGGGGAGAAGAAACATGGTTGCACAATTACTTCATGTACCACAGGGAGTGATGCGAAGGAACTTCCTGGGTCAAGCTATGATGAAGAAAAAAAGCAAAATGACTTTGTGCAAGTGTCCAATCTCAGCTAGCTCCCCCAAACACAGCCCCGCAACTGTACTATTTCTGACTCCCGAAGTCTTGCTCACAAACACAAGCCAAGAGTAAATCCTAAAGATGTGAAATGCTTGGCTAGCAACAAAGAAAGCGCTTAATCAAAATAAATGTAAATTCATATTGTCATTGGTCCAACGGTTTCTTGAGTGATCCTTTCTCTTATAAGATTGTATCCTCCCCTCCTAAAGGTGCTGACTCTCACTGGCATACATGGCAAAGGTCCCATGGCATTACTGAAGAAGAGCAGGGAGATCTCCTGGTGTCATGACCAACATTCCTCCCTCAACCAACAATGCCAAAACAACACAGATTAACTGGCCAATTATCCCATTTACCACCTGTGAGGTCTTGCTGAGTTAAAAATAGTTGCTGTATTCACCTACATAACAACAGGCACTTTAAAAGTAACTCTTTGGTTGTGAAGTGCTTTGGGATGTCCTGAGTACTTAAAAAGGCACTAGGTAGGTGTTAGTTCTTTCTTTCATAGAATCATAGAATCTTATAGTACATAAGGAGGCCATTTGATTTAGATACGTTGTTAAATTCCAGATAGTTCTAATTAATTATAGCCCCGAGTTCTATTAGTCCAGGCATTGAATTAACAACGTCATGAATGTAACTGTGAATTGGGGGGTGTTGGTTACATGAGTGAAATTGATCCATTTAATGTAAAGTCAACCCACCTGAGTATAATTGTTTATGGAGTGCTCGAGTGTTTATTTGTGTGACTGAATACTGCAAAATCCTTACCTCAGGTCACAAGGAAGATACAAAAGAGAGAGGCTTTTGGCCCATTTTAGCTCATGGATCCAGAATAAAAGACCTCCATTCTCCCATCACATCATCTAACCAACTCTTGAATGAGTCTAAGGTTTTTACCTCCATTACCCTATTCCGGAGACCATTCCAAGGGGCCACTGTGTGTGTGAAGTTCTTCCTGACATCTGTCCTAAACTTTTCTTTCCACAGGCGATGCCCCTTATTCTAGTATCCTGGCATACCTTGGACAGTCAATCTAGAATGAAGGTAGACTTGCAGAGTAGACAGGAGAATATCTGGAAATTGAGAGTTTGGACTCACTGTGGACCTGACCCAGCAGTTAGAGAATAAAATCATTCAGTTTTTAAACTCCACTCAGTAGAGCTGCTCTCGATTCCTCGGTTCCTCCTTAGATGTTGTAACTTATACTATTTTTTACAGGTGGATGTAAAAGATCCCATGGCACTAATTCAAAGAAGAGCAGGGGAGTTCTCCCTGGTGTCCTGGTCAATATTTATCCCTCACCCAACACCTAAAACAGATTATCTGGTCATTATCACATTGCTGTTTGTGGGAGATGCTGTGTGCAAATTGGCAGCCGCGTTTCCTACATTACAACAGTGACTACACTTAAGAACTTCATTGGCTGTGAAGTGCTTTGGGATGTCCTGAGGTTGTAAAAGGCGCTATATAAATGCAAGTCTTTCTTTCTATCTTGTCTCAAGTACGGCACATCAGAAGTTCATAGAATCAAAGTTTGAAAGAATCAACAGAAGGCTTTACCAACAAAGGTCCCCAACTAACAGCTGCATAGGCTTGCTAATCAATGAGATACTGATGGTGCTTGAATGCATCCTTTCTCTAGTCAATTGTGCTCAAGGAGAAGCTATCAGGAACAAGGCCAAGTTCCAGTTACTGGGCAGTGATCTTCTGTTGTTGCATCTGACATTTATTTGCTGTCAATTATTTCTTTAATTTCAATCCAATTTTGGCTGTTTTTGCTTCACAGACTGTGAAATGTTTGAACTAACAAAGTGAAAAAAGATAGGTAACAGCTATGCAGACAGAAACACAAGAACGACCAACTCAAACCTCAGCATCGGTCATGCTGGTTAAGGTCTTTCTCAGGCTTCTTACCTTGCTCTCTCTCAGTGCAGTCTTTCCCAGTAAATCCATCCATGCAGATGCAGAAATAGGGACCTGAAGAGAATCCAGCCAGGCACGTCCCTCCATTCTGGCAAGGGTCGGGGTGACAAGGTTGACCTGTGGATCAAGAAGCAGCATTTCAAAACAATGGCTCTGAAATGCATGGGCCGTAACCTCGGCAGTTACATCGGGATCATGACCACAAGGACCTCCGCCATTGACTCTGCTTGACCAAGCTCATGGGGTTGGGAAATTCCCTTTATTTGTTGGTCACCGCTGGGCACTTGCTTGATTAGTGGCGAAGCTCAGACGCACGCTATGATGAAGAAGCCGCAAATTGCAACAAAGTAGCGGCTGCCCGAGGGGACGGGTGCCACCTGAAAACAAAATAAACTTTCCCCCTGGCAACGCCCTTTGTAATAATTAAACCAAATTGCTGTCTTTCTCTTCAAGGGTTCAGGCCATAATTCTGACCTGCTCAAAGTGGGCCCCACAACTGCCATTCCAAAGGTCTGTATGCTTCCTTTCACGGAGCACACTGGCTGCCAAGGAGAGGCCGGGGATGTGGGAACTCCCAGGCTTGGGAGTCCCTGCCCCCTCTCGATCAATGGCCTTGTTTGGGGTGGGTGGATGGCTTCGGCTGCAACAAATGGTCACTGGAAACTCCTGGGCATGATCAAGACTCAGGACATCTGGGTCTGGGTCTCGGTCTAGTTTGCAGCCCTTCCACTGCATTCCCACCAAAGTTACGGTGGGAGAGTGCCTGAAGGGCCAAGAAATTTTGGCCCAATAACACAGTAAATCTTTGCTCAAAGCTAGTTGTTTCTTTTGATGACAGCAATGGGAGGATAATGGAATTTTTAAGATTTTAATTACAGAAATGCTTTATTCCACGCTAAGGTTGGGTGAAACACTGATACAGATGATACATTATTTACACTTATCATTTATAAAGACAGAAGCGTTATACTATGCAATGCACGATGCATTATTTTGATACGGTGGACCTGTGTCCCTTTAAAGCCACAAAATCTAATTGTTGTTGAATAAACACAGACTCAGGTCACTAAGAGTTTAATTGCTGTTTGGCTAGGAAGCTTTCCAGATGAGAAAATGCTTTCAGCCTGTACCTCAGAAAAACCCAGCATCAAGTGACTGATGTAATTTCTCTTTAAGATTGTTTTGCATCTGTAATCCAGCGGGATGGCTGGAGTTTAATATCCTGAACATGTCTGTCCAAATATGGTGGGTGTATTATAAGGGGAATGGGACTAATTGTGTAGCTCTTTCAAACAGCCGACACAGGCATGATGGGCCGAACAGCCTTCTTCTGTGCTGTATGATTCTAATGAGGTGTAAATGATGGGAATAGGTAATACTATGTATTTCTGATCACTTACGTCATAGCATTGCTGGATATTAGGAACACCATTGTTTCCTGATGTACAGCTTTGCTGTGGGAAGAGGGGATATTAAATTTTTACGGCCTAAAGGGAACTCACTCATCCCCTTAATTTAAAAATTAAAAATATGCTCGTCTGCCTGAAGCAGTGATTTCCCTTCCTCTCTAAAACCTGATCCCTGATGTGGGAATCTAACTGGGAGCCTGTTCGTAGACCCTGACTCCAGGAAATTGGCCTGGGTTAGGAACGCAGGCATGAGACGAGGGGATGTCCCATCTCACTGAAGTGGTTTAACTATAGGGGCCAGGAGGAAAACCAGCTCTACAGTTTTTATCAATATATAGATAGACGTTAAAGGGGAAAAGTGTGAAACAATCATGAAAGATAAATGAGCAACAATATACTTACATATACAATATATATATTATATTATATATATATGCTGTCTTTAATATAACAGGTGTCCCAAGGCATTCATCAGAAAGCAGAAAGTTAAAGGATATTAGTGGAAGTAAATGAAGGCATGGTTGAAGAGGTATATCGAGGGGAGGGGAGAGATTTTGTGAGGCGGAGGGGTTTAGGGAAAGACTTCTAGAGAGTAGGAGCAGAGTGGCTGAAGGCTCTTGCTAAGATGGTGGAATGGGGGAGGAGCAGAGACGGGTCACACAGGAAACCAAAGTCGGAGAAGCAGAGGACGTGAGCCTGAATGAGGGCCTGGAGAAAATTGCAGAAGTGATACATTACATGAGCGAAACTATCCAAATGCTTTTATTCCAGTTCGATTTTTGGCACGGAAATTATATGGTCACTCATGTTAATCAGCGATAGATTTTACAGCAGTGACCGGTTTTTGGTTAACACTTTGCCGAGGGGGAACACTGCCTCTGGGTGGTGAGACGAGGCAATTCGTGTTTCACCAAAGCACAGCTTACACCAGCCAATCAATCACACACCATTGTCAAGAGTGGCCATGGAGACAGGTCCGAACTTCCTGGTTGAAGGAGATAGAGTGACACAGAAGGCTCAAAGTGGGAAATCTGCTTTTTGCTTTTTTGTTTCATTTATTAAACAAAATGGCCCCAAATTTCCTTGGATCCTCACTGTAAATCCAGCAGCACATCGGCATAACCCACCAGAAAGCTGCAGGGGCCCAGTTGCACTGGGTCTCTGCCATTTCTGGGACTTTCAAGCCTGTCTTGTAAAGGACAGAACCTCCGCCTTCCCCTTACAAGACAAATATCAACAGGAAGGTGGAGCTGGGGGCAGAGAATCTCTATGCCCAGAACTCCCCAAAGAGTACCCACTTCTCTGGCTCATACAGGACCTGGGGCAGTATTGGGGCCTGGGGCAGTATTGGAAGTCGACATGCCCAGTGAGAATTGGCAGCCAGGCACAGAATTTTCCCAGCAGCATGGGGCAGACTGGTGCCAGAGATGTGCCCACATTGGCACCAGGTGCCCACTTGCCCCATGCAAATTAGGTGCTCTCCCATTACCCCGCTAACTCCAGCTGGGTCAACACCGAAGGGCACTGGCTAACCACCAGAATTGTAGCTCGTTGATTTTCAATATTTCTAATGGAGTAAACCCGCTGAAAAAAAACACAAAGAGCACTAAGTACACATGTAATGTTTAAAATACCCATTTTAACATTTCACGCAAGCATTTCCATTACTTCTAGGTCACACAGTAGAAATAAAACCCTCTTGCGATTCCATGCGTAGGCTCAGACTCTCTATAACAGAATAATGTGAACTCTTATCTAAACACGTCACAGAGCTGCCGAGAAATCTTGAAACTCAGTCTATTTATTTATAGTTTTTGATTTTGGAAGTCTATGTTTGTATTTCCTCCTCCGCTATCCTGCTAGATATCTCCACCATCGAAAAGTCAATTAAGAAACATTCACAGCAACTAAACAAAGACGTGGCTCATGGGATGACAAGAAAGTGCCAAACACTGGGATTTATTCCCAATAATCAGATACTCCTAGGCACCTTCTCTCATGGGCTAAGTGGGTGCAGGCACTGTGTCATATTGAGCCAGAGAACAGGAAGAACCAGGTTCTCTCCCTGGTCTGTGCTCAGTTAGTTGATCTCAACCAGGCTGCAGTAGGTGGGTGTCAGAATTATCCGGGACCCTGAGATGGAGAGAGGGAAAAGAAAATCAGTCAGGAGTCCCATTCCTGATCGCTACCCGGTGATCCCCTACTGGCATGTGCTGGTGTGTGGAGTTCGGTTGATGTCAGGATGGAGCTCAGTCACGATGCCATCCATGGATGAATAGGTTGCTGACAATAAGGGATAAATTTGACATTCTATGATTCTATGATTTAGCACTCCTGGTGCAGAGTTTTGCGTGATGACCGTGCATTTCAGGAATTTGAGCACAGATATTGTTGTGCCTAGTTCACAGGCCACATGATTTTCTTCTCCATTAAAATGGATGGAAATTAGGGGTCGCAAATCAGCAGGCAGACTTCCTCACCCAAATTTCTGATATGTGCTCCCATAGCGTGAAGTTCTTCAGTGGGAATGCTAAATAGTAAAATTTGTCCCTAACTGGCTCACAGTTGGGTCATGTGCTATGGGGCTGCTTGCGTCCATGGAACTGTACCCCTGAGGGAGGAGTTCCAGCTGCACAGGACTTTCTACCCCCAAACCCCCCCCCCCCCAACTTCCCTGTCCTTCTCTATCCACCCAACCCATTTTCCTAAGTCTTGGGCGCATTCCATATTCACAGCAGGTCCCCGCTTGACAAAGGGAACACAACCGAGGAAAGTCTGGCCGTGCTGCCGCAGGGGACTCTCCTACAGCACGAGAAGGGGCGTCGAGGTGGCAGGTGAAGATTGTAATGAAGGCTCCCACTGAAAGCCTCAGCCACGAGTGAGGCCTTCAACAAGAATGTGTTTGGAGCCGACTGGAGGGAGGGCAGACCATTGCAATGCCCTCTCCCTTCATGGCCTTTACTGCCGCTTCCCGGGGTCTCCTACTATTTTGCACATGGTAGCCACTGGGGGCGGGGGTAAGTGGGGCAAACTGGAGGGAAATCTGCCTGGGACCCAGGCTCTATGCTGCCACCATAGAGATGCATCAGGTGGGGAAAGAGCGGCCAGTGATGGGGGTATGGGAAGGAAATCCCAGTTGGGGAGATGGCAGTGGTCGATCTCACCGCCTGGATTTTCTGTCATTCCCCACTGCAATCCCGCCTGATTATGGGTGGGAGAAGAAATCTCTCCTTCACCCCTCCCCCCCCCCCCCACCCCACTCACCAGTGCCTTCAAGGTGGGAGGGGATAAAAGGGAAGAAAAACCCCTGGAGTCTCATTAACCGGCAACATACTGCACTTGAACAGGTTATTCCAACATCATGACACCATGAACATTATTTTGACTGCAATCATTCTCAAACCATCAAAACAAATCATGATGTCTCTAATTCAGTGAACCACAAAATAGCCACAGATCAGTTACTGTTTTGACACTAACACTGAGAAGCATCGTGAAGCTTTGCATAAAATTCAGAACAAGAAGTGACAAGTACTGCAGACAGTAAACACCGTCAAAGTCACAATTAACATAATACTTTGGCTCTTGTGTCAATGTCTTACAAGATCATGCATCTCCTGTGCGGTTAGTACAGACCATCATGTTCCTAAACAGCTTGCAAGAATTTCCCCTCATTTTGTCAATGAGGATTGAACCAGTTTGGAGTGACTTCAATTGGCTATTTCATTTGGCAACGCTCAGTTTTGTCCAACTGAATTAGTTTTGAGTTCAGGTTGGCCTACAACTTTAAGAATAAAAACAATCAACACACAAACCTGAATGAATGTTTGTGAACCTACGTCACTACAGTCCCATTGTTTCTCTCCCGCTAACATGGCAGCTGACTACCAACGTCCAACCAACAGTAAAGATAAAACAACTGAACATGAGCAATGCCACAGGAGATATATATATATAATTTAATGTTGTATCTTCCATCCTACCTCCAAAATATTAACATAAAAAATAAGTCTGGAGGAAGAAAAGACCATTCAGCCCATCAAACACACTTCATCCTGTCCATACGACAAAATACAAGAGGACATTAATAAACTTGCAGAATGGGTGTATAATTGACAAATGAATTTCAATATGGATAAATATGAGGTAGTGCATTTTGGTAGGAAGAATAAAGAGGCCACACACTGCTTGGATAATAAGAGTCTAAAGGGATCTGGAGGTACACATTTACAAATCATTAAAAGTAGCGACATAGTTTATTAAGGTCGTTAAAAAAAAGCAAACCAAGCACTGGGGTTCATTTCTAGAGAGATAGAATTTAAAAAGGAACCTTGGTTAGACCACACTTGGAGTGCTGTGAACAGTTCTGGTCTCCATATTGTAAAAAGGATGTAGAGGCATTGGAGAGGGTACAAGGATGATACCAAAACTGAGAAGAATACTTATCAGGAAAGGCTGAAGAGGCTGGGGCTCTTTTCTCTACAAAAGAGAAGGCTGAGAGGTGACCTAATAGAGGTCTTTAAGATAATGAAAGGGTTTGACGGGGTAGACGTGATGAAAATGTTTCCACTTGTTGTGGGGGAGTCCAAAACTTGAGGTCATAAATATAAGATAATAAATCCAATAGGGAATTGAGGAGAAACTTCTTTACCCAAAGAGTGATAAGAATGTCGAACGTTCTACCACAAGGAGTAGTTGAGGCAAATAGCATAGATGCATTTAAGGGGAAGCTAGATAAGCACACGAAGGAGAAAGGAATAGAAGGAAATGCTGATAGGGTTAGATGAAGTAGGGAGGGAGGAGGCTTGTGTGGAGCATAAATGCCGGCATAGACCAGTTGAGCCAAATGGCCTGTTTCTGTGCCGTAGACTCAATGTAACTCGATGTATGATTATTCTTTCATGGATCCCCTCCCCCCACCTGTCAATTCCCTATTTTAGGAAATGCTAATGAGGAGATTTTATGCTTTGATCAGATGTTGCACAACACCCAATGAAGATTTACCATCCATTCGTTATAATGGACAGAAAAGTACAGGCTGGGGTTTTGCAATTTCCCAATACGTGCCAAAATGGAAAATGTCCTAAATTCCTTCCTCTACCTCCCCTGAAAAAGCTCAGTGCTATTAATAATCCTCAATTCCCCTTTTCAACAAATGTCAATCTAGTTACAATTGATCCTTTCTCTGGAATAGTCCGCATTCACTATCCTTTGGGAAAATAATTTTTTCTAATCTCAAGATTGTGAATTTGTACTTGTGATCTCTGGTTCTTTACTTCAACACTCTATTTAACCAGCACTATTTTAAGGACTTGCCTCCAGCGATAATAAGTTTGGTCAGCGCCTTTCATTATTTAATTCCTTTCATAACAGAAAGTTAAATTCCTATTTGAGCAAGAATTTGCAAGGAATATATGATTTTAATTATACAATTATAATTGCGTGTTCACTTCAAGTTAGGCTCCTAAATAAAACCAGCCAGAACATGTATTTAATCCCAGTTTATCTTGTATCATACAGAGGCAGTAAACTGTAATTTCTTTTCTTATCTCCATTTTGGGCCCCACGTAAACTTGTGTACATCCCGTACGTCTGCATCATGCAGGAATACTCTACATTGGCTTCCAGAGAGGGAGAATTGGCAGGTTTTCTTACAGTGGATGTCATCCCACAAGTGGCGCCACTTTCAATGATGTCACAATGGAAAAAATTGGGGACAAGAAGGACCAAATGTTCCCCATCAGAAATTTGGATCATTGCCAAAATGGGGCAGAGGACCCGTGGAACTGGGTTTTCCCCCAAATCATTCACCTCCCTTTATATTATGCAATTTTTGAGCTCAAAATGCATAGGAATTTTGGGACATAGTGCGCATCTTTCAGTATACCCACACTGAATTCAGTCTCCGTGCCTACCCGCGTGCGGACGGGATCACAGAAATATCCATCCTCCCCCTCATTTTAAAGCGTGAAAAAATGTGCAGCCAGTTTGAAATCTATGCTCTGAAATATACCTGAGGTTTGTGGGACGATTTGGGTTTAAGATAATGGGACCAGACTATTGACATTTTCTCCTAAATTGAGAGGTGGGAACTTTCAAAACTCACAAACTCTCTTTCAGTATGATGATGCAGCCTGCAATGTACAAATTGCCCAGATAATTTTATGTGGATAAAGTCTCCATACCTTTGGGCTTCAAGAAAGTGGCATGGCAAACATGATCTTACAATCTCAGGGAAAACAGGGCCATCTTGTGCATAGCGGCCTTGAAAACATCACTGATTATCACAGCTAAGTGATAAGGTCTGGTAAGCCTTGGTTTCTCACGTGAAAATTTATACCCTCGCCAATGTAGTTGCTTTGACTTCCACGTAATTGCCTTCAGTCAAGCTTCTTGTTAATACTTGGAGACTCACGACCAAGAGCTGCACTTAGAGACAGTGAATTCACAACAGTGTAATTTCTGATTTGCTTGAACTCGTGTGACCCTGTGACTTCTTTAAAAAATTAGTTAATGAAAGTTCAAGCACCACATGTCACCCTGACATAGAGCTGAACCAGACAGAAAGAGCGATCGACACTTATAATGAACTTCTGGGTAGAGTAATGGAGGTGAAAAACGTAGAATACAGGCCAGAAGGGTGCTGTGATGGGGTACTGTTGAGTCATTCTGGATGGATGAGCTAAGGTGTGGTTAATGATCTTCCTCATCTGTATCTATCTTGTGATCTTGTGAACTGTGTTAAATTTTGACAAAACAATAAGCTGGAGCAGCACGCTCAGATTCTCCCAGTTCACTTATGGTTGGAAATGGGAACCAAATTGAATGGCAGAGCAAAATGGTGATTCTCCTCTCATTTGCCATTAAAACCATAACAAATTTTGGAATAATAACACTTAATTGATTTGAATCGGGCAGATTTTGTTTTTCTTATAGTATGGTTCTGGTTGGCTTTAAATACCAAATTGGTGTCAACAAAAAAAAGCACTGCTGCCTTTTGCAGCTCGTTTAATGATTTTAAAACACTAGTTTTTAGAATTGGCCACATTTTCTGGTTATTTTAGTACCAGGCAGCAAAATTAATGCTTTTAAAAATCTGTGCATGCACTAACAAATTATGTGAACGGATTTTTTTTTTTTCTCACTCAAAATGAGTTGTAACCTTTCATCTCAGCACAGTCGAAGTGTCGAACTCAGCTTTACTTTTGCTCGTTACAGCCTGTTGCTTCTGGCAGCTGCACCTAGCCTCCAAAGCAACAATAGCCAGAATTAGGACAGAGAAGCCATTGGACAGAAATGAGCCATTAAACCCCACTTGGTGCACCTTCAACCTCCTATTTAAAAGGACAGAATGCAACACTTGTTGAGGGAGGCGCACATGCTTGAAGAAACAGTCCTTTTTGTGACTTTTTTTCTTCCTTCCCACGTTATTGGTGGGTTCTGTGCAGATTTGGATCTCTTTGGACATGGCAACAATGGTACTTCTGAACCCTGCCTGGCCAATATCCCAGTTTCACAACCTCCTTCTGTCCACAGCACTGGGAAGCCTTCCAGTCACCTATTGTAAACCAACCATAGATTTTCCCTGGGACATGTAGGAACTCAAGGGCAAATCATACAATGCGGCTTGGTCTGATTCGGCTAAAAGGCAAAATCCGAAAGTTCATAAATTCAATGAATTTTTAAAAAGAAAACATGGGAATCCAAAGGTCCCTTCCCCAAATGAACCTGTCTAAATAGATAGTGGATGTGTTGTCTCTTATATGGGTACAAAGGGTTGGTTGCCAACCTTCCAGGATTATCCTGGAGTCTCCAGGAATTAAAGATTAATCTTCTGGACACTGCTGTCATAAGGGCATTAAAAAGAAATGTATATTTTTTCTTCAACCTTCTCAGATATCCCCGACCATTCCTCCATAATGGTCCACCCCATAGTTTCAGGAAGTCCTTCACCCTCTACCAGTGGCTAACATGTTTCCCTGATACACGAACCACGATGCCACTGAGATTCTTCACAGTCTAAGAATTTAAGAAAGTACAGAACCGGAAAAAGCCTTTTGGTTTATTGAGCCTGTTTTCTTCCCCATAGACCATTGAAGAATTTGTCCTATTGTTGCTACCCAAGCCATCTAACCAAATGAAGCAAAACACAGAATATCTATCTTACATACAAAAATACACATCTTAAGTCAGTTGCCATGACCTATCTTGGGATCAGTACAAAATAAAGGAGCAGGGAGGTCAGAAGATTTCTTTTAAGCAAAGGGCTATTAGAATGTAGAATGGTTTACCACAAGTGGATATTGAAACGGAGTCAATGGCGATATTTAAAAGGGAATGAGATAAACACTTGAGAAAGGAAAATATTAAAGGATATGGGGGAAGAGCATGGAAATTGGATTGGATAGCTCCAAAATGGAGCTAACCCTAGCACAAATACAATGGGCTGAATGGCTTTCCACTGAGTTGTAATGTCAATGATTTCCATGCTCCCAGAAGCTCAGCAGTGCCACACAGCATTGTCTTGAAGATGGAGAAGAGGAGCGAACATTAAACCTCTCACTGCATACTCTGGTTCCTAGTGAGATGAGGATTTGCAGGAGTAATAAATGCTGGTTAGATTCTTAGCCACTCCTTCTGTACTACTCCAACATCCATGTTCTTCAAATTTCTTTCTTTGAAAATCAAAAAATAGAGTTTTATAAACTATACAAATTCACCAATAACTCCACCAATACCAAACCTTAAATGTGATTAACTCCAAAATCCTTCAGACTTAATCAACAACAGGAAGCTCTCAAAAAGAGTTTAACTCATGTGTATCCTCATAACGAATATTCCAGGGTAGGCTAACAAGCCGGGTTTCTGTTAGCTTTAACCAATTGATGGAACAAAAGTGGATTTTAAGATCTGAGCTATTTGAGTTAGCAATCCTTTAACAAAAGACATCTGTGATATGCTAAGTTCATAATAAATGGTATGAATTTGTACATGAAAAATCTCAACCAGCTGCTTTCCCGGTGAAAGCTCACAGTAACAGCCCCGTAATGCTCCTCTGTTGTCCAATGTTGGCATTGGCTAACTGGTACATATACACTGCAGGAAAAATCACACTTAACTCAATATACCACATTATACAGTGCAAAATGCTCTCTCCAGACACAACCCAAGTTTGGAAAGGCAGAACCTACAATTGCACTGCTGAGTGTGTTTTACAGTTCAAGTGGATCCATGTCTGAAAAGATCACACCCACTATTACATTTGACTAAAATCCTAGTGACAATAATGTAATCATTTATGGAGAGGGGTTTACACTGAGAAGTGTAGGTAACCGTACAAGAAAGGCCTTCAGTACAATAAGGCCATGACAGAGACAACACAAGTTAATTGCAATATTTTCCTCCTCAACTACTCTGCCACTTCAGATCATCTAAAACAGCAGGTAAGTCACCACCTTGCAAGTAACACTAATGCATTTCTCTCTCACAATGTTGTTCTTGATGTAATTTGCAAAATCACATCTGAGGGGATTGGCTGTGCTTCCTTTTTATTTTATTTATAAAGGTATTTTGCAGAAGTATGAGGATGGAAATAACAATCTTAATAGTACAAAAAAAGTCAAGAAACTGTATTATTATATATACTGAAATCAAACAAATACGACATGGAGAGCCATGTAATTTTAACCTAATACATTCGGCAGAAAACTGAGGAGATTGGATCGACCACTCATTTTACACCCTGCCCCTCCCTAACTCTATACCCCCCTCCAGCCCTACCACCCTCCGCGAAATCTGCGTTCCTCCAATTCTGGCCTCTTGCCTCTCCCCGATTTCCTTCACCCCACCACTGGCGATCGTGCCTTCAGCCATCTAGGCCCCAAGCTCTGGAACTCCCTCCTTAAACCTCTCTGCCTCCCTACCTCTCTCCTCCTTTAAGAGGCTCCTTAAATCTTTGATCAAGCTTTTGCTCACCTGTCCTAAAATCTCCTTATGTAGCTCGGTGTCAAATTATGTCTGATAACGCTCCTGTGAAGTGCCTTGGGACGTTTTACTATGTTAAGGGCGCTATATAAATTCAAGATGTTGTTGTTGTACAGCAACCAGCTACATCAAAATTAACTTACCAGATTTCAATAGAGTGTAAACTTAGGCGGGGTGTAAAATGGGCTGTCAACCTGATCGCGTCAATGTCCTGCTGGGTCAGTTAGGTTAAAATTACACCCAATATCCATTTTAACAGTCATGTCGCAAACCCTGAATTCAAACAATGAATTTACTGGAATGAAGGTCATTTGCCATTCAATATGGCAAGGACCCCCATGTCATCTACAAATTCTGATGTTTAAGCTCTGGGTAACTGTAAAGATATACTGAGCCAGGCTGAATCCCCAGAGGCCAGCTAACCATGCAGGGTCCGAGACAGAAGCTTGCCCCAAACTGATGAATCCAAAATTATGCTCTTGAAAAGGAGAGAAAATAAAAAGATGCAACTGCTGAAAAGGGGTCACCCATACAAGACAAAATAAAGAAACCCCAACAGTTCTGTACCCAACCAGCCCAACCACAGAAACCCCCAACTCACAATAAGAGAAGGGTGCGATTGGACTCTGCCTCTTTAAAGCATTTTCCAACATTGTTATGGAGCCAGCAGATATTAAAGTAGAGCTGCAAACAGGTGGCTTTCTCTACCTGTAGCCAGGGTGGAACATCTTTCACCACATGGGGTTGAGTGAGGGCTTTGCGGTGATGGAAAAAGTTACTTCAAAGGCATTCACAAATTAAATCTGTGAGCTGTATCTTTAGTCTCAGGTTAGACTGGATGTTGAGGGTGCAAGGATCAGAGTGGCATGTTCTATCCCAATAGGAGCTGCTGCAGTAATAATGCCCCAAGACCCCACTAAATTGCATAAAGGTAGTCGAATTGTGTGACTTTGATATCGGGATTGACAAACTAAACCATTTGCTTCCTGCCATGAGGCAGCTTATCAATAAATAACATATTAACTAGCATGACATTAACCCTCATCACCCTGCCCATCTCCGTGCCTCAAGTGGATAAGGTGTTGAGGCCGTGAACAGGTTTTGACTGTGATATGCGACCAATTTAGGTCAATCCACTCAGAGCCATGGGGCTCAATTTGGGCTGATTAAGATTTATCTACCTGCGATGCAGATACAAATGTCACTCATTCCCTGGGACTGGGTGAGCTTCCATGTGTTAGTTCAACTGAATAGCCATCCACTAAGATCAAGAATGTTTAGTGTTTATTATTGACAGACGTGCAATTTATATTCCAATGAGATCTCATTTATATTCAACATGTTTCCACTACAAGTAACTGAACATTCTCAAAGGGGTAAGATCAACTTGATTTATCCTGTCCTACTCTTTTCACCCTTGGTGCTGCTCCATACTATGAACCTTGGCCCTTCATTAGGTATCTCAATAAAAAGAACTAACAGCTGGTCAAGGCAATGGGTAACAGCCATACAGACAAGAAAAGCCTCAGATTAGATCCCCAGTCTGTGGGCCAGCTGGGGGCATCTGTGGGTGGAAATGGGAAAAAATAAAGTCAGGATCCCCACTGCTATTGCTATCCAATGACACCCTGCTTGAAATTAGAGAGGTAAAGGATTCAGATCAGCTGTGATGCCTCCAAACTGACACCTGAAGAATATGTTGTGGAGATGCCGGTGATGGACTGGGGTGGACAAATGTAAGGAATCTTACAACACCAGGTTATAGTCCAACAGTTGGACTATAACCTGGTGTTGTAAGATTCCTTACACCTGAAGAATAGAGAGGAGAGGAGAAAAGAAAAGAGACAAAACAAATGGAAAATTGGAGGGAAAAAAATGGCTTCGAATCTTAAAAGAAGCTTATGATTTTCTCACTATTCGACCCTGGCTGCCGCCACCCTATCCCCCTTCCACTTCTCCCGCCCCCTTAACACTTACACCCCTATCAACACAGCAACCACTGTGCACCATAAAGTATTTGATTTAAGAACAGGTGTGGGTCTGTTTACCCATAGTGTAAAGACTGAGTCTATGAAGTGTCCTCTTTGAACTACTATTCCCAACTAATCCCCGACACAACCTATATTTGCATCTCTGTCTGAACTCTGCATGTTTGCCTCTGTGTTGTGTTCTGTGAATGAACTTGGATTTCAAACAGGTACATTTTACTACCAGTGATCTATCTGACTGTGAATCGGTTTTGTTATTTTTCTAAGCACCTGGTGCTGTGGGGACTGAAGAACTGATTTTATTTATTTCCACCAATTTTCTTCCCTCCTCCCAGGAGATGGGTGACAGGTTCCAAGACTAATGGTCACCCTCAGCCAAGTAGTTATTCTTCAACTTTGATAATAGGCAGCTATTTGACCGCAGGGGCCATCACAGCCAAACCTGCTCCTGTGCTTACCTGATGTCCATTCACACACTTTTGAAACAGTGTCACTGGATAGCGATCAGGATTGAAGGCCCTGGGTGATGTTCCTCTCCCTAACCCGGGGATGTTGAGGCAAACTGTACCACCTACCACCTCCCCATCTGAAAGAAGCTAACTCAGAACAATCCAGGGAGCAACTATGTGGCCATCCTAGGCTGCACGGCTCAACTGCTCAGTGACTTGACCTGCTGATATTTCTGGGAGTCAAATATTGAAATTCTGCCTTCAACAATCCATCACTAAACTGGGTGACCTGCACCTCATACTAATTAACTGTACGTGATGCGTTTAACACATGTGATCAGACACTATATAAATTCAAGGTCTCTTCCTACAACTTGGTGGTTTCAATGCCGGGCTAGTGACTTCCTGAAGAGAGCTGACTTCTTCCAGAATAAATCTCTGCTCCATCTCACTGGGCTCAGCTCAAAGATCACAGCTTTAAAATGCACTTCACCAGCAGTTTAATGATTATAGCAATGACGGAAGTGGGTGACCAAAGGCTAAAATTTTCATGACCACATTTATTATGGCGAACATGCTCCGTTCCAGCTGGCTCGAAGGCAAATCAAGCCGATTAATTTAACTCTCTGTTGATTACGGCAATTAAATGTAGTTAAGCGATTATAATTAGTCCTTGACGTAACTCTCTCAGCAAAAAGCAGCCAACTCCTTCTCTCCTTTTAACAAATTTTGTTCTTGCACGTTTCTCTTTATTTTACATTTTTTTTGGCCATTCTGTCCATGCCCAGCAATGGCTTGAACTTGAATAACCTGCTGCCCGCCCCCATCTCACAGCATTGATTTCAGTCGTCATGCAAATTCTTTACACTGAACAATTATGAGTAACTTTAATGGAATGAAAATCATGGGGACTGTGTATCCGAATTGCTGACTTATGTTTCCAGTGGGTGAAGCTCCATGCCGGGGTTGCAAATTCATATAATTGCCCCTTAACTCTACATCTATACCTAAAAATTACGAGGGGTGAAATTGGTCTTCGGTAGTTATGCAAAGTGGGCAATAGCGAATCACAGCCCATTTTACACCCCGCCCGATTTACTTTTCCATTGGGGCCAATGAGGAGAAAATCGAACGGGGTGCAAAACGGCTGCAGATTCGCTATCACCCAAGTCCAGTTTCACCCCCTCCCCCCATGTGTCTAGCGCGCCTGTCGCACTCCACATCGCTGATTCCAGGGCCTAAATTTTAACCCCACGAACGGTGGGACGGTAAAAATTGTAAAAAAAAAATAAAAACCGAAACTCGACCTGCCTACTTCTGGTTTTAATGGAGGCAGGTCGAGGGGCGGGCAACCAATCCGCTCTCAGGAGGCGGGTCGGTCACTGAAAGCTTTTAAGGAGGCTGTGGGCCTCCATTTTTACAGCTTTTTTTATTTTTAACTCCTGGGGGCTGGGATTCCCGGGCCTTCTGCTTCACGTCACGTAAGAGGAGGCGAGAAGGCCCAGCTCAGCAAGTATGTGCCTTTATTGCACTGCCTGTGGGCCAGGAGGAGCAGGAGTGCTTCCTCCAGGACCAACAAGCCTACCTGCAGCGGCCCCCCGGCCACCACAATCTCCGACACCCCACCCACGATCTCCAACCCCAAAATCTGCAACCCCCCGACCCCCAATGACCGACCCTGATGATCCCTGACCCCCCCCAATGACCGACCTCTGACCCCGAAGCTCCCCATTTAAGACTTACCTGTTCGCAACAGCTTCCTGACTTTTCTCCCGTCCGACTGACTGACAGCCTGTCCATCAGGCTGGCCTGTCGGGCAGGAAACCGACAAACAAAAAGTTGTCCTTACATCAAAATCATAAGGACGTCTGAGAAACCCGTAGTTCCAGGTTTCCGGTCAGGAATTCCTCCCCCCCCCCACCCCCGACAACAGCCCTCTTCCCGGCTCCGGGTTAAAATTTACCCCCAGATATCAGACTCCAGGGCCTAATTTTTAACCTGGAACAGGGCGGTGGAGGGGTGAAGAATGCTGACTCGAAACCCGGAAGTAGGGTTTCCCAGATGTCCTTACGATACAATTTTGTCGTAAGGACATCTTTTTTTTTCTCTCGGTTTCCTGCCCAATAGGCCAGCCTGATTGTTTGGCTGGCCGTCAGTTGGATGGGAGAAGAGCCAGGAAGCGGGTGGGAGCAGGTAAGTCTTAGATGTGGGGGGGGTGGTCAGGGTCAGGGGTCATTTGGGGTCGGTCATCAGGGGGTTGGGAGTCATCGGGGTCAGTCATCGGGGGTGCTGAGAGTCATTGGGGGGTCAGGAGTCATCGGGGGGGGTCGGAAGTCGTCAGGAGTCATCGGAGGTCGGTCATTGGTGGGTCAGGGGTCATCGGGGGTCGGTCATCAGGGGATCAGGAGTCACCGGGTGCTGGACGGGTGTCATCAGAGGGGTTGGTCATCGAGGGGGGTTGGAGACCGTGAAGTTGGAGATCGTTGGGGGGGGGGGGCGGGGGGGGGAGCGTGGAGATCGTGGGGATTCGGGTCAGAGATCATGGGGGCGGAGGATTCACTGCAGATAGTCTTATTGGGCCTGGGGGAAACACTCCTGCTCCTCCTGGCCCACAAGCAGTGCGATAAAGGCACTTGATGAGTGTCCACGGGCACCAATCATCCTCTGTAACCTTGCCCAAGTAGCTATTCTCCATGTGTAAGCCTACATAGTGAGCTTCAGCAGGTTCTTAAACCATGTTGGACATTAGGGCTGGGTCCCATACTTGCCCTCACTCAACATCAACACATGGGCACTTTCCAGCTGGGGTCACTGGATAGTGATCAAATGCGGGAGCCCTCACTGACCTCTGCCCTTCTCAGCCCAGAGAAGTGATCCCAATGCTGCTCCAGCTGAGATCAGCTAGCTCAGCATGGGCTGGGGATTGAACTTGAGGCATTTTGTCTATATATCTCACATTCATACCCACTGAGCCATTACAGATTACAGCACTTGAAGTTATAACATTTCCACTGTGGCATTAAAATAGTCATTAACGCATCTCTTTTTTTTTAAATGACATAAAATGTCAAAAGGTATTACCAAATAAACAGCAGTCACATTTAAACACTATGCAAGAAGTGAAACTCAGTGCAATTAAACATTGCATGACTGCGGTGGGTCTGTGAAATGGTTTGTAAATTAATTGGGAAAGACAAACCCAAAACCAGAAATGTCCATTACATTTTTTCCTAGGTACTGTAAAATTACAACACCAGTAAAATCAATTTTCGTGTAGCATGTGGCTCTTTTCATACCCCTGGGCATACCGCTGGGTATGTGTAAGTAGGATTTGAATCAAGCTTACTGAGCAGAAAACTATGATTCACATCTGTGGTTCCCTTAAGGGCGAATTAAAGCAAGTACTTCTGCAGGGGGCCAATGTGCTGCAATTATTTTTCTATATAAAAATGCTTTAACTGTTCAAAGGCCTGTGTTGTCTCATATATATGTACATATATTGTGTTGAAACAAAGGTTCAGATTGGGAAGTCGTAGTGTGCTGTATACTTCTGCCACGGTTTCAAAAATCATAGTAGGATGTTGCATGTTGTGCAACTTCACCATACAAAGAGACATTACAATGCAGCGGGTGGAAAAGAGGGCCCAGCCACAACTATTGACAGAGGACATTGAAAACGAATCCAAAAAACTGTCTGATGAACCCCAGGAAGAGTCTGACGGCAGGGTCCAATAAAAAAGGCTTTCGACTAAGTGCTTTATGCCCCCAATGCACAAATAGTCTAATTCACATTTGCAGAATGCACTGTATCTATATTGTTGTCTGTCCTTCCTCAACTACCGTGGATACCAATCCATTCATTCGTTGCTATCTTATTCTGCCTGTCATAGACGAACTCACTGAACAAGGTTGAAATTAAATCCAGTGTTACATGGAACAAAGGTTTTGGTTTTACTTTTTACAATAACAGTGCATCCTTTTTATTCTAAATTTTTGAACACAAAAGTGCAGTGAATTTTTTCAGTCCCTAACTCCAAAACAACTCTCATCCGAGTTCTTGAAACTGGGAGTTGTTGTGGAGCAATCGTTGCACATTGTAAGCTTGTCATATCAGGGCAACATCTTTGGAATGTCTTCATGACCAGTGAATATTTTTTTCCTTTCCACATTCATCTTGATTCTTCAGGTGAGGCTTTGCAGACTACTTCAAGGGCACTGGTAACATCATTAGGAAGTGTGGCTTGGATCGTTGACAGCACGTTTGCAAGAATACCAAGGCACTGACTCAGTCCAACCACATGCTTGCTGGGTTCCACCAAACCAGGCTGGACTAGATCTGCAAAGAGTCCTAATGATTAAATCCAATCTAGATGATGACCAGAGATTTTTCTTCTGTAAACTGTATGGATTGTCATAGTTTCATCAAAACAACATGAACTTTAAGAAACTGAGGAAGTAGTAGCAGTACTATAGTGATGGCTATCATTTTTTGGACGCTACCTATGCCTTTCCACACAACATTTGGGATGATGGAAAATCAAGACTCATAGGCAGCCAACTGGCCTCCCTAGAGACCTCCACCTTTGGATCAACCCTTGATTTTAGTTGCCTTGGCAGCTTACCCTACCTATCTTGATGCATCGTCTCGAGCTGTGTTGGGCAGCCCCGAAATAACTTTTGCTGGTTCAGTTCTCCGAACATCAGATCACTGGAAACAGTGAGGTTGAAGAAAAACATTGACATAGATTTTGCTGATAGATGGATCTGCTCCAAATACCAATGTATTCAGTGCCAAGCGGCAGCCAGATGGGAAAACAGCAACCTTGCACCATGGTGGAAACTCCTGACTTTGCACAAAGATTAACACAGTGCCAGGGAAGGACAAAACCGAGCTCAGTAAGCTGGCAGTACCCAAATTGCTGCATTAAAGATTGCTCCCAACACTTACATGCCATGTACAGCACTATACACAGATACAGATATTTTTCTCTGCATTAGTTTTAACATATTTGTAGGCATGCTGTTTAAAAATGCATTTATGTCATTAAAACTAATGTGTAGAAGAAAATGTTAAGCAGAGGTGGGGGGCAGTAGAGTACATGGGATTTCCAAATATGTATGAAAGTAGAGTTACAAGCAGAAGTAGCACCTTCTCATCTCATTCCAAGAGCAGAACAGGGACAATCAGTACAATTCCAGTGTTATTGGCACATCATTGCAGGGCTACAACACAGAAAGATGTTTGCATAAAATGTCCAGAGAGAGAGGTGTAAAAATAAACCATACACCAAATAAATAACTAGACACTGAGCCATGCAGTTCAGCAGGGTCCCTGGTCTATGCTGAGTTAACTGATCTCAGTTTAGGTGGCAGTAGGGGCAGTGTAATTGGTCCCACTGACCCTGGGAGAAGAAAAATTAGCCAGGATTCACAAGATCACACAATAATTACAACGGAGAAAGGTCATTCAGTCATCTTCGCTGATTCATCCAGAATTACCCTATAATCCCCCAATTACAGCATCCACTAAGTTCCTCAATGATTCCTGGGGTTTTGCCTCTATTACTCTACCCATTCAATGTATTAATCACTCTTTCTGTGAAGAAAATCTTCCCGGTACCACTCCTAACTGCATTTTACTTGTTTGAACCTGTGACCCCTTATCTTAATCTTGCAATTTAAAGTGATTTTCCAGATTTACTTTCTCCATAAAATTTATGATCTTATATAACTCAATCACCCCCTTTCAAGTACGAAAAGCTTAAATTTCTCTTGTCTTTTCTCATAATTCAAACCTTTAAGATTAGTGGGGTAATTTTAACTCCAAAAAACGGGTAAGTCGGGGGCTGTGGGCACTAAAAATTGTGGATTTTTGGAGCGGGACCGCATCCCGGCTCCAATGCGCCTACTTCCGGGATTGACCCAGGCGCGTTTGGATGCGCGCACAACAGGACACCTGAAAGTCCCACCCCCAATTAAAACCAGTGGGCCGATACTTAAAGGGGCAATGTACCTCATTGCGATAGTTGAGGTACTTAATTTTTTGTGTATTACAAAAGTAAAACAAATTTAATCTTACCTGTTGGGGTTTCCCATCGCTTCCGATTCACATCAGGTGAAAGCAAGCAGGAAGGGCCAGATCCATGAGACGAGTGCCTTTATTGCACTGTTTGTGGGCTAGGAGGAGGAAGCGTGCTTCTTCCAGGCCCAACAAGCTCACCTGCCACGACGTGACCCCGCTTACGACCAATCCCCCCACCCGCCCCCCCCCGATGCTGGAACCCCCCCACCCTCAATGCCGGACCCCCGATCTTATCCAAGGCCCACCCGATGTTGTCCACATTCCCCCACCCATCCGATTTCTTCCAGGGCCCACGATCTCTCTCCCCCCCACCCCCCACCCTCCGCTTTGCGGCTCCTTTCCCTCCCAACAGGCAGCCAGCCTGTCAAACTGGCTGCCTGGGAAACCTGGAAGCACTGCGATCGCAGATTGCAACACACTCATTTGGTTTCCGGGTTCCCTGAGTTCCCCGCTCCCAGTTAAAATCATGCCCTAGGTATCAGCCTTGTGGTTGTTCTATGTCTTGCCTGCAGTGTTTGAATGTCTCCCTTGTGCTTCAGTGACCAGAGCACCATGCAATTTGATGACAGCTTCTTCTGATGTGTATTCTATTGATTTGGCTATGTAGTTCAACATTCTATTGGCTTTGTTGGTTGCTGTTCTACATTGGTTGGACATGTTGAGCGTAAAGTCTACCAAGACTCTTTTTGCAACTTCATCCTTAGCCATTTCAACACCATTCAGGGAGCGCCTGTTCCTGTTTGATGGTAAGTGACCCCAGATGGAAAGTACGTGCATGGATGCTGGCTGAAGGCAGAATCAGGCTCAGGCATGAAGAATGGGCTTTTGGGAAGGTTATCATACGCCAAATGGCACCTGTGGAACGGTACCCCAACAAGGATTGAATAGCTTCAGGAGAAGTGGAGTGGGGAGAAAAATTAGAGGGGGGAATCAGACAATTCTTTATTTAGCAGATTTGCTGTATAAGAACAATTAAACCAAAAATACAGCTTGGAACACATTGCATCAATTTACTCCCCACGACCTCCACTATATATTTTTATCTATGCAATTTGCAAAAGTATCATTCATATTTAGCAAATTGCACATATAATTATGGAGCAGATTGGGCTGAACAAAATATATTGGACACACCATCCTTATAATTTGTGTCTTTTCGTTTAAGTACATAACAAGATTATTATATACTACTGCACATCAGCAAAAGGATGTTTTTCAAAAATATTTTCATCACATTAGTTAAAACCGTCTTCAGCTACAGAAATCTCTTGTTTAAATATGGTCATACCATTGAATACTTTTTTTCTCTTGGTAGCAGATGAGTTCATGTAAAGAAATACCATTCTTACCGTATCTTTTTATGGTTCATGGCTCCTGCTCCTGGCTATTAACCAGTGACCCCTACTGGAAATTGTTAGGTAAGGGAGTGACCAGCTTTGGCTGAGATGCCGCTCATAGTTGAATAGTCTGTCGACAATTACTGTCTTGGCTCACACATGGGGCACCACTACGCATGAAGGTTAATTTTTCATTTTTGGGTGACGTCCATCATTTTTGATGAAGGATGTCACCCAAAACCCAACCACCTTCTCAGATTGTGGCCAAACAATTGGGCATTTCCAGCATTTTCGGACTTTATTTTAGATTTCCAGCATTTCTGACTCGCTACTAAAGGGGATCATCGTTGAAGTGCCAATCATTATTAATAAACTTTCTAAACTGAGTACCACAATCCCACAGCCAAGCCAAAGTGCCATGTCGAGGATAGCTTCACTTTTTAAAAAAACTGTAAATCAGTATGAGACAGAATATTCTTCTTCCATGAAATGATGGACGTCATTTATCCACTAAAGACACAGTCACATTCTCCTCTATAGTGAAGGAATCAAGGTAAATGGCTCCGATCAAAAAGCTGATGCGCTTTACTTCTTTTAATAAGACTGATTCGGGACCCAAGCCAAATGATAAGCTGGTTAGAATGTCAGTTTTGCTGTGGCCATCCGGTGCTGGTAATGTTACATTATAACTAGCTGGTGACAAGATAAGTTCTTGACATCTGAGGCTGCACCCGTCTTTGACAGCCTTATGCTATGAAGAATGCCTGGTACGTTCAGCAAATCTATACAGCCCATAATAATAATCTTTTGCATTCTGTCTGAAATATTCAAGTTACAATGTGGAAGTCCAAACAGTTTGGCTCACTAAATGTTTACTTCTAGGTTATTAACTGCATTTGTCCAACCCCAACCCAGGACTTGAACTCATAATCTAGCCTAAATACCACAGAGCAGTACTGAGGGCTTGCTGCATTGCCAGAACTGCCATCCCTCAGGTGACCAGTTAAACTGAGGCTCTGTCTGTTCCAGTGGGTGTTGAAAATCCCATGGTGCTATTTGAAGAAGAGGAGGGAGTTCTTCTGGAGTCTTGGCCAATATTCCACCCCTCAACCAACACCATGAAAAAAAAACAGATTAAGTGATCATTCACTTACTGCTGTTTGTGCGATCTTGCAGTGTGCAAAATGGCAAAATGACTGTTGCATCTGTCTACATAACAACAATGGCCTGCACTTCAAAATAATTCATTGTGTGTGAAGCACATTTGAACATTTCTGAGATACCTGATCATTTGTTGTATAAATGCAAGTTTTTCTTTTTGTCCTTTAGCTGTTACTTTTACTAATTGCTCTTTTAAGGGAAGGACACCATCTCGGGTCAATCTAAACTCTATTGTGCTTTAGGACCAGTTCTACAGTTATCCTGCACTTTTGGTCCTTGAACAGCTAAGAGCAATATACTACCATAGTGCACTCTCAAGCAAACAGAATCATTACCCACTATCAAATCGATGCAGCATAACTGAAAGGCAGTATGAGTTTCTGGATTGCATGTCCCATAATGCACCATGGAATGGCACACACATGTCATCAGGTTGTTGTGCATTGCATTATGAAGTGATCCACCTGTGCATCCTGTAACTTTTTTAACCAGCAGAGGTGAGGGGAGCAGGGTTGCCAGGGTAACTGGCCTGATTTTCCCAAATCCACATTTCGAAGGTAGGTACCAGCACCATCTTGGGACAGTAAGTGTCACTGAGGCAGTAGATTCTCTTGTCTTTGTTTTTGTTCCCTGACGTTATTGGGGGGGGAGGGGGAGGTAGTTCTGTGAGAGAGATGATAAACACACACCCAGGCAGCAGCATTGTAGCCAGACAGCTTCTCTCACATAAAATTGTTTAGATCTTTCTGTCATATCTACTGTACATTTTCTAACCTTGTGCTACATACAGAGATATTAAATGAATCACTGAAAGATTTATGGATCATGTCCAAGATTACAATCAGAGTGAGAGAAACACAGATAATGAACAATATTGAATTCTGTCTGCTTGTGTCCTACAGATTACAAGATACTCCCACCAGAAAAGTTTCTGCAGTTTTAGAACTACAAAAAACTTCAAACAAGGATTCTGTCCTTTGAAAACTCCTCAAATTTTGTTCCTGCTTTCATTTCATGTTAAGATGAAACCTGATTTTGTTTCAATTGTTTTTGGTTTTTGGAAGATTCTGACAAAATAAACTGCTTCTCGAGCTACATCTGGGTGGGGATTTTTCATCTAAATGCTTACAGGTCATGCGTGTGTCAGTACAACTCATATCTGTCATGGTCTATCTCCCTACTAGCTCAATCTGGGCTGCATCAGCAAATGAAACAAGCTGAAACTTTACAAAGAAAATATATGCAGCAAAAATATTTAACAAAATCACTCAGTCTGGTGCCCAAGTTGAATTTTATTCTGTTCTGTTCATAGCTGCCTCTGTTAGCATAAAGCAAATATGTATTTTGTGATCTAAGTTACATGTTAAAAAATCCTTTTTGTGTAATTGGTTGGCCCTTTGGCACATCGCATTGGGACCGTCATCACATGTCACCACAGTGGCAGAATGGAGGTCCACACTTGTGATCCTTCACACATTGAGCTTCCACTTCCTTGCTATTGTGGCAAAGTGCCAAATGAAGCCGGGTACTTCACTACAGCACCAAAATAACTAGTAAAACTACCTCTTCAACTTCATTAAAACTGGTCTCAGGTCAGGGCCATGAACTAGTCACCTGCTTATTATCTTCAAGTTCCTTCTTTGTTGTTTTGGCTATCAGATAATAACTTCAAGATACAGATTTCAACAAATTTACATTACTGCCATTATTCATACTTTGAATGAAAATACATCTGTCCCAATCCACTGACTCTTGCTGAGGTGCAGTGCAATGGGCACCATCTGCTCTCCACTACCATACCAAATGGCCATTTTTCATTTGGGAGCCCAGATGGTAAGTATCAACAAGCTATTCAATCACAGGGCGAGTATCACCAATCCAATGTCATCTCCACCCAATTCTGTGCTCCCTTCTCCCACCTCTGCTCCACCATAAGTAGCTTTAGCGATCACATCCCCACACTCTAGAATTCAGTTCCTAAATCCCTCTGCCTCGTCCACCTTCAATAGTCTCTACAGAGTCTACCTCTAGAGGCTTTTATCTAATAGCTAAAGCAACAAGAAAAAACCCATTGGTCACCTTCCCAAACTGTTCTGCCAACTCCTGCTCGGTGTCTGACCCCCACCCCTTGTGCAATGTTTGGACGTTTTTCTCCATTAAAGATGCTACATAAGTGCATGTTGCTCTTGTTGACATTTGCACACAGGCACTTTCCAGTTGTTACTGGATAGTGATCAGAAGGAACCGTGGCTGATTTCAACCCCACAGATGCTGAGGGCAATAATCCTTTTTAATAACACTCAGGCTGAATGTTAGTTGTGGAAATATTTACTTATTTCTTTGCCAGAGTGCCTGGGATGATGAAATTGAATAGAGGTACGGTTTTGTAGAGGTTGTATAAATTCTATCCTTCAGTCATCCAGCATCCAATAGTGCAGGCACACCTTAATACTGCCCATTCATGTCAAACACAAGGAGCTCACATCGGTGTAGCTACAGAAACAAAAGTCAAGACCACCTGTTTACAATTTGCACAAAAGAAGAATGGAAATTGCAGAATGTGACCCCCCACAACATCAAGTAAAGGTCTCAGATTCACGTATCATAAAACAGAATGTGGCTTACTCAGTACTGTAAACGAATTTAGGGAATAGCAGTCCCTTTGTATATTGTGGGCAAGGTCACTGGTTTCTCATTTTCAAAACAGAAGGATTGTGGAATGTGATTCTCAAAACACCGGAAAAAATTCCTGAATCCTATGAAGTAAAAATAGAACCTGGCTCTTTCAGTAACATAAAGTCAGTAGTCCTGGAAATAATTTCCAAGGAAGTGAATCATTCCGTATGTCCTAGTTAGTCAGAAATTCCTGATTCATCTTTGAGCCCTCCCTAAGCAGGCTAGAAAAATCTACTTTCCCTTCAGCTGGGTTGAAATAGGATCGTCCTCCCTAGTTGACATGTGGTTTATCCTAACTTTTTATAGACTGTAAATCCGAATTAGCAACGGTAGATCATTTCAATGCAGAGAACTGCTTGTTTACATCTCACTGGAAACTGAGCACAAGTCCCTGCAAAAAAACAAATTGTAAAGCAAAATAGGAAACTGGCAGAGGTGAATCTCACCAGGGCTACGTTTTTCAAACAGCTTCTTGTTATTCTACCAGTTAAGAAATGATCTCATCTCACAGGGTGAATAATACTGCAAGGAATTAAAAGGGGGGATGGGTGGATTTTAGTCGAGATTATTATAGTAAAATTTTCTGTTACAGAGAACAATCTGGGAGTAAAAGGATTATCTCTGGGGAAAAAAAACTCAATGAAATCTAAAGCAGAAAAATGCCTCAAATTCTCAGGAGTTTGTTGAAGTTTATAAAGATCAGCAGGTCCTTACCACTTGATCCCAGGACGAAAGAGTAAGTGATGAGTAAAGCGGCGCAAAACTTCGGGGTGTAGCTTCCCATCCTCTTTCCTCGCTTGTCTCTCGGTGTTTGTCCTCAACAGTTTGTAAAGAGAAAGATGGAAAAAAGCCGGAGCTGTCAAGAGCTGATATCGCAGATTACGGGACACGTGCCTTTCTGTGCATCCAATTATCTTGCTGACTTGGAAACCCAGTCTCAGGCTCCAGCCCAATGCGTCAACTGGGAGCCGCACTCAGCAAACGGTCACACAGAGGAGGAGATTTCCTCTGCTTGCAACTCGTTCACTTTCTGCCTCTCACACTCTCGCTCTCACTTTCTCGCTCTTTCCTCAATCTTTTTCATTCTACTTTGCACACTTTAGTGACATCGTTTTTTGGCACCAGGAATCTTATACTCCAGAGTCTCGTTTCTGTCTGTCTCTGTTATTAACACAGTATATATTTAACGTAATCATAACAGCTGATTCAATTAAACATAATTAGTGCTTCTGCTTTATGAATCAAATATTGTTTTCATTACATGGGATTCCAGGATTTTTATCAACGTTTTGGGGATTGCATTCCATAATTACATTAAATTCTCAAGCAAGTAATCTTGAAAATAATGGATAAGTGTTAGGGAAAATGGTTGAGGTGCCATTATTTAAACTTAGGAGTGATGTTTCAGTGGTTTATAACTGTCCTGAACTCAGGGATAATATTGCGTTTGGGGTGAAATTGTAATTTGCAATATCAGCATATGAACACATTAACATATTTACATGAACACAATATATTTCTTTATTTTGCAATGTTGTGCTCATGCAGATGAGGAATTTTAGTGCTGTGGAATGAAACACTTTCCCACTTAGGACATGTAGTGTTAGGATCAAGCACTCCCTAATCAGATATACGTCATGGGTAAAATAGAGAATAAAAATGCCTCTACACTACCCGATCAAGCACTCCTGCTTCAATTAATCAGATACACCACAGGTAGGATACAGAGACCCTTTACACTTTAGAGGGAGTAAGTCCCATTTTCACTGGGGGTGGGACAGATTCTGACTCTGCTGGGATTCCATCACATTTGGACCAGACCTTTAAATCTCAGTCATGGAGAATTGGGTGGATCTTCTGTCCAATGCTCTATGTCAATGGGGTGTGCCAGGGGGAGTTCCCACGTCCCCCCAGGAAATTCCTCCTTTAATGCGTTTGAAAGACCACAGTGGAACTTAGATCAGTTGAACATGGCAGGAGTCCCTTTGAGGCTGTCTAAAATTCTAAAATCAATCGGAGTGGCTGCAGTGAGAGCTGAAAATTATTAAAAATAAAAATTCGTCAGCCCATTTGAGCCACGGGAGCACTCAGCTCATCCTTAGAAGGATGGATCGGATTGGCTCAGAATGGTCGCTGCTGATGCACCCTTGCCAGTGACCACATCCCCAGGGTTTGGGATAGGGCCTCGGTCCTTGGGCACAGGCAGGTAGGGGTTGCACTCCACCATACTTATACTTGCCCCATCAAGCACTCAGGCCCCAGGACAGCTACAGAAGGAGTGTCAGAGCTTTTTTTGTCCATGTGGGACATTTAGGTGCATACTATGCAGCCTCAGCAATCACAAAACAAGGTTATATCCAGGTTCCTATTAATTTATATATACTTAAAGCTGCTGATACTAATAGATCTTGATGTTCTGATTTTGGATTAATCCACCAATGAGGCACAGTGCTAAAAACAGCCCTTTCCAAATCTCCAGGCCCATGAAATTCAAACAGAAGAAACAAGAGAATAAGAAATATAAGAGCACGTTGCAGTGAGTTGCCTGTGCATCAAGGGCTAGACTACCTGGGCTCATGAGCCACAGGTTAGATGCCTGTGAGATACAGCACAGATTAGAAGCATAAATATGTTCTCTTTACACTTATCGGTCAAGCAGTTCCCAGATCAGCACCGATTAGAAACGGAGTAAAGCTCCCTCTGCACCCTCTCAACAAGCAGTCCCAAGTCAGCTGTAGTGCAGGTAAGATGCAGAATAAAGCTCCCTCTGCTCTTGCCCACAAAATGTGATTTAACCCCAACCCTCAGAAGTGTTACTGCACCAATATGACATTTCTATTTCCCACACCATCCATTATTATGGCATTTCTGAGTGAGTTTGCCAGTAATTCGACAAATTATCTTGAATTATAGTCAATTTTGGGCATTAAAGTCACTGCAGTAAGAATTGAGTTGGGATTCAGCTACCCCAATGTTGGTGATGCACAACCTGATGTGGTACAGAGCCATTAAGGATGAGGAATTTCCAAGATTGGATACTTGATCTGTGCTGAGTTGGCTAATACCAATTGGGTGGTGATGGAGGTGCTGTAATTAGCTTCAGTCTGGCTTAAAAACGAGAATATTCAGGGTTCCCACCCCCGAGGCAAGGATTGCCTCTTGTACTGTTCCCCAACAAGAATCAGCATCTTCAGGCAAGAAGGGGATAAATCTGAGAAAATAAACATTAAAAATCTATTTCTGCATTTACCCAGGTTTTACATCTGAAATAATCATGTGCTAACCAACTGCTCAATCAGGCTCCAATTACCTCCAAAAAAGCAAAATACTGCGGATGCTGGAAATCTGAAATAAAAATAGAAAATGCTGAAATACTGAGCAAGTCAAGCAGCATCCGTGGAGAAAGAAACAGAGTTAACATTTCAGGTCAATGACCTTTCTTCAGAACTGGAAGAAGATAAAGATTTAACAGTTTTTAAGCAAATACAGATGCCAGGCAAAGGGGAAGGGAGGAAAGAACAAAGGTCTGTGATAGGGTTCCTCCCCCACACCTTTACCTGGCTCTGCGCTTGCTTAAAAACTGTTAAATCTTTAACTTCTTCCAGTTCTGACGAAAGGTCATCGACCTGAAACGTTAACTTTGTTTCTTTCTCCAATTACCTCCTCATTGTTAATTGTAAACAATTTTACAACACCAGCAATTTTATTTTAAATTCACAAGCTTTCGGAGACTTCCTCCTTCCTCAGGTAAATGTTCAGGAGCTCCACATCATTGTTAATTGTAAGATTTATATCAATGAGTGTTAATTGTATTCAAGTGGTGGGTATCAATTGGGGGCTCTCTTGTGTCCTTTATATAGGAAGTTAATTTAGGGTGTGGTGTGTGTGTAAGGGGAATCTCTATGAATAAAAGCTTGGAAACAACTAAAGACCAGGCTCTAGTATTCTATCCTTCAACGGCTATCCAATTATACCACTCGTGAGCTGTGCCATTTACAGCAGTGCTTTCTTGCTTACTCTAATTTAGAATGTGTTTTGCAATAAATCATAACCAACTGACAGACACAAAACACAAACCAATAAATACCCATTGGCACAAGTCAACAGAACAACAAATACACAGAAAATCTACCCCATAATCTGAAATCTATGGACTGTAAAGAAATCAGCATCTGTCAGATGCTGCAACAACAACAACTTGCATTTATATAGCGCCTTTAACGTAGGAAAACATACCAAGGTGCTTCACAGGAGCATAACAAGACAAAAATTAACACCGAGCCAAAGGAGATGTTGGGAGAGGTGAATAAAAGTTTGGTCAAAGAGCTAAGTTTTAAGGAGGGTCTTAAAGGAGGAGAAAAAGACAGAGAGACAGAGGTTTAGGAAGGGAATTTCAGAGCTTAGAGCCTACACGGCTGAAGGCACACCACCAATGGTGGGGCGAAGGGAGTGGGGGATGCACAAGAGTCCAGAATTGGAGGACGCAGAGTTGTTGGCGGGTTGTAGGGCTGGAGGATGGTGCGGTCAATCATGTCAAAGGCTACAGAATTCGAGGAGGGATAATGCAACATGGTCACAGTCACAGAGGATGTAATTTCTGATTTTGATTAGAGCTGTTTCAATGCTCTGGCAGGGGCATTGCGATGGCTTCAGTCATCTCCTGCACTGATTTCCATTAGCCCCAGCCAGTGTTTGCTCCCTAACCCACCTGAAACAATTGCTAATTGCAAGACAATTGCAAGACCAAAACGCAAAAGCTCATTTTGTTCATATATCAAAAAATATCTTGCATTTGAGAATAGAGCAAGGCTGCAAGGTTTGAATAACATTCACATGTATAATATAATGCTTTGCTTTCTTTCTGTTTTTTGAACTAAGTTTTTTGTTTACCAGTAAAAAGCTGTCATTTGAAGCCTTAATTGTGTTAAATATAGCACTACCAATGGCTGGAAGTGAGTTATTATAGTGTAATTTCAACAAGGAGAGGGCTTTCAACAAGAAGAGGCTTAGATGATATCATAACGTGCAAGAGTGAAGCTGGAGTGTTTTGGGATGTGAGCTGAACTCTGAGATTAAATTGATGACTCAGTAGGTCATCCAGTGTGGTGCCAAGGCATACAGACCAGAAAATCCCAGTTGGCAAATCTCAGCCAGAGCATAGGTAGAAGTGGCAAACAGGGCCACCTCCTCACAACCACCTCATGCAGTATCACCGCCACCTCAGAAATCATCAGAGGTTGAGTGCTGGTCTACTCCATTACTTATGTGTAGACTTTGATTTTTGCCTGTCGGTCCTTAGCTCTCCCTTCATCCTTGGCAATGGCTGCCAATGGGTTGAGATTCCTCTTCAGTCTTTCAAAGTCTGTAAGAATTTTTGTCTCCTTGTTCTGCCACTTCCCTATAATTATCTGATTCCCTTTAAGTTTTCACTGATATGCAATTTTCCACTTCCTTCATTAGTCTGTTCCCTGCACCTGTCCAAATCGACGCCTGGAACTGTGAATAATTATGCAAACGAGTTGACCCACAAAAATTGAGTGCTATCAGCACCCTACCATTCTTCTGGGATTAGTACCAGTTCTTAACCATTTAGACCTGATTTACACCATTACATGAAAATCAGGGGAAAGGGGAGCTTCGGTTACAGAAGTGACCTCAAATGTAGAATAATGTTATCAGCTTTCAGCATTATAACACGTTCTGGGTTACTGGCATAAGTCAAACTTTAAATTGTTGGCTTCAATGTTTGCATAATTATGGAAATAATTTAAATATTTTAATTTGTTTTGGAACTTCTCTTGGAAATATCTATCCTCAGTATAACGGACAAGTTTCTGTGTTGCATAAAAAGTTGAGCATCAACCAAAGAACTAAGCAGCTGACAGCAAAACATACAATACTCTGCTGTCAGCAATGCCACAAAGCCAGCTCAACAGAAACAACTGGAGGCTTACATTAACCCCGTCAGCAGCAGCATATCTCCCTGTCTCCTTTTCCTTTGTTTCTTTTCTTCTCGTTCTCTTTCTAGTTCTTTCTTTTTTATCATTTGTTCTTGGGATGTGGGAAATACGGGCAAGACTGTATTTATTGCTCATTATCACTGCATTAGGGAAAAGGTGATGGTTGGTCTTTTTGAACTGTTGCAGTCCTTTTGGCGATGGTGCTCCCACAATGGTATTAGGTAGGGAGTTCCAGAATTTTGACCCAGTGACAGTGAATGAATGGTTCCCTGGTGTCCTGGCCAACATTTATTCCTCCACCAACATCACTAAAACAGATTATCTGGTCATTATCTCACTGCTGTTTGTGGAACCTTGTGTGCAAATTGGCTGTCACGTTTCCTACATTACAACAGTGACTGCATTTCAAAAGTACTTCATTGGTTGTAAAATGCTTTGGGACGTCGTGAGGTGGTGAAAGGTGCTATATAAATGTAAGTCTTTCTTTTCGTAATACATATCCCAATCAGGATGATTTGTGACTTGCAGGGAAACGTGGAGGTGAAAGTGTTCCTATGATCTTGCTGTTCTTGCCCTTCTTGGTGGTAGAAGTTGTGGGGCCTTGAGGTGTTGTCAAAGTAAGCTCGATGAGTTACTTCAGTGCATCCTGTAGATAGCACGTACTGCAGCCACAGCGCATCCAGTCCAGTGACGGGGCAGCAATCAAGCGGAATATCTGTAACACATTCTCCCTGTAACATGTTGTTCCTGTAACACATGGTTCTTGTAAATATACACTCTCTGTAACACATTCTTTCTATATCACATTGGGTAGATTTTGACATTGTGTGATTGTGTAAAACAGGTGATAGTGAATCGGCAGCCCGTTTTAAATCTCTCCCGATTTTTATTTCCATTGACTTCAAAAGTCAAAATCAACCCCATTCGTTCTGTAACACATTCTCTCGGTAATACATCTTCTTTGTCACACAATCTGTTTGCCATCATACTTCAGCTTCATATTCACTTTCTAAGCACAACTGGCTCTCTTTAACCAGGCTGTTTTGATTTTCCTATTGCGAAATCTAGGTGATGGGCCAAGGCTGATATCTCAGGACACCACCAAGGCTGAAGTGATTAGGAGGGAAGATGTGATATATCATGTGATTTGGTGACAAATCCTTTTCTATGACACAAATTCTTTATGGCTCTTAAAGACATATGAACAGAAGGAGAGTATTATAAAAATCCCTATTGTTCTGCCCCACACATAGAAACTGTGCAGACCATTGTAATTGTGTTCTTGGCTTGCAGTTAATCTCATATCCCTCCACTCTGTTTGATCAGGAATCTGTTTTTTTTTTGAGTGCTTCAATGGGGTCCACATTCACCGTAACATTTTCCATAAGGAGGTAAATTTACATACGAGGCAGTCACTTCTTAAGACACATTTAGCTTGAGCTATCCTTAGTTTATAATCAAGCCACTGTCTCAATAAAGGCTTGTGCTGCCAGTAAAAATTGAGATATGCAATTTTCTCAATTTGAGAGGAAGACAAGTGAATGATGAACACATATGTGGTTAACAAAGCCCTTCCTCGCTCCTGTAATGAACCAAGAGTCCCATTGCTCCCTGTGGAGCCCTCTATTTATACCACATGTCTGGTTTTGATGAACACAATTCCATGGTGAATGGAAATTGGATCCCACCCATCATGTGGTTCAGACGAAACGGACATACAAGATGTTGTTGGTTAAAAATCTAAATAAAACTCAACCAACATAGTTTTTATATAAAAGAAATAGAAAGCTGAGCATAAATAAAAAAAACACCATTGAGTAGTGCTCACTGACATTATTATCCTACATGTTTAATGAACCTTGCTGACACTGCTGATGTGTACACTCTGTTTATTCCCTCCCTGGGGCAGAATCTCAAATGTGACCAGCTAAAAGTAGTCAGATGCTTTGAGATTGCCTTAGAACATTCACAAGGAGCAACAGTGCAAAAGGAACAATAACTCTTTCTGTGGCTTGTGCCTTCTGATTCAAATCAGCAAAAAAACATTTGGAAAGCACCTAAAGTCAATACTGTTTGGGAACTCAGTTTTAACAAAAAATCCTCTCCTCTCCTGTCTCTTGTGGCTGTATAGTTCCACCGATGTGACCATTCTTCAGAGGTCAGCCTGGACGGTGAGTGTCGGAAAATTATTTTACCGTGGGAAGCACCACTGCTGATCCTGATCCTGTCCTCACTCAATGTCCACACATCCGTGCTTTCCAGTAAGCTAATTTTTCCCTTCCATACTTCAGGGACATTGGGGTAATTTTGACTTTGGACGATAGCGTAAAATGCGTGATATCAGCTCGGCCACTCGTTAAACACTTCCGCCGATTTTCGATTCCATGGAAACGGAAACCAGGAGAGATGTTTAACAGGTGGCCGAGCCAATAGCGCGCGCTTTATATTATTGTCCAAGTCAAGATGACCCCCATTGAGTCCAATTGTAGCATCCTGCTGCCCTGACTGAGATCAGCTAACACAGACTAAGAATTGAACCTGGGACCCTCCAGGTCTGGGAAGCTCATTTCTTTACTGGGACATCAAGGGTGCCTGCTGCTCAGTTTAATGCAAGCACACTGACTATGTTTCTTTTATAACAAAGTTATCTCTCCACTGCCCTGGTCACTTTTCTTCTCTAATGATATATATTTACTAAAGGCTGACATATAATCACAGCCTGTAAATAACAATCACTTACTCTTTGAAAAAGATATTTTCTCTCCATTTTTGCTCGCACACAAACCATTTGTGCGTGGAAGGTGAACAAGTGCTGACCTGTGATTTATTTGCACTTTTAAAGGTGCTTTGTAAATAAAGCAGAGAGTGTCTCTTATGAGCCCTAGATACCCTGGAACAGCTCCGGCCTGAGGCCTGAAGGTCCATTACATAGACTTCACTTGAACGGACAATCCAACCCGCTCAAAGTGCAAGGTTTTACTGTAATGGGAAGCACTGGAAACACAGTTACTTAATTCAAGGGTGCAAAGTGTGGTAATGACTCAGAGTGGTTTCAGAGTGCGATTAACTTGCAAGCTTAAATATGTTCTCTCCGTGCAATTGTCTAAACATACGTTTTAATCACCATCACAGAGAGCTGCCAGGCAATCCGTTGTATAAAGGTACGATTACAGCAGAAGCTCGCTGCTATAAGAACTGATCCATAAATTGGAAAATACTTTTTGTTTGCAATCCCTCACTCCTTCAAATCCACATGATCATCCTATGATAAATCCACTTCAAGTGCCCTGATGGCTCAGCTAGTAAAGGCACTGCCCAATGAGTCATACACAACAACAACTAGCTTTTATAAAGTGCTTTTAATGTAGAAAAACATCCCAAAGTGCTTCGCAGGGGTGCTGAGCCAAAGGAGGAGGTATTAAAGAAGGTGACCAAAAGCTTTTTACAATAAATGGGTTTTAAGGAGGGTCTTAAATGAGAGGGAGGTGGAGAGGCCAAGTGGTTTGGGGAGGGAACTCCAGAGTGCTGAGACCGAGGCAGCTGAAGGCATGGCTGCCAGTAGTGGGGCAAAGGGAAGGGAGGATGCACAAGACCCCAGAGTCACAGAAACAGAATTTGGGTTGTAGGGCAGGAAAAGGCTACGGAAATAGGGAGGGACTAGGCCATGAAGGGATTTAAACACAAGGATGAGAATTTTAAATTTGAGGTATTAGGGGACCAGGAACCAGTGAGGACGGGGTAATGGGTCAGCGGTACTTGATGCAGAATAGGATACGGGCAGCAGAGTTTTGGATGAGCTGAATTATATGGAAGGTGGAGGATGGTGGCCAGCCAGGAGAGCATTGGAATAGTTGAGCCTGGAGGTAACAAAGGCATAGATGATGATTTCAGCAGAAGATGGGCTGAGATAGGGGCAGAGGTGAGTGATGATATGGAGGTGGAAGTGGACGGTCTTTGTGATGGATAGGATATGGGGTTGGAAGCTTGGAGTCAAATAGGATGTGAAAGCTGCAAATAGTCTGGTTCAGCCTAAGACAGTGGCTGGGAAGGGGCAAGGAATTGGTTGCAGGGCAGCCCCATGGAACTGGACAATGGAAGAGAGGTGGAGGAGGAGGATGGTGTGGTCAATCATGTCAAAAGCTGCAAAGAGGTAAAGGAGGACAAGGAGAGATAACACACCACAGTCAGAGTAACAGAGGATGTCATTTGTGACTTTGGCCATTTTGATACTGTGGGAGGGGTGGAAACCCAATTGGAGATTTATATGGCGAGAGAATTTAGGGGGGACAGTGGAGAAAGGCCAAGGGTGAGTTGGGATGGAGATTGAAATCACTGAGGAAAAGGAGTCATTCAGTGCAGAATCTGAGTGAGGAAAGGAGGAAGGATGGGGGGAACCTAGGGGTAGAGCATGGTGAATGGGCAGTAGTCAAAGAGGATTTTAAAGGAGAGGTGAGAGGAATGGAATGAGGGAAGATGCTCAAAGGGGGAGAAGGTACCAGAGGAGTAGGAGGAGAGATTAAGATGTGATTTAGTGATAAGGGCCACTCTGCCACCACTCCAGTTTGGGCAAGGCAGATAGTGGAAAGTAAAACCAGGCAAGGAAACTTTGGTAAGAGGCAAGATTTTGGCACCCATAAGCCAAGTTTCAGTCAAAGCCAGGATGTCAATATAATCATCCAATATGGACCAGGAAGATCCCAGGTTTAATCTTTGGTCTCTGCTGAATTAAATGATCTCTGCTTGGGCAGCTGTGGGGTATACTTCTCATTTTAAAGGAAAAAAATCAGCCATGGCTCCAGCTCCTGAATGTTATCCAGTGACCGTTGCTGGAAAGTGTGCGTGTGGACATCATAAGCCCATTCTGCCCATCAAAGCTCATCCTTCAATTGGGTGAGAACTAGGGTTGCCAACCCTCCTGGATTGTCCTGCAGTCTCCAGCAATTAAAGATTAATCTCTCCGGACACTGCTTTGAGCAACCCAGGACAGAAATCATAGGGAATTTTCAAAATCAATATTGAATGGTGAATCAGATTTAGCTTGTTATCAGCTTCTCATTAGTTTCAGGCATTCCTGGAGACTCTATACTCCAGCCAATGTTTGAAATATCAAGGCAATGTCCGCTTGCCCTCTCTCAACCATCTTATTGGTGAACTGGTGCTGTGACTTACAATTCTACCATAAAGTCAGTGCTGTCTTGCTTTATGTCATGTAATGAAACCTCCCAGAATAGGTCCAATCAAAGTTGGCAACCCTAGTGAGGCATGAAGAATGGCCACTTGGGGCCAGTTACTGGGCAGTGGCCAGTGACCAAGGAGCAGACTCCAGACAGGAGAAAGAGTTAACTTCAGGTCCCTCATTTGCATATTTATTCACAACATCACTTTTTTCTCAAATATCTCCAACACTCTCTCCTGCTCAATAACAAAATAACTGCTGGTGGTACAAATTATTACCAAAGTCACTGATATATAGTTGCCACAAAAAAAAATTGATGGAACTGCATGATGCAATCCCCAAAACGCCGGTTAAAAATCATAGAATGTTGTGTAATAAAAATGGAATATGACTTAATTAGTCAGTGTATCAGCTAAATGAATGCAGAGCAGGGACCGAACTTGCAACATTCTTGGTCTGAACGGCTCAGTGCCATACCTGCGGTGCCATGAATTCTGTCTCTTTTTATTCTGATTATTGTCCCAGCTCAGATGAGGTGCTTTTCCAGACACCCTCACACCCCGCAGGGAACACTTCAGTCTTGGGCTGAGATGCACCCGTCTAGTCCTGTCTCCTGATCGCTTAACCCCAGTATTAGAGCAAAATCATTTCAGAAACACGCTGCTGGAGGGCATCCATTACAAGAGTTACCTGTTCATTTTGATAATTATATGTACAGTAGAATGATCTGTCATTGAGAGGGAGTAACAGTGCCAAAGGCAAAGCTTCCACCTCCTGATCGGTCTATTACCAAAATGTTCCTGTACAGCGAGAAACATGGGGGCTGTCAGAAATTAAATAGCAGAAGATGGCCAACATGGAACCGTAACCTGGAGAAAAAATTGGCAGAACAAAGGAACAAAATGAAACACTAAAAGTGGGAACACTGGAATTGTGGTGCTGTTTATCTATATAATGAAGACTATGGGGTAGAAATTAGCCTTGGCCTATTTTTGGGCCATTCTCCTTCAACCCCTCTCCCCTGTCTTCCAGCTCCTTGCAACTGTCCTTGCATGGTTCCATTCCTACCTATCTGAATGGAGACAGAGCATCAAAAGCAATGGCTTCTCTTCCTTCCCTCACACTGATACCTCCAAGATCCCCAAAGGATTTCTACTCAACTCCCCTTCCTCTTCCTTATCTACATGCAATCGCTTGGCAACATCATCCACAGGTACAGAATCAGCTTTCACATGTATGCTCATGATGCCCAGCTCTAATTTTCCACCACTTCTCTTGACCCCTTCCATGCCGTCAGACTGCTTGTCCGACATCAAGGCCTCCAGCACAATGTGAGGAAAACCGAAGCCATCATCTTCCGCCCCTGGCACAAGCTACTTATGCTTATTTGTGAAGCATCCTGAGAGATTTCTTTATGTTTATGGTGCTTTATGAATGCAGATTGTTGTTGTTGTTGTCTGCATTGGCTCAGCAACTTATCTGATATGCTCAACCATCACAAATCAATATTTATAAATATGGCACTGACTTTTCAACTGTTTGATGCAATGAGTTAGAAATACACAGATTGCATCTTCAGATCGAGTGTTTATTTTTATTTTTCCATTTTCATGTATTTTTCTATTATTCTTTAAATCTACCTCCACTTGTGTCTCCCAACAGCACTGCCCAGATAGGGAATTCAATGGCATATTGAATTTGAAATTGAAATTGAATTGAGTTTGAAATTGAGAGTACAAACGCACCGCACCCAAGAAATGGTAAATAAAAAATGTCGCCCACTTGAATCAGAAGGGGATCTTCCAAAGTTGAGGTTAAGGCACATTGTTGAGCCAGAGCAGAGCTTTACTCTGGATCTGGCCCGTGCTGTTTCTCACCTGGAATTGTTAGATGCCTATACCAAAGTGAAAGGGGTTCAATTGGAACATAAGAATTAGGAGCAGGAGTAGGCCATACGGTCCCTCGGGTCTGATCCGCCATTCAATAAGATCACGGCTGATCTTCGACCTCAACTCCACTTTCCCACCCGATCCCCATATCTCTTGATTCCCCTAGACCCCAAAATCTATCTATCTCCGCCTTGAATATACTCAACGACTCAGTATCCACAGCCCTTTGGGGTAGAGAATATCAAAGATTCACAATCCTCTGAGTGAAGAAAGTCCAGTCTTAAATGGCCAGCCCCTTATCCTGCAACTATGCCCCTTATACAGGGTATAACAGCATAGTGGTTATGTTATTGGACTCGTAATCCAGAGGCCTAGACTAATAATCTGGAGACATGAGTTCAAATCTCGCCACGGCAGCTGAGGAATTTAAATTCAGTTAATTAAATAAAATCTGGAATAAAAAGCTAGTATCAGTAATGGTGACCATGAAATTACCAGATTGTTGTAAAAACCCATCTGGTTCATTAATGTCCTTTAGGGAAGCAAACCTGCCATCCTTACCCAGTCTGGCCTATATGTGACTCCAGACCCACAGCAATGTGGTTGATTCTCAACTGCCCTCTGGAATGGCCTAGCAAGCCACTCAGTTTTACGATGCCGCTACAAAAATATGTAATAAGAATAAAACCGGAAGGACCACTAGGCACCGGACACAACAAAGGCAAACCAAGTCCAGTCAACACTGCATAGTCATCCTCACTAACATCTGGGGACTTGTGCCAAAATTGGGAGAGTGGTCCCACAGACTAGTTAAGCCTGGCATAGCCATACTCACAGAGTCATACCTTTCAGCCAACGTCCCGAACTCCTCCATCATCACCCCTGGGTCTGTCCTGTCCCACTGGCAGGACATACCCACCAGAGGTGGTATATGGTGAGGGGGGCGTGGCCCTAGGAGTCCTCAACATCGACTCCAGACCCCATGAAGTGTCATGGCATCATGTCAAACATAGGCAAGGAAACCTCCTGCTGATTACCACCTACCTCCCTCAGCTGATGAATCAGTACTCCTCCATGTGAAGCACTGAGGGTAGCAAGGGCACAGAATATACTCTGGATAGGGGACTTCAATGTCCATCATCAAGAGTGGCTCGGTAGCACCACTAGTGACTGAGCTGGCCGAGTCCTGGAGGACATAGCTGCCAGACTGGGCCTGTGGCAGGCGGTGAGAGAACCAACACGAGGGAAAAACCTACTTGACCTTGTCCTCACCGATCCACTTGTTGCAGATGCATCTGTCCATGACAGTATTGGTAGGAGTGACCACTGCACAGTCCTTGCGGAGACAAAGTCCCATCTTCACACTGAGGACACCGTTCATCGTGCTAAATGGGATAGATTCACAACAGATCTAGCAGCTCAAAACTGGGCATCCATGAGACGCTGTGGAGCAGCAACAGAATTGTATTCCACCACAATCTGTAACCCCATGGCCCGACATATCCCTCACTCTACCGTTACCATCAAGCCAGGGGATCAACCCTGGTTCAATGAGGAGTGTAGAAGAGCATGCCAGAAGAAGCACCAGGCAAACTACAAATGAGATGCCAACCTGGTGAAGCTACAACACCGGACTACATGCATGTTAAACAGCGGAAGCAGCATGCTATGGACAGAGCTAAGCGATCCCACAACCAATGGATCAGATGAAAGCCAGTCGTGAAAGGTGGTGGACAATTAAACAACTAACGGGAGGAGGAGGCTCCATGAACATCCCCATCCTCAGTGATGGCAGAGCCCAGCACGTGAGTGCAAAATACAAGGCTGGAGCGTTTGCAACCATCTTCATCCAGAAGAGCCGTGTGGATGATCGATCTTGGCCTCCTCCCGAGATTCCCACCATCACAGAAGCCAGTCTTCAGCCAATTCGATTCACTCCATGTGATATCAAGAAACAGCTGAGAGCACTGGATACATCAAAAGCTATGGGCCCCGACAACATCCCGGCTGTAGTGCTGAAGATTTGTGCTCCAGAACTAGCCGCACCTCCAGCCAAGCTGTTCCAATATAGCTACAACACTGGAATCTACTCAACAAAGTGGAAAATTGCCCAGGTATGTCCTCTCCATAAAAAGAAGGACAAATCCAATCTGGCCAATTATCGCCCCAACAGTCTACTCTCAATCATCAGCAAAGTGATGGAAGGTGTCGTCCACAGTGCTATCAAGCGGCACTTACTCACCAATAACCTGCTCACCAATGCTCAGTTTGGGTTCCGCCAGGACCACTCAGCTCCAGACCACATTACAGCCTTGGTCCAAACATGGACAAAATGGCTGAATTCCAGAGGTGAGAGTGACTGCCCTTGACATCAAGGCAGCATTTGACCGAGTGTGGCACCAAGGAGCCCTAGTAAAATTGAAGTCAATGGGAATCAGGGGGAAAACTTTCCAGTGGCTGGAGTCATACCAAGCACAAAGGAAGATGGTAGTGGTTGTTGGAGGCCAATCATCTCAGCCCCAGGAAATCGCTGCAGGAGTTCCTCGGGGCAGTGTCCTGCGCCCAACCATTTTCAGCTGCTTCATCAATGACCTTCCCGCCATCATAAGGTCAGAATTGGCGATGTTTGCTGATGATTTCAGGTGTCCAGTTCCATTTACAACCCCTCAGATAATGAAGCAGTCCGTGCCTGCATGCAGCAAGACCTGGACAACATCCAGGCTTGGGCTGATAAATGGCAAGTAATATTCGCGCCACACAAGTGCCAGGCAATGACCATCTCCAACAAGAGAGTCTAACCTTCTTCCCTTGATATTCAACGGCATTACCATCGCCGAATCCCCCACTTTCAACATCCTGGGGGTCACCATTGACCAGAAACTTAACTGGACCAGCCACATAAATACTGTGGCTACAAGAGCAGGTCAGAGGCTGGGTATTCTGCGGCGAGTGACTCACCTCCTGACTCTCCAAAGCCTTTCCACCATCTACAAGGCACAAGTCAAGAGTGTGATGGAATACTCTTCACTTGCCTGGATGAGTACAGCTCCAACAACACCTAAGAAGCTCGACGCCATCCAAGACAAAGCAGCCCGCTTGATTGGTATCCCATCCACCATCTTAAACATTCACTCCCTCCGCCACGAGCACAACGTGGCTGCAGTGTGTACCATCTACAAGATGCACTGCAGCAATGTGGGAAATTGCCCAGGCATGTCCTGTCCACAAAAAGCAGGACAAATCCAATCTGGCCAATTACCGCCCCATCAGTCTACTCTCAATCATCAGCAAAGTGATGGAAGGCGTCGTCCACAGTGCTATCAAGCGGCACCAATAATCTGCTCACCAATGCTCAGTTTGGGTTCCGCCAAAACCATTCGGCTCCAGACCTCATTACAGCCTTGGTCCAAACATGGACAAAAGAGCTGAATTCCAGAGGTGAGGTGAGAGTGACTGTCCTTGACCTCAAGGCAGCATTTGACCGAGTGTGGCACCAAGGAGCCCTAGTAAAATTGAAGTCAATGGGAATCAGGGGGAAAACTCTCCAGTGGCTGGTGTCAAACCTAGCACAAAGGAAGATGGTAGTGGTTGTTGGAGGCCAATCATCTCAGCCCCAGGACATTGCTGCAGGAGTTCCTCAGGGCAGTGCCCTAGGCCCAACCATCTTCAGCTGCTTCATCAATGACCTTCCCTCCATCATAAGGTCAGATGTGGGGATGTTCGCTGATGATTGCACAGTGTTCAGTTCCATTCGCAACCCCTCAGATAATGAAGCAGTCCATGGCCGCATGCAGCAAGACCTGGACAACATCCAGGCTTGGGCTGATAAGTGGCAAGTAACATTTGCGCCAGATAAGTGCCAGGCAATGACCATCTCCAACAAGAGAGAGTCTAACCACCTCCCCCTGATATTCAACGGCATTACCATCGCCGAATTCCCCACCATCAACATCCTGGGGGTCACCATTGACCAGAAACTTAACTGGACCAGCCATATAAATACTGTGGCTACTACAGCAGGTCAGAGGCTGGGTATTCTGTGGCGAGTGACTCACCTCCTGACTCCCCAAAGCCTTTCCACCATCTACAAGGCACAAGTCAGGAGTGTGATGGAATACTCTCCACTTGCCTGGATGAGTGCAGCTCCAACAACACACAAGAAGCTCGACACCATCCAGGACAAAGCAGCCCGTTGATTGGCACCCCATCCACCACCCTAAACATTCACTCCCTTCACCACTGGCACACCGTGGCTGCAGTGTATACCATCCACACGATGCACTGCAGCAACTTGCCAAGGCTTCTTCGACAGCACCTCCCAAACCCGCAACCTCTATCACCTAGAAGGACAAGGGCAGCAGGCACATGGAAACAACACCAACTGCACATTCCCCTCCAAGTCATACACCATCTCAACTTGGAAATATATCGTTGTTCCTTCATCGTCGCTGGGTCAAAATCCTGGAACTCCCTACCTAACAGCACTGTGGAGAACCTTCACCACATGGACTGCAGCGGTTCAAGAAGGCAGCTTATCACCACCTTCTCAAGGGCAATTAGGGATGGGCAATAAATGCTGGCCTTGCCAGCGACGCCCATTTTACATGAACGAATAAAAAAATACTCGCCAAGGATTCTTCGACAGCACCTTCCATACCGTGACCTCCACTACCTGGAAAAACAAGGGCAGCAGGCACATAGCAACAGCACCACCTGCACGTTCCCCTCCAAGTCACACTTCATCCTGACTTGAAAATATATCGCTGTTCCTTCATCATCACTGGGTCAAAATCCTGGAGCTCCCTACCTAACAACACTGTGGGAGTACCTTCACCACACTGACTGCAGTGGTTCAAGAAGGCAGCTCACCACCACCTTCTCTTGAGCAATTCGAGTGGGCAATAAAAGCTGGCCTTGCCAGCGACGCCCACATCCCATGAATGAATAAAAAAAAAGTTCTAGATTCTCCAGCCAGGGAAAACAACCTCTCAGCTTCTAACCTGTCAAGCCTCCTCAGAATCTTATATATTTCAATGAGATCACCTCTCATTCTTCTAGAAAGCACTGACATTCTTTACCTTCCTTAGCCTTAAAATTCTCAAACAATATAAAAATAGAAAAATATATAAAGAATTAGGAGATTACAAACAGAGACATTGTGTTTACATTATGTGAGTGATTAGTATTCAAATGAAAACAGAAAAACTAATGATTGAATTGATTCGCTGAGGAGATTATGAAAATAAATTGAAGAGTTTGTGTGGTCAGGTGGTTGAATGACTGGGTGACTGAATGGCCAGGTGACTGAATGACTGGGTGACTGAGTGGCCGGGTGACTGAATGACTGGGTGGTTAAGTGGCTGGGTGGTTGAATGAGCGTGTGGTTGAGTGACTGGCTGATCGACTGGCTGGGTGATCGACTGGCTGGGCAGTCGAGTAGAATCTCAAAATCAAACACTGCATTGCTATGATATTTTTCATTGTTGTGAGTGTATATAATTCCTCTGTTTTCCTTTCTGTCGCCCAGTATTCATGCACTGGTTATAGCTTTTAAGGCTCCACCCCTCACTATTCTTAGCTGACCATTGACATGTGCTTGAAAATGAACGTCTTCAGTTTAAAGTGTTAAAAGTATGCAATAGGATAGGTGCAGGAAACTGTTTCCTCTGGTGGGGGAATCAAGAACAAGGGGATGTACTTTTAAAATTAGAGTTAGGCCATTCAGGAAGCACTTTTTCACACAAGGAGTAGTAGAAATCTGGAGTTGTATATTCTGTTATGACCTCTGGTGTCAGCTGGATTGTTCGTTCCAATTCTGAACATCTCTATGTCAGTTCAGATTGTTTGCTAGAATGGCTACTAGTTGAGAGAGCGGTTAGTTTACTGAGAAGTTGGTTAAGTAAGTGGTTAGTTAGTTGAGTAAGTAGTTGAGCAACCAATTGTTTGAGTAAGTGGTTGGGTGGATAACCAATTAATTCAGTGGTTTGCTGAGTAACCGGAAAATTGAGTGAGTGGTTGGTTGTATGACAGATTGACCACTGCAGTGTAGAAAGTGTGAATTAATCAAGAGAGAGGGCCCTTGTCAGCCTCCTTTGTGTGGCTGCTACTGATTTTTCACTTTGGAAAATGTTGAAAAATAGGAATTGGGTCTCAGTGCAATGAACACTAGCTCACAACAATGTCAGACCAGGTGTTATTGGACTGGAGATGGACAACCAGGATTATTTGGGGAGGTTGCCACAGTACATTTAAGGTTTCATTTTTACATTTAGAATCTCAATATTAAACATTGAATCACTATGATATTTTTCATTGTTTTGAGTATATTCCTCTGTTTACATTTCTGTCACCCAGTATTCCTGCACTTCTGCACCGGTTATAGCTTTGAAGGCGACTGGGAGACTTGCCCCATCCCTCACCACTTCAAGCTGATTTTGGCAGCTCTTGGAAATGAACATCTCCTCAAATTTCCCTTCCCCTTCCTGCTTGTATCTCACCAAAGTGACACAGCTGAGAAAGAGGTTTTGTTGAGGCGGTGAGTTTGGTGAACCTACAACTCCCCACCGCTATGGTGCAGCACCAGGATGTGGCATGAGTAATTGATTTAAGGGTCCCGTTAAAATTCTTTAAGTCATTTTTATTTCCAAAAATGGGAGCAGGGATATTATAGGTGTTTATTTAAAATGAGCATTTTTATGTAGCGAAAAACCACAAATGGAACTGTTGGGATTTTGGAGACCTGAACTGGAAGCCACACTGAAAAATACTCGTAATGACCTGTCTCAAGTAATAACCAGTCTACTGAATAAAGACTGCATAAACCATAGCATAACAGGCGGGTCTTGGCAACATATCATTCATAAAGTATGACAGTGGAACTATTTTCACCTGTGGTCATTTTGGTTGAAAATGCTGATCACAGGATAGCATAGAACTGCTTCAAAATTATTTTAAAACCATCAATTCCTGTATTATACTAAATAGGGCCTTTTATATTGTCCTTTTAATTTTGTATCCCAGGAGCCCGATGTCTGTCACCTAGTTATTGTGGACAGGTTTAATAGACCAGCTCATCTTTTCCTGTCTGTTGTTTTTGTATGCTTGTAAGGACTACCTCCCCCTGCTGGTTAGAATCAGCAAACTCACCACAGGTTAGGGATTGAATTTTGGCCCTTTTTATCTCTGTGGCTCAGTACGACACCACCTAGCATGCTTACCTCTAAGCCTTTACTCAGTCTAAATATGTCCTGTGTTTGTTCTAAGGGATTAATTAGTGCTTCGTTGACCCCTTGGGTAGAGCAAACATCTCATTATTTTCTTGTTGCATTTTCTTCTTGTTCTCTGAACTATTATTTTCTTACCATTTTGCTTCTTGTTATATTAATTATGTTTTCTGATCGTTTATTCTGGGTTTAGAAGACATAGGCTGGTTCCACTTATCGTGCTTCCCTTTCTGCAGTGTAAGGCAAAGCTCTAGTTACTGGACTGTGATTACGATAATATGGCTGTTCCCCCCTTCCTGCCCTCCCACATGGGTTTGAATTACAGACTATTATTGGTGACTTCAAAGCACTTATCCACATTTAGCAATCAGAAAAGAAGACCTGAAAAATTGACTAGCCAAAAGAATTGCTTTCTGCTGGCTGTAAGAGGCCTATGTGAAATGAGTTTGGACTGCCTCACCTGACTTCCTAGTGGGAATGGGCCCACAACACAAACTACCACTAATTTGGCATTAATTGGCATTAACTTGTTTATCCAACTCAAAGAGGCCACACGATGGCTGATGTGGGAAATAGGAATGTTAGTAAAATAGTATTGAGTGCTCTTCTCAGGTTGGGGGTAAGATGCATCATCATTGCAAAAGGCGCTTTGCTGTACATCTAACCATGCTATATCTGACTGTGTTCTATGCTGACACTTGTGTCCAAAATAGTCGAGTGTTGCATTTCCCAGCACTGACACCCTTCACTTTGATGAGGACAAATAATTCACCCCCAACTTCTTTCCACAGTGAATTCCACACTCCCTGCCACACTCAAAGAGAGCGTCATTTGGAGATAAAAATGCAACAATGTAGCCCCGATTCTCTAACCTGCAGTCCCTGAGAACATGAATCGCACAGATAGCACTGGATCATGGAATTAATCCTTCTGTCCATTTATAAACACAATATGCAAATGTTAGTCCTGAACGATGTGATAAAATCACCAAGATATTTTCATATTTATTTCTTTTTCTATTGAAAAGGCGAGAGCCAAAAGGAGTGACATTTTAATAAATAATATATTTGCATTTCTATTGCACAATATCACCATCAAATTGTCTCAAAAAGCTTCCTTTACATTGAATTACTTTTGCAGTAAAGTTGTGTAAGCAAACATGACAGCTATTTTGCGCAGAGCAAGATCCTACGCACAGGATTGAGATGAATGACCAGTTAATCTGTTTTTCTGGTGGCAACTGAGTGAAAGATATGGAACTGTATTTATTTTTAAAAGCATATACATCAAAATAGATTACACTTTCAAAGCAGTTCTAACTCACCACCACCTGTCGCGACCCCTCCACTGCCTCCGTGTGGTCAGACTGCTTGACCGACACCTGGTCTTGGATGAGTCACAATTTCCTCCAGCCAAACATTGGGAAGAGCAAAGCCATTGTTTTTGGCCCCTGCCACAAACTCTGTGCCCTTGCCACTGGTTCTATCCCTCTCCCAAAGTCACTGTCTCAGTTGAACCTTGAGCTGAGCTTCCTATCCTATGTCCTTTCCATCACAAAGGCCGCCTACTTCCACCTCTATAACATTGCCCATCTCTGCCTCTACCTGTGCCCATCTGTCTCTATTTGTGCCCATCTGCTGTTGAAACCATCATCCGTGCCTTTGTCACCTTCAGACTTGACTATACCAATGCTCTTCTAGCCGGCCTTCCATCCTCCTCCCTCCATAAAGTTCAGCTCATCCAAAACTCTGCTGTCTGTATGCTATACTGCACCAAGTCCCTCTGGCCTCTTATACATCCTCCCTCTCTTCACCCCACCATTGGCGACCGTGCCTTCAGCTGTCTAGGTCCCATGCTCTGGAATTCCCTCCCTAAATCTCTCCACCTCCCTTTTAACAACAAATTGCATTTATATAGCGCCTTTAATGTAGGAAAAGGTCCCATGAGCTCCTCACAGTAGTTAATGGTTTGGGTGGGAGAGGGAGGCCTCCATCGGAAATGAATTTTGATGAAGCTCCCTACCTGAAGCATTAACCTATCTTTTGTCCTTCAGATGCTGGTAGACCTGCGATGTGTTTTCAACATTTTCTGCTTTTTTCTCATTAATTTCCTATTTGTACGGGCTGTTCCACTGCAATGATGCGATTCAAATAAACACAGGCTTCCCAAATAAGTATTGTTATTGCTTGTCTATAATGTGAGCTTCTGATGTAGTGATGTAAATCATATCCAAGTGCATCCTTGGTCTGTGACATGGAGGGGAAAACTTCCTCTGTGTGCTAATTGTTGTAAAATCATGAACGTATTTCCTATCCCAAGTACACAGGGGAAACCTTCACCCATGATGACTAAAATAGTGCACAACTCTTCTCCAACTTCCAAAAAAAGAAGGTTGCAAACACTGCTTTATCAAGTGCCTCTTTAATCTTCTCAGCAAGTAGCTAAAACTTCTCCTGTCAAATTTACTGCTTAATGCAATATATTTTCCAATTAGTGCTGTACAACTGCTTAACACGCTTGTATTAAAATCTTTTTCATGCTTTTTAGTGCATTTGGGTTAATGCCTGTGTTAAAAATGCATACAGGGGGATTTAGTATGAGTAGTTTAAATGATCGCATTACAACAGCACCAGTCAGAAAACAAATCCCAGAACCTCAAAAAGGTGATGTGAAACTCGGGTACTTTTTATCTAAGCTAATTTAAGGTTCTCTGCCATCATCAACTAAACCGTAGCCTGTGTTGTAAGGGGAAAATATCCCAGATCTTCTGTATTCGTTCAAACTATCCACAATTTGTAAATTTACTTGTTGTAATATGCATGAGCAGATGCCAGAGAATAGCTACTCAGTAGTAAGATCACCACACTTTCCAAATTTTTCATTTTGTTATCTCCATTTTCCGGCATTTCCCCAAGCAGCAATTTACTTTCCACATTGGTAATTCTGTCAGTCTTTAACTGTGCATCTGAAGTGGGCATGAGGGCGACCTCCTCTTCTTTTGGAGTAGATCTTTCAGACAAATTTCTTGCAATTTTGAAGTCCCTCCTGCAAGAGGTTAATTTCATCCCCAATGATCTTAGAATGGGAATCACTGGTGCCCCCTTTCTACCAGGCCAAGTCCTGCAACTACAGAAAATAGGACTGAAATTTCACATTTTTTAAAAACAACTATTTTGGATTCAGATAATGACTTAACAGGGAAAGGAGCTGGTAAGTGGAGGGTGCGCATTTGACCAGGCTGATTTAAAATAAAAACTCACTAAGGTAGAAAGGCCAATTTTTCATGTCTCCTTCACAGCACAAGGCATTGCTGCCACGCTTCTGATCTTTGGCCACCCGGTGAGGAGGGGGGGGCGGGCAGGTCGGAGGACGTCCTCGTGGGCCTGTCCAAGGTGGCTATCCACAGGTCCAGGTTAGACGCGGCCCGGCGGTCGCTCCGACTGTCTGCCTCTCTTCCGTGGCATTCTCCTCGCCTGGGCAGCCCTGGAGAGGGAGCACGCGGTGTCAGCCGGTACGCTTGAGGCTTTCCGCGACCGGTGGGCACCGCAAGGGCTGGAGTGCATCCTGGATCCTCATAATAAAATTATTATTTGACACTGTTATTTGGTTTTTGATTTGTTTTAAATAAAACACACCCTAACCCCCCCTTCTTATAAGAGGGGGGGCCTATAAACAAAAAAAAAAGAAAAATAAGGCATTGCTGGGGCTGAGAGACAGTTGGAAAATCAGATCTTCAGGCATGTCTACATGATTGCAGCATTTTGCAGCAAAGAAATATTGGGTATTGGGAGACTCGCTGCCCTCTGTCCTCCCTAAAAATCACCATCCATATAAACTCTCCAACCCATATTCACAGAAGCACCCTTAGTCTTCCCACTTCCCATGGCCTCTCTACTCCCATGGTCTCGATACTGACAAGGCCATCTCCAACCATTTCCTTGTATCCTTTACCACTCACATCCCCCTACTGCCTTCCAAACCCACTTCCTTCTGCGTCTACCCTTGGAAAACAGCATCCCCCTAATCACTTACAACCGCACTTTTAAACTCTCAATTGCTTAGCCGTTGGTCCTGTATTTGCCACTAACATTGTAAATGGGTCCCTCTCTTCAGGTACTGTGCTCCGCCCTTTCAAAACTGGCATCATCACTGTCTTCCTCAAAAACCTACCCTTGACACCTCTCCAAAGTGCTTGAATGTGTTGTCACCTCCCAAATCTATGTCCATCTTTCCCACAACTTCATGTTTGAATCTCTTCAATCAGGTTTCCACTCCTGCCACAGCATTGAAAGGGTACTAATCAAAATCATAAATTATATTTTCTATGACTGTAACCATGATGCATTATCTATCCTCATCCTCTTCGATCTCCCTGCAGCCTTTGATAAGCCAGTCACTGATTGATAACTATTTCCATTATTTGCCATCTTCTTTGAATGTGTCTCCTCTGTTGTCCAGCTCGGTTGGACTACTCCTACTCGGGTTCCACTCTTACCTGTTTGATCCTAGAAGGAGCATCTCCAGAGATTGCTTCTCTTTCTGCCCCTGTTACCTCTGGAGTCCCTCAAGAATCTATCCTTGGTTCCCTCCTCTTCCTCATCTACATGCTATCCCTAGGTGACTTTGAACCACACAATGGGTCATTCAGTCCATCATGTCTATGCTGGCTCTTTGCTAGAGCAATGTATAACTAATCCCACTGGTCTGCTCTCTCCCCATTGCCCTGTATCTTCCTGTGCTTCAAATGTTTATGTCCCGGGAACAAATATATAAATATATATATAGTTACATAAAAATTACACACTTGTGGGCTTCTCATATCAACTGCATGACCTACACAAATATAAAGAGTTTCCACTTTGCTCAGGTGGCCTCTGAACATAGAAACATCATTGTGCATTTGAATGCCCATTATCCAGGAATCAATATCCAGCCCTGATGCCTTCATTATGTGGTGGATGACAATGCCCACATTATATTTTTCCAAAACTCTGTGGAAAGGAAAATTATGCCAAAGGATTAAACAGTGGCAATTGTAACAATCCTCTTCGAAAAAGGAGACAAAAATAGGCCAGGAAATTATATGCCAGTTAGTCTTCAGTGGTTGATAAACTACTGGAGTTTATAATATGAGATGAAATTACTAAGTACTTTGGGAATCGAGTTAATTAGTGCCAGTCAGCATGGATTTCCATAAGGCTGGTCATGCTTGACCAAATAAACATCCTTGAAGAAATAATAGGCAGGATAGACAAAAGAAATGCAGTGAATGTGGTTTATATGGATTTTTGAAAGGCATTTGATAAGGTACCAATTAAAAGAGTTATGGCAAAGATAATTTAAGGGGAATGAGGCCAAGTGGATACAGAGATTGTTGGAGGGCAGAAAGCAAAGGATAGGCATATTAGGAAGTTTCTAGGACTGGAAAGACTATAGTCAAAGGGGTCGATATTGGGGCTACTTTTATTTACTATACACATAAATGATCTGCACTTGGGAACAATATCTAAATTTGCTGATGACACCAAATTGGGGCATATGGCAAATTGTGACTAGGATTCTGAAAAATTGTAGAAGGACATAGACAGGCTAGCAGGTTGGACAGATAGGTGACAGATGCTGTTCAATGTAGAACAATGCAAAGTAATACATTTTGGAAACAAGGTCAGGGAAATGACATACAGCTTAAATTGTAAGATTTTAAACGGAGTAGAAGGAAGGGACTTTGGTGGGTCGATACACAGATCAATAGAGTGAAAGTGCAAGCAGGTAAAGCCATGAAAAAGGCAAATGGAATCCTTGGTTTTGTATCAAGAAGCATGGAATGCTGAAGCAAGGAGATAATGTAGAACTTGTACAAAACCTTATTTAGGCTGCAGTTGAAGTACTATTTACAATTTTAGGCACCCCATTATGGAAAGGATATAAAAGCAATGGGAAAAGTGCACTGTAGATTTATCAGGGATGATGGGGTTACAGGGATTTGAGAAGTTAGGCCTTTTTTCACTAGATCTGAGAAGAATAAGGGATGACCTGATAGAGATCTTCAAGATTGTGAAGGGTCATGTTAAGGTAAATAGTGAGAGATTTTATTCCAGTGGCTGGCAAGACAATAACAAGAAGGAATAAATTTAAGAAAATTAGAAAAAACATGAAACGGGAGCGTTACAAACTTAGGTTTGCTGTCGATACGTTTGAGGGTTCAGTGGCATCAGTCGCTCCCTTAAGTGGTCTAAGCGCCTTAACTTTGAGTGTTGATTCGCAGTGCACTGTATTGATTTGTACGATAGCATAACCTGGGAATGTAACAACAGCATACCCTTGTGATCTGGGTCAGTTACTATTGTCTTTAGCATGTATTTATTCAATCTCTCCGAAGGTGGACCAAGTAAGTTTGGTTCAAATTGAAAGCTGCTTTATTCCACAGTAAAGTGAAATGTACAGTGTAATCAATGTGATCAGAGTGCTTAGTTCAAATGGTACAATTGGAAATAGTTTCTCCTTATTTATTCTATCATAACTTTGAACACCTTTTTTAAAATCTCCCCATACCTCCCTGCTCTAAGGAGAATAATCCCAGCTTCTCTAGTCTCTCCACATAACTGAAGTCCCTCATCCCCGGTACTAAATCTCCTTTGCACCCTCTCCAAGCCCTTGACATCCTTCCTAAAGTGTGGTGCCCAGAATTGGTCACAATGCTTCAGCTGAGGCCTAACCAGTGATTTATAAAGTTTTAGCATAATTTCCTTGCTTTTGTACTCTACGCCTCTATTTATAAAGCTTAGGATCCTGTATGCTTTTTTAACAGCCTTATCAACATGTCCTGCCACCTTAAAAGATTTGTGTATGTGAACCCCCAGGTTTCTCTGTTTCTGCATCCCCTTTAAAATTGTACCATTTAGAATATATTGCTTCTCCTCATTCTTCCTTCCAAAATGCATCACTTCACACTTTTCTGCATTAAATTTCATCTGCCCATTTCATAAATACAGTCAATTTTAGCATCAACCCGATTGTATTATTGATAATCTAACATTACCTTCAGAAGCGAAGATGGATGAAATGTAGCCATTTAAAAGCTCTGCCATATCCCGGGACTCCACCTGAATCCTTCAATGAATTTGATTTTGATGTGGACAGTGAGGTTTTTGGAGTAACTGTCCTAACATATAGCTGGACAATAAAAATATGGTTTTCGATTGCTGCATTTTAATAATGTTTGGCACATATGTGAGTGGACCCATGTCTAACCCACGACTCCAGCCCTGCGCTGTCCAATTTTAATTTGAGAAAAAGATGACAGCCCTGTATATAGGCTCATTTGGGTGAGGAACCCAGAGCTGGCAGTGCTCGTAGAACAGTACTCCCAGGTCATCCACCTATAGAGAATGACATAGAGTCTACAGCACAGAAACAGGCCATTCGGCCCAAATGGTCCATGTTGGTCTTCATGCTCCACACGAGCTTCCTCCCACCTCTCTTCCTCTAACCCTGAAACGTTAACTCCCTTTCTCGCTCCACAGATGCTCCTGAGTGTTTCCAGCATTTTCTGTTTTTTATTTCAGATATGTGCTTTTGTTGTACTCTGATAAAACTCAGGGACCTGTGTTGGAAGGGGGGGGGAAAAGTGACATCACTTGAAGATTGGGACATATAGCTTGAGTGGGTTCAGAACCCTGATTTCTCATTGGCTGAATGCGCTGTCAATCAATATTATGCTCAGCAACCGTCATGACGACGGCCAGACAAATAGGGAAAGGCAGCGAGCGGGAGTTATGCTTGTGACGAGAGACGTGCAGAAAGCCAGTAGCGGAGTGATGGGCGTCTTTAGCATCCAATAGAAATTCGTAAGTTCAGCGTGGGAGGCGGGACTAGGGTGAAATGCTGACCAATGGCAGTGAGAGACGGCAGTCGGGCGGGACTTGATGGTTGCCGGGTGGAGAGGTGCTGTGTGGTGGCGTTTGGGGTTGGAGGTGAGGAAAATACGAGACTGTAAGAGATGATCGGGATCGGGATCGGGATAGGGGTTCGGGGACATGGTCGCGGAACTTCATCTCCCGGTTGAGCAGTAGTGCCCGGCCGGTGTCAGTGTGGAGGTGACGCGTTGGGAATGGAGCGGCCTGCGGTTGTCAGGGTGAGGAAGCGCCGGCTGCTTTTCTCTGACACTGGGCGCTGAAGCCACCGGCCCAGTGAGTGGCCTCAGCCTCCCTCGTAACATGCCACGGAGTTTCCAAAATACTAATAGTTTAAATTGGATGAAAGAAAGTGCAGTCCCAGCGTACCCACAATTTTACATAGTTTAGTCTCTTTGATATTATTAGATTGCTGGAAGTTTTTGAAGTATCTGTAATATTGTAATGACAAATGGGAGAAGAGTGCAAACTCACTCCATTTTTTATTTTTATTTTAAAAAAAAATGTTGGTCTTGTTTGGTAAAATTCGTTTTTTTCTGGGAGTTTTATAAATATAAGTATATTTTCCTTGTGTATATGTACCAGCAGCTCTCCTTCGGTGTTGATCATGGGTAGTATGGGGCTGGGGTTCTTCCCACTTCTGCGCTCACCAACCTGTGATTTATTTCTGCCTGTCAAAAGTGAACAGGTGGGAGATCATGGCCTGCCATGCACTGAAGCGGAAAACCCCGGCCGTAATACTTGGGTTGCACCTTTATGGCTGCTGCTCAGGTACACGCCTTGTGGGAAAGTTGTCCTAAATGGGTATATCCTGTTCATTGTAGCTATTTTGTAAACTTCTGAAGTTAATCTGAGGACATTTCTATTTGCTTGTAAATTTCTGGCTCCAGGACTAAAGAACCCACCGTGAATCGACTGGGTTATTCTTTTTCAATCTGTAGCAAAGCGACACCAGGAGTGGTATGAGCACTGTCTATTGTAGATAGATATTATTGAGTTTCAAAATCTAAAATAATTGAAATTGCAGCAAGGATAATGATCTCAATTCTAGGATGTTTTATATTATATTCTGACTTGGATGCTACATTAATATTTTGGGAATTTTACAGTTTTGTAATGTAATAGGACAACAAGTGATGTGTGGTAACAAATATGATGTATCTTGATACCATAGTGGGATAAATATTCATATGCCTGTAGCTCAAGTAATTTTTGCATTAAATATTTCATTTATGGAATGGAATAGAAGGTGTTAGAATAGATATGATTGTCCATATAAATGGAGGCCAGTTTCCAGAATTGTGGATGGCTTGCCAGTTCTTTTGCTGATAAAATGAAGGGACATTTGGTCATTAAATCTAGAATTGTTATAAAGTATAGGAACTGATTTAAAAAAAGGGGCAAGAAATACATAACCTTTTAAAAAGGACTGAAGCTGAATCCAATGGTCAACATATTTATCACATTTATTTTATAATGAAGTTCTTAATTTGATTCTGGGGTATCTATGGAATAACCCTGATCCCCAAAGGGAAACTCCAAAGTATATATCCTTCTATTGCCCATATTCACTCCCAGTCTGCAACTCTTCACAAACAACACCACTGGCGCCCCATCTTGTCCCTGTGGCGTATGTAATCATCTTAAGTCTGTATCTATCTTCGTAATTTCACTTCAGTTCCGAACCAGATATTTTCTCTTTTTTGAAAGAATAAACACATCGTGATTTTGCTGGTGCTTGTTCCACGTATCCATTATTGTGTGGGGAATTTTTTTTTCTAATCTCTAGCCTGTCTTGAGGCTATTAATTTGAAACTTGTGGCCTTTAGCACTCTGTTGTGTAGTCTGCATACACCCACAGTTTAAAGGTTGGCTCTGCAAGTCTCTTGGATGTAGTAGTGAAATCATCAGTTGGAATTGTCAAATGAAACTGGAGATTTGATGTCAGCCTTGAAATTACTCAAAGGTATCTATTATTAACCATATCATATGTAATGTTTGTTTTATGTTTCAGTGCACAGCTGTCGTCTGCGAGACTTGTACATGATGACTAATGACTGTGACATCGTTATTGCAGGAAGTTCTTGACCAATATATATTGTACATAGCATGGATATATGAGAGTAATTTCAGGGCAGTAAACCAATTGCAAGGGATTCGGAGCACACCATTAAACCATGCAAGCAGAGCATATTGTGGGTGGGGACCTTTGTGCCACATAGTTACTGGATATTTGCAGTTACTGTATATCGGTTTGATAGCTAAGACCAAATGCAAAGGTGAAATGGCCAGGAGAGAGTTGAGGTTACAAATGAAGGCAGTGCACAACATTTCACCATGTAGAAGTGGCCTCAGTTTATATAAGCTGAATAAACTTTTATTTTTAGTTCTCGCTTGTATATTGCTTACAATTGGGTCAAAGTATAGGTGCCAAAATAGACCAAGGTAAGAGTAACTTCCTATATGAAAATAAAACTTCTGGTAACCTAAGGCTCAGAATTGATTGTTTCAGAACAGGGTACCAGAAGTGTATAAATTGAATTTAGAAAGCATGTAAAACAAGTCTGTCAAAGTCTTTTGTCTTTCTGGATTGCTTAGGGCCACATATTAAATTAATATTCCTACAAATTTGCATATATTCCAAGTTGCTGATACTAACAGATCTCCATGGCCTGATTAGTATTTATCCATCATTGTGCTTTGCACAGCTCTTTGTCAAACCGAACAAAGCAGCAAAGAAGAAATTTGAACACATGTAGGATTCAGCTGCCCTTGCTTCATGGGCTAGGTTACTATGCCTTGCATGCCAGATGTGGCTTACAGAGCATATTTAGGACAGCTTACCTATGAAGGGTTTCTCATTTGTGTAAGCTTCTGAAAGATTTTGCTTAACTCTCTCAAATTTGTGGTAGGAGCCTTTTTTTTTAAAAGCTCTCTTTTTTAAAAAAAAAAGTTGAGGTTGAGAATTCCTCTTTCTAAGATATTTTTCTCCTCTTCCACATTTGATTTCTCTTCCAGGCATTTTTTCCTACTGTTTCTGGGTGCCCAGCATCTACTGGACTGGTGGGTCTACTTCTGGGCTATAGAAAAGAATGATCAGCATATAAAACAAACTGTCATTGTGGGTCAAGGGGAGAAAACTTTCAGGGAGTAGGCAAGTTCCTAGCATCTGAAAGAATTTGTGGTGATTACATTTTATAAATGTGTATGGATAAAGATAACTCTTGGGAATGGAAGATGATAATGGGGTGGGCAGGCAAGATGGACTGATATGTTGCTATATTACCATCTGTGGGAACGCAGACGTGACCTGCACTAACATTCTGCCAGTGGCTTCCTGAAGCTGGTTGCTAAAAGCTGGGGTAGCTCTTCCTATGGGAAGGTGCCTGGTTTCTGTTTGCCTCCTCCTCCAAAGCTGCATGGGCAAGTTCAGATATTTTGTTTATCAAGTAGCTAGAGCTTGTGTATCCCAACATACTATGCCAGTTGACTTCTAAACTCCAATTTTAAATAGCAGGGAACTCTGTATAAATGTGGTATAATTCAGCATTTTTCCTGTGTCTTTAAATTCATTTTTGGAAGGGGATATTGCTAACATTCTCTTCTAAGTATCATGTGGTTTAACCTCACAAATGGATAAAGCTTTTTTTGGAGGGGTTTTCCCAACTTGACTCAACCCAAGCTTTTTAACTCTGTGGCAACCTAATTGTTTGTTAAATAGTACATTAAAATTGTCGATAAAACAACAGCACTTGTTGCCTTATAGGTGGGCTCAGAAGTGTGCAGACCACCTTCAGAAATTATACAGTGGTTCTGTATTTATTGACTTTTTTAAAAAAAACAATTGTTCAGTAACTGGTTTCAGAGTTGGTCTGTCTGAAGTGCTTTGGGATGTTTTACTACGTTGAAGGCCTGTATAAATGCAAGTTGGTGTTGTCTGAGATTTATTGTTTGCTGTGAATTGAATGCGGGGTTAGAAGGGAACAAGTAATGATTTCGCTACCATTTGGGAGGAAGAATGAGGAGTGGCAAAATAAACTAAATGGTACAATTTTGAAGGGGGTACAGGAACAGAAAGACCTGGGGTTCACATACATAAATCTTTGAAGGTGACAGGACAAGTTGATAAAGCTGTTTTTAAAAAAAAAAGCATTCAGGATCTTGGCTTTAGAAATAGAGGCATAGAATACAAAAGCAAGCAATTAATATTTAATCCTTTATAAATCACTAGGATCAGTTGGAGTATTGTGCCTCATTCTGGGCACCATATTTTAGAAAGGATATCAAGGCCTAGAAGAAGGTGCAGAAGAGATTTATCAAAATGACACTAGAGATGAGGGACTTCATTTATGTTGAGAAACTGGGATTATTCTCCTTAGATCAGAGAAGGTTAAGGGGAGATTTAATAGATATTCAATAATATGAGGGGTTTTGATCGAATAAATAAGGAGAAACTGTTTCCATTTGGCAGGAGGGTTGGTTACTAGAGGATGCAGATTTAAGATATTTTGCAAAAGAACCAGAGGGGAGATGAGAATTTATTTTATGCAGCGAGCTATGATCATAGAATCATAGAAAAGTTACAACACGGAGGAAGGCCATTCAGCCCATCAAGTCCGTGCCGGCTTTATGCAAGAGCAATCCAGCTAGTCCCATTCCCCCACCCTTTCCCCGTAGCCCTGCAAATGTTTTCCTTTCAAGTACTTATCCAGTTCCCTTTTGAAGGCCATGATTGAATTTGCCTCCACCACCCCCTCGGGCAGTGCATTCCAGATCCTAACCACTCGCTGTGTAAAAAAGTTTTTTCTCATGTCTTCTTTGGCCAATCATCTTAAATCTACGTTCTCTGGTTCTTGACCCTTCCGCCAATGGGAACAGTTTCTCTCTATCTACTCTGTCTAGACCCTTCATGATTTTGAATACCTCTATCAAATCTCCTCGCAACCTTCTCTGTTCCAAGGAGAACAATCCCAGCTTCTCCAGTCTATCCAGGTAACTAAATTCCCTCATCCCTGGAATCATTCTAGTAAACCTCTTCTGCACCCTCTCTAAGGCCTTCACATCTTTCCAAAAGTGCGGTGCACGGGACGCAGTACGCCAGTTGTGGCTGAACCAGTGTTTTATAAAGGTTCATCATAACTTCCATACTTTTGTGCCCTATGCTTCTATTTATAAAGCCCAGGATCCCATATGCTTTTTTTAACCACTTTCTCAACCTGCCCTGCCACCTTCAACGATTTGTGCATATATACTCCCAGATCTCTCTGTTCCTGTACCCCTTTTAGAGTTGTGCCCTCCAGTTTATATTGCCTTTCCTCATTCTTCCTACCGAAATGTATCACTTCACATTTTTCTGCGTTAAATTTCATCTGCCACGTGTCTGCCCATGCCACCAGCCTGTCTATCACTATCCTCCTTACTGTTTACTACCCTTCCAAGTTTTGTGTCATTTGCAAATTTTGAAATCGTGCCCTGTACACCGAAGTCCAAGTCATTAACATAGCTCAAGAAAAGCAGTGGTCCCAGCACCGATCCCAGGGGAACACTATACACCTCCCTTCAGTCTGAAAAATGATTTTGAATGCACTGCCTGAAAGGATGGTGGAAGCAGATTCAATAGTAACTTTCAAAAGGGAATGGAAATATACTTGAAAAGGAAAAATTTGCAGGGCTATGGGGAAAGAGCAGGGGAGTGTATAGCTCTTTTAAAGAGCAGGCACAATGGGCCAAATGGCCTCCTTCTGTGCTGTATGATTCTGTGATCAGTAAAAATGATGGAAGCAAGCTAACTTGAGACTGGAGGCACATCTTATTCAAATCTTACAGACAAGCTTCTTGTTTGTTCACAGTTTGCTTTGTTAAAAATTCAGCTGAGGAGTCTGTAGATCCATTGGAAAACGAAATTGTTGACATGGTTGCCATCTTGTTCACTTTGTTTTTGCTAAAGATGCAGCTGCTGGAACTGTGCTGTCTCTTGGGTAGTTCCTATTCTCTCTTGTACCGTATGTGTAGTTTGGAGAACTATAGCATAATCGCCTTTGGGTAGTGATTCAACAGAAGTATCTCAGCTTGAGATTCCCACAAGTACAGTGCAAGCAGTGAATAACACTGCAGCAACAGCTCCCCAGAGCGCACAGTTCCCAGGTCTCAGTGTCATTGTTTCCTCTAAGTTGTTCTGACCCGTATAACCTTGTTGATTTTAACTGATGTTTCTTCTGATCCTCAACTGCTTGAAGTTGGACTCTTAATCCATGTTCTGATTTAACAGGAAGAAAAGCTCCAAAGACTAGGTGGCATAAAAGAGATTTCAAGCAAAGATAATGGCACATCGAATTAAAGCGGAACATGGTCATGTGGCTATAAAGATGGTTGGAGGACAGGATGTAATGGAAAGTTTCTTAGACTGGAAAGATGTCAAGTGGTATTGGGGCTGTTTACTGTATGGATAAATGATCTGGACATAAGAATTGAGCAGAGATTATTTATGTGTACAGTAAATAAGAGCCCAAGATTTGACACTGAATTGTGGAGGTGTGAGGAAGGCAAATTGTGATCAGCTCTGTGAAAGACTTCAGGACAACATACATAGGCTAGCAGGATGGGCTGATAGTTGGTAGATGCTGTTCAGTGTAGAGAAATGTGAAGTAATACATTTTGGAAGTAAGAATAGGAAAATGAAGTACACTTTAAATGGTAATGGGGTTGACCATGGTGTGCAGATACAAAGTGCAAGTAGGTAATGACCCATCACCTTTAATGTCATTTATAAAAGGCCAATGGAGTCTTCAATTTTGTATCTCGAGATATAGAATACAGAAGCAAGGAGTTGATGTAGAACTTGTACAAAACTTTAGGTCTCATTTGGAGTATTGTGTACAGCTTTGGACACTCGATTCTAGGAAGGATATAAAAGCAAGAGAAAAGCTGCATTATAGATTTACTAGAATGTTACCAGGGAAGAGATTTGAAAAATTAGGGGTTTTTACACTGATGGAGGCCTTTAAGATTATGTAGGTTTATGTCACATTTACTAGTGAGCCATAATGCTGGAACATATAGTTTGTTGGTGGAACACATCTGGATGAAAGTGAGGCACAGGTCCTCGAGGATAAAGCAGAATAAATACTAGGAAAAAAGATGATCATTTCTAATGCATTTTGGCAAGTTGTTTTGAGTGAATACTGCAGTAATAACTGCATTTACTTAACCACTTGTCAAGACAACAGTCTACAAGAGTATCCTCTTTGATTTCGATGTGCACTAGGATTATGTTTGAGCTGTGACCCTTGTTGACATAAATATCACTTACTAAATTTTTAACAGCTGTAAATAAGTTGTACTAGATTGGAAGGGAACGCTACGGTTTCAGTAATTTCCTTTCATAATCCATCCATATTTGGAACTGTTCCTCAGAAAAGAAAAAGCATTAAAGAAAAAGTTCACCCTCTCCGATGATGGTGACGGAGGGTGGGATGAGTAGTGGTTGACAAATGTCTGCCATCTGGTATATCTGTGAAGTCCTTTTTTTCAGCATTCGACAGAATGTAAACAGGATGTGTCATCTTGTTTTGCATGAAGGACAAGCCGTTAGTGGCAATTTACTTACTGCAGCAATATTCCGAGACGCCGCTTAAATTTTCATTGCTAAACTTCTGAAGCTTAAATCATTTATTTTTAGATCAAAACTATTGAAGCTGTCGTCGCTTGGCAGATTGCATCTTTGCTGCTTTAAGAAGGATACAATAAAAGTTACATCATAGGATAGATAATATGACTTCCTCTTGAAGTTCTGAGAACATTCAAGATGCCAACCAGTTAAAGTCACATATAGCATCAGTAAACCTTATACAGGGAAATTTCCAAAATCTACTTTGCACGGCAGTCAAATCTTTCACAACTTCAGTATCACGTGGGATTCTCATCTGTAAATGAATTACGTTCTCGTAAAATGTAGTTCCTCCATTGAGAAACATTTTTAACTGTTACAATTTGGAAATCCTTCTTCTCCAAAGACCCTGCATCAGCTAGGTTGACAGATATAATAATTAGCTTATGGTGTCCGGCATTGTACCACCTACTAGCTGGTAAATGGGGTCAAGCTACAGATATACTGGAATGCACAGCTGGAGTTACCATATGCAAGCTGGTGACCTTGCCAGGGCAATGAGATGCTGTTGTGCTGGGGAGGAGGTGGGGGCAGGAAGACCATTTGTATTTGGCAAATTGTTGGTAAGATTGTAGCAACATAGATTCTACCATCAACAATGACAGATATAAATAACTGGTGTATAAAAAAACAATGCAAGTGAATGGTTATCAAGAATATAATCTTGACATAAGGTTCAGATTACTAAAAGTTGTGACTTTTGTTGACTGGAACAGAGGAGGTTAAATCTAATAGAGGTTTTCAAAACTCTGAAGGATTTTGAGAGGGTAAATAGTGAAAGATTGTACTGGTTGACAAATGGGTAACAGTGGAGTACAGACTCAGAATTATGACAAGAACAATGAAGGAAGAAGTTGGAAGAAATGTTTTCACACACATGGCTCAGAGCATGGCGTGCTTTACCACTGACGATTAGGCAGAAACTCTACCAACGTTCAAAAGGGAACTGGATAAATATATGAAAAGGAGGAATTTCGAAGGATATGTGTGGAATAAAATAGGTAGCTCCAGTTGAAGAGCTAACACACAAGCAATGGACTTTTTCTGTACAGTATTTTTTATGATTCTCTTATATATACCACTTGACCTAAACTCTTGCAATTTATAATGTTGTCTAAAATCCCTGGGTGAGATTTTCTGGCAATTGCTTCAACACACCCACTTTTTTTTAAATCATGATCCAGCAGGCTACAAATTGGAATAGGTTGTGGAAAAAAGACTTTTCAGTCCACTGTGTTTGTATGGAAATTACTCAGGACTGTGTGTTCTTAAAACAGGTTTGACTGTGTATAGAGAATCCTGATATGGCACTTCTGTCAACAGTGATGTTTTATCCAAACATCAGTATGTATCAAGTCTAAATCGCAATATGCAAGGTTCAGGATTCAAAATGTTTCCTGGCAAACTTGCTATCCTGAGGATGAGATAAAGGAGGTTATTGAATACTCATTTGTGAAGTATTCTGTACTTGTGGCAGGAGCAGCGCTAGCTGGTGGAAGCTAAATAGTGCCTGCCATTAGTTTTGGGGGGAAAAAAACTGCTTTTAACTTCCATGCGTGATCACCAAATTGAGACTAGTTTACCTGCTGACGTTCAAAAGTATCTTTATCTTTATCAAATACTGTTTTCAAAAATGTTAATGCAAAATGATCTTTCACTTCCTGCCGCTGCCACCACGCGTGCGCATGCATGCACGCACGCACGCACGCACACACATACACTTACTTAGAGAAGTGGTCAGCTTTAGGAGGAAACTGGTCTTTGCGTGGCACAGAATTTGCATTGTCGTCCATGCTATACTAGTTAAATTTTATATTCAACAGCTTGCTATTGACTTCCTCTCTTTTAATATTTAATCCTATTTCCATTTGTCAGTTTTAATAGTTCGACTGTGAAACTGATCAAATAACATGGGTTTGTTCTCAATATCTCAAACTACAGTGTAATGTGTGAATCGTGTTGGCTGTCTCCATAGTTGCAAACAAGCTGCATCATGATTGAGGCAGGCTGCTGTAAATGATGACTATACCTATGGAAAAGGCATGTGCAAGAGGCTCATTAATTATTTAAAACTTAATTAAAGAGCGCTAAGCATTTTAAAACCTGTAGTTGAATTTCTGTTGGTTGTATGAAATCCTGTTTGTATTAGCTTAGCTTAGTTGGTAACATTTGACCCTTGTACAAAAGGTTGTGGGTTCAAGCATCACTCCAGGGCGGGCACATAATCTAGGTTGTATTACTGAGGTAGTGCTGCAATGCTGGGGCTACTTTTCTGATGAGTGTAAAAATAAAGTCCATTTTGCCTGTTTCAATGGTTCAGATGGTCTGTAAAGATTCCATGGGAATATTTGAAGAGCAGAGAGTTCTCTCAATGTCCTCGGAAATATTCCTCCTGCAACAAACACCACCAAAAATAGATTGACAGGTCATTCATCTCACAGGTATTTTTGGTATCTTTCTTTCTGCTGTATAATAAATGGCAGTGTTTTCAGGCATCTTACCTGCACACTATGGAATAATCATGACAAGAAGTATATTACAAATTCTAGATTAGGCTAGAACTTTCAAGGCGATGGATAATTTGAGAGTTAATAGCTTCCGTTGCTTTAGAAAATATCAATGTCAAGTCAATAGGGAAGTAGTTACAAGGGTAAGAGGTAGTACTTTGATTCATAGCTTATTTAAATCTAAAACTGAACCGTAACTGTTTCAAGGGCTGTATATGATATGAGGTTTAAGATGTACATAGATTTCATTTGTAAGGACTTAATAATTTACAGGGTCTTTTTAACCCCATGCTGCTACTGCTGCCTTTATACAGTTAGCATATGTTTGCAATTTTATACATGCAATAAAGTAGTCTTTGTTTATTATTAGGTTGGGAGTCAGAGAACTGAATCTTGTTACCTGAACTGAACCATTTCTCACCTGCAGTCTGATGATTGAATTTATCTTTTACCAGATTGAATAACCAAATTGGTAAGTTCTGCCCCTCATCCTTACTTTTCTCTTACTTTTGCACTGTATTTTAGAAGAGGATTGTTAAAAATTGGGCACATTAGTTTTAAGATTAACCTTGAAATTCCCAACAAGTGGACAGAGCTCTCACCCTAGAACTGAGTCTATGCTTTTTTTTAAAATTGAGAAATCCAGGTGACAGGCCAAAGCCCATAGTGCAGGACATCATCAAAACTGAAAAGATTCGAACAGAAGAGAAGTAAATTATGAAATAGTGGTTAGATAATGCTAAACTTGGGTTTTAAAACCCTGAAGATTGGAAGAAAGAAAGACCAATATGTTGCACTTCAGTCTGCCACCTAAAGGTATGCAAGAGCAAAATGGGTTAAATTTTCTTTGTCTTTCTGGACGGGCTATTTTGGATCAGGAATCTGCTGTGTGAGGAATTGTGGTTAAGAACTCCCGTGACTTCGACAACAGCAGCTGGTATATAGCGAGCTTTTTTTCCTTTTCTCTCTAAGGTTGTGACTCATTTTGAGATCTGGAATCTTGTGCATCAGATATGCTGGTTGCATATTGAACAAGTGAATATTGAGTCCAAATGCTTTGCACATAGGTGCTTCCACCAGGAACAAAATATTTCTGTTTTTTTTACCTCCCCCCAGCAACTAGGATGATGGAATTTTCACTGCTTTTGGTCCTTGACAGCCACTTATGTTGGTCGAAAGTATGTTTTCCCATCTTCTCCCTTCCCCCACCCCCCCAGGGAACCATTTTGCCTCAATTGGAATCCAGTAAAACTGATCTGAGTTGGGCAATCTTGAGCCTTGCACCCAAAGCTTGATGGCCATCTATTTATAAGCACTGAAGCCCTTGTTTTAATATTATTTGTACTTGACCAACTTTCTTTGAAAAAAATACTTGTAGGTAACGATGGCAGACTCGGAGAGTGTAAGGATTGCACCTGAAATGCCGGCCATGTTTGATGGGATGAAGCTGGCTGCAGTTGCTGCAGTGCTATACATCATTGTAAGATGTCTGAATCTTAAGAGCCCAACTGCTTCTCCACAGCTGACTTACCAGGATACCCCACTCACTCGATTCTTGCTGAAATCATGCCCACTGCTGACCAAAGAGTAAGTAAATGAATTGCTTTCCAGCTGTTTGTTGGTACAAAGCAGATAAGTGTATTGTCAGGGGGCAGAGACCCAGCATCTAATTCTTAACTAGAAAGACTCAATAATACACACCATAGAATTTCTGTTGTAAAGAAATCACTGTTAATTTTTCAGCATGATTGTCATCTATTGAGATCAAGCACTGACGGCCAATGTTTGCACCATAACAGATTTAAAATTAATTGTAACAAAAAATAAAATACTTCAGATGCTAGAAATCGGAAACAAAGACAGAAAATGATGCTAGTAGTCAGTAGGTCAGACAGCATTTGTAAAGAAAGGAAAAAGTTAACGTTTCAGGTATAACCCTTCGTCAGAACTATTCTGCTGACCTGCTGAATGTTTCCAGCATTTTCATTTTTGCTCCAGAACAAGTTATGTTTATTGCTAAGGTGCTGCGGAGAATGATTAAAAGCCAGTCACCTTGCTTCTGGGTTTAGTTGACCGTCACACCGCTTTTATATTAGTCTTTTAATTCAGATTCTGGGAGCCCAGTATCCGTGATCTGATTCCCGACATTTGCAGTATGCTGTTAAATCTGTTTTCTATAGATAGGCAGCTGAATTGTAGCCCGGTTTTACCTGCAAACTAAATTAGAATACCAATGTAAAAGGCCCTTTTAAATCACTTGGATTGTGCTCTTGCACATCCTTTGATATACATCATCTGAATTAAAGGGTTCAATCACTTCCAGATTCTCCTTCTTTATATGACTCATGAGCACATCAGATTATCCAGGTTGATTGGAAATTAAGTTTAAATTATACTCCTTGTGTATTTTTCTATTTGAATATTTTGAATGTATTTTCATTTTTGCAACCTTTTTTTATTTTTTAAATCTCTTGTAAAACTCAACAAGTCAGATATATTTGTACTTACTGATTCCGAAAGGCATGGTCCCACATGTTGAAATCCTTGCTACGCCCTCTTGTGCTGTAAGGTAATTGTTTAAATAGGGTATCCAATTAATAGGTACGTTTCCTTTCATTTCTCCAATTCTACTTTATAAAATGCATTGATTTAAAAATACAAGTTCACATGCATGAACCTGGAACCTTTGAGGGCCTTTTTGCTGTGCTTATTGTGAGCTGGCTTCTAGCATTTATGTTGTTAAATCTGGTCTCTGTAAGTTGGTGGCAGACCTTTAGACATAAGTATAATTGGATGTACCCCAGTCCGCGGCCTTAAATGGATTTAACAGCACAGATGACAAACTTCCAGAACCCGTCTTAAAAGACCAATATAAAAGCAGCTATAGAGTGATGAGTTGAATTACTAGAAATATTGGACCATCATTTTTGCTTGTAACATTCATTGCCATTTTACACTAATCTAGTCCTTGAAGGTTAAGGGGGCGGGTCTTGAATCATGCATCAGCTAGTCTAATTTTGGTGATTCCTGTAAAATGCTCAAATGCTTTCCCCACAGTGTGAATAAAGGGCAATTAATATTGTCTTAGAAGGAACAGTTCCTTAAACTGCTGGAATTCTTTTGAGACGGTAATGCAGCTAATGAACAAGACCACTTCCTGTGGATATAACTTGAATTTCCAGAAGACATTTTAATAAAAGCTACTTTAATATTGGTTTTGCTTTAATTTGGATTCTGAGATACTGGTGTCCATAAGCTATTTCTTGCCGTTCATTCTATTAAATCCAGTTCCCTTATCCTGGTTAGAGTCTTGTGGACCCAATCTTTTGTGGATTGTTGAATCTGTTGCTTGGGATAAGGGAAGCAGATTTAGCAGCATAAATACCGTTCTGCAGAATCAGAATTAAAGTAAGACTACCATAAAAGCAGCTAAGGTGCTACACATGGCACTTTTTTTTTAAAAAAAGGACACGTGGATTAATGCCAAATTAGCCAGCCGGTTTGAAAATGGGGTTAACAACGCTAGCAGAAAGTGATAATGAACAGGCTGTGTCAGGTGGGGAAGGGAGGGGCAGAGTTGTATTCTGGAGGAGTTTTTTCTGATTCACTTGTTACTCACACTATTAAAGGATATTGCCTCCACTAATATAAAATGTGCTGTTGATGTTGGACGGAGCCTCTTTCATTTAACACCACCTTTTGATAGTAAAACCAGTTTTGAAGCTGACTTCATTTTAGATTTAACTTCATATGCTTTTCCTTTAAATGCTTGAGACAGAACATTTATTTCAGAAAATCTAAGTAAATTCTATCCATTGATACCTCCCCTCCTCCTTCTCAAAGAATTCCAGTAGACTAGTGAAAATGATCTTTGGCATCTAAAACCATGTTGTCCTATCCTTATGGTCTCTGTTCTATATAAGCTCTTGAGTATAAACAGAATGTTTCCTTCCAAGTTCTTCAGCTGTTCTATGAAAAGAAAAGCTGTAATTGTGATGATGCTGCTGTAAGAAGGCTGATAGAATGAATTATTTTCCTTTTGTGTTTTGAAAGATCAAACCATATAGTCCTAATACTGTCAACATTCACTCCAAAAGGACATGTCCAACCACCACTCTTTTGGATTGGACAGCTATAGCGAGGATGATCATCGTGGGACTGGTTCAAACTTCAAACTAATGGGTGGGGGGAGCCTGCTTTTTGAATTTGTATAAATAAAGCTTTTCATTAAAATAATTGAAAGAAAAAGTACTTTGATGATTAAAATAGAACACTTGAAAGACATAAAACATCTGGTTTAGTTTTGGCGACAGAAATAAAACTCTCATATTTCATTAAAATCTTCCAACATTGTGCTTTCCTGGCTCTGTAAGAGCAGCTATCTCTATACCAGTATGTTGATAAATAGATGTTTGGGGAGGCCTGCAGTTAGTTTTATTACAGTGCTGCCTTTTGGTCATAATTTTGTGTAAAACAATTGGCAGATGATGTATCATTCCACAGAACAGTGATCTCTTAATATTTCTCCCACCTTTTTCTGTCAACTTTTTCTTCTGTGTCCTTTCTGGTCTGTATGGCTCAGCTACACACTGCCTTAAAAGCTGAGCCATGGAAGGGCACCATGTGCATATACTACTAGATTATGTGTTTTTTTAAAAAAGCTTTCTTGTGTTCAGCTAGTGCCAACACCATCTAGTAGAAATAAATGAAAAGCATCTCCCAGACAACACCAACCTATTGCATCCGTAACCTATGAATGCATCATCAGATTTTAACCAAAATGATGTGACCTCCCCATATTAAACATTAGTCTCCGTTTTAAAATAAATAGACATAGTCAAAACAAGCCACATCTGTTCATCTGTAAGAAGCAGTCTATTGCCTCAATAATGTAAGTTCTGTATTTTTACCAGACTGAACAAGTGACTTCCTTTCTAAATCCTTCAGTTCCATTTGTATACAGGTTTCATTTGAAGTACTTTGAACTATTTGCCTAAATCTTCAGTGCTTCAGACTATAATCAGGTGACTTTTCACTGTAATTGATATGAGAAAATCCGACTCCTGTTTCCTTTTTGCATCAAGCAAATTAGAAATCTTAGCCCTCTGTCAGTGCTACTGCAACTGACTCTGGAAGATGTACAAGTTTCTTGCATTTGATCCTCCACTGGTAGAGGAAAAATTGCTTTTTACCTCCCCACCCATTCGTCTTTACTCATTACTGGTGTGAACCCATGTGCTACATCTCCAAAGGTAGCATTCATATATCAATACATCAGAAACTTTAGTGTTCTTCATGACAGCGTGTCAAATGGTTACATTGCTTGTAGTTCTATAATCAGTGAACATAAAAATATGTAGAGAGGAATGGTTCTGGAAGTAGTTGCCTTTTTGGAGAGAAAAAAAGGAGGAACTTAGTGTTTTTGTTGCAATAGTGTCACATGAGCAGTGAGACAGTGTTTCTGTAATTCTGTTTGGTAAACACTTCTAGAAAACTATGCCATTGCAACAGTAAATGTTAAAGAAAAAGGCAACTATAAAGAAAAATAGGTTTATGATCAGGGAAAGGCAATTTGGCATAAGTCGATCCCTTTTTCAATCGTAATGCAATCTAGGTTTGAATTGTAGTTCAGACTATGCTGCAAATATTTGGTTTCCTTACACATTTACAATAAGAGTGTATGACTATCACTGATACAAATATTACAGTATGCGTTTCCATCCTGTTAATCAGAATTTCCTGTAAGCCAGCCACATCTTTATGCCCTATTCTTTCCACCGCACCCCACGCCTCAATTTTAATGTTAACTGTGTGTTGCCAAATAAAGATAAATAGGCAAACACAAACTATTTCTTTCAAAAATATTGATCCAAGACTATCGCTTGCAACTATATTCTCTTCTGTTTATTGCTGCTGCTTTTTTTGTACTCTTCCTTTTGTCTCAGGATTATAGAGCACGAGACCTACTGTTTTGGTTCCATTTCATGTCATTCTGCTGCTCACAGTTGAATTACCTGATGCTGCTTTTGTTTTGACTTTTAAACCATGAAACCAGATTTAAGAATTTCTGTTGGGATAATAACTTTGGTTATTGCTGCAGCTTTACTGTTTCAAATATTCAGGAAGGTGGATAGAAAATAAATACATTTTTGTATGAAGGGGTGTAATTCCAGTATGTCGCAAAGCATTTTGGAAGCTCAAAACGAGCAGACATTTTTTTAAGCTAATTGGTTGTGAGCAATCCTACTGGTCATTGATTGACAGACATTATGAAACCCTATTGCTAGACTTCCTGTTTATGACTCAGCATCCACTGCTCAGCTGCTGTAATTTCACCTCTGCTCCAGTGCAGAGATCAGTATTGTACAAGTTCCCCTTTGATGCAAGGTACCTTAGTTCTTGCAGCAGATGCAGGGCTTGTATTTTTGAGGACTATTAGCATTTCAGTATCATATCCAAATATATCATTCAGGATTTTTTAATATTCAGTGTGTACTGCATTTATAGACTTGTAATAAAAACACAAATGCTGGAAATACACAGCAGATGAACTTTCCTTTCTCTGATCACTTTTGCCATTATTGTCTGTTTTTATTTCAGATTTGTAGCACTGGCAGGTTTATTTTTTTTTAATCTCCTACCTATAATTTATGTTCTGCACTCTTTTTCTACAAATTATCATCTAAAACTGTGCAGTTATAAATTGAAATCCTGAATACAGTTGCATTTTAATCGATTTTATGTCTGATCTTTAAAATTTGAAATTTTGGTATAGAAGTAAGCCATTCAGCCTATTGTTCCTGTGCTGCTGCTAGTTCCCCCACTGAAGTTATCTGCTCCAATCTTATTCCCCTGCTCTTTCCTTGTTAGTTTAAATCATTGTAGTTAAAAGTCCCCAGGATGAAGTTTTTGTGGATACTGTACATTATTTTTTATGTAGACGTGTATTGTAGAGGCAGGGACAAAATTAAGCTCCCAAAAACAGAATACGAGTGAAGATCATCTTTGAGATCCACGCATTAAAACAAGGCTGGAAACTTGAGTAACTGACTAATGGTCACCTTAGAGCTCGGCCCGTGGCCCTTTGATGGTTTAAAGACCTTGAAAGAAAGCACCTGACATACAGTGAATTATTTTGAAGTGCAGTGACCTGTTATGAAGGGCAAATGCTGTCAGTCATTTAGTGCACAGCAAGATCACATAAACTGCAATGAGATGAATGACCTGTAGCTCTGATGGGGGTGCTTGAGGGGTAATGCTTTCCAGGATACAGAGAACCCCCTGTTATTCTTGCATAGTACCATGGAATCTTAAACTGACGTACCTAGAATAGGTTTAACATCTCATCAGAAGAATACAATGCGGCACACTCAGCACAACACTGGCATGCCAATCTAGTTTATGTGCTCAAGTTCTGGAGTAGAACTTCAACTCTCAATCTTCTGATTCAGGGACAGGAGTGCTACAGTGGTTTCTTGTATTTTTCCAAATATATTTATTCTGACAGGTAAGCTGTTTGAGAGCCATACAATATGAAATATCATTGTGTATCGATTTTAAACTTTTTTTTAAGGTTCTACAAGAACCTATTTTACGTAATCATTTTTTTGTTGAATGTTTGGTCTGATAAAATTATTGCAAAATTGTCCAATTTAAGTAATACCCTGGTAACCTCCTTCCAAGGAGGGTTTTGGCATTGGTGCTCTTGCTGTCAGAGGTAACTCTGTAAAGTGAATGGGATATGAGGCTCTCTGCTAGGGAGAATTTGAGTGGCTTGGGTTAATTTGAGCTCCCCCTCCCTTCCTTTGCCAAAGCACCTGGCATCCACTTGGCATACTCTTTCTCACAGCATACTGACATCAGGAACTTGATGTGGCAAATTGTCGGTGCAAATCCACGTTCTCACTCTGTGGAAATGATTGTTCGTTTGTTTAAGCTCCACTATTTCAACAATAACAACTCTCATTTCTATAGCGCCTTTAACATTGAAAAATGTCGCACGGCACTTTGCGGAAGCGTAATCGGACAAAAATTGACTCCGAGCTAAAGAAGGAGATATTACAAGGGGTGACTAAAACCTGGTCAAGGAAGTGGATTTTAAGGAGACTCTTAAAGGAGGAGAGAGAAGTGGAAAAGTTTAGGGAGGGAATTCCAGAGTGTAGAATCTAGGTGGCTGAAGGCTTGGTCGCTAATGGTGGGGCATAGGGAGTGGGGGGGATGCACAAGAGGCTAGAGTAGAAGGAACGCAGAGTTCTCGTAGGGCTGGAGGAGGTTACAGAAATAGAGAGGGGCGAGGCCATGAAGGGATTTAAACACGAGGATGAGAATTAACTGTGTAATAACAAAGATGACTTTTTGCTGAAATTGAAAAGCTGAATTGAAAACTTTACACTTAAAAAATAAACTAGGACTAGCATAGACATGCATTTAGCCTTCACTCTATTAAATAAACATGAACTATGTAGGCCTGGCAGGAGACACTTTGGCAGACAGCAATATATTGCATTGGATTCCACTTGCCTGTCTGGGTTCAGGAATTTAAATCCTGCACTCATGCTCTGAGACATTTGCTAAGGTATATTTCATTTAGAGAAAATTGGTAATGTCCTTTGTGACAGTGTTTTATATTGCCTCTCATCAAACAAGTTCAGTGCAAGCCCACTTTAGTGTTTACTTTGCATGGAAAGTTGCATGCTACAGAAGTTTCTGAAAGGAAATTTTGATTTGGCTTAGTTTCTTCAATTAGAAGTAACAGTTCTGATTCTGAGAGACACTTTGAGAGGGTCTTGAATTTTTTTTTAAACTTGAAATTCAAAAGAATGAAAAGATTCCTGCAGTAATAGTCCAGTGGTGCTCTTTGATGTAACCAGCTATCCAGTTAACCCCCTTGAGGATTGCAATACCTTTTCTACATGTGGTTCAGATGTTTTGAATTTATTTTAACAAAAAAAATGGCAAGTAACCTTTAGCACTGATCCTTTGCTAATGTAGAAATAGTATTTCCTTTCTTATCTCCCTGTTATCTTGGCTCCTGGGTGGGGGCACTGAGTTGATGACATAGCACACCACCCTATGGAGTGTCAGATTGGCTTATTTGGTAGCACATTCATCTTTGAGTCAGAACTGTGGGTTCAAACTCTATTACAAATTTGAACACATAATCTAGGTTAATACTTCTTTGCAATACTAAGGGGGTGCTGCATTGCCAGAGGTGGTGATTGTTGGATGAGATGTTAAATCCAGGTCCCATCCACCTGTTTAGGTGGACACAAGATTCCATGGCACTATTTGAAGAGCAAGGGAGTTCTCCCAGTGTCCTGGCCAACATTTATCCCTTAGCCAACACCACCCAAAACAGATTAACTGGTCATTTATTTCATTTGCTGTTTGTGGAACCTTGGCTGCCTCATTTGCCTACACTTAAAAAGTACTTCTTGGCTTTGAAGCACTTTTTATGTCCTGAGGACACGAAAGTTACTATAAAAATCTAAGTCTTTCTTTAGAGTGGCCCCCTCATCGATTTCTCTCTTGTAGCTGGTCACCAATGGCACTGATGATATCTGTGGTTCAGTGCATATTATGTACTCAGATACTGTGTTTGTATTGCATCAGAGTTTATATAAATATTTGCTTTTAAAATGGTGGCTAAAAAAGTCTGTCTTGAAATGTTTATATGATTGTTAAATACAATAATAGTACAGTATACACAAAGATAATGTATGGAATGACATGTAAGATTGTAACTTATTGCCGCCTCCTATTTGGCATTACCAACTGCTCCATTTTTTTAATATGAAAAAAGTTAGTTTTTTTTCTCCCCTTCCTCTCCTCATTTCCTGAAGGAGTTAACTCTTTGCTGGCTCGCTGGGGCACAGATCTATGGGTGGGTATAAGGTATCCTCTGGAGTGAGTCTAGTCTGCAAGTGTTGACAAGTAACTCCAAAATAAAATGCACAACATTTAAAGAAAGCTGCAAATTTGAAATAAAAACTGAAAATGCTGGAAATGTAGATCAGGTCTATTGGCATGTGAAAGGGAAAAAGATTAATGGTTTAAATACACATCATCAGAACTCTGAGCTTGAACATTAACTTACCTTCTTTCCAATGCTGACCGACTTGCAGCACTTTGTCTTTCTGTGACGCACCTACTTTTGTTTTTTTTTCTCAATCATCTTACTGTATTTTGACCAATTTGACTAAGAATATTCATAGATTGGATTAATTTACCTTTGTGCTGGAGATTAGTTGTTAAATTAAGTCCATTGATCCTTGTATTCGTATTTATATGCTCACTAAATGCCATTTGCATTGACACTTTTTTTTTTGTTTTGCCCCTTGTGACTCATGCCAGGTTCCATGGGTGCAGCAGCATCTCAGAACCAACCACAAGGGCCCATTCTTTGTGTGAGTTAGACAGCAAGTGCTTGAGGCCATTCAAATGTTTGGGGGCAATTGCAGCCTAACCCAATCCTATCCCCACCTAACATCCAGTTTCCAGCAGGAATCTCTAGATAACAGTTGAGCAAGAATGTGGTCTGATTTTTTTTTTCTTTTGATTCTCTCTTCCCCACCCCCAGCAGAAGGTTACCAAGGCCAACAGTTGAGACCCATCTGCCATCCTGGTTGAGATCAGCTAACTTGGCATAGGCCACGAATGGAGCCTTGAATCTCTAGCTTGTATGGTTGTGCTCCAATGGGCAGTGTGTTTACTCACTGAGCCATCAACATAGCTTTAATCTGTATATTTCATAAATGTGCCAACTTGAATGGCTGATTAATTGATAGTTTGGCATCCAACAACTTGAATTATCCATTGTGATGCTTCTCTTTACTGTTTGTATTACATGTTTCAGAACAGTCAGTAACAGAATACCCTGGGGAATCATTGTTTAAGTGAATGTATTGTTGCCTGTTGATTGTAAATGATGTAATGGTTTCACTGGGCCAGTGTTGTGTACAAGGTTTATTTATATAGGGAATAACTGAAGCATTTGTGAAATGTATATGATCTTCAGGCTCAGGTGTAACCTGAACCTTTAAATTTCTTATGCAAAGTCCTTGGGGTTAATGACTGTTATTGTGACATAGCAGTAAGAGTTTTCATAATCCTGTTTTTTAAAATTTACCTATTTGTGTATTTTATTTGCGACTCATTTGGTAACACACTCACTTTGTAGTGAAAGATTCAGTTCAAACTCCAGTCCGCAATTTGAGCACATAATCAGGCTAACACTCTAGTACAGTACTGAGGGAATGGTGCATTGTCAGAGGTGCTATCCTTCAGACAAAGTGTTAAACTGAGGCCCCATCTGCCTGCTCTTTTAGGTCAGATGGATGTTTGAAGAAAAGGGAGTTTTGTGTTCTGAGCATTTTTTCCTTAACCAACGCCTCCAAAAACAGACAAATTGATCATTCATCTCACTACCTTTTTGTGGAACTTTGCTGTGTACAAAGTGACTGCCTCATTTGCCTAAATAACTGCGACGGCACTTCAGAATAATTCATTGTGTGTGAAACACTTCAGTTTTCTTGGCAAGACACAATAAAGTGCTATGTAAATATCAATCTTTCTTAGAGCAGTTCAGGTGATGTAATCCACTTGAGCCTTTTTGAGGTTTATTGATTTTTGAACCTGGAGACATGTTTGAGAACTGTGTTTGCACAAAAATACGTTCATGATTGAGGAAAAAGATTTAGATTTGATAGTTGACCAGCCTATATTGGGAACTTGTCATATGGGGAATCGTGGATGCAAACGTTGGTTTCCAACCACTCTAGAATTCTCTGTGGTGTTGACTGCATGTAGTGAGAATCTACTTCTCGGGCTTTGTAAAGAGAACAGGTTGGAAATAACAGCTTCCTCTTGATCAGGCCCATAACTGTGGCAGAGATGTGTGTGTGCTGTAATAGCAGGATTAGTTCCTGCTGGGAGATCCAGCTTCACAAATTTTGGACTGTACAAGAAGGGAAAACTGAGCCTGCCAAAGAGAGGAGCGTTTTGTTTGTATTTGTATTGCTAACTACACTGGTGGATTCTGGTCATGTGATTGGCAGGAAAGCAGAGATAAGTATGAGTTTCAGACTATGCTTTCCTGAGAGTGGACATGGCTGCAAAAAACTTGGACAGCTCATAAGTGGTGGCTCCAAAAAGTGATTTTATTTATTTTTTCTTGAAATGGATTGGCTTCTTTATCTCCTGCCTATACCCCTCTTGAGAGAAGGGGTAGAGACTGAGAGAACAGGAGCAACTGGGTCCTCACAGCTTTAACACAATATTGCATGTTAGATACATGGACAATCGTAAACCAATCATAGCCTAGAGCCTGCATCAAAAGAACCTAGGTGAATAATGCATAAATTGTCTTGACATACAAGCTTTGTCACTATGCTTTTATGTGGCAGTACGATACACTGCTGTAAAATTGTATTTAAGCCAATACATTTTCTTGTAGAATGTTCTTAATTCACCACCTCAAAATGCTACCACCAGCAAAGACCGACCTGTACCTCTGCTGTTGTACACTGCAAAATGCTCCCGAAATGACCCAAAATTACAAGGATCAAATCTGTACCTATACTGTTGGGTGTTTTCTCACAGGCTAGGTGGACATTCTATGAAGACTTTGTGCACTCACCATTAGACTTTACTGAAATCCTAGAGTACATCGCATCATGATCAACAGTAATTTTAATTTAACTCTAATTTTAACACCAGTTTCCTCTCAAATATGATCTTGTTCCTAAATCATAGTACTTGCTCATTTTATGATAGTGTCTGCTGTGTTTCAGTTTTTAAATATCGACGCCTGTGTTCACCACAATTAAAATAGCACAGGAGCTAGTTCTGACTCCTATGTTCCTGAGAAACAAGATGTTCTCAAAGGTGTATATTCTTTCTATTCTAAGACCATGCAGTATAAACTGGTTCACCCAGACCATGTTAGATGTTAGTTTGTGACACCCTGCAAAATATCACTTCTTGGTTGTAATGGTTTAATAACGCTGTCATTTAATCCGAGTCTCTGGTCCCCTGTAAAATCTACAACCTTGATCTCTTGTTCACCCTCCACCCCATTTATGTTTAGCTTTTATGAAAGAAGGAGAGGGGTCACTGAGCTTTGTGATCCTTGAGTACTGTTCAACTCAGTCCCACACGCCTGACTGAATTTTTAATATCCTTTCCCGTTAACTTTATATGCATCTAATTGCTGTGCGCCAAATTATTTCCTGTTTAAACTTAAAATCATCTTATAATTAAAGAGCTTGTCCCAGTTTTTAAAAAAATTCCATGACATTTTAGACTAGATGATATTTTAATGTTGCCCTTATTGACTTAACCCTCAACAGCTCAGGCTGTGTAATTACTGTAGTAGTTTATCAGCCAACTTCTGATATTTGTTCAAAGTTGTTTCTATTGTGATCGGCTACGATTTTAATGGACAATTATATTACTGCTTTTCTGTCAATTGAAGTGGATTTGGATGCATATTCATACAAAGCATTTAATGTAGCCAAAATGATAAATAGAGAATGGCGCAAATTTGAAATACAAATAGAAAATGTTACAAATACACAGTAGGTTTCAAAACTTGTCTCCACCCAAACATCACCCCATCTTTTTAGGTGCTGACTGACCTAAATATTTCCAGTATTTTCTGTTTTTATTTAATTATACCTCAATCTGGTTAACAATCTTGACCGCAGACTGCACTATGGCAAAGGGTGCAAGACTACTTCCAGGAGCTGGCCTTATATTTTACACTGGGTCCAAGGTAATTGTGGTTCAAACTTTTAATTTTGATTTTTTTTAATGTTAGGCAGCCAGCAAATAATCAACTCTCATCTAACATTAAAAATTTAATCTGCATTCAGAAGCAGTTGAGTAGCATACATCTGTGTTGTCCGTGAATAAAGTATGACCTGAGAGCCAGCAGTGTAACTCTGGTCTGCCAGCCCTACTTCATATTGTACTGAACGGAGCCTCGTGGCAAGGAAATGAGAGGATATACCTAACTGTGAACTGCACTGTAGTTGAGTATTAAATTAACCTTGATTGCATTGCTACTGTCAACAGTGCATAATGCAGCATCTATTATTTAGTGAGGTAGAGAATAATGTCCTCAAAGTATGGCACAAATTAAAGGCTGTAGAAGACAGAAGCAGTTATCAGGCCTGAAAGAGTCTGATATATAGTACTCATGTGACCTGAATTCAAACTGATTCAACAAATGGTGCATGATACTGTAACTTGCTTCTAGTGTTGCATTTAAAACTAAATGTTATCTGATTTATATGTATTGTATAATTTTTGTAGCAGAAGTATAGATGAAATAGTCAAGTAACCTGATGGGTAGTGGCCAGAAAATTATGTAAAAGCTGATTCATAGGGGAAACTATCCGTCACTTCACCTGAACACTTGAAAATGTTTTTTATTTGTGCAGTCATTGGTTTGAAGGGTAAGTCCCATTCTGAGTCCTATGCCACTTCACTGTTTTCTGGTCACGGTAGAAATATTTCCAATACCGTACATACATAAGGAAACCCACACATTAAGCAAAATCTCTACTTCCAGCCAAAAACCGGGCTCGTATATTCACCAAAGAAATCAGATTTTAATGTGTGCTGACTGTTTCATATGTTACCGCTGCAGATAAACAGAGCCTGGGAACCGGAGATAGTTTTGACTACAAGAACTGCACTTCGGCTTAATTGTAGATGATTAGATTTTGAGCCAAAAATGGCATTCTCTGAAAAGCCAAGCAATTTGTTGACCCTCCGTTCAGTGGATTCATACTGCTTTGAAGTCTTGTTTTTGATTTTGAGTCCTGCAGCCTCACTGGTCAATCAGGATAACTGTAAAAGAAGATTTTTATGGACCAACAGTAGTGTTGCACAGCATTTAGATGAATGCCCATTTCACTGGGAAAGTTTTGCAATCAGTGTGACAAGGAGCACTAAGATAAAAGATTAATTTAAAAACTCTGAGCGGAAACTGAGGAAATGCAAGTATTAAAAATAAGGACATGTTATTTTGTAGGGTCTCTGCTGAGTTCTCTATCACAGCTGTTGTGATGGCAGAGGGAGGGAAAGTCAAAGATCTGATGGGATGTCACTAAGTGCTGCCTACAGCACCCTTTCAGGTGCAGCAGTATATGGCTTTAGTTTGGGGGCCTTGTAATGGAAGAAAAGGGGTTGAGGAATAATGTGCTCTTTAAGTGACTGTTATTAATGTGTAGTATTATGTAACTAGTACCTTTTGAAATCTGTTTTAATGAATAGATACATTCCACCTCTGATCTGGGGAAAGAGTGGACACGTACAGACAGCATTGTATGGTAAAATGGGGCGTGTAAGCTCCCCTCATCCCTATGGTCTCCGCAAGTATCTCTCTATGCCTGATGGGGCGACTGCTACTTGGGATCTTTTTGAGCCTTTGGCAGAGCATAACACTGGAGGTAAGTGGCTAAATGGAAATTTGATGACTATTCTTATAATTAAGCTTTCATAGAATTGTCATTCCTCCATGTATCAGATGAAAATGGGTGTGAAGGCAGGACGATACCAGGTTCAATTTCCAGTCTGTTTAGGCAAATTGTTCATTGAGTCAAATACCAAGAGCACAACTTAAAAGTTAAGAAGTTAAGAGTAAGAAGGAAAGTTGAGCAGAATCTTGTCATCCAAAGGCTACTAGAATTGTGGAATAACTTACCAGAGAAGGACATTGAATTTCACAGTACAAATGAGTTCCAGAGTACACATTTGGAGTGAGAAGAATTTGAGGGAAATAATGAGGTGGTGTACAGGTAAAAAAGGGACCAATTTGATTGTGACCGTTACCTGGTTTAAACAAAAATCTTCTGTTAAAAGATTGGGACATTGGAACAAGTGATCATGAACTTGACGTTTAAATGAAAGTCACTGTATTTTGTGTTAATGCTGCCATATTCTTATGTTGTGCTAGAGGATATTACTATGGTGATTTGTCCTGGAATAGCCAATCACAGTGAAAAGCAGTACATCCGAACATTTGTTGACTATGCCCAGAAGCACGGCTATCGGTGTGCTGTTCTCAACCATCTCGGTGCATTGCCAAACATCGAGCTCACTTCTCCTCGTATGTTTACGTACGGTAAGGAAGATTTCATTCAGAATTTTTTTTTGAGTAGGAGAACAATGTCTACTGTGCAGTGATGCTCACGGGGTGTACTGTGCAGTGATGCTCACGGGGTGTACTGTGCAGTGATGCTCACGGGGTGTACTGTGCAGTGATGCTCACGGGGTGTACTGTGCAGTGATGCTCACGGGGTGTACTGTGCAGTGATGCTCACGGGGTGTACTGTGCAGTGATGCTCACGGGGTGTACTGTGCAGTGATGCTCACGGGGTGTACTGTGCAGTGATGCTCACGGGGTGTACTGTGCAGTGATGCTCACGGGGTGTACTGTGCAGTGATGCTCACGGGGTGTACTGTGCAGTGATGCTCACGGGGTGTACTGTGCAGTGATGCTCACGGGGTGTACTGTGCAGTGATGCTCACGGGGTGTACTGTGCAGTGATGCTCACGGGGTGTACTGTGCAGTGATGCTCACGGGGTGTACTGTGCAGTGATGCTCACGGGGTGTACTGTGCAGTGATGCTCACGGGGTGTACTGTGCAGTGATGCTCACGGGGTGTACTGTGCAGTGATGCTCACGGGGTGTACTGTGCAGTGATGCTCACTGGGTGTACTGTGCAGTGATGCTCACGGGGTGTACTGTGCAGTGATGCTCACGGGGTGTACTGTGCAGTGATGCTCACGGGGTGTACTGTGCAGTGATGCTCACGGGGTGTACTGTGCAGTGATGCTCACGGGGTGTACTGTGCAGTGATGCTCACGGGGTGTACTGTGCAGTGATGCTCACGGGGTGTACTGTGCAGTGATGCTCACGGGGTGTACTGTGCAGTGATGCTCACGGGGTGTACTGTGCAGTGATGCTCACGGGGTGTACTGTGCAGTGATGCTCACGGGGTGTACTGTGCAGTGATGCTCACGGGGTGTACTGTGCAGTGATGCTCACGGGGTGTACTGTGCAGTGATGCTCACGGGGTGTACTGTGCAGTGATGCTCACGGGGTGTACTGTGCAGTGATGCTCACGGGGTGTACTGTGCAGTGATGCTCACGGGGTGTACTGTGCAGTGATGCTCACGGGGTGTACTGTGCAGTGATGCTCACGGGGTGTACTGTGCAGTGATGCTCACGGGGTGTACTGTGCAGTGATGCTCACGGGGTGTACTGTGCAGTGATGCTCACGGGGTGTACTGTGCAGTGATGCTCACGGGGTGTACTGTGCAGTGATGCTCACGGGGTGTACTGTGCAGTGATGCTCACGGGGTGTACTGTGCAGTGATGCTCACGGGGTGTACTGTGCAGTGATGCTCACGGGGTGTACTGTGCAGTGATGCTCACGGGGTGTACTGTGCAGTGATGCTCACGGGGTGTACTGTGCAGTGATGCTCACGGGGTGTACTGTGCAGTGATGCTCACGGGGTGTACTGTGCAGTGATGCTCACGGGGTGTACTGTGCAGTGATGCTCACGGGGTGTACTGTGCAGTGATGCTCACGGGGTGTACTGTGCAGTGATGCTCACGGGGTGTACTGTGCAGTGATGCTCACGGGGTGTACTGTGCAGTGATGCTCACGGGGTGTACTGTGCAGTGATGCTCACGGGGTGTACTGTGCAGTGATGCTCACGGGGTGTACTGTGCAGTGATGCTCACGGGGTGTACTGTGCAGTGATGCTCACGGGGTGTACTGTGCAGTGATGCTCACGGGGTGTACTGTGCAGTGATGCTCACGGGGTGTACTGTGCAGTGATGCTCACGGGGTGTACTGTGCAGTGATGCTCACGGGGTGTACTGTGCAGTGATGCTCACGGGGTGTACTGTGCAGTGATGCTCACGGGGTGTACTGTGCAGTGATGCTCACGGGGTGTACTGTGCAGTGATGCTCACGGGGTGTACTGTGCAGTGATGCTCACGGGGTGTACTGTGCAGTGATGCTCACGGGGTGTACTGTGCAGTGATGCTCACGGGGTGTACTGTGCAGTGATGCTCACGGGGTGTACTGTGCAGTGATGCTCACGGGGTGTACTGTGCAGTGATGCTCACGGGGTGTACTGTGCAGTGATGCTCACGGGGTGTACTGTGCAGTGATGCTCACGGGGTGTACTGTGCAGTGATGCTCACGGGGTGTACTGTGCAGTGATGCTCACGGCTACAGGGAAACTAAACCGTTTTTTTCACAAAGTAATTTGCCAAAATAACACTTCTGTCAATGTTCCTTAACCATTTTTTAAAAAAAAAACCTACATTTTCTATTCCAGTAGAAACTGGCCATTTCAGTCCTCCTTTACTTCTTCAACAACAACTTGCATTTATATAGCGCCTTTAACGTAGGAAAATGCCCAAGGTGTTTCACAGGAACGTAATCAGCCTTGAGGCCATTCTTGATGTCACAGACAGCCTGAGTCGTGGAATAGAGCCATTTCATTTTAATGGGTGTTACAACTTCAAACTGGTCTGAGAGTTGATTCTGAGCCACCTTTCTTGAGCTGGTATGCTGTGTACTATACCGGGAGCATATTTTTGAGGTTTTGTTGTCTCTGGATCAATTCTTAGGGCAGTTCAAAGTGGGCCTCATTAAACTGAATGGAGCCGTTCCAAGACTCCATTGGCTGCTTCCCTTCAGTGATGCCATTGGACCGGCCTCAAGGAAAGGAGGTTTGAAATAGCTGTACCATTGTGTCTTTTTGAAAGGTAATTATGTAGTGGAGAGGCAGATTTTTCTTGTGGTGAAAACTGCATGTACTGGACAGAAGGTGCTATTGCTATGGTGTCATTTTTCCCCATAGATTTAATATTAAAACTTATTTGTGTTTCACACTAGATTTTGATGGTACAGCTAGCATTCTGTGACTCAGATTGTGCATAAAATAAATGTTGTGCAATAAAAAAAATGGAAGTAGCTTAACCTTTTCAGTTGCTCACCAGGTCCAGGGGATTTGTCGGCTTTTAGTCCCATTAGTTTCTCTAGTACTTTTCCTCTACTGATATTAATTGCTTTAAGTTTCTCACTCTCATTAGCCCCTTAGTGTCACTGCAATAGAAAGGGGGGACAAGTAAGCCAGGATTCATTTACCTGATTGCTGTCCTGCTGGAAAGTGCACATGCGTGATGTTTGAGGATAGGATTACGATTGCTGTGACATCCCCACAGGAGAAGAGCTCCGATGCCCCCATGATAGGATAGTCTGCTTGTGCTCATTTGTGTAGGCTCATACATGAAGAGCAGCACATGGAGGAGGTACCAGAAGTGTATCTCAGCAAGAGTTAGTACTTTATTGAGAGATGAAGACAAAAAGTCTTAATATTGAAAGAGTATGTATATGTTTCACTGTCATGAATTTGTCATGTTATTACATCATTGAATTACTTCATTGGCTGTAAAGCGCTTTGGGATGTCCCGAGGTCATGAAAGGCACAATATAAATGCAAGTCTTTCTTCTTTCCTAATGAATTTGACTATTGTATAGTGCAAAATTGGTGTTCGGAGATCATCTATGAATACCTAAATGAAATGAGCACCACCTTTGGAGATGCTTTGTTGTATATTTATGCATTCTTGGTAAGAGGAGCTAGCAGACAGTTAAGTAAGGGACCTTGGTTTATGTTTGCTTCCTTCTTTTAAAATAGCTTTCTGCTGTTTTAGTCTTTTCTTTCTGGGAAGAATTCAACTGGCTTCATGTTACTTGCAGGCAACACTCCAAACAGCTGATGTAGGCAAACAGCAACAGTTGAAATGTGTTAGCAATTAAAAATGGTGTAACGAAACGTGATAAGTATTAACAGCCAACTTAAAGCCCCATTTCTGTTGGTTCAGTGTCTTTACATTATGTAAGAAATCTTGACGCACAACAAGAGCGATAGCACCTTGAGATAGAGAGGTTCACAAAAGCTCTGGTTTTATTTCATGCTCCTTGAGATTGTATTCACCTTTTCAAGGTTGCCCAAACTGCGTACAGCCCCTAGAATTTATACCCAATGCTGCTTCCACCTGCCCTGCATGTGTTCTGGTTGTTGAGTTTGTCATTTAAATCAGCATGGGATCTGCATAGTGTTTTTTTTCTGCTGTAAATTTGTTTGCGTTCCATGTAAAACTGAAAAGGAATATATTCTTTAAGAAGTTTTATATTAAATCATGCGGTCCCAGGCGAGTGATACTCAAATGGCGACCCTTGACCTCTGTCTGCCTCTTTTTCCTGTTTGTTGATGCTGACAGTCACGTAAGAGGTAATTGGAGATCTGATTACAACGCACCACAAAAATATAGATGTTTGATGCTGTTGGATCTCCAGAGGTCGCCAGCTTTATTTTTGAATACTCTTAATGAGGGGGAGGGGGCTGCCCCTGTAGACATCCCTTTAATGTAAAACTGTCTTTAGAAACCCAGTCCATACAGGATTGGAATATTTCAATACATGGGAGTTTTTACTGCTCTCCTTGACAGGATAGCAGAAGGCAGTCTTTCTCTCACCTGTTGTTTCCACAGCCAGTCACAATCTTCCTTGTCCATATTTTATTGATGGGCGTTACTCTTATGAACTTTTTTTGTCTGATATATTCTTAGTCCTCCTTGCATTCTCACTGTTGAAATTAAGACTCATTGCAACAATCTAATCTCCTACTCTAATTTATTCTTTCCCAGAAGAACACCTCCATCTTTCCTTTCTCCTACAATCTCCAGGCTTTTAAAGCTCAAAGGTTGGTTGCTAACATAAAAGTTAGGGAGCTTGGAAAATGAGGACAAGGACTGTAAGTGACTTTAGGAGGACATAATTATGATGCCGTTTGGAGAAGAGAATTGTGAGGTTATGCATTTTGGGAGGAAAAATGAGGAGTGGAAATTAAAGGGTGTAGTCAAAGAAATCTAGGGATTCAAATACATAATTCCTTGAAAGTGCGACTGCACTTATGGCATTATCATAATACCATAAGAAGTAGCATTTTGGGTTTTATAAATGGGGTACAGAGTACAAGAACAGGAAAGGAATGATAAATTTGTACACAGCAGTAGTTAGGCCACGTGGTATTGTGCAGTTTTGGGGATCTCATTATAGAAAGTTCAAGGATGATACTAGAACTGAGAGGATATACTTATTAGGAAAGGCTGAACAGGCTAGGGCTCTTTCCTGTAGAAAAGAGAAGGCTGAGAGTTGACCTGATAGAAGTCTTTAAGATAATGAAAGGGTTTGATAGGGTAGACGTAGAGAAAACGTTTCCTGTTGTGGGGAAGTCCAAAACTAGAGGTTATAAATATAAAATAGTCATTAATAAATCCAATAGGGAATTCAGGAGAAACTTCTTTACCCAAAGAGTGGTAAAAATGTGGAATGCGCTACCACAAGGAATAGTTGAGGCAAATAAAATAGATACATTTAAGCGGAAGCAAGATAAGCACATTAGGGAGAAAGGAATAGAAGGGTATGCTGATAGGGTTAGATTAAATAGGGAGGGAGGAGACTCGTGTGGAGCATAAACGCCGGTATAGACCAGTTGGGCCGAATGGCCTGTTTCTGTGCTGTAGTTTTGATGTAGCTTGATCTACATTAAAATTATAAAGAAGGTACAGCATAAATTTATCAGGATGATATCAGGGATGGGAAACTGTAGCTGGAGAGATTTGAGCCACTGGAGTAAAGAAGGCTAAGAGGAGATTTAATAGGGGTTTTTTAAATTATGAAGGGTTTTATAGGGTGAATAGGCTGAGAACTTTGCATCTTTTTAAGAGTTGAAAAATATTTGCAGCAGAGGAAGATACAGGGCAATGGGGAGAAAGCGAAGAATGCAGGATTAGTTTTGGATTGCTCCAGCAAACAGCTGGCACAGACGAGCTGGACCAAATGACTTCCTTCTATGATACCTAACCAGTACTACTTACCTTTTTTTTTTCGGACCTCTTCAAACTTGATGGTGTCCTGCATTATGAGCCTTGGTTCTTCACCTAGGTTTCTCATTTGTTTTTAAAAAAGCATGGTTTAACTCTAAAATTTGATTCTGATACATAACAGTCCACTGTTACTGTAATTGTTATGGTTTGAAGTTTTGCATTTGTGGCAAATTTGCAGTATGGTTGCAAGTTGGTTAGAATTGTAAAAAGAGAAAAAGGGCATGTTTTTATGAATCCAAGTGCTTGTTTTTTTTAAGGAGTCGGGGATGTGATTGCTGTCAAATTTGATCTAGTATGAGATCCATGTTGCATGTACACTGATGTAAACTCAAAACATGAAGTATTTTTATCTGGATGCATGGGCCCCTTTTTTAAACTTTACCAACGTATCACCAGTGATTGAAAGGCTAATATGAAAAAGCCCTAAGTTTTCCAGGCCTTTGACAGCTGCTGTTGAGGTCCAGGAATAATTGAATGCTAGGTGCCACTGGAGGTGTGGTTTATTGTCAGGTGCTGGAGCCATCAGATTGCAGTGCTTCCACTGCTGGCAGCACATCAGCAGTTGAAAAGCCCCTATAGTTTCACATCTGTTTGAACTTTGATTTCAGTGCAGTCATCAAACTAGACATCAAAACAATTGAAGGATTAAAATTAATTAATCGTTCTACAAGTTTCAGCGCATCTGTTTTTAGTCAGATGTGCCTCACAAACTTTTTAACAATACTGCCGAGATGACCTAATGTCTTAATAATTGTAATATTACTAAGATTAAAGTTCAGCTGTGTATTATTTCAAAAATCAAATGAATAATGACTGCTGGCAATGAACTGGTCTTAAAAATCTTAGTTTGGACATGGTGCATAATAATTGAATGGAAGAGTAATGCCTTATCTCTTGTGCATGAAGCATAATTCATTTCTACTTTGTTCTTTGCAGCTATTTCTGCCTTTCTTTTGTTTCTTGGGATTGATTTAATACTTTTTTTCTGCTTTTTTAAAGTAAAATTAAATATTTCAATAGCCTGCTCATGCTTTGTCTAGATTCATCTAGCCAAATTTTAATGAAATACCTCTTACCAAGTGAATAATTTTCTTGATGTAGTTCTGTTGTGTTCACTGGTCTTTCTGATTAGAGGTAGGGGAAGAGAAGTCCTGTTTATGGAGTATAATGTGGGGAAATGTGAGGTTATTCACTTTAGTAGGAAGAATAGAAAAACAGAATATTTTTTAAATGGTGAGAAACGATTAAATGTTGGTGTTCAGAGAGACTTGGGTGTCCTCATACAAGAAATACAGAAAGTTAGCATGCAGGCACAGCAAGCAATTAGGAAAGTAAATGGAATGTTGGCCTTTATTACAAGGTGGCTGGAGTACAAAAGTAAGGAAGTCTTGCTGCAATTGTACAGGGCTTTGGTAAGACCCCATCTGGAGTATTATGTACAGTTTTGGTCTCCTTATCTAAGGAAAGATATACTTGCCTTAGAGGTGGTACAGCGAAAGTTCACTAGGTTAATTCCTGGAATGAGAGGGTTGTCCTATGAGGCGAGGTTGAGTAGAATGGGCCTATGCTTTCTGGAGTTTAGAAGAATGAGAGGTGATCTCATTGAAATATATAAGGTTCTGAGGGGGCTTGACAGGGTAGATGCTGAAAAGTTATTTCCCCTGGCTGGAGTGTCTAGAACTAGGAGGCATAGTCGCAGGATAAGGGGGTCAGCCATTTAAGACTGAGATGAGGAGGAATTTCTTCACTTGGAGGGTTATGAATCTTTGGAATTCTCTACCCCAGAGGACTGTGGATGCTGAGTCGTTGACTATATTCAAAGCTGTGATAGACAGATTTCTGGACTCCAAGGGAATCTTAGGGATATGGGGATTGGGCAGGTAAGTGGAGTTGAGGTCGAAGATCAGCTATGATCTGATTGAATGGCGGAGCAGGCTCGAGACGTCATTTGGTCTACTCCTCCCATTTCTTATGTTCTTGAAGTTATAATGCAATTCCAATTTTGGATTCCCCCCTCTCTGATTTTCAGATTCTCTCTCTCTCTCTCTCTCTCTCTCTCTCTCTCTCATATACAGCTCTCTAATACAATGCTGGTGAATGAGCATAAGATCAAATAAAATTATCAAGTTCTGAAATCAAGGTTAGCAGCTGTGAACACATGGCACCTAGAATTTTAAAACAATTGGTACCATGTTACAAAGCTTCAGGATAATTGGAAGATTCTGATTTAAACTACAAGGCTTTGAGTAGTTTGCCATCAGAACCCTTTGATTTTGTTACAAATTTAGATCACATGCCCATTTCATAAGCTGCAATTTTTCTTGCAGTACATTAAATTTTACATAGCTGCTCTGTCATTGTGACTGTGAACTGCACTCAGGAGGTGTGTTGCACTCCTTTCAAGAATGGCAGTTTTGACCAGATACTGGCAGGTGGCAGTCACTTGTGGAATTTTGGAAGAGGTGGAAACAAATTGGCCACAAAAGTACATGAACCTGTTAGGGATCCATTCCGCCAACCCAGTGTTCTGGTGAAGCCCATTCCATAGGCCTGGTGCACCTACATGTTACTTTTTCAAATATGTAGCTAATGACTGAACAGTCTGGAATCTACTGCCATAGTTGTTGAGAATTGCTTCCTATTGCTGTGGGGATAGGAGAGAAACTGTAATCATCAATTTTCTTGGCAATTCCTTCCCACACACAACAAAAAGCACTTGAGGGCGTTATGTTCTTGTTCCTCCTCACTGATGTAAAAATCAAGACTCGTCGCACCATCTCAGATTCTACTCTTTTCTAAAAACTCAAAACATAGAAAGTCCTTATCTACTTCACTCTTCCCTTCCTCTTCTTATCAGGTTTTCAAATCCCAACTACCGGCATTGGCATTTGATTCCCCTCCTCATCTGCTACTCTGTACTGGTGGTGTCCTGCTCTGCGGGCCTTGGCTGGGTTCTCTTTTTTTTTTTAAATGTCCAGATTAACTAGATGAGAAGGGAGTTGATGACTAAGGAAAATGCTCTTGCATCGTTTCCATATGACAGGTTGTCCAGGGAAAGTCCTTGGCTCAATTGCTAGTACTGTCGCCTTTGGCTCAAGACGGTAATTCCATTCTTTAAATTTGATAAATTGAGGCCCCATCTTCCTGTTCAGGTCGAGGTTAAAGATGTTCTTGAGGGTCAGGGGATGGGGTGATTTTACGGTTGTTCTGGATGGGTGAACTAAGATGGGCCAAATGGCTTTCCTCATCTGTAATTATCTTGTGATCCCATGACAGTATTTGAGGAAGAGCAGGGAGATCTTGCAATGTCCTCATCAACATTCTTATCTATTCTCAACAAATATCACAAAAACAAATTAACACTTCATTGCTTTGTATGGTATTGTTGGTACTAACAGCTACAGTGTTTACCCACATAATGGTCACTTCAATCCAAATGCATAATCCACTGTGAAACATATCCCTTCATTTCAATGATGTGATAAGGCACTCTTTCAAGTCTGTCCAGCTGTTTTCGTGCAGATTTCTAGAGGGTCTAGCAATCTATTTTGTATGTCCACTCTGAAATTGGAAAGGCACTCTTAAGGAAAGACTGGTGTATTCCAACAAAGGTTCTGTGCTTGACTAATATCTTTCTCTTTGCATGTGTATATCTCAAAAGTTGTTTGTTACATTTTTAAGTCTTTTTAAAGTAATCAGTTTATATTGTATGACTGGCACAAGGGTGATCATGTTATGATACAGGTACTCTACTCGTGACTGGAAGAAAGTATGTGCACAACTTTGCCTGCAGTGGGTTATCGAAATTTTGTGTTTATTCTACACTGACATTTTAACAACTACATATGTGCTTGTACCAGTTAACCTCTGCAGAATACACACGTCCAAACTACAGAATCTTTGAAGGCAGCATGTGGATAAGATCTGGTCTGCAAAACTAGGGTGCTCTGTGTGCGACTTTCAACTTCAGTTCATTTGAACACAAGCTGCCCATAATGGTGTGTGTTCTTCGGTCACCCGCAATAAGTGGAATCAAAAGCCCCTTGAAAATGAATTCCTAAGACAAAAACAGTATTATAATTCCGACAAATAATGGGTTCCATTAAAATGTCATGGTTTCTAAACTGTTTAAGAATACTTTATTTACGCTTGTAAATTTGTCAGATTACCAGGGCATAGATGAGAAAATTATTTTAAAATCTGTTTTACCGTCAAGTCATTTTGATGCTTTGAAAGTTTAAAAATTAATAATTTTTTTTGTAGGTTGTACATGGGAGTATGGCGCCATGGTAAATTACATAAAGAAAACCTTCCCCCAAACCCAGCTGGTGGTTGTGGGTTTCAGTCTGGGTGGAAACATTGTTTGCAAATATCTTGGAGAGAATCGAGTCAATCAGGAGAACGTGCTTTGTTGTATCAGTGTCTGTCAAGGCTACAGTGCGCTGCGGTGAGTCATTTTAAAATGAAATGTACACATGTATTCATTCCCAGGGTGCAACAAAATTAGCTTGAAATGTTAATTGATTCAGAAACCTTAAATGTACCATGTAGTATGATACTGAGCCATACAGCCCAGATGTTCACCAGTTCAATCCCCAGTTGATCAGCCAAGGCAGCATTTGGGCCACTACAATTAGCTTCAGTGGTCTGGGGCTAGAGAAGGAAAAATCAATCCTCCTGCTCTTAGTCACTATCCATTGAGTCCTGTTGCATAAGGATATCAGGTAAAGATAAGATCAAGGCCCACAGTGATGCTCTGCACTGTTGGATAGCATGCTGACACTCACTGTTTAGGGCCAGGCTTGAGGGATGGTCCTTTGTCGAAGGAGCCAGATGGCTGCCAGCACCATGGAACTACACCATGGTTCCTTCAGGAGAAGAGAAAAAAAATGAAATTTTGTTTTAAGATGCATATGTTTCTCGTGGGAAACCTAATTTCATATGAATTGTTAAACTCGATTACTCAAAAGTTGAAATACCATAAGCTTCGATTGTTCCAGAAATTTGTCAGACAACTAGTGAGAAAGGGTTCATTCAGCAGGTTGCTAAAACATGGTAGTCACAACTTCAAAAATTCTAGTAGTTAATTGCCCTACCCTACCTCCCATGCTGTGTTGGATTTTTTTTAAAATTACATTTTAGACTGTAAATAAAATCACTGTCTATAATCGAGAGTAAGCAATGTTTGGTGTATCAAAGGTTCTGGTAAATCAAAGGACTGTAGTTAAAGACAGCATATTTAGTGGGTCTTATACATTCACTAGTAAATTAAAGACTATACTAAAGATTAGATAATACAGTAGAACCTCAGATAAGAGCGCTGAGTTATGAATTAACTGCTCAACTTAGTACAGAAATAGGACACATTATTGTACATGATTTCTGCATTTCTCGTATTTCAATACAGGTATATTGCGTGATACTAGGCTACTTTTTTATTAGGAAACCTTGGTAGAAAGCAAAAGATCATTGTATAAGATATACCAAGGTTGAAGAGAATAGAGAAGATGAGGTGAGTCAGGAAGTTGGCAAGCTTGGGTTTTAAGCAAGTTCATTGAAAAGAAAGAGAAAATGGATGCCAACAACAACATGCATTTATATAGCGCCTTTAATGTAGTTAAACGTCTCATGGCGCTTCACAGGAGTGTTATCAAACAAAATTTGTTTGAGCCACGTAAGGAGATATTAGGACAGGCTTGATCAAAGAGGTAGGTTTTAAGTGTCTTAAAGGAGGTAGAAAGGTTTAGGGAGGGAATTCCAGAGCTTGGGGCCTAGGCAGCTGAAGGCCCGGCCGCCAATGGTGGAGCGATTAAAATCGGGGATGCGCAAGAGGCAAGAATTGGAGGAGCGCAGAGCTCTCGGAGGGTTGTAGGGCTGGAGGAGGTTAGAGATAGGGAGGGACGAGGCAATGGAGGGATTTGAAAGCGAAGACGAGAATTTTAAAATCGAGGCATTCCCAGACCGATAGCCAGCATGGGGGTGATGGGAGAACGGGACTTGGTGCGAGTTAGGATACGGGCAGCAGAGTTTTGGCAGTGAGGATTTTGGCGTTTCAAAGTCCTGGCAAAGAATTTGTTGAGCAGACAATGGTGCAATAATTTAATGCAGCATACAGGGATGAGGAAGTGCATTAGAGCAGTGTACTTGGACCTTAAAACAAGAGGGGTCCACAATAAACCTTGTTTAGTCATTGGCAAATTGCACTTTCAAAGTTCTTCTTAGTTCAGATGAATGCTCTCCAGTCTCATTGTTTGTATTTTTGAGATTTTGATGTATATGTCAGAACGTTGTACTTATTTTTGTTGTAGAGGTTTAGGTTGTGCTTTTCTCTTTCCCGCCTGTCTATATGCTTAGGAGCGAGGCTCAAATTTCTTTTTCACTTCGATATCGGAGCTTTTCTCTGTAACCATTACTAAAATCTTTTACAAAATTGAATAAGCCAAGGACTGTGAATCACAACTAAGTCTGTACCAGCATTGACATTGCAAGTACCATTCCTGTTCTTTATTCAGCACTAATGGTGCAAAGTAACAGTACTGATGCAGCTTTTTTACTTCAGGTACCAATACTGAACCGATATAGGATCTAGTGCCACTCCACCCCCTTAGCTGTACAGATATCTCTGCCTAGGATTTAAGACATTAGAAAAGATAGAATGTAATATTGTCAGTTGGCCCATCCAACCAACTTGTTCCTACAGACCACGTGCAATTTGCTTTATTTTAGTGTCCGTTTGGCTCAACAGTAGTCAGAAGGTTGTGGGTTCAAGTCCCACTCCAGGATTTAAGCACATAATCTAAACTGCCATTTCAGTGCAGTTCTGAGAGGCTGTTGCATTGTTGGAAGTGCAAGCTTTTGGGTGAGATGTTAAACTGCCTGCCTATTTCAGTGGATGTTAAAGATCCCATGCCACTATATGACAAAGAGCGGGGAGTTCTCCTGGTGCCCTGGTCACTATTTATCCCTTAACCAACACAAAAGGTCATTTATCTAATTTCCTGTTTGTAGCACCTTGCTGACTGAAAATGGCTACCCACAAAACAATAGTGACTGCACTTTGAAATTAATTTACTGGCTGTGATGCTCTTTGCACCATCCTGAGGATGTGAAAGTGCTTTAAATATAGATTCTTTCTTTAGCTTCCCCTACAGGAGATTAAAAAAGCCAAGCAGGCGAATGATTGAAATTTCTAACAAAACTTTAAGATCTACTCTGGCAGCTTGTTTGCAACAGGTGACATTTCCAAAATCCCAGCATCACACAAGCCATCACATTTCACCTTTCACTCCATCTGTGGCTATACTTAACCATGTAACTTTCGCCCCTGTTCTTAACCAATTATTTGGGCAGTTCCTTTTCAAAAGAATTAATTGACACAGCATTAACTGCTTTTGATGGGAACCTATCAGATCTGTTGTTGAGGATGGAGGAGAAACCTCCTGTGATCTCTGCTCTTACCAATTTTGGAATTGTGATGGCAGAACTGAAAATCATTGCTTTTGTCTAAATTTTCCTTGTCTCCCCTTCCTTTTTTTTTGAAGGAGGTGACTTACTGGGGTATGGTTCTGTGGGTGCTAGTTTGACTATGACATCTCAATCAAGCCGCTGTTGCTCGTGAATGAACCTAGACGATGGTTATTGGCAGGCTATTTCACCATGATATATGGATGACATCTGCTGACCCTGATCCTTGCCTGTCATCCATATTTTTCAGCAATCTTCGCTGGATAAGTGAGCCATGTCTGATTTTGTTTTCTCCTTTTTAGCCTGTCCCAGAGATCAGTTTACCAGCTATTTCCAAACCCAGCTAACTCAGCACAGACCAAGAATCAAAACTGCCTAGTTCAGTACTACACTCAGTTAAATTGGCAAAAGTAAAAGTTGTGGCTGATCTCTAGTCTAAAATCTACAAGTTGAATGTTGTAGTTTTGTGAAATGAAAGCACAAGAAAGAGGCAATGATGTAAACAAGTTCATGACCTTTTGCTTAAAAAAAATGGACTGATGCTCACTTGCTTAATATTAATCGGATTCATTTAGTGCCTTATCGTATTTCAGTGCTTCGCATACAGCAAATTATTTAGAGATGCAGTGCCTGCCATGTAGGTAAATGCAGCAGCCATTTTGCACGCAGCAAGATCTCAACAATGAGATGAAACATCAATTTTTTTTGTGTTGGTTGTGGGAGGATTGTGGTCAGGACCGCAGGAGAACCCGCTCAATTAGCCGAATGGCCTCCTTCCGTGCTGTAACCTTTCTATGATTCTATTTTCTATGCTCTTAGAACAGTACCATCTTTAAAGCCTGATTAAACCACTGGAACAGGCAGACAGGACCACAGTTTAACGTCTCATCTCAATGATGGCACTTCTAACAAAGCAACACTCCCTCAGTACTGTACTCGAGTGTGAAATGTGCTCAGATCCTAGGTTGGGGCTACAAAGTGCAGCCTTTCTGACTGAGGCAAGTGCTACTGAGCTGACATTGTACTTCAATGTTTAACACTAGTGCCAGACTGCACCACTAAAACAAGCCACATCTTTAGTAGTTAATGTGGGAAAGGGGGTGGGGAATAAAAATTAATTAAACTAAGTTTATATCACCCTGGAAGTGAGACACTAAACGAAAGCATGTTAATTTAATCCAAGTACAGAACAAGTACAATTATGTTTCAGCGCTAACCTTCAATCCCTACTGAGGTGGCATTTAATTTAAAGTTACATCTCAGCTGTTCCTTGGAGTTTTGTGGATTGTTGCACTTCAAAATTATTTGATTCATGAGAAGCTTAATTGAATTTGGTTGTGGAGACAGTATTTTAGACAGCAGCTCTGAGTTATTTATCCTACACAATAAAGCGTGACAAAGATATTGATTTCACGATCCAATCCAGATTAAGCAGTAAATTAGGTGATTTAGGATGGTCACACTTTTAAAAAGTAAGTGTGGTACAGCAAGGCATTATGTTGATGCTCCAACTCATTGTGCCGCAAAACGATAGGTTGCGGCTTTGAATCTATGACTTCTTGCATAGATTCTGATATTGGCTGTACATTGCTTTGGGGGAGGAAAATGGTTCCCACATGCTAAGTAATTTCCCACAGGATGAGAAGAGAAAGTTTGTAGAGTATTCCTTAAACACACTCATCAAGAGCCTGGTTAGAGAGTGGCCTTGAGCAGATAAAGAAAAAGTTCTTAAGGATTTTTCTAATAGTTTAAAGAATGTTGTGCAAAATAATATCAAGAGGTTACAACTTTCTTATAGAAGACCTCAAGACGGGTCATAAACTGTTTGCAAGGAAATGCCAGTCTCAACCTGTTGCCTAATCTTACTCTTCAGTTGACAGAATTCTTCACTTGGAATTTCCTTTTTTTTAAACCCCCTCAACATTTTCTCCCCTCTGCTGCTTAAAGTGCTGACTCTTGAAGTTTAGTTCCAAGGGTGTGTCAAATCCAGTTTGTAACTACTTGCTGATGATACAAAGCTAGGTGGAAAAGTAAGCTGTGAGGAGGACAGAGTCTGCAAAGGGATATAGACAGGTTAAGTGAGTGGGCAAGAAGGTGGCAGATGGAATATAATGTGGACTGTGAGGTTATTCACTTTGGTAGGAAGAATAGAAAAACAGAATATGAGGAACTATTAAATGTTGGTGTTCAGAGAGACTTGGGTGTCCTTGTACAAGAAACACAAAATGTTAGTATGCAGGTACAGCAAGCAATTAGGAAAGTAAATGGCCTTTATTGCAAGGGGGTTGGAGTACAAAAGTAAGGAAGTCTTACTACAATTGTACAGGGCTTTGTTGAAACCTCACCTGGAGTACTGTGTACAGTTTTGGTCTCCTTAAGGAAGGATATACTTGCCTTTAGAGGCGGTGCAGCGAAGGTTCACTAGATTAATTCCTGAGATGAGCGTGTTGTCGTGTGAGGCAAGGTTGAGTAGACTGGGCCTATACTCTGGAGTTTAGAAGAATGAGAGGTGATCTCATTGAAGCATATAAGATTATGAGAGGGCTTGACAGGGTAGATGCTGAGAGGTTATTTCCCCTGGCTGGAGAGTCTAGAACTACGGGGCATTGTCACAGGATAAGGGGTCGGCCATTTAAGACTGAGATGAGGAGGAATTTCTTCACTAAGAGGGTTGTGAGTCTTTGGAATTCTCTACCCCCGAGGGCTGTGGATGCTGAGTCGTTGAATATATTTAAAGCTGAGATAGACAGATTTCTGGACTCCAGGGGAATCGAGGGATATGGGAATCAGACAGGAAAGTGGAGTTGTAGTCGAAGATCAGCATGATCTGATTGAATGGCAGAGCAGGCTCGAGGGGCCATAAGGCCCACTCCTGCTCCTATTTCTTATGTTCTGGAGGTAACTTGATCAATGCATTGTTGTAGCATTTTTATCAGGGCCTATATTGAGAATTTTCAGATTGGGGCATTTCTCAGGCTTTACTGCTATTGCGTAGTTTCCCCTGGAGATTTTTGCTTAAACAATCCAAAAAGGAACATTTTATGCAGTTCAAATGTCATATGTTGCTGGTACAAAGCAGGATAAAGACCTCTAGTGATTGCATGAGTGTACTGCATCCTTTTAATATCAGCTACACCTTCAATTTGCTTACTAGTGTCAATGTTTTCCTTCCATAGTACAAGCTGAATGGGCTTCCATTTTTCTGCCAGAGACTATCCTTGTTTTTTTACAAGCAAAGGTTGGGAACTACAAAGGAACTGCTTGTTCCTCTAATTTGTAATCATTGACCTTAAACTTTATGAACTCCCAGGGAAAAGTCCCTTCTCACAGCTCTTTGGCAATTAAATACAAAAGCTAAGCAATAGATTGTAAACTTTCATGGCTAGTGCTTTTAATGAACAGTTGATCTATAGCATTCAGCCTTAACTGCATTTCAGCATAATTCATTGGGCTGGATCAACAAGTAATAAAACCTACCCCCTGGGCATTTGCTTAGTCTCTGACAGCAGAAATATTTGTGTTATTTTAGTTATGCTCAGAATTGGCATGTTAGGGGTTAGTTTCTATTTTGCTCATTGGTATGCATTGTAAAATGGAACACCTCCCGTTCTTTACACCCAATATTTCTATAAAGCATTGCCACGTCGGGCAGAATGCATGTTCAATTCAAGGTAAAGCTCCTGTATTGCTGCAGTGTTAGAAAAGCAACCATACTAAATCCTTGTATGGTTTCCATTTTGCACATTAGTCATCTCCAATTGCTGCTAATTTTAGTGCCAAATTATAGGCAGTTCTGTTCTATACTATATGTATAGTGTGTCAGCCGTGGCTCAGTGGTAGCACTCTTGCCTCTGAGTCAGAAAATTGTGGGTGCAAGTCCCACTCCAGAGACTTGAACACAAAATCTAGGCTGACACTCCAGTGCAGTACTGAGGGAGTGCTGCACTGTCAGAGGTGCCATCTTTAGGGGGAGATGTTAAACCAAGGCCCCTTCTGCCCTCACAGGTGGGCGTAAAAGAACCCATGGCACTATTTTGAAGAAGAGCAGGGACGTTCTCTCATGATCACATTGCAGAAATAACCATTTTGTTATTCGCAAATGTCATTTGTGTGCAATAAAATATGATATAAGATGTTTAGTACTATGATCATTTATACACTTGTGGCACAACTTGAAAATTATGATGGTAGATTTCATTTTAGCATTAGACTTAGTTCTCTTGTGTTTACACTACGACGATTATTACATCAAATCACAAACCTAAAAGCAGAGCTTATTCCCCTTTGTCTCAACAAAACTTTGGGTGGCTAATGCAGTGCATTTAGGTAGCTGCCCTGTTTGATACAAAGCAGTGATAGCTTACTCCTCCTTGCTCTGTGTCACCAAACAACTCCAGAATTGTATAAATTTCTGGCATGACTTCCTATAATTAACAACTAGAAGTAATTATTTACAAGATTAAAAACATCTGGTTGCCTTCAAATCCTCTTTATTGCTACAAGGTAGATCATATACTGCGGAAATTGACCTTTTTAAAAATTGGGGTAAAAACTAAGGTCAGGCAGGCACAATGACAAAGTGCAGACAGGAATGTTAACCTTTTTAGAACTTACTGACTGCAAAAATGGTCTTAATGTGCAGCAATAAGCTTTTTTTTTTCCCCCTTAATATAAACTGAGCAAGTCTCTGGGATGGTTTTGAGTGAATGAGGAAATGCTTGGAAAAGTTGAAGGTCTCTGAAAATAAATGAATTTTAAACCTTGCTTAATGGAAGTCATTCCTCCCACGGTACTTCATGTGCCACATGTGAACCTCTCCTGTTTTTGTCTGGCTTTTAAATACTGTCACATTTGTATTATTGGGCAGGTTTAAATGGCCTTGTGTTGGTTTCATTCTATCTGTTTCAGTTTCATTATATAGTTGTAATAACTAAAAGTTTCTGGTTGTTAATGAAAATTGTTGCTGTATTATTAGAGTATTACTAATCCAATTAATAGGACATTTTAATGTATTTTTGAACTTTGCTACTATTGTCCATTGGACTCCGTAATGTACTTTTTATAGTGTAGCAGTTGCAAGACATTTATTGAGTGTGTCTACTGAACCTAACTCTGAGTTAGTTTTATTCAGCATGTTGTGTGGACTCCTTACTTCAGTGCTACCTAGATCGAGGGCCAATCCCCATTGTGCAGGTCACCATGGTTGAAAAGAGATGATAAAGTGAATGGAAGCCTAGTGACTAAATAATGCAAATCTTCAGGTCTTAACACCTGCATATTGTATGGGGGGAAGAGTTCCACAGTTTTAAGCTCACGGAAAGTATGAGTTGGAATAGAAGACTGCATTGAATCTTGATTTCAGTATAATGAGGTTGCAAGGAGTAGCATTGTGCAATATGTTTGGAGGGAAGTTTAGACAAGTAATGATCATAGGATCAGTAGAACAGATACCACAGAAAGCTTGTAATGGAGAGATAAGAAGAAGGATTGCCTACTGAACAGGAAGCTGCTTCTTGCCTCCTAGCTCGGAGTGTCAGAAGGGTGTTGGAAGAGCTTCCTGAAATCTGACCACTGTATTCAAGTCTTTAGCAAACTGTTTAAATGTAGATAAAGTGCTTCACTTTATTTTAAATTTGTAAAGCTGTCAGGCTCTGCCTGTCTCCTTACTGGAAGAAACAGATTTGCACAGCACTCTACAAACTCTGCTTTATATTCTGTTACCATGTGCCTAAGGTACTTTCTTTTGTTTTTGTTTAGGGCACAGGAAACCTTCCTCCAATGGGACCAGTGTCGGAGGTTTTACAACTTTCTAATGGCAGACAACATGAAAAAGATTATTTTGTTTCACAGGTGACTTTTATGTCTGTTGGTTATTCATTTGCCTGTTGTGATAGAATATATTCTGTAAAAGATGCTGCAAAGGATTCAAACTTCACTGTAGGGAACAAGAGTGGCCTGTGAAACTGCTATATAATTACAGTAACCAATATTTAACCTGTTTTTGCATAATTGTGTGCTCACTGAAGGGGTGATTTACTTAACATAAATTCATTCTTATCCTCTAGCTCTATTGTGCACCTGTTTGTGCTTTCTTAAGCAGAGTTTTTGTGCACCCTTGCATTCAAGCACACACATTTGAAAATGCCTGGGTGTTAGCTGGTTTTATATTGTGCTCACTAAAATGGTAGTGCCCTGGCCCTCAAAGCTCAGGTGTCTCTCAGTCGATGGCAACACCAAATTTAAACTTGCTGGATTTGTCTCTTCCTGGTCACTGGCCTAGGCAAGTTTACTTTGATGCTGTTACTAATTGCATGGGAGTTGTTAGCATTCACTGCCATATAAAACAGCTCTTGTCTATTGGACAGTGCAAGATTTTGGGTATCACTTAATTAAAGGCAAATTATTTCTCAGATTTATGATGGTGCTTTTGTATTGATGTGCTGTCAGCTGCAAGTAGAAAATATTCCTGCTACCAGAACCCAGTACTGTAAAGAAAATAAATTTTGCAACTCCAAGAGCTTCCAGAACCAATTTCTCATAGATCCTGAGAGCTCTAAAATGTGGGCCTCCTTGATGTTAGCTCTCCAATGGGCCCAAAAGCACACGGAGATTGTGCACCTCTGCATTCTTCCTAGTATCCTAGCATCCATATAAAATAGTCTGTACGACCATTACTTGTTGAGAATTTTGTGCTGTTAAACTCAGCAGAGTGGGGACGGGGGTGACAGGGATGTTTTGTTCACTTTTTAGTATTTTTAATCTGCAATGGCGTATGACTTGTTACTGCTGACTATTTGGGGCCATTGGTTACAGGACAAGGTGACTTCTATTTTTCCGTGCAGATAGGGCTGTTAATACTCACTCATTACAGAGAATAGAAATGGTTTTTAATACTCGAGTCAGAAAAAAATCTCATAACTTGAAAAACGTATGATGAATTGTTAATTAATTGCCTTCTTTGCAGGAGGATTCTAGCATAGCACACGCAGTAAAGGAAATAACTAATAGACTGAGTTCAAAGAAAGCAAGGGTGGGAAATTGCCTTCTCATGGTCTATGCTGGAGTCATGCTTTTCAAGGACAGAAAAGACAGCCATGGCTGGTATAGGTGATGCTGTACTGTATTCAGTCAATATTGCATGTGTTTGCCTGTATCGACTTTTCCTAATGCTAGATTCTCTGACAATTGGCATTCATAAATATTAGACAGATATTATTAACATTTTGTTATTAGTGTTAACATTTTATGTGTTACAGAAAAATACTATTTGGAGAAAATGAGTATAAAACACCAAATGCTCTGGTAGACGTAGACCTGAGCAAACTCTACACAGCAACTTCCCTGATGCACATTGATGACAACATCATGAGGTAAGTGACAGTATGTCATCTTGGTTGCTGCCAGCAATCTCACCTCTGTTAGAAGCTATGGTTTCCAGCCCTCTACTAGGAACTTCACCTCTTAATCTCACTTGACACTTCAGCGCAGTACAGAGGGAGGGCTGCATTATCAGAGCTGCTGTTCTTTGAATGGTGCCTATTCAGATGGATGTAAATGATCCCATGCTCTTCTCAATGAAGTGTTGAGGGCTCTCCCAGTATTTTAGCAACATTACTCTTTCAACCCTCAGCCAACACCACCAAAACACAGATTAACTTGTGAAACATTGAATCCCGTAGATGTCTGAGAGATTGCTTCCCTCAGACTTGCTTTCTTGGTTATTTTAAGAAAAAATCCTGTTTTTCTCCATTTTGTGTTAATTCATAAGACTCTTAATTATATAGTGTTCATTTGGGAGGAAAATTAATTTTGGGTAGGAGTGCTTTAGTTCATGGGAATCCAGCACATAGCCATTTTAGCAGTGCTGCTTCTGCGGGCCTTGAACTAAGGTTGGGAACATAGAAATGTACAGGACTGGAAGAGATCATTGTGATACCTCTGACTGGTCCCTTTTTTTAAAGAAATACCACACACTACCCTATCTCTCTCATCCCTACTTCTGCCAAATATCTATCAAGCTTTTGAATTTGCCAACGTTGTCTGCCTTGCTGGGCAGAGTCTGTGTCGTGTATTTGCCCTCGGTGTAAGATAGTTTATTCTGAATTGTCTGCTCACCTTTTTCTGAGCTTTAGTTGGTGCCCCTGGGTTACAGACACTTTAGTTATGTCAAAAATATTAGGATTTGAAGTTGATTTGTATATAAGTGACATGTGGATTACAATAGAACTCTTAAATCTGTTAGTTTTCAGCTAATCATCAATATTTCTGCTTCTAGGTTTGTGTTTGCTCAGCGGTCTCTTACCTGATTGCTCAGAGATGTTTATCAGTCTTCATGGTCCCCACCCAGAAGAATCCTATATTTAGGATTAAAAACAAATGTACATCAACAACTCACCTTTACATAGCACCGTTAATGTAGAAAAATGTACCAAGGCACTTCAGAGGCATAATCCAAAAAATATGGACTCTGAGCCAAAGGAGGAGATGTTAGATGGGGTGACCAAAAATTTGGCCAAAGAAGTGAGTTTTAAGGAGGGTCTTAAGGGGGAGAGGGAGGTGGCGAGATTGAGGGAGGGAATTCCAGAGCTTCGGGCCTAGACGGCTGAAGGCACTGCCTCAACTTGCTGGGCAAAGTGGGGTATGGACAAGAGGTCAGAGTGGAAGAGATGGAGAATTCAGGGAGAGGGCTTGTAGGATTGGAGAAGGTTACAGAGATAGGGAGGGATACAGCCATGGAGGGATTTAAACACAATGAGAATTTTAAATTTGAGACGTTGGGGGGCTGGGAGCCATGCACACCTTTTCCCCGTGTCCAGGAATGGATTTTAAGAAATAGTACACAACTCAGAAATATTTTCAATTATACAGACAAAACTATTTAAAATGAGTGTTCTGCCAACAGATAAGGTGTGCAGTGTAATGTGTGTAGAATAATGCTCAATCAAACTTCAATGTTTTTGAACTACACAAGATCCATTGCACTTTCATCCTAATGTTGGAAATCTAAACACTGAAGGAGACTATTTTGGGCCATACTCGAGCTCACTTCTCTCATTCAATTTTCCTGCTCTTTTCTTGTCTTTTTTAATATTTTTCTTTGTGCTTATTTAATCTTAAAGACAAACACTGAAGTTATACACTTACAGTCAAAATATAGATAAAAGTACAATAGCTACATATGAAATATGCAATGTAAAAAAACTGAATTCCCAGAACATCTCAAATCAACATTCTTCAACAGGACCACAATCCATGTATTTGCTAGAAGGTGGTTAAGGGGCGATCTAATAGAAGTGTTAAAAATTATGAAAGGGTCGGAGAGAGTAAATCCATTAACAATGGTGATTGATGTGGCTTCAGTTACCACTCGTGGTAATGTATTCCATATTTTAACACCACTTGGTGTGAAGAAAAAAGTTTCTAACTCCCCCTTTTGTTCTGCTTGTACTAATCCTAATTATAGCCCATTGTTAATGGATTTATTGGTTAGTGAAAACAATCTTTCACAATTTACTCTCTCCGACCCTTTCATAATTTTTAACACTTCTATTAGATCGCCCCTTAACCACCTTCTAGCAAATACATGGATTGTGGTCCTGTTGAAGAATGTTGATTTGAGATGTTCTGGGAATTCAGTTTTTTTTTACATTGCGTATTTCATATGTAGCTATTGTACTTTTATCTATATTTTGACTGTAAAGTAAGTGTATAACTTCAGTGTTTGTCCAAAACATGTTTCCTTTCATCCAATGAACCTGTATCTAATGCATCTTAGATCTACAGTAATTTTTATCTATTTCAGGAAATTCCATGGGTATGACACACTGAAAGAATATTATGAACAAGAAAGCTGTATGCACTATCTTCACAATGTAAGTAATCCTGATTCTGGTTTAAATTGTAATCCAGTTCTTTGCACCTCATTGCAATGTGATTTGTATTGCCTTTATCCAACTTCAAAAAAAAGTCATGGCAACTGTATAAAGCAGATATCACAACATTATTGCGTGTGGTCAAATTGACCTTCCTGGAATGCCGGGCAGCAGAGGCTCCCCTATCCCTTCCCATTAATAGTCATGATGTGGAGATGCCGGTGATGGACTGGGGTTGACAATTGTAAACAATTTTACAACACCAAGTTATAGTCCAGCAATTTTATTTTAAATTCACAAGCTTTCGGAGGCTTCCCCCTTCGTCAGGTGAACGATGTGAAATGAAATCCTCGATTTCATTTCGAGGATTTCATTTCACATCGTTCACCTGACGAAGGGGGAAGCCTCCGAAAGCTTGTGAATTTAAAATAAAATTGCTGGACTATAACTTGGTGTTGTAAAATTGTTTACAATTCCCATTAATACTCAGTGATGGAAGTGGCCTTGTACGGGTTCAAAGACCAAGCACTGCATCCAGTTTGCCTACGTAGTGAGCTATCACTCAGCTTGGAATGTGAATTACAGGAGGATCCACATCAGTGGCAGTTTAGTGTCCTTGAGGCTTTAAAGGCAGTACTTACAAAGGGCAAGCATTCTTACACAATGGATACAGATAAATTCACCATTTGATTTGAAGATAAATATAAAATAGCTATTGAGCTGTATTGTGTTCCAATGCAAACTAATGTAATCAAAGGGTTTTGATATTGTCCTAAACCATCACCATGACAACAAAGCTTAATTAGAACCCAGAGATTGTGTTACAACCAAATGTTATGTTATACATGTACAGATGCTTTCAGTTTACTAGCTTGCCTTCCTGAGTCTTCACCTTCCCCTCCCCCATCCAAATGTCTGCTGTTTTTGGGCTGTAATGAAAGTCCACTCTATATTGTCATGTGGCAAGAAAGGTCATTAAATTCCCCAGTATCATAGACCTTCCCTAGCTTGATAATGATCTGTCTCTCTTCAGCACATTCTTGTGCTTGTGGGATTTATATTTTGTGTCCAGGAGGATGAAGTAGTTGGTGCTGTGGGGTGTCCAGTGAGAATTGTTACTGCAGCTGCAGGAGAGCAGAGGGTTTTCCCCCCCTTCCCAATTCTTTTCTTTTGTCTTGCTTTTTAAAAAAAGGGTTGATCTGTACAGGTGTATTGCTTGTTTTCTAAAATGTAGATTTTGTTGGTACCAAAACAAGCTCTTGCATCTGTGAATAATGTTTTCTTATTTGTAAATGCTGGTGTTGATTTCAATAGCATTTTAAGTATCTGCACTTCATTTTGAACGTGAACACTCTGAATAACTGCTGATCTTTCAGAGTAATCATTGCTTATAAAATACCTCCTGTTACAACATGCTTTTGTGCTGGTCCCCAAAGACTATGCATTGTTGCTGCTAGGATTATTTAGCATATTGATACCAATAAACTGTAGGAAAAACTGCACAAGCCAGTACACTTTAATGTGCAGTCCTCATTTCTCAAACTGTTCCCATCAATAGCGGTCCTGTAAGGTCTGGTACCTTACACAAAATATTCTCTCCAGACAACCCAAATTTATCTAAAAAAAACTATATTACTGGGCATTTTCCACAGTTAAAGGAGACAAGAGTACAAACATTTTTCATACATTCACTATTCTGCTTTACTGAAATTCCAGTTTGGGGGGGGTGGGTGGGAGGAGGAAGGGAAGGGATATTTACAATGTATTCCATAAAACATTCACAATACCCGCCATTAAGCTTTACCGAAATCCCACTGTCAACACTTGTATATCAAGAAAACGTGGGGGGAAAACTTGTCAAAACAGGTACAAATACTTGGTGAGTGGAGAAGCAGATGAAATTATTTGAAAGGCTCGTCTTTGCTATTCCCGTCAGTAGATGGCATCTGTTTGTAATGTAATGACTTTTTTACCTGCTGACACAGATCCAGATTCCTCTTCTACTAGTGAATGCTGCTGATGACCCACTAGTGCATGAAAGCTTACTGACCATCCCTCGTTCACTTGCGGGTGAGTTTAATGATTATGCCTTTTGGATGTTAGAAATTAAAAAAGCAAAGTCCCTATCTATCTTTAATACTCCTAACTAGACCTTTGCTATCATGCAGATATTTTCTATCTTACAAGCTAGAAATTCTTGACAATTGATCTGAATTCTAAAGTTCACCCCAGGTTCAATCCCTGATCTACGCTGAGTTTGTTGATCTCACCCAGGTTGTTTCATTGTCCAATTCTTCCATCTATCCTCTGATCAATATCTTTATCTTGGAATGCTGCCCTCTGATTAAATGCACTGCCAATTGTTGCACTGAGCCATACTTGACCAGAAGAATGCTGGTTCAGTCTCTACTGAGTTAGTTGCTCTTGGCTAAGGCAAATATTAAGGTCCTACATCCGACAGTGTTCCTCGGCTAGGGGTGGGGGGCTGCAGAAATTCAGCTTGGGTTCCTGCTCCTGATTGCTCTCCAGAGACAATTGCAGGAAAATATGAATTTGTAGATGTCCACTAAGGATGGGGATCAGGCTTGGGCATATGATGCCCCTCACTCATTGTCTAGGTACATGCATACATGAATGAGGTACTGGAGGGCCCTTGTTGCTATGGAATTGTACCTCTGAGGAAGAAATTTAGATGTACAAATTTGAAACCTTGCTATGAATTGACTCTGGAATGAATTCGAATGAAGTGATTACAATGATGCAGCTATATTGTGCATCCAGCTCGTCCTCGGGATTCAAACAATTTACGCCATACCGTTTAAACCTGAATGAATGCTAGATATTTTAGTGCTGTCTAGCTCAGATTCAACTTTTGATCATTTTAAAATCCAGCTATATTTTGGGGATTACGAAAAAGCAACAGCTCATGGTAGGCATGGAAGGGCTGATACCATGGAACAGAGCGCTGGGAGTTCAAACTGTCACCCTACTGGAGTGTATAATGTTGGCTTCCCTGGCCAAGGATTCTCCATCCTCTCCCCACCCCTTTGGACTAAGCTGTGTATTGCACCATATAAAAAGAGAATGGGGGGGAAAAGGAGTGCACAGCATTCATTACAGTGTCATGTATCTTTGGGGTAGAGTGAAATACAGACATATCTTCATTGCTTTCAAATTTTGCACATAGTGACAGTAAAATAATTTGAGAGGCTGTAATACAGAAGTATAGGGACCCAGCACAGTATTCAACACTATTTTCTGAACCAATGTAATTTTTACATGTATTGTGTCTCCATACAAAGATGGCACGATCCTTTAAAAGGTTAGCTTGGAAACTTGCAATTGTTTTTTTCTGCTGTAGTGGCCTGTGAGTGCTTTCTCTTGGTTACATTGAGGTTGCATTGAACAAATGCTTGCAGCCCACCAGAAGTGCCAATTATCTATATTCAATGCATAATTTAACTATTGAAATTGCAGCACAGTGTAATTTTTTTTGGGATGGGTCTATTTTTGAGAAACTTGGTATAGGGTAGAAAATCAGTGAAGACAGGAAAATCAGTGATTTTGCTGATGTCATCTTTGGGTTTTACATGCCGATAGATTAAATATTTTTCTAGTGTTGAGAAAATGACTTTTCAAATACAAAACATCCTTTTGTAGTTTTTAAATACTTGAGTTAGACCACTGCTGCTTTTCTATTTTTCTAATGCTGCTGACCCTCAGTGCGTGGGTTTAGCACCCGGAATCTGGCAAGTTTATCTTCGGTGTTGCTACCAGCTGTGCAGGACCCGTGCACGGGAGCATGTCAAGCTAGTACAATATAAAAGCAGTTTATGAATCAGCACTTGCAATACTCATACCTGACACAAATTATGTAGCCTTGAAACCAGATGTCTCTGTAACCTTTTCATCAAAAGCTTTTACTTGATAAAAATGAAGATGGTTCCAGAATGGCATGACCTGTATTCGAGTGCCCCGTTCCACTTTTTAAAACCCAGCAGTCAATTATGTTTCGCATCTGTATTGAATTTTGCCAGTGAAATGTGCCTGAAACGGATGCAACACAGCAGAAAATTGAACAGAATAGCTTTGCTAATGTCACATAAATCAGACATCAAACGTAACTGTCAGCAACCAAAATGTAGTGTTAGTCATTGGCTCTCACTAAACCCAGTTATGACTAGGGTTAATTGGGAGACCATAGCAGGACTATGGATGACTTCATCTGGAGCCCTGATTTTAAAGTACAAAACACTAGCATGTGTTTTTAGGTTTTAAAACCTTGTTTGATACAAGAAATAGTTTATGGGAAAGTCTCTTGCACAACTGTCACAAATTGAGCCATAAGATCAGCATGGTATATACTTCTAGACTATAACAGTGCTGGGCTGCAGCAAAATGGATTAGTGTGTACTCTTGAGTACCAGAGAAGCTTGGCTGTCATGAAATCTTCCTCTTTGCACAGATGGGATGAACTAATTCAATTCTTAGTCATTGGTTGAGTGCCTCTTGCAGTGTGATTATGGTGTACTACCAGTCTGAGACTGATAGCTGCGCAGCATAATATGTAGCTGGTAGCGCCTGAATTACACTGTGCTGTGAATCGCACTTTAACAGCCAGAGAGCTCTACTTGTGTACGGTCAATTTTAAATATGTTGAGAGCAAAGATGGGAGCATCCATTTTTGCAAAACGCTAAAATAGAAAACTGGCCGTAAGATTTTGAAGTGGAGATATACTTCATGTGGAGTTGAGCCAGAGTGATCTGAGATGGTCTTGCTATGAAGGTCTCAGCTGCTTTCAGGAGGGAGATCAGGACCTGGTTCTGGAATTTTACTGTTGATTTTGCATGGACGTGAAACATTAGAGCTTATTTCTCTAGGTTGTTTGAGGAGATGGGGAGGAGGGAGATGGAATGATTCCACCTCAGGGTATGAGGTGATGAAATTGCAGATGCATTAATCCTAATTTTCCGAAGCTCTCTGGATTCAGGAATTGTGCCTTTAGGATTAGAAAATGTCAAATGTCACTCCATTATTTAAGAAGGGAGGAAGAGACAAACCAGGTAAGTACAGATCTGTCAGTTTAACTTGGGTTGTGGGGAAGTTACTGGAATCTATCATCAGAGACAGTGACTGCACTTGGAGGGACAAGTATCAAATGATCAGAGAGTCAACATAGATTTGTGAAGGGTAGGTCATGCCTGATTAATTTAGTTGATTTTTTTTTGCGGAGGACACTAGCTTGGTGGATAGGAGAGTTGTCTATACAGACTTCCAGAAGGAATTTTATATGGTTCCGCACAAGAGAGATTTGGCAAAAAATGAGACTGCACAGAATTAAAGGTAATCTTATGACATGAGTCGGTAATTGGTTGGGAGGTAGGAAACAGAGTAGGGATAAAAGGAACGTTCTTTGATTGACAGGATGTGACAAGTGGTGTTCCCCAGGGATCTATATTAGGGTCTCAGCTTTTCACCATATATATATTAATGACATGGATGAAGGATATCCAAGCTTGCAGATGACACTAAGTTAGAAGGCACAGTAACTTCTTTAGATGGGAGCAGGAAGTTACAAAGGAACATAGACAGACTAATTGAGTGGACAAAACTATAGCAGATGGAGTTCAATGTGGAGAAGTGTGAGGTCATCCAGTTTGGATCTGAGAAAGACAAATCGGAATATTTTCTCAATGGCGAGAGGCATGGGGCTGTGGAGGAGCAAAGGGATTTGGGTGTCCATGTTTACAAATTATTAAAACCTAGAGCACAGATATGAAAAGTAATCAAAAAAGCTAATAGAATTTTGGCCTTTATCTTAAGGGGGTTGGAATTCAAAACTGAGGAAGTTGTAAAGAACCTTGGTCAGACCCCATCTGGAGTACAGCAAACAGTTTTGGGCACTGAACCTTAGGAAATATATATTGACCTTGGAAGGGGGTACAGTGTAAATTCACCAAAGTTATACTGGGGCTTAAATATATAAATTATAAGGATAGGTTGCATAAACGTGGCCTGTATTTCCTTGAATTTGGATGGTTGAGAGGTGATCTAATCGAGGTGTAGAAAATGATTAAGGAATTCGACAGGGAGATACAAAGAAACTATTTTCTCTGGTGGGGGAATCCAAAACAAGAGGGCACAATCAAAATTAGAGCTCAGCCATTTAAGAGTGAAATCAGCAAGCACATTTTCACTCAAAGCATGGTGGAAATCTAGAATTCTCTCTCCCAAAAGGTTATGGATGCTGTGTCAATTGAAATTTTCAAGACTGAGATCGATAGATTTTTGTTGGGCAAGGGTATGATGGGATGTGGAGCAAAGGCATGTAAATGGAGTTGAGGTCATGATGTGGCTGATTGGGCCTACTCCTATTCCTGTGTTGCTATCGGCTTCACCTACAAAAAGAAGCAATATTTCGTGGTGGCTTCAGGACGGCGGCCCTAAACTTTGAAATTAAACTTGAACCTAATGTCAGGCTCCTGAGGGTGATGTTTGAATTAACTTTGAACTCGTTTCAATGCCGACACTGGCAAGCTGCAGGTTTGTCCAAGTAGTAATGATGTGGACTTGAGTCTGCATGCAGAGACAATTTTGCTGTAAAATCCACCTGAAGGTGGTCCGTATCAGCGCATTTTACATGGAATTACATGGAGTCTGCAGCACAGAAACAGGCCATTCGGCCCACCTGGTCTATTTACGTTCCATACAAGCCTCCTCCCACCCCTTTTGTATTGTAGTACCACTTGCTCCTGACGCACGGGTCTTGCACAGCTGGTGATATGACCAATTTTATTGTACATTAATTAATGCTGGCTTTTGAGTTAAAGATATTCTAAACAGAGGATTAATCTTGATATTTAAAATGTGTTCCAGGGTGAGTTATGCTGGGCTTTCTACAGCAATGCAAAGTGACAGAATAGTTCCAGAAACATGTCTAGGGCCGAAGTTTAATATCCCTGGAGGAGAGTCATACCGTACTACGTATGTTTAATGCAACATAGCATATACCTCCATTGGGGTGTGCAGGCTAGTTTAAAAAGTGCTTTGGATCAAGTGTATTAAGTACATACACTCCCACCTGCACTCCCAAAATATTTAAAATTTACTAGTTGGGAGCAGTGTTCATGTAAGCACTGATGTGCAGCTCTGATTCGCAGTTAGGCAATTTGAAACGGTGTTGCTGGAAGGGGATTGATCTGAGATTGGCAGCTGCAGTGCAAACCCATTGTATTTATGGGGCAATCTCTGGGATTCTAAGATTATTGAAATGAGTAAAATATTTATACTAATCAGCATTTTTTTATATCCGTAATGGTTATAGATCATTTTTTTAAAAATTGCTCAAAAACACTGGTCAAATCTATTTACAATTTCACAATATTGAGTTTAGTATGCCTGCAGTATACTGATGGATAAAATAACTGTGGCATGTGTAGCACAAACATGTATTTTCATCCCTGTTGAAAGTTATTGAAAAATATTTTTTCTCCTTTGGTTAGATCTTTCATCTAGTGATTTAATTTTGCTTGATGTAAATACAAACCTCCCTTTGGAGCAGAAGTACCGTAAAAGGCATTGAAGCTTCTTAGCTGCATCAGTCGAGCAGTTGATTTCCTGTTATGTATAAGAAAACATGGCCTGCTTAGTGAAAAAGCCATTCAGCAGTGGAGAGTTCTGAAGCCCTCTGATGTTTGTTTGGTTACCTTGCACTCACAGTGTGCCGATTGACTATGAAGCCATGCTGCAGTTAATGAGCTGGACAGCAGGTGCTGCTGGGTAAACATTTGGCTTCAGCACCATCTCTGAACAAATACACTGCACTTACTGACACTGTTGTCCTTTATCTTATCCTCTAAAGTGGATGTATTCATGAGCTAGACCAACTCATGATTAAATAGAAATGTTTTATGTTTAATTTTGGGGGTGTCATAGATTCAGATGTATCTGATACATTATTTAAACAGGTGGTACTTCATGATAAGCAGTACACAGCATGTGCTTTGTTTAATTAGTGTAGGTTAAATCTCCACCTTAGTGGTAGGGTTGCCACCTCCAAGACATGTTCTTGGAGGTTTCATCACGTCCTCCCACCTCCAACCACTCCGCCCAGTCAAACAGCCTTTTTTCCCATTTCTGATATTTTTATAACAAATAAATGAAAGTGTTCAAAGAAAATGAAAAAAACACCAATTTTTTTTCAATGCCCCAATGATTTTTCTCCTAGGTTGCTAGCAACACTATCCTGGAGATTAATCTATAATTCTTGGAGACTCCAGGCCAATCCTGGAGGGTTGGCAACCATACTTAATGGTGAAACTTTCCAAATCCATTTTTTATTTCCTCTCTTCCCTCTTCACTTGGGGGAATTGCCATCTATTGCTGGGTTATGGTTTGGATGCCAGCAGGGCTTCTAATATTTCACCAAAGTGGACAATCTGCATGTGTGAGCCTAGACTTAGTGTTAGGAGGTTGTTTGACTGTTGGGGTGAGAGCATCACTAGGCCTGATGTTATCCTCACCTAAACTTTCCAGCAGAGGTTACTGGATAGTGACCAAGAATTCTGTCTAACTTCTCTTCTCCCCCGACCCCCTCTCAGCAGATGGACGCTGAGGCTAATTGTAGCAACCTTACCATTCCTTAGACTGAGACCAACTAATTTAGCCCAGAATGGGGTCAGAACCTGGAATCTTCATGATCTGTATGGCTCGGTATTACACTAATGAATGCACTTATTAACCAAGCCATCAAGGCAGCTATAAAGCCAATATGAAGCTAGGACTGGAGCAAGTTTAAAGTTGCTTTTAGACATAGAAACCAAGTTAATCCTTTACATACAATCATGCAGACAAAGGGTCGAGGTTGCAAATGTTTGGAATTGCTGATTTTGGTGTTTACTTTTGTGTAGCAAGTTCTGTGTGAATAACTGCTAATTTCTAACTTTATTTTCTCTTTCCTTGTCAGAGAAAAAGGAAAACGTCATGTTTGTGTTAACTCTGCATGGTGGTCACCTTGGATTCTTTGAAGGAGCAGTGCTTTTCCCAAAACCTTTAACATGGATGGATAAGCTTATTGTAGAATACACAAACGCCATCTGTCACTGGGAGAAGAACAAGCCCCAGTGTACGACAGCTGGAGACCAGAGCTGCTCGGACCACAGCGAGTAACCATTGCACAAACCTGATTTGCCAAACTTTCTCTTCAATCATTCAGCCCTTTATCATCGTTACATTCCTAGCCTGGGTTTGACTACCTTAAAACTACTCCCTGCTATTAATGTAGTTCAACCAGCAGAATTATACTCTTTATCACAACTGTTTAAGTATGATTGCAAGGCCCTTTCTATGCCTTTCTCCACTCAAAGCAACTTGGAGCACACACAAAATGGTGACTCACTGCATTTGCACAACAACATAGTCTATAGTGATCAGAACTTGGGACAAGAGTTACTGTTACCACAGGTATATCTGGTGTCAGTAGGTTTGGAGCAAATGAGCCAACATTTAGGGTTCCCAGAAGTTAAGTGCGTTTTGCAGGAGCTCATTTGTTAAAAATTGTGCCTTCTCTTGTATATTTTTTTAATTTATGAAAAAAGGCATTTATTTTTCTGCCCTACCAAGAGATCCAGTTTTGGTTTTGGTCATTTGATCAGATTAAGTGCAGCAAAGTGTTTGAGTTTTAAAAAAAATAAATTTGCAAAATGAAGACTTCCACTGGTTTTTGTCTTTTTAGGGAAACAAAATGTAGAATTCTCACTCTGGGAAACTCTTGCAAAACTAATTTATTACTTCTGTTTGGCCCTCCATGACAGGAACTCCAGATTCACAGTTGAACTGTATTGCCTGCAGCTGTGGTACAGTTTGCCTCTGGAATGAGTCTCTCTCAAACTCGAGCATTTACATGGCACTTATTACTGCAGTGTTTGATCAGCACCATTTTAGCTTTTTAAAAAAAACACAAAGCTCTATAGATATGGGTTTGAGAAAAATTACAAACAATTTTGCATTAAAACCCACAAATTTCTAAATATTTTGTGGAATTTTCAAATGCAGTGGTTATGGATGCTGCTACAACAGACTCGTGGGCATGAATGTGGAACAGATCTTCATATATTGAAAAGCCATTTTAAAAAGTTTTGTACTGTCTGTTTATAAATGTTGGCCTGTATAGAGATTGTCTATCTTGATCATTCCACTGGAGGACTTGGTATATGCTCAGTCGTTCCAGCAAAGTCTGAAGTTGGTCCTAAATCCTCTTATTCTGATTGGCCTGTTCTGTTGCCTGGTCGATACTTTGTGCAAGCACGACTCTAAGTACTTTCAAAACAAAGAAATCAGAAATGGAATAAGTTGCTACAGCATTCGTTGATATATTGCTGATTCGTGATCAGTCCTTAAAGCCTATATATTATCAGTACTATAAAACTGTGTGTTTCCTAGGTTGATTCTTGATTGGTGCTGAGTTAGCTGATTTCAGCCAGAGAAGCAATGGGCAACACTGCAATTGGGCTCTGCATTCCTGGGATAAGAAGTGGAAAACTCATTGCCTTCCCCTCTCTGATCACTTTCCAATGGTCTCTGCATTTGAATAGCCCACCAACATGGGAATGGACACGGGTGAGATACTAGAATGTAGTTGCTGCCTGTGGAATTGAGTCAGCACCATCAGGAAAGGAGAAAATTGGGAAACAAAAATTGTCTGATGTTGATCAACTGATCTCATCCCTTTCCATCCCCAAACAGATCTGTCCTACAGTGTCTATTTCCAGAAGAAGCTGTGAAACATTTTCAGCCTGTAAACCAACAACAGATAAGCATGAGATTTAATTGAATATCGTTATAATTTGAGGGGTTCTAATGATTCCTAGACTTATGACATTGGTCAGGGAGTCAACTTGGCTCTTATTGGCAATTCTTGAGGTAAAGCACCCTACAGAAAAGATATTTATTGTAAAAGCATTAAACCAATGAATTTAAAAAATACTACCCAGCTGGTGTCACCAGAAATCATTCTATTTTTGAATGATGTACATAAGCACCAGATAAACCACATTCCATTTTTGTTTTAAACAAACTGATATCCATTCAGACTGATATTATACTCTCTGCACTCCTCTTGGCTGGTTGAACCAAACAAACATTGTTTCCTCTGGATTAAGTACTAATCTGTACATGTTTCCCAAAGTGAATACTCTACTAAATACTGCAGATGTGTTTTCTCATGATTCGGTACCAGTTAACTTTGCCAAATGGAAATCAAAGTCCCGCTGTCCAATTTTGATTATTTAAATATATTCGGTGAAAGGCTGAAATGAAATTGAATTTAATTAAGTTTTTTTGATAACTCATTGGGACTTGTAAAGCTGTTTTAGAAATTCTATCAATTATTGTAATGGTCATGCAATTCAATTTAACCATTATAAAAGCAAAAATATCCAACATATTAAATGTATGCTGCATCCAGTAATGTTTATCCATTATGTGGAATGAAGCACAGCTTGTTGAAGTCAGTAGATCAGTAAACTGAAGACTATTAAGTATATTTGTCACCAAGATGCCGGCAGCAGTCTTTTTGTGGCACAGGGTCTCGTTGACTAAGTCCAAAATATGTACAATGCTGCTTTGTCAGCAGCTTCCAACTTGAGAAGGAAACTCATTCATTTGAACTTTGGTGTTCTAGGATTTGAGAGCTGATTCTGAGTCACACCTCCTGGTTTTCAAGGCTGTCAGGTTAGCCGTATAAGATTATAAGACACAGTGCAAACATCTGCTGTGCTTGTGCAGGTCGGTGGGGTGGGGGGGGAGGAAAAGAATTACTCAACTGAAGCATTTTTAGCAGTGTAGCTAAAAGTACTTATACCATAGGAAACATTGCTTCTGATCAGGTAACTGGTGCCTCAAATACTGTAAAGTCTGGATAGTGTACAAAGTGACATCAGACAGCCTGTTACCGACTGAACTCTGTTCCATCATGTCTAACTGTCTGTATCTGGGTGATGTTTGAAAAGTGTTTAAAACCTGAGTTTACCTGCTTGAAAATATAACTTTGTGGGTGTGTGGATAATGGCCTTATTAACTATTACAAAATCATTACAATTCTCAAAATTTTTAAGCTACTTTCTGGTTTGCTTGAAGGCCCTCATTTAAGCTACTGTAATCAAACTCCTCGTTCCCTGGATCCTGTTAGAGCATCCTTGAGTCCTAATAGTCTGCTGCTGTTTCTTTTTTGTTCTCATACTTTCTTACAACATTCTTTTTGAGTGCCTCTTCTGATTTGTACTTGTCCCATCGACTCTACCATCTATATTAAGTGAAGACCAAAGAAAACATACCTCCATTACCTCATTATGATTATCTGTTTTGTCCTGAATCGAATCTGCATCTGAATGAGAATTAGATGAAGTGCAGTTGAGGTGGGTATGATGAGCTAGCTCTGAGGTTTTAGTGGTGACTTTTTAATTGGGATGCATGAAATTTGGAATGAATTAATGCAAATGTGACTTCCAGGTCTCGCATATGGTGTGTTTTCCAATTTGAGGTACTACAACTGAGAGCGCCACTTATGGTTTATGTTGGCACTCCACAGGTACTCAACCAGCATGTTTGGTACTTGCGCTTTTACGCTAGGTAAAAATGCACACCAAGTTTTGTTTGCTTTTGAGTTTCTACCTATGCAAGATCTTTCTTCCAAAGCTCATTGCTAAAGATTGGGGCAGTGAAAAAGGGGGTTTCATTTGCTGTTTAATTAAACAATGAAAGTGGTACCTCTACTACATTTTCCTGTACTCCATTTAGTTGCAGATCTATTCAACGCCACAGTGCATTAAATAGCATTAGGGAATAGAGAGTTGAGGTTGTGTTGGTGAATATAACATACTTTAGGATTAGTAGTTACAGTGATTAAGTAGTAACTTAGTGAATGCAATAACTGCATAAGTCAGTAGTAACTTGACCAGTTGAGAGTAATGCCAACTATGTTGGAAGGGTGTCCCCTCAAGGCGAGTTGGTTGAGATTTTTCTATGATATTTAGGCAATTAAATATGGTGTTCGTTTCACTCCGTAAGAAGCACACAGATAACTTATCCGTGAAACAGATGCCATGTTTCCCTCGTTATGTCATATGTTTTGTTTTTGAATAATTCTTTCACTGTGAGGCTTTAGACTCTGTTACTCAGGTTAAAAGTTAGATTTTTTTTAAAATCCTGATATGAATCATATCAGTTTTCATGTTGTAATGGGACTTTTCTCATTTTCAGTACATGTTGGAGAATGCGTTGCAATGGATCATGGAAATACACCAAGATGCTGTTGATATTTTTGTTTCAATAAAATTGTGTTTCTTGGCAAGGGTTTTTCAGTGTATAGCATTGCTATTTCCATGATTGGTCAAACAGCTTGTCATTTCCAACATTTGTGCTAGGAGCTAATCATTTAATAAAAGTTTATTTTTTTGTAAAGAATTGTCATTAGAATTGCAATATTCTTGTTGACTTGGTTATCAGCAATTACTGCTGTAAGGTAAGGATGTTCCTGTCTTGGGGTGCACTTTTGTGTCTTTAATGAGTTAGAACTGTTACAAACTACTGTAGTTAGGACGTTTGTGCCTGTGAGCTTGTGTGTTTGCTCAGCTTTTTCTTGTATTCAACTCCCTTGAGTTTTTATGCTCAGTAAAAGTGCACAGAGTTTTGCCTGCTTTTGAGTAGCCTACCAATGCAAAATCTTTCTAAAGCTCGTTGCTAAAGATTCGATCATTGAGAAAGGGGGTTTCATTTGCTGAGATATGTACCAGTCCAAGGTCTGTAATAGAGTAACATACATCATTTTAATATGCTATTTTCACTTATGGTTATAAAGGCTAGATTAATCTGTCACTAAGATTTCAGTAAAGTGTAAAGGGCATGAGTAAGATTTTCATGGGAGAAATTTGAAGAATTAAGATTATCGTACAAGCATTTTAGCATAAAGTGTGTTCATGCTGGCACCAAATAAGCACAGTTTCAACACAGCAGTACATCTTTGTATATTTTCCTGTGCAGGTCCAATTCCTGTGGTGCATTAGTTTTGGTTGAGCATTTGTACCTGTGCCTGTCTAGTAAAATTTTTGCAATACAGAGTCAGGAAGTTTGCTTTGAACTATCAGTTCTTGAGTAAGTTATTAGTGACTTTGGACATTTTCCTCATTGGTATTTAGATCTCGGCTTCTTCTCTGTTCTGCTAATGTTGGTAGGAAACCTCCAGTAAGAGTGAGACCTCAGTAAAACTAAAGACATAATTCACATAAGGTGTGTTTAAAGCTTCTTCTATGGTGTGCTAGTGCCACCGGCCTTAGAGGATCTGCATGTTGGGAGTTAGCAGCACTAGCACAGTATAAAAGCAGTTTCAAAGTGTTCTAAATCTATAAATATGCTCCATCTCGTTTCAAATGAAGTTTAATAGTATAGAGTACCTTTGTTAAATTCTTAGTCCTAACCAGGGGACTTCATTCCAAAATATATTTTAAACTAAAGTGTTTATGTTCCACTGCCCAACTGGTGAGAGCTAAGACTAATCTGGAATATTTATTTTAAATAAAGCTTTTGCCTGCAGCAGAGAAAATCAGCACCCCCGCATACACGAAATTACATAATTGCAAGTATATTTAGGGTTTGCAATGGGGTTTTCTCTCCCAGTGCTGTTGGAGTTACCAATGCGATGGTGTAGCCAGGAGTTAGTTGAAATTTGAAATCCGACTCCTGGCGCGGTGCTGCCAACATATTGTGCGAATCCAGCTGAAGAGAATATCCAATGAATTCTCTCTTTTATCCTTCTTTATTTCTTTTGGCTTATACCTATGTTACCGGAACAAACAAGGGCAAATATTTCTAGCTGGTCGCGTATCAGACTTTAACAATTGCAACCAAAAGTCAGAAACTCAATGTTCTAAATCCCGTAACGGTTTGTAATGTCCTGAGAACTTTTATTGTCTTTCATATCCTTATGTCTCGGAGTCTTCCCTTTTTACATACTCGTCCACCAATAAAATTCATGCTGTATTTTGAAAATAAAGTACAGTTTAGCCGATGATGTGCACTTGCATTTAGTTAAATGCTGTATGTAGTGGATTCCAATTTCTATTTGGGCAATTGAAATTTCTGTTAAAACCATTTCAGAAAATGTAATGTTAATTCTTCACTGACTATTTTGATCCAGCAACACATTCTTGTTGAACAGTGTAAATGTTCCAAAGTAATACAGATTAACTTTCAATATTCAGTAGCACTTAATTAACAGTTAATACTCCATATGAAAGTATGACTGCACTTAAACATTTTCTATATAAATGGGATGTGGTGGTGAGTAGGGCAAAAATACGTAATGTCTGGCACTAGCAGAAAGGCATGACTTTAACAGTGTTCTGCACTTCATCTCCTGTTCTACTTTGTGTTCAGTGCATCAACAAGTTCTGGCTTTTTGTAAGTTCAGCAGAACACCCAACCCTTTACTTGTTCATTTGTTGTCTCTTCGCCTTGCTTCTGGGGGTAGTGCCAACATACAACATTGCGCTTCAAAATAATTCATTGTAGGTGAACCACTTTGAGCTGTTTCTGAGATATGGTGACAGATGATATTTCTACACAGAAAATATCTAGTAATTTATCTACTTGTTGAATAGAGTGTAAATTTGTACATTTAACTCGGACTTCTTAAACGTTTATTCTTCTCTCCCCTCCCTCCCCATCACCCGTGCACTTTTAAAATGTTATAATGGTAGGCTTAATTACATATAAATCGTACAACTATAATTTTTTTCTGCACTCTTGCACAATCTTCATGTTAAGTTTTGTTGAACCATTTTCCATTTTGTGGAACTCTTATTGCTTCCAGTGTATGGAAGGCATCTCCAGAAGATGCACCATGAAATGAATTGTACTTGGCATGTTCCGCTCAGGTAGTAAGCATATGATTCCATTGTTGAATAACTTTGTTTTGTTGATTCCAGTTTGCCTTTTTTTTTCATTTATGAAGAATTTGCCTTTCAGTATAACTTTTTATTTCTGAATCACATCACAGAATATAACTTTAAAAAGAAACTTGCACTGAAAATGTGGAATTCCAGAGACCGAAATCCCCACTAACATTTTAAAGAAAGAATTTACATTTATATAGTGCCTTTCATGATCTCAGGATGTCCCAAAGTATTTCACAGCCAATGAAGTACTTTGCAAGTGTTGTAACTTGCACTGTAGAGAAACACAGCAAGGTCCCACAAACAGCATTGATCTGTTTTTAGTAATGTTGGTTGAGGGGTAAATATTGGTCAAGACACAGGGAGAACTGCACCACCCCCCACTTCAAATAATGCCATGGGATCTTTTATGTCCACTTGAAAGGGCAGTCAACATCTCAGTGAATTCAGCCCACTGCACTAATCTCTGTTTGCACCTGCTTACTTTTGACAGTTTTTGACTTCAAGGTGAAATGCCTCCTGGTAGTTTCAGAAGCCGCCATAGAGGGAGGAGAATTGCACAAACCAGTGAACAGAGTGCATTGTCATCCCTGTGACATACTGTTCACTTCACTGTGAAAGTTACAAGTACAGCTTGCACACAACTTCAAGATTTGCATTAGTCCAGCATATATTTTTAATAAAAAGCTTACCATATTCATCTCTGGTTGATGGGGTCTAGATATGTATTTTGTGGATTGGTGCATGGATTTAAGTCACAATCTCAAATTCCAAATAAAGCAGCTTTTGATGTGAACTTGTTAAGGATGTGAGAATACAAGGATTTTATTCAGAGCTGTACAACTGGTACTGCTTGTTAGATTTTTTTTAAACAATTCCCTCTGCCCTTCTCAAAAGGAGTGTAGAATTTTAGTCCTTTTTGTGCATTGCATGTTCCTTAACATTGTTTTACAAACATTTTGATCAGCTCTGATCTGCAATAACATCCAATAAAAATAAGGAATATTGGTGGGAACCCAAGAAATCATTAACCATAATATTTAGAAAAAAGAAAACTACTACAGCTTTAAAAAAAAATCTCTAGACATCAGAGTACATTTCTGGCAGTGCCCCACAATAAACAAACCTTTACCAGCTCCCAGTTGGTTCCTGATGTAGAAGGATAGCTATATCGGTACTACAAGTATGGTTAGAAGCACCGTTTTGTTTACTGTGTCTTGGCTTGTACTAGATACGGTTCCACTGTAGAGTTTTCTGAATAATGTAGTAATGTACAGTAGTGAGATTTAGGGACCTTTTCATACACTTGTCCTCAGTTTGCTCTGGTGGAGTTAAACTCCAAGACACCGAACTGAAACGTGTTGAAACCTTCTGCCTGTTTGTTTTGTAGGGGTTGAAACATAAATCCGCAAATGTCAGAAAATATGAAATAAAAACAGAAAATGTTGGAAATGCACAGCCGCTATGTCAGCATCTGGAAAGGGAAAGAACGGAGGGAAAGTTTCGGATGGGGACCCATTCAGTACTCACCTGAAATATTTAACCTGTCTTTCAAATGTTGACCAGCATGTTGTGCATTTCCAACATTTTCTGTTGTTATTTTGTAATTGAAAAGAAGAGCCTTTTATATAACTAAATTGTAAGAGCTGTAGACCCTTTGCTGTTGAGATTTGATTTGTTTCTATCAAAAGCCCCATTCACTTTACAATCAGTAACTGCTTTCCAATGAAAGGAGTTTTTCCCTCGTCAAGGCTGCATTTGAACCCGGGTGTAAGTCTGGATGGATGGTTTTGTGCCTTGCCCCTTTTTATATTTGGTACTGAAGTTCTACCAGGTTCCTGATCTGAAAAATACAATTAACCTGCTTTGGATTGTAATGAGTTGTGATTTAGCATTGTTGTTGGACATCCTTACCAATTTGTTTTTAAAGGATAGACCTTGAGTATATCTATTTGTCATGTCGTTAAAATTACTACCTGGGAATATTCAACAGTGTAGGACAGAATTACAAGATAATTTTTCTTGATTCTTCAATTTTTTTAAGAATATTTTCATCCTTTCACAGGCTGGTCACCACCGTCGTATTTCTCCAGTCAGGAGAGTGCAAGTCTGAGCCACAATCTCCCGCGGCCAGATTCTGGCACACTGATTGGCTGGCGAGAAATGGGTTGGGGACAGAACTGGCAATCAATCACTGGTGCAAACACACAGTGATATGGGAAGGTGGGGTGAGAGTTTGATCCGCAAACCACTGCAGAAGCATTGATGCTGTTCCTCAGAGGGGGGAGAGATAATCACCCATTTCTAGGAACTGGTTCAGAGCAGCATAGACAGAGGCTGAGGAGGCAGAGGCCTTCTCCCTCCCCATTACTATATTTTGCTGCAAGGCCTGAGGAGGCCAGAAACTGGAGAGAAAGATGAAAAATAAAAGACATGCACAAAAAAGCAGTGCCCATTAACCTTCCCTATGTCTCTCCAACTGATGGTCCTTGCATTAGGCTGTACGGATGAAACCCACCCAACTGAGGCAAGCAAATTCAAGTGATTGAGCTGCCTTGGGTCTTGAACTTGTGCCTTTAGTTGGGAGACAGGTAGTCAATTCATGCTGAAAGGAATTTATGCTGAAAGGAATTCACTTAAGAATAGAGTTGAGAAATGCTAATAAAAATATTACGGCCTTTTGCAAACCTGACAGCACAAATCTGTTTGTAGTCCTTTGCATTTCAATGTGTAATTTAATGAGAAACCAGCTCCTTTTTGTCCAGTTTTCCTTTATCTTGTGGCTGTAGCTCTTAGTCCTGTTTATAGAAGGAGCAGAGGTCATGTTTGTTGGATTCATATGATTTGAATGGATGATTTCCATTTCACTTGCCTCACACTTTGACACTTGCACAATGTTCTGGACAATCCGTGCATCAGATGGGGTATGTAAACAGACAGATTTGAAACAGCTAGAGATGACCAATACCAGAATGCCAATTATCAGATCCTAAATGAACAACATCCATGTAAACAGGACCTTGGATGAGGGGATAGGTTGTTAGAATAATACTTGAAGAGATCATAATCTAGGGGGCTGAGCCTCCTTAGTACCAGTCCTGGGTGAAGAAAAGATCACATTTGAGTAAGCAGGTGTGCCTAATTCAAAGTTTGTATGCATGTAGGGAGGAGGGGAATGGAGGTGGAAGACAAGGTATTTTAGATGATTTTTGCCTCCAAATCACCCAAAATAAAACAGTCTCAATTCTGACCACAAGAATTGGATGCCCTAGCATGTTGGAGAGCATGTGCTCATTTTGGAGGGTTGGTGTCTGGTATTGGAAACCCCTTTTTAAAAAAACACTGGGACAATGGCCTGTTTGATCTGTTATTCCAGGAGAGTCAAACTATCAAGTGAGATTCTGAGTTTTATTCAGTACCACAAAATCGATAGGGAATTACAGAAAGAAGCAACTAGCAATGCAATGTTTTGAACACAATGTTTACCTACATGTGCGAGATGGAATTTTGTTCTTTTCATGTTGATTTTTTAAAAATTTGCTGATTGACTTACTATATGGAATTGTGCAATGTATTTAAATAGTTACACTCTAACTATTTTCTTTATTGCATTAAAATTGTTGCAGAATTTTATAGAACTGTTTTATCTGAATTTGTGGGCTTGAGTTCTGAATTGTTGAAATAAAGGTTGTAAATCTGAGGATTGATACGTATGTCTCAACTTTCCTCCTTGTTTAGTACATTCACCCCGCTGTGTATTTAACTTGCACATTCTAATTCAATTTTAAGCTGTTGATGAGCACCCCAACTGCACCATTGTGACACTTTTTTTGTTTCTTTTACTAGCCATTCTGTGGCCTGAGTGAGGCTGCTAGTTCAAAAAGAAAAAAAAACTTGTATTTATATAGCACCTTTCACGACCTCAGGACGTCCCAAAGTGCTTTCCAGCCAATTAAGTACTTTTTCCAAAAAAAAAGTATAGTCACTGTTGTGATGCAGGAAACAAAGTCAATTTGCAAGGTCCCACAAACAGCAACGTGATTACCAGACAATCTTTTTTAGTAATGTTGGTTGACTGATAAATATTGGCCTGGACACCGGGGAGATCTTCCCTCCTCCTCTTTGAAATAGCGCCATGGTATATTTTATGTCCACCTGAGAGGGCAGAAGAGGCCTCTGTTTACCGTCTCATCCAAAAGACGGCACTTCCGACAACGCAGCACTCCCTCAATACCGCACTGGAGTGTCAACCTAGATTTTGTGCTCAAGTTTCTGGAGTGGACTTGAACCCTATAACCTTCAATCTCAGCCTTGGCTCAGTGCTTGCACTCTCGCCTAACAGCTGTGCAAATTAGGCACCATGCCCACTCGGAATTGGATTGAGACTGCTCAGTGAGATTTTTAACCAGGCTAGAAAATATAAATTTTAGTTGGACAAAAATGTGTGACCCACACATTCCCACAGTAATAAATTTTAAAACAGATGCATTCCAATTCTAATTTTACTTTAAGGGCTACAGATTTGGAGTTTCAGAAATTTAACTGACATGGAAGATGGCGAAGAAAACTTATAAATTTAAAAGAATGCTGTGACCTATAGAACTTTAATGAAGGAGAGGTTTTTTTGAGGAACCAAGGTGAAGGGTCATGGCCTAGAGTGCAGAGCAGCACCAACGTTGAAACAAATAGGAAAGAAGTTAAGTTAGATCAAGAAGTAGTGAGTAGACAGCGCCAACTTGAGTTTTAATAGTCTTGTTTGTCGGAGGAAGGAGGGAAAATGAAGCAGATAAGCAGTTCCACAGTTTTGAGGTCCTATGATAGTTGGTGTTGGAGTCAATACCCCATTGAGTGTCTATTCCAATACAGGGAATGTAACAATACAGACAGCAAATAATCAATGGGAGTAGACTGTAGATGAAGCATCATAACATTTGCACACCAATTTCTAAAAAATATTCCAACAGGTCTTTAGTTAAACCATCACTCCCCACGTTTCTGATGACTTGGCTTGAATACTGACTCCAATTGCAAATTGCATGCTTGTCATCTTTGCAGAAACAGGCATCCGCCATATTTGAAGATCTGATCTAAGAGTCAAAACCAGGTATATTCTGTAAAACAGCAGCTGCAGTGAGGTGGATCAATGAGGTTCTTCCAATCTCTTGGTATGGCTGCTGCAATCCCAAATACCAACAGCAGCTCCATTGGAAATCTAGATTGCAAATACCTTCATGATGGAATAGACCCAACAAAGTGAGTAATCCCACCTGTGTTGATATTTGCTCCTCCTAATTCCAGCTGCACCCAACTAACCTTTAATTATCAAGTTACAGACCATGTCTCTTATAATTATGAGACTGAATTAAAAACATGAGGAAAATTGTTAGGTTTGTGAAAAGTGTTTCCATGTTGGCCAATTCCTTTGCCCTAGATTCTAGAGGAAGCAAATGCTATGCTTTTTGTTTTACCATAGTCAGGCACTGTATCCTTTGCTTCCCTTTCCTATAATTTAACATTCCCTTGATGATTTCCTCCTCCTAAAGAAAATTGAATCAATGGCACCTTCTCATGGAGTATTGAAACTGAAGCCTTGTCAGTGAACTGCAATGTTGAACTAGGATCAGACCTTTATTTGGCTTTGGATTCACATTAATGAAATGTATTTTTAAGACAATCCATTATTACTGCAGCAATGTGGATTGGACACCACAAAGCGGCAGGAAATTGTGATCTGCCAGATGCTGAGCTCCAAATCGCAGGCATGTCACAGCAAGGAACTGCAGAGCTGTGGTATGTTAAATCAGAAGAGTAATGGCACTCCTCCTTGGGCCTGGTTGTGAGATGGTATATTTTTCCCTCTTTGCCTCAAATGTCCCCCATGCTACCACCACCTGAGAGTTGTAAGCAGGGGAGGAGAAATATTAAGAGTGAGATTTATGTTCAGAAAGTGAGGTGGTTCACAAACCCACTGAAACTCAGAGACTGTTACTTGTTCAAGGGTGATGCATTAAAAAAAAGGGTAACATTTTTAAACCTGAGTGAGTGGGGACTGATGGGCCTGAGCACAATCTAGATTCCTGCTCCTAGCATTTTTGTTAATGCTGCACAGAGCTAGCAAATAAGAATGACACATCATGACTTGCTGATTTCTCCCCCTCCCTGTAAGGAAGTTTTGTGTCTCCCTGTTTACCTTCTTAGAGAGAGACATTAACGAAGCTACACAGAGGCAGGCTGCAAGTTGTTCAGGTTGGATCTTTTATTCTGCTCTTCTGCACTCTACAACTGGTATCACTTTTTTTTCTCATTATTTAAATAAAAACATACAGCCCATGGATGGAATGCAATAATCTCAACCTTATCAGCAATATATTGGACGTCACAATAATTCTAAAGTTTTTTTTCTTAAAGTTTCTGCTGGTGAGGCTCAATTAATCAATACGATTCCCTTTTCTTTGCTCAATGCTACTTGTGGGCATTCACGAGAACCCAAATCAAATTTGTTCAAAGGAAGAGATCAGGTTTGACTTCATTTGAATGGAATCTACATTCTAATCCCACTAATTGCAGAGCCGAGTTTGAACAACCACTTTGTGTTGTGCACATCTTGTTCAATAGGCAAAGTGTTTCATCTCAGTGCACATGGAACATGAAAAAGTGAACCAAGAAAAAGAGCCTTAATACAGAAAATATCTTACAATGCAGGTGGGGATAGTCCACACCTGAGACAGTCACAGTTCATGACCGAAGCAGAGGAAAATCTAGTGAAAAATGACTTCTTGCCCTGGCTGGAATTTCTCCACTGCACCCTGACATATGTTCCCGAAGACCATTAGAAAACTGGTTTAGATGGTCTGAACAGTCTTTTCTCAATCTACTTTAGCTGCACATAATCTACACTATGATTAAGGGAAAGTGAATACTTTCTGAACCCCAAAAGTAAACAAACAACTCCAAAATACCTATCTACTTTTACAATCTAAACCATTTATTTATTAAAAGGTTTGCGAGTAGTGAGCATTTCCTGTGCCACACTTATAACATTTCCATGTCATATTTTATCAATAACACCCCTCTTATAAAACAGCGTATCCTTCAATTCACCATGAGAAATACTATGGGAGATCAGCTGGTATATGTATAAAAAGTGCTTATAAAACTAAGGGATGTTTATGACAAGGTTTCGAATCATTTTCCACTTGTGGTTCCAGGCCAGATCCTGTACTATCCTTGTGGTTTCTGTGATGGGGCTTGCCAGTTTAGTGTTAACTTAGGACCTATTTTGTGCTGTAAATTCATTCCTGCTAAAATCTGTTGAGTCCATTCCAAATTAATTTTACGTAGGAACCCTACAGCCAGCAGAGAGAAGAGACTTGTCCCATCAGTCTGTGATGGATTCAAATACAGCCCTGTGTCTGATCGTTGTGTCACCAAACCATGTGTATTGTATATTTATTTTTTATATCGGCAGAGGAAGAGTGAAAAATATACTGGCTAGCATGTGGTACCACAGCAAACAATAATGCACCCAAATGGGCAAAGATTAGCTGAATTATTTTTTATTAAAAACAGCATATTTGGAAATTAGGAAGAACTCAAGAGGAAAGATCAGAGGAGCAAGGACTATTGATAAAACAGAGAGACAAACAAACCGTAACAATAGGGAGTAGGGATTCGTGCTTTTGCCGAAGAAAAAAAATCAGACGGAGACATGACACATGCAAAATGGGTCTACTCAAACGTAGTGCTCGGACAGTAGTCTTTTAAAAGCAGCAATCAAAACTGGACTTTTACTGTTTGGGAAGTTTGTATCAATATTTCCCAGCGGAGCACTGAGTGTTTTTCTGTATTGATAGCTGCCCAGGGCAGAATCACCTATGAATCTTTGGATCTGGCTTTAGAAATATCCAAATGTCTTTGGACTTCCAAAAATGAATGGGAATGTAATTTTTAGCCCTTCAGCTATTCTTTTATAGATCCAAATCCCACTTACTCAGCATTTCACCATATTCCTCAATGCCTTCTGTCTCCAAAAACACATCTCTTATTTTCTTGCCTTCATATATATTGTCTGCTTCAATCTCCTTTCCTGGTAGTTTATTAAAAACTTTGGGTAAAAACGTTCCCCCTAACTTCCGTTCTTCTAACTCCCTCATTTTTAACATGTCCATGGGCTTTGAACCCTTTGCCACAATGAACAATTTGCCTGAATCAAGTTTGTCAATTTCCTTCAAAATCTCTCAATTTCCAAACCAAACAAATCCAACAGAAGTTGGATGTCCTCATAACTTCAATTTCTGATACTGGAATCATAGTCATTACCCCATCTGCACCCTCCAAGGGCAATAATATCCCTCCTAAGATGCTGTGACCAGAACTTAATCTCATTGTTATCTGCCACTGCACTGCACTTGTTAATTCTGGCATCTCCCAGTCCAGCTGTCTGCCAGATGTTAGGAGGTGTTATTTGTTCAGACTATTCCACAAACATCTGCTCTATACTTAAACAAACATTTAAGCGGCAGGAATGAGCAGTGTAATAATTGTCAGCTTGTAAATTCAACCAGCCACGATTGCACACAGTGTTCCTGTTTTCTATTAGATTTAGCCTAAGGGTTTCAGCTCAAGACCCTGCCCTTTGTTTACCCTTAACCTGAAAGCACGACTCTTTCAATCTCTCAAAGTTTGTATGGCTTCCTACAACAGTTGTTTCCAGTTAATCAGGAGGGCCCGACACATGAGGACTTTACATATTTGGTTCACCCAATTGTAGCTACGATCATGGCTGGCTCGGTGTAGTTTTCAGGTTCTGGGAAAGAAAAAGTTATAATAGAAGATGGTGTGATGAGTCTTGATATTAACACATGGGATACAGGAAGAGTGTGTAGGATTGGGGCATTAGTCTTCTAGGCAGAACAAGAGAGGAAGGTTCAGAGGTGCACTAGTAAAATAATATTAATAATATACTGGAGACCAGAAAGATTTTAATTGAAGTTGGAGGCAGGAGTGGGGTGGTGGGGGGGAACATCCTACATGAGACTGCAAGTTGTTTCTTGTTGAGAAACATTCTTCGCTCAGGGGACCTGCACAGTTTTGCCTTTTCCTCATCATGTGTTCTTTGCTCTGCTTAAGGATAATCCATTTTGCTAATACTGCTGTTACCCACTGTGTTGTTACAAATAGCTGTGCATCTCCAGACAACTGCAGCATTTTGGAGGTGATAACGTTCCAGGGTGTGGAGCGATTTATTGACTAAAAGACATAAATTCTTCACATGCCAAAGGTTGATTTTACATCAGAAAGTCCTTTTTACAAGCCTATTGTGCCTTAACACTGGTTGACCCCAAATGACACTGCTGCTCTCATCATGCAATAAAACAGCAATCTCCTCCCTGGCCTCCTGATACCCACCCGACATACACTCCAACTCATCCAGAACACTGCTCCTCACATCCTATTCTGTACACCTGTCAACGCTGTCCTTGCCAGCCTTTATTGGCTCCCCATTCCTAGTGCATCGACTTTAAATTCCTTGTTCTTCTTTTCAAACCCCTCCATGGCCTTGCTTGCCCATCTCTGCAGCCCTAGCCAGACCTGTGTCCCAACATGCACCCTTCACCCATCCTAATCAGACCTCCACTGCATCATCAGTGGAAGAGACATTAGTACTTTAGAATCCCCTTCCTAATCTCATCTACCTGCAAAAGCCACCTCAAACCTTCCTCTTCAACTGTCTTCTATCACCTCCTGTAACTTCTCTCCTATTTCCTGCTCAGTATCCTCTACTCACCTATAAAGTGCCTCGAATTACTTTATGTCAAAAGTGTCATCTAAATGTAAGTAGCTGTTATCATAGTGGTAAAAACTATTATAAAGTCTGCATAATCCTGATTGCTGGTCAGTGACTCATGCTGGAAACTGCATAGGTTTGGACGTTGGGTGAATATAAGATTGGTTCAGCGGTGATCCTCCTTCACTCTCGAGTAGCCTGTCAACGATGTTTGGCTTCACTTGTGAACAATGATTATGTGCGTGAGGTACCAGAGGATGCCAGTGCCCATGTAACTATACCCTAAGAGTCAACAACATCGGGAGAGATGGGGGAAGAAATTGCAAAATTTCTTGTGCTTGAAGTTGAGTTTATAGATTTTGTGGGAGGAGTCACAACTACAGAATAAAAGCTTCAGGATTGTGGTAGGGATTAGTGACTGGCACTGTTCTATACACATGGCAACCAGCTGCACCTCTACACTCCCTAAACTGCCCATAGGGAAACACCCTGAAGACACAGCATATGAAGGGTGAAGAGTTTAGTTACACCCCAGGAAAACGTTCCCTCAGGGACACTCCAGGATAAAATGTGTGTCGCGTACTGAAATAATACAACAGGTGAGTGCCGTGAATAACCCAGAATATCACACCTTACTGAGATAGGCTTGTATCCTAGATAGGCCAAAAGGGTCATATAGGCCAAAGTTGACAGAATCAGATGACACCGACATGTGGCACCTAGTGCTGAAATATGTTGTTTTCAACCCAACTTTTTTTGCCCTGAATTAGAAATAGGCATATCCAAAAATAACTGTATATATTTAAATACAATAGACAGAGGATATGTCACTCCCTGTACAATGCAACTAAACAGATATATCAGAAGTGTATGTGGGAAAAGTAATGCACAAAAAAGCTGCTCAAAAATTGTAAATTTTTAACATGTTGGTCTTGTTAACTAATTCCCAATAATCAACGAGAATCTATTTCTTGATCAAATCTGGAGGAGTGACAAGAGTTTGACAGCGTGAAGGAGTTAACTTAATTCATAAAACTGGGATTTCCAACTCTTGGATGATTTAATTCAGCTTCAATCACATTCACTTCCTGCTACCCCAATGAAACCCCTCACATTCAACCTCCTCCGTAAGCTCCTAGACCCTCAACTAACACTGACTCTGGCCCTGAGACTGAGCACCACCAGCCAAATATATAGATCTGTCTAACTATGTATGACCCCCATTGTAAGTACCTGCAGTTATCGCAATCTAGTATGTACTCTGTATCACAGCATGACCTCACACAGCGTGTAAACTTCTTGTACAAAATAAATTTTAAAACAAATTCAGCTTTGTTGCCCCCAATATTAGTCAGTAACTGCTCCCAGTGAACTCCCCAATTAAATCAACAGCTGTCAAAGATTATTTTGTTAACAATCAAAACTCTGGTTCAGATAGTTAATCATTCATTGAAACTGTTTAAAAAAAATAGTTCCAATGTATCTTCCCCCTAGCTGTGTCGTCGTTGCAACTATTTAATGTGTCATTCTCATTAATGTCTTTATCATCTAAAATGTGCAAACTATAATTATCTTTTTAACTATTTTTTGTGTTAATCAAGATGGCGAATGGAACACTTTCCCTCTTAGGCCCAAGCTTTTCTGAGCGTTCCTAGTCTTAGTGCCATCAGCTTTTCCAGCCATTGCCTTCACTTGAGTTCCCGAGTATCCTTCAGATGTGAAGAAAGAAAAGAATAAAGCTTTATCACATTTCTCGGGGAGCCCCAAAGCACTGCACACGCAATGAATTGCTTCTTAAAGTACCGTCACTGTTACATGGGTGAACACAGCAGCACATTTGTGCCCAGCAAGACCCCAGAAACAGCAAATGAGAAGAGGACAGTAAGTTGACCGGACACCAGGAGCACTCCTATCTCTTTTTCAAAACCATGGCATCTTTTAACATCCACCTGAACCACTAGAAGGGGCATCAATTTAACATTTTATCCAAAGGATGGTGCCTTGACAATTCAGCACTCCCTCAGTTGTACAGTTAGCCTAGATTATCTGCTCAATTCTAACCAAGGGTTAACACCCAAAACCTTAACCTGTCCTTTCTGTTTTCAGATGCTGACAGGCCTGCTGTCATTATTTTCTGTTTTTACAGAAGACGAGAGTGGGCATAGGTACATCTCCAAAAAAGGCAGATTTATGACCAGTGACCAGCCTGTTACTTTGGACCCTTTGTAAAATCAACCTCTTTCCTCTTGCCTTTGTCACACAACTGTTGGGTTTGTAGCACCCCCTGGTGGTTCTTGATGCTGGTGCTTTGCAGTGAGCCTGTGTTATGTTCTGCTTGAAAGTCCAATGTAATATGGGGATATGGCAAACCGCAAGAGCATTTTTAAAATTTTGGCTTTTGTTTTTGGATGAAATCAGCAAAAAAACTTCTAACTGGGTGGTTTATGAAGTTGAGATATAGAGGGCTTTTCGAACTCAGTGACTGAGGATAGATTTGAACGCAGGGACATCATCTCACCCGCTTGTGATAAAAATGTAAATTGTTTTTGTTCACCTCATTTCTCCCTTCCTCTTCTGATTGTTGCAGGGATACAGATCTATAGGCCCTCTGCTAACTCATTCAAGTAACCATTCTTCATGTGTGAGCGTAAACAGTGAGTGTCATCGGGATTTTTTTTTTTATTCGCTCATGGGATGTGGGCGTCGCTGGCGAGGCCAGCATTTATTGCCCATCCCTAATTGCCCTTGAGAAGGTGGTGGTGAGCCGCCTTCTTGAACCGCTGCAGTCCGTGTGGTGAAGGTTCTCCCACAGTGCTGTTAGGAAGCGAGTTCCAGGATTTTGACCCAGCGACGATGAAGGAACAGCGATTTCCAAGTCGGGATGGTGTGTGACTTGGAGGGGAACGTGCAGGTGGTGGTGTTCTCATGTGCCTGCTTCCCTAGTCCTTCTAGGTGGTACAGGTCACGGGTTTGGGAGGTGCTGTCAAGGAAGCCTTGGTGAGTTGCTGCAGTGCATCCTGTGGATGGCACACACTGCAGCCACGTGCGCCGGTGGTGAAGGGAGTGAATGTTTAGGGTGGTGGATGGGGTGTCAATCAAGCTCTTTTGTCCATGTTTGGACCAAGGCTGTAATGAGGTCAGGAGCCGAGTGGTCCTGGCGGAACCCAAACTGAGCATCGGTGAGCAGGTTATTGGTGAGTAAGTGCCGTTCAATAGCACTGTCGACGACACCTTCCATCACTTTGCTGATGGGGCGGTAATTGGCTGGATGGGATTTGTCCTGCTTTTTGTGGACAAGACATACCTGGGCAATTTTCCACATTGTTGGGTAGATGCCAGTGTTGTAGCTGTACTGGAACAGTTTGGCTAGAGGCGCGGCTAGTTCTGGAGCACAAGTCTTCAGCACCACAGCCGGGATGTTGTCAGGACTCATAGCCTTTGTTGTATCCAGTGCACTCAGCCATTTCTTGATATCACGTGGAGTGAATCGAATTGGTTGAAGACTGGCTTCTGTGATGGTGGGGATATCGGGAGGAGGCCGAGATGGATCATCCACTCAGCACTTCTGGCTGAAGATGGTTGCAAGCGCTTCAGCCTTGACTTTTGCACTCACGTGCTGGACTCCGCCATCGTTGAGGATGGGGATGTTTACAAAGCCTCCTCCTCCCGTTAGTTGTTTAATTGTCCACCACCATTGACGACTGGATGTGGCAGAGCTTTGATCTGATCTGTTGGTTGTGGAATTGCTTAGCTCTGTCTATAGCATGTTGCTTCCACTATTTAGCATGTATGTGGTCCTGTGTTGTAGCTTCACCAGGTTGGCACCTCATTTTTAGGTACGCCTGGTGCTGCTCCTGGCATGCTCTTCTATACTCCTCATTGAACCAGGGTTGTTCCCCTGGCTTGTTGGTAATGGTAGAGTGAGGAATATGCCGGGCCATAAGGTTACAGATTGTGCTGGAATACAAATCTGCTGCTGCTGATCTGCTGCACAGCGCCTCATGGATGGCCAGTTTTGAGCTGCTAGATCTGTTCTGAATCTATCCCATTTAGTACGGTGGTAGTGCCACACAACACGTTGGATGGTGTCCTCATTGTGAAGACGGGACTTTGTCTCCACAAGGACTGTGCGGTGGTCACTCCTACCAATACGGTCATGGACAGATGCATCTGCAACAGTTAGATTGGTGAGGACGAGGTCAAGTAGGTTTTTCCTTCATGTTGGTTCGCTCACCACCTGTCGCAGGCCCAGTCTGGCAGTTATGTCCTTCAGGACTCGGCCAGCTCAATCAGTACTGGTGCTACCGAGCTACTCTTGGTGAAGGATGTTGAAGTCCCCCACCCAGAGTACATTCTGTGTCCTTGCCACCCTCAGTGCTTCCTCCAAGTGGTGCTCGACATGGAGGAGGACTGATTCATCAGCTGAGGGAGAGCGGTAGGTGGTAATCAGCAGAAGGTTTCCTTGCCCATATTTGACCTGATGCCATGAGATTTCATGAGGTCCAGAGTCAATGTTGAGGACTCCCAGGGCCACTCCCTCCTGACTGTATATCACTGTACCGCCACCTCTGGTCAGTCTGTCCTGCCGGTGGGTAACAACATACGCAGAGATGGTGATGGAAGAGTCTGGGACATTGGCTGAAAGGTATGATCTGTGAGTATGACTATGTCAGGCTGTTGCTTGACTACTCTGTGGGACAGCTCTCCCAATTTTGGCACATGTCCCCAGATGTTAGTGAGGAGGACTTTGCAGGGTCGACTAGGCTTGGTTTGCCTTTGTCATGTCCAATGCTGGATGGTCCGTCCCGTTTTATTCTTATGACTTTTTGTAGTGTGATTGTACAACTGAGTGGCTTGCTGGGCCATTTCAGAGGGCAATTAAGAATCAACCACATTGCTGTGGGTCTGGAGTCACATATAGGCCAGACCGGGTAAGGACGGCAGGTTTCCTTCCCTAAAGGACATTAGTGAACCAGATGGGTCTTTACGACAATCAGGTAGTTTTCTGACCACCATTACTGATACTAGTTTTTTTTATTCCAGATTTTATTTAATTAATTGAATTAATATTCAACCGTCGGACGCATCCGAGGCGAGCCCGTGCATTTTCCAGGAGGGGTCACTCGAAACCTGTTCCCCCTCCCCCTCCCCCTCCCCCTCCCCCTCCCATCCCCTCTGCCTGCAGCCCACGAACAGAGCGAGTGGGGAATGCTGCACATTACAGGGTTGGGGAGGGCCAAGGATGCTGGTACCACCGAAACATTTTTTAAGCAAATTATTTGAAATGAAACCTCTGAGGCTGTTCCAATCCCAGCCCTGAAGAACGAATAATTATAGTGTTATTAAACGCCTCAATGCACTGCTGTCTGGGGCAAATTTCTTAACTGTTGGCATGTGTCCCACTGTATCACCGCTCATTTCCTGAAGGAACCTGACCCCACTCCCTCAGCCTGGAAGTGTAGCAAATACAGGAGCCTTCATGCACACAGCACAAGAAGCAATTCTCCAAAATAACGGTCACCGGATCCACACTCACAGGGGTAGTATTCAGCTCTGAGGCTGGATTTGAACAGGTCAGACTTAACCCTCCAAACCCGAAGGGGTGATTTAATAGCAGTGTTTAAAATTATGAAGAGATGGGACAGAGTAGATATTTGAAATGATTGAAAGGTCTCGAATGAGGGCGACATAGATGTAAGATTAAAGGCAAGAGATTTAGGACAGAGAGCAGAAGAACTTTTTTTGACATACTGGTTTGTAAGGCTGTGGAATACACTACCAGAGTTAGTGATTGAAGCAAAGACCATGTCAACATTTAAGAATAGGTTAGATAGATGGTTGAAGGAAAGAAATTCAAAGGGATATGGAAACAGAGCGGGCATAAGGGATTAGGACTAATGCTCTTGTGTTGGAGGATAAATACCAACACGGGGTTTCAGTGTTGTAATTTCTATGTAACACTGTATGATTTCAGATATTTTTCACACATATGCTTTCTATCTCTGTCTTTCTCTCTCTCTCTCTCTCTCTCTCTCACTCTGTCCATTGAACCTCTGAGCCTGCACAGATCCACGATCAACTGGTTGGATGAGGACAGGATCAAGCTCAGCTGTGATATCCTCCCTCACGGTTGAACAGCCTGCTGACACTCACTGTCTAGGCTCAGGGGTGATGAAAGGCCACCTGCGGAGGTAGCAGAAGGTGACCAGTGCCTGCAGAATTCACACGCCAGTAAGAATTAGCACATTGAGGAGAGAAAATTGTGAATTTTTTTGAAGACTAAAAGCTGTTTTTGTTAATTGCCTTGCAAAGACATAGCTGGTGGTCTATTCAATGCTGTGAAACCAGCATTGGCAGCGGGTCATAATGATACCTTGTTACGTGGGCTGATTGTGGCCAATGTGAGGCAATCTGGGAACTGAGCTCGCTCCTCACAGAACAGAGCTGCAGGTGCTAAATATTGTTAAGTCGTTACATTCTTTAAAGGGCGACCAGTGCTGACAAGTGACCAGCAGTTTATTTCAGGCAGGCCCCCCCCCCCCCCCATTTATTTAACATTTTAATTTACTTACATTTTTAACATTCCACACAGCACTGAAGGATGTCACACCCTGGGGACAGCATGTCCCATTACAGCTTTTCAAAAACATTCAAATGTCCCAATGAATGCACTCACTGACACTGAAACTTATTTATACTTATGTGAATTCCATGCTCATCAGGTGATAGGTGTTAGCACTGAGGAATGGAACACTTTCTCAGGTCAGATGTGGCATGAGTTGGAAGACAGTAAAGCTCCCTCGATAATGCCCCAACAATGGTCTTCAGCCCCAATTTCAATTCTATATGCACAGAAAATGGTCCATCACTGGGAAGAAGGGAAATGGGATGAGGGGGTATTTGAAAAACATTTCAGAATTACATTCCAAATGGAGAAAGATTTATATATCTGTAGCCTCTGTAATCTCCTCCAGCCCGACAACTCTCCGAGAACTTTGGATTCCTCCAATTCTGGCCTCTTGCGCATCCCCGATTTCCTCCGCCCCACCATTGGTGACCGTGCCTTCAGCCGTCGAGGCCTCAAGCTCTGGAATTCCCTCCCTAACCCTCTCCACCTCCCTACCTCGCGCTCCTCCTTTAAGATGCTTTTTAAAACCTCTCTCTTTCCCTGTCCTAATATCTCCTTATGTGTCTTGGTGTCGAGTCTTGGTTGATAATCGCTCCTGTGAAGTGCCTTGGGACGTTTTACTACGTTGAAGGTGCTACGTAGATGGAAGTTGTTGTGTGTGTAGGGATATTCTACGCAATCAGAAAGCACTGCCTACCTCAGTTATAATTTGCATGCACTTCTGGTATAGCTATAGTCATCTTGGGACTGGAAAGTCAGGTTGGCCTGGCTGTAGACAGTGCTGGTTCGTGTGGGTTCCACTGTTTTGTATCACATTTAAAATGTAGACAAAATAATTTAACAAGTGCTCAGGCACTAGTTGGGTGGGAATCCTTACACGACCGAATAGTATCTTAACCCAGTTTTATTCCACTATGTATGTAGTCTTATCATCTCTATTGCAATGTGCAAAACACTGGGGATGAATTTCCTCGGAGTACTTCCTCCCCCGGCCCCACCGCTGTAACTTTGGTAGAACCCCGTTTCCGCCGAACTTGTGCCTAAGGTACGGTGACTGAATGGGAGAAACCCTGAGGAAATTCACCCCCACCACCCATAGAATCCCACTGGCAGTGCTTAATATGCTGCTTCTAAACCAATGTTGCCAAACTCTCCTGCATGACAAACACACTGAAGCCCAGTGCTGCAGATACAGGTACGGTAGTGTAGTGGTTACATTACTGGACTAGTAATCCAGAGAATGTGAGTTCAAATCTCACCATAGTAGTTTGAGAATTTGAATTCAGAAATAAATAGCATGCAATCAGTAAAAGTGACCATGAAGCTGTTGGATTGTCGTGAGAACCCAACTGGTTCACTAATGTCCTTTAGAACAGGTATTCTTACTCGGTCTGCCCTCTGAAGTGGTCAAGCAAGCCACTCAGTCTGATCAACTAGGGATTGGCAATAAATGCCAGCCTTGCCAGTAATGCCCACATTGCAAGGATGAATAATTTTTTTTAAAGATAATGGAGGAAAAGGGAATATATTTTTGTCATAGTACTTAAAAAGATCAAATTTGCAACAACGCAAGTATACTGGACTTCTATTGCATTATTTTGAACATCTATCTCTAGTAGCCAGCTGCCACAAAACCTTCCATTTGCACAGACAAAGCCCCACTAGCATTCATCGAACTGCACAGCAGCTAGATCTTACTTTCTGGCTGTGAATAATGTTTTCTTCTAGAACCTATTTTCTGCAGTGCACGTAACAGCATACATTACTGAAAGAAAACATGGCACCAAAGTGAATATATCCACTATACAAAGCTTCCTCATTGATTCCTGTGTGATTTAGCTATTTACATAACGTATTGTACAGAAGCAATCTTCCCCATAAATGTACTGTCTAAACATCTTTCTGGAACCCAAAATCTCGAAAAACAGCTGGACATGTGAAAGAAATGTAAATTGCTTTCTCCCCCAAAATTTTTCCTCCCCACCCAGTATCGAATCACAGACCCTTGTAGATGCTGAACTGTGGCAGATTCTTCCTCTCCCTCACCCAGGGTCCTGAGGCAAATTGTAGTGTCTCAACCATGATTATCTCATTCAGGGTTTAAATTTGTATATTACTGAGATTGTAGAGTCTGGCCACCAGGTCCCAATAAATCACTCAAATGCTTTCTGAAAAAATTTTCAACTGCTATTTTTTTCCTCAGTAACTGAAATTTCTAATTTCCAAAATAAATGTTTGAATAAAACAGTATGCGATTATATGCTAAGCTTACATAACAACAGTTACTATCCTACAAAACAGCTCACTGTATATGTGAAACAATTTGCGATGTCTCTGAGAGATGTGAACAGGTGATGTATAAATACACATCTATCTTCCATTTTTAAACCAATGGTTGAGCTGCACTTTGCTTTTCATAAAAACTCCTTTATTGCTAATTTTGCATTTCAACAGAAAAGGGGCAATGGTTTAGTTGCAGCTCGGGTCTGACATAAAACCCCCAATTATGTGAAGGAAACCTGAAGTGAATTCAGAAAAGTTCAAAATATGTTGACATGGAATTGTCAATCTTTACAGTTTGTATGGTACAATATTTTAGGTAGACAGTTTCAAAAACCCCCTTGAGTTATAGTGTGAAAACTAGCCAGTAATTAGGTCCCCCTCACTATTAAAGGCCTTCTTCAACCCCATTTATGGGTAATTAAAGGGCAGTATCTTCTGACTCAAAATACGGACCAAAGATTTTCTCAGCGATCACTTTGCCGTCGTATTTGGGTTGATTACCTCCGAAATCTTCCGGGAGGATATCAGCATCAATCTCCTCGAAGAAGGCCTCCAACTCCTCACCATGGACGTAAACCTGTGACAAAACAGTTAGCGTGTGTTCCTTGACATAAATAATCTGATTGGGCTAAAGCCACAGCAAATAAAATCACTAAATTTATCTTTAAAGGACTAAATGAATGGATAAGCTATTATATATTAAATTTAGTATGTGGGGCACATGTTTTGTTGCAAACTTATTATTTGCACCTGTTATTCCTTTCGGTGGTACTGTGAAAAGTCTTTTCAATGTTAACGGTATCACAATGTGTTACACACAATCGCTGCTATTTTATGGTTAGAGTATATTACTCTGAGATTGCAGAGTCTGGCCACCAGGGTCCCATAAACCACTCAAATGCTTTCTGATTTTTTTTTCAGATGCCATTCTTTTTCTCAGTAACTGAAATTTCTAATATTCAAAATAAATGTTTGAACAAAATTTTAAGACATTTATTTCACAATAACATAATTAAATTTATCCATTGAATTTTGTTTTGTATCTTTTAATGTCTTCATTAATGTTTTTACTTGAAAGTCTCAGCCCCTCCCAAAAACCTGGGATTTGATATTTTTGCCTGGAGCTGTGACTCTGAGATGAATTTATATTTTACAGTCTGAGTATATGCAGCATACCTAATTTCTCAGGAAACATCAGCACCTTTCAATCAGTTCTACTAATGCGACTTTTCTTTACCTCCAGTAGGTTTACTTCAAATTTTCTTCAAATAAATTTGAAAAACAAGAGAACAAATTTCCAAAGCTTCACTGAACTAAAATTTATGTTGAGTGTTTTTTTAAAATCCTTCCATGGTCTCTCCCCTCCTTATCTCTATAACCTCCTTCAGTCCTCCAAGAACTCTGCGTTCCTCCAACACTGGCCTCTTGTGTATCCCCCCCAATTCCTTCACCCCACCATTGGCAGCCATCCCTTAAGCCATCTAGACCCTAAACTCTGGAATTCCCTCCCGAAACCTCTCCACCTCTCTCCTCCTTTAAGACGCTGCTTATGACCTTTCTCCACCTGTCCTAACGTCTCCTTCTTTGGCTCGGTGTCAATTTTTGTCTGATTATGCATCTGTGAAGTGCCTTCTTAAAGGTGCTATATAAATGCAAGTTGTTGTTGTTGCTGCTGCTGCTATTCCTTTCAAAAGTGAATTTACACACTCGTGGGTTTAAAACAACAATGACACATAAGGGCCCAATAAAGGGAGAACACCGCAATTAGGGATTCTTGCTTTTATTTTTATTGGGCTTGCATTTTGCATACGATGTCTTGCATTATTGCATGATCATATGCGGCCCACTCACTGATTTTCAATTATGTATCTGGCCTCCAGCTCCAATAGGTTGGACATCCCTGATCTAGGCAAATAACTCATATCAATCTTTAGCAATTAAAAATAAAAACTATTAGGTGAAGTATAGATTCTTTAGGCTCCCTATAGGCTATACATTTATATGTCTATTATATAAAGAACAGGAGCTGATATAGCAATTTACATTGTAGCTATTATTATACTCAGATTTCCCTTTCGGTTTCATATCAGATATATCAATCATAAGACAACCTGGAATTCCCTACCTAACAGCATTGAGGGAATGCAATCAACACACGGACTGCAGCAATTCAAGAAGAAGGCCCACCACCACCTTCTCAAAGGCAACTAAGGATGGGCAATAAATGCCGGCCTTGCCAGATGCCCACATACCGAAAAATTATTTTAAAAGTACAATAGATCCTTTTTGATATATCAACCTCACCCATCTACCTTCCCACCATATCCCTCTATCCCTTCTCTCGAGAATTCTTGAACCAATTTATATTGTCCACTTCAATAGCCTTCCTTGGTCATTTATTCTCCAAATTTAGCTTTTAACTCCTGAGATGGGAAAGAGCTACAGACCTTCAGAACAGTGATTTACTTGGGATATCTGTAGGAATTTCTGCACAGAGCGCTATGGAGCTAAATCTTAATAGAAACTTCAGAGAGTTCTTTTGTAGGGCAACAGGTTGGAAAAATGCTTAAAAGTAGTCCCATTACATTCAATGTCCTTTGTTCTGTGCTTACCCTCTCCAGAAGTTTGCCCTTCAAGAAAGGCTTGACTATGTTGTAAGTAGTGGTGAAGTACCAAGGCTGATGGACGAAGTGTACGGCTTTAAATCGAGCAGGGAAGGAGTCCTAAAAGTTCAATAAGAGGAACAGACATGAAACTATTAAACTTCCCTCATTGTTTCTTTGATCGATGTGTGTGTGTATGTGTGTGTATGTTTCGAGATGGAGGTACTGGACAGTGCAGGATAACAGCAAAGCAATATCCCATTGCTTGGAGCCCAGTGGTTGAGACATCATTTTGTGAATAAGCAAAATCAAACCATCTGCTTTGACCTACTTTTTTTTAAGGAGCAGATCATTTGAAACCCCTGTGACTCAGGTTCAAGTCCAGCCCACTTTGTAAAATGGGCTCAAGGAACATGTCCACAATTATGGCACGTTGGTTCGGATTCCTTCCTCCCACCACACTAAATTTCCAATCCCAGCTGAGCAGCTTTGAGTGGAGGTGGTGACTGGAGGCCTGGTTCTCCCCGAGGAGGAGGGAGGGAAAATCATAGGCCATGTCTACAAGCTCCTCTGAGTGACCAGTTTGGAGCAGCATTAGGAGAAGCCTCTCAGCTGGAGGGGAACCATGGAGACCAGGGGAAGTGGGGAGAAAATAAGACGACCCATGGAACAAAGAGGATAGGGTGAATAAATAGTTAGAAATGTAGTTGCTAACTCAACTCATCTGGCTCAAAATAAAGGAATTTAAGTTCATGTTTAGAAGATAAAATGAAAAGACAGTGAAAGCAGGTGCTTTTCCTTGAATTGCCCCACACACATCTAAAGGACCACTCCCTCTAGCTGATAGCTTTACACTCACCTGAAGCATGTCGACCATTTTCTTCAGCTCTGAGGGTTTAATGCTAGATGCTTGTTGCATCGTAAATCCCTTGAAGTTTTCAACAATGCAAAATCCATTAATCTGTGTCTCCTCATTCTCTAGAAGTTTCTCCAGGATCACACAGTAAGCACGAAGGATCTAACAAGGAAGAGAAATGTTTTAAATCACCCGCAATCATCTTCTGAGTCGTTAACTTCTGAAATAAACATTCTTTTAGCTGATTTCAGCTGGGGTTGCAGTGAAATTGCTTCAGTTGGCATCAGTTCCAGTGAGAGGAACAATCAGCCAAGATTCCTGCTCCTGATCACTATACAGTTACTCCTGCTGGGAAATGTGCATTATGTGGACATCAGGTGTGGATCTCAGAATGGCTCAGCTGCAGTATCCTCCCATGGTCAAATAGCTAACTGACAAGCAGTGTTTAGGTCCAAACATCGATCACTGGTCTTTGCTAAGTTATGTGATTTCAGCTGGGGCCATTATAGAGGTACCACAGTACCAGGAGGGGATAAATCAGCCAGCATTGCTGCTCCTGGTTGCTGTGACCGTGCTTGAAAGCGTTTGTGGACAAAGGGGGAAAAAAACAGGATTGGCGATGCCCTTTACAGTTGAATTGCCTCCTGGCACTCACTGCACGAAGAATACAAGAAGAATAGCCACTTGGGCGAGGTAGTGGTTTAGAATCTTATCCCAGCAAGTCAGTGGCCATGAGAATCTGCAGGCTGTCGATCCCAGTACCTATGATGGGATTGTGCCCACCAGGAATATCTGCTGCTAACCCTGGAAAACTTTCTAGGATGAGGGGTTGGTTCCCTAATTTGCCTGCAAATGGCAGCCGCATCTAGGGCACCAGCCATATAACCCATGCTGGAAAGACTGGCGTAGCTGCCCAGGCTGGGAAAGGGAGCTGGGTTTCCTTTCCTCCCACAAACAAGTCAAAGGTTCCCCCATGACACCCTTACAAAGAATAATTTAAAAATTAAAAAGAAATTGTGTCCAAAACTTAAGAGGTTCAGCCATGAAGCCCCCAAATGGTCCACAAACCTACTTGGGTCCATCAGTATGGCTAGTCTCATGAACCGGGTCCCAATGAACCTCTGGAACTTCGAACCACAGATATTTGGAGCCCCCGCCCAGGCCCTGGGCTCCCATGCGTCGATGGTTATGTTTGGGGCAGGCAGAGGCTCCGCCCCACAACAGATCATCCTGCAAACCTCATGACCAGGCCAGGACGCAGTGGGGGTAATTTCCAACTGACCTCTGGAGCGTTAAACTGCTGTTGCAGGTCGGTCACCCTTTATAGAAACTGCCCAACATGCAATGCCGGTTTTACGCACTGGTGGCAAGTTAAAAATGACCCCCTCCCCATGTATCCATGGATTGTCCAAGCCAGCATCTATCTACAAGAGAGGAGAAGAGGTAATTGGAAGAACAAAGAGAGAAAAAAGATCAAACAATAGTTTGGAGGCACATATCTTCTTCGGTTCTTTGGTATGGGCCGAACCTCAATGGCGATTGGTTCTATTACCTCATCAAAAGTAATTTCCTCGTAATCCCAGTTCTCGATGTTAAAGAGCAATACGACACGGCCATACTTGTCTCGATTTGTGAGAATGCCGGGGTAACCCGCCTCGATGGTGCTGCGCACGGCCTCAGGCGTCAGGTCCTCAAACAGCTCAGGGTATTGTTCACGAAATCGCACGTAACCTATCGGAGAAAACAAGTTGGAACAAATAAATAAATCTCTTGGGGTGAGGGCAGGGCTTTACACCGCAATCCCCAGGATTGGTTTGGTAGCCTCATAGTGGTAGAACTCATATTCCAATTAGATATGAGAGCTTTCATTGTGATCAGTCTGTACAGTTCTCAGATTGGGTTGTTTTGTCTTTTGTATCTTCCTCTTTGGAGACTAGTGTGAAGTAGTGGAAGTGCGTGCAGGCCAATTAACAGTATGACAGGCTGCAATGTGGCCGATTCGTCCATGGCCATAACCATACCAGCCAATAGGGTGGCTAGTCCTGTGCGGCAGGAGTTTTTATGGGCTCCTAGAACCCATACGATGAGGCGGTGGGGTCGGGGGGGGACACCCATACCATCCCCATCCCCCATCCCCATCCCCAACAGAGACAAGTATCTCAGTGGATGTCAACCCAGAATTCAGAGTTGAAACTCCAGTCTCCACTCACTGGGATTGTCTGCACTGTTTGAATCCTACACCTTCTGACTCAGAAATGAGAATACTACCACTCTCACTCCTCAGATTGGGTGTGAGGTGGAGATAGCCCAGGTTTCACGTGTTTTTTTGTGATTGCCACCAAAGAATGTGAACATTTAGCTGACAAGAGGCCTCCTTGTTGCAGAGATTGACGATCTCAGATTTCCGTTCTCTTCACCCAAGTTAGGTATTTCCTGCCATGAATTGGCTAAGGCCAGCCCAGAGGAAACACAACCCAACCGTGATCGGTAAATTCAAAGATTACTGAACTTAGGGGCTCAAATTTTTTGCAAGACTTCCGTTATGGACTAGGGGTGCAGGAACATGCAGCTTCTAAACTGGAATGGGTTTAAGAGAAAACTAATTAAAACTCCAAGTACTTGTACTTTAACTTCTGCCATAAGAGATTGTGTCTACATGCAATTCCTACCAACCTTTTTCCTCACAAATTCCTATATCCACATTTATAATTGGAAACTGCCTATGTAAACTTCTCACATTGTAATTAAACCCTCCACCCAGTGGAGGTGCTGCAGCACCTTTACCAGCAGGAGGCTGTAATTACCACGTGACAAATTTAAATAAAAAGTTTCCATTATAAATGTGGACATAGGAATTTATAATGGAAATGTAGAAAAATCAGGATAGAATATACAACTTTAACATTATGTTTGCACGCCCTGGTCCAATTATCCCCTGCTATCTAATCCCACTTCACTTGAATACAACACTGCGATGGAAAATAAACTAGTAACATTTTTTTGAGAATCCTGTGTCTGGTGTGCATCGAACACATTCTTTGTCACACTCCAGACATCACATTTTGTTACAATCTTAAAAAGTCCAGAAAGAAAGCCATTCATTTAATACTGGGTTCTTCTGATCTGGAAGCAGAAAGATACAAGCAGTTACAACTCACCTCTAAGCGTCCTGAGAAATTTATAAGCGGCCTGGATTTGCCCATTTAGACCATTTCTCCACAGGGAATACTTGAATCTTAAAGGGACAAGCCAGATTACACACAGCTCCATGATAACCAGGATTCAGATAACAATACTTAATTGGCATTAGTGCCCCTGACTAGCGAAGTGAAACAATAGGTTCCTGCTGCTGATTGGTATCCAGCACCTCTGGCTTGAAAGTGCTGATATGTAAGTAGAATCAAGCTCACTTTCACAACCATTCTCCAGACCAGAGACTACATGTGAGCAATGCCATGGGAGATCATCCAGTTTTAATTATTTAGTCACTCATTTATTTAAAGGATTTTTGCATGTTGTTTTTTCCGTGGGTGTCAGCATTTTCTCCTCTTCCTAGTCTCAATTGTTTCTTTCCTGCTTTGCTCGATCACTGCGCAATGTCTGCCTGTGTCTCGTGCACAGTGAGATGAACCGTCACATTGAGAGGCCACTAATTAACACAGAAGAACTCTATTTTCCCATGCCATAGCTCTGGGCCTTGTCAGGGGTAATTAGCAAACACAGGAGACATGTCTCCTGTTTAATGAGCATCTTCTAAGCCTCTGGCGGCTGAATGCTTTCTCACTTGCTGATTAGATTTTGATGAAGGGCCAAGACTTGGGCTCGGACATTCCGCAAAAACCAAAGCTATTATTGGTTGAGGTCCAATCCTCAGTACGTGCTGAGTTAGTCAGAATGAAGAGAGAGGCACGACAATTGGTCTCGGTGTCCTTGGGCTAGAGAGATGTTCAAGGTAAAAGGCGGGAGGTTTAGAGGGGATTTGAGAAAGAACTTTTTCACCCAGAGGGTGGTTGGAGTCTGGAACTCACTGCCTGAAAGGGTTGTGGAGGCAGGAACCCTCACAACATTCAAGAAGCATTTGGATGAGCACTTGAAATACCATAGCATACAAGGCTACGGACCAAATGCTGGAATATGGGATTAGAGTAGACAGGGCTGATGGCCGGCGCGGACACGATGGGCCGAAGGGCCTCTATCCGTGCTGTATGACTCTATGACTCTATGTAAAAAAATAAGTTCCTGCTCCTGATTGGTGTGTAGTGGCACCAACTGGGAGGTGCTTATGTGTAAATAGAATCAAGGCCTGGCTGCGATGCCATTCTCAATCAAACAGCCTTTCAATACTCACTGACCAGGCTCACACATGAAGAACCACTTGGGCAAAAACTTGGGAGGTAATTTGAGGGAAAAATTGGAGGTGTCAAAAGTCTGTCCTTGGATCCATTGCCCTTCTCAATGCCAGGGATATTCTGAGATAACTGAAAAAGCGTAAGGTGGCCAATCATGGTCATCTACACAGTCCTTGCCACAATACCATTTCCGCGACCAATTGCTGCTAAATCCCTGTTAATTTCCTCTCCGTTTCATTGGTTGAGCAGCTCAACTGATGGCTGAGCTGGGATTGGGCACCGCACCGGCTGGGAATAGCTTGAGTGTGATGTTCAATCATAGCAGCAACAAGCTGAAGCTCAGGTCATGGTGCAGTGGAAAGCAACCAGAAGTGCCTTCCCTAAAGACAAATAAACTCTTGTCAGATTGGAGAATTGGCCAGTGTAAAATCAAATCAGGTGAATGTTTGGGAAGTATCTTCAAAATGTGTTAATGAGCTGAGCCCTGGCACTTCCAATTTCTATTAATCAACCCAGGTTCATCTCTCACCTTTGAGAAGTTCATAAGACCTGTTCACATCATACTTTCTTGCTCTAACAAATCGCAGGAAGAAGGAATTATCTTTGTCTTTTGTTTTCCTATACACAGTCTTGCAGATCTCCTCTCCAGTTTCAGCAGTCTCTAGAACAAGTTTTTGAAGCTGTTTCACACATATCTCCCGTTTCTCCTCTGTTTCGTTCAATTCGTCCTTAGCCTTTGGAGAGAAAAGAAAATCTGGTCATTTTTCAGAAAGTTTCCAGTACCTAAGGCCAGTATTGGACTATACCCCAGATTAGTAAGGAGCTGGCCTTCTCTTGTGCCTTCACCGATTGGGAATTCCTATCTCAACTGGTCAAGAGTGCAGAATTGGCCCTTGATGAAGAGGAGAAGACTAAATGAAGGATGAGTCAGTCTGTGCCTTTCTTGTACACCTCCTAATAGCCAGTTCAGAACAGCGCTGGAAGATGACTCCACACAGACTATTTGCCCACTGACCTGGTTAGGAATAGTACATGGAGAGGAGGCTCTTAAAAGGGAGAAAATAATTACAAAAAGAAATGACATTGTAAAAGTCCAGTTAAATATTTAAACACAGTTAAAAAAAGATTTTTTTTTCTCCTTAATGTTATTGATGAAGCATTAGTACAAGACAGGAGCAGTTCCAGAATTCAGTATTCGAAGCAATACTGGATGGATTAGAAGTTTTTGTTATGCCAGGACTGTGGTGACTCAGGACCTGTCAGAACTGTGCTGATGGTGTGGGCCTGGAGGTGAACATGTAATACTTGTATCAGAACACTCCTGCATCTGGTGTTTGTAGCATATCCACCAACTGATCGCATGTTCAGAACAAAATGGATTACATGGCTGCGCTGTAGCACACTCAAATGTCTGCACGAGGTACTTGGCTAAACATCAGTGAAGAGAAGATCATTATTAACGTGAAGCCATCCCTTAAAGTTGCTTGCTTGAACTTTGAACCTTTCATCATGTCAAACAGCACTCGTAGATAGCCTGCTCCATGACACTTAAACAAAACAGATGGTAAATGAGGCTCTAATCCTGGTTATTCTTGTCCTGTCTCTCTCTTGTTCTGACATAATGGAGTGCACTGACCCTAATTCAAAGGATAATAAAGATAGTCCTTTTAAAGGGCAATTATCTGTGTAGATTTGACAGCAAGCTGCTTGCTCATTGTATACTGCTTAGTAGGTGTGAGATAAATTTTTTAGATTTCTGCTTTGAAGGTCTTGGTGCCTTTGATATAGAGGTTGGGACTATGGAGTAGCTCACAAGTGTCTCTAAATCACTAGGTAGATGAATGCAACTCTGCCCAAAGAATGCTAAGAAATATAGATCCATAGACACTATCAGACAACCAGGGATCCAACACGGCCCTTCCCAGATATCTAGGCCGTGAGAGCAGCCAGAGATTATATATAGTACACTGAATGACAACAGCTCCACGATGGGACAAGCTTAGGTTTTGAGAGAATTATGTTGAACTGGCCCATTTGGGTCACTGTAGCCTAGAGTTCATTCTGCTCACTTCCCAGCAATACAGTCAATATTAAGTCTCCAGACTACCAGTCACTTCAAATTTTGTCTCCAGGTGACAATGAAATTGAGGCTGCCCATCTAAAGGGGTTACAGAAGGGTCCATCCCATTCTCACATCTGAAGGAACGGGAACAGCGTTTAAAGATCTTTTAGAAAGAGCGAAGAAAATCAGGAATTCAAATTAGTGAAACAGGCTGCATGATGAAAGGCCTGTTTGAACATGCGAATTGCTTGTCTGCTAATAAAACAGATCACGGAATTTAAAGCGAGAGTAAATTTCCCCACAGTTCGGTTAATGATATTTTTTCCAAATGTTTAAAAGTGAATCAGTAAGGTTTTGCTATGCAAAGGAGCCAGGGAGAGTTCAGGGCCCTTATGTGTGTGCATGCGCATATTTTTAAAAATTCATTCATGGGATGTGGGCATCGCTGGCAAGGCCAGCATTTATTGCCCATCCCTAATTGCCCTTGAGAAAATGGTTGTGAGCCGCCTTCTTGAACCGCTGCAGTCCGTGTGGTGAAGGTACTTCCACAGTGCTGTTAGGTAGGGAGTTTCAGGATTTTGACCCAGCGACAATGAAGGAACAGCGATATATTTCCAAGTTAGGATGGTATGTGACTTGGAGGGGAACGTGCAGGTGGTGGTATTCCCATGCGCATGTCCTTGTCCTTCTAGGTGGTAGAGGTCGTTGTTTTGGGAGGTGCTGTTGAAGAAGCCTTGGCGAGTTGCTGCAGCGCATCTTGTTGACGGTACACACTGCAGCCACAGTGCACTGGTGGTGAAGAGAGTGAATGTTTAGGGTGGTGGATGGGATGCCAATCAAGTGGGCTATTTTGTCCTGGATGGTGACGAGCTTCTTGAGTGTTGTTGGAGCTGCACTCATCCAGGCAAGTGGAGAGTATTCCATCACCTCCTGACTTGTGCCTTGTAGATGGTGGAAAGGCTTTGGGGAGTCAGGAGGTGAGTCACTTGCCGCAGAATACCCAGCCTCTGACCTGTTCTTGTAGTATATGTCTGTGTATGTGTCTATCTCTGTATATGTTGTGTTTGTGTATGTGTATATGTACATGTTTGAATGTCTGGGTGTATGTGCTGTGTCTGCATGTATATCTGTATGGGCTATGTTTGTGTATGTATACATGTTTGAATGTTTTTGTGTATGCGTGTGTCTGTGTGTTTATCTGTTTATGCTGTGTTTGTGTATGTACACATGTTTATATGTCTGGGTGTATGTGTTGTGTCTCTGGGTAAATGTCTGCGTGTTTTCTGTTCCAGACAAAAACTAACGCTGGTTGCCAGTTTCTGCAGTTTGTGGTAACACGTTCATTTCCTGGGCCTTTGAAATTCATCAGCTGTTTTTCTCGAGTCCAACAAAGGTGCCTTTACAGGCTGACCTTGAAAGGCTTAAGTAGGTCCTGTGGCAGAATGCACTTTATTTCATTTACCCTCAGAGAGAATCAAAAGAAAGGCCACAACATCATCAGAGGAGCAGGTCAGAAGTTGTGACCTGAGAATGCTTTGTAAAAGCTATAGAACATTCCAAAACACAGCACAAGAATAGCTGCCTTTCCATTTTGCCGCAAGGCCCTGATATACCTGAGGGCTTTGACTGACATTGTATGTTTTCTCAATCCTGAGGTTAGATTGCATCTTTGCAGTCACTCTATGCTATACCTTAATGTTTTTTTTCCATGTAATGTTGTGCTACTTGTTGGTTTGGAAGTTTATAAAGCTGTTGCTCTCAGAGCTCTGCTCAGTAAGTAACATTGGGATTGTCTTCAGACTCGCCACAAACTCCATTCCCTCACCACCGATTCCATCCCCCTCTTTGGACACTGTCTCAGGTTAAACCAGACTGCTCGCAACCTCAGCATTCTATTTGACACGAAGCTGAGCTTTCGACCCCATTTCCTCTCCATCACCAAGAGTGCCTACTTCCACTTCCTTAATATCACCCATCTCCGCACCTGCCTCAGCCCATCTGCTGCTGAAACCCTCGTCCATGCTTTTGTTATCTACAGACTCGCTTATTCCAATGCTCTCCTGGCCAATCTCCCATCTTCCACCCTACAATCCTCTGAGAACTCCCTCCAACTCTGGTCTCTTGCGCATCCCCCACTTCCTTCGCCTGACCATTGGTGGCCGTGCCTTCAGCATTTAGGTCCTAAACCCTGGAATTCCCTCCCTAAATCTCTACTCCTCTCCACCTCTCTCTCCTCCTTTAAGACTCTCCTTAAAACCTACCCCTTTGACCAAGCTTTTGATCACCTGTCCTAACATCGCCTTCTTTGGCTCAGTGTCAATTTTTGTTTGGTTACGCTCCATGAGCACCTTGACACATTTTATTACTTAAAAGGCGCTATATAAATGCAAGTTGTTGTTGTTGTAAATGACTACCTAGTGTGCCAATGAGCCCTTTGGACCCCAGATTCTATCCTTGGGTGTGCTGATCTCAGACAGAGCCACTAGAGTTAGCCGGGGAACCATCAGGGTTCCTGTTCTTGATTGTTGTCCAGTGGCACCTGTTGAAAAGTGCAGATGTATGCACAATGGGCGACGACAGGATTGAGCTCGGCTGTGGTGCCCCACTCCCTTGGTCGAATAGCCGGCCAGCACTCACTGTCTAGACCCCTACATAAAAAGCATGCCCGCTTGGGTGAGGTACTGGACAGCTGCCAGTGTTCGCAGAACTAACAAGAGCCAGCGCCTTCGGAAGAGGAGAGGGGAAAACTGAGGGGGAAAAACTACTTCCCCTCTTTCTCGATCGGTGTGAAATTTCTGAGATTTCTGCATCCATTTCTAAAAAGGATTTTCTAAGGTGGAGCTGCCATCATTACACAGTTCAAACTCAGCCACTGTCAGAATCCCTGGCTGCCTTCTCTTTTTTTTAAATGTAGCGTCTCAAAAAGACCACAAGGGACAAATGTAAAATCAGATAAAGCGTGCAAACTTCAAATCTGTGGAAACCAATCTTAAGCCAGGGTGCCAGGAGAGGGGCAAAATGTAACCCTCTAATTATTTGTTATTTGTGTTAATAGGGGCGATAGTTAAGGGTAAATTAATCGGTCCTGTGTCCGTTCGTTGAAGGGACCCCGGTTGGAGAATTAAGGTCACAGTGTTGTAACTCTCTTTCTAAGCTGCACTGCATTACATTATTTAGCTAACACTTCTAATTGTTGATTAATCTGACTATTTGTAACTTTTTTTGGACTCATTAAGATCTTAGTGCTGGGGAATGGAACACTTTCCATTTCAGGGGCTAAGCCTCAGCTGATAAACCAAGTACAGCCCAGGTAGATACAGGTAGTATAACCCCCTCCACATTGTCCACCAACGTACTTCAGCTCCAACTACAGAAGAGAATCCTTATTGCACCAGTGCGACATCCTTTTCTCCACTTCTTACACCAACCATCCTTGGACTTCTATCTGAGTTACATTGCCAATTAGTGCTGAATTAGGGACAGTTTTGCGCCTTATGCCTTTGCTGACTAGGAACTGGATTAAGTCTGCCCAAACTCATTTCACATACAACCTTACAGCCAGCAGACAGTCTGGGCTTGATTTGTCCCTAGGAGAAAGCCCAGTGTTTAACATGGTGCCCCAACCAATTCCTCACATGACTTTTTCTCAATCAATCTCTTTGTGAGGTGCAACTGTCAGTGAAACAGATGAGGCAGAGTTGTTCTCCTATACTAGGCGACCTGGCTATTCACTATGTTATACTGTATATATTTTATTTGGGAGGTAGTTGCCCTGAATTCCGTCCCCCTCTCGCCCACTGCTTTCCCTCTGGTTTCGCCCAGGCCATGAGGCAGAGATTACCAGTCTCCATTGAAATGCCTACTGTGGGCAGTGGTGACCCCTCCTTCCATTGCCTGTCAGCCAGTGCATTAGTTCAGCACTGCTCAGTCTCTGGAGTCTCCATGCATGCTAAGACATGGCACTAACTGTATTCACAGTGACAGGCTGAGTGATCCCCAACGCTACAGAGATTCAAACTCAAGACCAGCTGGTCCCAAGATTGGCACAACTGGCTGAGGTGGTTGAACTCATCCCAGACTATGCTTCACAAGAGAAGGAAACTTGGTGCCTGGGGATCTAGTGTGTGTGTGTGTGTGTGTGTGTGTGTGATGTATCTTCTTCACAGATAATCCAGAGATCCTTGAGCACTGGCCTCCATTATCAGGATCATTCCTTGTTTTGACTCCTCTGAAACCCAGAAAAACCCTCTGACTTACTTTCTGCTGTGTGTGAGGGGGCAGCTTCTCACATTTGCCAAACACAGGCCCATGATCCTTTGTGGTAAGGTGCTCGAGTTTGTTGCGGAGAGCCTGCTCCTCCTCAGAAACCATCCGGAATGTTCCTGTCTGCTGAAAACAGAAATACGCTGATTATAACACCCATACGTTTTAATAGTGTCATTATAAGCTGCTAAAACAACGGGCTCAATTAGGAAATGGTGGCAGGTTGGGAGCGGGGTGGGGGGTGGGGGGAGAAGGTTCGCATGGCAAACCCGTAAACCTTACCGTTTCCGACGCGATCACATTGTAATTGATGGTGATTAACATGCTCTCCGGGTTTTGCGCCCGGAGCTGCAACGTGAGGTGGGGCGGCAAAAAGGGGAGTGAGCGAGCGAGACGTCATTCGGCGCTGGAATGGAAGATGGGGGGTTGGAGAATGGAAGATCGGTGGTGAGGGGTGAAGAAGGGGAGATCGGGGGGGGGGGGGGGACATCTGGGGAGGGTGAAGAGGAGGAGATCGGAGCGGGAGACATCGGACATCGGAGCAGGGTGGAAAGCTAGGTTGATTTTGTGTTTTAGCTTTGTGCAATGGTTTGTTATTTAATTTATTTTGTTTCTTTTTGCCTGATTCAGCCCTTTCACTAGGCGTGAATCAGAAGCCATGGGAAAGCCGCCCAGGTAAGTTAAAAATTGTTCTAAGTACATAATCTGTCACAAGCAAAGTGCCTCAAGTACCTCCATGAGGTACATTTGGTTCTTTAACTATCACCCCCGCCGGCTTTAATTGCCATCAGGACTTCTGGATTCGGGACGCCCGCGCACAGGTGCGTCGGTGGGAAACTTAGAAGTCGGCGGGTTGGACCCGGGCTCCGAACCCGAATGGGAATTCTGCGATTTTCGGAGCCCCCCTGCCCCCAACGCACCCGCATTTTCCCGGGAAAATCGAGCTCAATGTCACCAAACACATATCCAGTGGTTAATGATCGGAGGGATCTGAGGGCCACATGTTTCTGACACACATCTTAACATGAAGAGGATACACAGTAGTGACTCTTTGTAAAATACATTTTTCTCACCATTTTTCTCTTCTCCCCCCCCCCCCCCCCCAACCTGGAAACGTTGACTCCTTGTTGGGTTACAGTTCTACAGTCTCCAGGCACCCACCTAACCAATATTCATGTATGATCCTAGACAGTGAGGGTCTGTAGACTATTCAACTATGGGGAGGGGCTCGATCCTGTCCTTGGCCAACATCCACACCCCCACATTATCACCAGGACACCCTCGCCCCAACCTGGGGGCACTGAGGACAATTGTGGTGCCTCTACTACAGACTAGTGATCAACTTCTGGACCTTCCCAGTCTCTGTGGATCAGCTACTCAGCGCCTTAACCAACTGGACCACTGAGGGAGCCAACCAAGGTACTTTATAAAAACTGCAGCTTTTGATTCTAACCCAAGCTCACTCATGATGTTGACAGGTTGGGAGCAGAGTGGCAACCTCTGACCAAGTCCAAAGCTGGATGGGGACTGGACAGGGAGTTGGATTTGTTTGTGATACTGATGTGCATTCTCTATACTCTATACCCTGGGCATTGAGACATTTTGTGATTGAGGAGAGCAGATGATTCCAAATAGAGAGACAGTTACAGAACTGTCATAAACATCCACAGTGAAACTCAAATAGTTCATAAAGTTCATATCACAGGTGAAGGAGTCTGGGATTCCTTTTTGGGAGTAACAATCTCTTTTAAAGTAATTTTTTCACTCCTGTGGTGATTTCCCATTCCACTCACTATCCCCGCTGAGGGGGTTGTGTGGGGACTATGGGGGGTTTGGAATTGCTGCTCGAACTCTGCCAAAATCACTTTGAAAGAACCCATTAAGAGGCCCGTAAGAGTGGCCTGCGTCTCTCTTTTTCCACTATTCCCTCTCTTGCTGGTCTTTGATCAGCACCTCCCTACAATGATGCGGTTGAAATCACTGTGTTGACTGCTGGGAGATCACAGATGCCAGCCCCCTGTCTCCACAATCCATTGTGTTGTATATTGATGTTATGAGATCCGAAAACAAAATAAAATGGATTTTTCCACATACTTACAATCAAAGCCATGTTATCTCTGTAGTTCTGGTATTTGTTTTAAATTCTGGAACAGAAAACAAATTGTATCAGACAGTCTTATTGGATAGTGAAAAAAATGCAATGACGATTTGCATTTAGACAGCACCTTTAACATAGAAAAAAACATCAAGTTCCTTCACAGAGATGTGAGGATCTTAGAGGAGAGGAAGGTGGAAAGGTGGACGGCTTTAGGGAGGGAATTCCAGGGGTGGCTTAAGGCATGGGCATCAAAGATGAGGCAAAGGAATGGGGGGGATGTACAAGAGGCCTGGGATGGCAGGACTGACGTATGAGGAGAGATTGGGTCGACTAGGCCTATATTCACTAGAGTTTAGAAGAATGAGAGGTGATCTCATCGAAACATATAAAATTCTAACAGGACTAGACAGACTAGATGCAGCGAGGATGTTCCCGATGGCTGGGGAGTCCAGAACCAGGGGTCACAGTCTCAGGATACGGGGTATGCCATTTAGAACCGAAATGAGGAGAAATTTCTTCACTCAGAGGCTGGTGAACCTGTGGAATTCTCCACCACAGAAGGCAGTGGAGGCCAAGTCATTAGATGTATTCAAGAAGGAGATAGATAAATTTCTTAATGCTAAAGGGATCAAGGGATATGGGGAAAAAGCGGGAACAGGATACTGAGTTAGACGATCAGCCATGATCATTTTGAATGGTGGAGGAGGCCCGAAGGGCCGAATGGCCTACTCTTGCTCCTATTGTCCATGTTTCTATGTTTACTATGTAGGCCGGAGACAGCAAAATGAGGGACTGTGGTGCTGAAGGAGGTTACAAAGCGAGGCCATGAGGACTTTATGGGACTGGGAGTGAATGTAGGTCAACAGGGATGGGAGTGATGGATGAATGAGACTTGGTTCGGAATAGGAACTTTATGGAGGATACAGGATGGGAGTCCAGCCAGGAGAGCACTGGAGTAATTGGAGTGACAAAGGCATGTATGAGGGCTTCAGCAGCAGATGGGCTGAGTGAGGGGTAGAGGCAGGAAATATCTGGAGGTGGGCTGGGTAGTTTTTGCAATGGACAGGGGGCAAATTTTGTGGCGAGGACCAAAGACGGTGACTTCAGTTTTCTGACTGTTTAGCTGGAGGTAATTAAGGCTCAACCAAGATGGGATGTCAGACAAGCAATCAGACACCACAGAGGCAATGTAAGGGTTGAGAGAGGTAGTGGAGAGATAGGGCTAGGTGTCATCTGGGTGCATGTAGAAGCTAATCTCATATCGACAGACGATGTCGCTAAGGGGCACTGCAGTGAAATGCTCCATATTTTGAGGAAGACGACCCAAAAAGGCTAGCTGGTGACCTGGGGTTGGAATTCAACTTCAGCAGAGCCACAAAATGGGCAATAGAGAATCGGCCGCCCGTTATACACCCCGCCTGATAATCAGGCAGTATGTATAATGGGCGGCCAATTCACTACTGCCTGTTTTGTGTCCCCTCCGCAGGTGAATTTGACCTCCCTGGTCTCAATCCTCTGCCAGTGCTGCCGTGGACTGGTTGCTAGGAGGCATCAACTTGGGGACGGGTCTCCCTCTGATTTTTTCCTCCTGCGCCCCCCCACATAGAAGTATCTGATACCTTCTTAATGCAGCATGGTTGAGACCAGTGGCTCAGAGAATGGAAGAATCTAGTCCCTCATCTATGCAGCCAGAGAGCAACCCATTGGTGCTTCTAAACACTGTGGTGATGCACTGTCTACAATCACCATGTTATTATTGGAGGCTAAGGAGACATAATTAACCTACGTTTTATTGTGACTTTTATTGTAAGCCTAGGGCTTCAGAGTATCCATGGTCTATATATATCGTAGAATCATAGACTCTTACAGCACAGAAGGCGGCCATTCGGCCCATCATGCCTGTGACAGTTCTTTGAAAGCGCTATCCAATTAGTCCCATTCCCTTGCTTTTTCCCCATTGCCCTGCAATTTTCTCCCCACATTTATACATATACGTGTAAATCACTAGATTTTTCTCTGTGAGGTTTTATTTCTATTACTTAATGGGCCCTTCATCTTCAGAGTTGAATGTATAACTGTGCCCAGAACATCCCATCGCTCAGTTCCTGCTTCCCTCAGGAAATACTCTCAGCTCCAGGAATAGACAACCTCAGGATAACTGCAAGGGCTTTGTTTCTTTGAAGTTTATTGATTTCTGTAAAGTTCTGTAATAAAAACAACTCTTAAGAAACTTCAACAGCAGAACTTTCTGTTTGGACAGGAAGTAACCAACCAAAACTGTGTGAGCAGCAGTGTTGGCCTCCTGTGAAGCAGAGGTACTAATAACAAACTTCAGGACAGCACTAATTGTTCATTTTACCATTGAAATTAAATAAACTAATAAAACCAATATAGAAAACAAGCTGCTTTGACAAAGGGAGGATGCAGAGTGGCACTGAGTGTTCCAGCATTAATCCTCAGTGCCAGTGAGCGAGAGGACACGGGTTCTATTCCTTATTCAGTCTGAATCATGCCGAGCTGAGAGGTGCTGGCCGCAGGCTGTGGCTTCTTCCTCCAAAGTGATCTCCTGCCTCAGCACAAGCTCCTGGCAGCTGGGATTTTGCAGGGATCTACAAGCACAGTGCCTAATCCTCTTTCTCTATAGTTGATGCTGAAGTCTAAGAACCATAGGGATAAATGACCAAAAAAAGAAATTATGATGCATCAGTCTATTCTTAAATGCAATTCAAAGCAAGGGATAAAAATAACCCAACAATATATCCATTGGCTCCCAGTTATTATAGGCTGTCTGTTTACACATCCCACCCTCATTATAAGGTTCTCAGTTATAACACTCTGTAACATCACACCCTCATTATAAGGCTCTCAGTTATAATACTCTCTGTTATGTACCACACCTTCACTATAAGGCTCTGAGTTATAACACAGTCTCTGATATAAGCCTTGTCTCAGTGTTTCGCTGGTCCATATTGTGCTGTATGGTGCTCATTCAGTACTGTGCACCCTTGTTGCACTCTGCTAACAGCATGGCTTAGGGGAATTGTGTTACAACGAGTAGATGGAGTAGAATTGTCACTTAAGATATATTTTAGAATGTATATTGGCAGCTCTAATATCTGCTACTCTGCACATTTTTATTTCTTTGTGACTCCAGGGACCCGATTACATGCAGAGCTTAAAATGGAGGCAGAAAAAGTGAGCTTTTATATTTAAATTGAAGCTATTTGGAAAATCACATGGATCACAGTAAATCAGGCATAGTAAACCTGTATACCCGGAGATTTGTGATCTAAACTCAAAAGTGAAGTTAAAATTCTCCACATAAACCTTCACAGCACTGTGACTTCAGGAATGTCACTGGTCTTACAACTGAGCTCAGTACCCCTGGCTAGGGAAAGGACAAGTCATCCAGGGTTCCAGATCCTTGCCTGTGATTCCCAGCGGAAAGTGTGCACCTTTGTGAATGCAGAGTGGGGTTGGGGATGCCCTGCTGTGATGACCTCCACAGGTGAATAGCCTGTTGACATTCCCTATCCATGCTCACAGATAGACACTTAGGGTGAGGTACTAGAGGGATTTAAGTGCCTACGGAGCCATACCTGAGCAAGAATCAGTGTCTTCAGGAGAGGAGGGATAGATGGAAAACTGGTAGGGAGGGGAAAAAAGAAAAGAAAAGCCCCAAAACCAGCAGTGCTGTTACATAAGAACATAAGAAATAGGAGCAGGAATAGGCCATATGGCCCCTTGAGCCTGCTCTGCCATTCAATAAAATCATGGCTGATCTTCTACCTCAACTCCATTTTCCTGTCCTATCACCAAATCCCTTGAGTTCCTTAGTGTCCAAAAATCTATTGATCTCAGTCTTGAATATACTCAATGACTGAGCATCCACAGCCCTCTGGGATAGGGAATTCCAAAGATTCACAACCCTTTAAGTGAAGAAATTTTTCCTCATCTCAGTCCCAAATGAACAACCCCGTATCTTGAGACTATGACCCTAGTTCCAGACTCTCCAGCGAGGGGAAACAACCTCTCAGCATCTACCCTGTCAAGCCCTCTAAGAATTTTATACTGCACTGCCAGCAACAAAAAGCCATTCAGCGCTGCAAAAATTACCGTGTAATCTGGCAAAATGTGATTAGTCTACACAAACACTACACAGCTAACCAGAGCAGCCAAACTGTGCTAATCAGTGCAGAGTGACGCACTGATACCAGCCACTGAAGGGAGCAGTTTGTCTGAATTTTTATTTAAAGAAAACATTCTTTCTGCTCTGCTGGAATGTCATAAACACTAGAAAAGGATTGCGGGTGACTGGAATTTAATCCAATTCCCAAGTTGGTAGAGAATTATCTAAAAGCATTTTTTTTAAAACTTCTACTTTCAATTTTCTCCTCTGCTCTCTTGAAGGTGCTGTCTCCTTGTTACGGAGCAGTTCCGTAGACTCTCTCAATTCAAGTATAACAGGGTTACACCCTCGCTGTACTAGTTTCCATTACGAATCGGTGCATGTGATGAGGTGAATGCAGCACCAAGTCCCAGGATGGAGCCAGCAAATCCAAAATGGCTGCAATCACTTTGCCCCCATCGAGACTCGCCCACTCCCAGATTAGTAGCCTGACACTGCAGTAGTGACATTGTTGACTTCAATGTGACTTAAGGAGCAACACAACATCCTAATATGTGCGATGAAGCACCAATGTTCACCAGAGAGACTATTTATACCTGCCTACCAGGAACAGGTACACAGAGCAAGATAAGCACAGCCACCTGTCTTAGCTCAGTGATGAAATGAATAGACATGGCAAACATCTATAGATTATTTCCACTGGTAAGTAAATCGAACATCAGGGGTCATGATCTCAAGATAATCGCAGGATACATAAAGGGGAGATTAGAAGAAACTTTTTTGCACAGTTATCGGAATGTGGAATGCTTTGCCACAAGAGAGGAATTATGCAGAATTGATTACAGCTTTCATAAAGATGCCGGGTAATTATTTTAAAAGGAATATGAAAGGATTTGGGGAGAAAGCAGGAAAATATAACTGTGTAAAATCAGTCCCCTGCGAGGGGCCTAAATTTAGCACAGGCAAGGGCAGGAAAGCTAACCCAGCCTTCCAAATAACAGAGAGACCAACACTGAGGAGTTATACTTAAGGGTGTAGCAGCGCCTACAACTCCCTACTCCCCAACAGAAGGAAAAACAATTAAAATCAAAGACCGAGGGTTCGATTTTAACTGGGGGCGAGTTCACGGCCGGTGGGGGGCATGGGATGGGAGGGAATCCTCCGGGGAGCTCAGTGTGAGGCCCAGGGCCATTTTAATTCCCGGGCCTTATTTGAATAAAACAGGACAGTCTCCCACCTGAAAGCGGCGGGAGTGACATCAGGGTGGGAGCACAAAATAGGGTTGGGAGCATGAGGATGTTGGGGGGGCCCAAGTGAATGGCCCCCGGTATAAAGTTAGCTCTGGGGCGGGTGGGGGTTGGCAGCCAATACTGGCAATGGGAGGGAGAGGCAAGCCAGAGGACTGGGGAGGCCCAAGGGCTCCCTGCAAGGTTCTGGGTGGAGCACTCCTACTCCTCCTGGCCCACAAGGTTTCCACAGAAAATGTAACTTTTTAAACTTACCTTGGCCTCTTTAGGCCACTCCGTGACTCCTGCCACGATCGGCTCCTGGGGTTTAACCCCGTGCTGGGCCTCCTGAATCACGCCAGTAAAATGCCACCGCCACGCAGGTGACATCATTAGGCCGCGATTTTCCACTGTAAAGTAAGCCCCCGCCTGCAGGAGCCAGGCTGCCCTCCCCATGTTTGTTCTCAGCTAAGTTAAGACGATGGGAGATGGGAATGCATCAGGAACGCTGTACGACCACCCTCGCCATCTTAATCCCCCCACCCGCACCGTTCCTGCCAGGTAGTGGGGGTTTATAATCTACCCCCATGGTCTCTGATGACTGGCATATGGGGAGGGCAAGCTGAGGGGCGGTGGAGTGGGGGGGTGGGGTTCACACTGAATTACAAGGGGGCAGTACATAAGCCTCCAAACTCTCAAACCCTCACAGTCAACTTCATCAATAACAATGCTACTCTTTAACAGAAGTTTATAGGCGATGTTACTCAGTTCATGAAATCAAATGTTCATTGAAATTGATTTAGGAATCATTGAAATGGTCTGAGTTACGAAAGGTTTCTTTGTTGCTAAACAAGTTTGTGACACACTGGTGTGATTGACATCGATGCTACACTGCTGCATCACCTATGTGTATGTGTGGCATCACTGTCCGGGTTGGACTCGCCATGTGGAAAATCAGGAGAATTCCCAAGTGCTCCTGCCAAAGGTTCCAAAGTGATGGATTATCGCCACTCCCTTTTTCTATGAAAATCCTGAAGAATTGTATTTGGTGGGACCAATCCTCCCCCCGATCACCGTGGACCCAGTCTCTCCCCCCCCCCCCCCGACCCCGATCACTGTGGACCCAGTCTCTCCCCCCCCCCCCCCCCCCCCCCGACCCCGATCACTGTGGACCCAGTCCCCCCCCCGATCACTGTGGACCCAGTCCCCCCCCGATCACTGTGGACCCAGTCCCCCCCCGATCACTGTGGACCCAGTCCCCCCGATCACTGTGCATCACATTCATTGCCATTATTTTGCTCACACTGCTCTGCAGCACATTCCTGGTTTTCCTTTAAATGAACCTTTTCTAATCCAAACATTAACACATAAAGTGGAAAGTGCTGCCAACTGGGAACACTCCCGGAATTAACTTTGATCTCTGGCACTTAAAGTCATGTCAGAAAATTCCAGGTCCATTTCCTAAATGACTTATTATGCTTCCCAAACAATAATGTGTCAGGAGCAAATCTGGAAAAAGGATATCAAAGGATGCAAACTGTTTCCCAGTCAGCAATTTTAGAAACCAATGTTTTGTTTTGTCAGAAGCTCCTCTCGAAACAATGTCGGAAGTGATTAACTAATACAGGCTGCCCTAGTCTTCCTCGTTCAACTTTGGATCCTGACTTTCTCCAGTTGTTAGAATTTTGGATTGTGTTACAACCTGTCTGAATACTTAGCTGTGTTTCATTGTCAAAATCTTAGAACTCCCTACCTATCAAGCCCTACACTCTGGAATTCCCTCCCTAACCCTCTCCACCTTTCACAGAATCATAGAATGATTCAGCACGGAAGGAGGCCATTCCATCCATCCAGCCTGTGCCGGCTCTTTGGAAGAGCTATCCAATTAGTCCCACTACCCTGCCCTTTCCCCATAGCCCTGTAGATGTTTCCCTTCCAAGTATTTATCCAGTTTCCTTTTGTAAACTATTCTTGAATCTGCTTCCACCACCCTTTTAGGCAGTGCACTGCAGATCACAACTCACTGCGTAAAAAAATGTCTCCTCATCCCGCCTCTGGTTCATTTGCCAATTACTTTAAATCTGTGTCCTCCAGTTACCAACCCTTCTACCACTGGAAATAGTTTCTCCTTATCTACTCTATCAAACCCCTTCATAATTTTGAACACCTCTAATAAAACTCCCCTTAACCTTCTCTGCTTTACGGAGAACAACCCCAGCTTCTCTAGTCTTTCCACGTAACCTCTCTTCTCCTTTAAGACGCTCTTTGACCAAGCTTTTGATCACATGTCCTAATTTCTCCATATGTGGCTCGGTGTCAAATTTTTGTCTAATAACGCTCCTGTGAAGCGCCTTGGGACATTTTACCATGTTAAAGGAGTTATAGAAATACAAGTTGTAACATTATGGTGGATGCACCTTTGTCCACAAGGACTGCGACGGTTCAAGAAGGCGGCCCACCAACACCGTCTCAGGGCGACTAGCGATGGACAATAAATGCCGGCCTTGCCAGTGATGTCCACATCCCAAGGATTACATTTTTTTTTTTTTTTTTTTTTTTAAAAAGGCCAATATTTTTCCTGACGTACCGAGGCCTGGTCTGACGGGCTATGGTTCCACAGAAACCCAATTAATATTTCCATGTATTTAATGTCATTTAGTGCTCTACAGTAACAAAAGAGCATAAATGTAAGATAATCGCAAAAAGGATTAAAGAGAAGATTAGAAAAAGTTCTTTACACGGAGGGTGGTTAGAATGTGGAATTCTCTATCACAAATTATTATTGAATCAGAGTCCATAAACTCTTTTTAAAGGATTAATTGCTTGAAAATTAAGAATATTAAAGGGCGTGGGGATTGAGCAGGAGGGTAAGATTAGGCAAGGTGACTCATGTGAAGAAAAACACTGACACAGATTTAATGGTCTAAATGGCTTGTTTCTGCACTCTAATACCACGGGTTAGATGCAGAATAAAGCTCTTTCTTCACTGTCCCAACAAGCACACCCGGATCAGGTACAGCCTGGGTAAGATGCAAAGGAAAGCTCCCTCAACACTGTCTCATCGAGCACTCCCAAGTCAGGTTACATGCAGACTAAAGGACCCTCTACACTGTCACAACAATGTGCCTCAGATCCAATCAGGTATTTTTATTTCCAACATCAGCCTCCTTATAGAGATTGATGATGGTATACTCCCTCCGAGTCCTGTTACCATGGGAATAGAGGTAAGAGGTTATACATTTCAGGCCATCCAGCCTGCTTCAGGATGATGACCCATGTGCTGTTCTAGGACCAATCTCAGCATTTTTTCATCCTTTCCCTGCCCCAAATTCCTACCCCTCCATTCTCTGCTGAATCTACAATTAGTCTGGTTCCTTTTTGATTGCTTTCATTGATTTTGAATCTTTCAACCTCTTGAATCCCTTTATTATTCTCTCAGGTTTTCTGCTGTTCACTGTTACCTAACTTTTTATAATTAGAGTCCCATGTCCCATCTTGCACCATCTTCAGGCTGGCTGTAGGTCACAACAGTTAGAAAAACTAATGTTTTAACCTGCCTATCCTTAGGAAAAAGGGCTGTAAATTAACCTCTTTTCTCCACCTACCAGGCATGTGTTGAGTTTCTACATTTGTCTGCCAAGATTACAAAAAAAGAAAAAAATTGGGTTTATAAAGCACCTTATCACATTTCCTGGTCACCAAACCTTAGGTATAAAATGATGGGTGGAGTAAAGCGACTAAAATGTCAACTCTTCTTAAGGAAAGGTTAAAACATTAGTTATTTCTAACTTCACAACCAATGAATTACTTTTGAAGCACAGTCACTGCTATCTAGGCAAATGCAATCGCCAAATGCACAGATAACAGTTCCAACAGCAAATATACTGAATGATCAGTTAATCTGTTTATGATGATAGAGGAATGTCAGCTAAAACACTGGGTGAACTCCATGGGAATTCCATGGGATCTTTAACATGCACCTGAATACGCAGATGGGGGCTCAGTTTAATGCCTCACAAAAGGCCACACTTCTGACAATGCACCATCTCCTCAGTACAGCACTGAAGCCTCAGCCCAGATTATTTGCTCAAGTCCTGGAATGGGCCTTCAACCTGCAACCTTCTAAGTTAGAGGTGAGAGTGCTATCAACTGAGCCAAGCTAACACATCAAAGTAAGTAAAATCATTAGCCCCTAATTTTATCAGTGATTTTTTTTTAAAGAATCAGTTTCCTGAACATGGCTATCAAAGGATACTGTCATTCTGGTGAGGTGACCTGTTTATAGTTCTACCAGTTGAGTATACAGGATGCACTGTAGTCATTATATCATTTGTGATTATATTATCTTATTGTGATTATATATGCACATAATAAGTTACTTTATTAGAATGTCTTAAAAAATAAATTAAAAGATCTGTGTGAAAACCAACCTACAATAGTCCAACTCGCCAGTAATTCTGATTTGATTTAGAGGCCATGATGTGCAGAACAGGGACACTGTTCCCTCCTGTATTCCTATCCTTCCCATCGGGAACTGCTCAGTCTCCACTGGCCTCCTCTCAAAAGCAGCAATGCGGAGACTGGCACCTCAGCAGCATGGGGGAATCATACCTGCATCCTGCCTCTTGCATCACAGAGCGGCAATGAGCTCCCCTTCCCATTGCTTCCTTCCTTCCTGCTCTCTCTTTAGGTTAAATCCCCCAAAGGTAGCAGATATTAACAATGGAGTGAATTCTAATTTTCTACTAATATGAAGTTAGAGAAGTCACTCATACAAACACCCATCCTTTCATGAACATTTCTGTAAAATGATAGAAGCTTTGAAGCAAATAAACAAATGTATTTACACTTTAGTATTTGCCTGTTAACTGAATATATTGAGCTTTAAATTCCTGTTTGGTGATTTGTTTTTTACTCTTCTTTTAGGGCATTGAGTCTTGCTGGGTTAAGTGTTTCACCAGTGCCAACCGCCTTCTGATACCCGAGCCAAAAGGCCAAGTGAGCCTAGACGGTGAGAGTCAGCGGCATATTCAACCACAGAGGGTATCACAGTGAAGCCCGATTCTGTCCTCAGCCAATGTTCATAAGAACATAGGAAATAGGAGCAGGAGTAGGCCATAAGGCTCCTTGAGCCTGCTCCGCCATTCAATCAGATCATGGTTGATCTTCTACCTCAACTCCACTTTCCCGCCTTATCCCCATATCCCTTGATTCCCTTAGTGTCCAAAAACCTATCGATCTCAGTCTTGAATATACTCAAAGACTGAGCATCCACAACTCTCTGGGGTAGAGGATTCCAAAGATTCCCCATCCTCTGAGTGAAGAAATTTTTCCTCAGTCCTAAATGGCCGACCCCTTACTTTGAGACTATAACCCCTACTTCTAGACTTTCCAGCCAGAGGAAACAGCCTCTCAGCATCAACCCTGTCAAGCCCTCTAAGAATTTTATATGTTTCAATGAGATCACCTCTCATTCTTCCAAACTCCAGAGAATATAGCCCCATTCTACTCAATCTTTTCTCATAGGACAACCCTCTCATCCCAGTAATCAATTTAGCAAACCTTCATTGCACCCCCTCTAAAGGCAAGTATATCCTTCTTTAGGTAAGGAGACCAAAACTGTACACAGTACTCTAGGCGTGGTCTCTCCAGAGCCCTATATAATTGCAGCAAGACTTCCTTATTTTTATGCTCCAATCCCCTTGCAATAAAGGCTAACATATTATTTGCCTTCCTAATTGCTTGCTATACCTACATGTTAACTTTCTGTGATTCGTGTACAAGGACACCCAAATCCCTCTGAACATTAACATTTCTTAGTCTCTCACCTTTTAAAAAATATTCTGCTTTTCTATTCTTTCTACCAAAGTGGATAATTTCCCATTTCTCCAAATTTCCCCACATTATACTCCATCTGCCACCTTCTCGCCCATTCACTTAACTTGTCTACATCCCTTTGCAGCCTCTTTGCATCCTTCTCACAGCTTACTTTCCTAGCTTTATATCAGCAAACTTGGATACATTACACTCGGTCCCCTCATCTAAGTCATTGATACACATTGTAGATAGCTGAGGCCCAAGCACTGATCCTTGCAGCATCCCACTAGTTACAATCTGCCAACCCGAAAATGACCCGTTTATTTCTACTCTCTGCTTTCTGTCCATTAACCAATCCTCAATCCATGCTAATATATTACCCCCAATCCCATGAGCCCTGATCTTGTGTAACAACTTCTTGTGTGGCATCTTATCAAATGCCTTTTGAAAATCCAAATATACTACATCCACTGGTTCCCCCTTACCTACCCTGCTAGTTACACCCTCAAAAAAATCTAATAGATTTGTGAAACACGATTTCCCTTTCATAAAACCATGTTGACTCTGCCTAATCATATGATTTTCTTAGTGCCCTGTTACTACGTCCTTAATAATAGATTCCAACATTTTCCAAACTACTAATGTCAGGTTAACTGGCCTATAGTTCCCTGTTTTCTCTCTCCCTCCTTTCTTGAATAGCGGGGTCACATTTGCTACCTTACAATCCACGGGAACCGTTCTAGAATCGAGGGAATTCTGGAAGATCAAAACCAATGCATCCAATATCTCTGCAGCCACCTCTTTTAAAACCCTAGGATGTAGGCCATCAGGTCCAGGGGATTTGTCGGCTTTTAGTCCCATTAATTTCTCCAGTACTTTTTCTTTACTAATCTTAATTACTTTAAGTTCCTCACTCTCATTAGACTCTTGGTTCCCCACTATTTCTTGTATGTTTTTTGTGTCTTCTACTGTGAAGATAAATACAAAATATTTGTTTAATGTCTCTGCCATTTCCCTATTCCCCATTATAATTTCTCCTGTCTCTGCCTCTAAGAGACCAATGTTTACTTTCGCTAATCTCTTCCTTTTTACACACTTAGAGAAGCTCTTACAATCTGTTTTTATGTTTCTTGCTAGTTTACTCTCATATTCAATTATCTCCCTCTTTATCAATTTCTTGGTCATCCTTTGCTGATTTCTAAAACCTTCCCAGCCCTCAAGCTTACTATTCTTTTTCACAACATTGTAAGCCTCTTCTTTTAATCTAATACTATCCTTAACTTCTCTAGTTAGCCATGGTTGGATCACTTTTCCCATAGAGTTTTTATTTTTCAAGGGAATGTATATTTGTTGAGAATTATGAATTATTTCTTTAAATGTTAATCATTGCTTATCTACCATCATATCTTTTAATCTAATTTCCCAATCTACCTTAGCCAACTTGCCCCTCATATCTATGTAATTGGCTTTGTTTAAATTTAAGACCCTAGTTTCGGACTTAACCACATCACTCTCAAACTCAATATGAAATTCCATCATATTATGATCACTCTCCCCAGAAGACCTTTAATTGTAAGATTACTAATTAACCCCATCTCCAATAGCCTGTTCCCTAGTGGTTCCTCGACATATTGTTCTAGAAAACTGTCTCCAATGCATTCCATGAAGTCATCCTCCAAACTACTTTTGCCAATTTGGTTTGCCCAGTCTATGTGAAGATTAAAGTCCCGCATGATTATTACGTTACCCTTGTTACATGGTCCTCTAATTTCCTGATTTATACTCTGACCAACACTATAACAACTGTTAGGGTGCTTGTAAACTATTCCCACCAATGTTTTCTATCCTCTGTTATTTCTTAGCTCCACCCATACTGATTCTGCATCCTGATTCTCTGAGCTAAGCTCCTTTCTCACAACTGCCTTTATTTCATCTTTCATTATAAGGGCTACCCCTCCACTCCCCCTTTTCCATTTTGCGTATCTTACCCTGGAATATTTAGTTCCCAACCTTGATCACCGTGCAATCATGTCTCAGTACTGGATACTATATCAAACCTATTTATCTCTATTTGTGCCATTAATTCATCTATCTTGTTACGAATGCTTCATGCATTCTGATATAACGCCTTTAATTTTAACTTTTTACTATTTTTCCCCGATGTGACCATAGTCACTAATGCCCTTTGTTAAACTCTCTGTCCCTTCTTGACACACTCTACTTGTTTTTACCCAAATCGCTACTCTGGCCTACAGCCTTGACTTTTCTCTTCAGACGTATAAATTTACCCTTACCTGAACCCTCCCCCCCCTCCCCCTATTAGTTTAAAGCCCTATCTACTGCCCTAGTTATTCAATTCGCCAGGACACCAGTCCCAGCCTGGTTTAAATGGAACCCGTCCCAACAGAACAGCTAACCTCTTCCCCCAGTATTGGTGTCAATGCCCCCCATGAATCAAAACCCCTGCTTCCCACACCATTCTTTCAGCCACACATTTAACCATCTAATCTGTTTGTCCCTATTCCAATTTGTATGTGGCTCAGGTAGTAAGCTAGAGATTAGTACCTTTGAGATTCTGCTTTTTAATTGGACCCTAGTTCCTCAAACTCCCTCAGTAGAACCTCATTCCTAGTCCTACCTATGTCATTGGTTCCATGACAACTGGATCCTCCCCCTCCTGCTTCAAGTTCTTCTCCAGCCATGAGGAGACGTCCTTAACCCTGGCACTGGGCAGGAAACACAGCCTTCGGGACTCCCGGTCACAGCTGCACAGAACAATATCTAGCCACCTGACTATATTATCCACTAACACTACCACGTTCCTTTTTACTCCCCCCACATGAATGGCCTCCAGGACCACAGTGACGTGGTCAATTTGCCCATCCTCCCTTCAGTCTTTGTTCTTATTTACACAGGTAGCAAGTACCTTGTACCTGTTGGACAAGGGCAAAGGCTGAGGCTCCTGGACCACTGCATCTGGGGTCCCCTTACCTATCTGACTCGCAGTCACATCCTCCTGTCCCTGACCACTAACTAAATCTAAACCACTACTTAACCTAAGGGGTGTGACTGCCTCCTGGGTCATAGTGTCCAGCTAACTCTCCCCCTCCCTGCACCTCGGACTCCAGCTCAACAACTCTGAGCCGAAGTTCCTCGAGTTGCAGACTCTTACTGCAGACGTGGTTGCCTGGGATCACGCTGCACTGCACAAACTCCCACATGCTGTAGTTACGGCTCACCAGCTGCACAACAATCTCTATCTAACCTTGTTTTATTTATTTACTTAATTCAAGCTTTTATGTAATTAATTCACTTGGTTTATTTTTAGTTATTTTTTAAACGAATTAATTTATCTAGCTTAAGTTATTAATTTAATAAAGTATTAGCAAGTTATAGGTTCCTAGTTCAAATCACTGTCCTAGCTTAGAATGCAAAAAAATGTATTATTCACCCACCAGTCGCCAAACTGCTGTCCTCTGGTGTCACTCTTTCAAATTCCTGCCTGTGTTTGAGTTGGTCTCAGCTTTATGTCCCCGCCCTGCTCTTGTTAGCTGGTCCTGCTCCTTCTGCTCTCGGGCCTCTGCTCCCACTCCTTTTATCCCCAATAACCACAATAACCACTAAAATCACTAACCAATTAATTAAGTACTTACTGACTTACCCTCGGCGCTCCTCCTTGTCTTGTGACGTCATTTTCTGAATTTTTCTTGATTTTTGATTCCTTATGCAACTCCCTTTATGCTCCGCTCAGCCTTAATCTATAATTCTTTGGCTTAAATCACTTAGCACCTCCTTCCCCCTCTGCACCTAATTCCCACACTCACCAAATTCCCAGTTGAATGTCCTCACTCTGTTGGTACTTCACTCCGTTAGAGGTTCGCTCTCTGTCTTTCCCATCCTCTGTGTTCACAGCTTGCACTTTCGAGCAGGGGTCACAGTGCCCATTCTGCCATATGGACTGAGATCAGTTAACTCAGCGCAGACTGGGGATCGAAACTGGAAATTTCCTGGTCTGTATCAGCATCGTACCAAAAGTCATCTTTATCAGGAGAGCCAAGGACATTGTCCTACTATGTGCATAGCCTGAGCTGCTATATATCCAATCATTTCAGCCACAAGTTTCAATCAGACATTAAACATCAGGAAACATAACAGCCCCATTTTCCAATTACACTTAATGCTTCGCCTGATGTCTTTAGTAATATTTTATTTAGCATTGCATGAATAGTACACAGCAGCAGATTTATAATTATAATATTAATCCCACATTATTAAACATCGAATCATTGAAACCCGAGCTGAAAGTCACTTTCTTATAAAGCAGACATGCTGAGATTTCAACATGATTTCCTCTTTCGCCTGAAAGTTTATTTAAGGGTTTTCTTTGTCAATCACAAGATTCAGTCAAACACAGAAAAGGCAGATTCACAGACAAATACTGTTGCAGTTTTTAAAAAAATAATAGCACGTCTGTCTAAAATGTTATATGGTCTAAAATCTATTTTAATGAAAAGAGAAAAGATTGGACTTCACTGTGGAGAGAGAAAGTAAAACTGCGAATGCTGGAAATCTGAAATTAAATCGGAAAATGCTGGAAATACACAGCAAGTCATTCAGTATCGGAAAGAGAAAATACAGGTTAATGCTTCAGGTGGGTCTCTTTGTCAAAACTGTTCTGATGAAGAGTTTGTACCCTGAAATTTAAACTTTTTTTCCCCTGAGAGACCTGCTGTGTATTTCCAACATTTTTTGGCATTATTTCAGATTTCCAGTAGTCACAGATTTTTTTCTTTTTAATCTCAATAATTTTAAGTATATTGCTTAATACTATATTATTACTATACCATTAGAGCAAAGGATATCCATTAGCTCCCGTATGCTACAAGAGATGAATCCATTTTACCTGGACTCATCCACAGGCTCCTATGGTAAGCTGGTAAAGTGAGCCCAAGCTATGTTCGATAAGCCTGACAGACTAAGAATTGAGCAAAACCATTGGATGTGTAGGGATCCTTGTCACTCACCAGGTGATGGCAGGAAGAAGAGAGTGGTTAGCAATTCACTGAGTCAGGCAAAGGACGGCACCCGACTCTCCGAGGAGGTCGACACAACTGGCAAGCAGAGATCTTCAGTAGAAAGTTTTGCAGAGCCAGTTGATGTGGATTAGATTGTCACAAGGCATCAATCACAACAACTTTTAATTAAGTCGGCACAAAGCAGCAAGCCTTCTCTTCGTGAACTGCAGGTGGAGGGGAGGGAGAGGGGGAAGGGCGGTCAGGGACCGTGCATTGTGTAGGAAAAATAGCTAGCGGGATTCCAAGTCTTATTAACAAGCAGAAGTGCCATTCATTAGGCACTTTGTTGATCAACTGTAACCAGAAATTTGAATGAAAGAAGAAAGGGCTGGAGGCTGGTCAAACTCCAATACCAGCATCACAAGAATTGCCGTATCACTAAAACTCAGTCAGGAAAAAGTATCAAACCATATTCCGCTATCAGGTTACCAAGAACATCACTCAAATAAAAACTTAGTGTTGGCAACAAAACTAATCACTATTTAAAAGGGATTATTGAGTTTGTTTTCCCATATGGAATTTCATTTTTTTGAGGGTAATTGTTAATTTTTTTTAATCGTTCATTGGATGTGGGTGTCGCTGGCAAGGCCAGCATTTATTGCCCATCCCTAATTGTCCTCGAGAAGGGGGTGGTGAGCCGCCTTCTTGAACTGCTGCAATCCGTGTGGTGAAGGTTCTCCCACAGTATGTTAGGTAGGGAGTTCCAGGATTTTGACCCAGTGACGATGAAGGAACGGCGATATATTTCCAAGTCGGGATGGTGTGTGACTTGGAGGGGAACGTGCAGGTGGTGTTGTTCCCATGTGCCTGCTGCCCTAGTCCTTCTAGGTGGTAGAGGTCGCGGGTTTGGGAGGTACTGTTGAAGAAGCCTTGGCGAATTGCTGCAGTGCATCCTGTGGATGGTACACACTGCAGCCATGATGTGCCGGTGGTGAAGGGAGTGAATGTTTAGGGTGGTGGATGGAGTGCCAAACAAGCGGTCTGCTTTGTCCTGGATGGTGTCGAGCTTCTTGAGTGTTGTTGGAGCTGCACTCATCGAGGCAAGTGGAAAGTATTCCATCACACTCCTGACTTGTGCATTGATGGTGGGCAATGTTAATTATTGAACTTGCATTGCCATAACTTGAGTCATAGATCACTGACATGGTAGCAAGGAGAAGCTATTCAGGACTAGTGGTAGACACCTCTTGTGACAATCCCTCGCACCAGGCGATCTGGCCTGCTTATTTACAGACGGTTTTAAATCGTTAGGATTTTCATCACATCCGTCCGAACATTTAATGTGTAAAGAGAACTGCCTTAAAAATAACAAGTTCGGTCTTCGAAAGGCTACAGATTTAGGGGTGTCCTTATGCTGCAAGAGATAAAGCTTTTCATTCCATGAGCCTCTAATGTTGCCCTGTTATAACCCAGTGCTCTCCTCAAGCTGACTGTCAAATCCGTTGTTCAGTGTTCTTTGTCATTCGTTACTTATTCTTCACATCTCAGACAGCCTACACCAAGGAGAAATCAGTTAATCAACATGTGAATAGAGATGATTGCCCAGCCCCATTTTGGATTATGAAATCGAGCCCACTCCAATCCATTGAAGTCATAACATCAATTTGCTGAGTTAAAGTTAATAGGCCCAGTGAATACCTGGCCTGGATCCAATTCCAATTCATCAGTCCACTGTTCCGATTTCTTAAAGAACAGAGAAATCTGCCTCGTTACAGAAATCCAAACATTACCTCAAATTGAGACGATTAAAGGTCAATCTTCAAAGGGGGGTAATTTTAACCTAACCCGCCCGGCGGTAAACTGATAGAAACGGATTGACCGCTTGTTTGACACCTGCCCAATTTTACTTTCCATTAAGGTGCTCTGTGCTCTCCTGGTGGCACCCAGACCCTTGCACCTTCCAAAGGGAGAGGTTACAGACTTCACTTTGGCACATATTATTTGTAGAGGTTCCTCTTCCCAAAGGAGACTGCACCAGCAGACCTTTGGTGCTATCACAATGAGATGTGAATACCTTATCCTGGAAGGTTCCTCAAAGCACCCGAATCTCAACACACCATGCTTTACATGGAACAGTATAAAGTTCTTCCTCTCCCTCCAAACACGGAGAACCCCTGTTGGCAAACCTATTAGCACCAATGAAGGGAGTTTGGGAGGGAAAAAAAACAAAAAGAAACTGGCACAATGTTTCATAAATGCCTATCAGCTGAGGAAAAAAAAAATCAAAAGTGCAAGAAGGGCCTTTAAAAGTACGATTGCATTTACCATTTAAATCTTTTAAAGGCTCTCCCACTTGTAGGTTCACCCAAGACTTCCTTCCCGCCAGGCTTTCATGGGCGTGCTGGGAACTCAGCATCCAGCATACCTGTGGGCCGTAAAATGGCGCGGCACCATTCCCCGCCCCCTTTTGTATGTGGTAATGATGCTCTCACCTCCTTTGAGCAGGAGGTTCAGCCGACCACCTCAGGCCTGAGCAGAAGGTAGATTGGACCTAAAACCAGTGGAACTGATTTCTGATGGATTTCCCTATCTCTACTGCCCTGCTACAACAACCACAACAAATTGCATTTATATAGCACCTTTAACTGGTAAAACGTCCCAAGGTGCTTCACAGCAGCATTATCAAACAACATTTGACACCGAGCCACATATGGAGATATTAGAACTGGTGATCAAAAGCTTAGTCAAGGATGTAGGTTTTAAGGAGTGTCTTAAAAGGAGGAGAGAGAGGCGGAGATATATACAGAGGGAATTACAGAGCTTAGGGCCTCAGCAGTTGAAGAGACAGCAGCCAATGGTGGAGCGATGAAAATCGAGGATGCGCAAGAGGCCAGAATTGGAGGAGTGAAGAGATCTCGGAGGGTTGTAGGACTGGAGAAGGTTACAGAGACAGGGAGGGGCGAGGCCATAGTGGGATTTGAAAACATGGATGAGAATATTAAAATTGAGGCATTGCCAGCCCTACTGCTGCCTTGGCTGATATCAGCTGACTTGGCACAGACCAGGGATCGAATCTGGGACCTTTCAGCAGAGCAGAACATCAACTAAGATCAACATCTTATAGTTCTACCATGGCACAAAGCCACACTGTGTCAAAGGATGAAGATCAAACAAATAGACAACTAAAATCATTCATGTGCAACCATATGTCCTCCTAGTACAATACAATTCAAAGCAGTTCGGACTAGTTTTACTCTCCAAACCACCAGCAAGGGGGAGAAAGAGCAAATGAGTGAGAAAGAGAGAGAGAATGAATGAGACTGATAAAGGAATAAAGAGAGAGAGAGAAAGACCAAAAGACACAAGAGCTTCAAATGTTTTTTTCTGTCTGGGGAGGAAAAGGAGCCAGAAGTGCATTGTGTCATTTTGTTAAAGTAACGTCACATTTGAGTGCTGTGATGATGATGATTTATGTTGCCACAATGCACATTTGTAATATAGTTTTGTCATACAATTTTTCTGTGAAGATAGTGCCTCTTTATATTGGACACCCAGAGAGGAGATCTTCATCCAGTCCCAAAGATGAGAGGATCAGTGATCTCACAAATTCACCTCTCCACCCAACCCCAGCTAACTTTGATTCTTTATGCACTAATGCCACATTAGTGTTGAATGGGGTAAATACAAATTACAAACGGTGAGCAACACAACACACAGACCCTTGCATTAATCCAACCGTCCCAGTGACTCCTCTCTGTTCACATTTACTATGAGCTGCTTCTTTGATGCCTCGTGGTAGTGCATGTGCAGTAATGTTTCATGTAGAGCATCTACCAATCCCAACTCTGTCTCACACTGTGCAATATGATTCCAGTCTTCATTTTCGTTCTAAATTATTCTGTCCTTTGTGCTCACAGGCTCTTTATTTTCCTGTATGGATACTTTTATGCTATGTTTTCACTAACATGATGTGGAAAATGTTCCAAATTCTTTTCCTAATTCTGCACCACATTTCCTGCTTCCTCCTGTAACTCTGGGATGGTCTTGACTGTATCTGTGATCAACAGCACTTTAAATGGACTTTCTCTCCTATGCACTATTGATTCAGTCAACAGCATCATCCCCCCATTTTTGAGGCATAGAATAATTTTAAAGTTGTTGTACACCGAACCCGATACACAGGTGACATTGTAGAGGCGATTTTAACCTTACCTGCCTGGCAGTAAACGGGCAGGCGAGCAATTCTCCGAACCCCACAAGGAAAGTTTAAGCCTCCCCTATCCTGGACTCGCTCCCCCCCCCCGACTTGTCTCCCGAGAGACCCTTGCAAAACAACTCGCCACTAATTACCTTGTTGCCGATGACTGTTCCTCTGGTGCTGGCCGGCAGCCTACTGCTGCCCAAAATTCTGCTCTCGAATCTCCAGCCAGCTGCAGCTTGATGCCTGTTTTAGTTAGGCAACTGATGAGGCCTAGGAGTTAAAATCGCACGGGCTTCACGCTGCTGAGGTTGGGAGGAGAGGGCTGGTACATGCCTCACCTCCCCTCCCCCACCTGATTCCCACTCCCAGGTAAAATCATGGCTTATATTTCACACTGCAGAGTAAGTTACCACTGATTAATCAGACTACTGAATATTATTTTGTTATGCAACCTTCATCATAAGTAAAAGTAGCTCTTTTTCAAAGCTTAATGTAAACTGGATAATCTTTCTACTGTTTAGGATAGAGAATGAGGCTTCAAAGAAAAACCATTTCATTTTTGAATAATGGAGCATGTTTTAAAATAAATATACTTAGGAGGAACTTGTTTTCAAAGTTTAAAAGCTATTTTGTTTGTTTTTTGCACTTTCCTCCCCCCCCTCCCCAAGTGTCAGCAGACCTATTGAGTTGTTTGGGTGTCTCTTCATTCTTCTCATTTACTTTGTAAACTAAGGATCGCAAATAAACACGTTGTCTTGATCACTGAATGGCCCTTTGTTGGTTTTTCCTAAAGAATTCATCGGTCTTTCAACTCGCAGCCCTTTCCACAAGCTCCAGTGATGGGGCACAATGACTGTGGCCTTAATTAGGGTGTTACAACCGAAAGAAGACACAAGGACTGCATTGCTTGGCAACAAGTATTTGCCAATACCATGGCTTTGGAAGCAAACAGCAACACAGCCAACACTTTCATCCACTACAACTTGGCTCACAAAACGGGATCTACTGAGACGCTGCCTATTGAGGTTTTGCATGCTATGCCATCCAGATCAGGGGCCGGGGCTCTGTGTCCCCCCTCAATGATAATGACATTGGGCACCGTTTATGCCTGAGGTATTCTAGGGGAAAAAAGTAAGTCTGTAATTTAAGTAAAGGGTTTGAACTGCCTCTACAGTTGCTGAGGTAGCCCTGCCTCTGTAGTGTTGTCTTACTCACCATTGAGATGAAGCAAGAGAGATGCTGGGTATTACCAGAACAGTCGGGTGCAGATGTGAAACTGCGATCTTGAAGTGGGAGGGCATTTGTGTTGAAAGGTCCCATTTCCTGATCCTGAAGAGTGTGTGTGTGTGTGTGTGTGTGTGTGTGTGTGTGTGTGTGTGTGTGTCCAGTTCGTAGCCAGAGAATCACCTGCAGTGACTTCTCTTCCCGCTCCCTCACTGTTATCCCTGGAGTCCCCTGAGGATTTATCCATGACCCCCTCCTAATTCTCATCTACATGCTGTCCCTCGGCAACATCATCCAAAAGCACAAATTTAGGTTTCACATGTACGCTGATGACACCCAGCTCTACCTCACCACCACCTCGCTCGACCCCTCCACTGCCTCTGATTTGTCTGATCTCCAGTACTGGATGAGCAAAAATTTCTTGCAACCAAATATTGGGAAGACCGAAGCCATTGTCCTCGGTCCCTGCCACAAACTCCGTTCCCTAGCCACCGGCTCCATCCCACTTCCTGGCCATTGTCTGAGGCTGAACCAGACTGTCTGCAACTTTGGCGCCCTATTTGACCCTGAGATGAGGTTCTGACCCTCATATCCACTCCATTACCAAGACTGATTATTTCCATCTCCATAACATCGCCCGTCTCTGCCCCACCTCAGCTCATCTGCTGCTGAAATCCTCATCCATTTGTTACCTCTAGACTTGTCTATTTCAATGCTTTCCTGGCCGTCCTCCCATCTTCCACCCTCCATAAACTTGAGCTCATCCAAAACTCTACTGCCCGTTTCCTAACTTGCACCAAGTACCGTTCCCTCATCACCCCTGTGCTCGCTGACCTACATTGACTCCCAGGCCGGCAACGCCTCGATTTTAAAATTCTCATCCTTGTTTTCAAATCCCTCCATGGCCTCGCTCCTCTCTATCTCTGTAACCTCCTCCAGCCCTACAACCCTCCAAGATCTCTGCGATCCTCCAATTCTGGCCTCTTGCGCATCCCTGATTTTAATCGCTCCACCATTGGCGGCAGTGCCTAGGACCTAAGCTCTGGAATTCCCTCCCTAAACTTCTCTATATCTCTCTCTTCCTTTAAGACGCTCCTTAAAACCTACCTCTTTGACCAAGCTTTTGGTCACCTGTCCTAATATCTCCTTATGTGGCTCGGTGTCAAGTTTTGTTTGATAATCGCCCCTGTGAAGCGCCTTGGGACGTTTGCTACGTTAAAGGTGCTATATAAATGCAAGTTGTTGGAGAATGACTGATACATAACAGGACTGGAGTGGAGAAATTCTTTCTACTGGTGGGCGGATCGGTAACCGGGGGACACAGATTATGATAATTGCCAAAAGAACCAGAGGGGAGATGAGGAGAAATTTTTTTACGCAGTGAATTGTTATAATCTGGAACGCACTGCCTGAAAGGGTGGCGGAAGCAGATTCAATAATAATTTTCTAAAGGAAATTGAATATATACTTGAAAAGGAAAAATGTACAGGGCTATGGGGAAAGAGCAGGGGCGTGGGACTAATTGGATATCTTTCTCAAAGAGCCAGCACAGTCATGACGTGCTGAATGGACTCCTTCTGTGCTGTAAGATTCTCTGATTCTATGAAGAATGACAACCCTGCCTATCACTGAAGCAATGAACATTCCTGCCTGAACTGCAGTGTCCTGGGTTCTAGTTGTGAATCAAATCATTGACACTAACCATCATAGACAGGCAGTCTGTATAATACAAGCATTCTTTTTAGACACTTTGTGCTCTTTTTGCATTGAGCAAGGCAGAGCTTCAGAAACAGAATAAAGGAGTGAGATGGCAAGAAGTGGTGTTGGCCAGGAAAGAGTGTGATGTTGAGAGTTACATAAGGCAGAGAAAGGATTAGAAGATTAACTCTCAGTAATTCCTGACCAAGCTCATTGAACTGCCAACCCTCCCGACACAGTAACAGTTTAATAAGCAAAACCTGTTGAACTGTTTACATAAAAAATTCTCAAAGGCAGGACCTCTGTTTTGTAACCCATTTGTAAAACAGTTCTTCAAATGTTAATGCTTCTTGCAATTGTATAAATACAATATCACATGGGTTCAGTGCAATAAAACATTGAACAACTTTTCAACTTCATTATTTGCGTGTCATATAGTCACTTCCTCATACCTTTTTAAGGACTTTATTTTTGCATCCTGCTGCCATCCCAGCTGAGAACAGCAAACTCTTTCAGGGTTCCTGCTCCTGACCACTATATAGTAACCCCTGATGAAAAATACACATGTGGATATGGTGCGCTTAAATTTCTTATTCACTGGATTTTCCTTCTTGAATTTTGTGCGCTTGGAAGTTTGGAAAGGACTGTTCTTAGCGCTGCTGCCTCATTGGTGGATAAATCCTAAATCCCCACTATCTAGAAGAGATTTGTTAGTATCTACAGCTTGGGGTGTACATAAATCAACAGGAACATGGCTTTTTTTCTTTACATGTGGCCCAAGTCTCCATGGTATGTTCCTAAAGAACCCCAATGATGGAAAGTCTGGTCAGCCAGGCCCTACGCTCTCACATGTACAATGGAGCTTTGAATCAAGTACCACATAGTGGCTGCTGACCGACAGGAGTTGTACAGTTATGGACACACGCATAAAACTACACAGGCATCACAACACAGGCCCCTGCAGGCCTGCCTTAAACTTTCAAATGCCTCCTATTTTTGTTGCTGCACACGCCTACCTGCTGTGCTGTTTGAAAAGGGCTGTGCGGTTTCTCAGTCTGTTTAATGACATACCTCAGTGAGATCGACAACAGAGGAAAAACCAGCTGATCGCTGCTAATTGGAAGCAGCTGGCAGAAAGAGCAGCACCTCAGAGAAAGACTTGTTCCTCACACTGCACTCATTGAAAGGCTGGAAACTCTTTCTGTGCTCCAGGACGGTACCGGATGCCTACGTGGAAACAGGAGCTCGCTCAAATTATGCTCACTGGAGGCTGAGTTGTAAAATGCTCCCGAAAACAGGCACCAGTAAAAAGGGAGGTTACTGTGGGCAAGAATAACAGCATTGTGTTAGTGTCCTAGCCAAGTAAAACTGAACACGAGACAAAACTTTATTTTCTTAGGATAAAGTGAGGGGAAAGGAAACTAGCTCATTGTAATTAAACTAACAATCTTCCAACTACCAATATGGCTTCCCGACTCCTCAAAACGATCCCAAGTTACCCTGACCATCAGTTAAGCAAAGAAGATATCTCCACTTGTAGAATAATTGTTCTATTTTATTGATTTACGATTGGTGGTCCTCTGAAGTTTCCTTGCAAATACATAAGAACATCAGAAAATCTAGAACAAGGAAAGATCATTTGGCCCATCGGTCCTGCACCATTGAGAGACCATTCCTGATTTTTCTATTATGGACTTCTCTCTCCCACCACTTGTTACCCCCTACCTTAGGGAACACCAAGTTCCTCCCCCTATTCCTCAAAGTAGTGCTGTAACCCTCAATCCCACTTATCAACAGACATTGATCCAGCTCACTTTTAAATAATGTTTTTCCTAATCTTTATAACCTTGCTTGAGGCTTATGAATTTTATACCCGTGTCTTCTAGTCCTGTGCTGTTGTCTCAAGTTACATAACTTGTTTACTCTCACCTCATCTATACTTTTCATTATGTTAAATGAATTCTACACATTCTGCCTCCTCCCTCCATCCTCACTGTGTTCTACTCTAACCCATTCTTTCCTAGGACCTCAAAACATTGGGACTGCTCATCTCCCTCAGTTTTTCCTCCCTCCTACAATTTATAGGCTTTAAAAGTAAAATTTGGCATCACCAAACCACTAGTTCTTTATTTTTCTCAATTACTACAATTGGCCCCAGGGAGTGAAAAAAAATACCAGCCAGGGTTTGGGCCCTTTATCCCTGGATAGTAATTCCTGCTGGAAAATGTAGGTTTATCAACGTCAGCCTTGGCTGTGAAGCCCTCCATAGTTGAATGGACTAATGGCATTCACTGTCCATACTTGCACGTGAAAAATGGCCATTCTGGTAAGGTACTCTAGGGCAGTCGACTCTTGTGTAACTGCATCACAGCAGAAGCCTTTAGGAGAGCAAGGGAGAAGACTGAGGGAAACATCACATTAAACAGGCAATTTGGCTGAGTGACACCATAAGGGTTAACAGGATAAAGACGTTTGCTGTGAAGGTTTTGGGTCAAGTGTTCGCCAAAAGTAATCCTAACGGAGATTATCCCTTTCTACATTAAGAGTACATTCTGTGATGCCTGCCTCATTGGTACTTAGAATATTTACTTTGCTCTAAATTACATTCTACCTCCCAGCTTAACTCAGACAATGGTGTCTCATTCATGCTGTGGATTTGCCTGGAACTGTATAACTTTCTGTGCACAGGGGACCTTATTCTCCATTTGTAAGTCACGCTATTAGTTGTGCAAACACTGAATCACAATTTACTATTGTGTTAACTAGGAGAAGTGGACATTAACCTTATTTTCTTAAGAATATTCTTTTATACTGAACAGTAATAGGATCCTCATCCTATAAGATGGGGAGGGGTTCAAAGAATCGACCATCAGTTGGAGCCAAAAAAAAGACCCACGCTGCAGAGATTATTTTTTGCGTGTTCTCTCCTCCTCTCCCGAGGTCACAGTCTTTTGCTGGGTACAGTTCCATAACTGACCTCAGCACTACCAAATCTCACCCAAGAGGCCATTCTTGATGTGGCAACTTAGGCAGTGAATGTTGGCAGGGTATTCAACTTTGGGGGGCATCACAACCAAGGCTGATCCTGTCCTCAGCCAACATCCAAACCCTCCTTTCCCAGCAGGAGTCACTGGAAAGTGATCAGAGAGGGGACCCTGACTGAGTTCATTCCTTTCCCAGCCCAGGGGCACTAAGGCTGACTGTAGCTCCACCATTACTGCCCCCAGATAAGTGAACACAGCACAGATCAAGGACTGAACCCAAGACATTCCTGTTTTGTGCGCCTTGAATCCGACACCAGGTGTTGCATTTACCAACAGATCCACCAGAGGGAGCTTTCTTGACACTTTGTTGGATTTGGCAAAGTGTACTTGCTTTCTTGGGTCATGCTATGCACAGATTACTTGGGAATACGTATACATACAACATTATGACAGTAACTACACTTCGATAAGAACTTCATTGGCTGTAAAGAGCTTTGGAACATCCTGGGGCTGTGAAAGGCGCAATATGAATGCAAGTCTTTTGTTTTACAAGATAACTATCAATGTTTCCTGGTGATGGTCACGTTTTGGGGAGATGGTGAGTGTTTGCTGACAAAAGTCAGTACAGGCCAGACCCTCTCTCTCTCCCTCGTCTCTCCATCAGAGTCAGGCTGCTGATTGACTTGCTTATGTCCCTCTCCTCTCAGCACCACTCAGTACTATTGACAGGGATTCTGACCTTTGTATGCCTGTAATCAGCAACTCTTGTGATAACAGGGGTTCCCGACTTCAGTATACAAGAGCTCCAAACCTTGCCATTAGGGCTGGGATTGGTGCTGAGAGGAGAGATGGACCCAGTACAGTGAGTATTAGCAGCTAAACTCAGGAAGGAGCAGGAGACTGGCAGAATTCTCTGGAAAATGGTGGAGACCCAGTCATGTCAGGTCTCTTACCATTCCCAGGAGATTCCTATTTGCCTTGTGATAACTAGCCTTTGACCATCCTCTTGTGTATCAGGTATGACTCCAGACACTTGAGCCCCATTGACCTCAGTTTTGCATGGAGTTCCCTGGTTCCATATCTGTGTCAAATACTGCATTATATTTTAAGGGCAGTTACTCTCACTTCTCTGGCATTCAGTCTAGATCAAGACTATGGTGAAGGCTACAGCTGGGTGCTTTTTATGGAACCCAAGCTAAGCATTTGGAGAGTAGGTGAGTATGTGCTGTTTGATGGCACTATTGAAGTCCTGGAGTGAGGCTTTGAACCAACCTCTGACTCAGAGGCAAGACTGCTACTTACAGAGCCAAGTTGACACATACATTAAGGTAGGTATTGCCAGCACCTTGAGAGCAAACTGTGTGTCCATCGCCTCAGCTGCAGGTGAAGAAAAACGTGAGATAAAAATACAATAAAAATTGGAGAAAATTTACATTAAATACTGCTCAAAAATAAAATGAATTATTTGCCAAGAAAAAATGGCTGCCCTGTCCCTCTTAGAGAGACATCATCCCACTACTAAAGTTGTTTGGCAAACTCCTCCCACTCTATTAATAGTTGTATTTATTAATAGGGGCAATATGTTTTATTTATGTAGAAAAGGACCATAGGATCATAGAATGGTTACAGCACAGAAAGAAGCCATTCGGCCCTTCAGGGCCGTGCTCGCTCTTTGTAAGAGCAATCCAGTTAGTCCCATTCCCCCGCTCTTTCCCCGTAGCCCTGCTAACTTTTTCCCTTCAAGTATTTAACCAATTCCTTTTTGAAAGCCACAATTGAATCTGCTTCCACCATCCTTTCAGGCAGCGCATTCCAGATCATAACTATTCGCTGTATAAAAAAGTTTCTCCTCATGTCGCCTTTGGTGCTTTTGCCAATCACCTTAAATCCATGTCCTCTGGTTCTCGACCCTTCTGACAATGGGAAAAGTTTCTCTTTATTTACTTCATCGAAACCCTTCATGATTTTGAACACTTCTATCAAATCTCCTCTTAACCTCTGCAATAAGAAGAACAGCCCCAGCTTTTCCAGTCTATCCACGTAACTGAAGTCCCTCATCCCTCGAACCATTCTAGTAAATCTTTTCTGTATCCTCTCTAAGGCCTTCACATCCTTCCTAAAGTGCAGTGCCCAGAATTAGACAATACTCCAGCTGTGGCCAAACCAGTGTTTTATAAAGGTTCAACATAACTTCCTTGCTTTTGTACTCTATGCCTCTATTTATAAAGCCCAGGATCCCGTATGTTTTTTTAACCGCTTTCTCAACCTGTCCTGTCACTTTCAAAGATTTGTGCACATATACTCCCAGGTCTCTCTGTTCCTTTAGAATTGTACCATTTAGTTTATATTGCCTCTCCTCATTCTTCCTGCCAAAATGTATCACTTCGCACTTCTCTGCGTTACATTTCATCAGCCATGCGTCTGCCCATCAGCCTGTCCATATCATCTCGAAGTCTATTACTATCCTCCAAGTTTTGTGTCATCTGCAAATTTTGAAATTGTGCCCTGTACACCCAAGTCCAAGTCATTAATATATATCAAAAAAGGCAGTGGTCCTAGTACCGACCCCTGGGGAACAACATTGTATACCTTCCTCTAGTCCGAAAAACAATCATTGACCACTACACTCTGTTTCCTGTCACTTAGTCAATTTTATATCTATGCTGCCACTGCCGCTTTTACTCCACGAGACCAATGGTTCCTTTGGTTTCTATCTCTCTCTGAAACAGTGATGATTCCTCTTTAAATACCAAACACTTGAAAACTTTAGCATGCCAAGTATAAATGTTATACAACTGTGAAAATGCACATGTGACATCCATCAGATTAGGCGGGATTTCATCTTGACATGATTAATAGATTACTTGATAAAGAAGGATTGGGTGAACTGTGTTTACTTTAGATGAGGGTAATTAAGAGAGGCCCGAGCGATATTTGTGAAAGGCCCAGCGATTATTTGCAAGCTCAGTGACACAAGACGTTAATGACCTGTAACCCAAAAGGGTCAAAGCGCAGGTTGTAACCACTGAGGCGAATGATCTGATCTTAATTGGAGGGCAAAGGTTAGAGTTAGGTAGATTTAGTCACATGACAAGGAGACGACATGTCACTGATTCCCACAGTTAAAGGTAGTGTATCATTTTGTTGGGGAAGAACTTTTGATTAGTTACTGCTTAGAGGTCAGAATGGTCTAAATTATTACTTTCAAAAGTTATATCCTATGTGGTTTGGTAAGGCTATGGATTCTGGCCATACTTCGGCCCAAGTGGCCATGTTTCATGTGCGCCTGATTTTCCCCTCTCTGGTCCAGGGGCACTGGGTAGGGTTGCCAACCCTCCAGGGTTGTCCTGGAGTCTCTAGGAATTAAAGATTAATCTCCTGGACACCGCTGTGAGCAACCCAGGAGAAAAATCATAGGGGCATCAAAAGTTCGTTTTCTTTGAACACTTTCATTTATTAATTATAAAAATATTGGAGATGTGAATAAAGACTGTTTGACTAGAGAGGGCAGTTGGAGGCAAGAGGTCATGTGATGAAACCTCCCAGAATATGTCCAACCAGAGTTGGCAACCCTAGCACTGAGGCTAATTGCCAGTGCATCCAGTTGCGACCCTGGCTGAGATTTTCTAACTCATCACGGACCAGAGATCAAACATGGGACCCTCCTGTTCTCTTTGACTCTATCACGCTGAGGAGTGCAGTTAATGGCCTGTATGGTTCAGTAGCAAACAGGACAGTGCAGTTAATGGTAGGTTTGGCTCAGTACTACAAGCCGGCTTAACAACTGAGCAATTAGTCTTTTGGGTATTTCTGAAAGGTCCAATCGCCTTCCCCAACTCTTGCTCACCATCTGCATCACTCCTCTTGGAACATTTCCCAGTGTTAAAGCTACGAGATGAGGGCAAGTTGGTTAAATTCTATTGTGGAGTCCTGTAACCTTATTCTTGATTCAGTGTATAGCAATGTGCTTTTCATTTGTGTTCTAATCCATGTTGCAATGGCATAGATCTCACCGAAACACATTCGCCAAGAATGTCTTCGAGATTTATCCGGAGCAATCTAGCGATCGTCCATCGAAGTTATGAACCCACGAGGAAATTTCCAGTGATTATTCTGTAACCTGCTCAGCTTCTCCTCCTACCTGGGCCCCTCCAAAAACATTTCTCACTTTGTCATGAAGACACTGCTCCTTTAAATGCAATCCCTCCTATACTATTAGACTTCAGGGACATGGGGTAATGATAGTATTACCGAGGTCATGCCACAGAGCCTCAGGCCCTTATCAATCAGTCTGACTCATTGGCAGCCACTGAAGCAAAATGGCCACATTCCTACAGGCTGCCCTTTGGGTATTCAGGTCAGAGCTCAAGCAGCAAATGGCTAGGGAATCTGTGGAAACATTTGGATGATTCACCTCAGTTTACCAGTATGAACAAAAATAAAAGTAGAGTAAAACCCCTTTTTCTTCCCATCTCTCCTGAAGTTGCTGCTCTCGCTGGGGTTCAATTACATGGGCAGTGGTCGCCCTCCAGTACTTTACCCAAGCGGCCATTGTTCATGTGTAATCTAGGCAAGTGAGTGCTGCTAGGCTATTTGACTATAGGGAGCCTCATCTATCCTATCTTCATCTAATGTCCACCCCAGCACACTTTCCAACGAGGCCACTGGGTGGCAATCAGCGGCAGGAAGCCGAGCTGATTTCCCCCTCGCCAACCCGGGATTGCGGAGGCCAAATACAGCACAATACTTGTCAGCTTGGTTGAGGTAAGGGAACACAACAATGAATCTGATGTGTGGCTTGGTACCACATCAGGGATTGAGACATCGGGGAAACTAAGTTGCCTGCAGCAGAAGTGACATCACTTTCACTTTCCTGCAAATGTGCCTGTGCTGAAAGCAAAGTCTGCAGCGTTGAATAAAATGAAGTCACCTTAAGCCCTCCTGCAACAAACATTCTGGGTTTTTATGAAAATCTGCAATTTGCTCAGAAAAAAAAAAGATTTAAGAAACAAAGAAAAAGTTTTTTGTTAAATTGCATAGTTTTTAAACGTTTCAGTTTGTAAATGCCAAATCAGGTCAGAAGGGCCCTAGATTTGATCTCTGGTCTATGCTCAGTTAGTGAATGACAAACTAATAGCACAGTGGTTGCTGGATTTGAGCTTCAGAGCCTTTGGGTTAAAGGTGGGGGACCAGCCGCTCTTCCAGCTTCTACAATCCACAAACCAATAATCGGGTTCTCACACACAAGAATAATTACTGGTTAGAGCCAACAGAGGGTTCCCAATGCCCGTGGAACCTGTAGCTCACAGCGTTGGAGTCTGGGTTGAAACCAAGAGCTTGTCCGTGTTGCATTGCGTGTTGCTACTGTCTGGTTTTTTTTCCAAGAATGGGGTCAGGCCACAGCAGCAGCGAATTCCCCCGGAGGGACTGCGGCTGAAGTCGGACCACTGGTGAAGGAGACAGTTGGGCTGGTGCGGGGGTCAATAGGGCAAATGACGGGAATCACCAGCACGGGAAGAAATTGCAAGCTCTCAGAACAGCTTTCCAAATGTGACCGCCAAACAGAGTCCAAGCTCCACAGGAAGTGCAGAAGCAAGTTGGTAAAATAAAACAGTTCATCAACCACAAGCTGAGATGGTAAGAAGTGATCCTGGTAGCCTCCCCTACAAGCTGCGTTTACTAGAATGTCAGTTAGATACTAATGTAGTTGACTGACTCCATATTTATTGAACTACCGCTGGAACAATTGGCCAGATGGGCACGGCCTGTTTTAGGACCACTACCCTTAAGCTCTGTGACCAGCGTGTTTCCCGTGTTCTGCTTAGCACATCTGCAAACTAACTAAGACATTCACCTGGAGATATAATTTCTCCCTCAACGATGGATAAGATTAATCAGGAGACCCTCCCAGCCTCAGGAGAAAGCAACAGAATCATAGAAAGTTATGGCACAAAAGGAGGCCATTCGGGCCATCATGTCCATGCCAGCTGAAACAGAGCTATCCAGCTTCATCCGACTTCCAGCACTTGGTCCATAGCCCTGTAGGTTACGGCACTTCAAGTGCAGATCAAAGTACTTTTCAAATAAGTTGAGGGTTTCTGCCTTTACCACCCTTTCAGACAGTGAGTTCCAGATCCCTACCACCCTCTGGGTGAAAAAATTTCTCCTCAGCTCCCCTCTAATCGTTCTACCAATTACTTTAAATCTATACACCCTGATGATCACTGACCCCTCTGCTAAGGGAAATAGATCCTTCTTATCCATTCTACCTGGGCCCCTCATCATTTTATACACCTCAATTAAATCACCCCTCAGCCTCCTCTGTTCCAATGAAAACAGCCCCAGCCCCTGCAATCCTTCCTCATAGCTAAAATTCTTCAGGCCTGGCAACATCCTCGTAAATCTCCTCTGTACCCTCTCTAGTGCAAGCACATGTTTCCTGTAATGTGGTGACCAGAACTATACGCAGTACTCAAGCTGTGGCTTAACTAGTTTTTTGAAATACAACTCTAGCATAACCTCCCTGCTGTTATATTCTATGCCTCAGCTAATAAAGGAAAGTATCCTGTATGACTTTTTAACCACCTTATCTACCTGTCCTGCTACCTTCAGGGATCTATGGATATGCACTCCAAGGTCCCTGTGTTCCTCTATACCTCGCAGAATCCTCCCATTTATTGTATAGTCCCTTGCCTTGTTTGCCCTTCCCAAATGCATTACCTGACACTGCTCCGGATTGAATTCCATTTGCCACTTTTCTGCCCATCTGACCAGTCCTTTGATATCTCACTGCAGTCTACAGCTTTCCTCCTCACTATCAACCACATGGCTAATTTTTATATCATCTGCAAACTTACATTTAGGTCTAAATCATTAATATATACCACAAAAAGCAAGGGACCTAGTACTGAACCCTACTGGAAACAGCTTTTCAGGCACAAAAACACCCCTCGACCATTAGCCTGTGCTTCCTGCCACTGAGCCAATTTTGGATCCAACTTGCCATTTTCCCAGGGATCCCATGGGCTTTTACTTTTCTGACCAGTCTGCCATGTGGGATCTCGTCAAAACCCTTGTTAAAATCCATGTAGATTACATCAAACTCTCTAACCTCATCGAGCCTCCTTGTTACCTCCTTAAAAAATTCAATCAAGTTAGTCATTCACAACCTTCTCTTAACAAATCTATGCTGACTATCCTTAATTAATCCATGCCTTTCTAAATGACAATTTATACAGTCTCAGAATTGTTTCCAATAATTTGCCCACCATTGAGGTAAGGCTGACTGGCCTGTAATTACTCAGTCTATCCTTTTCTCCCTTTTTAAACAGTACATTAGTAGTCTTCCAATCCTCCGGCACCAGACCTGTAGCTGGAGAAGATTTGAAAATGATGGTCAAAGCCTCCACTATTTCCTCCCTTGCTAATAGCCTGGGATACATTTCATCCAAGCCTGGCAATTTATCTACTTTCAAAGATGCTAATCCCCTTAATATTTCTTCCTTCACTATGTTTATCCCATCCAATATTTCACACTCCTCCTTAACTACAATGTTTGCATCATCCCCCTCTTTTGTGAAGACATTTGCAAAGTATTCATTAAGAAATGGCGATTCCTTTCTCCTCATCCACCAGTCCATGACACTGATACAAGATGCTTGTTATCTGATTGGCAATCACCTGCCTCCAATATCTCCCCCTCTCTATTCTTGACTTTCACTTTTATATTGATACTACATTGGTAATTATCTCTCTGAACTTTCCTCTCTTGTTCCTCTTAAGCTCTGGTCATAATTACCAACATGGTCTTCCTCCTCCTTGCATCATCACAGTGTTGAAATCGCAGCTTGGTGCATTGTCCACCCAAGGACCCCAAAACTGTGAAGGAAGAAGGGGTTCCAGTCTTCCCTTCCTCCTACCAGTTACAGGCTTATAAAACCCGAGCTTGGTGTCACCTAATCACCACTGCCTGATTTACTTCATCTTAGAATCAAAGAATTGTTACAGTACAGAAGGAGGCCATTTGGCCCATCAAGCTCCTGCCGACTCCTTCTAAGAGCAATCCAGTTAGTCCCATACCCACGTTCTTTCCCCATAGCCCTGTAAAAAATTTTTCTTCAAAAATATTTATTCAATTCCTTTTTGAAAGCCACGATTGAATCTGCATCCACCACCCTTTCAGGCAGCGCATTCCAGATCATAACTACTCGCTGCGTAAAAAAAGTTTTTCCTCACGTTGCCTTTGGTTCTTCTGCCAATCACCTTAAATCTTTGTCCTCTGGTTCTCGTACCATATGCCTATGGGAACAGTTTCTCTTTATTGACTTTATCTAAACCGGTCATGATTTTGAACACTTGATTCTCTCCTTCCTTTTTCTTCCTGCACTGTGGACCTTGGCCATTCTCTGGGGTTTCTCAATAACAAAAAAAAATAAATACCAACTAGAGGGGATGAAAATACCACAGGAATGAAGTTAGATTTAGTTTGTAAATCTCCCTGAAGGGATGGTGCAGCATTGTTCAGGGAAGGAGGGGGGTAAAGGGAAGAAAAATCGTTAGAATAAATAAATTGACTAAAAAATGCCTGCAGCTGAAAGGTATTTTTTCCACGAGTCTCCAGTATATGATGGCTCTTTGAAGGAAAACACTTTTTTTGTAATACTTCAGTGTCATCCAGGAAATGGAATGGCACGGCACTTTTGCTGATTCTCAGATCTCTGGCTGTTGTGTGTTTTTTCCTCTCACTGCATTTATTTTGCTGCCTCTCTGATTTCCCTTCGCCCTCGGGTCTAATGGCAGCTGTTTCCAGCCATTCTTTGCAAACAGATGCAGGGAGGAGGAAGAGCCTGCTGCTCCCAGTGATGCTGTGAGGAAACAAGAGTTTGATTGGGGTCAGCACAAAGTTGGTAGCCAACATGTAAACCTGTAGTCTTTCCTCCCACCCCATCTCGTGTCATCCTGTCTCCTTGCCTAACAAAGGAAGACCCAACAGTTGTTTATATTCCACATACAGCATTTTGAAAAGAGCAAGAGTTTAGCTAACTAAGCACCAACTAACAATGGACATTTTAAATTTTCTTCGTCGTACCTTTTCACTCATTCCTTCCCTCCCTTCTCAATACGACTAATTCATGCACCTCAGCAAGGATGTATTGGGCTTTGAGGAGGTGCAGCACAGATTCACCAGAATGATAGCAGGGCTTAGAAGGTTAAATTATGAGGACAGGTTGCATAAACTTGGCTTGTATTCCCTGGAGTACAGAAGATTGAGGGGGGTGATCTGATCAAGATGTTTAAAATGTTAAAATGATTCGATAGGGTAGACAGAGAAACTATTTCTTCGAATGGGTAAATCAAGAACAAAGGGATACAATCTTAAAATTAGGGCTAGGCCATTTAGGAGGGAAATCAGGAAGCACTTTTTCACACAAAGGGTACTAGAAGTCTGGAATTTTCTCCCCCAAAAGGCTGTAGATGCTGAGTCAATTGAAGCTTTCAAGACTGAGATCAATAGATTGTTAGATAAGGAACTAAGGCAGGTAAATGGAGTTGAGGTACAGATCAGCCATGATCTAATTGAATGGCACCACAGGCTCGAGGGGCTGAATGGCCTACTCCTGATCCTAATGATTTTTCACTGACTCGTTTATATTATATTGCACATAAATACAGTGGCTACAACAGGTCAGAGGCTGCGGCGAATGACTCACCTCCTGACTCCCCAAAGCCTTTCCACCATCTACAAAGCACAAGTCAGTACTGTGATGGAATACTCTCCACTTGCCTGGATGAATGCAGCTCCAACACTACTCAAGAAGCTCGACAGCATCCAGGACAAAGCAGCCTGCTTGATTGGAACCCCATCCACCACCTTAAACATTCACTCCCCTCGCCATCTGCGCGTACCATCTATAGGCTGCACTGCAGCAACTCACCAAGGCTTCTTCGCCAGCATCTCCCAAACGTGCGACCTCTACCACCTAAAAGGACAAGGACAGCAGGCGCAAGGGAACACCACCACCTGCACGTTCCCCTCCAAGTTACACACCACCCTGACTTGGAAATATATCGCCGTTCCTTCATTGTCGCTGGGTCAAAACCCTGGAACTCCCTACCCAACAGCACTGTGGGGGAACCTTCACCACGCATGCTGCAGTGGTTCAAGAAGACGGCTCACTACCACCTTCTCAAGGGCAATTAGGGTTGGGCAGTAAATGCTGGCCTTGCCAGCCACGCCCATATAGCCATGAATGAATTAAAAAAATTGTCCCAAGGGGTGACTCCTTGTTGAGTTTTTGGTTCCAGAGGTGCGGGCTGGGCTCCATTCCCTTTTACTTAAAAAATTCATTTATGGGATGTAGGCGTCGCTGGCAAGGCCAGCATTTATTGCCCATCCCTAATTGCCCTTGAGAAGGTGGTGGTGAGCCATCTTCTTGAACGTCACTTGGCCAAGTAGCTATTCTTTGTGCCGGAACTTAGTGGGAGTCCAGCTACTCAGTGTTACAGGAGCAGTAGGGTCACAGAACTGTCAGAATCTGAAGAGATGAAAGGGAGTTGTCAGAATTGGGATTAGGATGAGGCAGCAGTTGGCTTTTCCAGTAAGTGCCCGTGTTAATGAGAGAGTAGGAACATGAGTGATTCTTGGGTATTAACTCAGAAACTTACTGGAAAAGTCAACTGCTCCAGCACCTTTGCCTCTCCTGCTCTAGATTCGGTCAGCAAATGTTGCCCATCCCGGTCGAGGAAATGATTCAGGCAAACTCATACCGGCATTCACAACTGCCAAAAAGTTTGCCTCCAAAATTTAAAAGGGCCACATGTCCTCAACTACACCCTTGTACATGAAGTACTTTGAGATGTTGCGGAGCTGTGATAACGTGAGATATGGATGCAAGTCTTTCCTTCTACCACCACCGCTGAATTGGAGAAGATCCAACTGAGCACAGACCGAGGATTAAACCTGGAACATTCTGATCTAAATGGTTTAGTTTAGTACTAAAGAAGGACAGCAGTACCTTTGCCTACCAAGCCACCAAGTAGCTAAGAACAAAATTCAACTTCTCAACTCCTAAACAAGCAAAGCTGCTCATCTACTGAATGTGTGCTCTGTTACACACAGCTGTTAAAAAGGAAATCACCATACCTTGAGGTCAGGTTTAACAGTATGAAGATCTGCCTGAAAGGGTGGTGGAAGCAGATTCAATAGTAACTTTCAAAAGGGATAGATATATATATATATCGTTGAAATGGAAACATTTGCAGGACTATGGAGAGTGGGTGAGTGGGACTATTTGGATAGTTTGTTCAAAGAGCTGTCACAGGCATGATGGACAGAATGGCCACCTTCTGTGCTGTAAGATTCTAAGATTTGTTAATTTCACTTAGGGAGACATCAAGGTGGCTATTTTGGGAAATGGAAAAATGTCACAATAGGGCAGTGGAGGAGTGTTCTTCTGAGGTGCATTTTTGTCCAGGAAAGAGCAAACTTTACTCTGCACTTAAAATAGCCTATGACATTCATTATAAGACTCAGTTACAAAACTTCTGGCTGTACCTACTTCTGGTATGTATTATACTAAGTTGGTAGCACTCACGTCTGGGTCAGAAGGCTGTAGGTTCAAACTCCACACAGGATTTGAGTTTATAATCTGGGCTGGCATTCCAGTGCAGTTCTAATGGAGTTCTGCATTGGAGGTGAAACAGCAAACCAAGGCCCCATGTGCCTGCATTGATGGTTCAGGTGGATGTCAAAGATCCCATGGCACTTTTTGAAGAACAAAAGGGAGCTTACTTGGTGTCCTGTCCAACATTCTTCAACCAACAAAAAACACAGATTAACTAGACATTCATTTCATTGCTATTTGCGCAATCTTGAGTGCAATATGGCTACCTGATAGTGACAACGTTTCAAAAGTAATTGACTGTATGTGAAAAACTTTGAAGTCGCTTCTGATACACAAGATGCTGTAAAATACATTGTTTTTCCACCTCAAGATACCCCTCAATCCCAGCCCTGTCCCAAAAGCTCCAATTCTCACTAGCTTCCCTAATTTCACGGTACTGTAGTAGTGGAATTCTACCAAAGGTTGCCGGGAAAATAGCCAGAATGATCATCTAAGCAGCCTCGTCCTCTCTGTGATCCCAGTTTCTTCCTGCTCCCTACAGCACAGAGAAGTATTGAGTCTTCATTGCTGCCCGTTTGCGTTGCTCACTACCCGAGTGCTATAGCCGTCAGAGACAATCGAGGCTTTGACTACAGCAAAAGGAAATGGTGGGGGTTGGCAATTCAAACTGAACGTTACCATTCCTGGAAGTTTATCATAGCAGGCAGTCACTGGAGCACAAAGGTAGATTATTTTGAGCAGGAAACCTGGGTGGAAACTGAAAGAAAACAGTAGTTAGAAGGGATCAATTCATTTTAACTCCCACCCAAATACTTCTAATGTTCTGATTTATAAAAAATAAAGCAGTTTTAGGCTATAGCACAGAGTTCCAGTTGCCACATATACTCCAGACATTGATAGAGGTTTACACAAAGCCTACCGACTGAGAGATAGCTCTCTCTTTACCTAATGTACCCTGCTGTGGAGACAAGTTATTATACAATTTAGAGTTGAAGGTGTTACCAGGACCGACCGCGTTATCCCGTTAGATGGTAAATTGTGTAACCCCCCTTTCCCCAACATAGTACAATGCTGCTATTTTTTTTTTGTAGAGGTTTAAACACTTTCAGTTAGACACTGAAGCTTGGTCTCAGAGCTTAAACGCTTCCAAAATAACTTTAAAAAGAGCGCGGGGAACTCGCAGTGCCCTGGCCGGGATGGATACTGGCAAGTGGGCAGTTGGCGGAAATCAGGAATTTCTCTTGTCTGCCAAGTTTCTGATGTTTGTACCTCTTTAACCTAGCGGAGACTTAATGTTCCAATGCCTCAATATGTGGAAACATAAATATTAGGTCATTGTTCAAAAGTCGCAAAGAGCACAGGCGAGCTTTAATCTGTATCTGACAGCGTGCTGTACTTAATCTAGGAATGCTTGGGAGATTGTAGAGAGCACTTGACTCTATCGAACCCATGCTATCCCTGAGCTGGGAATGCTTAATGGGAAGGTGTCGGACCTTCATTATGCATCTAACATTGTACCGTACTTGAACTGGGAATGGTTAATGCTGAAACTTGCGGCCGGGGTGGGGGGGGGGGGATTTTCACTTTTACTTCCGAGCAGAAAATGGGCGCCCAAAGGATTGTCCGCTTGTTTTACGCCCCATTCCCGATTTTCATTTCCAGTCATTGAAAATCGGGATGGTGCGTTAAATAGGCAACCGATCCGCTGGTGCCCGTTTTCCACCCGGAGGTAAAAGTGAAAATTTACCCCATGGGTGGACAGGGTTCCATTCCCCGGTGCATCCTTTGCCTTCATAAGCAGAAAACTTCGTCAAATATACAAAAGTAACACCGAAACGTTAAAAGATTCCTTGCAACTTACATAAAATAAATCCATGCTGCATCAAAAACTTTTTTTGCAGCCCCACACTGGAAATATTTTCATAACAGTCACCCCAAACCTGGAGAGCAGGGCAGGCTATCACACTGGATAGTGGTTGAGAGTTACTAGATCCTTTGGATGAACCGGAGTTTGGGGTGGGTGGGTGGGGAGAGGAGGAGGAGAAGGAAGGGGGATACACTTAAATTATTGAGCTGGTGCTGGTAACATGCACAGTTAACCACCTCTCCAATTAAGTTTGTTAGAGGTACTTGTCAGACAGAACAGGAAGGCCCCAGGCTCGATTCCCAATCAATGGCAAGTCAGCCAATCTCAGCCGGCGTTGCCGAAAGGCAATAAAACAATTGGGCTAAGTGCCCTTGGGCTGGGAGGGAATTGTCAGACAATTTTCCCATTCCCAATTATGAGCCAATGAATACTGCTAGGAAGAGAGAGCGGGGGAAGGAGAGGATGGGACTCAGTAATCCCTCCTGGTCACAAAACAAATGACAACTTTGAAGAAACTCAATCCACAGTGTCACTAAGTCAAATCTTGTGTCAGGAATAATTTTCATTTTCCCCTTTATTCCTGAAATCATGGACTCCTACTTCCTCAGGAACCAGCTGGCTTCTATTACTTCATCCTTTGCTTGAGCCTAGATGGTGAGTATCGATTGGATGATCAATCTAGAGGGGGCATCACAGATAAACCCAACCCTGATCATTCAAAAGTGCCCAGGTGCAGGGTCCCTGGCCAATTTTTCCACTCCTTATCCTGAAGTACAATTCCAACTACTGCTTAGCTGACTCAACAGAGACTGGCACTCAAGGTCGGGGCCTTGTTGTATAGCTCAGCACCATTTGGTTTGTACTTCTCCATTGAGCTATCACATCACTGAATGTTTCGATTTGAATTCTGTTATGGGGAAGTCACTGTCAATATAAGTGTTGACTTGCATATAGAATTGCCAACTCTGGTTGGATAAATGTTAGGAGGTTTCATCACATGACCTCCCACTTCCAAATACCTTGCCCCACGCTCCCATCATTGGTCACCTGACATGCCCATCCTCACAGTACACCACCTTTACACACCAACTGGAAAGCAAACACATTCTTCATTGGCCAAGTGGATGATTCTTGACTGTCTAGCAGCCTTTTTATTCCATCTCCAATATTTTGCTCCCACATTGCTCATGGAAGTGTCCTGGAGACTCCAGAAGGCTTGGCTACCCTAGCTGGATGAGGTGCACCAGCACTAAATGTATGATTTTACATATGACAGCTCACTGAAAAGGAATTTGTGCTATGAAGAACACCTATGCTATAATGGGACATACGGTTAAAGGGAGAGTTGGTTCAAGCAGGTAACACATTTCCTTCCTCCATTCCAATGAAGGGCCATGGGTTTCAGGAACTCTTAATGAGCACTATCTTGGTCAGGGAGAATAGCTGGAACACCAGCATAATTTTCAATGCAACAATATCACACTGCATTTTATACCCAGTATTTTGTAAAATAAAGTTTGCTAAATATAAATACAGTACCCCTTTAAACTGACTGCTGTTTTGCAGGTCTGACCCAGAGCCTGGAGGCACTACTACATTTATTTCCATGCAGTTAGCCAAGTGCTTTTTGAGATGAGCACTGAGCAACTTTGCCAGTAAAAAAATGAATCACAATTGTTTGTTCAGATTTCTGCATTAGCTGCTTCTGGCTGTATAAGTCCTCGCTCATCTGTACAGAGTTCTGGTGACATACATGAAAGGGAAGGATTTTTTCCCACTATAGTTTTTCCCATTATGTGACTTTTCTTCTGATTTTTTGCCTGTGCTGAAGTGCTAGTTTCATGGGCACTAGCTGCCCTCTAGTACCTCACCCAAGCAGCCAGTCATTGTGTATGAGCCTAGTCAATGATTCCTTGTAGCCTGTTCAATCACAGAGGCATCGCAGCCAAACCCATTTCTGTCCTGACCCAGCACAGAGGCACAGGCCAGTATGAGTCACTGGATAGCAATCAGGTGTGGGAAGAATCGGTTGATTTTTGCCTTAGGTCAAAGGCACATGAATTATCAGCCTCACCACTATCTTGATGAGATCAGCTACCACAGCATGGACCAGGGTTAAGCCTGGGATCTTTCTGGTCTGTATCAGTTAGTTGTACATACTGAGTCTGTATTCCTAAAATATAACCAATCACATCCCTCAATCAGAAACCAAACAGGTTAGGGTTGCTAATTGTGTAGCTATTTTGAAATAGTGAAAGATATTTCTCTCACACACTCCCACCCAACATGTCTGTGACGACTATATGCACAGAATTAAACTCTTATCTTATTCTTGGATGCCAGCATTATACTAACTGTCCATTAAAATAGCACGAGGAAACTTCTGAATGACAGGGTGCCTGGGGATGACATCAATCCATTGCTTCCTCCTCCACTCAACCCCCTCACCAACTGATCAAAGCACTGCCATTAACTATCTAATCCCACCAGCAAAACATATTGAAAGATGGGCTGCTTTACCAGTTCTAATTCCTACCCTAAAAATGTGGAATCTGCTGCCTAATTTTCTCCCCTCCTCTCCAGACTCATCCAAGGGTATAACTCCACACTGGTAGCAACCATCCTCTAGTATTCTAAAAGGTGAGCATTTTTCACACGTGAGCCTAGATAGTGAGTGTCCTAATGCAGGAGTTACTGGATAATAAGAAGCTAGAACCCCAGCTGAAATTTTGTGTCTCTGGAATACTGAAACCAACTAAGGACAACAAGAGATCAGCTAACTCAGGGCAAATTGGAAAGTGAACCTAGGGCCTAAAAAATTATTCTTTTAAAAAAAATATTGAGGGGTAAAAAAAACTATATATTTTTTTTAAAGTTCCAGTTGGAGACGTAACCCAACCACTTCGTACATGCTGTATGAAGTACATGATTCGGTTTTTAAGAGGACCAATTGCCATTAAAACTGAACAAAGTGCACCCCCTAGAGGACATCCAAGGGAAGAACACAATTTAGGCAAAGTGCTTTTTATTATACATTTTCCCGTTGCTCCGTTTGACACTTCCCACTAGCTCCCTATAATCAGATTGACCATTTATTTGTTTTCCTTCCAGCTTGGGCCCCTCATCTGTCTCGTATTAATGGCATCTCAACTCCTGAAAATGTTGCCCGAGATCAACCAACAGGATGTGACAAAACACCCCTCCCAAAAAACCACAGCATAGCTCACCATCAGTGTAGTGAGACAGATTCAGCTCATAACTCTAAATTCTGAACACAAAATTTTACCCCTGACCTCTCATCTCTATTTTATTGGTAACACTTCTGGCTACAGCTTGTCTCATTCATTCTAAACTCTAAATGCACCGTCCTTTACGCTCTTCAATGTTGAAATCAAGACCCACCGCAGTCTCCGATTCCAATTCATTCTTTCCCTGGACCTCAAACTTTGCCCATCTTTATCTCTCTGTCTTCTCTTCAAGACTCGAGCTTGGCATTACCTACCCACTACTCCAATTAACCTGGCCTTTTCTGCTACTGTCTTCTAATACCATGTTATGAGTTCATGCTATCGATCTTAGAGACAATTAAAAAGCTTCCTACTCCTGATCACTATCGAGTGATCCCTTGCTGAACATAATGCCCATAAGAACTTTGGGTGAACACAAGGGCCTGCTTGACTGATACATCCTCCACCACACCTCAATAATCAAATACCTACCGACACTGTATAGGGTCACATGTGAAGAATAGATTCTTGGGTGAGGTTTGGCAAGCCACCAACAACTGTGGAACAGTAACCTGCATGAATTAGTCCCTTCAGAAGAGGCATGAAGAAAATCAGGAAAAAAATCTAAAACATTGAGTTAATTATTTCAATCTGTTCTAGATACTAGATAGCTGACATCAGTGAAACTATGCTAAATCCTTATGGATGGAACTTGCATTTATGATCATAATAAAATGATTGGGAGAACTATATATAGGAAAGAGTATAATCTCTGATACCGAGAGAAAATTTTAAAAAATAATTTCGATTAGGTTTGGGGACATCTGCTGGTATAATCCAGAACTACACCTCCTCACTGATCTCATGAAACAGCAATCCTTGGTATGAATTCCACAAGAGACATGCACACCTAACCTGTTCATTCTTGATCGAGCATCCTTTGGGTGGGAGGGGAGAAAAAAAGCGTTTTTGCATAGACCTGGCTGACCACCAGTAATGCGGAATAGAAACAGAAAATAATGCAAATACACGAAAGGTCCAAAGGAGGAGGAGATAAAAAGACCAATTAATCTTTTAGGTTGACCCAATGTCAGATACAGACAACCTAAAATGCTAACTTATTTCTCCCTTTAGGTGCCAATCGATAACCGGCTAATATTTCAGGCAGATACATTTCATTTGATGAGAAGTCTCATCTTAAAAGAGCATATCTTTTCCCCTCATCTATTGTACGTTTTCAGCATTCAGCAGGATTTTTTTGCCCATTGGCACACCACACAGGATTCAGCAAACCAACAATAATTCTGGTGCTTGAACTTTTGCACAAATCTGTGGGAGCCAGAGGGCTGGGTGTGTAACTTGTCAATGCACTTTCACGCTGAGCAGTGGGACCCAACTCAAATCACATTTTTCATTCTTTAAAAAGGAGTTATTCTCAGGTCTACAAAAGGTCTGTGCTTTAGCGCTGGTTACTGCAATCTCAAGTCCCGAGAGAATGCAAGTCTTTCTTTTATGTACCTTCATCGAGATGTCGCCTATGCGGTTTTTAACCAGGTAGGATGTAACAACGTGTACAAATTACATGCTTTTGTAATGTCTTTTCTGCATAGTGGTAAATTCATTGTTTATTTTACTAAATAACTGTACAGAATGTGTATAATGGCTTTCATTTAAGAACATCACTTTACACAATATTTACATCCCCCACCCCCAAACTTAACACTTTATACATAATTTGCTATATAATAGAAATCCAAAACATTACCCACTGATCTGTACCAATGTATTGAACATAGTGTGTCTAGTCCACATTCCCTCCCACGGATTTAACAGCCATCTTTTCAGGTAGTCTAAAACAAATCTAAAAGCCATCAAAAGGTCTGTAGTTTCCTTCTGTAAAATGCATTTAAAATTAAAAATGACCACAATTGTCAGGAACAACGATGCCTGAAAAGATCAAATCATGTATGAGTTTTAATAGCACAAAATACAACTCAGGTGTTCCCTAAGTAAAATTAGCTTTAGAAGCACACTAGGAATTCCAGTTTTAAAATCAAGAAGCAATTGAGCTTTTCAGACAGATAATCTATAACTGAACCACAGAGGGAATTTGACACATGAAAGTTTCCAAAATTGTAACAGCCGCACTGTGCTGAGAGAGGCGGAAGCAAGCAGATTAAAAGCAAGTAGATTAAGAACTAGAACCCCATCTCTCCATCAAAGCAGGCTCAGGGGTCCAACTCAATAGCTCTAAAAATCTCAGCAATTGGAAAGTCAAGGCAGCTGCTTTGAAATATTTCATGTATGTTTTCAAATTGAGTTCTGAAATAAGCTTTAGCGGTTTAAGCACAGGACAAGACACACCTAGAGTTCGTGTTAAAATGGCATTACTGCTACACCATAGCAAGCCCTTTCAAATTTAAAATACTGTAACTTACAATGATTTTGATCATAAATGACCCTTCAGTCCATTTGATTTCATCCTTCCAGAATACCAACCCCACTGTCAGCAATTGTACCTCTCCCCATCCCAAAAATTTAAAAGAACTTACTTGAACTGTCCACTTCCAATGTATAAAAGTAACTCTACAGCAAGAATTAATCCATCTTCCCATGTACTCTACACTCTTGTGAAAGAGATCTAGTAACTGGCCCACAATATTTAAGCATGGGCATTCAACATGCCTTCAATTAATCCAGGTGATCTCAGCCAAAAAGTGTGCACTGATCCTTCCTCCCCCAAAAAGTGAGAGGAGAAGAGGCGGGGGAAAGAGAGGTTTCAACCATAACACGCATCCATAATATATTATAAAAGGAACAAAAAGGTACCAAGAGAATTTGTTCCTGTAAAGGCAATGTGAAATTTGAATGGTTCAGTCAGCTTTAACGTGTGAATGCAGAATCTAGTGTTAATGTAGTGTTGCAGCACTCTCTCCATGTTCATTCCATTTGAAGTGCCGTTTCATATCCACAAGGCAGTTCTATTATTCAAGATACTGGCAGCCCTTCACCCTGCACCCGGGGAGAAAAGGAACTGAAAAACAAAGCCAGCAAAGGGTAAAGCCAAGATTGAGGTGTTCTAGTTAACTGACTAGTTTTTTCCTGGAGTAGGTTTTTGTGATGCAACGGCGAACAGGCACTTTGGTGAAAGGAGAATAATCCCGGTCGATGTCACCAGCTACCACCAATCTCTTGCTAGTGGAGCCGTCCATCTGCGAATCCTCGTACACCATATCTGGAAAATATTCAACACAATCAAGAATTTAGTTTCTTGCTCCCAAAGCACTTCAGAAACTCCACCAATGGCTTAATGTTTTGCATGGTGTGGAACTGAACCATACCAAAACCCCAGGTTCGATTCCTGGCTTATGCTCAGTTATCTAATTTCAGTCTAGACATTGCAACTAGTCTCAGCCCTGGGCTAAAGGGCAGAAAAGGAAAGACAGACATGGCTCTCACTCCTAATCACCAACCAAGGACTTCTACTCAAAAGCACATGTGTGGATGTCAGATGAAGGTAGGAATGGACTGGTCTGAGATGCCCTTCATGTCAAATGGCCTGCAAACATTGAATGTGTCGGCTCACAAAGAATTGCCACTTGAGCAAGATACCAGAAGGCTGATATAGCATTGGTAGAATTGTATGCCAGCAACTAAGTATCTTTGAGAGAGGGAGAAATTTGGGGCAGGGATGGAAGAGAGATAGGAAGAAAGTACCCAGTGAGCTGAAGACAGCTTAATGATTAGGAATTAGTTGCCACAGGTGATATATTTTCAATACCTATGGTGATGGCAGGGAGAGGGTTATGGGAACCGTACACAACAGCAACTTGATGATTTTTTTGAAATATATGTCTCAACTGATCCCAGAACCAACTTGACGTAAATCAACACTAAATTATGTTATTGTAGTGGTACAGTTCAAAATACTTTTGACAAGTTTTGAGTTAGGAAGAGGACTGCTCCACAATCCTCCACTGCTATTAACCAATTCCCATCTATTCTAACCAAACTTATGCCAATAAAATTGGACCAAAAACTGCTACTACTGAATACAGATGAGATTTATAATATGGCATTAACTATTGCGGTATGGAAACTGTTCCACTGATGGCCGACTGCTTTATACACTGCACCAGAGGAGTGCTTGCTTACAGACTGTACAGATGACAAAGGGCACCCTTCATCTAGTCCTGATGACTAGAGATTTCTGGTGAAAAAGCACATTCACACATACTTCCCCATTTTTGGTCTTCCGCTTCATCTAAATAAGAGGGGAACAGAAGAGATAACTTGTTTCATTGCAATAAAATTCCATTCCAAAGATTAAATGGTTTTCAAACTACAGAGATAAAAATTACATTAAGAATTAAGTATTGAGATAACCATTTGTAAACTTTTTAATTGGAACATGATCACCCGTTGCTTCCTCGAAGGCACTGGCTCCTAGTGAGATTTCCTTGTTGGCACGCGGTCACTCAATGCTGATCAGTGTTGAGATTGGAGACGCTCACATGACTCTTAGAAAGGCCTGACTAGACAGATTACACAGGGATCAGATGCATTAGTCTTACCCATGGAAAAATTTGTGGTCAAGGATTTTAAATCCATTGAGCACAAAGCCGCAAATGATTTATCTTTTATACCTTAGGTAACGGCAGGGACGCTGGTGTATAAGAACCTTACATAACAGCAGCTTGATTTTTTTAAAAATCTGAATCTCAAATGATCCCAGAGCCAACTTAGCATAGTACATCAACACTAAATTATGTTACTGCAGTGATAGTTTTTTTTAATACAAGTTTTGAATTAGAGTAGATGAAATACCTGGGTAAACATATTTTCTATATTTCTAAAAATCTTCAAGCTGCTGTTGTGTAAGGTTCTTATACCCCAGCGTCCCTGCCATTACCGTAGGTATAAAAGATAAACCATTTGCAGCCTTTGTGCTCAATGGATTTAAAATCCTTACCACAAATTTTTCCATGGCCTCGTCTCACCCCAGCCTATCTCTGCAATCTCCACCAACTTCCCAGCTCGAGATATCATTTCTTCTAACTCTAGTCTCCTGTTCATTCTCCATTTCCGCTCCATCATCAGTGACAGAACTATCAGTCACCTCAGCTCTACTGTTTGGAACTCACTCCCTAAAATCCTCTCCTTGTTAGTTCTCTCCCTGCCTCATAAAACCTCCTCAAAACTTATCTTTTCGACCATGCTTTCGCTCTTCTCTCCCAACTCTCCTATTACTGCTTGGGGTCCATGTCCCCACTGTGAAGCATCTTGGGATGTTTACTACATTAAAGGCACTGTAGAAATACAAGTTGCTGTTGTGTGAATCCTGATCTCTTGTGATCTGCCCACTGCTAATTTTATGCAACAGAATTCTCCTTCATAAACTGAGAAGTTAACTGATCACATCACAACTCTTTGAAGCAAAACTGCATTATAATGCGAGTTTCACCAGGAGGGAAGGAGAACAAAAATGACAATAGCAATGAAAAAAAATATGGCCCTCTTCATCTATAGTTATTCTGCCCAGACTTAATTTGGGTCTGGCTCCTTCTGGCCGATCCCAAATAGGGAAAATGAATAAAACGGTCCTGGAGATGCAAAGTCTGTGGCTGGTTGCTGCTCACAGCATTTCTTCCACCTATTTAGCAAAGTGAACTGCAGAACATCCAGAACTTACTGATGAGTTCCAGCTGAGGTAAAAGCAAGAACAAGGTGGCAGCTATGTTGGTCTGCCAGCACAAGTTCAGCTGTTAGCATGCAGTTTACATCAACAGGAACCCAGAGCAAGAAAATGGGTTTCATTTGTTGCAATAGTTTAGATTTGCCATGTTTACAGTGATACATGGGAACTGAATCACCCAACTCCCAAACCTTGATTTGGCTCCCATTTGATGTGTTTGACATTTGTGCACACTCAGATCCAAAAACACTACCTGCCACACCCCTAAAATTAATCTCTCTGCCTCTTTCCATTAGCTTGGTCTAACTTCGGTCCATAAAACAAAAATGACAATAGCAATGAAAAAAACATGGCCCTCTTCATCTATAGTTATTCTGCCCAGACTTAATTTGGGTCTGGCTCCTTCTGGCCTATCCCAAATAGGGAAAAATAAAAATAGTAATCAGACAATACTCAGATACAAAAAGAAGCTTGGACTTTACCTCCAGCACCAGGTCTTTTCTTAGCAGGTGTTCTCCCAGCATATAACAATGGCGACTGAGTGAGTGCCAGCAGGCCACTGGCAGACAGGGCTGATTTAACTTTAGAGCTCGGTGATGTTACAGCTACAGAACACAAATAAAGTATTACAATCACAAGTAGAAACCAGGCACCACACCCAATCTCTCCAGACTACTTATTTTGTCAAAAGTTTCTCTGGTACACCTTTAACACAAACTCTTCCCATCCCACCTCCCGAACAGCAAAAATTACAGGTGCAATGGACCATAACTGCATGTTTCTGCCTATTGTTCATGGGATACTCACCCCATACAAATGCCTTGGCAGGGTAATAGGACAGCTGCCTTGCTGGAAATTATACATCTCCCCACTTATAGATTGTGAGAATTGCAGCTCCATCAGCTGTGATTGCTGCTAACATTCCCAGGTTTGGTGGTGGTAGTAACTGCTCAGTCAGTTTCCTAAGACTCATTGGGACAACTGAATTGTAAACAGCACCCATACACAGAGGACTTTTTCTGTACACCCCATTTCTTTGGAGCTTTGCTCCCTTTATTTCTGTGGATGCACCAATGTAAGTGAAGAAAATACAGAAACAATAAAACACTTCTCAGTAACTTGCTTATAAAAATTTGGTTTCAAATCTACACATTAGTTATAATTTTCTGTTCAGTACAACATAGCTTCTATTTTTATCAGCTCAGTTTTATTCTCTTATTGTTAATCTGGCTTTCTCCTGCCAAATACTTTTGTTTCTCTCTTTTCTAAACTTCTATTTGATCACTCCCTGCTGCTCAGGATTTGAGGGCAACTACATTTGGTGGGACCTTATTTCTCTCTTGTACCTGCAATTCTCTCTTTCCCCCATCCCATCCAACCTCATTCCTCAGAATCCCTCTCCCACCCAGTTTGCCTCTAAACATTTTTGCTCACAAGGCCTTCAGAAAGCAGGAATCAGCTGCTTCCCAGTGGTGGTTGTTGACTGATATTCAATGCAAAACAGGCATATGGAAACCTACACACTGAGACACAGTCTAGAATCTCTCAAATGGTTTCAGCAGTTTATAACCCTCAGAACAGGGTACTGAGTTAGACAATCAGCCATGATCATTTTGAATGGCGGAGCAGGCCCAAAGGGCCAAATGGCCCACTCTTGCTCCTATTTTCTATGTTTCTATAATCTATGCGTGTTTCCTGCCACACACCACCTCCAAACCTTGTAACAAACTGCAAAACTTAATTCATGTCTTTTAACAGGTCAACACCCAAATCAGCAATTGTTTTTCTTTGAAAGTCTATATAGTCTTATAGTCTGCAGATTGCACTTCAATTCCACTGTACTCAGTTTTAACAATGCTTCAACTGCAAAATGAGTGTAATGCAACTTCATTATAATCAATTAAGAATCATACTGGTTTTAAGAAGTAGTTTAAGGACTAGTTATACTGTGTCATTATATTGCGACATTCCCTCTTCATTTTCAGTTAAAGGAAGCTGCATTTAAAGTTGCAATCCCTCCTCTCAAAAAAAATGGAACTCAATTTCACAAAGCAGACAAATCCACAGCTAAACATGACAATTTGGTCACCACCTCCAACAGGCAAATTCACACCATGTTAAAAACAATTATGGATTTGCTTGTTTCAAGGTCAAAATATCTTGAGCCTTATTTCCATAAACCTTCCCTCCAAAAAGGAGCTAATACATGACAGCTAAGCTACAGTGCAATATTTACTGAATTGTAATTTTGGGAAAGGCAGGGGATGTATGTGTGTTCTGGATGCAGGGAGGATGTTTCCCCTGGCTGGTGGGGGGAGGGGGGGGTCCAGAACGAGGGGTCACGGTCTCAGGGTACAGGGTAGGATATTTAGGACTGAGATGAGGAGAAATTTCTTCACTCAGAGGGTGGTGAACCTGTGGAATTCTCTACCACAGAAGGCTGTGGAGGCCAAGTCACTGAATATATTTAAGATGGAACTAGATGGATTTCTAGACACAAAAGGCATCAAGGGGTCTGGGGAGAGCACAGGAATATGGCATTGAGATAGAGGATCAGCCATAATCATACTGAATGGCGAAGCAGGCTCGAAGGGCCAAATGGCCTACTCCTGATCCTGTTTTCTATGTATGTGTACAGTTTTGGTCTCCTTACTTAAAGAGGGATATAGATGCCTTAGAGGTGGTGCAATGAAGGTTCACCAGATTGATTCCTGGGATCAGAGGGTTGTCCTATGAGGAGAGAATGAGTAGAATGGGCCTATACTCTCTGGAGTTTAGAAAAATGAGAGGTGATCTCATTGAAACACAAGATTCAGAGAGGGCTTGATGGAGTAGATGCTATGAGGCTGTTTCCCCTGGGTAGCGAGTCTAGAACTAGGGGGCACAGTCTCAGGATAAGGGGGGCAGGCATTAAGGACTGAGACGAGGAGGAATTTCTTCACTCAGAGGGTTGTGAATCTTTGGAAATTCTCTACCCCAGAGGGCTGTGGATGCTCAGTCGTTGAGTACATTCAAGGCTGAGATCGATAGATTTTTGGACTCTAGGGGAATCAAGGGATACGGGGATCGAGCAGGAAAGTGGAGTTGAGATCGAAGATCAGCCATGATCTTACTGAATGGTGAAGCAGGCTCAAGAGGGCGTATGGCCTACTCCTATTTCTTATGCAAGTAGGAAAATCACCTGGACCATTGAAGACCACCTCATCTTCAACTGAACACTGCCATGTAAAGGTTTTGTGAAAAGGAGCGAAAGAGCCAGGTGGAGACTGCTCCTTTTGCTTCTCTTCCAATATTAATCTTGTATCTCCAAAAGATGTTGCAGTGAAATTTGCCTCCTTGCGCTTTTTAGCTTCTCTTCCTTCTTCCGATACAGGAGAGATAAAACTACTCCCACGTTTTCTAGACCGAAGGCCAAACTTTTCCACAGGACTATCTCGAAACCTTTGGTCCCAATCGACACTAGGGGATTGGTCTTGTAACCTGCTCACTCCTTCTATAGCAATCTCTTCCAAAGGCACAGGTTTGTTGCTGTAGTCCTCTGTATAAATGTTCTCTTCCTTTTGCATAGCAGTAGGCTCTCCCTTCTTCTGCCTCTTCCCACTAAGTGGAGTTGTGGCTGCTTTCTTCTTTCGTGGCCAGTTTTTGATGGCATCTGGTGTTTGGGAGGGCTTGATCTTGCGTGTGGGTGAAGGTGTCCAGGGGACTACTCCCAAATCTGCTTGCGACGGAGAGGAAGTGTTAGATGAGCACTGGGTTGGAGTATATGACTGGCAGATATAAGTCTGTACCCCACCTTTTCTGGGAGTAGTCTTTGCTGGAGTGCTGTGGGAAGTATGGAAACAAAACGATGGGGATATATGGCCTCCTTCTGATTTTCCTGAATGCTTAACACACCGCTGTGCACTTCTCTCACCTAAGGGGCTTTCATATCCACTCTTCTTTACACAGACAGAGAGAGTACTATTATTGCTTTTGGTGACAGAGCGCTCCAGCTGCGGGCTAATCACTGTACTGGAATTGGTCCGCTTGAATCTGAGTTTAGGAAGCCCTGAGTCTTGCATCTCCAGCTCAACCTCATAGGTTGGCATTGGTGGCCAATTCTGGCCCTTTGGAGTTGAGATTTTCCTGGGAAGTTCAGGTAACTGTTGCTGTGCTGCTGCTAGTCTCTGCCTCCTGTCTGGAGTCCAACGGAATTCATAAGACGTAGATTCCTTTTGAAGCATGGAGGATTTAGTAGTATGTACGGAGTTTGAAACACTGGAATCGGACACTTTTCTCAGCACAGCAAATTTCATTTTCAAGCCAGAGCTTTCACTTTGTACGAGTCTGACCTGAGAGATGTCGCTACCCTCTTCCATTTGAGAACTAGCCGCACCAGAATCCGTTGTACTAGCCAAAGAAGAATCCAGTCTCTCAGATATCAAACTGACATTGGAAACAAGTTCAGAAACTGTGTTCTGAGAACACGAAGCATCCAATGCTGCAACAGCATTAAAACGGTCCATTCCAAGATTCCATAAGTTATCACTGGTTGCTGCTGACCGACTGTCAGAAATAGTTTGGTTGGTCACACAGCTTTCATTGGTGTTAAGGATCCCAGCAAAGTTTCCTTGTGGTATACTCACCCATAAACCAGATTCTATGGAGATATGTTCCCTCTCAAGTTTGGATTCGTCTAATGCTTTGGGGTTCTTTGGAGACTTGCTCTGTATGATGCAAATTGAGCTTCTGTTTTTTTCTGGGGTTTTTAATATTTGGTCTAATCTGGGCATAGAGGTGGCAAGTTTTGCAGGCCTTTTCACTGATACTACAACTGCTTTACTCCTAGAAGTTGATCTGAGTGGCGTACACGGTGTTGGCCTAGATTTAGATGGCGTACTCATGTCAAGTTTAGAGGGTGTAATGTTAAACGCAGACCTTGTTCTTATTGGAGTTTTGAGATGTGGAGGTGTTGAACTAGATCTGGATGGTGACTTCTGATCAACCTTTGACGGTGCAGTGTTAAGCATGAATTGAGTCTTTATTGGACTTTTGGGTGGTGGTGAGTTATATTTAGGCAGTGTCTTCCGATCAACTTTTGAGGGTGTAACATTAAGGCCAGTCCTTGTTCTTGGGGATTTGCGGTGTGGAGATGTTGCAGTATATTTAGATAGCTCGGTCACCTCAAACATCGATCGTGTCCTTACCGGGCTTTTAAGGGGTGTTGCAGTATATTTTGGTGGTGTCTTCAACTCAGATTTTGATGGCATAACAAGAAACCCAACTTTTGTTCTTGCTGGGCTTTTAAACTGCATTGCACTAAGTTTAGATGGTGTTTGCACATACTTCGATCTCGTCCTCACTGGAGTTTTCAGGGGTGTTTGAGGACTGGCTTTCCAGATACTCCTTGGTGTAGAAGGGGTGCTTGCATTTGATTTCTGAGATATGCTCTCATTTGGTGAGCATGAATTGAGTTCTTTATCAGCAGTCCTCTTCAAAGGTTTTGGTGTGCATGTCTTTTGGGGAGAAACTACAAAACATTTCATTGGAGTACAAGAGGTGAATGACTCATCAGATTTTGATTTCCTTAACCGTACCTTTCCTGGTGTACAAGGGGTTGATGGTTTATCTTTTGACAAAGTATCGATCAAATAGGATGGAGATAGCCTTTTTGACACCCTTAGTGGACTATTCAACACAGATACACTTTTCCCTGGTGTTTTCACTTGAGAAGCAAATTCTTTTGTCTTTGAAGGCATAGCTGGAACATTTACAGTTGAGCTGTTTCTGCAAGGAGTTGCTAAGCGCTCACTCCGTCTGGAAGATGGTTTGACTGATGAATGGGCCTTATAAGGAGATGCCAGCATCAGATGTCCACTAACCTTGGAAGGGAATTTAAATGGGGATTGGATTTCTATTTTCCGTGGTGAATTATCTTTGTTAGGCGTTGCTTCAGTCAGACGTTCACTTCGCCTAGGCGACTGAAATTGTGAATCTGTTGCCATTTTCCATGGTGAGGACCCTTTACTTAAGGAACTGTTGGTATAATTTCTTGCTGTTGGGCTTTTGCAGCTCTTTACTTCCTTCCTTGGTGTCAAATAGCGGGGTGTTCGTGGAGATTTTTGGGTGGTTCTGTTCTTGTCTGGAGAGCTCAGCAGTTGCTCTGGAGTAGTTTTTGGACCCTGAACGCATTAAAGAGAGACAGTTATTAAAATGAAGTTCCAGAACTCCAACAGTTCATTAGTCCTAAGCTTTCACAAAAAATAGACAGGATTAAAAATACATCAGCTGACCAGCAAAATGCTAACTTTTTAAAAAGTTTGTTGTTAGTCAGCATTCCTATTGACGTGCTAATTGAGCTCACAACCCAAAAGATTATTCTCCAGATAGTCAGTCTTTTCCCTTTAAGTAGAGTTGGTTCTACTAGTTGAGTGTAACATTTACTACAATTTTTGAGTTGATTTTTAAATGACATCTTGGTAAATGTGCGCACTCAGGTTAAAGGATGTTAATACTGAGGAATGGGACACCTTCCATTCCAAGCACCCAGTTATCAGCATTTGTGCCACCTTTAATGTAAAGGTATTACATTTCCAAATTTTAGTGTTCACAGAAAGGACACATGACCTTTTGAATCAAATATTTAGCTTTCAGAGTAAATAATTCATCTGTACGGCAAGAACAAACTACACGGGTAGGGAGAAGAAAGGCGTACTTCATTAACAATGCACATTTTTTTTTTAAAAACTAGTACATCTGGTTTTATGTTTTCCCCTTCTAAATAAAATTTGTAAGTTCCATCATACCTGAACAACCGAGAACCCCCTAGAGCCTGAACAGGAGCGCTTTGATGACCGCTTCTCTTTAGGACTGACAAGTCCAGATACAGCACCAAAGAGAAGCCGATTTGGAGATTGGACGGTTCGGTTGTCTGAAGAGAAGAGACCAAGTTAATTCAGTGTAGTAGAAACATTCACTTTTAGTGCATGCAAAGTTTGAGCACCAATTCTAAAAATACTAGAGGCTTGTATTTATGCAATGTCTTGTCTCAAACATTTCCAAGTGTTTTACTCACAATGAACTACTTTGAAGCACGGGTGACTTTTGTTTTGTAGGTAAAAACTATGTGGGATCGCGCTGTCTGAAAAATGGCAAACAGTAAATAGATGAATGGCCAGTTATCAGTTTTTATTTTGGTAGTCCGAGTTCAGAGACAAATTCTGGCCAGCACACTGGAAACTCCCTGTTCTTTGAATGGTTTAATGGTATTTTTATCATCCACAGGCAGACGGGGTCTCCCTTTCACAGGTCATCTGAAGAACGGCACTAGTTCTAACATAGCACTCCTTCAGTACTGCATTAGAGGGTCAACCTAGATTGACGTTACTAACTGAACTAAGCCAATACTTGCGTACCCAGATTCTTTTCTACATTCCGGTAGATGTTTTTTTTTAAAAAAGAGGGGTACTTAACCATCTACAGTGCTCACAGCAGATGACTTATACACTCAATCACACAATGATTTTCTACAATATTCTATGCATTTCAAAGGCATTCGATAACAATTTTTAAAAAATTGTTTAACATAATGCTTGCTCTCTAGTGGCTTGGTGGGTAATGGCATTGCCAGAGGCCAGAAGGTCTTAGGTTCAGTTCCTGGTATGTGCTGAGTTAGCTGATCTCAGCTGGACAGGAATTTTAGTTGATGGGATAAAGTTACCCTTAGGACCCCTGGGCTAGGTGGGGAAACAATCAGCCCGTGGCCCCAGCTTATAAAGTTCACATCGATATCAGGTAAGATTAGGAGCAGGCTCAGCTGTGATGCCCCCATTTATTAAATAGCCCACCAACATTCACAGTCTAGGCTGACAGATGAAGAATGGCTGGAGCCCATGGAACTGTATCAAGAGAGAGAAGGGGAGCAGATCGTAAAATACACAATCAACTGTTTGCTAATTATTAAAAAAAAATTAAATCGAAACTTGAGGGAGTCTTCCCATTACGCCCACTTAAAAAAAAAATCAACTTCAGCAAACCAAAAAAATTCTAAAATTTGCTGAGTTTATGGCATAGGGATGAGCAAAAACAACTCGCCCACTTTTTAAAAGCAAAATGAACATATCTACATTAAGATAAATTGTTTACTACTTGGAAGTAATTTTTAAACTTTGATTACCTGCTCTTTTTGCTCTCCTTGGCTGTATTTGTGACAATGACTGGACTCGCTCCAGACTCCGAGACATTGGGCGTGAACCAGAGTAGAAGAAACTAGAATTACTTCTGGCAAGAGATGCCTTCCTGATCCGCGGGCTCCTTCTCAGATTTGGTTCTACACACAAGAAGTAACTATATAAGGGCAAACTTTTTTTCAAGGTTGAAATAAGTAACTTCATATTTAATGTTTTAGGACTAATTTCAGGAAACATATGGGATAAAAATTGGTATTTAATTACGATCACTCAGACGACATTCAAAATATGCGATCAGACACTTAAATCATGTGGGATTGTTGCTGCTCAACATAAGAAATAAAAGCTTATTGAGATCATCCCTCTAGTATTCTAACTTACCCAGTCTGGCATCCAACTACATTGTGAACTCCTATAATGTCTAGAATAATTTAAAATAAAATTGCTGGACTATAACTTGGTGTTGTAAAATTGTTTACAATTGTCAACCCCAGTCCATCACCGGCATCTCCACATCTAGAATAATCTAATCAGGTAAAGTAGTGGATTCAAATGTTTATCACCCCATTTTTAAACTTGTTTTTCACTAATTTCAATTTATGCACTCTTGTCCCACTGGCCTGATTGACCTTGAAGTAATATTCTGGGTTCATATGGCCAGCAATATGGTTTCACTGAACTGGATCACTCACTTGAGAAACTCTTCTAATCTAAATATACATCACACCTCAGTTGATAGCCTAAGATAATTAGCTTTCTAAATCAGTAGCAAATCATATGTCCGTGGTCTATATTTGTACTTTTTTTTTTACTTTAATGAAAGGAGCTAACATTGGCAAGTTTGCAAATTTTAATTTGATGAGTTTAAAGTGCATAAACAGTACATGAAATACTCTTTGTCATCCAGAGACTTACCAGCAGACAGTGCTTTCTCTGGAGATTCTTCCACAATACTAATATCAGAACCAGACTCTGAACACCTGCAGAAAGACAACAGACATGAAACAATATTTTCATGCAAGATTGCTGACACACATCTAAAGAGAAGCTCTCCCTCATTCTATATTTTAATTATTGGTGTATGAAGATTCCAGTGATGAATTCTGATGGGTAACAGAAAGGCGTTTAGAGATAATTGCATTTCATTCTATAGATGGTCACATACCTCCCTCTAATCTGTTTGTGCAAGAGCCGGCGTGACATCTGTTTGTGAAGCGGCGTCTCAGTCACCTTCTTAGTCAGTAATTTCCGATGACCTAAAAAGGCAAAGTAGACTCCACTTATTCCCTTCCCTTGTTAAGTAGATTCAAGACCCATTGTAAAACTAACCAAGCTTGAGTAAAATAAATTGTAGTGTTTTGTCATATGTCTGTTGTAGCAATGTGTAAATACATTTATGAAATTAAGTTGATCCCGGGTTTGTGCTGAGTTAGCTCATCTCACCCAGGGTGCCACCAATGCTTTGGGGACGGGGAAAGGACAAAGCCTGGGTTCCCACTCGACAACTATCTAGTGACTCTGCTGGAAAGTGTGCATAAAGATATCAGACCTGGATGCAATAAATCCAAAGTCAAATAGCCTGCCATTCATTACTCGAGTCATATGATAGGGGTACAGGGAGCTAAAATTGACCCTGCAATTGTACTCCAATAAGAATCAGCAACATCAGAAAATGAGGGGAGAAAAAAAGTGGTGGAATGAGTAGTCCAATACCTCAAGTGTTACATCAGTGAATTCACATCTAGAGCATTACAAGGTCAAATAACAGGCCACTGGAGTGCTGCTTTGCATAGGAGTGTCTTTTAAACAGTGGGTGAGAGCGTATAAAGTAAAATTTCTGTTTAAAAAACCTCTAGAGGATTTAATAGCAATCATAGCAGCAGATGCAACCCCAAAATGAGAAGAAAGAGTAGACGATATATTTAAATTTAAATCAGTTCAGCAACGTAACTTCACGTATCTTTACCTTTATCAGTTATTTTTTCATCGTGTAAGTGCCTCACTCCCTCAACAACCGACACAGACTGGCTTTTCGGCATCTTCGATCTTTTCCTCGGAGACAAGATCGCCTGATTAAACAGATTTCTTCTCACTTTTGTAACCTCTATGGGGGTCAAAAAACAAAAGGGCAAGATCATTTGACTGGTAGCCAGTTTTCTTTCCTCCCTGAAAGCATCAATTCCTGTTGGGGTACATTCCCATTAGCAAAGATAGTGCTCAAATACCTGACCATGTAAATGTAGAGAATAACTGGCAGACTATTCCACTATAGAGGCATCACAGATTAGCCCAATCCTGGACTCATTCGACATCAATGTGCAGGCACTTTTCAGCAAGGGCTATTGGATAGCAATCAGAAGCACAAACCATAACTGAATAATTTTTTTTTCTAAAACTCTCCTAGCCCAGGGGCTGAGATCAACCAACTCAACACAGATCAGGAAATCAGGCAACCCTCCGTGTTGGGCAAGACGAATCTCCTAGTGAGCTTTCAATATTCTTTGATGTTACCGCATTCCTCCAAGCCACAACAGTTGCTACACTAGAATATCAATTACCACTGAGCACACAGCCCTGCGATTAGGTGGAACTTTACAATCTTTAAAGCCACCTACACTAAGCATTTGGCCCCCATCTATTTTTTTTTACTGCAAAGTCTATAGGATGTTGCTGCTTTATCATCAATCCAAACCCAACTGAAACTGAAGCAAATTTCTAAGTCTAAAGCATCTACCCAAATTAATACCAACACTTACCAATAGAAAGTTCAAAGTCTGAACAAGGCAGTTTCTCAATCGCTTTTCTCATTAATGGTTTCAAAGGATGAACACTGAACCAAATATCATTTTTGCTGGTAATTAATGGCCTCCATCAGTGGACTGTAGGCCATACTCAGGAGCACTGGCTATGGCAACTGAACGTATCAAAATTGGTTGGATTACATTGGATTCCTGAACTTTTACTAACGTTTTGGGGATCACATTCAGCAAGTTTTCCCCATATAATTGGAAAATCAGCAGTTCCGATTGTAATATACATGGGGTCTACGTTTCCCTACAGTCACTATCACGAGCTTACAATGACCAAATCAAATTCGAATATGTGGCATTCCAGAATTTGTTGCTGTTTTGGGAATCGCACTCTACAATATCATTAATTTTTTCTCATCAAACCTGAGAAATATTGGCCATTGCAATGTTTTGTCTACTGCAAGCTGATCTTTGTTTTAACTTTGAAGCTGCACACCTTGTTCTTGCTACGTAGCGTATAGGTAGGAGCAATTGTTTTTTAAAAATGCAACCTCACTTATTAGAGATGTCCATAATTAGTTTTACAGCACAGACTAAGATCAGCATAAGATAGCTTTCAAAATATGCAGAAACTAGTACCATAGATTCCGTAAAACATTTAGAGCAAAAAGCACAACATTTAGACCTGTCTTCCACCCATAGACACATTGTAAAAAAAAAAAGCCATATTACCTTTAAACTCTAAATGAAAAAATGTAATTATTCCAAATATTTTTGTAAAAAGAAAATATCATATCTGAATTGTATTTGTCACTACAGGCCCTCATGGAGTGGTTCTATCACCTGACAATGCATCAATACTCCGTACATCTTAAACTTACAGCATCAAGTACTGGCTAGTTCTATAAACAATAGAAAGTAACACCTTTCACAAAATTCCATTTGCTTGGTCAGTATCCTCAGTAGAAAATAATCTTTGTGTTTCTACACCATGCCCAACAATACAAGGTTCATTTTTCATTTCTCACTACCTCAAAAAATGCAAACGATGAAAACTACAAAAATTGTAACATTTTCTATAGCAAATTGTCATTCAAGCAGAAAAACAAAGCATAATGCACCATTTTACAGCCAACCTAAAATCTCTTATGAAGTAAAGAAAATTCCACTTAAGTGCAGTTACTTGTAGCTCTTACCGATAGCTACCCGAATTTAAAAAGAATTGTGCCTTTTTTGTATAAATGTATTTTGCCTTCTATTTAGGTACCCATAGTATTCTTCCTCTGTAAAAGGTGGAGGAAGTTAGGTCTTACTCTCAACAATTTGCATTTATATAGCACCTTTAACATAGAAAAATGTCCCTAAGTGCTTCTCATAGGTAAAATACAAAAAAATGGATGTTGAGCAAAAGATAATATCAAGAGGAAGTAACCAAAAGATTGTTTAAAGACGTGGGTTTTAAGGAGGATCTTAAAGAAGGCAATCGAGGTGTAAATATTGGCCAGGACACTATGAGAACGCCCTTGCTCTTCTTCAAATAATGCAGTTGGATCTTTTATGTCCATCTGAGCAGGCAGCAAGGCCTAGGAAGAGATTAAGCGTAAAGCCTAGACGGTCAAATGCTCTACCAGTGATGGTACAATGGAGTGAGGGGAGGAGGCAAAGAAAGCAAGAGTCAAAGTAAAGAGGTATGGTGGACTGAGGCTGAGACAGATTTGTAAGTGAGGACTTTGAATTATGTGGAACCGTGGGATCAGCTTGCTATAGTTAACTGGCAGAATGCCAATCATAAAAGCAGTTGCCAATTTGAGCGCTGAAGCTGCACAACAGAAAAATGGAAGACCAGCAATCAAACTGCAAAAAATTTTGAATTCACTATACTAAATGCAGTCAAATTTGCCTCACATCTTGAATTAGTGAGCCATGCAACAACTCAGAGGGGGAGCTCACCCAAATGTCCAGGCCTGATCAAGACATCAGTTGTTCCTTAACCAACCACACAGGTCCTATCACTCAGTGGCACACTACTAATATATATTTAATAGAATCATAAATGTTAAAGCACAATGTAAATATGACCAAGTTGTACCTTGCACTTCCTTTTGTGATGAAGATGGTGGTAGCACTGACTGCTCAATAGCAAAGGATGGACGAGACTGCAAATTTTCCTGTTTATGATAAACACTTTTGATTAATACAATTTCCAGCTACTCTTAGATGTTCATGCTGTAATTTTCTACACAAGTTACAATATGTTCATATATTTTAGATTTGTAGAATTTTTTCAAGGGGTTTCTTGATCATTCCTTTTAAGGCCAAAGAAATAACCCAGATAGATGTTGGTAAATAAAGCAAATGGAATAATCTTACACAAGTGAAGAATGGGCACATGAAATATTTCTCCCAGACCAGATGTAACACAGGACAAGTGCAATGTATAGACAGCCCAACATCACCCTACAATGTACCTAAACCCCAACCTATCGTATGAAAACTGGCTTCTATACAGTTATACACAGATGTTTTGAGATGGCAGCATTGCATTAAAATACTAAAACACACTACTTCCTTCCCAGTATGTCAAGGTTTGTATCAGCTAACTACAGGAATGAGGGGAATAATTTTAAATTAGCCTAGTTCTGGCTGTTTGAAAAGCAAGCCTGCTCTTAAAGAGTATTTCTTGTAGTTTTCACACACCAATTTCAGCTGTACCTATTCTTCCCTGCAGCCCCCAGTTCTGGTCAGAAATTCCAGCAGGCTTTATCATTAGCACAACTTCAGATTTACAAAGTTACTTCCTCCCATGCAACTTACCCGTTTTACAGATTTTTTTGGCATTTGAATTTGACGCAAATTATGGGATACCTCAGACATGCTCCGATGCCTAGTCAGTGGAAGGCTCCTAAAAGACAAAGTATTTGAACAGTGCTGGTTTTGAATTCTCACATTTAGGATAGCTATATTTACTGCACAGAACACAAATTTTACACCTTTAACCCATGTATCTAATTCCTCAGTGTGCATTAGTGCACCGATAAGATTTAAACTTGTAAAAAGTAGATCTGGTTTCCCCCAGAGTGCTGCATAGTTAACCTGCGAACTGTCGTACTCAGGACATCCCACCTGACAGCAGCGCTGTTCAAGAAAAAAAAAATCCATGCAAGATTTCACTCTGGACAAAATCAGCTGATTTGCCAGTTCTACAGAAAACAGATCTCCTGCCCTCTATCAACCAAAATGTCACCCTTTCAACACACTACAGGTGGAGCTGTGAGGGAGGTACGAGCCTTTTAAATTCTGGGGGAACAGAGTAGCTGTGTACCCCATGCTGTCAAAAACATTAACAAGTGCTTTTCTAATCTGGAAAGCACAAGAAAAATGTACATTTATATACACAGTCTTTCACCAAGACATCCCAAAAATGCTTCACAGCTAATTAATTACTTTTGAAATGTAGTGGCTGTTAGTACTATATTGAAGTATCTGCCTAGATTATATGCTCAAATCTATTGTGTTATGATATGTATGCATCATTCACATTGTGGACCTATTGGTTCTTACATTTATACAATACCATACCGGAATAAATACAGCTTTAGGCCTATACATATCTCACCTCAGTGCTGTCACTGGGATTTTAGTGTACAGTGGGTTTGAAAAGTTTTCACGCTATCTACTTAAAAACTGTGTTTGGTGGGGGGGGGGGGGGGGTGGGGGAGAAGAGCGTGGAAGAGACACCCAGCTGTATTATATATTCTGTCCTTCCAAACTTGGTTTGCATCTGGAGTAGGCTGTATAACACTGGAGCAAAGTGGTTGTTGTTACAGATCTGTCATTGGTGGTAGTCATAGTTGAAGCAATTTGAGATCACAAATTAAGAGCATCATACAATAGCAAAGCATATTGGCTCAAGTGCCCCCTCCCTCACCCCCAGGAGTATTGGAATAAATATGCTAAGCCAGATGACAGTAATGCACCCCACTGTGCAAGATAAACCACATTTTGAAACATTGACAAGGCACCAGTACCTTCTTTTCCGGGATGATCTGGTGCGTAGTTCTTCCAGCTGCTCTCCTTCACAGCCTGCACAGCTGGTACTGACAGCCAGCGAGGCTGGTTGGGAGTGATCAGGTGACTCGGGTTCCTGGCTCATAGATTCGTCACTGAAGAAGTCAGCAGGAAGCACAGAGGCAAGACGCGCTGGGACATTCTGTCCTAATCCGAAGTACAGCTCGCCCAATATCTTTGGCACTGTCGGCAAATACCTGAAATGGTATAAATATGGTTAAAACCGCCTGAATCAATTTCATATGTTTGAAAATAACTAGAATGAGAGGGGAGAGACAAGGCTTGATGCTATTAACCCCACCCCCCACACAATCCACATTAATCTTGTGCAATTTTCTTAAAGTAAAAACCCAAGTATATAGATATACCAGGATAAAACTAAGTATCCAACCATACATACAGTTAAAATCACTCCTGTATTATTAGCTTCTCACTTTAATCGCAAATCTGTACTCAACTTCTGTTCCGCATCATGCCTCGAGCACTCAAGGCAGGCTTGATGTTTGACAAAGTAACTAAAGTACTTTGTGAAAACAGTGGCCCTAAGGTTCGAATCCCAGCAGTGCCCCTTCCAGGTCCAGAAAGTTATGTTCACTTACTAAGCAAAAAAGTTAATATTTTTAATTTATTTAATAAATGTAATTTATATATTAAAGTATTTGGGGAGCAAGCAGTAAAGTGTAATTAACCTGAAACATAACCGGTTTTTGCGCTGTGATCCTACGATATTAGAACCACTATCAACTCAATGGAGATTACAAATAAACTCAATTGATGTTATGCCAAATTAGCAAGTTTAGGAATTATAGTACACAATATAAAAGTATTTCAAGTTGCAACACTGTCTACAACACAATAAAACTGGAGGGCTTTCACAGGCCATTTAATGTATCAAATGAAGGAGCAGCAGTTTGTAATTTGGATCTTACGCCCTTTCCCATTACACAACATATGGGTCTAGATTTTATTTTTGATTTAACAATTCAAATTTGAAGCTAAGGTAATTTCTTTACCTCCATTGGCCTACTGGGTAAAGGCACCATACGGTACAGTACTGAGACACAGATCAAAAAATCACAGGTGAGTTTTTCCAACCTGTGCTGAGTTAGTTGTCTCAGCTGGGGAAGTGAGTGGGTCACAGTATACTTTGGCTATGGGTGAAGGAAAAAAAGTAAATTCTCCCACTCCTAATCATTATCCAGTGACCCCATGTGGATAGTGCAGGTACATGGACGTCAGGATTGAACAGAATCGGACTTGGGTATGATGCCATTCACAATTGAATAGTTTGCTTAAACTCACTGAAGAATGGGCAAGGCACCAGATGAATTCAGGTGCCCATGAAAGCATAATCGCAGCATAAATCATTTATCCAGAGGAGAAAACGGACGAGAGAGAGAAGACTCACATCAGCTGCGGTTGTGTGTAGGACAATCAAAACATACTGTGCAGACCTAAAGTGACATTTTCATGCTTGAAGTTTGCTTTGATCTTACGTGTTTAAAATCTCTTCCTCCAGAAACTTTGAAAGGAACGTGGTGTCTTTTGTTAGAGATATGATGCGCAGTAGATTTGTCATCTGCAGACAAGGACAAAGTGATCAGCTTATGAAAAAATATTGGACCCTCCTAAAGTATCAAAATACATTTAAAACCTCATTACAAACCACTCATACATTCTAACAATATATATATATTGCCTAACAAATGGTCCAACTCCTGGCTGATCCTACAATGCATTTATACTGTAGTCCAAGCCCGTATCTGCAGTATCCATTCCAGGGAGGCTGTGCATCGTTTATAATGAAGATTGACCATATTCACAGATAAATGTTTCCCGTCCAGGAGACAACTGTGCATATATGCACACTCAATATTTAAGACAACTTGGGGAAAGTTTAAAAAGTGCTCAGGATATCCAATGTTTCCCTGCAAGCTCTTTTCAAGCTATCTTGGACTCTGCAGAGGAGTTATACTTCTCATGGCATCAAACCTAAGCAGTACAGACTGCCTCCTCAAAGGGTACACTCGCTGCTACTGTCCGGAATCAGGACCTGACTAGAGTGCAAGTGCAACTTTACTGTTGTTGCAAAGTGGACCCTTCTGTTCCCGATGAAGACATCTTATACTCTGTCGAGTTGCATTTTTTTTAAAAACATGACCAACAGTTGCAGGTTTAAAAACTACATGCTGCCAGAACAAAAAAAAAGTCACTTTTGAAGGCCTTATTTTGTTAATTGAAGAAAATAGTTTGCATTTATATAATGCCTTTCACAACCTCAAGACGTCCCAAAGTGCTTCAAAGCCAATAAAATACTTTTGAAGTATAGTCACTGTTGTACTGTAGGGCAACACAATTTGTGCACAGCAAGGTCCAATGAGATAAATGACCAGATAATTTGTTTTAGTGATGGTAGTTGAGGTCTAAATATTGACCACGACATTGGGAGAATTCCCCTATGCCTCTTCCAATATTGCCATGGAAATAGCAATTTCAGAATCATTCAAGACAAAAAGGACAATGCTTCAACAGCATAAGCTCATTCTCTGCATCAGATAGTACAGGAAGGGTCTACCTCGCAGCCATACCTCCAAAAGCAACTTAACCCTGGCATCAGAGGAGTAATTAATCTTGAATGAATCAGGGGTCTTGCTCAGCAATTTGAAATAATGCAACTCTTTCAATATCCTAGACATTTTCTTTGTAAGAGGAATCGTTTTTCAGTACTTAGTTTCTGTGCTTCAACTATGATTTGAATATTTTTCCATTAATTGAACAAATATGTACTTTTATGTAAAATGGCACTTGTGAACTTTGCGTTGAAGATGAATAACTTTAATGCTGGGAAATAGAACACTGTCTATGGAAGGCACAGTAGTTAGATGCAGAGTGAAGTGCCTCCTATTTTGTTCCAAAATGCTACAGCCCCACCTAAGATCACACCTCACTGTACCAATGGGCTATTTTTCCATTACCCACCACAGCAACCCTGTAGTCTAAGTGGGATGACCAATTTGGTGAAGTAGAAGCAGTGTGCATTGTAGACCTGAGCCAACAAGGAATTGGATTGAAACTACTAAACTCACTTCACTAAACTCATTTCACAAAGGGTCCTTACAACTAAAGAGAGACTTTCCTCCCTTCAAATTTGAACCCAGGTCCCAGAGGTGAAACAATTGTACACTTGGTTCAACACCATACTCACTTCTTCCACAAGCTGTTCCAATTGCTCATGGTCACTCTGCAATGATGGAAACTGCTGGTACATCTCCAAACGTAACAACACCTGGAGCTGGCAGCTGCAACAAGAGCCCATCATAAAAATTAATACAGGGCTGATCCTCCAACAAAAACAAATTCACAAATGCAGATAAATCAATCTTCTTTCCTTTCTTACCATGCCTCCTCCCACCACCCCCCCACCCCCAACTTCTTCTCACAGAAGTAATTTTGTTTAGTGTTCAAAGAACAAATACTTTCTACTTTGGTTATCTGTTAGCATAGAGCATTAATTTCTAGGTCAGATACACAAAGGCAAGTCAGAAGCATGTTAAAGTTTCCTCTTCTCTTCCCAAATAGCATGTCTTAAGCTAGCTCAAACAGCATATTCTAACACAGCAGTGCCATTTTCATTTCCCACACCAAACACTGAAGGGCAGCTTGAATGAAGTAGACAATTTATCAACGTGTTGAGTTGTGGGTAGTTTTGCAATCTCAGTAGAACCTTTACAATTGGAAGACGTATAAAAAAAATCTCTGCATTTTTCTTGCTTTAGAAATTATAGGCACAAAATTCTGAGTGTCAGAAAGGTGACGGATGCAGCCTGGAGTCTCCAATATAAATATCATCTTACTCACTCTCTGACTTTGAGTTCCTTATTCTCCTGGTTTCCGTACTGCTGCCGAATGGATTTACTTGTCTTCAGTAACTGCATCTGAATCAGATTTATACACGTGGCCTTTAAATAGAAGAGATACAATTGTTACATTCAAAAGGTTTACAGAATAATCATTGTTGAACTGGGGAATTCAGTAAAATGTGATTTTTTTTTCCGTTTTTGTACTACATTCACAACTGTGAAAGACATCCAGCAGTATGACTAGATGTTTGTCCTTCCAAACTTGAGCTGTGCCTGGAGCTCAAGATTAGGGAGGTGCTCTGATAGAGGTAGTAGTGGAAGCAGTTTAAGTGGGAAGTTTATCACATAACAATGAAGCATATATTGGTTTTAAGTGTGATAATTCCTATAAATGTAATGGTACCAATAGACTAAACAACCAGAGGTGACAACACTGCAACATTGTGCCATACTAATAAACAGCAATAGACGCGAATCAATGAAGTTATTTTTGTCCGTCTTACAAATTATTCATGAAGGATCATTAAATGTCAGAAAGTGCAATGGGATCATTAAATTACTTCAGAATTATCAGACCATCAAATTAAAAACAGATAATACCTCAAGATCTTCAGTGTTGCCAGATTTTAGGTACATTTTAACAACTGTGACTGCATTCTGTATGAAACTGAACTGGGACAGTTCATCTTCTGCTACATGTTTCTGGTAATTCTCTTTCAAACTGGACATCATCTCCTCATTGCTTTTAAAATCTGCAATACACAGACAGAATTCGAAGCCAAATTCAAAAGTTGCAAATGGCCAATACGTGAATCATGGTGGAGTATTGAAAGATAAAACATCTTTATTTAACTGGTTATTGTATTCAGGCCATTAATACACCCATTACAAAAATGTGCATAAAATAATGTAGCATAGTGCTGTACAACACATTTTAAATTTTTAGATACTATACTGTATTTTAAACTGCAAAACTAAACTCATCCTCCTGAAGGCATCAGCTCCTTGCTGGGATACGATTCCACAGGCACTCATCACACTGCGGTATCACACCGAACTGCCTGTTATTCAGCAAATGTTAGTGTCAATCCAGTCCCTAGTGAACACGTGTCCATAGCTCAGAATTGTTCCTCATCTCTATAATCTGATATTGATCATCAGCAAACAACTGGCTGGGGGGTCCAGAACGAAGAGTCACAGTCTCAGGATACGGGGTAGGACATTTAGGACTGAGATGAGGAGAAATTTCTTCACTCAGAGGGTGGTGAACCTGTGGAATTCTCTACCACAGAAGGCTGTGGAGGCCAAGTCGCTGAATATATTTAAGAAGGAGCTAGATAGATTTCTAGACACAAAAGGCATCAAGGGGTTCGGGGAAAGAGCGGGAATATGGTATCGAGATAGAGGCTCAGCCATGATCATATTGAATGGCGGAGCAGGCTCGAAGGGCCGAATGGCCTACTCCTGCTCCTATTTTCTACGTTTCTAATTCTATTGCTTTAGCAGACCTCAAACATCTCTTTTTTGTATTGGTTTTCAGTCAAATGTTGGTTAATGAACAGCTAGTGACTGGCCAACCAGGGTTTTAGCACCTCATCTTGTCCACCAAGACTTGAACCAAGCACACTAACTATCATCCTTGCTATTTTCAAAGGGATCCAAACAACTGAAGAAAAACCTCCTCTAAAATAGTCAAGACAGAACCACACAAATTTCATCTGTAAATCGGGTGAAAGGGAGCTAGGACATACCTACTGTACTCTTCCTCACTCTTTTTCGTTTCTGTTTGTCCCCCAAATGTTTCTTGGATTGATGGGTGGACTCATCTCCAGTGGGAAGCTGCATCCCATCTGTCTGACATTTCTGTGCTTTCACGTTTAGTCTGGCAACATTTAACATCTGAAGAGAGCGACTCATGGACCTCATCTTCTGCCGGATGGGGGTCCGAGGACCACCTGAAATTAATTGATAAAGCAACAGAAATGTTAAGGGCAGACTGAAAGATAGAACAAACATTAATAAATAATTTCTTTTTTAAAAAATCAATATATAAGCAAGCTACCCCCAGTGTCTCAGTTGCTAAAGGTAGCACCTAACCAGGCCACATGATTCGAACAAAATAATCTCAGCCAAGTCTGCTACAATTTATCCCAGGACAGAATCTATCTTGGCCTGCAGAGTTGAACAGCTTGCTGACACTCACTATCTAAGCGCACAAGAAGATTGGCCAATTAGAGCATCCATATCCATGGAACTATGCCACAACTAAAAGTCATCTCATTCAGAACAGGAGGGGAAACAATTGTATAAGGAAAAATAAAAGGAACATGACTCAAGGTAAATCCCCGGTAACACCATAACTTAAATTCCAAAAAAATACTACACATACATTGTCTCCTTTTTTCTCCATGCTCTACAGCTACTCCAGCTTCGTCCGCAGATTTCCTCTGGTAGAACTCCGCTAAATGACCAGTTAGGACAAGTTCAGAATCTGTGTTCTCTTTCTCATCCGCTGCCTGCATTGACCTAATACACAAACAGTAATTCTGAAGTTGTTACTTTATTTCAGAGATCAGAAATATCTTTCAACAAACCATAATTTTAATCATTTACCTGAATGACTCCATTAGAGTAGAGCTCGCACCCGACAATTCAGATAACGGAAACCACCCTTCAACAAAGGAAATTCTTTGCTGGGAGGTCTCAGCTAACTCTAGCTGTACCCAATCTGGAACAGTAATATCTTCTAGAAGAAAGAGACAAATTCAATTTAATCTTTTCCTCTACACCATTAGATAATGTTTGAGAGCCCAAGAGTGGTCACTCTGGGAAAGAGAAGACTCATATTATTTAAGTATTCAAGATTAAGAGAGTAGATAAATCAAACCACATGATGTTTGAGTTTGCTACAAATTCTAGAGGCAGAGGACATGGGCTCCAGTGGGTAGTGAATGCATGGAATGGATTGCTGGGGTGGTGGGGGGAGGAAGAGAAGAGGAGTTAGTATAGGCAGGTAGTATGGAAAAATTCAAGAGAGAGTTGAACAGATGATATTTGAAGAACTGGGCAACTGAAATGTATTCATTTTTGGGACCAGATGTCCTTTATCCACAAATTAAATTTCACATCTCACTCAAGTTTGAGAAAAATCCATATCCTTTATCTAAAAATAACAATGCTCAGGCCAAAGGAATAAGAAACAGCTGAAAAACATTCCTGATACAGACAGACCAAGAAAAGGAATAAAATTAATTACCAAATTTAATGCTATTAATGTTGCTTCTTTTTCTCACCTGAACAGGTTAGACATTCATCAGTGATATCAGAAAAGAGGTTCAATGTTCTGCCTACAATATCTGAGAGCTCTGAGGATGTCTCCTGGCTACTCTCAGTTATCGCCGTCTGCAAGAGAAGCTCCTCAAACTCTGGTACTCGTTCCCAGATCAGTGTGAGCACTGCTGTGCCGCTAAGCAAGGGAGACAGTATTCCTGTACTTGGGGGCAGGTAATCATTCATCTCCACATCAGCAACCTGGAAAAATATGAAAAAAGTAAATACTGTAGATTTCTTCTGAGGTTCTTAAATATTTCTTCCCATCAATGTTCCTACCAGCATGCTTCAAAACGACTAACTGTTAACCAGAGCAATGTGAATAAGATCAAAATCTGTTACTTTGGAAGAGATATCACAAAGTACCATAAATTTTTTGTTCAACAAATGACAATTAAACTTCCAGGGGAAAAAGTTGGGACTGCAACATTCAATTAATATAAATTAATAGTTTGAAAGATGTATATGAAAAAAATACACACCACATATATTTCATTGCAAGCCATTTCCTGCAGAAGTCGATGAAGGAAGCAGTTCTCTTTAGTTTCCTTTTGTTCAGCTCGTTGTAAGACCCAGGAATGTGTTGACAACAGGTCAGTCCTTTGTGGATTCCAATTTTTTACAGCTCCTTTTACTATAATGTTCACTGGCCCAGTCAGGTATTTCTGACTACAGGAAACTGGCTCCAAAGTGACTGGGCAGCACACCTCCTGCTCTCCTGTCCACAAGCAGAAACCACATAATAATTTTAGAATTTTCCAACACTCAATAAAATAACTATAATGGAACCTCAATTGGAAGAACTCGCATTTAGATAACACCTTTCAGAAACGGCCCAAAGCTCTTCACATTCAATGAATTATTTTGAAGTGCAGTCACTTACGTAGATGAACTCAGCAACCATTTTGCACACAGCAAAGTCCCACCAACAGCAATGAGATAAATGGTCAGTTGACCTGCTTTGGCAGTGTTGGTTGAGGGAGAAATGTTGGTCAGGACTGTGGGAGAACTACCTACGTTTCTTCAAATAGTTTCACAGGGTCTTTAAACGCCAACAGGCAGATGGGGTCTCAGTTTAGCATCTCATCTGAAGGATGGCCGACATGAATAATGATGGTGTGTCACGCTGGAGAGACAGAGCAATCACAGTGATTTGGGGTGAGTTCACCAATTTCTATTACATACTGGGTAGGGGCCTAGGGAGGAAAAGGAAACATCTCCTCCATTATAGCAGATATAAATCAAACGCACTGTCATTATAAATGTAAAATGTAATCAATTGACCCTTATCCTGCAACATAAACTCAACAGTGCTTCCGTCAAAATTTGCCCACATGATCAGCTAATTTAGGCTGAAATTTCAATAAGCCAAAACAAAAATCCAGCTGCTAGGGTATGCAAGGCTGTATTTACACCAGTCTGATGCCACAGTTGCAGTACGTAATCTAGCTAGGCAGAATTGTTTTTGCTGGTAGCTCCTGTCTGGCTAGAACTTTTAACTTTCCTACTTAGCAATCTACGTTTGTGCATGCATGTACGATATGCTGAGGTCTCTTACAACAGTTAGACAAATAACCTGTGAAAGCCAGGAGGAAAAGCCTCTCCACTCTAGACATTTACATGGAGGTAAGATGGGCTTAAAAAGTGCCAAGAACCTCTAACGATTTGACACTACAATGGATTTACACCCCATGTGGTGTCAAACTGAAATGATGGGAGAATGTCACCTCTGGGGTGTTTGACTCATGAGTCAGGTTGATCCCTGACTCTAGATTTACACTGCAAGTTTAGCTTTGGTGAAAGTGGAAATTGCTTTGTACCAATACTAAAACTTGTATTTTAAACACCTCAACTACAGATTTTTAATGTTAACCTAACATAATCAAAGCAAAACTCAAGATATTATTCTAAAGGGCCAAAAGCCAAACACTAAATTAGAGGGCATACTTTCAAATCTGACGACTGTAGACAAAGGGGTCATAATTACCTTGTGTAATAGTCAGTAATCCTTGTTGGAGAGGAAACATTTTTCGATAGTAACTTTCAACACTCGCAAAGTAATTCATGTTGCAGTCAAATGGAAATGTAGCATCCACTGTTTTCCTCCGTTTCACATACTCCTTTGCATCTATTCCGTTCTCAATAGCAATCTTCTTCAGGCCAGCTTGGGAGCCCAGTGAAGTTTTGTCCAATAGTAAACCAGTGTCATTAAGTGAAAGTTGCATTAAAGCAGCAAATGGAATTAAACTTCCACCAACCAATTGCATCACCTCTGAGACTATCTTATAGCCAATATGATCAGAAGCTCCAATGAACTAGAGGAAAAAAATATCAAAGCATGATATATAGCATATATAATATAAACGCTGCAGTCAATTTGCACACAGCAAGGACCCACAAAAAGCATTGAGAGAATGATCAGATAATCTGTTTTGAGCGATGTTGGTTGAGGGATGAACATTGGCAAGGACACCAAGGAGAACCCCCCGCCTCTTCTTCGAAATAGTGCCATGGGATCTTTATCCTACACCTGAGGGGGCAGACGGGGTTTCGGTTTAATGTTTTCCAAACCATCAAATTTAAATGAGACAAACTAGCAAGTAAAAGACAGAATTGCAAATAGGACCGAGTTGCCTTGGCTATGAGGGCTAGTTTGGCTAGGCTTGGGAGCCACATGGGTCCACAGCCTGGACATCATCTTTACGGCTACAATGCTGAGCATTCCTGTGGTGAATTAGAGACCAATTCCTCTTAGGCACTTCCAGCAGTCAATTAGAAGTCAAGGAAATAACAGGCTCTGTGACAGCAATCTACACACATACAAAATGCAACATTTCTAATGTACCAGAAATACTAACAGATCGCCTATGATGCTCTCATGGTGCGAATGCACCATTTTACAGCAATAGAAGTGTATCAAAGTGTGATGGAGAATGTGAATAGGAAATGCACTATACACAAGACTTATTATAAACAATAAGAGTGTTATCACATTCTCAGGATATCCTAAAGCACTTCACATCCAATGAATTACTTTTTGAAATGCAATGACTGATACGTAGGCAAATGCAGCAGCCTGTTTTCACATAGCAAAATCCCAAATTGGCAATGAGATGAATTACCAGTCAATCAGTAATTGGATTTGTTGGTTGAGGAAAGAATGTTTATTTTATTTCTTATATATTAAAGATGCCCTTAAAAGGGCTCACTTCTGCTGATTCTTGTTTAGTGACAGTGTCACCCTTATTGTTCCATCAAAATAGGTGCACTATTTTGACGAAGACAAGGCTGCTACCAACTGAGCCAAACTAGCACTCAGGTCATTACTGTTCTAAAGTCAGTGCATCCTGCAGCTTAGGTCACCAAAGGATCAGCAACAACTTGTATTTACATAGCACCTTTAACTTAGTGAAACATCCCAGGGCGCTTCACAGGAGCGATCAAACAAAATTCCACACCGAGCCACTTAAGGAAATAGTAGGACAGCTGACCAAAAGCTTGGTTACAAAGGTAGGTTTTAAGCAGCGTCTTAAAGGAGAGAGAAGTAGAGGGGGTAGAGCTTTAGGGAGGGAATTCCAGAACTTAGAGCCTCGGCAGCTAAACGCACTGCCGCCAACGTTGGAGCGATGAATATCAGGAATGCACAAGAGGCCAAATTGGAGGAGCAGAGATCTCGGAGGGTTGTAGGGCTGGAGAAGGTTAGAGATAAGGAGGGGCGAGGCCATGGGGGGATTTGAAAAGAATGAGAATTTTAAATTGGATCCGCCAATCGAAGCTAAAAATCCCGCGCACTAAACGACCACAGTCCGCCCCTTACCTGCAGGTACTGCTCGGTGTCCACCCAATGCAGGGCTATGTTGTGGCTGGACAGCAGGGCGCGGACTCCCGCCGGGATGATTTTCTCCGCCAGTTGCTGGGAGCTGTCGGGTGCGGGAAGCTGCAGGAAGCCGTGCAGCTCAGCCCGGGTGTGCGGGCAGGGGGCGAAGAGAAAGAGGGAGCTACGAGGCCGGGGCTGCGGGGCCTCGGCTCCCAGCCCCCGACGGGATTTGGCTGGGGAAGTGATGTCCGGCCGGTCCCACTGATAGTCGGATAAGGCCTCCATCAGTGCGGTCTGAGTGGCGACCGCCGCTGCCGCTACCGCTACTCCCCTCTCCCGGCTCTGCTCTGCCTCTCGGCCCAGGGCTTCCTCCAGCTCCTCGAGGTGTCTCAGCCGCAGCTCCCTGAAGCCGTGGCCCCGGCCCCGGGACACGCGACCCCGCGCTGCCGCCGAGTCGAAGAGTTTAAAGGCCCAGCGGACGTTCTGGAAGCCGGAGCGGCAGGCCGAGTGCAGCAGCACTCTCAGCGCGGCCTGACGGACCAGACCGAAGCCGAGCTGGGGGTCCAAGGCCGCGGTATCCACCAAGAACGCGATGTTGTGAGAAACCATCGCCGGCAATTGATGAAGCTTAGGCCTCGAGTGTTCGCTGGTCCCGGGCCGCGCTCTGTTCCCGGGTCTCTCTCAGTCCCTCTGGATCGGCCGCTCTCCAGGACCCGCCGCCATTTTCCTGTTGAACTTCAACGAACAATTCTTGGCGCCCTTTTCGTCCCTGAGCGCTCATTGGTCACAGTTTCAAGGCACGGTACGCTGATTGGGTGATTTCCCGAACAGTCCGCTTTTGCTATTGGTGCAAAATCTGCACTTTGGCCCGGTGATCAGATCTGATTCGCTAAAAGACATTCGTGCCCAATCGATGATTGGTCACGTTGGAGGGCAGCGTCATATTGGGCGATTTGATTGGATAATCTGCTTCTCCAGTCAACCAATAGTATTCGAAGAAGCCGTTCTTGATTTCTGATTGGCAAAGTTGACAGTAAACAATAAGATACAACCAATCAGATAGTCACCTTTAAACTGTGCTGTAGTTTGTCCTTTTAAAAAATCTCTCACAACTACAACATTTAAAGGGGAGAATTGTTATTCCAGGAAAGGCAGTGGAAGCGAATCCTGGAATCTTTTAAGTAACAATTAGTAACATTGGGGGTGGGGAATTTAGTATCTTTCTAAGATGGGCTTAATGGCCTTCCTCATCGTAACTATCCCCCTATTATGTGATTTTTGTTGTGATGGCATCAGGTGGAGACTATTCTCTGATTTTGCAAGTCTGTGATTTATTTTAATGTAAAATACATTATTGGGTAACAATGCTGTTCAAACACAAAAAAAGAGGTTTGGAATTTTTTTCTTTGTTAAGAATGTTTACAACGGGGTCTCTAAATTCAGAGCAACCAATTTGGGGAGAGGAGAAAAGCTTCCCTGATGTCCCAGTGGTTAAATGCCTCCTCTGGTGTGGTATGAACCTTACAGGGCAGGAGGGTCCAATGTTTCAATCTGGCCTGTGCTGAGGTAGTAGATCTCCCAGTGGTGGGGTGGGGTGGAGTAGAGGAAGTACAATTGGCTTCAGAGCCCCGGGTTAGAGAGGGAAACGTAGGAACATGAATAGGCCATTTGACCCATTGACCCTACTCCACCATTTTGTTATCCATGGTAGCTCTTCATCTTTTTAATCACAATTTCTTGCCTTTTCTCCATAAAGCTTGATACTCCTACCTCATATAAGTATCCCTCTCCCTTTCATACATGTCAATTGATTCTACAGTTCTGGTGATCTGGAACAGTACATTCTTCATTCTTGCAACTCTTTTTGGGAAGATATTTTTTCTGGATTCACATTTAACAGGCTTAGTTCAAATTCTAAGATGACGTCTCCTTGTTCCAGATTCCCCATGGAGGGGAGAGTCATTCCCCATCCACCCTCACAATTCCTTTCATTATATTATGCATCTCAATCATATCACCCATTTGATTTTGAGGGGGGAAACTCTCAAGTGGCTGGAATCACTAGCACAAAGTAAGATGGTTGTGGTCATCGAGGGCCAATCATCTCAGCCCCAGGACAGCGCTGCAGGAGTTCCTCAGGGTAGTGTCCTAGCCCCAACTATCTTCAGCTGCTTCATCAATGACCTTGCCTCCATCATAAGCTCAGAAGTGGGGCTGTTTGCTGATGATTGCACAGTGTTCAGCTCCATTCGCAATTCCTTAGATATTGATGCAGTCCATGCCCGCATGCAGCAAGACCTGGAAAGCATCCAGCCTTGGACTGACAAGTGGCAAGTAACTTTTGCGTCACACAATTCTCAGGCAATGACCATCTCAAACAAGAGGGAGTCTAATCACTCCCCTTGACATTCAGTGGCATTACCATCACCGTGTCCTCCAGCATCAACATCTTGCGGTTCAAAATTGACCAGAAACTGAACTGGACCAGCCGCATAAATGCTGTGACTACTAGAGCAGGTCAGAGGCTGGGTATTCTGCAGTGAGCATCTCACCTCCTGACTCTCCAAAGCCTCTCTACCACCTACAAGGCACAAGCCAGGATTGTGATGGAATACTCTTCACTTGTCTGGATTGGTACAGCTCCAAAAAGAGTCAAGAAGATCAACACCATTCAGGACAAAGCAGTCCATTTGATTGGCACCCCATCCACTGGCTTAAACATCCACTCCCTCCACCATCAACGTACTGTGGCTGCAATGTATACTTTCTACAAGATGCACTGCAGCAACTCGCCAAGGCTTCTTCGGCAGCGCCTCCAAACCTGCAACCTCCACCACCTAGAAGAACAAGCGCAGTAGGTTCATGGGAACACCATCACCTCCAAGTTCCCCTCCAAGTCTCTGACTTGGACATACAACACCGTTCCTTCATTGTCGCTGGGTCAAAATCCTGGAACTCCCTACCTAACAGTTTTGTGGGAGCACCTTCACCACACGGACTGCAGCGGTTCATGAAGAAGGCTGATCACGACCTTCTCAAGGGCAACTAGGAATAGGCAATAAATGCTGGCCTTGCCAGCGATACCCACATCTGAAAATGAATTTAAAAAAACAAGCTCCCAAAGTCCAGACAAGATTTTAATAATTCTTTTATTAATGATTGTCACAGAAATATTTGACAAATGTAACCTTTAAATGTTTAGTAAATATATATTTTCTTATACATTACATTTGAACTTTTTATTGCAAATTTAACATTAAATCTTTCTATCTTTATTTTGACCTGAAATCCTTACATAAAACCATACCAACGGAATTGCACATTGTTTCTGAACCAATAATTACTCCACACATGCCTCCCAAGAGTACTCAGGTATTAATTCCTGCTCAGGCTGTCACAGTTAGTTAGTGAAGCAGACTATTCTATTCATCCTCAGGCTCAATGATTATTCAGCGTGTTAAAAAGATGGAGCCAGACAAGGGAAGTGTTTGTAAGTAACTTGTGGAGAGGTTGCATTCGCCGGCTGGCTCCCTAGCTACTCCCATTCCCAGTCCCACTCACTCTCTGTTGTTTCCCTGTGAATTAATGTTATGGCATCATTGCATCGTACTATCCAGTATCGCACCTCTTCTGTGTCCCAAAAACAACAAAATGATCTGCCATAGCATTTACTGAGCTGACACTACCCCTTTAAATTTTTTTGGGATCGTTTCATGGATGTTGAAGCATTGCAGCACCTGAAGCTTTAAATGGCCGAATTCATGCCTCAAAATAGAGTCGTGGGACATCTATCCAGTGAGATCAGCTTCCAGTTGTAAAGCAATAAAAGAATGCTGTTCCTTCTGGAGGGCCGCAGTTCAGTTAACCCTTTCTTTGCTGTATCTGACTTGAAGGTGTTTAATGTCTCTGATAATTTGTGACTTTCAAAAAGGAATTGGATAAATACTTGAAGGGAAAAAATTGCAAGGCTACGGGGAAAGAACAGGTGAATGGAACTAACTGGATTGCTCTTACAAAGAGCCGACACGGGCTCGATGGGCCGAATGGCCTCCTTCTGTGCTGTAACCATTCTATGATTCTATGATTCTATGATTTAATCTGAATGAAACAGTGGCAAATTGGTCTGGTGCTACAGGGCATTTGTCTAATTAACGGCTAATTGGATTTCAGCCCCTACTTGACATGCACAGAGTGACAGCTTGGATGGGAAGGCGACAACCCCATATGTCAGTGCCCCCAAGGAGAGATCTTACCTGGACAGGATGGGAAATGCTCACTGGAATTAAAAACCCTTTGATAATAAGACACTTTGGTCCGAGTTCATCTGAGCTATTGGCACAAATAGGATTTGACAAGTGCACTATCTATTTGGCCGAGACATATGAGTCTACTGTACGTCAGACAAATTTCTGTATGGAATCATGTGCATTGCCTTCCTTAATTAAAGAGACAGCGCGCTCTTTTTCAGAGTTGCTGAACAAAGCTGCAGTGCGTAAGGATTAAAGAGCAGCAGCCGTCATTTGTTGTCAGTTTCTGTTAGTTGTCTTTAAACTGGAACGTATGCAAACAATTTCATTCAATTTATACTGTTCTTAACCATTCTAAACAACACAATCTAATCCTTGCAACATGTATGAACATCCCAATTAACAAATAATCAACTGATTTTCTGTGCCCCACACACTCTTTCTCTTCCATGCATCCTCACTGTTTCGAAATCATCTCCTGTTCTAACTAATTCTTTCTCCAGGACCTTGAGATTCTGGAGCCCCTCAGTCATCCCTTCCTGTTGCAATCTAAAATCCGAGCTTGGCATCATTTAATCACTTCTTCTTAATGAATCTCCTCATCTTTCCTGGATAGTCTCATTTTGGTTCCTGCTGGGCATTAGCCTGCAGTGTCACTCAGAGAGGCCACAAGATGTGGCTGATGTGGAAAATGGGAAAATGTCACAGCGGTGCAAAGGAATCTTTACCCTGTATCTAATTTTTACCTCATCTGAGTGTGCTTAATGGAACAGTATAGACGGAGCTTTACTTTGCATCTAAGCAATGCTATACTGACCTGGGGATGCTTGATGGAGCAGGGCAGAAGGATTTTGTTTGCCATATAACCTGTGCTATACCTTACCTGAGAGTGTTTTATGGACAGTGTAGACAGAGCTTTAATCTACATCTCACTCATGCTGTACCTGACCTTGGTGTTCTTTATGAGGCAGTGTAGAGTGAGCTTTAGTATACATGTAATCTGGGCTACACCTGACCCAGGAGTGCTTGAAGCTGGCACTGGATGAAATGGAAAGTATTCCACTCTTCAGCCTAAAACTTTTCACTATACTGAGTAAAAAATTCACAAAAATTAAAAGTCACAGATAAAAAGAATTACAATTCCAGGACAGGGGTCTCTTTAATATTGATGTACTTGTTTGAGGAAATAGCCTGCTGCTGATGTGGTGGAAGTAATTAGTGATGAGGGGCCCCTCTCAGAGATAATGCATTTGCTTGAGTAGCAGATAACCATCAGGCGCAATTAGCATTGGGCACAGATGATGTAAATAAGGGCACCTTGTTATTTTAATTGCTGCATTGGAAAAGACCGTGTATTACACAAACCTACTGTAATTATTTTGATTTCATTCATTTTTGACATGAACACTCCAGAACTGTAAACTTTGTGGCTGCGTTAATTGAAATACATGAAAAATTTAAACCATCCACTAATGGCAAATGCATTTTTTATTGGTGAAAAAACAAAAGTTTCTATTAATATTTTAGTCCGATTTGCATTCTGTGGCTGGGAGAGTCTGTGTAAAAAGCTCTGTTGGCCGCCGGATACCATCTGTTCCTGGGCCTTCGGTTGGTGTCTGGGTTGCTGTCCCACATTGGATGGTGCAGGACTGAAACGAAATGGAGGAACAGCTGGCATCTGATAAGACACATTTCTGAGGGTTGAACTAAAACAATAACGAGTGGGGCCCACGGTCGCTGGATATTTACTGTGGATGAAGTGGAGTCATGCATTGTGAGAATTGGGTTGAGAAATTCTACGTATATTTAATCTTTTTCTTGTGAATTTATGTACCTATCAAAATGATAGAAGTTAGTGCTGAATTAGGGGCAGTTTTGTGCTGGGTCCAGGCTCACTAGATACTGGATTGAGATTACTGAATTACATCTCATTTTGGACCATTGTGGCCAGCGGACAAAGAAAACCTTCAATATAAGAACAGAAAATGCTGGAAATACTCAGCAAGTCAGGCAGCATCTGTGGAGAAAGAAACAGAGTTAACATTTCAGGTCGATGACCCTTCGTAAGAACTGGAAGAATTTGAAGATTAAACAGTTTTTAAGCAAGTACAGAGCCAGGGAAAGTGGGGGCGGGGAAGGGGAGGGGAGGAAAGAACAGAAGGGAAGGTCCTCCCCTCCCATTCCCCCCCTCCCTTTCCCTGGCTCTGTACTTGCTTAAAAACTGTTTAACCTTCAACTACTTCCCGTTCTGACAAAGGGTCATTAAGCTGAAATGTTAACTCTGTTTCTTTCTGCACAGATGCTGCCTGACTTGCTGAGTATTTCCAGCACTTTTTATTTTTATTTCAGATTTCCAGCATCCACAGTATTTTGCTTTTGATTTAAAGAAAACCTTCATCCCATCAGACTGGGCTGGATTTGAACCCAGGTCCCAGAGGTGAAAGGGCAGTGCCTAACCCACTGCATCTCCTTTTTTTCCAAAACTAAATTGGAGCTTAAGCAGTTTTTTCCTCCAGGTTTTTCTAATCTTCTCCCCTCAGCTCCTGAAGGTGCTGACTCTTGCTGAAGTAAAATTCAACACTTTCCTGCAATTTTACAGTACCCCACCCAAGTGACTATGTCCGAACAAATGCACTTTCCAGAAGATGGTCACTGATGAGGGAGCAGGAACCCTGGCAGACTTTTTATATTCCCCACCCGCTAGTCCAGGGGCACTGAGGCCAATTATAGCACCCCTACTGCTGCCCTGCCTGAGATCAGATAACTCAGTGCAGGTGGAGAATTGAACCTGGGACTCGCAGTTGTTGAACCGTCTGAAGTTTCAAGTAGCAAAATGGGACAAAGCTTCGAGGAAATCCGATACACACATCCCCAGCTCCTGAGAGCCACAATGGGAGATCAGACAAGAAGTCTCACGCAGTCTCGTTCTGCAGGTGCAAGTGGTATGTTCAGAAAAAAATCTTTTTTTTCCCCCTTAAATGAATTACAGCTAGTGTAATTTCCTTGTTCCCAGTCTCTTTACTAAAGTATGTACTGAGTTAGTACTACAGAGCAACCATCAGATGGAGGCAGAGAGTCACTGCTCCAGTGCTGGTCCCACTGACATGTCAAACTCTCATCATCTTCTAAATTTTGTAAATTATGCAAATCTTTGTATTCGCAATTGCAATTTTATAACTATGGAGCCCACCTACTGCTGATCGAATGCAGTACTTTCCTGGTCAGTAGCATTGGGTTACCAATTTTGGTTGGATGTATTCCTGGAGGTTTCTTCACATGACCTCCCACCTCCAACTGCTCCGCCCTGTCAAACAGCCTTTTTTAATAGCTCCACTATTTTTATAACTAATAAACGAAAATGTTCAAAGTAAATGACAAAAACACAGAATTGTTTTTAATGCCCCTATGATCTTTCTCCTAGGTTATTTGCAGCAGTTTCCAGGAGCTTAATCTTTCATCCCTGGAGACTCCAGGACAATTCTGAGGGTTCGGAAACCCTGGTAGTGCACTGAGCAATGCATTTACCCACTGAAGAAGCTGTCAACTGTGATACTTTTAGGAGACCATTTTAGGGGATCCTGAGATGTAACGATTTTATGATTGTGCATTAGCGGAGATTCTGCAATGGGAATGTCAAAAACGGTGCCATCTTGAGTGACAAGCTGCGTCTCAGAATAAAGCATCACCTCAAAGCTCAAACCTGAACACAAGTGAATCCTCACTTCTGTTTCATGAGGTATCCTTTCAGCTGAATTTGCACTTTAATGACCAGTACCCCACCAGTTCATGCATGAGGATGATCCAGGGTTATCTCATGATGTGGACCTGAAACCTAATTATCCTGCTTGGGGCTATGATCATTATTTGAAGTTTGCCATCAAGAAGCTAAGACCCATTGGTGCAACCAAAGCAGAGATTAACCTTCAATATGGTTGGGTCACTTTGTATTCATAATGAGAGCAAACAATTAAAGGCAACGGTGAGAAAAACCCACACAGTGCTGACTGCAGAATGAGAGAGAGAGAGAGAGAAAGAGACATCCAGAGCACAATGCAGCAGGGCTGGAGTGGGAAGCACAGTAATAAATATATTCACTAGTGATCCTTATTCACTATTACTTATTGCTCGACTTTTCTATAACTTAGGCCCTTAATTTTCACGGGAGTTGTCCCAATCTTTCAGTGTAGCTTCAGCGGGAGATCAGCAGAACCCGTAGAGAAATGGGATAAATGGCAGAAAATGGCTGTTTACATTGATTCGCTGCTGAAATCTCACCGAAGTTACGGTGGGAAATTGGAATAACCCCCATGGAAATTTAGGACCTTATTTTGCAATGTATTCTTGTATTCAAGGTGAGGAATGTTAGTACTGGGATTGGAAGACACACATACACCCATTTCAGGCATCCACTGTCAGCATCAAGTGGTCCTAGGTCACATACAACATGGGTTAGATGCGGAGTAAAGTTCACTCTATTGTAACCCAACAATGTGCTCCAGCCTAAGGGGAACATTTAATTTCCATCTCCCACACCAGCCATCTTGTGGCCTCTGTGAGAGTTCCAACTTGTGGTGAATCAGGGATCTAGAACGAGGGGACACAGACTTAAAATTAATCGTAAGAGAATTAGGACAGAGAGCGAGAGAAACTTTCTTGCACAGAGTGTTGTGAGCCTGTGGAGTGTATTACCAAAGTTAGTTTTTTATTGTTATTGAAGCAGAGACCATGTCAACATTTAAGAATAGATTAGATAGGTGGTTAGAGGAAAAGGGAATAAAAGGATATAGAACCAGACGGTCAGGGGTTTAATTGTCACTCCAGAGATTTGAGCGCATAATCTAGGCTGTCACTTTCAGTGCAGTTCTGAGGGTTGAGATGTTAAACCAAGGCCCCAACTGCCCTCTCAGTTGGATGTAAAAGGTCCCATGATGAGAGATTGAGTAGAATTGACCTATACTCTCTGGAGTTTAGAAGAATGAGAGGTGATCTCATTGAAACGTATAAGATTCTGAGGGGGCTTGACTGGGTAGATGCTGAGAGGCTGTTTCCCCTGGCTGGAGAGTCTAGAATTAGGGGTCATAGTCTCAGGATAAGGGGTCGGCCATTTAAGACTGAGATGAGGAGGAATTTCTTCACCCAGAGGGTTGTGAATCTTTAGAATTCTCTACCCCAGAGGGCTGTGGATGCTGAGTCGTTGAGTATATTCAAGGCTGAGATAGGCAGATTTTTGGACTCTAGGGGAATCAAGGGATATGGGGATCGGGCGGGAAAGTGGAGTTGAGGTTGAAGATCAGCCTTGATCTTATTGAATGGGGGCAGGCTCGAGGGGCCATGTGGCCTACTGCTGCTCCTATTTCTTATGTTCTTATCCCATGGCACTATTTGAAGAGGAGCAGGGAGTTCTCCCAGTGTCCTGACTAACATTTATGCCTCAACCAACAGCACTAAAATAGATTAACTGGCCATTTATCTCATTGTTGTTTGTGGGACCTTGCTGTGCGCAAATATGCTGCCATGATTCCCTACGTTACAACAGTGACTACACCTCAAAAGTGCTTAATTGGTTGTGAAGTGCTTTGGGACGTCTTGAGGTCATGAAAGGTGCTATAGAAATGCAAGTTCTTTCTTCTTCCTTCAACACTCTGTCATGGGGGTGAGGATTAAAACTGAGCCTGGTCCTTATCTCACTCGTCATCCACATTTGGAATAATGGTCAAGAGCAGGAACCCCGCTGATTTATTGCTCCCAACAGGTCTAGCAAGCTCTGAGGCCAGTTGTAGTACTCCTTACTGGAGCAGTGGAGATTCTGCAGTGGCTGCTTTTTTAATTTCCTGCTACATGCTTATAACTTTTGTTTTATTTCATGTGTTCCTTTTGAGGTAGTTAGAGGCCCCTCCGCCAAAGCCCCTTATCTTAATCTCCAATGTCAGTCAGCACTGATAGTATTAGCACTGACAATCCTGATTTTTTTTTTTCAAAAAATATACTTTATTCATAAAATTTGCAGCAGTACATACAATACAGTTGTCATATTACATTCCAAACATACACAATATAGATTATGCAATTTGCAGGTTACATCAAGTACAGTTCAATGAACACATTGGACATAATTACAGTTCATGACACTCTAGGGTGCCTCATTGCATCACAATCAATACAGGTGATTCATTACAGATACATTACAGATTTATTACGGGTACATTACATCAATTTGAATTTTACATTCTGCCTGAGGGGGTTTTTCCCTGATTGCAGCCCCTCGGTATACAATGGCGGGAAGGCTCTAAACGGTTGCCTTTCCCCACAGAGCCTTTGCGGCGGCCGCACCCATCCTCAGTGCGTCCCTGAGCACGTAGTCCTGGACCTTGGAATGTGCCAGTCTGCAACACTCGGTCGAGGACAGCTCCTTGCACTGGAAGACCAGCAAGTTTCGGGCAGACCAAAGGGCGTCTTTCACCGAGTTGATGGTCTTCCAGCAGCAGCTGATGTCCGTCTCGGTGTGCGTCCCCGGGAACAGCCCGTAGAGCACAGAAACCTGTGTTACGGAACTGCTCGGGACGAACCTGGACAGATACCACTGCATCTCTCTCCAGACCTTCTTTGCAAAGGCACATTCCAGAAGGAGATGGCTGACGGTCTCGTCTCCACCGCAGCCTCCTCGAGGACAGCGCGCGGTGGCGCTGAGAGTCCGGGAGGATCTGACAGGAAGGGCCCTTCTCACCACCAGCCAAGCTAGGTCTTGGTGCTTGTTTGAAAGCTCTGGCGATGAGGCGTTCTGCCAAGTGACAGTGACAGTCTGCTCGGGGAACCAACCGACAGGATCTCGAGGACGTTACGTGCGGACCACTTGCTGATCGCCTTGTGGTCAAAGGTGTTTTTCTGCACAAACTTTTCCACGAAGGACAGGTGGGGCGGAATGGTCCAACTGGACGGTGCGTTCCGTGGCAGCGTGGCCAGGCCCATCCTTCTCAACACCGGGGACAGGTAGAACCTCAGCATGTAGTGACATTTTGTGTTTGTGTACCGAGGGTCTATGCACAGCTTGATGCAGCCGCGCACAAAGGTGGCCATCAGGATGAGGGCCACGTTGGGCACGCCTTTCCCCCCTTTCTCTGGAGATTTGTACATCGTGACCCTGCGGACACGGTCCATTTTTGATCTCCAGACAAAGCGGAAGATGGCTCGGGTGACTGTCGCGGCGCACGAGCGAGGTATGGGCCAGACCTGCGCCACATACAGCAACACCGAGAGCACCTCGCACCGGATGACCAGGTTCTTGCCCACGATCGAGAGGGATCGTCGATCCCACAGTCCCAGTTTCTGCTTAACCTTGGAAATATGCTCCTCCCAGTTTTTGGTGCATGCCCCGGCCCCCCTGAACCAGATCCCCAGCACCTTCAGGTAATCCGACCTGACGGTGAAGGGGACAAAGGATCGGTCGGTCCAGTTCCCAAAGAACATGGCCTTGCTCTTGCTACGATTTACCCTGGCCCCCGAGGCCAGTTCGAACTGGTCGCAGATGCTCATCAATCTGCGGACCGACAGCTGATCCAAGCAAAAGACGGCGACGTCATCCATGTACAGGGAGGCCTTGACCTGAGTGCCTCCGCTGCCTGGGATTGTCACCCCTCTTATGCCCGCATCCCTCCTGATGGACTCGGCAAAGGGCTTGATGCAACACACGAGCAAGACGGAGGAGAGAGGACAGCCCTGCCTGACTCCAGATTTGATCGGAAAGCTTTCTGATTCCCACCCGTTGATTGAAACTGCGCTACTGACGTCTGTGTAGAGCAGTTGGATCCAATTGCGGATTCCCTCCCCAAACCCCATTTTGGAGAGCGCGTCCATCGTGTACGTGTGGGATATTCTGTCAAAGGCCTTCTCCTGGTCCAGGCTGATCAGGCAGGTGTTCAACCCCCTGTCCTGTATGTAGGCGATCATATCCCTGAGTAGCGCCAGGCTATCAGAGATCTTCCTGCCGGGTACGGCGCAGGTCTGATCGGGGTGGATCACCACCTCCAGGGCTGACTTGACCCGATTGGTGATGACCTTGGACAGAATTTTGTAGTCCACGTTAAGTAGTGAGATGGGTCGCCAATTTTTGATTTCTTCCCTCTCCCCCTTCCGCTTGTAGATGAGGGTGATGATGCCTTTCCTCATGGAGTCTGACATGCCGCCTGCCAGGAGCATACCCCCGTACACTTCCAGCAGGTCTGGGCCTATCCAGTCCCACAGAGCCGAGTACAACTCCACCGGTAAGCCGTCGCTTCCGGGAGTCTTACTCTTCTCAAAGGAACGGACGGCCTTTGTCAGTTCGTCCAGAGTTAGCGGGTGATCCAGACTCTCCTGCTTGCTGTCGTCTAGAACCTCCGTGATAGACGACAAGAAGGACTGGGAGGCCACGCTGTCTGTGGGCTTCGCGTCGTACAGTCTGGCATAAAAGGATTTGCAGATCCTCAGTATGTCGGGCTGCGAGGACGTGACCAAGCCATCCTCTTCCTTCAGGCTGCTGATCACAGAGCTCTCTCTGTGCACCTTTTGGAAGAAGAAGCGCGAGCAAGTCTCGTCCTGCTCCACGGAGCGGGCTCTGGACCGGAAGATGATCTCGGAGGCAAAGAGCGAGGCTTGCTGGTCCTTCACCTCTCTGAGTTCCTCCCCGACATTGATCCCCATTGACTGAAGCAGGAGAAGATTCTGCATGCTTTTCTGGAGTCGGGACGTTTCCCTCTGCCTCTCTCTCGCCTTCTGAACACCTTTGAGGATGAAGAACCTCTTGATGTTCGCCTTGATGGCTTCCCACCAGTGCACTGGGGAATCAAAGAGGGGCTTTATGGTTCTCCAACCTTTGTAATCCCTCGTCAGTTCCTCAATGTTTCCCGGGGTCAACAGTTTCACGTTCAGCTTATACTAGAGGGAATGATAGCCCAAGTTCAAAAGTGAATTAAAATTTGGCCTCGTGCCCTCACCTTGGGAGTTCAATACACCTCTAAAGCGCACGTACATTTTCAACAACACACATACATTTCTATAGCACTCATTATATTCAGAGAGACATTTCAGAGCACTTTACAGGGCAGAGGATAGCGGGTGGATAGTGAGCTGGGTATGTCGGAGTATGGGAAGACTAGGTGGGGGCAAAGATGCGGTCAAAGAGGAGAGTTGCAAAGAGGTATTTGAAGGCAGGGAGCGAGGTGGTAAGGCAGAGGCAGAGGAGGAAGTTTCAGAGTCCAAATTTTTAACAGCAAATAAAGATTATTATGAAGTCTTAAAAAAAAGGAATGATTTAAAGTGGGGATATGAGGGGTGATTTTCCACCCTCACACCCCTAGCAGGGAGCCTTGCACGCCAGTGGTGCCCATTGGAAGTTCTGGCACTCCCTGCGCATAATTATCCAACTATTTATTATGCTAATGAACCCTAGCTGTCTTACAGTTTCCGAGGTCACCCTGACTCTTGCCTGCAAATCAGAAGGTGTAGGTTAAAGCCCAGTCCCAGACATAAGCAAATAATCTAAGGTCACAATTCAATGCAATATTGAGGGATTAGGTTCCTCTTTTGGAGATGCTGTTATTCAGATGAGATACTAAGCTGAGACCTTGGGGTAAATTTTAACTGGGAGCCAGGAAGAGGGTGGGGGCGGGAGGGCAGAAATTCCTTACGATTTTGACATAAGGACATCTTTTAATTTTTTTTGTTGGTTTCTCGCCCAACAGGCCAACCAAACTGACAGGCTGGCCGTCAGTCGGACAGGAGAACAGACAGGGAGTGGATGCCAGCAAGTAAGTCATAGATTGGGGTGGGGGGGAGTGGTCGGTTACCCGGGGGTCGGGGGTCATGGGGGAGTCGTCAGGGTTGGGTGTCATCTGGGGGGGTCGGGCTCATCGGTGGGGGTTGCACATAGTTGGTGGGGTCAGAGATCGTGGGGGGGCCGGAGAATGTGGGGGGTTGGGGTCATTGGGGAGTCATTGAGGTCAGGGTCATCGGGGGGTCGGGGGTCATCGGGGACGGAGATCGTGGGGGGTTCGGAGATCGTGGGGGGCTCGGAGATTGTGATGGGGGGTTGGAGATTGTGGGGGGGAGGTCGGACATGGGGGGGATCACGGAAGGTAACCTGGTTGGGCCTGGAGGAAACACTCCTGCTCCTCCTAGTCCACAAGCAGTGCAATAAAGGTACTTACCTGCTGTTTCGAGCCTTCTCGCCTCCTCTTACGTGACGTGAAGCAGAAGGCCCGGGAATCCCGGCCCCCAGGAGTTAAAATTTAAAAATCTGTAAAAATGGAGGCCCACAGCCTCCTTAAAAGCTTTCACTGGCCGACCTGCCTCCTAAGAGCGGGTTGGTCGCCGACCCCTCATTCTGCCTCTGTTAAAACCAAAAGTAGGTGGGTTGGGGTCAGGGTTTAGCTTTTTACAATTTTTACCTTCCCACCCACCCCCAACCCACCTATTCGTGGGGTTAAAATTTACCCCCTTGTCTGCCCTGTTCCAGTGCTTCGGGTTGGCACTTTTTGAAGAACAGGGATTAACAATCATCCCTCAACCAAAATCCCTCCAAAGAGGTCATTGCTGTTTGTGGGACTTTGCTATGTGCAAAATGGCTGGCAAATTCCCTACATAACAACAGTGACTTCACTTCAGAGTAATTTATTGTATATGAAGCGCTTATGGATGATACTGAAAGATGTGTTCAGGTGTTATATGTCCGATATTATGTAAATTAAGAACAAATTAGAGGTGGGGGATGTGGGCTTTAGTGGGTTAGTATAATGGGAATGAAAATATCCTCTGCCTGAATAATACAATTGTAAACAATTTTACAACACCAAGTTATAGTCCAGCAATTTTATTTTAAATTCACAAGCTTTCGGAGGCTACCTCCTTCCTCACCTGAGGAAGGAGGTAGCCTCCGAAAGCTTGTGAATTTAAAATAAAATTGCTGGACTATAACTTGGTGTTGTAAAATTGTTTACAATTGTCAACCCCAGTCCATCACCGGCATCTCCACATCATGAATAATACAAGTTTGGGCAGTCTCAATTCAGTTTCTTGGTGGCCTAATTCAGCACTAAATTGGCAACCTCATTCTCAGAAGCCACAGGACAGCTCGTGTAGAAAAAAAATGTCACACTGGTGCAATAGCGGACACCCTTCTTAGGTCATGGCTGAGGTAAATTGTTGGGACAGCATATAGAGAACTTAACTCTGCATCTAACCCGTGCTGTACCTGACTTAATGCTGCCACTGGGTGCTTGAAATTTGAAAATATTTTATATTGTCTTATCCAGAGGGCCTTGGGAACAAGAAGGAGTTACATCCTTTTTTTTTATTCGTTCATGGGATGTGGACGTTGCTGGCAAGGCCAGCATTTATTGCTCATCCCTAATTGTCCTTGAGAAGGTGGTGGTGAGCTGCCTTCTTGAACCTTTGCAGTCCGTGAGGTGAAGGTTCTCCCACAGTGCTGACTTTTCGTTGCGAGATTGTACAAATTTGTAAGATTCTGAAAACAGTCCATTTTTAAGCGTGTTTTCCTATTCTTGTATCAAACAAGTAAGTGAAATCTTATTAAGATTGAAAAAGAAACACAAAGACAGAGAAAGAGAGAAACACACATACAGATGGACATATGCATGCATACAGAGACACAAGCACACAAAGATATAGACATACATACAAACACACACAGACCAGATACATGCAGATAAATGCATACACATACAGACACATACCTAGATATAGACAGACACACATACTGACAACCACACACACGCAGATTAAAAGAGTCACACACAATGTGATGTACATACAATGTGTCAGATTGTGATGTGCCTGTGACTGACCTTGTCTGAGACAAATTCCATCACTTCAGAACATCGTTGTAAATGATATGCAAAGCTGAGGATTGATATGTGATACATGCTGGTACCTGGTATCCATTGTCAGTAACTGGTTGTAACCAGTCACCAGCCACCAGCCATGACATTGTTCCTGTTTCAAATGTAACAGCCATATATAGCAAATACATTAAAGATTCCCACAGTTACACGTCAGGATTTTAAAACATTTTGCAGGACTTCCCTGATGTGCCAGTGGGTAAAGGCATGGTGTGATACTCAGCCTTTCACATCTGGGAGATCCCAGATTCAGTTCCCAGTCTATGCTGAGTTAATTGATTTCAGCTAGGGCGTAGGAAGAGGGACTGTAACTGGCCTCAGCCACCCTTGGGCTAGTGTGGGGAAAAATTGGTTAGGGTGTCCACTCCTGATCACTGGCCAGTGACCGTTCCTGCGCAGCATGAATGTGGATGCCAGGTGAGAACTGGATATTGTTCAGGGGCAGGAACTCTGGTTGGAATTAACTATTTCACCTGAAACCCTGAAGCCTCCTAACCTGTATGACTCAGTATGATGGTGGACAGCACATTTGCCCATTGAACCCTTGGTGTAGCTGATAGGTCAGTTTTCTGTACTGGGTTCGGTAGAAGGATCAATGTAGAAATGTGTATACACCTGAATTCCTCAACACTGCTCTGTGTTTGTGGGGGGAGATGCATTTATACCTCCTGACATCTATTTGGGGTGAAGCTACAAACTGGGATTAGGATCCAGTGTATGGCCTTTTCCTCATCAACACCTGAAATTGTTGCATCTCCAATTGGAACTGTGAACATTTTGAAAATTTATTCTTGATGGTTTGAAACGGTTGATGGATCAGGATTCCAGAGATACCTGGATCCATAATTCTATATTAGGGAAATTATGAACATAAGAACTAGGAGCAGGAGTAGGCCATATAGCCCCTTGAGTTTCTGCCATTCAATAAGATTATGGCTGATCTTTGACCTCAATTCAACTTTCCTGCCCGATCACCATATCCCTTGATTCCCCTAGAGTTCAAAAATTCATCTATCTCAGCCTTGAATATATTCAACGACTCAGCATCCACAGCCCTCTGGGGTAGAGAATTCCAAAGATTCACAACCCTCTGAGTGAAGAAATTTCTCCTCATCTTGCCCATATGGTACACTGAAATATTACAGGAGGTCAGGTTACTGCACGGGTCATGTGAAAGAAAGAAAGAAGGAAAGGAAGACTGACTTGCATTTATAATGCTCTTTGTCAGGTCTCTCAGAAATATCTCAAAGTGTTTCACACACAACTATATAGTTATATAGGTAATTGGGAAGCTAATTTGCAAACAGCAATGAGATGAATGACCTGTTAAATTTTTTTTTGGAGCTGTTGGTTAAGGGAGGAATATTGGCCAAGATATCAGGAGAACTCCTTGCTTTTCTTCAAATAGGGGAATGGGATTTTTAACGTATACAAGCAGAGGTAGTTCAAGCCTCTAACCAGTCAGTTATCCTGTATCAATAAAGGATGTTCTTCAAAGATAAAAGTGACCAGTTACTCCTCAATGCCCCTTCTCCGCTCGCTCATGACTACTGATTGCGTTGATGTGGACAGTGTATTTTTATGTATTTTTAATCAGGCTGCTCCTGCACAGCAACATTTACATGAGTTGCACACATAGCTTCTTGCATGACTCCATTCCACTGCATCTAGTGGTAAGTGAAGTGTTTGTTGCTGAGCTGGTGCAGATTAATTTTGAAAGTTCGAACAATGAAAAGTCAAGAACACAGTAAATCCCAGTCCAATTAATGTAATGAGTTTAAGAAAAGACAAAGGACCAGATTTTGCTGCCAAAATAATGGCGAGTTCGATGGCACTTGCCGTTATTAGTGCACAAATTGTCCAGTGACTTGTGACGAGGGAGAGATAAGCAGTAAATTGCGAATTGCCACAGGTTGCTGGATGATTTGGGCCACTGCGTCTTTAGCTTCGCGAAAATGGCAGCTCGCCCTCAACCTCCCCGTGAGTTTCATGAAGTTGCTGCATTTGCACATTAATTACCCATTAAACTCACCGTAGAATGTTAGGACTGCTACTTGACAGCTTAAATACCTTTTTATTGAGGAGATTTCTGTTCCTGCAATGTCAATCAACCTCTCCAGCCCAGAAAGGGAACAATATAAACTGTGGAGTCTCACTCCTGCAGGTAGTAAATTATTTTTTAAATTTAAAATTTAAAATTTTTAAATTTTTTCCTTACTTTTCCTTTCTGTCTCTTTTTTCTCTCTCTCTTAATTCATTCTTTCTTTCCCTCCCTTTATTTTTCTTTCTGTACCCGATTTGACTCTAATTCAACCTATTTCCTTCTCCGTCGTTCCTCTGTTTCTCTCTCAATCCCTAAGTCTCATTGTTTAAGGAGGTAAACTGTAGGTCCCACCTTTCACCAAGGTGCCGGATGCCCGTTGCCCCCGTTGCCCTCATTATCAGATCGCACTTGCAGCAACTTGCAGAGCAAAACAATTTTGAGCTGAATGGTGAGGGAAAAAGGTTAACTAACAGTGCATGTCGTGAGATGCCCCACTCCAGCAAAATCTGGGCCAATACGCCTAACTGTAAAACGGAAAAGAAAACGGTTCCCAGAAGCGGATCAGTTTACAAGAAGAGAAAGTCAGGAGTGGAAATGTAGAACAACATGCTGGCAAGGTCCAGGTTCAATCCTTGGGTTGGTGCTGTGTTTACCCATCTCAGCTGGAATGGTAGTAGCGGTTCTACAGTTGACCTCAGTGTCCTTTGGTTAGGGAAGTGGATACAAATAACAGAAATTAGACAATGATCCTACTCTTGATCACCATAGCGTGTTTGGACATCGAGAGAGGACTGGATCAACCGATCTTAATGGCCGGGCCTCATTTGAATAAATCTCTGCAGAGTCCCGCCCGACACTCGGCCAGATTGACTACCTGGCTGGTGGGCAGGATTGGGCATCTGGCGGCTGAAGTGGGGGTGGCGGGGAAAGGCTCTGAGCATGGTCGGGAGGAGGGGGAAGGCTCTGACAAAGATCAGGAGGGGGTAGCCTGGCATAAGTGAGTCCCGAGGCTTCCTTGTGAGGCCCGGAGGAGCATGCCTGCCCGTCCTGGCCCCAAGGAAACCTAAAATAAAACTTTAACATTTACCTCTGGGCCTCTTCTGGCTCCCAATAGGTCTGCCTGAAGGGGAAGCTGTCACTGTCCCCCCCCCTCCCCCCGCTCAGGCCTTCAACTAAAATTGCAGATTGGGTCCTAATGACATTATTGGACCTAATCTGCAAATTTAAGGTAGGACCTCGCTCCCATCCCGTGGATGTCCCGCTCGCCTGCTCATAAGAGCAGGCAAAGATTGGGACACAACGGGAAGGCAGCGGGATCAGAGGGGATAAGTGACTGTCCTTATTTTAACTTCCACCCCACCTGTTTTCCGACAAGCGGGGGCAGTTAAAATCGAGGCCCCATTGTCTGGGCATGTAAATGAAAAATGCCCACCTGGGGAGTTACTTGGGAAACACTTGGTGCTTAATGAACCATACCACAGCAAGAGTCATTGCCGTCATGAGAGGAACCCTAAGATGATATGGAATTACTGAACTCTACTAGATCATGTGGGAATGCCTAAAGCTTTTTGGCAACCAGCCTTTAGTCATAGAAGGAGTGCCCATTGCTCTTTCATTGGTCTGGGGCCAGGTGTGAACAATGGAGCCACTGTACTCAATGAGGTTTCATCATCCAGGACTTTTTAAGAGTATTGACTATCAATACTCTTAAAAAGTCCTGGATGATGAAACCTCAAAATAATTAATAACTGTAGAGATGAGAGTTAGCCTGAAGTCAAGACTTAAAGCAATCAGAATTGGGTCACTTAAGATCTGCTATAAAGCTCCTGAAATTATTCCAATCTTGAGGACATCAGATGCTGACCACAAAATGACAGTAATTACAGATGGGGGATGCCATTCAGCCATCTTAGTGCACTCATCCAGAAAGATCCTACAGTTGCGCCCTTTGCAGCATCTAATTGTTTCTTAAATGATTCCAAGATTTTCGCCTCCTCTCATGCAAGGTCATCAAGATAGAGCGAGCAGGCATGTGACAATTTAATTAGTTGTTTTGCAAGATTCTTTATTGCTTCTCACTGTAAACTTAGTTCAACATTGCAGAGGAGCTATTATGTAAATGCACAGGCATGCTCAATTTCTTCCATTTCTCTGTGCCATTATATCAGCAAAGTATCACGCACAATGTACTAGGCCAGCCCAAGTTTTCTTACAGCTGCATATTCACAAACTCAAATAATACAGCTGATGTTCTGGGCACTTTGGTAGTCTTCATCTTCTTCCACAACCCTCCTTCTTACATACTTTCCTTTTATATCTGCCTGCAGGAAAAGGTTGCATATAACAGGAGGTGGCATTTGCAGACAGGAGGGTCTTCAACAAAACCACGATCCTCGACTCCTTATGAGGAGAAAACCGTCAAGATTATGGGTATGGAGGCAATAGAGGGAGTGAAGAACGGTGAAGTCAGAAGCCTCCCCCAAGTTCATGACTTTGCTTTTCATTGCTTACCTTCTTTTTATTCACCTATTCATTCCTTTACGCACAGACTCAAGGGATTTTGTTATGGCAAGCATTGTAAAGTACATTCTTCTTCCGCTCCTCCAGGTGCCCAAGAGAAGGAGGCAGCTGAGTCAACTGTATAGCTTCAACCTAGCACTTTGCATCACCACTCCTGCACTATCACAGATAGAGCCACGCCAGGGAGTTAGTGAGTTGCAAAAGGGAACACTTGGTGAAGCAGTGAGCACAAGTGAGGAGTGTAAAGTGCACGTGGAATTGAAGGAGATGTAAACTCATCTACGTGCTATCCATTTGATGACATCATGCGCAGACATAGGGTCAGCTTCCATGTTTAGACTGATGATATCCGGCTCTAACTCTTGACCTTTTCTCGACCCCTCTACTGCCTCTGTGCTGTCAGACTGCTTGTCCAATATCCATCATGGATGAGCCACAATTTTCTCCAAGTAAACATTGCAAAGACTGAAGCCATCTTCTTCAGCCCCCCTAACAAACTCCGTTTCCTCACCACCAGTTCCATCCCCCTCCCCGGCCATTGTCTCAGGCTGAACCAGACTGTTTGCAATCTTGGCATCCTGTTTAACCCAGAGCTGAGCTTCCAACCCTCTCCAGCACAATGACCGCCTACTTCATAACATCACCTGCCTCCACCCCTGCCTCAGGTCATCTGCTGCTGAAACTCTCATCCATACCTTTGCTCCCAATACTCTCCATCACAAAGTCCACCTACTTCCACCTCCATAACATCACCTGCCTCCGCTCCTGCCTCAGCCCATCCGCTGCTGAAATCCTCATCCATGCTTTTGTCACCTCAAGACTTGAATATTCAAATGCTATCGTGGCCATCTTCCCATCCTCCGCCCTCCATAAACTCAAACTCATCCAAAACTCTGCTGCTAGTATTTTATCCCACACCAGGTCTGCTCACCCATCACCCCTATCCTTGCTGAACTACATTGGCTTCCAGTCCCCTAACGCTTCCAATTTAAAATTCTCATCCTTGTGTTTAAATCCTTTCATGGCCTCACCCCTCCCTATCTCTGTAACCTCTTTAGCCCTACAACCCCTTCCTTTGAACTCTACATTCCTTTGAGTCCGGCCATTTGTGCATCCCTCGTCTCTTCGCCCACCATTGGGAGCCATGCCTTCAGCGATCTAGGCTCCATGCTCTGGAATTCCCTTCCTAAACCCCTCCCTTCTCCGCTCCTCACTCCTCCTTTAAGACCCTCGTTTAAAACCCACCTCTTTAGCCAAGCTTTTGGTCACCCCTCATAATATCTCCTTCTTTGGCTCGCTATCCACTTTCTTCTGATTAGCCTCTGCGAAGTGTATCGGGATATTTTTCTACATTAAACGTACTGTGTGTGATGGAATACTGTCCACTTGCCTGGATGAGTGCAGCTCCAACAACACTCAAGAAGCTCGACACCATCCAGGACAAAGCAGCCCATCTACCACCCTAAACATTTACTCCCTTCACCACTGGCGCACCATGGCTGCAGTGTGTACCATCTGCAGGATACACTGCAGCAACTCGCCAAGGCTTCTTCGACAGCACCTCCCAAACCCGCGACCTCTACCATGTAGAAGGACAAGGGCAGCAGGCACATGGAAACAACACCACCTGCATGTTCCTCTCCAAGTCACACACCATCCCAACTTGGAAATATATTGCCGTTCCTTCATCGTCGCAGGGTCAAAATCCTGGAACTCCCTACAGCACTATGGGAGAACCTTCACCACACAGACTGCAGCGGTTCAAGAAGGCGGCTAACCACCACCTTCTCAAGGGCAATTAGGGATGGGCAATAAATGCTGACCTCGCCAGCGATGCCCACATTCCATGAACGAATAAAAAACTATATAGTGTACGTTGTTATTTATTTTAGCAGTGGAACAAATGTGAAATGGCGGCAGCATGGTCAATTTATTTTGAAGAATATATCTTCTGGTAGCATGTTGCTCATGATTTTTAAAAATTAAACCATACAAAGTTCTGATATATTAAAAATATATCTTGTGCTCCACAATGACTCATTTCAGAGCCAAAGTTTCAGGGAATATTTATCCCATCCCATTTATTTGTCACAAGTAGGATACAATAATGTAATAGTTATTGTACTGGCCCAGCAAACTGGCCCAGGTTTATTCTCGATTAAGGTTGTGTTAGCCATAGAGCAATTGTTATTGGCCCCACATTCTTGGGCCAGGGAAGAGAAAAAGTCAGCCAGGATTCCCACATCTGGGGGGTAATTTTAACCCCCAAGCACGAGTGGATTGGGTGTGGGCGGGAGGTTAAAATAATAACTTTTTGGATTGGGACCACATCCCGGCTCCAATGCACCCACTTCTGGGTTTAACCCAGGCAGGTTTGTTTGCATGTGGACAGCAGACACCCCAGGAAGTCCCGCCCCCACTTAAAGCCGGCGGGCTGATACTTAAAAGGGGCAATGTACTTAATTGGTATACTTGAAATACTTAATATTTTGTGTATTGGAAAACTTAAATGAATTTAACCTTACCTGTTTGAGTTTCCCATCGCTTCCGATTCACGTCATGTGAAAGCAGGCAGGAAGGGACGGATCCATGAGGCGAGTGCCTTTATTGCACTGCTTGTGGGCCCAGAGGAGCATGAGTGCTTCATCCAGACTCAACAAGCTCACCTGACACAACGTGACCCCGCGATTGGCCGATTTCCCTCCTCCCCAATCTCCAATGCTGACTGACCTTCCCCCCACTCCAATCTCCGATGCTGGCTGGTCCCCCCCCCGATGTCGTCCACGTCCCCCCACCTCCTCTGCCCCCCCCCTTTGATTTCTTCTGAGGCCAATGATCCCTCTCTCCCTCCCGCCGCTCCTCTCTGATTTGCAGCTCCTTTCACTGCCGACAGGCAGCCAGCCTATCAATCTGGCTGTCTGGCGTGTGGGAAACCTGGAAGCTCAAATACTTACCTTCAATTGAGTTATGATCGCAGATTGCGATGCGCTCAATTTGCTTTCGGATTCCCTACGTGAATATCTACGGACGAGCAGGTACCCGGCTCCGAGATAAAATCATGCCCCTGATCATTACCCAGTGACCCCCCTGGCAGAGAGTGTACACGTGAGGATGTCAGGAGATGCCTCCAGGGTTAAATGGCTTGCTGACACTCAAAGGCCATTTAGACAAGGCACCAGAAGGCTGTTGGTACCAATGGAACCATACCTCATGAAGAATCAGCATCTTCAGGAGAGGAGGGCAGTACAACGAAAAGAGAATCTGTGGAGCTATGTGGGTTTTTTTTGAGGGTATGAGTTTATTTTTTACCTCATTTCCCCCATGCTTTTCTGTTGTTCATAGTTCCTTTTGGAAAGAGAAGAAAGAAAGAAAGAAAAAGAAGGAAGGAAAGAAAGAGAAGAAAAAAAGAAAGGGAAGGAAAGAAAGAAAGGGAAGGAAAGAAAGAAAGAAAGAAAGAAAGAAAGAAAGAAAGAAAGAAAGAAAGAAAGAAAGAGAACGAAGGAAGAAAGAATGAACATTCACAACCTTAGGACGTTCCAAAGCACTTTACAGCCAATGAAGTATTTCTGAAGTGTAGTCACTGTTGTCAGAGCACTACCAACTGAGCATCTAGTTAGCTGATCTCAGTGATGGTGATCAATTGGCCTCAGTATCCCCTGGGGTGGAGGGGGTATCACTTCTCTCCCCTGATGGCTGTCCAGTGACTTTTGGGCAGATGGGGCAAATTCAAGATCAGGCTGTGTTGTAATTCCACTCGCCACCTCGCTAATCCATCCCTTTTCCCTATCAGTCAATCATAGACAAGAATAAGAAGGTAAGTAAGCCAAAGGTCATCCATGATACAGTCAGAAAGAACATTTTGTTACATAATAAATCTTGGTGATAACAATAAGTGGCAGTCATGAGGCAAAAAGGACTCTTGATTCCTGATCTGGGTCATGCTGAAATAGCACTGTGGCGAGGAATGCAGGAAGGGAAGAGGTATTAACTATATCATGCCATGTCAGCTCAGCATATTTTTCTATCACTGAGTCTTAATTCAAAACAAAATGTTCTTTCTGATTATACCTCAGATTACTTGCACACCTCCTGCTTCTTGTATGTGATTTGCCGGTTAATAATGTGGAACAGCAGGTTTCTCTTATGTTTCTGAGGGAAGGGGAAGGGCATCCAGAGCCTCTGAGAGAGCTCAAAACATCTTTCCATCTAATTGGCTGCAGTTGGCATTACATTGGTTTGCTGAGGGCTGTTATCTCTGCATGTCAAATGCACTTGGCTGATCGTAGCCTTTTCCAATCTGCAGGTACTTGCTGAGCGTATTCAGATCTATTTTTGGTTTCAAACTTTCCAGATTTAAGTTGATAAAACAAAGCAAGGCATTGTTTTCATTGTCATTCAACCAAATGTCAGTTATTCAAAACATCTCAAAGCTACTTATCGCCTCGATCATTACAAAGTGGATCATTTCAAGGCAGAGGTCGTGAACCAGATCACTCACCTCTCCACAGTACATAGAATAGGCAACTTCAAACACTCTGACATTTTGGTCAAATTCCACCCAGCCCAATTTTCTCCCCATGTCTCCTGGAGGAACTGTACTTTTGCAGTTGCATGGATCCACAGGATGCCCAAGTGGCCATTCCTCAAAGGCTATTTAACCAATGGAGGACATAACAGCCAAACCTGCTCTTGTTCTGAAATAAAAACAGAAAATGCTGGAGAAGCTCAGCAAGTCAGGCAGCATCTGTGGAGAAAGAAACAGAGTTAACGTTTCAGGTCGATGACCCTTCATCAGAGTTCTGGCTGCCTGACTTGCTGAGTACTTCCAGTGCTTTCTGTTCTTATTTCAGACTTCCAGCATCTGCAGTATTTTGCTTCTACTCTTGCTCTGACCTGACAGTCACACGATTTCTGCAGGGTCATTGGCTGGGTGATCAGTGGGACGAACCTTTCCTGATAATTTTCCCTCACTTAGTCCCAGAGCACTGAGGTCAATTGCAATGCCCTGTGGGCGCACAGCAAAATTCAGTAGTCCAGGTGGAACCATACCAAAAAGCAGAGGTCAACCTTTGAATTGTCAGAATAAAATGGCAAAATCAATTAGGTGTAAGACACCCTGGTAAATGTATATAGGGTATCCAGGTTGTAGGGCTATGCTGGAACATTGGGCATTATTTTATCTCTGAGCCGGGTACCCCGCACGTCCATAGATATTCGCGTGGGGAACCCAGAAGCCAACTGAGTGCGTTGCAATCTGCGATCATAACTCAATTGAAGGTAAATATTTGCATTTCCGGGTTTCCCACGTGCCAGGCAGCCAGACTGACAGGCAGGCTGCCAGTCGGAAGGGAAAGGAAAAGTGGAGAGGAGGCGGGAGGGAGAGAGCGATCATGGGCCCTGGAGAAAATCGGAGTGGGGAGGTGGAGGGACGTGGACAGCATCGGGGGTCCAGCCAGCATCGGGATCAGGGCGGTCCAGCATCGGAGGGGGATGGGAGGGCAGCTGATCGTGGGGGCCCTGTCAGCCAGTGAGCTTACTGGGCCTGGATGAAGCACTCCTGTTCCTCAGGGCCCACGAGCAGTGTAATAAAGGCACTCGCCTCATGATTCCAGCCCTTCCCGCCTGCTTTCACCTCATGTAAATCGGAAGCGATGGTAAACCCAAACAGGTTAGGTTAAATTCATTTTATTTTTGTAATACTCAAAACATTAAGTATCTCAACTATTTCAATGGGATATATTGCCCCTTTAATATTGGCCCGCTGGTTTTAAGTGGAGGTGGGACTTCCTGGTGTGTATTGTGCACTTGCATCCAAACCTGCTTGGGTTATACCCAGAAGTGGGCGCGTTAGATCCGGAATGCTGTCCTGCTCCAAAAAGCTATTATTTTAACCTCCCACCCGCCCCCAACCCTCCCGTTCTTGGGGGTTAAAATTACCCTCTTTATGCCAGTTCAGGGATCATCGGAGGACTGTCTCCTCTAAAGTGAAGGATAGAATTGCCAACCCTCCCAGATTGCCCGGGAGTCTGCCGGAATGGGACATAGATCTCCCAGGTGCTGGAGTTAGGAGCAGAAAGGCATAGAGTTACATGTGCAGTACGGCTGAATATCTTTCTGTTATTAAATTCACTTGTTCTGCTATATACACCTGAATCAGATTAAAATACCCCACGATGCCATGTGAAGATTTCCTCTGTGTGTTCTGTATAAACACATTTACGATTCCACTGCATCTAGTATAGAGGAGGTCTTCACCCATGGATCTAGCTCGTGTACTTCTACAGAGAAAATGAGGAGACAGTCTAGAATCATAGGGGTAGATTTTTGTCTTCACTGCCTGGGCATTAAGCAGGAACAACACCACCTGCACGTTCCCCTCCAAGTCACACACCATCCCGACTTGGAAATATATCGCCGTTCCTTCATTGTCGCTGGGTCAAAATCCTGGAACTCCCTTCCTAACAGCACTGTGGGAGAACCGTCACCACACGGACTGCAGCTGTTCAAGAAGGCGGCTCACCACCACCTTCTCGAGGGCAATTAGGGATGGGCAATAAATGCCGGTCTTGCCAGCGATGCCCACATCCCGTGAACGAATTTTTAAAAAAAATTGTCTGGGTGGAGCCCAGACAGGAAAAACCAGTGGACGGTTCACATGCCAATTACAGAAACAGATGTAATGAAATGGGTTCTGTTAGAGGCATGTGATTCTCCTCACCAGATTTTCCTATCTGCATTCCACCCAGGCTTAATGCCCAGGCAGTGAAGATGACAATCTATACCATAGACCTTTACAGCACAGAAGGAAGTAATTTGGCCTTTAGCACCTATGCTGGCTCTCTGAAAGATCTATCCACTTGGTTCCATTCCAATGCTCTTTCATCATACCATTTAATTTTTTTTTTCATTTTCAGGTTTTTTTCTATCAATTTTCATTTTAAAAATTATAGATTTTGCTTCCGCCACTGTTTCTGAGTATGGCATTCCATGTCCTAACAACTCTCTGAATAAAACATTTCTCTTAACCTTTCCCTTTGTTCTTTTGTCCTTTCATTATCAACTGACTGACCAGTGGAAATAACTCTTCCCTATTCTCCTCATCAGAACCCCAGATAATTTTGAATGCGTGTGAGAGAAGATGGGAAACAGGACAAAGCCTACGCTGGAGTATAGTAGAGGCTGTGCCTAGCAAGTGGCAGCAAGAGAGATAATGGCAGAGTTTCAATGAAGTGCCCCAGAGAAATACAATTTTTAAAAAGGTTTGAGAGATAAACCTCTAATTTATGCAAAAAGGGCAAAGGGTTCAGGTCTACTCACTGACGTACTTGATGGGGAGATTCAAGCTGAGAGAGAGGGGGGACAGTTGTAGAATGACTTGAAAGGCATTTTGTAAAATATAGGAATGTAATTTTTGAGAGAGCAAAATTCAAACAAAGAAAACAAGAAGAGGGGGAATCTATAGACACCCCCACATCATTTATAAGAGCACCATAAGCACGGCACACTTAATAAGAACATAAGAACATAAGAAATAGGAGCAGGAGTAGGCCAATCGGCCCTTCGAGCCTGCTCCGCCATTCAATAAGATCATGGCTGATCTGATCCTAACCTCAAATCTAAATTCATGTCCAATTTCCTGCCCGCTCCCCGTAACTCCTAATTCCCTTTACTTCTAGGAAACTGTCTATTTCTGTTTTAAATTTATTTAATGATGTAGCTTCCACAGCTTCCTGGGGCAGCAAATTCCACAGACCTACTACCCTCTGAGTGAAGAAGTTTCTCCTCATCTCAGTTTTGAAAGAGCAGCCCCTTATTCTAAGATTATGCCCCCTAGTTATAGTTTCACCCAACCTTGGGAACATCCTCACCGCATCCACCCGATCAAGCCCCTTCACAATCTTATATGTTTCAATAAGATCGCCTCTCATTCTTCTGAACTCCAATGAGTAGAGTCCCAATCTACTCAACCTCTCCTCATATGTCCACCCCCTCATCCCCGGGATTAACCGAGTGAATCTTCTTTGTACTGCCTCGAGAGCAAGTATGTCTTTTTTTAAGTATGGTTCATGATTGTAGTCAGCCTGCAAGGTGAAACACTGTCGGAAAGCCTTTGGCCCCGATATTTATGGGGAGGCGGGGAGGGTGCAGGGGAAACCGGAAATGGCTGAGGAACCACGGAGGTCCTGCCAAATTTAACAGCGGGACCTCATTAATTATCTTTTTTTTTTCCGTTTCCCACCCGGCTGCTGGCCAAATTGACAGCCTGGCTAACTGCTGGGTGGAAAAAACCCAGTGGATGGAGTCCGCAGCCTGGGATCCCTGGGGATAGTCCCTGGCAATCGGAAGGGGGGAAGGGGGAGAGGTCAGCTACAATCGGGACATGGTGAGAGAGGCCATCGGGGCTTTGGAGGGGGGCAGGTCGGCCGCGATCGGTGCTGGTGTGGGGGAGGTCCGCGATTGCGGCAGGGGGGAGAGAGCGGCAGAGGGGAGGCCGAAGGCTTCCTCAAGGGGTGGGGGGTGGGGGGGCACTCCTGCTCCTCCTGGCCCACAAGGAGTGCTGTAAGAGGCACTTACCTTGTGGAGCCCACAGCTCCCGCCTCCCTTTCACTGCTGGGTTTCCTGACCCCTGGAAAACCCGCGCAGCAACTGTAAAATTTAAATCGGGCTCCCAATTGCACTGTGGGAGCCTGACTTAAATATGTTAATGAAATGTTCCGCCTCTCCACGCCGGGTCACTCAGACGCCTCAAAACTCGCCGCCGTAAAAACGGCAATGGGCGCATACACGATGGGTTGGGGACACGTTCCAAGTTTTTTCATTTTTAACCACCCCTCCCCCCTGACCCTCTCCCGCCCATCATTGGGGGACCTACATCTCAACCCCAACTTCACACTTGAGAGGGTGATAGATACAACAGATAAGGCAGTGGAAATGTAAAAAAGCAGAAGTTGGTAGTTGGAAACCAGCCAGATGAGAAAATGAATGTATAATCAGCTAAAGGAATGGATACCTCAGCAGCCAACAAAAGTGTCCCGTATAAAGCACCTTGTGAGTCAAAGTCACAAACAGAGAGAGAAGCCCACTGATAATTTGAAAGCCTTGAACACAAGGAGAAAAGAAGTGTGGAACTTCAGCACCATATTCAGCAATGTGCACCCTGTTAGAGATATGAAAAGCCACGCGTGTCAGAAGAGGAATTTCTGCTTGGTAAATGCCGCCCATACTGAACTCTTGAGTTACACAGAGTGTGAGTCCCATATCGTTTCATGTCCACAATACCCATTAGCTACACTGGATTCTACTACTGAAAAGCTGGGCATGAGTTACTCGCGTTTCACTTTCTGTGACTGATACTTGTAAATCCCACAGAAACTTGTAGAATGTGTCAATTTTCCTAGAGTTTGCCTGGAGGCTCTCAGTCACAGATACTATAGCTTTTCTTGTAGAAGAGAGAAAGGAGCACTCACTGAAAAAACAGTTGTAATTGTGACTTCACTTCAGAGGGTGCTTTGGCTAGGATAGTTTTGTAGGCCGCTGGAGCTCCCCTAAACTTTCTGTCAACCCTTTTTTTGCTCTTGATCGGTATCCACTGTTTCTCCCTGCCATTAAATTATTCTGGGATGTCTCTGTACACGAGGAAGGTTATAGAAACGTAGGTTTTGTGCTGTGCCACGTCAGCGGTCTTTTATCCTGCAGGTCAACTGCGAAGCACTCACAAATCCTTAACAATAGCAACTTTATACTGATGCTCTGTGAAACCAGAGGAGATCAAGAAATATCAAGTTGAGACAGAGAACAAACAACTTGCTTTTTTCTTTGAATAAAACAAAAACCAGACCTGACACATGAGGAAAAGACAATCAGTGAAATAGAAAGGAAGTAACGTTACCTGGGCCTGCCTGTTACCCATTAATTGTGCTAAATTTATTGGACTTTCCATTTATGTCATGTTAATTAATTGATGTTAAATTGGGTTACACAAGACAAATTTACATCCTGTTTATTGTGATTTAATGATATCTATAACATGTAACAGGCCTCTGGGGATCTAGAAAAAAGAGGATTCCTTAACTTCATAGGGCAGAGAAAAGGCAATCAAAATTTGTGCCTAACCTGTTCTATACCTGACCTGGGAATGCTCAAATGGGAGCAGTTTAGAGGGCGCCCTACTTTGCATCCTAAACATGCTGGATCTAGCCTCGAATTGCTTGATACTGATTCTGAATGCCAAAAGTGATCCATTCTCCAACATCATTGTCAGTCCTCAATTTGATGAGCACCAAATTCATAAGAAGAATAAAATCCATTCAACAATATACTTGAAAAAAAAATGCAGCCCAGACATTCCCACCGCCAAAGTGCAAAGGAATGGGAGGTCCCCTGCCTGTCTGGCCTTGTGATCTGCCGCAAAGTCTGGCGCAAGTACTGGGATGCTTTCCCAAGCAGACCTGACAAGATTTCGAAGAGGTTCTTTTGGGTGGGGCAAATACTGGCCTAGTTGAAGATGTAAAGTTTCCATATTTGAATTCTGATGCTTCCTCCTTAGGCTCACATTCCCAGCCCAAACTTAGCCCATGGCTCAGTAACATTCATTTGCATATTCAGCCTTTTATACATTGCGGATACCATACAAACCATTATGGTAGCAATTACAATAAGAACAAACTGGGTAAGAATTAAAACCTGTCAGAGAATTCTAGCCCAAGATGTTGTCCCACGTTATATACTGTTTCCCACCATTTACGCTATCCTAACTGTCCTATATTCCTTTCTATGGTCGCATTTCATTGTTGTAGATCAATTAGGCGGTGCTCTGATGTGACTGTGCGGTCAAGTATAGTTTTAAGACTCAGTGACAATGGTGGAATCGGATGTCCAAACTCTTAAACCGATTTCCACCTGAATTTCCATAGTATTATGAATGTCCACTGGGATCAGGACCGAACTTGCAATTCTCCTAGCTGTTCATCAGTTATGAAAGAAGGGATACGATTGTTCTCAATATTTTCCAATCCCTTTTGTACCTAAGACATCATATATGAGCCATACATGCCGCACGTGATCCCTTTGGAGATTTAAGTCTTAGATGTCATTATGTCACTTATTACCTCATTAATCTCTTTACCCACTTCCCTGTTACATTGTTCAGTTTCACCATCACCTTGTCCCCCACTTCAAGACCCTTAACATAAGGCCCAAACTTGTGCCGGCACTTATTATTGTGGCCAATGGATAGGGCAGAACTTAAGTACACGTGTCGTAAACGAGCGTGTAACTGCTCCATATATGTGTCCATGGTCACGCTCTTGTGTTGAGGTCCAGAGAGGGTGCCACCTAGCCAAAGCTGTGGCAACCACATCCGCCGTCCGGTCATGACCTCGAACAGAGTATATCCCGTCATCCGGGAGGGTGAACCCTGAATTGCCATCAATATGAGCGGCAATACAACATCCCAAGTCTTACCAGCCTCTCTCACTGCCTTGATAACTTGTTGCTTAAGGGTACAATTCATACGCTCAACCGCTGCCTGAGGGTTATATGGAATGTGGAATTTTTGCCTGATTCCTAGGAGCCTTAGTGTCTCCTTCATGACCTGTCCAGTGTATTTGGCAGTCCCCAGCGAGTGAAAACTTGCTCGATAAATACCTTTGCAGTTTGGGTAGCAGTGGCTCGTTTCACAGGGATAGCCTCAACCCATTTAGAAAAGCAGTCAACTATGACCAAGATGTACTGGTTACCCTTTTGTGTCCTCTGAAATGGGCCAACGTAATCAATCTGTAAATTTCTCCATGGGCTATAAGATGCTGGGACATGGCTAGGGGGTGTTTTAATTCTGGGCCCTGGGTCATACTGGGCACACGTGAGGCAGTCATTGATAATGGCATACAAGGCCACCACATCTGCTGCATTAGCCTTTGGACCATGCTGTCATCCTTCTGGTGCCCACTAGAGGTGCGTGCCCAATGGACCACCTCATTACCAAGTGATTTTGGGACTACCCATTTACCCTGATAAAACAACAAGTTATTCTGTACTGTAAAATTGTCTCTTCTGTTCAAGTAATCTTTGGGTCATGAGCCCTCACCTTTGATGGCTGGCTGGACTGATTTAATCCAAGTGTCCTCACCCTGTAGCCCTGCAAGATCTAAAGGGGGTGCTCCGCTTTGAACTTTATCTGGCCCTACAAGGCCACGGGTGGTTCCCACACTTTTTGGCTAGCTGATCTGCCTTACCATTCTATAATAATATCATGGACTGTTCGAATGAGTTTGTGGCGCAGAGCTGTAGGAACTACAAAAATCATTGTTTTTATTAAGGGACAATGAAACTGTTTGTACAGTGACTGCTCTTTCTAGTCAGAAAGCTGTGACTCAGCAGATAGAAATGCTGGAAACTCAAAGGGCGTCAGACCATTTCTTTAAAAACTGGTGCAGCAGGCAATTAACTTCAGCAATGCAGAAGTAAGGGTTAATTACTTCTTGCTTGTCAAAACCTTAGGGGTGGGGGTGAAATCAATCACAACAGCAGGTCTCAGACTTGCAGTAACCATATTAAGAAAATTGTAAACAATTTTACAACACCAAGTTATAGTCCAGCAATTTTATTTTAAATTCACAAGCTTTCGGAGGCTTCCTCCTTCGTCAGGTGAACACCGAAAGCTTGTGAATTTAAAATAAAATTGCTGGACTATAACTTGGTGTTGTAAAATTGTTTACAATTGTCAACCCCAGTCCATCACCGGCATCTCCACATCATATTAAGAAAACAGTGCTTTGCAAACGTTTGAATTGATTTAAAACAAAACTATTCGGCTTTAATTTAAACTGTATAAAGTAATAGCAGTTTTTAGCTGTAATCCAATTAAAACAAAGTGCTTTGCAGAAGTTCAAATTGATTTACAATCAGACACCATCCTGTAAATGTAACTTGTAATTCTTCAAAGCTACATTTAATCATTTTTTTTGAAAAAAAACTTTGTGCTTTTAACAGTGGCATAATGTAAATTTCAGTCGAAATAAATCCACACCAGCGTCCTTAACTTAGAATGTAAAGCACAAAATTTTCATCAAATCTCCCATATTCTGGGCGTACAATCTTAAATTTAAATGAATATACTCAACAACCATATTCATGCTTTCATGTGCCTTAAAAATATTGATTCCCTGAATCGGTTATAAACTCAGAAACTGCCAAATTCTGCATGATAATCCCAAATTGCGGACCATTCACATAATTTGCATGACTAGCTGTCGGTAGTGGCCATCCACAGAAAACCAGTTTCATAATTTGATAATTTAATCAAACACTCAATCTGTCAATTACTCCAAATCAGTTCAAAACCAAAAACAGAAGGACTCAATATCTCAAAAATAATACGTGTGCGTACATATATAGAGAAAACAATTAACAAATTTAAGACAGCGTATGCTTATAGAAAAGACATTGATTAAAACGCTTAAAGTACTCCCAACATCAAAGATAAGACTACAGAGGGTTAAACTGCTTTTAGCTCTGTGAAAAGAAGATGGTGGAGCTGTTACCGAAAACAGACATCTCACAGACACATTTCTAAGGAAGACTTTCAAACAAAAGAGATGCTGTAGCTTGTTAAACATTCGTAGCATTCTTAATGATAAGCCATCACCAAACTTCCACACATTCACATACACTTTCATACAGACTGAAATTCCAGCAGCCTTTTCCTTTTAAAATAAAAATGAAAAATGCTGGAAACACAAGCAGGTCAGGCAGCACCTGTGATATTCTGCTTTTGCCTTTTCTTCCTCACAACAATTTTAATTCTTGCTGTGAGCTTTTAACTTCTTTTTCTTTTTCTTCGCCCTCAAATGTCCAACCCTGAGTTTTTTATGCAACTCTTTCACAGCCTTTCTCTGCTGTGATGTGGAGATGCCGGTGATGGACTGGGGTTGACAATTGTAAACAATTTTACAACACCAAGTTATAGTCCAGCAATTTTATTTTAAATTCACAAGCTTTCGGAGGCTTCCTCCTTCCTCAGGTAAATGTTTCAGGAGCACCTCGAAGCCTACGCATTTATACATATAGAACAATACATGGTGTTTACAGAATGCCCCTGCAACTGCCCGTTGCCAAGGCAATCACCGTGTTCAGACAGAGAGGTGTCACCTGCAGAACCCCCGAATACACATTCAACAAAAAAACAAACAGGGAAAAAAAAACAGAGAGAGGCAGAAACATCCGGAAGGCATTTCTCTGCTGTGACAGGACTGATATAAACCTCTCCTTCTCCTTCTGTGCTTTATCGGCCAGCATTTTATTCGCAGCCTCACACAAAGTCTGATGGTTTCCAACTAATAAAGCACAAGTTCCTAGTTTCTCCTGAATATATTTCTTTGCTTTATCCACCACAGTTTTTACTGGCTATCCTTCCATCTTCCTTCAACTATCAATCTCATCTGCTATGGCTAAACACACTCCCTCTACTTTATTAGAAAAACATTTTTTTTCAAGGTTGTGAGGATATAATCTCTTGTCACGTTAAACAACTCAACAACAACAATGATGACAACAACAACAACTTGCATTTATATAGCGCCTTTAATGCAGTAAAACATCCCAAGATGTTTCACAGGAGTGTAATCGAGCAAAATTTGACACCGAGCCACATAAGTAGATATTAGGGCAGGTTGGTCAAAAGCTTGGTGAAACAGGTAGGTTTTAAGGAAAGAGAGGTAGAGAGGTGGAGAGGCTTAGGGAGGGAATTCCAGAGCATAGGACCTATGCAGCTGAAGCAATTCCAGGGTATTCCAAATGCACCATGGTACGGCCCCTAGACTATTGCACAGGTCTCTCATGACTTAAAACTCTTAATCCCAACTTTCCCGTACAATAACCCAAACACATATGCTTTGTGCAAAACTGCACCTCTTGTCTCTCGTTGTGCGCCAAAATGAGAGTAACCTGTTAAAGGATCACTCCCTTGCACAGAGACGTAGGGTGTTTTGTTCCAAAGTATAAAGATTTTATTAAGAAGTTACAATATAAGTAGCAAAGATATTAAAATACAAGAGTACAATTATAACATACTAAATAAGATGTTTAGATACAACTTGGCAAAGCTTAGCACCGCCAAGGTTCGGGGTGCACTCTCGAAGGTCCTTGATATTATTTGAGCATGTCCAGCCTCGCTCTGAGAAACGTTCTAACATGGACGATTTACATCTCAACTTATATACGTTATTAACACATTAGTTCTAGTAGGCCATGTGCACTCGTGAGGCCTCCCATCAATCATTCTCTCTGTCTCATGGAGCTGCCATCTGTTTCACTCCCTGCACATTCCAGATAACATACAATACCTGACATTATCAGGCCTCCCTGATAATGGAGACAGGCTCTCTCATTACTCACGGGTGCATTATTTACACAAGGTTACCAAAAGCCTGTTGATGCTTATAACAGAGAATAGAAGGCCTTGTTCAGAAGACAAGCCAGTATAATGCTTTTCCTACAGAGAGGTTAGAATTGGTTTTACACAGAGGGTTGTTAGGACATGCAATACCCTATCAGAAACTGTGGTTGAAGCAGAATGGCTTTTCAAAAGGAAAGTGGATAAGTATTTGAAAAAGAATTTAAAAACTTATGAGGAAAGTGTAGTAGAATGAGACTAAGTGGATAGCTCTTACAGAGAACAGGCAGAGATACAATAAGCAAATAGCCTCCCTCAGTATTGTAGAATTCTATGATCTTATAGGGCTGATTTTAACTTTCAGCAGTGGCAGGAAATAAGCAGTAGCGGACCACCCACCCGATATACACCTCGATCGATTTGACTTCAACGGAAAGGAAAATTGAATGGAGTGTGTAACCCACGACCTCCATCACTTAGTAGGTCAAGGGTAGCAGGCCCAAGGGAACACCATCACCTCCAAGTTTCCCTGCAAGTCTCACACCATCCTGACTTGGACATACATCGCCGTTCCTTCATCGTCGCTGGGTTAAAATCCTGGCACTCCCTCCCTAACAGCACATGGACTGCAGTGATTCAAGAAGGTTGCTCACCTGCTCAAAGGCAACTAGGGATGGGCAATAAATGCTGGCCTTGCCAGTGCTGCCCATGTCCCAAGAACAAATCATTAAAAAAAATCTATGGAATAGGCTCCCAGGGAGACAGTGGAAGCAAATAGTGTTGATTCATTCAAATGCAAATTAGATAGATTTCTTTCAGAAAATCATATTTTAGGGTACAGTATATGAGTAATTTGAGATATGGCATATGGTAAGTGTGGCATGCTTGGGAGGAACAGATGACTTTGGATCTATAGTTCCCAAAGCTTTGAACCTTTAGGGGTTTTCCTTGCCTCGGGTCTGGGTCTAAATGATAGAGATTGATTGCTATGATTAGTTAACAACCCATTGTCTTTGCATCATACGACTACCAGGATGGAAGAAGGAGAACTAGACGGCTTTTTGTCTTTTATTGTCAGATAGCCCAGCCATGTGTACGCAATAGATCTTCATTATAATTACATCGCAAAGATTCTGATAGCTCCACTAGTTAGGTGGACTGAGAGCAAATATGCTTCTTTAGCAACCCACTGTTGGATAATCCATGATAAGCAGTCTCTCAGAGACTGGATCATGGTTCATTGAAAGTGCATCACAGGGTGTTATGCAATAGCTTAACAATTCTGCGATGGCATTTGATAAAATACCAGTGGCAGTGTTACCTCTCATTGACACTATCGTGAGTGGCACATGACATTAGATAATTCTCTGGCTGGCAAGAAAAGGACACCACCTAGTAACATTAAGTCATACACACTAGAAGGTTCCTATAGCCCGATTTTAACTTTCAGCTAGTATTCAGCGAGTAAGTAGAGGTGTGAGTTTGAAGCCCACCTGCCTGTTCCAGAAATGAGGCCCAGGGTATTTTAATAGGATGTTGGCAGGAAGTGATGGAAAATCACATGGCCCAGGAGGCCACCTACTGGGACCAAGTAAGCGGTGGGCTCAGCTGCAGGGCTGCTCCGCGGCGGTCTCCCGACCAAGGAGTGGGGGCGCAAATCCATGGCAGGGAAAGCCTAAGCTTCCCTTGCAGGGCCCAGAGGAACACTCCTACTTCACAAAGGACAGTGAAAAAGTCATATCTTTCTGGGCCTTTTCTGGCCCCGATATGTTTTGCTGTGAGGTCGACCTGGCGGGAAACTCACTGCGACTTCCGCTCGAGCCGCCGAGTTAAAATTGCAGTCGGGTCCCAATGCGGTCATCGGTACTTGACGTACATATGTGAAAAAGGACCTCGGTGTCCTTGTCGCCTGCTCAGTGGAGCAGGTAAACATCGGGAACCATCTACTCCTGTGTCTCCAGGGCAGGAATGTAAATGGGCGATTTTAAACGGCCTACTAAAATAGCCCCACTAATCTTTGCTGAGTTAGCTGATCTCATCAGTGCCAGCAGTAGGTATTATTGCCCTTAGGTCCTAAAGGGAAAAGAAAAATCAGTCAATGCTCCTGCTCCTGATCACAATTCAATGACCCTGGCTGGAAAGTATGAGTGTGGGTATTGGGTGAGGACAAGACCGAACTCGGCTGGGATGCTCTCTACAGTCAATTAAGCAATTCAATGGCAGATTTTCTTCTTCAGTGTGACCAGTGAACACTTAGTTTTAAGCACAGTGAAGAGGAAGTGGAGGCAGAAGCTTATTGCATAAGGTTTCAGGCATGACAACACTGTTCTGGGATTTCCAGGCTTTCCCCAAAATAACGACCCAGAATTTCGTGAGACGAGTGCTATTGTAATGGCGCATCTACGTTGTAGGGACCCTTGAATGGCGCAAAAGAGGAAATTATGGAGTAAGTGACTTACGCCATTACTTACGCCGGACCATAATTCCCTGGGACTTACCTTCGCGGAAAACAGTGAGAAGTTAATTATCATAGTCCCACCGCCCCATCCCCCGTCCATTAAAATCAATGCAATAGAGAATTTCCTGGATTAACGCCAGTTTTTATGCTGCTGACATTTAGACTGAAAAATAATGGCGCTGGTGACCTGCCGGTAACCTGATTAGTGACTGAGAAGAGGGTACATGTGAAAATGCTCGTAAAACTTGTAAATACGAAAAGCCAATTTCATGTGAAGTTCTTGCAATTCTTCATAAATTCAGTAAGAACGGGAAACACGGACTGTCCACGTTAGAAAGGAGCAGATTAATCACCCATGGGTACTCACTTTTGAATTTGAAATGTGCCGTTGCTTCTTGGAGCAAACTAATGGAAATGGCTGCTGATAGCATTGCGTGTATAGCTAGCTGGCTGGACACTGCACATATTAAACTACAGTACATCATTCGGATTATAAAATGCAAATCTAAAAGTGTAAGTTTTACAGTAAGCTGTGGCTACTACAGCCGGTCGGAGGCTGGGTATTTTGTGGCAAGTGGCTCACCTCCTGACTCCCCAAAAACCTCTCCACCATCCACAAGGCACAAATCATGAGTGTGATGGAATACTCTCCACTTGCCTGGATGGATATAGCTGCAACAACATGCAAGAAGCTCGACACCATTCAGGACAAAACAATCTAATTGATCGGAACCCCATCGACCAGCTTAAACATCCGCTCCCTCCTCCACCGGCACACCGTGGCTGCAGTGTGTTCTATCTACTGCAACTCACCAAGGCTTCTTCAACAGTACCTCCTAACCCTGTGACCTCCATCAAAAAGTCATATCTTTCTGGGCCTTTTCTGGCCCCGATATGTTTTGCTGTGAGGTCGACCTGGCGGGAAACTCACTGCGACTTCCGCTCGAGCCGCCGAGTTAAAATTGCAGTCGGGTCCCAATGCCGTCATCGGTACTTGACGTACATATGTGAAAAAGGACCTCGCTGGCTTTGAGCAGGTGTCCTTGTCGCCTGCTCAGTGGAGCAGGTAAACATCGGGAACCATCTACTCCTGTGTCTCCAGGGCAGGAATGTAAATGGGCGATTTTAAACGGCCTACTAAAATAGCCCCACTAATCTTTGCTGAGTTAGCTGATCTCATCAGTGCCAGCAGTAGGTATTATTGCCCTTAGGTCCTAAAGGGAAAAGAAAAATCAGTCAATGCTCCTGCTCCTGATCACAATTCAATGACCCTGGCTGGAAAATATGATGTGGACGACATCGGGGGGGGGGGTGAGCCAGCATCGGAGGTCGGGGGGGATGGGGGATCAGAGATCGGGGTGGGGGTGGAGGGCGTCTAGCATCGGGGCGGGGTCCAACGTTGGAGGGGGATGTCCATCGGGTGGGTGGGGGTGTCCTCCGTTGGTCGGCGGTTTGGGGGGACAGACGATCGTGGGGAGCCTGTCGGTGAGTTGAGCTTGTTGGTCCTGGATGAAGCATTCCTGCTCCTCTGAGCCCACAAGCAGTGCAATAAAGGCACTCACCTCATGGATCCGGCCCTTCTCGCCTGCTTTCACCTGACTTGAATCGGAAGTGATAGGAAACCTGAACAGATAAGGTTAAATTCATTTTACTTTTCTAATACACAAAATATTAAGTCCCTAAATTATTTCAATGAGGTACATTGCCCCCTTAAGTATCAGCCTGCGGCTTTAAGTGGGGGCGGGACTTCCTGGTGTCTGTCTCCTTCCACATACAAGCCTGTCTGAGTTAAACCCAGAAGTGGGCACTTTGGAGCCGGAAAGTGGTCCCGCTCCAAAAAGTTATTATTTTAACCTCCCATCCTCCCTCCACCCACCTGTCCAAGGTGCCTAAAGCTTTCCACCACTAAGGGTTTTCCTCGCCACGTGTCTGGGTCTAATTGATGGAGTTGTTAACTAATCATAGCAATCAATCTCTATCATTGTTGCATCATGCGACTATCAGGATGGAAGAAGGAGAACTAGACGGCTTTTTGTCTTGTCTACCAATTCCTATGTTATCACTAATGATAGCCCAGCCCTGTGTATGGATATAGATCTGCATTATAATTACATCACTAAGATGCTGGTCGCACCATTAGTTATGTGCATTGAGAGCAAATATGCTTTTTTAGCAATGCACTGTTAAATAATCCATGATAAGCAGTCTGGATCATGTTTCGTTGAAAGTACATAAGACCATAAGCGATAGGAGCATCATCACTGGGTGTTATGCAATGGCTTAACAATTCTGCGATGGCATTTGATAAAATACCAGTGGTAGTGTTGCCTCTCATTGACATTATCTTGAGTGGCACATGACATTAGATAATTCGATGCCTGGCAAGAAAAGGACGCCACCTAGGAGCACCAAGTCATACAGACTAGAAGGTTCCTATAACCCGATTTTAACTTCCCGCTAGTATTCAGCGAGTGAGTAGAGGTGTGAGTTAAAAGCCCACCCGCCTGCTCCAGAAATGAGGCCCGGGGTATTTTAATGGGACATTAGCAGGAAGCGATGGAAAATCACATGGCCCAGGAGGCCACCTACTGGGACCAAGTAAGTGGTGGGCTCAGCTGCAGGGCTGCTCCGCAGTGGTCTCGCGATCAAGGAGTGGGGGCGCGAGTCCGTGGCAGGGAAAGTCTAAGCTTTCCTTGTAGGGCCCAAAGGAGCACTCTTACTTCACAAAGGACAGTGAAAAAGACTTACCCTTCTAGGCCTTTTCTGGCCCCTATCCTTTTCGCTGCGCGGTCGACCTGGCAGGAAACTCATTGCAGTTTCCTACTCTAGCCGCCGAGTTAAAATTGCAGTCAGGTTCCAATGAATCTGTAAGCAATAATCTGTATTGAGTGTAATGCAATGAGGCACCCTAGCCTGTCATGAACTGTAATTATGTACAATGTGTTCATTGAACTGTACTTGATGCAACCTGCAAATTGTATAATCTGTATTGTGTACGTTTGGAATGTGATATGACAACTGTATTGTATGTATTGCTGAAAATTTTATGAATAAAGTATATTTTTGGAAAAAAAAACTTGGCGGTGGTGGTAAGAAGGGCCCTCCCAGAGCGGTCCTTCCAACACGCACGGAATCTCAGCACCACCGCGAGCTGCCATCGAGGCTGCGGCAGAGAGGAGACCATCGTCCACCTCCTCATGGACTGCACCTTCGCGCAGAGGGTGTGGAGAGAGATGTGTTGGTATCTGTCCCAGTTCATCCCCAACAGCGCGGTAACACAGGACACTGTGCTCTACGGGCTGTTTCCTGGGATGCACACCGAGACAGATACCACCTGCGGCTGGAAAACCATCAACTTGGTGAAGGAGGTCCTTTGGTTTGCCGCAAACCTGCTGGTCTTCCAGTTGAAGGAGCTGTCCACGGCCGAGTGTTGCCGACTGGCACACTCCAAGGTCCAGGACTACGTGCTACGGGACGCACTGAAGAGAGGTGTGGCCTACGCAAAGGTCCCATGGGGAAAGGCCACTGTATAAAGCCACCCCACCTTGTATTGTACAGAATGTATTAGAAAATATGTACTGTGTTTTAAAATTGATAATAATGAGATCATAATGTATACAATCTACACTGTATTGCTTCGAACTACCTTGCTGGAAATTGTGTCTTTTTACTTGAACTGTGTGTAAACTGTGTGTATCTTTAAATTTTATGAAATAAAGTATATTTTGAAATTAAAAAAACCTGGCGGTGGGGCTTGCAGTGGTCTGGAGGGAAGCCCGAAGAAGGAAAATGACAAAAGTGATTCAATTTCTTCCCCAACCCCCACCTTCCCCCATACAATGCGAATGTTCTTCATGCCTCAGGGCCTTCTGGCAGCTTCTCGAAAGCAGCATTCAGAAGGTCTTGATGCTGGTGGCCAGGAGCTTAGCTCTTAGGCCTGCAACTACACACCTGTTTCAATCCCACAATCCCAGTTTAAATCCCTCAGTTTTTCAATGTCTCGGCTGATACAGAAAGAATGCCCACTTGGGGGAGGCACTGGAGGGTTGCAGCACATGTGGAAGCATATCTCTGCATAGAGCTACTCCTTCAGGAGAGGAGGGCAAAACGAAAAATAATAAAGAGAAATTCTTGCCGCCTTTTCACGGTTGTACAGAGCTTCCCGCTTAAGGGGAAATGACACTGCACCATTTCAAATGGTTGAAAGAAAAAGCAATTTCTAAAGTTAAGGGAAATGCAAAATTTCAAACATTAACTTTGTCAAGAGTCAAGCTACAAGGAGAAAGCTAAAAATATATGATACTCTGTTAATGGTATAATTGGGTAGATTTTTGGCAGGCATGTGACTTTCAGTATTTTGGTACTGAACTATCTCAAGCAATGTTGCTCATAGCATTTTTGAAATTCCTGTTCCCCTCAGTATCACCATGGTGATGGATGAAACCCAGCAATGGGGAAACTATGGATGATTGAACAACGGCTCTGTCATTGGCCATTGGTGACTGAACAGGCACATCCTTCCAGGAAAAAATAAAACAGCAAAGGGGTCTCATATGTTCCCTTCTTTTTTTCAGTAACAGAAATAAATCAGCTGCACTGTCTCCCTGCGGCCCGAGCCCCAAGACACTTCCGTATCCTAGGACTTTGTGGCATATATACAGACATGCACAACAGTAAATTATGAGAAGTTATGCGAAGTGAAGATCTGTGTGACGATAAATCAGCTTGCAGGGGATGCAACAGGCCCAACCAGCAGTAAATAGAAATGAAGATGAAACTTGGCTGTTGAGTTGCATACTAAGGCCATGTTAGGGATGCTCCTGTCCAGGATACAAGTTACTGAAATATTCCTGATGGAAAGTCTGATTTGGGATTCTAGTTGTATCATTACCTAATATTCACTCACAAAGTTGTTCTCCAAAAATTATTCAGTTATGATGAAGAGTCCAAACACCAGAGCACAAAAGTTAAAACTGAGGAAGTTAGGAGTAAGAAGGTGTAAGACATTCGGAAGGAGACTTTACCAAAATGGTTGTGGTAATTAGAGTTTTATTTAGTACATGACAAAGCACAGTTGGCAAGTCAGATTGCTAACAGTTTTACCATCTAAGGCAATAGACACAATAAAAACAGCTTTTCTGGATAGAGATGCAACCCTGCCTCTTCCTTCGATTCTCTACTCCCAGTTCTATCTTTCTCCCAGTTTATATCGTTTCCTTCCTGCCGTATCATCTGATCACCCTGCAGTCCCCATTATGTGGCTCCATTATCACGTCTTTCTTCTATTGTTCACTTTACGTCGCATGCAAACTCACTTAATTAGTATGGAAACTTGCCTTTGAATTGTGTAAAGATCGTAATCTCACCCATTTGCCCTTACTTCCCTTGAACAATTGCCCTCATGCTATGATCAAATGGCCAATCGCTCAGACAATATGGTCAAATGGTCCCCTTATCAATACCTCACACAGTATGATCAAACCAGTTTCAATTTACTTTGCATCACCCAAAACTCACTAACCCCATAAAAAAAACTAACTCCATGTTTGAATTCTACAGATTATTAGTATAGTGTGTTCATAGGTTCTAATCTTGTCCTAAAAATGACCTCTTTGAACCTGCTTATAATGCAGATTCTTAGTTTTAAAATGTGTTAGTGTCTTTAATATTGTGAAATGTTTAATCAAGTTATTAGAATTATTAAATTACCAGGGAAGAACATTGAAGAGGACATCCTACATAGATCCAAGAGACAACTACATACAACTTTAAGAGAAAAGCTATTGAGGGAAATGGTGAGGACTCAGGCTTGTTTGTCCTAATGGTCTTTTTCTGTTGCTATAACTTCTTATTCCAGTGTTCAAAGTTATTTTAAAGTGAATTTATTATTTCATAGGAACATAGGAACAGGAGTATGCCTGCTTGACCAGAGAAAGAAAGCTTTGATCCTGTGACACTGTTTCAATTTGAACACCTATGCTGTTGTTGTAAGGCCTCCAATTCTCATAGAATTCAATACTGCTATTAATTAGCTCCATAATTCCAATAACTCCTACACTTCACTTTGCTTCAAGCCAAGGCAGTGTTTATCCCTGTGTAACCGTTTGTGAAAAGAGTTGAAAAAGATGTGACAACTGTTGGGATTAAAGCTGGTTTTAAACTGGCACTCGTTTAGTTCGTACTCCAGGAGACCAACGTCTGTGATGCTATAGGGACTGACCCCCCCCAATAGGAATGTTTAACAGGGGATGAGTGATAGATGAAAGTCCCTTTCTCGAGACAGGAACAATTTGTTAAAGCAGTTTTAATTGCAGGTTTGACATGAGAATCATAAGGTGACAATGTAAATTATCTGCCCCCTCTGCACCACTCTATACTGGAGCAAAGTGGAGCTTTGGGTAGCATGTGGTGCTTACTACTCACATTTGCTCCCTTTCCTTTATATCAAGGGGTCAAGCACTCTCATTTTAGAGCACTCTATAATCTAATTATTAATTACATTTTTCAATGAGTGACTTGACAACATTGCAAACACGGAAATCTCTTAGTCACTAGCGCACACTCAGATTGTGGCAGAGCTACAGGAAGTTCAGAGAATGCAGGACTGAAACGGCAAAGCTATGGAACTTTTGGAAAAGGATCAAAGAGAGTCAAATGTCCGTGGCACAGTGCAACAAAGGCTGGAGTGGGGACATTCCCCATGTTTAGCGCCACAGACGATTTCAGTGCAAACTTGGGGACAGGTACCCAGAGGGTGGAAGCTGCCCATGGAACTGTATCCTGACATAAGTCATGAGAGGAGTATAAGAAGAAAAATACAAAACCGGACGGAACACCATCTTAGGTGGACTCAGTCTGGTGGAATTGGAAAAATCACGTTTGCCTCTGTTCTTTGGCTTTTGCCGTAGGATGGTGAGATTTTTTCTTAGAAATTGGACTTTCTTTGTCCGAGTAAAAATATTTGACTTCGTCCTTTCAAAACCCCTTTTCCATTGATTGATTACAACCAGCAACCCAAAGGAAAATAATTCTTGGGTTTTAGGAACACAATAAGTATTGATGTCTCGTCACGCGTTTGCTGTGAGAAAGAAACAACATGGAGCCAATTTAAATCCTGTACTTTTGGCAGTAAAAGAACAATCTAGCTGTTACCTCTATCATAGCAAATAATTGAGGCAGGTATTGCAAAATGTATAATGGCTCGCTGGTGTCTTGTTTTCCAAGTACAGCAATTAACTTGTGACAGCAATCAACTGGGATTAGTATAGCTCTGGTTGAAAACCAACAAATAGAAAGATTATCTACACACAAAGGGTTGTAGAAGTTTGGAACTCTCTTCCGCAAATGGCAATTGATACTAGCTTAATTGCTAAATTTAATTCTGAGATAGATAGCTTTTTGGCAACCAAAGGTAATAAGGGATATGGGCCAAAGGCAGGTATATGGAGTTAGATCACAGATCAGCTATGATCTTATCAAATGGCGGAGCAGGCACGAGGGGCTGAATTACCTACTCCTGTTCCTATGTTCCAGTAACTGTTGTAAAACAATCTGGTGCAGCAAGCTGGAGTCATAAAGACAAAGCATTGAACACCATTCTACTGCAATTTCAAATGGTGAAATTTATTCATACAATTCTAGTCATTGTGGCATTACCCTTTTTTAAATTTAAAAAGAACGTCAATAATATCATATAGGGGTGACTGGCAGAAGACAACTTAAACCATTCACCATATCTCAAGACTGTAGTGCCTAGTGTGGTACTGTGCTGTGCAACAACAACTTGCATTGATATAGCACATAGTAAACATCCCATGGTACTTCACAGAAGAGAACTGGGCCCCGATATTAGAGTGGAGACGGCCTGGCAGCGGGGGTGGTGGTTGGGCATGTGGGTAACCCACCCAATAAAAAATGACTATTTTGCACACGATCGCGATTTAATTGGTGCCACTTAACGTGGCTTCCAGGTTTGCTGTCCGAAAGCTGCGCAGTGGACGGACTGTGCACCCGCATCACAGGCTGTCAGCTGGAGGAGCTCTATTTAAAGGGGCAGTCCTTCAGTGGCTTTTCCTGGAGCAAACACCCACACACCACAGTGGAGCAGCAAAGGGGCAAGGCTGCTCCAAGATTCAACGATGCCTCACTCCAGGTGCTACTGGATGGGGTGAGGAGGAGGAGGGGTGTGTTTTACCCGGTGGACGGGAGGAAGTGGCCTGCCTCTGCCACCAAGAAGGCTTGGCTCGAGGTGGCAGAGGAGGTCACAAGCAGCAGCAATATCTCACGCACATGGAACCAATGCAGGAAGCGCTTCAGTGACCTAACTATGTCAGTCAAAGTGAGTACACTTATTGATTCTCCTATGTTCCGTCTTCCACATCACCGCCCCCACCCCCCAACTCATTCTGCACTGCCAACACTACTCTATCACATCACTCCTCACACCCACTTAAGGCTCAGCCTCAACTTACCTGCACTTCCTCAGCACTTCCTCACCTCCCCTTTAGTCACGCCACCACTAGCACTCAACCCAATCCTCATACAATGTCTTGGTTCTGTCTCATACTCACCCTCTGATGCATCTCTTTCACGGTCAGCCGCACCCAAACCAATGCATTCATCAGTTGGCCACTTCACCATCACTCACTCACGCGTCTGTACTTTCTCCCCTTATAGGAGAAGAGAGCTCAGAATGCACGGCAGAGGGCGAGGACTGGAGGGGGGCCGCAACAAATCATTGTCCTCACAGTGGCAGAGCAGGAGGCGCTGGAACTCAGCCGAACCCTCGGGTGCCTGTCTGTCGGGGACGCCGAGACTGGCACCCGACAAATGTCTGGTGACATAACTTTAATATTCATCGCACACAATATGAATTGATGTTAACATGCCTTGCCATCTTCAGCACCTCAGTATGCCCATCACAACATGACACATCTGTGATGATGCTTAATATTGCCTTCTGTTCCCTTACAGGGCCTTCAGCGATCGCTGTGACTGCAGAAGGCGATTCCTCAGAGAACCTGCCAGCCTCTAAGGGTTCACCATCACATCTTAGCGAGCCATTCACCAGCGCAGATACTCACACCTCGGTGGGTCCTAGTCCTCAGTTAATTGGGTTGGCACCTGGTGAGTTACCACACACGTGAGTACAAGCAGACACTGGTGGCAGGGACAGCTGCGGAGAGTCCGCGTTGGTGGGAGCACTCCTCTCCAGGCTCTGCTCCGCTGGACGCAGATGCTGAACCCTGGGGGCCATCCTTTAAAAGGAAAATGATCGAGGGACAGCAGCACATTTGGGAGGTGCTGGAACAGGTGCCACGCGCAGTCTCCACAATAGCGCAGAGGATGGAGGAGTCCAACTCCTGCATGAGTGGAATGGTGGCACAGGTACCGGAGGGAAATCTCTGAGATAGTGTCACAGGGACGTGAGCAACTCTCTGAGATACTGGGCCCGATTTTAGCAGGGCTGCGGGTTCTCGGCAGATGGGCTAGCGGGCGCGTGGGTAATGCGCCCGGTGAAATTAGTGGGTTTCCCGCCCGATCGTAGCAGGCAAACCACTAATTGGATTCACTTACCTGCTCCTCCGGGTTCCCCGCTGCTGATCTGCGCGTCGGGCGGGCTGCACATGGGCAGTAAGATCTGTCAGCTGGAGGCGCTCTATTTAAAGGGGCAGTCCTCCACTGACAGATGCTGCAACCAATAGCAACGATGACTGCATGGAGCAGCCCAGGGGGAAGGCTGCTCCCAGTTTAATGATGCCTCACCCCAGGTATCAATACATGGGGTGAGGAGGAGGGGGAGGACAGAGATCTTCCACCCAGCGGGCGGGAGGAAGCGGCTCGCCTCCGCCACCAGGAAGGCCTGGCTCGAGGTGGCAGAGGGGGTCACCTGCGCCACCAACATATCGCCCATCTGCACACAGTGCAGGAGGCGGTCCAATGACCTCAGTAGGTCAGCCACAGTGAGTACACGTAGTCCTTCCCCTACACTCCGTCTGCCACATCACTGCCCCCACCCCACATCTCCTTTGGCACTGCCAACACTTCTCTGTCACATCACCCCTCATACCCACTCAAACCCCATCCTCATCTTACCTGCACCTACTCACCTCGCCAGTACTCACCCCGCCACTACCACGCAACCCAATCCTCATACAATCTCATGGCTCTATCTCATACTCACCCTCTCGTGCATCTCTCTCACGGCCAGCCTCACTCAACCTGCCACCACCTGTGCTGCAGCCACAGGGCATGCATCACATATGTGCAGTAGGCAGCGTAAGGCAAACGTGTCGTGAGCATGAAGGGGATGCACAAGGGTGTTTGAGGGTTTGTCATGGTTGTTACTTATATTGAATTTCAGAACAACTCACATCACACATTATATTGGCACCACTACTGCCATGTCTTCGCGAATCCTGTCCGGTTTGTGCAATAATGCCCGCTCCTGGGTATCACTATGAGGACCCACCACTGATGCCACCCATTGTGTCACTGCGGAGTGGGTGTAGGTGTATTTGCAGGGCTCTTCTGCGCAGACGACTGAGAGACACCGGCGATGTCCCCGGTTGCACCCTGGAAGGCTGCGGAGGAGAAGTTCGGGAGGGCAGTGGTGACTTTGACAGCGACAGGTAGGAAGATGGTGCACGGGCCAGCCAGGAGCAGCTCGGCATGAAAGAGGCTGCAGATGTCCACGGCTACATGTCGAGTGACTCTGAGCCTCCGTGTGCACTGCTGCTCAGAGAGGTCCAGGAGGCTGAACATCGGTCTGTGGAACCTGTGGCGAGGGTAGTGCCCTCTGCGACGCACCTCTCTCTGCAGTAGCCCTCCCTCCTGCTGTACAGGTGGATGTGTCACAGCACTCTGTTGTGGAGCTCCACGTGTCAGAGGTGGACGGCGTGGATGGCGAGGCTGGTGAGGCTGGTGATGCTGTTAGCCCTCCGAGGAGGTCATGACTGCAGCTACGGCGGCCCCCATCCGGAGGATGTACATCTGAGGGGGTCCGCAAGGTAGGTACATGTCTCCGGACCCCGGGGTAAGTGTGCAGGTTGGTGACTTTGACCGTCAGGAGGAGGGTGGTGGAGGCCAAACTTTGTCCCAAGTGACAGAGTGGCCTCCTGAAATGGGTGAGGGTCTCCCCCCCCCCAACCTGTCAAATGGACCTTTGCAGCTGCCACAGGCTGACAGCTGCAACATGTCCATTCGATCTGGGAGTGTTTCCCCCAGTGTGTGAAACAGTCCCATGTTGATCAAAAATCACACACAGTCCCTTAATCAGGTCAGTTAATGACCTGAAATACCAAACTAAATATTGTCAAGTGGCGTCCCGCTGGCTTTAATTGCCTGCGGGATTCCCACCAGCGGGGGCTGCGCGCGCACGCCGGCGCGTCAGCGGGGAACCCGGAAGTGGGCGGGATCGAGGCGGGATCCGGTCCCGCTCCTGGATTTCCCGATTTTCAGGGCCCCCCCGCCGAGAACGCACCCAATAGCGGGTGCTAAAATCGAGCCCACTGTCACGGGTACATCATGAACAGCGACACTTGATGCCACCCGTTGGGTCACTTTACAGTTGGTGTATGTGTAGTTGCAGGATTGTTTTGTGCAGCGAGGGGAGGGGGGGTGGGGCTGGAGTGGGCGCTGCTCTTTCCAGGTGGTGTGAAGACTGGACTCTTCATACATTCTGATGTTAAGAGAACCGTTCACATATCAGTGACTCTCTGGCCTCACGAGCAGCCAGGTGAGCCGCTGCTCTGCCCATGAGTTCCTCCTGCTCCCCCTCCTCCGCCTCCTCCTCAATGTGGATGGCAGATGTGGATGGGGATCCTGACGGTGTGAGTTTGAGGGGGTCCGCAAAGTAGTTACATATGTGTGAACAGAAGAATTTTGAGTGGAAAGTAAGAATTTTCAGGGAAACCACAAAGATCTCGCAGCCAAAACTTATCTGAACGAACTGAGTGCCCTGCTGCAATAAGTGACCTTTCCTCCCCATCTGTCAAAGAAGCATTTGAATGTGCAACTGGCTGCTGGTTGAAACACGTCTGTTGCAACATAGAGTTTTTCCCACAGCACGGGAAACGCACTGAGGATGCTTCAAAATCGCAGCCCTGCCTCAATGCGGAGAAAATTAAGTACTTCAACTACTTAACCTATCTCAACAACTGTGTCAAACATCAGCCTGCTGGCTTTAATTGCCGGTGGGACTTCTGCATTCAGGAGGCGCGCGCACACCCAGAGGCGCGCATCAGTGGGGAACTCGGAAGTCTGCGGGTTGGAGCCGGGTTCAGAACCCAATCAGGATTTCCCCGATTTTTGGAGCTCCCCTGTCCCCAATGCACCCGCAATTTCCCGGGAAAATTGAGACCCTGGACTCTGAGCAGTAATGCGAAAGATGACCAAAGGCATGGTCAGAGATAGGTTTTGAGCAGGCTTTTGATGATGGCGAGAGGTGTAACAAGGAGAAGGGGTTTAGGGAGGGAGTTCCAGAGCAGAGAGCAAAGACTGCTGAAGGCTCTGCCACTGATGGTGGGGAGGGAGAGGGTGATGTAGAGGAGGCCAGATTCTGAAGACCAAGGATTATGGACGAGGATATAGGACTAGAGGAGGTTGCATAGGTAGGGTAGGACAAGGCTGTGCGGGGATCTGTAAATGTGTTGGAGAATGGGGAGCAAAGAAGGTAAGTGTGTATAGGGGTGATGGATAAAAAGGATGCTGGTAATGCAGTTTTGAATGAGTTGGACTTTATGTAGGGTGGAGTTTGGGAGGCTGGTGAGGAGGACATTAGAGAAGTTTGAAGTTCAGCTCAGGGTCGAACATGGCACTAAGGATTTGAACTGTTGGCTTCAGTGTGAACAAGCAGCTGATACAAGCATTTGATACAAGCCAAATAGGATGGCTTTAATCTTGCCAGTGTTAAGTAATTGAAAGTTCTGGTTCATAGAATCATAGAAGTTACAACATGGAAACAGGCCCTTCGGCCCAACATGTCCATGTCGCCCAGTTTATACCACTAAGCTAGTCCCAATTGCCTGCACTTGGCCCATATCCCTCTATATCCATCTTACCCATGCAACTGTCCAAATGCTTTTTAAAAGACAAAATTGTACCCGCCTCTACTACTGCCTCTGGCAGCTCGTTCCAGACACTCACCACCCTTTGAGTGAAAAAATTGCCCCTCTGGACCCTTTTGTATCTCTCCCCTCTCACCTTAAATCTATGTCCCCTCGTTATAGACTCCCCGACCTTTGGGAAAAGATTTTGACGATCTACCTTATCTATGCCCCTCATTATTTTATAGACTTCTATAAGATCACCCCGAAACCTCCTACTCTCCAGGGAAAAAAGTCGCAGTCTATCTAACCTCTCCCTATAAGTCAAACCATCAAGTTCCGGTAGCATCCTAGTAAATCTTTTCTGCACTCTTTCTAGTTTAATAATATCCTTTCAAGTGTGGCCTTACTAATGTCTTGTACAACTTCAACAAGACATCCCAACTCCTGTATTCAATGTTCTGACCAATGAAACCAAGCATGCCGAATGCCTTCTTCACCACCCTATCCACCTGTGACTCCACTTTCAAGGAGCTATGAACCTGTACTCCTAGATCTCTTTGTTCTATAACTCTCCCCAACGCCCTACCATTAACGGAGTAGGTCCTGGCCCGATTCGATCTACCAAAATGCATCACCTCACATTTATCTAAATTAAACTCCATCTGCCATTCATCGGCCCACTGGCCCAATTTATCAAGATCCCGTTGCAATCCTAGATAACCTTCTTCACTGTCCACAATGCCACCAATCTTGATGTCATCTGCAAACTTACTAACCATGCCTCCTAAATTCTCATCCAAATCATTAATATAAATAACAAATAACAGCGGACCCAGCACCGATCCCTGAGGCACACTGCTGGTCACAGGCCTCCAGTTTGAAAAACAACCCTCTACAACCACCCTCTGTCTTCTGTCGTCAATCCAATTTTGTATCCAATTGGCTACCTCACCTTGGATCCCGTGAGATTTAACCTTATGTAACAACCTACCATGCGGTACCTTGTCAAAGGCTTTGCTGAAGTCCATGTAGACCACGTCTACTGCACAGCCCTCATCTATCTTCTTGGTTACCCCTTCAAAAAACTCAATCAAATTCGTGAGACATGATTTTCCTCTCACAAAACCATGCTGACTGTTCCCAATCAGTCCCTGCCTCTCCAAATGCCTGTAGATCCTGTCCCTCAGAATACCCTCTAACAACTTACCCACTACAGATGTCAGGCTCACCGGTCTGTAGTTCCCAGGCTTTTCCCTGCCACCCTTCTTAAACAAAGGCACAACATTTGCTACCCTCCAATCTTCAGGCACCTCACCTGTAGCTGTCGATGACTCAAATATCTCTGCTAGGGGACCCGCAATTTCCTCCCTAACCTCCCATAACGTCCTGGGATACATTTCATCAGGTCCCGGAGATTTATCTACCTTGATGCGCGTTAAGACTTCCAGCACCTCCCTCTCTGTAATATGTACACTCCTCAAGACATCACTATTTATTTCCCCAAGTTCCCTAACATCCATGCCTTTCTCAACCGTAAATACCGATGTGAAATATTAATTTAGGATCTCACCCATCTCTTGTGGTTCTGCACATAGATGACCTTGTTGATCCTTAAGAGGCCCTACTCTCTCCCTAGTTACTCTTTTGCCCTTTATGTATTTGTAGAAGCTCTTTGGATTCTCCTTTGCCTTATCTGCCAAAGCAATCTCATGTCCCCTTTTTGCCCTCCTGATTTCTCTCTTAACTCTACTCCGGCAATCTCTATACTCTTCAAGGGATCCACTTGATCCCAGCTGCCTATGCATGTCATATGCCTCCTTCTTCTTTTTGACTAGGGCCTCAATCTCCCGAGTCATCCAAGGTTCCCTACTTCTACCAGCCTTGCCCTTCACTTTATAAGGAGTGTGCTTACCCTGAACCCTGGTTAACACACTTTTGAAAGCCTCCCACTTACCAGACGTCCCTTTGCCTGCCAACAGACTCTCCCAATCAACTTCTGAAAGTTCCTGTCTAATACCATCAAAATTGGCCTTTCCCCAATTTAGAATTTTAACTTTTGGGCCAGATTGCTTGTCTAACATTAAATCATTGGTTCATCAATGATTTAATGTTAGACAAGCAATCTGATGGCACAGTGATGACAGAGAGGCAGAGTTAGCTGTAATTAGCATAGAGGTCGAAGCTACAGATAATGTCACTGAAAGGACAACATACAGATGAGGAAAAGGAGATGGTCAAGAACAGAACTTTGGAGATCTCACAAGATGACCATGCGGGTGTGGGAGGAGAGGCCATTGTTAGAGATGTGCTAGCTACATGAGGAAAGTTAGGAGTGAAAGCAAGCAAAAAAGGTCCGACAAAAGATGCTGGAGTGGTCGAGCATGTTGAACACCAGGAATAAGTTGAGGAGAACAAGGAAGGATAGAGCACCATGGTCGCAGTCACAGATGATATCACTGTGATTTTGACCATGGCGGTCCTGGTTCTGTGGGCAGGATAGGAACTTGATTGAAGGGGTTCGAACAGGAATTGGTAGGAGAGTTGAATGCAGAACTGTGTGATGAGGAGATGTTCAAGGACCTTGGAGAAGAAAATGAGGTTGAGGATAGGGCAGTAGTTGGAGAAGATGGAGGGGATGATAATGGCAGCTTTTAAAGAGGATGTGAAAAACGATTGTGCAAAAGGGAACATTAACTATATCAGTGCGCTCTGGAGCAGGGAAAGATAACTCTTTGTTCAGGAGCTGACTCAGGATGGGATTGAGGCAGCAAAAGGTGGAAGGAAATGAACCTGGTGGGAGTTGGGAAGGAGAAGCTACAGAGTGATATGGGGTCAGGGCTGGGCTGATGGTAGGACTGGGGAGAGTTGGAAACAGGACAAGAGAAGGAAATGTCTGAGGCAGCCAAATGAATAGTCTCAAACTTGGCGATGAAAAATACATGAGCACACACTTGGCATTGGAGGTGAGGATGGAGGGAAAGGAGGAAGGGAGTAGGGGGAGGTAGCTTGTCATTGAAAAGAGAAGTTTGGCATTGTTATTATCTTTGAGAATAGCCCTGGAGCAGTAGCAGAATTTGGCTGCAGAGAGGAAAGGCTAGAGCTGGTTCAGCCAGATCTGCCAGTCATATACCAGGTGCACTTCAGTTTGCAGCCCTCAGCTTTGAGGGTGTATTAGGGGAACAGAGCAGGAAGATTTCAAGGTTGATCCCTGGTCCATGCTGGTCAGTTGAGCTCAGCCAAGATGCTCTTAGGACATTAACCTTTGCTGCAGCCATTGGTTTACCCCCAGAGGCAGTAAACAAAATTACATTGTGAGGTGATTTTTCAGGTGGCACAGTATCAGTTTTATTTTGATAAACCTACAATTATATGTAATGTGATCACTTATTCACTGCTATTTTCCCTGAGGCAAATTCCTTTAACATCTGCAATTAAATATTGCAGTTACTTGTACCTATCGTAATATCATCGTGCCTGTGCCAGCTCTTTGAAAGAGCGATCCAATTAGTCCCATTCCCCTGCCCTTTCCCCATTGCCGTGTAAATTTTTTCCCTTCAAATATTTATCTAATTCCCTTTTGAAAGTTACTGTTGAATCTGCTTCCACCACCCTTTCAGGCAGTGCATTCCAGATCATTACAACTCTCTGCGTAAAAAATGTTTCCTTATGTCGTCTCTGGCTCTTTTGCCGATCACCTTAAATCTGTATCCTCTGTTACCGACTTTCTGCCACTGGAAACAGTTTCTCCTTATTTACTCTAATAAAACCATTCATGATTTTCAACACCTCTATCAAATCTCCCCTTAACCTTCTCTGTTCTAAGGAGAACAATCCCAGCTTCTCCAGTCTCTCCACATGACTGAAGTCCCTCATCCCTGGTACCATTCTAGTAAATCTCTTCTGCACCCTCTCCAAGGCCTTGACATCTTTCCTAAAGTGTGGTGCCCAGAATTAAACAATACACCAGCTGCGGCCTAACCAGTATTTTATAAAGGTTTAGCATAACTTCCTTGCTCTTGTACTCTATGCCTCTATTAATAAAGCCCAGGATCCCATATGCTTTTTTAACAGCCTTCTCAACTTGTCTTGCCACCTTAAAGATGTGTATATGTGCACCCCCAGGCCTCTCTGTTCCTGCACTCCTTTTAAAATTGTACCATTTAGTTTATATTGCATCTCCTCATCCTTCCTACCAAAATGTATCACTTCACACTTCTCTGAATTAAATTTCATCTGCCATGTGTCTGCCCACTCCACCAGTCTCTCTATGTTCTCCTGAAGTCTGTTACTAACCTCCACATTGTTTACTACCTTTCTGAGTTTCGTGTCATCTGCAAACTTTGAAATTATACCCTCTACACCCAAGTCCAAGTCATTAATATATAAATAAAGTGACAATCTCCTGACAATCATCGCTGCTAACATAAAGACTATGTTAATGTAAATATTGTTTTAACAATGGCACTGCTCGGTCTATCCAGATTAGCAATGTGTCTGAAATCGTTTGAAATTGTTTCAAAAAGTCACTGAAATATTCCACCCACATGCGTTGTGGCAATTCTTTATTACTTATATGAAATATATGTTGGGTGCCTCCATCCAACCTAGGGTTGCCAACTTTGGCTGTATGTATTCCTGCATCATATGATCTCCTGCCTGCAACTGCCCCGTCCCCCCATGCTCCCGACATTGGTCACCCAACACGTCCATCCTCACAATGCACCTCCTTCCCATGCCAATTTGAAAGCTGATTGGATGATTCTTGAAAATTAGTTAAAACAACTTTTTTCCCATTTCCAATATTTTTATAACTAATAAATGAAAAAAATACTCATTTTTTTTAAATGTCCCTGTGATTTTTCTCCTGGGTTGCTCACAGCACTGTCCTGGAGATTATTTTTTATTACCTGGAGGCTCCAGGACAATCCTGGAGGGTTGGCAACCCTATCCTAACCCCCTCCCTGACTTCATAGGAATTTGTGCAAAAGTGCACTCTGTGCAAAATGTCCAGCCTTGAGATATTGGGTTAACACATAAAGGGCAACTCACCAGTTCATTAATTGTTAATGACAGACTTGAACTTGCATTACCTGTTCATCCACTAAGGGCATTGAAGGAGGATTTAGTTCTAATCATAAACAGTAGGGCTGGAGGAGTATATTATATGTGTATGTGGTGCTATATACACATATAATATACTCCTCCAGCCCTACAACTCTCCGAGATCTCTGCGCTCCTCCAATTCTGTCCTCTGTGCATCCTCGATTTTCTTCGCTCCAAGCATTGGCGGTCGTGCCTTCAGCTGCCTAGGCCCTAAGCTCTAGAATTCCCTGCCTAAACCTCACTACCTCTTTATCTTTCTCTCCTCCTTTTAGACCCTCTTTAAAACCTACCCCTTTGACCAAGCTTTTGGTCACCGGTCCTAATATGTGGCTCGGTGTCAATTTATGTTTGATAATCACTTCTGTGAAGCGCCTTGGGACATTTTACTACATTAAAGGTGCTATATAAATGCAAGTTTTTGTTAGATATGATGAGCTCTCATTCCTAACCACATATTTACAGATGGGCATGGGTTCGGAATGAGAGATTAGCTGAATTAATTATTTCAAAGTGGACCAGTTTGAGTTACTTTGTGGCCAATTTAGATGCTTCTAGGTTGAGTTGGCCAAAGATTAAACAGTATCGACAACATAAAGGGGAAATGGAGACAGCTGAGGACTTAGCCTTTGTGGTGTGGATTTCTGGTTATCTCTGCATAACAGGATGGTACAACTGCTCCTTAGTACCAGCAGCCAGAATATAATGGCTCAAATCATCAAAGTAGACTGAGGCACAATTTTTTTTAAGAGAAACCAGTTCACTTAGCCAAGTAAAATTTTCCTGAATTAATATCAACCGTGAAGCAACCGGTGAGTTGTAGCAATTAGAGACGAAAACTTTTGGAGGAATCTGATTGAAAAACCAGCAGTACCCAGAAAATGTACACACTGCCCATACCCAGCTGCCAACCAGCCCCCTGACCCATCCTCCTCGCCAGCCTGAAGCCCCCTCTGCTAAGGAAAGATCTAAAGACCCCCATCACTCCAACAAAATGCCCAGAACTCTCTAAGGCTCTCACTGCATGTATCTGCAAGTGTTAACGTGTATTATGCCATAACCCACGACAGTGTGTAAGCTTTGCTGAATTCATTAAAGGGCTGATTCCCTGACCGGGAGTTCCAAAACCAGAGTGTACTGATTTTTGACCTACTATTTAAAAGGACAGCAAAACAAGTACAGTGGGCCCACAATTTCCTGGCCAGTGCTCTCTGCGAATGCTGGGAGAGCCTCAGGGGCCAGGGTAAATCGCACCAAGAGCGAGGCCATGTTCTTTGGGAACTGGACCGACCGATCCTTTGTCCCCTTCACCGTCAGGTCGGATTACCTGAAGGTGCTGGGGATCTGGTTCGGGGGGGCCGGGGCATGCACCAAAAACCGGAAGGAGCGTATTTCTAAGGTGAAGCAGAAACTGGGACTGTGGGATCGACAATCCCTCTCAATCGTGGACAAAAACCTGGTCATCAGGTGCGAGGTGCTCTCGGTGTTGCTGTACTTGGCACAGGTCCGGCCCATACCTCGCTCCTGCGCTGTGACAGTCACCCGAGCCATCTTCCGCTTTATCTGGAGATCAAAAATGGACCGTGTCCGCAGGGACACGATGTACAAATCTCTGGAGAAAGGGGGGAAAGGCGTGCCCAATGTGGCCCTCATCCTGATGGCCACTTTTGTGTGCGGCTGCATCAAGCTTTGCATGGACCCTCAGTACGAAAACACAAAATGTCACTACGTGCTGAGGTTCTACCTATCCCCGGTGTTACGAAGGATGGGCCTGGCCACGCTGCCACGGAACACTCTGTCCAGTTGGACCGTTCCGCCCCACCTGTCCCTCGTTGAAAAGTTTATGCAAAAAAACACTTTCGACCACAAGACGATCAGTAAGTGGTCCGCACGTAACGTCCTCGAGACACTGCGGGAAAAGGAGACGATGGATCCTGTCAGTCGGTTTCCCGAGCAGACTGTCAATGTCATTTGGCAGAACGCCTCATCGCCAGAGCTTTCAAACAAGCACCAAGACCTAGCTTGGCTGGTGGTGAGAAAGGCCCTTCCTGTCAGATCCTTCATGCACTCCCGGACTCTCAGCCCCACCGCACACTGTCCCCGAGGAGGCTGCGGTGGAGACGAAACCGTCGCCCATCTCCTTCTGGAATGCGCCTTTGCAAAGAAGGTCTGGAGAGAGATGCAGTGGTATCTGTCCAGGTTCGTCCCGAGCAGTTCCATAACACAGGACTCTGTGCTCTACGGGCTGTTCCCGGGGACGCACACCGAGACATCAACTGCTGCTGGAAGACCATCAACTCAGTGAAAGACGCCCTTTGGTCTGCCCGAAACCTGCTGGTCTTTCAGTGCAAGGAGCTGTCCTCGACCGAGTGTTGCAGACTGGCACATTTCAAGGTCCAGGACTACGTGCTCAGGGACGCACTGAGGATGGGTGCAGCCGCTGCAAAGGCTCTGTGGGGAAAGGCAACCGTTTAGAGCCTTCCCGCCATTGTATACCGAGGGGCTGCAATCAGGGAAAACTCCCCCTCGGGCAGAATGTAAAATTCAAATTGCTGCAATGTGCCTGTAATTAATCTGTAATGTACCTGTAATGAATCTGTAAGCATTAATCTGTATTGAGTATAATGCAATGAGACACCCCAGAGTGTGATGAACTGTAATTATGTACAATGTATTCACTGGACTGTACTTGATGTAACCTGCAAATTGTATAATCTGTATTGTGTATGTTTGGAATGTGATATGACAACTGTATTGTATGTTTTTTGCTACAAATTTTATGAATAAAGTATATTTTTTGAAGAAAACAATCAGCCCTTAACTTTTTTCAAAAGAAACACACACGCATAGAGGACACACATAGGGAACAACACCACCTGCACATTCCCCTCCAAGTCACACACCATCCTGACTTGGAAATATATCGCCGTTCCTTCATCGTCGCTGGGACAAAATCTTGGAACTCCCTTCCTAACAGCACTGTGGGAGAACCTTCACCACACGGACTGCAGCAGTTCAAGAAGGCGGCTCACCATCACCTTCTCAAGGGCAATTAGGGATGGGCAATAAATGTTGGCTTTGCCAGCGACGCCCACATCCCATGAACGAATAATAAAAAAATGGACTGAACAAAGTAAGTAAAATGCTCATTTTCAAAAGTTCAGATGAAGAGATGGCGTGGGTCAGTGTGCACTGTTGTGAAAATGTTTGACACACATGGCTCAGTGGATAAATGCACTGCCCAGCATGGTTGTAAGCCATAGAGATAAGGAAAATCCCACATTTGATCTCTATGCGTGATAAATTACATGATCTCATCGGTGGGGGTGGGCTACATTTGCACTCAGTGCCCCTGGCTTAGGGAGGGGGAAACAATTAGCCAGGGTTCCTCCTCTTGGTCACTACCCATGATGGCGCATGTGTAGAAATCAGGTGAGGGCAGGATTGGGTTTGGCTGTAATGCTGTCCCTGGTTGAACACTCTGCTGGCACTCACTGGTTAGGCTTACAGATGAAAAATGACCACTTGGGCGAGGTACCAGAGGGCAGCCGACACTGTTGGGATTGTACCCCAGCAACAACCAGCATCTTCAGGAGAGGAGGTTTAAATGAAACTATTAAAGCTGGCAACTTTCTCAAAAAAGTGATGAGACTTTAATTTCTTTACATATTGTGCAACAAAGTAAAATCACATCATCATGTCACTTGCTTGTGACGTTAAGATTGCAAAATGGCACAAGAGTTGTTGGCTCTTTTTTCTCCCTTGGAATGTTTTTTCAGGAATACATTTCCCCTTTAAGATCGCTGCGAGTACTTGTGCATCTGACTGAGGCAGAACCAGTTGAGAAATGTTTGAATATACGATTAACATTTTTAGATTCCTTGCTACATTATAATATTTGGAAGCTGCACAGAAAGCTTGTCACAGCGGCAGTCATTCCATATGGTTTGTCTTTCGTTGGGGGAGTCATAATTTATCAGACCATAAATTTAATATTTGTCTTTCAGTTGCAGAAATGCTCATGTCATTTTCCAACTTTGCACCGAGTGCATTAACCAGAAGTGGTTCATTTTTTCCTCTATAAACCTTTGATCCTTGGATATTTGGAAGAGCTCTAACTTGAAATGTGCACTCTTGCCCTTGTGGTCAAGTTTCTAAATGTGATCGAAACTAGGCGCATCCACAACAACAACAACTTGCATTTATATAGCGCCATTAACATAGTAAAATGTCCCAATGCGCTTCACGGGAGCAATTATAAAACAAAATTTGACACCAAGCCACATAAGGAGATATTAGAACAGGTGACCAAAAACTTGATCAAAGAGGTAGGTTTTAAGGAGTGTCTTCAAGGAGGAGAGAGAGTTGGAGAGGCGGACAGGTTTATGGGAGGAATTTCAGAGCTTAGGTCCCAGGCAGCTGAAGGCACGGCCGCCAATTGGGGGGGCTGTGCTACGCAAGAGGCCAGAATTGGAGGACAGCAGAGATCTCAGAGGGTTGTAGGGCTGGAGGAGGTTACAGAGATAGGGAAGGGCGAGACCATGGAAGGACCCACATCCTGGGATCGCTGGAAAGAATCAGGAGCAGATGGATTTTTCCCCTTTCCAACCCATGGACACCAAGGCCAATTGTAGCACCCATACCATTGCCCTGGCTGAGATCAGCATTGACCCAGGAATCAGACTGGAACCTTGTTGCTCTGTATGGACCATTGTAAACTAACTGAATGTTTTAAATTTTAAGAAAAGTTGATATTACCTCACCACAATTAGAATATTGAACTGATCCTGGTGTAATGCAGCATTTCAATGAGAGAGCTGGAGTGGATGCTGGATTCGTGTAGCTTTTCCTGTAAGTGTACTCCGGAAAATTTTCTGTTGTCAGTCACAGGCAGATAAATGAAACAAGTTAGAACCATATCTTGTTGAATAAGTATTTGAAGAATTGTTCTTCATTTGTAAGCAAAACACATAAAAACGCGGAAGTAAATTGTCTCGAAACCAATCATCTCGTCGAAGTCAATCATCCCATCAGCACTTTGCATGATGTTGCCATGACAATGACACATGACTGTTCTCCTTTTCCTAACCACCCTCTCACAAACCGACAGAGATCAAAGGGCTTTTGAACACAATGGTGAGAGGTATCTTTCCAAATAGCAAGACAAGGTAATGAATGAATTATTGTTTGGTCTCTGGGAGAAACCATCCATTTCACATATTACCTACCTTTCGTCTGGTACCTCTTTTGAGCACTCTCGCCTCTGAGTCAGAAGGTTGTGGGTTCAAGTCCCACTCCAGAGACTTGAGTACAGCATCCAGGCTGACACTCCAGTGCCAGTACTGAGGGAGTGCTGCACTGCTAGAGGTGGCGTCTTTCAGATGAGACGTCTGCCCTCTCAGATGGACGTAAAAGATCCCACGGCACTGTTCAAAGAAGAGCCGGGGAGTTCTCCCCAGTGTCCTAGCCAATATATATGCCTCAGCCAACACCTAAAAAGACAGATCATCTGGTCATTATCGCTGTTTGTGGGACCTTACTGTGCGCAAATTGGCTGCCACGTTTCCTATATTACAACAGTGACCACTCTTCAAAAAATACTTCATTGGCTGTAAAGTGCTTTGGGACATCCTGAAGTTATGAAAGGCATTCTATAAATGCAAGTCTTTATTTTTTCTTTTTTAAGTTATGAGAATATACATTGGGAGAGATGTAAAACAGGCTGCCAATTTGCTAATTCGCTATTGCCCGTTTTACACTATCGCACAAAGTCAAAAGTACCCCCAAACTGTGAGAATACACATTGTTTTTAAAACCGAGGATTAAAAATAACTATTTTCCCCAAGTCCTTTCTGTTTAAAGAAGGTCAAAAAAAATCCAGCAACGTGACACGACTGTTGCCCCAGTACTACCTAAGTACAGACCAGGAATTGAACCTAGCATATTCTGACCCCTGGAGCTCAGGACTGCATTGGGTGATGTCTTTCCCTGCTTGGCCACCAGGGGGACTATTAGCAAAATGAAATAAGTTACAACTATATCTTCCTGAAAAGTATTTGAAGAATTCTTCTTCATTTGTAAGCAAGACGCATAACGAAACGGAAGTAAATTGTCTCAAGACCAATCATCTCGTCGAAGTCAATCATCCCATCATTACTTTGCATGATGTTGCCATGACAACAATAACACCTGGCTGATCCACCTCAAAACAAATAATTTTTGGTGATGGCAGTGTTGCTTTAACCTGGGCAGGTTATTAAAGATTAGAGCACAAGGAATAGATTTATTTTTAAATTTAAAATTTCTAAGTTTCTTTTTACAAAATGACCTAAAAGCAGCCACACAATTTGCACGTATGTCTATAAAATATGATCTGTAAATCGCTTTGAGACATCGTGAAGTCGTGAAAGGTGCTATTTAAATGCAAGTTGTTTCTTTCTTTAGAAAAAGCATCCTAAGGCGCTTTAGAGAAGAGTAATCAAACAAAAATGGACAGCCAGCCAAAGAAGGAGATATTAAGAGGGGTTGGTCAAAGAGTTGAGTTTTAAGCAGGGTCTTAATGAAATGAGAGGAAGATAGAGAGGCGGAGGAGTTCAAGGAGGAAAAACCAGACTCAGGTTGTTGCCATGTTCAGTTTCAGGTCTCATGCCAGCATCTGTGCAGTTTATGACCCTCACATTCGAGTTATGCCAACAGCTTGCTTCACTGTGTGTTGCACAGGCTTAGTGACAAAAATATAGAGCACGCATGCACAGCGCTCTGCTCCCCAGCTAATTCATTTTTCATGTTTGGAGAGAGCCAAAGGATATCTGCTAACACTACAATGATTAAAAGATTAAGATTAAAATGTTCCCCAGTGACTCACTGGATCACTGACTCAACTTCAAACTTATACAGTGCGCAGCGAACCACTTCAAATCAATGCAAAAGCAAGAGTATAATGAGACAGTGTGAGTATATTAGAAAATTAACTATCTCGTGTCTGGTTTAGGATCAGCATTCACCTTGTGCCAGGGCAAACACTGATGTGGCATCATTTCCTGCTGTTGTTGTGTTTTCTTTATTATCGAAACAATGACTATTGGCTGAACTTCAGTTCTCAAGAGTGTGGAATAATATTTCCAAAGTACTGTCTCAAAACATAATGAGCCATGCAACCTCCTAGGAACATAGCAACATAAGAACAGGAGCAGGCCATTCAGCCCCTCGAGCCTGTTCCGCCATTCAATTAGATCATGGCCGATCAGTACCTCATTTGCCCGCCTTAGCTCCATATCCCTTAGCACCCTTCCCTAACAAAAATCTATCGATCTCAGTCTTGAAAGGTCCAATTGTCGCAGCATCCGCAGCCTTTTGGGGGAGAGAATTCCAGATTTCTACTACCTTTTGTGTGAAAAAGTGTTTCCTGATTTCTTAAATGGCCTAGCTCTAATTTTAAGATTATGTCCCCTCGTTCTTGGTTCCCCCACCAGAGGAAATAGTTTCTTTCAAAATCGTGAGTCCATGTGAGAATATAATCTCTGTCCACGGTAAAGAAATCAACAACAACAACAACAACAACAACAACAACAACAACAACAGCTTGCATTTATATAGCGCCTTTAACGTAGTAAAACGTACCAAGGCACGTCACAGGAGCGTTACCAAACAAAATTTGACACTGAGCCACATCAGGAGATATTAGAACAGGTGAGAGGTAGGTTTTAAGGAGTGTCTTAAAGAAGGAGAGGTAGAGAGGCGGAGAGGTTTAAGGAGGGAATTCCGGAGCTTAGGGCCAAGGCAGCTGAAGGCACTGTTGCTAATGGTGGAGCGATTAAAACCGGAGCTGCAAGAGGCCAGAATTAGAGGGTTGTAAGGTTGGAGGAGGTTACAGAGATTGGGAGGGGTGAGGCTGTGGAGGGATTTGAAAACAAGGATGAGAACTTTAAAATCGAGGCGTTCCTGGACTGGGATCCTTTTTGGGGAGCGGCCTGGGTGTGTATCAAATCCTTTTAACATTTTAAACACATTTTCTGCTATGGTTAAAGAGAAAGAAACTGAAAAAATAATAGAAATCTGATATATAAACAGAAAACTCTTGACCTGTGAGATCTGACAAAGTATCGACACCCGAAATGACATCTCAGATTCTGATGGATCGGCCATCTTTTCCAGTCTTTATTTCAATCTTTTGGTTCAAAGATGCAGCACCTTCAAGAAATAAGAGGCTGGAATTCCCTACGACTTCGATGAGGTGATTCGTTTTGAGGCAATTTACTTCCATTTCGTTATAAATTTTGCTTACAAACGAAGAAGAATTCTCCAAATACTTTTTCAGGAAGATATAGTTGCAACTTGTTTCACTTTGCTAAGAGGCCCCCTGGTGGCCCAGCAGGGAAAGGCATCACCCAGTGCAGTACTGAGCTATATGGACTGGAATGTGCTCAGTTCAATTTCTGGCCTGTACTCAGGTAACTGCTCTCCACTGGGGCAAGAGTTGGGGTCCTACACCTGGTCTCAGTTCAGTGCCTGTAACATTTCTGGATTTTTTAACCTTCTTTACAAGAGAAAGGACTTGGGAAAAATAGTTACTTTCAATGCTCAGGTTTAAAAAGCAATGCATATTCTCACAAGTTGGGAGTTCTTTTGATTTTGTGCGATAATGTAAAACAGGCCATTGACTTCAATGGAAGTTAAAATTGGGAGAGATGTAAAACAGGCTGCCGATTCACTATCACCCGTTTTACACTATCGCACAAAGTCAAAATTACCTCCTTTATAAAAAGAGGTACCAGATGAAAGTGATTAATGTGCTAAATGGATGGTTTCTCCCAGAGACCAAACAATAATTGATTCATTACCATGTCTGAGCATTCGGAAAGACACCTCTCACCATTGTGTTCGAAAACCCTTTGATCTCTGTTAGTTTGTGAGAGGGTGGTTAGAAAAGGGATAAACTTTTTAACACAGAGAGAGGCTTTTAAATACAAAACACAGACACCAAAAAGTGCTGCCAAGAGGTTAAAAAATGACAGGAGACTGCAGGGAGAGAGGTTCTGCACCAGGCTCTGGAACAGAAGGCAGAGGAGTTACACTGTTCAAGTCAAGTAATGATGTGGTGATGCCGGTGATGGACTGGGGTTGACAATTGTAAACAATTTTACAACACCAAGTTATAGTCCAGCAATTTTATTTTAAATTCACAAGCTTTCGGAGGCTTCCTCCTTCGTCAGGTGAACGATGTGAAAATGAAATCCTCGAAATGAAATCGCATTTATAATTCACAGAACAATGCTTGGTGAGTACAGACAGTTTTTTCAACTGCCCGTTGCCAAGGCAATCAGTGTGCAGACAGACAGGTGTTACCTGCCAGGTCTCACAGAATATACAAATCACCAAAAAAAACAACAAACAAAAAAAAACAGAGATAGAGAGGTAGAAACATAGAAAAGACAGCAACTGACCCGTTATATTAAAAACAGATAACATTTGTTCGCTGGTGGGGTAACGTGTAGCGTGACATGAACCCAAGATCCCGGTTGAGGCCGTCCTCATGGGTGCGGAACTTGGCAATCAATTTCTGCTCGACGATTTTGCGTTGTCGTGTGTCTCGAAGGCCGCCTTGGAGTATGCTTACCTGAAGGTCGGTGGCTGAATGTCCTTGACTGCTGAAGTGTTCCCCAACTGGGAGGGAACCCTCCTGTTTGGCGATTGTTGCGCGGTGTCCGTTCATCCGTTGTCGCAGTGTCTGCATGGTCTCGCCAATGTACCATGCTCTGGGGCATCCTTTCCTGCAACGTATGAGGTAGACAACGTTGGCCGAGTCACAGGAGTATGAACCATGCACCTGGTGGGTGGTGTCCTCTCGTGTGATGGTGGTATCTGTGTTGATGATCTGGCATGTCTTGCAGAGGTTACCGCGGCAGGGTTGTGTGGTGTCGTGGACGCTGTTCTCTTGAAAGCTAGGTAATTTGCTGCGAACGATGGTCTGTTTGAGGTTGGGTGGCTGTTTAAAGGCGAGTAGTGGAGGTGTGGGGATGACCATAGCGAGGTGTTCGTCGTCATTGATGACATGTTGAAGGCTGCGGAGAACATGGCGTAGTTTCTCCGCTCCGGGGAAGTACTGGACGACAAAGGGTACTCTGTTGGTTGCGTCCCGTGTTAGTCTCCTGAGGAGGTCTATGCGATTTTTTGCTGTGGCCCGTCAGAACTGTCGATCGATGAGTCGAGCGTCATATCCCGTTCTTACTAGGGCGTCTTTCAGCGTCTGTAGGTGTACATCGCGTTCCTCCTCGTCTGAGCAGACCCTGTGTATTCGCAGGGCCTGTCCATAGGGGATGGCCTCTTTGACGTGGTTAGGGTGGAAGCTGGAAAAGTGGAGCATCGTGAGGTTGTCCGTGGGCTTGCGGTAGAGTGAGGTGCTGAGGTGCCCGTCTTTGATGGAGATTCGTGTGTCCAAGAAAGAAACTGATTCTGAGGAGTAGTCCATGGTGAGCTTGATGGTGGGATGGAACTTGTTGATGTTATCGTGTAGTCTCTTCAGTGATTCTTCGCCGTGGGTCCATAGAAAGAAAATGTCGTCGATGTATCTGGTGTATAGTGTTGGTTGGAGGTCTTGTGCAGTGAAGAAGTCCAGCTCGAACTTGTGCATGAAAATGTTGGCGTATTGGGGTGCGAATTTGGTCCCCATGGCTGTTCCGTGTGTTTGGGTAAAGAACTGGTTATTGAAGGTGAAGACATTGTGATCCAGGATGAAGCGGATGAGTTGTAGGATGGCGTCCGGAGATTGGCTGTTGTTGGTGTTGAGTATTGATGCTGTCGCAGCGATGCCGTCATCGTGGGGGATACTGGTGTAGAGTGCCGAGACGTCCATCGTGGTGAGAAGTGTTCCTGGTTCAACTGGTCCGTGGCTACTGAGTTTTTGTAGGAAGTCTGTAGTGTCGCGACAGAAGCTGGGGGTTCCCTGTACGATGGGTTTCAGGATGCCCTCGATGTATCCAGAGAGGTTCTCACACAGGGTTCCGTTGCCTGATACGATAGGACGTCCGGGTGTGTTGGCTTTGTGTATCTTTGGGAGGCAGTAGAAGTCTCCCACGCGGGGAGTACGTGGGATGAGAGTGCGTAGGATGCTTTGAAGGTCTGGATCGAAGGTCTTGATCAGTTTGTTGAGCTGGTGGGTGTGTTCTTTGGTCGGGTCTGTGGGTAACCGTCTGTAGTGTTCCTGGTTGTCCAGTTGTCGGTATGCTTCTTTGCAATAGTCCGTTCTGTTCTGTATGACTATGGCTCCTCCTTTGTCCGCTGGTTTGATGACAATGTTGCGGTTGGTCTTGAGAGCGTTGATGGCGTTGCGTTGTGCTCGGGTGACATTCTGGACTGTCTTCTGAGTGCGGCTGATGAATCTGGCATTGACGCATTTCATGACAGCTTGAGCATACATGTCCAGCTGAGGGCAGCGACCCTCTGGAGGAGTCCAGTTTGACTCTTTCCTCTTCGGTTGCTGTACCGCGGATCCCTCTGTCTGCTGTTCCGGATCGTCGATTGTCTCATTGGGTTCGCTGCTGAAACTTTGTGGTTTGTGGTAGAATTCCCGGAGCCTCATTTTCCTGACGAATTCCTCTGTGTCTGCCGCGAGACTAGTGGGGTCCATTTTGGTAGTGGGGCAGAAATTGAGCCCTCGGCTGAGAACTTCGATTTCGTCTGGTTGAAGGGTGTGGTCGGACAAATTGACGATAGACTTCCCTGTGGTTGCAACCGTGGTACCAGGGTCTGCTCAGACGAGGAGGAATGCGATGGACACCTACAGACGCTGAAAGACGCCCTAGTAAGAACGGGATATGACGCTCGACTCATCGATCGACAGTTCCGACGGGCCACAGCAAAAAATTGCATAGACCTCCTCAGGAGACTAACACGGGACGCAACCAACAGAGTACCCTTTGTCGTCCAGTACTTCCCCGGAGCGGAGAAACTACGCCATGTTCTCCGCAGCCTTCAACATGTCATCAATGACGACGAACACCTCGCTATGGTCATCCCCACACCTCCACTACTCGCCTTTAAACAGCCACCCAACCTCAAACAGACCATCGTTCGCAGCAAATTACCTAGCTTTCAAGAGAACAGCGTCCACGACACCACACAACCCTGCCGCGGTAACCTCTGCAAGACATGCCAGATCATCAACACAGATACCACCATCACACGAGAGGACACCACCCACCAGGTGCATGGTTCATACTCCTGTGACTCGGCCAACGTTGTCTACCTCATACGTTGCAGGAAAGGATGCCCCAGAGCATGGTACATTGGCGAGACCATGCAGACACTGCGACAACGGATGAACGGACACCGCGCAACAATCGCCAAACAGGAGGGTTCCCTCCCAGTCGGGGAACACTTCAGCAGTCAAGGACATTCAGCCACCGACCTTCAGGTAAGCATACTCCAAGGCGGCCTTCGAGACACACGACAACGCAAAATCGTCGAGCAGAAATTGATTGCCAAGTTCCGCACCCATGAGGACGGCCTCAACCGGGATCTTGGGTTCATGTCACGCTACACGTTACCCCACCAGCGAACAAATGTTATCTGTTTTTAATATAACGGGTCAGTTGCTGTCTTTTCTATGTTTCTACCTCTCTATCTCTGTTTTTTTTTGTTTGTTGTTTTTTTTGGTGATTTGTATATTCTGTGAGACCTGGCAGGTAACACCTGTCTGTCTGCACACTGATTGCCTTGGCAACGGGCAGTTGAAAAAACTGTCTGTACTCACCAAGCATTGTTCTGTGAATTATAAATGCGACTTCATTTCGAGGATTTCATTTCCACATCGTTCACCTGAGGAAGGAGGTAGCCTCCGAAAGCTTGTGAATTTAAAATAAAATTGCTGGACTATAACTTGGTGTTGTAAAATTGTTTACAACAAGTCAAGTAAGGCGACCCACCAATATGGGAAAGTGGGCCTGTTCTTTATTTTGTATCATTATGTGAACATAAATTGTACTAATTGAACTAAGTGACTCTGATCACCCCTGTTGCTCTTTACATCTCACCTTACTGTGGAATAAAATAATGATTCGAATCAAACTACATGTGACCTTACTCTGCCTTCAGAGGGATTGAAGACACATACAAATGATATGGATCCCATTTCAGGTCACGAGGGGGTATTAGTCTTACACCTCTGGGTTCTACTATTGTACAAGTAGATATAAGACAGTGTGAGTTACTTCCATAAAAGTAAGGTGCACAGATTGCTTATGGGAGTGATTAATACCACGGAAACATAGAAGGTACCTACGGCAAATTCGAATTTGTAACAGTGCCGCATGGACTAGGAACAGAAAAATCAACCCGGATGCCTACTTCTGATTGCTACGCTGTGTGTGTAGATGGTGAGTGATGACAAGATCGGGTTCGGCTGTGATGGCCAACATGCCCTGATTTTAACCCAGCCCGCCCGAAATCTAGACAAGCCAGTACAGACCCAGACCACTCCCCAAGAAGATAAGAATGGTCCATTTCACTGTGGGGAGTGGGAGGACGGTCCACGAGCTAACAATGCCCTTGTAAAGCCCCTTAAAGGATAACAACCCAATCCTGCAACACCTGTCACAATGTAGTGAGAAACCTTGATCCCCGCCTGATCCGATCAAACTATAGGGATGATAGAAAATTATCTTGATTTCCAAACAGGGCCCTGCACAGTGATTTCACAAAATGTATGTTTTTGCCCTTTTTAATGAATTAAAACATTGCAAGAACAAAAAAAGAAAGGGACTATCATCCCACGCTGAATGACAATGCTTGATTTACACTACATACCATAAATTTTTGACATAACATCTGAAAAATAGTTCCAACACCCATTGGCTGACGAGGCCATACCTCCAAATCAAAATGTAATTGTTCCAGAACTCCTAAAGTCCCTTCATCTTGTGTGCATGTTCATTCTCACGTTCGATTATATCTCCACTGGCATCTTGGGTCTATAGCCAATGGGAAATCAATTCTAAAGTCTTTCACCTGACTCGAACATTCTGTAAAGGGAAGAGTGAGGCGGGGTGAAAAAGTCATGAGTTCTGCAAAGGTGAACGTACCTCAGCATGTTTATGTCCTAAGAGTAGCCAGTACTGTTGAACATCCAATAATGAATACAACTGTTGCTGTGATATTTACTGCTGTGTTTGTCTGCATAGCAATAGTCACATTAAAAAAAAGAAAAAGTAATTTATAGTGTGGGGTAATTATAGGCCCGTTAATTTGACTTCAATGATAGCCAAGATGCTTGAAGAAATCATTAGGGATGCCTTTTATGATCCACTTAGATAAAGAATGTCTTATCAGGGACACCCAACACAGCTTCTGAAACCCTGCAACACCCCTCACAATGTGTTGAGAAACCTTGATCCCCCACCTGACCCAATCAAACTATAGGGATGATAGAAAATTATCTTGATTTCCAAACAGCATCCTGCACAGTGATTTCACAAAATGTATGTTTTTGCCCTTTTTAATGAATTAAAACATTGCAAGAATAAAAAAGAAAGGGAATATAATCCCACACTAAATGACAATGCTATGAGTCACACTACATACCATAAATTTCTGACATAACATCTGAAAAATAGTTCCAACATCCATTGGCTGACTAGGCCATACCTCCAAATCAAAATGTAATTGTTCCAGAACTCCTAAAGTACCTTCATCTTGTGTGCATGTTCATTCTCATGTTCGATTATATCTCCACTGGCATCTTGGGTCTATAGCCAATGGGAAATCAATTCTAAAGTCTTTCACCTGACTCGAACATTCTGTAAAGGGAGGAGTGAGGCGGGGTGAAAAAGTCATGAGTTCTGCAAAGGTTATATGACCACTTAGATAGAGAACGCCTTATCAGGGACACCCAACACAGCTTCTGGAAAAGAAGATCCTGTCTTACGAATCTGATTGAATTTTTTTGAAGAAGTCACCGTGTTAATTGATGAGAGTAACCTGGTAGACATTGTCTACCTGGATTTTCAGAAAAATTTTGCTAAGGTACATCACAAGAGGTTTCTGAATAAAATAGAATCTTGCGGCATTAGCGGTTATTTATAAAATAATGAAGGGACTAGATTGTGTCCGTTTGGACCAATTATTTCAACTGAATAGTTTAGGGAGAACCAGGGGTCAGGTTTACAAGTCATGTAAGGGCAGAACGAGGTTGGATATTAGGAGATTCTTCTTTTCCCAGAGAATTGGCTGTCTGCTCATGCTGCAAATGCTGATTCAGTGAATTCCTTCAAGACTGGTCTGGACCTGCTTCTGCCTGGGGCAGAGATCACCTCACACAAGAATATAGATATGTTTTTATATCACTTTTATACAGAAAAGGATAGGCACGTATAGGTTATTAAATAAATAAGTTAGGTGGATAATGTGGAACTCAAAGGGTTGTTCGGATTAAAACACATAAGCTTTTAAAACACAGGCTTTTGGTCACAGCAAGGGGGAATGTAAGAAAGGAGATTGCTGCAATATAAAAGACAATAGGTTGCCACAGAGCATACATCAAAGGCTTGTACAACAAAGCTATGGTTCGGGAAAAGTAATAATAGGAAGTTACAGTATGGTATGAAAAGACATGAGGCTTCTCATCCCTGTCTAGGATCTGTTCAAAGAACTGGGGTCATAAAACACCCAATGGTGTTGCATCCTCCTGGAAGTACAAAATGGTATAAAAAGAGCTGCAACATTTGACTGAGTAGGAACTTTTGCTTTGCCGACAGGAACAGGTATGTGAATAGGCTGTCCCCAAAGCTGGGTGCAGCCGCCGCAAAGGCTCTGTGGGGAAAGGCAACCGTTTAGAGCCTTCCCGCCATTGTATACCGAGGGGCTACAATCAGGGAAAAATCCCCTCGGGCAGAATGAAAAATTCAAATTGATGTAATGTACCTGTAATGAATCTGTAATCAATAATCTGTATTGAGTGTAATGCAATGAGGAACCCGAGAGTGTCATGAACTGTAATTATGTACAATGTGTTAATTGAACTGTACTTGATGTAACCTACAAATTGTATAATCTGTATTGTGTGCATTTGAAATGTGATATGACAACTGTATTGTATGTATTGCTGCAAATTTAATGAATAAAGTATATTTTTTGGGAAAAAAAAGGCTTGGATATTTTGAAATATTAAAAAAAGGCTTGGATATTTTGAAATATTAAAAAAAGGCTTGGATATTTTGAAATATTAAAAAAAGGCTTGGATAAGCCATTCTCGCGATTTCCCCCTAGAAGTTCCCTGCACAGATAGTTTCAGATGTGAGGCTAATGTGTACTATTCTGTATTAAATGTTAAAGGATAAATGTTTTGAAGAAAGAATAAATGAAGTTAATTCTCAGACATATTACTGTCTCTAGCTTTACGGATCTGTTCAAAGGATAAAAAAGGAATTATTCCAACAGGTAGGTATCCCATAATATAAATCAGGGTCTAGTTGATCTCCTAGACTAGTTTTGATTGTCTAAAGGGATTGAAGAGGAATTTTCCAGTTTTTTCCCCACTGGCCTGGGCTTTTATCTTGTTTTTCACCTTTCCCAGGAGATTACATGGCTCTGGGTGGTTGGGCAGTATCTGTATTGTGATGGACCAGGCATCACAGCTATATGGGACAGGCTAGATGGACCAGTGGGTTTCTTTCCTTTCTGTCATTTTCTTATGTTCGTATGTGAAGCGCTTTGAGACATCTTGATAAAATGGATGCTGCAAAAGTGCAATAATATTATCTAGAGTCCAGCAGTTGATGCCAGTGTGACTCATGGTTACTTTCTCCTCGGTTTCACTCTGGTCCACTATAATTACACAAGCCTTTTCTACAGTCATAGTGAGGATGGACCACTGTAAGCTCCTTTATAGTATACACATGTCACTTTGTTTCTCAATATTCTCCCCTTTTCTCTTAAAGGCACTAATTACTGTTCCATGGTCTGCGAGTAGTCCTCCAGTACCTCACCTAACTGATCATTGCATGTGTGAGTCTATACAACGAGGAAGGGAAATTGGTCTTGGTCAGCAACACACAACTCGTTTTACACTTTGTCCGGTTTTCTTTCCCATTGAGTTCAATGGGTGGGGTGTGAAAGGGCTGCCCACTCACTGTGGCCCATTTTGCGCCACTACCCAAGAACAATTTCATCCCCCAAGTTTGAACTGGGTAATCAGGCATGGGGGGCATCACAGCTGACCTTGATCTTGTCCTTCCCCCCTCATCCTCCACGCACAAGGACTTTCTATGAGGGGAAAGTGGTCAGTACTGAGAATCCTGCTGACTTTTCCCTTCTACATTGGGGGCACTACTGTAGCACCTCTAAAGCCACCCTGGCTGAGATAAGCTATTTCAGCATGGACAAGGAATGAAACCTGCAACCTTCTGGGCCACATCTGATGGTTAGTCACTGGACTATCAGAGTAATGCAACATAAGTCCATGACTAGCTACCTTCCCTGCTGCGAGGTCTCCAGGGTCCCAATCTTCTCTAGCTGTATGTATGACTCTGTCTTTTTTCTAACCAGGTATTCAATCCATTTTAAGATGTTACTGGACACAGCATTAACTAATTTATCTGAAACGCTATTCCACATATCAATCTCTTTTAGGAAAAAATCCTAATCCCAATCATTAATTGCACACTTATTCTATAAATCAGCTTTCACCATCGATGTTAAACAATCTGCTGGCATCTAGATCATTCATTCCTTGTAAACATTTAAAACAAACCTGGATGATGCCCCTCTCTAATGCAAACACCATCATTCTGTCAGTCAGTGAAATTGCAACATTTTACAAAAAAACCCTTACAGAATAGAGACGTGCAGGAGCACAGAGTGCACAGTACAGGCGCTGCCATTTGTCCTGAAACAAAAACGAAAATGCCAAAAACTGGTCAGGCAGCATCTGTGGCAAGAATAAGCAAATTAATATTTGGTGGCTCAGTGGGTAGCACTCTTACCTCTGAGTCAGATGTAAGGAATCTTACAACACCAGGTTATAGTCCAACAGTTTTATTTGAAAATCACAAGCTTTCAGAGCTTACCTCCTTCATCACCTGACGAAGGAGGAAAGCTCCGAAAGCTTGTGATTTTCAAATAAAACTGTTGGACTATAACCTGGTGTTGTAAGATTCCTTACATTTGTCCACCCCAGTCCATCACCGGCATCTCCACATCTCTTGAGTCAGAACATTGTGGGTTCAAGTCACATTCCAGAGGCTTGAGTACAAAATCTAGGCTGGCAGTACTGCAAGTATGCTGCACTGTCTGAGGTGCCATCTTTTGGACGAGGCTCAGTCTGCCCTTTCAGGTGGATGTAAAAGATCCCATAACACAATTTCAAAGAGAAGCAGGTGGTCTGGCTAATATTTATCCCTCAAACAACATGTTTATAAATTATCTGCCTCCTGTCCTACATTACAACAGCAACAATTACAGACTGGTTAAACTTGGGTTTACATTACAATAATGACTACACTTCAAAAAAGTGCTTCATTGGCTGTGAAGCCGTTTGGGACATTCTGGAGTCATGAAAAACGCTATTTAAATGCAAATTCCATCTTTATGTAAAGGACCTTGCTAGTTATTCTGCCCGGTCTGATCTTATCTGTATTGTGTACGTTTAGAATGTGCTATGACAACTGCATTGTATGTTTTTGCCACAAATTTTATGAATAAAGTATATTTTTTGAAAAAAATTTACACTGCAGGTGGGCTTGTCCCCCTCCCCATGCAGTGCATCCAATTGCTTCTGAGCTGCGACTTCATGGCAAAATAAAAGTGCAACTTCAGGCTGAGCGAATTTACTGATATCATTTAATCAAAGTTTTTTTTTTGGAAAAGAAAACGCCTCCAACTATTTTTATGAGGTAGTTGGATTTTATTATTTTTAAGGAATACAGCGGCCAGTCTCCGCCTCCCAGTGGGTTCCACCTCCAACTTTTCAAAGCTTTAAATATCTGGATTGCAGGGACCCGTTCTCACTTACAATCCAACTTTGATGGTTCAGGTTGTATCCTGCTTCTCCCGAGAGCGTATCCGAGGTTAAGACAAAGAGCATTTAATTAATTAATCTATATTTTCTCTTTTTTTAAACCCCACTGCTGAAATTTGAAGGATGAAGAACACTTTGATGCGCTGGAAGTTGCCCCTAATCTGCTGCATCTGGCAGTTGGCTATGATCATTCTCTTCGGGGTTTTCATACGGTACGACGAAGAATCAGACGCCCATTGGATTGAAACCAGAATAGCCCACAATATCAGCAGCGACTTGGAAAATGATTTCTACTTCAGGTACCCCAGTAAGTAGTCCCACTCCATCCATTCAATCTCTGCACTCCACCCGAAGTCTAAATACTCCCGTTTCTTTTCCAAATCTGCATCTACTAGAAATGAGTATTGAAAGAATTTAGAGAACTTTGCAAAAAGAAATTCTAAAACGCTGGGGAGGGAGAAAAAACCCTGCCAGTTTTTGGTAAACTCGCCCCTTGTAATATTAAACACATCGATCAGGGAGGTTCCAGGTTCTGTCATTGGTCCCTGAGTCAAGGCACTAATTCCCTATGATTAGCTTTAGTGCCCAGGGCTAGAGAGGAAAAAAAAACAATCTGGTTTCAGGTTAACGTTCAAGATGGACCTGCTGTGCCTTTCCACTGTTTGCTGTTTTTATTTCATTCGAGTTTATTTTTGCAGACCTCTTAATGTTTCGATGTTAGGTGTACATATTGTTTATTGGGTGGTTTCTACAGTCAAATTTCTGATTTTTAAACACCGCATTTTGGTGTCAGTACAGACACACTAGAGGGATTTGAACACAAGGAGGAGAATTTGAAAATTCAGGCATTGGGGGACAGGGAATCATTGTAGGTCATTGTAGGGTGATAGGTGAGCAAGACTTGGTGCGGGTTAGGATACCTGCCGCAGAGTTTTGGCTGAGCTGAAGTATATGGAGGGTGAGGGATGGAAGTTTGGCCAGGAGAGCATTGGAATAGTCGAGTCTGGAGGTGACAAAGGTATGAATGTGAGTTTTGGTAGCAAATGTGCTGAGACAGGTGATACTGTGGAGGTCCAAGGAATTTCTCAGCTCTAGAGATAGAAAGAGAGAGGATGGCCGAGAGAAATAGATACAGCAAGAAAGAGAAACCGTATAAGGCAAGGGTGCAAGAGAATAATAGAGAAAGAGAAATAGAGACAGTGAAACAGAGAGCACGACAAAGAGAGATTGGGTAAAAGATGGAGAGAAAAGCAGAGCATAACAGAAAAAAAGAGCATCACAAAGAGAGAGAAAGTAAATGAGAAAGATAGAGTGTCACAGAGAGATGGGGTAAATTTTAACAGGGAGCCGGGAAGAGGGAGGGGGCAGGGAATTCCTGACTGGAAACCCGGAAGTACGGGCTTCCCAGATGTCCTTACGTAAGGACGTCTTTCATTTCTTTTTGTTGGTTTCCCGTCCAACAGACCAGCCAGATTGACAGGCTGGCTGTCAATCGGACGGGAGAACAGCCAGGGAATGGATGCCAGCAGGTAAGTCTTAGATTGGGGGGGGGGGGGGGGGGGTGGTCGGTCACTGGCGGTGAGGGGGGTCGGCCATCGGGGGGGGCGGGGTCAGGGATCGGGGTCATTAGGCGTTCGGTCATCGGGGGGTTTGGTCATCAGACGGGTCGGTCATTGGGAGTTCATCATGGGCTCAGTCATGGGGGGTCAGAGATTGTGGGGGGGTCGGAGATCATTGGGAGGGTCGGAGATCATGGGAAGGAGGGTCGGTTGATTGTGCGTGTGGGATCGCAGCAGGTAACCTTGCTGGGCCTGGGGGAAGCACTCCTGCTCCTCCTGGCCCACAAGCAGTGCAATAAAGGCACTTACCTGCTGAGCCAGGCCTTCTCGCCTCCTCTTACGTGGCGTGAAGCAGAAGACCAGGGAATCCCGGATCCCAGGAGTTAAAAAAAACCTGTCAAAACGGAGGCGCGCTGCCTCCTTTAAAGATTTTACTGACTGATCCGCCTCCTGAGAGCGGATTGGTTGCCCACCCATTGACCTGCCTCCGTTAAAACCAGAAGTGGGCGGGTTGGAGGCGAGTTTTAAATTTTTATAATTTTTACCTTCCCACCCTCCCCCAACCCACCCGTTCGTGGGGTTAAAATTTACCCCATCGAGAGAATTGAGAGCGTGCAGGAGCATCACAAAAGAGACAGAGGCCAACAGAGAGAGAGAGCATGACAGCCAGCGATAGAGCCAAAAAGAGAGAGAGAGACAAAGCAGGACAGAAGAAGGGATAAAGACAGAGCATAACAGAGAAAGAGAAAGTATGATAGAGTGGTAGAGATGGATAGAAACAGTGAGCATGAGAGACAGATATGAGAGAAAGAAACAGAGATACAGTTGGATGAGAGAGACAGACAGACATAAAAAGAGTGTGATAAAGATACAGGGAGGAGAAATAGAGAGAAAGGAGATAGCGACAAAGGACAAAAAAGAGCATGACAAAGAATAATAGAGAGATAGAACCAGAAACAGAAAAAGAGAGATCGACAGGGAGAAAGCCAGCATGACAGACAGACAGAGATAGAGAGAACATGGAAAATAGCCGTAGAGAAAGCGAGCATGTCAGAGATTTTTAAAAAAGATAATTAGAGACAGAAGTAAAGCACAAAAGAGAAAAGAGAGGAAGAGTTAGAAGTCTCAAGAACATGGCAGAGAGAGAGGGGCAGGATGAGAGATGCTGGAAGGACAGTAAAAGCTGCTGCAAGACATGGGGGGAGGGGGTAATTTTGACTTTGGGTGATGATAAAAATATGCAATATCAGATCAGCCATCCGTTATACATCTCTCCCAATTTTTATTTCCGTTAAAATAGTCCATTGACTTATCGTCTAAAGTCAAAATTACCCCCATTGGAAGCATTAAGAACAAACCACTCATTTCTGGAATGTAGCTTCAGGCTCTCCTTTGATTCTGACAACTATGTTGTGGAACATCAGTGAGGTGATCCATGTCCATTCTGTAGATTCTGTCCCATCCATTTAATCTTCTTTCGCACACCTTTACATTCTACCCTATCATAGATTCTACCTCCACTCATTTAATCTCCTGCGGGAACGTTATGCATAAATAATTCCTGATCCCCAAAGGTAATCAAGCAAAGCTCCAGAATATTGATCCATATTCTCATCTCCATTATGCAGCCGCAGGCTCCTGCCTAACATAAACGGAAAGCCTTAGGCAACAAGCCCGCTTTCTGGTGGTGGCCTTTATAAAGAGCCTGAATTGTTTGTTCAGATAATTTCCTTCCTTTGATTTCAGGTTTCCAAGATGTCCATGTGATGATTTTTGTGGGATTCGGGTTTCTGATGACCTTCCTGAAGAGATATGGATTTGGAAGTGTCGGATTCAACTTCCTCACTGCCGCCTTTGGCATCCAGTGGGCTCTGCTGATGCAGGGATGGTTTCATTCGTTAGATTATAGTGATGGAAAAATCAAAATCGGTGTGGAAAGGTTTGTGCTAAAATCTGACCCATAGACATGTAGGAAAAAGTGGACCTGCATCCAGAAATGCCAGTCGCAGCTTGCGCATCAGTCCGGGTCTGAAATGTTGAATATTTCAATATTGAAATGAAGCCTGTGCTCATTTCAGGCACCCGCTAGCAGGCACCAATTTAGCAGTGACCGGAACTCCCGTGCAAATCAGGCACGGGCCTCTGCACTGCTAAATTGGTTATCATTGGGCCCATAAAGCAGGTGCAACTATGTTAAATTTAGACCCCAGTTGAGTTTTAATTTCATCACATTGTAAATGCAGGAAGGAGAAAGAGCATGTAAGATGGTGTATTTGGAGCTGGGGTGGAATAATAGAGGAAATTTAAATCACAGCGGTATCAATAAAATAAAAGAAAGACAAGAAAGGTTCTCATCCAAGACTTAATCAGAAGTATTCAGAGTCTAAGATAAACGTGTACTTGCTCACTTGGCAGTGTGCTGGCCGGCAAGATTTGGTTTCTGTAACAGGACAGAGGTGTATGACTGCTGTAGTGACCCTTAGTGGCACAAATGCTCCAATGCAATCTATGGTTTCCCAATGAAACAGGGAGAATTTCACATTTTTCCCTCCAGCAGGGGCGGAGCAGAGCTCCCCTCCCCTGTCAAACTGCAGCCACACTTAATATTTACAGATAGTCGATAGGACAGTGGGAACTTTGCTAACATTTTTTTTTAAAAAGGTCAAATGTAAACCTGGAAATTAGTGTTTGTGATATTCGCTTCATTTTACAATCATTCCTGTTTTAATGGATGTGTTGGCTAGTTTAAAACAAACTGTTCCCTGGGAACACAAATGGTGAGAAATTTGTCAGATGAAATACCTGACCCCTAATATCTGCAATAGTCATTTCTAGGCTGTAGTTTTTTCAAGCCTTTCCAGATGGTTCATTGCAGTTACACTGAGGCTGGTGTGAGGATGAAGTAATGTGAGACTACCTCCTGGAGATGGTCACACCATCTGCCCATGTTCGATTCAAGAGACTTCACATCTGAATTAAACTGCTTCATATCAACACAAAAATTGTGATATAACTGGTGTGAAAGAGTGATTGTAAGAACTCAGAAATTGGTCCCCACTCTCTCTTCATGGTTGTCATGTGTAGGATCCAAATCCACCACCAGGGGGAGACAACACCCAAGATTCCATGCACAGATTCTCCTGTAATTCATGTGGTTACTGTCTCTCCTGGTTTCCCTGTTTTGTACTCACACTTGCTTTCCATTCATATTAGCGCCCAAGGAAAAGATCCCTAAATTATCAAGCACTGAATTTGTGAATTGGGAAACCAAGAATGGGTAATGAAACATCACTATTCCCAGATACCACAGGGATCCCCGTGTGCACAGGAGTAAGGATGGATGGTCTTCCATAGAATCTGTGGGATCACCACAAATTTAGAGGATTACCTCTCAGGCCTCTGCTTCAGGCTGACTCGATCACTGGCTGACGTCAATGAATGAGCACACTCACTAGGGAATTCTAGGTGGGTTATAGTCACAGGGCAATTCTGAGTGGGTGCTGAAAGTCCATGGATCGTGAACACATGATGGGGCCTAGATTATCCGCCTGGTAAATTTTGATCTCTGCATTTTTAAAAAATGCTCTTCATATGTCTGGGCAAGCTCTTCCAGAGCCCTGATTCCTGCTCAGTTCACAAATGGGCAGAGGGCGGTTGCACTAGAGGCTGTACAGACCTCTCAGGGAAAGAACTGCTGGCATTCTGTGGGTCAGGGCACAGGCTGCAAACATTCCATAATAATTTGCATGATCCTGGATGAGGTGAGATGAAGCCACCTCATCTTGAGCTGTATCGGCAGTAGGTGTTGTTTACCACAGGTTACACCATTGTATACTCATAATTAGGTTTTGCGTTCCCCTCTGCTCTGTTTGCCTCTGGGTCTCTACAGCCTGCTACATCACTGAGGCCAGGATGGAGAGAGTGTGTGAGGCACAGAGAGGTAGTAGAGAGAAGAGCAAGCAGAGCGATGGAGAGAGACAAAGAATTGTAGACAAATAAAAGAGATAAAAAGACAGAAAGTAAGAGACATAAACAGAAAATCAGAGAGAGATGAAAAGAGATAGACAGGAAACACAGAGATGATAGACAATGAGAGAGAGCGAGCGAGCGATAAGTAGAGAGATTGAAGTGTAGAAATGATTGTTGGTTATGTTACTGTGCAAATGCTTAACATGTGTCAAATTCCTCTCTGAACCTACTTTACTGGAGGTGATGCTTGTTTATTTTAGAAAGGTTAAAATAGTGGAGAGAGGAATTTGATGTGAGCACGTTAAACATTTATACAATAGCTTCAGTAATCTCCGAGCAATGGATGTAGAAATAGACAGGCTTGAATTGTGGCCCTTGACAAAATGTTAATAGTTAACCCTGTCCTAATAATCACAAGGTTGCTGCCTGTGTCTGTGCTTTAATCTGTGACATTCTGTTCCTCTGATTTCTCTTTTCCCAGTTTGATAAATGCTGATTTCTGTGTCGCCTCGGCGCTGATCTCATTTGGAGCCATCCTTGGAAAAGTCAGCCCAATCCAGCTGCTGATCATGACGCTGTTTGAAGTGACTCTGTACGCGGTGAATGAGTTCATCCTCCTGAACGTGCTCGGGGTGAGTTATCCAAACACTCCCCTTTTCTATTTGCTTTTACTGTCTCAAATCTTACTTCAGGAATCATTTGAAGAGACTTTGATCATAGAACATGAGAAATTTTGGGAACTGATAACACCTGTTAGGGCCAACAAGCCTGTCCCTTCCTGGGAGACCAGCCCCACCTATTCACCATTTCCCTCAGGCCTTTCTCTCTCCAGAAACCCATCTCATTTTTGAGCGTATTTATATTGTCTGCTTCAGTGTCATTCCCTGGTAGTTTATTCCATCAACTCTTATCTTTTGGGTGAAAATATTCCCTCTAAAGCCCCTTACACCTAAATTCCTCATTTTTGACTTGTGTCCCCTGGTGTTTGAGCCTTTCACCACAGGGAACAGTTTGCCTGGATCAGTTTTGTCATTTGTCTGGATCAGTTTTGTCAATCCCCTTCATAATCTTCAATTAGATAAGCTCAAAGTCTCCTCTTTCCCAGTGAAAACAAGCCCAATTTCCTTAACCCGATACCCGGAATTAACTGGAAGGAAGATGTCAGGGGGCTCTTCATCCTCGTCTTCAAACCCCTTGTCAGCGTTGCTCCGCCCTGTCTCTGCAATCCTCCCTGCCCGTGCCTCTCACGCTCCTGACTCTTCTGATTTTGGTCCACTGCGTGTCCCCCTCGCCCACCCTACCCTCCCCTCAGTGGCACAGCCCCTGCACTCTAGAATTCCAACATCAAGTCCTGGATGAGTCATAATTTTTTCTACAGCTCAAAGGCTGAAGCTGTCGTGCTTTGCTTTCACCAGCTTTCACCTGTCTTTGCTTCGGACTCCAGTAACCTCCCTGACTGTCTGTTCAGTCCTAACCTCACTGTTTTGTTTGAACCAGAGTTGAGTTTTATCTCCCACCTCTGGCCAGTCACCAAGGTAGCTGCCTCCAACTGCTGAAGCATTGCCTACTCATGTCCCTGCTTCCTCCAGCTACTGCTAAAACCCACATCCGTATCTTCTTCACCTTCCTCCAGTGCCCTCCTCACTGCCTGGCCCATCTCCAGAACCCTGAAGCCCATGTCTGCTCCCTCCATTCCTGTCCTGGTCAGATGATTGTTGTCGTCGTGATGTCACGCAGCTCTGAGTTGGCTTCCAAGCAGCTCTGAAGGGCTGATCTTGTTCCTGGGAAGGTCCAAACTACAGGGAGGTTAGGGGAAAAAGGGCTTCCCCAAAAACAAATAAATAAATGTCACTTAACAAGGACTCTCTGAAATCTCCTTTCTCTCTCAAAGGTGAAAGACGCTGGCGGCTCGATGATTATCCACGTGTTTGGTGCTTATTTTGGACTCGCAATCACTCGTGTCCTGTACAGGCCAAACTTGGATCAAAGCAAGAATGGGTCTGTCTACCACTCCGACCTCTTCGCCATGATTGGTGAGCGTTTTTTCTTCAGTTGTCGAGAACTCCAGCTGTAGGGTCTAGACCCACCAGCAAGGGTAAAATGAATAGGACAATAGATGAGTTTATAACGGAGCAGTTTTGGGTGATTGGGTTTTGAAAACCTATAGATTGTAGGAGGAAGGGAAGACAAGGGATGTATGGAGTTCCACAGTTTTGTGGTCCAGAGAAAGAATGAGTTTGAGAAGGAGATGGTGCGATGAGTCTTGATTTTGACAGAGTGAGGATGTCGGGAGAAGGAAGTGTCCGTGTTTTATGCTGTGGGTAATCTCTTCTTCCTCAATCATTGTCTTTACTTATAAGAGGTCAAGGTTCAATCACTAGATCTTAGGGAGGTACCTTCAGTACATTCGGCCTCTGTTTCCCTCACACACGTTCCTTAGTGTGCCAAGCTACAAAACTTGGAAGGTGCCAAATCCTTCAAAAAAGCTGATAATTGTATAACTGAAAAACTTCCCTGAATCAAGGCCACTGCTTCAAAGTGACCAAATAATTAAATTCCTTTCAGCTACATTGGATTTCAGGATTTTTCTTGGTATTTTGGGATCACATTCCACAGTTCAGTTTGTTTTTCTGAACCCAATGGTTTAACGCATGACATACGAAAAGGAATAGTTACAATGTGTGTACATTGGATCATGAACTTGTTGTGACTTAAGTTGTAGCTATGCTCAATATTCCAAGTTGTATTAAAGGAGGTAAAAATTGAAATACACAAAAATGCTTTGATTCTGTTTTGGGCTCTTTCACCGTCCATCCTTAAGGAACTCAATGAAGAAATCCAGGAAAAGGGACTCAAATGAAATTAAGGGCATGGGTCAAATTCTAAAACTGACTGGTTTGCAGAGCACTTTGCAAGGGTGGGGTGGGGGGGGGGAGGTAGAAGAGGATAATGAGTAGGACACAAGGGAGATTAAAGGCGGGAAGGTCAAAAGCACATTGGAAAAGATGGGCATTTTGAGGCAAGGGAGGGAGACATCAAATTGAAATGGCTTTGGGAGAGAGTTCCAAAGGTCGGGGCGTAGTGGCTGAGTGGGGAGGAGGGAGCGGCAGACGTTACCCGTGGGGTATCCGGTGTTCAGATTTGGTAGGGGTCCAGTTACGACAGGGTTTTTGCTCTCTTCCTCAGGCACCCTCTACCTCTGGATGTTTTGGCCCAGCTTCAACTCTGCAATTTCAAACCATGGGGACGCCCAGCACCGCGGTGCCATCAACACCTACTGCTCCCTCGCAGCCGGTGTCCTCGCCACCATCGCCATTTCCAGTCTCTTTGAGAAGAAAGGAAAAATCAACATGGTAGGGAACACTTTTTGAGCAGGGTGGGCACATCTGTAACCGAGGATTAACACGGTACCTAATCTTACAGGGCTGGAATAGTCCTCAAATTCTAGTGTCTAGTGTGTGAAGATAGTTAAGATATAGATCAATCATGATCTTATTGAATGGTGGAACACTCTCGAGGGGCTGAACGGCCTTCTGCTGTTCCTATATATTGAGACTAAATGGCGGAACACTCTCGAGGGGCTGAATGGCCTCCTCCTGTTCCTATATATTGAGACTAAATGGCGGCACACTCTCGAGGGGCTGAATGGTCTCCTGCTGTTCCTATGTATTGAGACTAAATGGCAGAACACTCTCGAGGGGCTGAATGGCCTCCTCCTGTTCCTATGCATTGAGACTATCATACATTATCCTCACCTGGGAGAAAAAAATTCAACCAGGCTTCCTGCTCCTGATCACTATCGAACCAGTCCTGTTGGAAAGTGTGCACATGCATAGATATCGGGAGAGGATAGGATCGAACTTGGCTGTGATGCCCCTATAGTCGAATAGTCTGCTGGCATAGTCGTTGCGCCACACAGACTAGGACGGCCCCAGGTTCGATCCCTATATTCAGACAGCTGATCTCAAACAGGGCAGCAGTTACGGGCATTACAACTGGCTTCCTTGCCCCTAAATTCTGGGGTCGGGGGAAATCGGCTAGTGTTCCTGCTCCTGATCATTATTGCAGCCCCTGCTCAAAAGTAGGTGCGTGTGTTTGAGTATGTGTGTGTTTATGCTAGTGCATGTGCTGGTGCATGTGTGTGCTGATGCATGTGTGTGCGTGTGCTGATGGTGCGTCTGCTGATTGTGTGTGTGTGTGTATGTTGGGTGGGTGAGGACAGGCTTGGCCGTGATGCCCCAATGACCGAATAGCTTGCCAACACTCATTGTCTGGACTCGCACATGAAGACTGGCCACTTGGGTGAGATACCGGAGGGGATAACAAATTGGGGTGGGGGGTGGAAGCTTTGTGGGGATCGGCCACTCCTACCCTCTTGTTCTTTTGCCAGGTTCACGTTCAGAACGGGACACTGGCTGGTGGCGTCGCTCTTGGCACAGCTGCTGAAATGATGCTCACGCCCTACGGAGCGCTGATAGTCGGCTCTATCTCGGGAACTGTGTCTACGTTGGGCTTCATCTTCCTCATGGTGAGTTCAAATAACTCAGCTTCACAAGCTGGGTGGAGCAATAAGAGGGACGAGCTTAAAAGCAAAAGAGTTTGGACCCCCCTCCGCCTCAGAGTCATTCAATTGGATTGAGTCCGCCAGGTTTGGGAGGGGCAGATTCAGCTGGGAGTTTGGGTTCCTATTCACTGACCCCTGCTGGAAAGTGCTCATTTCAACAGGGAATTGGATATATACTTGAAAAGGAAAAATCTGCAGGGTTATAGGGAAAAAGCAGGGAAGTGGGACTAATGGACAGCTCTTTCAAAGAGCCAGCACAAGCACAATGGGCCGAATGGCCACCTTCTGTGCTGTATGATTCTATGATTTGCAGACATTGGGTGGGGGAAGGATCAGGCTGTGATGCCTATCCCTCAACCTGGGTCAAATAAGCAGCTGGCACGCGGGCATTTAACGTTGGCAGAGTGGGCCCGAGGATTTGTGAGGCCTCTCTGTCAAAGCTGACCAAACCCTCTCAGCCTGTGACTGATTGATTGGATTGCTGGCTCGGGCTCGAGCTCGAGCTCAATTCTCCGATCCTGCTGATCCCTGAACGAGTGTCAGCCCGCTGAATATTAAAAGGCATTTGCAAATCTCGAACTGCAAACAGCTGTGGAATCTTAAAACACCCACAAGCATTGGGCTAGATTAAACTCCCACTCCCAGTGGCCTGAAATGAATGGTCACTGACCTGTGTGAATTTTAAAATTGTTTGCTTAATAAGTAAACTTCATTCACGTTCTTAATGTGTGATTTTCTGTTTTAAGCCATTCTTGGAGAAATACCTTAAGATACAAGATACCTGCGGCATCCATAACCTACATGCCATTCCAGGTGTGATAGGAGCCATTGTGGGAGCCGTCACTGCTGCAGCTGCGACTGAAGGAGTGTACAGTAAACAAGGGTAAGGTGGAGCAGACAGCACTGTAATATATAGTGGGTAAGGTGGAGTGTATATAGAGTGTACAGTAAACAAGGGTAAGGTGGAGCAGACAGCACTGTAATATATAGTGGGTAAGGTGGAGCGTATATAGAGTGTACAGTAAACGAGGGTAAGGTGGAGCAGACAGCACTGTAATATATAGTGGGTAAGGTGGAGTGTATATAGAGTGTACAGTAAACAAGGGTAAGGTGGAGCAGACAGCACTGTAATATATAGTGGGTAAGGTGGAGCGTATATAGAGTGTACAGTAAACAAGGGTAAGGTGGAGCAGACAGCACTGTAATATATAGTGGGTAAGGTGGAGTGTATATAGAGTGTACAGTAAACAAGGGTAAGGTGGAGCAGACAGCACTGTAATATATAGTGGGTAAGGTGGAGTGTATATAGAGTGTACAGTAAACAAGGGTAAGGTGGAGCAGACAGCACTGTAATATATAGTGGGTAAGGTGGAGCATATATAGAGTGTACAGTAAACAAGGGTAAGGTGGAGCAGACAGCAAGTGTGATATATAGTGAACAAGGGTAAGAACGAGTGGACAGCAATGTAGCAGGTAGAATGTACAGTAAACAAGGGGAAGCAGACAGCATGGTAGCATATAGAGTGCACACTAAACAAGGGTAAGGAGGTGTGGACAACACTAGTAAAGTGTACAATAAACAAGGATAAGCAGGAGCAGACAGCAAGTGTATATAGAGTATAGAGTGAACAAAGGTAAGCAGAAATGGACAGCGTTGTAATTCAGTAGAACCACTGAGCCCATGTATATTCCAAAAAGTTAATCTCAACCACATTGTCACTGAAGAGACAGTGTCACCATTCGCCTCTACAATAACTAACTATTTAAACATAGGCAGCGCCTTTTGTGAGGCCCTTGTCTTTCGCAGTTGCAATTTGACGTGGCACCGTGTCATACACACCAGGAAGATCCCAGGTTTCTTCCCTAGTTGATGTTGAACTAGCTGATCTCAGCCAAGGTGATATTAAGGTTATTACAATTGGCTTTAGCGCCCTGGGCTGGGGAGGGGTAAAAAAATCAATCAGGCTTCTTGCTCCCGATTGCTATCCGGTAAGTCCGGCTGGATAGTGCTCTGATGAAGGCAGGATCCATCTCAGTGGTGATGCCTACCACGATGGAATAGCGTGCCAGCACTCATTGTCTAGGCTTACATACCGGTGAGATACTGGAGGGCAGCGAGCGCCTGTGCGACTGTACCCCCCCACAGCGAGCGCCTGTGCAACTGACCCCCCCCAGTGAGCACCTGTGCGACTGTACCCCACCACCCCAGCAAGCCCGTGTGACTGTACCCCCCCAGCGAGCGCCTGTGCGACTGTACCCCGCAGCGAGAGCCTGTGCGACTGTACCCCCCAGCGAGCACCTGTGCGACTGTACCCCCCCAGCGAGCGCCTGTGCGACTGTACCCCCCCAGCGAGCGCCTGTGCGACTGTACTCCCTCAGCGAGCGCCTGTGCGACTGTACTCCCCCGGCGAGCGTCTGTACCCCCCCGGCGAGTGCCGGTGTGACTGTACCCCCCCAGCAAGCGGCTGTGCGACTGTACCCCCCCAGCTAGCGGCTGTGCGACTGTACCCCCCCCCAGCGAGCGCCTGTGCGAGTGTACCCCCCCAGCGAGCGCCTGTGCGACTGTACTCCCTCAGCGAGCGCCTGTGCGACTGTACTCCCCCGGCGAGCGTCTGTACCCCCCCCCGGCGAGTGCCGGTGTGACTACACCCCCCCCAGCGAGCGCCGGTGCGACTGTACCCCCCCAGCAAGCGGCTGTGCGACTGTACCCCTCCAGCGAGCGCCTGTGCGACTGTACCCCCCAGCAAGCGGCTGTGCGACTGTACCCCCCAGCGAGCGCCTGTGCGACTGTACCCCCCCAGCGAGCGGCTGTGCGACTTTACCCCCCCCAGCGAGCGCCTGTGCGACTTTACCCCCCCCCAGCGAGCGCCTGTGCCAACAGGAGAGAAAATGGAAGAGAAATGATGAAAGGGAGGGGGTGAAGGCTGAAACGTTCAAAGGTAACGGTGCAGCCCTACCCAATGTGAGAAAGCCAGACTCTGGCTAATCAATCTCAAGTGCAGGATCCTGTCTGATTGGAGAGAGCTGTTTGTATTTGGTGCCTGCATTGTTTTGTGAACATTTGGTTTTATTTCTTCAGGTTGATTGCTGCTTTTGGATTCACGGGCAAATTTGCAGATCGGACCCCCAGTGTCCAAGGAGGGTTTCAGGCTGCGGCGCTGTGTGTTACTCTCCTCCTGGGCGCGGGGGGAGGAACAATTGTAGGTGAGTTGCCAGTTTCTCTTGTGACACGACCAAGAAACACAAAATGTCAAGCCAGTGAACACGGTAGCGGTCGGAGACAGAGCCATACAGTATTCCAAAAACTACAGAAACATTCAATAAATTCCCATCTTTTTCAGTATTGACCGGCCATTTAGAAATACTCTGCATCTAGTCAATGTGAGAAAAGTAGTTTTAAACTTTCCCAGTTTTCCACATTTTCTAATTTTCCCCCTTCCTCCTTCCTCCCTCCCCCACCCTCCTCCCCAGACATCCTTTTAATCATGAAGACATCAGATGTGAATGGCACCATGGCATATTTGCATCACTGCTTTGAAAGGGGAAAGGATTGCCAGAGGCTCTTCTCATTAAGGCATTGCAGCTTTAAGAAACCAGGAGTAAATTTTAACCCGGAGCCGGGAAGATGGCAGGGGGAGGGGGGTGGATTTCCTGACAGGAAATCTGGAAGAACGGATTTCTTGGACGTCCTTACGATTTTGACGATTTTTGTTTGTCTGTTTCCCGCCCGACACACCAGCCAGTTTGACAGGCTGGCCATCAGTTGGACGGGAGAGCAGCCAGGCAGCAGATGCCAATGGGTAAGCCTTAGATGGCAGGGGGGGGGGGGGCGGGGGGGTCGGCGGTCATCGGGGGGGGGGGTTTGGTCACCGGGTTGGGGGTCACCGGGGAGTTTGGAGATCGTGGGGCCAGAGATCGTTGGGGGGGGGGGCGTGGGGGGGTGGGCGGGGTCAGAGATTGTAGGGAGGGGTCGGAGATTGGGAAGGGGGGGGTCGGTTGATCGCGTGTGTGGGATCGCAGCAGGTAGGCTAGTTGGGCTTGGGGGAAGCACTCCTGCTCCTCCTGACCCACAAGCAGTGCAGTAAAGGCACTTAACTGCTGAGCTGGGCCTTCTCGCCTCCTCTCACGTGGCATGAAGCAGAAGACCCGGGAATCCCAGCCCCCAGGAGTTAAAAATGGAAAACCTGTACTGACCGACCCGCCTCCTGAGAGCGGGTTGGTCGCCCGCCCCTCGACCCGCCTCCGTTAAAGCCGGAAGTGGGTGGGTTGGAGGCGGGTCGGGGTTGAGGTTTAATTTTTTACAATTTTTACCTCCCCACCCGTTCGTGGGGTTAAAATTTAGGCCCAGGAGTGACTTTCTGAAGCAAAAATCAGATTAAAAATGCTGGACTTTGGCTGCCACCTTGTGGTGCTGCTTTGCCATTATACATCAGAGTCATTATGAAAACCTAAAAGAAATTTGCTTGGTACTTCACATTAAAAGAATGTGTTAAAAATTGTCATTTAATGTATTCTCTGCCTGAGAGAAGATATTGTAATCTGTGAAATAACAGTCTATAATAATAATTCCAAAGTATCGCAAGACACAGGTGATGTTCTTTTACGAGATCACAAGCTGGTTTTGCATTCAAAATCTGTCTGAAAATCACTGATTGCTGCTAATGTTTTTTTTAAAGGTTTTATTCTGAAGTTGCCATTCTGGGGAGACCCGTCAGATGAAAACTGCTATGAAGATGAGATCTACTGGGAGGTAAGTTCATGCAGCCGCTGTAAGTAATGGCAACACTGTGGAGTTGTGACTCCTTACCACTGACATGGGGAGCTGTATCTTTTATTGTTTTGATGGGTCATTTAAATATATTTGCTATAATTGTACAATTTGGAACTGAACACATTTAGAAGACAAAGGGGCATAATTTGCTGTAGCAGGGCATCTAACGGCATCTGCCGTTAGTTAGACTTGCCCTTGCACCTTGAGGGTTTTAAATTTTTTGCGTGGCAAGTTGCTGAAAGTGCGAGCTGATAACGTCACAGCGAGGGAAACGGGGCATCTGGGAGCTGAGTGAACGGGGCAAGCAACTGTGTATCTCCTTAATCAATCAGATCGAAGGATTGGGTAATTAACAGTGCAAGGACTGAGAAGGAAGTGTAAAATAGAGTGGGTGAATTCAATGTCAAATCAGGTACAGAGAGAAATAGGGAGAGGGAAAGAAAGATTGGATTAAGAGAGAGGGAAAAGAAACAGAAAAGTAAAAAAAAAAGTATAATTTAAAATTTTACATTTTTAAAATCTCCAACAATTAAAACCTGAAGGAATGAGACTCCATACTTGTAATAGTTATTTTTCAGTGCGAGAGAGGTTGACTGGCAGCAATTAACACTCATCACACCATTAAAAGGGTACTTAGACTAAAATGGACAAGACTTAACTTTCTGTGGCGAGTTCAGTTCGTATCTACTGCACAAATGCAGCAACTTCAAGCCGTTCAATGCATTTCAATGGTGAGGCAGACAGCGAGATGCCGTTTTCACAAACCTAACGAGTGGCACAACTCGGACAGCAACTTTTAGATGTTTGAGTTTAACCGTACACCTGCCCCTCGCCTGAAGTTGCAGTACAATTTGCTCATAAATAGTCATTATAATTTGTAGAATTAGAATAATCTCCTGCTCTAATTCCTTCTTTCGTAGGACATAAAAACTCTGGAACTCCATAACTCAGTCAAGCTCCCCTTCATCCCGCAATCTATGTGCTGTTTAAAAAAAAATGTCAGATAATCGCTACTTTCTGACTTATCTTCTCTCCTACTCTTTTCAACTTCGCACTACTATAAAGATAAGAACAGATGAGGGAGGTCATTCAGCCCATCTGGCTCGCTCTTCCATGGAAACCTACAGTTCTGTGGGCACTGGCCCTTCGCCCAGGTTTCTCAATTTAAAACTTTATGCCCTGATGAAGCCCATTCAAAACCACGTGATTTTCTGGAGTGAAGTATTTCAACCTAACTCGGTAATTAAGTAGAATTTAACCCTTCAATCCCAGGCATCAACCAAGTCATTAACCTCATTGATACATCAGCAGAGGCAGCTCTGACCTTTCTGATTTGTTAGCCCCAGCTTACATGGAACTTACATCGAAATATCTGTTGATAGTTGAAGCTCTTCAGTAATTTTGTGGAATGGTCGATTTTAAAGAGAATTTGTGTAAATGCAACTAACTTCCTTCCAATAATGTAGGAGAGCATAGAATAAAGAAAGGTCATTTGACCCAAAAGCCCCCTTGTACACTCTACCATCTCGTGAACTTTACCCCATCCATTTCATCTCCCTCCACAGCCCATGATTTTTGATAATTAAAAAAGCTCAGCTGGTATTCAATGAGGTTAGAAACCTGACAGTGGTTGAGAGGAATATCTCTATCAGTGAAATAAGGCCCCTGCAATGAAGGTATCCAGTTTTCTCAAAAGAATTTTGGGGACATGATGGTTTCAGATCCACTGACTCTCGATATCAAAGTAACATCTTTTAATCTGTAGGTGCCAGAGGAAGAAGGAGCTGCATTGTACAGTGTCCATTCCATGAACTCGCCACCCTTAAAACCTACAAACTCGCCACCCTTAAAACCTGCAACAAATGGAGCCACTCAATAATGAGGTGAGCTATGTCTATCTCATGAAGTATTAATGGGTTTCCTATGAAGCACAGGCCTAATGCTGCTGCACCAGTATGGTCGTGTATGGAAATGTTACTGAACTAGTCATCTCGAGGCCTAGACTACTAATCCAGAGTTCAAATTGCACCACGGCAGTTTGAGAATTTGAATTAGTTTTTTAAAGCTTGAAATAAAAAGCTGGTATCAGCAAAAAAAAAAGTGACCATGAAGCTGTCTGATTGTCATAAAAACCCAACTGGTTCACTAATGTCCTGTAGGAAAGGAAACCTGCCGTCCTTACCTGGTCTGGTCTATTTGTGACACCAGTGCCACACCAATGTGGTTGACTCTTAATTGCGCTCAGGGCAACTAGCGGCAGGCAATAAATGCCAGCCTTGCCAGTGATGCCCAAGAAACAGGACTTAGAATATGATCTACAGGTCACCTCCCCCTCACCTGTGGTCTTCAGTAGAGAGAGTTATGGAGACAGACAGAGACAAAAGTTCTTACAAAAGTGAACATTGTTTTTTGCTGTGTGTGTGACAGTAACCCTTGAGCTAATCACTGCTCAGGTCTTGACTCTCAAGAAAGAGGTACTGAATATTGCTGAGACAGCTTTGACTTCTTAACTGGTTCATTGTAAAACAGCACCAGAGAGTCTCCTCGACGTTGTGTGCCACTACTGAGAATATTTCTTTTTGTGACTCTTAAGGAAAATTGGCCGGTCACAGTTACCATCCCCACCTGATTTTCCTCTCTGTGCTGAGCCCTCAGGCTGTGCTTTACACTGAGATGCGAAAGCTGAAAACCGCCTTTAGTTGAAATGTTAATCAGGCACTGTCGATCTGATGTGTATTTCCAGCAATCACTTTTTATTTTAAATTGAGAATCCTATTTTTTTTTAAAATCCTGAACTAGAAATAACTACTATTAGAGACAATGAGGCCTTCAAGACATCCTGGAGGTAAGTCGTGCTAGCATTGTTTATCAGACAATGAGTGACCAGCAACGAGTTACAGGCAGGATTTTAAACTCAGTAATTCTGCTATCAAGGGGGCTGCTGATCGCCCAGACCCTCACGGAATAACGAACTCCGGGGCATCTTCCTACAGTGTTTTTTTCTAGGTCGTTGAACGCTAAAAGTTGGTACTGACTAATATATGCAGCCTTGATGCATGGGGATAAACATCTGCAGTTTCAAAGACTCACCACAAGGGAGCGCAGCTCAGTTCTGAACAACATAGGGAAAGCAATAGAAGAGCAAGGACCCAGTGGGTGAAGGGTTAAAAAAATAGTTTATTTTCTGAGGAGAATAGAAGGAAAATTCACCAATTTATATTAACAATAGTCAGAGCTCAGATGAGGTGAGGCTATCAGCCATTTGAAGATCTTCGCGCTTATAACATGATTTTGTTTTTTGTGGTTTTTTTTAGACTATTTTGGTTTGCCTGTGGTGATTAACTTTTATCAAGCATTTACTGAACACTTAAAAAGAGCACGTGTGAATATGCTTCTGCGCTCTCCAGTACTGAGCAACAAGTAAAAGCAGCATCTTCAGTCAACCCGCCCATAATTGTACCTTATGGCTTCCCTCACGACCTCGCGGATGAACTCTAAGCAAAGGCCTCTGGTCGACAGATTACTTCTCTTCCTCCTCCGCCTCCCCCACCCGCTTCTGGAACGATCGCTGTCAGGGACTGGGGCCGTCTCCATCTCTTCAGCTACAGTTACCAGGAACGACTGCTTTTACCTTCGGGCCGCTATGTTTCCTTGAGTGTTTCGCTTCTTTTTTAGCGATGGCCCCTTTCAGACCCAGAGGACCAACTGCCAACAGCAAATCTCTTGTCGTGATTTTTTTTTTCAAGTCCCCTCTGATTTTTCTCCTCTCCTGAAGGCACTGACTCTTGCTGGAGTACAGGTGGTAGCCTCCCAAGCGGGAGGCCATAGAGTGAGTGTCAGAAAGAACGAACTTGCATTCATATAGCGCCTTGCACGACCTCAGGACGGCCCAGTCACTTTACGGCCAATGAAGTACTTTATTTTTTTTAAGGTGTAGTCACTGTTGTAATGTCAGCTGGCTTAATTCAACATCAGGACTGAGCCTGATTCTATTCTCACTCAAATTCCACACACACACACACACACACACACACACACGAGTTGGGGGGAGGGAATAATTTTACCGTCAAACGAAAAACAGGTGAAAGGAAATCGGCAGCCTGCCTTCCACCTCCCCAGATTTTCCTCACCGATTCCCTATTTGTTGCCTGGCCTAAAAGTTTAAATGACCCGTCATGCACTTTCCAGCGGGGGCCAGTGGATGGTGATCAGGAGAAGGAACCTCGGCTGATTTATTTCCCCTCTTCCTAGCTCAGGCCAATCTTAGTGCAGTACCGCTGGCCTGAATAAGGTCAACTAACTCAGTGCCAAACACGGGTCGGAGTCTGGGATCTTTCCAGTTGGTGTAACTCAGTTCGACACCAGACGGTGTAAATAGGCACTGAGCCATTGGGAACAGCATAAAGATCTGTGGATTATAATTCTTATCCTTACGCCCCTGTGAAGCTCCTGGGGATATCTTTCGATGTCAAAGGTGTTGTATATAGATGCAAGTTGCTGTTGTTATATTTGAAATAGGAAACTCAATTTGTCCAAACGCTGCAGTCCTGCAACCCTTAAGGCCCGGAATTTCCTGGATGGCACTTGCGCAGAAATTACGCCAAAATTTACGCTAGTCACTGCGCCGATCTTGCCGACGGGAACCTAACCCCCCAAATTTCCTGCCAAGCTCGTTTGCCTGCGCTGGATTATAAAAACCGGCACAGAGCAAGCGCAAACTCAGCAGTGTTGTCTTGCAACCGAATTATAGGCGAAATGGCTGGACAGAGGGTTCGCTTTTAACCCCGAGCAGGTTTCTCGCTGGCCTAAGTTTCAAGCGATGGGTATTTTAATTACTGGGCCTCATTTAAACGTCGCCGGTCCAGAACGGGTGGGAAGAGGACGCAGAGCAGTTGCCAGCAGGGGAGTGGGTGGGGAAGGGTTTTTAGGAGGGTCCCGCGGCAGGAAAGTTTGGGGGGTGGGGGTATGGAAGTCGCAACTTTCTTTGTGGGGCCAGGGGGAAGGCTCTTGCTCCTTCAGTCCCCACAAAAGAAAATTTTGCACTTACCTGCTTCAGCCTGTTGGCATTTTCCCAGTTAAAATGCAGTCGGGGTTCTGTTGACGTCATAGGGCCCCGATTAGCATTTATACATCAGGCTCAATTGCTAAATTTAAATGTGAGATAGATAGCTTTTTGGCAACCAAAGGTATTAAGAGTTATGGGCCAAAAGCAGGTATATGGAGTTAGATCACAGATCAGCCATGATCTTATCAAATGGCGGAGCAGGCACGAGGGGCAGAATGGCCTACTCCTGTTCCTTATGCTCCCTCCCGAGTCTGGCGGGCATCTCATCCGCCACCAACCAAAACCAGCGACGTTAAACTCGGGAGATTGGCAAGAACAGAACGGGAAATGGAGCCACTCCGTTTTTAACTGCTTGCCCATTCCGTTCCCGCCGAGTGAGGAGAGTTACAATCCCACCCCCCACCCCCAATAATTGTGTTGGTCACGTCCTAATAAAGTGGATCAAAACTTATCCTATATTCTAACATTTTTACTTCATTGCATGTCTCTTTTAAATAATCAAACTTGCTAATAAATTAAACTGAGTTTTCCACTAGGTCTGTCCTTGATAAGTGGAACTAATTCAGAAGCCCAAGTGTGAAATTTTAGAAAACCAAATTTGAACATATGATCTCTTTCATATAACCACCTTAATAATTGCGTTACTGAATTGGACCAGTATTTATTTATTTTGGGATATGCAGCACTTACTAAATCTCTCCGACCAATAGCAACAATCTCTATTTCAGCAAAGCACATAACAATGAAGAATTATGCAATTGTAAGAACTGTAGTTGTGCTTAAGTTGATGAAACATTAGCGGTAAGAATGAAACTTAGAATGGTTCTTTAGAAATTACACATGTGCAGCATGGAGGATGCAATTTATGCATTTGGGTCAAATGTTTATTGAAATAAGTAATGGTTCACTGGAGGGGAACTTGAAAAAGTATTTGAATCTCTAGGGCAGACACTTCAGTTTCTACTTAACAGTTAAAATTATTTATATAGAAGGAAATTAAAATGTTTTTTTTAAACAAGGAAGCATCAATAGTTATCAAAGTAACTCTTTCCTAAAAAAAAAATGAAAGCTTCAGACCTGAGAAATGCAATCACTCCTAAAGTTACGTCAATACCAGGTGATTTTGGGTCATGCTGCATCTAGATCTTTGAGCATAAATTTATGCCAGCGCATCACTGGAGTAAATACAGGTAACTACGTGAGCTGGTCTTTTGCCTGGGTGCAGGGCTATGCAAATGAGCAGCAGAGGGTTTTGGTGGATGTATCTTGGACGATCGAGGAAATTTGCGGGTAGCAAACCGGTGTAAATCAGTTATGTGCAAAGTTTCCGCAGAGAAAGAATGGCACCACTCCACTCTTACGCAGTCGGTACATTGAAAAGTTCCAGAAAATTCCGGACCTTAAACTCTTCAGGCACCGATAGGGGTGGCATGCGTGTCTTAGTGAATTGTGAAGCTGGCTTTATTTGTGTAGCCACAGGATAAGTTGAAAGACAATATTTGCTATTTTTACATCATATTTTTCCATCATTATTGAAGTGAAGGCCTTTTGTTCCAAGCTGTGTAAGGGGTAACTTTCATTTCACAGGTAAAATATTCAACCTGCCTCACTGATCCATTCAAGGTGAGGGAGGGGCTAGAATGCAGTGACATCACACCAGTCATTTCAACAACAGCTTGCATTTATATAGCGCCTTTAACGTAGTAAAATGTCCCAAGGCGCTTCACAGGAGCGTTATCAAACAAAATTTGATCCCGAGACACGTAAGGAGATATTAGGACGGAGGTAGGTTTTAAGGAGCGTCTTAAAGAAAGGGAGAGAGGCGGAGAGGTTTAAGGAGGGAATTCCAGAGCTTAGGGCCTAGGCAGCTGAAGGCACGACCGCCAATGATGGAGTGAAGAAAATTGGGGATGCACAAGAGGCCAGAATTAATGATTTGTTAGGTATCGGATCCGCTGAAAAACCAATATATTCACTGCTTCGGGTCTTTTTACATAAAATAGTGATATTTGGGCAGCAAATTGAATCACACACTGTGGCGGTAATTTTGACTTTGGGCAATAGTGTAAAACGGATGATGTTGATTCAGTCGCATTGTTACACATCTCGCTTAAGAAGCCACTCTTCACCTGTAAGCCTAGACGGTGAGTGTCGGTAGGATGCTCAACCATGGGAGGCATTGCAGCCAAGCATTCTGTCGTCAGCTGACATCTAGGCGTAGACACTTTCCAGCAGGGGTCATTTGACAGGAGCCTTGGCTGATTGCTCCGCCCACCCCTCCCCCACCCTGCCTTCAACCCAGAGACATTGATGTCAATTGTAGTGTTCCCAACTGAAGCTCGGCTAACTAACATCAGCTAACTCAGCACAGACCAGGGACCGAACCTGGGGCCTCTGGTCTGTCAGTACACGGAGGACGGCTTTATGAACACAATGGGTAAGAGTTAATTGGTAGAATCTGCTATCTTTGTCTTGAAAGGCTGTAATCCTTCACCGATGATGGTTTGCGGTAAACACAACTCTAATCAAAGTCCTTTTTTTCAGGCCACAAAATACAAAACAGTTTCCAAAGGAAACATGCTGTTGATGGGATTGAAGTTTGTCTTTTAAAATTGATAAGATATTATGTATATTTTTAAAGCAGGCGTTTCTGAGCTTAAATATACTGTGTTATAACTATTTTCAAAGATTTTAGATTTGTATTTTCTAAAAGGATAGTCTCAAAAAAGTTTCTTGAAGAGAAATGCCTCATTAAAGTCATTTATTTCACTGTAATCCTTGATCTCTGTCTTTATTTCATTTCTTTGGGGCTAATATATAAACTTCCACTCCTCACAGTTAGGGTTGCCAACCCTCCAAGATTGTCCTGGAGTCTCCAGGAGTTAAAGGTTAATCTCCTGGATGCTGCTGCGAGCAACACCAGGAGAAAAATCATTGGGGCATTAAAAAAAAAAGTTTTTTTCTCATTTTCTTTGGACACTTTCGTTTATTAGTTATAAAAAATATTGTGAGATGGGGAGAAAAAGGCTGTTTGACTGGGCGGGGTGGTTGGAAGCATGTCATGTGACAAACCTCCAGGAATATGTCCAACCGGAGTTGGCAACCCTACTCATAGCAGCAGGGAAATCAGGGTGTTCTTTTCTAACCTATGGGCAACATTAGGTGGAGATACGAAAGGACCCACTGTTATAATATGTTACCTTGAATGAGGAAAGTACTGGTGAGGAATGGGACAGTTATATATAGCACAGCTTAGATGAAGAGTAAAGCCCCCTCTACATGGTCCCATCAGGCAATCCCAAATTAAATACACACTTGTCAGATACAATGTAAAGCTCCCCCTACATTGCCCCATTAAACACGCCCCAGGACACGTATAGCACTGATTAAGTGCAGAGTAAAGCTCCATCTATACTGCTCCATCAAGCACTCCAGGTCAGGTACAACATGGTTCAAATGCAGATTAAAGTTTTCTCAACACTGAACCAGTCATGAATCTCCAGGTCAGGTACATGAATTTAGATTTGAGGTTAGGATCAGATCAGCCATGATCGTATTAAATGGCGGAGCAGGCTCGAAGGGCCGATTGGCCTACTCCTGCTCCTATTTCTTATGTTCTTATGTACAATATGGGTTAAATGCAAATGACAACGCCCTCTACACTGCCCCAATAATCTGTTCCAGCCTCCTGCAGAAGAATATCCCCTACTGTACCCATGTGACATTTCTCACACCAGTCATCCTGTGGCCTCCTAGTGAGATTGCCAGTGGAGATAGTTTTGCCCGGTGGATTATCGCTACTAGGAACTAAACCAGAACTGTACAAATTTGATTCACTTAGGCCCCTTACAGCCAACAGAAAGAGGAGACTTTGATCCCAAACTTAGGTGGTGAAGGTAAAAAGGTAGCCTACAACTAACTACCTCACCCACGTGGAGTTAATACCCCAAAACTGTATCACTCTCAACAACCTGTTCTCCCGTTTTCTTCCATTTTGATTTCTCCTGACCCGAAGGTGATAAATATTACTGGGGGATGGCACCAGGGTTGCTGGCCGCTTCCTAGGACCTCATCCAAGTCACCGTTCTTTACCTGGTTTGGATGACTCAGTACCACACTACATGGTGCATTTACCCACTGAACCATGAGGGGGTGCTCAATCCCAAAATTGTTACAAAGTTCATCAAAATGAAAATGGTGTCCAACAAGGCCACATCCCAAAGGAGGGAGGGAGCTTCAGATGGGTCACCACAAGCTCCCAGCAGCAGAGCTCTGAAGGAACATCAGCAGAGGCTTGGGAGTACATTGTCCACCTTCCCTTTAACTGACAAATGGTATTAGGCATCGGCAAGGGAGCAAACTTAAAGTAAAGAAAGGAATGAGGGTGATAAAAGCAAACTGATTCAGATGGCAGCAACAATCTATGGATCTGTTCTTCCTGTCTTAAAGAGGACAGGACAGGACCCTTACAATCGTAAAATTTAATAGCACAGAGCGAGGCCATTTGATCCAAAGTACCTGTGCCACCTCTCTGAAAGAGCTTTCCGTTTAGTCACATTACCCTGCCCTTTCCCCACACCCTTTAAAATTTACTCTCAGCATCATAGGTTACCAAACCAAAGCTTTCAGTCACATCTGTGGCTTCAATACACTTAATACTTGTAGAGGCTTCCAGGTACATGAAATTTTACTTCACAAAGAGGAAGAAAGCATTAATACCGGTTGGATACCATTACCTGATTTACCTCATACTCTGTCCTACTCTTTCAACCTTGGTGGTACCCTGCACTGTAGGCCTTGCTCTTTCTCAGAGTAAGCACTTTGAGACATTACTGAGAAATGTGATAAAGTGCAATTTAAAGGCAAATGTTCGTTTTAGCGACAATAAAAAAATCGTAGCCATGAGATGAAGATTACATTAGGAGCATAGGTTTTAAGACTAACTTTCAGTTATACTGCCAGAGTGCGACAAGATCCCTCTCCATGACGTATCTGTACAGAAATTAGCCTTAAGTAAATTGATCATTTAAATAACAACAGATCATCAGATTTCAGTTTCTTGAGGTAAGTTTGATTTGTTATTCATTTAATTTCCTTCCAATATAAAATTTTGCAAATCTAAAAAAAAACTTTACTCATTCGATTTTGTTTCATTTAATTAATTTATTTAACATGTTTTTGCCTTGAATTATCCTTTTTCTGCAGTGATTAATTACCTATGGTAGTGTGGGAGTGTCACTGCAAAAGCTGCATTCACTTTATTCCGAGTTTACTTGGCTGCAGCTCCCAATGGTGTCCTGTGGTCAAAGGTCAAGAGGTCAAATGACTCTCACTGGTTTAACAAGGCCACAAACCACTGTTTTATTGGAGGGACAAGGTCGCTGGGAGACACCTCACATATTTCATTAGCTTTCTTGCCTTGCTCATTTCTATACAGCTCGGCAACTGAGATTGAGACAAAGAGAGGCAGCGGCTGTGAATGACAAAACAAGGGGGGTACTTCCCATTGTGGCTCCCAAAAGAGGAGCGGCCTACAACAGGCTGCATGGATTAGGCTGACAAATTGGATGGGAGGAGAAGGTGAAATTGACTGAGACTATCCTGAGTAAGTTCCCATGGGGGGAACGCTGAGGAGAATGATGTTCAAGTGTCCTAGGCCCTGCCCTTCAGGCTAATCCATCTGATCTTTGGCTAAAAAAAAAGCAGAAAAATAGGTCAATGGATTCTCATGTAAAGATGTCAGTTTTGAGGCTGGTATTAAAACTCCCGAGAGCTGTACCACTTAATCCTCCAGTTAATGGGCAGAGCAGGTGGGCTCAGATCTGAGTCGTCATGAATGGCCTGCCACAGTGCTCCTTAAATTGAGACAGCCTACTCAGATCATATACCCGTCCAGTTAAAACAAACCTCTGGTGTGTGAAACCATCAGACCCTCTGAAGATTTCTCTAAATTATAATCAGATTAGAGGACTCGGTCCTCATGCTTATGGCTATTGAGAGTACACCAGATTTTTAATGACTACGTGGCGCTGAATTGAATAAAGGCCTCAAATCTCACTGCGGGGGTTTGCCTCGGCCCACTCAGCAAATTGTCCCACTGAGGGGAGGCTCTTTTCTTCCACTGTTCTCTATAATTATGTCAATTTGGTGGCCAAATTGTTTGCTTGAGTGGACAGTAGGGCCGCTCAGATGGGCTCAGGCATGGGCCTTGCTTTGAAAAGCACACCTCCTCTATTCATGTGCTAATTCAGTAAGAAAACATCACCGCAGACTGCTGAGACAAGAGGAGCCGAGTATAGCGAGTAAGGCTCAGAGAAGAACACCTCCGAATACCATGCATTGACAAAAGCAAACACTGTTCCCCCTTAAAGAACTCTTCTCAATATGCCACTTGTATTAAAATCAAAATACAATATTTGATTGGGTAGTTCAGCACTTCTCTACTTATATTCAGATTGTAAACACAAACCTTGCTAACATGACCCAATGCCCAGCTCTGCTGGAGATACACCGCCTGACTCTACACACACAGCACTGCACTGTTTCTGGTTTCTCTCCTACAGAAAGCCTAAGGCCAGATATGCTACATAACATACATCAGTGCCACACTTGCCATCGATGCACAACGTGTAGTAAAATCCAGGGAAGTTGCCCACACTTAACTTCCGCAGAGGTTGCAGGAGGCACTCTCACTCAATCTCGGCTTTACACCGGCTATTTCTTGGGATGAGACAACATTGGCAAGACTGCGTTTATTGCCCATCCCTTGTTATCCTGAGAAGGGCTTTCTTCTTGAACCAAAAGTAGCAATTACAATTAAGTGGCTTGCTACTTCACAGGCCATTAAGAAGATTAAAATGACCCCGAAGCATTTACATGTTACAAAGAAATTACAACACAGAAACAGGCCGTTTGGCCCAAAGAATCCGTGTTGGATTTAACTAAGGCTGGAGCTCCGTTTCACCTGTACAGGCAGCAACGTGGAGTTGGCAGTATAACCCAAGTCTTCTGGCTCCTTATAACTGTAAACAGGTAACAGTTTTAAACTGGTATCTGAGTACCTGTTGTATTAATTCTGGAACATTAAATACTGCTGCAAAGTGTTATCTCCTACATTCGAATAACAAGCTAAGAGACAAATAGCCCGGAAATAACTGTCAGAGGTAATTGCGAATGTTTAACACATTCCCCTCCGCCATTTTGACACAGGTGTTAATGCCACCTTGAAAATAACAAATGTAAGGAATCTTACAACACCAGGTTATAGTCCAACAGTTTTATTTTAAAATCACAAGCTTTCGGAGATTATCTCCTTCGTCAGGTGAGTGAGTGAAAGGTTCTCAAATCACATATGCGATTTGAGAACTTTTCACTCACTCACCTGACGAAGGAGATAATCTCCGAAAGCTTGTGATTTTAAAATAAAACTGTTGGACTATAACCTGGTGTTGTAAGATTCCTTACATTTGTCCACCCCAGTCCATCACTGGCATCTCCACATCTTGAAAATAACAGTGAGAGGAATTTGATACGAGAGTGTTAATCGTTTGTGCAGTGACATCATTGAGAGTCATTTCCAGGTTAGTGCAATTAGCTCCTGCAGCTGTACAATGAATGATATTTCAAAGAGGGGAAACAGGAATAAGCATCTCACTGAGGGAGAAATTGCTGAGGTTGGTATGAGTAGCAGCATTGCAAGTGCATGCATGGAGATTTCCTCTGGTTGGTTTTTCAAGTGAAATTGTAAAACAGATTCAAAAAGAACAGATTTATGACTTCTGTTAGAAATGCTGACCAGAGGAAATCTTCAGGAATGTACTTAACATGTTGTTACACATAACGATCAGGTGAAATCTTCATAAATGTACTTACAATGTTGTTATAGAATTAATATGATTGGTACCCAGATACCAGTTTAAAACTGTTACCTACTTTCAGTGACCAGAGGAAATCTGCACACCTATGAATGGAAATGAAAATCAGGAGAGGTGTATAACAGGAGGCTGAGCCGATATCGCCTGTTTACACTATTTTTAAAAATGCGTTCATGGGATGTGGGCATCGCTGGTGAGGCCAGCATTTATTGTCCATCCATAATGCCCTTGAGAAGGTGGCGGTGAACCGCCTTCTTGAACCGCTGCAGTCTGTGTGGTGAATGTTCTCCCACAGTGCTGTTAAGAAGGGAGTTCCAGGATTTTCACCCAGCGACGATGAAGGAACGGCGATATATTTCCAAGTCGGGATGGTGTGTGACTTGGAGGGGAACGTGCAGGTGGTGTTGTTCCCATGTGCCTGCTGTCCTTGTCCTTCTAGGTGGTAGAGGTCACGGGTTTGGGAGGTGATGTCGAAGAAGCCTTAGCGAGTTGCTGCAGTGTATCTTGTGGATGGTACACACTGCAGCCACTGTGCACCGGTGGTGAAGGGAGTGAAGGTTTAGGGTGTTTAGGGTGGTGGATGGGGTGCCAATCAAGCGAGCTGCTTTGTCCTGGATGGTGTCGAGCTTCGTGAGTGTTGTTGGAGCTGCACAAGTGGAGAGTATTCCATCACACTCCTGACTTGTGTAAACAATTTCACAACACCAAGTTATAGTCCAACAAATTTATTTTAAATTCCACAAGCTTTCGGAGGCTTCCTCCTTCCTCAGGTGAACGGTGAGGAAATGAAATTTTCGAATCCTTTCCACAACGTTCACCTGAGGAAGGAGGAAGCCTCCGAAAGCTTGTGGAATTTAAAATAAATTTGTTGGACTATAACTTGGTGTTGTGAAATTGTTTACAATTGTCAACCCCAGTCCATCACCGGCATCTCCACATCATCACTCCTGACTTGTGCCTTGTAGATAGTGCAAAGGCTTTGGGGAGTCAGGAGGTGAGTCACTCGCTGCAGAATACCCAGCCTCTGACCTGCTCTTGTAGCCTCAGTATTTATATGGCTGGTCCAGTTAAGTTTCTGGTCAATGGTGACCCCCAGGATGTTGATGGTGGGGGGGATTCGGCAATGGTAATGCCGTTGAATGTCAAGGGGAGGTGGTTAGACTATTGCCAAAAGTTAAAATTACTCCCATAGAGTTAATACTTTTACTTCCATCATCAGCACCAGTCATATTATATCTGCTGTATATTCTCTGACAAATAGGTTTTTGAAGGAAAGAGGGATAAAGTGGCATGGGACCGCAACAGGCACAAGACAAGCTCTACTACCTGTGTGGAGGATAAACACCAATATGGACTGGTAGGGCCAAATATCCTTTTACTGTGTTGTAATTTTTATATATGGAATTCTATATAATTCATTGTTCCATCAAGAACTCCCGAGTCTGGTGCAGCACAGATAAAATATTGAGGAAAGCTCACTCTACCTGGCCCCATCAAGCACTCCCGAGTCAGGTACAGCACAGATTAGATATTGAGTAAAGCTCTCTCTACGTGGCCCCATTACGCATTCCCAAGTTAGGTACAGCACAGATTAGATATTGAGTAAAGCTCTCTCTACGTGGCCCCATTAAGCATTCCCAAGTTAGGTACAGCACAGATTAGATATTGAGTAAAGCTCTCTCTACCTGGCCCCATCAAACACTCCCGAGTCAGTACAGAATGGATTAGAAATAGGATAAAGTTTGGCCTATTCTGCCCCAATAATGTTCCTCAGCTCCAACCCCAGAACAGTGCCCTTTACTGCACCAGTATGAGATTTTTCCATTTCCCACATCAACAAATCTATGGCTTCTCTGACTGAGATTGGCATTGTGTGCCAAATTATGGGTGATTTTCTGCTACAGACACATGCAGTAGGAACTCCGTCCCAAATTGGTCACACTGAAGAGCCTTGCAACCAGTGAGAAATATTCTTTAATTCCATCTATCTGGGCTGGAATTGACCTAGGTCCAAGGACTTAAAAGACGTTCCATCCAGTCTTCTATAACCATCTTGATGTAGCAATATATATGGCAACCTCCAGTTTGCTTTGGCACGGCATTGGCAGTTGTTCCAAACAGGCTACTCTATAATACATCTTGGCATAATACACTGAGTTATAACATAATGTGCTATGGTACACTGTACAATAATATACTGTATTATAATGCACTGTTCAATAAAAGTCCATGCTATAACATGTCGTGCCATAACGCACAGTGGTATGGTGATCAATTTATTTTCCCATTTATTGTTTTAAAGTTCTAGGTGCAAAATAATTTTGGACAGTATTAATGCAATTGCTCGTGAGCATGACCCATAGCTAGAGATGCCAACCCTCCAAGTTTGTCCTGCAGTCTCCAGGAATTAAAGATGAATCTCCAGGACACTGCTGCAAGCAAACCAGAAGAAAAATCAAAGGGGCATTGAAAAAAATTGTGCGTTTTTTTCATTTTCACCCAGCCATTACTTCCTGATTTACCTCCTCTTCTCCCCTACTTTTCCCCAACTTGCTGGTGTCCCACACTTTGTTACTTGGCCCTTCACCTGGGTTCCTCAAAAGACAAAAAAAAAAGTCAACTCAGAAAGGGCACTGATGGTATCACAGATAAATCTGTGGGTATTTCATAATAGTGTGAATATGAGGAAAGGCGAGTAATTTATGAGGCAGGTGGTCACTTTGTCAACATGAATCTAGATTCATCTAACACCATGGGGACAGTGTCCTTGTCCATCAGAAAATTCAGCAAGTGGGAGGGTACAATTATCGTATGAATGGTTAATGCACTTGGATTAAGTTCTCTGCTCTCTGTTTATGGGTTAAAGCCACCATTAAAGTAATGGTCTCAGAAAAAATAAAGTTGGGGTTCTCTAACACATTTAAAGGGTTTCTGTGTAGACCGTTTGTTGCGGATTCTGCATTTTCTCAAAGTTGTTTAAAAAAATAAAATAAACAGAATGAAGAACTTAAGTTCAAAGAATCTGTTTGAGGTTTTACTCCTAAACAAACTGTGGAAATGTGCAGTGTTTTTAATTAATATTCGGTACTGCAAGTTATAGCTGACAGTTTATTCCCAGCACAACAATGCCAATTTAATCCTGGTCTACCATGTAAACAAGGCATCAGAGCTGAAAGGCAGCACTCTCTGGGCTAAAAATGCTCTATCATATATGAAAGTCTCATGCCTAATGTGAAAAAAAGAGTTAATCATTTCACGCAGTGTTCCACCTACCTGGAGCCAGAAATTTACAAGTAGTTACAATTTCCCTTTGATTGACTTCAAGGGATTGAATTTCCATGGGTATTTTCCCAGTTGTCCGGGGTAGATGACCCATGGAAACCTCATAATGGTGTTTACATCATTTCTCGGTGGATTCTGCATAACTTCCGCGAAGTTATGGTGGATGATCAGGAGAACATCTGCAGAAATTCAACCCCCAAGAGTTTACAAGTAGCTACAATTACCTGGATTTGCTCGTTTAGATCAGTTCCCCAGAGGCAGCACCTGAGCAGTGGCCTTAAAGGGAGAGACTAGATTACCAGTGAAACAGAACAGTTGTGCTCTGGACCCGCAAGAGCAATGACACAGGCGTTACGCTAGTTATTTAAAGAAAGAACAAGGATTGAATCAGCAAGGCTCTGCTCCTGGAGTGGAACCTCACTGGGCAGGAGCGTAGGTTGCAGATACATCATTTAACATTATAGGGCTGCATTTATTGTCCAGCGAGGCTGTGTGTTGGGACCACAGCCTCACTAAATTTACCCAATAATATTCTTCACATGTTAAAAATCAATATTTGTCCATTAATTTCCAAAACATTTGTTCAATGTAGAGTTGAAGCTGGTTAATTTGGATAACCAATAAAAAAAGACCTTGCATTTATATAGCTCCTATCACATCCTCAGAACATCCCAAAGTGCTTCACAGCCAATTAATTACCTTTGAAGTGCAATCACTGTTGTTATGTAAGCAAATGTGACAGACAATTTTCACACAGCAAGGTCCCACAAAAACAATAAGAGAAATGGCCAGATAATCTGTTTTAGTAGTTGGTTGAGGGATAAACATTGGAAAAGCGCCCTGTTCTTCTTTGAAGAGAATTGTAAACAATTTTACAACACCAAGTTATAGTCCAGCAATTTTATTTTAAATTCACAAGCTTTCGGAGACTTCCTCCTTCCTCAGGTAAATGTTTCAGGAGCTCCTTGAAGCCTACGCATTTATACATATAGAACAATACATGGTGTTTACAGACTGCCCCTGCAACTGCCCGTTGCCAAGGCAATCACCGTGTTCAGACAGAGAAGTGTCACCTGCAGAACCCCCGAATACACATTCAACAAAATATAATATAATGGGTCATATAATGGGTCATTTGCTGGCTCTCTCTGCCTTCCGGATGTTTCTGCCTCTCTCTGTTTTTTTTCTCTGTTTTTTTTCCCTGTTTTTTTTTTGAATGTGTATTCGGGGGTTCTGCAGGTGACACCTCTCTGTCTGAACACGGTGATTGCCTTGGCAACGGGCAGTTGCAGGGGCAGTCTGTAAACACCATGTATTGTTCTATATGTATAAATGCGTAGGCTTCAAGGAGCTCCTGAAACATTTACCTGAGGAAGGAGGAAGTCTCCGAAAGCTTGTGAATTTAAAATAAAATTGCTGGACTATAACTTGGTGTTGTAAAATTGTTTACAATTGTCAACCCCAGTCCATCACCGGCATCTCCACATCTTTGAAGAGAGCCATGGGATCTTTTACATCCACATTAACAGGCAGATTGGACCTTGGTTTAACGTCTCATCTGAAAGATGGCACCTCTGACAATGCAGCACTCTCTCAGTACTGCACTGAAGTATTGGTCTAGACCGAAACGTGCTGTGCATAAAGTTACCCAGAAGTAATGGAATTGATCCCGGCTCCGCTGATATCCCCAGGGGGTGTCGAGCAGAGCCTGTGACGTTTCCTCGTCTAGTGTTTTCTGGTGGCTAACTACAGGGGGCAATGGCTAGAATCTGGGATCACACTGTGCACTTGCCCTCTCAGAAGTGTGAATATCAGATGGGACCTGAAGACATAGTGGAATAATGAACAAAGAAAAAATGTTAAACATGAAAAAAAATTAGTAAAAAGTTTCAACAAAAAGGAAATGACAGAAATACAAAAGATGGTTGGGTAGTTTTAATTTTACATAACAAGGGAAATATGTGTGGATTTTTGTCAAAATAATGCTTAAATTGGATACTGTACTTAGACTTATGACCAGTACCATTAGCCTTTCTTTTCACTTTACAGAGCCTCACAGGTCTGCTGTGTATTTCCAGCATTTTCTGTTTCCATTTCAGATTCCCAGCACATGCTGCTTTTTCTTTTTATTGCATTTAGATTTCATCCGTTCTCAACAACACTCAGGACCAGGTATCAGTACTGACTGGATAAGAACAATTGTAAACAATTTTACAACACCAAGTTATAGTCCAGCAATTTTATTTTAAATTCACAAGCTTTCGGAGGCTTCCCCCTTCGTCAGGTGAACGATGTGAAAATGACGAAGGGGGAAGCCTCCGAAAGCTTGTGAATTTAAAATAAAATTGCTGGACTATAACTTGGTGTTGTAAAATTGTTTACAATTGTCAACCCCAGTCCATCACCGGCATCTCCACATCATGGATAAGAACAGATAGCTAGCTTCTGCAACTCTGACCAGTTATATATCAACGCACACCCTCCCCCCCAGAGACCCATTGCAGGTTAAATTTCAGTGCAAAGGTTCCATTCAAAGGTCATTTTTTACACTCTCACTTATTTGTCGCAAGTGCTGTTTGTTGTTTGCACCCCCCCCCCCACCTCCCCAACCCTTGTTCCTCTTCAATAGACTCACTGAATATTCATTGGAAGCTCTTGAAGACACCAGACGCTTGTTAATGTGGGGACATAAGGCTTTTTGCCTTTAGGTCACGGGGGGTCAGTAGGCCAGGACCCTCCAGGGACCTTGAATAATAGAGCGAGACTCTCGAAGAGTATATAGAGTTGTTAGACATTGATGTGATTGAATCTGAATGGTTGTAAAGGAGTTTCCATGCAGTAAACTATCCAATTATAATCCCATGGGTATATGTTCAAATGGTGAGCCCATATTTGAATTGCACACTCCGGTTTAATATAGGATAATTATTTCCTCAATAGTGTCCAGAGGGGGACCTCCAGTGACTGACACCTCTTTAAAAGTACTATCACACAATTTGTCACAGCACTATAGAAGCTTCAACCATTTATTTATTTCCCAGGGTTTATGTGTAAAAATGTTCAGTGACTGCAAGGTACTGATTTATTACTGGTTATTAAATTAGATATTTTGAGGAACTCGTCTTGATGCTGGAGTTAAAATGAGATCAGAGCATTGTCTAGCAACCTGGGGGAGGTGGGGGTGGGGGAGCATAACTGGGAATTGGGAAGGTTAGAAAGGATTAATTGGTCACAAGTGTCAATTGTGGTATTTATATGATACAGTATAATCTTAGTAAGAAAACAAATTTAAGGGGAATGCTACAATTGGCCTCAGTGCCCCTGGGCTAGGGAGGGAATAAAATCACCCCAAATAACCCTGCATGTTGGCTGATGACAGGATCATGGTTGGTTGTGATGTGTTCCACAGTCAAATAGCACAGAAACACTCACTTTCTAGGCTCACACATGAAGAATGGACTCTTGAGTGAGGTACCATGAGGTGTCTGGCATGCGTGGATTGGTAACCCAGCAAAGGTGGGGAAAATGGAGGAAAAAAGATTGCACAATCCTTGAAGCACAGTCTAACTCTGATCTATCCACCAGTTTTCATCTTTCAAGATTGAAATTGGGAGAATCACAAACATTAATTGAAGAATTTTGAACAATTTGTTGGCCATTGAGACATGTTCTAATAGAGACAACTTCTGACAACAATAGAGCAGAAACAAAGCAATTGGGAGAAACTTGGTGATCAAAGAGAATTCCATTCACTAATGAGAAAGAGAAGATTGACTAACTTTACACGTCTTCAGGGAGGATTACTCAAGAAGACATTATTCAAAGGCAGATGTAGGAGAGAATTTGCAAGATTATGTAGAGAATTGACAAAGTTGATCTGGGTAAATAGTTCACTATGGTAAAGGGTTTATATACCAGGGGACATGTTAAAATAAGGAAGTTTGGAATGAGAAGGGAAGTCAGGTGGAACTTTTCATCACAGAGTTATGGAGTTGTGGAGTTAGTTACCAGAGAAGGGAATTGAGGTAGTCAGTGTAAGTGGACTTGAGACAATTGGGAGAAGGGTTTTTTTTTAATTGGGAAATTCAGGTGATGAATGAAGGCCCATTGTGTAGGGGAACGGCAAAATTGAAAAGAGAGAGGGACATAGTGCACTTTCTGGCAGGGGTGACAGGATAGTGACAGGATCAGAGACCCTGGCTGATTTCTCCCTTCCTTTGCCCAGGGTCATAACTTTCTGGTGTATATAGCTCAGCTATTCAGCAGATAAACCTGTTGAACCCTCAGCAGGTGCAACTATCTGGAGAAAAAATGCTTTAGTGGGATGAGAAGAACAGATAGCAGCACACAATGGAGAATGATAATTAGTCAGGGTGTTGTCACTTCAAATAACTGCACATTAAATACACCTCGCTACCATCAGTTGGAAATAACAAACTCAACATCTATGTTTGTGCAACATTTAACACACCAGAGCCTTATTTTCGCATTTATTCAGTGTTAGAATTAACACAAATCAACACCTTTGCCTTCATTCTAGATTCTTGTGTTCATAGAATCATAGAACCGCTACTGCACAGAAGGAGCCATTCAGCCCATTGAGCCTGTGCCTGCGTTATCCTCAAACTCTCAGCTTCTATATTTCTGTCTTTTTTTTCAAAAAATATACTTTATTCATAAAATTTGTAGCAAAAACATACAATACAGTTGTCATATCACATTTCAAACATACACAATACAGATTATACAATTTGCAGGTTAAATCAAGTACAGTTCAATGAACACATTGTGCATAATTACAGTTCATGACACTCTGGGGTGTCTCATTGCATTATACTCAATACAGATTATTGATTACAGATTCATTACAGGTACATTACAGCAATTTGAATTTTACATTCTGCCTGGGGGGAGTTTTCCGTGATTGCAGACCCTCGGTATACAATGGGGGGAAGGCTCTAAATGGTTGCCTTTCCCCACAGAGCCTTTGCAGCGGCCGCACCTGAGCACATAGTCCTGGACCTTGGAATGTGCCAGTCTGCAACACTCGGTCGAGGACAGCTCCGTGCACTGGAAGACCAGCAGGTTTCGCGCAGACTAAAGGGCGTCTTTCACCGAGTTAATGGTCTTCCAGCAGCAGTTGATGTCTGTCTCGGTGTGCATCCCTATTTTATCAATAGTACAATTGGACATTTCCTCTCTTGTTCCTCCTGAGCTCCAAATATCCATCCTACACATTCTTCCTCCTCTTTACATTCTCAATGTGTTGAATTCAACACTTGTTTCACTATTTCCGACTCTAACTCAATATTTCCCAGGACCGTGGAACTCCTCATCTCCCTCAGTTTTCCCTTCCTTCTGCAATCTACAGGCGTTTAAACCCCAAGCTCGGTGTTGCTTAAGACTCCTGATTTACATAATTTTTCCTTTTACCCTTTCAACCTTGCTGCTGACCTACACTATGGGTCTTGGCCCTTCACTTGGGGTTCTCAAAGTAAAATAGTCAAATGTACATTTACAAATTCAGGATAGAAACACCATCCTAGGCCTGGCGTAGGTAGAATCGTAGTTTTTTTTCTACTCGAATAATAAAGCATCCATGTTATATGTGGAGCTGGATAATTTTGGTGCTTAGCTTGATCAAATTTATATGTGAGACCACTTTAAAATCACAAGTGAGGATCTCCCAATGGCCAAGTATGTAAATGTACTGTCTGGTATCTAACCCACACAGATGAAAAGATTCCATGTTTGATTTCTGGCCTGTGCTGAGCTAGGTATATCTCTGTCAGACAACCGTTGGAGCGCTACAATTGGCCTCAGTACCCCTGAGCTAGGAATGGGGGGACATCAGCCAGGGCTTCCACTCCTGATCGTCATCTAGTGACTAATGTTGGAACTTCCAAATATCCAACCATCGTGCAAAGATAGGATTGGATTCTGCTGTGATGCCCTCCACACGGAGCAGACTGCTAATGCTCCCTGTCTAGCCTCACACATGAAGAATGGCCACTTGGGGGGACTACTGGAGAACAGCTTGGTGCCTGTGGAACTGTAACCCAGCAAGAGCTAAGGCATCGGTGGTGGAGGGGGCGTGGGGGTTGAGAAAGTTGGGTGGAAAAAATTATATCGTTTTTAGAAAGGGTATGTTCAGCCTCGTGATTTAGGGCAGTCCAATTTAATTGACAATACATTGATGATGTCAAAGCAATGTATTGTGACAATGAATTCAATCACAGGTTCAGGACATTGCAGAATCAGCTTAATATTTGGTATATACATAGTACAAAAAACTATTATTCAGGCGAATAGTCGGTCAGGTGTTACAGGAAGGAGTTATTTAAATAAAATGAATGGATGACAGATGTAACCTTTGGTTTCATCCATCAATTATCCATCTTCAATTTGGGATGGCAGTGTGCATATGCATCCTTTCTTGCTCAAGTGCATTTCAGTACGTTTAACATGATCACCATACATTTCTGCTGGCGCTGCACTCTGGCAAGTACTCTCTGTTAATGTATGAAGGTACTAGAATCATAGAATTGTACTGCATAGAAGGAGGCCATTTGTGTTAACACCACATCCAATTTTCCTCTACATGAAGTCAATGGAAGAGAAACTTGGCAGGATATATAATAAGTGGCCAATTCGATATCATCCATTTTACACCACCATCCAAAGTTAAAATTACTCCCAACAGGTTTTACAACAACAACTTGCATTTGTGTAGCACCTTTAATGCAGAAAAATATCTCAATGTGCTTCACAGAGGTGAAATGAAAAATGGATACCTTCAAAGAAGTCCAGTGACCAAAAGCTTGGTCAAAGGGGTGGGTTTTAAAGGAGGATCCTAAAGGAGGAGAGAGAGTTAAGGGGTTCAGAGAGGTAATTCCAGAGCGTGGGTTCTATGCAGCTGTAGGCACAGCTGACAATGGTGGGGTGGTGGGAGGGGGATGCACAAGAGGCCAGAGGCAGAGGAATGGAGGGGGGGTTGTAGGGATGGAGAGGCTCCAGCAATGAGGAGGGACAAAGATGTAGGACAAGAAGTCTGAGAGGCATTGGAGAGGTTGAGCTGAGTGTCATCAGCTAATGCCATGTCTGCGGATGATGTTGCCAATGGACAGCATGTAGATGTGGAAGAGGAGGGGGCTATGGATGGATCCCTGGGAGATGCTCAAGGTGATGGTGCGGAGGCGGGAAGAGAAGCTTTTGCTGGGTAATCGGAAAGGTAAGAGCGGAACCAAGAGAGGGCAGTCCCACTGAGCTGTAGAATGGAGGAGTGGAGTTGGAAGAGGATGGTGTGATCGACTGTGTCAAAGGCCACAGAGAGGTCGAGGAGGATGATGAGGGAAATTTGTATCCTAGTCACAGTCACAGAGAATGTTGTTCATGACTTTGGTTGGGCTCTCTCAGTACTGTAAATAACTTGAATAAAATTAATTGGAATGAAACTAGTTTATTTGAAGAGTGTGGAGAAAAAAATGTCAAATCTTTTAAATTTAGTATAACTAAACCAAGTGATCGATCGTTTTAGCATTTTATTGACAAGTTTTTACACTTTTAAATTAAAGTCCGGTTTATGTAACTTCTGGTACTGCACTGTTAACCTTAACAAAACCTTCAGCTGAGATTGCCGCACTTTATGACATGGTTATACTGCAGGTACCAGTTTGAGACCGCTTCGCCTCAATGCAAAACCAGTAGTATAACCAGACCATTAGTTTGTTAAAATGCATTTAGATTTATTATGCAATTAAATGTTATTTTATGTTATACTTGTACAGCAGTGTGATTTTTGTACCAGTGCTTTGCATTTAGTGAAGAACATTGCTGCGTCCATTTGGAAGAAACAAATCTTTTAAATGTATTTCTCTTCTACGAATTAATTGATTTTTGTTATCAATGTCTAACTGGCCAGCTACCTTGAGGAGTGGGTGTGCTCGAGTGCCAGACTGAAGGCTGTGAGTTTGAACTCTGGGACACCCTGTCGCTTCAGCTCGCTGAGTTCCAACAGGGCTCCTCCAGACCACTGCCTGATTCAGGTTGGTGAGAAATAGAGACACAGCTCCTAATCCCTCCTCCACAATCCCCACCCACCCCCCCCCCCCCCCGCCACCCCCTCCCCACCTGTGAATCATGCCCCCTGCTGATTCGAAGCAGCATTGACGGTGGGTGTATAGAAAACTGTGGCAGTCTATATGCTGCCCTCACAGCTTGAATCGGTTACAAGGTTGGGGGAAGTATCTTGGGAAAAAAAGCAGCGGCAACAAAAACGGGAAAATAGAAATTCCCACATACATAAATAATCATTCCGTTAGTCAAATTGCCCCGGCCTGTGCATTTTTTATTCATGGTGTGCCGCTCATGGTGTGATAATTTGTGGGTTATACAAAGAAGGGAGATAAAAATGGAGACAGATTTAATGACATCCTTGAGATACTTCATATACATGTACGTCAGGCAAGGGGTTGAGTGAAGGTTGGGAGGAATTTCAGTTGCAGGAGGAGAACACAATGCCTCAATTCACATTCGCTCCCATACTAAATCTACACAGGCTTGGGCTGAGCCAGGACAGGCATAAAACATTATGAGCAGCACAAATCAAACTGTGTAATAGAGGGCTCATTGGCATTCATGCTGCGTTAGCTTGGAGGGGGGGTAGGGGGTGGGCTTCAGTAAAGCTGTTTTAAGTTGGTGTCAGTTCTTAGCAATGATGTACAAGCGATTAGGGAGTGATCTTCTCCGCCAAGTGCCTTGGCCATTGTTCATGACAAGTGTCTGGAGAAGGGAGGAGTTAGCTTTCAAACCAGGGGCGATGAATCTTTCACCAAACAAGAAAGGAGCCTTTTACCCGCTCCAGACGAGGAACTTCCATCACGTTTTCTGTTGCTAGGCGCCGCCTGAAGCGTGTGAATACATGTGGTGCTGAAGTTGGTGGGGAAGAAAAAAAAAATCTCCATTGAAGGAAATGGCTGGTCGGGTGCAGACATCTCTTTTTCAGCTTTGATTGACGTTTAACAGCCAGCCGTGCTTTGAGTCTGGACTCCGAGGCTTCCTGTTGTCTTTCGGTGGGAGATCAGATTGAGCAGCATATTGAGAGGCTCTCAGCATCCTCCCCACACTGAGAAGAGTGACTTTTGATAAAAGGAGAATGCGAGTTGGGGAGGAGGGGAGTTGGTGACTGCTGTCTCTCTCTCTCACACACACTTTGACTTGTACAATCAATCCATTTTCATCCCTTCTCTGATTAGTGCACATGCTGATTACATACTTAATGTAATTCTTTATGTGTTTTTGAAAACTTGTTACCATAGGGAGTTACCAGTTACTCGTTATTTACTTTAAAAAAAAAACTTAACAGTCAACAACAGTTAGACTAACTCGACGCAGTTTATAATTGTCATTTTGAGACTTTATTCTATTTGACAGAGTTGTGATTGGACTGTGCTCCACTTTGATTTCAGTTGCTGGGATGGCCACTAAAAGCTGAAGTGCTTCTGTTACCTCCAGGAGGTAGTCTCACACCCACTTGGGCTCTGTGGCAACTGTAGGACACATGCAAGCGGTGTGAAGCCTAGTTTAAAATCCACTGTACCTCCTGGAAACTTCTTAAACTTCATTCTTTGTTTTTTAAATTATATACAAACAAAATCCATTTTCATATCTTCTATCCACTTCACAGGGTACGGTCGTGTAGTGGTTATTTTTCTGGACTAGTAATCCAGAGGCCTGGACTGATAATCCAGAAGTTCAAATCTCACCCTAGCAGTTTGAGAATTTGAATTCAGTTTAATAAATCTGGAAATAAAAAACTGGTATCTGTAAAAGTAACCATGAACTGTCGGATTTGCATAAAATCCCAACAGGTTCACTAATATTCCTTACCCCATATGTGACTGCAGTCCCACACCAATGTAGTTGACTCTTGACTATCTTCTCAAGTAGCCTAACAAGCCATTCAGTTGTACTAAGGATGGGCAATAAATGCCAGTCTTGCCATTGATGCCCAAATCCCAAGAATGAATTAAAAAAATCTTCAGCCCAAATTTTTGCAACAATTTTTTTTGTCATTATATTTCCTGCTTCTTTCACCAATTTTTCCCCCTCCTCTGATTCTCCTGAGATTTGAATCTCTGCTGGGGAACAGTTCCAAAGGTAACCCCCCCACTTCCCCCGTTACAACACCCACTTGGTCATTATTCAAATGTGAGCACTGTCAGCTGGCTATTCAACTGCAGAGAACATCACACCCAAGCCTGATCCTGACCTAACCTATCATCGGCCCACAAGCACCTCCAGAAGGGATGGTGATCTGGAGCTGGAACCATGGTTGAATTTTCTCTTCCTAGCTCGAGGGTGCTAAGACCATTTATAGCTGTTTGCCCCTCTCCTTAGCCCATCAGCTAATTGGAATACCCGAGCTGCTGCCCTGGCTCAGATCAGTGAACTCAACACAGATGGGGGATCAGACCTTGGGATCTTTAGACACTAACAAGATCACTGCACCATATATCAGTTATTGTGCCCAGCCCTGTTTATAAACTCCCAAAGTGTCTTACAAATGCTTCATTTTATGGCAATATTCCATTGCTTTCTCTATGATCTCATTTCGATTGAAGACAACATTGAGCTGTTTTAATGATCTCTTTTTTTCTGCCCATATCAATTTAGCAATCTTAGCCTATGCTCTTATCCAACTGCACTGTAAATTCCCAGGTTTAACGGTTAATCTTTTAAGCCCTTCTCTGACACATCTACACCTCAATACAATCCCTGCTTCTTGCATTCCTGCTAATTACCTCCTGTTACCGGTCTAACCTACTAAATAGTTAGAAGGTTATTAAATAACCTATTAAATAGAAATTCAAACATAGAAACAGGTAATATTCTTCTTTCCATGTCCTTATGCTCTCCCTGTCTCTCACTCCATCTTGTATCTTTTGCTTGGCATTTCTCCTTTTTAAAAAAGCCTCTAATTTTCTCAGCTCTTCTCCTGAAGGCGCTGACTCCTGATCAGATATGGGTTCCGTAGTTGCCAGGCACCCTGCAGAATCTTGTCCAAGTGGTGAATCCTTCAGCAGTGAGTATCAGCAGGCTATTTAACTGCAGGAGGCACAAGAGCTGAGCCCAATCCTGCCCTCACTCAATGCATCCCACCCTTCCAGATAGAGATTGGGAGCAGGAACCCTGGCTAATTTTTTTCTCCCTCCCTAGCTCTGTGTGCTGAGGCCAAATAGTGCCACAACGGTCCCACCCCAGGTCAGAACTGCTAGTCCAGCACAGACCAGGAATTGAGCCTGGTATTTCTGGTTCAGTACTGCACCAGGCAGTACATTTACTAACCAAACCATCGGATGAGCTGATAATTCTCCTTTATTTCAAGCTCCCCCTTTCTCCTGAATGCAGTCATTGTCATAACATGTCACCATTTAAATGGACAAATGTCATTGATAATGAATACAACTACCCTTAAGTGAGAGGCAATACATCAGTGTCGCATCAATCAGCTACTGTGTCTTGCCCAGAGGAAAAGATTGCTCATGCTTTCATCTTCTGGGATCCTCCGTTTGAGGTAAGGAGTCCTGCAAACTAACTATATAACCTCAATTTTGGATCTGTTACAGATGGTTAAGCCCTTAGATTGATGGTAAAATTGGCTCCAAAATTGATTAGGAGATTTTTGAAAACTCGAGATGTGTAAATGCAGATAGACAGTAATCAAATAAATAGTATTAGTGCTTGGTTATTCATAGTACCAGCTCTCAGTTATTAGTAATACTGGCTGTCAGATAGTGATAGGATTGGCTCTCGGTTTTTGGTAGCATCAGCTCTCAGTTATTGTTAATACTGGCTGTCAGTTATTAATAGTACTAGCTCTATGATATTGATAGTACTAATTCTTGGTTACTGGTAGTGTCAGCTCTAGGATAATGATAGCATTAGCTCTCAGTTATTAGTAGTACCAACGCTTGGGTATTATTACTACTAGTTCTCAGTTGTTGGAAACACTAGCGTTCGGGTTTTTGGTGGTATCAGCTCGTAGTTATTAGTAGTACCAACTCTTGATTATTGATAGTACCAGCTCTCAGTTATTAGTAGTTATTAGTAGTACTAACTCTAGGCTATCGGTAGCTCTTGGTTATTTACGGCAGTTGCCACCCACAGTCACGATGCTGTGGAGAACAAGTCAATGTCGGAAAGAAGGAAAGAAAAACTAAATCAAAAGGAAATAAGAGTTGGAAATAATGAACAAAGAAAAAATAGAGAAGTCGGAATGGGATGGTTCTAGGGTTGTTGCAGAACAGGATGAGAAAGGTTTAAGGAATAATTGAATGGTCAGATTTATTCATATAATGAAAGGGGAATATGTGAGTAAATACAAGTGTCATTAAAGCAAGGACATAAGAGGGCCATCAAGGCCCAGAAGCGATGCAGGTGAGAGCAACAAGGCTGATCTTGGTGTCAGAGCAGAGAGCTATGAGCAGAGAGCTATGAAGAACGATGTTCTGCCTCAGAAAGAGATGTTTCAGAGGCGACCTTAATTAGGCATATAAGTTACTTAATGTGATAGAGAAAGTGAACCTGGAATAATACTTCCTGACACTTTAGGAAAGGAGGACAAGCAGGCACGGGGTTAAGGGTTGTGAAGTGCAAGTTTAAGTTTAAGGTAGATTTCAAAGAAAGAAAGACTTGCATTTATATAGCGCCTTTCATGACCTCAGGATGTCCCAAAGCACTTTACAGCCAATTAAATACTTTTAAAGTGTAGTCACAGTTGTAATGTAAGAATTTGTGCACAGCAAGGTCCCACAAACAACAAGTGGAGTGGGACTTGCAACCACAAGCTTCTGACTCAGCGGTGAGAGTGCTACCCACGGAGCCACAACTGACATTTTAATTGACATTTCAGGGAGTATTTCTTTCCACAGAGGGCGACCACCATCTTAAACAGGACACTAGAAAGTGCGTATGAGCCCAGGACATTGAATTTGTTTAAGAAACAGCTAAATGCTGTAACGGGATTGGTATCTTGGAGCAATGAGACTAAATGGGCTGAAGACTCTTCTTCATCTGATGCAATTTTATAAAATTAGATTAGGATTAGTGTGGTTATCTAAATTGGATTTAGCAACTGCTAACGGATGATATTAAGGAGATAAATTATATACAAATTAATAGGAAAATTATGCAGTGTTTTGGTCATAATAAAACTGTTACTGTAATAATTGCCATTCACTGTACTTTAACCTTGAACTGTTGTCACATCTAAAGAAATGACCATCTTCCCTGTGCTGGTTGGTTTTGTAATTTTTCAGCTCACATACTGTAATGTTAAAACAAACACTAATGTTACAGCAATAAAACATGTCAGGTGCAACACTTGTACAGGAATATTAATCCTACACAGATGAAATAAGGTGGGGGTGGGGAGCGGGGTGGGAGGGGGGTGGAAATGTTCTTAATGAAAAGTGCCAGGAACCATTGACTTATCTTGGAACTGAGCTTCTGAGGCTGGTTTTTATTGGAGGCACATTACCCTTGGTGTTCAAAAGCACAGCTGTGGTTTCTGTCCACAAAATCCTAGTGAGCCTGAAAGCTATTGAGGGACATTGCTGACGTCAATGGCTCTTAAGGTGCTACTTCAGGTTATCACGGCACATTTATCAGAAGCTCTGGAGGACAGTGGAGCAATCAGAAAGGAACAAGCAGGAGCTCATTCCTGTGAGGAATGCCGGATTGGCGCGGTGGGAGCACTTTCACCTCTAAGGCAGAATATTATGTGTTCAAGCTCCACTCCAGGACTTGAGTGTAAAATCTAGGTTGATACTTCAGTACAGTCATGAGGGAGCTCATTGTTGGAGGTGCTGTCTTTCAGTTGAGATGTTAAACTGAGGAACTGTCTGTTCGGGTAGATGTAAAAATTCCCATGGCACTATTTGAAGAAGAGCATGAAGTTCTCCCAGTCTTGGTCAACATTTATTCCTTAGACAACACCAGCAAAAACTGATTAATTGGTCATTTATCTCATCTGCTGTTTGTGGGACCTTGCTGTGTGCAAAGTGGCTGCTGCATTTGCCTATGTTACAACAGTGACTGCACTTTGAAAGTATTTCATTGGCTGTGATGCGCTTCTAAATATCCTGACAAAGTGAAAGGCATTATCTAATTTAAAGTTTTTTCTTCTTTCTTCTATGTGTAGAACAGGTTGTGACTTTATACAAGACCACTTACACTGCTTTAATTTATTTTCATAATGTTCTCAACTCAGTGCCTCCTGCAGGTCTCATGAAGAAGCTGGAAGTTATGAAAGCACATGGATAACTCTTTCATTTTATCCGGGATGTGTACTGCAGCTCCAGGATCCCTGTTAAGGAAGATGGGAGACTTGCTGAACCTGTCTCTCTCAAAAGAGGAGAAAAACAAGGCTGTCCATGTTGCCTATCCTATTTGATGTCTTCATCAATGGTGCAGGGCATCATATTGGATGGCTGCAGAGTGTCTGTTCCGAGCATTTCTGAAAATACTGCAGAGCTTCTTCTCACACATGATATTGTGTTGCTGGTAAACTCACCTGGGGATCTAGAGCACTCTACTCACCAACTTCAACAGTGGGCTAATCAGTGAGACATGGTACAGCGCTTTCCACTTGCTGTTTTAATGGATGGGTCATCCCATTTAAAATAGGTTATATAGCACCTTCAAAATAGTAAAATGTCCCAAGGAGCTTCACAGGAGCGTTATCAAACAAAATTTGACACCAAACCACATAAGGATATATTAGGACAGGTGAAAGAGGTAGGCTTTAAGGAGCGTCTTAAAGGAGGAGAGAGAGGTAGAGGGGCAGAATGGTTTAGGGAGGGAATTCCAGAGCATAGGGCCTAGGCAGCTGAAAGCATGGCTGTCAATGGTGGAGTGATGAAACTCCAGGATGCTCAAAGGCCAGAATTGGAGAAGCGCAGAGATCTCGGAGGGTTGTTGGACTGGAGGAGGTTACAGAGATAGGGAGGGATGAGGCCATGGAGGGATTTGAAAACAAGGATGAGAATTTTAAAATCGAGGTATTGCTGGACCAAGAGCCTATTTAGGTCAGTGAGCATAGGGGTGATGGGTGAACGGAACTTGGTGTGGGTTAGGATACGGGCAGCAGATAAGTGGGTTAACACTCCGTTAAAATTGTGAAGAACGGATGTCACACAAACACATTAAGTGATCGCATGCCAATATTGCAAAAAATAATTTCTAGGCTACTAGTGGTTTTTCCTCCTGCCCTGTAGGATCTTATTGCTCATTTGCAGAAAGACACTTTTATGTAGATTTTCTTACAAGTAGAAAATGCAGCAGGTTACATTGTGCACAAGAATCAAGATCTGGGCTATCCAAACTATTGGCCATGGCCCATATTCAGTCAACTCAGCACAGACCAAAAATCAAGCCTGGGACCTAGAAACATAGAAACATAGAAAATAGAAGCAAGAGTAGGCCATTCGGCCCTTCGGGCCCGATCCGCCATTCAAAATGATCATGGCTGATCGTCTAACTCAGTACCCTGTTCCCGCTTTTCCCCCATATTCCTTGATCCCTTTAGCATTAAGAAATATATCTATCTCCTTCTTGAATACATCTAATGACTTGGCCTCCACTGCCTTCTGTGGTTCACCACCCTCTGAGTGAAGAAATTTCTCCTCATCTCGGTTCTAAATGGCATACCCCGTATCCTGAGACTGTGACCCCTGATTCTGGACTCCCCAGCCATCGGGAACATCCTCCCTGCATCTAGTCTGTCTATTCCTGTTAGAATTTTATATGTTTCGATGAGATCACCTCTCATTCTTCTAAACTCTAGTGAATATAGGCCTAGTCGACCCAATCTCTCCTCATATGTCAGTCCTGTCATCCCAGGAATCAGTCTGGTAAACCTTCGTTGCACTCCCTCCATGGCAAGGACATTCTTCCTCAGATAAGGAGACCAAAACTGCACACAATACTCCAGATGTGGTCTCACCAAGGCAGTATAACTGCAGTAAGACATCCCTGCTCCTGTACTCAAATCCTCTTGCAATGAAGGCCAACACAACATTCGCCTTCCTAACTGCTTCCTGCACCTGAATGTTCGCTTTCAGTGACTGGTGTACAAGGACACCCAGGTATCGTTGCACCTCCCCTTTTCCCAATCTATCACCATTCAGATAATAATCTGCTTTTCTGTTTTTACAACCAAAGTGGATAACCTCACATTCATCCACGTTATACTGCATCTGCCATGTTCTTGCCCACTCACCCAACTTGTCTAAATCACATTGGTCCTCTTTGCATCCTCCTCACAGCTCACATTCCACCCCACCTGTCGTCTGCAAACTTGGAAATATTACATTTAGTTCCTTCTTCCAAATCATTGATATATATTGTGAATAGCTGGGGCCCAAGCACTGATCCCTGTGGTACCCCACTAGTCACTGCTTGCCACCCGGAAAAAGACCCGTTTATTCCTACTCTATGTTTCCGGTCTGTCAACCAATTCTCAATCCATGCCAGTATATTCCCCCCAATCTCATGTGCTTTAATTTTGCACACTAACCTCTTGTGTGGGACCTTATCAAAAGCCTTCTGAAAATCCAAATACACCACATCCACTGGTTCTCCCCTATCTATTCTACTGGTTACATCAGTAGCACACCAGGTGGTGTATTCACCCTTTGAGCCCTTGGGGACAATATTTTTTAACAGAGGCCTTTTCTGCACAGACCCCATTGTAATTTTTTTTGTTTGCAGCTCCCTCCAAGCAAGTCAAATCTCCACAAAAAATAGAGTCACTGCAGGCACTAATTATGCTAAATTTCTTAAGGATTTTGTTACGAAATAGTTTGGATCTTGAATATAAACCTTAAGAAAACAATTAATGGAAAGAAAGAAACCCTGTTAATATCTCCATTGGCTTTCTCACATGAGGATCTAAATGTGCCAATAGATTGCCGCCAAGTGGTTTGCTGTGAACAGGCAGTGGACCTGACTAGTCCTGAAGGAGTTAAGAGCTCCAGAGCAAAGGCCCAGTGCAGCCTAGCCCATTATTCTCAGGTGGACTCCCTTTTCAGTAACAGTCTGCATGACATGAAATCGATCTAATCGAATGCGCTTGGCTGAACAGTGCCATGTCATTCGATCACTCGGCCCTTCAACAGCTGCTAAAACTCTGGGCATTGTTAACGAAATACATAGGTTCGACAGCTGATAGAAAGTGAGTGGCCCCAATGGTATATGAGCAGTCCGCCCCTCCAGGTTGACTGTTGCAATCCGAGCTCACTAACAGCTCAGGTGAGAGCGCCACACAAAAGGAACAATTAGGGTTAATTATGGGCTCTTGATGGTGACCCTCATTAACCAGCTGTGGAAGGCTGCGGTACATTTGCTCAACCACTAATAACTGTCAAATTGCATTGATTGCTGGGTAGTGCTAGAGACATGCACAATAAATAGGTAGGCAGAGTAAAATGTCTCTCTCCATAACAAACTTTCTTGTCTTTCTCTCTTATCATCTTTGCTTGCTTTCCTTCAAAGCTACAGATACTCCATCCTATAGGCTCTCTCTCCTCTTTGCATCCTTCCTGTGTTGAAATTAAAGCCCATCACAGTCTCCTGCTCATAACTCGTTCTTTCTAAACCTTAAATCTGAGATGTTCCTAATCTATCTCAGTTTTCCCTTTCTCCTACAAAATGAAGGCTTTGAAAACCCAAGCTTAGTGTCACCTAATCACTACTTCTCAATTTATCTTATTGTCTATCCTACTCTGTTCACTCTTAGTGTCCTGCACATTGGGTCTTTGGCCTTCACTTGGGTTTCACAATGAGAAGAATCTGGCCGACATAATTTTGTTTGCATAAACCTATGGATAAACTTGAATTGTTTTCTTCCAAGATAGCAAACCATTTTTTTTCAGCTCCATCACTGCACAATGAATGCTTCATCCCATCAAATACAATTAATTTTTTGAAACAATGGAAGCTGTGGAATTCCCTCCCTAAACCTCTCCACCTCTCTACCTCTCTCTCCTCCTTTAAGACGTTGCTTAAAACCTTTGACCAAGCTTTTGATCACCTGTCCTAATATCTCCTTATGTGGCTTGGTGTCAAATTTTGTTTGATAATCGCTCCTGTGAAATGCCTTGGGATGTTTTACTATGTTAAAGGCGCTATATAAATACAAATTGTTGTTGTTGTTGTTGTTGTTGTTTTCACCACCTGTGTGGCAATCTGGCAGAATGGATCGACTGCTCTTTACGGAACCCGTCTGATTTTCATTCCATTTGTTTCAATAAAGGGCAGGCAATCCATGTCACCAGATTACTGCCCAGGCAGTGAAGACTAAAAATCTACCCCGGTTAAATCTCAATGTATAGTACACTGTCCTTTTACTTGAGAGATTTTGGGTAGAATTCAGCCAAATATATGGAATGAAAGCTGATGCTTGTTAAGCTTCTGGGGTGAAATGAGTTTGGGAATTTGAAACCAGTTCCCATCAGATGTAAGCCTATGGCACAAATCGATCTGCTAATTGCCCTGAAGGAACAGTGATTTAGGAAATAGAAAATGGAAATATCAGGGTCAATTTTTATGAATGTGCACTCCCAGTGGGGAGCGAAGTTCACTGGGAGCATATAGCAGCAAATTGTGGGCACCCTTGCCATGATTTTTCATCCACTGGCAAAAGATTTTAGGAAGTGCGCCTGCGATTTCCCGGTAGAGGCTCCAGGCAGGTGAGGCTTCCCGATGGGAGTATGAATTTGTAAAATACACCCAATCCTGTTGATCCAGTGGGGGTGTGGGGGAAGGTGGGGGGGTTTCTTTAGAACATCTTAGAGTAGAGAGTTCTGCAATGGTCCCAGCCTGAATCATAACTGACAGAGAAGAACCATGGACAGGCCGACCACCTCCCTGTATCGCACTGAATAGGCCTCTAAATAGATTTCATTTCAAGTCAGTCCACAGCCTTACCCACCCTATTTGGGTAATATTCTGCTGCAACCTCTGTACCTTTGACTTCCTTTTATTACTTGTTCCCTGCTCTCTCCACTGCACCATTGGAGGCCGATAATTCAGCCATCACACACTTGCCTTCTGAAACCCTTTGACAATGTCATCCTCCTGCCAACTTCCTACCCACGATTGGGATACTGCCATTGGCGTACGATGTTACTTTGTAATAACATCAAACCTATGTTATTATACATGTGAAATAAAGAACTTAGGTTGGTTAAGATATTGTGTAGTTAAAAAGATCCCATCAAACTATTCCAGAGCTTGTTCTCTGATAGGAGATCCTTCTCCTGCCTCGAGCCTTCAACCTTTCTCTTTCTCCATTGCAGTCTTTCTCCTCTTTATTTTATCAATACTATGATGGTCAATGCTCCTTTCCAACTGATTACAGATTTGCATCAATCTGCAGAGCAACAGTAGATCCCAGCAGAAGGCCATGCTGTCCACTTACAGGGATATCCTGACCTGGGTGCCCCTTCTTATGCCTGGATCCTTCCTGATGGACTCGGCAAATGGCTCGATACACACACGAACAAGACAGAGTGCAGCTTCCGCGAAGGCAAAATGGGGAACAGCCACAATTTAAGGCCCTCCCGCCATTGTTTTATGTGTTATTGAACACGTAATCCAGTGCTTGTCTAAACCAATGACTGTAATTAGCATATTAAGATTTAATCCATAAAAAGCCTAACTCACAATGATCAATTCAATTCAGTTTGTTTCCACTGTGATGTAATAAAATCAAATGTAAGGAATCTTACAACACCAGGTTATAGTCCAACAAATTTATTTTAAAATCACAAGCTTTCGGAGATTATCCCCTTCGTCAGATGAATGAGTGAAAAGGTTCTCAAATCGCATATCTTATACTATGTTGGGACAGCATCACACCAATCAAAAGGTGTCGTTGTTATTCAAACAGGCCAGTCACGGAGAACAGCACGTCCCAGTACACTGGATATACATTGTGTCGATTACACAGGCAGGCAGAAAGAAACTCAAAATGGCAGAGAGAGAGAGAGAGAGAGAGAATTTTAAAAAACATATAATTTTTTTCCCCCTTTTTGCTGGTGGGGTTACGTGTAGCGTGACATGAACCCAAGATCCCGGTTGAGGCCGTCCTCATGGGTGCGGAACTTGGCTATCAACTTCTGCTCGATTGGTGTGATGCTGTCCCAACATAGTATAAGATATGCGATTTGAGAACCTTTTCACTCATTCATCTGACAAAGGGGATAATCTCCGAAAGCTTGTGATTTTAAAATAAATTTGTTGGACTATAACCTGGTGTTGTAAGATTCCTTACATTTGTCCACCCCAGTCCATCACCGGCATCTCTACATCATAATAAAATCAAGAGTAAGACAGACAAAGAGGTGTCAAAATGTGAATACAGTAATTACTGAACTCAGTGCTCTTTCACACCAAGTTTAACTGAGTACAATGATTATTGTATCAATAACTCAGATTGATTAAATATCTGAGTTGAATTATCCCTGTAAAGGAAAGTCCTGACCACAGGATTGGGCTCAGCTGTATTACTCTCTGCAGTCAAATAATTTTTTGACTTTCACTAGGGTCTCACAGGGACACTGGATTCTTTTTTCCTCCCTAGTCAAGGGGCACTGTGGCCAACTTGTGGTGCCTCAGTTGCTACTACAGTGAGATCAGCTAACTCAGTCACAGATGGGGAATTGTGCGTGGGACCTTCCGGCTTTCAGTTCCACACCAGACAGTCGCTGAGCCATCAAGAGAGCAGATTTTTTTTTTAACCTTAAAGTCTGCTTTTGCTGAAACTCACTGCTACATTCTCCTTTATGACATTTTGATGTGCCATATTAAACCTGTGACCTTGGGTAATTATGTACTCACACCCACTAATGGGTAGGCTCATTTCACCTCACTAAAGAGGAAATGGAAAAAGACCAGTAGAAATTACAATCCAGGCTGAATATGGATTCTTCTAATTTGTACGCCGAATAACTTTTATAATTTTTAAAACATCATCTTTTACCAAATTAAATAAGTTGCGTTAAGCTCTGTCATTGGCCTTGTGGGTAGAGGCGCTGCCTGCTGTACCTCCTCTATCACTGAATACTTCGAAATGGTGAGAACCTAGCAAAGAGATTTGGGTCTCCATGTACACAAATCACTAAATGCTAGAGGACAGGTACAAAAAGCAATCAAGAAGGCTAATAGAATGCTGCCTTTTATCTCAAGGGGGCTAAAATACAAAGGGGAGGAAGTTATGTTTCAGTTGTATAGACCCTTGGTCAGACCCCATCTGGAATACTGTGTTCAGTTCTGGGCACTGCATTTCAGGAAGGATTCATTGGTCTTGGAGGTGATGCAGCGCAGATTCACCAGAATGATACTGGGGCTAAAAGGGTTAAATTATGAGGACAGATTGCATAACCTTGACTTGTATTCCCTTGAGTATAGAAGATTGAGGAGTTATCTAACCGAGGAGCTTAAAATGATAAAAGGATTCAATAGGGTTGATAAAGAGAAACTATTTCCAGTGGGGGAATCCAGAACAAGGGGGCATAATCTTAAAATTAGAGATAGGCCATTCAGGAGGGAAATCAGGAAGCACTTCTTCACACAAAGGATAGTGTAAATCTAGAACTCACTCCCCCCAAAGGCTGTGGATGCTGAGTCAATTGAAATTTTCAGGACTGAGATCGATAGATTTTTGTTGGATAAGAGTATCAAGGGATGTGGAGCAAAGGTGGGCAAATTAGCCATGATCTAATTGAATGGTGGAACAGGCTTGAGGGGCTGAATAGCCTACTCCTCTTTCTATGTTCCCAGTTCAATCATCAGTCTGTACTGAGTTAACAGGGAGCTCTTTCAGTGTCTTGGCAACATTTATCCCTCAACCAACACCGCCATAACCGATTAACTGGTTATTTATCTCATTGCTATGTGTGGGACCTTGCTGCGTGCAAATTCTTTGCCACGTTGGTCTACACGACAAGAGTGACTGTACTTCTAAAGTAATTCATCTGCTGTGAAGCGCTTGGGGTGTATGAGAACTTGAAAGGCACAATATAATTACAAGTTCTTTCTTCCTTTCTTTTTTTAACTGATCTCAATTGTGGCAATAGTTTGATCCCTACAACCAAGCTGGGCTAGAAAGGGGAAAATCAGCCAGGGCTCCCATCTCTGATCACTACCTCAGTGACTCAGCTGAAAAGTGCATGTGTGGACTTTGGGTAAACACAAGATTGGGATCGACTGCGACGCCCAGTGCAGTTGAATTGCTTGTCGCCATTCACTCTCTCGACTCACACGTGAAGAATGGCCAGTTGGACAAAGTAGCAGAGGGATGCCAGCATGTGTGAGATTGTATTCTAGCAAGTGGCAGTGCCTTCAGGAGAGGAGGGAAGAAAATTAGGAGAAAGAAAGTTGAGGAAGTCACAAGTTTCACACCTCATGCGTTTGTTCTTTTTCCAGAGGCCTGTGCTTTTTTTTGGAAAGCAATTAGCAACTTTAAGTGTTTGATGATTAGTGAGAAAAGAGCGGGCAGTGAATGGCCCCCACGTTAGCCTTGCAATGGCCCCAGCCCCTCTTCACCAATCTGTGATCCTGCTTCCTCTGTGTAACATTTATTTTGTTGCTTGACTTTTTTATATTTCCTGGTAACGAAACCCCTGTATCTTGTAATATTCCTCATTTTCTCTGTTTTTTTGTCATCTCTCCCTCTCACATATTTTAGGGGGGGGGGACCTAATCATCAGGGGATTATCATACCAAGTCATTAATTACGTACGTTTCTGATTGGTTAGTTGTAATTTCCATGGAGTCAACTAATCATGGTAAGGCCAGAGGTCAGCCAATCAAAAATAATTGGGGTCATTGTTATTATATGTAGTGCCTTTTGCCTATTGTTTTTAGCCCTGCTTCAAACCATCTGTGTTTCTCTGACTCACACTTAATGCAAAATTTGAGATTCCTCCATTCTGAATATAAATGAGCCTTGTTTGCATGCACTAATCTAAAGTCAACCTCAGTTCAATGAACCAGCGCAGCTCCATAACACAAGATTGGAACTGGTGCTGGGCACCTCACCCATTACTTTCATTGCTTCCCTAATCATGATATGCAACACATTTCTATTTTATTCATCACATGCGATTTTTAGGAATCGGGAGTTATAAGGTGTAAATGGATGAATGGCAGAGGATAAATGGTACAGAAAACAGGTTTACTGAAAGATAAAATACTGAATGGTTTTACATAACCACCGTGTCAGCCAATGAGTTGGAGGTGGGTGGGACTTATGGCCGGCAGGATTTACAGCCAAGCAAACAGCAAAGCAAACAAAGTCTATTTACAAAGTCTATTTAAATAGAGTCTCTACGAACTGCAGCAAACAGAAATCATCTGTAAAATCAATCCCAATCATTTACAACAGTGCGGTCTCCAGGCGAGATTGACGGGGGAATTACCCAATCATCTCCATTCTGGCTGGGAATGGTCGTGTCACCATACGCAGCCGGTTGTTCAAGAGATGTTGGGAATCTCTCGCATGGCTCAGTTTATAAATCCACTACCCAGTGTGGTACAGAACCGTACAGATCTGGATTCTTAGGCTCAATATGCTGAATTAGTTGACGGCATTACAACTGGCTCAATGGTGCAGGTTAGGGAAGAAAAATGAAACCAGGGCTCCTGCTCCTAGTGGCTGCCAATTATTTTGCCCTCTTTGGGCCAGGGCATTGAGGCCAATTAAACTACCCCATACTGTTTCATAAGCAGAGATCAACTAACTCAGTAACGATCAGAAATTGACACTCGGACCTTCCCGGAGCCCTCGGAGAACCTGTTTTGCAAGCTTTTTTTTTGGTTTTATTTCATGAGCAATTACTCCAATAGTGCATCCCTTCAATTGCAGAGATTATATTGCAATCAGCAAAGGGGGAGGATTTTCGTTCAGAACCCTAATGTCTTTCCCTAGAATCTGTTCAGCAAAGTACTGTCCTGCCTAACTCTTCGGTTTTTTTAACAGTTGAAGCAGCTGGTCATGTAGAGCATTCACACAGTTAACACCTCAATGTTATCCTAGAGTCATTTTGGAACACATACAAACTTCATGTCCATTTCTGGAGATGAAAGACAGCGGGGTAATTTTCAGCTTGCCGCGCAAGCATCGAACTGGTGTTGTGGATTGGCCACCAATGAAGGTTATGGCATTCCAAGTTTTTTACAATACTGGAGCAGCAATGTCGTGATGCATATTATGGGCCTGACATTCGTCCGGAAATGATCCAGGCATCTACGCCGGGGTGGGGTCCATCAGTGCCATCCAGTGCTGATCCTGCCGGAGTTTTCGGGACCAGAAAGAGGGCACCTAACTTGCATGGGGCATGCGTGCGCAAGTGCCACTATAAGTGCATTGCTGGTGCCTACTTGCTCCATGTGGCTGGAAACTTTGATGCCATCCACCATTTGGAAACCCCTGGAAACGGCAGAAGTGCAACTGCTGTTTTCCAAGGGGTTGCCCTGGTCTCCTGCTGGAGTTACGGCAGGAGACTGGTGCAACCCGCAAAGAATTTTGGCGTCTTTACTCATCAGCACCGTGTGGGTTTCAACTGCTGTACTGGAACTGACGCAGCACTGCTTCAACTCAAAGGCATTTAGTGAGTCACAATGGAACCAATGCAACCAAATTAGAGCGAAATTTTACATCAAACCCATGCTCGATTTATATTGCTCTAGGTACAAGGGGCAGAAGTCATAGTATAAGAAGGACATCGATTTGAGTCTCTTCTGTTCTGTTTCTTGAAAGGAAATTATATACTGAATTAAGAAGGAAAGCATTGGACAGACTGAAAATAGAGACACAGTAAGGAGTTAAAAAATGGATGAGTATGTTTGCCGAACAGGGACTAGGAACAACTGAGGTGTGGGTGGCATTCTGAGGTGTGGGTGTCAAAGAAAACAAGATTAACACACTCCAGCAACTTAGTGAGATAATCGCTTCAGTTCAATTTAAGGTTTGTCGAGATGCTTAACTAGAAATGTAATCACATGAAGCTGCCCTGTTATTTTGGGAAGAGAAACATTTTTTTCCACTTTTGGCACCAATGAGTAACACAAAGCATATATAACAGAGCTTAGATCTGGAACGAATGTAGAGAGATTGTTGTCTGCCGACTGTCCTGTTTCTCAGTGTGACTGGGATGGTGGGCAGAAAATTTTTTAAAAAACACCTATTGCTCACCTGTCACCTGAGGCCCATCTGACTCAAATTTTGAGTGGGCCTCAAAATAGGTGACCAACATTTCTACCCGAAACAGATGGGAGACTCAGTAAAATGTTTAAATCTGGATCCTATGCCCAGTGGAACTGAGCTTTGAGTGGCTGAACCAATGGTCCTCAAAGAGACCTCAGAAGGCTACTCCAAAAATATTCTTAAGCTTCTTTTTCCAAAGATGTTTCCTGGCCCCACAAAAATCTTCCCAACCGCTGCCAGTCCCTTCATTCCCTTTAAGGACCCACCTCTGGCTTGGCTCCATGGAGGAGCTGCTGGATTTCCCATACCCACGTCAATCGGCGAGCGGCCTGTCAGCACTCATTCAGTCCTGGTAGCTCAACAATACTATTTTAATGAGGCCCAACTATGAAAATGGTTTGGGCCCTCGGCAGGCTTCAACAGGCAGCCGTACCAATTGCTCCGCCCACCACCTGCCTGATGAACACTGGAAGCAAAAGGCCGTCTGATAGAACAACAACAACTTGCATTTTTATAGTGCCTTTAACATAGTAAAATGTCCCAAGGTGCTTCACAGGAGTGTTATCAAACAAAATTTGATACTGAGCCACATAAGGAGATATTAGGACAGGCGACCAAAAGCTTGGTCAAAGAGGTAGGTTTTAAGGATCGTCTTAAAGGAGGAGAGAGAGGTAGAGAGGCGGAGAGGTTTAGGGAGCGAATTCCAGAGCCTAGGACCTCGGCAACTGAAGACATAGCAGCCAATGATGAAGCGATTAAAATCGGGGATGTGCAAGAGGCAAGAATTGGAGGAGCGCAGAGATCTCGGAGGGTTGTAGGAGATTACAGAGATAGGGAGGGGTGAGGCCATGGAGGGATTTGAAAACAAGGATGAGAATTTTAAAACAACAAGGTAATGTCGAATATGTACAAAACTTTAGTTAGGCTGAAGTAGGAATATTGTGTGCAGTTTTGGGTGTCCCATTATAGGAAGGATATAAAAGCAATGGATACAAATTCTTAAAACAGAAGGTAGTTAGAATGTGGAATTCTCTATGACAAACCATTGTTGAAACAGAATCCATACATTCTTTTAGAAGAGAATCACATAGCTATTTGAAAAAGAGGAATATCAAAGGGTATAGAGAATGAGTAGGAGAATAAGATTAGGCTAAGAGACTCATGTGAAGAAAAATACCAACGCAAACTTGATGGGCCAAACGGCCTGTTTCTGCACTGTAATATTCTATGATTCGCTCTTCTTCCCTCCCATCCTGCAGGAGTGGGCATTCTTCATGAGTGAACCTTGACAGTGAATATCAGAAGTCACTTCACCCCTGGGGGCATCAGAGCCGAGCTCTATCCCTTCCCCATGGTGCACACTTTCAGCAGGAGGCACTGGATAGTGATCAGGAAGACCTGGGTAATTTTATTCCCCTCTCTAACAGTGGCCTCGAATGCCAATTTTACAGCCCCAATTGCCACTCCAGCTGAGATCAGCTAACATAGGACAGATTGGAGGGTGGACTTAGGACCTTCTTGGTTCACAAAGCTCAGCACTACATCGTGTCACGTATCAACTTAGCCATCCTAGCACTGCATGACCATATTATTCGATGTAAAATGTCCATATTACAGCATATTACAGCATATGCAAAAATAGAGCAAATCCTGAATGAATTCTTCACATTTTAAAAAAAAAGCTCTTAGTCTCATAACCTTAAAAAAGAAACTGTGCTAATCATACTGTTTGCGATAAAATTGGTGTGTCTATTTTGGCAGCGGTTGCTGTATATCATCGCGCCTCGCCTGTGTTACTGGTGCCCACTCATATTTCTCAGCACAGCAGGTGAAGAGCTCAATGATCTGCAGACAAAAAAAAAAATGGACTCTAGCCACAACAGTGCGAGGCGCAAATGCGGAGGAGGATCCTGGTTGTGTTCAAATGCAGGAATACGCCTGAGAAAGGGTTAAAGGGGAGGAAGAATGCATTTGTGTTATGAAGCGTTCAAATGGAATTCTGCGCTGAAGGATTTTTAAGAAAATGAACCGTCAGCTTTACACAACAAATTGCTTGCAAAACTGCCGTTGCAGTTTTATTTCTCTAAGATTGTTCTTCTTTGAAGTACGATTGTTTTGGCTCGGCCTCACTGTCCAGTGTCCCCAGCTTTAAATGGAAGTGCCTCGTTCCCACGATCCCCTGTATTATGCACCCACAGCTCTCCAATTGAGGAATGATGTCATCATAGCACTGTGAGAAAGTCCATTGTTCGGGCTGAAATAAAGAAATCTTCATTGATGCATTGAGGAGTCAAGCCCGGGAAATAAAGGAAGAAAAAAATAGTACAGGATTTGTTTTCAATCTGTCATTTTAACTCAGGGATTACAATGGGCTACATGTAATTGTGGCTGGCATGTTGCCAGGGGGGACAGTTTATGCCGACGTACCAGTTTCCAGGTCACTGTTCCCTGTTGTCAGGTCTGTGCGGCAGGACTATAGGCTGAGTCTTCTATATCTCTTTAGGCCAGGTTTATTTGATTTCCACTCAAACGAAGAGATGCATGGGCACTACGATCTTTCTTGTCTGACTTTTTTTAACTTGGGAATTTTATGCTCAGAGAGAGGAATATTAATGGAATGTCAATTTCAGGCACTCGGTGTCAGCATAAGATAGTCCCAGGCCTCGTACAGCAGAGTTTAGGTACAGAGTAAAGCATCTTTTGTCCTACTCCAACCTCAGCTCCAACATCAGAAAAACACTTCCTATTGCACCAGTCTTCCTGTGGCCTCTCTGAGTGAATCTGTCAATTTATGCCAAACCAGAATTATAGAATCTTACAGCAAAGAAGGAGGCCATTCGATCCATCATGCCTGTGCCAGCTCTTTGAAAGAGCTATCCAATTAGTCCCACTCCCCCACAGCCCTGCACATTTATCCTTTTCAAGTATAAGTCCAATTCCCCTTTTGAAAGTTACGATTAAATCTGCTTCAACCACCCTTCAGGCAAAGCATTCTAAATCATAATAATTCACAGTTTAAAAAAAATTCTTCTCATCTCCCCTCTGGTGCTTTTGCCAGTTAACTTAAATCTGTGTCCTCTGGTTACGGACCCTCCAGCCAGTGGAAACAGTTTCTCCCTATTTACCTTACAGGTGAAAGGACAACGTGCTAACCACGCCTAGTCCCCTCCCTACCCATATATATCTGTCCCTAAGTATAGATAACAATGAGCTTAAACACTTTTTTGGGGAAGGGTTGGAGCACACTCCAGGTGTGACTTATGCTGTTGATGTGCAAACCAGACGCTGGCAGTGGGCCAAGCATGGGGATCAGATTTCAAAGAATTTCCACTGGTTTAGCCTCAGGGAGTACATAATTTTCTCAGACTGGGCGATATCCCATGGTCTCTCAATCCACATTGACTGGTGGGGAGCTCCTCCTGCTGCCTTTTCATCGGGATGTGCCAACAGCTGCAGCTAGAAGAAAACCTAAGAGTTTCCCCATGTTACCGTTCAGAGGTGACATAGGGAGGCCTATGAGGTAGTGGGCTTGTCCTGGTTCATTGGGGTTCTTGGCAATTTTAAGGTTGTTGCACAACACCTTCTGTCAGTAGGGATGGATCTTTGGGCACAGCCAAAAAATGTGAAGGATTGTGTCCTCCAAACACTCTGTGGTGACTCTGCATTCCACCTTTGCAGGCAGGAGGGGGTGGTATGTCCTGAAATTAATTTTGATTTTCCCTTCATTCAGTTTATTACAGATTGAGACTGTGTTTGCTGCCTCATGAATGGGATCCCAATCTCAGGGAAAAGAGATCTCCATGCACCCAGTGTAGGTTGGATCCCATTCTCAACTAGGGTTCGCTCCAAATCTCCCTCAGGCTAATTCCTCAAATCTTCAAGATGGATTTTGCTGAGGCTTTGATGGTTGGGAAGAAGATTCTTGGGCTGTGGATGACTGTATTGCTCTGGCCCAGTTCATATATGATGTGGAGATGCCGGTGATGGACTGGGGTTGACAATTGTAAACAATTTTACAACACCAAGTTATAGTCCAACAATTTTATTTGAAATTCACAAGCTTTCGGAGGCTTCCTCCTTCCTCAGGTGAATGTGGAAATGAAATCCTCGAACCCTTCGCATTTATAAATCACAGAACAATACCTGGTGATTACAGATAGTCTTTCCAACTGCCCGTTGCCAAGGCAATCACAGTGTGCAGACAGAGAGGTGTTACCTACAGGGCCACCGAATATACAAACAACCAAAAAAAAACATATAGTCAGTTAGGAAATATTTAACTTGCAGGTACTAGAAGGTCTCTTCCTGAAGGAACTGGAATTCATCTTGAAAGGCCCTGGAGGATTTGATGGCTCCATTGTCAAGGATGGCTAATTTTCAATGCCATGATTTCAAGCCCCCTTTCTCCTTTGAAAAAGCCAACTATTTGGCCAACTGCTTGTTCAAGCAAAACACCCGGCACTGTCCCAGCAAGTGAGGAATCTTACAACACCAGGTTATAGTCCAACAGTTTTATTTGAAAATCACAAGCTTTCGGAGATTATCTCCTTCGTCAGGTGACGAAGGAGGTAAGCTCTGAAAGCTTGTGATTTTCAAATAAAACTGTTGGACTATAACCTGGTGTTGTAAGATTCCTTACATTTGTCCACCCCAGTCCATCACCGGCATCTCCACATCCTAGCAAGTGAGCACAGCTGTTCACATTAGCGCCACAGCTACCAGCTGGAATCAGTTCCCTGGTCATCCTCAACCCAAGGCACTCAACAAACCAAACTCATCACCACAATTTGCCATGTATACATGCCTTATACATTGTATCCCACAAATGTAATATATGTCAACATGTTATAACTGAAAAAAAATGGCAATAAAAAATTAATTTGATACTGACAGAGAAACTATCCATAAGGTTCTTCAGAAAAATAAATCGCCTTTCATTTCTAGGACCTGAGTTTAAATCTGGCCCAGACTGGTAGTATGGCAGTCTCTGCTCTAGGTGGGCTGTAAAGGTCCTAAATGAAATGAGTTTGGGCAGTGTTAATCCAATTCCTAGTAGCCATGTGCCTATAGCACAAAACTACCTTAGAATTTGGTACTATTTTGGCAATCTCACTTAGTGGCGACAGGGTAACTGGTGTGGGAAATTAAAAAATATCACAGTAGGGGGGCATTAGGGTGTTGTTCTTGAGACTGGGGTTAAGGCATATCACTAAGGGAAAATAGAGGAACTTTATTCTGCGTCTAACCTGTGCTGTACCTGACCTGGGCGTGCTTAAAGAGACAGTGTAGTGGGAGCACCTAATCGTGTTGGACCTGACCTGGAAGTAGTTGATGCAGACACTGGTTGCCTGAAATAGAAAGTGTCCCATTCCTCAGTACAGTACTGACACCCTTCACACAGATGAACACAAAATTCACAGATAAAGTAAATAGGCACATGTGCTGAGGTTAATATTCATTTCTATTACATTATCCCATCATAGTTCCAAAGTGATTATCCTTAGGTGTACTTTTAGTCATCAGAAAAGCCAAAGAAAGAACCTCATCTTTTTTCCAATTATAAAGGCTTAAGAAACTGTGAAACATCCTCACACAGGAAGAGAATCCAGAATCCACATACAACACAAATACATTGCATCGAACCTAAGGAAGAATTAATAAATTTGTTTTGTGGGACAAGTTCCACAAAACCTTATTGGAACTTTGAGAAATCTGAGAGTGATTTAAGAGAGACTAAGTTTCAACACACATTTACCATTGATACAGATAACCCACAAAAGCGTCTGCCTAATTGAACAATACGGGAGGGAGGAGCAGTAAAATCTATGGAGCAAGGAATAGGTTACCAGTAAAAATGTGCACCTCCAATAAAACTGTCACATTTGGGGATTGTAAGCAGGATTTCCTCTGTATAGTTTGACACTGTGTAATGTAAAAAAAATTAGTTTTAATATAAAAAAGAAGGGACATTTACAGTAAGAAATAATGATTGGGAATTGATTCCCGCTGCCTTACACCCTGGAGTTCTTTGCCTGGCTGGGAACGCTGTTCGATGTTGGTTGTCCTTTTTTGTTTAAGTATTGCAGCTGAGGGCACTTGAGCAGATACCTGATTAGTGCCTATTCTGGTGATGCTGAGTTTAAAGAAGAGACGAGCAAGAATTATGACAGGATAAGTGGCAAAAGGAGGCGATTTACTGAAAATTGCACTGCACGTGTGGCACTTATGTCATGTGTTTATTCACGGTAGTTTATTTTTCCCAGAAGCTCCTGAATCACTGACTGATGAGGGATGGCTAACTGACAATTAGATCAGCACAGAATCTATAGCATTGTTACACACCTCCCCGCGCCCCCCCACCTCCCCCTCACCTGGAGTAGTAGATGCAGTTTTGATGCCCCACCTTAGGAAGGATAGACAAATCTTGGAGAAAGTCCAGTGACGATTCTCCAGGATATTATCTTGGGGTGAAGGGATTGAGCAACAATTACTGATTGGGTAAACTTACATTACAACAGTAACTACACTTCAAAAAAGTACTTCATTGGGATATCCTGAGGTCATGAAAGACGCTATATAAATGCAAGTGTTCCTTTCTTTCTTTATATTCCTTGGAGATGAGGAGGTTAAAAGTTGATCTGATGGAGGTATTTAAAATAATGAAGGGAATTAACAGGGTAAATAGGAATTGACTTCCCTCTAGTTGGGGCAATCCAGAATAAGAGGACAATCTTAAAATTTAAACATAAGCTGGATAAGGCAAATCCAGAAAAGATTTATTCACACAAAAGGTTGTGAGAATGTGGAATACACTGCTCCAAAGGCCCATAAATGCAAAGCCAATTGTGATCTTTAAAAGGGAGGTATTTGGGGAGTAAGGGTATTAAGGGATTTGGAGAACCAGGATTAAAAAGATAGAGTCGCAATGTCTAACAAAATGGCAGAGCAGGCTTGATGGGCTGAATGGCCTCCTCCTGTTCCTATGTTCCCTCAATCCAATTATACTCACTCAGACCTTTGACAATTCAGAATTCTGGCAAGTCCCCTTTTATCTTTTATATTTTCACCCCTTGTTCTTTTCTGCTTCCCCCACATGAAAATCATCGTCAAATGAAATGACAGATGGGATAAAAAGTATTTGATGGATACCACAGTGCACTCAAATTATTCCCTTTCACCTTTGGTCCTGGGGTGAAAGTCCAGTCTATACAGACAGCTAATAAGTGAAATTAGTTTGGACTGTCTCAGTCTAGCTCTAATGAAATCAGCCCTCAGCACAAAACTGCCCTTGCAATACACAATTTATAATTGGCACAAAACCCCCCAATACTTTTGCTGTGATACTGATGGCCAGAACTAAAGAACATTCAGCAGACAAGGAATGACAGAAGGACTCAGTTCCAATGATTTTAATAACAAATGTCTAACTTTTTATTTCTTACAGAACAACAGTGCTCTTCTGCACTGGCAACGGGAAGAGGTTAACTCCAATTTGAATCAACAAGGGCTCATTTAGATAAACAAAGTACTTAATGGACAATTCAAACCCAGTTAACTGCACAGACTGAACTAATGTTAATTTGCCATATTTTTCACGCGTTCCGTCTATTATTATTGAGAGGCCAAGCTCCCCATTGCATGACACCACTAAGGTTGAAAGGGAGCACGTAAGAATGGGGGGTGGGGGTGGATCTTGTAGTGGTTTCACGACACTAAGCTTGGGCTTTTAAAGCTTATAGATTTTAGAAGAAATGGATGATTGAGATAATTAAGAAGTTTCACAGTTCTGAAGTCTGAGGAAATAATAGGACCTAAATTGGTCAGCACCCCAAACCAGACACGATTCCAGCAGCATACAGCTCACCTGTCGGGGCCTAACCAATTTCGGCCGTGCCAAGGCCCACAGATAAGTCCGGGCAGCAGCCCGCAATTGTTTTATGGAGGAAGAAAAACACCCCGGTCCTGATGACTCCACAAAAAACAATTCTGCAAAGTATTGGGGCCTTTTTTTGAGCGGCCTCCAATGGTCCCTTGGTTAGGCAGCTCAAGACCCGAAAATACTAGTCGGAGTTTGGGCATTGCAAGCTCCAACTAGTCTAAATAAATTTAGGAGTCTAAGTCTGAAATGGCCGCGGAAGTTACATTTCAATATTGAAATGAGGTGTTTGTTCATTTCAGGCAGCCGCCAGTGTCACCTAAAAAAAACCCTAAGAAAAGGCCATGACCAATTTAGCAGCAGGCTGAATGCCCATGCAGATTGGGCTTGGGCTTCTACCCTACTAAATTGGATATTGTTGTGCCAGTTTTACACCTATAAAGCAGGTGCAACAATGTTGAATTTAGGTGCCAATGAGTTAGAGTAGGAGACAGCTCAATGGGTCTTGATTTCAATACAACAAGGATTCAGACAAGACGGGGATTTATAAGAAGCTTAGAATGACCTTTGACTGCCACACTGATGGAAGGGGACAACAGACACAATTTTATTGGATGCTATGGACAACTTCAATCACAAATAAAATAAAGCAATGGCCACACTGTCTTTCTATTGAAAATCAATAGGGAGAATTGGGGTAAAGGTTCAAGACTGGTGTCCAGTCATCAGTTAATGTTTCTGGCTGGTCTACAATCTTCCAGACAGATTTTTCCACATTCCGGGTTCGAATTTGTTTCAGTCCTGTCTCAGTTTGGTAGTCTTCTTTTCTTGTGACTGTAAAGAAGAGGAATATAAAAGTTAGAATAGTTTGATCTTTGGCATCCCTTGAATGGTTTCCTTGCAATCACCAAAAGGTCAAAGGGTAGAGTGGGGTTCAGACACACCACAGTCCCAACCTTTTTTGTACTCATTGGCTGTAAAGTGCTTTGGGATGTCCTGAGATTTTGAAAGGCGCTACATAAATAAAGTTATTTCTTTCTTTATTTTTTCACAGCACGGAAAATTGGTCCTCACTGCATCAGCCCTCACTCTATTGGTCCATCAGCCCTCACTCTATTGGTCCATCAGTCCTCACTCTATTGGTCCATCAGCCCTCACTCTATTGGTCCATCAGCCCTCACTCTATTGGTCCATCAGCCCTCACGCTATTGGTTCATCAGTTCTCATGCTATTGGTCCATCAGCCCTCACTCTATTGGTTCATCAGTCCTCACGCTATTGGTCCATCAGCCCTCACTCTTTATTATCACTGAACTGAACCACAACAAAGTGATCAAAAGTAAAACTGAATGCTGAAAATCTGAAGTTAAAATAGAAAATACTGGGAAGAGAATCAGCATCTGAAAGAGAAGGAACATCATCATATCTGGTTAGGCAGGAGAAACCCCATTTATAGGGCTGACCAAAACCTAGAGGGGAGAACAACAGGCAGAGCGCAGGAATACAGATATGTTAATTAGCACGAGATGGAGGCAGCTAATGTGTTAATAACTTGTAAATAGATTTTAAACTGCTGGAAAGAGGTAGAAAGTGATGGATAGTGAACAAAGGCCATTTCAGTCAGCCTGTGAAAAGGCTTTAGAAAGATAAAAAGTGAGTAAAGCCTCTCAGTCATTGATGAGGGGAGTGAAACTGGATAGTGAGAGGGTTCTGCTGATTGCGGAGTTTAAAAGCAATTATATGATCTTCACTTTCCTTTCTTGTGCAGCAGATGGCACACTAAGTGTAAAAGAGAAAGATATACTGTACTGTGCAGGCAGCCAGCGCGAGGCACCTTGCAGCTCAATCAGTGGCACAGCTATCTATGCATCTGCCTAACACATAACCTGAGATTCTCAGTTCTGTCGAAGGCACATAAGTAAGATATGTTACTACAAGATTTTATTCCTGGTCTGTACTTGGCCATCAGTATGTGTGTTAGCATTGGCCTCAGTAGGAAGGAGAAAAAGAAAAATCAGCCAAGGTTCCCGCTCCTGAATCAGTAGCCTCTCTAGAGAAGTATGTCTGCGTGGACATCAAGTGAGAACAGGACCGGGCTCAGGTGACACCTTGAATACCCTGCTAACACTCACCATCTCGGAAGAATGGTCACTTGGGCAAGGTATCGAATGGTGGCCGGCGCCCATGATATCTGAGCAAGGGTCAGGCAAGGAAGAAAGAAACCTGGGGGGGGTGGGGGAATAGAAATAAGATCCTGATTTTATAAATGATACATTTCTGCAGGATATTTAATGTAGCAATGTGAGACTTTAGGACAAGGACAATTTTTTAAAAATCCATCATAGTCGCAGGCTGATGCATTACAGGCGTTGCAAAGTCGCAGGCTGCTGCATTATATGTGCTGCAGAGTCACAGGCTGCTGCATTTCATGCATTGTAGAGTACTGGCTGCTGCATTACATGTGCTGCAGAATCACAGGCTGCTGCATTACACATGCTGCAAAATCACAGGCTACTGCATTACACATGCTGCAGAGGCGCAGGCTGCTGCCTTACATACACTACAGTCACATGCTGTTGCATTACACGCGCTCCAGAATCACAGGCTGTTGCATTACTTATGCTGCAGAGCCGCAGGCTGCTGCATTACATACACTGCAGTCACATGCTGTTGCATTACATGCGCTGTAGAGTTGCAGGCTGCTGCACTGACACATCATTTTAAATATTAGCACTGGGATTATCCTTGGTGGCATAAACAGGGTTTACGCCGATCTTCCGCCAAAGTTACAGTGGCCGATCATGAGAACCCCCTAGGAAATTCCCAGTGCAGGCATTAATTTCAACTTTTCCCCCCAGTTTTCTCCCCTGAAGGTGTTGACTCTTGCTGGGATACAGTACCACGGGTACCTTACTCAAGAGACCATTCTTCACATGCAAGCATGCATTCACAGGCTATTTGAACTTGGGGGTCACCGCAACCAAGTTTGATCCTCTCCTTTCCAATTTTCGGGCGGTCTTTAAAACAAGCATCTGAATCGAATGCATCCCATTGCTGCCAGGTTGGTTAGATTAAAATCACCCCTGTAGAGTTTCATTTTCTGCAGGATACACTTACAAAGCCTGTGCACAGTCACAATGAAAGTCCCTCTCAAGACCACTGTCCACAACACGCATGAAATGGTTTGTTATCTTCCCCCCAAACACTGCAATTTTAATCAAAATCTAGGGAAACGGATACCAGCAACACTCATCTACTTTTAGCTTTGACGGAAATATTTCGAAAATGATGCAGTCCAAATTTTCAGCTGCATCTGACGAGCAATTATCACAGGCGTTTCCCTGGGGCACAAAGAACACAGCTACATTGGGCACTGTAAGATAAAAGCCCCAATAGAGCCGAGAATTGGGCGGGGTGTAAACCGGGCACTCGACCCATTCTCGCCAGGTGGTGTGATGTTAATATCGAGGCTGAAATGTCGAATGGAAATGAAGGATTTGTAGAAATTGGATATAGTTGACAGGAACAAGTTCAATGGGGGTAGGGAGCTAGCAGTTTGTGCTTTAAGTTCGTGTCACTTACCCGCAGTATGTGCTTATCAATCGAGTACAACAAAAAATGGTGTACTGCAATTGGAATTTCACCAGTGCGCAATGTGGTGTAAAGAATTTCGGATCTGTGGGGCTGAGGCGGAGTCAAGGAATATTGTGTTTCTTCAGTAAATAATTTTATAAACATCTGCTATCTATTTGCGGAAGGAGAAAAAATGAGAGGTTAGGTGAATAAATGAATCTCCCCTGTATCGTGAGGGTCATTGTGGAGTTGCTGGCTCATTGCTGCTGTGTGCTGGCTGCATTCCAGGAGAGAACAAAAAGAGAGAGATTCAGAAAACGCGGGCGAAATCGCCGTTTGGTTCTAATCCACGATTTGAAACGTTGACGGTGATTGTGTTTCATCTTGTTTATAAGCTCTGTTTTGTTTCCCCCCCATGGGTTGGCGGGGAAGAGTTCCTAACACAGCAGCTTTCCTGTTCTGTTGGCTGCTTTGCTAATGAGCGATGATGAGACCTTCAGAAATAACTAACGTTTATTGTAAAAATCGAAGACGGCAAAAACAATGAAGCAAAAAAAAAGTGCTTTCAAATCATCAGGCACTGGCTGCCAGCGGCCATTTCTAGGAGGCCTATTGAGGCACTCGATTCCCACCCCCACCCCACCCCCCCTTCCCCTCCACCATCCGACATTGGCAGGGCCTACGTGACTGGTCTGCACCATAAATAACCAGGCTTTTTGTTTGTGCACCAATTTGCAGCGATTTCAGACACTGTCTCCTTCCCCATATTGTACTTGTTCAATTTTCTACATTCAGTACAAACCAGCAGCCACAGTACTGCTCAGGCAGATTTTGAAGAGAATCCTACACTTAAAAAGACTAATTCTTTTTTTGAACTTGTTAACTGGAGAGTCCTGGCATAAAATTTGACAAGTTTTCTTCCGTTTAATGAACGTTCCCCATTAAGAGCGATGGGGCCCAGGCACCCTTGTTTAACTTAGCAAAATTCTAAACACAAGTATAAAAACACATTTGTGATTCCACTACAAATAGTCCATAGAGGATGGTTTGTGTTAAAGGGACACTACCGTCTTGCAAAAGAAAACGTATCAGGCAACAAAAGAAACACTTACAATGGAGGACGTAATGTAAATTGTGTAGAAATTCATCACTTGTGCAAGACATGCCACACCAGTGAAAATGAACACCACGCTTTAAGACAAGGTTAAAAAATAGCAGCACACCACTGACATCACAAACAATCAGGTTAACAGTGTGGGAACAGGTCTCCCATGTGCAGCACTCATTGCATTCTGGGATAGCCCGTACTGTGTTAAAGTTAAGACTCATTGCACCGTCTCCTACTCTCGCTCATTCTTTCCCAGGACCTCAAGACTGCGGAACTCCTCCCTTCCCTCAGCCTTCCCTTCCTCCTATAATCTACAACCTTTTAAAATACCAGTTTAGCGTCAACTTATCACTACTTCCTAATTTATCTCGCCTTTTCTCCTACTATTTTCAACCATGGTGGGGCTGCACTGTGAGGCTCGCCCCTTCACCTGGGGAAAACGACCACAGAAATCCAGCAAATAATTTCAAATAAAGCTTGACATTTTTCCAATAGTTAACAGAATGTAGTAGCGATCATCTTCTTTTCAGACTTTCTACATTACCCGCGCTAGGCAGTTAACTACAGCAGTGCATTGTGTGCTGTGCTTGTGTGACTATATAATGACAATGACTGCAATTCAAAAGAAATTCACTTTGAGACATCCTGAGCAAGGTGTTTTATAAATGCAAGTTCATTCCTTCTGTCTTACCCTCCGCACATGTACATCGAAATAAAAGTGAGGTTGGACATACATTACACACCAGCCACCCTCCAGTACCTCCTCCAAGTGGATATTCTTCATGTGCAAGCCTACATACACACACACACACACACACACACACACATGCACACACAAATGATCTCGCAAAATCCACTGAGGAGCAGGAATCCTGGCTGATTTTTCCCTTCTTTAGTCCTGAGCACTGAGGCCAACTGTAGTATCTTTTTTTATTCGTTCATGGGATGTGGGCGTCGCTGGCAGGGCCAGCATTTATTGCCCATCCCTAATTGCCCTGGAGAAGGTGGTGCTGAGCCACCTTCTTGAACCGTTGCAGTCCGTGTGGTGAAGGTTCTCCCACAGTGCTGTTAGGTGGGGAATTCCAGGATTTTGACACAGCGACGATGAAGGAACGGCGATATATTTCCAAGTCGGGATGGTGTGTGACTTGGAGGGGAACGTGCAGGTGGTGTTGCTCCCATGTGCCTGCTGCCCTTGTCCTTCTAGTTGGTAGAGGTCGTGGATTTGGGAGGTCAGAAATGAGCAAACTCAGTGCAGGCCAGGGATCAAAGCTGAGATCTTCTGGTGTGCTGGTTTCTAATTGTAATCCACCGGGATAAGTTTGAGATTGCACTGAGCAGACTGGAGGTAGTGGGGAGTGAGCTTTTAGAATTAATATTTGAAATGAACGAGTATCAGGTTAATATTTGCAGAGAAAGAATGACGTCGATGGATAGAATTCTTATGTGGACATTGTGGGATGAAATAGAGAACAGAATGTTTCAGGCACTGGTGCCCTTATTATACCCTCAGAAGACCAAATATTTGGATTGATGGGGGGGCCTCTGAGCTTTTAATAATAATTTTTTTTAAATGTTGCACTTAAACAGAATAGTATTTGGTCAATCCCTGGCTTGTGCTGTCAGCTGATCACAGCCAGCGTCGCAGTTGGAAAGCTCCAATTGGCCTCAGCACCCGTGGACTAGGGAGGGGGAGAAAAAAAAATAAACCAGGCTTCCAGCTCGTGAGCAGTATCCAGTTAATCAGGCTAGAGAATGTATGTGTGGGGCTGTCAGGGACAGGACAGGACTGGACTCAATTGTAATGGCTGCCAGGGTTGACGAGCCTGCCAATAGTCAATGTCTAGCTTCCGATGTGAAGAACAGCCACTTGGGTGGCTCGTACTGGAGTTATAAATGGGCTTAGGAGAAATGGATGCATTTTTTTTTGGAGAGAGGAGAGTTTGAGGGATATGGTGAGAAGGTGGGGTTGATCGCTGTAAAAGGGCCGAATTGTCGAGGCTACTGGGTCTTTTAATGTCCCTAAAACCCTTTGTTAGTACCATACCCTAATGTGAGTCATCGACTCCAGGACAGAAGATTGGAGGGGAGAAATGCAGGTGAGGAAAAAAGGAAAATGTTATCGAAACATTTCCCGTCAGCTGGTTAAATACAGGATCTGAAACAAAGAGGGGGGTCTTACAATGGAAGCAATAAACCCAATCAGATCTGTAGAGAAAGCAAAGTGGGTTTTTTTTGTCTTTAAAAGCTGCGTTTAGACAATAGATCTAATGCAGTCGATATAAAAACAGTATTCATGCAGTCTCTCACAGTAAAGTACTCCAGCACATTTCAACAGCCTTGGAATTCGATTAGTAATAAAAAAAAATCAAACACTATTTAATTAGAAGGCAGTTTATTTAAATCAGCCTCGGAAGCGGGTGTATCTGTGAATGTGATGGGTGAAGGGAAGAGGGAAGGGGAGATTCAAAGGACCCTGACAAGAGCCGTTTGTTGTGCTTTCACTATTTTCCTCAGCGCAAACGTTTAGTGAGGCTCCAGTGAATTTCATTAACAGTACATTAATTGCGGCGTTTGAGAGGTTGCCTAGAATGGAGTGATTGTTTCTGACAGCCTAGATACTGACATATGCACTTGGTATGTCCTGACTCCCGACGTCACCTCATCATTAAGATTCTCTGATCCTTCCCGCCCGCCTCCACTGTTACTCCGAATCGCAGGAAAAAAAATACTGTTTTTTTTTTAAAAACTGTTTTTTTCTCTCAAAGTGATTTTTATGTCGTTCAGTCAACGCTCTGCAACCACTGCTGGGAGAGATCGTACATAATTAAAATGTGAAGAAAAAAATGCCACCGCCCTCCTATTATTTGTAACCCATTCACTGCCACGTTCTCTTTCACCCCCATTTTCTCCCCTCCTCTCTTGTATGCAGTACGGTTCTGTAGGTGATGGTCGCCCTCTGGTACTGCGGCCAAATGACCATTATTAATGCACGAGCCCAGACAGTGAGCGTCAGCAGGTTATTCAATGAGCGAAGGCATCATAACTGAGTCTGATCCTATCCTCATCCCAAGAGCCACACACTCACACTTTCCACAGGGAGTGAATAGATAATGATCAGGAGTGGAAACCTTGGCTGACCTTCGCCCCTCCCTAACCCAGAGACACTTGGGCCAACTGTAGTGCCCCTAACTGGCATCCTGGCTGAGATCTGCTAATTCAGCACAGACCAGCGATGGAATGTCGGATTTTGATAAATGGTCATTCAAGTCACACCCAGCTCTCCGTTGCTTCACATCCCTCAACAGACCCTCTAACCACCAAACATACAAAAATTGTTGTAATGTGAAAGGCAGTCGAATGGCTTGAATCATATTAAACAATATTTTTAATATTTGTTTCATAGAATCATACATCAGAGAAGGAGGCCATTCAAACCATCGTGCCTGTGTCAGCTCTTTGAAAGAGCTATCCATTAGTTCCACTCCCCTGCTCTTTCCCCATAGCCCTGCAAATGTTTCCCTTTCAAGTATATATCCAAATCCTCTTTAAAAGTTACTACTGAATCTGCTTCCACCACTCCTTCAGGCAGTGCATTCCAGATAATAACAACTAATCTTGAATTTCATTCTAACCTGGGCCACTGTAAGCAGAACGGAAGCTGAAGTCCACACAGAAGCAAGAAAAACGAATGTCAAAGCACTTAACACCTTCCAATCCGAGCCAGCCTCGCACGTCACAAGATCTGCACACATGACCGCACGTGCATTTTTGCTGGAAATTTTTTTTTTTAAAAAGCAATTCACAGACATTGAGAATGAATATTTCAGTATTGAGCTGCGGACAGGGAAAAGGGAAGATTCGGCAAAACCTGATTAAGCAGCAGAAAGCCTGCAATCGGAGAGTAAGCGAGCTCTTGTTGCACTATAGATGTGCTAACTATAGATCCTGTCAACCATGCAGGGGGCAGAGAAGTAAAATGTTTCCACAGTAGGCAGAGGGTTGGGACTTTGCTCCGTGAAGTTATTGGGAATCTATTTGTAACTGGTTTCACCTGCAATGGTTGCAAAGAGCTTCATCTTTTTGTAATAAAAATCTGATCAATTTATTTTTCAAAATCTCAGCATTGCACAGCAGTACAGTTTTACTGCAAAAATCTCCCAAGCTCCAATTTGCCCTGTTGCACTGGCCATACAGCACAGTCAGCATTAGAAATGCTGTAGTTTGGGCATCCCCCCTCAAATCACCCCTCCCTCTAAATCAAGTTAGGGTTGATTCACTCCACATATCCACAGACACCCAAAGACAAGAAAACTGGAACATCACACACTTTCTGCCCCCTTTTTGGGGCCCCATGTCCACTTTGAGCACCAAGTCCCATTTGTTTGGAGCCCCGCCCGTTTATCCACATTCCTGTCCAAGTGAGATCGGAATGAAAGAAAGAAAGAACAGAAAAGAAAAGAAAAACAGACTTGCATTTATATAGTGCCTTTAAGAACCTCAGGACACCCCAAAGCGCTTCACAGCCAATGATCAGGAAAGCTCCTGATCCATTATTTTTGAGAAATCCAAATATCCAAAGCTCAAGTATGCAGAATTTGGAATGGACTAAGTCTGAAGGAGCAGGTCAAATTCAGCTTGGCCCATCTCTTTTTGCTGGTGGCACCTTCCTGCGATTAAACGATCAGATCATGCTGCACCCCCACTGGCACCCCCTCCTTCCACCCAACCCCCCTCACCCAGTGTGAAAGAGGAATGTTTCACATTCAGTTTAATGAGTGAAATGCTCAAAACTTGCTTTATTGTAAAAAGTGAGGGGGGACGGGGTAGAAAAACCTGTTCAGTAGGTGGAGTTCATTCTCTCCATTATGCTTGTGCCCACCACCTAGTTAGATATTAATCCTTAAAACAAAATTTGAGCTTTGCCCATTGAGCAGCCTATAATTATGAAACAAAGCACACTGAGACTTAAACTGAATACTAGAGGTGGGTTCAATGTAAAACCAAGAATTCTTTCCTTTAACCCTTTCACAGAGCTCCTAGAGTTTTATAATGATGTACTTTGCTACTTTCAGCCCTCTGACCCGCAGTTTCAAAACAGAATTTGGGTTCATGTTCAGACTGATGGGAGGTACTGTCTATTGGCTGCAAAGGTCTGGGCAGTTTCAATCCACTTCCTACTTGGCATGTATGCTCCTACTTCATCACTAATTGGCAGTGTCACTTAGAGAGGCCAGAGGATGGCCAGGTGAGAAATGGGAAAAAAGCACTCTCCTGAAGAGGGGTATCCTGAGGTTGGTGCCGAGGTACATTTTTGGGGTAAAGTAACAGAGCTTTACTCTACATCTAACCCATGCTGTATTTGACTTGGGAGTGCTTAGTAGAACAGTGTGCAGGAAGCTTTACACTATATCTAATCCATGCTGTACTTGACCTCGGAGTGCTTGTTGGAACAGTATGAAGGGTGCTTTACTCTGTAGCTAACTTGTTCTTTGTACCTTGATGCTGATACTGGGTTCCCTAATATGAAGTGCAGCATCCCTCAGAACCAACAAACAAAGGTTTAAAAAAAACACAACAGCGAGAGAGAGGGTCAGAGCTGTTAAATGTTCATCTCCTCTCATAATCTTTTGTATTGCATGAATGGTGTCAGGTCAGGTGTTAAAACTTGCGACTATAATGACAGTAAATGGTACCAGTTGTGAATGGTCTGATCATTCCAGCGACCCCTGCTGGAAAATGTGCACGTGTGGCTGTTGAACAAGGGTAGAATGTCCCCCTACAGTTGAATAGGCAGCCCAACATTCATGGAGAGGGGGGGAATCTAACTGGGCAGGTGGGCAGTTAAAATGCCCCTTGTTACTTATCCGCCGGAAAGCCGCCTGGCTCCCATCATGTCCAATTTTTACCCATTCTTCATGTGCAGGCAGCAAAGGCACCCTCATGAATCAGGGTACTTCTTTAAATATGTTAATTGGGGTCCGATTACGTCAATCAGATTACGTCAATTGGACCCTGAGGCCATTTTAACTCAGGGCTGTGCGAGAAAGCCGCTTTCCAGCCAGGATGTAGCAAGTCAGAAGAGGATTGGGATGTGAAGAGGCCCTAAAAAGGTAAGTTTTTTACTTTCTTTTGTGGAGCCAGGAGGAACAGGAGTGATCCTCTGGGCCAGTCAAAATTTAGGCTTCACCTGCCCTACACTCCCCCTCCCCTAATTCCGTCGCAAGAGATCCTCCTAGAACCCCTTTCCCCCACACCTACTTACCTATCTGCCTGCATACCGGCCGACAGCTATGGGCTGTCCAATTTTGGCATGGCCAGCAGCCGCTTCCCACCAGTTCCGAGCTGGAGGTGGACCAACGGCATGGTAATGAGGCGCAGCGGGTCAAAATGCTGTCGTGGGCAAGCAGGAAAACTAACGGTTACCCGCTGGGAGTTAAAATCGCCCCCGTAGTCTAGGCTCAAAGAACGGACAGTTGAGTTAAGTACGAGAGGGCTGCTGACGCCTGTGCAGCTGTTGTCCCAGCAACAGCTGGTACCTTTGGGGAGGTGGGGGGGTGGCGGGAGGAAAATAGGTAAGGAAAGGTCAGACTGGCTCCAGGGTACATTCATCCAAATTCTGCCACACCAAAAATATCTTTCATTAAAAGATAATCTTTACACACTCTTGTGCATTGGATAATGAATAATGAGGTCATTGAAAATATACAGAGCATTGAAAACGTCTCGCAAATGGACAACAATTGGACAAAGTTACCGAAACAAAAAATATTCGGCACCGTTTCTAGGAGGTGGATATCTCTCTCTGTCGTTGCACCCACCCACTTCCAAATCTCCCAGGAAACATTTTGTTTAAATTTGAGGAGCCGTGAAAGAGTTAAGGCAGAAGGAGGAAAGTGCAGCGAAACTAATCATTGAAGCTAATTAACACAGCCTCATTAAAAGCAACCAGCACCTGAATAACGAGCATGCACCCTCCCCTGTATGAAGCTGCCTCTTTCTCCACCCCCCCCACCAAACCCGATCATATATTAGCATATGAGTGTTACTCAGCTCCTCTGCTCACTGACTTACCTCCAACCACTGCCCCCCATCCCCCCGCCCCCCAGCCCCACATAAACAGGTTGCTCCTGAGTAGAAGGGGCAGAAATCAAGGGTCCTTCTGCAATACGACAGCCCTGGCACAGCCAATGGGAATTTTCCTCGCATCTGCTTTGCCATTGCTAATGAGTGAATGAGCGGAAACTCTGTGCTGCAGGGGTGGTGACTCTAGTCCCCGGGGGGGTTTAGCCTTTATTTGTTAGACTTTGATGCATAAATTATTCGATGTGTGCAGGACTCACGTTTTAATTCTGGGCTGCTGCCTCGGCCTGCCTCCCTCTGGTACCCACGATGCCAATCTCAGGGTCTCTGGTTGGCAAGAAAAAAAAATAAGATGGAGTTTATTGAAGTGAAAGATTACAATTTCATGCATCAAAATTATTTAAAGGCAATGCCCCTTATTATCAATCTATGCAAATAAACTGAATTCACATTGGTGATCAATTCTCCTGATATTTACAATGTGTTTCCTTTTTACATTTAAATATTATTTCTAAATATAGATATGGTCCAGATTTTATAGTATTTTAATATTCAGAACACAGTGGGTGCATATTAGAATGCGATGGGCACTCTAATTGTCCCTGAGAAGCGTACATTAAAATGAGGGGAGTGTCAAGGGGGGGCTTTTATCTGGTTTCTTTATTGATGAGGCTGTGCCAAACACTCGCATTAAGGGCGTCGAGATCAGAGACCATCATAGTGAGAGGCTACATTTAAATAACTCCTTTATAGACATCCCTTTGGATCTTCTCTTCCCTCATCCCCGGAACGCCACGTCCAGCTGCTTGGGATATATCTTCAGGAGGGAGGCTTATAAATACATGAGTTTCTTGTGTTCCAATTCACCCCCTTCTCTCCTGAAGGCGCTGACTCCTTGCTGAAGTACAGTTTCACGGACTCCGGCTGCTCACCAGTACCTTGCCCAGATGGCCATTCATTGTGTGTGAGCCCGCATGCCGAGTGTTGCCACACTATTTGACCATGAGGGCCATCGAGGCTGATCTCAATCCTGTCCTTGGTATGCACACTTTCTGGCAGGGGTTATAGGATAGCAATCAGGAGTGGGAACATTAGTTGATTTTTCCACTCATTAGCTCTGAGCTATAGGGCTCAACTATTTCCCCTCTTCCTCTCTCCCCTCAAATGAGATCAGCACAGACCAGAAATCAAGCTTGGGACCTACTGATTTGTGTGATTAGGAACCACAATAGTGGCAAAGAACCCTGAGCCATAAAAAATGTTTTAAAGAAAATATATTTATATTTCCTCGTCTAATCTACCCACCCCAATGCAATTGGTTGTCCTCAATTGACCCTCTGACCTGGAGGGGAAACAGTTACAATCTGTGATTATCTAGGGCATGTGCAAAGACACTGGAACTTGCCTATTGCTCCCTCCTCCATGATTCAACTAATCACTATTCCAATGTCCTAGTATTAAAAGAAAGAGCTTGCATTTATCTCTCGGTCTCTCTTTCCATTGCAACTTTGATCTTGTCCTCTATTTTATCGATACTATGGTCAGTGCTCCTCTGAACTTGCCTCAAATACCCTGTACTACCCTTTTCCTCCTCTCTGCATCTTCACTGTGTTGAAATGGTCGAACCGTCTGCTACTCAAATTCATTTTTTCCCAGTCGCCTTAAAATTGTGGAACTCCTCAGTTCCCTCAGTCTTCCCTTCCTCCTCCTTTAAGGTTGGTGTCACCTATTCACTACTTCTTGATTTACCCCATTTTCTCTCCGACTCTTTCCAACCTTGGATTGTGCCTTGCACTGTAGGCCTCAGCCCTTTACCTGAGATTCTCAATCTTTATTTATTTAAACTACTCAGACAGCTGAACCAATGTTTCAATGTTGGGCTGCCTGGGGTGGGGGTGTCTTGAACTCACTGCCTTCTGGGCATGACTCAAGAACTCAGTTCCCCCTTTAGAAATGATCAAATCCACTCAGCTTCCCATTAATAACTGTCAGATGCACTTTGAATAGAAGTCGATTCCCAGAGATTCATTTTTAATGTCTATATTTAGCTTCCCACAATTTTGTATTTAAAAAAAATTAAATGCAAGGGAAAACTGACAGGGGAGGGAAACAGAAAAATCGCTGGGAAAATTCAATGCAAATTTTTTTACACATTTATTGACTCGAGTCTCTTTCACTAGTTGGGTTGTTTTTAAAATACTTTTTATTTTACTGTTTTACAATTTTTCTTTGATGGTGAGGAGATGGAAGAGTGACCTCCATCTCTGGGTGTGGCTTTAAGAGGCATCACCAAAGCAAATCTACTTGGATCGCACAAAAAAAAGCCAATTTTCAGGTAAAAACTCAATGAGAAACATCAGAAATCAGGTCGTAGGAGGGAGGGAAAGCAAAGGGAGGTCAGGTGATCCACAGCCTTGAGGTCCTGGGACAGATGATTAGGAGATGGTGCGATGAGTTTTAATTTTGACACAGTGAGGATGCAAGGAGGAGGAAGAATGTGTAGAATGGGGGATATGGAGCTTAGTTAAAAACTGAAAATAAACAATCTTAATTTCTCACTAATTATTGCCAAGTCTTATTGGACCAGTCGATGTTGGCTGGGGCACTAACCCATCATTTTTAACAAGCAGTTCTAAAACTGAGTAGATTTGGAAAGGTGGATGAATAGAAGCAAACTGAGAATTTAAATTCTGGAGGGATCCCCCCATTTCCCCCCAAATATTTTGGGGCTGAGGTAAATCAAAGGCATAATCCTAGATTGTAGCCCCGATCATGAGACCCGTGCCCCCAACAAATACAAATACCCCACATGGAGCACAGGATGATGGAATTACCCCTTGACTGAGATTTCAATTGCCCAGGATTCAGGACATGGGAAGTAAAAGGCCCAGCTAGCAATTGAGAAAATGGAACCACAGAAATAAACAGCAAAAAGTCGCAAACACAGCAAGTGTGAATTAAAACCAGAAGACATTGAAGATGCACAGCAAGACAGCAACTGAAAGGGAAAGTTAGGTTAACTTTCAGGTGTTTTGATGAAAGATTGCACTTCAAACATTAAACCTGTCTTTATCTTTTAGATACTGAGTGATCTGCTGCGCATTTCCAATATATTTTGTTTTAACAAAACGGAACAGTCGAGCTTCATATTAAAGATGCCACAAAGTAACAGCATGCCTTTTCCATTAGACATAACCAGATCCACTGAAAATTGTGGAAGTTGTGGCAGAAATTGTGGGGCTTTACTTTCCTTGCTTGTAGAAAAATTGAAGGCTATTGTCAATTCGTACTGATTCTCCCTGCAGCCAATTCTGATGGTCAAGTTGAATGTTAAATATTTTCAGTTTGACGGGTGGATCAATAGTGAGGCACCAAAGACCCAATCAAACCCTAGCCAATGAGGCACAATCATACATGGGACAAAATGGTCTATACCTCATACACCTGAGTGCATGGGCTGCCCCAACCCCTCACCACACAATGAGATGGGTTGCTCCCCGCTCCCTGTGAAATGGCTTGCTCCCTGCTCCCTGTGAGATGGGCTGCTCCCCCACTCATTTACATGGGCTGCTTTCTGTCCCACCCAGTCTCAGTTCAGAATGGCACACAGCTTTTGTCATCCTATTCTATTCAAAATATCTCAAAATGACCACTGTGTGTGAACATACAAAAAGCACAAGAAAATACCCTCCTCTCTAACCGTGCTCACCTTATCCAGAAGTGCAATTTCATGCATCACCCTCCCCAGTCACTAGTCATGCTAACTCCCGCAGGAGGCAAAAAATCTGAGGCCAATTTCAGGACAAACTGTGTGAAATTCCTCCCTAAGGAATCAAACAAGTTCCAGAAGACTATGGTTACCCATGAAGTGTCATTAGATGTATTTAACTACTGCTCCTCCTCCCACAGTATGTCCCAATGTTCTCAGGACCATAGGATTGTACAGAGTTGGGCCATTTTGATTCATTGGGCCAGTCTCTACTTCACACACTACTTTATGCCTTATTCTCTAAGCAGCTATATACAGCTATCAAAGCAACATAACATTTCTCATAACATTCATACCTCATACTGCATCGCCTTTAAGCTTCAAGTCTCTGGAAGTTACTAAACTAATTATTAAATTTCAGTTTCCATAATTGTGCAGCTGCATAAAAGCCACTGCAAGAATCAAGGAAGCTATATTGGAATTGGCACATATGGCTGTGTTAGCACAATTATACAATACGTAGAGCAGAGATTGTTATATTCTGGGATTGTTATATTCTGCCTCATTGTTGAATTGGTCAGCAACATGCTTTAAGCACTGCTTATTATAACCTGTTCAGAGAGACGTAGAACCTAGGTTATACTAACATAAAAAAGGCTTAACCTTAGTTTAGCAGACACATTAGCTTGTTTATTGAAAATGGATTAACATTGCCGCTAAATAGATGAACACGCTGTATGCTAGTGTCCCACAATGTAATTTCAGCCCTACAATTTTGAGTTTGTTTGTATTTGTAGAAAAAGATACTAAGTTACTAAGAACCTACTGAGAGCTGTGAACTAGAGACATTACTGGACTGGACAGCACAGAGACATCTGAAGTGGTCACATGATAGCTGGGACTGACTGGCAAATGTTTAGAGATGAACCTCACAATTTTCCTTAACTTGAAGAAGACAGCAACAGCTAATTGTGGATGATGAGGTAACCCCAGAAGCATCAGCCTGGTACGTTTTAAGTTGCTCAAGTGTCTTTAGAAGTTAATGCCTCCAGATTCACTAGTTGGTAAAATGTAATTTGGGTTCATTGTAGGCGAAAACTGAACTCATCCAAATGGCTAAAGAAGGTTCAAATCTTAGGCTTTGGTTTTAAGTTGCAGGATTAGCATCTAGACAGAGGGCACATGATCGGGAGCATATCATTACAAAATTCTGAGATTTTCCACAACCCACTGGGTCTGGGAGACTCAAGGAAAGATAAAGGCACACAAATGTGTACACATAATTTGTGCTTTCTTTATTTTCCCTTATTCTCACTCAGCCGGCAATGCACAAACCTTTCACTGGTGCTGTTATTGCTGGGAGGATGCTGTGTACATCCAGCATTTCTGGCTTTGACCGGTGGCCTGCTTGGGGGGCATTGCTTCTATCTGGCTTTGGGTAGGCAGCGGATATTGGCTCATTTCTCCGGTCCTGCATCCTCATCTGGAGAGATGTTTTGGAGGTTTTGGGGTGGTCATGAGCCTTCAGGAAGGTGCCCTAGACTACCTGGTACTCTCCCAGTTCCAGCCAGTGGCCAGACACCACTCGTTCCAATCAGTCTTTTTCTCCTCCGACATTTTATCCATGTGTTAGTTGTAGGAATTGTGGCCATGATGAAGAAGCAAAACTCTTAAGTAGAATGACAGAGATTCATTTAATTTTTTATTTCTAAGCATTTTTAATTGAAAACTTCCCTAAAGTAGAAACTGCGGGGGAGGGGATGTGGCTGCTCGTCCACTAACCTCATCAGCTGTGCAGAGCGAGTTGCTTGTGTGAGACTCAGTACAAGGCAATGAAAAGAGGCTGTGGAGGTATTTGTCTGCACGGTCTCTCAGCCTGTGGGAGAATACACACCAGAACAATGACCCTTTTCTTAGGCCCCGTAGCTGAGGCCGGGGGGGCCTGGCCGCTCAGAACTCAGTGAGTAAATTAAATGCTGCATCTGTTCATTATATAAACAAATAGTACAGTTAGGCTGTGTAGATTGGCAAGCCCCCATTGCTGGAGACAAAGGCAGAGAAAACTGTCACCGTGAAGGATGGCTGACCCAGAGACAGCAGAGAGGAGCATCCCTGAAATTGTTGCCTCGACGACTCCATGGGACACCCTTCAACTTGGCCCAGCTCTCTCATGGCAACCCCTGGTGAAAGCCACTGTCAAGGCAGCAAGAGTTGTCATAACTCTGTCTTTGAGAGCAAACCTTCCTTGGTACTGTATACCAGTCCCTGCCGTTAGCGGCAAGATCGTAGACGGCTGCCCGCTGTTATTGATGAGACAATAATCAAGTCATACGCTGCCCAGGAGAGTCAGTTTAACCCTCTGTGCCATGGACCTATCTCAGCTTCAACAAATATTATTTATAAAAACCACCTCACAGTTGACTCCATTTTGTATCTTCCTATTGTCCTCAGTTGTCGAAACCCAAAAGCTTCTTAAAAATACAGGAACATAGAAACAAGGCAAGGCTGCCAATCCATTTATCTTCTTTGATCATCCCAGTCCTTTTTTCTGTCCACTGTACCTAATTTTTCACCCAGTGTATTGCAGTGTCAAGATAAACCTTCATCAGTTCCAGATACTCCAAAATAAGTTGAAAATATTTGAAATATTAAAGCATTAGATTAATATTTATGAAAATTTTATTTTGTTTCCTCTCAAATAACAAATATCAACGTTCTCACACACTTTGGGTGAGGCATTAACCGTAGACTCCTTCTGTCTTTCCGAGTGGACGTGAAAGGTCCCAGGGCACTATTTGAAAGAGAGTAGGGAGTTCTCCAATATCCTGGCCAACATTGACTAATGTTGGCCAGGACATTGACTAATGTTTAACTAAAACCACTAAAAAAAATGGATTAACTGGCCATCCATCTGATTGCTGTTTATGGGATCTGAATGTGCACAAAATGACGGCCATGTTTGCCCATGTAACAGTCACTGCACTTCAAAGTAATTTCCTGATTGTGAAGCACTTTGAAACATTTCTGAGAGATGGGATAAAGCGCTATTTAAATACAAGGTTTTTCTGAAGAGACTCCTAAAAATTAACTTCTATCTCCTAAAGCTGAAATTACACGTAATAGAAACATTTAAAAAAAACCTTTCAAATTTTCTAACAGTACAAACCCTGAAAGGTCAACGTCTTGTGTTTGGAAAATCTTATTTATTTCCCAACACATAAATCACAGTAGATGCATCATCGCTTCGCTCACATACAATGTCATTCTGAAAACGAGGCACTGCCAACTCTTCTTCCTCAAACAAAAAATGTTTCTCCCAACGGTTTTTCATGAAGTAGCACTCTGCAATAAACTATTATTCATTTTTTTTTGTTTTTAAATATTGTGTTTGGTTTCTCTCATTTTGTAACTTATCTTCTGGTTAACAAGGCACAAGGGAAATATCGAAACCTTGGAAACGGTTCAGAGAAAGGCCACAAGACTGATCCAGAGCATCAGAGAACTAAATTATGAGGAAAAGTTAGAAAAATTTAGACTCTTCCTCCATGAAAGTAGGTAAGTGAGAGGGGATATTGTAGAGATATATAAAATATGATGTGGAATAGAAAAGGTTAATTCTGAGCACAGTTTAAATTACAACTGTAGGGCAAGGGACAAAGGAACAAACTTGTAAAAAACAAGTTCAGGACTGATGCCAGGCTCCTTTACAGAAAGAGTGATTAATACTTGGAATGTTCTTCCAGGTAGGGAGGCAAAATCTCTGGAAACATTCAAGAGACAGTTGGTTGCTGTGATGGGAGGGACTGTAGGTTTCTATGGAAGAATGTACTGGATGGGCCAAAAGGTCTACTGTATCTGTAATTGCCTTTATGATGACCTCCAGTTCACACACCCCTCCATTGTAGTGGTAGAGAAATATATTCCCCTCATTTCAAAGTCACCCTTAAATGGCCAGTCCTCTTATAGATGTTCTGCCAGTATTTTTGTTGCACATCACAAGTTGAATTATTTTGAATGTGACTGCCATTACCTCTTGCCCCTATTTTCCTCTCTTGCGCTGAAGGTAGCACATATGGCCCCATCGCCTCCAAACACATTCCCAACTAGATATTTATCCAGTTCTTTTTAGAAGGAGTTAGTCAAAGCTACATCAACTACTTTTACTGGGATTCTGTAACACATCCACTGCTCTGTGCCTGATTTGTTTTCTAATCTCTCGGCTCATTCAGGGGCTTGTTAATTTTCTATTTGTGTTCTTTAGTTGTGTGTCCTCATATCAGTCAAATAAGCCTGCTTACATCATCTTCGCCCTTTTGCATTTTAGAAATCTGGATTCAGTCCCCTCTCATTCTTTACTGCAATGAAAATATATTGAATTCTGTGAGCCTCACCCTTTAACTTACAGTCTACATTCAAGAATCATCAGTGTGCTTGGTCAAACTGGAATGTCTCTCGCTCACTTCCCCATCAATATTTCCCTTCCCTTTCTCCCCAAACAAATTAAAAATATAAGCAGCTCATTCATACGATCAACCTGCTGAGCTTGCTGGGAAACAAACATGGCTGCCCCACAGTTTTCACTATCAGTGCTTTCTTTGCTAATTTTCATTTTACTTTTCTACCTACTAGACTTTTAAGTGGGACTAATTCAAAATATACCACACTGCAACGCTATTTTCTTCCCGTTTAGTTTTGATTCTGCCTTAGGTGACTGTGCTATGCTGTATAGCATTCTAATACTTTCAAGAAACAACCAAACGAAAACATCCACACAGGGTGAATCAGAACCCAAGTAGCCAGTGAGGAATCTATCTCTATTTTGAGAATTTAAAAAAGAAAAATGTATTCATACATGTTAAGCTGTCCAGGCTATTTTGGCTTCATTTTTCGACAAAAGGGAGGCACTGGCAAGTAGGGTGGAACATTCACTGTCCTTTCCCGAAGTGGACCATCTCCTAGCACAGCTGTGATGCCAAACTTCCTTGCATCAATTCTTTTTAATTGATGTGTTCTCAGAATGCAGGACACGCTGGCAAGTCTGCATTTATTGTCCATCCCTAGTTGCTCTGAAAGTGCTGAGAAAGAAGGTAATGTCAATTAAGGGCACAACTTAGGAAATGCAATGGGAAGCAAGCAGAGGAAGGCTTGATTGCTGGGATGGATTGTTAAAGGTTTTGGGAAGATTTGATAGAGAGGTGGTTTGAGATGGTTGGAAAGATTGGGAGTGTTCGCAAAACAAAGGATGCTCTTCAATCTGAATTATTTTAAGTTATTTCAATCATTATTGGTCGATTTAAAATGTGCTCACTATTTGGTTGTCACAGCGCAAGGTTTATGGATTCCCAAATGGCTGCAGTTCTGGGCTGCTTGATTTTCAGTCCCAGGCCAGAAATGGTTAATGAAAAAAAGAGGGTGATTGTGCTACGTCCGTACAAAGACATTCCCAGATATTGAGCCAACTTCACATCAGAGAGTTGTTGGTTCAGGGCGGGCTGACAAACAGGCAGTGTTTCTGTAATGAGGTCTATTGTGCAGCAGGGCTCCATGTGATTAATGTGTGGGCACGGGCGACAGCTCTGGAGGTGGGGGGGCTTCATCTGCAGGGCGGGCTGTCTGGCATCACTTGCGCACCACTCGGCCTCTTTGCCACACTGCGGAGCCAAACACTTGTCACATGACTGCCAACCAAGATAACAAATGATTTCTCCTTCGTTAAAGGGGCATGGTTTGATGCAAAATGTACTTGGCAAAAAAAAAATCGTTGGTTTGTTTGGGTAGAGGGAAGAGATGAGAGTCATTGATCATCATAATGATGTCATGAGCAAAAGGATAGATTCCAAACGAGATTTATCTTGTCACGTTGCTTGCAAACAAGAAGGGCTTGCCAAACATTCTTTTCATGACGACAGTGTCCCTTTAACCCTTGATGGTTGAAGGGTATAATTATTTTTTTTGAAAGGAGTTTCTCCCACACTCTTTATATTACAGACTATTTCTAAAGGAATTGGTCTGGAATTGCCTATTGATGTGGAATCTGTTTATATTGTAGCCCCAGAGCAAACGCACAGGTGCAGCTCTTTGAAAGTCCCAATTTTCAATTTCATGACTTGGTCTTGAGCCATTCTGATAGTTGGGGAAAGATCTATACAGATCAGTAATCGGGAAAATACATTCATGGCCGGGGGTGATTGGCCCACCCGTGCCCAGAATGAATGTCAGCCAATCCCTTCAGCGAAGGTGGGGAAGAAGGGGGTGGAGTTTATATTTCCTGAAGGGAGGTTGGCTTCCTCTGGGGATGGCAGTGAAATTACCTCCATTTACCTTATTTCCCAGCTGTCAGGATCGGGGCTTCTGTTGGCTGCATCCCTTATAGTTGGCTGTATAGTCTAAGTTAGCTGATTTTTTTGTAGCAGTAGTTAGGATGCTACAAAATATTGCTGCAGCATCCCTGGGTTAGAGAATGGGAAGAAAATCAACCAGGTTTCTTGTTCCTGATCACTATGCAGCAAGCCCTGTGGATGTTGGCTTAAGATAAGATCCAGTTCAGCTTTGATTGTTCCCCATGATTGATTACTCCACTGATACTCACTTCTACATTCACACATAGCAGAAAGAACTTGCATTAATATAGCACCTTTCATGACTATAGGATGTTCCAAAGTGCTTCAAGGCCAATAAGGTACTTTTGAAATTTGGTAATTGTTCTGATCCAGGCAAACAGGGCCGCAAATGTGCACACAGCAAGTCCCCACAAACAGCTATAAAGTAAATGGTCAGATAGTCTGTTTTAGTATGTGTTGATTGAGGGGTAAACACTGGCCAGGATACCAGGAAAACTCTACTGTTCTTCTTTGAATAGAGCCATGGGATCTTTTCCATCCAACTGAGAAGGCAAACGCGGCTTCAGTTTAATATCTCATCTGAAAGACGGCACATCCAACAGTGCAGCACTCCCTCAGTACTGCACCAGAAGAATGGTCACCTGTGTGAGGTTCCGGAAAGTAACCGGAACCTGTGGAACCGTGGCCCCTGCATGAGCCAGAACCTTCAGGGGTGGAAGATTAAGAAAGTTAGTAGGAAAAAAAACAATTGTCCTCATCACACTTTTCTGGTTCAGGTGAGCAGGGCAATGCCGGTGAAAGAAAGATGAGGTAGTTGGGTTCTAACAAGCTCGATATCTTTTAGTCAGCTGACTATTAAGACAGGAGTTCCCCCCAACCCTTCCAAAAAAAAATAAGTATGTCAAACCTGACCTTTTACCAGGGGGGAAGGGCAAAGAAGGAAGACTCCTGCCTTTTGAATGCATGGTTGAAAATTCCGTGTCCTTCATTTTGCAGTGGCTTCTTAAATAGACCAAAGCCTTCATGAAATAAATGTTTGGCAAACTCTTCAATGCAATGAGATAAATTGAGATGGCGTGCAGCACTTGCCGGTGATTTCACCATGCTGATAAAGATACATGGCTCTCCCGGTTCTGCAATGCAAAATTTGTCGAGCATCATCTCCACGGAGATGGTGCCCCTTAAAAACTTGATCCTCAATATCACCTGAATAAACTGAGCTCCTAACAGCAATCAAAATGACCCCTCTTGCATTCAAATTGCCCATATTCAGAGAGATTAGGGTAAAAATTCTGATGATGGTACTGGATATGAGGCAATGCAGAACTTCCACCTGCCACTCTCACCTTGCCCTGATTCCATCCCATAAGATACAAGGTTACTAAAAGAAGGCAGTGGTTCTTGCGCCTGTAGTGACACAGCAAAAGGGCCCACTCCATGGAGGCAGCAGAACTCGATGTGGCACATTGCCACTCCGAGATAACTAGATTGGGCCAATAAAAGCCAGCAGTTTTTTTTAGTTTCCTCTCAGGGAACAAAGTGTCAACTTGGATTGATTACAATTTGCTTCTTCCATGCTGGGGCTTTCGCTAGGCCCGAAACAGATCTACACCTGCTCTCAGACGTAGGTCCAGCCAGGCCCACTCGGAGTTCTTTGGTGAGAACTCCCAGGATGGCTGGTGACAATGCCAGAAATGCCCCCAAACTGCCAGAGCCACATAATGGGGGTGGGCAAAACACTGCCCACTCTACCCCCTCCCCACACAGGACAATTGTCAGGCATTTCAAGAGGGATGGAAGCATGGAGGATCTGGGTTCTCCCCCAAATTGCGAACCCACCTGTCAACAAAAAACAATGACTGTGGTTATCTTTGAGAACCTTGAGGTGCATTACTGTCAGACCAGTAAACAATCAGAGAAAACTGGGACCGTGCAATAAATGGAGAAGTGGTCACTTTAAACAATCACCAGCATCAGTCACAGGTGAAAGGCAGCTATGAAGAAAGCAGAAAGTTCCTAAAAATTGGCCCTCATCAAAAAAACACTCTTTCCAAAATGGTTCTGAGAGCCTCCTTTCTGTTCCAAGCCAATGTCAGAATGTCAGAATAGCTATGAGAGCAACACACAGCATGGATCAAACCAAAGCATTTAAACGGGCACCGTCTTCATGAAAAAAAATTTGGCAAACTTTCCCAGTTTATAAATACAGACAGAACACAATCACATACGTTGCCTTACGATGTACCATGACATCACTTATTGGTGATGAAATTGGCTCTTCTCCCTTTAAAGAGACTCCCTCAATCTTCCCTTCCTCCTACAATCTATAGGCTTTTAAAAGGCCCAGCCTTGGTGACATCTAACCATTACTTCCTGATTTACCCCATCTTCCCTTCTACTCTGTGCAGCCTTGGTGGTCTTGGCCATTCAACTGGGTTGTTCAAATTTTTTTTAAAACTGCTTGCATTGAAAAAAAAATCGTTGACTGATGATTACTGGAATTAATGAGAAGCCCGGCCTTGATGTGTTGCAGGATTTTTGCCGCTGAATTACGAGTGAGGAGCGATCACAGGTGCCATTTGTTATCTCACCCCAGGACACCATTAACCCAGATTCTAGTCCGTGCCTCTGCTCTCTGGCTTTCCTCTTACTATGCAATCAAGAAAAAGCTTACAGCTGCGCAACGCTCTCTAAATGAAGAGCAGATGCTGAAGAATTTAAAATATTCCATCCCAATGGCCAGGACGTAACGCCTTATGAAGATCTGTCCTTTCCCAGAAAAATAAATACAAAATAAAAAGCACAATATTGGGAGCAAAAATCTACAAACCGCCCTCTCCAAATTATTGAAAATATTTTATTTAGTAATATTTTGCACCTAACATGTTTCTATAATTTCTCTGTTCCTTAATTCCTGAGTACAATAGTTTTCAGTGTAAAATATTAATGATCATGCAGTCATTTGTGAAAAGATGTAATTTCTTTTTAAAGACAATGAGCGAGGGTATGAATTTGCAAGCTGGTTCTTGGTTAACAGCATCTTTTAGTCAGCCCGTGTCACTGATTTACAGGAAAAGGAAAACTAGGGTTGCTGGAAATCTGAAATAAAAACAGAAAATGTTGGAAATACTCAGCGAAAGGACAGGCTAACGTTTTAGATGAGGTGGGCTCTTCACCCAAAACATTCACCTGTCTGTCCTCTTTACAGATGCTGTGTATTTCCAGCATTTCCTGTAAAGTATTCTTTTGAATTGTAAATTGTTCGAGCGAAGGCCTCTTGTGTTGCCTGGAATTACACCATAGGGAAAATTCAGCAAGGCTGTGTTCCTGGGGCGGGGCATCTCTAGAGTGTGGGAAAGAGAACTGGCCCTATAGAGTTAGAGGCCCCATCTCCAACTCGCCCTCCCAACTAGAGAGGCTCCACACTGGACCCACAGCCTGGCTGAATTTACCCTTTTGATCCTGGTACATGTTACCAAGTATCATCTGCATGGTGCTCCGCCCAGCTGTTGCAGTACCCTCTGTACCTTTTCACAAGGGCACAGCAACAATACTATCAAGTAATTGCCAGAATCAAATCAAAAGAAAAACTGCAATTGCTGGAAATCAAAGTGGAAAATGCTGAAAATACACAGCATCTGAAAGAAAAAAAAGACATATCAACTTTTCAGGGTGGGTCCCCTGGTCAGAGTCCACCCTGGACATGAAGCGGTCCTTTCTCTTTTCGGATAAGGACAGCCCCAATGCATGTTTCCAGCATTTTCAGTTTTTACCCGCAGAATCTATCTGCTTCTGAAGTTATCTCACGGATACTTTCACATGCCTAAAACAGCTTCATGAACAGCAACCGGCCTTGGAATTTTATTTCCTTCCAGGACTTGCAAATGAATTTTATGATTAAATGCGCTGAAATTTTGAACTTGTTATTTACTTATTTTTAGGATGAGCAAAATCCACCCAGCAAAATGAAATGACTGGAAACAGCAAATAAACTTTGAAAATTATTTTCTCTCCAGTGCTCCATGCTTGAATGTCTTAAAATTACTTGTAGGCCTTTATTTTTTTTTGCATTCGTATTATATAACTATCTATTAAATATTCCACATTTCTCAGTCCTTTAATTTAATCTAAGTTTTAAGATAAAACTGACCTCTGATTCATGTTCATTTTGATGAGGCTCATTTCAAAGCATCTGCACCCAAAACATTCTCCCGTCTTTTCTTTTCTATTTTCGTTTCAGATTTCCAGTATTCATCATTTTTATTTTAACTTCCATGACTGGTTAGCTTGTGACCTTCTGCAGTGATCACGTTTTGCCAGAAAACAAAACACATCAATCCTGAAAATCAGGAACAAAAACAGAAAATGCTGGGAATATGCAGGAGGTTGGTAGAGGTCTGAAAGACCAGTTGATGTTTCAGTTCGGACTGGGTTCTGATGAAGGGTCCCATCTACTAACCTGTCTTTTTGTTTCAGATGCTAATTAACCTGCTGTACATATCCAGCATTAATGTTTCGATTGAGAACGCATTCATTCAGGATATAAGGAGCCAGATCATGTAACATTTATTTGATTATGTCATCACCTAGCACCCAATTTGAAAATTGGCATCCATTTTGAAAAAATCTACAAACAATTTTCCTCATCCATTTTCAGACACAGTTTGAAAGTTGCACGTCATTCCATTTAACTTTTATTGTACGTGTGACATCTAGATAATCATTTGTCTCTTCAAATTTGTGTGAAAAAGCATGGAGCCGCCAGTTTATTTTCAACACTTTCATTGTAGCTCTAAACATTGCACCGAATCTGAGTCCAACTGTTAAAGGACCTGATCAGAATGAGGCCATAACTGACTGAAAACAGCGCAAGACAGGAATTGTAAAAATGCGTTAAATTGAATACTATCTAACCGTTTCTTTTCAAGAAGTATTTATGCCGTAATCTAATTAACAAACAACCCACAGCCTGGATACAAATTATCACTTGCTGCAGTCTTTGTTAGCGACTGGAATCAAATAGAATCTGGAAACCTCATTGAGAAATTCAATCAGCCTATTCCTTTATTAGCCACAATGTTTGAAAAAAGTACAGGAAGTGTTTAAACAGAATGTTCTGGCACATTCATTATTTTCCTTTATCATTGCAGTTATAAAACTGAGAGAGCTAAGAACAAGTTTAAACGGAAAACAGATTTGCTTTAAATCTAGTTTATTTTCAGGATAATATAATTCTCACTTCAAAATGGAGTTTAAATAATTGGAAATTCTGTTGAGAGGAAAAAAACCATCAAAATAAATATCTACCGAGGTCCACATTGCAAAGAAATCATTTGACTCATTTTTCAGTGAGCTGGTGAATCCAAGAAATTTCCCCTCCCCCCCAAAAAAGGGGAAAAAAGATAATTAGGAGAGTTTCAATATTTAAATCTCAACAGCTCTGACAGACAAACTACTTGCATATTAGGTCAAATAAAAAAAAATTTTTCCAAAACTTTCCTCAATTCTTCCAAGAAAAGTGACATTTTTTTTTAGTTCTGATGAAGATTCTCCATCTGAAGCACTAACCTTTTGTTACAGATTTTTTTTTTTTTTTCAAAAAATATACCTTTTGTTACAGATGCTGCATTTTCTGTTTTTAATCTATTTGCCTTCTCCCTGCGGTGAGGAAGTTCCTTATTTAGTTGGCATCTTGAATAGACCCCTTTCACATATTACTGGGTTTAATAGAACCGATAAAACAAAGGTCAACAGGAGAGGGGAAAGTTTTTAATATATGTTTTCATTTGTATATTTAGTTTTAAAGCACTTTAAAAACAAAATGGCTACATGCATTTTCCCACATGATTTAAATATTTGATACTTGATCACATTCACTATGTGTTTGCTTGGAAGTTATGATGATATTAATATAGTACAGCAACACAAAAAGATTATGATAAATAACTTTTGGAAGGTGGTGATGGATTAACTCCATGGTGGTGGTGTCCCTGAGAGATTTCATTTTTAGGAATAGGGACATCCTGGACCTCTTCGTTCCAAAGACGTGGATGAGAAAGGGTTCTGTGCTTATTTGAAACTTCGAATATCCCACAAAGAGCAGCACACGATAATCGGCAAGGCACATGTGTTTGTAAAGATACAAACGTCACTTTAACAATTAAATTTAAACTATCCTCATCATACCCATTATAAATTAAGAAATTGCACATTGGGGTAGATCTTGACTTTGTACAATAATGTAAAATGGGTGAGTGTGAATCAGAAGCCTGTTTTACACCTCTCCCGATTTTTATTTCCATTGAAGTCATCGGGAGAGATGTAAAACGGGCTGCCAACTCACTATCACCCGTTTTACACTATCGCACAAAGTTAAGATCTACCCCAGTGTTTTTCTACAATTTAGTCGGTGAAGAAATGTCATGACGGCTCTTGACAAACGATCTCTACCAAAATGTTAACCTGCTCTTTTTTTCACTTGAAGATGCTGACGGACCTGTTGTGTATTTCCAGCATTTTCTCTTTTTACTGTGAGCCTACAGTAAGCTGTGCCACCTTCAATTTTCCTTGAAAATGGTCAAAAATATTCTACAGATATATTCAGACATATAAAATCTTTTAAAAATTGATATTCAGAACCACTGCCTCTTTTAACCTCACTGACATATATTAGGCTTTCTTTTATTATTGAGAAACCCAGGTGAAAGGTCAAAGGCCACATTGCAGGACACCAGGAAGGCTGAATAGAATAGGAGAGAAGATGGGGTAAATCAGGATGTAGTGACTGGATGACACCAAGCTTGGGTGTTAGAAGCCTGTAGCTTGGAGGTGGATAGGAAGATTGACGGAGGTGAGGAGTTGCAGTTCTTAGATCATGGAAAAGAATATATTTGAGTAGGAGATTGATGCTTTATGTTGTTGTAGACCAGTTTTGCAAATACTTGCATGCCACACTCTAAATTAGTACCAAGCCATTGTGGTCTCTTCAAATATACTTTATAGCCCTTTTGTTTAAACCATCCTTCAGTAAAAACAAACCAAGAAGTGGTTACCATATTTTGTGACAATTATTTTGCAATCATTTCTCTTTAGTTGTCAACCTGAAACTTTTTAATAACTTATTATTTTGAGGTTCAATGTTATTGATTAACGAAGGATTTCTTCTTATCAACAATCATTCACTTCAGATTCAAAATGTGGGAATGCTCAGACTGGGATCAGGAAGTCAGCGAAGAACAGATTGCTGGATAAAGTCACATCACAGTTGATGATTGTTAGGGACAAGGATTGGGAATTCCAGTCACAAAATGACGGCACTAACCAGTAGAGATTTCAGACAAGGAGCTTCAAATGGCATTAAACGTGAATGGACAGCTAGATAAACAGACTCTACATATTCCCATCACCAAAAACTGAAAATTCAAACATCAAATTAAACATTATTTACATTATAAGTAAGAATTTAAAATTTTCTTTTTTGCAGTTTAAAATTCACTGTTGCGGGAAGGCTTTGAGAGGAAAGGCGACTCCCTCAGAGTTAGTCCAAAGCTATTCATTTAAAAATGAAAGAATTGGAATGCACATGTTGCGCAGTACTTGCTAAACGGTCGTTCCCCTTTTAGATGCTGACAGACCTGCATATTTCCAGCATTTCCTTTTTTTATTTTTCTATCCCAAAAATATATTCATATATCATATGCCTAACAATGTTGAATCTTACTGAAATACTACATGGCCCTTATCTCTAGGAGGTGGGGACATTGAAACTGCAGGGAACTGAAACTATTTGAATCATGGAACATATTTACACAGTGCTTTTCTTTTTCTAAATCAAATTGTACTTTATTTTTGCTTTTTTAATAAAAAAAACACAACACTATTATTATTCACCTAACAGAATTTTCAAATTTTCTGCTTTGCTCACCACAGACTCGATTAACTTCAGGTGAGGGGGGAAATCTGAAACTGCCATCACCAAATTCTGCTTTTAGTTTCTGCAAATCACTGAATTAGCATATGAAAGGGTCTCCCGTTAGAAAGGGACAATCAAACCTGACCCATTAGTTGGCCCTAAAGAATCAGTAATTTTTGCATTAGACTGGAATGTATCAATGAAATTGCTATGGAAGTCAATGAGTTAACTATCCAACAAACAATTACAAGCAACGAAAAAAAAATCCTTTAAAGCTTTGCAGTAGAACAAGGAACCAGAATCAAATTGACTGACTAATTCTACTCATCAAGGCAGCCATTTTGTTCCTGCCTTATACTGTTCGATGAATAATTCATGCCAAGGAACGTTAATAGTGAGGAATGGAGCATTGCCGTATTTTGGTCATCCAGTGTCAGTATAAACCACTCCCAAATTAAGTACAACATTGAACAAAAACAAAAGATATTGGAAAGAGTCAACAGATCAGGCAGCATCTGTGGAGAGAAGAGACAAGTTAACATTTCAGGGATGGACCCTTATCTCCACAGATGCTGTCTGACCTGCTGACTGTTTCTCGCATTTTCTATTTTTGTTTCAGATTTCCAACATCTGCAGTATTTTGCTTTTTCTAGATACCACATGCAGTTAGATGCAGAGTAATGTTCCCTCTGCATTGTTCCATCAAGCGCTCCCAGGTACAGCACAGATTAGATGCAGAGTAAAGCTCCTTCTGCAGAGCCCCATCCAGCACTCTTAGAAAAGGTACAGCACAAGTTAGATATAGAATAAGACATCCTCTACCTTGTCCCAACACTCTGCCTTAACATTAACTTTGGAAGAGTGTCCTCTATTTCTATTTTTTTGTTTCCCATTTCAGGCATTTTGTGGCCTCTGATTGAGATTGCTAATTTGGTACTGAATTCGGGGCCGTTTTGTGTTGTGGACCCATAGTCATTAGAACAGCCCAAACTCATTTCATCTAGGATCCTTACTGCCACCAAGGAGACCTTCACTCTGATCAGTTTGGGCTGGAATCAGTGTTTTCATTTTAAAAGCATGCTCTTAATTTAATTGAAAAGATTTCCTTGCTTCCATTTTATCTATTGCAAAAAGATGTCAAGGCCTAAATTCAACATTGTTGCCCTAGTTTTACGGGCACAAAAACGACAGATAAAGAGTGGGAAGGTCTGTGCCCTATTGGCGCGTGTGCCCAGGCCACTGCTATTTTTTTAGGTGCCCACGGCACCTGCAAATGAGTGCAGGCCTCATTCCAATATTATGATTGCTATTTCCCGATTGCTCGCCTACTCTCACATCAGTCATTTGCCCCATTTCATTTCACAGAACGAAATCAAGCAACGTGTCTTTCCTTACTGGACTAGAAATATGCTGAACTAGGAATCAACGAAGCATTGAGTCAAGAAAGGGGGGACTGGCTAAGGATGAATAACGTGGGGTTAAAGAGAGATTCTGGGATTTGCTTGATTTTGGAGACAGGTACAAACTTTAAATGACCTTTCCTCGGGAGATTAAATAGATGGGAGAGTCCGTGGTCAGAAAAGAAGGCATACCATGTCATAGGGTTTTCGACAATCCAGTTGGGAGAACACTTCCTAAAAAAAAAATCACGAAGGTTGTTGTGACAAAATGAAGTATTTTCAAAAGGGAATTGACAAGGAAAAATTTGCACGGCTATGGGGAAAAAGCAGGGGAGTAGGAGTAATGGGTTAGCTCTGACAAAGAGCAGGCACAGGCACGATGGGCTGAATGGCATCCTTCTGTGCTGTGAGATTCTATGATTTATCTTTTGGTTTAACAGTGGTTCCTTCAATTCAAGACGCAAGGCCCAGAATTTTCTGCTTTGGTGAAATCCTGTGGTAAATTCGGCAGTGTGGGATTTTCACCTGCCTCAGTGGCTCTGGCTGACTTTCTGGGGTCAGGGTTATTTAAATATTGTTGGCTGGATTTTGACGGGACACCCATCTCCATCAGGAAAACCAGCTTGGGTGGGGTCACAAAATGGCTGCAGCAGACCTGGGACACCTTTCGCAGCGAAGCACAGCAGGTGGCCTCTGCGGCTGGCCACAAAGTTGGAATTCATTTGAAAAATGTTTTGCCCGAGAAGAAAAAGAAAGAACTTGCATTTATATAGTGCCTTTCACGACCTCGGAATGTCCCAAAGTGCTTCACAGCCAGTGGAGTACTTTTTGAAGTGCCATCACTGTTGAAACGTAGGGAAATGCGGCAGCCAATTTGCGCACAGCAAGGTCCCACAAACAGCAATGAGATAAATGACCAATTAAACTCTGACTCAGAGGCGAGAGTGCTTCTACTGAACCATGGCTGACACCTAATCCACTTTAACCTATGAGATCAATCACCCTGCAATAGATTGCGTGGACTATGTTGGCCCTTTAGATTTTAAAGACTCCTGATACCATAGCAACCCTAGATACCAAGTATGCACCAATATTCCTTGTTACCAGCATTGCCAAGGCCCAAATGAGAGGAATTATGTCTGATGATGTATTCTCATGCTTTGAGTGTCATTAGAATACACCCACTCATATTAGGGTGAACATATTCTATATCCATGTCACTTCCAATCTGGGAGCCAACATAACTCCAACAGAAAATCCTGCCCAGGGCTTAAAAACCAGTAGGAATCAGAAACATGTCCCCAGTCAAACTCAATATAATTGTTCCGAGTATTTGTCAGAGTGTCCAAAGTTACAGAAAGCTTGAGGGAGGAGCCAAGCCATATTCAAACTATCACATACAGCATGATTTAGTCAGTTACACGCATGACTGACAGTTACTTTTGAATACAGCTGACGGCTATTCAAATCCAGGATGTCCCAGTAACTGTATTGGGGTATTTAATGAGCTGGAGCTGTTCAACAATCTGACTTGAGCTAAGTCAAGTCGATTGGAGCCTTCACAGGATAGAAAGTTAGAAGGACCACAAGAAGGAAAGGATACTGTGTGTACAACATTTAACTACAAAATATAGCATATAAATTGTAACTATTTATTGTTTTCCTTTTGAGGACCTGGTTAGTATATTCACTGTAAACATATATATGTATATTGCTATTATATATTCACTATTCATCTACTATTCAATACATTTGCTTGTTAGTTATGTTGTGATGCTTTGCGTCTCTTTGAAGATGTGAGGTCCTATGGAGGCACAGGATAAATCCAGTGGCTAAAGCAATTTACAGAAAGGGGGTAACTTTAACCTAACCTTCCTGGTGGGAAACTGACGGGATTGGGTTGGCCGCCTATTTTACACCCCACCTGAGTTTACTTTCCATTGAAGAATCCCATTCTGAGGCCATTACCATCCTGAAATACATCAATCCATCCCATTAATCGATGACACAGAACTTGGAAGTGTTATGAACAGTGAGGAGGATACTGATAGACTTCAAGAGGATATAGACAGGCTGGTGGCATGGTGGACACATGGCAGGTGAAATTTAAAGCAGAAAAATGTGAGGTGATACATTTCGTTAGGGAAAATGAGGAGAGGCAATATAAACTAAAGGGCACAATTCTAAAAGGGGTACAGGAACAGAGACATCTTGGGGCATATGTACACAAATCGTTGAAGGTGGCAGGGCAGGTTGAGAAAGCGGTTAAAAAAGCATCCGGGATCCTGGACTTTTTAAATAGAGGCTTAGAGTACAAACACAAAGAAGTCATGATGAAACATTGGTTCGGCCACAGCTGGAGTATTGTGTCCAGTTCTGGGCACTGCACTTTAGGAAAGATGTGAAGGCCTTACAGATTGACTAGAATGATTCCAGGGATGAGGGACTTTACTTACGTGGATAGATTGGAGAAACTGGGGTTGTTCTCCTTGGAACAGAGATGGTTGTGAGGAGATTTGATAGAGGTATTCAAAATCATGAAGGGTCTAGACAGAATAGATAGAGAGAAACTGTTCCCAAAGCAGAAGGGTCAAGAACCAGAGGACATAGATTTAAGATGATTGGCCAAAGAACCAAAGGTGACATGAGGAAAAACTTTTTTTTTTACACAGCGAGTGGTTAGGATCTGGAATGCACTGCCTGAGGGGGTGATGGAGGCAGATTCAATCATGGCCTTCAAAAGGGAACTGGATAGGAGAAAAAGGAAAGGAAAAAAATTGCAGGGCTACGGGAATAGGGCAGGGGAATGGGACTAGCTGGATTGCTCTTGCATAGAGCCGGCACAGACTCGATGGGCCAAATGGCCTCCTTCCGTGCTGTAACCTTTCTACAATTCTATGATTCTATGATTAACACCAATCCACCCCATTAATTCCAATTTGGCCAGGTGAAAATTGGTCCCATAAATTCTGCTTGAGTTATTGATATTTAGATTGGGCATATTGCTCATGTTTTCCCCCCATGAACACTTGGAGGAAGAAATAATTTTGTATATTCACTAAAATAAGCTTGTTGTTAGTTTTAGCCCTGTTAATATTTTTATGGTTCTCATTTCTTCTCTGCCCTCTTACTGTGATACTACTGAAAGAATTTTTGACTGTCATATTTTGCATCTGCTTTTTTTCCCTCTAAGTCCCTCTTTGCCCACCCTTTTAACATGTTTCTGTATGCCTGATAACCCTAGTTATATATTTATCCTGTACGTTCAACGTCATGCCTTTTAAAAATATTTTACTTGTCTTCTACTGAAATGTAGTTGAACAAGACCCCCTACCTCTGTTACACACATGCACGCACATGCACACACATGCATGCACATACACAAGCACACACTCGCACACAGTGGTCGCTATCCCCAAGTATGCCATGATTTCCATTTCCTGTATGATGTTTGGGTCATTTACAATTACCAGGTCAAGATGTGCATTGACTCATGTGACCTCCCTGATGCATTGGGTCACAAAGCAGTCAGCATTACTTTTACTAATTCAAACTCCAATCTATTTTTGTATTCACAATTTATGTTTGGTTAATCAAAGTCTCCCATTGATATAAACCTTCCTGTCCTTACATACCCTTTGTATCTCTTAATGGAGTAAACAGTCTTCTGCTGACCTGGTGGTTTGTAGTTTGCCCCAGTGTTAGCCTGAGGTTTTTCACACTAAAGAGCAGCTCATTATGTAACTTTCCACCTCCCACAGGATCAACTTCCTTCAACTCTCAGGTGTCCCTTACAAATAGGGCTTCATCATTCCATCTTTCCTGAATATTAGATTCATGTAATGTGGGTAGCCGAGTGGTTATAATATTGGACTACAACTCCTTGTTCACGCCCACTTGTTGACTATTTTCCACTCTTTCATTAATCTCAGGTCGGATCCAATTTCTCCCCACCCTCCTCCCCGCTTACCTGGTTTAAATGTGCCACCTTGAGGTTAATTACAGGCCAATTGTTCTTCAGCAAATCCTAAGGTTAGTTAAAGGTCAGAACAAACCAGCAAGAAATGACTTGCTTTTTCCTTTTGATATAAGAGTGTGACACAGAAATTTGCTTGTGTGACCAATGTTGTGACATCTGAGGTATGCCAGACATATCAGAAGACAGAATCAGGAGTGTTATATCCAGTAACACACTATATATACAGGAGTATTATATCCAGTAACACACTGTGTATACAGGAGTATTATATCCAGTAACACACTGTGTATACAGGAGTATTATATCCAGTAACACAGTGAATACAGGAGTGTTATATCGCAACAACTATGTTTTATTATACAATATATGCACAAAGACTATACTCAGTAACACACAGCCCATTGTATAATGTAAACAGTAGCATTATATCCAGTAACAGTGTGTTTACAGGAGTGTTTTATACTAGTAACACCTTCAGGAGAAGAGAGAAAGTGAGGATAAAGTTTCAATGTAAAGCATTTTAACATGTTCTTGTTTAAGATTATCATAACTGCAAAAGGAGTATTTTAATCTCCATTGGGTCATGCCAGTTCTCACTACTCCACTGAAGGAAATGGCAGTCATCTTGAAATCTCTTCCTTTGTGCTATGAAGGATTCAACTATGGGCCTATGTCAGATTGCAGACAATTATGCAGTGAGTCAGTGAGAGGGAGGAGATGTTCATTTGGCAACTCAACACAAAGACAAAAGAAAGCATGCATCTGAGGGTTGAAAAAGCAGAAAGCCAAGGTTGAGGTAGGCCTCAAAGCTTGAATGTCTTTGCCTAAATGCCTGAACGTAAGATAGAAATAAAATCGTCCTTTCATAATCTACCAACAGAAAACCCATTTCAGGAGCGTTTGTGCATTTTGAATGCACAGAAAGCCCTCGGTGGAGTGAAGAATCCTAGGAGCAGGAAATGGACAACTGTCCTCTCTGGCTCCAGGATAGTATCATAGTATTGGTACAGCACAGAAGGAGGCCATTTGGCCCATCATGCCTGTGCCGGTTCTTTGAAAGAGCTATCTGATCTCCTGTCACTTCATTCCATACTCTTTCAATTGAAGTATATCACTCCGCGGAGATACCTAGAGGGCACTTCAGTCCCATTACTACCCTCCACACCCCAAGTTTAAAAAGAATGAATGAAAAGGACGTGAAAAAAATAGACATATTATTGTGGGTAAACTCAGGGAATATAACGCGGGCAAGAAAAGAGTGTGTCACAAATTTAAATGCCCGTGAAATAAGACCTGTCAATGGAATAGTCGAGAGAGACAAGCTCTTCATGAAGAGAATGGGGAGTTCTTGTAATTTTTCTGTTTGATAAGGACCAAACCCAGCCTGCGGGTACATCTTGACGCAGTGCGCCTCACCATTGTGGAGTGCGGAGGGTTAAAGACCATCGCAGCGTGAAGTTTGCATTATGTAAACTTTGTTTTTTTCCCTCTCTCTCTCCCTCGATAAGGTTCAAGCCAGCCTTTATTAAAGCGCATACATTGAAATTCCAACACAGTGCTAAAGGTTTTTTTTAAAAAAAACAGTTTTGAAAGGCAGACTGCTCTCACTGTTGTATGGGTCTGTGATAGACAGCAACACAATGGGCCCACTGTGTGACTCTAGCCCTCATGCACCCCACATAATAGTATTTGTGCAAAGGAGGGGAAAAAAAAACAGACATTTAGCTGTGATACTACAAAACTGTATGCGAGCGCTTTCAAAAATAAAGCCACTGCACGACTGAAAAAACACGGGTTTTGTTTGCGTTGTAAAGAATTACATTTTTAAAAAATAAATCCTGCCAATAGGCGCTGGATAGTGTATCAGTAATGAGGCTATTATTTTATAGTACTTGTACAGCAAATCACATGAAAAAGCAGTTGAACTTAATGTTAACCTTGAATAAAGGGAGAAGGGGGGGGAGAAATAACACAAGGGGGCTAGCTATACAAAGTTAAGAATGGGTAGGGGCATTGTGACACAGTTAATGGTCTGTCTCGTGTTGTAAAATAGAGGGAAACCTAAAAAAAAAATGAATGGTGCACAAAGACCCTTCTGGAAAATTCTCTGGCTCCGTAAACAGGCTCCGGATGCAGGGTAGGATAACTATGGAACAAGACAAATGCAGCATTGTCGGCACTGACTTTGTGTCGTGCTGATTGCCACAGGAGGACAGTAGATGGCGGTGTAGGGAAACTTCACCCCTTGGTAACACCTTCAGTCAAACGTGGTTTAATTTAACTGAGATGCAGCTACAACGGCTTTTTTTTATTGCTGGAATAAATCGGTTAGATTTTAAACAAAGAAATTACCGATGACTTCTTGGAGCCCTGACAAAATATTGAAGATTGTCTATAAAGTTACTGAGAGATGAAGCACCATTCATTAGATCACTGGTTGTACAGACACCTTTTGTTAATGTTAATCAATAAAGTACAGGATTCCATAGAATTGTTACTGATCTGTTTACAGCTGAGAGACGGTGAAGGTTCCACAGAGTTCCTGGGGGCCTCTCTGCAGAGATTAAGCATTGGCATGAATGGCCCTTCTAGGAGGATTCTATCTGCACACATGCGTCAGATGGCAGAGTGTATATGCTGGTGCTTATACGCACCGTGGCATTGAACAGTAAATCACTGCTTACATGCCCATGACTCCCTCTCCCCTCCCCCAGTTCCCAATCCGAGCGGGGCTGTGATGGCCATTGGGTGCTGAGTGTAGTTGAGACCCTTTCCCTGCAGAAAGGGGGAAGGATAATATGAGATGAACCACCAGCATGCACTCTATACTGTAAGGTGAGCGATTATAAGATGCCATTGGCAGATGCCAAGGAGCAAGCAATCATCTGGCCTTTTGATAGCAGAATGGCGTGTGGGACACGAAGAAACTAGAGGGAAAAAATTAACTAAAACACGGACCCAATTGTGCCATTTATACATAAACAACTGAACAATCCCAAAGACCCCATTTGAATGTTATGCTATTGTTTATGATTCCTGTATCCCCTGGAGCTACAATACCATTGAACACTACAGCAGGCTGCAGTCAGAGAAAAATATTCGTAGGACATCCTGTCTCAATTTTGAATGATCTTCAAGCCCATCCCATGCTATTTATTCGACTGTATTCATTTTGAAATAAAAGCTGGAAATGCACAGCATCTCAGCATCTGAAAGGGAAAAGGGTTACAGCTTTAGTGGGACCTTTCTCTGTGGGGGGGGGGTGGTCTCAGAGTTCTAGTAATGAGTCTCACCCAAAAATGTTAACCCCTTTCGTTCAGGTGCAGCGGGCTTGCTGTGTGCTTCCAGCATCTTCTGATTTTGTTTCCGATCTCCAACATTTGCTACTTCTGCTTTTAAGTCTTTGTCGTCTCTGATTTTTCCTCGCGGATGCTTTGTATGAATGGAAGGTACGAGTGCCAGCATCAAATGGGTACAAGAACAGATCCAAAAAAAAATTCACAGGATTAAAAACTCAACTTGCTGACCCATTTGTCTGTTTATCACAAATTGTGACGAATGCCAAGAACAAGCACGTGAAGATGATCCCATATGGACGTGAGGGGAAAGGAAAGCTGATTAAAAAATGAACGCAAAATATTAGAATTTATTGTAACAATGGTTTTCTTAAATTAAATTGGGGGGTGGGGTTTATTGCCTGAGGTAAAAAGAATGGAGATGGGGGTGAATCCAAATATCTTATTGCTTTTTAAATAGTACTTTTGCCTATTAGATGTGAAGTGGTTGTTTAAACCCATCAAATTCACAGGTTTTCTGTTCATTGCTCTGGGTGGGTCTGTTAAACATCAAGCAGATTTGTGGAAAATTCACTACTAGAATTTTTTTTTAAAAATAAGCATTTGTATTCAGCACAAAAAAGATACAGCGCAGAGTTATTATACAATTATGATAAATATATTAAATACATATTGTGCATCTCGAAATTAATTTCTATTTCAAGGGACATTCAGGAATCTGGACCATACAGAAGGTAGCTCTCTCATAATAGATACAGTGGGATAATTTTGATTTTGTACAATAGTGTAAAACAGGTGATAGTGAATCGGCTGCCCGTGTTTTACAACTCTCCTGATTGTTATTTCCATTGACTTCATTGGAAATAAAAATCAGGAGAGATGTAAAACGGGCTGCCGACTCACTATCACCCGTTTTACACTATCGCACAAAGTCAAGATCTACCCCAGTGTTTTTAAAAAACAATAAGTGAAAAAGGCACTCGACAGGCAAAGCCCATAATGCAGAAGACACATGTTGAGTAAAGTAAAACAGAAGATGAAGTAAATCAAAAAGTCGGGATTGGATGACGCCAAGCTGAGGTTTTAAACGCCTGTAGATTGTAGGAGGAAGCTGAAGGCTGAAAATGGTCTGATAAGTTTTGATTCCAATACAGCAAGAATACAGGGAAGATGAACAGTGTAAAATGGCGAATTTCAAGCTTGGGAGAATCCAGAAAGGAGAGTTCAGAGGAGCACTGCCTGTGGTAGTATCGAGAAAATAAAAAGATAATGAAGATTGTGACAGAGAGAAATTGGAGGCTAGAGAGGGAATCAGCTGTCAATAATTTGCCTTTGTTACTTTCCTCACTGAAATTATTAATTGAACAGTTAGGACACATGATATGAAAAAGTACATTTTGAAAATTAAGCCCCCTTGTGTGGTTTCATGAGTTGGGGAGTAGAGTTCTGCTGATTTTGACCCCTGCAGTAAGATCACCCAGCACATGAACAGAGGGGGATATCGTGAGTGCTCCGTTTGAAACAACCAAAGAAATAAAAGCATTTCTCATCATAGTTCGGATTTTCAAAGCATGGGCTTATATGAAAAAAATGAAGAGTGAGAGGATTTGAAACAACTTTACCAGGAGCCTTTCTGATGGTAAAACCCTATTTGGATACTGCAGCTCGTGTAAATCAGCCACTATCACCTAATAGTGTCTGTGACATGTTCTGTCCATATTTGCACTGTTCAGTAAATACAATTTACTATGGCAGTGGCGGGGGGGGGGGGGGGGTGGAGGAGGAAGAGGTTATTCACATATGTGCAGTGAGGCTTAGGGTACAGGTTTCACTGGTGTACCCTCCCACCACTATCCCATGTCACAACTGAGCATTTCCAGTATCTGTGCTTTTTGTTTTAACGCTACAATTATCCAGTGTTTGTATTTAGCCTCCCCTCCTGTTTCTCAATTCCACAAAAACATATTTCCTTCTGGATTCTTGGAAGTCCGATTCCCTTCGGTGGTACCACTGTCAGTCCTCCTTCATTTATCAACATTTTCAACCTCACTATCTTCTCTGATCTCAAATCGAAGTCCAACCCAATGACTAGAGCTGCCTCCAAGAAGCTTGGCTTCTTCTTTGACGCTAAACAGTTCTTCCAGCCCCACCCCTGTCGCACCCCCCCGCAACCCCCCCCCCTGCCCCGCCAACAAGGGTTAACTCACTAGAAAGACCAAGCTTAACCAAGGCTTCAATCCTACTCCCATATCTGCAGAAGCTCGTCTAGTAGCTCTCTTGAACTCCTGGGCAGGATACAAGAAAAAGCTTCATCATTTGATAGTCAACCCTTCTCCTCTCCAGTCTCAGAGGCGATCTCTCTCTCTCACTTTCTTTCTCCATGTTTCTAGAGTTGGTGCTCCTTTGAACTTTCTTCTCTGGTTCCTCAAAATTTCTTTCTTCAAAATCTCCAAATACACCATCCCACATGCTCTTCCTCGTTTCTACATCCTCATTGTGTTGGGTCCTAAATTGAACCCTGAACCAGTTGCCTGCCTTGCTCTTTCAGATGTTGATCAATCTACTGTGTATTTCCAACATTTTCCATTTTAATTTCAGATATCTTAGTATTCGCCGTTTCCCTTTTTATAATTACCTTGACAAGCATAAAAATTTGCCAGATCATAATATCAAATAAGGTGGGAAATACTTGGAACTGTAAAGGTAAAAAAAGGCACAAAGCTGTGCAGCAACAAGAGAAATATCATTTTATGCAGGAGACGTTCTGTTTCAATGGTTTAACGAGTCACTGTCCTGTCTATTAAGCCCTGACACTAAGAAACTCAGTAAATCTCCCAATAAACACACACATCATCCAAACATATAATTGCAACGTACAAAATTACTGCCATTATATAGAATTACAACATGAAAAATTTTGCCACCTTCACTCCTGTTTTATAGAATTCAAGTGCAACAGTAAACACCCTATAAACTTTTCCATCTCCCGACATCCTCATGGCGCCAAAATCAAGACTCACTGTATTGGTTCCACAAGAATATTACAGGTGTAGAAGGCCATTGACTCCAAATCCCCTCATTGCAGCATCCAATTGTTTTTTTAAGTGAAATCAGGATTTTCACCTCTACTGCTCTATATGAAAGTCCATTCTATGTATTGATCACTGTGTTAAAAAAACTGATATCAGTCCTAAATTCATCTTTTACCTGTTTGAATCTGTATCCCCTTGTCCTACTCTCAACTTACTTTGTGTCAATAAAATATTAAGAATCTTAAATTTGTGTGCACTTCCAAAATTATTCGTGTATTTGTTTAGGATCAGACAATGATCCCTTTTAAATACCGACAATGTTTGACAAAGGATCAATTTTAATTTAGATCCAACATGAGGTGGAAGTCTTTTGCTTTATGTATGTTAGTCATTCTCCCATAGTGATGCACACGGATAGTCAACACCAAGCTTAACCTTCAGGTGAAGTAGTTTGAGGATGGGGGATGATTGGACAAGGGTGCGCAGATGCAATTCAATCACCATTTTGAAGTCATATATTCTGTCCTTATTTTTATGTAATACTTTGATTTCATACTATTATTTATAGTTAAATAGCACAAAGGTATGGCAATTTGGGAGGCAGGGAAGTAGAGTAGGTTAGAGCGATACTGCTTCTCCTCAGTACGGGCTGAGGAACTGGGCAACTCAGAAATGGGGCACTACAATGCCATCACTGGCAGGAACATATAATTACAGCGTGACAAGTTTACATAGGCAGTTTCCATTCTAAGTGTGGTCACAGGAATTTACAATGCAAAAAATAGAAAGGAAGTTTAAGATTTTATTGACATAAAAATGTAGATAACAACTTGCCCATAGCACACTCCTCACATATTTTTTATGACATTTTGTGTAATGCTTCTGTGTTAATCATAGGCAAATTTGTTCGATCAAACCTGGTTGGGTCATTTTATTTCAATTGATTCCCAGCCCTGAACCCATCAGGCCCATTTTCACTTTCTCAAGAGTGGTAGCAGACTACAGAGGCCATAGACAAGTAAATTAAAACAAACAACAAAGAATTGAACAGCTCCAAGCTAAGTATAAATACAGAAAAGTTCCTTACAATAAGGATAATTTACACTTTCTCCCTCCTATGCTCCGCTCTCTTCCAGATACAAAACAATCTTAAAATACTGTGTGTTTTAGCTTCTTCTCTATAAGAGCATACAGCTTCCATAATGTCTACAGGTTCTTAACTGACCTGTCAAATAAACAAACTCAGGGTCTTGATTTAAAGCCTGACCTTAAGTGATCCTACCACTCATTTCAAGAGTGCAGAGCAAATACATCTTCTAGCCTTAAAGGGACACATACCTACATTATATTTTACATGGTACAATGACCTTGCCCTTATAAAACAATGCAGCATCTGATTTATCATCAGCAGTGCCAAGGGAGATTCACTAGTATTTAAATATTTTATTTTTGATGATCAGGAGGTATCCTAACATAAATACTGTGCTTCTTGAGAATCTTGTTCTATGATGAATAGGATTCAAATATACTGAGCCATTTGCTCTATGTGTTTCTATCTTAAGAAGCTCAGCTCGGTTTTTACTCTACCCTTCACGAGGGAAATTCTTGTCTGTAATTTTAGTAACAATGTTGGTGTAAATGATGGTAGGAATTTTACCTTCTCAGTTGTTTAACCATTTTGTTTGAATGTAAAAGCCTACCAGCCAGCATCAACAGAGTGAGAGAGGAAAATAAGAGAGTCAAAGAAAGAGTGAAAGACAGAAAAAGAAAGGAACAATAAAAAGAGAAAGAAAGAGAGGCATACAGAATACAATCAGTGAGAGAGAGTGAGAGAGACCCTTTATCATTATGACCCCTTTTCATTAACAATTTATATATGCATGGGAATGAAATTTAGATAGGTACAAATGAATTTCAGTTATTAATAAACAGTAAAAGTCAAAAAATATTAAAATCTGGGACAAGGTTCTATTCTAGAAGAGTTCCCCAGAAATTATACGGCTCTAATCATGTGTTTTGAACAAAATGCTTATTACAAAGCTACCCTGAAATTCTTATATGTTTTATTAATGTTTACAAAGGCTGTTTCTGCGAAACTCATTTGTATTCGTTAACAATGATTGAAACACTGAACAACAAGAGCTAAACCATTGTGTTGGGCCTGGGAAAAGTTTAAGGAGTGAATTTTAGAAGGTTGCAGCCAAATTGCTACAGTGAGTGACTGGAACAAGGACTTGAGGACTTAGTCATCTCACAAGCTCCTGTGACAGCACGATTGGTCAGGGGAAGGGTTCACAATAAACGAAAGGCTCTACTGCAAATTCATCTGCTATTGTTCTGAAAGAGAATCCTATTTTCTGTGGAACCTATTGCACCTTTTTGTTGCTAACTTAAAACCGGTTAATGGGTTCAGTCCATCTGTAATGCCCTTTGGTTGGTGATACAGCTGGAGTTCAGACTTTAGCCACTGCACAATTTCATTACACCTTAATATCATTTGATACTGTAAAATATTCTTATGTTCGGATTCTTTGTGAAGGTTTACAGTCTTAATTGTCTGCAGCTACATTTGTGTTTTTTACAGCTAAAGCCCATCACTTAGGTTTTTAATTTTATTTCCGACGTTCTCATTAAAATTGCAATCTTCAAATAAAATAATTCTTGGGAAAAAAACGGGTTTCATTGGAAGATATTAAATTTCAAATCTTATTTCAAAATGAAATCGAATTTTTCATCAGATTATTTTTAAGGGCCGGTTATTTAGGCGAGATCTCCCAGACTTACAAATAACTATCAACTGTGGGATGAGGTGATAAAGTGCCAATTGTTTTTAAAATTGAGAAATGCAGGTGAAGGAGCAAGATCCACAGTGAAGGTAACACTAAGGTTGAAAAAAGTAGGGGGGGAAGACAAAGTAAATCAGAAATACTAATTAGATGATGCAAGTTTAGGATTTAAAAGCTTTTAGCTTGTAAGACGAAAGGAAGACCAAGGGAGGCGAGGTTTTTCACAGATTTGAGCTGCTGAGAAAAAAATTAGTTGGATCAGGGATGGTGCAGTGAGTCTTGACTTCTATTATTCTATAAGGAGTTATTCTAAAATTGTTATTTGTTCCTAAAACAATCACTTTCTTGTGTAGTTTTGTCACTGATCACAAACAGGAAGATTGTCAAAATACTTGCGAATTTTTGCAAAATTCTCTTTCCAATTTGATTGCTTAATTTACAACTCACTGACATTCTTTCGAGTTTTCCAAATACAATAGTAATCAAAAAATTATATTTACTTCTGATATTGATTTTAAATCGGAATTGGAGAAAGGTAACGAGGCACATAACTTTTCTGATTCATAGAAGTAGAGAAAATGTACTGTAAAGTGTTTGTTTATAATTTGGGATTTTGGTACAGAAACAGACTGGGTTAATCTCATTGTCAAAGACAATTGGCAAATACTGAGAGGAGGCGAGAATGTCTGACTCTGTAAATGCTGCCAGTCTGAAGTGTCCAGTGGTCAAACAATGGCATAATTGAACAAGAAAAAAAATCTCCTGATGTTCTCTGTATGTGTATCTTATAGATAATTAGAAAGAAAGAGAGAACATGAGAACTAGAGAGAGAGAGAGAGGGTGGGCATGGAGAAGTGATAGAAATAAAGAAAGAGGGGTGAACAAGAGAGAAAGGGAGAGAAAGAAAAATGTGAGAGACAGACAAAATAGCTAGAGCGTATGTGAAATGGGGAGAACAAACAACAGAAAAATAGCAGAAAAGAGAAAGAAAGATAAAGAGATAAACAGAAAAAGAGATGAAAAGAAAGACAATTTAAGCTGTTTTTGATTTATTCAAATAAATATTTTCAATGTAAATCCTATATTATTTTAAATGGTTTGTAATTTTACTTTTAAATCTTTTGAACATGGCTGCAATACAATCAGATTTGTTCAATGCACTTTGTGTTCATACACAGGCTGCTTAAAAAAAAGCAAACATATGTAGAAAAACATACAAATATGTCAAATCATTCTGGATTATCAGAGATTTAGGGGTTAAGAGCCAGATTAGCAGCCACTGCCCTTTATGTAAAAATTATATCAATTTATTGCTATACAATATCTCAAAATTCTTACCGTGTTGCTGCTTGCACCAGTTTTATTTCAATATAACACTAATCATAAATGTGATGGACGTATTTCATTTGTCTCATTGCACTAGGTGTTACCCAGGACTTCTCTGCTACTCTATATTATATGACAGGGAGTCAAACGAATCCAAAGTTGAGACAGGCGGAGAAAGAAATGTCATTTAATTTATTTTGCAAACAACTATATTTTTTCCTCCAATTTTTTTAAAATCCAGCCCCTACAAAATAGGGTATTACTGACAGTGCTTTCTAACAAAAGATCAACCACTTGTGCAAATTTGTAAAGCCAAACAGGTGAAAATGTTTTATACCACAATTTTAAAATCCCTGAGACCAAAAAAAAAATTGTGACTTAGCTGCAAATTTGCAGTGAAATATAAAATGTGTAAAAGGCTGTTATGGGTTGTGAGGAGATATTGTTGGGTTTGTGCTTGTCTCAATTTTTTAAGCTGCTAGGTTATTCACAGGGATAGTTTCTCTAGGCCTGATTGTAAGGCCTATCTGGTCCCATACACGAGGTTATATACAGTTCATCATTTTCTATCATTCTCTTTTGATTTAAAAAAGTTAGATAGAAAGAAAAACTGTGAACCCCGGAAATTTGAAAACAAAACAGAACAAAATACCACCAACAATTGATAGAGAAAAGATCGGTTTATGTTTCAGGGGGGAGACCCTTCAGCAGAAGTGTTGAGTCAGAAATGTTAAACTTGTCTGTTTTGTTTCAGGTGCTTTCTGTATATTTTCAGTATTTTTCTCTTTTTGTTTTAAAATGGAAATCTCACAATCAGATTCCCTAACATTTTAAAATATAATAAAATATGGTTCCTAGTGAATACAATAAATCTAGTATTTAAATAAACTGAATACTGGTCTGAAAGTCCCGATGTTAATAGATTGCTCAAAGATTATTTATAAATGCTTTTTGATTCCGCCTCCCCCCACCCCCCCACCATTTCTTGTGGTATCGTTGGACTCTGGGCCCTGATGTGCTGTTTGTTAATTGGAACACTTCCATCCCTCAGTCTATATCTGATACAAGCTGCTTACAGAGCTTAAAATAGGATTTCCAGTTTAGAGAGTGACAGCAGAAAAATTCAGCACAGAAAAATTGTGCATTTCAGATTAAATTTTCAAACGACCTTATCATTGGTGTAAATGTCATGATTCATATGGAACATGGCAAAGTGTAAATTTATACACTGAAACTCAAGTAATGTGTACACAAGGCGACCTCACAAAACACCCTAACCTAAGTGACTAAAACAATCTTATACTGTAGAGGTTTAAGTACGTAATATTGAATTATATCAGTAGAATAAACAGCATCAAATTCGTAAATTCTATTTTTAAAGAATGTAGAAATTTATTTGTTTCAAAATTGATTGATACAGTTCTTGTAATTTGACAAGTGCTTTTTTAATCGGAGCTCAGACAAAGACAGATTAATGTATCAGGTGGAAGCCCCTCGTCAAAACTTACAAAGGGTGAAGGGTGCCTACCTGAAACATTAATCCATCCTTTCCCTTTTCGATGCTTACAAGCCTGCTGTGTATTCCCAGCAGTTGCTGTTTTTGTTTCAGATTTCCAGTGTACATAGTTTCTCTCTCTGTCTATATAGTGTAATTCACTATGATTTCACTATGTTTGTGACATTGTCCTGTAGTCGCTCAGATATCTGAGGTTCAGGAATCCTTTACAAGTTAAATTTGTGTGTTTTCTTTTTTAAAGTTTGATTCATTTTATGCTCTCTAGGATTCCATTTATCTTAAATAAATTTTCCAGCATCTTCAATCATTGTTCAGATGGATCTTATTAGAACTATTTGTTTTCAAGTTTTATTTTATTCTCGAACAAGCCAATTCTCTCCAATCTCAGATGCCCGCTGCATCCTTGGCTACATTTTGCAACAGGATGAGACAAAATCATCTCGTTTTTGCATTGGGGAAAAGTTTTATTTATTTTCCTGTGTATCTAAAATTCCAGAAATAATTCAGGCCTGTTGATTAGATATTTGGCAAATGCAAAGTGTATTTTTCTCTTTTTCCAGTGTTCCTTTCCCTTTTAGATGGACTCATTTGGAGACCTGACACTTTCTTCATGAAGATATTTGGCAAACATTTTTTCTTTTGTTTAGGAAGGGAGAAAAGCCTTGTGTACTTGTCACATTGACATCGCATAGACATGGGTTTTAATACAAGTTGCATCTCAGCGCAGGTTTGTAAGCACAATCAGAAATGGTTTGCCGAGCTATTTTTTCATGAAGATATCAGCTCTGTAAGGACATCCTTTGTGTTGTCTTTGGTCCCACTCATATTCCACTGCATATCTTATTGTTACTGTTTCTATCTGGGGGGAGGTGAGGCTGCTCTTCACCACATCTACATGGATAATGTCACCTTTCAGTTCTGTACAGACAAATGAGCCTGGCCAAGGGCAAAGTAACCCAAGTAAAGACATGCCACTGTCAGCCCAAGACAAATATTCAATATGTAAAGCTGTATTATTGCATAATAGATTGTTTTAGTGATTGAAAGGTTGGGGTGTTTTATGGGATTTTTCAATCATGAATTGTGACTTTAACAGCAATGATAAGATGTTTGAAAGTTGATCTGAAGTGTATGATTTTTCTGTACTAACTTTGTCGTTTTTATCAGGGCCAATGCAAGTTATATCATGCTAAACCAACACAATGCAAGTGATACCATGCCAAGCCAAAACAATGCAAGTCACATCCCAGACAAGTCAAGCCAAGCCAGGGCCAACCCAAGACAAGTCAAGCCAACATAATCCAATTCCGCTCCAACTTTATTTAGCTCAATTCATTTTCTCCGTTACATAGGTTTCCACACATTTATCTTCAGCTGCAGGACAGTGGGGGCAAGGAGTGCATTCTTTTCTGAACAGATAGTTTCATCATTTTTGTTAATTTTGATAAAGCTGCATTTTTAAAACATTTATTTTATATTTACAGTATTTACCATGTTCTGAAACAGCATTCTAAAAGAATAGATTTGGTCAGGATTGACAACTGCACCAATATTTTGAAACATACGCTAACTATATATGATTTAATTGACATACAACAAGTACAACAAGTTTTTAAGGCTGAGTTAGATAGATTCCTGATTAACAAGGCAGTCAAAAGTTATAGTAGGTAGACAGGAAAGTAGGGTTGAGGTCACAATCAGATCAGCCATGACCTTATCAAATGGCAGAGCAGGCTCGAGGGGCCGAATGGCCTACTGCTCTTAATTCGTATGTTCATATGTACAAGTGATCAAGCACCAGAAAGTGTTAAGAGTTTGGTCAGTTGTTACCCACAGTATTTCTAACAAGACAATGTTTAGATAAATGATTGGATGTCAGTGGAAGACAAGTGTCAGACATCTGGATGGAGGTAATACTGGGGTTTTTATTTCACAAACTTTAGCCGAGAAGTATGTAAATTGGTCAATTGAAACCCTGAACTTGTTGTTAGCTGTGCATGAGTGTGTGCAGCCTATTTCTATTTTCCAGAGTTGTATTAGTCCCTATTATTGATAGGTGTTTACTCTGGGTCTCAGCATGCCCTTGCATCCTTGTTCCTTGTTGTTCTAAGCTCTCATATGACCTCGTGAAGGTTATTTACTCAAAGAGTAGTGCCTGGACTTCCAGACCTGAGGTTGGGCAGTATTGGGTTCAGTCGAGTCTGTGCTTATAACGTCTCTTCCAGAGTTTTTTTTATTCCTACTTCGGAAATCCTCGGCATCGTATTATACATTATCTCAGTCTGACATGTAACTCTGATTGTTACTATATTGTTGCACTCACTATGGTTTCATGCATTTGTTGTATTAATAAGCAAAGAGCAAAAATAAACAATTTTCTTTAAAATCATTAAAAAAATAGATATTTACTGAAAGTATAGTTCATGCTTCTTGGGACTGAGAATCCAACCAGACAATGCATTCCACCGAATCTTATCACATGTCCCATTCAAAAATATTTGCATCGTTCCATGTGAAGGAAACATGCTCCTTTAAATTGAGAATGGCATCTCTGGTCTTATTCAGGTAATCGCCTCAATTTATAGATCGTTTGCACAATTGCATTTTCACCCTAAACCGTTTATGTTACGTCGTTGAGAGAACCAAAATCCACCATTGAATTACACTGTGCTATAGCTCGGAGTGTTTCGAGCCTGTGTAACCATCATGAATAGAAGTGAGCAGCAGTGAAAATCCAAGGACAAGTAAGCAGTAGAACTACCTCCACACTTATGCCAATAATTAGCAGAAAAACAGATATGTAATAAAATCAGGCCCATTGTCTTTATAAATTACGCACAAATGCTCAATTCCATGCACGGGTTTGATTTGATTGCTTGCAGAATCATTTTAAACATGTTTGCAATTGGTACCGGGCTGAACTTTAACCCCATCTCATTGTCCTGATGTAAAAACAAAAAAAGCTCTTAATACTGGGCCAAATGCTTGCTGCCGGGTAAGAACATTTGATGTTCATCAGGCTTTGATGCTCTGTTACGGATTTGCAAAAAAAAATAATTGTGTTAACATCTTTGCCAAGTGCACCCGTGTCAGTTTCATGTGAATTGCAGTCCTGAAACACCACAGAAATGTGACGAGATGGCTTCAGAGAAAACAGAATGATAGAACAGCACAGATTCAAGCACTCTGCAACCCTCCGAGGGCTCTGCAAATGTTTTGCGCATCACTGTAATTGACACATCAATTTATTTATTTAACTTTACTCAACAAAAAAAATCTGAGCAGAATTATTATTCTCTCTGCCATACATTTCTGCGATTTGCTTTGATAAGATACACCAGGGATTCAGAGGAGATCATTTTGCAGGTGGGTTAAGCAACCAAGGAAAGGGTAGGTTTTCATAGTACCCAGAGGATTAATCCTCTGAAAAAGTGTTTTAGATTAAATATAAATACAGTGCAATAAATCTCTGTGGTGTTGTGATTGGCGGTTTTTATGCAATTAGGTGGGCTATGGAGTTAGTCACTCTCCAGGTGAACCAATCCCATATATTAGTCCTGCAGCACAAACACAAATATTTCCATAAGCCAGGCAGTGCCCATGGAATCAACGCCTTTAGGAAACGAGGAGACCACATTGGAGAAAACAAAAAATTGAAGAAAAATATTCCTCTATCCCACAGCAAAGGAATTTAAGAGATTAAAAAAAAAGCTAATGTCAAGTACACAAAAAATGGAATCCTTTCACTTTGAATGGCTTTGCTTTCTGTGTCGTTTCAAACCTCATGACAGGATGTGTTCAGCTGTCCTGTCTGTCAGGGTAGCCGGCAATTTTGATTGGAGCTGGTTGGATCAGGAGACCGAGTGGCAATGAAATATGCAAATGATCAGGTGGGATTCAATCTGAAGGCCAAAATTTTATGCAAACCAGCTATTTACGCATACAAGACGTATTTAATTAAGCAGGTCATGTTCATGCAGAGAAACATCAAGATTTCAGACTCTGGTGTAATTCAGCGGGACAGGCGACAATGTGAGAGATGATCCATCGAGTTAATAGTCATCCGTTAAGAACAAGTTTAACCATCTAAAGACTGAACTGTCAACATGTCCCTTGGATTTTTTTTTGTTATAAAGGCACTGGTTCAATAAGGTATAAATGTGTGCCCTAGAAGGATTCTTTCTTCCTCCCTCTCCCCCTTCCCCAAATGCATGTCACTGTTCATACAAGCTCAAAACAAAATTAGACCAGTTGCATAATCAAAGATTCAAATAAACAAACCAACGTTCAATAGGTTATAGCTTCCCCATTTTTCACTTCTCTTGGCCAGGAACTAAGCTGTTTCGGAATGACAACTATTTTACTCAGTTACTTATTTTAAACACTTGTCACAATTCAAAACTACCGACAAGGCAGTGCTGGTGGATCAAAGTGGACAGCAACAACTAAGGAGATATAGAAAAACAAACCGATACCACAAACACAAATTAACAAGAGTAAGTAGTACAAATGCCAAGGCAACTAGTACTGCCTGGAATATAGGCCTTCCACAGTCCATGTATAATCCATTCGATCATGGAGTCCACCCAACCCATTTAACCTCCTGAAGGAAAACTCTGCACTCTTCCTGTTGCCAAAGGTCAATCGAGCAAAACTCCAGAATCATCCAACCTGGCTGGCTGTTTTCCACAGATGATATTTCCCTGGACCAGCAGCACAGGAACTATCATGTCCCATGGAGTATCTGATTATCCCTGTATCTATCCTTGAAATTTCCAATCCCATTCCTGATCAGATATTTATCCAGCATCCCTTTTGTAGAAGTTTAATCGTTCTGTCTTGGCTGCTTTGTCTAGAGTCCAATCCATTTCCACAACTCTGCGGGGAGAAGTTTCTTCTAATCTGCAGGACTCAGTAGATGTCCTATCAGCCTGATGTTCTCTCATTCTATACTTAAGTCAAAGTTAGATAGCCTGCTTACATCTGCATCATTCAGGCCTTTCATTTTAATTCTGGATTATGCCCCCATTTTCTTTTCTCCAAAGAAAATAAGTTTAGTCCTGTGATTCTTTTCTCATAACTTAGAGCCCCAAGTCTCAAAATCATCCTTGATGTTCTCTGAACCCTCTCTGAAACTTTAATATCTTTTTGAAATTATAGTATCCAAGATTCCACATCTGGCCTCACTGGTGTCCTATACAAGGTCAGAAAACTTTACTGTAACTTGTAATCCAATGCCTCGCACATGGACCCTAATATTTGATTAACTCTGCTGATTAACAGTTTCACATTGCTCAAAGGCCTTCACTCTCGCATCTAGATCATTTATCCACTCATCATGCACACCTGGCTACATAGGTTTGCATCATCAGCAAATTTCAGCACAGAGTTACCTGCACAAGTAATGACTCTGTGTGGGGCAGTTGGATTAGTGCCAATAGACAGGCTCAGAGAGAAAGAGGAAAACTGAAGAGAATTTCTAGGAGGACTTCAAAGAGGCAAATAAAACGAGGCAGTGAACAGTTTCATCTTTTTCATATGCACTGCTCCCAGGAGCCAAAGTTCCCATCTTTATTATTTTCAGCAGAACAAGTAGACACTGGTACAAAACTGCATGGTCCCTGTGAAACTGCTGGTCGTGAACTAGGCTTACTAGCCAGTGATATCCAGGGAACTATGGATTCAATTATTTGAGAATATTATCTAACTCCCATCTACCTTTTGCTAAAATTGACAAAGACAGGAACTTAGGCCACTAATGTCCCAATGTTCTTTCCTATGATTATCGTACAATTAGAATCTGTAATAGCTTCCAAAAATGCTGCCTACCTGAATGTGAACTTCTGAAAAATGAATAGAAATAAAAACACAAAGGAACTGAATTGGAGATTTCAAAACTCGTGTGAAAATGAAGTCTTTCCAAACATAATGAAAAGGTTGCTGGTTGACGTAGTATCAAGTTTTAGAAACGGAAAATATTACATTTAATTTCAAAAATCTAAAATGATTGGACTGTGAAATTCAGTGATTTTATTTCCAAATTCTCCCTAAACAATTGAGCTTATTATTTTGCCTTTGGGATTTGAGGAGGAATTTTACAGATTTTGTCCCCCTAAATTGGGCTACGTTTTTTTTCTCTGTCGCTGGATATTGTGGAATGGGGGTGGGGGTGGGGGCTGGGGTTAGGGAGGAGGGGTTGATGAGGCACACAAGCTGCAGCATGTCTGGATGGGACTGGTTGAATGGACCAGCTGGTCTTTTCTGTCCATTTTCGTATGTTCGTTATGTATGTGAAAATGTTTTTTTTCCCAAAAACTTAGTGGTTCTTTTAACAAGTTGATTTGTTTGACCTGTTGTCATCCAGTGGCATTCATTTTGAAATCAGGATATTAAACAACTAGGTATCCCATCATATATCTGCTATAGTACCACAGTAATCCATTTATTTATTGAAAAAAATGTATGGCTTATAAAGTTGCTGAACAAGTATCTAAGCTCTCTGAAAATGCAACAGCCCTTTCCGTTAAAGCTTTTGTTTGGCCATATTTGCAGCCTAAAGCTCTTAGTTTGTACTGGACAGTGTTACATCGCAATCAGGTTAATCATTGTTTTAAATTGTGCCATGTTATAAAATTATCTGTTTTTAGAAGTCTTTACAGAATGAAGAGACTGAGGGAGCAGTGAAAGCAGGTGCACGACTAGGCTTCAGTCTTTTTCAAAATTTACATGATTTTTGTGCACAACTTTTATATATACTGGTTAACTAGTGTTAATAGTGCAGAGACGAATTTAACACAAACACATTGGGCTCAATTTTAAACTTAAATTGCAGGTGCGTTGGGGGCGGAGGGGCTGCGAAAATTGCAGAAATGCAGAGCGGGCTCGGAAGCCGGCTTCAACCCGCCGACTTCCGAGTTTCCCACAGACGCACTTGTGTGCGCGTGGGTGTCCCGAATCCGGAAGTCCCGCCGGCAATTAAAGCCAGCAGGATGATAGTTAAAGAACCAAATGTGCCTCATTGAGGTACTTAAGGCACTTTACATATTCGGTAGTTAGAACGATTTTTAAGTTACCTGGGCGGCTTTCCCACGGCTTCTGATTCACGCCTGGTGAAACCAGGTGTGAAGGGCCAGATCAGGCAAAAAAGAAACAAAATAAATTAAATAACAAACCATTCCACAAAGTTGAAACACAAAATCAACCTACCTTTCAACCCTGTCCGATGTCTCCCTCTCCGATCTCCCCCCCCCGATCTTCCCCTCTCACCCCCAATCTTTGCCTCCCCCCTCCCCGATCTTCCCCTCTCCCAACCGCCCCCCCCCAATTTTCTGTTCCAGCGCCGGATGACGCCTCGCTATCTCTCTTTCTCTCCCCCCCCTCCGCGTTGCAGCTCCTATCGGCAGCCAATCTGTCAATCAGGCTGGCTGCCGGGCGTGAAACCCAGAAAGAACTTCAATCACCATCAATTACATTGCGATCGCATTGGAAACAGTAAGTTTTTTAAATTCGGGTTTGCCACACGCACCTTCGCTGCCCCTCCCCCCACAACCCGGCTGCTAACCCGCCACCATTTCAAAATTGAGCCCATTAAGCAATGTGTTAAAAATAGCACATAGAGGGAATTGAATCCCTCAATCTTCCCGTATGGTATTACTTTGCCACTCTCAAATAACTTGCCATGGGTCAGAGAATCTGGAGGATGTAGATGCGGTGTTCGGAGATGTTACTGATTGCATCCTTTCTTCCATGCCAAATTTCTATTCTTTCAGAAAGCATGACTCATACAAGGGTATGCATCCACAATAATTCCTCCACTACCTTGCCCATTATTTTTTCATATATGGGCCTGGATAGCAAGCTGTGGTGAGCTGTTCATGAGGGGGTCATCACAATCAAACCTGATGTTGTCCTACTCAACATCCACACTTCCAACAAAAATCAATGGATAGTGAACAAGATTGGAAAAGCTGGCTGATTTTACTGTCCCTCCTTAATCCAGAGTTCCTGAGGCAACTGTATCACCCCAACTGCTACCTGGGCTGAGATCAGCTAACTCAGCAGATATCAAGGATCAAACCTGGCCTCAATGACTCAGAACTAGACTAGGAGGTGCATTTATCCACTGAGCAATCAAGAAGCCTGGAGTTGGGTCCTTCAAAAGAAAACGGAAGCATTATCATGACTGCTTTCAAGGATGACAGTTACAAACAGCCAGTGCTAGGGACTCGGATCCAGTCAGTAACATGGAGGAGCTGGTCCATCTAACATAGAAAGTTAACACGCAGGTACAGTAAGCAATTAGGAAGGCAAGTGGCATGTTGGCCTTTATTGCAAGGGAGTTGGAGTACAAGAGTAAGGAGGTCTTGCTACAATTGTACAGGGCTTTGGTGAGACCACACCTGGAGTACTGTGTACAGTTTTGGTCTCCTTATCTAAGGAAGGATATACTTGCCTTAGAAGCAGTGCAATGAAGGTTCACTAGATTGATTCCTGGGATGAGAGGGTTGTCCTATGAGGAGAGATTAAGTAGAATGGGCCTATACTCTCTGGAGTTTAGAAGAATGAGAGGTGATCTCATTGACAATTATAAGATTCTGAGGGGGCTTAATAGGGTAGATGCTGGTGAGTCTAGAACTAGGGAACATAGTCTCAGAATAAGGGGTTGGCCATTTAAGACTGAGATGAGGAGGAATATGGACTTGGATATGCACTTGAAATGCCATAACCTACAAGGCTACGGATCAAGAGCTGGAAAGTGAGATTAGGCTGCATAGCTCTTTTTCAGCCAGCACAGACACGATGGGCTAAATGGCCTCCTTCTTTACCATAAATTTCTATGATTCTATGAATTTCTTCACTCAGAGGGTTGTGAATCTTTGTAATTCTCTCCCTCAGAGACCTGTGAGTATTCAAGGCTGAGATCGATAGATTTTTGGACTCTAGGGGAATCAAGGGATATGGGGATCAGGTGGGAAAGTGAAGTTGAGGCCAAAGATCAGCCATGATCTTATCGAATGGCAGAGCAGGCTCGAGGGGCCGTATGGCCTACTCCTGCACCTATTTCTCATGTTCTTATGTCAGTAACAACGGCGAGAGAGCTGGATCCAATCAGCAATACAGGGTGGTGGCTGGGAGGAGTTAATGAGCCTGATAAAGTAAGGGAGCTGGATTAACATCGGGGGTGATAGAGTTATTAATATTGGGTGTTAAAGCAATCTCCCCATTTCAACAACATGCAGCATTGCAATTGTTTTGACTGTCTGGCTTAATAACTAAGTCGTATATAATCACTTACTGTCTATTTGTTGGTTTATTTAGAAGATTTCCATTTACATAGAAAAAAAATAAAATGAATTACACTCTCGGCCTGAAGTGTTTAAAGAAGCCTTGATAGGGAGCCTCCTTTGATTGAAAGAATTAAGACTGTGAACAGCTGTCCACCAGGCATTCAGCCCCGAGTCCCATATGAAAGAACATAAAATAGCTGCTGAGGTGAGTGAAGTCTGCAGCATCATTTAAATACTGAACATGTGCTGATTCTGATGTGCACAGTGGAGGAGAAATCAAATTCTTTGCACGTAGCAGATGTACCAACACTTCATTTCTCTCCCCAAGCCCCTCTGCCTTGCTGCTTCTCAACCCCATTTCCAAAGCCACCTCAAAACCTAACTTGGAGCTTTCCTTTGCTCATTGCCACAAACCCTCCCCCCAGCACTGCTCGGTGTCTGGTTATTTCCACTTTTCTGAAGTGCTTTGGGACAGTTTATTATATTCAGAGCATTATATACAAAAGTACAAGTTATTAGTGTCTGTGACTTGTGCTGCAGCAGCAGTGAAAATAACCTGCTCTGTAACAATGTCAAACTGAGTGTGAATTGGCACAATTAAGAGATTTGTTCTTTAAATTTCCAACTCATTTGCTATCATTGCCACCTGAACTTTCCTCTTGTTCCCCCTAAGCTCCATATACATCATCCTACATATTTTCCTACTCTCTGCATCATCATTGTGTTGTTGCTAACGCTTATTGCATTGCCTCCTACTCTAATTCAATCTTTCCCAGGGCCTCAAAGCTATGGAACTCCTCAATACTATTTTCCTTTCCTTAAAACCCATTCTTTGGTGTCACCTAATCACTACTTCTCAACTTAACTCGTCTTCTCGTCTACTTTTCCGAAACTTAGTGGTGTCTCTCACCATGGGCCTTGGCCCATCACCAAAGTTTCCCAGTGAAGTTAGTACAGTATACACACAACAAAAGCACCATTGCCTGTATACAACATCCAACTCTAATATCAGATATTGTTGAGCACGGTAAAAAAAAAACAGGCTGAACAGACATAACTTGAGCAGGATGTTGCATGGGAACTACGTTCTCCTCACTCATTTTCTCTTTAAACATCAGCGATCAGCACAGAATGTTCAGAACACACACCTATTAATAATGGGGGCTGCAGCCTTTCATGAATACCCCTGATTGCATTACATCGTCCTACGGTGGGAATTCAGAGGTGCTACACATTTTGTCCTACACCAAATCTCCCTTTCCGTTAATTTACTGCATAATTATGGTAATTAAGCTCATTTGGACAATGTTTTATACCTGCTAAAAGGACAACTCCACCTTAATAATAATTGTGGACACCCTTGATCACTTACCAATACTGAAGGAGTGAGAGTGAGCTAACTAGTTAAACTGGAGAGAGGCTGGACATCAGGATGATAAGGTTGAATGTCAAGTACATCAATCAAGCAGCTACACTCATAATAACCGAATACATTTCCACTCCTGCTATTCAAGGACACCTTAAGTTTGGAGTTTGTACAGACCAACAATATACCCTCTCTTACAGTCCACACAATCTACAGTCTCCCCCATAGTTTCTGGTGGAGTTTGATACAAGAACGCAATAATTTTAGGAGCAGGAAAAGACCATTACACCCAGATCTGTCTCTTTTTCATAGATCAATCCCACCTACCCTCCTTCTCACCATATCCCTCAATCCCTTCTCTCCAGAAATACACCTATTCATCCCTTGATCCCATTTATATGTTCCCAATCCTTCTGTGGTAAATTACTTCACAACTGTATTAGCCTTTGGGTGAAAAAGCTCTCTGACTTCCTCATTTATAATTTGTGTCCCCTAGGATTTGAACTCTATCTCATTGAACAATTTGCCTGCATCAGTTTTATCATAATCTTGAAAATTTCAATGACATCACCATCAAAGAAAATGAACCCAACTTTCTTTATTTTTCCTCAACCTAAATTCCTGGTAACTGCTGGATACCACACTTCCAATGTGATACCACCCCTAGCAATCCACAGACCTGAATCATGGTATAATACACCTTCAGGGCCATGGGAAATTTTATTTGAATAGTTATCTACTCAGTTGCACACAAACATAGAGAAGTTACCTAGTATGATGGGATGAAAGCCTCCTCTCTCTGCTGGCCATAAGGATGCTAAATGAAATGAAAGGAGTTTATGGCTTAGTGCAGGTCTTAGTAGCTTTGCTTCCAAAGCATAAAACTCGATAATTTAACATTAATTTCCATTGAACTGAATCTTAAAGAAGCCATAATCTTGGTTGTAATTAACCAATGCTGTACCTGACATAGAAGTACTTGATGGACCAGTGTAGAGGGATCTTCATTCTGCACCTAACTCATGCTGCATTACAGATGTGACAAATTCATAAAGCACTGTCAAGAGAGTTTTACAATGCATCTACATTTACATGTGCTACAGTTGACCTGGCGGTGCTTGATAGAAACTTACAAAATTCATATTTGGGAAGGATGGAGATGAATGGCTTGACCAGAAAACAGAGTTCAGTTGAGTCTGCTGGTTGGACCAAATGATCTATGGGATATGGGGACAGGGCGGGGATGTGGAGTTGAGGTAGAAGATCAGCCATGATCTTATTGAATGGCGGAGCAGGTTCGAGGGGGCGCATGGCCTACTGCTGCTTCTATTCCTTTCGTTCTCATATTCTTATGATCTTTTCTAATTATAATTCGTCTATTTTGTTTTACATATTGAGAAACCTAGATGAAGGGTCAGGGCTCACAATCCAGAATGCCACCAGGGTTGAAAAGATTAGGAATGAGATAAATTAGGAAGTAGTGGTTAAGTAAAAACTATCTTGCATTTTAGAAGCCTCAAGATTGTAGATTTGTAGTTTTTGCTTCCTCAAGTAGAAAATGTGTGATAAACATTAGATGTTTGTTTTAATTCTGATCTTTCAACAGGATTAATGACATATGTGGGGGATTTCTAGAATAAATTAATAATACAATACCCACCTATAACCTGGCTCTTCCACACCAATCCTTGTTTCTCCCATCTAAGCAATGTAGAGACCAGAAATGGCACCATGATGTCCAACTCTGACTACATTATGAGGTCCTACAAGCTGAATTTAGGGAGTTAGGAGTTAAACTAAAAAGTAGGACCTCAAAGGTAGTAATCTCAGGATTGTTACCAGTGCCATGGACTAGTCAGAGTAGGAATGACAGGATAGCTAGGATGAATACGTGGCTTGAGAGATGGTGCAAGAGGGAGGGATTCAAATTCCTGGGCCATTGGAACCGGTTCTGGGGGAGGTGGGACCAGTACAAATTGGACGGTCTGCATCTGGGCAGGACTGGAACCAATGTCCTAGGGGGAGTGTTTGCTAGTGCTGTTGGGGAGGGTTTAAACTAATGTGGCAGGGGGATGGGAACCGATGCAGGAAGTCAGTGGGAAGTAAAGTGGTGACAGAAACAAAAGGCAGTAAGGGAGAGTGCACAAAACATGACTGGACAGATGGTCTGAGAAAGCAGGGCAAAGACCAAGGGAAGTCTAGATTAAACTGCATTTATTTCAATGCAAGAAGTCTGATGGGCAAGGCAGATGAACTCAGGGCATGGATGGGTACATGGGACTGGGATGTTATAGCTATTACTGAAACATGGCTAAGGGAGGGGCAGGACTGGCAGCTCAATGTTCCAGGGTACAGATGCTATAGGAAAGATAGAGCAGGAGGTAAGAGAGGAAGGGGAGTTGCATTCTTGATTAGGGAGAACATCACGGCAGTAGAGAGAGGGGATATATCTGAGGGTTCGCCCACTGAGTCTATATGGGTAGAACTGAAAAATAAGAAGGGAGAGATCACTTTGATAGGATTGTACTACAGACCCCCAAATAGTCAACGGGAAATTGAGGAGCAAATATGTAGGGAGATTACAGACAGCTGCAAGAAAAATAGAGTGGTAATATTGACTGGGACAGCCATAGCATTAGGGGCTTGGATGGAGAGAAATTTGTTGAGTGTATTCAGGAGGAATTTCTCATTCAGTATGTGGATGGCCCGACTAGAGAGGGGGCAAAACTTGACCTCCTCTTGGGAAATAAGGAAGGGCAGGAGACAGACGTGTTAGTAAGGGATCACTTTGGGACCAGTGATCATAATTCCATTAGTTTTAAGATAGCTATGGAGAATGATAGGTCTGGCCCAAAAGTTAAAATTCTAAATTGGGGAAAGGCCAATTTTGATGGTATTAAACAGGAACTTTCAGAAGTTGATTGGGAGAGTCTGTTGGCAGGCAAAGGGACGTCTGGTAAGTGGGAGGCTTTCAAAAGTGTGTTAACCAGGGTTCAGGGTAAGCACATTCCTTATAAAGTGAAGGGCAAGGCTGGTAGAAGTAGGGAACCTTGGATGACTCGGGAGATTGAGGCCCTAGTCAAACAGAAGAAGGAGCCATATGACATGCATAGACAGCTGGGATCAAGTGGATCCCTTGAAGAGTATGGAGATTGCCGGAGTAGAGTTAAGAGAGAAATCAGGAGGGCAAAAAGGGGACATGAGATTGCTTTGGCAGATAAGGAAAAGGAGAATACAAAGAGCTTCTACAAATACATAAGGGGCAAACGAGTAACTCGGGAAAGAGTAGGGCCTCTTAAGGATCAACAAGGTCATCTATGTGCGGAACCACAAGAGATGGGTGAGATCCTAAATGAATATTTCACATCGGTATTTATGGTTGAGAAAGGCATGGATGTTAGGGAACTTGGGGAAATAAATAGTGATGTCTTGAGGAGTGTACATATTACAGAGAGGGAGGTGCTGGAAGTCTTAACACGCATCGAGGTAGATAAATCTCCGGGACCTGATGAAATGTATCCCAGGACGTTATGGGAGGTTAGGGAGGAAATTGCGGGTCCCCTAGCAGAGATATTTGAATCATCGACAGCTACAGGTGAGGTGCCTGAAGATTGGAGGGTAGCAAATGTTGTGCCTTTGTTTAAGAAGGGCGGCAGGAAAAAGCCTGGGAACGACAGACCGGTGAGCCTGACATCTGTAGTGGGTAAGTCGTTAGAGGGTATTGAGAGACAGGATCTACAGGCATTTGGAGAGGCAGGGACTGATTAGGAACAGTCAGCATGGTTTTGTGAGAGGAAAATTATGTCTCACGAATTTGATTGAGTTTTTTGAAGGGGGTAACCAAGAAGATAGATGAGGGCTGTGCAGTAGACGTGGTCTACATGGAATTTAGCAAAGCCTTTGACAAGGTACCGCATGGTAGGTTGTTACATAAGGTTAAATCTCACGGGATCCAAGGTGAGGTAGCCAATTGGATACAAAATTGGATTGACGACAGAAGACAGAGGGTGGTTGTAGAGGGTTGTTTTTCAAACTGGAGGCCTGTGACCAGCAGTGTGCCTCAGGGATCGGTGGTGGGTCCGCTGTTATTTGTTATTTATATTAATGATTTGGATGAGAATTTAGGAGGCATGGTTAGTAAGTTTGCAGATGACACCAAGATTGGTGGCATTGTGGACAGTGAAGAAGGTTATCTAGGATTGCAACGGGATCTTGATAAATTGGGCCAGTGGGCCGATGAATGGCAGATGGAGTTTAATTTAGATAAATGTGAGGTGATGCATTTTGGTAGATCGAATCGGGCCAGGACCTACTCCGTTAATGGTAGGGCGTTGGGGAGAGTTATAGAACAAAGAGATCTAGGAGTACAGGTTCATAGCTCCTTGAAAGTGGAGTCACAGGTGGATAGGGTGGTGAAGAAGGCATTCAGCATGCTTGGTTTCATTGGTCAGAACATTGAATACAGGAGTTGGGATGTCTTGTTGAAGTTGTACAAGACATTAGTAAGGCCACACTTGGAATACTGTGTACAGTTCTGGTCACCCTATTATAGAAAGGATATTATTAAACTAGAAAGAGTACAGAAAAGATTTACTAGGATGCTACCGGGACTTGATGGTTTGACTTATAGGGAGAGGTTGGATGGACTGAGACTTTTTTCCCTGGAGAGTAGGAGGTTTCGGGGTGATCTTATAGAAGTCTATAAAATAATGAGGGGCATAGATAAGGTAGATAGTCAAAATCTTTTCCCAAAGGTAGGGGAGTCTATAACGAGGGGGCATAGATTTAAGGTGAGAGGGGAGAGATACAAAAGGGTCCAGAGGGGCAATTTTTTCACTCAAAGGGTAGTGAGTGTCTGGAACGAGCTGCCAGAGGCAGTAGTAGAGGCGGGTACAATTTTGTCTTTTAAAAAGCATTTGGACAGTTACATGGGTAAGATGGGTATAGAGGGATATGGGCCAAGTGCAGGCAATTGGGACTAGCTTAGTGGTATAAACTGGGCGACATGGACATGTTGGGCCGAAGGGCCTGTTTCCATGTTGTAACTTCTATTCTATTAACATTGCTCCAGTGCAGGTGTTAATCAAATTAATTTGCTTCAGAATGATAAGAACAATCAGTCCCGAGTGTGGGGCTGGTGCTTGAGCTCAGCACGCCTGCAGCACGACTCCCCCCTCCCCCACGTCCACCACCACCGCCACTTCAGGATGAATGGAGTTAGAATGTTAACAAGTGACACATAGAGTGTAGTGGTTGGCCCAGCATGGGTCTCTGGAAGCCTGTGGGAACGAGGTGCATGCTACCCATCTCTGCAGCTCCCACAATAGTCTCCTCATTGATCCACAAGTAAAGTACCTCTTATTTCTCTAGTGGCACCAACCTACATAAAAGATGAGAAAGGGCCCTCTTAGCGAGGGAGATGCAGCTGTATTTTAACGAAACCATTTATTAATGCTCATCTCTAATTAAGAGCCATTTACAGGAAGCATTTTATATAATTGATTTGCTAAATGTTAAAAACCACACTTATTTATATTGACAGCACAAGACCAAATGAACACACTAATCAGACTTTATATCGGAAGCAGGTGAACAGATGCAGACCCCCCCTTTTACAAGTTTTTACTTAACTTTTATTTTTAAAAAAAGACAATTAAATCATTGAGCCAGGAGTGATTAAGAACAAAAAAAAAGATTTTTCTGTGGCTTGGAAACAGTATCTATAAAAACTTGTTGCAGAAAAGTAGCACTCGAGGCTGTGTGTGAGGTCCTTTCCATTAAAGCAGGGACCCATAATTACACTTTCGCATCAAGTAGTCTTATCCCATGTTTAACCTGCCCAATTTCCCCCCCCCATCTCTTCTGAAGGGAGTGACACTGAATGTAGCTCAATGAGCACGAAGCAGCCTCAGTCCTCCATGCAAATGATTGCTCTTAATTGAGTACAGATGGCCATTGCTGTTGCACTATTTGGCGATTGAGGGCATCACAGACAGTTCTGTTATCAGATGTCTGCACACAGACACTGTTTCCAGCAGGGGGCAATGGACAGTAATCAGGAACAGGAACCCTGGTTCATTTTTATTTTCCCTATCCAGTTTGCTGATGTAATCATGGACGTGATTTTATTGGGCAGCCGGGAAGGGGGTGGGGGTTGGATTTCCTGACGGGAAACCCGGAAGTATGGGTTTCCTGGATGTCCTTACAACTTTGACGTAAGGATGTCTTTTATTTTTTTTGATGGTTTCCCACCCGACAAACCAGCCCGATTGACAGGCTGGCCTCAGTCGGGCGGGAGAAAAGGAAGGAAGAGGACATGCACAGGTAAGTGTTAGATGATGAGGGGGGTGGGGGTTGGGAGTCACCAGGGAGTCAATCATCGGGGGTGATCGGAAGGTCGGGGGTCACGGGTGGGGCTCAGTCATCGGGGGGCTCAGTCACCAGGGGGGTCAGTCATCGAGGAGCTCAGTCATCGGGGGGGGGGGGTGGCTGAGTCATAAGGGGGAGTCGGGGGTCACCGGTGGGGCTCAGTCATTGTGGGGGGGGGGGCTCAGCCATCGGGGGTTACTGGGAGGGGGGTCAATCATCAGGGGTCATTGGGGGGGTCACGGGTTACCAGGGGTCAGTCACCAGGGGGCTCAGTCACCGGGAGGGGGTCAGTGATTGGGGAGCTCTGTCATCGGGGGGAGTCGGGATCGAGGGTCATCATGGTGGTTGGAGTTCATGGGAGGGGTCGAAGATCGTAGGAGGGGGGTCAGAGATTGTTGGGGGGGGGGGGTCACTGCAGGTAAACTTGTTGGGCCTCGGGGAAGCACTCCAGGCTCACAATCTGTGTTATAAAGGCACTTTCCTGCTGTTTCGGGCCTTCTCACTTCCTCTCACGTGGCATGAAGTAGAAGGCCCGGGAATCCCGGCCCCCTTTGGTTAAAAACAAAAAAGCTGTTAAAATGGAGGCCCGCAGGCTCCTTGAAAGCTTTTAGTGACCAACCCGCCTCCGTTAAAACTGGAAATGGGCAGGTTGGAGGCAGATTTTAAGTTTTTAAAATTTTTACTGCCCCCCCCCCCGCCCCCAACTCACCTATTTTTCCAAGTTAAAATCATGCCCCATGTCTCCGTTTCACAACAAGTGAAGCCATTTTCTTTCCTATAGAGTGGCTCTAGGTTGCACCCAATCATGGATGTCACAGGAGCAGCGTAGCTGGGGTTTGGGGAGGGGATGTGGAAGCAAGCCCGGACGTCCCATGCTGTTGAGGAAATGAGAGTCAAAATTCTCCTGGCAGAAATATATCTATAATAAGGCGGAAGAATTCGAACCAAAAGTACTTCCAATAGATCTCTCGTCCCCTTTAAGGCCTTGTGTTGGTTGATAGCCCAGTCCAACTATAATAAACCAGCTCAATAAATTCAGACTGCTGTAGCGGTTGTTTGCTGGGGACATTTAATGAACAGTTGAATCACTGTGCAGTCTTAAATGTTATAAAGGGTTTACAGACTTATTGTAATCTTTTAGTCCTAACATTGTTCCTGTGTTTTATGAATTCAAATTGCTAGTTAGGAGCAGTCATATTGTTAAGCAATTCCCTTTTTAGTAATATCATAAATGAGATGAGAAGCCCATCATCCCATTCGCTGTGTCACTGGAGAATGTCCTCTTCTGCACTGCGTCTGATCAACAATTTGAAAATGTGGATACAGGAAAACAGGAGGAGCTGAGAGACACTGGAAAGGCAACAGGTAGGTCCCACTACAACACTCAACATACTTGGTCATTCTGTATAATATACCTACCCTTTAGTCACTACCCCAATGTTGGCTAGGGGCTGCAGAAAGTAACCTGAGACGTCAGCTGCTGAAACACACAGGCAGGAACAACATTTGAACTGAAGTAACCTGAGTTCAGTCACTGGCTTGAGCTGGCTGGTACCGGTTTGAATTAACTAAGTTTTGTGAAAGACAAAGGAAATGTGATAAGACACAAGTCCTTATTTAGAAAAGGAGTAATGAGGTAATGCTACCTAAGTCCTTGGGACAGAGCCAATGGAGGAGAAGACACAGGGTAACCGAGAAAGCCTAAACCAACGAAAGAGAGAGACAGCACAGCTTGAAGAGATAAGATTCGGAATAAGAATGAAGGATCTGGGGCGTGGAGCCAGAGCGAAGACTCCGGAGACCAACCATCACGGAAGTAGAGACGACGTCAAAAGAGAGAGAGAACGGAATGCCTGGCCAGCGTCAGCTCTCCTTTTCGGGTATTATCCTTTATATTCGGTGACCACTCAGGGAGTGTCAGAGAAACCTAGTGGTTGTGCGTTTAGATCCTAGTTTGGGTATAAAACTGTATAACCTGGTGTAAACTGCATGTCTATATCTAACCAGACGTATAAGCTATATGTATATGATCTAACGGCGTGAATAAAGCGAATTGAGAGTTGAGAGAGAATTGACTCTTCTCCTCTTTGTACTAAGCCAGTAACCGTAACTGGTGACCTCCAGTCAACACCAAGTATGTTATTGCATCTTTTAATTGAAGAGTAGGTTCACATTTGACGTAGAGGAAGATACAGGGCTATGCGAGAGAGCCAGGCAGTGAGATTAGTTGTGGATTTCTCTAGCAAGGAGCCAACACAGACATGATGGACCAAATGAGTTCCTTTTGTTGTTCTATAAAAAAGTTCTAGAGTGACAAAAGGCCATTCAGCATGCTCCATCCAGAATTAATGTATGATTATTTTACCATGTTCTCTTCTCTCCTAAAGTCACCTTGATCCTCTACTTTAAAGAGCATTAAGTTCCTCCCCATCTCTCCTGAACAAAAAAATCAAACAGTGCTGTGGTATCTCTCTAACCCTCAATCTTTCTTATCAACAGATATCAATCCAATTCCTTTTAAAGATGTCAACAGATCCTGAATCATCTCCCTTCTCTGGAAGGCTGGTCCACATGTTCCCTATTGTGTAATGAAAATACTTTTCTAACTCTAACCTTACTTGAGGCTTGTGAACTTAATACTTGGTCCTCTAGTTCTGCACTTATTGTCAAAAGTGAAATAGCTTATTTACTTCCACCTCATCTACACCTTTCATTATTTTATAAACCTCTAATATGGTTCCCCTCAGTCTTTTTTCCTCCAGTGAAAAAAACTTTAGATGCTTTGTTCAAAAAACTTAGTTCCCAAGGCCTGGACTCATCTGGTTTGCTCTTATCTGAACCCTTTCTGATGTATCCATCTCTTTTTGAGATGGGCTAACCAAAACAGCATGCCGTACTCCAGCAATGCCCTTACCATTGATCCCTACAATGTCAGTCTAATTTGTTTTGAATTGTAGTGCAATTTTCTCCAGATGCCCCCAGTACCTGATTTGCCTATTGATAACTGCCTCACACTGACCACACACTTCCAGAGTATGATCGCTTATCATTCCCAATTGTAATTTCAGGCTTTGCAAATAGACAACATTTCATGTTACCCTGCCATCCACAGGTCTAGGATGCACAAAATTGTCAGGCAGGTTTCCTCCAACTGATTGCTCGTGTTTGAGTTCACACCTCAGTGATCACAAGCACCAACATGCGGTGTTTACCATTATGCTGGGTGCCTTCTGCGATTGGTGGGTGACATGTGGAGCTTTTGTTTAATTTCCCTGTCATTCTAAAAAAATCAGTTTGAGTGAGCCAGACGCTCCCTGAAGAATTAATGGGTTCACTCCTTTAATGAGAGATGCTTGAATGTGTCCCAGTGGAGTTCTGTTTACCAAGTTACACATTCCCAAAGTCTGCCATTCACAGGTTCAGGATATGCAAAATTGCCTGACAGGCTGTCTCCAACTGATCCACCTGAGTTCATGCTCAGGTGATCCTTGATCACCAATATGCAGGAGGCCAGTTTGACCCCTTTGATTTAATTTTATTATTTTAATTGCATTTGTTAAAAAAAAATCAGTTTATGGGGTTAGGCTTGCCTTGCTCTACATCTAAGCTGGCCAACTTGACCTTTCATGTTATTTTTGAGTGGGCCATTCTTCCCTGCAATTTTACTGTGCCACCCCTTTCAGGAGTGGCAGTTAATGCATCCCAGTGGGGATGGGCTTGGTTTGAACCCTCGTTCTGCAGGCCTACTTTGAAGTAGGTCCCTTTCATGTTACATGAACAGTGGGTCTGTTTCTGGATCTGGTCAAATCTGCCATCCACAGGCCCAGGATTAGCAAGATCACCAAGCAGAATCCTTTCAACTGCTTGCCGGTGTTCCAAGCTATAGTTCACACCTAGGTGACATTACAAATTTTGACCAGATATATCTGCAGATATACTCTCAGATTCACTGGTTACTCCCATATGTGGACTTCATGTCCCTTTCAATCAAGAGTATACCTTTACTTCCCAATATCTAGTTATACTATAGTGTGACCCAACAGCCATAACAATAAGACCACCATTGTTTGTACAATGAGGTAGACTGCTAAGCACATGAGTGAGACAAAGCCAGTTGTAAACTAACTGGTTTATTTTACATGAAACACATGACTGAACTGAATACAGTTTTCAGTGAAATTCAATCTATTTCATATTGCTCCTTGTAACATGGAAAATAACCAATTAAACTCCAAACTACTCTTTGTGCTGGCGGCTCCAGATTATTTGCTATCAAGTCAGAAAAGTATGGTAGAATTTTGAGAATTATTCCTTCATATTCTGAACATGATTTCATATCATAAACATACTAGAATGGACCCAAAAATCCCTTCTAGGTCAATTAGTAAAATTTGCGAAATATGAGCAACATTTGGTGACTACCAGCTCAGTGGATGCCCTTGGAACTGGTGAGCACAATATGGCATTTCTATTTTCATTTTCTCTGATTCTACCCACTTTTGTTTGAGTTTGTTATTTTAGTGAGTTAGATTTTATTTAAAAATACCCCTCCTTACAAGTGTAATACTCTTGCCCTTTTAAGGTGAGGGACCTGTTGTATCCTTGTGGGATTGGACTTATCCTTCATAAAGCAAACTGTGCATTGGTTAGAGTAGTGAAGGTGAAAACCCAGAAATCATTTAAGAACCAATTAGATGCTGCAATGGGATGGATTATGGGGAGGGGGAGGGGGCTTTAGGGTCCTTCTGCATGGATGAACCGAGAATTCCAAGACAAATCCTTGTGGAACTCCACTGGTTACTTTTTCCCAGAGAGTGCATTTTCCATTCATTACCATCTACTGTCTTCTATTACTAAGCCAGGTCTCAATCCCCCCAGCCAATTTGTCAACTATTCCATGAGCTTTAATCTTCCTTACTAGCCTCACATGAGGGACTTTGTGGAAAATCTTTTGAAAATCCAAGCAAACTACACATACTGAATTACCCTTTCCTACTCACATGGTTACCTCCTCAAAGTAGGTTTTTAAAGTATGAGCTTTAAACCCACGCTGATTGCTTCCTATGATAACTATGATGTGGAGATGCCGGTGATGGACTGGGGTGGACAAATGTAAGGAATCTTACAACACCAGGTTATAGTCCAACAAATTTATTTTAAAATCACAAGCTTTCGGAGATTATCTCCTTCGTCAGATGAATGAATCTGACGAAGGAGATAATCTCCGAAAGCTTGTGATTTTAAAATAAATTTGTTGGACTATAACCTGGTGTTGTAAGATTCCTTACATTTATGATAACTATGTTCTTTAGACGCTCATTTATAGCATCTTGTTGTGTAGAATGCCTTCAAACAGTTTCCCCCACTGTGGCTGTTATGCACAATGCATTATTCCAAGGGGGAACTATGTGCAAATTATTCTGACTCTTTAACACCGCAAAGTTTAACTGCTGCAAAAAGGCACATCCTGAGATATTTTCTGTTGCTGTAGAAGTTACTCTGGAGAAGTCTTTCTTTCTTTAAATATTTTTTAAAGATGACAGAAATTGTACGACAGACATATCTCAAAATATATAGAATTATACAGAAATTACAACACCGAAGTTGACCATTCAGTTCATGTCGGTGTTTATCCTCCACACGAGCATTCCCTGTCGGTCCACCTTGTTTCCATTTCCCTTTATTCCCCTTTCTTTCAACCATCTATCTAACCTATTCTTAAATGTTGGTATGGCCTCTGGTTTAATCGCCAACTCTGGTAACGCACTCCACAGCCTCTCAACCCTCTTGTGTAAAAGAGTTTCCCCTGCTCTGTTGTAAATCTTTTACATTTAATTTTATATCACTCCCCCTCAATCTAGGCCCCTCAATCCCTGGAAACGCTATACTCTGAAGCACATGGTATGTTACATATTATTATACCCGGTAACCCGTAATGTGTTATGTAATATACACAGGAGTGTTACATGCAGTAACAGTGTGTGATTTTATAATACACAGAAGCAATATATGTAGGAAAAGAGTTATGTATAACTAGTCAATCTCCCATGACATTGCATAAGGGACATCAGGACAAAGGGAATCATTTTAACCCCACTGACTGGATTAGATCGGCCATCCGTTTTACACCCCACCCGATTTTACTTTCAATCCAGCTTCCTGCTGGGCGGGTCAGGTTAAAATGACCTCCCAACTGTAGTCTTCAGGTGAAGTGGGGTTAAAGGCAGGGGGATGAATGGTCCAGGGCACATAAATGTAATTCAGTTCGCATTTTAAAGTTCTTTATATTCGGTCCTTATTTTTATATGATGCTTTGATTTTATATTATTTATTTTTAAATAGCAAAACGTATTGAAATTTAGGAAGCAGAGTCGTGTTGGTTGGATCATAGGAGTGTCTCTGCAGTACAGGCTAAAGAGCTGGGAGACACAAAACTGAGGTGCTAAAACAGCACCACTGGGAAAGAGTGTGATTACAGCATGACAAGGTTATACCGGGGGTTGGGAAATTTTAACTTTTATCACTGGGCAAAAAACGGGTCGCTGATTCTCTGTTGTCCATTTCTTGCCCAGAAATAAAAGTTAAAATGACCCCTAGGCAGTTTCCATTATAAATGTCAATGTAGGAATTTAGACAATAAGGCCCCGGTATTTACAGGGAGGCGGGGAGGGAGCGGGGGCAAGGTTCAGTAGCCGGGAAACACAGAAGTACGGATTTTCCGGAAGTCCTGCCGTGATTTAAACTTTTCGAATCCGTTTCTCATCCGCAGCCTGATTGAGAGGCTGGCTGGCTGTTGGGTGGGCAGACCTGTGGCACCAGGCCGCAGCCAGGGAACGGACACGGGGATGGGGGAAGGGGATCCGATCACAGAAGGGGGCCCGATCATGGGGAGGTCCGATTGTGGGAGAGGTCGATCGTGGGGGGGGGGGGGTGTCGGCCGATCATGGAGGTCCGATCATGGAGGAGTTTAGGGGTGAGCTTGGTGGGCTGGGGGAAACACACCAGCTCCTCCTGGTCCACAAGAAGTGCTGGAAAGGCACTTACCTGTTGGACCCAGTCGTTCTTGCTTCCCTTCAGCTGGCCAGCGTTAAATTTAGAAGAGAGTTAAAATTTGAGGCATGCAGGCTCATTAAAATATTTACATTTGGGACCTGCCTCTGGACAGCAAGTTAGTCACCCACAGCACAACCTGCCTCCGTTAAACCCGGTTGTGTGGGGGAGGAGGGAGGCAGCTTGGGGGAGGGTTTCTCATTTCTTTTATTTCTAAGCCCCCCACCCCTGCCTCCATCCCCGCCCGTCCTGGGGGGTTAAAATTCCCTCCAAGTGTATGCAGACATAAGAGCTTGAGTATATTTTAGATTATACACAAGAGCATTATGTGCAGCAATGCTATTTTTGAATAACCAACGAGAAAGAATTAGTTAGAGCATTTTGTTAAATGCCTGGTGTTTAGAGGGTGTATGAAAGGTTGCAACATTATCAGGACAATGTAACAGGTACTTTTCCTTCACCATTTTTGATTTCCATCTCGCAATCAAGTGTGTTGCAACCTTGAGCACTGCCAATCATAGTCTACTCTCTGTGTAACACAAACTCCCTATCTTATCCACATAGATGCTGGAAAGAATCATCTGGTCTCTTCAAATATAACGGTGATTGATAAATCCAAGTTATTTGCAGATTCAATTAAAAAAAACATTAAAACAGCTTGGTCGAACCATTGATTCCCAAATAAATAAATACAGCAAACTGAGACCAACAAAAATGCCACATTACTAGGAGCAATGAAAGAATACATGTATCAGCTCACCATGCTGTAGGGTCCTGAGGTGAAGGTGCATGAACATGAACCCTTTCACCGTAGTGATTCTAGTGGTAGTTGCAACCTCACTGCTTACTGTAAATCCACCTGAAAGGAGAATTGAGGTAAACGTGAACTTCTAACATTGAATGACTTTATTTTTCTTTTAAACAAAATCTTCCCTTCCCTGTACTCTGGCACTCTTATATTTATGACCAGATTAAAGAGAGTAGCTGATTGTGAGTGTGTAACCAGTAATAATCAATATAGATAAAAGCAGGTGTAAATATGAGAGAGAAAACAAGAGAGACAGAGAGAAAGACACACACAGACAGAGACAGAGACATACACAAAGACAGGGACACAGAGACAGAGGAACAGACAAGGAGAGAGAGACAGATAGAAATAGACAGAGGCAATGAGAGAGACACAGAGAGAAAGAGAGAGAGAGACATGCAAATGGTCAAAAAGGCAGGCAGAGAGTGTGACTGATTGAAGACATTTTTAATTAAAGGGCCAGCATTATCACGACAACCAATAAAATGGCAAAAATCTGAATGATTGCTATGACTGTGCCACCGACGTACCCATCATTCTGATACTTTTTTTTAACTCCACGACCCCATGGTCCAACAATACCCAGATGGCTAAACTTGCCTACAGAACCTAAAAGATTAATAGTTTATTCAGAAACAAAATTCTTTGCGCAGGCTCAGACAAACCATTGGCTGTTGCATTGCAGTGGAACCTAACTGCGCTGCATTTTTCCCGGTAATGAGGAGGATGCTTTTTCTTCGGGTTATGAATTCTGGGGAGGATGATATCACTGAGCCTGGTTTACACCCTGTAACTTTCCACTTAATCTCTACTCATGAATAAAAATCTTGTTTATCAGCCAGTATTCTCTGCAGAGTCCTAGAGCACAGCTGTGCACCACAGGGTATGATGATGTCACCCTTTCTGAAATTAATTTTAACTGAAAAAAAACTTTGCAGACTGGATGGTGCAATGAGTTACACTGTACGCTCTTACCTTTGGGACCTGGGTTTAAAACCAATAAAGTGATATGATAAAACTCTTTTTGTCTGTTTTCTGTATGGATCCTACATAATATTAGTTTGGCCAGTCTCATGCAAATAACTAGTGGGTGTGGGCCATGGCATAAGAGACTTTACTACAGATTGGCAATGTCACAACTTGCACTATGAGTTGCTCTTCTGAGCTTTGGATTAAGATACATTTTTGGTGCAGTGGAGAGAGGTTTACTCTGCACTACACTTGACCTGGGAGAACTTGATAGGGCAGTGAAGAAGCAGATTTATTCTCATCCTCACATTCAAATCCCTCCATGGCCTCGCCCCTCCCGATCTATGTAACCTCCTCCAGCCCTAAAACCCTCCAAGAGCTCTACGTTCCTCCAACTCTATCCTCACTTGCATCGCCCACTTTCTTCGCCCCACCATTGACGACTATGCTTTCAGCCGTCTAGGCCCTAAGCTCTGTAATTCCCCCAAACCTCTTCATCTCTCTCTCCTCCTTTAAGACTCTGGTTAAAATCTACCTCTTTGACCAAGCATTTGGCCGCCTGTCTTAATGTCTCCTTCTTTGGCTCGGTCTCCATTTTTATTTAATTCTGCTCCTGTGAAGTGCCTTGGGATGTTTTACTACCATAAAGGTGCTATATAAATGCAAGTTGCTGTTGTATGTTTAACTCACACTATACCTGACTGAAGAGTGCTTAATGGGACAGTATAGAGGGAACTTCACTTAGATTACGTGCTTTACCTGACCTGGGTGCGTGTAATGAAGCTAGTTGCAGAAAAAAATGGAAAAAGTTCTGTTCCATGAACTGAGCCTCCCTAAAAATACCCAGTACCGCAACACCTCCCCTTTAACCACCAGACACACTCTTTAAAGGGAGTTGGGTTTATGTAACACCAATAGGCAAATCTGATTTTCAGAACTTAATTGAAACACAAGTCTAAATGGGTTTCAGCTGCACTGTCCATCCATCCATCCATCCTGTCTCCAGAGAATCTCTGAACAGACACATTACTGGGTGATATTTTATATCCAAGCCGACCCTTCATTGCTCCTCCTCTGTAAACTAAACTTGATCAGCTGTGCAGTAAGGCTGCAGGAAGGTCCAGCAAACTAAGCATAAACAAAGACTCACTCACAGATTCAAACCATTTTTCCAGCCTAGTCCCCAAGGGTCAATCGTCCCAAAGCTGCTTTCCTCACTTAAAATTGAATTTTGTTTCTATGAAGTGAAATAAACCAGAAAATAAAAGTAAACTTGTTGTTTAATGCTCTATAAATAACAATCAACTTTATTGTCGGCTAATTGCTTTTCAAACAGTGTAGTAACATTTTTATGGCTGGTTGCCACTGGATGACCTCTCCATTGCTAGGAGACGGAGGCAGCAACATGGTCACAATTAACTGGTCAAGCACTTCATTGTAACTAGAACAGAATGTCTGCTCCGCCTTCCTTTTGTCCATGTGTGTTCTTGGTCACCCCGTCAATGAATCCTTGCTGCCCGATCCAGACAGTACAGCCCAATGAAGTGGTCACTTGCATAATTCAGTCCACATCTGTCCTGAGAAGGCATTGACAGCCATCAATTCCTCCTGATCTCTCAATTCTACTGCCTCCAACTTTAACTTATTCTTTCCCAAAATCATAAAATTCTGGAATCCTTATTTCCCTCTGTCTTTCCTCTCTTTCTCCTAAACTTCTACATGCTTTTCCTCCTCCCTGCATTCTTAGTGTGTTGAAAATAAGATTTATCTCACTGACTCCTATTGTTCACCTGAGTTTATTAATAAAAGCAGCTTTTTAAGCATCCAGAGTGAAGCACAACAGTCTAAATAACCAAAATATGTAGTACCTTTTTCATGCTACTTGCTGTCCAGTTCATTGTGTGTGAAATTAATCCTCTGTTTTGACTTTCTATAAAATGTATTTCAGCACTTCGAAATTCTATTGTACTTTAGCTATACATGACTTCAACAACAACAACAACAACTATTACTTGCATTTATATAGTTCCTTTAACATAGGAAAACGTCCCAAGGAGATTCAAAGAGTGATTATCAAACACAATTTGACACCAAGCCACATAAGGAGATATTAGAACAAGCTTGATCAAAGATGTAGGTTTTAAGGAGCATCTTAAATGAGGAGAGAGGTAGAGAGCAGAAGAGGTTTAAGGAGGGAATTCCAGAACTTAGGTCCTAGGCAGCTGAAGGCATGGCTGCCAATGGTGGAACGATGAAAATTGGGGATGCGCAGAGGCCAGAATTGGAGGAACGCAGAGATTGCAGAAGGTTGTAGCGCTGGAGGAAGTTACAGAGATAGGGAGGGGTGATGTCATAGAGGGATTTGAGATAAAGGATGAGAATTTTAAAATCGAGGCTTTGCCGGACCAGGAGCTAATGTAGGTCATTGAGCACACGGTTGATTTTTTTTTATTCGTTCATGGGATGTGGGCGTCGCTGGCAAGGCCAGCATTTATTACCCATCTCTAATTGCCCATAAGAAGGTGGTGATGAGCCGCCTTCTTGAATCACTGCAGTCCGTTTGGTGAAGGTTCTCCCACAGTTCCAGGATTTTGACCCAGCGACGATGAAGGAACGGCGATATATTTCCAAGTCGGGATGGTGTGTGACTTGAAGGGGAAAATGCAGGTGGCGTTGTTCCCATATGCCTGCTGCCCTTGGCCTTCTAGGTGGTAGAGGTCATGGGTTTGGGAGGTGCTGCCAAAGAAGCCTTGGTGAGTTGCTGCAGTGCATCCTGTAGATGGTACACACTGCAGCCATGGTGTGCTGGTGGTGAAGGGAGTGAATGTTTAGAGTGGTGGATGGGGTGCCAATCAAGCGGGCTGCCTTGTCCTGGATGGTGTTGAGCTTCTTGAGTGTTGTTGGAGCTGCACTCATCCAGACAAGTGGAGAATATTCCATCACACTCCTGACTTGTGCCTTGTAGATGGTGGAAAGGCTTTGGGGAGTCAGGGCTTTGATGACTCAATTGGTAAGCAGAGTGCTTAATGTGATACTGAGCCAGTCTTGCCAGGAAGGTCCCAGATTCCATCCTCCTATCATGTCAGGTTATCAGATCTCAGAATCAGTGCCCCTAGTTAGGATAAGGAAAAGTCAGCCATTAGTCCCCACTCTTGATCACTATCCATTGTTCCCTGCTGGAAAGTTCACATGTGAGCAGCATTGCAAGCCTGATCGCATCCTCATCGGAAATATAATTAAGCAAGTTGGTATTTAATTAGTTAGCACACTTTCACTGTCAAGAAGAGGGGAGATATATGCAGCCCAGACTAATGGGATGGAAGTTTCCTCTCTGCTGGCTGTAAAGGTCTTATTAGAAATAGATTTGGGCCCATTGCACGAAACTACACATAAAATGGCCCAAGTTAGCACACAATTGGTACATACATGCCAACCTACTAAACTACTAAAATACAGGTTTCAAAAACTTGATTTCCTTGAAAGGCAATTTCTGTGCATGCCTGGCAGCTGCACTTTGTAAAGGTTTATTTAGTTCAAGTTTGGTTCTAGCTGCACTTTTGAGTAGAGAGAATGTTTTCCAGTGTCAATGCATTAACTGGCTTTATTTAAACTTTCCTGCCACTGCACTAATAGAATTGGCAGAGTTTGGAAATAAAATAGGTGAGTGGGGTTGGAGTGGTTAGGAGGTTTACTTAATTTTAAAATTTACACAGTGCAGTAAAAGGAGATGGAATCCACACCATCCACATTAGAGTTGTCAGCACCACAGACAAATTAGGAGAGTGATGAATAATCAATAAGACTAGAATAGGTTGCAAACCCTAGAGTGAAGGGAGCCAGTTCCATCCAAGAGCGTAAAATGCAGCTCCTGTGCCTGTTCCTTCAAACCATGTTTTCATGCACTTCAGCTTGTTTTAGTGACTGCTGACTGTAATGACTTATTTCCAGTGTAAGAAAATAGATCTTTTTTGACAGGGTCAAAGAGCAATAATAAAGACTAGAGACGGCTGATAACAACAGACAATAGCTTACTGTCTTTGTATGATATTGCTCTGTCCGATACTTTAACAGAGACACCAACTTGTTTATTTTAAATAGGGTAACTGTTCCGCTGAAATAGCAGACAAGGGAATGTCATATCAACGCATTAAGTGTTTATCCGCTATTAACACCTACAGTCATTTCTAGCCTCTTGTATCTTCGGGTTTTAATAACAGAAAATGTTTCAAATACACAACATCCAAGAGAGGAAAGGAAAGAGCGGGTGAATTCCCATATGGGTTCCTCCCACTTGCCCACCATAACTTCAGCAGAAGAGCTACAGAAAGTGTGGAACGGCGTGAGCTCTGCTTAAGTCATTTTCTTGGGATTTCCGCCACTCTTGAAGTCATGGAATACAACAGGGAGAACATTCCCTAGAGTGTTTAACAGCATGGGAGTGATTCATGCTGACACAATGCACCCAAAATAGAAAAATGTTTTGCCCCTCAACAGCAACATCTCAGTATCAATGTCCACAGATTGATGTGCACTAAACTTACCAGGAGGGAGCGGTAGAGAGGTAGAGAGGCAGAGAAATTTAGGGAGGGCATTCCAGAGCTTAGAGCCTAGGCAGCTGAAGGTACGGCTGCCAATGGTGGAGCGAAGGAAATCCGGGATGTGCAAGGGGTCAGAACAGGAGAAGCACAGAGATCTCAGAGGCTTGTAAGGCTGGAGGAGATTACAAAGATAGGGAGGGGTGAGGCCATGGAGGGTTTGAACACAAGGATGAGAATTTTAAAATCGAGGTGTTGCTGGACCAGGAGCCAATGTAGGTCAGCAAGTACAGGGATGATGGGTGAGCGGGACTTGGTGTGAGTTAGGATATGAACAGCAGAGTTTTGGATGAGCTCAAGTTTATGGAGGGTGATACTGGGTTGCCCCAGTGTCAGCGGCAGAAAAAAAATTCTGCAAATGCCCCATCGTGAGGAGACACAATTAATATAATAATTTAAACATCAAGTTTAATTTAAATCTTACAATCAAATTCATAATATTGTTGTCTGCGTCAACCAGACACTCTATTCCCTGGGGTGCCCTCAGTCATGGAAGTGCGTACTGAGTATGCTGCAAAACTATGGGGTCTTTTACAACCAACTGAACGGGCAGACAGAGCCTCAATTTAATGCCTCATAGGAAAGACAGCATCTGTAACAATGGAGCACTCCCTCAGTACTGCACTGAAGTATCAGTTAGATTATGTGCTCAAGTCCTGCTGTGGGGCTTAAATCTAAAACCTTCTGCCTCAAAGGTGAGAGTACTACCACTGAGCCACACTAATACTTAAAAGCAATGTTCAGCAGTGCCAGCACAGTCCAGAATACAGCTGTCATGGTGAATGGGCAGCTCAGTGCGTAAATGCACCGAAACAACCACACAGACTAGGAAGGTGTTAAATTTGATTCCTGGCCTGTGCTGAGTTAGCTGATCTCAGCCTGATCAATAGTTTGGGCAGTGGGGGGACAACAATTGGTCTCAGTGTCCATTAGTTAAGGAGGGTGGAAAAAGAAAATCGACAAAATGTGTGCTTAAGGTCACACTTATTCTCCTGTTTCAGCAAATCTAAGCCCCTTATAGAGCTAACTACAAATTTCTGTTGCTAGGATACACCATAAAAACACAACAAACACTTTATTGGATTATTCTACAGCTCATTTAACTCTGGAGGTCCCAGGCCTCGAAAACTATATTCCGTCCATGAGTTGTGCCACAATACACCTGGGCATTTGACAAATTATCTGCAGGAGAGAGAGACATTTAATTGGACTGGAGATCACTGATTGGCACAGGTTAGCCTAGCCAATAAACAGAAGCTCATCCACATCAAGAGTTGAGAGGAGAATATTACAATGATGCAGTGAAATTAGAATGGTACGGTTGACTAGAGTCAAAGCAATATAATAGGACAGGAGTCCTCTATTGGCTCAGTTGTTGAATGCATTGCCTATCAGGGTGCTCCGCCATATTGACCATGACAGTTCCGTAGTCCAATTCTGCTCTGTGCTGAGTTAGCTGATCTCAGTTGGAGTTACCACAGTTACCCTGTGTCCCCAAACAAGGGACGAGGGGAAAAAAATATCAGCCAAAGTTTCCATTCCTGATCACTATACAGTGGAATCCTGCATGTGTATGGATGTCACACGAGGACAAGATCAGGCTTGGCTGGAATGTTTGCCCCCCTCACTGACTGCCTCGACTCACCTAACAAATGGTGACTTGGATAGGGTGACATTCACCAGAGGGGCCGTGTGTCATCAGGGATCAGCACCTTCAGGTCAGAAGAGGAGAAAACGCCCAGGGAAAGTAAAATTATAAAATTGTGCTTAAAATGTTTGAGATAATGACAGATAAACTCCCTGGCATACTGCAAACTTGGGCAATGTTGCAGCTCAGCAGCTGAGTTTTTAGAGCGGGCAGGAACTGAGGCTGCCTTAGCACTCCCCAATGCAGGGACCCTGGCCCTTTAATTGGACCATGATATAAATTACAGTTATCGGTCTGCTTGCTGTTAGATTGAACACCAATAAGGAAATATGTAAACTGCACTTTTAAAGTAACAGGCAGTCACTGCATAAAACAACCCCCCCCCCCCCCACCCACACACACACCACACCCAACCCCCATGTTTACATCAAAACTGCTTTAGACAATTTGCATCAAGGTTCCTGCTTATTTGTAGCGTGGCCCACCCCAATAGTCACCATGACAACAATCTCAGGGGAAAGAAACAGCCATATTTAAATAGACTGACAACTGGAAGCACAGACAGGTTCACACTGCCTGTTGATCATCCAGCAATTCAGTCTCTCACGTACCTACAAACAAAATTACCACCCAGTCCTGATTAAATATAAAGCAGCCTACCATTCATTTTAAAGGAATATTACCTGGCAATCCTTTTTATCTGGCAGCTCAATCACCTCTGATCCCATCCCCATTTTCACAGTTAATGTTTAATTACATGAATTTCAATATCTTTAGTAAGTGGATAAATTCATTGTCCAGTGTAATATTATGGCATGTGGACCAGGAAGGTCCGAGGTGCTAATCCCCCATCTGTGCTGACCTCACTCATCTTAGTTCAGCAGCAGCTAGGAGTGCTATAATTATCCTCAGTGCCTCCGAGCTAGGGGGAATGATCAGGGATCTTGTTCCTGATCATCATCTAATGATCTGTGCTGAAAAGTATATGTGACCATTGAGCGCGGACAGAAACATGCTCGGCTATGATGTTCCTCGTGCTTTAATAACCTGCCAAAACTCATGCTTGAGGAATAGCCACTTGGGCAAGCTACTGGAGAACAACCAGTGGCTATGGAGCAGTAGCCCGGTTGAGTCAACACCTTCACGAGAGATGGGGGCAAATTGGAACATTACGTATATTCTGCATTAGAGAAAGAACCTTGCATTTATCCCCATCCTCAATGATGGCAGAGTCCAGCATGTGAGTGCAAAAGACAAGGCTGAAGTGTTTGCAACCATCTTCAGCCAGAAGTGATGGATGATCCATCTCAGCCTCCACCCGATATCCCCACCATCACAGAAGCCAGTCTTCAGCCAATTCGATTCACTCCACGTGATATCAAGAAACGGCTGAGCGCATTGGATACAGCAAAGGCTATGGGCCCCGACAACTTCCTGGCTGTAGTGCTGAAGACTTGTGCTCCAGAACTAGCCGCACCTCCAGCGAAACTGTTCCAGTTCAGCTATAACACTGGCATCTACCTGACAATGTGGAAAATTGCCCAGGTATGTCCTGTCCACAAAAAGCAGGACAAATCCAAACCAGCCAATTACCGCCCCATCAGCCTACTCTCAATCATCAGCAAAGTGGTGGAAGGTGTCGTCGACAGTGCTATCAAACGACACTTACTCACCAATAACCTGCTCACCGATGCTCAGTTTGGGTCCGCCAGGACCACTCAGCTCCAGACCTCATTACAGCCTTGGTCCAAACATGGACAAAAGAGCTGAATTCCAGAGGTGCGGTGAGAGTAACTGCCCTTGACATCAAGGCAGCATTTGACCAAGTGTGGCACCAAGGAGCCCTAGTAAAATTGAAGTCAATGGGAATCAGGGGGAAAACTCTCCAGTGGCTGGAGTCATACCTAGCACAAAGGAAGATGGTAGTGGTTGTTGGAGGCCAATCATCTCAGCCCCAGGACATTGCTGCAGGAGTTCCTCAGGGCAGTGTCCTAGGCCCAACCATCTTCAGCTGCTTTATCAATGACCTTCCCTCCATCATAAGGTCGGAAATGGGATTGTTCGCTAATGATTGCACAGTGTTCAGTTCCATTCGCAACCCCTCAGATAATGAAGCAGTCCATACCCGCATGCAGCAAGACCTGGACAACATCCAGGCTTGGGCTGAGATGTGGCAAGTAACATTCACACCAGACAAGTGCCAGGCAATGACCATCTCCAACTAGAGAGAGTCTAACCACTTCCCCTTGACATTCAACAGCATTACCATCACCAATTCCCCCACCATCAACATTCTGGGGGTCACCATTGACCAGAAACTTAACTGGACCAGCCATATAAATACTGTGGCTACAAGAGCAGGTCAGAGGCTGGGTATTCTGCAGTGAGTGACTCACCTCCTGACTCCCCAAAGCCTTTCCACCATCTACAAGGCACAAGTCAGGAGTGTGATGGAATACCCTCCACTTGCCTGGATGAGTGCAGCTCCAACAACACTCAAGAAGCTCGACACCATCCAGGACAAAGCAGCCCGCTTGATTGGCACCCCATCCACCACCCTAAACATTCACTCCCTTCACCACCGGCGCACTGTGGCTGCAGTATGTACCATCCACAGGATGCACTGCAGCAACTCACCAAGGCTTCTTTGACAGCACCTCCCAAACCCGCGACCTCTACCACCTAGAAGGACAAGGGCAGCAGGCACATGGGAACAACACCACCTGCACGTTCCCCTCCAAGTCACACACCATCCCGACTTGGAAATATATCGCCGTTCCTTCATCGTCGCTGGGTCAAAATCCTGGAACTCCCTTCCTACCAGCACTGTGGGAGAACCTTCACCACACGGACTGCAATGGTTCAAGAAGGCGGCTCATCACCACCTTCTCAAGGGCAATTAGAGATGGGCAATAAATGCCGGCCTCGCCAGCGACACCCACATCCCATGAACAATTTTTTTTAAAAGTTATATAGCACCTTTTAGGACCTCAGGATGTCCCAAAGTGATTTACAGCCAATAAAGTACTATTTGAAGTATAGTCACTGTTGTAATGTAGGAAATGCGGCAGTCAATTTGTGCACAGCAAGCTTCCACAGACAGAAATTAGATAAATAAGCAGCTCATCTGTTTTAAGTGTTAGTTGTGGATAAATGTTGGCCAGGACACCGGGAAAACTCTCCTGTTCTTCTTCAAATAGTGCCTTCAAAGACTGCTCATTACCCAGCTCTCTAGATGCTGCTGTTTGAAGCACCCAAGATAATTTAATAAAAGACCCTCCTCTATATGTAAATATTAATGAGGTTTGCCTACAACAGTCAGAGTATTATATCTAAATAACGTGAGTTTGCTTATAACAGTCAGAGTATTATAGCTAAATAAGCCATTGAGCCCATACGAGCAGTGAATCATTGAAATACTAAATAACCTATTAAATAATTATTAAAAGACAATAACAAATAGGACAAATGTACATTTGTCCTGGGTTTCAGTATGCAACACGTGAGGCATGACTGAGTATTAAATTAAGGGGGTACCAAATAAGACTCTTGTCTGTGGTCACAAACTCAGAATTAAAACTAGAAAATAAAGGGGGAAATTACAAGAATTGTTTTCACAAATTATTATTACAACATGGAATGCTTTACCACAAGTGACTATTGAGGTAGAGACTATAACATAATTTGAAAGGACATTGGGTAAGTATTTGAAAAGAAAGTTAAAAAAAACACAGGTACAGGGCAGGGAAATGAGATTAGAGCAGATAGGATAGCAGATAGTTGAAGAGTTAGCACCTGCACAGATTTGATGGACCAAATGGTCATCTTCCTTGCTGTAATTTCTATGATTCATTGCTCATGTGGGACTGTTTAAAAATTAAAAACACCAGCTTCAGCCCATTGTATGTTTTAAGCTCTATTTTTAACATTGAAGAAAGTTAGCTGTGCACTGGTTGGAGTTATACCACAGCTGGTGTGAAGCACAAGTAATGTCAGGCTGCCTCCTCCAGGTGCTTACAAGACTCAAAGTCAAAACCTGAACTTATGCCAGTTTGCCTTCAGTGTGATTTTGACGCAGACCATTTTGCCGCATCACATAACTGTCCTATAATATTGTCAATTTTTACTTTGATTTTGATTGGGTTTGCGATCGGCCTTTCATTGATGGAATATACAAATCAAATCTTTGGATAGATGCTGCCAGCAGAGGCTGGGTAATTACTTAGGGTGCAGTCCCAGTCCCATTCTGATGGACTGACTCAGATTGTGCCATTGGTGTCCAGCATGAGTAAACAAGCCAAAAGTAAAAGGGCTTTCTGTACATTTCACCTTTCTTTCCAAATTTGAAATCTTTTAGCCTTAGGAGGATCCGGGAGATGATTCAGAGGCATGACTATTAGCAAATAGATCTCAAAAAGGAACAAGAAAGGGGAAGGAATGAGTGAACAGAACAATTATTAAGCTTTAAACAAGTATATAGGAAACGGAGTAGGCCATTCAGCCCCTTGATCCATGTAATTAGATCATGGCTGATCTGTATCTCAACTCCATTTACCTGGCTTTGTTGCATATCCCTCAATACCCCCAACCTAATAAAAACCTGTCAATCTTAGTCTCGAAATTTTCATTTGACCCTGCATCCACAGCCTTTTGGGGGAGAGAGTTCTACATTTCCACCACCCTTTGGGTGAAAATGTGCTTCCTGATTTTCCTCCTAAATGGCCCAGCTCTAATATTAAGATTGTGTCCCCTTGTTCTGCAATCCCCCACCAGAGGAAATCGCTGCTCTGTATCTACAGATTTATGTATTTCATTGTAGGATTTTTAAGATACTCAATGAAATTAAATATTACCCTATTATATACCACGATTTAAATATAATCTTCCCAGTTTTGGAGCCTCCTAGCTCCAATGTTTAACCATATTATCACAGGACTGTGCATCATTAAAAACACAAAAGATTCTCAATATAGGACTGTTCGAACAGTACGGTAAACACACACAATTAAAGTCCATCCCACTTTAATTTGAAGGAAAACTTTGTTTCAGCTTGTTTTAAGTGTTCACCGTCCCCTTTTGAAAGATGAGTTTAATCTATGGCCGTTTACAAGCTGTGTCCAACCATTTTTTCCTCAGAATATTATTACAGGCAGGCGCATTTCTGTTTTTAACAAAACAGCAACCTGGATGTTTTAAGATATTTCACCGATTCAGGGTGCTATATATATGTATATAGAAATAATATATGTACACATGTATCATAAAATCACAAAGCCGATGCCTGGTTGTGACAATGGGGCCTGCCTAGTACAACAGTCGAGGTATTCGTGTATGTTCAAATATTCCTGCTGTAAATTCCATGTAATTCCCTCACAAACCAGACCCTGAGCCAAAGGGAGCGTCGTGCAATTCTGCACTTTAAAAAAAATCGTTATTTTACTGAAACAGAAAATAGTATCTAGACTATGAAATTAATGATTATTTTAACTACATTCTCCATAAGTTTAGTACGTTGCAGTTATCGAACCAAAACGGCCACAGATCTGTTTGTATAGATGAACTGATCTGGTGCCAGGTTGTGAGGAAATGTTGTGCTATATCTGGATCTAACATTCACTACAAGAGTGTGAGTAATGGAGAGTAACTTTATCTGATTGTCATTATGACATCCACATTAATACAATTTAGTTCTAACTACGGACCTAGAGATTAACAGTTAGAGTCAAAGATCATCGATAATAAAATTAGACGAAAATAAAAAGAACCACAGTATTTTTTTAAATCGCGAATCTGGGATCCAAAGAGCAAATGCTGGAAATATTCAGCAGGTCGATCAGAGAGAGTTAGGTTCATGCTTAGGTGTTCAAGTGGAGGGTCCCACCGAAACATGAGCCGCTTTCCCCTTTCAGGCCCTGATTGACCTGCTGTATATTTCCAGGATTTTCTGTTCATAATCCAGAGAGAGAGTTAAAGACAATTGACGAAGGGCATTTATTGGACCATTTCCAGCTGCGGCTTAGTGAAATTTAATAACATTTATTTTTTCTTTATTTGCAATAATATGCAATTATCCCAATGACCTTTCGAAGTAACTGTTCAGATAAATTGCCAATTTGTTGCTCGACTTTTACAGGAGAAAAACACCTGAAGTGAGCAGTCCACTTATATTTATGAAATTAATTATTTGTTTCAATAGCTATGAAAACGTATCTCTCTCTCTCCTGTACTTCATTTATTTTCGAACCTATAATAGAAGCAACACACAGACACACACACACACATACGTACACACGCAAAGATACACACGCACTTGTTAGTAGCTGGAACGTGAACTGTACAAGAAAGCCCATGAGCTGTGTCATTTACCAAGTGCTCGTCACAGGTTTTGAGGTGGAGAGCGAGTGCATCCTGACAATATGCTCGCATAAAAAGACAGGCTATTTTGATGATATCATGTTAACCAGGATTGCAATGTTAAAATCAAAGTATAAATAATCACACCTTTGTACTCGGTGTTAAGCCATTTCACTTGTAAATCGATGAAGAACATTTCATTGTGAGTGTGTGTGGGTGCGGGGAGGTGTGGGGAGATGGGGAGGAAAGAGGAGAGACAAATAACTAAAACCCAATGACCTGCACTGTTACCGCGGTTACACTGTGGCTGTGATCATCCACAGTTTGGAATCCGGATATAATCAAAAATTAAAATATTAAACGATTGGATTTTTTAAAATAAGATAATTCCTTTCCATTTTACATCAAATAAGATTTGATTTTGCGCAGTCCCACGACTCTATAAACACATCCTTCTGTCAGTGTGGTGGCCAGCTTCCAAAAACCAGGATCAGCTCTGCTCAGAAACACTCAGATTCACACTCTCCATCCTGTGGGTGGATTTAGGAACGGAGTCGACAGTTAATGTATCACTGCCTTGCAGTTAAATACCTCTTAAAGCAGAAAATGTTTCAAATTGAGATGAGCCCTTATTGACATTTAAACACAGGGATTAATGTGCTATAGTTAGATTTTACTCTCTCGTTTGTTATCACAGATTGAAGGGATGAGCTTTAAAACAATTCGGCAAAACAGGTCAAGTAAATTTAACTGTTTGCGGATTGCATGTTTCTGTATCAAATGAGAAACACTCCTCCCCCGAAAAACAGGGCAATATAAAATAACCTTTCACCAGAAAATCTGGTGACGAGAATTGTTAAAACTTTTATTCTCCCAGTTAATTCTGCGCTATTATTAAATGTTAAAAAAATTTCAGGAAATATTTAGTGGTTAAGAACATCTTAAAATTTGAACGCTATCAAAACTCGATCTAAAATGATTATACAAAATAGTAAAACAAAGTGCTGGACAGCATCAGACAGCATCTGAAACAGATGACGATTTTAGGTAGGGTCATTTAGAAGCCAATCCCACCTCAAGCTTACTCGCTTTACTCTCTACAAGCGCTGACCGTCCCGCTGTGTATTTATAGTATTTTCTGTTTTTTATTATTTCAGATTTCCAGCATTTACAATTTTTTTCCCTCTATGACTAATGCATTGTGTGTGGTCACTCATTGTCAAGATGGATAAAATATACCACACACACACACTCGGTTGTAATTACTAGTAAAAGTTGATGTTTAATGGAGCTTGTAGAACTTGAAAAAGCAGATACCAAAATTCCAGCCATAAATAGTTCGCTTGTGATTATTTTCGCTGTTTTATGGGTCTCGAATTATATGCGACTGGAAGACACGTATTGTGAACGAATTGCTTAAAAGAGCAAATTGAGCCCTTACTGCGCAATTAGCCACGGCGCTATTGTTTGACAGTAACCTGGATTTAAAATTTAATTTAAAGGAATATTTTTTTTAAATCTTCCTCTTTCGCAGTGTACAGGATTAGATGACAGAGACAAAAGCAAATAACTTTCGGAGATGTTAGGACCTAGAAAACTAATTCTGAAAACCAGACGCCCAACATCGAAGAGCTTCTATTCAGTCTCCTCTCCGCTGAGTTCAATCGGAGGAATGTTTGGACACAAAATACACAGAAACGACCAAAACTCCAACAATGGAATAAAACTTCCACGTCAGAGAGACAAATTGGAACAATTTCTTCAATGAAACTGACTATTTCGTTCTGTAATATATTTTTTAAAATAAACAACTCCCCCTCCTGCAAACACTCAACTAATCATCACTTGGAGGGGTGCCAGTTTATTTTAAGAGAAGCGCCTAGTTACAGTCGCCTGGTTAGATGAAATTCTGCAGAATTAAATATCTTATTTGGCTCGATAAATTGGCTAAAAGTCCCACAAACAATCGCAGTGCCATATTCTAACCTCTTCCCGAAATGACGTTTTATTTCTTTTTGTTTCATGGGTTGCTGCTCAATTTATCATATCGGATATAAGTCAAGATTTTGTTTTGCCCAACACCTAAAAAAAGTTAAATTCTTTATTGGTTTATAATTTATGTTTAGTAAAGATTTATTCTCTGACGTTATACCCAGTGACAAATATTCCCTCCCTCCTCCGTATATTTTAACATTGCAACAAAATTTATATTTTACGGGACAATATTACTGCTGGACATCCGCAGCCAGGTGACAACCCACCGTCTAAAACGTATTCAAATATTTTGTTCACAGAACAGGGCTTTTGAATATCTAAAATTTATTTTTTCACGATCGTGAATTTAGTCACTATTAAAATGTAAGCCTGACTTTAAAATGAGATTATAACTTTAGATCGAAATTCTATTGAAAAATAATAACACATCTGTTTGAGTACAGCGAATCAGGTGCTGTATCAGATCCAGGACAGCTCGATATCAATTATATCCATAACTAAATCAATACAAGGAGGGGAAAAAGTGATACATTTAAATATGAGTTTAACGAAATTATTAACATTTTAATATTAATCCTTTCTCTTGCTTTGTCTTGAACCCACATTAAATTCACAGCCTGTCAGAGACAAGTCAATGTCGGATATGTGAAAATTGGTTGGTTTCATTTGTGCAACTAACCAGACTTAAACAGACAATTGTGGAATCGACAAGAGGGATAAAACAAACATTTATTTAAACAATGATCATCACTCCGATCGGCTTGTGACGAAAATGCTCGAATTAAATCGACATTTCTTATTATTCGTTCTCCAGGTTTTGTTTATCGACTGAAATCATGTGAATTAATATTCATCATATTAATGGTCGGCTTTTAGCAAGTTAAGTGTTGTTGTCGGCAAGCAATTAGTTATATGTTAGTTATTAGTTATAGAAAGGCTATATATTTAAATATGGCCATATATTTTTAATATTTTATTTTCATATGAAATTACATCTCAGAACTAAGTAACCCTCATAATTTTAACAACCTGGCATTTCGGAATTTTAATTAATTTTACGGTTGGTTCTAATTTAAAATACTTTCTTCAATAAATTTATATTGTAAAAAAAATCAAAATGAAAATGGTTTAAATCACCTGATATTTGACCGATTAAAATTATATTTCAATGTCATTAAATTTCACACGTGGACACACAGCCGGAATATGTTCAATCAACACAAATACATAGAAATTTAAATATATATATAAACTGCAGTTATTTATTAGAGGTGTAGAAGATTTTTGTTCTATCCCTTCAGAATTGCAAATCTGGATACTAATCTGGAGTAAGAAATCCATTGGACAACAATTTCAAACATTGTATTAACTTCTAAATCGATGATTACGACAAAATTTGGATATTTGTTAAACTGTTTCTATACTGTACAAGAAAAGTATATCATTTGAAACTTCTAATAACTGATTGAGTTTTGGTTCGCAAGTAGATCAATGTTTAATTTTGTAGTTGATTCTGTTTAATGGTGACATTCGCCATTCGGTCGGATAAGTATTACGGCTGGCATGATTCCAATTACTGCCCTTTCGGTGCTGGGCTCAGTTTATTTGCAACAGATTCAATATAAACAATGATATTTTGAATTGGATCCATGTTCCGGCCACGTCTTTAGAACTATGAACTCGTGTTCACCGCGACTCCAACTGCAATCCTATGGACGCTTCGGAATCACTGGAGCCGGGGTTGGGACGGTTCAAACCATCTGCTTTCAATCTCGCCGCACTTGGGATGGATCCAGAGTCCTTTGGAATGTATTGTGAGATTGGAAATCGTACAGTGGCCATGTTGTATCTGTTGTGCACTCACCGCCGGAATCCGGCTTTAAATATTACAAAAGATTAGATAATGGTCGGAACTAGTTTCCTGTGGTCAATTTGTGCTGTGTTTGTCTCTGGTGCTGTCCTGGGATGCAGTTGTGAGAAGTGATGTGGGGTAGGCACTGACAAGAGTGGCAGTATAACTGCGTGCTGATCGGAATAACCCGGGACGTGGTCACAGATCAGTTTGAGTTCATATCAGATGCAGTATAACTCCACCCTCGTGTGAGGCCACCTATTAAAAGTACCCAGGCCGCTTGTTGGAGGTCTTACACTCTATACACTTACGTTTCAACATTGCAAGTGTTCGAGAAGCTTCTACATGTCTCCTAATATTTAAAGAAAGAGCGGGAAACGGGGTTGGAGCCATGCAGGGCACACGTGCTGATCGTAGTGACACCCCACAGTGAGGTGCAGTCAGCAGTATAGCTCTGGTCCGCCAACTACCCACCTGACTCCACCAATACTGATCTAATATGCAATAGGGCTACAGGCTCAGACTGGGGGCAGGTCCGGGGAATTCCAATCTTGGGGATGGCCGTTAAAAAAACATAGCTCATGTATTGTGACCTTGAAACAAATATTAAAATAATAAAATGCTACCCAAATGTCAGTTTCGTTACTGTATTAATTTATACTAAAATAACTATTTTAAATATTTTTAAACTATTATTCTTATTGACTGCTCGTTATTTTTGTTTTCCCTTTCATATAATTATTTAAAATGTAATTTCAAAACATAAATTCAAATAAGTTTCTTGCCTTTTCTCTGCCTCCTCTATAGACCCAGCCCTGTGTCACTAGGTTTAAAACAGGCCCTACAACAGGCTAAAAAGTGGCTGCAAAGCTAACACTTGAGCCCAGTCAGAACACTAGAGCTTGACGTGGTTAATGACATGACCAAGTCAAACTATAACATTAAAAACTGGGCCAAGAAAGGCAACCGTTTAGAGCCTTCCCGCCATTGTATACCGAGGGGCTGCAATCAGGGAAAACCCCCCTCGGGCAGAATGTAAAATTCAAATTGATGGAATGAAATGTAATGTACCTGTAATGAATCTGTAATGAATCACCTGTATTGATTTTGATGCAATGAGGCACCCTAGAGTATCATGAACTGTAATTATGTCCAATGTGTTCATTGAACTGTACTTGATGTAACCTGCAAATTGTATAATCTGTATTGTGTACGTTTGGAATGTGATATGACAACTGTATTGTATGTATTGTTGCAAATTTTATGAATAAAGTATATTTTCTGAAAAAAAATTAAAAACTGGGCCAACAGTGAACTTTCCCGAGAACCCAATAATGCAACTTAGTAATGGTGCAGGTGGCAGAATCTCACTGAAACAAGTTCTCACTAGCGGCGCTCTGATTATCCTGGATCCTTAAGTAAAACCAAGCTTGTCCGAAACGCCCTCTAAGGTAAATAGCTCACCCTCACTCACTGTCTATGCTCACACATTAAAAAAAGAAAGTAATTTACTTCCTTTTCTTTTCAGCCTTTACTGACATTTGGCCAAATTGCAACTGGTAGTTTAGTCACTCCACAAAAAAGACATCTAAATTTGAAGATGTTACTCTTTTATTAATGTCACCTGTTTGAGAGCTATCCCAATAGCCTAGTGAGTAATGTCACACCTGGTGTAGCACCAAACCATACAGAACAAAACGTCCCCAACAATGTCCCCACCTGTGCTGAGTTAGCTGATCTCGGCCAAGGAAACAGCCACTGTCCTTGGGACAAGAGGACACCAGTCATGGTTCCTTCCTGATCACTATCCAGTGACCCCTACTGGTAAGTGCATGTGTGCCTATTGGATGAAAACAACATCAAGCTCCGTTGTGATGCCTTCCATAAATAAATAGCTTGTCAGCACTCACTGTCTATGCTCACACATGAAGAATGGTTGTTTGGTCCATGCATAACCTCAGGTCAAATCATTGTCTTCGGGAGAATAAAATCGATTGTTTGTAGTCTGGAGTGACATTACCAACATGAGGCTAAATGCAGCAGCCAAACGTGACTGCTGGCCTACCTGAGTCACTGAAGCCCTTTCAGTCTTTGTGTCACTCCAGAAAATTGCCCGTCACTGGAAAGTCCTATCTGGATGATGGTGAAGCTGCCACAAAACCCGTACAGGGAGGAGAGGGGCTTCTTCAGCCAAGGAATGTGTTGGCTGCAATGTTTTCTTGGCCCAAATAGGTTCGTCAATATATTGGCTAAATCTCTACACAGAACAAGAAAAAGTCACCCCATTCAGGTTCCACTGCAGGAAGGAGAAGCAACTCTGCACCCACAAACTTAAAAAAAATCAGAATGCAATGAATGGGAGCTCCCTGGATATGGGGAAGATCTCTCATCAGAGACTTTTCTTAGTAAAGAAACATAAATTCATTATTTTAGGAATAAGGTGAGTACTTTCCAAATGAACACAACCGTTGAACTACGAGTGTTTCGTGCCATATTCATTCACTGCATAGCATTCGGTCAAGACAATTGTCTTCCCTTCTCTCTTCAACTTGCTGGCTCTTGCTGGGGTACAGTTCCAGTTATACTCTGATACCTCATCCAAGTGGTCAATCCACGTGTGAACCAAGGCAGTGAGTGCCTCCAGGCTATTTGAATTTGATCCTAATGTTCACACATCCAATTTCCAGCAGGAGCCACTGGATAAGGAGCAAGAACAATGGCAGATTTTTCCCCATCCTAACTCAGGGACACTGTGATGAATTGTAGCTCCTATACCACCAGCTTGAATCAGCAGACCTTTTGGAGTGCAGACGCATGCTCATAAATGTACAGATATACTAGTGTGACTTCCTCGCCCTCGTCTCTCACCCGGACACGCCCTGGTGTACCATCTTGCCGTCCGGCGGAGGCGGGGGTCCCCAGTGGAGGGCTCTCTATGCGGGGGTCCTCCCGTGTGCCATTGGGGATCTGGGGTGGAGCATGGAGCAGTCGCAACCAATAGGCGTTTAAGGCATTTCATGGACTCCCAGGCCGCCTGCAATTTCTGCGGCCTGGATGAGTCCATGTTTCATTTATTCACAGGGTGTGGGAGGCTGCAGCCCCTGTCCCACTATTTAAGGGGGCTGCTCCTCAAATTCTGGCTGCACTTCAGTCCCACGCTCCTGATCTTTGGCCGCCCGTTGAGGAGGGGGGCGGGCAGGTCATGGACCTGCCCTTGGGCCTGTCCAAGGTGGCTATCCACAGGTCCAGGTTAGACGCAGCCCGTGGAGGCGGTCGCTCCAACTGTCTGCCTCTCTTCCCCAGCATTCTCTGCGTCTGGGTGGCCCTGGAGAGGGAGCGCGCGGTGTCTGCCGGTACGCTTGAGGCTTTCCACGACCGGTGGGCACCGCAGGGGCTGGAGTGCATCCTGGATTGTTACAATAAAATGATTATTTGACACTTATTTTGTTTTGTTAAAAAAAAAATCCTGGTCCATGCTGAGTTTGCTGATCTCAGCTGGGATGATAATAGGATCACTACAATCAGCGTCAGTACCCCTAGGTTGAGGGGGGTACAATCAGCTCAGGTTCCTGCTCCTGATTGCAAGTGTGGAATTGTGTGGACGTTAGATGAGGACAGGATTAGGCTCAGATGTGACGTCCCCCTTGTCAAACAACTTGCTAATACTCACTGGCTAGGCTCACATGAGTGTAAGCCACTTGGGCAAGGTACAAGAAAGCACCTGTGGAACTATACTCCCAGCAAGGAATCAGCATCTTCGGGAGATGAGAGGGAATAAAACAAATTATGGGGTTACGCCAATCAAGGTGCATTCTGTTCAAACCTACAGGTCTGACAACAGCACAACAGCTAATTACATGAAATGCCTAGTTATTGGTTTGCACAATGTGGGACCAGATGGCACATGTGGAAGTGAGGAAGATTACAGTTCATAGTGGTGACAGTCATTTCTCTTCACAAGTTGTTGAATGATTGTTTTGTTGTAAGAGATCACCCTGCCCAATCTATTTTCATATCACAGCTCACAGCAGAACACACTCCCAACTGCTCGGGCTCCCATCAGCTGCTCCCCCACCCCAGCTGTTTGATATTACTATCTGCGCCTTCCTTTAAAATAGTTCTGAGGAGCGCTCAGTCTAATCTGTACTAACAAAGCAGCTCAGTCCCAGGGCACTGGGACAAGTTGGGACCTGTTAATAAGAAGACGTGCTCAATCCCAGGACACCGCTTTCAGTCAATTGTCATTTTGTTGAGCTCTCCTGGCTCCGCACTTTAAGACTCAACTGTTTTGTTTGGATAATTATCGGGTGTCTGACTTGATTACACATCTAAAAGTGAAACCCTGCAGTGTACACACTACGATCCCAACTCCACTGTAAGTAATGTGGAGATGGACAGTGAACACATAAGCACCTGGCTGTCTGAATATGCAGCTTCTTTTTGCAGATTTTTTGTTGCCAGTTTTCTGCCCTCCTCGTGGGTCTCTGTTGTAATGTAGTTACATAGATGTGAGCTGTCCTCCAATATCTCATTCAAGTGGCTATTCATGTATGAATTGTGAACGTTAATAGTCTATTTGGCCATGGGGTTATCACAGCTCTGTCCGATCTGATATTCACTCTGCGAACGTACAGACGCACTTTCCAGCAGGAGTGTCCAGCAAGCAATCAGGAGCCAGGAGGCGTGGCTGATTTTCCTCCTCCCTAGCCCAGGAGCACCGAGGCCAGCTTTAACAGCCCTAGCACTGCTGTGGTGGAGATCAGCTATCTCAGCACGGACTGGAAAAATTGAACCCGAGATTCTCTGCTCTGATGTGCAAGATATTTTGAATTTTATTCAAATAACTGCTTTTTGTTTTGCAGAGGGCTGATGTGACTATACCAATATGATTTGTGTTGTTACATTGTACGCTTATAAAGAAATGAGAATTGTCAACCCTTTAAAATTGCTGTTGACAATTTACATCATGCAGCGGCATATGGGATTGGAGAGGTTTATCAAGCACACACCAATCCTGCTCGGACTCTCCTGGCACTTCAGTGTGAAGCTAGTACTCTATACTGATAACTATTTTCACATGGTACTCCATATAGTAAATTATTTTAAAGTATATAGTGACTTGTATAGGCAATTATACACACAAGATTGCACAAACAACAATGTGCTAAAAGAATGTTGATCAAGTCACTAGTCGAACTCTCTGCTCTTTGAATAGTGCCAGGGGATCTTGACTATCCACCTGAACTGGCAGGTAGGACCTCAGTTTAACATCTCATCCAAAGGATGGTACCTCCAGTAATACAGCAAGCCCTCACTGGAGCATCAGCCTAGATTAAATGCTCAGGTCCTAGAGTAGGGCTTGAACCCACAGCCTTTCGATTTTGAGGGGAGAGCACTACCACTGAGCCAAGTTCACACTCATGTGAGGCTAGCATCCTACTTCAAAGTGCTAAGTGTACACAGTATTCTGAAACTCCATTTTCTCACAATGTTCACTCTTGGCCAGTATCCTTCACCAGCAAAAATAGAACAACAAATCTCTGGCAGACTTAGCACCTGTGTAATATTTTTCCTCTTCCTAGCTCAGAGGCATTGATGCCAGTACCAGCCAGTGAGATCAACTAACACAATACACACAAGCAGCATTCTGCCCTCCGACTTTGTACCACACCAGGTGCTGTAATATCCACTGGCCATTGGGGGAGCTCCATACTTTAAATATTGGGCTGATGTTTAAAAAGCCTCCCATCACAAATACAATCCATGATGTATGGTGCTGGAAGATGACTTTGCAAATTTATCTAGTCTTTGCTGAACAAATTTCCTCCTAACCCAATAGCTCATTAATTCCATTAAATCATCCCTCCATCAACAGAACTCATTTAGTTTAAATATATAACTTTTCTATATAATTGCATGATGTAAACAGCTGGACAATATATGATTCAGTGGGTTAGACACAGGTCTTCACCCTCATGGACCTGGGTTCAAATCCAGCCCAGACTGATGGGATGAAAGCCTTCCCACTACCTCCAAGCCTCTGCATGTTACCCACAGGTGTAGGGTGCTACAATTGGCCTGAGTTGTAGCGGGAGGAGAAAATACATAAATAAGCCAGGATTCCCATTTCTTATCACTATTCAGCAACTTCTACTGGAAGATACGTGTGTGAAGGTTGGGTTTGGATAGGATCAGGCGTGACCATGACCTGCCCAATATCCTGCCAACACTCACTGTGTAGGCCCACAGAGTGGCTACTTGGGTGAGGTACCAAAGGATACCCCTATGGAACCACATCTCAACATGGACACAATGCCTTCAGAATAGTATGGAGAAGCAAAAACTGCAAAAAAAAAGTTTTAAAATTCTCCTGTCAGCTGTATATATAGACTCTACATAAGTTTAGTTTGGACAGTTTGAACCCAGTCCCCACTGGGAACTGTCCCAAAGCACAAAACTACAAATCAGTGCTGAATTATGGCCACAATAAAGCTGCTGTAGGAAATTGAAATACTCCACTCTGATGGAATAAAAGGTGCTCTTACAATGTTCGGATTAAGGCACATCATTGAACAGTGTAGAGAGAGCTTTAGTTTGTATCTAGCCCATGCTGTACCTGACCTGGCAAAGTTTGATGGAACAATACTCTGTCTAATCTGTGCTTTGCCGAACCTAGGACCTAGGACCTTGATGAGAGAGTAAGGCTTTCTCTATACTATATCATTAGAAAAGTTATATCATGATAGGGGGAAGTGAGGACTGAATGGGGTGTCCAACTGTATTGATACTTAAACCACTAATTATTAAAAAGGGTTCTGGCTGAATGTGGTGAGACTACCCACTGGGAGAATTGCTAGGCCAAGCCTATCTTTCTGGTGTTCAGTTGCCAAAGTAAAACCCAGCTCCTATCAATAGAGTTTGAGCTGTGGGATTTTAACATGAGTGGTGTGGAATAGTTCCAATCCCTCTCACTTTAAGTCTTTCTTGCATTGTTCTCATTGTTTTTCTGAATTTTTGTCTCACGTTCTTTCTAACAAAGTCCTACATGCTCCTCCTACTCTACCCATCCTCATTTTACTCCTACTCTAACTCATTCTTCCCCAGGACCCCAAAACCATAGAACTCTTTACCTCCTTCAGTCTTCCCTTTCTCCTACAACCTATAGATTTGTAAACCCAAGCTTGGTGTCGCTCAATCACTATCTGGTCTCCTCTCATATTCTTTTGACCCATGGAGGTGTCCTACTCTAAATGGATCGTGATCCTTCATCTGGGTTTCTCAGTTACTAACAAGCACATTCTGGAACTCAGTAGAAATTCTCTACTTGTAGCCTGTGACCACATTTCACTGTACCACAAAAGAGTAGATTAACCAAGATCTTGGACCATTTCAGTTGGGTTTAATTAATTCTGGAGGATATCAGTTATTGCAGTTAAAACCCCATGAAAGCCTGTTTTTTGTTTTGTGAAATTTAGTCGGATAGTTAGACTTCATCAGAAATAGGTTTCTACATTTTGTTCCAGTTTCATCAACTTCAAACATAAAGAGCATCCTATGCCATATAGTTTCATAAATGACATATTTTGTAACTCCACTACCACTTGGTGTCCTACAGACTGAAATAGGAAATGTTGCTCTTTATTCAGCTTGAATTGCTTTGGAATGGACGAAGAGAGCTTATTAGCAATAAACTGGTTTAGACATTGGCCTTTCACCTCTGGTGCTGGGTTTGAATCCAGTTGAGACAAATAGAAAGAAAGAAAGAACTTACATTTATATAGCGCCTTTCACATCCCAAAGTGCTTCACATTCAATGAAGTACTTTTGGTGTGTAGTTACTGTTGTAATGTAGGCAAATGCACCAGGCAAGTTGTGCACAGCAAAGTCCCACAAACAGATAAATGAACAGAAAATCTGTTTCAAAGGTGTTGGTTCAGGGATAAATGTTGGCCGGGTTAACTATTTCCTCTTCTTCAAATAATGCCATGGGATCTTTTACATTCCCCTGAAAAGACAGGTCTAACATCTCTTCAGAGAGATGGCACCTCCAACAATATAGCATTCCCTCAGTACTGCACTGAAGTGTCAGCTTGGATTATGTGCTCGTTTCTCTGGAGTGGGGCTTGAACCCACAACCTTTGGCTCAGAGGTGAAAGTGCCACTACTGAGCCATGGCTGACACCCTAGGATAAAAGTGTCCTCTCTTCTACCTTCAAGGGTCCTTTCTGAAATAGGTTTGGGGCAATTTGCAGTGGCAGTGAATCCACAATTTGGCAAACTAACTCAGGTAGGCCACCAGAATGGCTGGTAAATGGGGCGATGGATGCAAGGGTATTCTTATGAGATTGCGTCAAAGACACATTGCTGGGGGAAAGTAAAAGGAACATTACTCTACATTAACCCATTCTACAACTGACCTGGGAGTACTTGATGGTGACACTGGGTGCCCAAAGTGTTCCAATCCCCAGTACTGATATCCTTCATGGTAAAATTCACTCAAAATTTAGAACCTGAGATTAAAAGGAAAACCTCAACATGAAGGAACAGCTTGTGGGAATCCAGTTCCTGTCAGGAATTGCAATGACTGGGCTTTACTCAAATTATCAATATCACTGTGAATAGTTAACTGCTACAATTAGGTCATTATAGATGTTTGAAAAGAAACTTCTCCAAAGAGTATTTTATGCCAGTGATAAAGAATCACACATCCAAGCTGCTGAATGGCGTAAGGTTCCATCCAAAGTATTTATTGTAATCCATTAGAATTCAATAAAGTTTATCATAGAAAGCCTTGCATTTATATAGAACATTATCACTTCTCTCAAAAATATGCAGTGCTACACAGACAATGCATTGCTATGAAGTGTAGTGACTGTTACATAAGTAAATAGCAGTGAGATGAATGGTGATGATGATTGAAAAAGGGAATGTTGTCCAGGACATTAGGAGAACTCCCTGCTCTTGTTCAAATTGTGCCATGGGATCCATTGGAACATTGCATGCATCTCATCCAAAGGATGACATCTCCAATAATACAGCACTTCCTCGGTACCGCACCTGAGTGCCAACCAAGATTATGTTCTCAAGTCCTGGAGCAGGGCTTGAACCCACTACGATCTAACTCAGAGGCATGAGTGCTATCAGCTGAATGGATTATTTGGCAAGTATTTAAGTGTGAGTGGTTTATATTACACATTTTCCTTATGTTGGATTGTATTTTCAATTTTCATTTATCAAACCAATAGCAGTGACCAATTGATTGATACCTCAAAATATGAAAATACCATAAATTCAGGTATTAACTTTAATTCTATTGTAATTACTGCCTTCATTAGTCAGCATGAAAACATCTGGCATGTATCAATTGCCCCTCCACCTCCCCCAAGCAGGTTTAATATTATTGGATGTTACGCTTGATCAAAGTACACAAGTGCATCCATACACAACTGGATCCCAATATAATTGGACAAACTATCGCATCCGGTGTGCAGATTTTCACACACCTACTCCCATTTTAAGGTGTTCCTAGGTATAGTGTCCTTCCTTCTCTAGTGGTGTTCTTCATTTGCATATCATTTTGTCCTAATTGGATGTAAACGGTACAAATAGGACTATGCTGGTACTCCAGACTCATTTGCTGCTTTTCCTAAGCCCTGCTTTGGAATAACACTCAACAAAAGGAGCAATGCAGCCAGCAACATTAATGGCTTTGTGTTGTGTTGCTTAGCAACTTGCAGATACCATTGCAGAATTTGTGGTTTCAGAACGGTCCCATCATTTTTGCTTTTAGCTCAGACCGTTGGCTGCAAAATGGTTTCATAATTTAAGACATTGGCTCAAGGATGGAAATAAGTCATCAAGGGTTACGGAGGCAGGTCTCTTTGCTATTCGGATAGTCTCACACATCAAAGAGTGCTTGCCCACAGTTTTGTGCTTCAAGATACTCTGTAGACAAAGATTTTGAGAGAGAGTTTCAAGACCATGCATGGAAACTTACACCTCATCAGTCTAGGCTTGATCAAACACCAGATCCTGAGGCAGATGAGTATCTAAACCAGCATACTGCCAATGTTGGTCTTTACTTCCATCTCAATTCAATACAAGCAAAGAACTTTCAATAAACATTTTAAAAGGTTATAAACAGTCATCGCTGAACCAAGTTTGTGTTCGTGTGTTACAGGATAAGAGCCCATTGTACAGGAACCGTCAGACTGAAAAATGTCTGACTTTGGTTGACGTAGCTTAAGGGTTAATAGTTACGTGTGACCAGGGAGGCACAGCATGTACGTACTTGGAAACCAGCTCACCACACCTCAGGACTGGCAAAATGTAGGATGATGAAATTATAAATAGGGAGTTTCATCAATTTCAAATCATGGTAAACTTTATATTTTTAAACTTCTAAATATGCTTTTTTCTTTGGCCAATTTAAACTGGCTTTACTGCAAATCAAATCTAAATAGCTCCCATGTGACTGGAAATGCCACAGTTCAATCTGTCATTTGTTAGGTTGGGTGACTGCAATCATCTCAACTACCTGAGCACTGGCTTGTCCCTGTTAAATTTTATTTACTGCAAAAAGCCAGTCTGGATATGCAACAAACAGAAAGACAAACAAGAGTCTGATTGTTAGGTGAATCAAGTAGGCTGAATATCCTAATGTTTTAATTGCAACCTCATTAACCTGCTTGCTTTGTTTGGGGAATAGCCAGTTAAGTCAAATGGGTTTTGCATCTAGTTGACAAATAGATTTGTCTCCAACTCCTATCAGATGAACACTGCTGACTCTCTCGGGTTTAATCCTTGGAGCTGCAGATATTTTTTGTGTCCAAGTTTCTGTATCATTGTCAGCTTTATTTCACTTTGGAAGATACATTTTAAAATTTCTTTGTTCCTGGTTGAACTTCAAAGGATACCAGGGGTATAACTCAGGGAGCATGATTCCCTTTCACCAGTTCTTCTGAGACCAACAAGGAGAAGGCTAATGTTAAGGGAAGCTATCACAGTCTCAATGTTTGCTGAGGGAATTAGTGAAGGGTTGAATCTATTATTTTCTAAATCTGACGAGGAATAGTTATCTTCTGTTAGTTACTGTGAGGTTCAGTTGCTACTGTTTATCTGTTTTTTTTTTATTCGTTCACGGGATGTGGGCGTCGCTGGCAAGGCCGGCATTTATTGCCCATCCCTAATTGCCCTCGAGAAGGTGGTGGTGAGCTGCCTTCTTGAACCGCTGCAGTCCGTGTGGTGACGGTTCTCCCACAGTGCTGTTAGGAAGGGAGTTCCAGGATTTTGACCCAGCGATAATGAAGGAACGGCGATATATTTCCAAGTCGGGATGGTGTGTGACTTGGAGGGGAACGTGCAGGTGATGTTGTTCCCATGCGCCTGCTGCCCTTGTCCTTCTAGGTGGTAGAGGTCGCGGGTTTGGGAGGTGCTGTCGAAGAAGCCTTGGCGAGTTGCTGCAGTGCATCCTGTGGATGGGGCACACTGCAGCCACAGTGCGCCGGTGGTGAAGGGAGTGAATGTTTAGGGTGGTGGATGGGGTGTCAATCAAGCGGGCTGCTTTATCTTGGATGGTGTCGAGCTTCTTGAGTGTTGTTGGAGCTGCACTCATCCAGGCAAGTGGAGAGTATTCCATCACACTCCTGACTTGTGCCTTGTGGATGGTGGAAAGGCTTTGGGGAGTCAGGTGGTGAGTCACTCGCCGCAGAATACCCAGCCTCTGACCTGCTCTCGTAGCCACAGTATTTATATGGCTGGTCCAGTTAAGTTTCTGGTCAATGGTGACCCCCAGGATGTTGATGGTGGGGGATTCGGCGATGGTAATGCCGTTGAATGTCAAGGGGAGGTGGTTAGACTCTCTCTTGTTGGAGATGGTCATTGCCTGGCACTTATCTGGCGCGAATGTTACTTGCCACTTATCAGCCCAAGCCTGGATGTTGTCCAGGTCTTGCTGCATGCAGGCTCGGACTGCTCCATTATCTGAGGGGTTGCGAATGGAACTGAACACTGTGCAGTCATCAACGAACATCCCCATTTCTGACCTTATGATGGAGGGAAGGTCATTGATGAAGCAGCTGAAGATGGTTGGGCCTAGGACACTGCCCTGAGGAACTCCTGCAGCAATATCCTGGGGCTGAGATGATTGGCCTCCAACAACCACTACCATCTTCCTTTGTGCTAGGTATGACTCCAGCCACTGGAGAGTTTTCCCCCTGATTCCCATTGACTTCAATTTTACTAGGGCTCCTTGGTGCCACACTTGGTCAAATGCTGCCTTGATGTCAAGGGCAGTCACTCTCACCTCACCTCTGGAATTCAGCTCTTTTGTCCATGTTTGGACCAAGGCTGTAATGAGGTCTGGAGCCGAGTGGTCCTGGCGGAACCCAAACTGAGCATCGGTGAGCAGGTTATTGGTGAGTAAGTGCCGCTTGATAGCACTGTCGAAGACACCTTCCATCACTTTGCTGATGATTGAGAGTAGACTGATGGGGCGGTAATTGGCCGGATTGGATTTGTCCTGCTTTTTGTGGACAGGACATACCTGGGCAATTTTCCACATTGTCGGGTGGATGCCAGTGTTGTAGCTGTACTGGAACAGCTTGGCTAGAGGCGCAGCTAGTTCTGGAGCACAAGTCTTCAGCACTACAGCTGGGATGTTGTCGGGGCCCATAGCCTTTGCTGTATCCAGTGCACTCAGCCGTTTCTTGATATCACGTGGAGTGAATCGAATTTGCCGAAGACTGGCTTCCGTGATGGTGGGGATATCGGGAGGAGGCTGAGATGGATTATCCACTCGGCACTTCTGGCTGAAGATGGTTGCAAACGCTTCAGCCTTGTCTTTTGCACTCACGTGCTGGACTCCGCCATCATTGAGAATGGGGATGTTTGCAGAGCCTCCTCCTCCCGTTAGTTGTTTAATTGTCCACCACCATTCACGACTGGATGTGGCAGGACTGCAGAGCTTTGATCTGATCCGTTGGTTGTGGAATCGCTTAGCTCTGTCTATAGCATGTTGCTTCCGCTGTTTAGCATGCATGTAGTCCTGAGTTGTAGCTTCACCAGGTTGGCACCTCATTTTTAGGTACGCCTGGTGCTGCTCCTGGCATGCTCTTCTACACTCCTCATTGAACCAGGGTTGATCCCCTGGCTTGTTGGTAATGGTAGAGTGAGGAATATGCCGGGCCATGAGGTTACAGATTGTGCTGGAATACAATTCTGCTGCTGCTGATGGCCCACAGCGCCTCATGGATGCCCAGTTTTGAGCTGCTAGATCTGTTCTGAATCTATCCCATTTAGCACGGTGGTAGTGCCACACAACACGTTGGATGGTGTCCTCAGTGCGAAGACGGGATTTCATCTCCACGAGGACTGTGCGGTGGTCACTCCTACCAATACTGTCATGGACAGATGCATTTGCGACAGGTAGATTGGTGAGGACGAGGTCAAGTAAGTTTTTCCCTCGTGTTGGTTCGCTCACCACCTGCCGCAGGCCCAGTCCAGCAGCTATGTCCTTCAGGACTCGGCCAGCTCGGTCAGCAGTGGTGCTACCGAGCCACTCTTGGTGATGGACATTGAAGTCCCCCACCCAGAGTACATTTTGTGCCCTTGCTACCCTCAGTGCTTCCTCCAAGTGGTGTTCAACATGGAGGAGGACTGATTCATCAGCTGAGGGAGGACGGTAGGTGGTAATCAGCAGGAGGTTTCCTTGCCCATGTTTGACCTGATGCCATGAGATTTCATGGGGTCCAGAGTCAATGTTGAGGACTCCCAGGGCCACTCCCTCCTGACTGTATATCACTGTACCGCCACCTCTGGTGGGTCTGTCCTGCCGGTGGGACAGGACATACCCAGGGATGGTGATGGAAGAGTCTGGGATGTTGGCTGAAAGATATGATTCTGTGAGTATGGCTATGTCAGGCTGTTGCTTGACTAGTCTGTGGGACAGCTCTCCCAATTTTGGCACAAGTCCCCAGATGTTAGTAAGGAGGACCTTGCAGGGTCGACTGGGCTTGGTGTTTTGCCGTTGTCGTGTCCGGTGCCTCGTGGTCCGATGCCGGGTGGTCCGTCCGGTTTTATTCTTATTATGACTTTTCGTAGCGAGATTTTACAACTGAGTGGCTTGCTAGGCCATTTCAGAGGGCAATTAAGAATCAACCACATTGCTGTGGGTCTGGAGTCACATGTAGGCCAGACCGGGTAAGGGCGGCAGGCTTCCTTCCCTAAAGGACATTAGTGAACCAGATGGGTTTTTACGACAATCCGGTAGTTTCATGGCCATCATTACTGATACTAGCATTTTAATTCCAGATTTTTTTTTTATTTAATTAATTGAATTTAATTAATTAATTGAATTTAAATTCGCCAGCTGCCGTGGCGGGATTTGAACTCATGACTCTGGATTTTAGTCCCGGCCTCTGGATTACTAGCCCAGTAACATAACCACTTGCTCTATAGTGAATAACCTGATCCATGATCTGAGAATAATTACTCTTCTACTTTCCGAGGGCTCTCGTGTCATATGCAATAAAATAAGTATCGCAACAATTATTTTTCGTTTGACCTGAGACAATACTACATTACTAGATACTGAGCAAAGTCCCATTCCAGTTCAGGGCAAGCACAGGCTCATTTATAAGTGTGGCCCTTGGCACATGGCACGAGGAATCCTTAGGAAATGAGGAATATTTAAGAAAACCTAAAAATACGACAGTTGATCTCTGAGCATAAAATCACCAAACTGTGATCTCCAAGGGTCAACTGGAGAGTTACTCAAGGGCTGCTGTCAGTCACGCATATTGTGAGATCCAAGAAAGGAGGAGGTCTGGTCCTGCGTGAAAGATGGACAACCAAGATAGCTAGCTATGAATTTAGAAAGAGGGCACCAATACGAGATGCTTACAATTATTGTCTGGCTTTTGTTATAGCTGCAGAAGAGATGTGAAGGGATCTGAACAAGCATTAGCATCGACGTCCCCACTTTTTGTGAAATCAAAAGCAAGTTTCTGAGTTTGCCCCAGTGATTTTGCTGGAATTTGGGTTTTCATTTTCTGCCAAGTCTAAAACCAGACAAGGATCAGGATATGTTTGCTGGGGGTGGGGGGAAGGGGGAGTGGGGGTTGACCATAGCTTGTATTCTGATATTAACTTCTTCAATTGTGAAAACCCTAACCTCAATAACTAACTCTCCATTCCGTAAATCACAGAAAGAAATGGAAGAAAAATAAAAGGTTTTGGTTTTAAAACCCAGATTTTTAGTGACCAGTTTTCATTTCAGAAATTGCCAGACATCTGGCTTAATAACTAGATTCTCCCAATCTTGTGGCACCTCTAGCTGAAATCCAGCTGAAACTCTATCATTCTTCTATCCCTCACTGTGCACCTCTGAGTTACAAATCTCTCAGACATTAAACCATAGCCAGCAGACTTCCTTCTGCCCCACACACATGCACAAGGGCTTCTAAATCCTGGATTCTCCAGTCCTGGCCAGTGAGATCCACAAGGCATTATGTGTGTGACCTGTAGTCTGGTAAAGCCCAGTTACTTACCTTTGTATTACAAACTTTTCTTATTTTTAACAGATTGGCTCCGTTATGAAAACAAGAGCTAAAGCAGAATTGCTCACTATCTCCAATTCCATATTTTTTAAGCCTATATAAAAATCCACTGACTAACACCATCAAAAGCTCCTTGAACTCCCAGATGACTGCGCTGGCGAGTCATCCCTAATCCACATATATTCACATGTACCTTGAATTATAGGAGACTGTTTAGCATAAAGATTACGCCAAATTCTAATTACCTTCGACTCAGGCATTTTGACTTTGTGCATGCACAGCATTGAAGGAGAGAGTGCAGTTGGGGAAACTGAAATCTGTGGCAGGGTACTAAAAGATGGGTTGAAATTAATTCCACTCATCAGCAACCTAATGCTGGTTAAATTCTAAATGTTAAACAGGGAACCATTGGAGGAGCTCAAGCTCTGAATTTCGTGGATAGCACGTTCCTAGAGATGGTCTCCCCACAGCTTAAGAGAATGCAGGCAGAGAGGGACTGGGTGACCGCCAGACAGACAAGGAGGACCAGGCAGGTAGTGCAGGAGCCACCTGTGTGCATCTCGCTCTCTAACCAGTATTCAGTTCTGAATACTGGTGAGGGAGAGGGTTCCTCTGGGGGGGTGCAACCAGAGCCAAGATCATAGCACCATGGGTGGCTCAGCTGTACAGGGGGGGGGAGGAGAAAGATCAGGAGAGCAATAGTGATAGGGGATTCTATAGTTAGGGGAACAGACAGGCGTTTCTACGGCCGCAGATGTGATTCCAGGATGGTATGTTGCCTCCCTGGTGCCAGGGTCAAGGATGTCACTGAGCAGCTGCAGAACATTCTGGAGTGGGGAGAGGGTGAACAGCCAGAGCTCATGGTCCATATCGGTACCAACGACATAGGTAGAAAGAGGAATGAGGTCCTGCAGGCAGATTTTAAGGAGTTAGGAAAGAGATTAAGAAACAGGACCTCAAAGGTAGTAATCTCCGGATTACTCCCAGTGCCACATGCTGGTGAGTATAGAAATAGGAGGATAGAGCAGATGAATGCGTGGCTAGAGAGATGGTGCAAGAGGGAGGGCTTTAGATTCCTGGGGCATTGGGACCTGTACAGGCCGGACGGGTTGCACCTCAACGGAGCTGGGACCAATGTCCTCACGGGGAGGTTCTCTAGTGCTGTGGGAGGGGGGGTTTAAACTAATTTGGCAGGGGGATGGGTACCAGGATGTACCAATGGAAAGGAGAAACAAGGGACACAAAGGATCGGGGGAGAAAGATAGCACTAGAGCAAGTAATAGTACAGCATTTCGTGGGATCAGACTAAGAGAGAGTACAAGACTGGTTTGCAGTGCATGTGTGTAAACGCACGAAGCGTGATAAACAGGTTGGTGAGCTCCAGGTGCAAATAGCCACATGGGAATACGATGTCATGGCGGTAACAGAGGCCTGGCTCAAAAAAGGGCAGGATTGGGTACTAAATGTTCCTGGATACAAGATGTTCAGGAAAGATAGGGAAGCAAAGAAAGGAGGGGGGTGTGGCAGTATTGATTAAGGAGAATGTTGCAGTACTGGAGAGAGAGGATGTCCTGGAGAGGTCAAGGACAGAATCTATTTGGTTAGAGTTAAGAAATAAAAGAGGTACCATTACAGTACTGGGTGTATTCTATAGGCCACCAACTAGTGGGAAGGATATAGAGGAGCAAATTTGCAGGGAAATTACAGAGAGGTGCAAAAGCTAGAGTAGTGATAACTGGGGACTTCAAATATCCTAATGTAGACTGGGTAACAGTAATAATATAAAGGGGCAAAGAGGGGGAGGAATTTTTGAAATGTGTTCAGATAACTTTCTTAACCAGTATGTTTCTGGCCCAACAAGGAAGGAGGCATTGCTGGACTTGGTTCTAGGGAATGAGGCGGGCCAAGTGGAGCAAGTGTCAGTGGGGGAGCATTTAGAGAGCAGCGATCACAGTATCATACAGTTTAGAATAGCTATGGAATAGGACGCGGACCACTCTAAAGTAAAAATACTCAATTGGAGGAGGGCCAATTTCAATGGGATGAGAACAGATCTGGTCCGGGTAAATTGGAATCAAAGATTGGCAGGCAAAACCGTAATTGAACAGTGGGCGGCCTTTAAAGAGGAGATGGTTCGGGTACAGTCTAGGCACATTCCCACGAGGCAGAAAGGTAGGGCATCTAAAGCCAGAGTTCCCTGGATGACAAAAGAGATAGTGAGTAAGATGAAACGGAAATAAGGGGCGTATGACAGATGTCAGGTTGATAACACAAGTGAGAATCAGGCAGAATATAGAATGTGCAGAAGGGACGTGATAAAGGAAATAAGAGGGGCAAAGAGAGAGTATGAGAATAGACTGGTGGCCAACATAAAAGGGAATCCAAAAGTCTTCTACAAGCATGTAAACAGTAAACAGGTAGTAAGAGGAGGGGTGGGGCCAATTAGGGACCATAAAGGAGATCTACTTATGCAGGCAGAGGGAATGGCTGAGGTACTAAATGAATACTTTGCATCTGTCTTTACCAAGGAAGAAGATGCTGCCAGAGTCTCAGTAAAGAAAGATATCGTTGAGATACTGTTTGGGCTAAAAATTGCTAAAGAAGAGGTACTCGAAAGGCTAGCTGTACTTAACGTAGATAAGTCACCCGGTCCGGATGGGATGCATCCTAGGTTGCTGAGGGAAGAAACGGTGGAAATTGCGGAGGTACTAGCCATAATCTTCCAAACATCCGTAGATACGGGAGGTAGTGCCAGAGGACTGGAGAATTGCAAATGTTGCATCTTTGTTCGAAAAAGGGTGTAAGGATAAACCCAGCAACTACAGGCCAGTCAGTTTAACCTCAGTGGTGGGGAAACTTTTAGAAACGATATTCCGGGACAGAATTAACAGTCACTTGGACGAGTGTGGATTGATTAGGGAAAGCCAGCATGGATTTGTTAAAGGCAAATCATGTTTAACTAACTGGTAAGAGTTTTTGATGAGGTATCAGAGAGGGCAGATGAGAGCAATGCATTTGATGTGGTGTATATGGACTTTCAAAAGGCATTTGATAAAGTGCCGTATGATAGGCATATCATCAAGATTGCGGCCCATGGAATAAAGGGAGCAGTAGCAACATGGATACAAAATTGGCTAAGGGACAGGAAACAGACAGGAGTGGTGAATGGTTGTTTTTCGGACTGGAGGGAGGTGTACATTCATGTTTCCCAGGGGTCGGTGCTGGGGCCACTGCTTTTCTTGATATATATTAATGATTTGGACTTGGGTGTACAGAGCTCAATTTCAAAATTTGCAGATGACACAAAACTTGGAAGGGTAGTAAACAATGAGGAGGTTAGAGATAGATTTCAAAAGGATATCGACAGGCTGGTGGCATGGGCGGACACGTGGCAGATGAAATTTAACGCAGAAAAATGCGAAGTGATACATTTCAGTAGGTAGAATGAGGAGAGGCAATATAAACTAGAGTGCACAATTCTAAAAGGGGTACAGGAACAGAGAGATCTGGGGGTATATGTGCACAAATCGTTGAAGGTGGCAGGGCAGGTTGAGAAAGCAGTTAAAAAAGCATACGGGATCCTGGGCTTTATAAATAGAGGCATAGAGTACAAAAGTACAGAAGTCATGATGAACCTTTATAAAACACTGGTTCAGCCACAACTGGAGTATTGTGTCCAGTTCTGGGCACTGCACTTTAGGAAAGATGAGAAGGCCTTAGAGAGGGTGCAGAAGAGATTTACTGGAATGATTCCAGGGATGAGGGACTTTAGTTACGTGGATTGACTGGAGAAGCTGGGGTTGTTCTCCTTGGAACAGAGATGGTTGTGAGGAGATTTGATAGAGTTATTCTAAATTATGAAGGGTCTAGGCAGGGTAGATAGAGAGAAACTGTTCTCATTGGTGGAAGGGTCAAGAACCAGACGACATAGATTTAAGGTGATTGACAAAAGAACCAAAGATGACATGAGGAAAAACTTTCTTGCACAGCGAGTGGTTAGGATCTGGAATGTGCTGCCCGAGGGGGTGGTGGAGGCAGATTCAATCATGGCCTTCAAAAGGGAATTGGATAAGTGCTTGAAAGGAAAAATTTGCAGGGCTACAGGGATAGGGCGGGGGAGTGGGACTAGCTGGATTGCTCTTGCATAGAGCCAGCGTGGACTCGATGGGCCAAACGGCCTCCTTCCGTGCTGTAACCTTTCTATGATTCTATTAAAAGTCCCATTAAAAATATCTTAAAGTGACATTGAAATGGGAACTTTATAACCTTACTTCACGCCAGATGCAGTTGTACTGTACTGGGTGTTAAGTCCAAGTATTCTGGGACTACCCCCGGGAGCTGTCCTCACAGCTCTTAAGTATGTTTCATATGACTTCCCACCCAAGTGACACGATCCAGTAAGCCTTGATGCAAAGCGGTTTCAGCAAATCATATATTGTAACACCCACAAGATATCGTTTGTATTGCCAGTTGAGGTTTTAAATCCTTTTCAGCGAGTGTTTCTGGTTTGAATCAAAAGTCTATGTTTTCAACTCGAATTGAACAATGATAGTTTTCAGCTCTGCTGTTAGGTAGAATTATTGTACTTTTGGTTCTGTTAATTCTGTCACTCAGCTAACTCGTCTGAAAAATACTCACAAATCAAGCATGGCATCTTAAGTTAGAGGCAGCCAGGTAATTGATGTCGCTTAAAATGGAAATTTCTCTCCACTCAACTGTTCCTTTATAAAGGATCAGTTTACATTTAAAAAAAATTAGAACCAGCATTTTGGGTGGATGAAGTAATGTTGATGTTGGAGGGGGTGTGTAGGAGGTAAAGTCCAACTGCCGACACTGAACACCGGATTCATGTGTAAGTAATGCATGGTTCAAGGGATGTCAGGTATGTTTTTTTAAATCTTTCTCTCACCTGCTGTCCTGAAAGCACAGATGTTAGCTGGGACACAGATCCTGGGGCATTTTACCTAGGCAATAGAATTTTCAAAGCCTGTAGCATTTGGCTCTGTCTCTGCAGTGATCTGTTGTTGTAATATCAGTATTATATCTAAGGTATCAGTTATTCTATGCTTCAAGTGAAAACCTGGACGGTGAGTGTTGAAAAGCTATTTGACCAACGCACCACCCAATGTAGAACTGAACCATTTAGTATAGGAAGTTCTCACAACGTGGTATTAGGGTTTTACAATGGGTTTCAATGTCCCTGAGCCAGAGAAGGAAAATAAATCAGCCAGGGCTTCCGCTCACTATCAAAGACTCCTACTGGAAGCAACTAGGAAGGCAAATAGTATGTTGGCCTTTATTGCAAGGGGGTTGGAGTACAAGAGTAAGGAAGCCTTGCTACAATTGCACAGGGCTTTGGTGAGACCACACCTGGAGTATTGTGTACAGTTTTGGTCTCCTCACCTAAGGAAGAATATACTTGCCTTAGAGGCAGTGCAACAAAGGTTCACAAGATTGATTCCTGGGATGAGAGGATTAAACTATGAGGAGAGATTGAGTAGTATGGGCCTATATTCTTTGGAGTTTAGAAGAATGAGAGGTGATCTCATTGAAATGTATAAAATTCTTAGAGGGCTTGACAGTGTAGATGCTGAGAGGCTGTTTCCCTTGACTGGAGAGTCTAGAACTAGGGGGCATAGTCTCAAGATAAGGGGTCGGCCATTTAGGACTGAGATGAGGAGGAATTTCTTCACTCAGAGGATAGTGAATCTTTGGAATTCTGTACCCCAGAGGGCTGTGGATGGTCAGGCATTGAGTACATTCAAGGCTGAGATAGATAGATCTTTGGACTCTATGGGGAATCGGACAGGAAAGTGGAATTGAGGTCAAAGATCAGCCATGATCTTATTGAATAGTGCAGCAGGCTCAAGGGGACCAAATGGCCTACACCTACTCCTATTTCTTATGTTCCTATAGAAAGTACATGTGCATGGACATCACACAAGGACAGGGCTAGGCTTGATTGAGACTCCACTCTCAAATAACTGACCAACATTCACTATCTAGGGTCACACAAAGAATAGTCACTTGGGTGAGGTATCAGAGTTCAGCTTGTGCCCTAGATGCAGAGGCCCACAATGAGTCGAGTCAACACTTTCAGGAGATGAGGGGGGAAAATGGGGAAGCAATTGGATTGGGGCTACTGAGTTGGAATGTTGATCAGACAGGCAGTGTGCAAACTATTTTCAGCTGTGTTCTGCAATTGACCTAGGCAGCTAGGCAATCGGATTTTCATAGCCTATAGCATTTGGCTCTGTCTCTGCAGTGATCTGTTGCTGTAATATATCTCTATCCAGGCACTGACTGCTTTACAATTTCTTATGCCTCCAATGAAACAAGCCATTTTGTAAATTACAAACCTCTGATTCTCTCAAAGCCACTCAATCTTGGAAATAATAACATAAATTAAACTGAAATGGATTTTAGACCTTTGGACATTTGGCTATTCAGATCAGTGCAGTTATACATCAAGTAAGGATTTATAGTCCAATACATCAATATACCATGATTAACCCATTTCTAATCTGGCCTACCTCGATTATCAGAATACCATTCACATCGACTATTAGAGTGAACATTTTCAAAAATAAATTAAATCTAGACTTTCAATCACAGAGCTACTGGATTTCAAAAGCATGAAACATTCATACTCTCTCCATTTGAACTGTGAAAAACACTCCACACCACAAGGAAAATGTCCTGCCCAACTTGTGTTATCTGGAGAAATCATTTTAACCTGAATACCACCAAAGTAAAATATTGATGCTTACAGATCTGTCACTAGTGGTGGCAGTGCAGAGGTCAATTTGAGGGGCCAGTGGGGGAAATAATTTGGAATGTATCATACATTAAAGTCTATTTGTTTAAGTGCAAATTTTCCTAAACTCTATTGGTGCCAGTGCACTGAATAAATCTAGTGACAATACTGAAATGAATAATCATAGTATCATAGAATATAGGAGCAAGGGTAGGCCATTTGACCCTGCTCCACCATTCAATATGATCATGGCTGATCCTCTATCTCAATACCATATTCCCGCTCTCTCCCCATACTCCTTGATGCCGTGTGTCTAGAAATCTATCTAGCTCCTTCATAAATATATTCAGTGACTTGGCCTCCACAGCCTTCTGTGGTAGAGAATTCCACAGGTTCACCACCCTCTGAGTGAAGAAATTTCTCCTCATCTCAGCCCTAAATGTCCTACCCCATATCCCGAGACTGTGACCCCTCATTCTGGACCCCCCAAGTCAGGAGAAACATCCTCCCTGCATCCAGTCTGTCTAGCCCTGTCAGAATTCTATATGTTTCAATGAGATCCCCTCTCATTCTTCAAAACTCTAGTGAAAATAGGCCAAGTTGACCCAATTTCTCCTCATACAACTGATTCCTGGGTTGGCAGGACTGTCTGATGAACCTTTGCTGCACTCCCTCTATGGCAACTATATCCTTTCTTAGGTAAGGAGACCAAAACTGCACACAATACTCCAGGTGTGGTCTCACCATGGCCCTGTATAACTGCAGTAAGACATCCTTGCTCCTATACTCAAATCCTCTTGCAACAAAGGCCAACATACCATTTGCCTTCCTAACTGCTTGCTGCACCTGCATGTTTGCTTTCAGTGACTGGTGTACAAGGACACCCAGGTCCCTTTGTACATCAACATTCCCCAATGTATCACCATTTAAATAATACTCTGCCTTTCTGTTTTTCCTTCCAAAGTGGATAACTTCATATGTATCCACATTATACTGCATCTGCCATGTATTTGCTCACTCACTCAACTTGTCTAAATCTCCTTGAAGCCTCTTTGCATCCTCCTCACAACTAACAATCCCACCTAGTTTTGTGTCAACAGCAAACTTGGAAATATTACATTGTTATATAGTGTGACTAGCTAGGGCCAAAACACTGATCCCTGTAATACCCCACTAGTCACCACCTGCCACCCCATAAAAGACCAATTTATTCCTACTCTCTGTTTCCTGTTAACCAATTTTCAATTCATCTGAATCAATCAATTGATTAAATCAAACAAGTCTCAATTACATTTATCCTTTTCACCTGATCAATAAATCCATGCTCCTCTGGGCTGATATTCACTCTTCCTGCCCATTTTTTTATCCTCTGCTAACTATTCACGCCAAAAAAAAAATAAAGGTAGGGTAAGAATCGCAATTTCTTTATAGATTATTTTCTTAGTTTACTCAATTTGGCCTCCTCACATCAGGCTGTATCCTCACCCAAAAGAGCATGATAGGATGAGGGTCACAGCTCCAGAGATCAACTATTTTCATTCTAATGGCTTAGTGAAAGCATTCTCATCTGAGTCAGAAGGTTGTGGGTTCAAGCCCCACTCCAGAGACTTGATCACATAATATAGGATGACACTTCAGTGTGGTACTGAGGGAGTGCTGCAATGGTGAAGATGTCATCTTTAGGATGAGACTTTAAACCAATACCCCTTCTGCCCTCTCAGGTGGACATAAAAGATACCATGGCACTGTTCAAAGAAGAGCAGGGGAGTTCTCCTGGTGTTGTGGCCAATATTTATCCCGTGATCAGAATGACAAATTATCTGATCAGTTATCTCGTAGATGTTTGTGGGACCCTGCTTTGTGCAAATTGACTGCAGCATTTGCCTAGATTACAACAGTAACTACACTTCAAAAGTACTTAATTGGCCATGAAGCACTTTGGGATGGCCTGAAATGGTGAAAGATGCTATTTAAATGCAACTTTTTTCTTTCTTTATCACTGACCGCTATGTGGCCACAGTTGACTTTATTTTCCCATATGATACATCACATATGGAGAAATAAATTAATGGGAGTTTGCCACTGTGAATCACCACTCCAACACACTGCCACCCATTTCTCCTCACACCTGCTTTCCACACTTTCATCTGTAGGACCTTATGTGTGTACATGGCAATTGGCTTGCTTTTGATAATGTTTCCTCTACACTGCTCAGTGAAACACTTATAGGTTAGGTAAACTATAGTGCAAAGCTCACTTTACTTTGCCTAAATCCCAATCTCAGAAGAGCACTCCCTATTGAACCAAAGCAAAAATTTCCAACATAATCTCAGGATAATTCTAAGATTTTCAATTTGTGTTGAACTAGCACAGTTTTGTTAAGTCTAGGACTGACTTGAGCTCATTTCAGATTTGAAGAGTTAGCACAAACAGAAAAAAAATGGGGTCAATGTTCTACTGTGCTGTAAATTCTATATCTAGATCAGGGATTATACTGTGAGCTGATGAGTGTTTATTGAGGGCTCACTGTGTTTCATGTAATGTAACAGTGTGGAACTTTGCATTGGTTCTGCACATACTGGTTTACTTCAACATGGCAACTGAGATATACACAAATCAAGAAAGCATTTCTAAGCTTCAAGCTTTCTGCCAGACTTTACAGAAGCTTTGCTGGGACCAGGGTTTGTTAAAAATTTGTTATGACAGAGCTTTGTTACAATGAGGTCCAAGTGTAGTGCAATTGCCTGAACAATACAATGTAGACAAAACGAGAAAAAGGTTCTTTGACAGCACATGCATTAAATTCTTGACTCCTAATTGTCCTTAGATTACAAAATATATCCACAATACCTCACATTGGTATCAGGTAATTTTCCACAACTTTCAGCACCATGTATTAAACCTGCAATAATTTAGAACTGCAGTAAATAGTCACTACAGCATCATCTGGAGGGATATGTTTGGCCTTAGTGCCTTGGGTTAGGGAAGAGGGGAAAAAAAAGCCAGGATTTCTGCTCCTGATCGCTATACAGTCTAATCTAGTTGAGCCTGATCCAGTTCTAAAACAACACCCACATACACACAATTTCCCACAGGAGGCATTGGACAGTGATCTAATGCAAATAAGCCCAGCACACGAGAGACAGCTCTTTGGAGTTAATACATTATTTAAGAACCAGAAAAGTGAAGTCCCATCTCAGTATTCACAGAGTAACCCAGCCACAGTTCAGAAACTGGATCCCATCTAGGCTCCCCAAGCTCCCAGACACACTGTCTGACTAATGCAGCACTGCAAATATGCAGGGTATTTAAATTTGTGGGTTTCGGAGATTATCTCCTTCGTCAGGTGAGTGAGTGAAACCTTTCACTCACTCACCTGACGAAGGAGATAATCTCCGAAAGCTTGTGATTTTAAAATAAAACTGTTGGACTATAACCTGGTGTTGTAAGATTCCTTACATTTGTTCACCCCAGTCCATCACCGGCATCTCCACAAATTTGTGGGTACAGGAAAGGCCATTAGGCCCAACAAGCCTATCCCATTTTCACAGATCAACGCAGAAATGAAACTAATTGTCTTTTGAGCCCATTTATACCATTCGCATTAATGTCCTTCCCTGGTAACATATTCCATAACTCCATTACCCTTCGAGTGAAAAAAGTCCTGCCAGATTTCCCTTTTTACTCCTACATTCCTCATTTTCATTTTCAATTTGTGTCTCCTGGGGTTTGAACCCTTTACCACAGTGAGCAATTGGCCTGACTTGATCGTGTCAATCCTTTAGGTTTGCTGCAAAAATTTTAAAACACAGATGCAGTCCAGCTCCCACCTCTTCCCTCCGCAGGCCCCAGTCTGCCGTCAGCAGCCTTGAACCTCTCCCTCCCAAGGCCAGATTTTTCTCTTCTGTCCCAAGCCCTGTTCTGCTGCCTCTTCCCTCTTTCCCTCCGTTCTTTACGACTCTCTTATTTTTTTTTCCAAGCTGCTGCAATTTATTTTAAATTTTTGTTGTTCCAGACAACTCCCATTACTTCCTGAACCCTCTCCCCACAGGCTACTCTTGCTCATTTGCTTTTTTTTAATCCACCTAGACTGCTCCGAAAATTAAACTGCTCTGAGAGGCTACCACACCTTCAATGACTTTCAAGCAGAATGCAAGCTGTTAGCAGCACTTTTGCATCAATTCTAAAGTGAAGTGTTTAAGCTTTGTCCAAATTTTGCAGGACCACTTAGACACATTTATTGTCAAGGTTGATATGTCACATGACCTTAATAACTATTTTGCTCCAGAGTACTCAGGACTTTTCTCCAGCATTATTACATGTGCCCTGCCCCACCACCACCTCACCTTCCCCCCCAACCTCACCCGCCCCTCATCCCCCACGCTCCCCACCCCCCCATGCCAGTGTCCTGCTTACTTTCTAGCAAGCACAAGTTAGACAAGGATATGATAAGGATCAACTGTGATTCTCTCCATGATTGAACATCCTGACAACACTGTCTAGGCTTTCAATGGCCACTTTAGTGAGGTGGCTGAAGGTGATTGATGCCTGTGAAATGTAAAACACCATGAGTTAGGCAATTCAGAAGAGGAGGAGAGAAAATTGGATTTAAAAGAAAAATCAACAGAATGCATTACAAAAGGATATTACTGTGTAGTATTTTGGTATCTGAGCTCACTGAAAGTTTCAGCACATTGAAGGTTTCAACACAAGCCCCAGGCTCCCTATGTAGAGTGTGAAACTGCAGTGTTCCTATCAAGTGCATAACTGATTTCCTAATCGTACCAGCAATTCGCACTTAAGAGCACTGTGCTGCATTACAGAAAGCCAACAAATTTGGAAAACAGTGCTTTGCATTCGCAATAAGAAAGCAGTTTTAGATGTTTCACGTACATCACTTAGACTCCAGGAGAGAAGAACAATGAATACATCAACCATATTTTTCCAGAGAGAGATCAAGGGGTATCAACCTTGTCCAACACTCAAATAAAATGACACCACATTAATAGGACAGGCTGCCATTGTAATCGGCTGTCTTGAAAAAATTAGAAATGCAAAAAGGAGATGACAGTCAAGTGTAGCAGGCTGGGTATGTACATGTTCCAGAGCTCGACTGTCAAACTAAATAAAATCCTTCAGCACAGCCCCATGGACACTTAATGCGTCACACACATTTAATGTCTCCATATCAACGTGTTGATGAAGAACATGCCACCCTGGGTAGATGCCGCTACTCCCCTCCGGGGCAATACTTTACCTCTCTCATCAGTATTTGCCATTTGATCATTGATCCCTCTCTTGTCTCTAGAATTCAATTCCTCACAAACAACCTTTGTCTCTATTCTATCGATGCCACTACGGACACTGATCCTCTGAAATGATCTGAAGGCTCATCCCATTATCTCCTAATTCAAATTAATTCTTTCCCAGGACTTCAAACCTGTGGAATTCCTTACCTCCCTCAGTATTTCCTTCCTCATACAGCATATAGCTTTTGTAAAATCCAAGTTTGGTGTTACCTGATCACTACTGCCTGATCTGGCTCATATTCTCTCTTACTCAATTCATTCTTGGTGGAGTTCTGCACTGTGGGCCTCAGCCCTTCACCTTGGTTTCGCCATAATAAAAATCCAATTAGTAATGCAGCACAATATTAATTTGTCACAATTATTTTTAAAGCAATTATCTTACCCTCTGAAAATGTAACGTGCTGTCTCCATTTTCATTTCCATTTTTACAATAATATTAAAGGTGTTTGTTTTACATTTAATAGCGGAAATACAGAAATCCACCATTACTTTTACAGAGGGACCAGTAAAATTATATTGCAGCATTCAAACTTAATTTATAGAAATGTCGTGAAATTTCATCCGAGGCCCAGCACTTCCTAACAAGGCTTGTTGTGTAAATTTAACGTGACAGTGTATCTTACAGCTTCAGCAAGCTCCGAAAAAGCAGACATTCAAATGATTTTCTTCAAATTCGGCTGTAATAAACTAGAAACATTGGGCTGGAATTTGTTGTGTATTTGCACCCAGAGACATGTGTAATTGTGCAAATACCCGGCGTAAAAATTGATAAAACTCGAGTGCAAGTGTGTTATGCAAGTAATTGTGCTACAACCGAATTTCCTCGCTCTTTTATGCCCCTCTATCGATTCCTGCATCCAAATGCATCTCGGCTCTTTATAATGGCTCTGCCCCCAGTTTAAGGAGCTGTACATGTGAATTACGCTAGTTCAAAATAGGTGTAACATTAAGCCCAGAATTTGAGGCACAGCTGGTAACAAAATCATTTTTCTGGTGCTTTATTGCTTTTTTTTGAGCATTTTTTTTTATTGATCGTCACTGAGATGTATGCTGTATTTTCTGTTTCTTTAAATGCATTTTTATGTCATCAGTATAAGTCACATTAAAAATTAAAAAGCTTCCACGATTGCTTGTTCTTAAACATGCTATGCCTAATGTGCATGAATGATAGTCAAGTTGCTTAAAACTTTAATTTTCATACTTAAAGGTGTGAGTTCAGAGCTTTCCTGGGGCCACAATTGTTTCTGCTGATTTTCACTTGTGTATGCCCATTTTTACGTTTGTCAATGAGATTGGCAGGAAATTTGGATTAAATAGACATCGGCAGAATGGGTATAATTTCAGGTGCAACTTCTGGGTTACACTCCCGCAGGAAATTCCGGGCCATTTTATCTCCAAATATGTTTCACAGACAAGTTTGTTGTCTACTCCAGTCAGAGAACACAACAAGCAGCTCCTATAGACTAGAATCTAGTAATACACCAGGATTAAAGCAGCAAGTGGGATCTTTATACACTTCACATATATCCTCAAAGGACACACATGAAAATTAGCATAAGCATAGATATAAAATTATTTCAAACATTAACAATTCTTTATTATAAAGAAAGGAGCTTGTATCTGGTCATCCCCTTTAACGTTTCCGCATCTGGAGGCACTGACTGAAACAGCCCACTCGCACCTCACACAAGAGGCTATTCTTCATGGAGAAGTCTAAACTGTAAAACTATTTGGTCATGGGAGTATCATTGTACAGCCTGATCTTACTTTCCTTTGGCAAGTATGACTCTCACTTCAAGAACCAAAAGGTTGTGGGTGCAAGTCCCCCTCTAGGATTTGAGCCTGTATTCTAGTCTGACACTTCAGTGCAGTACTGAGGAAGTGCTACATTGCTGGAGCTGCCATCTGTAAGATGAGGGGCCCGATATTAGGAGGGAGGCAGGTTGGCAGCGGGGGGTCGACTGGGCACGCGATCGCAGCCTAATTGAAGGTACTTCCGTGTGCTTCCGGGTTTCCCGTTCCAGACCTGCGCAGCAGGCACACTGCACACCCGCATCACAGGCTGCCAGCAAGAGGAGCCCTATTTAAAGGGGCAGTCCTCCAATGCTCCTCCTGCAGCAAAGAACCAATTTTGGATCATGGAGCAGGCCAGTGGCAAGGCTGCTTTAAGGTTCTCTGACTCCTCACTCCAGGTGCTGCTCGATGGGGTGAGGAGGAGGAGGGAAATATTTTTCCGTCGGATGGGAGGAGGTGGCCTCCCTCCGCCACCAAGAAGGCCTGGCTGGAGGTGGTCGAGGAAGTCAGCAGCAGAGGCAATGTGTGCAGACCCTGGGTCCAGTGCAGGAAGCGCTTTAATGACTTAACCAGGTCAGCCAAAGTGAGTATACTTAAGCATTCTCCCACACTCCGTCTTCCACATCACCTCCACCACCACACAATTCCTTCTGCACTGCCACCACAACGCTCTCATTTCACTCCTCACATCCACTCAACCATCAACCTCACCTTGCCTGCACTTACTCACCGCCCCACTACTCATTCGAACACTACCACGCAACCCAATCCTCATACAATCTCATGGCTATGTCTCACACGCACCGTCCCATGCATCTCCCTCACGCTCACCCCCACCCACACCAATGCATGCAGCAGGTCACCATGCAACCATCATTCAATCACGCCTCTGTGTTTTGCCTTGATAGGAGAAGAGATGCCAGAATGCCCGGGAGAGGGCAAGGACCGGAGGGGGCCCGCCACACCAGGTGGTCTTAACAGACGCGGAGCAACAGGCACCAGAAATAAGCCGGACGCTGGAGTGCCTGTCCGTGGCGGATGCCGAGACTGGGAGTGCACAAGCGACTGGTGACAGAAATCTAACACTCAGCACTCATGATAGCGAATGATCTTAGCATCACTTGGCATCTGCAGCACCTCCACATCTGTCCACATGCTTAATATTGCTTTCTGCTTTCTTGCAGGGCCATCTGCGAGCACCATGACTGCAGAGGGCGATTCCTCAGAGGACCTGCCGGCCTCTGAGGGTGCATCGTCACATCTGAGGCAGCCATCCACCAGCGCAGATACACGTACCCTGTCCTCATTTATTTGGGCTTGCACATGATGAGTCACCACGCACATGTGAGCACGAGCAGGCCATGATGGCAGGGGCAGCCGTGGAGAGTCCGCGTCGGTGGGAGCACTCCTCTCCAGGCTGTGCTCAGCTGGACCCAGATGCTGAACCCTGGGGGCCAGCCATGAAAAGGAGAGTCATCGAGGGCCAGCAGCACATTGCCGAGGTACTGGAACAGTTGCCATGCGCACTCTCCACAATCGTTCAGAGGATGGAGGAGTCCAACTCCTGCTTGAGTGGAATGGTGGCACAGGTACAGGAGGGTACCTCCGAGATAGTGTCACAGGGACGTGAAGGCATCTCTGAGATAGTGTCGCAGGTAGGTGCGGGAATGTCTGCGATGGAGGAAAGGCTAGTCTCCTTCGAGCTTCAAGCACGGCGCAACAATGAGTCCATTCAGGCCCTGATAACTGATAAATTAATTGATTTAAGTGGGATCCCGCCAGCTTTAATTGCCGGTGGGAGTCCCGCATGCGGGGGCTGTGCGCCATCTAAGCGTGTCATTGTGGAACCCGGAAGTGGGCGGATTGGAGCCGAGCTCCGGACCCGCCCTGGGAATCCCCAGTTTTCGGAGCCCCCCACCCGCCACGAACGCCCACGCTCGGACATCCGAAAATCGAGCCCAAGATGTCTGTCAGTTCAGGGGTACAAAAAAGATTCCATGGCACACTCTGAAGGAGAGCAAGGAGTTCTTCTGATGTCCTGGCCAACATTCCTTCTCAACCAATACCACCAAAAATAGATTAATTGGTTGATCATTTCATTTTCTGCTTGTGGGATCTTACTGTGCACAAATTGGCTGCCACATTTGGCTACATAATAGTGCTTACGCTACAAAATCTATTCATTGGACATGATCTCTTGAGGAAGCAATAAAGGTATTTATAAATACGTTCTTTCTTGGTGACCATACATTCATACTACCCGCAGTTATACGTGGATAAAGCAGAAAAAGAAAGCTTATGACTGTCACAGAAAACTAAATACTGCAGAAAGCCTAGAGGAGCATAGAAAGTACAGGGATGATGTAAAAAGGGAAATAAGGAAAGCAAAGAGAGGGCATGAAAAAATATTAGCTAGTAAGATTAAAGAAAACCCAAAGATGTTTTATCAGTACATTAAGAACAAGAGGATAGCTAAGGAAAAGGTGGGATCTATCAGGGATGATAAGGGTAACTTGTGTGTAGAAGCAGAGGATGTGGGTAGGGTTTTAAATGAATATTTTGTCTCCGTATTCACAAAGGAAAGGGATGATCCTGACATAGTAGTTAAAGAGGAGAGGTGTGAAATTTTGGATAAGGTAAACATTACAAGAGAGGAGGTACTAGAGGGACTGGAATCCTTGAAAGTTGATAAGTCACCAGGGCCGAATGGATTGTTTCCTAGGCTATTGAAGGAAGTCAGGGAGGAAATAGCAGATGATCTGAGGATCATTTTCCAATCCTCACTAGATTCAGGGGAGGTACTGGAGGACTGGAAGACTGCAAACGTAGTACCATTGTTTAAAAAGCGTATGAGGAAAAGGCCAAACAATTATAGGCCGGTTAGTCTTACCTCGGTGGTGGGCAAACTATTAGAATCAATACTGAAAGATAGTCTAAACTGTCACTTGGAAAGGCATGGTTTAATCAGGGATAGTCAGCATGGATTTGTTCAGGGAAGGTCATGCCTTACAAATCTGATAAAATTCTTTGAGGAAGTGACAAGAAGGATTGATGAGGGTAGTGCGGTGGATATTGTCTACATGGATTTTAGTAAGACATTTGACAAGGTCCCACATGGCAGACTGGTCAGAAAGGTAAAAGCCCATGGCATACAGGGAAATGTGGCGAATTGGATCCAAAATTGGCTCAGTAACAGAAAACAAAGGGTAAAAGTCGATGCAAATGGAAATCCGTTTCCAGTGGTGTGCCACAGGGCTCAGTGTTGGGTCCCTTGCTGTTTGTGGTGGAAATTAATGATTTGGACTTGAATGTAGGGGGCATGATAGGCAAATTTGCAGACGACACAAAAATTGGCCATGTAGTTGATAGTGAAGAGGATAGCTGTAGACTCTAAGAAGATATCAATGGGTTGGTGGAGTGGGCGGAAAAGTGGCAAATGGAGTTCAACCCGGAGAAATATGAGGTAATGCACTTATGGAAGGCAAACAGGAAAAAGGGAATACGCAGTAAACGGGAATATATTGAGAGGGGCAGAGGAAGTGAGAGACCTTGGAGTGCATTTGCACAGGTCCCTGAAGGTGGTATTACAGATAGATAAGGTTGTGAAGAAGGCATATGGAATGGTCTCCGTTATTAGCCGAGGTATAGAATACAAAAGCAGGTATGTAATATGGAATTATATAAAACGCTGGTAAGGCCACAGCTGGAGTATTGTGTGCAGTTCTGGTCACCACATTATAGAAAGGACGTAATTGCTCTGGAGAGAGTGCAGGGAAGATTTACAAGAATGTTGCCAGGGCTTGAAAATTGCAGCTACAAGGAGAGATTGGATAGGCTGGGGATGTTTTCCTTGGAGCAGAGGAGGCTGAGGGGAGACTTGATTGAGGTGTACAAAATTATGAAGGCCCAGATAGAGTAGACAGGGAGTACCTGTTTCCCCTAGCGGAGAGTTCAAGAATTAGAGGACATAGATTTAAGCTGATTGGCAGAAGGATTAGAGGGGACATGAGGAAAAACTTTTTTACCCAGAGGGTGGTGCGTGTATGGAATTCACTGCCCGAATTGGTAATAGAGGCAGGGACCCCCAACTCTTTTAAAAAGTATCTGGACCTGCACCTAAAGTGCTGTAAACTGCAGGGCTACAGATCGGGTTCTGGAAGGTGGGATTAGAATGGGCACCTGGTTGTTCTTCGAGCCGGCGCGGACACGATGGGCCAAATGGCCCCCTTCGGTGCTGTATCTTTTCTATGGTTCTATGATTCTATGATAAAGATCAGGAGCAGGAACACGGCTGATTTGCCCCATCCCAATGTAAGAGCACTGATGATAATTGTAGAGCTGCTACTGCTACTCTAGCTTAAATCAGCACAGACCAGGAATGGTCTATTGCCTAGTACTACACCTTCAGGACACCCTTTCCTCCTTCTTCCATAAATCATACGTCTTTCTTCTCTCTCATTTTAAGCCATTTTCCATTCCTTGTAAAAGAGTAATAGGTAGCCAATCCACTCCAAGGCCTCTCCTTTTGCTTCTCAAATATTTTATTAGACATCTGGTTGACTTACTTTCAGTCTGTCAGGAAGCACTTTACCTGCTCTCACTACCTCCTCTGGATCTTGCTGACAAATTCAAGGGGAGAAGGTCAAAATAACCAATCGGTACTTAACATAACAGCCACCAGCTGGTTTATGATTGAGGCTCTACCACTGTAGGAAAGCATTCAGAGCAGTCCTGCCCAACATTTGGCACGAACAATGACTTTTGTCTCCAGCTCAGACCAGTTTTCCAACCAGGCTTCCTCGGCAGGGCTTCCAGATATAACGGATTGGGTGGTGCACCAGCTGAAAGATCAGGGCTTCTCCACAGGGAATCTACCTGCCACTGACCTACGAAGAGTCCAGAACATCTATCCCAACTAATTAGAGTACATCTGGTGGCACTCACGCATCTTCCGCAAGTCAGCGTGATCCTTCACCATGAGGAGCACGTTGTAGAAGTAAGCTGAAAGGACGACCTCCATGCCTGGCTCACACACAGCCAATCCTGACAACCTGTTATGCAAGAGGTCCAGGAAAGGTTCTATGTAGATGGAGTATAACTGGCCAGATGTGGGGCACCCCTAACATACTCCTCTCCCAAAGCATAAGAGGGCCACCTAAGATCTGTAATCTTAATTAGACACCCTGCAGCAGCATTTGGAAGTCAGATCTGGGAAACAAAATGCAACCCGAACCCAAAGACCCGCAGAGTTCCGAACAAATATTCATGATCCACCCAGTTGAACACTATCTCCTGATCTAAAGAAAGGAAGACACTTGACAGATCAGTCATCTGAGATAAGTGGATCAGGTCCCAGAAAGCATGGATGGTATCGTGCATTGAGTGGCCTGGGACTGTGTGGGACTGGTCTGGTTGGCTCACATAGGCCAGCATGGTGCCAAAGCGACTACCTCCTCCAGACAGCCTGCTCAAGTTTGGGAAATTACCATCCAAGCGGTCTTTATCATAACACTCGGGTGCAGAATGCAAACTTACCAACACACTGCAGTATCAGGTGCTTACTTCTCTCATTCTCTGAGTCATAAGATCCCCTCTCTAGGCAAATCTACTTTGAGCTGACCAAACTCAGATACAGAAAATTGTGGAAACATGATGACATGGTACAAAGTGAAATTCCCTTATATAAAATAGCTCAGATGGATACAAACAAATGCCATTTCCAATAAACAATGAAGGAAAAAAATTGGAGCTTGGTAACAATGTGTAAACATCAGTGTATCACCAGGAGCTTTCCTTGTGGATTGTGGATTCAATCAGCCTATAATATGTAACACAGCAAATCCAAGAAATAAAAAATCCATGGTAACTCTAACAGATCAATAGAAAATTATACAGAAGCATTTTAAATTTGGACAAATGATTGGCATGGAGTCAAAACCTCAGATCATGACATCCTGCTGAGCACCAGAACATGCAATTATAGCGATGTGAAGAGGTTTTCTTGACTGATTTGCCATTTGGGGCACTGTACTAGCTTGTTATAATTAGTGATTTCACTTCTGAACCTCTGAGTTTCCTGGTGAGTTACAGAAAAGACAGAATTTCAATTAGTGGAATAAAATATAAGACTATCATTGGTTGCCCAGTAGTCTGCATTTGTGTCCGGGACTGCCTGATCTTGCTTTATGTTCCCAATAGTCAAGAAGAAAAAGTTTACCCAAACCCGATGCTTAAGTGAATCACTGATCATCGTTTGAATCACTTAATTATCTACTAATAGCTGCAGAGTTTTACAGAGTCCAATAGAGAATGCCTTACTTGGTATTTGTGCTTTCAGTAATCCCATGTCCCCAATTCTAGCATAGACACTTTTATCATATGCCACAGATGGAGCTTTGGAGATTCAACCATTCATAATGTGTTTGCCAGTGGGCAAGAGAGAGCACAACCCTTCCTCTTAAAAAAAAATAATTTCTATCTCTCACACGATAGCCTTATGGCCTCCAAGTGCCAAATTAGTGGCAATTTGGAGCATTTTTGCAGGATGAATTAGTCTATTAGATCTGGGTTCAAATTAAGGAGCTAATTATACTATGGGTACACCTGCGGAGTGCAATCCTGAGCTGGCAGATCCAAGTTATAGAACCAGCTCCCATTACTCTACTCTGCCAGAAACAAAGGAATTCTACACTGTATTCCCACGTGCATCCAGAGTGCTCTGCTCACTGGCTTCCAAATGTTGTTTAATTTTCAAGCTCAGAGTGAGCTAATATTAAAAAGATTCAGTAGGCCCCCTCTAAACTTTTGGCTTTGAACCAGACTGTGGCTATACTTCAGCCAGCAAGAAATCCTGAGGATTGTCATTGGCACTCTACAGATGCACTGTAGTGTAACTAGCCCCTTAGATTGAACCTAGACCTAAATGAAAACAAATTAATTTCTCAAAATGACTCCAAATCATTCTTCAAAACTACTCCAAATTACTATTCTTTTCAGGCTACCTTAACAAACACTGATCTGACTCGTAATACTGCTCTGATTTTGCATTGACAAACTGGTAGCACAACTTACCCATTACAGGATCAGCTTAGGTTGCGTTGTTCCCACAAGCAGAAGTAAAGAGGGACTCAAAATAAAAGCCACCTTGTGGGATGCTGATGGCTCAGCTGGAGAGGATATGAGTGATACAGACTAGAAAAGACCCAGTTTAAATCCACTGGGCACGATTTTAACATTGAAAAATGGGTGGGTTGGGGGCAGGGGGGGCATTGAAAATCACACCCATTTCAGGCCCGCCTCCAACTCGCCCATTTCCAGTTTTCACTGGGGCGGGACGAGGGGCGGGCAACCAACCCGCTCCCAGGAGGCGGGTTGGTGACTAAAACCTTTCAAGGAGGCTGCAGGCCTCCATTTTTTACAGATTTTGCAATTTCAACCCCTGGGGGCTGGGATTCCTAGGCCTTCTATATCACACCACGTGAGAGGAGGCGAGAAGGCCCGAAACTGCAGGTAAGTGCCTTTCTGGCACAGCTTGTGGGCCCAAAAGAGCAGGAATGCTTCCCCCAGGCCCAACAAGCTTACCTGCAATGACCCCCCACCCCGATCCCTGACCTCACCCCCCCAAAGATCACGGTCCCCTGCGATAACCCCCGACCCCCTCTCAATGATTGTGGATGCCCGCGATGATGACCCCCAACCCCCCCGCAACGGTTGCAGACCCCACGATGACCCCCAACCCCCCTAACGATCACAGACCCCCGCAATTACCCCCAATCTTGACACCCCTCATGACTGACCCCCGATCCCTCCCCCCATGACTGACTCCCCCCCCGTGACCTCCATGCCCATTACTGCCCCCCATGCCCATGTGACGTTATGCCCACAGGTGCCCCCATGCCCCATCCGCATCAGTGCCCCTGTGCCCACCCATGCCCCTGTGCCCACCCATGCCCCCCATGCCTCCCCGTCCCATCCGTACAATCAAAGACTTACTTTTTCACGTCCTCTCCCTGACTGCTCTCTGTCAATCAGGCTAGCCAGTCGGATAGCAAACCGACAAAAAATAATGTCCTTATGTCAAAATCGTAAGGACATCCAGGAAACCCATACTTCTAGGTTTCCTGTCCACAATTTGACCCCACCCACCCCCTTCCTAGATCGGGGTCAAAATCATGCCCACTGTGTCTACTGAGTTAGTTGATTTCACCTGCGGTGGTGTTAGCGGTGCTACAATTGAGTTACATTGAATCTACAGCACAGAAACAAACTATTCAGCCCAACTGGTCTATGCCGGCGTTTATGCTCCACATGAGCCTCCTCTCTCCCTATTTCATCTAATCCTATCAGCATATCCTTCTATTCCTTTCTCCTTCATGTGCTTATCTAGCTTCCCCTTAAATGTATCTATGCTATTTGCCTCAACTACTCCTTGTGGTAGCACATTCTACATTCTTACCACTCTGTGGGTAAAGAAGTTTCTCCTGAATTCTCTATTGGATTTATTAGTGAATATCTTATACTGGTGATCTCTAGTTTTGGACTCACCCACAATGGAAGCATTTTCTCTATATTTACCCTATTAAATCCTTTCATTACCTTAAAGGCCTCGAACAGGTAACTCCTCAGCCTTCTCTTTTCTAGAGAAAAGAACCCCAGCATGTCTTTCCTGATTAGTATATCCTCTCAGTTCTGGTATCATCCTTGTGAATCTTTTTTGCACCCTCTCCAATGTTTCTATATCATTTTTATAATATGGAGACCAGAACTGTGCACAGTACTCCAAGTGTGGCCAAAGTTGAACATAATTTCTCTACTTTTCAATTCTATCCCTCTAGAAATGAACCTCAGTTTGCTTGGTTTGCCTTTTTTACAACCTTATTAACCTGCATCGCTACTTATAGTGATTTGTGTATCTGTACCCCATGATCCCTTTGCTCCTCTACCCCATTTAGACTCTTATTATCCAAGCAATATGTGGCCTCCATATTCTTCCTACCAAAATACACCACCTCACATTTATCTATATTGAAATTGGACTCGGGGAACGGGGAAGAAAAATACTGTTCCTGCTCCTGATTACATGGTTATGATTGTTGGATAAGGACAGGATCAGATTTGTTGTAATGTCCTTCACACTTGAACAACCTGCCAATATTCCTTGTCTAGGCTCCCACATGAAAAATGGCCACCCAGTCTGGGCACCAAAAGGCAACTATTCAGATAGCTACCTCAGTAAGGAATAAAGACCTTCAGTAGAAAAGAGGAGAACATTGCAAATAAAAAGAGGGGGGGAAAGAAGAAAGAAAGAATTTGCATTTATATAGCACCTTTCATGACTTCAGGATGCCCCAAAGCACTTTACAGCCAATGAAGTACTTTTGAAATGTAGTCACTGTTGTAATGTTGGAAATGGGGCAGCCAATTTGCGCATAGCAAGGTCCCACAAACATCACTTTAGTTTATTGGCATTGAGATGTGACCTTTTACCATTGTCATTGTTCCCGTCATGATTTAGGGCCAATGGTTTGTGGCCAGCATTTTCCACCTCTGGAACAAAAAGGCTTTAAACAATATTCAGCAAAGATCCCAGGCAGTCTCAAAATGTATTCTCATTAAGAGTGCTGTAATAAAAAAAAGTCAGCTGTATAAATGAGTACACACTGGCTTTATGACAAAAGCATATGATATTCAAGGGATATGATTCACTCATTTATATTTATATATCATTGTTTGGTCATTGTATCCACAAAACAGGAGTATAAGAATTAATACAACTAGAGACCACTCAAATGTTATGTGAAACATGACAGGCCTTGAGTTGCTGAGACCATGGAAGTGTCATGCTAAGGAAGAAAATGATTCAGATGGTACAATGTAGGATGTAAGGTTAGTCAGATGTTCTGGAGCTTGATTTTGAAGGCTTTCTTCTGAAGATGAAATAAAGTGGGGTAGAGTCCATTATAGGGCAGATTGTACATTGTCTGTGGAAGGAGTAGGTTTCACAGACTGTGCTCTTTTGTGTTTTTGATCAATTAGGGAACTTGAGAGTCCAAGACCCATAAAATGTTAACCAAACCCTTTAAGGAATATATTTATCCTGACGTTAGATAACCAAGATGTTCTTTCACTAAACTTGCCATTGATCCAGTAGAACCATCATAAGATACTTATCTTCCCCATCCCCACTGAAAGGTGGCTTTAATTTCCCAAAATGAGTCATTTAGATTCAAGGTGTAATGTGTGTACATTGAAGCAGTTGTTGAGAACAATCCTCAGCTGCTCACACTTCCCAGTGCAGAATGTTTTTTTTTCTTTCAACTAGTGAGATTTTATTTAAACCAATATTTTACTTAACAAGAAATTACAACACAGAATTCACACAAAATTATATGAAATGTAATCAGAACAGTCCACAATGGACAGCATACAAGTGATATCACAAAAAGAACCAATGAGCAGTGAGCCCTGATTCTGCAGCTGCAGCAGTCAAAGGAGCTATAAAGCTGTGACGTTAAGAGATTAACTTCAACATTTTACACTTGATATATATATATACACACACATATATATTGACTGAGCCAAGATTTAATAAAATCGGAGAGAAAACCTAAATGAAGTACATCAAAGATGGGACCAAATTATAGCAGACCCTTCGACATGTAGAATCAATATGTGCTGTGATTCAAGTATCAACCAGTTCGTGCTTCTAGAGGAGCTGAGAGATTTGGTCACTAACAAAGACACCACCAGCTGAACATGTATTAAATGGTTACAGTGTTTGATTCTGACTGGTGCATTTTAGCATTGTCCAACCGTTGCTTGATGCCAAGCTTGGGGTTTAAAAGGGAAGTGATGAATTCTACAGTTTTCAGGTCCTTGGAAAGAATGAGTTAGAGTAGGAGATAATGCAATCAGTCTTGACTTCAATGCACTTGTAAGAATCAATACAATAAATACTATCACACTAGGTTAGGTTTGTTACTGGATTTTACTCATGAAAAACTTGATTTTTCATTGAGATAAGTTTTGAATCATATTGAAACACTGAGGAATCCCCATCCGACTATTTCTCTTTTCTCATCAATATACAATGCTAACATAACAAAGATCCTAATGAATTAAAAAGGACAAAGTGGGGGTGGCATGCATTTGCAAAGGGCAAAAGCCTTCTGCACAAGTAAGATGCTATGTAGGTTCTGTCCACTATGGCAGTGTCCAAACAAACATAGCACCACTTTACTTGTCCAACACTTTAATTCTCTTGCCACAATTTTTCCAGGATCATGGTCAACAATGGCTCACTGTATCTATGGTTGGAGCCACAGTTCCAAAATTGGTTTTATTTTTATTGAATATGTCATGATCTAGTTTGGAAGTATGGGTACAGCGGGGAGTAACACATCCATTCCATGGCAGTGACTGTGGCGTGGTTCGGGGGGTTAGGGGGAAACGGTGTGAGCTTTTCAAACCCTTAATCATCTTGGGGTCTTTGTGCAACCGATGGAAAGAGGAGCAGCAATGAGGGCCTGTATCCATATTCCATGGCAAGTCAGTGCCAAATATGCATCACAATTTCTTGTGGTCCAGGATAGGGACCTCAACTTGACAATCCTAGAAAACCCACATTTTGGTCCGTGTGGTACCTGAATAAATCAGAATATTCACCCCAGTGCTTCAAACTCAGGCTAAGCCTATTAATGCACCACAATGTGTGCAGTACCCTCAATCCATAATAATATTGAACTGAACTGCCAGAAAATTGGAAATAGTAACTGCTACACAGCAGTTACATATTCTTGTTTGTGTGACTCCCTATCACATTTTGAACATAAATGATAAAGGTAAGCTGTTTTGTGTAAGGTGAAAACTAATAAAGATTATAGAACACACACACACATTATAAGTGTTTTGATATGGGACTTAATGATAGAAGGTACCCTGTCAACTCCACACCACTCTCTAGCCAGAGAAAATGGGCCTCTGCTCATGTGTGCTTCTGCATTGCTCATTAGTATCTGAGTGATTTTAATGACCACAACAACAACTTGTATTTATAAAGTACCTTTAACGTAGTAAAACTTCCCAAGGCTCTTCTCAGGAGTGTTATCAAATAAAATTTGACGCTGAAGCACATAAGGAGATATTAGGACAGGTGACCAAAAGCTTGGTCAAAGAGGTAGGTTTTAAGGAGTATCTTAAAGCAGCAGAGAGAGGTGGAGAGGTTTAGGGAGGGAATTCCAGAGCTTAGAGCCTAGGCAGCTGAATACACAGCCGCCAATGATGGAGTGATGAAAATCAGGGATGCGCAAGAGGCCAGAATTGGAGGAGCTCAGAGATCTCGGAGGATTGTAGGGCTGTTGGAGGTTACAGAGATAGGGAGGGGCGAGGCCATGGAGGGATTTGAAAACTCGGATGAGAGTTTTAAAATCGAAGCATTGTCAGAACGAAAGCCAATGTAGTTCAGCGAGCAAAGGGGTGATGGGTGAACGGGACTTGGTGTGAATTAGAATGCAGGCAGCAGAGTTTTGGAGCACAATGGAGCACTTTCTCCACCACTTCCCCGCCCATAAAAAATCCTCACTTTGAGAATCTAAAGCTATTTGAGGCTATTTCGCATTCCTAAATTGGATTCAGACCACTTTGCACCCAAATTACGCTATATGGATTGCAATACAAAGCAGTGTTGTGTTAACTTGGTCCAATTAATAGCACTCTTGCTTTTGAATCAGAATAGCATGGTTCCGAGGACTTGAGGGTATAATAAGAGATTGGAGCAGGAGTAGGCCATTCGGCCCCTCGAGGCTGCTCCTCCATTCAATGAGATCACGGCTGATCTGATTTTTACCTCAACTCCTCTTTCCTGCCCTTTCCCCATATCCTTTGACTCCCTTGCTGATCAAAAATTTGTCTAACTCAGCTTTGAATGTATTCAGTGACTCAGCCTCCACAGCTTTTTGGGGTAAAGAATTCCAAAGATTCACGACCCTCTGGGAGAAGAAATTCCTCCTCATTTCCGTCTTAAACGGGCAACTCCTTATTCTGAGACTATGCTCCCTAGTTTTAGATTCCCCCATGAGGGGGTAACATCCTCTCAGCATCTACCCTATCGAGTCCCCTCAGAATCTTGTATTTTTCAATAAGATCTCCTCTCATTCTTCTAAACTCTAATCTAGCCTAACACTTCAGTACTGTGTTAAAGAAGTACTGCACTATGAAAGTAGCCATCCTTCAGATGAAACATTACTCGGAGACCCTTTCTGTCCTTCAGGTGGACATTGGAAGATTCGACAGCGCTATTATAGAATCATAGAAGTTTACAACATGGAAACAGGCCCTTCGGCCCAACATGTCCATGTCGCCCAGTTTATACCACTAAGCTAGTCCCAATTGCCTGCACTTGGCCCATTTCCCTCTATACCCATCTTACCCATGTAACTGTCCAAATGCTTTTTAAAAGACAAAATTGTACCCGCCTCTACTACTGCCTCTGGCAGCTCGTTCCAGACACTCACTACCCTTTGAGTGAAAAAATTGCCCCTCTGGACCCTTTTGTATCTCTCCCCTCTCACCTTAAATCTGTGCCCCCTCGTTATAGACTCCCCTACCTTTGGGAAAAGATTTTGACTATCTACCTTATCTATGCCCCTCATTATTTTATAGACTTCTATAAGATCACCCCTATTCTTGTGGATGAGGGAGTCCTCCAGGTATTCTGGCCAACATTCCACCGTTAATCACCACCACAAAAAGCAGATTAACTGGACATTTATCTCATTGCTGTTTTTGAGATCTTGCTGTGCACAAAATGATTACTGCATTTCCCTACCAAACGACAGTGACAAGGCTTCAAAGTAATTCATATGAAGGCCGCAAGACGTTTGAGACGTGATAATACCCCGTATAAATGCAGCTCGGCTTTTCAATTCAATAACGTTAAGGAGTAGCACAGGCTTTCGCTCTCTCCGCCCCTCCCTGATTTTCCAGAGCTCGGTTTGTCTATTTCAGGTTAGTTTCAGATACTCAGAAGATCAAATTCAATCAACCCAGTCATTACTCAGCACCGAGACCGCTCACAGAAAATTGCAATCAAATGCAGGGGAGAGCGACACAATAAAAAAAGAAGCTTATTCAGCATTTAATAATTACGGACACATTATCCCAACACATTTTTAAATTTAATATAAACCGATAATAACACAGGATGGATGTTTCCGAGCTGATCACGGGGGATGATGCCAAGGGTGTGCTAAGAAGGAATAGATTCAGATACAAACCAGTCACATCTGCTAGCACCTCCTCCCCAATAACATGCGGCATTTGAGACATTTAAATTGTTTAAAGGCATTTGTAATCGTTAAGATCAGAGGAACAAGGCGCATGTAGTTGATGGGGAGAGATTTTACTTTTCAATAACGATTTCCTTTGAAGTTTGATAAATATATGTGCGCGGGGGTGGGCTTCCAGTACACAGAGGAGATAATGAGTTAAACGCTCTCTATTTGCCTCGTTGAGGTGCTTGCTCGACATAAATGCAGCTTCCAGGCCCTTTTGTACTACCTTTCAACAAGAGCATTTTGCCACAAGAGCCCTTAATAACAGGTCTGATAAGCATGTGTAATTTGGCACATTTCGCCCTTCTATTGGGAGCATGCGGCTCAATAATGGCTTCAAACCTAACGAGATGTTTAGTTCGTCTTTTAATGCATAGCAGTAATTTCCCTGTGATGGGCAATATCAAAAGGAAATATTTACAAAACAAAGGGGCATTATCAATAATCCTGGTCTCCCTTCCATTCTACGCAAATAAATATTAAAACGAGCCTTTAAAAGCACAGATACCAAAGAAATCCAAAGAAGTCTGGCCTCAGCAGGAGGAAAGTGGTATAGCTCCAGCCAGCAGTCAGGACTGGTGTAATATCCTAGGTCATATATGGTCACACCTGTAGATGCCGGCGCTCTGTCGCGGAACGTGTGCTATACACATCATGATTTTACTATTTATATCTAAATACATGTTGTTGTTGCTGCTACTGTTATTGCTAGGGGCACAGGAGGCAGAATTACAACAACTATTCAAGTTCTATCATATTGAACATACAATACTGCAAATTAATTCTCAACCCTCCCAATGTAATAGCTTTAAATTCAATGTTCCCCGTACTTTATGGTGGAGGGAGCGGTTTCTCTGTGTGCGTCAGTTAGTGAGTGTGTGAGCCTAGCTGCCTATGAAAAAGTGAAATGTATGACTGAAGAATCTGAAATTACTTTCGCTGCATTTCCTCCTCACGCATTAAGTCTTAAATCAACAGCAGGATTTGGGTGCAGTTCATAATGAAATCCTTTGAAAATCTGTTCTACAATGTGTTGAATGTAGGAGAGGGACAGTTCACACAGACCTGGTAGCTGTGATAGAATCCACCTTCAATCCATTGTACTGTGTCATTAATCTAATTTGTTAAAATCACAGTGTCCCTGCTCGCCCGATGATTTCTCTGCTAATTTGCTCCATACAGCAACATTTTGTATTTATCAGTCACCAATCTTTTAACCTCGGTCCAAAGCAAAAAAACCCTTTGATAAGTTCAAAGCGCTGAGACTGAATTAAGCTCCACTGTTTTAATGAACCCAATTGAATGGGGTTTTGAAAGGGCTGCAAATGGAGTCGGGCCTTGCAGCCGTCTGACGAAAGGGCTCGTGTACGCTTTAGTTCGTTCATATTTAGTTAGTCCTTTTTAGAAAGGTATGCCAGTTTTTTTTTATTGAATGAAGGGTTTGTGATATTGATGTCTGTGATAGTTACCAAGACAATGGCGCGTAGATCTGCAAAACCACCTAATTATTTCGTACCCATGTGCATTATTATTGAGGGGTGGGGGTGGGAGACATTTAATAGTGTTTTATAAAATTCACAAATTACGACGGGCCAGTGTCTGCTGCAGGAAGAGATCGTGATTCTAAAAGTCAAAATTGGTCGGGAGTGCGGTTTATAGAGAATTTGTCTATAAATGAAGAACTCAACCACGGTGCACAGAAGGTAGAGCGGAACCTTAGTTGGTAGACATTACTACAACAAGCGCCGAAAAGCAAGCGACCAGCAATTAGCTACAGACCTGCATTTTTCCCCTCTTACAAACACCGGCGCGGATTATTGGAGGATTTTAGGCAGAACCGTTTATATTTCCAGGCCAGTAAGCATTAGTACATGTATTCGGCGTTAGCATAAGAAAAGAAGAGGCCCTGTGAACTCCATTCACCTCCTGACCCTCTCCCCGGTGCTGAACAGCAGTACTTTCAGACTCCCAGCCTCTCCGACAGCCTTTGACTAGACCCAGGATTCCTAATCAGGGTAATTTAATATAGCTTAAGCCTCTGTTCGCTTTATTTTAAGCCCTTCTATGGTTTGTTTCGTGGCATTCACTCCTCTCATCCATCATTAGCGATCTTTAGTTGTTGAATGTAATGGCCTGATATGAGACTACAACTTCCTTTTCATGTACAGAGAGAGAACGAGCGAACTGGGGTTCTATATAATGATTAAAACATTCCCAAGGACTCAGTCACTCGTGATAAAATGTCCAAGCACTAACAAGGCCAAGGCAGACATGAATTTAAACGGGAACCAGAACCCAGTTGATTTTATTCTGTGATTAGTAATCATGGCCATTGTGTAAATAATCCATACCCCTCATCTCATGTGGATTAAGTGCTAATAGATTTTGAACAGGGGGGACTGTCTATTGCTGAGGAATAGATACACGTCCAGTGCTATGCGTGGAGTCGTGGGACCATGCCCGGGCCTGTAACACAAAGACCCCTATTCATTAGCCGATGACAAGCGGAAAATCTTCATTGAATAAATGAATCAGAACTAATCAAATGAGATCACGTGGCCCAGCTTCCACTTTCACCTGCAATCAAGTCTTAACTGAACCGGTCTTATTAATAAATGTATGTCGGGCTAATATTCTCCCAAGGCCAAGTCAGAACTGGGTCGCAAGTACAGGATGTCCACACCCAGACAACCTGTCTTTTGCACATTGTGTAGGCCCACATTTATTGAGCATCAGAAACTCATCCAAATCCCTACACCATCCCCCTTCCAGCATCAACAAGTAGGCGACACCGAACAAGATAGGAACTTTATTCAAATCCAATCAATATTTCGCAAACGTCCCCATCAGTTTCAGGTGCAATGTTGCTGAGTCGGGTGGGTAGCAGAATGCAATAAAATAGAACTGATTGGTCGTAAGCCCCGGTATTTAGTGAGCTTTTCTGAACCTAATGTCCTGCGGTACCAAAAACGCTTGTAAAACGCTTTAACCGTCGTCAAAATTTACAGATTTGAGAGGTAAACGAGGAGGATGCGGATCAAGTAAAGTGCCCCCCCGCCCCGCCCCGCCCCGGACACACACAAACACACATCACGACGCTGAGATAGAAACCGATCAGTGATGGAACCGACGCGAGACGGCGAAACTATGTATGGGTGGGTGTGTGTTGTGGTGGCGAGGGGAATTGATCGCACTCTTAGTTATTCATTTATTTCATTTATTTGTAACACTGTGGGTACGCAGAAACGAATTCCAGATACTTCCATTGCATCGCTAAACCCCACAATCACCAAACAGACACACCATAGATCTGCCTCCGGACCCCAGGCATTAAACAACGTCCCTGTTACACCTTAGGTCAATGGACCCTGCCACAAGCAGTTCCTTGGTGGGTCAAGAGGTGGAGGTATTTCTGATAGACTTAAATATTTCATTACACCCCGGACAAGTAACGTAACACAGTCAGGAGTAAATCAGTGCGGTGTAGGAGATTAAAAATAGATTCACACTAGGCGGGTGTGAAAGTTTAACGCCTCTGTGCTGTGATCTGACAACATTGCCATTCGGTTTAGAAAAACTTAGCACAGGCGACACACCTTACCACACTGCAATATCGGTGGGATGTATTGGAAAGAAATAACTTGCATTTATATAGCGCCTTTCACGACTTCAAGGCGTCCCAAAGCGCTTTACAGCCAATGAAGTACGTACTATGATAGTGTAGCCACTGTTGTAATGCAGGAATGGACGCAGATCGCGATCATGGACAACTCAGAAAAGAACAGTGACTGCGAGGAACTTAAAAAAATACTTTTGGGGACCAAAATTATCACTTGGGGTTTGAATGCTTTATAATCTTTCAAATTTGCCGTTTGAAAGCCAGTGGACGGGGAATCATTAGAGAAAAAATAACATTAGCTGATTAATTTAACCTTTTAAGTCTACAAAGCTCTTTTAAAGGCTGGTGAAATGCATATCAAATGCCATTTCACTGTACCTAACACGTGGCAGATACTTAGAGAGTATAAATGCATCTATTTATGTAAGACCGCCTGATATAGGCAAAGCCCTAAAAGTCGTTGACGAGACCACTTCTCTCACCGAGTGCTCCTGCATGAACTCCCTTGTCTCAGGACGGTTTTAAGAAACGGAAGCGTTACCCTACATTCCTTTGCCATCGTTGTCCAGCGATGCATTGTTTCTCAGTTACAGTATAAAGGCAGTTCGGACCATTGCCCGTTGGCCCGAACGCAGCGGTCACTTTGTTTTGCTATTTTTGTATCAGTAACTCTAATCGACCCCAGTTTGGAGATTTTACAAAATATCAGAACAGTGAACTGCACCCTGGATATTTCGGGTCGGTTGTAGATGTGAGGGAGAGGGCAGAACATCCTTCATCTGTTAGAATGGGCATTTTTAATACTGACATTTTGTGATTCACTAAAATGGACCATTCTGTACTGGTTGGGGGGGGGGGGGAGAGGAGTACAACAAACCTTACCAATCAGCCAGCTTTTCGCATTTTTAGACAAGAAAATCGAAATTCTGTCCTATAATGCACAGTTCCTAAAAAGATAGTTTTATTTTCTACGTGGGGGAGAAGAGAAGTCTTAGAATATACAAAATAACATGGCAGTTTCTTTATCTTCTCTTCTAAAAGCAAAGCTCAATGGGCCAGATGGCCTTTTGTTGCTCCATTTTCTTATTTCAATAGTTACTATATAATTAGTGTAGGAGCGGAAATGTATGTCTGGTAATGGAATGTTTCACAAGTTACTGGAAACTGAAGGACATTTTTTCGCCATTTTTATTGTAATAAATCATATTACGTACACTTCAAATTGTTACATTGCTGCTGGGGATGATACACTTCTATCATGTTTGCGACCCTACGAGTTTATATTAAACCGTCTATGAACCAATAACGTTTGATAGTAAGTTTACCGAAAGGAAAATATAGCCCAGAATTGTATCTAGATATCAACACGTCTTAGACATACTATTTAAATTATGATTGGATAACTTTTCCTTTCATCGTGGTGCATTTTACTCAATATTTTAAAATTAATAGTAACAAGCATGGCAATGGAAGGTTATTGGACAGTTTGACGGATGTAATCTGTAGACCATCGCGTACAGTCACTTATAAGGGTCATATCAAATTATACCGATTTATAGTAAATGGGATTTAATCCTATTAAACTCGCAGCTTTCACAGCAGATTAAAATTGTAGCACTTTCCCAGCACATCCTGTCGCCGCAACTCAATGGGCGAAATAGTCAGTTTCATTTATTTTGTACCAATAATGTCAAAATATCACTGACTTGTTTTAAACTTAACTGAACCAACTAAGGCATCAGATGTACATCACCCATTACAGCCCAATAAAACCCTGGTCAACGAAGGCCATTGCAATCCAATGTAGGTACTTGCAATCATTGCACGCATTGCATCCCGATAGAGGCCAATGCACGTACAACAAATCTAGCTAATGCAGACCACTGCAGCCTATTATATGCATTAATTTAGAAATACGGACTACAAACTGTATTTCGTTGATTTTGGGCTTTAATGTGTCTACATTTTATTAATTTTACCAAAGTAAATATCTCCAACCTGAATATTCAAGTGACTATAATTTTTAAAAAATTCTTCCACCTTCACACCTTTTTAAAAAATTAATTGAATTTCAATGTGAATTCGTGTTAAGTGACTCAATTGGTCCAAACTATACAATCTTATTACATCTGCCTTATGCCAAAGGATTTAATGCGAGTTCATGCATTTAATATTTTAATTACGATGCCGAAAGATAAATAATTACTTTATATTTAATCATATTAAAAGTTCATTAGGAGTTTCCCCCAAAACATATCAATTAACAAACTGAAAATAGTTCTAGTGACTGCATATAATTTTATAGCGAATATCTCCATTCAAGATGTATACACTGGAAGCTATTTTTGAAGAGTTTTAAGTCTGATGTGAGTTACTGGAAGTGGTTTTTTGAAAATCCTTTATGTGGGACGTTTTGACTATGTTAAAGGGGCTACATAAAAGCAAGTTGATATTGTTGCTGGGCTGAATCGAAAAGGCGATTGTGCAAACCCTGTACAAATGTAATATCGTAAAGAAAAATAAATTAAATCCAGTTTAATAGAAAAGATGAGACCGTATACAGAGGCAAACAGCTTTCTTATTCCACTTATATTGAAATACTGGTCAATGTTTCTGTTTAATCACTTGAGGTAGATCTCGAGTGAGCTTCAAAGTAAAATACTGCTCCCCGCCTCTTCGCACCTGTCTGTCAGCTCACCATTATACATCTGTTCTGTTTTGGAGAAAATAGTTCACAATTTAAAACTTAAAATATTTCATATTCTATATCTGACCTGGAAGTGATTGGCACTAACAGTGTAATTGGAAAGTATTCCATTCTCACGCGTTATATTCCCACCCCTCATCTGATGAGCACAATATTCACAAGAAATGGTCTGCTCTGAACTAAATTTTGTGCAGTTTTGGTTTGTTAAATCCAAAGCATTTTCTATTATAGCCTGATGCTTGTTTCTGACATTTCATGGACTCCCCTTGTATGGATTCACTTACAGGAATATAGAATAATCTGGTCAGAGAAATAATTGAGCATGTGGGATTTCAAATCCAACCTTTCAGTACACTGTTGTATTGTGATTCAATTTCCTGTATTACCTAAAGCTTTGTTAACATTCTATATTCTGTTTAAACTTGATTTTTTTTTAGTCTACCCAGATTTATAACTTTGTGCAATTTGTTTTGATAAATTTAAAGGATGTGATCACCAAGATATTTATTGGATTTAAAATCACATTAAAACATGAACTACAAAGCATATTGCAATAATGATGGATTCCGAAGTGTAGTTATGATATGCAGGCTAGCGAATTTGATATTTTGCCTTTTTCGATTTATTTGGAAATACCTTAGTCTACGTTTTCATATACATGTACATTCTTAATTTAAATATATCGGCGGTCAATCACTATTATCATCTCTATTTTTATTCTACAGAACAATCGAACTCATTCGGATTTTACTTAAATTGTAAAATGATTGATTTTATATTCATTTTTTGTAGTCTCGATATAATGTTTTACTTACTGTACTTACATATTCACATCAATATCTCCATTCGTTGAGTCTATTGTATTTTAGCCAATTATGGGGCAGGGGTTTTGAATTTGCCGCAATATACATGCGCCTATCGGCCTCATTACAACGCTGTTGTGGGACTCGCTGCTCGTTTCTGGGGGTGTAAATGCAGAACGGTATTGGGTGCGGTAAATTACCCATTAAAGAACATCCCCAGTGTCATTTTGCAAAACTGAAACGAACCTCAGCATCACCCGACGCAAAGTTAAAAACTCACTCCCAACTTCAACTTGCACTTCAAGTAAAAATCCCAAATAAAATTAGAATTTGTGGTATCGACTACTAACACAACACTTAATGAGGTGCAATCCTAAATCGTGTTGGCAGCTGTACTTAAAATATTGTCATTTTTCTAAAATGATGACAACAGTATAGTATTTGCATAAGCTGTGTTCAACCAACAAAGGTTAAAGATGCTTTCTGTACTGTGTGACGTCAATCCCAGAGCCCTCTATACGTTATTTGTTGATTACGAATGAGGAGGTAGAAAAACTTCTAATAGTAAATAAGTCGCAATATCCAGATCTTCAAAATTATCCAAAGCCACAATCAGTAACATTGCAGGACAGGCCAAGAGACCGTTAGTATTAAGGGGGAATCCGTTTCATAATTTTGAGGGTTTTTAAAATCTCTCTCCTGTCCCAGAAATTTGCTAATTTTGGAACTCTTCCAAAAGGCCAACTTACAGTTGGGGTGTTTTTTTTTAAATAGCTTCGTCCTTGCTAATTTGTGAGGTTTTTTTTATAGGAAAATCACACGCGCAATGAATGATCCCTTTTAACCGCTCAGTCAAAACTACATACACTGCTCAGGTACTAATATGCCATCTCTTGCTATGGGTGCCTGTAATTTACACTTAGTTTAAATGGGCGATATTACCCAAACATTACGTGTATTATAATGAGTGTTACAGTTTAACACCAACAATGATATAAATTTTATTGTGACAGCACACAGGGAATAATTACATGTCAAAGAGGTGACAGGTTACAGGGTGGTGAGGGCGGTGATGGCTGTGCTTTGAGAGGAGAGCATGTCACAAACTGCAGCCACGTGGTAAGCTACAAGCTACTCTTGTTACAGCAGTACTTGCCAGCGGATTGTTATCGTGAAGCGAGGCTAACCCTAATTTTGAGAGTGGCCAAATTCTAATCTTTCCCCCAACTCCGTAATTAAATGAGTATAGCTCACAATCTGTAGACCCTCACTATGGGGTGCGACTACAGCAATTATTTCAATGATTAATTGTAAAACGAATTAATGTGGCGCCTGTTCACTACTTGGAATTGCAATATTTTTGTTTTAAATCGGATGTTCCTTATATATATTATACATTTTTCCTGAAAACTCTCAAAATCCTTCATGTTTCTATAGATTTATTAGTTTTGAAGATCTATAGTAAGATTGAGTTATGATTTTAAAAATCCTTAGATTAAAAAAAGGGAGAGAATTCTCACAGGGGCGTCCAAAGGTGTTTCTTGAAGTAAAAATCGCTAAACTGGACGCTACGCTCATCTTCATCTCCGCATAACCTTAATTATTGTATTAGGGACCATTTTTCGTGACGTTTTAATATTTAAATTGAACATTGCTCGCTGGTTGTCCAAAATCACTCTTACATAGAGGTACAGGCCATTGGGAAAGTTTTAAAAATGCTTCTAATTTTCTATTAATGCCCTGCGATCCCCTCTTACTGTTTCATTGTTATTTTAGGGTGAAGGCATCTCTTCTAAAATCGCTGTTTAGATCCTATTTTCTGTTTTATCATTGGGCAGATATTCATAAGTCAATGTGAGGACCTGCCAACCTTTCTTACGGTTTATCTATCCGCGCATTCACACCTGTGAGTTCCACCGTGGTGCAACACATCAAACCGCTGGTCACACCGCCTGTTTAAGACCCAATTACGCTGTTACGATAAGACCGAACGGATCTGGGATATTGGCATGTCGTAAATAGCTTTGTCCATGTTTATTAGTGGGTATGTAATTTAGTGGATATTCAGAAAATGGTCCGTGTTCTCTGGAATATTCTCGTGATCTACTGACAATGAAATATTAATATCATTAGGAGCTGTTTAAGGGGATGTTTAAAATCTATTTACTGAGGCAGTTTGGAGACTCGATTTTCAATTCATTCGCCTGACAGTTTATCCTAGGGAAAGGGGACATTACATTTACTTTACTGATTCATTTGTTTTGGTTTTGCAGGATGTGTGTCACTTGAACTTGCTGCCCAAAATTAACTTTTAGAAAACGTTTGCTTCCAAACTGGTGTCCCTGGAACGTCTAGAAATTGAAGGCCTATGTGTAGGGGGCAAAAGAGCAGTCCAATCTCTCTTTACACCCTGATAGTTACTGATTCTGCTGCCTTTGGTTAAATTGATTTATGGAACAGCTCTTACCTTGAAGTTTAATTTAAGCTTCGATACAAAATAGTTCTATTCCAAAAAGGAAAGCTGGCACATGCTCAATAATGTGACTGCACTTTACAACCCAAGGTGCAACAGATGCAAGCTGGGATTGTATTGACTAGATGCATTGGTGATGGATTTTTAAAATAGACTTTTAGTAAATGAGGCTGTGTTATCGGTATATATTTCGTCTGATTATAGGATACTCTTCGTTCCGAAACAGTCACAAATAGAATTATTTAATTTCAATGGATGGAAAGCGACACTAAACAGGGTTGCCTTTTGATTAGTAAACGACAGATTGGTGAATTTGTGGCTTCAGCCTGTCTTCCTGGTATCAGCAACGTGCTGCTTGTTATTTCCATTAGATAATCTCCCAAACGTAATTAATTAAGATTAATGCACTTAAATTCACGCCATTAACACAGACTGGGCCTATGGCGCTCACTTGGTTTCACAACACTAACTGCACTGTTGCGGTGCTTTACTACGAAATTTACTAGGCTTAATTTTATTGAACGAAACATTAGTATATTAAAAGGTACAGGGACAGAGCAAGGGGAATGTGATTAGATTGGACAATTCCAGTATACAGCTAGCACCACCACAAACACAGAACAGCCGCCTTCTGCATTGAAATAGAACAGAAGATTCTGGACGTTTACAATAGGTACATCAGCGTCTGAGAGTCACATTTGAGATGGGACCGTACTCAGAATTGTATGCATTTCAGATGAAAGATCTACATCCCAGACATTAACCTGAAGTTTCCCACTTTCAGATGCTGCCCTGCCTGTGGTGCATTCATTGGTTTCCATTTTATATCGGGGTGGGATCCATAATTGATTCCATTTTTAAAAAATCTTGAAACGATTTCCTCGCCACAATACTGTGTGCACAATGCATTTGTTTTTTGTTTTTAAAAGAAATCATTCACCGGCAGATTGACTGTGACGTTACCTAACAGGTTTGTATGTGCTAAGTACCCTGAGGTCCATCTCGGCTGCGTTTACACTTTAGTTCCCAATCTGAAACGATGAGCTGCAGGTTCAGTTCCAGCCAGGGCAGCACACTACCTGACTCCCAATCAAATTCTCAGCCAGATGAGAGCGCTTCTCTTGCGTGCTTATATTCGAAAGCTGATCTCTGATCCGGCCATTAAATTTTAAATATCCCCAAAAAATGGCTTCCTATAAATTGTTCGGGATGGCAAAGAAGAGTTTTTATTTTCTGGGGTCTTTCCAGAAAGGTATCAAGATAATAAAGTCTTACCAGATGAACGTAAAGACATTTTCCAGGGATGCTCGCATTGATCTGAACAATTCCTTGCGTTGGCTTTACCAACGCGACCCCGTTTCATTCTGGTTGCGAATGGCATTGAATGTTATAATCAGGATAGTGGACTGAGATGATCAAATACTGGGCAGGATATTGTGGATTGTGCTGCTGGAGCAGGATTTGAAGCAAATCGTGGTCTGTAGAGGGCAGGAGACCAGGGTTTAATATTGTAGATGAATATTTAGGAGTTTGGTTTGATGATCTTTGGGATTCATTGAACATTCATGCAGAATTTTCCCTCTGGGAAGATAGATTCCATGATATATGGGATGTGGGGTTGATGGCCTAAATGGCCTTTTGTTCTCCTAGACTTTCTGGTTTTCTTGATGTTGATTCTGTTTTACAGGACCCGATGTATTAATGATGTGGAGATGCCGGTGATGGACTGGGGTTGAAAATTGTAAACAATTTTACAACACCAAGTTATAGTCCAGCAATTTTATTTTAAATTCAGATGTATTAATGGCAGAGACGGTCATGCACACGTCACACTTTACAGCCATTGTATTTTTTGATAATTTTTGTGCACATTAAGTCAGACAACAAAAAATTGTATTTATATAGAACTTTCCATGTCGTGAAACATTCCAAGGTGCTTCACAGAGACAAAAATAAATGCCAAGCCAAAGAAGGATATATTAGGAGGGGTGACCAAAAACTTGGCAAAAGAGGTGGGTTTTAAGGAGGGTCTTAAAAGAGGGGAGGTAGGTAGAGAGGCAGAGGGGATAAGGGAGCGAGTTCCAGAATATTGGGCCTTGACAGCTGAATGCACGGCCGCAAATGGTGGCGTAAAGGGTGGGAAGGATTCACAAAGGTCAGAGTTGAAGGAATGAAGAGTTCTGAGGGGTTTGTAGGGATGGGGGAGGTTACAGAGATAGGGAGGCATGAGGCCATGAAGGAGTTTAAACACCAGAAGAAGAATTTCAATTTGGAGGCAATGGAGGACTGGGAGCCAAAGTAGGTCAGCAAGGAATGATGGTGAGCAGGACTTGGTGTGGGATAGGATATGGGCAGCAAAGCTTTGGATCAACTGAAGTTTATGGAGGGTGGAGGAAGGGAGGCCAGCCTTGAAAGCTTCGGAATAGTTGAATCTGGAGGTGACAATGGCATGGATAAGAGTTTCAGCAGCAGATGGGCTGAGGCAGGAACAGAGGTGAGCGATGTTATGGAGGTGAAAGTAGGCTGTCTTTTTGATAAAGGGTTGGAAGCTTAGATTGGGGTCAAATAGGATGCAAACAATCTGGTTCAACCTGAGACAGTGGTCAGGCAGGGGAATAGAATCAGTGGCAAAGGTACAGAGTTTGTGATGGAGACTGAAGACAATGAAGGAAATTGCAGCTCATCCAAGGCTGGATGTCAGAGAAGCAGCCTGACAGCACAGAGGCCATGGAGGGATTGAGAGAGATCAACTATCAGCATTTCCATCACCAAGATCTGAACTAGCACAGTCAGCATCAAGTTCCCACTACTCTTCCTCCAGCATCAGAAGAGGGTTTGAATCAGTGTGGCATTTAAATTTCCCACATCAGCCTTCTTTTGTGCCATATTAGAACAAGTTGGCCAAATTATGGACATTTTTATAATTAGACTGTGCCAAGCCTACTCTTTATGTTTATCAGAGAGAAAAGACTTTCATCCCATCACTCTGGGATGGATTCAAAACCAACTCCAGAAATGAAAGAACAAGTGCTATTGGAGGGAAGGAGCTGAGAAAAATCTTGGTTATAAAACTGCTTCACTTTTACTCCTAAGCTTATAGCATCATCTGAATCCACAATTACATTCCAGTCTGTGACTCACTCCAAGATATTAATTATTCTCTCTGTGAACCATTCAAAACATACAATTAAGTCATTCCCAATCTTGCTCTTGTTCCAACCAAGCTCCAGATGCTCCATGCTGTACTTTCGCTGTCTTGATGTTCAGATTATTGCAATATCTCCTAATCAAACTTATTCTTTCTCAGGACCTTAAAACTCCTTATCTCCTTCACTCTTCCTAAATTCTAAGAATCCGCAGGTTTTTAAAACCCAGTCTTTTTGTCGTTCGGCCAGTGCTTTTGACCTAGAAGGTTGCAAGTTCAAACCTGACTCCAATACTAAAGCACATAATGTTGGCCAACATTCCAGCACTGCACTGAGGGAGTATTGCATTATCAGTGGTGTCGTTCTTCAGATGCAATGTTAAACCAAGACCCCATCTATCTGTTCTGCTGGGTGTCAAATAACCTATGGCACTATTTGAAGAGCAGAGAGCACTCCAGGTATCCTACTCAATTATTCCCTCAAACAACATGAGAAACAGATTAACTCATCTAACTGCTGTTTGTGGCTCCTTGCTGTGCACAAAAATGGCTACTTATTTGCCTTTGTAACAGTCATTGCACCTTCAATGCAATTAAAGAGGTTTTTGATATAAGGGCATTATGTAATTAGAAGTATTTTGTCTTGATTTACCTTGTCTTCTCTTCTTCAGCCTTGGTGGTGTTCTGCATTATGAATCTTCTTCTCAGTTTCTCAGAAAAAAGGAAGATGCAACATGTCTTCACTGCACTCATTCATCCACTTCTGATACAGTTTCATTATTTTCCCTGCTGTATGCAGGCAAGTGAGTTATTCTTGTAGCTATGGGAATACAGCTTATTAGAGGGCAGCCAATAATTCCCTTGATGGCTTAGCAGGTAAAAGCAGCATGTGGTTTAATATTGAACTATATTGCTCACCGGTATATGATTTGATTGCCAATCTGTTCTGAGTTAGCTGCTCTCAGCCTGAGCAGCATTTGGGGTACAATTGACCTCATCATACCTAGGCTAAAGAGGGATGCCATTCCAAGTCAATATCAAATGAAACTTGCTGGAAACTACATGAATGGATGGACTTCAGCTGAGGACAAAATTGGCTGTGCTGACCCCCAACACTCACTGTCTAGGCTCACATGAAGAATGGACACTTGGGTGAGATATCGGAGGTCTGCCAGTATCTGTGGAACTATACCCCACAAGTTAGCACCTTCAGGAGGAAATTGAGGAAAATAAGTATTTTTTAAAATGTTTCTTTGCACCAATAAAGCACCATCAAGCACTCTCTGATCAGGTATTGCATGGCTTAGGTACTTATGCCGCCAAGCAGTGTGTACAGCTCAATGCAGATTAGGTGCTGTGATTCTCTACATAAAAGATTACATTGCATGTTGTGTAATCTACAGTATATTGATTTTTGTGTGAACTATATACTGTAATGGGATTCATAATATAGCCTGGGGCCATTTACAGGCCACCCCTGTTTCACACATGACAATGGGCAGATTTATTACCACATGCATTTCTGGGCCTACATTCATGGATGACTTGCCATGAACTGGTTGGGTGTTGTCCAAGCTGGGATTCAATGCTGTTCCTTCTCTTCTTCATGCTCTCCAGTAAATGAAGGCAAGGGAATAGCATTAACGGGCAAGGGTATCACAGCTTCTATACAGTTAGTTAAAAGACTGCCAATAACATGGAATCATTGTTCCTCTGAGCCTGGAAGTGATGGTATGTGATATAATCATGCAAACATAATACATTGGTGTAAAATTTCTCTGAATGGATTAAAATTGTGAAGAAAAGATTTTGATAATGCAATATCACATGTATCTTCCAGTCTATAGTTTTTTTGTTCCCGTTTCTGTGGGGAAATGTCTGGCCTCCACGTGGCAACTGCCCACAGTGGTATGTATAAAATCAAAAGCTCACAATATGGGGGAAATTATAGATGCATTCCATCACTGGGTGGTGCAGCGTGTTGTTGCATTCTGAAAGTGACCCTTGACAAAATGTAAAATCGCTGGACACTGTGAAATTGAAGTATTTTTGATGTCCTTGTGACTACTAGAGAATTAGTAGGCCTCTCTAATGAGTGAAATAGATGCAATGATATATCAACACTAAGGTACTATTACACTTTATGAATATTTATGCTATATAGATATGTATATAATAAATTAGATAGCCAGATGTTGAAGGATAGAATACTAGAGCCTGGTCTTCAGTTGCTTCCAAGCCTTTATTCACAGAGATCCACATTGCCCACTGTGTACCCCCTAGACAAGCTCTCATATAAATGAATACAAGAGAGTCCTCAATTGATATGCAACACCTGAATACAATTAACACTAATTGATGTAAATCATATGGATACAATTAACAATATATACCAAAATTATTAGTTTGAAATGACTGGTACATTTTTACCTCTGGAGATACCCATTCCCCATGGCACCTCCAGAGATCTGGGCTGAAGATTTGACCTCCTGTTACTTGCAGGTTTCTGAGAGGTCACTGGGACAGTATATGTGGTAGTTGATATTTTCACCAGTGTAATACAGTACTTGTAACTTCAGCTGGTGTGTAGTATTAAGAGGACTGTGATAATTGATATTAATATTGTGGGAGATTCTCTGGCTATGACTGGATAGGCAAGAATGAAACTAGGCACAGGCAGTCCACTCAGCTGGACAATGGAGGAGTGACAATGGTGGAGGGTGGTGTGGCCAACCATGCCAAAGGCTGCAGGGTGGTCGAGAAGAATGAAAGGGGATAGTGCACCATGGTCACAATCACAGTGGATATCATTTGTGACTTTGATTAGGACCGTTCCAGTGCCATGGCAGGGGTGGAAATCTGATTGGAGAGGTTCAGTCATGGAGTTGCAGCAAAGGTGGGCAAGGATTTCATGGACAACAACATGTTCAAGAATTTTGGAAAGGTAAGGGAGGCTGGAGATGGAGCGGTAATTTGCATCGACAGAGGGGTCAACAGTGGGTTTTTTGAGGAGAGGGTGATAATGGTAGATTTGAAATGGTACCTGAGGAGAGGGAACTGTTTACAATATCAGCTAGCATGGAGTCCAGGAAGGGAAGCTGGGTTGTCAGCAATTTATTGGGCATAGGGTCAGTGCAGGAAGTGGGTCTTATGGACAAGATGAGCTCGGAGGGGCATAAAGGGAGATAGGAGTAAAACTACGGAAAGTCCAAGGTTGATTTCTGATCTTTGCTAAACTAACTGATGTCATGTGTCTATAGAAAGGGGAAGGGAAAAGGGGAAAAAACCTGGGTTCCTAGTCATGATCGCTATTCAATGATCAACAACAACTTGCATTTGTATTGCACCTTTTATGTAGTAAAACATCCCAAGGCACTTCACAGGAGTGTTATCAGACAAAATTTGACAAGCCACATAAGGAGATATTAGGGCAGGTGACCAAAAGCTTGGTCAAAGAGGTAGGTTTTAAGGAGTGTCTTAAAGTAGGAGAGAGAGATGGCGAGGCAGAGAGGTTTAGGGAAGGAATTTCAAAGCTAGGGCCTAAATAGCTGAAGGCACGGCTGTCTATGGTTAGGCAAAGGAAATCTGGGATGCACAAGAGGCCAAAATTGGAGGAATGCCACATTCTCAGAGGATTGTAGGGCTGGAGGAGGTTGCAGAGATAGGGATGGGTGAGGTCATGGATGGATTTGAACACATAGATAAGAATTTAAAATTTGAGGCATTGCTGGATCAGGAGCCAATGAAGGTCAGCGAGCACAGGGGTGATGGTTGAATGGGACTTGGTGTAAGTTAGAATACAGGCAGCAGTGTTTAGGATGAACTCAAGTTTATGGAGAATGGAAGAAGGGAGACCAGCCAGAAGAGCATTGGACTAGTCAAGTCTGGAGATAACAAAAGCATGGACCAGTGAGTGAAAGTACAGGTGTGGATGTCAGGATTAGGCTTGGCTGATCCATGGTTCAATTCCATGCTTACATTCACTGAGTGGACTCACACATGAAAAATGACCACCTTGGAGGTGTGATCAGCACCAGGGCAGCAGAGTAGAAAATTGAAGATTTTAATTTGTTAAAATATACTCACACCAAACAATTACATTTCCACTCCCACTTTGTGTTTTCATTTGATAAACATTTCTGGTAATGGGGAAAATGGAGAATCATTTGTGTTTGTGGCTAATAATTTGACCCAAATTAATAAAACTGTTCAGAAAAAAAGACTGTTCCTTTTCATTATTTGTTTTTAGGATGTGTAGGTTAGAGAGTTCTGAAAACTATCTGTTAGATAACTTAGTAACACAATACAGTTTGCATCACATGAAAGCAAGGTTTCAGCTTTGCATTGATGCACAATGTGTAGTGTAACTTAGATGTGAAATTATCCAAATTGAATTTAGACAAGTTCATCTCATGGAGACAGTTTCTTTGCTTCAGCCTCACACCAGTTGCAACCAATCTACGGTGCCATATCAAAAAGTTCCCTGGATGTTCAGTTAATTTTTAAATCTTTTAGAACTGGTGAAAAAGGACCATTTGGCCTATCAAGCCCACTTCATCCAGGGTTCATGTATGATAATTTCATCCTGGATTTCCCTTTCCCTCTCCCTTGAAACGAAAAATCAAGCAGCACTGATAATATTTCTATAACCCTCAATCACCCTTATCAAAACATAGTGATCCAATTCCTTTTAGAATCAGTCAATTGACCCCCCAAATCAATTCCTTTCTCTGGATGTCTTGTATTTTTCTTAAAATAATCTCTAATGTTGCTGAAGACTAACGAATGTTGTACTTGTGCCCTCTCAAGTGTTCATTGTCTTGGCTAAATGGTTTGTTTACTTTAAACTTCTCTACGGTTTAACTGATGGTGAGAACTGACAGTGCTGTCAGCTTTGTAACATTAAAATTTAACAAAGCATTAAAATGCTGGTATGTAGATCACTTTTTTAATATGTTGCTGATTAATAGGTGCTATATCTTATTGGCTGTCCTAAGATAGTCATACTGCCCTCGTCTCCTAAACACTGCCGGATCCTACGAAGATTCGACTGTCTGGAGGTGGTTACAGGCAATGTTTACTTTTCTTACTCACTTCTCTGAACTTGATCTCCTCTTCTCAATCTTTTCCCTCCTCACCTTTTTGGCTCTTCAGCCAATTATCCTCTTTACTCCTTGCTCCTCCCAATCTATTGGCTTTGAAAAATCATGCTTGGTGTCATCTGACCACGACTACTTAATTTATCTAATTACATAGTTACATAGTATTTACAGCACATAGACAGGCCATTCGACCCAATAGGTCTCAGCCGGTGTTTATGCTCCTCCGGGCCTCCTCCCACCTTACTTCATCTCACCCTATCAACATCTCAAACATATCTGATCATCTTTTGTACTCTTTTCGGTGTTGATTATGTCCTGTGCTATGGGTCCTGGTCCTTCACCCAGGTTTCTCAGAAAAAATAGGGTACAGTTTCTTTCAACTGTAAGGAATTCGAATGGACATACACTCTCGATTTCAGACATCAATTACATTGACCCCAGATACCATTTCAGTTGGACACACACCACTTGGCTGCTGTGCAATTGGCAGGATCCTTGCTGTCAGGATATTGGGAGCCTTGGAAACGCTATAACTCACGAAATTAGTCCTCCGGTTGGTACAGTTACCGAATCGCTCTTTCTTCCTCCAATGTTTATGCAAATTCGTACGGTGCATATTCCAAGACGGCGCTTTTCTATTTAGGTCACAACCAATTATTTCGTTAATATACCGTCGATTGAAATTCGGAACTCCTGGACTTTAATATAAATTTGATATTAATTCTCGTGTTTGCAGTGCCTTCGTTTTACTGAAGACCCCGCCTATTTCAAAAGCAGTTTTTTGTAAGCAATCGAGTTCTGTGATAATTGGAGCTAATTATATTAAGAAAGTGCTCCCGTTATTACAATTTCCAATATATAATTTGCATTTATCAAAATAAATTAAGTCAATTTAAACAACTCACAAAAGTTAATGGGATAATGTGGCCGTGCATTTATTGTTGAAGGCAAAAGCGAGCTATAAATTGGTAAGTACTCAAATTGATGTACACATCTCTGAAAGTGGGATTGTAATATAATAATCTGAATGCCCCAGCATTTTAGTTATCCTAATACATCTTTTAGGAGCACGCTGGGTCTAATCTTCTATTTTACTAGTCTGAGCATAGGTTTATATGTTTGAGTCATCCATTTGGATGTAAAAACTGTCCAAATGCAGCTTATTTTAATCACACATTGTCAATTCGGTCTGTCATTTTCTCGCATCATTCCTTGAATAACTGTGTGGGATCAGATTGCAGATGGTGGAAATCTGTCAACGCCAGGAGCAAAGGCCTGGATATTACAGGATCTGGATCCGGATTTAGAGAGTAAAAAAATAGAAACTAAAACTGAAAAGTCAGTGACTCAGGGACATTCTGTTGTATGGCGATCGTGGTAATCCACCTCCTCACCAAATTATGAAGCTGGAATATTGCATTCACAAAGCACAAACATTGGAAAACTCGTGTATTAATAATCTTCTATTAAGATACATCCAAGAGGTTAACTACAAAGAAATGCAGGCGATAAGAGAAGTGCTGTTAATAACGTTTTGTCACAGACCGAAGCATGATGTTAATCTGGGTCCTACACAAGGAGACTATGGAGATACTCAAAATACGTAAGGTGTTTTCGTTACAACTGATCCACGTTTGGTGCAGCCTTAGGCGATGTAAATCAGATATTGATCGCATTACATTTAGAGGAGAGATTAAGATAGTAATCTCACCAAAAATGTCGAAAATTAATGCAAACTGCTTCGTGTGTATTAACTATAATCTTCATATTGACGTTTTGATATTTTATATACCAACAGCCACCAATGAATCGTTATCTTGTTGACATCACAATGATAACCAACACCCTTATAAACTGATTCATGGACACTGAAAATAAATCACTTTCTTTTGTGAAACTGACTTAGAACGTTTTAATGTCTGTTTATTATAAATTGGACAACGAGTTAAATGAGAGGCGAGAAAGTGCTAGGTTTACAGATCGGGCTGTATAAAGAGATTTTTTTTTCAAGAGGGAAAAACAGATGTGTGTGCAATTGGTTGTAAATGGGTTATAGAAAAGGCAATTTGCTTTGAAGAACATGGGCCTAAGTGCCTAGAAAAAAGGAGGATTGTGCTGATCTAAAGACAGCATTGTGGGGAACGCTATTGAGTTACTGTACACAGTGCTCAAATGTAATCAGACTAGCAGGTGCATTAGCTCAGGCACAATGACTGCAGCCGAACACGCAGCACTGGCTGTTAATGGAGCTCCCTCACTTAGCGCATACGTACACGGTGCCTTTCCGCACCCCTATCAAAGCACATAAACAAGGAGAGAAATCCCCCCTCCCTCCCCTATAACCTCGGTTTAAAAAAATGTTTTTTAAGAAAATTTGCAGTGATAGAGTGAGAATCCAATCAATTTACCCACGTAGCAGATCGGTATTGAAAGGGAATTTTTTTTTAAAATGTTTGGAACGTGAAGTGATTTTATTCCAATTTTGCACTGCATTTTCTTGGGTGCTGTGCGTTTATGCAGCAGAAAAACTCCTGCTGTAGAACAGGGTTAAAGGTTTACTGTCCCTTCGTGTGGCTCAGATTTTACACTATCGAAACTATTTCTTCCTAAACGTGTTTTCATCATAGTGCATGCTGCTTAACCCTTTCGGCACCGTAATGACAGTTTGCGTCATTTAAGGAAACAATGGGTTCAGGACTTCCAATAAAACAAAACAAAAAAACAACTGCTGGACTACCCGACAGGTCGATCAGCATCTGAAAGAGAAAAGGCAGGATAATGTTTCAGCAGGGTGCGTTTCAGCACAGCTCGCCCTGAAACCTTAACCTGTTTTAACTCGTTCAAAAGTTGGTTTACCTGCTGCCTATTTCCGGCATTTTCGGGTTTTAATTCATATTTTCAATATTTCTTTATACCTCAACTAATCTGTATTTCCGTTCCTCTCTAATTTTATAATAACGGATTATTCGTGATGATCTCGTGAGACGAAAAATACAAATTCGTGGCCTACATATCACCAGGAAAATGAACTGTGTGAAATCTGCATCCTTTGCACATATGGTACTGTTCACGTGTCCCAGCACAAGTCAGCCAAAATTGTTGATTTAAAATACGAATTATCTAGAGTAATTCTACACAGCAAGAGAATTCTTTCTTCAGTAGCAGTGCTCTCGAAATGTTTAAATGTTCTAATATAAATTAATACATTATTTTTACGTATTGGCCCTCAAATTTTAATATTATCCTTTTTATTATTGAGAATTCCAGGTGAATGATCAGGACCAGTAGCCAAAGTGAAAAGAAACAAGGCCAACGCGTTTGCACTGTAGGAGGGAGGGGCCGCGTTTTTATTGTGGGATCATTTAAAACATTTCATTATTCTCGTCTCCATTTATTTGTCAATTGCCTACGTTGAGAAACAACAAGTTTTATGGCAGTTATATTGCTGGGAGTGATGTGAACCTTCAAATGTTATTGGTGATTTTTTTTTTGAAGGGAACAGAAACGGGAGCATGGGATCAAATCTCATTCTCTCCTTTGTGCACTGAATTCATTCGTGCTACCCGAATGCTGTACCTTTACCTGAAGCTCATTTGATCTCCAGGTTACACTGGTCACGAATGCCCCATTGTGGTTCAGAAGACTTGTCTGGCGAGTGTTGAACAGATTAGAAGTAATTTGGCTGCATGGAACGTTCTAGAATTTGTAAACACTGATCACAGAATGGAACTTTGGATCAAACTAACACGAACCCCTTATGTGAATAAAGGGTTACGCTTTTGTACAAACAAGTCATTGATTTTACACGGCGAGCTGGACAGATACGTCTGGTACGTCTTATCATTAATGTCAGTTTCACCTGATTCAGATTGGTGGGAGTTTTATCCCAAGTTCTCAATATTAAATATAAATTACTGCTGATTCGGTTCTTTGGTCCTGGTGCAGTGACCATTACCGAAAGACATTCAAAATTCTAAACTTTCCTGTTTGGGATCAAATATTCCTGTTTCTACGTTCTACTTGGTGCCGCCCAGTCCTGATCTTCGCTGCTCCTACTTTGGCAATAAAACAATCCTCTTTTTTAAGCACAGTTCAGATTTTAAAATGATAAAGTAATATTCAAGCTTGAAAAAGACCACTAAAATTTCAATCCGAATTATTAGCTTCTTGGTACTGATGGATTTGCAAACCATTTTTTAAAATGTGCTAGGTAGTATCCTGGCTCGGACAAATATAATGATCACATGCCAGATTGTGACAAACTAGTAAAAGGCGAGTAAAGTTGGAAGTAGCAGGTGGTACAAATGTTACCCAACCATGCCACAAGGACTTGGGCTTCTTGGCAATTAGTTCCCACCTTAATTTTCTTAGAACCACGCCTTTCAGGCCAAGAAAAAAATTCCAAAACCCACTTATCCTGTAAAGTCTTCAAATTGCTCCAACATTCAGAACACCTTCATCTGGATTTTTTTCTCCCAATCCAGATTACACGACCACACAAACACCTATTGAAGATGAAAAGCACCCCAATGCGTTTCTCCTGCAAGTTTTATAAATATCCTATCTTTTAATTTAGATGAAGTAGGGGGATTTGGGGGCAAACGGAATGTCTGGTTCGCCTTGATGGAGTGAATTCCTTTACTGTACCTCTAACATGAAACTCATCGTGATCCTGAAGTTTTAAAGTGCATCATAATTAACAGGATATCAGTTCATTGTCAATAATCCTCAATAACTGAATCGCCCGGATCCAGGGGTTCGGGAGCAATCGGGCGGTTTGGATCAATTAGGATTTCCTGAATAATTAATAATTTCACACAAAGAACAGAAAGGTTTGATTCCCCGGATTGTTGGGTGGAGAATGGGCGCAAAAAGAACAATGATCCATCCTCCACTGCTTGTTTTGTTCTATTAAAAAGAATTGGAAGTATTTATCGATTCTGTAAAGTAATCGATATCTCGATTTATTTATTGGCGCTGGTGTTTTTACGCTGGTTCTCAGACTCTGGCAGCTCTGATTCCGCAGCGCCATGTTTCTGGGGTGGGCTTTGAATATTTCGGTCACGTAAATATTAGAATGAAGGGAATCTCCAAGAATTTGATTAAAATGGGGTAAGTAATAAGAAAAAAAGGGGGCAAAATGCAACCCAAGCCAGGTAGAAGTTTGAAATTGACCTGGACGTCAGTTACAATCGAATTTCTGAATCCTTGGTCGGATTTGGAGATTGGACGATGGTTTTAGTATTGCAACCTAGCTCAGAGACACAGATACCGTGATTTATTTTATTACATTATTTGATATCTAGGCAAAAAAATTCTCGCAATGAGATGTTTGATGCTGAAAACACCACCCCGCGTTTACAAACATCATATTAATTCATTCATTCATTCATACCATTGCGCAAACAATTGTGCGTCTGTTTCAGTTTGGTACATTAACAACTTTAGGGCTGCGTTTAAGAGTCTTCTTCGGGTGAATTGGGAGCTTGAGATTGAAAACTGCACCGTAATACAAAATGGCTGTTTGTAAAATCCCAGCTATAACCAGCCCCCTTCCGCCTGCCCTTGGGGATCGGCTACGTCCCAATTGCAACTCGGCGTCGCATTCCTCCTGCCTGACATCAACCAGCAAACAAGCCGGGCGCCGTATTCAGAAACTCGTGGATTAGACCCGACTCAACCAATCCGGTAGAATCACTACCCAGTCAATGGTGGAAAGGGTATCTCACAGGAAACGTCGTCATTTGCCGAGTTACTTGTAAAAGTATGGGCTTTACGAGCCATTTTTGGAGTCTATCCCTCAGCTATAACGGTAGTGGTGGGGATTCATCACAAGCTCGTGATCCGAGCAGTTATGATTTTATCCATTCTCTCCTTCCATTCTATTCATTCACAACTTATGTCAATTTAGTGATATTAGAACTATTTTCAATATTTCCCCATGTACATTACCTGTTCCTCACACAACTAAACGAGTTGCAGCATCTCTCCAATCCGATTTATGCAAATAAAGGATACCAAAATAACACAAAGCTTACAACATATACATCAATGCATTGTGTTATTAATGTATTAACATTGACGGTTTAGGCCAAAATAAACTCCGCACATGCAAACTGAATTGAAGTAATTTGCTTCAAGTTATTGAGCAATTCCTTTCAGGATTTAACGTTGCCAAGAGGCTAAAATCTTCCATTTTTATTTCTCTTGTCCCTATACAAAATAAATCTAGACAAGTCTTTCTGCCTAAACGTGATTTTCTTTTTTTCTAGGCAATTGCAACACGCCAAAGTTAGAAAGTGTGGGCCGGGCTGACCTCTTTGTGGTTTGGTTACTCCAGGATACACCACTAAATTAACACAGAATAAACCCAAGGCTTTCAATCCCTTTCCGGTACAACTAAGCCATCTAACATCCCTGACATGTAAAGCTGTTGGTAGGATAACTCCATTCAGTAACCGTGACCTTTAAAAAAAAACACGAGCTATCCTGGACCCCTCGCCGGTGTTTAATCTCTGCCCAGATGACTCCACTGCTATATAACTAATTGATCTGTTGACAGAGTCAAAATCTAAGTTGTATGGCGGAGCTGCGCAGGGAATTTATTATAAATTGCCAGTTCATCAATACAGATCCGGTGTAAAACCTCTCATAACAAAGTGTATAATTTTTAAAACATGGCAACTGGAGATAGCTCAGCAATGACCAGGACGTGTGTAGGACAAAATTGATCTCAACATAATTTAATTTATTGAAAAATATCTAGGGAAAATTAATGCATGTTCTACCAAACTGACCATGAGATACGTCAGATGATGCATCTTTCAGGTTACCTATAATAATTTTTCATTCAATTTTTTACAAATCAGAAAGTATCAGATTTGTGTGACTCAGTCCGAGGTTTAAGTGGAAGACAAATGACTATTAATCTGGAAATAAATAGAGAAATTGCAACATTTTTTAAAGATGATATTTCTATTTTAAGTCACGGGTCAAGGAAACGTACTAATGCTGCTTTAAAGAAGCTTAAATGTTACCCCCTCCCGGCACTGTCCATTGTGATTCATGTATGGACTCGTCTGCTGAACCTTGCCCTGGCTCCATTAAAAAAAAACCCTGTAGGGTTAATAATAATCGATTAAACGGATTATCGTCCGATTCAGCAATGACACTGCTTAACAAGTCCGTGTTCGAAGTGAGTGGACGGCTGGCTGAGGTGACATTGCTACGGAAGGTTAGTGATTCAGCCCATGCATTGTGTCAGAGGCAACCTCATTGTGGGACCAGCTAATAGTCCTAGCTCTAGAGGTTTGTGTCGGGTCAAACGGTGTCACTACCCAGATAGCAACCGCCAATGACCTCTGATTTATGCAACAATTGGACATGCCTTTCCTTCCCTCTCAAATGCCAGCAAGCACTAACATTCCACAACACAGCCATCCAGAGCTCGACTTCTCAATGTCCATACGAGCAGCAACGTCTCTGACCCCAACGCCTCCCCCTAAGCAAGTAACCTTAACATGTACATAAACAGACATTCCTTACCTTGTCTTCAGGGTCTGAATACTGTTCGCTCTAGCATTCGCTTTCATCCCATTGCCAACAAGCCAAAGTTGTTCAAGTTTAGAGACCTTTCATCTCCGCTGATACTGAAAAGTTACCAAACTCCCCCCCCCCCACCTTTTTTAAAAACGCATCTCGGCACTGTATTGCTATCATGTGTTGAGTCTTTTCCTCATGACTCGATGCCAATCAGGCTGAAATGGGAGTACATGTATGATTATGGCAGAAATTTCGACTAGAGGATAATTTGAGTCCCAAAACCACAACAGTGCGGTTTAAGTTTGATGCACGGGCTCCCAGGCAGTGCCAAGTACAGGGTAGGAATAAAGACCAATTGTTGGGGCGGACAAAAGGCCCGAGACGGGAGCGAACAGAGCTCTCAATAAAGCCCACGAACTTGCACTTGAACTTGGCTGTCTATTCCGCTTCAAACTCGCCACAATTCCATCTAAAACAAATGTACCAAACACCTTGTTAAGACAACAAACTTGCTTCAACGCGGTACCTGATGCTCGGAAGCATATTCAGGTTGAAATATTAGTGCGTGTGATCATATTTCTTTCGATCTAGGATTAACTGCAAGGAAAACCTGAGCTATAATAACTATTGTAGGCTGTTAATTTAATTTGTGGTTAAGTAACCAGGTCGCAAGATCTGCCTGGAAAACACAAATTGGATGCAATTGTGATAATTTAAGAATAATTTGGCTGAAGCTGAAAAAGTGTAACTTGTATTGAAATTTGGGGCTAAAATCGTCCAGGTAATTAAATGTATACATTATGAGCATTATATTGGGATTTAGCATTACTGAACAGAATAGTGAGAAACAAATGAATAAATTGTTAGAATGTGCTTTCAGAATCTCCCGCCCTCCCCCATTAGTTTTATATGTTTTATATTTAAAGTGTTAAAACCAGACAGACAAATCAATCCAGCCCTTGCAAACACAGCTGTTTTGTAAAAGTACTGAAACAAGACCACAGCTTCAACCTCGCTGACTGACCCCAAATAACCTCTATTCAAATAGTTGTCTCCCCAGACTTAACAGGCGTAGCAGACACCAAGTGGTAATGATCATGGTGGAGCGGGGACACTTTTTTTTCCTACTGTGGTGTAAAGTTATTTTTTTAAATGAACAGATTTTTTTTCAGACAGGGTCAACATTGGGAGGGCGGGGCGTTTCTGAAACATAAAGAGTGTTAGTATCTTTGGTGAACTTTTCCGCAGAGCAGAAATCTTTAAATGTTTTGGAGTTTCATTAAAAAGTGGGCAACTTCAAGAAAAAACGCCAGATTGGTGTGAAGTGTATGAGTCTCGGTCTAAAAGGAGGGAGTGAAATTTCCTTAGGTCGGTGGGTTTACTGGGTGTCTCCAGTCTCGCTCTCTCTCTGGTCTATAAGGGTGTATCTGTGTGCAACTGGTTGCTGCTGTTTCTCTCACACGTACAATCTTTGTGTGTGTGTATGTGCGTGTGTGTGTCTGTCTTTCTGTGTGTGTGTGTGTGAAAGAAGCGCTAATGGCATTCCAAGCACGTCCTTCGTCTCCTCCTGCCATTCGATAGTTAATTAAACAGCTAATGGCAGCTGCCGATGAGGTCATTTCATGCAGTTTTCATGCAAATCCGCTAAATTCAAAACAAATTTAAATAAAAAGGTCTTTGTAGTCTGCTGTTTTTTTGTTGTTTCTCAAAAGCCCCGTGCGTTACTTAGAAAAACTTTCCAGTCTCCACGTCCTCATCAGCCGAAACTGGATTCAAAGAAAATTGAGGCGGAAAAAGAACCGATTTCCATTTTTCCCACAATAACTGAAACACACCGTGTGTGTCTGCCGGATATTTAAATTCGCCGGTTCTGAAATACATTCAAAATCAGCCAGCGACCTGTATGTGCTCGGAGTGAGTTGACTGAATAAATATTAACATAACCAAAATAGTTATAGTTAATGTCAATTTAATTATAAGCTTCAAACCAGGTTAAGCCAACACACTGAGAGGAACCTTAGTATTGTTCTGAAGTTTGCTCACTAGGGTTTGGATGAAGAAGGCCCTTCAGCCCATTTGGTCTCATTGGTCCTGAATACAAACCCTATCATTTTCCCATTACAGCATCCAGCTGTTTGCTAAATGGGTCCAGTGTCCTGTCCTCAACCAGCTTTCCTGGCAACCGGTTCTAGCCGTTGATCACTATCTGTAAAGAAATACATCCTAGTGTCTGTCCTAAACTTGGCCATCACAACCCTGGCCCCTGTACCTCCTGCCCCGCTGTATTTGAAAGGGTTGTGCTGGGTTTACTTTATGCCGTTAACTACCTTGTAACAACAATAACTTGTATTTATATCGCGCTTTTAACTAGGAAAAACGTCCCAAGGCGTGTCAGGGGAGCGTTAACAGACGAAATTTGACACCCAGTCGCATAAGGAGATATTAGAACAGGTGACCAATAGCTTGGTCAAAGAGGTAGGTTTTAAGGAGTGCCTTAAAGGAGGAGAGAGAGGTAGTGAGGGGAGAGGTTTAGGGAGGGGATTCCAGAGTTTAGGGCCTAGGCAACTGAAGGCACGGCCGCCAATAGTGGAGTAATGAAAATCGGGGATGCGCAAAATGTCCACCTCCTTAACAAGGGCTGTTGCTGAGCAGTGGATTTCGTCCAGTGACCCAATTTTCCGTTCCATTTACGTGTTTTGGCGTGTTCATCCTCGATGTTTAAGGAAATGGCATACAGTTGGTGTAAAATCTACAGTGCTCCTCGTGTTCTAAACAGTTGGCCGCATGTGTCACCCTCCCTCACACTTTCAAACGCATTGTACTAGTTTTACAAACATAGTCTTTTTGACAGCTGTCATTTCTGCGTTAACGCAATATTAGATCTGGATACATCTCATAGGCAGATGCTAATCTTTGTGCTCCATTCTCCTTTTCTCTCCACCCATCCCTCAGCCCCAGATCTCTGACTTTTATCTCAAGAAGGAAACTTTGCTAACTCCTAATTAAATGTGGGGTTATTGGCAGTGCGTTACTGACAACCTCGGACAGCAGTGGCCCCTTTGTCTGGGTTGTTCTTCAGTCCTGGTTGCCGGCATTTGCTGTATCTGGACCCGAGGAGGAGGCTGCCTTTAAATAACTATCTAAGTATTTATGACATTTGGTGAGAAGCCAGGATTGTTTAGCTACCTTACACCCTTTTAGGTCACTGCGCCCTTTAAAAACAGCTATATCTGCCTATAGATATATCATCATATATGACAATCATATGGATAATATGGTTTATTTCTTTATAAATGTCCACATGTAGACATTCATATTATGTTCAAAATCATATATTCGTATATAATCATAAATGACTGCGTATAATTATATACGGCAAATATGTATAGTTATACATGGTTTATATACAGCCATATGATTAATTTTATGTCGTTATATTTGGCTCAAAGAATTAACAACATAATTTAAAAGTTAGACACGAAATATCCTGATTTGATCGGTGTTCAAACAGGGTATAGGTGTGGTGAGAGGGGAATAAAATGATAATAAATTAACTGTTCCACAGTAAATAGTATCAACAGATTAGAGTTATTTGTAAAAGGAAACCGTGCTCTGACTCAGATATTTTGATGCGAGTCATCATATTATTGCAACGTTTCATGTTGATATGAATCGAACAAAAATAGAAAAAAAGCCAGAGGAGGCGTCGAAGGGTCTCGGTGAGGCGGACGGACTCACTGACGGCGTCACCTTCGGGTTAAAAAAACAAGTTATGTTTTAAAAAAAACTTTCACAGCGTGGCTCTAATTATAGGAACATATTAGCCAATAATTCGATTTGCAGATCGTTTACATCTACATTTAGCTTCGTTCTATTCCTCTTCCCGTATGAAATCGTTTTCAATAAATGTGTATTATAAATAAATATTTTCTTCATCTTTATTCCTTCCTGGTGCTCGAGCTGCTTCCTATTAAAGGCAATAGGTTGTAATATTTCATAAGTTACATTAATTTGTTTGGGGCAATATACGAAATGTGTGACGTTCACACGCTTGCATTGTCTAGGATATTTAGTTTGAGGGAGTTTCCCCAAACTTGAGTCAGTAATAAATTGTCGATGATAAGTTAAATTAAAATTCGCTGTAAAATATTGTACGATTAGAGTTCCCTGCCCTGGAGTTTGATGCATTGATTGTGAAACTGGTTGGTCTTAAGCTTTTAAAAATTGTTGGACTATAACCTGGTGTTGTAAGATTCTTTACATTTGTCAACCCCAGTCCATCACCGGCATCTCCACATCAGGTCTTAAGCTTGTTATGGAACTTTTTGCCCCTATCATTTCACGATTTGGTGTAAGTGAGAGGCCATTGTTCACACCGTGCAATGCAAACCGCTGCTGAGAACCACCAGAGGTGACTAAATCAACCCTTTATTCAGTGGATAAGCTGTAGAATTTATTGAGGTATACGAGCAACTATCCCTTTAAAAGAAGCTTGGTAATAGCAAATAACTGGTTAAATTTATAGCGGATATCATGGTGTGGTTCCTCATTAAAAAGTTCGGTTCCAGGAAGTTAACCTCACTTGACCGACAGGTAAGTGAGTATTGAGCAAAACCGCATTCTTACAGAACATTTCCTACTCCGGATCCGTATGATTGAAACGCCCTAAGCTTCATAAATACAATTATTGCAACAGCTCCTTGTGTTCCATCTTCCCCTCTTTGCATTCTCTTCATTGTCTTACTCCTTTCTCTTGCTCCATTAGCCACTTTACGAAAAAGTAACATCATCCAAAAGTTCGAAACAGCAGATGTTTTGGGTTCAGACTCAGGGTTGTGGGGTATTGGAGCCCTCGGGAGAAGGCTGAATGTGGGATATTGAAACATAGGGTGACTTCAAATGTCAATCCAATTATCATCAAAATAAATAACATAATTAGATTTTTAAAACTACACTTGTGAATGTAATAGTGTCCGACCATCGTGCATAATAAAGACCAAAGATCAAAGTCCCCTGAATCAGACAGTACAAGGGGAGATATTACATATCCTGTGCATTGTATATACGCTTGAAGGTAGCGGGTATTTGTAGCGTTTGGTATGAACTCGTCTACATAAATTTCTACTTAGCCATATAGGCAAACGAATCTATTAAGGACCACAATAAGCTATGCTATGTTGTACAGAATGGGCTGGGTGTTAATTAACTTTTCTATGTTGTGCAGGGTGAGCTGCCTGAGTGTCCATGGGCTGTTCTGTATTGTGCAGGGTGCGCTGGGCTGGGCGTCCATGAGCTGTTCTGTGTTGTGCAGGGTGGGCTGGACTGAGTGTTAATTGAATGTTCTCTATTGTGCAGAGTGGCCTGGGCTGTGTATTCATGGACCGCTCAGAGTTGTGCAGGATGGGATTGGATGGGTGTCCAAGGGCTGTTCTGTGTTGTGCAGGATGGGATTGGTTGGGTGTCCATGGGCTGTTCTGTGTTGTGCGGGGTGCGCTGGGCTGGGTGTCCATGGGCTGTTCTGCGTTGTGCAGGGTGAGATGGGTGAATTCCCTGTTTGAGAAAAATCATCAGAGGCAAAACAAATTTAAAAATAAAATTAAAACGTTTTGCTCAGTGTCCCACTGGAGGAAGTGAAACCTTTTTTTCCCAGCTGGTCACTTTGCACAGTCTCTAATCATCCACCAACAACCCTAATATGAGATGGTTGGCTGAGCTTATCTCATAAGGAGGCACTATTCTGCTTTCCAGAACCATACGCATTGCCGTTGGACCCTCTATTAGTTTACAGTATAGAACCCTGAATTCCAACACTTGTCATCTGATGGGAGGTAATTTATTGCAGTTACAACACTGAATAACGCGAATGAAGGTAACTTCACAAACTAAATAAAATAACGCAATTCTCCATATTATTCTTTAAATATTTACTATGTATTTCGGGAATTATGCAAAAGTACTAGTAAAAGTACTAGACATCCGGCATGCAAGTGTATGCTACATGAACATAACGCAGTCATTTATTTATTTGGGTACCTCTCTATAAGATGCAATAATCACACACATTCTTGGTGTGTTCTATAAATGGCTGAAACTGGACATTGTTGGATGAATCCCTGCAGAAGGAGGTTTGCAGTGGGCGAATTAATCTAAGAGACCTTATCCTGTAGCCTTCCCTCGCTGTTCACAGGATGACAGGTGTTCGGGTTCTCCCCAAATATTACCACTTATGTTCAGCTTGTACCTTTGCCACCCATCGTTTACCCCGATCACTGGGAGAACTTGTCACATGGCGTGTTTGGCATCGAATCAACATGAAGCATTAATATGCCGACTTGAAGATGTCGAGTTTTTTTTTAAATGACATTTAAATTTTTAAAAATCAGTTTGACACAATAACAATTTGTGATGAATCTTTGTTTTTTGTGTTATTGCTGTCCAGCGACTGCGATCGAGACTTATTTCTACAAGAACATGGAAAGAAAATTCATCCCAACTTAGCGAAGAAAGCAGGGCTCTAATAAGTAGGGCTCTAATAAACAGGAGAGTGAATGAAAGACGCATGTATCGCTTTACTTCACAAGTGAGGTTCTAATAAACAGGAAACGAGAGAAAATGAAAGGCTCGTGTATCGCTTTACTTCACAAGTGACACATCTAATTAAGTTTGAATGAAAAAACCTCGAGTTGGCCCAAAGAACAGCAATGCCCGAACGGCCCAGAACTAGTCAAGAGTCTGCACCCAGCTCAAATACTGATTGGCCCATCCAGGATGTAAATATTACAGCGGAAACACTACAAACAAATTGTGGCCGAAGCCTTAAAACAGGAAAATGAACTAACCTGTAAAATATTTTATCAAAATCTCTTTTCATAATTTCTGAAACATGCTTTAATTTTTTGAGAATAATGTAACCGACATAATTGATGTACACTATCATCCTGTTTTATGCTGAATAACTAACGATGTAAAAATGTGTACATATAATGAGTGTGATTGATACATGAAAACAACTATATTTTCCCACAACGAAACAATTCTAATTGGTATGTTGTATCAAAATGCACTATTGTTATAATATTAATACAATGATTACTGGGGTGGGCGGTGGCTCGTTTTTGGTGCTTAATCAATTTTTTGCAAAGCTTTGAATAACCGCAGGCAAGTGCTGGGACCAACTGCGTGCAGTAAAATTGATTATATATTTATAGCTGCAGTGTTGATTTTAAGGTGGAAAGAAAACGTATTTGAACAAAGCCATGAAAAAAGTAATGGAACTTGTGAGAAATATAGATATTTGAAACCCTTCCATTACCCAGCAGAATATTCTTATTTTCGGATCTATTTTCTACATAATTTTTAAAAAACGAATTTCCCAGTGAAACATTGCGGCCTTTCACTGGACCGCACGTGACTGAGACTGACAAATCGATTAACCGTTCGGGACTAATTGCAAGATATTTTAATAGCCAATGGTTTTGACGGAAGCTAAACCTGATCAGATATTTGCAAAGTACTCTTTAAGCCGATATCTTACAGAATATTTATTTCTGCAATAAACGTACCTTAAACAGTGTTCGAAAATAACAGCGAGAAGAAACCAAGAAGTTGATCAGTAATGTGAATTTATTGGAGAACTTTGTAGAAAAGCTCAACAAACAAGTTGCACCTTATACCTGGTGGAGATATACGTTTAATAAGTGTATGGATATGTGTGTTCATATCCTTTAAAAATCCTGGACGCCATGGTCCATAGATCAGTAAAACCAACCAGTACTGCGATTTACTGTGAACAGTTTAATATAAGCAACTGGGCAAAATAGCACCAGACCATACGAATTCACCAGTACAAGTCCCGATCCCCTGCATCGGTTGGAATTTCAAATTGTTCCTAATCAAAGCTTCAAACATTAAGCAACCCCGCCCTTTCCTAATGTGCATGAAGTATTTTCAGATAAAATGCAATCCTAAAAGATACAAATAGTATAATAAATAAATCAGACGCAGGTCGCCGGAAAACCTTCACAGTATTTCAGCAGAATATTTTCCAGATAGTGGTTCGCATACTGTATTGCTAATTACGCCATAAAATGAGTCGATTTCACGCTGGACAAACGTGCAAGAAATAGAAATTCCTTCAGAGAAGGTGTAACATGGAACCGTAAATTGAGGAGCAATTAATCTGTTGCCCGATACAAATAGATAATCTATTGGGTTACATGTAGGAGCGTTACAAACACACACGCACTGTCTCAAATCGCGCCTGTTTAGTCTATGCTCGTTTATTGATATTCATTTTTACAATTAATTTCCAAAAAGAATCAGTGGTGGTCTATATATTAATTATTTTAACCTCTTCTATATGTTTATGTTTTAGTTTTCGTGTGCGTTATGGTTTATGATACCAAATTTAGTTAAGAAACAATCTTTTAGCAGAAGAATGGCACTGGAACATATGCATATAATTTGAATTTAAAATCTGTTCAGTCTGAAACCTCTTAATAATATGTAGTTCTTCCTCAATCTTCATTAAACTCCTAGCCACACAGATCTAGAGAGGTCCCTGGTTTGATTCATTCCTGCACTGTGTTGGGTGAGCTGAGCTCAGTCAGAGCAACAGTAGGGGCGCTGCAACTGGCCTCTTCTCTCCTTGTTTAGGAGAAGGGGGAGGGGGGATCCACATGGGTTCCTGCTCCTGATTAATGGTCAATCACCCCAGCTAGCAATTGCATTTTGTCGACACTGAGTGAGGACGCGTTCGGGCTGGGTTGTGATGCCCCTAACAGTGTAATAGCCTGCCCACACTCCATGGCCAGACTTACAAATGAAGATTGACCAATTGGGCAAGGTACCAGCGGGTAAACAGTGGGACAGCAAGAGTCCGACTCTGCAGAATAGAGAAAATGTAGAGGAAAAAGGAAACTTCTTTTAAAAAAATGTAAACTGGAAGCCCAAATAGATCTGCAGCAGGTTAAAGGTTAACTTTCTTCTCTACAAAATAAATTCTAAAACATTCACTTAAATTCATATATATATTCAAATTCATATATATCAATTTTAGCAGCGGCTGCTCCTGGAATCTTGCAACCCCGATAAGCATACGTGGGTCGGAAAACAAACTAAGACCGCCTCCTCCACTTAGAGCAACTTGGTCTCACTGAGCTCATTAGGAATATTTGCTTCTTACTTTCAATTTTTGTCGTGATGTCACCTCATTTTCTGCGCCTGTTATTGAGCTGTGATTAATTTACTGGTCGAACCGCTTCAAATTAGCCCTACCTCAAACAGAAATCTTTGATTTTGAGTCTATGAAATTGACCTCAAGAGGCCCTGATCGTGATTGGGGAAGGGGAGGGGGAGGGGCAACGGGAATGGTTGAGGCTCAACAACTTTTTGATTCAGTTACAGTAAAATACATACGGTAAAAACCAAGGCTCTTTCCAAACAGAAAGTGTTTGTTTCAATGATCAAGTGTCCAATATAAGTGATATGAATAAACATTAGTGCTACGAGTCTGCATGGAATGTCCTCGCCCATGGCCAGCAGTCCACAATGCAAAGACCAGCAGTACATTCCATCTTTCCCCAAGACTTCAGGTCTTTAACCTCCTTGTAGTGTCCTTGTTGTATTCCCTACATGTTCTTCCTCATTCTGATTCATCTTTCGTACGGCGTCATGAGCCAATTCACGTGCAGTAATGACAGTTCTTCAGGTGACTCTCCAATGGGAAACCTGTAAAATAAAACATGAGGACCGATAAGGAAATGCGTTGATGCCAAGTTTTCAGACAGTAATGAATTTGGCTCTTTGGTTTCTCTGTAATCTGGCCCAACAAAAGTGGGGTTCACATCGCTGGCAGAACAGATTATGCTTTCCATTTATAGAGAAAAGATTAGGATAACTTCACAACGATATTTCAGTTAATTGGACCATTTTACATAGAAATTTACAGCACAGAAACAGGCCATTCGGCCCAACAGATCTATGCCGTTCTATTTTAGTAGCAACCTGTATTGGATATTATATGGGACAGTGTCATAAGATGGCCAACATCATTTAGGTTTTATAAACACGGGCGTAGACTATAAGAGTAAACTCTAACCAATATTTTGTACTTGCTTTTCATTGTTTCGAGCACCGTGTGCAGCTTTGGGTGCCCTATTATAGAAAGGACATTAAAGAAATAGTGAGCATACAGTATAGATTCATCAGGATGGTGCCAAGGATGAGAAACTATAGGTATGAAGAGGGACTCGAGATACTAGAATTAGAACTGATTCCACTGGAACAAGTAGACTAAGAGGAGTTTTAAAGGAGGTTTTTAAAATTATGAAGGGTTTTGAGAGGGCGAATAGGGAAAGACTATTTCCTTTGTTTGGGGAATCAGTAACCAGGGATCTTGAAGCTAAAATTGTCATTAAGAGAGAGAGGAGAGAGGTTGGGAGAAATTTCTTTAGGGAGAGGATTGATGGAACATAGAATTATTTGCCATTGGGAATGGTTGAGACAGAAATCATTACATCTTTTAAGGGAAAATTGGATACATATTTAAAGTGAAAGAAAACACGGAGCTATGTTGAGAAAGCAGGGCTCTGGGCTTAGCTTTTCAATGCTCTAGCAAAGACCCGGCACAGATACAATGGGCCGAATGGCCTCCTTCTGTGTTTTGAACTTCTATAATTCTATGAATTCTTATTTGGAGATCCGAGAAGAGAAAGAAAAATAACGATTTTTAAAAACCTAGAAATTCAATAAACAGGGAAAGAAAACAGACGACACTAATTGTGAATCACAATTAGAACATAACATTATACTAATATACAGCCTGCCTGTCGTTATTTTTTATTCTTTATCTTTCATGTCCATATTATTTTAACTTAAAACGATTTGATGTGGTATCCAGTAATGTGAATGTAAATCCCGTTATACACCCCTCCCCCCAAACACAGACACACACACGCCTGGTTTTCCAGCATTTGGTGGATCGGACTTCATTTTTCCAAGGTTTTCCAGTTTAGGTAAGCTTGTTCATTCTTCGATAATATGCCAAAGATTTTACACAAAAGAAATAAAATCTCGTTTGTAAATTCTGCACCTTTCATAAATAATGCGATAGTGCCAGTCTGCAGGAACATCACTTGATAACTAAAAGAAATGCATTTAACAGTGTAGGTTAAATGGATTCCGCTGTTCTACAGCAAGGAGCACAATTAGCAAACAAGCCAACCCCAACATCAATACTATGAATGAATTCTTTTTAATGCGATGTGACAGACACATATCCCTCAGGATGCTTGCATTCCAAACCCTCACTGTCTCTTCTCCGAAACTGTACAAGCTTCTAAACTGGAATCTGTCCACGCCAAAACCACCTAAAAAGAAACCTTTGATCTGTGATAATTAGAACAAGAGTATTCAGAGGGATCGGCGTTTCTTGGATTTTAATGCAAGTTTCAACATTCAATGAATGCTTGCTTCTGGTGTTAGGCAGCCTGATTTGGCTCACTTTTCCGTGTTTTTTTGTAAGTCTAAAGAGGGATTTAAGAACCAGGAACTAAGACTTCTAATTCTACCCAAATCAATCTTATAGTTATCAGATTTGTGCCTGTTTTCACTGTTGGGTTTTATACATGAGCTCCCCAGGAAATCAAATGATCTCCACTGTGTTTTAAACTATAGGATTAAACGCAGTGAACACCAAGCGAGCAATCCAGAGACCCGTGCTTGGTTTTAACTTGTGCAACATATTCATATAAAGGGACGTTAACAAGGTGTGTTAGTTAGAATCTAGCTTGAAAGACGACCTCGTAATCTACTGCAATTTTTGTCTTTAAACTTTGTTCTCATTCTGGTTCACTTCAGGTCGGTTTCATCAATACAAAAAAAAGCCCTGTGGACCTGTGATATCTGGGTACCTGCTGAGTGCTATATTATCCTCCTTCCAGAACCCACCACTTCACATGGGCAGCTCATCCTTGCAGCGATGTAAATGTTTGTCAGTTGAACGCTTTTCTGAGTCGAACAGGAATGAGTTTGGGGCGTGGAAGCAGAAATGAGTAGATTTGTATCAGCCCTTTACATGAGTTGGCTTGGAATCGTTGTCAAGCCTTTCAAAGGAGAAGCAACATTTACACAGGACTCTGCCCTTCATATTTTCACTTTACTTTGAATGAGCAGCACATTCAGTAGCAATGTGGGTTCGCGGTTGGTGCAAATAGAGTTTGGTTTTCATTGAACAGATTGACTGACTACAGCCAATAAATGGTAACTGTCCACCAGGATTTATGCTTGCATAGGGAGCTGTGAGCTAATTAAAGATCTCGCCTTGTGCTTTAATTAGGTCTTTATCCCCTAGTCCAGCATGTAACCTGCTGGATCATTCACCACAGTCTTATCAATGAACGTTTTCATTGTGTGAATACTTTGCAACAATGCACATAGAGGACACACACTGAAGGACACTCAGATTTGAAGTGGGGCGATATGTGTTATTATGGTTTTTTATTTGCAAATGAGCGCATTTGGAGCTTTTGATTTTGGCCATGAATTATATTATAACCATTCCCACTAACCCACATCACCACTTTCCATGCACATGTCTAAATTTCCCACCTCAGGCCCTGGACACAGTGGGGCTGAGAAGCTCTCTGGAATTCTCCTCCTAAACCCCATTCTCTTGTCATATCTCTCAAAACCTACCTGTTTGACCTCACCTTCAGCCACCTCCCCTAACCGTCCTCCAGTTTCTGCTTGATGCTCACCACTCGTTCCCCCACCCCCAAGCCTTGAGATCATTAGCTACACTAAATATACTGTGAAGATTATTTGTACTTGTTTGTGCTTGCTGTTTATTTGTTGTTGAGGACGGTGTCAGGTCCCATTCTGAAGAGGAAGATCTCACAATCTAATTTTGAGGATCTTAACTGCAATAAACTAACTTTGCATATACATAACAATCCCATATCATCACACATACAATGTCCACACTTGTGTGTAATACCAAACTCCTCCCTCACCCATTACCATATTGGTACAACGCAGAGCCTGCCCGGGAATTGATGTCCTCTGATTGGCTTCCCTTTCAGTGAACAATATGACATTTGAGCTGCTTTTCAATGTATTTCTTGTTTATTTTTCAGAGCAAATATTTATCCCAATTTTCTAGTGAAAGAAGCAATATTTGGAGTTGACGCAGGTCAATGACTTGAATACCTTTTCCCCATTTAAAGGATTATTTAAGATGCAGCGAGCCAACACCCTAGCTTCGCCATCCTGTTTTTCTTTCAAATCAAGGGCTAGTTCATATGATGCAATGGGCAGCATTTAAGCTCTCCATCTATGTAATAATTGCCATTAACACTATATTATACAACAAAGCAAATTTAATGGATTTAGTGAATCACTCACGTTATCTAGTGAATCAAGGGTTCCTCATTCATAGAATAAACGGGACAGCCCACTGTTGCCATGTCTCTCCTCTACTTCACATTATTTTCTATTACATATTCTGATTCCATGTGCAAACGTAGACGCAAACTACCATTAAATTAATTAATGTGTTAGTTTTAATTATATGGAAATACATTGAAGGAAATTATGCATCTTTATAATGTCATACGGATCCTGTTATGACATCAGTGATAGTGTTATGGCATCACCAAGAAGCTGTTACTGAACTACAGTGAAATAATTATATGTTAATTTGGGAGTTGGGTTCACATTTTTCTTCACAGATACTGAGCCTGGTGGGCTAGTTATACTGCAGCTTCTGCACTGATGAAAGGCTTCTTCAGCCACGCCTCCCAAACCTGTAAACTCCACCACCTGGAAGGTTAAGGGCAGCAGTTGCATCACCTCCAAGTTCCCCTCCAATTCACACACCATCCTAATTTGAACATATATCACCATTCCTTCATTGTCGCTGGGTCAAAATCCTGGAATTCCCTTGCCTTGTGGGAGCACCTTCACCACAGGGATTGCAGCGGTTCAAGAAAAAGGCTCACCACCACCTTCTCAAGGGCAACTAAGGATGGGCAATAAATGCTGGCCGTGCCAGTGATGCCCACATCCCAAGAGTGAATTTTAAAAATGGGTTTTGCATCTCAATGCACAAAATCTGTTCTAACACCAGATTAAAGTCACTGATTTGAGTGCGATTTGAATTTTGATATTTATTTATGGCCCCTAGTTCTAGTCTCCCCAGCAAGTGGAAACACCTTCTCTACGTTTCCCTATCAAACCCTTAACCCATCTGATACACGTTCAAACCAATGAAAGCAAAGGAAATGCAGTTGATGCATACGTTTTAGCTTGTAAAGCTTCCAAATTTTGATGGTTGTTTTGGTGATTTGCAAGTGCTCCTATGATCAACTGGAAAACATCTGCACGGAATTCATTCCTGTAAGTTATGGGAATGTGTCAAAGTCAAACGGTAATTGCGAACATATTGGTGACTATAGTGACTAAATTTAAAAGATAAATCACATTGTAACAAACACCCCTAACCAGTTATCACAGGGCAAACATTCTTGTGACTTTGACTTTAAAAATCTTTGCATTTATATAGTATCTATTGTATCATCAACAGGTCTCAAAGCGGATCAGACAGTAAATTATTTTTTGGAGCAGTGACTCTTACGTAGGCAAATATCGCAACCAATCTTGTAGAGAATTTGTACTTAGTTACCATTCATATTTAGCACAGGAACGAATAACTGAAATAATACTTGGCTTTTTCTCAAAATATTTATCCATTTAAATTATACTTTGAAAGTTTGATTTATTAGCAATTTTTATGGGTGAAATGCTATTCTAACAATCTCACAGCAAAGTGGAATCGTCCCCAACCTTTTATTTAAAGACAAATTCTGATGGACCCCACAAACAGCATTCACCAGTTACTATTTATAACCCTATTTAATTGAAAGCTCGTTCTCTAACAAACTCTCCAATCTTCCCCACTTCGGCGCTGTGAAATCAATAACATGCAGAAATAAGATTTTAAAAAGGAAATTCCAGTCCTAGGCTGGTCCTTTCCTTTTGAAATGCAAAGTTTGGAGAGAAGGATTTGAATCATCAATGTCTAAACAGCGTTCAAGGCCCATCCATCAGGTACAGAATGAGATTTGCTCCCTCGGCCTATTGCGGTCGATCGCATAGAACTATACTGAGGGAAACTCCACTGAGGAACAAAGGCGCCCAACTCCTGTGAGAAACACCCTCCTAATCTGCAAAACACCTCACGCCGCCCTGAACATTGCAAATCCCTCCACCATCTGCTCCAACCGTAGCCAACCTCCCCAAACAGGAACAAATCAACTCCCCAGAGACAGCTAACTCTTCCAGGAGCAAACCAGGACGGCTGCAAACATGTCTAAAACAAATTGGTGAGCTGGATTGGATTCTATACTCCCTTCACCAGTTCAATCTTGCTCCATTTATCCGGCAGCAATCCTACGTTTTTTTCCCTTTTCTAAATATGATTTATGTTAGTATTAATAGTGATGGAGATTGATTTTGAGCGCGAATCGTGACCTGTCCATATTTAGGTGACTGGAATCTTTTCTCCGAAGTTTGGAGGGCGTGGAGTCAAGTCTTCATTTGATGCTATGAGTTACAGAAAGATAGTTCATAGGACAGTATAAATTTGGTTTAGATTCCGAGCGCGAAATTCTTCCTTAATTTAAGAAGGCATAGGGTCTTCAATTCTCAGAGACAAGAGAAATAAATAAAACCCAGAGCTCTCAATTTGAGCACAAAAACAAGTGGATATCTGGTGATCTATCAAAATCTGGAAATACCAAAGAAGTTTAAGGAGAGAATAGCGTAAAGATTGTCACGTGCCAACTGGAGCTAGTTCTGCAATAACACGCTGCATGTGTGCCACGGTCTAAATCCTAAAATGTGGCATCAACCATTAAAATCCGTGTTCCCCAGCATCTCTGATGTGCAGCCTCTCAAATCACAATTTCATTGCACTATCCAGGCCAGGCTTAATCCATTCCGAACCCCTTTTGTGCAAAATTTCAATTTGCAGAGAGCAACTACAATGATTTGCAGTCCTCTGAATGGTGTTGATTCTTTCACATTCAGCGCCAGGAATGTGGTAAAACCATAGTCCCTAGGAATTCTGGACCCTACCTGTCTCTGTTTCTTGGGGGGGGGGGGAGAGAAATTAGGAGATGAATTTTTGCAAAGTTCTACACCATGCAGATTAGGAAAGCACAGAAAGACCCTCACACTGGATTGGAGTTGTGATGTGGAGATGCCGGTGATGGACTGGGGTTGACAATTGTAGACAATTTTACAACACCAAGTTATAGTCCAATGATTTTATTTGAAATTTACAAGCTTTTGGAGGCTTCCTCCTTCCTCAGAGTTCCCATCACTGCATTTCTTGGATTTTTTTACATACTGCAGCTTAGTATGGTTTGATGTTTATATACACTGAACCTCACCTGAAATTTCTATTCTTTATGAATTTTGCACAAACTTCAATTAAACATTAGGAGCTCCAAATACACCATCTTACATGTTCTTCTTCTTCCCTGCCCTCTATATTGAAATTACAACTCAATGCACCGTTTATCACTAAAACCCATTTTTTCCCAAAAACTGCAGATCTTCATCTTCCTCATTTTTCCTTTTCACCTACAATCTACAAGCCTTAGAACCTAAGTTCGGCTTCACCTAATCACTACCCTGTCTCTTCTCTTCCATGTAGGCCTTGGCCCTTCACTTTTGTTTATCAATTTAAATAACAGAGAGGGAACCTCATCAAATGGTATATAAGTCACAAAGTCAAAAAAATTAATTCAAAGCACTGTTTTAAATTAAACCACAACTGCGGGAGAGGTGACACAGGAATAAACGGGTAAGATGTAAGTTCAGGGCTGATATCAGGAAACACTTCTCCACACAGAGTGATCAATACCTGAACAATCTCTAAGTAGGGTAGTGGAGGCAGAAACTCTGGAATTATTCATCAAGCAGTTGGATGCTGTTTGGGGAATTATAGGTTTCTATGGAAGGAAGAGATAGATGGGACAAATGGTCTCTCTCATTTATACTTATCTTTGTGGCATGAACTGTAACAATGGCTGGCTCACTGATTAGGAATCAAGATGAAATTCTGATGTGCACAAGTTTATTAAAAGAATTGTTTCCAAAACTGTGCTTAGCCATTCCTGCATTCCTACTTGCATTTCCACTTCTATTCATTTTCATCCCTGTAAGTTACACCCTGACTTTACTCCATAGTGCAGTAAGAGCACCGGAAAGCAGAGAATGAGGAAAGGTCATTCTGCCTATCAATCCCATTCCTTCACTGAATCATGTATAATGCACCCGACTCTGGACTCTACACCACACATTTAATATTATCTGCAGAAGCTCTAGAATATTCATTCGTCTTCACCTATGTGTCACATCTCCACCATTGAACTTTCTTCAACCCTGACTACGTTCCCTCCACAGATGATAATCTTGGCCCACGATCACATGAGCCATGGATTTGGGATTTTCTTTCCAGCTTGGTTCACAGGTCAACAAAACAGCTTTTGTCCTAAATTGGGGGGAGGGGGTAGAAGAGGGAAAGAGACAAAAGTTAGGGAACAGCAAGAGAGTGAGAAGAAATGGGACACACGACAGACAGTAGAAGACAAGAATTTGCATCTTTCACCCCCTCAGGATGTCCCAAACTGCTTTACTGCCAACAAAGTACTTTTGGAGTGTAACCACTGTTGTTATGTAGCCATATGCAGCAGCCAATCTGTACACAGCAAGGCCCCACAAACAGAAAATAAGATAAATGACCAGTTAATCTGTTTTGGTGGTGTTGGTTGAGAGGAGGAATTACGTCCAAGGCACCAGGAGAAGCAGCTGTTCTTATTCAAAAAGTGCCATGCGATCTTCAGACACCGTTAGAAATTCACTTTTAGCAGATTCTGTGCCTTAGGCATTATAGAACTAGGAAAGGAACTAGAAAAGGCTGTTCAGTATACAAGCAAATCTAAGCTATTTGCTGTGTACTTCCAGATCCATTGCTTCTACAGTGACAGTGCACAGATGAATCTGGATAAATTCCTTCTACAGTGACAGTGGACAGGTGGATCTGGGCCCATTTTCTCCTACTCTTGTCAATTGTGCTGTTGTTACGCACTATCGGCCTTGGCCCTTTACCTGGATTTCTCAGTACTTTTTTCCCAATCAGGTACCATGTTGCATTTGATGTCTTTACTTCCATCCGATCACACTAGCCCACCCAGTGTGGCACAGAATATTTTAATATGCTGAGCATCATGAAACTGTGGCTCGGTTGTGAATCAAAGGATGTTGACTGTTAACCAGACACAAGTACATTAATGAAAGGTAAGTTCCCTTGGAGCTACAGAGCTGAGTGCAGCAGTAGCATGGGTTTGAACTCGAGTGCGTCACACAGGCTCTGACTCATCTCACTCCAGAAAAATTGAAACTCTGCCCACTCAATTATTAAATAGTGAAAATACAGATTTGTGTGTCTTTTCTATCTGTTGGATGCTGTTTTCCATCCTCTCAGTTAGTTCTAGAGATAGAGTTGGCCAATAGCCCAAATAAGTACTATAATCCATTGATCAGTATAAGCAATCCCTGTTGTGAACTGTACTGATAAGCGGCAAATTTAGCAGCTGATTAATCAGCTGCTCAGTCTCCCCTCTCCAATGCACTGCTTAGAATGCTAGTATTTTTAATGTCTGCACTTTGTTTTATTTCATTTGTTTTCAGCCCAAAACCAGCTCTCTGAGTGGAACACTGCCAGCACTCACCAGCACTTTAAAAAGCAGAACTGCACATCAGGAAGGAAATGCCGAATAGTTGACTAATCTCAGTCTTAAAGAGTTGGACAGCTGTTTAGGAACTGCTCACCGATATTATGAAACAACTTCAGAAGGTAGCAATGGGATGGAAAACAAAGGAGAATCCAGCACAACCTATAATTGAGAGAAAATCCACAGAGTTAATATAAATAAATGGGTTTTGGCATACCTACAAACAGATTCTACTTTATAAATATGTTTGACTTTTTCAATCCATCATTCTTTCTCTCTCAGACTTCATTGTCTTGATCTTTTTACTTTATCTCTCTCACCTTAATTGTTCCTTTCAATTCCCTTGTTCTTAGTGATATGCTTGGTTTACCTGAGCTTCCCATATTTTTAGCCAATTGTTTTTTACTTGCATAACAACTTGGTACTTTAAAGCTGCCCTGACACTCAAACAGGTCAAATGTCAGGGGGCAAGAGTTAAAAATGAGGATGCTAGGATTACTAATGGGTGTCATTTGGTACTTTTTCACCCCAATGGTAATACAGTTGTAGAATAAGTTACCAAGAAAGGAGATTAAAGCAGACAGTATAAATGGGTCTAAAGACAATTAAATATATTTGGAGACAGAAAGGGTTGAAGGATGTTACTAAGTAGGTGGATAGGTGGAGTTGAGATCTACAAAAAGAATACAGGCATGTTGGGCCTACTGGCCCTTTTCTGTTCCTAAAAGTTCTTATATTTCAAAGTCTCTCAGGGTTGAATCCTACCCCCCGTAAAACCATTCTATTAAGGAACAGGGCAGTTGGTGTGTTACAAGGTATAAGTTAAGCTGATTAACATCAGGTGACATGGTTTAACAGGTTTATAATTGGTACATTTTTCCTTTTCTCCTATTACATACAAGACTCTTTGATAATTCAGTCCAAAGGATTAGAGGTGGCACTGTATGGTGGGAGATGCAGCATCACTTTTCAAAAGCAATCCTTATAGTGAATATTATAAACTTGAAGAAAATCAACTTACAATTGCTGTGTTGTTTTGGGATTGGACAAATAAAAAGGACTAAATACTGAAATAAATGGAACATTGCACTAGACTCAACAATAGAACATTGGTGTCCCAACCAGAGGCACAAAAAGTTCTAAGTTTTAGCCTCAATTGACAGTCACATGTGTCTGACTTAAATCTGTTGTAGTTTGGATGTAAACATGGCAATTAAGCAACAATGGTGGGAAAGGTGGGGAAAAAGAAATAGCCATGGCCTAAGCTGAAACTCTGATAGTAATAAGAGCACCCAGCAAGGAGCAGTTCCAACTCAGACAATCACTTGTGACTTTTATCGGTCTTGAGTTGTGGGGAAGACTGAAGGCTAGGGAGTGCCAAAAGAAATATTGAATGTAAAATCTGACCACATGTACAATAAAGATGATACTTAAGAAAGCTACGACTTGCTAAAATGTACAAAGGATATATTTAAAACGCCACCACCAGGGGTGAGAAGCTAAATACAATGAAACCTGGACTGTTGGCAAGAAAGTATAGTTCTGATCAGGATAATCCTGGTGATCCACACTGAATGTGCTTTCACAGCACTTCCATCAGCCTCAGTCTTGAATCGGTTCAGACACACAGTAGGCAGTGTTGGGTTATCAGCTGCACTCATTCCTTTTATAGCTGAGAATGACAGATTTGGAATAATCCATTCACACCAGCCTGGTACAAATTCTTAGATTGACAGCCAACTTTAAACCCAGAATCCAAAGGATAGCAATTCCTAAACTGCAAGCAAATATCAGTGTAAATAATGGCATAATGTTTAGAGTCATCCTTCCCTCTGAACCCTCACTGAATTCAAACAAATTGATGCTTACTACTTGTGTGTAAATGGGCACTTTGCTACATTTTATATTCCATGGAACATTTCCAAATATACAGATCATCACCTCACTCCGTTACCATTTCATAAATGTTAAGGCCAATACACTGAGTTTTGGAATGCCAACATGCAGTGCCATGGAGTGGGCGGACATAGTTTTGATTTGAACCGAGTTGCATGCTAGGCACTGAACGGTGGTCAGGCCCTGTAGAGGGCTGTGAAAATGGGGTGGTTAGAGAGGCCATTAAAAAGACTCCTGACAGTTACCCAAAGAATGGCATTCATGACAATCAGGGGAAAAGTGCCTGCTCCTCCTCCCGGAGGCAGACAACCAGAAAGGATTGGAGAGGAGAGGAAAAACTGGGGTAAAATCAAATGGTTCCTGGATTGAATTGTGTTAGCTCATTTCAGCCAGGGTGACAGTAGGAGTACTACAATTGCTCTCAGCGCACCTGAGCTAGGTCAAGATTCACCCCTGATCGCTATACGCCCTGGCCCCTGCTGTCTGTGCACGTCAAGTAAGGATTGGGTGGGGTTTAGCTGTAATCTTTGCATTGTGGAATAGCCTACTGACATTCACGTTGTTGAGGTGTGGAGGGCAGCTTGTGCCTGTGGAACTGTATCCGAGCAGGATCAGTACCTTCAGGAGAAGAAAATTGTAGAGAAATTGGGTGGGGGGTGGTTTAAAAAATGGAATAAAAAACATCTCAGGCGTGCACTATTTATTGGAGTCTAAATCCCTTCCTAAAAATCCAATGTCAAATGTAAAAGTCTACCTCACTCAAACAGCAATAGCAACACATCAACAATCCTATGTGATGTTGTTTGCTTTCATATTCTATGTCCCTTTTCTAAAATCTAGCATCTCCTATGCTTTTATCAACGTCATCAGTATTGTTAATACTAACACACAGTCACTGAGTTTTATTTTTCGCTGTTGCAGGTAATCACTGTTGGTTTATCTGGGATTATACAACAATAAAATTATACCTCACTGCACTGCAGTTTGCTCTCTCACTGCATGGTGCGCAGTTGGAATCCATCAATAACTGAATTACTTTTCACGTGTTTGAAATGCCTACGGCGTGTTACAATACCTCTGTCTGCACAGCAAATGGCTGAGCGTGTGTTCCACGGCTGGAACACGGTTGAAATATTTGGATGATATAAACTATGAGAGTGGAATACGAGTGGCTTGATCAAATTTATCCAGTCCCAGGGAGTGTATTACACCAATAAATGCATTTACAAACTTCTTATGTTAGTGTTAATGATTCTCAGCTATATTTATAAACACACTGACATCACTCTCCCCCTGAGCGACTATTTAGAATCATAGAATTTTATAGCATGACTTTTAACATTTTTCTTTTTCAAATATTTATCCGCGTCCTTTTGTAAGCTATTATGGATTCCATTTCCACCATTGTTTCTGGTAGTGCATTCCACGTCCTAACAACCCTGTGTATAAAAAAAAATTCCTGCCTTTCCCTTCATTCTTCCATGAAGAACTTAAATTTATACCCTTTAGTTACCAACTCATCAATCAATGGGAATAGTTTTTCCCAATGTTCAACATAATTTTAAACACCTTTCTTAGACCTCCTCTTAACTGTCTTTATTCTAATAAGAAAAGTCCAGTTTCCCTGGTCTCTCCTCATAACGACAATCTGTCATCCCTGGTATCATTTTAATGAATCTCTTCTGCACCCTCTCCATTGTCTTGACATCCTTCCTAAAGCAAGCTACCCAAAACTGAGCACAGTATTCTAACTGAGGTCTAACCGTTGATTTGTATAAATTTAACCTCTTTGTTTTTATACTCTATGTTCCTTTCACAAAACCTCGGATCCCAAATACATTTATCAACTTGCCCTCCCACTTTTAAAGATCTGTATATCTGAACTCCTAAGTCTCTCTGCTCCTTTTAAAGTTTTACCATTTAGTGGATATGACTTCATCTTATTTTTCCTCTGAAAATATATCACTTCATATTTATCTCCATTAAATTTCATATAATATATATTTGCCCAATCCAATAATCTGGCTATGTCTTCCCGAAGTCACTTACAGTCCTCTTCATTGTACCACACTCCTTATTTTTGTACCATCTGCAAATTTTGATATTGTATCCCTATACCCAAGCCCAGATCATTTATATATATTGAGAGCAGTTTCTGGGTTCCGTGCCAATCACTGCTTTTGCCTAATTCCCATTGTAATGACCAGAACTGTTTAACCTGAACACTAGTATTTAAATGGCAGCCAGAGATCAAAGACTAGATGTGTTGCTCTGGGTTCCACAAGAATAAGGTGGGCCACTGCTGCCCCGACTTCTCCCCCCTGCCCCACACCCGCAATCACACCCCCATTCCCCCCACACCAGTTCTAGCTTCCTGACGCCCGGTATTATGCTGGCCCAGGCCTGACGAGCTGCAGTGGGACACCCGCTAATAAGGCCCGGCCCTCGATTAGGATTGGACCTCCTGCCGGCAGGAAGGGACGGACATTCATTCCATGCCTGGAGTTAAAATCTATCCCAATATGTCATAAATCCACAAACCAATTTTAAAAAGTTCCTTTTTAATAAACACTATTTAATGAAGACATTGCCCCTATAAGCAGGAAAGGATCACATCAAAGCTGACAGATCAGGGCTCTGCATAGATTGTTCATCACAGGTACCACAGGTACCACAGGCACCTACAATTACTTAAACATATGGAAGGTGATGTGACACATGACAATCTACATACTAACTAAGGCTGTAGGTCACAAAGCTTAAATCAACTAAAAAGTGTGAAGGATACAAATAACTGATCACAAGTCACATGGTCCTACTCCCAAGGGACTGTAAATGTCACAAAGGGATGTGAATACATTTTGCAATAACTAATAAAGCTGGTACAACATCAAGAAAGAGAAAAGAACAAAAAACAAATCCATGAGCTCCAATAAAGGATCCCCACTCAAAATATTAACCAATCTTTTGGCCTTTCAGATTTTGGTTCACTTGCTGCACATTTCCAATATCTTTTTTGTTAAAGAGCTGTTACAATTAGACATAGCATTCAAATCTTGGGCTTAAAATTAGGCTCACATGTAGGGAAGGAGTGCCCACAATTAATGATATCGTATTGACAGAGGTAGAAAATTCACCATGACGTTATGGGGGAAGGGGATTGATTATTTAAAGACTAGCGGATAGAGTTAGCTCGATCCCTGAATTCAGCTGCATGGAGACCACTGCAACTTCCCTTTTTAGGTCTCACTGCAGGGAACCACTCTGTTGGTGTCAGCTGGCAAGCATCAGCTACCAATTCCTTCATAACAGATGGATTCTAACTGAGTGACTGAAGGCGGGGGAAAAAAATCAGTACTGGCTGAAAGTACAGACATATCAGGAATATCTTTGTATAATAAACCTACATGTCAATTGCCATCACTTTTCAATAATGTATGCCTTCAACTCTGTCCCTCAACACCCTTGCTACAAAAAAAGTAAATATTGCATTAGGAAAAAAACTGCTATCTGTAAAGATGACTAATGAAAGGCACTCATACTATTATCTACTAGCAGCTTCAAATCCCTGTAATTGATAAACGTGGGATCCCTTTGAACAGCAATCCCTCTCCCTGGGGGGTCCAATGTCCCCATCTACTGCTTTTTTTTACCAGGTTTGTAAAGACATGGAACTATTACATCAAACACTGACTATCTGAGCAGCATATTTCTTCATTACTGTTTAGAGGTTCTGTCTTTAGAGGGGATGGAAGCTCCTGCAATTCCATTTCTCGGCAACCCCCCCCCCCCCCCCAAATGTTTTCCCCTCCTCTCCTGAAGGTGTTAACTATCACTGGTGCACAGGGTGCACAGGTACCATCATTGTGCTACCTTCTCCAAGTGACCATTCATCGTTTGTGAGCCCAGACAGACTGTATCGGCAGGCTACTTGACAGTGAGGGGCACTGCAACCAAGCTCCAGTCCATTCTTCACCTGCTACCCACAAACATGTATTGTAAAAGTTGCTTTTCTGAGCACAGTGCTATTAGCCATATTCCTGGGATGAGTAGAGGGAGCTTTATTCTACTATGCCCAAGTGCTGCATTCTGCTAATGGGAATTCCTGATGCAGACACCAGATACCTGAAATGGGAGAAAGTGTTTCATTCCCCAGCACTAACATCCTTTCATCCTGATGAGCACAAGAAAATATATCAATAAAAGAGATATCATTCATGATACTTAACAAACAAGTTTCTCATCCCTACAGATACTAGTGCAATGATTACTTACCTCAGGGGTGTCCAAGCTTATTGCCTCTGTAGGTCATATATGTCACATGGAGCCTCGGTGGCCACATATGCAATTTAAATCCACGTTCCCATTAATTTGCATATATCTCAGCTTGCTGATACTAACAGATCTTGGTGTCTGATTTAGGATCTATCTACCAACAATCCCAAGAACAGCCTCACAAAATTCAAGCAGAAGAAACCAGCGAATAAAAAAGATGAATGCAAATAGGACTAAACTGCCTGGGCTTCAAAGGCTGGATTGCCAGGGCTTGTAGGCACTACATGACCCCTGGGCCACAGTTTTGACACATCCAATATATCGAACACTAATTACCTGAACAACCAGAGCAATGTCCTGTAGTGAAATTCTCTGCTATTTTTACATGTGATTATTTTAAATGTACATGCACACTAACTGTGCAAAGAGCTGTGGAAAAAATCAGCTTCACGCTCAAAAGGAAGAGGGGAACTGTGTTGCTGGGAAAGGAGAAGGGTCACCCGCACACTTGTCGATTTCATCAGGACGATGTCGTGTACAGGCCACACAGTGGCATTTTCAAGATGCTTTTTTCAAAGTGAACAGCACTATTGCATTGGGTGTCTTGCAAAAAGTACTTTGCCAAATGGCCTTTGAGGGGGATCATTATTAACAATCAGTGCAACATGCAAAAGCTAGCCAAAGAAATCTGGCATGGAAACAGTTAATGATGTCTGCCCTAATGATGTGTTTTTGCAAATGTACAGTCCCCTTCTGCCTCCTCAGATAACTCAGATGGTTCATTTTCTTTCTATCCTCCTACCCCACCCCCTATCCTCACCCTGCCTTCAACCAAAAAATTGAAGCGAGGTGGGGGTAGGGGCAGAAAAAAAAATCAAATGGAGTGAATTTCTAGACAATTTCGTCTCCCTAGGGTACAAGGAAACCTTTGACTGTCAACTCTGTTTGCTCCTGGTCCCTCTCTGCAACATTACATTGAATTTTTCAGTTGCTAATATTGTTTCCTCCTCAATATGACCCATGTTGCTTATGCAAATACGTTTCTTTTATTCCAGCCTTGATTTCCAGGAGAGGGACTTGAATGAGAAATAATGGTCCTCTCCCCCCATCTCCCACTGCCCCCCCCCAAACCAACAATAAACCGTTAGCACAAATATATCTACTTCATTTACCGAGCTTCAGTCTGCACAATAACTGTAAAATAACCAAGTATAAAAGCTTTGTCCCGTATTGAGAGAATGGAACTTTGCATTTTCACAAAGGCACTGAATATGTAATGTCCGTGGATATTCTTGGATGGGCGTGGGTGAGTTAATTACTGAAACAGTATTTGTAGCCATTATTTAACCTTTGTAGCTAACACTACCAACACACTTAAGGTATATTAGACAGACAGTTATTTAATTTTGCTCAGTAAAAATTCTCTGTAATTTGAACAAGACTCTATGGCAACAGATGCTATCATTTTTTTTAGGGGGGGATGCTTTTTATAATTAAGAATAATTAATGACAAGTATGAATCTGGGGAGTACCACAAATGATTTGCTCCAGATTCCCTTCCTTTCTCCCCCTCATGGAACGATAGTTTCAAAATAATCTGGTCACCATTGAAACAAAATCCAAGATAGAAAGATTTCACTCTTGCATCTCTTTTCCAAGGAGCCACTCATCAATTTCAGGTCATTTTCATGCATTCAAATACCAAACTCAGACTCAGTTAGGCATAGACTGCTTAGAGGCATTGTCTTCATGAAACAGATTTCGAGGAACCTTTCTCACTTGTTTGCAAATCCACTACATGACAACAAAAATGACATCAAAACACGTCAGCATTGAAGGTTATATACTCCACGGGGTATTTTGAGCTTTCTTCCCTCCAGGGTTGGTCTGGTCACTGAAGGATGCAGCCACCTGTGTCTTGAGTGGCTGCAATCATTTAATTTAGCGGGAATGATACCAGGGCTTAAAGGGTTAAATGATAAGGACAGGTTCCATAAGCTTGGCTTGTATTCCCTTGAGTATAAGAGATTGAGGGGTGATCTGATAGAGGTGTTTAAAATATTGAAAAAATTTGATAGGGTAGATACAGAGAAACGATTTCCTCTGGTGGGGAATCAAGAATAAGGGGACATAAAATTAGAGCTAGGCCATTCAGGAGCAAAATCAGGAACCACTTTTTCACACAGAAGGCAGTAGAAATTTGAAACTCTCTCCCCCAAAAGGCTGTGGATGCTGGGATAATTGGAGCTTTCAAGACTGAGATCGATAGATTTTTGTTAGGTAAGAGCATCAAGGGATATGGAGCAAAGGTGGGAAAATGGAGTTGAGGCGCAGGTCAGTCATGATCTAACTGAACGGTGAAGCAGGCTCGAGAGGCTGAATGGCCTACTCCTGTTCCTAATGTTCCAGTTGGCACTAAATTGGGCCGTGTAACGCCCAGATGTTTCGGTGCTACATGGCCTCTCCGACATCCAAGATGGCGTCTTGGAAGCGCACGCACGTTTCCAGCGTGACGTGCGCCGGATGCCATCTTGGTATAGGAGTTAGCGCAGGCGCACATAACAAACACTGGAATCATGTAAAGTAGGGAGAAAATGGCTTCAATCTGTGCACAACACTGATTTAAAGTGATAGACACCATTTTGGGACTTAATGCTCAACTCAACGCACAATCTTAACCCCGACCATCTGAACGTGTCTTAGAGTGCCTGGAGGACCCCCCACCAGCACTATTTAAAGGGACCATGCAGGATTTACAGGTTAGTGGCTGGATTATTAGTTCTGGTTGCCAACACATTTGTAACTGTTTTTGGAGCTCTCCTGGACTTGAATAATAAGACGCGAGGACATAGCCTAACATTTAGAGCCAGGACGTGCAGAAGTTAAGTTAGGAAATGCTTCTACACACAAAGGGTGGGAGAGGTTTGAAACAATCTTCTGCAGACGGTAGTTGATGCTAGCTCACTTATGAATGTTAAATCGGAGATTGATAGATTTCTGTGAACCAAGGGTATTAAGGGAAATGGGGCTATGGAGTTAGGTCACAGGTCCACCATGATCTCATTGAATGATGGAACAGGCTTGAGGGCTAAATGCCACTGCCACTTGCTGCCTCCTGATATGCGCCACCTTTTCCTGCAAGAATGCGGGACCTGTGTCTGGGTGATGTGCCTGTCATGGTTGAATAGCTGCCTGTGTGTGGCCTGTGAGTTGTGGGTGGGTGGCTTGAAACAGTGGTAATGTGTAAGGGTGAGAGGAAGCATCTGGTTGGAAGAGTTGAGTACTGATGAAAAGAGTTTGTTGGTATGTGGGTGATGGGGGGTGTAGTGCCTGGTGTAGGTGGTAGGAGACGCCACTTGACAGTTGACCTCACTCATCTTGACCACTCATGTCAAAGCATTGAACTTCTTCCTGCACTGCATCCATGCTCATGATGCTGTGCGCCTGGCATTGACACTTCGCCCCCCCACTATTTCTCAATGCCTTTTGGCTATATGTCTGGAGGGCTTCTTGCCCCCCACCCCCACCCCCCCCACCCCCCGCGGATATAGAATGTCCCTCCTTCAGTCCACCTCTTGCACCAAGGTCTCTAGTGCATCAGCAGAGAACCTTGGTGCATGCACTCTCGTAGGCTTGGTATGAACTCAGATCGGCAGATTAGTGAGGTCTGGCATGCAGGTTGGAGGATGTGGGATTTAGTAGTGCGCAACCTTTATTCAATGTTTGAACATAACTCATCAGTGTGTAAACATAGGGACGGGAGATGCATCTGTGTTTTACGTGTGCGATATCTGATCTACGTTCAGACTCCGTGCAGACAGTAGACTGGTATTTTCAGCAAATAACAGGTACGAGCTACCTTTAAGAGATTTCGAAGAAACATCCTCCCCTTAAGAGATTGAGCTCCCCCTGGTGATGAAAAGTGCGAATTGCATTGATTCTACATGCAAGGCCCGGAATGGAACGCTGATTGCAGGTGAGTCCTGGGAGTGTTGGAAACTTGCGTCCTGCCTGGGTAGGGGTCATTGGGCGCGAGATGATAGCGCATCACGCTACCCATTGCCCAAAAACGGCCCCTATCCAATTTTTTTCCCCCAGTGATCCTAATTTAATTTGTCTATTTATTTTCTTTATCACTAGTTTTTCTCCCTCCTCTCCTAAAAGTACTGACTTTTGCTGGGACCTTGGGTTCCACAGCCACTAGTTGTCCTCTGGTACCTCACCAAAATGGCCATTCTTCACATGTGGGCCTAGACAGTGAGTGTCAGCAGGCCATTTATTTCTGGGAGTCCGATTGTGTCCTCACCTAACATCCACATGCATTTTCCAACACAAGTACTGTTACCCTCTCTAGCCCAGGGACATTGAGGCCAACCGCAGTTCCCCATCTGCCACCCAGCTCAGTTAAGCCAACTCAGCACAGACCAGGCAGCAAACCTGGGATCTGGGACCTTCCTGATCTGTATGGTTCATCAGCTTGACAGCTTCACTTCCATTCATTTGAATGCGGATTGCAACTTTGGATTGGCCTAGGAACAACTTTAGAGATGCTGAGCTCCAGGAAAACACGTTCCAGAATGCATGTAGCTCCTCCTCACCAGGTCACTGAAGCAACTCTGGAGAGAAGGAAACCTTAACCACCAGGGGCAGAATTTTCACTTCGAGCTGGGAAGGTAGTGGGACAGGAAGATTTTCGGGTGTGAAACCCGGAAGGTAATTTGGCGGGTTACTTCCTGGCTTCACACCTGGCAGCCAGCCTAATGGCTGTTGCACAGGAAGGCAGGGTGCAGCCGGGTATCGGAGAGGGGGAGGGAGGGGTCATGGGCTGGGGAGGAGATTGGATGGGCCAGGACTTGGAGATCGGCGGGCCACAAAGTACATTTTTGGGGGGGGGGGAGCAGGGAGGAAATCGGTGGGGGGGGGCCGGGAAGGAGATTGGATGGGCCGGGGAGGAGATCGGATGGGCCGGGGAGGAGATCGGAGGTCACTGGAGTAGGGTGAAGACTCGGAGGTAGGTGGGGGCCCACCTTGAGGGAGGGTCCACCATGAATTGGGGGTCTACCATTGTGGGGAGGGTTTAATCACGGGGTTCCTGTCGGTGAGGTGAGCTTGTTGGGCCTGGATGAAGCATTCCCGCTCCTCCGGGTCCACGAGCAGTGCAATAAAGGCACTCACCTCATGGATCCGGCCCTTCCCCCCTGCTTTCACCTGACCCGAATCGGAAGCGATGGGCAACCCGAACAGGTAAGGTTAAATTAATTTGAATTTTGCATGCACAAAATATTAGGTACCTCATGTATCTCAATGTGGTACATTGCCCTTTTAAGTATCGACCTGCCGGCTTTAAGTAGGGGCGGGATTTCCTGGTGTCTGCCGTGCACACACGTACAAACCTGCCTGGGTTAAATCCAGAAGTGGGTGAGTTGGAGCTGGGATGCAGTCCCGCTCCAAAAAGCTGTTATTTTAACCTCCCACCCTCCCCCAACCCACCCGTTCTTGGGGGTTAAAATTACCCCCAGGTCTCTGCGAAGCAAGCAAATCAACATTATTCTAATAACAGTATAACACGTTTCTGTGTTTTCCAGAAAGACAGGGACTGAACTTCTCTGATCAAATGCGCTCTCATTAGACTTCCCTTTGTGTATGTTATACTGAATAACACAGTCAAAAGTGTGCTCCAAGTCAATGGCACATGTAAGGAATGAGATGCTGCTGATAAGGCCACTCAACTTTGTTCTCACACTTAAGGTCATTACCTCAAACCTGCACATGTGACATTGCCTTGTGATGTACTGTGGACTGTGAATTAACTTACAGAAATCACCTGGGCAAGTGACCATGGGGTACTTCCCTTCCTGCAACAATCTGCAGGCTTTTACAGTCCAAACTTGGCGTCACTTAAATCACTATTTCTCCTTTTATCTTGTCTTCTATCCTACTCTCTTTAACCTCGCTGGTGTCCTGTGCTATGGTCCATAACTCCTTCATCTGGGTTTCTGTTTAAAATAAAATGACTGCACAAAATGGCAAAATTCCAATCATCAACTCATTAATATTTTAAAAGACTACTCATTATCGCAAAAAATACATCAATGATGTGACACGTCAGATCCACTCCAAGACGACGGAGGATGTATGGGAAACGTTCCTTTACCAGAGGCTGTTTTGCAAAAATCTTGTTTTTCTAAAGAAGCTTAGATTGGTGTTTAATTTTTTGTGTTTCTTTTATTCCTTGTTAATTCTTATTTATTTTTTCTGCTGCTATAAATTGTCCAGCTTCAATAACAGGGGCTTAATTTTGATGAACTCCCCACTCTGGTTTAATCATCTCTTCACTGAAGCAAGAATCCCTCCATGTGAAAAGATATTTACCACATCGCTTGCTGATATTTTCTTCTATTGCGTGAATAGCATGCTCATAATTCTGAGAGATGTTAGTGCTGGGGAATGGAACACTTTCTATTTTGAGCACCCAGCGTCACCATCAAGATTTCCCAGGTCCATTGCTCATGCAAATCAGGGGCCTAATGCCTGTTTCCACAGGGTAGTGAGTTAGATGATCAGCCATGATCTTTTTGAATGGCGGAGCAGGCCCAAAGGGCCGACTGGCCTACTCTTGCTCCTATTTTCTATGTTTCTATGTTTCAAGCCCATTTGTAAAATTGGTTGGTGACTGACCGTAATATGTGCCATGCATGCAGTGGTCAGTTTTCTCATGCACACAGCAGCCAATCTGTCTGTCCTTAAGGTGTCAGCTGTGGTTCGGGGGGTAACACTCTTGCCTCTGAGTTCAAGAAGGTTGTGGGTTCAAGTCTCACTCCAGGGACTGAAGCACGAAATCCAGGCTGATACTCCAGTGCTGCACTGTTGGAGGTGCCGTCTTTTGAATGAGACACTAAAATCGAGGCCCCGCCTGCCCTCTCAGATGGACATAAAAGATCCCATGGTGCTGTTGCGAAAAAGAGCAGGGGAACTCTCCCCGGTGTCCTGGCCAATATTTATCCCTCAACCAACACCACTAAAACAGATTATCTGGTCATTATCAAATTGCTGTTTGTGAGATCTTGCTGTGTGCAAATTGGCTGCCATGTTTCCTCCATTACAACAGTGACCACACTGCAAAAAATGTACTTCAGTGGCTATAAAGCGCTTTGGGATGTCCTGAGACTGTGAAAGGTGTTATATAAACGCAAGCCTTTTTCTTTCTTTAAAAGGAGTACTGAAGGCTGCCACCCAAAAGGTAAGTTGAAAGTTTTTTTGCTTACCTGAATGTAGCGCTAGGAGGGGCAGGAGTTTTTCTCCTGCCTCAATATTAAAACCTCAGCCACTGCTCACCCCCTCCGCCTCCTTCCGAAAGCCTCCCGCTGCACCCCCCACCCCGGACACACCTGTGAACCTGGGATGCCGAATTAGCTCCTCCCGCCTCAACCATCAAGCTACCTCTAGGGCTGTGACTGGTGCCTGCAATTTGCCAGTATAATCCTAAAGAGGCCAGCGAACCAATATGCCGTGGTCCTACCGCCAGCCGAACTAGGCGTGCTGTGCTGCACTGGGACCGTGCCCCGATTCACATGCAATCAACTATCTAGGCCCATGACACAACAATGGAGATCGTCAGAAAGCAATATCATTGTGCATGCGTGTGACATCATGGCGATCTAAAGTAAGAGTGACTGTTCGCCTCCCATCATAACGAAACTGGGTTTGTTTTATCATTGCTGTTGTGCGCTACACACATTTAAACCGTCAGTTGCAAATTCTTACCTGCAGTATTTTAACACTTGCGTTAACTTGTTAAGCATAGAGAAGGAGTGAATTTCCACAGGGGTGCCACTGCTCACCGCTGTACCTTTGGTGGAAGAGTTGCGGAAACTCGACATACAGAAGTTACGCCATCTTTCTGGAGTTTCCCAGCTCTTCTGCTGAAGTTACGACAGGCGAGCAGGAGAACCTCTGTGAAAATTCACCCGCAAAGTGTTCATACCAAGAGCTTTGCCGATTGGCAAATATACCCCTAGGAGTCTTTAATAGAAATATTAATGAAGATTTTACTTAATTCTATCAATCATCACAATTTGCAAGTAGTGAAGTAATGGCTTTTAAATCTTAAAATGTCCACAAATTCTATTGCCTGAATCATCAAAACAACATGCAATATTCTGTCTATACAAAACTGGTTATTTCTTTTTGGAGTTTCTCTCTCTCTTGTTCTTCAAAAAGTTTTAAAACGCAGTCATACGACGCTGCCCACAGCAAGGAAGGTTTTAGACTTACCTGAAGGGCCACTTCTGTCTTCAGACCTATTTCTGCCTAGCGGGAAAGCTGCTCAGGCCCCGCTCAAAACTGCATCGAGATTCTATTGACATACTAGGATCCTGATTTGCATAAATTTATGAGACTCCCGCCAGCTTTAGGCAGCCACCTCTTCCACCTGCAAAACCTGCAGTTTAATTTTGGTCTGGTCAGGATCTGAATGGGTAAGTATCCTGCTCATTTTTAACTGCCTGGGTAGGGTTAAGATCAACCCCCTGTGTCAAAATCAAGATTCATCACTCCCTCCGTCTTCCCTTGCTACTACATTCTACAGGTTTTTAAAGTTTCATGCTTTGTGTGGTCTACACTACTTCCTGATTCTCTTCATCTTCTCTCCTATTGTTATCACCTTACTAGTGTCCTGTACTATAGACTTTGGCCTCTGACCTAGGGCTCTCAATAATAAAAAGCAAGGTTATCGACTCCAACATATGTCTTGAAGACTCAATGACATCACAACTGGTGTGAGCATCATCGTGTATGAAACACACAGACAGTCGGAAATGATAGTCACAGTCAACGCAACAAGAGATTGAAAAATTAAACAAACCCCTCGAAATAATATTGACTAGTATACATTATTAAAGAAAAGATTAGGAAACCACAACAAGAGCTCATATTTTATCTTGGGACTCAGAATATCATTACAAAATCATTGAGCTACATTCGGGCAGTTTGAGGTTGTATCTGAAGCCCTCAAACAGATTATTACCTTGTGACCTCCCCCAGGTATCCATATGGACTCCACGGATAAACAGCAGGGTCGACCCTGCTTTTTAAATGACTCTAATTATGCATTATGCAATTTTTGGTGTCATATTAATAACACATTGATAGATATTTTACTACTTTATAGGAACTGATCTTTGGCATTAAGATCTTCTCTAGTTTTTCCTACTTTTTCAACCTTAATACTGTCCACCACAAAGGATTTTGGCCCTTTACTTTAAACTTCTCAATAAAAAGTACTGTGAACAAACATTAATGATCAGGGATTGTCATGGCAAATTACATGCACATCTGTATTCTGGGTTTCAAACTGGCACAGGTGCATTAACAACTCCAAAACCCAATAATGACCTCAGACGTGACTGTAACTCATAACCCCAACCATCCATTGTTTGCTGTAATGTTTACAAATTGCTTTATTTCCCTTTTCTTTCCACATTGAGTGTGTGTGGGGGAGGGATTGAGATAACCGTACACTGAGGCTGTTGCTCGTAATAGACACATCATGATAGATGTCCGAGGGAGAAAACAAATCTGCAGGTTACGAGCATCTGTTTTAACAAAACTCATGGCAATAAGATTGGCTATGATCATATGATTGAAACTCTTCATTAGGTCTGATGATTTGCACACTGTTTATGGCTCCTTCACTTATTAGGAGGTATGTAAAATATCTCCATTATAATGCATTTCCCAATATAGAGTTACTTTCTGAAAGAGAAGGACTGATGAAGGTTTTGGGTGGGTCCCTTCATCAAAATTGTCCCTGAAATATTAACCCATCTTTTCTCTCAGATGTCAACCAACCTGCTGTGCATTTCTGGCATTTTCTGTTTTTATTCCAGATTTCCAGCACTAACAGGTTTTTAAAAAATTTTTGCCTTTTGTTGTTAGATTTATGCTTCAGAAATTTCGGGATTGAAGTGAGATGGTAGTAACCTTACTACTACCTGATAAGTCACCAGGCATCAGCTCCTGTCCACTCCTTATTTAATGTGTTAACCTAGTTGAAACAATTAAACAAGCCATATTTGATAAATAAAAACGTACAACTGTTGATCCATTTAAGGCCCTTGTTCACATCAATACCATCTATAAAAGTGGGCAAAAGGGCAAGGGAATGTGCAGTGTTGTGTTGCGTATGTATGGGAGTATCATTGCACTATCCCCCTTACACTCAGTCACACACACGCGCGCTCTTACAGAGAGAGTGGGACGTGTCTGAAGTGACCAGAGGGGACACTCAGAGCTGAACAGGGCCTCTCCACTGAATAGACCACAGGGAGACATTGTTCAGGCTACTCTGTTGTCTCACCATGCTTATGCATGCGTGCATGAGGTGTGATGAGGTATCAATTCAGAGGGATCAGTGTGGGCTGCTCTGAAGACATCCATGAATGTGTCAATAGAGAAAAGGGAGAGTGAGTGGGAACGGCGGGGCCCCCTCTCACTAATGATTGTCAAGCCTGCCCTTGAACCTCACCGGGCTTCACCATTCCCAGGCTCTGAACAAGGGCTGAGGTATGCGTGAGCCCAGCTGTGGGGGACGCAGCTATGGCTGAAGTCAGACAGTTTGACAGGCCCTGCCTTTTCACAGCATAGCACAGGCCCAGGCATATTGCTCCTGGCAACAGCACAGTGCAGTGTCTCTGAACCAGGCCCTGTCTGAGGCACAGAAAGCCTCTGCAGAAGGGGTGTAGCCTAACTCTGGCCTCTAATTGCACACAAACTTTGCTGGTTATTATATGAAGCCAGACAGTGCTCACACACTCTGCATATATAATCAAGGATCATTCAAATGAGGGCCAAGACTGGCGTAGGGAATACTCTCCCAGTCACAACGGGCTAAAATTTCTCGTCACAGTAAACCCACTGTTTCTTCAACTAAAAAAATCCATGTTTTCTTCAACAAAGCTATGAATATTTTTTTTCCTCAACGTTTTAAAATTATTTTGCCCATCTATTTCTAAAAATAATTCTTTACCCCTTTTTATAATTTATATGAGCAACTGCATCACTTAAAGGGGCATGGTCAGCATGAAAAAAAATGGCCAAAACTTTGGGGTAAATTTTACAGTTTAGCACCCTTGATGCAGAGCCAACAGGAGTGCGTACTGGGATTTCAGGTGTGGGTTAATGAACAGAAAACTGTGCAGGCCATTGACCTCCGTGACTGAACTCCCGATACGCTCTCCCGTTACACAGAGCTCTGTGCCAAGAGTTCTAAATTGTGGAATTTCACATGTTATTTGAGACTGGGGGGGAAAGGAAGAGAAGAACAGGAAACGAAGAACAGGAAGAGCTTCTCATCATCATTGAGGATGCTTCCTTCTGTATTTGTCTGTTCTTTTAATATATCTCTCCCCCCTTTTCACACAAAGGGTAGTTGAAATCTGGAACTCTCTACCCCCAAAACACATTCACCTGAGGAAGAAGGAAGCCTCCGAAAGCTTGTGAATTTTAAAATAAAATTGTTGGACTATAACTTGGTGTTGTAAAATTGTTTACAATTGTCAACCCCAGTCCATCACCGGCATCTCCACACCAAAAGGCTCAGCATGCTAGGACAATTAGAGTGTTCAACACTGAGATTGATAGATTTGTGTCAGGCAAGGGTATCAAGGGATACGGAGCAAAGGCAGTTAAATGGAGTTGAGGTGCAGATCAAAGGTTATCTATTGCCATTACAAAGCCTCTACAAAAGCCATTCCTGAGATAATCATGCTTATCTGAAGATTACACCTCCAATTGTCCTAGCATGCACAGCCTTTTGGGGGAAGAGAGTTCCAAATTTCAACTACCCTTTTTGTGAAATTAGGATCTAATTGAATGACAGAGCAAGCTTGAGGGGCTGAATGGCCTGCTCCTGTTCCTAACGTTCCTATGTTCCTAATTAATATGTTTGCTCGTCTCTTATTTTTCAGTTCTGAACAAAGGTCCGAAGGGTAAACATAGACTGTTTTCTCCACAAATGCTGAAAGACAGATTAACATTTCAGGTAGAGGCCCTTCATCAGAACCCAGTCCTACCTGAAATGTTACACTGCCTTTCTCTCTCTCTGACCTGCTGTGTATTTACAACATTTTCTGCCTTTATCCTACAAATAAGTTCACTTTGTAAAGCCATGCTTTGTTGTAAAGTGGCTTCTGTGAATCTCTGCTTGCTTTAAACCTAATGGATGCATATTCTTAAAGTGTTCGGCCCTGATATTACTCTGTGGGATACGTACATGTTCGTCTGAAGTTCCTCTCTCCACTGTATTAATGGAGAGATGCCGGTGATGGACTGGGGTTGACAATTGTAAACAATTTTACAACACCAAGTTATAGACCTGACGAAGGAGGAAGCCTCCGAAAGCTTGTGAATTTAAAATAAAATTGCTGGACTATAACTTGGTGTTGTAAAATTGTTTACAAATGTATTAATGGAGCCCTTAACCCGTTTACAGCCAACACTTAGCGGAAAGAAGAACTTCGGATGAATGCATTAAGCGTTCGTATGCGGCATGCTTTCAGGGCCTGCGGTTTTTCCGGTGAATCGTGCCAAGCCCACTTCCTGACAGGTCAAGCTGGTCATGCCATATGCGGTGTCCAGTGCCATCCAGGGAATTAGTAGCTTTCCCTGGCTGCGCTGTTTTACACGACTGCAGTCGCTGATGACTTCAAAGCGGACTGTGGCAGCAATGAAACCGCTTGAGGTTACACTGGTGGAACCACACATGCCTGAAACCTCCTCTGATCTGCATATCATGTCCTTGAGATTGAATAGGGAACTATTCTGGAGCAACGTCAATTTTAAGCCAGCCTCTTTTAGTAGGGAATGATCTGCTGACCTTCGGAACACTTTTGTCCCATGCTTTAATTTATACTCTATGTCTAGGACACAATGTTACACAAGCTTTTCTAACCTGCAGTCCTTAATCTGTGCCTGGCCCCAGTGCTCTCTGATTTAATCATCATCAAATCCCTTTGTTTATTGTACTTTCACAGCAATTACTGAGATCCATTCTTTCTCCACATCCCCATGCACTTGAGATTTTTCCAGCGTTACATCTTTGGAGGAAATGATTTTTATTTAACGGAATTTCACATCTCACTGTCCCTCTGGACACAGCAGAGGAGATGTTTCATTCTTCTGAAAAATCAAGATAGACCAGATCAATTGAAAGAGTGCTTCTCTTACACATCCTTGGTACAGGATGGGTTTTATTTTTTTCCCCTCTCTTTTGCAGAGTGAGAACACAAACCATCACAAAAAAAAATGCAAGATAAAAGCAAGATTCTTGCAGGGGGGAAAAAAGAGTTGCAGTAACACGCCCAGAAACTCATCCCAGGCATTGAAAAAAACAGCACCGCACCATCACAAAGCACAGCATCAAAGGTTACTTGTAGCCATTACAAAGCCTCTACAACAGCCATTCCTGGGATAATCATGCTTATCTGAAGATTAGGAGCTAGATATGCAGCTGAGGGGAGTCACATGAGTGAGCCCAAGGAAATCTACTTTAAACAATCCCTTCACAGGCTTGACCTCTCACTTTGCTGGGCCCAAGTTCGGTATGATAGCCCCATTTGAATTTCCGTTTCTCCACTATGACACACTGCACCAGGACAAGGCCGCACAGTCAGATTATCCTCCAGGATTGTTGAGAAAAATCCCCCTCCCCATTTCTGGATCTAACTTTTCTTTCTTTCTTCTAAAAATAAATTTTGAAGTATTTTGTACACCTTCACTGTAAAGTGACTGGATTCCTGACCCATTTTGGCCATTTTCATGATGTTTCTCACAGACAGGGCCCTACAACACAATGTTTTTCAGCATTATCTTATCAGGCCACCCCTTAGAACCCTCCCGCCATTGCATACCGAGGGGCTGGAATCAGGGAAAAAACCCCTCGGGCAGAATGTAAAATAGCAAATGAATGTAATGAAATGTAATGCACCTGTAATGTATCTGTAATCAATAAGCTGTATTGATTGTAATGCAATGAGGCACCCTAGAGTGTCATGAACTGTAATTAATTATCATGTACGATGTGTTATTTGAATCATATTTGAACTGTACTTTATGTATCTTGCAAATTGTATAATCTGTATTGTCTATGTTTGAAATGTGATATGGCAATTGTACTGTATGTATCATTACAAATTTTATGAATAAAGTATATTTTTGAAGTAAAATAATCTTATCCCACCCCACCCCCCCGCACCTCGCCACCCCTTTTAGTCCTCAAAAAAGGGCAAAGATGGCAATTCCGATCAGGAGGCCCTACAGCAAGCTTTTCAAAAAGAAGAGTTTAGATCTTGGGAACTAAAAAATAATGCTTCCTCCATGAAAGCTTCGGGATACTGGCATTTTAAGGGCTGATCAGGAACGAGATCTCTGGGTTATAGTGGGTAAATCTATTAAACTGTCAGCCCAATGCTTGGTTGCAGTAAAAAAGAAAATTAGATACCAGGTTGCAGTAGCAGATGGATAGAGTACAAATCAAAAGAGCTTTAAATTATTATACAAGACATTGGACAGACCCCATGTGCGGTACTGGGTTTTGCTCTGGTTACAGAATCATTAGAAGCCGTTTATTGCCCTTGAAAGGAGACAGAGGGAATAATGACGATGATTCCAGGTATCAGAACTTGCTATCAAAGCAGCAAATATGGTTGTCAAAGTGGAAGCTTTCTGAAACAATTAAAACAAGATATTTGTGGATACTTTGAACGACATCATCTTCACAGGAAGACTAGATCACTTGCTTTAAAATTGGAAAACCCAGGTGAAGAGGCAAGGCCTACAGTGCAGGAAGCCAGCAAGGTTGCAAAGCGCGGGAGAGATGAATAGATGTACCAGGAAGTAATGTTAGATAATACCAAGCTCGAGTTTTAAAAGCCGATAGATTGTAGGAGGGAGTGAAGAATAAGGAAGGTGAGAGGTTCGACAATTTTGAGATCCTAAAATAGATTGAGCCTTCAAACCATTCAAATTTATCTTATTGTGTAAATGATAGGCTTACCAGGTGTCCCATCACCTTTAAACTTTGGAATCACCCATTTAGTATAGAGGGTTGTTTTGTTCTTGTAAATGATAAATTTCTGGTAACTACATAACTTTATCCACCTCCACCTGGATTAAACAGCAATTTGCTCCAGTTAATTTCTCCCACCTCTTGCTCTAAGTTATCATGACCACAGATAACTAATGGCTTAACAATGTAAATACATTGGAACCGCCATTATCTGTGCTCCAATTGTTCACCTTACAATTATCCACCAAGATTTTCACAAGACAAATCATTAACTAATGCCAATCTTCACCGGTCGACATAAATTAACCTCATAGTCCAAGAAAGACTAAAGTCAATTTATGTTGCTTACTTCGTACTTGTCTTCAATCCCTTGTTGAGGATACTACTGTACCATATATGTAAGACCAAAATTTGGAGACTCTCGATTATCTACCTCTTAGTCACTGTGGAAAGAGCCCCCTCTTTACGGCCAATAATGACAGTTTCTCTCTAAGCAAAGCCTAAGCCTCTAACCAACTCCCGTCCAAATCAGTCACGATCTCAGTTAAAAATCACCACTGAGGCTGGGTTGTGAGGACCTGTCACACCATTCAACAGTTGCCCAGGATCCTGCAATCAGTTCAACTCAGCCCACAGGGGATGACCAGAAACAACTTCAATTGGATATTGTTTAGTTTCACTTTTATGTTTCACGTATTTTGAGTTTATAAATATCATGTTGTTAATCTTATACAAAAATGTAAACACTTGTGCTGTCCATAAGTTGATATTTGAATGATTTTTTGCCAGTGTGAATTTGAACAAAAATATTTTAAAGATCAGTCGGTTTGAAATTTTTTGAACATCATATTGTTCAAAACTGAAATGTTTTACTGGGAGAAGCTAAAGGAGTGTGAAGAGTGTACCCAATCAGAAAGAGGGCCGTGACCCATGACCCAGGGCATGACCACTCAGAAAGAGGAGTTATTCCAGAGAGAGGAGTGTGCCCAGAGAGAGGAGTGTGCCCAGAGAGAGGAGTGTGCCTAGAGAGGGGAGTGTGCCTAGAGAGGGGAGTGTGCCTAGAGAGAGGAGTGTGCCCAGAGAGAGGAGTGCGCCCAGAGAGAGGAGTGCGCCCAGAGAGAGGAGTGCACCCAGAGAGAGGAGTGTGCCTAGAGAGGGGAGTGCGCCCAGAGAGAGGAGTGCACCCAGAGAGAGGAGTGCGCCCAGAGAGAGGAGTGCGCCCAGAGACAGGAGTGCGCCCAGAGAGAGGAGTGCGCCCAGAGAGAGGAGTGCGCCCAGAGAGAGGAGTGCGCCCAGTGAGACAAGCATGTCCAGAGAAAGGAGTGTGCCCAGAGAGAGGAGTGCGCCCAGAGAGAGGAGTGCGCCCAGAGAAAGGAGTGCGCCCAGAGAGACAAGCATGTCCAGAGAAAGGAGTGCGCCCAGAGAGAGGAGTGCGCCCAGAGAGAGGAGTGCGCCCAGACAGAGGAGTGCGCCCAGAGAGACAAGCATGTCCAGAGAAAGGAATGTGCCCAGTCAGAAAGGGGACCGTGACCAGAAAGACATACATGCTCACTCAGAGAGAAGAGTTATTCCAGAGAGACAAACATGTCCAGACAAAGGAATATGCCCAGTCAGAAAGAGGGCCATTGTCAAAGGAAGGAAAGTGCCTAGTGAGAGAAACATGCCCAGAGTAGAGACACAGACAAACAGAAAAAGAGAAAGAGGGAAGGCAGAGAGAGAGCGAGAAAGGGACACTGAGAGAAAGATGCCCAGTAGGGCATTTGTTTTGAGGCATCACCAGCATGCTGTCCAGACTGAGTAGCATAATTCAAAGCAAAGTCATTATAATTTATGAAATTAAATGTCGTGCTGGAGGGGTAGCAGTTGGATCCCTACAATTTGCGTCAGTACCCTGGGCCATGGAGAGAGGGGAAATAAAAGAGTCAGGCTTCCCGCTCTTGACACAGTGATCTTTGCTGTAATGTGACCATTTAAGGATTCAGGTGTTCGACTGCTTGTTTCTGGAGTGGTTGTTCTGAGTCTCCAGAACAATACAGCGAAGAAATAAATGAGATGACTGAAGGAGATAGCTTTGACAGTGAAAACTCCATTGTCCACGCTCCAATTATCCATTTGTTGAGTACAGAGAGTTATATAGGAATGTACATGAGTAGAAAAGGCTATAACAGTCAATCAGGCAGCTCTCAAACTCCAGAAAATGTCATACACCACTCTATCTCTCATACTATCAATCACTTTTCTTAGCAAGTATCCATTCAGCTCTTCCTTGAATTTACCAACCCTATCTGTCTCCAAAATCTCCCCGTGCAGTTAATTTTGTACATTCACCTTCTGTGTAATGAAATCTGAACTGTCTGTTCACCTTCCCTGTTCTGAGCTTGAGTTTCTGCCCCTTGTTTTAACGTTTGTCATTATATTAAATATAGATACTAGGATTCAGATTGTCTATACCACTCTGGATCTTGTCACTTCAATAAGATCTCTGCTGAATCTTTTCTTTAAACCTAAACATTCCCAGTTTCCACAGCTTTTCCTCATGGTTCACTTGCCAGAATTCTCACAGAACAAAACTTCAAACAAGACATTAGTTCATTTTGGTTACTGGTGTCAGTATTAAGCACTCCCAGGTCAGGAACAGCATGGGTTAGGTGCAGAGAAAAGCTCCCTCTACACTGTCCCATCCATGAGCCTGAACTTCAACGTCAAAAGAACACTCTCTGCTGCACCAGTGTGACATTTTTCTATTTTACATACCAAACAACCATTGGTCTCTCTGAGTGAGAGAGCCAACCTAGTGCTAAGTTAGTATTTTGGGCTGCAGGCATAATAGCAAGCATGGGGAGAGGGAGGTGGCCCTCCTAGTTTTTTAGCATGGGTTATGTGCCGCTCTCCAAATCCCTTAATTGCTCCTGATTTGCCCCCTCCCCTAACTCTTTATATGTGGTTCAACCTGTGGGTGTGGGCCCATGCTTAGTAGGAACTGGATTGAAGCTGCCCCACACTCATCTTACATTGGACTTTAACAGGCAGCAGAGAGAGGAGTTCTTCATCCCATCAGTCTAGATTGAAACCCAGGTCCCAGAGGTGAAAGATCAGTGTACAACTCATAGATTTCTTTTACATGAAAGCCCTAAAGTAATGAACTAAGGTATGGACCGGATGCTAAACTGGAGTCCAGATGATTAACTGCACATTGAGCATGCCTCCTCCCTCTCCCAATCAGCCCCACAGATCATAGGATAATGTTAATTGAATCTGATACCTGGCAGAACTACTTAGAATCATAGAATCATAGAAAATTTACGGCATAGAAGGAGGTCATTCAGCCATTGTGTCCGCGCCGGCCGAAAATGAGCCACCCAGCCTAATGTCACTTTCCAGCATTTGGTCCACAGCCTTGTAGGTTACGGCACTTCAGGAGCACATCCAGGTACTTTTTAAATGAGTTGAGGGTTTCTACCACCCTTTCAGGCAGTGAGTTCCAGACCCCACCACTCTCTGGATGAAAAAAAATGTCCTCAGTACCCCTCTAATCCTTCTACCAATCACTTTAAATCTATGCCCCCTGATTATTGACCTCTCTGCTAAGGGAAATACATCCTTTCTATCCACTCTATCTAGGCCCCTCATAATTTTGTACACCTCAATTAAATCACCCCTCAGCCCCCTCTGTTCCAAAGAGAACAATCCCAGCCTTTCCAATCTTTCCTCATAGCTAAAATTCTCCAGTCCTGGCAACATCCTCGTAAATCTCCTCTGTACCCTCTCTAGTGCAATTACATCATTCCTGTAATGTGGTGACCAGAACGGTACACAGTACTCAAGCTGTGGCCTAACCAGTGTTTTATACAGTTCCAACATAACCTCCCTGCTCTTATATTCTATGCCTTGCTTAATAAAGGAAAGTATTCCATATGCCTTATTAACCACCTTATCTAGCTGTCCTGCTACCTTCAGCTACGTGTGGCATAGCAATATGTCACATGGGTAGTGCATGTCTCAGAGGCTAGCAGTACAGATCGTCTTACTAGCAAGTGTTAGATGCTCTCAAGTACCTCACTACCTCTGCGTAGGGGCAGGGAGATGGATGGGGCAAAAACAAAAAGCAAAAATGAAAAAATGAAAGATCCTAAAAAAAAGTTTATCTTCATTTGAAAGAAATTCTTGTCTTTGCCAGCACCAAAGTGTCCGAAAACAAACAGCAGCAATTGAAACTGACCCCTCTTGGCCAGTCTACATAACCCACTTGTAACTTGGTCATCGGTGTATTATGATCTGTTTTCCATCTCCCATCACTTATCCATTACCCTCTGTTTGTTAAAGGGAGATGTGCATTCAGGGGTAAAAAAGCATTTGACAAACTTTATTTCCATTTTGTTTACAAACATGCACATAATGACAAAAAAAAATTCTAAACTGAAACACTAGGGAGGGACAGAGGGAGTAGGAGGAGGAATCATAGAACGTCCCAGCACAGAAACAGGCCGTTTGTCCCATCAAGACCACAGCAGTGTTTTTCTCCACAAGCAACCTTGTCTACTCCCATTCACCTTCTCGCTCCCCATACCATTTAATCCTCCTCTTTTTCAACCAGTTATCTACTTCCCTTTGGAAAGAATTTATCGACTTTGCTTCAACAGCAGTTTGTGGTAGAGAATTCCACGTTCAAACAGTCCTCTGTGGAAAGGAATTCCAGCTAACTTTTCCTTTAATTCTTTTTGTGATTACCTTAAATTTGTGCCCTCTTGTTACAGTCTCACTGACCAGTGGAAACAATCTATCACTATTTACCTTATCATAATCCTCTATCACATGACCCCTTATCCTTCTCAACTCCAATGGAAAAATCCTAATTTCTCGAGTCTCTCTTCATAACTTCAAATTATGAAGGGGTTCGATAGGGTAGACGTAGAGAAGATGTTTCCACTTGTGAGAAGTCCAAAACTAGGGGCCATAAATATTAGATAGTCATTAATAAATCCCATAAGGAATTCAGGAGAAACTTCTTTACTCAGAGAGTGGTGAGAATGTAGAACTCTCTACCACATGGAATGATTGGGGCGAATAGCATAGATGCATTTCAGGGGCAGCTAGATAAGTACATGAGGGAGAAAAGAATAGAAGGATATGTGATAGGGTGAGATGAAGTAAATAGAGTGAGAGGAGGCTCGTGTGGAGCAAATGCACTGGCATAGACCAGTTAGGCCGAATGGCCTGTTTCTATGCTGTAAATTCTATGTAATCCTATGTAATGTAATAACTGTAGCCCACTATCCCTGGTAACATCCTAGTGAATCTATGCTGCACCTTTTGCATTTCAACAACAACAACTGGCATTTATCTAGCGCCTTTAGGGTGCTAAAACATCCCAAGGCACTTCACAGAAGTATAATCAGACAAAAATTGAGACCAAGCCAAAGAAGGAGGTATTAGAATGGGTGACTAAAAGCTTGATCAAAGAGGTAGGTTTTAAGGAGTGTCTTAAAGCCTATAATGCCCAAAACCATAAGCAATACTCCAACGCAGCCTAAGACCTTGTACTTGTTTAAATTACCTTCTTGCGTCTAGGTATAAAACTAAGGCTTCTGTTTACCTTTTAATGGCCTGATCTACTTGCCCTGCCATCTTTAATAAGGTTGAGGAGGAGGAGGACAAAAGGGCTGCAGAGTAGAGCAGACCTAGACCAGAAGATAAAAATACAGCAACACAAATATACTTAGTGAATGTGTTTGGTTCAACATATGCAAGGTTTGCAGTTGAATAACATGCATTAAAAATTCAATAATATTAACACTTAATCATTAAATTAAAAGTGGAAACAGAAAATCCATGTCTCAGTAACAGATTCTGCAGCCTGTGTACGCAGACTGACTCCTAGTTTATCATGTCTCCCTCTGGTTGACATATGCCCTGTCAGTCTGATGCCAGCACTGTCTGTCTGCCCAAGAGAGGCGCTGCACTTGATTTTTCCCTTCAGCCAGCACAGTTCCTGCTGCAGGAAGCCCAAGTTCGGTCTCCATCACATCGGAGATGAAGATTCGACAATGGGAGCCCCGTGGAATTCTTCTCATCACAACAGTGTACAATGGCAGCAAAAATAAATCAAGCTTGTTTTGTTACTTGTACAACATTTTGATAATCACAGCCTGACTGTTTAAATATGGCGATGGCCCATACTGCACTGATGTCAATCATATCTCTCTCACTCTCATTCTCATTCCCCTTTCAGCTCATTTCCTGCATATCTTTCATGTTGTTCCTCTCATTTTTGCTTTGTTTGACTCGATCCTTATTTTGATTCTCTCCCTACCTCACTCTGACTCTCTGTTGCTCTCAATGGCCCCATCCCTCTATCTGTCTATCTCTGATCACTGCCTCAGACTCAAGTCTCACTCACTGTTACTCTGCATGTCTATTCCTCTCTAACCTTCTTTAGTACCTGTACCTGTCTGTCCAACTCTCTCTAGATATTTTTCCAGCTGTGTTACTTTTTTTTCCTCCTGAATATTCAGCTCTACCCACCCCTTTTATGTGGGAAATTCCATTAAGCTGATCTACTTAATGTTCATGAAGGCCTGTGTAGGATATTATGGCTGGTACAGGTGGTTATTTTCCCTCCCTGACCCAGGGATGTGGAGGTTAAATGTAACACCCCCACTGCTGTCCCGACAGATCAGCTAACTCAACACAGACCAAGGACAGAACCTGGGCTGTTCTTCTTTTTATGGCGCAGTACCACAATGGGCAGTGCATTTACTCACTAAGCTGTTGGGACAACTGTCTCCATTTTAAAGACGACGTTTATTTAAAAAAAAGCAATGCTGATTAAGTTGAAACGATCAGATTCAAAGAAATTGCTCCTTTTCAGAGGGCAAGTAAAATCTTGCCGTTCTGCCAATATCAGACCAAAGACATGAGTGGCCTCTTTGCCAGTTGTATTGTACCCATCTGATTTCTATCTGAGGGTACAGAAGGGTAGCAGATTAGTGCACACTCAGGGTTATGAGGCCTGACTGGAATACATTCGCTGTAGAATTGGTTCTAAACTGACATATGGGACGTGGGAGAATTTTTTTTAAAACTCTGAGCTGTCGTTGCAGTAAATTAATTTGCTTTGTTCCCTGGGTGCATTCGGAATCAAACGAGCCATAAATTCAGAAAGGACTTTAAATTTATTACTGGGGAATAAATAGGGATTCTATCCCTCTTTCTCGCGCACTCTCTCTCTCTTTCTACATCCATCTTGTTTGCTTGCAGATCTGTTTTCTGTGACTATTTTATAAATGATACTCTTACATTTCACAAAGGACTTTTATAGAATTCTCATTTTTACCATTTCAAAGAGACATAGAAAGAATCAGCCCCTGGTTCTTTTGTTAATGATGTTTTCATATTTAAATATCAACACAAATCATGAAATGATAAAACGCAAAACTACGGGACACCCTGTGTTAGAAGTTCCAAAAAGAAATTTTAAAATTCCACAAAGTTCTATGATGCTTGGTGTTGGAGTGGTTAATGTTCAAGTACATTGTTATATCTTTGTGCTTGAGACAGAGAGAGGGAGGGAGGGAGGGGGAGAGACAGAGACAGAGATAGAAGGACAGGCAGACAGAGAGAACACACACACACACACAGAGGAGAGAGAGATAGACAGAAAGACATACAGAGAGAGACACACACACACACACACACACACACACACAGATAGAAACACGCATTCAGACACTGTGCCAAAGACTCAATCAGTCTGACATACACATGCACACACACACTTGCATTGCAAAAGTAATTAACACAGGCGCATGCACACAGACAGACCCCAAGATAGCTTCACCAAGGAACAAGGAAACCCTTGTCTGTGCCAACACTCAGTGCCTTTGTCACTGATGGGCATCTGTTTGTATTCGACCTCTGCCGTGGTCGCAGCCGTTTCCCAGCTCCTCTTGACAATGCCAAAGCTGCCTCTCCAGACTACGAATGAGGATCCCAGCACAATGCAGCCATTGTCAGATTGAGGGGAAGGGGAAGGGGTGAGATAATGATCTGGGCACAATAAACTGTTTACTAACACAATTGCTACAGCTGCATGGTCCCCCTCTTGAAACGTTGTTTGTGTTTTTTTGTTCCTATCCTGTTTATTGCCTGGGGAAAGATCAACATTTATTCAAGCTGGCTTTAGAGACTGGAGGGCCACTGTCTATTAAAAGGTGTTGTGCTGTTTTACTATCCAGTTACATCTGAAAGCTAAGTGGTCAAAAAGAGACAGACATGGGGCTTTTTTCTCTAATGAGCATTGAATTTAGCTCACTCTAGCTGCACAGCAACCTTGACACTGTTCATGGGGAGGAGGAACAAGATGATTTTTTTTAACAGGATTTATAATTTAACTGTCCAGCACTAGTTAACTGGTGAAAGGCTGCCTCCCTGTAGCTGAATAATTGCAGCCTGATCCTTTACCCGTTCTTCTCCTCTCCCACCTCAGTCTTACTCAGTCCTTTAAAGGGGTCATCCTACGTTCCTTGATCAGTTCTTACCAAGGGCCTCCACCCGGAAACGTTAACCTGTCTTTTCTCCTTCCAGGTGCTTGTGCAGTTGATGTGCTTTTCTGTTCATTTCAGAGTCCCAGTAGTTGTGGCTTTTCTGTTTAGTTTAACATTCCCCTCCCCCCCACCATATCACAAATGCTTCCTTAATCCATTCAAATGTAAGTTTGAAACAGTAATTCTCAAAAGTCATTTTTTTAAAGAATTTTTAAAAAATGTTTAAAACATGCACAATTGAGGGTGTACATCTGACCCAATAATGGACAGTCAGCCTGTGTGCCTGTGTAACAGATAGCATCTCATTTACTGGGCCCAGTTGGTTAAATGTTCACTTCTCTTAGGTTGCAGACCTGCCTCTCTTTATACTTGCCTTGGTTTAAAATTGGTAAGACAACAGTTCGGTTTTATTATGGAAAGGAAATATTGGATTGTTGGATGCCTCGGTGTTGAGATTCTCACTTTGTAAAAGAGAACCATGAAAAGATGTTTCTGACAAACCACGAGAGATTATGACCAAAAATGCACAGCAATGCATCAATTGCGCTGACCTCGTCCTGATAAATACGATACGTCGCTCTCAGCTCGCAGAGACCAAACTTTGAGGTGCCACGATGGCTCGACAAGTTTATCCAATGTGTAGACAGGCCAGAGGGTCCAGGTTACAGGTCTGGTCTGTGCTGAGTTAACTGGCCTCACTTGGGGCAGCGTTAGGGGCACTACAATTGCCCTCTGTACCCCTGGGCTTAGCGGGGTTGAGGGGGGGGTATAATAAAATCAGACAGGGATCCTGCTTCTGATCGCTAAGTAATGGCCTGCTGGCAAACATGCGTGTGCAGAAATTGAGTGAGGACCAGTTGTGATGTCGTCCACAGTCAAATAGCCTTGCACATGAATAACAAATACTTGAATGAAATAGTGAAGGGTGACCAGTGCCAGCAGAACCATACTCTAGCGGGGGGTGGGAACTGCCATCTACTTTTTCTTAATTGCTAATGTTGTCCCTTCAAATCAATTCTTCACAAATACACAATGGGTGTTGCACATTCATGTTTGCTTTTTGTAACATTGGGGTAAATTTTGACTTTGTGCGATAGTTTTACATCTCTCCCGATTTTTATTTCCGTTGAAGTCAACTGAAATTAATCAGGCTGCTGATTAGCTATCACCCATTTTACACTGTCGCATAAAGTCAGGAACTGCCCCATTGTCTATTGGAACACTAACACATTCATTCCCTTACAGAACGGGCCTATAGCTGATCCGCCAGTCTCTGTAGCATTTTGCCTATCACTTTCCTCTTACAGTGGCTGAGTCCCAAACCACTGACACACACACACACACACACACACACACACAGCCCCACACGCACACAAACGCTGTACTCGGACCCAGATCCTGTAGTATTGATCAACACTTCAGAATCTTCAGAATAAGATATCAATTTCATTCACACTTTTCCGTAAACTATAGATTTTATTTGGTCAAACAGATTCTCAAAGCGTGAAGAATTCTGCCTCCGTCTCGATCACTTCACTTGTTTACACCCCTGTTGTGTATTGGTTATCTGAGCTGAGACTTGCTACCACCAATTTCCTATTTTTCCCCTGAGTTTTCTCCCCTCCTCCATGTAATAAGTATCAGCTTTCAACCGTTCAATCAGAACCCCGTCTCCCCCGAACCGTTGTGCAAACTCCCCTCACCTCACCATTGTTGGTTATGCCTTTAGCCATCTAGGGCCAACGCTCTGGAATTCAGTCCTGAAATCCCTCATCTCTCTACCTTCCTCTCCTTGCCCAAGTGGCCATTCTTCATATGTGAATCCAGACTGCCTTGGCATCCTAATCAACCCTGAGCTGAGTTTCCAATTGTGTATTCTCTCCATCACAATGACTGCCTGCATCCAACCTCGTTACATCACTCGGCTCAGCTCTCACCTCAGCACATTCACTATTGAAACTCGTCATCCGTGCCTTTGTCACTTTCAGATTCCACTGTTCTATTGCTCTCCTGACTGGTCTCCCATCCTCCTCCCTCCATAAACCTCAGCTCATCCAAAACTCTGCTCCACTCACCAATCACTCCGATCCTTCCTGAACTACATTGGCTCCCAATCCCCCAACACTTCCAATTTAAAATTCTCATCTTTGCATTTAAATTCCTTCACAACCTTGCCCCTCCAGCCCTAGAATCTACCCCCTACCCCCCCCCCCCACCTCCCAAACTGTCCAGGGCTCTGATCCCTTGTGCAATCCCTCCACCCCCCCCTCGCCCTACCATTGTTGGTCATGCCTTCAGCCATCTAGGATACACGCTCTGGAATTCCCTCCCTAAACCCTTCATCTCTCCGCCTCCTTCTCCTCCTTTAAGACCTTAAAACCTCTTTTGGCCATCCCTCCTAATATTTCCTTCTTTGGCTCGGCATCCATTTTTGTCTGATTACGGTTCTGTTAAGTGCCTCGGAATATTTTTCCACATTAACGGTGCTATATAAATTTTTGTATGTTTATTGTTGTTGTTATCAGGCTATTTGACCACAAGGACATAGCTACCAAGCTCAAACCCCTTCTCACCTGAAGTCCACACATGCACAATGGTGGTGGGGGGGGGGTCATTGGATAGCGATCTGGAGCAGAAACCTTGGCTGAATTTCCCCTTTCTTACCTAGGAATGTGAACACAAATAATAGCATCCCTACCACCAGTTTAGATCAGCAAAATCAAAACAGGCCAGGGATGGAACCTGGGATCTTACTGGTCAGTGTGACTCAGTATCATCCTTGCAAACTCATTAGTTGGATAATCATTAATCCATATAAGTATCAACTTTCAACTCTTAAATCAAAACTCGCCCCCCACCATCCCCTATATGGCTCAGTGGGTAAAGGTACTGCCTGGTACAGCACTGAGGGTTAGGGTTAGGGTTAGGACAAGAAACGTCTCAAGTGCCACCTTCATCAGCTCCTACTCCTGAATACTATCCAATGATCCTTCCAGAAAAATGTGCATGAATGGACTCTGGCTGAGGACCAGCTCGGACCTGCCTTCTGCAGTTAAATGACCTCACGACACTCACTATCTGGGCCCATACATAAAGAATGGTCACTTGGGTGAAGTCCAGGAGGGCACCTGGTGCCTATGGAAGCTGAATCCCAGCGCCTTCAGGAAAGTGGGGGGCGGGAAGGTCCCCGTCACCTCAAAACGATGACTGTAAAAATGCAGCAAACTTATCAACTCAAATAAGTTCTGTCCTGCAGTCCAGTTCAGCTGGCCTCCTCAAGTGATTGTTGATAAATCAGTTCTACGCTTAGAGGGGAGCAGTGTGTAAAGTTATGGACAATTCATTCTTTTTTAACTTTTAAATATTCTGTGAGGTTTGCTTCTTAAAGTAATTTTTTATGGAAGTCTCGTTCTATCTCTCGAGTATCAAGCTTTTGATTAAAGTGTTATAAAGAAAAGACCAAAGTGAGAGACTGTACTTTAGAGCCTGTGGGCTAAGAGTGAGGAGAAAATAAATGAGAGTTTCTGCTCCCTAATCACAGCCCATCAACTCCTGCTAGAAAGTGGATATTTGTGCATCTCAGGGCGAGGGCAAAATCAGACTGGGCTGTGATGCCCTCCATGGAAGAATAACCTGTTGACACTGGCTGTCTTGGCAGACATGAGGATACGAGGAGGCAGCTGCCATCTGTCAATTGTACCCCAGCAAGAGTCGGCACCTTCGGGAGAGGAGGGGGAAAAATTGGGGAGAAAAAAATAAACAATAGACGCTACAAAGAAAAATCTTACAAATGTAAAAAGCCAGAAAACACATACACTCTGGGGGAAAATCTAAAGCACTACAATCTTTGGCGCATTATTAATCCGAGTGCATAAATGCATCTGCAGCCCCGACTGGGTGAGCACTAATCTGTTGCTATGCAACCAGCTGTAAAAGAAATCCAGTCCAGCAGTGAAGGAGTTAACTATGCAGATCAGCGCTCAGTGACGGCCATGTTAGCCATCTTGATTTTTGTTAAATGACTCCTGTAGTGTTCCAAGCAGCAAGCCTTGGCACCGCACTGTACACAGGACCAGGTATCCAACTGGGACTCACTCCTCTCTTTCCCTGTGTAAAAATACACGGTGCTGTAAATCATTTAGCAAGAGATAAATAGAAACCATGAATATTTCAGGATATTTAAATAATAAAATGATTAAGCAACAGTAATATTCCAACCCCACTCCCCCCGGCATTTCTGATTCCACCCCCCCCCCCCAACCCTACAACTGCAAATAAAATAGTTTAATTTAAAATAAAATAGTCAATAGCATAAAATAGAGAGGTTGAACAGATTTTTACAAACCATCTCAAAACTGAGCTTCAGTATAGAATAGAAAAAAAAATACATTAAAGAGGATTTATATTATTCTATCTGATATTTAATAATTTTGATAAAATTGTGATTATTGCACCTTGAAATTTTTCTGTGTTGCAAACAGAAATATTTGAAAGTAATAATAGAAGGGCTGCAGCTAACATTGTTCACATCCAATAAATGAGGTGAATAAAATATGGGCGATATTTACCATAGAAATATTCTTGATGTCAAATCATTGGCACTGTGAATTAGCTACCATGGGGTGATTATTCAAATCAGTGACTGTGAATTAATTACCGAGTGGAGATTATTCTGTATTTGCAGGTGAGCAAGACTGTTTGTTATTTTTTTCTTTTTAAAATTGTTTTTCCATTGGATTCTCCCTTAGTTGTGATTCTTCTGTTGAAGTGGGTATTTTTGTGAATCTAGATCCCGGAGTAAAAATGACTGAGTTCCCTCAGGGCATCAGTCATTTAATTGTGGTTTGAACAGGGCTAAACACAGACCCAACCCACGCGGAATTCAAATCCATGCACAGAATTCCAAATTACCACATGGCATCCCATTCGTTCTCTTTTATATAATATTCCTGATCTTGGTGCAACACTTAAATGAGGAATTCTCAGCCATGTATAATATTTTTCACAAATTTCCTAATTATTAAAAGCTTTTTTGGTCCTAACTATCACTATCCCATTCTGTAATTGCACTTAAACCCAGCAACATGTGATGTGCACTTTTTTTTTGCACTTTATTGTAAAAAAGATTATTTTCCTTTGCATTTTTTTAATAAAGTGTATATTGTCTGGGTTTCCTTTAGAATGAAATCTGTGGATATAATTTTGTGGGAAGCCAAGTCTGCAAGGAAATTTGAATCAGGGATTCACATCTCTTAGCCAGCCTGATTGTGCATTTTAATTGCCGTTTAATCCCAGTTTTACATCCATACAGAGATGCTCAGAACATCTTGCAGAAGCTATCGTGTAGTGAAAACAGCTTCAATCAAAATAAATCTGAGCTCTCAGCAGCACAGAAAAATACAGGGACCTCCTTGGCACTCCCTCTTTGGAAAAAATCTTTGAGGTGGCAGTAAAATATCCAAAATATTATACAATACAAATAAATAGATGCCACAAAGCTGGACTGGATCACAACATCCCTCCTCCCCCTTCCCGACACACATTATTTCTGTAATCGCAGGTACAAAGATTACCTCATTAACCTATTTTTAAAAAGCACAAGACAATGACATTGTTTTGAAAATTTGGCTCAAAAAAATTCCACAGCAGATGTTTTAAAAATAAATCTGAAGACGTGTTTTGATTACGTCTTCAGAATCCTCCATTTCCTCTACCATTTTCACATGTCCTCATCATTCTGTCACATAGCAAGCAAAGCCAGACATGTTACAAAGGAAAGGGAAGAACTGGGCACAAATCACTTGCCATAGTCTCAAAGTAAGCTAACCGTCGGAAATTTTCTTGCCGATTTAAACTGAAGTGCTTAAAAGGGCATCATAGTTAGAGACTAATTGCAGAGCCCACAACTGAGGTCGTTTAACGAAAGGCGTGGACACACGATGTGGGTTCATCAACGGTCGTTTCACCGCCGAGCAGAATCTATTTCAGCCGTGGCATCACGAGAAAGTGCCGTGCGATGGCCAAGCATTTTCTTATGGTGATGGGATGAGTGGAGAGTCAAGAGGATTGAAACCGCACCTCGCTCTTACATGACCTCCAAGCTGTGACAGTAGCACAAAAAGGGACCTTGGAGGAACTTGTCCCTCCGACTGCCTGCTCGGATGTGGATCCTATCATACCCCCCAGAGAAACAGACAGACAGACAGAGAGAATCCTTTAACTATAAGTAACATCTTAAAAATAAATATTCTACAGCTTTTCGTGGTGCAAAAAAAACTCTGTTCCAGCCCCCACAGTTATAAATGCAGAAATAGAGAGTGGGGCGGGGACCTTTTTCTGCAGCAAAATATCTTCAGGTTTTTTTTTCTCATAAGAGGAGAAAAATAATGAAGGAGCTTTGGTTAATAACACATTTTTTTGCTCCAACAGTAAAAAAAATAAAATGTTGGGGGGAAAAAACCCTTGCAGCATTTGCACAATAGTTATAACAGACTATGAAAGCACAGAGTCAGCAGGAGCATCAGCTGCTATAAAAACTAACACTAAGAGCATGCAATTAAGAATAATTATTCCTAATGATTACAGAGAATCGAGCGGGAAGGTGTGCTTTTAATGTGGGTCTCGCTGCCCTTGCAGTCAGACCAACAGAATGCAAAGCTCGGTGCTGAAACAGAGAATGCTTTATGTAAAAAAAAACAACAAAAATGCACACCTATATTTCCTGGATTCAAGGCCTCTCGTTTAGCAGCTGCATGCCAAGGACATACAACTCAGTGGTTGTAAGGGGGTTTTAAAAAAGAAAAACATTTCTTCCCAAAAGGTATAGGAATGAATTTAAATAGCTACATTGGCACAAGGCAAGCTACATTTACTTTATTTTGCAAATATTCTTCTGGTTTTTATCCATTGCGGAATATCCATTAGGGAATATTTTTAAATATTTCTTTGATTCCAAACAGCTTCCCCGAAAACAATTGTTTTTAGGCCACAACATTTTTTTTAAAACACTTTTGTTGTATCTCACCAATACGGTCGTTCAATCGGTTGCCAATGTGCAAAAGACATAGGGAATTATATATATTTTTTTAAACACTTATTTTATATTATTTTTAAATTTTAATTTTAAAATAAACACGACAAACTTTAGAATGGTGTAACGTTAAAAAAGAAATATGTTCTCCGAGTACATACGATAAGGTTGACAAAGGGGCTACTGTTGTTTTAATTGTTTGTTCACAATCTGCTCGCCAGCGGCTGTAAGCTCTCTCAGTCCATGTAATTATGTTAATGTACGGCAGCTTGTCAGGATTCTGTTCATTAGAGGCAGTTGTTTCATTGCTTATATTTTTCTCTCTCTCTCTCTCTCCCTCTGATAATCTCCGTGTGATCGGGGCCGATGTTTACAATCTTGAAACACGGATCATTGCTGCGCCATCCCAGTTTGCATTTGGAACCCTCGCACTCCTGATTGCCAGTCATTAGAATTTATTCCTTGTTTTATTTAGCTGTTGCAGCTGAAATTAATTCCACCCCCCACCCCCACCCCCAAAAAAAACATTATTTTACTAAAATATCTGAATAAATTCCATTTCTGCAAATTTCTAAAATAATTAATTCTCATTTATTTACAAGAATCTTATCCGACTTTAATTAATGTTTTAAATTTTCTTCTATTGTTCAAGAGCAGGGGAAAGAGAACAGGAAACCTTATGATGAGATTAGGCTCAACAAATCTGCCCATTTCTACCAGCAAATGGAGACAAGATTTAGTTCAAGTCAGAAAAGTAAAAATTTCACAATTACGTCTTTTGAAAACATCTTATTCATATGTTCTTTGTGACAGCTCTACATACCTGCTCTGGGCAAACAGCTGACATTTTAAACTGAAGCACGTGGTGGTAGAATGCTGTTTAATGTATAACAAGATAGAGTTTTTAAAAATATAAATATGGGAGCCTGAAGCTTTGTTCATATTCAGGGAACATTTTAATATGCAAGACATTGAACAGTGCTAAAAAGAAAAAGAAATATTCATTTATAAAGTTGACAGATTGATTCGTATTTGACCCTTGTAGAACCACACAAGGGGTCTGGTCAAATATAGTGTGCCTCTAAACTCTTTCTATAACATTCCACAATAACTGGCAGAAGCAAAGTTCAGATAACTGGCAAATAGCCTCAACTTCTTACTGACATTTTTTTAATGTATAACTAGTTCCAAAAAAAGTATATCGTTAATGCATCAAAACTGATTGACCTGAACAGCAACTGATGTATTGGAAAATAATCCTTCTAAAAATTTGAATTTAGCGGGGATCTAAAACTCTACTTTTGGAATGACTGTGCTTTGATCTGAAGTTTAATGTTAGTAGTTTCTAGGGTTTACGAGGCAGATCCTTGCTATTGGCAACCAGAGCCTACCAGACCCTCTATACCTGAACTGTACAACTTAGTTTATAATAATCATGCAAATGACATTACAGGTCAGTACAAAAATCAATATTCAATCGGTGTAAAATATGTTACAAAAACCTATGTAGTTATAGATTTAATATCAGTGCCTCAGAGTGTTCCCCTTTGTGAGTAAGTACAGTATCTGCAGCCATCTCTGCTCATTCATCTCTTGTGTATTTCTCCAACCTTCAGTAGAAAGACAACATTAACACTGTGTAGAACAATATTTTTACAATGAGTCAAAAGGCACGCAAAAAAGACATGGGCCTCGGAACTTTAAAATTGTGGATGGTGAGTCTTTAAAGTAAAGGTAGAATCATTGTATATATCTGCATATCGAATGGTATTTATCAGACAAATGTTTAGGCTGAAGAGTGGCACAAAAAGGTCATGATTTGATACAGGCCAGGATTTATTTATAGGCATGTAAAATGCTAGAGAAACCAGTCTGTTCATGTGTGGTAAGTCTCAGGCCTGCACAAACAACAGCTTACTAAAGCAGGCAGCATTACATTGGTACTGAATCGTATAGGTACACGTGAATGGCCTTTCCCTATTCAGAACATTCTCTCTGCTCCTGTAGACCGACCACAAAGGAATGGCCCTTCTTGGGCAAAATGACCTTTTTTTCTGCTCCAAAAACATTACAAACACCATCCCCAACATGTGGGAAGAACTGCCTCTGTGTGTAACAAAATCAGAAACCTATTCTTTAAACAAACACAGGAAACCTTCCCAGGTGAATCCTGTTTTATATTCGATAATCAAGTTCTTTCAAAAACAATTTTACAAAATATATTTTATTCTCTTAATAGCACCAAGTTCCTGTTTAATTTTAAAAATTCTATGACTTTGTCCTCTATGATTTTGAATGTGATGTATTTGATTCTGTTTTTCAAAGTAGAGTTCCATTTGTAAAATTTTATATAAAACAGGAAATGGGCAGCAGAAATCAATGTATTCATTTGTGTTATGAAGAAGGGCTTTATTTTGTTATTCCTTCTCCACCATCAGCCTCTGTACAGACAAAGTTTGCTAGGCCCAGGCAGGCTGTGCATCATGATATCTCCACAAACAACATGATTGTTCCTTATATCCAACATTGGGCTTAACCCAGGTTGATCAGTCTGATTTTTATTTTCAACTCTCAGCTATCAAAGGGAAGGTTTGGTTAAAACATCACTTTGGTTTCCCCCAAATTTCAAGCTCTCCTCTCTTGAAGGTGTTGGCTCATTCTGGGTATAGTTCCATGTTTTCCAACAAAACTCCAGCACCTCCTCCAAGTGTCCATTCTTCACAGACAGTGAGTGTTGACGGGCTATTTATCCTAGTGGCATCACAATTGGGTCCAATCCTGTCCTCACCCATCATCCAGAACTGCGATGCCCACATCAGTGTGAGAGAATTTTTTAAGAAGTCAATCAGGCTTTCTGCTTCTGATTGTTATCCAGTGCCTCTTGCTGCAAAGGAAGTGTGTGTGAATGTTCGGTGAGGACAGGATTAGGCCCAGCTGTGATGTTCTCCATGGTGGAATAGCCTGCTGACACTCACACATGAAGAATGGATACTTGTGTGAGGTACCAGAGGCTGGCTAATGTTTGTGGGCCTGTGCTCCCAGCAACAGTCAACACATTCACAAAAGGAGGGAAAACAAAAGTGCAAGAACAAAAAAAAATAGGTTGGGCAGAGTACAGTTGAACAGCTGGTACAGTCTGACACACAAAGACTAACAGGGAGCCACCGATCGTGAAAGTGTGCAGCAGATCTGTACAGAACCTCTTTGACGTTTAAACATCAAGAAAGTGATGGAGAATCATTCACATCTTCAGGAGATTAAAGGCAGTATATTTTTTTTAATTTTTAAACGTGTATACTCTGGAGACGGGCTCCCCATGAGACAAAGAGTCATGTCGCAAAAGTCACATGCTGTTGCTATGACAGGTTGCTAGGAATCTTGTGGCCCTTTAAGGCATCGGTCGCAGCAGTCATGGGTCCACTTCCCTGTATAATATGCTACTCCATGCACTAAGGATTCAGTATTCACAGGGTTAACAGTGACAGCAAAACATGTGATTATTTTATTGTGGTTAAATGCATCACATGGAATAATTATTCATTAGAAATATTAAACTCCAGCAATTTCAGAAAGGAAATTTTCCTGAAAGAAGAAACACCATGAATTAAGGGGTGGGGGGTTGTGGAGGAAATAGTCAGCCAGCATTCCCCGGTCCTGATATCTTTCCCAGTGACTTCTGCTGGAAATTGTGAAAATGCGTGAAACATCAAGAGAGGGCAGAATCGTGGTTGGATGTGTTGACCCACACAGCTGATTGCCCTGCCAGCACTCACTTGCTGGGCTCACACATAAAGAGGTGCCACTGGAGCCGGGCACCATCAAGCGGCTGAAACCCGGAGAATGGCAAAAAGTTAGCACTTCAGTGGAGGAGGGGAGAGAATCAGCAAAAATAAAAAAACACACAATGTATTGTGAAAACACCTCGGTACAGAAAGAGTTAAAAAAAAGTCAAATTATTACTGTAAATATTCCTATAAACCCAAGAATCATTCCATTAGCAATTTAATTTTCTCTTGCCTTTCCTGTTAATCTTTGATTTTTATTCAAAGTTACACTTAATAAAATTCTGCTTTACCTTAAAACAGCACTGAATGTGATATTTTTGTATGATGCTGTTTATTAAAATAGCCTCATTGTATCAATCTACGTTGGGGATGAAGGAAAAGCGGACACTGACTCTTTAATTTCTATTTACACAGCGTCAATTATTTGGTAAAATCCCCAAACAAATTTATTCACTGCAAATGCTGAAGAGATACAGGGCACGTTATTCATCACCCGTCTATAAAAAGGATGGAGGGAATGATCAAAGAAGTCAGAAATAATGTTAATTCAATTAAAATTGAGGGCAGATTTTCTGCTTGAAAGAATACGAGAGACAGGATTGGGTCACCCGAGCTTCATTTATCGCTGCTTGCTTAGGTAATTAGTGTAATGAGGAAGTGGGGGGGGTGGTGGGTGGTGTTAGTGGAGAACGTAGTCGTGGATTTGACAATTGTGTTGCCTACCTTATGCCCACACTGAGTGGCGTTACGTCCATTTTAGAAGCTGCAGGTTTCCCCCCTCAAGATGGCTGCAGAGCAAAGAGCTCTCTCTGCACAAAATGGCACCCGGCTGGCCACTCAGGCTGGCATCCTCTTGCCTTCTGGCACGATGCTGTGCGTGATTCACAGCGGCAGCTTCACGTTTTCAAAAGGTCACAGCGCTGTCTCACCGGGGGGAAAAGAAACTAGATCGCAGTCTTCAGAGAGGATTTCAAGGCTGATTTGTTTTTTTTTTCATTTCGTAGGAAGAGCTGGAAAATAGGAGCAATGATTCTGTTATTCTGTCAAGCATTCACGTCTTGCCCTAGCTCTGCTGAACTGCTGTTCTGTGTCTCACTGATACACAGCCTCACTGGGAGGTGAGATTCTGAGGGACAGAGAGGGGAGGAAATCTGTAAAGAAATGGGGGTTCACATTCTTCTCATTATTCTGCAATCATTTCTCATTCTGTTTGTGGCGACCCAATTATAATTTTTGTTTCCTAATTAATAACAAAGCTTGGTTGGAAAATTCCAGAATCTGGACCAGAAAATTTAGCTTGCAGAAGAAAACAAAAGTTTTGATGATTGCAATCTCTGGGATAAAAGAATCATGGACATGTTTCAAAATTGAGCCCCTGGACATGATGGAGATATATTTATCTGACTGTTATGAGTGATAACTCCAATGCTCAGTAATGTGATAATTCATTGATTTCAGATGTGAGGTGCCTGGAATAATCACATCCTGTTCAAAAATGTGTTTTTTACTGTTCCCTCCAATTCTCTCCTGACCTCTCCTTACAGTGCTACTTTTTCTGAGGTACTGTTTCACTGGAATCAGGAGCCCTCTGGTACATCACACAAGCGATCATTCTTTCTGTGTGAATCTAGGTGGTCAGTGCTGGAAGGGTATTCGATCATGGAAGTGGGAGTGGAGAACATCACAGCCAAGCCCTATGCCCCAGCTCGCACCCTCCAATGTTCCAGCACTGCCCTACTGGGCATCTCCCCCCCTCCACCATAGGCGGCCGAGCCTTCAGTCATCTCGGCCCCAACACTGAACTCTCTACCTAAACCCTTCCATCTTATTAGCTCTCTCAACATCTTCAAAAACCTCCTGAAGACCTACCACTTTGACCTAACTCACCTTTGGTCACCTCCCCAAACTTCAGCTTGTCTGTTTTCACCAACCCCATCCCCGCTACCACCCCTCCCACCTTTTTCCTTCGTAACACACCTTGTTTGTTACACTAAAGTGCAAGTTGTAGCCGTTGACCCTGATTCTGTCCTCACATGATGTTTATGAAGGTGTGCTTTCCAGCAGGAATCACTAACTGTGATCAGGACCAGGATACTCTGGATGATTTTTCCCTTCCATAACCCAGGGGCCTTAGTCAGGCTAACGATCTGTCCACATACAAAAGGGGTCTTTGTTATGAAACCAACCCAGAGCACAATCTGTGGAAGAAAAGGGTCGCCTCATGTGCCGTTAGACACGGAAGAAAAAGAAGAAGAACCCAGGGGCACTGAGGCTAATTGTAGCTCCTATACTCCTGCCCCTAAGTCTCGCACAGAGCAGGGATCAAATATGGAACATTCCTGGTCTGTATGGCTCACGTCAGGCAGTGCATTTACCAACTGAGCCATTACATTTATGCCTGGGCGGGGGGGGGGGGGGGGAGGGGGCATCAAAATAATGGGCCAGATTTTAAAACAAAGTACTCGGAGCAGAGCCAATTTCACACATTCCATGAATAACAGTTTTATACCTTCCTTCTGCCAAAGTCCTTCATTCTGGTCATATCAAAAGCTACCTTCAATGGTGCCATTTATGAATTAAGAGTGAGGAGGGTGGAGGTTGTGGGCTGGCCCCAGCACAGAATACAACAGGGATAATCTACTTAATATTGAAATTCATGTCTGCAAAACTAGGGTGTTGTAAAGCACAGTCATACAACACCCCTCTGTCCGCTAGATTAATAAGGACATTAAACCATTTTGAACCAGTTAATGCTGTGTTAGAGGAGCAAACAGAAGAATATCACACAAACACATTAAGCTTTTGAATGTTAATATTGCAAACATGAATTCTTATGCTGTTACTTTTACAGAGCGTAAGGACATTTTAATTATCATTTGCAGTGCAAGGAACATCTTAATTGTCAGGACTCCAATAATTTATCTTAGAATTATTTTTTTATATATTTCAGGGAAACAGATTGTAATGACCCCATCTATTTTCCTTCTTGTTTTTCCTCCCCTTTGGTCTCCCTATGGCACACACCAACTGCAGCCAAGACCAGCTGCCAGAATCTTATCAATACTGTTGTGAGCTGCCAGTGAGGATGTGTGAGAGAATGGGCTGGGGAATAAGCTCAGAATCAGGAGTGAGGACATGTGAAAGAATGGACTGGGGATAAGCTGAGAGCTGCTAGTGAGATGGTGTCAGAGAATTTCCCAGGATGAACTGGAAGCCAGTAGTGAGGAAGTGTGGGGGAGTGGGCCAGGCACAAGGATTACTCTCACCCTTCTGATTTCCATCTTTCTCCATGGAGAGATTCTGGCCTGTGTGCTTACTACTGTACCAAAGAAACACAGCCAAAATGAAGCTAATGAAATCTGGTCCTGCTGTTTATTAAACATCTATTTCAATTTGTTTGTAATTATGTAAGATAAAATTAAAGAAAAAAAGTTAAAGGGCTCTCTGGTGGCTCAGTGGGTAAATGCACCCTTGTTTCTGAGCCATGTTGACCAAGATGGTCCACCCCTGCTCTGTGCTGAGTTAGTTGATCTCAGCGTGCAGCAGGGCTACTACAATTGGCCTCAGTGCCCCTGGGTTTGAGGAGGCTCATGTTCCAGTGACTCCTGCTGGAAAATGCACATGTGTCGGGTTAGAACAAGGTTGAGCTTAGCTCCAATGTCTCCACTGTTGAAAAGCCTACTGACACGCACCTCCTATGCACACACACGAGGGGTGGCCACATGAGTGATGCATCAGAGGGTGGCTGGTGCCCATGGAACCCATACCCCAGCACGAGTCAGAAGAGGAAGGGAGAAAATTGGAGAGAGGAAAAAATAAACAAAAAAGTATCTTCCAATCCTATTTTTAAAAATAAAATGATTTAAAACTTTTAAATGACTCATTTATTTCAGAGCCACATCAGTAATTTTACTCAATTTAGATAGATTCAAGTTTGAGCTCAGACACAAGTCTAGACAACAGCTGCACAATGCAGTGAAACTCAGTACTCAGCAAGGTGGCGGGGTGGAGGTCATGTAAATAGGCCTAGGGATTTGATGAGACTTTATGGCACTGAGTGTTGACCATTTATTAAACCCAGCCTCTGAGTTTCTTACCCGTTGTAATGACGAGCGATGGCATTTGTATTTATGTTTGAGGGTTCACCTCTGCCGCCCCCTCCAGTCTTCGCGAGTGTCCTTCAGGAACGGTGACTGCAGCCTAAATCAGAGAAATACAAAAAAAACAAATGCCAAACCAACTGGTGAGCCTCAAATTTGTGATGCAAAATTAGACAGGAGGGGGGAGAAGACTAACAGTGGCACAATGTGCAGACTCAAATGCCCCATCCTCTAAATACCCAATCTCAGGAGTGTTGCAATGGGGAGATATTGGAAAGAGGTTAACTGATTGCCTGTCCGTTGCCTTCTGATAGTGTAGACAAGGAGAACAGAATGGAAAGGGGGAAAATGGGGAAATTAGGGAGTGGAGATGCCTTTGGGCACACAATGTCTATTAAACACTCATGCACTCAATGCCTAGCGAGTTGCTTTTAAGCTTTGCTTCAATGCTCAATCAGCACCAGATATTCAAATCTACTGTACGCTGCAGGGGGTGGGGGTAGAGGCATGTGTCTATCTCAACACTATCGATCCATATACTTCGAGTTCTGATGGTTTTGGCAGAGTTTGAGATACAGATCTTTAATATTGTGAAATTGTAACCTTTTTATTTTCACATGAAGCTCAGTGGATTGCACTACAGCATAACACAGGATCTTATGCCATGTTTACACTGGGTTCATTTGGAGGCCTCGGTGACACGTGAACCTTAGACACCACATTATAAAAGAAATTACAGCATAATCGGGGCAAAATTATTCAGTGTTTTCCTTCACATTTTCTCTCCCTCCTCTCTCTCACCGACTGAAGACGCTGACTCTCAATGGGGTACAGTTCCATGGGGACCGGCTGCCCTCCAGTACCTCATCCAATAGGCCATTTTCAAGTGTGAGCCTACACAGTGACACAGATGCCAACCATCAATGTTTCACCACTGACAATCAGTGCCTTGCGGACTTAGCCCCTCCCCTGAATCTGGTTGCTAATGGACAAACCCCTCTCCCCTTGGCACTGTTCCATTGCTAATTGTCGTGATTCTGGCTGCTGTATACTGTAGACTGGAATTATGGCAGAATCAGGAATTCATGCCTGCGGTATACAGCGGTTGCAATCACTTCCATTAGTAGCAGCACTCAGGTAGGAGCGGGACTCAGGAAAGAGGGTTGGGAGGGGGATTGAAGAGAAAGAAAGGCAGGAAATAGATAATAATGGAGGGAAGAGAGAAAGAGTGAAAAAAAGAGGACAAGGAAATTGCCAGCATGAACTGGGGGGAGGGGAAATGAGTGCCAACTTGAGCTGGGTTGGAAGGGTGGAAGCGCCAGGTGGAACCGAGGAAGGAAAAGAAGCGTGGCAGGCTCAGTTAATAGGGAAAAAAGGGAGAGAAATGTCAGCATAAAATTGGGAGGGCTGGAGGAGAGAGATTGGCCTGGAATTTCCTGTGCTACTTTCCTTGTGTAGGATAGCAGTAGAAAACAAGGAAAAATTGGGCAGGCCTCAAATACCCTCGCCCACCAGGAGGGCTGCTGACCGCCCCTTCCCCTCCCTAGTCAATTCTCCTTCTTCCAGCCATTATTTCCGTCAACCCAGGGATGCCCAGAAGAAAGGTGGCAATAGCCCCTAGAGCAGCAATGGTAAGTCCCCAGGTCACTCAGTGGAGGGACAAGGCCTAATAGTGGCCTCCTCTTCCTCCATAATGGCCCTTAAAAACTATTATTTTGGCCAAGGAAAAAACATGTTGTTCCCACCACTTCAGCACTCTTCTACCCCACTGCATCCCACCCACCCCCCTATCTTTAAATCTGCAGCTGCCTCTTTAGTGATCCCTCAGGAGCACTGCCAGAATTTTGTGGCCTTCCAATGGCGGACTCCATCTTAGTGGCAGGATTCCACAGGGAGCCCAACCTACATAACAAATGACCCCCCCAACCCAGGAAAATGAGTTGAGGTCACGGTGAGGTCATAGCAGTGCATGGAAATCCCACCTCACCATTACTCCATCAAGAAGAGAATCCAGCCCAGTGTCTCTGTGAAATAGTTGGGCATTGTATGGGGTACAATTTCTCTGAACTATATCCAGGGGGGTTAGAGCATTTCTATAAACTGGACCAGGGTGCGTGGTGGCGGGGGTGGAGGGGGTGGGGGGTTGGATGTGGGAAAGTGATGTGAAGCGCCATGGAATGTTTTCTCTACGTTAAAGATGCTATATTAATACAAGTCATTGTTATTACGTTTCAGCGTTCATATAACCATTTGTTTTCACATCATAAGCTTATAATCTGGGCCATTCTACAGTGGTCAGTCTTTGGGAGGACCTGAGTCAGCTTCCTTGAAGCTGTTGGTCATCTTTCGCTAGTCTTCTTGGATTATGGGAAGGTGGTGGAGTGGGGTTGGTGGGGGTTGTGTATTAGAGCCAAACTCGATCCTGGTCTCATCTGCCACCTAAACACAAGCACTTCCCATCAGGGGTCAGTCCATAGTGATCAAGAGTTGGAAACCTGACTGATAGTCCCTTCCCTAACCTAGCACACCCTATAAATGCACCAACTGAAATCAGTTAACTCATGGTAGAATAAGGGATCAATTTGGGACCTTCTGCATTGTGTTGGTATCTCAATAACACACAACCGGCTTAACCTCATAACGGCTATTACATATAACAGCTTTCAGTGCACAGTCTCACAGTAAGCAGGGAGCCTGTTCCTGCTGCAGAACATTTCACAATGCTGAAAATTTTACAGCTGATAAGAATACAGGACCTGATATATTTGATTAAAAAAATCAATATGGGACCTGATATATTTGGTTTAAAAAATCAATCAAGTAGCAATTTCTCTTAATTTATTAATTTTAATACTTTACTAGCAGATCTCCCATGGTGTTGCTCGTAAGTCAGATGGTGAGCTGCTTTATAAGAACAGGTGACTTCTAGCATGTAACACACAATGGTCAGGAATTTCCTTGGAGCTGCTCCCACTCCGCTGCCATAATATCGTAGGAGCTGCAGTACAAAACCTTGTTTAGGTGCATAAATGGGGTTTTCACTGCACTACCGATGAAGTTACAGCAAAGGAGAAGGAGCAGATCTGAGGAAATTCACCTCCAATGTATTTTTCTGCTCTCAAGATGCAGCTGTGCTGATGGGGTGGGATGGGGGGGGTGGGGTGAGGCGTGTGTGGCGCATGGACACCAACATAGACTTGTTGGGCTGAATGGCCTGTTTCTGACTTGTAAAATTCTATGTAAGCAAGGCAACTACAGCTATCAACCTTTATTCCTCTGGCTACTTCCAGGCTAGCCCAAGGGACATCAGCACATAGAGTGGATAGGAAGGATCTATTTCCCTTCGTTGAGGGGACAATAACCAGGGGGGAAGGATTTAAAATAATTGGTAGAAGGATTAGAGGGGAGCTGAGGAAAAAGTTTTTCACCCAGAGGGTGATAGGGGTCTGGAACTCACTGCCTGAAAGTGTGGTAGAGGCAGAAACCCTCATCAGATTTAAAAGGTGCTTGGATGTGACACTTGAAGTGCCGTAACCTACAAGGCTACGGGCCAAAAGCTGGAAAGTGGGATTAGGTTGAATAGCTCTTTTTCGGTCGGCACAGACACGATGGGCCGAATGGCCTCCTTCTGTGCTGTAAATTTCTATGATTCTATGATTTCTATGATTCTATATCCCTTTAAGATCTAATTGTTGTTAAGTAAACACAGCCTCGAGTCAGAATTTATAATTTATTTGGTGAGGGAACTTTTGCAGATTGGAAAGTGCTTCTCAATTCCAAGCAACCAGTAAGAAGCGCCCAGCATTAAGTGACTGGCTTTCTTTCTCTTTTGAGATTGTTGCAAATGCAAAATAAAGTGTGACATAAATCACTAGATATACATTTATTTATATACAACTAGCAGATCTCCCATGGCATTGCTCATGATGAGTCCGAGGTTACATTATTGAAAAGGGGGAACTACTCGGGTATGAAGTGGCAGAGGAGTGCACCTCTCTAAGTGAAAAAATATGGAAAAAAATTTGTAAGAGGTCCTTTGAGACAGCAAGGCTGATTGGTTCCTAGAAAATAAATAGCATTTTTCTCACCCTCTGCTGATAGGTAAATAAATTGATTCCTTCACTCACAAAAATAATGAATCTCTGCATGCAATATAGGGGTAGCAGCTCCTTATAGTCCATCTACTTATGATCTTTTTTATAGCAAATGTTAAGAAATACATAAAACTTTAGTTTAATCTTTTCTTATTTGCACTTTTCCTTCTTTACTAAATATCTCTGCAGCAATAACTGGTGTATTTAAGCAGAACATTTTGGTAAAACATATTAAATTTACACTTTTGTTCATAACCTCCCTCCAAACTTGAACAATGGTACAGTCCTTCCAGAAGTTGCTACTATTCATCTTTAGAACTTAATAACATCTGTTATTCATATAAATATAAATAAAAGCTGCTGTAACCATTTGGAATACATTACCAAATATATAAGATCTGCTTCAAATTATTGCCCACTTGCTCACTTTCTTCTCAGCTGTGTTTGGTTATCTTATTGGACACCAGCTAGTGTATAACATACAGGTGTGACAGATAAAAAGCATGATGAATGGATGGATGGAATGAGATTTTTTTGGCTATGAGTTGAACATAACTGCGTTTTTTGGAGGATTGGGTTGATTGGACACTTGGGTGAAGCACTAAAGACCTATTGTGCTTGACATCACTAAAGTTCAAAAGAGTAGGATAAAGGCCCAGATAAATCAGAAAGTAATGGTTAGGTGACACGAACCTTGTCTTTTAAAAGCTTGTACTTTGGTTTGGCCATATCCGAAATAGTACAGTTTTAGGTTCCTCATGATAGGAGGGATATAGTAGCACTTGTGAAAGTGCAAATAGTTTTACAAGATAATACCAGAGATGAAGGGTTTGACTTACAAGGAAAGGTTACAGCAACTAGGGCTATAGTCCCTTGAACTGAGAAGATTGAGGGGAAAATTGATAGAGATATTCAAAATGATAAAGGGAACAGACAAGGTAAACATAAATAGTTCCCATTGATAGGTAAATTGAGGACTGGAGGCCATTATCTCAAGATAAGCATATCCAACAAAAAGGAAGAGGTTCGAAGAATATTTTTCGCGCAGTTATCCAAATGTGGAATACTTTGCCACAAATGATGATCGATGCTAAAATGATTCACAATTATGCTCCCACTTCTCCCATCACTCTATCACTCATTGTTCAACCCCCTCCAATCAGGTTTCCATCCTGCTCCATAGCACCAACACTACACTTGCCAAAGTCACCATCAACATCCTGTATGATTGAGATCATGGTTCATTGTCCTTCTTCACCCACCTTGATCTCCCTGCTGACTTCAACACCATGAATCATTCCAGCTTCCTCAAACACAGACCACCTCTGTAGCCCTCCTTACTCCTGGTTCCATTCCTACCTATCACAACATGGATGCTATATTGCCTCCAATGGCTTCTCCTTCAATGCTCACAAGGGTCACCTCTGGTGTACATCAGGGTTCCACGCTCAGCCATTTACATGCCTACCTTTGGTGAGATCAACTGGAAACATGAAGTCAGCTTTCATATGTATATTGATGACATTCTGCTGCAAGAGTTGCTCAGGGCAGTGTCCTAGGCCCAACCATCTTCAACTGCTTCATCAATTACCTTCCCTCCATCATAAGGACAGAAATGGGGATGTTTGCTGATGATTGCACAGTGTTCAGTTCCATTCACAACCCCTCAGATAATGAAGCAGCCCATGCCCGCATGCAGCAAGACCTGGACAACATCCAGGCTTGGGCTGATAAGCGGCAAGTAAAATTTGTGCCAGACAAGTGCCAGGCAATGACCATCTCCAACATGAGAGTCTAACCACCTCCCCATGACATTCAACAGCAATACCATCACCGAATCCCCCACCATCAACATCCTGGGGTCACTACTGACCAGAAACTTAACTGGACCAGCCACATAAATACTGTGGCTACAAGAGCAGGTCAGAGGCTGGGTATTCTGTGGCAAGTGACTCAACTCCTGACTCCCAAAGCCTTTCCACCATCTACAAGGCACAAGTCAGGATTGTGATGGAATACTCTCCACTTGCCTGGATGAGTGCAGCTCCAACAACACGCAAGAAGCTCGACACCATCCAGGACAAAGCAGCCCGCTTGATTGGCACCCCATTCACCACCCTAAACATTCACTGCCTTCACCACCGGCGCACCATGGCTGCAGTGTGTACCATCCACAGGATGCACTGCAGCAACTCGCCAAGGCTTCTTTGACAGCACCTCCCAAACCCACAACCTCTACTACCTAGAAGGACAAGGGCAGCAGGCACATGGAAACAACACCACCTGCACGTTCCCCTCCAAGTCACACACCATCCCAACTTGGAAATATATTGCCGTTCCTTCATCGTCGCTGGGTCAAAATCCTGGATCTCCCTACCTAGCAGCACTGTGGGAGAACCTTCACCACGCGGACTGCAGCAGTTCAAGAAGGCAGCTCACCATCACCTTCTCAAGGGCAATTAGGCATGGGCAATAAATGCTGGCCTTGCCAGCGATGCCCACATTCCATGAACGAATAAAATAAAAATTCAACTCTCCACCTCCTTCAATGACCCTAGGACAATTGCCACTGCCTATTTGACCATAAGTGTTAACTTGGCTCAGTTGGTATCACTCTCACCTCTAAGTCAGAAAGTTGTGGGTTTAAGCTCCACTTCAGGTCTGGAACACATAATCTAAGTTGATACTCCAATGCGATACTAACAGAGTGCTGCATTGTCAGAGATGCTGTCTGAGATGTTAAACCAACGTATCATTTGCTTGCTTGGGTGGATGATCTCATGACACTATTAGAAGAAGAGCAGGGAGTTCTCCCAATGTCTTGGCCAATATTCCTTCCTCACCCAAAAACAGATTAACAGTTCATTGATCTCAGTTGTTGTCTGTGAGGTCTTGCGGTGTGCAAATTGGCTGCAACATTGGCTATAAGAATGGCAAATTTATTTCAAATATAATTCATTGGCTGTGAAGTGCTTTGGGACACAAGATTCTACTTACCAATAGAATTTCTTTCTTTTAAGACCTTGATGAGTAAAATGTCTTCCAGCCAAGTGTCAGCAAAACCCACACAATTGTCTTTCAGCTTCCACAGTTAAGTACCTCTGATCTCAACTCCACCTACCTCCATGGCTATCACCTCCAACTGAGCCCAGAGATATGGAATCTTGGTGTCCCACTCAAGATCAGGTGCTGCTTCCTCCCCGCATCCATGCATCATCAAGACTGCTTTCTCCCATCTCTGAAATATGGCTCACCTCTGATCCTACCTTTCACATTCTGCCAATGAAACAATAATCCACACCCTTTTTACCTCAAGCCTGCACTTCTCCAGTTCTCCTTGCAAGCATCCCCACTTCAACCTTCCCCAAACTTAAAATAATTCAGAAAACCAGGGCCTACTTTCTCACTCAGTTGTTGCCAAGCTTCACTGGCTCCCCGTGCCCCAGAGCATTGACTTCAAGATTCTGATGCCAACCTACTTCTTGTTCCCTGCTTCTTCCACTCAATCTCCAGCTGCTTTTCAGCTACTATGCTTTCCCCCACTAGAACTTTCTTATCTCAGCATATTCACCTTGTCTCTGTCATCAAAGGCCTTCCAAGTTTTCACCCGAGCCCCTCTCATCCCTTTTGCCCTCCTTCTCACTGCCAGGTAAAGCACTCCAGGACATGAGGAATACTATGAAAAGGCAAGTGTCTGTAGTTCACCTGACCTGAGACTGCTTAGTACAAAATGTAGAAGGAGCCTTACACTGTATCTAACCCATGCTATCCTTGAGGTTGACAGTAGGAAAGTGTTCAATTTCCTATAACGAACATCTCTTGCCATGAGAAGGACAAAAATCCACCCACCAAATTCAGAAAGACACACACGCACAAGCACATGCAAGTGCACATGCACACCCACATCTGAGTGAATCAACATGCTAAAAGCACCCAACCTGCACCAAGACACAAATTAAAGAAATTCTAGACTTTTGCAAGAATCTTGTTGGATGGTGGTTGGCAAACTTTTATTGTTTGTTTGATAAATGATGATGCAAATCACATCAAAATGAGTTACCTCCACAATATTGCATCATTGGGCAAGATGTGGTCATGGTAAGGGAAATTGGCAGCTGTTCACCTTCCTTATGATTAAGTCTGTGGCTTTAATTTTGGCTGGTATCCATTTCAGTGTTGAGGACACGTGCTACCCCCAACAGCCCCATCCGTACTTAATCAAAATTGGGGTTGTTCCAGTAGGAAAGAGAAGTGTCAGGCAAGGAAAGGAATTAGCAAGATCACAAAAGGAAAAATTTTAATGAATTAAATGAAAAAAATGAAAATCCCACATTGCAGCTCCACAGAAATGTCAGAAAAGCTTTTTAGCTGAGAAATATGGACAGAGTGACTAAGCTTGCAAGAGAGCTGGGTATTTAAAAAAAAGTATCAATTCTGATGGTGCAGATTTGATTTTTTTTAAATTTGATTTAAATATAAAACTTTCAACTAGAATGTGCACCCATTGATTCGGCTCAGACATTCGAAGCATGTATTATTCGCATTGACACTCAAACACACTTCTTAGTCAGGATCTAACTACACAGCCCAAGCCCGTCTGGTGGGAAAATATAATTAGCGAGAAATTCGGTTACATACTTAATAAATGGATGGGGACTCTTGAGTTTTAAGCAGTACTTGTCAGTCAGAGCTGGGAGAAGTAGACACAATACCACTATTCAGTGCAGAGGCCAGAGATTTCAATTGAATTAAAACAGCACAAAGAAGCCAGATTTTCACAGCCTCCCCCTTATTGATTATTAAAATCTCCTCACAGTACAACATAGTGGAGAAAGAAACTGGTTATTGTGCAGGTACCGGGTTGAAGTGTTAAGGAATGTGGGTAAAAAACGTTCCAATATTGCACTCCGGGCCTGAGAGGGATTACAGGCCAGCACTGAGAGAAAAATAAAATGAGAATCCACAATGTTTGCACAGTGGGGTCACTCAATTTCAAGCCGCTTTCCAATTCACAGAAAAACCAACATTGAAATTTCCCCCAAAGAAAATCCCTTTCTTTTTTTTCAAGGGTTCTCCCCTCCTGTCCTGAAGGCACTGACTCATGCCAAAGCACAGTTCCCTGGGTGCTCACCCAAGTAAGTAGCCATTCTTCCAACTGTGAGCACAGACAGTGATTATCAGTGGGCTATTCAATCGTGGGTGGGGGGGTGGGAATAACTGGGTGAGAAAAGAATTGGGCTTGGCAGTGTTCATACCCATGTGCACTTCCCAACAGCAGACTGTGATGTTTAATTTTATGTCTTGCAGTGGAAGGTGGCTCAATGATTCAGTGCTACTATTTGTTTAAGTGCTTACTCGCGCTGCTGACCTCTGCTGCTTTGGCCGGGTTCCTGCCTCTCATCAGGCATGAGTTTGGGCAGGAAGATCATGGGAACAGCGAGAACAGTGCAAGACTCCACGTGACTGATCCACCGAGTCTGTAATTAAATTTCTTCACTGCAGATAGTTCCCACAATGATGTTTTGCCACAGGCTGGTTTCTTCATCTCCCCACTCCATATGGGAGTAATGGAATAATGGGGGGTAATGGGATGACAGTAGAGAGCCCCATTACTGCATTTGTACCTAACTTCCAATGATAACATGGTGCAAGCATCTTAAGGGGGCACCATCTTCAGGAAAGAAAGCGTCTTCGGCAATCCTTTTTTCACACAAGACATGATGACATAACCGGCATCTGAAAGCATCGTTAAATCATTTGCACATGATGCCATTGTGAAGAAAGTAACACAGAACCTGTCTCCCTCCCCAAAACAAAAACGAAAATGTTGTCAAAACATTTTCCCCATGGAGAGTGTGTCCCATTTGCATTTTGTCTTCAGAGGGGATGTAGAGCGCTTGTGTCCCTCCTCCCTTATGTATTTTTAAAAATTCAATATCAGGTGGGACTCTACGCCAGAGCAACTTCTTTTTCATCTCTCCCTATTTTATCAATACTCAATGCTCCTCTGAACTTTCCCCGCTTCATCCTCCCAGGTTCCAAATATACCACCCCACACACTCTTCTCCCTGCATCCACGTTGTATCGTAATTAACATAAGAAAGTACAGGATTGGAAAAGATTCTGCAGTCCATCTGTTCAGTCCAAAAATCTAATGCCATTCGAGCAACCACGTCCCCAATATCTATCCAACTCTGCTTTAACTTAACATAATCTGCCTCCGCTACTTCCCTGAGCAACCCATTCCACACATTCACCACCTCTGCGTAAATAGTTAAATCTAACTTGCCTTTGCTTCTTCCCTCTTCTAAGCTTGAGCCTGTGTCTCCTGCTTCGAGAGACTCTGGCAATCTCAAACATTACTGGGGTTCAATTTATCTATTCCCTTAAGGATCTTGAATAATATCCTTCCCACAACCCCCCCCCCACTCTGCCCCCATCTCTCCCCCGCACCCCCCCACCACCACCCCGAGTCATCTGTTCTCTAGAGTAAACAATCCCAGGCTCTTCAATCTCTCCTCACAGCTCAGATGACTTAGGCTAGGTATCAGCTGGGTTGTCCTTTTCCACACTGCCTTAAACATCTGGATATCTTTGCTGTAGTACAGAATTGTACACAGTTGTGGCCATTCCAGTGCCTCATACAGACTCATCATCACCTACTGAGATGTGTGCTCTATCCTTCTGGCTACATAACCCAAGGTTCAGTTAATTTCCTTTTTTGCTGCCACACACTGTGCAAGGCTCATTGCAGCATTTCCTACTCTAACCCATTCTTTCTCAGGATCTCAAAACTGTAGCACTCTTGACCTCCTTCAGTCTTCCCTTCCTCCTACAGGCTTTTATAATCCAAGCTTGCTGTCACCTAATCACTACTTCCTGATTTACCTTGTCTCCTGTCCTTTTCAACCTTGGTGGTGACATGCACCTTGGCCATTCACGTGGGTTTTCCCATTTTAAAAATATATGCCCATCGTAGGAATCAGTGACAGTCTCGCTCATATACTGAAGAGGAACATATTGAGGACCAGAGCCCACAACAGCAGAACCAGGGATGTTTTCACTGCATTAACAAACAAACTTCAAATCACACAAATCCATTTAAAATTAGCTTTATTTTATTTTTTAAATAATAAATACTTCAAATAAATAGATGATTTATCATGACTTGCAAGAGATGGACAGAGGTACTGCATGCTACCCAAATGACTCAGCCAGAAGTGGACTACTGTACACCTCACAACCACACAGATTTATCAAATCATCCTGCACCAGGGAATGATCCTATTTATCCCACTTGCAGCATGAATTTGTATGAATGTAACTAATTTTATTCCACCTTATGGCTTGATCAGGAAATGCATGAATAACATATACAGCATGAATGTCCCAGTTCAATCCCTGGTCTCTTGCCAGTTAGCTGATGTCACATACAGTAGTGCTTGGCTGCTAAAATTGGCCTCAGTGTCCCTGGGCTAGAAGAGGTATACAAAAAAAAACACAATCAGCCAAGTTCCTGCTCCACTATTCAGTGACTCCTACTTTTATCCAACAGTCAGCTTGGCTCAGTCGGCATCACTCGGATCTTTTAATCAGAAGGCTATGGGTTAAGCTCCACTCCAATACCTGAGCACATAATCTAGGCTGATACTACAGTGCACTATTGAGGGAGTGCTGAATACTCTGAGATCATCCTTCGGATAAGATACTAAACTGAGGCCCTGCCTCCCGGCTCCAGAGGTTCAGGCAGACGCAAGAGATCTCATGATACAATTGGAAGAAGAATAGGGAGTTCTCCTGAAGTCCTGGTCAAAATTCTTACCTCAAACACCACCACCACCAAAAAAAATTATAATAACTGGTTACTAATCTTATTTGCTGCTTGTGTGATTTTGCTAAGAACAATTTGACTGCTGCACTTATCCACGTAACCTAGGAATAGTTGTTGCACTTCAAAGTAATTTACTGCATGTAAAGTGCTTTAGGAAGTCCTGAGAGATTGATAAGGCACTATATAAATGGAAGTCTTTCTTTCTTTATGTGCATCTATGCGCACATGCTCATATGGATGTCGGGTGAGCACAGGAATGGACTTGGCTCCGATGCCCCTACAATCAAAATAGCCTGCCAACACTTGCTACACAGGCCCACACATGAAGGATATCCATTTGGATGAGGTGCTGGTTGGTTGCTGAGGCCTGTGCAGCCAAAGCCCAGTGAAAATCAGCACCGTGAGGAGAGGGAGAGAAATTAGAAGGAAAATAAATCATTGTTTTCAAGTCCTTCCGCCAACAGTCTCTATGATTAGGCCTTCATTTAAAGAAAAAGACAAATAATTTTATAAAATCCCCCCCTCCTATTCTTTGTGAAGTTTGCACCTATTGGAAAGATTGTTGGCCAACATTATGGGATGGTGTCGATACACAGAGACACTTGTCAGTCACTGCCGATAGAAATATCAAGGCTTCTTTTGGAACATCTGCTGCTGTTGGAGATTCCACAAAGAGAGTCAGAGAAGGGAAATCAGAACTGGATTCCACTGTTCTTAAGGGTTATCCTGTTAAATTTGAGGCAATGCTGTCGTATCATGTTCCCCTTTGTCCCAAAAATACAAGGAAAATACAGGAGAGAATCCAGCCAGAGGTTAAAGTCAGAGGTTACACTAAGCTTGTAGAGATCATTGGTGAGGCCACTTTGGAGTGCTGTATATAGTTTTAAGCATCCTACCTTCAAAAGGAAATTAATATATTGGAGAGGATTGAGAGAAGAGAGACAAGGATGTTTCCAGGACTCAGGGTTCTGAGTTATGAGAAATGACTCACAGAACAAAACTTGTTTTCATTGGAGAGAAAAAGAAGATTGAGTTGGAGAGAGGGGAGGACACAATTCAGGGTGTCAAAATTTATCAAGGGCCCTGAGCTAGGGATGTAAAAAATCAGCCAGACTTTCCGCTAATGATCACTATCCTCTGACTTCTGCAGGATAATGGACATGTGCGACCATTAGGTGAGCACACGTTTGGGCTCAGTTGCAATGCCCTCCAACTTGAATAGTTTTCAGACACTGACCATTTCGGGTCATACATGCAGAATGGCCATTTGGTTGAGATATCAATAGAGGCTGGTACCCACAGCTAAAAAATGAAACAAAATTAATTTTGCATCGCATCTTCGGTAAACTATATTATTCTATATACACTACACAGTTGCCTGTAATCAATGGGCAAAAGCAAAATGTATTTATATTGGGCAAGATTTTTTTAGTAAACTGAGTCGGGGAAAGAGGTAGCAGCTGAAGATGGGAGTATTTTAAAACTATTTTAATTGTTTTGCCTCAGTAAAAGAAAAATAACTCCCAAGCATGGTGATGTTGAAAAATGCTTTTTAGTTTGTAAAAAGGCCGCCAGAAAACAATACAACTGTTTTCAAAAGAAACTTCTGTTTGTTTAAGATCTCTCCCACTTCCCTTCAGTTCTCACTACGTTTGCTTCCCCTGCAAGCCACGCACTAGCACACCTCCATATCTAATAAGCTGTTCTCAACTGACAACAACGCTGCTCCAACTTCCAGTTGGTATTGATTGAAACCAGTACAAGAGGCCAACCAATCTGAACAAATTCCAAGTAGGAATTTAGAGGGGAAAAGGCAACTCTTAATTGGCTTGTTGGATCACACCACCTGCAAGGCAAAGTATGGTACTTTATCCTCTATCATGATACTTGCTTCACCCTCCCCCACTGCCCAAACATATAAACAGAAAATGCAGCATCTCAGCGTCATATGACATCCCCTGCAGCCCCTGGGAAACTGGGAAATTTATTTTAGATTTACAAGTTCAGGCAAAGGACCAAGAAAGTGCAAGGCACCTTCAAGATTGGGAAGAGTAGGAGAGAAGATGAGGTAAATCAAAACGTAGTGATCAGATGGCACTTTTCTTAGGTTTTAAAAGCCTTTAGATTGTAGAAGGAGGCAAGGCTGAGGGAAGAGAGGCATTCCATGGTTGTAAGATTTTAGGAAAGAATAAGTTATAGCAGGAGATGGAGCTGTAAGTCTTAATTTCAATGCAGTAAGAGTATGTAGGGTAGGTTATTTTGAGGACAGAAGGAACTAGAGAAAAAAATTCAGAATAATAATTATCACAGTGGTTTTGATAAAATAGTGTGAGAGAAAAAAAGAGAGAGAGAGAGAGAGAGACAGAGAAAGACAGAGAGAAACAGGCAAAGACAGGGAGAGACAGAGTCAGTGAGACACAGGGAATAATTTTAACTTAACCCATCTGGCAGGAAACTGACTGGATTGGATCGGCCCGTTTTATGCCCCGCCTGAATTTATGTTCCATTGAAGTCAACCTAATCCGGTCAGTTTCCCACCAGACATGTAAGGTTAAAATTACTCCCAGAGAGAGATTGAGATGAGGGGCATCTTAAGATGAAAAAGAAGGGAAAGAACTTGCAATAGCGCTTTTTATGTCAGAAAGTCCCAAAACACTTCTTAATCAGTGACTTTTGAAGTGCAGTCACTGTTGCTATGTTGGCAAATTCAGTAGCCAAATTGTGTACAATGAATTTACGAGTTAAATGACCAATTAATCTCATTTTGGTGGTGTTGCTTGATGTTGGGCCATGACACTGAAAGACTCCCTGCTTGTTTTCAAATAGTGCCATGGGATCTTTTACATTCATTTGAACAGGTATGTGGGACCTTGGTTTAACATCTCATTCAAAAGACAGAACTACCAACAACACTGGAGTATCAACTTAGATTATGTGCTCAAATCCTGGAGTAGAGCTTGAACCCATAACCTACTAACACAGATTAAGTTAGCCAAACTGACACTTGACCAGTTGAAACTCAACTCAACTCTGGCAATCTAAAACACAGCCCACCTGAAAGTGATGAATTGTTAAACATACGAGTTGAAAATAACTGAGCACCATATAGATTTGAGGATACCTTTCAGAACCTATTGATGGGGGTCAAGGACTATAACTGGTTCTTCCCAACAGTTCGAATTCTATTCCCAACCGGGGATCTCAGAAATTTCTATCCTTTTCAATAGAAATTGACAGTTATTTTTTGGGACCAATTGATGTATTTATACTGCTATTTTGGCACTGATAACCCAATGCAAACAGTTAGAAAAGGTGGACTACACCACCTCTCACAGGTGGTCTCACACTGGGAAAGGAAGACATTAATTGCTGGTGTGAAACTCTGCCAAAATGGTATTTATTTAAAAATTAAAAACAAACTGTGTACAAAGTTTGCATTTTAATGCGAGTCGAGTGTTTCCAATAATTAAAAACTATATCAGTCAATCAGAAGTTGGCCAGCAATGGTCCATAGTTGTGTTGGAAAGACATTCATTGAGATCCACCTTCCTCAATTTCACACAGGGCAATGGATACACAGCTCCTTACTCATGGTATTTGCTGTTTATGGCTCATTTTTAATAGAAACCCTCTCTAGCCCATGGCTCCTAAACACACCATTATACACAGGCTCTTCTGTGAAAGAAGACTACCATTTATATGGCACCTTACCACATCTATTAGAAACATCTCAAAGCACTTCACATACAATAAATGATTTGTTGGAGAGCAGTTGTTGTTTAAGCAAATTCAGCATCCATTTTGTACACAGTTTTTTTTTAAATGCCATTGATTGAGAGACAAACATTAGTTGGGACACTGGGAGAACTCCCTACTCTTCTTCCAAGAACGTATAGAATCTTTAACCACTGGAACAGTCTAACAGGGCCTTGGATTAAGTTATCCTCCAAGAAAAAACACCTCTCACAAAAAAGCATTCCCTTGGTACTGGACTAGAGTATCAGCCTAGATTAGATGCTCATGTTCTGGAGTGGGGCTTAAACACACAACCTTCTGATTCAGAGGCAAGAGCACTACCAGTGTCAAGTTGAAACTAGTGGGAAGCTAGCATCATATTTCAACAATTCGAAGTGTACACAGGATTCTCAAACCCCATTTTCTCACATTGTTGGGCAACTTACATCAGCTGGGAAAACAGCAAATTGGGGCTCCACACATCTCCACAGTTGCCCTGTTTTTCCTCCTCACAGGACTTATCTGTCCAAATATCGGGTGGAAAATTAATGAATCTAACTGCACCAAGCCAAGTGAATCCAGGACATGTTCAGGCCTGGTACTTGAATTCACACCTTCCCAGCTGGATTTGGAGTGCTCAAATTCCCCAACTCCCAGGTCACCCTCCTCCCTCCCCTTGTCCAAATAATATTCTCTGTATCACAAAGCAAAGAGGTTCACATGAAATTCATAAAGGGTGGACATTTTCCTTGTTTTCTCTCTGTTTCGCTGACAGCGATTGAAAAGTTTGTCCATTCCCCCATACATTTCTGATCAAGTTTTAAGTCTGAGCTGAGATTAAGTCTCAGTATTTTATTGTTGTTACGCTTTTTAAACTATTTCTTATTACCTTGGATTCATTTTCAACATGAGATTTATACTATCCTGGAGGCACTCACTGGCAAAACAATTAATTCAGCTTGCCTGAACCTCAACAAAGAATAGTATATTCTTGAGAAAGTGACCAACATGTCCTTAGAGGTGAGGATAACTCAGTAATTTGAACATGAGATTTCCCTGGGAAGGGGGCAGCAGAAGGGTGGAATATTTCAAAACACAAAATTGAATTAAGAAAGCCTGTTCAGAGCAACTGACCCACTCATACATGTTTTAATTCATAAGTTAAGAACCGGTAAAAATTTGGTTAAAAGGGTTGGCAGTTCAATGGGTAAAAGTGTCCTTATGGTGTGTTATTGAGTCAGACAGAACAGAAGTCCCAGGTTCCATCCTGGTCTGTGCTGAGTTAGCTGATCTTAGCTAGGCAGAAACTTAGACACTATAATTGGTTTCAGTCCCTGTGTGGAGAGGGCAAAAAACAAAACAAAAATCAGATAGGATTCCTACTCCTAATGGTTCTGCGGTGACACCTCCCCCTTCTGAAAATGGCATGTGTGTGAGCAGGATCAAGTTTGACTGTGATGCTCCTCACAGTGGCATGCCCACATTCACTAGGCATCTGAAGAATGGCCAATTGGCTGAGCTACCAGAGGGCAACATACATTCATGGAACTGTAACTCTGCAAGAGTCAGTAGTAACAGAAGAGGACAGAAAAAAAAACTGACAGGTAAACAGAAAAGATTTGAGGGTGCAAGAAAAAAAATCAGAGTTTAAAATGGATTTTAAGAACATTTAAATTTAAATTCATACTGTAAAACTTCTCCAAGTTCAACACTGACCATTACTGCCAAGACAAAAAGAGCACTGCTTTCTGATGAAAGGTCATCAACATGAAATGTTAACTCTGTTTCTCTCTCCATAGATGCAACCTGACCTGCTGAGTGTTTACCAGCATTTTCTATTTTTATTACAAAAAGAGCACTACTGTCCTGTAGTTATACATCACATCTGTTTTAATCTAAACCTACTTGCGGTGTGTTCTGTCCAAAACCCTTTCAGGATTAACCAGCTGAACTCTTGAATGGATTTTTTATATTGTCACGATAAACAAAATAAATCCCATTATTAAAAATGAAATAATGTTGGAATTGACAGGGGTAGGAAAATTAAACAAATCAAAACAGATACTGAATATGATCAAACAAAATTAAAAAGTAAAACCCTCCATGCAGAGAGATAGTGGGTATGCCAATTTTAACCAGTCCTACAGGGGAATATGCACAGGGCAACCACATTTATTTTAATTTAATTAAATAAATAAATTTTCTTTCAGCTCCATTTTGGAGGCACCATGCTTAACCTCAAGAAACTCTGTCCTGACTATAATTTAACCACAATTGATCAGCAATTGTGCTTTTCTTCTAACATTTCATTTAAAAATATAGATCACATTTGGACAGAAAATAAACTACTTACTGTGAAAAAACTGTTTCTGGAATTTTCAGCTTTGACTATTACTAAAGAAATCATAAATATACCTTTAAAATAACATTTACAAGCTCAACAATTGTCAAAAAATATTCAAGGAAAAATAAAAACTGAGTACTGGCAATACACAGCAGGTCTGTCAGTATCTGAAAGAGAAGGGGGGGGCTAGCATTTTGGGTGTGACTCCTCATCAGGCCTTCATCTTAACATTAAGTTAGTTTTTCTCTTTCAGAAGCTAACCAATCTGCTGTGTATATTCTATTTTAAAGGCTATTTAGACCAAGCTGTGCACTTTCTATCGCTGGTTTTCTGTAAGCCAAATTTTCTCCTTCTCTCTTTAATTTGTTGAGTTTTGCTGAGAAATATTCCTATCCTCACCCAACTTTAGCACTTCCCAACAGGGATCAGGGCATAGTGATCAGGAGCAAGAACCCTTCCTTGGGGGGAGGGGGTCAAGGTCAATTATAGCATCCAAACTGAGATCAGCTAGTTCAGCACAGACCAGGCATCAAGCCTGGGACTTTCCGGGTCCGTAAGTGTCAATGCCACACAGTTATCACAAGTTGTGTTATTTTCCCAAATTGAATCTTAACTGCTAATTATAGAGTAAACTCTGCCCAGATCTAAAGACACTGGAAAAAAGTCTGCCAAAGAATCAGTGTTTAATGAAATAACTTTCTCAACATTTGGCACCTTCAACGTCCAGATTTCACATTCTCTTTCAAAGTGTCATCTAGCTACTGGGTCATTGTGAAACGGGTGGTGGGGAGAGTTATAAGAGAACAGGAGCTGATAATAAATTTACAATGAGAGCCAAAACATCAAGAATCTGCAGCTCAACACAAAACCAGGCTGTGCAAAATCACATATTGCTCTACTAAAACCTCACCTTTACCCCCATTTAAATGGAGACCCCATTCAGTCCAAACCAGGATGATCCTTAGTGAATAAGCACTCTTAGCGTATGCATTCACCTCTGCCCTAATCCAGTTCATTGGGCAGTCGGTATTCAATTTAACATTCAGCTCCGTATATGCACTCCATTTCTACTCAGGTCAGGACCGACGTCAACTATGAGTTACAGTAACAACATTTGACCAGCACAGACCAAGGGTCAAACCATCTCCGTCTCTGTGGCTCAGTAACGTGGCAGGCAGTGTACTTATCAGCAGGACCATCGGAGCAAACCTATGTTCTGGTTATTTTAATATTATATCAACATACAACTTCTCCGAATAAACAAGGTGATCATAACAGCAACATATTTCTATTTGAATACTTCAATTTAAAAAAATTCCAGTTCAAAAATCCGCTGGCTAGCAATTTATAAAAGCACATCCCAATTCCACCAAAGACACAAGAGTCGCAGATGGATTGTCAAACCCAGTGTTAAACAATGAGATACTGAACCTCAAGAAACTCTTTCAGGGCAGTGCCAATGGTTATGTGCGAAGCAAGGATACCCAGACAACCAACTTCCTTGACTCGCAAGGTAGTATTGTGTCTTTCTTTGATTAACAAAAACGTTCTTATGTCAGTTGTACAGCATTTGGATGAATGGATGATTAGAGTTGAGATTCCAATTGTTTGGAATTGTATTTGAGGTAGACTTAATTGAGAGGTTTAGTAAAGTGCTGTTTGGGATACGGTCTTACGTGTACATTTTTTGTGGTTCCCACCCCCTTAGGGTGTCTTAAACAGGCTCCGTGGCCGCACCGTGGGAAAGACTTGCCTAGTCTACTCACTGATCTTCAGCCCTACTAATGGGGCCATTTATCCGGCCCCATCTCTTGCTATTGAACCCACATATTGGTCTGTTTCTTTCAGTGTCAGTTTATGTGTACAAAGTTAATTGGTCTTAAATTGGAAATATTCCAAGGCAGAGCCCCTCTTAATCAGTCAGTATCCTCTGAGTAAAAAAAAAGTGTGGGCAATAGAAAATAATTGAGTGATGGGTGAGCAGAAAGAGAAGCACTTGAACCCTGATCAAAATTCAAAATCAAGTTTTGGATCAAGTTGAGTGAAGTGACTCACAGTGTGATCGAGTGACCGGATCAGTGGGAGAAATACTGGCCTCTCACCAGTCTGAATACAGACTGACCCATACACTTGTGTTGTCTGATGATTTACTGGTTCCAGCTCCGGAGCAAAACGCCCTCTTAAGCCGTTCCCCGCCGCCCTGCCACCCCGAGAATAACAAGTCCAAATTTCACAAAAAAAAGTCTCCGGAAGATGTAAAACCGGTGGCAAATTCTTTATATTTCAAACCAACTTTTGTTTTATTCACTATAACAAATACTGTGAAAGTATATACATGTAAAATTCCATATCAGCATTTGAAATAAAGTGTTTTAGAATCTTTCCTACATACTCCCTTATGTTACTGTGTATATTTATTTGATTATTTTATTTTTATTATATTATTTTATTTGTAATTATATTTAAAATACATTTATCGTTGTAAAATGGTCTGCAGACTTTTTTATATTCTAAGAGGTTTTATATTTCATTTTAATTTTAAATACTTCAAACGTTAATCTTAGAGTTTGGAAAGAGTATTTGCTACAGCCATGCAGAGAGTCTCTCGGAAGTGCTGAATTCCGACGTTGACTGTGATGGAGCGGGGTGATTATAGTCCTCAGGATTAGGTCAGACATTAGGTGGCATTTTTGGGGACTGGAAAAAGAGAGCGAAAGTGAGACAGACAGAGCGTGGACGGCTCGTCGCAAAGTGGACATCTCATTAGAATTCAGCACCATGTCACTGGCGGATTTGAATGGACAGCTCCCAATGTGGTCTGTCTGTGATGGAGATGGGGCTGAGGGTCCCTGACAACCCCCGCCTCCTTCCAAAAGAAAATAAAGAAAAGTTGGCGTTATTTCTGCTCCACTTCACCGTTCCTGGATACCCAGAGGCCAGCAGCAAACAGCTGCCACCGTTGCCTGAAAAGTGACCAAATTATCGAGAACTTGACCTCTTACAGGGGCCAACCTTCAACCCAATCAAAAAGTCTGGAATGCTAATCTGGCAGCACATTCCGCGCCGGTTGGGTTTTGAGTGTAATCTAATAAAGGAATGTTTAATCTATTTAAACCAAAGGGCTGTCTTTCGTGAGACCACCGCATTAAACAATTACCATGAACCCTGAGATCTGCACAACGGATTTTAGACGTCCAACCAATGTGCTCTCCTGATGTGATAAATCGTAGGAGGAAAAACAATTTAACATTTCATTGCTGCTTAAAGTCGGCAGTCGTACTTCACAATGTGATCGGTTGCAAATAACCTCACAATTAGCGTTAGAAAACCAGCAATGGGTCTCTGCAATCGAGAGACTTGTAAAAATCAAGAGTTGTTAATCCTTATTTAAGGGAAGATCATACTCACGTTGCTTTGCGGCCCATGCTCCTTTACTGGTATTGTCTCGATCTAATAACTGTGGTTACGAGTTTTCTTTTCTGACTCTTTTGCATTTCGTCTTCTTTTATTCAATCTTCCTCTCCTCGACGCTGTGGAAGTGGTTTCTACTTTCGGTTATCTAGCTTTATGATGGATCAGCAATACTCATACAGCTAGATAACCAAAGACAGCAGCCAACTTCCGCTCCACATCTCAGGCGGTGGAAGAGGGGTCAAGAAGATTTTCCATCTGTCATCAAAGAAGGAAGAGAGAAGATCAGCAACAAGCTACTGGCGCCTCATCGCACCTCTCCCTTTGCGAGCTCGATTCTCCCGGGGCTTTGTATTTAGGCTGGTTCAACAGGGAGACGCTTAGTACGAACGGAGCTGAGCATGTTTGCATTCAACCCATGATCTGATCTGAATCTCCACAGCCCGAGAGAACGCTCTCTCTCTCTCTCACTCACACACACACACACACACACGATCCACTGCTATTCACATGCTAATTGGTCTTTCAGTGGTGACGGAACTACAGCCCCAACCAATCCCAGTCTTCCACTAGCGTTATTCAAATCACAAAGATTTCCCGCCTTTTTGGTTTCAGAAATTACATCCAATTCAAATTGTATCTGTCACAATTCAGTAACTGAACCTTTGGAGCTAAATGCATCTCAGATTAAAATGATCCGCTAAAGATGAGAACGCAGGAAGTGAGATTGCCGTAAGAAATTCCTCAATTCAAATAGTAAGAATGAACATTTTTAACCAATCAGGAGCAAAGGTCCAGTGGTGGGAGATTTCAAATTAAATTCAAACCTCCATTCACTTTAAGCATTAAACGACTTCCTGTGTATAAATCCAGCCATAGGCAGAGACAAAAACTAGGGAACCACACAAACTGCAAACAAAATTATTGTTTATTGGCTAATTCGTAAAAAAAAATCATCTGGCACGAATCTCACTCCTAATTACAGTAACTTGCCGTTATGAAAAAGAACGTTGATTGATGATTTCGTGTTCAAGATTGCATAGAACTAGTCCGATTCCAAACAGTACCGAATGATAGCAACACGCAATACCATCGTATTTTCTTAATTTTAAAATATATGGTTTTTATTTTATTTCTACAATCACAAATTATTTGCATATTTTATAACCCATAAAATAAAAGATCCTCACGAATCTGTACCGTTCATTTTATTCCCTTTTGCCATTTCCCCCCATGGCAGTAAAAGGTTCCAGAATGGGGATTTGGAAATTGACTTTACTGGCAAATGAACAGGCTCATTATACATGGTCTGCAATTAGAGTACTAGGCTTGGATTCCCTGAAGAATCCCCAGAGCTCGGCTACAAAAGAGCTTACTCAAAAATAAAACTCGTGAAACTACAGTGTAAGCCACAAGCCGTGCACCCGGTATTCATTTTCATCCTGGGTAATTAGTGTATATTTCTTTCACAAAGTAAACCTGGTCTAATCGTTAACCAAGAACAAAATCGACTGCAATTTAAGTGGGAACCAGAAAAGTAAACAGAAATTGAAAATTCAAACCCCTTCTATTTCTATCTTATCTGAATATTTCTGAGCTGCATTTTCCAACCAACTGAATGATCCACGTCTCATTGTGTTTAAAATAATCAAACACACTCTGACTCTGATTTATCGCCTGTATTTTGCTGCTTTTGCAAATATTCTCCAGTTTTCATATAAATATGAACAGTAAAATTAAAATAGGAACAAGGTAGGAATATTACATAGATAATAAATCTTTGTGAGTTTTTTGCAAAGAATATTAGATATCTGAAGCCTGCGCGCACAGGGATGTGGAATTATTGTTTCAAAATTAATTCATGTTAAAATTGAATAATTCTGTGTACAAATAGCAATGAACTGTTCTTGAACTTGATGTGACGTTTAGAGAGAAGCGGGAATTTTTTTTACTGTAAATAATAATAATTCATAAAATAATTTCATAAAATGTACTGCATTGGATTTAGAGAGAATTTTTTCACCGGCTTGTTAATGGTCAGTTTCTGGGTATCTGCTGGCTGGGGTTAACCCGGGATTAGTGATTGGGTAATGGGATTCATTTAATTGTATTTTATTTCAAGTTCTGACGACCCCAAATCAAATCTTCTAAATATAGGTGGAAGATGAGCAGAAAATAACCTGTTTATCTGCGTCATAACCTTTATATACCACACCCCCCGTCCTGGTGTTAACCTGGCCGAAAGAGCGCCTCTCAACAGTTTAGGATCCGAATTAAACCCTACATTAGTAAAGTAGAGGGGGGTCTCTGAAATTCGTTTCAAGTTTATGCAGTATTATGATATGTAGATAGGTATTTTTGAATCTAAGTGTTAGCTTTTGGTATACGTATACACAAAGTTGGATTTAGAGATATATATACATATATACATAGACAGAGCGAGATAGATATAGATTGGAAACCTGCATATGTTTTCAAATGGCGTTTTCCACGAGAAATGTATAGAAAAATTGCATTTATATAAAATCAGCAAGTTAAAAAGCCAAGACCTGATTTATCTTTTAATGAGTGGTGGTAACACATAAAGCATTGTCCTCACTCGCTGATTAACTCATTTGAGTGTCTGTCTTAACCTAAAGCAACGCCTCAGTTTGGTATGGTGGTTTGGGATGAGGAGGGTTTTTTTATTCTCCTTTACTATATTAATTCTGACACCAAAACAGAAAAATACACCCAGGTGTAATTGTAAAACGATTTTCAGAGAATACTGTGGAATAGCTCTATTAGACCGCCATTACTTAAGTGGCTGTTGCTTCTTCTCCTTTTAACTTCCATAATGGAAATATGGCATTTTATTTCAAGATTTACAAAGGAAATTAAAGTATTCCTAGATTTTAGGAACGGAATCAATTGAAACAGGTTTTCCCTATTTTTTTGGAAGGTGTGAGATAGCAAACTCGAACAATTTTTGTGCCCGCCATTAGGCCCAGTTTGACACTGTCTTTAAATATTTCCTCTGATCCTTCAATCAACCAGCTTAAATAATTGCTGTTTTAAATTTTATCGTTTCCTAAAAACTTTTTCAATCTCGCTTCAAACCAACCTTTTTATGATTATGCCGAAGAGATTTCTGTTTCGATTTTAAGGAAATCAAAAACAATTCATTATATTAAAAAAATGACATGCACAGGAAAAGCACTTGGAGTAAACTGACAGGCCACAGCTCTTCTGACATTCCAATATTATCATCATTGATTTATTTAACAAAAAAATATTTTATTTGATAATAAAATGTACTATTCATAATTAACTTGATCATTTTATTTGAAATAAAAAGAATCTTAACAAAATGATCCAAGTCTTCAAAAAAAAAGCCCGTCTGCTTGCCAGCATTTACTAAAGATGTTTTAATATATTTTGCGGATTGAGCCCACGGTTCAAATCCGATTACACTGATTTGTTCCATCGATGTCTAAATCCGAAGTAGTTTACCTCAGATGATTTGAGACTTGCTTTTTGGGGAGGGGTGGTTTAACAAATCAGATCGATTCGATTCATTCAAATCGGCTTTTATGATACAGGCAGATGGAAATGATTCGATCCAAATCGTCTGGAACTTTTTGATGCTGTTGCCTTGTGACGAGGCAACAGTTCCTCTGGCTCATGTAAAGAATATCCCAGTCAGACTTCCCATAGAAATCTCTCGATTCATTGGACCTAGGCAAGTTTCTATTCTACAACCCATACAAATTCAATTTTATTTAAATATATAGCTGTAACAATTGATTTTCTTCTTCAACTTATTCCTGCAGTCCAAAAAAAATATTTCATTTCTGAAAAATTCCGAAAAATCGTCAAGGTCTGAGTTCTGTGTTTAAACTGCTCACTGCGGCCTTAGATCCTTTCAACAGAAATCCAATTCCTGACCAAGTCACATAGCGGTGATGTAATAGTCATCAGATTTATCAATAACTTTGTGTGCTTTTTCCGCCAGAATATAAATTTATAAATCTCCAAACTGCTGAAAACAACGTTGTTTCGTTAAAAGAAACGACAAGATTCAAAAGCACATCAAGGAACAATCAGTGAGGACAATTATTTTTTTAAAATCAGTGTTCGCCTAGGCAAACCTCATTCACGATCCTTGAAGTAAGACAAATCCACTCGTAACTAAAGCCGACATCGCTTCTAACAGGTTGTACATCCCAAGGTGCCGAGGCCGGACACCGAATGGAACAAGATTAATTTAAGATTAATTTTAGGTTATTTAACGTTTCCATAAAAGTAAAAGAGCTATGTTTTCGCATTTTAAAATCAGACACCGCCGCGCGCTGTTGGGATTAATATTCGCCACATTGATAACTGCAGTTTGCAGTACAACTTTATCAAGAGGAGTAGTGGTCAAGGTAGCCCATCTCATACCCAACTTCAGCCCTGCATTTTAAAAATAATTTTTTGTACTTTTTAAGCTGTACAATTGAAATTAAATCACTTGCGCCCAAATTAGAAGATTCTGGTGTGATTTAAAACAGGTATCGATCGAGCATTTTTATTAGATTAAAAACGATTCAAAGACTTAATTTGATTAGTTGGTGGTTTTATAATCTCTGAGAGCCACGTTGAGGTGTTAAATAGTCTTGGTTATAATCAATTTGATTTTAAAAAATGACTACTTCAAATAACTAGTTGTAATTGTCTGGGTATTTCTAAAACCATTCAGTGCAAGGTTTTATCAGGAGCAGGGAGTTATTAGAATTCTCGGGATCATTATCGTAGTTCTCACAACAGCTCCACTGTGTCTCTTGTGGTGTATGTGAGTTTGTGATTCAACAACAGACTTATTCATTATTAAAGATCAACTGGGAATGATTTTTTTGAATTGCACGAAAAAAACTGTCAACACTACTATGTGCCACAATGCAAGTGTAACACGGACTTTGGTCATAACAGACAGCATTTCCAGTTGGGGGCTGGAAATAATTTAGAGCTATCTAAAAAATAAAACAACAAGAAACAAAGACGGGAAAAGGAAAGTATTGCGTTCACGTATAACATAAATGTACTGAACAAAGAAAATAAATAAGAGAAAACTATATTGGGATTTTGCAGATTTGTAATTTTCATATATAGCTGATCCCCATCAGGCAACGATTAACAACATTGTATGAACTACTTTGGATGAAATTCAACCAACATAAAATCTGAAGACTGTAGCGTTATGTAACTCAGATGTGCCAGGCCAATTACAGAATAATGTCGAACAGAAATCTAGTCATTATTTGACACTTGGTTAAGCAAAGTAAGACTCTGATCTCTTCACTCCTCGCCTACCATCTAAGGGTCCCTTCCTGTTCAGATGAACTGATATTGTGTTAAACCAGGTGGTACGTGTTTTTCTTTAATTAAACTGAATATCACACAACTAGGTACTGTACACCTGGATTAAAATAGCCCAATTATTACATGAAGTAAATTTATTGCAGTTTTATTCCTTATAAATGGAATGAGTTTTGAAGGAAAATATTGCTTGATCAGTTTTTGGAACACTTAAAATTAATATTTAGGATGTAACATGTGCCTAAACTGGGTATTTGTTTTAGGAAAATCTGGATCCATGTACAGTGTGCATATATGTGTAGGGGTGTGTGTAGATTTGTATAAAGGTATGTGTGTAATAGATATATAAGTGCATCTAAGTGTATCTAAGGATGCGTGTGTAGGTGTATATGTAGGGTTGTGTATGTATGTATTATATAGGGGGTATGTACATATACATATATATGTAGAGAGACAAAGAGACAGAGGGAACGTATATTGTGGGACATGTGCGTGTAGATGTATATATATAGGCATGTGTGTAAGTGTATAAATAGGGGAGTGTGTGGATGTATATATAGGTTTCTATCTGGTTATATTATTAGGAATACTCTTCTGCTATTGGAATAATTTGCAACAGTGAAATGTTACACTAAGCATTCTAACAGAGCCACAATTGCTCTGCTGCAGCAGTCTTTACAACACCGAGGGTTGTCATGCTATCGACGTTTAAAAGGAAATGTTATTTTTTTTCCAAAAAAAGGAAGTATTTGATGAAAAATACTAGTTTCATATTTCACAGCGTCAGGTGTTAAAAGGATTAGCGTTCTACGGGGTTAAATGTCATGGCGATTGACATCCTCTAAGGATTGATACCAACTACCTACAGCATCAGCGCAGGGTGGGTCTGGGCAGTTAACCTTTTTTTTTAAAAAAATGACTTTAACTATTTACAAATGTAGAAGCAGATTTTGACTGTGAACATGACCCCAACTCTTAATCATAGGGAGCGAAATACAGAGACACAAACACCATCTCTCTCACACACACACATCGGATGCTGGCCGGGGTGCTGCAATTTCCCTATTCTCACAAGTAAATCCTATTTTCATTCAGCCTCAGCACGGATTCAACGTTCCATCTTAACTCGAAATCTACATTTCTTTACCTTCATATATAAATTGCTTATATTAGGCGCTCTCTGGTGCGGTTAAACAGGACATAGGGAATATCTCCCAAGTGATTTCATGCACGTTACACATTTCCTGTAATAATCAAAGCGGTGGGTGGACACATAGTTAAAAGAGTGACACTGTACTCAAGAGATTCTACCGCAATTTAATACGGGTGTTTCAAACAATAATCTCTCACACCTCGTGTTGTATATTCATTTATTTACAGCAACTCTTGCAAAGCATCAAGATTCGGCCCAAAAAAATGTCTGTATGAAATCCTGCTATTTTCAAACACACGTGTTATATAATTGAGCCTAAGTCAGTGATTCAGCTTTACAAACACAACAAGCGTCGGATAATCAGTCTCCTGTTCACATCAGAAAAAAATTAATCACGTTGGGAAGTAGACACGGTCCCTATTGTACGTGCATTACGTCTGACGCACTTTCTTTATAATTATTTCAAGTTATTTTTAGTAAAACCTCGAGTAACCTCCGCTATTTAAATTCCCTCCGTGATTCTTCTTTTAATTAATGCAATGTGTGCTTGCCAAGGATCTAGCAGCAAGTAATCAAAAAAGAAGGCTTATCAGAAAGTGGCACAGATATGGTCGTGCCAGTAAAGATTGTGATAATAAGCGCCACATTTTCTATTAATACCTCTTATTAACAGGGCCAATGTGCTGCTAACCGTCTTGTTCGTGCATTCATCTGACTACGGCCCTCTAGTTGAAATGTATGCGGTATATATCTCTTTAAGCGTATTGGCCTGTTGCAATTAACTTCTATTTTTTTGTGTGTGTTGTTATATATCAAATCAAATTATTTCAAAAAAATATTTGCAAAAGAATCCTGGACGTTCCTGGTTTTGATGTGAGGTGTAATATCTGGAAGCAGTTACAATACGAAAAGGGCCAGTGTCATCGCATTGGTAAAATAAATGCAAAATCGTGACTGCGACTAAAGGGTCAAATCACTCTGAACAATTCAACTGAAATGAACATGCAACAAACTGAAATGAACACGGAACAACCTGAAATTAACACCCAACCAAGTACAGGGTCGCAGGCAATATATTAAAAAACTCACATTATACAATATTCCAACTCTAATTGGCTCCAAACGCCGACGTTAACTCTCCCCACACATTCAGAGAGACACTTTTACAGAATTATACATCCAGTTTCTTAAGGCTCCAGGCAAATCCCAGCCAGGAATAAACTAATCTTTTCTACGTGGATTCCCTTTTAAGAATCTCCTAAGGTGGGACCATCTCCAAAGAGACGAATTGGACAAGTCGAAACAATGCGGTCTGTCTTCGGTTTGTCCGCTTCTTATAATTACCGTAAGATTTTTTTTTTTGGATGAGGAGGGGGGGATATCATTGCCATCCTTTCTTGTGCACAGACTTGGCAGTGAACCGCGGCGTCAGCGGCGAGAAGAATAGGGAGCCGCCGGTGACCGTGGCCTTGTCCTCATCCTCTCCCCCCTCCCCTTTCCCAGGTTATCTGGCCAGAGCTGGGGGGGGCGGGGGGGGAGTTTTGGGAGGAGGGGAAATTGAAACAATGAATTGAAACAATCACCCCGATCAGCAGCCTAGTTACCAAAAAATAAAGAACATAGCAGGGGCTAACCAAAATCCACCAAGTTTAACGCCGCTTCTTCGGCCTATCACGCTAGCATAAGTCCAACCACAGCTTTAACTTTAAACAGACCTTTATTCCGACGCCTCTTTCCCCCTTTTGCTAAGGTTCACCTCTCAAACTTTGGGTACAAAGCACATCGAGAATTACACTGGGGACTCGGCTGAATGAAAGCAGCTTCGGCGCCAGCTTAGCACGGCGAGGCAGCATGGATTTCGGTGCGAGCTTGCGATACACCAGCAAATGGATGCTCAAAAAAATAAACGGAAAGATTCAAGAATGTTCCTTAAGGACATTGGTGGCTAGATTTCAAATGACAACGATCGGAGGTGGGGGGGGGGGGTCTTTCTTCGTCGCTCTTGACCTGTACCTACCCGCCGATGTGAGATCTGCCTCTTTCTCTGCGTCTGAATGCTCCGGCCGCGTCTCTCCAAATCTCTCCAATCTCCAACCTCAAGCTTCCTCCTGCGCAGCCCCGTGCTGACGTCAGCCCCAGCAGTAACCTACAGACTGCAACCACCCAGCACTGGTGAGAAGGGGAGGGAGGGAGGGAGGCTCGCATCCCAACACAACAGGAATGACTTCCCTCCAAATTCTTCTCCTTAATGAACACCTCCAATAAGCCACTATTAAATAAGACTGTTTCTCCGACCTCATTTGCCTCCGGAGTCCATCTCCAATTGAGTTCAACTAACACTCCAATAACACTCAACTGATGCAGGCAGCAATAGACTCGTCACAGAATATAACACGGGCAGGTCTACATTCACCTATCTGCATCCGATTTTATATATGGCATCAAGATAGATTGATATAATCTCTGATTGTTTCCCAATCTCCATTTTCCCTCTCTCTACGTTACATAAAATTTTCCAATGCAGAAAATATATAATTATCCACAATTTTAGGACGAATTCTTTCTATAATAAAATATTGCAACTTATATCTAAATGATTTGTATAAATATAAAATCAATCGTCCGATGCTTGAGCTGATTGTATTTACTGACTATAACTTGCCTTGTTAATGTCAGATGCCTCCGCCCATTACTTGCTAGATCCTTTAACCCAATGAGATTTAAAATACCTATAAACCGTAAGGGGGGAAAAATCAAGCTGTCACGTAAACTTTTTAGCATTTAATTGCACTTTGTAATCTAACGAGGGGTCTGGGTACTGGAACTGAGCTGGTGAGTTCAGCTCGCTCTGAATGGAAAGACAAAAGTCTCTCGCCCTCGTCTGGGGTGTGTTGCCAGGGCGGAAGGTTGCTGCTTCCCGTGGTCCACAAACGGGCAGAAGCAGTGGGGAAGGGACCGCCGCATGAACTTGACAGCGGGAGAGGCTATCAATCTGATAGCAGACAGCTCAAGTTCATTATCACCCGCCACCCCATCGTCTCTGCTCATTTCACATTCAGGTTCAGTCTCTCTTTCTCTCTCAATCTTTCCTGGCAGACAGAGGCTTAAACTACTAAACACCATCACTGATTTAAAACAATTTGTTTCCTTTTAAAACAATTATAAATTCACTTGTTATTCACATATCTTAAAAAACAGATCTAGTTTATAATTAATAAACAGACAGCGAGGACTCCAACTCTTAGCTATATGTATGAAATGCATTAAAATGTTAGCTTTAAAAAAAACTAATGTTTTTACCTGTTATAAATCAAAATTTTAAAAACCTCCATACCTCATTCCTAAAATATTTGTGGTCATTTTCAGTCCAACCAAACGAATTCTCCGGTTTTATTTTAAATTTTAGTTCCCAAACAGTACCTAAGACAATAAGTTTTCTGAGAGTTGATTTTCCTAATTAATTTCACAGTGTTCAACTTGTACAGCTTCCTTGTCACAAATCCCGCGTTTCCTATTGAATTACATTTGCTTCATTACCCCTCAAATAACCACGCCAAGCCAACTTTAGCCCCCAACATTTTCTCACACCAGATTGGGAGGGGGGGAGAGATACGGTGCTCAATTGCATTTTTTTTTCTTCCCTTCGCCACCGAAGCGGGCGAACGTGTCCTGAAACTCAACAACATCCAAATTCTTTGTTCCTATCACATCGGGGCATCCATTGTCCGCCCTCTAAACCAAAGACTTCATTTTTAGCAGCTTTTCAATAAACTCGACATCAATGCGTTCTGCACACTCCGCCGAACAAAATGATTTATGTGCCAGCCGGTCTGTGTGGAGGAGAGAGGGGGGGGGATATTTATATCATTCCACAATATTGGAATAATCGCGATTAAATTGGATTCAGATACACCAGGTGCGCTGCCTCTTCAGTTCGCAGGAAGTTTAGTCATGAAAGCCAAAAATTAAAAAGCTTTTTAAAAAAATCTTAGCACTACGGATTGCAGTCAGAATGTCAGATTGTAGTGTGCCCGGCGCGCAGTTCAAGATCTGAGCATTTTAATCCTTCCATTTCCCCCTCCCCAATTAACTAAGTATTTTTTTTTTGCGCGCGATGGGTTCAATCAAAAGGTTCTTGGGATCAAGACTGGACTCTGTTACCTTGGGCTGACGTCTCCTAGATTCCAATCCAGCCAGCGATGTGTGGGAGTTGCCTGCCGCTCGCAGCCTCCTTCTCCTGGCGGCGGAGGTGCGCTTGTTCTGAGGGAGCCTTTTTTCCCTCTCTCTCTCACTCTCTCTCTCCTCTCTCTCTCTCTCCACGGGTCTCCTGTTCGGAAACAGGGCTGGCGAGAGAATGAAGAGCGATGAGGAAGAACAGGAGATGTCACACAGGCATTTCTGGCTGTGTCACTGGGGCAAAGCCTGCTCACGTCGCCCATACGTCACCTACAAAGTGCACCAACCCCTTGATTCCCCCCTTAATTCTGCGCAATTATTCCGAAGGATCTCGTGCACCGAAAGCAACAAGAACTAAAAAGAAAAAATATATATATTTTTTAAATGCATTTGAATTTTAATAGCTTAAATATTTACCGGAGAGCCCAACACTTCAAATGGGACGTTGAGTCAACGTGAAAACGTACGTACGCTGCAAAACGTTATAGAGCAAAGGATTCTCATTGCAAAAAGATAACTAGAATTTTCTCACTTTTATTTTTTCTACAAAGTAGAAATATACATCACTTTACAAGTAGACCTTGTATTAATTCCTGTTCGAAAGTACACGGTGGCTCTGCCTCGTGCCGCGTTGCACCGTCTGGACTGTATATTATTAATATGAGTCATAAATAAATGCATTTAAAATACGCACAAAAAATAAAATTCAGTCGAAAACATTTCTTCAAATCCGTACTGCTTCCTAATGATTCATACGAAAAGTAAGCTCCGCGGGAACACCTCTCCCCCCGAGTTCAGATATCAAGGCTTCAATTTAACCTCACAAATACTTTAGAGAGCTAGAAGGCTATCTGCATATGCTTCACGCGCGAATATTCCAAGCGTTTATTGTTCGCAATAAGGAATATTATATTTTACATGTTGGGCAGATAGCTAGATACTGGACTAATGGATACATTGACTGACAGACCTGGCGAATCAGTCCAATCTCGTTCTGAGTGTATATTTTTGTGATTGTCATATCCTTGGTCTGATCGGTTCCAGATCCGAAGGTTATCGGTCAGAGACCAAACTTCACATTTAACACTTTGCAAAGACCACCCTTGGCTCTGTGTGTGTGTGTGTGTGTGTTATGTGGCTGCGGGTGAGATGCGTGTCCGAGAACCAAACAAGTTCCAAATACAAGGAACCTCGTAACACTTAAGAGAAGCTCTTTATAATAAAAGTACAACAAAGAAAAGGAATTCAGCATATTATAATAAACCCACCTCAGAGACCGCACAAAGGTAAATTAATGTCACATTTCCAGCAAGTCAAAGTCAACACAAAAAAAACAAGGTTCAGTGCTATTGAATATTTAACATCTCGGAACCTGGACACTCGGATTTAAGCCGTTAAACAATTCTCCTTTTTGTCCTAACATGTGTTGCATGTAAGTGGATTGCAGCGTTCTGTGTCAGGATGTCCGCACTGCTAATCCTTCCGATTCGAATATTTTCAGCAAGGTGGGATTCGTAATCGGTCCCCCTTTCCCCCCAGACTGTTGTAATTTGTTTTCGGCGATTGTAGAGTTTAAGATTACAAGTTGTGAGAGCGACGAGAGGTTTACATTCACGGTGCACTGAACGGGATTGAAAACACATTACGAGCAGAGCACAGACACTTTGAACATATCTGATCTGATGTTCAGAACCCTGGATACTTGAGATTTTAAATATTTAAGGATTTAAAATATACATATATATTTCCATAGATTTGTAATCAAGAATTAGGAAGAGATGTTGCATTCCATATGTTCATTAAATTTCATTATATTGAAAATAATCTCCATAAAGCGCTTAATTTTATTTTAACCAGTGTTTATTAAAAGTAATTGGATTCCCAACAGGAGTTTGAGTTAATAATAAGACTTTATTTTTACTTTTAAAATATATTTTCTGTTCTGTGACACTTTAGTAAATGCAAATTCCGAATTATATTTTTGAACACATATTTATCAATATAGTTCAGTTGTGTTAGATTTTTGTTTAAAGTCCACACGTGGCTGCGAGATTTACTTTACTCTATCAATCGTTTAATGAGAATCCCGCTAAAATAAAACGGCCACGTGCACTTCCCATTCTTCCTTATATCATATGGTTTGTGTTTAATATATAATTTATATTTTAGTGTAAATTCCATGCACACTAAACTCACCTACAAGATCCAACAAGAGCCTATGGTGAAATATTTACGTTTAAATATGTTTGTAGGAACAGTTTTAAATGATTCTACGGTTAAAACAGCGACTCAGAAATGATACTTCGGTACAGTTATTTGCTTTTAGGAAAGGCTTACAGAAGCAGAAATATTTCCAACTGACCGCTTGGTGAGAATATTTTTTGTGGTAAAATATTTACACAAAAACCGTCTTTGTATTTTAAAAATATATATTTTTGCACATCACAATCTGACAGTGAACTCATTTTATTTTTTTTGTTTTATTTTGCACAGAAAATCTCCTCCCCCTCGCCCCCCTCCCGCACACGCCGAGATAAACCACTTCCTCGGAGCCCTTCTGCCAAAGGGCGACCCCAATTCGCTGTGGAAGGGGCAGCGGTTAAGTTGTTATAATAAGGTCCTTGACCTCGGCCTCTGTTTTGTGCCTCTACTAGTGTGGAATGTTTAAAGATGAATGGGAATCCACTCGTTTTGTTTACATTGTGTTATTTAAGGTCCTATAAACAGTCTCTATTACCATTGTTGTGGCTCTTAATTACAAACTTGTTAAGTTAAAATGATGGAGTGCTTTATTCCCAGTTTCTGTCGCTGGCTCTTCACCTTATCCTGCGGGATATTATCCCCACGATCCTCACTTTGACATTTGAGTGTTTGCAGGCTTTTTTTTCTTCAAAATAGTTAACGGTTTCAACATTTCATTTGTTTGGGATAAAAATGTTGCACAGAATTTTACAAAAATAGCTATTTATTTATGAATTATTTCCTTATTTCCGAAGGTTTGTGGAAATAAGACGTTGGACCAAGTTGTTAAAAAAGTGTCAAATTCTAATTCCCTAATAAGGGAAAATGCTTGTATCAAAATGTCAAAAGTATCTGGTAAACGTAAACACGAATAGCAAATGTGTGTCGGTTTCGTTCAGAACAAATACTGTAAAAGACACAAGGCGAGAGAAAGAATATTCAGGTCTTCTGACTCCAGGTGAAAATGTCATTTTATGGCGAAAAAATAAATAAGAGAACAAAAGTTCTCATCGACGAAAAGCAGAAAATAAGCTCGTTTATAACCACGTTATTTTGGGGAAAATATTTTTAGCTTCTATTGAATAAGTCTGATGGATTATTTTATATATAACAGTGTGGTGTTATTGCAGTGAAATGCTAAATTGTTTAAAACAAGGGCTAATAACGGCAATAAAACTTGCAGTAATTTACTGAAACCCCACTCGGACATCCAATCAAATATAAGAACAGCTGGTCGAGGGGAGTGATAGAGTTGATAAATATATTATAAATCTCTTTTAATAAATTACATTTGATTTAATTTTTTAAAACTTGTCTTCGTTATAATATAAGCTTTCCCCCCAGCTGTCATACATATTTCAATATATTGGACAAACTTTTTAGTACAGCACCAGCAATTGTGAGAATTCGTATTTCTCTTCGGCCTTTTTTTTTATAAATATGTTTAATAATGATCGAAAAATGCAGCACAGTAAATTCTGGGGATTGTTTTCAATCTTGCAATTATTGACCAAAAAAAATCCAAATCTGGAAAACGCCGAGATTTTCCAATCGTTTCCGTGCGCTGGTTTTGTTTGTTCTATTGCATGTTAAAATTTCAGTTAAAATGAGATGGTGAGTGGGGGAAGGGGAGACATTAATATAAAATGGAGACAGAATTTGCCAGTTTGTAGATCAGAGGCAACAGCAACTGTGATGGGTCTGAGGCCCAAAATGACGGCGTCGAGCGACCCCTAGTGGAGAAAAAGGTCACTATAACAGATCGGTTCAAAGAGGCTGTTCAGACCAAACCACAAATATAGGGAGTCTATTTAAAAACAAAAGTTGCATCAAATTAGTGGAGTATTTCGAACCTAAACTATATTATGGAGCACTATATTAACCATACAGATTACATAAAACGGGAATTCATCACAATGAATTATTACACTAGTTCACCTTTGTCGTGAAACGTCTCCCACTGAAATAACTGGGAAATATCCGTGAATCCAAGATGGTTGGACATCAGAAATCTGCAACAAAATTAAGACCAATAGTTATCTTATACTAAAATGTACTGTTGTCTTATTTAAACTGAAACTATGGTTAAAAATTGTTAAACTGGAGCAAGGCGTGTGGGGGTTAGTTACATAAGGTGACTGAAGGTAGTTAGTCACTGTAAACCATGCAAAGGATGCAAATATATATTGTTTAAAATCAAATCTAAACAGTTGGCCCTATTAGGATCTGCCTTCGTATTTTTAATTAGATCTGTCACTAGACCGGTGAATTTAAATATTACCGTATAATATGAATAAAATGATCCGAGCTGGTTTGTTCCTAGATTTAAATATTATTGTTATTTTCTATTTTTTAATATTTAAAAATAATTGATATGTTTGGCTCCAAAAACGATGTTAAAATATCAATCCTAAATCTGTCGATGGTTCCGTGAGATAGTTCAAGCGATTGGAAATGACGGTGAGACACATTTAGCCAGAGAAACATACTGTATATATATCTAACACTAAATTAAAAATGAACTCTGTCTGTTCAGCCTCACAGGGGCTGTTATATAATATGACTGATGTGGCATTACACGCGGTGATTCATATTCTGACGGAACAAGTGATACGGGGGGAGATGAAAGTATTTTTAGACGTGTATATAAAAATCTGTTTAAAGCTTCAGTTTGATTGAGACATAAGTGTGTGTGTTTTCAGAGGGGTTATTTGAAATAAAGCCAGTGACTCCTGCTTTAATTTGATAAAATTATCAATAATATAGAAGGTTCCGGTTTTAGAAATTTACTCCTTCTGCTCAGATAGAAAACTGGAGATTTATAAACAAATTTAGAATTCTCAGAATCTATGGAACAAAAAGGCATGATTGCTGCCAATTAATCTGTGCTCTATAAATGAACACTGTGTATGTGTTATAAGGATCTATTGCATACAGTATGTGTATATGTATAAATCTGATCTATGATTTAAAGTATAGAATCACAATGCTAATTAATCGATCTATTAATTGAATAGTGACGCTTTGAAATTTGGAGGGACATGAAATTTATTTGTTATATTTTGATGAGTGCATTGCCGTCACAAAAATTCCAGTAATCTCTCTCTCTCTCACACACACATCTGTATCTATCTAATATATATACTGTACACACACATACACACATATCTATATGTATCTAATATATACTGTACACACACGTGTATATATATACAGTATATCTAGTATATATACTGTATACATATAGACACACATCAGAATCTTTTCTTCATTAAAGTTTCTTTCCTTCATTCAGATTAAAGAAAGCGCTTGTTGCATTTTAGGTTCTGTTTTGCAAAAAGCACAGATACGATTTTTAAATGTAGTACACGAATACATTCTAAAGAATCCGAGCTGTTTCAAGCCTGGTTTTACTGTTAAGATAGCGAAAGAAGCGCAAGTTCCCCTCAAAGGCCAAAGAGACGTGAATCAGCCCGGACGAGCTCTCTACTTCAAAATACTCAACTACTCGCAAAATAACCGCAACAGATGTGCGTTCCTTTCTGAGTTCGACCTTTTAAAAATATTTATGAATGTATTACTACTCCAGAGATGAGGAATATCTTTCGGTCAATTAAACGGATATTTCGTGTAGTAACTTTTCAAGTTCTTTTTTGAAAGTTCCAATCATTTTGTTGAAATAGTTGGATCGACTCAAACACACCAGCTGGGCGCAAATTTCCTGTTAAATTGATTCGAATTATTGGAAGTCATTTCATATCTGGTCCCTTAAAAATGTCAATTGCTAATTTTAACATAGAATATCGATCCAAATATGTGTTTATTTCCGAATTAATAGCAAACATAATGATAAATACATTCGATCCCAGTATCAATGGAATACTGCATCAGTAAATATTTTGTTGAGGGATTAAACGTGGAATTGATCTATATAAAAAGTTAAAACGACTATGAGTGACCGTGCAGATGCTGCTCTGAATTTAAACGCATCTCTCAGAAATGAGCTATTAAACACTTATTTCCTACAGATCTTGCACTGAGTTCTGTTTGTTTATTCTGAATATTATGCGCCAATTTTTGTTTAGGTTCCAAAAATGAATAATTTACACACTAGCGTTGTTTTATCTCAGGTCCAGAATGTTCACTGTGATATTTGATATGAAGAATTTTAAAAATATTATTGTTCAAAATCTTAATATTTCGGAAAATTAAACGGTTCGAAAATTATCAAGCTTTTTTTGTATGAAAGAAACTCAGGGAGATTCTCATTCAGAAAGTGTCCATTCCTGGTAATTAATCGAACAATAATTGGGCTTTGTATCGACTTAATTTAAACAACATTTGATTGTTGGGAATAAAACCTTGCAGTATGTAAAATATCATCTTCGGTTATTTATTCATTTCTTTCCCAGATTCACCAAAAATGTATTTAGGTGATGTTTTAATTTGAGATGTGAAACTAATTTTGTTTAAAGCTTTAGGAGCAATGTACATTCTGGAAGAAAGGCGAGACATGTCATTTACCCCGCACAAATAATTCAAGTATACCCGCTACTTCATTTTTTTAAAATTATATTTTTAAAACAACATATTTCGTTATATTTAACATTCCTTTCGAGCTGTCAAGATGTTTGAGATCAAAACCTAATACTAAATAGAAGGAAAGTCTTGCAATGAAAAGATCAGTGTTGTAACACTGAGATAGAATGTAGTTCCTGACCCGGGTTACACTGGAATTGAAAGCAGGTGTACTTAGTTCTGGTTGAATTATGCAGAATTCGGTTTATGAAACCTATCCTTTTTTTCTACAATATAATTGGTATCGGATACAGTAAAGTGCTGGTGGAATTAAATATGATGCAGATGCAGAACTAAAATACTCTTCCTAAAAAATATGTTTACATCGCGACTATATTCTTTGGTCGCCATATCAAACGGCAGGGATAGCACACGCTGCACCTCATTGTAAAATTTCATTTCAGTAATTGATATGCTTTACTTTGAAATGATTGAACGTGTTGCACTGAAAATGTTTCAAATGGTTTCCTTTTTTTAATTTGTAGGAATCCTGATCTCTGTTGTGCGTCCCGGTGATATTCCCAGCCAAGTACCCCATCCCTCTGTTTATTCGCAGCCAAGCTCCCCATCCCTGTGATATTCCCTGCCAAGCTCCCCTATCCCGGTGATATTCCCATCCAAGCTCTCTATCCATGTGATGCACAATTCCCAGCCAAGCTCCCCTATCCCTGTGATATTCCCAACCAAGCCCCCTGCCACACACAGTTCCAGCCTGAATAATTTCTCTGCACTCCGAAAACGGCCTCATAAGTTTCAAATCAGAAACCAACGAATTGACGACGGGTCCTTCTGCAGACAAATCACCGAAACTGAATATTTTCAGAGATTTATATGAAAAATTCAGTCGATATTTTCCATTTCCTATTAACTTCTAAAGTATTAAAAATGGAATCCAATGTAACCCATTAGCGTCTCCTGCCCTCTGGCGAGGTATCTGCCATTCCTCAGGCAATTGACAATGACTGGACGGTGTTCCGATTTTCATTTACTGTGTTCCAAGTAAAATTACACATTCATTTGGCAAACATCCCACCGCATCAAGTTTGTCACTGTCTTGGGTGGCCAATGCATTACCTCATCAACTCCTACTACTCGTGTGTGTACCTTTACCTGTGGGTTTTAGATTATAAAGCTAATTCATTTTTGAATCCATTACCCGCGATATGTAATGAAGCAATTTTGAAAGAAAAAATCAGTGCAAAAATATTACAGTGTGCAGGAAAGTGTCACCAAAGAGTGGGGTCCAACAAAGGGGAGAGGGGTCGGAGATGACAGATTCTTTTATTTGCTTCGCATGGACTGACACTCCCCAGAATCTCATCCTGGGTCCTCGCTCCGTCCGTCCGGCAGAATGAAACGGTTTTGGTCGAATGTGGGGGAATTCACTACTGTACTTGATTCTGTAAACGTTAAAACGCCCACAATCTGTCTAATAAATGCGTGATCTTTTACATAATATCTATGTAGCGAATGAGTGAAAGAATGAGGGCGAGAAAGAGAAGAAAGATAAAGTGAAAGAGAGAAGGGGTAAACATTTGGGTTAATAGGAAGACAGATGACAAGAGTCAGACATAATTAATAACTGTGATGCAGGAAAAGTCAGTGTCTTTTGCATTTTTTGTTGTTGTTTGTGTGTAATCTGAAATTTGTGAAGTGGATATTTAGGGTCTCGTTACCGGTTTAACGCACAGACCACGCTACGCCCTGTGCTCTGACACCACTCCTCCCAACCCAGACCCCACCTCGCTCTCCACTGAAAGGTGCTGATCAGCACCCGGTGTGATCCAGGAGTGGGTAGACAACGCTCCACTGTCAGTGAAAGGGTACCTCACGCAGGGGCCGTGCTGGTGTTTGGAGGTGTCAGGTGAGTACGTAATGGCTGGTATCAAACATGTCATTGCCCGAAACCAATATTACATCCCCGAGTCCCTTTAAAATGCACTGAACTTTTACTCTAACTTACATAAGAAATAGATCACAATGACACATACGGCCCCTCGAGCCAGCTCTGCCATTCAATAAGATCAAGGCTCATCTTCGACCTCAACTCCACTTTCTCCCAGATCCCTTGATTCCCTTCGTGTCCAAAACTTCTCCTATAACTCGATAGTTCTTACGTATTTTATGTCAGAGTCTAAGCTGACACGATAACGGAGGATCAATTTTGTAAAGCTGAAGTGTGTCTGCATTATTGTTTGCACCTTCAAACTAAGCTGCATCACAGGCCATGTTACCCACACCACTAAAGGCTGCTGCGCCGCCCGCTTTGTACTTCCAGCTTAGGTATTTCCCTTTGCCAGATATTTGACAAACTGCAAACCCTGTTAGGGACGCTCAGATCCGGCAGGAGGCTGTTGGAGCGGATTTTGGTGCCAGTGGGAAACTGACCCTTTGTTTTAAAGTCAATGTCAATCATAAAGCGAACTTTTATTCGCAAATATGTCACTGTTCCGCGAATGGGAGCTTATCACACTCACAGATCACACTGACTAATTACGCTGACTAATCACACTGCTCACACTGACTGATTACACTGACTGATCACACTGATCACACTAACTGATCACATTGACTGATCACATTAATCACACTGACTGATCACACTGACTGACCACACTGATCACACTGATTGATCACACTGATCATGCTGGCTATCACAGTGACTGATCTCACTGATTGATCACATTGGCCACACTGATTGATCACACTGACTGATTACCCTGACTGACCACACTGACTGATCACACTGACTGACCACATTGACTGATCACACTGATCACACTGCCTGACCACACTGACTGATCACACTGATCACACTGACTGACCGCACTGATCACACTGATTGATCACACTGACTGACCACACTGATCACACTGACTGACCGCACTGATCACACTGATTGATCACACTGACTGATCACACTGATCACATTGACTGATCACACTGACTGACCACACTGATCACATTGACTGATCACATTAATCACACTGATTGGTCACACTGACTGATCACATTGACTGATCACACTGATCACATTGACTGATCACACTGACTGACCACACTGATCACACTGACTGACCACACTGATCACACTGACTGACCACACTGATCACACTGATTGATCACACTGACTGACCACACTGATCACATTGACTGATCACACTGACTGACCGGATTGATCACACTAATTGATCACATTTACTGATCACACTAACTGATCACACTGACTGATCACATTGATCACACTGATGGATCACACTGACTGATTACACCGATCACACTGACTGACCACACTGACCGATTACACTGATCACACTGACTGACCACACTGACAGATCACACTGACCGATTACACTGATCACACTGACAGATCACACTGACCGATTACACTGATCACATTGACTGATCACACTGACTGATCACATTGATTGATCACATTGACTGATCACACTGACTAATCATATTGACTGATCTGGGTGAGTTTCCCAATAGAATGACCGAAAAAACAAACAATTCGGCATATTCATTTTTAGTTATAAATAGGTCGGATGATTTAATAAAACAATTAAAATAATTTGAAAAGTTCACACAAATACATTCACCACTTTCTGCGACAAAATCTGTCACACGCAGACACCCATTAATACAACCAGGTACACGCTAATAAACTACACAGACACAGAAACGAACATATACTAATAAACTAGGCACATAGACACACATGCACTATTAAATTAGACAGAAACACACACACTAATAAACTAGACATGGAAACACAGGCAGGTACACACACTAATACAACCAGACACAGAGACAGACAGACACATACTAATACAACCGAACACATAGAAACAGATACACAGACATAGACAGACACACACACACACTATTGCACTAGCCACGGAGACATATGGTTGCAGACAGAAACACACACACAAGTACAACCACACAGAGATGCGCATATCATAAACTAGACACAGATATTAATAAACTGGACACATGCGCATACACACGTATACTACTAGCCACAGAGACACAGATACGAAAATAAGAGTTTCTGAATTTGATTCTGTCAGTCTTAAATGCTTTACAATCTCTTTTTAGGTAGAAATGTTGCCAATATGTTATATACAAACTGATAGCTCTGATCATTCTACAGGGCTGGTCATAGTCACTGTACTGGACTGTACCATTCGTTACACTAGATATATATACTGGATCGGTCACTCTACTGGACTGGCTCCAATTGAGGGTGGTTGGGGTTTTAGCAGCCAGTTGCAATGCCCTTTACCGACGCCGATGAATCTGTCTATGGGCGGGTTAATTGGGATTGTGGCATCGATTCAGATCCGAACGGACGGTCCCTCAGGTCCGGGACCATTTCTGACTTTGCCCAAACGGCAGAGTCGCCTTTGATATTCTTGTGTCTCAGACCGATGAAGCGGTTGGTTCCCACACTGTATATTGTCACCGTTTTCTGTAGTTTTAAATTTAATTTTAGCATGAAATACGTTTCTTTAAAATTATAAAAATCTCGAATTCCCCAATAAAGGAGACGATACGGGCAGCTTTCGCTCTGATGGAAAATAGAATTTACTATATATATATAGACAATCTCAAACTTCAGCTACCAGGGCACCCCTTGATGCAAACTTTTTCTAACGATACATTTTTCATTTAAATGATCTGTAGCAAGGTTTTTTTTTAACTATAAAAAGGTGTAAGTTCCATTGTGTACCCGAGTCTCCGCCTCTACATGCTTAAAACCATCAACCTAGGAGGGTTACAATTGTGGGAACGAATCTGTCCGCGAGCTTGCAATGTACAACTTGCAAAATATACAAATGTTTCTGAACTTTCAAACTTACTGTGTGCCACTTGTCTGCTCGGATCCCTCGCGTTGCCACTGTGACTGGCTTCAAGTTGGTGACTGAGCGGCGGGCGGCTTGTGTCTGCCATCTGCCGGGCGCGCTGGGGAATTGCAGCGGGGAATGATTCTAACTGATCGCTGGGAGGGAGATGAGACCAAAGATGACCAAAGACAACATCATTCAGAGAGTTTGGCCAAGTGCAGTCACTTTGCTGCTGTCACAGTTCCGACAAGGCACCAAAAAAAAAAAATGGGGATTGCACAAAGCAAAAGCGCAGACCCAAGTGAGCGGCAAAAGTTTTGATTTCTCCATCCGTTCATCCTGATGACATTCTGTTGAATGGGCACATCTCTTTATGTGGAAATTGTTTTACGAACTTGATGAATCCCACTGTGAATTGATATTGTTGAGGGCACCCTGAATCTAATAAATGGGACAGCTATTTACAGTGGAGTGTCCCGATTAACAGATTTTGAGTGTACATTGCACATCAATGTTAAAGTATTAAAAATAAAACGTTTCTGTTTTTTGTTTTAGATTTCCCAGCATTTGCAGTTTTTCCCTTTTTAATTTTAATGCCAATGTATTCATGTACTCTCCTATCAAAAATCTCAAACTGGCGGCATTTTTTTTCAGTTTCTCCTCTTCTCTCCAGAAGTCACTGGTTTTTGTTGGGGTTCAGTTCCACGGTCCAGCCACCTTCCAGTATCAAGTGACCCAAGCAGCCATTCTTCGTCTATTATCCAAGTTAGCATTGCCATGCTCAATGCCCTCGTCACCAACGTCCATGCACTTTTCAGCAGGGGTTACTGGGTAGAGGTCAGGAGCGGGAACCCTGTCCGATTTTATCCCCCCTTCTTAGCCCAATGCTATTGAGACTAATCGTAGTGTCCTGTCACCACAGCTGACGTTTACGGAGTCAGCACAGATCACGAATGAAGCATCTTCCCGTTGTGTATGTTTTAGTTCCACACTGACTAGTACTGTTACCAGCTGAGCCAAGAGAGGATTGCAGTAAAAAACAGTTAGTGATCCCAAAAGAGAGAATATTACACCATCGCACTGGAGTTGTGACTGTTCTTTCACAGGGGCAGTTCTACCAGCACATGACAAGAATCAAGGTCTTTCTCATGATTGAAACATACATCAATAAAACATTATCATTTGTGTGATATTTCAAGTTTCCAAAGTCGTTCCAGAGAGTGGTGTGTGATAACGAACTGCACTGAGCTATTGCTTTTAATGTCCACGCAGCGAGAGATCACATCAATGGGCAGTGAAATTATCAAGAGAATAAAAGTACCTCTAACCTCCCATTCCTCTCTAAAATCCTTGAAGTGTTGTCGCTCTCAGCTCTATGCTCATCTCCCCTACAGCTCCCTGCATTCTAGTTTCTATCCTGCTTACAGCACGAACACCATTCGGGCCAAAATCCCCTACACTATTTGTAACTGCAACCGCAGCACATTGTCCCTCCATGTTTTGTTTAGACCTTTCCATGGCGTTCGACATGGTCCATAATGACACCTTCATCCACCGCCTCTCCACTATGGTTCACCTCTTGTGGAAATGCCCTTGCAAACTTCCAATCATCTCTGTCCCAATGCAGCCTGTATATCTCCAGCAATGGATTGTCTTCCTGCCCCCACATACTCACCTCTGGAGTCCCCAAGGGATCTTTCCTTCCCCTCTCTATCTTTCCCATCTACATACAAGTCCACAGTGACAGCATCTGCAGGCAAGAAGGTCAGCTTCCATATGTATGGTGATGGCATCTCCACCTTTACATCTCCACCATTTCCTTTCACTCAGAACTGCCTTTGTGCTGGCAAACTGCCTGACTTAAGATGTGGATCAGTCAGAATTTCCATTTTGGTTGGCCCAAATCATCCAAAATTCTGCTGCCCACATCCTGTTCCACATGCACTTTGCATCTATTACCTTCTTACCATCAAAGCCAATTCGAGGCCCAAATGGAGGAATATTGCCGTGAAGTGAATAGTGATTGGAAAATATATTCAGTGTAGATTTTTCCTTTCCATTCATCTCATCAGCAAACATCTAGCCACATATCCCAGTAAAGGGAATGCATTTCTATCCAGGACCATTACATGGACTGTTATTTGAGGGTGCTGCAGACTATTAAAAAAATTGTGTTTGGGGGAGTTACCTCTTCCTGCTCATCAGGTTGAGAGATGAGAATGTAGAAATGCAGCACTTTTCTACTTTTGACACTCAATGGCAGCATCAGGCACTCCCATGTTAGGCATTGCATGGTCAGGTGCAGATTGTAGTTCCCCCAACAGCAGAAGTGTGCTGGAAGGGCTGTTAACTTTTAGCCCATTATGGTCTAGGCTCACACATGAAATATCAGTGGGGTCCTGAGTGACCGTTGGTAGCCATACAAGAATCAGTGCCTTTAGAGGAGGAGACAACCAGGACAAAAAATGATATCAGTTGCTATTGACTTACATTAAAGTCAGAGGGGCCTAAATATAACACTGTTGCACCCGTTTTATGGGTCTTAAAATAGGCACAACAATAACCAGTTTAGCAGTGCAGAAGCTGGGAATTCAGGCCATTGCTAAATTGGTCAGGGCCTTTTGATAGGCGGCCCTGGCAGCCGCCTGAAATGAGCGCAGCCCTCATTTCAATATAGAAATGAGGCTCTTGCGCTCATTTCAGACCCAGACTTCTAAATTTGTTTGCCCTAGTCAGAGCTTGCGATGGTCAAACGCCCAATGGCATTTCCACGATTTGAGCAGCCTAACCTGCGGTCCTCAGTGGGACCACTGCAGGCCACTTGAATAAGGCCCAAGAGCTTGGAAACCTTTTAGCATTTTATGGAGTCAGAAGGAGATCCACAAAACAACCGTGGGCCACTACCGGCCAGCTCTCGCTCCCCCCCCCTCCCCTCCCGATTACCTCCCCTCACCGGGCTTATCTCTGGGCTTCGGCGCAGGCCGAAATCCGTAAGTCCCCGACAGGCGAGCTGCATTGGGGCGTCTGAATTATTCTGATGAGGCCGGAGGGCGACTTTACTTCGGTCCTCGGGCATCTCTATTCCGCAGGCCATAGCTGTAGCTGCCGGAATCGTGCCCGGTTTGGGGCCCTAAGGAATTTAGGTCCCAGTGTTTTAAGGAGAGCGGCCGAGTTCAGAGAGAGATAGAAGTTGCAGCATCTTGATGCCTCTTTACAGATGATTCAGAATTTGATGGCTTTGAATTACAGTGCAGGTAGACCAGTGAAAAGGGTCTTTGTTGTCAGGAATGTTAGGCTGAGTGCTGCCTCGAGAGCGGCCTGTGTGGCTTTATCAAAGATGGAAAAGATGTGAGTTCCCATTGTGACTTTTCTCACAGTACAGATATTTCAGGGCAATTTCAAGAAGTATCTTGTTCATCTAAAAGGTTTTACACAGTGACTGCACTTTTAAAAAACACTCTATAATATATATTTTTTGAAGGAACACGGTAGCCTTGCATTCCCTTTGGTTCCACTGCATGCTCAGCATTTGACGTTCAGGATGGTGATACATGTTCATCATCTCTATTGTGACAGTTCATGTCATTCTCACGTTTCCTCAATTGCACAGCTCCTCTTTAAGACCGCAGCAATGGGTTAACACACACAATAGCTTTTTATCTCTCTCTCACCTCTAGCCTCCAACCTCTCTCACTCGCAATCTTTCCTACAGATTGTTGAAAGACTCATTCTCAGTTGAGGCGAGTTCTAACAGTTCATCTTCAAATTTGTCTATTGCCTCTAACTTCTCTCTCTGTTATCACCTTTCTTTTCTTTCTCTCTGTAATTAATTAATACCACAAGCAAATATCCCTTGGAAATTGTCATGATGCGTAAAAGGATGTGCTGTTTCTTTAAGGCTGCAAATTCTAATTGCTGTTAAGTAAAAAGTAGGTGAGTTCATATGGGGGTTAATTAAGAGACTACAGGCATTCTGGCTCTAGTATTTTGAATTCCTGGAATTTTTTTTTACACTTTCCTTTAAAGTATGACTCAGAAATTTGAGTGTGACACTTGAAATGTGACAGAGAAGTGTGATGGACAGGAAATGCATATTAGACATACCATTTTTATATTATAGATAGAGGGCCATTATTCCTATGAATTTTTCTATCTTGTACCTCCTAATCTCCAATTACAGCATCCTACCTTCTCCCTGCATCCTCACTATGTTGAAATCAAAACTCTTCTCAACACTAATTCATTCTTTCCCAAGGATTTCAAACTACAAATTCCCTCTTAGAATCTGCTTACTTTTAAAACCAAAATTGGCATCACCTAATCACTACTTATTTGCCTTGTCTCCTCTCCTATTCTTTTCAACTTTGGCGGTCTCCTGCACATTGGGTTTTTTAATTGTACCAGTGGAACGGGATAACCAGCTCTTTAACTCATTGACGACTGACATTGCATTTATGCAACATTTTTTATTTCTGATTAAAAGAAAGAGCAAAAATTACTTTTGTCCCCGCAATGAGGACTGACTGTGACAGGAGGCGCCAACAGTGACAGGGAGCACTGACTGTGACCGGGAACACTGACTGTGACAGGAGTCACCAACGATGACAGGGAACACTGATTGCGACAGGGAGCACTGACTGTGACAGAAAGCATTTACTGTGACAGGAGTCACCAACTATGACAGGGAACACTGACTGTGAGAGGGAGCACCGACTGTGACAGGGAGCACTGACTGTGACAGGAAGCACTGACTGTGACAGGAGTCACCAACTATGACAGGGAATACTGACTGTGACAGCGAATACTGACTGTTACAGGGAACATTGACTGTGAAAGGGAACACAGACCCCAATATTAATTTAACCGGCAGCAGCAAGTTTGGTGCCTGCTGCCAGGCTCGCCTGGGAAACCCGACGCAGAGGATCAGCACGCCCAGAAGAGGTTGCTATAAGATAAAAATATTTTATATTTTAAAGATTTCCTTCGGGGGCCAGGGGGAGCAGGAATACTTCTCCGGGCCTTCCCTGCCATGGGCTTCCCACGATCGCTTGGGATCCCACCCCCTCCCCTCACCTACTTTGTCGGGGACCATTCCCGCAGATCCCTCGCTGAGGCCTCCTGCCACACTCGCCCGACTTCCGCCCGCTGGCCTGATGTCATTGACGCCAGGTTCGGGTGGGAGTCGGGCCTGGTCTATTTAAATGAGGCCTGGGAGTTAAAATGGCCCAGGTCTCATGTTGAGAGGCCCACGCTCACTGCTTGCCCCAAGTTAAAATCAGGGCTATAGTCTGTAAATCACTAATCCAAACAGTTTAGGTTTAATTTTAACAGTATTCATTTTTCCTCATATCATATACTGGTACTTAATGATTCTCTGTTATGCCTAGACCATTATTGCAGCTAATCTGAGGCATTTGTCGCAATATCATGGATAAATAGGTGAACGTCAAATATGGATGCACACTGTACAAAGATATCTGTTCCAGGGGGACCCTGCAGCTTTCCCTATCACAATCTTGCTCCACTTCTACCGAGCCACATAACGAGATATTAGGACAGGTGTCCAAAAGCTTGGTAGGTTTTAAGGAGCATCTTAAAGGAAGAGAGAGAGGTAGACAGGTGGAGAGGTTTAGGTAGGGAATTCCGTAGCTTAGGGCCTAAACAGCTGAAGGCCCAGCCGCCAATGGTGGGACAAAGGAAATCGGAGATGCACAAGAGGCCAGAATCGGAGGAACGCAGAGTTCTTGGAGGGTTGTAGGGCTGGACGAGATTACAGAGATACAGAGACAAATTTAGGACTCATGTCAGAAAGATTTTAATGCAAAGAGTGATCAGTAGGTGGGATGGACTTCTGGGTAGGTTAGTGGAGATAAACCCCCTGGACTCATTAAAAAAAAACCTTTGGATGCTGTGATGGGGGAACTGTGGGGTCTTTTTGAATGATGAGCTAGGATGGGCTGAATGGCCTTCCTCGTCTGTACCCACCCTGTGTGAGACATTCTTCTGGAGATGGTTTCACTCCTCTTGCCTAAGTGCACTTCCGCTAACATCACACTTGAATCACACAAACTATTCAAAATCACTTCAGATCCATATAGGCTGTGCAATGTAAATGAGCAAATAAATATGAGGTAAGCTGGAACACTTATTCTGCCTGGGCAAGGTTCTTACCCAGCCTAGTGAGTTCAGCAGCGTTATGTGCAGTCACCTAGCAACCAACAATGTAAACACAGCTCAATCCATGGCTCAGAACACACCTTGATCACAGACTCGTGGGGTTTTCACAGACCACAGTGAGTAATGCATCTCATTTTAAAACATTGAAAAACAAATTTTGTTGCCTAGAAAACTTGTTCAAGCTGGTTCAGGCTGTGAGTAGCTGAGGCTTTACTGATCCATAATCAATCCCTAGTCTGTGCTGTCAGCCAGGTGGTGCTAGGGAGACTATCGAGTGCCAGCTGTGGCTCAGTGGTAGCGCTCTCGCCTCTGAGTCAGAAGGTTGTGGCTTCATGGACCCACTCATGAGACTTGAGCACATAATCTAGGCTGACACTTCAGTGCAATACTGAGAGAGTGCTGCACTGTTGGAGGTGTCGTCTTCCAGATGAGACGTTAAATCAAGGCCTTATCTGCCCTCTCAGGTGAATATAAAAGATCACATGGCACTATTTGAAGAAGAGCAGGGGAGTTCTCCCTGGTGTCCTGGCCAATATTTATCCCTCAGCTAACAGCAGTAAAACAAATTATCTGGTCATTACCTCGTTGCTGTTTGTGGGACCTTGCAGTGTGAAAATTGGCTGCCGTGGTTCCTACATTACAACAGTAACTACACTTCAAAAGTACTTCATTGGTTGTAAAGCGCTTTGGGTCATCTTGAGGTCATGAAAGGCATTTTATAAATGCAAGTCTTTCTTTACAACCAGCCTCAGTGACATTGGGCTAGGAAGAGGGAAATCATTACAAGTTCCTGGTTCTAATCATTATCCAGTTAATGGGTGTGGGTGTGTGTATGTGTGCTGCATGAAGACAGAATCAAGCTTGACTGTGATGCTTTTGGCTGTTGAATAATCTGCTGACACTTTCAATCCAGGCTCATTTTTTTGGTTTCAAAATTACACTTTATTCATGAAATTTGTAAAGGTACAAATAGTACAATTGCCATATCACATTTCAAACATAAACAATGCATGTCATATAATTTGCAAGATACATACAGTAGAGTTCAAATATGATTCAAACAATACAGTTATACATCGTACATGATAATTACAGTTCATGACACTCTAGGGTGCCTCATTGCATTACAATCAATACAGCTTGTTGATTGCAGATACAATGCAGGTACATCACATTACATTCATTTGTCATTTTACATTCTGCCCGAGGTAGGGTTTTTCTCTGATTCCAGCCCCTCAGTATACAATGGCGGGAGGGCCCTGAACTGTGGCCTTTCCGCATCCAGGCTTATGCACAAAGAATAGTATCATGGCTCAGCTATCAGAGGACAGCCAGGATCTGTAGAACAGTATCCCAGCAGAGAGTCATCACTTTCTGGAGAAGGCGGGGGAGAAATTGTAAAAGAAAACTCAAGGCTTTGCACTGTGTATAAATGAGGTGCCCATACTGGCAGCCATTGATTTCTATTGGCTTGCTTAATTCTGTATCACCCAGATTTGCAATATGCAAAACTTACTGTGATGTCCCTATAAATTCTCGTGAGAAAGAAAGTCTGGAATAAAGATCCCATCTGGCACCTTCATGGGACTTTGAGTCGGAGCTGAAACAATGCCAAATGGGTCTGTTCAGGAGAGAATGAGTTCATGCAAATGAGGCTGAGTAGACGCATAGAATGCTGTTGATTGGCCGACAAGTACTGTAAAACCTACAATAGAGGCCCAGTTTCACACAGTGGCCAGAACCACTCATTGTTCTGTCCTGAAACTGCTGCTGTGACAGGGGGGAATCACACAGTGACAGCAACCAAACTCAAAAGTTTGCAATAAAAATATAAAATGAACAAGTTGTTTTAACAGTAACGCTGAACTCAAATGCAGGAATTTATCTCTCCCTACAGCCCATTATTATCCACTTTACTATTTTGTTTCACATTTTGTGAGCACACAGACCCTGGTTTGATGAAATCCATGATATACATGGGTCTTTCAGTTCATTAATGCCTAATTGAATTGATTTGGTTGAGTACTAGACTCCCTTGTTTGCATTTTATGACTGGCAGGCCAGCTGAATGAATTGTTTCCATGTGTGGTATGGGCGTACGATGCCACCAGCGGGCACACTGGGCGCCATGGTTACAATGCAGCAAGCGTGCCAGCATCATGACATCATTTTCAGTACTGGCGCCTACCGTTGCTGGGAGACTAAGAGCTAGGCTGAGAAATAATTTTTTTTCTTTTTTAAAAAAAAAATCTAAATACATAGCTTAGAGTAGGCACAGAATGTCACATCGATGCCAGGCAAATTCGACTGACAGACAGTCCTGGGACTTAGTCTGCCTCCATCCGTTTAATAAAACAGCACTGTTACAGCTATGCTACCACTGAGGGTCCAATGTTCTCCAATTGAAATGCATTTACATGAACTGAATATGAATTTGAAACAAAGCACATTCTCCACACACCTCCCCACCCTCCCTCTCCTCAGTAGTAAAGACACCCAGCGGTGTGGTACTGATGCTGACGAGAAAGTCCCCAGGTTTGATCCCTAGACTGTGCCAATCTCAACCGAGGAGGCAGTTGGAGTTCTATAATTTGCCTCAGCATCCTTGAGCTAGGAAGGAAAATAACCGCTGAGAAGTCCAACTCTTTATCACTGATCCATCACCCCTGTTGGAAAATGCAGATGTGTGGATGTCGGGTGAGGTGATTACAGGATTGGAGTCATGTATGATGCTTCCTCGACAGTTGAATAGCTTGTCTACACTTACACATGAGGAATGGCCACGGAGGTACCTGTGGAACCGTACCCCAGGACAGGCTAATATCTTCAGAAGAGGAGGGGAGAAACACAAAGGGGGAAAATAAATAAAGCAGGACTTAGCTAAATTGACACTGTGATGACACAGAGGGGATTTTCACCCCTCACAATGTTCTGGGACCCCAGGGGTTAACTGTCTAGTGTAAGATGTTTCATTGTATTCCTGTGTCCTTGTTGCTATGACAGCCAAATAGTAAAGGATCTCTCTCACTACAATACCAGCTTGCTCATCCTATCCTCCCCGAGAACAGACAGGGTGCAAGTGCGCAGTTTTGTTCCAAGGGAAGGTTAGAGCGTGGGTTAATCACAAAGACCTTGCCTGAAAAAGCCAACATAACAGAATTCATAATTATATATTTGTCAACAAACATAATCACACTCTTATTTTCCACTTCCGTTCCCCTTTTGCTCCCCTCCTTTTCTGCAGACTCGGACTTTTGTTGGGTAATGGTTCTGGAGGTGCTGGTCGCCCTCTGGCACCTCACTCAAGTCACCGATTTTAACATGTGAGCCTGGGCAGTAAGTGTCACTGAGTGAGGTCACCATAAGCCAAGCCTGATCCTAGTCCTCAACCAATATCTACACATGCACTTTCCACCAGGGGTCTGTGGATCATCGTCGGGAGCAGGAACCCTAGCTGATATTCCCCTCTCTAGCCCAGAGGCCAGCTGTGGTGCCTTCTCCAGCCACTCTGGCTGAGATCAGCTAGCTCATCACAGACCAGGGATGCAACCTGGGGCCTTCCTGGTCTGTATGGTGCTGTCATATATTAACCTGACCAACTGAACCATTGGGAGAACTGCTTGTAAATAATCTGCTGACTGTTATTTCAGTAGAAGGAACTGTACCACTGTCACTTGATCTATTTTTTCTTTTCACAGCAATGATCAAACCAGCAACTAAGATGAAGAAATCATTTCTCAGTAGTTCTGCTTACACAGGTCAATAAATTTGGTGTAATTTTCACATATGTACACACTGTTAAATTGATTTTTCATTGTGGCATTGTATAGGTAGGGGCAGGAAGTTATGGTCAGCCAAGGTGAGAAAACAGAATTCAAGTTACTCCAATACACTATTATAACATGGTCACAGAACCTATGAATATGTCACTCAGCTTCAAGGTGATACTTGTCTTGAGGGTCCCCTGGATAAAGACAACATCAGAGTAGTCTGGGTGGGAGGGGGGGGGAGCGAGGGAGTGTTTAATTGTGATGCTCCAGCCATCATGGTGTGGGGCAGGCTTGATGGACCAGCTGGTCTTTTACTGCCCGTCAATTTTGTATGTTCACATGTTACCCATGGCTCAACATCTGTCTGTCCTTTTAATCTTCTTCCCCTGCCCTCCTCCCCTGAAACGAAAGCAAAATACTGCAGGTGCTGGAAATCTGAAAAATAAACAGAAAATGCTGGAAAACACTCAGCAGGTCGGGCAGCATCCGTGGAGAGAGAAACAGAGTTAACGTTTCAGGTCGATGACCTTTCATCGGAACATGTTAGAGATGAACAACTTTTAAGCAATTGCAGAGCCAAGGGAAAAGGGGGGAGGGAAAGAACAAAATAGAAAGGTCTGTGATAGGGTGAAGGGCTTTAAGGAGTGATTAAACGACAAAAGGGATGTGGTGCAAGACAAAAGGGGCTCTCTGGACCCACCTTTTGTTTCCTTACTTGTCCCATTTTGCCTTGCATCTGGATTGTGGTTAAAGAGCAAATCAAAGTGTTGGATTGCTGACAATCAATCTACTTACAGGTTAAATAGAAGTGTTTAAATCCCAGATTTCAGAGCTAACCGTGAAATTGCACAGAGCGAAGATTCTCACAAGGATGTGATCCGTGCGAATTTTTCCTCGATTGTCTCGCAGCTTCAGATGTCACCAGTATTCTATAGACTTCTCCGGGAAAAAGGGATTCTGTCTGACCAGCAGATCCAAATAATCCAGGTAAAGGAGGAAAAAATGTGCATTTAAAAAAACAAGTGGAAAGACCAAATAGCAAGGGCAGTGGCACAGGTGCTAAAATTGGCCATGGTGCCTCTGGACTAGAAAAGGCAAAATCAGCCAGGTTTCCTACCCTAGCGTGCTATTCAGTGACTCCTGCTGGAAAGTACACTTGGGCTGATGTCGGCAGGGAATGGGATCAGGCTTGGCTGTATGCCCCTCTCAGTTAAATATGCTGCCAACACTCACAATCTAGGTCCACAGATGAAGACTGACAACTAGGTTGAGGTACTGGATAGCTGCCGGCACCAATGAAACTGTATCCCAACCATAGTCAGCAGTTTTGCAAAAGAAGGGGAGAAAATTGGGGGAGGATTCAGATAAAATTAACTAAACTAAACAGGAGGTCACTTTGAGAAGCAATAAATAAAGGGTGATTTTTTTTTGCACTTGTTCCTTTGTTGAAACATAAATTTTGTTTCTGAATTTGTATTTGTTTTTTGTTTTATTTTACAACGTGTTCTATTCCTTTTTCCTGCAGAGGGAAAGCAGCCAAGAGTTTAAAATTGCCAAACTGCTCTCACTGTTGGAGGGGGAAGGATGTTGGGTCTTGGAGCCATTCTCTGATCTGCTGAATGAGACAGGCTATGTACAGTTGGCCAAAGTCTTACGCAACACAGCGTTAACTAGGAGCCTAGGTAAAAAAATAAAATGATCCCGACTAGGGAAGCTATTTTTAAAATGCATGGAATAAAAAAAGGTCCTTGGCCTATCAACCCCCTTCAGCCGTGGTTCAGAGGTATTATTCTCAACTCTGAATCAGAAGGTTGTGGGTTCAAGTCCCACACCAGGGATTTGAAAACAAAATCTAGGCTGACACTCCAGTGCTGCACTGAGGGAATGTTGGAGGTGCCGTCTTTTGGATGAGACGTTAAACCGAGGCCCCATCTGCCCTCTCAGGTGGAGGTAGAAGATCCCATGATCTTCTTTCTTATTCTGGGCTTTATTAATAGAGGCATAAAGTACATAAGACCATAAGAAATAGGAGCAGGTGTAGGCCATACGGCTCCTCGAGCCTGCTCCGCCATTCAATAAGATCATGGCTGATCTTTGGCCTCAACTTCACTTTCCCGCCCGATCCCCATATCCCTTGATTCCACTAGAGTTCAAAAATCTATCTATCTCAGCCTTGAATATAATCAATGACTCAGCATCCACAGCCCTTTGGGGTAGAGAATTCCAAAGATTCACAACCCTCTGAGTGAAGAAATTCCTCCTCATCTCAGTCTTAAATGGCCGACTCCTTACCCTGAGACTATGCCCCCTAGTTCTAGACTCGCCAGCCAGGGGAAACAGCCTCTCAGCATCTACCCTGTCAAGCCCCCTCAGAATCTTATATGTTTCAATGAGATCACCTCTCAGAGTACTCCAGAGAGTATAGGCCCGTTCTACTTAATCTCTCCTCATAGTACAACACTCTCATCCCAGGACAAAAGCAAGGAAGATTTGCTAAACCTTTATAAAACACTGGTTAGGCCTCAGCTGGAGTATTGTGTTCAATTCTGGGCACCACATTTTAGGAAGGATGTCAAGGCCTTAGAGAGAGTGCTGAAGAGATTTACTAGAATGGTGCCAGGGATGAGGGACTTCAGTTACATGGAGAGACTGGAGAAGCTGGGGTTGTTCTCCTTAGAACAGAGAAGTTTAAGGGGAGATTTGATAGAGGTGTTCAAAATCATGAATGGTTTTGACAGAGTAAACAATGAGAAATTGTTGCCAGTGGCAGATGGGTCGGTAACCAGAGGACATAGAATTAAGGTGATTGGCAAAAGAGCCAGAGGTGACATGAGGAAATATCTTTTTACACAGTGAGCTGTAATGGTCTGGAATGCACTGCCTGAAATGGTGGTGGAAGCAGATTCAACAGTATCTTTCAAAAGGGAATTGGATAAATATTTGAAGGGAAAAAATTTACAGGGCTATGGGCAAAGAGCTGGGGAATGGTACTAATTGGGTAACTCTGTCAAAGAGCTGGCACAGGCACAATGGGCCGAATGGCCTCCTCCTGTGCTGTACCTACTATGCTACTATTTGAAGAAGAGCAGGGGAGTTCTCACTGGTGTCCTGGCCAATATTTATCCCTCAACCAACATCAAGTAAAACAGATTATCTGGTCATTATCACAATGCTGTTTGTGGGAGCTTGCTGTGTGCAAATTGGCTGCTGCGTTTACTATATTACAACAGTGACTCCACTTCAAAAAGTACTTCATTCACTGTAGAGTGCTTTGGGATGTCCTGAGGTCTTGAACACAGTCACGGGTTTTAATGACTGTAAATTGTAGGAGGAAGAGAACAGTGAGGGAGATAAGGAGATGAACAATTTTGAGGTCCCGAGTAAGATTAAAAGACAATGCATTGTCTCTTAATTTTGACATAGTGACAACGTAGGAAGAACAAGGGGGGTATAGAATGGTGCATTTGGAGCCCAGGAGAACAAGAAAGAAAAGTTCAGAGGAGCACTGACTTCATTAATATGAATAAAACACCTTATATCTTCCAAACCATTGCATGGATAACGAATCAGTGACTATTATTATGTAAATACAGTAGCCATTTTACACACAGCAAGGTGCCACAGACAGCAATGAAGTGAATGACCAGTTCCTCTGTTTTTGATAACGTTCGCTGTGGGAGGCATGTTATGTAGAACATCTCCCTGCTTTTCATTGTATAATGTTATGGGATCTTTAACATCTAACTGAATCACTGGAACAGGGCTCCTGTTTAACATTTCATACAAAAGACGTCACCTCCAACAGTGCAGTATTCCTTCAGTACTGCACTGAAGTGTCAGCCTAGAATATGAGCTCAAGTCCTGGAGTGGGGCTTAAACCCACAAATTTCTGACTCAGAGATGAGAGTACTCCGAGTCAGTGAAACTAACACTTAAGAGCATGGGTGTCCTTATACAAGAAACACAAAAAGTTAGTATGCAGGTACAGCAGGCAATTAGGAAAGCAAATGGCATGTTGGCCTTTATTGCAAGGGGGTTGAAGTACAAGAGTAAGGAAGTCTTACTACAGTTGGACAGGGCTTTAGTGAGACCTCACCTCAAGTGCTGTGGACAGTTTTGGTCTCCTTATCTAAGAAAGGATATACTTGCCCTGCAGACGGTACAACGAATGTTCACTAGATTAATTCCTGGGATGAGAGGGTTGTCCTATGAAGAGAGGTTGAGTAGAATGGGCCTATACTCTCTGGAATTTAGAAGAATGAGAGGTGGTCTCATTGAAACATATAAAATTATGAGGAGCTTGACAGGGTAGTTGCTGAGAAATTGTTTCCCTTGGCTAAAGAGTCTAGAACTAGGGGGCATAGTCGCAGGATAAGGGGTCGGCCATTCAAGACTGAGATGGGGAGGAATTTCTTATCGCAGGGGGTTGTGACTCTTTGGAATTCTCTACCCCAGAGGTCTGTGAATGCTGAGTCATTAAATATATTCAATGCTGAGATGGATAGATTTTTGGACTCTAGGGAAATAAAGGGATATGGGGATCGGGCGGGAAAGTGGAGTTGAAGTCGAAGATCAGCCATGATCTTATTGAATGGCGGAGCAGGCTCGAGGGGCCGTATGGCCTACTCCTGCTCCTATTTCTTTTGTCCTTATGTTCTTATGATAAAGGCATGGAGTAAAAGAAGGATCACTTAACACATGACTAAGCGTTTTCTCAATGACAATCCCTCCATCACCCATTCCTTTAATGGTTCAACAACTGCACACACAAACAGAGTCTATTCCATTGAGACTGAAATCTATTTTCTCTCACATTCAGGCACATTCTATCCTCATATTTCCATGGACTTAGATAGCTATATTTTTCTATTGTTGAATTGGCTGAGTGACAATCTCAAAAATGTTGCTTGTGTGTGTTTACAGAGAATCAGGATAATGGTGGTAAGAGAAGCAAACTATGGAGACAAATGCAAACACTTGAACAAGAACTGGAGAAGGGTTATGTGGAAGAGGCGCTCACCCTCAAAAGGACCCTGGGAGACTTGAAGAGAGAGTATTTACTACGGTAACATAATGCCATATTATCATGATTCTGATGACGTAGCCAACATCATCAAATGAGCTTCTGTTTAAATTTCTTTACAACCATTTCAATTTCACAAATTCAGATATGAAGTTATAGTTTTTTCAACATTTAAAACAATTTTATTTAAAGATGTTGATCACCAGCAGTGTTTATTAAGAAGTTATCCAGCTCTGGATCCTTGCAGGATCCGATCCAATATGTAATATATGTAAACATAAAAACGTATGGAACAAGAAAAGGCCATTAGGCCCAAAAAACATAGGACAGATTGTCGAAGGACTATCATTGAAACTATCCCAACCCTTTTAGTATTCTGCTCAGGTTCTACAAATGTCCTTTGTGCCCCTAAAGGTAAATCAAGCAAAACTCCTGAAAATGTCTCTAATCCCACATCCTACATTATTCATCCTTGACCAGTTCCCTTCCTTGGTATGACAGTTCCATCATGTTCCACACAGCATTCAGTCATCTTTAATCACCAATAGCTTATTTTTCACTGATGCGGAACCACAATATGTAGATTTGGACATCAATGGTTTACAGTAGTGTTCTGAGCTAAAAAATATTCAAAAAATTGGATTCCACTTTTTTCAGTCTGATCAAAGATTACTTAGAATTTAAGTTTAGACTTTTGGCCTATTTAATAAGTGGAGAGAGATTCTGTTTTCAGTGTCAGCTATAGGAAGTAAATTTAAATTATGGATACTAGTATAACTTCACTAGTTGCAAAATCAATTCTTTTGCACATGTGGCAGCACCTACAGGAGGGGAGAAGCTGGGCGGGGTGGGGGGAATAAAATGCCCTTTGACAGGATAAACTGTTGCACTATAACTTTTAGATTGCAGGATTTGGAAAATGAGTTGGTCTTCGCAGAAAGGGAGCGAGATGTGGCCAAAAGGGAGCGAAATGTGGCCTTGCAGGAGAGAGAATCTCTACTGAGACACAACAAGGAGCTTCTGAAAACATTAAAACACTTGCGTCAATCCCTTGAACGCCAAGAAAGCAAATGGAATGGAGCAGCCCGAATGAGTCAGCCACTGCTCTATAAGGATCCCACTAGAAAAAAGTGGAATTAATTTAACGTGGTCCCAGCGGAACTTGAAATTCAATTTGTTTTCTTTCATGTTCAAACGGAACTAGTGTTCATTTGTGAGATTCTTTTCTATTTTAAAGAGACAGCTTGCATCCGTTTGGTTTATATCTACTCTCCACTATGCTTTGTACCTTGTCCAAGGCATTTCAGACACATTTCTTGATTTGATGATGCTCTTCGAGGTACAATAATTAAAACAGCTCACTTTGCTGATCTTCTGAAATGGTTTGGGTTGAATTACATTTGGCCGGATCTTGCTGTAAAAACAGAATCATAAATTCTAGACTCAGAATCATAGAATGATACAGCACAGAAGGAGGCCATTCTAGGGAGATTGCATGGGTGAGGGGGGAGAACAAATGGGGATGATGTGTGCAATTGTTGCACCACGACAGCATGGTACAGGCTCGATAGACCGACTGAACCATTCTTGTATGTTTTTAAGCAATAACCTTTAATCTTTCACTAAAAGTTTCCCATGGTTGGAAGTTAAAATTTGTGAATTTCTTGCGAATATTGGGAATTTGGGGGGGTTTTTAGTGTTGAACTTTGTGCTCATTGAGGTAAGCAATGTCAGTGTTGAGAAATTAATCATTTTCATTTTCAGATACTCAGTCTTGCCATCAATAACTCCCAGGTCAGATACAATACTGATTAGATACAAAGCGAAGCTCACTCTATACTGTCTCAGCAGCGTGCCTTAGCCTCAGCCCCAAAACAGCACCTCCATTACACCAGTCTGACATTTTCATTTTCTACAATTGTCATCCTATGACCTCTCCACATACTCACTCTTTGGTTTCCTTATCCCTTTCTTACTATTTTTTCTTATTTTCTCATATTCTCTTATTTTTATCATAGCTATTGGTGTCACCAAGATGTCGCTCTCTTGTGGGTTCGACTCCCACTCCAGGGACTTGAGCATAAAATCTAGGCTGACACTCCAGAACAGTACTGAGGGAGTGCTACACTGTCGGATCAGACATTAAAATGGAGGCCTCGTCTTCCCTTTCAAGTGGATGTAAAAGATCCCATGATACTATTAAAAGAAGAGCAGGGGAGTTCTCCCTGGTGTCCTGGCCAATATTTATCCCTCAACCAACATCAGTAATAAAACAGATTATTTGGTCATCACACTGCCATTTGTGGGAGCTTGCTGTGCGCAAATTGGCTGCAGTATTTCTTACATTACAACAGTGACTACACTTCAAAAGTACTTAATTGGCTGTGAAGCACTTTGGGCATCCTGAGGTTGTGAAAGGCACTATATAAATGCAAGTTTTTCTTTCATAGGCCCTCGTCTTCAATTTTAGTTTGTTTCCATCTATTTATCCACAGCATTTTGAAACTTGAAGTAATCTCTTTTTAATGGTATACATTTATTCTACAATTTTGCAATCTCCTTTTTAAAATATTGTTGATCTACAGTTCTATGTGCCAATTTCTCTTTCTACCTCAGCTAGCCCACTCCTCAACTTTCTAAAATCTGCGCTATTCCAAACCTGTTTTTGTACTAACTTTTTCCCTTTCTATTTGGACTCGAAACCTTATGATATTATGGCCACTGCTCTCAAGGTGTTCACCAACACTTAACTCCTCTACCTGATCTATTTTGTACTCATATCCAGATCTGGCAATGTATATCCCCTTGTAGGCATACGGACATACTGCTTAAGGAATGAGTCCTGCACACATTTAAGGAATTCCATTCAACTTTCCCTGTTTTTTCCTTTTATCCCAATCAATGAGTGGGTAATTAAAATCTCCTAGAATAATAATTTTAGTATTCCTGCTCACCTCCCTGATCCTGTTTCTGCCCCTGCCTCAGCTCATTTGCTCCTCATTCATGCTTTTGTTACTTTCAGACTTGACTATTCCAATGCTCTCCTGGCCGGCCTCCCATCTTCCACCCTCCATAAACTTGAGCTTATCTAAAACCCTGCTGCCCATATCCTAACCCGCACCAAGTCCCATTCACCCATCACCCTGTGCTCGCTGTCTTACATTGGCTCCCAGTCCATCACCGCCTTGATTTTAAACTTCTCATCCTCGTTATCGAATCCCTCCCTCTCTCTGTAACCTCCTCCAGCCCCACAACCCTCCGAGAACATGACGTTCCTCCAACTCTAGCCTCTTGTGCATCCCCCACTTCCTTTGCCCCACCACTGGTGGCTGTGCCTTCAGTCCTCTTGGCACTCAGCTCTGAAATTCCCTCCCCAAACCTCTTTACCTCGCCTCCTCTCTCTCCTCCTTTAAGACTCTGCTGAAAACACACCTCTTTGACCAAACGTTTGGCTACCTGTCCTAATGTCTCCTTCTTTGGCTTGGTGTCAAATTTTGTTTGATAATGCTTCTGTGAAGCACCTTGGGATGTTTTACTACATTAAAAGTGTTATATAAATGCAAGTTGTTATTGTCTACAGATTTCCCTCCCACAAGTAGGGGTTGTGTAGACTAATATTGCCCTCCTCTTTTTTTCCTTACCTATTCTGTCATTTCTAAAAATATTAAAACTCGTTGGCCTGGATTTTCCTCTGAGTGGCGAATGAATAGCACCCACCTCTCGTTAGACTAGCACTTACGTATAAAATTTTCTTGTTTTTTTTCACGGCAAGTTCCTTTCATGGGACTCTGAATCCAAAGCGTCCTCCACAGGACAGCTAGAACCTGCCTGAATGGGGCAAGCAACTGTCTATCCCCTTAACCTATCAAATTAAAGCATGTTAATAAGCAGCACAGTCAGGACCAGGAAGTGTAAATTAGAATAGTGAATTCAATGTCAGATCGGGTACAGAAAGCAAAATAAAAGAGGGTAAGAAATATTGAATTAAGAGGCAGAGATAAAGAGGGAAAAAAGTAAAAAAATTAAAATTTTAAAAACTAACATTTTTTTTTAAATGTCCAACAACAATTAAAATCTGAAGGAATGAGAGTCCACGTTTTTAAAAGTTAATTTGCAGTGCCACAAAGGTTTTTTGGCAGTCATTAAGACTTACCACGCCGTTAAAAGTGTGCTTAGACTCAAATGACTTGACATACCTTTTTTTGGCGAGATTAGTTCGTATCCATTAGGTCGATGTAGGAACTTCACGCCGTTCCATTAGTTTGAACGGTGAGTCGGCTGGCGAGATGTCGTTCTTGCGAAGCTTATGGAGGAGCAGGGCATCTGGTACAGCAATTTACGGATTTACGCGTTTAACTGTGCATGTGCGGTCACCAGAAGTTGCTCTACCATTTGCCCTGAAATAACGATAAGCGCTGTTAGGCTCGCCCTTATTTTCGCAAAAAAAACCAGCCCAATATGTTTATTTCTACTCCTGTCCTGTTTGCAGCCATTTCTGTTAGTGCTATTAAATCTATAAGTTCCTGTGGCATAATTCCTTCTAATTCCCCACACTCTGAGGATTGCAATTTATGCAGCTTTTATTTGTTCGTATTTAAAGCTACTCCTTTTCTGTTGATTGACACATTTTTTTAGAATGCTGTCCTGCAGCAATTCCAAATTGAATTTTAATTAATTCAGAGGTAAGTAATTTTTTTTTTCTTTTCAGAGGTAAGTAATTACATTGTAATTTAGAACTGCTGTGTGATTAAATAGGGGCACACAGTTAAGATCATAGTCAGAAAAATGGAGGGAAGAGGTTAGGAGAATTTGTTTACACAGAGGGCTGTTAGGATATGGAATGCCCTATCAGAAACAGTGGTGGTAGCAAAATTCATAATAACTTTTAAAAGGTAAGTGGATAAATATTTGAAAAATTAAAAGGGTTGGGGAAAGGGCAGAGTAGTAGGACTAGGTTGCTAGAGAAGCCAGCACAGGCGTGATGGGCCGAATGGCCTCCTGTGCAATAAAATTTCATGATACTATATTGTTCTGAGGATGGGTCTCATTTCACATATTTTTTAATCAGTCATTCTCTCTACACTTCGGTTAAAAAGAATTGTTTTGTTGAATTAAAAATGCGACCGCGGCAGGACTCGAACCTGCAATCTTCTGATCCGAAGTCAGACGCCTTATCCATTAGGCCACGCGGCCGACAAGCAAATCTGTGGCAGCAGCTTAGAAAAGTGCTAGCAACGCCGACCGACCCTTTAATCCCAGATACATCTCGCGGGAATCGGTCCTTTCTTTCTGGTAACTGTAATTAATCATTTACAGCGACCCGAGGCTCGGGTAGAGCCATGGCTGGGTCGTTTACGCTGAATTTTTTTCCCTGTAAATTTATTGGGAATAAAATATAACATTTTAGTGTTTAAATGGCACCGCCGGTTGCAACTGTCACCACATTTAAATACATTAAAAAAATTAAGCGCATGGGTATGTGGTGAGATAATGCCCAGAGGCGACTGTCGGATTCTCCCCACATCACCTTCAGCAGGAAACATAACTCCGCCTATACCGCCGCCTGGTGGATCCACGTCTCGTTACAATAGGTCTGCCCGCAGGAACTCACCCGAAGGGCAGAGCGCCGCTTGCTGGAACCTGTTGTGCACGTTACAGTGCTGCCTGAAATTGTGGCTGACCACACAGACCAGGAAGGCTGCAGATTCCAGCCCAGGTCTGTGCTGAGATGCTGATCTCAGCCAGGGAGTGGTACCGTGCATCAATTGGGCCTCAGCGCCACTGGGTTAGATGGGGGAAAATCATTGGGAGTTCCTGCTGCTGATTGCTATCCAGCGACCCTTTTGTGAAGTGTGCATGTGGACAGCAGGGTGATGATGATCAGGACCTGGTGTGATGCCTCCTATGGTAAAATATCCAACCAATGCTCACCGTCTAGGCTCATGTGACTGTAGTGTTGAAGACCTCTGCTAGTCAAGCTGTTCCAGCACAGCTATGATGTCAGCATCTACCGACAATGTGGAAGATTACCCAGGTATGACCTATCCACCAAAAAAGAATAAATCTAGCCTGACTTATTACTACCCTATCAGCTTCCTCCCAATCATCAGGAAAGTGATGGAAGGAATCACCAAGAGTGTCATCAAGTGACACCTACTCACCGATAACCTGTTCACCAATGCTCAGTTTCGGTTCTGCCAGAACCACAAGTCTCAACACCTCATCACAGTATTGATCCAGACATGGACGCAAGAGGTGGATGCCAGAAGAGAGGTGAGAGTAGCTGCCCTTGACATCAAGACAACATTGGACCGAGTATAGTACCAATCAGCCTTAGCAAAACTGAATTCAGTAGGGATCAAAGAGAAAACCCTCCAGGGGCTGAAGTGATGGTTGTGGTTGCCAGAGGCCAGTCATCACAGCCCCAATACATCACTGCAGGAATTCCTCATGGAAGCATGCTCAACCCAACCATCTTCAGCTGCTTCATCAATGACCTTCCCTCTGTCATAAGGTCAGGAGTGCGGCGGTTGGCTGATGATTCCACAGTGTTCAGCTCCATTTGCAATTCCTCCGATAATGAAGCAGTCTATGGCAGCCTACTGCAACTCCTAGATAATATCTAGGCTTGGGCTGACAAGTGGCAAATAACATTAAATCACGTAAGTGCCAGGTAATATCCACCTCAAAGAAAGAAAAGCCCAGTCATCTCCTCTTGCATTTCTGTGGCACCACCATCGGAGCGTTCCCCACCATCTACATCTTGGGGGGTCACCATAGTCTGACAGTACAGAGGCAGTGGAGGGGTATTGTAGAGACAGAGCTGAATGTATTGTAGAGACAGAGCTGTCAATGTACATGTATAAGGTGTGAATAATGTCACCAAGGGGCAGCAGATAGATGAGGAAGAGGAGAATTCCAAGAATGGATCCTCGGGGGACTCCCAAGGTGATGATGCAGGGAAAGGAAGAGAAGATATTACTGGAGATGCTGTGTCACAATTGGATAGGAAAGAGTGGAACCAAGAATGAAAGAAAGACTTGCATTTATATAGCGCTTTTCACAACCTCAAGACGTCCCAAAGCGCTTTACAGCCACTGAAGTACTTTTGAAGTGTAGTTACTGTTGTAGTGTAGGAAACATGGCAGCCAATTTGTGCACAGCAAGCTCCCACAAACAGCAATGTGATAATAACCAGATCATCTGTTTTAGTGATGTTGATTGAGGGATAAATATTGGCCAGGACAGCCAAGAGCCCTGCTCTTCTTCGAATACTGCCTTGGGATTTTTTACATCCACCTGAGAGGGCAGATGGGGCCTCAGTTTAACATCACATCCTAAAGATGGCATCTCCGATAGTACAGCACTCCCTCAGTATCACACTGGAGTATCAGCTTGGATTTCGTGCTCAAGTCCCTGGAGTGGCACTTGAACCCACAACCTTCTGCCTCAGAGGCAAGAGTGCTACCACTGAGGCAGTCCCATTGAGCTGGAAAACAGAAGAGAGGCATTGGAGGAGGATAGTGTGGTTGATTGTGTCAAAGACTGCAGAGGTTGAGTCACAGAGAAAGCTAAAAAAAAAGGTCTGTTCAAACTAAAACATATAAGTGTGAATAAAATTAGTTTTATATTGGATTTTGGAGATTTAGCCCAGTATAGCACTCAATGTCCTGTGGTGCACACCAGATATGAGTGATCTGATGTTCACCTTTTGTTCATATTCTGTGATCACCCAGGAAGTACCAGAAATCAAAACGGTTCAGTTGGATATTGTGATAGGGGAACTGTAGGTTTTTCAAGATAGGTGATGCACGAAGGGTCAAATCACCTTTCCTAACTGAGATTTTCTTTTCTTGTGAAAAGTCTAACGCCATGGCGAGCTGGCAATGTGAGAATACTATGAGCTGCAGCGTGAAGTACCTCTAAAACTGTCTCTTCTTTGGTTAAACTAAAAATGTAACATATCACTATTCAGTTTAAAACTGATGATTTCAGTGGGTTTATAGTCAGCAAGGCCGGAATATGGGTAAAAGAGGGAACCTGGAAAAAACAAGGCAGACAGGTTGCATCCCACTGCAATGAAGTGACTTGGGTCTATTTTTCAAATGAGGTGCTTTTCTTTCAGGAAAAAAACAGTTGAGTCTGGACAAAATTAATGAAGAGTTAACTCGTGAGTAAAAAGATGTTGGAATAAAATCAGAAAATGCTGGAAACACAAAGCAAGTCCATCGGCACTGTGCAGAAACTTCCGCGACCTGTGGGCGCTGTAAGGAATAGAGTGATGGATACAAATAACAACATTATGATTTAGATTTATAATATGTTTGCAGTTTGTTTAAATTAAAGAAAGAACATGCATTTATATCGCGCCTTTCACAACTTCAGGATGTCCCAAAGCACTTTTGAAGTGTAGTCACTGTTGGCATGTAGAAAATTAGTTTTTATGTTTGAATTATATTAGTTGTAAATGTGTTTTCCTGTTGAACCTTATAGATCAATTAAAACTAGGCATTATAAAGCGAAGAGACAAGTTAACACTTTAAGCGTAGGCACTTTGTCAGAATCATTCTACTGAATGATCTACACCTGACTCATTAACCTGCATTTTCTCTGTACAGAAGCTCTCAGTGCTTCTTTCTTTTCCATCATTTTCTGTGAATGCTTTAGTTGTGTTCCTCTCAGTCCTGTAGATGGCAATGTGGGTAGAGGTTTACTAACGTTTCAACCGAGACCATCAAATCTTTTTCTCCTTTGCATCCGGTCATAAGTTAGTGTGTTCTAACTCTGCATGTGTTCAAGTGGCTGGTGTTTGGTCTCACGGCATGTGTAGATTATTATCCTGTTATGCTTATATTACCAGGCACAAGAGGAGAGCCCGCAGCCAAATTGAGAGTAATTGCAAACCCATCTAAATGAAGCTTTTATTCTAGAATGAGATACATTGAAACAGATGTGTTTAAACCAAAACCGAGTGAGTCTCAATTAAATAAACTTTTCACAACTCTGCCTCTAAGTTTGCAAGATTAAACATCGTCAACTGATGCATTTTTTAAAAATACATTAATTTATGGTGCATTGAATGGTTTTTTTTATTAATCACCGAATTCCCAACTTTTATTTCAGGTACTCGCTGAATCAGTGACTTTTACTCCAGCTGCCAATCTACAAACTCTGCGAGATTCAGGTACGTTTGCCCCTAAGTACAGAGTGGTTTCGGTTGATGGGAACCGGGGCGGCGCTTTATTTTGCACACAAGGAGCGTGTTCAGCCGGCTCCATTCAGAGCATCTTTGCCAAGGCTGAAACCAGATGTGGGGAGGAAAAGGGACGGAGGGAGGGGATTGGGAATAGGTGCAGGGTATCAGGAAGAGAGGTGGAGGGGATTCAGGATTAGGGGCAAATGAGGGATTAGAATTTAGGGGTCAGCCAATGTTTTATTTTGTTGCTAATGTAAATTCATTGAAAGCCCCAGTAACTAATCAGTGCCTCCACGCCATGAGGCTTCTATTTTGAAAAGCAGACTTTTGATGTCTGGTTTTACATTTTGCAAATTTTAAGGCACTCCAATATAAGGACTGTCCAATCCAAAATGCCAGTTAGGACTGGCTGGGAATAAACTAAACAGATTTAGTTTAGTGACAGTCGGGATCTCTGAGCTTGATCAGACCAGTAAAACCCCTTGAATATTAATGTTTAATTACAGCCTGTTTGAAATCTGTCATCACGCAGAGTAACCTAATGAATCATGAACAGCTTTGCTGGGTTCACAGTTTAAGATGTACTTTGGACCCTGTCCCCATGCATCATACATCATCCCCAGTTGCAGAAGACCAGTTCCCTATAGTACTCTATAACTGGCCCATAGATGCTGCTTGAGGGCAACCCAGGTTGAGTCATCGTCCCTCACTCTGTGTGGGGAAACCGGCAGTATCTAATCGTGGGTGTGGATGATAGGAACATAGGTAATTGTAAACAATTTTACAACACCAAGTTATAGTCCAGCAATTTTATTTTAAATTCACAAGCTTTCGGAGGCTTCCTCCTTCCTCAGGTTCACCAATTGTAAAATTGTTTACAATTGTCAACCCCAGTCCATCACCGGCATCTCCACATCATTAGGAACATAGGTAGGAAGAGGAGTAGGCCATTCAGCCCTTCAAGCCTGTTTCGTCATTCATGGCTGATCTGTATCTTAACTCCATCGACCCGCCTTGGTTCCATTACCCTTAATACCTTTGCCTAACAAAAATCTATCAATCTTAGTTAACCCCATCCCCCAGGCTCAACAGCGTTTTGTGTGAAGAAGTGCTTCCAGACATCACCCCCTGAACAGCCTAGTTCTAATTTTAAGGTTATGCCCCCTTGTTCTGATTCCACATCCATTCCACAAAAAAGTTCAAAGCAACAGTGAATCTGTTCAAACTATGATAAGGGACATCACCTGGACTAGATGGGGGTAGCATCTAATCAGTGGAGTTAAGCTGGTGGTCTTTAAGTGCGCTGTCAGGTCAGTACAGGTGCCATTAATAATTAATCATAGTTATTATTTTTAATTCTATCTTTTCCTCCACGTAATGGTGACTGGGGGGGGGGGGGAAATGCCTAAAGATTATTCCAACTACAGGCCAATCAAACAGCAAGTGTAGCAACGAGCCAAAGCATTTTGGTAATTTTCTGGTTTTATTTTGTTTTTATCCATTTCATTTGAGAATGGAATGATGTGAAGAGTAAAAACCTGTTTACCTTCCTCCTTTTCCCATTTCTTGCACCGTAGGAATGATGAGAGAGGGATAGAATGAACCATCTGTTATTGAAGAGGACGCTACTGGCAGCATTACTCCCAAAATGGAGGGTCACCTTAACAAGATGGGCCAACACCTCCACTGCAAGCTCCAACTCGAGGGAGAGTACCGATCATGGAAAAACTCAGGTCCGTATGAATCCGTTAAATATCCAGATGCTGTCCAGTGGTCTCCACCAACAGATCTTCGGCGATATCCAGGTTGAATACTTGGAGGAGGCAGTCCAGAAGAGTATTGAGCACCTCAAATGTCACGACCTCTGGGACAAGGAAACCTCCATACTTCCCGACGTGGAATTGCAACTGCCCAAGATGTACGGCAGCAACATTGATGAGCATTTTCGTATTCTTGCTCAGAAGCAAAGTTTCCCTTACTTGGAGGCAGCCAATGATCTCCTGCAGAGTGATCTCCCAGAGATGCCCTCTGAGTGGACCTGGGCAGTTGGCTGGACAAAGTATGGTCTGGATGGACAAACAGAGCCTGTGGACTTTCCTGATGACAAGGCACTGGTGTTTGATGTGGAGGTGTGCATATCTGAGGGCCAATGCCCAACTTTAGCTGTAGCTGTCTCTCCAAGTGCCTGGTAAGAACTTAGTCATAAATGAGAGAGGGAGGAATTTTATGCTCAGTGCTAGGGTATGAAACCTTTTTCTATTTTGTGCACCCAGTGATAACAACAAGCACTCCTTGGGAGGCACATCACTAGTTAGATACAGAGTAAAGCTCTATAACTTCCAGCCTTGAAGGGCTTCATGTCATGACCTCTTGCAGTTTCATTGCCAATTTAGTGCTACTTTGAATCCTGTTTTGCACAGTGGGCCCATGCCCACTAGGAACTAGGAACTAGATTGAGACTGCCCAAGTCATTCACATTGGACCCAGTAGACAGAGAAGACTTTCATCCTATCAATATGGGTTTGATTAGAAATCAGGATCTATAGATTAAAGGTCCATCTGCTACCACCCACTTATTTGGAACCCAGAATCAGCCAGGATTCCTGTTAGCCAATGACCACTACCAGAAACTGTGGGTGGGTGATCATATTCAAATGTGATGCCCACAGTGGTCAAATGCCTAGACTTGTAATTGAAGAAAGGACATTTGGTGGAAGTGCTAGACTGCGGGCAGTGCCCATGGAATTGTACCCCAGCAAGAGTCAGCATCTTGAGAGGAGGGGAAAGTGGTCTCAACTTGTGATGTGTGAAGCTGTCTTGCTTTCAGATTGGATTCTGTATAAGCCTTATCTACTCCTCAGGTATTCCTGGTGCAGTAAGCGTCTCATCGAGAAGCGTTACACCTGGTCCAGTCAGCTGGTCCTGGCCGACCTAATTCCCCTGGAGACATCTGCAAACTCCACCCGTCCATCGATAGGCGAATGGCCAGAGAGGCTGGTCATTGGCCACAATGTCAGCTATGACAGAGCAAGGGTCAAGGAGCAATACCTGATGAAGGTGAGTCAGCTAATTGATAAATGTTCTTCTCCAACAAAACTGTTGCCGAATTTCCAGCACCTTTTGTCAAAGGCATCTTCAGAATGAGATGTTGATGGCAGAAGATACAGGAAGGATTCTTGCCACTGTTACCATCTCATGGAGGATATAAATATGCTGCCTAGGCTAGGGAAGGTCCCAGGATTGATCTCGGATTGTCCCGAGCTGATCTCAGTCATGGATACGGGTACGCCAACTGGTCGGGAGGGGAAGAAAATCAACCTGGGTTGCTGCTCCTGATCGCTATGTAGTGACTGCTACTGGAACGTATGTGGGTGTCAGGTGAGGACAGGATCGGGATCAGCTGTGAAGTTCTTTATGGTTCAGTAGCTTGTCATAACTTATTAATAATGGCCACCTGGGCAAGCTTCCAGCGAGTGCCCTGCAGCCGTGGAATAATAAAAGATCCCGTGCTATTAAAAAGCTTGAAAATTGGTAGGAAAAGATAATTTTTAAAAAATAATAAAAAAGTAGAAAGGAGATATAGGATGAAAGATTTAATTTTTGTTACTAGTCGATCTCCTGTAGCATTGCATGTGGAGAGTCAAGACAAGAGTAGCGTTAGGTGGGAGGCGGGGAATAATTCGATCAGGGCACACAGATGTGTTTTAGTCCCCATTTTAAAGCCATCAACTCTCCTTATTTTTATATAATAGTTTGCAATTTTTGTTATTGCTTACGATTAAATTGAAGAACAGTTGGGAAGCAAAGAAGTAGAGTTGATTGGAACAAAGAAGTTTCTCTGCAGTACAAGCTGAGCAGCTCAAGTACTACAACGACACCATTGGCGGGAGGGTATAATTACATTGAGTAGTTTACATCGGCAGGTTCCATTATAAATGTGGATATAGGAATTTATAATAGTAAAAGCTGACACAAAAGTGACAAAAACGTGACCAGAAGAAGTATGGTTTTGTAATTAGGAAATCCATTGGATGTAAGGTTTTTAATGCATTATAGATGAACTCAGCTCACAATTGAAGTGAGAGGAATAGTGGACTAACTAACAGAATCTCCTCAGATTCACACACTTTCCTTCCTTCTCTCCCCCTCGCTCCCTATCAGAATTTTTTTTTAATTAAGAAATTTGGTCACTTTTTTTGCCCTTTCTGTGCGACTATGCCCAGGATTGGTGTCCGACTGCTCACAGAACCTGAACTGCATCCACTCTGTATCTGCAGGGGACAAGGTTGCGTTTTCTGGACACGATGAGCTTGCACATGGCTATTTCTGGTCTGACTGGCTTCCAGCGCAGCCTCTGGATGGCAAATAAGAAAGGGAAGAGGAGGGGTCTGGAAGAAGTAAAACAGCACATCAAACGGACCACCAACAAGCCCAGAGGTCCAGGGGTAAGTGCCGCAAAATAACCTCATATTACTCGACTTCAAAATAAAGACGTAAAAATATTCAAAATTTGGAGTACGGACAGTGAAAGGAAAAGAAAACACAAGTGACTTCAATCCCAGTGTCACACCAAAAACGGAGCCATACCTGGGGGAAACTGGTGTGTACCAGGACACTGTACAGCCATCCATATTCTCTGTCCGTAGTTGAGAGTATTTTTACCCTCTGTGCCTCCCAGGTGACACGCCTCACCTCCAATAAGTTTTCCTGACTTGTTCTACTTTATATCTTTATAGAGGAATATTTAAGTAAGTTTCTGCCCTTTATGGAGTTTTTTTTAGGTACATTTTCCCCTATATTTGTGTAATTTTTATCTTCATTCAGATGGCAGATATGTGCCTACTGCAAGCTGCTGTCAGTGCCCCCTTGATGGAAGTGCCAGGAGCCACCCAGGTGTTGCCCGCTTCTCCCCGCTGGAGATGCCACAGCCTCCATTGCCACCTTCACACTCAACAGGGCTCAGAGTGAACACTGCCTGCGTCCATGCTCGGTGGCACGAAGCATTTCATCACCTCAGTCGATGTTACATTCAGATTAGACAGTAATTTAAAATGCGCGTGCCTCTGGGGTGGGTGGGAAACACATATTACCAGGAGATAAACACTAACTCCGTTTCCACTGCCGTAAAGAGCATTCTGAGGAGGAGCATCAGTACAATACATGAGTTCAAGGTCCAGAGCCAGTGTTCCATCATGGCAGACCCTGAGACTCCTGGGTCTTTTGCTAAGTGTCCTCGATGAGGTGAGGCAGCTTCAGGGACTTTATAATCCAGTGTGTTTTGTGCCTGTAAGTTGGGGAGGAGGAGCTACCTGCACATTGACGTACAATATAAATGGGGGTTGGACAGTCTGATTTGATTAATTGATATAGGAACATAGGAACAGGAGTAGGCCATTCAGCCCCTCGTGCCTGCTCCGCCATTTGATAAGATTATGGCTGATCTGTGATCTAGCTCCATATATCTGCCTTTGGCCCATATCCCTTAATACCTTTGGTTGCCAAAAAGCTATCTATCTCACATTTAAATTTAGCAATTGAGCTAGTATCAATTGCCGTTTGCGGAAGAGAGTTCCAAACTTCTACCACCCTTTGTGTGTAGAAATGTTTTCTAATCTCACTCCTGAAAGGTCTGGCTCTAATTTTTAGACTGTGCCCCCTACTCCTAGAATCCCCAACCAGCGGAAATAGTTTCTCTCTCTATCCGCCCTATCTGTTCCCCTTAATATCTTATAAACTTCGATCAGATCACCCCTTAACCTTCGAAACTCTAGAGAATACAACCTTAATATCCATTGACCCTGTGTGTTTCTAGCCCCTGTTATCAGTGGGCTTGAAGGTACAGTGGGATTCATTATTAAATATTGGATCTGAAACAGACGCATTTGCTGGAGGCCACATTTGTACTGTTCTTGTTGCAGATTGGAGCCTGGGACTGGGTGAACATCAGCAGTATCAATAACTTGGCCGACGTCCATGCACTCTATGTAGGGGGAGAACCTCTCGAGAAGGAAGCTCGCGAGGTTTTCATCAAAGGCACCATGAAGGATGTTCGGGAGAAATTCCAGGTAAAAGAACAAAGTAGACCACTGATTACTGTGACACTTTATAGAGTAATATGTACAGTAGCAAAGAATCCAAAAACGTTACGCTATTTTGTTGTTTCTTTTTAAAATATACAATATATTAAAAATTTGTGACATAGGAATTATAAATCCCTGTGTCTCAGTTTGTAATGGAAACTGTCCCTTAGGTGTCAGCCTTTGCTCGGTGGTAGCACTTTCACCTCTGAGTCAAAAGATCATAGGTTCAAATCCCACTCCAGAGCCTTAAGCACATGATCTAGACTGTTACTTCAGTGCAGTACTGAGGGAGTGCTGCACTGTTGGAGGTGTCATCTTTGGATGTGCTATTAAACAGAGGCCCAGTCTGCCCTCTTTGGTGGACATATAAGATCCCATGGCATTATTCGAAGAAGAGCAGGCTGGCCAACATTTATCCCTCAACCAACACTTAAAACAGACAGTCTGTTCATTTATTTCATTGCTTAGTCCCACAAATGGCTGCCGCATTTCCTGAATTAAAACAGTGACTACACTTCAAAAGTACTTCATTGGCTGTAAAGCGCGTTTGGATGTCCTGAGGTCGTGAGGTGCTATATTTCTTTCTATGCAAACTTGTCATGCTGAAATTACATCTGCTTGCCTATGGTGTCGTTATAGCTTCTCAGCCTGTACTGCAGAGAAATTCCTGTGCTACAACCAACTATACTACTCAGTGCTATATTGGTCCAATTATCCCCTGCCCTCTAAACTGGTTTCACTTGAAGACCAGACTTGGTCTTGACTCCACAGGAGATTGATTTAGTATAATTTAAAACCATTTATTAAAGATTGAGGAAACTTGTAATCTTCAGCCATGAAGGAGACATCTAAGAGGTGATCCTATTTGAGCTAGTTAATGGTATGAAAAAGTAAACCCAGAATATTACTTTAAAGTAAATTGCGTGAGTAGAGCAAGTGGACACAGGTTCTTAACCAGTAAAAGGCAGATTTAGGGTTGATATCAGGAGTTCCTCACACAAAGAGTGATCAATGCATGGAATGGACTATTGGAGTGGATACAAAAACCCTGGAATCATTTAAGAACCAATTGGATGCTGCAATGGGGAGAATTTTAGGGGTGGATGAACTAATTAGCCAAATGGCCGCCTTCATCTATAATTATCTTATGATGCTATCTTAATTTATTTCAGGTTAAAATATGTCCAGCTGCCCTATAATTGCAAACATACCCAAGTATGTTCACAGTTGTCTTAGGTCAATAATTATAGGGTATCCCCTTCACGGAAGAGTGCTTGTTTGGCAGAACTTTATTCATTCGTACATAAACACACAGAAATAAATGTGAAGATTGCATCAGTTTGCATTATGGTGTCACTTGACTTGATGAACATTATGCACTGTTCTCTGCACACCTGCCATGGACTGTGAATGCTGCTTCGAGGCCATTTGACTGTAGAGCACTTATAGTCGTTGTCAGGTTTTCTCCTTCCCAAAGAACAACAGATCTCGCCGTACTGAGGCACTGTACATAACACACCTGTCTGAGAACCAACAGAAACTCCCCCCACTGTAACTGGGCGTGATTGAGAGACGGATATCTTGAAACTTAAGCCCGTCGCCCTCTGCGCTGGTAGTGTATCCTCTGCTGATTATAGTTTCCAAGAGCCTGTTTTTAGAAAAGCTTTGAGTTCTAGGGCTGCCTTGGAAAACTGTAACCAATCACAGAGCACTGTGACTGATGCCTTGTTAGCTTGGCTTAGTAGGTATCCCTCTCTCCTGAGTCCAAAGGTTGTGGGTTGGCTCCTCACTCCAGGACTGGAGCACATAATCTAGGATGATGCTTTGTTGCAGTGCTGCATTGTCTGAGCTGCTGGCCTTCGAATGAGATGTCAAACAGAGGCCTTGTTTGCCTGTTCAGATGAATGTTAATGATCCCTTGGCATTAAGAGCAGGGAGTTTTGCTAGTGTTTTGACCAACATTTCTTCCTCAATCAACAGATTAACTGGGAATTTATCTTTTTGCCTATAACAAAAGCTACTGAACTTCAAAATCATTAGTTGAAGTGCTTTGACTGAGATATGATAAACAATTATATAAATTTAATTTTTTTGTTTGTTTGTGGAGGAATCCGTGGCTCAAATGACCTGTTCTCTCAGCTAAAGCAGGGTGTCCAGAGCAGAAAGTTCCCTTGAGAAGTATCCAGAATTGCTTAATGTTTAATACCTCATTTTGTGCTTAATATTCAAATACGTTTTCTGCTTTTATTCTATTGATGACAGGACATGATGCGATACTGTGCGCTTGACGTTAAGGCTACGTATGAGGTCTTTTGCGAGGAGCTTCCACTCTTTATAGAAAGGTGAGTCATCTTTTCTCAAAGACTGATCCCATCTTTGTTTCTTTTTTTGACTGTCAGCCAGAGTTGGCCAGTCACTGGGCAATAGCAACTGCATCACCTGACCTTCCTATGTAAAGTCTTCTGCTCAAACAGTTGAACGACAATGCTACCAAAAATAACACTATAAGCACCGCCTAGTATGGTGCTGAGCCACATGTACACAGACCCAAAAGGTCCTAGACTCAATCACCAGTCAATGCTAGCTAATTTCAGCAGGATTTTGTTAGAGGTGTTCCATTAGCCCCTGTGACCCTGAGCTAGGAAGGGGAAATATTGGCCAAGCACTGTGCAGTGACCCACTGCTGGAAAGTGCATGTGTTTGGACAACAAGTGAGGACAGAATTGGACTTGGCTGTGATTTTTTTTTCCCCCCCATTTTTGAATAGACTGCCAACATTACCTGTCAAGGATCACATTTGGGGCCCGTAGAACTGTAACCTTCAGAGTTTGGGGGGTGGCGGCGATATCACAAAGATATGGGTTGCTGCACGCTGAATCTGAAAAGAGAGGCCTGTTTACCTCATTACTATCTGGTGCAGTTGCTGTCCATCTCCTACATACTTTGCCATTCAAGTGGATTGCTGGTGTAGACAGGGTGGTCTCCCCTTGCTCAGTAGATTTACTATTCATTGAGATGGGCGTAACTCCTTTCCTTGTTCCAGGGCTTTTCCCTGGCAATCCAGTTAATGAGTAAACATGACCCATAGCTGGAGACGTCACTAGCTAGAGTTCTGAAGAGAATTGAAGGGTGCTGCTTCCTCGCTGTGCAGTTGGACTTGTTCTGCACTACACAAAAACTGGCTTTTCCTTTCTAATTAGGTGCCCACACCCGGTGACCTTTGCTGGCATGCTGGAGATGGGGCAGTGTTACCTTCCCATAAACCACAACTGGCAGCGTTACCAAGATGAGGCGCAGGGTACGTATGATGAGCTACAACGGGAGATGAAGAAGTCGCTTATGAACCTGGCCAACGATGCCTGCCAGCTACTCAACAATGAAAGGTGGGTTACTTTATTTTTTTAATTTACTTGCCAGAGCCTCCCCCAGTAAATCTGGACTCTATAGTGTCAGAGCACATAATCTAGGCTGACACGTTTCAGTGCAGCACTGAGGGGAGTGCTCCGTTATCGGAGGTGTCGTTGTTCAGATGAGATGTTAAACTGAGGCTGCGTCTGTCTGTTTAGGTGAACATAAAAATCCCTTGGTATTGTTTGAAGAGGCGCCTCACAGGGAGCACTCCCCGTGCCTTGGCCGACCTTCCTCCCTCAATCAATGCAGCCAGACAGATGAACTGGTCATTCAGACCACTGGGACTTTGCAGTTACAGAATGACATTTGGCTACATAACAGCAATCACTGCACGTCAAAGTAATTCATTGTGAACCCACAACCTTCTAACTCGGAGTACAATAAGAATTACCATCCTTCCTTTTCTGCGGTTTATTTACATTTGTCAACTAGTGGGAGCTGCTTCCTAATGCAGTAAATACTGACGTGGCGTTCAAAGAGGAATTGAATTGATCCCTGACTCATCAAGAAATAGCGAAATGTGTTTCACTTTGAGGTCAAAGGTTACAAAATTGGTCAGACTGGGAGACCTGATGACTGATCGAGCTGGGTGGTCCTTTCTCGTTGCTGTATTTGTATGGCTGACAAGTGAGGCAAGTGTTGCACTCATTATGCACCTATTCTGTGTCCCCCTGATTTTCAGGTACAAAGATGATCCCTGGTTGTGGGACCTCGAATGGGATACCCAGGAGTTTAAACAGAAGAAGAACACGAAGAAAAAGAAAAAAGAATTGATTAGCAGCAGTGAAGTTGCAGATTGTACCTCAGCGGGGGATTTTGAGGAAGGTCAGATAAATGGAAGTTATTGTTTACATTTGTATGACATTTCTGTCCGCTACCCAGGTAAAAGGCTATGGCCCACAATGCAACCGTGAAGATAAGGTAATCGTGGTTAGGCGACCCCCAAGCTTGGCTGTTAAACTAGGCTTTAGCGACTATGGGTGTGAAGTGTTCATTCAGTGTAGACTGCACCGCAATGATGGAATTTGAGGATGGTCAGATAGTGACTGTGGGTGAGGAGGCTCTTCTCTGCTTATCCTTCTCCTCTGCTGGGAAAGGCTCAAACAAAATGTGGCTGTGTTGTTGGTTTTATCAAGGTGGTCAAAATTCCAGTGCCAAAATTGAAGTTTTGCTCCTGTGACATCATAAATGGAGGCCACTGCCACGTTCATTATGTCACTGGAGCAGAATGTGATGATGTCATATCCGGGCTGTTCTTTTCTAAATAGCTACACACAAGCCATCTTTAACCACCATTTCAAAGCATAAAGCACCAGCAAGGGAGGAATTTTCCTCTCTCTCTCCTCCTAAGCTCCGAGTACCCCATTCTACCCACTCTTCCTCCGCCTTGCATCCCCACTGTGTTGAAATTAAGTCTCATCGCACCATCTCCTAGTCTCGCGCTTTCACGGGACCAGAAAACTTACCTCTCTTAATATTCCCTTCTTCCTACAATCAAAAGACTTTTAAAACCCAAGCTTGGGGTTGCCTAACCACTATTACCTTATCTTCACGGTTGCATTGTGGGCCATGGCCTATTACCTGGGTGACAACGTAAATTAGGAATCAAGCTTTTAGTCACCCGTCCTAATATCTCCCTCCTTGGCTCGGATTCAGTTTTTGTCTGATTACGCTCCCGTGAAGCGCCTTGGGACATTTTACTACATTAAAGGCACTATGTAAATGCAAGTTGTTGTTGAATTGTTGAATGATTTACTTGAATATGCAGACCCTTTAAATGTATTCAGTGTATGTCTGCAACTGATGACTAGGAGGATTTGTTCATCCACAGGCTCTGTATTTTCTTGTTAGTACAATGCACTTGTGTCGCTCGGTAACTGGATGTGATATAATTAGAGTACGCTGTTGGGATGGAATTTGATCTGTTGGTGGGTTAGATCTTTGTAACAGTTGCGTGATTTAAAGTGCCAGTCTTGGCTCAGTGGTAACACTCTTGCCTCTGAGTCAGAAGATCGTGGGTTCAAGCCCTATTCCAGAGACTTGAGCACAATGTCGAAGATGTTGTCAGATGAGGCATTAAACAAAGGCCCAGTCTGCCTTCAGGTGGATGTAAATTCCCATGACACTGTTCAAAGAAGAGCAGGGGATTCCTCCCAATGTCTTTGCCAACGTTTATCCCTCAACCATCGTCACTGAAACAGATTGTCTGATCATTATCCCATTGCTGTCTATGGGATTTTGCAGTGTGCAAATTTGCCGTCGCATTTCCCTACACTCCAACAGTGACTGCACTTCAAAAGTACCTCATTGGCTGAGGTTGTGAAAGGCGCTATATAAATGAAAGTTTGTTTTTTCTTACTGTTTGCTCATGGAACATACTGCCTCCCTTCAGCCTTGCTGCATCCTACTGCTCATTGTCTGGGGTCTCTTTTCTGATACTGTAGTTATATTCTTGCAGATCCAGGACCTCCCTCAGAAGAAGAGGAGATGAAGGCTCCTGAGAGAAGCGCCCTCCTGGATAACCTGCAAGACACAGTCAGTCTTCTTCCAAAGAGGAGACAGCACCTACCAGGCCATCCAGGGTCAGTGGGCTACATTCAAAAATAAACGTGTTCAGTGGCTCCGCTGATGGCTCAATGTATTTCTAAGCCATAATGACCGGGGAAATGACGGGTTCCATCCCCAGTCTGTGTTGAGTTAGCCGACCTTGGACGTTGTGGTTGTAGGGGCACTCTAATCTGTGTCCATGTCCATGGATTAGGGAGGGGAAAAACCAGCCAGGGTTCCTGCTCCTGACTATTAATCACTGACCTTTGCTGGAAAGTGCATGTGTGTGGAAATCGGATGAAGAGAGGGTCCCACCTGGCTGTGATGCCTACTGACACTCATTTGTTTAGGCTCACACATGAAGAATGACCACTTTGGCAAGGCAACAGACAATTATTGTACCCATAAAATTCTAACTCCGCATGAGGGACCATTGAAAATTGTGTTGAAGACTAAATTTGATCAGATTAAGGCTGAGGATTATAGTTAGCTAAGGCAAGGTTGATAAACCCAGTCATGAGGTGCCACAGGATACTGCTGATAGAGACTCGTAATCCATTTCCTTGCTGTGCTCTTTTAGATGGTATCGGAAGCTATGTCTGAAGTGGAACGATCCGCAGTGGTTGCCAGGGCCCAGTCTCATTAGTCTCCAGATGAGGGTCACTCCGAAGCTGATGCGCTTGACCTGGGATGGATTCCCACTGCACTATTCAGAGAGCCATGGGTGGGGCTACCTGGTCCCTGGAAGAAAGGACAACCTACGAACTAACCCCAATGACACAGATGCACCTTCCTGTCCATACAAGTAAGTAAAATCTTTCTTATCCATACAAGTAATATGATGTGGAGATGCCGGTGATGGACTGGGGTGGACAAATGTAAGGAATCTTACAACACCAGGTTATAGTCCAACAAATTTATTTTAAAATCACAAGCTTTCGGAGATTATCCCCTTCGTCAGGTGACGAAGGGGATAATCTCCGAAAGCTTGTGATTTTAAAATAAATTTGTTGGACTATAACCTGGTGTTGTAAGATTCCTTATACAAGTAATAAGCAGCCTCCTGTCTGACTGTAGTATATTGGACAGTCAGATGACTGTTATTTCTGTTATTAGAGGGTTTTGAATTTAGTTACTTCTTGGCCTGTATGGATGTATCCAGAATCTGGATTCTGGAGGCATTTCCCAGGACTCCCCTGATGGCCTAGCAGCACCAATCAGTGTGGTACTGAGCCATAAAGTCCAAAACAGTCCAATTTCATCGAGTCTGTGCAGAATTAGCTGATCTAAATGGCCCAGGGCCAGGGAGGGGTAAAATTAGCCAGGGCTCTTGCCTTTGATGTATATACAATAACTCCAGTCTAGGCTCATAGTGATTTGCATGAGGAGGAAACTCAAAAATTTCCAAACAGTTGGTCCTGTCTGCAGGCTTTAAAGCCCATTAACTGCCTTTTAAAACAGTAGTTAGCATATCCGTACATAACTTAGACTTGGGCATTTTTGGGCAGTCCTCCATGATGGTGCAAGATGTGACAAAGAATCCCAACCAGAACATTAATCTTGTCTTTTTCTCTTTCAAATGCTGACGAACCTGCTGTTCGTTTTCAGCATTTTCTGTTTTATTTCAGATGTCCAGCGATAGCGGGTTTTGCTTTCTGTCTCAGTCTTTGCTCTTTCTTTGTCAGAACCATTGAGATGTTACACAGAGAGCACTGCAATAAGAAAGGGAAAGAACAAGCTGAACCACTGGAGACGTCACTCAATGATGAGTTCATGCTGACAGAGGATCGTATGTGGCAAATGGTGAGAGGGAAAAAAAATCAATTAAAATGGTTGCGATGTATAATTTCATCCTTTCTGTGTCATGCAAACATATGATCACACACAAACATTGGACAAGAAAAGACCAGCTGGTCCATCTAGCTGTTGTGGTGCCTTATGCATCAGGTCAAAGAGACTTCCTATCCCCAAGGTGCCACTTTAGGTAATGGTATCAAGGGATATGGAGCTAAGGCAGGTAAATGGAGTTGAGGTATAGATCAGCCATGATCTAATTGAATGGCGGAGCAGGTTCGAGGGGCTAAATGGCCTACTCCTGTTCCTATGTAGTCTCCTGGGAGAGGCAAAAAAACAGATCAAAAGCCCAAGGCCAATTTCGGAGTGTCATAATAAACTATTCCACATTTTCTACACAAAACTAAAACTGTAAATGTAAGGTTTAAAAAACACCAGGTCCAATCGCTATTCCATGCTGAGTTAGTTGATCTCAGTTGGGGCAATAGTAAGTACTTCATAATTAGCCTCTGTCCCTGGGCCCAGGATAAAACAAAGCAGCTTGGGTTCCCACTCCTGATCGTTATCTAATGATCCTGTTGGAAAGTGCACGTGTGGGGTTTAGATGAAGACAGGGTCAGTGCTCAGCTACGATGACCTCCATGGTCAAAAAGCCCAGTAACATTCACCATCTAGACTCTCACTTGAAGAATGACAATTTGGACAAGGTACCAAAGGGAGAACAGCAATTGTAGGACTGTATTCCAGCAGGAGTGAGTGCTTCCAGGGGAGGAAGGGAAAAAGTAAAATAATAAATTGACATTGTAATAGAATGAACAGGCTGGGGCTCTTTTCTCTAGAAAAGAGAAGGCTGAGGGGGGGTGACTTAATAGAGGTCTTTAAAATTATGAAGGGGTTTGATAGGGTAGATGTAGAGATGATGTTTGCACTTGTTGGGGAGGTTCGTGGAAAATGAACGCGGGGCCAAATGGCCTGTTTCTGTGCTATAAATTCTATGCAATTCAATGTGATGTAAGCAGCAGAATCCCTGGGATTATTTCTGATGAGTTTATCTGTTGCCACCAGGTGGAGGAGCTGAGCAGCTTGGAGACAGAACAAGAAGCTGATTTCCAAAGGTCTGGTAACGGGAGCAGAAAGAAGAATTCTCAGCAGGTGAAGCTCCGAGTCTGTTTCTCCTTTTTAAAAATGTTACGGTATTTTCCTCTCTTTCTTTCCTCATTCTGAAAGGGCTTAGAGTGGGTGAGGACATCAGCAACTGGCACTATCTCACCCTGTGACTTTCGGCCTCTATGGGAAAGGTCAGGGAGTGTCCGTCTCTGGTTGATTTTATTTGCAGTAGAACTGATGTATCATTTTCCGTGCTGATGGGTTATCTCGTTGGGGCTTGATTGTGCTGCCAGGACCACAGGCAAGATACCTCGGTGAGCAGCAGCATTTGCAGTGCAGCCTATAGGTTTTCAAGCTAGGATCCTCGAGGGGATTCCAGAGGGTCTGTGACATCATTTCAGATTTCTGTTTGGGGCCAGGCGTACTGTGTGATGCAAGCACTGTCTTGAGAATTCTATACCCTTTTTATGTATCTTTATTTATTGAGTTACTAGCAAATTATTTATGTTACTGTACACTAGTTTAAAATAAAATATTTTGATCGCATTGTTTTGGGAAGCTGACCTTATCTTTCTGAAGTTAGGACAGAGGGCCCCCCCCCAAAAGTATCCTGCAATTTGTTTTTTCAGGAAACTCAGTCAAATTTGTAGGTACATTAGCTGTTGCTTGAGACAAAAGGCCCCATCTACCTTCTCACGCTGAGGTACAATTTAAGAAAGGGATCTTTTACATGTGCTTACACTCCACTCACAGTGAGAGTGACATCATCATGCAGGTCTCGCTATGACCTGGTGCTCATCCATCTGCTCACCTATCATGACTGGCTCATTTTGATTCACAATTGTTTTAAAATATTGTAACAGTGCTCACCGGTATATTAGGATATCATGCTGCCCCCCCAACAGATTCATAACACCTCTTGTCTTTCCCCCCACAAATAAAAGTACTCCTTGTGGTGCTTAACCTATCACCCTGCATTGTAAATTGCCATGGTTACTGATTTATTCCACTAGATCAATTGACTTAATTTCCAGTGATGCAGAACTTGCTTATTACAGTCATTACTCTTTTTTTAGAATCAAAATGGGGAGGCACAACCATTTCTTGAGGACAGCTGCCATTTATATCACCACGGCAACGGTCCATACAATGAGGTCAACATACCTGGATGCTGGTTTTTTAAACTTCCACATAAGGTTTGTTATTTTTGGGTTGGTTATATTTCTCGGGTTGGTTATTTTCTGTGCTTACAGTCTCCAACTGTGCTTGGCTATGGGTTTACCTGAAGGGGCAGTCTTGCTTTGCTCCTAGTTTTCTCCCCTTGTCTCCTGAGGGTGTTGAATCTTGCTGGCTTAAGAGTCCACACATACAGACACCCTCTAATACCTCAAGCAACTGCCCATTCATCATGTCTGTCCATGAGCATCAACAGTCAATTCAACTGTGAAGGACATCAACAATGGCATTTTGCATTTATATGGCACCATTAACGTAGGAATACATCCCAAAGCTTTTCACAGAGGCCTAATCAAACAATGGAGATTGAGCCTAAGAAGGAGATATTAGGAGGGATGATCAAAAGCTTGGACAAAGAGGTAGGTTTTAAGGAGGAGAGGCAGATGGAGAGGAAGAGGAGTTTAGCTAGGGAACTCCAGAGCGTGAGGCCTAGGTGGCTGAAGGCACGGTTGATAATAATGCACAAGAGGCCAGAGTCAAAGGAATAGAGTGTTCAGGGGAGGCGTTGTAATGCTGGATAGGGTGAGGCCAGGCCATGAAGGGATTAAAACAGGAGGATGAGAAAATTTGACTGGACTGTAGCCTAGTAGGTCAGCGAGGACAGGGATGATGGGGGAGCAGGACTTGATGCGGGATAGGATACAGCAGCAGAGTTTTGGATGAGCTGAAATTTATGGAGGGTTGAGGATGAGAAGGTGTCCAGGAGAGCATTAAAATAATCCAGTCTGGAGATGACCATGGCATGGATAAAGGTTTCAGTGGTAGATGGGTTGAGGTGGGGGCAGGGATGGAAGTGGGCAGTTTTTATGATGGAGAGGATATGGGGTCAGAAACTCAGCGCGGGGTGAACTGGGAAACAGGTTGCGAATGGTCTGGTTCATCCTGAGTCAGTGGCCAAGGGTGGACTCTGGCAATGGTACGGAATTTGTGGTGGAGACTGAAGGCGATATCTTCGATATTTCCAATGTTTAACTGGCAGAAATTGTGGCTTATCCAAGATTGGATATCAGATAGGCAGTTTGACGACAAAGGCAGTGGAGGGATTTGGGAGAGGTGGTGGAAAGGGTAGAGTTGGGTATCATCAACACAGGTGGAAGCTGAGCCCATGTCTGCTGATGTCGCCAAGGGGCAGCATGCAAATGAGGAAGAGGGGGCAGCTAAGGATGGATCCTTGGGAGACTCTGCAAGCAATGGTGTGGGGGTGGGAAGGAAAGCCAATGCTGGAGATGCTCTAGCTACAATTGTATAGGTGAGTGGAAGTAGCAAGGGCAGTCCTACCAAGCTGGACATTGGAAGAGAGGTCTTGAAGGAGGATTCAACCACATCAAAAGTTGCAGAGGACAAGGAGGGATAATGGTCACAGTCGGAGGGATAATGGTCACAGTCACAGGGAATGTTTGTGACTTGGGGTAGGACCATTTCAGTACTGTGGGAGGGGTGCAAACCTGATTGGAGAGATTCAAACAGGGAGTTGCGGGAGAAATGGGCTAGGATTTGGGAGGTGAAAGCACGTTCAACAACTTTGGAAAAGAAAGGGAGATTGGAGGTGGGACGGTAGTTTGCTATGAGAGAGCGGTCAGTGGTGGGTTCTTTGAGGGATGTGATGACAGCGATCTTGAAAGGGAGGGGGACAGTAACTGAAGAGAAGGAACCATCCACAACATCAGCTAGCATGGGAACCAAGAGGAGCAGTTAGGTGGTCAGCAATTTAGTGGGAAAGGGATCAAGGGAGCAGTAGGTGGGTTTCATGGACGAGATGAGCTCAGGGAGGGCATAGGGGAGATGGGAGAAAAGCTAGAGAGAGATATAGGTTCAAAACTGCGGCGTAGAGGGAGCATATGGGGAGGTTTGGTGTGGTGGACAAGGGACAGGGGGAAGCAGCAGAGGCAGCTGAACGGATGGTCTCAATCTCGGACAAAGAAGTCCATGAGCTCCTCACACTTGTTGGAGATGACAGGGGAGAGGGGCTTAAGGAGATAGTTGTTAGTGGAGAACAGAAGCTGGGGGTTATCTTTGATTTCCAGGATAATGCTTGATATGGTCCAGCCAGATATGGTGACGACTGGGCCAGATATGCTCAAGTCTGCATGGGTGGAGTGACCAAGATAATGAGGAGGTTGGTGAGGTTAGCCCTCAGCGACACACTGGCTGGGAAGGTTGGCAAGAGAGGAGGAGGGTGCAGTTTGTGGGACCTTGTGTGCAAATCAGCTGCTGCATTTACTGATACAACAACAGTGAGGGCATGATCTAATTCATTTTATAGGCAGTACTGTGGGGACATTTGAGAGATTTTAAGTTGCTATATAAACGCAAGTTTTTTCTGCCAGCAGAGGTCACTGGATAGAAATTAGGAGTAGGAACATTGCATAATTTTTACCCTTCCCAATTCAAGACCAACTATAGTACCAAAACTGATGCTTCATCTGACATCAGCTAACTTAGCACATACCTGGGATTGAATATGGAACCTTTCGTATGAATGATTTACTACTAGACTGAATCTTTAACCACTGAACCATCAACACCGTTTGGCAGCAGCTATTCTGCACCCAATGGGTGCGTGTTGAAAAAGCTGCCTGTCCATACTGACAGGGTGGTTTTCCATGACCTCTAGGATTCAAACCTGTGACCTATGAACTTTGTTAGCTGTTTAACATTTTCTCAGTATTGGGATAGAAATAGGTGAAGTGATCAGAAACTGAATGTATGTTCTCTTCCTTTATCTACTTCAGGACGGGAATCAGAACAACGTTGGGAGCCCCTTTGCGAAGGATTTCCTCTCTAAGATGGAAGATGGCACGTTGCAGGCGAGCACCAATGCCACAAATGCAGCCAGAGCGCTGGAAATCAACAAGATGATCTCATTCTGGAGGAACGCTCAGAAAAGAATCAGGTGATGGGTGACTCCACCCCCTGCTTCGTCTCTCGTTTTAACCCTCATTTACTCATTGTCCGCACACACTTCCAACACAAAGGGGTGTGTGCTGTGCAATGCAGGCTGTCTGACTGCAGGGAAGGTGACCCTGTGTTTATCACATTTAGGAAGCTGGTTTTGTAAGTCATGAGCCAAGTTTGATAGTCAATAACCCCAGCCTTGTCCAATTTCTGTCAAATGGTCATTTTCTCTGGTTTGGATTGTTCAGCAAAACGAGTGATGTCAGTGTCAGGGAACAGATCACTGCAATCTGTCAGCATTAAGCAGATCAGGTCAGGTTCAGCACAGATCAGGTCCAGGTGCAGCATTCTCTGTCAGCATCAAGCACTCCCAAGTCATTCCATTTTAGGCAGCCAGTGCTGGCATCAATCACTCCATGGTCAGCTAAAACACAGATGCAGAGTAAAGCTCCATCTACTCTGCATCAACAATGTACCTCAGTCCCAGCTTCCGAAAAAAAAAAAATCACCCCTACTGCACCAATGTCACTTTTTATTTTTTGATTTCCCACATTGGCCATTCTGCAGGTTCTCTGACCAATATTAATAATTAGTCCTGAATTTGGGATAATTATCTGTACAAAGAACTGACCACTACAGAGTAAACTTGTCTGCCTCACCTGAGGCAATTGGGAGGAAAAGTACTTTCCAGTGTCAATCAAGCACCCCCCCCCCTACTGGTGAGGTAGCCACACAGCAGCACCGTTGAGTTACAGATTTCTTTGCCTTAAACATATGACAAAGAAATCACAGTGCTGCATTGGAAATGTTTAATTGCTGAGAAATTGCCAAAATGTCAAAGGGTGCAGTGAATTCCTCCCCCTCACACAGAGTATTACGAACTTTCAGGATCTGTATAAACTTGCTTGCTACGCAGCCCCAGATGTGGTGTTCTTTCTGCAGCACCACACAGCTCCAGTAATGATACCATATGTTGAGTTTCTAGGACCTGGGATTGCAGGGAATGTTAACGTCAGTGTTATCCGTCCCAGTAAACATGTTAACAGCAGGGGGCTGTTAAACTATGTGATGAAATTATGTCAATTTGATTCTTTCTACAGTTCGCAGATGGTTCTGATACTGAAGAAAAGCGAGCTACCTCGAACAGTCATCAGGTGTGTATATTAAATTCTCACCAGTTCTTGGGCTTTTTATCTTGTCGATTTTCTCCCCTCCTCTCCTGAAGACATTGACTCCTTGCTGGGTTATGGTTACTCAAGTGGTCGCCATTCAAATGCCTGCTCTTCATTTGTGAACCTAGACGTTGTCGACCGGCAATTTTACCAGGGAGGCCACCACTGTCGAGCCAGTGATTGTCTCCACCTGACGTGTTCTTTCTTTCTCTCTCTCTCTCTCTCTCTCTCACACACACACACACTTTCCAACTGGGGTCATTGGATAAAGACACAGAACTGAGGTTCCTCCTCATAGCGAGGGAAGGAAAACTGGCTAGGAACTCACTTAAACTAGGAGACACCAGGAGATGGGCCCTCTTGGACAGGAGTAATGCTCTGTGCATTGACTCCCTACAGCTACTGAACATTATTCAAACATTGACCATGTCCTGTTAAATGTTTCACTTTCACAATTGCAGGCATCCTGCCTATGATGAAGAGAACTGTTATGGAGCTATTTTACCACAGGTGATTACTGCTGGCACAGTGACCCGTCGGGCGGTGGAGCCGACCTGGCTAACTGCCAGCAACGCACGGGTACGTGACGGTAACAAAGAATATTAGGAACATGAATTTTTTTCTCTAAACACTGTTGATAACAGGCCATTCCTCACTATCCTTATCTAAAGGAAATTGTTTGATGGGACAGTGTAGAGGGAACTTTCACTCTGCATCTAACCTATGTCGTACCTGACCTGGGGTTACTTAATGCTGACAATAAATGCATGGGAATGCTTTGCATTGATCAGCACCAACAGCCATTGTTAATGAGCCCATGCCCACACAAACAAACACACACACACACACACACACACACACACACACTGACTAACTAACTAACTATACATGTTGAATATTGCAAGAAAAGGTAAACTAGGGTAAAATTCCTATTTTGTTAAAGATGTCAGGGAGCCTGTGATTCAGGTGCCAGTGTTTTGCTGCTGCTCCTGATTAGGTCAGGCTATGCTCCAGCTGGTCAGTGTTGGAAGCCCTTAATTGCATAACAGCCTGAAGAATTAATATGTAAACATCAATTTAAAAAAATGAATAAATTTTCGACATTCCTGAAAACACAAACTTTTGCCGGGTTACAATTCCACAGGCGCCCTCTAGTGCCTGACCCAAGTGGCACATTCTTCATGCGTGAGCCCAGACACTGCAGACACTCGGGGTAATTATGACTTTGTGCAATAGTGTAAAACGGACGATAGCGAATCGGCAGCCCGTTTTACATCTCTCCCATTGACTTCAATGGAAATAAAAATCAGAAGAGGTGTAAAACAGGCTGCAGATTTGCACTCACCCGTTTTACACTATCGCACAAAGACAAAAATACCCCATGAGCATCTACAAACTATTCAAGTGTGTGAGGGGGGAGCGGGCGGGGGAGCATCACAGCCAACCCCAATCTTACTGTCATTTGACAGCCACACAAGCACAACGGGATCACTGGGTAGTGATCAGAAGCAAGATCACCAGCTGATTTTTTTCCCCTGTTCCTAGCTCTGGGTTACTGAGCCCAATTGTAACACTCCTACAGCTAACTTAGCTCAGATTAAGAATGGAATTTTCCTGGTCTGCACATCTCATTACTACCCAGGGCAGTGCATTTACTTACTGAGGTGCCATCTTGGGAGCCACTATTTTATTATTAACTTTTGTGAACAATATAAATGGATTGCATTCCTTCCCCTCCCTCACAGGCTGACCGTGTGGGTAGTGAGCTAAAAGCAATGGTTCAGGTACCGCCCGGGTACCACCTGGTCGGAGCAGATGTCGACTCGCAGGAGCTGTGGATTGCTGCCATCCTCGGAGAAACCCATTTTGCTAGAATACATGGTAAGCCGGTCACGCTGAGGGTAGAGGTGTTGTAGGCGCATAAAGCCCAAAAGTAGGCTTCATCGTAAGGTTCAGACGTTGATCTCATTTAAACAACTTACAGATCAAGGAAGCACCTCCCAATTGATTTTTATCAAATAAAGATCCTGCGATCACATGGCCTTTCAGCCTGACTCAAATCATGATGTGCCAGCTGCATCTTTCTACCTTATATTACGGGGGTAGGTAAAGCAGTATTGTTTGATGGAAAGTGGGTGGTCGGTCTCTGGCCTCTTGTGCATACCCCCCTCCCTTTGCCCCATCATTGGCAGCTGTGCCTTTAGCCTTCTAGTCTCCATGCTCTGGATGACATTAATCAGTCTTGAATTAACTTATGGGGGCTGTCTGGGTTTAACCAGAATAATAGGCTATCTATGTACGCCCTAGTGTGCCAGGATAGTGTAGAAACCTCTCTTCAGTGGGATCCTCACAAATTAATTTTCGCGCTCTGTCTCTGAAGTCTGATGCAATTAGCAAACCATTCAGTTTGGTGACTCTTGTATCTTTGGCTATAAATGACTTTCCATCCACACCTCCCTCCCCTCAGGCTGCACTGCATTTAGCTGGATGACACTTCAGGGGAAAAAGAGCAGTGGTACAGACCTGCACAGTAGGACAGCTGCCACTGTGGGAATCAGCCGGGAGCACGCCAAGGTTTTCAATTACGGACGGATATACGGTGCCGGGCAGCCATTCGCGCAACGGCTCCTCATGCAGTTTAACCACCGTCTGACGCCTCAGGAAACCGAAGAAAAAGCGCGGCAGATGTATGCAACGACCAAGGGCATCCGGAGGTGAGCTCTCTCCATAAACCATTTACTCACTCCAATTCATTCTTATTGACAAATAACATGTTTACAGTGACGCTTGTTAGTCCTTTGACAGTGTTAAAGAGTGCAAGGCTGGGGCATCTAGTGACAGCATCAAGCACCTCTTGGATGGGTACCATTGTGTCACTTGATTTTTCCGTTTCTCACACTAGCTCTCCTCACTTCTCTCTGAGTCAGGTTGCATGTTCGTGTTAATTTTGAGTGTGATTTTTGTGGTGCAGACTCACTCATTTACCTTACATGAAGATGCAGGACTATCCTCTGCGGAGACTTATGTCCTGTCTGCCTGGGATGGATCAGATGGGAGTGTGAGGAAAGAATGTGCGTGAACAGTTGAGGGAGATTAATCCACACTGAATTAAATTGGTTATTTTTCAGGAGTACTGTATGTCCATCCATGCCTCCTCTTTTCGCCTCCCACCACTCAGTTTCTCACCACTGTCACCCATTTTTCCCCCATCTCTCCTGAAGGCACTGACTCTTGCTTATGGATAGTTCCATAAGCAACAGCTATTTTCCAATACCTCGCTCAAGTGTCCATTCTTCATGTGTGAGCCTAAATCATGAGTATCAGCAGCTTGTCCAGACTTCAAATGCAAATCCTGATGTACACTGACTATGCTACATCAGCAATGGCTAAGAATACATGCACAATACTGTACAATACAATACAAAGCAGACTGTGGATTGAAATATTTATTTATTTAAAGAGTTAGCCGATTACATAACTGTTAATGTTAATGGAGTGGGAAATCTTCTTCATCTAGTCCACAAACAACAAATAAAAGTATGTGGAAATTTTCCTCCAGTATAATAAACTGATGAGTTCAAATAACAGCTGAGGAGGATCAGTGAAGGCCACTGAAGTGGACAACTTAAATGGTTTCAAGAGACGATTAGATGTATTTCTAGTGAAAAAGAGGATGGGACGGACTGATCTCCGAACAAGAGGCAGGCTCGTTTAGCCTAATGGCCTAAGAGTTTTTACGGTCTCGTTTCATTACACTAACATTAAAGAGCAGAAACTGAAGTGACTACAGCCTGAATGCCGTCCGCTGCTTTGGTTTGAAACAGGTGTGTGCTTTCAGAAGATGGGGAGTGGCTGGCGAAGGAGATGGGTATCTCTGTGGAGAGAGCAGAAAACGGAACAGTCTCCTCCAAAGACGCACGGAGAATCCAGACAGAAGCTGCAAAAAGGTCAGCGTGCTTCTGGGAAATTGGTAAATGTATACCAAGCTAAAAATATCTAAATTGGTATAAATGTATCTATGTCAGTGACTCTTCGAATGAAGTTGGGAGGGGCAGGGCTGGTATTTGCAGCCCACCTTTTCTTCCTCTGTGGCTTACAACAGACTTGCAACTGGGCCACTGTTTGCAGCCTGATTGATTGTAGGATACTGATCTTTCTGGGATTCAGCTCCCTCTTCTTGCAAGGGAATGCTGTTAGGAGGCGGGATTATCCCAGCTTCACTTCGCATGGCTCAGTGCCTTTGGGCTGGGGGGGTGGCGGCAGTGGGATAATCAGCCTGGATTCCCTGATCAATACCCAGTGACTCCTGCTGGTGTGTGTGCGCGCATCCGCATGTACGTTGAAGGCACGATTAATCTCAGCCACGATGCTCCCGCAGTTGAAAAGCCTGCCTCATTGTCTGGCCTCGTGTGAAAAGTGGTCCAGTGAGGAATTGGAATTGTGTCCCATTACAAGCCAGCACCTTTAGGGGTGGGGAGGGAACGCTAAAATAAAATTGTACCAAGTTCATCCAGAGCCCCCGAAGGCAGGGTATAATCCTCACTGCCTTATTTCTCTAACTTCACTCATTACTATGCTATGTTCAATTAGAATATTCAACAATTTTAAAGCATTTTCTTTCACTTGGTCTGTACAGGTCTAAAGGTGCCAAGTGGAGGGTTGTGAAGCAACGGGTCTGGAGTGGGGGCACAGAGTCCGAAATGTTCAACAAACTGGAAAGTATCGCCACCTCCCGCTCCCCCCGCACTCCAGTATTGGACTGCTGTATTAGCAGAGCTCTAGAACCAGGTGCAGTAGGAGATGAGGTATTGCTGACCCTTTAGTCATTCTACTCATTTCAAAAAGGTTTAATATAGCAATGTCCTTTTTTTAAAAAAACCACAATCTTGGGATAAAGCACAAATGGCATTTATACAGGAGCAGCATTGATCCATCTTACCTCCCTCATTCTTCAGGCTTTTAAAGCCTAAGCTAGGAATCACCTAAATGCAACATCCTGAACTACATTGTAGTGTCTCCTATTCTTTGCAACCCTTGGTGGTGGTTTGCAATGTGGACTTAAGCCCCTCTGCTTAGTTGGTCAATAAACAAATGTTCCCAGGCTATGACCAGATTTTCTTTGTACAATGTGAACTTCTTCCTTTTGTTCCTTTTTATGTACAAAAGTGAAAATATGAAAAGTTTGGAAAATGTGATTGACCTTCTTCTACACTTTATTTTCCACGATTCTATGAGAATATAGTTGTTTTTTTAAAAAAATCTTTGGGCCTATCCAGATAGACTGCTTTTCTGGACCCGCACGGTGTTAAGTTCCTGTATCTATTCAAAATGTAGGTAATTGCTTTCTCTATTTCAGAGAGCTGTAGTTGCTGGCCTGAGAGTGGACAAACAAGTTTTATGTTGAGAGTTTTGGTTGAAAGAGTGAAAGCAGTTCGTTATGATATTTTAAGACTTAACAGCAACAGTTTGATTCATACACCCTAGTTTGACCATTTTGCTGTTCTGCCATTCCTTTCCCTCCATAGTTCATGACCAGCCGAGTGAACTGGGTGGTGCAGAGTTCGGCTGTGGATTATCTACACCTGATGTTGGTCTCCATGAAGTGGCTGTTTGAGGAGTTCAGTATTGATGGTAGATTCTGTATCAGCATTCATGATGAGGTCCGTTATTTAGTGAATAGTGAAGATAGATATCGAGCTGCGCTGGCACTGCAGATTACTAACCTCCTAACACGGTAAGAGACTTGATTTTTTTTCTTTCAGATTCAACTTTCTTTTTCCAGGTGTGACTTTGATTTCAAGTATATATTATTCGTTCAAAATTAAATAGGTATTTTTTTTATCTCCTCCAATGGCTCAGTTGATATGTAGAGTGTGAAACTGAGCAGGTCTCAAGTTCAATTCTGAGCCTGTGCTGAGTTAGCTGATTGAAGTGCTGCAATTGCTCCTGATAACTACCCCTTGACCACCTGCTTAAAAGTGCACGTGAGTGGACGCAAGGATCAAGCTTAGCTGGGACCGTCATTCCCATTAATTGCCTGCCACCACTCACTGTCTACACCTAAATGTGAAGAATGGCCACTTGGGTGAGGTGCCAGAGAATAGTCAATGCCCCCGGAACTGTACTTCAAGAGTTGGCACCTTCAGCACAGGAAACAAATTGGGAGAAATAGGAAAGGAAGTTTATTGTAATGTTTGATTTTTTTTAAAAAAACAGTAAATAATTTGCAAGATGTACTCCAAATATAGTGTGTGAAATATTTTGGTAGCTGACCTGTGCTAACAGCGAACCCCACCTTTTCTCGTTTCAAGCTGCATGTTTGCCTACAAGCTAGAGATGCAGGATCTCCCGCAGTCCGTAGCATTCTTTAGCGCAGTGGATGTCGATCAATGCTTGAGGAAGGAGGTGGCGATGGATTGTCAAACTCCATCCAATGTCACAGGGCTGCAGAGACGATATGGGATCCCACAAGGTACAGCTGACGGCCGTGTGTGGTGGGGTGTGCGTGTGACTAATTATGAACTTTGTGCTCCTACCTGAGAAATTGGATAAAATGGTTGATGAAATGAAGAATGAATGCTAGAAACTTGAAACAAAAAATAGAAATAAATGTACGGGAAGGCAGAAAGAGAGGTTAATATTTTGAGTGGAACTCCATCAGAACTTAATATGATCATTTCTTTTAACTGGAAGTTGGTGCAGTTTTTGTTACATTTATAATGAGATATTTTGTTGTAATGGGTGAGGATTACTTAAGATTGAAGATCTCTTCCCCTACCCCAATCAGTGTTTCTTTTCAAACTTATTTAATCCATTGTTGAAAAATTTTCCATTTTAACAGTTGTGGGCCTCCAACAGCCCATGCAACAAGTTCCTGATCTTTGAGTGGAGCAGAGAAGCCACAATTAATAAATGGGAACATCACAGGTTAGATTAATAGCATGATAACACCTGCTCTAAACAACTAAGTTATTATTCCATCTTCTCCATTAGACTCCCTGTAAAAAAAAAAGTTGTTTCTCAGATCAAAGTACTTTCTCTCTTTCCATGTTTACAATAAGCCAGTTACTCTTCAACCATTGGCAGCAGTATAATTAATATCACTTTTGCTTCTTTGTTCACCTCAACGCCTATGATTTAAAAAAATCAGGCAACCTCTACAGCGTATTGGAGTTGCATTATTCTAGACTATAGGTATTCAATGTTACTGTGATTTTCAGAAAGAAACCATTTTGAGGTAATCTAATTGAACTTTTCCAGATTGTGAAGGCAATTGACAAAACTGCTCCAGGCAAAATGTTCACTATGTTCACAGGACACAAGTTACAAATTAGGAAATTGGCAGTAAGAAGGGAAGTGAAGGGACCATTTTCAGCCAACGGCTAACTGAGTTGTGGAATTAGTTACCAGGGAGGACCATTGAAGTAGACAGTGTAAATAGGCAGAGACACAATTTGATTCATCTCTATAGAAGGTAGAGATGATCTGAAAAAAAAATGGACAATGTTGGGTCTGATGAACCTTTTCCTGTTAATATCCTCTCTTCTGTGATCATTTAGTTCTATGTTATCTTTGACTAACTCCTCAACATTCCACTCTAAATGAAGTACTTACAGCCTCTTAGTTTGAATATGTCACACATCCACGTGAGAGTCAAACTAACAAATTGGTTCCTCTGCGGGAGGCTTGCAGTTCCTCTGGTCTACAGCGTACAAAAGAATTGACAGAAAGGCTTACAGGAGCTGCACAGTACCAGATGTTAATTAATTATCAGCTTTTACTCTTTGCTTTAAAAGATTAATGTGGCACCACTTTAGTCATTATCTTTTGGAGCTTACAAAATATACATCTGTGTTTTTTGGCACCATCTGCAAAAGAAATTCTTATAAAAACTTCTGAATGCTGGCAAATGGCCCATTTAACACTCACCCCTGCCTCCCACAAGCATAGCTTTTGTCAAGCTCTCAAACAGTGGCTTTGATACTGACTATAGCCAAGTCCAATTCTAATCAGCCCCCCATGATGGATAATAGTTCTTCCTAATATGTGATTATATATTAAACTATCTAAAACTGGAGTGCTACAGTTGGCATCTGAACCATGGAGCTCCTGAGTACTTTCCAGTGACTCCTGCTTCCACCTCCCCAATTAAATAGCCTTTCAACACTCACTGTCTAGCTTCACACAGGAAGAACTGCATTTTGGTGAAGTAGGAGTGGGAACTGTATCCTAACAAGGGTCAGTACCTTCCAGCGGTGGGTAGAAAATTAATTTTTTAAAAAATCTTTGGCTTATCTTCTCGCCCATTAAGGTATTGTTGACTGGAAACCAAACCATCCTACCTCACAAAGGAACTGGATGTCGAAGACACTAACACTGAAGTTAGAAATGGGCCTTTCTTGTAACTGCTGCTACCACATCTGGCTGGGCTGAACCATATGAACAAGAAAGTTTATCATCCTGTGCTAAGTTAGCTTATCTTACCCAAAATGACAAGCATTGTTACAATTATTTTCCCAGCTAGACGAGGGAAGGATCATCACTCCAAATAGCTAGCCATTGACTCTGTTGGGAACTGCATGGAGGGACATGATTCGGCTTGGCTGAGTACCCCAGTAGTCAAAGAGCCTGACAACACTCACTTGACTTTAGCAGATCACAGGGGGAAGATGGAAATCTCTCCTGCAGCTGCTGCCACCACTACAAGACCTGCAAACTTTTGTTGAAAAATGAAATCTCTTCACAAAAGCAAGAAACACATTGTTCAGAGCACATGTCCTGCCAACTGATTATGGATTTGGCTTTCCTGATCAGAATCAATTCCAGTTTCTCCCCATCTGGATATGTTAGTTTTATTTTAAAAAAAGACACCCATTACTTGGAAAAGTAACAGTTAAAAGTTTTGTCACTTTTTTAATCAGTTTGAATTTTTCAGTTTTTAAACATACTTTGTGATTTACACTTTTCTTTCCTGCAGGAGAAGCACTAGATATTTATCAAATCATTGAAAAAACAAGTGGGTCTCTTAACAAAAGAAAATAAAGATAAAACAGGAACAAGTATTCTTCAGGCCAAAATAAGACCACTTCAGGGAAACAACACAGCTAACCCAATTTATCGGGTCTCACTTGAACTGATCATGAGTGGTGGTATTTCTCTGCCACTGAACTTGTACAAATTGATGATAACTTTACGAGAACGTCAAGACAACCCCTGAAAATCAGGATGGGAAATGATTCAAGTAAGCATGACAGAGCTGAACTGAAAGTCCGGAGAAGGATGATTACATTTTGAATGGTTCAGATCCTGCAATGGGTGCAAATTCACACTGTATGTCCTCACTTATTGCACACGCCATCTGCCATTGCTGTTATAGTTTCACCTTTTTCTTCTTTTTTTCTTTGGTTCTCTGTTTTCCTGGTTTTCATCTACAGGGATATTTGACTAAAAGACAGTAAAAAGTGCTGGTGTATTAATTGTACAACATATAAACCTCTATTTAAATGTATTTGCTTCATTTAACACAGAATTTCAGTAATGCTCAAAGACGTCTGCTCTCTTTCCTGTGCTGTAATTACTATAATTGTATCAGTATGAGCTGTGAATAACCACTTGACAAATCAACATGATCGTTTCTCAGTGATTATTCATGGGTCAGGAATTAGCACCATTGGGTAGCAGTAATAACTGGGTGTATTTAAAGTCTCTTAGTACGAGCAAGCTACTTGGCACAGCTCTCACTATAATTGTGCGCTCCATACTCACTGCAGACACTCCTCATTACCACTCACCAATCAGAAGGGAGTTGACTTGCACATTTAATCAAAGTGTAAAGTTCAGACTTCCTTTTCACTCCTACTGTGCGGAATTCCTGACACACCATCCTCTCTATTTGTGATTTAATCGCTTAAGATACGAACAACAACTGTTTTTTTTGTATATAAGGTAAGAATTGTTCTGGTTGCTTAGATGTAGTGATGTTGAAAATGCGTTAAGATTTCCTTTCAGAACACATTTGATATCATCAGTGACCATAGCATGTTTTTTGACCATAGCATGTTTTTCTACCCTACCCCTCAATGATTTGTTATGCTGCACTTTATATAAATTATGACAAACTACATTAAAATGCTGAGTAACCAAGACACAAAAAGAAAATTTATTCCATGACTGTTTAGTTCAAAAGAATTATTAAAAGTAAAATTGTTTCATATGTTAAACTGTGCAATTGACATCTCTATGAAATATGAAAAGTATTCAGTAGGAATAACAATCATCTAACAGGGACTCATTGCCCAAGACCATTTGCAGCACCTGTACTCTTCTACCTGTGACCCTTGACAGACTTGCTGCATCATGTGCCTCTAGCTTCCATTCACAGCCAGCCCGGATAGGATTCAGTGCCCCAGCAAAAAAACAATGGAATGCTATTATGCAGTAGGATTCTCCCAGCAACCATAAAAAGGCCCTATTATAATAGAACTATGCAATGGACTATTGACCCTGTACTGTCTCATAAGAAACAGGAGCAGGAGTAGGCCAACCGGCCCCTCGAGCCTGCTCCGCCATTCAATAAGATCATGGCTGATCTGACCCTAACCTCAAATCTAAATTCATGTCCAATTTCCTGCCCGCTCCCCGTAATCCCTAATTCCCTTTAGGAAACTGTCTATTTCTGTTTTAAATTTATCCTTTGGGGAAGTGCCTCCACTTAACACTCAACTGTGCCATGATTGAAATTAACTCAATGTGGAGAATTGCAGGCACAGACCTACACCTCCCTCTGTGGTGTAGTGTATTACAGCAGTCAATAGTGATCCTTGAGCAAGACATTGCTTGGGACTGTAGCCTTTGACAAAATGACCTCAAGAATCAGAAACTGCTTTTCCCTCTTTACCTGAACTTGTACTTCATTCCCATCATCCTGGATTTCCTCCGCTTCCTGTTCTTGGAGTGCTGCATCCAATGTGGCTGCATTAATCCGGAAATCTCGTGACGTGCTGAGCTTCATGTACTGCATCAAGTTCACCTATAAGAGGAAAAAAAAAACCTCTTTAGTAGATTGAGAAAGTGCAGAACATTGGATCACTTGGGCTGCAGCAGCTTTTCAAAGATAACTTGCCGACTCATTTGTAACAATTGAGGCTGAATCCTCATGTCAAAGGACTGGGTCACGAGGAACGACTGGAGCAAATTGGGCTGTTCAGCTTTGTAAGGAAACATCTGGGAGGGACCCCACAAAGAAACAAGATAGTAAATGACAGAGAAAAGATAAACACTACAAATTAAACTGCAACTGTAGAAACAAAGAAGCACAGATTAATGAAAGATAACATTAGAACATATCAAAGTTCTTCATACAGAATGATCAACATGTAGAATAGACTTCCAGATAGGATAGTAGCGGCAAAAACCATGGGTCCATTTAAGAACAAGTTGGATACGGCGGTTGGGAAGGGGCAGCAGTAAGAAAGGGAACAACTGCAGCAACTTTCTGGAAGATTAGCCAAGATGGGCTGAGTGGCCTTCATCAGTATTTAGTGAAAGAGAAGAACCAGCTTAGTTTACCAAAGCTGTCAGGCAAGAACTACATGTTGCCTCAATTCTCCCCATTGCTGTATCACAAATGTGTGCCGAGTAAAGTGGTCCACTTGCCACGGCTGTCTCTGCCAGATTATTATTCTAAATATATCCATAGCTTTACCGGCTACTGCCAACCCTTTACCTGAAACAGTATAAGGCTTGAGGAGAAAAAAATCTTTCAATTTTTTTCCAAATGATGTTTCCTAGATGTTTAAGGGGCAGAGTTAGGGCCATGAAGGGGAGAATATAGATTTCTCTGGAAGAATGAAAAACAGGCCAGATGTCCTCATCTGTACCTATCCTTGAAACATAGCCATTTTAAGCTTGTGGATCTTCATCTCCCTGTGAATCAGTCAGTCTGTGGCTTTTTAAAAAAAAACAGCACATTTTTGCATTTTACCATGTTTTAAACTATCAGTGACCAAATTCAGCAGTCAGATGTGTGATCACGATGCAGTGTACAAAATTTGGGCCAGATCCTTGTGCTAAACTCCCAATAACAATAACAGCCATCGACTGGCACCGTTGGTAGGAAGCAGCAAAATACCCTTGCCATTAATTGCACTGATGCCTGTTGTATCCCACTTTGAGCTATTGTGATGATAATAATAATGAGAAAAAAATGATTTATTTGCTGTAAGCTGGGTAAACTTGCAAAAGAAAAATTCTGAACACTCCATTTATCATGGGCTAATGTAGTTTGCAATGTTGCAGTGGGCAGAAAGTGGAAAATCTGTATCTAAGTTTGGCAATAATCTGGAAAATTTTAACTGTCTGGAGAGCAGCAGCAGAAAGCACGTCCCTTGATTCAGATTTCAGTACAGGGTTTTTTGCAAAAATTGTTAAATTTTTAACATAGCTTAAGGGTCTTTATCTGGCACACTGTATGCAGTTTAGGTCAATTGATAAGGATATTACTGCCCTTGAAAGGGTACAGAGGGGAGCAACATGTTTCAGAAATTTAATTTGAGAGGGGTTAAGGAAGTTTGGATTGTTTTCTTTGGAACAGACAACTTTGAGGTGACATAAATGATGACTTCAAGATTATGAACAGGTTGACAAAACTGATCCAGGCAAATTGTTCAGCAATGAAAGGCTCAAATCCCAGGGGACTAGAATTAAAACCAACTTTGGAGTAAGGAAAATTAGAGGTCTTACTTCTTCACCACAGGGCAATCAATTCATAATATAAGTTATCAGGAAAGTATATTGAAGGTGGAATAAATGGGCTTGAGACATTTTGATACATCTCTGGAGAAAGGATTGAGGAATATAGCCAGACGATCGATTGGTGGAGTTGATCAGGGTTGATCTATGAAAGAGAGATAGACTTATTGGGCCTAATGGCTTTTTCCTGATCTGTAACATTATAGATGCCACAGATAGAATTATAAAGGAGATTGACTACCCTAGGGACAAGCTGTTTATATTTGCTTCAGAGTCTTTTTGTCTCTCCACGATAATGTAATTTTTCTGACTGCAAAAAACAAATAAAACAAACTCAAATCGCAAATCAACATGATTTCCCCAATAAAGTAGGAGGGCAGCCACCTACCTTTGATTTCTTGGTAAGGTGAATCAGAAATTTCTCATACTGCTCAATGGCAAATATCAGATTGGGTATTGGCTTGGTTTCACGGAGCACTCGGGCCTGAAAATAGAACAATGAGACATGACGTAAACTACTGTCAGCCTGAAAGACTTCGTGCAGCAGGTCACTGAAAGGGCAGGGTAATGATCACACCACATCTTTTGAATGAATGCACATATAATGCCTTAAGGATCCATAATTATCCATGAAGATTATAGCAAGTTACAAATTTATTTCACAAGTGAGAGTGTTACAGTAACATTTTGCACATGACAACAAGAAGTGAGGCATTTCCAATGGCCTAGTCTAATGGTTCAAAGCACCGCAAGACACAGTACAGACCCACAGAAGGTCTCATGTTTGATTCCCAGTATAGGCCGAGTTAATTGATCTTTATTATGTACTTTAATTGGCCTCTTTGCCCTTGGGCTGGAGGTGGGGGTTGAAACAACTTGGGTTCACACTTGCAAACACTATCCAATGACCCCTTCTGGAAAAGTGTTGGACAGCTGCTAGCAACCATGGCCTTCAGGAGAGGAGGTGAGAAAACTAGTGGGGGAAAAAAAGTTGTTGCCAACATACAAATTATGTCACACACAAGAGTGTAAAGTGAAATAACCAAATCCTGTCACAGAATGAAATTTCGGCAAAACCTCAATACTAAAATTCACTGAAATAATTTATTTCCTTTGTAATTAACATATATAACCATTACTGTTCAAACTAGTTAATTAAAAAAAAATTCTGCTGGAAATTGTGTGTTTAGACGTCAAATGAGATTAGGATAAGGCCTGGCTGTCATGCCCTCCACAGTTAAGGCTGGCTGAAGCCTTGGGCTCACACACAATGATCGTTTAGCTGTAGCGGAGGCTGCCAACACCTGTGAAACCACACCCCAAGAGTCAGTCGTCAGGAGAGGAGATGGGGAAAGCTAAAAGAAAAATCAGATTCTTGTACCTGGCATAAATTGAAATATTAAAAGTAGCGTTTCTAACTTGCTTCAATCGAATTCTCAGTATAATGCCCTTGAACCCTTCTGAGTATGATTCGTCTTTTATTTGTACCTACTGAATATATCTTTAGATAACGTAATAGTTAATGGTTATTATCCCTCTTAACAGGCTTAGAGGTCTGAGTCATGAGTAAAGACTAGAAGTATATAATGAAAATTACTTTAAAATTAATTGAGAGTGGGACAAAGGGCCACAAGTTCAAACTCGTAAAAGGCAAATTTAAGACCACTATCAGGAAATTCTTCTTCACAGTGATTAACACATGGAATGGATTCCTTGATAGAATAGTGGTGACGAAAACCCTGGAATCATTTAGATGCTGCAATCGGAGGACTTTAGGGTCATTCAGTATGGATGAACCAAGATGGCCAAATGACCTTCCTCATCCATAATTATGTCGTGAACAGAAGGCCTCTGAACTGGATTATAGATTTTGCAGATCCTATACCGTTGCTGCGGTGATGGCTGCCATCTCCTTCTTCTTGTCCTTTTTCTTTTCTGCACCTGCTCCGAAGCTCACCGTCTCACTCTGGATATTCTATTCGGGAAACTCGAGAGTTAGAATTAGAATGGTCAACAACTTGTTCTTTCCCCCGCCCTACCCCAAAACAATAATGAAATATTCACATAGTTACAAGAACTACAACCTACTCAAAATAAGTGTACTACAAGCTATGATCTGAAACTTGGGGGACTTCCCAAATAGTAATGGTTGACATTTCAAACAGGACAAATGCACAACTGAAATACAGATTCTTTTCAAAAATAAATTTTAAAACAATCTAAAAGAGCCCCATACTTTGATCATATCTATACTGAACTTAGTCAGCGCAGGTATTTACATTTAACAGGCTACATTAGTTTACGGTAAATGAACCACTTGGTGTGCCACAAAACAATATATGCTGGTTGCAGGTTCAACCCCTGGTCCATGCTGAGTTAACCAACATCTCTGAGGGTGCTACAATTTCCCTTGGATTGAGGGAAACATCAGTCAGAGTTCCTGTTCCTAATCACTATCCAGTGACCCTTACTGGAACGTATGTGACCAAATGTCAGGTGAGAACAGAGTTGAGCTTGGTCATGATGTCCCTCCCTTCCTCCTCTCCCTCCCTCCCCCCCCCCCCCCCACCACCCTAGTTAAAGTCTGCTAACTGGGGTGGGGTGCCGGATTTGTTATTATTTCTTTAGATAACTAACAGAACAAAAAAATCATAGCATTGACTGATTTACGCCACGTCGCAGTCTGCAACAGTACTGAATATCCAGCATCGGTGCGCACACATACCAAACACCCAACACTGACCCTCTGCAACCAAATATTACACAGTAACTTAAAATGTACCAAAAATTGCTAGAAAATCATATACAACTATATGAATAAATACTAAAAATGAATTGTTACATACCTGAACATAGGTTATGAAAGCATAGCACTGTGGGGTCAGGTGTGATCCTGAAAGTTTAACCTGAAGGCAACAGATCAAAGACTTTAACTTACCGTTCGATGGATTGTTTATCATATGCCTAGATTCTATGGTGGGAGAACTTTAACATGTTACAACACGTTACACCACGTGGTGGAGCGATGCACGCTTGCTCTCAGGTGCTGCTCAGCTCCTGATCTCGTTGCAACGCTGTGGGAGGTGCCAAGCTCCTCGCGACAGAGGGAGGGAGAAAAATGAAATAAAATCAGATCTCTAGGCTCTTCTTGCATGCAGTCTCATGGCACTGGCAGAGTCTGAAAGCAGGTCATCCCTCAGCCTGGCATGGTTTGTAACCCACAGCAGAGGGATTCCATACCCCTCTTTGACCAATCTTTTATTCACCTGTCCTGATACTTTGTTCTTTGGCTTCCAATCCAATTTTTGATTATGCCTGTGAAGCACCTTGGAATGTTTTTCTACACTAAAGATGCTTTATAAACGTAAGTTGCTCTTGAATGCATTATGCCTTGGACGGCAGGATTGCAGATTGTAGCTGCAATTTCCCACCGGCAAGAGTTCAGTATTGCCTGTACCAGCAAGGGTGAATGCAAAGCAGAGATCAGCTGCTTTCCCACAAGGACCGGGGTGGGGGGGGAATATATGACCTGCCAGACAAGCACCCCAGGACACCCTTATTCATTTCCTAAACAACCACTGGTAGAAGGCTGGGGCCAGGTTGTCTGCCTTTCCTTCTGGCTGGGAAATGGAGCAAGAGCTGGAGGGGGAAGAATACATTAAAACAAACAAAAAGCTGTCTCTACCCAATGGTTCAGTGTATAAATACACTGTCTGATGTGTTACTGAGGTATGTGGACCAGGAAAGTCTCAGGTTTAATCTCTGATCTGTGCTGAGTTAACTGATAGCAACTGATGAAATGGAAGGGTGCTACTTGGCCTCAGTATCACAGAGGAGGGTAATCAGATAAAGTTCTGACTGGTATTCAGCGACCCCTGTTGGAAATTGCATGTGCTTACACTTCGAGGACAGGATCAGCTTTGACTGATGCCCTCCATGGCTTAACAACCTACTAACACTGTCAAAGTATACGCACAAAGAATGGTGCTGGAATGTTGCCAGTGGCCATGGAACCAAGTCACTGCCTTTAGGAAGGGGGGAAAAAATGATGTAAATCAGATTGTTTTAATCTGTCCCACCAACTAGCACAGGGTAGTTTGTGGCTCTGGATCTACCAGGGAATTGTTTTGCTGCCCCCTTGTGGTTCCATTGCTTGTAAAAAGAATGCAACACCTGACATTACCAGCAACTGAACCTCTCCTAGCTTGACCTGTACTTTGTAGACTTAAACTATAAAATGCTGGAATACAAGAATGGAATCTATACAATGTGTATAAAACATTGGGGTATAAAACATCAAGGTATACAGCAAATTTTATTAAAGAGGTAATGTCTTAATTGAAAATGCAATTGTATTTGGGAAGGGAGAACTGCTGTATGACATGATGCGCAGATGACACAATTATTCTTTAAAATTACATCATTGTGTTCTTCATTTGCTAACAAATGAGAAAAGGTGTGTCCAATATTTTTTCATGAAGGTGATGCTCTTTTAAATAAATATTCCACACTGATCAAGAGGGAGAGAGAGAGTTGTACACCAACTGAGGTCTCTTTTCCCAGGAAATCATCTGTGAATTAGGTCAGGCCCAGGATACAAAGAAAGTAATAGGAGGTGCAAAAAGGAAATATGAAAAAAAAATTGCAAGTGATAGCAAAGCTAACAGCAAAGTTTTTATAAATATATCAAGAGAAACAGTGTGGTAAAGGGGAATGTGGGCCCAATAAAGATAGATGCAGGCAAGACTATAATGGCTAATAAAGAAATGACAGACTTGTTAAATAAGTACTTTTTAATCTGTTTTCCCAGTGGAGTAAAAGGACAAAATGCCAGAGTATAGGGGAACCTAAAAGTAAGTCAAGGGAGGAACTTAGTGGATTTAATATAATTAAGAAAATAGTAATTGAGAAAATAATGCGATTTAAAATAGACAAATCTTCAGCACCTGGGGTGGAAACAAAGAAATAGGGGAAGAAATTACAAATACATAAGTCATAATTTTCCAAAGCTCTTTAGATTCAGGAATTGTGCCTATGGATTGGAAAATTGCAAATGTCTCTCCATTATTTAAGAAGTGAGGAAGGAACAAACCAGGCAACTACAGACTTGTCAGTTTAACGTCAGCTGTGGGGAAGTTACTGGAATCTATCAAGAAAAGAGTGACTGAATGCTTTGACAAGTATGAGCTGATCAAAGAGAGCCAGCATCAATTTGTGACAGGTACGTCATGTCTGATTAATCTAGTTGAATTTTTTTTTTTTTTTTTTGAGTAGGGTATAGTGGATAGGGGAGTGTCTATGGATTTGTCTATTATGGAATTTCAGATAGCATTCATTCTGCACGAGATCAAAAACGAGGCGCATGGAATTGTAAGTAACCTTGTGACCTGAAATGGTAATTGGTTGGGAGACAGAGCATAGGGATAAAAGGAAAGTACTCTGATTGGCAGATGTGACAAGTGGTGTTATTTAGGGATCTGTACTGGAGCGTCAGCTTTTCACCATATATAGTAATGATTTGGATGAAGGAATAGAGAGTTGCATATCCAAGTTTGCAGATGACATTAAAGTAGGAGGCATAGTAAGTTGTGTAGATGGGAGCAGGAAGTTACAAAGGGACACAGACAGGCTAAGTGAGTGGGCAAAACTATGGCAGATGAAGTTCAATGTCGGAAAGTGTGAGGTCATCTACATTGGACCCGAGAAAGTCAAATCGGAATATTTTCTTAATGGGGAGAGTGTAGGAACAGAGGGATGTAGGTGTCCATGTACACAAATCACTAATAGCTAGTGCACAGGCACAAAAAGCAGTCAAAAAGTCTAATGGAATGTTGGCCTTTATCTCAACAGGGTTGGAATACAAAAGTGAGTAAGTTATACTTCAGTTATATATACCCATCTGGAGTATTGCGTTCAGTTTTGGGCACTGCACCTCAGTCAAGATATATTGGCATTGGAGAGGGTGATGCGCAGATTCACCAGAATGATACCGGGGATTAGAGGGATAAATTATAAGGACAGGTTGCATAAACCTAGTTTGTATTCCCTTGAGCTTAGAAGGTTGTGAGGCAATCTAATCAGGTGTTTAAAGTGATAAAGGAATTCAATAGGGTAGATAAAGAAACTATTTCCTCTGTTGGGGGAAATCCAGAACAAGTGGGCATAATCTTAAAATTAGAGATAGGCCATTCAGGAGTGAAATCAGGAAGCACTTTTTCACACAAGGGGTATTAGAAATCTGGAATTCTCACCTCCCAAAAAAGCTACTGGTGCTGTCAATTGAAAGTTTCAAGATTGAGATCAATATATATTTTTGTTAGGTAAGGGCATCAAGGGATATGGAGTTAAATTACAGATCAACCATGATCTATTAGAATGGCGGAAAAGGCTCGAGGGCCTGCATGGCGTACTCCCGTTCCAATGTAATGGTCTTATTGTTGAAAATTCATCTGATAAATATACCCCATATTGATGTTTTTTTTAATAAAAATAAAAGGGAGCAGGCAGCTTCAGTAAATAAGAATCAATAATTCAATACTCACCAGCTTCTCAAATCTTGCAGGGAGGTGTGCCACATGTCCTGTGTAATCCTGGATATACTGGGTGGGAGGACAAAAGAAATTAAAAATTAAAGTACCATATAGTCAAGCAGGAAGAAGCAGTTTCTCATATTGTCAGGATAGTTCCTTACATCTATCCAGGAGAACTGGATCGCTAGATATTAGAAGTACTAGGCACTTACAAAGAGGAACATTTTAGCAATACTATAGAAGCAAGGCTGCTCCTCCCCCATCCTCTTCCCAACCTTCACGATCCAGTTAGATTGGCCAACTGGTGCACCAGAAGAAGAAAGCGAACACAGAGACAATTCTTCCTCCTCCTCTTTCATGTGAGTTGCCCAAGAAATATTCAAAAAGAAATTCCTGATTTAGCAGGGAATGGAGTGAGTTTGGGGTAAGAAAAAGATGAAGAATGGTCAGATTGGATCTTGGAACTGGGATTGAACAATGAAGTGAAGTTGTCTTTTGGCTGGTCAAACTCATTTTCTATTGAGATTGTTTTGACAGAAAAATTGCCAACTGTCCACCTAAAAAGGCACACAAATGATTTTACCTGCGAGCAAGTTTCTTGCACTTACCTACCAAGCCATTAAAGGAACCCCCATTTTAAAAACATTTATTATTATCCCCCCTTCCCTTTTCTTTGCTCTCCCCATCACACCCACCATGATTGAATGGTGAAAGGGCCAGGTAATTCAGATTGGGGCTGTGACGTGGTGGAATACAAACCAGGTCTATGGAACCTCACCATCCAATTTTACCCCCCTATATTACCCCCCAGGATACTATAAGAAAGTCCACCCATAAAAGTCCAATACATTGTTTACAACACCTTCTGTCTTACTGTAATCATGTAATCGCAGTATTGATCAGGATTAAGCTGCAGCAGTTCTGCATACTTACATATTTCACCAATGAGGTGAGAATGTTGTACATTTTGGCTAGCTCCTTCAGGAGAATGTCCACACAGCTCCCTGACGGAATGGATGTCTGGATCAGCTCATGGAAAGCAGTCAGCAGGGTGCCCAGTTGAAGGACAATGGCTTTCTCTACAGGTTCTCTCAAAGTTGATGCTTGAGTGTTCTCATCTGGGATGGAGAACAGATTTAATATGAGCAGCCAAGATGTTGAGCGATTGAGTTACAACCTTTAACCACCTACCTGGTTTCTACGACCTAATCTGTTATGTAGTCACTTCCAGCTTGCGGTCAATTACTACTGAAAGACTGATTCCATTCAAACTAATCCCCATTTATTACCTTTGAGGGATTTAATGGCATACAACACGTATACTGAACATGAATACAGTTCGAAAGGGCAACCGACCCTTGCAAGAAAGTGTGCATGAGTATGGACATGAAGTGGTGGTGGGGGGGGGAGGGGGAGAAGAGGAGACAGAATTGAACTTGGCTGTGAATCTCCCTCCTCCATGATAGAATAGTCTGCCAACGCTCACTGTGTAGGCTGACACATGAAGAATAGCCACTTGGATGATGAAAAGGTGGCTGGAAAGCATGGAACCGTATCCCAGCATAAGTCAACGCCTTCTGGAGAGGGGATGAGCACAGAAAATGGATTGGGGGGGGGTGGGGTGGGGTGGGCGTGGAGGAAACCTTTTATCTCAGTAATACACACTTCATTTTCGGGTCACACTTCTCAGAAGCCAGAGTACAATCATCCCTCTAAACACCTAAACAAAATAAGAAGTTAGTACAATGAGACCACTGTAGTACCTCTCCCAAGTTAATCCGAGGCCAGTTATACCAGTTCCTTTACCGATAAACTAAATGGGACTAAACTAGAACACTATGATATGACTATTCAATTGTGGGCTTATGCGACCTTGTACACTGCTCCAGTGATGCCCTGTTGCATTGTGAAGCCACTCACTATCGACCTGCAACTATCTATTCTTCCACCCATTTCCTCTACCTGTCAGTACTTTGTCAGAGCTCAGCTGGCCTTTCAGCTTTGTGATGAGCCAGTCGACTTCTTCAAGAACCTTCTCCGCTTGGGACAAAACCAGCAGCTACGAAAGAAAAAAAAGTTAGTGCAGCAACTACTGATTTTAGTAACTAAATATTCTCTTTGTAGAGTGATTAAATCAAACTAGCATAAAATGCATTAAAAGATGTGCAAAACAAAATGTGACATTTTTGTAGCAAAGTAGTTTTCTGTTTATTAACCAGATTGGATTTTATTAAATGATAAACAGGAGGGAAAAACGGATGCTGGGCTGTTGCATGTCGAACAGGCAAGTTCCCCTCCAAATCAGATACAATCCTGACTTGAATATATAAGGGGAAAAATTGGATAGGGCCTGTTTTTGGGCAGGAGTAGCACGATCTGCAGTTATCCCGCATCCAATGGTCCCTGCGCAGGCAGGGCGAGATTTTCGTCAGGCCTAAGGACTTACCTGCAATCTGTGTTGGAAATCAGCGTTGAATGAGGATTCCATGCAATTTGCACTTTCCACCAGCAGGGGGAAGCTCCAATCTCTTAAAGGCAGGCTGTCTGTTAGAAATCTCTTAAAGGTAGCTGGTACCTGTTATTTGCTGTATGTAACAGCCTGCTGTCTGCATAGAGTCTGAACGGAGATCAGACATCGCAGACATCGTAAAGCACAGATGCAGGTCCCATCCCTATTTTCACATACTGATGAGTTATCTTAAAACATTGAATAAAGGTTACGCACCACTAAATCCCACATCCTCCAATCTGCCTCACCAATCCAGACCTCACCAATCTGCCGATCTGAGGCTCCGTGCACCAAGGTTCTCTGCTGATGCACCAGAGGCCTTGGTGCAAGTGGTGGACAGAAGGAGGGACATCCTATATCCGTGGTTGGGGGGGGTGGAGCAAGAGGCCCTCCAGACATACACCCAAAAAGTAGTGGGAGGCAGTAGGAGATGAAGTCAATGCCAGGCGCACAGCATCATGAACATGGATGCAGAATAGGAAGAAGTTCAATGCTTTGACATGAGTGGTCAAGATGAGTGAGGTCAACTTTCAAGTGGCGTCTCCTACCAACTACACCACTAGCCGCATCCATTGCTCCATGCACTACATCCCCCATCATCCACATACCAACAAACTCTTTCCATCGGTGCTCAACCCTCTCACCCTTACACATTACCACCGTTGCAAGCTGCCCACCCACACCTAACAGGCCACATAAACTGGCAGCTATTCAACCATGGCAGGCACATCAGACAGACAGACGTCCCACTTTCTTGTAGGAGAAGCTGGCACATATCAGGAGGCAGCAAGTGGCAGTGGCATTTTGTCCCTCGAGCCTGTTCCACCATTCGATCAGATCAGGGTGGACTTGTGACCTAACTCCATATACCCGCCTTAGCCCCATACTCCTTAATACCCTTGGTTCACAGAAATCTATCAATCTCAGATTTACAATTCTCAATTCAGCTGGCATTAACTGGCGTTTGCAGAAGACCATTCCAAACTTTTCATACCCTTTGCACGTAGAAGCATTTCCTAACTTCACTCCTGCATGTCCTGGCTCTAAATGTTAGGCTATGTCCCTGCGTCCTAGTTTTCAAGTGTAGCAGTTCTCCAAAAACAGTTACAAATGTCTCGGCAGCCAGAAGCAATAATCCAGCCACTAACCTGTAAATCCTGCATGGTCCCTTTAAATAGCGCCGGTGGGCGGTCCTCCAGGCACTCTTAAGACATGCTCAGATTGTCGGGGTTAAGACTGTGCGTTGAGTTGGGCGTTAAGTACCAAAATGGTGTCTATCACTATAAATCAGCATTGTACACTGATTGAAGCCATTTTCTCCCTACTTTACATGCATGATTCCACGTTCGTTATCTGCGCCTGCGCGAACTCCTATACCCAAAATGGCGTCTGGCGCACGTCATGCTGGAAACGTGCGTGCGCATCCAAGATGCCATCTTGGATGTCGAAGAGGCCGTGTCGCGCCAAAACAACGGGCACTACACGGCCCAATTTAGCGCCCATATTGCTGTTCCTTCATCATCACTAGATCAAAATCCTGGAATTCCCCAGACAACACTATTGTGGGAGCACCATCACAAGGAATGCAGCAGTTCAAGAAGGCCCACCACCAGCTTCTCAGAGTAACTAGGGATAGGCAATAAATGTGGCCTTGCCAGCATCACCCACATCCCAAGAACAATTTTTTTTTAAAAAGGCAGCTTAAAGTATCACTGGCAAAGCCAAGAGGCGAGCAGCTCTCTCAATTGCAAGTGGTGAGTGACCTTGGTAGAAAATGGAGGGTAAAAAAAAAATCAAGATCCTCGCAAAGCTATAAAAAGTATCTAAAATGTCAGTACTGCACAATAGCTCTCCAGCATCAGAGGCCAATCTTCACCCCCTGCCCTGTGGAATTCTCTTCTAAGCCACTCCCATGTTGCTATCTCCTTCCATGCCTTCAAAAGCCTCTTAAAAACAGAATGATTTGATCATGGCTTTAGTCTCCTTCCCAAGTTTCTTCACTTCTCATTCAGCATCCCCTCACCCCCTTTAATGTATCTTGAGTGCATTACGTTTATTCAAAGAGCGCTTTGTAATTTCAAGTTGTTATTGCATCAAATAATCCTGCCAAAATGTACTTACCACGACAGTTGGAGCTGCAGTCTTCGAGTTCACCATGGCAAAATGGGATTGTTCCTCTATTTCAATGTCCTTTAGAAGACAAGAAAGCAACATGGTTACTGCACAGTAAACAGCAAAGCACAATCCACCCAGAATAGGAAGGGAACCAATCAAGCATGAACAATGCAGAACATAGGGTTACATAGCTATTCTGGTCGCTGCATGTAGCAACATCATAACCAAATGAAGGAAGATTTCCTCTGTTTGCTATTTCTAGTGAAATTGTAAAACATGTTCACAAAATGTATTTACAGTTTCATTAGAAATACCATCTAGAAAAAAATCATTCCCATTGACTTATCTTCGGAGGAGGGCGACAGAACCTTCCTTCAGGAGATGAAATGGGTGGGTACAGTCCATGACACAGCTGATTGTACGGGTCTGTGGAAGAAGCAGGCCCGATGGGCAGAATGGCCTTTCCTTATAGAATCATAGAAGTTTACAACATGGAAACAGGCCCTTCGGCCCAACATGTCCATGTCGCCCAGTTTATACCACTAAGCTAGTCCCAATTGCCTGCACTTGGCCCATATCCCTCTATACCCATCTTACCCATGCAACTGTCCAAATGCTTTTTAAAAGACAAAATTGTACCCGCCTCTACTACTGCCTCTGGCAGCTCGTTCCAGACACTCACCACCCTTTGAGTGAAAAAATTGCCCCTCTGGACCCTTTTGTATCTCTCCCCTCTCACCTTAAATCTATGCCCCCTCGTTATAGACTCCCCTACCTTTGGGAAAAGATTTTGACTATCTACCTTATCTATGCCCCTCATCATTTTATAGGCTTCGATAAGATCACCCCTAAACCTCCTACTCTCCAGGGAAAAAAGTCTCAGTCTATCCAACTTCTCCCTATAAGTCAAACCATCAAGTCCCGGTAGCATCCTAGTAAATCTTTTCTGCACTCTTTCTAGTTTAATAATATCCTTTCTATAATAGGGTGACCAGAACTGTACACAGTATTCCAAGTGTGGCCTTACTAATGTCTTGTACAACTTCAACAAGACATCCCAACTCCTGCATTCAATGTTCTGACCAACGAAACCAAGCATTCTGAATGCCTTCTTCACCACCCTATCCACCTGTGACTCCACTTTCAAGGAGCTATGAACCTGTACTCCTAGATCTCTTTGTTCTATAACTCTCTCCAACGCCCTACCATTAACGGAGTAGGTCCTGGCCCGATTCGATCTACCAAAATGCATCACCTCACATTTATCTAAATTAAACTCCATCTGCCATTCATCGGCCCACTGGCCCAATTTATCAAGATCCCGTTGCAATCCCAGATAACCTTCTTCACTGTCCACAATGCCACCAATCTTGGTGTCATCTGCAAATTTACTAACCATGCCTCCTAAATTCTCATCCAAATCATTAATATAAATAACAAATAACAGCGGACCCAGCACCGATCCCTGAGGCACACCGCTGGTCACAGGCCTCCAGTTTGAAAAACAACCCTCTACATGCTTTTTAAAAAAAAACACATTAAAATAATCTCCAAAATTAAATGATTCAGATCATTGATTGCATCATGAGACCCTAGAGAAAAATTTGGTATTGAAGACATCAAGCTGAGGAAATGGAATCCCTCAATTTTTCTTCCTCAAATTTTGATATTCAGTGTCAAACAGACTCAAGTCAAAAAAATGTTAGTTATGTAAAGTGTGAAAGGCTATTGGGATAAGTATACGCATAGCTGGTTAAATAGTCCATAAAGTAGTTGGTCTCTAGTCCTGTTTACGCCACAGTATCATGTATAGAATCCCACAGGTTATCCTGAATTAATATTGGAGTTTGTTTTTGCTTGATTGCATTCAAGGTCAAGGAGGAATTTTCTTCTTGGAAATGTTGCATAGAGGGTATATAATTTGGAACCTTGGGCTAAGATTGATATCCAAGTGGCTAACCTGATAAATGGAATGTGAATCATGGTCTGCACTAGTGCATCTGTATCTTCTGAATCATCACATAATTTGGCAAATTTGTGGGATAAAATTGCTAACAATTAGACATCAATATTAATTTTTAATGTAAACTAAATTACTGCATGCATTGCAGAATATTTTTGGTGATGACAGTGTGAAAGCTTTTTTTTCTGGTTTCCTGCTGAATGTTCTTAATTGTAAAGTCCACGGAATAACAGGTTCCATGGAGATAGCACAGTGTGTGGTATGCGGTCAGTCAGCTCCCACAGTATATCAAGTTAGAGCAAGTCCAGGGCAGTACAGAATGTGTTTATTGCACTGGATGAAAAACAGCCTAACTGGGCCAAATAGTCTAGTTATGTTCCATACTTCCTTGCACAGGGTTCTTACCTGATCAATATCCCCCAGGCAACTGTGGACATCTTGAGACAGCTCTTGTAGCAAGCTCACTGGACTCTTACGCAGCACATGCAGACTGAACATCATACTCATCAACCCTTTACAGAACTGCACATCTTCTGTGGAGTCAACAGCAAATTTATTCAGTATTATACCAATGTCCACTTAAAGAGGTGCTAATCGTTTCAGAAGAACATCTGAAGGCAGTTTGTATGCAAACCCATTCCAGCTCACTGCAGCGGAAAGTTATGTCAATGGATCTAATATCTTGTTTCACTTGAGGTTAATTTTAAGATTAAAATTCCCCATTACTTCTTTCAGACACCACAACAGATAATGTGCTAAAAGCCCAACATTCACCTGCCACCTGACAGAACACAGAAATTACTGCTTTCCTAGTAAGTCAGGAACTAGAAATATTCAGAACTTAATAAATTACATTTACCCTTCACTATTATCTTTAGAAAAGCCTTCATAAATCTAATTTTGAGGATCCATATTTAATAGAAAATATACTAAGGGCAATTTTCAATCCTTTTTCTCCGAGTCTGCTCAGGTGTCTTTGATGTAATGTTTCTCTTGAAACATTAACCAGTCTTTACTCTTTCAGAAGCCAATGGACCTGCTGTTCATTTCTAGCATTTTCCATTTTATCACTAAATATTATGAATCTCAGCTCTGTGCTTGAAGTATTCTTACCCAGGTTATTTTCCTTGCAAATCTTAATGGTCCACGTTAACATTTGGGCAAACTATCAACAAAACACAATGAATTAATGGTAGATCATATCACGCACATTCAGCTGAATATCAGCGCAAATTTGTTCGCCTCACAAATTAAGATAGGAAATAAATGTTTTGGATAACAAATAAACTTGCATGCATTTTATTTTTTAAAAAACGATCTATTTACCCTTTTCAATTCCAATATAATAAAACTACCTGCCTGGCAACGAAAACTGGCATTGCCATAGTAACAGATTTATTGTACAAAAAGGGTCATAATCAGCATTACTATTCCAAGAATACCTCTATCGTGACTACTTCTGTGAAATTGTTCACTGTGTCATTGTGGTGACTATGTTTCTTAAGTACCTGTCTATTTTTGTAAGTTATTTTCTCCCCTGAATATTATCTGATATAAAAAAAGCAGGAAGCAGAATAGCTATTTTGTTGCTTTAAACATCCATGCAACATCACTGCAATTTTTCGCACAAAAGTGCAAGACAGTTTGGGGGACAAGTTTCACCAAACCTATAGTCACTAACACTGGTTAACAGATGGCAGACTTTGCAATAGTGACCACCAGCCCACTGGCCCTGGGGCAACGGTATGTTACTGGCAACTGGTAGTCATGCAGGGCACCTGAAGACACCTGCTGAACTTACCGCCCTAGCTGATGCACCGCCATTTACAAAGCACTGGGCCTTCTTTTTGCAGGGAGAATCGGGAAGCTCAATTGGAAGCCCTATGAAACTAGAGGCATTGGAAACATTCAAATATTTAATATGGATGCTGCTACACCCAATTACTTTAGTAAGTTACCAAGCTTGTCTCAAGCCCACCAATATTAATTAGGTTTCTTATAGAAGAGAGTATCAGCAACAGCTTTTATATAATGTGTTACTACTTAACAGGGAGCAAAAGCTCTACACAACTTATTTGAGGCAACATGACTCAAGAGATTGGCAGTCTCCCACGCTCATGTAATACATATACAATTACAAAAACTCTTTGATTCTCTTTATATACACTCTATCTTCTATAACTAGAACATACATTGTTTGTAACTTCTGGAAATAAACGCATAAAATGTACTCTAACTGGGCGATGCTGAGATCATTCACCTCTGGCACTAGGGTTCAAATCCAACCCAGAATGACGGGATGAAAAACTCCTCTGGCTGCTAAGTGACTTAAGTGAAATATGCTTGCAACAATATCAGTACAGCTACTCGTAGGCATGGGCCCACACCACAAACTGTCCTTAATTACAAACTGCCCCAAACCAGGCAAACTTACTCAGAGAGCCTATTAGGATGGCTGCTGTGGAAGAAGAAAAAACATTACCCTATTGCAGAAGTGACCACCCTACTGAAGTTGAGGCTGATGCAAAATGTTGGTGGCAGAGTAGATACAAAATAAAGCTTGCTCTAGCTGTGCTGTAACTGACACAGGAGTGCTTGATGCAGCCGCTGGATGCTTGCAATGAGTACCTGTTCCATTCCCTAGCTGTGACATCCCCCACTTTGATGATCACAAAGTAAAAGAGAAAAAAAATTGTTCTTTTTGTATGACTCTCAAACCCATTACATTATACTGGTGAAAAACTAGAAAGAGCTGTCACAGAGTTAATGTTTACATACTTGTTCAGACGCAGGTTCCAATAACCGAGAGAGTGTTGACAGTATGCTCACTAAAAGCTGTGCTTCCCTGCTGTTAAAATCCTCTTCATCCCCATTCAGTTGTGTCACAAGGGATCTCTGACAGCAAATGGATCAGAACAAAATATTTTAATATGTGTACAGTGAATAGAAAATAGATGGGATATCACACACTCATAATTAGAAAAATAAATAAGATATATTTATTATAGATTGTTGCAGGTACACAATAATGCTATAGAAAGATGCTCAGTTCTGATTTAAAAGCAGCATCAAGCATAATAAACTTACCTGGAACTGTCGAATGTGGAAAGCTGCTTTCTCTGTAATATTGATGTTCTCCTGTACTCCTTCCCCATCACTCACCACATCTAAAAATAAAATGCAAAACAACATTTTTTCTCCATTTTCTCCCACCTCTCCTGATTAATTAATCTTCAAGGTGAGGGAAGTCAGTGCTCCAAATGTTACAGTTCCCATATCAGGAGCCCGATGGGAGCATCAAGTACTCCCAGATCAGGTACAGCATTGGTTAGATGCAGAGTTACACTCCCTCTACAATGCTCTTTCAAACATTCCCAGGTCAGGTACAGGACAGGTTGGATAGAGAGTAAATCTATCTTTACTCAGTTCCATTTAGTTGTTCCAGGTCAGATAAAGCATGGCTTGAATGCAGAGAAAAGCTCCCTCTACATTGTCCCAGTAACATGTTTCAGTCTCAAACACAGAAGAGCATGTCACTTCATTTTTGATAATTTTTTTTTGTTTAAAGGAAAAGATGATAGCCTGAGAAAAATAAATGTACAGTAATGTGAGAGAAACACAGTTAAAATAAAGCATCCTTAGTTAATAAAAACCTCTATGGATAGCTTTAGCTTACTGTTTCTTTAATAGGAAACTCAATTAAATCTTAGATCAAGTTGCAGTACGAACAAGGTGTTGGTAGCTAGGCGACATCTTTTCTCCTTCCACCTTGCGAGATTCCTGCCCACATCACACACTATTCCTCATGGTCCGACCCTAAATTTACACTCAATGAGCTCCTAACTCCAAAAAGGTTTCCCTGACAGGGTCTGGTTCACTAATGTCCTTTAGGGAAGGAAACCTGCCGTCCTTACCCTGTCTGGCCTAAATGTGACTCCAGACCCACAGCAATGTGGTTGATTCTTAACTGCCCTCTGCAAAGGCCGAGCAAGCCACTCAGTTGTACAATCTCTCTACGAAAAGTCATAATAAGAATAAAACTGGACAGACCACCCGGCATCGGACTGCTAGGCACCAGACACAAGAAAGGCAAACCAAGCCCAGTCGACCCTGCAAAGTCCTCCTCACGAACATCTTGGGACTTGTGCCAAAATTGGGAGAGCTGTCCCACAGACGAGTCAAGCAACAGCCTGACATATCCATACTCACAGAATCATACCTTTCAGCCAATGTCCCAGACTCTTCCATCACCATCCCTGGGTATGTCCAGTCCCACCGGCAGGACAGACCGACCTGAGGTGGTGGTACAGTGATATACAGTCAGGAGGGAATGGCCCTGGGAGTCCTCAACATTGACACTGGACCCCATGAAATCTCATGGCATCAGGTCAAACATGGGCAAGGAAACCTCCTGCTGATTACCACCTACCGCCCTCCCTCAGCTGATGAATCAGTCCTCCTCCATGTTGAACACCACTTGGTGGAAGCACTGAGGGTAACAAGGGCACAGAATGTACTCTGGGTGGGGGACTTCAATGTCCATCATCAAGAGTGGTTCGGTAGCACCACTGCTGACCGAGCTGGCCGAGTCCTGAAGGACATAGCTGCCAAACTGGGCCTGCGGCAGGTGGTGAGCGAACCAACACGAGGGAAAACTTACTTGACCTCATCCTCGCCAATCTACCTGTCGCAAATGCATCCGTCCATGACAGTATTGGTTGGAGTGACCACCGCACAGTCCTCGTGGAGACGAAGTCCCGTCTTCGCACTGAGGACTCCATCCAACGTGTTGTGTGGCACTATCACTGTGCTAAATGGGATAGATTCAGAACAGATCCAGCAGCTCAAAACAGGGCATTCATGAGGCGCTGTGGGCCATCAGCAGCAGCAGAATTGTATTCCAGCACAATCTGTAACCTCATGGCCCTGCATATTCCTCACTTTACCATTACCAACAAGCCAGGGGATCAACCCTGATTCAATGAGGAGTATAAAAGAGCCTGCCAGGAGCAGCACCTAAAAATGAGGTGCCAACCTGGTGAAGCTACAACTCAGGACTACATGCATGCTAAAAAGCAGAAGCAACATGCTATAGACAGAGCTAGGCGATTTCACAACCAACTGATCAGATTAAAGCTCTGCAGTCCTGCCACATCCAGTCGTAAATGGTGGTGGGCAATTAAACAACTAACGGGAGGAGGAGGCTCTGTAAACATCCCCATCCTCAATGATGGCGGAGTCCAGCACGTGAGTGCAAAAGACAAGGCTGAAGCGTTTGCAACCATCTTCAGCCAGAAGTGCCGAGTGGATGATCCATCTCGGCCTCCTCCCGATATCCCCACCATCACAGAAGCCAGTCTTCAGCCAATTCGATTCACTCCACGTGATACGGCTGAGTGCACTGGATACAGCAAAGCCTATGGACCCCGACAACATCCCAGCTGTAGTGCTGATGACTTATGCTCCAGAACTAGCTGCACCTCTAGCCAAGCTGTTCCAGTACAGCAACAACACTGACATCTACCAGACAATGTGGAAAATTGCTCAGGTATGTCCTGTCCACAAAAAGCAGGACAAATCCAATCCGGCCAATTACCGCCCCGTCAGTCTACTCTCAATCATCAGCAAGGTGATGGAAGGTGTCGTCGACAGTGCTATCAAGCGGCACTTACTCACCAATTACCTGCTCACCGATGCTCAGTTTGGGTTCTGCCAGAACCACTCGGCTCCAGACCTCAGGCCCGAATTTAGCAGGCCTGCGGGTTCCCAGCGGGTGGTCCTCCGGGAGCGTGGTCAACACGCTCGGCGAAATTAGTGGGTTGCCCACGCGATCGTAGCAGGCAACCCACTAATAGGAATCAATTACCTGCTCCTCCGGGGTCCACGGCGCTGGCCTGCGCGTCGGTCGGGCTGCGCATGCGCAGTACGATCTGTCAGCTGGAGGCTCTCTAGTTAAAGGGGCAGTCCTCCACTGACAGATGCTGCAACCAATGGGACAAATTGCAGCATGGAGCAGCCCAGGGGGAAGGCTGCTCCCAGTTTAATGATGCCTCACCCCAGGTATCATCAGATGGGGTGAGGAGGAGGGGGAGGACACAGATCTTCCCCCCGGCGGGCGGGAGGAAGCGGCCTGCCTCTGCCACCAAGAAGGCCTGGCTCGAGGTGGCAGAGGGGGTCACCTGCGCCACCAACATATCGCCCACCTGCATACAGTGCAGGAGGCGCTGCAATGACCGCAGTGAGAACACAAAGTCTTTCCCCTACACTCCGTCTGCCACAACACTGCCCCCACCCCACATCTCCTTCGGCACCGCCAACACTATTCTGTCACATCACCCTTCATACCCACTCACACCCCATCCTCATCTTACCTCCACCTACTCACCTCGCCAGTACTCACCCTGCCACTAACACGCAACCCACTCCTCATACAATCTCATTGCTCCATCCCATACTCACCCTCTTGTGCATCTCCCTCACGGCCAGCCTCACTCAACCTGCCACCACCTGTGCTGCAGCCACAGGGCATGCATCACATATGTGCAGTAGGCAGCGTAAGGCAAACGTCTCGTCAGCATGAAGGGGGTGCACAAGGGTGTCTGAGGGTTTGTCATGGGTGTTACCCATATTGAATTTCAGAGCAACAAACAGCACACATTATATTGACACCACCACTGCCATGTCTCCGCGAATCCTGTCCGTTGTGTCCAATAATGCCCGCTCCTGGGTATCACTATGAGGACCCACCACTGATGCCACCCATCGTGTTACTGCAGAGTAGGTGCAGGTGTATTTGCAGGGCTCGTCCGCGCAGACGACTGAGAGACATCGGCGGTGTAGCTGGCTGCACCCTGGAAGGATGCGGAGGAGAAGGTGTGGAGGGCAGTGGTGACTTTGCCAGCGACAGGGAAGCAGTTGGTGCTGGGGCCAGCCAGGAGCAGCTTGGCATGAAAGAGGCTGCAGATCTCCACGACTACATGTCGAGCGAATCTGCGCCTCCCTGTGCACTGCTGCTTGGAGAGGTCCGGGGAGCTGCGCCTCGGTCTGTGGACCCTGTGGCGAGGGTAGTGCCCTCTGCGACGCGTCTCTCTCTGCGGTAGCCCTCCCTCCTGCTGTGCAGGTGGGTGTGCAACAACACCGTGTTGGGGGGATCCACGTCTCTGCGGCGGACGGCGTGGACTGCGAGGCTGCTGGTGCTGGTCATGCTCTTCGTCCTCCGAGGGTCTCCACACACCACCCAACTGGCAGGTGTTGGTCTGAGGGGTTGTGCAGGGTAGGTGTGTGGTTCCTCGGACTGGGGCTGCAGTTTCGTGTCGGTCTGTCCTCTGGCTTGGCGGGGGGTGGTGGAGGGCAGGGGTTGCCCTATGTGACGCGGTGGCCTCCTGCGTGGGTGAGGGCTCTCCCCCGTGGAGCGCACCTTGGCACCTGCCACAGGCTGCTGGCTGCAACACGCCTGGTTGGAGGGAGACTGTTTCCCCCAGTGTGGGAAACTCACTGCCTTGAACCGAAAATCCCACACTTCCTCTTTTGACAGCTGCTTCAGCTCATTAACTGACCACAACGAGCAAGGTAAGTACTCTCAAGTGGAACCCCGCTGGCTTTAATTGCCTGCGGGATTCCCACCAGCGGGGCTTGCGCGCGCAGCCCCGCACGTCAGCGCGGTACCCGGAAGTGGCCGGGATTTCGTCGCGATCCGGTCACGTGACCGGAGATCGGGATTTTCGGGGCCCCCCCCACTGGAAACCCGCCGGAAACACGATCCTAAAATCGAGCCCCTCATTACAGCCTTGGACCAAACATGGACAAAAGAGCTGATTTCCAGAGGTGAGGTGAGAGTGATTGCCCTTGATATCAAGGCAGCATTTGACCGAGTGTGGCACCAAGGAGCCCTAGTAAAATTGAAGTCAATGGGAATCAGGGGGAAAACTCTCCAGTGGCTGGAGTCATACCTAGCACAAAGGAAGATGGTAGTGGTTGTTGGAGGCCAATCATCTCAGCCCCAGGATATTGCTGCAGGAGTTCCTCAGGGCAGTGTCCTAGGCCCAACCATCTTCAGCTGCTTCATCAATGACCTTCCCTCCATCATAAGGTCAGAAATGGGGATGTTCGCTGATGATTGCACAGTGTTCAGTTCCATTCACAACCCCTCAGATAATGAAGCAGTCCGTGCCCGCATGCAGCAAGACCTGGACAACATCCGGGCTTGGGCTGATAAGTGGCAAGTAACATTCGCGCCAGACAAGTGCCAGGCAATGACCATCTCCAACAAGAGAGAGTCTAACCACCTCCCCATGACATTCAACAGCATTACCATCGCTTAATCCCCCACCATCAACATCCTGGGGGTCACCATTGACCAGAAACTTAACTGGACCAGCCATATAAATACTGTGGCTACAAGAGCAGGTCAGAGGCTGGGTATTCTGCGGCGAGTGACTCACATCCTGACTCCCCAAAGCCTTTCCACCATCTACAAGCACAAGTCAGGAGTGTGATGGAATACTCTCCACTTGCCTGGATGAGTGCAACTCCAACAACACTCAAGAAGTTCAACATCATCCAGGACAAAGCAGCCGCTTGATTGGCACCCATCCACCACTCTAAACATTCACTCCCCTCACCACCGGCGCACTGTGGCTGCCGTGTGTACCATCCACAGGATGCACTGCAGCAACTCGCCAAGGCTTCTTCGACAGCACCTCCCAAACCCGCGACCTCTCCCACCCAGAAGGACAAGAGCAGCAGGCACATGGGAACAACACCACCTGCATGTTCCCCTCCAAGTCACACACCATCCCGACTTGGAAATATATCGCCGCTCCTTCATCGTCGCTGGGTCAAAATCCTGGAACTCCCTTCCTAACAGCACTGTGGGAGAACCTTCACCACACGGACTGCAGCGGTTCAAGAAGGCAGCTCACCACCACCTTCTCGAGGGCAACTCGGGATGGGCAATAAATGCTGGCCTCGTCAGTGACGTCCACATTCCATGAACGAATAAAAAATAAATCTAAGAAATTTTCATTGTCCACAAATTCTAAATGCCAGCTCAAAAGAAGTTTTCCTTTCACATCATTGGCCAGTCAAGGAATTGGGGCGGGGGCTGGGGGGCAAGGAAGGAGGAAGAGAAGCAAAGGAATAAATCAAAACCATCACAACTACTCCATTATAGAAAACTATAAAACTGTATATTCATGAAGGACAATTCATATCGGAATGTCAAAGGCAGCAGCAAACAATCAGCAGCAAGAATACAAAAATCTAAACAAATGCTTTCAGATATAATTAAACTTGCCAATGCAGATCACAGTTTTAAAGTATCTCATATACAGGTTACTGCAACTACAGATTAGCAGACCAGTCACTTTTATACATAGGTTTCTAGGCTGCAAGCCACATATTCTCAACAATGGTTAGAGTCTAGAATAGTACGACAGCACTTTTGACCAGACTTCAAACTGATGTTGCCACTCTTCTGTAATCAGTTTTTACTTAAAGGAAAAAATAAATACAAAAACACAGCAATGGGACACACAGCCAGCTGAATATAGTAAAACGTGTGGAAATATACAAGTAACTTAGGAAAAGCGAAACTACACACATTTGACAGTATGCCAATAGAACAGCCATGCATAACTGCAGTATCGTTATATTAATGGAAGGAAGGAAAACAAGAGAGAATGAAAAAACTTGCATTTATGTAGCATCTTATGTCTCTCAGAAACACCCTAAAGAACTTAAACAAATGACTTTGTAATGCAGTCACTGTTGTTACGCAGGCAGGCTCTACAGCCTTTATGCATACTGCAAGATCCAGAAACAGCAATTATATGAATAACCAGTTGATTTTTTGTTTTTGATGGTGTTGGTTGAGGGACAAATACTGACCGGGACAATAGGAGAACTCCCTGCTCTTCTTTCCAATACTGCCACAGGATTTTAGCATTCACCTGCATACGTGGACAGGGCTTCAGTTTTAACGTCTTATCCAAAGGATGGCACCTCAAACAACACAGTACTGCACTGAAGTATCAGCCCAGATTATGTGCTCAAGTAGGGATTGAACCCACAACTTTCTAACACAGAGGGTAGAGTGCTTTCAACTGAGCCTAATGGAAACTGTTGGGTACTCAGTTTTATTTCATTTATATCAATGTATCACACATTTTAACATTAACGAGTCATTTCATAAATACAATATCATGCGTATTCCAGTGGGATTCAGCATTAGAAAAACTTTGGGTGATCCAATCAGTCTTACTCATTATTTAAAACATGGGGACCCATGATATTTTTCTTACATCTTCAAAAGGATGTCTCAAGCAATAACAATCATGCCCACAAACCTATTGCACCGAGGAACTGCTGAATCTTGTTCTGGTATCTGTGCAGCACTGTGTTAAATATGCGCAGTATCCCTTCCAAACAGAGTAACGAAATAGTCCTTCCTTTCTCTTTCTTCCCAGATTCTTCCACTGCTGATGGGATCGAAGTATATCTCCACAGCAGAACTCTGCCAAGCAACAAATAACATTTGGTGACTATACAGAATCGCTTTATTTCTCACCAAACAGAATCTGTAGTTTGCACACGGACATACATACTCACACGCATTCTCTCTGTCTATCCTCACTGTCACCATCCCTCTCATCTGTTAACTTATCAACCTATACTTCACTATTCATAATATTAAATTAGTGACTGGCATCAGATATTAATTTATAGAATGGTGGCTATTTTCCTGTTTGAATATCAGACATCCATATAGTTTATATGGACTTCCAGAAGGCATTCGATAAGGTTACACATAAGAGACTGTTAGCTAAAATTAAAGCTCATGGAATGAAGGCAAATTATTGACCTGGTTAGGCAATAGAAGATAGAGAGTAGGGATAATAGGTATGTACTCAAATTGGAAGGAAGTGACTAGTGGTGGCCCACAAGGGTCTGTGCTGGAGTCTCAACTATTCACTATATTTCTTAATGACTTGGATAACACAATAGAGAGCCACATATCGAAGTTTGCCGATGACACATAGATTGGTGGCATAGTACGTAGTGTAGACAGAAGCATGAAATTACAAAGAGACATTGATAGATTAAGTGAGTGAGCAAAACTGTGGCAGATGGATTTCAGCGCCGTTAAGTGTGAGGTCAATCATTTTGGACCAAAAAAGGATAGATCTGAATATTTTTTAAATGGTGAAAATCTAGGAACAGTGGAGGTCCAAAGAGATTTAGGGGTCCATGTACACAGATCACTAAAATGTAGTAATCAGGTACAAAAAATAATCAAAAAGGCTAAAGGAATATTAGCCTTTATAATTAGAGGACTAGAATATAGAGAGGACGTTTTGCTACAGCTATACAAAGCTCTGCTTAGACATATCTGGAGTACTCTATACAGTTCTGGGCACTATACTTTAGAAATGATATATTGGCCTTGGAAAGAATGCAGCGCAGATTCACCAGAATGTTAGCAGAGTTCCAAGGGTTAAATTATGAGTAGAGATTACATAAACTAGGCTTGTTTTCCCTGGAATATAGAAGGTTTTTAGGATTTTGAAGGAATTGATTGGGTAGATAGAGAGAAACTTTTTCTGCTGGTGGGGAGTCTAGGACAAGGAGGGATAACCTTAAAATCAGAGCCAGGTCATTCAGGGGAAGTTGGGAAACACGTCTTCACAACTCTCTCCAACAAAAAGTAGTGGATACTAGCTCAATTAATAATTTTAAATCTGAGATTGATGGAATTTTTCTAGCCAAGGATATTAAGGGATTATAGAGCCAAGGTGGGTAGATGGAGTTAGGATACAGATCAGCCATGATCTCATTGAATGGCGGTGCAGGCTCGAGGGGCTGAATGGCCTACTGCTGTTCCCATGTGGATAATGAAAAATATGTAATTCTCAATAAAATCAGAAAGGGCATTTGAAGAAGAAACAGTTTACATTTCAGGTGAAATTCTTCAACGGAATCCGAAACACTAAAACGTCTTTTCCCTTTCAGATGCTGACTGACCTGCTGTATACTTCCAGCAATTCTCTATTTTTATTTTAGATTGCCAACATTCACTGCTTTTCCTTTTCTTTTTATTGCTGATAAAAGTGTAAATGTCTGACAAGATAATTTTATAGAAATGTTTAGAAATAGCTAATACACCGCTCTTGACCTTGTAGATACGTGAACATGCTGTCTTACCGAGTGATATCACAGAGATATTTGAATGTTTTCTCAGCATTTTGCCCGTCTGGTCCATCTGTCTGTCCTGTCTCCTCGAGCTGCTGGATTTTCTGCAGTGTCACACTCACTGCATAACGCATAAACTCGTTACTGGAGCGCAGCACAGACAAGCTCTCATGGTTCTGTGCATTATCTCTAAAAAAAAAACATATCTCATTTTGGGAAATTATAAAGTTGATCTTTGGTGCATATCGTCAATTAAAATTTTTATGATGGAGATTCATAAATTTTTAATAGGTAAGGGTATCAAGGGATGTGTGACAACGGCAGGTAAATGGAGTTGATGTACAGATCAACCATGATTTAACTGACTGGTGGAACGTGCTCGAGAGGCTCAATAGCCCATTCTGGTTCCATATTGCAGATTCCTGACAAAGATCAGTAGCTTTTAAGAAAGGGATCAAAGACTGTTTAACCTCTGATGGTCCAACAGGTAAAGGCACTATCCTTGTATAACAGTAAGCCTTGCAGACCTGAACGTTCCAAGCTCAATTTCCCAGTATGTGTGGAGTTGGGTGCTCTCAGACTGGACAGGTGTTGGGGTGCTACAATTGACCTCAATACCCCTGGGCCGGTGGAGGAGAAAAAAATACCAAAAAAGTGAGCCAGGATTCCTGTTCCTGGTCACTATCCAGTAACCACAGCTGACATGCTAATGTCAGGCAAGCACATGTTCTGGATGTGATGCCCTCCACTGATGAGAAGCCTGCCGCCACTCACTATCTAGGCTCACAAAGGGCAAATGGCCATTTGAGCAAAATTCCAGAGGGCCAACCCCACCTATGGTGCTATATCCCAGCAAAAGTTGCTGCCTTCAGGAGAGGAAGGGAAGATAATTAGAAAAACCTGTAATATTTATAGCTCTGCGAGTTTACAAAATGAAATTGGAAAAAAAAGTGAAATCACTGTGCATACACAGCAGATTATCCTTTTCTTTGCTTTCAGTAGTCTGCTGGGGAGAATCCAAAGCTCTGCCAATTATTATACTGAAGAAAAGACTGACACATTTCAACTGTGAAGAAAAAAGCATAATAAATTGTCCTGCTTAGTACAAGAGCTGGGGAGCTGGAACAGCACTGAGATATTTGGTGATCACAGCCCTTTCACGTCAAGTACAGCAAGCTGCATTCAGAGGTGTTTTCATGTTTTCTAAACACAGGAGAGAAAGTCATGGTTTGGTGGGGCTTTTATTAAAATGAAAGTCATAAAAAGAGAAACAGGAAACAGGATTTGCAGTAATAAAAATGGATATGTACAGCAGGTTGGATTGCATCTGAAAGAGAAAAGACAGATTAATGTTTCGGGTAGGACCCTTCAGTTAAACTTTTTTCTTTCAGATGTTGATTAACCTGCTGTGCCATTTTCAGTGTTATTTCAGATTTCCCTCATTCATTTATTTCTCAGTTATTATTCAGAGTCCTGGCTTACACACCAGCATATTGATTGTCAAAATTTGTCTTTCAAGGAAATAATCAAATTATTGATGAGATCTTTTCTCGAGGCTTTTACGTTACACTACTGCCATCGGCTTTTTTTTAAAATTCATTCATGGGATGTGGGCGTCGCTGGCAAGGCCAGCATTTATTGCCCATCCCTGGATGCTCCCGATGTTCAGGTTTCACACAGCCAGCAGCAGCTCCAAAGTAAAGTTGCTAGATTCACCAAAGTCAATAGCAAGTTTATTTTGGTACATCAGCAGCTAACTCCACTAATGTCATATAAAATTGACTAAACAGAGATGGGGCTGTCCCATAGCCATTAGGGAGGGAGGGAGGGAGGGAGGGGCAGGAGCAGCCAACAAAACTTCCCTTTTGTGTTCGTAACTTAAAAGAAAGCAGGAAGCATATCTCTTTTTGGTGTTCTTGGCTGTTAAACTGCACAACAGTCACTTCACTCCAAAAGTATTTAATTGTGCAAAGCATTTTGAAATGTTTTTACGATCAGGCTCAATGTAAATGTGAGTATTATAACATGGCACAAAGTGCATTTCTCTATAACGTGGGGAAATCTCATTCATGCATAAAAATGACGCTATATACAGTACTGTACCTCTACCCTGCAAGCCGCCAAACAGATCTGCGTTACCTGAAAAGAGCAGTCAATAAGCAGGAGACAAAACTGACGGTTAGAAGACTCCTGGTCGTTTTACTGGACGAGGGGGATTTGCCTTTCCCAGATTTCTCTTTCAAAATTTCCGAAAGCTTGTGGTAACGGTTGAAAAGGCTTATAACATCTTCAAACCGGTTCATACTACAAGAAGATGATATAAATAATCTTATAATTTCTTACTGTAATTTAATTTACCAGTGAAACAACTTAAAATACTCAAGAAAGGATTATCCATGAGGTAAATGAAGAAATAAAATATTAAAAGTTTACTCAGACAATATACAATGAAGAAATATTCTGTGACACTACACATGATGCAATTTTGCTTCTCCCTAACTTTACTAAATATTTTAGCTGGTGTAAATAAATATGAACAAATTTCTAAAGGCTCCAGGTGCAGGTTTGCTCTCAGCCCAAGTCACTGTGCTGAGACAAACATATAAGGACCAACCAATTATCAGACAGTAGAATCAATGCATGCAGAATCGTGAAGTAACTATTAATAAGGAGGATTTGTGTTTCCTTTAACTTTTCTGCTGATTGTCTCTCCAATTCCTCTACTCCTGAAAACAGCACTCATCCTGTAGTATAGTTCCATGAGTACTAAGTGGTTGTTCTGTGTATGTGAACCATGAACGGAAAGTGTGAGCTGGCCATACTGCCTTGGGGACTATCAGAGGGAAGCCTGATTCTACTCTCTCCCACAATGGGGTCATAAGATAACTATCAAGAGTGCAAACTGTAGCCAGTTTTTTCCCATCCTTAGGCTGCAGATATGGAGGTCAAGTGTAGTGCCTCACTATCACCTCTGATGAGATAGGCTAACTCAGCACAGACCAGTAACTAAATCTGGGACCTTTCTGTTCTGAATGGCTCAGTATCACATCTCACAGTGTGTATCACACAGTACCACACTTCATCCACTGAGCTATTATTATTATAATAGATATATTAAACAAAAATTATTTACGAGAATACATCACAGAAAGCTACACAAAACTCAGCAATGACCAGATGATGGTGCTTTGTAGGATCAAGGAACAATCTGCTAATGGCATTGGAAGCCATGAATTTAAACAGCAATTCGATTTTGTTTTTAAGAAATCAAAAACTGTACATTTTAACATGAAAAAAGAGATGACTGAACTCATGCTGTAACATGAGCAATTCATTAATAACATTTTTAGGAACAGGAAAAGGTAATTTAGTCCAACATCACAGCCCTTTTTCATATATCTCACCATGCTGCTCAATCCCTTCTCTCCAGAAGCAAATCTCAGTGCCAGTATAAGTCCCATTCCAGGATTTGATCATATAACCTAGGCTAACACTCCAATGCACAACTGCACTCTTGGGAGTACCATCATTTGGGCAAGATATTAAACCACAGCTCACTTTGTCTGTTCTACTGGTTCAGGTGGACTTAAAAGATCACATACCACTATTTGAAGAACAGAGGGTTCTCTCAGTCTTGACAGTCTTTCCTCCCTCAACCGATACAACCAAAAGCACGTTAACTAGATATTCATCTTATTATTGTCTGGAGGATCCTAAGAGTTTGAAAAATGGCTGCCATGTTTGCTTGCATAACAGTCGCTGTACTTTAAACTAATTCACTGTATGTGAGCACCATGATATATTTTTGAGAGATGCAATGGGGCACTTCAGTGCAGTACCTGTAGTTACTGGCTATGAAGTTGTACTCCATCAGAACATCATAGACTCCCATTACCAGGACGACATAGATGTTATTTTTAATGCCAACGTTGGACGTTAATGAAAAATCTGCTGATTTGTCCTAAAGACCGAAAAAGAAAAGATATTTTCAGAAGGCATTTGATAAGATTTTGCACAAGAGATTATAGATGAAATTGAAGCACATAGAATTGGAAGCAATCTCGTGGCATGGCTAAAAAACTGGTTGGGAAATAGGAGGCAGAGAATTGGGGTAGAGGGACATTTGCAGGATTGGGTGCAGTGACAATGGTGTTCCCCAGCTTTTCACTCCATATATAAATGACCTGGATTTGGCAACATGAGGGAATATATCCAAGTTTGCAGATGATACTAAGCTAGGATGTATAGTGAATTGTGAAGAAGGGGAAGAGAAAAAGGACGTGAATAAATGAATGGACAAATGATGGCAGATGCAGTTCAATGTGTCAAAGCACAAGGTAGTACACATTGGCTGCAAGAATGGCAAATAGGAGTAAAACCTACATGGGAAGCACTGGGAGTAACAGATGAATGAAGAATAGAGGCAGCCAGGTACATAACTGATTAAAAGCTAGCTTGTAGATGCAAAAAGCAATCAAAAAGGCAAATGGGATAATGAGCTACATCACAAAATGTATAGAATTTGGAGACAAGGAGTTACAACTGCAATTATATCGAGCACTGGTCAGACCTCATTTGAAGTACTATGCTCCATTTTTGGCACCTTGCCTTCAGAAGGATATACCGGCCTTGGAAAAAGTCCAGTGATGATTTATAAGGATGACATCTCTAGTAAGGAAATCCAGAATAATCTTAAAAATTGAAACAAGTGCTAAAAGCAAATTGTGGAGCACAGTGCCCCAGAAGGTTATGGATGAAAAGTCAATTCAGCATTTAGAAGGGAAATAGATACTTGGGAAATAAGGGACATGAAGAAAAGGGAGATCATTGGGATTAAAAAGACAGAGATGCCAGGCTTAATGAGCTGAATGGCCTACTTCTGTTCCTGTGTATGGACAACAGTAGCAGAATGGTCACCAGAAGTCACAGCACGAATTGGAAAATTACCAGGGAGTATTCACCAATATCGATAAATGTAAATGGGTTGGAGAATTTCTTTGCTCAGGAAAACTGACATTTTTTAAAAGGAAGCTTTATTTAAAAAAAGGTGTTTGTAATAGATTCTATAGAAACTATGATAGGGGTAACAACAATGTGTAACTAAGCCGTACAGAATAAGTAACTTAAACTTTTAATCTTTTCCTCCAGTCTGATAATGTCTGCATATCCACCAGCCCAGACTTCCAACAAATGCATTTTGTTGGTCCAGATTAGAAAGGAGATCTCTCATACTTGTTATCATTTGATGGCCTAAAATTCTGAAGCTCTCGAGGAAAGAGGTTGGGGTCATTAAATCAAGGTTGCCCTAAGGAAATTTAAAACATTTAACAAGGTTCACACAGGATGGAAAAAAAGTCACAAAATACCTAACCATAAATACATTCAATAGAAACAGATCTAACACAGGGGGTAGTGGAAAGTTAATGGTATATTTATCATCCAATTGCATGTTTGAAGCGACAAATGACCCAGGACAAATAGTCATGACAGAAATATTGTTCAAGATAGCATAAATGAAGAGGAGCTAAATGGAATGTTGCTGCAAAGCACCAAAACCCATAATAGTTACCAATTCAAAGTCTTCCAATTCACTCTTAATCATTCTTCGAGTGATTGAGTCCAGCTGCTCCTCCAGATCTTGCTGAAAACTACCTTCATCATCATCATCATCATCATCACCATCACCACCGCCACGATGACAATGTAATAAGGACTGTTTATACCAGGCCAAGCAGTTCTGGATACAACATAGAAGATGTGCCTATGCCAAAAGAAAAATACAAGAACTGGCAGAATTAATGGAGTCACATTTCTCAGAAACATCCCAAATAAAATGTACAAAACATAAATGAATTATGAAAAGTAGTGACTGTTATGTAGACAAACATGGCAGCTCTTGTGCATACAGTATGATGCCAGAAACTGCAATCAGATGAGTGATCAGTTGATCTGTTTTTTTTTTAAAGTGATATTGGTTGAGGAAGAAAACAGCCAGGACATCAGGTTTTTCTTCAAACAGTGCCATGAGATCTTAAATATTTACCTAAACCACTGGAACAGGCAGATGGGGCTTCAATTTATCATCTTATCTGAAGGACAGCATTAGTGACAATGTAACAACCCTTAGTAATGCACTTAAGAATCAAGTCTAAATTATACAATCAAATCAAGGAGCAGGGCTTGAGCCCATACCTTTTGAATTAAGAGTGCTACCAACAGAGCCCAACTGACCATACATACGTGAAAAATCAAGGTCATTGTACAAGTCACTGTCCTTCTGTACAATAAGTAACTTTTATTTACATATTTAAATAGCTGCCTTTTTCTCCACTCCAATTTTCTCCTTACCTCTCCTGAAGGCTCTTGGTGGGGTACAGTTCCAGAGGCATTAACTGCCATCTGGTACTTCACCGGAGTGTCCAAACTTCATGTGAGCTTTGACAGCTAATGGCAGACTATTGAACCCAGGCCATTTTCCGGTGGGGGTCACTGGATCAGGAGCAAATGCCCTGCCCAACTCTTCCTTTCCCAACCTCAAGGACACTGAAGCCAATTGTAGCATCCCTACCAGAATCTCAACTGAGATCAGCAAGCTGACCATAGACTAGGGTCAGAACCTGGGACCTCCCAAGCATGTACGGCTCACTCCCACATAGAAGTGAACTTACGACGTGAGGCAGATAGCAATTGACATAGGCTTTGGGTACAAAGTCATAAAAGGCTTCATATTCCAACAGTAATTTCTCCCTGGATCTATCCAGATGCATAAATTTTAAAATGTAGTAATAATACTTCATTTGATTACCAGTGGTTCTTGTAGGTAGATCTGGCCTCCCTGAGTGGTGATGCAACCTTCCAGCTTGAGAGGTGGCAGCAGGTCCTCGTCCAGTTCATAATATCGCTTCAGCTGAGGCATGATTGGAAATGCAATGTTACAGCAGTACATATTTATTTTTAGAGATAGGACATATGATGTCAATCAGTGTCTATCATTCAGTAATCAAGATAACTGTTGAAAATCTCATCTGTCAAGGTCCTGTGTGAATGAATATGGGGCATTTTCTGCTGTGCATGGCCTACAGCAAAAATGGCACGAATTCGCAATCTCACTTGGAGACACCCGTGGTTGGTGTGGGAAATGGGATAAAACAACAACATTGGTGCAGTAGCAGGCGCTTTTCTGAGGTTGGATCGGTATGTAGCTTTAGTCTACATCTAATGCATGCTATACCTAACCTGGGAGTGCTTAATGGAACAGTGCAGAGGGAGCTTTACTCTACATATAGCCCATGCTGTACCTGACTTGACGCTGACAGAGTGCCAGATTTGGAAAGTGTTCCAGTCCCCAGCACTAATATCTCTCACCTTGACCACAAGGTTCAAACAAAATGGTTAAAAAAAAAGTGGCTTGGTTCTGACACATATCAAAGCATTAGCACATGACAGTGATAAACACAGATTTGTCCCAACATGAGAGTTAATTGTTATTTACACATTCCCAATCTGAGTTGGGTGTCCAAGGAAGGCACTGACCAAATTCATGCTGCGAGCTCAGGAGTAGGAGGAGGAAGCTAACGTAATTACTGACAAGCAACTTTAAAGGGGGTGCAGGAACAGACAACTGGGGGTTCACATACACAAATCTTTGAAAGTAACAGGACAAGTTGATAAAACTGTTAAAAAAGCATGCCGGATCCTTGGCTTTATAAATAGAGGCATAAAGTACAAAGGCAAGGAAGTTATGCTACAATGTTAAAAATCACTGGTTAGGCCTCATCTGGAGTATTGTGTCCAATTCTGGGCACCACACTTCAGGAAGGGTGTCAAAGCCTTGGAAAGGATGCAGAGGAGATTTACCAGCATGATACCAGGGATGAGGAACTTCAGTTTTGTGGAAAGACTAGAGAAGTTGGGATTATTCTCCTTAGAGCAGATAAGGTTAAGAGGAGATTTAATAGAGGTGTTCAAAATTGTGAGTGGTTTTGATAGAGTAAATAAGGAGAAACTGTTTCCACTGGCAGGATGGTTGGTAACCAGAGGACACAGACTTAAGATCATTGGCTAAAGAACCAGAGGGGAAATGAGATTTTTTTTAAACATACCAAGCTGTTATGATCTGGAATGCAATGCCTGAAAAAGGCGGGGGGGTGGGTGGGGGGAGGAGGGGGATGTGGAAGCAGATTCAATAGTAACTTTCACAAGGGATTTGGATATATACTTGAAAAGGAAAAATTTGCAGGGCAATGGGGCTAATTGGGTAGTTCTTTCAAAGAGCCAACACAAGCACAATGGGCCGAATGGCCTCCTTCTGCGCTACATGATTCAATGAAGTTACTCTCAGATGGCGCCTCACAGCTGGTTCAAAAGCAGTAGTGCCCTGGAAGTAGGTTGGCCACCTCCTCTGAAATGCAAAATAAATTATAACCAAAGGGAGCCCAATTAGGAGGAATGTATACTACAAAATTCAATTGGGTAATTTGCCCAAGCTTTCATCTTGGCAAACCAGTGCCACTGTTTATCTACACCCAGGCACTCACCTGTGAAAGCAGGGTTTGTAAGATGGTATTTGCCAGCTGTGAGTTTCGACGTAGAACATCAAATAGACCCTCCAAAATAGAAGAGAGGAACAATTAAACAAATCACGAAAGAGCAACTCTTTAACCTGTTCAAAGATATAACGAGAGTAGGGAGGGATGGGAATGGGTCAAACATATAGTCAGTAACAACTATCCATCGACGCTGCTAGGTGAATGCAACATTGACAAAGTTCACAACACAGACCATGCAGATTACCCTGATGGAGCAGTCCTCTTTCAAAGAGATAACAGGAATAAGAAATGACTAGCTCTTAACTATATTACTGTTTAAAGCAGGGGCATGGAATCAGCAGGTTCAGGTTGGCCCGCTGACTGAAAAGAAAAAGCATTAATGCTGATCTAAAAAGTGAAGAGGAAGATGTGGGGTTCAAAAAGATAACTTCTTTCAAGCTGCATAGGTAGTACTAACAATTATTATACGGAACAAACCTGACATATTACAAGGATAGCTTTTAATATCAATACCTCATACAGCATGAGCCTAACATCAGCTTGCTGGCTAAGACAGCGCCTCAGGCTGCCCAAGATCTCCAAACATAGGGCTTCATTAGCAGAGGCATTGTAACGCATATGCACATCCACTTGCACCTGAGCAGTGACAAGACGAAAAAAAAGGTTACTTCAGTGCTGCTCACTACATCAAGTTCAATCAAAACTAATGATAGGCTTAAAGATCAAGCAGCATTCAGGCTTGGTCCTTGGTGTAATTTTAAAAAAACACACATTTAGATCAACCTAAATGATCATCTCAGACCATTCCTCCCTGGCAACCAGCCTGCAGACCTTGATCCTCTACTCTCCACTGAATCAAGGGTCACAATTAGGATTCATTCCACTAGATGGCAGCCTGTTTCTTAAGTTCAACTGGTGCTTCAGCTCAAAGTCAGTAAGGGTTCGTTAGTTCTGCACACATCCATATCCACCTCCAAGTACAATTTAATTTATTTTCTTGGTCCTTTTTCCAAAGAAAGGAAAGCTGCTCATTAACAGAGAGCACATTAACCAACTACTATTATATCTGGATTTTTGAATATCAGGCTTAAAACTAAGACAAACAAGAAACTTACTCCGTAGGGGCCAGGTCTGTAAAATTTGATGAAAAATCGACATGGCTATTACACAATTATAGATGTAACTAGAAAGAATGAATGCAGATGATTCACCTGACTGGCCGTGAGAGATTGAGTGCACTGACTGGAAGCCAGACTTCCCAACACTTTAAAGTTCTTCAACAACAGCAGAAAGCCAGCAACCGCTGACTTCCGTGAGTCCAAGTGGCTGAAGAGAACAAAGGAGCGAGACAGATGAGCACTAAAAGAATATTTATAAACATACCAGACCAAAGTTACAAATGTGATGCAGTTGGCCCAGTAATAGAATTTTTTTTTTAAATCTGTGCCTTGTCAAACACACTGTAATTTTATTTTGATGAATAGAGTAACCTCCCCCTTCCCCACATAGTCAGTCTCCATCCAGCATTTTCTCACTAGTTCACCTAAGCTGCAGATGTACATCATTTTGGTCAGATTCAACAACACAGAAGATTTGCAAAGCTGCTTATAACAAATAAATGTTGAGTTTGGATGGGACATGGAAAATCCGTTCCGCTCTATTCACATCTTTCAGGTCAAACGTCCAGTTATCTTTCAATTTAAGCAAATAGATCTACCTAGAATGTATGAGATTCTAGAAGCACAGACTATGATATATATGACTTCCATTTATACGGCTTCTTATGTCAAAATATCTCAAAGTACTTTACACAATGAATTAATTTTGGAGTGTAGTGACTGTCGTTATATATGCAACTTTAGACAGATGTGAGAAAAATACATCTTAGTTCAGAGTGAGTACTACTCCCTTTCATTTCTAAAATTGTTTCTGCTCATCCGGGTGAAGGATGTTTGTGCTGGGAAATTCAAGACTTTCCACTTAAGGCACCCAGTGTCAGCATCAAGCACTTCCAGGTCAGGTACAGCAGATCCAGATGCAAAGTAAAGTTCCCTCCAGTCAGCCCTGGAAATGTGCCTCAGCCACAATCTCAGAAGAACACCCTTACTGAACAGGGTGGCATTTTTCCCATTTCCATTACCAAACTTCCTCATTTTGGTCTGAATAGTCAATCAGTGGCGATTGAGTCAATTTTGTGCCTTGGGCCCATGCCCACGAGTAACTGGATTGAGACTGCCCAAAGTAATTTCACATACAACTCTTGCACCAACATTCATCTCATCAGTCTGGGTTGGATTTGAATCCAAAAATATACCTGTATCTGACACACCCAGTTCCCCTACACTTTATTTTATAATGCATAACTGAGCCATAAAGACCAGGAGTTCACTAATTTAATCCCCAGTCTGCATTGAGTTAGCTGACCTTCACTGGGGTGACAGTTGGGTTCCTGCTCTTGATTGCTACATGTTTACCCCTGCAGATATATGGGCATTGAGTGAGGACAGATGCCTCGACGGTCAGATGGCCTGCTAACACTCACAATCTATACATGAAGAATGATCACTTGGAGAGGTACCAAAAGGCTACTGGAATCTGTGAAACAAGCCCAGCAAGAGACAACTCCTTCAGCAGAGAATGGGAGATTAAAAAGTAACTTAAAAAAAAACAGATAATGGACTGATTTTACAAGTGCATAATGATAAAGACCAGACCATTAAAAACCTGACATGTTTTAGACCACAGCAATCTCAGACGGTCATCCAGATCACTTGAAATGGTTGCTAGCCAACATATTAAACAAGACATGGGCCCTACTGCACCATCAGAAACTAACACAGCTGTGCTCAGCCACTGAGAATAAAAAGTTTGAGAGAATAAAATCCCAGACAACTCTGGTTGGTTTGTTAGTTATTCACCTGGAAAACATGGCTTTCCGCAGGACCAGAATTAACGAATCTTTCATGGACATACTGACCTTCAGCAGGGGCTTTAAAAAAGAAATCAGGTTATTAAAATAAATCAATATATAAAAGTAATTGACTTAAGGCACTTGCACAATTTTGGGCTTCTTATCACGTTAAACATTGGCTAAAAGTTGGGCTGTCCCTCTGATTGAGTTTGTATATGCCCTCCACAGTGTAGTACTGAGCTGTGCCAACTTAGCTGGTCTCAGCTGGAGCAGCAGTAACGGTGTTACAATTGACCTCAGCACTCACTGTGCTAGGGAGGAAGACCGCCAGTGCTTTTGTTCCAGATCACTGTCCATTGACTGCTGCTGGAATATACAAGTATGAGGACAGGAACTGACTTGACTGAAATACCCTAACCATGATTCTGCTTTATAAAGATGGAATACAACTGAAGGTTTCAAAGTTACATCAAAATGCAACAAGAACAACTGAATCCTGAAACTGCATTTCAGCTACTGCTCAGTTCAACACAATGAGTTTAACCTAATCAGTTTAACCCAATGGCGTTTGATACATTGTAAACAATTTTACAACACCAAGTTATAGTCCAGCAATTTTATTTTAAATTCACAAGCTTTCGGAGGCTTCCTCCTTCCTCAGGTGAACGTTGTTGGACATTTGATACATTATATAATGACTGACGCACTTATAAATGATTACAGTTTTGTAATGTCAGTTTTGTAATGTTGGCCCTGACATTGTTCCCAAACATATGCTATGATGGACTTTTAAACACAGGCTGTCATGACACGTGACTGAATGAAGGAATACAACAGATTGAAGAAAGAACTTCCTAATCTTTTGGGCTCTTTAAAACCCACCTAAACCACTGAGAAGGCAGATGGTTTAACATCTCATCTGAAAGACAACAGCTCTGACAATGCAAGACTCCCTCAGTATTCGACTGGAGTATCAGCTTAGGTTATTAACTCAAACTCCTTGTATGGGGTTCAAGGTAAATGCACTACCAAATGAGCCAAGCTAACATAAGTTTGGATCGAAGTTGTTATGTGACACTAATATGTTTTATATTGTGACTAGGAAATTACACAGCCTTTATAGATTAGAAACCAGCTTATTATGGTATTAAAGAAGTTGACAAAACAGTTGGAACAAAACATTTTTACCTGCACAGCCTTTAGCAATCCCTGGACTGTGCTGAGGGGCAAGTAGGACAAGTGGTCAAATGCCTCAATAACCTTGGAGGAAGAGTCCAGAAGAATGAGAGGTGCAGAGGAGACAATATCAGATAGCACATCTGAGAAAGAGAAAGAAAATAAAGACATTTTTTTCTTCAAAGAGCTTGCCACAAATAGTGTAACCTGTAAATAACAGAGTGGTGGAAAAACAAACTATTGAGGGTTCAGATAAGTCACCACCTAAATAGAATTAAAGACGATGGAGTTTGAGATGACCTTATGGATTTAACATGTTAAAGCTGCAACACCCCAGTGGAAACCCAGATTTACAATGTATTCTCAAATACTGAAAACACAAGGACAAATGCAACATGTCCCAAAATCCAGTTTGGACAGAGACAAATTAAAGAACAATGGGCTAGAAATTGGGCCGTCTAGTGCAAGTTGTTTCGGCGCTATGCAGCCTCCCGAACATCCAAGATGGTGTCTTGGGTGCGCAAGCACGCTTCGAGCATGACGTGCGCCGGACGCCATCATGGTAAATGGTTTAGCGCAATTAACGAACGCCAGCAGCGTGTAAAGTAAGGAGAAAATGCGTTTTATCAGTGTGCAACACTGATTTGAAGTGATCGACACCGTTTTGGGGCTTAGTTGCATTGAGTGACGGTTGTCTTAATCACGACCATCTGAACATTGCTTAGAGTGCCTGGAGGACCCCGACCAGCGCTATTTAAAGGGACCATGCAGGATTTACAGGTTAGTTGAAATATGTAACTGCTTTTGGAGGTCTCCTATACTTGAATACTAGGATGACAGGACATAGCTTAACATATAGAGCCAGGTCGTGCAGGAGTGAAGTTAGGAAACACTTCTACATGCAAAGGGTGGGAGAAGTTTGGAATGCTCTTCTGCAGACAGCAGTTGATGCTAGCTCAATTGTGAATTTTAAATCTGAGATTGATAGATTTCTGTGAACCAAGAGTATTAAGGGATATGGGGCTAAGGCACATATATGGAGTTAGGTCACAGGTCAACCATGATCTCACTGAATGACAGAACAGGCTCGAGGTGCTAAATGCCACTGCCACCTGCTGCCTCCTGTTATGCGTCACCTTCTATTGCAAGAAAGCGGGATATGTGTCTGGGTGATGTGCCTGTCGTGGTTGAATAACTGCCAGTCTGTGTGGCCTGTGAGTTGTGGGTATGTGGCTTGTAACAGTGGTAGGTGATATCACTTGACAGTTGACCCCATTCACCTTGACCACTCGTGTCATAGCATTGAACTTCTTCCTGCACTGCATCCATGTTCGTGGTGCTATGCGCCTGGCATTGACTGCATCCCCTACTGCCTCTTGAGCATATGTCTGGAGGGCCTCTTGCCCCCACCCCCCACTGTAGATATAGGCTGCCCCACTTTCTGACCATCTCTTGCACCAAGGCCTCTAGTGTATCATCAGAGAAACTTGGTGCACGCACTCTCGCAGGCCTGGTACCAACTCAGACCGGCAGATTGGTGAGGTCTGGCATGCAGATTGGAGGATGTGGGATTTAGTAGTGCGCAACCTTTATTCAATGTTTTAACATAACTCATCAGTTTGTAAACATGGGGATGGGACCTGCATCTGTGTTTTCCGTGTGCGATGTCTGATCTCCGTTCAGACTCCGAGCAGACAAAGGACTGTTATTTTTAGCAAAAAACAGGTACCGGCAACCTTTAAGAGATTTTGGCAGGCTGTCAGAGAGACAGCCTGCCTTTAAGAGATTTGGGCTCCCCCTGCTGGTGGAAATGTCATGGAATCGTAGTGACAAGGCCAGGATTTTTCACATGCACAAGGTTAAGTTCTGTGGTAGCACAAATGTCTCATCTTACCTGCGAAGGGTCGACCAGGTGCGGGTTAATCGCGCAATGCAATGCCCGCGCCCTTTTTCGGGGGTTAACCAATTTAACCCCCAATGTCTTCAGACTCTCTCTTCTCCCCCCTCCCACAAGTGGAAATTTGATTGGGTGATTATGGCAGTCCATAGCCGAGGTTCTCAAATCAACATGCTTTACACTCCAGCTCTCCAGTTGTGAGAGCTGTGCATTCATTCTCACAAGGTTTAGTTACAAGGCTACTTGCCTATATAGTGATTGATGGGTGAAGTGGTCTTCGTCACCACCCTATTCAGAACTTGCTCCAGGATTTCACTTCTAATTGGTTCATGCACCTGAATTAAGAACAAATTTTTTTTAAACATTTTTTAAAAAACAATAATTCTATTGCAGATCAGCCAGACCTAAAATCTGGATATTCAAAATGTGGAAGGGGGATGTTAAAGTCAGGACAATTAAATTAAAACACATTAGAAAGCATCCATCCTTGGGATCAGATGTTAAACTGATGCACATGTGTCTATTCTAGTGGCTCAGGTGGATGTTAAAGATCTTATGGCACTATTTGAAGAACAGCAGAATTCTCCCAATGCCCTCAGCAACATTCTCCCCTCAACTAACATCACACCAAAATAAAAACAGATTAACTAATCATTCCACTTATTTGGATTCGTACTGTGCAAAATTAATGCTACTTTTGGCCATTTCACTGCACCTCAAAGTAACTCACCGTATGAAGATCTTTCTGAAAGATAAGAGTGACAGAGTGCAGCCCGCAGCATTTCACACACTCACCTTGAATGTTTCAAGAAGGATCTTGGCTCCCAGTCTGCAGGTCTGCTGTGCTGGAGTTTTTGCCGCAGTTGGATTAGTCTCAGCAACTTTCCCAAATGGACCTGCTTTTGGTCCAAAGGAATCCATGAATATAAATCCCAACTGTACCAGAGCTTGGGTAACATGGTCCCACCCAAACACACTGCAGAGAGAACATAAGAACATAAGAAATAGGAGCAGGAGTAGGCCTCACAGCCCCTTGAGCCTGCTCCGCCATTCAATCAGATCATGGCTGATCTTTGACCTCAACTCCACTTTCCTGCCCGATTCCCATAGAGTCCTGAAATCTGCCTATCTCAGCCTTGAATATATTCAACGACTCAGCATCCACAGCCCTCTGGGGTAGAGAATTCCAAAGATTCACAACCCTCTGAGTGAAGAAATTCCTCCTCATCTCAGTCTTAAATAGCCGACCCCTTATCCTGCGACTGTGCTCCCTAATTCTAGACTCTCTAGCCATGGGAAATAACCTCTCAGCATCTACCCTGTCAAGCCGCCTCATAATCTTATTTGTTTTAATTAGATTACATTAGAATTAGATTCAATTAGAAACAAGGGAAAAGTCTCAGGCTGAATGCAAATAATTTATTTAATTAAACTCTAATAGCAGAGCTCAAAATTCAAAGTTTGGGTTACTAGACAGTCAAATCTTTAGCGGATGAGAGTCGCTAGTCTGCAACAGAAAATAATTGCCCAAAACCAGATCTTTTAAAAAGAGGTCAAACTCCCTTAAGAGAAGTCCAATACCTGTACTTCTATTGCCTTTTTTAAAAAAAACCTTTACGAACAAGATGTTCCACAATGGTTAGGAATGATCCCCCCCACCAACATTTTGCTTTTAAATTAAGTTTAAAAGTAACTTTTTGTTAGAATTGGCAGTGCAGTAAATTCCTGAAATTCCTCTTTTAATAGTAACAGCGATGGTACATATCAGCTTATACATTGAAGACCAACAAGTTGAAAGAATAAATACAAACCTGTTTGTCACCGTCTCCAGAATCATTTCAGACACATTGCACTGCTGAGGGATCAAATCCTGGAGGAATTTTGAATTCTGCTGAAACTGTCCATCTTTAAAACTTTTTATAATCGCTGTTTTTAGAAAGTCAAACACCTAGAGGTAAATAAACAAAAATCAGGAGAATCCTTCTCTGGTAAGAGCAATTCCAATATATTTATTTTAAATTTTGTTAGACTGAGATGAGGAGGAATTTCTTCACCCAGAGGGTTGTGAATCTTTGGAATTCTCTACCCCAGAGGGCTGTGGATGCTGAGTCGTTGAATATATTCAAGGCTGAGATAGACAGATTTCTGGACCCTAGGAGAATCAAGGGATATGGGGATCGGGCAGGAAAGTGGAGTTGAGGTCGAAGATCAGCCATGATCTGATTGAACAACGGAGCAAGCTCGAGCGACCATGTGGCCTACTCCTCCTCCTATTTCTTATGTTCTTAGTGAGCAACACCATGAGAGATTTAACTAGTCTATATAAAATTCAGACTTTTAAATCTGTGTTAGACCAGCTCCATTTGTGGAATAAATATCATATCCTTTACATCACTAATCTAACATACAGTACCTCATTACTTGATGATTCAGTGTAAAAACCTTCCCAGTCAGTTCTCACTCAATTCTATTGGGAGATTCTAAATGAAATAAAAAAATGTTGGAAAAATAAACATACCTGATCTTCAAATCGATGTATCCTAGCTACAGAGAGCATCAGTGCAATGTTAAAAGAGCAGAGGACCCGGCTGATATCTCCTTGCTGACCAGCCTAGACAAATGACAAATACAGGACATGTGAAGATTTTTATAGTCAGACCGGTTTTATTTTAAATATAAATAGTATCTTTGGAATAAAATACTCCTTTTCCCCTGCAATTTTTGTCCCTTTGTTTTGTCCTCCTGATTCGATACCTCTGCAATGAGCGGGTACATATTGGCTCCTGGGCCATCACCAATGCCACCTGTAGCTGACCACTGGAGGCAAGACCGGTGATGTGACCCTCTCCATCCCCTCAATGATTCCTTTACCTTGCTGGGAGACACTACAGCCTCCGCAACTGACAGGGTTCACATTGGAAACAGAGTGGAGAGTGGCATCCAAACCCGCATCTGTCCCCACTCTAAGCATTAACGTGCCAATACCACTGCACCCCAGGCCCAATCTTTTAACAACTCGCATTTATATAGCATCTGTAACATCTGAGGTCACCTTCATAGGATCTCATGTCCAAGCAGGCGTAGGAAGAGGGTAGGAATAAGGGAGGTGAACAAATGCGCTGTAGAAGACGCAAGTTTTAAGGAGGATTTTGAAGGAGACACCTAGCAAGACAAAAGAGTTTTGGAAGTTAATTCCAGAGTTTAGTGGCCAAATGACTGAAGATTCTGCAACCAATTTTAGAGCAAAGGAAAGGAACCTGATGTAGGCCAGAGATGGAAGAACAGACTGGAAGAGGTTGCAAAGGTAGGAAGGGGCGAGCTGATAGAGGAATCTGAACAAAAGGTCAAGGATTTTGAAATCGATATGTTGAGGGACGGCAAGCCAATGGAGTTCGGCAAGGGTTCGAGTGATAGTTGGATGAGATTTTATGCAGGATGGAAGCAATTTATATATGGTGCAGCTTTGGAGCTTTGGAAGAGTTGAGTCTAGTATGACAAAAGCATAAACAAGAGTTTCAGAGGCAGTGCTGGTGAGATAGAGGCAGAGACTGGCAATATTTCAGAGGTGGAAGTTACTTTACATTCAATTGCCCAGTACCTAAAACCCCCAGGATCTGAATAAAGGATGAAGAATCATATCTCCACTGCGACAGGTCAGCTCTCATCAACTAAGCATGACTGACAATAACTGCAGCCACAGAAAAATCTGCAACTTAGACCATCAACAATAACTTGCATTTATATTTCACCTTTAAAGTACTAAATGCTCCAAGGTGCTTCACGAAGGAGAAACACATGCCTGGAAATAAGGTCAAAAAGATAGGTTTTGATGAGGCTTTTGAGGAGAGAAGTACCAAGCATGGAGTTAAGGAAGGGAGTTCTAGAGATTAGGGGCATGATCTTAGCCTGTAAAAACAGGCGAGTTGGGGGGCAGTAACAATTGCAAAAATCTAAAACCCACCCCCAACCTGCCCATTTCCGGTTTTCACGGGGGCGGGCGACCAACCTGCTCTCAAGAGGTTTTAAAGGAGGTTGTGGGCCTCCATTTTCAAAGCTTTTTTGATTTTAGCTCCAGAGGCTGGGATTCCCAGGCCTTTTCCTTCACGCCATGTGAGAGGAGGCGAGAAGGCCCGAAACTGCAGGTAAGTGCCTAAATGGGCCTGAAGGAGCAGGAGTGCTGGCGCTACACAGCCCAATTTAGCGCCCATGTCGTCAGAAACGTTAACTCTGTTTCTTTCTCCACAGATGCTGGCTCACTTGCTGAGATTTTCCAGCATTTTCTGTTTTTATTTTAAACTGAGAACCTGTTTTTGGAAAAATCCAGTGCTAACTTGCTTTTCGGTCGCTCAGTTGCTTCCCTCCCTGATAGAGAGAGCAACCTCTATGTTTCGCTGTCCCCTCGGTACTTTTGAGTCAGTTACTTAAATGTAAAAAGGGGACAGTGATATACGTACTGGGCTCTACTGTGGAAAGATGCCCAGTTACTGGATCAGTGGAAATGTGGGCGACCAACTCTATGGCCCCCGAATTTCTTTAGGTTGTGATTCCAACGTAACCACTGGGATTGTACCCGGTGATGCCCTCAAGCGCTGACCCCACTGGAGTTCAGGGGAGGGCATCACATTTGCATGGGTCAAGCGAGCATTTGTCTTGGTTCCACCTCTTTACAAGGCATCCAGGAAACTCCCAAAAATGGCAGAGACCCAGGTCTCCACCATTTTCCTGGGGGTGTCAACTGGTCTCCTGCCAGAGCTATGACAGGAGACTGTCGGAAAACACCCCCACCCCACCCAAGGAATTTCGGAAGCCTTGCGTTTACTGAAACTGCCTTCCTTAATCCAACAACACACTCACACACTCACATTTTTGCAGTCAGTGTGTCTCTAATTGACTGCATTGAAGAGGAAGCTAGATAAGTACATGAGGGAGAAAGGAACAGAAGGAAATGCTGATAGAGTGAGATGAAGTAGAGTCGGAGGAGGCTCGTGTAGACCATAAACACTGGCATAAGCCAGTTGGTCAAATAGCCTGTTTGTGTGCTGTAATTTCTATGTAATTCTATGTAAGAAATCATTCTGACCAAGAGTACAACAAAATTGCATATGTTTGATAAAGAGCTGCCTTACAAGTTCTATGAACTTTCCTCTCAATCATCCCAAGCTGCAGACAGGCATTTCCTTCTCCCAGTATCCCAAATGTTGAAAACAAGACTCGTCACACAAATTCAATCTTTCCCAGGACCTCAAAACTGCAAAACCTCTTATATCAATCTTTCCTTCCATTTAAAATCTAAAGGCTTTTAAATCCCAACATCAACATCACCTAACCACCCCTACTTTCTGAAATACTTCATCTCTTTAACTTTTCCCAAACTTGGCGGTGACCTGCACTACAGCCCTTCACCTAGGTTTTTCAGTAACACAAAAGTAAAAGCTCCTAACAGAAACTACACAATCTACCACACCTTCAGATATTTGATGAGTTCACGGCCCAAGTCATGATCCAGTTTGATAGCAAACACGATGTGAAGAATGACTGTTCCCTCTATGTGACGAAGCTGGTCCTGTGGCACGGTGACAGCCTCCAACTCCATGGACCTTTAAAACAAAAAACATAAGAACATAAGAAATAGGAGCAGGAGTAGGCCATATGGCCCCTCGAGCCTGCTCCGCCATTCAATCAGATCATGGCTGATTTTCAACCTCAACTCCACTTTCCTGCCCGATCCCCATATCCCTTGATTCCCCTAGAGTCTAAAAATGTATCTATCTCAGCCTTGAATATACCCAACGATTGAGCATTCTCAGCCCTCTGGGGTAGAGAATTCCAAAGATTCACAACCGTCTGAGTGAAGAAATTCATCCTCATCTCAATCTTAAAATGGCTGACCCCTTATCCTGCGACTATGCTCTCTAGTTCTAGTCTCTCCAGCCAGGGGAAACAACCTCTCAGCCTCTACCCTGTCAAGTCCCCTCAGAATCTTATATGTTTCAATGAGATCCCTTCTCATTCTTCCAAACTCCAGAGAGTATAGGCCCATTCTAATCAACGCACTTCAAAACACAGCACACTTCAGCTCATGAAAAAAAGTGCTAAAGCAGCTTAGGGAATATGAAAAGCAGAGGCTTTGCAATCTCCAGCACACTTTGAGCAAAGGGAGGGGCTGCCTTTGGGTGTGGTGGGAATGGTGGGAAGGCAAGAGGAGAATGTCCCTGATCTCTATCCAGTAACACCTGTTGAAAAATACATCAGGTAAGAGCAGGATCAGGCTCAGATATGATGCCCCCATCCTACATTCACTATCTAGGCTGACACATGAACAATGGTCACTTGGGCGAGAAATGGTTATAACTCACTCGGTGTCTGTCTGTTCTTCTTTCTGCAGCTGATCCTGTTGATGGAAGAATGTTATGATCCCTTCTAAAAGAGTTTTCTTACAACCCTGTTCAATAAAAGGAATAACCACTAAGTAAAGAGACAGTGACCTTTCTAATTTTTCATCTCTAATTACAATCTTTATCTAGCACACTGAATAGTAGTTATGCTTTCTTATCTAGATTTAAGTCAGGCTACATTTCCTAAAATCCTAAGCATCATATTGAAGGATTGGCACATGTTATCTGATCATGTACACTGAAAAAAGTCTTATGAAATGAGAGAAACTTACTGTAAACAAGCACACTAACATCTGTTCTGTCATCTTACCTTAGCTGAGAGAAGCAGTAACTGGTAGACAAGTGGAGGCAGTTCCTGCAGGTCCAACTTGGGGAACATTCTCAGCACTTTCACCATAACAAACTGAAGTTCCTCTGTACTGACATGTACATCCCTGTAGGAAAGAGAACAAACAAGAATAAAAGGAATAATCACAAAGTAAAGAGAGGGACCTTTCTACATACACATACACACAATTTGTATCTACTGTAATTCATTTCAAGAGGATGGAGTTTTTTCATAAAGTTAGTGATTGAAGTGAAGAAAATTTTACCTAAACATCGATGTGAGGTGAATCACACACTTTGGATCCCACCTGGAAAATAACCAAAATATTTTTTTTAAAAAAAAACATTTTCTTCATAAGGACAGTCCAAAATTCAAGAACAAAGCATTTAAATACAGAAACATATGATTTATAGATATATATATTGCATACCCCAAAGTACATTACAGGCTGGAGTATAATGGAGGATAGTTTACATATAGAATAACGGATACTTGGGAGTGAGTTCCACTCCTAGTCTGAGCGGAGTTAGCTGATCCGAGCCGACACAGCATTTGGAGACATTGCAACTGGCCTCAGTACCCTGGGTTAAGGAGTCCTAATTCCCATTACTGATTACTCTGCAGTGATCCCTGTTGGAAAGTGCATGTGCAGATGTTGGAGAGGACAGAATCTGATCTCCGTAGTCAGTTAGCCTGCCAACACTCACCATCTAGGCACAAACATGAAGACTGGCTACTTGGACAATTTATCAAGTGGCTGCTGGCATTCGTGGAACAGTACCCCATATAATGTTAGCATTTTCAGGAGAGAAAGGGGAGGAGAAAAACACTGCAACTAAATTTATCAAAACATAATCTTAAATTACCAGGAAATTCTCTGGTGTTCACAGATCATATTCTGATGTTGCTAAATGCTTCTTGATCGAATATCTAATTTCCTAAAGTATTTCCATCTAATAATATGGTACTTTGGATTAGCCAAACATGTTGTTACTTGCCTGCTGGAGCATAGAGTGTTTATCAGTTGCTTCTTATATTCTTCACCATTCAATTGACCTAGTAAAACAAAAACAGAATAAAAATATTAAAAATTATAGAAAACAGAGGTCTGCAATCCCTTAAAAAGATTGGGGCAGGACAAGGAAACAAAAGGCACATACTCACCTTACTCCTGCTTGTGTTACACCAATAAATATATAGAGAACAAATTTCACATATTTTTCAAACTTTCCCTACCTCCGCCATAATTCAGGCTTTCTTGAGAGGCCAGAACAGTAAGTATTGTAGGGAAAAGATCCAGCGATTTGCCATTGATAATACTGCCCCCTTTGATGGCATCCACATACAAGCTCGCCAGTTCAGCTAATGTGGCTCCAGGCAGCTGATGAGCCTAAAATCAAGACTTCAGATTATGAGGACATATTGTGCACATACCCTATCTCTTTCTCCCCCAACCATTCTGTTAAGTATAGTGTGTACATGAGGAGTTCTCCGTCACAAGCACAGGGCAATTCGGTGCAATACTTAGGTGACATGGAGGTGCATAAACATCAAAAATTTCTGATTGACAATTGATTATAAAAAAAGGATATCACGGTTTCAATTGAGGCACTCGCTGAATATAATGGATGCCCTCTAAGTCACCATCTTCCCAAGGATAGAAGTTTAATTTTTAAAAAGTGGGAGACCAGAGCAGCAAAGAAGTATTGTATATTGGTACACACACACACACACAGACACATACACACCAGCTAGACACTAAATCAAATAAATTTGTTTTCCAACAGACCTCCAGACCTGACTACTGTAATGCTCCTGGCCGCCCTCCCTGCCTCCGTCCTCCTTAAACTTCAGATCGTCCAAAACTCTGCTGCCCGTTTCCTGTCTCAAACCAGGTCCCAATCACCTAACATTGCTGTCCTTGTTGACCTACAATGGCTCCCAATCCTCTAATGTCTCCAATTTAAAAATCTCATCACCTACAGTTCTGATGGCTCATGGGCTCCGATACTTCTCTACATAATGATATACAAATGTAAGGAATCTTACAACACCAGGTTATAGTCCAACAGTTTTATTTGAAAATCACAAGCTTTCGGAGATTATCTCCTTCGTCAGGTAAGTGAGTGAATGAAAGGTTCTCAAATCGCATATCTTATATTAGGCTGGGACACAATCACACCAATCAAAGGCGTCGTTGGTGTACAGACAGGTTAGCCACGGAAAACAGTACGTCCCAGTATACTGAATACACAATGGGTCAGATTACACAGACAAAGAGAGAAAGAGACCCGAAAGGCAGAGAGAGAGTGAAAGAGAATGTCCAGTTGTATTAAAAACAGATAACTTTTTTTTCCCGCTGGTGGGGTTACGTGTAGCGTGACATGAACCCAAGATCCTGGTTGAGGCCGTCCTCATGGGTGCGGAACTTGGCTATCAATTTCTGCTCGACGATTTTCCGTTGTCGTGTGTCTCGAAGGCCGCCTTGGGGAACGCTTACCCGAAGATCGGTGGCTGAATGTCCTTGACTGCTAAAGTGTTCCCCGACTGGGAGGGAACCCTCCTGTCTGGCGATTGTTGCGCGGTGTCCGTTCATCCGTTGTCGCAGTGTCTGCATGGTCTCGCCAAAGTACCATGCTCCGGGGCATCCTTTCCTGCAACGTATGAGGTAGACAACGCTGGCCGAGTCACAGGAGTACGAACCATGTACCTGGTGGGTGGTGTCCTCTCGTGTGATGGTGGTATCTGTCTCGATGATCTGGCATGTCTTGCAGAGGTTGCCGTGGCAGGGTTGTGTGGTGTCGTGGACGCTGTTCTCCTGAAAGCTGGGTAATTTGCTGCGAACGATGGTCAGTTTGAGGTTGGGTGGCTGTTTGAAGGCGAGTAGTGGAGGCATGGGGATGGCCTTAGCGAGGTGTTCGTCGTCATCGATGACATGTCGAAGGCTGCGGAGAACATGGCGTAGTTTCTCCGCTCCGGGGAAATACTGGACGACGAAGGGTACTCTGTTGGTTGCGTCCCGTGTTTGTCTTCTGAGGAGGTCTATGCGATTCTTCGCTGTGGCCCAACGGAACTGTCGATCGACAAGTCGAGCGTCATATCCCGTTCTTACGAGGGCGTCTTTCAGCGTCTGTAGGTGTCCATCGCGTTCCTCCTCCTCTGAGCAGATCCTGTGTATTCGCAGGGCCTGTCCATAGGGGATGGCCTCTTTGACGTGGTTAGGGTGGAAGCTGGAAAAGTGGAGCATCGTGTGGTTGTCCGTGGGCTTACGGTAGAGTGAGGTGCTGTGGTGCCCGTCTTTGATGGAGATTTGTGTGTCCAAGAAAGAAACAGATTCTGAGGAGTAGTCCATGGTGAGTTTGATGGTGGGATGAAACATGTTGATGTTATCGTGTAGTCTCTTCAGTGATTCTTCGCCGTGGGTCCATAGGAAGAAAATGTCGTCGATGTATCTGGTGTATAGCGTTGGTTGGAGGTCCTGTGCAGTGAAGAAGTCGTGCTCAAACTTGTGCATGAAAATATTGGCGTATTGGGGTGCGAATTTGGTCCCCATGGCTGTTCCATGTGTTTGGGTAAAGAACTGGTTATCGAAGGTGAAGATATTGTGATCCAGGATGAAGCGGATGAGTTGTAGGATGGCGTCTGGAGATTGGCTGTTGTTGGTGTTGAGTACTGAGGCTGTTGCAGCGATGCCGTCATCGTGGGGGATACTGGTGTAGAGTGCCGAGACGTCCATCGTGGTGAGAAGTGTTCCTGGTTCAACTGGTCCGTGGGTGCTGAGTTTTTGTAGGAAGTCTGTAGTGTCGCGACAGAAGCTGGGGGTTCCGTGTACGATGGGTTTCAGGATGCCCTCGACGTATCCAGAGAGGTTCTCACACAGGGTTCCGTTGCCTGATACGATAGGACGTCCGGGTGTGTTCGCTTTTTGTATCTTTGGGAGGCAGTAGAGTCTCCCACGCGGGGAGTACGTGGGATGAGAGCACGTAGGATGCTTTGAAGGTCTGGATCGAAGGTCTTGATCAGTTTGTTGAGCTGGTGGGTGTGCTCTTTGGTCGGATCTGCGGGTAACCGTCTGTAGTGTTCCTGGTTGTCCAGTTGTCGGTATGCTTCTTTGCAATAGTCCGTTCTGTTCTGTATGACGATGGCTCCTCCTTCGTCCACTGGTTTGATGACGATGTTGCGGTTGGTCTTGAGAGCGTCGATGGCGTTGCGTTGTGCTCGGGTGACATTCTGGACTGTCTTGTGAGTGCGGCTGATGAATCTGGCGTTGACGCATCTCCTGACAGCTTGAGCATACATGTCAAGCTTAGGGCAGCGACCCCCTGGAGGAGTCCAGTTTGACTCTTTCTTCTTCGGTTGCTGTACCGCGGAGTGGAGAAACTACGCCATGTTCTCCGCAGCCTTCAACATGTCATCGATGACGACAAACACCTCGCTAAGGCCATCCCCACGCCTCCACTACACGCCTTCAAACAGCCACCCAACCTCAAACATACCATCGTTCGCAGCAAATTACCCAGCTTTCAGGAGAACAGCGTCCACGACACCACACAACCCTGCCACGGCAACCTCTGCAAGACATGCCAGATCATTGACACAGATACCACCATCACACGAGAGGACACCACCCACCAGGTACATGGTTCATACTCCTGTGACTCAGCCAACGTTGTCTACCTCATACGTTGCTGGAAAGGATGCCCCGGAGCATGGTAGATTGGCGAGACCATGCAGACACTGCGACAACGGATGAACGGACACCGCGCAACAATCGCCAGACAAGAGGGTTCCCTCCCAGTCGGGGAACACTTTAGCAGTCAAGGACATTCAGCCACCGATCTTTGGGTAAGCGTTCCCCAAGGCGGCCTTCGAGACACACGACAACGGAAAATCGTCGAGCAGAAATTGATAGCCAAGTTCCGCACCCATGAGGACGGCCTCAACCGGGATCTTGGGTTCATGTCACGCTACACGTAACCCCACCAGCGGGGGAAAAAAAAGTTATCTGTTTTTAATACAACTGGACATTCTCTCTCTCTCTCTGCCTTTCAGGTCTCTCTCTCTTTGTCTGTGTAATCTGACCCATTGTGTATTCAGTATACTGGGACGTACTGTTTTCCGTGGCTAACCTGTCTGAACACCAACGACACCTTTGATTGGTGTGATTGTGTCCCAGCCTAATATAAGATATGCGATTTGAGAACCTTTCATTCACTCACTCACCTGACGAAGGAAATAATCTCCGAAAGCTTGTGATTTTCAAATAAAACTGTTGGACTATAACCTGGTGTTGTAAGATTCCTTACATTTGTCCACCCCAGTCCATCACCGGCATCTCCACATAATGATATACATGATTGGCTTTGCTGTTGATTTATCGCCAGCCAGAGCATCTGAAGAAAAACAAAATTTAGTTTTAAAAAACAAAATCAGCCTATGCTGCTGCTATTAAGAGAAGCATTTTTAGAGACAGCAAAAGGCCATGTCCACAAGTCAGTCCCTTTTGATAGCTCTCAACCCCATTAACTTTTGATAGATCTCACCATATCCCCTTCTCTCACCAGAAACACATCTAATTGTCTCTTGAACTAATATATACTGTCCACTTCGATAGTGTTCCCAGTGAACTAACCCATAACTCTGTCATACTTTGGTTGCCAAGTTTCCACTTAACTTCTCGATTTTTTCACCTGTAGTGAACAATTTGGACAAACTTTGTCAATTCCTTTCACAATCTCAAAAACTTCAACTGGGTCACCTCAAACTTTTTTTCTTTTACAAAGAAAACAAGTTCTACTTCCTTAACCTTTCCTCAGAACTTGAATTGCTCCCGACATGAAAAATTGACGAGCTTAGAATGTGTGATAGAATCATAGAATGTTTACAGCACGGAAGGAGGCCATTCAGCCCGTCGAGTCTGTGCCAGCTCTATGCAAGACCAATCCAGCTAGTCCCACTCTCCCACCCTATCCCTGTAGTCCTGAAAATGTTTTTCTTTCAAGTACTTATCCAGTTCCCTTTTGAAAGCCACGACTGAATCTGCCTCCACCAACCCCCCTGGCAATGCGTTCCAGATCCTAGCCACGCGCTGTGTAAAGAAGTTTTTCCTCATGTCACCTTTGGTTCTTTTGCCAATCACCTTAAATCTATGTCCTCTGGTTCTTGATCCTTCCACCAATGGGAACAGTTTCTCTCCATCTACTTGGTCTAGACCCCTCATGATTTTGAATACCTCTGTCAAATCTCCTCTCAACCTTCTCTGTTCCAAGGAGAACAACCCCAGCTTCTCCAGTCCCTCATCCCTGGAACCATTCTAATAAATCTTTTCTGCATCCTCTCTAAGGCCTTCACATCTTTCCTAAAGTGCGGTGCCCAGAATGGGACACAATACTCCAGTTGTGGTCGAACCAGTGTTTTATAAAGGTTCATCATGATTTCCTTGCTTTTGTATTCTTTGCCTCTATTTATAAAGCCCAGGATCCCGTATGCTTTTTTAACTGCTTTCTCAACCTGCCCTGCCACTTTCAACAATTGTGCACATATACCCCCAGATCTCTCTGTCCCCGTACCCCTTTTAGAATTGTGCCCTTTAGTTTATATTGTCTCTCATTCTTCCCACCGAAATGTATCACTTCGCATTTTTCTCTGTTAAATTTCATCTGCCACGTGTCCACCCAATTCACCAGCCTGTCCATATCCTCTTGAAGTCTATCGCTATCCCCCTCACTGTTCAATACACTTACAAGTTTTGTATCATCTGCAAATTTGGAAATTGTGCAACCAAGTCCAAGTCATCAATATATAATCAAGAAAATCAGTGGTCCTAGTGCCAACACCTGGGGAACAGCACTGTACACCTCCCTCCAGTCCGAAAAACATCCGTTCACCACTACTCTCTGCTTCCTGTTACTTATCTAATTTTGTATCCATGCTGCTACTGCTCCCTTTATTCCATGGGCTTCAATCTTGATGACAAACCTATTATGTGCCATTTTATCAAACGCCTTTTGAAAGTCAATATACACTACATCAACCGCACTGTCCTCATCAACCCTCTCTGTTACCTCATCAAAAAACTCAATCAAGTTAGTTAAACACGATTTGCCTTTAACAAATCCATGCTGGCTTTCCCTAATCAATCCACAGTTGTCCAAGTGACCGCTAATTCTGTCCCAGATTATCATTTCTAAAAGTTTCCCCACCACCGAGGTTAAACTGACTGGCCTGTAGTTGCTGTGTTTCTCCTTGATAACTTGATATTCAGTGAAAATTTTCACAGACAATCCAATAGGCGTCAATAGCAAATGTAACAACTGCAGAAGCAGGATTTCCAATCAGACAACATGACAATGTTAGAACACAAAATACTACATCCTTACAAGGCAGATCGCTCATTTTGTTTTGTTTAGACTAATTGTTTCTAGGCTGGTGGCTGATATGGGACCAGGGACTAGTTAATAAACAAACATTGTTGAACGGATATTTCAAATATTGTTAAATATCTTGACAATAAGTTGTGTAACTTTTATCAGTTTCATAATTTACCTCAAGCATCAGCAAACCAATCACGTCTGTTGCTATATCTGATTGTAGGTCTCCCGATTCAACTAGCTGCATGCAGTGTTTGTAAACAAAAAGCCTCAGACAAACTCCTTCATTCTGAGAACATGGGGAACCTATAAGGTGAAAACAAAAAAATACAAGAGGTACTAAATCAACATTACACCAAATTTCAGGATTGATCAGTTAAGGAACACAGGATCAGGTGCTGCAAAGTTAGTACATTGTCCTTTCAAGTCTAGGATCTGGATTCAAATCTAGCCTTCTTTCTTATCTGCTCTTAATAGGCACAAGTCAACAGTGCAAAACTGCCCAGAATTTGATATCTCATTCTCAGTAGGCACAAGGACAGCCAGATTAAGGCTCACTACTATAAATATATTTTGTTCATTTATTTATTACCCAACCAATGGGCTTAAATTAGTAAAAGCCGTTTTTAGTAGTCTTAAACACTATATTAACACATTTATATGGCTGAAAATATAAGTCAGTATCCCCAGATTATTTTCTATATACAGTAGCTTTCAATGTGCATTTAGTCCAACGAAGTTTGAAGAAGACATGAGGAAAAAATGTTACATGCTTAAAACAGGAACATGATAGACAAATGTTCTCTCTTTTTGATGCACTAACCTTTAAAAATAGCTCTCACCAGCATCCCAATCTCCTTCCCTTTCAAAGCATGACGTGTTACAAGGGCACCAACCTGTAACAAGTAAAAACATTCAAATGGTTATTTTAGACTGTTGTCTTTTTTTTAAATGAACACAGTCAAAGGTAGGGGTATATATAGAGTCTATTATTAAGGAGACAGTAGCGGAACATTTGGATAAACATAATTTAATAGGACAAAGTCAGCATGGCTTTACGAAGGGGAAGTCATGTCTGACAAATTTGATTGAGTTCTTTGAGGACATAACATACAGGGTGGATAAAGGGGAACCAGTGGACGTAGTGTATTTAGACTTCCAGAAGGCATTCGACAAGGTGCCACATAAAAGATTATTGCTCAAGATAAAGAATCACTGGATTGGGGGTAATATTCTGGCATGGGTGGAGGATTGGTTATCTGACAGGAAGCAGAGAGTTGGGATAAATGGTTCATTCTCGGACTGGCAACCAGTAGCCAGTGGTCGGTGCTGGGTCCCCAACTCTTTACAATCTATATTAACGATTTGGAGGAGGGGACCGAGTGTAACATATCAAAGTTTGCAGATGATACAAAGATGGGAGGGAAAGTAGAGTGAGGAGGACATAAAAAACCTACAAGGGGATATAGACAGGCTGGGTGAGTGGGCGGAGATTTGGCAGATGCAATACAATATTGGAAAATGTGGGGTTGTGCACTTTGGCAGGAAAAATCAGAGACCAAGTTATTATCTTAATGGCAAGAAACTGGAAAGTACTGCAGTACAAAGGGATCTGGGGGTCCTAGTGCAAGAAAATCAAAAAGTTAGTATGCAGGTGATCAAGAAGGCCAACGGAATGTTGGCGTTTATTGCTAGGGGGATAGAATATAAAAACAGGGAGGTATTGCTGCAGTTATATACGGTATTGGTGAGACCGCACCTGGAATACTGCATACAGTTTTGGTCTCCATACTTAAGAAAAGACATACTTGCTCTCGAGGCAGTACAAAGAAGGTTCACTCGGTTAATCCCGGGGATGAGGGGGCGGACATATGAGGAGAGGTTGAGTAGATTGGGACTCTACTCATTGGAGTTCAGAAGAATGAGAGGCGATCTTATTGAAACATATAAGATTGTGAAGGGGCTTGATCGGGTGGATGCGGTGAGGATGTTCCCAAGGATGGGTGAAACTAGAACTAGGGAGCATAATCTTAGAATAAGGGGCTGCTCTTTCAAAACTGAGATGAGGAGAAACTTCTTCACTCAGAGGGTAGTAGGTCTGTGGAATTTGCTGCCCCAGGAAGCTGTGGAAGCTACATCATTAAATAAATTTAAAACAGAAATAGACAGTTTCCTAGAAGTAAAGGGAATTAGGGGTTACGGGGAGCGGGCAGGAAATTGGACATGAATTTAGATTTGAGGTTAGGATCAGATCAGCCATGATCTTATTGAATGGCGGAGCAGGCTCGAAGGAGCGATTGGCCTACTCCTGCTCCGATTTCTTATGTTCGTATGGATGTTATATATCATACCACCCATAAAATCACACCAGTGTACAATATAAACAATTATACACTTTAAAAAGAAACACCTATGGAATTTACAGATAGAAACTTTTACAAGTATACTGCATTACCTGGGAAAATCCCCTCAAATGTTTTCAGAATCTGGGGAACCCTTCACTCACCTGACAAAGGAGGTAAGCTCCGAAAGCTTGTGATTTTCAAATAAAACTGTTGGGCTATAACCTGGTGTTGTAAGATTCCTTACAAAGAATCATGGCAATTGCTCACCTCCTGCTCTTTCATGCACTGCAGGCAGTGCTGCAATCCTTCCAGATCCTCAGCTGTTGCCAAATCCAAAATCTTCTGATCCATCTCAACTCACATAAAAGCAACAGTAAATTTACTGAACACCACCTTAAAAAAATTTAATGTTTAATAGACTTCATTCAAGTCTGTCAAAAGAATGTTTAATAATCTACTGAGGGAATGTAAGTTATCCAGAAATTCTAGTTCTTTTTGGAACAGAATGTAAATACCAAAGGCACAGTTGCCATGCAGGTTGTTTCTGCCCCCAAAACATACCAATACAGTAAGACAATCCCTTTAAAATGTAGTCTATTCAGGTCATGATCAATCTAACCATACATGATACCCAGAATTTGAATCGAGTGCTCCATGGGCAAAATCAGTCATTGGCAGTTACTAAATACCTTCCCCGTATATGCACACACTTTTGATCCCTAAGTGAGGAATCCAGATTCACATCAGCTTGATATGTGCTTCCTATCATGCAACACTAGATCTGGGTGCTACATAGCAGGAAGCACATCACAGGAATTCAATGCAAGTAAATAACTCATAACTTATAATGACAATGGAAATGGCCAGCAACAGTGCTGCTGTCCTCAGGCGTAAAGGCAGCCCCTTTATGTATATATGTACATACACACAGAGCAGTGCTTAGCCTCAGACTGGGAGTGTTATGCTAGGACTGGCGATACACGGGTGAGACTGAGCTACCGAGCCCTGTCCGCCGAGTCACAGAAGCAGACACTAAATCCGCAAGGAAACCCTTCCACCAGCCCGCCACACCGCGCCTTCTGGGTTACCTGTCCCCCTGTCCCTGTCCCCGGCCTCCGGCTCACACAGACAACACCACCATTGCACCTCCCGCGCAAACACAGCCGCCTCATTGGCCAACGCGCACACCGCCCCTCGCTGGCAATGGACAGAGAATCTGTCAATCAAATGTCAGCCCTGTTGATTGGTCCGTCTCTGGGTCGCTTGGCGCGGATTTGCGCGAGCTGCAGTTGGGATGAATGGGGTTTATTCAAATAAAATGGCAGCCAAACCCGAACAAGCAGCACCGGGAGATGAATTGCGGCACGCAATAAATTAAATGCACTTTATTCAAAACGAATGACAGGAAAAAAAAATAGTTTCAAGCCCGTTCCCTGGGGTTTTGTTTGAATTGTAGGTCTGAGTTCAAAAACTCCAAACATGGTCCCCAATAGTTGTTTATTCATTAAAACTGATTTTGAATCGCGGGTTTTTAGCGGCTGTTTGCCGGTGCTAGTTGAATAAAGAGAACGAGAAAAGCAGTTCGTGCGAATAACAAAATCACTTACAGCAGCTTCCTAATTCCAGACGTCCTTTACATTCTTGTGGGCCAGTGGCGCAATGGATAACGCGTCTGACTACGGATCAGAAGATTCTAGGTTCGACTCCTGGCTGGCTCGGAATTTTTTGTTTACTTCCAAACAATGTTGCAATTAATAATCCTGATGATGGATATGAACAATTTTGCAATTATTACAATTTTTATATTTACGTGAATAAATAAAATTAAAATAAATAATGTAAATTGTTTGCAGCCAATTTATTACATTTTCTGCTGAGTGCCAAATGATTTCATCTCCAGGAGCTCACATTGAGTTCCTTCGAAACAACAGCACAGAAACAGGCCATTCGGCCCAACTGGTCTATGCCGGCGATTATGCACCACAACAGCCTCCTCCTTCTCTACTTCATCTAACCCTATCAGCATATCCTTCTATTCCTTTGGTAGGAAGAATGGAAAAGCAGAATATTTTTTAAAAGGTGATAGACTAAGAAATATTGGTATTCAGAGGAATTTGGATGTCCTTGTACACAAATCACAGAAAGTTAACATGCAGGTACAGGAAGCAATTAGGAAGGCAAATGGTATGTTAGCCTTTATAGCAAGGGTATTGGAGTAAGGAAGCCTTGCTGCAATTATATAGGGCTCTGGTGAGACCACACCTGGAGTACTGTGTACAGTTTTGGTCTCTTTACCTAAGGAAGGATATACTTGCCTTAAAGGGGGTGCAACAAAGGTTCACTAGATTGATTCCTGGGATGAGAGGGTTGTCCTATGAGGAGAGATTGAGTAGAATGGGCCTATATTCTCTGGAGTTTAGAAGAATGAGAAGTGATCTCATTGAAACGTACAACATTCTTAGAAGGCTCGACATGGTAGATGCTGAGAGGCTGTTTCGGCTGGCTGGAGAGTCTAGAACTAGGGGTCCTAGTCTCAAGATAAGAGGGCGGCCATTTAGGACCGAGATGAGGAAAAATTTATTCACTCAGAGGGTTGTGAATCTTTGTCATTCTCTACCCCAGAGGGCTGTGGATGCTCAGTTGTTGAGTAGATTCAAGACTGAGATCGATAGATTTTTGAACACTAAGGGAATCAAGGGATATGGGGATGGGGCAGGAAAGTGGAGTAGAGTTAGAAAATCAGCCGTGATCTTATTGAAACTATATCCTTTCTATAATATGGAGACCAGAACTTTGCACAGTACTCCAAGTGTGCTCTAATCAAGTTTAACGTAGCTTCTTTGCTTTTCAATTCTACCCCTCTAGAAATGAACCCCAGTACTTGATTTTCCTTTTTATGGCCTTATTAACCTGCGTCGCTACTTCTAGTGATTTGTTTATCTGTACCCCATGATCCCTTTGCTCCTCTATCCCATTCAGACTCTTATTATCCAAGTTGTATGTGGCCATCCTATTCTTCCTCCAAAATGCAGCACCTCACACTTACCTATATTGAAATTCATTTGCCAATTACTACGCCTATTCTGCAAGTTCATTAACGTCCCCTTGCATTTTGACACATTCTTCATTTGTATTAATTACACCCCAAATTTTGTGTCATCCACAAATTTTAGAATCACAAACCTAAATTACTTAAGCCTAAGGATTAAATGTAGAAAGAGTTATAACTCTTTGATTAATATAACACTGTCAGAACCAGTAATGAATATTTTTGCAAGAAAGAGTTAGTAAAAAAGACTGTTTAGGGTTCCTTTATGCAACTTATTTGTCTGTGTCAACCTATTAAGTGTAATTAGATTCCCTAAACATAAAATGCTGGAATTCTTTTTCTCTGAGGCCATTCCAACAGCTGCTGTGACAAGCTATGTAACAGTAAGTTGTGTTTATGTATGCTTGAGCTATCTACAATTATTTTAAGGTCTCAGATGTACTCCAGAGCTTTCCTGCAGTCTCTGGGAATAATATCGGCATAATTTATGTGTGAGTTTGGATGCAAAAAGCCAAGGATTCAAGTCAAGGCCTTCTTACCATGAGGCTGAGATGACTCTAGCAGGTTTTTGCATTTTGCTCTTTGGCAAAGAAGAAGTAGAGTAGTCAATAGCAACTTCAGCAAAAGGAGGGCATTTGTCCCATCCTAACTGTGCCAGCTCTCTAAAATAGCTATGTACTTAGTTCTGCTCCCCTGCCCTTTCCCCATATCATTTAAATGTTTTCTTTTTCAAATATTTATCCATTCTCCTTCCAAAGCTGATATGGATTCTGCTTCCACCATTGTTTCTGGTAAAGCATTTCATGTCTTAATAACCTTCTGCATAAGAACATTTTCTCCTAACCACTTCCTTCATTTTTGGTGATGATATAAATTTTGCCCTCTAGTTACCAATTCACTGACAAGTGGAAACAGTTTTCTCCTAGTTACCTTATCAACACTTATAATCTAGAACACTGTTGTCAGATCTCCTCTTAAGTTGCTCTGTTCTAATGAAAAGTGCCACATTTTCTCTGGTCACGGCTTATAATTAAATCCTTCCATCCTTGGTATCATCACTTCTGCACCTTCTCCTTGGCCTTGACAACCTTCCTAAAGTTGGGCACCCAAAACAGGACACAATATTATAACTGTGGCCTGGTTGGTTAGATCTTTGCCTATCTCTTCTGGGTTTATCTTAAGGCCAAATTGAGTAGATGCCTTTAACCATTTGATTTTGGTTTCTTCTTCCCAGTTAGCAGCTCAAGAAGGCAACTCACCACCACCTTCTCAAGGGCAATTAGGGATGGGCAATAAATGCTGGCCTCGCCAGTGACGTCCACATCCCATGAACGAATAAAAAAAATAGTTTTCTCACCTCCTATGCTGAAGTTGGTGATCCCTGCTGTGGTGCCTTTCCAAATGAATGATGGCAGAATATTTAAATTGATTTTTATTTGTATCATAAAGTTTATGAATGCAAACAGACAGCCATAAATTTTATAAATATATTGCAACACAAAGTCCTCCTCATTAATATCTGGGGACTTGTGCCAAAATTGGGAGAGCTGTCCCACAGACTAGTCAAGCAACAGCCTGACATATCCATACTCACAAAATCATACCTTTCAGCCAACGTCCCAGATTCTTCCATTGCCATCCCTGGGTATGTCCTGACCCACCGGCAGGACAGACCCACCAGAGGTGGTGGTACAGTGATATACAGTCAGGAGGGAGTGGCCCTGGGAGTCCTCAACGTTGACTCTGGACCCCATGAAATTTCATGGCATCAGGTCAAACATGGGCAAGGAAACCTCCTGCTGATTACCACCTACCGTCCTCCCTCAGTTGATGAATCAGACTTCCTCCATGTTGAGCACCACTTGGAGGAGGCACTGAGGGTAGCAAGGGCACAGAATATACTCTGGGTGGGGGACTTCAATGTCCATCACCAAGAGTGGCTCGGCATCACCACTACTGACTGAGCTGGCCGAATCCTGAAGAACATAGCTGCCAGGCTGAGCATGCAGCAGGTGGTGAGCAAACCAACATGAGGGGAAAATCTACTTGACCTTGTCCTCACCAATCTACTTGTCACAGATGCATCTGTCCATGACAGTATTGGTAGGAGTGAACAGCACACAATCCTTGTGGAGACAAAGTCCCAGCTTCACACTGAGGACACCATCCAACATGTTGTGTGGCACTACCGCCGTGCTAAATGGGATAGATTCAGAACAAATCTAGCAGCTCAAAACTGGGCATCCATGAGGCGCTGTGGGTCATCAGGAGCAGCAGAATTGTATTCCAGCACAATCTGTAACCGCAGGTAAAGATTACGCAGGCAGAAAGGAATTGGGTGACCGCCAGGCAGAGTAAAAGGACTAGGCAGGTAGAGCAAGAGTCCCCTGGGGCCATCTCCCTCTCAAACAGATATACCGCTTTGGATACTGTTGGGGGAAATGGCTTATCAGGGGAAAGCAGCAACAGCCAAGTTCGTGGCACCACGGGTGGCTCTGCTGCACCGGAGGGGAGGAAGAAGAGTGGCAGGGCTATAGTGATAAGGGATTCAATTGTAAGGGGAACAGATAGGCGTTTCTGCTGCCGCAAACGTGACTCCAGGATGGTATGTTGCCTCCCTGGTGCTAGGTCAAGGATGCCACGGAGCGGCTGTAGGGCATTCTGGAAGGGAAGGGTGAACAGCCAGTAGTCGTGGTCCATATCGGTACCAACGACATAGGTAAAAAAAAAGGGATGAGGTCCTGCAAGGTGAATTCAAGGAGTTAGGTGATAAATTAAAAAGCAGGACCTCAAAGGTAGTGATCCCAGGATTACTACCAGTGCCATGTGCTAGTGAGTATAGGAACAGGAGAATAGACCGGATGAATGTGTGGCTGCAGGGATGGCGTAGGAGGGAGAGATTTGGATTCCTGGGACATTGGGACCGGTTCTGGGGAAGGTGGGACCTGTACAAGCGGGACGGGTTACACCCGAGCAGGACCGGGACCAATGTCCTCGCGGGGGTGTTTGCTAGTGCTGTTGGGGAAGGTTTAAACTAGAGTGGCAGGGGGATGAGAACCTGAGCGGGGAGTCAGAAGGGAGTAAAGTTGAGAGCAGCAAGAGAGGGGAAGACCCAGGGGAAATTTACAATACAAATAGTACAAACAGTTGTTCAAGAACAATGTCGAAACTTAACACTATACCAATGCACTAACACACTCAGACCAGTATCACAAAGGGAAAAGTTTTACTTTAATTGACTTGTATACAAGGGAAGCTGTATTCTGAACAATGGTCAGAACAACCTCTTCACTGAACAAAGGAAACAGTTCACATTTATACAATTTAATTAGTAATGTCCACCTGTCAGAGAATATGGGCGTACATGTACATTCTTTATTGGTTCAGGTAGTTGGTCAATCAAGTAGTGAGCCTGCCCCCTCTGGACGTCCATAGCTCATTTCTATATCGGCACGTAGGCCTCGTAGGCCTGAGCACATTATCCTCCCTACATTCTTGAGCTGGTTATCAGTAGGGCTGAAGTCAGTCTCAAGGCCACATGGCCTCTCAAAAAACTGTATTCTCATTATGTTTTATAGTCAGCAACACCCTTATCTGCTCGGGGGGGGGGGGGGGGCAGACGGTACTAAGCACCTGCACAGCCAACTTAATTATCAACATACCAAGGCTTAAACGTAATTACACAATTGTGTCTTTCTGTGTGTGTGTGTGTGTGTGTGTGCTGTAGCTACCCCATTATGTGAGCCAAAGAGTTATCATGGTCAAATATCCAAAATGCATTTCTTCTTTAATATGGTCAAGTAACTGTTCATGCATTTCTACATTAATATGGTCAAGTAACTGTTCATGCATTTCTACAACAAGTGAAAGGGAAAAGCGTAGAGCAGCAGAAAGAAAGTGTACTTTAGGCACTACAGATAAAGTGAAAACTAGAAGGCGTAAAGCAATTAACCCAGCATCAAAGCTGAAGGTCAGGCTAGGGTGTGTGGCCCAACTAAGAGTTCTATATTCAAATACATGGAGTATAAGGAATAAATTAAATGAACTACAGGTTCAAATTCAAATTGGAGGGTATGACATGATAGCTATTACTGAGACACGGCTGCAGGATGGTCAGGATTGGGAACTAAATATACCGGGTTATAAGGTCTACAGGAGAGAAAGGGAAAATGGAAGAGGGGGAGGAGTAGCCTTAGTGATTAGAGATGAAATCACTTCAATGATAAAGGAGGATATAACAAGGGGTAAGCAGCCAACAGAGACCTTATGGGTTGAATTGAGAAATAGGAAAGGATCTAAGACTATAGTGGGAGTTGTGTACAGGACCCCTGGCAGCAGCTCTGAAGTGCTAGATTGTATAAATACAGAGATTAGACAAGCGTGTAACAAAGGCATAGTGGTCTTAATGGGGGACTTTAACCTTCACATAGATTGGGAAAAGCAGACTAACAACTGTCATAAAGGTAGTGAATTTCTTGAGTGTGTCCGGGATAGTTTTCTACAGCAGTATGTCCCAGAGGCAACAAGGGAGCAAGCCATAGTAGATTTAGTAATGAATAATGAACCAGATTTAGTTAACAGCTTAACTGTGCATGAACATCTATCCAATAGCGATCATAACATGATCGAGTTCAAGGTAGTGTTTGAAAGGGAAAAAAGTGAATCAGCTGCTAAGATTCTAGACTTGGGTAAGGCCGACTTCAATGGGATGAGACAGAGACTGTCCACAGTAAACTGGGCAAATCTGTTAATGGGTAAAAACGACTGATGATCAGTGGGAAATGTTTAAAGAAACATTTAACGTGATACAGAATCGGTTTATACCCCTGAGGAGCAAGAACTCTACTTGCCAAAAAAAACAGCCATGGACAACTAAAGAGGTAAGGGACAGTATAAGACATAAGGAAAGGGCATACAAAAAGGCAAAAAATGGCAAAGATCCTGGCGAATGGGAAAGAAACAAAGATCAACAAAGGGTCACAAAACAGATAGTAAGAGCTACAAAAAGAGAGTATGAAAACAAACTTGCAAGGGATATCAAAACCAAATACGAAGAACTTTTATAGTTACATTAGGAAAAGGAGGGTGGTCAGGAACAGTGTTGGCCCCTTAAAAACTGAAAGTGGGGATATTGTCATTGACAATGGGGAAATGGCGGACATGTTGAACAATTACTTTGCGTCAATATTTACAGTAGAAAAAGAGGATAGCATGCCGGAAATCCCAAGAAAACTAATATTGAATCGGGGACAGGGACTCAATAAAATTAACATAAGTAAAACAACAGTCATGAAGAAAATAATAGCACTAAAGAGTGACAAATCCCCAGGACCAGGTGATTTCCATCCCAGGGTTTTCAAGGAAGTAGGTGAGCAGATTGCAGATGCCCTAACTATAATCTTTCAAAGTTCTCTAGATTCAGGAACTGTCTCTCTAGATTGGAAAATTGCACATGTCACTCCGCTTTTTAAGAAAGGAGAGAGAGGGAAACCAGGGAATTACAGACCAGTTAGCCTAACATCTGTTGTGGGGAAAATGCTGGAGTCTGTAATTAAGGATAGGGTGACTGAACACCTTGAGAATTTTCAGTTAATCAGAGAGAGCCAGCATGGACTTGTGAAAGGTAGGTCGTGCCTGACAAACCTGATTGAATTTTCTGAAGAGGTGACTAAAGAAGTGGACAGGGGAATGTCAATGGATGGTATTTATATGGACTTCCAGAAGGTATTTGATAAAGTCCCACATAATAGACTGTTAGCTAAGATAGAAGCCCATGGAATCGAGGGAAAAGTACGGACTTGGTTAGGAAGTTGGCTGAGCGAAAGGCGACAGAGAGTAGGGATAATGGGTAGGTACTCACATTGGCAGGATGTGACTAGTGGAGTCCCGCAGGGATCTGTCTTGGGGCCTCAATTATTCACAATGTTTATTAACGACTAAGATGAAAGCATAGAAAGTCTCATATCTAAGTTTGCCAATGACACAAAGATTGGTGGCATTGTAAGCAGTGTAGATGAAAACATAAAATTACAAAGGGATATTGATAGATTAGGTGAATGGACAAAACTGTGGCAAATGGAATTCAATGTAGACAAATGTGAGGTCATCCACTTTGGATCAAAAAAGGATAGAACAGGGTACTTTCTAAATGGTAAAAAGTTAAAAACAGTGGATGTCCAAAGGGACTTAGGGGTTCAGGTACATAGATCATTGAAGTGTCATGAACAGGTGCAGAAAATAATCAATAAGGCTAATGGAATGCTGGCCTTTATATCTAGAGGACGAGAGTACAAGGGGGCAGAAGTTATGCTGCAGCTATACAAAACCCTGGTTAGACCGCACCTGGAGTGCTGTGAGCAGTTCTGGGTACCGCACCTTCGGAAGGACATATTGGCCTTGGAGGGAGTGCAGCATAGGTTTACTAGAATGATACCCGGACTTCAAGGGTTAAGTTACAAGGAGAGATTACACAAATTGGGGTTGTATTCTCTAGAGTTTCGAAGGTTAAGGGGTGATCTGATCAAAGTTTATAAGATATTAAGGGGAACGGATGGGGTGGATAGAGAGAAACTATTTCTGCTGGTTGGGGATTCTAGGAGTAGGGGGCACAGTCTAAAAATTAGAGCCAGATCTTTCAGGAGTGAGATTAGAAAACATTTCTACACACAAAGGATGGTAGAAGTTTGGAACTCTCTTCCGCAAACGGCAATTGATACTAGCTCAATTGCTAAATTTAAATGTGAGATAGATAGCTTTTTGGCAACCAAAGGTATTAAGGGATATGGGCCAAAGGCAGGTATATGGAGTTAGATCACAGATCAGCCACGATCTTATCAAATGGCGGAGCAGGCACGAGGGGCTGAATGGCCTACTCCTGTTCCTATGTTCCTAAACCTAAATTATTTAAGACTAAGGATTAAATGTAGAAAGGGTTATAACCCTTTGATTAATAAAACACCGTCAGAACCACTAATGAATATTATTGCAAGATAGAGGACCTGGCATCTGACAGAAGCACGACACCATCCAGGACATCCTCTCTTTGTTTTCCCCACATCACATGGCATCCGGCTCAGACACCAAATGGTAATCTGGGAGCAGATTTGGACGTGACACCAAATGGTAATCAATGTCTCATTTATTAATAGTCAAATCAAACATGTAAAGGACCTCTGCCCAGAAATCGAACTGGGTAATATTGTTTTGATCTTTGTTGTGTAATATTTGATATGTTACATCTGGCTCAGACAAAGCTGTGTGTTGGCAATGGAAGAGCTTGCAACTAAGGAGGGAACAGGCTGTATGCTGATGGAAGAACTGATATCTGAGAATGGTAGAGGCAGAGTTCATTTACATATCAGTGTGACATGTGACAAGAACTTGTCTGCAATTGATATCTAACCTTCAAACCACATACTGTTAAACAGTAAAAACAAGTTCACAGGGGTGTCAAGGCAAGAGAGGGTGAATTACCTTGCTGATCGCCAGTAGAGGAATGAAATTTGTCTTGGTCGTTCTTTGTTTTAACTTTTTTAATTGCTTTAATTATTTTATACAAGATATTTTCCCACTCTCAGGACATGGTTCCACCTGCGATGGTGCCTTTTTCAGTATGCATCAGGGTAAATACATTAAGGGTCATATATAGTTAGGCAGTTCTATTTAGCAGAGTGAGGTTGTAGGGGGTGTTGGATTGTGCCTCATAAAGAGAATGCATCTTCTTGCTGCTAGGAGTAGGATCTCAGTGACCCTTGTGAGTGATAGGGTTTCCTTCTCCTGCTAGGAGTAGACCGAGTATGCATGAGCTTGGGTCCAGCGGGATGCTTAGGCCCACTAGCGTTTTAGTCTGATGGTGGGGTAGGACCAAAATGTATACGGCAGGGTGACCTTCAGGGCACAGTTCTGCCGGTGATTGTCTGTATGGGTCTGGTGGAATTTTCTAAGGTTGTGCAGAACGAAGTATGCGTGGTAAAAGATTCTGAGTTATCCCTTTTTCATTCTGCTATAGCTGGAGGCCATGAGGACCAATCTCAGTTTCTCCTTCCAGTCTCGAGAGAAAATGTCCCAAGTTGCATTCCTAAGAGCCATGTCTGGTGTAGCGGTGGACAGAATTGGGTAGAGGGCTGAGGCGTGCTTATGGGATAGTTTTCTGTTATGAAGGGCCAGTTTTAACCAGGTCGACTTGCATTGGATTTTACAAAGAACGCTGGTGTCTTTGATGAAACGGCAGACTTGGAGGTCATTTTGGGCTGTATGAAGCTAATTGTTAGAGGAGCATGAAACACAGCAGCATAGGCTGTTTGTCGGTGAGGCAGGAGCTAGCATCTGGCACAGGGTGCGTGCTTGTGATGGAGAAGCTAGTATCTGATAATGGGACAGGCTGCATACAGGTGATAAAGGAGCTCATATTTAAGAATGGGACAGACTGCGCGTTGGTGATGGAGAAGCTGGTATTATGCTTTTCATTTCCACATCTTGAAGCTGCTGGCATAGAGATTTTCTGGCATGCCTATGTTGTGTCACAGCGGGGAGAGAACCATTAGCACCTTCAGTGTGGTAAAGGCGCCCCTCCATACATGCTGCCTTAGTAAACAATTGCCTCTATAGACTCTCTCAAATCCCCAAGGTGCACAAGCCCCTTTAAGTAGTCACAAGAATTTAAAACCCACAGCAGTCTTGATTTCCTGTGCCCTTAGGACTGTGTCCAATTAGAGCATTCAGAACTTGCCGATGAATGCCCATCCCTTTATAATTAACCCATAAAAGGCGGGAGTCAGAGGCCCGAGAGCAGCTGAGGCGGCAGAATAGAGGAGAGGGAGCGGCCCATAAAAAGGCAGGAGTCGGAGCATGACGTCAGGAACGGAGAAGAAAAACAAAGTGGCATCAGCGCAAGGGAAGGAGCTGATTGGTGAGTAGCTGGTGAGCGTTTTTTTTAAGTCTTTAAGTTTATTTCTATTATTAATCTAATAAATCGAGGCATGACAGGGAACCTCACTCCCGTGGATTGCACATCTTGTGCCATGTGGGAACTCCAGGACACTTCCCGAGTCCTTACATTCATACACTTAGACTTTGGACTGTTGCACTGATAAACTAAATTCTTTTGTCCTATAGTTGAAACCTTAGCTACCGGGAGCACAAGGCATCTTACGGCGCTCCTCAGTAAGTAATTACAGCTTTGTGACTTAAAAAATTTACAATCTACAGGCTAAAAATAATGTTTCAGATGTGAACAACAGGCCTTAGTTCAGATACGTAGCTGCTGAACAAACCGCATCTCAAAAATTGCACTGAGGGAAATCTAAACAAAACCAACAAAGTGGTAACCTAACTTTCTGTTAAAGGAGTCTTACAAAACCAGGTTATAGTCCAACAGCTTTATTTGAAATCACAAGCTTTCGGAGCTTTCCTCCTTCGTCACGTGAGGTGAGAGAAAGGAGGAATTAAAATTATATTTTGCGACGATATCAGGCCCCCGGAGATCTGCTGCAGTGTAGCGTGGGCAGTAACCTCTCTGGTGGTTCAAGAATGTTTTAAGAAAATTAAACAATTTCGTGCAAAAACATGTAATCGAACATCCTGTGATCGGCTGCATTGTTTTCTTTTGGTCTCACACACACACACTACAAACACACTGATGCTCACACGCAGCCTCGTTATAAAAACACTGATGCTCACACAGAAGCTCCTTCACTGTTAGTACTGCTAATAAGACACATTGTACTTCATTTTCAAAAATGGTGACAGACTGGGCTCACACAGAAGTACACGACAAATATGTTTAGGTGGAATTACGTGGTAGGTATGAGCTAACCAACACCCCCCCCCCTCCCAAAAAGGTAATTTGATTATAGGTGAGGGGACTGGGTTGCATTGTGATTTATCCTGAAGTTATTTACAGCCTTCATCTCTTTGTTTTTACCACATCAAACTGCATCCATGGCTCAGATAGAGGGTAGTGAGTGACCTGCTCCCAAACCTCTACTATAGCTGCTGTACCTCTGAATGCTGCAGGTCTAGAAAAATATCTCAGGTACTTCTCCCTCTCACCCTGTGAAGAAGAACCTGGAGCTTCATGAAAGAACCACTGAAATGAGTAACTCACCAAGTTGACAAGCATAGGGTCATCACCTGGGGCTTACTGCTCCCTGGTGTATTGTAATGGACCTTGCTACGCCTTTGACACAATCTGCTGCAATGGTATCCAAAATTTAGATATTACATGTGCTACAATATGCGCTGTGGTCTACTTTGTATTCATATCATCATTGCGCCGGAGAGTTCACCACTGAAATTTTCAAAAACAAAGGCTTGAAGATGCGAACTTCGACCTAGTACTTACAGAACCTGATTTTGGTACTGGTCCAATGATTGCTTATTATTTAAAAGTCCCGTTGGTGTATAATGTTCGATGGTTCATCGGTGGGGAAGCTCATTTCCTCTCTGCCCCATCACCGTTTTCCTATATCCCGATCGTTGGCTCACAATTGACAGACAAAATGAGTTTTCTCCAAAGCACAAAAAATGACATCCTCAATCTTCTTCAACTAGCCACTTCAGAATTTATCTGTCATCTCATTTACAATGAACTCTGCCATTGATATCTGGGACCATACACAGACATAAAGACTGTTCTCCTAAGTGCAGATGTGTGGCTGATGAAAATAGATTTTTTTATTTGAATTCCCGAGACCAACCATGCCAAATATTGTGTACATTGGAGGATTCCAGTGTAAACCACCCAAACCTCTAATGGCAGAATTTGAAGAGTTTGTCCAAACCTCAGGGAAGCATGGGATTATTCTGATGTCATTGGGGTCCATTGTCGGCTCTTTGCCAATGCAGATTACAATGAAAATAGCAGAGGCCTTTGCTCAAGTACCCCAGAAAGTTATTTGGAGATATGATGGAAAGATCCCTCTCAACATAGGAAAAAATACATTACTGGCAAAATAGATCACTCAGAATGGGTCACCCCAAGACACGAATCTTCATTGCCCATAGTGGCACCAATGGAATTTATGAAGCCATCTATCATGGGATGCCAGTCGTTGGCATTCCTCTGCTTTTTGACCAGTTTGACAATTTACTCAGACTTGAAATCCGAGGTGCAGCAAAAGTGATTGATGTTACAACCATGCAGTCAGCAGATCTATTGCAGGCACTTAATGAGGTCATAAACAACACATCTTATCGGGATAACATGCAGAAACTCTCTGCTCTCCACAGGGACCAACCAGAGTCTCCGATGGAGAGAGCCATTTTCTGGATTGAGTATGTTGCACGACACAAAGGTGCAGCACATTTGCGTTCTGAATTTTACCGACGTCCCTGGTACGCTTACTATTGTGCAGATATGATAATCTTCCTACTGACTGTGTTACTAATGATTACAGGGCTGACAGTTCTAATATTGAAGAAACTTTATAACATCGCTCGGAAGAAAAAACAAAAAGCTCACTAAGATTTACCCCTTCAACTTGGGAGAAGGGCTTTGAGTTCTTTCAATTTAACAATAGAAAGTTTTAATCCAGTATAAAATACGTGCAGCCATCTTTATAGGTAGCATGAATGTTAATAAAGGCTATTCGTGGAGTACTATAGGAGTGGCATGTCAGTCAATAGTAGTTCTCGGAGAGGGAAATGCTGTACTTAAATCAAATTTAGTAGGAAGAAACATAACTTTCAAATATTATTCAAAACTAATCATCATATTAATTCACGTGTGGTAGAGAACATGATATAAGAATGTGACACTTCTTGGATTCACTGGCAGAGAAACCCATTTTACCCTTACTCAGCCTCTTCACATGCATATGGCCAAGGAGTTCCACCACAGCTCTCTCTGGGTCCATTAGCACAATAGATTCCACTGGTCTCCATTGAGAATTTACTTAGACTTGAAATTTGAGGTGCAGCAAAAATGATTGATGTTGCAACCATGCAGTCAACAGATCTACTGAAGGCATTTAACGTGGTTCACATTTTTATAATGTAATCACCTGTATTGCTCCACCACAAAGACAGAAAGTGGTACCAGGTGGGGCAATGAGCTAGAATCCTGTCCTTTCATTATTCTGACCGGGATATGAATCTGGCCCAAAGTGATGCGATGCATTTTTCCCCCAGCTATTGATTGTAGAGATCCCAAATGATATGAGTGTGGCTGTCTTAAACCCAGCCTTCATGATCGCAGAGTCACAGCACAAAATTGGCCACAAACTGGTACTATATTTCCAGTCTTACTCACAGAGACACAAGGATGGCCGATGTGAGAAGTCGAGAAATGTCATCTGCTGTATCTAATGCAATGTTTCACCTCAACTAGGAGTGTATGATGATGACACTAGCTGAATAGGTGCTTCTTTCGCCGACAATGATATTCCTCACCTTTGCTGGGACAAATGTTCTTCTGTCAGCCAAAAAAAAATACCTGCAATAGTAGAATTCTTTTTCCATCACAGGTTAAATTTCCATGAGTGTGGGGGATATATCTTGGCCCGCGTGCTCCAAGCTCTTTACTTCTGTGAACCCACAGAGATAGTGGCTGAAGGTGCCATGGTGGGGAAACAAAGCCTCACGTGTAAGTTTTATGTTAAGGATGCTGGTTCAGGTTTACTATTACTAAGAGTTAAAGAAGTGTTGTATCATATTAATTTTGTACATTTGAGGAGGTGTAAGATAAATTTGTGCAATAACTGAAATTTCCTGCCTTGATTTTCTGTTAATGTCCACTATTAACTTATGATGAACCTGAATTGTACTTTCCACCCTAAGAAACGTAGTTCATAGAATCATAGAATCATAGAAGTTACAACATGGAAACAGGCCCTTCGGCCCAACATGTCCATGTCGCCCAGTTTATACCACTAAGCTAGTCCCAATTGCCTGCACTTGGCCCATATCCCTCGATACCCATCTTCCCCATGTAACTGTCCAAATGCTTTTTAAAAGACAAAATTGTACCCGCCTCTACTACTGCCTCTGGCAGCTCGTTCCAGACACTCACCACCCTTTGAGTGAAAAAATTGCCCCTCTGGATCCTTTTGTATCTCTCCCCTCTCACCTTAAATCTGTGCCCCCTCGTTATAGACTCCCCTACCTTTGGGAAAAGATTTTGACTATCGACCTTATCTATGCCCCTCATTATTTTATAGACTTCTATAAGATCACCCCTTAACCTCCTACTCTCCAGGGAATAAAGTCCCAGTCTGTCTAACCTCTCCCTGTAAGTCAAACCATCAAGTCCCGGTAGCATCCTAGTAAATCTTTTCTGCACTCTTTCTAGTTTAATAATATCCTTTCTATAATAGGGTGACCAGAACTGTACACAGTATTCCAAGTGTGGCCTCACCAATGCCCTGTACAACTTCAACAAGACATCCCAACTCCTGCATTCAATGTTCTGACCAATGAAACCAAGCATGCTGAATGCCTTCTTCACCACCCTATCCACCTGTGACTCCACTTTCAAGGAGCTATGAATCTGTACTCCTAGATCTCTTTGTTCTATAACTCTCCCCAACGCCCTACCATTAACGGAGTAGGTCCTGGCCCGATTCGATCTACCAAAATGCATCACCTCACATTTATCTAAATTAAACTCCATCTGCCATTCATCGGCCCACTGGCCCAATTTATCAAGATCCCGTTGCAATCCTAGATAACCTTCTTCACTGTCCACAATGCCACCAATCTTGGTGTCATCTGCAAACTTACTAACCATGCCTCCTAAATTCTCATCCAAATCATTAATATAAATAACAAATAACAGCGGACCCAGCACCGATCCCTGAGGCACACCGCTGGACACAGGCATCCAGTTTGAAAAACAACCCTCGACAACCACCCTCTGTCTTCTGTCGTCAAGCCAATTTTGTATCCAATTGGCTACCTCACCTTGGATCCCATGAGATTTAACCTTATGTAACAACCTACCATGCGGTACCTTGTCAAATGCTTTGCTGAAGTCCATGTAGACCACGTCTACTGCACAGCCCTCATCTATCTTCTTGGTTACCCCTTCAAAAAACTCAATCAAATTCGTGAGACATGATTTTCCTCTCACAAAACCATGCTGACTGTTCCTAATTAGTCCCTGCCTCTCCAAATGCCTGTAGATTCTGTCCCTCAGAATACCCTCTAACAACTTACCCACTACAGATGTCAGGCTCACTGGTCTGTAGTTCCCAGGCTTTTCCCTGCCGCCCTTCTTAAACAAAGGCACAACATTTGCTACCCTCCAATCTTCAGGCACCTCACCTGTAGCGGTGGATGATTCAAATATCTCTGCTAGGGGACCCGCAATTTCCTCCCTAACCTCCCATAACGTCCTGGGATACATTTCATCAGGTCCCGGAGATTTATCTACCTTGATGCGCGTTAAGACTTCCAGCACCTCCCTCTCTGTAATATGTACACTCCTCAAGACATCACTATTTATTTCCCCAAGTTCCCTAACATCCATGCCTTTCTCAACCGTAAATACCGATGTGAAATATTCATTCAGGATCTCACCCATCTCTTGTGGTTCCGCACATAGATGACCTTGTTGATCCTTAAGAGGCCCTACTCTCTCCCTAGTTACCCTTTTGCCCTTTATGTATTTGTAGAAGCTCTTTGGATTCACCTTTGCCTGATCTGCCAAAGCAATCTCATATCCCCTTTTTGCCCTCCTGATTTCTCTCTTAACTCTACTCCGGCAATCTCTATACTCTTCAAGGGATCCACTTGATCCCAGCTGCCTATGCATGTCATATGCCTCCTTCTTATTTTTGACTAGTGCCTCAATCTCCCGAGTCATCCAAGGTTCCCTACTTCTACCAGCCTTGCCCTTCACTTTATAAGGAATGTGCTTACCCTGAACCCTGGTTAACACACTTTTGAAAGCCTCCCACTTACCAGACGTCCCTTTGCCTGCCAACAGACTCTCCCAATCAACTTCTGAAAGTTCCTGTCTAATACCATCAAAATTGGCCTTTCCCCAATTTAGAATTTTAACTTTTGGGCCAGACCTATCCTTCTCCATAGCTATCTTAAAACTAATGGAATTATGATCACTGGTCCCAAAGTGATCCCTCACTAACACTTCTGTCACCTGCCCTTCCTTATTTCCCAAGAGGAGGTCAAGTTTTGCCCCCTCTCTAGTCGGGCCATCCACATACTGAATGAGAAATTCCTCCTGAATACACTCAACAAATTTCTCTCCATCCAAGCCCCTAATGCTATGGCTGTCCCAGTCAATGTTGGGAAAGTTAAAGTCCCCTACTATTACCACCCTATTTTTCTTGCAGCTGTCTGTAATCTCCTTACATATTTGCTCCTCAATTTCCCGTTGACTATTTGGGGGTCTGTAGTACAATCCTATCAAAGTGATCTCTCCCTTCTTATTTTTCAGTTCTACCCATATGGACTCAGTGGGCGAACCCTTGGATATATCCCCTCTCACTACTGCCGTGATGTTCTCCCTAATCAAGAACGCAACTCCCCCTCCTCTCTTACCTCCTGCTCTATCTATAGCTATGTTTATTCTTCTGCTATCCAAAGAACAAAAGATCACGAGAGGGCACCTGTTAGTTCAGCATTGCTGCATTGTCAAATATTATGTGAACAAAGACCACACTCTGGTTCATAGGTAGTGAAGGCTTGCTTACAGGAATGGTCTTTAATGCCGAGCACAAGAGACATTTCTGAGTAAAGCCTAAAAACATAATAGATTCTCAAAGCTATCAAAGATACTTTGGAGTGGGACAGACGTAGAACTGCTGGGCTCTCAATGAAGGTGCTACTTGACACATAAAAAGACAGGATTTTTTTTTATTCGTTCATGGTATGTGGGCGTCGCTGGCAAGGCCAACATTTATTCCCATCCCTAATTGCCCTTGAGAAGGTGGTGGTGAGCCGCCTTCTTGAACTGCTGCAGTCTGTGTGGTGAAGGTTCTGCCACAGTGCTGTTAGCTGGGGAGTTCCAGGATTTTGACCCAGCGACAATGAAGGAATGGCGATATATTTCCAAGTCGGGATGGTGTGTGACTTGGAGGGGAATGTGCAGGTGGTGTTGTTCCCATGTGCCTGCTGCCCTTGTCCTTCTAGGTGGTAGAGGTTGCAGGTTTGGGAGGTGCCTGTCGAGGAACCTTGCCAGTTGGTGCAGTGCATCCTGTGGATGGTACACACTGCAGCCACTGTGGGCCGGTGCTGGAGGGAGTGAATGTTTAGGGTGGTGGATGGGGTGCCAATCAAGTGGGCTGCTTTGTCCTGGATGGTGTCAAGCTTCTTGAGTGTTGTTGGAGTTGCACTCATCCAGGCAAGTGGACAGTATTCCATCACACTCCTGACATGTGCCTTGTAGATGGTGGAAAGGCTTTGGGGAGTCAGAAGGTAAGTCACTCGCCGCAGAATACCCAGCCTCTGACCTGCTCTTATAGCCACAGTTTTAATGTGGCTGATCCAGTTAAATTTCTGGTCAATGGTGACCCCCAGGATGTTAATGGTGGGGGATTCGGCGATGGTAATGCCGTTGAATGTCAATGGGAGGTGGTTAGATTCTCTCTTGTTGGAGATAGTCATTGCTTGGCACTTGTCTGGCGCGAATGTAACTTGCCACTTCTCAGCCCAATCCTGGATGTTGTCCAGGTCTTGCTGCATGTGGGCATGGACTGCTTCATTATCTGAGGGGTGATGATGAACTTTCTATGTCAGCCGCAATTGTGTTCTGGTACTGTGATACCAGGCCAAGTCAAACCTTCTCCTTGCGCAGTTTTGATCAGCATGTGATAGCTAATGTCCCAGTTGGAGAGGACCATGAACTCTCTGCAGGTGGAGTATCAAAAATTCCTAGATGTTTATTTTCTGTTCTTTTTCTCTTTATCATTTAGTTTTTGGTGAGGTTGTGTATGTCTCTAAATTAATAATCTTCCTGCTCTTACGCTGATTTTGCCAACTGCAGCAGACAGGAAGGGCTTCTCAGCCAGTCACTGGGAGGTGTGTGAGAGCTGCACTCTCCCAGTGTGGGGAAATACCTGGCCAGTGCTCAGTGTCTTCCACAGAGCACAGCTGGAATCAGGGATTCAGCAGAGTAAAAAATCCAACTGACTCCTTCCACTGTGCAGTACTGTGTGTTTTTGCTGGAACACATTTCCCACTCTCTCTGTCTTTAGTCTAATGTGAACAGACATCTGGAGAGATCGGAGAAGCTGGGATTGTTCTCCTTAGAGCAGAGAAGGTTAAGGAGAGCCCTAATAGAGGTATTCAAAATAATGATGGGTTTGATAGAGCAAATAGGGAGAGATTGTTTCCTTTGGCAAGTGGGTCAGTAACAAGAGGTCATAGATTTAAAATAATTGGCAAAAGAACGAGTTCACAGGGGTGTCAAGGCAAGAGAGGGTGAAATACCTTGCCGATCGCTATCACAGGAATGAAATTTGTGTTGATCATTCTTTGTTTTAATTTTTAAAATTGTTTTAATTATTTTATGCGAGATATTTTCCCACTCTCAGGACATGGTTCCACACACAATACCTGCGATGGTGCCTTTATCAGTGTGTATCAAGGTAAATATAGTAAGGGTCATACGTAATTAGGCAGTTCTATACAGCAGAGTGAGGTATGCTCAGTGACAAGGCTGGGTTAATTGTGGGACTGTCTCCTCAGCAGGTAGCCCTGGGGCTGGGCTGGTTTTGTGGGTTTAGGGAGGGTGGCCTGTTGGCCCACAGAAAGCGAGCCCATCGCTCCTGGTGTTCTCAGCTACACGTGTAGCCCATATATTAAGTGCTCAGACTCACATATGTGGCAAGATCACATGTTGGTTGTAGGGGGTGTTGGATTGTGCATCATAAAGAGGATGCATTTTCTTGCTGCTCAAAGTGGGATCTCAGTGACCCTTGTGAGTGATAGGGTTTCCTTCTCCTGCTAAGAGTAGACCGAGTATGCATGAGCTTGGGTCCAGAGGGATGCTGAGGCCCATTAGTGTTTTAGTGGTCCGAGGGTGAAGTAGAACCAAAATGTATGTGGCAGGCTGATCTTCAGGGTGCAGATCTGCCAGCGATTACCCATAGGGGTCGGGTGGAATTTTCTAAGTTTGTGCAGAGTGAAATATGTGTGGTAGAAGATTCTGACTTGTCACTTTTTCATTCAGCTATCGCTGGAGGTCATGAGGACCAATCTCAGTTTCTCCTTCCAGTTTCGAGAGAAAATGCCCCAGGTGGCCATGGGTTTCCATTGGGGCCTACTTGGGGTAGAACCTCCATCCGCCCCAAACATGACTGCTGACGTCAGATGAGGCAGGGAGGGAATCCCCACACCAGGTTTTTTTTTGGGCCTGACCTCCTTTCTGCCGAGTGCCCTGTGGCTAGGTTGAACCTGAATACGAGCACTCAGGGCAACTGAGATGGAGCCCAACTGGGGTTCCAAGGCTGGGCGCTGGCCTGAACTCTCCCCCCCACTGCGCCACCCCCTCCCCCAACCCCCCAAAAACTTCCCAGCATTTCTGAAAAATCAGCTCTTAAAAAATTAACCTACTGAGCAGGTAGCTGTACCAACTGTTTGACTAATGCTTCAGAGGTATTCAGCAATATTTATATTGGCACCCTAGAACTATCCTGATAATTATGTTAAACTTTAATCCTTACCTGGAGGCAATTGGAACCCTAACCCAAAAACATAGCCTAATATTAATCCTGCTCCTAACCCTGTTGTGGAGGCTAACGCTAACTATAAAACCTTACCCTAATTTTAATACAATACTAAGGTAACCCTAACCCGAATCCTAACTCTAACATTAATGCTAACCCTAACGTGGATGTTCACACTAACCCTAACTTTCATTCCACTTCTTCTCTGCAACTCTTTTGCAGAAGGTTTCGAGGCTGCCCAGGGTGTTCCAATTTTCTATTTTTAATCTCAGATATACAGAGAGTGGCAGAGTGGAAAAGGAGACAGAAGGAGTGCAACTCAAAGAAGAAAACAGAAAGCAGACAAATATTTAGCAGGAATCAAGCAGGCAGACATACATGAAGAGAGAAACAAACAAATCTTATGTTTCCATTTGGCAAAGAACAAAGCTACAAGAGATCGACTAGTTTAGCATAACTTGTTTCCAGTAAATTAAATCCCTTTCTTGGGTAGGTTTCAGGACTAAACCCCCAGCATTTCCTCCATTAGACACAGTGCAGCATAGTTCTTTATTTTAAATGGCTTACCATCAACATTAAACTATTACCAATTGGAAAATTCAGTCCTGTAAATCTGTTACCAATTTCCACTACCAGATAAATGTGCCCACCCCAGCACCTCTCCCACAAACATAGCATTTTCCAATTCAGCAGTTTTAAGACTAAATTGGCCTTTCCCCATTCGTATTAATGTTGGGGAAAAAAGTTACCTAAAAAGTTTGCCCGTGCACTAATATGCATTGCGTCTTTCCATGAAAATGGAACAATTCAGAATCACGGGGTTAATTCTAAAGGCAATGATGACTCAGGGGAAATACTTCATTTTGATTTATCATTTGTCCATGGTAACAGAAAGTTAATTGCAAATGGTGAATCAAAAGAGGATTAAAATTCCAAACATATTTAGACTGGTACCAACCTATTGGATTACATTACTGTAATACTTCCTTTAGCTGAAATCTCAGCCACCTGGAATACAAGACATTCTACAGCGCTCGATTTGTGATTCATCAGTAAGTGAAAGATTATAATTTAATAAGTGTTTCATAAACTACAAGTTAAAATTAATCTTTCAGATGTTGTGAATAGCCAGTCTGAGGTCAAATATGCAGTCTTGCTTTTCGTATCTGTACATACAACTGTTCAAAAATAGTTCTTGGGGAAATCAGAATTAAACAAAACAAACGACTGGCAGCCTGAGTTACTGATAGAAAGTTCTGATGGGAGGAGCAATGAGAGACAAGAGGGCTGATATTAACTCCTGGCTGGAAGCCAGTGGGTGTGGGCAATAATCCTGTGTGGGAGTGGAAGTCAGAGACCCAGCAGATTTTAACTGTCAGGCCTCATTTGAATGCCACCGGTCAGTTGCTCAGCCATTTCCTACCGAAAGGGGAAAAGAACAATCTGGGCCACCCACCAGCATCTGTGGAAGACTAGCAGCAGTACGGTAATTGCGGGAAGGGGGATGTGACAAGGGTCTCGTGGCAGGGGTGGGGGAAAGATGAAGGCAGCAGGGGCACGGAGGAGCACTCCTGCTGCTACGGGCTCCACTAAGGAAAGTTTTTTTTATAAACTTACCTGAGTCAGCCTTGCTGGCTTCCCAACAGCTTTACCTGGCGGGGTGACTGCGGCGGTTGTCCTGCTAAGAAACGGGTTTAAATTCCATCGGGGTCCCCTATTATTATTAAAGGCATTTAGAAAATCTCAATGCACTCAGACAGCGTCAACATGGCTTTGTGAAAGGGAAATCGTTATTAGAGTTCTTTGAGGAAGTTAGAAGCAACGTGGATAAAGGGGATCCTGTGGATGTAGTATACTTGAATTTCCAGAAGGCTTTTGACAAGGTGCCATATCAAAGGCTACTACACAAAATAAGAGCTCATGGTGGAGAGGGTAACATATTAGCATGGATAAAGGATTGGTTAACTAACAGGAAACAAAGAGTAGGCATAAATGGATCACTTTCAGGTTGGCAAGATGTAACAAGTGGAGTGCCACAGGGATCAGTGCTTGGGCCTCAACTATTTACAATCTATATCAATGACTTGGATGAAGGGACCAAATGTATGGTTGCTAAATTTGCTGATGACACAAAGGTAGGAAAGTAAGTTGTGAAGAGGACATAAGGAGTCTGCAAAGGGATATAAATGGTTAAGTGAGTGGGCAAAAATTTGGCGGATGGAGAATAATGTGGGAAATGTGAACTTGTCCACTTTAGCGGAGGAATAGAAAAGCAATATATTATTTAAATGGAGAGAGATTGCAGAACTCTGAGGTACAGAGGGATCTTGGTGTCCTAGTACATGAATCACAAAAAGTTGGTATGCAGGTACAGCAAGTGATTAGGAAGGCAAATGGAATGTTGTCATTTATTCAAGGGGAATGGAATATAAAAGTAGAGATGTTTTGCTACAGTTGTACAGGGCATTGGTGAGACCACATCTAGAATACAGTGTGCAGTTTTGGTCTCCTTATTTAAGAAAGGACGTAATTGCTTTGGAGGCAGTTCAGAGAAGGTTCACTCAACTGATTCCTGGGATGAGGGGGTTATCTTATGAGGAAAGGTTAGACAAGTTGGGCCTGTATACTCTGGAGTTTAGAAGAATGAGAGGTGATCTTATTGAAACATAGAAAATCCTGAGGGGACTAGAAGCGGTAGATGCTGAGGGGATGTTTCCCTTTGTGGGCGAGACTCGAACAAGGGGCCACTGTTTAAAAATAAGGAGTCTCCCATTTAAGACGGAGATGAGAATTTTTTTCTCTCAGAGGGTCGTGAGTCTGTGGAACTCCCTTCCCCAGAGAGTGGTGGAGGCAAGGTCATTGAATATTTTTAAGGCTGAGTTAGATTCCTGATTAACAAGGGAGTCAAAGGTTATAGTAGGTAGACGGGAAAGTAGGGTTGAGGTCACAATCAGATCAGCCATGATCTTATCAAATGGCAGAGCAGGCTCAAGGGGTCGAATGGCCTACTGCTCTTAATTCATATGTTCGTATGTCCCATGTATGTTGTGGCACCCCCATTTGTATTTACAAACAAGGCTGCACCAGAGGCAGGTGGGGCCCTCATCTGCCGCCAAAACCAGCGGTGATAAAATCGCAGCTCAGCCGGAACAGTGTGGAAACATTTCTCCTAAACTCTCCCGTCATTTTTTAATGATATCAATTGATGCCTTCCAGTTACTAACTCACCCACCAGTAGAAATAGTTTGTCCCTATTTACCTCATGAAAACTTTTCGAGCTTATTTGTTCTCGTAAAAAGTTTCTCTCGTCTCTCCTCATAACTAACCTTTCTCATCCTTCACATCCCTGGTACAATCCTAATGAATCCCTCCCGTACCCTCTCCATGGCTTTGACTGCTTTCCTAAAGTAGTTGTAAACAATTTTAAAACACCAAGTTATAGTCCAACGATTTTATTTGAAAATCTACAAGCTTTCGGAGGCTTCCTCCTTCCTCAGGTAAATGTCAGGAATTCCTCGAAGCCTACGCATTTATAAATCAGAGAACAATACACCATCACACGAGAGGACACCACCCACCAGGTGCATGGTTCATACTCCTGTGACTCGGCCAACGTTGTCTACCTCATACGTTGCTGGAAAGGATGCCCCAGAGCATGGTACATTGGCGAGACCATGCAGACACTGCGACAACGGATGAACGGACACCGCGCAACAATCGCCAAACAGGAGGGTTCCCTCCCAGTCGGGGAACACTTCAGCAGTCAGGGACATTCAGCCACCGACCTTCGGGTAAGCGTACTCTAAGGCGGCCTTCAAGATACACGACAACGCAAAATTGTCGAGCAGAAATTGATAGCCAAGTTCCGCACCCATGAGGACGGCCTCAACCGGGATCTTGGGTTCATGTCACGCTACATGTAAGCCCACCAGCGAACAAAAGCTATCTGTTTTTAATATAACGGGTCATTTGCTGGCTTTCTCTGCCTTCTGGATGTTTCTGCCTCTCTCTCTGTTTTTTTTCCTGTTTGTTTTTTTTGTTGAATGTATATTCGGGGGTTCTATAGGTGACACCTCTCTGTCTGAACACGGTGATTGCCTTGGCAACGGGCAGTTGCAGGGGCAGTCTGTAATCACCATGTATTGTTCTCTGATTTATAAATGCGTAGGCTTCGAGGAATTCCTGACATTTACCTGAGGAAGGAGGAAGCCTCCGAAAGCTTGTAGATTTCAAATAAAATCGTTGGACTATAACTTGGTGTTGTAAAATTGTTTACAATTGTCAACCCCAGTCCATCACTGGCATCTCCACATCATTCCTAAAGTAGGGCACCCAAAACAGGGCCCAATATTCTAACTGTGGCCTAGTTGGTTAGATCTTTGCCTTTCTCTTCTGGATTTAACTTGAGTCCAAACTGAGTAGATGGCTTTAAGCATGTACTGTTGGTTGTTTCTTTCCAGTTTTCTCCTCCCCCTGCTATGCTGCAATTCCACAGGCACTGGCAGCCCTTCTAAACTTCATCCAAGTGGCTGTTATCCAAGTATGAAACAAGATAATGTCAGCAGCCTACTTACCAGCCAAGGTGGGATCGGGGTGCTATCAGCTGAACCCCATCCAGTCCTCACTAACATCTACGTGTGCAATTTCTAGGGGTCACTACATGGGAGCAGGAATTCTTGACTGATTTTCCCCCATTAGGCAAGGCTGTCCTGAGACCAATTGTATTGACCAACCACAGCTAATTCAGTACAGAGCAGGGATTCAACCTAATACCTTTTTGAGCTGTCTCAATACCACACCGCTAAATCCATTTCGTCACTGCACCATCAAAGTGTCTCCGTTGCGAGCGCCTTTACTGCAGAATGCCAGGCAGTCTTCACCTAGTTCTCAATAGGCAAATGCCAAGATAAAGAAACTGATCGTATAGGAACTTAATTGACTCAAAATCTCTTTTAGAAACAATGGTTTGTATAGGAAATTGAAATGGCAGACTGGTACTCTTTTAAGAGTTGACTAAGGCAGGTCATGGAATCAGAGTGCAAGACTTGTTGTGCTCCTCCCAATCTGTGCTATGACAAGCTTGCAAGTGCAGAAGATTTACTCTGTGTTTGTCCGAAGCAAAATATCAACGTTCCCTGAGAATGCTTGGAAATGACACTCGGATCAAACAGTGAACATATCCCACTCCCAACATTCATACCCTCACCATAATTCTCAGAAATATTCACCAACAATAACAACTTGCATTTATATAGTGTCTTTAATGCCAAAAATGTACCAAGACACTCATAGATGTATAGAACTTGGACGCCAAGCCAGGAAAAGAGAGATTAGGAGGACGACCAAAAGCTTAGACGAGTAGATGTGTTTTGAGAGAGACATAGGGAGATGGAGCGGTTTAAAGAATGAATTACAGAGTGTATGACCCAGGCGCTTGGAAGTTCTGCCAGCAATGATGAGGTGAATAAAGGGGAGGATGCAGAAGAGGCTGGAATGAGAAATGTGGTGTGTTTTGGGGCAAATGCAGGGCTGTAAAAGGTTGCAGAAATAGGATAGGGTGAAGCCAAGAAGAGATATAAAGATAAGAGCAAGGAATTTAAATTTAAGGCTTTGGAGCTGGGAGCAACGTAAGTCAGCGAGGATAGTGGAAATGGACAAGTGAGGTCGATGGGTGGACTACCCAGACCCAGACTATAAACCTGCTGCTGTACACACACAAAAGTACCTACACTGCCAGTACATTGGTGTCACGTTGCATTTCAGCTTCAAAAACGCTGACACAGAGAAGAACCTCAGGGATGGACTCACACTGGCTGTGTCTAGACAGAGCAATTTGGCAAGTTTAAACTAATTTCATCCCACTCCTCGACAACGGCAATAATTAGGCAGACCAGGTGGTGTTGTGATTTATGTTGAATTTATTTACAGCTTTCCTCTCTTTGTTATTCCCACATCACACAACATCCGGTTCAGACAGGAGACAATGGGCCCGATTTTAGCACCCGGTCCCGGGTGCGTTCTCGGCTGGGGGGCCTCTAAAATCCTGATTTCGAGGAGCGGGACCAGATCGCGCCTCGATCCCGCCCACTTCCGGGTTCCGTGCTGACGTGCAGGGATGCGTGCGTTGGCCCCGCTGGTGGGAATCCCGCAGGCAATTAAAGCCAGCGGGGTTCCACTTGAGTGTATTTATCTAGGTATTTCAGGTCATTAAATGACCTGATTGAGCTGTTTATTTAACAGGTGTGGGATTTTACAGTGAAATGAGACTGTTTCCCATACTAGGGGAAACACTCACACTCTCAACGGACGTGTTGCAGCCAGCAGCCTGTGGCAGCTGCCAAGGTGCATTCCACAGGTGGGGGGGAGAGCCTTCACCAACGCAGGAGGACACTCCGTAACATTGGGCAACGCCTGCCCTCCACCACCCTCCTCCAAGCAAGAAGATTCACCGGCGTGGAAGGGCAACCCCTGTGCGAGGACACACTTTTCTAGCGTGCACAACCCCGCAAACCTACACCTGCCAGATGGGTGCTGCGTTGACATCCTCGGAGGACGAACAGCATGACCAGCCTCAGCAGCCTCGCAGTCCACGCCGTCCGCCTCAGAGACGTGCATCCCCACAACACGGTGCTGTGGCACATCCACCTGCACAGCAGGATGGAGGGCATCCGCAGAGAGAGATGCGTCGCAGGAGGCACTACCCTCCGCACAGGGTCTACAGACCGAGGCTCAGCTTCATGGACCTCTCTGAGCAGCAGTGCATACGTAGGCTCAGAGTCACTCGCCAGGTAGTCGCCGACATCTGCAGCCTCCTCAATGACGAGCTGCTCCCGGATGGACCAAGCAGCATCTTCTTACCCGTCGCCGTCAAAGTCACCACTGCCCTCAACTTCTTCGCCTCCGGATCCTTCCAGGGTGCCACGGGGGACATCACCGGGGTCTGTCAGTCGTCTGCACACAAGTGCATAAGGCAGGTCACCGATGGGTTGTTCCACAGGGCCTCGGCCTACATCAACTTCGCCATGGATGAGCGCAGCCAGACGGAGAGGGCGGTTGGATTCCATGCTGTGGCTGGCTTCCCACGGGTGCAGGGTGTAATCGATTGCACCCACATAGCAATACGGGCACCACCACATGAGCCAGGGCTGTTCATCAACAGGAAAGGGTATCACTCCATGAACGCCCAGCTCATTTGTGACCACCGCCAGAGATTCCTACACGTGTGCGCCAGATACCCTGGCAGCTTCCACGATGCCTTCGTCCTCAGGGAGTCCACCGTCCCGCCCCTCTTCCACGCACCCAACGCCGGCAACGGCTGGCTCCTTGGCGACAAGGGATATCCCCTGCACACGTGGCTTATGACACCTCTGAGGAACCCCATTACCGAGCCGCAGCATCGGTATAATGACAGCCACATTGCTACCAGGTCTACAATTGAGCAGGCTATAGGGCTGCTCAAGATGCGCTTCAGGTGCCTTGATCGTTCCGGGGGAGCGCTCCAATACACGCCACTCCGAGTGGGACGAATTATAGTTGTCTGCTGTGCCCTGCATAACATGGCACTACAGAGAGGGGTGCCGCTGGAGGAGGCCCCATGCACACCCGCCACCCACATTGAGGACGACAATGAGGAGGAGGAGGAGGAGGAAGAGGAGGAGGAGGAGGAAGAGGGAGAGGAGGAGGAACGACCCATGCGCCGAACACCGGCTCACCTGCGTGCTCGTCAGGCCAGGGAGGCACTCATATGCCAACGGTTCTCCTAACATCACACTGTGTGAGGCGTTCACATGTCATAACGTGCACAGACGAGGGTCCATACAGGCTCCCTCCACAGAAGAGTGGTACCTGTACACCTGCACCCACTGTATTATGCCCAATGGGTGGGACGGGGTGGTCGTCGTCATGATGAGGCGCACGGAAGGGACATATTGCACAAGCCGCAGAATTATGGACAAGAGGTGGCTGCATTGGTGAGAAAAAGTGAGTTTATTTTGTGGTGACATTCAAAGAGTGGAAATTAAAAAAAAACAAATAGACAAACACCCTGGTGCAATCCCTGTGTGCTCACGGAACTTTAGGCTTTCGTTTTCGGGACCCCCTACGTGGTGCTACCCCTGTGGCTCCAGCAGAGGTGGTGGCAGGTTGCTCCTGTTCGTGCCCTGACCGGGTAGATGCTTTGGGCCGACGCCCCCTGGGTTTCGGTGCCCGTGAGGGCACCTCCACAGACTGCTCCTCCTGCACCTGTGCAGGGGCAGACTCGGCCACCTGGAGAGGATGGACTATTGCGGGCACTGGTTGAGAGGGGGGCAACGGGTGAGACGTGGGGGCACCTTGAGTAGCGTCCACACTTCCATTTCCCCGTTCACCATCTTCCCTCTCATGGCCAAGGCCCACATCACCCCTTCCACCCTGCTGGACGGCAGTTTGGATGACGTGGGTGAGACCTTGCAAGGCCACCTCCAATGTATCTGTCAACCTGTTGATGGCGGCAGAATGTTGTTCACCCTGAATCCGAACAGCCGTTGTGAGGGCCTGGATGGACTCATTGGTGAGCTGTGCGTGACACTCGAGGGAGGCTAGCCTGTCCTCCACCGCAGACGTTCCCACACCTACCCGTGACACTATCTCAGAGATGCCTTCACGTCCCTGCGACACTATCTCGGCGATACCCTCCTGCACCTGTGCCACCATTCCCCTCATGCAGGAGTTGAACTCCTCCATCCTCCGTGCGATTGTGGAGAGTGCGCATGGCACCTCTCCCAGTACCTCAGCAATGTTCTGGTGCCCCTCGACGACTCTCCTTTTGACAGGTGGCCCCCTGGGTTCAGCATCTGGGTCCGGCTGAGCAAAGCCTGGAGAAGAGTGCTCCCACCGACGCGGACCCTCCGCGGCTGACCCTGCCACCAGGGTCTGCTCATGCTCACGTGTGCGCGGTGACTCACCATGTAAAATCCCAACGAACTGAGGGGGGGACCCACCGAGGTGTGTGTATCTGCGCTGGTGGATGCAAGGCTCATGTGTGACGATGCACCCTCAGAGACGGGCATGTCCTCTGAGGAATCGCCCTCAACCGAAACGTCGATCGCAGACGGTCCTGCAAGAGAACAGAGGGAAATATCAGGCATGTGACCAAATGTGGCGGTGCGGCATATGCCATGTGATGCTAAGATCATTCACGATCATGAGTGATGAGTGCCAGCTTTCCCTTACCGGCCGTTTCGTCAGAACCAGACTCGCCATCCGCCATCGACAGGCAATGCAGCGTGCGGCTGATCTCCAGTGCCTCGACCTCGGCGTCTGTCAGGGCCACCTCGTGTGGCGGGCCCCCTCCGGTGCGTGCCCTATCGCGTGCGTTCCCGGCCCTCTTATCCTGTGAGGGCAAAACACAAAAACTTTATTGAGTGATGATTACAATGTGAGACGCTTCAAGCATTGGTGTGAGTGGGTTGAGCGTGTGCCAGATGGATGGGAGGATGCGTGTGCCACATGGCCATCCCATTGTATGGGCATTGGGGTGTGTGGTAGTGGTCGAGTGGGGACAGGGACGGTGGGTACGTGCAGGCACTGTGAGGATGATAGTTGGGTGGCTGTGAGGATTGGTGCGGGAGCGCAGTGCTGTCAGTGGAGATGGGGTTGTGAGGTGTTTGAGGTGATGTGGAAGACGGAGTGACGCAGAGTGCGTTAGTGTACTCACTTTCCCGGACCTGGTGAGGTCATTGAATCTCTTGCGGCACTGAATCCAAGTGCGGGTGGTGTTTCCCCTGCTTGTGACCTCCGCGGCCACCTCCTCCCATGCCCTCTTGGTGGCGCTGGCAGAGCACCTCCTTCCATCTGTGGGGAACAGCGTCTCCCTCCTCATGCGGACCCCATCCAGCAGCACCTGGAGGGCGTGGTCCGTGAAACGGGGAGCAGCCTTACCCCTGTGCTCCTCCATCCTTGATGGAGTATAGTTTGTGGCTGGAGAGGCTTTGGTGGACTGCCCCTTTAAATAGAGCGCCACCATCGCTCAGACGTCAATGCACATGCGCAGGCCGCCGGCACGCAGCTGAGAAGCGCGGAACCCGTAACTGCCGGCTAATTACATCAATCATCCCGCGATCACGCGCGCAACGCACTCAATTTGGACGGCGCGTTTTCCTCGAGCCCGCCTGACCACCCGCTGCCAACCCGCACCCCTGGTAAAATCGGGCCCAATGACTTGCTCCCAGAGCTCTACTACAGCTGCCATACCTCTGAATACGGCAGGTCCACACGAGTGGCTCAGGAGATTCCCATTCTCATCCAGTGAGGGCGAACCTTGCATCCATGACAAGATAGCTCAAACTAGCAACTCACCAAGGCGGCAATCACAAGGTCACTGTGCTGGAACTTAAAGATCCCTGGTGCATTGTGCTGGAACTTGCTGCTCCCTGTCACACTGCACTTGTTGCCTTCTGTTATACTGTGCTTGAGTTTGCTGCTTTCCGGTACACAAGGCTGGAATTTTCTGCTCTCTGTGCACTGTGCTGGACTATGTTGCTCCCTGACGCACAAATGTAGAATTTACTGCTCCCTGGTCAGATATTGAAACTTGCTGTTCCTTGGTCATGTACTGCAAATCCAAAACAATCTGCCGCAATGGTATCCAAAATTGCGATTTCATATTAGAAGCCATTCAGCCCAAAGATCTGATTTGGTTATGGTAGTGCCCTGTAAAGGCAAAACTGTATCACAAATGTCCATTTGCCAATTTATGTTGTATCACCAATATTTCTATTCAATTCTCCAACAGGATCTGGATATCATTTCCTCTCACTATGGAGCATCCTGGATGGAAAAGCAGATTACAGGCTGTCTATATTATTAGTATCATCATCACGCTGTCTTGTCCAATTACCCAGGGGGCTAATATATTGGTTATACCTGTTGATGGAAGTCACTGGGTTAATATGAAAATTCTAATAGAAGAACTGAGACTTCATGGACACAACATCACTGTGCTTTATTCCTCAAAGGCTTGGTTCATCAAAGAAAGCCCTGATCTATATCGATCCATTGTGATTCAAACAGTCCATGCCAAAATTGAAACTGAAGAAATTATGCAAAATTTTGTACAAAAGGCACTGGATGCCTTAAGTGACCACTCAGTATGGGGCTTTAAGTTCAAATATGAATTACTGTCTTTTTGGTATTTCTGTCATAGTGTGAATCAAAAGATTAGCATTCAAATTTTTGAAAACAAAGGCTTGTTAAACCAACTTGAAGATGCGAACTTTGACTTAGTACTTACAGATCCTGTTTTTGGTACCGGTCCAATGATTGCTTATTATTTAAAAGTCCCTTTCGTGTATAATGCTCGATGGATAACCTCTGGGGAAGCACATTTCCTCTTTGCCCCATCACCACCATCCTATATCCCAATGTATGGATCACAATTAACAGACAAAATGAATTTTCTCCAAAGAACACAAAATGTCATCCATAGTCTTTTTGAATGGTATATTAGAGACTTTCTCATTCACCCCATTTATAATGAACTCTGCCATAGATATCTGGGCCCAGACACAGACATAAAGACTGTTCTCCTAAGTGCAGATGTGTGGCTGATCAGAGTAGATTTTATTTTTGAATTCCCTAGACCAACCATGCCAAATATTGTGTACATTGGAGGATTCCAGTGTAAACCACCCAAACCTCTAATGGCAGAATTTGAAGAGTTTGTCCAAACCTCAGGGAAGCATGGGATTATTGTGATGTCATTGGGGTCCTTGATCGGCTCTTTGCCAATGCAGATTACAATGAAAATAGCAGAGGCCTTTGCTCAAGTACCCCAGAAAGTTATTTGGAGATATGAAGGAAAGATCCCTCCCAACATAGGAAATAATACATTACTGGCAAAATGGATCCCTCAGAATGACCTACTGGGTCACCCCAAGACACGAGCCTTCATTGCCCATGGTGGCACCAATGGAATTTATGAGGCCATCTATCACGGGGTGCCAATAGTTGGCATTCCTCTGCTTTTTGACCAGTTTGACAATTTACTCAGACTTGAAATCCGAGGTGCAGCAAAAGTGATTGATGTTACAACCATGCAGTCAGCAGATCTATTGCAGGCACTTAATGAGGTCATAAACAACACATCTTATCAGGATAACATGCAGAAACTCTCTGCTCTCCACAGGGACCAACCAGAGTCTCCGATGGAGAGAGCCATTTTCTGGATTGAGTATGTTGCACGACACAAAGGTGCAGCACATTTGCGTTCTGAATTTTACCGACTTCCCTGGTACGCTTACTATTGTGCAGATGTGATAATCTTCCTACTGACCGTGTTACTAATGATTACAGGGCTGACAGTTCTAATATTGAAGAAACTTTGTAACATCGCTCAGAAGAAGAAACAAAAAACTCAGTAAGATTTATCCTTTCAAATTCGGAGAAGGGCTTTGAGTTCTTTCAATTTAACAATAGAGTTTTAATCCAGTATAAAATACATGCAGCCACCTTTATAGGTATCATGAATTTTAACAAAGGCTATTTGTAAAGTACTACAGGAGTGGCATGTCAGTCAATGGTAGTCCGTGTGTACTTAAATCAAATTTAATAGGAAACAACTTGATTTTTCAATTACTATTCAAAACTAATCATATTAGTTCATGTATGACAGAGAACGATATAAGAATATGACATTTCTTGGATTTACTGGCAGTAAAGTCCATTATCGGCACAATCATCTCTTGCACTCTCTAATGGCCAAGGATTTCCACTACAGTTCTCGCTGGTCCTTGAACACATTAGGTTCTGTTGGTCCTCCTTGGTGTTGGTCATGGCCTGGCAAATTGAAGACAGGTTTCTCTTTAGTGCGCTTTGCCATACCCTGGAACTGTTTTTTCAGCTGTTTTCAGGATGTTTATTCCAGGTTCAACTGGCTTGCTATTTCCTCCCAAACATTCTCTCTAGCAGTTGGGCTGATGTTGCCAGAATAGTACACATCTTCTAGTCCTTCCCTGGAATTCAACTGATTGGGAAGTAATCCAGGATGCCAGAATGGCCATGACCAGCACTGATGTCCCCTGTTAGGCCAGACCCCAGAGCAGCAAGATTCACCTGAAATGCACAGACTAGCACAACTCTAATGCTAGCTGCAAGAACATTCATCCCCCCTAAACTATAGCAAAACCTAACTCTTCCCACCACAGATCTGTGGATTAGATACCATGGGGCATATGCCAGTTACAGCACATGATGAATGGACTCCAACTAGAGCAGGGAAAATATCAAGCAGTCTGAGATCCCCTTTTTGGAAACCTACACAAGTCCCCTCTCACTAACCCCACAACATGTTAATTGTATCCATGTGATTTATATCAATGTGTTAATTGTATTTTGGTGGTGTGTATCAATTGGGAACTCTCTCGTATCCATTTATGAGAGCTGACTCTCGGGTGTGGTGTGTTGTTGTGTGGAGCTCTGTGAATAAAGGCTTGGAAGCAACTGAAGATCAGGCTCTAGTATTCTATCCTTCACTACCGGGCTATCCAATTTATAACACAATACAACCCTTTAGATGAAGGGATGGTCTGAACATACCACCAATGAGAACACACAGCATCACTGCCCCTACCCCAGCTATTGTACAGAAAATTATCCAACACAAAAACACCCTGGAGGGTGTGTGATACCCCTGAGCGAAGATATACTGGCACACAGCAATGTGAGAATGTACACTGGTACTATATCATTGTGCGAATGTATACTGGTACTGTATCAGTAAGGATACACACAAGTACTGCATCAATTTGAGAATAATCACTGGTGCTATACTAGTGAGAGAATATACACTGGTATTGTATCAATGTGAGAATTTACACACAACACTGGTTTCATATCAACCAAGGAGGCTCATTTTCTGTAAGCAGGAACCCTAGAAACAGCAAGAAACGACTGGTTTTTCTATTTAAAACAAAGCAGCAAGAATGCAACAGTTGTATAGCAAGAGTAAAAAAATACAAAACATTACAACCAGAAGAAACAGTCACTACACAATTTTAAAATGCTTACAAAAGGCAGAACTCTGTTTATTTGCTCAGTAGTGTTCTTACATTAGTGTTTGAAGAAAATTGTGAAATTCAACGGTTACATGTTCAATCTTGTAAACCATTAACCTGGCTGTCAGTTAGATAAAGTTTTTAAAGTTGTACAAAAATAAAGCTGGTCTTCCTTCTAGACTTCCTTCTTTCCCACCCCCTAAACCCGTGCTTCTTTCCCAGCCCGAAGAACTGCCCAGCACCAAGTAGCCATTTTCTCCTCTAGAACAGAGTTTCAGCAGTGTAATCAGGAGATCAAATTGATATCGTCAGTCCCACCCAATCCCTGATTGCTACGTTAAAGGCAAGCTCAGAAATGCATCCAGGTAGCAATGTGCAACCTCAGGACTTCCAAACTAGAGATGCTTTGCATTAAGCAGGTCACCTACAGCCCCACAGGATACTTCTTTTTGTGAATTTTTTGCTTTGCAGGCTAAAGGGTGTTAGTTCTGTGAATGGGAGACTTTCTATTTCAGGATTATGGGGTCCGAAGCTCAGCTCAGGGTCAAATATGTTCAGCCTGAGACAATATCGGAGTAGGGAGGTGAAATTGGTGGCAAGGGTATGGAGTATGCGGCGTGGGCCGAAGACAATGGCTTTGTTCTTCTCAATGTTCGACCGGAGGAAATTGGGACTTATCCTGATATCGGACAACCAGTCTGACAAGACAGAGGCAGTGGAGAAGTAGAGCTGGGTGTCATCAGTGTACACGAGGAAGCTGACCCATTGTCTGTGGACGATGCTGCCAAGAAAATCAAGACGCAGCTCCCTCCACACTGCCGCATCAAGATCATGTAAAGCATTGGTTAGATGCAACGTAACGCTGCCTTTATGTTGTCCCATCTAGCACTCCCAGGTCAGGTACATGAGTTAGATGCAGAGTAAAGTTTGCTCTATACTGTTCCATCAAGCACTCCTGGGTCAGGTACAGAATAAAACAATGTGCCTCAGCCCCAAACTCAGAAGAGTGCCCCGATTGCAACAGTATGGTGTTTTCCCATTTCCAACATCAGCCATCCTGTGGCCTCTCTGAGTGAGATTGCCAAGTTGGTGAGTTTTGGTCTGTGGACTTGTGCCCACCAGGAATTGAATTGAAATTACCTAAATTCATTTCACAAAAACCGTTACAGTCAGTGGGAAGAAGAGACTTCCATCCTAACAATCTGGGCTAGATTGAATCCATGTCCTAGAGGCAAAAGGTGAATGTCTAATTCAATGCACCAACCAGCCCTAATTGAATTTCTTGACAGCCATTATGAAAGACATTAGAAAATCAAGTTGTAAATCTGTTCCTCTGGAGAATATTGAGTGGCTTGGCTTGCTTGATGCTCAGCCAAGTGAAAGTGTTTGTATACTCTGCTACACTTCAAAATGATTGCTTTACGTAGACTCATGATTTGTTTCCTGTTGAAATGTGTCACCTAAACACATAACCAAAAATAACTGATAAGAACAATCAAAATGCTGGTAAAACTTATGATAACAACTAGCTTTTGGCAGATAACTATAAGAAAATGGTCAGTTCCAAAACTGGGATTAGGCACTCTCTTAAGGTAATGCAAGGTGATCTCTACACCAGATTTGGGTATACTGGGCATAAATTAGGCTTTAAAGAGCAAAGTGGAAAAACGCTACAAATTCCCACTGTTCTTCAAGTTGATGCACACAAAATACAAGAACACAAACATATAGACAATGCACAGGCCACCGACACACACAAAGCATAGGAACACAAACACAAAGTACAGGACACAAAAACGCACACACAAGCGAATTAAGTACACTTTTTTTTAAAAAAGGCAATCCAGTTGATTTTGGTCCTTCCTTGTGAGAACAGCTAACAAACCTGATTCTAGAACTCACGATGCCTCTCTGCAGTTCTCTCACTGTGCGCGATCATTGTGTCTCTAGCCAGGGGTTTTACTCTCACAGTGATGGTATTTCTGATCCCTCATTTTGCTGTGATTCTATCCTCGGGTTTCGCCCTCACTGTTATAATCATCAATCTCATTCATATTCTTGAGATTCTGTGTTTTTTTAAACAGAAAAGTGAACTGAAACAAGTTTACTTTTTCACACCAAAGCTTCATCACAATTCTGCTTTAAAAGGTTATCTTGTTAGATTTTAGTTGCTTTATAGAAAACTTTGGAATAAAAGTACATTCCTTCAAAGCTTTGTGTTTTCTTCACGGCACGATGAGCATTCTTTAACATCCAACTGTTGAGCTATCCCACTGGATTTTTCCGGACATCAATGATCCCAGGATTGAAATAAGAAATGTTTGCATTGAGACTTGCCTGTCTGAGTGTTTTCTGAGATTTCTGTCCAGGTGTAGCACTCCAGTGCATGGCACCCTCTGCAGGCTGCACTACCCTATTACACAGACGCTCCAGTGAGTCCCGCAGCCTCAGTTCTTCCAACCCGGGCTGATCCTCTGTTGGCAGGGATGACCTTCGCCAAGTGGGGGGCAAAGGCGCATGAACCAGTTCTCGGAGCTCTTCTTTGGATTTGGGAATCCGTTCCAGAGCGGCTGATGGCACAGATGCTTGTTCTGGTGGAATATTATTCCCACTTTCTTCTCTTCCAGGTGGTGGAGGCACTCGATCGACAGTTAGTGGAGCTCTTCCAACAACTCCAAGACCTATAACAGAACAGAACCAACATTATTTCACAGTTTTCCTCCCAGATCAGCATGAAAGCAATCTGTGATGTATTTTAAGGGCACAAACATTCTTTCTCTCCTGGGCCATTATACGTCCTCTGGATGAGAGGCTGAGGCCTGCAGGCCACCATTGGATGGTCAGAGATGCACAGGGGCGACCTGGTGAACAGTCCTCATCTTATTTGATTTCTCTCTTTCTGGGCATCATCTGACCTCCATTAGTTGCCTCCTTCTAGCACCGTGACTATCAGTAACAGAATGTGAAGGACAGCAAGTGCCGACCTGACCCCGGGGCCTTTTTGAAATTTGAAGTGTCAGCTTGGCTCAGTGGTAACACTCTCAGTTGGATATTAGAAGGTTGGAGGATCAAGCCTTGCTACAGAATTTGAGCACATGAACTAGGTTAATGAGAGAGTGCTGCATTGTCAGAGATGCCAACTTTCAGATGAGATGTTAAATTGAGACCATGTTTGCCAATTCAGGTGGACGTAAAAGATCCCATGGCACTATTGGAAGAACAACAGGGTGGGTTCTCCCAGTATCCTGCCCAACATTTATCCCTCAACCAATGTCACCAACACTGAGTAATTGGTCATTTATCTTATTGCTGTTTGTGGAACCCTGCTTTGCTGCTGTGTTTGCCAACATACCGACAATGACTACACTTCAAAAGTAATTAATTGGCTGTGAAACAAAATGGGACTTCCTGAAGATATGGAAGATGCTATATAAATGCAAGTTCTTCTTCATATTTAACAACAGCAACAAACAGAAGCTTTAAATACAATTCATCATTGGTCTGATTTGGAAAGGAAAAGCAGTACACAGGAGTACAATATACCTCACTCACTCAGACACTTGGGATTGATGAGAAAGATGACAGAAAAAAAATAGGTGTCTCAGGACAGCCTGCATTACCCCACCTTCCATTAACATTCACTCATGGACAGGTAACATATGAAAATGAGTACTCAGAAAATAAGAAGGAATTAAATAAAATTTAGAACAGAGGAAGCCAGACTGTCCGTCACACTCATTCTTTAGCAAACATAACACCTGATTTACCAAAAGGGTTTCACACACTGGTTGCACTCTGGGTAAAATAAAATGATTCCTGTGATTGAGAACTGGGTGTGAGGAAGCTGTGGTTTAACTGGAGTTTCGGTAACTGCTGCCCATGCTGCAACTCTGTGCCTTACGTTTGTTCTGCTCTGCTGGTTGATTCAGGAGATAACTGGACAGTTCTCTCAGTTTCAGGTTCAGCTCATGGTTGGCTCGTTTGTACCAAACCAGCTCCTTTTCCAGCATCTGGATCCAGCCCTCGTACTGTCTCTGACTCCCAGCTATTCCTTCATCCATTTGCCCTGTGAAAAGACGACAAAAGAAGAAAAAAGATGATTCCACAAAGGTCTTGGGCCTGTTCTACCAGGTGGCAATGGTTTCATTTGAAACCTTTCTTTCTTCCAATTCTTCCTCTTCTTTCCAAAAGGTTCTCACTCGTGGCTACGGTACAGTTCTGTAGATACTAACCAACCTCTGGTACCTCCCTAAGTGGCTGTCCTTCATGTGTGAGCCTAGGCAGTGAGTGTTAACATGATAGTCAACTAGGGGAATTCACAAATGATCCCAATTCAGTACTGACATCCACACACATGCACTTTTTCTGTGTAGTGATCGGGAGTGGGAAGGAACCCTCGCTGATTGTTCCCTTCTTTAACTCAGGGGCACTGAGGTTGATTGAAGCATTCTTACCACTGCCTGGCAGAAATCAGTTAACTCAGTACAGATGGGGAGTTGAACCTGGGGTCTCGGTTCTGTATGGCTTAGTTCTGTGTTGGATGGTGCTTCTGTCAAATGAGAAACTGTCCAGGGTGAAATGAGTTGAAAGGCCTCAATCCAACTCTTAATGGATCTGAGTCTACACCATAACACAGTCATCATAAAGGATAATTATTAAAATAAAATAAATAAGAGAATGCAGTATAAAACAACAGCATCAACGATACTGCCCATATGGCTTTAGAGCTCCTTGGCACAATATGCAACAGTGTACAACGCTGTGTATCCTCTGTGGATGCAGTCAGTCACTACCTCTGCAGTGCTGCAGCAGAAGCTGCAGGTTCCGCTCGTGTTCCTTCTGCTGGAGAGTGAGGCGACGATCCGTCTCAAGTCGCTGGCGTTCCACTGCCGCCTCCAGCCAGTAAATGAGCTTCTGCTGCTCCTCCGCGCGCATCTCCAACTCCATGAACGCCAGCTGCATCTTGCGTTCCTCTTCTCGGAGCGTCACCACCTGCGGGAACACAGTGGCACTGCTTCAGAACACGGCACAAAGAGTGCAGTCCAACTGCTGCTTGCTGTTCCTGACCAATGCGGTGCAAGAAATGTCACACAGCTGCAGGGCACGAGCGACGCTGCTAACAATCTGCGTCAGAGCCCAAGGCTGGGTCTAACAATGCCAGAAGTGGTACAGACAGTGCTGACTTTATTGTTTCCTCCCCCATATGTCCTCCCTTGCTCCTCTCCTGAAAATGGTTGTGTCTGGAAAAGACACACAGTGGCACATGACTCTCCTGGGGAATAAACAGTTCTGCATATTAAAAGCTGATAAGCCCCTTACCTTGTCAAAGTACTTGCAGAGCAGCGCTCTGGTTTCGGAAGCTGAGAGATAACTCAGCTTTGCCATCAGGTTCATTTCGCACTGGGACAGCATGCTGGCAGACCCACGCAGCACCGTCTGCCGATGTGTGATTGCCTCGTTTTTGTACTCGATAGCAGCATCCAGTGCCTCAATAGCTTCATCCAGCTGGAAAAGGACCCTTTCTTCCTGAAGAGCAACAATACAAGAACACTGACGGGTCAGAACTCACTCAGAACACTGTCCAGCACCAACCACCTCAAAAACAAGCAGAATAATTCTCTTTTTCTCCCACCAATTTTCTTCCCTCTTCTGAAGGTGCGGAGTCTTCCTGGGTTAGGGACGAACATGAGCTGCCTTTCATTACCTGTGTGTGTGAGCCCAGACGGTTTGGCTATCTGACTATGGGGGGCATTACGGTGGAGTCTGATCCTGTCCTCACTCAATGTCCACACAAAGGCACTTTCCAGCAGCAGATACTAAAGAACGCTTAGAAGCAGGAACCGTGGCTGATTTTTCTCCTCCCTAGCTCAAGGCCCAACTGCGACCAGATGACTCAGCACAGACCAGGGATGGAACCTACGGCCTTCCTGGTCTTTTTGGCTCAGTACCAAACCAGGCAGGGCATTTACCCACTGAGCAATTGGGGGACCCACACATAAATCTGAATTAAAAAAATAAATATTAGCATTACACAGAAGTTTGTAACTGCAGCGAAGTTTTATGCTCCGGCTGAAATGTTTGTGAGATTTAAATTATACAAAATTATTCTGTACAAACACACAGCAGAACAGGTAGAGTGTTTAAATTCTAACAATGTCTCTTGAACGCCACTGAAAAGCATACACCAGCGCCTCCGAAAGGCTCAACTGGTATGGGCACCACCTGATATGCTACTGAGCCAGACAGACCTGAGCAAGGGTGATGGAAAAATCAGCAAGGGATCCTGGTGAGGATAGAATCAGAATGGCCATGAAGTCAACAGAAGTCGAATGCCCTGCTGACATTCACTGTTTAGGCTCATACGTTAAGACTGGCCACTTAGGTGAGGCACCAGGGGGCAGCAGTCACCTGCGGGACCCCAACATAAATCAATACTTTCAGAGGAGGAGGAGGAAAACAGAAAAAAAAACTGCCATCAGTGAACCGGAGGCTCAAAGACATCAGTTAAATGGTCCCTGTAAACACAGGCACCATAGTAACCAGGGAGCCAATAAGACCTTTGTTGAGGGGACGTCACCTTTTCCATGATCTCGCTACATGTGACATCACATTATTCTGCCATCAGTCCACCTAACATTTCAATTTTTGTACTGATTGTAAAATTTTAAAATATAATAATTTATATTAGCTTACTAGCGGATCTCCCATGACATTGCTCACGTGGGATAGAGAATATGCTGCTTTATAACAATAGGGATATTATGAACAAAGTATGATAGGGAAAGAGTTTCAAGAAATAAGTGAGACATTTATAGTAAGTGCAAGCTATACCAAAACTTTACATATTAAACCTAGACAGACAGATGATTATATGGGGAGTGTACGTCAGATACTGTGCACAAATATACAATCCACTGTGCTGTTACTCAGCTACACCGGGATATAAATTCCACTGTGCAGTGAATAGGCTGCAACTAGTTCTGCATCAGCCATCTCATGAGTAACAAGGGCTTTGTCCACTCAACTGAAATACATGGCTTCAGGAACACAATATTTAGCCAACATAGTGGAACTACCATTCTAACATACGAGTAATTCTGTTTGATGTTACAATACTCCACTGAACAGATTGGTTTCTCTCATGACGAGCCACACCTCTGCGGACAACAGGTTTCCCATCCGCAGTTTCTCATCGAGTTCGGTCCGCTGTTTCATCAGCTGATCCTTCTCGTGCCGCAGGTTGGAAATCTCCTCGCGGATTTCCTGTTGGTCATTGGCACTGCCACTACGCAACTGCCCGTTCTTCTTAGACAGCTCCTTCTCCAGAGATTCAATGCGGCTAGACACTCTCACAATGTCATTACTCAGAGCCTAAAGAGGGGGAAAAAAATATATAACCAACATATTGAGGCCTTAACATGAATTGAAACAAAGTCAAAAAATCTTCCTTTTTCTTTAATGTTCCCACATTACAACAATGAGTACATTTCAAAAGTACTTCATTGGCTGTAAAGCGCTTTGGAACGTCCTGAGCTTCATGAAAGGCACTATATAAAAGCAAGTCTTTCCTTTCTTTATAATCTCCTGATGTTAGTAGCTAAATTTGTCAGGGTGTAGTCCAGATCCATACAGGCCACGAGGTCCAATCGCTGGTCTGTGTTGAGTGAGCTGATCTCAGCTGGATAGCAGTTTGGGTGCTACAACTGGCCTCAGCACCCCTGGGCTACAGAACAGAAAATCAGCCAGAGTTCCTGCTACTGATCACTATCCAGTAACCCCTGCTGGGAAGTGCATGCGTGGGCATGAGGTGAGAGCAGGATCAGGCTCGGCAGGATCACAGTTTAATACCCTGACAAGAGTCATTGTCCAGGCTCACATATAGAGTGTATACGAGATAAGGGCTGCCGACACTAGTAGAGCCACATCCGACAAGAGTCAGCACCTTCAGGAGAGGATTGGACAAAAGAAACTTTGTAAGTCTTGAATGCACTTGAATCGTGGCCTCTTACTCTCATACCTGATAGGCCCTCAGCTCCAACTCTCTCACCTAAAAGTATTTTGTCATGTTCTTTCACCAAATAGGATCTTGGCCTCTCATTCTTTCACCTGACTGAATCGCTCCCTCTCAATCTCTCACCTGATAGAATCACAGCTTCTCACCTGACTGGACCGCAGCCTCTTGCTCTCCAGACCATTCTTCTCCTGCAGCAAGGCTTCTTTCTTGTCTACAATGGTCTCTCGTTTGTTCAGCTCCTCTTCCAAGTCATCCAGCGCCTTTCGTTGTTCCAGTACCTTCTCAATTTCCGTGTCCAACCATCTTTTCTGCTCTTCAATTTTCTACAAACAAATTAGATGGTCAATGTTCATTTCAGAGCAAGGGCTCAAAAGGGAGATTTTCTCTCATTAAATTCAAGAGTCCCAAAAATCCATGAACCTTCCAGCAACTCCCACAATTTCGCCAGGACCCGGACACATTGGGTCTTAGCCTCTGGTGTGGGTAGCCACATGGCCTTCTTTGGAGTGGAACCTCCGCCCATCAAAACATGGCCTCTCACGTGACATGGGCTGTGATATGCTGGGGGAGGTAAGGCATATCAACCTCAATTGCGATGGCTGTGGGGCCCATCTGCTGGTCCAGGTCTCGATCCCCATCTCTGTGGGTGAAATGCTGCCATCTTTGTGGGTGACTTGAAGTGTCCCCAAAAATATTTCTCATGCCAGTGGCGTCAGCATGCACACACAGTCAGAAGTATCTGCTCGGCACTGCAATACTTGTCCTCGAGCTTCAGCAGCTACACAACACAATACCTGCGCACGCCGCCCCCCCCGCCCCCCCACCCCTCCACCACCTTTGGCAGGTGCTCAAGTGCCCATAGTGGCATGGGTGTCCACCAGTTTTATGCAAAAGGTGGAACATCCCCCAATCTTGGATACTGCAGTGAGGTCATTGGCGGATTTTATGGATTTTCAGGGCTCTGCTGTGCCTATCGGCCCAGAAATGAGGACTTATTAGGCTGTGTTAGATTTTTTTTTACCCTTCTGTCCTCAAGATGCTACTCTTGATGGGGTATAGTCCCATGGGCACAAACAGCCCTTCATCAGTTTCACCAACTGGCTATTCACAACTGACTGTGAGTATCAGCAGGTTATGTGCCTGGCAGGAGCAGGGGCAGTACAGCTGAGCCTGACCTTGTCCTCACCCAATGTCTGCACACATGCACTTTCCAGCAAGCATCACTGGATAGCAATCAGAAGTCGAAACCCTGGCCTTGAACGCTGAGGCCAATCGGAGCACCCGTAAAACTGCCCCGGCTGAGATCAGATAATGCAGCACAGGCAGGAGACAGAACCTGGGACCGTTCTGGTTCTTATGGCTCAGTCCAACACTGGGCGGTGCAGTTTCCTAGGCTTTGTTAAGTTTTACCTAATTTTATAAGCAGAATACCTCTTCATCAGACACTGAATTTCTTTTTCAATTAGCTCAATGGTAACTTGCTGAGTAGGTTGCGTGGAATTAATAATTACACATCAGTAAAACTTGTTGTGAAGAAGGCAACTGCTAAATACTAAAACAGACTCGTCTATTGCTGTTAAAATATATATTCAATGGAATGCTCGTTCAGGTGCGGGACACTGGACCTGCTCAGACTGTACTCAGTATGGGTCACCATATTCAGGACAGGAGGACCAGGGAAAGAAACATCAGAAGGAATCTTCACAGTATAAAATAAACTCCTTTGGTAACGTTGAGCTGCTCCAATCAGAACTCACAATACATTGTATTCAGGGGCAAACTACTGAGCTGTTCTTGGCCAGTACCACTTTACCTGCTGCTCTTCGAGGCTGATAACGGACCCATTGCTGCCACTCCTCCTCTTCCTATGGAAGGCTGCGATCTCTTCTGTTTTAATTTTAAGAATCTTTTGCTGCTGCTCGTGTTTTATTTCAAGCTCCTGCACACAGAAGGAGGAAAGCTTAACATTTCATTATCCTTTGGGGCGTTTATAATCCACTGGGAATTTCCATATCCACAGCAAGTTCCGATCATCCATCATCTTGTTATTGCTGGCTCTGTCCCCTCAACACATTACATTTAAAATCCTCATCATCATCTTCATACTCCCACACTGCTTTACCCAAACCTGTCTCTGCAGCTTCCTCCTCTTCCACAGCCCTTGGTCTTCCGACTCTGGCCTTTTGTGCATCCCTTCTCACTTCACCCCGACAGTGGTGGCAGAGCCTTCAGCAGTTAATGATAACATCCTTTGGAACTTCCTACCTAAACTCCTCTGCCTCTCCACTTCTCTAGCCACCTTTAAACACCTTCTCAAAACCCATCCTTTGAATCAACGTTTTGGTTATGCTTCTTAATCTCTCCCATTCATTCTTTCTATCTACTTATTTGTCTCCCCCACTCTGTAAAGCGTCTTTGGATATTTTCTTCATTAAAAAGGTGCAATATAAATGCAAGTGGTTGTTATAACCCAACATCTACAAAGCCAAACATGCAACGAGAGGTGAACTAAAAAAACAGAAAACCAAATTGCTTTCAGAACATGAGCTTTTCATTAACGAACTTTTTTAAAAAGTCTGCTGCTTTGTGTTCAAAGGATTACAACTGAGTCATGCCCCCCCCCCCCCCGCCACTGGTGGCCTATTGGGTGGATGCACTATCTTTCAATGGTACTGAGCCATTTGGACCTGGAAAATCACAAATCCAATCCCTGGTTTGTGCTGAGTTAGCTGATCTCAGTCAGGCCAGCAAATGGGGTGCTAAAGTTAGCCTAGAATTCCCTGGGTTAGGGAGGGGGAAAAAAAAATCAGGCTGGGTTCCTCTTCCTGATCACTATCTCATGTTCCCCTGCTCGAGACTGCACAAGTTGGTGCTGACTGAGCAAAGGATTGAACATGACTGTAATGGCCTCCATGGTTCAACAGTTTACCAACACTCACTATTTAGACTCCCACATTAAGAATGGTTACTTGGGTGAGGTACAGGAAGGCAGCCAGTACCCATGGAACCCCAGCAAGAGTGAGCATCTTCAGTACAAGAGTGGAGAACACTGGAAAAAAATTATCAACCGATATTTTTCTGTGTGTTTTGTGCTGTGCACAGCCCTCATAAAAAAATATCTACAGTCAATAAGAAAAAACTTGCACTTCTATAGCACTTTATCACGTTCTCAGGACGTCCCAAAGCACTTCACATCCAATGACTTATCTCTGCAGTACAGTTACTGTTGTATAGACAAATGTGGCAGACAATTTGCACACATCAAGAACCGAGGATCAGCAATTGAGATGAATGATCAGTTACTCTGTTTTTGGTGGTGTTGGTTGAGTATAGGAATATTGATCAGGACATCGGGAGAACTACCTACTCTTCCTTAGATAATGCCAATGGGATCTTTTATGTCCACCTGAATATGCAGACAGGACATTGGATTAACATCACATCCAAATAAAATACATTATTCAGCATCCTGAACCCTGGTTTATTTTCTGATGTTCTAAACTGGAGTGACAACTGTTAAACCAAACACACCTTGAAAACCTTGCCTTAATGTGACAAGAGAGAAGGACTGAACCAGGTAGAGGACAGTAACATGGTTTCATGAGAACCTACTATCTGTTTCTGGTCATCTTAATTAAACAGCCATCTGTTTTAAACTAACAGCATCCTCAGAACTGACAAGCCTCTGAATTTAGCATGGTGGGCACAATGCGCACCACTCGCTTCAATTCATTTCTTGAAATTCCAAATGGTGTGACTGCCATCAGGAGTTTTATCAAAAGCATTTCCAGCTTTGAAAAGATCCTTTGAGGGAGCCCTACCGGAAACCATTTCGGAAATTTTCAGATATTATTTCATCTCGGGTGCACAGTGAAACTGAGTTGAGTCACAGGACACTTTTCCTGCACTAAATGCCCCTCCTATACTCGAGTCAACAGATCAAAGAACGTCAGCAGTCACAGCAACAGGTAAAAATGTATCCTGTGTGGGGATTAACCTCTCCCGAAAGGGGCGCATGATCACTGTTCAGAATACAGTATTCTGCTTTTAGCAAACACCTCCTGAGTACAGAGCAAAATTTGCAAATTTAAAGGAGTCATAGGATAAAGGAAATCTGGAATGAGCTTAATTTGTTTTCCCACTACCAGACATCAGCATTTCATGCTCACACTTAGTAGTTCTTGTGTGTGTGTGTGTTTGTGCTTGTCAGCATTTGTTAAATCAAAATCAGTTTGGGATTTAAACTTCCTGCATTGCCTCACCATCATCCTGAAGTAGGCCTAGATTGCTGTCTGAATCTCTTCTGCACATAAGTGGAACTTGTTTGCATGAATAGCTGTGCAATCAGGTCGCTGCTGTGCTGACTTGTGGCAAAATGGTATTTGGTGATGTGTAAGAACTTCAAACATTCAAGGGAGATATGCTGTAGCAGTTAGTCATGCAAACTGTACTGGAGACACAAACTAATGTAATGAGTATCAGGGGAGAGATATGCAGCAGAAACTAATGTTAAAATATACTGGAAAGAGTGATGTAAAATGTACAAATCAGGGAGATGATACAGACGTGCCAATCGCAGTGTTTGACTGCTGCTCTAGGAGAGATGGGGACTAACAATTGTCCTTGAGAACACTATCAGGAACTACTGACTTGGAGCAGGCTACTGAGACTGGCAAATAAGATTCTGTTTTGAGACACACACTCCCCCCACTATTCCCAAGTACTTTGGTCACAAGACTCCAAAATACTGGAAAATGCACTAGTCAAAAATCAAATTTACCAGTGGAAGATGAGAAGGCATACCTTCAGACTTCCCTGTGAAATAAATGTTGCTTCCTTCATGCTCATACCTCCCTTCAGAAATTTCTAAACCTGCAAATGTAAAAACCACACTTTTGTGTACTTTAGTGAGGGATGAATTGGATATAATTACAACTTAAATTACGACAAGTTTGTGTCCCATTGCAATCTCAGTGCAACTGCTTGTTTTCAAATAGAGGAAAGGTTGCACTTTTCACAGAAAACAGAATGAATTCTGAAATGTAAGACAGGACAATTCATTCAACCTCCGTGGAACCCCAACATGCTGTACCTTCACTCGATGTTTTCCTTTCTGCATCTCTGTCTCGAGTCGCCTTTTCTGATCCATTTCCTCTTTCAGTTTTTTCTGCACCAATGCCTGTTGTTGCTTCATCAGCTGGACATTTCTCTCCATCTCATGGATCCGCCGCTCGCTCTGCGATGACAGTGATACCAGCCGCTCTGTATCCCGCTTCTTCTGTCTTAGGGCCTGGAAGTGGGAGTAATGTGAAGAATAGCAGCAGCTGATAGTCAAGTCTTACAATGAAAAGAAAAATCGGCCATCATTTCCCCAATGCAGCAGGAAACAAAACTGGATGAAACCTTACTGTAGGTGAGGGCAAAAAAGCAAGAAAGAATTTGCACACACATCCTCAACTCTGAAGGAAAATATTCTTTCCCCTCTCTCTCTGAAGGCGCTATAGTTCCACAGTGCTAATCACCTTCTGGTATCTTACCCAAGTGGTCATTATTCATGAGTGAGCCATCGTGTGATTCCCCACTGAATCTGGGAGCTGCGCATTCAATAATCCAGTGTATTAGTCCCTAGAATCAAACTTATTAGTCTGCTGCAATGAGACAAAAGTGGGAATTTTCCAATCAATAGCACTATTTGTACTCCCTTGCGATATACAAGTAAATTGGGGCACAAGTAACAACAGAAAGAGACAGTCTACCATTCTGCAACAAAAACAAATAACATTGTCATTCTAAAATAAATACTGGATCGCCATTCTAAAATAAATACTGGATCACTATTCTAAAATAAATACCAGCTGGCCATTCAAAGAGAAATACCAGATCGCTATTCAAAGATAAATACCAGATCGCCATACTAAAATATCGTACACTTTTACTTTGAAAGAATGGACCAATGACACTGCAATATTTTTCACCTAGGTCCAGCAGAGCTCTTATTTACTGTTGTTCACTGCACCTTCACCATGTAATCTGGAGGCAGTAATGCTACCAGCCACATCACCTCACGCACCTGCACTTTGCTCTGTGCTGCAATGATTTTTTTATGGTACTCCTGGAGCTTGGTCCTTTCCACAGGGTCCCTGGATTCTTTCTCCTCAAGGTCCTGGAGCTGTTTCTGAGCCTCTGTCAGCTCCACCCTCGCCTGTTCCGCCTCCTGCTCCAGCTCTTGAATCTTCAGACAGTACTGCTTGTTCATTGCCTGGGCGTCTCTCCCTAGCCATCCAAATACAAACCAGGTTTAGCTGAAAATATATGGGATTACTAACAGTACAAAGCAGTTAACTACTTGCTGTATATCCTGCTACAATCTTACTATCTCATTTATTTTATTTAAGGAATTTGCTGCAATTATAAGAGATGTTTCATACATTTTTCAAATTTTCCGTATTTAATGAAGGCATTAAAGCTACAAAGGAGAATTCAATTGATAAATTTAATCATGGTATTGTGAAATATGTAATCCTTATTTTTGGACTTTAGAAATTTCAGTTACAAAAGTTGTTAAAAATGGCAACAAAAAAAAATCAAAATGCATCGAGACAATGTGGTAATCCATTTGCCAGACTGCGTAGAGTGACAAGTTTACTTAGACATTCTCCATTATTAATGTGGACATAGGAATTTATAATGGAAAATGCTGACACAAAACGTGTGACAGAAAAGTGACAACAGTAAGTCAAGTGGTGCAGACAGGAAGTTGGTACAGGCCTAAGACTTTTAATATATTACAGATATAGATGTAAGTTTATTTATTACAGTGTTAGATCTATTATTGCACTCCTCCTAGAAAGACATCACTCCTTACTATCTTTCTTCATGTAATGCTACTTCAATGTTCAAAAAGAACAACAATTGAATTTTGAAGCTGACTAATTACCTCACCTGTATTTTGGTGACCGTTAGAAAAGGTCAACGCAATAAGCATTTATCTAAATCTATTTACCCCTGGTACCTGTTTTGATGAGTTCTTTGATCAATTCTTCCTTCATGCGGATGTTGATGGCCAGTTCCCGCATTTTGTGCTGTGCTTGGACGAGCCTCCACTCAGAGTTCTTCAGCGTGGGATGGTACACAGGTGAACTTTCCCTGAATTCATCCGAGAATGGCGAAGAGTGGGCCCCATTCTGGTCTGTCCTCCCGCGTGGAGCTGCAAAACATGAAACATTTAAATTCTTCAAGTTTGAGCGATGAAAAATGCTGAGCAAAATAGCTAACAACCAACTTTTTAAAGGGCTGCCATTCAATAGGTCTTTTATATAACTGTGTCTATTTTCAAGTGATTCCTATCTACCCTTGTTTGAAGGAAGTTTGTATAAATAAAAAGCCTGAGTTATATTTCATTTTTGGGGGTGGGGGCGGGTCTGCCCTGGAATGGGCTGGGTCTACCCTGGTTTAGTTGTCTTGGTAAATCATGGAGGCAGGACAGTGGGATCTGATAGTTTCATGGTGAAACTGTCAGAGAAGCCCAAGTACTCTGGATCATCTGTCACTCAAAAATAGGGAGGCAGAGTAATGAGCTGCAGTAGTGAGATATGGACCATGACCACTGGGGTGTGGGTCCATCCCTATGGTCTCCCACCCCCCATTAAGATCTTGCATCACTGTGTCGAGGCACTAAACTGAGGTGAAGTGCTTCTCTGTAGAGAGGGCACAATTAAAGCGATGGTCATTACAGGATGCACTCACACTCCTCCCAACAACCAGTGTCAAGTCAGGATCAGTAGAGGTCTGGGGAGGAGGCCAAACACTTGGATGCGGATGGCATATGACACAGGGCGACCTAATGAGTGAATGGAAAAAAATAAATTGAAGAGGGAATGTGGCCCAATCAAGGGATTGAGTATGGAAATAGTCTTTCCACACTCAAGCTGACTTGGCTTTAATGATCTCCACAATCTTGCTTGCTTATTGTCTATGCTAATACCTGATGCACGGCCACTTGGGCGAGGTATCAGAGGGCAATTTGCAACTGTGAAACCTGTACCATGGCGAGAGTCACCGCCTTCAGGAAAGGAGGGAAGATAATTTGAAATTAAAGAGTAAGTACAAAGGGCAGTGGATTTTCCCTGAGTTAAACATTCTGAATGCTGTCCTGGTTCCATGTTAGTAACCAGACCACACGAGGCTGCGTACGTTTCATTATTTCACTCTGTGCACTGCTCGAATCGCTGTCTTGCAGCTGGATGAGACTGCTTCTGCTTTTCACTGTGCTGATCAGTCCAGGAACGTCTCTTTTTGTCCAGGTCCGATTAATCTGGTGTCTGTCAAGAGACAAAGAATTAATCTCAGGGCATCAGAGCAATACAAAATTTTTTAAAAGGTTTCCATTTCTCAGCAGAATATTACACAGGACAACACAAAGACATTCAGCCTCTACTTCCCTACAAGGGTTAATCAGACTGCTAGTATGGTACTGCTATTGATTTCACTTTATATTAATTTCTTTATGTTAACTTTTAGCTTTTGCCTGTTAAGTAAGTTTCTGTTAGAAGAATGGAAGTGTAATCATAACACAGGCGTGCTTTATTTTGGATAAATGTTTGTTTAATATAGAATGCAATGAAGGGCAACAGTCAGTTTGGACAGTAAACCTAATTAAAAGAAATTCTAGGCAGAGACAGTCAGAGACCTTTAGTTGATAAGAAATTCAGCAGCAGACAGACAAGCTTTCTTAGTTCACTCAAGCTTTAAAAGATAAAGACAGCATGGCAGCCCCACTCTGTATATCCTCAGCTTCACAGGGAAGCAGGAGATGTGCGATATCTTTACGATGGTTAAGTGTCATGCCAGGCCGATGAAGATATGATGGGGCGGTACATGTCTCATAGCTGATGGGCAAGACTATATGTTTTGACCATCAATTCAAGATGTTATAGTTCAAATTGATTCCCAAAGCACAACATTCAACCGTGGGGTGGAAATATATTCTAGGGACTGTTAACTCCTACAAGGCCACATCTGCGTAAGCAATGCAGACAAGTGAAAACATTGCCTGTAGGGAGTCTTTATTAATTTCTCTGTAACTGTCTTCAACCCAATGATTTGATTGACAGATCAACTAGGATGAAACTATACCAAAGTTAGGGAGTTGTACTGGGAAGAGAACTCGTTAAAACTAAAGTTATTGATAAGGAACATGGGCAGAAACATGTGAATTGTCACGTAGCAAGGTTGAAAAAAGGTATAAAGAGTGGGTGTTAGAACAGACACTTTGGAATTCAAAGGTTTGGCCAACCAAGTACACAGAGCTCGGAACTGCAACGTGTTTTGAATTTCCCAGCTAAAACTTGCACGGTTTTGTCGTAAGTATTGCTGTTAAGTGCATGTTTTATTATTGTATGCTTAATAAATCTGTGAACGCGACATTCAATGCTGTGAACTCTATGATTTTAAGAATAACTTATATGCAAGAACACCCAAATTCTAACACAGATGTAAAGTGAGTGTCAGTTCAGTTACATCTTACCTGCTTTTTCCTTTACTCCTGCAGGACTCATCCTCCTCTGGTTCCTCGTCAGATCGCAACACCGTTGATTCGCAGTCCTCGTTGAAGTCTGCGTGAAGCATAGAAACCTCGTCCGCCAGACTGCTCTGCAAGCAGTGACTGCGGCTGTGAAACCCAGCACCTGCATGCTCCATGGAGAAGGCATTTGCACAAATCTACTGACAAGAGAAGATAGAGAGGAATACGGTTTGTGGCCAGGTGAGAATGCAAAATAACAAGAATAAAATTATGCAGTGGCTCAAGACACTGTCCTTCCATAACGGATACTGGTGTCTGGATCAAAGCCAGAGCTACAGGGTGAAAGTTTCTCCTCACTAGCTACTTTCAAAAATAAAGTAAATTGGTCAAGTTCTGTTATAATAATTGGTAATGGCAGCTGCCCGATGGCTCTGGGGGTAAATATGCTGCCTAGCATGTGACTGAGCCGTACAGATCAGGTTGATTCCCTCGTCTTGTTGAATTAGCTGATCTCATCCAGGGTGGCAGTAAGGGCGTTACAATTGCTATCAGTGTCCTTGGGTTAGGGAGAGGGAAATCAGGCAGGTTATAAGACCTGACCACTATCTAGTGATCCCTATTAGAGAGTGCATGTGTGTGGCAATCAGATAAGGACAGGTTGGGCTCAGCTGTGAAACCCTCCATTGGTAAAATAATCTGCCAGCCCACACACGCAGAATGGCCAATTGAGTGAGACACTGGAGAGTAAGTGGCACCAGTGGAACTGTGCCCAGCAAGGAGACAGCACCTTCAGAAGATGAGGAAGAAAACTGATGGAAAAAAGCCTCATTCAGTGTTTATATGCAACTTTGGTTGTGTATCCATAAATCGAAGAATCTCAAATAGCCTCCCACGATCAGTCGGCAAACATCAGCTGACTGAAGAGGACATTAATATTCACCTGATAGAAAGGGTCTGGAATGGTGAGGTAATATTTTTTTTATTCGTTCATGGGATGTGGGCGTCGCTGGCAAGGCCAGCATTTATTGCCCATCCCTAATTGCCCTCAAGAAGGTGGTGGTGAGCCGCCTTCTTGAACCGCTGCAGTCTGTGTGGTGAAGGTTCTCCCACAGTGCTGTTAGGAAGGGAGTTCCAGGATTTTGACCCAGCGACGATGAAGGAACGGCGATATATTTCCAAGTCAGGATGGTGTGTGATTTGGAGGGGAACATGCAGGTGGTGTTGTTCCCATGTGCCTGCTGCCCTTGTCCTTCTAGATGATAGAGGTCGCGGGTTTGGGAGGTGCTGTCGAAGAAGCCTTAGGGAGTTGCTGCGGTGCATCCTGTGGATGGTACACACTACAGCCACTGTGCGCGCCGGTGGTGAAGGGAGTGAATGTTTAGGGTGGCAATCAAGCGGGCTGCTTTGTTCTGGATGGTGTCGAGCTTCTTGAGTGCTGTTGGAGCTGCACTCATCCAGGCAAGTGGAGAGTATTCCATCACACTCCTGACATTTGCCTTGTAGATGGTGGAAAGGCTTTGGGGAGTCAGGAGGTGAGTCACTTGCTGCAGAATACCCAGCCTCTGACCTGCTCTTGTAGCCACAGTATTTATATGGCTGGTCCAGTTAAGTTTCTGGTCAATGGTGACCCCCAGGATGTTGATGGTGGGGGATTTGGCAATGGTAATGCCACTGAATGTCATGGGGAGGTGGTTAGGCTCTCTCTTGTTGGAAATGGTCATTGCCCTGCACTTGTCTGGCACGAATGTTACTTGCCACTTATCAGCCCAAGCCTGGATGTTGTCCAGGTCTTGCTGCATGCGGGCTCGGACTGCTTCATTATCTGAGGGGTTGTGAATGGAACTGAACACTGTGTAATCATCAGCAAACATCCCCATTTCTGACCTTATGATGAAGGGAAGGTCATTGATGAAGCAGCTGAAGATGGTTGGGCCTAGGACACTGCCTTGAGGAACTCCTGCAGCAATATTCTGGGGCTGAGATAATTGGCCTCCAACAACCACGACCATCTTCCTTTGTGCTAGGTATGACTCCAGCCACTGGAGAGTTTTCCCCCCGATTCCCATTGACTTCAATTTTACTAGAGCTCCTTGGTGCCACACTCGGTCAAATGCTGCCTTGATGTCAAGGGCAGTCACTCTCACCTCACCTCTGGAATTCAGCTCTTTTGTCCAAGGCTGTAATGAGGTCTGGAGCCGAGTAGTCCTGGCGGAACCCAAACTGAGCATCGGTGAGCAGGTTATTGGTGAGTAAGTGCCACGTGATAGCACTGTCGACGACACCTTCCATCACATTGCTGATGATTGAGAGTAGACTGATGGGGCGGTAATTGGCTGGATTAGATTTGTCCTGCTTTTTGTGGACAGGACATACCTGGGCAATTTTCCACATTGTCAGGTAGATGCCAGTGTTGTAGCTGTACTGGAACAGTTTGGCTAGAGGTGCGGCTAGTTCTAATATACTGGGAAACTCCCTCCCTAAATCTCTCCACCTTCCTCTCCTTCTTTAAGACCATCCTTAAAATCCACCTCTTTCACCCCTCCTAATATCTCCTTCTTTGTCTGTGTGTCAATTTTTGCCTAATTGTACTACTGTGAAGCTCCTTGGGGCGTTTTTCTACGTTAAAGGTGCTATATAAATGCAAGTTGCTGTTGTAAATAAAATCATATCACAGGCCACTGATAAGTAGTATAATTCAGCTTTGCACAATTAAAGAAAGGAAGACTTGCAATTATAGCGCATTATCACAGCGCTCTGAAAAGTGCATCATAATCAATTACTTTTGAAGAGCAGTGTTATGTGGGCAAACATGGCAGCTATTTTACACACAAGATCCCACAAATCTCAGTGACATGAATGAGCCATTTTTTGGCATTGATTGAGGGATTTACCAGAACACCAAAAAAAACTTCCTTCTCTACTCTGACTCGTGTTGTAGGATCTTTAACATCCATCTGAAGCACCTGAAATAGCAGGGAGGGCTCTTGGCTCATGTTTCATCCAAGGGACGGCACTTCCAACAATGCAGTATTCATCTAGATTGTCAGCTCACCTTATGCATTCAAGTCCTCAGAGGGCTTGAACTCATAACCTTCTGATCCAGACTGGACAGTGTTACCAACTGAGCCAAGCTGACACCACTGATGCTACATCTGGGCAGTATATTTACTAGGCATCTCATAGGTAACTTGAAACGCACCTTTTTGGAATGTATTCTTCCAGTCTCATCATTGAGAATGTGGTTGGAATGTGCCACACTTAATCTGCAAGGGTGGGCAGTGTCCAGAGGGGCAGTGTGAGGCCTGCAGCTGAGGTCAGCAAGGTGGAGACTCTCCAGCAGCTCATCCACTGACATTGCAGACTGGTTCCATCCTACCAGCTTCAGTCTGCTCTGCAATTCAGCAATCTGATCCTGCTGGTCCAATAACGTTTCATTCTGAAAAACAATTCAAAATAAAATATTAACAAACACTTCCTCTCAATCCTTCCCAATTTTCATTGCTGTTTTCCTGTGAGCAGTGACTCATACTGCAGTACAGGGTTCAATGAGGAATTCAGGAGAAACTTCTTTACCCAGCGAGTGGTTAGAATGTGGAACTTGCTACCACATGGAGTAGTTGGGGCGAATAGCATCATTGCATTTAAGGGGAAGCTAGATAAGTACATGAAGGAGAAAGGAATAGAAGGATATGCTGACAGGGTTAGATGAAGTAGGGAGGGAGACTTGTTTGGAGCATAAACACTGGCATAGACCAGTTGGGCAGTTTCTGTGCTGTAAATTCTCTGTAATTCTATGTAATACAGTTCCACAGGTGCTGGTGCCTTCCAATACCTTTCTCAAGTGTCCATTCTTCATGTATAAGCCCGGACAGCAAAAGTTAACAGGTTATTCAACTGTGGTGGACAACACAGCTGAGCCTGAACCTGCCCTCACCTGCATACATGGAGTCATGGAAAATGTGCAATGTAAATTCACTTAGATGATACCAGGAATTAGCTGATACAGTTATGATGAGAGATTTAAAACACTAGGGGCTCGATTTTACCACCCGCTATCGGGTGCGTTCTCGGCGGGGGGGCCCCGAAAATCGGGAAATCCAGGAGCGGGACCGGATCCCGCCTCGATCCCGCCCACTTCCGGGTTCCCCGCTGACGCGCCGGCGTGCGCGCGCAGCCCCCGCTGGTGGGAATCCCGCAGGCAATTAAAGCCAGCGGGACGCCACTTGACAATATTTAGTTTGGTATTTCAGGTCATTAACTGACCTGATTAAGGGACTGTGTGTGATTTTTGAACAACATGGGACTGTTTCCCACACTGGGGGAAACACTCCCAGATCGAATGGACGTGTTGCAGCTGTCAGCCTGTGGCAGCTGCAAAGGTCCATTTGACAGGTGGGGGGGGGGGGGGGGGGGGGTGGGGGGGGGGAGACCCTCACCCATTGCAGGAGGCCACTCTGTCACTTGGGACAAAGTTTGGCCTCCACCACCCGCCTCCTGACGGTCAAAGTCACCAACCTGCACACTTACCCCGGGGTCCGGAGACATGTACCTACCTTGCGGACCCCCTCAGATGTACATCTTGCGGATGGGGGCCGCCGTAGCTGCAGTCATGACCTCCTCGGAGGGCGAACAGCATCACCAGCCTCACCATCCACGCCGTCCACCTCTGACACGTGGAGCTCCACAACAGAGTGCTGTGACACATCCACCTGTACAGCAGGAGGGAGGGCTACCGCAGAGAGAGATGCGTCGCAGAGGGCACTACCCTCGCCACAGATTCCACAGACCGAGGCTCAGCCTCCTGGACCTCTCTGAGCAGCAGTGCACACGGAGGCTCAGAGTCACTCGACATGTAGCCGTGGACATCTGCAGCCTCTTTCATGCCGAGCTGCTCCTGGCTGGCCCGTGCACCATCTTCCTACCTGTCGCTGTCAAAGTCACCACTGCCCTCCCAAACTTCTCCTCCGCAGCCTTCCAGGGTGCAACCGGGAACATCGCCGATGTCTCTCAGTCGTCTGCGCAGAACAGCCCTGCAAATACACCTACACCCACTCTGCAGTGACACAATGGGTGGCATCAGTAGTGGGTCCTCATAGTGATACCCAGGAGCGGGCATTATTGCACAAACCGGACAGGATTCGCGAAGACATGGCAGTAGTGGTGCCAATATAATGTGTGATGTGAGTTGTTCTGAAATTCAATATAAGTAACAACCATGACAAACCCTCAAACACCCGTGTGCATCCCCTTCATGCTCACGACACGTTTGCCTTACGCTGCCTACTGCACATATGTGATGCATGCCCTGTGGCTGCAGCACAGGTGGTGGCAGGTTGAGTGAGGCTGGCTGTAAGAGAGATGCACGAGAGGGTGAGTATGGGATAGAGCCATGAGATTGTATGAGGATTGGGTTGAGTGGTAGTGGCGGGATGAGTACCGGCGAGGTGAGTAGGTGCAGGTAAGATGAGGATGGGGTTTGAGTGGGTATGAGGGGTGATGTGACAGAGAAGTGTTGGCAATGCTGAAGGAGATGTGGGGTGGGGGCAGTGATGTGGCAGACGGAGTGTAGGGGAAGGACTACGTGTACTCACTGTGGCTGACCTACTGAGGTCATTGGACCGCCTCCTGCACTGTGTGCAGGTGGGTGATATGTTGGTGGCGCAGGTGACCCCCTCTGCCACCTCGAGCCAGGCCTTCCTGGTGGCGGAGGCGGGGCCGCTTCCTCCCGCCCGCCGGGTGGAAGATCTCTGTCCTCCCCCTCCTCCTCACCCCATGTATTGATACCTGGGGTGAGGCATCATTAAACTAGGAGCAGCCTTCCCCCTGGGCTGCTCCATGCAGTCATCTTTGCAATTGGTTGCAGCATCTGTCAGTGGAGGACTGCCCCTTTAAATAGAGCGCCTCCAGCTGACAGATCTTACTGCGTATGTGCAGCCTGCCCGATGCGCAGATCAGCAGCAGGGAACCCGGAGGAGCAGGTAAGTGGATACAATTAGTGGTTTGCCTGCTACGATCGCGCGGGAAACCCACTAATTTCACCGGGCGCGTTACCCACGCGCCCGCTTGCCCGTCCGCCGAGAACCCGCAGCCCTGCTAAAATTGGGCCCTAGGACTCTATACACTGGAGCAGAGAAAGCTAAGGGGGCGGGGGGATGGAATTTAATAGACGTGTTCAAAATTATGAAAGCATTTGTCAGAAGATATGGTGGAAGAGGGCATAAACTCAGGATCAGTACCAGAAGCATAATCGGGAAGGCTGTAAGAAACTTTAGGGTTACCAGAATATGGAATACACTATCACAAGTGACTACTGAAGCTGTGTTAATCAGAACATTTAAGAAAGAATTAAATAAGCATTTGAAGAAAAACAGTAAAATGGAAAGAGCAGGGAAACATAATTAGGATAGTCAGTTCTGGCGTGCAGCTAACAAGCACCATGGCCAGATGGGATCCTGCCGTGCAGTAATTTCTGTGATACATATTCAAGGCCTACAACAACATCTATATGTCATTGCTAACAACAACACATAAACATTGCAACTTCCCACTGTCTATAATGAAAACAGAAAATGCTGGAACTGTACAGCAGGACAGTCAGCATCTGAAAGAGAAAAGACAGGTTAATGGTTCAATTCAAACTGGGTCCCACATGAAAGGAGGCTAAATTATAAAGAAAGGCTCAAGTGACTACACTTATCGCTGGAGAAAAGACTAAAGGGGAACATGATCCAAAGGAAGATTTGCATTTTTATAGCACTTTCCATGACCTCAGGATGTGCCAAAGCACTTTACAGCCAATGAAGTACTTTTAAAAGTGCAGTCACTGTTGTAATGTGGGGAAAACATCCAGGTCAACAAAATAATCTATGGTATATAAGCTATTAAATTTGGACAATGGGCACAGGTTTAAAGGACATAAGTACTACATACACAAGCCTTGACCAAGGTTAGAATTTAGAAAAAATTAATCCCCAAGGACTGTGGATGGGGAGCAGACTCCAGAGAAGGGAGTTCATTTGGGGTCAACTGGCACCTTCAAAAAAGAGCTAGATCAATATTTGTTGAAAAGGGAGATTGAGAGTTAGAGATATAAACAATGCTGCTTGATAATTTTCAGTGAAGGTCAGAGATAGAAATAAGGTGCTCTTAAAGTAGGGGATTCAATGGATGATGTGGAAGGGAAGCCATATAAAATAATCAGACATGAACTCTGAATGGATCTGGCTTGATGGATGAATGCTTATTTCTCAATCTGGATTTTCTTAAGTTCTTACCTGCAAACCTGTCTTTTTTCAGATACTGACAGAGCTGTTGTGCATTTTTATTTATATTCTCTTGTGTACTGGAAACAGTCCAGCTCCTTGTGTCTGCTGTTCCATATCATGCTCGAGTTATTAAGATCTATGACTGAACCCAGACACGTGGCTGCTACCTGCTGTTTAAACCGCTCCATGGCATCCTCGAGGGCTGCCAGGAAATCTCTGTTCTCTTCCTCCAACCGCTGAACCTGTGCCTGCAGTTTTGGAACAAGCTGCTTCTGCTCTCGCCCAAGGTCTGTGTCAACTTTGGTGGGGGCCTGTGTAGAAAGGAGGAGGATTACAATATCACAATGTACAACCATCACACATCAAGTGACGTTAACTGTTTGCAATATGGTTATTGGGCTATTTACCATATTGGTACCAAAACACCACGGGAACATTTTTACTCAAAACGATACACTTTGATTTATTATGCACTTAATTCAACCTGCAAATTGCTTCCACCACGACCACCACCAGTGACAGATCTGTAACCACGAGTACTTCACTCTAGTGTCATATACCTCAAAATGCTCCCTCCAGAATCCAGAATTGTACCACTGGATATTTTTCATAGTTCGAGTGGATGCTGTATGAAAATATCACAAGCCCTTTTGAAATCTGAGTGGAAAAAACTGCGAATAGTGTGACTGCATGAAAAGTTCACACTCTCACTGAAATCTTGGTGACAGCACTGCATCAGAAAAACACTGAGTTACTGGCCAGCATGGAGCTGTTAAAGGAGGATTGCTCGCTGAGCAGTCTGTTCCATGTGTTCACCACCCTTTGTGTAAAGCAGTTAAATCTACACTGTCTGTGAACCTTTCCTCTTCTAAGTTTGAGCCCGTGTCCTTCGATTCTAGAGCTTATGTCAATTACTGGGGTTCAATTTATTTATTCCCTTAAACATACTGAATAATATCTTCTCCAAGCCTTCTCTTCAGAGTAAAATCCTACCCTTCAACCTCTCCTCATAGCTCAGATGCCGTAAGCTAGGTGTGATGCAGGAGTCCTGAACAGTGTGTTGCCTCCCAGGTGCCAGGATAAGGGCTATAACGGAGAGGGTGCAGAAGCTCTTGGAAAGGGAAGGGGATCAGTCGGAAGTGATAGCTGGTTACAGAATCAACCACATAGGGAAGTACAGCATTCAGAGCCTGCAAAGGTTTCAAAAGGTAGGAGGCAGATTAAGATGCAGGACCTCAAAGTTAATAATCTCAGGATTATTACCAGTGCCATGTGCCAGTTTGTACAGGAACAGCCAGATTTGGGAGATAAATATATGGCAAAAAGCATGACGAAGGATACGAGTTCCTGGGGCACTGAGAGCAGTTGTGGGCTGAAATGAGCTCTACTGATAGGACAGCCCACACCTGAACAGAACTGGGACCAAAATCTTTGCAGCGAGCTTAACCAGAGCTGTAGAGAGACTTTAAACTGATATGGCAGGAGATCCTGGTAAAGCAAGAGGGTGGAGTAGGCAGCTTATGAGGGAAAGTAAGCTTTAAGTTTATTGGAATAAGAAGGTCGAAAGGATGAAAAAGGTTAAACAGGACAAGATAGTGAAAAAAGAATCAGGGTTTAGGAAGGAAAAAGGCGAAACTGCCAAACCAAGGAAAATCAAAGTTAAAATATATGTATATTAATGCACAAAGAATGAGAAACTAAATTGGAGAACTGGAGTCAATGGTTAAAGTAGAAAATCGTAAGATAATGGCAATAACTGAAATGTGTCTGCAGCTGGGCCAGGATTGTTATTAGATATTTCTGGGTATTATACTTTCAGGAGGGATGGAGAAAGAAAAGGAGATGGGGTAGCAGTATTTAACGTAGACAATATTACAGTAGAGTGTAAGGATTTAATTAGAGAAGTGGTCCAAAAAGAATCTTTTGGAATGAGCTGAGGAATAGCAAAGGATCAGCTCCATTACTGGGAGTATATTGTCAAGCACCAAACAGCTGAAAAGAAATCAAGGATGAAATTTGTAAACAAATTAGAGCAATGTATATTAACAATAAATTATAACTGCAGGAATTGAATTATCCAAAAATAGACCAGGTTAGGAAAAATGCATGTGGTAAGAAAGGGGAGGTTTGTTTGTTGTGTGTTCGCGACTGTTTTCTCAGTTAATAGGTTGCATGTCCAACAAGGAAGGAAGCATTACTTAACTTGGTTCTGTGTAATGAGGCAGCAAAAGTAAGTATGCTTAATAGTGTTACCAATCTCGAGGGTAAGCAGGGGAACATTTGGGAAGCAGTGATGACAATATAATTAGCTTCAGCATAAGAACAGAAAAGGAAAAAGAAAAGTTGAAGACAAGGATAACTGACTGGAAAAAAAAGTGAGATAAAAAGGGATCTGGTGCTGATTAAGTGGAGGGAAAAATTGGCAAATAGAACCATAGATCAGCAACAAGAAGTATTTGAACAGGAGGCAGAAAGGGAACAAATCAAGTTTGTTCTAGTAAGGGAAAAAGGGAGTGTAGCAAAGGCTGGAATTCTATGGATAGATCTGGAAGTTAGATCAAATCTGAAGTAAAAGCAACCTGTCTGAGGCTGAACTGGACCGTTCGCAACCTCGGTGTCCTATTTGACCCTGAGCTGAACTTCCAACCCCATATCTGCTCCATCACCAAGACCGCCTACTTTCACCTCCGTAATATCGTCCATCTTCACCCTTACCTCAGATCATCTGCTGCTGAAACCCTCATCCATGCCTTTGTTACCTCTAGACTTGACAATTCCAATGCTCTCCTGGCTGGCCTCCCATCTTCCACCATCCGTAAACTTGAGCTGATCCAAAACTTTGCTGCTCGTATCCTAACTTGCACAAGTCCTGTTCACCCATCACCCCTGTGCTCGCTGACCTATACTGGCTCCCGGTCCGGCGTCAATTTTAAAATTCTCATCCGTGTGTTCAAATCCCCCCGTGGCCTTGCCCCTCCCTATCTCTGCAACCTTCCGAGATCTCTGCGCTCCTCCAATTCTGGCCTCTTGCGCATCCCCAATTTTCATCACTCCACCATTGGCAGCCTTGCCTTCAGCTGCCTAAACCTTAAGCTCTGGAATTCCCTCCCTAAACCTTTCCGCCTCTCTACCTATCTCTCTCCTCCTTTTAAGTAGCTCCTTAAAACCTACTTCTTTGACTAAGCTTTTGGCCACTTGTCCTAATAACTCTTTATGTGGCTCAGTGTCAAACTTTGAATGATAATGCTCCTGTGAAGCGCCTTGGGATGTTTTTACACGTGAAAGGTGCTACGTAAATGCAAATTGTTGTTGTTAGGCTTACAAGGCAGATAATAAAAATGAAAGCTCAGACAAATATAAAGAAAAAAGGAAATTGACAAAAAAAAGATCAGAAAGGAGATTAAAGGGAGTATATGAACAAAAACATAAAAGGCAATAAAATGGCATTCTATAGGCACATTAGTAGCAAATCAAATTAGGTGTAGAGCTGCCAATAACTGAAGCAGACAGCTTGTAGTGGAGAGTGAAGCAATGGCAGAAATATAAATAAGTACTTTATCTTAGTTTCACAGAGGAGTTAGATATTGGAACTACAGAACCATTAGAGGGGTTCAACAGTTAGTGGAGACTTTTAATCAAAAAGAAATAGACTAAAGAAGTTACTCAAATCACTGAGACCTGATGGTTTGCACCCAAGGATTTATGTAAATCAATAGAATCCCATCCTTAAAAGATGTACCTGTTGCTTTGAAACATCCCGGGTCTTGGGTTCATCAGCTGATGTGCACTCGATACCACTGTCCAGGCCGGAAGCAGTGGAAAGCTCACTCCGCGTCTCCTCCACAATTGTTATCCACTCTTTCAATTTTAGCACCTGATCCACTGTGAGGTTCCTGTCTCCCTGCAGCTCCATAAAGATTCGATACGCAGTATCTGTGCAGGTTCGGTAATGGGAGCTCTCGGCATGTAGTCGTGCCATGTACTCCTCAGTCAAGCGCCTGAAGCACTTGCTTGATGCCACATGCTGGCTGTGCTCCAAAGCCTCATGGAGAGTCTTGATTTGCAGTTCCAGCTCATTGGTACGATCCACATCCTTCTTGCAGTTGATCACTGCCTGGTTTTTAATGTTCTGAGCTCTTTTGGCATAATTTAATGAGTTCAAATTCTCATCAAAGTTTAACGAAGAGGGGCTGATACAGGCAATCATCAGCGTCTTTGCATTCCCACCAAGTGAATCTTTCAGGATCCTGGTAATCTTGGAATCCCGATAAGGAATATGGGAACTCTTTCTCCTTGGATCGCCCAGGGCACTGATGACATTTCCCAATGCCAACAATCCACTGTTGATCTGAATTGATTCCTTCAGGCGCTCGCCAGTGTTGCCCGTCTTCACAATTCGTTCTGAGCCTGCCAGGTCCACAAAGTGGTACTTAGAGGATAGCACCTGCGCGGAACTTAACTGGTCTCCGGCAGTGGCTGTAAGTCGTGTGGTACGACCAAGTCCTCGCCTCTGTTCCATGGTAATGGTAAAGATAGTATGAGAGCGGCTGGAATGTGTGTTGACCTGCGTGGCACCAGTGTGTTTGGCAGTGTTACCAATCTCTAGCAGGCTCAGAGCTTCGTCCAAACCTTCCACTTCGCATTCCTTGACACCACAGAGCACTGGAAGCAAAACAGATATCAACAAGTCAATGAATGGACAAACCAGTACCTGCACGACAGAAGCTGCCACTAATTTATCAAGTGAACACAACAATTTCTTGCATAATTCTCTTTGTAAAACTTTGCCTGCCTCCTGAATCCACAGTTCCCTTAGCTTAATACTGCATAGTCACGATGTAGGTTTTGGATGAAGATCCATCTGATCTCACCCTTCCTGAATACGAACTCACTGACCTGTGTTTCCTTTGTCATCCTCTCGAGTGCGGATGTCCTTGCTTGATGTTTCCACCTCCAGCAGGTCTCTGAATTCTTCCTTGTAAACCTCAAGATATGACACCTTAACAGTGTGATCCACTGCATCATTCTCATCAATCAGCTTAAATATCTCTGCCAAAGCACGGGGAATTATACCCTGGTCATCATCAGTCACAGAAGCTGAGGGGGAAAAAATGAATACATTTTTAAATATGTAATGAATCCTGCAGTGCACAGACTGTCTAATACAGCACAGAACAAAAGAATCTAGGAACAGGCCATTAGTGCCAAAAAGCCTGTCCCTCTTTTATAGATCAATTCTGCCTACCTACCTTTCCACCATATCCCCCAACCCCTTCTCTCTTCAAAACCACGTTGGTCTTTTTTCTTGAGCCCATTTATATTGTCCGCTTCAATGTTCTTCCCTGGTATCTTATCCCACAATTAAAATATGATTACTTGACAGATATCTGCTATTATTTTCAGGCAATTGTCTGGTTGTGGCTCCAATTCACAAACATTACCAATTAACAAAATTTGTTTAATGCCTCACTTAATGTTGGGAATCTTACAACACCAGGTTATAGTCCAACTGTTTTATTTGAAAATCACAAGCTTTTGGAGGCTTTCTGCTTCGTCAGGTGAGCGAGTCGCTCACCTGACGAAGAAGAAAGCCTCCGAAAGCTTGTGATTTTCAAATAAAACAGTTGGACTATAACCTGGTGTTGTAAGATTCCCAACATTTGTCAACCCCAGTCCATCACCGGCATCTCCACATCATCACTTAATGTTATAATTGAGCCCTGTGTACGTGCAGTATTTCAACCACCACCCACCTTTTTATTTGAGATTTGTTTCACTTGTCCCTGTATAGTGACAAAAATAACTGGAGAATAAGCACTCCAGGTCAGGAGCTTTCCTACTTCACAACCCCTGGAATCATATGCTGGTGGAAACACAGCAGTTTTGCACAAAACACAGCAGACAGTAAAACAGAACGGCGCAGTCAAGCTGAAAATCAACTCAATTCAGGCTTACAACAGACAACAGAACACCTACCTATAGTTATTAGACTAGTGCATAAAACTTCTCAACCAGATGGCTCTGATCTCCTGTCATTGTACACCTCATCTGCAATGGTTGGCCTTTCCCCTGTCCACTGTCAACATTTCTGTGGGCAGTGGTCTTGCAGACTCCAGACCACCCAACATTAATCACTCCCAGATGAAGAATTTGGCTGGATAATATGGACAATTATAGCAATGTTAAAAAAAAGGTCAAATTCAAACCAAGACATACTGCTTTCTTCATTATATCAACGATGTAATGGTGGAACAGCAAAAATTCCTTTTACAAGAACTAAATATGGCTGTGATTAGGAGCAAGAGCTTTGGCTGATCTTTCCCTCTCCCTATCACAGGGGCACTGAGGCGAATCTTAACGGCCCACTTGAGATCAGATAACAGCAGAGAGCGAGGATAGAACCTTGCACTCTCCCGATCTGTACCACACCATACATTGCATTTACCAACTGAGCCACAGTGGGAGCGCAAACGATACTTTTACTTCGATAGAGGAGCCCGTGAGTTTCAAAGAGTTAACTCCCCCTTGTAAGTAACGTACATATGTAAGCTTCCCCAATGGTATACGTTTTGCCCGAGCCCGTCTGTCCATATGCAAACACGGTCGCATTGAAACCCTCAAAGAAAGCCTCGACAAGCGGTTCCACACAGCTGCTGTACACCTCATCCTGGCTGGAAGTCTGGTCAAAGATCACATCGAATTGAAAGTGGCGATTATTTCCCAGTGTAACCTGCTGTGACTCGAGATTGACGTGGACACAGGACTGATGACCGTGTAGTATTTCCTTGGGCAGCAGTGGTCTGATCCGGACTGCCACCCTGACAGGTGTCTCCTCAGCCTTTGTGGAGCTACTTGGCTTCGGTGCCATGACTGCAGCCCAAAGCAGCCACTGTCGGCAGCACAACTGGCAAGTTATTCAGGAATCCGAGTGTCTGGCTGCATCAGCACTGTGGAAGAAAAAGAAAATTACTTCCATAACAGGGTCTTCTTCCACTCAATAGGACCAAATACAAACTGCCAGATGATTTATAGGATTATTTCTTAAATGTATGCATTGTTTTATTTTTCCCCCTCCTCTCCTGAAAGCATTGCTCTTTGGGGGAGGAGAGGTGACCCCAGGAGGAGGTCTCTGACATCAGTCTGCTCCTCCAGGCTCCACCAAAGAAAAAATATTAGACATTTCTTGGGCCATTTTCAGAGTGGCCTTCAGCAGTCCCTGCTTATTACAATTAAGCTCCCGTCTGAAACAGGCGAGTGTGCGGAGAGCGGGAAAGAGATGATGGGGTGGAAGAAGCGCAGCTAGACGAAGAGCGCGGCGCTACAACGCCGTGATGATCTCCATCATCGACGAGTGGGATGCGGCCCCAAGTCTCACCATAACCCGCTGTCTCTGAGGCCCGGGCTCGGGCCCGGCCACCACCTCCGCAGCTGCCGAGCTCCGTTGCAACCCGGACAGTGGAACCCCGCGGCCGGGAGTAAGACACAAAAACAGTCGGGCCTAAAGCAGGGACTAACCGGGATAGAGAGGCTGAGAATCCGACTGTCCAGGGGCTGAGGCACAGGATCGGCGCATAGGAAATACGTCACAGAGAGTGCGACGGGGAGACAGGGACAGGCAGAGGGCTGGAGACAGAGAGAAGGCCAGCAGGCAACCTGGAAGAGACAGATCCAGGCAGAAAGGGGAAGCTTAGTGAGGGGGCACAGTTAGATACACTGACAGAAAGCAGCACTTAATCTTAAAACCCTACCTCTTTGACCAAGCTTTTGGTCACTTGTTCTAATATCTCTCTATTTTGCCCCCTGTCAAATTTCACTAGATAACACTCCTTAGGATGTTTTACTACGTTAAAGGCGCACTATAAATGCAAGTTGTTGGTGTTGGTTGCTTATAGTGAACATAACTATTCCCGTGATGTGGAGATGCCGCTGATGGACTGGGGTGGACAAATGTAAGGACTCTTACAACACCAGGTTATAGTCCAACAGTTTTATTTGAAAATCACAAGCTTTCGGAGCCTTTCTCCTTCGTCCTATAACTATTCCCGACCAGAATGGAGATGATTGGGTAATTTCCCCCGTCAATCACGATTGGAGCATGCACTGCTGTAAATGATTGGGATTGATTTTACGCACATAATTTGTATTATGTTAACTATCCTCCACTCACTATAATTTGCTGGAGAAATAATCAATTTGTATTACGTAACTATCCTTCACACTGCATTTTGCTGGAGAAATTATCCAGTTTTCATTGTGAGAAGTTGCTGTACTTTTGGCCATGAGTTCTGATTGCTGTAGTTCGTAGAGACTCTTTTTAAATAGACTCTGTAGACTGCTGTAGTACGCTGTTTAAATAGACTCTGTTTGCCGAGTAAATAGACATTGTTTGCATGTTGTAAAATAGACTGCTGTGAGGCCTTCGGAAACCCCGCCTCCAACTCATTGGCTGACACAGTGGTGTCAAGAGACACTCTGTTGTTAACCTGGGAGACAGAGTAAGAGCAACATGGCCAGGCCAACAGAAAGAGAGAGAAGGCACATAGAGCTAGGAAGACAACAGAACTGAATCTAAGAGTAAGTGACAAAAAGAGCCCATCATACACTGAGCAGGAGAGAGACTGAGAGACAACTGGGGTAGTGAAACCGAGAATGGGGGACAAAGGAGAGACAGTAGGGTGGAGGGACTGAGCACATCATTGCGATGGTGAGAATGTTGGGCACAGGGCGTCACAAGCAGAGACAGTAACATAGGGAGACTGAGGCAGGGAAGGAGGAGTTGCATGAGAGGAAAAGGGGAGCGAGGTGGAGAAAAGAGAGACAAGGACAAAATGAGATAGGCAGAGAGAGTGAGATGACCAGAAATGGAACAAGACAGATAGGTAGGGCTGGAGCTTCATAAAGGCAGAAGAGTGCAAAATGCTTCAGTGGCCTGTATGGATGGACTAAAGCACTCAGTCAATAGACAGCCAGGATAATATGGCTGCTTCTGGCTTTAATGGTAGGCTTTATGTTGCTAGGATGCTGTACTGTTTCCCAAGGTACCTTCTGAAAACACCTCTTTTGGTGAGTTTTAGCTCCTGGAAGACAGTGGCACCACTTTGTTTACTGTGTTGCCACTAAAGTTAGGCCTGCCATTACTGGTGGTGCAGTAAATACAGCACAAGAGAACGCAGCATTGGTCAAATGGGAGATCGGTAAAGCTTGAAAGGGCTTCCCGGTGACTCAATTCGACTTTATTAACCTAGTATGTGTGATACTGAGCTACATAGCCCAGAGACATCTGTGCTCAGTCAGCTGATCACACCTGGGGCAGCTGATGGGCACTATAATTGATCTCAGAGTCCTGGATGGGAGAAATAAAATTAGCCAGGCTTCCTGCTTCTGATCACTACCCAGTAACTCCTGCTGGGAAATGTGGATATCAGATGAGAACAGGATTGGGTTTGAAAAGGAAAGCATTAAAAAAAAACTCAAAAGAAAGGTGCAGTCAGGTCAGTAGTAATGCCACAGATATGAAGAGCAGCAGGAGGACACTAGAGGAAGCCTGTGGGTAGCAGTAATGTAATATGAAGAGAAATAAAAAAGGAAGGAATGAAATTGCATAATAACTAATGGACAGTAACTGACATTAGATAGTCTCCAACTTACTGAAAATGAGAAGTTTTAAAGAATGTTTTCCCTTTCTCAAGCGGGACTGTTAGGTTATCATCGACAACTTGTGTCAGGGATTAGCAGACAAATTATGTCAAATGTACAGTATTTCATTAAAATCTGTTTCATCCCATCAAACCTGTAATATTCACTGGGAAGCACAACTGGTCCATCTTTCAATTTAATCTTTATTAGGTTTAAGAAGAAATCCCTGTGTACTCAAACAAAGATCATCTTAAACAAATGCAGCCCACTACTCACAGTTAGATTATCTTAAAACCTGGTGCTCTTTGTTATAGCACTGTCTCACACACGTCAGTATATAGCAATTTATCACATCTCAGATTTCAAAGTGCATCACCTCGAATTACTTTGAAGTGTGTAACTTTTTAGCTGGTAAATGTGGCAGCCATTTTGCACACAGCATGATCCCACAAAAAGCACTGACCAGTTAATCTGTTCTACATAAGAACACAAGAAATAGGAGCAGGAGTAGGCCAATCGGCCCCTCGAGCCTGCTCCGCCATTCAATAAGATCATGGCTGATCTGATCCTAACCTCAAATCTAAATTCATGTCCAATTTCCTGCCCGCTCCCCGTAGCCCCTAATTCCCTTTACTTCTAGATTCCCTTCTGTTCTTGGTGCTGTTGGTTGAGAACTCCGTGCTATTCTTCAAATAGTGCCGTGGGATCTTTCACATCTACCTGAACCATTGGAACAGGCCTTGGTTTAATGCCTCATCCCATGTATAGGAACTCTAATAGTTCGACTTCAATGTTGCAGTAGAGTTTGAGCCCAGATTGTGTGCTGAAGTCCTGGAATTGGGTCAAACCTACAACCTCTAACCCAGAGGTAAGAATGCTACCAACTGAGCCAAGCTGACTGTTATCATAAAGTTTATCAGATGTACACAGCCTCAGTTGGGTGTCTGCCTGTGAGGGTGAATGTTAGGCAACTTGCATCCTGCCATCTATAATATACCAGCCAGGACTACCATACACTTCATCTCCTGAGGATCTTTTGGAGACATTTTGTAGTTATGGAGGAGTCTTAGCTCTGGGGAGAGTGATGTTAGCCCTGGGAGAGTAAATTTAGCAGTAGGTTGAGGAATGTTAGCCTGAGGGGGGTGTGCTAGCATAGGGGAGAGTGCTACTATCTTTTACGCAGTTCAAACCCTGACAGGCCTGGGCATATTTTAATAACCTATGCATAATTACTTATGAGGCTGGTCTGAGAAATAGTAACCAGTCATAATACTGAATGATTACAAATTTAATTGCATGTGACTGGGATGCATGAAGCAGAGACGGTGACTGGGATATTGTGAAGGTGACAGGAAAAATCCTTCCAAATATGAGCTCTAATCCATTCAGAAGCACAGGATCTTCCAGAAGTTAAAATTGACTGGTAGGTGTGTTGACCTAGAATTCTTGACAAGAGGTGTTGTTAAGGAGACAGTACCTGGAACGATTTGAAACACTGGTTTGAGATGTACCAGCTGTGGTGATGGGGGCAGTGAGAAAGTAAGAGAGGAATCATTGCAGATTTTTTTTAACACCCTTGAGAGTAAATGACAGCTCTAAGCTCAGTGCCAGCAACTTCAAACATACAGTGAATAGTTTTTTGGGGGGTTGAAAAGTTTTCCAGTTGTCTAACCATCAGTCAGCAAGTTGCCAAGGCTTCCTGACCCATCAGTACCATCTTTATCAAAAGCAAAATACTCCAGATGCTGGAAATCTGAAATAAAAACAGAAAATGCTGGAGAAGCTCAGCAAGTCAGGCAGCATCTGTGGAGAAAGAAACAGAGTTAATTTCTCAAGTCGAAGACCTTTTGTCAGAACTGGAACATGTTAAAGAGTTAAAGTTTTTAAGCAAGTACAGGGCCAGGGAAAGGCTGGGGAGGGAGGGGCGGGGAGGAAAGAACAAAAGGGAAGGTCTGTGATAGGGTGGAGGGCAGGAGTGATTAAATGACAAAAGGGATGATGGTGCAAGGCAAGGAAGGTGGTAATGGGACAGGTTAAGAAACAAAAGATTGATCAGGAGTAGCTGTAAATGGCAATAGCAGAACCATTACCAGCACTAGCTGTCCGAAAAAATGAGAGCAGTGGTTACGATCTGAAGTTATTGAAATCAATGTTGAGTCCGGAAGGTTGTTAAGTGCCAAAATGAAAAATGAGGCACTGTACCTTGAGCTTACATGGAGCTTCATTGGAACAGTGTAAGAGGCTGAGGACGGAGAGTTCAGAGTGGGAATGGGACGGGGAATTAAAATGGCAAGCGATCGGAAGCTCAGGGTCACGCTTGCGGACTGAGCAGAGATGTTCAGCAAAGTGATCACCCAGTCTGCGTTTGGTCTCCCCAATGTAGAGGAGACCGCATTGTGAGCAGCGGTTACAGTATACTAACTTAAAAGAAGTACAAGTAAACCGCTGTTTCACCTGGAAGGACTGTTTGGGGCCCTGGATGGTGGGAAGGGAGGAGGTGAAGGGGCAGGTGTTGCATCTCCTGCGCTCGCACGGGAAGGCGCCGTGGGGAGGAGAGTAGGTGTTGGGCATGATGGAAGAGTGGACCAGGGTGTCACGGAGGGGGCAGTCCCTTCGGAATGCTGAGAGGGGAGGGGAAGATGTGTTTGGTGGTGGGATCCTGCTGGAGGTGGCGGAAATGGCGGAAGATGATACGTTGAATGTGGAGGCTGGTGGAATGGAAGATGAGGACAAGGGGGAGCCTATCATGAGGGAAGGGGCAGAAGTGCGGGAAACAGGACAGACACGGTCGAGGACCCTGTCAACCACAGTGGAGGGGAATCCTCGATTGAGGAAAAAGGAAGACATATCGGAAGCATTGGTGTGGAAGGTGGCATCATCAGAACAGATGTGACAGAGATGGAGAAACTGGGAGAAGGGAATAGAGTCCTTACAGGAATCGGGGTGTGAGGACGTGTAATCAAGGTAGCGGTGGGACTCGGTGGGCTTATAGTAGTTATTGGTTGACGGCCTATCCCCAGAAATGGAGATAGAGAAGTCGAGGAAGGGAAGGGAGCAGTCGGAGATGGACCATGTGAAGGCGAGGGAAGGGTGGAAATTAGAAGCAAAATTGATGAAATTTTCCAGTTTGGGCGAGAGCAGGAAACGGCACCGTATCGGTCATCAATATACCGGAAAAAGAGGTGAGGGAGGGGACCTGAGTAGGACTGGAACAGGCAATGTTCCACATATCCCACAAAAAGGCAGGCATAGCTGGGACCCATACGGGTTCCCGTAGCGACACCTTTTATTTGGAGGAAGTGGGTGGAGTCAAAGGAGAAGTTGTTTGACTTAAGAACAAGTTCAGCCAGACGGAGGAGGATGGTGGTGGATGGGGACTGGTTGGGCCTCCGTTCAAGGAAGAAGCGGAGGGCACGCAGGCCGTCCTGGCGGGGGATGGAGGTGTAGAGGGACTGGACATCCATGATGGAAAGGAGACGGTTAGCCCGGGAACTGGAAACTGTTAAAGTGGCGGAGGGTGTCAGAAGAGTCGCGGATGTAGGTCGGAACAGACTGGACAAGGGGAGAAAAAAGAGTCGATGAGTGGGAGGTAGAAACCCCAGCTGAGGTTTGAATATCTTTATGGTGAGCACTGGAGTCTCTTAGCCATCTGGCCACAGTGAGCCAATGCTAGCACTATTCTCACTGTCAGAAGAGGGACAGAATCTTCCGCACAGATAGTTGTAGATCCTCTATGATCTCCTGGGGTAATGCCATCATCTCTCATTGATGCTGCTGAGTCCCACGAGGATGTTCCAATGTTCTGGGATGGTTGCCAAACCCTTTTTTGCTCTCTCTTTTCCTTACCATCAACTATTTACCCATTCTTCCTCATTCACAACTTGTTGATTTACCTCATCTCTTCTGCTCCCTTTGACACCATAGAATCGAATCATAGAAAATTTATGGCACAGAAGGAGGCCATTCGGCCCATTGTGTCCGCGCCGGCTGAGAAACGAGCTACCCAGCCTAATCCCACTTTCCCGCATTTGGTCCGTAGCCCTGCTGTCACGGCTCTTTAGGTGCACATCCAGGTATTTTTTAAATGAGTTGAGGGTTTCTGCCTGTACCACCCTCTCAGGCAGTGAGTTCCAGACCCCCACCACCCTCTGGGTGAAAACATTTTTCCTCATTTCCGCTCTAATCCTTCTACCAATCACTTTAAATCAATGCCCCCTGGTTATTGACCTCTCCGCTAAGGGAAATAGGTCCTTCCTATCTGCTTTATCTAGGCCCCTCATAATTTTGTACACCTCAGAATGGATCCTGGAAGTATGTTACGGATGCTGATATGCAGCAGTCGCCTTGGAATCACCTCTATATCTACGCAAATATCACTAATGGGATAGGCATGTTGCTTTCATTAAACCATTAATATTTCCCCATTGCCCCAGCCTTCTGACAGCACACAATTTAAGTGTTACATAGTAACAGTTCTAAAAATGTCTGGGTTTTTGTGCTTTTCATTATGAGAGATGAGTCTTAGAATTTTCTTTCTCCAATTTTCTCTTCTCTACTGTTGGGGGTACAGACTGTTACAGGGAGCAGCTGCCATCTGGTACCTCATCCATGTGAGAGTCCAGACAGTGATTGTCAATAGTCTGTTTGACCAAGGAGGGACATCACAGCCAAGCTCTCACACTATGTTTGTTCATGTTATGTTCTGCCCACTATCCCTGCCTTGGCTGAGAGCCAATAATTCTGCACATGTCTTTTCTTGGGACTGTGTCATGATGTAACATCTTCTCACACCTCAGCCAAGTTTTCACTGGGACTGTCCCAGCTGAGGTTTTTAGAAATTCCTGACTGGGCTCTCTGTCAGTGCCACTCTGTTACTAAGGAGGGTGTATGTATGAGCAGGCCTGGGTGACTGTATGTTCCTTCCAACCTCCCTCTGGGAAAAGAACCTGTGTCTTCAATCATTAACATGACATGCCTTATGTATGAGCTCACTTCAATGGGGACCATGAATACGAAAATGAGACTTCATGTGATACTGGCACCTCAAAAATCTGCTCACGGGCAATACCTTTTTTTTTGCTCTATCCAATTTTCTCTGAGTCCCTTCTTGAAGGTGTTGGTTTAAAAAGCACAAGTTGCTCAAATGGCCATTCTTCATGTCTATCTAGATAGTGAGTGTCAACGCACTATTCAACCGTTAAGGCATTACACTGAACCTAATCCTGTCCTCCCCTGATGCCCATATTGTGATCAAGAGCAGGAACTCTGGCTGGTTTTCTTCTCTCTAACCCAGGGATATTGACACCAATTGTAGCATCCTCGACTGATACTCCAGCTGGGATCGGTAGGCTGATGCACTTTAACACTGCCATTTGGGTCTTGCTTTCTCTAACGCTCCCGGAAAGAATGAGGAATGAAACAGCAAGAGAAAATATACACTGTGGAGAAAATGTTTTCTTCCAAATGTTAACTCGGAAACATCTGGTCTTAATAATAACCAGAAGCAGGGGGGCTGTATTCTTAAAAGGTTCCCTGTGTAATTGTTTTTTCACAAGGTACATGTGGAGAAGCACTGTCTACGAAAAAGGGAGGTCGAGGTACATTGTAAAGGCATTGTGAGAAATTCTGATTTGTAGCATATCTGACATTGAGGAGTGCTTGCTGCTTTTACTGAGAGCAAAGTGGAAAATTGCTCCATTCCTCACTTTGGTGATCCCTTACCTCAACAAGCACAAAATTCATAAAAATATAAATGAGTGAATCATAGTTACATAGCTTGAGATCCTTTGCATAAATCTTTAATGTCAAAAATCTGTTAAGCTGAAGAGCAGAAAGACAAGCACTTGTTTTCAACAATCATAAAAAATATCAGCGCTAGTGCAATGTGTGAGAGGTCTCCTGTTACTTGTCTATCCAGTGACTTGGGAGTATTACACAGTGCTCTGCCTGAGAGATGTTCCAACCCATTGGCCAATTTAATTACTGTGATGCTCACCCTGTCTGGTGTTTGACATTTAAGTAATGATCTCTGCTCCTGCAAGGCACACATCGATTAATGAAGAGATAGTCATCTATACCTGCATTTTCCTGAAAATAAGGTGAATGATTGGGTTCCTTGTTTGCTGACTCCCTTATCAGTGCAATAATGTGTGTGTGTGTGCCTTTTAAGAAAAATATATTTAACACGTGAAAGACATTAATGCAGGAGAATTGAACATTTCCATATCAGGCACCCAGTGTCAGCATCAAGTACTTCTAGTTACAGTTACAGCACAGGTTAGGTGCAAAGTAAAACTCCTTCTACACTTGCGTCAAGTACTCCCAGGTCAAGTACAGCACGTGTTAGATGCAGAGTAAAGCTCCCACTACGCTATCCCAACAATGTGCTTCAAGTACAAAAAATACCCTTTACCTCACCTCTTTCCATTTCCCACACCATTGGGATTGCCCATTTAATGCCAAATGAGGGACAGCTGTCTGCACAGATCCCACTGTCCTACTAAGAATTGGATTGAGACTGCCCCAAACCAAGTTTACATCAGATCCTTACAGCGAGCAGAGAGGAGATTTTTTATCCCATGATGCGTCATTCTAACATATCAGCAGTAATACTACATTGAGTTGACAAAACACATTTTAAAGAAGAAACAGTGAGATAGTCATAAACTCAGCTTCTGAAAAATGAATCATACTGGATTTTACATAAATGTTAAAATGATTTGCATTCTTCTACAGTTACTGTTTGGTTATGTATCTGGTTTTTAAAATATTAGGTGTGCTTTCCAGAATGGGGGTTACTCTAAGCTGGGGTACAGTTCCACAGGCACAGTCACCTACTGATACATTGCCCAAAAGACCAATCTTCTGGTGTTAGCCTAGATAGTGAGAGCTGGCAGACTATTTTACTATTTAGGGCATCACAACAAAGCCCAATCCTGTCCTCTCTCAATGTGGACACATGGTGATGTTGCAGCGGAGATCACAGGATAGCAATCAGCAGTTCATGGAATGCATTCGAGACGGTTTCCTAGAGCAATACGTCATAGAACCAACCAGGGAACAGGCTATTTTAGATCTTGTATTGTGTAATGAGGCAGGGTTAATTAGTAATCGCACAGCAAAGGATCCTCTAGGGAAGAGTGATCTTAGTATGATAGAAATTCACATTTAGTTTGAGAGTGACACACTTAAGTTCGAAACTAGAGTCTTAAACTTAAATACAGCCAATTATGTAGGTATGAGGGGTGAGTTGGCTAAGGTTGATTGGGAAATTAAAATTAAAGGGTATGATGGTTGAAAAGCAATGGCAAACATTTAAAGAAATATTTCAATATTCTCAACAAACATACATTCCATTGAGAAATAAAAACTCCACGGGAAAAGTGATCCACCCGTGGCTAACTAAAGAAGTTAAGGATAATATTAGATTAAAAGAAGAGGCCTATAATGTTGCCAAGAAGAGTAGTAACCCTGAGGATTGGGAGAGTTTTAGAAACTAGCAAAGGACGATCAAAAAATTGATGAAAAGGGAGAAAATAGAATCTGAAAGTAAACTTGCAAGATATATAAAAATGGATTATAAGAGCTTGTACAAGTATGTAAAAAGGAAGAGAGCAGCAAAAGTAAATGTTGGTCCCCCAGAGGCTGATATTGGAGAAATTATAATGGGAATCAGGAAATGGCAGATGCGTTAAACCAATATTTTGTATGTCTTCACAGTAGAAGACACAAAAAGCATACCAGAAATAATGGGAAACCAAGGGGCTAATGAGAGTGAGGGACTTAAAGTAATTATTATCAGTAGTGAAAAAGTACTTGAGAAACTAATGGGACTAAAAGCCGATAAATCCCCAGGACCTGACGGCCTACATCCGATCGTTCTAAAAGAGGTGGCTGCAGAGATAGTGGATGCATTGGTTATGATCTTCCAAAATTCCCTAGACTCTAGAACGGTCCCAGCAGATTGGAAGGTAGCAAATGTACCTCAGCTATTGGGCCTCAGCTATTTACAATCTATATTAACGACTAGGATGAAGGGACCGAGTGTAATGTATCCAAGTTTGCTGACGATACAAAGCTAGGTGGGAAAGTAGGTTGTGAGGAGGGTCTGCAAAGGGATATAGACAGGTTAAGTGTGTGGGCAAGAAGATGGCAGATGGAGTATAATGTGGGGAAATGTGAGGTCATTCTCTTTTGGTAGGAAAAATAGAATATTTTTTAAATGGTGAGAAACTATTAAATGTTGGTGTCCAGAGAGACTTGGGTGTCCTGGTACAAGAAACACAAAACGTTAGCACGCAGGTACCGCAGGCAATTACGAAAGCAAATGGCATGTTGGCCTTTATTGCAAGGGGGTTAGAGTACATTAGTAAGAAAGTCTTGCTACAATTCTACAGGGCTTTAGTGAGACCTCACCTGGAGTACTGTGTATAGTTTTGGTTTCCTTGTCTAAGGAAGGATATACTTGCCTTAGAGGCAGTGCACGAAGGTTCACTAGATTAATTCCTGGGATGAGAGGGTTGTCCTGTGAGGAGAGGTTGAGTAGAATGGGCCTATACTCTCTGGAGTTTAGAAGAATGAGAGGTGATTTAATTGAAACATATAAGATTCTGAGGGGGCTTGACAAGGTAGAGGCTGAGAGGTTGTTTCCCCAGCTGGAGAGTCTAGAACTAGAGGGCATAGTCGCAGGATAAGGGCCGGCCATTTAAGACTGAGCTGTGGAGTAATTTCTTCACTAAGAGGGTTGTGAATCTTTGGAATTCTCCATCTCAGAGGGCTGTGGATGTTGAGTCGTTGAGTATATTCAAGGCTGAGATAGATAGATTTTTGGACTCGAGGGGAATCAAGGGATATGGGGATCGGGCAGGAAAGTGGAGTTGAGGTTGAAGATCAGCCATGATCTGATTGAATGGCAGAGCAGAGGGGCTGTATGGCCTACTCCTGCTCCTATTTCTTATGTTCTTATGTGAAACCCTAGTCCGGAACACTGAGGCTGATTGTCACATCCCTGTTTCTGGCCTCTCTGAGATTAGCTAACTCGGCAAGATTGGGAGGATCAAACCCGGGATCTTCCTTTTTCAACAGGCTAAATTCAATGGTAATCAGTCTTCCAACTAACAGCTGATCCAGTGGAGGAGGCTACAACGTAGCGGGCCTTACTGGTTGAAAGTCAACCTTTCTCAACTGAACCAACTGCTAAGATGTGAACCAACACAAAGCCCAATGCCAACTCTGAAAACCGAGTTCTAATTAGAAGCTGCAATGTGCATGCACTCTGAATTCAGCACCTCGCGAGTCTTTAGACATCTCATCCTCACAGCAGCCCAGAGGATGAAGATGCCTCCACTGCAGATGGTTTATTCAACACCTCTCACCTCACAGCTTTGAGCCCTAAGGATCTACAACAAAAGAGAATATTAATAATAGAGATAAAGTGGCATCTTAGGTGTTTTGTATGAGGAGCGACCAGGCAGGAATATTTGATAAGTAGCATGTGAGATTCACAGGAAATCTGTTGCTCCTGGCCAGGGCAGCACACATAGGATTTGCGGATTCATGTATTATTAACCAGAAGATTGAATATTCTAAACATGAGGCCAGCAGCAGCAGTCGACCAGATTTCTGCCTTTGTGATGTACGCTCAAACCACAGTCAGGGCCCATTAACAACAAACTAGCCTAAAGCCTTTCATGAGATTGAAATATAATCAAAAGTTTGGTGACCTCTCCAGTGAATTATCTCGACTTGAGCAGGTTGCAGAAGTGCTTGTAACTGGGCAACAGTTAAGTGCCATCTGTAACTCTTTAAGAAACATGGAGTTTGTTTGATTTATTTGATTATTGGTGAGCGGGGCCTGTTAAAACAGGATGATGCTGCATTTGTATTACACCCTTCCTCTGTAGTCATGCTGTAATCTAAATGAGGCAGTGTTTGCAGTTTCTGCTTTGCTGGTCTGTGCTGACCTTCTGCATAATATCGTGGAAGACTCATCGCCAGGAGCCAAAAGCCGTACATGCGTCAAATCACACAGTTACATTAAAGCCACAATTGTGACCTCCGAATGGCTGCGTCCATGCGCACACATGCTCACACACACGCACACACATGCACACAATCTTGCACACATGAGGTTCTTTTGGGCAGTTGAAGATGGAGCAAAATCAGAGCTCCAGAAAACACCACAATGGAAAGAGTTCTGCAGCGTGAAAGTCATTTGTTACATTTGTGATTCTGTGTGGCTTATAGCTCACCTTCAGCTATTCATGTGTATCAATAAACTACTTTTTTTGAACTATGTCCAGTACTTGTTGTAATTTAATAAGGGAATCAGGCCACGCTTAACCATAACATGGTTACATTCCATATCCAATTAGAGGGTGAGAAGGTTGGTTCTCAAACAAGCGTACTGAGCTTGAATAAAGGAGAGTATGATGGTATGAGAGTGGAATTGATTAAAGTGGACTGGGAAAATAGTTTAAAGGGTAAGATGGTACATGAGCAGTGGTGTTCATTCAAGGAGTTATTTTACAACTTTCAAAAAAAAAATATTCCACTGAGGAAAAAAGGGTGTAAAAGAAATGACAGCCATCCATGGCTAAGTAAAGAAATTAAGGATAGTATCCGGCTAAAAACAAGGACATATAAGGTAGCCAAACTTAGTGGGAGGATAGAAGATTGGGAAGTCTTCAAAAGACAGCAAAAAGTAACAAAAGGATTGATTAAGAAAGGGAAGATAGATTATGAAAATAAATTAGCAAAAAATATAAAAACAGATAGCAAGAGTTTCTACAGTTATATAAAAAGAAAAAGGGTGGCTAAGGTAAACGTAGGTCCCTTAGAGGATGAGACCGGGAAATTAATGGTGGGAAACATGGAGATGGCAAAAATGCTAAACAAATATTTTGTTTCAGTCTTTACAGTAGAGGACACTAAGAATATCCCAACACTGGACAAACAGGAGGCTCTAGTGGGGGAGGAGCTAAATACGATTAAAATCACTAAGGAATTGGTACTCAGTAAATTAATGGGACTCAAGGCGGATAAATCCCCTGGACCTGATGGCTTACATCCTAGGGTCTTGAGGGAAGTGGCAGTAGGGATTGTGGATGCTTTGGTAATAATTTTCCAAAATTCTCTGGACTCGGCAAAGGTCCCAGCAGATTGGAAAACTGCTAATGTAACACCGTTATTTAAAAAGGGTAGTAGGCAGAAGGCTGGAAATTATAGACCAGTTAGCCTAACATCTGTGGTGGATAAAATTTTGGAGTCTATTATTAAGGAGACAGTAGCAGAACATTTGGATAAACATAATTTAATAGGACAAAGTCAGCATAGCTTTACGAAGGGGAAGTCATGTCTGACAAATTTGCTTGAGTTCTTTGAGGACATAACGTACAGGGTGGATAAAGGGGAACCAGTGGACGTAGTGTATTTAGACTTCCAGAAGGTATTCAACAAGGTGCCACATAAAAGATTATTGCTCAAGATAAAGAATCACTGGATTGAGGGTAATATTCTGGCATGGGTGGAGGATTGGTTATCTAACAGGAAGCAGAGAGTTGGGATAAATGGTTCATTCTCGGACTGGCAACCAGTAGCCAGTGGTGTTCCGCAGTGGTCGGTGCTGGGTCCCCAACTCTTTACAATCTACATTAACGATTTGGAAGAGGGGACCGAGCGTAACATATCAAAGTTTGCAGATGATACAAAGATGGGAGGGAAAGTGGAGAGTGAGGAGGACATAAAAAACCTACAGGGGGATATAGACAGGCTGGGTGAGTGGGCGGAGATTTGGCAGATGCAATACAATATTGGAAAATGTGAGGTTGTGCACTTTGGCAGGAAAAATCAGAGAGTAAGTTATTATCTTAATGGCGAGAAACTGGAAAGTACTGCAGTACAAAGGGATCTGGGGGTCCTAGTGCAAGAAAATCAAAAAGTTAGTATGCAGGTGCAGCAGGTGATCAAGAAGGCCAACGGAATGTTGGCTTTTATTGCTAGGGGGATAGAATATAAAAACAGGGAGGTATTGCTGTAGTTACATAAGGTATTGGTGAGACCGCACCTGGAATACTGCATACAGTTTTGGTCTCCACACTTAAGAAAAGACATACTTGCTCTCGAGGCAGTACAAAGAAGGTTCACTCGGTTAATCCCGGGGATGAGGGGGCGGACGTATGAGGAGAGGTTGAGTAGATTGGGACTCTACTCATTGGAGTTCAGAAGAATGAGAGGCGATCTTATTGAAACATATAAGATTGTGAAGGGGCTTGATCGGGTGGATGCGGTGAGGATGTTCCCAAGGATGGGTGAAACTAGAACTAGGGGGCATAATCTTAGAATAAGGGGCTGCTCCTTCCAAACTGAGATGAGGGGAAACTTCTTCACTCAGAGGGTAGTAGGTCTGTGGAATTTGCTGCCCCAGGAAGCTGTGGAAGCTACATCATTAAATAAATTTAAAACAGAAATAGACAGTTTCCTAGAAGTAAAGGGAATTAGGGGTTACGGGGAGCGGGCAGGAAATTGGACATGAATTTAGATTTGAGGTTAAGATCAGATCAGCCATGATCTTATTGAATGGCGGAGCAGGCTCGAGGGGCCGATTGGCCTACTCCTGCTCCTATTTCTTATGTTCTTATGTTAAGGTTTGGCCTGGAAGGCCGTGGGATCCTTATATATCAGCATCGAGTGTTATGGGTTAGCAGCAGCTTATAGAATCATAGGAATTGCAGCAATGTGTGCATGAGATATTTGTATATGTGACAGTGTGACACCTGAAGTGTGATGGCCAGGTCTTAAAATTTTTATATAGATATATTAACGAGATGCTAACCTCAGTGTACATACACTGAGAGGATAGATACAAAATCTTTGACAGGCATCGAGACTGTTTAGTTCCACACAAGCTCCCATCAGGCCAGCGATTTAGGAAATTATTTGATCGGTGAATAATTCTGGCTTGTTCATTAGATATAAACAGTTGCTGAGGATTTCAGGGTGCTGGGTGTGAATAGAAGTCACTGCAAACAAGCCTCACTGTAGAATAATGGATGTAATTCATGTTCTTTGTGTTAATCATGAGCAGTCTCAGTTTTTGAAGGTTATAGATTCACCAATATGGAGCGTTCCAGGTCTGCACTGGGCGATTGAAAAGGTGATGAGTAGAATAATGCCATACTGATTGGGAACTGAGTTAGATACAGGTCTTTTATCTCTGGGATCTGGGTTTCATTTTATCCCAGACTAATAGCATGTAAGCCTCCTCTCTCTGCTGGCTGTAAGAATCGTCTGTGAAATTAATTTGAAGCAGGCAGAACAAGTACCAAGTGAGCATGTGCCCGTAGCACAAAACTGCCCTCAATTTTGAGGTACCAAATTGGCAGTCCCATTCAGAGAGTACACAGTGGAGTGAGAAATGGGAATTGCCTGTCCATGGGGGGGCAATTTTTAAAAAAAAGTTTGTCTGAGAAATTTGCATATGCGACAGTGTGACACCTGAAGTGCAATGGCTAGGTCTTAAAACTATTATATAAATAGATAAATGAGATTCTAACCTCAGTGTACATACACTGAGAGGATAGATACAAAATCTTTTGACAGGCATCAAGACTATCTACTCCCAAACTGAGTTTGGGACTGAGTCATATTGTTGTGGTAAAGTAGAGGCTGCTTTATTCTGCATCTAACCATGCTATACTGATCTTGGAGTGCTTGATGCTGACACTGGGAAAGTGTTCCATTTCCAAGCTCTAACATCCCTCACCTTAAGAAGCACAACAATTCATACCAAGAAAATGAATCAGAAAAATTTCATTTGGCTGGATATGCTGCTTGGATGCTGCATTTATTTCATGTCTGACGCCCCATTGTGCATGAATGCAGAACGATTACTGGTTAATAATTCAGACAGATCTAATGAGTCTGCTGCTCAGTAGCTACTTCAACACAAAGCCTAATCCTGCAGGATAGCATAGACAGAAACACTGCATTGAGCAATCTGTATAAACATGCCCCTGCACTGGAGCTACATCTTTTCTGGTACCTTGTAGGCTTTTGTCTTTTATTTTGTAATGAACTGCACAAATTTCTGCAAGATCTTCGACAAAGCCCAATCTGTGAAAAAAAAATAATGTTTACTGTTAAAGCTGATTGATCTAACACTGTGCTGAACAAGACAGTGACAAAGAGGGCAAGTTAGACGATAGATTAAACAGAGGTCAGGAAGGGAACAGGTAAGAAAAAATGAGAGAGAAAACAGAGACAAACAGATCAGAGAGAAGGAGGCAAATAAAGAGAACAGAAAGAGTAAGAGAAAGACACAGAGGGAGAAAGGGAGGGAGACAGAGATAGAGACAGAAAAAGATGAAAAGAATTCATAGGTTGTCCATGTTAATCCATGCTGAGTGCAGACTACATCTTCCATCTCATGATGCAGAATAAATCTATTACATCAATTTTAATTACAGTGTTTGAATAGTTAATATGATTCTTTTGTTTGAAAAACTTGGTGCAGAATTGACAGGTTTTTTTAGGAGAGAGTGGGAGCAAGAGTGATACTGTAGCAGTGTGTGTCTGTGACACTGGGTTACTGGGGCGAGAGGGGGGTTATCCTATTAGGGGCTGACGCATTATTTTTATACAATTTCAAAACTCTTTTAATCTGACAGATGTTTTAATCAGTTCTGGTGAGAAGTGTTTTTACATTGCAGCAAGATCCAATGTTGATTACCTAATAACCATGTACCTGGGATGAACTTTTTTTTATTTGTTCATGGGATGTGGGTGTCACTGGCAAGGCCGGCATTTATTGCCCATCCCTAATTGCCCTTGAGAAGGTGGTGGCGAGCCGCCTTCTTGAACCGCTGCAGTCTGTCTCCCACTCTGTTGCTGTAAACTTTTATTTTATTATCTTGGGTGAACAGATCAAATATCACACTTCTCTCCAGAAAAAGATTTCTCAAAATATATACCTTTTGTGTTTGTATCGAATTATGGATGAAGTGCTCCGATAGCTCAATTGGTAAATGTACCACCCGGTGGGGTATTGCTTCATGCAGACCAGGAAACAAAGGACTTACAATTATGTACCTTATCCCATCCTAGAGATGTTCCAAACCATTTTACAATTAGTCCATTATTTTTGAAAAGCAGTCACCGTTATGTAGGCAAACATAGCAGCAATTTGCACACAGCAAGGTCCTATAAAATGCAAATGAGATAATTGACCAGCTAATTTGTTTTTGGTGCTGTTCGTTGAGGGAGTATTTTTAGCCAGGACACCAGGAAAACTCCCCACTCTTCAATGCATGCCATGGGATCTTTTACATCCACTTTGAACAGGCAAACAGGTAGGCCTCAGTTTATCGTCTCACCCAAAAGGTGGCAGTTCCGACACTGCAGCATTGTTTCAGTACTTTACTATAACTATCGGTTTAGATTTTGTACTCATGAGTGGGGCTTGAACCCAAGACCTTCTAACTCAGAAGGTACCTGATTCAATCCTTGGTCTGTGCTGACCTCACCAAAGATGCGAGTAAGGGCCATATAATTGGCCTCATTACCCTTGGAAAAAATAAATCAGCCAGAATTCCTGCTCCTGATTGATCGCTGTCCAGTGATCCTTGCTGGAACGTGCACATCTGTGGACACTGGGTGAGGATAGGCTCAGTCTTGTGTGTGATGGCCCCATAATGAATTGCCTGTCAACACTCAACATGACTATGGTATTATCAGGGACCTGCCACCCCTGGAAAAATGCCCCAGCTTTGAGTCTGCTGAGACTGCTACCTCTAATGCGATCAACTAACTCACAATGGACCAGAAATTGAACATGGCCCATTCACTCCCCATGACTCATTTCCACACCACGTGTTGCATTTAGATCCAGCATTTTACATGGTTGAGTAAAAGTGATAATTAAGTGCCCGAAGAGGTGGTATCTGTGTACATGGTGACACAGTCACGATTGAGTAGAATACATGATGGATTCTGTGGTTAATGAGTTAAACGAGTACTTGGAACATTTCTGAGTGGAAAATTACATCAATCTTAAAATATGCCAATTATATTTTTAAAAGTAGCTTTTTTTTTGAATGGAATGACTTTTCTAAAGTAGAAAGGAAAAAAAAAATCAATTTTTCCAAAATGATCCAATTTTCAAACACAAGGAGAACACCAATTTTGAAATCAAAAGACAGTTTCTGAAATAATTGTCAAGTTTTTGACAATGAAACAAGACAAAGACATCTCACAAAAGGCATTTGCTAATTTGTCTTGTGGAGGAGATTTAGGAACTAAATACAGGAACAAAATGTATACTTGTAAGTTCTGCTGTCTCTTTGCCCTCCACTCACCCACACTATGTCTCTTTGCCCTCCACTCACCCACACTCTGTCTCTTTGCCCTCCACTCACCCACACTCTGTCTCTTTGCCCTCCACTCACCCACACTCTGACTCTTTGCCCTCCACTCACCCACGCTCTGTCTCTTTGCCCTCCACTCACCCACACTCTGACTCTTTGCCCTCCACTCACCCACGCTCTGTCTCTTTGCCCTCCACTCACCCACGCTCTGTCTCTTTGCCCTCCACTCACCCACACTCTGCCTCTTTGCCCTCCACTCACCCACACTCTGACTCTTTGCCCTCCACTCACCCACGCTCTGTCTCTTTGCCCTCCACTCACCCATACTCTGTCTCTTTGCCCTCCACTCACCCACACTCTGACTCTTTGCCCTCCACTCACCCACACTATGTCTCTTTGCCCTCCACTCACCCACACTCTGACTCTTTGCCCTCCACTCACCCACACTCTGACTCTTTGCCCTCCACTCACCCACACTATGTCTCTTTGCCCTCCACTCACCCACGCTCTGTCTCTTTGCCCTCCACTCACCCACACTCTGACTCTTTGCCCTCCACTCACCCACACTCTGTCTCTTTGCCCTCCACTCACCCACGCTCTGTCTCTTTGCCCTCCACTCACCCACGCTCTGTCTCTTTGCCCTCCACTCACCCACACTCTGTCTCTTTGCCCTCCACTCACCCACACTCTGTCTCTTTGCCCTCCACTCACCCACACTCTGTCTCTTTGCCCTCCACTCACCCACACTCTGTCTCTTTGCCCTCCACTCACCCACGCTCTGTCTCTTTGCCCTCCCATTCACCCACACTCTGTCTCTTTGCCCTCCATTCACCCACGCTCTGTCTCTTTGCCCTCCACTCACTCACACTCTGACTCTTTGCCCTCCATTCACCCACGCTCTGTCTCTTTGCCCTCCACTCACTCACACTCTGACTCTTTGCCCTCCACTCACCCACGCTCTGTCTCTTTGCCCTCCACTCACCCACGCTCTGACTCTTTGCCCTCCACTCACCCACACTCTGACTCTTTGCCCTCTACTCACCCACACTCTGTCTCTTTGCCCTCCACTCACCCACGCTCTGTCTCTTTGCCCTCCCACACACCCACGCTCTGTCTCTTTGCCCCCCCATTCACCCAGACTCTCTCTTTGCCCCCCACTCACCCATACTCTGTCGCCTTGCCCCCCACTCACCCACACTCTGTCTCTTTGCCCCCCACTCACCCATACTCTGTCTCCTTGCCCCCCACTCACCCACACTCTTTCTCTTTGCCCCCCACTCACCCCCACTCTTTCTCTTTGCCCCCCACTCACCCCCACTCTTTCTCTTTGGCCCCCACTCACCCACACTCTGTCTTCTTTTTCTTTGCCATCTGCTCACCCACATTCCTTCTTTAAGAACCTCGCTGGCACCCTCTTTTACTCACCTAACAGTTTACGTGCAGACTTCAAAATTAGTCAAACCTCATTTTATTCGCCCGACAGAAAACAGGGAGTAGGGAAAAATAAATATTTTTCAATTGGTGGAATGTAGACAGTGGCGCGTCCTAGAAATTTGTGCTGGGACCTCTTTTGTTTTCTATTCACATAAATAATTTGGACATAGACCCAAGATGAATGATATCAAAGTTTGGGGATGGTACCAAACTACAGGGGCGTAGCAAACTGCGAGGAGGAATGCTGGAGATTGTCAGTTAGTTTTGCAGAGTGGGCAGATGCAAAGAAATATGACATAGCACATTTTGGGAAAAAGGATGGGAGAAGGAAGCATACCCCAAATAATAAGAATCTTAATAAATGAATAGAGCAATCTAGGTATGTAAATACATAGATGTTTAAGGGTTTGATGGAGAAAAGGGAACTGGGATTCAAGATTTTATATATAGAGGCATTGAATATGAAAGCAAGGAAGTAATATTGAATTTGTACAAGACATTGATTAGGCTGTTGTTGAAATATTGTGTGCAGTTTTGGGCACCTCATTATAGGAAGGATATTACAGCCATGGAAAGGGGACAGTGAAGATTCAAGAGGATGATACCAGGAATGAGAGCTAATTGTTATGAAGAAAGGCTCAAAAAAATGTTTTGGTCCACTGGAACAGAGAAGGTTAAGGAGAGATTTAATAGAGATTTTCAAAATTACAAAAGGTTTTGAGAGGGTAAATAATGAAAAATTGTTTCCAATGGTTGACAAATTGGTAATAAGATCATAAACTCAGGATTTTCATGAGAAGAGTAAAAGGGGAAGTTAGAAAAAATGTTTTCAAACATAGGGTTATTAGAACAAGGAATTCTTTTTCACAAGAGGCAATGGAGACAGAGACTACAACATCATTTAAAAGGGAATTGGAAATTTGAAAAAAGAACATGAAAGGGTGTGGGGAAAGGGCAGGGAAACAGTATTAAAGTAGATAGCTCCAGTCGAGGAGCCACTATGACACAGGTCTTTTTCTTTTATGTAATTGTTATGATGAAGATGATCTTTTGGTCCTTTTGTTCTCATCTTCCTGGAAAACCAACCTGACCATCTTCTCATTCTGGCTTTTAACATCCAGTTGTCCTTGGTTTAACCTGTTAGCTGAAGAATGCTGTACAATGCTGTACTCTCTAGTACTGCACTGGAGTGATAATGCTATACTTCCCCAGTACTGCACTGGAATGTCAGCTTAGATTATATGTTCAAATCCTGGAGTGAAGCTCAAATCCAAAACTTCTGACCCAGAGGGAAGAGTCCTAACAATTGAGCCAAGCTGACTTAATGTACTTGGGAATGAGAATTGAATTGCTTCTAGGAATTTTAGATGAGATCTTCTTTTAAAAGGGAACTCTTCGACTTTCTTCTGCTTCACTTTGCTCCATTGAGTAACTACGGTAATAAGTCTTCTGGATTTCAGGAGTATGGGAAAGGAAGCATGGATTGTGAGCAGATCTTAGCATCAGTTTGCTGTCAGACGTATGTATCTGGAGCTGTGAGGTAGACTGTGATTTGTTGTCAAGTCTCATTTTACAACAACAAAATCACTAGTCTTCCACAAAGTGCCAGATGATTGATCAACCAGCAATGTACCATCCAAAGCAAGGCCTGTTCCCTTTGACCTTTAATCCTCTGGGCCCACTGAACTTTTGCTGATATAACGGAGGATAAAATAAAAGGAACCAACATCCTATGATTTGGAACTTTTTTCTGTATTCTTGGCATATTTAATTACTCATTTATATAAATGGGAGACAGACAGGGACAGGCATACACATAACAGGTGAGACAAACATCACAGGTGTGTGTGTGTGTGTGAGAGAGAGAGAGAGAGAGAGAGAGAGAGATCAATCAGAGTCCTCATAGGACATCACATTAGGATTCAATTATCCTAGAAATAGGATTGGGTGCACTCACCATGGGTTGAAGGTATAATGTGGATAAAATAAAAATAGAATGGGCCGGATTTTGTTGTAAAAATAAACGCCAGAAAATGTCGTCATTTCAAGTCTAAGTACCCTTTTAATGGCGTGGTAAGTCTTAAGTACTGCCAAACAACCTCTCTGGCACTGAAAATTATCTTTTATAAGTGTTGAGTCTAATTCCTTCAGATTTGAATTATTGTTGGACGTGAAAAAAAAATCTTTTATCTCTGTCTCTTAATCCAATTTTTCTTACCCTCTCTTTATTTTGCTTTCTGTATCCGATTTGACATTGAATTCACTATTCTAACTTACACATCCTGATTCTGACTCTGCTTGGCTATTAACGATGCTTCAATTTGATGGGTTAAGGAGGTAGACAGCTGCTTGCCCCGTTCACACAGGTCCCAGATGCCCTATAGAGGGCACCGCGCTATTTGGATTTCTATTTTCCAGGAACTTGCTGTGCAAAAGCTCATAGAAAATCTATGGGCCAGTGCAAGTCTAACAAACAGCGCTCACAGGAAAATCCAGCCCAATATATTTTCTTTTACCAACCAAGTTAAGTGTCCAAGGGCCAACATTTCCTGTTTGCTACTTTTGGAAAATAGAAGCGTAAAGTAGGGAACCAGTCCTTTATGCTCATTGAAGTGAGGAATATCCCATGCAGCCCTGAGTGAATAAATAAGCAAAAGCTGTTACCTAAAAACAAATGAATTTTCCCCCAAATTTTCACCATAAACATGACATTATTAGTTTCCCTGTGAATGATTTTTAAAAAAAACTTGGATGTCAAATAGAAACTGTTAAGTTGCTGGAAGATTAAAGAGAACAAAAAGCTTTGGTAGTCCTTTGTTAGCTTCAGGACTTTGGTAGCTGGGATGCAGGCTGTAGTCTCTCAGGGCTTTCAGGGTCAGATAGCTGCCATAAGACCACCAGCCTGCTAAGCAGTGGAGGCACAGGTCCAGGGCCCACAGGAATGGTGATGGTTGGATGCCACCATTTATCAGGACATCAGTTTGTGCCAGGCATCTGGCCTTCCCCTCAGAGCATGAAGGAGGTGACACCATGCTGACCAGGCAGAAACTCCAAAGATGTTGCCATGCAACGATCACCTCCAAAGCAAAAGTTACCATGAGAGGAGGCCCACCTCAGTTTCATGAGCCTTTTGTACCACAGGAGCCACCAACCGTACCTCTCAATATTTACCCTCAGGTTGCACCTAGAAGAAGCTTTAGAATAGGAGAAAGAAGATTTTATGAAATCATGCTCCCAGGATGGAGCCTCCCCCTGCTATGGACACCACTATGGGCAAAAATTCACGGGGAGCACATGCCCGAATGGCCGACATGTGTGCCCATCGACCAAGGTTCCACAGCAGGAGAGCAATCTGAAAAACCTTCAGACAACCAAAAGCTGGACAGATGGCAGCACTACAGACTTCTCGGAATGAAAAGCTCCCATTAAATTAGCAATAAATCGCTTCAGTTCAGCTCTTTCTCTCTCCCTCTTTCCTTCCGAGTGTGTCTCCCCTTCTCCCTCCCCGCCCCACCCCGGTTTCTCCCTCTATGTAAAACGACGTTACTTATGCAACAGAATCTCTCTTTGAAAAGTAAAGTTCGATGAGTCAGTCAGTGCTGTATGCCCAGCAAGGGACTGATAATGTTGAGCCGAAGCTATGTATTGTCAGACAGGGAAAGAGTTCTTCCAGTTAGAGGCAGGAGCTGTTCCTTTGCACAGCTGTCTAATTAATGGCACACTTAGGTTCTTGCACTAAGGCAGAAAATTGGCTGATGCTCAACGTGTCTTGTTTATTTTGCAGCTATTTGTACCGAAGAAAAATATCTGAGCCAGCCAGGCTGATCTGTTGATGATGCACTTTAATAGCAGGCTGCATCAAAAAAAAGTGCCACTAATGCTTTTTGTGTTTCTCAGCAGTTCAGCTGGGAACCTGCTGCCAAAACCCTCAGTTGCCCTTAGACTACCTGCCTGTGACCTCCGCCTGTAATGCTGTAATCTCTCTGCTTGCTGCGTGGCTGCTCTCACTGGAGTTTGCGAAGGCCCGGAATTAAATGGAAATTAAATACATTAAGAGCCACAGGCTAAAGCAAGGGATTAGCCGACTTCTATTAATGAAGGAAGGATAAGAACGGACAGGTACTTGACATTTGCAAAATGAGATGAATTTGAATACACAATTACTGGTGTAGCTTATGAATGCAGCTAGATGTGTGAGCAGATTTCATGCCATTTATGGTTTGTTAAAAGGCCGTGTTTATGAATTCACACCGTTTGTTCAGGGCCTATGTTTGCAAAGATAAGACTGATAGAAAGACTAAAGAGGACTCTTCCACTTCGGCAGTGCCTGAACACACCAGGAGAACGTACTGGGACATTGCACACCCCCAGCCCATGATATTCTGTCTGTGGAAAATCACTGGGATGCGCAATTCCTTGATATGAGCACCTAGCATGCGATAGCAGCGTCACAGTGGAACATCTCCCCTTATGCCTTGAAAACAGGTCAAGAAATCTCCCCCTCCAGTTTTATCCCCCAACCTGACTGAAGGTATGGACTCTCACTGGGGTACAGTTCCTCAGGGTACTTCAGCCTTTCTTCATGTGTGAGCCCAGACACTGAATATCAGCAGGATATTTGACTGTGGAGGGCATTAGAGTCAAGACTGATCTTGTCCTCAGCTGCGGTGGGGTGGTAGGAGGGAGAAATCTCCTCTCTACACTAGGTGTAGCAAAGTCACAAAAAGGACCAGGTCTCCCATTATTTCCCATCCGCTGCTGACTGATCCCAGCAGCCACGACATGCCATCGACTGTCTTCCAAATCCGGTCAGTCAGTGTCAGCATGAGGAGATCTTTGAATCCATTTGTTTGGATAAATTAAACACAAGAGATGATTTTTAAAATATATGTATTCATATTAAAATCTAACCATGTAAAATGGTTTTGTCTCCTCCCATTCCAGTCATCCTGACTGTACCAGGTGTTGTTGTAGGGCAGCTGAGCAGCCACATCCACATCCATCCAGCCATCCCTCATTCAATTGTCAGATCTCTGATATTGGCATCACTTAGGGAAACTAGGAAGAGTGAGTTTTAAATGGGGAGCAATGGGTTCAAATAATCCAAAACAAAGGAGTCACTTGTTATAATTGTATAAAAATAATTCTATTCCCTTTGCCCTCATTTTTCCCTCTTAACGATTCTCCCATCAACCCACAAGCTCCTTCAGCCACGAGCAAATCATTCACTAACTGGTCAAAAGCTAGCCCAACTTAAACTTACTTTTCTACCTTGGAACTGCCACCTAATTCAAAGCTAGACTTTGGTCCACCTCGGATTTATGTACTGCCTAATTTTCCAGTTTTACTGCAATTACACTTATTGAATTAAGAAGAAGTAATATCATTGGGAGAGGGGACTTTTGCACTTTTGTCACACATACTTTGTCACCCATTGTCATCATCAAGCACCCCCGGTCAGGTATAAAACGGGTTGGATGCAGCGTAAAGCTCCCTCCACACTGCCCCATCAAGCAATCCCTGGTCAGGTATAAAACAGGTTGGATGCAGAGTAAAGCTCCCTCTACACTGCCCGATCAAGCACTCCCGCGTCAGGTACAACATTGGTGAGCTACGGAATAAAGCTACCACTACGTTGTCACATCAATATACTTTGACCCAAATTCAAAAGAGCTCCAGTATGACTTTTCCTACAGTAGCATGTCAATCGATGCAGAACTGGGGTCAGCATTGTGCTTTGGGGCCCATTACATCCAAGATCTGGTTTGAGACTGACTCAAAGCAAGCACAGTGAGGAGATTGTCATCCCATCTTCCTGAGCTGGATTTGAATCTAAACCCAGAGATGAAAGGTTCATGTTAAACTCATTACAGTCATCCCCTCCCCCCCACCCCAATGTCTCCTGTTCAAGTGCCTGATCATTGGATACTTCAGCCAGACTCATGTCAAAGAAATATTTTGCAAAACAGAGCGCTGGTGCTGGATAAAGCAGCCCACAGGGAGCCAGTTGACCTTTATCGAGACTTCCGGATGAGAAGAATTCACTCAAGCTGTAAATTCCTTCGGAATGATTAGAGACCCAAAATGTAGGAATGAATTTTCACACAACATCTGTATCCGGGATTAAAATAACGCAACACACTAAATAACTTTATATGAAGTCAAACAGTCAGCGTCTGCTTAAGGCTTCACAGCTATTAACACAAACGGCAACATCTTGACTAAGACAAGAACAATTGGCTTCTAATGAGTTTTACATCAGCATGTATGAATAAATTAGCTTAAATAATACATAACTACGGTTTCACTTATTCTTCCTTAATGCTATTCTCCAGGCTTTTTGCACACCCCAATACTAAATTACAGCTTAATTCCTCCTGCTTAATTCTCTTCTCTTCCCTGAATGCACTGGCTCTGAATTCTGTGGGTTCTCCCAGTCACACTGTATCTGGTGGAATCCCAGAGAAACCATGTAAATGGCCATTTTTAGCCATTTGTGCAATTTTTCCTGGGGTTCCGCTGATCTCCCACCCCAAAGTTAGGGTGATGAGTTTGGAAGAACCCCCACAGAATTTCCAGGCCACTGACTTGCTGTGGTACAGTTCCATGGCTGCCGGGTGCATCACAATAGAGCCTGATCCTATCCTCACCCCAAAATTCACACACTTTTCAGCATGGGTCAATAGTTAGCGAGCAGGAGCAGGAAACCTGGCTGATTCTCCCCCTCCCTAATTCAGTGACACTAAAGTCAATTGTTCTGCTCCTCTGAAAGAAATGAACTAACTCAGTAGGCCAGGAATCAAAATGGGAACCTTCTAGTCTCTATGGCTTTAGTATTGGACAGCGCACCCTAGCCCCTAATTCCATCGCCTCCCTGGAGGCCCATTCAAGTGTAACCTGATAGTGTGGAGCCTCAGTGTCTTGCTTGATTTTGAGCTTCAACTTCACTTTCAATCCATCACAGAGACTACCAACTGACTGGTCATTCCCTTCTCCACCCTCCATAAGCTACACCCCATCCAGAATGCCAGGGCTTGTGTGCTTACCCACACGAGGGCCTGTAATGCTCACCTGAACCATCAGAACAGACGACGAGGCCTGTTAATCTCAACAAAGTAACGGTTTTAAGTAAAGGTAGCACTTCTACTTTTGCCTGTAAATCATCAGTCCTTTAGCCTTGGGGTGTAAGTGCTGCAAGTTACTGTTAGTTTGATGCTTTATTGCCTCAACCCTCACCAGCACCAGGTTTGCTTGATGACAAGCTAAATCGTCACATTATCTAATTCACTGTCTATTCTCTCCCTGCCTCTCTCGCTCTCCCTCTCTAATGCAGGCAGTTTTCCAGGAACATTTCTTGGCTCGTTTTAGTGGAGATGTTAATTGCTCTCAGGTGCTATCACACCTTTCACGGTTTTGCACATTATCAGCGGGAAGTCATGCCAGAAAACTACTGATTGCACCAATAATGAGGGGGACTTGTAGCCAGGGAGCATCTGCTTGGCTGCACTGTTAAAACAGAAAGAAAAATAACTGTCCAGCTTCTTCAGCTTGCATGTACACTGAGAGTGGCTGCTCAGCTGCTTTTGAATCAGTCAGTCCGATTTTTGAGGAAGCTACCCGATAATTGTGAAAAATGAAAATTAGACAGAAATTGTAAACAGGTTATCTGGTCATTGCTGTTTGTGGGACCTTTCTGTGTGCAAATTGGCTGCCATGTTTCCTACATTACAATAGTGACTACACTTCAAAAACACTTCACTGGTTGTAAAGCGCTCTGGGATGTTCTGATGTCATGAAAGGCGCTATATCAATGCAAATTATTTCTTTCTACTGTCCAATATTTAATACTAGATTTTTAAAAAGGCTGTGTACATATCCAAAATGGTCTGGTTGTGAATGTGTGAAATAATCTAATCATGCTTCTGAAGAAACTGGGGCTGACTACACATACACACACCTAAACAGGGATAATCAAATATTCATGGACATTAGTCATTGTACGGCTGGGAATGAGGTCAGTGAATGGTAGCTGGCCAGAGTTGGATACCGCACCTGTAGTACTGTGAGCAGTTCTGGGTACCGCACCTTCGGAAGGACATATTGTCCTTGGAGGGAGTGCAACGTAGGTTTACTAGAATGATACCCGGACTTCAAGGGTTGAGTTACGAGGAGAGATTACACAAATTGGGGTTGTATTCTCTAGAGTTTCGAAGGTTAAGGGGTGATCTGATCGAAGTTTATAAGATATTAAGGGGAACAGATAGGGTGGATAGAGAGAAACTATTTCCGCTGGTTGGGGATTCTAGGAGTAGGGGGCAAAGTCTAAAAATTAGAGCCAGACCTTTCAGGAGTGAGATTAGAAAACATTTCTACACACAAAGGGTGGTAGAAGTTTGGAACTCTCTTCTGCAAATGGCAATTGAGCTAGCTCAATAACTAAATTTAAATGTGAGATGGATAGCTTTTTGGAAACCAAAGGTATTAAGGAGTATGGGCCAAAGGCAGGTATATGGTGTTAGATCACAGATCAGCCATGATCTTATCAAATGGCGGAGCAGGCACGAGGGGCTGAATGGCCTACTCCTGTTCCTATATTCCTATGTTCCTATGATAGTGGAGATGTGAAGATGGATAAATATTTTGGAGTTTTGTGGCATCGGGGAGTATTTATACAGAGCTTTCCCTCAGGAGATTAAATGGCATGAGTGGTAGATGTACATGGGCTGTGGTAGGAGATTAAATGGACGGGTAAAATCCATGCTAGGGTCGTTTGTACCTAGGCTATGGAAGGAGTAGATTAAATGGGTAGAGGCCATGATAGGGTAGATGGCACATCATACATGGGCTGTGGAAGGAGCTGACTTGATGGTCTGAAAGACTCTCATTCTATTCTTTTTGTGCTGTTATTTTAAAGCCCAAACATAGAAAAGTAGAAACTTGTTATTCATTCATAGGAAAGACAGTGTAAACAATTTTGCAAAAAAATAACTTTAGACATGAGCCATCATGACACAAACTGCATTTAACTCCATCTGACTGCACTGACCTGGTAATTGTAACACACGGTGCACCCTGCCATACAACAATAAAAAACACAACCTCTCTTCCTTTGGTTATAATCACTTTGGCAGAGGCCAGCACATCTGTTTGCCAATTAGAGGAACTCAGCGTCCCATGGGCCTATGGAGAATTTTGTTTAATGTGCTACAGCTGTAGCCAAAGGCTAATTACTTGAAGGTTCTTCCAGTCATTCACTGAAATACTGTCAACAACTACAGGCCTGCAGCAAATGGGGAAACTCCCCAATTCACAAAACATTTAAACATAAGCAAAATAATAACAGGAGCTTTTAATGAGACTCAACTCAAGGACATACTCAACCCTTCAGGTAATGAGTTTTCCTGGACTCTTTGTAGAAAAAGCATTTCAGTTCTTGATGACACCAAGGCTGGATAATCATGGAATGCTGAGTGGTAGCCTTGCCTTCATGTTAGTTTTTTTTTTAAAAAGGTCTGTGCTGAGTTAACTGATCACAGCCAGGGCACTTGAATTGGTTTCTGCACCCCTGGGTTAGGAAGGAGAAAAATCAGCTAGGGTTCCTACTCCTGATTCCTACCCGGAGACCCCTGCTTGGAAGTGTTCATGTGCAGACGTCAGTTGGGGACAGGATTAGGCTTGGCTGTGATGCCCCTTCTATGGTTAAATATCCTGCTGACACTCAGTGCCCAGGCTCTCAAATGAAGAATGGCCACTTGGACAAAGTGCTTGGGAGAAGCCAGTGTCTTTCGGACTTGTCCCAGCCACATTCAGCACCTTCAGAGGAAAGGGTGGGGTGGGTGGGGGAAGAGAATGGAAGGGAAATTTACAACTAAACCAGTTCCAAGGACTATTAAACTTTCATTCGTGATCTTTCAGAGTGTTACTAAAGTGGTGCCAGATAATTGCTGAATTATGTGCTGTGAACTTAGGTTCACTGGGAGCTGAATGGATTGAGATTTCCCCAAACTCCTTTCAATTACAATTTTCACCAGCTATCAGCGAGAGGAGATTTCCACTTCATCTGTATTGACTGGCGTCAAACCCAGGTCTCAGAGGTGGAAGGGCACTGTTCTGGAGCACCCAATTCCCCATTATGCAACACAGTCTTCTTAAGAATACATGCAATGGCAAGCCAAAGAGTAGTTTTGATCACTTAATTATACTTCATCAGAACTGATTTAACTCTGAATACCTAACAGCAAGAGAGAGCGAGAGAAACAGCATGAGTGCGAGAGAATGACCTGGAGCCTGAGACTGACAGATGAGGCAGAGAGACATACAAGCAGGTATAGAGACAAACAAAGAATGAGAGAGACAGATACTCACACATGAGACAGAGGGACAAAGAGAGACAGTTACAGAAACATACTGACAGATGAGATAGAGACAGACAGACAAGAGAGACAGAAACACAAGACAGAAGAACTTCACCCCAACTATTTGGTTCTGAAAGAATATTTATCATTGATTGAATATTTGAATATATTTACTTGGTTGTATTTTGAGAAACTAAAAACCTTTGAATTTTGAACTCGTACCTCTGGGACACAAATACCTTGAAGGCAGCTTGGTAGCAACTGCCTTGACTGGCATTGAAACTCCTGCACCCACTCAAAAAAATCAGGTTCTGAAACAAAATGGCTCCTGATCATGTTGAAATCAAAATGGGCGCTGGGTGGCAGGGACAATAATACGAAGGTCTATGTTTCTCTGAATTTTCCTCTCATGTTCCGCCCAAGCTTCAAAAGAGCATCTTACAGACTCTTCCTCCTCCCTGCATCCTGAGTGCGTTGAAATCAAGATTCTTACTTATTTTTCCTAGGTCCTATAAAACTCTTTACTTCCCCCAGTCATCCCTTCCATGTACAATCTACCAGCTTTTAAAGCCCATTCACCTAAACACTGCTGCTTGAATAACCTGGTCTTCTCTCCTACTCTTTTCAACCTTAGTGGTGTCATGCATTGTGGGCCTTGGCTCTTTAAACACACTTTTCAATAAGAAAGACTTATCTTTCTCTCTGGTATTGCAGTTGAAGCTCCATGCAGTGTATCATCCACGGCAGGGTCAGGACACTGCAAGGTTCAAACAGTAGATGGAGTGGGAGCTGGTAGAAAGAACATGGACAATTCAGTGGCTCCTCAAAGCACAATCAGCCATTGCTGACGAACTTGCTGCCTTGTTGCCTAATAAGGCTGATGCAAACAGGTTGGTAGCATAGAAAGGATACAATGACAAGAACAAAACAGTCCTACCTGCAACTGTCCCTCCTTTCACCTGCCTGGCTGGGGGCAGGGGATTAGGGAGAAGAAGGGGTTCTTGTGTTGCTAGGCACCTCTTTCCCCAATTCATTGCTAATACATGTGCCCTGTTAGAATAGATTTAGAAAAGAATGCCATTTACCACTGCAGTTTTGCATGAAGTGTGGAGGTGATAGTTACCAAAATACACCAGATGTTATAATTTCCATCAGCTCTCCTCCCTCCGAGCTTCTAATAATGCCTAACCAACAAACACCTTTTCATGTCTGCAAGCATGCCTCTGTTATCATCTTTTCACATCTTTGGTAGGATTCTGCTCCAAGGCAGCACGATCTGCAAGCCATCTGTTCTCTTCATTCAGCAGTTTCCTCATTGCTTTTTAAAAGATCTTTTCCTATAAAACTCTTCTGTACGCTGTATGTTTTGGTTGTTCTATTCTAGCATTGTAAATATATGAAATTCTGCAATAAACTTTCAATTAAATGACATCCGATCTGAGTGAAATATGGCCCTGGGTGCCTGACATCATGTGCAGTCACACCATTGGGAGTCAGCTCCTGATTTTTCCCCATTTACATTGTGGCAACAGTGAATCAACTACACATGCAAGATCGCTAATGCTGCCTGCCACCATCCTGTTTGACTGACTATATCTCTACTAATGTTAATCCAACACCCTCACACAGTCAGGTTCAGTAACTCTTCCCAGCCACCACCCTGTCTGACTGACCACTATCTCTATGGATGCCAATCCAGCTCCCTCACACTGTCAAGGTTGAGTGACTCTTCCTGGCTCAATCGCTCCAAACAAAAATATTGTAAAATAGCAGAAATGAACAGAATTTTAAACTCCTTGGTATTAGTGACCATCTGGTCATCAGGTAATAAACTATTCTGAAGAGTACTGAGGTTAGAAGGGGTGAAGCCTTGATGCGGTTTGCATTCACTGCTCTGAATACTCACTCGAAGATGTTGAACTCCAACTCTGCAGATACCTCAGGGTTTGCTCTCCTCCGTCTTTCCCTTTTTTCCCCAATAATCTGACATTACCATTCCTGAAAGACTCAGATTCACATGCCTTTACAAAGCTCACTGCTGCAGCTCTTATAGCCTCAACATCCACCTCACTCTCTGCCAGCGACACTTCTGTCTTTCTGCAGGGAACGATGGATTAAAAAAGAGGGAAGGGTTTAATTCAATGTAATGAGGTGTGCACTATGAAAATGAGAAGTCCCGGCTTTCTCTGGGAAATCCTTGTGTTGCTGTGAAAGGTTTCCATTCGCTCAGGCCTGTCGGAGTGGAGGGTTGGGGTTGCTGGTAAGAGAAAATCAGAAATCCATTACACACAGATAAATGGCAGCGGATTAAAAAATCATTGTACAAATTAAAAATGCTTGTGGCCACTGATCGATACATTACAGACTGAATGGGTTGTCGTTAAATAAAGTGCAATCATCCTGTCCACTCGCTGTCTGTCAGAGCTGAGACATTGCTGGTGACGTGAACTGCCTCTCAGCTCTGTTGTTTCTCCCACTTTTCTCCCTATCTCTTTTGATGCGTGGACTCTGACTGAGGGACAGCTCCACAGGCACCTTCGGGTGTCTGGGAACCAAGGGGCTATTCTTCAGGGTGTGAGCCTAGACAGCCAGAGGGGCATCACAGCTACCCCTGATCTTGTCCTCAGCCACTGTCCATATACAAACACGCATAAATATACCAACAGGAGTCAATATAATCAGGAGCAGGAACCCCAGAAAACTCCCCCCCCCCCCACAGTGGCACTGAGGTCAGCTGTAGTACCCCTGCTGCATTCCCTCTCCCCCTTCCCCCCCAACCCAATTGAGATCAGCTAATTGCACAGACCAGGGGTAGAATCTGGGACCTTTTTGGCTGGTCATTCCTTTACTTTCGTCAGCTTGTGTTGCTGAATGACAGACAAAATCAATCCTTACTAATTTCACTGAAGATGATGACTGCTGCCGATGCAATCTCTACTCGCTGCAGTTTCTCCCGTGCGTCTATTTTTAAACCCAGTGCTCGTTTCCTAGAAGCAGCTTCCATTGTCAGCACGTTGTGTCAGACCCCGCAGAATGCACGAGTCGTGAGATGGAGTCTTGGCGAATGGAACCAGCAAACACCAACAGCACCACTTACCTGCAACACAACTAAATACAAGAACACTCCTCGTCAAGCATTTCGTGACAGGGTTACAATGGATGAGTCATCAAGTTTCGGAGCGAGTTCTTTGTTTGAGGGGCCTAGCTGTGACAGTTAGCTTTGCTTTAGTCACCAACGCGTCAGGCTGCAAAGAGCTTTTGTAAGGAATTTTAAACTGTTAACTTGAATTTTTTTTAAAAAGTGAAGCACATTGAAAAGAAAATTACAATTCCTTGTAACTAAAAACTGCTTATCAAATAATTGTATTAATTTGCCAAGAACATACAACAGCTACTGCAGCTGAAATATTGTCACAGCTGGTTTACAATGAAGAATTGCAAAATATAAAACATTAGGCTCAGCACTAATTTGGCTCAGTGATTAAATGCACCAATTGAGCCACACAGAGTCAGGTAAATGGAGGTCTAATTGAATGGCACAGCAGGCTCAAGGGGATGAATGGCCTAGTATGGTTCCTATGTTCCTAGACCAGAGAAGTGATTCCTGATCTGTGCAGAGTTAGGTTATCTAAGCCAAGTAGGGAGCCACTATAAGTGCCCCCAGACTAGGGAGAGGGGAAACAAATCAGCCAAGCTCCTGGTCACTGTCCAGTGATTCCTGCAAGGAAAGTGCATATGTGTGTGTGGATGTCAGGTGAAGACAGGATTGGCCTTGGTTCTGATGCTCCCCATTGTTGAACAGACAATGCTTGGCATGTAGGCTGATGCATGAGTAATGCCAATGGGCAAGGTACCAGAGGGCATCTGTTGCCCATGGAGCCATGCCTAACCATTTTCAAAAGAGGAAAAAATAAATAGAAAATAAATATTGCACCCAAATTTAGATATTTTTACTACCATAAAGCCTTGCTTACTGGCATGTGCCTTCTGATAGTGGGATGGGCAGCTTGCTTCCTCTGGTACTGAATACAGTATGATGCCATATTCGGATACTGGGTAGTGATACCATCAAAAGCAGCTCGGATCCAGTTGCTATGGAAGATTTCCCAGGTTGAATGGGTTGTTTATTCTCCGGAACAGTATCTTTTTCTGGTGCTCTCTTCCCCTCTGAAGTGGGAGCAATGGGGTCAGTGGTAAGACTGATGACCTCAGGACTGTGCTTTGTTTGAGCTTGGGCAATTCCCGGTGGGACTTTCAAAATCAAACACTATCACCAGGTGAGTGACAGCCCTGCTGACGACAGTAAAGGGTTAATGCTGCACCCAGTCGGCCTGTAACGAGACAGAAACTGAATAGAGGGAGCCGCATGCCACTCGCTGTGTCCTGTGAATTTACAGCAGCTCATTAAACCCACAGAGGTCGGTGAATTGGTAACCATAGCAACAAGTGTTTTGCCAGGCAACACACCTTTGTACCTTTGGAAAGTGCTTCTGAAAGCTGCATGGGCCTATTTTCACATAATCATGAATAATTAATTTTTAAATTCAATATATCACAATTGGAGGCAGCAGACCTGGGCTCGGATATGTAGAGTTAGTGTGACTAAAAGAATAGTTATTAGAAAGGATTATATTTATGCTAACTCTATGAATGTTAGCACTTGGTAATTATAGTCATTCAGGAAGGGGGTGATGACCCCGCACTCTGCACTCCATTTTACCCAAGTGTTTTCAACTGATATTTGATGGAAATTATATCTGACAGAAGCTGAAATCCCTGCTCTTGCCCCCTGAAGAAAAAAAAACACGTAATTTCCTGATCAAAACCCAAGGAAAAGTTCCTGGTAGAAGGAGGGGAATGAACCTCTACCGTGGCATTTGCTTTCCGAGTGCTGTGTCTAGAAAAGCTAAATTTAAAATACATCTTTTCTCATTGTCCTCTGTGCCTCATGATGTGGAGCCATTCGCTATTGACGAGTTCAATGAAATTTCATTGGCAGCAAAACAAATGTCAGAACTCGAGCCCCAATTCTGCTTTGGATTTGACAAAAGTTGACTGCCTGCTAGCCAAAGACTATGGCATCATCTGAGGTGCCCCAGCACACACTCAACCTGGCCAGCAGTCCAGACCCATCGTCGTTTGAACAAAGAGACAGAAAGCACAATAATTAGTGTTGATGTCTTTCAGTGAACAGTTTGGGCCCAGAAGCTGACCAACCATGCGTAGATGCATTTAAAGGGAAGCTAGATAGGTACATGAGGGAGAAAGGAATAGAAGGATATGTTGATAGGGTGAGGTGAAATAAGGTGTGAAATGGCTTGTGTGGAGCATAAATACCGGCTTAGACCAGTTGGGCCGAATGACTTGTTTCTGAGCTGTAAAAAACCATATAACCTTTACATTATAAACAGTATGAAGAGTGGAGGCATAGAGATAGAGAGAGATGCACACACAAAGACAGAGAGAGAGAGAGGAGAGGGAGAGACATGGTAAAAGACAGAAATGGAGAAACAGATACATATAGAGAGAGAGAAAAACAGACACCAACAAGCGAGAGAAAGAAACACATACACATAGGGGGGGGGAGAAAAAGACAGGCAAACAGATGTATGTACCCACACATACACAAGAAGGGGTGAAAGACAGAGAGAGACATGGACATACATAAATATAAAAAGAGGGAGCAAGATACACAAAGACAGAGAGCGAGAGACACACACAGGCGAGAGAGGGAGAATCACAGACAATAAGTGCGAGAAAGATACATGCACTCAGAGGGGGAGTCATACACACAGAGTTAGTGAGAGTCACAGAGAGGCTCACACACACATGCATACACTCTAAGGAAGGTGGTAGCAACAGAATTAATGCATTTGCCCAGAAGCTGTTTTAAACTATTTACGGTGGTGCGCTTGCCACAGCTGTTGTGTGAGTGAGCACACAGAGTGTTGGAAGCACCTTACTGTGAATTCTACAATTAATATAAAGTCAACCGACCCCATGAGTCGAGCATCCTCCCATGCCAGGAGTCCAGGTGTAAAATAAAATTCCCTTTGTTTCCTTAACACAGGAAAGAAATGGTGGATTTATGCTGCTTGCGTGACCCATTCTTCCCCAACACCCATTCCGCTGTACCACCAATTTTATGTGAAAGCACGGGGAATTTGTATGAATGGAGCTAATGAATACTTAACCGAGAAAACAACTGAGCAGAACAGTGACTTGAAGCATCTCAAAACTGTGGAACTCCTCATCTCCCTCAGTCTTCCTTTCCTCCTATAATCCTCAGGCTTTTAAAACTCAAGCTTGGTGTCACATCCTCACTACTTCCTTATTTACCTTTGCCTCTCTAATACTCATTCCAATCTGAGTGTTGTCCTGCACTGTGGGCCTTAGTCCTTCACCCTGGTCTCTTCCACCTAAACCAAGAGCCTTTTAAAAACAAAATCAGGCTCAGCCTATTTCTCAGTGCCGATGATTCTTGTCTTTGTGGATCTCTGTCTCATTTGGTTATATTTACAAACTGGGTTCTCTTCACTCACCAGTACACCGCGCAGCTTGCATTCTGATAGACTGAGAAACACCCCTGATAACATGGCTCAACAAAACACCCATATTTTTGCACCAAATCACAAAAATAGCACCTTAGAAAAAGGTGAGGTGGATTTATTTATTCTGTTCATACAGCCAGAAAAATAAACACAAGTTGAAATTAAGAAAATCACTTTCCCAATCATCTATTTATATTTTTCTTTTAAAAAGCAGAACAGAAGTATAATATAAGGGAGCGACTTGGCACAAGGCCTGTTAAATAAATGCGTCATTGGTGCAGGACGTGTGCTGGTTGCCAGGCGTTGAGGTTAAGTGGCTCATTTCTTTTATCAGTTCCCTCCCTCTGAAAAACCCAGCGAGCTGAGCCCTGAAGCAGACGTCTTTTGTCAAAGCGTGCTTGGGATTCACAGGATAGCACCCGAGAAACTCCAGAAACTGACCAACTTATTGATGGATGGAGGTCTTTTATGAGAGGTGGAGGAACTGCTCTCTGATCCAGCTACACCGAGACTAAATGGACAAGTAACTGGGTGTCTAATGATCCCGAGAATGTGAGTTTAAATCCTGCCACGGCAGTTTGAGAATTTGAATTCAGTTAAAAAAAATCTGGAAATAAAATGCTGGCATCAGTAAAAAGTGACCATGAAGCTGTCGGACTGTCGCAAAAATCCAACTGGTTCAATAATGTCCATTAGGGAAAGAAACCTGTCATCCTTATCTGGCCTGGCCTTTTTGTGACTCCAGTCCCACACTAGTTGACTCTTAACTGCCCTCTGAAGTGGTCTAGCAAACCACTCAGTTGTATCTAGGGACGAGCAATAAATGTCGGCCTTGCCAGCGACGCCCACACTCTGGGAATGAAATTTTTAAAAACCGAAGTTGTATCAACACTCCCAGATTCCCAAAGGGAATCAACCAAAACTCTGGAATATTCATCCATCCTCACATCTTCACTATTCACCACAGTCTGCTGTTCCCCATTGATGACCTTTTCCTGCTCCCAGCAGCAGAGGGCCCATCCTGTCCTGGAGAGTACTTGATTGTCTCAGTCAGTATTTATCCCTATAATCTCCCATCCCATTCCCAAAGAGGTATTTCTGCACTGCTCTGGGCTCATTCAAAGAGCTATTTGTGCTCTACCAGTGCCTCCAGCTGCAGCATTTTTACAGATTCTGGATATAGGCTCAGTTGCACAGATCAACATTTTCAGAAAAATTACCATTGAAATCGGGATCCTCTTTTGTTGCAGTGTGTAAATTATTTTCCCACAATGCTGCACTGCAGTCACATGCCCAGTATAACGCACCCATACACTTTCAAACAGGTGTCACTAGATAGCAAATATGCTGGCTGTTTTTTTACCTCTAGGTCAGGCGTGCTGAGGCCAGTTCTAGGGTCCGAAGCAACAGCTGTGATCAGCTAACTCAACACAGCCCAGTGGTTGAACCTAAGGCCTATGACCAAGGTTTTATACCACAAGTGTTAATCTCTTATCTACCTTTGATTCATACCTTTAATCAGCCCGGTTTGAGTTCCCAATCTTTACCTGCTTTTGCTGTGGGGGGACACAGGTATTGAAAAGGGTACAAACACATGGAATTAGGAGATCACAGTAGAGGCTACAACTGAATCTGTTGAAAAAACAATCGCTCCCAGACGGAAAATATTTCCTTAATTAGAAGTATGACATGCGCTCGTACACGAGGAGACCAAGAGGTATTAGAGCCGTGACTGAGGTTACCTAGAAACCAAGCAACGATAATTACAGCTCAAAGGGAAGAAAATGACAAAATATATTCAGACTAACCTTTACTGAGTGCATCAAGGGACCTCATCCTAGCTGCGTGGAATCAGCTCCTGAGCTTTAAAAGGGAAGACATCGGGTTATACTGGAATCATACGCACAGAATTTAAAAGTAGGAGAGAAAGATAGACAGATGGATACAGACACAAAGGGAAAGAAAGGGATGCAGAGAGACAGACAGCAGGAAAGAAAAGGAGAGAAAGGCATACAGGGAGAGAGTGAGCTATACCACACACATATATACGGAGGGGAAATTAGAGACACAGGTACAAAGAAAGAGATACACAAACACAGGAGAAAAAGCACAGAGGGAGAAAACAGAAGAGACATATATGGAAAGAGAGACACACAAACAGATACAAGGAGAAAGACACACAGAGGGGAAAAAGAGCTAGGAAAACACGCAACCCAAAGAGGAAAAGAAAGACACACACACAGACAGACTGAGGAAACAGAATATAAAAGGAAACAAAAAGCAAACAAGAGCGAGGATGTTACTTTAAAAATGATCTGGTTACCTTGGAGACTGATTAAAAACAGTTCCTGTGAATCTGGAATGTTTAACTCGATCGCAGCAATTTTAACCCTTTAAGGACTGTTGCAGCAGACGGGCCTGAGAGAGATTGCAAGAACTGTTGTGGGGGGATAGGAGAGATTATGGGGTCTTCCTGGGGAGAGGAGTGATTGCGAGGCGCGTGGGGCAACTAGTCTGCCATCAGCAGTTACAGTTGGCCAGAATGCCCCAGTTTACTGTACTGTTCTTCCCTCACCAGGTACTCTATCACTCCGCTTCTTTTTCTGTCTGAAAATTCATTGTCCAGCAGCGGTGTCCAGCTCTCCTCCCAAGTGCCACTGACAGGAGTAGGGCCTACTCCTGACTGCACACACCCTAAACCTCACTTCTGTTCACATTCTTTACGGATAATCTCTGTTGGTCATATTTGGGGGCAGTACACCTGGTGGAAGGGTATTTGGGGGTATTATACTCATAAATGGTTTGTATTTGTAAGAAAACACAACAGGACACAGAAAATAAATCTCCCTCCATCACCTTTAGGATGAAACATAATTTGTACGAGATGGAGAGTGTGTGTGTGTGTTGGGGTGTGGGGGGGGTTGAAAGAGTGGATGTGGAGAATGTTCCTCATTTATAACCAGTTTGATGCAACTGCCTTTACAATTTAAAGCCTGATTTCCCCCTGGCCCCTATATCAGTGTGAAGTTTCCTCTACATTTAGCTCTCTTATCCCATTAGTAGAACAATTTAGCTAGAATTTTCCCACCCTTTCTTCTCTGAACACCTGGTACCTTTGTTCTTGTGCTCAGAAAGATTCTCCTCATGTAGGCACCTAGAAGAAGGAGAGAAGGAAGGAGGACTCTCAACCTACCTAATGGTCTAGCTCCTGGTTAATACGTTAATTGAAAGTTCAGTCGCACACACCCTATGGTGTTGCACATCACACAGCAGCCAACAGAAACCAATCCCTGCACAGTTAAACACTGCTGTCAGTTTGAAATGCTCCCTCTCCCCCTCCCTCTACCTCTACCTTCCTGCTCCAAAATCTTTAAACTGCATCCAATAATTAGACATTGGTCCCAGTAAACCTGTGGCTCTGATAAGGTAAGTCCAACTCCTTCAGCGCAGGGACACGTGTTCAGATTCCAATGGGCTGAGCTGAGGGCATTTTGCCTGTTTTTCAGTTGTCTCCACATTGAGGGACTTTTTTCAAGCTCTCCCCATGTCTTTAAAAACAATCCCGTAAAGATGAAATTTAACGGGTAGTTATTAATTATGTCCCCATAAACTCCACTTAATGCTGTGTAAAAATAGTGTGTGCATCAGATGAGCAACAATCTCATAAATAACACAGTTGCATTAAGATAAACTTCAGATTGCTGTTAACATTGACGAAAACGCATTGTCTGAAATTAAACACATAAAGGCCTCAGTTTAAAAGCAAGACTGCCCTGGACTGAAGAAATATTCCCGTTTGTTAAATTTGCTTTAAAAATGTCTCAATAACATACTGGGTGGTGCATTTACCCGAAGACTTAGAGGAGCACTGCAATACTATGCGTAATAAAAACCAGTGATTGTGGATAACTCCACTTAGGCTTTGATTTCACTCATTTAAGTCAACTTCTCCTTCTTTAAAGAGGAAGTGGAACTGAAAGAAAATTTTTCAGCTGAAAAATAAACAGAAAAATGTCCAATCAGTATGATTGAGGAGTTAGGGTTAGGGGGGCAGTGAAGAAAAGCAGCCAGGTGAAAATTAAGGGCTATGCAAGTAGTGAAGAGGGAACAGAGAAAGAACCTTTTATTTGTCAACCAGGTATCTGACATGCACAGAAACCCGTCACCATGTTTAAGAATCTCCAAATGGAGCTACTCAGAAATCCACACAGGTAAGGTTCTTGTTTGCCCAAATGAAGCACATACAGACACATAGGGACACATCCCACTTACCAAATCTAGAGAGCTTAGGTGCAGGTTGGCAAGAGCCAAGGCTTAGGGACTCCCATAATGAGCCAGAGTTTAACCAGCTCAAACCGCACAGCTTACCAGTACAGAGCACTAGTAAGATTTATGCTGTTCCAGCCAGAGACACCCCATCCATTAAGGCATGGGTTTCATGTTTCCTGTTGAAAAACTAAAGCTTGGAACAAATATTTTAACTCTAGTGACCACTAGACCAACTGTGTTTAGTTCAAACACACACTGATTTGGCAGCCTCAAGTCCTGGTGCAAGTAACATACCTATATTGTGACTTGCTCATGCTATTACATTGGAAGAAGCTTAGAATCATAAGATAAATTCAATGATGCTGCATTTAGTTTGTAGCCTCAATTGACAGGAATACGAGTCACTGCTAGACTTAATGTTACAAGGCCAATACTATGATCTGCACTCCTGTTGAGTGTGGTTCTGTATTGAAATTAAATCTGATGTTGTTAAAAGTAAAAATCAATTAATTTAGTGTCAGCTTAGCTCAGTTGGTAGCACTCTGAGTCAGAAGGTTAAAGCCCCACTCCAGGACTTGAGCACATAATCTAGATTGATATTTCAGTGCAGTACTGAGGTCGTTCTGCATTGTGAGCGGTTCTGTCTTTTGGATGAATCATTAAACCAAGGCCTTGTCTCTCTGTTCGGACGGATATTAAAGATCCTATGGCACTATTCAAAGAAAAGCCGGGTGTTGTCCTGGTGAATGTTCCTCCCTTAACCAATACCAGTGAAAATAGCTTATCTGATCGTGCTTTCATTTTCTGTTTGTGAGCCCTTGCTGCATACAAATTGGCTGCTATGTTATGTACATAAAAACAGTGACTGCACTTCAAAAGTAATTCATTGGCTGTGAAGGACTTTGCGACTTTAATTTCAGTCTAGGGCAATCTAAGTTGAATTTCCTCTTGTCCTCATTGGTTGGTTAATGCCCAGCTAACTGCTGATTAAGTGCAGGTGCATTTACCCACAAAGCCAGCAGAGGAATTGGAAGCAGTTTTATTTCTCTATATTTCTTGGCAGGCTTGGAGACCGAAAACACAAAATGAGAGGGAACAATTAAGAAGCAGAGATCTCAATATTAAGGGTGGGGAGAGAGTATGATTGTACAGAGTGAAAGCCTCTGAGAAAAAGCAAAAACAGACCAAGAGGCAGAGAAAACATTCCCCCATGTGTTTGGAACACTGTGCAGATCCTGAAACAGCAACATGCTGGAGATCCAGTAAAGATGTGAGGAATATCTCTTCCAATGCTGATGGAATCAACAATACTATCTGAATTAGCGTTGTTCACGGTATTAGACACCGAACAGTGAAATCACTGATTGGCTCCTGTGCAATGCACCCCTCACAGGACATAACAGAAGTAACCAAGGCCATTAATCACTGCTAATAAAGAAAATAAAGTAAAAGCCCAGTTTTATTTCAGTCTGCCCTTGCACTCTCGCCTTACTCTCTGTGTCTAGGTCATGTTCTTGTCCTTTCAGTTCATTTCTCTCTCCTCATTTATTTTTCCTTTCTCATTTCCTCTTGCCTCTCCACTCCTGCTTTATAAACTCCTGTTTTACTTCTCTCAACTCACGCAGTCTTTCCTTCTTCTTACAATCTACAGGCCTCTCAAACCCAAGCTTGGCATCACATACCTGCTAATTTCTGATTTTACCTCATATGTTCTCCTCCTCTTTTCTACCCTTGCTGATTTCCTGTACAGTTGTCTTTGACCTTTCATCTGAGTTTCCCAACGACTGAAGAAAGTATAAAATTCCTACTTCTTTCTGACTTGAACATTCTCCTGCTTTGCTTTCAATTTCGTTCCTTGAGCTTTCATTGATGTCCATTTATATCTTCCAGCAATTATCATGATGTTGTATGACCTATTATTCCAGGACAAGTTCATGTATTTTCATAAACCACCACAATATTACAAACACTTCCAATGAGCCTTGTACTCTGCATTGTATCATAAGCCAAGAAAGCATGTAAATTTCAATAACTTTAATACAGTACCATGTGTTCTATATATGACGTTTTTACACACCATAGACCCAATCACATGCAAAACACATATGATTTTATCATTTGTTTGTTATGTGGTCAGACACAGCTCATTGCTTAGATATTGTGCAACATCAGGACCATGTGACAACAGGAATAGTCATTGTATGCAAGTTAGTGAAACTATCTGACAACTGTTACTAATTTTGAAAATCACTTGATATGTGGGAATATAATCACATCCTGATTAAGAACTTAAAGGCCATTTATTCTTCCTAATCATATTCTCCAAATGTAATCTTAATTGAGTCAGATCATACTTTTATTACAATTCAGAAATGCTAATGCAATCTTCAAAGAGTTAATTGTTAACAAAATGTTAGCTGTGGATCTATATTCAATGCATAAAGAAGATGAATTCATTTAGAAGGCAGCTATAATCTGGGGTTCTGCCTGGAGCAGAAACAGGGCGGTCCTTCAGAAGGAACAAATGCTGTTACCTGAGTAATACACTGGAAATTTTATGGACACACAATCATTGCTGTCAACTCAATAAGCCATTTGCCTCAAACTGCTCATATAAGGTGTATGTACTGGGTTTCAGCATGAATTACTCCTGACAGAGTGCAATGCATTCTGCTCTACACAGCAACATACAGCTTCTCCTGCAGGACACAAATAGGATGAGAGCTGTCCAATACTGGAGGGGCAAGAAGGCTGGACACAGGGAACAAGGAAATGGATACTGGGACATTTTGCTCAAATCAAGAAATCCAAGTGAAAGGCCCAGTCCCATAGTACAGGATGCCAGTAATGTTAGTAAAAGACGAAGTAAGTCAGGAAGTAATGATTAGGGTTGCACCAGGCTTGGGTTTTCAAAGCCTGTAGAATCCAGGAAGAAAGGAAGACTAAAGGTGAGACGTTCCATAGTTTTGAGGCCCTTGACGAGAATGAGTTAGATTAAGGGACGGTGAGATAGGCCATGATTCCAGCGTAGTAAATGTGTAGGGAGGGCGGAATAGTATGTAGAATGGTGCATCAGGGGAACCAGACACGAAGGTTCAGATGAGCCCTGACCATAGTAGTATTGATAAAATAGAGAGGGGTCAAGCAAAATCATGATGAGGAAAGAGATGTTGAAGGCTAGAGGGGAATGAACCACCAGAGAACAAACTACTTTTGTATACTGGACTGGTAGACACTGAACTAATGGATGACTAGATTCGGGACGGATGGACAGGTAGATAGATAGGTACTGGACTAATGGATGGTTGGATACCGGGTGGATGGGTGTGTAGAAGAATAGATAGATAGATACTGGACTAATGGGCAGATAGATAGATATTGGGGCAGAATGATTGATGCTGGGACGGGAGAACTGAGCTCGGCTCTGGGCGCTGTCCATCAACTCCCGGTGCTGAAACTGGCCACAAACCTCACCTTAAAGCCTAGACTCAAGACGAGAGCAGCTCACGCGCTCAGTGACAGCAGCACAAACCGGATACCCCAGCACCCACTCTGGGAATGTGGGATAGTAACTATAGCCCAGAACAGGAACTAGGGCAAGTCGTGCTGTAAATACAAAAAAACGCTAACTGAATCTTGAAATAATCGTCAGATTCGCAGTTGACGGCGTTTTGCATATTAGTTAATTCAATCATTTGGATGTTTACCCGGATTTTTTTGTCTAACGTCGCTTTATCTGATTTTACGGAGCTTGTGGTCGAATGATAGGAGTTTTAAGGCACTCCGTTGAGAAGACGCAGGTTTGTGAATGTAAATCCACTTAATGTATAAACTGGGCAGGAGCAAATGCAGGCCTCTAAAAATTGGAGACTCATTTAATGTTGCATTCAGACTCCCCAAAATCTCTCGCCCGTAAAGCCCTCCCATCAGGACTTGTGCAAGTTGCCAAGTTTTTGATAGGCAAGGTGATAACGATATTTTTTGTAAAGCAGGGAGTCCTGGATGTGAGTGAGCCACCGTGTGAGTGGACAAGAGTCTGTGTAAATGTGCAGAATCTTTCTTGGACCCAAATGGATTCAGAGATTGTGTGGGATTTACTTTAAAATATCCAGATGTGCTGACAGTTTTATTTAACTCACAATCAGCTTATGTTTTACAGACACTATTCCTAAATTACAGATTTAATCAGCAGAATATTACAAACAGCACCACAAAATTAAAGGGATAGGAGACAAATCTACCCAGATAAATGGTTTACTGCACATTGAAAGACATACACACACACAGACACTGAGAGAGACGGAGGAAGACACACAGACATGGAGAGGCAGACAGACAGACACGGAGAGACACACAGGCAGACGTCCAGAAAGAGCCTCAAAGACACATCCCAAAGAGATTCACAGAGACATCGAGAGAGAGACACAAATAGACATCCAGGCAGACAGAAACACATTGGGAGACACAGACAGAGGCAGACACCAAGAGACACATAGACAGGCACCCAGACAGAGAGAGAGACACACACACACGTACGCACAGAAACGGAGAGACACACGCAAACACAGGCCGAGAGACAAATACACAGGGAACGAGAGACACAGATGGAGAACGAGAAACACGTACAGGAGCCCGAACACTTGGAGACACAGTGACACTCGCACAGAGAACATACCAAACGGTCAGATATCTAGCCGATTGCCAGGTGTTATTTCACAGACAAGAACTGCTCACAATTGAGAGCACTAATCTCTCGAATTAGCCGGAAGATTCTGGTCTGATAGGGTTGTAGGTCAGCTGAAGATTCCCCGAAGCTCCATCCTTTTAATATCAGACCCTAAAGTTTGGGTTAGGAAGTGTCTCGGTGCATGTCTCTCTATGTGTCTCTCTTAGTCTGTATGTGTATAGTCCTCTCATTTTAACATCAAAACTCCCCGGCGCCTCTCCATTCCAAGAATTAAACCCTGGGACATGCTTTATGTAATAGACCACCAGCTAGTTAATCGTTGGGATCTTCCATCGACAGCCCTGTGACCGAAATGACAGATCAGAGATGCATTTAATCCGGGGTCAGAACATTTCGAGATGGTCACCTCCTTTTCTCCAAGTTTCATCAACCCCCACATTTTTTGCACCTTTGAACTTCCCGTCCATAATGCAGATGAACTTTCTCAGCAACTGGGAGAAAGTTTAAGAGCTCACAGCTGGACTGGACATTCAAAGGACAGAGGTAGAGCTGGATCTGTTGAGGGTCACACTCAAGAGATTGTGGGCAATCTGAGTCCGAATGAGATAGTCCAATCCGGGCTGATTCGTGGCATGATAGTTTAACAGTCCATTCGAGATAAAAATCCTTCAGTTATTTTTATATGTTTACATTTATATATATGGTTTCTTCGAGTCTCCTCGATAACCTTTATCCTCAGTTTATAATCTGAGTGCCCATGTTGGACCCTCTCTGTACCCAGCAATAATTTCATTTCAACGATACAATCTATGGGTAAATTTAAAATAAAAGTTTGGATGTGGGAAATAGATTATAATTATTATTTTAAAGGCATGTTAACACCGGGATACAAGTAACCGGTGTCAAAGTTTGGATTGAAACCAGATGTCTACAAATTTACAGCCAAATGGAAATTCAAGATGAAACGGACTAACTGTTTGAAGCCCGAACATTAATCACCCACTTACGCATCCTATGGATACATTTAGCAAATATGTATTAAATATAGTTTGAATCAATCATGATGGAAAAACTCCCACCCCCCAGACCCTTCCCTTTCTTACCTCATTAGAAACATACTGGATAATTCTCTCGTGTTCTTTTCTGAAGCTCACCTTCCAGCCGCGGAGACTGGTCTGTTAATGTCTGTAAGAAGTGTAAACTGACTCAGACACAGTGCTGCTGACAGAACTCGAACTCAGCTCCTACATCTCAGGACCGCTGGCTCCTGCCCAGCCTAGCTTTCTGCCTGTCTTTATTAGCGGTGACAGAAGCAATCAGCCAGGAGGAATAGGCTGGCAGCCTCCCTTATATGGTAGGCTGGAACAATAGGCAGGACTTGACTTCTCTCTCTCTCCCCCCTTCCAACCTTTCGGCAGGGGGCTGTCTGATGAAGCCCCTCTTCCTCCTAATCATCCCACAGGTGACCTGCCAATTACACGGGAGCTCGTGGCGTCATCTTAAAAGGGAAATCTCATTTTCAAAAGAAGAGTCTCCGTGTCAGAGCCTTGAAATACTGGCGAGAAGCCTGGGTCGCGAACAAGCTGTTTGCTGGAATATTTCACTCAATCGTTTGAAGAACGAATTCAAACTGGTGTGTGTTTTTCCCTCTGTGTGTTTGCTTATGTACTGTCAAAAACAAGTAAAACAGAGGGTTGAGGAGCTATTTACGAAGGGTGCTCCATAATTACATTTGATAAAAAAATTCTACCAAATAAAACCTGCAGTAATCTTAGGTGACCTGTTGTAATTTAATTGACAAATGTGATCAATTGTGCATGGGTGTCACTGAGTATTTTCTCTCACTAAGGTTTTAGGATAGTTCAATGTATGTTGGACGTTTCTGAGAGACGGGATAAGGTGTTAATAATAATTCTAACACCACCTTACAGTTTAAAAGTGTTTATTATGCTGGGGTGACACAGAAAGCTTGTCTGTTTCATTTTTCAATTCTAAATTCATGTATTAAAAAAAACAAATACTCACCAACTGGGCATATTTTTGCAAGCTGTTGTTTTTTTAAAAAAAATCATGCTTAGCAGCCCTTCCCGCCCACACACCCGGGTGGCGCAGGGCTAAATCATTCTCCAAATAAAAGCATTTCTAAATAAATTCGTAACCCCTTTGGGCTCGATCATCTGAGTTGTTCGAAACGTAAGTGTGAGTGCCTGGATGCACGCATTTATATTCAGTCCTTGTTGCATCTTACAGCCCTTCTTACAGCAGAGCTGTGAAAATAATTATACATACAAATGTATTTTCGCAGCCTAGATGGAATTCGCCAGTTCCAGTTGCTATAATTCAGTATTAAGTGTGAATTCGATCAATAATCAAGATGAGAATGGGAACCGAGTAGAAACCATCTTTACTGCAAGTCTTATAATAACCCTTTTTTACACTCGATGTGTGTCTGGTTGGTTGATCTCAGCCAGGTGGAACACTGCAATTGACCTCAGCACCTCTGCATTAGAGGACGCGAAAAAAATCAGCTAAATTCGAGGGCGATTTTAACCTAACCCGCCTTTTGGGAAGCTGACCGGATCGATTGCAACGTTGGTTTTACATGCGGCTGGATTTTAATATCCATTGAAGTCACTGGAGAGTAATATTCGGTGGGGTATAAAACCAGCGTTCCATCCGATCCCATGAGTTTCCCACCCAGCCAGTTGGGTTAAAATTACCATCGTGAAAAGTACATGTATGGGGTTTGGATGAGAACAAAATGAGGTTTGGCTGCTGTGTCTTTCCCTTTATGACCAGTCTCACAAACTGTGATCAATGACTCATCATCACTTGAATCTGTGGCTGAACATGACTCTGTGCCCTTGTGCTGCAGCATCAGGGAGCCCTTGAACTAACTTTTTTAACCCTACCCTACTAAAAGAAAATAGGAACTCTGTATGATTCATACAACAAATAAGGGGTCAGTCCTTTACTCTTTTCCCTAATGAATAAACAGGAATTCTGTATGGTTATGATCTCATTGAATGGTGGAACAGGCTTGAGGGGCTTAGTGGCCTACTCCTGTTCCTATGTTAGCCCACCAGATGTTTTGCCCTTGTCACTCTCAATGAAGACGAAACTGTGCATCGTTAATTCAGCAACTGTTCCTTTAGGATTATCTTAAACATGTAAAAAAGATTTTCCTGATTTTCCATGTCATTCTGTGGGAGTTAAAGTTTGTTAAACATCTTAAAACCTGACTTGTTGACTCAAGTCATCGTCATGTCCTGTCTGTGCTGAGCCAGCTGATCTCGCAGGCTGGGCAGTCGAGAAACTACAATTGGGCTAAATGCCCCTGAGCTAAAGTGAGGAAAAATCGTCCAATGTCCCTGCTCATCACTGTCCAGTGACTCCTGCTGTAAATGCATGGTGCGGCGGGGGTGGGCTTTGGGTGAGGACATGATCAGACTCGACTATAATCACTCCCATGGATCACCAGGCTTCCATGGAACTGTACCTCACCTGTGTCATCCTGCAAGGAGCAGAGAAGGGGAAAAAAATATGAAATGAGAGCTCGTTGTAGTGTTGTGTGCTTCATTTTCTCTGAACTCATTTACAAAAGGTTGGAAGAAAGCGACGGCTGCATGATGCTTCTCCAGCCTGCCACCAACAACATGTGTACGTAACACTAGCCGGTGCACACGGTGAGTTGTTCTCAGAAACACGCCATATTTCTAATTCAATTAAACAGCAGCTGCACACAGATTAACCAAACACCTGCTGCTCTGTCTCCAGCCACTTGGACAGGTTGGGGGGAGGTGGGTGTTGGTGGGGGTGGGAGTGCAGTAACATTGGTAAATAAAAGCAGCAGGCAGTTATTGCTTAGAAACAGCCGTCACTGAGTGTATTTGCAATTTATCTATCTAGCAATAAACACACAAATACAGTTTTCCTGGAGGATCTGTATCCAAAACATTAACTTGTCTTTTCTCTTTCAGATGCTCACAGGCCTGCTATGCTCTTCCAGCATTTGCAGTTGTTCTTTTTATTTCCAGATAGTATGAGGTTCTTCTGATGGGCTCGGGGTAAATGAGGGTCCCAGGCCACAGGCCCGGTGCCGGCTATGTTCCGAACAGACCAATTTTGCAAAGGGAATCTCAAACCAGCATTAGGTCCCTCATTTGCAAAGGGCCTAACATATATTTCAGGCGCGGGCTCTGACCGTGTCTTTTTCTGCCTTTACCAATATGGCGGGTGGCGGTCTCCAGGTGTGGAATTTGCGCGTGCATGCCCCCCCACCCCTCCGCCTTATTGCATGATTTAGCGCCTGTTTTATGCCTGTAAAATGGGCACAGCGTGAAACAATTACTGGGCCATTTTGCCTATGTTACCCGAGACGCTAACTATCTGCCCTGGCTCTAAATGAAGCATGTAACATCATTAACCTGGCTCAGGGCTCTGATTGACAGAACAAAAGCTTCAGGCTGCTTTAGCAAAATACTGCAGATCAGATGAAATTAATGACTTTCTCAGATAAAACAAGCTGCCCTCGGGTCGTCATCTTTCCTTAGTTGATTTGCAGCCCGATGATATTTCTCATGCTGTCACAGGGGCAGCTTATTAACACAGTCAGTACAAGCTTCCTGTCAAATACAACTCCCAGCCTGAAACTGACCCATACCATCTAGGCAGCTCCCAGACACCATCTCCAGTCTGTGATGAGTTAGCTGATCCCAACCGAGTTTTGGTTGGGGCGCACATTGTTTATTTTAAATTACGAGAGTAAGATGAGGTACACTAGCCTAAAAATGTGGACGTGTGATTTTGGGTGCATGGGGTGGGTGGGGGTGCAGGGTACGATCCCAGTGTCTCAATGGTGAGGTTCGAGACCTCCCCCACCACCCCGCCGATATTGGGCCTCTGGTCTTATTTCTGGGCGAGTTGCGGAGAGTAAGAGGCAGCTTGCTCAGCGAAGCATTGCTCGAGATCGGGCCGCTGAGATTCTAGCAGCTGCCCTCAGGTAAGTAAGGAAGGGGGGAAGCCAGTTGCCGAGGAGTGGGGGTCGCTAGTCGGGGGATGGGATTGCTTGCTGGGGGGAGGGAGGGGGTTCTCTAGCCAGGGGGGGTGAGATTGTTGGCTGGTTGGTGGGGGGCGGGGATGTGATTGGTAGCCGGGGGGAGTTATTGGTGACTAGGGTGGGGGAGCAAACAGGTCTTGTGGGGAATGATCGGTGACCAGGGGGTGGGATCGATGGCTGGCATGGGCAATCGTTGGCTGGGGTGGGTGATCAGGGGGAGCAATCGGGCCTTGGGCCAGTGGGGAGCACTCCTGCTCCTCCCAGCTCTACATTCAGGTATCTATGGTGGGGTGGGGGGGCCCTTCCTGCCGCTTAGCACCACATTATGCTGTGTGAGTTCAGCATGTGGCGAGTGAAGTGCTGGGGTGATCGAAAATCTAGAACAGTTCCGGCAAGAAGTGCAGAATCCTAATTTAAATAAGTTATTTCCACCTTTGAATGTTCCGATGTGCGCTCCTGACACCAGCACAACCACCTTATAAAATTATTCCCCTCCTTGGCTTGTGGGTCCTGAGGCCCATTACAGCAGGTAAACTGTTACTGGTTGAAAGTGGGACGTTACTATGGCCCCCACAACAAGCAAACCATCTGCCCAGTGAATCTTTGGACAAACATATGAAAATGACAGGCAGGAATAGACCAGCTGGTCCATCAAGCCTGCCCCACGCTCATGACGCTGTGCCATTAAGTGTGCAGCAAAGCTAAACAGTCGGAAGACACAGCGTTCCTGTCCCTACTTAGCTGTAAAATAATAGGTGCGCTGCATACAATCAAATCCATTTCCTCGCTTTGATGGAAGGGGTTCCATCACTAGCTCAGGTCATTTCACACTGATCGATGCTCCACAGTAATTAGAACAGACGTGTCTCCGACTCAATATGGAAACACGAGCAGACTTTAACCAGTCTCTGCCCATCAGATGGAGTTCTGCAGCTCAGATAGACGTTCAAAGCAGCGATAAATTATTCTAAAATGTCATGGTGAGGTCAGTGTTCATTTAAATAACATATATCTGTATCCCATAAACAGCAGCAATCATGTCTAGAAAGAGCAAACTGATTCCAGGTGGTGACTGGATTCAATCAAAACTCAACATAAGTGAACGAGAGGTTTCCTGAAAACTTTGCAAATCAATTCTAAATATAAATAGGATAGACCAGACATCGTTCCCTGCGCGGTGTGCTTTTTCACTAATTTTCTCCCTTAATGCTGCTCACTTTGGCTGGGTATGTCTCCATGGACATCATGGTCTTGATATTTACAGGGAGTCAGGGAGGGGGCAGGGCCGTGTGTTTGCTGGGGGTGGAGGGGGGGAAGCGCGGGGACAACCCTGAGATGTCGGGAACGTGGAGGATCTGCCAAATTTAACGACAGCCTTTGCATAGTCTGCACCTCGCTTCAGTGCGTCCCGCAACACGTACTCCTGGACCTTGGAGCGTGCCAGTCAGCAGCACTCGGTCGTGGACAGCTCCGTCAACTGGAAGACCAGCAGGTTTCGGGCGGACCGAAGGGCTTTTTCTCACCGAGTTGATGGTCTTCCAGCAGCAGTTGATATCTGTCTCGGTGTGCGTCCCGGGGAACAGCCCGTAGAGCACAGCGTCCTGTGTTACCGAGTCATGGTTCCCAGATACCACATAGATTCCCATGCACGTAGGAAAACTTTCTCTGCACCAGAGCACCCCTTCCCTCCTTCCATTTCTGTGGGTGTGACCACCCCACCTTAGCAGGGATGGGCTACACATAACAACATGAGTGCATAAAACACAAAGAGTGCCGGAAATACACAGCAGGTCTGGCAGCATCTATGGAGAGAAAAGAATCAGATCAACATTTCAGGTGTGGACTCTCTGACTGACCTGATGCAGGAACCTTCTATTGTTGTTCAAGATTTCAACATTCAGTGTTTTCCTTTTGATCAGCTCGACTGCGATGCTTTCAGAATTTTTAATCTGCGTTCAGCGTTTGACAGGCTGGAAGCTGGGAACACTGAAACAGATTTTATAAATAAATAAAGATATATATATATATAACTGAGAGAGGGAGAAAGAGAATGAAAGGAAAGAAACAACAAAGGAAGGAAGAAAAGGAAAGGAAGGAATAAAAAGAGTGAAAAGAATGAAACAAAAGATCGAAGGAAGAAAATGAAGGAAAGAAGAAAAAGGGAAGAGAGAAAAATGGCTGGAAGATTGTTTCCTTCAAATTGAAATGAAAGAGTTAACATTTGGGAGGCACATTGTTCATTTGGGGAGGGAAAATAAACATTGTTTGCAGCTGCTTTGAACATCAAAACCTGTTCAAAAAAATCTCCTGGTCTGGAAGGAAGGAGAACAATAAAGTAATAATTTCTCATTTCCACTGATGAAACACTTGGAGCACCTGAGAAGTTTGTGGTTACGGGTGCTGATTATTATTGTTACTCTGCTGCTCTTTACTGGTCACCTAACATCTAACACACCCTTGAGCTTGATGTCCATTATGGGAACCCTTATTAAAGATAACAAACATCCTGGGGCCTCTAGATAGAGATAAAATCATGAAAGATAGCCAATATGGATTCATGAAGGGGAGGTTTTGCCAATCTAACTCACTAGTTTTTCTTTGAGGGCGTGACAAAAGAGCTTGATAGGGATAAGAAAGTGGATTTGATGCACTTGGATTTCAGTAAGGTCTTTGATATAGTTCCTCAGGAAAAGCTGGTACTGAAAATAAAAAAGCGATGGATAGATAATTGGTTGATTGATAGAACCCAGAGGATAGTGGTACAGGATGGCCCTGGGAGAATGTTACCAGTGCGGTTCCACAGAGCCTACTGGGTGTGTGTGGAGGGGTTGGGGGCGGTGATGTAATTCTGGCTCTTCTAGCTCCTCTCCCTCCTCAGCCCCCATTTTAAAAATTCCTAAACACTTTTTCTTGGAGGTAGTTCCGCTTTTAACTTACTGATTTCCCAGCGCTGAGCTTGGCTTTTGGAAAAGCATTTCATAGTGATGAAACAAATCATTTTCAGACGATTGAAGAACAGATGGGAGACCTTGATCAGAAAAGAGATGTTTGAGCAGTGATCTTACTGAGACATATGATAGTAAATTTATTACTTTAAATTAAATTGAGGGTGTAGGACAAGGGGACACTGGTTCAAACTAGTAAGACAATTTAAGATTGAAACAAAAAAAATTAATTTAAAAGAAGGCATGATTAACGTATGGAATAGGCTTTCAAGAGTAGTGGAGCCAAAATCCCTGAATTTTTTTGAGAAACAACTGGATGCTGAAATAAGGATATGTAAGAATCTCTTTGGCTGCATGAATTAAGAAGGGCCGAATGGCCTTCCCACTCAGTAATTATCTTGTGATATCTTGTGAGACAGATTACCGCCTGATAGAGAAGTGGAAAGAGAGAGCTGGGGGGTGGGAGGGGCGGGGAGTTGTAACGTCAGTGCAGACACAAAGGCTGAAAATAGGATTCAAAAGATTAATTTAAAAAGAAGCAGCGTGTTCTGCCTTTCCCCGAGCATCCTACTTTATTCACGAAAGAGACAATCAGACAATTTCATTTCGTACTAATTTTTTTTCTAAGTAGAGACGCATGTAAATTGTACCAACTGTCAATCGTTCATGAACTAGGTTAATACCGATCTTCAGATTAGGGCCCATGGGCTGCTTATTGAGTGGGTGATCGTCAAGGGGAGAGGAAGAAAAAAAAACCCTGTACGATACTTGCAAGCTATAATCAGATTAACCAGGCAGCAAAATCAATGAGAAGGTCAACATTACCGTTTTACACAGCACAGGGTTTAAAGGTCCAGGAAACAGATGTTCGTCTGTATCAGTGTTAAACAAATATAGGCAGAATGGGCCCCTGTTTGTTTTAACAGATCATGTGTAATTCATTCTATAAAGTAACAGGGAATATATGTTTGATTTAACGTGACCAGAACAGGCTTGTTCCCGCCCCGCACCTCATTGTGCCATGTTTCAATTTTTCAGTCAGCGCCCAAACCTCTTTATATCATTGCTTAATTGATTGATGAGTTTCATCTCTTCCCTCTCCCCTAAATGGCGCAGTTGTGGTGCTGAGCCATACAGATGGGATGCATGAATTAAGAAATTGTAAACAATTTTACAACACCAAGTTATAGTCCAGCAATTTTATTTTAAATTTAAAATAAAATTGCTGGACTATAACTTGGTGTTGTAAAATTGTTTACAATTGTCAACCCCAGTCCATCACCGGCTTCTCCACATCATGAATTAAGAAAGGCCGAATGGCCTTCCCACTCAGTAATTATCTTGTGAGACAGATTACCGCCGAATAGAGAAGTGGAAAGGGAGAGCTGGGGTGTGGGAGAGATGGGGAGTTGTAACGCCAGTGCAGACACAAAGGCTGAAAATAGGACTCAAAAGATTAATTTAAAAAGAAGCAGCGTGTTCTGCCTTTCCCCGAGCATCCTACTAGAAATTTCCCAGGTTCCACCCCTGGTTAGTGCTGAGTTAGCTCATCTCAGTCATGTTGGCAATTGGGGGTGGGGAGGGCTACGCTTGACTTCAACACCCTGGGCTAGAGGAGGAAAAGAATCAGCCAGGGTTCCCGCTCTTGATCACACTCCAGTGACCCATGTTGGGAAGTGCACATGCGTGAATGTTGGGCGAGGACATCCCAGGACCTACTCTAATAGGTGTGAATCCCCTTTAAGAACTGAGTGCCCTTTTGGGAAAACCGCAGTGGCTGCATTTAACAGTTGTACAGCCTGTAACTGCAGTATCGTCATCAAACCGAGCCACGGTTCAACCCACACCTGCCATTCTCGAACACCTGCTGCGCAGGATCGGAGGGGCCTCGATGTAGACAGGAGAGCAACTCCCTCCCTGCCCCCATGAAACTGCGTGAGTGAAGAAGGTCTGTGTTAGAACTGATCCAAGATTCATGATGTTAATATTCTGTGGCTTCACATTATCTTTCTTTTATTCTCCCCTCCTCCCCTGAAGGTGCTGACTGTTGTTGGGGTATGCGTTCCACAGGAACTGGCAGCCCTCAGCTACCTACTCAAGTGGCCATTCTTTATGCGTGAGCCTAGGTGGGACATTCAGCTGTGGGGTGGGGGGCGGTCATCACATATGAGTCCTCTCGCATCCTGACACGTGCACACTGCACACACTGATCAGGAGCAAATGCCAAGTTAGATGATCTCAGCACTGAAATCAGCCAGTGTTCATGTTCCTGGCCACTATCCAATGGCTCCTGCTGGAACTGTCACGTCAGGACAGGATCCATGGTAAGATATCTTGCCCACACTCACTGCCTAGGCTCAGACGTGATGAATGGCCACAAGGTTGAGGTACCAGTGGGTGGTGAGCAGTGTGGAACCCACACACCAACAAGAGCCAGCGACTTCAGGGAGAAGGAGATACAATAGGAAAAATGGAAAGAAAACTCCTGGTTTGTGGGGAAGTGGGGCTGGTTGTGGTATTGAAGCTGGAGTCCTGATCATACAGTGTAAGCCGCTGCTTGTTCTGTTAAACACTCACATGACTTCACGCCTGACTTGCTGAGGAATATCATTTTCAATTATCAAACGCAGAGTCCCGTACAGAAGGCATCGAGCATAATGTGCTAAGTTACAGACAGTTATTTGCAGGATCCTGGCAAGCATTTGATTAGATTTCTCCAGCTCAGATCACAGAGTGATAACTAAGAGTTTGGAAAGGATGGATTCGTTACTGAGCTTTACACCCCTCCTCCCCCCTCTTTTCAGGTAAATCGTGAACCTTAGAATCACAATCGGACCTGATATCGAGTGTGTCCCTGGCCTTTTATTGAAACACAATTATAGTGGAAGGTAATTTACCATCAGTTACAACCTGTGGATATTTTAATCTAGTACAGTGCTGCTGATACATTTTATGACTCCCAAATTGTGAAAACGAGCAAACTTTATGAATGTGTGCTACCAACAGGGAGCCCTGCCTTCATGGATGTGTACATTGGGAAGTTGCGGAAGTGCTCCCCTGATAGTTACTCCCACTGGGCAAGGCTTCTTACTGGGAGTGTGCACTTAACCCTTAAAACTACACATAAACAAACACAGGTAGGGGGTGGAGATAATAATACTGGAGGAAGGTTTTCTCTTGTGCTATGCAAAGCAAGAAGGATTTGCATTTATAGGGCACTTTATTGCATTTCTCAGAAATATCTCAAGTGCTTCACATACAGTGAATTACTTTGACATGCAGTGGCCTGTTCTTATGTAAGCAAATACAGCAGCCGTTTTGTGCACAGCAAGATCCCACAAGCAGCAATGAGATGAATGATCAGCCGATCTGTTTTTGGTGAAGTTGGCTGAGGGAGGAATGTTGACCAGGATACTGGGGATTTCCAGCTCCTCTTCAAACACCCACCTGAACCATGGGAGCAGGCAGAGAGCTTCTGTTTAATGTCTCATCCAAAGGACAGGATGCATGAAGGTGTTTATAAAGGACCTATTTACAATTTTAATACATGTTCCACACAAATGGAAATCTCTCCCTCCCAGGTCTGAAATTAACTTAACTTTATTTTAATTTTGCCAACACTGTCTGCTCTTCTCCTGAAGGCTTGTTTTCCACTGGGGCACAGTTCCACCAGTGCTGACCATCCTCCACCATCTCAATCAAGTGGCAATTCTTCATGTATCAGTCAAGATAGTGAGTGTTGGCAGGCTGTTTAACCATGGGGATTATCACAGCTGAGCCTGATTCTGTCCTCAGTCAACTTCTGCCCTCAGGAGCAGGCAATATCAGCAACTGTCATTTGTGGGCTAAAGTAATTGGCAGCAGGGCGGGAGCTAATTTGTGTAAGTAGGAAAATTCTGTCTAAGTATCTTAATTTCAAAATGTATTTGAAAATAGTTAAACCCCTGTGATGAAAGCCGATTGAGTTGGAAGCTTTCACATAAATATTTGGGTTAATTTGAAATGTTACATTTTTTTTACACACGCAATTTCATGAAGAATTAGCTAACTCAGCAAGTCTCCATCCTTTGGGAACTCAGGATAAGAGATCACGTTCTGACTCCCGCTAGGTTACACTGATATCTGATGTAGAATTTCAATTTTTCCAGATTCCTAAACAGTGTGATTACTTGGTCAGCTTGTAAGGCGTAGCTTACAAGGCGTGTTTCAAACTGCAGATTCACACATTTCACATTGTTTTTTCTCCAGGCGCATTAAGGTGGCAGGTGGCTCAGCGGATGAATGCACTGCCTGGTGTGGCACTGAGCCACACAGATCAAGACGATCCCACATTTGAACTAATCTCAGTCAAGGTGGCAGTAGAGATGCTACAATTGATCTCAGGAACCCCGGGCTAGGGAGAGGAAAAATAAAGGAGGGGCCCTGCTCCTGATCACGATGCAGTGACTCCTGCTGGAAATTGTGTGTGCATATGGAAGTCAGTAAGGACATGTTCAGGTTGTGATGATCTACATGAATAAGGAGCCTGCCAACACTCAGGCCTACATTTTTTTGCTATGGCACCGTTTATATCCAAATAGCTGATGGTGGGTTTTAGAGGCTCAAATAGAAGTGTGCAGTTGTACCGAATTCTCCAAGGTCTGTTCAATAATAGAGTCCAGGTGCAGGTTTGGATGGGTGCAGGGAGCACACTAGTTGGGGTGGGGGGTGGGTGGGGTGGTGGTGGCAACGTAAATTGATGGTTGCTGAACTGGAGGTAGTTCTCGGTACTGTATGGATGAAAGACTTGCATTTATATAGCACTTTTCACGACTCACGGCGTCCCAAAGTGCTTAACAGTCAATGAATTACTTTTTAAGTGTAGTCACTTTTGTAAACAGCAGCCAATGTGTGCACAGCTAGCTCCCACAAACAGTAATGTGATAATGACCAGATAATCTGTTTTTAGTGACGTTGGTTGAGGGATAATATTGGCCAGGACACTGGGGAGAACTCCTCTGCTCTTCTTTAAAATAGTGCCATGGGACTTTTTACATCCACCTGCGAGGGCAGGCAGGACCTCTGTTTAACATCTCATCCGAAAGACGGCACCTCCGACAACGCAACGCTCCCTCAGAACTGCATTGGAGTGTCAGCCTAGATTTTGTGCTCTAGTCCCTGGTGTAGGACTTGAACCCACAACCTTCTGACTCAGAGGTGAGAGTGGTACCACTGAGCGACAGCTGACACCTGAACATCATAGATATGGGTGTGACAAAAATTAAACATTTTTGACTAAGATTTAGCTGGATATGGGCTCCTTTAATTCTCTCTCTATAGATAAGGGGCTAGAAACCAGGTTGACACACAGAAGAATGTTCCAAATCATTTTATCACAATCATTGTAACAAGCCATCTGGTGACAGATGTCCTATGAAGGGGCCATTCAATTCAAATACAAACATTTTGTTTGACTTTTTCAAATATGCATTTATTTGGCAGCTCTTTATGAATTTAAAGACAATTACTTAAATTCTGCTTGGTCCTGGTCACTTTTGAAGCTATTTATCAGCCTGACCTTTTGAATTCAGTGAATCTGCCTGAAGCCTTCAAAGGGAGTTAGTCAGGTCAGATAGATTCCACAGGTGGTGAGAAAAAGAAAGGAAGCACTAGATAAGAATATTACTTATATCATAGTTTAGCACAGCAATCGTGAACTATTTATGTTCTACTGCACAGGGAGCTAGCTAAGCTTAATAACTACAGTGCAAATGTGTCCTTTACATCACCTTACTGCCAAATGGCAACCCTGGACACCCATTTCACGTGACCATGACTTACCTTTCATGTCCTGCACACCAGAACTTCAGGAAATGGTTTGCATGACATCCCCATCTGTAAATAACGAGGCAGGTACTTCCTACGCCGCTGGTCCCCAACCCTGGAAAATACACCTTGGTACAATGTGGGTGGAGTTTTGGCAGGATGGAACTCCTGACCCCTTGCTGCTAATAGTCACCCAACTCACACCGCTACAATGGGCAACTTGCAGCGGAGGAAAATAGGCTTCATTGCCTAGGCTACATGAATAATTGCCACTTAGGTGAGGAAACAGAGGGCAGCTGGCACCCGTAGAACCATACCCCAGTGTGAGTCTGTGCCTTCAGGGGAGAGAGTATTCAATTTTTATTCAGAGTTTTTAAAAAATAGCATCAAGATTTTTTTTTTTGAAATGAGCCACGTTCCAGATCCTGATGTAGTGTAGATTTTATAACCACTGAGCACTAGGAATTGAGTTTGCTGCTGAAAGAGGTCTCCAGATGGATGAGGTCGATTTATAATATTCAATGGTCTCCTGATGTCACTGTCTGCTGGTTGAATTTTTCTTCTGATAAAATCTCAATGCAGTAACGTAGTAATTTTGGAAAACAACATAAAGGACTTTAATTTAAAGTATCTGACAGATGAGTGGTTTAGTGTGCACTGCTTGAAGAGCTTTGCTTTTCGATTGAGCAGTGAGTGCTTTCCCAATGAAGCGATCAGCCCTGTTTGTTCATTCCCAGCCTCTCTCCACTTTCCTGCAGTCAACCCCAAGGCTCAATAGAAAGACAGCAAACTTTACAAAATGCAGCCAGACACTTCAGGATGACCCATGACCTAATTCCATCTGCCCATCTGATTATTGATTTATAAGTATTGCTCCGAAGATCATAGAAATTACAGCACAGAAGGCCCGTCATGTCAGTCTCAGTGCTAGCTCCTCATCAGAGCTAACTGCCCTAATCCCACATTGTTCTTCTTATTTGATTGAAATATGTTTTAAATCTATTTTGTTCACTCATCTCCCCATCACTTACCTCTCTTTGTTCCTCCTTTATCTGCAGTGATTTCCTTGCTGTCAGGCCACTTTCCACAGAGAAAAGGAAGAAATACAGAGAGCTGCATGAGGAGTTCAAATAATTAAAGTTCATTTCTATCTCTGGATTAAATCTGATCCATGGGACGAGCGGACAGGGTGCAACATTCTGAAACACAGGACTGCGAAAGATTCAGACAAAACAGAGAATCCTGCAGAGAATTGGTGATGTTTGGAGTAAACTGCTTTGACCTATGAATGGGAAATCCGTATTCATTGAAGAGCCGGGCAAAACACTACTTAAATCAGGAGAGAACAGAAGGATAGAAAGAGAGCTCGAGAGGGTCGGTCACATACATGGGTGCAATGGTGAAGGATGATACTGAAGGGAATGTCTAACTCCAAAATAAATATATAGAATGAATATAATTGGTGCAGGGATAAGAACATAAGAAATAGGAGCAGGAGTGGGCCTTACAGCCCCTTGAACTTGCTCTGCCATTCAATCAGATCATGACTGATCTTCGACCTCAACTCCACTTTCCCGCCTGATCCCCATATCCCTTGATTTCCCCTTGAGTCCAAAAATCTATCCATCTCAGCCTTGAATATATTCAATGACTCAGCATCCACAGACCTCTGGGGTAGAGAATTCCAAAGATTCACAACCCTCTGCGTGAAGAAATTCCTCCTCATCTCAGTCTTGAATGGCCGACCCCGTATCCTGCGATTATGCCCCCTAGTTCTAGACACTCTATGGATGGGAGAGGAGAATGGGTTCAGACAAGCCAATATTCTTTTCTTAGTCCCTGTTTGTTTTTACCTCCTGCTAGAAGTGTGGACTTCAGGTGAGGACAGGCTCGTGCTCAGCTGCGATGCTCTTTGTGGTCAAATAGTAACATACATAACACAGGAACACAGTAGTCTGCCAGCATTCATCATGAAGGCTCATGCATGAAGTATAACCACTTGGGTGAGGTTACGGGAAGGCAACACTACTCACTGAATAGTGCCCCAGTTGACGTCAGCACAACAAAATTGCATTTATATAACACCTTTAACGTAATAAAATGTCCCAAGGTGCTTCATAGCAGCGTTATCAGGCAAAATTTGATACCGGGCCACATAAGGATAAATTAGGATAGATGACCAAAAGCTTGGTCAAAAAGGCAGGTTTTAGAGCACATAACTGATAGTTGCTGTTTATTAAAATGTAGAAATGTGCAGTTTGATTTATGCAATTTAATGATGTCACGTATGGCACACTGTAAACCTTCCCACGCAGTGCTGTTTAAACGTTGTTTTTGAGTTTCTTGTGTCGCAAGCTCCCTTTTAAAAAATGAACATAATTGGATTTGATTCTTGCTGCGAGCTGGTCTGTGCATTGGGTCTGCTTAGAATACCTCACCATTAGACAATCACAGAAATAAAATAATTTCTTGCAGATGGTTAATGAGAGGAAATACTTGCAAATTGAAAGCTGAAAGTGCATCCTGTTCTCCATAAAGATTATTGAATACACCCTCAGCTTTCTCTCTTGCCTTAGCTCTCGCTCCCCCCTTTCTCTCTCCACAGTTCTGAAATAAATGCAATACTCGGGCTCATTACTAACACGACCCTGGACTGAGTGCCTGCACCCACCATAATATTCATCAAAATCCTTTTAGCAATTGCATCAGGAGCAAGGTATAAGGCATGGAGCTGAAGTAGCTGCTCACGTCAGATACCGTTTTGGTGTCCTTTCATTCTCTCTCTCTGCCTCAATTTACTTAATGCAGGAAGGTGAATGGGGCTTAAGTGGAGTGAGATGCTCGGGTCATTGTCTGAACAAAATGCTTTTTATTTCTAGAGGCAGTGATGGAGAGCGAGCCAGTTAAGAGTGCCCGTGAACACACTGCGACACGACACACATTCATGCCCAGAAGTCCTTAAATGGCCAGCTCTCAGCCAAACTAGTAAAAGGTGCGTTGGATGGAGAGAGAACTAAGAGATGAATGAGCCCCGATTCCCCACCGCCCCCCTCGTCTCCTGATTTTCCTGGGATGGTTCCATCGGTACCAGCCACCTCCTGGTACCTCACCCAGGTGACCAGTCTTCATGTAAACCTCGACGTTGAGGGGCCGTTGAGGGGGTCACTGCTCCTCAGATGTTGACTGTGCCCATCCCCCAAATGAGTTGACCGTGGACCATAATCCGAGGTCGGCTCATTTAAATATTTTAGCGGCTTAGCGCATTGACGGCCCCTCGGGGGAGGGGGTCAGGGACAGGAATGTCGAGGCCAGTAGCAATGGAAGGGCTGCTGGATGCTCGTTCGTGCCACCACTTTTTCCTGTGCTAAAAGGATCAGAGCACGAGGGCCTCTTTCATTACTTGGTCACTGGAGGCCAAAGAAGAGAAGTGGCAGGCAGGAGGGTGACCCTTTCAAATTGGCACTATGCACTGGGAGTGTCTGAACAGCTACATTATGGGGCCGACCCCTCACTTACATAGAAACTGGTGTCATCATAAACCTAGTGCATAGATGCACTGGCTCTGATCAGCCCAGGTGCTTTGTCGGGGTCTTATCACTGCTACAGTAACGGGGCACCGAGCAGTACTTGGTGCCTCATTATGTGGGCAATTGGTGCCCGAATTGCATCGGCGCCAAGCATCACATTTTTGGCCCCTGTATCAGCAGGCTATTCAACTGTGGGGACATTATGACCAATCCTGATCGTGTCATCACCCAATGTCCATACACAAGCACTTTCCAGCAGGAGTCACTGAACAGTGATCAGCGGTGGGAATGCTCGCTGGTTTCCCCTCCCCCCCCAACCCTAGGGCACTGAGGCCAATTATCACGGGTTGGAATGTGTTACCACAGTATAACACACTGACTGGAGTGTGTTACACACTGGAGAATGCACAGAAGAGACATTTTGTATTCGTTCTTGGGATGTTGGCAAAGCCGTATTTATTGCTGAACCCTAGATGAGAAAGTGGTGGTTGTCCTTTTCCTTGAATTGCTGCAGTCCTCATCGTGATGGTGCTCCCACAGTTGTGACAGGTAGGGAATTCCAGGATTTTGACCCAGCAAAGGTGAAAGGACGACGATATATGTCCAAGACAGAATTGTGTGTGACTTAGAGGGGAATCTGCCGGTGTTACGTTCCCGTGACTTTGCTGCTTTTGCCCTTCTCTGTGGTAGAGGTTGCAAAGCTGGGAAGTGCTGTTGAAGTGAGCTTGGTGTAGTTGCTGCAGTGCATTCTACAGATCGTACATATTGCAGCCATAGTGCACCAGTGGTGCAGGGGGTGGAGATTGAGGTCAGTGGCAGGGGTGCCAATCAAACTGACTTTATGCTGGATGGTATTGAGCTTTTTAAGTGTTATTGTCGCTGCATCCAACCTAGTGAGTGGTGAGTATTCTATCACACTCCTGACTTGAGCCTTGTAGATGGTGCAGAAGCTCTGTGGGATCAGGAAGTGAGCCAATCATCACAGAATACCCAGCCTCTGCCCTAACTGTTGTAGCCAACACAGGATAAGGACACAGGAAAGCATGTTACACACCAGATAACACATAGCCTAGAGTATATATTGCAACTGGATAACGCACAGGATGAAGCATCTTGCACAAAGGATGGAGTTTGTTGCACACAGAACACAAAGGCTGGCATTACACACTGGATGACACAGGCTGGAGTGTATAATTCACAGGATAACGCACAGAATGGAGTGTATTACACACATGATAACGCACAAGATGGAATGGCATGCTGGATAATGCACGGACTGGAGGGTATTACACAGGATGACACAAAGGCTAGAATGTGTTACACACATGATAACACACAGGATAACGCACAGGCTGAGCGTATTATACACTGAATAATGCACAGACTGGGGTAGACAGAGATGGACCCTCCTGCTGCCTGGTTATATTTTTCTTATACATTTTCCATGAGGCCATCATAGGCCCTTAACCTGCGATATCCGTTTAAATTTTACAACTCAACTGATTTACAATTCATTGCATTTTTCTAATTATTGCCCATTTGGAGGCCTGAGTTTAAGTTTATGACCCCTGAAAGTGATGAGTGACATGTTTTTGCTTCGGCAGCTGTTGAAATTGTTACTAAATTTTCATTATTATTATTGGAGTCTCAGCTTGGCTCAGTTGGTAGATCTGTCACCTCTGAGTCAGAAGGTTGTGGGTTTGAGCCCTGCGCCAGGACTCGAGCTCATGATCTAAGCTGGCACTTCAGTTCAGTACTGAGAGAGCACGGCATTGCCGCAGCTGGCAGCTTTCGGAAGGGACATTAAATTGTGATCCCATCTGCCTGTTCAGGTGAGCCTTCAAACTAGTGGGGAAAACATCAACAAGAACTTTCATTTATATGGCGTGTTTAATATGGAACAATGTCCTAAAGTGCTTCACAGAGGCAGAATGAAAAACAGAAACCAAGGAAGAATTAGGAGGGGTGACCAAAAGCTTAGTCAAAGAGATAAGTTTTAAGGAGAGTCTTAAAGGAGGCGAGGTAGAGTGGCCAAGGGGTTCAGCAAAGGAATTCCAGAGTGCTGGGGCCTAGATGGCTGAAAGCATGGGCTACCGATGATGGGGTGAAGGAGGAGGCGGAATGCAAGTTAAAAGAAAGCATCTTCTAATGGTAGGGGGTTGTAGGAGCTTATAGAGATATGAAGGAGCGAGGCGATGAAAGGATTTAAATAAATGGATAAGAATTTGGAATTTGGGAGATCGGAAGCCAATGTCAGTCAGTGAGGTCTGGAGTGATGGGCAAACAGGACTTGGTGAGGGATGGGATTCTACAGCAGATTTTGGATAAGCTTAAGTTTATGAAAGATGGAGGATGGGAGGCCAGCCAAGACAGCACTGGAGCCATCAAGTCTGGGGGGTCACAAAGGCTTGGATGAGGGTTTCAGCCACAGATGGGCTGAGGTAAGAGCAGAAGCCACAGAGGGAGAAGTAGGTGATTTTTGTAATGGAGAGGCCAAAGGCACAGAAACTCACGTCAAGATCAAACAGGATGCCAAGGCTGCGAACAACCTGGTTCAGTCTGAGACATTGGCCAGGGAGGGTGATGGAGTTAGTGGCAAAGATACAGAGACTGTGTCGGTGGCTGAAGACGACGGCTTTAGACTTCTCAATATTCAGCTGGAGGAAATTATAGCTCATCCAAGACTGGATGTTAGACAAGTAGTCTGATAACTCAGAGGCAGTGGAGACGGTAGAGTTGGTATTCTGAAGGATGAATCAAATGGCCTTCTTTGTCCAGACCAATCTGGTGATATTGTCATAGTTGATTCATACAAATGTGGGCAGAAAAATGAAAGAGTTATATAAGAGTATAGTCTCACGTTGTATTTCAGTGGCTTTATCCAGTGAGTAGCTGAACCTTCAAGGCCAGATGATCTCAGGTTTGACCTGTGGTCTATGCTGAGTGCATCCAACAGTAGAGACTACAATGGGCCTCAGCACCTCCAGGGTTCCTTGTCCAATTTACTATCCAGTTACTCGAGGTGGGAAGTATGCACGTGTGAATTTCAGGGTGAGGACAGAATCAGATCTGGTCAACCTGCCCCCAAGGTCAAATATCCTGACGATACTCATCATCTCGCTCATACATGAAAATAGTCACTTGGGGAAGGTACTGGACGGTGCCCTTGATACAGTGCAGTACCCCAGTACGAGTCAGTGTCTTTGGGGGAGGAGGATAGAAAATGGCCAAAAAACATAAAATGAGATGACTATTATTTATTTATTCTGGATAAATTCTCAGACTCATTAAATATTAGGGTTACAACCCCTCAGTCAGGTACACCCAGAGAGGGGGTAAAGCTCCCTCTACAGGGAGAGCGGGGTAACTGCAGGATATAACGCATCCTCTACAGGGAGAGAGGGGTAACTGCAGGGTATAGACTCCCTCTACAGGCAGAGCGGGGTAACTGCATGGTATAGACTCCCTCTACAGGCAGAGCGGGGTAACTGCATGGTATAAACTCCCTCTACAGGCAGAGCGGGGTAACTGCAGGGTATAAACTCCCTCTACAGGCAGAGCGGGGTAACTGCATGGTATAAACTCCCTCTACAGGCAGAGCGGGGTAACTGCAGGGTATAAACTCCCTCTACAGGCAGAGCGGGGTAACTACAGGGTATAAAGCTCCCTCTACAGGCAAAGCGCGGTAACTGCAGGGTAGCGTCCCCGCGAATCCTGGTAGGAAACGGGACCTGTTTTAAGTTTCACAGATCGTGGCTCCAGCCCGGGCGCGCTGCTGGCCGGCTACAAACTCTCACTAACCAACCTGTTTCGTGCATTAAACAGCTAGAAGGAAACATCAGCACTGATCACAGTCGCCGGCTGAGTACCGGGCGCGGTGCAGTGTGGGATAGGTCGCCAGTCGCCGGCTGAGTACTGGGCGCGGTGCAGTGTGGGATAGGTCGCCAGTCGCCGGATGAGTACCGGGCGCGGTGCAGTGTGGGATAGGTCGCCAGTCGCCGGATGAGTACCGGGCGCGGTGCAGTGTGGGATAGGTCGCCAGTCGCCGGATGAGTACCGGGCGCGGTGCAGTGTGGGATAGGTCGCCAGTCGCCGGCTGAGTACCGGGCGCGGTGCAGTGTGGGATAGGTCGCCAGTCGCCGGCTGAGTACTGGGCGCGGTGCAGTGTGGGATAGGTCGCCAGTCGCCGGCTGAGTACCGGGCGCGGTGCAGTGTGGGATAGGTCGCCAGTCGCCGGCTGAGTACCGGGCGCGGTGCAGTGTGGGATAGGTCGCCAGTCGCCGGCTGAGTACCGGGCGCGGTGCAGTGTGGGATAGGTCGCCAGTCGCCGGCTGAGTACCGGGCGCGGTGCAGTGTGGGATAGGTCGCCAGTCGCCGGCTGAGTACTGGGCGCGGTGCTGGGCAGTGAGCGGAAGGCCTGGCTCTTACACCGTGTATCAGGTAAGTGCAGAGTGAGCGCGGGGCCGGGCATGGAGCCCGGGGACGCACCGGTGCTCACAGCTAGGCCGAGACACAAAGGTAGACCCACAGCCGGCCACTGAGCGCCCTGGCAACGGGCCCACTCCCAAGGAGTCCCTGAAAACAGGCACGGGGGCCTCGGCGGTAGGGACTGGCGATGGGCACGGGTTGCTATGAACCTGGATACGGTATTGTGAGCCCCAATAAGCGGAGCTGTGTGTATCTGAGCATCATTAATTCTGTCATTGCTGCCCACTTTCAGTTTACTTTAAAGTGTTAATTTGAGGGGATACTTTTAAGCATGATACAAATTTGCTCCACTATTATGTCCTTCAAAGCCTGCTTCTGTCTGACCATTTTTCAGTGATCATGTTCGCAGAGTCTTAAATTAGATGGCTTGAAGCAGCTGTTGCATCACTGCTCGTTTGCAATGAAATAATGTCATTTACAGTGCTGATGTAGCCCTATATTGTAACACAGTAATGGTTGGAGGGGTGCATGTGTCAGAGTAATGCCAGTATTTGTGTCCCTCCTTGTTATTCATGGGCAGCTCAGTCATGCCCAAAAGGCCATTACTATCCCATTCACACATTTCCCTCTACTGTGTTCTACAGATAAGCTTCTATGTTACTTTTCAGCCAAATAGACTATGTTGTGGTGTCTCCAGCACAGAAGTTAAATTCCATGGGAGGATTGAGGAAAGTATTAAAGGAAAGAGAAATTTCAGATCAGGCAGTCACTCATAGGCTGAGGAAGTTAAGGTATCGGGCCCAGATGAACTTCATCGAAGGGAAAATTAGAAACAAGAGTAGTGCCTGAGGATTGGAATGTAGCTAATATAATACTGGCCTTAAAAAGGGGCAAAGGCATAACCCTGGGAATTATAGGCCAGTGAGCCTAGCAGTTGTTGTTAGTGAAATATTGGACGATATCTCTGAAAGAGGGGATGATGAAACACCGAGGGGCCAATTTTAACCTAACCACACCCCCCCCCCCCCCTGTTGGGAAACTGACGGGATCAGGACGCTGGTTTTACACCCACTTGATTTTACTCTCCGTTGAAGTGAGTAGAGAGTAATATTGGGCGAGGTGTAAAACCAGCATTCCACCTGATCCCATGGGTTTCCCGCCCGTCCAGTTAGGCTAAATTTACCCCCTTAGATAGATATAGAATATTATATGGGAGATAGTCCCAGTATCTAAAGTCTGTATTCATAACTGTAGTTTCACGTCCCTGGCATCACCCTGATGAATCAATGGTCTATACTCTATGGTTTGATGTCCTTGGTATCGATGTGCCTTAGGAAATATTTCACTTAAACCATTTTAATGTTGTGCGACTCTTCTTATGTGATATTCATAATCAATCCTCTAATTGCATCCCGAGGGACCACAACATGGTAGGAAGCCTTGCGTACTGATGGGACGATAACTCCTGGTCGGGCCACTCAAGCCAGACAGGTGGAAAGTCGGAGCCAGCCTAAAGGCAGTCCACTGGTCCTCCTAGTAGGACGTTGTGAGTCAGACTAATGACCTGGTCACGTAAAAATGCCTTTCCTTATGGAAACCAGTCTGTTACAGATGTAAAAATAAATATCAACTGCGGAAAACCACGATCTGCTGGATGTAAGGCAAGACGATATAATGAAGTCAAATATCTTACTCTGGACAGACAGCAGTGAAAGAAATGGGTTGCCTCAAGTGCCACTAGGCACAGGATACTCTAACTAACTAACCTCGTTGCTTCCATTGCTGCCACCACCAGTGATAGACCTGTACCCACCAGTACTTCACTCTTGTGTTATACAGTTCAAAATGCTCCCTCCAGAACATTCCCAGTTTAGAAGCCAGAATTTATAGTTGTCTTATTTTACAGTTCAAGTGGACATAGTATACACATTTCACACACCCACATATTAGATTTTATTAAATCCTAGGAGCAACATTAAGCGTGAAGTATAGAAATAACCAGTAAATAAATACCTAAGGTAATAATTCAGTGAGAATCATGCTCGTAATGATGTTGTTTGTGACACTTCGGTCTGGTACCACTAGTACTGACCAAGTGGCAGACAGGCCTTGACTCTCTGCTTTTCAATGTTCTGTGTGCTGTTGCAGAGACAACATGTGGTGATGGCTAAGAATGGGTGATGATGAACCTACCATCAAACCTCGTCGAATTGAAAATCAGAATGTTGTTTACCGTCTCGAGCGGCGGAGGATCTATTCTGGCAGGCCGGGTGCTCACTGGTACATGGTGCGTTGCTTGCATCAGAACGTATTCCCCAACTTCACTGTTGTTAACGTAGAAAAGCCACCATGTTTCCTGCGGAAGTTCTCTCCTGATGGACGCTACTTCATTGCGTTTTCCCTGGACCAGACCTCGTTGGAGATCTATGAGTACCAGGGTTGCCAGGCGGCCGAGGATCTCCTCCAGGGGTACGATGGCGAGATCATGCTGAATGGTGCCAATGACCTGCAGTCCGTCAACATCCGCGGCAAACTGTTTGAACGCTTCTTCGTCTTGCTGCACGTCACCAGCGTGGCGTCGAATGGGGAGCACCTGAATCGTGAGTGCAGCTTGTTCACCGATGACTGCCGGTATGTCATCGTTGGCTCTGCTGCTTACCTCCCTGAAGAACCTCATCCCCTCTTCTTCGAGGTTTACCGAAACAATGAGTCCGTTACGCCAAACCCTCGCTCTCCATTAGAAGATTATTCTCTGCACATCATTGACCTGCACACAGGTAGTCTCTGTGACACGAGGACCTTTAAGTGCGACAAGATCATTCTCTCGCACAACCAAGGGCTTTACCTGTATAAAAATATCTTGGCTATTCTCTCCGTACAGCATCAGACCATTCACGTGTTCCAGGTTACCCCTGAAGGAACTTTCATTGATGTTCGAACCATTGGGCGCTTCTGCTATGAAGATGATCTCCTTACCGTCTCGGCTGTGTATCCTGAGGTGCAGGGTGACGTACAGAACGCCACCTCTCGGCCCTTTAAGGAGAAGACACTGAACTCTTTGAAGCACAGGCTGCTGGTGTATCTGTGGCAAAGGGCAGAGCACGATGGTAGCGCCGCAGCTAAGCGCCGTTTCTTTCAGTATTTCGACCAGTTGCAGCAACTGCGCATGTGGAAGATGCAGCTCCTGGATGAGAACCACCTCCTGATAAAGTACACGAGTGAGGACGTGGTGACCCTCCGGGTCACGGACCCCTCCCAGGTACAGAACCAACACGCACTGGTGAACAGGTTATAGCCCCTCTCCACCCCAGTATAATGGCGCTTAAAGTGCTCAGTGGAAGGACACGTTGAACTGTTTGATACAAAGGCCCTGAAGTTCCGGGAATGGGGAAGGTTAGCTTTGTGGTACAATGCCTGTAGGAATGGGTGGCCAGATCCAGGTTCCTTCCCTTTCTAGCCCTATAGTGGCAAGGCCTAAAAACCGCTCGCCCAAAAATGGATGGGTGCATTATAATCTTATGTACGCCTTTAGCAATGCTGGACTCCAGGGACGTCTTTGAGTCCAGTGTCTAATGTTGCTGGAGCCATGAGCGGGAGGGGATTCCTGCATTGAAAGGCTGGTTTTTGGAGTGTAACTGATCACAGAGCAATCGATTGTATCGCCAAAACTGTCAGGAGGGCACCAGAGAAGTTTTAAAATTTTTGAGGCTACTCACCAGAGCCCTGTGGGACTGCCAATACTGCAACAGTGTGTCGCAGTTTAATTGATCCCTTGCCCCAGTCAGTTGGAAACAGCGCAGGCACCTGCCTTTAATGTTTAAATTACCTTGACCCTGGGATTTCTGATGGGGTCAGTGACACTTGCATTGGACAGTTGGAAGCTTTGCTCTGCCCAAGATCCCTCCCCAGGAATTTGTGGGCTAGAGTGTATTTTGCAGCATTCCAAATATTTTATGCACTTGTTCTGCACAAGCCCTTGGATTCCTCGATAACTCTGTGGTAAATGCACTGACTGATGTCGTACTAAACTGCTAGACCAGAAGACCCCTCCCTAGACTCCTCTGTCTTCCCTGTCTTAGAAACTAAAATCCTTCTCTTTGATCATGCCTTCAGGCTCCCTTCAACCTCTTCTGTTTTCCCTCCTGCTCACTATTCTCTGTTTTTGTCTTCACTGCTCTGAGACCTCTTGTATGTGGGGAGTGCTATAAAAATGTCGGAGATTGTTGTCCAAGATTTAGTCCGTGGTTTGTGTTCAGTCTATGGTGGGGTGCTGCAACTGGCCTCGGTGTCCCTGAGTTATGATGAGAAGTTAGTTAGGGTATCTGTTCCTGATCACTGTCCAGTGACTTCTGCTGGAAAATGTATCTGTGGATAAGATCGAGCTCAGCAGCAATGGCCCCTGCAGTTTAACAGCTTGCCAACACTTGCTGTCGTAGCGCACATGAAGAATGGACATGTGGGTAAGATAGCAGAGGCCGTTAAAACTGTATCCCAGCCAGAGTTAGTGCCTTCGGTAGTGGAGAGGGGAGGAAGAAATCAAAACCAGTAGTAGTATCCTTCATTCCTCTCCCTCAGTAAAATAATCCAACATAATCAATGTGAAAATGTTTTCAGGGGTTCATCCATCATATACCATATGCTGTAAAAGTAACACTTAATAGGATAATTTACCAAAAAAGATATCGCTCAGCTCGATAAAGGAGGCATCAAAAGATGGCTACCTTTTAAAGAAGCAGACACAGATTGTAACCATTCCCACATCCATAAATTAATGCTCCTGCACTGTGTCAGCATCTATAATCACAAATTTTTGGACACTCAAGATTGATTTGATTGATGTTGGGTTTAATATGCTCCGATTAGTATAAACATCATTGCAATTAAATATTCAGAGTAATTCAGAAAGATGCTCCTCCATGGGATAGAGAAAGCAGTTTGTTTTTACTCTTAAATTCTGAAATGAAAACATAAAATGCTGGCGATACATGGTAGGTCAGTCAGCATCTTAAGGAGGAAAGAGGCTTAGGTTTTGACCCTTTAGAAGTTAACAACTTTTGCCTGGATCATTTGGTAAAGGGAAGGTGTAACTGAACCGTACAGACTAGGAAGATCTATGTGGAGTTAGTTGTTCTCAATCAGGACAGTGGTTAAGACATCTACCTCTCCACCTGCACTTTCTGCCTTATAATCTCATCTCTCTTTTCCTGGGCCCATTCCTAACGCTTATCTGTGTAGCACCTTGGATCATTTTCTCTGCAATACACAAATTCAAGTTGTTTGTATCCTGCCGACACTGACTGTCCAGGTTTGTACTGGAGGTGGGGAGAAAATGTGGAGGAGGGGAAGAAACCCTTGCATTTTAAAATAAAATTTTAAAGTGCTTGCAGATATCTGCCCCCCCGCCCCCCCACACACATACACAATTGGAATCAGTGTTTCAGAGGCAAGCGTCACTAAGATGCTTCCACACACCGGCCAGATTTTCCACGCCACAGGTGTTGCAATTCCCTCCAGACGACGTCCTATGTTAATAGTTGACTGTCTGTGAATGTTCATTGATTGGTATTTTGCTGTCCTCAGGCTCATTTTTCCCCTCTTTGTGCTGTTCTGCCTCTGCTCCCTGCAGCCGTCATTCTTTGTCGTGTACAACATGGTGACCACCCGGGTCCTGGCTGTGTTTGAGAACACTTGTGACGAGCTTTTACAGCTGTTTGAAAATTTCTGTGACCTCTATCGAAACGCCACATTGCACAGTGAGGCCGTACAGTTCCCGTGCTCTGCATCCAGCAATAACTTTGCCAGACAAATCCAGCGAAGGTGAGTGATCCTTTTGCTCCCTGAAACACTACTTTATATTTTCAATTTCTGTCTGTATTTGTTGGCCAGAGGAAGGCTAACGGTGCCGGTAATGTGAACATGCGTGTTACAGATTAGCTATGGAAATGTTCCCTCATATTCCACACTGATGTTTCCCAGGTGAATGCACATCGCTGTTTACATAAAAAGGAAAAACTGAAACTGCTGGAAATGATGTTAATACATCCGTGACTAATAGCGCACAGTGTGGCTTCAACCTTCAAAGGGGTCCTCCTGGAGATTCTCTGATATCTTTCCCTATACAAAACCATTCTTAATCTACAACTGAAGTATAGATTCTGTATAAATAAAGACAGTGACACTGGGAGATTCAGAAACTTGCTCAGCAGAAATGTTGACATAACAATTTAGATGTCGATACAAAGCGTAACCAAAAGTTGTGACAACGGGAAATAAGAGTTCCAGACTTTCACTACTCTTTGTGTGAAGAAGTGCTTCCTGATATCACCCCTAAACGGCCTAGCTTAAATTTTAAGGGGCATAACCTTAAAATTAGTGTTAGGCTGTTCAGGGGTGATGTCAGGAAGCACTTCTTCACACAAAGGGTGGTGAAAATCTGGAACTCTCTCGCCTAAAATGCTGTTGAGGCCGGGGGTCAGTTGAAAATTTCAAAACTAAGATTGATAGGTTTTTGTTAGGTAAGAGTATTAAGGGTAACGGAACCAAGGCGGGTAGATGGAGTTAAGATACAGACTAGCCATGATCTAATTGAATGGCGGAACAGGTTTGAGGGACTGAATGGCCTACTCCTGTTCCTGTGTAAGGTGTGTGGTCAAGGGGTGTGCCCTTCAAGCAAGATTTTTAATAAAATATAGATTGTTATGCCCTTTTTCATTTAATGGCTTCACATTTTCTTTGACAAATTGTAGCTGAAAGAGGACAGGAATTTTGATTTTTGCCACATGTATTTTAACATGTTATGAATGTTAATGCTGAACAGTTTGGGTCTGACTGGGTGTCCTGCATGGATGGAGCCGGCAATGAGCCATGAGGTGAGCGATGGCCCAAATCCTTAGGGTTCCAACTTGATTCCTATCAGAACATAATTGTCATGTCCTTGGGAAGCAGCTCCGCCAGGCCCCAGAATGGCACTCATACAGGTGATGGACTCAGTCCTGCCATGAGAATGAAGGGTAGTAGACAGAAGGCTGGAAATAATAGACCAGTTATCTGTGGTGGGTAAAATTTTGGAGTCTATTATTAAGGAGACAGTAGCAGAACATTTGGATAAACATAATTTAATAGGACAAAGTCAACATAGCTTTACGAAGGGGAAGTCATGTCTGACAAATTTGCTTGAGTTCTTTGAGGACATAACGTACAGGGTGGATAAAGGGGAACCAGTGGACGTAGTGTATTTAGACTTCCAGAAGGCATTCGACAAGGTGCCACATAAAAGATTATTGCTCAAGATAAAGAATCACTGGATTGGGGGTAATATTCTGGCATGGGTGGAGGATTGGTTATCTAACAGGAAGCAGAGAGTTGGGATAAATGGTTCATTCTCGGACTGGCAACCAGTGGCCAGTGGTGTTCCGCAGGGGTCGGTGCTGGGTCCCCAACTCTTTACGATCTATATTAACGATTTGGAGGAGGGGAACGAGTGCAACATATCGAAGTTTGCAGAATGTACAAAGATGGGAGGGAAAGTAGAGAGTGAGGAGGACATAAAAAACCTACAAGGGGATATTGACAGGCTGGGTGAGTGGGCGGAGATTTGGCAGATGAAATACAATATTGGAAAATGTGAGGTTATGCACTTTGGCAGGAAAAACCAGAGAGCAAGTTATTTTCTTGATGGCAAGAGACTGGAAAGTACTGCAGTACAAAGGGATCTGGGGGTCCTAGTGCAAGAAAATCAAAAAGTTAGTATGCAGGTGCAACAGGTGATCAAGAAGGCCAGCGGAATGTTGGCTTTTATTGCTAGGGGGATAGAATATAAAAACAGGGAGGTATTGCTGCAGTTACATAAGGTATTGGTGAGACCGCACCTGGAATACTGCATACAGTTTTGGTGTCCATACTTAAAAGACATACTTGCTCTCGAGGCAGTACAAAGAAGGTTCACTCGGCTAATCCCGGGGATGAGGGGGTGGACATATGAGGAGAGGTTGAGTAGATTGGGACTCTACTCATTGGAGTTCAGAAGAACGAGAGGCGATCTTATTGAAACATATAAGATTGTGAAGGGGCTTGATCGGGTGGATGCGGTGAGGATGTTCCCAAGGTTGGGTGAAACTGGAACTAGGGGGCATAATCTTAGAATAAGGGGCTGCTCCTTCAAAACTGAGATGAGGAGAAACTTCTTCATTCAGAGGGTGGTAGGTTTGTGGAATTTGCTGCCCCAGGAAGCTGTGGAAGCTACATCATTGAATAAATTCAAAGCAGAAATAGACAGTTTCCTAGAAGTGAAGGGAATTAGGGGTTACGGGGAGCGGGCAGGAAATTGGACATGAATTTAGATTTGAGGTTAGGATCAGATCAGCCATGATCTTATTAAATGGCGGAGCAGGCTCGAAGGGCCGATTGGCCTACTCCTGCTCCTATTTCTTATGTTCTTATGAAGAGTTGTGGTGAGAGATCCCGTTATGGCAATTCCCCAAACCACTACTTCTGAGAGATTCAGAGAATGCCGGATACCAGCCTGTTGGAGAGCTGCAGACACTGGGACAAAGGTAGACAGAGATCTGGATTAGGGGAAGGCAAACAATGTGCTCTTTTGTTTGGAAGGGTGTCAATCACCAGAGATCAGGATATTCTCCTGGTGTCTTGGCCAACATTCTTCATTCGGTCAACAGTACCAAAAACAGGTTAACTAGTTGGATTGCCAGCTCTGGTTGGACCTATTCCTGTAGGTTGGGCTGCATGACATTTGGTCATGTGACATTAATTCATTTAACATTGTACAGCAGAAATGAATGGCCTACCTTTTAAATGTCCATTTATATTTCTTCCCTCGTTTGGGTGCTGGTCATTAGAAGTTGTCTGCTGGCCATCAGAAACAATTTAAGTTTATCACTAACTTTAGCCTTTCAGCTGAATTCAGTTATTATCTCTGCTGGTATGGCAGATTTATGACAATGCACTGTGCTTGATAGTTCATGGCTTTGAACATTTATTGCAATAAGTAGCATCCCATCGTGAACCTGGGACACTGTTATGGGTAATAACCCAAGACATTCTCCGTACTGAAGCTGTTTGTTTTATGACTGTGTACATATTTACACACAGTTACAGGACAGAATATTCTGGAATACTTTTTATATTCGTGAATTGACCGTTTGGGCCATCAGAGGCGGGAACTGGAACGTGGAATTACTTTTCTCCCAGGTCGCCAGCAGCAGCGCCTGGGAGAACGAGCATCCATTCTGGGAGAGTTGGCAGTTCTATAAATCTGGTCATGGATCTCTTTGCTATTTGTGGGATCCTGCTGTCACAAAATGGCTGAAGCATTTGCCTACATAAGATGGTCACTGTATTTCAAAGTGATTCATTGTACGTGAAGCCCTTTGAAATGTTTAGGAGAGATGTAATAAGGAGCTGTGTATCCTCATTCCCACCCTCCTTAATCCTTGCTGGTAGTGTAGCTGCTACAGTCTTGCTGGTGACTTTGACCCCCATTTCTGTGAATCCAGTGGTCAGCCTTTTTAAAAAAAAATGTGTGCCCATCAAATTCTCAGCAGCAGAGTTCACGTGTACAACTTTTGTTTATTTCTAAGTTTTTGCTTAGCCTTCATTGCATTTTAAATCCTTAGCCCGTGTCAGAGACGTTCACCGAGTCAGTGTAGACTGAGTCTCTACAAACTGCAGCACCGGTTCCAATCTGTGAAACCTTGTCCTTTGTTTTCAGGTTTAAAGACACTATTGTGAATGCCAAGTATGGGGGTCACACTGAGGCAGTGAGACGACTCCTCGGGCAGCTGCCTATCAGTGCGCAGTCCTACAGCAGCAGCCCATATCTTGATCTCTCGCTCTTTAGCTATGATGACAAGTGGGTCTCTGTCATGGAGAGGCCCAAGACTTGCGGTGATCACCCCATCAGGTAATGTAATCCACTCCACTTGGACAAGGCGGAACATCGGGTGAAATTGATATTCCCTGGTTGAATGTTAAGTGACATATACAGTTTTTTCTTTTTCCAGGGTACTGGTTTTAACTATTTCTAGTCCATATAAACTAGGGAGAGTTATAGTACAAGCACAGGCTGTGCAGGGATTCCCTTTCATAGAATTTTACAGCTATTCGACCCATTGTACCTGTGGTGCCTCTCTGAAAAAGCTATCCACTTAGTCCCATTCCCTTTATCCTTTCCATTTACCCTTTAAAATTTTTCTTTTTCAAATATTTCTCCACACCCCTTTTAAAAGGTTATATGGATTCTACTTCCACCACAATCTAGTAGAGCGTTCCATGTACTGACTCCCCCATACCTATTATTTTTGTGTCTTTCCTCCTCACCCCCAAGATTTCTCCCCATCTCTCCTGCAGTTGCTGATTTGCTTCTGATGTGTAGTTCCACAGATGCTGGCTACTCTCCAGTACGTCATCCAAGTGGTCATTCTTGACGTGAGCCTAGCTAATGAGTAAGGTATATTCATCATAGCTAAGCTCAATCCTGTTCTCTCATCCGATGTCCACAGACATGTGCCTTTTCTCACAAGTTGCTGGATCCTGATCAGGAGTGGGAACCCTGGATGATTGCCCCCTCCCTAACCCAGGGAGGCTAGTTGTAGCAGCACAACTGAGAGAAACTAACTCTGCACAGACTAGGGAGTGAAGCAAGGACCTTCTGGTCTGTATAGCTCAGTGCCACACTGGGTGGGTCAGTTAATTGTCTATATGGCTTAGTGCCATACCAGGGGAGCACTTACCCTCACGCTCCAGCTCCATTTATTGCCGAATTCAAACCTGTGACTAACATTTCAATCATTGTGTTGCTAACCTACTGCTGCTGAATTTTACAAGAAAATATGATCTTTCTGTTTAGATTTTACGCTCGGGACTCGGGTCTACTTAAGTTTAAAATCCAAGCAGGGCTGCTGGGACGGCCAATTAACCACACGGTGCGACGCCTGGTAGCTTTCACTTTTCATCCTTTTGAGCCATTTGCCATATCGGTGCAGAGGACTAACGCAGAGTATGTGGTCAGTTTCCACATGCGGCACACGTGTGTGTGAAGACATTGTGCAATCTACGAGCATTTGTACTGTTCGGTTTCGCTGCGTACTTTTTATGGGGCCTCACGAAGGGATCCTTATAAAACTCTGAAACTACCAAAGGTAGAGCTTTGAAGATCATCAGTCAAAAGTGGTAACACTCTAGTAACTACCCCTTAAAGGGGCATGTCAGATTCAGGCCTCTGATTAGTCTTTGAATGATCAGGAGCTTTAATGCAGCAGTTGTCTCAGCTGAAACGGTAAACCTTATGTATGTGGTGTGTCTGGAGTGTTGTCCTTATCCTTGTGTGTCTCATTCATTTTCAGTTCATTACATATTAGATGTTAAAACAATGGCAGGCAGACCTGGTCATTCGAATGGTTAACTGCCGAGTAGAAAATGATGGACTCCGTGCAATAAACTTTGTTTATAGTTTTGCCATTTTGGGGAAAATAAGTACCATTTTAAATTGGGAACCACTGATGGATGAGTCTCATAATGATCCTGGGGCGGGGTGGGGGGGGGGGGGGGGAGTGGAGCCTGAGAATGCTAGTGTAATCAGTAATAAAAACAGAAAATGCTGGAAATACACAGCAGGTCTGATTTTGGAAAGAGAAAATCCAGATTAATAGCCTTTTATTGGAAGCTTCCAATCATTAGGTTGGTCCTATCCAAAATGTTAACCTGTCTTTTATTTCCAGTATTTTGAGTATTGTTTAACTGACACTGGGTGTAAATTACCAGCTCTGTCCAATTTAAGGTACTGTATCCTCTTTTTATTTCACCAGTGATGTGAATTTATTGTACCAGATTTAATTTTATGTGGAAGTGTCCGTGGTACAATGCAACTCTTAAAATTTGTTTTTTTATATAAGAATTATTGTATGATGGATTTCTAATTTTACAAATGAAATATTACATGGGCTTTAAACTTATTTTTTCATATGAAAACGCTACATTTTGAAAACACCTTTTTATGTGTGAATTTATCACATCAACTGTGTCAATAAAATTTTTAGAAAATGATGTGTTTCATTTTCTGTTGATTTCTTATTTCACCTATACATGTGCACTCTATCATGCTATAGAGGGACATTAGAGACATTATAGGAACAGTTCAGGAACACATGCCTATATATGGGGACACTTCATGGACAAGTGCCAGAATCCATTAGATCTTCAGTCTACTGCTCTCCCAGTTTCTGTTTACACAATGAAAGATGCTTTTCATTTCTGAGATCTGTGAAAGTAATATCAAAAGGTAAATGACCAAAGTTTCCATCATTCAGGCTGTTTTTCCCCTTGAAGTTAATTGAGTGTTCTTGCAATGGAACTGTTACAATTAATGCCTATTGCTCCCCGATTGTTTGATGATTGAATGCACTACCTGGTGGGGTACTGATCTGTACAGACTAGGAAAATCTTGGGTTCCAGTTCTGGTCTGTGCTAAATTTCATCGTCCTTAAAACATATATGTTGATGGTGCTTGTTCTTTTATGAACACAGGAATGTTCAGGAACAGAAAAGACCATTGTGATTCATGATATTAGCCCCATCGTTCAATAATCCCATATTCTTATACCCCTCAATTGCTTCCTTCACCAAAAAGCTAATGCGTTCCCTTTTAAAATTACTGACACTATCCATCTCCACTGTTTCCTTGGGCAGTCTTTTCCACATTCACCACCCTCTGTGTGAAGTAGTTAATCAGTTCACCTCTTTGAGCTTGAGTCTGTGTTCCCCAGTGAGTTTGTGGCTGTTTCAAACTAGTTAGAATCTTGAAATCATCGCTAAGGTTTCCCCTGAGTCTTCATTTTTGAAACATAGTTTGTGTGTGTCACGGCAAAGGGGAAAAGAAACACTAAGTAACTGCAGTTCCTGTGCCAACTGAGCAGTTAAGAATGACAAAAATGCTGTATTCTGCTGACAGGCTTAATAGGATCTAATGACCTGAGTGACTAGGTGGACTCTTTCCTTTTCGGAATTGAGCAGCCTACTAATTGCTGTTGTCTTGGCAACCCAGAACAGTGTAATGGAGATTGTTGAAATGATGTTTGCTTCAAATTTATCTCTCTGTTTTTGTAATAAAAACAGAAATACACAGCATCTGGAAAGAGAAAAGAGAGGCTAACATTTTGGGTAGAGTCTTGAGACCTGACAAATGGTCTCCACTTGAATCAATAACTTACATAGAAACATAGAAAGTAGGAGCGAGAGTAGGCCATTTGGCCCTTCGGGCCTGCTCTGCCATTCAAAATGATCATGGCTGATCGTCTAACTCAGTACCCTGTTCCTGCTTTTTCCCCATATCCCTTGATCCCTTTAGCGTTAAGAAATATATCTATCTCCTTGAATACATCTAATGACTTGGCCTCCACTGCTTTCTGTGGTAGAGAATTCCACAGGTTTACCACCCTCTGAGTGAAGAAATTTCTCATCTGTTCTAAATGGCATACCCCGTAGCCTGAGACTGTGACCCCTGGTTCTGGACTCCCCAGCCATCGGGAACATCCTCCCTGCAACTAGTCTGTCTAGTCCTGTTAGAATTTTATATGTTTCGATGAGATCACCTCTCATTCTTCTAAACTCTAGTGAATATAGGCCTAGTCGACCCAATCTTTCCTCATACGTCAGTCCTGCCATCCCAGGAATCAGTCTGGTAAACTTTTGTTGCACTCCCTCCATGGCAAGGACATCCTTCCTCAGATAAGGAGACCAAAACTGCACAGAATACTCCAGATGTGGTCTCACGAAGGCCCTGTATAACTGCAGTAAGACATCCCTGCTCCTGTACTCAAATCCTCTTGCAATGAAGGCCAACATACCATTTGCCTTCCTAACTGCTTGCTGCACCTGAATGCTCGCTTTCAGCGACTGGTGTACAAGGACATCCAGGTCTCGTTGCACCTCCCCTTTTCCCAATCTATCACCATTCAGATTATAATCTGCCTTTCTGTTTTTACAACCAAAGTGGATAACCTCACATATATCCACGTTATACTGCATCTGCCATGTTCTTGCCCACTCACCCAACTTGTCTAAATCACATTGGAACCTCTTTGCATCCTCCTCACAGCTCACATTCCATCCCAGCTTTGTTCGAATGCAAACTTGGAAATGTTACATTTAGTTCCCTCATCCATTTATTTTTTCAGACACTTAACAGAGTTGTTGTGTATTCTTGGCTTTCTCTGTTTTGAATTTCACGTAGTTAACATAGTTTTTTTTTCTTTTTAACTTCCCAATTCTTTTTTTTGTGCTCTCATTCAGCACTGGGCTGTGATCTAGTCTTCAACCGTTCTGCGAGGTTTGGTAATGAAACTAATCGTCCTGTTTTTTGTTACTGTTAATTCCTTTGAAGTAAAAAAATATTCAGCGAATCATAGAATTTACAGCACAGAAAGAGGCCATTCACCCCATCATGCCTGTGTTGGTGCTAGCTCTTCAGCTGGAGCTCATTTCTCTCTATCCTTTGACACTGACTGGGAAGACATCCAGCTTTAGAAGGAAGAGGTGATTAAGTGAGACTGGCGGACATACTGAGGGCTGTGTGAGACAGTCTCCCAGGCAATTAGTTCATACAGACTTTGAAAAAAAATTACACTGAATTTTCCATGTTCTGCAGTGATTTTTCATGTTAAAATGTACATTAGTTGGGCTGGTTATAAATAACATCAATTGCTCTTCTGATGGCTCAGAGAGTAGATACACTGCCTGTTGTGGTACTGATCCATATAGACCAGGAAAGTCTTGGGTATTAAGCCTGTGTTAGCTCTTCCACTGGAGCTGTCTAATCACATTTCCCTGCACGCTTTTACAGAGACTGGTAAGAGATCCAACTATGCTGAGTTAGCTTATCTCAGTCTGGTATAGCCACAGGAGCACTATAAATGCCCTCTTTGCCCTTACTGTTGTACAAGGATGGGAAACGGTTGTGGGGGGGAAATTGGCCTGGGTTTCCACTCCTGATTACCCCTGCTGGACAGGATGTGTGGACATCAGTTGAGCACAGGATTGGGCTTGGATGTGATGTCCTCCTTCGATGAATAGTCTGATGACAGTTTAGGCTCCTACACAAAGAGTGGCCAATTGAGTGGAGTACCAGAGGGTGCTTGTGGAACCATACTCCTGCCCAAGTTGGCATCTTTAGGAGAGGAAAAGGTTAAAGTTGGTGAGAACAAGGGGGAAAAATGAAAGGAAACAGAGAGCATATTAGTGATAAAAAGGAAAACTGACAATGCTGGAAATCTGAAATAAAAGCATATTCACTTAAATATTTGTAGTGCTTGTCTCTGTGAAATAGAAGCTATAAGTACATTAAAAGCTCATTGAACATCAAGCACATTCTTTAGTGGGTGCACTGGCTGTAAAGCTAAAACCTACTCTGCAATTTTGTGCACCAGGTACTCAAGTGCAGTGCTTAACAAGAGCTGAAAAGGTACTTTAATTATAAGGGAAAGGTAGGATGAAAAGCTCTAAGTGCACTTTGTACTCTAAGTAAATTGATCCTCACCCTTCTTTTATTTCTTTGGTTTTTTTTCTGACAAACACGTGCTGAGGGGCGCAGGGATATCAAATATAAAGGGCAAGGAGAATGAGTTAAGCTACTGTTCTGGCTATTTGGCCGCCGATTATAAACTTTGCAGCGAGCCTTTCCAAAGTGAGTGCTAATTATGCAGGCATAATGCAAAGTGAACAGAGTGTATTATGTAAACAACAAATACAATGATTGCAGTGAAATCGTCTGTTTCTTCAGAACATAACACTGTTGAATAATTTCAGAATTTGTTTCCTCTGCAGGGGTGAGTGAGAGAACAGTTTTATTCAATACTAGTTTCAGCATAAAGTATCTGATGGAAAACGTTTTCAAGAAGGAGTGGAGGGAGGAGAATGTTTATTTTGTCCCTCAGTGGCTGCTTTGTTATAAACATTCATATATATTTAAAAAATTACTCTGTGGACTTCCTGTGAACTTTTTTTGTGTTAAATTCCTAGATCCTTTTATAATCAAAACGGCCTATGTAAACTTGGCTGTAATTACATTCTACCCCCACTAACAGCACTGCAGTGTCACTACTGGCAAGAGGGTGTAATTATAGTATGACAAGTTTATGTAGGCTGTTTCCATTATAAAGTGGAAATAGGATATTACAATGGAAATATAGAAATAGACAGAATATGACTTTAAAATGGGAACTCATGTTCTGCTCCAGTTATCCCCTGGCCATTAACCCCATTTTATCTTTAGATTACACTTGTTCTTGACTCCCTATGTGTAACATCACAGGAGATTGACTCGTAGAGTAAAAGTAAGACCATGAATGCTAGATGTTCACAGTAAAGCAAAACAGAAAATGCTGGAAATACGTAAGTCAGCCAGCATCTGAGAGAGAAAAAAACAACTTAATGTTCCAGTTGGACCTACTTGGTTAGAACCTGATATGTTAATCTCTCTTTTCTGTTGATTGAATATCCAACAATTTTTGTTTTGCTTCTACTCCAAGCATCCCCTTTCTACCCTTAGGGAGCAGTGATGGGGAGAAGACAGTGGACAAAAAAGGGAAGGTCGCTGTGCTTCTTTTGAGGAATGAATATCCATCTCCAAACTAGCAAGGCTTGTCCTGACTGGGCAGAAGAGAGTCGTGGATTTTGATCGTTCTTTAATGGAAAAGTAAACGGTGAGAGAGGATATGATTTCTGTTAGCATTTTAAAAAAAAAATCTGCCTGGAAATGAAACTTTTTATTTCAGCTTTTGTACTAAATGCTATCATCAAGCACTCCCAGATCAGGTGCAGCACCCTCTACATTACTTCAGAAAGCATTGCCAGGTTGGGTAAAGCACAGATTTAAATACAGAGAAATGGTCCCTCTACACTGCCCCAGCAAGCAATCCCATGCGCCTCAGCCCAGCCTCACAGGGTGCTCCTATTACATTAGTGTGGCATTTTTCCATTTCCTACATTACCAGTTTATTACTGAATTGGGAGTGGGCGGGGGGGGGGGGGGGGGGAAAGAGAGGGGTTGACCCTACCCAAATCATTTCATGTGGGATCATTACAGCCAAGATAGTGTGAAATATTAACCCACCCTATTGCATTTTAAAAGCTGGGAAATAAACTCAATAATGTACTAAAGGAGATAATTCTCAAGAAAAAGTGAGTCTAGTAGAAAACAAGAGAGTAAAAACATAATTTATTTTATGGTTAAACTGGCATTCCAGTCAGGCACTCGGCGTAAATACCAAGTAGTTGTTTTTGGAACATAATTACAGCAGAAATGTTTTTGTTCACTCTGGTACCAGATCCCCGCTGATTTAATCCCAATGGGGAGCTGTCCTTAGAGCCTTCCACAGCTCAATTAGTGCGTGGATACAGTGCGCGGTGTAGCAACGAGCTGTGTGTGTCCGCAATCAGCACTTACGTGAGGTCAGAAATTTGGTCCCAACCCTGCTGTCCTTTATCTTATTTCAAACAGCACCTCATCTAATCTGCAACTGCAATCATTGTCTGATAGTGATTTAGGAACTGGAGGAAATGCTCGTTAATGTCTTTAATGTATTCTTGAAGGTTTTACATATAAGTGGTAAGTTTGCTGGGATAGATTGAATCTTTGCATTCAGCAGCCCCCCTGCTGAATGCAGAGGAGGGCTTTAATTAATATTAAAGGCCTTTGATGAACAATAAGCCATTCACACTACCACCTGAAATCAATATGAATGTTGTTGCTCTGAGCTGAATTAGCTCTTACTATTCAAACCGCAATGGGCACACGTTGGACATTAACAGATTAGAGCAGGACACACGTTCAGGCTGGTGAGCAACAAACCAGACTGTTGCACGCACCTGATTTTAATCCATTTTTATGAAACCTGAATCAGTGTCAAAGTTTTCTCCAAATTATGAGTAAGTTAATATAGCAACTGCTTTTTTAAAAGGGTATTGTCGTTCAGATTTTCAGGTTTGCAATGAAGAAATTGTTGCCAGAAAACAAACAGGAAGTTATAGAATGCAATAGTAGTTGGATTTTTCCATTTTTCAGTTTATTTTAGGACAGGTTCTTATGATTTTTTTTTGTGCTCATTAAGGTGAACACTTTCTACTTCAGGGCTTTCAACATGAACATATAAAATTGGAACCTGTCTCCTCGGTATTTACCCAGCGCAGTCTGTTTTTATTGCTGCAGTCGACCTCTTATAACAGGTTAATTTGAATTCCAACATTTGAATGCAGTTAGTGTTGGTGTGTGTTGAATAGAGGACATTCTGAAACAAGTGGTTGGTTCTGTTGATTCCTTTTTATCAGTTACGCATCGTGAAGCTTCACATCCTGCGGGCTTTCCGTGGTCGGCAGCCATTGTGGGGGATAGGCGTGTTGTCTGTGATTGAAACCACCTGGAGGCCGCCCATGCTTAATCCTTTTATGGCCGACTGCAATAGAAGATAAAAGGGCTGAAGCTAGGAACACAACAGTGAAGCTTCACATTTGCTACACCCACATCCTCCAGTGTATATTTTTTTTTAAAAAACACATTTTTAACATTTTATCAAAAAAATCATCAAAGCTCCCTGATAATTCAGCGAGTTTATCCCATCAATAATAAAAACAGAAAATGCTGGAAAAGCTCAGCAAGTGAGGCAGCATCTGTGGAGAAAGAAACAGAGTTAACGTTTCAGGTCGAAGACCTTTAATTTGACGAAAGGTCTTCGGCCTGAAACGTTAACTCTGTTTCTTTCTCCACAGATGCTGCCTCACTTGCTGAGTTTTTCCAGCATTTTCTGCTTTTATTTCAGATTTCCAGCATCCGCAGTATTTTGCTTTTTATTTATCCCATCAATAGCTCTGCTCAAAAGGTCCCAAGTTCCAACCCCCGATCTCACCTGAGGTGCCAGTAGGAATACTAAATTGACATCAGCCCTCTTGGAATCGGGAGCAAAAAAACAACCAGGGTTCCTGCTCCAGATCACTATCCAGTGACCCCTGCTGGAAAGTGCACATGTGGTTGTCAGGCGAGGACACAATCAGCTGTGAAACTCACCACAGTTGTATAGCATGTTGACACTCAATGTCTAGGCTTAGAAATAAGAATGGCCACTTAGGTGAGGCACTGAAGGTCGACAGGCAGTTGTGGAACTGTACCCCAGTTAGAGTTAGTGCCTTCAGGACAGGAGAGAAAACCAGGGAGGGAGAAGTGTACAAATAGATGCAGCATAACACCAATCAGACACAGAGTAACACTGATGTGAGTAACATCAATTATACACCAACCAGATACAGAGCAATGAGATACGGAATAGCATCAATCAGACAAGAGTATCAGATACAGTGTAATACCAATCAGACACAGAGTAAGACCAATGTGAGTAACAATCAGACAGATTAACATCAATCAGATACAGAACAATCAGCTATAGAGTAGCATCAATAAGACAATAATATCATAAACAGTAAAAACCAATCAAAAGTGTATCAGGCAAGAGTAACAATCAAACAAGAGTTAATATCAATCAGTTAAAGAGTGGCACCAATCAGATATAGAATAACATCAGACAAGAGTAACAACCAATCAGACAAATTACAAATAGCAAATAAATCTTGCAATAAATGAGTACAACAAAGGATCTGTGAATAAGTACAGAACTATCTCAGGGACTGCAAAGGACAAATTATTTACACAAGAACCAAAGCCAATAGGAGGAGGAGGAGGAAAAAAACCCCTCAGATCCCTAGACGAGGGGAGGGAAAGCCAGAGACAGCTAAGACAGGGGGTCAGCTCAGAGGGTGACACTAAGACCTCCCATCTAAGACAGACCTGACTTCCAGAGAAACAGGATGAGGATCCAAAAGTTCTAGACCCCCAGGACAGTGTGCTGCAAAAAAGACCAAAACTCACAAATAGGCAAACTTCTTTCACAGTGCATCCCCTAGCTTAGTCACCAGTTATGTAAAATATATTTTGGCAATCATTCCAGTGTCTCATACTCATTTCTATTGTCAGATTTATGTTGAAACTCTGCTATGATCTTTTCTGGCACATCAGTCAGGTCCTACACAAACTGAGAAGCATCATGTTGAAAATATTTTATTCTGCAAACAGATTCAGATTTAAAACTTTTAAGCACTATGTTTTAAATGAGGTTGCTTTCAGAATATTAAAAAGAAATTCTTTAAAAATAGTTCAACTGAAAGGTGCCCAGTAAACATGGCTCCAGGAGATAATCATAGCAGCTGAGAACATGACAGGTATCATATATTTCAGTGTTTTAAACTGTAGCTTAAATCAATATGCAGCAGATTTATTGGCACCAGCTCCCCCACATATTAAATTAATCCAGATAATAAAAATGTGTTCTTTTACAGAAGCTATACAGATCAGAAGAAATAAATCTAACTTTTACACTCTGCTGCTGAGGTAGTTGTGCTGTGTGGTGCAAATGCAGGCAGGTCTCCCCTTCCTCTTGCCCCCTCAGGTTAGAAGGTGTCTATCTGAATTACTGATTTGTGCTACAAATTCAAGAGGCCTGTAGGTTGAGGATGTATGTCATCAGTCATAGGAACAGGAGTAGGCCATTTAGCCCCTCGAGCCTGTTCCGCCATTCAATGAGATCATGGCTGATCTGTGACTCCATATACCCGCCGGAGCCCCATATCCCTTAATACCTTTGGTTAACAAAAATCTATCTATCTCAGATTTAAAATTAACAATTGAGCTAGCATCAACTGCCATTTACAGAAGAGAGTTCCAAACTTCTGAGAATCCCTACGTGGTCAGTTTTCGGTAAAATATTAAAATGTCTACGTGGCAAAGAAGCAGAATGCAAAATGGTTAGAAAGGGTTAATTAGTTAGTAACTGAGATTGGTACAAGTGGCCTGGCCCTCCTGCTGGGCCATATGTTTGCTTAGTCAGCAGGCCTGCATTGTCTTATCAATGATAGGTCTTTGATGTGAGTCAAGGACTGGTCTGAATGTCTCCATGTTTATGGCAGATCAATATAGGTAACGAGCTTAGCCAAAGTTGAAAGACATTCCAGGTTGGGAGATAAGGAACAGAAGGAACAGGGAAGAACATTCCAAGTTGGAAAGTGAGGAAGTTATCCCCTTTGATGTCTAACAGCAGCATGATCAGCACATGGACGATTTATGATTGGTCGGAAATAATGTAACCCCGCATGGCAACCTGTGCCCGGCTTATGATTGGTGTTGACCCTCGTTAAGTATGTTCCAACCCCTATTCATCTGTATAAAAACGTGTGGATTTCTGTATGTTTTTGTTCTTGCTCTGCCAGCATAGAGGGACTCTATCAGGAGTCCAAATCAATGCTGCAGACTAAGAACCCTGCTATTAAAGATGTGTTGAACTTTAAAATGTATTCGACTTCAGTTATTACTGAACCAGACTGAGGGGAAAGAATCCGGATCGTCACTTCTACCACCCTTCGCGTGTAGAAGTGTTTCTTAACTTCACTCCTGAAAGTCCTGGCTCTAATTTTTAGACTATGTCCCCTAGTCCTAGACTCCCCAACCAGCGGAAATAGGGTAGATAGAGAGAAACTATCAGTTCCCCTTAATATCTTGAAAACTTAGATCAAATCACCCCTTAATCTTCTAAATTCCGAGGGACACAACCCTGGTTTGTGTAATCTCTCCTCATAATTTAACCCTTGGAGTCCAGATATCGTTCTAGTATAATCTACGCTGCACTCCCTCCAAGGCCAATATATCCTTCCTAAAGTGCGGTGCCCAGAACTGAACACAGTACTCCAGGTGTGGTCTAACTAGGGCTATGTATAGCTGTAGCAAAATTTCTACCCCCTTGTATTCTAGTCCTCTAGATATAAAGGCCAACATTCCATTAGCCTTTTTGATTATTTTCTGTACCTGTCCATGATATTTTAATGATCTATGTACATGGACCGCTAAGCCTCTTTTTACCTCCACTATTAGGTCCAAAGTGGATCACCTCACACTTGCGTACATTGAAATCCATTTGCCACAGTTTTGCTCTGTAATTTTATGCTTCCATCTACACTGCTTACAATGCTGCCTATCTTAGTGTCATTGACAAACTTGGATATGTGGCTCTCTATCCCACCATCTAAGTCGTTAATAAATGCAGTGAATAGTTGAAGCCCCAACACAGATCCCTGTGGGACACCACTGGTCACATCCTGCCAACTGAGTGCCTGCCCAACTTCCCTACTCTGTGTCTCCTGCCACTCAGCCAATTTCCTAACTAAGTCAATAATTTGCCCTCAATTCCATGAGCTTCAACATTAACTAACAGTCTCTTATGAGGGACTTTATCGAATGCTGGGGAGTCACTTTAAACTAGAGTTGCTCATTTCACAATGAGTTGCTAACAATTCCAAAAATATTTTTAACACTTCAGATGTTCTGGTATGACTTTCAGAGCTACAGAAAGGAGAAGGCTCCACCCAGTGGTCAGTGAGCAACTGCTCTGCCTGGTGTGGTACTAAACCACAGACCAGGAAGGTCACGGGTTCCATCCCTGGTCTGTGCTGAGTTAATTGAACACAGTTGGGGTGCTCCAATTGATCTTAGCACCCGTTGACTACGATGGTGAAAATTAGACAGCTTTCCCGCTTCTGATCACTATCCGGTGATTCCTGCTTCCACACGTGTGGACAATGAGGATAACACTCGGCACGGTGAATACCTTACCTCTACGGTTAAATATTCTACCAGCACTTGCTGCTTATGCTCACACATGAACAATGACTGCATTGGGTATAGTATCAGTGGTCAACTGGCACCTATGCAACTCTAACAAGTCAGTGTCTTCTGGCAAATATGGAAAAAAATGAAAAATAAATTCTAGTCTAAAAATCACTTGTGATTAGCGAGCTGCTCTAGCCTAGAGAGCTAAGCTGCAGGTCCGATTCCGACCAAATAACATTCAAGGTAGGAACTTACACTGTGAATGAGCTTCACTGATTTTTGATGTGGGCCCTAACTAGATAGGCCACTGAAATCCCGTATACTAATGGGTGTACACTTATCCACATGTGCCATGTCATGTGGTCTCCTGCTCACTCCTCCCCCAACAACCATTGGGCCTGGCACTGCAGATCCACTCAGGAACATAGAACAGTTATAGGTGCAAACTTAGATCATGGTTAGGGGTAAAATTTTACCTATATGTCTTCATAAGACAGAGAACAAGCAGGAGTACCGCAGTGAATCTCAACCCACATCGGCTGCAAACTGCCCATACCCCGATCCTAATCTTTGTATTACACGATGAGCAGTATGCATTAGGAAAGACTAAGGGCTGGATCCAAGCCTAACAACAGTTTGTAGAAGACAAGCTAAGAATTACAGAACACTTTAAATAATTTTAGGTTGTGCTGACTTATTTTAGGTGACAGCAATTTATATTCCCTGGGATTGAATACATGCAGCAGGGAACCCTCCAACCCCTCTCTGCCAGCCCTTTGCTCTTTTAAACCACAGATGGAAATACAGGGAACAAAACAGTAGAGAAAAAGAGGACTGAAGCTGTCTGTTGTTTATGCGTGCTGTAAGTGTACTTCTGAATAGTTCGCCTCCTCGGTTTCGCCTTCTGTCGCAACAGTCCTAATGCACTCATAACAACACACGATGCTCATGGTAATTTATCTAAACCCAGAAGGAATTAGACGAACAGTTGAAGGAGAAAAATATGAAAGTGAATTAGGATGAGAGTACAAAGCCCTAACATGGAACGAGCACTGGCACAGGCACAATGGGCTAAATGGCCTGCTCTTGTACTGAGCTTTCTATAATTCTATAAATGTACATAGTGCATTACCCCACAAATCAGTCATCACAAGCAAGTTAGAGAAAATCAAGTATTTGAAGGGTTAAAGTCAAGAAGGGGAGAATAAAACTCAGCATGGAGACTAACAGCAGTCAGATCATACAGTGAACAGCCTAATGCCATCAGTAGATGCAGCATCAGGTCTGATTTTCTACATAAACATCCCCCTAAGTTAATTTGTTGAAAATTAATCTCTGGGCAGCCTGGGGGATAATAATAAGAAATAACTGTTTGTGTGCAGAGTTCTGAGACGCTGTCTCAGGGATGCAGAGAGCCAAATAAACTTTTTGAAGCATCGAGGAGCAGAGAGAGCAGGCTTGTTGGGCCAATTGGCATTTTCTTGCTTCATGCTTTCTTACATTAAGCTTTATCACCCCATGTGGCATAAATTAGCATCTTTCAGCAGCTCTCTGATGATATGGGTCATATTGGTTAATTGCAACTGTGATTCTGTGTCCCCCCTGTCCAACGTGTGCATTTTCCTCCTTTCAAAATTTTATTATACAAAGGGTTAAATACTCAGTGAGGATGACTTCCTTTGGCCAGTATTCCTAGTGAAACCGTAAACGCACTTGATAAGAGGAAGTGAACCTCACAAGACACACAACGACGTTTGTGTCAGCAATGCTCTCATTTCACATTTGCTAAACTTTTGTATCAAGAACTAGTGCAAACTACACAAGATTGTAACTTCTTCATAAACAGCACATTCTTTATCCTCCCACAGGACAAGACTGTCACTGGTTACTGTCCTTTTACACTACAGACTTCATTTCCTTGCTCTTGAACTTGTTTAGTTTCTGTAGTGCAAAATGACCGTAACCGGTGACAATCTTGACCTGCATGATTTCTTTCTAATTCTATGCATGCTCCAGTGAGGAAATAGAGATGGCCCATGCAAAACAGTGGCAAAATCTATAAGAATACAGGTAGCTAATTGACCTCAGAAATCCCGAGTTAGGGAATGGAAAATTAGCTCCCGAATGCGATCAAGTGCTTCTGGGCTAGGGAGGGGAAAATCAGCCAGGGTTCCGCTATCCAATTGTTATTCAACCACAGAATACATCAGTCAAGCCTGCTGCCATATCCACCTGTGGTCAGCACCTGTGCATGTTGAACCTCAAGTGAGGAGAGCAGCAGGCTTGACTGTAATACCCTTTGTGGTTGAATAGCCGGCTGATTCTCATTGTTCAAGCTCATGCATGCAGAATGACCACTCAGGCAAGGTATTGGAGGACATTTATTTGGCAAGGAATCAGTACCTTCAGGAGGGGAGGGGAGAAAGCAGAGCATTGGGGGAGATTTTAAAAAAAATATTCAAGCAGATTTTCAGTGCAACAATTCATTATGTTCAGTATTAAGGCAAGTTCCTGGACTGTACTAGTACAAGATGAGTTTTGTTTCAGAGTCCTTAGGACTCGCTATTTTTCAATGTAAATTGGGCTTCTAAATAACTTGGTTGTTGTCCAGCTGGAATAGTCCCGCGGAATTAATCTTATATATTATTTTGTGTATCGGTGCCCACCGCAATAAGCACTTCAGAACAAAATATTATTCAAATATATAGCAACAGGTAGCTGAGCAAATAGATGTGGTGACCTCAGGGATGTGTTGGTAAAACATTTTCCTTCACACTGGTATTGCTGCATGAGACACAGAGAGTGAAAATAATCAAGAGGTGCGAAGGGAACAGCAGGATCCATTTCAGCATTCTGAATTCTGTAACTCACCATCCTGCCAGGCCCCAAACCCTTTACCACCACACGCACAAAGGATATTCCCCGATCAGTCGCTTTCTGCCAACAAAACAAAAACAGCAACATTTTATTTAGGATCTTTTAAAAAAAAAAGTAATGATAATGCTTTAAAATTGTATTATTTTTCTCCCGTCCACTGGTCTCTCACGTCATTGATGCCACCTTATTCAATTCTGCGTGGTTACAACTGCGTGGTGTTGCACAACAGCAGCTTTTGAAATGCTCTCCCTCTGATTTTCTCTCGAACACAAACCAATCTGTTATTGTCTGCTTGGCTCAATTGGTAGCACAATAAAGCCTTATCTGCCTGTTAAAGATCCCATGGTACTGTTGGAAGAGCAAGGAAATTTTCCCAGTGTCCACTTGGTTGAAAGTGGGCTGACCCCACTGTAGTTTCTGGTATCGGCCTAAATGCAATATTAATGGCAAGCTTTAGGTGTTAGTACCACCTCCCACTGAGGTGTTCATAACGTGCTACAGGATTTAGAGGCCTGCAGCAGCTTAAAGGAGACAGCACATCCAAAAAATATTCAGCCAGAAGATTTAAAACTTTCATTCTTAAAGAATGTCTGTGAGATCTGCAGCAGGGCACCAAGCTCTGTGATTCACAGATGAAGTAGTAGAAGTACTTCTTCATGAAGTTTGGCAGAAGAGGGACGCACAGCTTGGGTCAGCGTACTGCAGACCCCAAGGATAGCAGCAGGGGCAGGAGGAGACCAGGGCAGTCAGTGCCAATATGACCTCGGTTTCTGTTGCTGGAGCTTACGCATTGTACACGTCTGTCTTAAAAGTGTGCCACAGAAATGTGTCCTGGTTAGTATGTGACAGACTGGAAGTACACCATTATAAATTTGGGTCTGTCATAGATACCTTATCGGGTTCAGTGACATCAGTCCCATGTCCCTTATATGCCGAAGAATCACAGTGCTCAATATCTATTTATATAATAACGTAACCCAGTGGTGCATCCTTGTGATCTGAATCAGATATTCATGTCTTTCACACGTGCCCCCAAATGCCTTTCCAATCCATTTGAAGGTGGACCAACAGAATACTTGTCAAGATAAGGCCAGACAGGAATCCTTAACCTGCTTGATTTTCCAGTAAGCAAACATACAGTGCAAAAATTATGATTAGATGCGCTTAATTCCATCAGTACAACTTGTCAGTGTATGCTTCCCCATATCACATTTAAATTTTTTAAAATTCCTAACTGCCGTCCTTAATTCTCCTTCTTTGCCTGGCAATAGTTTGTCCTTGCAACTTTCTGTTTTAAAACCTGACTATGTGGGTCTCTGTCCCTATCTTTTATATCAATGTGGGGGAAGGACCTGTGCCAGACTGATGAGTGCTCGGGTTCAGGGACCACTCAACACAATAGGTTTGAGGTGTCGGTCAATTATCTTTCATCTCAGTGCTTTTTTAAAATGTGAGTGAATAGACTTTGCTTTAAAACACAAACTTAAATATAACTCTTTTCCCCCCACAAAATCCTCTCTGTGGAAAAATGGTCAAAACATGGCATGTGTGCATATATAAAGTTTTTATACTATAATAGACAGATATGATAAATAAGCTGGTGGATTGGCAGTGGCGTTGCTCATGGTAAGTCTGGTGATACACTGTGTTCTAAGGATGGGTGCTATACAATGTATTATTCTGCTGTTAGAGCAGAGGCAGTGAATTTTAAACAAGAGGCTGCCAGGTGTAGGTCTGGGGCCCCGGAGCTGGAAGCTAAAATGCAGGAGATCAGTTTTTGCAGTTAGAAGTTGTTTAGAAAGAAAAGTAATGCCAAAAACAAGTCAAGCCAGGGACTGGGTGCGTGGTTTATTATTTTTTGAGACAAGTGAGATTGAGTGAAGCAAGTGGAATTTGCTTTGACTGTTCACCTACTGTCTGTAAAATAAAGCAGTTTAACAATTTGTATCTGGCTTCATCTCATTGAGCGTTTCTCAGTCCATCTTCAAAAAGACTTGAGAAGTGCACAAAGGTATGGGCGAAAGACATGCAATCCAGTTTTGATTAAAGTGGGTCCTACTGTTATACCCTTGGGTTACACTATTGTAAAAATTATATATTGAACATTATGGGCAACCTCCTGAACATAAGGTGCTGACTGCTTAAAGGAGTGAAAAACAGCACTATTGTACTCAACAGTGTCTATCACAGACCCAAAACTTGTAACAGTATGTATAGATACACATGAATCAATATTTCACTTTGCACTGTTTAGTGTGTGTACCTTTGTTCCCTATTAATTCATGTTTATTTGGTAATAGCACCCCCTGCTGGAGCTGTTCCTTATAATACGACTCATATTAAACCTGCCTTGTCCCACCATTTTTAAAGTGTGTCACCAATGAAAGAACCACCAAAATATCTACGGCAACATTTCAATAGATAAAAATTTCAGCTAAGCATTTGAACAGATTTTAAACTTTTAACGAAAAATTCATGGTCACTATTAGGGTTCTTAATGCACCTTTCACACCCTATGACTCTCAAGCCCTTTGTGTGTGTGGGGGGAATGGGGTGGGTCCTCGTATAAATAGTGACACACTCCCAGGATCCCTCGCAAAATACCAAGACACCACCATGTTCTTATCCAACTTCTGACAAGTGTCTGATATCCAAAAGAAAAAAATGGTAATATTAGTATACAGAAACAGAAATAACTTGCTGGTAAGTAAACATAGTTTGAAAATCTATGCTTTACACCAATAGTAATTCAGAAATAGCAGCGAGTTACATTTTCTTCTGGCAGAGTTAAAGTGTTAGTGAAGTTTATTAATAAAACAGATTACAGTGCTAGAAGGCAGACACTGCTGCATAGATTTTATAAATTGAATATTTAAGACTTATAGAATCATACAGCACGGTAGGAGGCCATTCAGCCCATCGAGTCCATACCGGCTCTCTGCAAGAGCAATCCAGCTAGTCCCACTCCCCTGCCCTTTCCCCGTAGCCCTGCAAACTTAAATTTTAAAAAATGGAAACAGCAACACCAAATTATTAAAATGTTAGCTGTTTGCTGTATTTTTTGCAACAAATATAAAATGAGTATCACTGAAAAATGAGCTTGTGAGGCTTAACAGCACATCTTATTGCAAACAGAGACACTATAGCAGGAACAGCACAAAACTACGTAACTGAGGACATAGAAGCAAGAAAAAGTAGTTCAGCTGATCCAGCTCATTATCATCCAAATCCTGCTTTAAGGCACAATCTGAGCACATTTAAAAAAACACTGGCAAATGGAGCCCCTCATTTCACTGAAAAATAGTCACATTCACCATGTTCTTACCAGAAAACCAATCAGGTTGCAGAAAAACAGCACATGTTTCTAAATAGAGTTAAGCATAATTATATACAAATTGTGGACTCTTCTCATATTTCCATCTGATCAATTTACATGTTTTAAAGTGCCTCCAATTACATATTTAAGAATCATGTACTTTTATATCGTCATCATAACAGATAACCAACTACTCAAGTTAATCCCAGACTAATTGCAGTCCATATGGATGGTTAAGATGACCTGTCCAATATCACATTTCATTTGAGTTTAATTCTTCACTACCTGGCAACTTTTTGCTGTGGCTTCTCTGGTCCTTTGCAATCTCAGTTACGTTTAAGTTTTTCCTGCTTAGTTGCTGGTACAAAGCTAGCCAACATAGCGAGCAGACTGCCTGCAATTTTGTGGGGTTTGTTCATCAGAATAATTATTCATAGCTGAATCACAGATTTGGTCCTGACCAAAGAGCTAACCTTATGTGGGATGCACAATCTGGCCTTCAGCTCAAATTTAAAGGGATGTGAACACTTAAAGCTAAATGGCTGCCTCTAAGGACAAATACTGTTTCAGCCGTAACAAAACTACAAATAGAATTTTAAATATGTTGGCCTTTGCCAAGGCTGGTGGGGGTGTGGGGGGAATGGTGGAAGAGAACAGGAAAGAAGTAAAAGGAAACCCAATGTGGAGGCATAAAACACAGGCTGTGGGCAAGTAACAAAGTGGTACGGCACCTGACTTGCTGTTAGGTGGCTGGCAAAGTGGTTGTGCATCTGCATTAGGTGGGTGCGAGGTGGTTTGCCTTGTTTGGCATTTCATAGCATCCTCCCCAGAGTACAGCAGTGCACCATTCTTGGCAGCAGGTGTTAACCATGCTCAATGCTATGCACACTATCTGCAGGACCGGGGAACAGACAGGTTGGGCTGAATGGCCTGTTCCCATGTTGGAATTTCTATGTAATCCTTAAAGCACACATTCACCCATAAAGCAAGGTACAATTAAAAGTCTTGCCACATTCACATCTTCCAAGGGCGTTACAGCTCAAGGCACTGTAACACAATCCATGTGTGATCACTTACAGATACAAGGTTGGCCTGTAGGTTGGGCACAAGTCTGCCTTAAAAGTGGCCACAGAAATCTGTCCTGGTTAGTATGTGACAAACCGGAAGCGCACCATTATAAATTTGGGTCTGTCGTAGATACTTTATCGGGTTCAGTGACATCAGTCACTCCTGTACATGGATCCCATGCCCCTTACATGCTGAAGGATCACAGTGCTCAATATCTATTTGTACAATAATGTAACCCAGTGGGGCATCCTTGTGATCTGAACCAGATATTCATGTCTTTCACACGTGCCCCCATAGGTCTCTCCAATCCTTGTGAAGGTGGGCCAACAGGATACCTGGCAAACTAAGGCCAGAAGGAATCTTTAAGCTGCTTTATTTCATAGTAAGCGAACATACAGCGCAAGAGTTATGATTAGACGCACTTAATTCCATCAGTGCAACTTGTCAGTGTATGCTTCCCCATATCACATTTGAATTTTTTTAAATTCCTAACTACCATCCTTAATTCTCCTTCTGAGCCTGGCAAAAGTTTGTCTTTGCAACTTTCTGTTTTAAAACCTGACTGTGTGTCTCTGTCTCTGTCCCTGTCTTTTACGTCCATGTGTTCACAAGTGGGGGAAGGGCCTGCATCAGACTGATGAGCGCTCAGGTTCAGGGACCACTCAACACAATGGGCTTGAGGTGTCAGTCAATTATCTTTTGTCTCGGTGCTTTTTAAAAACGTGAGTGAATACACTTTGCTTTAAAACACAAACCTTAAATTTAACACTTTTCCCCCCCCCCCAAAATCCTCTCTGTGGAAAAATGGTCAAAACATTTTCAAAACATGGCATGTGTACATATATAAAGATTTATACTATTACAGGCAGATATGATAAATAAGCTGGTGGATTGGCAGTGACGTTGCTCATGGTAAGTCTGGTGTTCTAAGGACGCGTGCTATACCAGGTAATATACAACGTATTATTCTGCTGTTCGAGCGGAGGCAGCGAATTTTAAGCAAGAGGCTGCCAGGTGTAGGCCTGGGGCCCGCAGCTGGAAGCTAAAATACAGGAGATCAGATTTTGCAGTTAGAAGTTGTTTAGAAAGAAAAGTAATGCCAAAAACAAGTCAAGCCAGGGACTGGGTGCGTGGTTTATTATTTTTTGAGACAAGCAAGATTGAGTGAAGCGAATGGAATTTGCTTTGACTGTTTACTTGCCGTCTGTAAAATAAAGCAGTTTAACGATTCGTATCTGGCTTCATCTCATTGAGTGTTTCTCAGTCCACCTTCAAAAAGACTTGAGAAGTGCATAAAGGCATGGGTGAAAGACATGCAATCCAGTTTTGATCAAAGTGGGTCCTACTGTTACAACCTTGGGATACACTATTGTAAAATTATATTTTGAATATGGGCATGCTCCTGAACATAAGGTGCTGACTGCTTACAGGAGTGAACAGTACTATTGTACTCAACAGTGTCTATCACAGACCCAAAACTTGTAACAGTATGTATAGATACACATGAATCGCTATTTCACTTTGCACTGTTTAGTGTGTGTACCTTTGTTCCCTATTAATTCATGTTTATATGGTAATAGCACCCCCTGCTGGAGCTATTCCTTATAATGCAACTCATATTAAACCTGCCTTGTCCCACCATTTTTAAAGTGTGTCACCAATGAAAGAACCACCAAAATATCTACGGCAACATTTCAATAGATAAAAATTTCAGCTAAGTATCTGAACAGATTTTAAACTTTCAACGAAGAAATTCATGGCCGCTTTTTGGGTTCTTAATGCACCGTTCACACCCTACGGCTCTCAAGCCTTTTGTGTCTGTGTGTGGGATGGGGCGTAGGGGAGGGGAATGGGTCCGGCTATAAATAGTGACACACTCCCAGGATCCCTCGCAAAATACTGAAACACCACCGTGAACCCTCTTATCCAACTTCTGACAGTGTTTGATACTGAAAAAAAATAAAATGCTAATATTAGTATATAGAAACAGAAATAACTTAATGGTAAGTAAACATAGTATAAAAATCTCTGCTTTACACCAACAGCAACTTAGAAATAGCAGCGAGTTTCATTTTTTTTGGCAGAGTTAAAGTGTTAGTAAAGTTTATTAATAAAATAGATTACAATGCTAGAAGGTACTGCTGCATAGATTTTATAACTGAATATTTAGGACTTAAATTTTAAAAAATGGAAACAGCAACACCAAATTATTAAAATGTTAGCTGTTTGCTGTAATATTTGCAACAAACATAAAATGAGTAAGTCTCACTGAAAAATGAGCTTGTAAGGCTTAACAGCACATTTCATTGCAAACATAGACACTATAGCAGGAACAGCACAAAACTACATAACTGAGGACAAGAAAGCAAGAAAAAGTATTTAAGCTGATCCAGCTCCTTATAAGAACATAAGAAATAGGAGCAGGAGTAGGCCATATGGCCCCTTGAGCCTGCTCCGTCATTCAATCAGATCATGGCTGATCTTCCACCTCAACTCCACTTTCCTGCTCGATCCTCACATCCCTTGATTCCCCTAGAGTCCAAAAATCTATCTATCTCAGCCTTGAATATACAAAGGAGGAGCCATTGTCATACAGAACAGAACGGACTATTGCAAAGAAGCATACCGACAACTGGACAACCAGGAACACTACAGACGGTTACCCGCAGATCCGACCAAAGAACACACCCACCAGCTCAACAAACTGATCAAGACCTTCGATCCAGACCTTCAAAGCATCCTACGCACTCTCATCCCACGTACTCCCCGCGTGGGAGACTTCTACTGCCTCCCAAAGATACACAAAGCCAACACACCCGGACGTCCTATCGTATCAGGCAATGGAACCCTGTGTGAGAACCTCTCTGGATACGTCGAGGGCATCCTGAAACCCATTGTACAGGGAACCCCCAGCTTCTGTCGCGACACTACAGACTTCCTACAAAAACTCAGCACCCACGGACCAGTTGAACCAGGAACACTTCTCACCACGATGGACGTCTCGGCACTATACACCAGTATCCCCCACGATGACGGCATCGCTGCAACAGCCTCAGTACTCAACACCAACAACAGCCAATCTCCAGACGCCATCCTACAACTCATCCGCTTCATCCTGGATCACAATGTCTTCACCTTCAATAACCAGTTCTTTACCCAAACACACGGAACAGCCATGGGGACCAAATTCGCACCCCAATACGCCAACATTTTCATGCACAAGTTCGAGCACGACTTCTTCACTGCACAGGACCTCCAACCAACACTATACACCAGATACATCGACGACATTTTCTTCCTATGGACCCACGGCGAAGAATCACTGAAGAGACTACACGATAACATCAACAAGTTCCATCCCACCATCAAACTCACCATGGACTACTCCTCAGAATCGGTTTCTTTCTTGGACACACAAATCTCCATCAAAGACGGGCACCTCAGCACCTCACTCTACCGCAAGCCCACGGACAACCTCACGATGCTCCACTTTTCCAGCTTCCACCCCAACCACGTCAAAGAGGCCATCCCCTATGGACAGGCCCTACGAATACACAGGATCTGCTCAGACGAGGAGGAACGCGATGGACACCTACAGACGCTGAAAGACGCCCTCGTAAGAACGGGATATGACGCTCGACTTGTCGATCGACAGTTCCGACGGGCCACAGCGAAGAATCGCATAGACCTCCTCAGAAGACAAACACGGGACGCAACCAACAGAGTACCCTTCGTCGTCCAGTACTTCCCTGGAGCGGAGAAACTACACCATGTTCTCCGCAGCCTTCAACATGTCATCGATGACGACGAACACCTCGCTAAGGCCATCCCCACGCCTCCACTGCTCGCCTTTAAACAGCCACCCAACCTCAAACAGACCATCGTTCGCAGCAAGTTACCCAGTTTTCATGAGAACAGCGTCCACGACACCACACAACCCTGCCACGGCAACCTCTGCAAGACATGCCAGATCATCGACACGGATACCACCATCACACGAGAGGACACCACCCACCAGGTACATGGTTCATACTCCTGTGACTCGGCCAACGTTGTTTACCTCATACGTTGCAGGAAAGGATGCCCCGGAGCATGGTACATTGGCGAGACCATGCAGACGCTGCGACAACGGATGAACGGACACCGCGCAACAATCGCCAAACAGGAGGGTTCCCTCCCAGTCGGGGAACACTTTAGCAGTCAAGGACATTCAGCCACCGATCTTCGGGTAAGCGTTCTCCAAGGCGGCCTTCGAGACACACGACAACGCAAAATCGTCGAGCAGAAGTTGATAGCCAAGTTCCGCACCCATGAGGACGGCCTCAACCGGGATCTTGGGTTCATGTCACGCTACACGTAACCCCACCAGCAAAAAGGGGGAAAAAATTTATATGTTTTTTAAAATTCTCTCTCTCTCTCTGCCATTTTAAGTTTCTTTCTGCTTGCCTGTGTAAAAGACACAATGTATATCGAGTGTACTGGGACGTTCTGTTCTCCGTGACTGGCCTGTTTGAATAACAACGACACCTTTTGATTGGTGTGATGCTGTCCCAACATCGTATAAGATATGCGATTTGAGAACCTTTTCATTCAATCATCTGACGAAGGAGATAATCTCCGAAAGCTTGTGATTTTAAAATAAATTTGTTGGACTATAACCTGGTGTTGTAAGATTCCTTACATTTGTCCACCCCAGTCCATCACCGGCATCTCCACATCTTGAATATACTCAACAACTGAGCATCCACAGCCCTCTGGGTTAGAGAATTTCAAAGATTCACAAACCTCTGAGTGAAGAAATTCATCCTCATCTCAGTCTTAAATGTCTGACCCCTTATCCTGCGGCTATGCTCGCTAGTTCTAGACTCTCCAGCCATGGGAAACAACCTCTCAGCATCTACCCTGTCAAGCCCCCTCAGATTCTTATATGTTTCAATGAGATCACCTCTCATTCTTCTAAACTCCAGAGTATAGGCCCATTCTACTCAACCTCGCCTCATAGGACAGCCCTCTCATCTCAGGAATTAATCTAGTGAACCTTCGTTGCACTGCCTCTAAGGCAAGTATATCCTTCCTTAGATAAGGAGACCAAAACTATATGCAGTACACCAGGTGAGGTCTCACCAAAGCCCTGTAGAATTGTAGTAAGAATTCCTTACTCTTGTACTCCAACCCCCTTGCAAAAAAGGCCAACATTTTTTTTTTTTATTCGTTCATGGAATGTGGGCGTCGCTGGCGAGGCCGGCATTTATTGCCCATCCCTAATTGCCCTTGAGAAGGTGGTGGTGAGCTGCCTTCTTGAACCGCTGCAGTCTGTGTGGTGAAGGTTCTCCCACAGTGCCGTTTGGAAGGGAGTTCCAGGATTTTGACCCAGCGACGATATATTTCCAAGTCGGGATGGTGTGTGACTTGGAGGGGAACGTGTAGGTGGTGTTGTTCCCATGTACCTGCTGCTCTTGTCCTTCTAGGTGTAATAGGTCGCGGGTTTGGGAGGTGCTGTCGAAGAAGCCTTGGCGAGTTGCTGCAGTGCATCCTGTGGGTGGTACACACTGCAGCCACTGTGCGCCGGTGGTGAAGGGAGTGAATGTTTAGGGTGGTGGATGGGGTGCCAATCAAGCGGGCAGCTTTGTCCTGGATGGTGTCGAGCTTCTTGAGTGTTGTTGGAGCTGCAGTCATCCAAGCAAGTGGAGAGTATTCCATCACACTCCTGACTTGTGTCTTGTAGATGGTGGAAAGGCTTTGGGGAATCAGGAGGTAAGTCACTCACTGCAGAATACCCAGCCTCTGACCTGCTCTTGTAGCCACAGTATTTATATGGCTGGTCCAGTTAAGTTTCTGGTCAATGGTGACCCCCAGGATGTTGATGGTGGGCGATTCAGCGATGGTAATGCCGTTGAATGTCAAGGGGAGGTGGTTAGACTCTCTCTTGTTGGAGATAGTCATTGCCTGGCACTTCTCTGGCGCGAATGTTACTTGCCATTTGCTTTTCTAATTGCCTGCGGTACCTGCATGCTAACTTTTTGTGTTTCTTGTAGCAGGGCACCCAAGTCTCTCTGGACATCAACATTTAATAGTTTCTCACCATTTAAAAAATATTCTGTTTTTCTATTCTTCCTACCATAGCGAATAACCTCACATTTCCCCACATTATACTCCATCTGCCATCTACTTTCCCACTCGCTTAACCTGTCTATATCCCTTTGCAGCGGGATCCTGTTTTAAGGCACAATCATCCAGATCTTTCTTTAAGGTACAATCTGAGCACATTTATAAAACCACTGGAAAATGCAGCCCCTCATTTCACTGACAAATAGTGACATTCACCATGTTCTTACCAGAAAACCAATTAGGTTGCAGAAAGATAGCATACATTTCTAAATAGAGTTAAAGCATAATTATATAAAATTGTGGACTCTTCTCATGTTTCGATCCGATCAATTTACATGTATTAAAGCACCTCCAATTAGATATTCAAGAATCATGTGTTTTTATATCGCCATTGTAACAAATAACCAATTACTCAAGTTAATCCCAGACTAATTTCAGTGCATATGGATGGTTAAGATGACCTGTCCAATATCATATTTCATTTGAGTTTAATTCTTTCCCATCTGGCAACTTTTTACAGTGGCTTATCTGGTCCTTTTCAATTTTAAATACGTCAGCCTTTGCCAAGGCTGATGGGCGGGGGTTGTGGGGGGGGGGGGGCGGGGGGAAGAGAAAGAGAACAGAAAAGAAGTAAAAGGAAACCCAATGTGGAGGCGCAAAACACAAACACAGCCAGTGGGCAAGTAACAAAGTGGTATGGCACCTGACTTGCTGTTTGGTGGATGGCAAAGTGGTTGTGCATCTGCATTAGGTGGGTGCAAGGTGGTTTGCCTTGTTTGGCACTTCATGGCATCCTCCCCAGAATACAGCAGTGCACCATTCTTGGCTGCAGGTGTTAACCATGCTCAATGCTATGCACACTATCTGCAGGACCTGGGAACAGATGCAGAAGGTGATGGAACACTTAAGGAATCTGGCAAGGTAACAACATGACAGCTTGCAATCTAGGACCATCTAACCATACATGGTACTATCAAGAGTTGCCTATCGATCTAATCCACATTTACAGTTCACTTAAGCCAAGCCCTCACACAAACTTACAGCTCCTTTATTGCATCTCATGCATATGGGATTAGGACTACTGCTTACGTGGAGGATGAACATCAACACAGACTGGTTGGGTCGAGTGGCCTGTTCCCATGTTGTAATTTCTATGTAATCCATAAAGCACACATTCAAGATGCAAGGTACAATTAAAAGTCTTGCCACGTTTACATCTTCCATGGGCAAGCCATCTCAAGGCATTGTAACTCAGCCCATGTGGGATCACTTACAAATACAAGGTTGGCCTGTTGGGCACAAGTCTGTCACTGTGCATGTGCTCCTTCAACTGCCAGCATCTCAAGACTACATTTTTGCTTGAACAACAAGAGGTCGCAATCCAGACTTGGAAAAAGGCCTCCATGAAGTATAAGTTACAAAAGCACATCTCTTCTGCCATACAGGTAACTGTGACAGAGCTAATACACCTGCTTCCTTGGTTAACGGCAGCTTGGGGCAGATTACATCAGATGACATAGGTAGGAAAAGGGATGAGGTCCTACAGAGAGAGTTTCAGGAGCTAAGGAGGAAGTTAAAGAGCAGGACCACAAAGATAGTAATCTCTGGATTACTCCCACTGTCACATGCTAGTGAATATAGGAACAATAAGATTAACCGTAAGGTTAACATGCGTGGCTGGAGAAACAGTGCAGGAGGGAGGGCTTCAGATTCCTGGGGCATTGAGACTAGTTCTGGGGCAGGAGGGACCTGTACAAGATGGACGGGTTACACCCCAACAGGGCTGGGACCAATGTCCTTGCTGGAAGTTTAACTAGTGCTGTGGCGGAGGGGAAGTAGGATGAAGAATCAGACAGGAAAAACAAGATGTACGGAGGACTGGGCACATCAACTCCATCTCTCCTATGGTAACGATGTGTCAATGCCAAAATCATGAAACAATCTTTACTACACAAGTGTGACATTTCCATTTCCCACAACAGCCATTTTCATGGCTTCTCTAAAATCGCCATATGAATGTCAAATTAGAGGCAGTTTAGTCCTGCGAGACCATTAACTGGACTGAGACTGCCCAAACTCATTTCATGTCGAATCCATATAGTCAGCAGAGAGAGAAAACCATATCAGTTTGGGTTGATTGAACTCCTCAGCTGGAAGGACACTGTTTTAAGCCACTGTGCAATTGAGCATCTAAAAGCAGTTTAGTGAATTGTGCACGAGGATTAGTACAGCTAAAATCCTGTACTAGGTGTTGCAAGGTTTTCCAGATGCAAAAATGAATAACAGAGCCAATCCATTAAACAGGTGTAAACTAAGCATTTATACTGAAAAAGGAAAGCTGCTTTACCGCTGCTGCTGAAATGCCAGCAGTCTGAGCTGCAATTGGGGTCCCCTTCTTTGTATTCTTAAACCCTTCGGTACCACACGAAGTCCGCACCATGCTCTGCCCCTCGTGGGTAGTAACCTGAACGTGTGTGCTTAGAGAAAAACATTAGTGTGTAAGAGATAGAAAAAAGGGGGAAAGAATCACTGGAAATTTGCTAATCATCTTTCATAAACTTTCAGTTACTGCACATTTCTTTTAAATGGTGTTCATCGAGCTAAAGAATGTTAATGCTGATACACAATGCCACTTGAAACAATCCCAGGTTAAATACAGTAAGGTTACATGCAGACTAAAGCTCTCTCCACTCCGCCCGGGTCACAGAAGAGCCCTCCTCCCATACTACTGGGATTTTTCTCCATTTCCCACAAAAGTCACACTGGGACCTCTCTGGGTAAGATTGCCAATTACTGCCGAACCAGGTATAGTTTAGTGCTGTGGGTACATTACCTGTGGGTAATATCATTTCAGCCAGTAGAAGCGATCTTCATCCTGAGAGTCTGAGCTGGATTTAAACCTAGAAACCAAAGGCCAGCATCTAACTCACTCCTCCACCCAGTCCTCCCCATGGATGAATACTCTAATCAATTTTTAAAACTACAACAACAACAACTTGCATTTATATAGTGCCTTTAACATAGAAAAACACCCCAACTTGCTTCATAAAGGCGTAATCAAAAAATGGGTGTCACAGCAAAGGAGGAGATATTAGGTGAGGTGATCAAAAGCTTGGTCAAAGAGATGAGTTTTAAGAGGGTTTTAAAGGAGAATAGTGAAAAGATATGGGGTTTAGGGAGGGTATTCCGGGGCTTGGGGCCTACGTGGCTGAAGGCACAGCTGGCAATGATGGGATGAAAGGGAGGGGTGGGGAGGGGAATGTACACGAGTCAGGACAGGAATGATGGGTGAGCAGAACTTGGTGTGGGATAGGATACAGGGAGCAACGTTTTGGATGAGGTGAAGTGGATGTTAGAAGGTCAGCCAGGAGACCATTGGAATATTCGAGTCTGGAGATGACAGGCATAGATGAAGGTTTCAGTGGCAGATGGGCTAAGGCAGGAAATGTCACTGGGGTGGAAGTAGGCGGTATTTATGATGGAGAGGACATGGTTTTGGAAGCTCAGCTGCGGGTCGAACAGGACATTGTCTTGAGAACAGCGTGATTTGGCCTGAGACAGTGACTGGGGAGGGGGATTCAATGGGTGCAAGGTTGTAGAGTTTGAAGTGGGGGGGAAAAAGATGATGACTTCAATCTTCTCAATGTTTAGCTGGAAGACTTTGTGGCTCATCTAATACTGGATGTCAGACAGCTGTCCAACAACACAGAGGCAGTGGACAAGGACGAGAGAGGTGGTGTCCAGGTAGAGCCGAGTGTCGTCAGCATACATATGGAACCTGACCCCATGTCTGTGGATGATATCACCAAGGGGCAGCATGTAAACGAGGAAAAGGTGGGGGCCAAGGATAGATCCTTGGGGACTACAGGGGTAATGTTGCAGGGGTGGGAAGAGAAACCATTGCCAGAGATGTTATGGCTACGATCAGATAGGTAAGAGTGGAACCAAGGGAGGTCAGCTCATCGAGCTAGACAATGGAGGAGAGGCTTTAGAGGATGGTGTGGTTAACCATGTCAAAGGCTGCAGAGAGATCGAGGAAAATGGGAAGGGATAATGGACCACGGTCACAGTCAGAGAATGTCGTTGGTGACTTTGGTTATGGCCGTTTTGGTGCTGTGGCAGAGGTAGAAATCTGATTGGAGAGATTCAAACAGGGAATTATGATAAAGATGACCACAGATTTAGGAGGAGACAACACATTCAAGAACTTCGGAGAAGAAAGGAAGGTTAGAGATGGGGCAGTACTTTGCAAAGACACGGGGGTCAAGGGTGGGTCTTTTGAGGTGGGATTGATGAAAGCAGTTTTAAATGGGAGGGGACCAGTACCAGAGAAGAAGGAACCATTTACAGTCAGATAGAACGAAGGCCAGGTAGGGAAGTTGGGTAGCGAGCAGTTTAGAAGGAATGGGGTCATGGGTGCAGCTGGGGAATTTAAATTCAATTAATTAAATAAAAATCTGGAATTTAAAAAAAACTAGTAGCAGTAATGGTGGCCATGAAACTACTGGATTGTCGTAAAAACCCATCTGGTTCACTAATGCCCTTTAGGGAAGGAAACCTGCCGTCCTTACCTGGTCTGGCCTATATGTGATTCCAAACCCGCAGCAATGTGGCTGATTTTTAAATTGCCCTCTGAAATGGCCCAGCAAGCCACTCGGTTGTTCAAGAAGGCGGCTCGCCACCACCTTCTCAAGGGCAATTAGGAATGGGCAATAAATGCTGGCCCTGCCAGCGACGCCCACATCCCATGAACGAATAAAAAAAAAAGTTGGATCTCATGGATGAGACAAGCTCAAAGAAGGGATGAGGAGAGAAACTAGAGAGAGATGTGTGTTCAGGACTAGGGAAGAGGGTAAACTGGATGGAGGTTTGGCTTGCTGGGCAAGGAGAAGCAGAAAAACATAATTAATTTTTAACTCAAAACGAACTTAAATCTAGGGTTGCTTTGGTTAGGAAGGAGTTATTGGTATTTTTCAGAAAATGAACTTACTATATTCTGAATGTATTGATTTTTAAAAAAAAAACAAAAACGTAATAAGTTTTTCAAGGCCTCAAGTATTGCTGGTGCTTTATATATTTTTTATAGATCTAATTTCAAAATGTAATGCTTTCTGCTTCAACCACCACATACTCAAATTCAGCGAAGCTTTGAATGAATTATTGATTTAATTCGAATGTTCACTCTAGTGAGAGATGCTGTTGACACTAGAGCTGCTACACCAGCTTTAAGTTTTCTGCACAGCATTCTGATTTTTCGCTGCCATTTCCCCCCCACCCCCGTCAAACTTCTCTCCTGAAGGCACTGACTGTTGCTTGGGTGCCAGCAGCCCTCCAGCACCTCACCAAAGTGGCTATTTTTCATATGGACAGTGATTGTCCAGAAGCTATTTGATCATATGGTGCATTAAAGCCAAGCTCAATCCTGTCCTCGACCAACATCCACACGTGCGCTTTCCAGGAGTCAATGGATAGTGATCAGCAGTCGGAATCCCAGCTAACTTTTTCCCCTTTCTTAACCCGGGCAGTGAGGCCAATTATAGTGCCCCATCCACCACCCGCCTCAGATAAGCGAATTCCACATTAGTCACTAAATATCACTGCATCAGATACTTACTTATTATATGTTGCCTTGATGTGCACTATGTGTAGATCTTCATACTTTATGCCTCCCCAGCGCAAAGGGCTCACCTGTCCTGGCATTGGAGGTAGGATACTGTGAAGGACACACAAATAAAGAACTCCAGTCATTCAACAGTATGAATAACCTGTGGATGAGAAAAGGCCATTTGGCCCATTGCGTTTCAGTCCAATACATTGGTGCTGTGGGCCGCCCGTTTTTATAATTGTACATATGACAATGTACTTAGTTCCTGCTCCAATGATTCACCATAAACAAGTAATTACAAGCTCAGAGGAATGATCAATGAAGAGAATCATTATTTTGGGAGGGCAAGTGGAAAGTACTCCTCCTATACATTGAATAAAGCCCTTATTTAATCTCGTTTGGAAATTTCATCACTTTTATCAACATCCAGTAGTCTACTGGATTGTTATGTTGGGTCTTCTCTAATTGGGATACCGCTCTGCTTATGAAGGCAGCAGGTCCATCATGGATCAGCATCCCTCCTTGTCCTGCATGGTAAACCCAGTTGTCCTGAGAGGCTACAGCATTCAATACCATATGTGACTAAGACCTAGCTGTGCCTGTTTAACTGCAGTTATTTAGCCACATAAGTGATCCTTCCGATCTTTGCAATAGCTAACATATTGTGAAGAATTTGTAAGCATGAAGTAAGTGAAAGTTTTACAACACCCACTGCAAAGCCAGATGGAAAGGAAGAGAGTGATTCACAATACCAATTTCTGCTAAATTCCTTCAAGTCACACCAATGCATAAGGTTTATGCTCTATACTTAGACTTACAGATCAGATTCCTTACCATGCCCTCCCAAATTTCCTCACCTTCTTAAGGCATTGACTCTTGCTGGAGTATGGTTCCATGGACACAGGTAGCCCCTGGTTCCTCATGTATGTGGCCATTCTCCAAACTGACAGCTTGACTAAGTGAAAGCACTCTCAGTTAAACGGCAGATAAATGAAGTTGAGATACAGATCGGCCATGAATGGTGGAACAGGCTTGAAGGATTAAATGGTCTACTTCTGTTCCTAGCACTCTCAACTGTGAGTCAGAAAGTTATGGGTTCAAGACTCACTGCAGAACTTGACCACATAACCTAAGCCCCATCTGCCTGTCCAGGTAGACATAAAAGACCCCATGGCACTTTTTCACAGGTGATTGCCAGAGCACTGGGAGCTCTCCCAGTGCTCTGGCAATCATTCCTCCTCAACAAATGCTTCCAAAACAGATTAACTGGTCATTTATCTCACTACTTTTGAAGGACCTTGCTGTGTGCAAATTGGTTGTGTTTGCCTGCAAAACAATGACTACAAGTCAAAAGCAATTTATTAGCCACGAAGCACGTTGGGATGTCCTGAGCACACGATATAAATGCCAGTTCTTTCTTCTTTAGAAAGTGAATGTCAGCAAGCTATTTGAACAAGTGGGGAAATCACAATCAAGCCCAATCCTGTTCTCACCAATGTCCACTTTCCAACAAGGGTCAGTGGATAGTGAGCCTGAATAGAAACCCTGGCTAATTTTTCTGCTCTCTAGCCTAGAGGCACTGAAGTCAATTGTAGAGGTGCTGAAGTCAATAGTAGTGCCACCTATCACACATTCCAGATTTTACAAAACCTGCTAAACAGAAGGTATCTGGAAAAGTTCTGTACTATTACCAAACAGGAAAAGGTTAGGCACCTTTTGTCCAGTTCAAAGCCAGACTGGGCATTTAAAAAAAGACTGTTTACCTGTGTGAAACAATCAGATTGCCAATGTGCAAAATGGGGCTTGGCTCCACATGAAAGGCCAGATCATTTTGCTTGTGGCCTTTATTAAGATCCTGTCTCAGAAAACAGGACTTTTCCTGTTCAGTTTTCAAACATCACAATTTTTGGGTGGCCACTCCTGAACTTGGACTGTCTGGTTCAAAACTGGACATTTGGTTGCCCTCAACAGCTATCTAGTTTAAAACAGTGCAGCTGATAAAGGAGGTGAAATACCTGAAGTCTGCTGAATGCCTGGCTTGTGTTAGCTCTGTGGAGCTGCTCTCCTTTTCTGCCAATTCCTGCAGTCTCTGTAAACTGGTGTGTACTCGTTGGCACTGGGCCTCCACTAAACTAACATGAGGACTGGGAGAAGAAAATGTAGTCAAGTTAGTATGAATACAAATCAAATGCCACACATTAAAGATTTAAATGGACTGAATTTACTTTAATGACTGCAATAACCAGAACTCATACAATGGCCCTGTGACAGTGAACAATGAAGATTTGACCTCATTCCCACCCTCCTATATCACTGAACTCCTGGTTTCAGCCCCACTACTTTGGTTAAGCACATGGAGCCAAAACATTTGCACTTCTTTTCTTTATATGTCAGTACTGAAAGCTGTCCTGCATTTTCAGAGGTGCTGCCCTTTGGGTAAGACAATAAAGCAAAGCCCCACATGTCTGTTTCTGTGGTTTAGGCAGATGATAAAGATCCCATGGCTCAATTGTAAGGCAAACAGAGAGGTCTCCATGCCCTGGCCAACATTCTTCCTCAAACAACAGCAAAACCAGATTAATTGGTCATTCAACAATTTGTACTTAAATAGCACCATTTGAATTAGGCATAAGGAAACTGATGCTGAGTCAGGAGGGGGTGACCAAAAGTTTGGTCACAGGGATGGCTTTTTAAAAGAGAGGTGAGGAGCTTTAGAGACTGAGTTGCAAGAGTTAGCATTGAGGTGGCTGAAGGCCCTGCTGCTAATGATATGGTAAATGAAAGGGGGATGCACAGAAGGCTGAAGTGTTTGGGACAGGATGTAGAGCTGGAGGAGATTGCAGAGAATGGACGACAATGCCTTGGTGGGATTGATAGACAAGAGCAAAGCTTTGAAGGACTAGCATCCAATGTAGGTGAGTAAGGACAGGGATGCTGGGTGGATGTAGAACACCATATGTATATGGCTTTGGATAAATTGGAATTTATGGAAGATGGGAAGAAAGACTTGCATATATGATTTAGCACTTTTTTGAAGTCTAGTCACAGTTGTAATGCAGCAGCCAATTTTGCACACAGCAAGGTCCTACAAACAGCAATGAGATAATGACCAGATAATCTGCTTTGAGTGATGTTGGTTAAACCAGCAAGGACAGATATTGGGAGTAGTAGAGTTTGGAGGTGACAAAGGGGTGGGTAGCGATTTCAGCAGTGAATGGGTGGAGGCGGGCGGTGGACATAAGCGGTCTTGGTGACTGAAAGTGAGTGGGACTAAATGAACACAGAGCCAGACAGACAGCGCACAATGGGCCGAATGGCCTCCTGCGCCGTAAAAGGGCAGGAAGGGGCGACTGGTGCCCATGGAAACGTAACCCAGCAGCGGTCAGCGCCCTCTGAGGAAGGCGCATCTACTAACCGGCAGCCCATGGCCTGCAGCAGCCCCCGGCCCAGCGACCACAGCACATTCCGTGGCCCCAACATTCCCTGATCGGACGCCCGTGGCTCTAACCCAGCTCCTAGGCCCTGGCTTCCTCAAGTTGGGCCCTCACGCTACCAGGCCCAATGAACTCAAAGTAACCCCACAGCTGCCACCAATACAGGGAGGAGGGGGGGGGTTTGGTACTTGGCTATACAAGTACACGTATTTCTTTAGGTTGAACACTCCTATAGGAAAAAAAGCCGGATTATGTTTAACATATGATTCTATATTTTATAAATATTCAGCTTTACTGGTTAGGGTTAGGATCATCTTGAAACATTTTCTATGAGGCGACACCCTTCCTCCCCACGGCACTTAGTACCGTCCTGCGCTGGCTGTTCCACTTATTTATTAGGGGAAGTTAAAACAATTTCCAATTGAATACGGCACGATTTTCAGCTATCCCCGTGTGGTGATTGCCGGCAGCCCTCGATATCGTAGACTTGCTCCAGGTTACAGTGTCACAGTGTGAGATAATGAGGTTATGCCGGGTTTAATCGTGCGTGATTATAGTTATCTCCCCTCCATGTGCGCGTGGTAGCGCTGGTGTAAGATGGCGGCCGCGCTGCGTCGGCTCCCCGTGTTTGGGCTTCTCGCCGGACCCGAGCTCGGATTCAGGCTCAGGGGAGCGGTGCGAGGTTCGGCGCTCCATTCCTTGAGGGCGACGGGTGGCCCGGGCCCGGGGGTGTCCGGTTGGGAATGCTGTGGCGCGCTGTGTCTGCAGCGAGCGGCCGTTGTATCGCGGGAGATGAACCCGATGGAAAGCGCGTTCGCGCGACTGCTGGAACAGGTAGGCGCGGGCACGCGCGTAGGAACAGTACGAGGGCGCGCCTGGAGATTACAGGGTGCGCGCCTGAGAGGCGGGAGCACTTGGGGGGGCCCCTCCTTGAACATAGGAACAGGAGTAGGCCATTCAGCCCCTCGAGCCTGTTCCATCATTCAATTAGATCATGGCTGATCTGTACCTTAACCCTATTTACCCGCCTTTGCTCCATGTTCCTGGATACCTTTACCCAACACAAATCTGTCAATCTCACCCTTGAATATTTCAGTTGACCCAGCATCCACAGCCTTATGGGGAGTGAGTTTCACATATTTCCATTACCCGTTGTGTGATAAAGTGCCTTGGGACGTTTTACGATGTTAAAGGCACGATATAAATGCAAGTTGTCTGATTTCACTCCGTAATGGCTTTGTTCTAATTTTAAGATCGCGCCCCCTTGTTTTTGTTATCCCTAATTGTGAATTTTGTATTCTTTTAAGATGAGAGACATTGGTGTAGAGCAATGCAACATTTGCCTGGTGTGGCACTATACCATGCTGTCCATCAGGCTTACTTGGAGTCAGTTAGTTCAAGTGTTAGAGGGTAAAGCTCGCTCTACACTGCTCTGTCAAGCATTTCAGGTCACATCCTCAGAATACAACACATCTGTACAGAAAAGAAAGAACTTCCATTTAAATCTTGCCTTTCATCATCTCTGGATATCCCAAAGTGCTTTACAGCCAATGTGGCGCGGTCACTGTTGTAACGTAGGAAACGCGGCAGCCAATTTGCGCACAGCAAGGTCCCACAAACAGTAACGTGATTGTGACCGGATAATCTGTTTTAGTGATGTTGGTTGAGGGTTAAATATTGGCCAGGACACCAGGGGAACTCCACTGTGGGATCTTTTACATCTATCTGAGGACAGACTCTGTTTTAACGTCTCATCCGAAAGATGGCTCCCCCTGACAATACAGCACTCCCTCAGTACTGTAGTGGAGTGTCAGCCCAGATTTTGCACTCAAGTTGCTAATTATAATTATAAATTACTAATGCACTCTGAGGGAAATTCACTTTTAGTGGGCAAAGCTACAGGAAGGTGCGGACCCTGTTGGAAAAGTCATTAACAAGTTAGTATGTTATTGGGAAGGAAGCAGGAACTTTGATCTCAAAGTCAGAGTATCCCACAGTCACTTCATCATTAATCATTGAACACGTTCAGATATTAGCCCTGCTGGTATTGACAATCCAAAAGGGGAGAGAGTGTATGAACTTTTTTTTTTAATCAATTATACCAGGGCTTGAAATGAAGGTGCAGAACCACTGAGCAGTATTTCAAAAAGGGACTGTCCATTAAACTCATTTGTATACAGAAGTACAAAGCAGTTCACGTTGGGCATAAATCCCTAGCGGATATTGTTTAAGCGTTGCACATAACCATTAATCTACCTATATTGGTACAGTTTATCCTGTTGTGAAAATTATTCATGGCCCCTAACACAAGTCACTGGTGTATAGTGAAATAAGCTCAACATCACCAATCAAATGGAAATTTTGTTACCTTGTCTTATACACTGATCAGTCATGGCTCATGACTAGGCCACTTTTTTTTTTAAAAACTATACCTGGTGCGGCATGATATTAGGCTGTCCATCAGGTTCCACCCTTGTCTGTACTGAGTTATTTGATCTGAGCTGGAGCAGCAATATGGGTGCCCCTGGGCCAGAGAGGGGAAAAATCATCCAGCGTTGCTGCTTCTGATCCAGTGACCGCTGATGGAAAGTGCATATATATGAAAATATCGAATTTGGCTGTGATAGCTTCCACAGTCAAATAGCTTTCTGACATTCAGTGTGTCTAGACTCACACTTGAAGAATGGCTACTAGGGTGAGGTATGGGAGGGCTGCTAATGCCTGTGACACTGTACCCCATCGAGTCGGTGTCATCAGAAAGAGAGAAAATTGATTTTTTTTTTAAAGAGAGAAATCAGGAGGGCAAAAAGGGGATATGAGATTGCTTTGGCAGATCAGGCAAAGGTGAATCCAAAGAGCTTCTACAAATACATAAAGGGCAAAAGGGTAACTAGGGAGAGAGTAGGGCCTCTTAAGGATCAACAAGGTCATCTATGTGCGGAACCACAAGAGATGGGTGAGATCCTGAATGAATATTTCACATCGGTATTTACGGTTGAGAAAGGCATGGATGTTAGGGAACTTGGGGAAATAAATAGTGATGTCTTGAGGAGTGTACATATTACAGAGAGGGAGGTGCTGGAAGTCTTAACGCGCATCAAGGTAGATAAATCTCCGGGACCTGATGAAATGTATCCCAGGACGTTATGGGAGGTTAGGGAGGAAATTGCGGGTCCCCTAGCAGAGATATTTGAATCATCCACCGCTACAGGTGAGGTGCCTGAAGATTGGAGGGTAGCAAATGTTGTGCCTTTGTTTAAGAAGGGCGGCAGGGAAAAGCCTGGGAACTACAGACCAGTGAGCCTGACATCTGTAGTGGGTAAGTTGTTAGAGGGTATTCTGAGGGACAGAATCTACAGGCATTTGGAGAGGCAGGGACTAATTAGGAACAGTCAGCATGGTTTTGTGAGAGGAAAATCATGTCTCACGAATTTGATTGAGTTTTTTGAAGGGGTAACCAAGAAGATAGATGAGGGCTGTGCAGTAGACGTGGTCTACATGGACTTCAGCAAAGCATTTGACAAGGTACCGCATGGTAGGTTGTTACATAAGGTTAAATCTCATGGGATCCAAGGTGAGGTAGCCAATTGGATACAAAATTGGCTTGACGACAGAAGACAGAGGGTGGTTGTCGAGGGTTGTTTTTCAAACTGGATGCCTGTGTCCAGCGGTGTGCCTCAGGGATCGGTGCTGGGTCCGCTGTTATTTGTTATTTATATTAATGATTTGGATGAGAATTTAGGAGGCATGGTTAGTAAGTTTGCAGATGACACCAAGATTGGTGGCATTGTGGACAGTGAAGAAGGTTATCTGGGATTGCAACGGGATCTTGATAAATTGGGCCAGTGGGCCGATGAATGGCAGATGGAGTTTAATTTAGATAAATGTGAGGTGATGCATTTTGGTAGATCGAATCGGGCCAGGACCTACTCCGTTAATGGTAGGGCGTTGGGGAGAGTTATAGAACAAAGAGATCTGGGAGTACAGATTCATAGCTCCTTGAAAGTGGAGTCACAGGTGGATAGGGTGGTGAAGAAGGCATTCAGCATGCTTGGTTTCATTGGTCAGAACATTGAATGCAGGAGTTGGGATGTCTTGTTGAAGTTGTACAGGGCATTGGTGAGGCCACACTTGGAGTACTGTGTACAGTTCTGGTCACCCTATTATAGAAAGGATATTATTAAACTAGAAAGAGTGCAGAAAAGATTTACTAGGATGCTACCGGGACTTGATGGTTTGACTTACAGGGAGAGGTTAGACAGACTGGGACTTTATTCCCTGGAGAGTAGGAGGTTAAGGGGTGATCTTATAGAAGTCTATAAAATAATGAGGGGCATAGATAAGGTCGATAGTCAAAATCTTTTCCCAAAGGTAGGGGAGTCTATAACGAGGGGGCACAGATTTAAGGTGAGAGGGGAGAGATACAAAAGGATCCAGAGGGGCAATTTTTTCACTCAAAGGGTGGTGAGTGTCTGGAACGAGCTGCCAGAGGCAGTAGTAGAGGCGGGTACAATTTTGTCTTTTAAAAAGCATTTGGACAGTTACATGGGGAAGATGGGTATCGAGGGATATGGGCCAAGTGCAGGCAATTGGGACTAGCTTAGTGGTATAAACTGGGCGACATGGACATGTTGGGCCGAAGGGCCTGTTTCCATGTTGTAACTTCTATGATTCTATGATTCTATGAAAATGACTGGTTAAAATACCTAGTAATGTGCAGACACTCTGGATTTTGAATCTTGGACTTGAAGCAGCATGTGTCCTACTCTAACATTTTAATTGGGGAATTGCTGGCTTTGTTTTACAGATTTAAAAAAAAATATTGCCCACTAGTGCAGTGAGTGCCTTGAATCATTCTTAGTGTTTTCCAAGTTTTATTCTGCTTGTTGTGAAACACTTGACCTAGAGGCTACTGTTTAGAAAGCCGACTGGCAGGTTCAGCCCTTGCTGGTTTCCTGAAGTGCAAGTGATCTCTTCTACATTTTACAGATAGAACTGGAGAAGAGCCTCTACTCTGATCACGAGCTCCGAGTCTTTGAAGATGAAGAAAAGATTCGTCGGAGGCAGGCAGTCGATTATGATTCGGACGAAGAAGATGATGTTGGCCAAGACATTGTGACTGGCCAAGATCTGGAAGATATGTGGGAACAGAAACTCAAACAGTTTAGAGCTGCTGATAGAGTACTAGGTCTGTGTCTTTTTCTGCTCAACAGTATTCCATATTTGACATAAAGTGCTAATTAGTACCGTGTTTCTTGCCAGGGATGCAGTATATGCTGCCCAAAGTTATTCTTTGAACGAAAATGAATTGCATTTGAATCAAAGTCTACACAATTTAATTTCACTGATTATTACATGATCGCCCCATTTCCTACTTCAACTCATTCATTAAAACCGTAGAATTCCTTATCACCCTCAGTCGTTCCTCATACAATCCTGGCTTTTGCAACTAAAGCTTGGTGTCACCTAACCACTTTCTCTTCACTTTTCTCATCTTCTGTCCTACTCATTTCACTCTTGGCGGTGGGGTAAGATTGCAATAGTTGATAGAAAAACATCCAACATGTCGGAATATATTCTTGGAATTTCCAACATCCCATCTTTACATGTTAAAGGGTTTTGGACCTCTTAACATTTCTTAATAATTAACTACTGTTAGAGTGTCATTATCTTGACTTTGATGTTGTCTTAAAAGCTCATCTCTATATTCACATCTGTTTTCACAAACAAATTGATCCATCAGTTATCCTCCAAAACATGCCATTTTGACAGGTTTCTCACCCTTGTAGCACCAACCTCAGTTTTAACATTTGTGAATCCCTTTGTCTCCATTTTCCTATGAGACCTTGCTTCTCCTAGAATTCCAGTATTAACCCTTGAGGTTTTCCCAGAATAAAGTAGTGTGGTTCAGGGCAGTACTTTCATGCAGTGTACTGTATTTACCTAGGTTCCTGTATAATAAAAAAAATGATTGAGAAGCGGTCTGTTTGTGTTGGGGGGATTGCAGTCTAAAGTGGCTGGTGCTCAACAGAATGTGATTCCTGATGTTTACAATGCAGTCACATCTTGCTGAGTACGGCACACTTTAAATTGCAGTCTCACTGATTTTTCACATAAATCGCCTTGGGGAGAAGGCTGCAATGTTGTTGAATTTCATAACAAAATTCCTGCTGGAATGCAGCTTTGAGTTGGAGGAACTTTCAGCATTAAGTAATTGCATGTGTCTCAGCACTCAGTTTAAGGTACAGTTACACATATTAAAGAGTGTTCTAAAAGGCCCTTCTGAAACACCGGGTTGGAGGTTTTATGTTTGCTGCCGGGCTCTTCTAATATCATACTGTTCGTTGTGCAGCCTGCCTGCTGGAAATATATACTGTCCATCATTGTGGATTTGTAATCTCAGTGGTGCTTGGGGAGAGATTGTAATGATTTATTTGGCTTGTAAAACTGCCTCTGACAACCACGGAACGTTTTTAATTTTATTCTTTCAGTCAGATGTTCTGAATGACCGCATGGGAGCGAGGCAAGTGCTGTCATTATTATAGAGAATACATGATGGCAGGGACACTATTGAAGTGTTCTGATGTTATGTCCAACTTCAAGAATGACTCTTATAATAGTTATTGCAAATCCTGAAAGTCTGTAAACAAAGTCCCAAACATAATTTTTCTTCATATTTCACCTACTTTAAATTATTTCCCTTTTCTAAGCTTTCCCAATAGTTTAATTGTTGGGAGTTTATACAAGATACAAACTCATTGCTGCATCATTTTCAAATTTGAATATAGATGGCTCAGTGAGTAAATAACACTGCGGTGTGGTACTGAGCCATGTAGACCTGGAAGGTACCCATTCCATCAATAGCTTGTGCTGAGGTAACTGCTCGCCTAAGGTCGCAGTAGAGCTGGTATAATTGGCATCAGTGTACCTGGGCTAGGGAGGATAAAAATAATCAGCAGGTTCCTGCTCCTAAATCCACCAAACAACACAGGTGGATGTTGACCGATGACCAGATTAGACTTTTCTGTGATATACTCAACGATGGTATATCTTGACACTCACTGCTTAAGCCTTCGCATGAAGAATGACTACTTGGGTATGGTAATGGAGAGTGGCTAGCACCTGTGAAGCTGTACCCCAGCAACAGTAAGCACCTGTGGGGAGAAAAGCATTCTCTTCCTCTCTTTTGAAGTAAAAAAACTTAATGTTTAGATTTAAGTGTTAGAAGTGAAAGTGCAATAATGATCAAGAAATCTCAGCTCCCTGGAAGAAAATGGAACTATTCATGATCTTTTTGGATTATTTTATGTGTACCCTTCCTCGTTGGAAAATATCCCGAGTAAAATTTGCTCAATCGTTTCTTGTAACAGGGCCAACGGCCGTCTAGACCATTGTTCAAAATATGTGTGTTTTTTTTTCTACCTGTCTCTTAGAAAATGACAAGAAGAAGGACAGATCAACATTGAACAGACGATTGGAAGAAAAGCTGACATTATTAATAAAGGAAAAAGTGGGGGATGAAGAGATCTGGTTGCTGCCACAGAGTGAATGGAAGCCCGGGGAAGCAATGAGGCAAACTGCAGAGCGCACCCTCTCTGCACTGTCTGGTAACAACGTTTTTAGAAGCTTTTTATATGTTCTGTTAAATTTGATTAGTAAATTGTGTAATTGAAAAAGTTTGTTGCTTGTTAGGCAGTCCTCTCATTTCTAGCCTTCAATCATCTCACACTATCACAACCTCTCCTGTCACTTTTATCAATACAACTACAGTAATTTCTCCTCCGAAGTTTCCAGTTTTGTTTCTCTTTATCTCCAAATGTTCCATCCTACACACCCTCCTCCCTGCATCCTCATTGTGTTGAAATCAAGACTCATCACAGAGTCTCTTACCCTAACTGATTATTTACCAGGACCTCAAAACTTTGGAACTCCTTACCTCCCTCAATCTTCCTTCTACGGTCAATAGGCTTTCAAACCCAAGCTTGATGTCACCTACTTCTTGATTTGTCTTGTCTTCTCTTAACCTTGGTAAAATCCTGCAATAGGGATCTCATCCTTTAACTGGGTTTCCTAATGCTAGGTAGAAGTTTGGATTCTAAATCTGGCCTCAGTGCTCTTGATTGCTATTGAGTGATCTTTCCTGGGAACTGCACCTGTGGCGATGTTGGATGAGGATAGAGTCAGCCTACAGCTGAATACTCTGACACTTAAACTCAGGTACAGGGCACCTGGAAAGTATCCCCAGGAGAGAAAACTAAGTTATCTAGAATGAGTTGCGGTTTAAAAAATGAAATGCAACGCATAGTTACCTCTTCCCAGGGGAGAGGGGAATTTAGGTCAATGTTCTCCGATTTAAGGTCATGATTTATAAGGGTACTGTAGAGTTTGAGTTAAAATACTTGCATTTAAAGAAATATTTGTAGTCACATATAATGAGTTACTTTATTGAAGTGCAGTGAATCCTGTTATGTATGTGAACACAGTGGTCATTCTGAATGCCTTCAGATCTTTAATATCCATCTCAACCACTGGGATAGGCAAATGGGACTAGTCTCATCCAAAGAACATCTGCGACATTGCAGCACTCCCTCAGTACTGCACTAAAGTATCAGCCTATGTTATGTGCTCAAGTGCTAGAGTGGGTTTTGAACCCACAACCTTCTGACCCAGAGCTAACTTGAATGTTCACAGTTATCTCTAATTTAGGAGGAACTAGAGGATGAACGCCCATGATAAGAACATGTGTCAAACATCACTCCAGGCCTAACATCAAACGGGACTAGTAGTTGTTCTGTACCTGCACAAAGAACAGATGTCTTTCCTCCTTAATTATTTCTGTTCCTGACATATTTAAGTTTGTTTCCTCTCACTATAAAGGTAGCCGCCACCTTTGGAATATAACTTTTAATTTTTTTTTCCCCCACCTCTTTAATTTTGTAGGAAATGAATTACAAGCTGTTTTTCTGGGCAATGCTCCGGCTGGCTTCTATAAATACAAGTATCCCAAGGCCACGCGAACTGCCAACATTGTGGGGGCCAAAGTGTTTTTCTTTAAAGCCTTGCTGATAAGTGGAGACCTCAAGACAAAAAAGAAGGGAGAGTACGTGTGGGTAACTAAGAGCGAACTGAAGGACTACCTCAAACCAAAATACTTGCAGCAAGTTAATCGCTTCATCTTTGATACCACAGCAATGCACGTGTAGAATATTTGTTTTATTTTGTTAAAATGGAATAACTGTGAAAATTAAATTATATACTGAATTTTATGTTTCTCCCACTACGTTCTCTCAAATCATAATATTTTGGGGAGTTCCTGAGTCTTTTGTTATGTTAATTCATAGGAACAAAAGAAATAGGAGCAGGAATAGGCCATATGGCCCCTATAGCCTGCTCCATCATTCAGTAAGATCATGATTGATCTTCTATCTCAACCCCACTTTCCTGTCCTATCCCCATATCCCTTGATTCCCTTAGTATCCAAAAATCTAATAAGTGACTAGTTCCTGTATGATCAAAACTCTGACTGGGAAGGTCCCACGTTCAAAGGGGGGAATCCCAAGTCCAGGACATTGTTCCGTTTCTGTAATTTCTCTGTACAGAGTTCATGCCCTCAAACATGCAGTCAGGGAAAACCACTCCCCGACCTACACTTGTCTGTTCCCAGCCATCGGGTGGTTCCCCTTCCAACAAAATCCGAGGTCTTCAGCCTAGTTCCTAAACTGAAGCTGATTTTTAAGCATAAAAATTGTTTAAATATTGTATTTGTTAAATATATATCAATGTATAATTGGCAAATACTGTAATCATGCATTTTGCACTTAAAAATTGGTTTCAGGCTGGGTGGGGGGTGCAGTTTGAGTTACTTTCTCTGGAGTCCTACTCCAATGCACCCACCCCCAACAATGCTCCCAGATCCCATTCATACATGTCTGGGTTTTTATGCCAGTTATTCTTTGTGCGTTCAGCGTCACTAGCCATTCTAATAAGCAGGCCTCGTGTCCAACGCGAACGAACCTGAGCCTTTCCCGCCCAATATATATGTGAATTTACCGAGACCCAGGGTCGAATAGAGACTCCTTGCCGGTGTACTTGTGTTTACTGGCACATAACACGTGCCACAATGTGATCAGAAGGTGGATATGTATGCACTCTTACCAGACTGAGATTCAGGCTACAAACAATAGATAAATTTATTTAATGTTAATGAATAGTATTCAGTACAAATGAATACAGGAATTACAAAATTTACTAAGCTTCTCAATCTCAAAATAAGAGACAGTGCTCCCATACCAACCTTCAATATAAACCTGATCCTTGAAATACATTCACTTGTTACATGCTGAAATGTTATCACAGAGCCCAGTATCTGCTAGCTTCAGACTGACTGCAGACACGGAGAAAGTTAGCTGCAGATGCACCATTTCAAATCCTTTGAAGATACAATGAAACAAAGGACATTTACAAACTGTTTCTCTCAACTATATAACAATTACAAAGGATGTTTGAATTAAATGGAATGGGTTGATTCGTCGATTTGTATCAAATACCTTGAATGACCTGTTATACAGCTCCCCGTCCAAGTACAATGGCAACAATCAAATCATGCAAAGCAAGGCTTCCAATCCTATAACTGTTTCTTCCTTATCCTGAATCCAGTGCACATGCTATGCAACTTGCAGAAACAGCTAGCAGTAACTGACATCCAGTATGTGCTTTAACCAGCAAGAATCATCCAATAAATAATCTAGCATAGATATAAAAGCATAATTTTTGTTGCACTGACCTTGACATCCCAATGCTTCAAGATCCTGGAATCTCTTTTTCTCTCTTCCCCCTCCCCCCTCCCCCCCCCCCCCCCCCCCCCCGGCCTCCACAGTTCTACCATGCTCTTAGAGCTCTTCTCTAGCAATTCCACACTGAGTGTTCCTCACTAGTACTACCCCCTCAATCAGTGGTACCAGATCTATTACCTCAGTCCCCAATGCTGCCTATGTCACCCCCGATGTGGAGATGCTGGTGATGGACTGGGGTGGACAAATGTAAGGAATCTTACAACACCAGGTTATAGTCCAACAGTTTTGGACTATAACCTGGTGTTGTAAGATTCCTTACATATGTCACCCCCAGTACTGACATACCCTGGGATACTGTTTTCCTCCAAATGCTTCCAGACCCTGGCACCCCTTTCCTGTGCTGCCACACCCAGGCATCATTTGCACCAAGTGCTGACCTTGGGACTCCCTCCATTACTACCAAACACTGGGACCCACCCCACCCCCCTCAATACCGTGGTGTCCCAGGAACCATCCAGTAAAACAAATCCCACGTTCCACCCCTTGGTGGTACTGAAGGCCAGATTCCTGCTCTGCAATACTGCCATACAGCAAAACCACCCCAATGCCATCAAAGCAGAACAACCACCATAACTGCTATTAAACGCAACACGGCTTCCTCATTACAACTGATAAATGCCATATAGCAACTCACGGTTGCCTCCCATCTTCCTGTGCATCCTGGGCTTTGAAAAACGGTAAGAGGTAAAAATATAAGAAGCTAGGCCACTCATTTACATTTTTCCAGGAGGAAAATACCAGTCAATTGGGGGATAGGAGGGAGAAGAAGGGGGTGGGACAGGAAGATGTGGGGAGAGGGGCACAGGTAGGGTGCTGTTCAGTGGACTGTGTCGCTGCCCGGTAAATCCTTTTAGTGGGAGTGATGCCTATGACTAGAAAATTCAGCCAGTGGGGTGCAGGAAAAGCTGAGGAAGAGGAATTCAGATCAGCAGGACTAGGGAGGGCTGAGGCACGGGACAGCCAGTCATTAGTTTGGAGAATACCGGCCAGAGGACTGGGTGGTGTGGATGGGAAATGCTGTCAGGAGATGTTACTGTAATAGGGGAAGTGAAGGGGAACTGCAGCCAGTGGAGGGAAGCGATTGTCAGCCAGCCAATTGGCAGGCAGCAGGTGGGTTGGAACAGTCAATGTTGCTGGCAGGAGTGGGTAGGTGGGTGGGGGGTATACAGCCAGCAGTGAACGAATGTGAATTTGAGCCAGTAGGGCTTTGAGTGCAATCCGTGACTTACTGCTTATGGGGAGTGGAGGTCCATGATTCCTGCTTAGTGGGGAAGGGGGTCTAGGTTAGAGGGAGAGGTGCAGGCATCGGGTGGAATTTTATTTCCTGTTTCTTCAGGGCTTCAGATTGCTGCCAGCCATCATCTATCATAATTTTTGGATGTACTTTTTGTGTGGAGGGGAGTAGGGGGTGAAACTTTTCTCATCAGGGACGAGGATGAGGGGACAGGGTAAAAAGGGGTGTGGGTGGGAAGGTGGACAAAGATTTGTTGATCAGGGAGGACAACTTGCTCAGCATGGGTGAAGTTGGTGACCAAATATTTGCTTAGATTTGTGGGCGATGAATCTCCACTGTTGTAACAATGGTTCCTGCAGGGGTTGCGCAGCACCTTTCAAGATGTTTCTTCTAAAGACCTCTCTGCCACTATCAGGCTACCGACATCCTGTGTTTATTTTCAAATTTAATATTTCAATCTTCCCTTCTGAGGTATTTCTTTAGGGCTCCGTTTCCAGCTCAATTTCAATCTCCCTTGGGTCCAACACTGCATAGTTTCCTCTGTTCTGCGGTTGTCCAAGTTGCATTCAGTTGGTTACTTTACTGATAAAAAGGGAGCTTCTCCTGACATTTTCCTTTCTGCCACTTTGCTTAGCTTGAGGATTCAGTCAAGGTGCCAATTGGGCTGTCATGTAACGTTAATTATATATTAAAACTTGCAGATAGCACACACTTTCTGTGTCACACTTCCTATAACACTACCCTGTCAAACTTTGTTGATTTGCCACTGTTTAACTTTGAGCCACTCAGAACTAATGAGGTAGGGAACGTACGAATCAAAAGCAAGGAAGGCGGCTAAAAAACGACCACTGAGAAACCACTAAAGGCTAATGAAAATAACCAATTCTGAATGACCAGTCAGGGGAAACCATGATTAAAAGAAATGGGAGGGTGAGCCGATCAAATTGCCCCACAAAAACATTCAAGTGCATTTTGCTATTTTTTCTCAGTAATGTTCTAAACAAAATAAAAATGTCAAAAATAACCAATTTTGCAATAATATGATTAAATTTACTGATTGAATTGTCTTCTGTGTCTTTTAATATCTTCACTAAAGTTTTTGCTTCAAAGTCTTGGTCTGTCTCAAAAGCCTAAGCTGCAGATGAATATTTTTTCTACTGGAGCAATTGAGAGGAATTATCAGTATAATTTGCAGTTGGCAGTTTTTCCCAGTTTACATTAATTGGTTTCTCTGAGTTGAAGAAGAAGGCTGACTCTCTTCATCCTGTGAAAGGCTGTGAGTGTTTTTTGCTTCTTTCAAAAGCCTTTGAAATAACCTGGAGATTGAATTCTCAAAGCTTTATCTCAGGTAAGTTGCACACTGAAAATATTAACTGCTCCTTTTCTAGTATAAGTTGCTCAAATTTTAACTCACGGTCTGGCAGCACTTATGATTAAAAGTACCTATGGTTTCTTTTGTTGATGTTTTGAAAGTAAAACTAAGACTGATTATTGAAAATGGATTTATTTTTCTCAGTGGACAGTTAGAATATTTCAATTTGTTTTTTTTCCAAATGATTTAAAGAAGATGAATTTGAATTATTGGTTCCCCGATTAGCTACTATCCCATCGTCACTTTGGCTCCAAATCTAATTAATAATCTCTTCTGTTAAATAAATGTGTGATGTTTGGGGTTAAATGTAAAAGACATTGAATAAAAATTTGGTAAGTGCATAAACAATTAATTTTTGAGCTTTTAGAGATAATTTATTTTGTATGGAAATTTATATTCATTGGCGTTTAATTCAATAAATACACTAACAGTGCACTAAGTGCTTTAAGGTAACAACTTGCATTTATATAGCGTCTTTATTGTAGTAAAACATCCGAAAGTGCTTCACCTGAGGTGTAATCAGACAAAAATGGAAACCGAGCCAAAGCAGGAACCTAAATGACTGAGAATGCAGTGGATGGGCTCACGATACCCTAAAACGGACTGGTTATGGGAGGAGGATGACAGATGGGAATGGGTGTGTTGACCAAAAGGGGCCATAAGCCCTGCTGTTATGGATCTCCCTCAACTTCCCCAAGCCTGTCAAACCTGGCACCCCATTAATACTGTTGGACTCCAGGTTTTCCTTTCCCTGTTCTCCTCGATAAAGGAGCAGCGGAGAGAGCGCAGTGAGAGCGGTGGGGATATTGTCACAGAAAATGTGTTTAATATTAGTATACATCAGCAGAAATCATGTTAGTACGTCAACAAATAGAAATCTCAAGGTGCACATCATGCCTGACACCAGATAGAGAGAAATCTAATGACCATGTGTACCCCACTTTGAAAACCTGCACTATCCAATTGGAATATCTGGAAGTGATGTTCTAGTTTGGAATTATTTTCTGCTCCATTTAGGTTTTACTTCTGACTGCAAAATGCTTCATCCACAATTCTGGCACTCACATCCTTTCTTGCAATGTCCTGCTCACCTATCATCCCTGTACTTGCCAGCCTCAGATGGTTCCCTACCCCCTGTGCATTGATTTTAAAATCCTCATCCATCCTCAGGGCATTCACTTGGTGCAGATGAATGAGGTTAGAAATGATCTCACTGCAAGTGGTTCTGATGGATGTTTGCAGAAGCTGAGAGAATTGGAACCACCGGTGTTTGTGTTGAAAGTGTCAGCTTGTGATACAAGTGGAGAGCCTCTGCTGTCAAATTCCATTAAGGTTGGGGGAAAAAGAGCCAGGAAATTAAAGTGTCAGCCCTGTCGGTGTTACATTCATCTGTGTCAGTCACTTGAACAGTTTGCTGTGTTGGTAACAGTGTGTGCAATGATATCGAGGCTCATGATTCTTTTAAACTGTAAAGTTCCAGGACTCAGGCTGTACTTTGTAGCTTTTAATGAACTGTAAAGTTGCAGGTGCAGCTTGTGCACTGACATGATCTCGGGTATTGCAGGTGAACTTTCACATTGCTGCAACTGTGTTATTTAGGTGTCAGCTGTGGCTCAGTGGATAGCACTCTTGCCGCTGAGTCAGCAGGTTGTGGGTTCAAATCCAATTCCAGAGATTTGGGTACAAAATCCAGGCTGACTTTCCAGTGCAGTACTGAGGGATTACTGCACTGGTCAGAGATGCTGTCCTTTGGATAAAGCATTAAACACTATTTTGAAGAAGAGCAGGGGAGGTGTCCTGGCCAATATTTAATCCTCAAGCAATATCACTAAAACAGATTATCTGGCCATCATCTCATTGCTGTTTGTGGGACCTTGCTGTGTGCAAATTGGCTGCCACATTTCCTACATTACAACAGTGACTATACTTCATTGGCTGTAAAGTGTTTGGGACGCGATGAAAGATGCTTTAGCAATGCAAGTCTTTCTGTTTTCTTTTTATCTTATTGTGCTAAACCATTTCTTTGTTATATTCTCCTGTAATCTTCACTGATTTGACCAGTTCTTAAAAAGTTTTCTCCCCTTGCGTTATCTCCACTTCTCTTCTGCAGGTACTGGCTTTTCTAATGGGAAAGAAGAAGAAAAAGAACTTGAATTTACAGAGCACCTTTCATATCCTCAGGGCATCCCCAAGAGCTTCACATCCACTGAATTACTTTGAAGTGTAGTCACTCTTATATCAGCAAATGTGGCAGCTGGTTTCCGACAGCAAGGTCCCACAAACAGCAATGACATGAAAGACTAGTTAATCTGTTTTGGTAGTGCTGGTTGAGGGAGGAATGTTGGCCAGAAATCTAATGGCCATGTGTAACCCACTTTGAAAACCTACACTATCCAGTTGGAACATCTGGAAGTGATGTCATAGTTTGGAAATATTTGTTGCTCAATTTAGGTTTTACCTCTGACTGCAAAATGCTTCATCCACACTTCTGGCACTCACATTCCCTGCTCCTCCTCAGATAGGCCGTCGAATCTTTCATGTGCACCTGAAGAGGCAGATGGAGCCTCAGTTTAACACCTCATTCAAGAGACAGAACCTCCAACAATTAAGCACTCCCTTAGTTTAACACTGAAGTGTCAATCTAGATTATCTGCTCAAGTTTCTGGAGTGGGCCTTGAATCCATTATCTTCTGACTCAGAGATGAGGCTGGTATAAATGAGCCAAAATGACATTTAACGTTCTGCAGACACCGGCAACACTTTTTGGTACTTTGCTCCATTGTCTACTCTTGATATGTGAGCCTAGAAATGATTGTCAGGAGGCTATTTGACCATGGGGGTGTTACAGATAAGCCTGATTCTATTCTGCCCTTATCCAATGTTCACATATGCACTTTTCAGCATAACATAAGAACATAAGTAATAGGAGCAGGAGTTGGCCATTCGGCCCCTCAAACCTGCTCCACCATTCAATAAGATCATGGCTGATCTTCGACCTAAACTCCACTTTCCCGCCCTATCCCCATATCCCTTGATATCGCTAGAGTCCAAAAATCTATCTATCTCATCTTTGAATATACTCAACAATTGAGCTTGCACAGCCCTCGGGTAGAGAATTCCAAAGATTCACAACCCTCTGAGTGAAGAAATTCCTCCCCATCTCAGTTGTAAATGGCTGACCTCTTATCCTGAGACCATGCACCCTAATTCTAGACTCTCCAGCCAGGGGAAACAACCTCTCAGTGCCTACCCTGTCAAGCCCCCTCAGAATCTTATATGTTTCAATGAGATCTCTCATACTTCTAAGCTCCAGAGAGTATAGGTCCATTCTACTCAATCTCTCCTCATAGGACAGCTCTCATCCCAGGAATCAATCTAGTAAACCTTCGTTGCACCGCCTCTAAGGCAAGTATGTCCTTCCTTAGATAAGGAGACCAAAACTATACACAGTACTCCAGGTGAGGTCTCACCAAAGCCCTGTACAATTGTAGCAAGACTTCCTTACTCTTGTACTCCAACCCCCTTGCAATAAAGGCCAACATGCCATTTGCCTTCCTAATTGCTTGCTGTACCTGCATGCTAACTTTCTGTGTTTCTTGTACGAGGACACCCAAATCTCTCTGAATGCCAACATTTAATAGTTTCTCACCATTTAAAAAATATTCTGTTTTTCTATTCTTCCTACCATAGCGAATAACCTCATATTTCCCACATTATACTCCATCTGCCACCTTGCCAACTCACTTAACCTATCTATATCCCTTTTCAGACTCTTTGTGTCCTCCTTACAGTTGACGTGTAAAACAAAAATCACCCAAATCTCTTCCAATTGCTGTTTGACCCTCTTGGAGTTGATCAGTACACTTAAGCCTTGCTGAGATATTGTTACACTACAAGGCTGAACAAATTTAAAAATAAAAATGAAGGCTTAGTGACTCATGTAGGGTTATGTGAAACAGGACTGCAGCATAAAATACAGTGGGCTTTTTGTGCCAATAGATTGGAGATATGAATGCAATAGATTTTCAATTTATCTTCAACAGTGGCGATTGGAGGCTGCTTATATAATGCAAGCCTTTTGTTGCTATGCAGTAAATGGCAGGGTTTGAGCTTTACAACAAACACCATGTTAGAGCAAGAAAATGTATTAAATAAAGTGCGGGGCTGTGATTGAGGGTATAATAATGGATCTGGGATGAGTTGAGGGAAACGGAAATCAGGAGAGGTGTTTAACAGGTGGCTGAGCTAATCTCACATTTTAAACTATCGTCCAAAGTCAAAATTAAGGAGGCTCAAGTCAAGGAGGGTCTTATGCACCTCTTAGTAGCTATCTGTTATAGTTACACAGCTAGGTGTTTCATTTACCTCATCTTCTTTTGTAAATGTAATGTATTAACAGAATCAGAAATTTCAGCACAAAACGTGGCCATTCAGCCTATCTGGTGCCACCTCCACATGTAATTCTATTTCCCTGCTCTTTCTCGGTACACATTGATGTCTGCCTTCAAGTGTTTATCTAATTCCTTCATAAATGCCACAATTAGCAGTTTCAATAGCTGCTTATGGTAACGCATTTCATATTCTATTACGCAGTTGCATGAAAAAAATTCCTTTCAACCTCACCCTTTATACTTCTAATACCAATCCTGAGTTTATGCCCCCTTGCTACTGATTCACCAATCAGTGGAAATACTCTCTCGCTCTCTTAAACCCTTTCATAATTTTGAACACTTCTCTGTTCCAGTGAATAGAGCCCTAGTTTTTTTAAGTCTTTATTATTAACCATATCTGCTCATCCCTGATATCATCTTAGGGCATTTAATTTGCACCTTTTGTATTCTACTGTAATATGTTGTCATTTCGTCTTTAGGTTCTACTTCAGACATAGCTGCTGCCCTTTGCATGTATGAAACATGATATATTTTTAGACAAAAATATTCCTCTAGTGGCTTGGTGGGTAAATGTTCTGAGCCAGACAGGCTAGAAGGCCCCAGGTTCGGTCCTTGGGCTTTCTAGTTTGAGTTACCTGACTTCAGAAAGGAGGCATGGCAGCACCTCAATTTTAAAATTCTCATCCTCGTTTTCAAATCACTCAAGGCCTCGCCCCTCCCTATCACTGTAACCTCCTCCAGCCCCACAACCCTCTGAGATCTCTGCTCTCCTCCAATTCTGACTTCTTGTGCATCCCTGGTTTTCATTGCTCCATCATTAGATGTCTAGCCCCAAAGCTCTGGAATTCCCTCATTAAACCTCTCCGTCTCTCTACCTCTCTCCTCCTTTAAGACGCTCCTTAAAACCTACCTCTTTGACCAAGCTTTTGGTCACTTGTCCTAATATCTCCTTAAGTGGCTTGGTGTCAAATTCTGTTTGAGAATGCTCTTGTGAAATGCCTTGGGACATTTTACTCCATTAAAGGGGCTACATAAATGCAAGTTGTTGTTGTTGTTGAATTAGACTTAACACTGCTGGTCAAGGAAGAAAAAAAAACTCACCGGGATTCCACCTTATAATCACCATCCAGTGACCTCTGCTGGATAGTGAGTGTGTGAGGTGGGTGTGTGTGCGTGAACATTCGGTGAGAACAGGACTGGGCACAGCTGTGATTCCCACAAAGGCCAAATAGCCTGCTGACATTGGCTGCGTCCAAGCTCATGCTTGGAGAATGGCCAATTGGTGAGGTACAAGAAGGCAACTGGTGAAGGTGAAACAGCACCCCAGCGAGAGTCGGCAGCTTCGAGAGGGGAGAAAACTGGAAAAATAAGAGAAAGAAATTGAGTGTACATAAGGGGTTAAAAATCTGATACGTAATGCTGGAATTCATAATTCACACAAAGCTTATTTTTCAGTAAATTAAATGGCTTTTCGGTGAATTTTCTTTTGAATACTTGAATTTCAGCAAACCACTGTTTTTTTAAACCATTTTTAACATTTAAGGAAAACAGCATTCGGGGTTAAACACACACTTGGAAGCTCAGCAGGAGTCACACTAATGGTCTTCACCTGGGTTTCCCAATAATTAAAAATACATGATTTAATTAGAACCGGAGGGAATAAACAAAGTAAAAATCTGCCCAGGTTATTCCCAGGTCTGGTATTGACTGTGCTGGTGGTGTTCAAAGGGGGTCTTTTTCTCACAAAGAACATTGGAAATGTGATGTAGGAGATACAGCGATGATGGTATCACATCTCAATTACATTTCAGCAAATCTGACAAGTTTGCTTTGGTGTTGCTATGGGCTGCGTGAGACCCACGTGTTGGGGGCCTATTAACACTAGTGCAGTACAAAAGCAATTTATAGAGTTATGGACTAAGTTACCAGAGAAGGATGTTGAAGCAGACAGTATAGATAGGGTCAGGAGATAAGTAAATGTGTTTCTGTAGAGAGAAGGGATTGACATCGGTGAGAGTGTGGGTAGGTGAGCTTAATCGAGCCTGATGTCCTTTTCCTGTTCTGGAATATTCTTCCACACATATATAACGTATGCAGGGTGTCAATTTATGCTTGTTATCCACATCAATGCTGGTGTGACGCTAATGGTCCCTGATTGCACTGGAACACAATATATTGTGTTATAAATAGCAAAGCATTACTTAATGGAAACCACTTAAATCTCCAAGTCCGAGGGTAATGCAGATCTCAGCACTCTGTGGGCTGAATCTGCCATCTTACTACATTTAGCTGAGTGACATTCACAACCCTTTCCCAGGGAGTGTCACTTTTACATTTATTCAAAAAAGAAAATTGCCTGACAAATGTACTAATGTGTTCAAGAACTCCTGTCCTCGAGGAAGCAGGAGCTTTTTAACACTTTTTTTGTGTTTTTCTTTTGCCAAAACATTTAATGAATTGTTACTTGAACAAATGTCTCATCTCACACTGCTCAGTGATGACCTACCCGTGGGATGAATTCAGATTAAGCTGTCACAAGGAGTCCGAAAGCCAATCTCGAGCACTGACCCTGTGGGTGGCGAAACAGGCAAATGGTTTTTCTGACAAAAGTGTAGGTTATTCACTCAGGCAAACCCAGAATATTACTTCAAAATAAGATAAAGAAGTAGAGAGCAGAGGACATAAAAGGAAATGAGTGCAAAGTAAATTTAAAACCAATATCAGGAAAAATGTCTTCACTGAAAGTTCGAAATAGTCTGCCAGACAGTGTAGTAGAGGCAAAAAACATTGGGGTTATTTGTACTACAAATGACGCCAAAATGTGAGAGTTAATGTACCAGAACGATGAGTCTAAATAGCCTTTCCTTGCATTCAATTATCTATAATCATTTACCCATTGCTTTTCACTCTATTCATGTGAACATAAGAACATAAAAGAGCATAAGAAATAGGAGCAGGAGTAGGCCATACAGCCCCTTGAGCCTGCTCCGCCATTTAATAAGATCATGGCTGATCTTCAACCTCAACTTCGAACATGTGAAGAAAAGGGTGAGATATGACCAACAGGTCCATCCATTGTCATCTTATCCGCTTGACGCTGCAACTTCATGCACCACATTCCCCTCCCCCCTCCCCCAAACCACTAACTCTTGTAGGAAACGTAAATGCAGAGAAAAATTCCTGGGTCCAATTTCAGAAAAAACTCAAGCAAGCTCCCAGGGACTGTAGTTACCCAAGGGTGTAAAGATAAACCCGGCAACTGCAGGCCAGTCAGTTTAACCTCGCTGGTGGGGAAGCTTTTAGAAACGATAATCCGGGAAAAAATTAATAGTCACTTTGACAAGTGTGGATTAATAAAGGAAAGCCAGCACGGATTTGTTAAAGGCAAATCATGTTTAACTAATGTGATTGAGTTTTTTGATGAGGTAACAGAAAGGGTTGATGAGGGCAATGCGATGGATGTTGTGTATGTGGATTTTCAAAAGGCGTTTGATAAAGTTCCGCTTAATAAGCTTGTCAGCAAAATTGAAGACTATGGAATAAAAGGGGCGTGGCAGCATGGGTACGAAAGTGGCTAAGTGACAGGAAACAGAGAGTAGTGGTGAATGGTTGTTTTTTGGACTGGAGGAAGGTATACAATGGTGTTCTCCAGGGGTTGGTGCTAGGAGCACTGCTTTTTTTGATATATATTAATGACTTGGACTTGGGTATACAGGGCACAATTTCAAAATTTGCAGATGACACAAAACTTGGAAGTGCAGTAAACAGTGAAGAGGATAGTAATAGACTGCATTGACAAGCTGGTGGAATGGGCGGACACATGACAGATGAAATTTAACGCAGAGAACTGCAAAGTGATACATTTTGGCAGGAAGAATGAGGAGAGGCAATATAAACTAAATGGTACAATTCTAAAAGGGGTGTAGGAACGGAGAGACCTGGGAGTATATGTGCACAAGTCGTTGAAGGTGGCAGGACAGGTTGAGAAAGTGGTTAAAAAAAGCATACGGGATCCTGAGCTTTATAAATAGAGGCATAGAGTACAAAAGCAAGGAAGTTATGTTGAACCTTTATAAAACACTGGTTCGGCCACAGCTGGAGTGCTGTGTCCAATTCTGGGCACCGCATTTTAGGAAGGATGTGAAGGCCTTAGGTGCAGAAAAAATTTACTAGAATGGTTCCAGGGATGACGGACTTCAGTTATGTGGAGAGAACAGAGGATTGTTCTGCTTAGAGCATAGAGGGTTAGGGGGAGATTTGATAGAGGTGCTCAAAATCATGAAAGAGAGAGTTAATAAGGAGAATATACAGTGGCAGAAGGGTCGGTAACCAGAGGACACAGATTTAAGGTAATTGGCAAAAGAGCCAGAGGCGACATGAGGAAAAAAAAATTAAGCAGTGAGTTGTTATGATCTGGAATGCACTGCCTGAAAGGGTGGTGGAAGCAGACTCAATAATAACTTTCAAAAGGGAATTGGATAAATGCTTGAAGGGGAAAAATTTGCAGGGCTATAGGGAAAGAGCAGGGGAGTGGGACTAATTGGATAGCCCTTTCAAAGAGCCGGCACAGGCCCCATGGCTTCCTTCTATGCTGTATCATTCTATGATTCTAGTTTAATCCCATCAGATGTGGGCCTGATTATTAGACAGCTCCTGTTAACCTTGAAGCTGTTCATTTCAAAGCGCTTGGGCTTGCAAAAACAGGACCCACTGGTGTTTGCTAAAGATAAGATAATACGAGTGTAAAGTTCTCTGCTGTACCAGCGATTAATACTACCTATGAAATTTGATCAGGGCAGAGAATCCCACTGTAAATTCAAGAGCACAGCCATGGAGATGTAGGTTGTGATGACCCCTGTGTTTAAAGGAAAGCTGAACTATAGAATTGTATTTCTCCTTCCTTACCTCACATATACAGAAATTTAAACTAATCGCTTGCTGATCTATCATTGTCTCATCTGAGTGGCCATTCTTCATGTCTGAACCTCAACAACGAATGTCAGCAGGATATTTGACTATGGGCGGCATTATAGACAAGGATATGCATGTTCTAATCCAGTATCCACACGTGCACTTGCCAGCAGAGGTCATTGGATCGTGATCAGGAGCAAGAATGCTGCCTGATTTCACCCCACCCCCGAAGCCGTAGGCCAAATGTAGCGCCCACTACTGGCTTAGATTAATCTGTGTCCATTAGACGGTCAGAAATCAGGAATGTGTGCATGGTAATGTCTCCAGACCTTTCTGTGCTACCTGCAACCATCAGGGTCAATTTTCAGAAATATCTGCCCTTGTCACATTGCCCCCTATGGCTGTGACATATAAACGAATGCAAATGAAGCCATTAACTGTTCATAGAAAAAAAATAAAATCTGCAAAAGGTTTTATTTTTCATTCACTGGAAAGAAGTCATCTTGGTGACCATTTCATTTAAAAAAAACATTCAGATTCTCCAGGCATGTTTCTATGTACCTGTTTCCTGTGTATTTCTGCCTCCATTGGTGCTCTGGGCAGGAAGGGAGTGAAGATGCTTTTACGTTGCAGATGACAACAGATAGCCCATTCTTCCACCATCATCTGCATTCCTCAGTGTAAACAGCTCAATCCGCCTGGAACCCAAAAGGGGGAGTGGGGTCTACAAATCTGCTGTCAGTTAAGGCTGATGGTTCCTGTAAAGCAGCCCTGGAATGTTGGGTCCCCATGTTTACACATTACTGGAGTTTATGGAAGATAGTAGGCCAATATATCAGGTTACATATTGTGCTAATGCCCCTGGCTACCAACACAAGGGTTCCATGTTGCAGGCAGTGACCTCAAGATAAACTTGCCAGATTCACTAAAGTGGGCTGCTGGCCTCTTGTTTTTTTTTTAACTGGTTCTTCCTAGGTTTGTCCTTCACAAACCTGACAAGTATAAAAAGTAGCGACGGAGGTTAACAAGGTCATTAAAAGTGCAAACAAAGCTCTGGGGTTCATTTTTAGAAGAACAGAATTAAAAAGCAGAGTGGTTATGTTAAACTTATGTAGAACCTTGGTTAGATCACACGTGGAGTATTGTGCATGGTTCTGGTCTCCATATTACAAAAAAAAGATACAGAAGCACTGGAAAAGGTGCAAAAAAGATTTACAAGGATGATCCCAGAACTGAGATGTTATAACTATCAGGAAAGACTGAGCAGACTGGGACTCTTTTCTCTAGAAAAGAGAAGGCTGAGGAGTGACGTAATAGAGGTCTTTAAAATTATGAAGGGGTTTGATATAGTGGACGTAGAGAAAATGTTTCCCTTGTGGGAGAATCCAAAACTAGAGGTCATAAATATAAGATAGTCACTAATAAATCCATTAGGGAATTCTGGAGAAACTTCTTTACCCAGGAAGTGGTTAGAATGTGGAACTTGCTACCACATGGAGTAGTTGAGGTGAATAGCATAGATGTACTTAAGGGGAAGCTAGATAAGCACATGAGGGAGAAAGGAAAGAAGGATATGTAGATAGGATTAGATGAAGTAGGGAGGGAGGAGGTTTGTGTGGAGCATAAACACCAGCATGGACCAGTTGGGCCAAATGGCCTGTTTCTGTGCTGTAAATTCTATGTAATTCTATGTACACTTTGAGCTTTCCTTCGGCTGTGCAAAGCTTTGCGTGACAGGACCTGCGAGCATTAGCGCATGTTTCCTGCCATAAAAAAAGCAACTTATTATTAGGTCTACACATGACATATTTCAGCCCAGAAGCTGGCATGAAGGTCACTCACTCGAGACAACAACAACTTGCATTTTGTGGAGCTTCTAATGTCACGTAATGTCCCAAAGTGATTCACAACGAGGCATAAGGGAAACGGACACTGCTAAGAAGAGAGAGATTGAAAGCTTAATCCAAGAGATAGGTATTTAAATGTGAAGAGAAGGGCAGAGAGGTTTAGGGGAGGGAGTTCCAGAGAGTAAGACTGAGGCTGCTGAAGGTTCTGCCACCAATCATGGGGCAAAGGGAGCAGGCGGGATGCACAGAAAGATGGGTCAGAGGAACAGAGCATTTGGGAGAGGATGGAGGAGATTGCAAAGATAGGGTGGTGTAAGGCCATGGCAAGATTTATAGATGAGGATAAGGATTTTGATGTTAGTACTTTGGGGATGTAGGTCAGCGAGGAAAGGGCTGATGGGCAAGTGAGCCTTAGTGTGGTACATGCAGTAGAGTTTTGGTCAAGATGGAGCTTATAGAGGATGTTAGGCCAGTAAGGAGAGCATTGGAGGAGTTGAGTCTGGAGGTGGCAAAAGCATTTATTAGGGTTTCAGCAGTGGAGTGGATGAGGTAGTACCAGAAGTGGGCATTGTTACAAGTGGAAGTAAATGGTCTTGCTGATGGATTGGATGTGGGGTTTAAAACTCAGCTTAAGGTTGAAGAGGATGCCAAGTCTGCAAAATGGTCTGGTTCAGCTTGAGAGAATAGCTGGACTGGAACAGTTTGTAATGTAAGCATACTTAAATTGGCCAGAGAGAGAAAAAAAGCAAAGAGCAAATTGGCCCTCACTCCTGAGACACTTTACTATGTAAAACTCTAACATCTATCACACAGCTGATCTGTCACAGATTGTTCTGTACCAATGCACTCAGCACTGAGCTGTAATGTCAATCTGGATACAATCTGTGCGTTGCTGGAACGAGACACGCTCAGCATCCGAGAGATTTGGCTATTTACTGGGGTGGTCCGGAGGGCGGAGGTGGAATGCCAGAGGCAGCAGCTGTCAGTCACCCCATGTGAGCAAGCAGAAAGTGTTGGGCAAGGCCGTTACACTCGTCCCATTCTCGCTGATGACCATCGAGGAGTTTGCTGCAGGTAACCAGAATTCAGTGAGTCAGTGAGTTAAACCGAACGATTGAGAGAAAGTTCACTGAAGTCATTTAATAACCATTAAAAGGCAAAGAAATGTGGAGAACGGTGTGTAACAACCAATGAGATGATCCAATCAGGGGGTTCAGATGGTTTATATATAGAATAATGGGAGAGTGACAGGGGCCTTAATCGAATTGAGGTGCAGTCACGTTGGACACAAGTTGTTGGGACAATCTGTGTAGTCGATCCCATATGATTTCTATTTGTAAGACTGGAGGTTCATTGGGCAGTAGCCTAGAGTGGAGTAATGGGGTGTAAAACAACCTCTACGTATTCATAAATGAACAAAACCAATAGGGAATTCAGGAGAAACTTCTTTACCCAGAGAGTGGTGAGAACGTGGAACGAGCTACCACAGGAAGTCGTTGAGGAAAATAGCATAGATGCATTTAAGGGGAAGGCACCAGAGACTTGAGCACATAATCTAGAATGACACTTTAGTGCAGTAGTGAGGAGTGTGGCACTGTTGGAGGTGCTGTCTTTTAATTCTTATGTTCTTATTTCGGACTCTAGGGAAATCAAGGGATATGGGGATCAGGCAGGAAAGTGGAGTTGAGGTCGAAGATCAGCCATGATCTTATTGAATGGCGGAGCAAGCTCGAGAGGCCCTATGGCCTACTCCTGCTCCTAATTCTTATGATCTTATGTTCTTATGAAGCTAGATAAGCACATGAGGGAAAAAGGAATAGAAGGATATGCTGATAGAGTTAGATGAAGAGGTGTGGGAGGAGGCTCATGTGGAGCATAAACGCTGGCATAGACAAGTTGGGCCGAATGGCCTGTTTCTGTGCTGTAGACACGGTGTGACTTGGGGTGTCATAGAACAGAATATTGTACTTAATGGTTTTAATGAAGCATTTTCAGTCACTAGCGAGTGATACAGTAGTGGAAGGAGAACTGTGCAAACTGTCTTAAACCCATCTTTTGTGATATGAGCAAAGAACTACAGCCTCAGACCCCTGTCTCCCTCATCCCTGCTCAAGGTCCCACTGCAGCCCCCTGCTCAGGGTCCCACTGCAGCCCCCTGCTCAGGGTCCCACTGCAGCCCCCTGCTCAGGGTCCCACTGCAGCCCCCTGTCCCTGAGCCCCAGTGCTCCTCAATGCAGCCCTAACAATAACAACAACAACTTGCATTTATATAGCACCTTTAAGGTAGTAAAACATCCCAAGGTTCTTCACAGAACGTTATCAAACAAAAATTTGACACTGAGCCACGTTAGGAGATATTAGGACAGAAAGAAATAGGATTTAAGCAGTTTCTCGAAGGAGGAGAGAGAGGCGGAGAGATTTAGGGAGGGAATTCCATATTTTAGGGCCTAGGCAGCTGAAGGCATAGCAGTCAATGGTGGAGCGATTACAATTGGGGATGCGCACGAGGCCAGAATTGGAGGAGCACAGAGATCTCAGAGGGTTGTAGGGGCTGGAGGAAGTTACAGAGATAGGGAGGGGTGAGGCCATGACAGGTGCAGCTCTGTACATTTTGTTGATTTGCTGAATATAATTGTGGAAGAGGGGAAAAAATGGAAAATCTTGAATTTTTCTCATTGAATAAAAACCCTTCATTTATTTGAGGCTGAAACTGAATGACTAAGTGTCTGCTGCTTGACTGAGTCTAGAAACAGTCTCCATCTTGTGGCTGAAGAGAGGAAATGCATGTCTTGGATTAATCAACATGGTAGATTCTGCTAGAAGTGAGTTATACATTTAATGATCTCTGTAAAAGTATCACTCACTGTTCAACAAAAAATGAACCCAGAGTTCCAATCCCTACATTTATCCAGTCATGTATTAGATGGGTCTCTTCTCCCTCTCATTCTGTAATACAGTACATAAAAATGTCATTAAAAATTCTTCAAGAGTGATTGTTTGCAAGCTATGAAGTCCCATTTCTATATTTACATACATGGTATCACGGTGCATCACAATGCTGCACCTCCCAGGGTAGATGGTGAAGGGATGCAAGGGTAGGCAAAGAATGTGCTTAGCTGTCATCATTTCTGCAAAACGATTATTAACAATATTAAAAGCTTATGTACAAATTGTTTCATGAATACTGCATGTTTGAAGCTGTCAGGAAATGTTCTTTACTTTCACTGCAATCTAATATTGTTAAGCAGCTGTTAGGGTTTATTGAAGATATTTAGGGAGCCTATGCTCCAGAAGTTATCATCCAGCATCTACACACACACAATTTCTAGCAGGAGTCACTGGATAGCGATAAGGAGCAGGGTTAGATATACAATGATGGGACAGGACTTTTGGAGACCACGGGCATATCTAGCCCGCAGTGTAACACATTGTATACCATCCCAACACAGACATATCTAGCCCGCAGTGTAACACATTGTATACCATCCCAACACAGGCATATCTAGCCCGCAGTGTAACATATTGTATACCATCCCAACACAGGCATATCTAGCCCGCAGTGTAACACATTGTGTACCATCCCAACACAGGCATATCCAGGCCGCCATGTAACATATTGTATACCATCCCAACACAGGCATATCTAGCCCGCAGTGTAACATATTGTATACCATCCCAACACAGGCATATCTAGCCCGCAGTGTTACACATTGTATACCATCCCAACACAGGCTTATCTAGCCCACAGTGTAACACATTGTACACCCCCCAGCACAGATTTATCTAGTCTGTAGTGTAGCACATTGTGCACCAGTATGTGGTGACATCGGCCACCCAAAGCACATTTGATCTTTTTTGAGATGTAATTTACCCCACTTTTGTCCCCAGTGCACAATGCAGATGAGGGGGTGGCTAGGCAGTGGCCTCTCACCTGAATCTTGCCAGTGAGGTTCTTCAGCTTCCCAGGAGGTGCAGGTGAGTTAATGGAAGACTGATGCTTTCTCAACTGTTTCTTCACTTTTTCTGGGGATTGGCTCACCTCTACTGCCCCAGTCAATCTAGCAGAGATCATCAGAGTATCACGTGCCCTGTAAATATAGTGACAGGTATAGTGCCCTGTCACTATATTTAACTTGATAATAGAACCAACTAACTTCTTTTTACAATGGTTTAGAAATGGAATCATTCACCCTTCATAAAAAACAGATAACACCACCACCAGACTTCTCATGTCCAATCTGATGACCAAGTACATTTGAAAGTGAATGGGATTCAGATCAAAGAAACAGCAACTTTGTGCCAATTCTTTTCTCCACATAAGCCACCTAGTTTAATTCCGCTCTCCAGATTGCTCCCCATGCATGTTAATAGTCCTCTTTTTCAAGCACCTACCCAATTCCATTTTAATAGCACTTATTGCACTCTGCTTCAACAATGACTTTTGGCAGAGATTTTCACATTCTAACCACCCTCTGTGTAGAGACATTTTTTCTAACTTCTCTTTTTAATTCTTTTGATTACCTTAAATTTGTACCCTCTCGTTACTGTCTTGCAGATCAATGGAAATGATCTATCATTACTTACCATGTTTTAACCCTTCATCATCTTGAAGACCTCTATCAGTTTGCCCTTAACCTTCTCAGCTTTAGTGAAAAAAGCCCTAATTTTGTACGTTTCTCTTCATAACTGTAACTGCTTATCCCTGGTAATATACCAGCAGTTGCGGAGTTAGGTTTTGTCAACTGGGAGCTGTGGATCTCAATATTTGGCCAACTTGGCAGGAAGGGGACCCGGCTGGGAACTGGGTAATTGACTTACTTAGTCTGAAGGCCGAGTTGGGAACCACATAAATTTGCAGGTCGAATCTGGAGAATGAGGACAGGTGACAGAGGTTCCTGGAAGCAGTGTTGGCTGACCTCAAAATGATTGGGGGGGAATTGATTTCCCTCCAAACCCTCACTGGCTCCACCACTGATAACAGTAAATCTATGAAGCGCCTTTTCCATTGCTTTTATATCCTTCCAATAATGAGGTGCCCAAAGCTGCATACAATGCTCCAACTGTGGTCTAACCCAAGATCTTGTTCAAATTCAATATTACTTCATTTCTTTTGCATTTTATGCCTCTAGATACAAAACCAAGGATTATTTGTCTTTTTTATGGCCATATCAACTTGCGCTGTTACTTTTAATGACCTGTGTGTCTGCACAACAAGCTCCCTCTGCTCCTCTGCTGCATTTAAAATGTTACCATTTAAGGTTTACATTCTTTCTCTAGATTTATTCTATGCGGCGCAATTAGCATTTGCCAGGCTGGGCAGCAGAGACAAAAACTTTAGGATCATTCAAAATATGGCTGGATGCAATTCTGGGAGAATTAGCGGACCAGAGTGACGAACTCAATGGGCTGAGGGTTAGGATATTAGAACAAGCTTGATGAGCCAAGGAACACAGGAACATAGAAACAGGAGTAGGCTTTCAGACTCTCAAGCCTGTTCCACCAAGGGTTAGGATACAAGAGGGACGAACACAATGACTGAGAGTTAGGGTGCCTGAAAGGACAAGTTCAATAGGCCTACGGGTAGAATTCTACAGGAACAGGCCTGATGGGTCAAAATGCCTTTGATTTTTTTTCTATGTAAAAAAGTAGGAGCTTTGATTTACAGGCTGAGGTGAGTTGTTTCTGCTGAACAAACAATTCAGATGTTAATATCTTTTCAAATTAAATTTAAATTATCTTCAGTTCATAAACACTCAACTTCTTGACATCTTGATTCATAATTCATGTCAGATGGTGGATTGAAATTGATGTAGCAGCCATGATGTGCCACCTGATCACTGTGGAATGGCCACCCACATATAAAGGAGCTCTAGTGAATTCGTCATAAATTCCCTACAGAAAAATCACAGGTTAGATGTAGAGTGTTGCAAACAGGAGGGGGAAAATTTAAACTTATTAACCCATGGAGACCTAATCCTTTGCAATCCTCTGTGTGTTACACATGAGACCAGAAAGCTTCCACACATAACATGAAGCTGTAATCTGCAATACTTTTCAAAGTTTCCTTGTTGAAATGTGTTTGGTGCCTGCAGCTCTCTTGTGCAATGCATGGCGCGGTTCACAGGGTCCATTTACACTGTGCACTGTTTAGTTTAAGGAGCTGATACAATTAGCTCAGAACTGCAAATGGATGTTCAATGCTTGGTGATTCCTGCTGCAGAGTTCCAGCCGATCCAGTTAAATTCAGATTAATCCAAATACTGTAAACTACTTCTCACACAGCAGGTTTTTCCCCGAGAAGGAGCTTAAGGACATAATCTTGCGGCTTTAATTTCACACCTGGCCATTTTCATAGTAAATGTAACATATATTTCTGTGAGCTTTATTTTCAAAGTAAAATGGCAACACAAACAGTAAAAATAAATCCTGAGTGAAAATAACCCAATTTAGAGTCTGGGTTGGTCTCTCCCACCCTTTGGGAGAGTCCAAAACTATAAGATAAATATAAGATAGTCACTAATAAATCCAATAAGGAATGTGGAACTCGCTACCACATGGAGTGGTTGAGGAGAATAGCTTAGTTACATAGAGTATACAGCACAATAATTGGCCATTCGGCCCAACTGCTCTATGTCAGCATTTATGCTCCACTGGAGCATAGGTGCATGTAAGGGGAAGCTGGATGTGAATGTGAGGGAGAAAGGACTAGAAGGTTATGTTGATAGGGTGAGTTGAAGTAAATAGAGTGGGAGGAGGCTGGTGTGGAGTGATTGGACCGAATGGCCTGTTTCTGTGCTGTAAATTCTATGTAATTCTATCTCCGGTTTTGGGTGGGACAGGAGCTGTTCGGGTTTTGAGTGAACTGTCCAGAAATTAGTAAAACATAAACTGGACACCAAACACCTGTTGACGATCCGGGGGCAAGTGATTTAGCACAGCAAAGAATGCTGAAAATCACGGGTCCGTTCCGGGAGATAATTTTCAACCAGGTGTGGGTATTTCACTCTGAATCTCATTTTTAAACGGTGTGGCTGAGCGGAACACAAGCCGACTGTACGGCCAAGTGTTACAGTGGCCAGCTGGAAACTTCCTTCAGTTGGGACGAGAGAGAGGAAGGAGGGCAAGCACGTTAGAACACACCGCTGATTAAAATTAAAATGAGAGGAGAAACTAACAGGGGAAATCGCTGCCGTCAGGTGAAACTGGTGGGATTTGTCACGAGTGTCACGCTGTGACCTATCACTTCTTCCTTCCAATTAAAAATGCAAAAAGTCCAGCTTCTGTTGCAGTTTGCTTTCGCGTCCCACGTGATTAATACTTCCAATGAATTTTAATGATCAGAAAAGCAAACCTCAAGAGCTCCAGATCCCCATCACTATCCTGCCCTTGTCTGCGGTTTGGCAAAACATGGCGACAATGTAGTTGCGATGGAAGTGATGCGGGACTCCTAACTTCACATTAAAGACTGCGGTCCTGTAATACGCAGCTGGACATGGAGTCACAGAACAGAAATGGATTATTTAGAGGAGATCACCTATCAGGACCCCAGTAAAAAAATAAACAAACAAGACAGAATTCAGATTTAACGTTGGGTCTTCTGAGTCGATATTAAAAACAGTGTCTTTTGCACATTAAGTGTTGCTGACATTATTGGGAAAACTGCTCACAGGAGCTATCGATTCTCAAGGCACGGGTGACTTACTATAATATATAGCCGGAGTGACAGGATTGCTGAATCACCCGAGGCTACATTTTGCTCTTTTATTCAGGATCTATAGGGATCGGGTGGGAAAGTGGAGTTGAATGGCGGAGCAGGCTTGAGAGGCCGTATGGCCTGCTCCTGCTCCTATTATGTTCTTATGTGCAGTTGCAAGAGACATAAAGAAATCTGAGGGGGAAAAGAAAATAGCACTCGGTGGCTCCGTTGGTAAATGGTCCACCCGGTGTGTGACTGAGCCGGACAGCCCCATGTTTCACCCTTGGTCTGAGTTAGCTAATCTCAGCCAAAACAATCAGCCAGGCTTCCCACCTCCTGATCAAGTGCGTGTATGTGGATATCAGGTGAGGATAGGATCAGGGTCAGCTGGGATTTGTGGCAGACACATGAAGAATAATTACATGGGTGAAGTGCGCCCAGCACCCATGAAATTGTACCCCAGCCAGAGTCAGCATTGGTGGGGGAGGAAACAGAAATAAGGTAACACTGAACATTCATTGAGACATCGAAAATAATTAGATATCAGTTTGAGTAAGTAACTTAGGGATGTTCCCATAACACCAGGAAGTGCTGTGGCAATGTTTCAATTAGGCATCCAGGTTTTTTTTTATTCGTTCATGGGATGTGGGCGTCGCTGGCGAGGCCGGCATTTATTGCCCATCCCTAATTGCCCTTGAGAAGGTGGTGGTGAGCCGCCTTCTTGAACCACTGCAGTCCGTGTGGTGAAGGTTCCCCCACAGTGCTGTTAGGAAGGGAGTTCCAGGATTTTGACCCAGCGACGATGAAAGAACGGCGATATATTTCCAAGTCGGGATGGTGTGTGACTTGGAGGGGAACGTGCAGGTGCTGTTGTTCCCACGTATCTGCTGCTCTTTTCCTTCTAGGTGGTAGAGGTCGCGGGTTTGGGAGGTGCTGTCGAAGAAGCCTTGGCGAGTTGCTGCAGTGCATCCTGTGGATGGTACACACTGCAGTCACTGTGCGCCGGTGGTGAAGGGAGTGAATGTTTAGGGTGGTGGATGGGGTGCCAATCAAGCGGGCTGCTTTGTCCTGGATGGTGTCGACCTTCTTGAGTGTTTTTGGAGCTGCAGTCATCCAAGCAAGTGGAGGGTATTCCATCAAACTCCTGACTTGTGCCTTGTAGATGGTGGAAAGGCTTTGGGGAGTCAGGAGGTGAGTCACTCGCCGCAGAATACCCAGCCTCTGACCTGCTCTTGTAGCCACAGTATTTATATGGCTGGTCCAGTTAAGTTTCTGGTCAATGGTGACCCCCAGGATGTTGATGGTGGGGGATTCGGCAATGGTAATGCCGTTGAATGTCATGGGGAGGTGGTTAGACTCTCTCCTGTTGGAGGTGGTCATTGCCTGGCACTTCTCTGGCGCGAATATTACTTGCCACTTATGAGCCCAAGCCTGGATGTTGTCCAGGTCTTGCTGCATGCGGGCTCGGACTGCTTCATTATTTGAGGGATTGCGAATGGAACTGAACACTGTGCAATCATCAGCGAACATCTCCATTTCTGACCTTATGATGGAGGAAAGGTCATTGATGAAGCAGCTGAAGACGATTGGGCCTAGGACACTGCCCTAAGGAACTCCTGCAGCAATGTGGACAGGTCAGTCTGCAAAGTAGAGTTTTGTAAGATAGCAGTGAGTTACTGAACAAAAAATTGTAATAAGTTCTTTTTCCTTTGTCAATCGATGTTGAGTTATCAGGAATTCAAACAAAAAAAAAAATCATCCATAATCACTGAGGAGCACATGATATTCGAAACTTCGTCAATCGCCTGGTTAGGTTCAACAAAATGACAAGGACATGGCGACAAGGAGGGAGGAATAGGCCCCTTCTGTGTCACAGCCACTAATTCACTGATGTAACCAGTTTCGTTTGTACATTGCCATTGTAATTACATGGAGCCTCAGGATGGAGGTGGGATGGAGGCAGTGTTCGACTTCAGTAGTTCTAAGAACTGATTTATGCAGCCTTGTAAAAATGTAATTATGATAGCATTGAATCACCGTCTCAGCCTAAAATATCATATGCAGAGGCTTATTTAGTGTGATTGTTTTCCAATGAACTGAAAAATTACCTTCATAAAAAATTCAGTCACTGTTCCCTTCTGCTCTCCCAAAGAACAAGGAGAAAGAATCTGAAAGGTTGTGAAATATTCCTGCACTCAGGACATTTCCATGGGTTTGCTGGAGTTGGTTGTGATATTCACAGTGGCTACGGGCGTTACTGCGATTTCCTGGAGTTGATATGATTTATGGGGACTTGCTGGGGTTTGTTATGATTTATGGGGGCTTGCTGGGGTTTGTTGTGGTTTATGGGGGCTTGCTGGAGTTTGTTGTGGTTTATGGGGACTTGCTGGGGTTTGTTATGATTTATGGGGACTTGCTGGGGTTTGTTATGATTTATGGGGGCTTGCTGGGGTTTGTTGTGGTTTATGGGGGCTTGCTGGAGTTTGTTGTGGTTTATGGGGGCTTGCTGGGGTTTGTTGTGGTTTATGGGGGCTTGCTGGGGTTTGTTGTGGTTTATGGGGGCTTGCTGGAGTTTGTTGTGGTTTATGGGGGCTTGCTGGGGTTTGTTGTGGTTTATGGGGGCTTGCTGGAGTTTGTTGTGGTTTATGGGGGCTTGCTGGGGTTTGTTGTGGTTTATGGGGGCTTGCTGGAGTTTGTTGTGGTTTATGGGGGCTTGCTGGAGTTTGTTGTGGTTTATGGGGGTGTTCTGGAGTTTGTTGTGGTTTATGGGGACTTGCTGGGGTTTGTTATGATTTATGGGGACTTGCTGGGGTTTGTTATGATTTATGGGGGCTTGCTGGGGTTTGTTGTGGTTTATGGGGGCTTGCTGGAGTTTGTTGTGGTTTATGGGGGCTTGCTGGGGTTTGTTGTGGTTTATGGGGGCTTGCTGGGGTTTGTTGTGGTTTATGGGGGCTTGCTGGAGTTTGTTGTGGTTTATGGGGGCTTGCTGGGGTTTGTTGTGGTTTATGGGGGCTTGCTGGAGTTTGTTGTGGTTTATGGGGGCTTGCTGGGGTTTGTTGTGGTTTATGGGGGCTTGCTGGAGTTTGTTGTGGTTTATGGGGGCTTGCTGGAGTTTGTTGTGGTTTATGGGGGTGTTCTGGAGTTGTTGGGATTTATGGGGATTTGTTGGGGTTTGTGGTGGTTCATGGTTATTTGCTGGCATTGGTTGGGATTTGCTGGTCGATTTTATATTTTAAAAAACAATCCTATTATCCTTTGCAAGCTGCTTCTGAGCTTGGCCAGTCCATGTTACTCCTTGTATTTCTCAGTTCTTTCAGGGATTGTGCTTCCAGCCCTATGGCTGTGACCTCTTCGGCTAGGGTCAGAAAGCTACCAGCACTCAGGGAGTCAGTCAGTGCCTTCAGGAAAGGAGGGGGTGAAAACAGAAACAAAATATAAGAATGGGGCAAAGATTCAGGATGAAGAATCTGAGACATTAAAGGTATAAATCAAATTGTGCAAGGACCATTATAACACCTATAAACAGCAGGAGTGTGAGGAGAAAGGTGTGACATCCTGAGGGCTAAATCATCATTGAGAAGGCGGATGTGATTAAACAGAGACATGGTTAAAACCATAGTGGGGAGACCATGATCTATTTTTTTGTCTGCGAGACAAAAGACAAGTTAATGTTTAGGGTGTATACTCTGCATAACGTGCAAGATAAGTATGCCCCCTTGAGAGAACTGAACAAAGAGTGGGGGGGAGGGGGAGAAGAAACTACAGGTGAAAGTCAGGAGTCACAAATGCTACCTCCAGGTACAAGGGGTCCAAGTACCCAAGATAAGGGAGGGGCAAAATCAATTGGGGATCCTGCTTTGATTATCATCCATTGAGTCCAGCTGGAAAGTGCGTGTGTGTGGACAGGACTGAGCCATTCTTAGTGTGTAAGCTCAGATAGTGAGTATTTTCTGGTTAAGTGCTAGGTAAGGGCATAGAGTTTTTAAGCCAAATATCCTGCCTCCTTCCTAATTTAAATAACGGGCTGATCCATTAGATGTACCATGGGCATTTTCCTCAAAAGGGTATTTTATTGCACCGTCTGACCCCTTCCCTCATGATCATGAATACAAACCACTTGATTGCTCACCTGTGTGCTGAGTATTAACTGGTATAAATATGGGACTGTAACCATTTTAGTCAGCTCTAAACTGTCACATTATTGTAAATACACACAGCATTGTTAAAGACTCTCAGTTGTAGCTCCGTCTTTATTATAAGAGTGCTGGATCCTGGCTTGTGCCACATTTTATGCTGCAGCGCACAAAGTCACTATGCCCTGTATCTCATGGGCACAGGAACAGAGAGATCTGGGGGTTTATGTGCACAAATCATCAAAGTTGGCAGGGCAGGTTGAGAAAGCGGTTAAAAAAGCATACGGGATCCTGGGCTTTATAAATAGAGGCATAGAGTACAAAAGTATGGAAGTCATGATGAACCTTTATAAAACATTGGTTCAGTCATAACTGAAGTATTGTGTCCAGTTCTGGGCACCGCACTTTAGGAAAGATGAGAAGGCCATGGAGAGGGTGCAGAAGAGATTTACTGGAATGATTCCAGGGATGAGGGACTTTAGTTACATGGATAGACTGGAGAAGCTGGGGTTGTTCTCCTTGGAACAGAGGCGGTTGCGAGGAGATTTGATAGAGGTATTCAAAATCATGAAGGGTCTAGGCAGAGTAGATAGAGAGAAACTGTTCTCATTGGTGGAAGGGTCAAGAACCAGAGGACATAGATTTAAGGTGATTGGCAAAAGAACCAAAGGTGACATGAGGAAAAACTTTTTTACGCAGCGAGTGGTTAGGATCTGGAATGCACAGCCCGAGGGGGTGATGGAGGCAGATTCAATCATGACCTTCAAAAGGGAACTGGAAAAATACTTGAAAGGAAAAAATTTACAGGGCTACGGGGAAAGGGTGGGGGAATGGGACTAGCTGGATTGCTCTTGCAGAGAGCCGGTGCAGACTCAATGGGCTGAATGGCCTCCTTCCGTGCTGTAACCTTTCTATGATTCTATGATTATAACCTGCTGAGGATTGTGTTTAGCAGGTGTTTGGAAATCACCATTTTAGGCAAATGATTATACTTCAGGATATTTGCTGTCATTGATCTTATGGAGTTAAGCAGAAACAAAACAAAAACAGAAAATGTTGGAAACACTCAGCAGGTTAATCAGCGTCCGTGGAGAAAACAGACATGTTAATGTTCCAGGTGTGGATCCTTTATCAGAACTGGAAAAAATTACAGATGAACATCATTTATAAAAGAATAGAATAAGGGAAGGGGAGGGAAAAGTGACATAACAGCATTCTGTTCCTCTTTAAATGCGGTATGTTTTTAATTTTTTTCAGTTCTCTAAAAGGGTGCAAACTTGAAACAATAACTGTTCTGTTCTCTCCACAAAAGCTGACTGACCTGCTGAGTCTTTCCAATCCCTAACTCTGTAACCTCCTCCAGCCCAACAACTCTCCGAGATCTCTGCACTCCTCCTATTCTTGCCTCCTGCGCATCCCCAATTTTAATCGCTCCACCATCGGCAGCCGTGCCTTCAGTTGCCTAGGCTCTAAGCTCTGGCATTCCCTCCCTAAACCTCTGTGCCTCTCTCTCCTCCTTTAAGATGCTCCTTAAAACTTACTTCTTTGACCTGTCCTAATATCTCATGCGGCTCGGTGTAAAATTTTGTTTGATAATGTTCCAGTGAAGCGCCTTGGGATGTTTTACTACGTTAAAGGTGCTATGTAAATGCAAGTTGTTGTTGTTTGATCAGCTGATTGCTCTGATTATTCATTCTGAGACATATTATGCTATGTACTTGTTTGGCCAGCCTGTTTTGATCCTGCCATCAAGCTCCTACAGAATGCAGTTCAAAAAACTAATTTGTCTCAGATTTCCAGCATCTGCAGCATTTTGATTGTTAATGCACAGAAATAAGTTGTATGCAGACTCTCTCCCTAAAGTCCTTCAGATAAGATGTTAAACCGAGGCTTTTTCTACCTGCTCAAGTGGACATAAAAGATCTCATGGCACTATTCGAAGAAGAACAGGACCATTCTCCTGATATCCTTCAAATAAAACAGCTTATCTTGTCACTTAGCTCATTGCTGTTTGTGGGATTGCGCTGTGCACAAATTGGCTGCTGCGTTTGCCTTCATTACAACAGTGATTACACTTCAGAATTTCTTCATTGCCTGTGCAGTGCTTTGAGATGTCTGCTATTCACTGTTGGTGTGTAGGGAAATGTGGCAGCCAATTTGTGCAGAACAAAGTCCCACAAACAGCAATGACATAAATGGTCAGATAATCCATTTTTGATGGTGTTGGTTGAGAGATGAATGTTGGCCAGGACATCAGATCTTCAAACAGTGTCAAGAGATCTTTTACTTCCACCTGAGAGGGCGGATTGAGTCTCACTTTAATGTCTCATCTGAAAGACAAAGCTATGAAAAAAAAGCGTTCAGAATTCATGAATAATATTTTACTGCCTATTAGGAACAGAATTGTATTAAATCATTAAAAATCAACATTTCTATTTTAGGCAAGTAATAATCAACATGGACCAATGAAATAAGTTAAATAATCAATGTTGGCAGACCTTGAGGTGAGTGTGTGATTTAGCGTAGCTTACCATACTTCTGCTAGGGGGAAAGAATAAATATTCTTTAAAATATCGCCGTGCAGGGAACTTTCTGCTATTTAATGTGTGTTGGGGGGCGGAGTTTTCTGTTCACTGTGTGTAACAACATCATAAACACATTCTGTTTCAATATGTTTACAACGTTGCAGCACAGAGCAGTTCTCTGCCTGCCTGCCCATTTGTCGTCTCAGTTTATAGCAGCATATAAATTCCATCAGAGATGTTTATGGCACCTAATTGTCTTTTAGGCCACGGTGAAGCCCACTGTTCATGCTCACATCTGCAGTTTGATTAGAGACTTCAGGCATTTTAATTCAAACAAAGCAACAGCATTATGTCTAAATTCTTAAAAAAAAGAGTTGATTAGCAGCAAGATCTTTGAAACACATACCATGCAATGTTTACACTGATCCTTTCATCCTGTTACCAACATTAACCCTCTCTCCCCAAGTACAATGATTTAACATTGTGATAGTCGCAGTTGGGGACAGCGCTTACAGAGTATTGGGGGAAGAATCATTTGCGGTTTATTCATGAAAACTTCCTCTTATCAGCATTTGCTCTTTCTCGAGGAAGGAATAAGGATTGCAATGTTTTGTTTCCTCTGGTGTGGAGCTCGACAAGCAATGACCAGCAGCCACGGGAGGGAGCAAGCAGGGCTGAGATAAGAGAAAGGTGCAAAGAGAGAGGAGGAAGGGATATAACAGCCTCAAACTGGAGGATCACAGATTGCTAAATTAGGAGAGTCATTGCACTATAGATGGACAGAGGCCCACCTGTGACTTTCTGAGAATGAATGCCACTAATACGACATCATCTGACTATCAGCCAACAGCGGGTAATGTTACTGCAGACAGGGCAACTCCATCATTGTGTTTCCTTCTCTACTTTTCCCCCTCAAATTTCTCCACAGCCGTCCTGAAGGCACTGACCCTTGATGCAGTACAACTCCACTGTCACCAATTGCCCTCCGATACCTCGCCCCAGTGTCCATTCTTGATGTGTGAGCTGAGACATTGAGTTTCAGCAGGATATTCAACACTGAATGGGGGCATCACAGCCGAGGTTGGTCCTGTTCTCATCTCATGTCCACACACAAGCACTTTGCAGCAGGAGTCAATAGATAATAACCAGGAGTGGGAACATGGCCTGATTTTTTTGCCACTCCCCCTCCCCAGGATCCTGAGGCCAATTCTAGTACCTCCACCAAACCCTTGGCGGAGATTAGCTAACTCAGCACAAAGCAGGAATCAAATCTGGGACCTTTCTGGTCCTCATGGCTCAGTACCACACTGGAAGGTGCATGTACACATGGAGCCATCCAGTGCTGTGATAAGAGAAAGGTGCGAAGAGAGATGAGGAAGGGATATAACAGCCTCAAACTGGAGGATCACAGATTGCTAAATTAGGAGAGTCATTGCACTATAGATGGACAGAGGCCCACCTGTGACTTTCTGAGAATGAATGCCACTGATACGACATCATCTGACTATCAGCCAACAGCGGGTAATGTTACTGCAGACAGGGCAACTCCATCATTGATGGCGTGCCATGCCTTTCAGAAATATAGCAAAAACATTGAAAGAATTCCAGTTTCAAAAAGGAAATTACCTAGAAACAAATTCATCAGAAAGTCTCAGTATCTGCTACTTATAGTGTGCTGACCCGTCCTGTCTCTTCAACAGCGCTGAATAACCCAAAGTATGAAATGCTCAGTTGTAAGTCAATTATTGATGTGACTGACCACCAGAGGGCAGTGCAGGTCATTACACGGCCAACGCATGAGATTGAAGGCTTGCAGAGGATTAAAACAATGAATCAACAATTTTAATCACAACGATAGGCTACTGTAACCCTTTCAGTCAGTACTTTGCTCATACTCATCTGCTTATGGCTAATTTGTTTGAAACTAGATTTGATGGTCACTACAAAATATCCTGCTGACAATCGTTGTCCAGGCTGACACAGGAAGGCCAGCAAATTGGCAGGGAGGGATGGCTGGGACCTGCTGAACTGCACCCCAGCAAGAGTCAGTGTCCTCGAGAAAGGAGGGGAGAAAAAACTGGGGGAACTCGCACCACCCCAATCCCCATCCTCACCCCCCTCCCCAATCCATCCTCTCCCCAATCCCCACCCACCCTTCCAACACTCTCACCCCCAATCTCCCACCCTCACCCCCAGTCCCCACCCACCCCCAATCTCCACCCACCCTCACCCCCAATCCCCACACCCCTAATCCCCACCCTCACAACCCCCCTTTCCCATACCCTCACCCTAATCTCCACCCACCCTCACCCCCAATCCCCACACCCCTAATCCCCACCCTCACAACCCCCCTTTCCCATACCCTCACCCTAATCTTCACACACCCTCACCCCAATCCCCATCTTCAACATGCCCTCACCCCCAATCCCTCCCCTCCTCTCACCCTCAAACTCCAACCCATCCCCCCACCACAGTTTTACCATAAATGAATTCAACCACCCTTGTAAAGAGGCAGAGAATTCCCTTCAGAAAAACAAGCCATCAAAACTTCTGAAGGGAATTAATCTCTGGTCCTATATATTTTTTTCTAGATGACATTAATTATACATTATTTGGAGCATAAGGCAGGAGCTAATAGAGCTCTCGGTGACTGGTGTGGAGTTATTGATGGGGCCCGCGAGGTTGCAGGGGGAGGTTGATGGCTGACAACATCCATTTCCACGTTGCTGACCTGAGTGGCTGTGTGTTTTTTTCTCTTCTCCCACACTGTTTAGCAGCTCGAGAGTGTGGGTAATTAAGCACGTTTTGCGGATGACGGTCAAGCTCTGTTAGAAACACTTGCTCTTAAGGTTTTTCCAGCTAATGATAGGGTTCGTTTTTTTCCCCCTTCAGACACTACTTTTAGAGGTTGTTCACCTCAGTCAGCCCGGCGCCTGACACAAACCCTGGCTGAATGATTAATCGATAATGACCCTAATCAGCAGAGGCGCTGTCTAAACTGTCTGCAGGCACTGCCCCCCTTACCAATCAAACTGAGTGCTCACTGCCTCTGGGCACAGTTAGCAGCTCCCGTTATCCTTTCTTGTGGCCCACTGGTTTCTGGTTCCTGGAATCACTGATTACTCCCGAGTCCTTTCCAGAGAATTAGACAGGTTGAAATCTTCAGACGCCCTCTGCATAATTCGGCCTGCGGCATTCCTGCAGGACCTTGCCCTCATTTTAATGTAACGATCCCTAATGGCGCTGGCTATGAATTATCCTTCAGCGATACCAAGAAAATGAATTTGTCACGTGAATACTACTGCAATTAGGTTCGCATGGGGAGGGCCCAAGTGTACAGGCCAGTGAGATAATCTTACTCTCAATCTGTATATCCCGAAGAATCAATTTCAATTGTTAATTTATGCATAATGCCACACTAAAGGGGTAACACCTTCCCAGTAATAAATAACAGGCTATAACCTGCCTCTCTGAATTCCTTTATTAATCTAAAACTAGAGAGTCAATGTTGCGTTCTGCCAGTGTTTCAGTGTGTTAGTACTGAGCTATACAAATCATTAACTGCACCATCCGGTGAGGTACTGAGCCATCCAAATTATTAACTGCACCATCCGGTGAGGTACTGAGCCATACAAATCATTAACTGCAGCATCTGGTGAGGTACTGAGCCATACAAATTATTAACTGCACCATCCGGTGAGGTAGTGAACCATATAGACTGGGAAGGTCCAGGTTTCCAACACCCAGCCTGTACTGAATTATCCGATCTCAGCTGGGGCAGTAGCAGGGGTGCTGGTGTTTGACCTCTGCACCCCTGGATTAGGCAGAGGAAACATTAACCATGGTTGCACTTCCTAGAAAGTACGTGTCTGGTGAGGACAAGATCAGACTCAATTGCGATGACTCCTGGAGTCAAATAGCCTACTGACACTTGCTGCATCGGCTCGCACGGTGGTCACTCGGAAGGGGTACTGGAGCTTATATGCCTCCCAGAACTAAATGCAGCACTATCTCTTTTTTTTTTGTTGGACTAAAACCACTAGGTTACTTCATGGTTAGCACAGAAACATGTCTGCATTATCATCTCATTTCCCAATTCATGCTGTAGAAAATTACCAAAGAATCACTACATAATTACCATGGATTCATCACTCATTTCCTTATAATTAACACTGAGCCACTTCGGGGGGTCTGTTCAATCATGTCGCTGTAGTCATTCCGTATAAAGTGTACAACTTCTAAACAATCACTGTTCAATTCATATGTTTTTTATTGTTTAAGGCCCCTAATGTTCTGTTTGAATATCAGTGTCTCCCTCCCTCGCTCTCCTACTTTCTCTCTCCCACACTCTCTTTCCTTCATTCTCTCTCTCTCCCCCCCTCTCTCTCCCACTTTCTCTCTCCCACTCTCTCTTTCCGTCATTCTCTCTCTCTCCCACTCTCCCCCCGCCTCTCTCTCTCTCCCACTTTCTCTCTCCCACTCTCTCTTTCCTTCATTCTCTCTCTCTCTCCCACTCTCCCCCCCCCGCCTCTCTCTCTCTCCCACTTTCTCTCTCCCACTCTCTCTTACCTCTCTCTCTCTCCCCACTCTCCCACTTTCTCTTTCTCTCATTCCCTCTCTTCCTCCCACTCTGCCTTTCTCTCCCTCCCGCTCTCTCTCTCTCTCTGGGAATGTGTGAGGTTGATGAGTTGACTGAGATGCTGCCATGTTTCTCCACTGGCTGCCATTTTCATTACCTTTTTCATGTTTGCTGAAATTGCTAAGCTGTGCTTTAATGTTCAACAACCAGATTCAGTGACATAAGTTGCTTTTATATGGCATCGTGCCGTCCTGGTGCTGCTGGCTCCTGGTGTGCAGATCTCACACGGCAGTTAGCAACACAATAGTAAATTTGCCAAATTCGTCAAGTAACCCAGTAAAAAACACAGGTGTCCCCAGCTACCCGCCTTGGCAAATCAAAGAATTTTATGTTGGTGCAACTGCCTACATGAGGCCTGCGTTGTGGGAGTCAGTGGCACTCGTGTGACAAACACAATATAAAAGCAGCTACTCATGGCTGTCAGACGTAGTTGTAAGCAGGGTATTTAACTCAGACTGTGAACACTGTATTAGAGGCACAGGTTTAAAGTGAACACATCTCAACTGAGACGACAGAGTAAAAGACTGTTCGATCCCCATGGATCATATTCCCAGCAAGAGCAGCTGAGGCTGAACAATTTCTTTGAAAAGGTGGATAAATATCTGAAGCTAAAAAGTCTGCCCCGGCCCATTTTCGGCGTGGAATTGGTGTTATTTGAGCAGAGGGCACGGGGCGGGGAGGGGAGAAGGGATTTGGGGCGGAACCTGTTTCTGCCTCTTTCTCGCCTCTGGGAAATTTATAGGGGACGGGCCCTCTCCTGCCCACTTCCCCTCCATCTGACGACACATGCAGCAGGCGCAGTTGATTGGCAGGGACAGACCAGCTGGTGCATCAAACCTGCCCCACACACCATCGATGGCTGAAGCATCATGACTAGACACTCCCCTCTCCCTCCCTTCCCTCGCACCCCTACTCCCCCAGCCCCGCCAAGTAACCTCCAGGGAAAAGCAACAAAACGGAGGGAAAAAAACAGGGCTAAAAAGGGAAAAAGCACTCTGGAAAATTCCTTTCTGACCTCCTCAGACGATCGAAACCAATCCATGAGATCTCACGGACCATGTGTTCTCTATAAAGACATTTATCTTCTATATGATGCGCTATATATATGTACTTTCTAGTACAACAGCTGTAAATGGGGCCCACATTGCCATATCCCACGCCAGCGGATCTTATAGAATTGGTTGCCGTTAGGAAAGCTGCAAATTGTCACAGGAACAGCGAGCCAGAAAACTTTTGCTCTTCGGCCAGGTTGGCCAGACAAGCTTGCTCTCCGCATCTCCACATCCCCCCCCCCCAACACCAATGGGAATGCCACTCCAGAATTCCAGTGCTCCCAAAGGGTGGGGCCCTTCAGTAGAATTATAGAATGGTTACAGCATAAAAGGTTACACCCCTGGAACCCATATCTTAACAAGGAGTCAACACCTTCAGGGGAGGAAATTGGAAAACAAATAACAAATGAGATGAACATGTCTGTACCTGCTATTTTCACAAACTGGTACCTGATGCAAAGAGTTAAGATCAAGCATTCCTAGTTCAGGTACAGCATGGATTAGATGCAGAGTTAAGCTCTCTTCAAACTGCCACGTCCAGCACTCCCAGGCCAGTTACAACATGAGATAGTTGCAGAGTAAAGCTCCTTCTACACTGTCCCTTCAAACTCAGCTCCAGCTGAGATTAGATGCAGAGTAAAGATTCCCCTACACAGTCAACAACCTAACAACATGCTTTAGAATTAGTACTGAATCACTAGTGCTTAACCCTAGGCCCAGAAATGTCATTAATAAAATCATAGAATCATAAAATAGTTACAGCACAGAAGGAGGCCACTTGGCCCATTGAGCTCATGCCGGCTCTTTGTAAGAGCAATCCAGTTAGTCCCATTCCCCTGCTCTTTCTCTGTAGCCCTGCAAATTTTTTCCCTTCAAGTATTCATCCAATTCCTTTTAGAAAGCCACGATTGAATCTGCTTCCACTACCCTTTCAGGCAATGCATTCCAGATCATAACTACTCGCTGCGTAAAAAAGTTTTTCCTCATGTCGCCTTTGGTTCTTTTGCCAATCACTTTAAATCTGTGTCCTTCCACCAATGGAACGATTTTTCTTTATTTACTTTATCTAAACTCTTCATGGCTTTGAACACTTCTATCAAATCTCCTCTTAACCTTCTTTGCTCTAAGGAGAACAACCCCAGCTTCTCCAGTCTACCAAAGTAACTGAAGTCTCTCATCCCTGGGACCATTCTAGTAAATATTTTCTGCACCCTCTCTCTGGCCTTCACATCCTTCCTAAAGTGCAGTGCTCAGAATTGGACACCGTACTTCAGCTGTGGCCGAACCAGTGTTTTATAAAGGTTCAACATAACTTCCTTGCTTTTGTACTCTATGTCTCTATTTATAAAGTCCAGGATCCCGTATGCTTTTTAAACTGCTTTCGCAACCTGTCCTGCTACTTTCAAAGATTTTTGCGCATATACCCCCAGGTCTCTTTGTTCCTGCACCCCCTTTAGATTTGTACCATTTAGTTTATATTGCCTCTCCTCATTCTTCCTGCCAAAATGTATCACTTCGCACTTCTCTGCATTAAATTTCACCTGCCATGTGTCCACCCTTTCCATCAACCTGTCTATGTCCTCTTGAAGTCTATGACTATCCTCCTCACTATTTACTGCACTTCCAAATTTTGTGTCATCTGCAAATTTTGGAGTTGTGCTCTGTGCACTGAAGTTCAAGTCATTAATACATATCAAAAAAAAGCAGTGCTTCTAGTACCAACCCCGGGGGGACACCACAATATACCTTCCACCAGTCCGAAAAACAACCATTCACACTACTGTCTGTTTCCTGTCACTTAGCCAATTTAGTATCAATGCTGCCACTGCCCCTTTTATTCCATGGACTTCAATTTTGCTGACAAGCCTATTATGTGGCACTTTATCAAACGCTTTTTGAAAGGACATATACACAACATCAACCACATATCAACCCTTTCTGTTACCTCATCAAAAAACTCAATCACGTTAGTTAAACATGATTTGCATTTAACAAATCTGTGCTGGCTTTCCTTTATTAATCCACATTTGTTCAAGTGACTATTAATTTTGTCCTGGATTATTGTATCTAGAAGCTTCCCCACCGCCGAGGTTAAATTGACTGGCCTGTAGTTGCCGGGTTTATCCTTACACCCTTTTTTGAACAAGGGTGTAACAGTTGCAATTCTCCAGTCCTCTGGCACCACCCCCATATCTAAGGAGGATTATAGTAACACTATAAATGGTGTGGGTGCCTGCCCCTATTGTGCAAATGCACTCCCCCCCTCCCTGCGATTTGGGATGGGGTCATTCCCAGGGCGGGGGAAGGGAGACCTGACCCACTGTGCTTCTGGAGGTGGAAGAGGCCTCCAGGAATCTCTAGGCTCTGTTAGGGAATGGAATTGGAGGTTATAGGGATCAGCACAAACTAAGATGATCAAATACTCCCTGCAACACAATGGACCCTGACCTGCAAGGACATAAAGGCGAGGAGGGGAACAAATGTTGATGGAGAGCAGCAGGCCATGGTTGAATAATGGAGATGTGAGATGAATGAATATTCTGCAGTTTTCCTTGATTACCTTTGAGGTTCAAGAAGTATTTTGACACAATTTTCCTTCAGGTAATTAAACAGGCAAGTAGAGTCAATGATGGGGCAGATTGTACATCAGGTGCAGAAGCAGTGGTATTGATGGGCCGAATGGAGCTTTCCCCCCGTGTTTTCTTGTACTCTGTTAAACCGGCCAACATGTTTCTTAATTGCAGGTGTGTTTCAATGGCAGGAGCTTCAGATTACCTGTACATCCAGTTTTTTTTTAACGTTTACAATGGAAACAGCTTAGGTTTATGTCCTGTAACAGCGCACATCTTCATTATGTGCTCGTTCCTATTCTCTCTCCATTCTGTCCATTACATCTCTACACTCCAGGTACTTGATGCTCTCTGAACATATTAAGCCTGCAGCTGCCTGAAATGAATAGAATTTCAACAATAAACAAGAAAGGTTTCAAGAGGTTTTGTTACCGGTAATATTGACTCGCGTGATGGGCAGACAATCAATTGTTTCATTTTAGTGAGCTATAGCACTGATATGTGCTTGACCCAAAAATTTTTAACCACAGAGATAGTTGCTGCTGCTTACTAAGCAATATTGTATGTAACACTGTGCCAGAAGGTACCTGGTGAAGGTATTATATGGCCTCTCATACTCCTTGTCACTTTTACTCAGAGAATGATTGGAATGTGGAACTCGCTACCACAAGGAGTAGTTGAGGCGAATAACATAGATGCATTTAAGGGGAAGCTAGATAAACACTTGAGGGAGAAAGAAATAGGAGGTCATGCTGATAGGGTTAGATGAAGAGGGGTGGGAGGAGGCTTGTGTGGAGCATAAACACTGGCATAGACCAGTTGGGCCAAATGATCTGTTTCTGTGCTATACATTGTATGTAATTCTATGTAATACCTCTTTTTGTTCGCAATGAACAAGATGAACAATGTTAAGTAAATTCAGGTGACTGATGTTTCTTTGTATTCTCAAAACATTCTCCATTTTCATTCTCAAGCTGTCCCCTCCTCAACTCTATGTTCAGGAGTCAATGTTGTAGATCCATGAAAGAGCAGCAACTGATTATCAGGCTTATAACAACTCATTAGCTAAAGCGGCTGTACCTGTTAACACGTGGCAACGTTCACTGTCACCTATGGGCTCTGGTTCCAAGCTTTCAGTTGAAACTCACCTCTGGCAATCACCAATATCTTTCAACCTGGCTCAAAGAAAATGAACAGGTTCCAATTTTCTTCTCTTGCAGATGGATCTTGTGTGATTTTTAGATAAGCAAAGACGCTTTTATACCCAATGCAAGTACAAAACGCTTCTGCCTCTGAATGCATCACACTCCAGAGGGGTCGAGGAAGTTATTGCATTGTTTGGACTCCAAGGAAGATAAGAAAGCATGAAGTGAGGAATGGTCGCAACCCAACATGGTCTGTGGAGGGAGTGGGCTTTGCACAGCAAGGTCCCACAAACAGCAATGGGATAATGACCAGATAATCTGTTTAAGCGATGTTGGTTGAGGGATAAATATTGGCCAGGACACCGGGGAGAATTCCCCTGCTCCTCTTCAAAATAGTGCTATGGGGCCTTTTACGTTCAACTGAGAGGGCCTCAGTTTAATATTGTATCGAAAAGACAGCACCTCCAACATCATAGTACTCCACTGGAGTACCAGCCCAGACTTTGTGCTCAAGCTTCTGGAGTGAGAATTGAACGCAGAACCTCATGACTCAGAGGCAAGAGTGCTACCATCTGAGCCATAGCTGACACTTTAGTTGTGGTACTAGTTGGTCTGGTGCTGCCATTCGCAGCAGTATAATGGCCTAAAGGAAGTAGCCTCGTTATCTGAAATAAAAACAGAAAATGCTGTAGAAGCTCAGCATGGAGAAAGAAACAGAGTTAATGGGGGTGATTTTAACCCCCAAGAACAGGTGGGTTGGGGGCGGGTGGGAGTTGAAAATAGTTGTTTTTTGGGCTGCGACCATAACCCGGCTTTATTTCCGGGTTTAACTTGGGCGGGTAAAAGTATAGGCTTCCCACTGGGAATGCAAAGTCTGAAAATTTTGCGGTTGCGACCCAAAAAAACGAACTATTTATAACTTCCACCCGCCCCCAACCCACCCGTTCTTGAGGGTTGAAATCGCCCCCAATGTTTCAAGTCGAATGCCTTGCGACAGAACTGGAAGATGTTATAAGAGTTAAAGTTTTTAAACAAGTACTGAGCCAGGGAAAGGGGGAGGAGGGGAGGAAAGAACAAAAGGGAAGGTCTGTGATAGGGGAGAGGGCAGGAGTGATTAAATGACAAAAGGGATGATGGTGCAAGGCAAGGAAGGTGGTAATGGGACAGGTTAAGAAACAAAAGATTGGTCAGGCGTGGCTATAAATGGCAGCAGCAGAACCATTACCAGCACTAGCTGTCCAATCTAAGAGTTTTTGAAGCTTGCGGTCCTTGACACCTGAAAGGAAGCTTCAACAACTCTTAGATTGGACAGCCAGTGCTGGTAATGGTTCTGCTGCTGCCATTTATAGCCACGCCTGACCAATCTTTTGTTTCTTAACCTGTCCCATTACCACCTTCCTTGCCTTGCACCATCATCCCTTTTGTCATTTAATCACTCCTGCCCTCCACCCTATCACAGACCTTCCCTTTTGTTCTTTCCTCTCCTCCCCGCCCTTTCCCTGGCTTTGCACATGTTTAAAAACCTTAACTTTTTTCACATCTTCCAATTGTGACAAAAGGTCTTCGACCTGAAACGTTAACTCTGTTTCTTTCTCCACAGATGCTGCCTGACTTGCTGAGCTTTTCCAGCATTTTCTGTTTTTATTTCAGATTTCTAGCATCTGCAGTATTTTGCTTTTGATTTAGCCTCTTTGTCTGTTTCAGTTATGACTGGACTAGGAGTGAGCAGGGTGGTCAGGCAGAACTTTTTCACACAAAGGATAATTGTCTGTGGATTAAGCTAGTACAGAGGGAAATACTCAGTTATGTAGATTATTGATATAACAACTAGACAGGATGTAATGATCATGAAATATTCTTAAAGCAATAGCAACAATAAACTAGACACCACACCCAAGCTTAGAAGAAATTAATTGAAAATCTATATAGATGTTAATAAATGTTTTTGCGAAATTTTACAAGCCAGTAGAAATCTACCACGGGTAGAGTTTTCATGCATCACCCACTTACATGATACAGAAAAGGAAGAGCTCCATTAAGGGATTTTCAATGCTGAAACTTTCATACCATCAGGACACCACTGATAGTGCAGATGGGTCAGCTAATTGCTGGGTACTGATCCTGTCTGGTGCCCTAAATACCAGTGTGGCTTGTGCTACTTATTTTCTGCTCTGTAATTCTCAGTGTCCTCCGTCCATTTTTTAATTGCGCTGAATTATTGCTGATTCCTTCCTTTTGGATTTTTGACTCCAAATTAAGACGTTATTGGCAGCTGACATAAAGTACAATTCTTGCAGCATCACACCTCATCGCAGTGATGCATATTTAAAAGAGAATTGTTGATGTGTACAGAGAGTTTATTGAGACCAGACAAGGGAAGAGTTAGAGTGGAGGAGGCACAGTGGAGCAGATTATAGATGGTCCGTTGGAGGAACAGGCTCAAGGGGCTGAATATGGAATTTTATTCTATAATTTTTTACACTTTTAATGAATGAGATATATGTTGGAAGTGTCAACCTCCCCATCTACTCTCTGGATGCGGGAGGTTTTGACAAGAAAGATTTACATTTATTTAGCGCCTTTCACGATCTCAGCACAGCCAATGAAGTAGGAAACATGACAGCAAAGTCCCTCAGACATGACCAGATCTGTTGCTGGATCCTCCAAGGAGCCTTCTCTGGGTACATTGCACAAGCCAACAGATCTGTACCATGTTCTCTCCATTCACATGGATGTTATCTTTTGATGTACATGCTCACGCAAAGGGGGAGAGAGGAGCTCAGAAAGAAGAGAGGAAGGCAAATCAGTCAGAACAATGACTATCATGTTGGATATTTCCATGTAGGTTAATAAATTCATCATTATGTGTGTCAAGAACAATCAGCCTATCTGTGGAAGTGCCTGATGACTTTTGACAATTTGAATTGCTAATTACGATTTCCACATCAGGGAACAGTGGAGCATGAAAAATAGCTCAGAATTGGCCTCCCACTTGCATATTGATTTCCGCCCCCTAATTTTATCCCCATTTTCCTGAAGCTGTTGATTCTTGCTGCAGTATAATTCCAAGGATATTGGGCGCCCAAGAGGCCATTTATCATATGTGAGACTAGACAGTGACTCTTGCCTATTTGACTGCGAAAGTATCACAGCTATGCCTGATCCTATCCTCTCCTACATGCACTTTCCAGCAGGAGTCTCCGAATAGTGATCAGAAGCCAGAATTTTGGCTGTTCTTCTCCCTTGAGGAAAGGTGAGGCCATTTGTGATGGTCCTATTGCCATCCCGCTGAGATCAGCTAACTCAGCAAAGACCTTGGATAAAAACTGAGATCTGCTGGTCTGTGTGGCTTAGTCCAGCACTGAGCGGTTGCTTTACCCACTGAGTCATTGGGTGAAGTTGTGCACTTTGTTCTAACTAGTTTATGATACAGAGACAGAACTTCTGTCTGTTATTTGCACTCTTTACTGTTTGGGGAAGGATGAAATGCTACTCATATTCCTGGGTATAGCAGTAACTTTGAGATAAGCCCAAAGTACCAAGGGGAACATTATCATACAGCATCAGTGAGCATGGTAAACTATTCAATTAATCTTCCAAATACTCTTATTATGAATTTTTGCTCATCAAGTGAGACTGGCAAATGGGAGACCTCAGTGCAGCCTGGCACTGCTACAACATTTCAAGCCTCTGTTGGAGTGGGCACAGATGATGTGCCTGCCCTGATCATGCTAATAGCCTAGTCCCCACAATTTGGCATGGGATTGGCATTCTCTGAGTCAGCAGGCTTAGGCCCTGTTCTTCCAATAATGCGGTAGGGCCATTGGAATTTCACCCCTAGCTGAGAGATAGAGGTTAATTAAGAAACTGCAGATACTCTGGCTCCAGTATTTTGTGTCTCTGGAGAGTTTCTTTATACCTTTTTTGAAATATGACATGGAAATGTGAACATGACACTTGAGGTGTGACAGACAGGAAACTTTGCAATGGGTTTATATTATAGATGGATATAATAGATGTAAAATTTTGCCTTTTTTCCCAGGAGCTGTCAGTTGTGTTTTGATTCAGCCCAGCCTGTTTGGAGACTCCATGCCTAAGTGCTCTTGGTGCAGAGGGATTTATGAATCTTACTGGTTTGAGAATAATTTCAATTCGTCTGTTGATATTGTTAATACTGGACGTAGTATAATTGGAACTTTGTCACCATTTGAGAATCATTGTTTCTTTATTCCCCCTTTTTATTGTTGTGGTTTGCAAGATCTAAACTTTATTTTAAGTAATGAAGTTGTTTAAATAAAAAAAACAAGCCTGTACAGGTGTGTCCTCAGTCTATTCGACTCAGTGGTAGCAGACTTACCTCCTGAATCCAGACTTTATGGGTTCAAGCCCCACTGCAGGACTTGAACACATAATATAGGCTGACACTTCAGTGCAGTATAGAAGGAGTGCTGCCTTGTCTGAGATGCTATCTTTCAGATGATATGTTAAACCAAGGCCCCAAATGCCTATTCAGATGGATGTAAAAGATCCCATGGCACTATTCAAGGGGAGAAAAGGGGTATATAGAGGATAAAACATCCAGACATGTGAAATGACTGTCGGTCTTCCCCTGACTACATCTGCTAGTCAGATAGAGGTACATTGGGTGAGGTGTGACTCAGTCATGAAACGTATACTTTCTAAGGTGAAATTGAGTTCAAATCTAATATTTTCGGTCCCCGCCAGAAGTGATGTTCAACCAAAATAGAACTATAAGTGAAAGGTAGCTGGGAAGCAATTAAAGGATAAGAATGTGAATTGGCAGGCCACTGAACAAGAAACTGAAAAGTCATCAGACATTCATTCTCACTCGTCTGAAACTTATAGCCTCTGAACTGTCAACATGTACGTCCAAATCGACACAGTGGTGACGAGGAAAATGTATGCAGCATCACATTAGAGGCTTTATCTGTTTGACAAGCCAATTGGTAAATACGATTGATACAGGGCAGAGCATATCATGGACTCTATTCTTCACGGATTTAATGTTGCGCACTGTTCCAGGAGTGACGTTAGGAACTGTTCCAGGAGTGACATTAAGAACTGTTCATGAAGTGACATTAGGAACTGTTCTAGGAGTGGCATTAGGAACAGTTCCAGGAGTGACAGGAACTGTTCCAGGGAGTGACATTATGCACGGTTGCAGGAGTGACATTCGGTACTGTTCCAGGAGTGTCATTAAGAACTGTTCCAGAAGTAACATTAGGAACTGTTCCAGGAGTGATATTAAGAACTGTTCCAGGAGTGACATTAGGAACTGTTCCAGGAGTGATATTAAGAAATGTTCCAGGAATGACATTAGGAACTGTTCCTGGAGTAACATTATGCACGGTTGCAGGAGTGACATTAGGAACTGTGCAGGAGTGACATTAGCAACTGTCCCAGGAATGACATCAAGAACTGAATAGGTTTAACTTTTCTACAATCTCACCTATATCATAGATAAGAACAGAAACAATCTGTGGTTCACCCAAATGGTTTCTCATTTCTCAAAGGCCCAATATCTTTGCCAATAGCTATCAAATTATTACAATATTATTGGTGTCATAATATATGTACAACATCCCTTATGCAGCCTATTGGCATCTTTATTAATCTGCTCATTGAACCGTTGATTGAGTACACAGTCTAAATTTAATATTGACCCCACTCTTGCCAAAAAAAGACACCGGGTCATCTGAACCGTTATCAGGAACTGATTGTTTGGACTGAGTATTTTGTTGAATGTTTGATGTTTTATTTTCTGCTCCAAGTGAGGAGATGAATTGTAGCTTTAGTTAAAAAAAATTGTCTTGCAAAAATGTCATGCCTTTAAAGCAAGACTTCATGGAATAATTGTTCATTAAGATCACCTCAGTGATTGGAGTTCCCATTTGTGCTGGAACCTCCTCTCTGTGTGTTTCCAGTCTCTGAGCTAATCAATGATCAATTGATAAAAAGAATTTCCACACGAGTGTCTGGCTTCAGCTTTATATCATCAAGTTTCGGGACAATTGGGCAGAGGAAATGGAAAAAGAAATGTTAACTTTATACCCAGTAACAGCCTTAAGAAACCCAAGGGTGGTGTGGCAAGGGTCTAACTGTGAGGAGCTCCACCTTGAGTAATCTCCATCTCTACTTCAGGAGGGTGTCTCTTATTCGAGGGATGTTCAAGCTTTTTTTTGGGCTGCATAAGTACATACCATAGAAAAACAGGAACAGGAGCAGGCCATTTAGCACCTCAAGCCTATCTGCCATTCTATTAGATCATGGCTGGTGTATACCTTAACCCCATTTACCCGCCTTTGCTCCATATCCCTCGATACGTTTACCTAACAAAAATCTCAGTCTTGAAAGCTCCAATTATCCCAGCATCCACAGCCTTTTGGGGGACAAAGTTCCAGATTTCTACTAACCTTTGTGGGAAGAATTTTGTTTGATAATCGCTCCTGTGAAACGCCTTGGGACGTTTTACTACGTTAAAGGCGCTATATAAATGTAATTTGTTGTTGCTGTTATTGTAAATGGTCTAGCTCTAATGTTAAGATTTTAAGATTTGTTCTCCATTCCCCTACCAGAGGAAATCCCCCACTGGAGAGGAGGAAGGGAGGGAGAGATCAGGTGGGGGTAGAAGAGATGGCGGTGGAGGTGGGGGGGAGATCGCAGGTCGGCATCAGACCGCGGGGGGATTAGATCATGGTGGGGGGGGGGTCGATCTGGAGATCATAGGAAGGGATCAGATCACGGGAGGGGTGTGGGGCGTCACGGATCGCGGGGAGGGAGGCCGATCACGGCAGGTTTGCTTGGGGGTCCGGGGGGGAAGCACTCCTGCTCCTCCTGACCCACGAGCAGTGCTGGAAAAGTACATACTGCTGGATCCGACAGTTCTCGCCACCTTTAAGCGGCCGGGTTTCCTGAGCCCTGGGAATCTCGAGAGCAGGTTGCTCGTCCGTCCCCCTGCTCGCCCGTCCCCCTACCCGCCCCGGTTAAACTGGAGGTAGGCGCGTTTGCGGTGGGTTGGGTTCGGGTTTCACATTTTAAGAATTTAACCCCTGCTGCCCCTCTCCCACCTATTCCGGGGGTTAAAAGTCCCCCCATGTATCTGCGTGCTGCAGTCCGTATAATGTTAACTCTTTCTTAACCATTATAAACACGTTCAGGACAATTATACTCAAGGAATGATAAAGCTCATGTCCAAGCTTGTGCTCAGAGCCACAGGGCCAGTGACAGCGATCTCCAAATGTCCTTTCAAACATGAAAAGCTATCACACTTGTCAAAAGATGGATCTAATTCACCATCATGGCTGAACTCCTCTCTCACTCTCCAGCAGCACAATTAACAGCAGCAAATCACCAGCAACCTCCTCCAGCTACATTCTAGAATGAATTAAAAAAAATCAAAAGAAAACAGGTGGTCATGGTGAATTATTTATATTCTTTCACTTGGGTAGAATCTTGTTTTTCTGATTCCAGCATCTCGTACCTTTCATACTTGCGAAACTGCTTCAGCCAAGCAAAACTGGGTATTGTAGATTAAATAAAATAATTTCTACTCACACAGAACTACAAAAAAAAATGCAAAATCTGTGTGTGTGTCTCTCTCTCTCCGTCTCGGTGTGAGCTTCTTACAATATACAAGCTTTTAATTCCTAAACTTGGTGTCACCCAGATCCTAATTTATGGTTTAGCTAATCTTCTTTTCTGATCTGTACAACCTTGTTGGTGGCCCTGGCCATTCACCTGGTTTTCCAAGAAGAAAAAAAAAATCCCTGACAATAAGAAGTGATATTTGTGTTTGTGCTAATCCTTCTGATTGACTTTGAATCCTTGATTTTCTCCTCGCTGTTATTGTAAGCACCCTTATGGAGGTAGATTTTCAGTTGGGAGGAGGAGTCCGGATTATTGCAATATTTTATTCTGAAAGCAGCACTTTCCAAGATGGCTGACAGTATGTTATCAACAAAAACTTTCTCTCTGCCCTCTGATATTCTGTCCTCTCCTAAAGGCCCCGAGTTGTGCCAGGCCTTATGGCTTCTTGCATTGGCTGATCTTCCATAAAGGCGTATGGTCACTGTGTTCAGCAGTTGAAGTTTGAGAGTGGGGGGGCGGTGTGGGAGGAGATGAGGTCTGCACATGACAGCAGCCTGGTAATATCTGCACTATAAACCTATTTCCTTCCCTCCAGCCAATTTAGGAACACAGGAACATGAGTAGGCCATTTAGCCCCTCGAGTCTGTTCCGCCATTCACTGAGATCATGGCTGATCTGTGACCTAACTCCATACACCCGCCCCATATCCCTTAATACCTTTGGTTAACAAAAATCTATCAATCTCAGATTTAACTTTAACAATTGAGCTAGCATCAACTGCTGTTTGCAGAAAAGAGTTCCAAACTTCTACCACCCTTCGTTTGTAAAAGTGTTTCCTAACTTCACTCCTGAAAGTCCTGCCTCTATTTTTTAGGCTATGTCCCCTAGTCCTAGACTCCCCAACCAGCAGAAATAGTTTCTCTCCATCTACCCTATCAGTTCCCCTCATTATCTTGAAAACTTTGATCAAATCACCCGTTAATCTTCTAAATTCCAGGGAATACAACCCTAGTTTGTGTAATCTCTTCTTGGAGTCCAGGTATCATTCTAGTAAATTTACGTTGCACTCCCTCCAAGGCCAATATATCCTTCCTAAGATGCGGTGCCCAGAACTGAACACAGTACTCCAGGTGTGGTCTAACCAGGGTTTTGTATAGCTGTAGCATAACTTCTAATCCCTTGTATTCTAGTCCTCTAGATATAAAGGTCAGCATTCCATTAGTCTTTTTGATTATTTTCTGTACCTGTCCATGACATTTTAATGATCTATGTACATGGACCTCTAAGCCTCTTTTGACCTCCACTGTTTCGAGCTTTTTACCATTTAGAAAGTACACTGATCTATCCTTTTTAGGTCCAAAGTAGATGACCTCACATTTGCCTACACTGAAATCCATTTGCCACAGTTGTGCTGATTCACTTAATCTATTAATTTCTCTCTGTAATTTCATGCTTTCATCTACACTGCTTACAATGCTGCCTATCTTTGTGTCATTAGCAAACTTGGATATGTGGCTCTCCATCCTGTCATCTAAGTCACTAATAAATACAGTAAATAGTTAAGGCCCCAACACAGATCCCTGTGGGACACCACTCGTCACATCCTGCCAATTTGAGTACCTGCCCATTATCCCTACTCTCTGTCTCCTGCCGCTCAGCCAATTTCCTAACCAGGTCAATAATTTGCCCTCAATTCCATGAGCACCAACTTTAGCTAACAGTCTCTTATGAGGGACTTTATCGAATGCCTTCTGGAAGTCCATATAAACAACATGCATAGACATTCCCCTGTCCATTACTTCAGTCACTTCTGCAAAAAATTCAATTAGGTTCGTTAGGAATGACCTCACCTTTCATCCAAGACTTTGATACTGAATCATACAAAATAAAGAGAATTACACAAACTTGGATTGTATTCACTGGAATTTAGAAGATTAAGGGGTGATTTGATTAAAGTTTTCAAGATAATAAGGGGAACTGATAGGGTAGATAGAAAGAAACTATTTCCGCTGGTTGGGGAGCCTAAGATTAGGGGACATAGCCTAAAAATTAGAGCCAGGACTTTCAGGAGTGAAGTTAGGAAAAACTTCTACACGCAAAGGGTGGTAGAAATTTTCCGTAAACGGCAGTTGATGCTAGCTCAATTATTAATTTTAAATCTGAGATTGATAGATTTTTGTTAACCAAAGATATTAAGGGATATGAGGCTAAGGCAGGTATATGGAGTTAGGTCACAGATCAGCCATGATCTCATTGTTTGGCGGAACAGGCTCGAGGGGCTAAATGGCCTACTCCTGTTCCTGTGTTCCTATGTTCCTAAAATGTTAAAAAGGACAATGATACACACTCTACATCTCCATCTCTAGAGAGGGGTCTTGAATCAAAGCACTGTGATTGGTTTCAGTGTGTCTCCTATGAAAGCATCGTTCATTGAGGTAATGGAGTAGGAATGAGCAGATATTTAAAGTTAGTGGTCCATCAACTTTTGCTAGTAGTTCCAAGTCTTGTGTTAATCAAAATGATGATGTAATAATAAATATTATTAATGTGGGGAGAGTAATTAATTAATTTATTTTTCATCAGTATAACCCTCTCCACCTTCCTCATTGGTAAAATAAAAGACCTGATTCCCAGGGAGGGGTGACGCTTGTGGGGAGTGCTGGTCCTGAAATTGCAAGCCCATAGCACCGTCTGCCGTCTGCCACTCTAACTCGGTCTGTCCCCGGACCTTTTTAACCTTCTCAATCTAGTTGATGTCCCTTCACCTGGGGTTTATCAATAAGAAAAAAAAAATCTCTGGCATTATAAGAAGTAATATTTGTGTTTGTGCTAATCCTTCTGATTGCTTTTCAATCCGTCACTTTCTCCTTTCTGTGAATGGACTGGATTGTGTTTGGCAGACCTGCAGCTCAGCAGACATTTCAATAACATGATGTACAGAATTCTAGAGTAACCGGGCCATAATCGTACTGAAGGAGTCAGATATTGCTGCAAAACTGTTATAGTCTCTGAATGTAATTTGAACTATCAGATTAAATTGCAGACTTTGATTCATTCTCTGCCTGCCATATTTTTTAATGATATATATTATTCTTCCATTAAAATGGAAGCAATTAAAATGGGAGTTAAAAGCACTCCTGAAAACTCATTGATTGAAGCCTGCAGGAGGCCTCAATGATGTCACATGACTCACCGGAGGGTGTTACAGTTGGAGCTAAATTATAGGGGCTGGTTGGATGGTAGTATATGTATTATAAAATAATTATCACTGATTCAGGGAAAAAAGCAACAGTTGACGACAAGCCAACAAGAGGCAGAACATGAAAACAGACGTAAGAGATCTGGCATGATTCCCATCAAGGAGAATTTAATTTTATGAGAACATTTGGGAGTTTGCAAAGCCAAATCTGATGATGCAATTGCAATACCACTGACTTGTTTGCAGGATTTCTCAACACCTGTGGAACACAATGGGGTAGAAATTGGTATGCATTGTGCCTGTTTTTTGGGCGTAAAATGGGCACAAAGCATACCAATTTAGCAGTGGGACTGCTACATTTGTGGGGCCATTTTTTAACGTGTCTATAACCGGTGTTAGCCCCTTTAAATATGTAAATCAGGGGCCACTTACTGAAATTAGTCACAGACAATAGGCAGACATTGGGCCTGGCTCAGGATTCATCAGCAGCCCCGGTGGCTGCCAACGAAAGGTAAGGTTAATATTAATTTAAAAAAAGCATTTCTATCGAGCCAGGAGGAGCAGGGTGCGCCTCTGACTCCATAGGAGTGGTGGCTGCCCCTCCCCTCCTGTAGCCCACTCCAATCCCCCCTCCCCGGACTTGCCTGAGGGCTGCTTCTGGTGAGGCAGGCAGCATGACATTTATAGAATCATAGAATCTTACAGCACAGAAGGAAGCCATTTGGCCCATTGTGTCCATGCTGGGTCTTTGAAAGAGCTATCCAATTAGTTCCACTCCCCTGCTCTTTCCCCATAGCCCTGCAAATTCTTCCTTTTCAAATATTTATCCAATGCTTTTTTGAAAGTTACGATTGAATCTGCATCCACCACCATTTCAGGCAGTACATTCCAGATCATAACAACTCGCTGTGTCATAAAAATTCTCCTCATTTCCCCTTTGGTTCTTCAATGTCCTCTGGTTATGCGCCCACTCCCTAATGGAGACATTGATCTCTTAGCTCGGGGGAGCTTCCTGTGGAGACATGACCAGCACCAGGTATACTGAGGAGACCTGAGGACATATTTCCATCTATCATCGGGCCTCTTGGTTCGAAAACCACCCCAGACCAACATCTACCCTAATGTGTCCCATGTAAAAGAGACAATGGCCAAACCTGATTAATGAGCAAAGTTTTCCAATATTTATTTAAAATGATTCAATATGCTAGCTGTGTACATTAATTTAAAAAAACATTTAAACAAATTACTGTATATTGATATTTTACGTTGGTTTGACTCAGGTGGTAGCACTCCAGGCCCCGATTGGGGCTTCCGGGGATGTGGAGACCCGGCTGATCTTAACGGGCGTTACCTCATTTCAATAAATGTTCCCAGAGTCCCACTCGAAGCCGGCCGGATCGATTAACTGGCCAGCAGGCGGGAGCGGGAATTGAGGCGGGAGCTAGCTGCCGCTGGGGACGTAAGGGAACGGCTCCCAGCATGAGATAAATGCTGGGGGGGAGGTTTCCCAAACAGATGCTGGTGTGGGGAAGGAGAGGGACGGGTGGGGCGAAGGAGGCCCGAGGATTTCTGTCTGTTCCTCCAAACAATCAGAAATGTTACTTATCTTGGCCTCTTCTGGCTGCTCTGCTGCATGTGGTCAGGTTGCTCTGGCGGCTTTGACACTGGGCGGGCCTCCCCCTGAGTCTTCGTAAACATTACGTTGTGGCACCGATGAAATCATCGGGACGCAACGTTTGAATTTAAATGAGGCCCTCGCTTGCCTGCAGCAAGAGCCTCAGCCGACTTCAAAGTGATTGTAGATAAGATCTCGCTGAGTGGGAACACTGCGGCCTCAGGCTGGTAAGTGGACTCAGCCTGATCTCAACCCCTCCCAACACATCATTCTTGCTGGGCGAGGGGGGTTAAAATCGACTCTCTAGACTCTGGATCAGAATATTGTGGGTTCAAGCCCCACTCAAGGACTACAGCACTTATTCTAGGCTGAAATTTGAGTGCAGTACTGAGGCTGTGCTGCATTGTTGGAAGGGCTGGCTTTCAGATGCGATGATGAACCATGGCCCCATTTGCCTGTTTAGGTGAAGATTAAAGATCCCATGGTTCTATTGGAAGAAAAAGCAGCATGTTCTCCTGGTGTCTGGGCCCTACATTCCTCCCTCGACCAGCACCACCAAGGAACAGGTTAACTGGTCTTTCATTTTGTTGTTGTTTGTGGGATCTTGCTGTGCGCATGGTGACTGCTGTTGTTTGCTTACATAACAGTCGGACTACTCTTCAGTAATTCACCATATGTGAAGTGCTTTAAGATATCATAAATATAAGTCATTAGTTAAAAGTTAATACGGATTAAACCAAAGATTCAATGGGCCAGAATTTACTGTGAGCAGTGAACGAATGGTGGGCTTGCCTGTAGACTTCCCATGAGGTTTTGCGCTGAAAGTTGTTGTAAGTTAGCGATCCAAACTGTGCGGCGCCCTCTACAGGGCATCTGGGACCTGTGTGAACAGGGCAAGTAACTCTCTATCTCCTTAACCAATCAGATTGAAGAATCGTTAATGAACTCCGCAGAGCCTGAACCCGGAAGTATAAGTTCGGATAGTGAATTCAATGTCAAATCAGGTACAGAAAGCGAAATAAAGAGAGGGAAAGAAAGATTGGATTAAGAGGGAGGGCTAAATGACACAGAAAGAAAAAGTAAAAAAAAATGTTATTTGATTTAAAAAATACTCCAACAACAATTAAAAGCTGAAGGAATGAGACTCCACACTTGTGAAAGTTAATTTTCAGTGCCAAAGAGGTTGTTTGGCAGTAATTAAGACTTATAACGTTGTTAAAAGGGTACTTAGATTGGAATGGACAAGGCCAAACTTTTTGTGACGAGTTTAGTCCGTATCTAGCATGTAAGTACAGGAACTTCACACCGTTAATGCATTTGAATGGTGAGTCAGACCGCAAGGTGCTGCTTTTATGAAGCTGATGGAGGAGCAACGCATCTTGGACAGCAACATCTGTATTTTTTCGTTTAACTATGCATGTGTGCTTGCCAGAAGTTGCTATCCGATTTGTGCATAAATAACGGTGGAGCATTGTTAGCCTCACCATTATTTTCACAGTAAATGTGTTTTCATTATACCCCTCTAATGATAAACATATCCGAAACAAGCTTGTTTATCTGAACCCTCTTCCTGGCTCATAAGAGCATGAGATAAATGGTAGTGTGCGGTGGATGTGATGATGGTTAATGATTAGAAAGCTATAATTTTTTTACGCAGCGGGTGGTTGGGTTTGTAATTTATAAGAGTGGCAAAAATATCTCTTGTTGTGGTTCAGCTGGGTTTGATCCATAGAACTCTTCCAGCTGAGTGACAGTGGACACGGTAATAGGGCAGGAATGAGTTATGCGCCATGGCAACAACCAAGGAAGTCAGATGATTGATTTCATAAACCATTAGATTGAAAGCTGATTCTTTCAGAAATATAATCCAGACCCGAGAACTTTGGGAGACCAACTGTTGTTTTATAATATGCGCTAAAGGTTAAAATATTCAGTCACATTTAAAAAAAAAACGTTTTTATTCATGACTTTTTTCCTTCTTGTTTCCTTTCTCTAGCCACCCTTGACCACAGCGTGTGATGTCCTGATGCTGAGGTCGTCTTTCTAAAAACTCAAGTGTGGGCCATGGTCCACAATGCAGGACATCACCAGGTCAAGAAGATTAGGAGACAAGATGAGATTGATGAGGAAGTAGTGGTTTGGTAATACTAAGTCAGTAGATTGTAGGTGGACGGGGAAGACTGATGAAGCTAAGGAATTCTACAATTTTGACGTGCTTGCAAAGAAGATGGGACAATGAGTCTTGATTTCAATACAGTGAGAAAGCAGGGTGGAGGAAAAGGACCGTAGATAATTAATGCTCACAATTCAAACCTTAAAACATAGGCCTGTAACAATTTCCTGTGAACAATTTTCCAAGTTCATGCTGCTGGTGGGTAATCGTCCCTCGCATATAGGAAACCATGGGAAGCACACGTGCGATTCGCTGCTCCATGCAGCTGGTGGGCGAGACCTCCCATCAGCAGTGCAGACTCAGTAAATGGGCCCTTATGAGTTGACTTCTCGAAATGTTTTAAAACTGAAAGTACAAACTGAAGAGAAACTGTTTTGTGGTTTCTAATTCCTGTGCCGTCTTGGGATGCATTAACATTACAAGATTGGAAGCCACTATCCGTCAATGCCCTCCCCCTCCCCCAAGCAGGAAAGAAAGTAAAAAACTTTACTAAAAGCAAAGCTCGGACATTTTGAAAGCCTTTGGTTGTGGTTTGAAATAAGCACTGTGCACAGTGCTTATTTCATGGAACAACACAGAAAAAGCATTGGCGTTAAAATTTAATGTGAATTAGGATGAGAGAGGCTGTGTCTCTGCTTCTTCCTCAAACCACAACCAAAGGCTTTCAAAATGTCCGAGCTTTGCTTTTAGTAAAGTTTTTTACTTTCTTTCCTGCTTGGGGGAGGGGGAGGCCATTGACGGATAGTTGTAGGGGTGTCCCTGCATCAGTTTTGTCCCAGTGATACGTTAATATGATGTATTCTTGTTATGTTTTTGACAAACAAAACATTCCGGAGATACATAGCAGATTCACATGCACCTGAGAGGAGAGGCAGATTAAAGCCTCGACGTGGGATCCTTCCTGTGTTTCCGATGAAAGGTATCAGTTGAATCAATTAATGTTTTTTCCCTTTCGAATGGTGACCAATCTGCTCTGTAGTCCCAGAATATTCTGTTTATTTGTTTACCAAGACAAGACAAGAGTACATCGTAGCAAACTTGAATTCAGTGAATCTGGTAATTTATGGACTGGAACCAGAAAAAAAATGACCATGAAATCATAGAGAGGTTACCGTACAGAAGGAGGCCATTCGGCCTATCAAGTCCATTCCGACTCTCTGCAAGACCAATCCAGCTAGTCCTGCTCCCCCGCCCTTTCCCCGTAGCCCTGCAAATTTTATCCAATTCCCTTTTGAAAGCCATGTTTGAATCTGCTTCCTTGGGCAGTGCATTCCAGATCACAACCACTCACTGTGTAATAAAGTTTTTCCTCATGTCGCCTTTGGTTCTTTTGCCAATCACCTTAAATCCATGTCCTCTGGTTCTTGACCCCTCCGCCATTGGGAACGGTTTTTCTCTATCTGCTCTGTCCAGACACTTCATGATTTTGAATACTTCTATCAAATCTCCTCTCAACTTCTCTATTCTAAGGAGAACAACCCCAGCTTCTCCAATCTGTGCACATAATTAGAGTCCCTAATCCCTGGAATCATTCTAGTAAATCTCTTCTGCACCCTCTCTAAGGCCTACACATCCTTCCTAAAATTTGGTGCCCAGAACTGGACACAATACTCCAGTTGTGGCCGAACCAGTGTTTTATAAAGGTTCATCATAACCTCCTGGCTTTTTGCTGAATTGTTGTAAAAACCCACTAATGTCCTTCAGGTAAGGGGATCTGCCACCTCTACCTGATCTGCTACTGGGTCACTGTGGGAAAACTGACGCACGGACATTTCGGCTTTTACTTCAGATTTCTGCTGTTCACAGTTTTATCCTTAGGAAGGTTTTTCATCAAATTTAAAATTGCTACTAAGAGAGTGAGGATACAGGTTAAGAGAAATTCCTTTATGCAGAGGGTTGCTGGAGCTTGGAAATGTTTTGCCACAGGGAATGGTTGAGGCAGAGACCATTGCATCATTTAAGGGAAAATGAGATAAATATTTCAATCAGACGAAGATATAGGGCTATGGGGAGAGAACAGGGCATTGGGATTAGTTTCGGATTACTCTTTCAAAAAGGCAGCACGGACTTGATTGGCCAAATGACTTCCTTCTGTGCTGTAAAAGGCTATGGCTCCAAACCAATGGCCCTTTAAGTAAGGGGGCTGCATGTAAAAAAAAATCACTTTTTTGAATTCTTTGGGGGTCCAGGCCGTGATCCTAGCTTGGATTCCCTGCACCGCCCCCCCCAAGATAGGTTCATTTCTGCCCCTTAGGATGCCAGTATGAGTACAGGCCTCCAAACTTGCACTAGATTCCTGTGAGGCTGAGGACACAGGAATTACACATCAGTGGCCTTGTTTGGGGTGAGCCACAGGAAACTCCAGGGCATAGAATTACAAGGCAATTACCACATTCCTTTATCCCCTTTACCTTCAAGCACCTATCTAGCAAACCTTAACCCAACATATCCATGGTTCGGCGGGACTCCCGCTGGAGTTATAGCTGGAGTCTGCCAGAACAGCTGAACAATTTAGGCCCTGGAAAGCTTAGGTGCATCTTCTATGTTCCTGGCCTGGTTTAAAGACTGTTCTAATCAGAATAATGTAAAAGACAGGACACCTCTCTGATATTGACAACGGTTAGAAATTTCCTCCATTTCCTCTGCGGTTGGCTGCACTGGTTTATTATGAAAGTCTCATTTTCTGATAAAGATATCTCCATTCCTGAACAGATTGGTGAACTTTTATTAATATGAAATTGAATCTGTATCTGAGAATTGCTTACCCCCTTCACCTGATTCATTCAGTACAGCCTCAAAGGAATTTTGTTTTTAGCTTCTAAATGGTGAGAGATGGTGACACTCCTGCTCAGGCCATGTCAGAATGGTTTGACTCAATCATCGCTGACAGTCATTTGGTGCTGTGTTTGTACAGTGTGTGCTGCATTTACCGCAGTTATTCCCCTTGAGAGGGGACAGAGACGAACAGTCTGCAGACTGTAAGATCTGAGAATGATTAAGGAGGTTGGGTCTTTTTTTCCTTTGAAAAAGAGGATACTTTAAGGTGACAGAATTGAAGTTTTGAAGATTACGAAGGGAATGGAGAAAATGGATCCATAACAGCGGAGGGTTTAAATGCTACCGGACACAAATTTAAAAATTGCAAAGTTAGGAGTAAAAAAAGAAAGTTGAGGGGAACCTTTTTCACCCAAAAGGTAAATGGGTTGTGGGATAAGTTGCCAGGGAAAAACATTGAAGTGGATGGAATAAACGGGCTCAAAAGACAATTAGTGTTTCTGGAGTGGGAAGCATTGAGAGATATGATGAGAAGGTGAGTGTGTGGGATTGGTCTGTCAAAAAGCATTGGGCCTGTTGGATTTAATGACCTTTCCCGTTCCTAAAAAATCTTGTTTTTTTATTGAAGGTTTTGTGTTGCCAGCTTAGTCAGGATGTTTTGTTGAGTGATGTCAAAGGAACCTTTCCACTGAAGCACAATGTAAAATATTAGATGGATAATTAAACTGTAATAGCTAATTAAATATCACATTCTATTCTGTAGGTAATAAGAAAGAAAAAGAAAGAAAGACTTGCATTTATATAGCACCTTTCACGATCTCAAGATGTCCCAGAGTGCTTTACAGCCAATTAAATACTTTTGATAATATTTACCTGGGACAACCCAGCAATGATGGGATGAGGAACTCCCTCTTGCAATGCTTTGCCATACTTCCCATAAGTAGACCTCATGACCCCCCCTGCCCCCATATACTAGAATCTGCAGCCCTGTAGTTTCCTGTTCCTGCAGCGACTTTTTATCCTTTAAGACTCTCACAATCCTTAGATCTATAGTACCGTCTGCATTATTCTTCAAGCCACTCTAAAAGATTGTATTATCTACATGCCATTTTCCAGTTGGTCTCTCTCTCTCTCTATCTCTATGACATGGAGATGCCGGTGATGGACTGGGGTGGACAAATGTAAGGAGTCGCACAACACCAGGTTATAGTCCAACAGCTTTATTTGAAATCACAAGCTTTCGGAGCTTTGCTCCTTCGTCACCTGACGAAGGAGCAAAGCTCCGAAAGCTTGTGATTTCAAATAAAGCTGTTGGACTATAACCTGGTGTTGTGCGACTCCTTACATTTCTCTATCTCTAGCTCTCTCTTTCTGGAGCCTTAATTGTCTCAATTGCCTTTGAACTAGCTGGAATCCAAGGCAAGTTATGGATGTACATCAGAAAATGCATATTAATAATTTAACATTTCCTCTGCAGTACCATCTCCAGGTAAATAATTCCCAGGAAGACACCTTTCACACCACCCAAATCATGCCTTTTTGTATTCCTTAGCAGATTAATATTGTACGTAAGTCAAAGACAAAAGCTTTCTCCTGGAAGCTGGACACGTAAGGACCGGCAGCCATTTCAGACCAGCCTTTAAATTTGTACAGAATGTAATAAATTCGTGTAAAAATTTATACACAAAACTAATTCTGCTTCCATTTACTTCTATCCACTGACAATGCTATGGGATTTGCCACAGTATTGTTTACGTGGGTTCATCCAGGGGCAGTGGATAGGTGATTGGAATATAGCAACATAGGAACAGGAGAAGGCCGTTCAGCCCCTCGAGCCTGTTCCACCGTTCAATTAGATCATGGCTGATCTATACCTCAACTCCATTGACCCGTCTTTGATCCGTATCCCTCGATACCCTTACCTATCAAAAATCTATCGATCTCTATCCTGAAAATTGCAATTGACCCACCATCCATAGCCTTTTCAGGGTGCGAGATCCAGATTTCGTCTGCCCTTTGTATGAAAAAAATGCTTCCTGATTTCATTCCTAAATGGCTTAGCTTTAATTTTAAGATTAGTTCTGGATTCCACCCCCACCCTGACCAGAGGAAATAGTTTCTCTGTATCTACCTCATCCCATAATCATTTTAAATACCTCGATTTGAACAACCTGCAACTGTCTAAATTCAATGAAATACATAACAAATTTATGTAATCTGTCCTCATAATTCAACCCCTAATCCCTGGTATCATTTTGGTGAATAAATTGGCACAGTACCCCCTCCTCCCTGCTAAGGCCAATACCTTTCTTGGGGTACAGTGTCCAAAACTGAATTCAGTACTCCAGATGGAGTCTGACCAAGGCTCTGTACAACTGAAGAATCACTTCCTCAGATGCATTCTACAGGTGATGTTCTATTGTCCCCACCCAATCGGGGCAGGAACCACTGTGTCTCAGGAAGTACTTGATCTATTTCACTCTGCAGTAAAAGAAAGACTTGCATTTATACAAGACCTTTAAATAGCATCAACATATTTCACAGAAATATCTTAAACCACTTCATGCATACTAAATTACTTTGAATTACACTAACTGTTATGTAGGCAAACATGACAGCCATTTTGCGCATGGCAAAATTACATAGAATTACATAGAAATTACAACCCGGAAACATGCCACCAGTGCGTGTTAATGTTTATCCTCTACATGAGCAGTAGTCCTAATCCCATGTGCCTGCCCTCTTTCCATATCCCTTTATTCCCCTTTCCTTCAAACGCCTATCTAACCTATTTTAAATGTTGATGTGGTCCCTGATTCAATTATTAACTCCTGAAGTGCGTTCCACAGCCTCATAACTTTTTGTGTTTAAAACAAAATTCTCCTGCTGTCTGTCCTAAATCTCTTACATTTAATTTTATATCTATTGCCTCTCATTCTAGAGATCCCACAGACAACAACGAGATGAATAATCAGTTAACCTGTTTTGTGGGTTGTGTTGATTGTGGCAGGAATATTGGCCGGGGCACTGGGAAAACTCCTGCTTCGCTTCGAATAGTGCCCTGGATCCGTAAAGACTAAGTGAACAGGAAATTAAGTCTCATCTTAATATCTTATCTGGAAGACAGCGCTTTCAACAATGCAGCACTCCCTTTACGTGCTCAAGTGCTGGAGTGGGGCTCAAACCCTTCTGACTCATAGGCAAGGGTGGTAGCAATTCAGCCAAGCTAGCAATTTCAGCCAAGCTTTTCAGTGTCTGTGCTCACCAGCTTACGATTTTCCATTCACTTTACAGGGCGGAAACTCATGGACTGGCGAGTATAGGAAGGAAAACACCAACCATTGTGTCCTTATAAACCTTCAGCCCTGTTCTCAATCAGATATTTATCGAGTGATTTTTCTAAAGGAGTTAATTGATTGAGCATTAATTGCTTTATCTTGTCCAGGGGGTAATCTAATCGCTAGTAACACTAGCGGTTTGTTAAATTTTATCCTCTGGCCCGCTCTGGTTTTGTGCTCACAGATGAAGTTAAGCAGCTGCTTGCACCATCCCTCCCTGTCTCTCAATATGTTAAAGGCCTGCAGCACGTTCCCTCTCAATTTGCTTTCTCCAATGACAAAAGAATTCTGTAAGTGTCTCCTTATAATGGAGAAAGACGTTTAAGTCCTGGAATTGAATTTGCCTTCTTGCCTGAGTCCAGCCCAATTTGTAAAACTTTGCATGTGATGCAGGATCACAAAAATATTTACAGGAACACAGAATATGGGAACGAAAAGGAGTTTGTTGACCAGAAGTGAACTGGCCAATAAAAAGTCCACCTTGAGTGACTTGCAGGATGGGTATTCCTTCAGGAACGTCGGCTGTGTAGAAAAGCTTTATTAATACGACCATTGTTCGATGTTTTACTATCTACATGGAATTTGTAAGGAAGGAAGTTACGAGCTCAGTACAGAAGGAACTTGAGTCAAATGGAGTTTTCATTGCAGGAGCAGGACATATAAATATGTTACAGCTTCAACTCAAAAAACACTCAGTGGTAAGAGCAGCTATGGATTGTTGGAGAAAAGGCCAAATAACTCTAGTTGATTAATATCTGTCAGTTATTTAAATATTAAATGGATCTTCCTACCAGGGAAAAGGAGCCAATTTGTATCATGATCACAAGGGCCTAAGATACTCTTGTGGGTAAATGCACCGCCTAATGTATAACTGAATGCTACAGACCAGAAAAGTTCCAGCTTCAATCCTTGGTCCTTGTTGAATCAACTGATTTCAGTCAGGGCAATGGGGTTGAGTGGTTGGGGGGGGCTCGGTGGGGGGAGTGATTGGGGCTATAGTTGGCCTCTGTGTCCTTAGGCTAAGGAGGGCCACAAAAAATCAACTGGGGCTCCGACTCCTGCTTTCCAGAAAGTGTGTTTGTGTGTGGATGTTGGGTGAGGACAGTAACAGACTCGGCTGTGAGGCCTCCTGGCCACGATGAAGTAACCTGCCAACACTCACCAGCTAGGCTTACACTTGAAGAATGGCCTCTAGGGTGAGGTTCGCGAACATGTTCAGTGCACCCAGCAAGAGTCAGTGCCTTCAGGAGAGGGTGGGGTGGGGGGGGGGAAGGGCATTGTAATTAATTTCTTTTAATGAAAACTACACGTAAAAGCAATTCAAAAATGTCTTGGTCTTTATCGGTACTCCTCTGTTAAGGCTTTCGGATGTTTCGCTACGTTAAAAGTGTTAATAAATGTAAGTTGTAGGTGTTGTTTTGGAGTAGAATGAGTGTGATGGTTGGAACCTAAAGCCAATTAATTCTAGTAGAAGCACAACTGACAATTAGCTGGACACAACAGCAATGGTGAGACTGGGAGAGCTGAGTGTCAGGGACTGTGCCAGTTGAGCTAGCATCCCTGGTGACACACAGAGATCAGCTTCAGTGCTCTCCATTAGGTTTCCCATGGAACGATGTGTTACTCGGCAATAAGTATATTTAGACATTGTTATAGAATCACGACATGTCTCTCTCCAGCTCTGCTCCTGTCTCCTCCTTGTGTGTTCTTTTAATCCTGTGAATTCTCAGGGGTTGAAGGATTAAAACAATACTGATCACAGATCCTTGAAATGTGAAGTTAAAATTCGATTTCTTTTAAGATCCTAATTTTATGCCTGAATGATTCCTGGATTAAAATAATTTTATTTGCTCAGAATCCCTGTCAGATATTAATGAGCTGAAGGCTGGTTCCATGGGATTAAACACTAAGGCTTTGAAAATGTTAATGGAACTGAAACTGTTCAGAATATTATGCTGGGCCACAACTGCTCTGACTCTTAATGTGCTAAAGCTTTATAAGATATCCCCCCCCTCTAATTTTACCTCCTTCTGCCTGGCCCTTCCTGGGGTATGGGTTCCTGTGTCACTGGGCGGCTTCTAGTACTCAACCAAGTGGCCATTCTTCATATGTTAGCCCATAAAGTGTGTCCGCTGGCTATTCAACTGTAAGGGGCATCACCATGAAGTCAACTATGTCCTCACCTGATGTGTATACATGTACTTTCTGGCGAGGGTGGGGGCGAGGGGGTCACCTAATAGCAATACGAGTTGGAATCCAGGTTGATTTTTTTTTACGCACTTTAAAGCCCAAGCCACTGAGGCCAACATTCATGCCCCCAACTGGGTTCAGCTAACGCAGCACAGACCAGTGGTCAAAGCCGAGACCTCCTTGGCCTGTATGATTCAGTCCCACACAGGGTGGGGAACTCACATTGAGCCATCAGGGGCAGCTCTCTTTGACCCTTATTTTACATTCATCTATAGACCTAGTTGGGGCTTTTCAGCATTTATAAATTCTCTTGAGTAAAACTTTCAGTTAGTTTATTTTGTCGGAGTGCGGCTCGCTGGTGCGTTCATCATTGGACACTAATTCTAAAAGATGTTTCTTGTGTCAGGAACAATATCTGAGGCCCAGCACACGGCGTAAACATGGCACCAATCAGTATAACATGAGGCCTTGGGTTTCCAAATGGTTTAATCAACTCAGAGATCAGATGTGCAACCTGTTAAGCCGAAGTCAATCTCGGATACCTGCCACAGGCCGTATGTCTCTGTGTTTCACCTGCTGTCTGAAGGTTTCATTTATAACCCCATTCCCAGTAATCTGTTTGTCAAATAAAGCTGAAATAGGATCTTGTGCTCTCATCTCGTACCTATACCACATGATAACAACCAGGGCCCCTGAAGCCGACTCCTGGGAACGAGCATCATCTAAATGCCCCTACTTGTGTTAGGAGCCTGAATGAGTTAACGAAGTAAAGGACACCATGTTAGAGATTGATCAAAATTCATCAGCTACTTGAGCTGTCTGCCACGTGCATCATCACATCTGCTCTGGGGCTTTCCATGTAGCTCCTGCCCAACTTAGCAGTTCAGTCACATACAGATTTTCAATGGACTAGACTTCGAGGCAGATTGAATTGGATTTTGATGAAGATTTTGAACAGCTCTGATGAAGGGCCTCTACGTGAAATTTTACCCTTTCTTTTCCTTTTTACAGTTCAGACTGATCTGCCCTGTACTTCTGACACTTTTCTCATTTTAGTTGAATTGGAGTCACAATTGAGAATCCCATTTGCGAAAACAGTGAGAGTTATACCAGTTTGTTGTACATTCAAGGTTTTTTTTTCCCAACTCTCTCCTTGCTGATCTTTTTGAATATTTATTTTGAAAAATGGGGAGTGTCGGCAACATGAACTAGAGAGCTGCTGTCGAGGCGAGCTGACACGGACTGGTGAAAGGACTCAGTTGCAGGAGCATCCTGAGTTAACGGCTGCATCTGTACAGCTGCGAACTGAGCTCCCTCCCACTTGGGTGCTGATTTGTATGTAACACTGGAGGAGTAAGACTGAACCGTGCCAAACCTATCACCATTGACAGCCTAGTCTCCATATTGGCAGTAAACATAGCAGAGTAGAGTTTCTGCTTTGGTCGCAATCAAGAAATTACGCCTAAAATGCACTGGCTAGGTCACCGTTCAAGTTTCCGCTAAAATTCACTTGCATAATCACAAACGTTAAGTCTTCCAATCGGGCAGCGTAATAGAATGTAATTGTTTCTTTTTTTTCTTCCCATTAAAAAGTATTCCTTGATGTATTTAAGAGTTGTAACCTCGAAGAGTGGGATAATTAGAAGCAATTATGTCACAGAAAAATATAAGCCCAGAATTTGCTGTCAAAATAACGGTGAGGCTAATGGCATGTGCTGTTGTTTGTGCGCAAATGTTACAGCAACTTCAGGCGAGGGGCAGATGCGCAGTTAAACGCGGAAATCCAAAAGTTGCTGTCTGGATTACACCGCCCGCCATTAGCTTCATGAAAATGGCATCTCGCTGTCTGCCTCACCATTGAAATGCATTGAACGGCGTGAAGTTGCTGTATTTGCGTGGTAGATACAAACTAAACATACCACAGAAAGCTAAGTCTCATCATTACAATTGTAAGTACCCTTTAATGATGTGATAATTTTTAATTACTGCCAATCAACCTCTCTGCATTGAAAATTAACTAATACAAGTACGGAGTTTCATTCCTTCAGGCATTAATTGTTTTGGAGATTTTAAAATTTTTTTTCACATTTCCTTTCTGTCTCTTTTCTTTCTTTCTTTCCCTCTCTTTATTTCCTCTTCTGTACCTGATTTGACATTGAACATTGAATTCACCCATTCTAATTTACACTTCCTTCTCAGTCCAAGCACTGTTTATTTCTCAATCCTTCAATCTGACTGGTTAAGGAGATATACAGTTGCTTGCCCTGTTCACTCAGGTCCCAGATGCCCTGTTTCCCTCGCTGTGACATTATCAGCTCGCACTTTCAGCAACTTGCCACGCAAAAAATTAAATAACCTAAACTTGCAAGGGCAAGTCTAACTAATGGCAGATGCCGTTAGATGCCCTACCACAGCAAAATCTGTCCCATAGATTTCATAGCACTTACAGAAACTTGGTTGCAAACTGGGCAGGAGTGCAATCTAAACACGTTGGGTTTCAATATTGTTAGGAGGGACAAAACATTCTAAAAAGGAGGAGGAGGGCAATATTGGTGAAGGAGGGTGGAGATCAAAGACAAAAAAGGGATTGTTACATTAGTGGGTTTTACCACAGACCCTCTAATTGAGGGAGGGAAAAGAAGAGAAATCTGTAGACAGATGAGGGAGATGAGTAGAAATGACAAAATGAATTTGTTTTAGGAGATTTTATTGGGAGTACACAGAGAAAAGGGAATGGAATTCTTTAAAGTGTGCAGGACTCCTTCCTCAGGCAATATGTTCACATGCCTGCAAGGGGACAGGCGTTGGCAGATCTAGTTTTGAGTAATGAAATAGAACAGGCAGATGATATAAATGAGGCCAAGCACCTTGGGAGTAGTGACCATAATGCGATATGGTTTAAAGTCTAAACAGAAAGGGAAAAAGTTAGTACAAAAGCATGGGCACCAGTTTGAAATAGATCAGACTTTAGAAAGATGAATGAGCTAGTTAAGGTGAGGCGGAATGAGAAATTGGCAAAAAGGATACCAAATCAACAATGGTATTTTTAAAAAGGAGATTGAAAATAAAAATATATCATTTAAAGAAGGAAACTCCTTCAAGATTCAGAATGCTGTGAATAAATTAAGTTAGAAACAAACTAACATTGAACAAGAGGATATATGGAGCGAAGGTATGATACAAAGAAGAGAGAATACGAGAAAATAAGGAAAGAGGTTAAGAAAGGGATAAGGGGAAAGGAAGCAGAGTGCATGAGCAGAGAATCTCAAAAAGTAATAAAAAGAACAGTAAAGTATTCTCCAAATATATCAGTAAAAAGAGAATTGTTAAATGCGAATTGGGATCTCTGAGACGAGAGTATAGTGAGTTAGTAGAGGTTATGCAGAAATTGGCAGGGATACTTAACGAGTATTTTGCTTCAATGTTAATAAAAGAGAAGGATATTGGAGAGGAGGTAAATCCAGAATTGGTTAAAGTCAAGACGAGAGATAATATAATAAATGAAAGGAAGGTATTAGAGAAATTAGTTAATTTAAAGGAGGATAAAGTGCCGGGACCTAATGGAGTACATCCAAGGATTCTGAGGGAAATGTGGGAAGAAATAGTAGAGGCCCTAGAAGTTATATTCCATAGGGTTCTTTTGAGAGTGGGCGTGTGCTGGAGGGCTGGAATGTGGCCAATGTAGTACCCATTTTCAAAAAGGGAAACAGCTTTCCCGGGTAATTACAGACCAGTTAGTTTAACATCTGTGATAGGGGAAATTTTTGAATCTTTAATTAAAGTTGAAATTACTAAATATCTAGATGAAGAAAAACTAATTAGAAGCAGCTAACATGGATTTCATAAAGGAAGATCGTGCTTGGCAAACCTGATAGAGCTCTTTGAGGAGATGACCAATATGGTGAATTGGGAAATACAAAGGATGTAGTGTACATGGACTTTAAGAAAGCCTTGATAAGGTACCACACAAGAGATTAATGGAGAAGATTAAAGAGTATGGAATTAGTGGAAGGGTAGCAAATTGAATTAAAAAATGGTTAGAAAGGAAGCAACAGAGAGTAGGAGTTAAGGGCAGTTTCTTAGAGTGGTTGGAAATCGATAGCAATGTCTCACAAGATACTGTTCAGGGACTGCTTCTGTTCACTGTGTGTATCAATGATTCGGGTATAGGGTTAGAATGAATCGTGTCCATATTTGCAGCCAATACTAAAATAAGCATAGTAAATTTCTGAGGCCCAAACGATGCTTCAGCGGGCTATTGATAAGTTGGTGGAATTGGCAAAAAGTGGCAGATGGAATTCAATGTCAGTAAACGTGAGGAGGTACATTTTGGTAAAAAAAATAAACATGATAATTATACTTTGAATCATGGAAGGCTGGGTGATGTGGAAGAGCGGAGAGATTTGGGGGTTCAGGTTCATGACACATTAAAAGTAGCACGTCAAATGGACAAGGTGATAAAGAAAGCTAATAGAATAATGGATTTTATGGCAAAAGGTATGGAATACAAAAGTCAAGATGTAATGGTGAACCTACATAGTAAGACCACAATTGGAGCACTGTGTGCAGTTTTGGGATGTTGGGAAGGATGTTGAGACAAGTCAGTAGAATGTTACCTGGCATGAGGAAATATAACTCTGAAGAAAGATTTGAAAAATTGGGCCTGTTTTTGTTAGAACAGAGAAGATTAAGGGGCAATTTGATAAAGGTGTTTAAAATTATGAGGGAATGGCACAAAATAGATAGAAAGAGACTTTCCAGTGATTGAGGGAGTTTAGAACAAGGGAACATAGATGTAAGATTAAATGTAAGAGATTTAGGATGGAGAGCAGGAGAAACTTTTTTTATACAGAGGGTTGTGTCTGTGGAATGCACCATCGGAGTTGGTGATTGAAGCAAAGACCATGCTAACATTCAAGAATAGGTTAGATAAGTGGTTGAAGGAAAGGGGATTAATGTGATATGAGAACAGAACAGGCACATGGAATTAGGATTATTGTTCATGTGGAGGATAAACACAAACATGGACTGTTTGGGGTCGAATGGCCTCTTTCAGTGTTGTAATTTCTATGTACTTCTATTTAACCAACATCACCAAAAACAGATTAACTGGTCATTCACCTCACTGCTGTTTGCGACATCTTACCGTACGCAAAATGGCTGCTGCATTGACTCACAAAACAATTGCATGTTAAAGTAATTGACTGTATGTGAAGAACTTTGAAACATTTCTGATTATGTGATAAGATGTGAAATAAATGCAAGTATCTTTCTTTTTATTTTTGAAAAGATGATTCTTTAACATTAAGAAGTGTGCTGACTCAATATGCAGTATAGAATGATGCAGAAGGAGGCCATTCGGCCCATCGTGCCTGTGCCGGCTCTTCGAAAGAGCTAACCAATTAGTCCCACTCCCCTGCTCTTTCCCCATAGCCCTGCAAATTCTTTCCCTTCAAGTACTTACCCAATTCCCTTTTGAAAGTTATTAATGAATCTGCTTCCACCATCCTTTCAGGCAGTGCATTCCAGATCATAACATAAAAAAATTTCTCCTCATCACATCGATGGTTCTTTTGCCAGTTACCTTAAACCTGTGACCTCTGGTTACTGACCCTTCTGCCACTAGAAACAGTTTCTCCTTATCTACTCTATCAAAACCCTTCATGGTTTTGAACACACCTATTAAATCTCCCCTTACCTTCTCTGCTCTAAGGAGAATAACCCCAGCTTCTCTATACATGAGGACCCAAAGTCGGGGGATATAGCAGTTGCTCTCTAACTCCACTTAAATAATCACCAATTCACAGTCATGCGCAGGCAGTGAGTAGCCCAGCTCTGACTCCTGTCTTCTTTCTCACACGGTCGGGCTCAGTAATGCTTCTGAACCACTTTTTCTGGTACGATTTCTATTGGATTTGATATTTATCTTACCCAGAATAAAACCCTCCAGTACCTCTCTCAAATGGTCCGTTATGCACGTGTAAGGCTAGGCAGTGTCAACAAGCTCTTGAACCGTGGAGGGCATCACACCCAGACCTAATCTTGACTCAACCAATGCCCGCACAAGTGCACTTTTCAGATGGGATCACTGGTTAACAATTAGGAGGAGGTTGCTGATTTTGTTCTTTCCCCTCCCTGGCTCAGTGACACTGAGGCCAATTGTAGCCCCTGGTGCCATGCCGACTGAAATTAGCATAGACTAGGGAATCAGACCTGGGGCATCCTGACTTGTGCAATTCAGTTGAATGCTCCTTTTGCCAACCAACTTATTCTCACCCCATTTCATTGGGCCAGAACGATTCAGATTAAGCTGCACTGTCCTGCAGATCACAGTGGCTCTCAGCTCCTGGTGAAGGACCTCCATCTAAAACATTAATCCGACCTTTCTCTTTCATTTACTGACTGACCTGCTGTGTATTTGACATTTTCTGTTTTTATTTCAGATTCTCAGCAGATACAGTTCCTTCTTTTCCTTTCAGCCGACACTTCATGAATCACAATTTAAAAGCTTTTTTTGTATTGCGTTCTCCCCTCAGTCAGTTTGTGAACTAAATGGGACCCGATTTCTGTTTATTTCTGTGCCTGCTTGCACTCCATCCTGTCAATCATGAGCTTACGACACTCTGGACTGCAGATCAGAGGTGACATCCCATTGGTTTGAAAGTCAAATCAAATAAGATAGCAGGTTGCATGATCTTGGCTTTGCCTGTAATCTCATTAGGTGGGGCTGCGTAGCCAGACTGGGATATTTATTTGGGATTAATATAAGCACGTGATCACTGTAAATGATTTTAAAACATGTTTTCCAGCTGCTTCTCTGACTATTTATGTCTCAATCTCAGTTAACGACAGATTTTTTTTTGTGTGGTGTTTTTTCAAGTGACTTTAGATGAGTCTGTTCAAAATGTTTATTCAATCAATTTATTCCAGCATCTTTCACTCTTGAAACAAGTGTTCTACATCAAAAGCAAAATTGAAGTAAAATCACTTCTTTTGAAAAGTTCATTCAAAGATAATTAAGAAATGTTCCTTGGAGCTCCCTCAATAGCTCAGCCATCTGCTGTGGTTCTGAGACAGGCAGATGTCCTAGGTTCAATATGTCGGATGAGATGTAAAACTGAGGCCCTGTCTGCCCTCTCAGGTGGACTTAAAAGATCCCATGGCACTATTTCGAAGAAGAGCAGGGGGGCTTTCCCTGGTGTCCTGGCCAATGTTTATCCCTCAACCAACATTACTAAAACAGATTATATATTGTTTGTGGGATCATGCAGTGTGCATATTGTTTCCCTACATTACAACAGTGACTACACTTAAAAAAATAACTTAATTGGCTGTGAAGTGCTTTGGGACATCCTGAGGCCATGAAAGGCACTATATGAATCCAAATCTTTCTTTTCATTCTTTTTTGTTGTTTTTGTTCCCTGAAAGTTGGCACTTATAGGTAAGAACAAAAGAACTTGCATTTATATAGCACCTTTCATATCCTCAGGATTCCCAAAGTGCTTCACAGATAATGAATGAGTTTAAAGTTTAGTACTATTGTCATGTATGCCAACACAGCCGCAAAATTGCTCACAGCTAGGTCCCACAAATATCAATGAGATAAATGACCTGATAATCTGTTTTTGGTGGTGTTGGTAAGGGAGATATATTCGCCAAATCACCTGCTCCTGTCCTTCTTCAAATAGTGCCATGCAATCTTTTACATTCACCTGATCAGGCAGATGGGGGCTACCTTTTAACATCTCATCGAAAAGACAGTCCCTTCAACAATACAGCACTCCTGCGGTACTGCACTGAAGTACAGCCTGGATTATGTGCTTAAGTGCCTGGATTGGGGTTTGAACCCACCACCTCCTGAATCAGAGGCAAAAGGGTTAATCCTGAGCCAAGCTGGCGCTAACCTCACAGTGTACAGGCTCAAACAGCTGTTCCAAACCAGTTTCCCCAATGTGATTTCCCTCACTAAGGGACTTTTATTCAAATGTGATTTCAGCTTGGCCAGTAGTAGGAATGCTACAATTGGCCTCAGGATCCCTGGGCTAGGGAGGGCTTCCTGCTACTGATTGCGATCTAGTGACCCAGCTAGAAATTGCACATCTTGTGGACGTGGGGTGAAAACAGGCTCAGTCCCAGTGTGATGGTTGAATATCCTGCAGTCATTCACTGTCTAGGTGCCTATGGACAAGGTTTTGAAGGACATCAGAACCCCAGTGGAACTGTACCCTCCAAGATGAGTCAGTATCTTCAAGAGAGGAGGGGGGAGCATTGGAGCATTCAGATTTCCAGCATTGGCAGTATTTTGCTTTTGCTTTAGCAAGAAGGAAATGTTTAATTTTATAAACTTTTGTCATCTTGGAAATTTCCAGACATTTGTAGCTAACATCTAATGGAATGTGCATTTATATAGCAGAATGGATCATTCAGCTAGACAATCCTTAATTGGCTTTTGTGGGAATCAGTAAGTGTTGCACATATCACAATTCATTGGGTGATTTAGTGGTGGCTGATTCCATCCATTAGCCAGGGGGAGTGAATCTTTAGTGAAATGAGTATGTACATCCGCACCCGTCTCTCGTTCAGATGAGATAATATGTTTATAGCAGTGGTGGTGCTGGCAAAATTATTAAAGTCTTGATTCTAGAGGAGTGGTGTGACAATAGTTGCTTCAACTAAAAGCATGAGCTGCTGTGAAGCAAGTTTCGCCCATACTCACTTTCTTCCCGCTTGTTGTCAGCAAAACAATTTTTGAAGGGGGGAAATAGTTGAATCTTTGGACAAGTGAGGAAGTGGAGAATGAGGAAACGACACTCAGCAGTCGCTTTCTCAACCTGCACTCTGCCACACTTGTTAATCACCTGAGAGTGCTGAGTAACCAGTGGGATATACTGTCCAGACAGGGAATCCTGCGAAATGTCTCCCTACACCTTGAAGGTAATTGAGCGAAACTTGCAGTCCCATCCTTACCAGACGTTTAGCCAACTCGTTTTTAAAGATGTTAATCAGCACAGTTGCTTTTTCCAGGAATCTCTCTCACCTGCCTGTTACTGTGTGAGGAAAAAATTCTTCCACTCTGTAGCCTCACTTGTTAATTCTGCCTTCTAGCTCTGAGCTATTTAACTCATGCTAAGTTGAATAAATACCTAACTCACATCAGCATTACCCATTCTAATCGATTAAAAAACATCAATCCTGCAAATATAGTTTTTAGTTAAAATAAGGTCAGCTCCTTGTGCAAAGTGTTGGAACCTGGCTGTGTGAATTTAGGACGGGGTTTGTGTGAAATCCCTTCATCCGTTATTGTAACATTTAAAATGGGTTAGTGAGCAAAGGAATTTTATTCAAACGCTCATTACTAATGTCACAATACATGGCATTAAGCCATTTGTGTACAACATGCCAAGTTATTATTGTGAAATTTGTTTGTGTGACTTCTAGAAAAGAGGAGACCGAGAGGTGACCTAATTGCGGTCTTAATAAAATTATGAATGGGTTCGATAGGGTAGACGCAGAGAGGATGTTTCCACTTGTGGGGATGGGGGTGGGGCTCCAAAACTAGGGGCCAAAAATATAAGATAGTCACTAATAAACCCAATAAGGAATTCAAGCGAAACTTCTTTATTCAGAGAGTGGTGAGAATGTGGAACTAGCTACCACATGGATTGGTTGAGGCGAATAGCATAGATGCATTTAAGGGGAAGCTAGATAAGTGCATGAGGGAGAAAGGAATAGAAGGGTATGTTGATAGGGTGAGATGAAGTAAGGTTGGAGGAGGCTCGTGTGGAGCATAAACACAGGCCTGTTGGGCCGACTGGCCTGTTTCTGAGCTGTAAAATTCTAAGTAATTTTAGTGAACTGAGAGGGGCCAGTGTACCAGTGAATTTACCAGACTGGGGGAAGTTCTGATGTGTGAGGTGACAATCGCCACTAAATCACCTCACTCACAATATTCTGTTTTAAAAAATAAATAAGATTGTAAGCTAGTCCACAGCAGGCACAAGTGTTGCTAACATTGGGTCCCTTTAAGAGGGTTTGCATGTATCAACAGCAATTTGCATTTATATAGTATCTTTAATGAGGAAAGAAAAACGCCCGAAGGTGCTTCACAGAATGTAAGGAAAAAATGGACTCCCAAGACAAAGAAGGAGATATTTGGAGGGATGACCAAAAGCTGGGATAAAGATGTGGGTTTGAAGGGAGGTGGATTGGCAGAGGGGTTTAGGGAGGGAGTGTGCGGCCTCAGTGGCTGAAGAGAAACCCGCCATTCTTTCAGTGGCACTGCATCAAATAAGGTTTGCCAGGCATCTCAACCTCCAATATACCCTGATTGGCCATGCCACCATATCTGCAGTCTCTGACACACTTTCCTAGAAACCGTTTGTATGGGATCCTGGTCAGCAGAGAGGCTACCGCTAGTGTGCTCTCTGCACCCGTCCAAATCTGCATCTGGAGCTAGGCAAATGAGCTGACCTTGGAAAGTTGGGTGCAAATGGTATACTTCCATTTGAGTCTAACTAAAGCCTGCGAATAAGCATTTGAAGCTAAACTATGCTTAGATTGGAAAATCAAGACTGGAGTGTCGGCAGGCTATTTGACCATGGGGAGCATTATAGTTGAGCTTGATCTTGTTGTTACCCAATGTTTTCTCTCTTTTTCTCACACACACACACACACACTTTCCAGTAGGGATTAATGGATCGGGGCAAGAATCTTGGCTGATATTCCCTCACCCTAGTTCAGGGATGCTGAGGCCTGACTTAGCATTCCCACCACTAACCCGGCTGAGATCAGCTAACTCAGCACAGTCAAGGGACCGAGCCTGGGTTCTTTGTGGTCTATGTTGCTCAGTACTGCAGTGGACAGCTCAATTACCCAGCGAATCACTGGGGAACCTAATCCCTGTCATTAGTATTCACACTGAGTCTGAAACTGGGAATCACGTCGCCATACAGAATAGGTAGTGACAGTGCCAAGAGGAGCTCGCACCCACACCATCAGACCAAAAATAGGATTCAGCCTGAAGAGTTTTAATGCGAGAGAAAAGTTGCTCATTTGGAAAGGCTGACAATGTAATTAACAATATTATAAGGAGTTGTGTGTGTTTCCACCGATACTTGTGTATAAAACTGCCTCCTGGAAATCAGATTTAAAATCATGAAATATTAAATGCTAAACTCTTTCTTTTCTTTTTGTATAAAACAAAATCAGATCTACTCTGTATGGGAAGTACTGAACACTCTACATAAGCTATATTCTTTTGCCTCCCCAAGGCAATGCTTGATCTGATTTTGTCACACTCCGTACTTGACTTATGAAATTTTGCAGCACATTAAGACTGCGTGGGATCACTTTTTTTTGTTGCTGATGTTTTATGATGCCCGTGAAATATTACACTTATTACAAATTAGAGAATCACAGGCTCTGATGTCTGTCCCCTCATGATATTATAAAGGAGTTTAAAACGCCTTCAGCGTCTTTGTATCTGAAGGCGGGAGAAGTCCACAGGTAGCTATAGTTTTTGTGGGAACATTTTGTTAGAAATGGTTAGAGAGAATTTTGCTTTTCACTGAGAAACCTAGGTGAAGGGATGTCGCCAAGAGTGAAGACTATGGAAAATAGTGAAGACAAGAGAAAATAAATTAAGATGTAGTGATTAGTCGACACCAAGCTTGGATTTTAAAAGCTTGCAGATTGTGGGGTGAGGGAAAAATTGAGGAGGTGAGGAATTCTACAGTTTAAGGTCCTGGGAAAAAATGAGTTAGCATAGAAGGTGGTGTGACAAGTCTTTTATTCAGCACAGTGGGGGTGCAAGGAGGAGGAAACATCAAACAGTCTTCTAATCCCTCTCCCACGGATGACTTTTAAACTCATTTGAGATACTGGGTCAAAGCTCCTGCATAATGATGACATATGAACATTTTTCAGATGTATGCCAATTGACTCAGTGGACAAATGCACTGCTTGAGGTGGGACTGAGCCATACAGACCATAAAGGGTCCCCAGTCTATGCTGATCTCAGCCAGAGGAGCTGCAAATGGCTTAAGTGCCTTTGGGATCGGAAGGGAGAAAATCAGCCAGCGTTCCAGCTCGTAATGACTATCCAATGACCTCTGATGGAAAATGTGCCTGTGTGAACATCAGGGGAGAACAGGATAGCGATTAGGAGCAGGAATCCTGACTGATACTTTTCTCTCCCTAATTAAAGAACATTGAGACCACTTGTGGCAGCCTGGTCAACCTCCTGGCTGAGATCAGCTAACTCAAGTGCACATCAGGAATCAAATCTGGGTCCTCCTTGGACCCTGCAGCTCAGTCCTACATTGGGGAGTGCATTTACCAACACAGCCAGTGGGATCTTTGTATCATTTGAACACTTGATCAAAATTTGCCCTCACAGGTGAGATACCGTAGCTGTTCTTAGCCTCAGTACCAAGCACAATAAGAGCAGAAAGTTTCAACATGTCCTTCAGAGCTTAGCAACTTTGCCATTAGTGCAGGGTCCTCAAATGGCTCTGTTAAATCTAAACTTTTCACTTACCTCTAATGTGATTCATGTAAAACTTAAGCCTATTTAATGTGTTTCCCATTGCTAATGTTGCAGTGGTTGTGTTTTGAAATGTAGAAACCGACTGTTTAATCCCACAAGCTAAGCAGCCAGCCAGGCTCTGCATCATCACCCTCAACTTGTGAAGAATGGCCATCGAGGGCACTTAACTGAATGCACATCAATATATTAACAAATGCATTCAGCCTGGGTTACAGTCTTTTGAGAGCTTTGTGGCATTAACTGCTGCTGATAAATGGAACTGCGGTGTGTTGCTATTAAAGATTAAAAGCAGATATAGCTCAGAAGGGATCTTATCAAATCATTTTGTTCAATTGCATGTCTTTGTGAATTCACAATGCCATTCATTCCTCCAAGGACCATCCTACTCAAACTTGTATCACTTTGGGAAGCAGAGTTTGGGTGGAACTGGGGTCGTCTGTTCCCAACTAGGTGCTCACAGCTTTGAGCCTCAGGACTTCTGTTCATGTAGGTCATCTCTTGCTACATGGGAGTGAGTTTCACAAGTTCTTGTGACATTCGTCTCAATGGGGCATCACATTATGGTGGGACAGTCCATTTTGGTGGGGGAGGGTGCGGCGGGGGCTGGAAATGCATGCATCTTTCCCTGCTGCAAATAAGATTTCAGTCAATTGTGGAATAGCATTGATGGATATTATGGAGCACTCAGTGTTTTTGAGTGTGCCATTCATGCTGTACCTTACCTGGGAGCACTTGACGGGGCGGGAGGTTTACTCTTCAACTAACCTTTGCTGTATCTGACCTGGGAGTGCTTGATAGGACTGTGTAGAGGGAGCTTTGCTCTGTATCTAACTGTGCTGTACATGATCTAGGAGAGTTTGAAAGGATAGTGGAGAGGGAGCTTTACTCTGTGTCTAATCTGATTTTGGATATCCTTGATCTCTGTTGATGTGAGCACCAATTGCCTAAAATAAGAAAAGAATTGAAATTGATCAAAGAAAACATGCAATTAAAAGATGGGTAACATCCATCAATGAAAAGGTATCATTGCCTAATAAAAATTGTATAAATAATTAAGATGTGCAATTAAAAAATTGCTAACATATTATAAAAAAATAATTGTGATATTTGAATAAAGCTGTAAACACAGACCCATAATCAGCTCATTAAAGTTTGATAATGATGTACATTGCTCCTTGCTTATCGGGAATAATAATTAGCCATGTAAGATTTACAGATGGGTTGTGACCTTCATTTCCAATCAGCGTTGGCTCAGTTGGTAGCACTCTTGCTCAAATTCAGAAGATTGTGGGTTCAAGCCCATTCCAGGATTTAAGGTGATAATCTCGACTGACACTTCAGTGCAGGATTGAGGAAATTCTTTTCTAAGGAAAATGCTGATCTGTTCTGGTGTTTCAGGTGGTACTATTCAAAGATGTGTAGGGAGTTGTCCTGGCTAACATTCCTCCCTTAACCAACACCAACAGAAACAGATTAACTGGTCATTCACCACAGCAGAGAAGTTAAGGGGGCATTTAATAGAAATATAATCAGTTTTGAAAGGGTTTGAGAGAGTAAATAGTGAAAAATTATTTCTATGGTTGGTGAATTGGTATCAAGAGGGCATAAACTCAAGATTAGTGCCAGAAACATAAAAGGGATCAGAAGGAATTTTTTATGTAATCGGGTATTAGAATGCAGAATATATTACCACAAGTAACTATTGAAGCCAAGTCAATCATAACATTTAAGAGGGAATTAGATGAACACAAAAATGAAGAAATAGTAAAGGGTTAGGTAAAGGAGCAGGGAAATAGCATTAGAGTGAATATCCCTGATGTTAAGCTAGCACCATCACTGATATGATGGGCTGAAAGTCCTCCTTCTGTACTGAAATATCTATAATTCTACGATCTGTCTCATTGCTGTTTGTGGGATGTTGCTCTATGCAAAATGGCTGCAGTGTTTGCCTATATAACAACAGTAACTTAATTGTGTTTGGCGCTTTGAGATGTTTATGACTGATGTAATATTGTGCTATATAAATGCAATATATTCTTCTTTTAATGCACAGTATTTCTGGTGACTAATATTAAACGATAAATAACATAATTTAGATATATATGACTGATTTCCTTTAAAGGATCGATTATATCTTCAATTCCCTTCCACAGTCTCCAATGGGCTGGTGATGCCACATGTTCCCTCACGAATGTTCGTGCTACAGGCAGGCAAGCTCTGTTGTAAGTGGATTTGAGTGATTTTGAGCGGTGAGGGTAGCTGCCCTCAACATCAAGGCAGCATTCGACCAGGAATGGCACCAAGGAGCTCGAGAAAAGCTGGGGTCAATGGGATCAAAGGGAATACCCTCCAGATGCTGGAGACATACTTGACATAAAAGAAGATGTTTATGGTTGTTGGAGGCCAGTCATCACAGCCCAGAACATCACTATAGGGAAGCTTCCTGGGCCTAATCATCATCAGTTGCTTCATGAATGACCTTCTCTCCATCATAATGTCAGGGTTGGGGTTGTTCACTGATGATTCCACTGTGTTTGGCCCCATTCCTCTGATAATGAAGCAGCGTATGCCAGTCTACAGCAGGATCTGGATAACATCCAGGCTTGGGCTAACAAGTGGTAGGTAATATTTGTGTCGCATAAGTGCGGAGTAATTACCATCTCAAACAAGAGGAACCGCTGCCATCAACCCTTGATGTTTAATGGCACGACCATTACTGAGACCCCACCATCAACATCTTGGGGGACACCATTGACCGAAGCTTAACTGAATCGGCCATATCAACGCTGTGGCTACAAGAGCAGAGCAGAGACTAAGTACACTGCGACCAGTGGCTCACCTCATGACCCCTCAAAGTGTATCCACCATCTACAGGGTTCAAATCAGGAATGTGATGGAATAGTCACCATTCACCTGGATAGGTGGAGTCGCAAGAACACCTAAAAAGCTTGGCAACATTTGGGACAGAGCAGGTCACTTGATCAGTGTCTCTGCCACTGGGCTCAATATCTAACCCTCCTCAGTGCACTGTGGCTGCACTATGTACAATCTACAAGATGCACTGTAGCAACATACCAACGTTACTTCGACAGCATCTCCCTCCACTGCGACCTCCACCATCGAGAAGGACAAGAGCAGCATGTTGTAGGAACACCATCACCTTCAAGTTCCCCTCTAAATCACATATCTTCCTGATTTGGACATATATCACTGTTCCTTTATTTTCACTGGGTCAATATCCTGGAATATGGTAACACCATTGTGAGAGCACCATCACCAAAGGAGTGCAAAAGTTCATAGAGAAGGCTCACCATAACCTTCTCACAGCAACTAGGGATGGGCAATAAATATGGCCTTGCCCGCCTTGCTTACTTCCCAAGAACAAAGAAAAGAAAAAATTGATTCTCCTGTGAGAAGTTTAGAAGCCTATCTCTGGTGCTCACATTGAGTTCTGCAGCCCCCTCACTGTGTGTGACTGGCCAGTTCTGGGCCAAGTGATTTATTCATCCAGTGCAGGTATTTTTGACCCCTCATTTTGCTGTGAGTCAATCCTCAGGCTATTGTTACACTAGGCTAGGAATTCTTCTGGCCATTACCATTCATCACACACACTAATTAAGTAGTACACTTTATCACCGACACTAAAAGTGTATTACCATTTATCGCGTGCACCATTTATCATTAATATAAAGGAATTTCAGCTTTGTGGTATAACGCAGATTTTTTTCTTCCACTATTAGTGCTGTTTTCAAAATTTCTCCCTGCCTGAAATTGAACTTTGGTGTTATAACAGAGATTCTGTGTGTAGCATCCCAGGCTGAGCTACCTGGGACTGACAAAGGATCAGTGCCTCATGAGGTTATGGCTAAGTGGAGAGGCAGCGACAGATTTGTACTTGTACACACACCACGACATCCATAGAGCACTACCTGTGGCAGTAAAATGGTTATGATGTTGAGGTACTTTGAAACAGGCTATTCCAGTCAAGCTCTTTTAAACTATGTTCAGCCAGTTTGCTTTGCACTAACGCATCACCCAGGTCACAGCTGCCTTATTCCACCACGTGAACACATATGTCCCTTTCAGTATGGAGCAACAGCATCAGCATGATATGGTGACACATTTTTACTGGACTGCTGCCTTGTCAAGTGTTCAGGAAGTCATTGACTGTACCCGTGTTCTCATCTGTGGCCCTGTGTACAATTCCATGCCGTACAAGAATAGAAAAAGATTTAACTCTAACTGATATGTGACCACTGTGACACAATAATGCAGTTAGTGCCTTCTTCCTGAGAACTCATGACCATTATTTAAAACAGTCCATTGTGAATGGAAAGAACATTCGAAACTTGACCACTTGAAAACTTGGGTACCTAGTGCAACCATGGCTAATGATGCCTTTCCATCACTATAATCAGCAGGATAATGCAATTATAATGCATTCATGCAAGCACAAGGATTGTAACTGACCACATGAATGAGATTTTGAAGTGACGCTTGTTTGGACCATTCAGGTTGTTATCATAGCACCATTCCACAAGGTCTCCAGAATGATTGTTCTGTGCTACGTGTTGCAGGACTTCACTCTTCAAAGAAGCCACACTATGGAAGAAGATAAGGAATATTCACAAACCATGGTAGAACAGGAGGCCGAGAACAAGCATAAAGAACCAGCTGCAGGACATCCAAAGCAGAAAGGCAGGGTTTCATTGCTGAAGTCTTCCATTAAGTTCCGCAGATGCTTGTGTAATAGTCTGTGCAGTGAATCTGTTCAATGTTAAGTGCTATGTTGCTTTCTTTTTGTGCTTGCTGTCTGAGTGTGCTTAGTTGACTGATTCCTTAATGGAACATGTAGGGATGTGGGCTAGTTGGCTGGTGAAAGGTGTCCAAATGAGGCTCTTGGGATTTTGATGATACAAGACCTCCATGTGCCATGGATCCAGAGGGCCCTGCATCTGAGTCATCTGTATCCGGTGCTGCCTTTGTTGCCCGATCTGTGCATTTTCTGGCACATCTACCGTCACTTGTGAAGAGAAGCTTATTGACCTGGACTTGATATTAACATGAGAGCCACCTGCCAGTTCTTTTACCTATTGCTGAACAGAGAACAATGAGATCTGTTAATCTGACACAAGGTTGTCTATAACCATTCTCCAAGTGAGTTGATATTCTCATGCTTTGGCGGCCTGGATAGCCGCAATTGGAGCTTTCTGGAGAGCTGCTCCTATGGTGTCTATGATGTGCATCACTAAGGACTCCATGTAGATTGCCATCACTCTGGTTTATATGCTTTATGGCAGACTGCAGTGCAGACAATTGTTCATTCTTGAGTGTCCAGATTTGGATGGTGGACTGCTGCACACTCATTGCTGGGGCTTCCAGTGTATGTTCTATGGAGACAAACCTGCCAAGCTCTTTTGAGGTCTGAATCCCCAGAAGCAGAAGGATTGGCTAGTAACCTTGCAGGACCTCTGCCCAGAAGGTGCCAGGCCTTGTGTAGCCAAAAATACTTGCTCTCCATTACTTGTGCTCCGAGACTCAGCCTGTACTCCGTCTTCAAACTCACTGTCTAATCCCCCCGTGTTGATGGGTGGATGAGGTGGTGCTTGTGCAGCAGAGTGGCCTTGCTGGGAGATACTGGCTCACTCTGTTCCTCCATCTTGATAAAGAGAAGAGCATAAATCTCAGGTCATAAACACATTGAACCACATTGCAGCAGCACCAACATTGCAAGTTTATATCTGTGGTGTTGCTTAAATTGAGTGTGTACTTGCATGATTGTTATCCAATAGAATATTGTTACACAGCATGAGCATTATGGGACCAAGCAACAACTTGGAAAATATTTCATTATTGTAGAAAAGGAAATAAGTAAAATAAAGGGCACAGATATATGATAACGGTGTACAGAATTCAATTTCACCCACCCATCACCCATGTGCTTGCTGACCTACATTGGCTTCGATTTTAAAATTCTCAACCTTTCAAATCCCTCCATGGCCTCGCCCCTCCCTATCTCTGTGACCTCCTCCAGCCCTCCAACCCTCCGAGATCTCTGCGCTCCTCCAATTCTGGCCGCATGCGCATCCCCGATTTTAATTGCTCCACAATTGCCGGCTGTGCCTTCAGCTGCCTAGGACCTAAGCTCTGGAATTCCCTCCCTAAACCTCTCCACCTCTCTATCTCTCTCTCCTCCTTTAAGATGCTCCTTAAAACCTATCTCTTTGACCAAGCTTTTGGTTACCTGTCCTAATATATCCTTATGTGGCTCAGTGTCAAATTTTGTTTGATAACTCTCCTTTGAAGCATTACGTTAAAGGTGCTATATAAATGCAAGTTGTTGTTGGTAGTTATTATCAAGGTTGAGATGAGGCTGGAGAAACAGAAAGCACAGACTTCCCATTGAACCTTGGTATTAACACATTATTTCTTACAAAAAAATTAATTTTCGAAGTCAAGGTGCTGCACCAAAGTAAAGGTGTTGTTTATCCTCCTAATTGCGGCAAATAATTATTGTAACCTTCTTTAGCGCGTAGATTTTACATTCTCCACACTTTAATTGGCTTGATAGTGGGCACTTATCCCTGATAGGCCTGCATGTTTTAACATCAGAATTTTAAGAAATCTATTAGAATTTTAGTGTTCCATCTGGTAATGGTCTTGGAGCAATTGGCAGCAGCTTGCAGTCTGGGTAAATGGATTGTGAAGCTAATTAAAGCACTGGGCTATCACCTTCTGTGTTAATCAGCTTACAATTACCTATCCCAGAATAATTGGAGGGTTTACTATTAATACAATATAAAAAGAGAATCACCATTTCATTAACTCAGCTGGAGTATTATGTCTAATTCTGGGTATTACACTATTTGAAGGCCTTGGAGTGGGTGCAGAAGAGATTTATTAGAAAGGAACCAGGAACGAGGGACTTCAATTATGTGGAGAGACTAGAGAAGCTGGGATTGTTCTCTTTAGAACAGAGATGGTTATGGGGAGATTTAATAGAGGTGTTCAAAATTATGAAGGTTATTGCTAGGGTAGATAGGGGGAAACTGTTTCCACTGACATGAGGGTTGCTAACTAGGGGACACAGATTTAAGATAATTGCCAAAAAAATGAAGGGGGCGGTGAGGAGAATTTGTTTTACGCAGTGAGTTGTTATGCTCTGGGATGTACTGCCTGAAATGGTGGTGAAAGTAGGTTTAATAGTAACTTTCAAAAGGGAATTGGATGTATACTTGAAAAAGAAAAATGTGCAGGGTTATGGGGAAAGAGCATGGATAGCTCTTTCAAAGAGCTGGTACAGGCATGATGGGCCAAATGGCCTCCTTCTGTGCTGTAAGATTCTATGATTCTAACTGGTCTGTAGCAACTCCACAGTTAACCCTGTCAGTATGAAATAATTTTCCTGTTTTCCAAATCTACACCTTTCCTTTGATGTATCATTTTGCAAAAATGATATTTTTGTCAATTTAAAATGAATATATTTGAAATTAAAGCTTCCTGCCTCCATTAGTTTTAAACCCTCCTTTCCTAATGGCACTGGTGCAGAGTTAAAGAAAGAGCTTCCATTTATATAGTGCAGTCAATTTATGCACAGCAAGGTCCCACAAACAGCAACGTGACAATGACCAGACAATCTGTATTTTAGTGTTGATGGTTGAGGGATGAATATTGGTTAAAGGCACTGGGGGGACCTCACCATGCCCTCCTTCGAATGGAGTCATAGGATCTTTTACGTCCACTTGAAAGGGCAGATGGGGCCTTGGTTTTACGTCTTGCCTGAAAGACGGTATCTCTGACGGTGCAGTACTTCCTCAGTTCCGCACTGAAATATCAGCTTAGATTGTGTTCAAGATTCTGGAATGGGACTTGAGCCCATGACTTTTTGACTCCGAGGCGAGAGTGCTACCAGCTGAGCAAAGGCTGACACCTAAATTTGTGTTCTCATTAATTTTCATGGCTCTTAAGCCAGTAATACTAACGGATCTTGGTGTACTGATTAGGATTTATCCACCAATGAACCACCCTTTGAAAATCTCCAAAATTCAAATGGGACAAAGCAGTGAGTAAGAAATAGAAGCACAAATAGGATTATGATTGGGCTTTGGTGTCCGAATGCTAGGGTTTGGGGGCTAGATGTGGCCATGGGCTGCTGTTGGGATACCTCTGCCTTATGGAGCTGCTGACTGTGGGCACCCCAAATTTGGCAGCAGTGCTGAGAAATAAATGAATCAGAGCTGCTGCCTCTGAAGGCCCAGAGATCTCCTCTGAAGGGTGTTCTTCTCTAAGTGCATCAGAAGGTAGCAGCACCAAAGCAGATCATTACCTTGGGTCACATCATTTGCCGTTATCTTCTGGCCAAGGGCAGGCTGAACTCTTCACCTGCCAGATAGCCCAGGATTGTGGTTTTGTGCTCACCGGCCTGTCAGACATAGGGAAGGGAAATATGCTAGAAAAAGGCACAAATTGTGGCTTTGAAATAACTGCAGAAGTCAATTAATCTCAACAACAGACGATGATTGTAATCCTGTTTACTGCCTGCCATTTACAAGCAGTAAGCTGTCAGCCAGACAAGGATTGGTCCTTTGGTTGTTTGTGTTACTAAAATGCTTCTGACAATCCGCCAACTCCAGTTAACAGATGTTTGTCAGTCCATTTTCCTGAGTAACTCAACAAAATTTCTAAGTTCTGCAGGCAGGAGCAATCCGCAACTGGCAGTCTAAAAATTTCAGGATAGTGGAGTCACCCAACCTAACGCAACATGTCTAATCTATAACAGCACACAGCCAAGCACCATTTCAGTGTTATGTGCAAACTTTAATAGGGTTCTTGCATTCAGATACTGCTTTGCACTGTCCATTCATTCAGGTTCTCCCTCCGGCATTGTACAACCATCTCCAGTAACGTCTCGAAGCTCACAGATTTGTTGAGGAAGGTTTTTGTTCCAATAAAGCTTTCCAAGTGTGGCGCTATCAAGCTTACCCATTGGTTCTGTGGGTGAAATGCACCTTCCAGTGTGAAACTAAGCCATAAGTTCCCTGGATTGAATTCCTGCTCTATGTTGAGGTAGCTGATCTGAGCGGGGAAGCAATTGGGTTGGTATAATTGACCTCAGTGCGTTTGGCTTGAAGAAGGGAAAAATCTGCAAACACTCCGACCCCTGATTGCTATCAATTGACGGCTGATGAGAATTGCACATGTGAACAATAGGTGAGGACAGATAGGTCCCAGTGGTCTATATATATTTCCCAAAAGCCCTATTCCAGGTTCTGTAGTAATAAGGTCCCATCCACTGACCAAGGTTGGTGAGACAAACCCAAACATGCTATTGAAAAGTGTGACAACCCAGGGAGCAGTAACAGTCATTCTTTCCTCCGTCAGGATCTACGTAATGGCTTCATGACTACAGTTGCTGCTCATCCAACCTTGCATGGGACAATCTGGTTTTTGAGTAAAATTTCTAAGGTGTAAAGCAGACTTGAAGGAGTTTCACTTCCTCTGGTAGTCCACTGGTTCATGCATTAAAATAAACAGGTCAGCATCTGTGTTAAAACAGCACACACAGGAGTTTTACTTGAAGACATTAACTGGTGCACTGAGGATATTAAACCTGCAAAGGACTGCTTTCGAAAATAGAAATCCATGTTTTCCACTTTGTGTCTCCTCATATGGAGCCGTTACTTATCCAGGTTTATTCCTGTCACTAACGTTTACCTATGTTCGTAAGGTTCATCCAAGATAAGGTCTATCCAGGCTAGCAAGATTTATCTCTGTTTGTGCAGGTTATCCTTGTTAATACGGCTAATCTCTGTTAGTATGGTTTACCTGTATTAGTCAGGTTTATCCTGTTAGTAAGGTTTATTCTTGTTAATAAGATTTATCTCTGTTACTAAGGTTTACCCATGCTGGAAGGACTTATCCAGGTTAATAAGGTTGATCTGAGTTAGTAAGATTTATCCCCATTAGTAAGTTCTATCCCTGCTGGTAAGGTGCCCTGTTCAGCTCCCTGTTTGGTATAAGACGCATGACAAAGGGGGAGAAATTTGGCTTTGGATCGCATTTAAATGCTGTTGACAAGCTGCAGGCACCAAATGGGCATCCTGTTGCATCTTGTGGGGGGTTGCTTGAACAAGCCGAAGCTTTTTGTGGGTCCAGGAGGAGCATTACTGCTTCTCATAGACCCACAAGAAAAAAACCTCATAGTTTCCGAGGCCTTTTTTGGTGTGCGTTCCACCCAAATGAACCTGGCTTTTGCAGTCAGGATCCTACAACTGGCATAGGACTCCGATTTGCATATTTAAGGAGCCCAACACCTGTTTCAGGTGGGCGTCCTGGATGACTAAAAGTCGCCCGAGTCAATATGGCGTCTAGCGCACTAATGGCGCAGATCGGGCCGACAGATCGCGACGCAAAATTTGGAGATTTAACGCCCGATTTTACACTGGAATAATGGGTGGCATTGAGTTGAATTTCTCCCCCAATATTCAGGAGCCGTCAGGAAAACAGTCGTCAGAGTTATTCCCTAAATTGGATGTCTAACTATAGTTAACAGGGTAGAATCCTGCACACAATCCTGCACCAGACATAGCTGGACCCATTATTCCTCCAAATGGCTACCGGTTGTTTAGACCACGGCCAAAGGTACTTTATCCTCTGGCAGTAAGTAATGGCTGCGGATCCCTGTAATAGGCCTAAAAGGTTTTTTTCTCTAGTCAGGGGCCTGATGCAATAACTCAGCCCCGCATTTTAAACATCAACAGGTACCTTGTGCCTCCTGCTTACCTCAGCATTACTGGCTCTACTCGTTGGTACTTACTGTGAAATTGATTTTGACAGAATTCCAATTACAAATCTATGGAGTTTTTGTGAGTCATTTTTATTAATTTGAACTTTTTAAACAAACATTTTAATATTTCCTTCCATTTATAACTACTTTCTGGCCCCAATCCCACAAGATTTGTACGTTCTCCATTACTTTACTCAGTTTGATCTATGACCGTGTACTGGTTATGTGCAAAATCTTGGCATGAAATGAAAATATTGACGATTAAGTGAGAGGAGGGCAGACACTCGCCTCTCAGCTCCGGGATTAACGTTCAAATTCAGCCTCGACGGAAAGGATGAGGGTTTGCTTGTAAAGGTCCTACGTTAAATGCGTTTGGGCCAGTCTTAGATCCAGGATTCAAAAAGAAGAAATGATTTGAAGTTCCACTACTGGGTAGTTGGAATCCAAGATGTGGTACAAGGAGAGTTGTTGTAAGATGTGGGCTGGATTTGGACTCTGTCATTTGACCACTGAACAGTGGACAATGCAACGTTCTCTGCTAAGTATTTAAATTCAGAAATCAGTAAGAGAATGGCATGTCTGCACCCGCAGGTGTCACCTTCACGACTGGGAATTCAAAGATTATCGCTGTGAATGAAGCTGATTGTACTCAAGTATCTGAAATTTAATAGCTGCATTTGACTACTTTGATGAATCAGTGCATTGAAGTAAACATAAACACGCAGTCTGCTGCATTCCTTCAATACGCTACTGAACCACACAGACCAACGAATTTCACAATTTCAATCCCGGTCTGTTCTGAGTGAGACAATCTCAGGGCGCTGCATTTGTCCTCAGTGCTCCTGGGCTAGGTAGGGTGAAATCAGCCAAGGTTCTTGATCACTATCTAGTGACTCCTGCTGGAAGGTATGTGTGGCTGTCAGGTAATGACAGGATTAGGATCATGTGATGACCTCCAAAATCGAATACTCTGAGGGGTGGCTCTTGACGAGTATCCTCAACCGCCGATGGGATGTATTGGAATTTCAGGCATCCACTGCCCATAATTTACCAACCATCCAGTTGGAATAACGTGTTCAGTGGGCACCTGAATTTCTGAAATAAAAACAGAAAATACTGGAGAAGCTCAACAAATCAGGCAGCATCTGTGGAGAAAGAAATAAAGTTAAAGTTTCAGGTTGAAGACCTTTCATCAGAACTGGAAGATGTTAAAGAGTTAAGGTTTTTAAGCAAGTACAGAGCCAAGGAAAGGGGGGGAAGTGAGGGGAGGAAAGAACAAAAGGGAAGGTCTGTGATAGGGGAGAGGGCAGGAGCGATTAAATGACAAAAGGGATGATGGTGCAAGGCAAGGAAGGTGGTAATGAGACAGGTTAAGAAACAAAAGATTGGTCAGGGTAGCTGTAAATGGCAGCAGCAGAACCATTACCAGCACTAGCTGACTGAAAAAATGGGAGCAGTGGTTATGATCTGAAGTTATTGAAATCAGTGCTGAGTCTGGAAGGTTGTAAAGTACTTAAATGAAAGATGAGGCACTGTTCCTCGAGCTTCATTGGAACAATGTAAGAGGCCGAGGACAGAGAGGTGGGAGTGGGATGGGGAATTAAAATGGCAAGTGACCGGCAGGTCAGGGTTCCACTTGCGGACAGAGCAGGGGTGTTCAGCAAAACGATCACCCAATCTGCGTTTGGTCTCTCCACGGTAGAGGAGACCACATTGAGAGAGCGAATATATATACTAAATTGAAAGAAGCACAAGTAAACTGTTGTTTCACCTGGAAGGAATGTTTGGGGCCCTGGATGGTGAGAAGGGAGGTGAAGGAGCAGATGTTGCATCTCCTGCGCTCGGACAGGAGGTGGGGGCATAAAGGGATGAAGCTAAGTCCTTTGCTGAGGATGGGAATGGGTCCCAGCTATGTCTACCTTTTTGTGGGATACATGGAACATTCCTTGTTCTAGTCCTACTCAGGTCCCCTCCCTCACTCTTTTCCCGTACATTGATGACTGTATCAGTGCCGTTTCCTGCTCTCGTCCCGAACTGGAAAATTTCATCAACTTTGCTTCCAATTCCCAACTTCACATGGTCCATCTCCTTCCCTTCCTCAACTTCTCTATCTCCATTTCTGGGGATAGGTTGTCAACCAATATCTACTATAAGCCCACCGACTCCCACAGCTACCTTTATTATACTTATTCACACCCCGATTCCTGTAAGGACTCTATTCCCTTCTCCCAGTTTCTTCATCTCTGTCGCATCTGTTCTGACGATGCCACCTTCCACACCAGTGCTTCCGATATGTCTTCCTTTTTCCTTAATCGAGGATTCCTCTCCACTGTAGTTGACAGTGCCCTCAACCATGTCCGTCCAATTTCCCGCACTTCTGCCCTCACCCCTCCCTTCCCTCCCAGAACCATGATAGAGTTCCCCTTGTCCTCACCTTCCACCCCACCAGCCTCCACATTCAATGTATCATCCTCTGCCATTTCCACCACCTCCAGCGCGATCCCACCACCAAACACATCTTCTCCTCTCCTTCCCTTTCAGCATTTCAAAGGGACCGTTCCCTCCGCGACATCCAGGTCCACTTTTCCATCACTCCCAACACCCGCTCTCCTCCCCACGGCGCCTTCCCGTGCGAGCGCAGAAGATGCAACACCTGCCCCTTCACCTCCTCCCTTCTCACTGTCCAGGGCCCCAAACACTCCTTCCAGGTGAAACAACGGTTTACTTGTACTATTTTCAATTTAGTGTACCATATTCGCTACTCACATTGCAGTCTCCTCTACATTGGGGAGACCAAAAGCAGATTGGTTGATAATTTTGCTGAACACCTCTGCTCTGTCCACAAGCGTGACCCTGACCTGCCGGTTGCTTGCCATTTTAATTCCCCACCCCACTCCCACCTCTCTGTCCTCGGCCTCTTACACTGTTCCAATGAAGCTCAATGTAAGCTCGAGGAACAGCGCCTCATCTTTCATTTAGTCACTTCACAACATTCCAGACTCAACATTGATTTCAATAACTTCAGATCATAACTACTGCTCCCATTTTTTTGCACAGCTAGTGCTGGTGATGGTTCTGCTGCTGCCATTTACAACTACTCCTGACCAATCGTTTGTCTCTTAAGCTGTCCCATTACCACCTTCCTTACTTTGCACCATCATCCCTTTTGTCATTTAATCACTCCTGCCCTCTATCCTATCACAGACCTTCCCTTTTGATCTTTCCTCCCCTCCCTTCCTTCCCTCTCTTCTTTCCCTGGCTCTGTACTTGCTTAAAAACTTTAACACTTATATCATCTTCCAATTCTGACGAAAGGTCTTCGACCTGAAACGTTAACTCTGTTTCTTTCTCCACAGATGCTGCCTGGCTTGCTGAGCTTCTCCAGCATTTTCTGTTTTTATTTCAGATTTCTAGCATCCGCAGTATTTTGCTCCTGAATTTCTGATATGTGCTCCCAATGGATGAGGCTCCCCAATGGAAGCATGAAGTCGGAATGTTACCCCTTTCCCCTCTAGGCTCAGATACAAAGAATGGCCACTTGGATGAGATACCAGAGGGTACTTGTGCTAATGGAACCTGGAACCCAGGGAGAGTTAATGCCTTGGGGGAGGGGGGGCGGGGAGGCGGGGAGAGAACTAAAGGAGGTGGGGGGACAGTTTTGCAACAAGGAAAGGTTTTTTTTATCCTTTAAGATCGTTTGCTGTCTCACATTCTCTTTCTTTCTCAACTTCCGTTTCCTTTCTGATGAAATGAAGTTGGGATAAAATGACAATGAAAATGTTGACATTTAAACGCGATTTGATTTTGCAGACTGATTGGGACCATCATTGCATCACCGCCAACAGAGCCCGCTGTATCCAGGGGAGGCTGCGTGGTGTCTGATTTGATTCGAACTGATGGTAAATGGGCTCCCTGGGATTTGATTTGATTTGTACTTTGCAAATAATCAAGGTTATTGTAAGAAATCAGCAGGGTTGCAATTCTGAAAAAAGGCAGTTGCTGGCTCTCCAATGAAATCACTTTGCCCATCTGCGAATCTGGTATTATTTTAGTTGCATGTGGGACGGAGAAAACTAAGTGAGAACACGGGCACTACCCAAAGGGAGTCCAGATTCTTAAATTAAAATTAAATAATTGGAAAGAACATTCTGCGGAACTGTAACACTGAATATAGCAAACAATAAAATGGATTAATAAAATCACTTGATTTAACACCCCTTTCAAGGGTATTAATGCAAAATTCAGCTTTAAATATTTACACCTAATTTAAAATCTTGTCACATAGCCAGGAACAGTTTTATTGCAATTGATATGAAGTAGAAATCTCCTGTGGGAGTCTGCAAAAAATGTTACACAAAATATCTCTAAATTTCCTGAAAATATTGCAGCTTCTAATTTGTATTTTTCTTTTCGTTGAACTAGCGAGACTGCCAGGGACTGGGCATTGAGGGAGGTTGTTGTGGGTGAGTTGATGGACCAACGGGTTAGCACACTGCTTTTATGATGTGATGGGGCAGTGTAGAGGGACCTTTACTTTGCATCGAACCTAAGCTGTACCTGAGATGGGAGCCCTTGATAACTGATACAGCATGCTGCAAGTCCATTCCTAGCACTGACGCCCTCACCTTGATAATTGCAAAAAATGACAACGTGTCATTTTTATACTGAATTCTAGACCCTTTTGTGTATTGGTGAAAAGCGACAAAGATTTCTATTACTTCAGCAACATTTAAAAAAGCAAATGTGGCAAAAAGTGGAGAAAAAGGCGCTAATTTCCTTCTCGGTGCACTGCTTTACACATCCGTTTATAAACAGTCACAAACTTTTATTCATTTGCTGCTGAACTACAGTAGATATCTTTGAAAATGTATATGGAAATACATGTGATCACTTTCCCATGAGCTTAGAGTAATGGAACTTTCTTTTTCAGTTGCCTCCTCCTCTCCTGCAGGCATTAACTTGTGATTTGGTATGATTCCATGGATGCCAGCTGCCCTCTGGTACTCTATCCAAGTGGCCATTCTTTATGTGTGAGCCCAGGCAGTGAGTGTTGGCATACTATCAAACTATCGTGGGCATCATGGCCAAGCTTGGACCTGTACTTAACTGGTAACCACATGCTTGTACTTTCCAGGAGGGGTCATTTAGTTGTAATAAGGAACAGGAACTCTGTTTGCTCACATAGGGGACCCCTTGCTGCAACTTTTTCTCCGTGGACTTCAATAAAGGCTTCTCCCTGTGAACCCCTTGATGTGGGCCCCTCACAACTACAGAGAATTAACAGCACAGAAATAGGTCATTCAGCCCAATTGGTCTATGCCAGTGTTTATGCTCCACACGAGCCTCCTCCCACCCTACTTCATCTCACCCTATCACCATATCCTTCTATTCCTTTCTCCTTCATGTACTATTCTAGCTTCCCCTTAAATGCATCCAAGCTATTCGCCTCAACTGCTCCATGTGGTAGCAAGTTCCACATTCTAACCACTCTCTGGGTAAAGAAGTTTCTTTATGAAATGTTTGTATGAGTTCAGTTTACCATTCACAGCCGATGAAGCTATGGTGAAATTACATGCTGCTAATGGGTGATTAGTTCCATCAGAACAGAGAGGGCTCTGAAGCACCCTCTACAGTGCAGTCTCACTGAAAGGCAATGTTGGAGAACACCACAAACAGTTCAATAGAGTAGCACAAACAGTCCATTAGAAACACACATCCTATCATTGTGTGTTATTCATACAGAATATTAAACAAACCCATATTTAAAAAGGGCTTCAGTCTAGAGGTTGTCAGTACAAGGGTAGCAGAGGCCTCTCGGTTGTGTTCGCACGGTGTCTGGGTTGATTTTCTTATAGAAACTCCCTCAGCTCTTATCAAACTGATGCAATCTAGTCTCTTTAATGACAACTGCCTGAATTGCCATTGTAATCACAGTTTACAACTCCTGGCACACAGCTTGCTACTGCTCTACTGCCTGAGAGGGACCATTACTCATTACATTCATTACCCTGCTATCCCAGGGAAGATGTTGGTTTTGTTAGTCCCACTGTAGTGTCTTAAATCAAGGGAGTGTTGAAATTGTTCAGATGCGTTTGGCTCCTGACTGTCTGATTGCTGTGTATCAAAGACACAAGCTTTAACCTTGAACTTTCTTGTAAAGCAAAACAATCACCCCTTACCTCTAAAGACAGAGTGAATCCCTCCCGAGGCTGAACAAACGTTCAATGCCTTTGAAAGGCATTCCTCGCTCCATTGCTTTAACTGGGTAATTCCATCATTAAACTAGCAAACAGTGGAAAGTTGCAAGAATGCATTAAACATTTGTCTGCTAATATCGCCAACAGTCAGTTAGAGCCTCCAGTTGTTCCTCCTGCCCTCAATTTTCTCCCCTCTGTTAAAGATGCTGCTCCTTGCTGGAGTACAGTTTCCACAGCTGTTCATCCCTCTCTGGCTCCTCACCCAAGTGGGTAACCCTAGACAGTCTGCAATATATTTAGTCGTGAGGGGCATCACAGCCAAGCCCTAATTTTTCCTTACTTGATGTCCACACACATGTACTTTACAGCAGTGTTGTCCAATACGTTAGCTACTTTGGGAATCCAGATGTGGATAATTGTATTTTTGATTGGTAAATAAAAAAGGAATAATAGACATCATCATTGGCCGTATGATCTCGGCACTCCTATTGGTATGGCATATGCATGTGTACTTTAACCTTTTTGTGTATTTGTTGGTAAAATGGTAACACAAAAAGCAGAACGTGCAGGTTTTTTTTAATCATTGTGTTTGCTTTACTTCCTTGATGACTGCTTATTGGTTATCTGCTAAAATGGTGTGTAACATGGGTGAAAACACTGGACTCCAGCACCATGGAAACATCAACAACATTGTATGGAGAGAGAAGCCGTCATCATGGCCAGCTCGACCAATCTGAATAACTGCTCCAGGCCAGCAGAAGAAAGCAAACCCAACCAATAACGAGCAGCTCCAACAGTACACGTCATGGCAAAGGGCAAGAAGCATCCAACTGTGACCGGGTGGGGGGGGGACGGGTTCGGATCCGGGCGGAGGGTGAGGGCGGGTAAGGGTGGGGACAGGTTTAGGCAGTGAGCAGGGGCGGGTCGGGGTCCGAGTTCGAGTGGTGGGTGAGGCCGAGCAGGGGCGGGTCTGGGCAGAGGACGGGGGCGGGTCCGGATGGAGGCGGGTCTGGGCAGAGAGCAAGGTCAGGTCCGGGTGGTGGGTGAGGCCGGGCAGTGGCGGGTCTGGGCAGAGGGCAGGGGCGGGTGTGGGTCGGGGGCGGTTCCGGATGGAGAGTGGGGGGTGGGTCTGGCATATCTCATTGTGTGAGTCAACAGTCCCAGCAATCCCTCTGATGAAGTTAAAGTACCGCTTGCAACAGCTGGACATAAACCTAGAACCTGTACTAAGATGTGCTGTTTCTGATAAATTCAGGCCAGATTTCCAAACTTTAGTGAAGAGAAAGACTGCAAAGTTTCATACTGAATGGTGGTAGGTGTTTGTTAATTAAATATACACACAAAATACATTTACCTGTATTGTGTGTAAGGTGTTTTCTACTCAAATTAGTCCACGTGGTTGAAACTGTGTCACTGTAGCCACGCCTGTAGCTAGACTCCAATTTCTATTAGACAATACTGCTTTACAGCAGAAGTCAGTGGATAGGAGGAACACAGGCTTATTTTTCCCTTCCTTAACTCAGGGACACTGAAGCCAGTTGTAGTTTCCTGCTCCCAGAGATCAGCCAACCTGGCACAGACCAGGATCAAATGTTGTGCAGGGACTTGTCCTGGTGTTCTGGCTAACATTCATTTCTCAACCAATACCACCACAACAGACAAACTGGTAATTTTTCTCTTTGTTATTTGTGAAATCTTGCTGTGTGCAAATTGGCTGCTGTGTTTGCCTACAAAACAACAGTGACTCACACTTCAAAAAGCAATTCATTGATTGCGAAGCTCTTTGGGACGTCCTGAGCATGTGAAAGGCGCTATATAAATGCAAGTCTTTCTTTTCTTGCTCTGCATGTCTAGGTACTGTACTGGGCACCAAACCTGCTTAAGGCAAACCATGTTTTTAAAAGTGGTTGCAGTAGGATAACAGAATAACACTTATCAGTGTGGAGAGTTCACAAGCACCTTTCTCTGCCTCCACCCTGACTTTACAATGGTACTCGAGGATCGGGCAGAAATTCATTACTCTTTGAGGAGAATGCAAAATTTGAGGGTTTGTTTGAAAATAAGTGATAGAAAATTTGAAAAGGCATTTTCATGTGCAGATGCACAGACTGGAGTGGTGGATTTGAATTGTATACAATGAAATGATTGCAGCTTATTTACATGAATCTCTCAAATCTTTTTCCTTTTGATGCCAAAGAACATAAAAGCTGAGTTAGTGCTTGAAGTCTGTGAGCAGGATTAGAATTCAGTTACAAGAGGTTGATGTTGGTACCTCTAGCCTTCACTGCAGGCGATTGTCTAGGTACCTTCAAAAGGGCAAAAACAAGAGTCACAGCGCCATACATATGAGATCAGATTACGAATGGGAGTGATTCAGTGCCACTCCTACTGTGCAACCAGAGCACGATAGAATCCTGTCCTCCCTTTGTTATAAACTGTGGTACCAGTCCGGTGTAGTGAAGGACAAACTTCATAAATAAAATGACAGCCGAACGAGTACCTGACAAGGAAATGAATTGATTTTCTTCCTCCTGACTAAATTTTTAGTTTCTGTACAGATGCACTTGTGAGCACTCTTCTCCCCATTCCTGCTCCATGTTTGATCTGCCTTGTAACGTGCCTTGGGACATTTTGCTATGATAAAAGTGTTATACAAGTGCAAGTTATTGGTCGTACGCATGCTTGTGTGTGTTTGTGCATGCATGTTTGTGCGTGCATGTGTACTTGGACATGTGTATGCATGCCTGTGTTTGTGCAGTATATTTGGAAATATATGCATCATGTGCTTGTGCAAACGTGTATTTCTGCACGCATATGTGCAACTGTACACATACGTGCGTAATTATGCTTGTGGATGTTTGTACTTGTTTATGTTTGCATAACTACGTATTTATCCATTGAAGGCCAAAATAATGGGGCTAATAAGAAAGGGCAGCTCTATAAGAAAGGAGCCTTACACCAATGCAAAAATACTTGCTGGTGGAGTAGGTTAGATCCTGTCCTTTCACCTCTGGGACCTGGGTTCAAATGCAGCATAGACAAATGGGACGCAAGTCTTCTCTGTCTACTGGCTGTAAAGGCCCAACATCAAATGAGTTTGGGCAGGCTCAGACCAGTTCTAAATGTGTTTCAGTCTTCAGTTCCCCATTCCGAGAGGCCCGTTGCTGGTGTGAGGAGGGGCAAAATAGACATTCTTCTAAAAAAGACACTTTTCTGAATTTTAAAAACATCAATAAATTAATGTAAATTAACATAAATACTGTGGCTACAAGAGCAGGTCAGAGGCTGGGTATTCTGCAGCGAGAGACTCACCTCCTGACTCTCCAAAGCCTTTCCACCATCTACAAGGCACAAGTCAGGAGTGTGATGGAATACTCTCCACTTGCCTGGATGAGTGCAGCTACAACAACACTCAAGAAGCTCAACACCATCCAGGGCAAAGCAGCCCGCTTGATTGGCACCCCATCCACCACCCTAAACATTCACTCCCTTCACCACCGGTGCACCGTGGCTGCAGTGTGTACCATCCAAAGGATGCACTGCAGCAACTCGCCAAGGCTTCTTCGACAGCACCTCCCAAACCCGCGACCTCTACCACCTAGAAGGACAAGGGCAGCAGGCACATGGGAACAACACCACTTGCATGATTCCCTCCAAGTCTCACACCATCCCGACTTGAAATATGTCGCCGTTCTCTCATCGTTGCTGGGTCAAAATCCTGGAACTCCCTACCTAACAGCACTGTGGGAGAACCTTCACCACATGGACTGCAACGGTTCAAGAAGGTGGCTCACCACCACCTTCTCAAGGGCAATTAGGGATGGGCAATAAATGCTGGCCTCGCCAGCGACGCCCACATCCCATGAACGAATAAAAAAAAATGTAATTTGGGAAATGAGCCCCAGTATTAAGGAATATAGCACAAGATTCTAATTATTTTACAAAAGTTACAGATTATTAGTGCACATTGTTGAGGTACCAATGAGGCAGCTTTACTCTGCATCTAATCTGTGCTGTACCTAACCCAGGATTGCCTAATGATGCAGCATAGAGGGAACTTTACTCTGCATCTGATCTGTGCTGTACCTGACACTGGATTGCTTAATGTTGCAGTGTGGAGGGAGCTTTACTCTGTGTCTAACCTGTGCTGTACCCGACCTGGAAATACTTCATGTAGACACTGGCAGACAAAATTGACAAAAAGTGTTCCAGTTCCCATGAATAACATCCTTCATCAACCCAAAATTCACCCCAGAAATACTTAATCGTTACCTTTTAGCTGCGACTGTTATCTTTGTGGGTTTTCCCATCCATGTGGTGGAACCCCAGCTGATGTTCAGACAGGATCAGACTGTATTGTTTTCAACTCTGTTCACTGAGGTAGAAACTGGCTTCTGATGCAGATTAACCTGAGCGTTAGAGCTGAAAATTGTGTATTTAATGCAACTGAAGCTATCCTACCTCCAGCATGCCTGACATGTTCATTCACTTCAAAATCCTTGCACAAAACGGCTGAGGCTGTACAGGCAACAGAGCATTGCAAAACTAAACGGAACAGCTTTTAAAAAAAGTCAGAAAATCAGTAAAGAAATGTAATTCGAGAAACAGGTCCCAGTGTTAAGGAATATTATGGAAAATTCCAATTTATAAATGTTACAGATTATTATACTGTACTTTTAATCTTATCCCCAATACCCCCAGGTTAGGGAGGGCAAGACCAGCCATAGTCCCTGCTAACGTTCACTGTCCAGCAACTCCTGGTGAAAAATGCATGTGTTGGGCGAGTGTAACATTGGGTGCAACTGTGATGCTCTCACAGTCTAATGGCCTGTCAGCACTCACTGGGGGTAATTTTGACTTTGGGCGATAGTGTAAAATGGACAATAACGGATCAGCGCCCGTTGTACATCTCTCCCGATATTCATTTCCGCTGTCTTCAACGGAATTCGAAAATCGGGAGCGATATACAACGGGCCGACTGATCCGATATCACCTGTTTTACACTATCGGCCAAAGTTGAAATTGCCTCTACTGTCCACGTCAACTTGGGTGCAGCACTGGAGGTACGTCAAAGTCTGTGGAACCTCTACCTCAGCCAGAGCCGACACCTTCAGGAGAGGAGTGAGGAAATTTGAAAAAAAAGTACAAAGAGGACCAACGAGGCAGGAGTGTTTCTGGAGTTGCACTGCTTATGTATTCTGGAAGGTTCCATAGGGAGAGGTGAAAGTGATTGGGTTGCTTTATTCAGACCATCTCTCTTTAGACTCTAAAGCATGAGTCAGGTGGGATTTATAATAATTTCCATTGTTAAATCTGCTTAAATGAAAAATTACAGTTTCCAGTTCACAAAACAAATTAAAATCCCAGTTAAATAATTCCAAAATAGATAGGATTAAAGTAAATAAATAATTATTGCATTCAGTCAGGTCTCTGGCTGTGATTTTATTTAATTTAAAGTCCTTCAACATGATGTTTTGGATAATCTCCTGCAGAAATAAATGGAATTTAATTTCTATCACGTCAAACTGATTTTTAATAACAGCTATTCTCTGTTGCTCAGCACACTTCTGTCCTGAATCAGCTGTCATGAATGGAAGGATGCCATGGGCTAGACATTGACCTTTCACCTCTAGGGGCCTGGCTTGAAATCTAGCCCCAGACCGATGGGACAAAGGGCATCTCTGTCGGTAGGTTGTAAATGAGTTTGGGCCATTCCACCCAAGGACCAAGTAGACGTGGACCCATCCATGGCATAAGAAGCTGGCGGTGAGCTTGCAACTTGGCAGAAGCAGCGTACTCTGGGCACTCTGTGCCTGTCTAGCACCCGGGCACGAGAGGGAAGGAAAATTGGACCTTATGTCATTTAAAGGGGAATGGGATAATATTTGAAAAGGAACAATATAAACAGAAACAAGGAAAGGGCAGGGAAACGAGATTAGAGTAAATAGCTCTAGTTGAGGAGCCAGCTCTGACGCTGGGACAATAGGTTGAATAGCCTCCTCCTGTGCTGCATTTTCTATGATTCTATGGTGCAGTACACAATCCTGTTCTTAGTCTGTAGCTTATTATTAGGACAGAGTAGAAGCAGCTTTACTGTCTAACTGAACATGCTGTACATGACCTGGGATTGTTTGTTGAGGCAGAGTAGAGGCACATTTGCATTATTCATGCTGTACACTGTGAGAGTGCACTCTCTCCTCTAAGTCAGAAGGTTGTGGGTTCACGTCCTACTCCAGAGACCTGAGCACATAATCTAGGTTTATACTCCAGTGCAGTACTGAGGGAGTGTTGCAGTGTAGGATGTGCCATCTTTTGGAGGCTAAACCGAGGCCCTGTCTGCCCTCTCAGGTGGACGTGAAAGATCCCATGGCACTATTGAAGAAGAGTTCTTCCCGGTGTCCCGGCCAATATTTATTCCCTCAACCAACATCACTAACACAGATTATCTGGTCATTATCTCATTACTGTTTGCGGGATCTTGCTGTGGGCAAATTGTTTGCCACGTTACCCTACATTACAACAGTGACTACACTTCAAAAGTACTTCACTGGGTGTAAAGCACTTTGGGACGTTCTGAGGTCATGAAAGGCGCTATATAAATGCAAATTCTTTCTTTCTTTACCTGATCTGGAATGTTAAATGCTGACACCGGGTGCCCATTTTTTGATGAGCCTAAAGGTAAAAAAGTATCAGCCTCCCCGCCTTTGTACCCATTCTCAAGGAAGTATTGATCACAGTTGGCACTCAGGCACAAAGTGCTGTTGACTTGCACGTTAACACTTGTCCCTGAGCAAAGATAAATTGACCTTTTAAGTTTGATGTCAACGGTCAATAATGAGAGCTGTCTGGAATTCAGTGTCAAATATTTATTTTCGATCTGTTGTCAATTTGTTGTAGGTCCTCACTGGGCCGAAATGTCAGCTGCAGTTACAAGGACACAGAAACACGCAGCCAAAGACCAAAGTCCTCATGTTCAGTCTTTCAAAACTCCACACACACAAAAAAAAACACGAAGATATAATCCCATGGAAAAGTGTCAGTGTTTGTGGGTTTACGGGATGCAATATTACAATCACTGCCGCCTGGCAACAAGAAAATTGTCTTTGTAAACAGTTCTGTGCAGTAAATGCTTGCCCGCAGGAGCTGCACAGTAGTAAAGCATGGAGATAATTGACTTTTAACAAGCGCACTCCTGCCTGAGAGGAGTCTGTTCAGTGTAGCTTATAAACAGGTGGCTCTCTCATTGATTGGTATCGACTGAAGAGGTATTTCTAACATAAGCTGCCAGGGGCATTGAATAGAGTTAAATTCATCCAGATTCCCCAGAGCTGTTTGTGGATTTATCGTTGAAGATTTGTTTTGCTCGTCTTTTCTTTTCTGTTTACACTTTTTTAAAAACAGGACCCTTCCCAAGTTTGTCTCTACTTCTACTGTGTCGTTCTAAACCGAGGGTAGATGGATCACAATCACACAGTCACCATCTCTCCTTGGCTCATGTTTAAAACAGGGGACTCTCCCCAGACAATCTGCCCTTCCTCTCCAGCGTCACTCTGCTAGAATTGACAAATGTTCCCCCTGGAGAAAGTCCGTTAACTTATTTGAATGTACAGCTCTTACAAGTTCAGTGAAAAGGACAGATTATATCCACAAACAACGTCACTCATAGGATAGACACGGGCAATATTTTCTCTGTCAGAGATACTAAGTCACTAAGAAAACTCACACTGTCAGAGATATTAAACTGCTGAGAGTACTCATACTGTCAGAAATACTAGAGGGACAAGGAATAGTTACAGTATCAAAGATTCTAAAATAACAGAGTACTCACACTATCAGGGATACAAGTAGGATTGGTAGCACTGATGGCATCAGATACTATAAAGGAACAGAGAATACCCAAACTGTCACAGATACTAAAGTACTCAGGCTGATAAGTGTATTTGTTGATGTCTGTTATTCTGTGTTACTGTATGTCAGTTTGTGTTGGTGGTTGTTATTTAGTGTCAATATGTGTTACTGTGTATTTCTGAGTGTTGATGCCTGTTACTTATATTACTGAGTGTCAGTGTTAATGATTGCCAGTGCATTTTGCCGTGTGCTACTGAATGTTGGTGTTTATTACTGTATGTTACTGAGTATCAGTATTACTGTCGGTGTATATTACTGCATGTAGTGTGTATTACAGTGTGCTTTTGTGTGTCGGTGTGTGTTACTGTGTGTCGGTGTGTATTACTGTATGTTACCGTGTGTCGGTGTATGTTACTGTGTGTTACCGCGTATCGGTGTGTGTTACTGTGTGTTGGTGTATATTACTGTGTGTCAGTGTGTATTACTGTGCGTTACCATGGGTCAGTGTGTGTTACTGTGTGTTGGTGTATATTACTGTGTGTCAGTGTGTATTACTGTGCGTTACCATGGGTCGGTGTGTGTTACTGTGTGTCACTGCCTGTCGGTGTTTGTTACTGTGTGCCACTGCTTGTCAGTGTGTGTAACTGTGTGTCACTGTGTGTCACTGTGTGTGACTGTGTTTTGCAGGGTATCTGCCATTTCTGGTTAAACCACAAACCTATGTTACAATCTGCTGTGGCTGAGAGTTCCTTCCTTATCTACTGTATGTATCTGCATCTTTCTAGCACCTTCTTGCAAAACAACATTATTCCTTTCCTGGTTTGCCCCCCTGCCAACACCTGTGGAACCTGTATCTCAGCAAGGGCCCAAGTGGCCATTCATTTGTGAGCCTAAGTACTGAGTGTCATCAGTGTACCCTATTCATAGCTGACTCCAACTCCCCCATTCTCATCTGACATCATGCACTTTCCAGTAGCCTAAATGAATAGAAGCAAGAGTGGGAACCCCAACAGATTTTCCACTCCATTAGCCCTGGGATTCTAAGTCTAATTGAGAGTAGCTAACATGGTATGGACTAGGGATGCAATTCACAACCTTCTGGTCCATATGACATTGAGCGTGCTTTTAACCACGAGGCCATTAAGGAGTTTCCAGCTTTTTCTAAGACAGGACAGTTAACTGTACTTGGTTTCTCTGAATAACTGGCACCATCTTGTCTGTCAGTGACTGTCGCAAACAGATAGAAAGCCAACACAGATCCCCAATCAGTAAAGTTGTCTTAATCTCCGATCAGTTCTGGGCAAAGCAACTGATGTTCATCACAACGCATCATAGTGAGCTGCAGGCTCTTGGCTCCAAGCATCCAACCATGATGGACATGCATAAATCAGCAGCTACACCAACCAAGGTCACCCAGTCAGGGTGGCTGACCACCTTACATCAAAATCAAACCACTGTAAATTCCATAACATTGTAAACTCAACCATAAATACCTCAGACTTCCTTTCTATGTCAGCTACTGTGGCTTCAGATAGTTTCTGTCTGTGCCCACCACTTCAAGGGCTTTGTCTACAGTAAGCTTTTATCTTTAATCCTTTAAGCACTAGAATCTTAAACAGAAGCAACATTAGGCCCAACAAGATCATTTGTTTTTCAAAGAACAACCCCATCTGTTACAATTTGGATTTTTAAAGTATAGTTTTCCCTTTTAGAAGTTTCACAGCCATTCCTGTTAGCGACCCTTGTCCCTTACAATCCAGGTGATGTACATTTTAAATGATCTGTGTTTGTATAGGTTATGTGATCTGGAGATAACAATGAACCCAGTTGCAGCAAACTGTGCACTGGAAAATGTGTAGACGTGTCTCACATTTTCAATTACCTTGATATGTGAAACATCAAAACATATTAAAGCTTTTCTAGGCTGGAATAACTAAGTGTTAATTTATAATTCATGACACAAAGAGCAGTCAGAATTATGATTAGGAGATACTAATACAGCACAATATGCGATCATAAATATTCTTTGCATAGCCTACGATGGGTTAATTACCTTTTTGAATCTTCTGTTTAAGGAGTAACAATAAACTGTTAGTTTTGGTTCTGGATAATCTACTATACAGGAATCCTTCTTTTTTCCTCTCTTGCAAATTACTTTGTTGATGTCCACCTCCTTCAGGATTTAAAGATGAATTCTCCTCACCAGCCAAGGAACAGCTATTTTATCCAGTATTTTCCTTTTAAGTTAGACTTTTAGTCAAGATTTGACAATACCAATGTTCACAAACACAACTGACATTGGAACTCCAGACAGCAGTTAATAATGCTGGTAATATACTTCAAACGAGACAACAGCCTCCTATTGATAAACAATTTAACACATTCCTTCCCAAACATTAACCTGCATTCCAGTTTGCAGTATCAACAAAATCTGTAGTGTATTTAGCCACAAATAAAGCACCTTCAGGACTGCAGGCACCACTGTGATGTCATTTAACGAACATAACTACCGCTACCTCTATTCATCAATTAGCACATCGAAACCAATGTCCTTAAATAGATAAAAGATCAAAGAATCCCCTCATTACTATTTTAGACAAGGAGGTGACTGTGGCCATCTTGGTTTTGTATTGACTCTGATATTTCTGGGGAGCCCAGGGGAGGAGATGGTGAAGTTTGCATTGGGGCATCTCATAAAATAGTCCTTGTCCCTGTCCGAAATCATGGAGTCAGGCTAATTTGTATAGCCTAGGTGGACGCATGCGCCATTTTTGGCACAGAGCTGTAGGTTGGGGGGGGTGGAGGAAGAGTTGATGTGGGGGAGGGAATTTCGCTGCAGCATCGCTACATTTTCAAATTTGCTCCCCCACCCCTCCTCCTCCCGGCTCCACAGACGGATAAGCCACTTACCTTGTTTGTTCAGGTGTTCCGTGGGGCTGGTTTCCCTGAGTGCTTCGGGCGTAGGTAATGGACATTTTTTGTTTCTCCTTACCCAATATGGCGGGCGCCGCACTTCTGGTTGAAAGTGTGCGTGCGCTTGCTGCCCACCATTTTAGGGCCTTAGTAGGCTACGTAACACCTGAAAAATGGATGCTATGCGGTGTCTAGGGTCTAGGGTCACACATGTAGAATGACTACTCAGGTGATGTGCCTTTGGAACTGTACTCCAGTAAGAGACAGCACCTTCATTTTGAGGAGTGAGGGGAATTGGGGATAAAAAACTTAAGAACATATGAAATAAAAGCAGGAGTAGGCCATATGGCTCCTCGAGCCTGCTCCTTCATTCAATACAATCATGGCTGATCTTCTACCTCAACACCACTTTCCCACCCAATTCCCTTAGTGTCCAAAAATCTATCGACCTCAGTCTTGAATATACTCAACGACTGAGCATCCATAGCCCTCTAGGGTAGAGAATTCCAAAGATTCACAACCTTCTGAGTGAAGAAATCGTTCCTCATCTCGGTCCTAAATGACTGACCCCTCACCTTGAGGCTATGACCCCTAGTTTTAGACTCTCCAACCAGGGGAAACAGCCTCTCAGCATCTACCCTATCAAGCCCTCTAAAGAATTTTATACATTCTTCCAAGCTCCAGAGAATATAGACCCATTCTACTCAATCTTTCCTCAGAGGACAGCCCTCTCATTCCAGGTATCAATCTAGTGAACCTTCGTTGCACCGCCTCTAGGGGAGGTATATCCTTCCTTAGGTAAGGAGACCAAAACTGTGCACAGTACTCCATGTTTGGCCTCACTAGAGCTCTATATAATTGCAGCAAGGCCTTCTTACTCTTATACTCCAACCCCCTTGCAATAAAGATGAATGTACCATTTGCCTTCCTAATTGCTTGCTGTACCTGCATGTTAACTTCCTGTGATTCATGTACAAGGACACCCAAAATTCCACTTTATAAACCGTTATAAATCACTGGTTAGGCCTCAGTTGGAGTATTGTTGTCCAATTCTGGTCACCACACCTTAGGAAGGATGTAAAGGCCTTCGAAAGGGTGCAGAGGAGATTTACTAGAATGATACTAGAGATGAGGGACTTCGGTTATGTGGAGAGACTAGAGAATCTGGAGCTGTTCTCCTTAGAGCAGAGAAGGTTTAGGGCAGATTCAATAGAAAGATTCAAAATTATGAAGGGTTTTGATAGAGTAAATAAGGAGAAACTGTTTCCACTGGCAGGAGGGTTGATAACTAGAGGGGACAGATTTAAAATAATTGGCAAAAGAACCAAGGGAGAGATGAGAACAATTTTTTTACGCAGTGAGTTGTTATGATCTGGAATGCACTGCCTGAAAGGATGGTGAAAGCAGATTTAATAGTAACTCTCAAAAGGGAATTGGATAAATACTTGAAAAGAAAACAATTGTAGGGCATGCGGAAAAAGCAGAGGAGTGAGACTAATTGGATAGATCTTTCAAAGAGCCAGCACAGACAAAATGGACCAAATGGCCTCCTTCTGTGTTGTATGATTCTATGATACATGTTTGTTTAAGAATTTTATAAAACCATAGCGTAAATAGTAAAAAAAATGTAAAAAAACAAAAATTCTTGAATATTCATTTTAGCTTTTCATTCTTCACTAATCCCTTTTTACCTCAGTTTCCCAATGGTGATTTTCAAAGTTATTTCAATTTCTGTGACATTAAGAAACCTCTTTCAGAATACCCTTGTTTTACTGGGTAATGGATTTCCTCCAAGTCCCATTCCAGCATCTGGCTTTTAAATTGGCTGGAATCATGTGTCGAGCTCCATTAGCTATACATCAATACAATGCCTCTGTCTCCCTCACTGGGCCCCACATAGGAGTAATGTTATAATAAAGTGAAGAATTCGGCCCTTTGTAATCACCCATGCAGCTCTTGCTAAAATTGGTTTGAATCATTGTTGAGCTGCCTTGGAAATTCCCAGCTGATAACAGAAAAGTGTAGTTATGACTTTTATAGAAATTCATTGGATTGTTAATGTAATCAAATAATAACATGGTAAATCGAGGCCAGCTACCTGTTGAAACCAACTAATTAAACAAGTATTCGCTTCAGTAAAGCGAAGGATATGAGTTACATTGGGCCCGATTTTAACACCCGGTCTCGGGTGCGTTCTCGGCAGGGGGGCCTCTAAAATCCCGAAATCGAGGAGCGGGACCGGATCGCGCCTCGATCCCGCCCACTTTCGGGTTCCGCGCTGACGTGCGGGGGTGCGTGCGCAGCCCCCGCTGGTGGGAATCCCGCAGGCAATTAAAGCCAGCGGGGTTCCACTTGAGTGTATTTATCTAGCTATTTCAGGTCATTAAATGACCTGATTGAGCTGTTTTTTTAACAAGTGTGGGATTTTACGGTGAAATGAGACTGTTTCCCATACTAGGGGAAACACTCACACTCTCAACGGACGTGTTGCAGCCAGCAGCCTGTGGCAGCTGCCAAGGTGCATTCCACAGGTGGGGGGGAGAGCCTTCACCAACGCAGGAGGACACTCCGTAACATTGGGCAACGCCTGCCCTCCACCACCCTCCTCCAAGCAAGAAGATTCACCGGCGTGGAAGGGCAACCCCTGTGCGAGGACACACTTTTCTACCGTGCACAACCCCGCAGACCTACACCTGCCAGATGGGTGCTGCATTGACATCCTCGGAGGACGAACAGCATGACCAGCCTCAGCAGCCTCGCAGTCCACGCCGTCCGCCTCAGAGACGTGCATCCCCACAACACGGTGCTGTGGCACATCCACCTGCACAGCAGGATGGAGGGCAACCGCAGAGAGAGATGCGTCGCAGGAGGCACTACCCTCCGCACAGGGTCTACAGACCGAGGCTCAGCTTCATGGACCTCTCTGAGCAGCAGTGCATACGTAGGCTCAGAGTCACTCGCCAGGTAGTCGCCGACATCTGCAGCCTCCTTAATGACGAGCTGCTCCCGGATGGACCAAGCAGCATCTTCTTACCCGTCGCCGTCAAAGTCACCACTGCCCTCAACTTCTTCGCCTCCAGATCCTTCCAGGGTGCCACGGGGGACATCACCGGGGTCTCTCAGTCGTCTGCACACAAGGCATAAGGCAGGTCACCGATGGGTTGTTCTGCAGGGCCTCGACCTACATCAACTTCGCCATGGATGAGCGCAGCCAGACGGAGAGAGCGGTTGGATTCCATGATGTGGCTGGCTTCCCACAGGTGCAGGGTGTAATCGATTGCACCCACATAGCAATACGGGCACCTCCACATGAGCCAGGGCTGTTCATCAACAGGAAAGGGTATCACTCCATGTGTGACCACCGCCAGAGATTCCTACACGTGTGCGCCAGATACCCTGGCAGCTGCCACGATGCCTTCGTCCTCAGGGAGTCCACCGTCCCGCCCCTCTTCCACGCACCCAACACCGGCAACGGCTGGCTCCTCGGCGACAAGGGATATCCCCTGCACACGTGGCTTATGACACCTCTGAGGAACCCCGTTACCGAGCCGCAGCGTCGATATAATGACAGCCACATTGCTACCAGGTCTACAATTGAGCAGGCTATAGGGCTGCTCAAGATGCGCTTCAGGTGCCTTGATCGTTCCGGGGGAGCGTTCCAATACACGCCACTCCGAGTGGGACGAATTATAGTTGTCTGCTGTGCCCTGCACAACATGGCACTACAGAGAGGGGTGCCGCTGGAGGAGGCCCCATGCACACCCGCCACCCACATTGAGGACGACAATGAGGAGGAGGAGGAGGAGGAGGAGTACGAGCGAGAGGAGGAGGAACAACCCATGGCCCGAACACCAGCTCACCTGCGTGCTCGTCAGGCCAGGGAGGTAATCATATGCCAACGGTTCTCCTAACATCACACTGTGTGAGGCGTTCACATGTCATAACGTGCACATACGAGGGTCCATACAGGCTCCCTCCACAGAAGAGTGGTGCCTGTACACCTGCACCCACTGTATTATGCCCAATGGGGGGGACGGGGTGGTCATCGTCATGATGAGGCGCACGGAAGGGACATATTGCACAAGCCGCAGAATTATGGACAAGAGGTGGCAGCATTGGTGAGAAAAAGTGACTTTATTTCGCGTTGCCATTCAAAGACTGGAAATAAAAAGATAACAAATAGACAAACACCCTGGAGCAATCCCTGTGTGCTCACGGAACTTTGGGTTTTCGTTTCCTGGTACCCCTACGTGGTGCTACCCCTGTGGCTCCAGCAGAGGTGGTGGCAGGTTGCTCCTGTTCATGCCCTGACCTGGTAGATGCTTTGGGCCGACGCCCCCTGTGTTTCGGTGCCCGTGAGGGCACCTCCACAGCCTTCCAGGCTGCAACCGGGGACATTCCCGGTGTCTCTCAGTCGTCTGCGCAGATGAGTCCTGCAAATACACCTACACCCACTCTGAAGTGACACACTGGGTGGCATCAGTGGTGGGTCCTCATAGGGATACCCAGGAGCGGGCATTATTGCACAAACCGGACAGGATTCGCGAAGACATGGCACTAGTGGAGCCAATATAATGTGTGATGTGAGTTGTTCTTTAATTCAATAGAAGTAAGAACCATGACAAACCCTCAAACACCCTTGTGCATCCCCTTCATGCTCACGACACGTTTGCCTTACGCTGCCTACTGCACATATGTGATGCATGCCCTGTGGCTGCAGCACAGGTGGTGGCAGGTTGAGTGAGGCTGGCCGTGAGAGAGATGCACGGGAGGGTGAGTATGGGATCGAGCCATGAGATTGTATGAGGATTGGGTTGCGTGGTAGTGGCGGGGTGAGTACTCGCGAGGTGAGTAGGTGCGGGTAAGATGAGGATGAGGTTTGAGTGGCTATGAGGGGTCATGTGACAGAGTAGTGTTGGCAGTGCCGAAGGAGATGTGGGGTGGGGGCAGTGTTGTGGCAGGCGGAGTGTAGGGGAAAGACTACGTGTTCTCACTGTGGCTGACCTACTGAGGTCATTGGTGCGCCTCCTGCACTGTATGCAGGTGGGCGATATGTTGGTGGCGCAGCTGACCCCCTCTGCCACCTCGAGCCAGGCCTTCTTGGTGGCAGAGGCAGGCCGCTTCCTCCCGGCCGCCGGGGGGAAGATCTCTGTCCTCCCCCTTCTCCTCACCCCATCTAATGATACCTGGGGTGAGGCATCATTAAACTGGGAGCAGCCTTCCCCCTGGGCTGCTCCATGCTGTAATTTTTTCTGTTTGTGGCAGCATCTGTCAGTGGAGGACTGCCCCTTTAAATAGAGCGCCTCCAGCTGACAGATCTTATTGCGCAAGCGCAGCCCGCCCGACGCGCAGATCAGCAGCGGGGAACCCGGAGGAGCAGGTAAGTGGCTCCAATTAGTGTGTTGCCTGCTGCGATCGCACGGGCAACCCACTAATTTCACCGGGCGCACTGGCCTACCCGCCGGGAACCCGCACCCCTGGTAAAATCGGGCCCATTGGCTTTGCAGGCCTTGTTACCCTATGGTGCTTGTATTGTACTGTGATTCTCATGCTAAATTTCTGTCCGTACTATTGCAACCGTAGCATGAAGTCATTGAAGGCAGCACCTGAATCTCACTCTAATTTGGAATCATAGGATCATAGAATGATAGAGCACAGAATGAGGCCATTCGACCCATCATGCCAGTGCTGGCTCTTTGAAAGAGCTATCCCATTAATCCCACTCCCCTGTTCTTTCCCTATAGCCCTGTAAATTTTTCCCCTTCAAGTATTTATCCAATTCCGTTTTGAAAGTTACTATTGAACCTGCTTTCAGGCAGTGCATTCCAGATCATAACAACTTGTTGTGTAAATTTTTTTCCCTCATGTCGCCTCTGGTTCTTTTGCCAATCACTTTAAATCTGTGTCCTCTGGTTACTGACCCTTCTGCCACTGGAAACAGTTCTTCCTTATTTACTCTATCAAAACCCTTCATAATTTTGAACACCTATCAAATCTCCTTTTAACCTTCTCTGCTCTAAGGAGAACAACCCCAGCTTCTCCAATCTTTCCCCATAACTGAAGTCCCTCCTTCCTGGTATCATTCTAGTAAATTTCTTCTGCACCCTTTCTAAGGCCTTGACATCCTTCCTAAAGTGTGGTGCCCAGAATTGAGCACAATACTCCAGTTGGGGCCTAACCAGTGTTTTATAAAGGTCGAGCATAACTTCTTTGCATCTATACTCTATGCCTCTATTAATAAAGATGTGGAGATGCCGGTGATGGACTGGGGTTGACAATTGTAAACAATTTTACAACACCAAGTTATAGTCCAGCAATTTTATTTTAAATTCACAAGCTTTCGGAGGCTACCTCCTTCGTCAGGTGAACGATGTGAAAATGAAATCCTCGAGATGAAATCGCATTTATAATTCACAGAACAATGCTTGGTGAGTACAGACAGTTTTTTCAACTGCCCGTTGCCAAGGCAATCAGTGTGCAGACAGACAGGTGTTACCTGCCAGGTCTCACAGAATATACAAATCACCAAATTAACACGGGACGCAACCAACAGAGTACCCTTTGTCGTCCAGTACTTCCCCGGAGCGGAGAAACTACGCCATGTTCTCCGCAGCCTTCAACATGTCATCAATGAGGACAAACGCCTCGCTATGGCCATCCCCACACCTCCACTACTCGCCTTTAAACAGCCACCCAACCTCAAACAGACCATCGTTCGCAGCAAATTACCTAGCTTTCAAGAGAACAGCGTCCACGACACCACACAACCCTGCCACGGTAACCTCTGCAAGACATGCCAGATCATCGACACAGATACCACCATCACACGAGAGGACACCACCCACCAGGTGCATGGTTCATACTCCTGTGACTCGGCCAACGTTGTCTACCTCATACGTTGCAGGAAAGGATGCCCCAGAGCATGGTACATTGGCGAGACCATGCAGACGCTGCGACAACGGATGAACGGACACCGCGCAACAATCGCCAAACAGGAGGGTTCCCTCCCAGTCGGGGAACACTTCAGCAGTCATGGACATTCATCCACCGACCTTCGGGTAAGCGTACTCCAAGGCGGCCTTCGAGACACACGACAACGCAAAATCGTCGAGCAGAAATTGATAGCCAAGTTCCGCACCCATGAGGACGGCCTCAACCGGGATCTTGGGTTCATGTCACGCTACACGTTACCCCATCAGCGAACAAATGTTATCTGTTTTTAATATAACGGGTCAGTTGCTGTCTTTTCTATGTTTCTACCTCTCTATCTCGGTTTTTTTTTGTTTGTTGTTTTTTTTTTGGTGATTTGTATATTCTGTGAGACCTGGCAGGTAACACCTGTCTGTCTGCACACTGATTGCCTTGGCAACGGGCAGTTGAAAAAACTGTCTGTACTCACCAAGCATTGTTCTGTGAATTATAAATGCAATTTCATCTCGAGGATTTCATTTTCACATCGTTCACCTGACGAAGGAGGTAGCCTCCGAAAGCTTGTGAATTTAAAATAAAATTGCTGGACTATAACTTGGTGTTGTAAAATTGTTTACAATCTATTAATAAAGTCCAGGATCCCATATGCTTTTTTAATAGCCTTCTGAACTTGTCCTGTCACCTTCAAGGATTTGTGTACATACACCCCCAGGTCTCTCTGTTCCTGCACCCCTTTAAAATTGTACCATTTAATTTATATTGCCCCTCCTCATTCTTCCTACCAAAATGTACCACTTCACACTTCTCTGCATTAAATATGTCCATTTCACCAGTCTGTCTATGTTCTCCTGAAGTCTGTTACTATCTTCCTCATTGTTTACCACATTGTCTAATTTCTCTCCTGAATGGCCTGGCTCTGATTTTACTGTTGTGCCCCCTTGCCCTAGACTTCCCCATCAGCTGAAAAAAATTCTCTCTATCTACCCCATCAATTCCTTTTAAAATCCTAAAAACCTCAATCAAATTGCCCCTTAATCTTTTATATTCCAGGGAATACAAGCTTAGTTTATGTAATCTGTCTGCATAATTTAACAATTGGAGCCCTGGTAACATTCTGGTGAATCTGCACTGCTTTCCTTCCAAGGCTAATATATTCTTTCTAAGGTGCAGTGCCCAGAACTGTACACAGTACTCCAGATGTGGTCTAACCAGAGCTTTGTATAGCTGTAGCAAAACTTCCTCCCCTTTATATTCTAGCCCTCTAGCTATAAAGGCTAACATTCCATTAGCCTTTTTGATAATTTTTTTAACTGATCACTACATTTTATTGATCTGTGTACATGGACTCCTAAAACTCTATGAAACCACCACTGTTCCTAGCTTTTCACCATTTAAAAAACACTTGGATCTATCCTTTTTTTGTCCAACATTGGATGACCTCACGCTTACCTGCGTTGAAATCCATCTGCCACAGTTTTGCCCACTCATGTAATCTGTCAATGGGCCGGATTTTGCTGTGAGCGGTGAATAAACAGTGCTTGCCGTTCGTTAGACTTACACTTGCCGATCGAGACTCTATGAGCTTTTGCACGCAAGTTCCTGAAAATTGGAGAGCCAAAAAGAATGGCGTCCTCTACAGGGCATCTGGAACCTGTGTGAACAGGGCAAGCAGCTGTCTATCCCCTTAACAAATCAGATTGACGCATCGTAAATGAGCCAAGCAGAGACAGAACGAGGAAGTATAAGTTAGAATAGTAAATTCAATGTCAAATCAGGTACTATAAGCAAAATAAAGACTGGGTAAGAAACATTGAATTAAGAAACTGGGATAAAATAGACAGAAAGAAAAAATAAAAAAACTGAAAGAATGAGACTCCACACTTGTTAAAGTTAATTTTCAGTGCCAGAGAGGTTGTTTGGCCGTCATTAAGACTTACCATGCCGTTAAAAGGGTACTTACATTAGAATGGACAAGCCCTAACTTTTTCTGGCATGCTTAGTCTGTATGTACGGCATCAGTGCAGGAACTTCATGCTGTTCCATTCATTTGAACAGGGAGCCAGCCGGTGAGATGCCAATCTCGCGAAGCTTAAGGAGGAGCAGTGTATCTTGTTCAGCAACTTCCGGATTTTTGCGTTTAACCCGTGCATGTGCGGTCGCTGGAAGTTGCTGACCGATTTGCGCAGAAATAACGGTGAGCACTGTTAACCTCCCCGTGATTTTCACAGCAAAATCTGGCCCAATGTCTCTCTGTAATTTTATCATCCGTCTACACTACTTACTATGTCGCCAATCTTTGTATCATCGGCAAACTTGGATATGTGGCTCTCTATTGTGTTATCTAAGTCATTAACAAATATAGTGAATAGTTGAGACCCCAGCACAGATCCTTGTGGGCCACCACTAGTCACTTCCTTCCAATTTGAGTACATATTTGAGGAGAAAAAATTTGCAGGTCTATGTGGAAAAAGCGGGGGAATGGGACTAACTGGATTGCTCTTACAAAGAGCCGGCACAGGCTCGATGGGCTGAATGGCCTCTTTCTGTGCTGTAATGATTCTATGACTCTATATCCATTATCTCTACTCTCTGTCTTCCACCACTTAACCAATCTCCTAACACAGGCACATCTCTAATTCTCTACATTTCCCCTGCCACATTGTTGCTAAATATAGTTGTCTAAATCACAGGGATGGTATTCTGTATATTAAGAGATGACTTTAACATGAAATAAGTCAAATAATTTAAGGTTATTTGTCCTCAAATAGTGCATTATTTCTGCAGGAAGGGAAATGGTTGGGCCAAGAGCGAGAGAGAGAGAGAGAGAGAGAGAGTATTATTGGCAACACCCGACAAGTGGTTTAATCTTAAAGCCTTTTAAATTCCCAGAATGATGATATTTCTACGCATGCTTCTCAGAGTAAATAAACATTTTGAGAGTTCTAATCTGACCCTGCTATGAGAGCCTTGTACTCAGAAAACACAGGGGCTGCCTGGGCTCCTGGGTGAAAGAGCAGAGAAAGAGGAGCAATTGTTAGCCGATGTATAGTCAGAAATAAAGGCTGAAAATATTGAGGCTTTTCTCACTAGAGCAGATAAGATTAGGGGGGAGTAATGGAGGTTTGCAAAATTCTAAAAGGTTTTAAGAGGATAAATAGTGAAAGATTGTTTCCATTGGTTGGTAATAAGAGGGCGTCAATTCAGGGTTATCACAAGAAGAATGATGGTGGAAATTAGAAGAAATGTTTTCACACAGAGGAATTATTAGAAGGTGGATTGCTTTGCCACAAGTGGTAATTGAGGTAAAAACTATATCATAATTGAAAGCAGAATTGGATAAGTTTTTGAGGAGCCAGCACTGACAAAGTCTTGGATGGTTTCTTTCTGTGCTGTAAATACTTTGATTCTCTGCTTACAACTTGCTCGATCCTCAAAGAAAGGAGACTACCAGGAAAACCAACTGAAGAGCACTCAATTCCTGGAACTGTGCTCCAGTTGTTTGGAGGCTGATTCAGAAGTCCCGTTATGCTTCTGGACCCAATAACAGTTTCAGTCAGAGACCCAACAGCGCCAATGAGCCCGTCAATAAGGAATGTGGAGCCCGTCAAAGTAAAGAGGGGAAGGGCAGACAAAGCGAGCAAAATAAAAGTGGTTAGTTTTTTAAAATTTTAATCAAAATTGTATTTTAAATGTGTACTTTAGTAGGATATGGTTACTATTCCAACAATAGAGCTCTTTCTCCAAAGTTAGTAGCTTTGTTACTGTAATATTAGCGTTTATTTACAGTCACACTGCGTGAAAGAAAGACTTGCCTTTCATGACCTCAGAACGTTCCAAAGCATCTTCCAGCCAATGAAGTACTTTTTGAAGTGTAGTCACTTTTGTAATTTAGGAAACGCGGCAGCCAATTTGTGCACAGCAAGATCCCACAAACAGCAATGAGTTAAATGACCAGATCATCTGTTTTGGTGATGTTGGTTGAAGGATAAATATTGGCTGGGACAATGGGGAGAACTCCCCTGCTCTTCTTCCAATAGTGCCTTGGGATTTTATTACAGCCACCTGAAAGGGTAAGACAAGGCCTTGGTTTAACATCTCAATCGAACGAGCTGACAAGCTATAAAACTGGCTGGCCCAATGCGACTGGACTTTCTCTGGAACTGGAGCAGTCTAACTGTTAAAATTAACGATAACTCTGCGGAGCTGATTTCTTCAAAAATAAAAAGGTAGACTCGCCCAGGCTACAAATGTTTTTTTTTATCTTGTAATTGAGACGAATGAGACGGGAGACTCCTGACAGCGGATTGTAGCTCATCTCAACGGACAAAATGCACTGCATTGATAGATTAATGTACAGCAATAATGAAAACACAGCGATTTAAAATGGATTTATCGGGGCCGGCACAGAGTTCAGATTCTGTGCTTTATATTAGTGACAGACACTCAGAAACTGTTAATTTTATTTACTGCCTGCTTCAATGCAGTGTCAGGTTTGTAATAAAATAATTATGGCATGGTCATTTGTAGTGTAGAGATCGCAGATAATGGTGAAGCATTTTAACAAGAATAAAAAAAAAATTCAATTCGTTTCTTGTAATGAGATGTCCACAATTGCTCCATTACCAGCAGTCTACACTAATCAGGCTTTATTTTCCTTCTCCCTGCTTCATTCTACTCCTTATCAATTCAGAAACACAACGCCCATTTTAAAACATTTTCCTTTGTGCATCTTTGCTCTTTATCCAGTCTCCCCTATTGCTTATGCTTTCAGGTTTTGTCTTCCTCTGTCTCCCTGGCCCCAATTTTAATTCCTCCCACCTGGCGGAAACCAGGAGGCCTGGAGGCCTGAGCAGAGGAGCAGTGACGGCTTCCCTACGAGGCCAGACAGGCTGGATCATAGGCCAGAAGAGGCCCAGGTAGGTACGTTTAAAAAAAAAAGTTTTTTAAAGGGGCAAGAGTGTTCCTCTGGACCCCACAAGGAAACCTGGGGCCTCCTTTGTCCAGGGCCTCCCCCTTCCTCTCCCCACATCGTGATTGCCAACCCCCTCCCCCCACCACTTACCTGACTGCCAGGAACCGTTCCCGTGTATCCCTGATGCCGGCCATCTGCTGCCCGAATTTCTGTTCCTGCCCGTCGGTCAAGGAATCGGGGCCTGGATATGGAGACAAAGCCCAGAAGTTAAAATCTCTCCGGGCCTCACCATGCGAGCTTCTTGCTCGCCCTGGCCCCTCGCACGGATGGATCCCGCCCCGCAATAATGCTGGGCCCTCTCTCTCTTAAAGTGCCTATGCCACTTTATCTCTGCTAGGAGCAATTTTGCCTCTTTCACAATCATTGCCTGAGCCGGTTTCTCCCATTCTCCTGCTATCCTCTACTATCTGCCTGGTTCCCGCCCGCATTATCATTTCCAGCATCCACAGTATTTTGCTTTTGCTTATCATTTCCCTTTCCTTACTCAGTTATAATTGTATTCAGCACTGCCTTGCAAGATAACACAATGGGGACAATTCACAGTGGGAACCATCTCTCCATTCTTCGGCTTTCCTCTGACCTGCCTGTGAAGACTTTCTTCAGGAGAAAATGGATTTTAAAACCCAGGCAGAAATCATCAAGTAAAGTACTGTGATCCTTCAGCTTAAATCCTCCCACCGCATATATCTATGATAACGCTGAGATGGAGACATAAAGATGTCTGGACTTTAGCTACAAGAAATCAATGTAGAAGTCCCTGCACGCTTTGGGTGTGAGATTCCTCTGTCATGATTCTAGTCATGATTTGTTAGGCCTCAATCCCAGCCATCCAGCTGCATCACATATATTGAAAGCTCTGCACACACCAACATAGCCAGTCACCTCTGCACCTAGGTGACAGCTAAATCCCGGGCAAAACAACTGGAGTTAAAACACTCGGGGATTGCTACATGGCTCTTCATTTTGTGATAAATAAAAGCCTGGTATTATCCACCTTCTGATATGACAACAGGCCCTAGTATTAAATGTACTTTTCCAGCATCAAAGCTCCCTGTATAATTCTTTTCATTATCAAATTCGAGGGGACACAAGTTAAAAACGAGGAAGCAGATAGTATAATAGGACTCAAGAGGCAACAGAAGTGTTTCCGGAGAGAAGGGATCGAGGGATATGGTGAGCAGATGAGTAGGTGGGGCTGATCTATGAAAAATGATTTAGAATCATTGACAGTGGGATATGGGGTTTATTCCATTGGGGAAGATGGCTGTAAAGAAAGAAAGAACTTCCATCCATAAAATGCCTGTCACATCCTCAGGATGTCACAAACGCTTCACAGGCAATGAAGTACATTCAAAGTGTAGTCAACGTGGTGATATAATTATTGTTGTCGTGTGGACAAACACGACAGCCACTTTCTGGATAATCTTTTTTGGTGGTGTTGGCCAAGACGCCAGGAGAATGTCCCTGCTCTTCATTGAATATTGTCATGTGATCTTTTATGTCCATCTGAGCAACCTTGGTGAAATGTCTCATCTTGAATGACAGCACCTCTGAAAGTACAGCACTCCCTCAGTACATCGCTGAAGTGTCAGCCTCAGATTATGTGCTCAAGCCTCTGGAATGGAGCTTGAACCCACGACCTTCTGACTTAGAGGTGAGAGGGCTATCACTGTGCCAAGGCTGACGCTACCAGTCCAGCTGTGAAACTATGGTGAAACATTTGTCTGTTTGTGACAGGTGTCTCTTGAACCAAGGATAGCTCCCACAATATATCACAAATAAATTCATAGTTTCTTTGAATTGTGGAGCCCCTGCTTGGCCAGATGATAAAATAGTCTCACATGATTCCAGACTCGCCTTACAATGAAAAACCCACACAACATAAATTGTAGACAATTAAAATGATATATCTCTTTACTTCCTCACAAGACTTTGTTCTGCATGTGGGCTCAACAAAATGAGGGATGTCAGTGCAGAGAAGGGCAATGCTTTCTTGTGACGACAGCCCTATCAGGCAGTCCTAAGTTATGGTTGACATGGGACAGATGTAATGCATAGGGCCTTATGTTGCCTTGAGAAAATCATTCAACCAGCCCTCCGTTTCCCACCCCCATCCTACAGAAAAGCACTAATGTGACATTCTCAATTTCCCTGCTGCTCTGTGTGAGGTGACGAAATAAGAGTAAATTCTATGTATAATGGTCCCCTGATGTCTCAAAGGAAAAATGCATCATACAGGCCAGAAGGTCCCGGGTTTAATACTCAGTGTGCGTGGAGTTAGCTCTCAGCAGCTGCAGTGCTTCGATTGGCCTCAGTGCTCATGGTTCGGGGTGGGGAGGCGGGGTGGAAATCAGCCAGACTTATCACTCCTGGTCACTATCCAGTAACCCCTTCCTGAAAATGTGTGTGGATGGCAGGTAGGACAGGATCAGGCTCGACTGTGATGTCCTCCATGATTAGATAGCCTAATGACAATGTCTAGGCTCATACGTGAAGAATGGCCATTTTGGTGAGAAAGTTCTTTTGCTTTCACGTCATCTTTCAGATGAGACATTAAACCAGGTGGATGGAAAAGATCCCATGGTGTCCTGGCCAAAATTTATCCCTTAAGCAACATGACTAAAACAGATTACCTGGTCATTATCACATTGTTGTTTGTGGGACCTGGCTGTGTGCAAATTGGCGGCCACGTAAAGCACTTTGGAACATTCTGAGGTCTGTGTAGGCAGGAACTCAACATGAATATGCAATTAGCATCAAAACAGGAAGTTCTGTCAGAAACAGCCATGTGCTACAAGTCAGTGAGATCTCCTGCAGTGCGCTATTCCTGATAGTAACATGCCCAATCAGGAGTTTTCCCCTCCCATGGCATTACGTAAAGAAGAGCAGAGAGTTCTCCTAGTGTCCTCCCTCAAACAACACCATCAAAAACAAATGAACTGGTCTTTCATCTCATGGCCGTTTGTGGGATCTTGCTGTGGTATTTGACATGTGCAAAGCATGAAAGGTCATAGAGTCATAGAAGTTTACAACATGGAAACAGGCCCTTCGGCCCAACATGTCCATGTCGCCCAGTTTATACCACTAAGCTAGTCCCAATTGCCTGCACTTGGCCCATATCCCTCTATACCCATCTTACCCATGTAACTATCCAAATGCTTTTTAAAAGACAAAATTGTACCTGCCTCTACTACTGCCTCTGGCAGCTCGTTCCAGACACTCACCACCCTTTGAGTGAAAAAATTGCCCCTCTGGACCCTTTTGTATCTCTCCCCTCTCACCTTAAATCTATGTCTCCTCGTTATAGACTCCCCTACCTATATAAATGCAAGTTCTTTCTTTACCCAGAACTCCATCCTCAGGTTGATCACCATTTGTGTGAAAAACCTTCTGACATCAGCCTTTGTCTAGTTTGAGCCTGTGTCACCTCGATCTGACGTTAAGGATTTGTCTTGTGGCTCTTCCCTGCACTGCTTTCAGGGCTTGAATGAGTCCCTTGTATCTTGGTGACCAGAATGGGACACAGTATTCGAGGTGTAGTCTGACCAGAGCACTGTACAGCTTCAGCATGATTTCCTTGTACTCCACTGTTTTGGCTTTATAGTTCAGCATTCTATTTGCCATGTTGATTGCCGCTTTGCAGTGATTGCACATGGCAAATACCACAGCAAGATCCCACAAACAGCCATGAGATGAAAGACCAGTTCATTTGTTTTTGATGGTGTTGTTCGAGGGAGGACACGAGGAGAACTCTCTGGCCTTCTTTACGTAATGCCATGGGAGGGGAAAACTCCTGATTGGGCATGTTATCAGCAGGAATAGCGCACTGCAGGAGATCTCACTGACTTGTAGCACATGGCTGTTTCTGACAGAACTTCCTGTTTTGATGCTAATTGCATATTCATGTTGAGCTCCTGCCTACACAGCAACAACTCAACACATTGACAAGAAAATGTAAAGCAAGCTATTGAAAAGGCTACAACAACCATCTAAAGAGTTTTTATGTCCATATAAAGTGAAAGAAGATTAAAGATTCACGTTATTTATCACCAGAAGAGGGTTTCTGAAAGCACTTGGACACATTCACAGATGGTGCCTTTGAGGTGGTGATACATGCAGTGAGGCAAAGGAAGACTGCCCAGATTGACACTCAAGGGCACCCTCCCTAGAGAAAAGTCATCAAAAATTCCTGGCAGGAAATAGCTGACACAGTAATTGCTCTCTGCAACACCCAGAGGACCTGGCTGCAAATGTGGAAGAAGACAAGTGGGTCGGTAACCAAAGGTCATAGATTTAAAATAATTGGCAAAAGAACCAGAGAGGAAATGAGGAGAAATTTTTTCACACAGAGGGCTGTTAAGATCTCGAATGCACTACCTGAAAGGGTGGTGGAAGCAGATTCCATAGGAACTTTCAGACGGCAATTGGACATGTACTTGAAGAGGATTAATTTGCACGGTTATAAGGAAAAAGCTGGGGTGTGGGACTAAACGAGCCAGCATAGGCACGACAGGCTGAGTGACCTCCTTCTGTGCTGTAACATGCTATGATTCTATGATTCGAAGACAGCAGACCTGAGGAAATGTGCCAGAGTAATGCTACCCCGCAGGTTCCTACAGCAAGTGTCTGTTCCAGTAAAGCCACAGTGTCTCATCAGAACTCTCTTCCTGATTTCCCCTCCAACATTTTGATGCAACCTTACAATGCTTTGATTGCTTAGCGTGCATGGCAATACAGCAGTATGGCACACATACAGGCTGCTACTTACATCTGAAACTGTTATCACACTGAAATCCTAATGGGACTACACACAGTAAATCCTTCCAATAACATGATGCGCATTCAAATACTGACACACAGGATAAGCTGCAGGCTGGGCACATGTCTGTCATCATATCTGTCCTTAAGATTACAACACCTCAAGGCTACTTTCCTGCTTGAAGGACAAGATGGCACATAATTAAAGGGAACAGATCCCAAATAATGTGGGTCCAAAAGTTTCATTGAGAATTCCACCCGGGACACGCTTGCCTATGAAAATATCTAGGGAATACGGAAGGTGAAACTTCAGCCGTCCACCAAGATCGGAGCTAGTGCCATCCTACTATTGTTGCGTCTTGTTCCCTTCTCACTGACAGACAGATATACACAATCAAAATGTGCCACACATTATACTGCAACGCAAGCTCTGTTTGAAGTTATTTCTTGGTGCCAGCAATGTGACATATGTTCCTCCTCTGTTAGTGTAGGCTTGGAAGAGCAGCTTGCCACTGGCCCCAAGCAAGCCAGCACCTTGCAATGTTTGCAAGCACCATCGTAAATACACAAATCCCAGAGGATGCTGATATTAAGTTTGAGGATGTATGAGTCTCGGTATAGATAAGAAGCAGCTAGCCAGAGCATGAGCAAGCAGCAGCTGGCCAAATGGCTACATGGATACTAGCAATGACCCTATGTACTTTGGGACACCCTGCAGCGTGGTGAAATTGGACAGTGTGTTAAAGAAAATAAAAGTGGTGGCACTGCTCAAAATTACATCAGTCACCTGTGGGCAGGAAATTCACTGTTACTCCAGATGTTTCCTATTCTAGTTTGGAAAGAGTCAAAGGCATAAAGCTGATGGTGAAAGTGAGCTTGATTGCAGCTAGCAGTGCTGTCCCTATTGGTGGTGCTCCTGCAGTAGAGCATACATGTGCAAGCTGATCCTATGTTGGCAGATGGTGTCGCCAAAGAGCATAGACACCAGTATAGACCAGTTGGGCCGAATTGCCTGTTTCTGTGCTGTTAATTCTATGCAAATACAAGAAAGGTCACCATATACTTTAGAGTTCTTAGTTAAATGTTTGCTTCCCGGGGGTGAGTTTGCCTCATGCTTGCCTCCGCAGGGCAGTGATGTGGTATGTTTGCTTTCCTAGTAGTCTCATGGTCCGTTTGCAGCTGATTTCTTTGTAGCTCAGTGACCGCTCTCGTCATACATCCAACAGTTTAGCTCATCCATATTTTAAAGATGCCGGGCAATTTTTCTGACCTTTGCCTCTGGCAAAGATGAGGAAAAAGGGGCAGAGTCAGGTTCCCCCCCCACCACCTCCTTTACGGTTTCCTGTGTTCTCTGGAGCCTCTCTGGAGTTGTGGAACTGGGCCTGGATCGGCAGTCGGCGCAGGTCCATTGCAGCTACTTTAATGAGGTGAGAGAGTGCATTTCCAGCTTCCTGCTTCATTTTTTCGGTGTCTGGAGGTAATTGTGGCCTTCTGGCTGCTAATCTCCAGTAGGTGTCAATCTCAGGCCTGGGGCTGCGCTCAAATTTTCTCCACCTTCTGCTAAGACTTGGCCCTGTCAGGGGGCTGGCCTGCACTAGTCTTTCCCCCAGGTCATGTTAATAGCTTGTGACAGGAAATACCAGCGATCCTGGGCCTGTGCACTTTGGGTGGGGGGGGGGAGGGGAAAGCTGCTCTGTACTTTCCAGCAGCTTCACTTGTTCTTACCACTTCCCCCCTCACACCCCCGCCCCCCTAACCCCCAGCCATCAGAGATCAGTAAGTTTGACAGAGAGCAGAGATCAAAATGTAGAAAGTTTACCCTTGGGGAGCTCACCTCTGTACCTTTGGGTTCATGATGTGGAGATGACGGTGATGGACTGGGGTTGACAAATGTAAGGAATCTTAAAACACCAGGTTATAGTCCAACAGTTTTATTTGAAAATCACAAGCTTTCGGAGGCTTTCTCCTTCGTCAGGTGAGTGTGGGATCCCACACTCACCTGACGAAGGAGAAAGCCTCTGAAAGCTTGTGATTTTCAAATAAAACAGTTGGACTATAACCTGGTGTTGTAAGATTCCTTTGGGTTCAGACTGAGAAGCAGAGCAGTCCCTTTAAGGGTTAACTCCTGTGGTTTAGTTTGATCTCACTGAAGGGACGCAATGGCTATGTCCAACATCTGCCTGAGTTCACTCTGACTGCATTGCCGCGGTTGCTATCAGTTCAGTTCATTTAGTCCCAGAACAACCACTGATTGATTGATGTGGACGGGCTCATTTTCAGCAGCTTTTCTTTTGCTCATTGCTTGCCAGAGTTACGTGCATGCAGTGAATTAATGTACTGCATCGCGGCGCTGCAGTCAAACCCCATTTTAACAGATGCGTCTGAAGGAGCACACAGCAACCTGCAGCCTCAGCATTGTGCAGACTGTGTGCTTGGTTGGCTTGTGTCAGAATCAGTATTTCTGCTGCTCCAGGTCTGTCCTCAGGATCATATAATCCAGGGTTTTACTAATAATATTCCAATGGCAGCTGAACTGCTCCGTTACTGTTGCCGTGAACAGCAGGAACTGTTTGTTTGGTCTTTTGTCTCAATTGCCTTTGGACTACCACTTCCCAGAAGGAGCAGTGATTGGGGAATGTTTGAGGGGGGAGCTAGCATTGAAAAATCAAAAGCAAAATACTGCGGATGCTGGAAATCTGAAATCAAATCAGAAAATGCTGGAAATGCACAGCAGGTCAGGCAGCATCTGTGGAGAGGAGAAACATAGTTAACAGGGGTGATTTTAAACCCCAAGAATGGGTGGGTTGGGGGCGGGTGGGAGTCGAAAATAGTTGTTTTTTGGGTCGCGACCGCAACCTGGCTTTATTTCCAGGTTTAACTTGGGCGGGTAAAAGTACAGGCTTCCCACTGGGAATGCAAAGTCCGAAAATTTTGCAGTTGTGACCCAAAAAAACAACTATTTTCAATCCCACCTGCCCCCATTCCCAACTGTTCTTGGGGGTTAAAATTTCCCCCTACGTTTCAGGTCAGTGACCTTTCGAAAGATCATTGACCTGAAACATTAACTCCGTTTCTCTCTCCGCAGATGCTGCCTGACCTGCTGAGTGTTTTCATTTTTAGCATTGAACAAAATTTATTTCACAATCTGATGTTGAAAATAATTCTCCTGATAGCTTAGTGGGTAAAGGCACTGCTCATATTATAGACCGGAAGATCCTGGAGTTGTTCCCTGGTTTGTGCCGAGTTAGCTAATCTCAGCCTAGGCTGTAGTTGATACACTGCAATTAATCCTGGCATCTCTCATTAAGGAACAAAGGAAAAAACAGGCAGAGTTCCTGCTCCTGAATGCTATCCAGTAATACCTGCTAGAAAATGAGGCGTGCGTGAGAGTGTCTATGGACAGGAGCAGGTCAGCTGTGATGCTGCCCACAGTTGAATATCCTGCTAATACTCACTATCTTGGCTAACCGGTAAAGAATGGGCACATGGTACAGGAGGGGTGGCTGGCGCCCGTAGGACCGTCCACCAGCAAGAGTCAACACTGTCAGGAGAGAAGGGGGAAGAAACAGGAAAAAATAGTTTAATAAATTGATTTAGTCAAATTGCAGTTATCGATCTTCAGCCTGAAACCTGTTAATTGTGGCTCTCCCTCACTGCTGCAGTGGAAACATAATCATCCCATTTATCAAACGACTCCAATCAATCAAACCTCCTCAGCACTGATTCAAGTTGCTCCTTGTTTGAAACAATGTCCTTCCCAAATGGAGGCTTCTATTCGCAGGCCTGACTGTCTTTGGCTCAGATTTGCACTAAAATCAAAACATAATATTCTTTTATATAACATCTGTTTTGCTCACTAACATTGCTGAATAGCTGTTAGGTCACAGAGGGATCCTGCATGATAACAAAGTTGAGGGGCTGAAATGAAGCTATAAACCACTGAAGCAAGGGCTAAGTGATTTATCCATGTCATCTGAACCCTGAGATTTTGTTACTGCCCTGTCACTACTCTCAATCTGCTATTATTTTCCAACACTTGTTTGTAAAGGACCGAAGACGATTAAAATCCAGGTACAACATCTGTGACAAAGATGCAGTATTACAATATTATCTAAAATCTATGGCAGTGTTATACAGGTTCACTGTTTATAGGTATAGTGGATGATTTCTGACATTGTTTGTATATTGATTGCCTGTGTTATGTGGAGATAGAAGAGGCTGGAAAGTAAAAGAGCCCATTGGGTTTTAACAGCAATCTGACACCTTCATTTTTACTGACACCAGCTTTTTATTTCCAGAGTTTTTAACTGAAATCAAATTCTGAAACTGCCATGGTGGGTATTAAACTCACACACTCTGGATTATTAGTCCACTCCTTTGGATTGTTAGTCCAATAACATAACCACCACACTACCATACCCCTGTATGGTAAATCTTTCTTGTCATGTCTGGGGAAGACAGAAGAGCCATGATACATTGATACATTGTATGTCATAGGTTGGAAGCAAAAATCTCTGCTTACAGCATCGTGATGTAAATATGGATTTTAAAAAAAATTAATGGGAAATTCTGGCAGTTTAGATAGCATTTGGAATTTCTTTACATCACCACAGAATATCAGTGAGTGCAGGTTACAAAGATCCAAATAAACATTTTGATTACATGACCGATCGAAGTATATTACTTTTTTTCGCATTTTTTTCCTTCTTGCAATAAAGTGCCAAGTTATTCAATCTATTGAACAATGCATGCTCCCTGGTTCTCCAATAATCAGATCAGTTCTGTGCAATCACACACCTCTCCAACCTTTGTTGTAAATATGAACCGGGGGGAGGCATCGCTGTGTTCTTCATTAGAAAATAAACACATGGAAGTGGCACAAAACCCATTTGTTGTTCCTTTGGGAAACCTGATAGCTGCTATGAGAATGATTACCCCACCCCGCAATGGAAATGTAATTGTTCCATTCATTAGATCAGTCTCACTGAGCAAAGCCCCTTGGTAGTGATTTCGCTGCACTGGGAATCAAACAGCGTCTTATGAACTGTCATAAATACTACTATTTCAGTAAATACTGTCATAAATACTACTATATCAGTAAATACTACTATTAACATTGGGAGTTTGCTAAGGATGACCCAGGGTTTGTTACCCCTTTTTCCCTCTTATATATTCTGGAATTTGTAACGGTCTATTCTGGCGGGTGTGTGGGTTTCTGCGAAAGAATCCTCGCTGTGACAGACTATTGCCAAGATCGGGTGCCTGTTGCAGGTCCGCAAGCAGTACGGAGTTGCAAATGTAAAAGAGTGGGTTCTGTCCTTCTTCCATCAGCATTGGAAGTGACTTAAATGCTCTTGATTATTGCCATTTACTTTATTTGCATTAGGAGCTTGGTTTTCCAGACTGCTCGATTGGAAATGCAAGTTTAAAGTATCTAATCAATAACCAGATTTTCGCATGTTTACTGCTGACATGTGCTACTCAAGAAAGCAGTGTTCTCTTGGGTCATGTCAAATGATAATATAATGCTGCACTGTGCTGTCTTCCAATTATTGACACTTTGAGCAATTTTTTTAACTATATCTAGATATTATGGAATCGTATGTTCAAAGTGAAAGAGATGCCTTTTTCCTTTCAGAGTCCCTCATTGCTTCTGACTACACTCAACAGAGCTCCTGCCTTTGATTTTGAAAAAATATCTTGGTCAGCAGCCGAGGCACTTAGTTGGCACAGGAATCTGCTTATGCCAATTAAGACCAATTACGATTTTAATATGATCATGAGAGTAACATTTATTAATATCAGAAAATGATGGGTATGCACAAGGGATGCTGACAGATATGTTCTGTATTCCAGCATTTTCTGTTTTTATTTCAGATTTCTAGCATTTGCTAATTTTCTTTTTATTTCTATTTATTAATATATTCTCCATGCTCCCAACGTTATGTGAAAGAAGTTTAATCGAGCTGTGAATAAAAATGAAATCAACAGTGACAAGCTCTTAGCTGCAGCCTGCTCTTTATTTTACCCAATGATTGGTTGCGTTGACTGTTTGTATAATTTAGTAGTTCTCCTATTAGTCATAGGTGTCTGTCTCATAATTGGCCAAATCAATAGCAATCAATTTTGGATTCTGCCTACCCACTTTATGAAAACCATAAATCATTTCTTGATATAAATTTGTGACGAAAAATTGCAGACGTTTAGAGAAGCTGCGGGTAGATGAGATAAGTTGAGTTTGAGTTTGTTTTGTGAACTACATATGGTGGTCGTGACTTTTCTGGGGAAGGAGGAGGGTCTTGGCATAGAGGCATAACCAAGATTGGGAACTCATGAGTTACAGTGTTGCCTCATGTACTTCTAATGACCTGCTCCAATTATTCAATGAAATCTGTCACCAATACTGGTTTTGTAGGTGGTTGGAAATGAGAGTGACTATGTGAACTGAAACTGTAAAACTGATTTTGCGAGAAGAAAGGGACAAGTGAATGGGACCTGAAGTGAGGTTACATTCTATCATTAATAGCAAACTTACATTGAACTACAATGTACCCAGTTCTGATGTTGGTCATCGACCTGAAATGTTAACTCTGTTTTCCTCTCCACAGACGCTGCCTGACCTGCTGAGTATTTCCAGCATTTTCTGTTTTTATTTCAGATTTCCAGCATCTGCAGTATTTTGCTTTTGTTCCTGAGCTACAGTGTGGTGCAATTTTGTTTCACCGTGAATTTTTAGCAAGTTTCAATCAGACCATTTGTTAGCCTGGAACTGGAATTCGTGAATTCCGTCACAATCTTGACGATGCCCCCACGACAAGGTGCTGAGAGAGGTCTAAAATGGATGGTGTTGAGGATCATATGGAAAAAGAAAATTTTGTTATTTCCTTTGGGATCTTCAGGCTCCTTTAAATCTTTGGCCACCTCTCCAGCACCAGCCCCACTGCACTACCAACAGAATCCTACTCTTTGGGAGCGATGGGCTCGCTCTTGGGAGCATGGCTCCTGCTGGGAGACTGTCCTCCATACCAAATGACCCCCAAACTGGGAAATTGGGTCAGGGTTATGGCAGGGTCACAGCAGGGGGCAAAAATCCCTCTTCCCTGTGAAGAGAATCCAGCCCATAAACTATAAGGGAGTGAAATTCATCTCGGGCGGCAGTGCAAAACTGACGATAGTGAATCGGTTTTATATTCCACCTGATTTTCTTTTCCATGGAGAAATGATGGCAGAATTCAAAGGTAGACTCAGCTCTGAATCTCTTATACCAAAGAGCCTAAGTGCAGCTACGATAAAGGGAATCTGTTGTTATGACAACAAAGGATGATTCTAGTCTAACTCAAAAAACAAACCAACCTAACCAACTAACTAATCAACCCAACCGATCAAAGCAAACTGACCAACCAACCACCTAACTCAGTGAACTAAATTAGCAACATCTCGCATTGATACAGTGACTGTAATGTAGCAAAAACTTTCCAAGACTCCACAGGTGGGAGTTGGACACCAGCAGAAGTTGGAAAGGAGTTCGGCGAGAAGGCAAAAGGTGTGTTGAAGAGATTGTTTTAAGGAAAGGAGGGGTGATGTAGCAAGGATGATATGGAGCAAGAATTTACAATAGAGCAAAGTGTAGGGTACACTGGGGACCAGAGGTGCTGCAACCAATCAAACCAACCAATCAACTTAACCAAAATAACCAACCAATCAAACCAACCCAGCCAATCTAACCAATCCCAATCAACCCAACCAGCAAAATACCTAACCAATCAACCCAACCAAACTAACTAACTAACCAACCAATTAATGTAAATAAACTGAACAAATATATTTAATAGATTTGGATGACATTTCAGATCTGACCCAGATGGATGCTAATCTATCATATATATTATCTTAATCACTTGCATAATATCTTAATTTGAATGTTATTGATCATAATATTAGACCATGTTTATCATATTGTTAGCTTATTGTCCTAGATATTGAGTTTTGCCTTTGGGAACCAATGACATTTTTCATAGTTTTCTCTCTTTTTTGGTTATTTCCTCTTCCATGAAATGAAATAAGCCAGGAACTGTCCATAACAGTGAGAATTGTACAGGGCTTATTGGAGAGAACAGGGTTGAAGGGTCAAATGGTATTTTCTCATTTCCTTTTTCTTGTGTTCTCGTGATATTAATTTAATAGTGCATTGGATTATTTGTCAGAGAACCTATAAAGAATTCATTCATTGAGTTAAATCAGGGAACAATGCAGCATTCAAATCCCACTGGGCATAACTGATGGTTGAACTGCAGTAAAGTAAATGATTAATTATCCTTTATAAATACATTCAATCAATAAATAAATGTATTTAATATTTACTCTTTAGGATGCTTAGGCAAAGATTGATCGACTGATTAGAATGAACTTTAAGCTGGGGCCCAGTCAATGAGCCCCCTCTCCCATCATTGCACTAAAATTGGGCAGAAATCAATACCATTGTTAATCAAATCATGTCTCATTGGAAAAGTAATAGCTAATTAGTGCAGAGGTATCCTCAATTAATTCAGGGACTGTACATTACCATTTAGTGTTATTCACTGCAGCACAAATCCACTCTGCCCAGTTGTAAGTCCAGGACAAAGGAGGGTGTAAATGATAAATGTGATGCTAAAGGCTTACTTTCACTAAAGACATCCTCGACAACTGAAGGACAAAATTGAAGACTGAGTGTGTCGATCTAACTGGATTAAGCCAGTCAGTGGAGAGGGCTGAAAAAAAATTATAGGGTCCCAAAAATTTGACATTTCAATAAATCAAGAATGAATTTGGAAAGCTGGTCATCTCCTCAACATCAAATCTGCAAAGGCAGAGTCTCAATGCCCAATTGCTTGATATGTTGGCTTTTCCTGGATGTTAGACAGAAACTGCAAGTCATTCATAAAGATTTGAGGTATGTGATGGGCATCCATTTTCTTTTCTTTACATTTATGCCCAGGGAATTCTTTTGAATCACTTTGTGTGTAACCTTGCTGCAAGTAAATAAGCATTTTGTTTTGAAAACCACAAAAAAAACCCAAATGAAAGATTTCTGGTAACACCGGGAAGTACGAATGCAGCGCCAAACCTATAGGAGCAGAAGATCTGAATTGACTCTTAGGAGTCAAAGTATTGTGTACAGTATGTAAAATAACAGTTGACCGCGAATCTGAAATGACTGTAAAGCAATCATAATGTTCGATGTTTTGCAGTGTGCATCAGAAGTCCTCAATTCCATTACTGCTTCGAAAAACACTGTAGTGCAGCTTTCATTCCATATTTATTCCACGAAGTGAACAGTGATTTCACTGCCCACTCACTCGGCAATTCACTCACCTGAAAATAGTAATACACTCGAGTGGATTATCAATTAAGAGTTGCCAGATGTGCATGGCATTCCAGATAACTTGTAAACAGTGCTAACGTTCCATCAAGTGTACACACCTACCAAAGAGTCATGCTGTTAAGGATTTCTACTTTGCCAGTTTAAAATTCATGAGTATCAGCAGAGAACAGCCCTTTCCTTCTGTTCAAGACAATGATAGACAATGTGCCTAGTGCTCATGGTGCAGTTTGGGATGACTTGAAACAATGCATATCTCGAAGGTTCTGGAAAAACACTTAAAACAGAGTACAATTGAAAAGATGGTGTCACTCTGGCTATCTAAGGCAGCAGGGAAACTGACATTTCTACCAAAAGATTAAGCTGTTAATGTAAGTTACCTCCCTAATTAGCGATACATTGTGAACCTTTAAACAGTGGAGTACCTTTCATCTGTTTAAGATAATTGGCAAAAGAACCAGGGGGAGATGAGGATTTTCTTTACACAGAGAATTTTTTTCAATGATCTGGAATGCAGTGCCTGAAAGGGTGGTGCAAGCAGAATCAATAGAAACTTTCAAAAGGGAATTGGATAAATACTTGAAAAGGAAAATTTTGCAGGGCTATGGGGAACGAGTGGGACTAATTGGATAGCTCTTTCAAAGAGCTGGCACAGTTGCAATGGGACGATGCTGTATGATTCTATAATTCTATGCAGCTCCCATTACTAATGGATCTTAATATGTATACAAGGCAGGCCTAATTCACTATTGTACTGGAGAAAGTATTTTTTAACTGCAACACGTGAAGTTGTTTTGTTTCAACTCCCTGTACCATAGAGCCTGTAATATTCTCCTTACCAGTACATGATATCAGTATCTCAATGGAGCATTTCCTACACAACAGCTCAAAATGGTTTACGGTCTTTCATAATATACTGGTGGATCTCTAACCACATTGGTCAAAAGTGGTCCTAATCTCGAGCATGCTTCTCGTGTTTGACTGCTAACCTGGCCTGTCCTTTCACTTTTAATAGGCAAGTCCAGGTAAAGTTTTGAGGTCTATCAGAGACAAGTTGCACTGTTCATCCATTTCAGGCTCTGGATTAAAATGGGCTCCCTTTTTGTATTGGTAATAAAATATGATACTTTGAAGTGTGACAATTGGTGTGAGCTACCTGGAGTTTAACATCTGGAGTGTAGTGGTCCCGTGCTAGGTGCAAGATTTATGTATAGAATCATAGAATCATAGAAGTTTACAACATGGAAACAGGCCCTTCGGCCCAACATGTCCATGTTTATACCACTAAGCTAGTCCCAATTGCCTGCACTTGGCCCATATCCCTCTATACCCATCTTACCCATGTAACTGTCCAAATGCTTTTTAAAAGACAAAATTGTACCCGCCTCTACTACTGCCTCTGGCAGCTCGTTCCAGACACTCACCACCCTTTGAGTGAAAAAATTGCCCCTCTGGACCCTTTTGTATCTCTCCCCTCTCACCTTAAATCTATGCCCCCTCGTTATAGACTCCCCTACCTTTGGGAAAAGATTTTAACTATCTACCTTATCTATGCCCCTCATTATTTTATAGACTTCTATAAGATCACCCCGAAACCTCCTACTCTCCAGGGAAAAAAGTCTCAGTCCATCCAACCTCTCCCTATAAGTCAAACCATCAAGTCCCGGTAGCATCCTAGTAAATCTTTTCTGCACTCTTTCTAGTTTAATAATATCCTTTCTATAATAGGGTGACCAGAACTGTACACAGTATTCCAAGTGTGGCCTTACTAATGTCTTGTACAACTTCAACAAGACATCCCAACTCCTGTATTCAATGTTCTGACCAATGAAACCAAGCATGCTGAATGCCTTCTTCACCACCCTATCCACCTGTGACTCCACTTTCAAGGAGCTATGAACCTGTACTCCTAGATCTCTTTGTTCTATAACTCTCCCCAACGCCCTACCATTAACGGAGTAGGTCCTGGCCCGATTCGATCTACCAAAATGCATCACCTCACATTTATCTAAATTAAACTCCATCTGCCATTCATCGGCCCACTGGCCCAATTTATCAAGATCCCGTTGCAATCCTAGATAACCTTCTTCACTGTCCACAATGCCACCAATCTTGGTGTCATCTGCAAACTTACTAACCATGCCTCCTAAATTCTCATCCAAATCATTAACATAAATAACAAATAACAGCGGACCCAGCACCGATCCCTGAGGCACACCACTGGTCACAGGCCTCCAGTTTGAAAAACAACCCTCTACAACCACCCTCTGTCTTCTGTCGTCAATCCAATTTTGTATCCAATTGGCTACCTCACCTTGGATCCCGTGAGATTTAACCTTATGTAACAACCTACCATGCGGTACCTTGTCAAAGGCTTTGCTAAAGTCCATGTAGACCACGTCTACTGCACAGCCCTCATCTATCTTCTTGGTTACCCCTTCAAAAAACTCAATCAAATTCGTGAGACATGATTTTCCTCTCACAAAACCATGCTGACTGTTCCTAATCAGTCCCTGCCTCTCCAAATGCCTGTAGATCCTGTCTCTCAGAATACCCTCTAACAACTTACCCACTACAGATGTCAGGCTCACCGGTCTGTAGTTCCCAGGCTTTTCCCTGCCGCCCTTCTTAAACAAAGGCACAACATTTGCTACCCTCCAATCTTCAGGCACCTCACCTGTAGCTGTCGATGATTCAAATATCTCTGCTAGGGGACCCGCAATTTCCTCCCTAACCTCCCATAACATCCTGGGATACATTTCATCAGGTCCCGGAGATTTATCTACCTTGATGCGTGTTAAGACTTCCAGCACCTCCCTCTCTGTAATATGTACACTCCTCAAGACATCACTATTTATTTCCCCAAGTTCCCTAACATCCATGCCTTTCTCAACCGTAAATACCGATGTGAAATATTCATTTAGGATCTCACCCATCTCTTGTGGTTCCGCACATAGATGACCTTGTTGATCCTTAAGAGGCCCTACTCTCTCCCTAGTTACTCTTTTGCCCCTTATGTATTTGTAGAAGCTCTTTGGATTCTCCTTTGCCTTATCTGCCAAAGCAATCTCATGTCCCCTTTTTGCCCTCCTGATTTCTCTCTTAACTTTACTCCAGCAATCTCTATACTCTTCAAGGGATCCACTTGATCCCAGCTGTCTATGCATGTCATATGCCGCCTCCTTCATTTTGACTAGTATATTGGTGGATTTTACATATATATCATATAAATATATACAAGGGTAAATTATCCATTTAATATTAATTAATGGAGACATTAAATTTGAAAGATGTGAAATGGTTCAGGTACAGGACAGCCTCAGGCATCTGCTAGTCTATAAATGCAGCATTATCATCATCATTGTAAAGCCTATCTTACATTTCATCCAGATAAATTTAAACATTACTTATGTGCATGTACCTAGTCTCCTGCACATAAATACTTTAAAAGCTCTCATATCAAGAAAGAACAAATCACATTCACAAGGACATCTGGGAGTACAATTTCACCCAACAAACATTGGATAACCAATTCTACCAATCCCGAGACATATTGCTTTACATGAATATAATAGGCTGTGATCAGTTAAAGTGATCTCTGACTTGTTGATTCATTCTTAATCTTCCCTTATACATAAATAAGAAAATGGTTAACAGTGTCCGTGCTACCTGGTGGGAGCCTGTATTTTTCCAAAAAAGATCAATTTCAGGAATCTGTAATTTGTCTGCTGACACTCTTAGCAGCTTCCAGAATCAGGGAGATGCACAGAGGGTGCTGGAGAAGTCAGGGAAATCTGACCTTGACTTTAATAAGGAGAACTCTGTTTCCAGCAGGCCTGCTACCAGTATGTGTTCAATGTTTGCCTCTGAACCAGAAAGTCATGGGTTCAAGTCCCACTCCAGAGACTTGAGCACAAAATCTAGGCTGATGCTCCTGTGCAGAACTGAGGGAGTGTTGCATTGTCGGAGCTGCTGCCTTTCGGATGAGGCATTAAACCAAGGTGCCACCTGCCATCTCAGATGGACGTTAAAGATCCCATGACACCATTCGAAGAAGAGCAGGGGAGTTGTCCCCAGTGTCCTGGCCAATGTTTTTTCCTTAACCAACACCTAAAACAGATTATCTGGTTCATTTGTTTCGTTGCTGTTTGTGGGAACCTTGCTGTGTGCAAATTGGCTGCTGCATTTCCTACATTACAACAGTGACTACACTTCAAGTGTACTTCATTGGTTGTAAAGTGCTTTGGGATGTTCTGAGGTTGTGAAATAATGCCATGAGATCTTTTACATCTACCTGAGAGTGCAGTCAGGGCTTCGGTTTAATATCTCGTCACTACAGCACCGTAGGTGACTCTGCTACAGTGTGCACAGCTTCCTCTGCCCCAGTTTTATGCCATGCGGAACGGTTGATGATCCACTGCATGAGAGGATCAAGATTTTGAAAGCTGACTGGCGTCATCTCCTGTTTGGTTTTCAACCTGACAATCCTGTTTTTTGAGTTCAAAAATTGGTAAATGGGCCACCAAATGTTTGTTTTTTTAGAAATATAAATCAATTTTTCCACTTTACATCATTAAGTAATGATGTGGAGGCGTTTTGATTATTAAGATCTTTAATTGATTTCCATCAGCAGCAAACCAAATATCAGAACTCAGATCAGGAAATGGCTCACTACCCTATTGTTGTGTGGCCACCTGCCCTGTTACTATGCCATCTATACCCTGTTGCTATGCAGTGTTGCTATGCCATTACCTTGCTAATCTGCTGCCTGCCCTGTTATTTTGCTACACCTGCCCTAGTTCTTCTTCATCCCTTGCTCTCTTTCTACGCTATCCCTATTTGTTGTCTGACCTGTTTCTATTCTGGTCCTGCCATGTTGCTACGCCATCCCTGCCCCATTGCTATGTCTTGTTGCTTTGACATTGCCTGCCACATTGCTATGTTGCTGCTTGCTATGCCACCCCCTGTCCTGTTGATATCCTTCTTCTAGTCTGGTTTTGGACTTGGGAAATGGTGGAGATGGAAAGAGACTGTTGGAGAGTGCATGGTACAGCAGTGCTTTAATATGTGGTTCCTTTGGGTTTACAGCTGGTGTTACCACTCTTCCATGTGGCAGCACCATCTTGGCCATGCTGCGGAGAATTTGGGCGTCTAACTATTGGGCTGCACTGCCCCAACTCCCTGTGGCTGCCAAATGAGCAACCTGGCAACAAGACTTCTTGCCACATAACACATAACATGGGCAGTCGTGGCAAAGCAAAAAAGAAGGTAAGATTAGAAAGGCTCACCCAGAGCAGGAAAACGGATCCATGAGGGAAAAAAACATACAAAATATGTGCTTATAAATCACCTTTGACATAGTAAAGTGCCCTAAAGCACTTCAAAGCGGCAAAGATAACCAGAACCAAGAAATGGAGGAAGAAGTATTAGGAGAGCTGATTGAAAGTAAGATCATATAGGTAGGTATTGAAGGATGCTTTTGAAGGAGGAGAGAGGTAGCAAGAGTGAAGGCTTTAGGGTGTGTGTTCTGCAGCGCAGTCCAAACAGGAACAGATGTTTTGCAAATCTGGCATGTAATGTCTGATTATTGATATCCTAATCACACAGTGATTGGTGCAGTAAATAATAACTGCCTGTAGATTTTCTCAGCTTGCTCTGAACCACTGAAATATTGACCATACTAACCAGAGACATCCATTGATGAGGGTTCTGCCCCACTGGTCCTTGTCATTATTACCTTTCAGTGCTTCATCAATGAGAAACAAATATCTGCGACAAATATTTGATGCTAAAATATTGAGCAAGGAGGATAAAGATATCCTGCAGCTCAGGATCCCACGAGTGCATGTGTCAAAAACCATCAGACACAGCACCTGATGTGAGAGACGCTGCAGTCAGGTCCAGTGAGCACAGCATTTCTTTACCAGTTCCAGTTGGAGTTGTCAGGGTCAATTCCTATTTGGGGACATTTTTTTAAGGTAAATAAGAGCTGATCATTAGATGAGTCCCCTTGGTCGCAAAAAGTGAAGCTGTGCTGATTCAGGTCAGGATAGAATGTGATCCCAGCACATGGTCAGTGTAGAATGTGATTCCAGCACATGGTCAGTGTAGAATGTGATTCCAGGACATGGTCAGTGTAGAATGTGATTCCAGCACATGGTCAGTGTAGAGTGTGATTCCAGCACATGGTCAGTGTAGAGTGTGATTCCAGCACATGGTCAGTGTAGAGTGTGATTCCAGCACCTGTCCAGTGTTGAATGGGTAATAACAACTTGTATTTATATTTCAGCTTTAAGGTAGAAAAGATATCTCAAGGCACTTCACAAAGGCGTAAAGAAAAATTGGACGCCAAGCCAAAGAAGGAGCTATTTGGAGAAGTGACCAAAAGCTTGAGGTACGTGATGGGCCGAGGCAGCTGAAGGCACAGCAGTCAATGGTGAGACAAAGGGGGGATGCACAAGAGGCCAGTATCAGAGGGTGGGAAGAGAAGTCATTGTTGGAGATGCTTTAACTATGATTGGATAGGTAAGAGTGGAATCAAGTGAGGGCAGTTCCAATGAGCTGAACAACAGAGGACAGGAGTTGGAGGAGGATGGTGTGGTCGACCATGTCAAAGACTGCAGAGAGGTCTGGGAGGACGAGGAGGGATAATGCACTTTGTTCACAGTCACAGAGAATATCTTTCATGACTTTGGTTAGGGTCGTTTCAGTGCTGTGGGAGGGGCAGAAATTTGATTGGAGAGACTCAAATGGAGATGTGGGAGAGATGGGCATGGATTTTTGAAGAAGATTGGAAGGTTGGAGAAGGGGCTAGGACAGAAGGGTCAAGGGTGGGTTTGACTACGGTTTTAAAAGGAGGGGGACGGTGCGTACACTTTTTCCAGCAGAGAACCTTGTATCTACTCATTTCATTGGAATTTTTATTGAATTGTATTAATTTCATTTACACAATGGCTCAGAATTGTGAATTTTGGAGCTGACTTGATGGCTTGTGGGTAGATACTGAGTCATAGGTGGTGTGATACTGAACCATAGAAGTTCCAGGTTCCCCTATCCATAAACAGTTCCAGAGTTCCTATCTCCACTACCCTGCTCAAAAGTCCATTCCCCTTGTTTCAAGATCGACTCCATTATTGACTAACTTGAAAATTCAGCTACAAAAACAAAAAATAAATTGCATTATCTTTGACTGCTTAAGAATCAGTAAGTCCGGCATCCAACATGATCTACTTTGTGTTTTCTTATCACTCTGCAGTTTCGAAAATGATTTTTGCTTTTGTCTAGTCTGAGAATACAAGAAATTTATAGGGTGGAACGATGCTTCACTACAGCATTGTGATTGCACTATTATTTATTTTAGTTAACGTTTAGGAACTGCAGATAAATTTCCTGGTGACAGATATTGCGAAGAGATGGATAGGTTCAAGGAGCCACAGTGAAAAGCCAATCGAATGGAGTTTGTTGTCATTACTTTTAGTTAGTTGGCCATTCAATAAAAGTGTATTTTTTTAGGAAAAAAAAGAACAGAGCTCTTATTGTACACATGTTTTTAAACAATTTAATCTCTGGCTCAGTATTCTGAGTTTGAGTCATATTAAAAATAAACTTACTGTAATAAAGTTGTGAGTAATTGATTTTCTTCATCCTGGTCGACCACAAACGCAGTCTCAACTAATCAATTGTTGATATGAAATGACTCCAGGTGTATTGCGATTGATTAATCTCTGATTATTGATGGCCATCTCCTCCCCCCTCCTCAGCTGTCTTGATTAATATTGTTATTAGGATTTATTTGTTCAATTCCTTTTTGCAAATTTTTCAGTTTTAATCGGTTATATTATTCAAGAAACGTAGTAACTCCACCGGCATGTGCTAATAAATAGCAGACACACAAGCTTTGTGTGTGAGAAAATCTGTATAACATTCAGTTCCAGATAATACATTTTTGTTGTTATATTTTTTCAATCTTTAAGGAAATGGTGATTTTCTTTAGTTTAAGATTTGAAAGCGGGGTCACCAGCAATAATTATGAGTCTCTAACAAATGCAATATGGCAGAGGTCATAAGTAAAGAATAAGAGCAATAGAAATATCACTTTCAGTGTCCAGACAGCGTGGGGAAGTAATTAAGACAGCTAACAGAATGGTGTGGCATACAGCAGAAGAGGAGAGTACAAGGTTTACAATGTGCCTTTGTCTGATCTATTGTGCTCAATCATGGTCACCATACTACAAAAGCACATAAATCCTCCGGGAGAAGGTGCAGAGAGATCAGCGTAAAGGGAATGAGCTAGGAGGAAAGATTAGACAAACATGTGGGGGATGAAATACGACTTTGACAGTAGTGGAAATAGGGTGATCGCCCAATTTACACCCTGCACGATTTCCATTGCAGTCAAATCAGGCGGAGTGTAAAACAGGCTGCCGATTTGCTAATGCCGATTAGGGGAAGCACTATCTGCTTTTTTGATATGGTTGCCGGCTTCCTCCATTTTAAATGCAGATTCTTGTTGATCTTAAAAGACATCAGTGAGCATTTTCCTATGAGCCCACTGCAAATCAGCTCAGTACTTTGAAAATTACCATTGATGCCAGCATTGAAATGTTGCATTTGCAGTATAGTCTGTATTTTGGAGAGATAGTAACAACAGATGTATTCATCAAATAAAGTATTTAAGTGCTCACTTTATGATGCACAGTACTTAGTAAAGAATGGTCTATTTTCTAAGAAATCAATTATTCTTGTTTTCAAGGCGTCCTCAGTGATGTACAGTGGGTTGAGCAAAAGTGAGATCATGGTAATGGAAATGAGAGAGGGGGTGGAAGATAAGGGGAGCCTATTGAAGAGAGGAAAAGGATAAGCCAGCTAAAGAAGATTGAAGGAGGGAGATGGGGAAGAGCGAGAAGGACTAAGAGCCTTGAAGGGACAGGAAAAGGAAATGGAGAATAAAAATAGAGGAGAGTAAGAGGGAGTAAACTCAGAATTGGGGTGAGCGAATTTTAAAAAATGATGGGGAGGGAGGAAGAAGTGTAATCCCAGATTCTGGGGCGGGGGAGACAGGTACCATATTACAATGTCAGGAGTTTGAAAGGTGTCTGAGCCTTTTGCAGGTTAGCACCCCTCCAGAAACAGATCCTGCACTTGGGCCATCAAAGTCGTCAGGCTTGTGCTGATACTCTATATTCGTCAGCTTACTGTGGATGTTGCAGATGCCTTGTTTCATTAAAAGTACCACTGGCCGAATTTTAATCAGTGTTAATACAAGAAATAACGGGAAGATTCCCGCTTGGCTCCATATGTTATACTGGTCTTTTATCCTTGCATTTTGCTTCACTAAGATCTGCCTCTTTGAACTGGCAAGTGGCACATTGTGCATGGACCTGTCAAGTCTCACCGTGCTCCATTTTCACCCTTCATCTTCACTCAGCCGCAACTGTTAATGCAAACAAATCACCAATTTCATATCCAAAGTAGGGAAAGGATGAAAGCTTAGCAAACGTAGCCCTCGGCTTCAGTGAAATGTTAACAACACCTTGAATATAAATTCTTCCGACTTATTTGATCCCAAACTTAGTCAAATCACAGATTAACTTAATGGATACAGAATATTATTTGTTCAATGGCATTTATCTCTTAACCCCACACCGCACATCTTATTTTGTGTGGTTATTTGTTTCACTTCAGCGACACTCTTTCTGGATTGTAATGAGTTTTCTAATGTAACTAGTATAAGTTCTTTGGCAAGGCTTCTGGGTTGAAAGAACACGTGCATGGAAGGTGGTAAAAGCGTCCAATTGGGCGGAAATTCAACAGCAGGACAAGAAAAATAAACAATTTATATGGAAAGCAAACGAAGAAAAAGGACAGACAAGGAAAATAATCACATTACACTTCAAAATGGTGGAAAATGCTTCAGAAATACGTCAAAAAATCAAAATGTTACCTGAGGCATGTCCCCAAGCCCACCTAGAAAATAAATTGTACAGAATCAGAGCTCACATACCCCTTTCAAAAATCTACCACTGCAAAAATTACACTTACGTGTAGTTTAGTGTCTTTCCCCTATAATATAACTGATGGAATACTGGGTGCAGCAGCAGCTTAAGTCATGACAAGTTCACATCCCTTTGCATTTTCTTTGTATGTTATAGATGAGGCCATTGGATTTCAGTTTTCACAGAAAAACAAACTGAATTGATCACAAAACACTAATAAAAATGTTGAAATCCATTAAAATAAAAAGTCATCAGTCTTTGTTCAGGGCTATTTTTCAGTTGTACACATTTTCTTTGCTTTGTCAGCTTGTGAAGCGTTCATCAGCTTTTTTGAAGCGTTCATCAGCTTTCCCCAGATTCATCGGTTGGCATGTCGGTAGCCTGGCTCAGTAGGTAGCAATCTCGCCCCTACATCAGAGGGTTGAGAGTTCAAGCTCCACTCTCAGACTTGAGCACATAAGGAGTGGTACCTCACTAGTCTAAAACACATACCTGGGAAATAGGGTAAGTGAATTCCCGATAGATGTCATCCTGGTGTCGAGGCTCCACACAGAGTTTCATAAAATTATCCATATTATAAACAGACATTTCAATGCAACACTGTAGGAGGTGTATTCTTTCAGATGAGTTGTCAAACAGAGCTCTAGAGTGGCTTTTTGGGTGAATGTTAAAGATCACATAGTTAAAGATGAACAGAGACTCCTCCCAGTGTCGTGACCAATATTGCTCATCCAAATGTCACCAAAAACAGATTAATTGGTCATTTATCTCATTGCTGTTTGTGGGATCTGTGGGGTTCAAAACCCCTTTAACAAAAGACATTTGAAAGAAAGGGTTAACTGTACCCCTTTTAAACAAAGACATTTGAAAACCTGCAAACACAGTAATATAGTGAACTGTGTTCTCGCAAATCCTGTTTTTGCCTCAGTGACGCTGATAGCATTGGAGAAGTATAAATTTCGGGATCGAAGACATTGTACTGCAGATAGATATCCAGATTATTAAATAAATAAGCTAGATGGATAATATTGAGCTTGGAGGGTTGTCAGGCTTTTAGAACACACAGGCTTTTAGAAACACAAGCTGTTCAACACAGCAGGGGGTAATGTAAGAAAAGACAACAAGGGCATACATCAAAGGCTTCAGATCTGGAAGGCAATGATAGGTGTGAAAAAAGCATAGGCCTCTCATTCCTATCTGATAATCTGTTCAAAGAACTGGGATTTGTAAAACATCAAATAGTATTGCATCCAGTATATGAGGCGCCAACCTGGTGAAGCTACAGCACAGGATTACATGCATGCTAAACAGCGGAAGCAGCATGCTATAGACAGAGCTAAGCAATCCCACAACCAACGGATCAGATCAAAGCACTGCAGTCCTGCCACATCCAGTCGTGAATGGTGCTGGACAATTAAACAACTGACAGGAGGAGGAGGCTCCATGAACATTCCCATCCTCAATGATGGCAGATTCCAGCACGTGTGTGCAAAAGACAAGGCTGAGGCGTTTGCAACCATCTTCAGCCAGAAGTGCCGAATGGATGATCCATTTCAGTCTCCTCCTGAGATCCCCACCATCACAGAAGCCAGTCTTCAGCCAATTTGATTCACTCCACGTGACATCAAGGAATGGCTGAGTGCACTGGATACAGCAAAGGCTATGGCCGCCGACAACATCCCGGCTGTAGTGCTGAAGACTTGTGCTCCAGAACTAGCTGCGCCTTTAGCCAAGCTGTTCCATTACAGATACAACACTGGCATCTACCCGACAAAGTGAAAAATTGCACAGATATATCCTGCCCACAAAAAGTAGGAGAAATCAACTCCGACCAATTACCGCCCCATCAGTCTACTCTCAATCTTCAGCAAAGTGATGGAAGGTGTCGTCGACAGTGCTATCAAGTGGCACTTACTCACCAATAACCTGCTCACCAATGCTCGGTTTGGGTTCCACCAGGACCACTCGGCTCCAGACCTCATTGCAGCCTTGGTCCAAAATGGACAAAACAGCTGAATTCCAGAGGTGAGGTGAGAGTGACTGCCCTTGACATCAAGGCAGCATTTGACCACGTGTGGCATCAAGGAGCCCTAGTAAAATTGAAGTTAATAGGAATCAGGGGAAAAACTCTCCAGTGGCTGGAGTTATACTTAGGACAAAGGAAGATGGTAGTGGTTGTTGGAGACCAATCATCTCAGCCCCAGGACATTGCTGCAGGAGTTCCTCAGGCTCAACCATCTTCAGCTGCTTCATCAATAACCTTCCCTCCATCAGAAGTGGGGATGTTCGCTGATAATTGCACAGTGTTCAGTTACATTTGCAGCCCATCAGATAATGAAGCAGTCAGTGCCCACATGCAGCAAGACCTGGACAACATCCAGGCTTGGGCTGATAAGTGGCAAGTAACATTCGCGCCAGACAAGTGCCAGACAATGACCATCTCCAACGAGAGAGAGTCTAACCACTTCCCCTTGACATTCAACAGCTTTACCATCGCCGAATCCCCCGCCATCAACATCCTGGGGGTCACCGTTGACCAGAATCTAAACTGGACCAGCCACATAAATATACTGGCTACAAGAGCAGGTCAGAGGCTCGGTATTCTGCAGTGAATGACTCACCTCCTGACTCCCCAAAGCCTTTCCACCATCCACATGGCACAAATCAGGAGTGTGATGGAATACTCTCCACTTGCCTGGATGAGTGCAGCTCCAACAACACTCAAAAAGCTCAACACCATCCGGACAAAGCAGCCTGCTTGATTGGCAACCCATCCACCATGTTAAACATTCACTCCCTCCACCACTGGCACACAGTGGCTGCAGTGTGTACCATCTACAAAATGCACTGCAGCAACTCGCCAAGGCTTCTTCGACAGCACCTCCCAAACCCGCGACGTCTACCACTTAGAAGGACAAGGGCAGCAGGCGCATGGGAACACCATCACGTGCACGTTCCCCTCCAAGTCACACACCATCCTGACTTGGAAATATATCGGCGTTCCTTCATCATCACTGGGTCAAAATCCTGGAACCCCCTTCGTGCAGCGGGTCAAGAAGGCGGCTCACTACCACCTTGTCAGGGCAATTAGGGATGGGTATTAAATACTGGCTTTGCCAGGGACACCCACTTCCCATGAATGAATTAAAAAAATGGTGAAATGGTCTAAGGAATGGATTTGAAGCCACTGAAGCAATCAAAATTGGAGACCTCAGGACCATTAAGAATGTCTGTGCATAGAAGCGAAAGGGACTATCTCGACATGAAAGGCCATAAACAGATATAGTAAAGGGGCCTTTTACGTTCCATGGTTTGAGCACATTGGGCACTAAATTGGGCACTAAATTGGGCAGTGTAGCGCCCGTTGTTTCGTGGCCAGACGCCATCTCGGTATAAGAGTTAGCGCATGCGCAATTACCAAACGATGGCTGCAAGTAAAGTAAGGAGAAAATGGATACAATCAGTGTGCAACGCTGATTTAAAGTTCTAGACACCATTTTGGCATTTAATGCTCAACTCAACGCGTAGTCTTAACCCCGACCATCTGAATGTGTCTTCGAGTGACTGGAGGACCCCCACCAGTGCTATTTAAAGGGACCATGCAGGATTTACTGGTTAGTGGCTGGATTATTGCTTTTGGCTGCCGAGACATTTGTAACTGTTTTTGGAGGTCTCCTCTACTTGAATACTAGGACTAGGGGACATGGCCTAGCATTTAGAGCCAGGACGTACAGGAGTGAATTTAGGAAACGCTTCTACACGCAAAGGGTGGGAGAAGTTTGGAACACTCTTCTGCAAATGGCAGTTGATGCCAGCTCAATTGTGAATTCTAAATCTGAGATTGATAGATTTCTGTGAATCAAGGGTATTAAGGGATATGGGGTCAAGGCGGTTGTATGGAGTTAGATCACAGGTCCGCCATGATCTCATTGAATGTCGGAACAGGCTCGAGGTGCTAAATACCATTGCCACTTGCTGCCTCCTGAGATGTGCCACCTTCTCCTGCAAGAAAGCGGGACGTGTGTCTGGGTGACGTGTCTATCATGGTTGAACAGCTGCCAGTGCGTGTGACCTGTGAGTTGTGGGTGGGCAGCTTGCAACAGTGATAATGTGTAAGGATGAGAGGAAGCATCTGATTGGAAGAGTTGAGTAATGATTGAAAGAGCTTGTTAGTATGTGGTTGATGAAGGGTATAGTGCATGGAGCAGTGGATGCGGCTAGTGGCTTAGTTGGTAGGAGATGCCACTTTACAGTTGACCTCACTCACCTTGACCATTAGTGTCAAAGCATTGAACTTCTTCCTGCACTGCATCCATGTTCGTGGTGCTGTGTGCCTGGCTTTAACTTCATCCCCCGCTCTCTCCCACTGCCTTTTGGGCAGGTGTCTGGAGGCCCTCTTGCGCACCCCCCCCCACCCCACACTCTGTGGATATCGGATGTCCCTCCTTCTGTCCACGTCTTGCACCAAGGCCTCTAGTGCATCATCAAAGAACCTTGGTGCATGCACTCTCACAAGCCTGGTACAAACTCAGATCAGCAGATTGGTGAGGTCTGGCATGCAGATTGGAGGATATGGGATTTTGTAGTGTGCAACCTTTATTCAATGTTTTAACATAATTCATCAATGTGTAAACATAGGGACGGGAACTGCATTTGTAGTTTGCATGTGTGATGTCTGATCTCCGTTCAGACTCTGTGCAGATATCAGACTGTTACTTTTCACAAATAACAGGTAATGTCTCCCCTTAAGAAGTTTTAAGAGACATTTTCCCTTTAAGAGATTCGGGCTCCCCCTGCTGGTGGAAAGTGTGAATTGCATTGAATCAACGTGCAAGGCCTGGATTTCAACGCAGCTTGCAAGTAAGTACTAAGGACGGACGAAGTTCTCGTCCTGCCTGTGCAGGGGCCATTGGGTGTGGGTTAATAGCGGATTGCGCTACCCGCACCCAATAATTAGTCTGATTGAATTTTTCTCCTATGGTCTTTTCTACATCAAAGGGTCTCCAGTCACATCAAAGCCTAAACTGTCAATCACTGTGGTATGTTAATGATTGAGGCATAGCAACAGGGAGCGATTGGACAAAAAGAATGACACTCCCCCAATCCTATATCGTATTGGTAAAAACAATATAAAAAGAAGACTTAGCGAAAGAAGAGCCTCTTCACCACCCGGAAGTTACTAGGAACGCACACTGTAGTTGAACATCACGCAAGAAGAAGAGGATCTCAAGGACTGAAGAGCTGATCAACCTTCAGGCCCAATGAGCAAAAGCCTTGGTTTAAAGGTTGTATATGTATTAATGTTTTGCCTGGTGTGTGTATGAATTGTTAAGTCATTACATAACAACGTTGTGAATTATTAAGTGTATAGAGGGATTTTATAGAGGAAAGTCATATGTATGGTTTGATTTTGCTTCATGAATGCTCGTATGAATGATAACATCATTAAATAATTACGTTTGATTAACGAAATTACCATGAGTGAGAGTGATTTTCTTTGCTTGACTGTCCAAGAATCACAGGAAATAAGGAATTCCCTACAGATCTCACCATGTGCAAAATGGCTGCTGCGTTCGCCTGTGTAGCACCAATGAGTGTACTTGAAAAGTAATTCAGTGTGTGTGAAGCTCTTCTGAAAGACATAATAAGGTGCTGTATAAAATGTAAGTTTTTCTTATTGTAGAGATGTTAAAAAAATAGGAATTTTAAATGACTTATTATTTCTAGAGTTACTTGGTGTGGAATGTTAGAAGCAATGGTTTGGGTTCACTTTCACCACAGAATGAATTTCTGTTCTTTCTGCTGTTTATAAGTGAATTTGGGCCTTTGCAGCCCAAGGATACAAGTCCATACTATGAGCACTACCCAGGCGTTCCATAGATTTGAAATCCTAGGAAAAAGTGTCATGCATTTGTCACATCCAGAGTTGACTACTTTAATAGTCTTCTGACTGGACTCCCAGCTTCCACCCTCCACTAACCCGAACTTGTCCAAAACTCTGCCGCCCCTATCCTGTCCCACAGAACATCCCCCTTGCCCATCACCCCTGTCTTAGCTGACCTAGTCTAGCTCACCATTCCCCAATGGATCCAATTTAAAAATCCTTGTCCTCATCTTCAAACCTCTCCATGGCCATGCACCTTCCTTGCTTTGCAAATGTTTCCAGACAGTCTTTCTGTACCACCCCCTTCCGTTCTTTGAATTGAGGCTCTCGTGCACCCGCCTCCCTTTTTCCCACCATTGGTGGCAGAACTTTCAGCTATCTCAGCCTACTCTGTGGAACTCCCTCCCTCAAACCTACACTTTAACCTGTCCATACTGTTTTAAAAATCATCTCAAAGCCCACCTTTTTGACCTATCCTTTACTCACCTCCTCTGACCTGTCTCCCATGGCTCAGCATCCATTCTTCTTCTTATTGGTTTGTAAAATGCTTTGGTACATCTTATATGTTAAAGACAAGTTATTGTAGGATGCAGCAGACATTGTGATTTCCCAGTCTTTGCCTGTTTTACTCCATAGTTTTAATAAAACATCACATTTTGACTCTTGCTGATCAAAGTACTGTTTTTATTTTTATAATGGTCCAACATAAAAGTACAATAATGAAATAAAATAACTGATAGATAATTGACTAAAACTCTATGCACTTAATGTAACAATAACAGATTGGCTTTAGGATAACTGATACTCAGGATATAATTGGCCAATTAAATAAAAAGGCATGGAAACATTTTTCAGTGGATTACATCATTAGTGATAAATGACCTTTAGTGGTAACTTTAAGTTTTTTTAGGTGTGGAGAGGGGGTTCGTTTTCTTTTTCTTGTTTGTGATGCTTTCTGAATTTATTCGATAGGGCATTTTGCCGTTTAATGCTCAGGGCCTGACTGCAGGACACTGCTGTGAATGAATGCATGGCTTAGTCCCACTTTTGCCTCAGAAGCTGAATGTGAATTTTAACTTGATCTCTAGTGGGTTTATGTCCTGTATGAATAATCGGTGAATGTGGGTTATTCCTCTAAACTGCGAGATTGCTTCATCAATGAAATTCTTTTCATATTTTTCAAATGGATGAAATTCCAATGTGCAGACGATGATGACACAATAACTCAGATGCTCAGTGTGAGATGTCGAGCTGATATCTAGGGGTAATAGATTTTGCTGTTAGTTTTTACTGTGCTGGGTTTTATAAGTATTTCCACTTAAACACAAGTAGCTCCATTTATCCCTGAGTATCAGTCCTGGAACAGTTGCAACAGCAGAAAACACAATTGCTGATAAGAATTCTTTTTGGAACATCTTCTCAGCAAATAGAACTTAGTTCCTATCATGTTTCAAATAAATAATTTCCAGAAATGGAGAGCTCTGGAGTTGTGTAGGTATTTACAAAGGGCATATCATTGCTGAGTGGTGGCATGTCAGATCAGCTGGTGAACAATTGCCTCAACTGCCTTGTTGCATTGTATGGCACAATAAAGTCACCGGATTATCCAGTGATTTGTTAATCAGTTTAAACGCCAGCTTGGCTAAGTTCCTATCATTCTCGCCTCCGAGTCAGAAGGCTGTGGGTTCTAAACCCCATTCCTGGGTGTGAGCACATAATCTAGGCTGACACTTCAGTGCAGTGCTGAGGGAGTGATGCACAGTGGGAGGCACCATCTTTTGGAGGAGATGTTAAACCAAGTCCCTGTCTGCCTTTTCAGGCAGATGTAAAAGAACACATGGCACTATTTGAAGAAGAGCTGGGAGTTCTCCTGGTGTATAGGACAGCACTCCTCCCTCAACCAGCACCACCAAAAAAACAGATTAACAGGTCATTCATCTCATTCCTTCGTGTGGGACATTGATGTGCACAATTTAGCTGCTGCGTTTGTCACCTAACCAGTGACTACTCTTGAAAAGTAATCCATTGGTTGTAAAGCACCAAGGGGGCCTCTTGTTATATAACTTCCTATATGAACATACAACAAAGGGCATGAAGCTGAGTTGGCCCATCAAAACTGTCCCATCCCACATAGTGCAACCTGCTCACACCATTAAACCATCCCACCCCTCCCCACACAGCCACGCAGTCACAGGCAAATAAAGCATAAAACATAAGAAATAGGAACAGGAGTAGGAGTAGGCCATACGGCTCCTCGTTCCTGCTCCGCCATTTAGTAAGATCATGATTGAACTTCTAACTCAACTCCGCTTTCCTGCCCTATCCCCATATCCCTTTATTCCCTTAGTGTCCAAAAATCTATCGATCTCAGTCTTGAATATACTTAAAGACTGAGCATCCATGGCCCTCTGGGCTAGAGAATTCCAAAGTTTCACAACCCTCTGAGTGAAGAAATTTTTCTTCATCTCGGTTGAGACAAAGCCTTAGGCCAATTTAGGGAAACAATAACTTTGAGAAATTCCACTTTGATTCCCATAGGCGATCAAACAAGTTCCCCAGACACCATAGTAAATGGTACCACTATTCCTGTTATAACTTGAGATGTCTTGGACAAATAAAGACAAGCTCTTTTTTTCTCTTTCTAACGAGCAGCTGGGTGAATTGTGGCAACATTTTCATTTTAAATAGAATTGGTATTCAGAAGTGATGATTCAGTATTTCTGCCTGTGTTGAATTTTGGACTTAATGCTAATAATGCACCTTGCATTGTGTGACTGACTGTGACCTTTCTGTGACAAACTCTCCTTTTGCATTTGGATTGTGCTTGATTTTCTTAAGCTGGATTTGAATATGGCTTGCGGCAGTGAAGGTCACAGTGGCTCTAAACTTTTATGCCTCTAGCTTCTTTCAAACTACTTCTGGGGACATCAGCAGCATCAGTCAATTTGTTCTGCACATGGCCATCTGGCAGGTCACTGATGCACTCTTTGCAAAGGGTCAACACTTCAGCACCTTCCCCATGGAGGCTGACAAGCAGGAAGAAAGAGCACTGGAACTTGCCTACATTGCTGGATTCCTGCAGGTGCAGGGTATCAGAGACTGCATGCACGTAGCCCTGCGCACTCCCCATCAGGATGCAACACTGTTTCTGAACAGGAAGGGCTTCCATTCGCTCACTGTGCAACTTGTTTGTGACCACAAGCAGCGAGTAATGTAGATCTGTGCCTGGTTTGCTGGCAGTAGTCATGCCAGGAAACCAGGCACAGACCTACATTATTTTGCCAGTCCTACTACCCCCTCTGTTACACTTAGGCCATTGGGTGGCAGGCTGGCTTCTAGGGGGCAAATGCTATCCTCTCACCAAATGGAACATGACTCCTGTCTTGAACCCAGGCACAGATGCTGAGCTCTGATATAATGATAGCCATGCATCAACAAGGGTTCTCATTGAGAAAACCATTGGCATCCTGAAACAACAGTTCCTCTGTCTGGACAGATCGTGAGGGGTCCTTCAGTACCCCCGCGACCGAGTCTCAAGCTTTATAATTGTTTGCTGCATGCTTCCCAATCTAGCAATTCAAAGAGGAGTTGCCTTGGAGATTCCTGAGGAGGAAGAAGTGGAGCAGGAAGATGAAGGGGATCAGGAGCTAGAAGGAACAGAAAAAGTGCAAGGACTAGCAGTACAGTGAGCTGCCAGAGCTGTAAGGCACCAAATTGTTGAGGAGAGATTCTCTTGCTCAATCACTTTACTGCCCCCAACACCAACCCTTTCCATTTGACCCAGTTCCTGACACACATCATAATAATACCCTCAAACTGTATAACTTCTGTGTTCCTCTTACATCAATAAGATTATGAAGACCAACAGCTATATCAAAACAAAATATTTTACTTCACTATTCCAACAGACACCATTCTTGATTTGATAAATGGTTACATGATTGATGCCTATGTACAAATCACCTTTGTGCAACCCCTAAGTGCCTGTCTTGTGTGCTTGTTTGCCTATTCTAGTGCTCCTACATGGTGGTTCCCCAGTGGCTACAGCTTGGAAGGTGGAAGGCTGCTGAACTTCCATTGAGGACACTTGAGATGGCCGTGGTGGGCAACCTAAAGGAGCTCTGGCCATTGATGACTACGGATTGCTGGGACTCGGCTTTGGCCGGGACGGTGTGGTCCAGCTGGCTGTCTGGCACTAACATGGGCACTGGTTGAGAGGCTAGCGGGTGAGCAGGGTGCTGTCGTCTTGAGAGAGGACAGCAGGTGCCTCCCCTATGGAGCCAATGCCACTCTCAGGGGCCTGAACCTTAGCACTCCCACTGCTCTGCCCAAGAACAAAGTGCCAGGAGGCTCTCAAAGCCCCTATCCATGCTCTCCTTCAGGCTTTGCAAGCCAGAGGAGTTGCTGCACCCCAGAGCCAAGTCTGAGCTTGCATTGAAGCAGTCACAGCTGTTACCAGAGGCTCCATTGCTGTGCATCCACTTGCACCGCTCATAGAGCTGACCACTCTCTCCGTGATTGAATGAATGTCAGGCGAGCTACTTCCTGGGTCATTCTATCCTCTGCCCTTCTCCTGCATACTCATGCTGGGTGAATCTCCATGTGCAGACCCCTCTTGCCAACCTTCAGTGCCAGTCTCTGAGCTGCTGTCTCCAAATGTAAGGCCAAGTGGCGCTTCCTGTTCAGCAATGCTGCCCTTTTCTTCTTCTTCTCCCTGAGAGCTGTGTGCATTTTCTGGACCTGAAATGTAAGAAAGGGCAAAGAGTCAGCATTTGGTGGCATGGGTAATCAGAGTGGCTTCTGAAAGTAGCTGCAATCTGTCATGCATCATGTGTAAGGGTGAAATTTAAGTGAGGAGGGATGGAGGGGAAAACGGTTAAAAACCCTGCAGAACTTGTCCTCCAGCCTCGGCAGACGCCATGCTCCTGATACGCCCTCTGCCCACGATGTCCATGACCTGCTCTTTAAGTGGGAACTGTACATGGATGAAGCGTGGCCCTCCTCATATGGCTGCCTGCTCCCTGTTATTCTGTGCGACCTTGCCCTGCAAGAAAGAAGGAAGTGTGTCACTGTTGGAGTAGTAAGAAGTTTTGAGGATGTGCAAGTGAGGGTAGAATAGTGTGCACTATGGCAGAGGTGCACAGGTACAGAGTGCTGTAGTAGGAGCTGAAGGAGGTGTAGTGAATTGTGCTGCAGTGATTGTAGGAGAGTGTTGGCAATTGAGGGAGGGTAGGGTAGTGAGTGCTTGGGCAGCACTCAATGCAAAGCTAATGACAGAGTAATGATAGATATAAGTTAAGAGGCTTACCTTAGCTATCCTCGTGAGGTCATTGAACTTCTTCCTGCATTGCATCAATGTCCTGGGGGTGCTACTCCTCGCATTGATGCTCTCTGTCACCTCTGCCCACTTGTGCTGGGCAGCTTGCTGGAAATGTTCCTGCTTCCTGGTGGATAGGAGATGCCCTTCTTCCTGCTGACATCCTCTACCAAAGCCTCGAAACCCAGGGGGGCCCATGCACCTTTTCCTGCACCTGCCATTGCCCACGAATAGTTCTCTGTAGCCTTTAAGAGGTGCAGGCTGCCTTTAAATCAAGTCAGCAACACTTGAAATTGATGTGCGAAATCCCCATCAGGCGAGCTGCCAATCAACAGCGTGAGTAGCATTGGCAGCCCACCTATTTTATTTTAACGAATGAGTTTGAGGTCTTCATTGCAGTCACATGATTGGATGCCATGCTCCGATGCGACGTCCATTCTGGGCACGAGAAAAGGCACTCAAAGCAACTTCTACCCCACTGTTTCCTGAAAGAATGACAAAATTAGTGAATTCTCCCCCAATAGAATCACACAACTGGTGAGCTCTCACTGACTGAAGTTTCAGAATTGGCGTGTCCTCATAGAATAGAATTAGTGTGCTCTCCCACCCAATAGAATTACACAATTGGTGTACTCTCAGCCAACGGGGACTGGGTTGAAACTGCTCGCACTCATTTCATGGAAATCCCAAGCTGCTTGGTGCAGAGCGAAGCCTTTAAGCCTGTCTGTGTGGGCTGGATTCAAACCTAGATCCTTGAAGTCAGAGACCACTGGTTGATTTTAGCAGTCAGTTGTTATGCCTGGTTTGTGTTCTGTTGAATTTGTTACACGGTGTGCTTAACATTTTGGTTTTATTTCCCTTAGCTCAATTTTCAAGGTGTTCTGAAATGAAAATCAATGTCTGGTTTTGCAGCAGGTGTTGTGTTGGTTGAGCAGAGTTGGATTGTAGTAATTAATATTTGTTGAACTGGATTGGGAAAGTAATTGAGTGTCACTTTGGCAACAGATTCATTGTATAAAGAAATGACAAAGAAAAGCATACACTGCCAGGTTATTAAAATAAATGACAGCCATTTTTAGTTTGTAGTGTTAGGAGAGGAACCTGGTGAAATAAATTACGGGATTAGTAAACCGTAGGCCTGGACTCGTAATCCAAAGATCGTGAGTTTAAATCCTACCATGACAGTTCGAGAATGTGAATTCAGTTTTAAAAATCTGGAAATAAAAAACAGATGTCAGTAAATGTGACCATGAAGCTGCCTCTCTCTTTTGCTTTCTCTCTTTTTCTCTTCCTCTCTCTGCCTTTCACTCTCTCTTTACCCTCTCTTCTTTTTCTCTCTATCTGCCTGTCTCTATCTCTCTTCTCTCCCCCTACTGACACTTGAGAGAGAGGTTCTGGGTGATTTGGAAAGAATCTCACTAAAAGACAAGATGTACAACAAATTTCCAGCTTTTGCAGGAGTAAAAACAATTGGAAATGCACAGCAGGTTGATCATTGTGCAAAGAAGAAAGAGAGGGTAGAGCTTTGGATTCTGATGAAGAATTCACCTGAGGTGTTAACCTCGCTTTCTATTTTGAATGCTGATGGACCTTCTGTGCATTCCCACTGTTCTGAATCACATGTGTTAACAGCTCCTAATGTGTTATCTCTTGATAGTTACAACAAATTTTAAAAAGCATGCTTTGAGTTAGTCTTGACAACCTTCAGACTTTTCTACAGGCCACTTTGTAGATGAGAAACAACCCAATTAGTTCTTTGAACTGCATTCTGCAGGAGCTTTGTGGCAAGATCAAAACACGCTCACCAAACAAATACATAGCGTAATATGTCTCAGAACGAATAATCAGAGCAATCAGCTGATAACACAAAAACTTGCATTCATTTAGCACCTTTAACATCGTAAAACGTCCCAAGGTGCCTCAAAGGAGTGTTATCAAACAAAATTTGACACCAAGCCGCATAAGGAGATATTAGGACAGGTGACAAAAAGCTTAGTCAAAGAGGTAGGTTTTAAGGAGTGTCTTAAAGGAGGAGAGAGAGGTAGAGAGGCGGAGGGATTTAGGGAGGGAATTCCAAAGCTTAAGGCCTAGGCAGCTGAAGGCACGGCCACCAGTGGTGGAGCAATAAAATCGGGGATGCGCAAGATGCCAGAATTGGAGGAGCGCAGAGATCTCGGAGAGTTGTAGGGCTGGAGGAGATTACAGAGATAGGGAGAGGCGAGGCCATGGAGGGATTTAAAAACAAGGATGAGAATTTTAAAATTGAAACTGAAACACTTCTCTTCCAATTAATGAATGATAAGATATTTTTAAAGCAAATGGGGATGGTTTTGCTTTAATTAAACTGATAGTAAATTCCATAGCAAACGAGAACCCAATTTGGAAAAAAAAATATTTCCAGCTGTAATACCCGGGCAATTAAGATTCTAACAAATCAAACTGTTAGTAACTTGGTAGAGATGTTGGTGTAGGATTTATAAATAGACCAATTTCTACATTGATGCATCAATTGGACTAAGAGATTGATCAATACGTCCTTGTCTTGTTGAGGTAGACTTTTAGATTAGTGCTAAAGTAGATTGATGTTCGAGTGGGGCTCAATTAGGAATGGGTGTAATGAGATCTGGAGGAGACTTAGTCCGAGTCGACCCAAATTAAATTATTCAAACGCAGCAACATATAGAACTGAAAATTTGTGACGCTGATCCATTGCCTTAATTGAGGGAAAATGATTTTACTCACTAAATGATAGTGAAATTTAGAACTTAGAGATGAATCCCAGTGACATTTCAGAGATTTAGTACAGTGATGGTACTTAAAATGGCAGCTGCGCCATTGTAGTTTGTGTGGATGTTTTGGGAGGAGTAATTAGGATGGGATTTGTTTAAATTTTGCAGGTTTGGCTTTGCATCGACATAAAAGGTGTGGTGAAATTTGAGTGTGAAACTGCCTGAGTTGAATTTAGGCCATTGTTGTGAGACCATGGACCCAAAAGACCGCAGGCTGTGATCCTGATGGCTGCAGCAGGACATGCCGGCCAGTGACCTCCAGCATTGACCCCGCTGGATTTTGTGGGCATCAGTGAGAGGGCAGCTGATTAGCATGGGGCCGCCAAACTGGCGAATCACTAATGCCTGTCTGCCCAATGCTGCTGAGAAATCTGGCACCAGGTATCCATCCCTCCCCCCTCCACCGTTGGAGACCTCATGGAGTCTCCTCGCAGCCATTTTTGTACGTGTAAGGGGGCCGATCGCGAGTTTTAAAAAAAATTCCCATATCTTCAGCGTTTAAGACTACTTCCCTGTACTGGACTCCCCTCTTCCTCCCTCTCCCCCATCCCTGGTTGTTGGGCCCACTTCTGGCTGGTATGCCACATCTCTTTTGGTGTATCGGCTTACAGTCTTATGCTGGTTCCCTGCTGAGCCAGGGAAGCGAGAATTCCAAATGTAGAGAGTCCCGATCTCTGGTTCCAACCCCTTGGCATGATTGGCATTGTAAGGGACGGGTGGAGATTCCGCCCTTTACAAAGCCGATTGGGAACTCCCAGTGTGGGCAGGGAGGCAGCGTATCTGCTTCCAGAATGTTCCACTGGGTTCCTGCTGGAGGCACGGTGGGCATCTGGCGGAACTCACGACGAAATTTGGGTTCCATCCTTACTTGGTCTTGCATCATTTCAGCTTTTGTCTGGTGAGTGTCAAGTGAAGTTTAAAAATTTCCCAGACCGTAATTTTTCACCCTTTTAAGATCGGCAGACAATCGACTGTTAACGTTAAATGTTGACCGTCAAGCGAGTGTTGGTGTGCAGAGTTGTGGCCTTTAGTTATGAACAGGAAGCGCAGAGCTCCATTTTCCCTGGCTTCATTTTCCCAAATTAGCCTGTAGTGCAACAGCAACGCTGGGCAACTTTCTTCTTATTTTAGCCTCATCCATTTTCACTGATGGTAAGTGAGGGATGCCATTAACTGAAGTGGATTCACAGAAGCTGACAGGTACTCCGGCTGGACAGTATACTTCTAGCATGTCATTAATTAATAAACTGATTAATAATGACCCTAAAGTCGAGCCTTGGGAACAACCATCAACAGTCTGTATAGATCTGATACATCAGGCTGCATTGAATGAGCAGACATATTTTAGGAAGCAAAGATCAAGGTGAAAGCAGAAACAGCCCATGATGTGCTAACGTCTAGATAGCTGCACACTTTTGACTGCATTCATATTGTTATATTAATATTTACAACCATTTGTGAAATAAGCAAAACAAGTGATTCTGGGTATCAGGAATGTAGGTTCTGTGGAGGGGAATTAAGGAAATTGGGCTTGTTTTCTTTGGAAAAGTAAAAAGTTTGAGAGGGGATCTAATTGAAATTTGCAAGGTTGTGAAGGGAATCGCCATTGTGTAGGGATCAAATCCCACGGGGACACAAATTAAAAATGAAGAAGTTAAAAATATCGAGGGAAGTCAGGTGGAAGTCCCTTGAAGGAAAAGGAAAATAAACATGTGGGAATGTTACCAAGGAAGAACACTGAAGCGGACAGTATCAAAATGGAGTCATGGGTCAATCAGATATGTTCTGGAGAAAGAGAAGGGATTAAGAGATATATTGGCAAGATGGGTTGATCCACGAAAAAGGGATGGGCTTGATAGGTGTAATGTTCCGAAAAATTCTGGTTTCCTTAACATCCTCTTGCCTTCATAATAATGGCTGTGCTGTTAAGTAATTAGAGGCTTGGCATGTTTGCTGTGATTTACTCATTATTGGTGTAATTAATGCATTGTTTAAAATTACCCTATGATATCTTCGCCCAAGTTAAACCAGTAAACTCTTTCAGCCGTGATACTTAGCGCAGTTATGCAGGCTTACTGAGCAATAGCTTATCAAAGACTGTGCATAACACCTTGCGTAAATCAGGACAGATGATTACACCTCAATCAGAGGCTGGGTATGCACCGTCAGTGAGTTCTAAGCTCTTAGTGGTGAGTGCTTTGATCTGAGTTCAGACTGATGATGGCTTCTTGGCTATATTAAATTGGGAAAAGAAGCGTTTGGTGATACACTGGGGATAATTTTGACTTTGGCCGGAATCTCTGGGCTCTTCCAATTCTGGCCTCTTGCACATCCCCGATTTTCAGTGCTCCACCATTGGCATCCTAAGCTGTGGAATTCCCTCTCTAAACCTCTTTGCCTCTCTCCTCTCTCTCTTCCTTCAAGACGCTCCTTAAAACCAACCTCTCTGAACAAGTTTTTGATTACCTGTCCTAATACCTCCTTATGTGGCTCGGTGTCAAATCTTATTTGATAATGCTCTTGTGAAGCGCATTGGGACGTTTTACTACTTAAAGGTGCTACATATATGCAAGTTTTTGTTGTCGTTGTTGGATGACAGTGTAAAACAGGCGTTATTGATTCAGCTGACTGACCGAGCTGGCCGTTTCTTGAAGGATATAACTGCCAGACTGGGCCTGTGGCAGGTGGTGAGCGAACCAACACGAGGGAAAAACTTACTTGACCTCGTCCTCACCAATCTACCTGTCGCAGATGCATCTGTCCATGACAGTATTGGTAGGAGTGACCACCGCACAGTCCTCATAGAGATGAAGTCCCGTCTTAGCACTGAGGACACCATCTAACGTGTTGTGTGGCACCACCACCGTGCTAAATGGGATAGATTAAGAACAGATCTAGCAGCTCAAAACTGGGCATCCATGAGGTGCTGTGGGCCATCAGCAGCAGCAGATTTGTATTCCAGCACAATCTATAAACTCATGACCCAGAATATTCCTCACTCTACCATTACCAACAAGCCAGGGGAGCAACCCTGGTTCAATGAGGAGTGTAGAAGAACATGCCAGGAGCAGCACCAGGTGTACCTAAAAATGAGGTGCCAACCTGGTGAAGCTACAACACAGGACTACAGGCATGCTAAACAGCGGAAGCAACATGCTATAGACAGAGCTAAGCGATTCCACAACCAACGGATCAGATCAAAGCTCTGCAGTCCTGCCACATCCAGTCGTGAATGGTGGTGGACAATTAAACAACTAACGGGAGGAGGAGGCTCTGCAAACATCCCCGTCCTCAATGATGGCACAGTCCAGCACGTGAGTGCAAAAGACAAGGCTGAAGCGTTTGCAACCATCTTCAGCCAGAAGTGGTGAGTAGATGATCCATCTCTGCCTCCTCCCGATATCCCCACCATCACAGAAGCCAGTCTTCAGCCAATTCGATTCACTCCACGTGATATCAGGAAACGGCTGAGCGCACTGGATACAGCAAAGGCTATGGGCCCTGACAACATCCTGGCTGTAGTGCTGAATACTTGTGCTCCAGAACTAGCCACGCCTCTAGCCAAGCTGTTCCAGTAGAACTACAACACTGGCATCTACCCGACTATGTGGAAAATTGCCCAGGTATGTCCTGTTCACAAAAAGCAGGACAAATCCAATCCGGCCAATTACCGCCCCATCAGTCTACTCTCAATCATCAGCAAAGTGATGGAAGGTGTCATCGACAGTGCTATCAAGCGGCACTTACTCACCAATAACCTGCTCACCGATGCTCAGTTTGGGTTCCCCCAGGACCACTTGGCTCCAGACCTCATTACAGCCTTGGTCCAAACATGGACAAAAGAGCTGAATTCCAGAGGTAAGCTGAGAGTGACTGCCCTTGACATCAAGGCAGCATTTGACCGAGTGTGGCACCAAGGAGCACTAGTAAAATTGAAGTCAATGGGAATCAGGGGGAAAATTCTCCAGTGGCTGGAGTCATACCTAGCACAAAGGAAGATGGTAGTGGTTGTTGGAGGCCAATCATCTCAGCCCCAGGACATTGCTGCAGGAGTTCCTCAGGGCAGTGTCCTAGGCCCAACCATCTTCAGCTGCTTCATCAATGACCTTCCCTCCATCATAAGGTCAGAAATGGGGATGTTCGCTGATGATTGCACAGTGTTCAGTTGCATTCACAACCCCTCAGATAATGAAGCAGTCAGTGCCCGCATGCAGCAAGACCCGGACAACATCCAGGCTTGGGCTGATAAGTGGCAAATAACATTCGGGCCAGACAAGTGCCAGGCAATGACCACCTCCAACAAGAGAGAATCTAACCACCTCCCCTTGACATTCAACGGTATTACCATCGCCAAATTCCCCACCATCAACATCCTGGGGGTCACCATTGATCAAAAACTTAACTGGACCAGCTACATAAATACTGTGGCTACAAGAGCAGGTCAGAGGCTGGGTATTCTGCGGCGAATGACTCACCTCCTGACTCCCCAGAGCCTTTCCACCATCTACAAGGCACAAGTCAGGAGTGTGATGGAATACTCTCCACTTGCCTGGATGAGTGCAGCTCCAACAACACTCAAGAAGCTCGACACCATCCAGGACAAAGCAGCCCGCTTGATTGGCACCCCACCCTAAACATTCACTCCCTCCACCACCGGCGCACAATGGCTGCAGTGTGTACCGTCCACAGGATGCACTGCAGCAACTCGCCAAGGCTTCTTTGACAGCACCTCCGAAACCCATGACCTCTACCTTCTACCACCTAGAAGGACAAGGGCAGCAGGCACATGGGAACAACACCACCTGCACGTTCCCCTCCAAGCCACACACCATCTTGATTTGGAAATATATCACCGTTCCTTCATCGTCGCTGGGTCAAAATCCTGGAACTCCCTACCTAACAGCACTGTGGGAGAACCTTCACCACACAGACTGCAGTGGTTCAAGAATGCGGCTCACTACCACCTTCTCAAGGGCAGTTAGGGATGTGCCATAAATGCTGGACTTACCAGCGATGCCCACATCCCATGAACGAATAAAACAAAAAGCCGCCCGAAGGCAATATGACCCCCGCTGTCTTTTCAGTCTGTGAGCACAAACGGGGTAAATTCAAAACTTGTGGGGCCTAGTGCAGTGTTTTTAGTGATGCCTTTGGAAAGGAAGCACATGGTGCTGATATAGCAGTCCTCCCTCAATGTACCCGAGACTCAGAGCTTGGTTTACTGTGCCAATCAGTGGGATATATATTTATTTTATATTCAGAAGCCCAGGTTGAAGAGCAAAGATCCAGAGTGCAGAGCACCACCAAGGTTGAAAAGTAAACGAGAAAACGAGATAAATCAGGAAGTAGCCGCTGGGTCATGCCAAACTGGGGGTTTGAAAAACATTAAAACATTGCACAGTTTTCAGGTCCTGAAAGAATGAGGTGGAATAGGAGACCATACAGCACAGAAGGAGGCCATTCGGCCCCTGTGCCCATGCTGGCTCTTTGAATGACCTATCCAATGTGTCCCACTCTCCTGCTCTATCACCATAGCCCTGCAATGTTTTTCCTTTTCAAGTATATATCCAATTCCCCTTTAAAATTTACTATTGAATCTGCTTGCACCACCCTTTCAGGCAGTGCATTCTACATCATTACAACTCACTGCGTAAAAAAAAATTCTCTTCATCACCCCCCTGGTTCTTTTGCCAATTATCTTAAATCTGTGTTCTCTGGTTACTGACCCTCCTACTGGTAGGGGGAGAGGAAGGTCGGTAACCAGAGTGATGCAGATTTAAGATAATTGGCAAAAGAACCAGGGGGGAGATGAGGAGAATTTTTTTTTACGCAGCGAGTTGTTATGATCTGGAACTTTCTATCTATTTACTCTATCAAAAGCTCTCATAATTTTGAGATATCTTGAATTAAACACCATGAGGATGTAGGAAGGAGGACTGTGTACAATGGGTTATTTGGAGCTTAGGAATTACAAAAGGAGAAAGTTCAGAGGAACACTGACTGCAGTAAAAGAAAGAACGAACTTGCATTTATACAGTGCCTTTCATGACCTCAGGATGTCCCAAAGAACTTTTCAGCTAATGAAGTACTTTTGAAGTGTAGTCACTGTTGTAATGTAGGAAACATAGCAGCCAATTTGTGCACAGCAAAGTCCCACAAACAACAATGTGATAATGACCAGATAATCTGTTTTAGTGATGTTGATTGAGGCATAAATATTGGCCAGAACACTGGGGAGAACGCTCCTGCTTTTCTTCGAAATAGTGCTGTAGGATCTTTTGTGTCCACCTGAGACGGCAGACGGGGCCTCGGATTAACGTCTCATCCGAAAGACACCATCTCCGACAATGCAGCACCCTCTCAGTACTGCCCTGGAGTGTCAGCTTAGGTTTTTGTGCTGAAGTCTCTGGACTATCAATGAAACGGGGGGGGCGGGGGGGGGGGGGAGAGATAATAAAGATATGTTCGAGAGATTGGAGGCTGGAGTGAGAGAATGATCACCACAATTACTGTTTTCACCAGATTATAACTGTGATTGTTCGAAGAGATTGAATTGGACTGATCAGTTTTTCAAATATTTCTTATATATTTCGATTATAAATTCCTATGTCCACATTTATAATAGGAGCTGCCAATGTCAACTTGTCATTCTGCAATTACACCACTCCTGAGAGTGTAATTAGAATGTGACCAGTTTACATAGGCAGTATTGCTATAAATGTGCACACAGGAATTTGTAATAGAAAATGTTGACAGTGTGCTCAGATGTAATATGTTTAATATATGAATAGATTTTGTGAAATCTTCCTTTGCATTCTCAGTTACAAATTTAGCTTCAAGTCAAACCAGCAGGAGATCTCCATTTAAAAAAAAATATTTTCTGGACCTGTTTCAATTCTTTGAAGGGCAAAAGCTTGATTTAGGTTTTCTGATTCCAGTGAAATATTCTGTTTTAATCATCATGTTTCCTGGCTTTAGGCTTCTTGTAAAAATAATTGTGCAGAATTACAAATTGAGGCATTTTGTTTTGTTTTCTGTTTTCTGCCATCCTCACCTGAAAACGTGACTGGGTTTTGGTTCCTCAAGCACTGGCTCACTGGCTTCATTTTTCAGACTGGTCAGTGTGTATTGGGAGCTATTCAGCTGTGGGGGCTATCACAGTTCCGTTGACGCTGCCCTCGCCTGATGTCCACACATGCATACATTCCTGCACGGGTCACTAGCTATGCATCAGGAGCAAGAGCTCAGGTTGAATTTTCCCCCTCTCAAACCCAGGGATACCGAGACAAATCTTAGCAATCCCGGCTGCAGCCCCCGTTGATAACCTCACATAGATTGGGAATTGTATCCTGGAACCTTTCTGCTCTGTGTGGCTCAATACCTTGATAGGCAGCGAATTTACTCACTGAGCCACCGGAAAGCTCCTGAAGCATCGGGGCGGGCGGGCGAGGGGAGAGGGAGGTGGGTAGGAGTGGACTCCTGGGGCATAAATAATCTTCAAATACAGGTTTTTGAGGCCATTGGAGTCTCCTGAGGCATTTTGCTGTCATTCACGTTAATATTGCGCTTTAAATTTAAACGTTAATTAAAGGAAAATATTTTTCAATTATTTGTATAAATGTATATTTTAAAGCATGTCCGGTAGCTAGTGATCATAATTCAATTAATAACACTCAAATGTAGCATAAACCGGTAACATTGGGAATTTTTTAAAAATGGGAATATTTGATTTTAATAACTAGCAGACTTACATTCCGACTATTTGGTCAGAACACGACAAATGTACAATGAATGATCCTATCAGGGCTGGTGGTATTAAACAGATAAGTCAACATGTTGGATGTGAGGGTAACACGTATTAGATTAGTTATATATTCAATTAACTGCAATGTGAATAGTCAATCTTTAAATTGCCAAGGGAGCTGCAGAGGAGATTAAGAGCCGCCTAGTAGCAGTGCCTGATTTTTTTTGGATCTATTCTTGTGATAGATTTTCTAGTTTTTAAATGAAATTCGCACACAGGGTCTGCTGGTGGTGCAGGAACTTACAGTAAGGATGTTACAATATGCACAGCACTCCTAGAAATATGCACTGAAACTCCAGACGCACTGATCATACCAAGAATGACGGTGTTTCCTGCTGAGCGACAGATCGGACTCTTGACATCAGAAGTCACGGATTATCGACCTTTTGCATTAAGATCTCTGTATTTTCAGGAATAGGTTCATTTGTGAATTCCTCAGATTGGGATCAATCATCTGGATTATATTTTTCATTAATATTTGCGTCCAGTGATCTCGTGGGCTCCAAATGGAGTAAAAGTGCTTTAAGAAAAGACGTGTACCTCTTATTGATTTCAACAACACAACGTACACACGGACTCCTGTTACTTTGCTTATCAGACAGCAAGCCCAGTAGTTTTTAAGCTTTTGAAATATTGACGTTTTGTTTCACAATCCTCACGACTGTGATTTCTGAAAATTGTTGTTGCTGAATATTATAACACTTGATGGAGATGGAGAGATATATTTTTCCACTATTAACGTTTTCTGGACTCCCATTTCCATCACTTTTCATTCCCCCCCCCCCCCCCGCAAAATAAATAATAGTGACCTCTCCTCTCCAGAAGGCACTCTTGTTGGAGTACAGTTACACAGCTGCTCTTTGCGCTGCGGTAGCTCACCCAGTTAACCATTTCTCTCATCTCAGATTAGGCAGTGAGTGTCGGCAGGTTATTCACCCATGGGGGTCATCACAGCTAACTCAGTAGTGGAGAAACCTTGGATTTTCCTACACTCGCGTGCCTCAGTATCACAACAGGTAGTGAATTCACCCGCTGAGCCATCAGGGGAGCTGCGCAGGGTTTTGTTTTTATGGATTTTCAAAATAAAAGCAGAACTCTCACAGGGAAATCACATCACAAAATCAAGTTGACGTGTTGAGCGATACACGATCTGTGCATTACATTTCTGACAAGACTTGTTCTCAACCGATTGATAGTTCTGACTGTGATTCTTTTGACTGACGTCTCTGCAATGATTTTTCTCTAAGCTCATGCTGCCCGGCTCTGATGGGTCCCACTGGATGCCTCCTCGTCTGGTGTGATTTGAGCAGAAGTGTACATACATTGCCAAGAAGAAAAGGTATTTGAAGGGATGGCTTTTTTTTCCTGTCAACTGTACCTAAGCGAGGTCAACATCTTTCAAATGCAACGTGCCAAAAGCACACAAGACACTGACTGAACACAGAGGGCAACAAGTCAGTACAATTTTCTCCGTGGCTGTTTCTCACTTCAGCTGGGGTTTGACAGTTTAACACAGTGAAGCCTTTAGGAATTTTATGCTCATCAAGGTGAGGGATACTACCAATGGGAGATATCAGGCACCCAGAGTCTGCATTAAAAGTAAAGCTCCGTCCACACGATCCAATCAAGCATTTCCAAGTCAGGTACAACGTAGGTTAGATGTAGAATAAAGCTCCCTTTACACCCTGCTCAATTGCTCGCAAGTTCTGGTACAGCGCAAGTTCTTCTACACTGTCTGATCAAGCACTCCCAGGTCAAATGCGCTGCAGGTTAAATGCAGAGTAAAGCTCCCTCTGCAGTGCCCCATCAAGCACTCCAGGTCAGGTACAACACTTCTGCAACAATGTCAACCTCAGTTCCCGCATTTTTTTATTCTCGCTGCCATAGTCGGCATTTATTGCCCATTCCTAATTGCCCTGAAAAGGTGATGATGGTGCTTCTTCTCGAACCGCGAGTTTGATACAACTGAGCGGCTTGCTGGAGGGCAAACTGAGAAGGCAATTAAAAGTCAACCACATTGGTGTGGAACTGGATTTACATACAGGCCATTCCGGGTAAGGTCAGCAGGTTTCCTTCCTGAAGGGCAGCAGTGAACCATTTGGGTTTTTACGAAAATCCGACACCAGCTTTTAAAAAATTTTTCAGATTTTAAAAAAACTGTATTCAAATGCCCAAACTGCAATAGCTGGATTTGAACTCTCAGTCTCTGTATCAGTCCAGGCCGCTGGATTACTAACATAATCACTATGCTACCATATCCCTTTGTGATGACAGCTCTGAGTGAGGTTGCCCAGTTAGGGCAGATTTTTGCTGTGGGCTCATGCTCACTGGAGATTGGATTGAAACTGTCTACATACACTTTATGTAGAATCCTTAGTCAACAAATGGAGGAAACTTTCATTCAATTAGACTGTGCTGGATTAGAACCTTGAATCCAGTTGCTGGTGACCACATTTGGGTCCAGCCTTTAATAAGTCATTAAACTGGTTTGGATATGAGATGTCACAATTTCTTTTTAATTGAGGAATTAGTCGAAGGGCCAAGGCCTACATTGCCGGACACAAGCAAAGCTCGATAGAATAGGACACAAGGTAAAATTGATCAAGAAACAACGATTAATTGATGCCAAAATGGATCTAAACATATACTGGGGTAGGAGGAAGGGAATTCTGACGTCCTGGTAAAGAATGAGTTAGATTAAAAGATGGTGCAATGAGTTTTGATTTCAACAGAGTGTAGGGTGCAGCAAAAAGGAAGAGTGTATAGGATGCAAGCATGAAGAATGATGAAACACGATGCAGTAGGAAGCAAGGAGGAAGACAAGCATGCAGAATGTAGGGAGGAAGACAAAGTGTGTAGGGATGCAGGGAGCAAGAAGATGCATGTAGGATGCAGAGAGCAGGAACAGCATAAATGATGCAAAGATGTGGGGTAAGAATGTTTACACTGCAGGGAGGAGGAAAGTGTGTATGATACAGGAAGTAGATGCATGGAGGATGCAGGGAGTAGGAAGAGCATATAGGATGGAGGGAGGAAGAATAGCATATGGGATGCAGGGAGGAGGAAGGGCATATGGGATGCAGGGAAGAGAAAGAGCATATAGGAAACAGGGAGGAGGAATAGCATATAGGATGCAGGGAGGAGGAATAGCATATAGGATACAAGGAGGAGGAATAGCATATGGGATGGAGGAAGGAGGAATAGCATATAGGATCCAGGGAGGAGGAAGAGCATATGGGATGCAGGGAGGAGGAAGAGCATATGGGATGCAGGGAGGAGGAATAGCATATAGGATGCAGGGAGGAGGAATAGCATATAGGATACAAGGAGGAGGAAGAGCATATAGGATGGAGGGAGGAAGACTAGCATATGGGATGCAGGGAGGAGGAAGAGCATATAGGATGGAGGGAGGAAGACTAGCATATAGCATACAAGGAGGAGGAATAGCACATAGGATGCAGGGAGGAGGAAGAGCATAGAGGATGCAGGGAAGAGGAAGAGGATATAGGATGCAGGGAGGAAGAATAGCATATAGGATGATGGTGAGAGGAAGAAGCCCATATAGAGTTCAGGGAGGAAGGGGAATGTGTAAGATACAGGGAAAAGAAAGATCACGTAGGATGGTGTATTTGGAGTTTAGGAGCAAGAAGAAATGAATATCCAGAGGAACACTGACGATGGAGGTAGCTTAAAAATAATTCCATAGTCAATTTGAGTGTAGACTTGTGTGTGCAGTTTTTACAAGTTAGGATCCCTAGGCTCATTGCTGGTCTCTTGCTAAGTACATGTGCAGAATACTGCGCTGCTCATGATTTATTTAGCTCCCTGTCACTCAGTGATGTATCTTGGTACACTAACTACTCTCTCATGCTTTCTGCCATATTATTACACTTTTTAAAAGTTTCTTTCAGATGTATAAAACTACCCTTCTGAGGAGAAACCTACATTTCTGCAATTCAAGCAGCATGTTACTGCAGGGTTAAATATAGACTGCAGTGACAAGCTCGAGTGGGCTTCTCTCGTTCTCCCCTGGCATCCTTATGGCGGTGAATAATCTTGTTTGCCGAGCAACCATCTTTGTTCAGGACTCCAAGAAAAAAAAATTTTTGGTGCCATTTTCTGTTCGAAAACCACAATTTAATCTCGCTGCTGAACCCCCCCCCCCCCCCCGCAAGCTAATTCCTCCCATCCTATAGTCATCATCTCCAGCGAAAATGTACTTCGAGTGAATACCACCCTACATGTTGTTACGTATCGGCTGAAATATCAATCTGATGTACTGTACTGCGCTCTGCTTAGTATTTGTGTCCTGCTGTGTCACTGAATGCTCGGCTCTGATTCACTTAAAATTAAACAGAAATCAATCGGTAGCTTTTTGCTTGTCGCTTCTAAGTCTTTTGTTGCCCTTTCCTTTGATATTTGTTGTTGATTTTTTTTTGTAAACTAGAAGATTGATTATTTTCACAAAGTCCAACTAACTTTGTCACCACTGCGGCTGTGGGATAATGACGTTACTGCACGTGCTCTGTGCGTTTAGATGAGGCAGGAAAATGTAATTAAGAGAATATCATGTAGGTCTGAATGTTACAATCCAATTTCCCTTCACTGCCCCTGGCACACTGTGTTTAATGTTCCCAATAGGGCTCCCAGGCTGATGTTTGAAGTGCGATTTTACTTATTATTTGCTGCAATTTGTAAAATAATTCTGTCAAAGCCCGTGTTCGGCTACATCTATTTCATGTATTATTTATTCACAGGATGAAGTCTGGATGTAAAGTTGCAGGAATGAAGAAGCAGATAGAACTAACTGAAGGTTAATGGAGTCGGGTAAGTGATATGTTCCGACCTTCAGGTTTTCTGATTCACTGATGGTGGAAGGGTTAAGAACCTAAGAACAATCACGTCGAGAAAAGGCACTTTCGCCCATCGAAGTTCATCTCTAACTTTCCCATTAAAACTTATCCTTCTAATACTTTTTCATTGAAGCTTATTCCTCTATTACTCTAACTTTACCATCAAGACTTGTCTCCCTGGTACCCTAACTCGCCCATTGAAGCTTACCCTTGTGGTACTCACTTACCCATCAAAACTTATCCCTCTAGTACCCTAACTTTTTTATTGAAGCTCATCTGTCCAGTGTCTAACTCTCCCATTATAGCATCCAGCTGCACTTCGAACATCCTTCATATCATTGCTTCTTTTATCCAACTTGTTAGATCAGTTCTAACATTTATCAATTGAAATGAATGAAATGGTTCAGTAGCTCGAGAGATAGCCTCAGCACAACACAACTAACACTGATGTGACACTTTATCAATTGTAAATCCACGCCCGCAATCCACCATTATCCAGGCTCAAAGTTCTTCCTTATCCAGGCCCATAGTCCATCCTTATTCAGGCATGCAGTACAATTTTATCCAGACTCACAGTCCATCCTTCGCTAGGCTGACGGTCCATACTTATGCAGGTCCACAGTCCAGGCCCACCATCCATGATTATCTAGTATCTTTCCTCTCCCATTGAAGCTCATCTGTCTAGTGCCTTAACTTCCATTGAAGCTTATTTGTCTGGTACCCTAACTCTCTCATCAGAGTCCATCTATCCAGTACCCTAACTCTACATCGAAGTTCATCTGTCTAGTACTCTAATACTCCCATCAAAGTTCACCAGTCTAGTAATCAAACTATCCCATTGAAGTTCATTGATCTAGTACTCCAACTATCCCATTGAAGTCGATATTAATCCAAGCTCACAATCCCCTCTTATCTAGGCTGACAGTTCAGCCTTATTCAGACCCACAATCCAATCTTATCCAAGCCCACAAACCACACTTATCAAGACCCATAATCCAACCTTATCCAGACTCACAGTCCAGCCATGTTCAGGCTCACAGCCCAGCCTTATACCCATGATATAATTTCATCCAGGACCCACAATCCAGCTCTGAGAAGACTACAGTGGTTTATTAATGTGGAGTCTCGAACTCCTATTTTCTATATCTAGATTCCCTGGGTTAAATGGAAGCTCACACTTCAATTTCAGTCACATTTTAATTTTCTTTTTTCCCCTTATTATTAATGTTTCATTTGATTTCTCCACTTTAGGTGAATGGCTCTTTGACCCCCACTTCCGCTCTTCCATTGTCACTCACCTGATGAGAGCTGCAGACATTAGCTCACCATTTGATTTTCCTCCCATCCCATGGGAATTGTGTGCAATCATGAATAAAAATCAATGTCCTACCAGTCCACAGTGTAGTTCCTTATTGCACTACAACAGCAACTTGCATTCTAACGCCTTTAACGCAGTAAAACATCCCAAGGCGCTGTAGCTAGTTATTGTACTTGTGTGTAGTTCATTATAGCAATAGTGTGACGTAGCTAGTTTTTACACTGGTATATAGTTCATTACTGCAATAGTTTTTTCCTATTTTTCTTCATGCCTAATCTATGAACCAGCTTGGGACATTTAATATGTTAAAGGTACTATTTAAAATTCAAATTGTTGTTATGTGTGTAGCTTGTTGTTGCATTAGTGTGATGTAGTTCTTTATTACATTAGCTCATTATGCTATTGTGGCACAGCTTGTACCATTGCATTAATAGGCTGTCTGATGGACTTAAGTCAATCCCCTTTATCAGCTAAAAGAAGCCACGCTGATTTTAATAGAACACAGCTCAGACTGATCAGTAATCCACTTGTTTATCCAAACCAGCTGTTTAAAAACTAATTAGACAATTTTCTTCTCTTTAATGTGATCTATTCCCTGTGTTTATTTTGATTTGTACGATAGCCACTTTTGGATGTGATGTTTTACTGGCCTCACAGGGCTGAGATAGCAGAAATTTAAATCTGAGTCAACTCAGCTCTTTGGGAGTTTACAGGTAAGAATCTGTCAGCAGTAGGAACCAAGGGGGAAAGTGCCTATCATAAGATGATTGTTTTTTTTTTGCCTATTCTGAGGATTCTCAGGATGTACACAATGCTGATCTCATTGCTTGTCCCTAGTTGTCCTGAGAAGGTGGTGGTGGTGGGTCTTCAAGCAATTGTTTGTACAATGTGATAAATACATGAGGGATAAAGGCATAGAAGGTTATGCTGATAGGGTTAGATGAAGAGGGGAGGGAGGAGGCTCATGTGCAGCATAAACACTGGCATGGACAAGTTGGGCTGAATGGCCTTTTCTGTGCTGTAAATTCTATGTAACATCATAAGGCATTAAGAGTCAACCATGTACTGTGGACTAGAGTCACATGTAGACCAGGCTGCATAGGGATAGCAGGTTTACTGAAGGACATTAGTGAACCAGTTGGGTTTTTACAACAATCCAGCAGCTTTTTAACAGTACCAGATTTATTGAATTCAATTCACAACTTGCTGTGGTGGCACCAGAACTCACAACCTCTGGGTTGCCAGTCTAGTACCATCGCTACTAGACAAATGTAAATGTCTTGTTATAAATTCAACATTAACCATGGCATGATAAATGTTCCTGAGCATGATGCTGTTGATCTTTACAGCCCTGCCCCAATTACAGAAACATACCATCTGTGGGCAGTCGGGTGTATTAAATCTCTGGACATATGTTTGCCACCTTGGCCTGAACACTCTCACAACACTACATTGGTCACAGCACCAGTTCAAGTTCCAGCCGGTCAAAGCAACTCATGCGCATCAACATTAATAGGATGCATTCCAACCCAGTGGCCAAGGATGACACCCAGGGATTGCCGTTCTGCCACTATTCCCCAATTAGCTTTGAGTCTCTTTTTCTCCTGAAAACACCACTCAGCACAGCACTTGTGTTTTCATTCCTTCACCGGGATATTCCAGGTTTTAGGCCGAGCTTTTCTCCTTGTGCCATCCACTGAGTCTGAAAGTAGCAGGGCGTGCCGTCAGCTGGACCCAGCAGCAGCTTTTACTTACTGAAGTGGCAGAAGAAAGAGAACTTGATCTAACTGAGAAATTCAGCCAGTGTTCTGGCTCCTGTTCACTATCGACTGACTCCTGTTGGAAAGTGTGTGATGGTAGTGGTTGTTGGAGGCCAATCATCTCAGCCCCAGGGTATTGCTGCAGGAGTTCCTTAGGGCAGTGTCCTAGGCCCAACCATCTTCAGCTGCTTCATCAATTACCTTCCCTCCATCATAAGGTCAGAAATGGGGATGTTCGCTGATGATTGCACAGTGTTCAGTTCCATTCGCAACCCCACAAATAATGAAGCAGCTCGAGCCCGCATGCAGCAAGACCTGGACAACATCCAGGCTTGGGCTCATAAGTGGCAAGTAACATTCACGCCAGACAAGTGCCAGGCAATGACCATCTCCAACAAGAGAGAGTCTAACCACCTCCCCTTGACATTCAACGGCATTACCATTGCCAAATCCCCCACCATCAACATCCTGGGGGTCACCATTGACCAGAAACTTAACTGGACCAGCCATATAAATACTGTGGCTACAAGAGCAGGTCAGAGGCTGGGTATTCTGTGGCGAGTGACTCACCTCCTGACTCCCCAAAGCCTTTCCACTATCTACAAGGCACAAGTCAAGAGTGTGATGGAATACTCTCCACTTGCCTGGATGAGTGCAGCTCCAACAACACTCAAGAAGCTCAACACCATCCAGGACAAAGCTGCCCGCTTATTGGCACCCCATCCACCACCCTGAACATTCACTCCCTTCACCACCGGCGCACAGTGGCTGCAGTGTGTACCATCCACAGGATGCACTGCAGCAACTCGCCAAGGCTTCTTCGACAGCACCTCCCAAACCCGCGACTTCTACCACATAGAAGGACAAGAGCAGCAGGCACATGGGAACAACACCACCTGCACGTTCCCCGCCAAGTCACACACCATCCCGACTTGGAAATATATCGCCGTTCCATCATCGTCGCTGGGTCAAAATCCAGGAACTCCCTTCCTAACAGCACTGTGGGAGAACCGTCACCACACGGACTGCAGCAGTTCAAGAAGGCGGCTCACCAGCACCTTCTCGAGGGCAATTAGGGATGGGCAATAAATGCCGGCCTCGCCAGCGACGCCCACATCCCATGAATGAATTAAAAAAAAGTGTGGGCATTGGATGAAGTCAGAATCAGGCTCAGCTCTAATGTCCTTCACGGTCAAATAGCCTGTCCACCCTCAAGCCCCGATTTTTCGAGACTCTACCAGCATCGTGGAATCTCGCTGGCATCGGGGATGGGTTGGAATATTAGCCCTTGCCCTTAGGTGTTTGATTTGCAATGTGCCTAATTTTCCAAGGCGTAATTTTGAGGCAAGCAAAAAGACTTTGCTGCAGGCGTGCACTGATTTTTGTGTGTATGGGGCTCCTGCTTTTGGAGGACATGCTTTTTGTGTGCATGGTGGGGGAGTCTCATTTTTGGGGGTCTCAATTTTTGTGTACATGGAGATCTCACTTTTTTGTCTGTGTAGGGATCTTGTTTCTTGTGTGTAGCAAGATTTCCCTTTTCTTTGTTTGTGTAGGTCCTCCTTTTCTTTGTATAGGGGATCTCTCCTTCAGTGGTGCTTTTTGTGCATATGGTGATCTTTTTCGCTGTTTATGGTGATCTTCTGTTTCTTTGTTTATGAGGGTCTCACTTTTCTATGTAATGGGGTTTCACTTTTTTGTATCTATAGGGGTCTTGCTTTTCATGTTTTATTTGGGAATGAACTGCAGATTGACTAATCTGACAGATGTCCCCTGCGGTGATTTGGAAGGATACTGATGCATGGATGCTTAATGGGCCAATGTAGGGATGTCCAACCTTATGGTAACTGGGCGCCGGATACACATAGTAAAACCCATGAATGGGCCACATATAATTACAAAAAAATGTGAGACCTCCCATGCAGCTGTAGGCCCACAGGGAGAGAATGAGGAAGAAGAGGAGGGCAACATTGATAAAAATGACAAATCCTAACAACAAGCCAATGGTCCTGAAAACTCATAGGGGGTAATTTTAAACCCCAAGAACGGGTGGATTGGGGGTGGGTGGGAGTTCAAAATAGTGTTTTTTCTGGATCATTACTGCAAAATTTTCAGAATGCAAAGCCTATACTTTTCCACACTGACGTTAATCCCAGAAACAAAGACAGGTTGCGGTTGCGACCCAAAAAACAAGAATTTTCAACTCCCACCCGCCCCCATCCCACCTGTTCTTGGGGTTTAAAATCATCCCCATAATGTTTTGGGGGCACCTGGGGCTCAATAGCAGCAGGCGGAGGTGGAGATTGGGGTGGTAAGCCTGGGTTCCTGCCCCAGGGGTTTCCTCAGGTTTCTTTTACATTCCAAATTATGTTTTACAAAAAATAAGAGACACGATTGGTGGGATGATATATGCTGATGGAATTCCCATCAACCCACCTCTGGTGTCCCCCCACCCCCCCCACTCATGTACTGTATGGCTGCAGGCCTGAGGAAGTGGGCCCACCAAAATGGGTCCTGGTTTCCCTTACAGAAGTTGATCATAAAGCGATCAGATGCTGTCAGGAATCTTCCAGGAAAGGGCCCATTGGTCCTAAATTCTGACCTCTTCTGCTGGACCTGCCAGCCCTTGCTTCAGCGGCTTACTAATGCCCCCATTTTCTGCCCTCCACCCACCACCAATACCTCCCCCACAACTGCACCAATACTGGCACGGATGCCCAGCCACTTTATTTAAATAGCCGTACCCCAGAAATCCCAATGGGGTCAGGTGGGTAACATTGTTGTTCAGAAGAAATCCTGTTATGGCATTGGAGGAGGATTGTGGATTGTTGACCCCAAAATGTTCAGGAGAGGAGAAAGTGAGACAAAACAGAAGATGCATTTGGAAACTTAGTCTTTTGTGTGAGTTATTGTCTTACTCAATGGACAACCCCACCCTGTGAATTCTGTGAGCTCAAGCCCCACCTGAAGAACCTGAGCTCCTCCACCTTATGAGAGGCTTTCATTCTAATGGGTTTGCAGACAGCTATACTGGCAGGTGTCAACAGGACAGCACACGTAGAGCTCGTGGATGATAAGTATCCTACAGCACTAATCTCGCAGAGCAGGAACAATCTGGCTGATATTCCCTTGAGTAACTCTGCCAGTGCACATTCTTCCTACTGGGCATCCAACATAAATTGGATGAGACACCTCATCGGTCTGCCCTGGTAAAACATCGCCGAATAAATAAAATACATTCTTGCTGTTTAGCGTTCAAATCCATCAGATTTACTTTAAAGACAACATACAAGCCTCGATTTTCCGATACTGGGAAAAATGCGGTGGCTTGGCTGCACAAAGGACTGATCTGAATTTCTTGTCCTGGGTCATTTTTTGTCCTGGCGCTGGCCTGCCACCTGGCAGGTAGGGTCGCCAGTTCTGGTTGGTCGCATCCCTGAAGGTTTCACCACAAGACCTCCTTTCTCCCACCACCCCGCCTGCATGTTCTCGCCATCAGTCACCTGTCACACCCATCCTCGCGACGCACCGTCTTCATTATCCGATTGGATGATTCTTGACTGTCAGTCAAACAGCCTTTTTTTCCCAACTCCAATATTTTTAGAACTAATTTTTATAACTAATCAACGAAAGTTTGTAAAAAAAATTAAAATAATACACAATTATTTTTTAGTGCCCTATGATTTTTCTCCAGGATTGCTCGCAGCAGTGTCCTGGAAATTAATGTTTAATTCCTGGAGACTCCAGGACAATCCTGGAGAGTTGGCAACTCTACTGGCAGGGCCTTGTGCCAGGAAAAGGGGGAGGAAAATTGAGCACGGTAGCAGACAGAAGGCCCCAAGGACTGAAGATCTGCTGGTTAAGTTTTTTTTTGTTAGTTCTTTGTGCCTGGGAAATTGGTGTTCTCTGGGGGCAAAGTTCACGAAAATCAGCCCATCAAAGTGTTCCCATTTGGATTCTGATCCAGTCTGTACCCATCCAAACCCACAACGGCTTCCTCATCTACCAGCTGCTTTTCCCCAGTTAGCTATGCTTCAGAGCAGCTCATTATCCATCAATCATCTATCGTCACATTAAATCCACTTCTCCTGTCCTCAGACTCTCACACATTTTTGCCTCCCAACATTGCTCCGTCTGTCACACACTTGGCCACTTACCATTTTCTGTCTCTCTCTCCCCTGCCTCTCTCACTTGTCATTCTCTCTGAGTCTTGTACCTTTGATCCTTTGGTTGGTTCCTGGTAGCTTTCCATTCTTCTCTTTGACGTCCTTTTACTTCAATTCCTTTCATGTTCCTGGTGTAATAAAACTCCTGTTGCTTTGTGACGTCTAATTTATCCGAACAAAACAAAAGGTTGACCTCTCCCCAGTGTGATAAACTGATGTACTGCAAAACAGCCAAGCAATCCCAGGAATGCAAAACAGTGTTACACACACCAGCCTGCCTCTGTTACTGTAAATACACTGCAATGGAGAAAATACATTTAAAATGCAGTTGGTAAAGAGTACAGGAACACAACAAAGGACAGCCATCAATTGCCCATCTCAACCCTGCCAGTTACTCTGGGCTACTTGAAACATTTCCTCTCCTGAGGAAGAATTATTAATGTCACTTCTGGGCCTAAGGTTAAGTACTAGTGATTCAGTGCTAATTCTAAAGCATGTTGTTGGGTTGTTGACTGTGTAGGGGAATCTTTACTCTGCATCTAATCTCAGCTGGAGCAGAATTTGAAGGGACAGTGTAGAAGGAGCTTTACTCTGCAACTGTCCCATGCCATATCTGGTCCGAGAGTGCTGGCTGGGACAGTTTAAAGAGAGCTTAACTCTGCACTAAATCCATGCTGTACCTGAACTGGGAATGCTTGATCTTAACTCTTTGCATCAGGTACCAGTTTGTGAAAATAGCAGGTACAGACATGTTCATCTAATTTATTATTTGTTTTCCAATTTCCTCCCCTGAAGGTGTTGACTCCTTGTTAAGATATGGGTTCCAGGGGTGCGGCCCATGCTTAATGTATGATCCTAGACAGTGCTCGTTGGCAGACTATTTGACTGTAGGGAGTATTACAACAAAGCCTGACCCTGTCCTCACCCGACATTCACACATGGAACTTTCAATCACGGGTCCCTGAATAATGACTGGGATTAGAACCTCCTTCCTGATCCAGAGCACTTGAGGCCAATTATCGTGCTCCAACTGAGGTCCACAAACCAAGCACAGACCGGGCCCGGATGGATGCTGGGATCTCTAGTCCTGATGGTTCAGCACAACACCAAATGGTGTGGTTAATTTCTGAGTCATCAGAATGTATCTGATTTATTTTAAATGGGAGTGGAACTGTTCAACTAAGTTTAAATATTGATAATAACAATGGCCCAGATCTTGCTGGAATGGGGCACCTCGTGATGTGTGCCATTAGTTAGATTTTTTCCTCCATCCTTCAGCTCGAAAATGTTTTGATCTGTAAGTTGCTGGAAGTGCGAGCTAATAACGGGGCAAGGGGGCATCTGGGACCTTAATGAACGACAGGACCAGCAGTGCATCTCCTCAACTGATCGGATTTAAGGATTGAGAAAGAAACAGAGGAACAACAGAGAAGGAGGGTGAATTAGAGTCAAATCAGGTACCGAGAGGAAAAGAAAGATTGAATTGAGAGAGAGAAAAAAGAGACAGAAAGTAAAAGTGGAGTGGTGCAAATTGTCCAGCAACTTGTGGTAATTCGCAATTCATGGCGTAAGTCTTCCTCGCCACAAGTTGCTGGATGCTTTACACGAGCGCCATTAAACTCATCATTATTTTGGCAGCAAATTCTGGGCCAATGTCTTGCCCTCATGCCCTGTGCGTGGCTTGTACATATGCCTCTTATTGACTGTGCCTATGGCAGACCTGACAGATCTGGCACCAGATATTCCTCCAATAATAAATATGAACAACAAGACCTTCTGGAACAATACAAAAGAGTTAGCATCCCCAGAGGAGCAAGCACTGATTAGAAAAAAATTGAACTGTTTGGTTTCTAAGTTAATGGATGTGACCTGAATCTGAATGTGGTTCCTTCCCATTGAATTTTAGTTGTTTTTTCATATGACTCGTTCAGCAGGAATGGTATGTGTGAAGAAAAAATCACTCAGGTATTTCATGACTTGTTTCTCTTTTATATTAATCATCAAACACAGTTTTTTTTCTTTCTTTGGTCATTTTGAGAAAAGTGGAAAACAGAAGTGGGATGTTGACCTTGGTCCAATGGGCAGTTAGGAGCCAAATGCTTAATTTTCATGGGGGGAGGGGGAGGAGGGGTTGAGTTGTTTTAAGGGCACAGTTCTGACGTACCGCTTAAGTTTTTTCCCTCCAATTTTCTTCCCACATCTGAAGGCACTGACTGTTGCTGGGATATAGTTCTGCAGACAACAGCAGTCCTCACTTACCTCACCCGAGCAGCCATTCTTCACCTATGAGCCCAGAAAGTGAGCGTAAGCAGATAAGTCTCAACGGAGGGCATCACAGTGACCCTGATTATATCCTCATTCGATGCCCACACACAAGCTCTCCAGCATGAGTCTCTGGATAGGTACAGGAACTCTGGCTGATTTTTATCCCTTCCCTAACCACAAGTGCTGAGAGCAATTGTAGTGTCCCTGTTGTCACTCCAGTGGATATCACTTAATTCTGTGCAGATCAGTGACCAAACCTTGGATGTTCTGGTCTGTTTGGCACAGCATGACACCAGGCTGAACCGCTGGGGGATAAAGGTACTTTGGACGAATGTGGTTTAAAATTGAAACCTTGAGCATTATATTAGTTTGTGGTCACATTTGATCCTTGACTAACCTGCTTTTCAGAGTATTGTGGGGCAGAGTGGACAACCTTACGTGATGCACTCATGTTAAACTGAGGCCCCCCCCCTCTACCTGTATGGTGGTTATTAAAGATCCCATTCACTATTTGAAGAGTAAGAAGATCTCCTCAACCAATACCACCAATAAGTGGTCATCACTGTTTGTGAGATATTGCTGGTACAAAATAGCTACCATGTATGTCTGCAGTCGCTGCAGATTAAAATACTTCATTGCATAAGAAGCACTTTGAGGCATTGCTGTGTAATGAGATGGATCTGGTATAAATACAAATCTTTCTTTCTAACTTGCACAAAGTCCCGTTCTCCCATTACCCCTGTGCTCGCTGACCTAATTGGCTCCTGGTCTGAGAGTGCCTCGATTTTAAAATTCTCATCCTTGTTTTCAAATCCCTCCATAGCCTCGCCCCCTCCCTATTTCTGTAACCTCCTCCAGCCCTCCAACCCTCAGTGAACTCTGTGCTCCTCCAATTCTGGCCTCTTGCGCATCCCTGATTTTAATCGCTCCAGCATTGGCGGCCGTGCCTTCAGCTGCCTGGACCCTAAGCTCTGGAATTCCCTCCCTGAACCTCTCCGCCTCTCTCTCCTCCTTTAAGACGCTCCTTAAAACCTACTTCTTTGATCAAGCTTTTGGTCACCTGCCCTAATATCTCCTTATGTAGCTCGGTGTCAAATTTTGTCTTATGACGTTCCTTTGCAGTGCGTTGGGATGTTTTACTACATTAAAGGCGCTATATAAATGTAAATTGTTGTTGTTCTTTCTTTCTCAAAACTGTACGATATTTATTCAAACCCACATACATCACTTAATATTGTGAAAAAACATGCTGGAATTTATGTTAATTTTAAAAAAAATCCCCAAGATATTTCTTATTCTTCACCTCAATCATTCATTATTTTTTTTAAAATCGTATCCCAGGACCTCAAATTAGATTAGACAAGTTGACATGCACAGAAATGCTTCTAACTTCCAAAAAAAACAAGCCTGATCCTTTTAAAATAATAATGAAAATAAGTTTCTTTGCATGGAAGATGTGAACCCCGGAATTGTGCTGTGGATCAGAGGCAGTTGCCTCCCTAATCTCGTGTACAGAATTACAGAGTGGAGATGTAAACCCCATTGGACTCACTGGTACTGTGTCCATTTATTTGGTGGCACAAAATGCTGTTTTATGCCACTGAACAAGAATTTGTAAAGCAAAATGTCTCGGGCGCCAAAGAACGATGCGACGTTCAGCCTCTGAAGAAGAAACTTTTATAGAAAAGTCACTCCGCGGCAGACCCTCGTGTTTTGTGAGACAAATGGACTGCACCATCATCGGCCCCTTCTTTGCAAACGGGTATTGGTAATAGGCCAGTCACACTGCCGAGTTTGTGTGGATGTAAAGTGGTTTCTGTGCACACAACAAAGAGCTTTAAGGCAGTTTGTCTAAAGTGGCATTGGTTGAATTGCACACTGAATGTTATGGCTGGTTTTGAACATTATGCCAGGAATGCAGTTTCATGATGGTTTCCAATTAGGAAGGTAACGGCTGGTTGTTTTTGTTCCTGGTTTTCTTTTACTTCCAATCTCTAAGAGCATCATATGCAAAAAATGGCCTGCTGTATCTCGCATCCTGCTAAACTGGGCATTCATTCATTAGAATGGTTCCCTTGATCTCATGCTACCTCACGTCCCTTTGCTGTGACCGCAGGGCATCTTTTAACAGGATAGCAATTAGAGTGGACAGAGTGCTGAGAATTCTAGCACCGAGGATTAATCTCCGGATCCAAATGTCAATCCATCAATCTCACAGGCTGGATTTGGGTTGGTGAAGAATCATCTAGAATCGTTACCTTCACACGAGTGTTCTGGGGGCAGGAGGGTTAACGCTACCTGTACACTTTGCCATTTAGCTAAAAAAAAAAATCAATTTTCATCACTTGGGAGGCTTAAGAAAACAAGAAGCCAGCACTGTTGGGAAAAGTTTGACAAGTATAAACGTAAGATAAATCAGTTTATGTCAAGTGGAGAAATGCTAAACTTATCCAAATTTTACACGATTTAGATCCAACTGCATTTTTCGTTGAAGATGCCAAGACCTTTAACAGGAATAGAAAGGGCAACACATTTATTTGTTTGTCTGTTTTTGCTGATGCGGGATCTGCCAATAAACTGCCCAAGACTTTGGGCTCTTGTTCACAGACGGTTATCTTTAGGAGATTGTATGATGGGCATCATCGCTAGTGGTCCAAGCACTCGCTTCCCAGAACGCAGCTGTCATCTTCCATTCACAAGGAAGGGGCTCTCCCAATGATTGATTACACAGATTTGCTTGTTGATATGTCCCAAGAACTTCAGAATCCCAATTAAAGGCTCAACTGCTTAATTTTGTTTTCGTTTAATTTTTTATATTTAATGCATCCGTCGTTGTCTTCGATTTCTGTCGCTACATTCATTTTGGGTGGATTCAAATCCCACATTTGGGAAATGTTGGCTGATGTTTTCTTCTTACACTCCAGCTTTACAGAGAGCACCCGATCAGGATGGTCAGTGAACTGAAAATTTATTTCAATATTCTAATAAATTGCATTATTTTTTGTTAGATGTCAGAATGGCCCTGCATGACATTGTTAGATTGTGTTGGATATCAATTATATTTCAGGGTCATTTAATCTTTCCTGATTCCTGTATTGCAAGTTTTATCAAGTTTTTCAGTTTTTGCAGAGTACCATAATATATTCAATTTATTTGGGCTGGACTGATGTTACTCGCGATCTTTTTTGGCAAGGGTCACGATCACGATCAGTATCAAACTTGAGGGGCATTATTTGCAGTGTGGAGTTATGGGACACGGGTCTGCATCTGCGATTGCTCCATGGAATGATGGGACGCGGGGCTGCGCTTGAAATTTCCCCACAGAATGATGGAGTTGATGCCTGTACCTGCAATTCCCCCATGGAATGATAGGATTCGGGTCTGCAACTGCAATTCCCCCATGGAATGATAGGATTCGGGTCTGCAACTGCAATTCCCCCATGGAATGATAGGATTCGGGTCTGCAACTGCAATTCCCCCATGGAATGATAGGATTCGGGTCTGCAACTGCAATTCCCCCATGGAATGATAGGATTCGGGTCTGCAACTGCAATTCCCCCATGGAATGATAGGATTCGGGTCTGCAACTGCAATTCCCACGTTTGGTGAGTTCCAAAATTCCACTGCGCCACTGTGGACAGTTGCCAAATGAAGATTATGCACAGGGAGATAAAATATCCAATCATCCTATTGAATTCCTATCATTGTATGAAAGTTGGGATAACCCTGCATCTGAAAAGCATTCAGTGTTTTTATTTACTGAAGAATAAATAAAGGAGGAAACAGCCCTGAATCTCAGCTCAGTCAACATGCCACAGAGGAGTCCCAGAACCACAGGGAGCAACATGTCTGTCGACGACCAGGGGTGAAGGGGAGGTGTGCTGCAAATAATGTCCGGGCATCCGGACATCTAAAGTCCACTGGACTGACAGGTAGTGGTTAATGTCAGGTGGGGGAAACGTCAAGCTCAAGGCATCCACTGGTATGAACAGTAGGAACCAGCTATTTAGCTGCCCAAACGGATATCCAGCCCAAAACAGTCCTGGGAGAAACAGAAAACATATGGGGTCAGAAATTACTGGGAAAATAATGATGCATTAACGGTGCTCGCCAGTATTAGTTCATAAAAAAAAATCCAGCAATTTGCGTCGGAGAGACGCCATGAGTTCCGATTCTCCACAAATTGCGCCTTGGCAAAACTGAAAAAAATTACCTTCCCGCCGTGAGACTTCCCATTGAAGTTTGTTGCATGTCATGAAATTGCTGGATTTACGATGTTGACGTGAATTAATCTCGCCGCAGCCATTTAAGGCTGGTAATTCATGTACTTTGCCAAAATGCTGTCAAAGTTTGTGGGAGAATTCATCACCAACATCGATTAAAACCAAACTGTGCTATAATTTGTAATCTCAACAGATATTGATGTGACCCTCCCTCCCAAAATACCGTCACACAACTGAAATGTCTGTTAAAAGTATTGAGCATTTAGAAAAAATACCAGCCTCGTCATCATTATTAGAAATGGAGATTTCCATCTATTTCGGTAACACTTTGATAAAGAAACGCTCTGATTATAACAGAGCTGTGTAAGTAATGTAAGCAAAAACCATCAGCTCCGTCCACGGACACCATGGGGTAAATTTTAACCCCCAAGAACGGGTGGGTTGGAGGTGGGTGGTGAGTGCGAATCCTCAGTTTTCAGAAAGGCACTGCAGCCTGGCTCCAACACGCCTACCTCTGGGTTTAACCCAGGGAGGTTTATCTGCATGTGGAGAGCAGACACCAGGAAGTCCCACCCCCACTTAAAGCTGGTGGGCAGATACTTAAAAGGGCAATGTACTTCATTGGGATACTTGAGGTACTTAATATTTTGTGCATTGGAATAATAAAACGAATTTAACCTAACATGTTCGGGTTTCCCATTGCTCCCCATTCATGTCAGGTGAAAGCAGGCGGGAAGGGCTGGATCCATATGGTTGAGTGCCTTTATTGCACTGCTTGTGGGCCCGGAGGAGCAGGAGTGCTTCACCCAGGCCCAACAAGCTCAGCTGGCTGACAGGACCCCCTCGATCGGCCGACCCCCCTCCGATGGTGGACCCCCCCCACCCCCTGATGGTGGACCCCCCTACCCCCTGATGGTGGACCCCCCCAACCCCTGATGGTGGACCCCCCCCCACCCCCTGATGGTGGACCCCCCCACCCCCTGATGGTGGACCCCCACCTACATCCAACTCTCCACCTGACGTCCAGAGACCTCCGATCTTCTTCCCAGCCCCTGATCTCTTCCTCTGCCAGCCTCCGATCTTCTTTCCAGCCCCCTGATCTCTTCCTCGACTCCCCGATCTTCTTCTCAGATCCCCGATCTTGGAGGCCCGATCTTCTTCTCGGACCTCCCCCCCGATCTCTTCCTTGGGCCCCTGATCTCTTCCTTGGCCCTGTTGATCTCCTCCTTGGGCCCCCCCCCCCCGATCTCTTCCTCGGCCCCCCAAACTCCTCCCTGGCCCCCTGATCTTCTCCCTGGCCCATGATCCCGCCCTCCCTCACTCCGATCTCCAGCTGTGGCCGGCAGCAGGAGGCCTTCCTGCCCAACAGCCACCTAGCCCATCAAGGCTGGCTGCTGGGTGTGAAACCCAAAAGTGCAATTGAGTGGCCTCATTAAGTGATTGCGACCAGCCCACTTATCTTCCGGGTCTCGCACCCGGAAATCATCTCCCCCCTCCCCCCCGCTCCCTTCCTGGCTTGCAGTTAAAATTTACCCCCATGTCTACTAGATGGTGCAAGCTCAAGCAGCACCCTCCTCAACTGCTCGTGACGTTAACTCCTGGGGGAGGCAAAAAACAGAAAAAAGAATCTCTGTCCAATTTTACAAAAACTCTGTGAAGTTTCTCCCCAAATCCCTAAGGCAATTCAACAATCTCCAGGATACAGTGTAATGACAATGAAATAGCAGAAATATTGAGTAGTTACTTTGCCTCTGTTTTTACCAGGGAGTCTAACAAAGTGGACCTGACATTAGAAGAAGAGATCAAAAAGGATATCAAGACATTTAAGATAGAAAGGGGGGATAAACTAGCCAAACTTAGAGATGATAAGACCCTGGTGCATCCACGCATACTCACTAGAAGCTAGGGAAGAAATAGCAGAGGCACTAATACACACATGTATATATGAAAATTCAATAGAAAAGGGAATAGTGCCTGGCAGACAGCTAATGTTATTCCTATATTTAAGCAGGGAGATAGAACAAACCTGCGGAACTATAAACCAGTCAGCTTAACATCAGTGGTAGGAATGTCATTGGAATCTTTACTCAAAGATGTAATAGAAAAACATCTAGAAACCAAAAATATAATAAGGAATAGTCAGCACGGATTTCAAAAGGGAAGGTCGTGCTTGACCAAGCTTATTGAATTCTTTGAAGAAGTAACAGAAAGAGTAGATAAGGATAATGCAGTGGATGTGATATACATGGACTTTCAAAAGACTTTCGATAAGGTACTCATGATACTCATGACTAAGGTCAGTGCATGTAGCGTCAGGGAACAAATAGCACAATGGATAGCAAACTGGCTACAAAATAGAAAACTGAGAGTAGGGGTTAAAAGTAGTTACTCAATGGTTGAAGGTGGGAAGTGGTGTTCCACAGGAATTGGTGTTGAGACTACCATTGTTCACCATTTACATAAGTGATTTGGACTCGGGAATCAGAAGTACAATGTCAAAATTTGCAGATGACACCAAATTGGGGGGTGTAGTTAATACAGAGGAAAACTGTGACAAAATATAAGACTTTAACAAACTTGCAGAATGGGCATGTAAATGGAAAATGAATTTCAATATAGGTAAGTGTGAGGTAGTGCATTTTGGTAGGAGGAATAAGGACCTATTCCTTGGAAAATAAGAATCTAAATGAGGTAGAGGAACAAAGGGATCTAGGGCTTCAGGTAAACAAATCATTAAAAGTAGCAATGCAGGTTAACAAAGCCATAAAAAGTACAAACAAAGCATTGGGATTAATTTCTAGTGGAATAAAATTCAAAAGCAGAGAAGTTATGTTAAACTTGTATCGAGCCTTGGTTAGACCACACTTAGAGTATTGTGCACAGTTCTGTTCTCCATATTACAAAAAGGATATAGAAGCACTGGAAAACATGCAAAAAAAGATTTACAAGGATGATACCAGAACTGAGAGGGTACAACTATCAGGGAAAACCGAACAGGCTGGGCCCTGTTCTCTAGAAAAGAGAAGACTGAGAGGCGATCTGATAGAGGTCTTTAAATTTTGAAGGAGCTCGATAAGTTAGATGTAGAGGAGATGTTTCCACTTGTGGGGGTGTCCAAAACCAGAGGCCATAAATATAAGATAGTCACTAATAAATCCAATAAGGAATTCAAGAGAAACTTCTTTACTCAGAGAGTGGTTAGAATGTGGAACTCACTACCACATGGAGTAGTTGAAGCAAATAGCATTGATGCATTTAAGGGGGAGCTAGATAAGTACATGAGGAAGAAAGGAATAGAAGGATATGTTGATGGGGTGAGATGAAGTAAATAGAGTGGGAAGAGGCTCATGTGGGGCATAAACACTAGCAGAATGGCCTTTTTCAGTGCTGTAAATTCTGTGCAATTCTATGTAATACCATGGTCACACTTCACTAAAAACGCATTTTTGATTTTGCCAAATTCATCAAACCCTCCACACCAATCAGACCTGCTTTCTAATGTCCTTAACATGCACAATATAGTCATTAACTCTGATGAAAACTCTGAAGAGTCATCATCCTGCTAGCAAGGAAGATGATGCAGATCAGTGAGTGCAGATTTTGTATGCAAAAGATGTAGCGAAATAGATGGGATTAACAATCGAAAGGGGAGTTCAACTGTATGGACAACATTCAGTCTGTCAGTAGCTGGGTATGTCACACTCCTGAGAAATGAAAATTCATGTTGTAGATGAAGTGCGGAGCCTTGAAAAGTTATTCGAGATCGTAAGAGACACGTAGGGAATAAGATTTATCATGATAAGTAATGCGGAGTCCTGGAAGATGTCACCAGGGAAGTTGCTGGTGACAGCAGGGAAAATGAGGATAGGAAGGAAGCAGGTGCCAGAAGAACACAGCACCAGGCTCTGAGAGAAGGTCAACAAAGGAAATAACTGCAGCGGGAGGTTTCATTATTCCACATGGACTGAGCGATCAGAGGGAATAAAACTAATTAAGTAGCTTCATGCCTTCCAGAAACTAAAATTAAGGACATCACAGAGCAAGCTGTATGTTGAAGGCAGCTGGTGTGTTAGTATCTACACTGGAGTCAGTGGTGAAACCAACAGACGCTCACACAGCTATATGATGGTGACCGAAAAAGCGAGATAAAAGTGAAATAGTGGTGACACCTGAATAGGTAGATGGGGCCTTGCTTTAACGTCTCACCCAAAAATCAGCACCTCCAACAACGCAGCATTCCTTCAGTACTGCACTGGAGTATCAGCCTAGTCCAATAGCTCCTTTGATAGCTGAAGAGTAGAGCAGCTCCTCCCCTTTTGGGTCCCTCCAAGGCCTCCTATGCTGTATTAGAGGGCCATGGTAGGACTGCCAACTCTTCTGCAATGGGGCATGGATCTCCCAGGCAATGCTGCTAGCAGCCTGGAAAATCTTCGTGCTATAAATTTACTGCCGCAGCACCCCGCCGCCCCCCCACCTCCGCTCCGTGACATCACTGGCTGCTATCGCAGAGAAGCCTCAGGCTCAGTGACGTCACCTCTCGCTGCCGCAGAGCTGGGACTGGTTGGTGGGGGAGAGGGAGAACTGTGAATGAGGGTCAGGGAACAAGGTGACATGAGACTGGGGGTCGGGGGACAGGATTTTCTGCAGAGCTGGGAACAGTAGCAGCAGCAGCAATGTGATGAGTGGGAGAGGCAATGTGGGAGTAGCAGTCAGTAAAGGGACGAGTGAAACCCAGGGACATTACTGTGGGCAAATAGTGAATGTTTTCACTGGTGGGCAAATGGGGAACAAGAGGACGGGGATTGAGGATTCTCACTGGAAGAACCAAGCTGAAGGGAGAAGGAAGTTTCTTGAACTGAGGGCTATTATACCATGGGATGCTTCACCACATGTGGCTATTGAGGTAGAAGCTAGATCATTTAAAAGGGAATGGGATAAATATTTAAAAAGGAGAAATATTAAAGGATCTGGTGGGAGTGGGGTTACAGGAGAGAGCACCACCACCGGCACAGGCACCTGGGGGCAGAATGGTCCCCTCCTGTGCTGTAATTTTCACCATTCTATGAAAATTCTCCTTTATTCAGTCCGGGCCTTAGAAATGTTGGTGCTGAGCTGAGCTTAGGACGAAGAGCCCTGTGAGGAATGCCCCAGACACCAAGCCCATTGCCCTTTGCGCGATCTCTCAGTTTGGTTCAGGTCAGTCTGTGCAGCCCGGTTTTGACATGTGAAGTCCAAGTACAGATCGGCCCTGACCGAGGCTCCCAGCTCAGAGCTGTCACCTTCACACAGAACTCGAGTCCAAACCACAGTCCAAGGCGATAGGGAGAGAGATGCACCAACATTTGCAGAAGTCACATGATCAGATGTCATGTGGCCCGAACATGACGTGAAATGCTTCCAACCAGCGTTGGCCAGCCTGCGTCATGGTGCTGCTCTTATATTCTGGACATTTATTGGGGTGGGCACTGCTTATATGCCCTTGCAGGAGCGTTGCAGATGCCCCAACCACGATAATAACCCACTTCCTGTTATATGGACGGGGTCGGAGTCCCTACAATTTGGCGGAATTAGGCCCCACTTCACCACGCTTCAGCCAGTGGAGCGGGGCTATTGGAATTCTGGCCTTTTGTAAGAGTAGAAATTAATTTTAAAAATCAACAGCTAAGTCATTAAGTAAGTGGATGAAATGCAAAACTAATTTGGGGACAAAGGAGTGGAGGAAGGCTATAAAATATATAAAAGTAAAGTGTACTGAGAAAAAAATTAGGTTGAAAAAAGAAAATTGCAACAGATGTTGTTGAGTGATTATGCAAGCATTAAAGTGAGGCCGGTTAAGGGTGACAGCATTGCAGAAGTTGGGACCTTTTTCAGTGTACAATACATTAGCGGCCAAACAAATTGGTAGCTGAAATGGTGAGGGATACATCTGAGTTCACAGAGAAAGCAGTGACTGGAGACCAAACAGACATAAAAGTAAATTATTGAAATATTCATAAACTCCACCCAGATGGAAATCACTGGAGGGCACTAAAGTAAAACCAGGAGTAGGAGGTGCTACAGCGGAAACTCTGTGAAGCTCATTAGGAGCCAGAGAGCTACTGGAAGACTGGAAAAATAACTAATGTGATTCCAGTCGGAAAAAAAATTGCCCAAAGCATTGCCCTGGGAATTGTTGTCCTGTTAGTGTGACATCTATTGTGGAAAAATACAGGAACTTTAAAGGAAGTAATTCCAGAGCAATATGACCAGGGCAATGTTTATGAAAGGCAGGGATCATGTCAAATTCTGTGAGAATACAATGGACTAAATGAATGAGCACTGATGCTCTCGGCCCCGATGTGTATGGACTATATGATAAAGTGTGTCATAAAACACTTGTGGATGAATTGCAAGTTTCTTCTCCAGATGTTTGAGGCTGAAGTGAAGGTTCACAGAATCAAGGAGAAGCCTAAACAATTATCTGGCTGAAAATGAGAGAGTGGGTACTTACTGATGGGAACAGACTATATAGGGGCCAGTGATGTCTCCCAGCAATCCATTCTGCCTTCATACAATTATTATTGATAACAACTCGTATGGGAAAGCAGGACAGTTTGAGAGAAATATTGTTCAAAGAAATTGAAAGCAATTCAGTAGCTCAGAAAATGAACAGCAAATGAACAGCATAAACTCAGAATTATCACCAGAAGAACAAAAGGGGAAGTTGGAAGACACCTTTTTGCACAGCGGGTTATTAGAACATCGAATGCTTTCATACAGGTGGTTATTGAGGCAGTGACTATAACATCATTCAAAAAGGAATTAGATGAGTATTTGCAAAGAAACGTCATGAAGGGAGACAGGGAAAGAGCAATAAAACAAGATTAGAGCACATAGCTCGTTTAGAGTAGATAGCTCCGTTTGAAGAACCAGCACTGGCACAAGGCCATCTTTCAAGTTTATAACTTCTATGAGTTTGAATGAAATGCAATATTTGGAAGTGTACTGTAGTGTCAAACATTGCAAAAATGATTGCACAGTGAGAGGAAGATCCTAAAATAGCAGATGGATTTGTTAAAAGCTTTGGTGTAATGGTTGGGCAGCTGTCAAAGATACCATTCGCTTGTACGGCAGTGTGGCGAACAGAGTAAAGTGCAAGTGTACTGATAGGGAATGAGTCCACTGCAATGGCTGTAGGATTGGTGAGATCAGAAATTCTGTGGAAAAACCTGAGCAAAGAATGCTAGAAACATTGGAAATAATTGCAAGGTGTACAATCCCGTGTCTGTGTCTAAGGTCACCGAATTATCAAGAACTGAGGGTCTGGATCCAGGAGACGAAAAGGAAAACCCAAGACACAAAAGAAGTTTTAAATCACAAAGAGAATTGACAGGGTGGATGCGGAGAAGTATTTTGTATGAAAGTGAATGAGGATGGACCAATGAAAGTTCTAATGAAACTGAGAGCCAAACTTAACTCGAGGAGAGATTTCTTTCAACTCGGAACTGTTAAGCTCAGGATCTTTAGAAACCACAGCTTGTGCTTGTCCTCCTTATTCTACAACGAATAACTGAGGAGAAAAAAAATCTTGTTGGCTTTTTTTCCACTGAGGTACATGATGGTGCTGGGAGCCACATGTACTACGAGGGACTTTGATCTGTAATCTGCATATTTAAAACTTCTTCCTGGAATTTTGGATTTCTGCCACAAACAGACAGCATTCCTTTGACATTAGGAGCAAGGAGCCTCATTATTTGACTGAAAAGAGAAATGAACATTGTGTTTGGGTACTTATGAGAAGTGTTCGCATCTGGGGGAGAAACTCAAACTATTTTTGTGCGAGCAACCGCAGATCTTGGGAGGACTTCCTCATCTCATTGCCATGATTCTGGCCTCACGGTGTCATATATTTACACTCATAACCACCTGCAAATTTCATCCGGCGTTATTATTCATATCGTAGGTACAGATGGAGAACAAACATATCATTTTCAGTTTACTTTTCAAAATTGGATTTTGCTGAAAAAAAATTGGAAAAATAGAAAAAAAATATTAGGAATAGTGTTGGGTTAAAAACATGGCATAGAATCTGTGTATTCTGAGAACTATGTTTTTTTGAGTCCAAATGAATGTATTTATGTTATTCTCTTACTCAGTAATCCACATCTAGTCTACCTCCAAACATTGAATGGATACACAATATTAGTTTTTTTTTGACATCACATTTGACAGTCTCGTTGGTGTTTCAGGAAAATGGTTTGAGGCCCCGAAGGCCTTTTACGTTTTGGACAGCTCAGTGACTCTAGTGTGAGACACAACGTTAGGGCTACATAATTTAATTCCAGCTGTGCCTGGCATTAGGATTTAACCATTTGAACATTTTCAGCAGAACTTGGCCACGGATTTAGATGAAACAATACACTGAAGCACAGCAGAGGGGAAAATGGGAGAAATGAGCAAGACCAAACCTTCCTTTCAGCCAGTAAATGAATGGACCAGCAGGTAACAGTCACACTACATAAGTGCCAGGTATTGAGCATCTCAAACAAGAAAAGCCCAGCCACTCCCCTTTCACCACCATCGCCGAGTCCCCTGTCAACAACATCTTGGGAGGTCACCACTGACCAAAATTGTCACCTGGATGGGTGCAGCCACAACAACACCATCCAGAACAGAGCAGTTTGCTTTATTAGTGCCTCTGCTACTGGGATCTTTCCACCCCTCCATCTCTGATGCACTGTGGCTGCAGTATGTATGATCAACTGGATGCACTGTAGCAACTCACCAGGTTATTTCAATAGCACCTCCCTCCCCTGCGACCTCTACCACCCAGAAAGGCAAGAGCACCAATGATGTGGAAACCCTTTCACTTCCGAGATCCTGTCCAAGAGCACCAATGATGTGGAAACCCTTTCACTTTCGAGATCCTGTCCAAGTCACACACCATCCTGACTTGAAAATATATCACTGTTCCTTCGTTATCTCTGGGCTTAGGTCCTGGAACTCCCTAACTAATGTCAATGTGGGAGCACCATCACCACAAGGATTGCAGCAGTTGAAGAGGAAAACCCACCACCACCTTCTCAGGGCAAGTAGGGATTGGCAATAAACGGGGCGTTTCCCACGTCTCGAGAGCGCATTTAAAAAAAAATGTCCCGTCCTTCTGTCAATTACAGTAAACAGCCAGTGGTCAGCAAGAAGTCCCCAGTTCAGACACTCACAGCTCAAAACACAAGAAAGAATGGAAGAAAAAAGCTATTCACCTCTTCAAGCCTGCTTGTTCAACATCATGTATAATCTACCTTTCACAGACTCTACCCCACACATTTAATCATCATCACCACACTAGGCACAATCTTCATAGACTCTACCCCTCACATTTAATCTCTTTCTATACATCATATACAGTGTACCTATCATAGACTCTACCCCACACATTTAATCATCTTCACCACACCATGTACAATCTACCTATCATAGACTCTACCTCGCACATTTAATCTCTTTCTATACATCATGAACAATCTACCTTACCTTTGACTTTAACCCACCCATTTAATCACCTTCCAAATACCATAGACAATTTATCCTATCATATACTCTACCCACTCATTTAATCATCTTCACCATGCCATGTATAAACAACCCTTTTTCCATCCATTTAATCTCTCTCCAAAACCCATGTACAACCTGCCCTAACATTGGTTGTATCCCACCCATTTAGTCTCCTTCCTCAACACATATAAAATTTATCCCCTCATTGACTCTATCCACTCATTTAATATCTTTTCACAATCCATATGAGGTACCAGGGATGAGGGACTTCAGTTATGTTGAAAGACTGGAGAAGCAGGAGTTGTTCTCCTTAGAGCAGAGAAGGTTAAGAGGAGATTTGATAGAGGTGTTCAAAATCATGAACGGTTTTGATAGAGTAAATAAGGAAAAACTGTTTCCAGTGGCAGAAGGGTCGGTAACCAGAGGACACAGATTTAAGGTAATTGGCAAAAGAACCAGAGGCGACATGAGGAAAAAAACAATTACGTAGCGAGTTGTTATGATCTGGAATGCACTGCCTGAAAGGGTGGTGGAGGCAGATTCAGTAGTAACTTTCAAAAGGGAATTGTTTAACTACTTGAAGAGAAAAAAAAATTACAGGGATACGGGGAAAGAACAGGGGAATGGGACTAATTGGATAGCTCTTTCAAAGAGCCGGCACAGGCACGATGGGCCGAATGGCCTCCACCTGTGCTGCATCATTTTGTGATTCAATGATTTTCTGTCATATACAATCTACACTGTCATGGGCTCTACCCCACCCAGTTAATCTCTTTTAATATGTGAATTCTGCTCTACAGTGGACTCTATCCCACCCATTTAACCTGCTACACAAATATTACTCAAAGATTATGTTCAAAAATAAGATGGAAATATGGGGTTAACTATGGTAAGAAGAATGAATTGTGGAATGGGTTTATACACTAAGGCAAAACAACTGAACACAGAAATATCAATCTCTGACAATTGCTTTGTTGGTGTGTATCTGACCAACGGGACTGGCGACTGTATATCCATTTGACCATCCCATTGTATTTTTTTCCATCCAGTGGAATTAGCTCAATTAGCTTTGGAGCATGTGGGGTGCATAAATGTCAGAGGGTTGCTGGCAGTACTTTACGTTAATGTAACTTTAATACTCTCTAATGTTGCTGCTCTGTATTTTATTCCTTGGTGACAATGCAGCGGTTTCTTTAAATGCATTTCTCTCACTTCTGGGTTACTAATGAGGTCACTCTAAACACACGCTGCAGCCTGAATTATTCAGATATTTTATGCTTTGTGCTCTGGTGTCTGACATTTAATCCACCAGCGATATCCTGATGTTGCATTGCTGTCAGGTCTGAAGCATTACCTGGAGTGAGATTTATGAATGTAATGTCCGTAAAAAGCATGTGAAAATGACTCAGTGGGAAAAGTGAAAACTCCTGCCCTATGGCCACTTCCGACTCAAAATTCTCTGGTTTCTGGGAGGAGAGAATGCAATGAAGTTCGTCTCGGTAATAAATGCTCTTTAACCCAGCATGGCTTTTAGTCAAGTTTTAGATTAAAATTGACAGTTTAAGAAGATTCCTTTTTATAATTTTCAAAATGCTACAAATGAATTTTTAAAACGTTCCTAAATTCTTGAACAGTTTAATTGGAAACATAGAATTACATAGAATTTACAGCACAGAAACAGGCCATTCAGCCCAACTGATCTATGCAGGTGTGTATGCTCCACATGAGCCTCCCCTCACCCTACTTCATCCAAATCTCCTCCCTCATGTACATATCTAGCTGCCCTTATCATCTATACTATTCGCTTCAACTACTGAATGTGGTAGCAAGTTTTAATATTCTAACCACCCTCTGACTAAAGAAGTTTCTCCTGAATTCCTTATTGGATTTATTAGTGATTTTCTTATATTTATGACTCCTCATTTTGGACTTCCCCTCTACAATTCATATATTCAGAAATTGCTTAATATTTATATACACATATGTGGAAATATTTACTACACCTGTAAGGAAACATACAATGATGGAGAGATTATGTTATGTAAGAGGCAAACACCCAGCTACAGTACAGGGATTAGGAAATCATTTTTATTCCATTTACATTTCTATTGCTGACTGCAATTCTTGTTGGTCTGCGGCTGCAATATGAGAAAGCTCCTTGTGAGGGACCTGTATTTATGTTAATGCCCAATGTGCTATTGTTTTATTGTTAATAATGGATCAGGTATCATCACTGCCACTTTCAGATTATACGTAAAGGTCAGTTCCACATTCTGCTGCAGCATGAACTACAAGCACCAGTGCTGAAAGACAACACAATGTGATCCAATGTGATAATGCTGTTGGATTGTTGTTTGTCAAATCATTCAATAGCACAGAGACTACGAGTTATCACTATCGATTTCAACGCTGACATGAGATTCGCACCTCACATGTGCATTATCTTTTATCACAAACCCCACACTTTGCATTTTATTAGTGGTGCAGAGAAAGGCTCTGGCTAATTGGTGTGAGAATCACCTGAAGGTCTCTAGCAGCTAGATCAAGGACTACATTGGCAGAGGTCTCCTGCCTGCTCACTCCCCTGGGAGATGTATGAGTTCAGAGCAGAGGGTATAATTATATACCAACTGCTGACGGGTCATAGAGATGAACACCGCGGTGCTATCAGTTATTAGGTATGTTGGACTCTAACAGATTAACTTTTTACTTTTTTGCGAATTTAGTGAAAGATGTTCGTTCGACGATGGAACACTTTCTTATTTTAGGCACCCAGTGTCAGCTTCAAGCAGTCCCAAGTCAGGGTCAGTACGGGTTAGACATAGTGTGAAGCTCCCCTGACACTGCCCCAACAAAGTGCTTTAGCCATAGAAGAGAAACCTCCCCACCCCTCACCCACCACTGCCTCAATGTAACATTTCCCATATCAGTCATCCTGTGACCTCACGGAGCGAGATGGCCAGTTGATGATGCTGAATTAGGGGCCGTTTTGTTGTGTATCACTTCGCTTAGGAGCTGGGGTGAGACCGTCCAAACTCATTTCACATCGGACTCTTACAACCCATGAAGAGTCTCATCCCATATTTTAATTTAAAAAAACAATTTCAATTAATTTTTTTATTTAAATGAGCACATTTTTGAAATCCCCAGTGACTGTCAGGACACCCCGTTAATGGCCGATGTGAGAAAGATCTTCATAGATTTTAACAGTTTGGCCTTCTTGCTTGTATTTCATAGTTACCCATTAGTACCCTCTGTGTAATGTAAAACACTATAATGAGAATGGATCCTCCAGTGGTTCTTATTTTTATTGCAGCCTATCAATTTTATGGTGCAGTAGTCATAAAATATTCTAAAATACTATAAATCAGTCTTACTCTTTATGTGCAATGTGAGTGTTACGGTAGCTTAAACTGTAGATGAGCTGATCCAGATTTTTCCTATCTTATGTTTTATTTACTCTTGTTCCCTCCTCTGTTTAAATACTGTAACAATTCAGGTGCTCCATTTTACATAGAACTACATAGAATGTACAGCACAGAAACAGGCCATTTGGCCAAACGCAGTCCATGCCGGTGTTTATGCTCCACCCGAGCCTCCTCCCTCCCCTCTTCACCTAACCCTATCAGCATATCCTTCTATTCCTTTCTCCCTCATGTGATTATCTCGCTTCCCCTTAAATGCATCTATGCTATTCGCCTCAACTACCTCTTGTTGTAGCGAGTTCCACATTCTAACCACTCTCTGGGTAAAGAAGTTTCTCTTGAATTTCCTATTGGATTTATGAGTGACTATAATATTTATGGCCCCTGGTTTTGGTCTCCCGCACAAGTGGAAATATCTTCTTTCCTCGGCCACCCTCTCTCTTTGTGTTATTTCTGTGCCAATGAATGGAAACTGCATGAGGTGCATTATGTCAATGCATTGCGAATTTTCACCAAGCGCATTTTTTACCCCTCCTTTTCTCCCATGTCAGAAGGCGCTGACTCCTTGCTGGGATAGAGTTCCATAGGCGCAGGTCATCTCCTGGTCGCCCATCCAAGTGGCCATTATTCAGTGAGCATCAGCAGAGTGTTCATCCATGGAGGGAATCGCAGTCAATATCCATCCCGTCTTCGCTCGACTTCCACATGTGCAGTTCCAGCAGGAGTTATAGCATGGTGATTGGGAGCAAGAACCCTGGCTGATTTCTCTCCCTCTCCCCCAACTCAGGGCCACTAAGCCCAATTGTAGAAACCTGAACACCATCCCAGCTGAGATCTGCTAACTCAACACAGACTAGTGATGGAACCTGGGCCCTCCCTGGTTTGCATGGATTAGCTGCTTACTGGGGGTAATTTTAACTTTGGGCGATAGTGTAAAACAGGCGATATCAGATCAGATGCCTGTTGTTCACCTCTCCCGATTTTCATTTCCACAAAAATCAGGAGAAGTGTATAATGGACAGCTGATACGATATCGCCCATTTTAAACTATCGCACATCGTCAAAATTCTTCCCAATGAGTGATCAGGGGAGTTCAACTTGATTGTATATCCTGGGTGTCTCATTCTTATTTCTGCAACGGATTCAGTTTGTCTATTGCCAAAATTTGGTTTCACGAATAATCTTTGGTGCAAATCCTCAACATATGTTAACACATAGGGAGGATTCAGGGGGCTTATAGAACGATATTAACTGGCACTTTTTCCGAAAAAGAATAAAGAAAGGATTACATCCTGTGGAAACATGACAATCTAAAGCTTAATTCACTTAGTTCACAGCTCGGGATTGCAATCCAAATATTAAACAAAATAATTAAAAGATGAAAGAAGTTTTGAGCAAGAGATTGTGCAGTTGCCTGGCTGGAGCTCCCTCCAATATCCCTGTATGAATTAAAGGCTGAAGCCAGTTAATACTTGTGATTTTTAAGTTTAGACAATTTGCCAGTTATTTTTAACAAGCTGCAGTTTTATACTACATTTACTATATTAAGGTGTATGGTTGCACAATTATAATATTCAAATTCCTCCAAGGCCTTGCCCCTCCCTATCTCTGTAACCTCCTCCAGCCCTCCAATTCTCTGAGAACTCTGTGTTCCTCAAATTCTGGCCTCTTGAGTTCCCCGATTTTCTTTGCCCCACCATTGCTGTCTGCGCTTTCAGCTGTCTAGGCCCTAAGCTCTGGAATTCCCTCCCTAAACCACTCTGCCTCTCCATCCTCCTTCTTTAAGATGCTCCTTAAAACCTACCTCTTTGACCAAGCTTTTGGTCACCTGTCCTAATGTCTCATGTGGCTTGGTGTCAAATTTTGTCCTGTGAAGTGCCTTAGGATGTTTTACTACGTTAAAGGCACTATATAAATGCAAGTTGTTGTTAAGTGATCCCCGAAATGGTAAGCGATACATGCAAGTCTCAGTCTTTTTGACTGGTCACTATATCTCTGGTAAATATTATGAGCAATGTTCTGCTTCTGAACCATACAGCCTGACTGCAGAGAATATGCTGCAGAAATTTAAACAGTTCTCAACTTGTGTGAGACCATCATAATTGTATTGGACTTAAATAATCACATTCCATCCCACTCATCCTGAAAGGCCAGCATCTCTTGCAGCTGTGCCACAATACTTCAATAGCTTTGATATAAAGTCTGGATGCACTGTGAATGTTTTTTTTACGTAAGTAGACAGTAATGGGAAGTTTGCTTCATAGACAGACATGTTGTGATGAGACAAAGTAATCAATAAGTAAATGAAAAGCAGAATTTTTCAAGTGCTCTAAACATTCCAGTGCTACTGAAATAAGGAAGGCACCAGACATAACATAGTAGTCCACGATGTAATTAGATTTTGCTGTGAGAGAGGAAAAATTATAAAGAGATGCCTTGGAGGCACCCTTATAGAGTACAAGTTAGATAATGGATGGAGAAAGTCAATCTGAAACCGTACTTTCAGATACCCCAGGATGGCTGGACAATAGGGCACAGGGTCAGAGGTTTAAACTTAACAAGCCCCAAGTAAGGCTAGAGATCAGGAGAAATGTTCCTTTCATTGAAGAGTAGCAGGTGAGTGCAAAGGACTCCCAGCAAACGTAAGAGAAGCTGTGGGTCTAGAAATTGTCAGCTCTTGAGCAAAAGTACCTCAGCTCCCATTTTTCAAATCAAATGAGGTTTTGGTTTAAGCTCAGACAAGGACATGAGGATCACCCCAACCTCTTTAATGCAAAAGTTAGCATGGGAACATTAACTAGCTGATTGAAGATAGTTTTGGATGAAGAAGGCCCTCCAGCCCATTTGATCTCGTGCTTGTGGAATACCAACTCTATGGTCTTCACATTACAGTGTTAAACTGTTTCGCAAATGAATCCTGTGGCCTGGCCTCAAGCACCATCCTGACTGATCCCATTTCAGCTGTTGATCACCATCTGTGTTAAAAAACATACTTCAGGGTGTCTGCCCTAAACTTCCCTTTCACAACCCTGACCCTGTGCCCTGTTGTCCTGCCATTCTGGGGCATCTGAAAGTACGGTTTCAGGTTTAATTTCTCTGTCTATTATCTAACTGGTATACTTCTACAAGGGCCCTTCCAAGGCGTCGCTTAGTAATTTTCCAAGTGAAACACAATTACACGTGGACTTTTGGCGGTAATTTTAACCTAACATGCTGGATGGGAAATCCACGGGATCGGGTGAACGCCCATTTTATGCCCCTCTCAATATTACTCTCCATTGATTTCAGTTCCCCGACGGGCGGGTTAGGTTAAAATTGCCCCCATGGGTTTTGTCTGGTGCTTTCCTTAACTTTTGATTAGCGGAGTATTTCAGTAGCACAGGAATGTTTAGAGCACTTGAGAAATTCTGCTTTTCATTTACTTATTGATTACTTTGTCTCATCACAACGTGTTCTGTCTATGAAGCAAACTTCCCATTACTGTCTACTCGTGTAGCAAAACTATTCACGGTGCATGCAGGCTTTATATCAAAAGCTATTGAAGTATTGTGGCACAACTGCGAGAAATACTGGCCTTTCAGGGTGAGTGGGATGGAATGTGATTATTGAAATCCAATACAATGATAGCAGCCCCGCACAAGTTGAGAACAGCTTCAGTTTTTGCAGAGCATTGTTCCGATGCTTGCCTTTTTCAGTTGCTTTCTTTCCCATTTCATCATAGTGATTTCTCAAGTTTATTTAAGAATTCATGAAACCAAAGTGTCAATAATTCATCCCAGTTGTCGTCCAACCCCTCCCCCACACACCAGTACACATCACAGCCTGTGATCCCAAGGTGCCAGTGACAGATGCGGGACTGGCAGGATTTCTTAACCCTGTAGACAGATCCGATTAGTATTGCACACTTACATCAATTAAATATTACCCTAATTAAAAGCAAACAAATTATAACAGAAAACATGTCAGCGGCATCCTTGCAATCTCAAATCCTTTTTTTTAAAATTGATTTTTTTTTGCCCCGATCTCTCCACTTTCCTCTCCCATCGTAAAGGTACCAACTCGGGCTAGGGCACAGTTCCACCATTGCCGGCAGCCCTTCAGTACCTCAATCCGTGTGGCCATTCCTCATGTGTGAGCCTAAGCAGTGAGTGTTGGCAGGATATTCCACAATGCAGGGCATCACAGCCCAGCCTCATTCTCTCTCTTCACCCATTGCCCACACCTGTCTAATTTGCAACTGGCTGCTGTACAGATGAGCAAAACCATTTACTCAAGACGGTAGGTGAAATAATAGCTTTACGCTTAAAATTGAAAATTCTCCGCTTTTCAACAAACATGTTCCCAATGGAGATAAGGAGGGCGATTACAGTGCAAAGGCCACTTTAGCCTGAGCAGCCCCAGGCACCAACCTGCGCACTGACATTTGGTTTAAAATCCTATAAATTAACTTATCACTCTCTCATCTTTGGAGTGCAGTACTTGGCTGTTTTGTCTGTAGTCAGAAAGGGTTATTCACTATTGAAATAACGACGGTAGATATACAGTTCTGTGGAATGACTTATTGTCATTTTGTGATACGATTGGCCAAATGGCCTCCTTCTGTGCTGCAATCTTCCATGGTGCTAATTTATGACATGCAAGCCAGAAACGTAATGTGACAATTAACATTCACCAGTCTTTGCTGAAGTCTGTATAATTCAGTTCAATGTAATCTGTATATATCATTAAAAATTGTAACCAATTAATGTACATCTTTGCTCCCTGAGAAAGTGAGCAGGAAACCCTGTTTGAAGCCTCTGCTAATTTACCTTTGTCACCTCCAAGCTCGATTATTCCAATACTCTCCTGGCCAACCTCCCATCTTCCACCATCCGTAAACTTCAGCTCATGCAAAACTGTGCTGACTTTACCACGTCCTGCTCACACATCACCCCTATCCTCACTGACCTAAATTGGCTCTGAATCTCCCAACATCTCAAATTTAAAATTGGCCTTGGCCCTCCCTATCCCTGCTATCTTCTCCAGCTCTATAACCACCCTCCCCCGACCCCAAACTCTCTGTTCCTCAGACTCTGGCCTCTTCAGCATTCTCCCTACTGCCCTCCGCCCCCCCCCCCCCGACCTCATCCCATCATTAATGACCGTTCCGTCAGTCACCTGAGTCCTATGCTTTGAAATTTCCTTCCTACACCCCTCCACCTCCATCTTCTCTTTTAAGACCCTACTTAAAACCCACCTCTTTGATCAAGCTTTTGTTTATCCCACCTAATGTTTCCTTTTCTTTTATCCTAGAGAGCCAAAATCAAAAAATGGACACTATGAAGTGCTTTGGGAAGCTTTTCTACATTAAGAGCGCTATATAATTGCAAGTTGTTGTTATTTGGCTGACAGAAGAGTGTAAAAATCACTCTAGGTAAATTGAGTGTATATTATTCCTCCCTTCTGGTAGGAAGGCATGTGGTCAGTCTCCTTCTCTCACTCTCTCTGGCACAGGTGACAGTAGGAACTCGCTGTGTGGCCTATCTCCACTGTGAACCAATACACCTCAAAGGGACAATATGCTGGTACACCAGAACGTCTGATACTGGTTTTGCTCACCAGAAACTCAACTTTCTAGTGTCTAGTGTGTCCCGACACTGCAGTACTAAAGGGAGTGCTACATTATTGGAGGCGCCATCCTTCAAATGAGTCGTTGAAACAGGCCTATCTGCCTGTTTGGGAGGAGGTTAAAAATCCCATTCGCTATTTGAAGAATTCCCAATATCTTGGCCAACACCACCAAAAACAGATTAACTGACCATTTATCTCACGCTGTTTGTGGGATCTTTATGTGTGCAAAATGGCGGCTGCATTTGCCTCCTTAATAGTTACTGCACATAAAAGTTATTCATTGTATGTGAAGTGCGTTGGGACATTTCGAAAAGACGTGCTGTATAAATTCATGTCTTTCTTTTCTCTCAGGAACTAGCACGTTCGTTACCTGCCAAAAATGATTTGTTTAGCTTTCAAGCTAATAAAATAATAATTTACAACCAGCGGGAGCAAACTAATACTGTACAATACACAATTGGAGTGATAAACGTTTTTCATTTTCCACTACTCAGAAGCAGTGAATATTGAAAGTTTAGATTTCACGTAGTGCTTCTGACCCTCATGGGGTTACATCGATCAGGATTGTATCTCATTACCCTGGAGTAGTTGGGGCCAGTGGGGGGGGGGGGGGGTGTTGGGGTGGAGGACATATCCATTGTTAGTAGCTCATAAATAGATGTGGCTCAATACAGGATTGTAATGCAAATAAAAACAGCTCAATAGAAACAACTTGTGACTAAATTTAACTCCTTCAGCTGTGACTTTGGATTATTTGAAGAAATGGGCTTGAGTGAGGTAGTGGCCCAGAAAATCTTAATGATGGATTGTAGGCTCTGGTCTCCTCATCCAACTCATGGAATAGAGGACTATGTCTCCTATCCTGTAGGCTGACAGTTGGGGCTTGCATTCTTCTGCATGAAGAAAAAAATCTGACCTCCATTTAATGTCTCCCTTGTTTATCCACTTTCCCAGTCAGTTAATCTGAATTATTCCTTATATTGTTGGGAGGAGAGGACCAGGCACCAGTGTCTCACCCATTTTTAGATCAAGTTGCGTTGGCTACTGATGGCAAGGACCTTCTGGACACTGTGGAGACAATGGATGTAATAAATGCAGCAAATAATTGAGCTCAAAGTAAAGGGTTGCAGTTTTATTTAACCTTACAGGAAGTGTGCCCAACAACCAAAGCAGTTTGGCCGTTTAACTCCAACTGATATGGTTTTGCAAAGGCTCGGGTTGGGACAGTTACAATTTCAGATTCCAATCATGCTTGTATTGATCTAGAGATAGATCCAAATTTTGCTAAATGCAGGGTCTGAGGGATGCATTAATGGGTGAGTGTTTACTGTCTCTATTACTTGGTGGAAAATAATACTTAGGTGTATTGATGTGGATGAAACTCCTCTTGGGGAAGGATCAATAGTTACCACCAGGTATTCTCCCCTCCCCCACTTTCGCCAATGCAAACCCATCTACTAGTTGCATATATTTCTTGTTTCAAGAGGTATTACTTTACTTTCCACCCCAATTTCACCCCCTACCCTGATGGCGCTGGCGCTGGTTCCAGTGCTGCCCTGGTGCTGGTGCTAGTTTGGGTGCTGTCCATGGACCTGCTTCGGACTTTGATGCCGGCACTGATTCTGACCATGGTGCTGACCCAGGTGCTGGCATAGATGCTGGTGCTGTCCTCGGTGCTGGTCCAGGCGCTGACCCTGGTGCTCTCCATTGTGCTGTCTATGTTGCTGTCCATGGTGTTGCTCCTGACCCCAGTGCTGACCCAGGCACTGACCCAAATGCTGACCCTGATGCAGCCCCTGGTGCAGACGCTGGTGCTGTCCATGATAATGCTACTGACTTTGATGCTGGTGCTGACTCTGACCCTGGAGCTGACACTGGTTTTGGTTTTGGCGCTGTTTCTTGTACTGGCGCTGGTTTTGGTGGTGGTCTTGAGCTGACCATGGTGCTGGTGCTGTTTGTGGTGCTGATCCTGGTGCTGTCCATGGTGCTGTTGAGGAATTTGATGCTAGCGCTAACTCTTGCCCTGGTGCTGGTGCTGGCATTGGTTGTGGTGCTGATCCTGGTGCAGTCCACAGTGCTGTCCATGGTGCTGCTGTTGACTTTGATGCTGGCATTGACTCTGACCCTGATACTGACTTTGATGCTGCCATCATAGCTCAACTGAACCTTCTCATATGTGGCTATCAACAGTGAATGTCAGCATGAAATTTTTTGACTGGGGAGAACTTTGCAGCCAAGGTTGATTCTGACCTTGCCTAATGTTCACACTTTCCAGCAGGGGTATTCGACAGTAATTAGGTGGGGGAATTGAGTTTGCCCCTCTCTAGCACTGCATCTCCTTCAAATTAAATCAAAAACTCAGCGCAGACAGGGAACTGAACCTGGCACTTTCTGATCAGAATGCCTTAGTGCTACAGAAGGTAATGCTTCTGCGGAGGGCCAATGGGATACCAACGTTTATCTACATTATGTTCCATCTAAATAAAATCCAATTTCTTTTACTTCACATAGAAAATGAGAGTAACCAGTATATCATTGAAGTCAATCAGAGTCTGAAATCCCCAGTGCAGGTGCACCCAATATTACAGCAGGTGGGCTAGAAAATATATAAACCTGAATAAGCAACCAGGGGTAAAGCACAGTGCTTTGAACAATGTTAGGAAAGAGACAGCCTGCTGAGCCACTAAGTGTGTCAACTTGACTTAAAATGAGAAGGGCAAAAGATCACAGTAAAGATCGCAGGGAGATGTCCAAAGAAAATTGGAGATTAATCCAATCTTCACATAGTTTCTTGGCAACTGTAGAAGTGAATTAAATGGAGATTCAGGGAAGAGAAGTGAATGAGAGAGAGGGAAGTGAAGTGAATGAGGGAGAGAGACATGATATGAATGAGGAGTGCAATTAAATGAATAAAATAGAGGGGAAATGAAATGAATTAGAGAGAAGGGAGTGTGGTTTCACACTCTTGATATTGTCGGCGATCATTTTTTCCCGGAAAAAGAAAAATTAGATAGGACTTTTACTTTATGAGTGCTTGAAGAAGTATCTGTGTCTCATGATTAATAAAGGCCAGGAGGTGGAAAGATGCTTGATTTGTTTCATAAAGCTTTCTCTGTATAAATGATTCCATACTTAATATGGGTGTTTAATGATTCCACTGTACAAATGCATTCCTGTAATTATGAAGCAAGGTTCTCACTCCTGAATACTATCTAATGGCCTCTGCCTGAAACTGTGTGTGTGGACACTGGATGAGCACAGAATTGGGCTCCGCAATAGCGTCTACCCTAATTGACGTTCGTTACCTGGGGCTACTTGGACATGTGCAGCTTTACCCCAGCATGAGTCATTAGGTTCAAGAAACAAGAGGTGCACAATGGAGGATAAATATTATTAAAAGAGAATTGCTGCGATGCTGTTCAATAGTCAATTCAACACCATATTCTTTAGCATTTTGCTTATATATTCAGCCTTGAGAAATCCATGAGATCCCATTTCCCAAAGATTCAGCCAAAACATTCCTCAGCCATTACAATCCTCTAGAATGACACCAATCTCCAATTTCTTCAGATCTTAACTCTCCATTTCATTATCCACGCTGAGTTTTAAGATTGGGGCTTACCTATGGGAGGGGCAACTTCAATCTTTTCCAAACAAAGTGGTGAAACAGTAGAGTGGGAAGAATGAAAGTAAGGGCACTATTAAGTCATCATTCATGGTGATCTACTTGGGAAAGAGTTCTTTGGCTTGGCTGACTGGATTTGATTACAGATAAATGTTTAGTGTTGAGTTTTAGAAGCAGGAGACAGAATATTTATTTAACAATATTAATGATGAGGGAGAGGGAGATTTCCTCTGTGTAATAAAATCATAAGTCTGTATCTTCAGGCTTCCAATTTCACTCCAGTTTTTAGGTACTGTTGCTGTCTTGAAAGGGCAAACGGAATCCTTTCTGTGCAGCTGTCATTTGGGGCCAAAGCATCCAATGGAGGGTTATGTAACATGCAACGATAGTCTTTCCGGTCAAACCGGCTTTCTTCATCTTTAAAGTAATATTCCAGAGTGGGCAAAGTTTCACGAACAGTTGTAATGGAGGGCTGGGGGAGTCTTGGACCCTTGTTACACATGGTTGTAATATTTTTGCCAACATGCTAAATGCTAGCTTTTTAAGCTGACATCTGCTTTTCTCGTTGGCTTTGGAGATTCCAATCAGATCGCAGTTGCAATGCAGGATTGGAGATAAATTCAATCATTTGGAGAGCAAGATGAGAGCTTGTTGGAACTAATCAATCAGACATTACTTTCTCCTACTGTTGCTTGTGCACAAATTTGCGGCAGAAACGTTTTATGAGCTGGTGGCTTCTGAGAGTTGCAGTTACAGGTGTATTTATTTTGTACTTGTCTCAAAGAATTAAGTTACTAAAATACTGTTTTTAAAAACTTTTCATTTTCTTGAATAAAATAAACATTCACATGCCTCAGAAAGTTCCTTCAAGTCCAGTTACAGCCACATTTTTGAGTTAAGGGAGATGTTTCCTGGTGTAAACACTTCAAATCTCTTTATTTGAGCATTCCTGTCACTACGTTTGTGCAATTGCCATGATTTGGGAATAAAATAGAGTGTGGGTTTGGAGCAGTAATGAGTTTTATTTAAAAAAAATACACTGTGGTTCTCATATTTAGGATTTTTCTACAGAACATACTCATGTGATGTATGATATGGTGGCTTGCTTGTGTCTGAGTGCAGTCTTTGGTTATATTCTGTAACTTTGAAAGTTATTTCCAGTTTGTTTACACAAAGATGGTGAAGGTTCCTTTGCTGCTTTGGAGTAGCCAGGAAAGAGCCCACACCATCCAAATTCAAGTGGTCAACACTCATGGGGAAATGTGAGGAATGACTTTAATAATGAATAAAAATATAATAGATTGCAACGGCAATCAGTTAGGTGGGCCTGAGAGCAAATAATTCAGCTCCCCATTCCTGATCCTGCAAAGCATGTTTTCATGATTTTACTTTTAATTGTAATGTATAATGATTTTTATTTCCAGTAAAGAAAATAAACCTCTTTGACAGATTCAAAAGAGCAAAATAGGTTGGACATTACCATTGGTGATAATAGCAGATAAACACTTCACATGTTTGTCTGACATTGCTCTGTCCAGAATTTTAATGGATGGCATCAACCCACTCATGTATACTCACCCTGTAAAATTGTGTTAACGTCCTTCCAACTATTTTTATTTTCATATTTAAAAATAACTCTAACCTTTCCCGAAGAAATGATCTTGTCTTTCAGTAAGCACCAAAATCCTGGAAACTACACCAAATAAAATGTCAAAGCTCTAAATTCTCTGGGGTGGGATGCATGCCCCCAGACCTCCTAGAAAATAAACCTTGTGTTTTCAGCACTCACATGGCCCATTCAGTAATTCCTCACTTCATTACTGCTACAAACTGCACTTTCAGTTTTTTATCCCCTGCATTAAAAGTGCTGGAATGTTCGGGGTGACACTGCATGTCTGCACTTCCAAAGTGAAAGTCATATTGGAAAGGAGGTAAAAAAACACTGTAGCCTCAATCTTCCGATCTGTGGTGCTCTGAGTGTAGCTGTCTCTGCTGGGATTATGGAATTTATCCTGTCGGGTATATCTGCAGTTTAGGTAATGGCAAGCCCTTGTCCCAGTGTGCCCTCAGTCTTTCTTCTTGTCTTCACAGTTCATAAAGCTTATATTCAGGCCTGTTTTTGAGCTGTCAGCTTATCAGGGTTGTCTCAGCTTTTCTTTTGAAGCTGGTCAGTTTTTGCCAGTTTCCTAGATTGACGTGCATTCAACTGAAAGATACTACTGTAAAGGAAACAAAAGCAGCTTATAGGAAAGAAAGAAAGACTTGCATTTATAATGTGCCTTTCGCATCCTCAGGATGTCCCAAAGAGCTTCACAGTCAATGAATTACTTTCGAAGTGTTGCCACGGTTGTTTTGTAGGTGAAATGACAGCCATTTTATGTACAGCAAGGTCCCACAAGCAGCACTGAGATGAATGATCAGATAATGATCAGGTGGTGTTGGTTGAAGGAGGAATGTTGGCCAGGACACCAGAAGAACTTCCTGGTCTTCTTCAAGTAGTGCATGGGGATATTTAACATCCACCTAAACCATCGGAATAAGCTGACGGGCTTCAGTTTAAAACTTCATCTGGAGGACAGTTCCTCCAACAATGCAGCACTCCCTTGGTATTAAACTGGAGTGTAAATTTAAATTATGCACTCAAGCCCTAGAATGGGTCTTGAACACATGACCTTGTGACTCAGAAGTGAGAGTGCAACCCCAATCTTTGCCTTTTATTGCTGCACTGCCCACTTGCTATGATGCCTATCAGTCGATACTTGCTGCTGTGCTCGCATTAGCTTCTCCCGGTTTTCATGAAGGACTCATAAATCACCTTTGAAGACCTTCTGAATAAAGCCTTTAATTGCAAGTAAAACAAGCATTTTACCATCAAATCCTATGAAATGAGGAAGCTGTGAAGAGTAATTTACAGTTTTCTCCTTTTCCCAACCAGACACCATAAAGAATCTCAATGAGATACTGCAGCCAAATTGCTGACAAACGTAAATGTCTTTCTTGAGGCACCATTTCCTACTTTGATACTATAATTGATGTGATAAATGAGATTTTTTATTGTGTGCTCAGTATACGAGAGGAAGTGGTTTTGCACATTTCCTCTTTGGTTAGCAGCCACCTTAATTTAGCACCTTGTGCTAGAGGGTGTAATCAAAGCAGTAAGAACTTTAGTGCAAATGCCAAAAAATAATTTTCCCAATCTTTTAGTCCTGTAACTGCACTGTCCCTGCCAATCTGGAGTGTGTAATGTTACCTGAAATTAATTTGGAATGAAATTCAAAATGAGCAAAGGAAGGATTATGGAATGTATGATATTCATGTGGAATGAAAGAGATTCTGGGAGAAGATTTCCTCTGGTCTCTGTGTTATTAACATTGTAAACATAGTGGGGCCATTTTCTACACATGTTATTTTTAAAAGGACATAGTTATGGTCCCACTAGAGACAGCGAATGTTAACAAAGTAAACCTTGTTCCTCTGAGGGTATTGATGCATCCTCAGGGAAAAGGGAATCTTTTAGGTAGCTCTGTCTCCATTTGTGTTTGCAGGGGTAATTAGTTCAACTCAAAAGCTGCATTGAAGTCAGTTGATATTACACTACCCCACTTTAGAGTTCTGTGTGGGGATATCCTAATAGCCATTTGGGAAACAGGAAGTGCATCTGACTTGGTGCAGTTTGGTAGAGGGAATACCTTACCAATAGGTCTCACTCAGAGAAGTGGTATATTGGAGAGTATACTGATAAGAGGTCAGTGGATGTATAGGCATGTTCCAGACATCACTGAGAGGAGCAGGACGCAGTAGGAGTAGGGCCGACTGAGTTAATTGATTTGTCAAATGGGGAACTAACCCATCACATATTTCAAACTTGTCAAAATGTGCCTTGTAATATGGTAGCTGTGATAACATAGAACTCAATGGATCCAAGGGACTTGAGTATCATTTACAGTAAGTCATTGGTTCGGGATGGTTAGTGCATTCTTGAATTTTAAGCCTGAGGGTGTCAATGCTCCGATATAATTATTTTAAATCTGTGAAATGATTTTTAATCGTTGGTTTTGTATTTAGGATGTTGAGCTATTTGTACATCTGTGCTGTGTCAGTTTGGATAATTAATTAGTAACCTTTCACATGATTATGAAAATTCTGAAAATGATTTAATTGATTAATATGCAAGACTGAGTGCCGAGCCTGACTCCAATGGCTAATTAATTAGGGAAATTGAAATGTATTAAAGTGTGTTAGCACCTATGAGTTGGAACGTGAGTTAATTTGTGACTTCATTTGCTGCATGAATATGTTTACTGCGAGAAGTAAGATAATTGTCAAAAGGAGCTCTAAGTGATAAGCAGTTCTGATGAAAGGTCTTCGACCTGAAATGTTAACTCTGTTTCTTTCTCCACAGATGCTGCCTGACTTGCTGAGCTTCTCCAGCATTTTCTGTTTTTATTTCAGATTTCCAGCATCCGCAGTATTTTGCTTTTGGACTGAGTGATGAGCGTTCTATCGATGATTCTTGCAGTGCCTCCTGCCTTAACACTGTTTGACATACTACAGATCAAACATAATTCCAATTGTTTGCCTTTTCTTTGTAAGGGAATATAACTCTCTACAATGCACTCCTCACTACAAAACCAGCAAGCCTACATCACTAACAAGTCACATCCATAAAATAAGTGATCATCCTACAATTAAGTGTGTTAGTTCAAAGAAATGCTACTTTAAGTTTGAGAAACATAGATCTAGAGTGACTAAAAGCTATAGGAGTACAAGGCAGACCATAGCACCAGATAAGAAACGCTTTAAAAAAATAGGAAACAGAGCGTGTTTGTGAAAGATTTAAGACTGGGGCAGTTGTGGAGTGGATGCCACAGGGGTTAGTGCTTGGATCCCTGGTGCTTCTAACCTATATAAATGACTTGGATATGGAAACCAACTGCAAGCATGTCAAACCTGCCAGTGATGCATAAATAGGGAGAGCAGTAGAGACAGAGGATGCAGCTAAAGATTTGTGGAAGGATTTCAATTAGCACTGCAGTTGGGCAGAATGAAATTCAACACTGAGAAGTGTAAAGTTATTGCACATTGGTCACGAAAATGTGGGTTGTAATTGTACTGCGAATGGAATAAAACAACAACAACTTGTGCCTTTATAGCACCGTAACTTATTGAAACATCCTAAGGTGCTTTAGAAAAGGGGTAAATCAGGCATCAAGCAGGGATAAGGAGGAGGTTAGGGCAAGTGACTGAAAGTGAGGCTGAAGAGATAGGTTTTTACAGAGGCATTTGATGCTGGGAGCTGGGGAGAGATGTGACGAGGTGGATGTGTTTGGGGAGAGAGTTCCAGAGTGTAGGGGCGAGACGGTTGAAGGCTTTGCCACAGTGGTGGAGTGGGGGGAGGAAGAGCTGCACAATGATCTAGATGCAGAAGAATGGAAGGTGTAAGCTTTATCACAGGCCTAGAGAAGGTTGCAGAGATAGAATGGAACAAGGCCATGGAGAGATTTGTAAATAATTACAAGGATTTTGAAATCAATGTACTGGGGGTTGGAGAACCAGTGAAGGTTGGAAAGCAACTGACGTGATAAGTGAGCATGATTTCCTACAGGATGGCATATGGGTGGCGTAGTTCTGGGTGTGTTGGAGAACAGAATTAGTACAGGGAGACTTGGAAAGGGAGCTGGAAGTAGCAATAGACAATGCATTGAAGCAATTAAAAAGGCAAGTAGAATGTTGGGGTATGTAACAAACACAGTAGAGTACAAGTCCACAGAGTTATGTTAAGGCTCTACAATCACTCTCAGACCTCACTTGGATACAATTCAATTCTGGTAAATGCACCACAAAAAAAGATATGCCTGCATCGGAGAAGGTGCAGAGATGAGCAACAAGACTGATCCCAGGTATAAAGGAGATGAGTAACAAGGAAAGCTTAAAGCTCAGGTATTACATCCTAGAGAAGGTTAAGGGGAAAATCTTATCAAGATATTTAAAATATTAAATGGTTTAGAAAGGGGAAACCTGGAATATTCCTTCAAAGCAAATTAAGGAAGTAAGACCAGAGGACAGAGCTAGAAATCAGCGAAAGATAAAGATGTCAGGAAAACTTCTTTACTCAAAGAGTGAAAAATGTTTGGAATAAATGGCAGGGCAGTGAGTAGAGAGAAAAACTTTGGGATTATTCAAAATACAATCAGATGCTATGATAGGAGAGTTAATGTAACAAGGGAACGGGGTTCAATGGGAGAGTTAATGTACTAGAGGCATAAGCTTCAATGGGAGAATTAATGTATTAGAGGGATGAGCTTTGATGTGAGAGTTAGATACTGAAGGAATGGGCTTCGGTGGGATAGTTAACCTACTAGAGGATTGGAGTATGATGGGAGAGTTAGTGTACCAGTGGTATGAGCTACAATGGGGGAGTTAATGTACTACAGGGATGAGATTCGATGGAGAGTCAATGTACGAGAAGGTTAGGCTTCAATTGGAGAGTTAATGCACCCGTGGGATGGGAGGGTTAATGTACTAGAGGGATGAACAACAACAGGAGAGTTAATATACTAGATGGATGAGCTTTGATACAATAGTTAATGTATTAGAGAGGGATGGGCTTGATTGGGAGAGTTAATGGACTATAAGAATGGGTTTTGATGGTAGAAGCTAATGTATTATCGAGATGGACTTTGATGGGAAAGTTAATGTACCAGAGGGATGAGCTATGATGGGAGAGGATTTTAATAACTTTAAATAAACATTTGTGCTCATCAAGATGAGGAATGTTAGTGCTGGGGAATGGAACTAAATTTTTGTAAAAACCAAACTCATTCTGTCACCCCTCCCTGGTCTGGCCTACATCTGACACTACACTATATGGATGACTCTTAGTGCCCTCAGAAGTGGCATCTCAAACTATTCAGTTTTGGTATCCAGGTTGTTAACCATTAACATAGATAAGAAACAACAGGAACTGTTGTTGTTGCTGAGCACTGACACCTGCAGACTCCACTCAGCACATCCCTCCAGTCTGACACTACACCTTTCTCGAGTACTCTGTCTCCTAATTTTTAACCGTCTTCTCATCCAGTGCTATGTTTTACCCTGGATGCCTGTGGATTTTAGGTTAATTAGGAGTCTAATGATCATAGATAATATACACCATTAGCAATGGTGAAGCTCCTGTCTGATCCTTCAGGCTCTTTCCACAGGATCTGGGTTAATGAATTTGCTGGTAAAACAACACTCCGGCTAAGAAAAGAAAGGAGGAAATCAGGGAGATTTGAAGTCCACACACCATCTACCTAGTTAAACTTCTATCAATGGGAGCACTAGCTGTGTGAAGAAGTGATTTTCTTATATTCCCTTCTTGGCTCTCTATTCCTTTGTTCAGCGGAGGATTGAAATAACCACTTGTCTGAGATGCACAACAATCTAGCAAGAGACCCAATGATTTCTTATTATCTGTGTTGAAGATGGTATATTTTGTCATTGTACCTCAGAACAGAGCGCAGAGTAGTGTCCTGACTGTTGTGCTGGAAATTGGCTCAACTAATGATTTTTTTTTATTCGTTCGTGGGATGTGGGCGTCGCTGGCGAGGCCAGCATTTATTGCCCATCCCTAATTGCACTTGAGAAGGTAGTGGTGAGCCGCCTTCTTGAACCGCTGCAGTCCGTGTGCTGACAGTTCTCCCACAGTGCTGTTAGGAAGGGAGTTCCAGGATTTTGACCCAGCGACGATGAAGGAACGGCGATATATTTCCAAGTCGGGATGGTGTGTGACTTGGAGTGGAACGTGCAGGTGGTGTTGTTCCCATGTGCCTGCTGCTCTTGTCCTTCTAGGTGGTAGAGGTCGCGGGTTTGGGAGGTGCTGTCGAAGAAACCTTGGCGAGTTGCTGCAGTGCATCCTGTGGATGGTACACACTGCAGCCACTGTGCGCCGGTGGTGAAGGGAGTGAATGTTTAGTGTGGTGGATGGGGTGCCAATCAAGCGGGCAGCTTTGTCCTGGATGGTGTCGAGCTTCTTGAGTGTTGTTGGAGCTGCACTCATCCAAGCAAGTGGAGAGTATTCCATCACACTCCTGACTTGTGCCTTGTAGATGGTGGAAAGGCTTTGGGGAATCAGGAGGTGAGTCACTCGCCGCAGAATACCCAGCCTCTGACCTGCTCTCATAGCCACAGTATTTATATGGCTGGTCCAGTTAAGTTTCTGGTCAATGGTGACCCCCAGGATGTTGATGGTGGGGGATTTGGCGATGGTAATGCCATTGAATGTCAAGGGGAGGTGGTTAGACTCTCTCTTGTTGGAGATGGTCATTGCCTGGCACTTATCTGGCGCGAATATTACTTGCCACTTATGACCCCAAGCCTGGATGTTGTCCAGGTCTTGCTGCATGCGGGCTTGGACTGCTTCATTATTTGAGGGATTGCGAATGGAACTGAACACTGTGCAATCATCAGCGAACATCCCCATTTCTGACCTTATGATGGAGGGAAGGTCATTGATGAAGCAGCTGAAGATGGTTGGGCCTAGGACACTGCCCTGAGGAACTCCTGCAGCAATGTCCTGGGGCTGAGATGATTGGCCTCCAACAACCACCACCATCTTCCTTTGTGCTAGGTGTGACTCCAGCCACTGGAGAGTTTTCCCCCTGATTCCCATTGACTTCAATTTTACTAGTGCTCCTTGGTGCCACACTCGGTCAAATGCTGCCTTGATGTCAAGGGCAGTCACTCTCACCTCACCTAATGATCCACAAAGGAACACTTGGGGGGGGGGGGCTATATTATTTCACTGACCCTTCACCTCTGGAACCTGGAATTGTCTCTATCCCAGAGTGGTGAATGAAAGTCTCTTCCCTTTGCTATCTCAAAAGGTTTCAATTCAATTTCTAGTGAGAGCAGATCTACAGCACAGCTTTTTCTATATTTTGGTACAAAATGGCTGTAAGTTGGAATCACATTCAAACAGTCTGTAAGGTCGCTTGGAATGGGAAATCTAATTCATTAGAACAGTGCTTTTCTGTGGTTAGAGTTCAAGGTACATTGTTGGGGTAGGATTGAGGGAGCTTTACTTTGAATCTAACCTGTACCATATCTAATCTGGGTGTACTTGACGGGACAGTACACAAATTTTAATCTACCACTAACCTGTGCTTGGGAGTGCATGATGGTGCAGTGTAGATGGAGCCTTACTCTGTATGTAACCTGTACTGCACCTGACCTGGGAGTGCATGATGGTGCACTGTGAAGAGATCAATCTGACCCTGAAACTTCAACTAACTCTTATTGATCAGTGAGCTTGATGGGACAGTGTAGAGGGGGTTTTACTTTGTATCTTGTGCTGTACTTGACCTGGGAGCTCTTGTTGGCACAATGCAGAGGAAGTTTATTCTATATCTAACCGCTGCTGTTCCTGTCAGATGATGTCAGTGTGGATGAGTACCAGGATGGGCCTAATCTGAATCCAAGGTCTCCATTCTCTGGGCTTTACAATCAGCTTCAGTACAGTCACCAAGGAATTGCTTCATTTAAAAAAAAGAACTAGTTCAATAACATTTCATGATGAAACTTCCCTCATAGAATGCAAATGCAGACAGGCAACAGTTGGATTGAGAACACGGAACAAACGGACTGCTTTACACCCAGCAACTGTGTACGATTTTTCCAAGCTATCCAGTATCATGTAGAGAAAGGAGGTGACAGTAATACAGTAATGGTTCAGAAAATATATAAAATGGGGATTATTTATTCACATGGTGAATGGTTTAGCAGCTTGAAGGAGGTGGGTAAAGTCAGCAGGGTGAATTGCCTACTCTAATTGCGCTGACTCAGCAAATGACTCATCATGGTTTGAAAGTATTAATCTAGAGGTAGTGGTTGCTTGGAACTGGATCTCTTTTATATCTGTTCCTCGTACTTTAATCTAAGTTGGCGTACATTTTATTTATTTTCTTTCTGACGCTTCTGCAATGTATGTTATAACACTGTGAAGAGGTCAAACTGAGTTAACTGGTCCTTTAGACCACTACTGATTTGTGCTTTTTGTGTAACTATTATACACCCTGACAATTCACACATTTCTTTGTTTTCACCCAACCTTTGAATTTTTTTAAAGCAATTTTCTCCCTCCTCCGCAGACTTGCCAGGGTACAGTTCCACCCGATACCGCTGCCAAGTGGTCATTCTTCATGTGGGAGCCCAGACAGTGAGTGTTGGCAGGGATAAACCATGGGAGCATCACCACTGAGCGGCAGGAACCCAGGGTGATATCAGCTAACTGACCCCAACCGGTGATAGAACTCAGGATCTTCTGGTGAATCACTTGTACACCCCACTTTACCAACTGAGCCATTGCTGCAAAAGGAAAACCTGCTTAATGCAAATCATCTTTATTTCAAGAGTAAGTATTAGAAAAGGGCAGAGTACTGGATGGAAAAATACTAGGCAGGCACAAAATACAGTTAGATGCTGAGAAGGGAGATGGTTAGTTTTTTACTGATCAGGTTGCTCTGTAGCTCTTATCACTGGTCTCCTAGGATGTATTTCTGCTTCAGATTTCTAGGAATGTGTTTAAGTTTGATGGTGAATCTCCCTTTCCTCTTTTGTTCTCCTTTTCTTCCTCCCTCCATCTCTCCCTCCCTTTCCTCTCCTCCCCTCCCTCCCTTCCATGCTGCTGGAGAGTTCCCTCCCTTTTCCCTCTCTGCACCTTCCAATGCTGCTGGGAAGCACTCAGGCCCTGTTCATTTAAAGAATGGCTCTAAAAATGAAACAAACTAAAAAAAAATAACAGGCTAGTTTGATCTTAACTCTTTGCAATTAAAACAACAAATGCTGGAATTTACGCAGTGGCTCAGTCAGTATTTGAAGAGAGAGATTAATGTTTTTGGCGGAGACCCTGCTGGAGTATCCTTTTCTTTTCTCATATGTTGATGCAGATTTGACACCAGATTAAGTCGGTAGCATTCAGTATCATTGCCCAGTAAAGTGTAGGGGTCCCAAACTGAACCTTCGCACAAGGGTCCTCACAAGGCAAATGCTGCCACTGTGTGGCAAAATACTGGCCCCCAGTCAGGGGTCCTGGTGACAGCACCATTGCCATCTATGATTCTGCCTGTGTGGGAGTGTGGAAGCTTAAAAAGCAGAAGGAGAGCCAGGGATAAGAAAAAAAACAGTCGGTCCAACATAGCTGATCTTTCTGCTACCCTAGTTCTCCCTCCTTAGTATCCAGCTGCATTTTGCATGTCCCTATTGTTTTTGCCTTCACTATCCTGCCTGACAGATTATTCCCTAGCAACCATTTATCAATCTTTGAGTAGGAAGGTTCTTCCTGATATTTGTTTTAGGGCAAGTGGACCTGATCGTATCACTCAAGTGACATGTTGTGCCCTTTCTCTTCGAATGTAGTAACACTGCACCAACTTTTTATTCTGTGGATTAGTAGATGACAGATAATTTTTCTCGGAAGCTTTCAAGATCCCACAGGGGTCATGGGGTGAAAATTGGAAAGAAGGAGCATGATACGCCTCTCAGTTTCTGTTCCTGATGACAGGACCTATGTCGTACTGAAAGCTTGTGAGAGAATTCTGCCCTTAGCCATCAGCTGAACAGTAGGTAGCACATTGACTGCAACAACTCTCTGCACATTACTGTACTAAGGAGTTTAAGGCTCTTTTCTTTAGAAAAGAGAAGGCTGAGGGGGTGACCTGATAGAGGTCTATAAGAATATTAAAGAGTTTGATAGGGTAGGCGTAGAGAAGATATTTCCACCTGTGGGGGGAGATTAAAACCAGGGGCCATAAATATAAGCTCGTCACTAATAAATCCAATAGGGAATTCAGGAAAAACGTTTTTACCCAGAGCGTGGTTAGAATGCAGAACTTGCTACCACATGGAGTAGTTGAGATGAGTAGCATAGATGCATTTAAGGGGAAGCTAGATAAGGACATGAGGGAGAAAGGAATAGAAGGTTATGCTGATAGGGTTAGATGAAGAGGGGTGGGAGGAGGCTTGAATGAAGCATAAACACCAATTGGGCCGAATGGCCTGTTTCAATGCTGTAACTTCGATGTAATTCTATGTGAAAAGGGCTCAAGTTCTATTCTGGTGAAAATTGTGTGTCTTCTTATTCCCAATTTTCTCCTTCCCCTCCTAAAGGCACTGACTATTGCCGGGGTATGAGTTGCACAGGTGTTGCCTTCCAGTACCTCATCTAACTGGACATTCTTCATGCATTAGCCTAGACAGTGATTGTCGACAGGTTATATTACCATGAGCAGCACCGTTGACCCTGATCCTGTCTCTGCCTGACATCCCTGACTCACTTTCCAGCAGGGCTCCCAGGATAGTGATCAAGAGTAGGAACCAGGGCTGATTTTCCTCTCCCTAACCTCGAGAGTCAGAGTCCAATTGTAGCACATCATCCTTTGCCCCAGGCAGTTTAGGTGGCGGACTTCTCAACAACTACTCAGTGGCAGGAAGCAAAGGGTAATGGTCGACGGGTGTTTTTGTGACTGGAAGGCTGTTTCCCGTGGGGTTCCGCAGGACTCAGTACTAGGTCCCTTGCTTTTTGTGGTATATATTAATGATTTGGACTTAAATGTAGGGGGCATGATTGAGAAGCTTGCAGATGATTCAAAAATTGGCCGTGTTGTTGATAGTGAGGAGGAAAGCTGTCGACTGCAGGATAATATCAATGAACTGGTCGGGTGGGCAAAAAAGTGGCAAATGGAATTCAATCCAGAGAAGTATGAGGTAATGCATTTGGGGAGAACAAACAAGGCAAGGGAATACACAATAAATGGGAGGATACTGAGAGGTATAGAGGAGCAGAGGGACCTTGGAGTGCATATCCACAGATCCCTGAGATGGCAGGACAGGTAGATAAGGTGGTTAAGAAGGCATACGGGATACTTTCCTTTATTAGCCGAGGCATAGAATATAAGAGCAGGGAGGTTATGCTAGAACTGTATAAAACACTAGTTAGGCCTCAGCTTGAGTACTGTGTACAGTTCTGGTCACCACATTACAGGAAGGATGTAATTGCACTAGAGAGGATACAGAGGAGATTTACGAGGATGTTGCCAGGACTGGAGAATTTTAGCTATGAGGGAAGATTGGATAGACTGGGATTGTTTTCTTTGGAACAGAGGAAGCTGAGGGGTGATTTAATTGAGGTGTACAAAATTATGAGGGGCCTAGATAGAGTGGATAGGAAGGACCTATTTCCCTTAGCAGAGAGGTCAATAACCAGGGGGCATAGATTTAAAGTGATTGGTAGAAGGATTAGAGGGGAGCTGAGGAAAAAAATTTTCACCCAGAGGGTGGTGGGGGTCTGGAACTCACTGCCTGAAAGGGTGGTGGAGGCAGAAACCCTCATCTAATTTAAAAAGTACTTGGATATACACTTGAAGTGCCATAACCTATAAGGCTACGGACCAAGTGCTGGAAAGTGGGATTAGGCTGGGTGGCTCATTTTCGACCAGCGCAGACATGGTGGGCTGAATGGCCTCCTTCTATGCTGTAAATTTTCTATGATTCTATGATTCTATTACCACCAGCAGGTCGGCAGGATGCTCAGTTATCATGGGGTGAGATCGTATTTTATCCTCTTTCTGGCTGGGACAAGGTCTCTTCTTAAAGCCAGTATCCACTTCTTCAAACCTAAACAGGGACTTGCCAAATTGACCAGAGTGCGAGAGCTGAGCTGGAGGGACGGCCACCTCTTGGACACAGTTCAAAATATCATAGATAGTTTGCAAGTGGAGCCTGGGATGTTCTGTTTCTTGAACATTGCTGTTTGTGGGACCTTGCTGTGTGCAAATTAACTGCTGTGTTTCCCTAGGTTACAGCGGTGAGCATTTCAAAGGTACTTTATTGATTGTGAAGCACTAAGGGATATCCTGAGGTCATGAAAAATATAACTTATTAACATAAATATACCTGGTCTAGAAGCACTAGTTATTGTATTGTTCTGAAGTTGGTTTGATAAACCAGCAGTCAGTGATTGGGAGGGGCATTAACATGTAAATGTTTCAATCTCCTGTAATCTATTACTTATATTTATTCAACATACCGAACCTGCGCTCTGGTTTGAATCTTTCACTGTGACTTTGAAGGAAGAATTAGAAATTCCATTTTCAGCGTTGTGAAACACCACAGCCTGTCGGTTTCTTCGAGTCTCCTCTTGCCGCACTTTAGATGATATAAAATCTAGGACACAGTTAAAAATGTCACAAATGACTTGGGAATCGAGTCTGCAGCCTATGAGAGCTCAGTGACCGCTACAGCTTTCAAAAGACAAATGATTTCTATTTTAGGGTGGGGGAGGACACAAATTCCAAATGTTGATTTTTTTTTAAAGCACAATTAAAAGATTTCTAAAAGGAACATTTAAAGCCTGGTTTTCACAAAGCAGCTATCTGGAGAGTAATTGTGTTTAAGCTATATATAATTTGATTTGCATACTAATACAGTATATATAAACCTGTCTCCGAGCCCAGAATGCTGATATAAACAGATTTGTTACTGTGTCCCAGTTTGCTTCAGACCCAGTCCTGCGATATGCAGTTCCATATATAGTTACATTTCTTTTGTAATATTCCTTCCTCCTCTCCTCTCGCCCATGTGCTGGTTCCACAGCTGCTGCCACCCTACATGGCTATTCTTCATCTTTGAGCCCAGACACTGCCCGTAGACTATCGAACAATAGTTGGCATCTCAGCTGAGCTCATCATGTCCTCACAAGATGTCCACACAAGTGCACTTTCCAACCAAAGTCACTGGACAGTGATCAGAAGCAGGAATCTTGGCTGATTTTCCCCTCTAACCTAGCCACGGGGCACTGAGGCCAATTGTATTGCCCTAACTCTGCCTCAGCTGAGATCAGGTGACTGAGCATAGACCAAAGATAGAACCTTCTGGTCTAGACAGCTCTGTGCTACATGGGTGGCATTTTAGGTGTTAGATGTAGCTCAGTGGTAACACTCTCACCTCTGAGTCAGAAGGTTGTAGGTTCAAGTCCCACATCAGAGACTTACCAAATTGAGTATATAATCTAGGCTGATATTTTAGTGTAGTACTGAGGGAATGTTGTGCCTGCCTTGTAGAGTATGACATTAAACCAAGTCTGCCCTCTCAGGTGGATGTGAAAGATCCCCTGGCATTATTTGGAAGCAGAGCAGAGGTGTTCTCCCTGGTGTCCTGGCCAATATTTATCCTTCAACCAACATCACTAAACAAAACCAGATTATCTAGTTATTGATGTTTGTGGGACCTTGCTGTGTGTAAAATTGGCTGTTGTGTTTCCTACATTACAACAGTGGCTGCATGTGCTTCATTGGCTGTAAAGTGCTGTACAAATGCAAGTCTTTCTTTTTACTCGCTGAGCCATGCTAACGAATACCTTTCAAGTTTGGAATTATTGTCCATAATCAGATATCTGTTAGTTGCCTTCTCCTGGCTCAGAGAAGCCTGATGCACTCTCAGCAGATTCATTTCCTTTTTGGATTTATGGGTCCGGTCTTGGTAAACCCATTGCATTGATGTTGAAGTATTGATTGGACAGTTGTCGTTCTGTAACGTCTGTAGTTTGACGGATTGCTCAAGAGATGGCGCTATTAGTGAGCTTCCCTGTGCCAGTCTATCTCCTCGGGCAGTAACACTGCAGACACAGTCGCATGCATAACAGAGATATCAGACCAACTTCAGATTTATAACTGGCAGGAATTTAGTTTTCTAAGTAGTCTATCAAAAGAATATTCACCAGCTACATACCTTGGACTAGAGAAAATGTCTTTCCTTTTTCAAAAAAACATTTGGATAAAAAAATCACTAAATTTTTAATGATCAATATTTTAAAGTAGAATCAGGGAATAGTTTGAACCACAGAGCTCTCTAATTCTTCAGCTAAAGCCGCATGTTGCAATTTGCTGATATTTGCTGCTCTGCCGTTAATGGGTTCAAACCAAAACCTGAAAGCTCTTTTCTGCTAGAGATGAGTGAAAAAATTGGATATTATTCCTGGTCATGCTGGCCCTGAACCTCACCATCCATCCTGTGGCTTTTCTGATTCAAATTGCTCGGTGACAGTTAGTGCCAATTAGTGTCAAATTATGGGATGCTTTATGAGGTAGACAATCTATTGCTGGGACCAGTTTTTGGGCTCCACATCATGGCCCTTCAGTAATCATCAGTGAACTATGCCCTCTCATTTTGAGTCAGATTCAAAGGCAGAGATGAAAAGGTAAGATTTTACAAAGGCTCTGTGGCCCACTGCCTTCCTTGCACTTGCTTTATAATCATTTAAAAATATACTCATTGATAGACCTTTAAAAATTCTTTTATAACTTCATGCAACTTTGCTTTCTATCTGTCTCTTTAACTATCTGTCTGTATCTCTGTCATTTTCTCTCTCTCTCTCTCTGTATGTCTCCTTCTATCTCTCTGACTCTCTCTCACTTTCTGCCTCTATCTCTGCTGCTTTCTCTCTGTCTACCTCTCTGTATCCCCTCTTTAATTTCTTTCTCCCTCTGTCTTTGTTTCTTTTTTCTTTGTTTCACTCTATCTTTCTCTATCTCTGTCTGTCTCTCACTGTTTCCCTCTGCTCTTTTCTCTTACTCTCACATACGCGCAAGTTTAAATCTGATGTGACAGATATCATTGGTGAGGAGATGACATCACTGCAGCTGATGTACCAAATTTATATTTTGCTCTTACTTTTAATTAAACACTTTGGGGTAAATTTTGACTTTGTGCGAGAGTGTAAAACAGGTGATAGCAAATCAGCAGCCCATTTTACATCAATCCCAATTTTTTATTTCCATGGAAAACGGGCTGCCGATTCGCTATCACCCATTTTACACTATCGCACAAAGTCAAAATCTACACCTTTGAGAGAATCCGTAGCAGCAGGACTTGTATTTATTTCCAACATTTAATGCAGTCGTATGAAAGCGGAGTGTTTGGAATTGGAACAAACTCTGTGGGGTTGCAGATCCGATCGGTTTAATGGAGAATCCCAGCATTGCTGCTGGCCTAACTTCAGTCACGCTGACAGAGCCAAATTGAGATCCCTTTCGGAAGATGTACTGACAGTGCAATGGCGAGGTGCCATCCTGATGCCCAGACCCTGCAGTGTCATCGGTTCCTGTAATCCCTGTTGAGCTCTGAAGCTTAATGGCTGCTGGCTGCTGGCTGCTGTTACAGAGCCTCTCTGCACTCACCCTGCAGTTGACTGGCTCTCATCTGCATGGAATCAGCGCTTTCCTGGTGAAATAACCCAGCCCTGATTTTGACCCAAAGTGGGTGTCGTTACAGTGTGAGCACACTGTTACACTGCTGGGTCCTTACACAGGAACTAAAGTCATTAACATTGAATTTAAAACAGTGGGTATTGTACACTTGGTATTCACTCCTGTGGTGCTGTTATCTCTGTAACCTCCTCCAGCCCTACAACCCTCTGCATTCCTCTAATTCTGGCCTCTTGTGCCCACCATTGACAGCCATGCCTTCAGCTGTCTAGGCCCTAAGCTCTGGAAATCCCTCCTCAAACCTCTGCACCTCTCTAACTCTCTCTCCTCCTTTAATCCGCTCCTTAAAACCTCCCTATGCGACCAAGGTTTTGGTCACCTTTCCTAATATCTTTTTATGTGGTTCGGTGTCAATTTTTGTCTGATAACGCTCCTGTGAAGCGCCTTGAGACATTTTACTACACTAAAGGCGCTAATTAAATGCAAGTTGTTGTTGCTTTTATATCGCTGTTGCCCTTGGTGGCAGCCCTGTAATGTGAAGAACCCAGCTCTGGACTGTTGTCAACGACACTAAACTCTTTCTGAGTTATATACCAACATACAAAATTGACAGGCACGAAAAGACCAGCTGGTCCATCAAGCTTGCCCCACAACATGATAGCTGGACCATCATGATGAAACATTTCCTCCCTCCCTCCCATCCCCCCCCCACACCCAACTCTTCCCCCCCACCCTCCACCCAACCCTGCAGCCATGTAATCTTCTGGGAGAGGCAAAGATGCAGAGAAAAAAACCCAGGGCCAATAAGGGAATAAATACTCTGTAAAATTCCTCTCCGACCCCCTCACATGATCAAAACCAATCCAGATGACCACACAGACCAAGTCTTATCTATAAGGACACTTACCTTCTTTATGATGGAATCTCTGCCCCAGTCAAGAACTGGTCCAGCTCCCTCTTGAAGGTGAGCAGAGAGTCAGCACCCGCCACACCAGCCGGCAACGTATTCCAGAGACTCACTACTCTCTGGGAAAAGAAGAACTGCCTAACATCCAGTCTATTCCTACTCTTATGTAATTTAAACTTGTGTCCCCGGTTCTCCCCAATCTGTTAAACTGGAATAATCTATCAATAGGGACGCTATAATTATTTTATAGACCTCTTTCAGGTAATCTCTAAGTCTACACTGCTCTAAAGTAAACATTTACCTGACGAAGGAGGAAGCCTCCGAAAGCTTGTAGATTTCAAATAAAAATTGTTGGACTATAACTTGGTGTTGTAAAATTGTTTACAAAAGTAAATAGATCAAGGTCCTTGAGCCAAGGTCACTATATCACCCACCATGTAGGGGGACCAAAACTGGGCACAGTATTCCAGATGCGGTCTGACCAGCGACCTGAATGTATAGTGTCAAAATGGTGACCTATCATTTGTACTGAATGGTTCAGTTGGGGGCTTTGCTGGTGCTTCCAACAGACATTGTCACTAACGACATAGCTGAATGGCCGTTGGCAACAGCTTATGCCATAGGGTTTATTAACTTGTGTCTCCCAGTGCACCCATACAGGCCAGAAGCCACTATTCGTGACCTGTGGAGACCATCCCTTGGCAGCGGGGAAGATTCCGGCCAAAGTTACAAAGGCACAAGTTGCAAACTTGCAGCTTTCCTCTCGTCGCTGAATCCAATAGCACTATAAACGGACGAATTGTACAAGTGCTTCTGCAACATAAAGGGAGCACCATGACACTGCCTCATGCCACACTGCTCCAAGCCTCGAGAGAAACATGATTCTGGCAGGACTGGAGGGGACTCAATAAAATCAGAGGGAAAGTGCCTGTGTTTAACTAGCAGTGTGTTGTCGGATCCATCTTTCAACTCAGCATGCACCTTGGCCTCCAACCTCAGAAGACCACACCCGTACATCAATGCGCCAATGTAACATTCCTGTTGCTCACATCAGCCTTCATGTACTCTCTGTCGTGAGATCAGTAGTTGGTGTTGAATTGTGATATCCATGAGGAACTGGGTTGAGATTGTCCAAATTCATTTCATGTGGGAACCTCACAGCCAGCAGAGGCAGAACAGACTTTTGCCACTAACTGAATACTCTTGCCACCAACTCCATCCCCCTCTCCAGCCATTGTCTCAGGTTGAATCAGACTGTTCACAACCTCGGTGTCCTATTTGACTCTGAGCTGAGCTTCTGACTCCATTTCCTCTCTATCACAAAGACTGCCTACTTCCACTTTCATAAAATCGCCCACCTCCACCCCTACCTCATCCCATCTGCCGCTGAAACCCTCATCCAAGCCTGTGTCACTCTGGACCTGACTTTTCTAATGCGATCTTGGCTGGCCTCCCATCCTCCACGCTCCATAAACTTCAGCTCAATCAAAGCTTTACTGCCCATGTCTTATTCCATACCAAGTCCTGCTAACCTATCACCCCTGTGCTCACTGACTCACATTGGCTCCTGGTCCCCCAATGCCTCCAATTTAAAATTTTCATCCTTGTGTTTAAATCCCTCATGACCTCTCCCCTCCCTATCTCTGTAACCACCTATAGTCCCTTCCCCGCCCCCACCACAATTCTCTATTCATCCAACTCTGGCCTTTTGTCCAATCCCCTTTCCTTTCTCCCCACCATTGGCAACCATACCTTCAGCCACTTGGGCCTCACTTTCTGGATTTCCCTGCTTAAACCGCTCTGCCTCTCCACCTCCCTCTCCCCCTGTAAGACTCTCCTTAAACCCAGCTCTTTGACCAAGCTTTTGGACACAACCCCTCGTATCTCCTTCTTTAGCTCAGAGTCCATTTATTTCAGATTGCTCCTCTGTGAAGCACCTTGGGGCATTTTCCTACATTAAAGACGCTATATAAATGCAAGTTATCGTTGCTTCATCCAATCAGTATTGGATTCAAACACAAGTCTTAGAGGTGGAAGATCAATGTTTAAAAGGGCACCATGTTAATTTTAAAAAATGTTGGCTAATTTTTTTCTTGTGTAGGGGGAAGAAGCAGAGAGATGTATCATTCTGTCACACTGTCTCTCACTGTTATACAATAATGTGTTTAAATGCAATTTGCAACAGTCATGTTAGTTAAGTTCCCTCATACAATTGGACTCAGTAGCTCCTTCCAGTCATCGTCCCGCGATACAGACCATAGCTCTATTGCTGTTAATCCAGCTTCCCCACACGACTGAACTCAGTAGCTCCTCCCAACCACCAACCTGTGTTACTGACTGTATCCCTACTGATGTTAACCCCGCTTTCTCACGCTGTTAGACTCAGTAACTTCTAAGAGCCAGTGCCCTAACTGCCCTCATGGGAATATTCTAAAATTACCAGATATGGATAGAAGACAAAAATATTGTGCAACTGATTTTCACACAGATTGCCGGTGCTGATTCATCTCTGTTTTCTCAAATTCTTCTTAACATACAACATATGAATACTTTTACCAGCCAGGAATTATCTCTGGGATCATGTGATTTGATCCTGGCCCCTCATGCATGGAGTCCCGAGTCAGGGCTGACGCAAACTGCATGCTTCTTGAAACAGAGCGTCTGCTCCAGGCCCAGATCGCACTGCAACCCTGGATTCAGTTCTAGTCTCGGGCCCCACTTTCTTTTTTTTCATGTCCTAGTCCAAATTCTGCTCCACTCTGGCCCCACTGCAACCTCAAGTTCTGCTCCAGCCCTCAGTCTCACACTATGCTCCATATTCAGATCCTGCTCCAGATTTGGGCACTGCTCCAGCCATGGGCTTTGTTGCTCACTTCAATCCCTCTTTCTAGAAAAGAAATAACAGAGGCATATTGTTGGTTTAATGAAAAAAAAACTCAGAGATTTAATCACAATTGATGCTGTTAAGGAGAAAGTACATATTTTAAAATCATACGCATGGTTTGTTAAATGATTAAATATGAATTTGCTCCAGTAACATATTTCAAAGCAATAGAGGGAATCAGGAGAGTGGGAGAATTACACTGAGTAAATAAGTAAATTGAGAATTGTAAGCCAAATATAACAGAAGAAAGAGAAATATGAAGAATAAATTGATCAGGAGAACAAAGACATTTGAACAAGATCAAAGGATAACATCACAGATTGTTTTTAATAATTATCAAATATCTGAACATTTACATGGAAAACTATTAATATGGAAAGTTTGATTTTATTACTGGTCATTGAAGTACAGGATGTTAGAGCCAGGGAATGGAACACTTTTCCATCTTGGTCACCCAATGACCGCAACAAGCATTCCCACTTCAAAGTAGACCACAGTTTAAAATGCAGAGTAAAGCTCCCTCTACACTGTCTGCTTGAGGACTCCCAAGTTAGGAAGTAAACTTCCTCATAACACTGCATGATTTCAATTCATGGAAGTTCAGGGAAGGAGATTTGTGTTCCTTAAAGTACGATTCAAAAGGCGGTGTGGGAAAGGAAGTCCAGGATAAAATAATCAGACATGGACTCTGGATGGAGCACAACTGATGGAATGAGCAGATTTTTTTTCTAGCTCTGGTTTTTCTTAAGTTCTCTGATCTACCCCAACAACTTACTTCAACCTGAACCTCTTTAATGCACCAGTGTGACACTTCTTCATTCCCACATCGGTCATATCTTGTGGCCTTTCTGTTCTTACCAAGTTGTGTCAAATGTAAGGGTAGTTCTGTGGTGTGAGCCCATGCCATATCATGTAACAACCTTATAGTTAGTCAACAGATACTTTCATCCCATCAATCATGGACCCAAATCTTGAATTGAGATGGCGGGTAGCTCACTACACCATTCAGTTTCCGAGCCCCCCCCCACTTTCTCTGCAATCCCCCCAGCCCAGGTTATTAAATACAGTGGTAACCTCCATTTGTCCAAAGTGTCTGGGGCAATAAGTGGCTTGCATGCCATAATTCATTCTTTTGGGTTATGGTCCTGATAATGGATGGTCCTTTTCCGATTTGCCCATCTGCCTTTATTTGTTCCATTAACTGGCGGAGATTAGTCACCGTGGTTATTTGTTGCTATATCTGTTTCCCACAAACACAAATTGTTGTTTTTTTTTGTTAATTGCTGCGTTGCAGCTTTGATTATAGTCATCTAATTGTTTTTTAAGTTACTGATTTAGCCCACCGATCAAAATCAATTCATTGGATTCGAATGGCACCATTGATTAAAAATCTGCCCTTTTTTTATTTCTGGATTCCAAATCAGTCCTAACTGAATGAATGAACGGTTCCACTCTATGATGAGGGACAGAGTAGTGCAGTTAGCACACTGCCATTTCATCTCTGGGACCTGGGGATAAATGTGCCCTTTCTTTGTGGGCTGTAACTGTCCTATGTGAAATGGGTTTGAGGCAATCTCAGTCCAGTTCTTAGTGAGGATAAATAATTTTCTGCTCTGGGCCTACAAATTGTTTCAAATTGTCAGCGTCATTTAAATGGGCTGCAGGAAAGATACATACATAACAACCTAGAAAACTAGCCAAAGCTGACCAACAACTTCAAAAGAGCTAGCACCGCCCCCATAATGCTGAAACGTCAAGAATGGCCCTGTTCTTAATCCTGTGACACCTGAAAATTAATAGTCACATGGGCTTTATAACAAACTGTAAGTATACACAACATTATTTCACTTCCCTATGTCCATGTCCAAATCACTTATATATTTATATATGTTGAGAACAAAAGCACTTACCTTGGCGTACACCACTTGTAACTCTGCTCCAATCTGAGCATCACCCATTTACCCGAACTTTTTGTTTCCTGTTTGTCAACCAGCTTTTTGTCCATGCTGCTACATTTCCTCTTGTACCATACTGATGATCAGTGGGAAATGTTTAAAGAGATACAGAATCGGTTTATACCCCTGAGGGGCAAGAACTCTACTTGCCAAAAAAAACAGCCATGGACAACTAAAGAGGTAAGGGACAGTATAAGACATAAGGAAAGGGCATACAAAAAGGCAAAAAATAGCACAGATCCTGGCGAATGGGAAAGATACAAAGATCAACAAAGGGTCACAAAACAGATAGTAAGAGCTACAAAAAGAGAGTATGGAAAGAAACTTGCAAGGGATATCAAAACCAATACAAAGAACTTTTATAGTTATATTAGGAAAAAGAGGGTGGTCAGGAGCAGTGTTGGCCCCTTAAAAACTGAAAGTGGGGATATTGTCATTGACAATGGGGAAATGGCGGACATGTTGAATAATTACTTTGTGTCAGTATTTACAGTAGAAAAAGAGGATAGCATGCCGGAATTCCCAAGAAAACTAATATTGAATTGGGGACAGGGACTCGATAAAATTAACATAAGTAAAGCAACAGAAATGAAGAAAATAATAGCACTTAAGAGTGACAAATCCCCAGGACCAGATGGTTTCCATCCCAGGGTTTTAAAGGAAGTAGGTGAGCAGATTGCAGATGCCCGAACTATAATATTTCAAAGTTCTCTAGATTCAGGAACTGTCCCTCTAGATTGGAAAATTGCACATGTCACTCCGCTTTTTAAGAAAGGAGAGAGAGGGAAACTGAGGAATTATAGACCAGTTAGCCTAACATCTGTTGTGGGGAAATTGCTGGAGTCTATAATTAAGGATAGGGTGACTGAACACCTCGAGAATTTTCAATTAATCAGGGAGAGCCAGCATGGATATGTGAAAGGTAGGTCGTGCCTGACAAACCTGATTGAATTTTTTGAAGAGTTGACTAAAGTAGTGGACAGGGGAATGACAATGGATGTTATTTATATGGACTTCCAGAAGGCATTTGATAAGGTCCCACATAAGAGACTGTTAGCTAAGTTAGAAGCCCATGGAATCGAGGGAAAAGTATGGACTTGGTTAGGAAATTGGCTGAGCGAAAGGCGACAGAGAGCAGGGATAATGGGTAAGTATTCACATTGGCAGGATGTAACTAGTGGAGTCCCGCAGGGATCTGTCTTGGGGCCTCAATTATTCACAATATTTATTAACGACTTAGATAAAGGCATAGAAAGTCTCATATCTAAGTTTGCCGATGATACAAAGATTGGTGGCATTGTAAGCAGTGTAGATGAAAACATAAAATTACAAAGAGATATTGATAGATTAGGTGAATGGGCAAAACGGTGGCAAATGGAATTCAATGTAGGCAAATGTGAGGTCATCCACTTTGGATCAAAAAAGGATAGAACAGGGTACTTTCTAAATGGTAAAAAGTTAAAAACTGTGGATGTCCAAAGGGATTTAGGGGTTCAGGTACATAGATCATTGAAGTGTCATGAACAGGTGCAGAAAATAATCAAGAAGGCTAATAGAATGCTAGCCTTTATATCTAGAGGACTGGAGTACAAGGAGGCAGAAGTTATGCTGCAGCTATACAAAACCCTGGTTAGACCGCACCTGGAGTACTGTGAGCAGTTCTGGGCACCGCACCTTCGGAAGGACATATTGGCCTTGGAGGGAGTGCAGCGTAGGTTTACTAGAATGATACCCGGACTTCAAGGGTTAAGTTACGAGGGGAGATTACACAAATTGGGGTTGTATTCTCTAGAGTTTCAAAGGTTAAGGGGTGATCTGATCAAAGTTTATAAGATATTAAGGGGAATGGATAGGGTGGATAGAGAGAAACTATTTCCGCTGGTTGGGGATTTTAGGAGTAGGGGGCACAGTCTAAAAATTAGAGCCAGACCTTTCAGGAGCGAGATTAGAAAACATTTCTACACACAAAGGGTGGTAGAAGTTTGGAACTCTCTTCCGCAAACGGCAATTAATACTAGCTCAAGTGCTAAATTTAAATGTGAGATAGATAGCTTTTTGGAATCCAAAGGTATTAAGGGATATGGGCCAAAGGCAGGTATATGGAGCTAGATCACAGATCAGCCATGATCTTATCAAGTGGCGGAGCAGGCACGAGGGGCTGAATGGCCTACTCCTGTTCCTATGTTCCTATACACCTGAATTTTTCTAACAAGCCTCTTGGGAGACATCTGATTGAATGCTTCCTATAAATTCATATACACCACATCTACCGTATTCCTTATATCTATCCAATCAATCACTTCTTGAAAAAACGATTACATTTGTCAAACATGACTTGCCTTTAACAAATCAAGGTTGGCTATCCTTGATTAATCCCTTTCTGACCCTGTTCACAGAGATACTGTTCCCTATCCAACTCCCCATCCTTTCACAGAGACATTCTTCCTCTCAGTTCATATTGACATGCTTCTCCCTGTCCCACTCAATTTAACTTGGCACTCTTCTCCCCATACAATTTAGTTCAAACTGATAATCATCTTCAACCCCTCCCATTCAAAATGGTGCTCTTCTTCACTCCCAGTTCAAAATTATACTGTTCTCCCCTCCAGCCCCCTTAGTTGAAGCTGGTATCAGTTCTCCCCAACATTCATGCTAGATCTCTTTCCCAATGCCACCCCCCACCCCCACTAATACTGACGTGCTTTCTTCCTCCTCAGTTAATGCTGCCATGCTCCTTCCTCCCTAGCCCCAAATCAACACTCCCAGCTTCTGCCCCTTCCCTGTCCCCTTCACTGCCATCCAGTTCACTTTCCCCTTCATTGCCACATACCACTCTCCTTCATTACCATCCTTTTCCCCTCCCTTCCCCTCTCCTTTCCACTTCGTAGCCATCTATTGCCCCCTTCACTATCCTTAATTTCCCCTATGGCTGTCCATTGCCCCTTTATTGCCTCCATTTCAGTCCTTCATTGCAATCCAATTCCCCCTGCAATACCTTCCATTGCACCCCCTTATTACCATCCATTTTCCCTTCACTTTTACCTGACGCTGGTTGCTAATTAACTGGACTAGAGCCCCTCTCTTCTCAATACCACTAATGGCAGTCAACCTGTTAGCTGTGTGCTGTAGGCAGCAGCTCTTATTCTCTCGGGAGTTCATGCCTACAGAATATAGTGGTCGGGATCACTGCCATTAGTGACATTGAGGAGAGCCCTTATGCAGGTCCTTTAGCAGCTGGGATCGGGCAGGATTGAAGGAACCAGCAGGGAAGACAAGGACTCGGGAAGATATGGAGGGAGCAAAAGAGAACACGGGAAAGAGTAGCAACACTGAGTAGCAAAAATGATTTTTGTCAGCAGTGATATGATGATTAGGTCCTCAAAATATTAACTGTCAGTATGATGATATGATGAATTGAAATATTACATTGGTGAAATAGGGTCATTCTTCTGATGTTGAAGTTAAAGTGCATCGCTGGGCAGAGTAGAGAGAGCTTTACTCTGCATCTAACTAGTGTTGTACCTGGAGTGATCTGGAGTGCTCATGGGACAGTACAGAGGGATCTATCAAACCCAACTGGTTCACTAATGTCCTTCAAGGAAGGGAAGCTTCCAGCCCTACCCTGTTTGGTGATTCTAGTCCACACGATGTGATTGACTCTTAATGCCCTCTGAAGTGCACTGGCAAGCTGTTCAGTTGTACAAATAATTCCAGGGGTTGGCAATAAATATCACCTACATCCTGAGAACAAATTAAAGAAACAACCCTTGCTGTACCTGGCCTGGGAATGGTGAATGCTGACACTGGACACCCAAAGTGAAAAAAATGTTTCATTCCCAGCACTACTTCACCTCACCTTAATAAGCACAAAATTCAGTGACAAAATAAAAATGAGCTATTTTCGGTCTTCATATTCCAGTACTGATTTTCCTCTTCGGAACGCCTCATTAACATTGTTTTCAGTAACACATGACATCGGCTGGGCAGGGGGAACGCCAGCTTAAAATAGATAGAAGTTTTATTTTAATATTTAAATGATGCACAATTGTTATCTTGAGCCTTCTATGTTGTTTTCCTGGTTTAAAGCTTTGTCTAAGGTATTTGAAATGAATGCCCATTGTAACTGGACAACCAGTGTTGCCAGGTGATAAGTAGTGCAGGTAAATCAGAAAAACTGTTTTTTTTTGCTGTATGGAACTTATTTCTCATCTGTTTCTCTTACTACATTTGTTTTCTTTCATGCGACCTTTTGCCAATTGTTCTTATATTTTTTTTACGACAGCACCACTGCAACAGCGTCAATGCATTTCCCAATGGGAATCCTCTGATGCAAAGTGCCAGGATGAAAAGGAAGACCCTGATGGAATGGCAGGTAGGTCATGCTGCACAAGAAATGCTCTGTGCCCACTTGCCAGTACCCACTGGCATCTGCAGACAGAGGTGACCAGACCTCACTTTGGCAGATGATTAATGCAGGTGGATTCTCCAATTCTCAATGTAGGTTGTGGCAGCTTTGGGCATGATTTTATGCCGGTAGCCGGGGACTGAGTGGGTGGGTAGATAGATTATTGCATGGAAAACCCAGAAGTCAAGTGAGCGTGCAGGAATCTACCATCGCAATCAATTGAAGGCAATTGATTTCACTTCCGGGTTTCAGATGCACGCCCGCATCCAAACACACATGGGTTAAACCCAGAAGTGGGTGTGTTGGAGCCGGATTGCGGTCCGGTGCTGGTGCTTCAGATGCACCCCAATGGAAATATCATGCTTTATGTGGTACTAGATGAAAGAAGGCATACCAGAGTAATCATTAGTCAGTAAAGCCTAATTGGCTGTACCCACCAAGATGCCATTAACTATATTTGCAGGCATTGTTGTAACCAACAGGCAATACCTTCACAGAGTCTGGATCAGCAGAGCCAGATGCAGAGTGTGGCATCTACATAAGAACAGGAGTAGGCCATTTAGCCCCTCGAGCCTGTTCCGCCATTCAGTGGCTGATCTGTGACCTAACTCCATATATCTGCCTTAGCCTCATGTCCTTTAATACCTTTGGTTAACAAAAATCTATCTATCTCAGATTTAAAATTAACTGTTGAGCTAGCATCAACTGCTGTTTGTGGAAGACAGTTCCAAACTTCTACCACCCTTTACGTGTAGAAGTGATTCCGAACTTCACTCCTGAAAGTCCTGGCTCTAATTTTTAGGCTATGTCTCCTAGTCCTAGACTCCCCAACCAGCGGAAATAGTTTCTCTCTATCTACCCTATCAGTTCCCCTTGATATCTTGAAAACTTTGATCAAATCACCCTTTAACTTTCTAAATTCCAAAGAATACAACTGTAGTTTGTGTAATCGCTCCTCGTAATTTAATCCTTGGAGTCCAGGTATCATTCTAGTAAGTCCATGCTGCACTCCCTCCAAGGCCAATGTATCCTTCCTAAGGTGCGGTGCCCAGAACTGAACACAGTACTCCAGGTGTCGTCTAACTAGGGCTTTGTATAACTGTAGCATAACTTCTAGCCCCTTGTATTCTAGTCCTCTAGATATAAAGGCCAGCATTCCATTAGCCTTTTTGATTATTTTCTGTACCTGTCCATGACATTTTAATGAACTATGTACATGGACCCCTAGGTCTCTTTGGACCTCCACTGTTTTGAGCTTTTCACCATTTAGAAAGTATTCTGATCTATAATTTTTAGGTCCAAAGTGGATGACCTCACACGTGCCTACATTGAAATCCATTTGTCACAGTTTTGCCCATTTACTTAATTTATTAATATCTCTCTGTAATTTTATTCTTCCATCTACATTGCTTACAATGCTGCCTACCTTTGTGTCATCGGCATACTTGGATATGTGGCTCTCTATCCCGTCATCTAAGTCATTAATAAATACAGAGAAAAGTTGAGGCCCCAACATAGATCCATGTGGGACATCACTAGTCACATCCTGCCAATTTGAGTACCTGCCCATTATTCCTACTCTTTGTCTCCTGCTGCTCAGCCAATTTCCTAACCAGGTCCCCTTGTTAAGGACCCCTTCTGCTAATATACACCATTGGGTCTGGCACATGCAAGTGATGGAACCAGTCAGCTTGCACATGGGGCTTCCTTTGCCATCATTTTTGTCTGTCACTTTTTAAGACTTTGCCCCTTCAGCCTTGACAAAGGCTTCCAATGGGTAAATATGCCTTCCAAGCCTTTCTAATGGTTTTCCGAATACCACCTCCTATTATCTTTATCTTTAATTGTCATTATCCCTTTAAATTTCATTTACCAGCAATTCTCCACTCCCACTGCTGGCGTGCTCATTACGCTTGATCTGATCTGCATCTGGATCTGTGACTAATGGCGCAAATGAGCTGACTCAGGAAATTTGAGTGCAATTAAGACATTAGCATTCAGGCATACTTGGCACCATTTCTTGACCTTTTAGACATGACTTGCACCAGATAAGGAAAATCAACCCCATTGTGTCTATGGGAGCAATGTTGCATGTGAGACGCCCAATGTAAATCATTTGTTCCTGTAGTTCATCCCCATGAAGGAATCATGAAATCAAACCATCTGAGATGACAGACTTGTTACTAACTCACACACACAGGCTGTGCCATCGTTCACAGGGACTGACAGTGTTTGCTAATTGCACAGAAATAGGGACTGAACAAACCTGTCACAAATCAGACATATACCTTAATCCTCACTGCACTGAAAATCTATATTTTTAGACAAATCTTTTAGGCTGTTAACATGAAATGATAGTTTATCATAGTGTTGTCTCATGGCTGATATTTCTCTCACCTTTCAAATAGCGCAAGCTGGGATGAATGATTAGGTTAGGTGTGCGGTGAACCAAGTGCACTTGAGTGTGTGGTCCTTGGACTTCAAGGACCGAAGATGACTATTCCAAGAGGAAGGGCAGGGGTAGGAGATGGTGAGCGATTCGGTGAGAAGAAGGGTGTTGAAGGTTGATGGGAAGGAGCAATAGAGTGATCAACAGCAACAAAGTGTCATGGCAGATGGAGGGCCAGAGGAGATTGACTTAGGGTTGCCAACTCTGGTTTCATCACATGACCTCACTCCTCCAACTGCCCTCCCAGGCAAAACAGCCATTTTCCCCAATCTGCAATATTTTAATAAATAATAAATCAAAGTGTTCAAAGAAAATGAAAAAAAATACACAATTTTTTTAATGCTGCAATGGATTTTCTCCCAGGTTGCTCGAAGCAGTGTCCAGGAGATTAACCTTTAATTCCTGGAGACTCCAAGACAATTTCTCACAGGAAGACCCTGCAAGCTCTCTTGGAAGAGATGAAAGACAGGAGGAACCGACTCCTAAGTGATATTGCAGATCTCCTGTGGCACCTTAAAAGGATGCCAAAAAATAAGAGACCAAGGCAGAATAAGGCAGCATAGCAGAAGACATCATTCCACCAGATACTCCATCCACAGCATGTCTATCGGTAGCACAAGTCTAGCGCACCAACAGCACATAAGCAGCATAATGTGAGTTTCCTTGATCTTCTTTAGCGCACTGACAGCATAATAATGGCATAAGCATTAAAGATAGCGAGGAAACTCAGAGCCAATGATCTGTTTGACCTTAGGAATTCCCATAACAGGATTCCTATTAAATGATGCAACAGTATCAGGAGAATTGGACAATCTTGTGCTTCTATATTATTCCATGTATTTATTTATTTATTTGTCTATCTATTTATTTAAGAGTGTTGTATTTTTTTGATTTATTGCAGTGAATCTGATCCTGTGATTCCCTCTATCATTCCCCCATTGTACCCTCCCACATACTCATTCACCACATGCCCGTGTGTCTCGGTCCCTCTCACAGTGCAAATACTCTAAATATTTTCACAACTACTTCATCTTTTTGCTGTTCGATGATTTGCTTTGTCACTTTACAGTATCTTAAATTGATTAAAAAAAACATGAGCTGACAGAAATTTATGAAAAAATCAGAGTGAAAAAATAAATGCCCCAAAACATCCTGAATGATTTTCCCTCTCTACATCCAAAATCAGCTGGGTTTTATTCTGACAGCTCTGGTTCACTCACTTATCACGTCTTTCTCTGAGGTTTCTCTCTTCACACTTTCTTCAAAGTTTCTCCCATGCCTCTGGGGGTCCTTTCGTTGTGCACTCTCTCCTGTCTCTCTGGGAGTCCCTCTCCCTCACACTCTCCTCTCTCTGGGAGTCCCTCTCCCTCACACTCTCCTCTCTCTGGGAGTCCCTCTCCCTCACACTCTCCTCTTTCTGGGAGTCCCTCTCCCTCACACTCTCCTCTCTCTGGGAGTCCCTCTCCCTCACACTCTTCTCTCTCTGGGAGTCCCTCTCCCTCACACTCTCCTCTCTCTGGGAGTCCCTCTCCCTCACGCTCTTCTCTCTCTGGGAGTTTCTCTCCATCACCCTCCTCTTTCTGGGAGTCCCTCTCCCTCACATACTCCTCTCTCTGGGAGTCCCTCTCCCTCACACTCTCCATTCTCTGGGATTCCCTCTCCCTCACACTCTCCTCTCTCTGGGAGTCCCTCTCCCTCACACTCTTCTCTCTCTGGGAGTCTCTCTTCATCAGCAAATGTAACCCTGCTATTCAAGAAAGGAGGGAGAGAGAAAACAGGGAACTACAGGTCAGTTAGCCTGACATCAGCCATCGGGAAAATGCTGGAATTCATTATTAAGGAAGTGGTAACAGGGCACTTAGAAAATCATAACATAATTAGACCGAGTCAACATAATTTTATGAAAGGGAAATCGTGTTTGACAAATCTATTAGCGTTTTTTGAGGATGTAACTAGCAGGGTAGATAAAGGGGAACCAATGGATGTAGTATATTTGGATTTTCAAAAGGTGCCACACAAAAGGTTGTTACACAAGATAAGGGCTCATGGGGTTGGAGGTAATATATTAGCATGGATGTCCTTGTACACAAAACACAGAAACTTAACATGCAGGTACAGCAAGCAATTAGGAAGGCAAATGGTACGTTAGCCTTTATTGCAAGGGGTTTGGAGTACAAGAGTAAGGGCTTTGGTGAGACCACGCCTGGAGCACTGTGCACAGTTTTGGTCTCCTTACCTAAGGAAGGATATACTTGCCTTAAAGGCAGTGCAACGAAGGTTCACGAGATTGATTCCTGGGATGAGAGGGGTGTCCTATGAGGAGAGATTGAGTAAAATGGGCCTATATTCTCTGGAGTTTAGAAGAATGAGAGGTGATCTCATTGAAATGTATAAAATTCTTAGAGGGCTTGACAGGGTAGATGCTGAGAGGCTGTTTTCCATCGCTGGAGAGTCTAGAACTAGGAGGCAAGTCTCAGGATAAGGGGTCGGCCATTTAGGACTGAGATGAGGAGGAATTTCTTTACTCAGAGGGTTGTGAATCTTTGGAATTCTCTACCCCAGAGGGCTGTGGATGCTCAGTCATTGAGTATATTCAAGGCTGCGATCGATGGGAAAGTGGAGTTGAGGTCGAAGATCAGCCATGATCTTATTGAATGGCGGAGCAGGCTCGAGCGGCTGTATGGCCTACTCCTGCTCCTATTTCTTATGTTCTCATGTTCTTAACACACTCTCCTCTCTCTGGGAGCTCCCCTTCCTCACTCACTCTCTCTGGGAGTCCGTGTTCCTCACACACTCTCCTCTTTCTGAGAGTCCCTCTCCCTCACAGCCTCTTCTCTTTCTGGGAGTGTTTCTCTCTTGCACATTTCCTGATTTTCTGGGCATCTGCTGGTGGATTTTTGCCTCGGCTTCAGTCTCTCATCAGAACAGCGCAGAGAAGACTGGCAATAAATGAACCCCTTGTTCCCACTGAACCTGCCCCAATTCCTTATCCCTGGGCTCAGCTCCAGCTTTCTCTCTCCCTTTGGGGGGGGGGGGGAGGGAGTTATTTTCTCTGCAGAGTTAATGTTGGCATATTTTAGCTTAAATATACCGGCTGCAATTTATAACTTTCGAGTGTTAAATCCCTGAAGCTTGGATTGAAAACACTGCTCATTACTGTTGCATGGTGTCATTACTGAATCCTCCGGAGAGGAGGAGCAGGGGGGTGCCTTATTCCCACTCATACTGGTTGTGATGATGCACAGGATTGGAAATCTATAAACCGAACGGGGCGCGTTCGCCTCTAGCCTTCGCTCCACATCATGTCTCTCTAATCACGTCTACTGTTTTGTTCTCTCATTCTCTCACCACCAGGACGCAGCATCCCTGCGTCACGGTATCTCAGTCTAACTCGGTGGCTGTGGCCGTGGCTGGTCAACCCCTGGCTCTGGATCTCGATCATCTCGGACTCCCAGGTGTTTTGTCAGTTTCCCTGGGATTTCCAGTTGCGAACGCTGGTCAATTTCTGCTCTGGTTTAGTTGCATCCCCCTTGCGATTGCTGCGGTTGTCTTTTAAACAAATGACTTTATTTCTCTCTCCTCTTTGGAGGATCGTCGAAGTAACTAACGTGGTAAATATAAAAAGCGGCTGATGCGAAGATGTTTTGAAGGGGAAACGGCTTCTCCTGCCTGATCCTGTCTGTCTGTCTGTCCTCTCTGTCTCTCCTGTCTATGGGAGCGTGTTAGCGGCTGGAAAGGCTCGGACAAGCTGTAACAGTTTGAGACACTTACCATGTCGTACTGGCCTGCCCTTCCTTCTCGGGGATTTCTGTGGAGGATTTTGTGGGTTTCCTGCAGTTTGCAAAACTGTTTCTGGGTGCTGGGCTGCCCAGGGAACTGTATATGTAAAACCAGCCAGATTCACTGCAACCAGCCGGATAATGTCACCATCTTCCCGGTGCTGGATTTGCAGGAGATGGAGAGCGTCACGGAAATGTAAGTAATGCTTGTCTCTTATTATTGCTCTGTGTGTGTGTGTGTTTTTAATTTCAACGCACGTCCCTTGCAGGCGCTGGGCACTCAGTCAGTGTACAGTACTTACACATTTAGCACACGCCGACCTGTTCCTTTGGACATTCGGGTGAAGGATGAGCCGGATATGATCAGAGAGGAGTACGCTTTCACTGAGCACTTGACTGTATATTTTTAAAATTAATAATTGCAATGTATAACGAGAGAAGCAGGTGTGTTGCGAATTGATGAAAGGAGCCCGGACTATAAGTTAGGATACAATATAGGACTTGGAGACGTTTGCATTACTAACACTGCAGTGCAGCTGAAATTCCCCATCACACGTTATGATTTTTTTTTTAAAAGCTGAGTTTTAAAAAATCATGTTATTAAAAATGACCCACCAGGAGGTAGAATTTAAAAGGAGAAAGGTCAGTCCCTCTATTCTGATCCTTAAAGTTCATTGTTTGGGTGAGTCAGCAGGGAAATGTAGTATAGAGAAGCGAATCTGGTACCACAAATAACCTCCTCTTTCACTGTTTTAAGTTCCCACTGATCACATTCCGAACTCGACACAGCCCCGAGTCCGTGTGAGTCGAGGATTCCATACCTGGGCTCCTCCTACAGCACTAGGGCCAAAATTGTCAGCAATTCCATCACCTGGAGCCCCAGTCAGTAAGAATCGGGAGTTAAGTCCCCCAAACCGGCATCACATGGGGAATATAGCATCTAATTTTAAAAAATATTTTGAATATTGGGGACATTAAGAGACAATTTAAAATCCTTAACTCCAGTAACTGGGGGCTGCCTGGGAGGAGGGAAAGGGTCAGCCAATATTGGGCTGTTTAAATCGGATTTTCAGAACCGTCTAAAATCTATTGGGCGTTTCATTTCTCTCCTTACTTCTGTCTACCTCTTTTTCTATGTCCCTGTTTCTCACTGTTTGTCTCCATCTGTCTGTCGTTGCCTCTCAATATCTGGGGGTGTTCCCCTTTCTCTGTCCCTGTCTCTCAGTGTCTGCCTGTCTCCATCTGTCTGTCCTCATCTCAATATCTGGGTTTCTTTCTCTCCCCACCCCCACGTCTTTTAGTGTCTGGGTCTCTCTATTTCTCATTCTGGCTGTTCCTGTCTCTCAGTGTCTATCTTTCTCTTCCTGCCCTTGTCTATCAGTGTCTGGGTCTCTCTCTCCCCTCCCTCTCCTCCCACGTTCCTGTTTCTCGGTATCTGTCTTTCTGTGCCCATGTCTCTCAGTCCCTGTGCCTCAGTCTCTCTCTCCCTCTGATCATATCACTCAGTGCCCCCATCTCCTGCTTCTGCCTCTCTCTCTTTATTTTCCACCCATTTCCATCACCCTCTCCTAGGAGATGAGAATCTGCCCCGGATCTCCTTTTGAACAGACTATAATCGGTTCCAATGAATTCTCCTCCCCCTGATAGTACCTGGCCGGGCTGAGTCCCAGCTCGATTGTTCGGACAGAGCATGTTCACACCTGGTCCCTACAGCCCTCGGGCCCTCATTAAAAGAAAATCCAAATCAAAGACCGGATAGGGTCGCAACTTCCGCCCTTCTGAAGTTTGTTCCAAGTGTGCTGACTTCGGATGTGGCCTCCCTTCGAACAGTGTTCGCTTTGCAGTCCCCCTTTCTCGATGTCAGTGTTGTATTGATCGGATACCATTCTCTGTAAGTGTTTCAAAATAAAACTGAACAAAAAAAAAACAGGTAAAGCACTATTTCTGTATTTGACACTTTGTGGGTATTTTTAATGTTAAATTATTTCTATTATCCACAATCTGATAAAATGAAATTTTTCAAACGTTTTTTCTATAGCCAGCCCTTGTCAGATATAAACATTTGCCTGAGGAAGGAGAAAATCTCCGAAAGCTTGTGAATTTAAAATAAAGTTGCTGGACTATAACTTGGTGTTGTAAAATTGTTTACAGATATAAACTGCTCAATGGATCTCTTCTCTCCCCACCCCCCCCCCCCCCCAATATTCAAATACTGATGGGGACACATTACTTTCGCCGTTTACTACAGACACCGTGTCGTCTCCTTGCCTCAGTTATTCCCAGGTCTTCAATCTAACTCTTCGGCCCAGGGATCTCCGAGATGCACAATTCTCCAGCAGGTCTAGTTACTAACACATAGGGGAGGCTGCAGGACAACATTTTAAATAGCGGTTACACTGAGTGGAAGAGCACCAGAACCCCCGGATTAAACATATGCTTCTCCTATCTGCATCACTTCCAATTACACGATTTAAACTTTATAAAGTGATGCTGCTTTCCTTCAGTGGGTATTAACCGTGTTAATTATCAGGTCAGCAAAGCACCGGCTGAATTTCAGTTCAACTGCAGTACAAGTGCTGGCGGGTGTCGGAAGTTAATACACACCAATGTACCAATGGGTTGTTTAGAATCAGCCCTATTTATCCTGGAATTTGAGGGAGTTACAGTAGTTGGCGAGTCAGTGTCTGGACTGGGACTGAGACACCTCCTGTAAATAATCCTGTCTAAACTGTGCTCTTTAATGTGTTTCCTCCTGATAAATTGCTTTTAAAAAGCTGCTGCGTCTCGTATACGCAAGTGATTCAACTTTAGGAAATTATTTTTTGTATAAAACAATTCTTAATTTTTAGACTTTGAGCATATCGCGATTGGAAAAATGCCGCTTACTGAGAAGTGGCAGTCTCTCTCCGCATTGTTTCATGGCACAAACCAATGTTTGCTTTCAGTAAGCTGTCAACACAGTTTAACAAATGTAGAAAGAAAAGGAGAGTGGTTCATCAAAATATTCAGGAAGAGAGAGAATGACAGTGTGACAGACAGAGAAAAGAGGGACGGAGAGAGAGGCCGCTTTTATACTGGCGTTGCTTTAGTTTCAATTCTAGAAGCCCAGTATTTATGAGAGCCCGAGCCGGGGGCAGAGTTTGCTCATTGGGTTCAACAGTGGGTTCCTGGAATTGAAATTGAAACGGCGCCAGTATAAAATGACTATACACACACGCTCACAACGCACACACTGAAGAAAGACACAGAGAGTGAGGCAGACACGGAAAAGGAGTGTGACTGGGGGTTTAATGAGAAACACCAACAGTGAGCTGGAGTATAAGATTGTGATAGAAAGACTGACAGGGAGGGAGGGGGGAGTGTGAGAATGATAGGCAAAGTGACAGAAGAAGGCTGAGGCAAAGGTTGAGAAAGTATGACAGGCTGTGACGTGATGTGACAGTGATAGACTCTGATAGAGTGCGGGAAGACGATGTCTGAGGGTGTGACATGGAGACAGTGCAACACGTAGAGGCAGGGAGGCGGAGACTAAGAGCATCTTAATAATAGTTTATATTTAAAGGAATTCCTATTGATCAAAATTCACACCAAATTGCAGAAAACAGTTAAACCATATTTGTTGTTCTGCTTTAAAATGCAGACTGTACAAATATCCAGGAGCAGGTATAAAATCATCTCAGGGTCCTGGGCGGTGTATTATCACATCCAACTGTACTGTGAACCATTGATGTGCTTTTCATGGAAAATAAGTTACTTAACGGCGATCTATAGGAAACTAAATTAAATTAACAGCCCAGTATTGCACCAACTGTGCTCTGTTACTGTTAACATTTGTAAATTAAAACGACTCGACCATTGAAGGTAGTGGAATTCTAAACTGGTCAATAAACCCACAGATTCAGTGGTTTCAGACTCTGCTGAAGGCTGAATCTTGAGCTGACTAACACGTTTAATCTAATCTCCAGGGAATGTGCACGTCTGCTGCATTAACGCATCTCAGAAAAACACTTCAAAACTGACCAGAGCTAGCAAAAATACAAAAGCTGCACTCTCAATCAAATAAAAAAGAATATTAAATCTAATAAACAGGTTAAAAAGAAGCAGGTTTTACAGTCACATGCAATGTTTAATTTCTAAATTTTAAAATAACTATTCTGGAAATATGAAATAAAAACAAAATATTGGCAATGCACAACAGGTCACTCGGCATCTGAAAGACGTGTTAATGTTTTCGAGTGGGACCCTGTAGTGGTGCCTTGCCTCACTGAGATTGATGTTTCTCCAAGAAACTCTGTACAACAGGGCAGCCTTGGGAATATTTCCCTGCTGCATCTTTATTTAAAAGTTGCTCCAGAATATAGAAATCAAACTTGCTGATCTTTCATAGCAGATCTGGTTGGTGAGACTGCAGGTTTAAACCTTTTTACGAAGGTTGTACCATTCCAGCAGCAGGTAAAGGCTTAGACGTGGTGCTGTTTATTGAGAGCGCTCTGTCAGAACTTAACAAGAAAATCCATGGTGTGTATGAGGGAATGGGCCCATAGCTCACAGTAACTGTCTGCAGTTATTGGAACTATATTTATAAATGTAACTCCTGTGTCTAGCACAGGCCTGCCAAGTGGTAGACTCCAGTGGTTGAGGTGATGGAGTCTGGTGAACACAAACGTGTCATGTATGAAGATTTTTGGTCTGTAACAATTTTAAACCAGCTTACAACAGGTTTATACAGCTGGCAAACAACATGCAATTGATGCTGCTAAACATTTGAAAAGATTGTGGCACCCATTTTTTATGACACACTCTGCTAGCATTAGCATATAATAGAACTGGTTGTGATTACATTAGAATCATAGAATCATTGAAAATTTACGGCAGAGAAGGAGGCCATTCAGCCCATTGTGTCTGCGCCGGCCAATAATGAGCCACCCAGCCTAATCCCACTTTCCACTTGGTCAGTAGCCTTGTAGGTCACGGCACTTCAGGTGCACATCCAGGTACTTTTTAAATGAGTTGAGGGTTTCTGCCTCTACCACCTTTTCAGGCAGTGAGTTCCAGACCCCCACCACCCTTTGGGTGAAAAAAAAATCCTTAGCTCCCCTCTAATCCTTCTACCAATTACTTTAAATCTATGCCCCCTGGTTATTGACCTCTCTGCTAAAGGAAATACGTCCTTCCTATCCACTCTATCTAGGACCCTCATAATTTTGTACACCTCAATTAAATCACCCCTCAGCCTCCTCTGTTCCAAAGAGAACAACCCCAGCCTATCCAATCTTTCCTCATAGCTAAAATTCTCCAGTCCTGGCAACATCCTCGTAAATCTCCTCTGTACCCTCTCTAGTGCAATTACATCCTTCCTGTGATCTGGTGACCAGAACTGTACACAGTACTCAAGCTGTGGCCTAACCAGTGTTTTATACAGTTCTAGCATAACCTTCCTGCTCTTATATTCTGTGCCTCGGTTAATAAAGGAAAGTATTCCATATGCCTTTTTAACAACCTTATCTACCTGGTCTGCTACCTTCAGGGATCTGTGGACATGCACTCCAAGGTCTCTCACTTCCTCTACACCTTTCAGTATCTTCCCATTTATTGTGTATTCCCTTGCCTTGTTTGCCTTCCCCACATGCATTACCTCACAACTTCTCTGGATTGAATTCCATTTGCCACTTTTCTGCCCACCTGACCAGTCCATTGATATTTTCCTGCAGTCTACAAGTTTCCTCCTCACTATCAACCACACAGCCAATTTTTATATCATCTGCAAACTTCTTAATCATGCCCCCTACATTTAAGTCCAAATCATTAATATATATCACAAAAAGCAAGGGACCTAATACTGAGCCCTGCGGAACCCCTCTGGAAACAGCCTTCCAGTCACAAAAACACCCGTTGACCATTACCCTTTGCTTCCTACCACTGAGCAAATTTTGGATCCAACTTGCCACTCTCCTTTGGATCCCATGGGCTTGTACTTTTTTGACCAGTCTGCCATGTGGGACCTTGTCAAAAGCCTTGCTAAAATCCATGTAGACCACATCAAATGCACTACCCTCATCGACCCTCCTTGTTACCTCCTCAAAAAATTCAATCAAGTTAGTCAGACATGACCTTCCTTAACAAATCCATGCTGACTGTCCTTGATTACTCCGTGCCTTTCTAAGTGACGGTTTATCCTGTCTCTCAGAATTGATTCCAATAATTTGCTCACCACCAAGGTTAGACTGACTGGCCTGTAATTACTCAATCTATCCCTCGCTCCCTTTTTAAACAATGGTATAACGTTAGCAGCCCTCCAATCTTCTGGCACCACGCCTGTATCCAGTGAGGATTGGAAAATGATGGTCAGAGCCTCCGCTATTTGCTCCCTTGCTTTTAACAGCCTAGGATACCTTTCATTCGGCCCTGGTGATTTATCTACTTTCAAAGATGCTAATCCCCTTAATACTTCCTCTCTTACTAAGTTTTTCCCATCCAATATTTCACACTCCTCCTTAACTATAATGTCTGTATCGTCCCTCTCTTTTGTGAAGACAGACGCAAAGTATTCATTAAGAACCATACCAACATCTTCCGCCTCCACACATAGGTTACCTTTTTGGTCTGTAATAGGCCCTTAGTTATCCTCTTGCTCTCAATATATTTATAAAACAGCTTTGGGTTTTCCTTGATTTTACTTGCCAGTATTTTTTCATGCCCTCTCTTTGCTTTCCTAATTTCCTTTTTAATTTCACCCCTGCACTTTTTATGCTCCTCTAGGCTTTCTGTAGTATTGAATTCTCGGTGTCTGACATAAGTTTTCCTTTTCTGCCTTATCTTACCCTGTATGCTCCTTGACATCCAGGGGGCTCTAGATTTGGCAGCCCCACCCTTTTTCTTTGTGGGAACATGTTTACTCTGCACCCATTGAGTCTTCCCCTTGAATGCCTCCCACTGCTCTGACATTGATTTACCTTCAAGTAGCTGTTTCTAGTCCATTTTTGCTAAATCACTTCTTAGCTTCATAAAATTGGCCTTTCCCCAATTGAGAACTTTAACTCCTGTTCTATCTTTGTCCTTTTCCATAACTATGCTAAAACTAATTTAATTATGATCACTACCACCAAAATGCTCTCCCACTGATACTCCTTCCACCTGCCCAGCCTCACTTCCTAAAACTAATTCCAGAACTGCCCCCTCTCTTGTTGGGCTTGCTACATACTGGCTAAAAAAAGTTCTCCTGAATGCAATTTAAAAATGTTGCACCCTCTATATCCTTCACACTGTTTGTGTCCCAGTTAATATTAGGGTAGTTGAAATCCTCTACTGTTACTGCCCTACTGTTTTTGCACTTCTCAGAAATTTGCCTACATATTTGCTCTTCTATCTCCCTCTGACTGTTTGGGGGTCTATAGTACACTCCCAGTAGTGTGACTGTCCCTTTTTTGTTCCTTAGCTCATCCCATATGGCTTCATTTGATGATCCTTCTAACATATCAATCCTCCTCACAGCTGTAATTGTTTCTTTAACCAAAATTGCCAGCCCCCCTCCTTTTTTATCCCCTTCTATTGATATCCACCTTAATGTATATAGAGCTCAACATTAACACAAACATATTCCCATCTAATGATAATATTCATGCTTTCTCAAATTTAATTAACATTCAAAGTAATTTTTAATTCTATGGTCCTGATTCTAAAGTTGCTTTCCCTTTGACGGTAAATACTCAGTCTGTGAGCACGTGTCATTTTTGGCCAAATGTTTTGAAATGTAATATAAAAATAATTTCTAATTGATGAGGGAGTGCTTTGAATATACCACTGAATCAGTAAAGGTTGGCCTGATATTGGGATTTGTGCAGAGACTGAGTACCATGGTCTTTACCTTACCTTCTCAGCTGAATGAGTGTGTGGAATGAACTAGTCCTGTGCTTCCCTTTCTATCCTATTATATTCTATAAGTTCTGTCTAAACTGTTTGATCTACTCATTAATTATACACATAAACATGTGCAGGCAAGTAGTGGGGCATGTGACCCCAACACCAGCTCAAGGTTTGCTTTTTAACTGAAACATTTGAAGGGGGTCCCCGTCTCTCCCTGCTGTATATTTTTCAAAGCCCTTCCCCATCCCAATTATAAATGAATTGGGGCAGGAAATTGTTTCGTAAAGTGGGCTGTCCTGATAGCTCAGTGAAAACATGCACTGCCTGAATGTTACTGAGCTGTAAGAGCGAGGAAAATCCCAAGATTGATTCCCTATTTGTGCTGAGTTAACTGAACTCGATTAGGGCAGAGTTGGGCCACAACAATTTGCCTAGGGTAAGAAAGGGGAAAATCAGCCAGGGTTCCTGCTCCTGAGATGCTTGCTAGAAAGCCCAGTTCCTTTACATTGTCCGGCTCCCAACTAGCACCCAGTGTTACTGACTGTGTCTTTACTCCAGCTTCCTCACACTGTCAAGCTTTATCTTTATCCAAGATTTAAAGTGATCTCGATGGTGAAGCTATTAATTTTAAGCTGTCTGATCTAAATGGAGTAAACTTTATTTAGCTTGTGCTCTAGTAAAAATAGGAAAGTAAAAATATCTCACAATAATTTTGTCTTTGGAAACTGCTAAAAACACATTCTAAATGTGTACAAGAGAGGTGTTTTTTATACAGAAGGTTCATTAATTACAGGAACCATAATGAATATACTATTGTATGAAATTTCATGGTGTGCCCAATGTGTTATTGGATAGGGTGTTATGTAGATGGTTCATTGTGTAGATAGTATTAGGTGGGGAATTCCAGGATTTTGACCCAGCGATGATGAAGGAATGATGTCCAAGTCAGAATGGTGACTGGTGTGTTATAAAGCAGAGGGTGTATTAGATAGCTGCCTTCATAGGCTCAATTTGGCCACACATAAATCCTATGGTGAATTCAAATTTGTTTTCAACTGGCTAAAGGTTTGGAATGTACATTACATAATATGTTGAACTAATGAGCAGTACTAAACATAATATAATTACTGGATATTCTGGGTCATATACTGAGAACAAATAGTTCCTATTCATGGAGTGGCATTTGACACAGCAGTCATGTATTTGAAATCTAAAGGTGCTAGCCATCTGACCATTGTCTTGTGTGATCTGATTCTCCCACTGCTGCACTAACTAATACTCAGCACCACCCCTGTACATATGCTTTTTAGTTCCAGCTCTCACTTCCCAATTTTTCTGTTTTTAAAAAAAAGATTCCTACACTTGGTCCATTTAACAGGCAGTCATTGAAGTGTAATTTTGATTAATCGGAAGTTTGCCAGATGAGCCAGATTTGGGATTTGTGTGAAATTGTATAGGAGAAATCCTGGTGGAATTAATCTTTTTTATTCCCCCATAAGAGATTGACATTATTCCTGGCTGCAATTTTCTTTCTTACTCTAAAATAGAAAAAAATATTGAATGATTATAGCTGTCTCGGGGAGAGTCAATATCTGGCCCCACTGTGACTGATGTACTGTAACCTCAACCACTGAGAAGGACAAGAGCAGCAAAGTCGTGGGAGCACCATCACCTCCAGGTTTCTTTCCCAAGTAGAGCACTACCCTGGCTTGGACATATGCCACCATTCCTTCATTGTTGCTGGGTCAAAATCCTGGAATTCCATACCTAATACCATAATGGGAGTACCGTCAAGACAAAGACTGCAGTGTTCAAGGAGAAGGCCCACCACCGTCTTCTCAGGGCAACTAGGGATGGACAATAAATGCAGCCTTGGCAACATTGCACACATCCCAAGAATAAATATTTTTTTAAAAAGTGGATTTTAAAAATTATTACTCGTGGTGAAGGGTCAAAGCCCATCGTGCATGGTACCAGCTAGGGTGAAAAGAGTTGGAAAAGATAGGATAAATCAGGAAATAGTGAGAAGATAACACTAAGCTTGGGCTTTAAAGGCCTGTAGATTGTAGGAGGAAGGGAGTACAGAGAATTAAGGAGTCCTAAAAAGCTCCTGGGAAAGAGTCTTGATTTCCACACAATGACGATGCAACTTGGAGGACGAGTGTGTTGGATGGTGTATTTTCACCTTAGGAGGAAAAATGGAAATTCAGAGCAGCACTGACCATATTAGTATTGATAAAACAGAGAGAGACAAGAATGGTTGCAGTGATGACAGAGGATATGGTCTAGAGGTTAGAGAGAGACCACAAGATGTATAGACTGAATCTATCATCCATTATTGGATATAATACCTATATTTTCCAAAGCTTGCTGCTATATTGCAGCAAGACTAGAGGACCATGATTTAGAGGCAATTTGAAATGGGGAATCCTGGACGTGTGATCTTCTATACATTTTAGTGACAGGGTATGTAAACTGCCAGGCAATTCAATCACCGTTTATACGGGTGTGATGATTCCTGGGTGGATCAGGCCTGCTGTTGCCTGAACTCTTGGATTTTTGTTGAAGCTCAATAACAAACGTTGAACTCCATCATTTGCACTTAACAATCATTTGTCCATTTAATTAAACTGTTCTAGTCAAGCAGCCATTGAATAAATGTCAACTGCACAACCTTCCTGACATTCGACAAAAAGTCTGCAGGAATGTGTAACCGGCTGCAGTGACTAGCAGTCATCACTGTGGTAAAACTGGGTTTTTATTCAGGAGATTGTGCCCCTTAACCCTGGAGGCTTAAATGGGACATCGGCATTCCTACTGCAGCACCGGGCATTGCTTTATGTGCAGTGATTGTAACGGTGCAAATAAACAGCATTGCATGCAGATTGGAAAGGCTACCTCTTATGAGCTAATTGAATCACATTCTCTGCGATGGGGGAGTCTATTCCAGCTGGGTGACAGGCTATTCCAGCCGGGTCCATGTTCACTGTGTTAGGTGACAGTCTTTTCCAATTGGGTGGAAATCACCCAGAGTGGTTTCTCCTCTGTTCAGTTATATTATAATTTTCGGGGGGATGGGGACTCTTTTGATGTTTGTTATTCCATTGTTTTTCAGGATGGATTGTATCGTGTTCTGGCCAGGGGCTTGGGGACTTTTAATTACTGCAAAATTTCAGGATGAGCTTGAGATGGGTTGAAGGTTCAGACTGCAGCAGATGTTCCAATGCTTTGGACAGACTCCAAATAGTTTTTAAACGTGCAGCCATTTACTAATGTGATGTAGAAAGTTACTATGTCTCAATAAGAAGGCTGCTGAAGTCCTGTTGAAGTAATGGAGCAGAGAGCAAGTCCTTAGTTGCTCCAAACCTGTTCCCTTTTCTTCATCAGGTGCGCATGTTAAGTTAACACATTTTTTTCCCAATTAATTTTTTTTAGGGGGAGGACTTGTTCAAACCAGACTCAGTTTCAAAAGGGCTAATTGCTGTTCCAGGCCTCGCTATATTCTGGTGCTCTACGGTCCTTCTGCAACATTTATATTCCAGTGGTAATAGTTACATCATTTAAATTTACTTGGGACTGAGACAAACTGGCACAAATGAGATTCGTGGCAAAAAATAAAAGCAAAATATGAAGCACTGAAATTGAGCTCCAAGGGACATAAATTTCCCTCCAACAGATCTGTCAAAAGAAATAGCATTGTGAACTGACCTTTTCTGCAATGCAGTCATGTGTAGCTTCAGTAAGGATTCTTTGATACACTGATGCTAAGTCTAGGAAACTGTTAATATTACCCCCCCCCCCCCCCCTCCACTACATTTCACATTTAGACAGATTACTTTTATGGACTCACAACATCTGGATCTGAACTTCAAAAGCATTCAGAACTGTGCAGCCCCTGTGAATTTCGTGTTCCATGTTTAAGGTCCTGTCTTCCTTGGATTTTATTTCTACATAGGGTACTACACAGGGAAGTGGATAAGTACTTGAAAGGAAAACATTTACAGGGCCACAGGGAAAGGGCAGGGGAGCTGGATTGCTCGAGCATAGAGCTGGCGCAGTCTCGATGGGCCGAATGGCCTCCTTCCTTACTGTAACCTTTCTATGATTCTATGACATGGATGTTTGGACAGAAACTACCCCAATTCTCCAGGACTCAGCTTGACTGCATGGCTGTGCTGTAAACTAGAAACTTCAAGTGCATTTAGGATACATGTCTTGAGACCTGGCATCATCCTTTTTATCTTGATTCATCAGGGCGGATTTTCTAATCGGGAATGCCCGCTCTTTGGATGTAAATTGGGCATTCCCAATTGGAAAATAGAGTGGGAATCTGTTACACTGGATTACCACCTGTTTTGTGTTCATTATGATTCTCCAATTGGGATTTTAATTGGTGCAGGAAACACCTGCTGGCTTGTGGCTAGATGCATGTAAATGAATGCATAATGACGATGTAATTCATGCGAGTTTCCACTATTTCCACCTGTTTAAAGCTGTTTCCTTTACTGGCCCATATAAACGGCATTTGGAATTGCTAGCTGCTCAGCTACATACAGAAGAGATCGGTAGTGAGATCGCCACAGTGTTAGGCCATTTCTGAAGATTCCCTGGTTTTTATTGCTTTTGCTTCTGAGGTCTTTCAGGGACCTTTGTGCCAACTGTGATGATGCTGCCTTTTCTTTAACTCCTGCTCCATAGTGCCACAATGGGAATTTCTCTGCACCCACCTGCCAGCACTCCCACACCAGCATACACAGGCAGAGGTGTACGTGCCTACACTTATCCAAGGAGCAGTGCTGCAGAGGCTTTGATTTACCAGGGAAGCCACAATATAAGCAGACCTGCAGCCAAACTCCATCACAGGCACAATATTGCCAGTGACTGTGAAAGTCACTTAACTTGTATGTTGTAAACAATTTTACAACACCAAGTTATAGTCCAGCAATTTTATTTTAAATTCACAAGCTTTCGGAGGCTTCCTCCTTCGTCAGGTGAACGATGTGAAAATGAAATCCTCGAAATGAAATCGCATTTATAATTCACAGAACAATGCTTGGTGATTACAGACAGTTTTTTCAACTGCCCGTTGCCAAGGCAATCAGTGTGCAGACAGACAGGTGTTACCTGCCAGGTCTCAGAATATACAAATCACCAAAAAAAACAACAAACAAAGAAAAACAGAGATAGAGAGGTAGAAACATAGAAAAGACAGCAACTGACCCGTTATATTAAAAACAGATAACATTTGTTCGCTGGTGGGGTAACGTGTAGCGTGACATGAACCCAAGATCCCGGTTGAGGCCGTCCTCATGGGTGCGGAACTTGGCTATCAATTTCTGCTCGACGATTTTGCGTTGTCATGTATCTCGAAGGCCGCCTTGGAGTACACTTACCCGAAGGTCGGTGGATGAATGTCCATGACTGCTGAAGTGTTCCCCGACTGGGAGGGAACCCTCCTGTTTGGCGATTGTTGCGCGGTGTCCGTTCATCCGTTGTCGCAGCGTCTGCATGGTCTCGCCAATGTACCATGCTCTGGGGCATCCTTTCCTGCAACGTATGAGGTATATATTCTGAGACCTGGCAGGTAACACCTGTCTGTCTGCACACTGATTGCCTTGGCAACGGGCAGTTGAAAAAACTGTCTGTAATCACCAAGCATTGTTCTGTGAATTATAAATGCGATTTCATTTCGAGGATTTCATTTTCACATCGTTCACCTGACGAAGGAGGAAGCCTCTGAAAGCTTGTGAATTTAAAATAAAATTGCTGGACTATAACTTGGTGTTGTAAAATTGTTTACAATTGTCAACCCCAGTCCATCACCGGCATCTCCACATCATAACTTGTATGTGTTGGAGCTGTTTCAAGCTGCCACTAGGCACCTTGTGGATATCAGTCAACCAACAGATGTGTGAAGCAAGTCTCAGAACCATTGCTTGATTTATACAGTTCTTCTCCTTCCCCCTGGGCAACCAACAGTATCTTGAACGGCTAGGGCAATTTTAGAGAGTAGCAGGATTCCCAAAGGTATATGTCATACCTACGTAGCCCTACATGATCCATTATGCAATGCCACTACCAAAGTGAATAGGAAAGGATTCCAATGTCCCTATAATGCAGCTTATTTGCGACCATCAGTACCACATTAAGCAAGTCACTGCTTGCTTCCCAGGCTGTCACAATGCTTTCATTTTAAGGCAGTCCACTCTTGACCCACAAAGATGAGTTGAAGAGTGGCTGCTGGACAGTCAAGGCTATCCTCTGCAGCCATGATTCATGACATCTGTGTGGCAGGTGAGCAGCTGAGCACATCAATAATAATGTTCTTGTATCTACCAAGAATTTTTTGAAGAGGTGACTAAAGAAGTGGACAGGGGAATGTCAATGGATGTTATTTATATGGACTTCCAGAAGGCATTTGATAAAGTCCCACATAAGAGACTGTTTGCTAAGATAGAAGCCCATGGAATCGAGGGAAAAGTACGGACTTGGTTAGGAAGTTGGCTGAGCGAAAGGCGACAGAAAGTAGGGATAATTGGTAGGTACTCACATTGGCAGGATGTGACTAGTGGAGTCCCGCAGGGATCTGTCTTGGGGCCTCAATTATTCACAATATTTATTAACGACTTAGATGAAGGCATAGAAAGTCTCATATCTAAGTTTTCCGATGACACAAAGATTGGTGGCATTGTAAGCAGTGTAGATGAAAACATAAAATTACAAAGTGATATTGATAGATTAGGTGAATGGGCAAAACTGTGGCAAATGGAATTCAATGTAGACAAATGTGAGGTCATCTACTTTGGATCAAAAAAGGATAGAACAGGGTACTTTCTAAATGGTAAAAAGTTAAAAACTGTGGATGTCCAAAGGGACTTAAGGGTTCAGGTACATAGATCATTGAAGTGTCATGAACAGGTGCAGAAAATAATCAAGAAGGCAAATGGAATGCTGGCCTTTATATCAGAGGACTAGAGTACAAGGGGGCAGAAGTTATGCTGCAGCTATACAAAACCCTGGTTAGACCGCACCTGGAGTACTGTGAGCAGTTCTGGGCACCGCATCTTCAGAAGGACATATTGGCCTTGGAGGGAGTGCAGCGTAGGTTTACTAGAATGATACCCGGACTTCAAGGGTTAAGTTACGAGGAGAGATTACACAAATTGGGGTTGTATTCTTTAGAGTTTCGAAGGTTAAGGGGTGATCTGATCGAAGTTTATAAGATATTAAGGGGAACAGATAGGGTGGATAGAGAGAAACTATTTCCGCTGGTTGGGGATTTTAGGAGTAGGGGGCACAGTCTAAAAATTAGAGCCAGACCTTACAGGAGCGAGATTAGAAAACATTTCTACACGCAAAGGGTGGTAGAAGTTTGGAACTCTCTTCCGCAAACGGCAATTGATACTAGCTCAATTGCTAAATTTAAATCTGAGATAGATAGCTTTTTGGCAACCAAAGGTATTAAGGGATATGGGCCAAAGGCAGGTATATGGAGTTAGATCACAGATCAGCCATGATCTTATCAAATGGCGGAGCAGGTACGAGGGGCTGAATGGCCTACTCCTGTTCCTATGTTCCTATGTACCAGAGAAATTGGCAAGCACAACACTGGTATGTTGAAACAGTGCTTCAGATGCCTTGATAGATCTGGGGGTGTCCTGCAATATACCCCACAAAGTTTTCAAGCATTGTTGCCATATGCTGCGCAACTTTTGCATCATGGAGGCCCAGGAGGAGGAAGCTCCACAGGCTCAGCAAGGAAGAGCAGGAGCAGCCTGGAGAGATTGCAGAAAGGAACCTATTCCTGGCTGTGGAACCTCTTAATTTGGAAATGTGGCCACTGCATTAAAAGTTCTGTTAACATCTTCTGCATTCCCTCCAGAAATATATCTTCACCTACAGTGCCTTCCTGTTGCTACACAATTTACAAAGCATCCATTCATTGATGAAACTTGTTCCCAAATCTATGCACAAACACTCTCAACAGAAATAGCAATTTCATTGCAACCATATATTTAATATCCCAACCTGCATGTGTGTCCCTAGTGTTTTCTGCTACAGTGCTTCCATTTGGTCACCATGAAATATGCCCTCTCAACTTAAGCTGGTGCTTCATCTTGATACTACCTCAGTGGCAGGCTGGCTGCTGTGTCAATAGGGGCTTCTTGGGATGAACTTCGCCCTTGCCTCCTGGCAACTGAATCCTAAGATGCACCTGTTGCAGACTGTATTACTTCCGTTGCTGTATGGCCAGTTTGGCCCTGCATACCTTCCAACACACAACTGACATCGGAGGGGCGTGGTGGGAAGTCTTGAAATGCTGTTGTCCCGAGAGATATTAACATCACTCGTATCCATTCCAGCCGTGCTACTAGCACTGAATGCTGCCTCACATAGGCACTGGTCTGTGTGAAACCTGGTTTAATAGTCCTGATGGGTCAGCAAAGCCATATCTCGGGTATGTTTACAGCCAATCCTGTCGAAGCCACAAATGATAACACTTTCAAACTGACTGGGTGTTGTGTCCCATAGCAACAACAACAACCTGTACTATGGTGAAACAGACCAATGTGCTTTGTTAACGGAGGGTGGGAAATTGGGCACCAAGGGGGAGTTTGGGAATAATATTTGGGGACCTGATCAAAGACACAGTTGGAGTAGGTTTTTGAATGTGGAGAGGGGTGTGGCAAGGCGGAGGGCTGTAGGAAGGGAATTCCATAGTGCACGGGTGTAATAGAAAGAAAGACTTGCATTTCTATAGCACCTTTCATGACCTCAGGATGTCCCAAAGAGCTTTACAGACAATTAAGTACTTTTGAAGTGTAGTCACCGTTGCAATGTAGGAACCGCAGCAGCCAATTTACACACAGCAAGCTCCCACAAACAGCAATGCGATAATGACCAGATAATCTGTTAGTGATGTTCATTGAGGGATAAATATTGGCCAGGACAGCAGTGAGAACTCCCCTGCTCTTCTTCGAAAGAATCTTTTGAAGTCCACCTCAGAGGGCAGACGGGGCCTCGGTTTAACGTCTCATCGGAAAGACGGATGAAAAGTAATGACAGTAGGCTGTTCCATTTTAAGTATAGTTGTAATTCTATCAGGTACCAAGTCTTGCTTTGCCTCTTAAACATTCTTCAGATACGAGCACTTGATAACCTCCTTGCCAATATTTCTGTGATATTGTCGCTGGAAAGTGCCCCATGATCCATAGACTTAGCAAACCCACATGGTGACTCTCGAGCGTTACTCAGTGCATAAGCATCTTCAGTGGTTATATAAATTTCTTTTTGTACGGGCTGTCCTTTATACGGGAGCACTGAGCTAAAAATACGGTTCCTGAATGTTTGTGAATCTAACATTTTCTGTTGCTTAGCAATTAATGATATTGACATTTTCAAAATCAATTCTTTTTTCCCCTGGGAGATATATAATGAAAAGAAGGGTGTATTTTATTTGATAAATTTGAAGAGTGTTTTTACCTCCCCAGGTATCTAAGTCATTTTGTGTGTGCCGTGTTTATTTTAGCTGCTGGTTTTATCACATGCCCTCACATGATTTTCCTTGTCTTTGAAGGTGACAAAATAATACCACACTAGACTTTGACTTGGGATTTAATTGCCAAACAAATTTATGAAACTGTAAAAGAACAAACAAATAATAATAGTAGCAGTAACATGTCATATACTATTGAGCATAGCTAGCACCTGGTGCAGTAGAAAATAATACTTTGTGACTGCTGTGTTAAACAAAGATAGAATTAATAATCTTACATGATGGTTTCTTTCCTTTTCTCACCATCTATGGAAGCTATCTGACCTGACCTGTGTCTCTCTGAAGGCTTCAAACATCTGATTTGAATGAGTCAGGTTGATGAATACTTTCAAAAAAGTGACTGGGACCAAGTACATTTAAATAACAATCTGTTATTGTTTTTTAAAAGCTGGCAATCAAACACACATTTGAACAAATCCTACAAAATATTTGCATTTAAATTGAATGGTTTTGCCACTCCCTCACATACAGGGCACAGACAAACCGACTAAAACCTACAACAAATGTACCAGTTTCAACTGGGATATAATTTTTTTATATATATTCATTCATGGGATGTGGGCGTCGCTGATGAGGCCGGCATTTATTGCCCATCCCTAATTGCCCTTCAGAAGGTGGTGGTGAGCCGCCTTCTTGAACCGCTGCAGTCCGTGTGGTGACGGTTCTCCCACGGTGCTGTTAGGAAGGGAGTTCCAGGATTTTGACCCAGCGATGATGAAGGAACGTCGATATATTTCCAAGTCGGGATGGTGTGTGACTTGGAGGGGAACGTGCAGGTGGTGTTGTTCCCATGTGCCTGCTGCCCTTGTCCTTCTAGGTGGTAGAGGTCGCGGGTTTGGGAGGTGCTGTCGAAGAAGCCTTGGCGAGTTGCTGCAGTGCATCCTGTGGATGGTACACACTGCAGCCACTGTGCGCCGGTGGTGAAGGGAGTGAATGTTTAGGGTGGTGGATGGGGTGCCAATCAAGCGGGCTGTTTTGTCCTGTGATGACATTGGTTTGTAATCCTTCATGCACCATGACAGAATTGAAGAACCTAATATCGTGCTACATCATAGACAAAAAATGATGTACTTCCCCAATGACATTATCTACCTTGTTAAAGCTGTTTGTATCCATGATTACCCTTTAACCAATCACTGCATATGTAAATGCAGGAACGAAAGCCAATTGTTAATAGATGGAACTTTTCTCTTAGCTCCATCCCTCAGGAAGATGTTCCTGATTTTCTTGGATTTTAGTAGTGCACAGTTTGTGTCCTTATACCATTTGAGTTTCACTGTTTGCCTCAGTTGCCGCAGAGCAAAAAGGTAAGGCTCAATATCTAATGACATTTACTGGAAATTTGGGTGTGGGTATTGGATGACGGTATCAGGCTCAGATGTGAAGCCCTCCACAATCAAATAACGCCTTGACACTCACAGTCTAAACTTATCTGTGAAAAATGTCCAATTAGGTAAAGCACCACAAGGTGGCCAGTGCCATTAGGAAGTGCCAGTACCATTTAGGAGGGGAGCGGGGGTGGGGGGAGAAAGGGAATGATACAGCAACCAGTCAGTGGCTTCAGTTCCAACCAAATGTCAGGAAAGATAATCATACAGCCAGGTTGGGGCAACATCATGAGCAATGGAGGGTTAAAACAGTCAGCTTGTCACCTACATGCAGAGATTCCTGTTTGGCTGCAATTGCGAAATTGTTGATGTGCAAAAAAGACAAATAAAAGTAAGAGCTGGATAAATATTGAGCCTCGGAGAGCCTCAGATACTACCAATTGAAGGTCTGATTTTTCAATTTAATTTTGTGAGCTGCACAATACTGTTTTTGATAAATAAGGTCTAAACCAAGTGATCAATGACTAACAAAAATTAGATCAGGGAATAAAATGTTGTGTGGTACTTATCAGCCTTTATCAGATCCAGCAATAAATATCCACATAAGTTTTGATCAAAAGGATTAAGAACCTTCTTGCACACCCTGAGAATAGTAATTTGAGTGAAGCAGGCAGGACAGAGACGGCTGAGATGAGGCAAGCAGGTCAAGGGAAGGTGGGAATGGACAACAGGTACATGGGCAGTAGAACAACGGCAGCTGGTACAGGAACAACATTACTGTACGGTTTATTTTTATTCTGACACCTCAGTGCACACAATTTTGTTCTCATATTTATGAAAGTACTTATACTTGAAGTCATGGATCAATGAAAATCGGGAGAGATGCATAATGGGCAGCTAAATCGATATCGCCCGTTTTACACTATCACCCAAAGTCAAAGTTTTTAAAAATTCATTCATGGGATGTGGGCATCGCTGGTGAGGCCAGCATTTATTGTCCATCCCTAATTGCCCTTGAGAATGTGGTGGTGAGCCGCCTTCTTGAACTGCTGCAGTTCGTGTGGTGAAGGTTCTCCCACAGTGCTGTTAGGAAGGGAGTTCCAGGATTTTGACCCAGCGACGATGAAGGAACGGCGATATATTTCCAAGTCGGGATGGTGTGTGACTTGGAGGGGAACGTGCAGGTGGTGTTGTTCCCATGTGCCTGCTGCTCTTGTCCTTCTAGGTGGTAGAGGTCGCGGGTTTGGGAGGTGCTGTCGAAGAAGCCTTGGCGAGTTGCTGCAGTGCATCCTGTGGATGGTACACACTGCAGCCACAGTGCGCCGGTGGTGAAGGGAGTGAATGTTTAGGGTGGTGGATGGGGTGCCAATCAAGCGGGCTGATCCCTGTGGCAAGTGAATGCAAAGTGTTGCCAAGTGAAAAGCGAACAGACTCTCCTAATCAATTGGATGATTCTTGACTGACGGTCAAACATTTCCAATATTTTTATAACTAATAAATGAATGTGTTCAAAGAAAATGAAAAAAATACATTGTTTTTTAATGCGCCAATAATTTTTCTCCAGGGTTGATGGAAGCAGTGTCCAGGAGATTAATCTTTAATTCCTGGAGATTCCAGGACAATCCTGGAGGGATGGCAACCCTACATCCCCCCCAGTCTTCCAGAAAGCTGGTTCAGGCATGATGGGCTTAATGTCCTCCTTCTGTACTGTAAAATTCTATGATTTCCTATTCCCTATTTTAAACCAATTCCTATCCAGTCTCATGTTCTACCATGGCTTTGTTTCATTAATAGTTGCTCATGTGGGACCTTGTCAAATACTTTCTGAACGTCCAAATAAATGATATGCCACCAATCATTTTATTTGTAACTGGTTCAAAAAAAATTGATGTGGAGATGCCGGTGATGGACTGGGGTTGACAATTGTAAACAATTTTACAACACCAAGTTATAGTCCAGCAATTTTATTTTAAATTCACAAGCTTTCGGAGGCTTCCTCCTTCGTCAGGTGAACGATGTGAAAATGATTTCATTTTCACATCGTTCACCCGACGAAGGAGGAAGCCTCCGAAAGCTTGTGAATTTAAAATAAAATTGCTGGACTATAACTTGGTGTTGTAAAATTGTTTACAATTGTCAAAAAAAATTGGGAGGTTTGCCAAACAGGACCTTCTGCTTCTAAATTTACGCCATCTGTTATTAAATTATTGTCATATAGGAACTCCTCCAATCTGCTCCATATAATGGTTTCCATTATTTTATCTGTTACTGCTGTTGGGCTACTGGGCCTGTAGTTATCTGGCTTCCAATCCTACAAAGCCTCTCCTGTGCCCAATTATTCTTTTATGCTCTATCCAGTGCACCACAAATTTCCTCTGTTTATAGTTATGTCCAGTAATTTCTATTCAGGCAATTGCTATAAACCATTAATTCATGAATGAAGCTTGCTGTTGAGATTAAATGCTTCTCATACGAACATATGAAATTGATGGACAGGAAAAGACCAGCTGGTCCAAGAAGCCTATCCCACACCATGATGGCTGGAGCATCATGACTAAACACGTCCTCCCTCAATCCCTCTCTCCCCCTCCGCAGCTATGTAATCTTCTGGGAGAGGCAGAAAAACAGAGAAAAAAATCCCACGGCCAATAATGGAAAAAATACACTGGAAAATTCCTCTCCGACTCCCCTCAGGTGATCAAAACCAGTCCAGGAGATTAAAACCTCTCTGCAGGGTTTAGGGGAAGGTAATTGTTGTACGAGGATAAAGTTCCATGCTGTACATATCCTGGAAAAACTCCTACCAGGTTGGCGTTGGCTGTGTCTGGTAGAAAATCATTCTTATTAGATTTCACGAGGTATCTGATAACATTTGTTTCAGCTCTGCCTCTTCGAATTTGTGATTTTCCAGCAATAATATTGAGATAAAATGAGGATTGTTGAAATTGCAGCAAACTGGGCCAGGTTGTGATATCCTCTCAGGATTTGAAGCGATAAAACTAGCTGATTTAGATTTCCGGAAAATTCTGCCATAAGATTTAATAATTTAGATCAACTGGGAGTGAGATAATGAGCTTTTCGAGATGCAGATTCTGATTATATTTTAATGGTTCATCCTCAGTTAATGGCTGGGGAGGGGGTTGGAATCGGTGGTGAGGTAATGGAGTTTGTGGTGGGGCCCGAAGACAATGGCATCGGTCTTCCCAATATTTACTTGAGGGAAATTGCGGCTCATCCAGGTCTGGATATCAGATACGCAGTCTGACAACGCAGAGGCAGAGCTGTGTCATCAGGATACATGTAGAGCCTGATGTCCTGTCTTCAGATGGTGTCACCGAGGGACAGCAAGTAGATGAGAAATAGGCGGGAGTCAAGGATAAATCCTTGAGGGACTCTAGAGGTAACAGTGTGGGGGTGGGAAGAGAAGTCATTGCAGGAGATTCCCTGACCAAGACTGGATAGGTAAGAGTGGAATCAGGTGAGGACAGTCCCACTCAGCTGGACAACAGAGGAGAGGCATTGGAGGAGAATGGTCTGATTGACCATGGGAGTCTCAGGGCACTGTGGTGGGTGCTTCACTTTGTATCTAACTTGTGCTGTAGCTGTCCTGGTGTGATGAACCATGCTTGATGCTGACACTGGGGCCTGAAACAGAATATATTCTATGCTTCAGCGCTGACATCACTCAGAAGCACAAGAAGAAGTCATAAAAGAAAAAGGTCATTTTTTAATTTCACATTTCAAGTGTTTTTCCTCTGTTTGTTTTGTGACCACTTCCAGAAGTTGTATTCCTTTCCTCATTGATTTCCGATGACGAGTTCCACCTGAAACATTAGCCTGTGTTTCTCTTTCAAATATGGACTGAATTGCTGTGTACTTCCAGCATTTTTAGAGTAGCTATTACATTGTAGTTCTTCAAATTGGGGCGGGGGGGGGGGAGAGGGCGGTGTAGGGAGCAGGATGGGATCCACCCAGGGGTGATTGCTATCATTCACATTAATTCCCCCCTCCACCCCAACATTGCTTTTATAGCGTTTGATCATGGGTAGTGGGTTGCAAGCTCAGTACATGAGTCACAATCCAAAGAGTCATACAACAACAACAACAACAACCTGCATTTACATAGCACCTTTAATGCAGTAAAGTGCCCCACGGCGCTTCACAGAAGCATTTTCAAACAAAATTTGACACCGAACCACATAAGGAGGTATTAGGACAGGTGACCAAAAGCTTGGTCAAAGAGGTAGGTTTTAAGGAGCGTCTTAAAGAAGGAGAGAGAGGTAGAGAGGCGAAGAGGTTTAGGGAGGGAATTTTAAGAGCTTAGGGCCTAGACAGCTGAATGCACGCCCACCAATGGTGGACTGATTAAAATCGGCGCTAAGCAAGAGGAGGAGCGCAGAAATCTCGGAGGATTGTAGGGCTGGAGGAAGTTACAGAGATAGAGAGGGGCGAGGCCATGGAGGAATTTAAATACAAGGATGAGAATTTTAAAATTGAGGCGTTGCTGGACCGGGAGCCAATGTAGGTCAGCAAGCACAGGGGTGATGAGTGAACGAGACTTGGTGGGAATTAGGGTATGGGCAGCAGAGCTTTGGATGAGCTCAAGTTTATGGAGGGTGGAAAATGGGAGGCCGGGCAAGAAAGCATTGGAATAGTCAAGTCTAGAGGTAACAGAGGCATGGACGAGGGTTTCAGCAGCAAATGAGCTGAGGCAGGGGCGGAGACGGGCAATGTTACAGAGGTGGAACTAGGCGGCCTTGGTGATGGAGTGGAAATGTGGATGGAAGCTCATCTCAGGGTCAAATAGGATGCCAAGGTTGCAAACAGTCTGGTTCAGCCTCAGACAGTGGCCAGGGAGAGGGATGGAGTTGGTGGCTAGGGAACGGAGTTTGTGGCGTGGACCAAAGGCAATCTTCTTCGGTCCTCCCAATATTTAGTTGGAGGGAATTTCTGCTCATCCAGTACTGATTGTTCGACAAGCGTTGTGACAAATGAGGAACAGTGGAGGTAGAGCTCGGTGTCGTCAGCTTACATGTAGAACCTGACGTGTTTTTGGATGTTGTCACGGAGGAGCAGCAAGTAGATGAGAAATAGGAGGGGACAAGGATAGATCCTTTAGGGACTCCAGAGGTAACGGATGGTGCGGGAGCGGGAGCGGGAAGGGAAGCCATTGCAGGTGACTCTCTGGCTACGACTGGATAGGCAAGAATGGAACCAGCCGAAGACAGTCCCACCCAGCTGGACTTTTTTTAAATTCCAGCTGGACGATGGAGGAGAGGCGTTGGAGGAGGATGGTGTGGTCAACCGTGTCAAAGGCTGCAGGCAGGTTGAGACCCTGACTCTCATCCTCCCCATAACCTATGGTGACTGCCTTTTCTAGAATATTCCAGGCCACATAGAACAGTCTAACTCTGAAGACAAAAATGTTGGCACTGGAACGTAGGCACAAGTGAGATTGTAATTCTGTGTCAATAACTTCTAATAATACCAGTTTATCTTTCTTACCACTGTGAAATAATTTGCATAACATAAATGTTAATCAAGAACTAGCAGCGCTAGCCAGACCCCTGTGAAGTAGCAAAATTGCTGGAGAACAAATTATAGGCAGGAGAGAGAAGAGGTGTGACGACTGAGGTGAATGTTCCACATTCAATTTTTCATAATGACAAAATTCAGACCACTTGTGTTGTATTATATTTCTGTTATGTGAACCTGCCCAATAAATCACTCAAACTAATTTGGATCAAAGTTTTCAGTACACAGCAGACCCGGAGTTTATAAAAAGGCAAAGTGAATCAGGGACACAGAGGAATCAGTGAAGGCCATTGAGCCCATTGGTCATCCTCTTGCCTTAGAATCATGAACACTATCTGCACAGACCATTTCCACCCGTGTCCTGTTGACCTACAGCACATATCCTTTTAATCCCTCTTGAACCATTTGTAGTTTGGATTTACATCAAGTCCTCGCAAAATGTCAGAAGTATGAATTCAGTCATGGGCGACTTCATTTTATACATTGTATAAACGGTGAGGAGGACTGCTCCACTAGATTAATGCATGTACTGGGCTGATATTTATTACCCAAATGTTAGCTGATCAACTTCAATGAAAACAGCCAACTCTGATTTTTATCAAGAAGAGTTCTCGTATGTTTGGAGCGGGCTACATAATGTTTAGATATGTATCTAAAGACCTTGTTAAAAGTTTTGGGAAAGGCATAATGAGCAGTATTGAATAGATCCTTCATCAATCCTTTTCATCATCATGTTGTCATGTAACCATGCTCTTTGCAGCCTTAAGTGATGTCCTGAACCATTGGCCTTGATCTCTCGCATTAAGCAAAAGCATTTGATACATTTGTTGGAGATTTTTTTGTTTCCTTCTCATATCCTGTTTTCCTCATGCCCCAGATTAAGAGGACAAGAGTAACATTACCAGATTAGGGTCAGTACCATTATTGAGCCTGATACCAGGAGATACAATAGTGTGCCAATCTCCCCATTCGGAATCTGCATTCAGGTGCTCAGCAGTGAATCAGCTTGCATTCCTATCCTCCCTCTCCCTGATACTTTAATGGACAATACCACCATCCCATCCTAAGCCCCTTGAAGGCCAGATCAGCCATTTAACTAACTCAATGATTGATATTAATCACCCTTATCTTCAGCACCTCAGTAATTCTATTAATAGTCAGAAGCTGCTGGAGATATTAAGGTCTAATCCCTTTGAAATAGTGAGGGTTAATCCCTCGACAGTGAGGGTGAAGATTGAACAAGCACTTGGGAGGGGAAGCACAGTAATACTCTATGAACCAGCAAGTGTTCTTGTGAGATTGTCATGGCCAGTGCTAGTGCAGTAGATAGGGTAAGTGCCTCCCACTACACATGCAGTTATATATTCTTTCATCAGACAATTGCACATTAAAAAAACAATCAAACTAAGTTAATACCAAATGCCCCGGTTGGTATAAAGTGCTGTGTCTCTAATCAGTTCTGGAGATCACTGTGTAATTTTGTTTCTAAGTTACTTGTCTGATGTGTGAGAGCTGTCTGGGGACAGCAGTGAGAGTTTCTCCACCTTTCTGGATACTGGTAGAGTTCAGCAGTTCGTGGATGTACCAGCGGAGTTCACAGCCATCAAAGTGATGTTGACTCTTTTTAAGTTCATTTAGTTGTGATATTTGAAATGCAGTAACCGCTGCTTCACAAAGCTGTCGACCTTCCTTTGGACTTCAGTGGAGTGCACTGGAGTTGTGCTCATGGCTCATTCACAGCACAATGCAGCCCGTGAGGAGGTGACCCACTTTCATTTCTATAAATGTCGAATTTCTTTATAAATAACCTTGTTTGCTGCAAACGTAGTACAAGCTGTACCATGTGGCTTAAACTGTTAATACCAGCAGTGTCCTACAATCTTGTGATCTCCCCTGTGCTGTAACATCTGCAGCACACATCCTCAAACCTGCATTGTAAGCCTCATCAATGGCTCAGTAGGCATTGGAAATTCTGGCAGCAAAGGCCCGAACTAAGATGTGGTTTCGGCAGGCAAGGCTCCCCACCAATGGCGTGGATTTGTAAAACCAACCCTATTATCCCAGTAATCTAAAGTTTGCAGCGGTTACAACAATACTACTGGATACATGTTCACGTTTTTTTGATATTTGTTCTCTGGATGTGGGTAATGCTGGCAAGGCTACATTTATTGCCCGTCCCTAGATACCTTGAGAAGCTGGTAGTGGGTCTTCTCCTTGAACTGCTAGCGACTGTTTGCAACTGAGTGTCTTGCTAGGCCACTTCAAAGGCATGAAGAGTTACCCATGTAGTCAGGGACTGGAGTCACGTGTAGGGCAAACGGGGAAGTGGTGACCGGCTCCCTTCCCTGAACCACGTTTTCTATTCATTCAAATCATTTCCCTGTGAAAATGACCTGGCTGGGCCATTCTGGCATGTCCGTTTATACCGCGTGCAATATCAAAACCTACTCCTGCATTGCACTAATCTAGCAAGGGGGTTGATAAGAGTGGGATGAGATACAGAACAGGAGTTAGAAGAGTAAGGGGATGTGACCAAAGGCACTTTTGAAGAGGTAGGTTTGGGGAGGTATTTAAAGTTGGGGTGAGAGGGAGCAAGGCAGAGGGGTTTAGGAGAAAGCTCCTGATAACAGGCCCGTGCTGGATGAAGGCTCGGTCAGCGGCGGGGGGGGGGGGCGGGGGCGGGGGGGCGGGGGCGGGGGGGCGGGGGGGGGGGTGGTGAGAAGGAAAGGGGAAGGGAGGGTGCAGTAACCCAAATTTGGAAGAGCAGAAGTTGCAAAGACACAGGGCTGGCAGACCTTGCTTCTACTGTATTGCAAAAATAGTTAAGGAGATTTCAATGGAGCAGGCCAGATCTCAAGATGAGCCTTGCACATTTTGCTTGTACCTTGATGGAGTGTTAAAGGTTGGCTCTGACTCCCACTGAACATCAGTGGGATCATTAACTCTCCTTCTCTTTTATCTGTCTGATCCCACATTTTCTTTGTACTAACAGATAGTCATTGTTCAGATTACTCCTGGGGAAACTTTAATGCTACACTGCTTCTTGAGGTTTTTCTTTCTCTATCCGAGAGTCCGCCCCCACAAATTACCACAAAGCTTTGGCTGCAAAAATTCTGCATTGTTTGCAGCGAGTCGTATGGAGAGAATGACAGCAAAACAATGAGGGAGCTGATCGTTTGGACTGATTAAAACTGTTAGTTGGTGCTGATAGTTGGGCTGATTGTATTCCTTATTGTAGCTGATAGTTAGGGCTGGGGTGTTTAGGGTTGATAGAGCTGGTACTTATAGATGGCAGGATTGGTAGGTAGGGCTGGTAGTTGTGACTGATAGTTATGCTTGTTTGGACCGGTAGGACTGATAGTTAGGGTAGCTAGTAAAAGTGAAATCTATAAGACAAGATGAGTGAGAAATGCTAGGCTGCTACATTACCCCAGGGGTAATGCTGGTTGAGTATTTTAGTTTCACTGTGTTAGTTTTAATAGTTTGTTTTGGAATTATTAGGCTAATCCCTCTGATTAAATAATGTAGGGAGGAATTTCAGACAAATGTGTTGAGCGTTTGAACGCTGTATCCCACAGGGTATTTTCAAGACCAAGGTCCCTGATGTGTTAAAATGAAATTAGTGCAATAGTAGAGGGGGCAGCAGTCACTGCTCAAGAGATGTCGCAGGGTAGCAGCAGGGCACGGGTTCTGGGGAGTTGTGCCAAGGCAGTGGTGAAGGCACTGAGAAATAGATAGAAACAAAACATTGACATTAAAAGGATTACATTTTATTAGAGGCTGGGAGTAAATGGAACTTCATGACGGACTGACACTTGTTCAGTTTGATTTAGCTCTTGTTTTTTTTAATTAAAAGGACTTGAACAAGATAACAAAATAGCACAGTAAAGTGATTGAGGAAACGCAATCCTGTAACCTGTAGAAACTGGACTGAAGGTGGAGAGTGTGCTCACTTAACACTAAAGCCTATTTGCTACACTGACATTAGAGCTCCACAGGCATCTCTCTCAACACTTCCAGATGCTTTGTGTTTTTAGTGAATGTTGGAAGATTCCCTGTTATGGTGCCCTTTCCCACCTGTCTGTGTATAGAAGTCTCTGTGGCGGACACCTTGGCTGCCTCTGAAGAGTGTGCAGTTAAAATGACGGTGGGCAGGAGTGCATCAGAAACACAGGGGTAAGTACTCCAGTGCCATTTTAACCACACGCCCGCAGGTTGAGTTAAAAACGGATCCTTGATGTCTTCAGAAATTTCTGGACAAACCCCTCAAACAGGACTGTCCAATCTCATAGAATCAACAGCTAACTCTAGGAGGTGTTTGTTGGTGGGCCTGAATTGAAGGTATAATATTTCGAGCTAGATTCTGGCCACCATTGCAATCCAGTTGAACCTATGTAAATTTACAAGCCAGGAATGAGAATCTCTTTGGGTAACATGGTAGTATGCCTGATGAAAAATTGAACTAAAACTCTTCCAATATGAAATGTACAGTCAGTAAAATATTAATTACGCTCTTCTCTTGCAAAATTGAAAACATTTGCTTGCTGTGTCAATGTTATCTCAGGCTTTATGATGAAGAAGATAAAATCTACATCGAGATGTTTCATTCCACACACAAGTGTGATTGTAGTGAGATTGGGTTGAGTGGAATGATTTATAGTCACTGTGCACAGAAGCTGCAGGGCAAATAAACGCTATACTTAACAATGTACCATCGCAATGACCAAGTAGTGGCAAGTAGCAGCCACCAGGCACTTTTTTCACCAAAGAAAGCCAACGGTACTTTTATTAAAATTCTTATTCTGCTGCCAACTGAGAGGATTCAAGTCTTATAAATAGAACTCGTCTGAGCCAGCAGTGAGGCCTGATCAATATCTTCATTCATGAGTTTGATTTCACCACCAATGAATTACCAAAACAGCTTTACTTGCGGAGAGAAAAAATGAAACAGAAAATACCAATTCTGGAAATGTGGAAATAAAACCAGAAAATGTTGTAAATGCACAGCAGGTCAGTCAGCGTCTGAATGAGAGAGTATATTTATTTGTAGAGGTAATTTGATATCTTCCCAATACCATTCGTGCTGACCAAACAGCTTTAAGAAGGCTGACACAGGCCTCCAAAAAAGCTGACAACTCAAAAAGCAACATGCAACTGAAAAATCGCCATGAATAAAGGCCTGTGAACAATGTAGCTGCTTCATGGTGATTGAATCAGTGAAATTCCTTTATATTGCATTGGATTTCAGGATTTTTATTGGTGTTTTGATATCACATTCTGTTTGGTTTGTTTTTCTGTGTAAACTTAAATCCAACAGGCTGGAATATGACATTCAAAAAGATGTACAGTTCCCACCATTTAAAGCATCCAGGTTTAAATCGGGCAGTCACTTGTATTGTCCAAAAAGTGTTAACCATTATTCATTTGCATTAATGTCAATTTCAAAGTTGCCAGTTAGAGTGTCTTAAGTACACTGTTTATTTCAGGCAGAAACAACTGTATTAAGGGTCTCTGACAATTTTAATGAGTTGTTATCTTCCTTTTAAAAACTGATTATTGTGGAACTTTATTTCAATTAAACTCAAAAGGAAACAGTATCACTGAGCAACAAATGGTTCCAAAAATCTGGAATAAGATTGCGCCAGCAGACCGAGTCACCGGCCAGCCCATATTTACAGCCCTCCAACTACAGTTTGTAGACAATCTACGCCTTAGTATCCAAACCATATTGGAGTCAGTTAACCAGATGGAGTAATTTACACTCAACATAACAGCCTGCCCTGATCTGACTATTAAAAGTGAAATAGGGAAACCAGAACTAACAAGGTCACTTCTGGAGCTCAAATCCATTACACAGTCAGACTGACTGGTGGGGGCGTGTGTGCATTTAGAGATGCCAACTCTGGTTGGATGTAATCCTGGAGGTTTCATCACATGATCTCTCGCCTCCAACCGCCCCGCCCCCACACGCCCACCATTGGTCGCCCAACATGTCCATCCTTGCAACGCACTAAGTGTGAAATGAACAGACTCCTTGTTACTCAATTGGATGATTCTTGACTGTCAGTCAAACAGCCAATTTTCCCATTTGCAATATTTTTACAACTAATAAAAGAAAATGAAAACAACATACAATTTTTTAATGCCCCTATGATTTTTCTCCTGGGCTGCTCACAACAGTGTCTTGAAGATTAATCTTTAATACCTGGAGACTCCAGGCCAATCCTGGAGGGTTGGCAACCCTAGTATGTATGTGTGGAGGTGTGTGTATGTGGGGATGTTGTGTGTGCGTGCTTGTGTTCATGTTTGATGGTTAGTCTGAGCAGTCATTGGCCAAAGAGCAGATATGGTTATTGCCCTTGGGAAAGCATAAATGCCTCTGTGAATATTATTCCAATAGACTTTTCAAATATTGTAAAGGGAATTGACAAAATTGATCTTTCATTCATTAAAATTGGTCACTCGGCAAAAAAAGAAAGGGCTGGAGGACTTTGCCCCCATATTACAGCGCTACCCTATTATACCGGCCATTGCGTATAGCGGGCAAATTGCGTTCGCACAAACGTGCCCGCTATAAGTGGCGGGGATTGTAATTACAATGAGAATGCAAAGAGACATGAACTTGTCAAGACTTAAGCTACAACTATATCCGATATTCCCATAGTTCTATTAGCGGAAGAAAATATTCATACACGAGTGCAATTTTTGCAGTAATTGACTTAGAAATTGTTGAAGGGTTGGAGTAAGCTCTAATGGATTGCAAAACTTACATCCAAGGGGAGTCTGGGGACATGTCTCTATCCTAGAAAATTTGGTGCATTTTCTAGCATTTTAAAATGTGCTGCGATTCGGTATTTGAAGCCAAAATTTAAATGGTGATGGATATAGGCCCAATTTTCCCACAATGGCGATTTTGGCGAGGAACGCCATAAGTTAGACCGTCAGGCAACCCCCATCCTCCAGTGGAGAAATGATGCTAAATTTTACTGGAAAACTGATCTGAATACGCCATAGCAAGAATAGCGGCGAATCAGGAGCAGCCAATGGCCAATAAAGGGATTCGGTTTTACGGAAACGAACCGATAACGGCCATCTTAATTTTTCTCCGCATGGATTTGATTTAAAAATAATTATGGGTCCAGAATTATATTGAAGCAGAACCAGAATCTACAGGTTTACACTGGAAGTTGAACAATTTGATCGCCAAGTTCATTTCTTTTTTTAAAAAAAAGCTACTTTGAATTGTAATTTTCATTAAGCTGCTTCACATTTTAGAAAAAATATATAAAAGTCGGAATGCTGAGGGTTGCCAGCTCTGCATTTCATCTGTTTGGTTTTATTTTCATTGAGTAATTGCGTGTTTCATTTGAGCTGTAAGGACTATAGAAATCTCAATTTTTTTTTAAAAAAGCAAGATTATATAGAATGGTAATTAAATGACGTTCTCTGAAGTTAGTTTTAGTTTGAACTCTGAAAGGGCTGATAAATGTACACCAGTTGGTGAAAGTGACTCTCTTGGTGTTTTATGGATGTTTATTTTTACCTGGAACAACACAATCTGTGTTGCTCGAGTTTCAGGTATTTTGCTGAAACATCTTTCTTTGCTATCTCTTTGGCTCAGAGATCATCGTCATTTGTACTCTGACAGGAAACCAATTCTTTAGGAGCTCAAAAAGTCTGATTCAGTGAATGCATTGTAAAGCCAATAAAACACCACTGCCAGGCACCTAGTGCCATTATTTTTAAGTCTAAGTGGCAGCGATGTGAAAACTGGCTTCAATGCAGGAAAATGGCGATTGCCATTGATTTCGATGGAGTGGTGATCAATACTTTCTAAAGTCCCAGGAAAATATGGAGCGGCATAATTAATGGCGTAAGTCACTTAACCCATAATTTCATCTTTCTTTTGCACCATTCAAGGGTCCCTACGCCATAGATGCGCCATCCTCAGGAAAATCTGGGCCATAATTTCTTATTTGTTTTCAGGATATGGGCAACAATGGTAAGGCCGCATTTATTGCCCACTCTAAGTGCCCTGAGAAGGTGGTAGTGGGCTATCTCCTTGAATTGCTGCATCATCATGGTGCTAGCTAAGGAATTCCAGCATATTGACCCAGGATGAAGGAAAGGCGATGTATATCCAAGTCAGGAAGTTGTGTGACTTGGAGGGAAAATTGGCGGTGATGGAGTTCCCACAACATTGCTGCTCTTTTACTTCTCGGTAGTAGAGGTCACATGGGAGGGAGGTGCTATTGAAATAATCTTGGTGCGTTGCTGCAGTGCATCCTGTAAATCGTCAGTGATGGAGGGGGATGGATAGTGAGTTCAGTGGTGGAGGTGCTGATCAATCAAACTGCTCTATCCTGGATCATGTTGAGATTCTTGAGTGTTATTGCGGCTGCATCCATTCATGCTGAGTATTCCATCATCCTCCTGATGAGCCTTGTAGCTGGTGGTCAGGCTTTGAGGGGGTCAGAAGGTGGGTCATTACAGAATATCCAGTCTCTGCCTTGCTCTTGTAGCCACAGTGGCTAATCCAGTTAAGCTTCTGGTTATTGGTGACTTCCAAGATGTTAATGGTGGGTGGCTCGGTGATTGGGGTGCCTTTGAATGTCAAGGAGAGATGGCTGGACATTCTCTTGTTCTTTGGTGCCTGCTGTCTTAATGTATCCATTGTAAACAATTTTACAACACCAAGTTATAGTCCAGCAATTTTATTTTAAATTCACAAGCTTTCGGAGATTTTCTCCTTCCTCAGGCAAAACATTTGCCTGAGGAAGGAGAAAATCTCCGAAAGCTTGTGAATTTAAAATAAAATTGCTGGACTATAACTTGGTGTTGTAAAATTGTTTACAATTGTCAACCCCAGTCCATCACCGGCATCTCCACATTAATGTATCCAGGAAGGGCCCAAGACCAGGGTCACCAATTTTCATACTTGACTGTTCTTATTTACAGTAGAAGTCTACAATGCAGATTCTGGATCTTAGTAGCAAGAGGGAAAACCCGACAGGTGGTTTATGTGACGTGTAAACTTTATATAACTGGAAATTCAATAGTTCAGGATCTTCTACCAATTTTTCTCCTATTTACACTTAAAGCTTTTACTTTTCAAAATTTAATAGTAAGAGATCAAGTTGATTAAGCTATAAAACAAGCATATCGGATCCTAGGTTTTATAATTAGGGTATTAAACGAGGTAATGCTAAAACTATACAAATCTTTAAAAGTGGGAGGACAAGTGTAATTAAAAAAGCCTCTGAGCTCCTAGGTTTTATAAATTGGGGTATAGAGTACAAAAGTCAAGAGGTAATGCCAAATCTATCCATTGTTTAGGCCATAGATAGAATATTGTGTTTAGTTCTGGGCACCTTTCTTTAGATTCACTAAGATATCAGGATTAATGGGGAAACCACAGTCATCTTATTTGGCTTCCACCAAAAACTTTGTATCCTTGATCCTGGCTCTCTTGCCTCCCCCTGCCCTAGTTGTTCACTCAGGCTGAACCAGGTAATACGTAACCTCAGTGTCCTGTTCAACCCTGAGCAGAGCTTCAAACTGTATATCCTATTCATCATTAAGAAAACATAGTACGTCCCCTCCAACACTATCCCTTCACCCTTTTAGCTACTGAAACCCTCATCTTTACTTTTGTTACTTCAAGCTTAGACTTCTCAAATTCCCTCCTAAACTTCTCCCTATACAATATCCAACTTACCCGAAAGTCTGTCTCCTGCACTAGGTCTTGCTTACCCATCACGCCTACCCTCACTGGCTTCTACTGGCTCATCTCCTAACGTACCACATTAAAATTCTTCATTATCATTTACAAATCCCTCCATGGGCTCACCCCACCCAACCTTTGTAGCATCCTTCAGTCTGTGGTCCGCGGATGTTGGTTTCCTGTGCACTCCCCCCCCCCCCACCACCATTACAAACTTAATGACACAGCTTTCGGTCATGTTGGCCCGACTCTCTGGAACTCCCTCCCTAAACCTGCCCGTGTTTAATGACCTCTTCAAAACCTGCACTTGTAACTGTGACTTCGGCCAACTCTAATTCCTCTACTGATCTATTCTCTATATCTGAGTAGATTAAGAGGTGGTCTTCTAGATGTTTACAATTATGAGGAGTTTTGATTAGGTAAATAGGTAAAAAGCTAGTTCCATTTATTGGTGAGTCGGTAACTAGAAGGCATAAATCTAAGATCATCCCCATGAACGAAGGGAGAGGATAGGAGAACTTATTTTTTTACATAGTGGGTTGCTAGGACATGGACTATTCTACCAGAAACAGTGATAGAAACAGAACCCATAATAGCTTTTGAAAAATAAAAATAAAGGATATGGAGAAAGGACAGGAGAATAGGACTAAATGGATAGTTCTTTCAGAGAGACAGCACAGGCATAACGGGCCGAATGGTCGCCTTCTGTGGTGTAAAATTCAACAAAATTATCAAAGGGTTTGAGAGGGTGAATAGTGAAAGAAAAATTACACTGGTCAGTGAATTAGGAACAAGGGGGCATGAACTCAGGATTAATACCATAAATGGCTATCATAGCTCAGTCAATTGTAACATTTAAGAGTGAATTAGATAAACACTTGAACAAGAAAAATATCAGTGGATACAAGGAAAGTGCTGGGTAATGGGAGTAGAATAGGTAGCTCTGATGTGGAGCTAGCACAAGTGGGATGGGCTGAGTAACCTCCTCCTGTTCTGAAATGTCTATGATTTCCTGTGAGCCTCAAAAGTGAGTGTTGGCAGAATATTCAATAATGGAGGACATCAAAGCTGACCCCGATTCTGTTCTCACGCGATGCGCGTGCCCATATATTTCCGGCAGGTCACCTCGAAGGATCCAGATTTTCAAAGCAAACAAGTCCAACTTCCTTAAGAATGTGGAACTCGCTACCACATGGAGTGGTTGAGGCGAATAGCATAGATGCATTTAAGGGGAAGCTAGATAAGTACATGAGGGAGAAAGGAATAGAAGGATATGTTGATAGGGTGAGATGAAGTAAGGTGGGAGGAGGCTCGAGTGGGGCATTAACAGCAGCATTGAGTTAAATGAGCTGCTTCTGTGCTGTAACATTCTATGTAATTCTGTCATTTCCTGATTTAAAAAAAAATTTTTTTTATTCGTTCACGGGATGTGGGCGTCGCTGGCAAGGCCGGCATTTATTGCCCATCCCTAAGAGGGCAATTAAGAATCAACCACATTGTTGTGGGTCTGGAGTCACATATAGGCCAGACCGGGTAAGGACGGCAGGTTTCCTTCCCTAAAGGACATTAGTGAACCAGATGGGTTTTTACGACAATCCGGTAGTTTCATGGCTATCATTACTGATACTAGTATTTTAATTCCAGATTTTTATTTAATTAATTGAGTTTAAATTCGCCAGCCCATCTTCCAGAACCATCTTCATTGACGCTGTCTCTTCTCAAAGGCATTAATAAATGTGGCAAAATCATTAGATAGTCAATAGTGAGGGGGATTAAAAAATACAGATACACTGGAAAAAATATGTTGTGCAATAAACTTGGCACAGAATGAAAAATTGAACCAACAGCATTCGACTCGCCTTCAAGAAGTTTCTTGGGAATGGTTGGAACATAATTAAGAACATAATTCAAATGATAGAAACAGAAACAAATTATTCATTGAACTTGATTTCACTTTATTCCAATCATTTTAAAGTAATATCTCCATTTAATTATAAAACTGCGTAATTTTCCTTTAATAACCCTCTGCTATTATTGTTGTTTGCCCATTACTGACTAATACAGTGTTCCTCAATTAACCTCAATTAACCTCTTGCCCTGCACTAATAATGGTTGTTTAACTGAATTACAGAAAGCTACTGTATCTTAAAAAAAAATGCCAAAAGGTTAATTTTCCTGTCTGTCAGTTATTTTTGTTTTACAAGACAAAAGTATTTTCACTTTTGGAGCCATGACCCACTTTGACCCACTTTGACCCACTGCCATCTGTTTTTGGTGCTGAGTTCTTTACTTCTCAGATTATTACAGTGGACGAACGTGTAGAGAAAAAGTGACAAATAAGTTTCTCCAGACAGTCTGGCATGTTTCACCATTACAAACTCACCAGGGACAGCAAAGTTATTCTTGCAGGGGCTCTTCCATCTGATATGAGCTCCTTTACTCCCATACTGGGAAGGAGGGAAAGGTTTGTTATAATGGGAATGAAATGAACCCGATTGTCCTCGCTGACCAGAATTTAAGAGGTTACTCGGCTGTGTGTAGACTGAGCTCCACGAGTATATGCAGCATCTAGTAACTAACTCCTCAAATGTGACACAGGATGAGCGAGGAATATGTGCTTTAGTGTACCAGCCAGTGTAGCAGCGAGCACACAGACCAGAAGGCCCCAGGATTGATCCCCAATTTATGCTGAGTTAGCTGATCTCTGTTGCAATTGAGAAGTTGCCTTCAATACCCCTGGGTTGGTGTGGCAGGGGTGGGGGGGGTGAAATCAGCCACGGTTTTCACTCCTGATTACTAGCCAGTGACCCCTGTTGGGAAGTGTTTGCAGATGTGAAGTGAGGACAGGATCAGGCTCAATTGTGGCCTGTCGCCAGTCACTGTCCGGACTCACAGCCGAGGAATGGCCGCTTGGACAAGGTGTTTGTAACTGTGTCAGGTAAAGGTCGACCTCTTCAGGGCAGGGAGGGAGAGAATTAGAAATTCGAACCTGAACGCAATAATTTGAAAATAGCTATCAGTAGGGGCAGTCAAGCATAGCAGCCTCCTCAACCGTTTGTGACCATACAGTGTGATTAAACATAAACTCTTGAGTGTTTACATCATGCTTTAAAAGGTCAGATGTGTATGTCACCGTGGAGAGCACTGACCTTCAGTGCACTGCAAGCACAGGGCCTACTGATGTGTCCAATCTGAGAGCTAGCGGTTCACTCTGAAACCTAAGCACAAAGCCCATTCAAAGAGAACAAGGACTGTCTCCCTGTCAGTCCCCTTGACTGGGGATATTACTGAACTCACACAAGGAAAACAGAATTGTTCTGTTTATTTTGGTTATGATTGCAGCCTGTGCAAATTAAAACTGGATTGACCTGTGTGTGCCTTGAATCCCGAAGCTCAATTCAGTCCCATGTCACTCCCAAGGCCCAGTGAGCTATCTTCAGACAGCCAGTAACAAAGTGAAAGGGCTCTCAGACCAGAGAACCTGCAATTCTGACATCATTAATGAAACTGGCCTCTTTTTATTTTTCCTTCCAGTTATCTCCCCTCCTCTCCCGGAGGCACTCACTTTTGCTGGGATGAAGTTCCATGAATTTCGTCTGTCTTCCAGCACCTTGTCTAGCTGAACGTTCTCCATGTGTAAGTCTAACCCTGGAGAACATCACAGCCAAGCCTGATCCTGTCCTCAACCAATATCCACATATGCAATTTCCAGCAGACATCAGTGGATAGCGATTAGAGGCCTTGGCTGCTTTTTTTTATTACCTTCTCCCTAACCCTGGGATGCTGAGGGCAATAGTAATCAGCCTACTACCGCCCTGGCTGAGATCAGCAGACAGCACAGGCCGAGAATCAAACCTGGGATCTTGTCTTTTGCTCCGTACCACAGGGCTATCAATAAGCGGGACTGACAATCACTTACCTCATCTTAATGCGACTTATTTTGATGTATATCGCTCTTGAAAATAAACACCGTTCCAGTGTTCAAGCAGGTTCACAATCTATAGCCCAAGAATTACTGTTTGCAATGTTGGTAGATGAATGCCTAATGTGTTTATATGACATTCCTCTGTCCGCTGTTTTAAGGAGGCATCAACCTGTTTAAATGGATTAGTGCCTCAATAAAATAGCAGCCAGAGTGATGTCGTAAATACATTAAGCATTCGACGGCTACTAAGAGAAGCCGTAATTTTTAGGCTTATGTTGTTCGTCCTGATTGTAAATGTCACTCTGATCATTTAATGACAGTTGACAGCCGTGATTGCTTTTTGTCCCACACTCACTCTTCATTCACCAATTGCAGCTCTCTGCTGGCATATTCTTTTGCATATAATTTTACTACTTTTCTGCTACTGTTTTTAAAAAAAAGAAACAGCAGCTCTTCTGTGTTACGTACCATCGCCACTGGCACGCAGACCTTAACCCGATCCCTGCCACTCCCAGAGACCCAAAGGTTCAATTTGCGAGATCTGACCAATTGCTGCAGCTACTGTGGAGCTCAGAATTCATGCTTCAAGTTAAACTGGTTAGAGATTATCAGAGAATTGGAAAATAAACAGCCTTTAACTTTGCATTAGCAACACTTCAAAATCCAATTCTTTATTCAAAATGTGCGTTATTTTGAATTGTTGTCAAAAGCGGTAAAAGGTAATAGGTCCTTTCAAGCTCCTTGAAGAAAAATCTAGAGCAGACAGTGTGACTTCTAGATGTCCTTTGCCTGCTTGGCTGCTGAGGGCCTTTCTGAGAATGAGAGCTTAAAGCAATTATCCTTCATTGCTCTGACGTGTGGTTTCAACACTGGCATGTTAACACTGTTTCCTAAAAATAGTAAGGCTCCCTGAAATGTCATTAATTAATCTTCCTATGAATAACTTGATGAGGATTGAGATTTGCTGGCTGCTCTGTGTACTGATCAAAGCATGAGCGAGCTTCACCTGATTTGTTGGCTGTCCTTTAACTTATGCAATGCGTGAAGTTAGGAACATCCACCATTGGGATAAACCCAGAGGAACCAACTCCATAAGACAGCAGTAGGCATAAGAGGCACTGTTTGGCTAAACCCAAGCCATAAGGTTTCTGTTTATGTGCGCAATAGAGCTGTAGAATAAGTCGTCAGGTAAGGAGAGTGCAGCCTCAGGGGAAACTTGGCTCAAGAGCGAATAGGATTTGTTCCTAGAGAAAGAAGGGTCTGGAGGATATGGTGAGAAAGTGGCTGGATGGGATTGATCAATGAAAAAGGGATGGGCTTATTGGATCCAATGGTCCTTTTCTGTTCTTTGGCCCCTTCCCTCTGCTCTAGTCTGTGTTCTCTCTTCCCTCTGCTCTAGTCTGTGTTCTCTCTTCCCTCTGCTCTAGTCTGTGCTCTCTCTTCCCTCTGCTCTAGTCTGTGTTCCCCTTCCTTCTGGACAAGTTGGTTTCCCTCCTTTCCTTTTTTCCAAAAGCAGAACCTTCAGCCAACCTGCACCTCATCTGGGTCACTCCCTTAACTTCTTTGCCTCACTACCTATCTCCCTTCATCCAAAACCTATGCCTTTTGACAGTGCTTTCAGTCTCCTGGCTCAACCTCTCTTCTGCCTCCTCCTCACTGCCATCACTTCCTCATTCTATGCCCCGTTATGAGAGAATCAATATATAAATATAAATTGTCATTGATACATGTCATCATATCATTTATTGTCATCATTATAAAGATGTGCATTGCCCTCTCAGCTCCTCCCATGCCACCCCCCCCAGTTCTGAAAAGTCTTTAATCCAGACCAGCAGAGTGTGAAAGGTCAGCAAAGGGAAATCTTCAGATCAGTGTGTTTACAGAACTGCCACGCAACCCCTGCTGATTCAGCACGACTTTGTAAAACTCTCTCAGCTTTCTAATTCTTCAGGAGGACTGGAGCAGTCCTCTGGCACAGAAACAATGGGCGTGATTTTATCTCGGAGCCGGGTACCCACCGCGTCCGTAGATATTTGCATGGGGAACCTGGAAGCCAATTGAGTGTGTCGCAATTTGTGACCGCTACTCAATTGAAGGTAAGTATTTGTGCTTCGGGGTTTCCCACGCATCAGGCAGCCAGATTGACAGGCTGGCTGCCCGTCGGGAGTGAAAGGAGCCATGAATCCGAGAGCGGGGCAGGAGGGAGAGAGAGATCGTGGGCCCTGGAAAAAAGTCGGAGGGGGGAACGTGGGGGGACATGGAGGACATCGGGGGGGGTCAGCCAGCATTGGGGATCGGCGGGGGGAGGGGGGGAACAGCGGTGATTGCATCCAGCATCAGGCGGGTGGGGGTGTGGGGGCGGTCGATCACGGGGATCCTGTCAGCCAGGTGAGCTTGTTGGGCCTGGATGAAGCACTCCTGCTCCTCCGGGCCCACAAGCAGTGCAATAAAGGCACTCACCTCATGGATCCGACCCTTCCCGCCTGCTTTCACCTGACGTGAAGCGGAAGTGATGGGAAACCTGAACAGGTAAGGTTAAATTCATTTAAGTTTTCCAATACACAAAGAATTAAGTACCTCAACTATTTCAATGAGGTACAAAGCCTTTTTAAGCATCGGACAGCTGGCTTTAAGTGGGGGCGGGACTTCCTGGTGTCTGTTGAATGCAAGCATACAAACCTGCCTGGGTCAAACCTGGAAGTGTCCTGCTCCAAAAAGCTATTATTTTAATCTCCCACCAGTCCCCAACCCCCCCATTCTTGGGGGTTAAAACTACCGACATTATGTGGAAGAAAGCAGACTGTTTATTTCAGCAAAAATGCTGCATTTGAATAATTTAGTCTGTGTATCAAGTAAGCAGGAGTTAGTTAATAATGGAGGTAGCCTGAGGCAAACCACAATTACAAGATATCAAGAAATATTATCCTGGTTAATGGTGTTCTACCAACAATTCAGCTTCTACTAAAATTAAGTATTCTCTTTTTTTTGAAGGCATTGTGCATTTTTAGATGTGGAATCTGTCAGACTCTATGGAATTAATGCAATATAGAACATAAAAGTTTCCTTCAGGTGTCAGCCTTGGCTCACCGATAACACAAGTTTTCAATGAGTTCAAGACTCACTTCCAGAGACTTGAGCACATATCTAGGTTGACACTTCTGTGCACTATTGGAGGTGCCGCCTTTCAAATGAACCATCAAATTGATGCCCATATACCTTCATGGGTGGACTAAAAGATCCCATGGCACTAATTGAAGAAGAGTGGTTCTCTGGTCAATGTTTATCTTTCACCCAACCGATTATCTGGTTATTTATCTCATTAGGAACATACGAACAGGAGAAGGGCATTTATCCCCTCAAGCCTGTTCTGCCATTCAGTGAGATCATGGCTGATCAGTGACCTAACTCCATATACCCACCATAACCCTTAATATCTTTGGTTAACAAAAATCTATCAATCTCAGATTTAAAATTAACAGTTGAGCTAGCATCAACTGCTGTTTGTGGAAGAGAGTTCCAAACTTCTGCCACCCTTTGCGTGTAGAAGTGTTTCCTAACTTCACTCCTGAAAGTCCCGGCTCTAATTTTTAGGCTATGTCCCCTAGTCCTAGACTCCCCAACCAACGGAAATAGTTTCTCTCCATCTACCCTATCAGTTCCCCTTAATATCTTGAAAACTTTGATCAAATCACCTCTTAATCTTCTAAATTTCAGGGAATACAACCCTAGTTTGTGTAATCTCTACTCATAGTTTAACACTTGGAGTCCAGGTATCATTCTAGTAAGTCCATGCTGCACTCCCTCCAAGGCCAATGTATCCTTCCTAAGGTGCGGTGCCCAGAACTGAACCCAGAATTCCAGGTGTGGTCTAACCAGGGCTTTGTATAGCTGTAGCATAACTTCTACCCCCTTGTATTCTAGTCCTCTAGATATAAAGGCCAGCATTCCATTAACCTTTTTGATTATTTTCCATACCTGTCCATGACATTTTAATGATCTACGTACATGGAACCCTAAGTCTCTTTGGACCTCCACTATTTTGAACTTTTCACCATTTAGAAAGTACTCTGATCTATCCCTTTTAGGTACAAAGTGGATGACCTCACAGTTGCCTACAGTGAAATCCATTTGCCACAGTTTTGCCCATTCACTTAATCTATTAATATCTCTTTATAATTTTATGTTTCCATCTACACTGCTTACAATGCTGCCTATCTTTGTGTCATCGGCAAACTTGGATAAGTAGCTCTCTATCCCGCCATCTAAGTCGTTAATAAATACAGTGAAAAGTTGAAGCCCCAACACAGATCCCTGTGGGACACCACTAGTCACATCCTGCCAACTGAGTACCTTCCCATTATCCCTGATCTCTGTCTCCTGCCGCTCAGCCAATTTCCTAACCACATCAATAATTTGCCCTCAATTCCATGAGCTTTGACTTTAGCTAACAATCTCTTATGAGGGACTTTGTTGAATGCCTTCTGGAAGTCCATATATACAACATCCATAGACATTCTCCTATCCACTATTTTAGTCAAAGTAAATCATAAAAATTCAATCAGGTTCGTCATGCATGACCTACCCTTTACAAATCCATGCTGGCTCTCTCTGATCAGCTGAAAATTTTCAAGGTGTTCAGTCACTCTATCCTTAATTATAGTCTCTAGTAATTTCCCGACAACAGATATTAGGTTAACTGGTCTAAAATTTCCTGTTTTTCTTCTCTCACCTTCTTTCAATAGCGGAGTGATGTGCAATTTTCCAATCTAAAGGAACAGTTCCTGAATCGAGAGAACTTTGGAATATTTTAGTTAGGGCATCTGCTGTTGTTGCTTGTGGGACCTTGCTGTGTGCAAATTGTCTGCCATGTTTCACTATATATCAGCAGTGACTACACTTCAAAAGTATTTAATTGGCTGTGATGCACTTGGGAGATCATAAGGTTGTGAAAGGTGCTATATAAATGCCCATTCTTTATCTCTCCTTTCAAACGCCTGAGCAAACTGTAGGCTCTGAAACAAATGGGAAAGTCAGGTGCGCACACTGCAACAAGAATTATTAATGTATCTAGTTTTGCCTGCTTACACCAGTACCTCAGGCAATCCTTCTCCAGCCACATAGCCCAGCCTGCTTCCTACATCCCACTGATTCTGAATGCCTTGTTTCCATCATGTGCTCAATCCAGAGGCTGATATTTTAGCTATTGCAACCCTGAACTCTCTTGCTAACCACTTTGTTTTGTCACCTCTCTGTCTGCCTCCAAAATTGTAAGTCTTGGACTGTACCATCAGTTTCTTCTCCCCCCCCCCCCCCCACCCCTCCTCCACCCCCTTAAATTCCTTCCCTTTCTGTTCAGTGTCCACCTCTTTTTTTTCTCACCCTTCCCCCAGTTTGTAAAACACTCAGTCATTCTTGTAAGTGACGACAGTATACAAATGGAAGTTGGTCGTAAAATCAGTTTCTCGGCCATTGACCAGAGAAGAGCGGAAAACAATGGTGGGGATTATAAGGATGCTCACAAACACTGGAAATCGGAAATAAAAAGAGAAAATGCTGGAAATACACAGCAGGTCCAAGACAGGTTAAGGTTTTGGTTGAGACCATTCAGATGGAAGGGCCTCACCTGAAATTCTAACCCGTCTCTCTCTCTCTTTGTCTCTCTCGATCTGCTGAGGCAGTCTCACGGCAGAGGCTTGAATGGAGGGATGTAAAAGTGATGCGGGAGTACATTTATAAAATAATCTGCAGTTTTATCTCAGCTCTCATCGATCCTCTGCACTTTGATGTGTGCAGTCCGGGCAGAGCTGGCAGTGCCTTTCACTGGCTAATTGTATCTGTCTCGTTAGAGAGTTCTTGATCTCGTGTTGAACTGCAGTTGGCAGCAAAGTAAAGTTTTTGTTTCATTTTTGTGTACCAGGTGACAATTGAAAGCGATTTTATTTTGATTTTTATGTCCCAATTTTTATTGGCGGGGATCTGTTCCACATCTTCTCCTTTCAAAGAAATGTTCTCATTTGAGTGAAACACTGGGAGAGCTTGAGCCCAGCCAATCATAGGAACATAGGAACAGGAGTAGGCCATTCAGCCCCTCGTGCCTGCTCCGCCATTTGATAAGATCATGACTGATCTGTGATCTAACTCCATATACCTGCCTTTGGCCCATATCCCTTAATACCTTTGGTTGCCAAAAAGCTATCTATCTCAGATTTAAATTTAGCAATTGAGCTAGTATCAATTGCCGTTTGCGGAAGAGAGTTCCAAACTTCTACATACTTATATATTAGGATTGGGATTAAGGGCTTCAAATCCTGGATTGGGAGTTAGAGTTTACTTGAAATAATTGGGGTGTAAACTCATTCATAGACATTTGAATACTGAAATCAGACTGGAAAGTGTGTGTGTGTGTGTGTGTGTGTGTCAAATAAAGAGTTGTAACAACTTCTTTGTGTTTTCGATAAATGCAATAAAATTGTGCAGATAGTGATACCAAGGCATTGTGAAGGCATTGCATAAAGAGCAAGGATAAAGGCGAAAAATGAGAGCAGAAATATTGCTAAATAGGCTAACTGAGCTTAATCCTAATAGTTAAGCAGAAAAGGTTTTGATGATTTTACCCCTACTTTATTCACTTCATTTATTGCTATTGAATTCCCAACCTTGAAAAACAAACAGTAGAAAACAGGGGAAAAGGAGAGAGAACCGGAAGAGGGGTGGGGGGAGAGAAAGAAAACATAGTGAGGGATATGGGTGTGGTGCTAAATTGTGGGTTAGCACCAGGAAAAAGGACCATGAAAGCTGTAGGATTGCCGTAGGAGCTCAACTGGGTCACTGGTGACCTTCAGGGAGGGAACCTGCCATTCCTGCCCAGTCTCCCTACGTGTGACTCTAGCCCCACCCTACATGGTTGACTTGTAATACCTCTGAAGTGGCCTAGAGAGCTCCTGAGTTGCAAAAAAAAATTGCTACGACATAAGGAACTGGGCAAAAACAAAATTTTAAAAAAGAGAGTGGGATAGAGAATCGGGAAAAACTTGGAAAATGGAGAAAGGGAGAGAAGGGATACAGGAAAGGAGAAAGGGATAGAAAACTGGGAGTGAGAATGTAATGGAGTGGAGATGGACAATGAGGGGGGTGGATGTTTATCTTAGAATGAAAAGTTTTGTTCCAAACTTGGAAACTTGAGCTGGTACAGTGAATGTTTCAAAATAACGAGCAGTTTTTAAAGGGTTTGGAGCTGCCTCTGTCCTGGTGCTAACTGTGGCCACTCTAAATATGTAATTTAACTGCGCAGTTCATGTTCTTAATAATTAAGTTAATGAAATTGTTTCCAAACAACTTTTCCCAAGATGGATGAATAACCAGATCCAGCTGGGTTACTGCTGAGCAAGCAAATATTAACGCCCATCGCTGGCTCCTTTTAATATGCTGTGTCCAGTCCAGCCAGATAAGATTTACCTCTGATCTTGGAGGAAATTGCCTCGATTTGTTGGTTAGAAAATATTTGTTACAGATGGGTCCAGGTTTTATGTTTTTAAATAAAGCCTTTTCGAAACTGCAGCAACATGAGCTGGCTAGAATATTTCTGCGTAGAGATCCAGGGTGTTGTCGTCTCTCATTCCCCCCCCCCTAGGTGGGTGTGGTGATGTGCAAGTAAGTGTAGTCTAGTTCCTAACGACCTCAAGCTGGGGGGGTGGAGGTGGAGGAGGGGAGGGGTTTGGGGTTGGGAAGTGGTAATGTGTCCGTAAGGGCCGTTTGATCTCTGGGGTCCTGTCCTTTGTGGACCATGGGTGAATTTTATTTTGTGCTAACAGCCATGCTAGTGATGCTGATTACAGTCTTGTGTAACTGGCAACAACCCAAATAGTAACCTTGCCAGGATTTGTTGAGACTGACGACATGCAGACGCAATCTCGCAATCTTTCAGATGTATACGGGCTCTGCATCAGCAGCTGGTGCCACTATCCTGGTTTTAGTGCAATATAAAAGTAGTTGGTGTAACGTATGAAGGGTGATTGTTAAACAAACGGACCCAAGGAGGCGAAAGAAGAAATGTTGAAAATACACAGCAGATCGGTCAGTATCTGAAAATAATTAATTTGATCTGAAGATTTTTTTTTTATTCATTCATGGGATGTGGGCATTGCTGGTGAGGCCAGCATTTATTGCCCATCCTTAATTGCCCTTGAGAAGGTGGTGGTGAGCCGCCTTCTTGAACCGCTGCAGTCCGTGTGGTGAAGATACTCCCATAGTGCTGTTAGATAGGGAGTTCCAGGATTTTGACCCAGCGACGATGAAGGAACGGTGATATATTTCCAAGTCAGGATGGTGTGTGACTTGGAGGGGACCATTCAGGTGATGGTGTTCCCATGTGCCTGCTGTCCTTGTCCTTCTAGGTGGTAGAGGTCATGGATTTGGGAGGTGCTGGCGAAGAAGCTTTGGCAAGTTGCTGCAATGCATTTTGTAGATGGTACACACTGCAGCCATAGTGCGCCGGTGGTGAAGGGAGTAAATGTTTAATGTGGTGGATGCAGAGAGCGGTGGAGACAGGGTCATTAAATATTTTTAAGGCTGAGTTGAGTAGATTCCTGATTAACAAGGGAGTCAAAGGTTAGAGTAGGTAGACAGGAAAGTAGGGTTGAGGTCACAATCAGATCAGCCATGATCTTATCAAATGGCAGAGCAGGCTCGAGGGGCCGAATGGCCTACTCCTGCTCTTAATTCATGTGTTCGTATGTTCGTATGGGGTGCCAATCAAGCGGGTTACTTTGTCCTGGATGGTGTTAAGCTTCTTGAGTGTTGTTGGAGCTGCACTCATCCAGGCAAGTGGAGAGTATTAATTTCATCTGAAAAGATTGCATTTATATATCATCGTTTCATGACCTTAGGACGTCTCAAAGCACTTTACAACCAATGGAGTACTTTTGAAGTGTAGTCACTGTTGTAATGTAGAAAACGCGGCCGCCAATATGCGCACAGCAAGGTCCCACAATCAGCGATGCGATAATGGCCAGATGTTTTAATGATGTTGGTTGAGGGATAAATGTTAGCCAGTACACCAGGGAGAAATCCCCCTGCTCTTCTTTGAAATAGTGCCATGGGATCTTTTATGTCCACCTGAGAAGGCAGACCTCGGTTTAACATTTCATTCGGAAGACGGCACCTCCGACAGTGCAGCACTCTCTCAGTACTGCACTGGAGTGTCAGCCATGATTTTGTCCTCAAGTCTTTGGAGTGGAGCTTCAATGCACAACCTTCTGACTCAGAGGCAAGAGTATTACCACTGAGCTATGGCTGACACCTGAAAAAGAAAAGACAGGTTAACGATTCAATTGGAGATCTTGTCTTGGATATCGTACTGCCATTCTGCAGTAGCTCCTTTACAGAACTGTCCAAATCAAGAAAGAAGAACAGCAGGCAGAGGCCAAGTGTACAGATATGTTAACTACTATCGCAAGGAGGCATCTAAAGGGTTAGGAGCCTGTAAGTAGATTTTAAACTGCTGGAAAGAGGTGGAAAATGCTGGATGATGGACAAAAGCCATCTCACTCAGGCCATGAAAAGGCTTCCAAAAGAAAAACAAAGGGGTAGGTTGAACACAGCTCCAAAATGCAAGGTTTGATCAGGAGAAACCAGTGGAAAGATCTGAGAGGCAGCTACTGTTTGAAATTGTTGAAGTCAATGTTCTGAGCAGAGGCCTGCAGAGAGTTCAGGAGGAATAGGAGATACTCTCTAAGCAGATGCCAGGTTTGTGGGGTGGGGTGGGGGGTTGCAGGTGTAATAGGGTGCGGTCTGGGGATAGTAGGGTGTTATCTTACTGGTACTCTTCATTATTAAAGGGTATTGTCTCCATGAAGAGATGTTTTGGCAGAACCTTGTTTTACAAACACAGCACATTGCTGAAAATCATATTGTTGTATCACTCTCAGCTGATGTCACCATGACGATGCAATCATGAAAACCATACACTTGCCTCAAATGAGGATACTGAGCAGAAGGTGTTGCTGAATACTCGTAATAACTGTGCAAGTGAAGATCTGAATCTACAAAATTCTCCATTTCCCACAAGTAAACCTTTCAACATCTCTAGATGGGTGACTCACTGCCTATTGCCAGACATTAAAAGTAAATCGCACAAGGATAGGAAAAGGTTTTATTTTCTAGGCCTTCCAGCCTTCCTAAGTGGGATGAAAATTAAATCTTAATCGCAAAGGATTAGGCAGGATTGCCTATAATACTGTAATCTATCTGTTGTCCGTGATAGTTCTAGCATCAAATAAAAGTAAAAGAGTGGCTGTTAACTCAATAATTCAAATGGAGATAATTGCTGAGTATTTATGATTCATTTTATTGAGAACCAAACTACAATTGTTGGAGGCTCCTGCCTACTGTATAAGTGCAGCACTCTGACTGTACTCGTTGAATGCATTCAATTACAGGATGCGTCCACTTTCCTTAAGGTCCATTCAGCATCACCACCCTAGAGTGGATGTTTGATCTCAGAGTAATTGCATTCTAGGAGAAGACTGTTAAAGGTTCACGCAGCGATAAACCTCTGTAAGGAACTCAGGCAATAATAAATCATGGTAGGAATCATTTTCTTTCTTGTGGATGAGCTTGTCCTGGGCATTGGCCGTCCTCCATCCTCCCTCCTCCAGTGTTCCACCTCCAGCCTTTCTCCTCCAGACTCCCATGATGATTTGGTCCAACAGGGCATGTTTATCCTTTGTGATGTGCTTTAGCTAATTCCACTTTCCCTGGCGTCTTTGGTTGATCTTCATCCTTTGATGTCTAATATTCTTTCAATCTCTTTGGTTGATCAAAGAGCTGCCGGTGAAGGCGTGGGGACACAGAAGTGCCCGATGCTGTTTTACTGTGTGGTACTTCAACTGTTGGGTATTGCAGTTTTGTGTGTATTATGTATCCCTCATGTTGTGTTTTTGAAATGCTAACAACTCCCTTGCTGTAAAGTAGGTCTTGAAGCTAAATCAGGCTGTATAAAAGCCTCCGTCCGTGTCGCGAATATTGTTGCTATTCCTGAACACAGTAGCAGCTGAATTAAAGTTCAGCAAAGCAAATGCATCGCGTGGCATCTGATATCCCTGCTGTGCCATCCTTCACATGCTATTCCCTGCCTCATTACCATTCTGCCTCATCCTGCTTGTGCAGCTGCAGATATTTCTGGTGAGTTTTTTTTTTAAGTGAATAAGAGTCTTGGGGCGATCAGCAACATTCTGCATCTCAGGCACTTTGCAGCAGCCGATAACTATTACCAACACAACAGCTGTGTAATCTCATCAGATGTTGACGAGGAAATGCCTTCGGGTTGGACTCTTTATCAGATTGCGCTGGTCAAGTGTGTTCATCACTTCAGTGAATTTCTAACTGCTGTCTGAAATAAATGGCTCCTCGAACTCCACTCCCAACATCACCTCTGACCCTACGCCCACGACTGGACCCTTTCCATCTCTGCTATCACCAGTTAAGCTGCAGGCAGCTGAGAGCAGCACTCACCTGCTGGATTGCCACAACGCTGCTGTGGTATTCTAGTGGATTTGGCCATGTACCGTGCAGGGTACTTTGGGGAAAACAAATGCTAATGTTGAAATAAAAACAGAATACAGTGGAAATGTACAGCAGGTCTGCCAGTGGATGACAAAGTGTCTGCACCCAAATGTTTACCCCCCCACCTCCTCTTTTCTCTTTTGGATGTCGATTAACTTGATGTGGATTTCCAGAATTTTCTGTTTTTATTTCAATATTTTGAGAAAGAAGTTTAACATTCAGTCATTGAGTACATTCAAAACAGAGATCGATAGATTTCTAGATATTAAAGGCATCAAGGGATATGGGGATGGTGCAGGAAAATGATGTTGAGGTAGAAGATCAGCCTTGATCTTGTTGAATGGCAGAGCAGGCTCGAGGGGCCAGATGGCCTACTCCAGCTCCTATTTCTTATGTTCTTATTTATTCTGTTTATATGTATATTTTCAGTTTGTACTCAAACTCTTCCAGATGTGATTGAATGGTGCCATCTTTCCAACTGTGATGATTTTCAAATAAAACTGTTGGTCTATAACCTGGTGTTGAAAGATTCCTTACATCTTTCCAACTAACCATTGGGTGGGAGACTAATGGACCCAACACATCCTTTTCTTGCCTGTCTTGGGTGTGTGTGTGTGTGTGTGTGTGTGTGCATATTTTTGCATGTGTTGTTGCATCCACTCACCCATGTGAAGTAATTATCTACAATGGATGAGGGGCTACGGTTGCAAAGAGAGACTTGAAAAGTTAGGGCTTTATTTCACTAGAGCTGAGAAAGTTAAGGGGTGGTCCCACAGAGGTCTTCCGATTAGAAAGAGTTATGATAGGGTAAATAGTGTTAGGTTGTTTCCAGTGGTTGTCAAGACAGCAACGAGAGGGCATAACTTTCAGATAATCACAAAAACAATTAATGTGGAATTTTTTTTAAAAATCCTTTACACAGAGGGTAGTTAGAATATGGCTCTTCAATACCACAAACGATCATTGAAGCAGAGTCTATAAATTCTTTTCCAAAGGAAATTAATGACTTGCAAAAAAGGAATATTCAAGGAAATGGGGAGAGTGGGATAGACAATGTGGCTCAAGTAGAGAAAAGCCCGAGCAGAGGCTTTCTATGCTGGAATATCCTACGATTTTATGGGGCTAATAAATGCTCCTTGGGTGCTGTGTGTGTTCCATGCATGAACGAGTTGGCCTTGCCCAATAACACTAAGCCAGCTCATTTAAATATTTTTCAGACACTCCTAGGATGTTGTTGATGATGCACTGGAGAGACCAAGGGGTGCCAAAGAAGGACTGCTGGCTGCCTGCAGAATGCTGGCAGTTTTTCCTGGGGTGAGGGGAGATGAAAGTAATGTTGGAGGGTAGCTGAGAGAGCCAGCCAGATAAAAATGTTTAATAGGGCATTCCCGTCACTGCCGATTCCAAACAAGCTCAGGCAGTCGAGTACAGGGGAGGCCTCTTAATTTAATTTAAGTATGTTTCACAGCGCTAATGCTGTTCTTCCTCTCTGGTCACACTGGTCGGTGCTGAACCCATCGGACGCATTGAAGGCCTCAGGCCTCCGTGCCTGATAATACGGGACTGGGGTGGGTGGGGTGGAGGGTGGGTTCTTAATGGGCCTCCAGTGCACTTCAGTGCATTATCTGCCCCTATAATTACGTGTGACATGTTTATCTGAAGTACACACTGCTGTGACCGTCACGCCACAAAGTACAGAAAGCAATTTTATGTAGAAACCTGCTGTTTTATAATTACAGTAATAGGACAATTTGAAATAATGCAAATCTGATGTTTGTAATGGTTGCTCTCTGGCACTTAGTGACTAATGAGCTGTTAAAATAACCATTTGGAGAAATAATTAAAACACTTACATTTACGAAGGTGGGACCTGAGGTCATTAATCCTGTGGTTTAAGTGTGCGTTGGGATGAGGTATTGGAATACAAAATATATGTGTTTAAACAAAATCTGGGCCCTCAAATTAAACTGTGGGATACAGAGGCTCAACATATTCATCTGAAATCTCTCCCGCTGTTCTAGGCGTTATTTAAGGTTGCACTAAAACACTGGAGAGAGGAATTACAGACCAAGACGTTGAATGTTTGCAAGTGCCTATGGGGTAATTTGACTGCCCTGGTCTTACTCAGTAAACAGATAGTTACATAATGTAGGGTAAATGAAGCACACAGTAATTTAACAAGTGGATCTTAGCTGATCTTAGGTGGTAGAGCCTCCACAATTGACCTTAGTGCCTTGTGCTTGAGAGGGGGGAAAATCCTTGAGATTGCCTGCTCCTGATCAATGTCTATTGGCCCTGCTAGAAATTGCACCAATGTAGATGTCAGGTGTGGACTACCCTTGCCACATTTGGTAGATATTCTCTCACAAGTGGAACTGATTTGGACAAAGTTAAACAAACTGTATTGTGGATCTTGTTCTGGTTGGAATTACAATATATTATAATGAACAAATCATGCAATAAATTGGATGGAGTCGGTTGTTTTTTTTTGTGTATTTTCTGCCTCTTGCTCTAGATACTTTTGTTTCTTGTTTGTTTGAGAGCCAGCATCTTCAGGAGTGGATGGAAGTGGGAAGGAACAAAAAGCAATGCAATAAAAACAAATGTGTGAGGGTGAGGGCTGAAGCAAAACAGCTCTTAGCTTTTAATTCCCCAGTGAACATTGCTGTCACGATGCAGTCAGTGTCATTCACTGCATTTGTACTGTTCTGTAGGAGGCCCATTCTTCCAGCGCATTGAATAGAACAAAGCATTTGACACATCGGTGTAACATGTGATTCACTTTTCTGTGCCATCGTCTTCAATGTCATTCTTTTTAAATCATAGGAGAATGGAGAGATGTCCATGGGAAAGGCTCCAAGAGTAGAATCACCACATAGGTCATATTTTACTGACTGTGGTGGGGGTGGGTGGGAAATTTTAACTTTAGGGTTGCCGACCGGTGGAGCGTGCCAACAGCTGCCCGTTCCAGGGGCAAAGAGGCCGGAGATATTTTGAGGCCTCAGTCTCAATTAAATGGAACCTCTCAGCACCGTCCAGTTTAGGAGAGGGGTCCTGTCCTCAAAAAGGCATTAGGCTCCTCATTTACATATGTAAGCAGCCAACCCCTGTTTCAGGTGGCTGCTGGGTGCATGAAAAATGATCTGACCCAATTTGGGGTCAGGCGTATTTCCGGAACCCTCTGGATGTGGGAGACATCATGAAATTGATGCTTTTTAGCCTGTTCTGCACCCGAGAAACAGATGCAGCAGATCCAATATCTCCCCCGATTTTCCAAATGTGGCCTTCAATAGTCTATACAAGGCTAGAGTGACTTATTTCAGGTTAAATGTCCCCAACTCTTTACAATCTATATTAACGATTTGGAGGAGGGGACCGAGTGTAACATATCAAAGTTTGCAGATGATACAAAGATGGGAGGGAAAGTAGAGAGTGAGGAGGACATAAAAAACCTACAAGGGGATATAGACAGGCTGGGTGAGTGGGCGGAGATTTGGCAGATGCAATACAATATTGGAAAATGTGAGGTTATGCACTTTGGCAGGAAAAATCAGAGAGCAAGTTATTATCTTAATGGCGAGAAACTTGAAAGTACTGCAGTACAAAGGGATCTGGGGGTCCTAGTGCAAGAAAATCAAAAAGTTAGTATGCAGGTGCAGCAGGTGATCAAGAAGGCCAACGGAATGTTGGCGTTTATTGCTAGGGGGATAGAATATAAAAACAGGGAGGTATTGCTGCAGTTATATAAGGTATTGGTGAGACCGCACCTGGAATACTGCATACAGTTTTGGTGTCCATACTTAAAAGACATACTTGCTCTCGAGGCAGTACAAAGAAGGTTCACTCGGTTAATCCCGGGGATGAGGGGGTGGACATATGAGGAGAGGTTGAGTAGATTGGGACTCTGCTCATTGGAGTTCAGAAGAATGAGAGGCGATCTTATTGAAACATATAAGATTCTGAAGGGGCTTGATCGGGTGGATGCGGTAAGGATGTTCCCAAGGATGGGTGAAACTAGAACGAGGGGCCATAATCTTAGAATAAGGGGCTGCTCTTTCAAAACTGAGATGAGGAGAAACTTCTTCATTCAGAGGGTAGTAGGTCTGTGGAATTTGCTGCCCCAGGAAGCTGTGGAAGCTACATCATTAAATAAATTTAAAACAGAAATAGACAGTTTCCTAGAAGTAAAGGGAATTAGGGGTTACGGGGAACGGGCAGGAAATTGGACATGAAGCTGAGTTCGGATCGGTCAAGGCCCTGTGGGTGGTGGAGCAGGCCCAGGGGCTGAGTGGCCAGGTCCTGCTCCTACTTCTTGTGTTCTTTAGATTTGAGGTTAGGATCAGATCAGCCATGATCTTATTGAATGGCGGAGTAGGCTCGAGGGGCCGATTGGCCTACTCCTGCTCCTATTTCTTATGTTCTTAAGCTGTGTTGCTGTGAGTGACTCACCTCATTGGCAACACCTACAACAATCTCACCCATATCCTGTCCTTTTCTATCTTTGCAAGAAGGTCACTTCCACACAACAAAAGTAAAACTGTGTATTGAATAAAGACTCAGCATCCGCCAATTCTCTCTGATTAGTCATTTTTTGGCAAACCTGCCCTCAAATGAACATATCGGCCTGGATTTTCCTCTTCTCATCAGAGGAGAGTCCGGATGGGACTTCCATCCACCGCCCTATCCTCGTCGTGACCCCGGCACGGTTTCCTCCTTCGGCCTTGTTTAAATATGTAGGTCAGGCTCCCGGCGGGATCTCCACTTCCCCCTCCCCCATCGCTGCTGAAGATGGAGATGCAGTGATATTACTTTCATAGAGGCAGAAGTGCCTCAAAGATGTCATCAATTTTTTTAGTGAAGCCCTCGGACTGGATTGAGGTTAGTGTTTGGGGCCGTTATGGAGGGAGAGGAGGCCACTACTAGACCCCCCTCCCTTCAATCAATGATGTAGGGGGCCTGCACCCCAACCCAAGGGATACTCCTGGTGATCTCTGGGGTTGGCAGTATCAGCGGTGGCAAGAAGGAAAATCAGATGGTTCGCTGTCCCACCTCCCGGCTGTGCTTTATATGTGGCAGGCAGTGAAGATGCAGCTCACGGTTTTCCTGGCTGAGGCACAGTGAAGGAAACTTTAGGCCAGGGCGGGGATGTGCCAAATGATGGTAAGGGGGGCCTCACAGCCAAGTCTATTTCTGTCCTCAATTGATGCCCCCCTCATTTGTACTTTCCAGCAAGAGTCACTGGATAACAATTAGGAGTGGCCAATCTTTCCCTCCCTAGCACAAGGGTGCTATTGCCAACTGTAGTACTGCCATCCCAAGCGAGATCAGGGAACTTGGCACAGCTTGGACATTGAACCTGGCACCTTCCTGGGCTTCATGGCTCATCTGCTCACCAGATGAACTTGCTGAGCCATTGAGGGAGTCCTCAGCTTCTAGTACTTTTTCATTCCCATTCCTCTTGCTCTGTAGCACTGCTCCCTGCATTCTGCCAGTGCACAAACCGCCATCACCCCTATCCATATGCTATACCTTTCACACCTGTTATACCCAAGCCGCCGTGGTGGCAGTGTGGTCCTTATCTTCAAGTCAAGCCTTTACTTATCCACCTACTCCTGTGGTATTTTTTCCATCCCTCACACCTTTCATTTAAAACTCCCATTGTTTATTCACTACCCATGCTGACTTGATCACCACGATGCCTCCTCTGTTCTCGTCCCTTAATTTCTGCACTGAGCAACGTCTCATCTTCAGCAATATTAACCTTCGCTCAACTTCCCAAGCCCTTCTCCTCTGAATTCATCACCCTTCTTTTCCCACAATTTACACCCTTTACATAAACTCCCCCTCCCATATTATTGATCACTCTCTTGAACTTGCCATATCTCATGACTGTACCTGTGGTCCCAATCTGTGACAAGACTATCTCTGACCATCTCCACTCTCATCTCCTTACCCCATGACAGTCCCATTACTTTCATCATCCACCCTTGGAAAAAAAATCTCCACAGGACCCCTGCAACCTCACTCTCAAATCCCTGACCTCTGCTCTTTCACTGACTACAACCCCTCCACTGCTGCCAATATGTTTATCCATGCTCATACCTCTTTTTGATCTTATTTGCATCCCCTTTCCTTCACCCTACCAGCGGCAACAGAGCCTTCAGCTACCTGGGGCCAACTTTCTGAATTTCTCTCCCTGAACCTTTCCACCTCTTCTGTCCCCTTTCTTCCCGTGATAAACCCTCTCAACACCTATCTCTTCAACCAAGCTTTAAGTCACTTTTCCGAGCCTCTCCCTTCCTGGCTCAGCATCTGTTTTCCTCAGGTTTATCCATGATGTATGTTGAGATGTTCTTTGTATTGAAGGCATTGTTATGAATGCAAACTGTTGTGTTTGGTGCACTACGTAATCTATAGATCAATACCAGGAGCCTGTTCTGGGTGGGTCGTGGTTTTCTGCCTGTGTTGTGTTTCTTTGGTGCTAATCGTCATATTTGAGTATTTAAATATTTATCTGGTGTGGAAAGTAAGCAGGAAATGAGCGCCAATTCACAATAAAAAAAAATTCTTTCTACCCTCCCTCCAATTGAGGACAATACCTGTGTTATTTGTATGATTTATATCAATTAGTGTTAATTATATTCAGGTGGTAGGTATCAATTGGGGACTCTCTATCCTTTTTATAGGAGAACTCAGCTAATGTGTGGTGTGTAAGGGGAATCTCTGTGAATAAAGGTTGGAAGCAATGAAATAATTAGGCTCTAGTAGTCTATTCCTCACTGCATGGCTATCCAATTTTAACAACCTGAGCTGTGCTGGAGATGGAAACAAGACTGATTGTAACTTGCCGTAAAGACCCCAAAGCAGGTGATTAGTCTTCTCTGACAACCTGTCCTTTTTGACTGTTAGTAACTCCCACCCATTATATGTTGGGCACAGTCCTAAAACCCATATTAAGCCTCATCTGCAGATACAGAAGGCTCATGGATCTCACTCCAGGTCAGGGCCCAGGGCCCACACTTGTTATGCATAAGGTAGTCAGACTTGTTTGCAGTTTTTTTTCTATAGGATCCTGCAGTCTTTAAACAGCAATAATGAGATCCCACAGGCATTATCCTTTAAAACATTCTCAGACTTTTAAACCAGTGGAACCTCAGGTTCTCTGCTTTACTGTGAACATTTTCATTCTATGGATAATATCACAAAACAGGAGAAGCCTCCTAATGGGATCATACTCACTGTGAGTGCAATGACCCTATATCCAATAATCCCTTTAAAGTGGAATTGTTGCTATGGTGAAGGTTTGTATGAGACACTTTGCTTTGCCATTTTATGACATGATGAGGTGATGGTGTTGTTGATCTTGCATGAACTGTTTCTATAAAGGAGCAGGGTCTCTGTTCAAATGTGGGGGAATAAGTTAAATCCTGAACAAAATGTTCTCTTTAAATGTGCAACGGATATGTTCCTATTGGCAGGCATGGACTTTCTCATTGGCAGCTATATTCCCAATAGCAGTTGTTCCTTTTCACAAGCAGGTGCATTTTAAGGTCCTTTTTACGTTTCTGGGTCTTTTCTGCCTCTCTTGCTCTGGATACTCTGGCCTTTCATGTTTTAAATTACTCTCCTAGTTTAATCCCAGCTTCCCTTGGTCTCAAGAGTCTCTTTACTGGTTCTGATATCTAGATAAGGATCTGATAATGAGAAAAGCTTTCTGTAAATTGCTTTAGATCTATCCTGTGCCTGCACAGAAACTTCCTTACATCTTTGAAAAGTGGCAGAGCATCATGACATCAGGCCTTGAATTTAATGGAAAAAAATATATAATAGTAATATAATACATATATATTCACAATAGATCTTATACTAATTAACTCCTCAAAAGGAAAATCATAATCTACATGCTAATCTATTAGCTTGTAGTTAACCTATGCATACAGTTACTCTTTTACTTTCTAACTGTGGGTGCTAACTGTCTTGGTGATCTATCTTGGTGATTTGAACAGTTCACCCTACTTAAATACCACTCCAAAAGTTCCAAGGGCTTGTTGGATTTAAATAAATGTCAGCTTAATTCAAAAGGAGCTGCCAGTCATACATATCATCATGTTTATATTTGTAAAGTGTGATTTGGTTCCTCCCTCAAATGAATTTGCCTGGATATAACAAAAAATAAATTGGTGTTTTTTACATTGAGTTAGATTGGGGATATGATTCTGACTGCATTTGTTTTTTAAAATCCCTTATGTATTGTGACTAGACCAAGATAAAACCAGGAAAAAATGCTTCATTTTCACTACAGTTCTCTCTTTGATGGTGAATGTTTTTTTTGAGGTTCCCTTGTGCATTCTAGCTGCAAAATATCAAATTGTATGTAATCCAGGAGCAACCACTACAAGATCCAAGCTAATCATAGACTGGCACAAAATGGGGAATGTGGGGCTAGGATGTAAAGGGAGAAGAAGAAACACAGGGAGAGGTAGAGAAAGAAAGAGACATGGAGATGTGCAGGGGTAGATAAGAAAGACTTGCATTTATATAGCTCCTTTCATGACCTCAGGATGTCCCAAAGTGCTTTACAGCCAATGAAGTACTTTTGAAGTGTAGTCACTGTTGTAATGTAGGAAACGTGACTGCCAATTTGCGCACAGCAAGCTCCCACAAAGAGCAATGAGATAATGACCAGATAATCTGCTTTTAGGTGTTGGTTGAGGGATAAATATTGGCCAGGACACTGGGGAGAACTCCCCTGCCCTTCTTCATATAGTGCCATGGGATCTTTTACATCCACCTGAAAGGGCCGATGGGGCATCAGTTTAACGTCTCATCCGAAAGACAGAACCTTGAACAGTGCAGCACTCCCTTAGTACTGTACTGGAGTGTCAGTACTAGATTTTGTGCTCAAGTCTCTGGAGTGGGACTTGAACCCACAACTTTCTGACTCGGGTGAAACTGCTACCATCTGATCCCAGCTAGCACCTATACACATAGAGAAACAAAAACACACGCACGCAGACTCATACATACTGACACACACGGAAGAGGAAAAAAAAGGCACATAAACGTGGAAGAAAGAGAAATGGAGATGTGCAGAGACAAAACAGGAAGATGGGATCATAGAGATAAACACAGCAGGAGAGAAGCTGAGCAACAGAAGCTCTCCACCTTTCCCTTTGTCTGTATGTACGTATCTCTTTCTTTGTACATTACAGTGTTTCTACTGAATGCTTTGAAAAATGAATGGAATGGGATTTGTGCTCAACTCCATCAGCATTCTGTTCAGGTTAGAGTTTGAACTGACAGTGTCTTCTTTTGTGTCATGTGGATGTAAATTCCAATCTTCATTAGATGGAACTAATATAAAGATTTATAATTTATCACGTGCAACACAAAAATCTAGACCATGCATACCATTCTGCCACTTATATTGTCCAGACCACTTTGAGGTTAATTCTAACAAGAGGAACTCCCTGATGAAAGAGTTGTCCTGTCCTTGTGAGGTATGTACAATACATCAGCTGTACACTGTTTCCAACGCCAATGTGTGTGTAAAGTCAGGCTGCAGGTACTACATTGTGTGCTAATGTGCATTATTTCTCATCTGTGAATGTAGTATCACTCCCTGAATAGGCCCACAATTTTAGACCTATACATGCTCATGCAGACTCTATTGAGAGATCATGACCTGATTTCTAAAGTAATTTATATGGTAGAGAATGAATTAAAATTAAATGCCCAGAACAGTGTAATATATATAAATAGAAAGAGAAAGATATAATGAGATGAAAAGCAGAGATAATACTGACTGTGTGTGTGTGTGTGTGTGTGTGTGTGTGAGATATTGGCAGGGAGAGAGAAAAAAGAGACAGGTACTGAAAGGCAACAAAGAGAGACAGGGAGAGCTACTGACTGAAAGATCAGTGCTGACAGAGGAAAGAGGACAGAGAAATACTGACCCATGAAAAAGAAGCAGAGAGAGATACTAATTGGGAAAGCAAGAGAAACAGGCCATTTGGCCCACCATGTCTGTGCTGGTGTTTTTCTCCACATAAGCGGCCTAGTCTAATCCCATACTCCTGCTTCTTCGCCATACCCTTTAATATTTCCCTTTTTCAAGAAACTAACTAATTCCTTTTTAAAAGGATTAATGGACGCTGCTTCCGCAACAGTTTGTAGCAGAGAGGAGAATCCCACATTTTAACCATCCTCTTAAGCATAGAAGTTGACAGCACTGAAGGAGGCCATTTGGCCCACTGGGGGAGAAATTGGTCTCCGTTGTGCCAAATTGGAAGCCGGCAACTTCCAGTGTGCAGGGGACTGCCTGAAACAAGTGTTAGGCTCCTTGAATATGCTAATCAGGGTCCTAACCTGATTTAGGACTCCACTCCCAAATTCGGCATAAACTAGGCAGAGCATGCGCTGTGCATGCTCCGCTCAATTTTTCCAGGCCTACAGCGGTCTAACCAGGGCTGGAGGCCAGCCACAATAAAGTAAGTAACTTTTAGTTAAACTTGTTTTTATGTGGAGCCTGGAGGGGCAGGTGTGCTCCTCCTGGCATCACCAGAGTACTGCGGGCTTCTGTCGGCCTGGGTTCACCCCCACCCCGTGGCTGGCTCGTCATCGTAGCCGGCTGATTTTCCTGAGGCCCCAACTGGTGAGCTGCATCGGGATGTCTGCAGTTTGCCGGTTATGTGCAGATGAAGCCTGCGGCCCAATTTGCAATGAACCTCGGGCTGGTTTCTGGCTCTAAACAAATTTCTCCGCCGCTGTGACAGATCTATGCTAGAGCTATCAAAAACTAATCCCACTTCCCTGCTCTCTCCTCTTATCCATATATCTTCCTCTGCTTCAAATATTTATCCATTTTTCCCTTAAAAGAAGCAATAGATCCCTGCCTTGAATACTTTCTCTGGTAGAACATTCCATGTTCCAACAACCCTCTGCATAAAGAAATTTTTCCTGGTCTCTCTCCTCACTCTGAGTGACAATGTTAAATTGACTTCCCAACCAGTGCAAATAGTCTTCCTATTCACTCTATCAAAATTCTTCAGAATTTTAAAAACCTTTAATAAACCTCCCTTGTAGCCTCCTCTGCTCCAGTAGAAATAGCCCCTCTGCATAAGATTATTTTCTAATCTCTCCTTTAATTCTTTTTGTAATTATTTTAAATTTGCCCCCTCTCATTATCAACTCACAAGCAATGGAATCAATCCATCGTTATTTATCTTATATAACCTTTAAAAATCTTGAAGACCTCTGTCAGATCACTGCTTAATCTTCTCGGTGCCAATAAAAAATGCCCTAACATGTCAAGTCTGTCTTCATAACTGTAACCCCACATCCACGATAAGATCCTAATGAATCTAGCACACCTTTTCGTTTGTTTTTTTATATCCTCTGTATAATGCGATTCCCAAAATTTAACATATTACTCCAACTGCTGTGCACTGTGGATAGATACTGACAGACAAGCAACAGCGAGAGACATACCAACAGCGGAGAGGAAGTGAGAGAGAGAGAGACAGACATTGACAAATGAGAGAGATAAACAGCCAGAGACAGATACTGACTGACAACAGAGTCAGTAAGAAATCCTGACTAGGGGGAGGGGGATGGGAACAGAAAGACAGATACTGACAGAGGGGTGGGGAGAGAGGGAGTGAGGAGAGAGTTAGTTACTTTACAGACGATTAAGTACTCTTTTTGAAGTGTAGTCGCTGTTGTAATCTAGGAAATGTGGCAGCCAATGTGCGCATAGAAAGATCCCACAAATAGCAATGTGATAATGACCAGATATTCTGTTTTAGTCATGTTGGTTGAGGGATAAATATTGGCCAGAACACCGGAGATAACTCCCCTGCTGTTTGTCAAATAGTGCCATGGGATCTTTTACGTCCGTCTGAGAGGACAGACAGGGCCTCGGTTTTGCGTCTCATCTGAAAGACTGCACTTCCGACAGTGCAGCACTCCCTCAGTACTGCACTGAAATGTCAGCCTAGATTTGTGCTCAAGTCTTGGACTTGGATTTGAATTCGCAACCTTCATGATTCAGTGGCGAGAGTGCTACCACTGAGCCACGGCTGACACCCAATAGCTACATATGTTGCAGTATAGCAGGTGCATTATAAGGTGGATAGATCAGTATATACGTTACAGTATAGTGAGTACATTACATAGAATTATACAAAAATTACTTGGGTTACCATACGAAAAGAGATTGTTCGGCCCAACTAGTCCATGTTGGTGTTTGTCCTCAAACGAGCAGTAGCGTTAGTCCCGTCTGCCTGCCCTGTTTCCATATCACTATATTCCCTTTGTCATGGAGGGCAGATTTGTATATATGTTACAGTATAGCGGGAGCATTACATGATGGACATGTATGTACATACATTACGGTATAGTGCGTGTGTTACACATTGGATAGATTAGTACATACGTGAAAGTATAGCAAATGTCACGTGCAAATCAGATGTTGGTTTATGATTGACTGTAGGTGGGCTGCTGGCACCAAGATTGGCATCGATATGTCAGGCACCAGTCTCCTGGTGCCATAGCTGCAACATAAACAGAGTTTGCGATTGGGCTATTTGTGTTTCTGATGTGACAGCAACCCTCAGGACTGTCAGTTCACCTGGACACCTGCAGAAATAATGCACCTTGTCAGTACTCTGCAGCTACATTTAGAAGTGTTCCCATTTGTAATGCTTGGGCTCTGGACACAAAGGCAGAGGAGTGATATACTGGATAGCGTAATGGTGCATTAGTCTTTCCTTTCATGAATGTGAAAGCTGTAACTGACGTCATGAGTCAGAGGAGAGCTCTAGTACAATGTTATGGTGTGCATTGAAGCAAAGTTTAGAATGGTTTGCAGCGCAGAGTGTGCTCAGGGTCATTAAGTGATCAGTTGCTCCTGGTAGTTGTCGCTTTTTAATTTCAGTGCTGCGAGTTTCCCGGAAGCTGGGATGCCAACGCATCAAAGCTGATCAAATAGCAGAGTGACAAAAAGAAAATGAACCACATCCTTTGGGAGTTAGCAAGAAAGATTCAGAATTGGCACCAACTTTATTGCTCATTGACGATTGCTCGGTGGGAGTACGGGGACTGTTTGGTACAGTGGATGGCCAACCCACAGCATTAGACTCCAATTGCTTTAAGCAGTTCTGTGATTTAAGGCAAATGGCTAAAACTGGCCTTGTTGATTGTGTTCTGTTATTCAGCATGTTTCACACATCTGCTTAAACCTTAATGACCTCAAAGATCAGCAGTACAGAACAGAGTACTCTTGTTCGTACCAAATTGGTTTTAGCAATGAGCAAAGCTGAGCTTCTCTTTAAAATGCAGCCAAGTGTAAAATCTCCCAAGGAAGAAAAAGATTTGAAAATGTAAGTGTGTTCCAGACTCTCTCTGGATTAACCTGAGGGTAGTGGTTACCTATCGATTAACTTGAGGGCCCCTTTCTCCCCTACAGCTTAACAGGAGGCTGGAGGATCCCACATGGATTAACGTGAGGGTACCAGACATCCCCGCCTTTAACCTGAGGGTCCCGATTAAAGTGAGGTTTGCGGACCCCCTACAGCTAAGCTGAGAGTCCCAGGTTCCCCCACAGAATAAATTGAGTGTCATTGACACATGGACTAACCCAAGGGTCCCAGAATCCTCTCTGGATTAACCTCAGTACTTTGGGTTCCAACACGATCTGAGGACCCCTATGGAATTGTCTGAGGGTACCAGCATCCCCTACAATTAACCTGACGGTTCTGGGCTCCCCACTGGATTAATGTAAGGGTCCTAGCTAGCCCAAAGAGTAACCCATGGTTCTACTATGACCATGTTGAATGACGAGGGTTCTCATCTCACTTCACAAAATAAAATACTGTGCCGTTTTGAATCAATTGTTTTGAGCGGCTAATCTTGCTTTTAACCCTTTGGCTGCGTGGAAGTGTCAGATGTGAAGATTTTTAAAAATAATTTTTCGGAACAGGACCAGGACTCTAGGCCCAACAATCCCATCCCTTTTTTTATAGATCAACCCCACCTTCTCAGCTTATCCCTCAATTTTTTCTGTCCCCAGACACATGTCTAATTGTCTCTTGACCCCATTGATACTGTCTTGCTTCAGTGCTCTTCCTAGTAACCTGCCCCACATTTGAAATACCCTTTGGATGTAAAAGTTCTAACTGACTTTCCTAGTCGCTCCTAACTTCAAATTTTTTAACTTGTGTCTCCTGGGATTTGAACCCTTCGCCACAGTAAACAATTTGCCTGGATCTGTTTTGTCAGTCCCTTAAATAATCCTGAAAACTTCAGTTAGATCACCTTAAAATCTCCTTGCAAAGAAACATAAGCTCACACTTTGCTTCAATCAAGCTGAGCCTGTTGGATTTGATTGTATAACAGGATTTCCATTTTCTTTGTTTACAGAATACTCTAGGATCAAGTGCCCTATAATTGTCCCATCCTTGAATATTCTAAGAGGAAAGGATTCAATGTTAAAGTTTTACCCAGTGACAGCCAGCCTCCTAATTGAAGGTGCCATTTCCAGTTATGATATTGTAGGCCTGGTCTTCACCTCCCAGCATGTCTCACTTCACTACTACTTCTTGTCATGTTACAATCCTTGGGCTGCCAGCAGATCCAGGGAAATTCCTGTCTCCCTGGGCCAGCTCGCACGGTGTTACACTGAAAGACGAATGTCGCATCAATAAATCTACTCAAACATCATTTTTGTGTAGGAATATTTACCCTGAGGTACTAAAATAAGCACCTAAAACACAACTTTAATTGGGAATTGTTATAATTCTGCTGGTCCTGCTATCTTTCCCCATTCGTTCTCTCTACTTTCCCATTCTCTGTTCAATTTTTTAAAAATTCTAACCGTTAATTTGATCTTATTTTTCTATTCTCATCTTACCTATCCTTTTCTATTTTATGATCTTTTCCTTCCTTTCTCCTACAAACAATTTTAAAAGGTGGGTTTTGATTGGCTAAAAACTTACTTCCAAGCTTAATTATTTTGAGCCAACCAATAGACACAACAGTGACAGTTGATGTGATCCTACTATGGACGTAAGCAGCTCAATCTCTGGTGTGCTATTTCATGTTAAACAGGAAGAGGCTGTTGACAAATGAATATACCCATCCTGTTCCCCAGTGTAATACCGCCACCAGACTATTAAGCTCACCTGGGCTATGCTAAAGGTTAAAGCCAGCCGCAAAGGCCGCTCTTCTGTCAGGGTGTCTTTGAGTTAAATTAAGACGTAGCCAACGAGGATGGCTGATCGCAATGTAGTGAAGATTTCGATTAAGTTCCAACAAACTTATAAATTACTTCTATTCATTAGTCCCTGTGGGGATACTCTGTTCATCTGTCTGATTACGCACATGAGCGAAACACGCAATTTTAGAACAGTAAATCTCTTTGATGTATTTGCGCTGCGTTGGCCCAGCGTCGAGTCTTTGCAATCTGCGTACTCTTTAGGGGGCCGGGAAATTGTTTCCACGACAAATCCAGTTCTCAGTCCGTTCTGCTGATGAATTGCAACAAGCTGCCTCTTTTATCAATCTTCTAATGACTTTAAATGTAATTTGTAGCAGAGTTAACCTACTGACATGTTAATTTATTTTTAATGTCTTAATCTGCATAACCTTAAGTTTCTAATTTGAAAGTGTTGTCAATCACCTGTCGTCTTGACGTTTTTTTTCCACCAGTTTCTCCCCTCCGCGGCTGAAGGTGCGGAGTCTTGCTGGGGTATGGCTCCATGGGTGCCAGGTCCTCTCCCATACCTGGTCCAATTGGCCCTTTTTCATGTGTGACTCTAGACATGTTTGGCCATCAGGGGCACCATAGCGAACTCAATCCCTTACTCACCCAATGTCAGGCTGATTTATACCCTCCCATCTCCCCAGTCCAGGAGTGCTGGGGCATCCCTACTCCTATCTCTGCTGAGACCAGATTACCCAGCACAGACCAGGGACTGAATGCAGAGAGGTAATTCTAACCTAACCTGCCCAGAGGGAAACAAGCAGATTTGGTTCGGCCGCTCATTTACAGCCCGTCCCATTTTACTCTCCATTGAGTTTCTCGCCCGGCGGGTTATATAGAATTACATAGAATCTACAGCACAGAAACAGGCCATTCGGCCCAACTGGTCTATGCCAGTGTTTATGCTCCACACGAGCCTCTTCCCACCCTCTTTCATCTAACCCCATCAGCATACCCTTCTATTCCTTTCTCCCTCTTGTACTTATCAGCTTCCCCTTAAAGGCATCTATGCTATTTGCCTCAACTACTCCCTGTGGTAGCAAATTCCACATTCTAACCACTCTCTGGGTAAAGAAATTTCTCCTGAATTCTTTATTGGATTTATTAGTGACTATCTTATATACCTTCTCTACGGCTACCCTATCAAACCCCTTCACAATTTTAAAGACCTCTATTAGCTCTCCCCTCAGCTTTCTAGAGAAAAAAGCCCCAGCCTGCTCAGTCTTTCCCGACAGTTATAACATCTCAGTTTGGGTATCATCCTTGTAAATCTTTTTTCCATCTTCTCCAGTGCTTCTATATCCTTTTTGTAGTATGGAGAGCAGGATCTGTGCACAGTACTCCAAGTGTGGTTCAACTAGAGTTCTATACAAGGTTAGGTTAAAATTACCCTCCAGGTCTTTCCAGATCTGTGTGGCTCACACCTCTGCCCTCTCAGGTGGATGTAAAATATCCCATGGCACTATTGCGAAGAAGAGCAGGGAGTTCACCCTAGTGTCCTGGCCAATATTTATCTCTTGACCAACATCACTAAAACAGATTATCTGGTCATTATCTCAATGCTGTTGTGGGTCCCTGTTTTGTGCAAATTGGCTGCTTCATTTCCTACATTACACCAGTAACTACACTTCAAAATACTTCATTGGCTGTAAAACACTTCGGGACACCCTGAGGTCGTGAAAGGCATTATATAAATGCAAGTTCTTGATCTCTCTTTAACCAATAATTTGTATAGGTTTACCCCTTTCCTTTTGTACTCTATAGCCCTTTTTATAAAGGATCCCATAGGCTTTTTTTCACAGATTTATGAGCTTGTCTTCTAACTTTTAATTATCTGTGTACCTGACCTCCTAAGTCTCTCTGCTCCTCTCGTTCTTCTTCCCAAAATGTATTATCTCACATTTCTCTGCATTAAATTTTATGTCATTTACTTGCCTCTGCCCTCCTGAAGTTGCTTCTAGTCTCCTTCACAGCTAACCACGCTCTCTGTTACTTTGACATTTACAATTGTTTTTCATTCATACATACATCACTCGGGTCCTTTTCTTTATTGACTACATAGGTGACTGTAAAACATTGTTCATCACTAAGGAATGTTCAGAAGCATGTAATAATACAGTACAATGCCAATATTGATTCTAGGTTTAATGGATGATAATCACACCTTTTATACATACTGGGTTCCCACAATTGTTTCTGGGTTGTAGTCGACTGGCTTTTATCCTCTCCTTCACTCCCAAATACAGCTTCTGTCTCATACCTTATAATACCAGTACTTTCTGAACTATCTTTTCTTCTTTCCTACTCTTTTTAATTTTAGTGATGTCCTGCACTGTGAACTTTGGCCTTTCACTCAGCTTTCTCAGTAATAATATATGGGAGGAGGGGGGGGGGAATCCCACTGGGCACTGTGTATAAAAGTAGGAGGGAAGAGGAGGTAGATTAGGAAATAATGGCATTATAAAGAATGAGATCAAGGGGGCATTTGGGAATGAGGGAGAGAGTAAAAAGCAGTCTGACAACAACCCAGGAACATCTGTACCCCTTATTCTGTATATGATCCAGTACTGAACCTACTTACAATGACACACTGTATATGCTATAACTTTTGATAGTTACTGAATCCTGACTTGTAATACCCTCCCCATAAAATTGGTACTCCAGTTACTGTGATCAATTTAATTGCAATAAATTGTTCCTGTTGTATTTCCCAAGTTTAAGAAAACCTCTAACAACCTTTTCAACTCCTTGTTTCAGTGTTCTCTCTGAGTTCAGATCTCAGACTTTACCTTAAGAGAGCAATGTTCAGGTTTCTTCTACTTTTCAATCCACAAGCTTTAGCTCTACTGAAGCTGAAATTTTCCCACCGACTCCTACTCCAATTCTTCTTCTCTAGAACCTCAAAACTGTGGAACTTCTTGCCTCCCTCAATCTTTCCTTCTTCCTACAAGCTTTTAGCAACCTTTTAACTGGCTTTTAACAACCAAACTTGGTGTCACCTAATCACAGTTTCCTGATTTACCTCATCTTCTCATGTTCTTTTCATCCTTGCTGGTGTCCTGCACTGTGGGCCTAGGACCTTCACTTGGATTATTCAGAAAAATTAAAATATCACCACAAGTCCATTAATTTTCTTACACATTCTCCCCACTTGACCACCCGTGGGATCATCAATACCTGCTCCCAACTGGAATGGCTGGGATTGCTCCCCATCCCTAACTGGACTGGCAAGAGTTGCTTCTATCCCCAATTCTGGCCCCTTGCATTCCCCTAATTTCCTTCGCTCCACCATTGGCGGCTGTGCCTTCAGCTATCTCAGTCCTAAGCTCTGGAATTCCCTCCCTAAACCTCTCTGCCTCTCTACCTCTCTCTCTCCTCCTTTAAGTCACTTCTTAAAGCCTACCTCTTTGACCAAGGTTTGACCTCCTGCCCTAATCTCTCTTTATATGGCTTGGTGTCAAATTTTGTCTGAAAACACTCCTGTGAAGCATCTTGGTATGTTTTGCTATGTCAAAGTTGCTGCATAAATGCAAGTTGTTGCTGTACCTCAACCAGACCATCACCATATAAAAATATGTAATGTTTTTAATGTCTAACCCATAGTCTCTGATAAGGATGTTACTGCAGGATACTCAAAATGGTGACCTGAAGGTTCAAGGGAGTATTCTGCCCCTAGAGGGATTGGAAGTCGTGAATCCCCAGTAAACTGAACTGGGCCATAATGGTTCTAGCCATGAAGTCCTGAAATTGGGCCAATTGATTTCACTTCAGCTGCTTTCTGACCCCTCTGCTCTTATGTGCTGTGATTCAGCATCTGCAAGAGACAGCAGTGATGCTGATAAGGGTTTTTATAACATCATTTCAGAAGATTTATTTGCTCTGGCACTTGTGTTTGATATCCAGCATTAGAGGTTTACATATTGCTTTGTTTTTCTAAATGTTCATGACAGGTACAATGTTTGTACTCTGAAATCCCCTATCAATGATTCAAGATGCAGTGTCTACATAGTCACCAAATCTTGGAAAGATTTTGTGTCACTCTGCGTGGGGAGAACTGGGAAAGTATACTCCGACCCGGAGATGCATGTACTCCAGCCAGGAGCCACTTAACCTGTCACTATAACTGTGGATGTCACCTTCACATAATCGCACTTTGCGATGTCCACAAGACTACTGTGCTGCTTACCATACAGATGTGTTTGGAGCGTATCACAAGCATCAACTTCAAATAAATCCTGTCATGTTAGGATTCACCATCAATTTTTAAAATAGCCTCTTGTCGAGATGATGCTGAATTTGTATTTCTGCCACTAGATTCGATATAGTTCAGCTAATTCATTTGCGAAACAAATCCAGTTTTAAAAAATCATTTTTTTTTGCTTGATGGAGTTAGACGAGGATGGTTCCTGAAATCTCCTGACCACTTTAACTTCCAGTTAACGGACTCTGCCACTTACAGTTGCTTGGTATAATGAATGGTTTTTACTGCTGTTGACTGGAGTTTGGTGGAATAAAGGGATCCATATCCAGGAAGGAGACAAGGAACGCTGCCCTATTCCAGTTGAGCCTCAGCTCATTGTGAACGTTTTCAGAAAGTGGTGAGTCAATGCCCAGTACTTCCTGACCTCCTGGTTGAGGGATTTTCAGCAGCAAACATCCTAAAGTAAGAATTAAAAATACTTCTTTCAAACTCGTCTGAAATTTCTATGTCTTTGCCTGTTCGTTCCAATTCCATGTTGGATACAGCACTTAAAATAATTGGGATTCTTAACATTCATTGATCTCTGTGTGCTGGACATGTTTCTTATTCAACTTCTAACCAGAATGAATACCCAGCTTAGTAAAGAAAGAAAACAAAACGGGGGTAATTTTGACTTTGGCGATAGTGTAAAATGGGCGATAACGGATCAGCCGCCCGTTATACATCTCTCCAGGTTTTCATTTCTATCAGTGGAAATGATAGTTAGCAGCTTCCTCACGTCGTCTTCTAAAGGGACTGACTTGTTATGGGGCTCAGTTTGACAGGTCAATCTTCCTCACCCAAGTGGCCATTCTTCATATGTAAGCGTAGACAGTGAGTGTTGGCAGGTGATTCAACTGAGGAGTACATTGCAGTCATCTGAAATTCTGTCCTCCCCCAACCTCCCCACACTCAGATTTCAAGCAAAGGGTTGCTGGATAGTGATCATTAGCTGGAACACTAGCTGAGTGCTGAAGTCCCATTGTACTGCCCACAATTTTAGTTGGACAAATGAGATCAAAAGCAATGAAGGGCAGTTTTCATCTCAACCTACATGGTGGTTTTGTGAACTGTCATTTTGGTTGATATCAGCTAATGCAGCATATTGGAGAATTGAACCTGGGTCTTTCTTGCTCTGGATAAACTCCATATGTCTTTAGGGAAAACTATACTTGGTTGCTTTAATGCTTTTTGCTTCTGAGGAACTCTGAATAAATGATGCCAAATCAACACTTAGTAGTTGTATACACTGTCACTACATTCAGATATTCAAGAATCCAGTTAAGTTAATGTCATCCCATGGGGTACAAACCATGTTAATGAATGACTTTGACTGTACAAGCGAAGAGTTTGATATCTTTTTACGATGAACGTTTCTCGTTCAATTTACAAGCATAAAATTCAGGACAACAGAGACTCTTTAACTTCAGTAAATAGTGAATCACTGGGACCCAGGAGAGCTGGTGATGCAGGCCGTGAGAAATCTATGATTAGGTCATATGTTGTCGGCAGACACCAGTCTTTCAGCAGCACAGAGTAAGACAACCCAAAGGGATGGTAACACTCCAATGAGTCTGCCTGGCTTCACTATATTAACACTGTCTGAATTGCTTGGGATAAAATAACATTGTTTTTACAATGCCCAATACTAATTGTCATTTTTTTATATAGGCCAATGATTAGGGTTGCCAACTCTGAACATATTCCTGGAGGTTTCATCACATGACCTCCTGCCTCCAACCACCCCGCCCGCGCACACTCGCTATTGGTCACCTGACATGTCCAACCACATGGTGCACAGCCTTCCTATGCCAATCGGAAAGTGAATAGACTCTTCAGGATTCCTGACCACATGATTCTTGGGTACGGTAGGATAGTGGTTATGTTACTGGACTAGTAATCCAAGAGGCCTGAACTAATAATCCGGAGTCTTGAGTTCAAATCCCGCCACGGCAGCTGGGAAATTTAAATTCAATTAATTAAAATTCAATTAATTAAATAAAATCTGGAATTAAAATACTAGTATCAGTAATGGTAGCCATGAAACTACCAGATTGTCGTAAAAACCCATCTGGTTCACTAATGTCCGTTAGGGAAGGAAATCTGCAGTCCTTACTCGGTCTGGCCTATATGTGACTCCAGACCCACAGCAATGTGGTTGATTCTTAATTGCCCTCTGAAATGGCCTAGCAAGCCACTCAGTTGTAAAATCTTGCAAAAAAAAGTCATAACAAGAAAAAAACCGGAAGGACCACCCGGCATCGGACCACTAGGCACCGGACACGACAAAGGCAAACCAAGCCCAGTTGACCCTGCAAAGTCCTCCTCACTAACATCTGGGGACTTGTGCCAAAATTGGGAGAGCTGTCCCACAGACGATTCAAGCAACAGCCTGACAAAGCCATACTCACAGAATCATACCTTTCAGCCAACGTCCCAGACTCTTCTATCACCATCCCTGGGTATGTCCAGTCCCACCGACAGGACAGACCGACCAGAGGTGGCGGTACAGTGATATACAGTCAGGAGGGAGTGGCCCTGGGAGTCCTCAACATTGACTCTGGACCCCATGAAATCTCATGGCACCAGGTAAAACATGGGCAAGGAAACCTCCTGCTGATTACCACCTACCACCCTCCCTCAGCTGATGAATCAATCCTCCTCCATGTTGAACACCACTTGGAGGAAGCACTGAGGGTAGCAAGAGCACAGAATGTACTCTGGGTGGGGGATTTCAATGTCCATCACTGCTACTGACTGAGCTGGCCGAGTCCTGAAGGACATAGCTGCCAGACTGGGCCTGCGGCAGGTGGTGAGCGAACCAACACGAGGGAAAAACTTACTTGACCTCGTCCTCACCAATCCACCTGTCGCAAATGCATCTGTCCATGACAGTATTGGTAGGAGTGACCACCGCACAGTCCTTGTGGAGACGATGTCCCGTCTTCACACTGAGGACACCATCCAACGTGTTGTGTGGCACTATCACTGTGCTAAATGGAATAGATTCAGAACAGATCTAGCAGCTCAAAACTGGGCAACCATGAGGTGCTGTGGGTCATCAGCAGCAGCAGAATTGTATTCCAGCACAATCTGTAACCTCATGGCCCGGCATATTCCTCACTCTACCATTACCAACAAGCCAGGGGATCAACCCTGGTTCAATGAGGAGTGTAGAAGAGCATGCCAGGAGCAACACCAGGTGTACCTACAAATGAGGTGCCAACCTGGTGAAGCCACAACTCAGGATTACATGCATGTTAAACAGCGGAAGCAACATGTTGTAGACAGAGCTAAGCGATTCCACAACCAATGGATCAGATCAAAGCTCTGCAGTCCTGCCACGTCCAGTCGTGAATGGTGGTGGACAATTAAACAACTAACGGGAGGAGGAGGCTCTGTAAACATCCCCATCCTCAATGATGGCAGAGTCCAGCACGTGAGTGCAAAAGACAAGGCTGAAGCGTTTGCAACCATCTTCAGCCAGAAGTGCCGAGTGGATGATCCATCTCGGCCTCCTCCCGATATCCCCACCATCACAGAAGCCAGTCTTCAGCCAATTCGATTCACTCCACGTGATATCAAGAAACGGCTGAGTGCACTGGATACAGCAAAGGCTATGGGCCCCAACAACATCCCGGCTGTAGTGCTGAAGACTTGTGCTCCAGAACTAGCTGCGCCTCTAGCCAAGCTGTTCCAGTACAGCTACAACACTGGCATCTACCTGACAATGTGGAAAGTTGCCCAGGTATGTCCTGTCCACAAAAAGCAGGACAAATCCAATCCGACCAATTACCGCCCCATCAGTCTACTCTCAATCATTAGCAAAGTGATGGAAGGTGTCGTCGACAATGCTATCAAGTGGCACCTGCTCACCGATGCTCAGTTTGGGTTCCGCCAGGACCACTCGGCTCCAGACCTCATTACAGCCTTGGACCAAACGTGGACAAAAGAGCTGAATTTCAGAGGTGGGGTGAGAGTGACTGCCCTTGGCATCAAGGCAGCATTTGACCGAGTGTGGCACCAAGGAGCCCTAGTAAAATTGAAGTCAATGGGAATAAGGGAGAAAACTCTCCAGTGGCTGGAGTCATACCTAGCACAAAGGAAGATGGTAGTGGTTGTTGGAGGCCAATCATCTCAGCCCCAGGACATTGCTGCAGGAGTTCCTCAGGGCAGCGTCCTAGGCCCAACCATCTTCAGCTGCTTCATCAATGACCTTCCCTCCATTATAAGGTCAGAAATGGGGATGTTCGCTGATGATTGCAGTGTTCAGTTCCATTCGTAACCCCTCAAATAATGAAGCAGTCCGAGCCCGCATGCAGCAAGACCTGGAGAACATCCAGGCTTGGGCTCATAAGTGGCAGGTAACATTCGCGCCAGACAAGTGGCAGGCAATGACCATCTCCAACAAGAGAGAGTCTAACCACTTCCCCTTGACATTCAACGGCATTACCATCGCCGAATCCCCCACCATCAACATCCTGGGGGTCACCATTGACCAGAAACTTAACTGGACCAGCCATATAAATACTATGGCTCCAAGGGCAGGTCAGAGGCTGGGTATTCTGCTGCGAGTGACTCACCTCCTGACTCCCCAAAGCCTTTCCACCATCTACAAGGCACAAGTCAGGAGTGTGATGGAATACTCTCCACTAGCTTGGATGAGTGCAGCTCCAACAACACTCAAGGAGCTCGACACCATCCAGGACAAAGCAGCCCGCTTGATTGGCACCCCATCCACCACCCTAAACATTCACTCCCTTCACTACCAACGCACTGTGGCTGCAGTGTGTACCATCCACAGGATGCACTGCAGCAACTCGCCAAGGCTTCTTCAACAGCACCTCCCAAACCCGCGACCTCTACCACCTAGAAGGACAAGAGCTGCAGGTACATGGGAACAACACCACATGCACGTTCCCCTCCAAGTCACACACCATCCCAACTTGGAAATATATCGCCGTTCCTTCACCGTCGCTGGGTCAAAATCCTGGAACTCCCTTCCGAACAGCACTGTGGGAGAACCGTCACCACACGGACTGCAGCGGTTCAAGAAGGCGGCTCACCACCACCTTCTCAAGGCCAATAAATGCCGGCCTCGCCAGCAATGCCCACATCCCATGAATGAATAATAAAAAAAATCACACAGCATTTTCCCCCATGTCCAATATTTTTATAATTAGTGAATCAAAAGTGTTCAAAGAATTTTTTTTTTTTAAAAACACTTTTTTTTAAACGCCCCTATGATTTTTCTCCTCGGTTGTTCACAGCCGTGTCCTGGAGATTGGTCTTTAATTTCTGGAGACTCCAGGGCAAACCTGGAGGGTTGGCAACCCTACTTATGATGGCCATTGCTGAAGTCAATAAACAATAACATGGTAGTCTATTACTTTATTTTGAAGGATTCTCGTACAGGTTACCCTTCCTGCTGTCAGTTTATTGATGTATTTGGACAGCTGTACCTTGGTTCATTCAACTCGTCGTTAGCCAGACCACCTTATCAGGGGTGTGGTGTCGGTATTATTTTATTCTAATATTGGGCCGGAAATTGCTTGGAAAAGAACAGTGGACTCAACATCACTCACGATTGTTAGTGGCCGAGTTGCGGAGCAAGTTCCAGTGTTCACACATGCGCCGACAAACGCAGAAATCCAGAACTTGCTCTTCCTGGTTCACTGGCGATCTGTCAGCTTCTCCTTAAAGGGATATTGACGGCTGCAATCAATGGACCAGCGCCAACTTGCTCTTCTGCCCAGCTGGAAAGTAACTAATATCGCCACAAAACAGGTACCCTTAAAAATACCAGGTCTAAACTAAGTTTTAGCAACTAAAGATTAACTTTTAAAAATGTGGAGTCTCATTACTCCTCAATTTAATAATTTTTCCTTCTGTCTCTTCTATTTAATTCGATTATTGCATAACCTCTCTTTTTTCGCTGTCTCTAACTGTTTTTACAAATGATTTTATTGTTGCAGCTTTCACTTCTTGGTTTTTACGTGGCAGCTTGTTTTGACTCTTTGCGGTTTTTCAAGGATCCTGCAATCTGATTGGTCGAGGGGAGAGAGTGATCCTCTCACTTCTCCCATGGTGCTATCTTTGCTGGAACTAACGCTGGGCTCTTCTCTGCTTCCTATTCGAGGAAGTGCCCGGAATAACGACCGGAATAACAACCGTAATAACTTAGTGGGTTAGTATAAATCTATGGAGTGGCGAGCCATTGTTGGTTTGCCGCTCAGAGCAATTTCCGGCCCAATATCTTTTCTTTGACAAGCCCAGATGAACCGCCAGGGCCTTAATGCAGGACAGAAGCAAAGTTGAACAGAGTAGGAGAGATGATAGGGTAAATCTGGAGACGATGGTTCGGTGACGCCAAGTTTTGGTTTCAGAAGCCTGAATGTTGTAGGAGAATGGGAAGACTGAGAAATTCGGCAGTTTCAAGGCCCTGGGAAAGAGTGAGTTGAGGAGGAGAGGGTATGATGAATTTTGTTTCAATTTCTGAAAGGCAAGTCCTCGCTGCCTCACAATTTTTGTGAGATGTTTTCTTTCTCACAGGCACAATGGGCCGAATGGCCTCCTTCTACGCTGTAAGGTTCTAACTGACTGCGAATTTTGAGAGATTGCTCTATCAACATAAGTAATAAAAAAAGGCAATAATACAATAATAAATCTTCTATTCTTAAAAATAGAAGAAATTGTATTTATTACTTTTTGCTGGGAAAGATATTTACTCTTTGAGCCCGTATGCTGTGGCTTTGAGTCTCACAAACCTCAGGGATGTGTGATGGAATGTAAATAATGCAGTTTGAGAAAAATAGTTGCAGTGATTTTACAAGATTTACAGAACAAATCATTCATATTAAACTTATTTATAATCTCCAGCAGCTTCTATTTTCTTTGTACTGTTCTGAAATGCAGCCTAAATACTGAGGAAAAACAATGTTTATTGAGAGCTTTGCAATTTTGAAGGCAGGAGCTCAATATAAATTCATGATATGGAATTGAGTCTGAATTAAATGAATTTTAAAGAAAACATCTCCTTGTGTCCTCTCTGTCTCCCTGACTTATAGAATTAGCTATCGCCTGTCTCAGCTGGCGTATTCAAAAAGGAGTCGCATGGATTTCTGACTTGCAGGTAGTCTGAGGTAGGAAATAACTGAAAAATGAGATCAGCACTGGGAACTTCCTTGGGGATTCTCCCGATCATACTGTAACCCTGCATAGGCACATAAATGGGGTTGACCGAATGGGAGAACCAACAAGAAAATTCCCGGCATATGTTCTGAAACAGGATTTGGAAAAATTCAAGCCAATGGGCTAAACACCCGGCCTGAGGTTTTGGGGCCTGGAGCAGGCATAAGCCCAGCTTCTTATGCCTGGCTTATAGCTGCTGATTGGCGCCCACAGTTCACCTGATTTATTCTGATGAGGCACGAGGACTGATTTACTCAGTGCTCGGCTCTCTCCGTTCTGGTGCCCCATTGGGATCACACCGGGTTTTGGGGCACTAAGGAAATTAGGTGCCGTTGATCCTCTACTATAGGGAACACTCATTTTCTTCCCCTGCCTTCCTCAGGAGAAAAAAAATCAAACAGTGCTATTTAATATCTATCAAATGCTTAATCCCCCTTCCCAACAGATACCAATCCAACTCCTTTTAAAATTGCGAACTGACTCTGAATCAGCTCTTTTCTCTCGCAGTTTGTTCCACAAGTCCACCAGCCTGCTGTTTAATTTATTTTAACCAATCACTATGCTAGTATGTGAAAGACCCATAAAGAGATGAGGGTAGAATCAGAATAGACCGTGGCTCTGGTACCAGAAAACTGGAAAATAATTAAAGGTTTTCCAGTTTTGTCAGAAACTCGATCCTGAGAATTCCGTTAACTTGCTGTTGACAGCTGCAAAACATTGAAGTCAATTATTAAAGAAGCAAGCCAAAATAAAGTGAATCACTTCAAAGCAACAGACAGTTCATGTCCAACAAATGGACTGGAAATCTTTGAGTCTGTAGCAGAATTGGGGGCTGAGGGTAATGCGGCAGATTTTAACCTAACCTACCCAGCGTGAAGTGATCGGATCGGCCGCCCATTTTAAACCCCGCCCAATTTTATCGTCCGTTGACTTCAACGGAGTGTAAAATCAAACGGTGTATGAAACGGGTGGCTGATCCGATTGTGTCATTTTCCTGCCGGGCAGGTTAGGTTTTTTTTTTATTCGTTCATGGGATGTGGGCGTCGCTGGCAAGGCCTGCACTTATTGCCCATCCCTAATTGCCCTTGAGAAGGTGGTGGTGAGCCGCCATCTTGAACCGCTGCAGTCCATGTGGTAAATGTTCTCCCACAGTGCTGTTCGGAAGGGTGTTCCAGGATTTTGACCCAGCGACGATGAAGGAACGGCGATATATTTCCAAGTCGGGATGGTGTGTGACTTGGAGGGGAACGTGCAGGTGGTGTTGTTCCCATGTGCCTGCTGCCCTTGCCCTTCTAGGTGGTAGAGGTCGTGGGTTTGGGAGGTGCTGTTGAAGAAGCCTTGGCGAGTTGCTGCAGTGCATCCTGTGGATGGTACACACTGCAGCCACAGTGCACCAGCAGTGAAGGGAGTGAATGTTTAGGGTGGTGGATGGGGTGCCAATCAAGCGGGCTGCTTTGTCCTGGATGGTGTCGAGCTTCTTGAGTGTTGTTGGAGCTGCACTCATCCAGGCAAGTGGAGAGTATTCCATCACACTCCTGACTTGCACCTTATAGATGGTGGAAAGGCTTTGAGGAGTCAGGAGGTAAGTCACTCGCCCTCTAAATATCTAGACTTTCAGGCAGCATTTGATAAGGTGCCTCACGTGACTTTTGGCTAACGTGTAAGCTCTTGGGATCGGTAATGGCAGAGATTATACGTTGGAAAATACATTTGGTAAACAGGAAGCAAAGAACAGTGGTCAATGGCAAGGGATCTGCCTGGACAGCTGTGACCACCTGGGTCAGGCAGGGATGAGTCGTGGGATGTTTGCTGTTAACAGTATTTATACCAGGTTAAAGGATTAACAGAATGTCTAAATTTGAAAGTAACACATTGTTGATGAACATGGGATGTTCAGATGAAAAGTGTTAAAACTCAGAGAGATCCGCAGAGACGTAGAAAATAGAGAGATGCATTACAAATTAAAGTTGAGAACTATAAAGTAACACTCATTTGTTCTTAAAATAGAAAACAAGATTGCAGAGCAAAGGGCATAACAAGTAAGGTGCCTCAGGGTAAAGCTCTGGCCAAGAAGGTTGACCTTTGAAAGCACCATCACAGTGTTTGGCAGCAGCTTCAAAGTGTTAGAATGGGAGTATATGGAAGTAAATCAATAGAGTAGAAACCCACAGAAGTGTTACCGACGCTATGAGTCATTAGCAAAACCTCACACTGAGTGCTGTGTCCAGCTAAGGGTTGCCAGACTTCTAAAAGCATGTGGAGACAATAGAAAGTGCTCCGAGGTGATTGCCAGTTTTAGTTTATTTGAGCTAAATGGAGAGGCTGAGGGAAATAAATGTGTCGTCACTGGGGGGGGGGGGGGGGGATAAAAGGTTACAGTGGAAATCAAATTTGATCCAATTGTTGTTAACATATTTAGAGAGACTTGATAATGGGGATGTAGAGAGATTTTGTGCCAAACAAGGATAGGAGAACTAGAGGACAGGATTATTAATGGAGAATCCTTGGTATTGGTAAATACAGGGCAAGGAAAAGGAGCTGGATCAGAGAACAAGGTGGATAGGGTAATGGATTTCTCTCAACCCCACATTCCAATGTTATTTTCTTGATGGACGGGGTTGGTGACAGCCCCAGCCTGGTCCTGGATTCAGGGGAATGGGGGATGTTTATATTCAGCTCACAACAGCGCTTCAAACATGTACTGTTCAAATTCGTACTGGATAAAACAAATCAGAACCACAGGATATTCTGAGTGTTTGAAAAGATTGAGGACTAATCAAGAATGATTATATTTGTGCGTTGTTGCAGAAAGGTTCATTGGATCTGTTCTCTGAACTGTTTCATCGCAGAGTTTTCTTTGGAGGTGGCCTTTTAACATTCAGGGTTTAATTTGAGACCGTGTTCAGAGCCAACAGAGCTAAAGAGAAAAAAAATGCAAGTGCTGAAAACCTGAAATAAAAAAGAAAAATGCTGGAAATGTACAGCAGGTCCCAGCATCCAGAAAAAGAAGAGACAGGCTAATATTTCTGGGTTAGACACTTGGTCAATTCTGGAAACTGGAAGATAAGTGACCCCTTTAATAAGACTGAGCAAAGTGAAGGGGGAGACAGGAGACCAGGTAAAAGAGGCAAGTATACAGACTCCTATCACATTGAGGTAAATATTCCTCTATAGCACTCCCAGTGTAGAGCTGTATATGATGGAGCACATAATTTGGGCACCTGTCCAATTCACAGGCTTACGATTCTCTGATATGTGCTATCAGCTCTGCACTGGGAGCAGAAAAAAATAAATTGACCTCAGACTGGAAGTTAATGGGTTTAACACCAAATAAACAAATGATTTTTAAAAAAAAGCTGGGTAATATACAAAGCTTATCTTAGTCAGTGAAAGAGCATTAGAAAGACAAAAGAGGTAGTAAAAACTGCACCATGGGTCATTGATTGGAAGGTGGATGAAAAAAAGTGCCTGGAATATGGAGGAGACAGCTAAGGCTTGAAGTTACTAAAGCCAGTGTTCAGACCAGAAGCTGCAAGGTACCCAGGAGAAAGGTGAGATACCATTCCTGACATTTGCTTTGAGCTGGTTGGAACAGTGTAGGGAACCAAAGGCAGAATTGTCAGAGTGGGAAAAGAAGAGGTGTCACAGAAGGAGGTGGCAATCACATCTGCAGACAGAGCAGTCAGTAAAATGGTCAGCCAGTCTGTGTTCCAGAGCGGAGGAGACTGCACCACAGAGCAGTGCATACAGGCTATTTGGTTGGAGTGCGTCATTGCTTCACATGGAAGGTGTTCTTTTGACCTGGATTATGTTGTGGGAAAAGCTGAATGAACTATAGTTGCATTGGTCTATTTGCATGGGAAGGTGGCAGCCAGCAGAGGGGGTGATGGAAGAATGAACAATGGGCAGACACGGTGAATCTACCTGAAACTGGAATCCTTATTCCAAGTGAATCCTGACCCATCCAGTTCTGATTGAATTGGATTTTATATCTGGTCTGGAGCTCACCCACCCTTTGTTGTCTCTCTTACGCAACTGAATTTCCTGTTTCAATACAAATAAATTAACGAGCAATATTAAAGACTATTGGTGAGATGCAAATCCCCACAGTATTTACAGTGACAGATTTCAGAGCTTTATAACCTATCCTGATATAAAAATTTGGATGATATATTGGTAGATCTGACCTGGTGTTGCTCTCTTGCATGTATTGGGCTCCTATCCATGATGTATTGGTGAAGATAACGTTTTAAAAATCGATTGTAAGCTTTTTTATTGATAAACCGCATCTTTCATGTTGCACTGTTTTCTGATGCCCTTCAACCCATGAATACTGGGTATCAGAAAGGATGTCCCAACCAAAAGTGATTGGATTGCAAATTTGCAGTTGAACAGATGGCCTTGCCCTAGAGGCAAGAATATCAGTCAGTGGCTGTGAGGTACTCTTACACCTCCAGATGATGTGGAGATGCCGGTGATGGACTGGGGTTGACAATTGTAAACAATTTTACAATTGTCAACCCATTCACCTGAGGAAGGAGGAAGCCTCCGGAAGCTTGTGAAATTTAAAATAAATTTGTTGGACTATAACTTGGTGTTGTAAAATTGTTTACAACCTCCAGATGATGGCTCAGCAGGGACATGGACAGACTCTGGACTAGAGTGCACTTGCCCAGCTTCTCATGGGAGAATGATGAGTGGTACAGCAGGGCCTACAATGACCAAGAGACAATCACTTACAAAGTGGATGTAGTGAGGAGGTTTTTAAATAGTAGATGTGGTATTTTCACTGTTAACACTGTCAGATAGCGGTAGGAGCTCCACCAAAATTGCAGCTTTGAGAAAGGGTCTCTACTCAAAATGTTACCCTGGGATAATTCCCCACATGCTGCCTCATTAGCAGTGAACGTGGGGGGAGCGGAGATAAGGATACAACATTGTAGCCCTGATTTTTCTATCCCATGCTCGCTATGGCCAAGACTCTGTGTAAGGAGTGGACCCCCATGGACCACCTTTTCTGTTTTCAGATACTAACAGACCTGCCATGTATTTCTAGCAATTTTTGTTTTTATTTCTGATTTTCAGCATTTGCAGGGTTTTTTGTGCAATCTTTTTACAAATCTGTCTTTCCTGTCTTTCATCTCTGTCTCTCCTCTTATCCACTTTCTCATTTCAATCTCTTGTCTGTCTGTCTCTCGTCTCTCTCTCTCTCTCTTCCCACTCTTGTCTCTATTTTCTCTCTCATTTATTTAAGGACTGCAGCCCACAGTTTGCTAATATTGCAAACAGTAATTTCCAGGTTTACATGCGTAAAGCCAGTTAATTGGAACTCTGATGTGTGTTGCATAATGAAAAAAGCTTTTCAGCAGTATCACAGAAAACACTCTCTGCAAGAGAATGGCCCTTAAAGGGACACTGCATCCATGAAAAAGCGTTTGGCAAATTTCTTGTTATTGGGAAGGATATCAGCTTGTGTCATTTTAATCTTGACATTGTATACAAAGGATGTGATGTAAATGATGTCATCTGTTTATAAACAGTATAAACGTGGTAATGATCTGGAATGCTCTGCCTGAAACGGTGGTGGAGGCAGATTCAAAGGGAATTGGATAAGTACTTGAAAGGGAAAAAAATTGCAGGGCTATGGGGGAAGGGTGTGGGGGGGTGGGACTAACTGGATTGCTCTTGCAGAGAGCCGGCACAGGCTTGATGGGCCAAATGGCTTCTTTCTGTGCAGTAACCATTCTACGATTCTACGTTTGGTAAGTGCATTTTTTGGAGAGGCTGTGGCCTTTTAATCCATGTCAGCAATGCTGAGGATTGCAAAATGTTCCTTCGTTCTGCTTGATTCAGTCACTCTGCTGCAGAATATTCCGGAATCGTTTGTGCAGAGGTTGTGTGACAGCTGTGCACAACCGTTCAGCTCTCTTAAGTGTTTAATATTTGCTTTTTATTATTCTTGAATGTAAATTCAATGCAGCTCGCCTCGCTGAATAAATATAAAACCCACTGCTAACTGCTTCTGTGACATTTGGATGAATTGGAGCCAATTAACCCTTTCCCACAAGCCACGGCTGGAAACAACCAGCATCCAAGTTGGCCGCAGACAGTCTACAGACGACATATCGTATCATTTCTATATTCCAGCTTTTACAATTAGTTCCAGCTTTTCCTTGATTGGAAAATGCAGTTTTAGTTTCTTTTTTTAAACTAAGAAACCTGGGTGAAAGTCCAAGGCCTGTGGCATAGTGGGGAGGCCTGTAGTGCAGTACAAGTCCTGTAGTGCGGGACAAAGTAGGGTTGCCAACCCTCCAGGATTGTCCTGGCGTCTCCAGGAATTAACGATTAATCTCCAGGACACTGCTGCGAGCAAAACCAGGGAGAAAAATCATTGGGGCATTACAAAAAAAAATGTTTTCTTTTCATTTTCGTTGAACACTTTTATTTAGTCATGAAAATATTCAAGATTGGAAAACATTTGACAGACAGTTAAGAATCATCCAATGTTTGCCTACCAATTGGTGGGGGAAGGCTGTAAACCATGAGGATGGATGTTTTACATGATTAATGGCGGAAGGGTGAGGACGGAGTGGTTGGAGACACAAAGCCATCTGATGAAACCTTCAAGAACATGACCAACCGGAGTTGGCAACCCCAGGAAAAGGCCTGTAGTGCAGGGCACTAGCAAGACTGAAAAGACTAAACGAGTAGACAGGGTAAATCAGGAAGTTGTGGTTAGGTGATGCTGAAAGCCTGTAAATTGTAGGCAGAAGAGAAGACTGAGGGGAGTGAGGAGTTCCACATTCTTGAGGTTTTGGGAAAGAATGACTTATTAAAATTTATTGCTAGCCAATAATTATGGGAGTGGTTCTTAAAATGTAACTATTTAAGGTTTAATGTAGTTTGAAGATGGCAGGAATTAAACTCAGTCTAGAAAACAGGGCAGCCATGTTGTAGAGTGAAAGAGGGTTAAATGGCAAACAGATACTTTAAGGCATGACGTGATACAGTGTCGGGGGCGTTGGTGTGACATTCTCCGAGCTGTTCCTCAGCTTAGTTTATTGCTAACAGAATATTAACTATCATGCTGCAATGCTGATGCATCTCTTGGTTGGAGAAAATCTGTGTGTGTTTTCAAAAACAGCCCTAAACGCCCCCACAGCCACCTTCTCAATGCTTACTCACTCTTTTGATATATTTGCTTCCCTTTGTCTGGGGCTCTATTTAACATTTTTAATGCAGCATTCTTGTGAACTGTATTTGTCACTGTGTGGGGGTGGGGGGAGGTGGTGGTGCGGTGGTGTTTGTTAGTTGTGCTATTATTCCCCTCCGATTTCCGTCCCTTTTCTCCCCTCCTTTCCTGGAAACACTGCCTGAGATGCAGCTCCATGGGTGCTGGCCATTCTCCGGTACTTCGCACAATGGGCCATTCCGCGTGGACAATGAGTGGGGACAATGATGTCCTCATCCACCGTTCACATGCGAACTTTCCAACAGGGGTCACTGGATGGTCATCACTCTTAGGAACCCTGGCGTGTTTATTTTTCTCTGAGGCGCTGATGCCAAACGTAGCGACTGTGGTGTTGCCCCTTGGATGAGCTCAGTTAACTCAGCACCTGGGACTTGCATCTTTAGTATCACAGCCGGCAATACAGGTGCATACTGAGCCATTAAAGGAGCTGCACTGTGGCTGAATGGAGATGGGCTACAGTTCCACTGAACAGAAATTTAAAAAAAACTATTTTCTGTCTCTGCCTATTCTGTTCATTCCTGATTACTCGAATGAGCCAGTTTGACTCATGGGTACACCTGTTGACAATTGGCATTACAGTCTGAATTCCTGTGGGCTGAACACTCTGCACAGATTCAACTCACCACAGGAAGCTGCAGGGTGACTCATATTTTCAGTTTAAGTATCTCTCTCCCATCCACCCTTCAGGCTAAAGATTATGTACTTTCAATCCTACTGAATGCACTCAGCTTCTTATTTGCCACTTTATTTAAAATTAACGCCTTCTTTCTGACTCAGCCTTAATCTATTTTTAATCTGGATTTGAAGGTGACTAATCCAGGACTCAAATGGGAGTACTGAACTCGATTAGGGACTGCTGGAGTGCTTGGGGTATTGGAGTTCTTTATTAGGGAGCAGTGGAGTACTCAATTAGGGATTACTGGAATGAATTTTAAAACAATTATGAGTATTGGAGTATGTACCCCATCAGTGAGTCCTACAGTTGACAGCAGTTGTACCCATTACTGTTACTGAGCCCCTTTCCTTCTTCATTCACACAGCCACAGAGTTTGATCTGAAAATGATTACTGTCCGAGTCTTCTTCATTCTTTGAGTCTCTCTCTCGTGTGAACATTTGTTCTTCTAACAGCTGGTAACTTCTCCACTTCAAGGTCCTCCCATATATTACATTGTATTGACAGGTTTTGGGGAAGGAATTGAAAGTTCAGCAGTGTAGGGAATTCCTTATTTTGCATGATTCTTGGACACTGGACGAATAGTCAAGCAAAGAAAGTCACCCTCACTCACGGTAGTTTCGTTAATGAAAAGTAATTATTTAATGATATTATTCATACGAGCACTCATGAAGGAAAATCAAACCATACATATGACTTTCCTCTAAAATCACGTTATACACTTAATAATTTGTAACGTTATTATGTAATGACTTAACAATTGACTTAACAATTCATTAATGCATATACAACATTTAAACCAAGGCTTTTGCTCATTGGGCCTGAAGGTTGATCAGCTCTTCAGTACTCGAGGTCCTCTTCTTCTTGCGTGATGTTCGACTGCAGTGTGCGTTTCTCGTGACTGCCGGGTGGTCTGTTCTTCTCTCAAAATCTTCTTTTTGTATTGTTTTTTTACCAATAAGACATAGGATTGGGGAGGGTCATTCATTTTGTCCAATCGCTCCCTGTTGCTATGCCTCAATCATTAACATACTTCAGTGATTGACAGTTTAGGCTTTGATCATGTGACTGGAGACCCTTTGATGTAGAAAAGGCCATGTACTCAAATGATGGTTTGTAAAAGGCCCCTTTATGTCTGTTTATGGCCTTTCATGTAGAGATCGCCCTTTTACATTTCTGCGCGCAGGCATTCTTAATGGTCCTTACGTCTCTGATTTTGATTGCTTCATTGGCTTCAAATCCATTCCTTATACCATTTGACCATATGCTGGGTGCAATACTATTTGATGTTTTACAAATCCCATTTCTTTTGAACAGATTACCAGATAGGAATGAGAGGCCCATGCTTGTTTCACACCTATCATTGCTTTCCTGAAATCTTTGATGTATGTCCTTGTTGCCTTTTCTTACATTACCCCCTGCTGTGTTGAAAAGCTTGTGCTTCCAAAAGCCTATGTGATTTCAAAGCTTGACAACACTTTAAGCTTAATATTATCCATCTACCTTATTTATTTAATAATCTAGATATCTATCCGCAGTACAATGTCTTTGATCCTGAAACTCAGACTTCTCCAATGCCATCAGCATCATTGAGGGAAGAACAGGATTTGCGAGAACAGTTTACCATATTACTCTTGTTTGCAGGTTTTCAAATGTCTTTGTTTAAAAGGGGTACAGTTAACCCTTTCCTTCAAATATCTTTTGTTAAAGGGGTTTTGAACCTCACAGCAGTAATTTATCTCCTGGCAGTCAGAGGTCCCCATGCTGGACCTCTCGACGCTGGCTGGCAGAAATGGATATCGACAGGAGAACCGAGCCTGGAAACGAAGATCATTAGAAAACCAAAGCTGCTAGATATTTTTTGGAAGATATAGAGAAACTTGACTTGTAATTCATTCCACCAATGTTATTCATCCATCCAGCTACCTTCAACTGTAATGGCATATAATTGTCACATCGTGTTCAGTTTTAAATGCATGTTTTAAATTTCACTATTGGCCAGAACAAGTGCACTTTAAAACTTTAATGTATCACTCCAAGGGCTACTTACTTAAATTGTTTTTTGAACCAAATACTGTGCTAAGCTTTGGCTGGGTTGCCCATGTGCTATGTTTCCATGTGGTTTGATTTCATTATCTAGTTCTGGACTTGTATTTATTTGCCTGCGGCACAAGTCCTGGCATTTCCCTCTGAAGCTCACCAGGTTGGAATTCTTTCTGTTACTGATTTTGTTTCATTCTTACCACCTTGTTCTCTCTTTCATTTGCTTAACAGAGGTATGTACAGCAGTGCTGTAGTCTGTCTAGCCAGTCTCAAAATATGAAGAATCCCATTCACTACTCTCTCTCCCTCTCTCTCTAATATCATTAATACCATTCCCTGTCCAATATCTATCCAGTTCCCTCTTGAATTTAATGGCACCACCTGGTTCCATTAGCACCCTGGGCGGTCTGTTCCACACACTTGCTCCTCTCAGCCGTGGCACAGTTGGTAGCACTCCTGCCTCTGAGTCAGAAGATTGTGGGTTCAAGTCCCACTCCAAGGATTTGAGCACAAAATCTAGGCTGACACTTCAGAGCAGTACTGAGGGAGTGCTCCACTGTCGGAGGTGCTGTATTTTACATGAGATGTTAAACTGAGGCCTTGTCTGCCCGCTCAGGTGGATATAATAGATCCCGTGGCATTATTTCAAAAAAGAGTAGGGGTATTCTGGTTAATATTGATCTCTCAACCAACACTTCAAAAACATTATCTGGTCATTACCAGCTGTTTGTGGGATCTTGCTGTGCACAAATTGGCTGCCGTGTTTCCTACATTACAACAGTGACTGCGCTTCAAAAGTACTTCATTGGCCGTGAAGCGCTTTGGGACATCCTGAGGACGTGAAAGGCGCTACATAAATGAAGTATTTGGATCCAAACTGTTTGTTCACTTCCATTTTCTGAGCGTACCTCCAGATGACAGAGTTTGTCAAACACTTTATTAGGGTTCAGTTATCTGTACCCTTAAAATTTTGAATTCCTTAACAAAATCATTCCCAATTTCCAAAGCCTTTCCACTTAGCTCAATTGCCTAATCCAAGGCTATGAGTTTAATTACCCTTCACTGTGGTGTTTCCAGTGGTAAGATCACCCTGGTTACCGTCAGGCATAATTGGAGATGCAATCTGAAGCACCTTAAGATGTATTTCTACATTAAAGTTGCTATATAAATGCCAGTTGCTGTTGTTGCATCACCTGTTATGCCATTGTGTAATTCCCTTTCTTTGCAAACGCAGTAAAGTGATATGCGAGTCCTTTCACTGTGATGATGATAAAGTGCCTGCTCTGAAATCCCAATTCTGCTCCCCACGAGTATTTTATGCTGAGTTCTAAATCAAAGTGAATTTTTGGTGAAACGATAGCACATGCTGGAGCACTGATCTTTGGTGGAGAACTGACTCTTGGGGCACTGACCCTTGGTGGACCTCTGACCCTTGGTGGACCTCTGACCCTTGGTGGACCTCTGACCCTTGGTGGAGCACTGACCCTTGGTGGAGCTCTGACCCTCAGTGAAGGGCTGACCCTTGGTGGAGCACTGACCCTTGGTGAAGAGCTGACCCTTGCTGGAGCACAGTTCAATGGCTGTTGGCCAGACTCTGCTGCATCACCCTAGAATCCATATTTATTTTCTGAGCCTGGGTGATGTTGGCAGACTATTTGATCTGCTTTTGAACACTTTGGTGAATTGTCTGTCATTGTCTTGGATATCTCCAAAGCCTTTGACAGCGTCTGACATGATGTACTTCTAAACAAGTTACCATTGCACGGCTTCTTTAGGTATCAACCTTGGCACAGTGGTAGCATTTTCATCTCCGAGTCAGAAGGTTGTGGTTTCAAGACCTACTCCAGAGACTTGAGCACATAATCTAGGCTGTCACTACTGTGCAGTACTGAGGGAGTGCTCAGGTAGATGTAAAAGGTCCCACAGCACTATTTGAAGAAGAGCAAGGAAGTTCTCCCGGTATCCTGGCGAACATTTATCCCTCAACCAACATAACTGAAACCCATTTTCTGGTAAGTTATCTTATAGTTGTTTGTGGAACCTTGCTTCAAGGATCTAGTTATGTCAAAAAATAGCTTAGGGTAAGTGTCTTAATTGTTTTGATATGTTAGGGAGGTCAGAAACATTTGTAAATCATTGTAAATGTATTGTTTTGTATTGAATACTATCTGTTCTTTGTTAAATAAGTCACCTGTTGGTTTAAAGCCTGAGCTCAGTCTCATAGTGTATATTCAATCCATCTACTGAACACAAAGAGAATCACATGGAGGCACACAGAACATCCCAATTCAATGTCAATGTTCAGTGGCAAGGATTCTGTGTTCAATCCCTGGGTCTTGCTACAATTGGCCTAGATAATGGGCAGGCTCAGACACACTCCGGATCATAAGAATGAGAGGCCCGCTTATGGGAGTGGTCAATGATACTGAAGCCAAGTAAAATACTGTATCTGGCGTATAACACAAAAATACAATGAGCTCCTCTCTTAGTCCTTCTTCACCTAACACCTCCAGCTTTGGAAACAAAATGTAAAAATACTGCAGATGCAGGAAATCGGAAAACAAAAACAGAGATAGCTGGAAATACCCAGCAGGCCAAAGAGCATCTATGCAGAAACAGAAGTCAGTCAGTCAACGTTACAGGTCTAAAACCCTTCCTCGGGACTGCAAGATATTACCAGTGAACAGCATTTAAAAAGGAACCGAACAAGGGAAAGGCAGAAGGGGAAGAAAAATATACACGGGCAAAGAAATAGAATGGCCTGTGACGTGCTTGGGTGAAGAACAGGAGATGGTTAAATGGCAGCAGGGATATTAGCAAGAGACAAAAGGAGATATACAGAGAGAAATGAAAGAATTAAAAGACATATATGAGACACAGAGTGGCTGTGTGAATAGCAGAAGGGGGATAGGTAGAAAGAGAACCATGAAGGTGGATTCTGCCCTGCCCCTTACCTCCCCTGCCATTGTATTCTACTCCCCTCCCCTTTACATTCTCTCCCCCTCTCTTTCCCCTCTTCTCACCTATCCCCCTCACCTCCTCCTCCCTTCCTTCCATCCCTCACCTCCCTATTGCTCCCCATATCCCCCTCCACCTCTTCCTCCACCACTCTCCTCCCTCTCTACCGCTCCACTCTACCCCTCCTCCTCTCCTTCTACCCCTCGTATTCTCCCTCTACTCCACTTCCTCTCACTTTACTCCTCTTCATCTCCTCTACCACTCCTCCTCTCCCATCCCCCTTCACCTCTCACCTCTGACTGGGTCCCCAGAATGGTTCGAATATATGTTGAATCAGTTGATATGGAAATCCCGATTAATACCTATTTAATCGTTGAGCTGGTTTATTTTGTCTTGATATGAAATGGAATAGTTGGTTGTGAAAATGGTCTGGACTAGGGTGTAGGCCAATTGTTTTTTAAATTTATCAGTGATAATAGTTTAAGGTCCCAGCTGGGTTTACCTGCAGGATTAAAATGAAATTTCGATTTGGGCCAACTTCTCAAGTTATTGTTGAACTGGAAGAGTGAACAGTGAAGCCAGCTGCTTGAATTGGGCTCAGTATCACCAGAGGCTTAGGCCTTCAGCCCTCCTTCTTCACATTTCAATTGTTGGCTTTCAGCTGTTCCATGTCAAAAAGTTCAGTTTGGTTTTACTGTGCAAGACAGAGTGTCGAGATTTTACATCATCACCATCAACATATTAAAACTAACTCAGATACAAATAACGTTCTTTACAGCAACCTGGCTGATTTGCTGTGGTTTGAATCCCGGCTGATTTCATAATCTACCTGACCTGCTAGTAGACGCATTGGACGAGTAATTAATCCAAGAGGGATGAGCAAACAAAGTTTCCCATTGACTGCAGGCCAGAGCTGGGCTGAATGTGGATCAGTGAAATCTTCAGTTCTCTCATCCATCTTAGTGGCATAGAGAGAAATTGGCTCGACTTCATTTCCTTTTTTGCTGCTAGAGGAAATACCAAAGAAACATACACGCCTGAATCTAGGAACATTTTCGTTTTGGTTCTAATGGCCAAATTTCAAGGATGACAACAACAGCAACTTGCATTTATATAGCGCCTTTAACGTAGTAAAACGTCCCAAGGCGCTTCCCAGGAGCGTTATCAAACAAAATTTGATACCGAGCCACATAAGGAGATATTAGGACAGGTGAGCTAAAACTTGGTCAAAGAGCTAGGTTTTAAGGAGCGTCTTAAAGGAGGAGAGAGAGGCAGAGAGGTGTAGGGAGGGAATGCCAGAACTTAAGGCCTAGGCAGCTGAAGGCACAGCCGCCAATGGTGGAGTGATGAAAATCAGGGATGCGCAAGAGGCCAGAATTGGAGATCGTTGCCCAAAATGAGCTTTTATCGGGTCTGCAATTCATCTTAGATGTGTTGAGTGCATTGAGAATACAATTAGTATCTGAACTCAGTGCTGATATATTTTTGCAGCAGTAAGTGTTTCTAAATGTTACAAAACAGAAGAGCCAGATTTGCAAAACATAGAAAACGACTGAAAGTGTTTGAAGAAGGTTGGGAAGATTCATTACACTATATTTTTATATCATTGGTGAAGGGCCAAGGCCCACAATTCAGGACACCAGCAGAGTTGAAAATAGCAGGAAAGAAGTTGAAGTAAATCAGCAAGTTGTGCTTAGCTGATGCCAAGCTTGCAAAAGCCTGTAAATTGTCAAAGGAACAGAAGGCTCAGAGAGGTAAGGAGCTTCACAATTTTGGGAAATTAATTAGAGCAAGAGGCAGTGCAATGAGTCCTAATTTCAAATGTAAGGAATCTTACAACACCAGGTTATAACCTGGTGTTGTAAGATTCCTTACATTTGTCCACCCCAGTCCATCACCGGCATCTCCACATCATGGCTCCTAATTTCAATGCATTGAACATCTAGGGAGGAGGAAAAGCCTGTAGGACAGGATATTTGGAGCTTAGAAGGGAGCTCACATCCATATTAAGTGAGAAGTGAGAAAACAGAAAGGGACAAGAACATTTACAATGGAGAAAGATTCAAGGCAAAAGGCAATAGAGAGACTTCCTGTCAGATGAAATTTCTTTTCTTGATGATGCAAAAATCTGGCTGAGGCCCTCAATATCACGGAATGATGTTGCTTCTTGTATGATACAACAAGAATTAAATAGAATTTTGAAGTGGCTCCTTTAGACAGAATGTATATTATTGGCTTGGTCCTCATCCTCTTTAACATTTAATTTAACTGCAATGAAAGAAACTTGGTTTCATTTGTAGATGTTCAAAAGATGTAAAGTTAAACCTTCCAGACACAGTTCTTTATCTTTCATCTCATTAGTTCCCGTGAAGTCTTGAGCCTTGCTTATTCCAAGCATGGTACTGCATTGATGTGCGATACAATGAGAGCCCAATGCATATTTTTGTGAAAAGACATTTACAGAAGTTATTTCCTGCCTCATGTATCCTGTGGAGTATTACAAAGGAGAATTTAAACACTTTTGTGTTTAGAACTTGTAGCCAATGGCAAATATATTGCTCTGTCACCACTGACTGCAGTCAGAGATATAAACTGCCTAACTTACCTTGCTCCAATGGATGAACGGACACCGCGCAACAATCGCCAGACAGGGGGTTCCTTCCCAGTCGGGGAACAGTTCAGCAGTCAAGGACATTCAGCCACCGACCTTCGGGTAAGCATACTCCAAGGCGGCCTTTGAGACACACGACAACGCAAAATCGTCGAGCAGAAAATGATAGCCAAGTTCCGCACCCATGAGGATGGCCTCAACCGGGATCTTGGGTTCATGTCATGCTACACGTAACCCCACCAGCGAACAAATGTTATCTGTTTTTAATATAACGGGTCATTTGCTGTCTTTCTCTTCCTTCCGGATGTTTCTATGTTTCTGCCTCTCTCTCTTTTTTTTTCGTTGTTTGTATATTCGGTGGCCTTGTAGGTAACACCTCTCTGTCTGCACTCTGTAATTGCCTTGGCAACGGGCAGTTGGAAAGACTATCTGTAATCACCAGGTATTGTTCTGTGATTTATAAATGCGAAGGGTTCAAGGATTTCATTTCCACAACATTCACCTGAGGAAGGAGGAAGCCTCCGAAAGCTTGTGAATTTCAAATAAAATTGTTGGACTATAACTTGGTGTTGTAAAATTGTTTACAATTGTCAACCCCAGTCCATCACCGGCATCTCCACATCATGCTCCAGTGACAGTAGAGGTCCACTTTGAGTCTTACAGGAGGCACCAGGCTTCTCTTCTGTCTGGCAACTAATAGAGAGTGGTGCTGGAGGGAAATGTAAGTGGGCCAGGGCATTGTTGGGAGGCTGGTATAATGCAGTGCTTTTGAAACCAGCATGGCAGTGTAAAAACGTGTTCCTTAGAAAAATGCACAGAGAACATTGGAGGACTTTCAATATCATTTGACTTGACCCTTGCTGTGCTTGTTTGCAATTGTTATGCCACTGCAGTCTTGGCAGGTGAAATAAAATTGTAATCAGTAACGCATTAATTTTACAAGATTGGTGGATGCGTTATGTGCAAACCTTAGATTTCAGATGAATTGCACATTTAGATTCAGAGTTTCATTAAAATTAATGAAGAGAAACAACAGCAGCAAACTAGAGTCTGTCAACTTATGTCAGGTACACGTTAAATGAAAATGTTAATTATTTGACCTAATTGTTCTAAACTGAATATATTTGCATATTAATAGAGTAGAAATCCTGCTATCACTAGTTTAACTGTGCTTTGAAACTGTAATTGTATTTCTATGCCATGTTCTCCTCCTACTCTAAAACAAAAACTCCATCCTGTCCGACACTTTTTTCCCCAGAGTGTATTGTTCACATTGATGTATCTTTATTCACTGTGCCAGCTGTCCCTGGGTGGCGTAGTTCTTCCTGGCTGCTGTGGCATTAACAGTTTACAGCGCTATATGGAATATTCTGCAACGTGTTACAGGTGCTACACATGCAGTGCACAAACGAAATAGCAGAGGATCTGTGGTTTTAAGTCCCAATCCAGATACTTGAGCACAAAATCTAGGCTATTACTTCAGTGCAGTACTGAGGGAATGCTACATTGTCTGGGTGCCGTCTTTCGGATGAGACATTAAACTGAGGCCCAGTCTGCCCTCTGAGGTGGACGTAAAAGTTCCCATGGCACTATTCATAGAAGAGCAGGGAAGTTCTCCTCTGTGTCCTGGGGCCAATATTTATCCCTCAACCAACATCACTAAAACAGATTATCTGGTCATTATCTTTTTGCTGCTTTTGGACCTTGCTGTGGGCAAATTGGCTGCTGCGTTTCCTACATTACAACAGTGACTACACTTCAAAAGTACTTCATTGGCTGTAAAGCACGTTGGGGTATCCTGAGGTTGTGAAAGAGCTGTATAAATGCAAGTCTTTCTTTTTGAATGGCTCACTTCTCTTAACCATTTAATGATGAGCTGAAGTGAGCTCTACAAAAAATGTTGATGTACCGTTTGAATTAAAAAATAATAGACAACCATGCCATATATTTAGGCTCATTTTTCAATTAGAATGCAGACATGAGTGTCAGACTGGTTCATTCGGTAGTCAGAAGGTGGTGAGTTGGACTCCACATTAGGACTTGAGCGTATATATAGGCTGACACTTCGAAGCAGTACAGAGGGAGTGCTGCATTGTTGATATGGTCCTTCAGTTAGACTTTAGACTGAGGGCTTGTCTGCACGTTCCTGTGTTTCAGGTGAATGTTAAGATCCCATAGGACTATTCAAAGAAGTGTGGCGTGTTCTGGGGGGAGATTTTAACTTGCTCCGTCCAGTGGAAACGAGGAGGTAATGGAGTTAAAATGGAGGTGGCTCACCTGCCGTTTCTCCTGGGGTCTTCCGTGGGCAGCCAAGATGCCCCCTAAATCAGACAGGAGCCTCATGTATCGACACAGATCGGGTCTTACGACGTACATAAGACCCCGATGCAATTTTAACTGGGCTGAGCGCTCTGCTCAGTAAAACCTGGTGGTACAACAGAGGAGGCCCAATAAGGTAAGTGTTGAAATTATTTTTTCGGAGTCAGGAGGAGCAGGAGTTCTCTGGGCGCCAAAGAATAACGTGGGGGCCGCTGCTGCCCCAAGCTCCCCTCCCCTTGGCAATTGCCCCCGGACCTACCTTGCTGAGAGAGCTGCAGTGGGGTGCCCCTTTGGTGTCCACAGCCTGTTGGCGGCATGGTAATAAGGCCTGGCCCTCTCCTACCAGCACTATTGGCGGGAGGGGGGTGGCGGGAGGGGGGTGGCATCCTAACCCTGGGGTCCTAGCTACCATTCCTTCCTTTAGCTACACCACCATGCTGCTTGTGGGAGTTTGCTGCACTACCACATTTGCCCACAAAACAATAATCCATGCAGTTCAAAACAATTCACTGTATATATAGATGTTTGAGATGTTTCTGAGGGAAGCGATAAGCTGCTATATAAATGGAAGCCAGTTTTTTGGCAAAGATTTTGACAGGGAAGACGATCTCATTCAGTTGTTGGTGTTGTCTACTGACCTATGCCATTGTTGTACTGTGATACAGCAGCGTATTCTTTGGCAAACTATCTGCAAGTAGCACTTGTTTCTGGGCATGGGTTGTAAAATCACATTACACAAATATTTGTGGCCTCACGCCAAACTGTCAGCTCTCGCTGATGTAGCTGTTTCTGAAGATCATTTCCGAGGCACCCAGCAGAGAGGTAGTCCCTGGCCACAATCTCTTTTGTAGAGGCCACGGTAGATCAGATTTATCCAACCTGCAGCCCCATGGCCACACATGGCTCCCGAAGCCTTGGGTGTCTGGCCCTCGATGCCCAGGCAACTTAACCCTAACTGTGCTTATATTTCTTATTCACTGGTTTGTCCCATTTGAATTTTGTGGGCCTGGCGTTTGGAAAGGATTGTTTTTAGCATCGTTGCCTCATTGGTGGATAAATCCTAAATCAGAACACCTGTTAGTATTAGAAGCTTGAGAAGCAAGCAAATTTAATGACAATATGGATTTAAACTTTATGCGTGACCTCTGAGACTCCTTGGTATGCGCCTAGGAGAAAAAGAATTCGACACTGTTGTATAGATGATGGTAGAAGTTCTTCATACTCCAACCATGGGTTAGTAACTTCTACAGGGACATCTTGCAATTGAGTACTTTTGAAATCCATTTGGTGTAAACTTTTTTCCCAAGGGGAGGATGGTCCTTTTATAAATATATACTATTGATTTGCTTTTGCACATTGTGTGATCCCATTGACTGAGCTTTTCGTGGACCCCCTAGGTGTGTCATTTTTATGTGTGATGACTGCAACTGCCACCATGAGGAATGGTTAAACAGGGAAAGAGAAATAAGCACCTATATTGCCATGTTGGAGCCTCCATCACAGTTGCTAATGGCCTCACCTATTTGGTTCACTATTTAACTAGATGTACAGCCTACTTAGATCGAGCATTGACTGACACCCCTGGTCATTTGAAAGCACTGACAAAAGTACCAGTTGGCATGTCAGGCCCCTAGTTGGTTGACATCCAAGTGGTCCTTTCATTGATATCCTGAAAGGGATGCCAAATGAATGACGAGGCTAGTTGGAATGCTGTTGAGCAGGAAGTTGCTATCTTAGACTGGCATCAATCTACCAGTTAAAAAGATCCCAGACATCAACTCTTCTCAGGCCAAGCAGGTCACACCGCATCTAAGCAGCTTTGCACTGGTGTTGGCCCACAGCCTGGCTTCAGTGAAAGATGTACTGCAGCATTATCTGAAAAGGGTAAATATTTTGGTAGATAAGGAAGATCATTCAGCCAAAAAAAACACTTGCATTTATATCACACCTTTCATAACCTCAGGATGTCCCAAAGCACTTTACGGCCAATGAAGTACTTTTGAAGTGTAGTCACTGTTGTAATGTAGGAAATGTGGCAGCCAATTTGTGCATAGCAATGTGATAATGATCAGATAATCTGTTTTTAAGTGTTGGGTGAGGGATAAATATTGGCCAGGACACCAGGAATAATTCCCCTGCTCTTCTTCGAAACAGCGCCATGGGATCTTTTGCATCCACCTGAGAGGGCAGACGAGGACTCGGTTTAATGTCTCATCTGACTGACGGTACCTCCGACAGTGCAGCATGCCCTCAGTACCGCATTGAAGTGTCAGCCTGGATTTTGTCTCTGGAATGGGACTTGAACTGACAATCTTCTGACTCAGAGGCAAGAGTGCTACCACTGAGGCCATGGCTGATGCAAGGATAAAGAATTTTAACTCCATGTTAAATCCCGATATAAAAAAACATTTTACCAGTTCCTGAGATCTACGTGTCCAAGGTCAGGTCCATGCAAGATCCAGGAAGGTGGCAGATGATCAAATGTGCCCATCCCTCAATTCCTTCCCAAGAGGCACAGGGCACATGATAAGCTTCTGTATATAAGGTGAAATTACTTAACATCGTATTACTGAAAGGTTATCTGAAATCCAATGTCTTGGATCAAAATGGCTGGGAGCATATTTGGGGGGAGGGAGGGGAATCTTTTCTTCACCTGTTGTTCACAAATTGACGCTTCCAACTGAATCAATTTGGAGCTGGAACCCAGCTGAGATCAGCTGACTTGGCTCAGCTCAATGAACAATGGTGGGACGTTGCTGCTATGGAAGACTCAGTACCACACTGGGTGGTGCATTCATTTACTGAACCATCGGAGGAGCTGGGCCTTCCATGGCTTTATAGAATAGAATCATAGAATCATAGAAGTTTACAACATGGAAACAGGCCCTTCGGCCCAACATGTCCATGTCGCCCAGTTTATACCACTAAGCTAGTCCCAATTGCCTGCACTTGGCCCATATCCCTCTATACCCATCTTACCCATGTAACTGTCCAAATGCTTTTTAAAAGACATCTTATATCCATAAAATACAAAATTTGAGTTGTAATTGAAGCTGGCGCTAGACGTCAACACAATAATAAACCTCAATTTTTGTTTAAAGCTTTCTTACTTATTAATGCAACTCAATTGGTAACAGTTATATCATATTGAAGATGGGGCCCTTATGATATCAATTTAATAACAGGATTAGCTGTTTATGAGATCATGGGTTTAACAGCACGGAAAGGCTGTTTATGGTGCAATTGGCTTAGCAACCGAGCATTAAATAAAAAAAACACAGAGCCTTTCAACAAACTCAGTGTAGAGATTTACAAACTGTTACATGAGAGGCTTCCATTTTCCGCATTAGATTCACTGAATGAAAACATTTGAAAATTGAGGATTTACTGGGATTTCAAGTCTGTTCTTCGGCACAAATATCAAGCAAATATGTAGTAATTGGGTACCTGGACAGGAAAATATTTTCCCAGCAGATTTAAATGAAAAGCTATATGCATATTTTATACATGAAAAGGCAAGCCTGGTCTTATGAATAATTGAATGTGGATTCTGGGGATGTAATATTTTAAGATGGTAGGATTTCCCTTGTAATAACCTGCATGCTTACAACCGAGGATTTAGAACTGGCTGGGTGAGCGGAGTATGATTTGGTAAATGGAATTGAACTAAGTCCAAATTTGGAAAAATGTTCTTGTTCTGAATTCAATCGGATTTTCGGCGCTTAAAAATCAGTGTTTTGATAACAGGGTTTAGGACGGACTCGCTGGAGCCTTTTGTTATTTGTGCTGTGAGATAGAAAAATGGTTGTTTTAACAGAGGTGCTCAAGTTCAGACTCCACACATAGAATGGATCGGCATCACCTCCCGCAGCCCTCAGCAGTACCCTGATTTTTTTCACAAACTGTTTAAACTGGATGCTCAGTTCAAACAGACTGTGCTCTGTTACTAATCCAACTCCTTCGGGTCTCCTTTCCAAATTGACAAAACTCTTTCTCTATTTGATCCCATCAGCCAGATTCACAAATTGGACTCAATCCAGTTCCACAGGCGATGTTTCTATATTCCCACTCGCTGAGTGTAATCCACAGGCCTCAGTCCTTTCAATCCACAATCCTTTCAATATTTCAGTGAGTCCACTGGGATTTACCTGCATGGCAGGCAAAGGATGAGGCTGAGTTACCATGTCCGCTCGTGTGTATATTACATATACCTCACACCTCAGGACCGTGCCACAGTCTGAGGGATGCCAGCAGTTTTGTGTTATAACAAGGTGCATGTCACAGCAAACAGCCCAAAATATAACATGGAGCATAATGGAGGGCAGCCAACGTGTAGTTCAACCAAAGTGCTTATAGAGACCATCTCCCTGTTTCATCGTGTTTTTGTGTGTGTTTTTCTCGCTTTGTCTGCCTCCCTCAACTTCTCACTCTGTGCATCTCTCCTTCAATCTTACCGTGTCTGTGTTTTATGCATTTGTCTGCCTGCTCCTTTCTGTCTGTTTGTACCTCTCTCTATTTCATTGTGTCTTTGTATATCTCTCTCTCTGCCTCCTTTTCTCCATGTATTTACACCCAGCTCTCAGTATCTTTGTGTGTGCCTCTCTCTCTGCTTCCTCCTCTCTCTCTGTTTATGTCTCTCTGCCTGTCTCTATCTCTATTTCCCACTTTCTTTCTTTCACTCCCTCTGTGTCTGCTCCTTTCTGCCTGTGTGGATTTCTTGGTCTTTGGCTCCATTTATTTATGTGACTTCTATAATGGCTTCATTGGATGGTGAGTATTACAGATGATTAACTAGAATCCAATTTGTTCCTGTTTTCGATTCTGTACACAAGTTCTTTTCCAACTGCTTGACTCATATCTTCTCTGAAGAAGACTGTAAGGAACTGTACACTAGGGCAACAAAGAATTAACTCCCTTAGGAAGAGCCTTAGACACTCAAATGAAGAAGAGTGGGATAAGAAACGGGGTAGTAACCACTTCAGCATGGAATAAATATGCAATACATTGTTCAGTTTCCAAATATAATGTTTTTCAGAAAAAAAACCTTCAGAAAACTATTTCTATGAAGCCATGAAACATCTACTTCACAACATTCTGTAAAAGAACAATTCTTAATATTGTTTTGTTACAATGCATAAATTGGGCTGCCGTTCTCCTGGGACTAATGCAGCTTCAAGTTACTGAATAGTTCAGTTCCAAAAGCCTGGTCATGCTCTTCTATACTTAATTTACTGTTACATTAATAGATAAAAAACTGAGTTTGTCTAATTGATGAACACATTTCCCAAAAGCAGTGTAGAGAGGGACAAAGGGTGGACATTGGGGGGGGGGATGAAGAGGGGGGGTGAAGGGGGGAGATCGGAGATGGAAACATTGGATATCGGAGCAGGGTGTAAAGGTAGGTTCATTTTGTGTTTTAACTTCCTTCAATGGTTTTTGATGTACTTTATTTAGTCAGAGTAGGAATGACAGGATAGCTAAGATGAATACGTGGCTTGAGAGATGGTGCAAGAGGGAGGGATTCAAATTCCTGGGCCATTGGAACTGGTTCTGGGGGAGGTGGGACCAGTACAAATTGGACGGTCTGTATCTGGGCAGGACTGGAACCAATGTCCTAGGGGGAGTGTTTGCCAGTGCTGTTGGGGAGGGTTTAAACTAATGTGGCAGGGGGATGGGAACCGATGCAGGAAGTCAGTGGGAAATAAAGTGGTGACAGAAACAAAAGGCAGTAAGGGAGAGTGTACAGAACATGACCGGACAGATGGTCTGAGAAAGCAGGGCAAAGATCAAGGGAAGTCTAGATTAAACTCATTTATTTCAATGCAAGAAGTCTGATGGGCCAGGCAGATGAACTCAGGGCATGGATGGGTACATGGGACTGGGATGTTATAGCTATTACTGAAACATGGCTAAGGGAGGGGCAGGACTGGCAGCTCAATGTTCCAGGGTACAGATGCTATAGGAAAGATAGAGCAGGAGGTAAGAGAGGAGGGGGAGTTGCGTTCTTGATTAGGGAGAACATCACGGCAGTAGTGAGAGGGGATATATCCGAGGGTTCGCCCACTGAGTCTATATGGGTAGAACTGAAAAATAAGAAGGGAGAGATCACTTTGATAGGATTGTACTACAGACCCCCAAATAGTCAACGGGAAATTGAGGAGCAAATATGTAAGGAGATTACAGACAGCTGCAAGAAAAATAGGGTGGTAATAGTAGGGGACTTTAACTTTCCCAACATTGACTGGGACAGCCATAGCATTAGGGGCTTGGATGGAGAGAAATTTGTTGAGTGTATTCAGGAGGAATTTATCATTCAGTATGTGGATGGCCCGACTAGAGAGGGGGCAAAACTTGACCTCCTCTTGGGAAATAAGGAAGGGCAGGTGACAGAAGTGTTAGTGAGGGATCACTTTGGGACCAGTGATCATAATTCCATTAGTTTTAAGATAGCTATGGAGAAGGATAGGTCTGGCCCAAAAGTTAAAATTCTAAATTGGGGAAAGGCCAATTTTGATGGTATTAGACAGGAACTTTCAGAAGTTGATTGGGAGAGTCTGTTGGCAGGCAAAGGGACGTCTGGTAAGTGGGAGGCTTTCAAAAGTGTGTTAACCAGGGTTCAGGGTAAGCACATTCCTTATAAAGTGAAGGGCAAGGCTGGTAGAAGTAGGGAACCTTGGATGACTCGGGAGATTGAGGCACTAGTCAAAAAGAAGAAGGAGGCATATGACATGCATAGGCAGCTGGGATCAAGTGGATCCCTTGAAGAGTATAGAGATTGCCGGAGTAGAGTTAAGAGAGAAATCAGGAGGGCAAAAAGGGGATATGAGATTGCTTTGGCAGATCAGGCAAAGGTGAATCCAAAGAGCTTCTACAAATACATAAAGGGCAAAAGGGTAACTAGGGAGAGAGTAGGGCCTCTTAAGGATCAACAAGGTCATCTATGTGCGGAACCACAAGAGATGGGTGAGATCCTGAATGAATATTTCACATCGGTATTTACGGTTGAGAAAGGCATGGATGTTCGGGAACTTGGGGAAATAAATAGTGATGTCTTGAGGAGTGTACATATTACAGAGAGGGAGGTGCTGGAAGTCTTAACGCGCATCAAGGTAGATAAATCTCCGGGACCTGATGAAATGTATCCCAGGACGTTATGGGAGGTTAGGGAGGAAATTGCGGGTCCCCTAGCAGAGATATTTGAATCATCCACCGCTACAGGTGAGGTGCCTGAAGATTGGAGGGTAGCAAATGTTGTGCCTTTGTTTAAGAAGGGCGGCAGGGAAAAGCCTGGGAACTACAGACCAGTGAGCCTGACATCTGTAGTGGGTAAGTTGTTAGAGGGTATTCTGAGGGACAGGATCTACAGGCATTTGGAGAGGCAGGGACTAATTAGGAACAGTCAGCATGGTTTTGTGAGAGGAAAATCATGTCTCACGAATTTGATTGAGTTTTTTGAAGGGGTAACCAAGAAGATAGATGAGGGCTGTGCAGTAGACGTGGTCTACATGGACTTCAGCAAAGCATTTGACAAGGTACCGCATGGTAGGTTGTTACATAAGGTTAAATCTCATGGGATCCAAGGTGAGGTAGCCAATTGGATACAAAATTGGCTTGACGACAGAAGACAGAGGGTGGTTGTAGAGGGTTGTTTTTCAAACTGGATGCCTGTGTCCAGCGGTGTGCCTCAGGGATCGGTGCTGGGTCCGCTGTTATTTGTTATTTATATTAATGATTTGGATGAGAATTTAGGAGGCATGGTTAGTAAGTTTGCAGATGACACCAAGATTGGTGGCATTGTGGACAGTGAAGAAGGTTATCTAGGATTGCAACGGGATCTTGATAAATTGGGCCAGTGGGCCGATGAATGGCAGATGGAGTTTAATTTAGATAAATGTGAGGTGATGCATTTTGGTCGATCGAATCGGGCCAGGACCTACTCCGTTAATGGTAGGGCGTTGGGGAGAGTTATAGAACAAAGAGATCTGGGAGTACAGATTCATAGCTCCTTGAAAGTGGAGTCACAGGTGGATAGGGTGGTGAAGAAGGCATTCAGCATGCTTGGTTTCATTGGTCAGAACATTGAATGCAGGAGTTGGGATGTCTTGTTGAAGTTGTACAGGGCATTGGTGAGGCCACACTTGGAGTACTGTGTACAGTTCTGGTCACCCTATTATAGAAAGGATATTATTAAACTAGAAAGAGTGCAGAAAAGATTTACTAGGATGTTACCGGGACTTGATGGTTTGACTTACAGGGAGAGGTTAGACAGACTGGGACTTTTTTCCCTGGAGAGCAGGAGGTTAAGGGGTGATCTTATCGAAGTCTATAAAATAATGAGGGGCATAGATAAGGTCGATAGTCAAAATCTTTTCCCAAAGGTAGGGGAGTCTATAACGAGGGGGCATAGATTTAAGGTGAGAGGGGAGAGATACAAAAGGGTCCAGAGGGGCAATTTTTTCACTCAAAGGGTGGTGAGTGTCTGGAACGAGCTGCCAGAGGCAGTAGTAGAGGCGGGTACAATTTTGTCTTTTAAAAAGCATTTGGACAGTTACATGGGTAAGATGGGTATAGAGGGATATGGGCCAAGTGCAGGCAATTGGGACTAGCTGAGTGGTATAAACTGGGCGACATGGACATGTTGGGCCGAAGGGCCTGTTTCCATGTTGTAACTTCTATGATTCTATGATTCTATGATTCTTTTTCCCTGATCCGGCCCTTCACAGGCGTGAATCAGAAGCGGTGGGCAAGCCTCCCAGGTAAGTTAAAAATCATTCTGATTACTTCATCTGTCACAGGTAAAGTGCCTTAAGTACCTCAGTGAAGTACACTTGGCTCTTTAACTGTCATCCCGCCAACTTTGATTGCCGGCAGGACTCCCGTTTTCAGGTTGCCTGCGCGCACACAGTTTCCCTGGGAAACTCGGAAGTCAGCGGGTTGGAGCCGGCTTCTGAACCTGAACGGGACTGCCGCAATTTTTGGAGTCCCCCCGCCCCCAACGCACCCACAATTACCCCCTAAAATTACCCCTAATTAAACCATTGATGAACTATACCTTTAACATGAATCCAGAGCTTGTTTTTATAAAACAATATATATATTTGCTGTGTTTCTGATGACTTTGGTTCCCTCCCTGCCTGAAACTCTTTTCTTGCCAAAGCAGATTGAATTTCAGTAAAACAAGCCCCTGGTAAGAAACTCCTGAGTCTGTATTAATAAAGGGCCATCATCTCTGGTAGTGCACAGTTTGCACAAAATTCCTTTGTGTGCTATTTTAATTCAGTTGTTGACCCATTTATTTGAAGGTGTTAACCGGTGCACTAGCAGATTATTGATAGGAGCCTGGCATTGTCTTGGTAAATACAGATTGCCCCTGCCTCATGATGTTGGCAGTGATATTGGGCTGGATTTTGAAAGGTTTGCCTGTATGTTGTACAGCAGTAAATCACAACCTCTACTAAAACATGTGTGATTCTGCCCTGGCCAGTAACCAGCCACTGGCACCCAGGTCAGCCTGGCGCACGACCTCAAATGTATTTTGGAATATTAAGAACATTTGGATTTAGTGACATTGTCAATTACAACTCCATCCTTTTAGCTTGGGGATGTCGGTTTGTAAACAGCTCAGAATGATGGATGAAAGTCCCTTCTCTGTAAGGATACAAAATGAAATGAGTTTGAGGAGTCTCAGTCTAGTTCCCAGTAGTTGTGATTCCACATTACATATTGACCAGAATTCAAGCACCTTTTTTTCCCTCGTCCATTCTTCTTCAATAAAAGTGCTGATGAGGCCACATGAGGGTCACTATCAGAGTCACTGAATGAGTCATGAATGAATAAAACTACCTCAACCCTATCTATCAGATAGAACATTACTACCTCCATTATGTTAAATCTTTTGTTCCTAATATCATCCTTGAACCCAACCTCTTGTGGTGTTCTGTGTGGCCTTGTACCTTCTTATGGTTGTCACTATTCGCTCCTCTTACATGTCTGCTTACAAGTCTAAACAATCTGTGTCGATTTACAGTGATTCACTCCACTACGCATTTGCTCAGTTCTGTCATTTCTAAACAAGTGTGGAAACAGCATAACTTAAGTATTAATTGGCATTAAATTATCAGTTTCAATCAAAGAAGCATAAGGATAACTGTTGTGGGAAATGTAACTGTAACATTGATGATGTGGAGATGCCGGTGATGGACTGGGGTGGACAAATGTAAGGACTTGCACAACACCAGGTTATAGTCCAACGAAGGAGGAAAGCTCCAAAAGCTTGTGATTTCAAATAAAACTGTTGGACTATAGCCTGGTGTTGTGCAAGTCCTTACATTTGTAACATTGATGTACCAGGGATGATCTTCCGTCATTGGAGTTAAGGCACATTGTTGTGGTAGAGCACAGTAAGTTTCACTCTATGTCTAACCCATTGCTGTGCCTGACCTGAGAGTGCTTGATGGGATAATGTAGAGGGAGCTTTACTCTGCATTTAACTCTGTATTTGACCTGAGCACCTGTGTCAGCAATGATTTGGAGGCTTGACGGGACTAACGGCAGGACTTACAGCAAACAGTCTATTTTATAGCCAACAAAGTCTATTAACTCAGCAAACATCAAAGCAAACAAAGTTTATTTCAAAAGAGCCTCTACGAACTACAGCAAACAGAACTCATGACCGAAACTACATCAATGTCTCCCGATAAAAGCACAGTGATTTCTCCAGCAAAATGCAGTGAGTGGAGAAAAGTTACATAATACAAATTATGTGCGTAAAATCAATCCCAACCACTTACAGCAGTGCGGTCTCTAGCTGAGATTGACGGGGGAATAACCCAATCGTCTTCATTCTGGCCTGGAATAGTGGTGTCATGATGTGCAGCTCCTGAGCATGCTTAATGGAGCAATGTTTAGTCTGCAGCTAATCCCCGCTGTATCTGACCTGGGAATACTGAATGGGCCTAGGAGCTTCACTCTGCATCTAACCCATGCTATAGCTAATCTGGGAGTGCTTGATGCTGATGCTGGGTGTTCCTCAGCATTGATGCCCCTCACCATGATGAGCAGAAATCCTCCCCGCCCAAAAACACTGTGGAATGATTGAAAACAATTCAGCTAATTGAACAAACTGCTTCCAAAGAACAGCGTGCAATTTACAATTTGATACTTTCCCAAACTTCATCAATTTCCTAAGAAGAGAAAATAATTACATGGAGAAGCTCCAGGAAAATAAATCTCCATGAAGTTTCTCACTGATCCCTCTGGGTAATGTACACCTGATACAGGCTTTGGGTCCTACACTGGATTATGTAGAATGGTTTGTCTTGATTGCCTTTCACATAGGAGGGTCGATTTTCATGTTGAGTTTACCTAAGGTAAACGGTTGGCGAGCCAGCCTCTCTGCCTGAATTATGATGTCGGCGGGAGGCCCAATCGACTCTGGTGTCTGGGCTTCACCTGCATGCGTTAGGCGAGCTGCCAGCGTTAAACGTGCAGCTGATGGGCAGCTTGCTGCTTGGGAGGGTGGGAAATCCAGCAGGGCAGATGCTGATCATGGGCCTACAGCAGCATCTTAAAGGGGAGGGCTGGAAACATTAGATGGGTAAACAGAGGAGCAGATTTCAGCGTCCAGGAAATTTATTGAGCACACCCACCAGCAAAGAGATAAAAGGCTCAGTACTCCCAAAAGAATGAAGAAAATTCGAGTGCTTCCAGCTTTCCCTGCAGCTTTAGGTAGCACTATAAATGGCTGCCTCTCAATGGGTACCACTTATAGTTCGTGGGCGGGTTAAGGGAGTAGCGGAGGCAGCGCTGATTGACCTGAAAATAGCAATCGGGGTCTTGACTGTTAGTTGACCTCCAATTGAATATTTTAATTAGGGCCCCTGCCTATTTCCAGCGGGAGCCTTGACCCCCTAAATCTAGGTCCGCCTAAAAATCGCGAAAACCGCCCCCCCCCACCATCTCCCAATTTTCGTCATGCCAGTGCCGGCTTGTAAACCCAGCGGTAGCAAGACGAAAACCAGCCCGTGGTTTCAACAGGACTGCAGCTGTCATTCTGGGCACTGTGTTCAATCCTCCTTGCTGATATTTATTCCTATAAACTTTGGAACTCTTCTTACTCGCTCAGCTATGTTTAAAAGGAATGATTCAACAAAGCATTGTCTTATTTTGATGTCAACAACTGGGTGATGAAATGAAAAGCCTCCTATCATAGCAGAAAAAAACAAATTTTACCCTCATACACTCTCATTCTGGAACCACAACTTAAGTCACCTGTTTATTGCAAACCTTTCAGAGTCTATAAACACTTGAATCTCAATAATCTTTTACTGTTAACAAAACCAGTTTAATTCCTTTAGTCCGTTCTCAGATTATTAACTTAACATGCTTGGAATAAGCAATGTTGCATGTCGAACACATTCATTTCCTTTTGAAGGTACAGCACCCAAACAGTACCGGATGTGTTAGCCAGTGATACAGGGTTAAAATCATCTACATGACTTATAAGCAAACCCCCTTACTGTACATTTCAATTTAAATCGGCCTCGTTGATATCCGTTTGTGTTGCCTCACCGCTTTCAGTGAATGGTCAATAACAACACCCTAATCCTTTTGGAGTTGAGCACGTAATCTAGGCTGAAATTTCAGTGCGGTACTGAGGGAGTGTTGCATTGTTGGTAGTGCTATCTTTTGGATGAGATGTTAAAACGAGACTCTGTCTGCCTGTTCAGATGGACACAAAACATTCCTCAGCACTGTTCAAAGAATAGTGGGAGTAAAGAATAGAGGAGTTCTCTTGGTGTCAACGTTTATCCCTCAATCAACACCTGCAAAAAGAAATAAACAAATTGGGGGCGTGGGATTGAAGAGGATGAAATGTAATATAAATACCCTGAAATATAATTTCTTGGAGCTCCGCTACTTCTTTCGCCATTTCTCTCAGGACCTTTGGATATATCACATCAGGTCCCAGCACCTGTCCTCCTGTACCATAACTAACTTCTCGAATACTTTCCTATTATTTATTATATCTCTCATCTCGCTTTTAATCAATTCAGGATTTACCTCCTTCCCAATATCCTTCTTTAAAGCTGATTCAGCTTCCAGTTGTCATTCATTTAAGGTTGAATAATGCACTTGATGTTTTCTCCAATACTATAGTTGGTGTTTGGTTGTCACATTAAGTACCTTCATCAATGCTTCAGTTTTGTATTGGTTTAGTTTCTCTAATGGATGAAAAGTGTCAAATTGAACAGGTGAAGGGGTAGAACGGTGCCAGCATAAATGGGGGGATGGTGTAGAGGGAACAGCATTTGGAAGGAATGTGTATAATTCTAAATTTGCTGCATGCAGCTGTTATTGGAATGACCAAATGGTGAATAAGATCGGGTTGAAATCCCCTATTTGCCAATAGTCAATTCTTTTTAAAAAGAAAATGAATTAAAACTCATTTCTCAGAGTAATAATTATCAACTGCTACTGGAAGTTTTAGAAAATAAGCAAAAATAATTCATTACCAAATGGCAAATAGTTCTTAATAAAATTGAGCAAATGTTTCCTTTTTAGATAAAATAAAAATGCAATATCCATGTTTAGTATAGACTTCCAAATGGTGGAAAAAAGCACTAAATAGAGTGTCAAAAATCAAAATTTTCTCAGGGGGACACCTACACTTAGACCTTATCCCTAATATATTCTGTGCCTTCAGAACTTATATCCCCTTAAGGCTATCATGTACTTTTGGTTTATTTTCTGCAATACAAGTGAAGGAATGTAAGATGTATCTGCATCTGAGGTTGACAAGTCCATGATCTATTGTACTTTAAGTGTAATTATTTGTTTTCACATGTCATAGGCTTATAATCAGAGCCATTAAAAAAAATTGTCAGCTTTTTGGGATGCCTAGGTTATATGTATGTTAAAGTACATTGATCCAAAACTGCACTGATCACCCATTATGACCTCTGCTCAATAAACATTTATTCATAGCTTCCCATAAAATTATCTGAAATTTCTTCCCCACTGTTGGTTTTCAGACTGGTTGATAATTTCTCGAATTTACATCTAATTTTTTTTTGAGTATTGAGATTACATGAGTCACTGTTGAGTCCCATGCATTGAATTAGTGAAATTGAGAACAGATCTTTGTCGATTTCTTTGAGGATTCTATAGTGGATCTTATCCAGTCTTCATAATTTGTATGAAACTGGCCTTTGCATTTTTATAAATTTAGAGACATTTCCCAATTTGGCCTAAAATTGTTCCCTTTAAGAATATCGGATTCTCTGCACTGCCTTTCATCTCCTAAACTCAGTCCTTATAATAATTGGTATCCTTTCAGCTACTGTGTGCACTTTGTATTTGGTTGTTGCAATTCAGGTCATCACTCAACTCTTTTTTTGCTCATGGCAGATATCAGTTTCTATAGGTGAGCCTATGTTCCCTAAGAACATCCCTCTGCTCTTCCACATCACCAAAACTTTCCCATTCAAAGTATAATTATTACTTTTTTTTAACCAAAATGTACCACCTCACACTTCCATTGATTTCCAACTGCTACTTTTAGCCTATTCCACCATCTTATCTATATTCTCTATCAGTTTCCTTTGGTCCCCAGAATTACTTACTATGCCTCTTAATTTAGTATCAACTGCAAATTTGGACACGACTCCCTCTATTTTTCCTTTCAAAATGCATCACTTCACACTACCCTGCATTAAATTTAATCTGCCATGTGTCTGCCCATTTCACCAGTCTGAACTCCTGAAGTCTGCTACTATCCTCCTCATTGTTTATATTTCCAAGCTTTATGTCATCCACAGACTTTGAAATTATGCCCCCTATACCTAAGTCCAGGTCATTAATATATCAAAAAGAGCAGTGGACCTAATACCAACTCCCGGGGGATTGGAGATCACTGCGCTGCTCCAATTCTGGCCTCTTGCGTATCCCCGATTTTCTTTGCCCCACCATTGGCGGCCATGCCTTAAGCTCTGGAAGTCCCTCCACAAATCTCTCACATCTCTACCTCTCCCTCCTCCTTTAAGTCGCTCCTTAAAACTTACCACTTTGACCAAGCTTTTGGTCACCTGTCCTGATATCTCTTTATGTGGCTTGGTGTCAAATTTTGTTTGATTACGCTCCTGTGAAGTGCCTCGGGACGTTTTACTGTGTTAAAGGTGCTATACGAGTGCAAGTTGTTGTTCATCAATGCTTCGGTTTTCGATTGAAGTTTAGTTTCTCTCAAACCTTTTCATTCTGCAGTGGTGCCAGGCACTCTGTTGACCCTTGCTCACTCCAATGGTTTTCAAACCTTTTTCTGTGTGTGGAGGGGGCTCCCTGAAAATATTTACACACTCCCGTGGAGGGAGGGGGACGCTTTGAATGTTGGCACATACCTGAATCCCCCTGTATACATTGGCACATTCCTGAGGACTAGTTACAGATATTGGCACACTCCTGGGGAAGGGGGGCTTCCTGCAAAAATTGACACGCACCTGTGGGATAATAACACATTCGAGTACCACCTGCAAATATTGACAGATTCCTGTGCACCTTCTGTAAGTATTGATACAATCCCAGGTGGGTGGGTTGCTGTAAATACTGACACACACCTGGAATCCTCTTGTAAAAACTGACACACTCCTGGGATCCCCCTATAAATATCGGCACACTCCCAGGGACTCCCTGCAAATTTTGACATACCCCTGGGGATCCTCTGTAATTAATGATACACTTACAGGGACTCTCCTTGCCCTCACTTCTGAAAGAACGTGTAAGCTATCTTGAATTGTAAAACCTCAAGGGTAGTAATCTCAGGCTTACTCTGGTGCTACATGCTGGATGAGTTAGGGAAGAACAGACTATTTATGACAACAGATGGCTAGAAAGATGCTTTGAGTGTTGAGCATTGTCGGAGCGGAACACAGAGAGGAAAATCTGGGGAATACCGCATGTGGGAAATAGAACCTGTCTAATTCAGTTCCATTAATTTAAATGGAAGGAAAATCAGGTAGATCCTGTAACAGGCATGCCATCCTCTCTGCCCAATTTTCACCTCTGCAATTCTGCTGCAGCTTTTAATGGCCCACTTGGTTGAGGTTGCTCCAATGATGCAAAGTATTGGAGTTTCCGGGGTAACAGGATATGCCCCATGAGCACTTCAAATCCATATCCGAATGAGGCTTGTACCAAACAACGGTGTTAGCTTTTTGTAGCTCCAGACCAGTCCCAACGGAAAATCCGTGACTGGTGCACAGTTAGCACAGAGGCAAAATTCCCCATCTTCTACCCCTTCTGTGCTCGGATGCAGAAGCTGAATTTCAGCATCTTAGTGTTCCCAAACTAGGGGATCAGTAGGTGGGGAGGAGAGGGGTTCATGATACATGGGCACTGGATAGAATGGGAATGGCCTTTTCTCTCTGTCTGTATTATCTTATGTTCTTGTGTATCCAAAAGAAAGCAGTGGCAGCATCACAGAACAACTAAAGCAACAGAATTAACTTGCTAGTCAATTTATGGAATTAGCTCGTTAGTCAATCTATGGAATTAACTTGCTAATCAATTCTCAGAATTAACTTGCTGATCAATCTACAGAATTAACTTGCTAGTCAGTCAACAAATCCAGAAAAATATAGAATGAAGAGTTCTTGAGACATTGCTCACAACATATGGTACGTCATGCTTCAGATGGACAGTAATTTTAAGAACTGGTGGATCCCTCATGACTCCTTCGTGGACTCCTACAGACCCTAGTTTGGATGCCTGTATTGAAAGTTGTCCTGCTCCTTTGAAATCTAGCCCATTCGTCTTGTTTTTGGCATTAGTATAAAGGCCAGTAATCAGCTCTTATCTACACAATGATCACCTGCATCATGTATTGTAAACCTTCAGTTCACTAATCATTTCTGGTGTTCTCAATGCTAAACCTAATCTAAAGTTAATCTAACATCTCCCTGTCTCCTGTGTCAAGAAGCAGCCACTGATTACCTTTCTGAACGTGTTTATGTTTTCACTCCTCTGTGATCCGTCCATTTTACCTGCGGGATAATGAAATCATGAATGATTATCACATTACAATTCCCTGCTGCCTCTTATTTGCCTAAACAATTTGTCATTGACCCGCCTAATGGAAATGGATGATTACCACTAATAATTCTGAACTCCAAGCGAAACCTGACAATAAAATCTTAACAAAATGGAAATAATGATATGGTTAGAGGACATGATGAGATAGTGAGTTTGAGATGTTTGTGACAGCCTCATTTACCCCTCCACTCCCGAAGGTGTTGATTCCTTTCTGGGGTACAGTCCTATAGAGGCCTGTAATCCTCTGGTATCTCTCTTAAGCTGTGAGTCTAGATACTGAGAGTCAGCATGATTTTCACCCATGGGAAACATCACAGCTTAACCCTGTCCTCACCTGCGCCTGGAATTTCCATGGGCTTTCTCCCGATTTCCCACCATAACGGCAGATGATCGGCAGAAACCCGTAATAAAAAGTACATTAGAAGCAGAATGCTTAAGCTGCCCCAGTGCCCGGCTACTGCACTGCCTGGTGTGGTACTGAGTCACACAGACCAGGAAGGGTGTAGGTTCCAAACCCTGGCCTGTGCTGAGACGACTGATCTCAGTGTGGGGTTGCAGTTGGGGAGCTATTGTCCACAGCACTCCTGAGTTGGGGGGAGGGGAGAAATTAGACATGGTTTCTTCTCCTGATTATTATTCACTGATCCCCGCTGGAAAGTCCGTACAAGAAGGATACACAATACATTGATTAGAATCGGCTGGAAGATGAAGGCTGCTTGTTTTTTAATCAGGAAAAATTAAGTGAAAGGTGTTTTGAACCGGCTGCAATGGGATTGTCCTATGGCCTAGATCCAGAGGATGTATAAAACGCTGTAAATTTTGTGAGTCGGCAATTCTGTTTGTCTTGCCATGAAGTATGGGGACAAGTAACACTCTGTAAGTTACTTACAGAGTGTTACTTGTAAGTAACACTCTGTAAGTAGCTTGCAGAAGCTTGTGCTTACCAAAATCTTACAAAACTTTATTCTGCTTTTGCTAAGAAACAAGATTGTTTATTTCTTTTTGAGAAATACTTCACCTCCAATTCTGTAAGAAGAATTCAAAGAGACCTCCTGTTTAGTTTTTTTTCCCAACTTCTTGGGTTCTGCTTTTACATTCAACTGTTCAGTGTCTTGCTTCTGTAAATAACGATGTGGAGATGCCGGTGATGGACTGGGGTTGACAATTGTAAATAACAACAGAGTCGCTTGCTAGGCCACTTCAGAGGGCATGTAGTGTGGGACATACAGGCCAGACCAGTAGGGGGTGGAAGGACATTAGTGAAACAGTTGGATTTTTATTGACAAAACAGCGGCATTTTTTAATGGTAATTTTTTCTTAGAAACTACCAGATTTATTGACTTCAAATTCACAAATTGTTATGGTAGGATTTGAACTACTTCACCTTCACCCCTTACTGAAGATTTTCACTCCCATCATCAAAATCCCAATGGAAATGCTTGGGTGGTGAGGGTGAGTATCAGACCCCTGCTCGTGGTGTGGGAGGACACCAGTTCGATCCTTCACTCAGTTCGAGTGCTGATTTGAGCTGTGCTGAGCTGGGGCACCCCAAGAGGACACTATGGAATTGCCTTTTTTGGGAGAGGGGTCCTGGTGGAGAAACAGAAGAGGAAGGAAAGTTGGACGGGGCAACACAGCCCTAATTGGTGACTTGCACTGGTACAGAGAGCAGCAGTGGAGGTGTGAGGCAGAGATGTGAGTGCAATTAGATTGAAGAATATGGACATTTACCCCAGAAATAAAATCACCAACATAAAAAAAGGATTAATATTGCAAAATTCTAATAGGTAGAAGCCCGTAACAGCTAGTCACTTAGATGATTTACCTTGCTAGCTCCTTTAATATTTAATGGCTTTGCTGAATATTTTGATACATGTGTGTATATATATACACATATATATATTATATTTTATATTTGCTAGCAATATTTTGTTTGTGTGTGATGTGTGTACGAGCATGTTTAGATATATATATCTTTTTTAGATTTGCTAGCAGTATTTTGTGTGTGTATGTGTGTATATGTATATGTATTTTAGATTCGCTTGGAGTATTTGGGTGTATGCATGTGTGTGTTCGCGTGTATATATGTATGTTATATTCACTATCAGTATTTTGTGTGTGTATATATATATATAATGAGTATTTTAGATTCTTACAACACCAGGTTATAGTCCAACAAATTTATTTTAAAATCACAAGCTTTCGGAGATTATCTCCTTCGTCAGATGATTATTTTAGATTCGTTAGCAGTGAGATGTGGTGGAACTGCTGCTCATAGCCCCAAGGATGCACTTTTGCTTCAGTTTGTTGCAGAAATACTGATCATAAAATCTATTTATATTTACACATCCGCTAAGTGATTGCGATAGAAATACAGGTCAGCACCGAGACAAGTCCTCACACGTACTGGTCTCCAGGATTTGGCTGAGGAAGCCCTGCTGCCTGAGTGGAGGGAAATTTAATCTCAGACTTAGAGCTGATTAAATCATGCAGGCGAGACACAACTGAATAACAACAACTGAATCAATAGTTTGCACCTCAGACAAGGAGGATGAAGACATTCCACTTTCGGGATTGGAGCACCAGGGGTCAGACAGAGATATCCCCTGACCCATCCGGACCACAAGCTCACAGACAGCAGGAATCACTAACACACCTGCACTGCCAGGCCACCAGGGAAACAACTATGTTCCACCAGCATTAAGTGGGTGGGGAGGGAGCTTTACGCACATACATGCAGAAACACACACACACGCGCTCATGTGCACACACACGCACACTCACTCCCCTATGTTACGGTGGTCCTTGATGTCCAACACTGCCTGTGGTGTTGGGTTATATGGAATGGCCGTACTCATCCAACACTGCCTGTGGTGTTGGGTTGCAAGGATTGGCAGTATTCACCCAGCATTCCCTTTGGTGTAGGGTTGTAAAGGACTACAGGAAATGTGCATAGAGCCATTTTGCTTCTAATGGACCTTCCAAACCCTCAAGCCTGGATTTTCCTTTTACCGCCGTATTTTCGGGAAGTATTTGTGCAAGGACGAGAAATGGGGCAGGGATCTTTTGCCCAATCTTGCGCCGTTGTTTCCGGTGGATGGTCTAAGTGCCCAACTTAAAGTGGGTGGGCACATTTAAATGAGGCAATAGTGATGTGGTGATGTCAATAATCCCATTATTTTCATCAGCATCAGTTCATTTACACTCAGCAGTATCTACACTCACGTACAACAGGCGCCTAGAGTTTGCAAGCACTGGGAAACAAGTGGAAGTGAATTTAAAGAGGCAACATAGGTACCTTAAAGTTTTGTGGAATCCTTATTATGCCACTAATTTTAGTAATTTTGTTTTTGGTCCTGCCTGTTACCTTTCATCTGCCTTTCTGCCATTTGTTATGGGGCTGGCTTTATCTGCCCCCTTCAGACATGGCAAAAAATGGGTTTCCCATTGGGGATTCCCCTCTACTTTTGCCTCTTGGAGAGGAGCAGGAACAATGGTGGTAAGCCAGGCTGCAATTCGAAGAGAAGCAGATTGCCATGATGAAGCCTCAGTTGGCACATGCCCTCTTGCTTCACCAACTTCAACACGTCCCATGGCCTCCTCTTAATAGAGGATGAGAGGTCACAGGTCTGGGGGACTCGCCATCTGAAATAAAAACAGAAAGTGTACAAAGATACAGCTGGTCAGTCAGCATCTGAAAGAGAAATAGTATCTTGGATAGAGGCCATTTCTCCGAACTCGAGAAAGGTCTTACCTGAAATGTGAATCTGTCTTTTCCCATTTCCGATGCTGACACACCGCTGTGTATTTTCTGCATTTTCTTTTCGATCTGGTAAGGCCCTGGGTCATGCAGCTTGATCTGTCACTCGGCCCCTAAGGTGCTGCCTTTGTACCGTCTCCCCAGCAGAATTAGGGAAAAAACCCCATCTCTGGAGCTTGTAAACACAACCTCGGAGCAGGCACAAGGGGCTGAGTGGCCTCTTTCTGAACTGTAACATTCTCTGATTCTACGACATGTAACTGAACTTGTACTGTAGACTGACGTATTTAGGATGTGCAGAAAGCATTTAACTGACCTTGGTAATGAAACAGGGAAATGTTGGAAATGCACAGCAGGTTAATCGGCCTCTGAAAGGGAAACATTTCAGGTGGAGCCTTTCATCAGGAGTTGCATCTGCCCTGCACACGTGTGTTTTTCATGGGCTGACACATACATGAGCATGTTACAAAAAGGGTGACTTGTTTGGTCCTGTGGTTTCATCTTGCTGTTACTTTCTTTTCCAGTGGATTCTCTTTCATTCCGATACAATCTGATAACTATTTTTCATTGCCAGTTATTGCCTCTTATCTCTTTTGACAGAATTTTCATTTCCTTGGCCCCGTCAGGTTAGCACCTCATTTAAAGGGCTTACTCTGGTTTTCAAAGCATTCGTTTCAAATATTAAAGGGTTATCATCCCTCCTGATTCAGTTGAATTTTTTTGGCTTTTTATGAGTAAATTTAATTCAGCTAATAACAGAGGTGGCATACAAACTGCACAATTAACACAGCACGACTGACCTCTCCCACACGGAGATTTCCGGAACTTTCCATTATCTTCCAACCCCACAGCATGGGCTGCACTGCCAGGCATTGTGTGCACAATTGAGAAATACCACTGTATAATAGTGAAGAGAGAATTTTGTATAAGATTTTTACAGCGATTGAATTGAAATATTCTCTTTGCCCCCTCACTCCGGTGTGGGTCTGAGCTCCCCAACACAATGTGGTTACATTTCCCTGATCAGGTGATAATGAGAATTAGCACAAGAAGTTTACTGACTTTACCATGTAGTTTGCCTTTCAGTGCTATAGTCAAGTACCAGGTTAGAGTACTAACCTCACCTGCTGATAGTACCATGGTCAGAATGCAGCCACTGCAGTGGGGGTGGAAATCAGCCTAAGAGTGCTAACCAAGCAGCAACAGGAGACGTAGCTTCCTCCTGATCCCACTGCCCCCAAATACCACTTAAAGACATGGGGGAGACATGAGGTGCTCCCCAAAAACCGTTCAAGCACACGGTGGGGGGAGAGTAGAGTTGCCAACTCTGGTGGACGTCATCCTGGAGGTTTCATCATATGACCTCCTGCCTCCAACCACCCCACCCAGTCAATTGGCCTTTTCTCCCCCATCTCCAATATTTTTATACCTAAAGAAATGAAAAAAGAACATTTTTTTTTAATACCCTTATGATTTTTCTCCTGGGTTGCCCGCAGCAGTGTCCAGGAGATTAATCTTTAACTCCTGAATTCTCCAGGACAATCCTGGAGAGTTGGTGACCCTAGGGGAAAGGGGAAGGGGCCATTCCTTTCTCAAAAACCATCTAAAAACTTAGGACATGCAGTTGCTCTCAAAAAAACATTTAAGCACATGGTGAAGACGAGCCAGGTCTTCACCAAACACCCTTTACAAACATGGGGACGATCCAGGAGACTCACTGAGGATGGCCTCCAGCATTAACCTGAAGGAGAAGAGCCTTTGTCTACAGAGTCAATCTCTTCTACATTAGCATCAAAACTTGAAAAATTGAGGGATGGGTCAATAATCCCATTCACACCAGGATACCCTACCGAAGGGAGGGTCGGTAATCCCACTTACACCAGGGTATCCTATCCAGGGGTGGATCAGTAATAAATCCAATAAGGAATTCAGGAGAAACTTCTTTACCCAGAATGGTTAGAATGTGGAATTTGCTATCACATGGAGTAGTTAAGGCGATTGGCATTGATGCATTTAAGGGGAAGCTAGATAAGTACACAAGGGAGAAAGGAATGGAAGGTTATGCTGATAGGGTGAGATAAAGTAAGGTGGGAGGAGGCCCTTGATGAGCATAAATGTCAGCATAGACCATTTGGACCCAATGGCCTGTTTCTGTGCTGTAATTTCTATGTAATTCTACCCAACCCAGGGTACCCTACCGAGGCATAGATCAATTATTCTACCCAATAACCTAAGTTATCCTGTCGAGGGATGGGTCGGTAATTGTACTCACCCCAGGTGACCCGCCCCAAGTTATCCTCACAAGGGATTGGTCAGTAACTCCAATCCCACCTTGCCTGTACAGCTGATGCCGTTGGAGTCACTGTGATAGGAAAATTCTAGAACTGTCAAGAACAGATAAAAGTATTTAACTATTTGTTCCAGCAAAGGAACATCCGGGCCCCAGGAGTTTGGTGAATAAGTTTAGAAAATTTAGATGACAAGCCCCCTTCCTGAACTCCCCTCAACCAGAATCAACCAGAGACTATGAATGGAGATTACTGATCAAGTGAGGGTCCCCACACACTCTATGAGTCAGAGCCATGAAGAGCTGGGAAATGTTAGGAGTGACCTTTACCATTAGTGAGACAGATTGGAAATCTGTTTAATCATACGGACCTGTGTTTATTTTGAAAAGTGACATGCATTAAGTAGGTCCCACTTGTAAAGCAGACTCAGTGACTGCTTGTCAGTCCCAATGAGTGACACTCGGTCGGCCAGTAACGATTATGGCAGATCCGTACACGTTAGAGGGAGCTGCCACTTGTTCAAACTAGAAATAGTTCTTTTCTGGTTTTTGTTTATGATTCCAACATAGGGATGTAGGAATGTACAGGAAGAGGACTTGCATTTATATAGCATCTTGTCATGTCCTCAGGACATCCCATAGTGCTTCATAGCCAATGAATTACTTTAGAAGTGCATTCACTATTGTTTTGTAGACAAATGCAGCAGCTAATTTGTAGGCAGCAAGATCCCACAAAAACAAGTTAGACTAATGACCAGTTAATCCTCCAGCCCTACAACCCTTTGAGAACTCTGCATTCTTCCAACTCTGGCCTCTCGTGAATCCCACACATCCCTGCACTCTATATTGGCGGCCGTGCCTTCAGCTGGAATTCCCTGCTTAAAGCTCTCTGCCTCTCTCTCCTCCTTTTAGACCATCCTTAAAACCTACCTCTTTGACCAACCTTTTAGTCACCCCTCGTACTATCTCCTTCTATGACTTGGTGTCAATTTATGTATGATTATGCTGCTTTGATGTACCCTGCAACATATTTCTATTTTAAAAGCACTATATAAATGTAAGTTGTGTTGTTTAACCTGTTTTGATGGTGTTGGGTTGTGGTACAAATGTTGTCCAGGCAAATGGGGCCTCGGTTGAACTTCTCATCCAAAAGACGGCACCTCAAACAATGCAGAGCACTCTCTATGACTGTACTGAAATGTCAGCCGAGATCATGTGCTCAAGTCTGTAGTGGGGCTTAAACCCACAACCTTCTAACTCAGGGGCAAAGAGTGCTACCACTGAGCCAGGCTGACACAATGGTAGTACTGTTGCCTCTGAGACTGATGATTGCAGGCTATCCCAGTGTCAAGGAAACATACCACACAATATGCCCCTTTATCAAATTCCAGGCTGGTTTTGCACTTCTTTGGATGGGATTGCATTAATTCACCATCTTCTACCTGTTCCTGGTGTAACCGTTAATTATTCACCAGGTACAGTTGCTGCCCCTTCTATGAGAAGTGTTGTGTTTTCCTGTACCTCTCCATATAAAAGATTAATGCCCCCTCCACATGTTTCACTGGCTTTGTGATTGATGTTGCTGTTCCTTGTTTGCTTTCATGTGTCAGGTGTCCATGCAATTTCACTTGCACAATGCATTCATTCATGCATGCGTGTGACTGCGCCCCTAGTGATTTGCGTGTTTGCTGTCAGTGCGGTGTTACCTCATGCATCATTAATGAGACCATTTGCAAAAAGCATACTGTCATGCCTCTGGCAGTGTAAATCAGTTACAATGTACAATCGAATCACAGATGAAAGCTGGCTATCCTATCCGGTCTTTTCTATCAGTAGAAATTTCATCAGGAGTTGGAGGCTGGTGAGCACAGCTCCATGTACGTGTGCGTTTGAAGACACGTCTGCAGTTCCAGCACATCTTGACACAAAGAGGAATGGTCTGGTGGTGGAAGCAAAAACTTTAGAATGACGGGAGAAGCAATTAGATGCTATGAAGAGGGGGACTGTAAGCTTCTATGGAAGGATGAGCTTGATGGGCCAAATGGACCCCTCATCTGTACTTTATGACCTTTGATCTTTGAGCTGCGTTTTATCCCCTTGTGAATGATGCAATCATATGGTATAACTGTAACAACTCACTGGGACTGCTATTAACACCACCGAGTACAGTGTAACTAGGCAATACTGTTCAACTCCCTTGGTACGAGTCAAAACCCTTAACAGCGTCTTCTAAACTGATTCAATGTGACTTCCATCACCACAGAATAATACCAGCACTGGCCTGTGAAAGATTCACCATTTACTTAATCATAATTCCAGTTCAACATCGCTCATCATGGGTGATTCTCTAAGAACCGCATTAAATTGGAGCAAAGCCCCTGCCAGTTCTTGTTTATAATAACTTTGTCAGGCGTCAAATTGAAAGTGACAAGAAACTATCTTCACTGCAGTCATTCTGTGATATATTCCTTTCTTGTTTTGTGTGATATTATTATCACTTTATTTTTAACATAGAACAACAATCACTGCACTATTAAAATGTATTTCATTGCACGTGAATTGTTCGGAGCCGTTTCACTCTATTACCAGGTAACTATAGATGAGGGAGCTAATTTGGTCAGTTGAGCTCATCCACCCAAATTATACCCCTGTTGTGTCATCTAACTGGATCTTGAATGTGTCCATGGTTTCTGCCCTGCCTGGAAGCCCATTCCAAGTGTTGACCACTGTTTGTTTGAGGAACTTCCTGGCAGCTATCTTAAATTTTCGTTTCATCTGTGCCCCTTCGATTAATATCTTGGCTGATCTTGGAGTAGTGCCCTGGATTAACCTTACCTATGCTACCTTTTAAGTTTCAACATGCTCAGGCACAATAATGTAAATGTTTCAAACACATAGGGGCTGAGATTCCACTCCCGTATGCTGGGGCGCAGCTGTACTGCGGGGCAAGAGTCCTTGCACCTGATTGGCATTTTAAACGAACTGCGCAGGTTTTCTGCAGGCGCAAGTCTCATTAACCCTGCAAAGATATGTAAATTAAGGCAGTGCTTCCTGCCCCACAAATCCTGGTGGTTGGTGCCAGCGATGTGAAGGCATCAGATGAGCCTTTTACTCAGGTGCTCTGTACCACCCAGCAGATGCAGAAACACTGGAAGTGCTCCTCTTAAAGATAAAGCTATTAGGGTTTGGGAAGGATTTTTGTATTTTTCCATTCCTTTTAGTTTTTCTTTTGTTAAGTTTATTTTGGAGGATTTGTCTTTCTTTGCATTTCAGTTTAATTTATTGTTTTATTTTTATTCCTTTTCCCACCCGCCAGTCTTGAGGTGTTTCACTGGAATTCTTCTTGTCTTTTGGGAGCTGGAGGACAAGGAGAATTTCCAGAAGATTCGTCAGCAGAATGCCCGCCTGCCTACACTGCCTGCCTCTACCCGAGGTGGGTGACACAGACTCACCATTACCCAAGTAGGCTGGACTCGAAACCCGCCAGAGCTCCTTGGGCATTTCATAGCAGGCTCTCCAGGCTGGGATTCAGCCTTCAAGGTGGCATTTGGTTGTACCCGCAGATAAGTGGTCTTCAGAGATTGGGAGTTGAAGGAGACGTACACAGCGACAGTAGGGTTGCCAACTCTGGTTGGACATATTCCTGGAGGTTCAAATGATCTCCCGCCTCCGACTCTCTCCCCCAGCCCCTCCCCTATCAAATGGCCTTTTTTCTCATCTCCAATGCTTTTGTTACTAATAAACAAAAGTATTCAAAGAAAATGAAAAAAAAAACACAATTTTTTAAATGTCACTAAGATTTTTCTCCCGAGTTGCTCGCAGCGGTGTCCTGCAGATTAATCTTTAATTCCTGGAGACCCCAGGACAATCCTGTAGGGTTGGCAACCCTAAGTGATAAACATATGCACCGTCTGCAGGGCAACCTGGGTATCAGTAAGTGCTTGTGCATTATACAGCTAAGTTGATCTAAAATGATTTGAGGTGTTATGGCTTTGAAAAATGGTGAGCATGGCACAATTTACATTTCTGCATTGGATCTTGAAGGCTTGCCCTCCTTAGGTATGGGTACGTATGAGATGCAAAGAACAAGCTGTAAGGTTGTACGAGGGCTTGGCATGGGTGAGGAGAACATGTGGAACAAGCAGCACTTAGTGGGAAGCGATCTTTTATGCCAGGAGATATATGGTACCGTTAGGCGCTGTTTCCGTGCCAGATTCCTTTAAGTATGCCATCGTTATTTCCACCTGTTCCAACATCCTGCAGGTATTGTAAACAGCGTTGAGCTTACTTACCAGCTGCTGCCTGGTATGGCACCCTGGTGTCGTCTGGGGAGGGTGCCCTGAAGTACCAAATTGGGCAACTGTCCTTATCTTTTGGAAGCTGCAATCCCATTCAGCCATCACTTAACTAGGGGAGCGGGTGCTGTACCAGTCATTCATATGCCCACAGAATCAATTTTGTGCCTCCACACAGGGTTTCCTTTCACCTTATTTATGCCCGACGCCTCACCTTCCCTTGTCCAAGGCTGACAAATACCTGAAATTCATTTTGAAACTTGATAAAGGCTGAAGAAAACATTTGTCCCCATATTTAGGCACTTACCTTTCAGTGTGCACATCCCTTTAATTTTACCCATGTTGGCCAGAATTTCCACTTGAGCTTGCATATTGGTTGAGAAAAAACAGCAGTGATTACCCACTAACTGGAAGTAGGAAGTGGAAGAGCAGGTTAGGATTAATTTGTCCAGTGCTGTGTAAACACTAACACAGTCTGGTCGGGTCAAATGGCCTAACATCTGCGATGGACGCGTTGATTTTATTCCGAGCTTAATTTTTTTAACATGCGTTATAAAGAGGTTGGAACTGCGCAAAACCAGTTCCACAGGTCATGGAACTGGAGAGGCCCGCTATAGGTAAGTGTCGAATTATTTTTGTGGTCCCAGTAATCTAGGCCGATGCCGCCCTGGGTCCACCACCCTCCACGATTGCAACCTCCCCCCACAACTTACCTCGCTGGTGGCCACCCTGGCCCAATCTTGAGGCCTGAATCAGGCCAGCTGCACTGTGACGCCTGATGGGACGCCTGGGACGTCCCAAGGGCCGCAAAATCGCAGGGGCCTCTTCGCCGTCGGAATGGGAGGCCGACCAGTGTGCTCCGCCAGTTGGTTGGCCAACAGTCGAAATAAACCCCAATCTGTTTAATATCTGCTGATGCAAGTGAATCATGCTTCATTTTCTGATCAAGGATGCGGCTTGCCATTACTTATTTTGACTCTAAGCTGTCGATATAATTCTGTGGATGTCCCTCTACTTTTCGCAATTACCATGTCAGCATCCTGAAAGAATGTCAGCTCATCACTGCTGTGCTTCAGTGTTTAATTTGGGATTAGACACCCAGTTAATGGGAGCTGCAGGAGTCTGCCTTCTCTCTCTCAGGCTTTGAGGAAGCTTTTTGTCAATTTGACACATTTGACATCACTTGAGTGAGGTGGGGTTTTGGGGCCTGAAAATTGAAAAGAGCAAACAACCAAACTGAGTTGTTCAACAGGAAGGAGCAGCAGTGTTAACAAGGATAATGCTCATACATTTCTCTCACTATTGGTCCTTTGTTTACTTTATGCAAATAATTCTGTCCCTGAGCTCACTGAGTAATTAGTTTGTAGAAAAAATAAACCCAAACAATCTGAAATAAAGAGATAAATGCTGGAAATACATAAGCAGGCCCGTCAGCATCTGAAAGAGAAAAGGCAGGTTAATGTCTTGGGTGGAGTCCCTTCATCTTTCCTTATTAAGAGTGCAGGCTTGCTCAGCTCTAAGTTCATTTATTTAAGTGTGTGAATTGCCAGTGCAACTTGGATCAGGGCTGCCAATGGTTGATTAGGCTGGGCTGCCAGTGGGGATCAGGCAGGGCTACCAGCGGGGATCAGAGATTAAGGGTTATGGAAACAAGGCGGGTAGATGGAATTGAGATGCAGCTCAGTCATGATCTAATTGAATGGTGGAACAGGCTCGAGTGGTTACATAGAAAATAGGAGCAAGAGTAGGCCATTCGGCCCTTCAGGCCTGCTCCGCCATTCAAAATTATCATGGCTGATCGCCCAACTGAGTACCCTGTTCCCGCTTTCTCTCCATATCACTTGATTCTTTTAGCATTGAGAAATATATCTATCTCCTTGAACACATCTAATGACTTGGCCTCCACTGTCTTCTGTGGTAGAGAATTCCACAGGTTCACCACCCTCTGAGTGAAGAAATTTCTCCTCATCTCAGCTCTAAATGGCATACCCCGTAGCCTGAGACTGCGACCCCTGGTTCTGGACTCCCCAGCGATAGGGAACATTCTTCCTGCATCTAGTCTGTCTAGTCCTGTTAGAATTTTATATGTTTCGATGAGATCACCTCTCATTCTTCTAAACTCTAGTGAATATAGGCCTAGTCGACCCAATCTCTCCTCATACGTCAGTCCTGCCATCCCAGGAATCAGTCTGGTAAACCTTTGTTGCACTCCCTCCATGGCAAGGACATCCTTCCTCAGATAAGGAGACCAAAACTGCACACAATACTCCAGATGTGGTCTCACCAAGGCCCTGTATAACTGCAGTAAGACATCCCTGCTCCTGTACTCAAATCCTCAATTTGAATGGCCTACTCCTATTCCTATCAGGCCAGGCTGCCAACTGGGATCAGGGTGGGTTCTGCCAGTGTGTTTGGGTTGGGGTGCCGGCAGGGGATCAGGTCAGGGTTGCCAGTGGGGTTGGAGCTACCAGCAAGGGTCGGGTTAGGGCTCAGAAGCCTAATCCTTCCCAAATCTACCACTGTTTGCTGGTGCATTCTGGAAGGTTGCCAACCAACATCACTGAGAAAATCTGGCAAATGCTTTATGATTTCTGTGGAAGAACTGAATTTGCTGGTGTACTAAAAGGATATAATTCATTACCAGAGACGGCGGTTTATACTGTGGGGAGAAAGTGCCACTAACGAGAGGGAACGGAGATGGAGAGTGTCTGGTGCTGAGCCTGTAGCTGAAATGGAGCGCTCTGTAATAGAGGACTGTTATCATGTTATTATTCCAGCAATATCTTCTTTAGAATTTAATATGTTAAATTCCAGAGGGGAGTATAAAATTGTACTTATTGCTGTTACATTACCAGAAACATAAAGACATACAACGGATATCTAGCACTGAAAGGGTCAAACTGCCATAAACCTTCATTCAGAGGATATTGGCTGCTGATTTGATTTGAGTTTACTAATGAGGCCTTGGGGATGACTATTTATTCGTATCCTTGTTGATGAAGGACACTGGGATTAACTCGGACCCTTCATTTTGTCCGTTTGACTATATAGGGAAATAACTGCTTTTACCATTTCTTGTCTGAGTTACATTTGAAAAAACAAAAAAAATGCTTCTAGATTATGTGGTGCAGCAACAGAGAGAAGACAAAATGTCCTATTAAAAAGATGCTCGTTGCTAAGGGTGCAAATTATACTGTGGACCTAATAGGCAAGTTACAGCTGCACAGTTAACTCTGCATTTCAGCTTTTGCATACCTGTGTTGCAGGACAAGCGTATGGCTCTGCATAACAACCTATTGAATCAATGCTGATGGTTGAGGTGCAGCTGTTGTGTTCCTGGCATAAACCTGGAGGTCAGCTGAACTGCTAGCAATAGTTGCCATATTGTACCAGTCCTCATCTTGTAGAGGACTCACAGCCTGGACAAATCTCCTTGAGACTGCATCTCATGGACTCTGCCATGAAGCAGTCATCTTCATCCACTCCACTGCCAAGAGAAATGCTTCCAGTGCAGCCTGCAGAGCAGGGCTACAGTATTCCATCGCTTTGCAGATATGGGCTAAGTGGACACTGAACAAATACAATGACTAATTGGTTTTTGGTTTTTAAAGGAGTCTGATTCTTTTTTCAGCTTTATCACCATTTTATAGATCAGGCGTGGCTACCAACCAATCCATGGTCACTGTTGCGACGTCCTCTCATTACATTCCATGTTTCACATATATTAGATAACAACGTTTGACCAACTTATTAGGAGACCCTATTTGTGCTGTGTCTCTGCCCATGAGTAGCTTATTTAAATTGCTTGTGTTAATGGGCAGGCTGAAGCAGAAGGCTCTCATGCAACGAGGACTAATAGAAGCTGTTTCCACAGTAACAGTGGTGGGAGACTATGATTGGTCTGCCTTCCTGACTCTGAGGGTCTCCGGATTAGAGAGAAATAGAAAAACAGCCAAATTGATCCATGAATTTTAATGTACAAATCAAAAAGTTTACTGAAGGGCTAATAATACTAAGAAAACCTTGGGTCTGGACTTAAAAATTTGAAAAAAAAAATCAACTTTTTTTTTATTCGTTCATGGGATGTAGGCGTCGCTGGTGAGGCCAGCATTTATTGCCCATCCCTAATTGCCCTTGAGAAGGTGGTGGTGAGCCGCCTTCTTGAACCGCTGCAGTCTGTGTGGTGAAGGTTCTCCCACAGTGCTGTTAGGTAGGGAGTTCCAGGATTTTGACCCAGCGACGATGAAGGAACGGCGATATATTTCCAAGTCGGGATGGTGTGTGACTTGGAGGGGAACGTGCAGGTGGTGTTGTTCCCATGTGCCTGCTGCTCTTGTCCTTCTAGGTGGTAGAGGTTGTGGGTTTGGGAGGTGCTGTTGAAGAAGCCTTGGCGAGTTGCTGCAGTGCATCCTGTGGATGGTACACACTGCAGCCACAATGCGCCGGTGATGAAGGGAGTGAATGTTTAGGGTGGTGGATGGGGTGCCAATCAAGCAGGCTGCTTTGTCCTGGATGGTGTCGAGCTTCTTGAGTGTTGTTGGAGCTGCAATCATCCAGGCAAGTGGAGAGTATTCCATCACACTCCTGACTTGTGCCTTGTAGATGGTGGAAAGACTCTGGAGAGTCAGATCAATAGCTGATCATAATCAACATGTAAAATGTTTATGCCACTCTGGACAAATTGGAAAATGAGTTGAAAGATTTTGGACCTAAAAACCTAAGCTTATTATAATCATAACAACATTTATAGCACTTTTAACACAAGGCGCAAGTGGGACAAAGAGCAGGAATTGGGAGAGATTAGGGAAGGTGACCAAAGACACCGGCAAAGAGGAAGGTTTTGAGTTGGTTTTTGAAGTTGAGGAGAGGGGTAACAAGGTGGGGAGGGGCTTAGGAAGAGAATCCCAGAGTGCAAAGGCAGGATGGCTGAAGGCTATGCCACTGATAGTTGAGTGGAAGGAGAGGAGATTCACAGTAGTTTAAACTCAGAAGAGCGGAGGGTGAGTGCGGGGAATTAGGGCTGGAGGAGGTTGTAGAGGTTGGGTGGAGGGAAGTCATGGAGAGACTCGTATGGCTGTGATTTTGAAATGAATGCATTGGGGATGGGGAGCCAAAGGAAATGAGCAAGGCCAGGACTAATAGATTACTGGGATTTAATGTAGGATAGGTGGTCGAGATCCGAAAACCAGTCTGAGAATTAGAGAAATCAGGGATATGGGGCAGGATTTTCCACCCAATCCCAATTTTTCTGCAGATCTGGGTGGCGTAGGTCAAAAATTGATATACGGTAAGTGTACTGAAAATAAATGCAAGTAAAATATGTCCTCTGACTTATTTCTCTCCATTGCATCACTACGATGCTGGAAATAAGGGAGGCGTATTAATCCCAGGCAGCAAGCTCTGAATGGGTGAATTTTTCTTTTGGTTGCAGGGCCTGTGCAGTTGCTCTCAGAGAAATGGACTGTCAGGCCCAAGAGTTTGGTGCAAAAAATGGTTTAAAATGCTGCCAATTCTCAGGCACCGCAGAGGTTGCCTGCACCCCTGTGATGTGGCAGATCTCCAAGACCTGTGGAAGCAAAATTCCCATGGATCCTGCCTCCAATATTCAAACGACTGTGAAATCAAAAGGTCGGTCAAGGTCAAAGGGCACATCCCTGTGATGGGCGTAAGTCCACACCCCTGCAGCCCCCTCTTCTCGAATAGGCAGATATTAGCCCAGATATTCATGCGACAGCGAGTTTGGCAATGTACACCATAGGTTTTGCCGTCTGGCACACCGATCTTGCCGTTGATAATTTCCTCCATATTTTCCTGCACTTCTAATTAGAATCTGTCGAACCAAACATGGCGACGGATCATAATCGCCAATATATTGATGCCGCCCTTAAAGGGTTGCTAACCCTCCAGGATTGTCCTGAAGTTTCCAGGGATTAAAGATCAACCTCCTGCACACTGTTGCGAGCCACCATTAAACAAGTCCTGCCAACTCGAGAGAGCTTAGGAATTAACTTTTCCAGATTTTCTGTTTCTGCACCACAAATTAAATATTGAAACAAAATCAAAGTACTGCAGATGCTGGAAATCTGAAATAAAAACAGAAATGACTGGAAAATGCTCAGCAGGTCAGGCAGCAAATGTGGAGAGAGAAAAACAGAGTTAACGTTTCAGGTCGATGACCATTCATCAGCACTGCTTAAATATTGATGTGTCCATAAAATGGATCAGTACAATGAAACCCAATTCTTATTTACCCTTACTTTAGTTGATTATGTGATCTGGTTAGGTGGGTTCTTTAATCATCCCACAAACCTTCAACCAATGTGCAGGAAAGTTCCGCACCTGATTTCCCCCAATCCCCCATTTTAAACACCTTTGTTAATAAATTACTGACAAAATGTTAGTAGATATAGGAATTTACTGTGATTGTAAATTGTTTGAACCTCTGGTTGGTCAGAGATGAATGTTCTGTTAGCTGTTGTCAAAATATTTGAACAATTGACCCCTGCAATTGGATTCCTCCATGTCACGCAGAAATTCACAGATTTCAAAAGGGAAGGCAGATGACCAGGCTACTGAGGCAGTAAGGGATCATTGGAAGAATCAGACTTGAATTAAGGGTTATTTTTCATGCACTGCTGGCAACTACCAATTGATTTAGGCTGCACATAGTATGGATTTTACGTTGTGTATTAAAACATAGTTGTCAACTAATTAATCAACTAGTTAAGACAAATTCCTTGCGCTTAAAGTATAATTGACAAAATTAGCAGTGTGGAAATTTCAAGCAGGGCTGGGTACCATTAATGTGTACAGAATACACATCCGGAGGCTTTATATGACAATGGATGGATGGAATTGCTGCAGATCACTGGACTATGCTATCCATTATACACCAATTGAATCCTGGTAAAGACATTGTTTGTTTGTCAGGAAATATTGTGCTGTCGATGATAATTGTTGCAGCTGCAGTGCTTCTGATAGTTCAGGTGAGACTCTTCATTCGGATCGATTTGATTTTGGCTCATTGTTTTCCATATCCAACTTAACGCCATAAAGCAGGCCACTTAGGCCATTATATTTAAGTCCAAGTGACAGCAGCGTGAAAACTGGCTTAAATGCAGGAAAATCGCGATGGCCATTGATTTTAATGGCGGTGGAGCTATGATTAACTTCTTATTGTTTCCGGCGAGGGTAATGGTGAAATGGCTCAAATGTCCCAGGATGTTAGGGTGTGGCATAATTAACGATGTAAGTCACTTACTCCATAATTTCCTCTTTCTTTTGCACCGTTCAAAGGTCCCTACGCCGGAGACAAGTCCCCAGGAAATTTTGGGCCATTGAGCTGAATCTTTCTTGAGACTTTATCAAAAAATGTTTTCACATAGAATACCTTCTTAAGTTTCTGCAAATGGAACAGTGTATTGAGTCTGTGAGACAAATCAACATCATTAAAGTGACAGCAGCTCTGTATAGTAACTCCTTCAGCTATCAGAAGGGGTTTAATTGCTGCTGGCTCCTCATTCCCTCATTGAAGCCCTGCACTGAAGTCAGAATCCAGAATGTACACATCAGATTGTTTCACCAAACTGATGGTGATCCAGTCTTTCACCCAACTGCTCCACTGAGCAATGTGAATTGAATAAATAATGGAAATAGCAGGGCTGAGGCAACATATCAGCGGAGCTGTGCAGTGAGAGCTGGAGGACTGGCCTACACTGAGAGCATTCAGTTAGGTTTATCGTTTTAATCAAAAGTCGATGACAAGTCAGAATTTATCAAGCTTTCTGTCAGTGAATGAGGTTGTAGATTTGTTGGAGTTTAGACAATCGGTCTCTTTACATCGTTTTCACTGGTAATAAAATACTACAAAGTGATGCTATTTCAAGAAAATTGGCACCACTGAGCATGTGCTAGGCATAGCACCAGTCTGATTATTAAGGTGCACTGCAGTTACACAATGTACTTTGAAGAGACTCAACTTTGAAATTGTCCCATAAAGTCATGGGCTGAGAGTAGACCCATTCTGATCTCTTTATTTATTGACTGTTTTACAGATACATTGAGAACCAGAAGAGCCTTCAGACTTTGAACGCTTTTGACATGGAACCTTATATTGGACTACAGAATCTGTAAGTAAATCAGGAACACGGAGATGTTTTGTAAAAGAAAGCATTGGTCAAATAGTGTTCACTGTTGATGAAGCAACGCCCAAAGTTGTGAGTCAAAGTCACTGCTCTGTGGTTTCTTGGAGACTGGGTTCAAATCAACTCGACAGGATGGTGAATCTAGTAGCTCTTGTCTTCAGAATCTGTGTTAAATTCTAATATTGTGACTATTGAGCTCTGTCCGAGGGAGCAAATTGGCTTCAATTTGAATATTATATTTGCCATTTTATGGACGTAACTCATTAAATTAGAAGCCAGATCTGAAAATCTTTAAATGTGTCTGATTCAACAATATAACCGATAACACAATGTGACACACACAATATAACTGACAATACGATGTGGCACACACAATGTAACTGATAACATGGTATGACACACACAATGTAACCAACAACACGGTGTGGTTGAATGTTTAATAGAGGCAATGAAGCTATTCACATACTCTCTGTGTCTTGTTTTATGTCTTTTAGTTCTTTGATTTCTCTTGTTGTGACTCCTTTCATCTCCTGCTAACATCACCATTCAAACACCTCCTGTCCTCCACCCAAACACTTTGCTGGTCATTCCATTTCTTTTCCAGTATGTCTGTACTTTTCCACTTTCCCACATTATGTTCCTTTTAAAATCTGTAATAGCTCCTAGCCTTGAGGAAGAGCCACTGGCTTGAAATGTTGACTGCTGTTTTTCCATGTATGCTGCCTGACTTGCTGAGTGTTTCTGTTTTTATTTTCGGATTTCCAGCATCTGCAATATTTTGTTTTTTGCACTCTGCTTCAGTTCTGTTCAATTCTCCAGTTAAAATCCCTTCTCAGTATTTCCCATTGAGGGAGATCACTGTTTGCTTTCTGGGGAATACTCATCACTGTAACACATCTATTTGTGTGTTTCAATTGAAGACAATGGGAGAATGAGGGGACTAAAACATCACAAACACTGTCTTTATCAGGCCTCTTAGAATCATAGAATCATACTGCACAGATGGAGGCCATTTGGTCCATCTTGCCTGTGTCGGCTCTCTGAAAGAGCTATCAATTTTTCTCTTGTGCTCCCTTTGTTTTCAGTTCTTAAGTCAGGTTTAAGAAAAAAATTAGGCCAAACTAGAAATCTTTGGCAAAAAATATTGAAATGCATCTTAAACATAAGAATTATTTTAAGGAGCTGAAGATATTAACCAGATTTCTACTGCCTTACTTTAACAGCTTGAGACCTCAGACCTCTAACCTTGCTCCATTCAGTCCAAGGTTGATCCTAAATTTCCATTGAAGGCATGGGCAGATCTGTTGTTGTGCCTCTAGAGGCCTGCTTATTGATGGAGAATTCAGAGTCCAACAGAGCACAAAACCTGGCTCAAGGTTCAGGCCTACCTGAACTTATTGGGTTGATCAAACCAGGGCCAAACTTTGCCCTTAACTGCTTGGTTTGAAGTTCAGTTTTGTAGTAACTGGACCAAGACTTGAATTGTGAGTTGGTTCATTTCTCTCTCTCTCTCTCTCTCTCTCATTATATATATTTGCTGGAGAATTCATAGTCTCAATGCAGTAAGCTAACTCAACAACCTGTCAATGCATAGGAGATGGCAGTGCTTTTCAGTGAGCCAGTAACTAATACTTATATAACCTCAGGGTAGAACCCAAAAATGAATGACAGAAAAGAAGCAACATGACACTAAATTCTAATGTTACTTTAACTCTGCAGTCTCCCACCAACCATAAATCTTTCAATGTCATCAAAAAGGGCAAATGCTTCTCTCCAGCTTGCCCAGGTTGGCTTCTTTCTGCAAAATACTGCCTGGAGAGATCATAAAGAATATTAAATTATGAATGTGTCTGCTGCATTATGGGATGTACCAGAAGACACGGCAATCTGATCCAACTTGGGCCCCACTTCCCTGGTTTTCACTGACAGTGCATGATGGCTCATTTCAACTGTAAGACACAATGTGCAATGTGCACTAATATTAATCTAAGATGACTGTCAGTGGAAAGTGTCATGAGAAAAAGCTGAACAAAGAATCTATTCATCTCTTTGATCTGAACTCATCAAAAGGTACTTTTCATTTTTAATAAATGTTGACGTTTGTTTTTTTGGTTGTCTTACTGTCGCTGTTGATGTTTAATTTGCACAGAATACAAACGACCATGAATTGAGGGTTTAGTCAATCCACCCATCTGATCAGGTGTGTAATAAATCACAGTTATGAGCAAGCAGAGCTTGTAACCTCCTGCATTTGTTCTCATTTCCAGGACAATCATAAATTCAGGACTTCGGTCGATCGCTCCACGAGCATTTGCCAAAAATCCTCACCTTCACTACATGTAAGTCATCCCAAGCTTAGATTGGGTTTATAGAGGGTTAGGAGTCGAGTGTTTAAATTCAGATGCTGAGGTGATAAAGATTACACTGTTCAACGATCTATTACTCGAGAGACCTAAAACGTCAATGGCCCAGAAGCTTATTTCTTTTCGTTAAATTAACATCCTTATGATGCACAGGAGTTTGAACAAGCTCGGAAAGATTTGTGAAGAGAAGACCTTGGAGGTTCCGCAAGCTTGTCTGTGCTATAAAAAAACAAATGCTAGTACAATATAATGGAATATTGTTTATTTATGAACAACAGGGCAATTCTAACTTATAGATATTCCGCAAGCAACTGCAGTTTTGTGAGAAAGGTTATGAAGAAGTGAACATTTCATGTCTCTGCCAGAGAAATGTTCAGCCTGAATTTCAAAAATCAAATGTTGAATGCCTTCCATTTCTTTGGTATTATTACAATCAGTCAACAAGGATGAGGAAAAATGTTGTGTCTGTTAGCTTGTGAGGAACTTACATTGAGACATTACCTTAACGCTTGGATCAATTGGTTTTTGAAGGGAAGTGACTGTTAATTTCAGGGGATAGATGTGACCCCCTTATCAGTTAGATTTAATTTTCTAAAATTATATATTCAGTAAGGTGAGGGCAGTGCTGTGAAACAGAATATTTTTTCTTTTTTCCTCCTGCATCAGCAACTTCCAGGTCAGGAATCGTGTGAGAAAGATTCCAACACTTCCTTTCTAACTACACCAGCAATGGCCTCTGTTTCTCCTTGATAAGCCATCCCATTCACAGCTCCTGTTTATGGTGAAAATGTGCTCCCGGTCAAAGTGCTTTAGTTTCACGTTGTGGCAGCCAAGTATTGCAGTATGTGAGTGGAATGCCTGTGTGTCACCAGAGAACCTCACACTTCATGTTGACACAGTGGCTATGTTAGCCTGTTGTTGCCTGTGTCACCCGAAGAGACAGGCACACAAAAGAGACTTGTTCTGTTTCAGATGTCCTGCATTATTGAAAAAACATCTTCATTGCTGTGTAAACTCAACTGTCTTGTTATATTATGGTAGGCAAGGAGTCGCTGGAGAAGGCAAAGGTTGGATTAGAGGAAGCAGAGGGTGGATTTGGGGTGGAGAAGGGTAATCATAATGTGACACAGGAAGCACGTCATCTGCTCACTTCTTGATTAGAAAATATGTAATGGGACAGGGAAAAAATAAATGCTTAAAAGCAACAAAAACGCAAAATATAAAAACTTCAAAGCGAAAGAAACCATATTTTCTTGAAATGTATTTCTGTCAGTTCTTTAATGACAGAATTGAAGCAAAGCCTGGGCCTTCAGGTAGAGGCATCATCGAATAACGGATGCATTGGGAACAGCGCAACACAGCTCTTAGTGATCCATTAGCCAATGCTAATGTATCGAATGCCGTCACAGATTGGGATATGGGATCAAGCCATGAGTCATTTGTCAAGGCTGTGTTGTATTACTGTTCCATACACACGGGTACAAAATTATCTGTGTGTCATATTATCAGGTTTTCTTTGATTGAACATTGTACAACACAGTTGTTCTTTGGCGATGAGGTCATGATTTATAATTAGAGCTGCACAATCCATCAAGTTCTGTCATTTCCTCTGTTAATCTGGAATCTGTCTCTGATCAGTTCTAACAATGAAATTAATTATCTGTCAAAATACGAGGGCCTGAAGATGAGACACTCAACGAGGGCTGTACAATTCCGCTCTCTGTAACCTGTCAGGCAGACAAAGCTCACTTCTCCCTCCAGGATAGGCATTTATCCTCAGATAATGTGTCCTACAGGGCCTCTGATTTCAAGTATATGTTTGGCGCAGAGGCTGATACGCGCTTTCAGGCTGCAGTGTGATCGGGTCAAAAGAGGAGGAATTTCAACGAAAATGGAGATGTACATTTGTATAAATTTTACCCCATAGGACTTCATTTAACCCTGAAGTGGCGTTAGAGTTCCCTAAACACTGAGCAGGATGCTAATGCATTGTCCTTGCAGTGATAAGTGAATGGTTTCTATTTTCACCACTTTCTACCAGTTAGATGGTATCTTCATTGGAAGGCGATGATTTGGCTCCCATCTTTCTCCTGCATCATCAGGAGGATTGGATGTAGATAATGATTTTATGGCTCAAGGTTGGACCAATAACTACCATTTCCACTGCTAATGGGGAAGAAATAGGCAACAGATTATAGGTAAGATTGCTATGGGCTGGCAGATGTTGAAAGTATGCAATCAGCCAGATGCACCCAGTACCTGTATGGTATAGGTTTAGTCAGCTACACTCAGTGCCTGTGTAGCATTGGGTTAGTCAGGTACCTGTACAGTATACTGTGTGCCAGGTGTATCAAGCATCTAGTACAGTGTAGAATTTGGCAGATACAATGAGCAACATCCTAAATGCATATGTGTAACAGGAACTCTCTGCAGTTCACACAATGGATTTTTGAGAACACTTTAAGAATTAATTAGCTTAAAGCAATCCTTAAACAGGGCAAAAATAAAGCTAGCTTTAACAGTTTTACAGTGCGTTGAATATTATGCCATGAAAATGAGAGTTGAATGTGTTGGGCACTGAACTACTTCTCTTAACCACCATCAAGAAATCTGGGGCCTGGTGTAGCATGGGTTGATGCTGTACCCCTGGATTGTCCTGCATGTATATTTCAGTCCCGACTGAGTGGCATTCTTACCAACGTAAGAGTTCCATCCCCACATTTTATACCCTCGAGGCCTCTTGTTGGGATTATCCAAAGTAATGCCAATTAGTACTGAATTATGGTTAAAAAGTGTGAGTGGAATTGGGTATCTGCATATATTGCCTTAACTTCTGAAAGACATTGTCAGCTATCCAAAGGAAAATAATGCTCATGCAAAAGCATGTTTATTAATAATACAACAGAAATAACAGGCTAGTACAAATACAAAGAAAACAATGGTAACCCGATGACAGGCGAACAGAAATCTGATGATACTGCAGCCCCTTAGGGTTTGGGGAAACCAGCTGAAACCTATGATTTAGATTGCACCTAAAATTAATATTTATATCTAGCTTTTATCAATTTCAATTGCTTCGTGAATGTGTAAACAGAATGTGTGTGAATTTCCTGAGGTCCCACTCCGCCGGAGGAAATGTGATGGGGGGTGGTGGTGGGGGGGGCTTCCGCCCTTCCATTGATGGCTCCCCTGATATTGGCCCACTTCTTGGGTAAGGGATATTTAAATATTTATAGCACCAGTGGGACACCTATCTTAGCAGGGGGAGGGAATTCACTGCAGTGCCATGCCAGTCCCTGGTGGGAAACAGATACTGAAGATTTTTAAAGTTGTCAGTTTCTCGTTATGCTGCTTTCTGTAATGTTCTGCAATTGATTGCATTGTCAAAACCGGCCTTTTTAAAATTTAAATTCCCCTCCGTCCCCCGTGGCCCTTAGCAACACTGCGTGACACGGCCACTTGGTGTCCTTCATATGCCTGTGATTATAATATGCCTGCCCATATTTAGTGCGAGTGCAGAATTACATAGAATGTACAGTACAGAAACAGGCCATTCGGCCCAACAGGTCCATGCCAGTGTTTATGCTCCACACGAGCCTCCTCCCACCTTTCTTCATCTAACCCCTTCAAAAGATCCTTCTATTTCTTTCTCCCTCATGTACTTATCGAGGTTCCCTTAAATGCATCGATGCTATTCGCCTCAACTACTCCATGTGGTAGCGAGTACCACATTCTAACCACTCTCTGGGTAAAGAAGTTTCTCCTGAATTCCCTATTGGATTTATTAGTGACTATCTTATATTTATGGCGCCTAGTTCTGGTCTCCCCGGCAAGTGGAAATATCTTCTTTACATCTACTGTATCAAACCCTTTCATATCCGTTCACCCCTCAGTCTTCTCTTTTTTAGTGAAAAGAGCCCCAGCCTGTTCAATCTTTCCTGATATAACCTCTCAGTTCTGGTATCATCCTAGTAAATCTTTTTTGCACCTTCTCCAGTGCCTCGATGTGCTTTTTATAATATGGAGACTTGAACTATTCAGAGTATTCCAAGTGTGGTCTACCCAAAGTTCTATACAAGTTTAGCATAACATCTCAGTTTTTCAATTCTATCCCTCTAGAAATGAACCCCAGTGCTTTGTTTGCTTTTTTATGGCCTTATTAACCTGCATGGCTACTTTTAGTCATTCGTGTATCTGTACCTCCCAGATCCTGCTGCCACTCTACCCCATTTAGACTCTTATTTTCCAAGGAGTATGTGGCCTCCTTATTCGTCCTACCAAAATGTACCACCTCACACTTATCCATATTGACATTCATTTGCCAGTTACGCACTGAGTGTATTATTATTAGGATCTATATCCCACTCCAAGTATTAACTGTATCTCATGCACCATTTGGTAGCTAATGAGTTACTGGGGAAGGGGTAGAACTTGTAACTTATGACTCATCATTGTGGATCTTCCATTTACCCCTCAGGCCACTCACATTGTCATTGTCATTAATTTAGTAACTCAACTTCAGGTGCTTAAACATTAATACTGCAAATATACAAAGTTTTTTTTTCTTTGATTAGATTTCTTGAAGGAAGCTCTTTGATGTATTTCTCCAATATATTTTCAAGTTTCATAGGAACATAGGAACAGGAGTAGGCAATCCACCCCCTCGAGCCTGTTCCGCCATTCTATTAGATCATGACTGATGTGTACATCAATTCCATTTACTTGCCTTTGCTCCATATCCTTTGATACCCTTACCTAACAAAAATCTATCAATCTCCGTCTTGAAAACTTCAATTGACCCAGCATTGAAAGCCTTTGGGGGGAGAGCATTCCAGATTTCCATTACCTTTTGTGTGAAATAGTGCTTCCTGATTTCCCTCCTAAACGGCCTGGCACTAGTTTTAAGATTATGCCCCCTTCTGGATTCCCTCACCAGAGAAAATAGTTTCTTTATAGCTACCCTATTAAATCGCTTTATGATTTTAAACACCCTGATTAGACTACCTTCTAAACTTAAGGGAATACAAACCAAGTTTACGCAACCTGTCCTCATAATTTAACCCTTTAATCCTCGGTGTCATTCGAGTGAATTTGTACTCCAAGGCCAATATATCATTCATGACTGTGGCGCCCAAAACTGAACGCAATGCTCCAGATGGAGTCTGACCAAGGCTGTATACAACCAAAGCATAACTTCCTCACTGTTGTATTCCAACCCCCTTGAGATAAAGGCCAACTTTCCATTAGCCTTTCTGATTACTTTTTGCACCTGTGCACTAGCTTTGAGTGATTTGTGTACTTGGAGACTCAAATCCCTTTACTCCTCCATAGTTCCTAGTCACTCGCCATTAAGAAAATATTCCGATTTGTCTTTCTTGGAACCCAAGTGGATGGTCTCACATTTCACTACATTGAACTCCATCTTCCAGCTTTGCCCACACATTTAATCTGCCTATGTATCTTTGCAACTGCCATCTACACAATTTACTGTTCCTCCTAGCTTAGTGACATCTGCAAACTTGAATATACAACTCTCCATTCCTTCATCCAAGTCACTGATAAGTATATGGTGAGAAGCTGAGGTCCCAGTAATTATCCATGGGGAACACCACTTGTCACACCACTGTGTTTCCTTTATTCCTACTCTCTGTCCCCACCTACCAACCAATTAGCCGCCTATGTCACAAGGTTACCTCCAATTCCGTGCACTTTCATTTTTGCTAATAATCTCTTGTGCAGAAACGTATAAAATGCCTTCTGGAAGTCCATATAGACAACAGCCATAGACACTCCCCGATCCACCATATTCGTGACCTCCTTAAAAAATATAACTAGTTAAGTCCGACATGACCTACCCTTCTTTGATCAGCTCACACTTGTTTCAGTGTTTTCACTAAAGTGCTGCTGTTTTAGACAACTCGTTGCACATTTTGACTTTGTTTCTGTGAAGGAAATACCTGCAGTAAGCAGGGCAGCTCGAGGAACCTGCAGCTTGAAGTTTGAAACAAAACTAGAGAAAACATCAAAGAATGTGACCGAAAGGTTCTGTCCCTTTAAGGATTGAACTCTGCTATGTCATTTGTTCAGCCACTCCTCATTCGATATTGAAATCTGATTGGTGGTGTGAAGAGGGTCCTCAGATTTAGTCCGCAGTGAAGGTACTTTGATGATGTCATGGGTGTAGGATGAATGGCAATAGAAACAGCCCAATATTTGATAAAAACAGCCTAAAAGATGTAATGTGATGCATAAATATGGAATTAAAACCAAAGTTAACTGTAATACACTTAGGTTCATACTGGTTGTGTCAGCAAATTCAAGAGAGAAGTTAGCTTGATTTTTGGCAGAGAAAACGATCGAGGGGTATGAGAGATGGAGTGATATGTGATAGTCTTTGAACTTTGAGAGCAACCAGGTAAACTGCAGCACTCCCTTCCGGTTCTATACGTTCCGATAAACTAAATGGTACAATTCTGAAGGGGGTACAGGAACAGAGAGACACAAATCTTTGAAGGTGGCAGGGCAGGTTGAGAAAGCGGTTAAAAAAGCATACGGGATCCTGAGCTTTATAAATAGAGGCATTGGGTACAAATGCAAGGAGGTTATGTTGAACCTTTACAAAACACTGCTTTGGCCACAACTGGCGTATTGTGTCCAATTCTGGGCACCACACTTTAGGAAGGATGTGAAGGCCTTAGAGAAGGTGCAGAAAAGATTTACTAGAATGGTTCCGGGGATGAGGGATTTTAGTTACTTGGAGAGACTGGAGAAGCTGGGGTTGTTCTCCTTAGAGCAAAGAAGGTTGAGAGGAGATTTGATAGAAGTGTCCAAATCATGATGGGTTTGGATAGAGTAGATAAAGAGAAACTGTTCCCATTGGTGGAAGGGTTGAGAACCAGAGGACACAGATTGATTGGCAAAAGAACCAAAGGCGACGTGAAGAAAAACTTTTTTACGCAGCGAGTAGTTATGATCTGGAATCCAGTGCCTGAAAGGGTGGTGGATGCAGATTCAATCATTGCTTTCAAAAAGGAATTGGATAAATATTTGAAGGTAAAATGTTTGCAGAACTAAGGGGAAACAGCGGGGGAATGGGACTAACTGGATTGCTCTTACAAAGAGTGGGCACAGGCTCGATGGGCCGAATGACTTCCTTCTGTGCTGTAACGATTCTATGATTCTATGTCTTGCTGAACTAGAAGATTGATAGACTCATGCCACCACTCACCCAGCACAAGGCATGAGTAGTCCTGAGGTTTGCTGTCATGCGCTGAGTTCATGCCATCTTTCTGCACTGAAAGAGATTCATGTACCAATTCTCCAAATGTCTAGCCCAACCTCAATGTGGCAAGACCATTCAAACCTATGCCTATTATTGCTGTGTAGCTCATTCCGTCCTTAAACATTAGCCAAATGTTGAATTGGAATCTGAGCCAGGAGGAAGACTTGGGGCTCGATTTTTAAATGGCAGCAGTGGGGGCGGGGTGGGTGGGGGGGAGGTCAGTGGGCGTGCCTCACTACAGCAGCTACTGGACGGGGTGAGGAGGAGGAGGGAAGTCTTTTACCCCATGGACGGGAAGAAGTGCCCTGCCTCTGCCACCAAGAAGGCCTGGCTCGATGTGGTAGAGGAGGTCACCAGCAGCAGCAACATCTCCCGCACCTGGGTCCAGTGCAGAAAGCGCTTCAGTGACCTAACTAGGTCAGGCAAAGTGAGTACACTTACTGATTCTCCTACATTCCACATTCCACATCATCACACCCCCACTCCAGCTCATTCTGCACTGCCAAGACTACTCCATCACATCACTCCTCACACCCACTTAAGGCTCCTCCTCAACTTATCTGCACTTCCTCAGCATTTCCTCACCTCCCCATTAGTCACCCCACCACTACCACTCACCCCAATCCTCATCCAATGTGATGTCTCTGTCTCATACTCACCCTCTGATGCACCTCTTTCATGGTCAGCCTCACTCATTCATCGGTTGACCACTTCACCATCACTCACTCACACGTCTGTTCTTTCTCCCCTTCTAGGAGAAGAGAGCACAAAATGCACGTGAGAGGGCGAGGACCGGAGGGGGGTCCACAACAAGTAGTGGCCCTCACACACGTGGAATAGGAGGCCCTGAATGTCTTCCACACCCTTGAGTGCCTGTCTGTCGGGGACACCGAGACTGGCACCCCACAAATGTCTGGTGACACAACTTTAACATTCATCACACACAATATAAATTGATGTTAACAATGCTTACCATGTTGAACACCCCAGTATGCTTATCACAACATGACATATCTGTGATGATGCTTAATATTGCCTTCTGTTCTCTTACAAGCCCTTCTACGACCGCAGTGACAGCAGAGGGCGATTCTTCAGAGGAACTGCCGGCCTCTGAGGGTGCATCATCACATCATAGCGAGCCATCCACCAGTGCAGATACTCACACCTCGGTGGGTCCTAGTAGTGAGTTAGTTAGGTTGGCACCTGGTGAGTCACCACACACAACTGAGCACGAGCAGACACTTGGTGGCAGGGGCAGCTGTGGAGAGTCCGTGTCGGTGGGCGCACTCCTCTCCAGGCTCCACTCAGCTGGGAGCATATGCTGAACCCAGGGGCCATCCTTTAAAAGGACAATGATTGAAGGACAGCAACGCATTTGCGATGTACTGGAACAGGTGCCACGTGCATTCTCCACAATAACGTAGAGGATGGAGGAGTCCAACTCCGGCATGAGTGGAATGGTGGCACAGATACGGGAGGGAATCTCTGAGATAGTGTCACAGAGACGTGAGCAACTGTCTTGAGATAGTGTCACAGGTTAGTGCAGGAATGTCTGCGATGGAGAGAAGGCTAGCTTCCATTGAGCTCTAAGCACGGCTCACAAATAAGTACATTCAGGCCCTACAATGGTCGTTTGGACTCAGGATGAACAACATTCTGCCGCCTTCAACAAGCAGACAGATTCACTAGCACTGGCTTTACAAGGCATCACACATGTCCTCCAAACTGTTGTCTAGCAGAGTGGTAGGAGTGATGTTGGCCTGGCCCAGGGGAGGGATGATGGCGAAAGGGGACATGGAAGTGGGGAGGCCACTCAAAGCGCTCCCACTTCTCACCCGTTGCCCCCCTCTCAACCAGTACCCGCAATGCTGCCTCCTCTCCAAGTGGCCGAGTCTACCCCTGCACAGGTACAGGTGGAGCACTCTTTGGAGGGGCCCTCACGGGCTCCAAAACCCAGAGGGCGTAGGCCCAAAGCATCTATGCAGTCAGGGCATGAACATGAGCAACCTGCCACTAGCTCTGCTGCAGCCACAAGGGGTGCACCACATAGAAGTAGTCGGAAGAGAAAGGCGAAGGTTTTGTAAGGACAAAGGGTATGCACAAGGGGGTTTGACAGACTGTCATGTTTTTCATTTATATTTGTTTTATTGTTATATTCATATTAAATGTTATCATTCTCACCACTACTGCCATGTCTTGCCCATTCTTGACTGTATTTTGTGATAGGGCCCTTTCATGAGCTTCATCATGAACAGCAACACTTGGTGTCACCCATTGGGTCACTTTACAGTGGGTGTATGTGTAGTTGCAGGACTGTTTTGTGCAGGGAGGGGTGGAGGGGCTGATGTTGATGGTGCTGTATCCAGATGGTGCGAGGACTGGACTCTTCACACTTTCTGATGATGGAGAACCATTCACATATCAGTGACTCCCTGGCTTCACAAACAGCCAGGTGAGCCACTGCTCTGCCCATGGGTTCCTCCTCCTCCTCCTCTGTCTCCTCCTCCTCCTTAGTGTGGATGGCAGATGTGGATGGGGCCTCCTCAAGTGGCACCCCTCTCTGTTGTGCTATGTTCTGCAGGACACAACACACTACTATAATGCGTCCCACTCTGTCTGGTGCGTATTGAAGCACTCCCCCAGAATGATCGAGGCACCAAAATTGCATCTCGAGCGGCCCTATAGCATGCTCAATTGTAGATCTGGTGGTGATGTGGCTGTCGTTATATCGACGCTGTTGCTCGGTGATGGGGTTCCTCAGAGGTGTCATGAGCTACCTGTGCAGGGGTATCCCCTGTCCCCCAGGAGCTAGCCCTTAAGGGTGTTCGGTGCGTGGAAGAGAGGCGGAATGTTGGATTCCCTCAGGATGAAGGAACCGTAGCAGCTGCCAGAGAAACTGGCGCACATGTGAAGGAATCTTTTGCGGTGGTCAACAAACGAGCTGAGCATTGATGGAGTGATACCCCTTTCTGTTGATGAACAGTCCTGGCTCGTGTGGAGGTGCTTATACTGCTTTATGGGTGCATTCGATTGCATCCTGCACCCGTGGGAAGCCAGCCACAGAGTGGAATCCCACTGCCCTCTCTGTCTGTCATGAGGAAGTTGATGTACTGCGAGGCTCTGCGAAACAAGCCATCGCTGACCTGCCTTATGCACTTGTGTGCAGACGACTGAGAGACCCCGGCGATGTCCCCTGGAATGATCAGGAGGCGAAGAAGTTGAGGGCAGTGGTAACTTTAACTGCCAGGGGTAACGAGGTGCCGTTTGGTCCAGCCGGGAGCAGCTCGGCACGAAGGAGTCTGTAGGTGTCTGCGACCACCTGATGACTCACTCTGAGCCTCCATATGCACGACTCCTCAGAGAGGTCCGGGAAGCTGCACCTTGGTCTGTAGACCCTGTGACGAGGGTAGTGCCTCCTGCCACGTCGCTCCCTCTGTTGTTGCCCTCAGTGCTCTTGTGCAGGTGCCTGTGGCGCAGCACTGTGTTGTGGAGCTCCAAGTGGCGGAGGTGGACGCCATGCCTGGCGAGGCAGGTGATGTTGCTCGTCCTTGGATGTTGTGGTGAATGCAGCCATGGCACCCCCCCATCCGAATGGTGTCAGTTTGTGGGGGTCTGAAAAGTTGGTAAATATGTGTGAACAGAAGAATTCTGAGTGGAAAGTAAGAATTTTCAGTAAAAAAACAAAGATCCAGCCAAAAGTTTGTCTGAAAGAACTGAGTGCCCTATGCAATAACTCACCTTTTATCTCCATCTGTCAAACAAGCATTTGAATGTCCAAGTGGCTGCTGGCTGAAACACATCTCTTGCAATATTGGATGTTTCCCACAGCACGGGAAACACGCTGAGGCTGAATGAAAATCATTCCCTTGCCTCGATGACCATGAAATTAACTCGTTCAAATAATTCAACTGTCTAACTAACCGTCTTAACTGTCATCCCGCTGGTTTTAATTGCCGGTGGGACTTACGCATCCGTGAGGCGCGCACAGACGCGTCTGTGAGGAACCCGGAAGTTGGCGGGTTGGAGCCGGCTTCTGAACCCGCTCGGGATTTCCCCGATCTTTGGAGTCCCCTGCCCCCAACGCACTCACATTTTGATTCTAAAATCGGGGCCTTCGTGTTTCTGATATGAGTTTTAAGCTGAGATGATGGAGTACGTCTAATGTAAGACAAGGCTGGAGTTGTAGGTTTTTAACCAGTAATTTAGATGGATTTGAGTAATCGGTCTCTCCGTTGCAGCTGATTACTGTGCTAGGCAGTGAGTGCACACTTCACTTTGTGAGCAATCACAGAGCAGTATGCTTCTTTGGCTGGTCCTATAATGATTTTTGCTACCCATGGCTGATTCAGGTCCTGGACCAATCTCATGTTAGAGAGGCATTAGTGCTGTGCCTGACACTAATAATAAAAGCGACAGGAGAAAGTCTCAAAGAAATGAGATAATGATTCAGATTTTCTGGCAGGTTTACTGAGGAGCACAGATCGATCGATAGAAAACAGAATGTTCAACTTTCAGATCCTTTATCTGGCGTGTTCCTCCAGTGAATTCAAACGTATTTCGCAGGAATTAATCATATTATTTTTGTGTTTATTCAGAGAAGAGGAAGGAGTTAAAATTGGGGTAATTCTTGGCTAAATTCCAGTGCAGTAAGCAGTGGGGTTTATTTAGGAATTTGAAACCCATTTTATCTGGTTCGGGCACAGAAAGAACGGCAAAAGGCATTGTGACAAAGTTGAGGAACTGCTGTCTTTATTTCAAGCAGTGCTTTTTACTAGCTACATGTAAAATGGAAGCTGGCTTTCCTTACCCTTACCACATTTCAAAATGGAGGTCAGAAGCCCCATTGTCTGCGAGATCCAGGTCAGAATTTTTTGTTCAAATCTGAGTGAATCACTCAAAATCCAGAAGCTTTGTGGAAGGTGCTAATTAAATTATTTATAGCTGGAGAGCGATCTAATGTGGAAACACCTGCTGATTGGCACCCCGTGCAATGCTTTGCCAAATTGTATCTTTAAGTAAGAATGGTCAAACAAACAGACTTTGGAAGATTTAGGATGGTTTAGGTGTGAGAGAATACCGTCATGTTTTTAGTTCTGACTGGAAATCCAAACTTCAGGATGGGAACTGGAAGTTTGTGTTACCCATGTACACATTGTGAGGGTCTGTGAAAGATTCTTTCATCCAAATCTGCTGATTAGGAAGTTGTGGATCCTAGTGGATTCTATCTTTATTGTTTTCTAGTTATTGTGCTCTCTCTATCTTGCTGTGTCTTTCTGCTTCTGCACATTAATCAACCTGCAAATAAACTGATTAGTTATAGCTTGTAGACATTAATCTGACTGAGTAATACTTTCCATTTTTCGAAGGAGACAAAGGCACGTGTTTTCTCTGCATGACCTACAGTGGTTGATAACATGATTAGGGGGAATTGACCTGTGTTATAATCATAGAATCATAGAAATTACAACACAGCAGGAGGCCATTTAGCCTACAGCAGTGCTAACCTTTTAACTGGAGCAAATTACACTAATCTCATTTCTCTGGATCCTTTTATATTTCTATTTAAATACTTTATCATGGCAACTTGGCTCAGTTTGCTGTATTGTCTCCTTTGAATCAGAAAGTTGTGGGTTTAAGCCCTACTCTGAACTTAAGAAGCAAAGTTTTCTATGATTTACCATATCATTTAGTGAGTTTTCCTGGCTGGAATTAATTGCTTGGTATTAGCCGTGGATTAGTGATCGCCTCCGAGTCAGAAGGTTGTGGGTTCAAGTCTCTCTCCAAGGACTTGAGCACAAAATCTAGGCTGACCAGTGCAGTACTGAGGGAGTCCTGCTCTGTCAGAGGTGCCGTCTTTTGGATGAGACCTTAAACCGAGGCACCGCCTGTCCTCTCAGGTGGATATAATAGATCCCATGGCACTATTTGAAGAAGATCAGGGAGTTTTCCTTGTGTCCTGACCAACAGTTCTTCCTCAATCTACACCGATAATCTAGTCATTCATTCATTTGCTGTTTGTGGGACCTCACAAATCGGCTGTCGTTTTTACCAACAAAAGTAATCCATTGATTGAAAAGTGTTTTGAGATGTTCTGAGGATGTGATAAGGTGCTCTATATATATATATATATATATATATATATATGCAAGTTGTTTTTTTCTTACTTATCCAATTTTCTTTTAAAAGATGTTATAGTCTTTGCCTTGGTAGCCACTTGTGGTAGAACATTTCATGTTCTATTAACCATCCTTGCGGAAAAAAATTATTTTCCCAACCACGCTCAAAACCATGGTGATCTTTCTACTTTGAGTCCTTTTTAATCCCTTTTCCATTTGAATATTCATCTCCAGTTGTGGCTCTTCCACATCCTTTTCAGGTACTCCTGTAGACCCACTTATATAAACATCTCTTCCATTCCCTCACTTTCAAGTACAAGATGGTCCCTTCAACTCTGTGACCTTGCCTCTTATTGACTGTTCTTTTTCTTTTTATGTATTTATCGAAGCCCTTCCTATTTACTTTCCTGTTGACTGTCAGTCTTCTTTTATATTCCCTCTGAAACATCCTAATTTTCATTTTTTCTTTCCTTTTATACTTTTTATATTTAGTACTTTTATTTCTGTATTATCCCCTTCATATTTATTATGACCTTTGACGTACGTCTGAATTTATTTAGTCTGTTCCTTGTCCATCTCATATTTAAATATCTTCCACTTATGGTCCACTGTTTGACTGTGAATTTTTTTCCCCAACCAAACAATTCCTTTTATTTCCACTGAAATATCAAATTTCCAGTCCAACATTTTTATCTTGGACTCCTCTTTCTCTTTATTCTATTTAAAATGTGAAACTAATTAGGTTCTGGTTACTATTTCCCAAGTGTTCACCCTCAGGTCATTAACTTTCTTGCTTCATTACCAAGAACCAGATCCAACACTATATGCTTCCTTGTTGGTAATGCAGCATGCTCAGTGAGGAAACAGTCCTGGTTGATTCTAAGAACCTCTCCCACTTTGACTGCAAATGTGTGTCTTAACCCTGTTTACTTTAAGATGGTTAAAGTCCCACATTATTACAATTCTGTTATTACTAAAAACCTCTTTAAATTGCCTTCAACAACTACAATTCATAGTTATATAACAACTTCAATATAGAAAAATATCCTAAGGTGCTTCACAGAGCTCTGAGGAAACTAGACACTCAGCCAAAGAAGGAGATATTAGGAGTGGTGACCAAAAGTTTGGCTAAAGAGGTGGGTTTTAAGGAGGGTCTTAACGCAGGAGAGGGAGGGGTGAATGCAGAGGGGTTTATGGTAGAAATTCCAGAGAGTGGGACCTAGGTGTCTGAATGCATGGCCGTCAAATGGTGGAATGAAGGGGGAGGGATGCACAGGAGGAACGGAGAGTTTGTAGAGCTGTAGGAGGTTACAGAGATGGGGTGCGGGAGCAGGGGGGTCTTGAGGTCATGGAAGAATTCAAAGACATGGATGAAAATTAAAATGTAGATCAGTGGATAGATAGAATCATAGAATAGAATCATAGAAGTTTACAACATGGAAACAGGCCCTTTGGCCCAACATGTCCATGTCGCCCAGTTTATACCACTAAGCTAGTCCCAATTGCCTGCACTTGGCCCATATCCCTCTATACCCATCTTACCCATGTAACTGTCCAAATGCTTTTTAAAAGACAAAATTGTACCTGCCTCTACTACTGCCTCTGGCAGCTCATTCCAGACACTCACCACCCTTTGAGTGAAAAAATTGCCCCTCTGGACCCTTTTGTATCTCTCCCCCCTCACCTTAAATCTATGCCCCCTCGTTATAGACTCCCCTACCTTTGGGGAAAGATTTTGACTATCTACCTTATCTATGCCCCTCATTATTTTATAGACTTCTATAAGATCACCCCTTAACCTCCTACTCTCCAGGGAAAAAAGTCTCAGTCTATCCAACCTCTCCCTATAAGTCAAACCATCAAGTCCCGGTAGCATCCTAGTAAATCTTTTCTGCACTCTTTCTAGTTTACTAATATCCTTTCTATAATAGGGTGACCAGAACTGTACACAGTATTCCAAGTGTGGCCTTACTAATGTCTTGTACAACTTCAACAAGACATCCCAACTCCTGTATTCAATGTTCTGACCAATGAAACCAAGCATGCCGAATGCCTTCTTCACCACCCTATCCATCTGTGACTCCACTTTCAAGGAGCTGTGAACCTGTACTCCTAGATCTCTTTGTTCTATAACTCTCCCCAACGCCCTACCATTAACGGAGTAGGTCCTGGCCCGATGCGATCTACCAAAATGCATCACCTCACATTTATCTAAATTAAACTCCATCTGCCATTCATTGGCCCACTGACCCAATTTATCAAGATCCCGTTGCAATCCTAGATAACCTTCTTCACTGTCCACAATGCCACCAATCTTGGTGTCATCTGCAAACTTACTAACCATGCCTCCTAAATTCTCATCCAAATCATTAATATAAATAACAAATAACAGCGGACCCAGCACCGATCCCTGAGGCACACCGCTGGTCACAGGCCTCCAGTTTGAAAAACAACCCTCTACAACCACCCTCTGTCTTCTGTCGTCAATCCAATTTTGTATCCAATTGGCTACCTCACCTTGGATCCCGTGAGATTTAACCTTATGTAACAACCTACCATGCGGTACCTTGTCAAAGGCTTTGCTAAAGTCCATGTAGACCACGTCTACTGCACAGCCCTCATCTATCTTCTTGGTTACCTCTTCAAAAAACTCAATCAAATTCGTGAGACATGATTTTCCTCTCACAAAACCATGCTGACTGTTCCTAATCAGTCCCTGCCTCTCCAAATGATAGGGATGATAGGCGAGCCAGATTTGGTGTGGAAAAGGATACAAACAACAGAGTTTTAAACAAGCTGGAGTTTAGGAAGGGTGGAGCATGGGAAACTGAAAAGGAGTCCATTGGAATAATTGAGTCTGGAAGTGCTGAAGGTATATCTGAGTGTTTCAACAGTGGCTGGACTGAGTAAGGGTGGAGACAAGCAATGTTATCAAAGTGAAAATAGGATGAGATTTGCACAGAGTGTAAGTCTCACCTCGATTTCCTTCCTACTATTCAATGATCTATAATGTACTACCAATGTAGTAACAGATCCTTTATATCCTAACTCAATGCAGGCAGACTCTGTCTGAGGACTACCACCAGTAAGAACTTTGCTTTCAATTGAGCTACAATCATGTACTTAATTAACTAGCCAACCTCCCTTCTTTTTCTATCTCTCCTGAATGTTTTATAGCCAAGAATATTTTGTCTAATTGTTGACCCAGTGGCATGCTATCCCACTCACCTCGCATACCAGGTACAGGTTTTGGTTCGTAGGAGAGACTCTGTCTGATAAAGGACACCATCTTTCTTCCATGAGCGCAAAACATCAAGTGTTGGGAGAAGGTCTGGGCCAGAATAGGCAAGAAACCCATAAAGAAGCCTGGAGAACTCAAGGCCATAGTTCAGATTTCTTTCAGCTGCAGCTCTATTCCATCAGATAGCTCAATGTCTGAAAATTTTGACAGCTTTGAAGAATTATAATTTAGATTTAAAGTAATTGCTGTCCCCAAGGTTTTACCACCTTAGAGTTTTGGCTCCGTGCTATACCACCCAAACATTCGTCTTTGATGAACTCAACTTGGAGCAAGGCCAGAACTGTGCAGACAGTGATGTTTATTGATTGCAAATTTCGTGCATTTTAACAACCAAGGCAAAATTAAAATAAAACTGCAGCTTTACACTTCCTTCAGTGTTTTCAGATCAAAGCAGTCATTCCAACAGTTTGCTGCCCTGAGATATTGGGCCAAATCTTGCTAGGAAAATAAGGACATGTTAACGACGCACGCCGTTATGAATGTGCAAACCAGCCAGCAAATTCAGGGGATTAAGAGATACGCCATGCGTTGTAAAGTCTTCAGAACTTGCTGGTTGATTTACTTCGCACAAACTGCATCTTGCGTTAGCCTCTCCGTTATTTTTAAGAACTTGTTGGATTTGTTCATTAATTGCTCGATCATCGCCTCAGAAAGTTGGGGCTGAAACTTAATAGCATAAGTACCCTTTTAACGATGTGATAATTGTTAATGCAATGCCAATCAACCTCTCTGGCCCAGAATGGAAACAATTTAAACTGTTCAATCTCATTCCTGCATGTAGTAATTTTATTTCTTACTTTTCCTTTCTGTCTCTTTTTTTCTCTCTCTCTTAATTCAATTTTTTCCCCTCTCTTTATTTCTCTTTCTGTATCTGATTTGACTCTAATTCACCCTCCTTCTCCATCCTTCCTCTGTTTCTTTCTAAATCCTTAAATCTCAGGAGATACACTGTGGTCTCGCCATTCACTAAGGACCCAGATATCCTGTTGCCTTTGCCGTTATCAGCTTACACTTCCAGCAAGTTACAGCACAAAATTTTTTCACGTAGAAGGGTGCAGGAAAAAGTCTAACTAACGGCGTACACTGCGAGATGCCCAGCTCCAGCAAGATCTAGCCACTGTGTTTAATCTTTAGCTGTTCCCCGTCTTCAGATTTCCTACTGTAGAAAGTAGTCAGGTAATTCTTCCATGTCTTTTTATGTTGCCTCAGTATACACCCCAGGTATTTTTCTAATCCCCAATGCAAAAAGTTCACTTCTGTAGGCAAATCTTCAATCTCTATTTGTGTATCAAATAATCTGAAATAATAGGTTACAGGGTGAGCAATGAACATCTTTATTGTTAAGGTATGCACTGGAAACAATATGGAATCTCTGACTATTGGACAAATTATACTCTGACAGACCAGCTATCTCAGGCTAAAAACTATTAATCAAGGTTATTAGGAAGTGAGAATAACAGAAGCAAGATTAAAAGAAGTATCAGATTTTGCTGGCTTACAATACTTTGTAACTCACAATGTCCCTTTCAAAATAATAAAAGTCAAGAAGCCTTCAGTCATAGTCCTTTAAACACACACATTTTGTTTAATACTTTTATGTGAGAAAGACAGGAAGAAGTTGATCCTTGTCATGGCCATTTTTTGGGCAAAAAATTACTGTTGGGAGGACCAATTTCTGGGTGTGATCTCTCAAACCCAATCTCCCTGGTGACTTCCAAGTGTCCAGGGTACCCGCCTGAAACAGATGTTAGGCCCCTTAAATATTTTAACAAGGGTCCTAACGCCTGCTTTAGGACCCTACTCCGAAATTCGGCACAAACTGGACACAGCATGCACTGCGCATACTCCGCTCAGTTTGTCCTGGTCTACAGCAGCCTAACCACCGGTCCATAAAGGGATTGCTAGAGGCTGCCACCCAGCGAGCTGCATCAGGACACCATATTGGTGTCTGCAGTTTGCTAGTCTTATGCAGATAAGGCCTGATGGCCTAATTTGCAGTGAGCCTCGGGCCAACATCTTCGGGCTCGCGTTCCAGGCGCGACGCCTATTTTGCACACTACTGCGGCACTAAATGGACTTCTCGGCCACTGGATCCATCGTTAACCTCTGCTGTATAACACTATAATATTCCAGGCATATTCTGGCTGCAGAATTGTCAACCAAAATAAACTGCAAAGATATTTGGGCAGTCTCTCAGAAAACTCAAGCCCTTAATTCATTTTGAAAACAAAGCACAGCTGTGCGCTTGATAACCAGGACCTCCTGTTGAGATAGTCACCACAGCTGTTGCCCTTTGAATGCTTGGTACAATAGCAAAAATAGGCTGTTAATCTTGGAAGGTCACTGCCCGGTAATCCATATTAATTATTTCTATCACCAGGGTAGCTGTGAGCTTTTTCTCATTTGTTGAATAGTGTGAGGGAACTTCTATTCCTCATCACTGGCCCCAGTCTTGTAAATTCCCTCAAATGTAATTAAAACCATCAAAGAAGAGAAGGAACCCAAAGTCACTCTATGAGCCACTGATGCTGGGACTACTAGTCCATATAATATGTGTATTCAATCTAGATGCCTTTTACGTGAAGTGTTAAACTGAGGCCTCATCAGCCTTCTCAGGTGGATGTAAAGGATCCCACAGCATTGTTTAAAAAAGAGCCAAGAGTTCTCCCAGTGTTCTGGCCAATATTCTTCCCTTGACCAAGACAACCTAAAGAGAGAGATTACATGGTTATTCATTCATTTGCTGTTTGTGGAATTTTGTTGTGTGAAAACTGGCTGCCATTGTTACCTACAGTGATTGACTTCGAAAGTTATCCATTTGTTGACAAAAAACACTTTGGGATGTCCTGAGGATGTGATAAGGGGCCATATAATTTCTTTTTATTTGTGCTTGGAATGTGAGTAACACTGGTAAGGCTGCATTTGTTGCGCATCCCTAGTTGCTCTGAGCAGATGGTGGTGGGCCTTCTCCTTGAACTGCTGCATACCTTGTGGTGTTAAGTAGGGTATTCCAGTGTTTCAGAATTTCAAGTCCCACTCACCCATCTCCCCTGTCCTCACTGATCTATATTGGCTCCCAGTCCACCAATGCCTCAAACTTAAAATACTCATCCTCGTTTTTAAATCGCTTGCTGGTCTCATCCCTCCCTCTTTAGCCTTCGCCAGCCTTACAAGCATCCCCCTGAACTCTCCATTCCTCTGACTCTAGCCTCTTATGAATTCCCCGCTCCTGTCACCACACCGTTGGTGGCTGTGCCTTCAGCTGCTTAGGCCTCATGCTCTGGAATTCCCTCATTAAACCTCTCTGCCTTTCCATCTCCCTCTCCTTCTTTAAGACCTTTCTTAGAGCCCACCTCTTTGACCAAGCTTTAGGCCACCCCTCCTAATATCTCCTTCTTTGCTATGCTTTTAACTGTGCCTCTGTGAAGCACCTGGGGACATTTTTCTATGTTAAAGGCAGTATATAAATGCAAGTTGTTGTTGCTAAATTGACCCAGCGAAGATGAAGAAGTGGCAATATTAGCGTGGCTTGGAATTGATGATGTTTCCACACCATTGTTGCTTTTGTCCTTCTTGGTGGTAGAGGTCACAGGGTGAACTAAATATGGTGAGCTGTTGCAGCGCATCCTGTAGATTGCGCATACTGCAGCCACCGGGGGGAGGGTGGAGGGGGTGTATATTGAGTCCAGTGCCAGAGGCGCCAATCAAGTGAACTCTTCTGCCCTGGATGGTGTCAAGTTTCTTGAGTGTTGAGGCTGCACCCATCTAGTCGAGCGATGGGTATTCCATCACACTCTTGACTTGAGCTTTGGAGATGGTGGATAGGTTTTGAGGGGTCAGGAAAGGAGCCACTCCATTGCAGAGTACCCAGCCTTTGTTCTGCTCTTGTAGCCACGGTGTTAATATGGCTGGTTCAGTCAGCTTCTGGTCAATGGTGACCCCCCCCAAGACGTTGATGGTGGGTGACTCAGGTAGTGCCGTTTAAGGTCAAGGGGAGATGGCTGGGCTTTCCCATCTTCAAGATGGTCATTACCTGGCATTTATGTGGCGTGAATGTTATCTGCCACTTGTCAACAGAAGCCTGGAAGTTATCCAGGTCCTGCTATAGGCGGTAAAGAAATTGATCTAAACAGGTGGTGGCCAATGATGGCTCAGTGTGCTTAGCCAAGCTTAAAACTTTTAGACATTATGATAGCAATCTAGCAACGACAGTTTCAAACCATCTTAAATCAGAGTTCATTTCTATCGCTGTCATTTAGTAGTCAAATATTTAGTGATTTAGTGATGTTCCGAAACCTTTGTATATGTCCCATCTATCTATCAGTATCTGTCTGCAGGTATCTATCTGATTTGGCTTCCCATCTATCTTCAGCTACTTTCTGCACAAATCGACTTGAATTAGAATGTGGTGGTTTGAATGTATATTGAAATAGGGGTAAATTGGTCTATAAATCAAGCATACAGAGCTGGAATTTAAATCACTGTTTCAGTGGCTAATTCTCCTTGTGCAGATGCCTCTTTGGTCCTTAATGTGTTGCTGGAATCCAAAACTGATGGATTAACGAGGGCTGGCGTAATGAGCTGTGACTGATTACTGTGTACTTTTGCCTAGTTAAACGTAGATTTATTGCATCCTACCTCATGTTTAATGCCCCATTTATATTGCAGGACCAATATGGTAGGGTTGCTGGTGTTCTAAGTTCACCCCATTAACACTGCAAGGTGGATTTGGAGCACTAGCAGAGATGTTAGAACAACTGCGCACCTGTAGTTGCTTACAAGTTGCATTCACAACTCTAAAACTCTGGCTGCAAACCTTCCCTCTGGAAGAATGAACATCAATAAATCAAATAAAGAATTCAAGAGAAACCTCTTTACCCAGAGAGTAGTTAGGATGTGGAGCTTGCTACCACATGGAGTGGTTGAGGCAAATCGCATAGATACATTTAAGGGGAAGCATTAGGAATAAAGGAATAGAAGGATGTGAAGTAGGGTGAGAGGAGGCTCGTGTGGAGCATAAACACCGACATAGATCAGTTGGGCCGAATGGCCTGTTTCTGTGCTATAAATTCTGTGTAATTCTATGTAATCACCTCATTGACCGTGTTATATTAAGCACTGTATCATGAAACATGGCTATTACCTTGCTGTAATACAAATGAGCGAGAAAACTTATATTAAATGCACTGGCCTAATATTCCTTGGGGGTTCCCCCAGTATCTGCCCATAACTCCAGAAGGAGACCAGTGAATCCTGCAAAAATGGTGATGACCCATTCGTGCTGGGTGTCTTGCCATCTGAAGGAGTTTTTTGGTTGCCTTGTAAAGGGTGGGTCCTCCATCTGCCCCATACAGTACAAATGATAGCAATGGGGGGAGCCAGGGATGGAGACTCCTTAAGCCGGGGGTTCAACTTCTTCAGGTTGTATAGGACCATGGCATCTCAGTGCAGGCTGGAATGATGGGTGAGTGGTGGCATACCAGCCTCCACAAGGTTGTATGTGGGGTCATCAGTGGGGTCCAGGCCTGTGAAGAGAGGCATTTAAAAAAAAAATCCAGATCCTTAGAACAGAGAAGGTTAAGGGGAGATTTGATAGTGGTGTTCAAAATCATGAACAGTTTTGACGGAGTAAACAATGAGAAACTGTTTCTAGTGGCAGATGAGTCGGTAACCAGATTTAACGTGATCGGCAAAAGAGCCAGAGGCGACATGAGGAAACATTTTTTTACGCAGCGAGTTGTAATGATCTGGAATGCACTGCCTGGAATGGTGGTGGAAGCAGATTCAATAGTAACTTTCAAAAGGGAATTGGATAAATACTTGAAGGGAAAAAATTTACAGGGCTATGGGGAAAGGGCAGGGGAATGGGACTAATTGGATAGCTCTTTCAAAGAGCTGGCAGAGTCATGATGGGCCGAATGGCCTCCTCCTGTACTGTACCTACTATGATGCTATGATCAGTCCAGTTGCTTAGAGGACCAAAAGGAAAATGGCTGGGGTCGGGGAGTAGGTGTAGGAGGCTGGAGTCCTCCCTACCTGTGGGAATGAAGCAAGCAGTTGCCAGAGGTGTACCGGTAGTGGTGCCTGCCACATGCTAATTAGGTGCTCTCCCACTGGCCCTGCAAACTCTGCTGGGGTTTTGGAGTCACTAACCCTATCAACAGTAGTGCAATGTTTACAGGTGCTTCAAGGTTCACGCGTGTCACAGTCAAGCATACACTTCCTCATTTCTAGGGCAAAATTCTAGGCTGCTAGATCTCTAGGGTCCAAGTTTCAGACAGAATGGAGCAGTATTAACCCAAGTTGGTGTCATGTTGACATCAAAATGCGACATTGAGATTCTGCCACATCTCCCCCTCCCAAGAAAATCCCATAAGAAATTTGCTCTGTGCCCTATGTGTATGCCATTGCAGAATTGTAGAATGTCATTGTGTAATGTAATTTATAAAGAATGGGGTTTATTGTTTGTTGCACACAAAGAGACTATTGCTCGGCCCCCACCCTCGTGCTTAATATTTCCACATGTTTATATTGTATCTTTTTGTTGACATTTATTTCTGTCGTTTTGTTCATTTTTGGTCACCCAATTTGCGACATATGGTGTATGATGGGTTGATGTGTAGGGTTGGGTGGATTGAGTTGGACTGGCTGCCTATTTGACTGTGGCGCATGATTGTCTGAAAGTCCTCATGCCTGGTTCAGTCAGTGACTCGCATTATTTCTTATGATGGTCATTGTGCTATTTAGGAACAAATCTAGCATGGAGAAACAATATTCTGATACGGGGCAATTAGTGATCTTCAGTTTTCATCCACCATCTTTGTGTCTTTGATCTGGCAGTCTTTGTCATTTATGTATTTTTCCTCCATTTTCTTTTCAGTATATTGCTCAGTGAGAAGTAAACTACCCTCTTTTGTTTCATTTGAAGTTCTGGGCCAGTGATTGTCTTTTGCTCTACAAGAACATGTGATATTATTGGCATGTTGTTCAAATGGTTTTTAACAGATTGAAAGCACTTCATTCAAACTTAATTGATCTCATTTGGTTCTGTCCTTTGTGCACTTAATTGCTATACACAAGTAAACATTCCTATCTACAGCCCCCGGGGGTCTTAGATATTTAGGCTTACATTTATACATCCTATTCAGCAGAAAACATTTTTAAATTCCTTCCCTCTTAGAAATGAACAGTTCGTGCCCCTGTAGCACGTAGATTACAAATATCTAAAGTTGTTTGAAATTTAGGCCTTAGTTGTGTGAAAATTCCAGTTGGTGTTGATTTTTTTTGATGGTTTTGAGAAGCTGTGCTCATCTTTAGGAATGGGGCTTTTGATTGAAAACTTCTTAATGATGATTCTGTTTAGAGAGGTTTGATTGGCAGATCTTGAGTAGAACTTCCCATTGCCAGTGCTAATTTTCAACATGTCATGGATGGGTAATATCTGTTTCAGGTCTTGTGTGGTGTCTGACTGACATTCATGTTTATGGTGCCTGCTTTATCTAAGTCTTGAATGCCCAAATTTCTTGTGCAAAGACAGCACCATCTCCGAACATCTGAATTAATAGCAGGAGTAGGCCATTCGGCCCCTCGAGCCTGCTTTGCCATTTGATAAGATCATGGCTGATCTGATTGTGACCTCAACCCTACTTTCCCGTCTACCTACTATAACCTTTGACTCCCTTGTTAATCAGTAATCTATCTAACTCAGCCTTAAAAATATTCAATGACCCTGCCTCCACCACTCTCTGGGGAAGGGAGTTCCACAGACTCACGACCCTCTGAGAGAAAAAATTTCTCCTTATCTCCGTCTTAAATGGGAGACTCCTTATTTTTAAACTGTGTCCCCTAGTTCTAGTCTCTCCCACAAGGGGAAACATCCTCTCAGCATCCACTCCTTCAAGTCCCCTCAGGATCTTATATGTTTCAGTAAGATCACCTCTCATTCTTCTAAACTCCAATGTGTGGAGGCCCAACTTGTCCAACTCTCCTCATAAGATAACCCCCTCATCCTAGGAATCAGTCGAGTGAACCTTCTCTGAACCACCTCTAAAGCAATTAAGGCCTTTCTTAAATAAGGAGACCAAAACTGCACACAGTATTCTAGATGTGGTCTCACCAATGCCCTGTGCAACTGTAGCAAAACATCTCTACTTTTATATTCCATTCCCCTTGCAATAAATGACAACATTCCATTTGCCTTCCCAATCACTTGCTATACCTGCATACTAACTTTTTGTGATTCATGTACTAGGACACCCAGATCCCTCTGTACCTCAGAGTTCTGCAATCTCTCTCCATTTAAATAATATACTGCTTTTCTATTCCTCCTGCCAAAGTGGACAAGTTCACATTTTCCCACATTATACTCCGTCTGCCAAATTTTGCCCACTCACTTAACCTATCAATATCCCTTTGCAGACTCCTTATGTCCTCTTCACAACTTACTTTCCTACCTACCTTTGTGTCATTAGCAAATTTAGCAACCATACATTCGGTCCCTTCATCCAAGTCATTGATATGGATTGTAAATAGTTGAGGCCCCAGCACTGATCCCTGTGGCACTCCACTCGTTACATCTTGCCAACCTGAAAATGACCCATTTATGCTTACTCTTTGTTTCCTGTTAGCTAACCAATCCTTTATCCATGCTATCCATGTTATTCCCTCCACCATGAGCTCTTATTTTGTGTAGTAGCCTTTGATGTGGTACCTTGTCAAATGCCTTCTGGAAATCCAAGTACACCACATCCACAGGATCCCCTTTATCTACGTTGCTTGTTACTTCCCCAAAGAAACATAAAAAATAGGAGCAGGAGTAGGCCATTCAGCCCTTCGAGCCTGCTCTGCCATTCAATATGATCATGGCTGATCCGCTATCTCAATACCATATTCCCGCTCCCTCTCCATACCCCTTGATGCCTTTTGTGTCTAGCAATCTATCTAGCTCCTTCTTAAATATATTCAGTGACTTGGCCTCTGCAGCCTTCTGTGGTAGAGAATTCCACAGGTTCACCACCCTCTGAGTGAAGAACTCTAATAAATTAGTCAAACACGATTTCCCTTTCACAAAGCTGTGTTGACTCTGCCTGATTGCATTGAGATTTTCTAAGTGCCCTGCTATAACCTTAATAATAGATTCTAGCATTTTCCCGAGGACAGATGTTCAGCTAACTGGCCTGCTTTCTGTCTCCCTCCTTTCTTGAATAGAGGAGTTACATTTGCTATTTTCCAATCTGATGGGACCCTTCCAGAGTCTAGGGAATTTTGGCAAATTAATACCAATGCATCTACTATCTCTGCACTCACTTCTCTTAAGACCCTAGGATGAACTCTGTCGGGACCTGGGAACTTGTCAGCTTTTAGTTCTAATAATTTTTTCAGAACCCTTTCTCTGGTGATTGTAAATGTTTTAAGTTCCTCCCTCCCTTTCACCTCTTGAGTCACAATTATTTCTGGCATGTTATTTGTATCCTCTACAGTGAAGATGGACGCAAAATATCTGTTCAATTCATCCACTATTTCCTTATTCTCCATTATTAATTCCCCAGACTCACTCTCTAGGGGACCAACGCTCACTTTACTTACTCTTTTCCTTTTTAAATACCTGTAGAAACTCTTACTATCTGTTTTTATATTTCCAGCTAGCTTTCTCTCGTACTCTAATTTCTCCCTCATTATTCTTTTAGTTTTTCTTTGCTGTTTTTTATATTCTGTCCAATCTTCTGACCTGCCACTAATCTTCACGGAATTGTATGCTTTTTCTTTCAATTTGATACTATCTTTAACTTCCATAGTTAGCCACGGATGGTACATCCTTCCCCTAGAGTCTTTCTTTCTCACTGGAATGTATCTTTGCTGAGTGTAATGAAATACTTCATTAAATGTCTGCCACTGCATCTCTACTGACCTATCCCTTAACCTAATTTCCCAGTTCACTTTAGCCAGCTCTGTCTTCATGCCCTCATAATTGCCCTTATTGAAGTTTAAAACACTAGTCTTAGACCTACTCTTCTCTCCCTCAAACTGAATGCGAAATTCAATCATATTGTGATCACTGCTACTTAGAGGCTCCTTTACAACGAGATCATTAATTAATCCTGCCTCAATACACATTACCGGATCTAGAATAGCCTGTTCTCTGGTTGGCTTTTGAACGTGCTGCTCTAAGAAAATGTCCCCAAAACACTCTATGAACTCATCTTCCAGGCTACCTTTGCCAATCAGATTCTTCCAATCTACATGTAGATTAAAATCACCCATGATTATCGCTGTTCCTTTTTCACAAGCCCCCATTATTTCTTCCTGTAAATCCTGTCCTACACTGTGGTTACTGTTAGGGTGCCTATAAACAACTCCGACAAGTGACTTCTTGCCTATTTCTTATCTCTACCCAAACTGATTCTACATCTTGGTCTTTAGAACTAAGGTAATTTCTCTCTATTATACACAGCCTTAATTAACTGAGCTACCCCTCCACCTTTTCCTAGCTTCCTGTCCTTCCGAAATGTCAAGTACCCTTGAATATTCAGGTTCCAGCCTTTGTCACCTTGCAGCCATGTCTCAGTAATGGCTATCAGATCGTACATATTTATTTCTATTTGAGCTGTCAATTCATCCATTTTGTTACAAATGCTATGAACTTTCAGATACAAAGCCTTTAGTGCTGTCTTTTTACTATTTTTGCAACCTCTAGCCTTAGCTGCTGGTGCACTCTTAAGTTTGCATGCTCTGTCCCTTCCTGCCACTCTCTGATTATCATTTCCCTTATTGCTACCTTGCTCTCTTGCCTTGTCTTCTTTCTTTAATTTATCACATCTTCCCTTACTTGATCCCTTGCCCCCACTATTTAGTTTTAAGCCCTCTCTGCCACCCCGTAGTAGAATCAAAAAATGTTGCATCGCCTGGACAATGTTAGAAAATGGTTTTGGGTGGAGGTCAACAATGTCTTTTTGATGAATTTCAACTCAAAGCCTGCAAGATGTCAAATAATTCACGGAATAAAAGTTGCAGGTCAAAGTGTTGAACGTGCATATCTGCTTGTAATGTTTGGAACATTACATAGTTTAGAACAAGAAAAGGCAAATTGCCCCATCAAGCTTGTTCCCTCATTAGACCCTCTACAGTTTGGCCTTTCATAGATTCTCCCCAACTTACTTCATTTCCTGAGGCAGGTGACTAACCCCAAGTAAAATTTCTAAGAAGGTGCAAGATGAAACTACACCCTAAATGGTAAGATATTTAATAAGAGTTGAGGAACAGAGAGACTTAGGGATGCAGATACATAGATCTTTAAAGGGATAAGTGTAGGTAGAAAAGACCATGAAAAAAAGCAAATGGTTATTATACATAGAGAATTGAATATAAAAACAAGAAAGTGATATTGAATTTGTACAAGGTATTGGTTAAGCCACAGTTGGAGTATCGTGTGCAGTGCTGGAGACCCCATTATAGGCAGGATACTAGAACCCTGGAGCTAAGCCTTTCCTAAATGTTAGCATTCCCACCTCTGAGTCAGAAACTGAGGATCGAAACAGGTTTGGAGACTACAATGTGCATTTTTCGGACTTTTCTTCTCCAGAGATGACTCGTGAGCTCAACATTTACATTTTACACAGGGTAACTGTAAATGGCACTCCATGATGTCCTGTGATGAATTCTTTCTCTCTCCCCTTATATTACAACTGTAGTAACGGAACTATTCATCAGATACACAGACCTAGTACCACAAGTAATTCGACACAGTGTAGTTGGATGCAATTTTATAAAATGTATATAGGCAACCAAGTAACTTCTCCAATGACCTTGCGTGTAAAGACACTACCTGGTGCACTGTGCAGAGAATGTTTGATCAATGGTCAGTGCTGAGTGAGATAATCTCAGCCTGGTAGCAGTAATACAGTTGGTGTGACTATCACTGAATTAAGAAAGGAAAAATTCAGCCAGGTCTCCCACTCCTGATTGCTAGCCAGCGGAAAAGTCTGCAAGCATAGACATTATTCGGAACAGAATGTGACTTTGCTCTGTTGCCACTTGTAGGAACATATGTTGGAATGCTGGCTACGCAATGCCCTGTCAACTATTCCTTACCCGGTAATACACTGTGTGCATGTGTTGTGCTTGTGTGTTTGCCTGGGTGGAGAGGATGAATGAATGAGCAGAGAAGGAAGAACATGAGAAGGTAGTAGTCCTGAGCTTGGGGTTAGGCCTCCGTTTAAACACTGTCTAATTCCCTCTATGCTGCCAATATTAAGGATTTTCAAGGTGACATGCATGGTGAGCATTCAAAGAGCTGTAAGGTAATTGGAGTACTTTTCACGGATCAACAGTCAATGTATAACTGAAGCAGTGAAATGCATACTATGCCCATCTACTTGGTATAAGCTATTGGTGGGTAGCCTTACTTTGGCTAATCTCCTTACGTCCCATTTGGTGCCACTATCCTTGGGCGCTGGACCCTGCATTTACACATTGTATGACCTCTCGCTAGACACTCTGAATTCTCTATTGTGGGGATGGTGCCCTTTCTAGTACCTCTTTCATTAGCATCTCAAATGCTGTGTATATAAAGCTGGATATTGTTCTTTGGTGCTACTATACAATAACAATAGACAAATTACAACATCCTTGCTTAATTCTTTGACTGCCAAAATGCACCCTTTTAAATACCTGCAGCAGCACCAAATACTGCACCTGTCCCCCCTCCATTCCGAATCCACAGTCACTGATAGATTGCACACCAGAAGCTCATTGAATATGTAATTAGGGCCAACTTCGGAAGATCTGTTGGGCATGTCCATGAACTCCTCAGATGGGGGCAAAATCTGCACTGCAACATTCCATTAGCATCTATGTACATAGTGGGAAATCTACTGCAAGGAGTCAGCTCAACTCTCAACGTTGGAAGGATAGGCACCTGACTGGAATCTTGCTGGCCCTTGAGTACTGGCTCTTGAATTGAACGTGTTACCTATTTTTACCCTTTTCTCGGTTTCAGGTTGTTCCATGCCAATAGTTTTCATCCTGCCTTTTGTCCTTCCCATCATTTTCACTCATTACAATTCTTCTGAACGAAAATGATTTAAAGTGTAAATCTAAGCATGCAGCTCACCAGCCCTTAACCTATCACCTCAACACCAACTCATTACCCCAGTAAATCCTGCCAAGGAATATTAATGCAAGCCATCAGCTGTTTGCATTGCTGACAGTCAGGAAATTCCAGAGGTGTTTATGCAGCAGCAAAGTGCCTCACAGCCATAAAGATTCCAATATCAATTCAATCTCATCCACTTTCCCAACATTTCATTCACGGTTCTGCTAGCTCAGACATTTTATAGCACTATGCTCATGAGCCATTTATTTTTTAAGAATATGAATCGATACAGACAGTTCTGCTAATCAAATTGCAGCGTATTCCCAAGATTCTGGCTACCGGTGCCTCTTATTACCCTATATTTTCAGTTAAAATAAACCAAGTGCTGTGACAATAGTCAGATTGATCTGAAAATCGATCCAACATTGACAAACAACTCACTATTTCAATGCTGACAACTCATTGATCTGTTGTTAAATCCAAAATTTTAAAAGGAAAATTCTGAAGCAGTTACGCGTGTGTATTATTTTTGAGGTTTAATCTGCTCTGAACTGAACCGTTCCATTAGATGACATCAGTGAATCAGTGTTAGTCGTAGTAAGTCACAGTCAACAGAACTTTACAGATGAGTTCACCGGGGGTTCAGATCAGAAGGATCAGCAACGCAGCTATAACTGAAATAGTCAAACCCATTTTTACCGTTAACAAATTAATATTCCTTTTTGTTTTTAACTTCATGTTTATGAGGTAGCGAGAGTAGCTCCCCCTTTATTTATATCTACTTTGGGTTTGACCTGCTGCTACTCCCTGTAACTGGCCATGAGGAAGTGCCAGGCACTACCCAGCCATGACTTGAAACAACTTGGAATTTATTCCATCGTAACATCATAACATGGTAAAGTTCTGGCCAGGGGAAGACCACTGGTACATCTAGCCCACCTTTCCAAACCTTTCATCACATTCCTTAACATGATTCGAGAACCAATAGCCCTGAATCCTATTTACTGACAGGAATTCATCTAGTCCTTTTTAAAAAACCTGCCATGGTCTTCTGTTCCACCACCTCGGCTGGTAATTTATTTCACTATTCTATCAGCCTCTTACTGAAAAAATGTTGCCTAAATTTCTTATTCTCCTTTGATACCCTTAACTTTAAATTGTGTCCCCCCTGGTCCTTGAATCCTGCACTCAACGGGAACATTCCCGGAAGTTTTTTTATTCATTTTCGGGATATGGGCATCGCTGGCAAGGCCAGGATTTATTGCCTATCCCTAATTGCCTTTGAGTGGCGGTGGTGAATCTTATTCTTGAACCGCTGCAGTCCATGTGATGAAGATACTCCCACAGTGCTGTTAGGTAGTGAGTTCCAGGATTTTGACCCAGTGACGGTGAAGGAATGGCGCTATGTGTCCAAGTCAGGCTGGTGTGTGTCTTGGAGGAGTACTTTGAAGTAATGGTGTTCCCATACTAATTTCTCCATATCCCTGAAAATCGTAAAGACTTCTGTCAAGTCCCCCTCATCCAGAGTAGACAATCTTTCCTCACAACACAGCCTCTATGTTCGGGAATCATCCCTGTAGCCCTCTCTGGAATCTCTCTAATAAATCTATATACTTTATTTAATACGGAGACCAAAACTAAACACAGTCCTCTGGATGCGGCCTCACCAAGGCCAAATACAACGTCAACATCACCTCTTTAGACTTATCCTAGCTATATACCCCAACATTTTATTTGCTTTCTGAACTACCTGTGAACATTGAATCAATAGTTTTAATGACCCATCTACCAAAACCCCTATTGATTGGCTTTTGTGTTTCGAATTAAGCAGGAGCAGCAGCAGAAACAAATTATTCAGTTCTAATCTCTTTTGATGTTAGATTAACTCGGCATTGGTTAGTGAATGCACTCTTGGTGATCATGATTCTACTATGTCATCAGAGCACAGTGACATAGAAAGGTTTGGGATAAAAACAGAGACACCACGGTTTGAATTTTACTCCACTATATTGCACTAAATTGGGCAATGTAGCAGCGGAAAATGGATGAAAAATTGGGCGGTGATGCTTTATGCTGCTTCCCAACTCTCCTCCCAAGTTTCCTCTCCCTGCCTTAGCTGGGAAGACTGTGGGCCGTCCTTTCATCGACCCGTCCTTCACAATCCTGAATCCGTGCCCTCTTGCCCTGAATATGTGGGAGTCAGTGGTTTGCTAATGCATGTCTCCATTCCTTACCACTAATGGGAGCTTGTCTGATGGGAATTTCTTTGTGGGCACAGTGTCTGTTCAAGTGCAGACTCGTTTCCTGGATACTCTAAACTAGTAACTTCTTCTGTTAAACTTGGCTGTTGTTTTACAGGCGTAATCCTCAGCCTAGACCGTAACCGAATCATTATTGGATTAGCAGATGTAAGTACCATGCCTAATGCCTATAATTCGGGCATTATATGACTAAGCAGGAAGATAATGGTGAGAGTCTATTCAGCCAGAATAACCATGCAATCGTTAGCAGCACTGATTGTACCAGCACTGATCAGAATAATGTATGAAGGACCAGTTCGTTTCACAGTGAGACCTAATCACACGAACAATCCAATACCCTGGAGGGTCAGTCCATATTTCCCTCAATCTCAGCTTTTTAAATATTCAGTGTATATTGCTGCTGAAGCCTGGGCACAAAACATTCTATTCACTGATGATAAACTAGTACTAACAGATCTGATCTGCAGATTCTGAAGGTTCTGGCAGGGCCCCCTGAATAATAAGATGGCGTATTTATAATTTTTTTGTTATTGTTTTACTTGTTCAGTATTGTTATTATGCTCTCAGTCAGCAAGCTATCACTATTTGCCTTGCATCCTCATGTCAGGTAACATTTGCATCAAGGCAACTGACTCTGCCACAGCTTGGCATATGGCAAATCACCTCACACCTCTCAGCTAGCGACCTTTGACACCAATACCAATTGGACCTTTAGTTCTATCAATTATTCAAGATGAGAAACAATGAAACTTGCCCACGGAGCTGAGTTTGATTAATATATCCAAGTCTGATTAATTGCTGAAGTTCAGATTCAGACTTGGGCCCTCCTGGGAATCTGCCAGAGCCACTGAGTTATCAAACACAGTTGCCCTTAATTTCTCTATAAATTTCATAGCAGAAAGCTTGAATAGAAGGAGATTGTAATGCCCCAAAGTGTACAAGATGAAGTGATGTTGTGTAGGTTGGATTTCTTACTCAAAGACCAATTACTACATTGAAATGGTAAGAACATGGCTAGTCAGATCCATTGAATAGATCTCTGTTGCCCTTAGACAAGCTAACCTGGTACGATCGGTTATGTCGGTGAGTTGGTGATTTGGGGAGATTTTCCTAACTTTCATTTAGCTGATGTTGTATTACGGTAAGATTACTGCAGAGAAATCTTGTACTCTTTCAAATCTGTTTGGGCTTTAATCTATCGGACATTGACAAAAATGTTTTAGGTGAGTTTAATACTATAAAAGTAGAATTTGAAAGACTGCCCAGAATTGTTGAATTCAGTGCAGAGGAGGTCAGTATCCATCCCAGAGGTACCTACACTAATCCTGCTATCCTGCTCTTTCCCGTTAGCTTTTAATAATTTCCCTCTTCAAATGTTTTATTTAATTCCCACTTAAATGTCGTGATTGATTCAGTTTCAATAGCTACTTGTGGTAATGCATTTCATATTTACGTGAAATCATTTCTTTAACCGGCCCCTTTATGCTGCTAGTACTGCTGCTCAGTTTAGGATCCCTTGTTCCCACTTCACCAACCAGTGAAAATAATCTTTTACTATTTACCCTCTGAAACCCTATTAATTTTGAACATTTCTATTAGATTCTCCTACGTGATATTTCTTTATTGAAATCATTCTCTAAATAAGCTGAAATTAATATTTATATTCAGAACAGAAACACTGCAGCTTCCTTAAAAAGGTTAAAAAGTGGAATCTAATGTCGTTATGACAACCGTTAATATCAAATATCTCATTGAATGGAGTTTATTTTCTGGTCTGTGAGTTAGCGCTGGCAGGTTTTATGTGCTATGTTGCAGAGTAACTCCAGGATGGGAGTTACTCATGTCCAAAGCTAATGTAATTATTCATAAAACCTGCTAAATGCCAAGGTAAGGCGATAATTGGAACATCAATGGAAAGCTGCAGATGCTCTCTTCCTTCTCCCATCTCAGCTGGTCGCAGGTTGGAGGCTTGCAGTGCCTTTGTGACACTGACAAGGGATGAAATTCCACTGAACATCGGTGCCCCTCCCATACCCCACGAGAGAGATCCATGGATGACACACCCATGTGGCCACATGTGGCCTTCCATAACTCAGTCACATGTGGGTCACCTGCAGAACTTCCTCCATCACCTGTGAATCAACGACGATCTTAGATTGATTTTGTTCAATATATTTTTAATGTTATTCCTTTCTGGGATATTTATTATGTTAATTTAAAATCCCAATGTTGCTAAAGCTTGCGTCTCTGACTTGAGTGTTGGATTAGCCCCTGCTGGAGGCATTTTGTTCTTATATAGAAAGTCAAAAAGGAGCCTCCATCTCTAAAGCTTGCCTATCAGTTCTACTTTTTTAGTTGAAGTAGGTACCTGTTTGAGAGGCCCTGACTCAGTGGAAAAGTGTGCATTTGTTGAACTGTCCTTCTGTTTGGGAAAGACTGATGCGATGAAGTGAACGGTGGCAGAACCTGTTATCCTGTCACAAAACATCACTCTTTCACTTGCTCATGGTGCGACCCTTTGCTCAGACCAGAGCCAAATGGGGCAAGCAAGGGGCTTAGGCAGGGCCAAGAGATGAAGTAGGGGGAATGCAGTAGAGCATGGATATGGGTGATGGTGGGAAGACTAGAACATGGTATGATAGGATGTGGTACCATGGTTGGTGACAGCCTCAGTCACATTACCTGTGGGAGATAAGAACTACTTTCCACACTTGAAGCTTAGCAGAAGAATGTGGGAGTGAAGGGTGGTGGGCCATCCTCCTGAGTCCCTGGATCTGTAGTATATTTGATGGGACATTCGGCTGAGTCCCTGGAACTGCAGTTTATGTGGTGGGCCTGTCTCCTGAGCCCCTGGATTTTTGGTATATGTGGTGGGCCTGAATCCTGAGTCCCTGGATCTTCGGTATATGTGGTGGGCCTGCCTGCTGAGTCCCTGGTTTTGCATTGTATGTGATGGGCCAATCTCCTGAATCCCTAAATCTGCAATATATTTGATGGGCCTGCCTGTCGAATCCTGCCTCTCCTGTAATTTGGATGATTGGTTGGTAGATAGCAGACTGTGCTCATGATACCACATCACTTGGAGACCTATAAAATGCTTTTAAATAGATTTACAATTTGTGGCACACTTGATTATAAATGTCCCTCTTGACGTGGTCCTGTATATGGAATCCTGTAGTCAGGTTACTGAGGCACTGCCATTTCCTTCAGAAAACAAATTGGGATGAAGCAATGTTCAGATGAGCTTGAAGTGTCTGGAAAACCTTTGCTTTATGAGCTGCAAGGAACATGGTGATGTGTTTTAACACAACTGACGTCCATTGTGTTGTACAAAAATGAAACAAGATTTGCTTGGCACTTTTTCATGAAGCTTTTCTTTACCCTTTTAAAAGGGAAACAGTTGCTGTTTAAAACAACACACATCTCAGCAGGATAAAACTCAGTACCAAGGGCTGGAGGCGGGACCCTGTCATTGATACTCTGCACCTTTGGAGGGGCTCTGTAACTGATTCATTGCATCGACGTGGGGGGTGGGGGGATGCGGAGGTTATCACTGCAGAGACCCAACACATGGTGGTGGGCTCCAATGTTGAGATTCAGCACCTCAGGGAACGGACTCCTCATCATTGAGATTCTGCACCAGGGAGGGGTGGGGTTGGGTGGGCTGCATTGCTTCTCCTTCATCCAGTTCACACTCTGGATAAAGGTCCAAGTGACTGCAGGCTCCTGGATGGAATATTCCATGCAATCTTTTGATCATGAAACCATTTTTTGTTGCACAACATAAAAATGACTCAATTTTTATCAAAATTGAAAATGCACACTGAATTTTTATTGTGCCAGAAATGAAACTTAATGGCTTCCTTTCAGGCCTCCCTGCACTCTGGTCATTTTTCTCATTTTTTCCAGCTCATTTGACAGTTTTGTCCTTGCTCCTCTCGTAGTTGATGCCTGTTCTCCTATAGATCTGTCCATTATTGTTGAAAGGGAACACTTTCCTTGAGCCATCTGCATATAAATAAATAGACAGGATCCTGGGGTGATATTTACTAGATGGCACCCTCCAACCCCTGCAATGATTTCTTTCTGTTGTATAGAAGATGAAATATCTGCCAGCTTAATAGACTTTGTTCAAAACTCTAGCCCGGAACTTCCTTTATAAGTGTGGATCTAGAATAAATAGGGAGAAGAGCCTTCTGAAGCATAAGGACACTCAGAAAAACTCTTGAATAGTGAATCAGAATGTGACAAAGAGCCTAAGATTAAAGAAAAGAACAGGACAAAGTCAAATGAACATTTACGGGATGGGGGGGGGGGGGGGGGTGAAGAGAGAAATTGGGAATGATGGAAAGCTGAAATAAATGCAGAAAATACTTGAAACACACCCACTCTGCAAGGCAACAGGTTTTTTTTTACATTAACAAATGTTCTAATAACATAATAACCCTTGCTTTTATCACGATGCATTTCACAAACGATACATTATGTCTGAAATACAATGGCTGCTATTTAGGCAAACAGCAGAGAATGCTGGAAGTGCACTAACAGAGAAAAGACAGGTTAATATTCCGGGTGGGACCACTGATCAGAACAGACACGGTGAGGACAGCCTCTTCTCTTACCTTCTCCTCCTGCCAGTTCTGATAGTGGGTCCCACCAGAAACACTGACAAGCCTTTTCTCTTTCAGAAGCTGTCAGACCCATTGCGTGTTCTCAATAATTTCCTGCTCTTTATGAAAAGAATTTGAATCTGCTGTAGTTCGGTACACGTTTACATACTTTGCTGAAAATGATCTCTTTTCCTTTCTTGAAGATTATCATTTGTAAGCTGAAACTGTACAGAAAGATTAGAGGCGGTATACATCACGATGGGCTTTGCCTATGTTGTAAGAAGTCGACACAGTAATAATCCTCATACGCTGCAAGTTGAATTTTTCAGCCTGGGCATTGGTTCCAGATGTGCAGATGCAGGTGTGAAATGGAGTTGGGTATGAGACTGCCTCCTGTGGTATCTTCACACCTCTTACCTAAGTGGGCGCTGGGTAGCATCACACCTGAATTACATGGCATGGTTTAATCAATGCAAAGCTAAAACCGCTTGACATCATCTCAGACAGTGCAGTTTAAATAGCCCATTGATTAAGTGTTGAAATTTGCCCATTTTTTTTATATTGTAACATTATTATTTATGTGGCTGGTTAATGGCCCACATTCTCAATGTTGCAATTGCTAATCTTTTTTTTATGTAAATATGTCAAAATCTCACAAAGCACAGCCGCTTAAACCAGAATAAATGTTATATTTAACATCTGCCACATCCCATTGATGACACTGAATTTGCAGCAATAAACACACAGTGCTTTCAGATTTAAAGTTGCCTTAGACCTGGGTAATGTGTGGCAGTTGTGTAAAACCAGTTACAGGTCAGCTGGAACACTTTGATTGGCCAATACATTAGTTACCCTGAGCTCCAATGACCCCATTCAATGTACTTTTTCTCCTCCCTACGTTGTCACTTTTTTGAAATCAAAACTCATTGTAGGCTTAATAGGATTCAATGCAAAGTTGTGGCATTACTAACCTCCCTCAGGCTCCCTTTCCTCCTGCAATCTACAGGCTTTTAAACTCCAAGCTTGATTTAATAACATTTCTTCATTTATCTTTGTTTTCTCTCATGCTCTTTTCAATCCCAAACTATGGGTCTTGGGCCTTCCCCCATTGGTGCCCTACATAATGGGTCTTGGGCCTTCCCCTGGTACCCTATACTATGGGTCTTGGTCCTTCCCCTGACGCTCTACATTATGCATCTTGGTCCTTCCCCTGGTGCCCTGCACTGTGGGCCTTAGCCCGTCCTCTAATGGTGCCTTGTATTATGGGCCTTGCCTCTTTCCCTGCACTATGAGCCTTGGTCCCTCCTTCAGAGTGCTAGAGTGGCAGCTTGAAATAAGAGGCGTAAGGGCAGCGAGCTCACCCACAGCACCATTAGACTTGTAGAAGGGGTGGTCCAATTGTCCTCAGTGATCCTGGGTTAGGAGGGAAACATCACCCAGGGTATCTGCTCTTGATCACAGTTTAGTGACCCCTGTTGGACTGCTCATGTGTGGATATCATGAGAGGACACATTAGGTTCAGTTGTGATTGCCTGACTCCCCAGTGCTGACCATCACTATCAATAGTCACAGTGAAAAAGTCCACTTGGGCAAGATACCAGAGAGCAGCTGGCACCAATGAAACTTGCCCCTACCAAGGAGTCAGCACCTTCAGGAGAGGTTAGGAGAAAACCGGTTAGACAATAATTTAAAATAAAATGACAAGAATGGGAGGAGTCTGCACATCAACTAACACCTCTTTGTATCTGGGTAAAATTTCAGTCAATGTGAATGAAAAGTGCCCATTATGCTGTTCACTGGTGCTTTGAGCTTCCACCTGTTTGAATTAGTGCAGCTCACATGAGCAGAATATGGTGGCCTAGAGCTCCCCAGGACCCGGCAAGGAGGTGGAAATTCAACGGGGCAGGACTTTCGTCCACTGCTTTGGCCTCACCGTGACCCATCCCGAATCGTGGTGATGATATCATTGGAATAGTTGGGGAAGGTGACCTGCACATATAGAGAAAGAAAAGAAAGAACTTGCATTGAAATAGTGCCTTTCACATCCTCAGGACGTTCCTAAGTGCTTCACAGCTAATGAAGTACTTTTGAAATGTAGTCACGGTTGTAATGTATAAAGCACAGCAGCCAATTTGTGCACAGCAAGGTCCTACAGACAGGAGTGAGATAAATAACTGGATAATCTGTTTTAGTGATGTTGGTTGAGAGGTAAATGTTGGCCAGGACACTGGGAGAGTTCCCCTGCTCCTCTTCAAATAGTGCCGACATCAAACCTGAGAGGGTAGATGGGGCCTTCCTTTAACGTCACATCCAAAAAAATGGCACCTCCGACAATGCAGCACTCCCTCAGTCCTGCACTGGATTGTCAGCCTACATTATATGCTCAGGTCTCTGAAGTGGAGCTTGAACCCACAATCTTCGGACTCTGAGACGAATGTGCTACCACTGAGCCAAAACTGACATAGAGCCACGATAGAGGGGCCTGCATGCAGTGCCACCAGCGTCTCGGAGAGGGATACTTGGCTGCACTGTGTAGGGAGCAGGGATTGAGCTGCAGTAGGAATGGGTTATGCTGCTGTTGATATTTTCTTTCTCCATAATTTTGTTCGATTACACAAGCCCGGAGGAGACAGGAACTATCTACATCAATATATCACATCTGTTAGAGAGACACGCTGTGTGTTTAACTTATTAGATGTGATTATGAGGCTGACTGAACTTTAAATCTTAGAATCGTGGCCAGATTGGGCCTGTTTCCAGTTGGTGTGCTGAATTCCTCAATTTGCATAAATGCCAACGGGACCAGCCCCCTCTCTCCTCAGCATCGTCCTGCCCAAGTCCCGCTGCTATTAGGAGTTATTCTTTCCACTGCATACTGTAAGCAGTAATTCTTGAGTAAGCCGGAATTCCCACCCGCAGGATACAGCAGATGAAATAGCTCACATACAAGCACCATGATTAGTGTTGAAATAGCTGAGCATGAAGTTGAAAAAGATTTAGGAATCTTAGTAGACTTGACCCTTAAAATGTCTGAGCATAAGAGATAGGAGCAGGAGTAGGCCATTCGGCCCCTCGAGCCTGCTCCGCAAATGCAGAGCAGCAAAGATATTAGAATCATAGAATCATAGAAGTTACAACATGGAAACAGGCCCTTCGGCCCAACATGTCCATGTCGCCCAGTTTATACCACTAAGCTAGTCCCAATTGCCTGCACTTGGCCCATATCCCTCTATACCCATCTTACCCATGTAACTGTCCAAATGCTTTTTAAAAGACAAAATTGTACCCGCCTCTACTACTGCCTCTGGCAGCTCGTTCCAGACACTCACCACCCTTTGAGTGAAAAAATTGCCCCTCTGGACCCTTTTGTATCTCTCCCCTCTCACCTTAAATCTATGCCCCCTCGTTATAGACTCCCCTACCTTTGGGAAAAGATTTTGACTATCGACCTTATCTATGCCCCTCATTATTTTATAGACTTCTATAAGATCACCCCTTAACCTCCTACTCTCCAGGGAAAAAAGTCCCAGTCTGTCTAACCTCTCCCTGTAAGTCAAACCATCAAGTCCCGGTAGCATCCTAGTAAATCTTTTCTGCACTCTTTCTAGTTTAATAGAAAGAATGTTGAACTATATAGCCTAAAGAGTAGAATACAAGTCCGAAGAAGGCATGCTCAAACTGCACAGTGCTCTGATCAGACCACACTTTGAATATTGTGTCCAGTTTTGGTAATTGAGACACAACGGAGATGTTTAAACCCTGGAGGCAGTGCGGAGAAAAGTTACAAGACTGATCCCATGGCCTTAGAGGTCTGAATTATGAGGACAGACTGGAGAAATTTGGGCTCGTCAGCCTTCAAATGAGTTACCTGAGTGGTTATCTTATATAGGAATCCAAGATTGTAAATGAAAAGGTAAATCTGGACAACTACTCTAAAATAAATTGAGAGTAACTCGAGAGATCACTGTTTTAAACTAGTAAAAGTTAAACTTAGGAAGATTTTCTTCACACACAGAGTGATTAATACATGGAATGGAATCATTAAGTACCTGAGGATGTTTTTCTGCATTAAAGGTGCAATATAACTGTTGGTTCTTGTTGCTGTTTTCGGATAAAGCAGTGGAGGTGAAAATCCTGGAATCATTTAAGAACTAATTGGATGTTTGTAAGGAGTCCACCCCTGTCCATCACCGGCATCTCCACATAATTGGATGTTGCAATGGGAAGGCTTTAGGGCCATTCTGGATGGATGAGCTGCGATGGGCTGAATGGCCTTCCTCATTCATTAATATCTTGTCACCTCTGGAAGGCAGTGAAGGGTTGGGGAAGAAGCCAGGGTTGGTGCATTGCAATGGGGGAGTAAGGAGAGTGTCAGCATGAGCTGAAATGGAAGAGGGTGAGGGAAAATATTGTGCCACCTTATATGGGGTGGGCGGGGGGGGGGGATGTTGGAAGAAAATATCAGCTTGAACTGTGTTGGAGCAGGAGAAATATGCCAAATGAACTTGAGGCTTTGGAAGGGGAATGAGAGTCTCAGTGAACGGTGTGGAAAGTTGGAGGGAGTAAAATGTCTCTGTGAATTGGAACCGGAGTGTGAGAGTGGGGGGGTCTCAGATACCTTTAGATGTCAGCTTTTAGGAGGCTGTTGGCCACATTTTTTTTTATTCGTTCATGGGATGTGGGCGTCGCTGGCGAGGCCAGTATTCATTGCCCATCCCTAATTGCCCTTGAGAAGGTGGTGATGAGCCGCCTTCCTGAACCGCTGCAGTCCGTGTGGTGAAGGTTCTCCCACTATGCTGTTAGGAAGGGAGTTCCAGGATTTTGACCCAGCGACGATGAAGGAACGGCGATATATTTCCAAGTCGGGATGGTGTGTGACTTGAAGGGGAACGTGCAGGTGGTGTTGTTCCCATGTACCTGCTGCTCTTGTCCTTCTAGGTGGTAGAGGTCGCAGGTTTGGGAGGTGCTGTTGAAGAAGCCTTGGCGAGTTGCTGCAGTGCATCCTGTGGATGGTATACGCTGCAGCCACTGTGCGCCGGTGGTGGAGGGAGTGAATGTTTAGGGTGGTGGATGGGGTGCCAATCAAGCGGGCTGCTTTGTCCTGGATGGTGTCGAGCTTCTTGAGTGTTGTTGGAGCTGCACTCAAGTGGAGAGTATTCCATCGCACTCCTGACTTGTGCCTTGTAGATGGTGGAAAGGCTTTGGGAAGTCAGGAGGTGAGTCACTCACTTCAGAATACCCAGCCTCTGACCTGCTCTTGTAGCCACAGTATTTATATGGCTGGTCCAGTTAAGTTTCTGGTCAATGGTGACCCCCAGGATGTTGATGGTGGGGGATTCGGCGATGGTAATGCCGTTGAATGTCAAGGGGAGGTGGTTAGACTCTCTCTTGTTGGAGATGGTCATTGCCTGGCACTTGTCTGGCACGAATGTTACTTGCCACTTATTAGCCCAAGCCTGGATGTTGTCCAGGTCTTGCTGCATGCGGGCTCGGACTGCTTCATTATCTGAGGGGTTGCGAATGGAATTGAACACTGTGCAATCATCAGCAAACATCCCCATTTCTGACCTTATGATGGAGGGAAGGTCATTGATGAAGCAGCTGAAGATGGTTGGGCCTAGGACACTGCCCTGAGGAACTCCTGCAGCAATTCCCAATTTTGACCAGTTTACTGCCTTGGCATGTATGATTTGGCCAGCTCATTTTATTTATGGCTGCACTTCAGTGCACTGAGAGCTGGTGCTGTCCGAGTCTCAACACAACAACATAGACCTTGGTTTTTATGAGGGGTTTATATCTGGTGGTACAGTTGTAGTGCATGTTTCCTACTCCGATTGGGGTCCATGTTTCCACGGTAATTCGATGGCAATGCGTGTTTCCTGGTCCGAAGGGGATGTGCAAATATCCTTGTGTAGTGATGTCAGTTTAATGAATCACTACAATACCACTCACCAGTCACCCCACTGGTGAGTGGTATTGTAGTGATTCATTAAACTGAGGGGCAGCACAATTTAAGTCCCGCCACCAGGACAGCACAGTACCAGTCAACACCAGGAAGTCTGCAATACTAGTCACCGCAACAGAGGTTGTGAAGCACTAGTTAGCCTACTTTGGATCATGTAATTTCAGTCATCCCACCATGGGCAGTGCAGTACTAGTTAACCCATCAGGGACAATGCAATACCAGTTAACCCACCAGGGGCAGTGCAGCACCAGCCAACATCAGGCGTAGAGCAATACCAATCATCCCACCAGAGATAGTTGTCAACCTGGTCCAGTTTCAGTTGCAGAAACATTTACAGCAACAGTTACAGTTACGGGAGAGTGTCAAAAGGTCATTCAGCCCATCAAACCTGCACCACATCACTGACTCTTGTCAGGTTGTGCTGTTATGAGTATAGTCCATAAAGTAGCAAACTAAATAATCATTCACAATGCAGAGCAGCCCAGTTAAGAAAGGCCAGGCCAAGTTCAGGCAAAAAGTTTCAAGGCCACAGCTTTTACATGCTTTATCAATTCCTCAGAACATGTTTCATTTAATATCTCTGGAATATGCTGCCAGCAAAATAATTCAAAAGAAAAATGATGAAATTATTGCAGAGAGAGGGAGATCCTTTAAATGAAAAATAGCCACGTATTTGCTGTGCACAAAATGCCTCAGATCTCAAATGGCAATCTTGCAGTATTCATGCCCTGAAGAAGCATTTTTGTTTAATTGTAAAGTGTCAGAGGTTTGAGATGGCCTTCGCTCCTACAGGCCCCTATCTGTGTAATTACAAGCCACAATAGAACATGTTCAGAAAGTGTAGCAGTACATGTCTGCTGGTTGTGTTTTTAATTGAAAAATCAATCATTTACTTATGTGGAACAATGTTCTTGTAATGTAATATCGGGCTGCACAATAGCAAAGGAAGTATTAACATGTCATAGCTGATGCAATGGACAGCGCGCGACGGATACGTTAACTGCTTTGGGACGATTGTACCCATTGAGCCATGAGTCTTTCTGTCTGCAACAGTGTGTGCTGTTCTACAGCTGTCATTGTCAGGAGAGATTTTATTATTAAGAAGCATGAGGCTGATCCCAAACCCATTTAAACACCATGGAGGTCTGGTTATTTTTAAGAGTGAGACGCATTTAAATGGGTGACACATTTAAACCAAAATAAGTAACTTTCAGTCCAAATTATTTTCCATCAGCTCAATATCAGCAAAACTGAGGCTGTCCCTTTTGGTCTCCACTAACCCCAACTCAACCAACCCGTCCGGTTACCTTCTCAGACTAAATCTGGAGGGAATTAGGGGTTACGGGGAGCAGGCAGGAAATTGGACATGAATTTAGATTTGAGGTTAGGATCAGATCAGCCATGATCTTATAGAATGGCGGAGCAGGCTCGAGGGGCCGATTGGCCTACTCCTGCTCCTATTTCTTATGTTCTTATGTTCTTATGTGCAACTTCGGCATCCTACTAAACCCAGTTTCATGCTGCACATCTAGCCTATCCCCCTCTGAAATATTTTCCACTGCACCTCTGCCTCTCCCCCTAATCACTGCTGAAACCATAGAACATCTCCAACATTCTACTCACCACCTCCTCACCTCCACCTTTCATCAACTTCATCTAGTTCAGAACTCTACAGCTTGTATCCTCTCCCACATACAATCCTGCCCATACATCTATGCCAAGCTTTCGGCTCTCTGTGCTCCATAAATTGATTTTCAGGATCTCATCCTCATCTTCAAATCTCTCCGTGGCCTTGGTCTGTGCAACCATAGGGATCTTCTTCAGTTATGCATCACCCAGTCAGAGTGATCCCCTCCTGCCATACACCTTCGCTTCACCCAACGAAATATTAGGAAAACCAAAGCCATTACCTTTTGTCCCCGCCGCAAACTCCGTTCCCTAGCCACCGACTCCATCCCTCTCTCTGGCCACTGTCTGAGGTTGAACCAGACCGTTTGCTACCTTGCCGTTCTATTTGACCCTGAGATGAGCTTCCAAACACATATCCGCTCCATCACCAAGACCGCCTACTTCCACCTCGGTAACATTGCCCATCTCCGCCCCTGCCTCAGCTCATCTGCTGCTGAAAGCCTCATCCATGCCTTGGTTACCTCCAGACTGGACTATTCCAATGCTCTCCTGGCTGGCTTCCCATCTTCCACCCTCCATAAACTTGAGCTTATCCAAAACTCTGCTGCCCATATCTTAACTCGTACCAAGTCCCGTTCTCCCATCACCCCTGTGCTTGCTGACCTACATTGGCTCCCGGTCCGGGAATGCCTCGATTTTAAAATTTTGATCCTTGTTTTCAAATCCCTTCATGGCCTCGCCCCCTCCCTATCTCTGTAACCTCCTCCAGCCTTACAACCCTCCGAGATCTCTGCACTCCTCCAATTCTTGCCTCTTGCGCATCCCTAATTTTAATCGCTCCACTATTGGCAGCTGTGCCTTCAGCTGCCTAGGCCCTAAGCTCTGGAATTCCCTCCCTATACCTCTCCGCCTCTCTAAATATCTCTCCTCCTTTATGACACTCCTTAAATCCTACCTCTTTGATCAAGCTTTTGATCACCTGTCCTAATACCTCCTTATGTGGCTTGGTGTCAAAAATTGTTTGATAACACTCCTGTGAAACGCTTGGGACGTTTTACTACGTTAAAGGCGTTATATAAATGTGAGGAGTTGTTGTTGTTGTTGTTGTTGTTGTAACCATCACCCTTATGTTGTTGTCTCACTCAATCAAAATGATCTTCTGTAGTTGTACATACTCAACCCCCCCCCCCCCCAACCCCGACGCTATCAGAGTGATCTACTCTCTCTTCTCTGGAATTCTCATCCAAGACTTGTTACTCGTTCCTTGTCTTCTGAAACCCCTGGAGCCTCTTTACTTTTACTGTGCCTTCGGTCTCTCACTTTTACCTCCTTCTACTTGACGTCCACTTTGTTTCTTTGTTAAGGTCTCTAAGATGTTCTTTTATGTGAGAAATGTGATATAAATATAAGTTTGTTCATTGTGAGTTGACAGATCTGCTTGTTCAGGGGGTTTACAAGGCACTGGGCTACTGAAGCTGTTAATGGAGACAGTCTCTATATAAAGTTTTCGGCAGATTAAAAATTAAGCTTAGTTTGAAGACACAAGGAAGTATTTTCTTATCTATTGGTAGTTTGGGTCAGTTGGAAGAAATTGGATGGACTGTGTCCCAGCTGCACTCAGGCTGTTAACAACTAAAGACATCAGACAAACCTGAACAATTCATAAAGCAACGTTGGTGGTCAGGCAATTTTAAATTAGATTGAAAATATACTTTAAAACCAATTCTCAAAGGGGGGGTGCTGAATTCAAAGGTTTTGTTCTTTGCAGCTATATTATGATAATTAGTGGTGGTTGTTGAGGCTTTGGGTGGTCCTGATTGTAGAGATTACATGGGAAAGTACATGACTGGATCCAGATCCACCAATGTGTTAAAATGTGGGAAATTCAGCTGCTCGTTTGACAAAACTAATTGTAATAATTACAAATAATTACTGATTACTGTGGCAAAAAATAATTAATGCTTGGGCAGTGAGCGGATCTGAGCACGTCTGCTATTTGTGACCTGTTAATGTCCTTGAATATTTTATTGTATTGATGCTGTTTATTTAACACCCTCCTGTTGTTTCAGGTGCTGGATTTGTTGATGCAGTGCAGAGAGTCTTATTAAAATTCAGAATTGTCTCCCACTCTGTTCTCTGATTCTCAATCACAGTCTCTATATCTCATTTGCTGGAGTGATTTTATTCCCTGCTGCCTGGGGTTCCTCTGCCTTGATGTTCTAGTAAACAATTTTACAACACCAAGTTATAGTCCAGCAATTTTATTTTAAATTCACAAGCTTTCGGAGATTTTCTCCTTCCTCAGGCAAATGTTTTGATTTGCCTGAGGAAGGAGAAAATCTCCGAAAGCTTGTGAATTTAAAATAAAATTGCTGGACTATAACTTGGTGTTGTAAAATTGTTTACAATTGTCAACCCCAGTCCATCACCGGCATCTCCACAACATTGATGTTCTAGGTTCAGGTTCATCTCCTGTTAATGTAACACCTTTGGTGTACAGTTTGGAGCTTGTGAACAATGTGATATGGGATTTCCTGATAACTAAATGGGTAAACGCAAAACCCAGTGTGATACTGAGCCATGTAGACCAGGAAGAACTCAGGTTCCATCTGTGGTCTGGGTTGAGCTAACTGATCTTAGCTAAGGTACCTGTAAGGGCGACACTTGTGCTGCATCTGACCTGGGAGTGATTTTCAGGATGGTGTAGAGGGAGCTTTACTCCGTATCTGAATTTTGCTGTGCCTAACCTGGGAGTGATTTACAGGATAGTGTGGAGGGAGTTTTACTCTGTATCTGAATTTTGCTGTGCCTAACCTGGGAGTGATTTACAGGATAGTGTGAGGGAGTTTTACTGTGTATCTAACTTATGCTATACCTGACCTGGAAATATTTCATGCTGACAATAGATGTTCCATTCTCCGGCACTGACATCCCTCACTTTGAAAATCTCTTGAAATTCTTTAGAAATATAATTGAATCTATTATTACATTTTTGTGTCTAGAACTGTTCTTCGACTCTGACTCGTTTCTTTTCCTTGCACTTGACCTTCCCGTCTTTCTATCTATTCACTACTTTTTCTTTCAGTCTCCTTGCTTTCTTTGGCTCAATCTCCATTTAAGCAACACAGCAGAAACTCCCTTTTACTGTCGGGTCTATGGAATGTGATGAAAATATTCTTCAAACGATTTGTGTTATCACATGGGTGTGAGAGTATAAAGTCTGTGCTCATTCCAAATCAGGTACAGCATGGGTTAGATTTACTGTAAAGCTTCCTCTATTCAGTGCCAATCAAGCATTTCCAAGTCAGATACAGAATAGGTTAAATAAAGCGTAAAGCTCCCTCTTCGCTGCTCCATCGAACACTCACAGGTCAGGTACACCACAGGTTAGAGATGCAGTAAAACTTCCTCTATACTGCATTAAGCATTCCCAGGTCAGGTACAGCTCAGATTAGATGTAGCAGAAAGTTCCTTCTGCTCTGCCTCTACATCATGCACTACTCTTAGCCTCAGACACATTTCCATTTCCCATACCAACAATGCTATGACCGCTCAGAGACTACCAGTTTAGTGCCAAACTAAGGGGCTTTCCAATATGAACACTCTATTCCACAGAATCCATTACAGATGGTCATGTATGGATGTTTATCTTTGTAAGCTCCCACAGCCTATAACCCTCTGCGAATTCCGTGTTCCTCTAATTTAGGCCTCTTCCTTGTCCTCCACTCCCTTCGGCTCACCATTGGCAGCCGTGCCTTCAATTGCCTAGGCCCCCAGGCTCTGGAATTCCCTCTCTAAACCTCTCTGCCACTCCTCTTCTCTTCCTTTAAGACCCCCCCTTAAAACCTACCTCATATAACCAAGCTTTTAGTTACTCCTAATATCTCCTTATTTGGCTTGGAGTCAGTAGTTGTCTGATTACACTACTGTGAAGTGCCTTGGGATGTTTTCCTATGTTAAAGGCATTATATAAATACAAGTTGTTGTTGTTACTTTAAAAATATTGAACATGCTTGTACGCAATCCTCTTCTCCCCTACTTTAACAAAGGTGTTAACTCATTTGAAATAAGTAAACTTACCATTATTTTCAAATTGAGCGATTTGTCACAAGATAGAATGTAGTTAAAGGTTCAACAAACTGACATCTGTTTAAAAGAGGATCATCTCCCTGGTGTCTTAGCTGACTGGTTTCTGATGATCCTTTAACTGCTTTTTTATGATGATGACCCAGTTAACGAACCTATAGAACAAGCTCTTAAAAAGGTTCTTTCTCTACAAGGACTCTCAGGATTTCACTCAAATGTGATAATTTCCAGACACTTCAGGAATGGAATGATTCCAACATGAGAATCAACCAGGAGTCAGGAATTGTTTTTTAGGAAACGCTTTGGGCAAAGCCTCAGAATTCCCCTTCTAGGTAACATGTTCCCGTTGGTGTTATTTTATTGGAATTTTTGGGAATTTCTGTGCATGTATAAATGGGAAGAAAAGGAAAAAAAGCTCCATGTTTCGAACTCAGGCTGTGATGAACTCCAATGTGCATTTGTTGTGATGTGCCAAACTTCACACAAGCTGTATGCAGCGAGAGGATGCACATTCCAATGCCAATTTTCCGCAGTGGGCAGCATTGGGTTCACATTCTGGTGCCCATTAGTTGTGCGGGCTAGTGCCCACTGAACATGCAGCCTCACACTATCGGATGTACAGTTGGGTATCCATTGATTGCAGTTTGGCACTGTTGGATGCACTGTTGCGTGTCCATTGACTGCAGTCTGGTGTCTGTTGGGTGCCCATTCCAATACTTACTTGCTGCAGTGGGCCGTATTGGATGCACAGTCTGGTGCCCATTGGCTGCAATGGGTGGCATTGAATGCACAATCTGGTACCCGTTGACTACAGTCTGATGCCTGTAGGAAATATGGGGAAATGTAGGATGTGCAGGTTCGTTTGTTATAAATGGTTATAAGTGAAGCTTCTCGCAGGTTGAAGACATTAGAAAAAAAATCCAAATTGCCAGTCTTCTGCAGTTTCCAGGTTAAAGGGGCAGTCAGTATCTTTATGGAAACATGTTTGACAATCCTTTATGTTTGGTCTGGGGTGGTAGAACAGCAAAGAGCTGCGCAAACATCATGTGTAAGCAACTTCTGATGTAGCCCGCGTCATTGTGTGACGTGTTTGCAAACAGACACCAGTGAGTCTGGCAAACATTACTTCCTGCAGACAATATCCCTTTAATTATTCTATATTTTTAATTACACTGTTCAATCAGACTTGTTTCACACTCATGCAACATCAACCGAACATGGAACAGATGGAATTCAATAAGAACATCAGCATCTTTATAAAACAATCATCAGCAAGGAAGTGAGACAAAAGGAGCAGCCAGGGACAGCTTGAGGCAAACAGCAGCATGACTGAGAGCTGTTGCTGAATGACAATCTGCTGTTGCAGTGAACGATGGTTTCACAGCTAAATCTGCCAGCTTGAAAGTTCAATATTATTTTACTCGCTCCCCTGATGGCTCCGTGGGTACGCAGCCATAAAGACCAAGAAAGGTTCTCCCCCTCTGGTTACTTGTATAATTTAAAGGGAAATCAGAGGCTGTGTCTCCAAACAAGATCGCTATTTCAGAAGGCTGTGCTGGCTGCCAGCACTGCACTCAGCTCTCACAATGACCAGTGTTGTCTACATACAGGTACAGGTTATTCCTCAGCCTACACACCAGATGGTGCTGTCCTAGGAATCTATCTCTAAGCTAGCAGTTTGGCTCCATCCTCAACCTAACCATGACCACAGGGTACCACAGAACCAAATCAAATCCCTGTCCCTAGCCTGAACTATTAATATCTACTGAATATCTTGTACACTCTTTATAACTGGCCCAGTTCAGAGTGAATCAACAATTTAACAATAAGTCAAGAAGTAACAAAATCTTTTGGGTGAGTTGTTCTCTAAACGGCCCTTCCAGATCATGATACAACTCCTTGTGATCTTGATTCACCATCAGTTCTGGGACAGGTATTCTGGTTTTTCTAGATTGGTTCTTCACTCATATTTTTGTCCTCTTATGTAGCAGCGTGTGGTCTCCGTTCTTCCAGTTGAGAAGTGTGATGTTTGTTGTACACTCAGACAGCAGAAAAGTACACTGGTGCTCCATGAAGCAGCTTATTAGATGCAGTCAAAGGTTGAAACAAAGGACTAACCTCTACACCCCACTCCACCTTTGGTCACACAGCCTTCAGCTGTTTTGGTGATATATTCTGGAACCCCTCCAAGATGGTATCTCTCTCACCTTCTTCAGAAGCCTCCACAAAGCTACCTTTTGACTGTGCCTTCAGTATCTTACATAACTCTGCTCCCATCGCTGCTTGATGTCCAGTTTTGCCACTGAAGCATTCTGGGATGCTTTATCACAATAAAGATGCTATGTATATGCCAACAGTTACTCTGTTTGTGCTGCTGCAGATGTAGAGTGCCTAGATTCAATTTTATTGTTTCTATGAAGATAGTGCACTCTATGCTTCTTTTTTGTTCTCCTCAAATGCTGACAATTTCTTCTCACTACCTGTCCACTTTATTTGCAAGAACCTCACAAAATGTGATATCTACTATGTCTTGAGATTGCTGCTTTCTTTTAATCTTCCTCATGATCCCTGGGTGACACTCTTCCCACATCTTGCTCCCTTGGAGGCTTCCTTGTTAAATTCATGAGCCTGTGATTTATCCCATGGAGCTACTGCTGCATTTTTTCAATACTTTAGGTTTGAGTAAATTGTCCCTTGTAGGTAATAGGGTCTTAGTTCTTCTGTTCGGTGAGCTCTGCACTGAACAACCTTCCATTCCCTGTGTCGATCTGTTCCTATTGTTCAACATTGCAAAGTCTGTTCCCGATATCTTTGTTTTTCTCGTTAAGAGATTTTCTTCTTTGGACTGCTTGATCTCCCTTTCCGTTGCATTGTGCACATCCTGACAATGAAGTTACATGTTGAAATTCCCTTTCTGGTGAACTGTTAAGGTGTAAACTGTGAATCATTACCTGATGAACAGATACCCACTTTCCATATCCCACAAACTGACCGTTGAGATTTCTCTGTTACAGTGTCAACTTCCCAGTAAGTTAAATAGGAATTGACGGTGATCATCACCTTCAAATAGAAGCAGATCATTTCGACCTTTCACTGTGGCTCATCAGGTGCTTCATGGGATGTCAGCGTATTCATTTACTGTCTGGTTTCTAGTGCTCAACAAACACTGCATCAAATCTTTCCTCAACGTGGGATGGCTGGATACACTGCATTGTGTCCTGTTTCAGTGTGGGATGGATGCATATGCTGCATTATGTCTTGTCTCAATGTGGGATGCACTGCATCATGTGCTGTCTGGATACACTTGAGATTACTGCTCATTCTCCCCTAAATAACACGTGATCCTGGATACTGAATTCATCTCCAAAATAAATGAATGAAATGACTGGGGCTGGAAGTTCTGCCTTGTGCTGTGGCCAACCATTTAACATAAGCTTGTTCAGGGTCTGAAAGCTTTCATCTTCTACAGTGTGTGACTCTTGCAGTATGTGCTGCCTGCACTGCTGCTCCTTAAGCACTGCATGCATCTTCACCCAAATGAACTGACACACGACAACATGAGGTCTTCTAAATATTTTAGTGGTGATCCAGCGCATTGTGCATGACACACTGAGAGAGTGCCATGGTCCTAGGGCAGGATTTCCAGCACTAGCATTTCATAAAGGGCCTGAGGCCTTAATAGCCTATAATGAGGATCCTTGGTTATATTATTACCCTCATATTTCTTGTAGTTGTTCCTCTACAATAAGCACATCGTTCATCATATTATCTGACTCCAACTGTGTTATATTTCATCTAAGGCTTTATGATCTGTCTGTACAGTCACTGATTTGCTATGAGTATTTTGATGGAATCTCTTGAGCCCAGAGCTAGCAGCTATTTTCAGTCTGGGCACATTGAGTCTCAGTGACTGCAAGTGCTTTACTTGCAAATGCAGTTGGCTGTCCAGTCAGTGTGAGAACTGCTCCAATACTTGTTTCTGAAGTGGCAGTGGACTGTAGTATTTCCGTGCTGGATAGTCTCTTGATTTGGTCAATTGCTTGGCCGTGAATGTGTAACAGTACCATTCTGTATCTCCAGTGTCAGTTTTTATCAGTGGCTGATACACATCAGAAGTTCATCAAACTTGTAGCGAGATAACTAACAAACTGAATGAATCTTTCGGTTCCTGTGACATTTGTAGTTTGAACATCTTCGACACTGCGCTGACCTGATCTGGAGCTGGTTTCAGATCTTTGCTAGAAATGAGATATGCAAGGAATAGAACATCTCAGAGCCTTAACTTAGCCGTATCTTTGTTGAGTTTTAGTTTTTGCTCTATCATGGTGATTGGTGGGTTCTTCAGCAGTATCACTTTCACCACACATCAACTTGCCATCTCCAACAGTCTAAACTCTTAACAGTTGCTCGATTGCTTGATGCTTCAGACCAGAGCGGTAAAAAGTATTTGACTTTCAACAACTTGCACTTTTATTGCGTTTTGGTTGTTTTCCTATTTGGAGATGGGCACAGCGGCTGGAAGAGGAGTGCACACTGGATATGGGTGGAACATAGGAACAACAATAGGCCATTCAGCCCCTTGAGCCTGTTCTGCCATTCAGTTAGATCATGGCTGATCTGTACCTCAACTCCATTTATCCACCTTTGCTCCATATCCCTGGATACCTTTACCTAACAAAAATCTATTAATTTGTCTTGAAAATTTTAATTGACCCAGCATCCACAGCCTTTTGGGGAGAGAGTTCCAGATTTACACTACCTTTTGTGTGAAAAAATGCTTCTTGATTTCCTAAATGGCCTAGGTCTAATTTTAAAATTATGTCCTCTTGTTTTAGATTTCCCCACCAGAGGAAATAGTTTCTCTGTGTCTACCCTATCCTGTCCCTTTATCATTTTATACACCTTGATAAGATCACCCCTCACCCTTGTAAACTCAAGGGAACACAAACCAGGTTTATGCAAACTGTCCTCATAATTTAACTCTTTAAGCCCCAGTATCATTCTGGTGAATCTGCGCTGTACCCCCTCCAAGGCCAATATATTTTTCCTGAGGTTTGGTGCCTAAAACTGAACCGCAATATTCCAGATGTGATCTGACCAAGGCTCTGTGTAACTGAAGCATCACTTCCTCACTTTTATATTCTAACCCTCAACTTATAACTATTATATACATTTTATAGAAGTCAATCTAAGCATGTAGGAAAAAAGGGAAAAGCAGAAAAAGCTTACCTCTGAACTAGGCATGCATTTTTGATTAATACTCTGAAATAAATTTTAAAATGAGAGAATGTATGTTAAAGGAACCATGTGGTTGGGAAGGGGAGACAGCGTGATGTTAGAACAACTGGAGCTGTTGCCATAGTGACAGTGTTATCTCAGGAAAATCAAAATTGGATTCACAGATGGAAGTATGCTACGGTGATTACAGTAAAGATGTTTTTCAAGTCTTTTAAACATGAATCTTTGTATAAGAGCAGTAGCGTGTGGTGGGCACAAAATATTTTATATTTTCTTCAGGGCGACTCAATTTTTCAAAGGCTAATTTCAGACCAAATGTGGAACCTTCTAATCATTCAGTTTGATGCCATCGGCTTTTTCTGCCATGACTCTGTAGCAGGTAGTGTCTTGGTTGATTGTGGAAGTGTTGCACTGAGATCAACTATGCCAAGTGCTGTTTGGCGTTGGGTAGACAACGTTTAGGTTCAAAATTATTTTGTTATCTGTTGCTACCTGTAAATCAATGTCAATGCCATGTGTCCTAATATAACATGAGTTATATTGTCTCCAAATGTGTTTTACAGTTTGAAATTCAAGGGATTTGAATTACATAACACTGAATCTGTCCCCAAAACCTGGAATCTAATCCAATATTGTAAAATTTGGCTTTCACGATGCTGGTCCCACTGATGAGAGTTTCTCTGTGTTTGCACAATGTCACTTTAGCTTTCTTAAGGATATAATGGAAGAAAAGGCCATTTAGCCCATCAATCTCACTCCATCCGAAGTCCATCAGTCCTGCTCCATCCAGAGCCCATGTCTGACTATTTTTATCACAGATTTCCTTCCCATACCACCTGTTGATCCCATATTTTAAGAACCTCCAAGTTCCTTATTCAACCTCCCTGAAAAAATCCGGCAGTGCTGTTGAGATCTCTGTATTCCTCAAACTATGTTTCACAGACATCCATCCAACTAGTGCCATGGTTATATGAGTGGAAACACATCTCTACCTCCCCCCCCCCCCCCCTCCACAGCACCCCCTCCTCCATCTTCATGATGCTCCTTTATTTTTTATTTGCCCATCTCTCGGTGGTCCATTGGAGGAGGAGTTCAATCCCAAGGCTCGATCTCAAGTTTGTATTTGCTTTTCAGTCCCAAGAAAGTTTGCACCATGGACAGCTGCAAAAAGTGTAAAATCGTGTGCCTTGTGAATGTCTGACTCTTAGGTCTCCACGGTGTGAGTAACCCAGACACTCGACCCTGAATATCTCCCTGTTTGAGATGAGGAGATAGTTCATTTCTGTGCGAGGCTTGTAACTTGCTCACCCCAAAGCACTCATCAGCTGCCAATCTTTCACAGTCTTGAAAGAGCTGCCATTACTCATTGTTGCCATCCTGTAATTAATCTGAGAGTTCTATCCATGTCTGTCATTAATACAGTTTAATCAAATAATTTATTTCATTTTTAATTAATTGAATTTTTCCCCCCAATGTGAGGCTGTTCTACAGTTCTGTTAGCTCTAGTGAGTTGGAAAGTAATTGAATTAATTTTCGAATTTAAATTCAAAATGAGGTTCACACTTGTTACAGTGTCACTTTTTTATGCTTTGTAAAATGCGGAACTGGATTCTTGGGGGCATAATGCATTGTCATACTCATGGACTGTAGCGTTATGGAATGGGATTTCTATCTGGCTCCCTACTTGGTGCCACGCTATCTAGACGAGGTGTTCCCCAGAGGAAGTGACAGAATGGCCCAAATCTTGCCGGAGTGGGGCATCTGGCGGGAGAGTGAGGTATTGCCCTATAAGTTGCTGGAAGTGCGAGCTGATAATGGCAATGGGGCTTCTGGGGCCTTTGTGAATGATGGAACCAATTGTGCATCTCCTTAACCAATGAGATTTAAGGACTGAGAAAGAAACAGAGGAACAATGAAGAAGGAGGGTGAATTAAAATCGAATCAGGTGCAGAAAGAGAAAGTTAGATTGGATTAAGAGAGAGTGAAAAAAGAGACAGAAAGGAAAAGTAAGAAAAAAATGTAAAAATTTAAAATTTAAACCTAGAAGAAAAATTTACTACATGCAAGAATAAGTTTAAATTGTTCCCTTTCTGGGCCAGAGAGGTTGATTGGCATTGCATTAACAATTAACACATCGTTAAAAGGGTAATTCATGCTGTTAAGTACCAGCTCTAACTTTCTGCGGTGAGTTTAATTCAAGTTTAATGTGCAAATGCAACAAGTTCTTAAAAATAATGGGGAGATTGAGGGCGAGCTGCCGTTTGTGCGAAGCAAATGGCGGAGTGGCGTAAATCGACCACAAATTATGGCGATTCGCAACTTATGGTGCATTTCTTCTTTGCCTGAACTTGTTGGCCGATTTGCACATTAATAATGGCATCCGTCTTGAACTCGACGTCATTTTTCCAGCAAGATTTGGGCCAATATTAGAAGGGGCCCCTATCCCTCACTCTCCCACACCCTTACCTGCCTAAATTCCTGGATGGGGAAGGCTACATTTCACTGGGAAGGTGCAACAAAGATAGGAAAAGAAAATGGGATAGATTTAGGGTTGTTGCACCTGGGACTGCTGGATCGCCTGGGTGCAGCAAATGCTGGAAAATCGGGATGTTTACCCCTAATAAAGTCTGACCGATTATCAGTCCATTAATTTAAATAGGCAGAAAATTTAGTGGGGCTCCCTAAAGGGTATATGCTCATCCTGGCCCAATTTTCCTGGTATTATTGGTACCCAGGTGATCCAATTGCCTCAGGTGCAGGAACAGGAAAATTTGCCCAAGTAACTTTTCTCATGATGGAAGACAAAGAGTTGGGATTGGGGTTGACTTGTGTTTCTGATACTTTCCTGATAATCAGACTGGTCGCCTTGTCCCTAAATGTTTGCAAGCAAAAATTCACCACGAGACCCAATTTTAGACTTTTGCAACTGTCAGCGCTGCAAACCTTTTTGGACATTGAAAAGCAAATTTTGGGGGCAGCAGTACAAGCTTGCGTTCTGGCACAATGTGGACGGGGGAATCATCAGTACTTGCTGTCAGGGTACAAGAGGAGGTGTCAGTTTAGGGTAAGATGCAATGCTCATAGTGTGTTCACAGTCTTAACAGAAATAATGAAATGCAGATATTCTCTTGAGGATCAGCTTCAGAGATTATCATATATTTACTGAAAAGATTTCCCTGTTTCTTGATATATTGTTAATAAGCAATGAATGAAATTAAATATCCCCATGTACTGCCGACTTGTGCTCATTCATTTATGACCCGGATTCCCATTAGATGCAACAGGGTCACATACCTGTTGATGAACGGTTTCTTTTCCCACATGTTGCATCTTTGCCAAGAGTTTGAAGGTATTTTAGTGGAAATTTATTCCCTCCCGCCTCCCGATTCGAATCCGTCTCGTATTTGATTAACGAATTCACTCTCAGTAACCAAAATACTTCAATTTACTCTTGGTTGACGTTGGAGATTTGATTTCTGGAACTCAATTTTGGCTGACATTTATTTTACTTGTTACTAAAGTGACCTTTCTAAAAACCTGGTGTCAGCTAAACTCTAAGATTTACTTCTCTTGTTTATTTAATTTTTTGTCACTATGTTGCTTTATGCCCTTAACTGTTCAGGAACATTTGTGCAGAGTATGCTTTAAACAGGGTGCCAAAGGATGTCCAAAATCAGTGTCTCGACAATTAAGTTTATCTGTGTACATGCTATTTCCTGCATTTAAATGTCTTCTGCAAACTGATTTTGTGAAACATCTTAGGCACTTATCTGCCACCGGCCATTTACTGAAAGATCTGGTTAAAATTAAGGGACACTACAAACTACTTGGCTGTATTTTGCTCACACACAAGGAGCTGATTATTACAGTGCAGTGTTGGGGCAGTGTGGAAATAAACAGACTGCTTGATCAGTGAGCCCAGAACTGGAGGACGCAAGCACAAAATTAACAAGCCTCAAATGTGACTGCAGATTAGAAAATAACAATAATTTCCCCCAAAAAATCAATGGACCAGAATCCAGCAAAACAATTATTACTAAAATCGATGAACTCCTTCAAAAAGGAGCTTTGGTGAGGATTGGGATTGAGAGGACAAAATGAACAAATACTCACACAATACGATGGTTCCTGTGTTCCTCGGGCCAACAAAATGTTGGCTGTAGAAAGTGACCAGCCAGCGTTCCGTAATGGAGATGTTCTGGGGCTTTTCATGATTGCCAGTGGGGTCTGGGGTTATTGATGTACAATTGCCCTTCGAGATTAAATGACTGTGGTAAACTATATGATAGGGGAGATTATGCTAGGGCTGTAGAAGATTGAATGAGTGGGTAAAGTCTATGACAGGATATATTGTACATGAGTTGTGGAAGGAGATTAAAAGAATAGGTATAGTTGATAATGGGTTGGATTGCACACGAGTCCACGGTAGGGGAGATTATATATGGGGTGTGGAAGGACATTAAATGGATGGGTGGAGTCCATGATGGGGGAGATTGTGCACTGGAGATTAAACACTTGGCAAATGTAGAAGTGGAGTTCTATAATAATCTGTGGTAAAATTTTATAAGAATAAATATAGACTGAGCTGCAGTTTCAACAATAATATATTCAACTAAGAGGAAAATTTAAGATCTCTTAAAGAACTTAAATTATGATATCCCTCTTTCCTAACGATGGCAGTCGATGCCTAGTCTCGATGCATTGAAATAACAACAAATAGATTAATGTGTGCAGAAATGGGTTCGTGGACATTATTTTGCTTTTATAAAAAACGTTCAAGCCAATTTTCTCCCTTTCTCAAGAATATACTGAGGTATAACTCCATGGCCACCAGCAGTCCTTCTGTGCCTCACTTGACTACTGTTCCTCACTAGCTTGCCGAGACTGTGAGTGTTGGCGTGCTATTTTACCATGGAGGGCATCATAGTGGAGTCTGGGCTACCTTTACATGACACAACAACAACAACTTGCATTTATGTAACACCTTTAACGTAGTAAACCATCCCAAGGCGCTTCACAGGAGTGTCATTGGACCAAATTTGTCACCGAGCCACAAATTTGACATCCACAAGTGCGCTTTCCAAAAGCAATCAGAAATGGAAACCCTTGCTGATTTTAACACCTCTTTAGCTCAGGGTCACTGAGGTCAGTTGTGGCACCTCTCACAGTGCCCCACTTCAGATCAGCTAACTCAGCACAAAACAGGGATTCAGTGTGATACCTTCTGGCCTACATAGCTCAACTACTGAATGGATAAACTCACTTAGCCCTCAGGAGCCAACAACAATCCGTTTCTCGAGTCTGCATTGTACATCTAGACACCCAAACTGTGTGGAAATGTGTAACTTGTATTTGCAGTGCTAGAATCAGCAGGTGAGGGGTTAAAATAGCATCACACACGGTATTTCTCAAAAGGAAACACATCAGTTTAGTTCCAGACAAATTGGCTGTGGCATTCTTCATAAGTGCAAACTGATAAACCGAGCAGTTTGAGATGTCAATTGGTCAGTGTTGCTGCATTCCATGACAAACATCTTAGGCTATTATCAGAGCTTGCTTTCATTCAATATTGATGAATGGCCACTTTACTTAATTAAATCATGACAGGTGCATCATCTGTTGCCTTTGTTTCGGGGGCTGTTATCGAGTTTGAATTCACAGCTCAAAGAATAGGCCCCATCCTGAGGTAGTGATTCACAATTGTTGCTGAGACGTTTGAGAAGAGGGCAGTGCCCTTGTGCCCTCTGTGACTGACAGCTTGGTGGCCAGAGACTCCAACTCACAGAATCATATCGACAGCCCACAGGAAGTTTGGAGTCAGTCAAAGACAGCAGTCAGAGTGTTTTAAACTCACAGTTACCAGCTGTAAGGCTAAGTGTCTAAGGTTGGTGCCAGCCTAACCAAAGGGAGGTAGGTTAGAGTGGATTTGCAGTAAGTGGCCTTCTGTTTAAATATCCATGTTTAGGGAGAAAGCAAATTTTGTCTTTGTTTTGTATATCACGGGGTGGAGTAACATATATCTCACCGTGGGCTTCTCGTTCATATATAAATTATATGCTTGTTATATGTAAATTAAACCACTTATTGATTGAATGCCTGTGTCTTGAAATAATAAGACTATTTATCCAGTTTGCCTTTCAGAGAGAGGGGAGTTCATGTGGTGGCATGTGACACATTCCTGTAACCGGTATACAGAGTAAGGGTTCTCTGATACTTAGATATTGGATAGAAAAAGGTGCTCTCTGGATTGTAGGGGACACGAGGTCCACTTATGGGGATGGCTGGTGACTCTGAACCCCCCAAAAAACAAAATAGTGTCAGGGGACTAAAGACTCAAAGCTCCAATCACCTCACAATAATTAATGCCAGATTGAATTAAATCCTCTTGGTGAGTGAGGTTTTCAGATTTCATCTACAAACTCTGCATTATAAAAACAGTTCTTAATTGTCTAAGTTAGGAGGCGACTGGATAATGCAGTGGGTTAGACACCCTCCTTTCACCTCCAATGCTTATATTCCAATGTAGCCCAGAGTGATGTGATGAAAGTCTCCTCCTGCTGCTAGCTTTAATTATCAATTGTTAATTGTCCTATGTGAAATGAGTTTGGGGAAGTTTCAATTGATTCCTAATGGCCATGAATCCACAACACAAAACGACCCACAATTCAGCATAAACTGACATTAAGTTGGTTATTAACGTTTGCTAAAGTGGACTTGTAAGGACAATCTTTGAGTTAGGGAGTTGAAGGATGGAAGCTGTGTGATATTAAATTGTGTGCTAATGAGGGTTACTTTCACTTTTGAGGGTTACAACGACTGCAACAAAACCCCTGATTTTACTGTTTTTGAGTGAAATGTTCATTTTAACTTCTACACAGTGAAATATTCAATGAAACAGAAGAGCAACAATCCACAAAACAGCCTGAATTGATGCTGTGATTAGTTGGCCGTTATACTATTTACCTACCCATGCATACCTTTATTCATTTTGTGCCCTCCATTTGTGTCACACCAACAAACAGCTGAAGAACAAGAGGAGGAACCTGGTCCCTTTGCTTCAAAGCCGTCCAGCTCCTCTTCACACTGACTGCCAATCACCCTGTCGCTTCCAAGAACCAGCCCAGAGGCACTCACCTGGGAGGAGTAGTTGGTGAGCTTGAGTGGAGTGATAGAACAGAAGTGGCCAGGAGGAGCTGGAGCTGGAGATGGAAGACGAGGAGACTACTTTTGCTGACCAGAGGATGAGGAGATTGCTGCCCTCGGGTCAGGACCCACATCTCAGAGGTCCAGCATTGAAAAGAAGGATGAATATAAAGCAATGGGGATAGTCTCCCAGCATTGCTACAGGTTTTGCTTGGAGAAGTCCACTAATCACATTTGTGGCACTATAATGGATGTGTGTTCAGCACAACCCTGCAGTGTGTGGCAAGTCAGGAATGATCTACAGCAGAGTCCATTCCAACAAAGAAGCTGAGGACAGTCACACTTTCTGATATGGAAGCAGTGACTGCTATTGCAGATGCCTTGGGAAGCAGAGCGGAGAGGACTGTGCCTTCTGGCCTCCAAGTGAGTGGGGCTTGAATCCAGCCAAGTAGCTCTCAGGGCATCAACAATCTGATTGGTACTATTGGGGCAGCATAAGGTGGCAATAGATGATATTTCAAGAACTGAATATGGAAGTGTAGGACAAGTTAGTTTGGCTCTGATTACATGACAGATGTGGTTTGCAGCTTTAAGAAATGGTGCAGCTATGGCACACATTGGAACGCATCTTAAATCAACGCCTTGCCCACCAGTCTTTATGGTTGCAATTCTAGTTTGGCAGCTAATTCCTCATTGGCATTTTCACCATTTTTGGTCTGCTGTGGCTTCTGAATCCTAGTCATTAACCAGGATCTGCAGCCTCTTTGCAGGGTGAAGTTATTGGAGAATGCATCAGAGGATGATTATTCTTGAAACCTGGGGGAGTGGGGAGGGGTGTTGTAAGGTGACCCACTATTGAGCGAGATCTCTGAAACACTGTTTCAAGGGTCCAATGGTAAGTTTGACCATTCTGCTTGCACGATTCTCATTGTATCTGTGCCCTGCTTCTGTACAGAGTTGGTGGAAGAGTGTCTTGAGCCATGGCTGCATAGATTCAGATGCTGATTCAGATGTTTAAAACCAAATTTAACTATGTGACTCTCTACGCACAAAGCACTCTGTAAAAATCAGGATCGGAATCCAGCTGTTAGGAACTACCGGTTACTGGAGATTGTTGACATATGAAATTATGGATATGTTAATGCATGGAGTTGGCTGTCTCCACAGTCATTTTATTCGTGACACCATGTCACGGACCCTGTCTGACTCCATTGATCTAATCTCTGACTAGGTGTGCACTGTGCAAGTGTCAGTGAAAATAATGAGCTAAGAATAAACACTAATAGAAGGAGGGGAATGAATAACGGAAGAGAAGGATGGGAGGAAACTCAGAGAGTAAAAGAGCAAAGAAAATAATTAAAAGGTGAGAAAAGTAAAACTGGAGTTAAAAGGTCAACATCTTTTAAAATCGCCCTCACGTGACGGGACGTGCTGAGATGCCAAGGTCCATCGTCCTCTTTGTTGCGCCATCAGCTTGAGGTATGTCATTCTGGACCGATGCAGGCTTGGTGGAGCTCAGGATTAAATTCAGGTGGCGTTTGCACTACTAAATTTAATTTAACTTAAATATGTGGTACTGCTTCATTTTTTGAATCTATAGAACTCTTTATTTTTTTAATATAACCTCACCATCAGGCCTTGTGCTTCATGGTTCTGTCCCTTCAGGTTTTTATGCCAGGTGTGCTAAGATGGCCAATCCTGACAGCTGCCATGGTGGTCTGGAGTGAGGAACAGGGTTAGACATGGCAATGAGGCAGCCTTTATCCCCCCATACCACAATACCAGGAGAGCTCTGGTTGTTTGCTTCACCATGACCAATCAGCCGTGGATTCCAGCACTGGTTATGTACAAAATCACAAAATAATTACAGATGACGAAGGCTATTCGGCCCATCTTAGTTCATCCATCCAGAATGATCCAAAATCTCATTGCAGTATCCAATTGGTTCTTAAATAAGTCTAGGGTTTACAACACTTCTCTAACTGGGGATCCATTCCATGCATTGATCGCTCTTTGTGTGATGGAGAACTTCCAGATATCAGTCCTAAATTTGCCTTTTATTACTTTGAAACTGTGATAGTAAAGTAATTTTCCAGGTTTACCATTTCCATGCTGTCACTGTCTTGTACACCTCTAAAAGATCAACTCTCCGATGTCTCCTTTTTCGGCTTGAAAGACTCAAGTCTCTCCAGACTTTCTTTGTGGCTTGTTAAGGGTTAGGAGCTGCATGCTCGAGCATGGCAGAAAATATAAAGCTTGGAATAAATTATTTTCTGCACTGTTAGCAGCTGACTGTGCGAGTGACTGGGCCTCTTGTCAGTGTGAGGTTGGCAACACCCTGCCTTTTAATGCAATTGCCTGTCATTTGTGTCGTCCTCCCATCGCAGTCTGTCAATCTTGCCATCACTGGGATTAGATCTAACAGGAATTTGAGAAAAAAAAATCTATATATCTCTCATATATATATATAAGCGTAAGGGCAGAATGCACCACTTTAAAGTGGTGACTGAATTGTGTCCACATGCTCTGGTCCAGTTATCCTCTACTTTCTGAGGAGTCTTCACCTGGACTTCACTTGGTTTTGACTCTCCGTCGATCGACTGAGCACACGCCACACATCATGGATGCCTCTCTGATGTCTGTCGGCAGGAGGATTAAGTAGCTGTCAGGGGACAAGAAAAGCATTCTGCTGGTGCTGCAGGCTCTTTAGACTTATAAAAATAAGTCTCATAAGCAGTTGATAATCAGACCTTCAGTGATTTTTTTTTAACAAAAAGCTGAGGAACGATGCAGGGGATTAGCTAGTCTCTGGTCCAAAACTGGATGTTAAGTGAATCACACCAAAAAGTACAGATGATAATTCAAATGCTTAAAACCAAATTTAACTTCATGACTCCCTACCCACAAGGTAGGGTGTCCTCGTACATGAAACACAAAAAGTCAACTTACAGGTGCAGCAGGTAATCCGGAAGGCAAACAGAATATTGGCCTTTATTTCTAGGGGGATGAAGTATAAAAGCAGGGAAGTAATGCTACAATTGTACAGGGTGCTAGTGAGACCACACCTGGAGTACTGCATACAGTTCTGGTGCCCTTATTTAAGGAAGGACATACTTGCTTTGGAGGCAGTTCAGAGAAGGTTCACTAAGTTGATTCTGGGTATGGAAGAGTTGTCTTATGAGGGAAGATTGAACAGGTTGGGTCTATACTCATTAGAGTTTAGAAGAATGAGAGGAGCTCTTATTGAAACATATAAGAATCTGAGGGGACTCGATAGGGTAGATGCTGAGAGGCTGTTACCCCTCGTGGGGGAATCTAAAACTAAGGGGCACAGTCTCAGAATAAGGGGTCGCCCATTTAAGACGGAAATGAGGAGGAATTTCTTCTCCCAGAGGGTCATGAATATTTGGACTCCTTCACCCCAAAAAGCTGTGGAGGCTGAGTCATTGAATACATTCAAGGCTGAGTTAGACAAATTTTTGATCAGCAAGAAAGTCAAAGGATATGGGGAAAGGGCAGGAAAGTGGAGTTGAGGTAAAATTCAGATCAGCCATGATCTCGTTAAATGGCGGAGCAGGCTCGAGGGGCCGAATGGCCTACTCCTGCTCCTATCTCTTATGGCCTTATGGACTATAAACTGAAAATGCTGGAAAAACACAACAGGTCCATTAGTGCCTGAGAGAGAAAATCAGATTGACGTTTCAGATGGAACCCTGGATCTTTTCCATTTGCCGATATTGATGGGCCTGCTGCTTATTTTCACTTTTCTTAAATTTCAGATTTTTCTTTTCATTTAAATAGTTAAGTCGGTAAACAGAGATATGTTCACATATTCATATGTTGCCATTCTGAAGCAGGTTTAATGGTATTTCTCCATCACCTCACTCACTGTCCCCTTGCTGCGGGCACTTGCTGACTTCAATAGGTCTGGTTGCTCGTTGTGAAGCCATTGACTGTTAGAAAGTAGGCCTAATCCCCAGCCTGTGCCTGCAGGCCCTGAGCCACTGCAATGGGACAGTTTGCATGTGAGTCAGCACTCTGCATTTCTGACTTTTCTTCCTAATTTCCATTTTTTCCCCCCATCCCATCTTGACGTTGCTGGTTCTCATTGGGGTAAGGTTCTATACTGGCTGATACCCGTTCAAAACCTTGCCAAAATGGCAGGTTATTCAATGTGGGCACATCACAGGCAAGCCCGGTCCTTTCCTTTCCAAAGTCCACACATTATAAACAGGGGCAGGTTCTATAAATAAGGGCATAGAGTACAAGAGTAAGAAGTAATGATAAGTTTATCCAGAATATTGGTTAGGCCACTGTAATGAAGTCTACATCCACTTCCTTAATTTTAGGGCACTAGGACTATGGGGAATGGATGGAGGCAGCCAGCTAGGCTCCAAATATGTCATCACAATGGTCCCTGATTAAGTAAAACAAGCAAGGGGGTTATAAAACCCAATGTTTCAGATCAGGGGTAGACCTTCAGGGAGGAGAGGCAGTGGTAAGTGTGTTTCTGTCTTTGTGAACCTAACAATAAAAGTGTGCAGGAGTGCTGAACTGCCTTTAGTTGACTAGATTGAATTGGTGCCGAGATAAAAGTCTGGCCATTCTGACACAAGGAGCACTTGATTACACCATAGTTGGAGTACAATGTGCGGTTTTGGACACCCCATTATAGAAAGTATATTGAAGCCATAGAGAGCATTCAGCACAGATTCACCAGGATGATGTCAGGAATAGGAAACTATGGTTAGGAGAACAGATTTGAGATGCTAGCATTATTTCCATTGGAGCAAATAAGGCTAATATGAGATTTAATAAAGGTTTTTAAAACTATGAGGAAAAGATTATTTTCTTTGGCTGTGAAGTCTGTGATGAAGGGTTCAATTTAAAATGATCATTAAGAAAATGAGGAAAGAGAAAGTTAGGAAGAAGTTCTTTACAGAAGGTGATGTTGGATCATGGAATGTTTAGCCACAGATAAACTGGTGGGGCCTATGCAGATGAGGCCCGGGAGTTAAAATCTCCCAGACCTCACATTCCGGAGGTCCAGACGGTTTGCAGTCTGCCTCACCATCCCCCCCAAAACGACTTCTACCTTGAGTTAAAATCGACCCTCATGGTTCAGTAACACACCAGGTGATGCATTTCGGCTTTGATCAGTCAAGCACTATCTGTCTTGTTCTGGATGACAAAGGCTAGCTGACTGACATTCTAAATTCATATTTGGTGTTAATCTCACCACAAAGATTTCTGTGCTTTCATTCCTCATTTTTATAACTTTGCCATATAAAATCTGAAACAATATATTCCCTACACCAATACGTGTCTGATTTCAGTATTAATGCATATATCACCTTAGTGTATCATCCCAGAATGGCAGTGCTGATGGATTGGTATCTCAGTTTCATTTGTCTGAATATAAGTGTTTCAGGCTCCTCGACGTGCTCAGAGCTAATAGTTAGGGCGTTACTGATGATTTGTCCGAGGTGTTAAGGGACAGTTGCAAGCCCAGTAACCACCACCCACTCAGTCACTGAACAAAATGACTGGCCCATTGTCTTTTGGAGATGATTCCAAGTGAGAACAGGGACTGAGGGTCCCACTGACAGAGCAGCAGGAAATTCAAGTGAATTCTGTCATCTTAAAAAAAAGAGGAATTCAGACTCTCTGCCAAAGCATTGATGGAGGAGAGTAAATTACACATCGGCCTGAGATAATTGTAATCCAATTGTACTCGAGCACTGTTGTTGTTACTGGCCCTGAGGGTCTCATTACTATCTCAGGCTGGTTTAGTAACGGCCACAATGTGTGAGTAGAATGATGATGTTGCTAAATTAATCTCCTAATTATTAATAGAAGCATAATAATAGACATGCACATTCAGCATGAGGCTATAGGCCTGGATATTGGACTAGATGATAGAGGAAAGGTTTTCTGCTGCAACCTTTCTTCTTTGATTTTATTAATACCACTATAGTCAGTGATCCTCTGAATTTTTCCCTCCTGTTTCTTCTAAGCTCCAAATATCACGTCCTATGCATTCTTTCTCTTCTCTGCATCCTCGCTGTGTCAATGATTCATTGTACCCTCTCTTACTCTAATTTGCTTCTGTTTTGGTTTTCCCTTCCTTCTATAATCTACAGGCTTTTAAAACCCAAGCTTGCTGCCACCTAATCCCTACTTCCTGATTTACCTCATCTTCCTTCCTACTTTTTTCAACCTGGATGGTGTCCTGCTCTGTAGGCTTTGGCCCTTCACTCAGGTTCTTTATTAAAAAGAACAAATGATGCAGAATGTGGGGGAAATTCAAGGTGCAGAGGTTAGGGTGGTAAAAGAACAAGCCTGAAACCAAGCGACGAGTCTTCATTCTTGCCAACAATCAGCTTTTCAAGCTGAGAGTCAATAGTTTCAACCCATGGGTCAGCATTTCACAAGGAAAGGCAGCTTTTTTACCTGGATTGGAGGTTGTCAGTAAGCTCAGCTGGAGAGCAGGACTGAAGTCTATTTGAACAAATCAATCACAAGTTTGTCCCACTGCTGATTGTGCCTGATCTTGAGGCAGAAAAGTTTTAAGATGAGTTAATGGTTTCTGAGGGTTACAGTTACAACTATCTTTACCGAGTGTTAGGGCTCGATTTTACAATGGTGGCGGGTTGGCAGCGGGGAGGTGAAGGTGCGCGTGGCAAACCCGCATGAACATGACGTGATCGCATGTTGCTTGCTGATGATTAACGTCCTCTCTGGGTTTGACAGGCTGGCTGCCTTCAGGAGCTGCAACGCGAGGGTGGGGGGGTGGGGCGAGAAAGAGAGAGAGCGAGAGCGCTGGACTGGAAGATCGGGGGTGGGGGAGAGAGGGGAAGATCGGGGGAGGAAGAGGGGAAGATCGGGGGGGGAGAGAGGGGAAGATCGGGGGAGGAAGAGGGGAAGATCGGGGGGGGGGGAGATGGGAAGATCGGGGTGGGTGAAGGAGGAGACATCGGGGGGGGATGAAGAGGGGGTCATCGGAGCGGAAGACATCGTACATCGGAGCAGGGTGCAAAGATGGGTTCATTTAGTGTTTTCACTCCCGTCTATGGTATTTAATTTATTTAGTTTCTTGATCCCTGATCCGGCCCTTCATGTCTGGTTTCACCAGGCGTGAATCAGAAGCGGTAGGCAGGCCACCCAAGTAAGTTTAAAAAAAAATCTTTCTCAGTACTTAATCTGTCACAGGTAAAGTGCCTTAAGTACCAATGAGATACATTTGGCTCTTTAACTGTCATCCCACCAGCTTTAATTGCCGGTGGGACTTCCGTTTACGGGTCGCCCATGCGCACATAGGTGGGAAATTCGGAAGTTGATGGGTTGGAGCCGGCTTCCGAAACCGAATGGGATTTCCACGATTTTCGGAGCCCCCCCCACCGGGCCCCCAACGCACCTGCAATTGCCCCCTAAAATCACCCCCTTTGTCTCCAAAGAAGTTGCATATAGAAACCAAAGTACTAAAATACAACTTTTACAAACTTTTCATTTCAAATCAAAGAAACCTTCTGGGGCATACCTGGCTGTTGCAGGCACCTTTTTGATTGAAGATGTGCGAATGCATTAACTATTTTATTTACGGATGTAGGTCACTACACTTGCAGAATTGGGTTTGAAAATAAAATAGGAAGTAGAGTTGCAGTGGTGATGAGTTTATTTCATTTGAAAATGTACGACTGTGATGTGGACAGTTGGCTTGTTTATGTGTGAGTTACCGTGCCGGGTTATGTTCTGTAACTTTGGAAGCTGCTTTTGGTTTGTTGGAGTGTTCTTGATTCAGGTCTTTATGTTACTGTGCAGTGACTGGGGAGAGAACTGCCCTATCCACAGCAGTGCATCTATGAGGCAATTGTGAGTCGTGATACATAGGAGTTTAAATCAGTTGCAAATCCCCGACTAGAGATGTTGAGTTGGGTCGACCAGAGAGAACAAAATTCAGCTCCCTCTGACTGTACCTGTAAAACCCATTTTTATGCACCTTAGCTTTGTTAAATGCCAAGGTCAAAAGACAAATACATGCTCGAATCTACCACTGACGATCAAAGTGGAAAAACACATAATGCATTCATTTAACATTCCTCTATCTGCAGAGGAACATGAACCCTTTATTTCCACTTTGCCCTGTAAAATTGTATTTCATATTTAAAATATGTCTAACCCTTCCACAAGAAACTACTTTGGATGTGAAATGTAGAATTGCTCCAAAATACCAGAAAGTGCACAAAATAAAGTGTCAAAAATCAAAATGCTCTGTGCGGGGGATGGGGGTTGGACAGGCTATGCCACCAAGACGGTGGATTCGGGAGATGAGTTATCTGGAAAGGATTGCTTGTGTTTTCTTCTCCCCACTCACAGTGGCATGGTTCTGGTCCTGGTATGGGTTGTGGTCCTAGCACAAGTGATGTGAGAAATAAGAAAGGTTATTGATTAGCTATCTCTGCTCTTGCTGATTGAGTCTTCCTACTGCGTAGCAGTGTAGTAGAAGCATCTAAAACTTGATGGCACCATAGACGAGCAGGTTGCTATTTGCACCAACGATTCAGGGTATGGTTGGTTCTCAGTGAGGCTATTAAGCGGTTAAAGGTTATGTCACGCACTAGGGTTGCCCCTTGGTGATGATGATTGAAAGGGGAGGGGGGTGATCTGAACAGGGGAGTTTTTTTTTAAATGGTGGGTAATTAAATGATAACATATGAAGAACAGCCACTTAGTCCATGGAGGATGGCATCTGTGAAAGACAGCAAGAGACAGCGCCATCAGGAGAGAATCAGGGGCCGCATACATATCACCCTCTGAACAACAGAATGTCTGATTCAAAGACCTCCAGAATGGTTTCTTATTTCCCATAATGTTATATCCCTGTCTGTCGACAACTGGAACACTTTGAGCAGGGACTTTCTGTCACTACGAGTATTTGTATGTCTCCAGGTTCCTCCCATTCTACCTCAACGGTTTTTGACTATACCCAGAAGATAAAGCATTTCAACATGAAATGTAACCTTTAAAATGACAGCCACCTTTTAAGCGTAGGGTAGTAAGATGACACGGGTACTAAAAGGTAGAACCTTGACAGGATTGTGACTTCTAAGATCGTCAGCCACTCCATCTGCCTGAGCTCAGATCAGACAAGACTTTGAAAAATGATTTAGTCTGTCGGCCCCTAATGACTCAGCCTCCTGCTCCCAGCTGAGATATAGAGAAGCTCGTCCTGTTTCTGATTCCTGACTTGCTCTGCTTGTCTGCAGTGGCACATATGTCCTGAACATCATTAAAAGTGAAGGTTTATTTGTAGTTTCCTAAGTGACTCACTCAAGTGAGCTCAGTAAAAATAATCGCAATGTGCTTGAGCGCTTTGTAACCGACAAATCGGACATTGGCAGAATTTTTATTTTATGTTATTGTTTTGTTACCAGCCAGAGTCCTGTGTTATTTCTGAACACACAAAAGGTAATAATATTTGAAAACGATCAAAGAATTGAAAACTACAAACACAAAACAAGCCCACAGCTAGCTGGAGATTAAAAGAATGTTCATTCCCCACAGAGCAGTGAATGTGGATCAGACTCTCGGCAAAAACAGCTGAGGCTAAGACGATCACCTTCTTCAAAAAGGAGTTGGAGAAATATCTGGCTGAGAATGGTACTGGAGGTTAAAGGGATAGGTGCAGAGATAATCAAATATTCTACAGGACTAAAAACAGATTATCTGGTCATTTAATTTATGAGCTGTTTATGGGATCTTGCAGTGTACAAATTGGCTGCCACATTTCCCTACATAACAGTGACTACATTTCAAAAGTGCTTCATTGGGTGTAAAGCACTTTGGGACATCCTGAGGTTGTGAAAGGCGCTATAGAAATGCAAGTTCTTACTTCTTTCCTGCCTTCCTTCCTTTCCTTCTTTCCTTTCCTTCTTCCTTCGCAGCAGCAGGGACTGTGCTTACTGTTGTCTAAGAAATAACGTGTAGGTTCATGAGAGCCAGCAACTGAGGGCAGAGCAGCTTATGGAAGAATAGCTCTCGAATTAGGTGGTTGCGTCACCTGGCCTGTCCCTGGTTCCTGTTGCACAGTAAGGGCAGGAATGTGACTCTCAAATAAATATCAAACAGTGAGACTTCTTTGGTGACTTCTTTGGGGTGTTTTTTGTATTTTAAGACAGGGCAACTTTCAGTTCATGTGAGGAGCAGTCAGCATGACACATGGCCAGTATCATCAGGGTCATCATCATCATCTTCAAAGGTGCAGCCAAACATCAAGGGGAAGGAATGGACATTTGAGGCAATTCTGGAATTTGGAGAGGGAGAGAGGGGGGGTGACATAACCTGTACCAAAAGATTTTTGGGGGAGTCGCGTCCCACTTATCCCCTTCCACCAATCATGCCTGTGGACATCTTCCCTATTGGATACCATCTGAAAGGTTAATAGCCACGATCGTGCGATGTTCTGACAACACGGCCAGCTGCTGAGCGTCCATTGCCCTGAGCCCTAGACCCATGTGTGGATTAACGAAGTGTCCAGGTTCAATTTACGCATTTTCCTACACATTAGCTGGGCTGGTACCCTTTAAATGCAGCAGTCTGAAGAGGAATGCAGACCAAGGCAGCTTCACTAGACTGCATAGGGCTTCTCCTTGGGAGAGGACGTGAAGACTTTTATCCTTCTGGTTATTAACGGCAGGTAGATTTTGAAATGCTCTGAATTTATAGACGGTCGTAGATTTGTTTTGAAGTGAGATGCTGCATCTTCTGCTCCTGTTAATCCCTTTTCCTGTTAAGCACCAGTCAAGTGTTTCAGTTCAATACATTTTTAATAAGTACGAGAACAATATCCTGTCCGTGATCTTGCCACCCCCCCTCCCACTGTTCTTAAGAGGGGTCAGCGCACTTGATGCCGCCAGCACACAGCAACCCCCCCATATGGATGAGAAGGTGGGATGTTGGATGTAAGGCTTCAGTGTAGAGAAACACAGCTGGAGTCACGGATCAAAGGAGCATATGGACAGGGCAGGAAGGACGAGTGCTGTCCATCCACCAGCTTAACTAGAAACACGTGGCACAGAAAATAATGAGAAGCAATAAAAGAGAATGAAAGGGATTGATTTAAATGCCACTCAGCTCGCTATTGCTTCTGTGCCACGGAAGAATTATCACAGAATTAAAGTATGCCGTTAATAATTGACAACCCTGCTTCATTATTCATTCTGAAGCAGATTTAATCCTTTATTTTTTCATTGTTTTTGCACCATTTAAGAGCAGAAGAATTTTTAGTAACACAAAAAGGCAACTAGGCCCAACAATCTTGTCTCATTTTCATAGATCAACCCCTACCTTCTCACCAGACCTCTCAATCCCTTCCATCCCCAGAAACATGTCCGATTGTCGCTTGGATCTATTTATACTGTCGGCTTCGATGTGTTTCACCCGATTAATCCACAAGTCCTCGGGTGAAAAAGATCCCCTCACTTCCCTCTTATTCCTAAATTCCTCATTTTTATTTTATGATTCCTGAGATTTGAACCCTTCACCATAATCAACGATTTGCCTGGGTCCCTTTTGTCCGTTCTTTTCATAATCATGAAAACTTGAATCAGATCAATTTGAAGTCTCCTCTTTCCAAACAAAACTTCCTTAACCTTTCTTCATTTTTTTGCATTCCTGATACTTTGAATGTTCTGCGTTGGGCTGTACTCTTCCCAGCATGCAGGCGGTCACTTCCTGTGTAAAGTGTAGAATGCGTTGTTGGTATTGGCACCAGTTCACTCTGCTCTTGGCGGCATGTCATGTTATCACTATCCTCAGTGTGCCAGCAGACTGGCAGGTTGCCAGTGCGACACTTCCGTTCAAAGAGAAAGGGACAAACCATGTAACTGTAGACCAGTCAGCCTAATATCGATAGTGAGTAGGCTTCTAGAGGCCATCATATGGGATAAAATGAACACTCACCTAGAGAGATATGGGTTAACTAAAGACAGCCAAAGTGAGATGTATCTGACAAACTTATTAGAGAACCTAGAAGAAATAATAGTGTATTGATCAATGAAGAGCAGTCAATATTGGGTACATGGAGTTTCAGAAGGCACTTAATAAGATGCCACGTTGGAGGCTTGTTTCAGAGTGCTGGTACAGGCTCAAGGGGCTGAATGCCCTTCTGTAAAATTCTATCATTCTATGTTAAGTGGTGCAAAAGCTGCTTACACTCGAGACAATAATAAGGTCTGTGTGCTTCAGTGCCTGTTCATCCCTCGCTTGTAACTGGGTAAGTAACGGTTTCCTCCTCACGAGTCATTTTTTAAAATTTAAAATTTTTCGGCAAGAAAGAAAGAATTTGCATTTATATAAAGCTTTTCATGACCTTAGGTCATCCCAAAGCGCTTTACAACCAATGAAGCATTTTTGAAGTACAGCCAATTTGCACACAGCAAGGTCCTAGAAACAGCAACATGATAATCTGTTTCAGTGATGTTGGTTGAGGGATTAATGTTGGCCAGGACACTGGGGATAACTCCCCTGCTCTTCTTTGAAATAGCACCATGGGATCTTCTACATCCACCTGAGAGGGTGGACAGGGCCTCAGTTTAACATCTCATGTGAAAGACAGCACCTCTGAGAGTTCAGCATTGAAGTGTCAGGCTAGATTTTGTGCTTAAGTCCCTGGAGTGGGACTTGAACCTACAACCTTCTGATTCAGAGATAAGAGTGCTACCAACTGAGCCACAGCTGACTCATAGGTACAAGCATAGGTTAGATACACTGTTCCATCAAGGACTCCCACGTCAGGTGCAGCACTGGTCAGGTACTAAATAAAGCTCCCTCTACACTGACCCACCAAGCACTCCGAAGTCAGGTACAGTGTGGGTTAGATGTAGAATAACACCAGCCTAAGAAGAGCACCTTCCACTGCATTTCTGTCATTTCTATTTCCAGCGTCAGATGTCCCTGTGACCTTTCTGACTGAAATACGCAGTGTGTGAATTGGAACAGTTTTATGCTTTGCAGTCTGTCTGTCTTGGGACTAGGTGCAGGTTGCTCCGGGCTAATTTTCTTTAACTTTGAACATTTACAATTTATGAGAAAGAAAAACATATTTTAAAAATTGCAATTTTCCTTTGATATTTGGAAGTCACAAGAAGGGAACTTTGGACTGAGGCTGATGTCACAGAGATCTATGGGCAGCAGGAAAACAGAGAGCAGGTGAGAGGGATATCCTGAATAGGATTGTATGTCTTGGGTGGGAGGCTGCGTTTTAGGCTGGGAAAAGCACAGCAGCAGGAAAGCAGTCAAGCTGACCGATTGTGCTGGTCGGGAACTGCAGAACAACAAGGAGGCATACAACCCATTGAAGGAATATGAATGGGACCCACCTGGAGGTCTAGGCCTCGTTTTTATTTCATGCCCCCCTTGGAGGACTCATTTTTTTGGGGGAGGCTCTGCTACCCCTCCCTCCAAGAGCGGCAAGCCTCTGCCATGTATTGCAGCCTTCCTATACTGGCGGGCTGCTAAGATTTGCTCATATTGGAGCAAGTACCGACAATTGCCATTCTAATCGGGGATCTCCCCTTGGCCCCAGAAAGTCTGGCCCCTTCAGTGGTGGAGGGTCTCAGTGGGCACGTGCCAGCGTAATTTTCCACTTTGTGGGCCCATTCAAATTCAGAGCCCATCTGAGAGAGACAGAGAATGAAATAGAGATCGAGGCATTCAGAGAGAGAGAGATTCTGAGAGACAGAGAGAGAAATTCTAAGAAAGAGGAAGATAGAGACTTAGGAAACAAGAGAGAAACAGAGTGAGAGGGACAGACATAGTGAGAGAAAGGCACACGCACTGGCAGATAGAAGGTGAGTGACACAGAGACGTGTAGAGAGAGACAGACACACACAGTAGCGATTGAAAGGAGAGAGAGGAAGAGAGAGAGAGAGAGACAGACAGAGACACAGAGAGAGAGAAAGAAAAAGAGAGACTGAGAGTGGCAGACAGGGAAAGAGAGACAGACGGACACTCAAACAGAGGAAACTAGGGACAGCAGAACAGATATGGAATCCTGATGGTCATATTTCTGTCTAATATTTGTTTCATCATCACATCATTTGAGAACATTCGAAAAGACGGCTGGCTCAGGCCCTGGAGCTGGCAGCAGACCAAAAGCTAAAAAGGACTGGATGGTAAGAATGGTGCAGAGCAGCACTGACAGAAAGCATCAGTCAGCCTTCTGAAAGTGACATGTAATGTGTAGATGCTGTCACAGTTTGTGGTTCATGAACATTTGATATGAATGTATAACACATCTGTGCCACTTTCTGTGAATTTGCATTGCTAAATGTTGTTATGCACCCGACAGAATCACATCCTCCTTCCCACAGAGGTGTTCCTGGTAATGTTGACGGGAATGTTAGAGTGAAATGCTGGATTTGCCCTCAATCGCCTTTTGCATGAAGAAAAATTTCCTGGACTATTCTCCTCTCTGTAGCTCTGCCCATGGAGAGTTAGCTGGCCAACCTGGTCCTTACTTACAAGAACAACAAGTTGCGTTTATATCGCACTTTAAACACAGTAAAACATTCCAAGGCGCTTCACAGGAACATTATCAGACAAAACATGGCACCAAGCCAAAGAAGGAGACATTAGGACAGGTGACCAAAGGCTTGGTCAAAGAGGTAGGTTTTAAGGAGCGTCTTAACGGAGGAGAGAGAGGTGTATAATATTAATTTCTTCATTTTTCACTCCCTCCCCAAAGACCCTGACTCTCGCTGGTTTACTCCACGGATACTGCTGCTCCCTGGTGATTCCCACTACACTGGCCATTCATCATGGATGAGTCTAGACAGTGAGTGCCAGTAAGCTAATCGACCATAGAGGCCATCGCAGCTATGCTAATCCTGTCTTCTCCTACCCCCCACCCCCCTCCCTCATACTCACACCTTCCAATAGCTGACCATTTTCTCCCCCCTCTCTAAACAAGAGACTCGGAAACCAATTCTAACGCCCTTACCATCTGAGACCAACTAACTCAGCAGAGACTGGCACTGAACCCTGGGACCTCGTGGTTTCTATGGCTCAGTCCCACATTATCTTACGTTCTTAATAAGCAGTCAACTCAGACATAGTGATCCCTACTTATAATGAAACCCGTTGATAGTGAAACCTGTTGAAAGTGGAAACCAGAATAATTGTGCCCATCTTTAATGCCAGACAAAGCTGGATAATGGCAGATTATAATGCACGAATGAGGTGTCCGATGTTAATAATCAATGGGGGGAGTTTTAACCACCCCTCCCCCACAACCAGGACGGGCGGGTTAGTGGCGGGTGGGTAGGTTAAAATTTCAAAAATGGGAAACCCGACCCCAGCCTGCCTCCAACTTCCGATTTTAACGGAGGGGTGTTTGGGTTTGGTCGAGTAACCTGCATTCGAGAGGCGGGTCCATCATTAATATGTTAATGAGGGTACTTTCATGAGATTTTGGCAGCGATTTGAACCTAATGCCTCCAACATAGGTTTCCCGTGGTCATGGTGTGTATGGACTGGTTTGATAGCCACGATTGAAGTTCCACGGAGGCGGCCACTCTCTGCATGGCAGACAATCTCGCAATGGCCTGCGACATCAATCCACAAATTTTCGAGTTGGACTCCTCCATCCTCTCTGCTATTGTGGAGACTCTGCGTGGCACATCTGCCAGTACCTCGCAAATTTGCTGATGTCCTTCTATAATTCTCCTTTTCATCAATGGCCAGCTGAGCAGAGCTTGGAGAGGAGTGTATGCCTCCCGACGCGGACTCTCCACTGCAGTCCTGCCATTGGTGTCTGATCATGCTCGCTTGTGAACTGGGACTCACCAGGTGAAAACCCAACCAACTGTCTAATGGGACCCACCGATGTGCAAGCATTTGCGCTGGTGCACGGCAGTAGATCCTGTGACGGTGCACCCTCAGAAAGAGTCAGGTCCTCTGAGGAATCATCGACAGGAAAGTTGACAGATTGCTGTTCCATGCAGGAAGGCCCTGGAGGAGAGAAGAGACGGATATGAATTAGTACTGGCAATGTATCAATGCTACCACTCAGCCTAATTGCGCTTATCATATGTCACACATTGCTTAAATCAAGTCAACATGTACGAGATGTGGATCAGAGATATTTAATTCTGTCACCAGGCAGCTGCAAAGTCCCAGTTTCTCCATCTCTGATGGTCAGGGATGCAGAGATGCCACTGATCCCCATGGGCACTTCCTCAGATGATGTCAGCTGCACTGCCTGTGGCAGGCCACCTCTAGTCCTCTCCCTCTCCCTTGTGTTTTGTGCTCGCTTCTCCTGCAGACCTATGAGTGATTGCAAAGCACGTGTTCACCCGAAGGATGCAGTGCATTGGGTGAGGGTGACTATCAGGCAGATGCATCGCATTGTATCAGGATTGGGGTGAGTGGCAGTGGTGGATGAATAAATGGAGAGGTGAGGAAGTGCAAAGAAAGTGAATGATGGATGCTCTTCAAACTTAAGTGGATGTGAGGAGTGATGTGATGGAATATGCTTGACGGAATGAGGGGGTGGGGGGGTGGTGGTGTGCACTACAGGATGTAGGTGAATCTACAACTGTACTCACCTTTTTTGACCTGGTTAGATCATTAAAGCGCTTCCTGCACTTGATCTAATTACGGGCCACAATGCTCCTGCTGCTGACGTCCTCAGCCACCTCCAACCATGCCTTCTTGGTGACAGCAGCAGGTTTCTTCCTGCCATTGCTGGCGAAGATTATCTCCTTCCTGCTTCTCACTGCACCCAAGGGAGGTATCATTGAATTGGGGCGCAGCCTTTGGCCGACCTGAGTCCACCTTTAAACTTTGCTGCCTCTTTGCACAACCTCCTAACTCTTCCAAATTCTATCTTTGAATTGCCCCCTTAAATAGTCGAGTTGCGATCACGTCATGCGGGATCACATCACGCCCGCTGTCGCACTTTGGAGACGCAAAATCCAGAAGTAAAATTATAATCAGGTAGCCATGTTGAAATCAGACTTTCCGACATGGCGAAACTTCTTTTGGGATTCGACCCGCTATCGCACCCCCCCTACCCCACCTTCCCCATTCAGAACCCGCCTCCGCATTATTATCGGGCCCAATGATTCAGTGCTATGTCTGGTCAGCAGGTAGACATTCACTGAAGAGTTGTTACACTAGCAGTGCAGGTGTTTTACACTAATAGTGCAGGACTACTGCACACTTGGTGTGGGGGTTGTACCATACTCAGTGGGGCTGTACTACTAATAGTGTGGGGCCATTACACACAGTGTTGTGCTGCTCCACATGTAGTATGAGCTTGTAGTCGTGCAGGGAATGTTCCATTAATAATCCAGGGACTATTCACCATCAGTGGGTTTATGTCACCAATAGTGTGGGACGATTACACACTTGGTATGGGGCTATACACACTCAGTGGGGGCTGTTCCACACTCAATGCAGCCTTTCCACATCGCAGCTTCCTCCATTGATATAGAGTTTGTGAGTGCCAGGCATAGATTTACTGTAAAAGATTCAGAACTCAAGGGATAATGGGCCTCTTGAGGATTTGTGTCTGCTAGAGTGACCTAGCAGAGTTTTGCTGTAAATAAACAAACATAAAATCCAGTTAGTTCAGCCTTGTTTTATCTGCTCACAGAAACGGGTCAAGAATATACAAGGTCCCCTTTACATTCTGCACAAAGCACAGCAGACACTGGTGAGAGGACGGTTTGAGTGTTGATGAGGGTTAGAATCAAAATGGTGCTTTGCAAAAGGCGAGTGAGCAAAAGGGCTGATTGAAGAGTAAGATCTAAATGTGAGTAATTTACATCCTTATTTAAAGGAAATATCCAAGTCAATACAAACCACCAACTAAATTGTGGAAAACTTCAAACATTCCTCCCAGCAGGTTTTTATCATTAGTCTCTGTGTGTATGTGTGTCTGTGGGTATGTGTGTGGGTGTCTGTCTGTCTCTCTGTATGCATGTGTCTCTTTCTCTCTCCCTCTCTTTGTGTACGTATTTGTATGTGTATCTATCTGTGTTTTTATGTGTGTGTGTGTGTGTCTGTGTGTGTGTCAGCCAATGTGGGTGTGTTTATGCCTGTGTATGTATGTGTCTGTCTGCCTTTGTGTCTGTGAGTGTGTGTTTCTGTTTGTGTCTGGGTTTGTGTGTGTGTCTGAGTATGTGTGTGTGTGAGTCTGTATGTGTGTGCCTGTGAGTGTATATGTGTGCCTGTGAGTATGTGTGTGTCTGTGACCGTATATGTGTGTCTGTGTGTCTGTATGTGTGTGGGTGTTTGTCTGTCTCTCTGTATGCATGTCTCTTTCTCTCTCCCTGTCTTTGTGTTGTATGTGTGTGTGCATCTGTATCTGTGTGTGTGTCTGTGTGTGTGTGTCAGCCAATGAGAGTGTGTTTATGTCTGTGTATGTGTCTGTCTGTGCCTTTTTGTCTGTGAGTGTGTGTTTCTGTGTGTGTCTGAGTATGTGTGTGTGAGTGTTTGTGTATCTTTCTGTTACTGTGCTCTAGCTCTCTGAATCACTTTGCTACATTTCTCCATATCTTCAAAAATCTCCTAAAAACCCATCTCTTGATTCTGCAATCCCTCTTAATTCCTCCTCTTTCCTGCGTGCTGACCACCACTTCCCCTTGAAAAGCTCATGTACATTATATCGATACAACTTGTTGTCTGTCTGTGTACGTGTGCCTCTGTCTGTGTCTCCAGTTATCTGTCTGACTGACTCTTCGTGTGGTCTTCCATCTCGTCAGTGTGTGTAGCTGTCTTTTTGTGTGTTGCGTGTGTATGGGCATGTTTTTTTTTATTCGTTCATGGGATGTGGGCGTCGCTGCGAGGCCAGCATTTATTGCCCATCCCGAATTGCCCATGAGAAGGTGGTGGTGAGCCGGCTTCTTGAACCGCTGCAGTCCGTGTGGTGAAGGTTCTCCCACAGTGCTGTTAGGAAGGGAGTTCCAGGATTTTGACCCAGTGACAATATAGGAACGGCGATATATTTCCAAGTCGGGATGGTGTGTGACTTGGAGGGGAACGTGCAGTTGGTCTTGTTCCCATGTACCTGCTGCTCTTGTCCTTCTAGGTGGTAGAGGTCGCGGGTTTGGGAGGTGCTGTCGAAGAAGCCTTGGCGAGTTGCTGCAGTGCATCCTGTGGATGGTACACACTGCAGCCACAGTGCACCAGTGGTGAAGGGAGTGAATGTTTAGGGTGGTGGATGGGGTGCCAATCAAGCAGGCTGCTTTGTCCTGGATGGTGTCAAGCTTCTTGAGTGCTGTTGGAGCTGCACTCATCCAAGCAAGTGGAGAGTATTCCATCACACTCCTGACTTGTGCCTTGTAGATGGTGGAAAGGCTTTGGGGAGTCAGGAGGTGAGTCACTCGCCGCAGAATACCCAGCCTCTGACCTGCTCTTGTAGCCACAGTATTTATATGGCTGGTCCAGTTAAGTTTCTGGTCAATGGTGACCCCCAGGATGTTGATGGTGGGGGATTTGGCGATGGTAATGCCGTTGAATGTCAAGGGGAGGTGGTTAGACTCTCTCTTGTTGGAGATGGTCATTGCCTGGCACTTGTCTGGCGCAAATGTTACTTGCAACTTATCAGCCCAAGCCTGGATGTTGTCCAGGTCATGCTGCATGCGGGCTCGGACTGCTTCATTATTTGAGGGGTTGCGAATGCAACTGAACACTGTGCAATCATCAGCGAACATCCCCATTTCTGACCTTATGTTGGAGGGAAGGTCATTGATGAAGCAGCTGAAGATGATTGGGCCTAGGACACTGCCCTGAGGAACTCCTGCAGCAATGCCCTGGGGCTGAGATGATTGGCCTCCAACAACCATTACCATCTTCCTTTGCGCTAGGTATGACTGCAGCCACTGAAGAGTTTTCTCTCTGATTCCCATTGACTTCAATTTTACTAGGGCTCCTTGGTGCCACTCTCAGTCAAATGCTGCCTTGATGTCAAGGGCAGTCACTCTCACCTCACCTCTGGAATTCAGCTCTTCTGTCCATGTTTGGTCCAAGGCTGTAATGAGGTCTGGAGCCGAGTGGTCCTGGCGGAACCCAAACTGAGCATCAGCGAGCAGGTTATCAGTGAGTAAGTTCTGCTTGATAGCACTGTTGACGACACCTTCCATCACTTTGCTGATGATTGAGAGTAGACTGATGGGGCGGTAATTGGCAGGATTGGATTTGTCCTGCTTTTTGTGGACAGGACATACCTGGGCAATTTTTCACATTGTCTGGTAGATGCCAGTGTTTTAGCTGTACTGGAACAGCTTGGCTAGAGGCGCAGCTTGTTCTGGAGCACAAGTCTTCAGCACTACAGCTGGGATGTTGTCGGGGCCCATAGCCTTTGCTGTATCCAGTGCACTCAGCCGTTTCTTGATATCACGTGGAGTGAATCGAATTGGCTGAAGACCGGTTTCTGTGATAGTGGGGATATCGGGAGGAGGCCGAGATGGATCATCCACTCGGCACTTCTGGGCGAAGATGGTTGCAAATGCTTCAGCCTTGTCTTTTTGCACTCACGTGCTGGACTCCGCCATCATTGAGGATGGGGATGTTTGCAGAGCCTCCTCCTCCCGTTAGTTGTTTAATTGTCCACCACCATTTCCGACTGGATGTGGCAGGACTGCAGAGCTTTGATCTGATCTGTTGGTTGTGGAATCGCTTAGCTCTGTCTATAGCATGTTGCTTCCTCTGTTTAGGATGCATGTAGTCCTGAGTTGTAGCTTCACCAGGTTGGCACCTCATTTTTCGGTACGCCTGGTGTTGCTCCTGGCATGCTCTTCTACACTCTTCATTGAACCAGGGTAACCTGGCTTGTTGGTAATGGTAGAGTGAGGAATATGCCGGGCCATGAGGTTACAGATTGTGCTGGAATACAATTCTGCTGCTGATGGCCCACAGCGCCTCATGGATGCCCAGTTTTGAGCTGCTAGATCTGTTCTGAATCTATCCCATTTAGCACAGTGATAGTGCCACACAACACGTTGGATGGTGTCCTCAGTGTGAGGACGGGACTTCGTCTCCACAAGGACTGTGCGGTGGTCACTCCTACCAATACTGTCATGGACAGATGCATTTGCGACAGGTAGATTGGTGAGGACGAGGTCAAGTCGGTTTTTCCCTCATGTTGGTTCGCTCTCACACCTTCCGCAGGCCCACTCTGGCAGCTATGGTCCTGCCGAGCCACTCTTGGTGATGGACATTGAAATCCCCCACCCAGAGTACATTCTGTGCCCTTGCTACCCTCAGTGCTTCCTCCAAGTGGTGTTCAACATGGAGGAGGACTGATTCATCAGCTGAGGGAGGGCGGTAGGTGGTAATCAGCAGGAGGTTTCTCTTGCTCATGTTTGACCTGATGCCATGAGATTTCATGGGGTCCAGAGTCAATGTTGAGGACTCCCAGGGCCACTCCTTCCTGACTGTATATCACTGTACCACCACCTCAGGTCGGTCTGTCCTGCCGGTGGGACAGGACATACCCAGGGATGGTGATGGAAGAGTCTGGGATGTTGGCTGAAAGGTATGATTCTGTGAGTATGGCTATGTCAGGCTGTTGCTTGACTCGTCTGTGGGACAGCTCTCCCAATTTTGGCACAAGTCCCCAGATGTTAGTGAGGAGGACTATTGCAGGGTCGACTGGGCTTGGTTTAGCCTTTGTCGTGTCCGGTTTTATTCTTATTATGACTTTGTTTTAAGCAAGATTTTACAACTGAGTGGCTTGCGAGGCCATTTCAGAGGGCAATTAAGAATTAACCACATTGCTGTGGGTTTGGAGTCACATATAGGCTAGACTGGGTAAGGACGGCAGGTTTCCTTCCCTAAAGGGAATTAGTGAACCAGATGGGTTTTTATGACAATCCAGTAGTTTCATGGCTATTATTACTATTTTAATTCCAGATTTTATTAAATTAATTGAATTTAAATTCCCTAGTTGCCATGGCAGGATTTGAATTCATAACTCTAGATTACTAGTCCAGTAACATAACCACTATGCTACCACATATGTTTTCATATGTGTTTCTCTGTGCGTGTGCCTGTCTGTCTATCCACGTTCACTCTGCCCATGCTGACCCTAGTGGGTTGTGCCAGGCTGGGTTCAGTCCATGTTGAGGCAGAGTCCAAGTAGAGATCTCTGCACTTTAACACAAAACCCTCAAAAGATCACTCGCTGCTAGACCAGGACATTTCCATTCAGTACCAGCCACTCTTGTCTAACTGATTGCTCAATTGGTGCAGGATGATTATTCTGTTATGGCTGGTTTTATGCAGAATATCCATCCCTGGGACTGTACCTGAGACAACCTGAACTCATTTCCCCTTGGCACCCTCCCCAAGTGTCAGAGAGAGCAATGTTTCATCTTGTGAATGTACTGGATCTCAGCCAAGATCTCTGAGGCCAGTTAGATCCCGCCACAGAGAGAGGAGACTTTCACCGCATCTGTCTCAGTTGGACTAAAGCCCAGATGCTGTAGATAAAAGGATAGAGGGGACTGTACCAGTCGTCCTCATCAGAGAGAGGAGACTTTCATCCATCTGTCCGAGGAACTGAGCCAGATTGATAAATGGACAGTCTTGAAACCCACTGTCCCACCTCTATCTGTTACTGACCTCTGCTTTTGTTACTGTCACATTGTGTTTGCTCCGTCAGTCACACTTCACACCTGTCCGGGACTCCAGCATAAACTGAAATCATTTAGAAAATTAGCATTTCGTCCACAGTTCTAAGGAAGGGATTTATTCTGTATAGTCAATGCAGGTTGGTTGTGTGGTACAGCATCGGGCATTAGTAATGGTTTAATATCAGAAACTGTCAGGATTGTAGGAATTTGGGGAAAATTTTACCACAGATTCTAGGGATTGAAATTGTTGGGAGCTATGAGGTTTGTCGTTCCATGAGCTGGACACCCTGTAAGCTCTATGTTGCAGTCGTAGGAGGCAAGGCATTCTACGGGTGTAGCAGCGGGAGGTGCTGTTCTGGGTGTGGTGTAACAGAGGCTGCTGTTCTCCTTTATGGCTCAGAACTCCTGGGCAGGGCTTCTTCTTGCTCATGTGTGAGATCCAAGACTTTTGTGGTAAAAAAAGTGGAAGTGACTGCATGGCTGGAGGGCTTCCAGCCTCTACCGCCATCTCTGAGGCAGCATCATAGCAGTACTGCCTCTTTGTCAAAGCCCAGCATATGAGGTACTGGATGAAGTAGCTAATGATGATTAAGCTTAGTGCCCAGCACAGGATTTAGATATCTAGAACATTGTGATTGGCAGACAATATGGGCTCTTCCACCATGATGAAGGGAGATGTCCATCATGTAACTGATGAACCTCAGAGACTAGGGACCACAGTTGGAAGGTGTTATCAGGAGGCTAAGCAAGAGAACGTGTGCTCATATATCCAGGGCTTGATGCCTCTCACGATCGGGTTGCAGCGGGGCAAGCAGTTGTACCTGAAGCTCTACACCTCCAACTGGTGGAACCACCATTAAACGGGGTATGTTGTGTACATGCTGTAGTGAAGAGGGTGGTGTTAATGCACTCTCACATCTCACCGCTAATTTTGCTACTTACTATGAGACTCGTAAATAATTGCTGGTACCTGCTGTCAAACCTATCGAGGACTCAAAGCTATGGTTGTCAGTTGGTAACAACTAACTAGTGATTATGAGCCTTTGTGTGTGGGGTGGGTGGGTCGGGCGTTAAATTTCCTTTGGAGATTGTGGTGGCTCAAACACGGCGTACCCGGGATTGAAATTTGGAACCAAGTAAATGGACTATGGCAGATTTGGTAATCCGGTAACTGATCCAAGCTATTCTGTGAGTGTGGCAGTAGAGGGTGCTGTTCCTTGGGTGTACAATGGAGGGCATTGCACAACCAAAGAACTGCAGTGACACTGTTCTGTGGGGGGGGGGGCAGTAGAAGGCGCCGTTCTGTGGGTGGGGGGGGCAGTAAAAGGCGCCGTTCTGTGGGGGGGGGGCAGTAAAAGGCGCCGTTCTGTGGGGGGGGGGGCAGTAAAAGGCGCCGTTCTGTGGGTGGGGCAGTAGAAGGCGCCGTTCTGTGGGTGGGGCAGTAGAAGGCGCCGTTCTGTGGGTGGGGCAGTAGAAGGCGCCGTTCTGTGGGGGGGGCAGTAGAAGGCGCCGTTCTGTGGGGGGGGCAGTAGAAGGCGCCGTTCTGTGGTGGGGGGGGCAGTAGAAGATGCCGTTCTGTGGGGGGGGGCAGTAGAAGGCGCCGTTCTGTGGGGGGGGCAGTAGAAGACGCCGTTCTGTGGGGGGGGGCAGTAGAAGGCGCCGTTCTGTGGGGGGGGGGCAGTCGAAGGCGCCGTTCTGTGGGGGGGGGGGCAGTAGAAGATGCCGTTCTGTGGGGGGGGGCAGTAGAAGGCGCCGTTCTGTGGGGGGGGCAGTAGAAGGCGCCGTTCTGTGGTGGGGGGGGCAGTAGAAGATGCCGTTCTGTGGGGGGGGGCAGTAGAAGGCGCCGTTCTGTGGGGGGGGCAGTAGAAGACGCCGTTCTGTGGGGGGGGCAGTAGAAGGCGCCGTTCTGTGGGTGGGGGCAGTAGAAGGCGCCGTTCTGTGGGGGGGGGGGGCAGTAGAAGGCGCCGTTCTGTGGGGGGGGGCAGTAGAAGGCGCCGTTCTGTGGGGGGGGGCAGTAGAAGGCGCCGTTCTGTGGGGGGGGCAGTAGAAGGCGCCGTTCTGTGGGGGGGGCAGTAGAAGGCGCCGTTCTGTGGGGGGGGCAGTAGAAGGCGCCGTTCTGTGGGGGGGGCAGATTTCCCTGATCTGTCTACAGATTTCCTCTTCCATTTCCCTCCCACAATTGGGGCATCTGTGGTACAACCCCACTAGTGTGAAAATCCCTTTTTAAAATCTCTGTTCTCTAACCATATTCCCTCCTTCACCAATATTGACCTCCTCCTCCTTTCTTACCTATTCTGTCTTGCCTAAAAAATATTATAACCCAACAAGTTTATTTTATTCTGTGGGTGTAGAGCAGAGGAACTCTGTTCTGTTGATAGTGGAGTGGAGGACGCTGTTCTTTCGGTGTACGGTAGAAGGCGCTGATCCAAGGTGGGGCAATAGAGGGCACTGTTCTGTGAATTTACAGCAGAGGATGTTCACTAAACAAAGAGAATTTTAATTCCATTTGAATAAAAATCTTTTTTCAGTAATGATTGAGGAGCAGACGCTGGACAAATGTCTGCTTTTTTTTTCTGTGGGTGCTCAGTGCTGGGATCAGCAATTCCTGCTGGAGGCACTGGGAACATCGGTCACATGTACAGTACATGTGACCTGACTGTCAATGGAATAATAGAAACAATTGAATATTAAAAACTAGAAGACAGTGGCTTCTGAGGAGACGCGAGCTGTGCCTTGAAATGCTGCCCTCTATTTGAGCCTCAATTGCTGTTTCAATCAGTCCTGATAGGGTTTCTCCGATGTGATGTTTCCCAAACACTTTATCATGAAGTGCAGATCCTTTTAAAGCACTAAAGAAACTAAGCACCTCCTGCACAGACTGTGCAAACACAATACAACTAAGTCTTGTCTGGTCCGGAAAACGATGGAAATACTTGGCAGGCCTGTCAGCGTCAGAAGCAGAAAGACTAAAGTTCAGAATAGCGACCCTTCAACTCGATTTGATCCATTTTGATGCAGGGTCCCCCTTCGGTCTCTCTCAGATGCTGACTGACCTGCTGCGTATTTGCTATACTTCCCATAGTGTCGCGTTCCGAAAATGCATTGGCAGTTCGAGCTCCAAGTGGAGCTGCACTGTCCTCCCTCACAGATTGTGGCCAGAAGGGATGGAAGTGGGTTGTTGACAGGTATCAAATAATTCCATAGAGGTGGCGTTCTTTGCTTCAGAGTTTGCTGCATGCCTGTATCAGTGTGCTGAGACATCAAGTTGTTCACTCGCAATAAACTCTGGCCTTCAGCTACCTAATCTCCCCGTCCATTCCATTCCATTCAGCTCAGCCTCCGGGTGGCTGGATGGATTCAGCCATTTGCACTTCACTGACTTAATCTAAAATTAGAAAAAGGCAGCTGCCTATAATGTTGAATATTTGATAACATCAATCACAGGAGAGGCTCCCTCTTTGATTCCCAGCTATTTATTGACACACTTTAATCAGAGAATGCACTTAATCTTCTGAATGGAGTGCCTCATTCCTGCCCAACCTCACAGCTTCCAATACCTGCCCTGCTCTGCATCCTCTCTAATCTATAAGAACAAAATTAATTAAAAGAAAACAAACACTAAGTCTCAGCATCCGCCAGTAACTGCGTGCCTTTGGGAGATGTGCGGGCAGCTTGGGAGGTAACACTTCTAATTATATTTGCACTGTCCTGATGGGGCAGGAGACTCTCATTGAGCTGGTTGGATGTAGTGAGTTCCCACTCACTGCACAAAGTGTTAATATTATAGTGAACGGCACTGTATTTATTCAGTGGTTGTCTCCTCACATTGCTCTGAATACAGCGAAGTTTCTAACATTAGACCAACAAATATAGTCAACTGAAAGTCATGAATAATGTATTTCCTTTCTTCTTGAATTTGCAGTAACCTCTCGGGTAATCGACTCACCAGCCTGTCCTGGCAGCCCTTCAGAACACTCCGAATCTCTCAGCTGTAAGTACAAATCGCATGGATGTTGTAATTGTTCCAATCTCAGCTACAAGTTCTGTTTTTCTCTTCCTAACACTGAGGCGAGGTCTTCGGTCCGCACTGGCTGATCTATTGCTCATTCCAGGGAACTGTTTACCTCGCTCCTACTGACGGCTCCCATCGCTGGGACATTCCAGTAAACTAGTGTCTAACTGCATGATGCGGCTGAAAGCTGAGTGAAACTTTGAAGAACAGGAGTTCAGCTCTGTGCTGGCCATCATCCCCTTCCATCCTCTGCCAGTGTCCTCCTCTCCCCATCAGGAGGTCCTGGTTCTTGCTGGAGTATATTTCCATAGGTGCCAGGCATGCTCTGGTACCTCAGTCAAGTGCCCATCCTTCAGTGTGAACCTAGACAGGCTATATGATCATGGAGGGGATGTGGGCAGTACAGCCTATGTTAACCCTGTTCTCAGGAGGCTCCCACACATGCATCTTCCCGTGGGAGTCACTGGAGGAGTGGGCACATGGCTGATTTTTTCCTGCCGCCAAGCCCAGGGCCATTCAGGCCAAGTGTACCGCCTCAACTGCTGCCCTGGCTGAGATCAGAGAATGGCCGAGGGTGGGAAAGGGTGTTGAGTCCAACCCCCTCTGGGAAGGAAATTAAATGTGCTTTCAGCAGCCTCCATTGTAACAATTATAAATAAAAAGTTTAGCAGTCCTCGCCCGCCATGGAAGAGGCCGGTTTGCCACTTTCTTCTCAGTGCACCAGCCTGTGAAGATGCACTAGGCCTCTGAGAGGCCAGGGATACGGGAACTCACACCGCACGGAGTTCCTGCCCCTCCTGATCAGTGGCCGTTTGGGTGGGTGCAAACTCTTTCCCTAACAATCCCCACGTGGATCCCTGGCATAAGACCAGGATCCGGAATGTCCAGGTCCTGGCCTATTTTCCAGTCCTTCCACTGCATTCCTGCTGGAGTCATGGGAGTGTACCAGAAGAACTAAGGAATTGTGGCCCCTCTGCCTCACTACTCTGTCTCTTTCTCCTCCTCTTTACATCCCTCTGTCGTTCTTTACTGTTTTCTTTATCTTCCCCTCGCTCCTCCCTGTCTCTCATCTCCCTCTATCTCTCTTCTCTTTCCCTGTCTCTCTCCCTTTCTCTCTCCTTGTCCCTCTCTCTTTCTTTTTCTCTCATTTCTTTCCCTGTCTGTGCCCTCTCTTTCCCTCCATTTGTCTTTGACTCTTTCCTCTTTTGTCCCCATCGCTCTTTCCCTGTCAATGTCCTCTCGTCCCCTCCCTATTTCCTCTCTGACTCTCCCTGTCCCTCTCCTATTTTTCCATGTCTCTCTCTCCTTGTTTTCTCTCCATCTTATTCACTTTCCATTAGCAGTTGCTCCGGCCCTTGATTTTCATACGAAGAAATTTACTTGGGCAAAACTGATTTCTTAATTCCTGATTGTTCAGCCGACAACTGCTTCCTTTGGCTGCCTGCTACGAAAATACCAACCTGCAAATGTGTCTTTTGTGCATCGCTGTGCCCATTTATTTAAAGCGATACAACAGCTTTAGCTGTGAGTGAGCTGGAAACAGTCCGATTCCAGTAACTCATGAGGGGGCAATTTTAACCTAACTCACCTACTGGGAAACTGACAGTTTCAGGTGCAACATTGGTTTTATACCCCATCCGATTTTACTCTCTGTTAAAGTCAATGGAAAGCAATATTGGATGGGGTAAAACCAGCATGCCACCCATTCCCATGGGTTTCCCATTCAGCGATTTAGGTTAAAATCACCCCCTTCAGTGTCTGTATTCACCTCGGTTACATCCTAAATGGGAGGTTACTCGCATATGATCGATTCTGCTTTCCAAGCCTGTTGCACATTTCCCCTGGGCCAATGCACACTACATCTGGACCCCATCGGGTGTGCCTGCCAATGCCCATTACTCCTGGTCCCCAGTGTTTATGCGGTCCAGTGCCCGTTACTCCTGCCTCCTGGTGGTTAATCACCCCTCAGCCCATGCCTTTGGTACCCCGGTAGTAATTGGGCTGCAGGTGGAGTTACAATCTTGGTGCTGCCAGAATGCACCCGTGCATAGTACAGACTCTCCTGTGTGTATCGCATGACTGGTAACTCTGACATTTACCACTGACATATTTCAGACACTGTAGGAAATTACAGCCATGTGTGTTTCAATTGGTGCTGCCATGGTGCAAGTTATTAGAGCGAATGATATCACATGGGTTCCCACACACACAATACCTCACTACTAAGTCCCTGATCTCAGCTGTGTCTGTGCACAGGCCTGGCTCAGGGACCTGGTGCAGAAGTCTGCCCTAATGGACTGGTTCAGAAGCCTGGTACCTCCCCATGAGCGGTAGGGGAAGAATCAGACTGACGGTCAGATCAGCATTGGTGGAGGTGTGGGAGAAAGTTGCTCATCTAACCTCCTTGAATTTCTTTGGAGTGTGGTTCAAGGAGATTGGGAAAAATGGACAAACAATGGCTTGTTTGCTGAAAAAAAGAGAGCAGCGCGATCCATCTTGGAGATTAATTTTTCTGAATCCAAACTTTGTCCTCTGTCTTTTGTGACTTCCCAGGATTTTGGTCAGAAACCTATTCAACTGCAGTTGTGACATCCGTTGGATCCAGCTGTGGCAGGAGGCAGGTGAAGCACAGCTGGAACGGCAGCAGCTGTACTGTAAGACAGATGGAGCCAATATCCTTCTCTCTCAGATGAACATCACACAGTGCGGTAGGTATCGTTCAGACACGGCTGAGAAAACTCATTCCTGAACGGAGAAAGCAGAAAACGTTTCAAGAAACATTAATGGGCAAGACTAGCTTTTGTAAATGTCTGAACCAAATTCTGTGTGGCAAAATCCAATTTGCTTTTAGGGTCCTGATATTCCTCTCCAATGCACTTTTGGTGCAATGGAGAGGGAGAGGGGCTAAGATCCTTAACGATGGATCTCCACCCTTTTTACATTGTTCGGGGGCCTATCCCATTCGGGGAGGGGTGTGAGGGGAGCACCGACACCTGCAACAAGTGGAGGCATTGTAAAAGGATAGAAATGGGGGTTAAGGAGCCTGACAATTCCTCCTGCCCCATTTTTCTCTCAGCTGGGTGCCCATTTTCAGGGGCATCTGAAGAAACTGTTGGCCCCCACCCCCAACCCCTCGGATCACAAGAAGGCCTAAAATGGTAAGTGGCCTTCTTGCCCCCGCTCCCCTTACAGGGGCCCATTGGATCCTCAGGGCTGGAGATCTTCTGACTGCTGTTTTGGGATGCCTTTCTGCCCACTTCCAGGGGCAGGTTTACCCCCACAAATACCAGCGAGTTCAGGTCAGTTGCAGGGCACTTCGGATACATTGTGTTCGATTAGCGTCCCAGCACAATGGTGGGGGGAGAGGAATATCAGGGCCTATGTGTTTTGAATGGCTGAGCAGCATACCTAAATCCCTGAGAAGGTCATGGAACAGAAAAGGAACACCAGGAACAAGAAAGGGTTATTGGGCCATTCTGCCGATATAACTGACCTAAATACAATCGACTCCTGTTAATTCAAAGTCGTTTTTCACTCAAAGAAAATTTAAATTATCTGCAAGTTCAAATTAAGCTCTTTTAAGAAAACAACACAGGGGGGCAATTTTTTTTGCACAGTTTTCAATTTAAATTAATGAATAATTCAAATGAAGCAACTTTGAATTAAGAGTAGGCTGTATCTGCATAACTGATGCGCACAACAGACCTAAATTCTTCTGCAAGTCTTCAGCTGCAGACACTGTGCCCACTGCTCTCTTTTTTGTGTTGATTGTAAATTAAATACATTTAAAGTAGAAATCACTAGGGGGTCCAAGCACTGACCCTATGGTACTGCACTCAACACCTCCCCTCAGTCTGACGTCACTCCTCTCAAGGGTTTTGTCTGTTTCTTATTCTGTAACAATATTCTTATCCAGTCCTATGTTCTACCCTGGTTTCCCTCGGCTTCTAGTTTAATTAGAAGTCTTTCATGTGGAACTTTGTCAAAAGATTAATGAAATTCTAAGTAGCAGATTCAAAAGTAACTTTCAAAAGGGAACTAGATATATACTTAAGGAGGAAAAATTTGCAAGGCTATGGGGAAAGAGCAGGAGAGTGGGACTGATTGGTAGCTCTGTCAGAAAGCCAGCACAGGCACAATGGGCCGAATGGCCTCCTGTACTGTATGATTCTAAGAAATAAATGATATCGTGGGGAAATCAGCTATGTACTTTATTCTAAATGCGACAACTTTACAAGGAGTAGAGGAGCAGAGAGATTAGGGGTTCAGATAAACAGATCTTTTAAAGTGTGAGGAAAAGTTGATAAAGTTTTTTTTTAAAAAAGCATATGGATTCTAGGTTTTGTAATAAAAAAAAAGCATAGAATACAAAAGCAAAGAAGTAATGCTAAACATATACAAATTATTGGTTAAGCCACAGTTAGAATTTTGTGCCCAGTTTCTGGTGCCTTACTTTAGGAAGGATATCAAGGCAATGGAATGGGTGAAGAAGAGATTCACTAAGATGATACCATGGACGAGAAGCTTTAGTTACCAGGAGAAACTGGGGTTTTTCATTACAGTCAAGAAGGCTGAAAGAAAATCCAATAGAGATGTTCAAAATGATGAGGGACTTTGATAAAGTAAATCAGGAGAAACCATTTCCATTGGTTAGTGAGATGGTAACTAGAGGACATAATTCACCAGAACAATAACAAGAAAGACTAAGAGAATTTTTTTTATGCATTAGCTTGTTAGAAAATGGAATGCCCTACCAGAAACAGTCGAGGAAGCAAAATCCCATAATAGTTTTTAAAAGGGAAGTGGACAAATATTTGAAAAAGGAGGTCTGGGGAAAGGGCAAGGACTGAGACGAATGGGATAGCTCTTTCAGAGAGCCAGCACGGGGTGTGATGGGCCAAACGGTCTCCTCCTGTGCTGTAAAATTATCTGTTTCTGTGATTATTGTGCAGGATCTGCCCCTTCTAACTCCATGCTGAATGTTCTTTATTAAGCTATTGTTGTACAGGTTCTTGTCCAACTTACCCCTATTCTTTGACCTGTCAGTGATGTTAATGGGCCTGTAGATGTCTGCCTCAGATTTGATCCCCTTTTTAGTGTAGACGTTATGTTTGCTGCTTCCAGCCCTGTGGAACCTTAAATGGCTCTTTCATGATTAGCACCCTAGGATATACGCCATCCAGCCCAGGAGATTTGTTGATGTTCAGTCCCTCCAACCAATCAATTATCTCTACCTCGTGAATCTCGAGTTTTAATGTAGAATATTACAAGGGGGAGTGATCCTATTGTACAGCCTCCAGCAGCTTCTGTCCCTGACACAGGATTCTGACATAGTTAAGGCAGAAGATAGTGTACGTTTTATGTGTTTCACCCCCTGCTTTAATCTCCTCCTCGTTCCCTCAACACAGTCAGTTGAATCTGTAAGGGTGTCCGCACCGGATGAAACTGATGCATTTTTTCTGCTGTGTAGAATTGCCGGAGATCAGCGTGAGTCATAGTAATTTGACGGTGAAGGCGGGAGAGGACGCCGTGGTGACATGTAACGGATCGGGCTCTCCACTCCCTGACGTAGATTGGAACGTCACTCATGTACACTCCATTGGCATCCACCAGGTGAGAGAAAGACTGACTCACATTTATGCAGTGCCTTTCACAAACTCAGGATGCCTCAAAGCCCTTCACTGTCAATGAAGTACTTTTGAAATGGAGTCACTGTTGTAATATAGGAAACGCGGCAGTCAATTTGTGCTAATCTCCCACAAACAGCAATGTGACAATGACCAGATAATCTGTTTTAGTGATGTTGGTTGAGGGATAAATATTGGCCAGGGCACTGGGGTGAACTCCCTGCTCTCCTTCGAAATAGTGTCGCAGGATCTTTTACGTGCACCTGAGTAGGCAGACAGTGCCTCGGTTTAACGTCTCATCCAAAAGGCAGCACCTCCGACAGTGCAGCACTCCCTCGGTACTGCATTAGAGTGTCAGCTTAGATTTTCTGCTCAGGTCTCCGGAGTGGGGCTTGAAACCACAACCTTGTGACTCAGAGGCGAGAGTGCTACCACTGAGCCACGACTGACACCTCTTATCACTCGTACTGGTCAATCAGTGCATTTAGATATAATTGGACCCGGAATGACATCAGGAATTATGTTCCTAGTCAAAGTAACAGTTGTAAGGTTGAGTAAAATCTGTTTGTGAATAAGTGTGGTACAGCAAAGACTTGTTCAGTACTCCAACTACCAAAACCATTCCCTCCTGTTGTGCGCAGCCTGCCTGTGAGATCCAGCACAGTGAGGTTTGAATTCTGCCATTTTATATTTAAAGAGGACATCTGTCCTAATGAACTGCCTTGTAATCCTCTGTGTGATCAAGGAGATTTTGGTACACATGCTGCTGTCTTTCACTGGTGAGATATTGGCCTAGATTTTCCGCTGGAGCCTGTTTAAATCCGCTGGCTCCTTTCTTGTTCTCTCCTCGCTCACCATTTCCAGGATTTCCTGCTGGAAGTGACGGGCACACAGTCTGTCTGCCTATATATGGTCGGACATTGTGAAATGTTATGCCAATGATTGAAACATCATCCAACGTAGCTTCTGTCATTTGCACCATAGCAGCGCTGGATGTGAGGGACACCTGTTCATCCCTGGTGTACAGGTTGCTATGGACAGCAGAGGGTCCCTTTAAAATCCAAATGCTCAAAAAGCCTCTGCAATCGATCGTGGCCACCAGGACCTGCCATAGTCAATCTCCACACCGCCACCCCTCCCCATCCCAAACTCTTAGAATCCCTGGAAGAGGCTGGGAAACCATCTGGAACGTGCAAATGACTCTCAATCTAGATAGTTGGCCAGGACCAGGGCTTATCCCGGTGCCAGGAGCAAGTCCTGCTGAGGCGTGCCACGGTTTTGCCAGCAGAAAATCTAGGCTCCTGTTATTCGGTGGATTAGAGGCTTTTGGGAGGTACATCCTGAATTTATCTGGTACCAGTTTTTCTTCCATATCTTACAGCCTGTTCATTTGTTATGGGCAAATCAGAGATAAGGGGAGTTTCCCTTCATGCGAAGCTGTGTTGGACCCTGAGCCCATTTTGGGCTCTGAAAAAATATAAAACCAGCAGGCGGGAAAATACAAGAGATGATTATCAGCCATTCAAAAATCATCAGTAATATAATTCAGAAATCAAATATCTTCTTTCTCCATTATTTATTGCCTGTCGGAGCCTTATTGAGCCACGGGCCTACTGCTGGGCTGCTGCTCTTGTAGCGGTGCACAGGAGAGACAGAAGCTGACCTACCTTCTACTCGGAAACTCCCCAGATGGCACCTGCTAACCTCCAGAGCTTGCCAGGTGGGGAATCAGAGGTGCCACCCTGAATCCTGCCAGCTCGTGGCACTGGCACACCAGCATAGAACCAACATTTGCCAGTGAGCCATCGGCTGCTGAGAACTTACCAAACAATCACCTCCGACTGAACGCTAATAACCGCAGAGCTGACGGACAGGATAGAATCCAGCCACAGTTAACAGTCGGTTAATGTTAAAGCTGCAAATATATGTAAAACACATTGTACGATTATCAAACTCCTAGATAACTCTCCTCCCCCTTTCATATCATTGACACCCGACTGTGGTTTCATTTATGTCTCTGTTGTGATTCTGGGTTGTGTATATATAGAAATTATTTTGTTGGGGGAGGGGCAGACATCAATCATTTACTTCAGGGATCTGAATAAGCAGTGGGAGTGAAGCTGTCGAGTATTTTATTCTGAGAATCAGATTATCTGCTTCATCATTCCTGCTCACCGTTAAATTTTGTAATCTACGGTGCTGTTATTTTCAACAAATGGAGTGAAGTCTGTTGTTGCTGAGAGCTGTTGTTTACCTGAGGTCCCAGTTGTTTGCAGTAGCTGCTGACTATAGATTGTGGGGGTGGCGGTGGCGGGGGGGGGAGGGGCTTCCTGACATTTCCAGGGGGCTGATGTTGCTGAGGACTTATTATTATTGAGGGTTGCTGTTGAGATGCTGTCATTGTCGAGGGTCCCTGTTGCGAGGGATGCTGTCATTGTCAAGGGTCGCTGTTGTCGAGGGCTGCAGTCGTTGTCTAGTAACACTGCTCAATATAGTAACACTCCTCAGTATAGTAACACTACTGTGTATGATAACAGTAACACTCCTCAGTACAGTAACACTGCTGAGTATGGTAACACTGCTCGGTATAGTAAGATTTATATAAAGCCATGGTACACTATTGAATATCAGTACTCTACTTGGTAATACTGCCCTACATATTAATACTGCCCTACATATTAATACTGCCCTACATATTAATACTGCCCTACATATTAACACTGACCTACATATTAATACTGCCCTACATATTAATACTGCCCTACATATTAACACTGACCTACATATTAATACTGCCCTACATATTAACACTGACCTACATATTAATACTGCCCTACATATTAATACTGCCCTACATATTAATACTGCCCTACATATTAACACTGCCCTACATATTAATACTGCCCTACATATTAATACTGCCCTACATATTAATACTGCCCTACATATTAATACTGCCCTACATATTAATACTGCCCTACATATTAACACTGACCTACATATTAACACTGACCTACATATTAACACTGTTAGATACATGATTTTCATGCCAATGAGGCCCTCTGACTGTAGTAGTCTTGGAAAATCGTGTGTAAATTCAAGTTACTTATCAAGTGAAATGGAGCTTGTGGTAACATTGGCAAATGAAAGAATTGTCAAGTTGAGCAAAGGGTATATTAAGGAACCCTTCTTTGATGAAACCTGTCTGATTGTAAAATGATTGACAATCTGTTGGTGCTAGAATGTAACAGGCAGGGTGTCAGGCAGCCTTGTTGTTTGAAATGTTGTTGTGTTTTAACAGCTAACATGCAAATTTAGAAAATTCCGATGGTGTTTTTCTGATCTCCAACATTCACAGACTACGTTTCGCGTGAAATAACTCAACAAAACCTCAGACCTTCAAAGTCCTCTCTCTTCACAAAAGAAAACAAGATAAGAAAATTTATAGCAAGCTCTGAATATTTAACAGGATCAAGGGCTGATTGTCAATCATGGAGATCCCAAAGCCTCGATTTATATCCTGGACCATATTAACCAGTCGTCTCTCACTAGGATCGACAGGGCATCGTGGCACTTGCTGAATTTCAATCCGTTTTTGTAAAATAATAACAGCTCAGTAAAGATAGTCTTTTTGTTTGTTCCTCTTTTCTGCTGGTTTATCTGTCCCTGGCTCTGTAGCTCCCTCCAGTCACAGTGAGGGGACGGCCTAAGTGGCCATCACCGGCGGCCACCAGCGTTGTCCTTGGATGATTCCAGGAGCCGAAGAACATTCTACTTAGGTACAGCAAGTCTGTCCCTTTCCGGCAGATCAATCCCACTTTTCTGCGTTCTCACCATATCCTTCAATCCCATCTCAAAGCGGTAACATCTAATTGCCCCTTGAACCCATTTAAACCCTCCACTTCATTGTCTTTCCCTGGCAACTAATCGCACAGCGTGACTACCCTTTGTGTGAAAAGATTTCCCTTCTTACTCCTAACTTCCTCATTTTTAACTTCTGCCCCCTGAGATTTGAACCTGTCACCACACTGAATTAAATAGTTGCTGAAAAAAAGAGGACTATAAATTATGGCATAGGAAGCGAGCAGGAGGATGGGATTAGAATATGTGGCTCATTCGTGGAGAAAAGCACTAGCACAAACTTGATGGGCCGAATGGCCTGTTTCTGTGCCAGCACATTTTAATGATTCCAATTTCAACCAACATCACCTGAATCAGGTTAACTGGTTATTCATCCCATTGCTATTTGTGGAATCTTGCTGCAGAGTTTGCTTGCTTAATGTTAATCACTGCAGTTTAGAGTAATTCATTGAGAATGTGATATAAAAATAAGGTTTGCAAAATACTAATTAATTTGCCTGGCGCTCCTGTTAATAACCAAGCGCAGCCTCAATCATTGAAATAAATCTAGCAGATTGTGGGGGGCCTCTAGACTTACTATCTGGAAGACAAAGGACATTGTAATAGGTGAGGTATTTATAAGCAATAAACTGGAGCAAACACCAGTGATTACATTAACTGTCTGTTGGGGAAACTGCAGGAAAGCAAAAAGTAGGATTAAGATGAATACTGTTGTAGTCACTAATCATTCGCTCCCTTTCTCTTTAGAATCACACTGTGATTGTAATCCTCATATCCTGACCTTTAAAACAAGGATGAATTAAATTGAGGCAATTTTATGATTTGCGAGGTGATGCTGCAATAAATTTGCAGATGCCAGCCTCTGAGTAGCTCCCAGTCTACTATTGCTTTGCTTATTGGTGCTGCCTGGAGAAGGTGTAAGTTAGGATACTAACGAGCTTGGTGTGCAGTAGTTCCACAAGCTGCCTTGCTAACTGTTCAGTATTTGGGTTCCTTTCACATTTTATACTGACACTCAGTGTGCATTATTAAAATGAAGTCTCAGGGTAGTCAATGGAACAGCCCAGTGTGTTACTTAGGCAGCCAGAGCAGTGGGACACAGGCCCCATTCCCCAGTCAATGGCGAGTTAACTGATGTCAGCTAGGCCTTCTACAATTGTCCTGAATGCTCGAGGGTGGGAAGGGAGAAATTGGGTCAATATTCCTGCTCCTTATCACTATCCAATGCCTATTACTGGAAGGTGCATGTATACGGATGTCGAGTGAGGTTAGAGTCAGACCTGGCTATGGTCAGATAGCCTGCTCACTGTTTAGGCACACACGTAAGGAAATAGTTTGCATTTATATAGCACTTTTCACATCCTCAAGACATCCCAAAGCATTTCATAGCCAATGAATTAATTTTGAAGTACAGTCACTGTTGTTTTTGGAGGCAACCTCTAATTTGCACACAGCGAGGACCCATGAACAGCAAATGAGAGAATGTTTTAGTTGGCTGAGAGATGAATACTTGTCAGGTCACCGGGAGAACTCCCCCGCTCTTTGTTGGAGAAAATGCCGGGGGCTCTTTTGCCTTCACTGGAGCAGGCAGATGCATCTCATCTGAAAGACAGCACCTCCAACAATGCAGCACTCCCCGAGCACTGCACTGATGTGGTAGCCTGGATTATGTGTCCAGGTTCTGCAGTGGAATTTGAAACTATAACCTTCTGACTCCGTGCCAAGAGTGCTATCACTGAGCCAGATATTATGTTTGGCTTACAGAACAACAGCGACTGCACTTCAAAGTACCTCAACAAGAGTCAGTGCCCTTGAATGCTTACTCCAGCGAGAATCAGAGTCCGTGTAATCATATCCTAGTGACAGTCAGCATAATGGAACCTTATTTTAGTGAGAGTTAACACCTAGGAACCATATCCTGGTCAGTGTCAGCACCTTCAGACAGGTGGTAGAAAATCTGGGGAGTGGGAAAGTACAAAAAATATTATATTCTTCGCCAGGCTTTAGCAGCTGAAGATTTAAAAACCTCTCTGACTGCGACACCATTCAGATGCTGATAATTCTTATTAATTATCTCAGAATTTTCCACACCTGACTTCACCTTTAAGTGTTCAGTCTTGAAATGGGGCTCAAGTATGAATATGCAAATGTAGTTAAATGAATGTTTTGGCTGTGATCATATCACAGAATGTCATGAAGGATAAAGAGTGTAAAAAAAAATTAGCTGCACTGATTATATGTCGTCTCCTTACAGAGAGGGTACTGTTTAATGTCCCACAGAGTGCCAACTGTGCCTGTAAATGAGAATGGCTGGGGTGAAGGGGATCTATTTAGACTATTTAACCATTGGATTCAATTTATGAGGGATAAATCCCCCGCTCTTCATGATGTTGGATTACTACAGGCAATAAGGCCTCACTGCCAGGTGCGTTTAACCTTCATTGAAGTTAGATGATGTGTGTCAGAGGTCTTCAATGGCTGCTCCTTCAGTTCCCTCCAGGACATGCTGTACTCTCTTTCTGTCATTGTAGCTGGTTTCAGTTAGAGAACGGGACATGAAAGAAAAGCAGCTCATTTAAACACAGGAAAAATAGGTTACTGATGAATATAGTCGCACTGGAAACAAATCCGAGAGTGTACATAATGAGGCCTGCTCCATCTGAGGTCGGCCACAAGCTTTAATTCACATTTTCTGTGTTACATCATATAAAATTCATCAAGATCTAGATAATTATTTTAGTGAGAATAACAAATCGAATGGTGTATTCGGGAAGTTTGAATTTTAAACGGCTGTTGTCCAATCTCGTTGCAAAACCAGACGACGAGTCTCGTCTCACAATGCAGGGCACCAACAAGTTTCAAAAGGAGAGAAGATGAGTAGATCAGGAAGAAATGGCTAATCAAACCTAGGTAATAAAGACCTGCAGGATGTAGGAGGAAGGGAATTCTGAGGAACGTGAGAGGATCCACCACTTTAGGGTCCTGGGGAAGAATGAATTAGAGTAGGAGTCTTGGTTTCAACACATTGAGGATGCAAGGATGAGGAAGGGTATGTAGGGCAGGCTATTTGTAGCTTAGGAAGAACAAGAGAGTACACAAAATCCCATAGACAGACATCTTCAGGATTTCCCCAAAGGCTTTCCAAGGCCCCCTGAGTGTGGGGGAATCCCTGCATTGGAACTCCGACTGCTCCCTAAGGAAGTGTATTCAATGCAAAAGACTTATTACTGTGACCCACTACATGATTTAGTGCTCAGCCGTCCATTTAATGAGTGATAATCTTGTGAAGGGCCCAGGTGAGTGCTCGTGACACAATGCTGTGAGTATCCCATGGAGCGTGGCTACGACCGACCGCTGATCTGAAGTAATTTATGGAGCTGGGAGCCAGGGTTTTATTTTTATATCACTCATTAATGAGTATGTCTTTGAATTATAGGACAGCCTGTGTTTTAATTAACCTAATTTGCATACGTAAATTACTTCTAATTAACATAATTAATATGATTTCCATAATACACAACAAACACACTCTCCATGTATCTTTACACCAGAATTTTTTTTGCATTAATGAAAGTTTACAAACATTTACAGTAATAATGTTGACACAAAGACTGCTGCTCCCCTCCTGCTCTCTACCGAATGGAAACTCCACAGTATCATCAGTCAAGTGCCCTTCCTTCATCCCCCCCACCCCGTGGTCCCAGGGCAAGATTCCTTCCTAAACTACTATGAAGCATTTCTCCCCCTTTCTGTCCATCTTTCAGCACCGCACACACTATCTGCATACGGAGGGCAGGTGACTCGTTCCCACAGCTCTGCTAAACTAACACCCTCGGAATACATAAAAATGGTCCCACAAAGCCTGGAAGTGGGCCCAGGGAATGTGTGAGAGCAGAGCTGGGATGTGTGAGAGCAGGCTAGAGTGATCTCCTGGACTAGTTTCGATCGCCTAACAGGTCGGAGAGGAATATACCAGATTTTTTTTCCCCCAAATTGGCCTGGGTTTTTAATCTGGTTTTTCGCCTCTCCCAGGAGATCACACGGTTTTGGGTGGGGTGGGGAGTCTATATATTGTGATAAGGTATCACAATTGTGTGGGACAGGCTGGATGGACCAGAGGGTCTTTTCCTGTCCATCATTACTTGTATGTTCGTAGGCCCCGGGCTGTGTGAGAGCAGGCCCAGGGTATATGAGAGAGCAGGCCCGGGCTGTGTGAGAGCAGGCCCGGGCTGTGTGAGAGCAGGCCCAGGGTATATGAGAGAGCAGGCCCGGGCTGTGTGAGAGCAGGCCCGGGCTGTGTGAGAGCAGGCCCAGGGTATATGAGAGAGCAGGCCCGGGCTGTGTGAGAGCAGGCCCGGGCTGTGTGAGAGCAGGCCCAGGGTATATGAGAGAGCAGGCCCGGGCTGTGTGAGAGCAGGCCCAGGGTATATGAGAGAGCAGGCCCGGGCTGTGTGAGAGCAGGCCCGGGATGTGTGAGAGCAGGCCCAGGGTATATGAGACAGCAGGCCCGGGCTGTGTGAGAGCAGGCCCAGGGTATATGAGAGAGCAGGCCCGGGCTGTGTGAGAGCAGGCCCAGGGTATATGAGACAGCAGGCCCGGGCTGTGTGAGAGCAGGCCCGGGCTGTGTGAGAGCAGACCCGGGATGTGTGAGAGCAGGTCCAGGATATATGAGAGAGCAGGCCCGGGCTGTGTGAGAGCAGGCCCGGGCTGTGTGAGAGCAGGTCCAGGATATATGAGAGAGCAGGCCCGGGCTCTGTGAGAGCAGGTCCAGGATATATGAGAGAGCAGGCCCGGGCTGTGTGAGAGCAGGTCCAGGATATATGAGAGAGCAGGCCCGGGCTGTGTGAGAGCAGGTCCAGGATATATGAGAGAGCAGGCCCGGGCTGTGTGAGAGCAGGCCCGGGATATATGAGAGAGCAGGCCCAGGGTATATGAGACAGCAGGCCCGGGCTGTGTGAGAGCAGGTCCAGGATATATGAGAGAGCAGGCCCGGGCTGTGTGAGAGCAGGCCCGGGCTGTGTGAGAGCAGGTCCAGGATATATGAGAGAGCAGGCCCGGGCTGTGTGAGAGCAGGCCCGGGATATATGAGAGAGCAGGCCTGGGATGTGAGACCGTGACTCTGAAATGTATCAGAGCAGATCTGAAGTAAACTTGACGTGGACCCTCCTACATTCTGTTGCTCTGTACTGCCAGAATGGGATCCGAGTTTTTAGTACACTGAGGGTCAAGGATAACGTGAATGCAAGCAAATTATTTATTTCAGACTGTGCATGTAGGACAAGAAGGAATTCAGACTGTGTGTGTAGGACTTGAGGGGATTTGAACTGTGCACGTAGGACCAGGGGACACAGATACAAAACTAACGAGCATGAAACTCTGAGCATAATCATTCCTATTCAGCCCTGAATTCCAATTAATAACACTCTCGCCTCTGAATCTGAAGATTGTAGATACAAATCCCATTCCAGGACTAAAGATCAGAATCTAGGCAGTACTGCATTGTTAGATGTGCCATCCTTCGCATGAGAAGTTAAACCAAGATTTCTTCTGCCTGTTCGGGCGGATGTTAAAGAGGCCATGGTACCATTGCATAAAGAGCAAGTTTTTTTCTGGTGCCCTGGTCAACCCGCACAAACAAATAACACGTTAACTGGTCATTCATCCTATTGCTGTACGTGGGATCTTGCTTTGTGTAAAATGGCTGCCTCGTTTGTCTACAATTGCTGTAATAGAAAGTAATTAATTGTACATGAGGCACTTTGAGCTATTTCTGAGAGATATAAGATGCTACATTATCACAAGTTTTTTTTAATTGAGATTGTCTGGCAAAATTTGTAAAGTTAATTTCTGACTTTTTTTGTATTGTAAAGGAATTCTTTTGATTTTTTTGTGTGGACAACTTGAAACAATTGTTCAAATAAACACCATCTGACATAACTTACATTTTACTAGCTCTGCCCTTGTAGAGGCTAATGTGGTTGGGGTCTAACAATAAACTCAGCTGCAGGTACTTGTGTACTGGAGTTTGCGTAGGATTCCCACTGCGTCTTTGGTCTATTTAGATGCAGAAATACTGTTACCAGACCAGACGTCTACGGGCTAAAATGACTAATAATTATTTAGAAGTAGCGCACACTAACTTTACAGAAGTTTAGGAACTTTGCAAAATGATGGTCACAAGCTAATATTTTACACAGACACAGCGTGGAGAAGTTCAATCAACAGCCCTAAGCTCTTCCCAAAGAAAAAGTCTTTTGTAGTTTAAAAGCAGTGAACTCCAGTTTGTTGAGGTCTCACCTTGTGGTGCCTGTCACACTGACCTCTTTCTTCTGACAGGCTCAGGTTAAGAAGTAAACTGCAGGACTAAAGACAAACTCCAGCTTTAAATTCACTGTTCCTTTGAAGTTAAAACCGCCAATCAAACTTGATAAATTTAATGTCAAAGCTATAATAGCATTTTGACAGGTTACAATAGCGTACTCTTATTATTTATCCAAAGGTAAAAATACAGTAGAAACATAGAAATATACAGCACAGATGGAGGCCATCATGTCTGTGCTGGCTCTTTACTAGAACAATCCGAAGCTAATCCTGCTGTCTCCTCGTAGTCCTGTATCTTCCCTTTGCTTCAAATATTCATTCAATTTTTCTTTAAAAGGTGCAGCGGTCTCTGTCCCAAGTATTCCACGTGGCAAAGCATTCCATGTTCCAACAACTCTCTGTGTAAAGAAATTTCTTCCTCACTCTCTTAGCGACAAATTAGACACCAATGTGTTACAAGCACACCCCCATAGAACGCTAATGATTAAGTACACAAGCACTGTCTGAGATGTTAGCTGGTTTAACACCTTGTGGATGCAAACCAAAGGATGCAACACCAACCAACTTGCGTCCTACCCAGCTACGCACAACCATCTAAAATACCCAATCTAATTCACACATAGATCAAAAGAAACTTGTCAAGGATTGGCCAATCTGCGGTGGCCACTTTAAAGTCAAGAGACTTTGCTACTTTTTTCACTGTTTTTCCCCCCTGCAGTTTAACACTCCTCTTCTCTCTGTGCTGTCACACTGTGAATAGCTTGCCTTTCACTGCTGATTCTGTGAGACCTGCAGTTTCTTTTTCTTCGTCGATTTGCGCTCATCAAAAAGACAGATGATGGCTTAGCAATGACTGGATTAACGACAGCACTGAGTGCTCTCGGGTCAGGTAAATTATACGTTAGAAATCATGTAGGACCTGCCCTGACACTTGACTTTACCATAAAAACAAATCTCTAACTTGATCCAGATGAACACCCTTCACCGTATTGGAATGACAACCCCATTTCTTGAGCTGCTGTGTCTCTTAGTGAGATTGTCTAATTAATCTAATTGCACGGTAACCTCATATTTATTGACAACAAACTCATCGGACTGTATCCCTCCTACACCAAGAGCAGAGCACAGCCACGCTGTGGGACTTGTCATTGTCACCTGTGCACTCTTGGAAGAGGATTAGTTCGGTCCCAGTGGAGTCCATGTGATTACAATTTCTCTGCAAAATTGACACCTTGAAGAATGATCAAAAAGATAATCAAGTGATTATCTGGCACATTGGAGACTGAAAGACTGGAATCGCAACAAGTATTTGGAATATGTTATCCTTGATGGAAAAGAAATAGGGTTAGGGCTTTCTGAAATTAGAACAATGGCTTTCAAACTGTCTTTTGTGAAGAGTGCCTGGAAATATTGACCCACTCCTTCGGGTTGCTTGTCCTAAGGCTTCCTAAATACACTACAAATGACCCAAAGATATACAGCACTAAATGCATTTTTATCAGCTTGGGCAACAGTAACACTGTGCTTGTTAAGAAATACAGTAAAAGTAGAGGGTTCTTAAGAAGCTTCCTCAGAGATACTGCTAGTATTAATGTAGTTAACACTCCTCATACTGGTAATGTAACACTTTGACTGACTGGCCTAATCTGGACCAGAGTTGCAGTGTACCTCAGTTGTTGTCCTGTACTGATTTTAGTGATCCATGGTCAGTCTTGGTTAAATGTGTATCGCAACGGTCCTCCTTGTTAACTTCCAGCACCAGAAACCTACACTCGGCTCCATACAGGAGAGCCAAGGATTCCTCCAGTGATTGACTACGCAAGGAATCGAGGAGAGGGGCAACGGGAGATGTGGGGCTTGCTAAGAGAAAGCGAAGGAAAATCAGAACAGAAATGGGGACACACTGAGCTTCCAGCATCTACTGGAAGCCAGACTAAGAATGACATCTGCCAGGGACAAGCTCCCTACACAGTCTGCCATGGTCGGAGAGTGAAGTGTAGTTGAGGAAAAGAAAGAAAGACGTGCATTGATATAGCACCTTTCACGACCACAGGACCTGCCAAAGCACTTTACACCCAATGAAATACTTTTAGTCACTGTTTTAATGTAGGAAACGCGGCAGGCAATTTACGCACAATAACCAGATCATCTGTTTTTAGGTGTTGGTTGAGGGATAAATATTGGCCAGGACACCAGGGAGAACTCTCCTGCTCCTCTTCGAAACAATGCCACGGGATCTTTTACATCCACCTGAGAGGGCAGACGGGACCTCAGTTTAACATCTCATCCAAAAGATGGCACCGCCAACAGTGCAGCACTCCCTCAGTACTACATTGAAGTGTCAGCATAGATTTTGGGCTCAAGTCCCTGGCCTGGGGCTTGAAGGAGACCAATCTGAGTGAGACATTAACTTGTTTCATCCACTGCAGGCTCAGTGTTCAGAAGAACATCTAGGGATCTACTACAGAGATTGATTTTTCTAAAAATTTGTCTGAGCTTCAAATCCGAATAAAACAAGTGGCTGTTGTGATGTGCAGGCATCACGTGAACTTTTAATTTGTACCAGAGGCAAGTTATTGGGGAATGTCGGGACTCCATCCAAGGTGCGTTATCCCTGGAGTCCTTGGTCCTCATTAATTATTACCTGGATTTTTCAAGGTTTCCTGTCTTTGCTTTGCAAGCTCCAGGTGTGATCAGTTGGGAATTCTTTCTTTCCTTGTTTTTTCCTCTCTGCCAGACCAACAATAATCTGACAACGGTCTCGGCGGTAAATCTGACCCTATTTAATGTTGATCAAGAGGATAACGGAAAGCTGCTGACGTGCATCGCAGAGAATGTGGTGGGGATGACGAATGCCTCGGTGCTGTTACACGTTTACTGTGAGTACGGTTTCAATGGCAGCTCATTCCTGTCGCTAGGCACGGCGGAGTTGTGACGTTCCGTGTTAAGACTGAGGCGAGATCGGTGACTCTGTCATTCAACTGATTGACTCTAGACGGGGGAGGTTGGAGGTTTCTCGGGTATACTTGTGGGGGAAAAATTTATCGGGCTATGGAGAAAGAGCAGGGGAGCGGGACTAATTGGATAGCTCTTTCAAGGAGTCGGCACAGGCACGATGGGCCGAATGGCCTCCTTCTGTGTTTTATCATTCTATGGTTTTATGATCTCAGACACTCTGGGCCGAATAGCCTTGGTCCTTTTGGCACATTCCTGCTGCAATTCCAATGGGAGTGCAGAGGAAGGGCTGGATTATGCATAGGAGTTCCCATGGGACTTTGTACAGGGCGGTGCCTCCATCTGCATGTTACGAGGCTAATGGTGCAGGAGAGGGTGAGGCGGGGGTTAGGAACTCCCAAAATCAGGAGCTCCTGCGATCCCCGGGAGAGCCCTGGTGTACGATGGGTGGGACCAGGATACCAGCCGGCCAAAGGGCGGAAATGGGCCCCACCTGAGGTCCAGACCAGCATCTTGAAATGAATCACTGAAGTTTAAAGGTCAGGTTTCTTATTTTATTATTTAACTGCAGCTCCCTTCCCAAGCGGGCCACTGGGTCACAAAAAGTTTATTTTTTTATAAGGGGGCACCTCTCTCCCTCCAGGAATCGGCATATCAGGAATTTCCCTCCTGTGGAGCAAAGTTGGTGCCTGAGGTGCCTTGCTAGGTCCATTCACACGAGGTGACCTCCCACAGACCCTGCAAACTCTCAGTACCAGAGATCAGCCGCCGAGTGATCTCGGTGCTATTGCCGGGATTGCTGCACCGCTCATTTTCTAGGCTTCTGACTGCAGGGCATGAACTGAAGAAATTCAACAACATCCCTCCCCACAGCCCCAAGTAAAATGATGATTCCAGAATCTATTTTACTGTTAAATAAGAGAACATGGGGGGAGAAATTGGATAAGGGTCTGTTTCAGGCAGGGGTAGCGCGATGCACGACTATCCTGCGCCCAATGGACCCTACGCAGGCAGGACGCAAATTTGGACCCACCCGAGGATTTACCTGCAATCAGCATTCCATTCCTGGCCTTGCACGTGGAATCAATGCAATTCACACTTTCCACCACCAGAGGGAGCTCAATCTCTTAAAGGGAGGATGTTTCTTAGAAATCTCTTAAAGGTGGCTGGTACCTGTTATTTGCTGAAAATAACAGTCTACTGTCTGCACGGAGTCTGAACGCAGATCAGACATCGCACACGTAAAACACAGATGCAGGTCCCATCCCTATGTTTACACGCTGATGAGTTATGTTCAAACATCGAATAAAGGTTGCGCACTACTAAATCCCACATCCTCCAATCTGCACACCAGGCCTCACCAATCTGCCGATCTGAGTTGGTACCAGGCCTGCGAGAGTGCATGCACCAAGATTCTCTGCTGATGCACTAGAGACCTTGGGTGCAAGAGGTGGACAGAAGGAGGGACATCCTATATCCACAGGTGGGGGGCATGAGGACCTCCAGACATATACTCAAAAGGCAGTGGGAGGCACTGGGGGACGAGGTCAATGCCAGGCGCACAGCATCATGAACATGGATGCAGTGCAGGAAGAAGTTCAATGCTTTGACATGAGTGGTCAAGGTGAGTGAGGTCAACTGTCAAGTGGCGTCTCCTAACAACTACACCACACACTACACCCCCCATCCCCCCACATACCAATAAACTCTTTCCATCAGTACTCAACTCTTGCAATCAGAAGCTTCCTCTCACCCTTACACATTACCACTGTTTCAAGCCGCCCGCCCACAACTCACAGGCCACACACACTGGCAGCTATTCAACCATGACAGGCACATCACCCAGACACACGACCCACTTTCTTGCAGGAGGAGGTGGCGCATATCAGGAGGCAGCAAGTGGCAGTGGCATTTAACCCCTTGAGCCTGTTCCGCCATTCAATGAGATCATGGTGGACCAGTGACCTAACTCCATATACCCATCTTAGCCCCATATCCCTTAATACCCTTGGTTCACAGAAATCTATCAATTTCAGATTTAACATTCACAATTGAGCTAGCATCAACTGCAGAAGAGCGTTCCAAACGTCTCCCACTATTTGCATGTAGAAGCGTTTCCTAACTTCACTCCTGTACGTCCTGGTTCTAAACGTTAGGCTATGTCCCCTAGTCCTCGTATTCAAGTCTAGGAGACCTCCAAAGACAGTCACAAATGTCTTGACAGCCAGCAGCAATGATCCAGCCACTAACCTGTAAATCCTGCATGGTCCCTTTAAATAGCGCTGGTGGGGGGGGGTCCACCAAGCACTCTAAGACACATTCAGATGGTCGGGGTTAAGACTGTGCATTGAGTTGAGCGTTAAGTGGTGTCTATCACTTTAAATCAGCATTGCACACTAATTGAAGCCATTTTCTCCCTACTTTACATGATTCCAGCTTTCGTTATCTGTGCCTGCTGTAACTCCTATACCAAGATGGCGTCTGGCGCACTTCACGCAGGAAACGTGCGTGCACATCCAAGACACCATCTTGGATGTCGGAGAGGCCGTGTAGCGCCAAAACAACGGGCGCTACACTGCTCAATTTAGCGCCCGTAGTATTTCCTGAGTCGAGATTTGATATATGCCAAATCGTTCCACTGACACATTGCCTTCTAGAATCATAGAATCATAGAAGTTACAACATGGAAACAGGCCCTTCGGCCCAACATGTCCATGTCGCCCAGTTTATACCACTAAGCTAGTCCCAATTGCCTGCACTTGGCCCATATCCCTCGATACCCATCTTCCCCATGTAACTGTCCAAATGCTTTTTAAAAGACAAAATTGTACCCGCCTCTACTACTGCCTCTGGCAGCTCGTTCCAGACACTCACCACCCTTTGAGTGAAAAAATTGCCCCTCTGGATCCTTTTGTATCTCTCCCCTCTCACCTTAAATCTGTGCCCCCTCGTTATAGACTCCCCTACCTTTGGGAAAAGATTTTGACTATCGACCTTATCTATGCCCCTCATTATTTTATAGACTTCTATAAGATCACCCCTTAACCTCCTACTCTCCAGGGAATAAAGTCCCAGTCTGTCTAACCTCTCCCTGTAAGTCAAACCATCAAGTCCCGGTAGCATCCTAGTAAATCTTTTCTGCACTCTTTCTAGTTTAATAATATCCTTTCTATAATAGGGTGACCAGAACTGTACACAGTACTCCAAGTGTGGCCTCACCAATGCCCTGTACAACTTCAACAAGACATCCCAACTCCTGCATTCAATGTTCTGACCAATGAAACCAAGCATGCTGAATGCCTTCTTCACCACCCTATCCACCTGTGACTCCACTTTCAAGGAGCTATGAATCTGTACTCCTAGATCTCTTTGTTCTATAACTCTCCCCAACGCCCTACCATTAACGGAGTAGGTCCTGGCCCGATTCGATCTACCAAAATGCATCACCTCACATTTATCTAAATTAAACTCCATCTGCCATTCATCGGCCCACTGGCCCAATTTATCAAGATCCCGTTGCAATCCTAGATAACCTTCTTCACTGTCCACAATGCCACCAATCTTGGTGTCATCTGCAAACTTACTAACCATGCATCCTAAATTCTCATCCAAATCATTAATATAAATAACAAATAACAGCGGACCCAGCACCGATCCCTGAGGCACACCGCTGGACACAGGCATCCAGTTTGAAAAACAACCCTCGACAACCACCCTCTGTCTTCTGTCGTCAAGCCAATTTTGTATCCAATTGGCTACCTCACCTTGGATCCCATGAGATTTAACCTTATGTAACAACCTACCATGCGGTACCTTGTCAAATGCTTTGCTGAAGTCCATGTAGACCACGTCTACTGCACAGCCCTCATCTATCTTCTTGGTTACCCCTTCAAAAAACTCAATCAAATTCGTGAGACATGATTTTCCTCTCACAAAACCATGCTGACTGTTCCTAATTAGTCCCTGCCTCTCCAAATGCCTGTAGATTCTGTCCCTCAGAATACCCTCTAACAACTTACCCACTACAGATGTCAGGCTCACTGGTCTGTAGTTCCCAGGCTTTTCCCTGCCGCCCTTCTTAAACAAAGGCACAACATTTGCTACCCTCCAATCTTCAGGCACCTCACCTGTAGCGGTGGATGATTCAAATATCTCTGCTAGGGGACCCGCAATTTCCTCCCTAACCTCCCATAACGTCCTGGGATACATTTCATCAGGTCCCGGAGATTTATCTACCTTGATGCGCGTTAAGACTTCCAGCACCTCCCTCTCTGTAATATGTACACTCCTCAAGACATCACTATTTATTTCCCCAAGTTCCCTAACATCCATGCCTTTCTCAACCGTAAATACCGATGTAACAAGCATAGCTAACCTCATTTATTGGTCAGGATGTCCTCAGAAGAAAGCAGCAAGTCATAGTTAAAGCTGAGGTGCCTCTGGTCCTCTGTCTATTGCCTGCACTGTCTTGCTGATCGCTGAGAGCGAGATTTGCTGGTTCACAGCCAAGGAACTTTTGACACAATATTATTGTGCAGTGAGAAGGGGAAAGGAGCAAGCTCAATCTCTCAGCCGTCAGTGAACCTCCAATTAGGCTTTTACAGCCATTGGTTCTCATCCCAGATCACTTTCTGTTAGAGGGGACTCAGTGACGACCAGACATATTGTTTATGATTTGGGGAAAATGCAGATTCAGGGTGAGGATCTTGCACAGGCCCTTCACTGAAATGTTTATGAATTATAATAAGTTTGTTGGTGCTTTTTTTTTCAAACTTACAGATCCTCCTGACATCAAGGAGCTAACAGAGCCCGAACAGCGACACATGCACTGCATTCAGTTCACCGTCTATGGCAACCCCTTGCCCACCATTCACTGGCTGCACCGGGGCCGCAGGCTGAATGAAACTGACTACATCAAAACAAAGGTCTATGATGAGACTACAGACTGGCTCCATGGCTGCCTGCTCTTTGACAAACCCACCCATTACAACAATGGGAACTACACACTTGTGGCTGAAAACGACTTGGGGAGCGACACAGAGACCGTCTACGCACACTTCCTGGGTATCCCGTTTCCTGGTATGTATCCCAACCTTTTTTTATTATGCAACCAAGGCTTCAGGCTTACTTGGAGTTGAATGTCGAGGCTTGTAGGTGACAGCAGGATGCAGTCTCCCACTGGCCCGGCCAGGCCTTCAGATACAGAGAGAACCCCCCTCCCTCCTCAACACACGAGCCTGTCAGCGGCAAGTTTGAACAATGAGGTTGAAGGGAAAAAAGTGCATTTCGTCAAAGTGTGCTTTCATTGTAGGAAAATAGCTAAGGGCTTGTGTTACTGCAGCAGAGGTTACTGAGATGATCCCCCAACCCACTGATAGGAGATAGTCAGCAGGTAGTAACAGACTGCAGCACCCAGACACCACTTCCCAAACAGCATTATCATGGGTGTTAACATAAACCTCTTATTAAAAATTGCAATTAAGTATAGTAATTCTGATCCTTTAATAATTTAAGTGTGAAAGTCCTTTAATTTCTAATGGAAGAATAATTAAAATCAGTTTTCAGCACATCCTGAACAATTATCGGAACTGAAGCTACTGTCTTAATGAGACTATTGAAATAATATGGGGTTATAATCTTCTTGGTATTTGCTATATTCAGGGTTTATCTGAGTGCTTTAGATATCACTGCTAACTAGTGGTACTGAACCTAGTTAATGCAAACTGACAGGATGGGGTTGGGCCAAACCAAGGTCTTCTGATCAGGTCCTGAGCTCTGCTTGGAAGGACCAGCAGAAAGAGATTGGTTAGAATAGTTTGTTGGGCAGCATTTAATGACCAGAGTTCCCGAACTATCCAGTGGGTTTGCAGACCTGTGACTTGTCTGTCTGAGTTCAGTTCAGTTTTTAAATGTTGCCCTATTGTAGTTTTGAATACCTTTCAATATCGTAAATTTGAAGTCATTTTGCAATTTGTTGCAGAGATCAGTTCTATCACATTATTCATCAAACAGAAACCAACAAGAACAGTAACAGGCAGTTTTGCTCATGTTTCGGTGAAGTATTGTAGAATTTTTGTTCAATACAAACACTACAACTTCTTAAACAGGAATTATGTATTTTTTATAAACTGTGCTTTTCCAAATCTTGTTTGGAACTGGTTGATGTATTGTAGTACACATGTACCCCAGGTGTATAGCGCATGTGTATATGGATGCAGAGTACACATATACCCCAGGAATATAGTATACATATATCCCAGGTGTCTGGTACACATGTACCACAAGAAGTATAGTACACATGTGCCTTAGGTGTTTATACACATGATCACCAAGTGTACAGTATATACGTACCCCAGGAGTATAGTACACATGTAACCTAGTATTTGGTACACATGTACCATAGGAGTATAGATTACATGTACCCCAAGTGTATAGTGTGCACATACCCCAGGTGTATAGTGTACAGGTACACTTACACAGATTGTGCTGAATTGAATGATGCGCAATTAACTGGACTGTATTTGAAATCAATTACTAAAATTATCAGAAAGTTATCAATGGCACGTAGTTGCGTAATTGCATTTTCTCACCACATGATTGGCCCTGTGTATTCTTAATCTTGTAGGATGCCTGAAGTATGGTTCTTTCTGAGTTCCTTTAATTTCCTGTCTGGCAGATATAATGTATCATGCTTGAGCATCTGCAGAGAGGACAAATGCAGTCGTATTGGACTTCATTTACTGGATGTGAAATTTTCATCAATGCTGCAGAAGTTTGAGTACAAGCTGCAGAAATGTTTCTGTGATAGTCTCAGTGGGCTTGTCTCTAATTGGCTCTAGATGACTTGCTTCACCTTCTTCCCGATTCATTAACGACCCTTCACCTCGACACTAAGACTCCGTTACTTGGCTCTCGGATTGACATTGTAGAAAATTCATTCGCATCTGCAGCACCTTGTTAAACTGTCTGGCAGTGAATTGAGTGTCAAATCCAGGAGAGAGTACTGTGCATCCATGCTTACACATCACAGTAGAACTCCACTCCCAGACAGTGGATTTAAATGTATTGAGAGAGCAGGTGGGCAGTGTTCACACTCTCAGTACATGTGAACTCACTCTGTGGTAGTTAATGAAGTGTCCAGGAGATCTAGCCGACCCTCTGAGCACTTTTTAAATTAGTCCTGACGCTGCCCTGAATCTATACACCATGCTGTGCCAAACCAAAGCAGTGTTGCAGTTTCCTCCAGGAGTCTCACACTGCTCCTCTCTGGAGTCAGGCTGGGACCTGACCTGAAGTTATAGTCACGTTTGTGTCCCTGCAAAGCACAACCTGCACCCTGATATATACAAAGGCCTCAGGAGCCCCACTTGTTTGGGAGAAGGTCAAGGTTTCTGCAGCAGCTAAAGGAGGAAACAGGCCAGCAGGCACACCATGAACCATCTCCTATGAGGTTGATCCTTTCTTTATATCTTTCAGTGCATCAGACAGGTTATAGGGGAAGTTGCTTTCTGCGGAGAATGTCGCCCATGCTCATCTCCTAACCCTAACTTAACTGGCCATCGTTAAGGTACCAACCTATCTCGAATTTCATTTTCCCATCATCAGCTTTTTTCTACTTTGTCCTCAGATATGAGCCTTTACAGAGTTGGAAATGGCTGTTTGAAAGAGTTTCTAAAGAATGACAGAGGTGACATGAGGCTGAGCATTTGTTTGTAAAAAGATTCCTGCAATTTTCTCTACTTTTCTTCTAACCTGAAGGTTCAGGCTTGGTGAATTGGTCTGTTTACGAGCAACATATGTGCTCCTTATGTCCTCAAACAACATTACTAAAACAGATTCTCTGGTCAATATCGCATTGTTGTCTGTGCTGCATTTCCCTACATTACAACAGACACTACTCTTCAAAAGTACTTAATTGGCTGTAAAGCGCTTTGGGATGTCCTGAGGTCATGAATGGCGCTAAATAAATGAAAGCATTTTCTTTCTGTGCACTTCAATAGTAACTGTGAATCACTTTGGGATATCCTGAGGACAGGAAAGGCATTATATAAATACAAGTTTGTTCCTTCTTTCGGTACACTATATCTCCGATTTTAACTTGGGGTGGGAGACGGATGGCAAACTGTCCCGACCTCGGCAGCATGAGGCCCGGGAGATTTTAATTTCCTGGATCCCATTCAGGTTCCTGCCCAAAACTGGCAGGAAGCGGCAGCTGGCCGGCGGACGGGAGCCCAATATCAGACAGTAGGAGGCCATCGTCGGGGACCAAAGGAATCAAAGGCACTCCTGCTCCTCCTGGCCCCACAGGGAAAGTTTTTTTAAAAAAAGAATTACCATTTTTGGCCTTTTCAGGCCCTGACACCTCTTCCTGTTAGGATGGCATGACAAGAAAGCCACAATGGCTTCCCCGTGCAGGCCTCTGGTTAAAATAGTAGTCAGGACCCAATGATGTCATCAGAGCCTGATCTGCATATTTAAAGAAGGAGCTCATGTTTCCGGCGGGAAATCCTTCTCGACTGCTCAGAAAAGCAGGTTAAAATCGTAGCCTGTGAAATTGGTGGAGGACGTCGGCAGGTGAGTCACATGGGCGATTTTTAACTGCCCGCCCGTCTGAAACGGGTAGGGGTAAAATTTCTACTTTATATGTACGCTATATGTGCTCTGTATTTGTGCAATACTTTCTTTATATATCCACTTTATGTGTTCTATTTGTATGCTCTTTCCATACACTTTATGTGCTATATGTGTTATATATGCTCTGTATGTATGCTATACATACTTATATATATATATATATATATACACTGTACGCTACAAAAACAGCTGGCTATACGTGCTCAGTAGGTATATTTTATGTTCTCTTAATGTACAGTATACACTTTACATATACTTTATTTGTTCTAAAGATCGGCAAAACATGTTCTATATGTTATATTCACTCTATATGTTTGCTACATGTACACTTTGTGATCTCTACGTGATGTCTGCTCTGTATGTACACTTTATTTGCTCAAGATACAATGTAGATGTGTTATATATGTGCTCCATCTGTATGCTATACATGCATTGCATGTAAATTGTGCTCTGTAGATATGCTATATGTGCTCTATAGATGTTTGCTACAGTGTTTTATGTGTACACCTTGTGGATTCCGTATGTACACTCTACACACCTGCAGGTATACTTTATGTACTCTATACACTCTTAATACATACATTATGTGCTCTGTATATATGCTTCATGTACACTATACATGTTCTATATGGATGCTGTGTGTGCTCTGCATGTGGCCATGCATGCTCTGTATGTACACTCTATGTGCTCTATAGAGTAAATGCAATGATCCTATACTTCCAGCATAGAACTGGGCTTGAAAGGAGGGCCGGTTGGAAAATTGGACTACAGTTTTGTACACCTATCTATGACCTGCACTTCTTTTGAGTGTGTCTTCATGCTAGGAACACAGGATCATCAACTTACATTCATATATGCATCATATGAGCTTTGTTTGAATGTTATACCCAGTCAATTTATATATGTTATATGTGCTGCAAGTATGCTCTATAGTACACTTGCTACATGTGCTATATATATATATATGTATATATATGCTATGTGTGCTCTGTAGCCATGCTATATGTGCTTTGTATGTTTTCTATATGTGCTTGTATGTATCTGTATGTGTTCTACATGTATGCTATATTTGCTCAATGTATGTTATGTGCTATGCATGTATGCTATATGTGCTTTGTATGTTTTCTATATGTGTTCTATGTATGTTGTGTGTGATCTGTATGTATGCTGTGTGTGATCTGTATGTATGCTACATGTGCTCTATGTATGTTATGTGCTCTGTATGTATGCTATGTGGGCTCTGTATGTATCTATATGTGCTCTGTATGTATGCTACATGTTCTTTGTATATGCTATATGTGCTCTGTATGTACACTATACACACTGTCTTTATACACACTGTGCCTGCATTTTCTGGGCTCGTTCCAGTTGCAGACACTTTTCAAGAAGTTGCTGTTACACCAGAAAGAACTGAGAGCGTTCCTTAAAAAATGGAAAAATGATTTACTAATTATCCATTAACATTATAAATTGCTGGTTGAATTCTTACTGTACAGCCAGTAATTCTGAATTATACTTCTGAAATAAATCTGAGTACTGCAAACAAATTTTCATTAAAATGAGTTTCAGGGAGGAGACAAAAATTTAGTTACAAGTTAATTGAGTCAGTTTCATGTCTGATTAACTAATTAAGCGGAAGGGAGATTCAGGGCAGCTCCTGGGCTCAGAAGTGTGAAGGAGTTTTGAAATCTCACTATTGTGGCATATTGTGCTCCCCTGTACTGAGAAGGATTGCCACCCATCCAGTTTTAGATTGGTCCCTCCAGAAAAATTTAAAACATAAACAGGGTGTGTTAATGTATTTTTCAAAATAGAAGCTAATTTCTCCCTCCCTCGTGAAATGGCGGTATTGATTAATTATTGAGGTTTTCAATTATCTTTTATCAGTAGCAAAGCAAATATCAGAACTCAAGAAAAAATCTCACCCCCTGCCCCACCAAATCCCTCCCCACTCCTATCCCACTCCATCCCAGCCACTGCTCCACCCCATCCCACTGCTACCCCTTCCCTATCTCACCCCAGCCCCACTGCTAATTCACCTCTACTACTTCCCTAACCCGCATCCTGCCCCACCCCATCCCATCTCATCTCTACCCCAGCCTTTATCCCTTCTCTAAAATCCAGTCCCATTCAATCCCCTCTCTCCCACTCCTCTTCTCCTATCAGATCCCTTCTCCCATCCCATTTCTGCCTCTTCCCTAACCTACTCCCTTAACACACCCATGTCCTCTCCCCTTCCTTCTCTGACCCACCTAACTCCTGGTCCATTTCCTAACCTACTTCCTATCCCAAAGCTTCTAACCTTCACCTTCCACTCCTTTTCCCCTCCACCCTCTTCCCCTCCCCCTCTTCCCTTTCTCTCTCTCTCCCCTCATTCCCTCCTCCTTCCTTCTCTTTCCCCCGCCCTTCTCCTTCCCCTTCCCTCTCCCACCTTACCTTTCTCCTTTCCTTCCCCTCTTCCCTTTGTTGTTTCCCATCCCAGTTCCTCCCCACTTCACACTAAATGAGATCACACCAATGATTTATAAATCAGGGGAATAATGCAGGGGCACCATGTGTTTAAATCTAGTCCAAGTTGATGGGATAAATCACCTCTGTCCACCAGTTGTACAAATCTGAACAGATATGAATTTGGGGCAATCTGAGCTCATAAACTTGACCTGAATTTGGCATTAGTAACATAATATCGCTCAAAGAGGATGGCTGATTTGGGAAATGAAAAAATCTCGCACTTGTGCAGCCCTTCTAAGGCTGGGGTTAAGGCACGGTGGAGGGAACTTTAATGTGCACCTAATCCATGCTATACCTGACCTGGGAGTGTTTGATGAAGCAGTGTAGAAAGAACTTCACTCTGTATCTAAATTGTGCTATATCTGACTTGAAAGTGTTCGATGGGACAGTGTAGAAGGAGTTAAATCTAAGCTGTGTTGTACCTGACCTGGAAGTGCTTGATGGTACAGCGTACAGGGAGTTTTATGCTATATCTAATCCATGCTATACCTAATCTTGGTGCCGAATGTGCAGATGTGTTCCAATCCCACCATAGACATCCCTAAACTCAGTGAGCACAATAATTAAAAGGAAAATAGAGGGACGGAAATAAGTAAAGAAGAAGATTGGGATAATTGGGATTCTCGAGATCATTGGAATTATTTTAAATCCTGGGATGTTATATGAACTTTTGAGTTTTATAAAATTCCCTTCTTGGCTGCTGTTGACTGACTATCAACAATACAGAATGGCATCTACCCAGGACTGGAACAGGGGGCATAGTGGCAGGATTGTGGGTTTTGTCTCTGACTGCAGTCCTGGGTACATTGAATAAACAAGCTGCATATTCCGCAGAGGTAGGATGTTAACACAGAATGTGTAGGCACAGAGCCTGAGTAGAATCACATAGAAGTTTTCTCAAGGTCGATCAATTTATTGTGATAGTGATGAAGCAATTTCATTAGATATTTCTTAATCTGTTACTTTATTAATCTGTAGCCAGATGTCTTGCAGCTGTTTCCTCATGAGTGCGACCCATATCCCACACCCTGCAACATTTCCCCTCTTCGTCAGTTAAAAACTAAAGACTGTCCTCTGGATATTCATTATATGGCTATTTTTAATTATTATTCTGAAGCCATGTGGATTGTTAGCCAGCTGGTGCCATTGCTCAGAATCTATAACTAGTTGTAGAAGGGCTGATTTGGGAATATTTGTTAAATGGTGTGGGATCAATCAAGTTATTCAGCATTTGTTGTTTTACTAATTTCCAGGAGGGGAAATGTTTTAAATGCTTCTAAATTTAAAACATTTTAAATAATTAAGGAAGAAGTTGTATTGGAATTGTTAAATGAATGATTTGTTTTCTCTTCACTGTGCAGAAAGAAGATACAGTACCAGAGGGACAGGGAAGGAGGGTAAAATGCCAGAGGGACAGGGAAGGAGGGTAAAATGCCAGAGGGACAGGGAAGGAGGGTAAAATGCCAGAGGGACAGGGAAGGAGGGTAAAATGCCAGAGGGACAGGGAAGGAGGGTAAAATGCCAGAGGGACAGGGAAGGAGGGTAAAATGCCAGAGGGACAGGGAAGGAGGGTAAAATGCCAGAGGGACAGGGAAGGAGGGTAAAATGCCAGAGGGACAGGGAAACTAGCAATTAGTGAAGTGAACTACTGGGATTAATTTAGAGGGGATTAGATGAATGTCATATGCATGGTGTTTATTAAAGTTTTACACATGAGGTTGTGAGCTAAAACTGAGCTGAATGGAATGAGAGAGAGTCTCATAGCGTGGATAGGAGACTGGTTGGGAGGTGGGAGGCAGGAAGTTGAAATAAAAGGGACATTCTTGGATTTGTGAGCAGCGACCAGTAGTGTCCCAGGAATTGGTGTTTTTCACTATTTATAAACGACCTGGATTAGGAACAGAGGGGAGTATAGTTAAGTCTGCATATGACGTTATGCTAGGATGCTTTGTCAATTGTAAAGAATTGTAAACAATTTTACAACACCAAGTTATAGTCCAGCAATTTTATTTTAAATTCACAAGCTTTCGGAGATTTTCTCCTTCCTCAGGCAAATGTTTCAAGATCTCCTTGAAGCCTACGCATTTATACATATTGAACAATAATACATGGTGTTTACAGACTGCCCCTGCAACTGCCCGTTGTAAAAATAAGAAGGTAGAAGAAAATAGCAAAAAAACTGTTTGGAGGGAGCAGGGGGTGGGGTGGTGGGTGTTGTTGTATGGAAGACCTGTTGGTATATGAGGACCTATTGATGTTTTGCTGTCCAATAAACCTCAATTTGTTGCTGAATAAGATTTGGGAACTGTAAATTGGAAAGGCAGCCTGAGTTCAAACTTCATTTTTCAAGATCCAGGTGAAAGTTTGAAAGTTGCATAAAGATAAGGGTGTAGCCGAAGTTAAGAGACGGTCGATTTTATATTTAGAAATGAATTTTAAATAAGATTTAGAGGCAGAAGAGCGTTGTCTGGGTAGCTATGTGACAGGAGCAATGTATTATGCCTCTGTAGAGTTTGAAGTCCTTTGACAGCAATTAATTCTAATTCTAATTGGGCTTAAGTTGTATCATTTTTGAGGCTCTGTACATCTGGAATGAGGTGTGATCTCTCCTTGGTGCAGCCTGAGAAATATTTAAAGCCTCAATTGAGCACTTCAATTTTGTTTTAATAGGAAGAGAACAGCACAGTGATACAAGACGTGAAATAAGTTGAGTGGAGTGATTAAACTGGCTGCTGAGAAGCATTACTCAGTACAACTGAGAGGTGTGACGTGTTTTCGCTGCTTTATAACTAGTCAATAGTCAATATTATTTTCTGGTTAATGTATTAGTTAAAACTACTAAGCAAAAAATAAGTTGCTTTTAATATAGCTCTTTACTATGGCTTCAGGACATCCAAAATCACTTCACAGCCAATGAATGAGCAACAGGAATTTTTACAGTAATTAATTGATGGAGGGAGAAAAAAACGAAACAGCTGCCTTGGTGACTGTTTTGAACTTTTTTTGTGGGCTCAATGACTTCTGGCTACTAATTATTCTAAGTATTTCATCGCTCATTAAAAGGGTGATGGAGGGACATGGATATTTGACCGACGTTCACTTAAACGTCAGCAGTCTAGTGGAAGTAGGTAACCCACGGTGATGTGCTTCCTGGTAATTACAAGCGAAATTACCCTCGTGTCTCTCGATGCCAGGACATCAACTTGCGGCATTGGTTCTTTGGATGGTGAGTCACGCGATCTCAGTAATGGCATCGGGGAGGATAGTGTACAGAGGTGAGATTCACACCACAGGGAGGGAGGGAAGAGACACAGTGAATCACAGCCAAGTGATGTCAAGAACAGTCGTTCCAGGTCACTAAATAAATTTCTCAGGACAAGGTGTCACTGGAACCATGTGGTACTACAGATTACATTACGTGTTATTAAGTAATCTCAGTGTTTCAGAGGAACTGACAGGTAACAACAGCAACAACTTGCATTTATATAATGCCTTTAACATAGTCAAACATCCCCAGATGCTTCACAGGAGCATCATCAGACAAAATTTGGTCAAACGCCCTCAAAATCATTAGCTAAATTTCCAAAGTATGTCTAATTACCTACAACGATTAGAACGTTTCCAAAGATCACACTGGCTTTACATGCGACCCCGAGTAATAACATTTCTGCCAATCTGCAATGAGAGCTGGAATTGAGGGTTATTTTAAAGAAGCTTCACTGTGAGTTTGTGAGGAGTTGAGCCCTCACCCGGCCATGTGAGAGGAAGCCCAAAGCTGAGGTTTTGGAAGATTTCAAGGGTGAAAGCCTTTCACTCGTGGAGGGAGATGGCAGCACAGCCACTAGGTGGACTGGTGCCCCTTCTGCTGACTTGGTGTTTATTTAAACCTCCTTCTGCCCAAACACGAAGACAATTAACCACAAAGACAATTAACCACAAAGACAATTAACCACAAAGACAGTTAATCACTAAACCAATTAACCAGGAAGCCGGTTAACCACGAAGCCAAAACACTATCGGCTGAGGGATACATAGAAAAACTTTGCGTACCAGAAAGCTAAAATAAAAACAGAAACTACACAGCAGGTTTATCAGCATCTGAAAGAGAAGAGGCAGGTTAACCCTTGATGGGTGCGGTCTTGTCCTGGAAATTGGATTGTCCAGGCGCACCAATGTGTGTTGCCTTGCTCCCACTTTTATATTATTTTCATTGCACTGAGTCACTTTCCATGGGTGTGATTTGCCCCATTTATAATGCAGTGCTGGGGAAGGTTGGCTGAAAACACATCGCTTGCCTTATGGGCAGGTGAAAGGTCCATCCACTCATGACCAGACACAACACAAACTAAGTGTTACTGGTGGAAGCTCTTAGCTTTGCTGCTGTGGCACTTTCTATCAGAGGCACCCAGTGTTATGACCACTATGGTAGGGTTTTGGTGCTTCATGCGGCAAGGCATCCACCTGGTCCTTCTGTGGTCAAGAATTGTCTTTAATGTACTTATACCATTGGAGGCAATCCTGGAACATGAAGGCATATGCAGGATGTAACTGCGGTACAACTGCAATATCTGTCTGACTGACGTGATGGAAATTGTCAGGAGACTGTGACAAATGTCACACATCTGGAGGAAAGCTCAGAATTGTCTCCAGGGAGGACCAGCCCCTCGTGAGATGGAGAAGAAAGATTTGATCCAGAAAGTAATGAATTTCAGTGGTTTCTGAACTGCATCAAAATGAGGGAAAAGTGCAGATCTTTGGTGCTAAACTGAGTGACTAAACTGTAGGTTGGGGGGCGGGGGGAGGGGAAGCCTGTAGCCTTTTATTCTTGTAGTTTGATGCCAGGTCAGTGCAGTAGGGCTGTCTGTTTGGCCTCGTTTTGTTCACCGAGGTTGTGATGCACCAAGTCCACTTTATATTCACTGTGTGGTTCACTGAAAGGCCTTCAGCATTTCTCTTTTGCTGGAATTCCAGGCACAGACTTGGACACCCTTCCACCTGCAGATATCCAGAGGAAACTCCAATTTTGAATGTTGATGTAAATCTTCCAACCACTTTATTTGAAGAATCAGAAAATAGGCATGAGTTTCAGGGTGTTTACAGTGTTGCGTGTGTGGAATGACTGCCGGCAGCATCAGTGCTGACCAGTCAACTCGCCAACACTAAGCTTTTCTAATGCATTTGGTAGGGTTGCCAACTCTGGTTGTATTCTGGAAGATTTCATAAAATGACCTCCTGCCTCCAACCGCCCCACCCCCAAGCTCTTACTATTGGTCGCCCAACACGTCGTTCCTCACGAAGCACTGCCTTCACACGCCAATTGGAAAGCGAACGGACTCTTTTGGCACCCGATTGGATGATTCTTGACTGTCAGTCAAACGGTCTTTTTCCCCCCATTTCCATTATTTTTTTAACTAATAAATAACGATTCAAAGAAATGAAAAATAAAACATAATTTCTTTTAGGGCCTCTATGATTTTAGTTACTTGCAGCAGTGTCCAGGAGATTAGTCTTTAATTTCTAGTGACTCCAGGACAATCCTGGAGGGTTGGTAACCCTAGCGTTTGGTCAAGCTACCTTTCTATTTTACAGATTTAGGGTTAGTCTGATCTGTGCTGAGAGTTGGGAATGTTTCCTATCTCTGATTGTGGCAGACCCTCTGGCTGTAGATTCTGCAAGAAGATTGTTTAAATATTGATGCTCAGAAGGATTGCTGTTGCACTAACAACTGGCACTTTATATAGTGTGTTTAATGTACAAGACGCCTCAAGGTGATTTACAATGGAATAATAAGGGGAACAGACAGGGAGCCATAGGAAAGAGGTTAGAGGAGGTGACTGAATCCTAGGTCAATAAGGTGAGTTTTCAGAGGGTTTTTAAAGAAGGGTAGAGACATGGAGGGTTTTAGTGAGGGAATAGGTAAGTAGCCTGAGGCAGCTGAATGCTCTGCCAATAATGGTGGGACAAAGTGGATGACGGGGGTTGGGGGGGGGGACGGGTGGTGCTTAAGGGACTGCAGTAAGAGGACTGAAGGGACTAAAATCGGAAAAGTGGTTGAGGAGGATGCAGAGGCTGGGAAGTGTAAGGACATGGAGAGATTTGAAGAGGAGGACAAGGATTTTGAATTGGATGTGTTGGGAGATAGGAACATAGGAACAGGAATAGGCCATTCAGCCTCTCAAGCCTGCTCTGCCATTTGATAAGATCATGGCTGATCTGTGATCCAACTCCATATACCTGCCTTTGGCCCATATCCCTTAATACCTTTGGTTGCCAAAAAGCTATCTATCTCAGATTTAAAATTAGCAATTGAGCTCGTATCAATTGCCATTAGCGGAAGAGAGTTCCAAACTTCTACCACCCTTTGAATGTTTTCTAATCTCACTCCTGAAAGGTCTGGCTCTAATTTTTACACTGTGCCCCCAATCCCCAACCAGTGGAAATAGTTTCTCTCTATCCACCCTATCTGTTCCCCTTAATATCTTATAAACTTCGATCAGATCACCCCTTAACCTTCTAAACTCAAGGAAATACAACCCCAATTTGTGTAATCTCTCCTCGTAACTTAACCCTTGAAGTCCGGGTATCATTCTAGTAAACCTACGCTGCACTCCCTCCAAGGCCAATATGTCCTTCCGAAGGTGCGGTGCCCAGAACTGCTCAGAGTACTCCAGGTGCGGTCTCACCAGGGTTTTGTATAGCTGCAGCATAACTTCTGCCCCCTTGTACTCCAGTCCTCTAGATATAAAGGCCAGCATTCCATTAGCCTTATTGATTATTTTCTGTTCATGACACTTCAATGATCTATGTACCTGAACCCTTAAGTCCCTTTGGACATCCACTGTTTTTAACTTTTTACCATTTAGAAAGTAGCCTGTTCTATCCTTTTTTGGTCCAAAGTGATGACCTCACATTTGCTTACATTGAATTCCATTTGCCAAAGTTTTGCCCATTCACCTAATCTATCAATATCCCTTTGTAATTTTATGTTTTCATCTACACTGCTTACAATGCCACCAATCTTTGTGTCATCGGCAAACTTAGAAATTAGACTTTCTATGCCTTCATCTAAGTCGTTAATAAATATTGTGAATAATTGAGGCCCCAAGACAGATCCCTGTGGGACTCCACTAGTCACATCCTGCCATTGTGAGTACCTACCCATTATCCCTACTCTCTGTCGCCTTTCGCTCAGCCAACTTCCTAACCAAGTCCGTACTTTCCCCTCGATTCCATGGGCTTCTATCTTAGCAAACAGTCTCTTATGTGGGACTTTATCAAATGCCTTCTGGAAGTCCATATAAATAACATCCGTTGACATTCCCCTGTCCACTACTTTAGTCACCTCTTCAAAAAATTCAATCAGGTTTGTCAGGCACGACCTACCTTTCACAAATCCATGCTTGCTCTCCCTGATTAATTGAAAATTTTCGAGGTGTTCAGTCATCCTATCCTTAATTATAGACTCCAGCAATTTCCCCACAACAGATGTTAGGCTAACTGGTCAAAAATTCCCTGATTTCCCTCTCTCTCCTTTCTCAAAAAGCGGAGTGACATTTGCAATTTTCCAATCTAGAGGGATGGTTCCTGAATCTAGAGAACTTTGAAAGATTATAGTTAGGGCATCTGCAATGTGCTCACCTACTTCCTTTAAAACCCCGGGATGGAAAGCATCTGGTCCTGGGGATTTGTCACTCTTTAGTGCTATTATTTACTTATGTTAATTTTATCGAGCCCCTGTCCCCGATTCAATATTAGTTTTCTTGGGATTTCCAGCATGCTATCCTCTTTTTCTACTGTAAATACTGACGCAAAGTAATTATTCAACATGTCCGCCATTTCCCCATTGTCAATGACAATATCCCCACTTTCAGTTTTTAAGGGGCCAACACTGCTCCTGACCACCCTCTTTTTCCTAATATAACTATAAAAGTTCTTTGTATTGGTTTTGATATCCCTTGCAAGTTTCTTTTCATACTCTCTTTTTGTAGCTCTTACTATCTGTTTTGTGACCCTTTGTTGATCTTTGTATCTTTCCCATTCACCAGGATCTGTGCCATTTTTTTGCCTTTTTGTATGTTCTTTCCTTATGTCTTATACTGTCCCTTACCTCTTTAGTTGTCCATGGCTTTTTTTTTTGGCAGGTAGAGTACTTGCCCCTCAGGGGTATAAACCGGTTCTGTATCACGTTAAATGTTTCTTTAAACATTTCCCACTGATCATCAGTCGTTTTACCCATTAACAGATTTGCCCAGTTTACTGTGGACAGTCTCTGTCTCATCCCATTGAAGTCGGCCTTACCCAAGTCTAGAATCTTAGCAGCTGATTCACTTTTTTCCCTTTCAAACACTACCTTGAACTCAATCATGTTATGATCGCTATTGGATAGATGTTCACGCACAGTTAAGCTGTTAACTAAATCTGGTTCATTACTCATTAGTAAATAGTGTATGGCTTGCCCCGTTATTGCCTCTGGGACATACTGCTGTAGAAAACTATCCTGGACATACTCAAGAAATTCACTACTTTTCTGACAGTTGCTAGTCTGCTTTTCCCAATCTATGTGAAGGTTAAAGCCCCCCCATTAAGACCACTATGCCTTTGTTACACGCTTGTCTAATCTCTGTATTTATACAATCTAGCACTTCAGAGCTGCTGCCAGGGGTCCTATGCACAACTCCCACTATAGTCTTAGATCCTTTCCTATTTCTCAATTCAACCCATAAGGTCTCTGTTGGCTGCTTACCTCTTGTTATATCCCCCTTTATCATTGAAGTGAATTCATCTCTAATCACTAAGGCTACTCCTCCCCCTCTTCCATTTTCCCTATCTCTCCTGTAGACCTTATAACCTGGTATATTTAGTTCCCAATCCTGACCGTCTCAGTAATAGCTATCATGTTATACCATCCAATTTGAATTTGTGCTTGTAGTTCATTTAATTTATTCCTTATTCTCCGTGTGTTTGTATATAGAACTCTTTGTTGGACCACACACCCTAGCCTGTCCATCAGCTTTGATGCTGGGTTAATCGCTTTACACCTTCTAGTTTTCACTTTATCTGTAGTGCCTAAAGTACACTCTCTTTCTGCTGCTCCATGCTTTTCCCTTTCACTTGTTCTTGAACAACTATTTGTACTGTTTGTATTGTAAATTTCCCCTGGGTCCTCCCCTCTCTTGCTGCTTTCAACTTTACTCTCTTCTGACTCCCCGCTCAGGTTCCCATCCCCCTGCCACTCTAGTTTAAACCCTTCCCATCAGCAGTAGCAAACCCCCTGCGAGGATATTAGATGCAGATGCAGAGTAAGTGTCGGTCAGTAAAGACCAGATGGGCAAGAGGGGGACATAGTGCGCAACAGGATAGGAACAGCAAGAGTTCTGGGCTGGAGGATGAGAGGACCAGTGAGGAGAGCATTGGAGCAATCAATTCTGGCTGTGATATGAGTGACGATAAGAGAAATCCAGTTCAGTGCTTGCTGTACAAAGTCTGCAGCTTGTTAAGTGTTTTAATGAAAACACAAAGATCCTATCTGATATTCAAACAAAGCTTCTGCCTCACAGAGACAGTTGACGTACAATAGTACATAAAATCTGTCCAAAACAGCTCCATTTTAATTCATCTCATTTGAATTTTTTTAATGTTTGCAGCTGTGCAGATTGTAATTGTAAAATGTGACTACATTCAGTTATCCTTATGATAGAATCCTACCCTTTGTAATTCAGAGTCCTGCCATTTAATTTTCATTTTCTGATAATGACGAGATGCTGACTGATTGAAATACTCGGTTCATCTTCTGCTTTCTGGTAAAGACAAGCAAAACCAAGAGGAAAGATATAAAGCAGGAGTGCTGGGAATCTAAAACCAAAACAGAAAATGCTGCAAATGCACAGCAGGTCAGCTAGCATCTGAAAGAGAAAAGGTCGGTTAACGTTTGGGGTCAGGACCCTTTGTCAGAGCCGATGAAGGGTCGCACCTGAAACATTACCCCACCTTTCTTCTTCAGATACTGACTGACCTCCTGTGCATTTACAGCACCGTTTGTATCAAAGAGTACGCTGTGAGGAGAGTGTTTCCATCAGCTGCTGTTTCCTCCGAGACGTTGTGTAAGGATTTCTGGGCTGTTCCAACACGCATTGTGAGGGGAGTCCCGACTTCATGTGGCGCACTGGACCTCACTGGCGCACTGGACCTCACTGGCGCACTGGACCTCACTGGCGCACCGTTCCTCATTGTCACACCAATCCTCACTCTCACACTAGTCCTCACTATATACACCCCGCCTGATTTTCTTTATCATTCACCCCCGCCGAAGTTAAATTGCACCGTCACTGTTTCCAATAAAGTCTTTTCGCCGACTGAGCAAAACTTTGCACATTGTCTAGGACTTCACATCTTTTTCCGTCTATTTACAGGCTATTAACCCGTTAACTGTCTTCTTGTAATCATAGTTAGCACATCAGTACTCTTTTGCTTTGTCTGGCAAGTAGGGGTTATTTTCTTGGTCCTCCAATGCCTGGGTGCTAGTGAGGCGTATTGCACTCAAAAGTGTGCAGCCTGTGACCTGACCCATACCAGCCTGGATTTGGGTTTATGTCATTAGCATGGTCCTGGTGTGCGCCCAGCACAGACCTGCTGGCAAGGGCCCTGCGCTCAGAATTAGGAGTGGAAATCCAGTTTGAATGGCCATCAGCTGCAGTGCCTTGTGGCTGTTGTCCAATATCAATTGCCAGAAAGCCTCAGCCCTGAGGATATGGTGGGCCCCTTTGAAGTAATTACTTATTTGGGCCGCCTTTGCTATGCTGCCTCCTTCTCTCAGACCTTCTGACCTGAGGAGGTAGGGCAGGCTCATAGGTCAGTGACAGCTTTTTTGGGAGCCCCCGTGTCTGAGCCCCTCTGGCAAACCAAAGGAAAGTGAGGCGGGAAGGCTGGAAACCCCCCTCCCACCTCACTTAATTACCTGTCCCTATTGTAGGTTCACGCACTACACATCCTCAGGGATATTCCAGGGCAATGGAATGGGGGAGGAGCGGAGATCTAGTGCTTCTTTCCTGTGCATTGTGTTTGGGGAATGTGTTGCCTGAGTGCTAAGGACAGGAGAATTGGCCTCACTCCCTCCAGACGTTAACCCATCTTTTCTTTTCTTGATGCTTTCTGCTTTGATGTGCATTTCTAGCATCCGTGTTTTTTATACTCGTTAATCTCCACTTGTTCTGCGTTATTTTGCTTCCTGATCGAGGGCACAGCAGTCATCTAGGCCACAGCATTTAAAGTTTACAGTCACAGGTGAAGCAACAGGAGGTGTGGCAGAATGATGTGACCGAGTGCCAGTTTCTCTTCTCCCACCCCCTCCAAGCTTGAGGTGAAACATTCCATCCAGGCGCAGATAGGAACTGAGAAGCCTATTGTAATGGCGGCTGGCAGATTGGAGTCTGAGAGTTATCTGATGTTAACCTTTAACTGCGCAATCATTGCTAATCCGGCTTTGAGGCTTGAAGTTGCAGTGTCCACTTTGGATAATTTTTAAGCCACCGAGAAACCTCTTGGTTCATTACAGGCCAGCAGGAAAAGTTGAGTGGCAGCATAAGCATTGCTGCAATAACTCCCACGTGGACTATTTGTAACAAAACACTGGAAAGGTTGGGCCTGGATCACGAGGCACTCTACCCCAAGGCACATTTTATAGATCTGCCCCTGCTCCCCGAAGTATTTGTGTGACAGGTACAGCTTTCCGGTGGCGCTGGTCTGAGAGCTGTGCCAGTAACAGAGATGTTTGAAAAGGAAAAAAAAAACTTCTGAATTTAAAAACACTGTCTCCAGAGAGTTAGAATGTTATTAAAAGATTGAGTGGACATATCTTTAAGGAGCAGTGGCAGGTCCTGGTCAAGCTGGGTAGGATGCGCACACTCCCAATGCTGCTGTGACAAATGTCAGCAGCTCTGCGGCAGTGCCCTTGAGAGCCACAATTTGTAAAATGGAGGACCTCGACCTGCAGTCTGTAATAAATATGTGTTCCTGTGCATGTTGACAGATTTAGCTCTGAGTTAACTGCGGTTTCACACTGCAGCCCCTCAGCATGAACTCAGGAGCTAAATTTCCCAGCCTGTTTCTTTCGAACTAATGATTTTCCTTTTCTTTTTCCTCTCTGCAGAAATCCTGGAGAACCCCTTTTACAGTAAGTATCTTTTTGTTACTAAGCTTGGATTGTGCTTTGAATAGGATTGATGTTGGTGAGGAGCATGCTCTAGAGAGGCGACCTGTTATGTCACTCTGTGTGCCAAAGCACAGACGTCCTGATGCAACAAAGTGCTATAGCGAGACTATTAATTATTAAATGGGCACAGTCTCCATCAAGTGGCATAATGCACCAGCGACACAATGATTTGTGTCACAAGACCGCCGACTTCCATCTCCGTAACATCGTCCATCTCCACCCCTGCCTCAAATCATCAGCTGCTGAAACCCTCATCCATGACTTTGTTACCTCTAGATTTGACTATTCCAATGCTCCCCTGGCTGGCCTCCACCCCCCATTAACTTGAGCTCATCCAAAACTCTGCTGCCCGTATCCTAACTCGTACCAAGTTCTGTTCACCCATCATCCCTGTGCTTGCTGACCTACATTTGCTCCCAGTCGGGGAACACCGCGATTTTAAAATTCTCATCCTTGTTTTCAAATCCCTCCATAGCCTCGCCCCTCCCTATCCCTTTAACCTTCTCCAGCCCTACAACCCTTCGAAATCTCTGAGCTCCTCCAGTTCTTGCCTCTTGCGCATCCCCGATTTTAATCACTCCACCATTGGCGGCCATGGCTTCAGCGGCCATAAGCTCTGGAATTCCCTTCCTAAACCTCTCCACCTCTCTATCTCTCTCTCTCCTCCTTTAAGATGCTCCTTAAAATCTACCCCTTTGACCAAGCTTTTGGTCACCTGTCCTAATACCTCCTTATGTGGCTCGGTGTCAAATTTTGTTTGATGACGCTCCCGTGACACGCCTTGGGATGTTTTACTACATTAAAGGCGCTATATAAATGCAAGTCGTTGTTGTCATTGATATATATCATTTTATGTTGTATAATATATAAAAAAAGGGTTACCAATCACTTGTTCATGAAGGCAGTGCCCCTTTAATAAATGAATACAAGTAATATTTATACCAAGTTCAAGAGAATGACAAAGAATGGTGATGTGAGAGAATGAGATGAAGTTCTTAGCTGGAATTATTATTTCTTCAGGCTCCCTCACCACCCCCTACCCAAGAGGGCTGCTGTGTGACTTGGTGCCAGGCCACTTGTCATTGGCTCTTGGTAACTGGTTGGGTTAACTCCACACCCAATGATTCCTCCCATTAACAAGTGCCTTGCTCTCTGGGAAATGAGGGAAGAAGGGCCAGTTGTCCAGGGAGAAGTTCCCTTCCTTTATTAGAAAAGAGGTGAAGGCCTAGAGAGGGTGCAGAAGAGATTTACTAGAATGATTCCAGGGATGAGGGACTTTAGTTATGTGGATAAACTGAAGAAGCTGGGGTTGTTCTCCTTGGAACAGAGACGGTTGCGAGGAGATTTGATAGAGGTATTCAAAATCATGAAGGGTCTAGACAGAGTAGATAGAGAGAAACTGTTCCCATTGGTGGAATGGTCAAGAACCAGAGGACATAGATTTAAGGTGATTGGCAAAAGAACCAAAGGTGACATGAGGAAAAACTTTTTTACACAGCGAATGGTTAGGATCTGGAATGCACAGCCCGAGGGGGTGGTGGAGACAGATTCAATCATGGCCTTCAAAAGGAAACTGAATAAGTACTTGAAAGTAAAAAATTTGCAGGGCTACAGGGAAAGGGTGGGTGAGTGGGACTAGCTGGATTGCTCTTGCACAGAGCCGGCGCGGACTCGATGGGCCAAATGGCCTCCTCCCGTGCTGTAACCTTTCTATGACTCAGTCAGATGCACTGCCTGCTAGTTTTGCAAAAGAAAGATTATTGACGATATCCATTGAAATGCCAATGAGCCAGCTGTCAGTGAGTGTAGAGGGTGGCATGAATCGCAGAGAGTGAGGGAAAAAACAAAAAGTCAGCAGAAATCATAGAATGTAATAAAATACAGCAATACAGAGTGTTTAATGAGTGTTCATGCAGGAGGACACTTGTGAAAAGGCAGAGGATGAGCACAGTCAGGCAGCTCATGTACAGAACAGGATCTAACCTGTGCTGTACCTGACCTGGAAATGCTTGATGGGAAAGTGTAGAGGGAGCTTAACTCTGTATCTAATCCATGCTGCACCTGACCTGCACAGTAATTTCCTGATACTTGAAGGATGAGTCTGTTCAAATCACCATTTGATGTTAAGAATCACCTAATTACTGTGAAGACCTATACCTCAAAAGCTCCGCACTGTACTGTCCGACATAATAACGTGCTTCCTGGGGACAGGCACTCCGGATATAAATGAACCAGCTCCTGTCAGAACTATTTATCAAAACTTCTAATTATTATCAGTAATTCTGCAGATCTGTGTGTGAATTACATCCTTAGATCCAGTCCAGCCCCTCAGTTCAATTGGTGATGAGAAATCACTAGGGTTCAGGCCAGCAGCTGAGCCTCTGTTATCAGTGCTCTGTGTTTGTTACTGAAGAAGCATTACTGCGGCCCTTTAAAGGGAGAGTGAGGGAACCATTAGAGACTGGGCAAGTGTGCACTTGCTTGATTATTTGGCACTCCGAGTAACCATGTGATCTCTTTTACTAGATCCGTCGTTTGAAGTGACAACAGGTCCTCCAGTCAGTGTAACCCACAAGCCCGAGGGAGACACTTTTGGCGTGAGTACCTCTTTAAGTGAAATTATTACGCTGTCATTTAGCTGGGAAATGTCAAGCTCATTGATCAGACCAGGCAGCAAGGAATGAGCAGAATCTGTTCAGCTACATCCTTCCTTTCTGACGTTCAAGGACAAAGCGTTGGAAGTCACTCCTTTTATCTTGTCAGTCATTCTTTAATTTTGAAATATCAGGTTGGATCTCCCAATTGGTGAAACAGTCCTGATATGGAATCACGTTAACTCCCCCCAGGAGCTCCCCAATCGATCCGTTTAAGAGGTTGAAAAGAGCACTTTGTCAATAAGCCTGAGGATCACAGCCTGTAGAACACACAGTGACACAAGCATCATGCAGGCAGGTTCAGAGTCAGCTGATGGAATTACTGCTTCCCACAATTCTCTTTACACCTTGTTTTCAGATGATTTGTTTTGTTTTGACGTTTTTCCAAAGTTTCAGTTAAAGTACCAGCCAATTTTCAGCAACTTCCATTCATTTTTATATTATATAGAAGGAGGATGATGGCATTAGATAAATCCAAGTGGAGCGTTGTCAGTCCAGGGTTGGGTTTCGTCGAGAGCAAGAGATGCTGAGATCAGGACTCCAGAAACCGAATGATTTCAAGAGCTGATGCTAATTCTTAAGTTACCTGAATTGTCCAATTGGGATCACCTGCTTCTTATGCACAAAGTGCGCTTTCCCGATTGGTTATGCCAGATCTCTTCCCATTTTGCCTCTGGAAGCACCTGTATATTTGTGGGTTGGTGCATGTAAATTAGTGCAAAAACAATGTCATTACGCCACGCACCTAATGTTCTGCTGACTTTACACTGTTTCCTGTACCCACCCAGGTAAACTGGGTGTTTGGGGATGCTAGGTGTTGTGCTGCATATGGAGATCAGTTTAAGGAGATCAGTACTGAGATTGTAACATTGTCAGGCTATTGTTGAAGCATTTTTTTGTCTCTTTCTCCCCCCTCACCAACCCTGAGGATTGCCAATATCTCTCCTTCACCACTCAGATCCCCCTCCCTCCTTATATGTCCAGTATCTCTCTTCTCAGATATCCATTGTCTCTCCCACTGCCCTCTCATATCGTTAGTATCGCTCCCCCTTTCCGTACATATCTTCTGTATCTTTCTTCCACGCTGCGAATTCCAATATTTCATCTCTGCTCGGATCACCTCTTCACCTTTTCATGTCTTTTGCCTTCATTGTACTTAATTTTTCCGTGCTTTTTCTATATTCATGGCCATATAATTTTTTCATTCCTCTTGGTAATTACAGTATGAAGAGGAGGTATTTATACCGTTGCTGTAGTAACGTCACCAAAATAATGACACAATCTGATGATCTGAGGTGATTTTTTTTTCAGTAAATCCAGTTTTAATGAGTGCTGAACAGTGAGATCCCTTCACTGAACAGATTGCCATCCCTTGATAGTATCATTTTGTGCCCTGAGGTTCTGCTTGCTATTGAGTTTTCATCTGTTTGCCAGAAGGAGCCAATACAGATGGAAAGACTCGCTGTTATATTATCAAACTGCTGTAATTTCACAGAAATGACCTGCAGGGAAAAACAGGTTCTGAATCTGATGATCACTATATCTGTCCCTGGGGACAGTGGTATAGTTGACTGCCCACATTCAATTTCTCTGTAATTTTTCTCTCCTTGCCCTCTTGCTCTCCCACTGCCACACACCTTTGACTGATGGTGAGGTGCGGGCATGACCTGATGGCAGAGCTCTGCCATGTAATCGGGACTGAGGTGATGTTCTACCTGTTCTATATTATCTGTGACCTTTGTCTTAGGGCTGTCCTTTGCTGTCAATCTGCCTGTAAGGTTCATCTGCGATGATCACTAATTTAATAAATGTTTTATATCTGTGCTTTTCCACAATACGCCTCAGTTGCTCTCCACACCCCCTCCCCCAAGTTCTTCATTGCTAATCCTCATTTACTATGGCTCTCATCTGCTCTTTATTTAAATCTCTACATTAAACAGCTGTTGCCCTAATACTCGTGTCATTACCTCAAAATTAAAACTTCAGTTGAATGTTGCATATCATGCTTACCTTGACTAACAGATAGCATTAACAGAGTGCGGGTTGAAACTCTGTGTATGTTCGGCGGGGATGTTAAATCGTCCAGTATCGCTGCATCTATTGAGCATGCCGTGGTCGGTAATACTAGGTACAATAGTGTAGAGGTCATGAGTTCAAATCCTACTATGGCACCTTGTGAAAATATTGAATTTAATGAATCTGGTGATTTGTGAATTGGCACCAGAAAAAAATTAGCGTGAAATTTGCCGAATTGTAGTAAAAGCCCAACTGGTTCACTCATGTCTTTCAGAGAAGAAACCTGCTACCTTTACCCAGTCTGGCCTGTGTATGACTCGAGTCCCACATTACGGGGTGAACGTGGCCTAGCAAAAAAGATACTCAGTTGCAAAAAATAATTACTGTGAGGGGTTCAAGGGGAAGGCCCATCACTGCTTTCTCAAGGCAACGAGGGATGGGCAATAAACACAGCCTTGCCAGAAACGCCCACATCTGAGAATTAAAAAAAGTGATGCACTCAATCGCTGATAGCCTTGAGGGAGGGTGGTTTAGGTTATACAACCTTCCACAAGCACTACATCTCTTCAAGCCCTACTGGTCCATAGTTAGTAGCTAGTTGGGGTAGCGATGTATCTGAGCATACAATCCCTGGTGGAATGAGATTGGCTGTCACCTCCAACAAAGAGTCAAATCAATGCACAAATGAAGGATACAATAACAAGTGCTCTTAACAAGACTTGAAAAGACCATTCTGGCCAGTCCTCTAGTGTAAATAATAGAATACACAGCTCACTATCTATATCCCTATTCACTAAATACCTGTTCACATCCCTCTTAAATTGTCTGATGTTATCAGCCTCAATTGTCCCCCTGAGCAGTCTATTCCAAACACTCATCATCCTATATGTAAAATATCTGATCTGTTCATTTACCTTCCCTCTTCTGAACTTCATCCCATGCCTCCACGTTGCTGTTGTTTGTGGAGTCATGTTGAACAGCTTTGCAGGGTTTAACTTGTCAATATCCTTAAGGATCTTGAATACCTCAATAAAATCTCCTCTCAGTCCTCTCTACTCTAGTGTAAACAAGCTGTATGCCAGGTGTCAGACGGTTAGACCCTTTGCTGAAGCTTTCCCACTGCCATGATGTCCTTCCTGTAAAATATGTCCAGAACTACACACACTAATCCAGGTTAGAACAGACCAATGTCTTGTACAGGCATAGTATAATATCTTGTGTTTTGTGTTCTATTCCATAAGTTATCCAGCCCAAAGTCCTATTTTCTGTAACTACTGCTGCTGCACAATATGTGGATGATTTTAATGATCTGTCCACCTAACTCCCAGATCCTTTTCCTGTACTGTGCCTTGTCGACTGACACCATTTAGTTTATAGTCTTAATGTTTATTCTTCTGCCTCTGGACAGACAATCCCCCCGACAGACCAACACTTTGAGAACCATTTGATGCATATTGCATCTGCACTGATGCCACACTCTATCACCGCCGGTGGTTTAAGGTGAGGGGTTATCACAGGCCCTGCACACACCGGGAATGCTCCTGTAGGTGGAGGCCCATGAGGGAGCTGCACAGATAGATTTATTATTGGGGGGAGGGGGAGCTCTCCATTTCACCGAGTCCCATTCACCAAAGAGCCTCCGAGGGCTCCGTACACAGGTGGGGGCATAGAGTTCGAGAGTGGGTCTGGTGGGAGCAATACTGGGGTAGGGAGGGGGCTTAGTGTTCAGTACTGGGGGCCGAGAGGCTTGGGGTGGTGTAATGAGGAGATACATAGGCTGTACCCACAGTGTGAGGCATTGAGGAGGGGGGAGGGCTGCTGGTACTGGGTGAGCTCAATAGTGTGGGATGGGTGGAGGTGTTGGGGGCAGAGAGTGAGGTGTGCGGGGGGAGTTTGGGGTTCAGTGCGGGGGGAGTTTGGGGTTCAGTGCGGGGGGGAGTTTGGGGTTCAGTGCGGGGGGGAGTTTGGGGTTCAGTGCGGGGGGAGTTTGGGGTTCAGTGCGGGGGGAGTTTGGGGTTCAGTGCGGGGGGGAGTTTGGGCAGTTTCCTAGAAGTAAAGGGAATTAGGGGTTATGGGGAGCGGGCAGGAAATTGGACATGAAGCTGAGTTCGGATCGGTCAATGCCCTGTGGGTGGCGGAGAGGGCCCAGGGGCTATGTGGCCGGGTCCTGCTCCGACTTCTTGTGTTCTTTAGATTTGTGGTTGGGATCAGATCAGCCATGATCTTATTGAATGGCGGAGCAGGCTCGAGGGGCCGATTGGCCTACTCCTGCTCCAATTTCTTATGTTCTTATGTTCTTATCAGTTTACACTTCTCAACATTTCTCAGCCCAACATCTTTTGACCCCTCTAGACCTGTCCAGCCTGCTTTCAATTGTCTCCAACCCTCTACCCCCTAACTTTGTGTCATCAGAAAATGTTGAGTTTTTTTCTCTGTCTCCACTTCCAAATCATTGATATACAACATGAATAGGAAGACCCCAGTATTGATCTGTATTCAGTCACCACCACTCCAACTGTGCAGCACTATGCCTGACCACCCCCTGTTTCCTTTTAATGCAGCCAGTAGCCAACCCACTTCAATAACTGCTCACCTATTCCATGCTTTTCTACTTTATAGACAGACTTCCTATGTGGTTCTGTAACAAAAGCCTTGCTAAAATCGAGATAAACAATGTCCGTGGAGTTTCCTTTATCTACAAAATCAGATACCTCCTCTAAGAATTCTAACGGGTTTGATTCCTGCTCCCATAAAGCCCTGCTGATTGCCCTGGTGACGTTGTACTTTAGGTGTTTCATGATGCCCTTCTTCAGGGGTCAGTCTCTAACATTTTACCCATGACCGATGTCAGGTTCACTGATGGTACTTTTTTAAAAGTGGAAGTTAAGATTCCTTCCCTCCAGTCCTTTGATGTAATTCCCGATTCTAACGATTCAAAAGATATCTGCCAAAGAGTGACCAACCTCAATCTTCTTAAATACCCTTGAATGCAGCCCATAGGAACAGGAGTAGGCAATTCAGCCCCTTGAGCCTGTTCCGCCATTCAATTAGATCATGGCTGATCTGTACCATCCGGCCCCAGAACTTTATTCTCTTTCAGCGTCTTCAACATTTCTATCATTACTTTATCAATAATTACTTTGCTTTTAAAATTTCCTCCTCATTTCCCAGAAAATCAACTCTCACATCTGGGAGAGATTCGACATTTTTCCGTGAACACTGAATGATAACACAGAAATTGTTCAGGAAATCCGTCATTTCCCAATTACCCCTTCACCCCCTCTCAGTGGTACCTTTCGAAGTACCTGTAGCTGCACTCATTGGCAAAATTAAAACCAGTTTGTGCCCTTCTAAAGGTGCCTGTTTGGTTCATTCCCTATTTAACATTAACATTTTTAGGTTTTGAAGGATTTCAGATTTGGTCCCTCCAGAACCAGATTTGAATCTAAAAGAACCAAATTCTCATCCTTATTGGCAAGCAATGATGGTTGTTAAATCAAGGGTCCTCTGTGATTCCGAGAGTTTTCTTGTCTTCAGTTTTGTGTCAAAAACCTTTATGATCTGCAGAAGAATTTAACAGGACCAGTTTGGGGGAGACACTATTGGAGCTCTCATTGTGTAAGTGCATTTCTGCTGTGAGATTAACACCTCCACCTGCCAAAGCAAAGTATTTATTCACTCCTTACAGCAGGAGTACCATCACACAATGGGAAACCTGCAAAAGCTATGTTCCAACTGGCATGAATTTTGGCTGAAATAATGGTCCAGAACCTTTTGAGGTAATCGTGCTCGACAGTGCTGACAACAAGAGAAGCTTTTGGCTTGCTGGGATTTCTATCACAGCTTCACTTGCAGATAGGGGAACATTTTAATTATCACAAAACTACTGCTGTCAAAGAGGAATGCTGAAATACCAAGACCAACAAGTTGGCTTAAGCTATCAGTTCCACTGCCTTTGAGTGTACTATTGAACATGTGCACAACAGAATGTGTATCTGTGTGTAAAATTGAATGTGTATCTGTGTGTACTGTTGAACATGTGTACTATTGAACGCACATCTGTGTGTACATATATATGTGTACTATTGAATGTACATCTGTGTGTACTATTGAATGTACATCTGTGTGTACTGTTGAATGTGTATCTGTGTGTACTGTTGAATGCGTATACTATTAAGCATGTATCTGTGTGTACTAGTGAAAATATCAATAGAATCATAGAAGTTACAACATGGAAACAGGCCCTTCGGCCCAACATGTCCATGTCGCCCAGTTTATACCACTAAGCTGTATACCTGTATGTACTATTGGACATATACCTGTTCACACTATTGAATGTGTGCACTATTGAATGTGTATCTGTGTGTACTATTGAATGTGTATCTGTGTGTACTATCGAATGTGTATCTGTGTGTACTATTGAATGTGTATCTGTGTGTACTATCGAATGTGTATCTGTGTGTACATTAGCACGGTGAGCAAGTTTGCAGTCCGTCATTGCTGTGTTTTATGCCTTGTTCTCAGTCAGAAGTGGAATTTAATTTTTATATGCTATCTTTAATATATATCAATAAAATAGGAGGATAATTGATAATTGAGACTGAGAAAGATGAGAGAGAGAATAAAACACTTTAAGAATTTATCTCCTTAATAACCCACAGGTGTTGCCAGTGTGAGTTGTATCAAACAGGTTTTGACTAGCTGTGCAGTTCGAAATTGTTTGGCAGTAATATTTTAACTGTAATATTAATGGATTGTTCAGCGTCATGTGGCTGAACCGAAATCCTTAAAAAAAAATCTGTCTGATTCAGGAAACATAAAAATCCTTGGAGCAGCCGGCAGTCTAAAGATTAACATTTTCATGGGCACAAGCAGCGTGCTAGAAAGAAAGTGTATATGATCACCGTGACCAACTGTTACTGGAGACTGTCTTCAGAACATTTAGTGAGGCAGTGCTGGTACTCAGCAGAGAAGGAAATTGTCATGGCTCCTGTACTGTATAAAGAGTAGAAAACAGGTACAGTCAATAACTTGGAGCATTGATTTAAAGTAATTGGTAGAAGGATTAGAGGGGAGTTGAGGAGAAGTCTTTTCACCCAGAGGGTGGTGGGGGTCTGAAACTCACTGCCTGAAAGGGTGGTAGAGGCAGTAACCCTCATTGCGTTTAAAAAGTACTTGGATATGCACTTGAAGTGCCGTAACCTACAAGGCTATGGATCAAGAGCTGGAAAGTGGAATTAGGCTGGATGGCTCTTTTTTGGCCGGCACAGACACAATGGGCCGAACGGCCTCCTTCTGTGCCATAAATTTCTATGATTTTTTTTATTCATTCATGGGATGTGGGCATCGCTGGCGAGGCCGGCATTTATTGTCCATCCCTAATTGCCCTTGAGAAGGTGGTGGTGAGCCACTTTCTTGAAGTGTCTTGCTAGGCCATTTCAGAGTATATTCTATGATCCTATGAAAATATACTCAACAATCTGTACTCCCACATAGGGAATATACACAGTCTGTACCACTATGTGGGAAGTATACATAGTTGTGTTGAATATACAAGGTCTGTACCCCCAAAGAGGTATACACGATATGTATATCAATGTGGGGATATAAACAATCTGCATGCTCACACATATATTTATATATATATATATATATGCTCATATGAGAGCATACACGGTGTATGCTCATTTGTGAAGGGTAAACATGGCCTATATGTTGCATAAGGGGTATGCATGGCTTTTGGGTCTTTTCTAACATTCTCATTCTAGATTATTTCAGCTCTCATATCTCAAACCTCTCTCATCGGTGAGTCCCAACTTTCCACATCTTCATGAGTGTTTATCCTTGCTATGAGATCTAGACAAACGATCAAAACTGTGCCCAGTAGTTGAACCACAAGCTTTGTCTAGTACATGCATTTAGCTACTAGACTTATGCTATGACTCCAATCTTCTATTGCAATAAAACATCATGTATAACCTAGTTTTAAGTTTAAAATGTCAACAAGCTTATATCACAAAAGTTGAACAAGAAAATAAGTAAGTCATATAATATAGTTATATTTTACATAGAATTACATAGACTTTACAGCACAGAAACAGGCCATTTGGCCCAACTGGTCCATGCCAGTGTTGATGTTCCACACGAGCCTCCTCCCAACCTACTTCACCTAACTCTTCCAGCTGATCTTTTATTCCTTTCTCCCTCTTGTACTTATCCAGCTTCCCCATAAATTCATCTACGCTATTCATCTCAATTATTCATGTGGTAGCAAGTTCCACATTCTAACCACTTTCTGGGTAAAGAAGTTTCTCCTGAATTCCTTATTGGATTTATTAGTGACTATCTTATATTTATGGCCCCTAGTTTTGGACTCCCCGACAAGCGGAAACATCTTTTCTTTGTTTACCCTATCAAACCCTTTCATAATTTTAAAGACCTCTATAAGGTCATCCCTTAACTTTTCTCTTTTCTCTTCACTCAAAGGGTGGTGAGTGTCTGGAACGAGCTGCCAGAGGCAGTAGTAGAGGCGGGTACAATTTTGTCTTTTAAAAAGCATTTGGACAGTTACATGGGTAAGATGGGTATAGAGGGATATGGGCCAAGTGCAGGCAATTGGGACTAGCTTAGTGGTATAAACTGGGCGACATGGACATGTTGGGCCGAAGGGCCTGTTTCCATGTTGTAAACTTCTATGATTCTATGATTCTAAAAGAGCCCCAGCCTGTTCAGTCTTTCCTGATAGTTATAAACTGATATTTTCAGTGGATATTCTTCCACCTAACTGCTCAGGTCGATTAAAATAATAAAGATCATACCTCTTAAACTAACCCTTTGTAAATAACTTTTAAATGATGCACATGCCAGGTCATTACCGTGGCCTGGACCTCCCCCAGGCAAAGAACACCCCTTAGATTGGGCATGCACCCAAATCAGAGGGAGAAAACTGGACCGCGTATATTCCCCATGTTAGATTACAGACCATGTATATTCCCCATGTTGGAGTTCAGACCATGTATATTCCCCATGTTGGGCTACAGACCATGTATATTCCCCATGTTGGGCTACAGACCATGTATATTCCCCATGTTGGGCTACAGACCATGTATATTCCCCATGTTGGGCTACAGACCATGTATATTCCCCATGTTGGGCTACAGACCATGTATATTCCCCATGTTGGAGTTCAGACCATGTATATTCCCCATGTTAGATTACAGACCATGTATATTCCCCATGTTGGAGTTCAGACCATGTATATTCCCCATGTTAGATTACAGACCATGTATATTCCCCATGTTGGGCTACAGACCATGTATATTCCCCATGTTGGGCTACAGACCATGTATATTCCCCATGTTGGAGTACAGATGATGTATATTCCCCATATTGGGGTACAGACCATGTATATTCCCCATGTTGGGTTACTGATCGTGTATATTTGTCATGTTGGGGTACAGACTGTGTATATTCCCCATGCTGGGCTACAGAGCGTGTATATTTGCCATGTAGGAGGGGTCCAAACTGAGTCTCAATGTGCATAGACTTATTATGTGAATGAGGTTGCTAGTTGGTTAATTAAAAATGTCCCTTTAATCGGACTTTGCTTCATGAATATTTGATGGGTTGATACTTCAAAGGAAAAGAAGAGAAACCAGGTTGCTGCTCATTAAAGCCACATTAAAGAGTTGCCTGGTAGTGGTTAGGACTGGGTACTTTGGATTCCAGAGACACCATTTCTGATGCTCTGCTTTGCCTCCCACAGGTCTCCATCGCTGTTGGACTCGCAGCATTTGCCTGCGTCCTCCTGCTCATTTTGTTCATAATGATTAACAAATATGGACGGCGTTCCAAATTTGGAATGAAGGGTGAGTAATAATACTGAAGTCCCTTCCCTGTCCACTCCAGGGATTTTGCAATACTACTGTGCTGGTTTATTGGCGGGGGTGGGGGGTGGTGCAGGGTGGGGAATATGTTGAGGGTATCATTGCCCATCGGAGGTTGAATGAACTGTTGGGATTTAATGGACAATTTCTTTGACTGGAAACAGCAATCTTTTGGCTAAAATGTGATCAACGGATAAAGTTCTGATCAATGAATAGCTAGAATTGGTGATAAAATGGAGACTTTCTGTTCAGGTTTTGCTTGAATCAGGGTGTCTGTGAATTAAGAACAAAGCTTGACAGTATGGAGATCTCAATCTCATAGCACACAATCATTCATTAATGAATGGGAAGTGGTTTGGTCTATTGGAATTCTGCACATTGGGAGTGAATAGGAAGCAGTAGTAGTCTAATGGGATTCTTTGTTTGGATCAGAGTTTGGTTTGGATCAGACAGTCATGTGTCTGGAATGGACCAATTTTGTTTTTTGGTGCTGTTACGGCGCATCCATCGTCCCCTCAAGGCCATGGATGGTGAGGAGATGAGAGATTAAAGGAACAGTCTAGAAATTGTTACTGGTGCAACGGTGCTGTTGAATATTGTGATGGGAGGTGAGCCAATGGCAATTGTTTCAAATAGGGTTTGTTCAGTAATCTTCCATTCCCAGCACAGAGCTTCATTATACAAGAACACAATTTTCTAGCTTTATCCTGAACTTCCATGTAGCAAGGTTCCATGCTGGAAGTACAGGTTTGCTGAATTTGCCCTTATATTTGAACTGTTTAAACCAAGCAATGTACCTGTTGAAACATCTGGATGAACACAGCACTACTGATTCCTGGTAAAGTTTCCATCTGTAATATCGTAGTGAACTTCTAATGTTGCTGATTGATCAGTGCTGGCAACCTGACATCATACACCAATGAAATCCCAACATTAGCCCATGCTAAGCATATGACATTACCGACCAATCAGATTGTTGGAAAAATATTTCGAGCCGCTTTCAGCCGCCATCGTATTTCCCTGTTTCCCCTGCATTAGTCTTTTACTTTGGGAATTTTAGAAACCCTACTCAGCCTCTGTTTACTCTCAGGCTCGGCCTTAGCTTCAACTTGTTGCAAGTGCTACAGCTTTGGCAAGTGAATTTCAATATAGATAAGTGTGAGGTGGTACATTTTGGTAGGAATAATAAGTAAGCCGCATACTCCTTGGAAAATAAGAGTCTAAACGGGCTAGAGGAGCTGAGGGATTTAGTGGTACAGATACATAAATCACTAAAAGTAGCGATGCAGGTTAGTAAGACCATTAAAAAAAATGCAAACCAAGCACTAGAGTTCATTTCTAGAGGGATAAAATTGAAAAGCAGAGAAGGTATGCTAAACTTGCACAAAACGTTGGTTAGACCACACTTGGAGTACTACAAACAGTTCTAGTCTCCACACAATAAAAAGGATATAGAGGCATTGAAGAAGGTGCAAAAAAGATTTACTAGGATGATACCAGAAATGAGAGGTTATACCTATCAGGAAAGATTAGGCTGGGGCTCTTTTCTCTAGAAAAGAGAAGACTGAGGGGTGACCTGATAAAAGTCTTTTAAGATTATGAAAGGATTTGATAGGGTAATGTAGAGAAGATGTTTCCAATTGTGGGGAAGACCAGAACCAGGGGCCATAAATATAAGATAGTCACTAACAAATCCAATAGGGAATTCAGGAGAAACATCTTCACCCAAAGAGTGGTAAGAATATGGAACTCGCTACCACATGGAATAGTTGAGGCTACTAGCATAGATGCATTTAAGGGGAGGCTAGATAAACACATGAGGGAGAAGGGAATAGAAGGATATGTTGATAGGGTTAGATGAAGAAGGGTGGGAGGAGGCTCACGTGGAGCATAAACACCGGCATGGACCTGTTGGGCCGAATGGCCTGTTTCTGTGCTGTACATTCTTTATAATTCTTTGTAAATCTTTGCTCCCCTCCCTCCTTTCTTCCCAATGCTCCAGCACTGGTTCTACTGCTTCCGTCCCCTTGCACTAGTTTTAAGAATGACCCACCCCCTGCTGCTCCAGTCTCGGTTTCTGCCACTCTCCCTGTCTCCATTCCCTGCTCAGACCATTCTTCCCTGCCACTCCCCACCTCTCTGTTCCACTCACTGGCTCTTCTTTCTTTCACCATGCTGCCACACACCTGGTCACTCTGACAGTGAGAGCTCCCTGGCTGATCCTGCTGCAAATTCACTGCCTTGAGCACCACTACAGGAGATCAACTGGCTATTCAACAAGATTGTGATCATCTCATTATCTAAAACCACGTTAGATATGATTGTTGAAAGAAAAATTGTAAAGGGCCTCATGATCAGTGCACCTTTAATGAGGCCAATTTTAGTATAAACTGAAAGACACAATAACCAGATTCCATCTCTGTACTTAACTCAGTCAAAATCTGAAAGTTTTCCAACAAAGGCCATCACATAGCACTACAATTTACTATCTATTTTTATGTACATCATTATGTGTACTTTGTGTAAGATTGGAGTTGATGACAGCTTCTACCTCAGACTCCATTTTCAGTGATGTGTTTTGACCACAGTGCATTGTTCATTGTATGTTGAGGGGTATAAAAGATATGAGGTGATTTTTTTTGAACTTTGGGACTAGTCAAATGGATTTCAATGGTCCCTTTTGGTCCTGCACATTGCTATGTTCCTACATTGTTAAGAACAAGCCTTAAAGTGTGCCTGTAAGCTCCATTCTTACTGATTGCAATGTACATTGGCTCCTGTTTCCCTAATGCCACAAATTTAAAACTCCTACCCTTGTGCTTCAGTCTTTCCATGGCCTCATATCTTCCCAATTTCTGTAACCTCCTCCAGCCATGCAACACCTCTCCACTTTTTTTTTTATTCGTTCACGGGATGTGGGCGTCGCTGGCGAGGCCAGCATTTATTGCCCATCCCTAATTGCCCTCGAGAAGGTGGTGGTGAGCCGCCTTCTTGAACCGCTGCAGTCCGTGTGGTGAAGGTTCTCCCACAGTGCTGTTAGGAAGGGAGTTCCAGGATTTTGACCCAGCGACAACTTCCACCCCCTCCCCCCGACAACCGCTCCGTTTCTCTGGCCCCAGCCTCTGGAACATCCCCCCTTCGCTTCACCGCACCATCGGTGACCACGCCTTCGTAGGCTTGGATCCCATGCTCTGGAATTGCTTTCCTATAGCCCTCCAGCTTTCCACCTCTCTCTCTTCCTTTAAGATGCTCCTTAAAACCTACCTCTTTGACCAAGCTTTTGGCCACCGCTCCTTATCTCCTCTTCTTTGGCTTGACTTTTGTTTTCCTTATGCCTCTGTGAAGCACCTTGGGAACTTTTTCCACATTATAGGTGCTTTATGAATGTAAGTTGTTGCTGTTCTTGCACAAATCAAGGACAGGTACGGGGCAAGGAAGGGGCAGAAAGCTCTGGGCTCAGAAACATCTGACTTCTGCTGGAGTATAAGGAAAACAGGAACACCCCTCACACGTAGCTGTACACAAACCCAAGATCGACAGAACTGAGGAGCTGGGTATTCACATCTGCATCGAGAGTTATTGTTGCTCATTCTCCTACTCACAGTAAGACAAATGGGAACAGTTAGCAGTCATTCTTGGAGGAATGACCAACTGTCCATGAAGACATGGCTTCATAAATGAACGCTACTTCAATCACAAGGATGAACTGATGTCTGCAATAGTACCTGCCTCCTTCATTTTGGAGTCACTGAACCAAGGTGACATACTGCTATAATGCTGGATTTAAATCCTCATGCAGCTCCTAATGTTGCATTTGACATTTAAGCTGTGCTCACACTTGACTGTGTATAATAAGGATGGCTCAAGTGGTTGATAAAATGGGCTGCGCTAATCGACTATGTTTGAATACTGGTATTTAGATTTAATTGCCACCATTGAATCAAAGTGCATCTCGTATTGTTGATCTTCTGCCTCCTGGATGATAATCTTCAAACTTAAATGTGACTTATCGTAGAGATGTGAGGGCGCTGTAACAGTGCAGTGTTTTAACATTTCAGCCTGCCCTCTGCGTGAAACTGGTTGGTAATATATCAGCTTCAGTTTAAAGAATGGAACCTGACAGACAGGAAGCAACAGCAATGAAGTATGCTATTTAACTTCGACTCAGAACATAGGTACAAGAAAATAAACCCCCAACAAGATCAAAGAAGAATTTTTTTCTCCACAGAACAGTGAATATGATAAATGTCTGGTTAGGAGCAGGACTGGAAGGATAGATGGAGATGGTCAAATAGTCCATAGAACTCAATGGCTACTGGGATCCTGGAAATGTTGCCTGTGGAAAGGCATCAATCAGCTGGGGCTAAATAATGGAGGTGGCCATCCAGGAAATATTATGCAACTTTGTTCAACTATCTTTGAGGTTTTGGAGATACATTGCTGGATTTTCTCTTGGGAGATTAAATGTATGGGTAGAGTCCAGGATAGGGTAGATTATGGACTGATTCCCTGCAGTATTGTGAGACTGGCTCCCTGCAGTAATGTGAGACAGGCTCCCTGCAGTAATGTGGGACTGGCTCCCTGCAGTAATGTGAGACTGGCTCCCTGCAGTAATGTGAGACAGGCTCCCTGCAGTAATGTGGGACTGGTTCCCTGCAGTAATGTGGGACTATTTCCCTGCAATAATGTGAGACAGGCTCCCTGCGGTAATGTGGGACTGACTCTCTACGGTAATGTGGGACTGACTCCCTATGGTAATGTGGGACTGACTCCCTGTGGTAATGTGGGACAGGCTCCCTGCAGTAATGTGGGACTGACCCTGCAGTAATGTGGGACTGGCTCCCTGCAGTAATGTGGGACTGGCTCCCTGCAGTAATGTGGGACTGGCTCCCTGCAGTAATGTGGGACAGGCTCCCTGCGGTAATGTGGGACTGACTGAACCTTAGAAATAAAATTAATTAATTGCTTAAAATATTCCTTGACCAGCCCACTTCCAGTATTGAAACTTGAAATCAGTGCAATAAGGAGAAGGGTCCAGCTTCCAACGGTGAGTCAGTGATGTGTACCCACTCTGTTGGCGGTGAGTCAGTGATGTGTACCCACCCTGTTGGCGGTGAATCAGTGATGTGTACCCACTCTGTTGGCAGTGAGTTAGTGATGTGTACCCACTCTGTTGGTGGTGAGTCAGTGATGTGTACCCACTCTGTTGGCAGTGAGTTAGTGATGTATACCCACTCTGTTGGTGGTGAGTCAGCGATGTGTACCCACTCTGTTGGTGGTGAGTCGGTGATGTGTACTCACTCTGTTGGCAGTGAGTTAGTGATGTATACCCACTCTGTTGGTGGTGAGTCAGCGATGTGTACCCACTCTGTTGGCGGTGAGTCAGTGAAGTGTACCCACTCTGTTGGCGGTGAGTCAGTGATGTCTATCCCCTACATTGGCGGTGAGTCAGTGATGTGTACCCACTCTGTTGACAGTGAGTTAGTGATGTGTACCCACTTTGTTTGCAGTGAATCAATGATGTGTACCCACTCTGTTGGTGGTGAGTCAGTGATGTGTACCCACTCTGTTGGCAGTGAGTCAGTGATGTGTACCCACTCTGTTGGCAGTGAGTTAGTGATGTGTACCCACTCTGTTGACAGTGAGTTAGTGATGTGTACCCACTTTGTTTGCAGTGAATCAATGATGTGTACCCACTCTGTTGGCAGTGAGTCAGTGATGTGTACCCACTCTGTTGGCAGTGAGTCAGTGATGTGTACCCACTCTGTTGGTGGTGAGTCAGTGATGTGTACCCACTCTGTTGGTGGTGAGTCAGTGATGTGTACCCACTCTGTTGGCAGTGAGTCAGTGATGTATACCCACTCTGTTGGTGGTGAGTCAGTGATGTATACCCACTCTGTTGGTGGTGAGTCAGTGATGTGTACCCACTCTGTTGGCAGTGAGTCAGTGATGTGTACCCACTCTGTTGGTGGTGAGTCAGTGATGTGTACCCACTCTATTGGCAGTGAGTCAGTGATGTGTACCCACTCTGTTGGTGGTGAGTCAGTGATGTGTACCCACTCTGTTGGTGGTGAGTCAGTGATGTGTACCCACTCTGTTGGCAGTGAGTCAGTGATGTATACCCACTCTGTTGGTGGTGAGTCAGTGATGTGTACCCACTCTGTTGGCTGTGAGTCAGCGATGTGTACCCACTCTGTTGGTGGTGAGTCAGCGATGTGTACCCACTCTGTTGGTGGTGAGTCAGTGATGTATACCCACTCTGTTGGTGGTGAGTGATGTGTACCCACTCTATTGGCAGTGAGTCAGTGATGTATACCCACTCTGTTGGCGGTGCCCATTGTATATCAGTGTCCCACATTTGCTAGACCACTTCCCCAATGCTGTATCAGTGATTTGAGTTACTCATTAGTTTCAGACCAACCTTTTGAATTCAGAATGAGCGACTTATTTACATCAAATGAGGATACCAATGTGAAACAGTGTCACCCTCAGTAAATAAATGGTCAGACTAATGGAAAGAACTTTCAAAAGAAAGTCTTTGAAATTCAGATGACCGTCATGTAGGTTTACTGTATTACACATTACAACTCTGGTTAATAATGCCTTTGAAATATTTTGCACCTTGTCTTACGGTGTAGGAACAATTTAGCACTGACACAAATACTTTTAAAAAATAATTTTAGCTGTGCTGTACACGTCTGTTTAGAGGAGACAGACAGTAATGATTTCTGGTGCCTGGTTACCTATTATTTAAGTGGCTGCCATCAGGTTGGACACTATTAAATAATATTTCTGCTCCCAAAGAAAAGGCACTGACCCTGGCTGGAGCTGGGGTTCTTTCTGACAGCCAGCAAAAGGACATGGTAAAAGAAATAGGCGTTAAGATTACCAGGGCTATGTTTAGCCATTGCTTTCAATAGTTGTAGGAGCAGAGGCCAAGCTGCCATCCTCCAAGCACATTAATGAGCAATGGTCATGCTATCATTCCCCGGACAGTGGCCATGTTCCGATTTCCCCTTGGCACTGTAGCGGGCAGTGGCTGTGTTGCGATTTCCCCCTGGCACTGTCGCGGGCAATGGCTGTGTTGCGATTTCCCCTTGGCACTGTCGCGGGCAATGGCTGCCATTTCAGAAGGCATAAATGAATGAAGGTTTTTAGTGCTGAAATTATACAGTCTGATGAATATAGAGCTTCATGGGGCACACATTATTAGTTGACATAGAACAGTGCCCGTTGTTCCTGTTGTAGTATCCATTCACTTGTGCTTTCTGTAAACCCTCCTGATACCTAATTTTGAGTTGTCTTTTCTCAAAAAACTGAATGGATATAGTTTGAAAGAACAATCTAAGAGAAAGTAGACAGATGGAGGTCGAATGGGACAATAAATGCAGACATTAAGGGGCTGATTAAGGTATTTGCACAGGGCCATCATAAGATTCAGGCTTCCCTCTCCAACTAGGAGATTTTTTTCTGATAGACCAGTCTCAGGGTACGACAGGAGATAAATGCATCATTGGTATTTGTCTCTGAGAACTCGGATTTGAAAGATCTCTGGTCCCTATCACTTCACTCCTGCACCAGCAAGCTCTTCCTTTAGTTTTAAAATAAATCATTTCTCCCCCAGTTTTCTCCCCTCTTCTCCTAAAGGCATCGACTCAGTTCCACAGGCTGCCTTTCAGTACCTCACCCAAGGGGCCATTCTTCCTGTGTGAGGCCAGACAGTGAGCACCAGGAGAACAGTCAACCGTGGGGGGCAGCACCGCTGAGCCCGATCCCAACCTTTCCAACAGGAGTTCACTGGATAACAATCAGGAGCTGATTTTTTTTTTTGTGCTTTGCAACCCAGAGGCACTGAGGCCAAATGCAGCAGCCCAACTATCAGCAAACTCACAGATCAGGCATGGAACCTTTCTGGTCAGTACGATTCAGTACCACGCTGGGCGGCGCACTGGGCCACAAGGGCACATCTGAATTTGGTATTTTAACCGTTCCCCCTTGTTATTGTTTAAATGAGCAGACCTGTTATCGAATGTCGAGGCAGTTTACGTGAGTTCATCCTGTCTGCAGCCTCCACTAAATTCAACGTGCAAATAAATCTGTCAGTATGTACTCACATTATACATAAAAAATGTGGTATATATAATAAAAGAAACATGTTCCGCGCAGCCAGTTTTAGCATGGCTGTCAGTGTTCCAACAGGATGCCACTTTAAAGCATTGTTCTGTGTGACAATCTTTGATAATTTAACAAGATGTGAAACAACGTAGGACATGATTATTACTACAAACCAACAGCAAAGTTCCGCAGCTTACAGCAGGAGGCAGGAAAATGAATGATGATTTGAGGATGAAAATTGCAGGTTTATTACAGCACACGTCTGACATTAGATCACGAACGTTCCAAGTGTATTTTTTTTGAGTAACGGGTATGAGAATGGTTTGTGTGCATTCTAAATCTTACCTGTTGCTGGGACAGACAACTCGGAGCTGTGTGTGGCACAAGGAACATCAGTCCACTGTGGCTTCAAAAGCTTAAACACATTTCGTGGCGAGACTGTTCTCTGTGTCTCTGCCACTTGACATCATTTCAATCGCATCAGAGGCCAGCAGGAGGACCCTCGAGGAGGCCACTATTCCCTCACCTAGCCCGAGGGCATTGCTGCACTTTTTGTATGTTCTTTTGCAAATTGGTTCCACAGCTGCTATTTTACGATGAAGAACAGAACAAATCCATTACCGACTCGTTGGCAATTCCCAGTCATTCCAATACCCCCTAGGTTCACCTGTGGGCTATTTCTGGTGACGTATTCTGAAGATTGCTGCTGGGTTGGGGAAGGGAGGCATTGGTACAAAAGCCAATTTAGGATCAGCTTTCATTTCACATGATCAGGTGTTTGTGTTGGTTGTACGAAGCTGGCCGTGTGACCCTAAGATAAATGGTGGAGCGATTCATTGAAACGGGTTAAACTTAACAGTGCCAGTGGGAGGCGCCGTGTGCTATTTTACAATAGCTGTTTGCTGTGGGAGAGCACTGTGTGTTATTTTCCAATAGGTACTGGCTGTGCGAGGGCCTCTGTGCTGTTTTCTGATAGATGTTTGTTGTGTGAGGGCACTGTGGGCTATTTTCTGATTGGCGTTTGCTGTGGCAAGTAAGAGGCAACATCAGGCATAAGCTCCAGAGACCCAGCCAGCAGCGGCTCCATTCCAGGAACAAGCTGCTGTGAGAAGAAGGGCCACTTCATTTCCATGAGCCTTTTGTAGTACAAGAGCAGCCAACCGCCTCTTGTGATGCTGACCTCAGATTGCACCTCTGAGAACCACTGGACTAGCAGACCCATCAAAATCAGTATGGAATTTCAGCACCGTAGTGTTTAAAGGGAGTGACTATAGTTTCATTCCAGGTGATGAAACACAATGTAGCTTTACATCACAACTTTTAACTTGAACACAATTTACATTTTCAACCAAAAAACCTGTTAATTTGTGAAGACTCACGATGACTATGATGTAGCTGTTGGTTTGTCCCAGGGCGGGTAGCACAGCAAGCCACCCTAAGGGGTTTTGACTTGGTGCGATAGTGTAAAACGGGAGATCATTTTACATCCATTTTACATCTCTCCCATTTCCACGGAAGTCCACATAAACCTTACATCAAAACTGAAAATGACAAACACTCGATTGAAGTATATTTCACAAGGACATAATCCCAGCATCCCAATCACTGGCGTTCTATACCACTAAATAATCCAAACTGCTTTCTATTAGAAGAAGGCCCCGCTCAAAATGTCGGTCAGTCTTTTCTCTCCACAGGTGCTGGCTGTTCTGCGTGTTTCTAGCATTTTCTGTTCTTGTGTTTCAGATTTCCAGTACTTGCCTCTTAGCCGTTCCTTTCTCTCATTACTCGGTTTTCCAATGCTATTTATAAGAGTTGACCTTGAATCAAGTTACCCATTCATTCTGACTCCAGCCAGGCTCCCTGGTCCCTGCAGATTTCGAAACTAACTCTGGATCCAGGTCTGCAGTTCCTCCCCACAGTCACATCTACAGCTCTTTACCTGCCAAGCCTTGTCAATCAGAAACCACATTTCATCGAAAGACAGCAGCATATGTTCGAAACCTCATCATTCACCAAGTAATCCATTTTGGAAAAGAGTATTTTTTATTATGTATCTAACCTAGTTGGTGTTAATGGGGTTCAGACGTAGCCAGAGGGATCCATCTGTAAACGGTGATATAAATGGTTTGATAGGGATGTTTTGGATTGGTGCCGGATCCACTAATAGTTCCCCCGTCCCACTAATTCATCACCTATTTTTTTTAATTTTCTGCCATACATGCAGGAAGCAGACGGTCTCAACTTACATTTTCATTTCGGTAAACAGAGTTAATTAAAAAATGATTAAATCAATCTCACAGCATGTGGAATGGAGGGGCGGGCGGCCGGGCTGGGGGGGGTGTGGGGGGTGTGGACATGAGATTGCTTTTTGGAAAATTTATGAGCATAACCCACAAACAAGTTCATTAAAATGAAATTAGTCAAATCATTTTCCGTAGTCACTGCTGCACCCGTGCAAATAGGTGAGTTGTCATACTTTGTAGCACGCTATCAGGATCGAGTCTTCATCGACTATCAGCAGAGATTCACTGGGAATTACAAACTAAACCATGTTAACCCTTCACGGGGTGTGCTGTGACTTTGTTTCGCTGCCTATTACCAGCAGTGGATTCGGATTGTAACACCGGCTGATTCTAGCTATGCCTCCACCTGGCTCTCAGATACTCAGCACATTTATGAGGAGTGTATATCGTTTTCTGATTGAAATGGGTTAGAGCATACACTGAGGAGTCACAGGGGGAGATGCTCTCAGTCGGGGGCGAGGGGGGACACAGACATGTGATTTATGGGAGGAGGATGCACGTGCGGTTTATGCAGGTGAAGAGAATGAAATCTTTTGATGCAGCAACAGCATCAGTCTGCGTGATACTCCTCCGCTTTGCTCCCTATGTGTTTATCCCTGCTACACTACTCTTCTACGTTACCTTTTACTTGAAATTGGCTTGTATTCCCTGGAAGAAAGAAGATTGAAGGGTGATCTGATCGAGGTGTTTAAAATGTTAAATGGATTCGATAATATCGATACAGAGAAACTATTTCCTCTGATGGGGGAGTCAAGAACAAGGGGACATAATCTTAAAATTAGAGCTAGGCCATTTAGAAGGGAAATCAGGAAGCACTTTTTCACACAATGGCTAGTAGAAATCTGGAATTCTTTTCCCCAAAAAGGCTGTGGATGCTGGGACGTTTGGAGCTTTCGATACTGAGATTGATAGATTTTTGTTAGGTAAAGGTATCAAGGGATATGGAGCTAAGACTGGTAAATAGGGTTGAGGTACAGATCAGCCATGATCTAATTGAATGGCGGAGCAAGCTTGACGGACCGAATGGCCTACTCCTGTTCCTATGTTCCTACTTGCTCTCTTCTCCTTACTCCCAGTGCCTTAACTCTTCTGCGCTAGCTACTGTGTTACTCCCTCTGCATTACCTCCTTTGCTATGCCCTGTTGATGTGCTTTGACCCAACATTGAAGGCAGTTTCCTCATCATCATTATTGCTTCCATGAACATGGAACTGAATTTATGGTTAGCACTATTATTTTTTATTGAATTTCCTAACAAAATAAAAATTGCAGCAGTCAATGTCCTAGAACCACTACCTCTGCCCTGGGAGTGATAATCTTCTGTTTCTGTACCCCAGTGGTCAGTCATTTATTGAACAGAGTGCTGGAGCTGGTCAGCAAGTTACCAGGGGACAAGGTCCCAGAATTCTGACGGACCGGTAGGATCTAACGTGGGTGGAGTGGGTTCATTTGGGGAGGAGAGAGGACGTCCCAGTTTTATGCCTGGGGGATCTTCTGGAAGTTCTACCCTAAATTCCGTTGGAGGCAAGGGAGCGTGCAAGATACGGATTCGTGCAGCCATGCACACGATGGGTTTAGGCCAGAACTACATCGTCTGACCTGCATTCTGAAATTTCTGCCTTAAAATCCACCAGTCTAAGATATGACACTAGAAAACAGGACAGGAGCTGAGAAAGACTGGAACTGGAATATTAAAGGTAAATTACTGTGGGTTTTTTTGTGCTGTTCGATAGAGGCTCATTAATTTACTTAGGAATGGTCTCTTTGGAAAAATGTTTGCACTTTATTTTGTAGGCTCCTAGCTTCATTCAGAACTCTCTCTCAAGACTGTTTATTGTTTGGCCAATTTTCCTAAAATGAATGGGAAATGCAAAATGTTTTAGCCAATGGAGATTCCCATCTTTATGATTTATTTGTTGGAGGAGGTAAAAGAGGATGAACAGCAGGCAACCTGGAAAGCCTGGCATAAGATCCAGGACCTTCTGCAGATACCCAATCACTTTTGAAGATCATTCTTCAATATATCCATGGAGTTATGTGTCAGGAGGCCTCTGTGTTCCATGGGACATGAAGTTCCTAGAACTGCTACCCACTCCAGGATGCTCTGTATTGTACAGATGTCCTCTCTGATAATGCCACAAAGGATGGCATTGGATTCTGCTGCAATTCTCTGCCAACCGCTGCACATCTTTGGACAGCCTTTGCAGTGCCTTCATATGGTTCTGATATTTTCATCTCTTCATGGCAGGACCCTTGAGATCATTATCCAAATGCTCAACAACCAGGAGCTGACATTTCCAAAGCTCCACTCAGGTACATCATGTTCCAACTCCAATACCTCATCCTCTGGCTTCTTTGTGAATTCCTCATATAGAATATTTATATCACCCTAAGTTAACCTGGCTGCTGAGTACAAGTGATAGGCTTCCCGATGGAGTGGCCCAATTTCTGGTGGCAGTGACAGCTGTTGAAGGTGCTTCCTTCTCTCTCTCTGCAGCATTTTTCTTGCTTCTGGCTTCTGTAGAGTTAAGAAGAATGAGAAATGTAATGAATTTCTTGCTGTCTACTTTCTCCCTCCTGTTGGGCTCGTGTTGGGGTCTCCTCAGAGAGAAAGTCTCGAAGAAGAGAAATCATTTCCGATCTTTCACCATCTGTTCTTGGTCAGCACAAAGCATCTATTGGCGCAGGCCCTCCCACATCTCCATCCCTTATGGCACTGCCTCCTGCACCCTGTCCTCCTCAGGAATTGTGCACAATCTTTTCCTGTGTGTTAAAAGAATGCTTGTTATTGTCAGTCACAGTATGTTTAATTTGATAACTGATTAAATTTGAATGAGAATTCTCATCACTTTTCTTGTGCAAGTCCCACAGAGATGGTGAAGCTTCAGTGGGCATGCATCCGTGACAGGATGCTGTATCCATTTAACTGAAGACTTCCATGTGCAACTGTCACTACAGTTCAATTAGTGCACAGGGTGATACCCTTAGATTTGTGAATACACTTTCAGAATAAATATAGGTCTACTGTCTGAAGTGTACAAAATATACATTAACGTCAGCTTGTAGCCATAACATTTACCTCTGCTGGTCTTGTGCAGTCATTAGTTCTTGTCCTACATTGGAGAGGGGGGTCCTCAGGGTTAGAGCGTTGCCACTCACTTCCCCTAGCCCACCAACCCAAATTTCCCCAGCGATTCCCCCCTGCCCTAGCCCTGAACTCGCATCTTTCTCTAAATTCTCTCCTATCTCCCCTCATGCCCTCTCCGAGCTCATCTTGACCATGAGACCCACCTCCTGCTCCCTCGACCCTATTCCCACTAAACTGCTGACCACCCAGCTTCCCTTCCAGGTCCTCATGCTTGCTGATATTGGTAACAGTACCCTCTCCTCAGATACTGTCCCCCTCCCTTTCAAATCTGCCATCATGACACCCCTCCTCAAAAAACCCACCCTTGACCCCTCTGTCCTTGTAAACTATGGCCCCATCTCCAACCTCACTTTCCTCTCCAAAGTCCTTGAACATGTTGTCGCCTCCCAAATCCGTGCCCATCTTTCCCACAACTCCATGTTTGAATCCCTCCAACCAGGTTTCTGCCCCTGCCACAGTACTGAAACGGCCCTTATCAAAGTCACAAATGACATCCTACGCGACTGTGACAATGGTAAACTATCCCTCCTCATCCTTCTCGACCTGACTGCAGCCTTTGACACGGTTGACCACACCATCCTCCTCCAACGCCTCTCTTCCGTCGTCCAGCTGGGTGGGACTGCGCTCGCCTGGTTCAATTCTTATCTATACAGTCGCTGCCAGAGAATCACCTGCAATGGCTTCTCTTCCCACTCCCGCACTATTACCTCTGGAGTTCCCCAAGGATCTATCCTCGGCCCCTTTCTATTTCTCACCTGCATGATGCCCCTCGACGACATCATCTAAAAACACGTCAGATGTCACATGTACGCTGATGACACCCGGCTCTACCTCACAACCATCTCCCTCCACCCCTCCACTGTCTCTCATTTGTCACGTTGCTTGTCCGACATCCAGTATTGGATGAGCAAAAATTTCCTCCAACTAAATATTGGGAACACAGTAGCCATTGTCTTTGGTCCCCGCCGCAAACTCCGTTCCCTAGCCATCAACTCCATCCCTCTCCCTGGCCACTGTCTGAGGCTGAACCAGACCGTTCGCAACCTTGGCGTCTTATTTGACCCTGAGATGAGCTTCCGACCACATATCCGCTCCATCACCAAGACTGCCCACTTCCACCACCGTAACATTGGCCATCTCTGCCCCTGCCTCAGCTCATTTGCTGCTGAAACCCTCATCCATGCCTTTGTTATCTCCAGACTGGACTATTCCAATCCTCTCCTGGCCGGCCTCCACCTTCCATTAACTTGAGCTCATCCAAAACTGCTGCCCGTATCCTAACTCGTACCAAGTTCCGTTCACCCATCACCCCTGTGCTCGCTGACCTACATTGGCTCCCGGTCCAGGAACACCACGATTTTAAAATTCTCATCCTTGTTTTCAAATCCTTCCATAGCCTCGCCCCTCCCCATCTCTTTAACCTCCTCCAGCCCTACAACCCTCCAAGATCTCTGCGCTCCTCCAATTCTTGCCTCTTGCGCATCCCCAATTTTAATCTCTCCACCATTGGCAGGCCTGCCTAGGCCCTAAGCTCTGGAATTCCCTCCCTAAACCTCTCCGCCTCTCTACCTCTCTCCTCCTTTAAGACGCTCCTTAAAACCTACCTCTTTGACCACATGTCCTAATATCTCCTTACGTGGCTTGGTGTCAAATTTTGTTTGATAACGCTCCTGTGAAGTGCCTTGGGACATTTTACCATGTTAAATGCGCTATATAAATGCAAGTAGTTGTTGTTGTTGTTGTGATACTTCCTGGCTGCTGTATTAGCAGGTCTCTTGCCAGTCTCTCCCACTGTGCCCAATTTGAATAAGAAGAATATTTATATCAGTCACTGAGAAGTTTGCTGCTTGTTCCTGTTCATGCCATGTCTTCAGCTTCCTATGTGCCTATTCTGCTTTAAGAGTAGTCCAGTTTTAAATGCTGCAGCTATGCCCACACAAGTACTTCCTCTGACCACCATCCCTGCAGATATTTTTCCAGGCCTCCCAGTTGCTGGCAGCACTAATATGCCTTTGTCCATTGATATTCTAATGAGCTAGTCCTACTATAGGGTGGGAGGAAGTCCTGTCCCATTATACATTTGGCAGTGGATCTCAGGACTTGGAATATCAGGCCCAAGAGTTGGGTACTTGCCTGGAGGTGAGGTGAGGTGAGGTTTGCATTGCTGTCCAGGTAAAACCTCGGGGTAGGTCTTCTGGAGAGGAGCTCACCTTTGGACTTGAGCTCCTCACCGATCATATTGCCAATAGGTATGTGAGCCATTGGTGTCCTGCTGGGAATGTTAATTTTGGTTCAAACCATTGTTAAAAATCAGCTCAAGTGACTCGTGCCGTACCTTAAGTTGAAGAAGTAAAAACTGAGGCCCTCAAAAGTTGATAGCACCACTTGTGATTCAGGCTTCAAATCCTCCAGTTGAATCAATTGCTGCTCAAAAGCTGATAAACCTTAGATTGAGCCTCAAAAAATATTATTAAAAAAATAAAAGCGAGCCAGAGTTAAATGGCCTAATAGGATGGGTTTCCATTTGTAGAATTTATGTCCCAACCCTGAACAGTGATATTTGGGGTATTTTTGGAATTTCCTTTTTCCTTTCCTCCTCCTTCTTGAGTCCTCAAATCAAGGGGCCCCCTTCTGTAGTTGGGTCGATGTGAGTCTTGCCCTGTGCATGTAGTAAAACATCATCACGTGATCTTCATTTGCTGCTGCTCACTGAATATTTAACCAACACAGACAAAGCAATTGAGGATCATTATTAACTCTGTAAAGTTTCCTCAGTCCCTGAGGAGACTGAAGAAGAGAACAAAAGGCTCCCTGAATAAACTGAAGAACGATTCGCCGCTCAGGTGAGAGAAGTGAAAATGGAACTTAGAACCTCCGAGGCTTTGCGTTCTTTTATTTTAATCTTTCTCTGCTGAGGTGAGAATGAGAACCTTAATTGTGAAAGAAATGAACCATGCAAAGCAAGGGATTAGATCTACCACTTACAATAGTATCTTTCTCGAAGTGTGACTAAAGAGATTTTCAGGCGTCCATGCCCAGAAGTAAACTTTTACCTTGCAGTTTATCTTTGCCTGGTCTCTGGAGGAGTTATACTATGATTCACATACATATAACCTCCTGCCATTCATTATCACTTAAGAGGCAGTTTCTTAGTTGGTGAAATGGATGTTGTCAAATCTTTTCACTGTCTCCTACCAGTAGGAATATCGGACAGGTAGATGTGCAAATATTGCTGACATGATTTCTGTATTTAGTGATCTATTGCAAAAACTGCTTTCTATATTGAGTGATCTACCACAAATTGTACCCTCTATATGCAGTGATCTATATCATGAACTGTACTCTCCATATTGAGTAATCTATCATAGACTGTATCTCTATATTGAGTGATCTATCACAGACTGTATTCTATATTCAGTGATCTATCACAGACTGTATTCTATATTCAGTGATCTATCACAGACTGTATTCTATATTCAGTGATCTATCACAGACTGTACTCTCTATATTCAGTGATCTATCACAGACTGTACTCTCTATATTCAGTGATCTATCACAGACTGTACTCTCTATATTCAGTGATCTATCACAGACTGTACTCTCTGTATTCAGTGATCTATAACAGACTGTACTCTCTATATTCAGTGATCTATCACAGACTGTATTCTATATTCAGTGATCTATCACAGACTGTACTCTCTATATTCAGTGATTTATCACAGACTGTACTCTCTGTATTCAGTGATCTATCACAGTCTGTACTCTCTATATTCAGTGATCAATCACAGACTGTACTCTCTATATTGAGTGATCTATCATAGACTGTATCTCTATATTGAGTGATCTATCACAGACTGTATTCTATATTCAGTGATCTATCACAGACTGTACTCTCTATATTCAATGATCTATCAGAGACTGTACTCTATATTCAGTGATCTATCACAGACTGTACTCTCTATATTCAGTGATCTATCACAGACTGTACTCTCTATATGCAGTGATCTATCACAGACTACTCTATATTCAGTGATCTATCACAGACTGTACTCTATATTCAGTGATCTATCACAGACTGTACTCTCTATATTCAGTGATCTATCACAGACTGCACTCTCTATATTCAGTGATCTATCACAGACTGTACTCTATATTCAGTGATCTATCACAGACTGTACTCTCTATATTCAGTGACCTATTACAGACTGTACACTCTATATTCAGTCATCTATCACAGACTGTACTCTCTATGTTCAGTGATCTATCACAGACTGTACTCTCTGTATTCAGTGATCTATCACAGACTGTACTCTCTATATTCAGTGATCTATCACAGACTGTACTCAATATTCAGTGATCTATCACAGACTGTACTCTCTGTATTCAGCGATCTATCACAGACTGTACTCTCTGTATTCAGTGATCTATCACAGACTGTACTCTCTATGTTCAGTGATCTATCACAGACTGTACTCTCTGTATTCAGTGATCTATCACAGACTGTACTCTCTGTATTCAGTGATCTATCACAGACTGTACTCTCTATGTTCAGTGATCTATCACAGACTGTACTCTCTGTATTCAGCGATCTATCACAGACTGTACTCTCTGTATTCAGTGATCTATCACAGACTGTACTCTCTATATTCAGTGATCTATCACAGACTGTACTCTCGATATTCAGTGATCTATCACAGACTGTACTCTCTGTATTCAATGATCTATCACAGACTGTACTCTCTATATTCAGTGATCTATCACAGACTGTACTCTCTATATTCAGTGATCTATCACAGACTGTACTCTCTATATTCAGTGATCTATCACAGACTGTACTCTCTATATTCAGTGATCTATCACAGACTGTACTCAATATTCAGTGATCTATCACAGACTGTACTCTCTATATTCAGTGATCTATCACAGACTGTACTCAATATTCAGTGATCTATCACAGACTGTACTCTCTATATTCAGTGATCTATCACAGACTGTACTCTCTATATTCAGTGATCTATCACAGACTGTACTCTCTGTATTCAGTGATCTATCACAGTCTGTACTCTATATTCAGTGATCTATCACAGTCTGTACTCTTTATATTCAGTGATCTATCACAGACTGTATTCTCTCTATTCAGTGATCTATCACAGACTGTACTCTCTATTGTAAACAATTTTACAACACCAAGTTATAGTCCAGCAATTTTATTTTAAATTCACAAGCTTTCGGAGACTTCCTCCTTCCTCAGTAAAACATTTACCTGAGGAAGGAGGAAGTCTCCGAAAGCTTGTGAATTTAAAATAAAATTGCTGGACTATAACTTGGTGTTGTAAAATTGTTTACAATTGTCAACCCCAGTCCATCACCGGCATCTCCACATCTCTATATTCAGTGATCTATCACAGACTGTATTCTATATTCAGTGATCTATCACAGACTGTACTCTCTATATTCAGTGATCTATCACAGACTGTACTCTCTATATTCAGTGATCTATCACAGACTGTACTCTATATTCAGTGATCTATCACAGACTGTACTCTCTATATTCAGTGATCTATCACAGACTGTACTCTATATTCAGTGATCTATCACAGACTGTACTCTATATTCAGTGATCTATCACAGTGTGTACTCTTTATATTCAGTGATCTATCACAGACTGTACTCTCTATATTCAATGATCTATCATAGACTGTACTCTCTATATTCAGTGATCTATCACAGACTGTACTCTATATTCAGTGATCTATCACAGACTGTACTCTCTATATTCAGTGATCTATCACAGACTGTACTCTCTATATTCAGTGATCTATCACAGACTGTACTCTCTATATTCAGTGATCTATCACAGACTGTACTCTCTATATTCAGTGATCCATCACAGACTGTACTCTCTATATTCACTGATCTATCACAGACTGTACTCTCTATATTCAGTGATCTATCACAGACTGTACTCTATAATCTGTGATCTATCACAGACTGTACTCTCTATATTCAGTGATCTATCACAGACTGTACTCTCTATATTCAGTGATCTATCACAGACTGTACTCTCTATATTCAGTGATCTATCACGGACTGTACTCTCTATATTCAGTGACCTATTACAGACTGTACACTCTATATTCACTGATCTATCACAGACTGTACTCTCTATATTCAGTGATCTATCACAGACTGTACTCTCTGCATTCAGCGATCTATCACAGACTGTACTCTTTATATTCACTGATCTATCACAGACCGTATACTATATTGAGTGATCTATCACAGACTGTACTCTCTATATTCAGTGATCTATCACAGACTGTACTCTCTATATTCAGTGATCTATCACAGACTGTACTCTCTATATTCAGTGATCTATCACAGACTGTACTCTCTATATTCAGTGATCCATCACAGACTGTACTCTCTATATTCACTGATCTATCACAGACTGTACTCTCTATATTCACTGATCTATCACAGACTGTACTCTATAATCTGTGATCTATCACAGACTGTACTCTATATTCAGTGATCTATCACAGACTGTACTCTATATTCAGTGATCTATCACAGTGTGTACTCTTTATATTCAGTGATCTATCACAGACTGTACTCTCTATATTCAATGATCTATCATAGACTGTACTCTCTATATTCAGTGATCTATCACAGACTGTACTCTATATTCAGTGATCTATCACAGACTGTACTCTGTATATTCAGTGATCTATCACAGACTATACTCTCTATATTCAGTGATCTATCACAGACTGTACTCTCTATATTCAGTGATCGATCACAGACTGTATTCTCTATATTCAGTGATCCATCACAGACTGTACTCTCTATATTCAGTGATCCATCACAGACTGTACTCTCTATATTCACTGATCTATCACAGACTGTACTCTCTATATTCAGTGACCTATTACAGACTGTACACTCTATATTCACTGATCTATCACAGACTGTACTCTCTATATTCAGTGATCTATCACAGACTGTACTCTCTGCATTCAGCGATCTATCACAGACTGTACTCTTTATATTCACTGATCTATCACAGACCGTATACTATATTGAGTGATCTATCACAGACTGTACTCTCTATATTCAGTGATCTATCACAGACTGTACTCTCTATATTCAGTGATCTATCACAGACTCTACTCTCTATATTCAGTGATCTATCACAGACTGTACTCTCTATATTCAGTGATCTATCACAGACTGTACTCTCTATATTCAGTGATCTATCACAGACTGTACTATCTATATTCAGTGATCTATCACAGACTGTACTCTCTATATTCAGTGATCTATCACAGACTGTACTCTCTATATTCAGTGATCTATCACAGACTGTACTCTCTATATTCAGTGATCTATCACAGACTGTACTCTCTATATTCAGTGATCCATCACAGACTGTACTCTCTATATTCACTGATCTATCACAGACTGTACTCTCCATATTCAGTGATCTATCACAGACTGTACTCTCTATATTCAGTGATCTATCACAGACTGTACTCTATAATCTGTGATCTATCACAGACTGTACTCTCCATATTCAGTGATCTATCACAGACTGTACTCTCTATATTCAGTGATCTATCACAGACTGTACTCTCTATATTCAGTGATCTATCACGGACTGTACTCTCTATATTCAGTGACCTATTACAGACTGTACACTCTATATTCACTGATCTATCACAGACTGTACTCTCTATATTCAGTGATCTATCACAGACTGTACTCTCTGCATTCAGTGATCTATCACAGACTGTACTCTTTATATTCACTGATCTATCACAGACCGTATACTATATTGAGTGATCTATCACAGACTGTACTCTCTATATTCAGTGATCTATCACAGACTGTACTCTTTATATTCACTGATCTATCACAGACCGTATACTATATTGAGTGATCTATCACAGACTGTACTCTCTATATTCAGTGATCTATCACAGACTGTACTCTCTATATTCAGTGATCCATCACAGACTCTACTCTCTATATTCAGTGATCTATCACAGACTGTACTCTCTATATTCAGTGATCTATCACAGACTGTACTCTCTATATTCAGTGATCTATCACAGACTGTACTATCTATATTCAGTGATCTATCACAGACTGTACTCTCTATATTCAGTGATCTATCACAGACTGTACTCTCTATATTCAGTGATCTATCACAGACTGTACTCTCTATATTCAGTGATCTATCACAGACTGTACTCTCTATATTCAGTGATCCATCACAGACTGTACTCTCTATATTCACTGATCTATCACAGACTGTACTCTCTATATTCAGTGATCTATCACAGACTGTACTCTCTATATTCAGTGATCTATCACAGACTGTACTCTCTATATTCAGTGATCTATCACGGACTGTACTCTCTATATTCAGTGACCTATTACAGACTGTACACTCTATATTCACTGATCTATCACAGACTGTACTCTCTATATTCAGTGATCTATCACAGACTGTACTCTCTGCATTCAGTGATCTATCACAGACTGTACTCTTTATATTCACTGATCTATCACAGACCGTATACTATATTGAGTGATCTATCACAGACTGTACTCTCTATATTCAGTGATCTATCACAGACTGTACTCTCTATATTCAGTGATCTATCACGGACTGTACTCTCTATATTCAGTGACCTATTACAGACTGTACACTCTATATTCACTGATCTATCACAGACTGTACTCTCTATATTCAGTGATCTATCACAGACTGTACTCTCTGCATTCAGTGATCTATCACAGACTGTACTCTCTATATTCAGTGATCTATCAAAGACAGTACTCTCTATATTCAGTGATCTATCACAGACTGTACTCTCTATATTCAGTGATCCATCACAGACTGTACTCTCTATATTCACTGATCTATCACAGACTGTACTCTCTATATTCAGTGATCTTTCACAGACTGTATTCTCTATATTTAGTGATATATCACAGACTGTACTCTCTATATTCAGTGATATATCACAGACTGTACTCTCTATATTCAGTGATCTATCACAGACTGTACTCTCTATATTCAGTGATCTATCACAGACTGTACTCTCTATATTCAGTGATCTATCACAGACTGTACTCTCTATAATTCAGTGATCTATCACAGACTGTACTCTATATTCAGTGATCTATCACAGATTGTACTTTCTATATTCAGTGATCTATCACAGACTGTACTCTCTATATTCAGTGATCAATCACAGACTGTACTCTCTATATTCAGTGATCTATCACAGACTGTACTCTCTATATTCAGTGATCTATCACAGACTGTACTCTCTATATTTAGTGATCTATCACAGACTGTACTCTCTATAATTCAGTGATCTATCACAGACTGTACTCTATATAATTCAGTGATCTATCACAGATTGTACTTTCTATATTCAGTGATCTATCACAGACTGTACTCTATATTCAGTGATCTATCACAGACTGTACTCTCTATATTCAGTGATCAATCACAGACTGTACTCTCTATATTCAGTGATCTTTCACAGACTGTACTCTCTATATTCAGTGATATATCACAGACTGCCCGCTGTATATTCAGTGATCTATCATAGACTGTATGCTTTATATTCAGTGACCTATCACATATTGTATTCTCTGTATTCAATGTTTTATCACAGATTTCGTGCTCTTTGGTTAATAGTTTGCGTTTTATATGCAGCTACTGAGGAGCATCTGATCGCATGTGACAACCTACTGCACAACTCATCCCTCCCACGCTCCGCCTTCACAGATGCTGAGGGCACAGAGAGTTGTGGGAGCAGCAATGGCTCTGGAGTGAGTGAGAGGGAGCTGTGAATTTAAAGTACATGGGTGGTGGACAGGGGTGTACAGAAATGCGTTCTGTACAGTCAGCCCAATCACAGAATGTTTTGTGAATGTCTAATTTCTGCTCGAAAACTCTCTGATCAGAAAGACATTGTTGCTGATGGATTTTCCTTTGAAGAACATCACAATTAAACAGCCAAACGTATCAGTACCCCTCTGCTACTCATTAAACTTTGTTCATCTACAAATTAGTATGTTAGAAGATTTTGAATTGCAGGTTCGGATCTGCAATTATTCACCCACATGTGGTGCGAGGAAAGAGACTGATTATTAATGAAAGTAATGTGTAACATGTTCTCTCCTTTCTTCTCCTGCCCTCAGCTTTTTTTCCAGCCAGACTCAATGAACGGGTAGAGTATGCCTGACCCCTTTTTGGGTTTTTACCACAGATAATTTCTTTGGTGCAGTGTCACCAGCCACTCCCGTAAGTGGAACTCAAGTTCACTATGATTCGGAGTGCACCATTGCTGTCCAATATCTGGGTAAATATCGTGAGGCCAAAAAGAGTCGGGATTTATAAGCTACTAATTGTACACTCAGGGTAAATTCATTGACCGCACACTCCAAAGCTACAAGCAGCATTCGAACGGAGCTTGGCTCAGTGAATCAATGCTATTGTGTTGTATTCTATCTGATGCATGGGAGATCGGTGAATTTACTCTGAAAGGTAAAATATAAAGAGCAGAGCCTTAAGTTGTGGCCTTTCTGGTTTCTAAATACTTTAGGGCTATTTTCCCCCTATTTCCCCCAAATGCTGCCTGAAAAATGGATGTGTTGCAGAGAGAAGAAGTGTGGGAACCCTTTGCTTCTATTTTGCTCCTGAATACACCTCCCTTTCCTCCTTTGAGACCTTCCTTAAAACCCACCTCTTTGACCAAACTTTTGGTCATCCCTCCTAATGGGGATAATTTTGAGTTTGGGTGATAGTGTAAAATTTGAAAATGGGGAGAGATGGTTAACGGGCAGCTGATCCGATATTGCCCGTTTTACTCTACCGCCCAAAGTCAAAATTACCCCAAATCTCCTTCTTTGGCCTGGCATCCACTGTTGTCCGATTACACCTCTGTGAAGCGCCCTGGGACATTTTTCTATGTTAAAGGCACTATATAAATGCAAGTTGTTGAATAGCAGTGCAACTGAACTTCCTCTATGGCTTTTTTGATACCTGTACCTGACTGTGCCCAAAGAGGATACAGCAATAGAAATTTGATGCCAATGATTATGAGAAAGCTTCACACCCAAATTTCCTCTGATAATTCCAGATGCAGTTCAGGGGCAAACTGCCCCTGTACAAACCTGATGTTACTAATTCTTAGGTACCATCAATCTCAAGGGACAGCTTAGCATAGTCAAAATAGGTCTTAATTTTTAACTTTTTGAATAGTAAACAATTTTGCTGCTTCAGGACTTGTTGCTGATAACTGTTAGTATTTTACACTTAATGATGGCATCCATGGGCAGTACTGTGCCATCCACCCCCTTTTGTGACATAGCTTATTTAAAGGCTGGCATGGGCCAACAACCACAAGCTGCTTTGTCAGCTCTGGAAGTCGTTTTCCTCCTCAGCCACAAATGCTTGCTTTTCTACCAGAGAAAGAATCTGCCCCCCCCCCCCCCCCGCCTTGGACCTTATACCTGCTATCATGGCTGCGGAATAAAGCATGAAGCTTCACAGTCAAACCAGCAGCCTCCTCCTCTTCCTGCGATGTTTGATCTCTGTTCAGACTCTATGCAGACAGTAGACTGTTATTTTCAGCAAATAACAGGTACCAGCTACCTTTAAGAGATTTCTAAGAAACATCCTCCCTTTAAGAGCTTGAGCTCCCTCTGGTGGTGGAAAGTGCGAATTGCATTGATTCCACGTGTTAGGCCTGGAATGGAACGATTGCAGGTAAGTGCTCCCTCGGGTCCAAACTTGTGCCCTGCCTGCGCAGGGTCCGTCGGTAGTACATCGCGCTCACACCGCCCAAAACAGACCCTTTTCGAATTTTTCCCCCAGCTTCTTTAACACAACTCCATATGCTGGGCCTGAGGCTGGCCTCATCCACACTCATCTTCTTAAAAAACAATACAATTAATGGAGAATAAGTGAGTATAGCATCAGTGCAAAAGTGGATCGAGTTGGTCGCACTTAAAGCAATGTGCCAGGGTTCCCAAAGAGTACACTGGCAGAGCCAGGGCACCAGAGGACTGGCCACTCACAGGAACAGAGATTGAGTGGCACATTAAAAGAGAAACAAATTGCCCACATTAATTAAAAACAACATCAGAATGTAAACTTCAGGGCACAATTTCCCATCCAACAATGAGGCAATACGTACTCCAACTCATTCTTTTCCAGAGCCTCAAAATTGGGGAGCTCCTCACCGCCCTCAATCTTCTCTCCTCCAAAAATCTGCGGCTTTAAAAAAAATCTAAGCTTGGTGTCACCTCGTCACAGCGTCCTGCATTACAGGCCTCAGCCTCAATAAAGAAAAATGCACATTGTGGTCCTCCATTGGTGGTTAGAAGGTAAAACTGCAACACAATACTGTCAGATGCTGAAGTGTGGAGATAAATGTCTGAACTGAAACAAATAGGAACAATTATATGCACGGATCCAACATTTAGAAAAGGAAAAAATCCTTGGATAAACCAACAAAACACCAACAGCCCTTTGCCACTGAAACCCAAGGGATGAAGAGGGAAAAAGAACTGGCTGAATGAGTTCAGTCACAATGATCAACAGGTCAGACACTAATCGGTCACATCTGCGTCCTGGGTTTAAATCCAGCCCAGACTAATTAAAAGAGTCTCCTCTCTGCCAACTGTTAGTGTCCTTAGTAAAAATGAATTTTGGTAATCTCGATCCAGTTCTTCTCATAAAAACTGCCCACAAATGGGCATATCTTGAAACAAATGGAGACACTCTGAATTATTGAAATAAATCCAAACCAATAATAGTCTTAATTGGTATTTTAATCAACTGATGCAATTTTGTTAAAGCCTAATTCAGTGTTACTGTGAGGTGCAGTGACTACTTTAACCATTGGATTACTGCCAGTGGGGATATACCATAATTAGTGGCAGCTTCAGTCTGGACTTTGACTATTGTATTTAGACCAAAAGAAAATCCTCCGTGTTCTATGTACTTAGGATTGCGATTAAGTGCTTCCATAGAACTGTACGTACATTGAGTTCTTGGAACAGTGGTCAAATATACACAGAATGGACAAAGGACCATTGATGCCATTGCACCCATGGGTGCTCATGGCTGATGGGCTCATTATTAGGCCTCCTAAAATGAACAGGGTATGCCATTGGTGCCATCCCCAGTGGAATCCCCTGTATCAGGGATCCATCCTGGCACCACTGGGGACTTAGGATGGAGGGTGTTCCATGGTGCTTTAGCTTCAAACAACTTCTTAAGGCACTTTACAAACACTCGATCCACGTGTGTAGTTTGTGAAGAAGAAGAATCTGTTTTCTACATGTACGCACAAAGCCAGAGGTTGCTGCCCCGTTTTTCACATTTTGAAGAGGTTGCTCCTAAAATTCTGGTTGCACTTTCCCCCCCCACCCCCACACGTTTTATCCTTGGTCATCCGGTGACCGGGGTGGGGCGGGGGGGGATTGGCGAGCAGTTTGGAGGACCTCCTGGCCAGTCTGCTCCTGAGCCTGACAAAAATCACCATCTGTAGGTCCAGATCGACGGGATGGGATGCTCCAACTGACTGCCCCTCATACACGCCCGGGTGACTCTGGAACGGAATCACGTGATGCCCATGGGTTCGCTTCAAGCCTTTCACGGTCGGTGGGCACTGCAAGATACATGTCGTTTTATTGATGATGGGAATAATATCTTATTGTAACTTGACCCATGTGGTGTTTTTTTTTTAATTAGAACCAGTTATTTTAGTGATGCTCCCCTGAGGGGGCACTTGTTGGAGATTGGTTACTTTTGTGGCATTGGCGCACCCAATGCCACTTCATTGGTTCAGACACAATAGGCCTTCAGTGCCTCCGAGAAAAGCATCAGATCATGTCTAGGTGTCTGAACTTGGGGTATCTCCTGTTCAAGCGATTCAGCAGGGTAAGGGTACTGGGTATCTAAGTGGCTAAGAACACCGGCTGACCCAACTAAATTCCAGCCGAGACAAAGGATGAGGGTGCCCAGTTTGGCGATTTTTAATTTTTTTTATATTTTATAGATCCTAAGGAAAAAATTGAGTATAATTGGTTTCAGCTTAAGCCCTGGTAAGAGCGAGTATACAGCACCACGCTGCCCTTAATTCAGCACAAATTAGCAGATAGTTGCATTAATTGGCAGCCTCACTCAGGAAGGCCGTACAGATGGCTGGTGTAGGCAATTGGAAATGTCATGTTGACGCAGCAGGGAGCTGTTTATCTGAAGTTGTGTTGCTGGAATATATTTCGGAAACCATCTGTGGGAAGTTCTCCTTGTGCATCTAACATGCTACGCATCATTCCCGGGAGCAGAGTGCAAAAAGGAGACATTTCAGCTACCAGCTCAGCCGTCCTGCACCCCTCCGAGCACAGGTATAGAAGGAAGCAGAAAATAGGACAGAGAATGAAAGGTGCTTTTCAGTCTGGTGAGTGGAGGAGCATCTCGACTGCCCCAGCCAGTAGTTGCTGTATATTGCAGGCTCAATGTAAGGGTGGCGTTTGGAGTCTGCTAACTCCTGCTCCCACTTTATGAGGGACACATCGCCCTGATGGAAATTAAAATGTCTGTCAATTATCAAGGAGGAAAGGTAAAAGAGATTGCTTTTTGTTTCAAAATTAAATTTTGAGATTCTTTAGAGATTCAAGATGTGACCACACCGAGTTCACCTGAGAGGCTTTAACCAGCATTTTATTCCAATTAAAATTGCAGAGACTTTGAAGATTTTGGATTTAGGGAACTGTAAGGGAGAGATAACTTCAATTGTTGAAAATCTCCAGTGGGCGTCACATGGATTTCCATGTAACTCGACAGGCCGCTCATTCTGATAGGCTGCAGGAGCTTGTTCCGTGTAATAGGTATTTAAATTTATAAAGCAGCTCTGGGAGTGATTTCTTTTTCTCTCGTGAGGTAACTGGAATGGTTTTGTCGGCCATTTGGCAGTTTGTGGATCAATACACGAATGGGAAATCATTTTCTGAAGTGTTGTTTGTTGCCACTGCTTTAGGAAGTAGAATTTTCTAATTAGGAAAAAAAACTTGCTCCTAGTCACAAATTGCATCTGTCAGACACTCACCTTCCCCCTCACTAACTGATCCCAAAATTGGCACAGATAAGTAAATTACTATGAAGTGCAATGATCTATTAAAGTGAATGCTAGAGCGCACTTTCACAGTGAAACTCATTAGATGCGTGTGGTTGACGATAGACAAGTCATTGAGAGAGATGCATGCAGGCTTGTGCTGTTGAAGGAGAATGACGCATCAGCCTCTTCTCACCTTTTTTGAACAGAGTGTTAACACCTTATGAGGCAATGTTCTATACTACGGACCATTAAGCGGTAATGAGCAGACCAGGGAACAAAAGGGTGCCTTACATCACTGTGATATGCTGGAGCTGAAGTGATTTATTGGCTAAACCTACAGTGAATAGGAAATCCAGGCTGTAGGAATGGACGGAGCAAACCTGTACATGGATTATTCTTGTCCTGCAGTAGAACTTGCCTGTTATCTGAGCTGCTCTTGCAAATGCCCAGACAACCTGGAAATCTATCTAAAGTCACACGTGAGAGGGCCAATTTTCCACTGGATTTACGTCGGCTTCTCATCTGTAACTTCATAAGGTTCCTGAGGATGTAACTGTGTTCAAACCAGCTCCAGACTGTTAGAAGCATACAGCACTTATCAGGGGGTCTGTAACTGTGCTTAAAACCAACATGGTTTCCATGGTTGGGGCAGGAATTGGGGTGAACATATCCAAATGGTGCATTAGTGATGAGAAGTGATTTGCCACACCCTCTATCTTACCTAATCCCCCCCCCCCAAAAAAAAGGACTTCCTTACACAGATAGGAATCCCGTAGGAAGCCTAACCAAATGATTTAAATGACATGGGCCCCATAAATTGACTGGGGCTAGAGCAGGACATTGGGGTAAGTCAATACCCAACGCTGCTAAAGTTGCAGCAGGATTCCTCCTGAGCAGAAGATTCCACCTGCAATGCCCGTCTGCACCTTTGTGGAAAGAGCTTCCATTGAAGGTGATGACATTTTTAAAAAATTGTTTTATATTAATTTAGGTTTTTTCCCTTTTTTATTTGCCTTCTCCAACCCAACTTGTACCTTTCTGGTTGGTAGGAGAGGATGTTCAGGCCCCTGGTAGTTGTCTGTCTTATTCCTGTCTTCAACCCTCTTTGGTAGGCAAGCCAACCTGTCTGAACTGAAGTAGCTGGGCAGGCTGAACTGGCGAGGTCAGCCTACCTGAGCTGGGGGGAGTTGGCCTGCTTGCAGTGAGGTGCATGGCCTGTCTGTGATGAAGGTCAAGACCTACCTGACCGAAGGCTGCCGAATGCCTCCCCCGCGGGCAGTCTGTCAGAGGGAGCACTTACTACAGGCAAACATGACCTCCTCCAGAGATGAATGGCCTCTTCCAGCAAAGTGCTGCGGCCTGTTAGTCCAGTCCATAGGAGGAAAGAGCGTGTGTGGGATTGACTGTGACAGTTCTTCAAATGATTGATATTTTAAAGAATGGTAGTTTAGCACAACTGTACAGATTGGCAGGAACAGTCTGTGTTCTTTTGTAATACCGGGAACAAATCTGCTAAAAGCAGCTCATTTGTGCTTTCAATTGTGCATGTCCCCCCAAAAATAATTCATCAGCTTTGTTCTTTTGTCGTATAAATTTTATGAGAAATTTGGAGAAATTAGTTCCTGAGTACGTACAGTACTCAGACCAACTCCGACTCTTCAACCTGTGCAGCGATGTAAAAAAGGAAGGAAAATACTTTTAAGGCTTTTGCATTTTTCTCCTCCCTCAATCCCTCCCCCATCCCACAGCCGCTGATGACAGTCGTTCATGCGCTCTCAGCAACCGCCAGAGTCAAATTTATGAGGCATCCATCCTGGTTACATTGGTCCCAAAATTCCGCAGGAGTTCCACCAGTCTCCCACTGGAATCCCCTGGAAAATGACGGACCTCCCAGAATCTTTGCCTACCCCTTCCAAGGCAGCTATCATGGGGGGGTGGGGGAATGCAGAGGCAGGGCTGGGAGTTTGGGATAACTAGGTTCAGTCAAGACTCGGTCTATCTGTTTCTGTGCTGTACATTCTATGTAATGTAATCTCTGGAGGCTGGTACACCAAATGAGTGCAGGTTGACAGGCCTCCGGATTGGTGAAAGTGGGTCCCATCGGTGCGGTCGAGGGCAGGGAAGCAATCTCGACCTCCAAAGAAAGGGGACAGCTTTTTTCTCTTAAAAATTTTTTTCAGATCCACTCCCTTACATAAGGTGCCAAGGGATAGGGGGCACCTGAGCAACCTGCATGGCAGGAGGGCACCACATTTTCTGGCCACGTGGGGCAAACAGGGGCTGGAAATGCACCCGTAGTGGTACTTGCATCCATGTGCCCCATACAAATTAGGTGCCCTGCAACAAACTTCATGAGGTCAATGCTGATGGGCGCAAACCTGGTGTAACCATGGGGATCGCGGCCGGAGCAACAACAAAATTGCATTTATATAGCACCCTTAACGCAGTAAAACTTCACAGGAGCATTATCAAACAAAATTTGACACTGAGCCACATACGGAGATATTAGGGCAGGTGACCAAAGGTCACAGCGGTAGGTTTTAAGGAGTATCTTATAGGAGGAGAGAGAGAGATAGAGAGGTGAAGAGGTTTAGGGATGGAATTCCAGAGCTTGGAGCCTTGAAGGCATGGCAGCCAATGGTGTGGTGAAGGAAATCGGGGATGCACAAAAGGCCAGAATTGGTGGAACGCAGAGTTCTGGAGTGCTGGAGGGGTTTGAACACAAGGAAGAGAATTTCAAATTTGAGGCATTGCTGGACCGGGAGCCAATGAAGGTCAGCAAGCACAGGAGTGATGGGACAACAGGACTTGATGCGAGTTAGGATACGGGCAGCAGAGTTTTGGATGAGCTGAAGTTTGCGGGTGGGTGGTAGATGGGAGGCCGGCCAGGAGTCGAGTCTGGAGGTAATAAAGGCATGAATAAGAGTTTCAGTAGCAGGTGGGCTGAGGCAGGGGCGGAGTCGGGCGATATTACGGAGGTGGAAGTAGGCGGTTTTGTTGATAGAGAGGATATGGTGTCGGAAGCTCAGCCGAGAGTCAAATAGGAGACCAAGGGAGTAATTTCGGGTCTAGTATCTGTGACTGCGTCATCCAAACATGTTAATGGTCAGTGTGGTGACTTTTAAAGCAAGTGGTTTGGAGCAAGGTCCTGTCAAATTATTGGCTGTGAGGTTTGCTGAGGTAGTGAAATGGGTAATTTCAGAAATGTTATTGCTGGGGTAGTTATGGGATGTAGAGTGGGGCTATTTAAGAGTTGCTAATGCAGATATATTTGTTTAATGCTGACACCCCAGTATCTGGTATTGCTGATTGGCAGACGCAGCCTGGATGCTGCTTCTTGGCTGCTGGAACATTCCTTGCTCCTTCCTTCTGCTACTGTCCTTATTTTTTTTTTATTCGTTCACGGGATGTGGGCGTCGCTGGCGAGGCCAGCATTTATTGCCCATCCCTAATTGCCCTCGAGAAGGTGGTGTTGAGCCACCTTCTTGAACCGCTGCAGTCCGTGTGGTGACGGTTCTCCCACAGTGCTGTTAGGAAGGGAGTTCCAGGATTTTGACCCAGCGACAATGAAGGAACGGCGATATATTTCCAAGTCGGGATGGTGTGTGACTTGGAGGGGAACGTGCAGGTGGTGTTGTTCCCATGTGCCTGCTGCTCTTGTCCTTCTAGGTGGTAGAGGTCGCGGGTTTGGGAGGTGCTGTCGAAGAAGCCTTGGCGAGTTGCTGCAGTGCATCCTGTGGATGGTACACACTGCAGCCACAGTGCGCCGGTGGTGAAGGGAGTGAATGTTTAGGGTGGTGGATGGGGTGCCAATCAAGCGGGCTGCTTTATCTTGGATGGTGTCGAGCTTCTTGAGTGTTGTTGGAGCTGCACTCATCCAAGCATATGACATAGAAATTACAGCACAGAAACAGGCCATTCAGCCCAACTGGTTTGTGCTGGTGTTTATGCTCCACATGAGCCTCCTCCCATCCTACTTCATCTAACCTACTCTCAAATGTACTTAATTGGCTGTAAAGCACTTTGGGACATCATGAGGTCATAGAAGGTGCTGTACTAATGCAAGTTTGTTCTTTCTTCCTTCTTCCTGCATTCTCACTGCGTTGCTATTAAGACGAGGGCTAGATTTGGCCCTTGCAGACAAAGCACACCTGAGGTACGCTACACCTGTAATATTGACTAATATTGGCTTCAGAATGTTTCTTTTTAAATCAATAATTATTTGTAGGAACTTATAATAATAATTTATAATAATAATTTGCATCTCCTCAAAAAGTAACCAGAACTAAAGGCCGATGGGTTTTGGGTCATTTTGGGACAGATTGCACACCAATATTATATAAATCTTTCAACTCATTTTCCATGTTGCTAAGTCTCTTCCAGAATATGAAAAATTGTTCCAAGCAATGTTTGAGGACTTGCTTTTCAAGTAAATGATCACATAAAATAAAAACACAAATGAAAGTTGAAGAAATGCTAATTTCAGATTTCCTGGAGGATTTTTGAGATTGACAGGAGTGAGACTGGGATTATCCTTGGTCAGTGAGACTGAGCTGACACTGAGTTCATCAAACTCCATGAAAGCCTTTGGGGTTTAGAAATCCCAAACAGGTCATGAACTGAGTCCATACTGTTTGATGTTAACTATGAACAAATGTGAACCTTGGTGGGCAATTAATGCCCAGTGTACCTTGGACTTGGAGATTAGATGATGACACATTTGGCTGGTGAGTTATTCTTACTCAGGCTTGTCCAGGGACTCTGATTGCAGTCTTGAAGAAAATACTTGAGGATGAGGAAAAGAGATTGATGGCCTTGAAGAGACCATGTTGTTTCTCAATCTTCAAAGGGAAAGCGAGAAGCCATAAAATAGCAAAGCCCTTCTCCCCCGGCCTAGGGCACAACTGGAAATAATAGTGCTTGTCCTCTGGGGACCTTCACAGTGTGAAGCATTTGCAAATCTCAGCTATCCAAAAGCCGCATTAGTCGGTATGCCTACTGACTGGGGTGTGGGGAAGTGTTTGCATTAGCGGGAAAATCTTCAGGCAGCATGTTGTGTTCTGTTAGCAGAGCGCAGCCAGCCTGCAGATTGAGGAGGAGGTTTGAGGGCCGGTTGTTAAAGGCAGATGTTTGGAGCAGAGAGAAACAGCAGCTTTGCGAAAGGTACAGATCCAGAGAAGACGGCAGAGAATGAGGGTTTGTTCGCCCTGAAGTAACTGTACGAACTTCAGCACAAACATTCGGCACAACTCTTAGATCAACTTACAATATCTGATGGGGAATAGAGATAGGTATGGTGGGATGTGTGAGTGATTTGCTGGCAGGGTATCAGTATCAGGTCTCCAGACTTAAAACAACTCTTCAGAATGCAAGAAGTCAAGAATAAAAGTTTAGAAAGATTATTTCAGGCTCATCTTCTCTGAACTCTTCAACCCCCAACCCCGCACTGGGCTGCTGGGGCTGTTCCTCGGACTTCAGCTATGGAGATTCAATACTCAACAATCAAACGGGCACTCTCTGATGTAAATTACTTCCGACAGGACCTCTCCAAGTGTTCAGCTCCAACTGAGAGAGGCTGTGCAGTCGAGAGGGGAGTTGGTTTGTTGCTGCAGAATGCTCCACACCAGGCCCCTCATTAAAATTCAATCATTCTCGCAGCTGTTGTTTAAGCTGCAGTTTGATTATGGAGTCACTCAACCTTTTCCGTTTGACAGCAGCACCACTGATAGTAAAATGAACACTTTCTGAATTAACATTGAACTATAGCTCAGCATCTGTAGATTCCTGTTTATCTTCCAGAAAATGAATTATACATTGGTAGGACACGTTGCCATTATTCTGTGCTCATAACACTCCCTATATCTTCTCTCTGTATTCCTGTCCTGTATCCTGACTCCATATCCTGTTGTATTATTTCCTTCGTAGACCCATACTCTGTCCCCATTTCCTGTCCCTGTCGCCTGCTCTTGTGTGCTGTCCCTGTGCTGTCATGGTATCCTACACCTAAATTCTGTCCCCCTATCATGTGTATCTTGTGTATGGATTCTATCCCTCTATTTCCGGTCCCGGTATATGTCCACGTATAGTGCTCCTGTGTCCAATCCCTGTTGGGCCATCACAGCCAACCTGATCCTGTCCTAACCTGACCCTGTCCTAACCTGACCCTGTCCTAACCTGACCCTGTCCTAACCTGATGTCCACACATACAAGTGTCACTGATTAGTGATCAGTTGCAGAAACCTTGACTAATTTTCCCTCCCATAATCCAGGGGTGCACTGGCCCATCTGAGGTTTATTAGTTGCTTTCTTTCAAGTGAGTTCAGGACACCTATTACGGCCTCATTCTGTGCAGCTTTGTAACCCAGACTGATGACAACCATTACAATTTAATGTGCAGGAATGTGACATTTAGTGATAGCTACATGAACATTTTAAATCAAATTTCAAAGAATTCGGATTTTTGAGACAAGCAAAGGACGAGAGAACAAACTTACGTTTATTTCTCCTTTACATTTATTACTCCTTTCACATCCTCAGGATGTCCGAAAGCACTTCATAATCAACAAATTACTTTTGAAGTGCAGTCACTATTGTTATGTAGGCAAACGTAGTAACAAATTTTCATACAACAAGGTCCCACAAACAGAAATGAGGTAAACGACCAATTGATCTGTGTTGATGGTGTTGGCCGAGAGATGAATGTTGGCCAGGACAACAGGAGAATTCACCTGTTTTTCTTTGAATAGTGCCACTGGATCTTTTACATCACCTAATTAGACAGACTCGGTTCTCGGTTTAATATTTTATCCAAAAGGTGGCACATCCGACAATACAGCACTCCTTCCGTGAGGTACTGAACTATCAGCATAGATGATGTGCTCAAGTCTTTGAGTGGGGTTTGAACCTATGGCCTATTGAATCAGAGTCAAGAATGCTACCACTGAATTCAGCTGACACTGTAAAGGATTGAAGTGTTTGCAAAATGCACGTCCATCTTAACCATCCATCTCTGGGGTGATAGCACAAGCCAAACCAAAGAAGGAGCATTAATGAAGTGACATGTGATTTTGAATGGTCTCTTACCCCTGTTTGGCCCAATTTATTCACTTAGATTTTAATCTGAATTTTGTGTTTCTGCTGAAGGGGTGTTCTTTGTCTGACCTCCATACCACCGCCTTCAGATACTGGGGGGAGCATGATCCATGTCAAAGACTGGCATCACCTCCATTAGTGAGGCACCATTCGCTGCATACTACAGGCAAGATTCCCAAAGTCAGTTTCTCCACAATCCTGAGATGGAACAGTCAGTCACTGTAAAACACTTTACCAAGCACTGTGACCAAAGTCTTCACAAGGTCACAAGATAATTACAAATGAGGAAGGTCATCTGGCCCATCTTGGCTCATCCGTCTAGAAAGATCCAATAGTCCACCCCCCATTTTAGCATCCAATTGTTTCTTAAATTATTCCAGGTTTTTACCTTCAATACTTTGTCTGCAAACCTAATCCACACACTGATCACTCTTTGTGTGAAGAATTTTGTGCTATCAGTCCTAAAATTATCTTTTAGCTAAAGGTGTGCCCCTTTGTCCTACTCCCATAATTTAATATAAAGTATTTTGCTGGATTTATTTTTTCTATATCATTCACTATCTTGAGATCACCTCTCAGATACCTCCTCAATGAGGTCCAAGTTTCTTCAGTCTTTCCTCGTAACTCAGATCCTCTTGGTAACAGTGGCTAGCAGATTAGGGCTATAGAACTCTGCTCTCTGAACATATGAGTAGGAGACAAGGTCTATTAGCACTGAGTCACTGCAATTACCCAGGGAAAAAAATCACTACAGGTGAGCCTACTTAGTCAACCTTACTGAGATCAAATGCCAGACTAAATCATTTTTGAGGGATTGTACTCTGAGACTTGTCTTCAAATATGCTCCAGACTAAGGGGATTAAAGTATCTGCTATCTCTGTTGGCTGTGATGGTTCTACCTGAAATGTTTTGAGCTCATTTCACTATCCTTAATGGTGGAGGTGAGAAAGAAAAATAAACTGCCCTTGTGATCACCTTTTGTTAAACAGCCACCTGTATTAAACAGCTGATTGTAGACAGAACTGCGATTCAATTCAATAATTGAATTGAATAGGAGCCACCTCTGGGATCAGCAGCCATCTGCTGGTGCAGCCAGGCCTCAGTTACAAAGTGGCAGGTTAGCACCATATACAAATGAGACCAGCATCATTTCCTCAATTAATTATTGCATAAAACTGGTACTAAATTGTGATTAGGGCAGAAAACATTATTGTTTCTTGGATTTAGAGGCTGTATACATGAATGCTGAAGATCAGGCTCCAGTACAATTTCTATTTAACACACTGAGCCCGACTGTAGTCTTTTCTTTCTGCTAACTCATTATCATTTACACTAACGAATCATTTGAAAGAGGAGATGATTTGTGCCCTGATGGCTACCATTCACTCCTCTGCAGCATTTTATCCCCAGTTGATAATGTCATAGTGACAGCTACTGCTGGCTTTAATTGTGGATACTTTAAGTTATTTTTTTTATCTCTTCGTAGATTGCAGGGTGGGTATTAATGTACAGAAAGCCCCGCTGCTTTTCAGTTTAAAGAATGAACTCTAAGATTATGAAGGGAATTGACAAAACTGATCCGGGTAAATTGTTGACTATGGTTTCAGCTTTAAATCCCAAGTTAAAAATGAGGAAGTCAGGAGTAAGAAAGAAAATCAAGGCAATCTTTTTTCACCCAAAGATTAGTAGTTTGTACAAAAACTTACTAGTGAAGGACATTGAAGTGATTGGTATAAATGGGCTTAAAATGGAATTAGAAGTGTTTCAGAGAGTAGTTATGAAGGATCTGGTGAGAAGGTGGGGGTTACCTATGGAAAAGGTACAGGCTTGTTGGGTGTAATGGCCTTTTCTTCTTCCTAAAGTCCTCTGCTCTGATGTAATTACCATGGTAACAGACATTTGCAGTGCTAGAACTATATTGTAATCAGCCTAATCTATATATGCAGATTAGGTAAAATTAACATACCGTGTTAACGAATTCCAATCCCTAATGGTGTTTGCAGTTACAGCAGAAAGGCAATTTACTAATTAAGCTAATTTAAATATAAAAACGATGTCCAATTAGCATATTCCAGTAATGTGCTTTCTCTTCCAAGACTTTCAGAAGGATCAAGATACTAAAATTCATTCAAAATCAGAAAGAGTTGGATCACTTGGTGCCATTGTGACCCTTTCCCCCGCTGCTGCCCTTTTGTCTTTTAATGGGCTGCAATCCAGTGCAGCTCTGTTCCATGATAAAATCTCTTCCTTTTAGCAGCTCTGTCTGCAAGGTAACTGGCATAGGTCTCACCATGCATCAGAGAGTAGCCAACAGACCTTTGGATTTATTAATACTTTCAATCATTCATAATAAATGGGCTCAAATCACCTGTGAGCTGAATGGCCAAGTGCACGCAATGAGGACATGAAAATAAGCCAAAAAAGCACCAACAGTAGCCACAAGTGTCAATGGAAAAGATCCATCGCTTGCTCACTGTGTTAAAAAAAAAATAAGTGGCTGCTGGCAAATAAATAGAAATGGGCAAAGGGCAAGGAGAGAACACAAGGAAGTAAGTGTAGGCTGAGTATAAAGTAAGAGATGAACAATGCCTGGCATTTTGATAGCCTCTCACTGGCTTACTTGCAGAGCAAGTGAGTATATTGGAAATGTGTTTGCGATGAAACTGTCTCCAATGAGTCAAGTAGATAGAACACAATGATTATAGATCCATTTTTCAGAGTATGAGAGATGGTGTCAGAAACTATTACAAAGAGCAACTCAATGATTCACATGAGCACAGTCTGCCCTTTTTCTCTCTGTGTGTCTATAGAGACACTCATCAAGGTGAAGTATACAACTGTTGGAAGTGGTGCAATTCCTGCTCTGTTTGTACTCGCTTAAAGCTTCAAATACTCCATGGATCAAAGGGCCACATCTGTCCCCTCAGTCCCAGCTACAGGTGACATCTGGGTGGAGCCTTCTGTGCAAAAGCAAAACAGAGAAATTGATTGAAAATAAAAAAAAGGGGGGGAAAAAAAATCTATTTTTTAAAAAAAGGTCAACAGTCACAAACATGCAAGTTCTTTACTGAAGTGGGCTGCAGTGTTTGTGAGCCCGTGCCCAGTGGCAACATCCTTAGTACAGACATGGGTTTAACATTTATATCACCTATTCTCTTTTTTTGCTATCGGGATGAATATATTGCATTACATGTTTAAAAATTTATTGGGATGTGGAAGATCCTGGCATCATCTCACTTATTGCTCATCTCTCGTTTCCCAAGAAGTTGATGCTGAACCTTCTTACAACTGAATGGCATGCTAGACCACGAAAGAGAGCTTTAAGAGTCAATGACATAATGTGGACCAGGGTCTTGTATAGGCCTGACCAGGTAAGGTTGGCAAGTTCCCCTCCCTGAAGGACATCAGTGAGCCAGTTGGGTTTTTACAACAATCTGGCTCTTAGCCCACAAATTATCATATTTATTGAATCCAATCCCATGATGGATATGAATTCACAACCTCTAGGCTGCTAGTCCAGTACCGAAACCATTACACTGCCATGCCCTTTATTCAAACCTCACTCCATGTCAGGAGCATTCATCATTGATCATAAATATGGCAAAAGACAAGTTGATGTGGCAGTTTCTGTGTTAGTCCGATTATCACAAGATTACCCTAGGTATGTTCTGCCATGTTTTTGAGTTGATCTGGCAAAGCCTCGTTGCTTTGCTGCCCCTGTTGCAGTTTCTGAGGACTCCATCAAACCCCTGGGATAGATCTGGTTTATGGTGCTGGCTCCTTTGTGTCCCGTTACCACTAAACAGCTGGAAAACATGGCCCAAGGAGCTGGAGGATCAAATGTTTTCCAGGGAATCACATCACTGGAGATGAAACTATGAAACAGCCCAGGAAAGAAGCGTTGGGAATGACGTCAGTATCTTTGTCTCTGTAACCCAGCCAATTGCAACAAAATAAAACTTGTGTCAGGACTACTGGGAGTGTGGAAACCTGATGTAGCAAACTGAAATCCCTTGGAATCCACTTTATATTAGAGTGTGGTAAAGAATGCAATTTAAACAAATTCATTGCATACACAGCACAGGAACATCGGGCCCTAGAGAATTCCTGCTCAATGCACAGAGCACTGCTTCAGTGCTTAGTGCTGCTGTCAATACATCTTTTTTTAAATACACCATAAACAAGTTCAAAGTGGACTTCCCTTTTGTGCCCGCTTGTCACAGTTACCCGCTCCAGAGAGTTTTCTGGCCTTCTGTCGCCAGCTGACAACAACGTTGGGAATCGTGGCTATGGGTTAGAAGCAACAGACCCAGTTCTGTACCTCTCAGATGCTCGCGTTGTCTCTGAACAGGGTACCCACCCCGACCGTGTCACAGCGTGAGCCTCCCCAACAACGTCACACTGTAGCGCCCCAGGACCATGCCACGCCGTGAGTCCCCTCGCGGGCAGTGCCGCACTGTAAGCCCCCCTCGTGGGCAGTGCCACACCGTAAAGCCCCATCGAGGGCAGTGCCACACCATGAGCCCCCCTCACGGGCAGTGTGACACCGTAAGGCCCCACAGAGGGCAGTGCCACACCATAAACCCCCTCTATGACCGTGTCCCACTGTGAGCCCCCTCAATGTCACACAGTGACCTCCACCAATAACCATGTTCACACCATGCACTTCCCCTGTGTTATGTGGCACCAAAAGCCCTCGCCCCGACTATGCCACACTGTTTCCCCCCTACCACAGCGGTGTGACTCTGTACTCTGGTCGTTGCCACTTCTCCTCATTTCTCAATTGCACTGAATACAGCCCTTTAAACGATTTTGGTTCCTTTGCCGGTTAATGATTGTAACATTTTTGGGAGCACGATCCTTCAAGGGGAGACTTGGAGTCCGCCAAGAGAGGCAGCAGCTTCGAGACCACCCATGTGAGCGGAAAGGCCTGTCGGGAGAGGATTGAGAGATGGTATCCTGAGTACTGCAGTCACCAGACCACGCACCATATTATTCCATGTTATCTTACAGCAGGGGAGCTGTAGGAAGAAAGAACTTGGTTTGGGGGATGGGAAGCCTGTGTTTTATATACTTTATTGGGTGCTTCTAAAATGCCAAACTGATTTTTTCTACATATTATTCTTACATATCTTTTGATCAGCAATTTTTATATTGACCGTTTATTTTGGTCCTTTCACAGCCAGTTTATTTTTTGCCATTCACAGGCTAGAACGTCAGTTGTGCAATGGAGCATTCAACCCAATATATCACTTTAATGCTTTTCACGGAATGGCTACAGCTGAGACATTCCTAGCCATCACATTTCTTACTTATAAATACCAATTCGGCTCAGTGGGAGCACTCTTGCCTCTGTGTCAGAAGCCTCTGGGTTTAAGCCCCACTCCAGAGACTTGAGCACGCAATCTAGGCTGACACTCCAGTGCGGTACTAAGGGAGTGCTGCACTGTCGGAGGTGCTGTCTTTGTACGAGGTGTTAAACCAAGTTCCTATCTGTTTGTTCAGGTGGACGTAAAAAGTCCAATGGCACTATTCAAGTAAGAGCAGAGGAGTTCTCCCAGTGGCCTGGCCAATATTTATCCCTCAACCAACACCAAGAAAACCACAGATTAACTGGCGATTTATTTCATTGCTATTTTTGGGACCTTACTGTGCGCAAATTGGCTATCAAGTTTGCCTACATAACAACAGTGACTACACTTCAAAAGTCATTCTTTGCTGTGAATTGTTTTGGGACGTGCTGAGGATGTGAAAGACGCTATATAAATACACATTCTTTCTTTCCGGGATTGGTGTGTGTTGAGCAGGAAGTCCTTCTGATTGGCATTCATGCTGATCCATGGTACTCCTGGTGGAGTCACTTGATCGTATTATTAACAGCAGCTCTGTGAGTCGCTGCTGATTTCAGGGACCTGACATGAAAATTCCATGTGGGGGAGGGAGAAATATAAGTTCAAACATCTCAGGCATGATTTTAACCTGAAAAAACTGGTGGGTTGGGGGCGATGGGGTGGGCAGTAAAAATTGCAAAAATCTAAAACTCGCCCCCAACCTGCTCATTTCCATTTTTCACGGGGGCGGGATGAGGGGCGGGCAACCAACCCGCTCTCAGGAGGTGGGTCGGGCATTTAAAGCTTTTGAAGTGGCTGCGGGCCTCCATTTTCAAAGCCTTTTCGATTTTAGCCCAGGGAGCCGGGATTCCAGGGCCTTCTCCTTCATGCCAAGTGAGAGGAGGAGAGAAGGCCCGAAACTGCAGGTAAGTGCCTTTATAGCACAACTTGTGGGCCCGGAGGAACAGGAGTGCTTCCTCCAGGCCCAACATCTTACCTGCAGTGATTCCCCCCCCTGCCCCCAACTACAATCCCGACCCCCCCTCCAATTATCCCCACCCTCCCAATTATCGCCCGCTGACCCCTGTGATGACCCCCGACCCCAATGGTGACCCCCGATCCTGACCTCCTCCACCCCGGTGACTGACCCTACCCCCGATGACCTACCCCCGATCCCCCCATGATGGACCCCCGATCCCCCCCATGACTGACCCCTGCCCCCTGATGACCCCCGATCCCCTCTGATGACTGACCCCCGATGACTGACCTTGACCCCCAATGACAGACCCCAATGACTGACCCCTTCCCCCAATGACTGACCCCTCTCCCCAATGACTGCCCCCCCTCCAGGTGACCCCCATGCCCCCCCCACCACATCCATCCCATTTAACGCTTACCTGAACATGTCCTCTTCCTCCTTCTTCTCCCATCCGACTGTCAATCAGGCCGGCCAACCAAAAAAAAAACAAAAGACGTCCTAGATCAAAATCGTAAGGACGTAAAGATTTTGAGGGGGAGAAAATGTACTTTAATTTCTGTCATCCGTCAGCATTCTGTCATTCAGTGGTTTCACCCATTGTGAAATGAGACTTTTATCCATTGTGCCACTTGGTGCTCAATGATTTAACTTAAACGTACACTGTTCAGTGACACGATATAATCACTGTTAATGGGAATAGACATTCTTGTAGCAGCGATGATGAGCAACGGCTTTATTGTCAGCCATTTTTGAGTGCATGTATTTGAATGGAGCCCCTGTGCAACCCTCATGCAGCACACAGCCCTCATGCAGCTCTACTATCTGATAGGCACCTGTCAAACAATAGTAAACAAGGGGGACAGGTCAGGAGGAGAGCTGATCCACATAAGTAAATGTTTGTAAATGTGATGCATGCCACATAAGGTTGCCAACCCTCCTGGAGTCGATGATTGATTTCCAGGGTACTGCTGCGAGCAACCCAGGAGAAAAATTATAGGGCATTAAAAAAAAACTGTTTTTTTTTCATTTTCTTTAAACACTTATTGTTTATTAGTTATAAAAATATTGGAGATGGAAAAAAAGGGCTGTTTGACTGAGAGTCAAAAATCATCCAATCGGGTAAAGAGTTGTCTGTTTGCTTCCCAATTGGCCATGGGAAGGTGGTGCACTGTGAGGATGGGTGTGTTGGTGGACCAATGGTGGGGGCGGGGCAGTTGGAGATGGGAGGTCATGTGATGAAACCTCCAGGAATATGTCCAACCAGAGTTGGCAACCCTAATGCCACATCAAAGTCCAGGTGTAGCAGATTACTAGCAGAGTTCAGCCAGACAGAGCTGCTGCCAAAGGCATCCCAGTGGGTTTACAATTTAGAAAAAGAGTTCTTCTAAACAGAATGCATTAAGAAGCAGAGCATCCAACTGCTTTAAGAGCCTGATCAGAGGCGTTAAATGACAAATTAGACAAAGCGAGTGGTGAAATGCAGAGATTAAGTAGGCCTTGAGCTTCCTATCACCGTGAGCAGTTTCTGTTTTCCTTCTCATTCTCCATTTTTTCATCTCTGTCATTTGTGACTTTATTATATAATACAGAGTATGATGGGTCAAAGGTTGCCTGCTGGAACCTTTTTTTTGTTTGTAACAGTTTGTGACTTTCTTTTGAGTTGATAAGAGGGGACTTTAAAAGCTGTATTTTAATAAGGTTCAGGATTTAAAATGGCAGGTAGTGAGCCTGGGCCACTGTGGCGTTACCCCAAGCAACCAACAATTTTCTGTTGAAAATTTGCTGAATCCAATTCTCAAAGGTAAGTAATATTAAATAAAATAATCAAACAGAGTGCCCCATCCCCCCACCAGCTCGCACTGATAGATTAACAAGACCTCTGGTCTCCAAGCTCAAGGAGCAATTTCCTAAGCAAAATCAATAATTTCATTCTTCACTCAAAGGGTTGTGAATCTTTGGAACTCTCTACCCCAGAGGGTTGTGGATGCTCAGTTGTTGAGTATATTCAAGACTGAGATTGATGGATATTTGGACTCTAAGGGAATCAAGCGATGTGGGGATAGGGCAGGAAAGTGGAGTTGAGTCAGAAGATCAGCCATGATCTTATTGAATGGCGGAGCAGGCTCGAGGGGTGCTATGGCCTACTCGTGCTCCTATTTCTTTTGTTCCTATGTTCATTAGTGATGTTTTCAAGGTCAATTTTATATTAATCCAGATGAGGAACATCATTGCTGAGAAATGGAAGACATTCTAATGCCAGCATTAAGCACTCCCAGGTCAGGTCCAGCACAGATTAGGTACAGAGTAAACTTCCCTCTGCATTATCCCATCAAGTACTCTCACAGCAGATACAGTAGGGGTTAGATACAAAGTAAAGCTTCTTCTACATTGTCCCATCAAGCACTCCGTGGCCAGGTACAGCAAGGGTTAAATGTGGAGTAAAGCTCCCATTACACTGCCTCATTGAACACTGCCAGATCAGAAACAATCTTATTTTCAAGTTCTGCCTTTTATACACTTGTAAAGGAAAGGACTGTCTGATTTGTAATCACAACAAATTTGGAACTTTGTCCTGCACACATTGTGAAATTTACAGAAAACTGGCCCCAACCCAGGACAGTGCCCAGGGTAGTGACCAGGGCAGGGAAAGAACATTTACCAGGTGCAGAAGTTTGGCACCAAAGCAATTTAAAAAACTATCAAACCTGAAAGTTTCTGATTGATGGTTCCATTTTTATTTGTTTGCGGAATCAGTTTTAGGTTAGTCAGCAGCAGGTGGTGAATTTGCTGGTTTCAGCTCTTCATGTATGTGGCACTGTGCCTGACAGCAGTGGCAGTTTTTTTTCAATTCATTCCTGGGATGTGGCCTTCGCTGGCAAGGCTGGCATTTATTGCCCATCCCTAGTTCCCCTTGAGAGGGTGGTGGTGAGCCTTCTGGATCTCTCTGGCAAATACCCCCATTTAAGGGAAATTGTAAAAAGTCTGCTGTTTGTTGACCATCACTGGCATTCGGAGAACTTTGCCGTTTGGTATATCTGAGGCGAGTGCTTCACCAGCTGCCCGCTCGCAGCTCTGGCAGCGTGTGGCTACCTGACGCTCACCGTTCCCCGCCTCAGTGCACCAGCATTTACGAAGGGCTATCGTCTATCTCATTGTGCCTGATCACTAGTGACAAGACCACCGTAATTTACAAAAGCAGAGGGTTGTGAGATCTAAAGCACAGGTTTAGATCTGTGCATAATTCACAATGTGCATAGAAACGGATGGGGGGAAAAAATAAAACTTTTGGAGCAGCATCCACAACAATAAAAAAGCTCATTTGTTTTCTTCAGTGTTTCTACTCTGGAAATGGCTGCGCACACATTCCGAGTGAGATGGATTAGCCCGAGCTTTGCTGAGTTTGGCAACTTCTTGCAGTTTAATCATAGCCCTGCCTCTAGTGACGGGGAAAAAAATCAATTTCCAGCATCACTCAGCTTCCTCGAGGCTCTGTGCATTTTCTATAAATAATATTGGGTGGAAAGCAAACTGTAGCTGACGACCAGCTGTTTTGGGGTTCAACTCTTCAGAGCTTGTATTTTTGGATTGGTTCTGTAGCACAAGACAGCAGAGTAAATGGAGTTCTGTTCATTTTAAGAATGAAAGCTCAGATGTGTTTGGGATTCGGAATACCTGAGTCCGATCATATCAAGCCCTGTGCACAGTTAGGGAACTCGGGATTCACTCGGAAAACTTGCACATCAAGCTCCGGACTTGCCAGGGAGCTCAGAGACACAAGGTTGGTGGGAAGTCAGACAGCCAATACATGAATCTGGGTGTAAATGGTGTTGAATTGGGATTGATTTTGCAAATTTTCTCTTGCAGTTTAGGGATGAAGAGGGAGACAGCCATCCTAAGTCTGTGCAGTGTCCAGTTCATGGATGGGGAGGGAGATGCTCCATCCTCGATCTGTGCAGTGTCCAGTTCATGGATGGAGAGGGAGACAGCCATCCTCGGTCTGTGCAGTGTCCAATTCATGGATGGAGAGGAACACAGCCATCCTAAGTCTGTGCAGTGTCCAGTTCATGGATGGGGAGGGAGATGCTCCATCCTCGATCTGTGCAGTGCCCAGTTCATGGATGGAGAGAGAGACAGCCATCCTCGGTTTGTGCAGTGTCCAGATCATGGATGGAGAGAGAGACAGCCATCCTCGGTTTGTGCAGTGTCCGTTCATGGATGGGGAGGGAGATGCTCCGTCCTCAGTCTGTGCAGTGTCCAGTTCAGGGGAGGGGAGGGAGGTGGCCCATCCTCGGTCTGTGCAGCTTCTGCATTTACAGCCCCACGATATTAGATTTCTCACAGTTATGAATGGGGAGTCTAGAAATTTCCAAGATCTAATCTTGACAATAAACATTTAGGGGGGAATTTTAACCCCCCCCCCCCCCAGGACAGGTGGGAGAGGGGTGGGGGGGGATTTAAATTCTTAAAAACGTGAAGCCCAACCCCAACCCGCCGCGAACGCGCCTACCTCCCAGTTTAACCGGGGCGGGTTGGGGGACGGGTGAGTAACCGGCTCTTGAGAGGCGGGTCAGTAATTTTAATATGTTAACGAGGCTGCGTGCCTCAGATTTTAGCAGCCATTTGAATTTAATGGCTGTGGGCCAGGTTTCCCAGGGATCAGGAAACCCGGCAGCTGAAGGGAGACGAGAATTGCCGGATCCAGCAAGTAAATGCTTTTCCAGCACTGCTTGTGGGCGGGAGGAGCAGGAATGCTTCCCCCCGACCCCCCAAGCTAATCTCCCTCAATCGGCCGACGCCCCCCTCCCACGATCCGATCCACCCACCCACGATTTCCAGGCAGATTTCCTCCCGCCCCCCGCCGTGATTTCTTAGCCTACGTGGTCTTTTTCCCCTCCGCAATCTCTCCCTCCCTCCCTCCCTCCCTCCTCTCCAGTCCCTGGCTGTGGCCTTCTACCGCAGGTCTTCCCGCCCGGTAGCCGTCCAGCCTTTCAATCTAGCTGGCTGCCGAGTGGAAAACAGAGAAAAAAAATTCAAATGAGGTCCTGCTGTTAAATTCAGCAGGACCTTCACGTTTCCCGTATTTTGGGGTTTTCCAGCCGCCAGCAATCGCCCCCACTCCCTCACCGCCTCCCCGTAAATATCAGGGTCTTAATTTCAAAAGTGATGTCCTTTTTCCACTTTCCTCCATGTCAATTGATATCGAGATGAGGTTATTGAGGTGTTGGTGTTTCATTATTGAGGTGTTGATTATTGAGATGTTAGTTATTGAAATATTGGTTATTGAGATGTTGGTTACTGAGATGTTGGTGTTTGTTATTGAGATGCTAGTTAATGAGGTGTTAGTTATTGAGGTTTTGATTATTGAGGATGAGGTTATTGAGGTGGAGGTGTTAATTATTGAGGTCAATTTTTTTTTAAGTGAAGCAAACATCCCTTGCCCCGTCCCAATCCTGTCCCCAGTTTTGGACTTGGAAAAAGTTTGGAACCCTAACCCTAATTCAACGTTCATTTGAGGAAAATGAGCATGAACTCAGGTTTAAACTCCACCCACCAGTGCCATATGATGATGAATATTTGTTGCTTTGGAACGACTAGTGCCCAAAATCTGCAGTAGATCCAGTCAGCTCACTGTGGATACCAGCAGAGTGCATGATCCCTGTTGAGCTGGCATGTTTGAAAGTTCCTGGATGATATTAAGCGTGCTCTTGTCTGCCTAATTTAGTGCACAAAGCAGAGCTCATGAGGTAAATTCCTGTTTCACTAGTGCTTCACTCTAATTAGCATTCACGCAGCCCCCACACAGTATGGCAACTCAAGATAGATGAGTGCTAATTGGAAGCGGCTCTTGATTCATGCTCCCCAACCAAACTCTGTCCTGCTTCCTTCTCATTGTGAATAAGATGTAACATTTCCAGTCGGGAACTGACAGGACATCGGTGGCTTCTTGTTCGATGCAGCAGGTACCATCGGCCAAAACACTAACCCAGTCATAAAGCATATGCTGCAACCCACAGCTCACCAGTAATACTACAGCAGAGCCCAAATGTATTTGGTTTTGTATCTAGATATAGATTACAAAAACAAGGAGGTAATGTTAAACTTGTACAAGATCTTAGCTGGGCTTCAGTTGGGATATTGTGTGACAATTTTTGGCATCCTATTATAGGCAGGACATAAAATCAATGGAAGAGATGCAGTGTACATTCACGAGGATGTTACAAAGAATGTTACAGTTATGAAGAGAAGCTTAAGAAGTTAGAATTTTTGTTCATTGGAGCTGAGAAGGTTAAGGGATGACTTGATAGGGGTCTTCAAGATTATGAAGAGATGTAGTAGATAAATAGCGAGAGATTGGGGTCGATTTTCTTGTGGCCTTGTTCATCGAGCAGACGGTGGGTGGAGCAAGGCCACCGGCCGCCCAATGAACGTTGTCGGAAACCCCACCATTTTCATGGTCAGGCCTCATTAAAATATTCTCAGCAGGCTGTTCGCACATTTGGAGCGGTGATGGTCAGCTCATTCATCGGGGGAGGGAGGGGGGTCCGGGAAGTGGAGCTGAACTGGTAGTATTTAATTAAAGAGGGGGGGGGGGGGTGCAAGTGATCACAGTGAGGGGCCGTGGAGGGTCTAGCAGGGAGCAGGACCAGATCTTTTAATGACTTTTGTGGGGCCAGGAGGAGCATTCATGCCACAAAAGTTAAGAATGTTTTCAGAGTGGCCTCCAGTGGTCCCTTTAAGGATGGCTGTTTGGGCCGCTCTATGTTGAGTTCCACTCGGCAAGGCTTATGCAGCCTGCCTGCCAACCATTGGAACACTAAAATTGCACGTGGTCCTGTGTACCTCGCTCAGTTTATGTTGGGCAGGTTAAAATCAACCATTAGGTGGCTTATGTGGCACAGACTTGATGGGCTGATTGGCCTGTTAATATACGTTTTATATATATATATCATGATTAATTAACATTCATAATGGAACTGTTCTAAAAACGTTAATTATTCAAATAATTATCCTATTGTATAATTACAGCTCATTATTATCTACATATAGCTTACCCAGCATAATGAGCAGAAAGCCGTTTTTTAGAATTCTTTAGCGACTGGTTCTGCCTTGTGTCGGCACAGGATCTGCTCATTTCCAAGAAGCGTCAGTTTTACTTTACACTTGACATGTTTTAGGCTTTAACTACCAAACAAATTTATTAAGCAGTAAATGAACAAGTGAATAAATAACAGGAACGTAACATATATTTTCACAATATAGTTGTTAAATTGTGCTAACTCACCATAAAGTTGAAAACAATAAATAGTTTGCACCTCTGTGCTAAACCAATTGCAATTAATCTCTTTATTGATTCTTTTTACCTTTTCTCATCAACTACAGAGTTATCAACCTTAACTAATACTCTTTGAAAGTTCCAGTTAGACTGTCTTTGAACACTCCATATTACACTCATTGATTTGAGCAGTGCAGGTTAATAAATACCCACTAAAACTGTTACCAAGGTTCCATTAAATTTAAATAACTTTTTTCTAAAAAGCTGTGCAACTGACACAGCATCTTTTGTCTTTGAATTGTGTGGTTTAACACCTCTCACAAACAAGCTACCTGGGGATAGCAGGCTGATCAACCAACCAATGTACAGTCCCCGCCGTTTCTAGTTGTTGTCAACGTGATTTGCCCGCTGTACTCGATGGCCGGTGAAACCAAAACGTTTAAAAAGGAGTTCTTTACAGATGCAGGGCTCAACAAGTCGGCTCGCAGGATTTCTAGGGGCCACAGTGGGGTGTCTGAAGGCGGCAGTGCTGCACTTTCCAACTGCCTCCCATAGTCGGTAACAGTGCCAACAGCTGATTGAAGCTGCCCAAAGTCTCCATCAGCTGCTCGCACTGTTAACAACTACGAGAGGTAGCCGATACGTTTAACTTGAGATCAGGCTAACCTCTGCTACAATATCTTTGTTCTACTTATGTCTCTGTGGTTCTGTTTATGGCTCTGCTTATGTTGCAAAGTGAGATGATGATTGGATGCAGCCATTAAAAAAACGGCTTTTAAAAAGTCGGTAAGTACTGAACTGCACGAGATAGTGGGCAAACGTTTTAAGAGTCGCCTTTGTAATGACACCTATGGTGATGGCAAATGGTTAGGGCCATTTGCCCGATATAGGCAGCTGTCCAGGGTAAGAGAGGATGGTGTAAGTGGTGAGGACTGTATTGAGTTAAGCTAGGACATTTTTCTGTGAGTGAGGACTGGCCAGATGGGAAATCAGATGAATTCCTGAGTGGCCCGAGAGTGATTCCATAGCGCTGTATTATCGGCGCCCTACTTTTTTACTGTGAGAACCCTGAAAAGTCCCGTGTCCTTTCAAGGAACCTGTCTGCCCCTGTTTCTAACCTCTAATGTAATAAGACTAACTTAAAGGAGCCAAAACCACGTTAAATCATAGACAAAAGTGCTTGGTTATTGTCACACCATCCTCTTCAAGTGAGACATTAAAGCAAGGCCTGTCTGCCTATTCTGTTGGTTCAGGTGGACATCAAAGAATCCAAGACACTATTTGGAGAAGAGCAAGGAGCTGTCCTGATGGCCTGGCCAATGTTTCTTCCTCAACCAACACCACCTAAAAAAGATGAACTAGTCTTTAATCTTTTTGCTGTTTGTGGGATATTGCTGTGTGCAAAATGGCTATTGGGTTTTCTTACCTAGCAGTTATTGCACTTCAGAGTAATCCATTGCATGTGAAGTGCTTTGTGACATTTCTGAGAGATGCGATAAGGTGTTGTAGAAGTGCAAATCTTTTTGTTATCACCAAATTGAACAGCAAAGCACTGGATAAAAAAACCAGGATCATAATCTTTTAAAATCAATCAAACATTGTGGAACATTACAGAGCCATCAACATCGAGGAAATGTTAGGAGTGAGATTTATAATCAAGGAAAATGAGATTGATCCCAACCCCATGGAGCTTATTTTTAAGACTGAGATGAGTCCAAATAGGTCACATTTTTAAACCAAAATGAGTGAATCTAGATCGAAATGAGGCAGAGAGATGGGGCTGTGTTGAACTGATCTTCACAAAGCAGGTAGTTAGTACATCACGAAAGGACTGATGGCCCTGGTACATCCTTGAGATCTTAAAGTAACCTGAATCATTGGAAAATGATCATTTTCACACAACTGATGCTTTGAATCAAGTTAAGAGGAGCAGAAACTTTATATTTTTCTGCAAGCAGATGTGCTCTTTCTACACTTTGATCTCCTATTATTACCCATTTACCTGCTTGACATTTCCATATCAGATAGGATAATGAGATATCACAGGGCTGCCTATTAAGTTGAGTCTTGGAGCTGGCACCTGCTGGCACTGGGTTTATTTGGCATGAACTTTTTAACCACATTTTTAATGCAACAAAAGAGAGGAGAGACATTAGGCAATTAGGATAGTCAGGAGCAGGCATCTCAGAGCATATGAGGTGTTGAGGAGGTGGATGATAAGGTGAACAGCACTGACAGCCGAGAGTTAGGGATTAATGTAGGAAGTTAAGATGCCTATTGACAGTCACATTACATAAAGCCTGATCTTTTAAAAATTTGCTCAATAGTTAAATGAACAAACACTTTTGACATCTCGTCATAGTTCTCCATTTGCCTTCTCCCATTTAGGGACTTTTTCCAATCCAATGTCATTAGTGTCCCTAATTTGCAGTGAGCCGAGTGCCTCACCACATTACTGTCAAGAGCAAGTCAAGAACAACTCCCATAATGTTTAATTTTAATAAGCAATAACAAAGCTGCACTCAAGTCCTGTGTCATCTGTGGCTACTGTGCAACTTATTATAAAAATGAGTAAATTATGGAATCTGCTTATTGGAGCCACGGGTGGCTGCTTTGGGAAGGTATATAATAGCCATTTTCAACATTCCGATGTGGGAAGAGAATCGTTCTATATTAATTAGCTGAAAGGTGCCAGCAGAATGCCTCAGGAGAGTTTGAGACTCTTGTGATGTAGACTTTTGAGCAGCCATTTTGTCTTTAAGTATTCAATATACTGGAAGAATTTCTAATCTGCCGTTAACTAGTTTGAGTAACTTTAGCTAAAAGCCCAACATAAACCAGTTCCCTAAGCATAATGTCATTTGACGCAAGTTGACATAAAGTTGGATAGCAGGTATTCTTGAAAAAACTCTGCGATTTTTCTAGGTGTACGAGACTGGGGAATGGTGCACATAGGGGTTTGGCTGACCAGGACTTCAGTTTGTTCGATGAGCCTTGGCCAAACTGGCATGTTGTTGGAGTTGCGGAGACTGGTATATTTATTTGGAACGCCGACAGACAGGCCCGTCGAGAGGAATTTGGGGGCCCAGTATATCGCCTACGTTGGGGCCCAATGAGTTCAAAATCCACTGCAGTTTATAATAGAGTGGAATTTAGGAAACAAGTATTTGTAATTTTCATCATTTAATAAATTAATATTATAAGATATTTTAAGTTTATTTAACAGAAAAGTACGGGGATAGCTCGGATAGCAACTGAAAATACAAAATTCTGCGAGCTATATTACTGGATTCACAGGGTAGCTTAATTAATTCAAAAAAAACATACATAACTATGATTTCCATAACATTTAACATTTATTTTCTATTCAAAAGAAAGCAATAAATGTAATAAAAACAAGTTTTGAAATATTGGATTTGTATTTGCCATTCAGTGATGTCAGTGCGTCACCCACCCAAGTTAACCAATCAGGATTTATGGGACATTCTAGGGCTTTGTTGTCTCTCGAATAGTGAGCTTTAACCTATAGAAGCAGTAAAATGGAATTCTGGAGGGTCTCAGGCTGGAGTCAATAAATAAATGAAACGTGAAGACATGTCAGGTGCAGAAAAACAAAAGAGAAAGCAGAAAAAAATTACAGAGCACGAAGCAGGGGAAAAAAAACCTTTTGAATCTTTTGGCTGGAAACCAAATCAGTGCAGCGGGGAAATCTTCAGTCTCATCCGACAGGATAGAGAGTTCAGAGACAGAGAATAATGCAATATCTAACACACCTCATTTTGGTGCCGATGACAGTGAAAAGGAGCAGGTTTAAGTCTGAAGCTGAAGAGAATGAAGAAGATAATAATTCTCCTACTACTGATTCATAGAATCATAGAAGTTACAACATGGAAACAGGCCCTTCGGCCCAACATGTCCATGTCGCCCAGTTTATACCACTAAGCTAGTCCCAATTGCCTGCACTTGGCCCATATCCCTCTATACCCATCTTACCCATGTAACTGTCCAAATGCTTTTTAAAAGACAAAATTGTACCTGCCTCTACTACTGCATCTGGCAGCTCGTTCCAGACACTCACCACCCTTTGAGTGAAAAAATTGCCCCTCTGGACCCTTTTGTATCTCTCCCCTCTCACCTTAAATCTATGTCCCCTCGTTATAGACTCCCCTACCTTTGGGAAAAGATTTTGACTATCTACCTTATCTATGCCCCTCATTATTTTATAGACTTCTATAAGATCACCCCTTAACCTCCTACTCTCCAGGGAAAAAAGTCCCAGTCTATCTAACCTCTCCCTATAAGTCAAACCATCAAGTCCCGGTAGCATCCTAGTAAATCTTTTCTGCACTCTTTCTAGTTTAATAATATCCTTTCTATAATAGGGTGACCAGAACTGTACACAGTATTCCAAGTGTGGCCTTACTAATGTCTTGTACAACTTCAACAAGACATCCCAACTCCTGTATTCAATGTTCTGACCAATGAAACCAAGCATGCCGAATGCCTTCTTCACCACCCTATCAACCTGTGACTCCACTTTCAAGGAGCTATGAACCTGTACTCCTAGATCTCTTTGTTCTATAACTCTCCCCAACGCCCTACCATTAAGGGAGTAGGTCCTGGCCCGATTCAATCTACCAAAATGCATCACCTCACATTTATCTAAATTAAACTCCATCTGCCATTCATCGGCCCACTGGCCCAATTTATCAAGATCCCGTTGCAATCCTAGATAACCTTCTTCACTGTCCACAATGCCACCAATCTTGGTGTCATTTGCAAACTTACTAACCATGCCTCCTAAATTCTCATCCAAATCATTAATATAAATAACAAATAACAGCGGACCCAGCACCGATCCCTGAGGCACACCGCTGGTCACAGGCCTCCAGTTTGAAAAACAACCCTCTACAACCACCCTCTGTCTTCTGTCGTCAAGCCAATTTTGTATCCAATTGGCTACCTCACCTTGGATCCCGTGAGATTTAACCTTATGGGTCAGTCAAGACCTAATGGCTCAGCAACTCCTGCCATTGAAAGTGATCTAATTGGACCCATAGATTTCAATAACATTATTGAGTAGTTGAGGCGAGTATCAATTATATTCGGAAACAACTTTTTATTCTTCTACTTTCTTTACTGCATGTTTTATTATCGCTGATTAGTTTCATTCATAAATTTGGGGTCCCCCTGAGCTCGAGGCCTCAAACAGTTGTACCCATTTCCTCTGCCCCCCCGTACTTGTCAGCGCTGCAGACAGATATCTGGTTCAGCAGAATGAGTCTGAAAATCCAATGGTTATTTGCAGGGTATTGGGGCAGTGTATCTGCTGGTTCTAGATAAGTACAATGAGTCCTGAAGGAGTTTGAAACTGATTGCAGCACTACATCATTCAACTCCAAACTTTGGATTGAAATTGCCAGGTGTGATCGAGTCACATGATGGTATGTATTAATAACCCTGCTGCCATGGAATGATATTGAAGGAGGGCCATTGTAATGAATGTATAATACTTCCCCTCTCCGTGAGCCATGATGTTACCTGTATGTATCTTCTGAGGGCTGTTAGTTGAAGAGTTTACCTATTTCACTAATGAGGCAGTGATAGAAAGTCAGCCAGAGAGGTCCTCCAGGAGATTGTTGGCTGCTCAACTTTCTCAAGCGCAGAGTTGGTTCCTTTCCAGTCACTGTTGAAAGTTCAGAAGATTGAGTTAAAAATAACAGCCATTTTCCTGATTGCTCTCTGCGTAGAGGCTGACTGCATTTCCTGTTTGCTAAGCGATAAGGATCTCCCTTGGCTGATTTCAACAGGCTGCAGGTAATCTGGTTTCTCACCTGTGAGATAATAACTGCCTGGAAGCATTGAACGAATGCACATCCTCTAAAGAGGGACCTCAGTCTGTCAGTTAACCAGTAAAATTACTGTATCTTTAGTATTTATGCAGAGATATCTCTCACAGGATCCATAGTACTGAGAATGGCACTCCAATCAGAACGTCATTGAGAGATGCCTCATTTTATACAATGTCACATAAATTATAACAATAAATGTGCTTTCTGCAATGCTGTAACCCAGTAACAGTGGCATTGGAACGTAGGAACAGGAGTAGGCCATTCAGCCCCTCCAGCCTGGTCCGCTCTCGTGGAAAGATCACACATTTTACTTAACATCCCATTGTGTAGGATTGACATATCTAGAAATGGTCTTGTTGCACGTTGGAACATCACATCCCAAATCATGTTGTCCATATTGGTGTTGCTTATTGCGCTGAAGAATTGGTGGCATTAAGGTAGACCTGAAGCAGAATGAAAAATTTCACATGGCAAACTGCAACTTGAACAAAAGCAAGCAGCAGATTTCATGTGGTATAAATGAAAAGTAATGGCTGGGACGGTGTTCAGAGCTATGTCATTAACGATGTGGGAACCCCTCCAACAAGCTCCAGCCTTGAACAGACTCCCAACCATCTGTTATTCTCTATATAAACAAACCCACCATTTCTCATAATTTCTACAGGCAATGGACCTGATGGTTTATAAGTAGTTCTGAATGGTGGGAATGCATAACTTCCCTGTAATCCATACTTAAGTCCAGATTTTAACTCCAGGGGGGCAGGGGGAGGGTGCCTTAGAGAATCTAACTCCAGGGCCTCATCTGCATAGCCTCAGTTAGTGTCCCGCCCGAAACCAGCAGGAAGCGGAATGTCAGGTGGGAGAAGGCCACCATTGGGGACCGAAGGAGAGGTCCCAGGCCCTCTGGTAAGTCGCAGGAAGGTGGTTCAGGAAAGCCTTGCAAGCAGGGGGAGGGGAGGAGGGGTGGCTGGATCAAGGGAGGCAGAAACGTCCCTTATGGAGTCCAGAGGGGCAGTCCTGCTCCTCCTGACCTGATAAGGAAAGTCAGAAACAGTAAAAGACTTAATTTTTTGGGTTAAAATCATCCCTTTAGACTTTGGTCAGTAGGCCAGATTATTTCAGTTCTTGCCCCATAGCACCTGTGCTGGCTACAGCTCATAGGAATAAAGCTACACAAGGCAAAAGCAGATCTTAAAGGGAAGCTATCATCATCCAGAAATCTCTGCGAAACCCGTTTGGTTTGGGCAGGGAGAAGAACCAGCAAGAACCGACTGACATCGTTGTATCCGTGACATCATGTGCAGCTGATGCAGTGATGTATCTTGATGCGATTTGCAACATCCTGCTGCGTGTTTGCAATGAAATTTGAAGTGGTTTGCTCAAACGCTTTTTCACCCAGGTTCCCTTTAAAACAATAACGCTCCTCCTCCTGATCCCTCCTCATTAGGTAAATGCTGCATTTGTGTATTGATCGAGGGATTAACCCCTTTCAGACGGGAGGTGACTGCCCCTCGTTCTCTAGCTGAGATGGCAGGCAACCAAGCCTTATCGTCCTGGGCAACCTCACCCTCTGGTTAAGACATCAGGCAGCCACGGCCGATTCTCTGGTGGGGGTGGCAGGCACGAGACTTCCTCTGAGCCTCTGCAGATGCCACTGTGCAGTAGACCATTATGGGGCATGCTCTGAATCCTCTGATATTTCCTCCTTCCCTTTGGAACTTGCTCGGGAACTCCCTCCAGTGCATATCTGGGATTGGGAATCGCAGTGTGGAAATCGTGTTGTATGTTTTTTTTTTCATGAAGTGTTTTAGTATGCCATCCAAGCAGACTGCCTTCCCTGAAGGTTGAACTTGTATTTATTTTTCCCAAATTTGGCAAGCTGTGAGATATACAATGTGAACAACATTTTGCATACCCCCGCTGATAATGAGAATGACACAAATGGCGAGCACATATGTTAGCCGCATCATTACGCCACAATTTGGACTGGCATTAGGTGTCCTCTTAAAGATGTTGATGCTGTTATAACGTTTGGGAGCAGGTACAATGAAGGTTTGGTACCTGCCTCCTTTAAAGACTTGGTCCTTTGTGTTTGTGTGTTGCTAAAGTAGGTTCAAGGTGCCCTCTGAGGAGGAGAGTGTCTGTTAATCTCAGCCTCATTGTGAAGCCGCAGCTATCACTCATGGTATCACTAACACTCTCACAATGCGCAGTACATACTGAATTGAGCATTGTAAAAGCTGCTTGTTTTGTTTCCTTTAGCTTCCAGCAAATGGTTTGAACTGATCCGACCCTTTAACTAAAAACACCATTTGGCATTTTTCCCACTACAATCCCTGCTCCCAGGGACTTGAGATAGCAGATGGTGTCATTATAGCAACTGGGCAGAGAGTCTGTGGGCTCTTGTGAGTGATTTTAAAATGGCAGTACACAGGAAATATATCGGTGGGACAACTTGTACCCTGAACCTCCAATGCTTTTAACCCAGAGCCTGAGTAATTTTGCCTGAAATGTCACCATTCTGGATTCGTCACTGAAATATTCACACAAAAATAGTTCTGTAGAAACAGATGGAAAGTTACACGATACCAAAGAAAATGTTTTAAAAATCAATGAATTATGAGGAAGAGCCCAGCAGAGTAGAGACCTGACTGCAGTTTATTTCGCACATTGAGTCCTCACTGTGACTGAGGATGAGTCTTGGCAAGTTTATGATGTCAGTAGAGGACTTTGATTCACAACTATCACAAGCACAAGAAGTGTATGGGGAGGGTGAACACAAGTGTGAAAGATGAGAGAGTGAATGAGTGAGTGGCTTTGGAGAGAAAGCATTCCTATTGTACCTGGAGATTTTACCAAATACATTCTCAATTTTTTTCCTAGGATTTTATTCAACATAGAAGTGTCTAGCTCAGTGCCAGCTTACGGAGGTGAGGTAAAACCCCCTCCTCAATATGTACCTACACTCACCCCTCCTCAATATGTACCAATACTCACATCTCCTCAGTATGTACCTACATTCACCCCTCCTCAATATGTACCTCCACTCACCCCTCCTCAGTATGTACCTACACTCAGCCCTCCCCAGTATGTACCTACATTCACCCCTCCTCAATATGTACCTCCACTCACCCCTCCTCAGTATGTACCTACACTCACATCTCCTCAATATGTACCTACACTCACCCCTCCTCAATATGTACCTACACTCACCCCTCCCCAGTATGTACCTACACTGACACCTCCTCAGTCTGTACCTACTCTCACCCCTCCTCAATATGTACCAACACTCACTCCTCCTCAATATGTACCTACACTCACTCCTCCTCAATATGTACCTACACTCACATCTCCTCGGTATGTACCTACACTCACCCCTCCACAGTATGTACCTACACTCACTCCTCCTCAATATGTACCAACACTCACTCCTCCTCAATATGTACCTACACTCACCCCTCCTCAGTATGTTGCTACACTCACTCCTCCTCAATATGTACCTACACTCACATCTCCTCAGTATGTACCTACACTCACCCCTCCTCAGTATGTATCTACTCTCACCCCTCCTCGGTATGTACCTACACTCACCCCTCCTCAATATGTATCTACACTCACTCCCCCTCAGTATGTATCTACTCTCACCCCTCCTCAGTATGTACCTACACTCACATCTCCTCAGTATGTACCTACACTCACCCCTCCTCAATATGTATCTACACTCACCCCTCCTCAGTATGTACCTACACTCACATCTTTTTTTTTATTCGTTCACGGGATGTGGGCGTCGCTGGCGAGGCCAGCATTTATTGCCCATCCCTAATTGCCCTTGAGAAGGTGGTGGTGAGCCGCCTTCTTGAACCGCTGCAGTCCGTGTGGTGACGGTTCTCCCACAGTGCTGTTAGGAAGGGAGTTCCAGGATTTTGACCCAGCGACAATGAAGGAACGGCGATATATTTCCAAGTCGGGATGGTGTGTGACTTGGAGGGGAACGTGCAGGTGGTGTTGTTCCCATGTGCCTGCTGCTCTTGTCCTTCTAGATGGTAGAGGTCGCGGGTTTGGGAGGTGCTGTCGAAGAAGCCTTGGCGAGTTGCTGCAGTGCATCCTGTGGATGGTACACACTGCAACCACAGTGCGCCGGTGGTGGATGGGGTGCCAATCAAGCGGGCTGCTTTATCTTGGATGGTGTCGAGCTTCTTGAGTGTTGTTGGAGCTGCAATCATCCAAGCAAGTGGAGAGTATTCCATCACACTCCTGACTTGTGCCTTGTAGATGGTGGAAAGGCTTTGGGGAGTCAGGAGGTGAGTCTCTCGCCGCAGAATACCCAGCCTCTGACCTGCTCTCGTAGCCACAGTATTTATATGGCTGGTCCAGTTAAGTTTCTGGTCAATGGTGACCCCCAGGATGTTGATGGTGGGGGATTCGGCGATGGTAATGCCATTGAATGTCAGGGGGAGGTGATTAGACTCTCTCTTGTTGGAGATGGTCATTGCCTGGCATTTATCTGGCGCGAATGTTACTTGCCACTTATGAGCCCAAGCCTGGATGTTGTCCAGGTCTTGCTGCATGCGGGCTCGGACTGCTTCATTATTTGAGGAGTTGCGAATGGAACTGAACATTGTGCAGTCATCAGCGAACATCCCCATTTCTGACCTTATGATGGAGGGAAGGTCATTGATGAAGCAGCTGAAGATGGTTGGGCCTAGGACACTGCCCTGAGGAACTCCTGCAGCAATGCCCTGGGGCTGAGATGATTGGCCTCCAACAACCACTACCATCTTCCTTTGTGCTAGGTATGACTCCAGCCACTGGAGAGTTTTCGCCCTGATTCCCATTGACTTCAATTTTTTACTCGGGCTCCTTGGTGCCACACTCGGTCAAATGCTGCCTTGATATCAAGGACAGTCACTCTCACCTCATGTTTGGACCAAGGCTGTAATGAGGTCTGCAGCCGAGTGGTCCTGGCGGAACCCAAACTGAGCATCGGTGAGCAGGTTATTGGTGAGTAAGTGCCGCTTGATAGCACTGTCGATGACACCTTCCATCACTTTGCTGATGATTGAGAGTAGACTGATGGGGCGGTAATTGGCCGGATTGGATTTGTCCTGCTTTTTGTGGACAGGACATACCTGGACAATTTTCCACATTGTCGGGTAGATGCCAGTGTTGTAGCTGTACTGGAACAGCTTGGCTCGAGGCGCAGCTAGTTCTGGAGCACAAGTCCTCAGCACGACAGCTGGGATGTTGTCGGGGCCCATAGCCTTTGCTGTATCCAGTGCACTCAGCCGTTTCTTGATATCACGTGGAGTGAATCGAATTGGCCGAAGTATGTACCGACTCTCACCCCTCCTCAGTATGTACCTACACTCACCCATCCTCAGTATGTACCTACACTCACCCCTCCTCAGTATGTACCTACTCTCACCCCTCCTCAATATGTACCTACACTCACCCCTCCTCAGTATGTACCTACACTCACCCCTCCTCAGTATGTAACTACACTCACCCCTCCTCAGTATGTACCTACACTCACCCCTCCTCAGTATGTACCTACACTCACCCCTCCTCAATATGTACCTACACTCACCCCTCCTCAATATGTATCTGCACTCACATCTCCTCAATATGTACCTACACTCACCCCTCCTCAGTATGTACCTACACTCACATCTCAGTATGTACCTACACTCACATCTCCTCAGTATGTACCTACACTCACCTCCCAGAGTACTAAAGGAAGTGGCCCTGGAAATAGTGGATGCATTGGTGATCACCTTCCAAAATTCTATGGACTCTGGAACAGTTCCTACAGATTGAAAGGTGGCAAATGTAACCCCACTATTTAAAAAAGGAGGGAGTAAAAAAACAGAGAATTACAAACCAGTTAGCCTAACATCAGTAGTGGGGAAAATGCTTGAGTCCATTATAAAAAATGTGATAACAGAACACTTGGAGGGCATTAACGAGATTGGACAAAGTCAGCATGGCTTTATGAAAGGGAATTCATGCTTAACAAATCTACTGGAGTTTTTTGAGGATGTAACTAGTAGAATAGATAGGGGAGAACCAGTGGATGTGGTGTATTTGGATTTTCAGAAGGCTTTTGATAAGTTCCCACACAAGAGGTTAGTGGGACCTTATCAAATTATACTGGCATGGATTGAGAATTGGTTGACAGACAGGAAACAGAGAGTAGGAATAAATGGGTCTTTTTCCAGGTGGCAGGCAGTGACTAGTGGGGTACCGCAGGGATCAGTGCTTGGGCCCCAGCTATTCACAATATAAATGATTTGAATGAAGGAACTAAATATAACATTTCCAAGTTTGCAGACAAAACAAAGCTGGGGTGGAATGTGAGCTGTGAGGAGGATGCAAAGAGGCTCCACTGTGATTTATACAAGTTGGGTGAGTGGACAAGAACATGGCAGATGCAGTATAATGTGGATAAATGTGAGGTTATCCACTTTGGTTGTAACAACAGAAAGACATTATTATCTGAATGGTAATAGATTGGGAAAAGGGGAGATGCAATGAGACCTGGGTGTCCTTGTACACCAGTCGCTGAAAGCGAGCATTCAGGTGCAGCAAGCAGTTCGGAAGGTGAATGGTATGTTGGCCTTCATTGCAAGAGAATTTGAGTACAGGAGCAGGGATGTCTTACTGCAGTTATACAGGGCCTTGGTGAGACCACATCTGGAGTATTGCATGCAATTTTGGTCTCCTTACCTGAGGAAGGATGTCCTTGCCATGGAGGGAGTGCAACAAAGGCTTACCAGACTGATTCCTGGGATGGCAGGACTGACATATGAGGAAAGATTGGGTCGACTAGGCCTATATTCACTAGAGTTTAGAAGAATGAGAGGTGATCTCATCGAAACATATAAAATTCTAACAGGACTAGACAGACTAGATGCAGGGAGGATGTTCCCGATGGCTGGGGAGTCCAGAACCAGGGGTCACAGTCTCAGGATACGGGGTATGCCATTTAGAACCGAGATGAGGAGAAATTTCTTCACTCAGAGGGTGGTGCACCTGTGGAATTCTCTACCACAGAAGGCAGTGGAGGCCAAGTCATTAGATGTATTCAAGAAGGAGATAGATATATTTCTCAATGCTAAAGGGATCAAGGGATATGCGGGAAAAGTGGGAACAGGCTACTGATTCAGACGATCAGCCATGATCATTTTGAATGGCAGAGCAGGCCCGAAGGGCCGAATGGCCTACTCTCGCTCCTATTTTCTATGTTTCTATGTTTCACCCCTCCTCAATATGTACCTACACTCACCCCTCCTCAGTGTGTACTTACACTCACCCCTCCTCAGTATGCACCTACACTCACCCCTCCTCAGTGTGTACCTACACTCACCCCTCCTCAGTATATACCTACACTCACCCCTCCTCAGTATGCACCTACACTCACCCCTCCTCAGTATATACCTACACTCACACCTCTATAGTCAGACTTGGCCCATTAACTTCCCCAGGTGACATTTTGCTGATCACAGTGGTAGATAGACCCTTGCAATCAATGGTATGTTTCTGAACGCGTGCTCAGACATATTGTTAAAACTGTTACATCTGTTTCTAACCAGATAATCAGCTGCTTTTCTATTTGATGAAGTCTATGATCGCTGCCTTCCCTCAGACTCTTCTGTCTATCCACTAACCCATGGGGAAAAAAATAAATTCTTCTAATCCCCCTTTTCACTTGTAGCTCGTTAATTTTTTACTTGTGTCCTCTAGTTCTGCCTTCCAAGTCCAATTTAAACTGCTTGCTTACGACTCCTTTATCTGGTCCTCTCGGCATTTGAAAGACCTAAATCAAGTCTCCTCTTAATCTTCTTTTTGCAATGAACGCAGCTATGGTTCTGTGAGCCTTTCTTTATAACCGAAGGGCTCCAAATCCCTAAATCATTCTTTTTGCTCCTCTCCGAAGCCTCTACGATTATTCAAAAGCAAAATACTGCTGATGCTGGAAATCTGAAATAAAAACAGAAAATGCTGGAGAAGCTCAGCAAGTCAGGCAGCGTCTGTGGAGAAAGAAACAGAGTTAACGTTTCAGGTCGAAGACCTTTCATCAGAACTGGAAGATGTTAAAAGAGTTAAAGTTTTTGAGCAAGTACAGAGCCAGAGAAGGGGGGTGGAGGAGGGAAGGAAATAACAAAGGGGGAGGTCTGTGATAGGGTAGAGGGCACGAGTGATTAAATAACAAAAGGAATGATGGTGCAAGGCAAGGAAGGTGATAATGGGACAGGTTAAGAAGCAAAAAAATTGATCAGGAGTAGCTCCACAATTATTAATTGGCATTCACAGTCCAAACTAGCAGCCTGAATGTAAGTGATGTTGAGGGCACACCTTTGCTTTATTCACTTTGTTGTAATAATCTTCCATCTATCCAACCCACAACCCACAAACTCACAGCATCGTGACAAATTTCTGTTTTTCAGACACAAAAACAAAACCCTCGATGGATGCGGTGCCATTTTTGGCATAAATTGGAAGGAAATTTGATGCCATTAAACACGATGCAGTCACACACACACACACACACACACACACACACGACCTTGAAAACAACCTGTCAAACGGTGACAAGTGTTTTTTTTTGTGTGAGAGATATAAATCTATGACCCTGTTACCAGGAATAATCTGCAGGCTGCCAGGAGTGAGCCACTTAATTTGCAACAGAGCAAGGTGATGAATGATGCTGCAATGGGTTAATCAATGGAATAGTTTTGTTCAGATGTATTTCTCGATGTTTTTCTGCCTGATACACTGGACAGAATGTGTGATCTGTCTTGTGTCCGATGTGAAGTAAACGTTCACACAAGTTTAAGTCCCAGAGGATGCATTCTGTTTACTCATTTTAATATCAATCCTACACAACCATTTTTGGATTCTAGTAGAAAGAGCATGTTCTATAAGAAAGAAAGAACCTGTATTTATATAGCGCCTTCACGACCTCAGGATGTCCCAAAGCCCTTTACAGCCAATGAAGTATTTTTGCAGTGTGGTCAGTGTTGTGGTGTAGGAAACGCAGCAGCCAATTTGCGAACAGCAAGCTCCCACAAACAGCAATGAAGTAAATGACCAGATCATCTATTTTAGGTGTTGGTTGAGGGATAAATTTTGTTCAGGACACTGGGGAGAATGCCCCTGCTCTTCTTCAAATAGTGCCGTGGGATCTTTTACGTCCACCGGAGAGGGCAGACGACGACTTGGTTTGACGTCTCATCCAAGCGACGGCACCTCTGACAGTGCAGGACTCCCTCATTTCTGCACTGAACTATCGGCCTAGATTATGGGCTAAAGTCTCTGGAGTGGGACTTGAACCAACGACCTTCTGACTCCGCAGCGAGAGTGCTATCACTGAGCCACGGCTGACACTTGTGTGGCTGAAACCAGTAACTGATGAAATGAATGTAAGTAGACAATGTTAGTAGACGATATCCAGTTAATGGCAACGTTGATATGAAGAGGGCAGAGTCACTCCTTGTACAAGGTAATACAAGGATGCTTTGGCACCAACAAAGCAAGTGCCCGAGCTGCTGCAGCACATCATACACGCGCTCCCTGGAAAACTGGGCACAGAGGCCTGAGGGCTACAGTGCACCCATTGAAGGTAGTGAGCACACAAATTGTGCACTAGGGATATTAGGCTCCTGAGTTCTCTTTAAATGAGGAGGCTGCCCCTTGATATGGCTGGAGTTCCTGGGCAGCATGCCGGTGCCTTATGGTGCCACTGAACCAGACTACAACAGAGCTTGGTTTAGTTTGTACTCAGAAGGTGCCAAGGGCTGTGGAACTGTACCCCAGTGTGAGCCTCGTCCTCAGGAGAGGAGGGAAGAAGGCAAAGAAAAGTTAACCAATCAAAATACAGGGTATCAAGGAAGCTGTATGTCGGACAGATGCCAGGTGTGGGGGAGGGAGGGGTGGAAGCAGGAGCCAGTTAATAAGCTAGAAACAAAGCCACATTTTGTGGCATTTTTTTGGGTGGCGGGTGTACGGATCACGACAGAATAGAATCGTATTGCTGAGTAGAACCGTGTTACAGTTACAGGATCTGTGTTGCTTGAATTGTAAGACCTTTGAAATGATGCCTGTTGTTCCAGGGAATTACTTCAATTGGGTTTTATGGGGTGACCAAGGGTTGGGCTCTTCCATCATAATGTGTTCCAAAATTAGCTTCAGTCCATTTGAACTCAGACTATGATAGACTTGATTGAATGATTAAAATAGCTGCTGAAGTGTTTTCCATCAAACTGATATTGTTGAGGGAGCTGATTAGTTCTGGTTTTAGTGTCCCATCATCTCCATGAGATTTAAGTGCTTTGGAGAATAATTCCTCCCGGTGCCAAATTTCATGTAAGGCGTAAGTAAGAAATAATTGGCAATAAACCTGCTTAATACATGTGCTGAAGTACTCGCAGAGGCCGGGTGGCATGGTGCATTGGAGAACGATGCCAAGGCATTACAGTCCTTGTCCCTGGAGACCAAGGTTGGAACTCGGCCCAGGAAAAGGAGTCAAAACTCTACAGAGTCACAGAGGACCGAGCTGTGATTCTTCTGAATGAACGTGATGGGTTGATGCAGTTTAAAGTGGGCTCTGTATTTGATTCTTTGGACATTGGTAGGAGAGAATGGGTCAAAGGTTCCATGGTAGAAGGTCATGTAGATTTGGAGAGATACCCAGTGTAGCACAAAGCCCTGGACTACCACTCATTCAAATGTCAGCCTGAGACAACAGAGTGTGCAATCTATTTCCCTCTTAGTGTGGATTGATACATATTTTGGCTGAGATTCAATCAGTTACAGGATGCATTAAGAGCTCAGAACTAACCGCACTGCAAGTCTAACAATATTTCTGTTCTTAACTAAAATAATTTACATTAATTAAGAGGGAGAGCCATTGAACTGCTCTCTTGCCACACAAACACTTTAAAAGTGAGTCTTTGTACTGCATGTCCATCATATGTCCTCATCCAACTGTCAATGCTGCAATCAGTCAACTGCCAAGAATTGATCAAATACAGTCTGAAAAATTGTATGGTTGTGGAATATAGAATTAGCAAACGGCAAGTACTACAGGGAACAATATTCATCTGAATACTGTATAGAATTGTATACATTAATGTATCCATCTGTAACACTATGGAATCATGTGCATTAGTGTACCCATCCGTAATACTGAAGGGAAGCTTGTACATTAGTGTACACACCTGTGGTGTTGTTTATGGGAACATGTGCTGGAGTAATGTGTGCAGTTCTGGGTACTCCATTATAGAATGGAAAGGGCACGGTGAAAATTAACTGGAATGATACGAGAGATGAAAGGTTATAGTTATAAAGGAAAGCTAAAAAATTGGGGCTTTTTACTGTATCAGAAATTTCAGGGAGAATCTAATAGAAGTTTTCAAAATTATGAAAGGATTTGAGACGATGAATAGTAAAAATGTTGTCACTGGTTGGTGAATCAGGAACAAGGGAACAAGAACTAATTATAACTAGAAGAACGATGGGAAAGTAAGAAGAAATGCTTCCACATAGTGGGTTATTAAAACATGGAATGCATTACCACTTTGGCCATCAAGCCAGAGGCTATAACATCATTTAAAAGGGAACTGGATGTGTTTAAAAAGGAAAAATATAAAAGGGTGTCTAGAAAGGGCAGGGTAATAGGATTATAATAGATAGCTCCAGCCAAAGAGTTAGCACCAGCAGAAGTTCATCTGCCCAAATGGCCTCTTTCTGTGCTGTAATTTTTATGGTTCTTTGATTTAAAGCTAAGAATAATACAAGATGAAAAGGCCATCTGCCACATTGAGTCGTTTCTTCGATAGGACATGTTCAATCTACCCCACCAGAAACTCTACCCTGCATATATCATCTGTTGAGGAAAGATCCTGGAACATTTCTCCCTGCCTTTCTCCCCAGGTCTCTTTCTGTCCTCACATTCTACATCATGCATCCTTGACCAGTTGTTTTCCTTGGCCTTATACCTGCCGGGACCCCATAGAGTGCCACACAGCATTCCATTATCTCTATCTCAACCTATCCTCAGTCCCATTCCTAACCAGGTACTTGGACCAGAATTGTTTTTAAAAGATATTAGCCCATAAATTGCTCTGAATGGTGAATCAACCCACTAACTTACTGCAGTCTTTACAGCAGGCACTTCCTCTAATAGGAAGCGGAGAAGAGCCCAGCGCTAGCTCCAGTGAAGCTATGTCCTATGGGAGGAGCGAGAGGATCGATCTCTCCCATCGACCATTAAGATTGCGGCCTCCTTGAAAAGCCTCGAAGACTCAAAACCTTGAAGTACAAACTGCAATGTAAAAACCAGACAGTGAAAGCTGCAACAATAAAATCATTTGTAAAAACAGTTATAGACAGCGAAAAAAAAAGAAAGGGTAAGAGATAATCAAAGTAAATAAAATTAATTTTTAAAAAATTTTAATAACCAAAAACTATTAAAATAAGGAGTAATGAGACTCTACTATTCTTAGAGTTAATTTTTAGCTGTTTGGCAGTCATTAAAACTTAGTTTAGACCTGGTATATTTAAGCATACCTGTTTTGTGGCGATATTAGTTAGTTTCCAGCTGGGCAGAAGAGCAAGTTGGCGCTGGTCCGTTGATTCTGTTGATTGTAGTAGGCGATATCCCTTTAAAGTGAACCCGCCAGATCGCCAGCGAACCAGGAAGAGCAAGTTCCGGATTTCCGTGTTTGTCTGCGCATGTGCGAACGGCGGAACTTGCTCTTTCATTTGGCCACTAACAATGGTGAGTGCTGTTGCAGTTATATGGGGAAAGCTCTCCTTTGCTCCAATTAAAACAAGTAACTTTCTGTTCGTCTCTTTCCTCATATTAAGTCCCAAAATCACACTTTTCGCTTTTCTATGATATCTTTCAAATCCATCAATGTCCTTTTGATATGAGGATGAAATGTGTCCATTTAATGGTTTACTTCTGTGTCCTAAGACCTCACTGGCCTTGCATAGAGAGACCATTGCATTGGGGGAGGCAGAACATACCTTGAATTCCAGCCATACATTGTGAACTTTCGGCTTTCGAAATGCTGATTCTTTAAGGCTGTGAACCTCCCCTGTTCTGTATCTCTCAAATAATCAGTTTTTGGTCACGATTTTTTTTTGCAACAGAAATTTGTAATCATTTCTCCCCTGCTTGGCAAATAAAGAGGAAAAATAAGGAGGAATTCATCTGGAATGAGAAGGACTGCCTCGAGAGCCAGAGCTGGCATGAGATTGATTGCCCTCTTGTTTGGCGCGATGGATCCTTTCATTTTCCTTTCACCAGTAATAATGGTAAATGTTTAATGGGTTGAGTTCAATACCCTCCCCACGCTTCCCTTTAATTCGAATGATGCAGTGTTATCAATTTTTCTTTACCCTGTTGAAAAGAATAATGATTATCCTCACTCGTTTTCCTCTGATAGCTCTTTCCTATTTCTTTCTGTTAACCTCTTTCAACTGCATTTTTCTTGTAACACTGCTTTTTGCCTTGAGCCGATTGGTTGCATTTGCTGCGGAAAACTTTAAGAGCTGATGGTGCTGGTGAGGATGGAGGCTCAGATTTAGCTCAGTGAGCGAGCTCAACACCGGTTTAAAGAGATTAAGGTAGGAAAATGAAAAAGTCAAGAATGAGGTTGATTAAGGAAAACCAGCCTGTTTATGGAAATGCACGCATTGAACAAGAAAGGTGGTAAAATGGGGGCAAAGGCTAGGTGCATTGGAGGGGAGTTGGGGTACAGAGGGGGAATAGAATACATTGGAGGGGATTAAGGGTACAGAGGGAGAATGGGATGACACTGGAGAGGAGTTAGGGAACAGAGGGGAATGGAATACATTGGAGAGGAGTTAGGGTACAGGGGGAATGGGATACATCAGAGAAGAGTTAGGCTACAGAGGGGGGATGGGATACATTGGAGGGGAGTTATGATGAGGGAATTAGAATACTGAGGGACAAACTTCAATAGGAGGTTTAGGGTATGGGGACATGAACTTAGATGGAATGATTCGGGTACGAGAGAGATGGGCTTTGATGGGAAGATTAAGGTACTAGGAAATTGGGGTTAGGTGGGAGAGTTAGCATACTAGATGAATGGGCTTTGATGAAAAGGTTAGGATACTAGAGGAATGGGCTTTGATGGGAGGGTTTGGGTACCAGCGAACTGGACTTCATTAGGTGGGTTAGGGTACTTCAATGGGAGAGTTAGGAAAGACGGTGCTATTCTTCCAACCAGCCCCGGGCAAGGGTTAGACTCCACCTATCTTCACAGCTTCAGGCTGTGGACAGAGTCACCCACTGGCGGAGCACCCTTTCTAGAGGAGTCCGTATCCATGCAGAAGCATCTGGCAGAATCAGCAAAGCCAGCTTAGCTCTGATTTCATAAAGAATCTTCACTTAGAAGGGAAGATTTTTCTGGGTCATCTGGGCACAGCTAATATTGTAAAATCGGGCGTGTTCCTTTTCAGGCATGCCCTCTGACTTGCCCGATTTTTCAATATTTGTTGCGCCCAGTTATTCCAGTGCACTTGGGCACAGATCTGGAAAAATCGCCCCTCGAAAGTCTAACAAAAATGATGGAAAAGCTTGACTGATGAATCATTACACTTAAACCAACTAATTGTGGCTATCTAATTGGAGATTGTAATGCAGAATCCACAGAGAATGAGCATTTGCATTTGATGTGCCCTTCTACAGATGCTGGGAGGCTAGAAGATGAGCTACTATGGTAATGAATTAGCACAGTCTAAACTGTTGCCATGGTGATGGCATCAATGTGGTAAAATCAAAGAGAACAATGGAAATGCAGGTCTGCTATATGATTGTTTTGAAGAAATGCCATATTTGGATCTTTGTAGAAAGGTTTGTCCAATTCACGGAGAGCTGTGCTGCAGTCTGTGCATGAAGCCTTTTTGCCTCCATCTTTGATAATCCCAATTGGCAGCTTTGTTTATAAACACAATTTTCTGTTTGGCAAAACAGTGGATCCTTGGAGAGCATCATTCCTCATTATGCTCTCTCCTCTGTGGAAAGTGAGGTCCTCTAGTGTTCCTATCCATCCATCTGCCCAGTTGCCTTTGCCAAAATGACAACAAAATATCTGAAGAATGGTTTTGCAGATTGTACAGGCAACTCCCCTCAGGATAAGGTTCTTCCCTTTCAAATTTAGATTAGGCCTGATAAAGTTCCGTCTAATTAATAATATATTAATACGTGTACTTGCACTTTGACTGCAAAATGAGACATACCATGAAAAACTGGCACATAACTGTAACTCCACAGAGTTAAATAAGAAATGTTGAGGGCAGATGATTACGGATCAGTGCAGTTATTTATGGGGTTGGTAGCTGTCTCATATCTATGGGGGTAAGGGTTGCTATCTCTCTCTGTGAGATAGGGTGATTATCTTGTATTTATGGGGGAGAGGTTGACAATCTCTTATGTATGTTTCATATCTAGATTTCACAACGAACAGAGGGGTGTATGTATGGAGGGTGACAAGTGTTGTGTAGTAATAGTACACTGGGGTGATATCTATCTCATATCTATAGGCATGCAGGAGGGGCAAGAATTCTCTGGTATCTATAGGATGTGGGGGAAAGGCAAAGGTTGTTTCATCTCTAAAGGGTGTGGGGGAGAGACACAGCTTGTCTTGCATCTATATTGTGTGGGGGAGATGTGCCTTCTACCGGTTTGGTGGCGGGGAGGAGCGAGGGTTGTCTCGTATCTATATGGTGCGGAGGAGGGGTGACAGTCGTCTCGTATCTCTATGGTGCGGGGGAGGGGTGAGAGTTGTCTTGTATCTCTATGGTGCGGGGGAGGGGTGAGAGTCGTCTCGTATCTCTATGGTGCGGGGGAGGGGTGAGAGTCGTCTCGTATCTCTATGGTGCGGGGGAGGGGTGAGAGTTGTCTTGTATCTCTATGGTGCGGGGGAGGGGTGAGAGTCGTCTCGTATCTCTATGGTGCGGGGAGGAGCGAGGGTTGTCTCGTATCTCTATGGTGCGGGGGAGGGGTGAGAGTCGTCTCATTTCTCTATGGTGCGGAGGAGGGGTGACAGTCGTCTCGTATCTCTATGGTGCGGGGGAGGGGTGACAGTTGTCTCGTAGCTCTATGGTGCGGGGGAGGGGTGAGAGTTGTCTCGTATCTATGTGGTGCGGGGGAGGGGTGAGAGTTGTCTCGTATCTACGTGGTGCAGGGGAGGGGTGAAAGTTGCCTCGTATGTATATGGTGCGGGGTGGGGGGGGTGAGAGTTGTCTCGTATCTATATGGTGCGGGGGAGGGGTGAGAGTTGTCTCGTATCTATATGGTGCGGGGGAGGGGTGAGAGTTGTCTCGTATCTATGTGGTGCGGGGCAGGGGTGAGAGTTGTCTCGTATCTATATGGTGCGGGGGAGGGGTGAGAGTTGTCTCGTATCTATATGGTGCGGGGGAGGGGTGAGAGTTGTCTCGTATCTATGTGGCACAGGGAAGGGTGAGGGCTGTTTCATATTTGTGGAGCATTGGGGAGGGGTGAGAACTGCCTCATATTTATAGGGTGTTGGAGAGGGGTGAGGATTGTCTGTTTTGCTTCGACAGTTTTTTGTCTCCCAAAATGGTCCCTTCTTTAGTAAAGCATCACTGGGAGGAAGTACGCAACCTGCAGAAATACTGCAGCCTGACCCCTGCCTGACTGGAAGCACTGCTGTCCTCAGGTTGTGAACAAATTAGTGAGATTAAAAAAAAATAAAGTAAAAATCTCACATTTCAAGCCCTTTTATAGTAGGAGATTCATGCCGGGAGTTTCAGAGATTGTCCAAATAGAGACTGAGGCCTGTCAACTGTTGTCAGTTGTAGCTCAATTGGTAGCACTCTCGCCTCTGAGTTCAAAGGTCATGGGTTCAAGTCCCATTCCAGAGACTTGAGCATAAAATCTCAATTCTGGAGGTTGATGCTCCAGTGCAGTACTGAGGGAGCGCTGCACTGTTGGAGATGCTGTCTTTAGATATGTTTTTAGGGTGAGATGAAGTAAAGTGGGAGGAGGCTCGTGTGGAGCATAGACCTGTTGGGCCGAATGCCCTGTTTCTGTGCTGTAAATACTTTGTAAAACAATTGAGACATTTTCTTGGTCCAGGAGAACCTGAACCTTAAAATGGATGAATTTAAGATGTGATTTCTCTTTATGTGCTGCTGTTGGTGAAACAATTGTACTATTATGATTCATCTGGTGACAATCCACCAATGTTCAAATCTCTCTTTTTACATCCTGATGTCAGGAAGTATTTTTTCACACAAAGGGTAGTGGAAAGCTGGAACTCTCTTCCTCAGAAAGCTGTTGAGGCTGGGGGTCAATTGAAAATTTCAAAACTGAGATTGATAGATTATTGTTAGGCGAGGATATTAAAGGTTATGGAACCAAAGCGGGAAGATGGAGTTAAGATACAGATCAGCCATGATCTAATTGAATGGAGGAACAGACTCAAGGAGCTGAATAGCCTACTCCTGTTCCTGTGGTCCTAAAGCTTGTCAATTGGAATTCTAAAGTCTGTAATTATCTTTCTCTTTTTATAACACATCAAAATGTCTCAATGTTTCACATTGTGAATTACTGTTGGAGTGTAGTGACTGTCGTTATGTAGGCGAAAGTGGCAGCCATTCCGCACCACCAACAGCCCACAAACTGCAATGAGATGAATGGATGGTGTTGATTAAGGGAAGAATGTTGGCCAGGACATCAGGAAAATTCTGCTCTTCTTCAAATAGAGCTTTGGGACCTTTAACACCACCTAAACACTGGAGGTGAACGGAACCTCAGGTTAACTTCTCCTCCGAAGCACGACACCTCCGACAATACAGCGCTACCTCGGTACTGCACATCCGTTGCTGCAATTGACTCTGAGGCATGGCAGAGATTAATCCAGAAATGGAAGAGTATTAAATAAACCAAAAAGCTCCTTTAAAAATCAATATAAGCCTTTAAATACGGATTTCATGATCATATTTACTTTATTTCTTTATCCCTTTTTAAAGTATATCCGATAACAGAGACTTTGCTATGTCCAGTGTTCCATAGATGAAGGGACAGGCTGCTCCCAGCTTCTCCCACCTTCGTACTAGCTATTGGATACTACTTTAGTTATGCTCGTGGAGGCAGCCTTTTGCCTCTGCTTTTACTGCTTTGCTTTCAGTTGCCGGGAGGTATGTAAACCCTGCTCTTCTAGTTTCCTCTTCTGATTTATTTTCCACACCTCCCTCAAACAACTCGGCTGAGATGAAGAAATCACCCAGGAGGAGTTGAGGTGCAGGTTTCTGATAACCTAATGGAGTAGTGAATTACTAACCACTTGCATCACCTTCTCTGAGCTATTAAAGCCCTTATAATTCGAGCCAATTAGAGAGATGCTGCTCCCTACTCTCGCTACAGAACAGCTCTCCCTGCAAAAGGCCAAGTTTACGGTTGCATTCTGGAGCAGCGAGCTGAATCAGGGACATGTAGAACAGGCACTCGCAGCCACGATCTGCTGCTTGGTGAGGTTCTGATCTCATCCAGTTGCTCCGAGGGGTTTTATTTGGTGAACCTTGAGAGTAGCTTATCAGTTCCCTGCGATTCTAAATGGTTACCATGGTGCTGCCTCCATGGGATACACCATCTGAAAAGGTGATTCAACTACCCGTTTACCTTCAGTCACCCTTGTAGCAGCTCAAACCTAAATTTAAACAGAAATATCTCACAGTGGACAGTGTTTTGTAAATGAAAAGATTGGATGCAGTAAGAATTGGAATAAAACAAAACTCCATGATTCTAACTATTTAACTTCACAATAAACTGAACTTTGTTGGCTACATATCGTGACACCACTATTCCTGGCTAGAATGGAGATAATTGGGTAATTCCCCTATCAATCACACCTGGAGACTGCGCTGCTGTAAGTGACTGGGATTGATTTTACAGACATGATTTGTATGTAACTCTCCTCCACTCACTGCATTTTGCTGGAGAAATTAAGGGCTTTTAGTGGAAGAAGTTGCTGCAGTTTCGGCAATGCATGAGTTCTGTTTGCTGTAGTTCGTAGGGACTCTTTTTAAAATAGACTCCAAATAAACTTTGTTTGCTTTGCTGCTTGCTTTGTTTGCTGTAAAATACACCTGTCGCTGTGAGTCCTGCAGTAAGTCCCACCCTACTTCCAACTCACTGGCTGACAGTGGTGCCGATAGACACTCTGAACTTTGTTCCCTTGTGGGACCTTCTCCACAACAAGCACTGACCAGTGAAAGACCCAATAATTACACCACTGCACTCAGAATACACAGGCATTCTTTCCTTCAATTGGGTTTATTCTCGTGCTGATAGCTGAAGTAATATGCTGTCTCTGTGTATCCAACTAAATTACTGTGCAATCTAACCTTTGGCTACAAACTCTGTCCTTCCTTCAACCTAACCAACAAAAGTGAACATTCCCTAAATGCGAAATGATTTTCTTCATTAAAAACTATGGGCACTAAATTGGGCCGTGTAGCGCCTGTTGTTTCGGCGCTACACGGCTTCTCCAACATTCAAGATGGTGTCTTGGCTGCGTACGCACGTTTCCAATGTGACGTGCACCGGATGCCATCTTGGTATAGGAGTTAGCGCATGTGAAGATACTGAATGCCAGAAGCATGTAAAGTAAGGAGAAAATGGATACAATCAGTGTGCAACGCTGATTTAAAGTGATAGACACCATTTTGGCAGTTAATGCTCAACTCAACGCACAGTCTTAACCCCGATCATCTGAACGTGTCTTAGAGTGCCTGGAGGACCCTCACCAGCGCTATTTAAAGGGACCATGCAGGACTTACACGTTAGTGGTTAGTTTATTGCTCCTGGCTGCCGAGACATTTGTAACTGTTTTTGGAGGTCTCCTATACTTGAATACTAGGACGTGGGGACATAGCCTAACATTTAGAGCCAGGATGTGCAGGAGTGAAGTTTGGAAATGCTGCTACACGCAAAGGGTGGTAGTAAGTTTGGAACGCTCTTCTGCAAATGGCAGCTGATGCGATCTCACTTGTGAATTCTAAATCTGAGATTGATAGATTTCTGCGAACCAAGGGTATTAAGAGATATGGGGCTAAGGCAGGTATATGGAGTTAGGTCACAGGTCCGCCATGAATGGCAGAACAGGCTCAAGGGGCTAGATATCACTTGATGCCTCCTGATATGCGCCACCATCTCCTGCAAGAAAGCGGGACGTGTGTCTGGGTGATGTGCCTGTCATGGTTGAATAGCTGCCAATGTGTGTGGCCTGTGAGTTGTGGGTGGCTTTTTTTTTATTTATTCGTTCATGGGATGTGGGCGTCGCTGGCAAGGCCGGCATTTATTGCCCATCCCTAATTGCCCTCGAGAAGGTGGTGGTGAGCCGCCTTCTTGAACCGCTGCAGTCCGTGTGGTGACGGTTCTCCCACAGTGCTGTTAGGAAGGGAGTTCCAGGATTTTGACCCAGCGACAATGAAGGAACGGCGATATATTTCCAAGTCAGGATGGTGTGTGACTTGGAGGGGAACGTGCAGGTGGTGTTGTTCCCATGCGCCTGCTGCCCTTGTCCTTCTAGGTGGTAGAGGTCGCGGGTTTGGGAGGTGCTGTCGAAGAAGCCTTGGCGAGTTGCTGCAGTGCATCCTGTGGATGGTACACACTGCAGCCACAGTGCGCCGGTGGTGAAGGGAGTGAATGTTTAGGGTGGTGGATGGGGTGCCAATCAAGCGGGCTGCTTATCTTGGATGGTGTCGAGCTTCTTGAGTGTTGTTGGAGCTGCACTCATCCAGGCAAGTGGAGAGTATTCCATCACACTCCTGACTTGTGCCTTGTAGATGGTGGAAAGGCTTTGGGGAGTCAGGAGGTGAGTCACTCGCCGCAGAATACCCAGCCTCTGACCTGCTCTCGTAGCCACAGTATTTATATGGCTGGTCCAGTTAAGTTTCTGGTCAATGGTGACCCCCAGGATGTTGATGGTGGGGGATTCGGCGATGGTAATGCCGTTGAATGTCAAGGGGAGGTGGTCAGACTCTCTCTTGTTGGAGGTGGTCATTGCCTGGCACTTATCTGGTGCAAATGTTACTTGCCACTTATGAGCCCAAGCCTGGATGTTGTCCAGGTCTTGCTGCATGCAGGCTCGGACTGCTTCATTATCTGAGGGGTTGCGAATGGAACTGAACACTGTGCAGTCATCAGCGAACATCCCCATTTCTGACCTTATGATGGAGGGAAGGTCATTGATGAAGCAGCTGAAGATGGTTGGGCCTAGGACACTGCCCTGAGGAACTCCTGCAGCAATGTCCTGGGGCTGAGATGATTGGCCTCCAACAACCACTACCATCTTCCTTTGTGCTAGGTATGACTCCAGCCACTGGAGAGTTTTCCCCCTGATTCCCATTGACTTCAATTTTACTAGTGCTCCTTGGTGCCACACTCGGTCTAAATGCTGCCTTGATGTCAAGGGCAGTCACTCTCACCTCACCTCTGGAATTCAGCTCTTTTGTCCATGTTTGGACCAAGGCTGTAATGAGGTCTGGAGCCGAGTGGTCCTGGCGGAACCCAAACTGAGCATCGGTGAGCAGGTTATTGGTGAGTAAGTGCTGCTTGATAGCACTGTCGACGACACCTTCCATCACTTTGCTGATGATTGAGAGTAGACTGATGGGGCGGTAATTGGCCGGATTGGATTTGTCCTGCTTTTTGTGGACAGGACATACCTGGGCAATTTTCCACATTGTCGGGTGGATGCCAGTGTTGTAGCTGTACTGGAACAGCTTGGCGAGAGGCGCAGCTAGTTCTGGAGCACAAGTCTTCAGCACTACAGCTGGGATGTTGTCGGGGCCCATAGCCTTTGCTGTATCCAGTGCACTCAGCCGTTTCTTGATATCACGTGGAGTGAATCGAATTGGCCGAAGACTGGCTTCCGTGATGGTGGGGATATCGGGAGGAGGCTGAGATGGATTATCCACTCGGCACTTCTGGCTGAAGATGGTTGCAAACGCTTCAGCCTTGTCTTTTGCACTCACGTGCTGGACTCCACCATCATTGAGGATGGGGATGTTTGCAGAGCCTCCTCCTCCCGTTAGTTGTTTAATTGTCCACCACCATTCACGACTGGATGTGGCAGGACTGCAGAGCTTTGATCTGATCCGTTGGTTGTGGAATCGCTTAGCTCTGTCTGTAGCATGTTGCTTCCGCTGTTTAGCATGCATGTCGTCCTGAGTTGTAGCTTCACCAGGTTGGCACCTCATTTTTCGGTACGCCTGGTGCTGCTCCTGGCATGCTCTTCTACACTCCTCATTGAACCAGGGTTGATCCCCTGGCTTGTTGGTAATGGTAGAGTGAGGAATATGCCGGGCCATGAGGTTACAGATTGTGCTGGAATACAATTCTGCTGCTGCTGATGGCCCACAGCGCCTCATGGATGCCCAGTTTTGAGCTGCTAGATCTGTTCTGAATCTATCCCATTTAGCACGGTGGTAGTGCCACACAACACGTTGGATGGTGTCCTCAGTGCGAAGACGGGATTTCATCTCCACGAGGACTGTGCGGTGGTCACTCCTACCAATACTGTCATGGACAGATGCATTTGCGACAGGTAGATTGGTGAGGACGAGGTCAAGTAAGTTTTTCCCTCGTGTTGGTTCGCTCACCACCTGCCGCAGGCCCAGTCCAGCAGCTATGTCCTTCAGGACTCGGCCAGCTCGGTCAGTAGTGGTGCTACCGAGCCACTCTTGGTGATGGACATTGAAGTCCCCCACCCAGAGTACATTTTGTGCCCTTGCTGCCCTCAGTGCTTCTCAACATGGAGGAGGACTGATTCATCAGCTGAGGGAGGACGGTAGGTGGTAATCAGCAGGAGGTTTCCTTGCCCATGTTTGACCTGATGCCATGAGATTTCATGGGGTCCAGAGTCAATGTTGAGGACTCCCAGGGCCACTCCCTCCTGACTGTATATCACTGTACCGCCACCTCTGGTGGGTCTGTCCTGCCGGTGGGACAGGACATACCCAGGGATGGTGATGGAAGAGTCTGGGATGTTGGCTGAAAGATATGATTCTGTGAGTATGGCTATGTCAGGCTGTTGCTTGACTAGTCTGTGGGACAGCTCTCCCAATTTTGGCACAAGTCCCCAGATGTTGGTAAGGAGAACCTTGCAGGGTCGACTGGGCTTGGTGTTTTGCCGTTGTCGTGTCCGGTGCCTAGTGGTCCGATGCCGGGTGGTCCGTCCGGTTTTATTCTTATTATGACTTTTCGTAGCGAGATTTTACAACTGAGTGGCTTGCTTGGCCATTTCAGAGGGCAATTAAGAATCAACCACATTGCTGTGGGTCTGGAGTCACATGTAGGCCAGACCGGGTAAGGGCGGCAGGCTTCCTTCCCTAAAGGACATTAGTGAACCAGATGGGTTTTTACGACAATCCGGTAGTTTCATGGCCATCATGACTGATACTAGTATTTTAATTCCAGATTTTATTTTTTAATTAATTGAATTTAATTAATTAATTGAATTTAAATTCGCCAGCTGCCGTGGCGGGATTTGAACTCATGACTCTGGATTTTAGTCCAGGCCTCTGGATTACTAGCCCAGTAACATAACCACTATGCTACCGTACCCAATGCAACAGTGGTAATGTGTAAAGGTGAGAGGAAGCACCTGATTGGAAGAGTTGAGTACTGATGGAAAGAGTTTGTTGGTATGTGGGTGATGGGGGGTGTAGTGTGTGGTGTAGGTGGAAGGAGACGCCACTTGATAGTTGACCTCACTCACCTTGACCACTCATGTCAAAGCATTGAACTTCTTCCTGCACTGCATCCATGTTCATGATGCTGTGCACTTGGCATTGACTTCATCTCCCCCTGCCTCCCACTGCCTTTTGGGCATATGCCTGGAGGGCCTCTTGCTTGCACCCCCCCCCCCCCACCTCACACACTGTGGATATAGGATGTCCCTCCTTCTGTCCACCTCTTGCACCAAGGTCTCTAGTGCACCAGCACAGAACCTTGGTGCACGCACTCTCACAGGCCTGGTACAAACTCAGATCGGCAGATTGGTGAGGTGTGGCATGCAGATTGGAGGATGTGGGATTTAGTAGTGCGCAACTTTTATTCAATGTTTTAACATAACTCATCATTTTGTAAACATAGGGATGGGAGATGCATTTGTGTTTTGCATGTGCAATGTCTGATCTTTGTTCAGGCTGCGTGCAGACAGCAGACCGTTATTTTCAGCAAATAACGGGTACCAGCTACCTTTAAGAGATTGGGGCTCCTCCTGCTGGTGGAAAGTGTGTATTGCATCGAATCCTCATTCAGCGCTGATTCGGAATGCTGCTTGCAGGTAAGTCCTCAGGCCTGACGAAAGTCTCATCCTGCCTGCAGGGGCCATTGGGTACGGGGTAAAAGTGGATCGTGCTATCCCCGCCCAATAATAGGCCCTGTCCAAATTTTCCCCCTATGGCTTTAGGATTGTTCGTTTTCTTTTCAACCGGAGCAATTGCCAAGTAAGCTGAAGAAACACTTTTATTTTAATCTGTATTTTCCATACTTTAGGTAAAAATACATCAGAGCCTTCAGGGGACTGAAAAATGATCAAGCCACTGCAAAAAAAAAAGGTTTTGCAGGAGGGATTTTCTCTGTTTCTAGGTTTTGTTAGCACAATATTTATAATGGCTCCAGACAAATTTGCCAAACACTTTAGGGCTTTCATTCATCATTTACTGGTGACATTGTGGAGTTTGGGTATAACCAGTACTCTCCTATATATTATAACCACTGTTCTCCTGTATATTATAACCAGTGTTCTCCTGTATATTATAACCAGTGTTCTCCTGTATATTATAACCAGTGTTCTCCTGTATATTATAAACAGTGCTGTCCTATATATTATAACCAGTACTCTCCTTTATATTATCATAGTGGGTACAGCACAGGAGGAGGCCATTCGGCCCATCGTGCCTGTGCCGGCTCTTTGAAAGAGCTATCCAATTAATCCCACTCCCCTGCTCTTTCTCCATAGCCCTGAAAATTTTTTCCCTTCAAGTATTTATCCAATTCCCTTTTGAAAGTTACGATTGAATCTGCTTCCACCACCCTTTCAGGCAGCGCATTCCAGATCATAACAACTCGCTGCATGAAGAAATGTTCCCTCATGTCGCCTCTGGCTCTTTCGCCGATCACCTTAAATCTTTGTCCTCTGGTTACCGACCCTTCTGCCACTGGAAACAGTTTCTCCTTATTTTCTCTGTCAAAACCATTAATGATTTTGAACACCTCTATCAAATCTCCCCTCAACCTTCTCTGTTCTAAGGAGAACAACCCCAGCTTCTCTAGTCTATCCACATAACTGAAGTCCTCCATCTTTGGTACCATTCTAGTAAATCTCTTCTGCACCCTCTCTAAGGCCTTGACATCCTTACTAAAGTGTGGTGCCTAGAATTGAACACAATATTCCAGCTGAGGCCCAACCAATGTTTTATAAAGGTTTAGCATAACTTCCTTGCTTTTGTACTCTATGCCTCTATTAATAAAGCCCAGGACCCCATATGCTTTTTTAACAGCCTTCTCAATGTGTCCTGCCACCTTCAAAGATTTGCGTATGTGCACTCCCAGGTCTCTCTGTTCCTGCACCCCTTTAAAATTGTAACATTTAGTTTATATTGCCTCTCTTCATTCTTCCTACCAAATGCATCACTTCACACTTCTCTGCATGAAATTTCACCTGCCATGTGTCTGCCCATTTCACTAGTCTGTCTATGTTCTCCTGAAGTCTGTTACTATCCTCCACATTGTTTACTACATTTCCAAGTTTCGTGTCATATGATAACTTTGAAATTATACCCTCTATACCCAAGTCCATGTCATCAATATAAATCAAAAAGAGCAGTAGTCCTAATACTGACCCCTGGGGAACACTACTGTATACTTCCCTCCAGTCTGAAAAACAACTGTTTACCAGTACTCTCTGCTTTCTGACCCCTAGCCAATTTGGTATCCACACTGCCACTGTCCCTTCAATCCCATAGTCTTTTAATTTTTCTAACCAGTCTATTATGTGATATTTTATCAAATGCCTTTTGAAAGTCCATATACACATCAACCACACTACCCTTATCAGCCCTCTCCATTACTTCATCAAAGAACTCAATCAAGTTAGTCAAACATGATTTTCCTTTAACAAATTCGTGCTGACTTTCATTTATTAGCCCATACTTTTCCAAGTGCAAATTTATTTTGTCCCAGATTATTGTCTCTAAAAGATTCCCCATCACTGACGTTAGGCCTGTAATTGCCGAGTTTATCCCTCTCCCCTTTTTTGAACAGGGGTGTAATATTTGCAATTCTCCAGTCCTCCGGCACCATCCCCATATCTAAGGAGGATTGGAAGATTCTTGGCAGGTCAGAGGCTACATATTCTGCAGTGAGTGACTCACCACCTGACTCCCCAAAGCCTTTCCACCATCTACAAGGCACAAGTCAGGAGTGTGATGGAATACTCTCCACTTGCCTGGATGAGTGCAGCTCCAACACTCAAGAAGCTCGACACCATCCAGGACAAAGCAGGCCACTTGATTGGCACCCCATCCACCACCTTAAACATTCACTCCCTCTATCACCGGCACACCGTGGCTGCAATGTGTACCACCTACAAGATGCATTGCAGCAACTCTCTAAGGCTTCTTTGACAGCACCTCCCAAACCCACGACCTCTACCACCTAGAAGGACAAGGGCAGCAGGCGCATGGGAACAATCGCACCTGCACGTTCCCCTCCAAGTCACACACCATCCTGACTTGGAAATATATCACCGTTCCTTCATCGTCGCTGGGTCAAAATCCTGGAACTCCCTACCTAACAGCACTGTGGGAGAACTTTCAACGGTTCAAGAAGGTGGCTCATCACCACCTTCTCAAGGGCAATTAGGGATGGGCAATAAATGCTGGCCTTGCCAGCGACGCTCACATCCCATGAATGAATAAAAAAAATATTGTGGCGAGAGCCTCCACAATTTCCACCCTTAGTTCCCTCAATAACTTAGAATGCATCCCATCTGGATCGGGTGACTTTTCTACTTTGAGTACTGCCAATCTTTTAAGTACCTTCTCTTTATCTATTTTTATCCTATCCAAAATCGCTACTACCTCCTCCTTTACTGCTACAATGGCAGCAGCCTCTTCTCAAGTGAAGACGGATGCGAAGTATTCATTATTTTTTTTTATTTGTTCATGGGATGTGGGCGTCGCTGGCAAGGCCAGCATTTATTGCCCATCCCTAATTGCCCTCGAGAAGGTGGTGGTGAGCCGCCTTCTTGAACTGCTGCAGTCCGTGTGGTGACGGTTCTCCCACAGTGCTGTTAGGAAGGGAGTTCCAGGATTTTGACCCAGCGACGATGAAGGAACGGCGATATATTTCCAAGTCGGGATGGTGTGTGACTTGGAGGGGAACGTGCAGGTGGTGTTGTTCCCATGTGCCTGCTGCTCTTGTCCTTCTAGGTGGTAGAGGTCGCGGGTTTGGGAGGTGCTGTCGAAGAAGCCTTGGCGAGTTGCTGCAGTGCATCCTGTGGATGGTACACACTGCAGCCACATTGCGCCGGTGGTGAAGGGAGTGAATGTTAAGGGTGGTGGATGGGGTGCCAATCAAGCGGGCTGCTTTATCTTGGATGGTGTCGAGCTTCTTGAGTGTTGTTGGAGCTGCACTCATCCAAGCAAGTGGAGAGTATTCCATCACACTCCTGACTTGTGCCTTGTAGATGGTGGAAAGGCTTTGGGGAGTCAGGAGGTGAGTCACTCGCCGTAGAATACCCAGCCTCTGACCTGCTCTCGTAGCCACAGTATTTATATGGCTGGTCCAGTTAAGTTTCTGGTCAATGGTGACCCCCAGAATGTTGGTGGTGGGGGATTCGGCGATGGTAATGCCGTTGAATGTCAAGGGGAGGTGCTTAGACTCTCTCTTGTTGGAGGTGGTCATTGCCTGGCACTTATCTGGTGCAAATGTTACTTGCCACATATGAGTCCAAGCCTGGATGTTGTCCAGGTATTGCTGCATGCGGGCTCGGACTGCTTCATTATTTGAGGGGTTGCAAATGGAACTGAACACTGCAATCATCAGCGAACATCCCCATTTCTGACCTTATGATGGAGGGAAGGTCATTGATGAAGCAGCTGAAGATGGTTGGGCCTAGGACACTGCCTTGAGGAACTCCTGCAGCAATGTCCTGGGGCTGAGATGATTGGCCTCCAACAACCACTACCATCTTCCTTTGTGCTAGGTATGACTCCAGCCACTGAAGAGTTTTCCCCCTGGTTCCCATTGACTTCAATTTTACTAGGGCTCCTTGGTGCCACACTTGGTTAAATGCTGCCTTGATGTCAAGGGCAGTCACTCTCACCTCACCTCTGGAATTCAGCTCTTTTGTCCATGTTTGGACCAAGGCTGTAATGAGGTCTGGAGCCGAGTGGTCCTCTCCTGTATATTATCCAGTTCTCTCCTGTATATTATCCAGTACTCTCCTGTATATTATAACCCGTACTCTCCTGTATATTATAACCAATACTCGCCTATATATTATAACCAGTACCCACCTATATATTATAACCAGTACTCGCATATATATTATAACCAGTGCTCTCCTACATATTATAATCAGTGCTCTCCTGTATATTATAATCAGTGCTCCCCTGTATACTATAACCTGTACTCTCCTGTATATTATAACCAGTGCCCTCCTATATATTATAACCAGTGCCCTCCTGTATATTATAACCAGTACTCTCCTGTGTATGATATTCAGTAATCTACTGCCTGTTGTAACACTCTCCTGTATGTTGTAGCTAAAACTGTTGTGTGTTATAACCAGTATACTCCTATATTTTACAGCTTGTACTTTCCAGTGATTTATAGACAGTACTCTCCTGTATCATAGTATTCTCCTGTATATTATAACCAATATTCTCCTATATACTATATTCAATACTCTATTGCATAATATAGGCAGTATTCTGCTATATCTGGTATAGCTGGTATACTCCTATATGTTATAGCCAGTACTCTTGCACATGATATAACTAGTATTTTCCTTTATATTATAGCCAGTGCTCTCCTCTATATTATAACCAATACTCTCCTATATACTGTAGCCAGTTCTTTCCTGTGTTAAAGCCTGTACTCTGCTATATCTTATAGCTCGTATTCTCTTGTATATTATTACCAGTGCTCCTGTGTACTATAACCTGTACTTTCCTGTACATCAGAGCCAGTACTCTCCTATGTGCTAATTGTTCAGATGTGTGTGAAGTGCTGTGCAGTCAGATCTATGCATTATCCCCAGTTCAAAGCGCCTCTCATTTCTCATGTTTAAGTTCAGCCACCTCCAGCTCAGAACCGCTAACTGCAGACATCGCAGAATTCCCTGAAGGAGCCATCAATAGCTGCATCGTTTGATGAACAATCATTGTGTGTAGGAGTTTGAGGTTTTCATCATAGAGTGCAGTTTTGCAGCAGAATTAGAAATGTGGGAATTCTTTTTTTTAGAGCCAATAGAAATGGTCACCTGTCTGCTAAGAATTCCAGCGTACTTTCCCGAATCCACAAGACTATCATCGGAAAATCAGTAAACGGTAGAGAGTTAAGATTGAAGCAACAATACAATTAAATGGATTCCTTTTTACTGTATTTTTTAAAGTCAAAGTATCTCCCCTCTAAATTTCAGTCGTCTCACTGTTCCTGAGGATGGACAGTGTGGTTTCTCACTCTGGGAGAATGGACAGTGTGGTCTCTCTGATCCTGAGGATGAACAGTGTGATCTCTCTCAATCTGAGGATGGTTAGTGGTGGTCAGCAACAATGTGTTCCCTTTCCTTGGTCTTAGCAAGGAAAGTGTTCCTAGATTTCTAGATCTAAATCTCTATCCTGGGCAACTGGTCCAACTAACAGACATTGTGGACATCAGATACGAGCAAGACTGTTCGGTCAGGTTGGAATCAGAGAGTTAAATATTTGCAGACATTGCGATCAATCAATGCTTTTAATACATATCTTTTTTTTAAACATCTTTATCACAAGCTAAAGTCTGAGCATGTGATTTGGTGGGCACTAGCTTGGATTCCACTACCTGCCGATGTTCCTAGAAGATCACAGTCCATCTCTGACAGAGACAAGCAGACAGCTGGGTAAAACCACTTTCATGCACATGATGGATGTTTATTGTTTAATTCTTTATATTTTGCTTGTTAGCAATGACTGTCCAAGCCCAGGTACTGGGCTATACTGTATGGGGTGTGAGGAATATTAAAAAAAAGGAAAGAACAGAATGAAAATGAAACTGAAGCAAGGAGACAGTAACAAAGAAGAAAACAATTTTCTCTTTTTCCAACTAATCAGGCTTAAAATAATTAATTGTCTACAGTTACACTCGATTAATGGTTAATGAGCTGCTCCTTTCGTGCATAATAATACTTCACAGATTTCAGAAAAACAGTAAAGTTAAGTGAGGCTGACAGTGATGTCTATAAAGTGCAGCCTCTAGTGCTCTGACTCTTATTGTTATGCCTAAAAACTGAGCACTTGAAGTATTTGGATGAATACTTAGTGCTGGTGTATGACATTCTCTGTCCACTAGTTTAACAGAGGCACTGGCTGGTTATTTTAAGCAGGTTAGCGCCTGCATTAAAATAGAAGAGAAAGGAATTGCATACAAAATTATTACAACCCTCATATGGTCAAGATTAAGACCCATACAATATCTGTTCCATCTGATTTACTACATTTTAATAAGGAAACTAATTTTTTTATGGTTGAGTTTTGTACTTATTAAATAAGGGAAGCATTGCTTTCTAGTTCAAAGGAGATTGAGTGCTCTAAGGGCAGGTTTGGCCTGATAAAAATACAAGCTGTAATCCAGAGCAGCAAAGGAACATGATTATCAGATGATGTATCGAAAATAATTGCTGAATGTTATTGGATCAGCTCGGAAGTTCCAGTGTGGTCAGCTGTTCGTGATTTCTGTAAGCAAAAGATTTGCAGTGTGCCAGGGCCAGAATGTTCATACGCTGATCAAAGAATTCGGTTTCATGGCGCTCATATGAACTCTGCAACAAAAAAAAAATCTAATATTCATGTGGGAATAGCCAAGAGAAAGTAACTCAATCCTTGTTTATCCAATTACAGATGGAGGGACTCTCAAATCCCGGATACTCCCAGTTTTTGTGTACGTACAAGTGACCACATTCCTCGCGGGGTTAAATGGTTCTGTTATTGTGACTGCTGTGTATTGATAGCATCTGGAGTTTGATAACACACTTAAGATCGTCTTTGTGTTGGAAGTGTCCATCTGTCCTCAATGATTACTGTAGTGTTGACCAAATGCTGCCTCAGGCTGATGGGAGGTGTCTGAGTCCCAGGCCGATCGAGTAACATTGAGCAATTGATTTTGACACATCATCCAGCAATCATGTTGCTTCATTGGATCAGGATTACAGGTTGTATTTATGTCAGGTCAAAACTGCACTTCAGAGCACTCAGTCTCCCTCACACTAAAAAGCATTGCTTCCCTTATTAAATAAGCACTGAGTTAGTGCATATAGTGAGATTCCACATTAAAATATAATAAATCAGATGGAACAAATTTTGGACAGATCTTAATCTTGACTATGTGAAGATCAAGTCGATGCAGCCTGGAGGGTTGGCTCTAACACCACCCTACATCAATTCATTGGCATGAAAAGTAAGGATGAAGACCATTACTCATCTAATACATTTCAGGTTAGTTTGATTTAGAAACTAATTTCTCCCTGTGTAGGGGAGATCATCATGAAAATTGGATTCTAATGGACAAATCTGGAAAAAATTAGATTCTAATTTTTCATTTTAAAGCAGTTGTCAGTGGATTCCCAATGTCAGGAACAACAACAACTTGCATTTATATAGCGCCTTTAACGTAGTAAAATGTCTCAAGGCGCTTCATAGGAACATTATCAAACAAAATTTTGACACTGAGCCACATAAGGAGATATTAGGACAGGCGACCAAAAGCTTGGTCAAAGAGGTAGTTTTAAGGAGCATCTTAAAGGAGGAGAGAGAAGTAGTCAGGCGGAGACGTTTAGGGAGGGAATTTCAGAGCTTTGGACCTAGGCAGCTGAAGGCACAGCCGCCAACGGTGGAGCGATTAAAATCGAGGATGCGCAAGAGGCCAGAATTGGAGAAGCACAGAGATCTCGAAGGGTTGTAGGGCTGGAGGAGGTTACAGAGCTAGGGAGAGTCAAGGCCATGGAGGGATTTGAAAACAAGGATGAGAATTGGTTCCCATTGTCAGTGGATTCCCATTGTTGAGCCTCTTCCATTGTCAGAGTGACCTCATATTTAGTGGATCCCCATTGTCAGGATGTTTCTATTGTCAGTGTAACCTCATTGTCAGTGGATTCCCCTTGTCAGTGTTCCCATTAGAGGATTAATATGTTTTCATTGTTAATACATTTCCTATTACAACCCTCACTCTTTCAAGCTTGTCTGATTGTTGTTATTTAGAAAGTCTCTGATCAAGATATTAGGCTACTTCAACAAAAGATCTCATCAATATCTTATCTTAATGACCAGCATCTAATCCCTGGCTGCCGCATTCACACCAAATCACGTTTATAAAACAAATACCTTCTTTTTCTGAGTATAAATCCTGTCTGCCGCAAATCACATTTACATCTTCAATTAAAGGTCCTCATTGCTCTAATTTTGTTACAGCTGAAATACTTCTCACTGTGGTTTATGTTGTGTGACTGAATTCAGCCTGAGTTCTTCCACTGGGAAATTCCATCATTATCCACTATATGCTGACACTAGACAGCGCTCAGTAATGCGCTGCGCTCTGTTGGTTATTGATTGTTCACTCATTGACAGATATACAAGTGAGTCATGAGCTGTCAATATCCCAATAGACTGTATTGTTCAAGAAGTTGTGCTGATCGTTGAAGTAGCAATCTTCAGCACCATCTTGCATGATTTACCCGTGTTTCTCATTCATTAGATTTGTTTTTGAAAGAAACTTTAATTGTGCAATAAGATGCAGTAATGATTTCATCCTTCCATTGCTTGTACACAGCAGTGTTGTAACAGCAGTGAATCACATGTTACTAATATACTTTCAAGTAGCATGACCTGTAATGCACAATACTTCGATGAGCCAAAATTTGAAGCAAAGTTTCCTTGGAGAAAATGTAAAAAACCTGCTGGCTATCCAGATGTCTCAATGGGTAAATGCATTAAAAAGCCATATAGATCACTCAATGAGATACTGAGCCATACACATCATTATTTACAATGCTTGGTGTGATACAAACCATAAGGTTTCATGTTCCATCCCTGGTTTGCTCTGAGATGACCAAGGAGATGTGACAATGACTTTTTGTTGTAATTCCACAGTCCAGCTTCCTTAACAGAGCAATCCAGAAATGAGAGGTTAGAGTTACATAGTATGACATAGTATTTACAGCACAAGTACAGGCCATTCGGCCCAACTGGTCTATGCTGACACTTATGCTCCACACAAGCCTCCTCCCACCTTACTTCATCTCACCCTACCAACATATGCTTCTATTCCTTTCTCCCTCATGTACATATCTAGTTTGGAGAAAGGCATAAAAACTTGAGGCTTTTCTCACTAGAACAGAAAAGATTAAGGAGGATCTAATAGAGGTTTTCAAAATTATGAAATGCTTTGAGAAGGAAAATAATGCAATATTGTTTCCCTGGTCAGTGAATCAATAACAAGGTGGCATAGACTCAGGATTATCACTAGAGGAATAAAGGGGAAAGATAGATTTTTTTCAGACAGTGAGTTATTAGAATATATGCTTTACTCCAAGTGCCTATTGAGGCAGACACTATCACATCATTTAAAGGGGAACAGGTTAAGTATTTGATAAGGAAGAATAGGAAAGGATATAGGAAAAGGGCGGGGAATTGGGTTTAGAATAGATAGCTCCAATTGAAGAACCAGCAGCAGCACAGGCTTGATGGACTAAACAACATCCTTCTGTGCTGTAAAGTCCATGGGCCCTTAAATTACGACCAGGCTCTAGGCACATCTGATTTCCCAACTAGAGTCCGGAAAATGGGCAGAACTAGGTTGCCCCTAGATTCCGTCCCATGTATTTGGTCCTGCCATTTTCTGGTGGGTGGGTTCTTCCCCCCGCCCTCCTACTTCAAGGGTAAGGGATCTTACAACACCAGGTTATAGTCCAACAGCTTTATTTGAAAATCACAAGCTTTCGGAGCTTACCTCCTTCGTCCTCCTCACTCACCTGACGAAGGAGGTAAGCTCCGAAAGCTTGTGATTTTCAAATAAAACTGTTGGACTATAACCTGGTGTTGTAAGATTCCTTACATTTGTCCACCCCAGTCCATCACCGGCATCTCCACATCATGGCTACTTCAAGGTAACGTGTCTGGGAGGAGTTCCCAGGCTACCCCAGGAATTTCACCCTTTATACCCCCAGAAGGCCTCATCCGAACTCTCCCCTGCTGAGAGCTGATGTGAGTTTTGCTGAGGCACGAGGAAAAGCCCAAAACCTTTAGACAGGAAAGATAATTGATCTCAGAAGATATTGATTATCTGTGTGGAGTACCAGGATAGCTTCATTTGGAGACAAAGACTTTTGGCGTCCTTTTTTTCTTTAACCTGGGAAGAGCCTTAGGTCGAGCAGCTGTGGACTGCTCCACATTTGAAGGGTGGATCAGGGCAGATGCTACTGAAGTGCTCTTGTAGATGCTGGTGGCCTGCCCTAACTATGAAAATGACCTTGTCCCCACAATTTTGGATGGAGGCAGAGTCTGGAGATATGGGCGCACTTAGGTCCCACCTCGTCTCACTTCTAGCAGTGGTGCTGGCAATTGGAATTTCAACCCCTATAATTTGAAGAACAGTGTGTACAGTGTTGGCTCTTTCCGGTATTTTGTTCAATCACCTGAAATTTCAGTTACTAGCTAGAGGCCACAAACATTCTCCACTGCTTTAATGTCAATGTCCTCTCTGCTCAACAAATCCACAGACATTTGCGTGGATTAAGATACCTGCTGCCATATTTCCTTGTCTCCAAGGTGAGGCCGCCTGTAGTTGTTGCTGCATCCCATGCAACACACAACTTGGTTAGAATTTTGGGTCCAAATATTTGTTTTCTAATGAGAAGTAAAAAAGAAGCTGGAACATAAAGAGCTGGCAAAATAAGGAACAGTTAAAAAAACACAGTAACAATTCTGCGGCAGGACTAAAATCAACTGACAATCCAGCTTCCCACAAAATTACCTTGATGCATTTCCAAATGTAATTAAATGGAGTGATGTTGAAAATATTAAGAACCACTGCAGAATGAAAAATGGAACAATCGAAATTGGCTTAGAAATCACTATGGAAACCGAAGGAACCATTACACCTGCAAAGAGCAGAGAATCAGTCAAGAGAGTCACAAAAAGGAGGTGCAAATAATGATCAACCTAACAGAGAATGGGAGGATCCCCACCCTGGATGAGTTGTTGGTAAATAATAGTGAATTTAGGCGAGCTGTTGGTAATTACTAGTGACCCAGGGTGAGTTATTGGTAATGATTGGTGATCTTAGGTGAGCTGTTGATAATCTTGAGTGGGCTGCTGTTAATTATGAGTGACCTAGAAATACAAACAGCAATAATAAGTCATGAGCTGTATAGAAGCCCTTATGAGCCGAGTGGTGTTGGCTGAAAGTGACGGTAATGGGCAGCGTGGTTGTTGCTGAGAGGGACTGTAATGGGCAGAGCGGTGGTGGCTAAGAGTGACTGTATTAAGCCGACTGGTAGTAGCTGAGAGTGACTATAATGGGCAGTGTGGTGGTGGCTGGTGTTCACTAGAGTCACTGTAATGGGCAGAGTGAGGGGTGAGAGTGATTGTTACGCACAGAATCGTGATGGTTAAGTGACTGTAATGGCCAGAATGGTGATGACTAGTGGTGTCTGAGTGTGACTGTAATGAGCAGAGATATGGAATCATAGAAAGTTACAGCACAGAAGGAGGCCATTCAGGACACCGTGTCTGTGCCGGCCGATAAAGAGCTATCCAGCTTCATCCCACTTTCCAGCACTTGGTCCGTAGCCCTGTAGGTTACGGCAGAGTGGTTGTGCTGAGAGTGATTGCTATGGATGGAGTGGTGGTAACTGAGCATTGCCTCATTCAAAACTGCAACAATATTAAATAACTGATAAAAAGAGGGACTTTGAGGTGAAAAAATAAGATATTTGGGATCTTGTAATGATGAAAGCAGGCTTAAAGTTTCCAAAAGGAATCTAAGGGAAATAATGGCTAACTCTCCTCTGGGTTATGAAGTGAATTGAGTAATGACCGTTTAGCAACTCTTAGCATCGAGCTGTGAACATTTATGGTTTTGTTTCTCCCCCCATTCAGAAATAAATTTATTCTTGTTGTTCGAGTAAATGGTAGCTTAATATACGAGAGGCACACAGTATGAATCAATTGATGTTTTGCTATGGAAATTCATTGCCACTGATCTGCTTTCAATGCAGCTAAGTGTCAAGAATCCTTTTCTCAATCCAATCAGAAAAAGAGTTTCCAGTTTATCTTCCAGTTGCTAGGGAGGGTCAGACTGCAGTTTGCAGTTCAATAGAGCAGTATAATTAGCTATCCAGTCAACAGGTCCCTCCCAGAATAGAAAGATGAGCAGAACTCCCGCACTTCAGGCATACTGCAGAATGACTCCAGCAATTAATCTGGTTTGGTGCTACAGGTAATTAATGACCTTTGCAATGGATTTAATTTAATAAGATGTAATCTTCTGATGGATATCTAATTTCAGCTGAAGATGTAAAATAGTTTTTATTATGGAAGTACTTTTCCTTTGTGAATTTTGTGCTAATTAAGGTGAGGGATGTCAGTGCTGAGAAATGAAATATGCTTGCACTTTTGTACCTAGTGTCACCATCAAGCACTCCCAGCTAGGTACAGCATGGGTTAGATGCAGAGTAAAGGTCCCTGTAATGTGCCCCAGTCTCTCACTTTAATCCCAAACTCAGAAAGAATGACATTTCCATTTTCCGTGTTAGCCATCCTCATTCCCTTTAAAGTTAATAATTTGTTCAAATTCTAAGCAGTTTTGGACCCACATCAACCTCATGGAATGTGACTGAATATTTTAATCTTACCTTTTTTTCTTCTCTAATGTTTTGACCAATGCTGTATTTCCTCAGTTTGAATGGGCTGAAGATTGGGGTTTGGATACTCCCCCTCTCCGCCCTTCTGCTTCTTTATTATTCAATCAAACCTTGGAAACGGTAGGATTTGGTATGAAATCTGTGCCAACAATGGAGCTGCATCCAACTCTAAAGAGCTTTGTAGGTAGATGACATAAGGCTACTTGTGTGCCACCCAAAGGACTCTGTAATTGCTTTGCTCAACATCCGTCTTTGAAGTAGGTCGCTGGCTGGGTTTGATATTAATTAGAAAATTGGTGAGCAGATTCTTTTCTTCTGTGCCTTGTTTTAAGCTTTTTCACATACAGCGTTTGATTGGCATCAGACAGGGATCAAACACAAGGAGATACATAGATGAGAATTAAATAGGAGATGTGTAGATGAGGATTAGATATGAGATGTATTGATAGGATTAAATAGTACATGTAGAATTGGATTAAATACAAAAAGATGCATAGAGGGAATTAATAGAAAATGTGTACACAGTGATTAAATAAAAGGGAATGTATGGACAAGGACTAAACAGCAGAAATATAGATAGTGATTAAATAGGAGATGTATAGACAGAGATTAAATAGGACACATGTAGATACTGATTAAATACTAGGAGATGTATAGAGAAGGAGTAAATATAAGATGTATAGACGGGGATTAATAGATGTATAAATAGGGATTAAATACAGAAGATATAAAGAGAGTAATTAAATACAACAATATGCATGGACATATATAAATACACAAGGGCCCACAGTTTCCTGGAAAGTTTAGGCATAACTATGGCATAAGAACGGATTTGCTCCACTTTTGGAATTTTTCTTACTAAGACCTGCACTATACTGAACCAAAGTGCTGTCAGTCTTTGTGCATCTGAAATTTTTTGGACCCCGCCCCCACATATTCAGAAGGACTGAGCAACTGGAATGGCCTTCCCAATGAGCACACCTCTATTCTACATAATAATGGAAGAGGAAAAGGAGCAGCAGAGGCAAGAGGCTCTGAGAGTGAGGCGCCATTGCAGAAGACAGCAGCCTATTCATCATTACCCCCATTGGTGATGCTGCATTTGCGCTTGTTTTATGCAAGTTTTTAAGTTCCGTTTAGTAGGCAAATGAGCTCCACTGGAAATTTGGAAGTATGTTTTCGTCAGCAAGATCGGCAAAGAAACCGGCATAAATTTCGACATAATTTTTGCGTAAGTGCAATACAGGAAATTCTGGTTCAAGAACTCAAACCTACAGTGTAAAGAGATTGTTAATTGAAAATCTTTCTGTCGATTTTGATCAGTGAACATTTCTTTCTGTCTTTGAGCTCACAGTGAGACTTATTAAAATGAATAGTTAGCTATTTGTGTTCTGCATTTATTCTAACTCTTATTTTGGGCATGATTTTGACCCTGAGCTGGGAAGGGGGCGGGGGCGGTGAAATTGCGGATGGGAAACCTGGAAATATGGATTTCCCGGACGTCCTCATGATTTTGACGTAAGGACGTCTTTTATTTATTTTTGTCCGTTTGCTGTTCGACTGGCCAGCCTGATTGACAGGCAGGCCTCAGTCGGACGGGAGACCAGCCAGGGAGAGGACATGTTCAGGTAAGTATTAAGATAAGTCTTTGATTGTATGGATTGGGGGGGGGGCATGGGTGGGCAAGTGGGCATGGGGCACCGGTGGGCCTGGGGGCACTGATAGACATGGGTGGACATGTGGGCAACAGTGGACATGGAGCATTGGTGGGCATAGGGGTCCCCAGGGAGGGCAGTCAGTCATGGTGCTCACCGGGGGGGAGTCAGTCATGGGGGGAGGGATTGGGCGCCAGTCATGGGGGTAGGTATTGGGCGTCAGTCATGGGGGGAGGGATTGGGCGTCAGTCATGGGGGGAGGGATTGGGCATCAGTCATGGGGGGAGGGATTGAGCGTCAGTCGTGGGGGGAGGGATTGGGCTTCAGTCATGGGGGTGGGGGTGTTGGGTACAGGGGTCATCATGGGGGTCTCTGATTGTTGGGGGGGTCAGGGGGTCTTCATGGGGGCCCGCGATCGTTGGGTGGGGGTCGGGGTCATCGCGGGGTCAGCGATCATTGAGGGGGGGTCTGCAATCATTGAGGGGGGGTCTGCGGTTGTTGCATGTAGGCTTGTTGGGCCTGAGGGAAGCACTCCTGCTCCTCCGGGCCCATAATCTGTGGCAGAAAGGCACTTACCTGCAGTTTCGGGCCTTCTCACCTCCTTTCACGTGGCGTGAAGGAGGAGGCCCGCAAATCCCGGCCCCCCGGGGTTGAAATTGCAAAATTTGTAAAAATGCAGGCCCGCAGCCTCCTTGAAAGGTCTTAGTCACCAACCCATCTCCTGGGAGCGGGATGGTCGCCTGCCCCACATCCCGCACCTGTGAAAATCGGAAATGGGCGGGTTGGGGGTGGGTCTGAAATGGTTGCGATTTTGAATGTCCCCCCCACCCCCAACCCACCTGTTTTTCAATGTTAAAATCTTGCCCTTTGAGTCAGCAGGTTGTGTGAATTTTTTGTGGGGGAAGGGGATCCACTGGAATGGCAAACAAACTAAAATCAGTCTGACAGAGTTACAATGGGCACAGTGAGAAGCAGCTGGGACACTCCCAGATTTAGAAAGTTTGGCGTTTCAAGCCAAAACCATGGTTCACAGGGTAGTCCCTCAAAGGAGGAGCTTGAAACTTGGATTCCGTAGATTTCAATAGTTAGACCCAGTTCACCTGCATTGTTCCCATCCTCCCTGCCTTTCTACTAACCTCAACAATAAAATATAGCAGCCTCTTAATATGAAAGTTCTCAGTATTGAGTTCTTAACAGCTATATGGGCCATTGAGGGAGATGAGCCATTGGCCTTATGAGCTCAGCGTGTTATTGTCAATTTGCACAAAATTATGAGCAGTCTTAGATCTGTGTTCAATAGGACAAGGTTCAGATTGCCTGAGCTAATCAGCGTGAAGGATTTTCCCTTATGTGTTGTCGCCTTAATATTGCAGGAATGATAATTGATTTTCCTAATTGAGAACAGTACATGATTTAATGCTGGAATTGGCAGTAGGGTTTTTTGATTAGAAAACATAAGCCACCACTGAGTTTTAAATGCCTACAATTAAAGTCGCTTTGCATCTCCATTCGTGCTCTCACCTCTTCAAGATGTGCCTCCTTGGCAGATGTAACTGCTCACTTGTTTCAAAGAAAATATGCAGCAAAATGATACTCTGAGGTGTGAGAGCGTCCTCCCCTTTCGGTCGTGGTGAAGCTCCGAATTGCTGTCTGAACCTTGAAGAATGCCAATATTTAAGGAAAAAATCCTGGTTCTTCCTCCAATTTCTGCTCTGATTCTCTTAAGCAGTGTTTCTCAAGTTGTGGATTGGTATCAATCGCACTTGACCTCCGCTCCCAGATACCTGTTGGTGCTTAAAGGTGACACTAATAGTGTTGAATATGCGATTGCTTAAAGTTTAAGATTTTCTGAGTGGAAGAGACTATGACGCACTCCAATAATATTAGAATGTGGTTTCTAATAGACCCAGGTTGTCTCTGTTAGTAGGCATTTGTCTTTTTAAAGGGCATAGTCATCATGAAATGGACTTTACCAAATCCATCATAATGCAACTCTTGTACACTATCATCATGATGTGGAGATGCCGGTGATGGACTGGGGTGGACAAATGTAAGGAATCTTACAACACCAGGTTATAGTCCAACAGTTTTATTTGAAAATCACAAGCTTTCGGAGCTTACCTCCTTCGTCAGGTGAGTGAGTGACGAAGGAGGTAAGCTCCGAAAGCTTGTGATTTTCAAATAAAACTGTTGGACTATAACCTGGTGTTGTAAGATTCCTTACACTATCATCAGGAATGAATGTAATACTTCTCCTTCAACTCTTTTCTCCCTGAGAAACAAAAGACTATTTGTCACTACCTTGTCCATGAAGATAGTACACCTTTAATTTTGTTCTGCACTGCTCCCCCTATGTTGGTGAGCACATTGTGTAACAGCCATAGAGACCTAGAAGGTCACAGGTTTAATTTCTAGATTCCAATTTCAGCAGTGGTGGCTGTAGGAGTGCTACAGTGGCCTAAGCACCCTGAGCTAGGGAGAAGCAATATCAGCCAGGTTTCCTGCTACTGATTGTTCTGTAACACTTACTAGAAAGTACATGTGTGCATTGATACTGTATGAGGCAAGGATTGGGCTTGGCTTTGATGTCCCTCTGTGGTTTAATAGAGGTCTTTAAGATTATGATGGGGTTTGATAAAGTAGTCATAGAGAAGATGTTTCCACTTGTGGGTGAGACCAAAACTAGGGTCCATAAATATAAGATAGTAACCAATAAATCCAATAGGAAATTCAGGAGAAACTTCTTTACTCAAAGAATGGTAAGAATGTGGAACTCGCTACCACAAGAAGTAGTTGAGGGGAATAGCATAGATGCATTTAAGGGGAAGCGAGATAACCATGTGAGGGAGAAAAGAATAGAAGGATATGCTGATAGGGTTAGATGAATAAGGATCGGAGGAGGCTCATGTAGAGCATAAACGCCGGCATAGACCAGATGAGCCAAATGGCCTGTCCCTGTGCTGTAGACGTTATGTAATTCTATGTAATAGTCTGCCAACACTTACTGTCAAAGTTCACATATGAAGAGTGGCCACTTGAGCGAGGTACCAGAGGGGCCTGAAACCATCTCTGGTGCTTTTAAGACAGGAGGGAGAAAAGTGGAGAAAAAAAGTAGCTAAGATTTGCCTTACCATCATCAATCAAGGATAATTCAACTGCTGAACAGCTCTGTATCTAAGTGAAGATTCAGTCTTACCATTGAGTCTTGGAAAGATTTACATACCTTTTGTAGGCCACAGAAAGTTCTTGTTCACAAGATGTGCAAGCTCCCTTTGAAGCTTTTAAACTCGTGGTTTTGGATTATTTTTTCCAGTATCTGGCTCTCTGAACATCACTGTGTGTAAAACTAATGACTGTTAAGGACAATAAACAGTGGCTGTATAAGCTAAATGATATTATTATACAGGACATGACAAGCGGAGAGGGATTTGGTGTTACTAGTGAATAGATCACTGAAGCTGTCAGGTCAGTGTGTGGCAGCAGATAGGATCTTGGGCTGTATAGGCAGAGGAATAGAGCACAAAGCAGGAGGTTATCCCGAGTTTGTACAGAACGCTGCTCCGACTCCACCTGGAGTACCGTGTACAATTCTAATCACTATGTTATGAGATAGATTGGAGAGGGTCCAGTAAAGGGCAACTAGGTTGATATCTGGAGTTATAAGGAGTTACAAGGAGAGGCAGCAGTAACTAGGAATGTTTACACTGGAGAAATGTAAGGAATGTAAGGAATCCCAGGTTATAGTCCAACAATTTTATTTTAAAATCACAAGCTTTCGGAGATTATCCCCTTCGTCAGGTGAATGAGTGAAAGGTTCTCAAATCGCATATCTTATATTAGGCTGGGACACCATCACACCAATCAAAAGGTGTCGTTGGTGTTCAAACAGGCCAGTCACGGAGAACAGTACGTCCCAGTACACTGAATATACATTGTGTCAATGACACAGGCAGAGAGAAAGAGACCCAAATGGCAGAGAGAGAGTATTAAAAACAGATAACTTTTTTTTCCCTTTTGCTGGTGGGGTTAAGTGTAGCGTGACATGAACCCAAGATCCCGGTTGAGGCCGTCCTCATGGGTGCGGAACTTGGCTATCAACTTCTGCTCGACGATTTTGCGTTGTCGTGTGTCTCGAAGGCCGCCTTGGAGAACGCTTACCTGAAGATCGGTGGCTGAATGTCCTTGACTGCTAAAGTGTTCCCCGACTGGGAGGGAACCCTCCTGTCTGGCGATTGTTGCGCGGTGTCCGTTCATCCGTTGTCGCAGTGTCTGCATGGTCTCGCCAATGTACCATGCTCCGGGGCATCCTTTCGTGCAACGTATGAGGTAGACAACGTTGGCCGAGTCACAGGAGTATGAACCATGTACCTGGTGGGTGGTGTCCTCTCGTGTGATGGTGGTATCCGTGTCGATGATCTGGCATGTAGCCACTGTATTTTTATGGCTGGTCCAGTTAAGTTTCTGGTCAATGGTGACCCCCAGGATGTTAATGGTGGGGGATTCGGCGATGGTAATGCCATTGAATGTCAAGGGGAGGTGGTTGGACTCTCTCTTGTTGGAGATGACAATTGTAAACAATTTTACAACACCAAGTTATAGTCCAACAAATTTATTTTAAATTCCACAAGCTTTCGGAGGCTTCCTCCTTCGTCAGGTGAATGGTGTGGAAAACAGTTGGCTACAGAGCAGGTCAGAGGCTGGGTATTCTGCGGCGAGTAACTCACCTCCCCAAAGCATTTCCACCATCTACATGGCACAAGTCAGGGGTGTGATGGAATACTCTCCACTTGCCTGGATGAGTGCAGCTCCAACAACACTCAAGAAGCTCGACACCAAACAGGACAAAGCAGCCCGCTTGATTGGCACCCCATCTGTGAACGGTTGGAGATGGTCATGCCACAAATCTATCGATTGCAATTACAAATGATTGTGGTGTGTGGTATTAATCTCTCTTGCTCTGTGAGGATATAATTGACCTGTAGCTCGATTAAATACTACATATTAAAGGGGGAAGTTTAGGGTCATTCCACACTGATTGCATTTACTCAGCACAATCAAGTGTGGCAGCATAGCTGAAAATCTGGAACAATCATTGCAATTCAAAATGTTTCTAATGAGCGTGAAGAGCAAAATCATCAGGTATTGTTACATGTGATGACCCCACTTACAAGCTACAAATAAACATCACATTTCTGGAATGAGTACATCAGCCTCACACACTGCAATATTTGCACCGGTTTATGGTGACTGGATAAGTCAAATTCCATTTCTATCACTTGGAATTTGCAGGATTTGTACTGGCGTTTTGGGGTCCGAATTCTAAAATTCCAAATTTTGTTATAAACACAGATTCCTGGATTACTAAAGTTTGTTTGCTGGAGTCCCTTCAAACTGCACCGTAAGTATATAACAGAAGAATTTTTAGGATCAGAAAACATTGGCTCAAATCAATGGCCATTGGAAACTCTAATGTTAGGCCAGAACCCGGCGTATCCATGATCAGGCCTAATTTGCAGCCCTTCTGCTCCATCCCATCACTAATCTTTTTCTCATAGATGAATCCCACCTACACATTTTCTCACCATATCCCTCAGTCCCTTTACCCTTCAGATCTAATTGTCTCTTGAACCCACTTATATTGGCTGCTTTAGTGCCCTCCCTGGTCATTTATTCCACAAACTCTATTACACTTTGGGTAAAGAAGTTCCCCCGACTTCCCTTCTTACTCTGAACTTCTTTATTTGTAACTTGTGTCCCCTAGGAAAAGAATGCTTATCAAATCTTCCTGACATTGGGCAAGATTTGGTAGAAAAGCATTATCATCTCGTTTAAACTCAGAATGGAGCTGAGAATGTGAAAGGCGTTTGAGGTGTTTCAATGATATCACAGACCCAGAGACTGAAGCACGCTCGCCAGGCATACCCATCGCCCGGGGATTCGCTTGGGTGATTGTGAGGCTGGGGTTGTGGGAACTCAACCCCCAATGATGGCCATTGGAAACTCCAATGTTAGGCCAGGACTCACCGTATCCATGATCAGGCCTAACTTGCAGCCCTTCTGCTCCATCCCATCAGAAGGACCTGGGAGTTTCCACCCCTGTGAGTGTAAGGTAGGGTTGCCAACCCTCCAGGATTGACCTGGAGGCAAAATGTAGTATCCCGACTGCCACCCAAGCTGAGATCAGCTAGCAGCACAGATCTCACCCGGGTAATTCCTGGTCTATATGGCTGAGCAGTGCACTGGGCAGTGTATTGAGCCAGCATGGGAAGTAACTTCTTTATTTCTTTTTAATTTTGTCCCTTTTGTTTAGGTTTCTCCATGCTAACAAATCACTGGAAAAAGCAAACAAAGCACTGGGGTTCATTTCTAGAGGGATAGAATTGAAAAGCAGGGAAGTTATGTTAAACTTGTACAGCACTTTGGTTAGTCCACACTCGGAGTACTGTGAACAGTTCTGGTCTCCATATTATAAAAAGGATATCAAGGCACTGGAGAAGGTGCAAAAAAGATTTACTAGGATGATATCAGAACTCAGAGAAGGTTGAACAGGCTGGGGCTCATTTCTCCAGAAAAGAGAAGACTGAGGTGTGACCTGACAGAGGCCTTTAAGATTATGAAAGGATTTGATAGGGTAGACGTAGAGAAGATGTTTCCACTTGCAGGGGAGACCAGAACTAGGGACCATAAATATAAGATAGTCACTAATAAATCCAATAGGGAATTCAGGAGAAACTTCTTTACCCAGAGAATGGTTAGAATGTGGACCCACTACCACAAGGAGTAGTTGAGGCGAATAGCATTGATGCACTTAAGGGGAAGCTAGATAAACACGTGAGGGAGAAAGGAATATGTTGATGGAGTTAGATGAAGAAGGGAGGGAGGAGGCCTGTGTGGTGCATAAACACCGGTATGGACCTGTTGGGCTGAATGGCCTGTTTCTGTGCTGTACATTCTATGATATTGTATGCAATGCTACCTGACACTCCCACACCAAGAGGGTGACCCCAGGGGTCTGCCACTTCCAGCCAGTTCACGTGCTCTGATTTTGGTCTGACTGCCTTTTGGGAAGCAACTGATCTTCATTTGACATCCCATCAGAGACTTTGGGAGTTTATACCTTCAACAGCCTATGACAAGGGATTCGGAAAGGATGAAATCAGAGAAAGCCAGTGTCCCTCAATCAGACGAATCTATAGAGAAATCATCAAGGTGTCCGTATGGAGGGGAAATCATGAGAAAGGAGTCTGTGTGAAGGGAGATTCAGTGTGGAGGTGGAGACAGTCTCTGCAGAGAGTACTCTGTGTAGAGGGGGAACTGGTGTAGAAGAGGAGCCTGTGCAGAAAGGAATCTTTGTGGAGGGGATTCGGTGTGAAGGGGGAGTCTGTGTAGAGAGTACTCTGTGTCGAGAGGGATTCAGCATGGGGGAGGAGTGTGTGCAGAGAGGAGTCTGTACAAAAAGGGACTCTGTATGGAGGGAGAGTCTGTGCCAAGAAATATTGAGTACAGAGGAGTCTTTGTGGAGGAATCCATATGGAGGGAGAGTCTGTGTGGAGGGAGGGACTATATGGAAGGGGAGTTTTTTCCGAACGGGTGTAGCAAAGCCATTGGAATTTTCTCAACTTTGGCTCTGAGGAGTGAGCATGCTGTAATACCAGGACTATGTACTGCTGTCATTAGTAGATTCTATCTTTTTATGTATTTCATTGCTGGCTGTGTAGTTAACGGATTATAGGAGCAGATGGGATGGAGTAAACTGGGTTTGAAAAACCACTCAATTATTAGTTAAATTGGAACATTGAAAAAGAAATTTAAAAAAACGTACATGATGGAAATCTGAAATAAAATTGGAAAATATTAGAAATGCACAGGAAATAAGTCAGTTGCTGATGGATTTGCTGTTTATTTCCTGTGTTTCCTGATTTTTAATCGGAATGTTGTTCAAGGCTTTGTGTTCTAGAAGGGGAAGGGTCACCTGTTTAAAAGATAGGAGCGGGGCACATGTGTCAAATTTGGGGGAGAGATAACATGTAAGGTATGGGGGAGGGGGCATGTGTGTAGAGCATTGGGGAGGGGTACATATGTGAAGTTTAAGGAGGGGCACCTGAGTATAGTTTGGGAGAGAGGTGTCTATGCATAGTTGCCAACCATCTACTTCTTGTGCAGATGCTCAGAGTTTCTGGCCCCCATTCATGCTGCTCATGCCAAACCTCAAAAACTTGCCGTTCTTGGACATTTTAAATCGGCCCACAATGCATTGTGTGGTATCTCTTCCGCATTCAAGTGATGCTTCAGTCCGTGTGCAGATGAGATAACACACAATGCATCGTGGGGTTAGTTCATCAACCGCATCTCTCCCCGCCCCAAACCGGGCAATTGCACGCTGGAAACATTGGCGTCTTAAGTCAGCTCAAGGACAGGGGTTTATGAGGTGAAGTGTTTAATTATCACCAGAGGATCATTGAAACAGTAACCTCATCAGTAAAGCTGTTTTTTTTATTTACAAGTATGAAGTTGGAAGGGATCCGCAAAGTTCACGATTTGCATTTTTTTTCCTCGTACGGTATTTATTTCAAGGAATTTGGGGGAGTCAGGGTGGAGTGCCACAATACAGATTGTATAGAGTAATAGCAAATCATTCACTGCCAAAGTAAATGGGAGTCTAACACATGATCTCTGGAACTGTGGATGAATGCCAGACCTTTACAGAACATTACTAAATCCGAATGTAAATTACCCTAAAGCCAGGGTCTGAAAGAAAAGAAATTTCTCAATTATTTTGGCAGATTCCCAATTTTCACAAAAGGTTTGCATTTGACGTGAGTTCCATGCAAAAAACTACACCTCAGTGTGAATAATGGTACAATAAAATTGGTCACTTTAACACAAAGTGCAAAAAGCAGCATAATTCAGTTCCTGTATTTACGGGGTAAATAAATATCTGAATAGCACAATTTCATTCCAAGCACAGTGATAATGAACAACTGCTCAGACTCGCATCAGCAAAACCCTCGGCACTCCACTTCCATTCAAAAGATAAATAATTACTAGAAAAACAAACGCACTGACCATAGATCCTTCTGTCCAATTATCAAGGTTTAACTTTGCCTTTGCACCATTGTGTTGCACTCACCAAGGATTTTTTAGGCAATTTGTTAACAGGTGGGGTGGTCACTGGGTTGAACTATTTGGCATATCGAGAACAAATGAGGGGAGACAGGGATGTAATATAGGGCCATAATTTGCTGTGGCAGGGCACCTGATGGCGTCTGCCGTTAGTTAGACTTGCCCTTGCGTGTTTAGGTTTTTAAATTTTTTGAAAGGCAAGTTGCTGAAAGTGCGAGCTGATAATGTTGCAACAAGGGCAACAGGGCATCTGGGACTTGAGTAAACAGGGCAATCAACTATGTATCTCCAGAGACCTGAGCACAAAGTCCAGGCTGACACTCCATGCAGTACTGAGGGAGTGCGGCATTGTTGAGGTGCCGTCTTTCGGATGAGATGTTAAACCAAGGCCCCGTCTGCCCTCTCAGTTGGACATAAAAGATTCCACGGCACTGTTTCAAAGAAGAGCAGGGGAGTTATCCCTGATGTCTTGGCCAATATTTATCCCACAACCAACATCACTAAAAAAACAGATTATCTGGTTATTATCTCATTGCTGTTTGTGGGATCTTGCTGTGCACAAATTGGCTGCCGCGTTTCCTACGTTACATCAGTGACTACACTTCAAAAATACTTCATTAGCTGTAAAGCGCTTTGGGACGTCCTGAGGTCATGAAAAGTGCTATATAAATGCAAATCTTTCTTTCTTTCTTTAACCGGTCAGATTAAAAGACAGCGCAAGGACTGAAAAGGAAATGCAAATGTCAAATCAGGTTCAGATGGAGAAATAAGGAGAGGGAAAGAAAGATTGGATTAAGAGAGAGGAAAAAAGAGACAGAAAGGAAAAGTAAAAAAAAATGTTTTAATTTAAAACTTTACATTTTTAAAATCTCTAACAACAATTAAAACCTGAAGGAATGAAACTCCACGCTTGTAATAGTTAATTTTCAGTGCCAGAGAGGTTGACTGGCAGTCTTATCACATAGTTAAAAAGGTACTTAGACTGAAATGGGTAATACGTAACTTTCTGTGGCGAGTTTAATTCGCATCTAGTGCGCAAATGCAGCAACTTCATGCCATTCAATGCATTTCAATGGTGAGGCAGACAGCGAGATGCCATTTTCACGAAGCTAACGGCGGGCAGCAACTTTTGGATTTCCGTATTTAACCGCGCATCTGCCCTCGCCTGAAGTTGCTGTAGCATTTGCGCATAAATAACGCCTTTAGCCTCACTGTTATTTTGATAGCAAATTCTGGCCCATTATGTCACATGTGGGTGACGCAGTCATATTTTCTCAACAAAAATTAGCTGTGATATTTGTCTACAAAGTAGAACTAATGTATTGCCTAAAAACTTACTGCCACTGATGATGCCCTCTAGATGAAATTACATTGAATATTTTTGATGTGATATATGACAAGAATATAATCATCATTACTAGCAACCAACTTTATTCCAAAAGCTTTGTTTGTAAAAAGAAATTTTGAGCAACCTTTAATTGGAGGAGATTAAAAACCTTTAATTGGCAGAGATTAAAGAAGGTTAACTAAAACTAACATATATTCCGCAGGGGAAAATGTGAGTGTTTTTGTGTTCTAATCGGGCCAGAACCTGCGCAGAGCAGCATGGCAATGCTCGCTGCAGCTCCTGCGAATTAAATTAATGAAAATACTGCGGGCTCTGTGGCGTTGAATTGCTTGATTTTGAACTTTTAAAAAATTGTGCGCAATCAACTCAGCCTCTGAGCAGTGTAAGTTGACGCGCGTGGAAGAGTCTGTGAGAATAGAAGACACGCCCACAAAATCTGTCAGGAAGAGAAGTCACACCCACAAGCAGGCAAGCAGACTTCATTCATTTAAAGTTAGTATTCTGGAAGTCATTGTAAATAAAAATTTATTTATTTTTTTGTAAAAAGCCAAAGAAATAATTGAATTAAATTAAAGAGACAGAAAGGAAAAGTTTAAAAAAAATTTAATTTTTTAATTTTTAAATTTTTTTAATGACCAAAAACTATTAAAATAAGGAGTAATATGAGACTCCACATTTTTAAAATTTAATTTTTAGTTGTTTCGCAGTCATTAAGATTAACTGCGCTTTTAAAACTTAGTTTAGACGTGGGATTTTTAAGCGTACCTTTTGGTGACGTAATTAGTTACTTTCTAGCTGGGCGGATGAGCAAGTTTGCCATTTTTCAGTGATATGAATGATTGCAGTGTGCGACGGCCCTTTAATTTGCAGCTGGCAAATCACCGGTGAACCAATAGGAGCAAGGTCACAATTTCCGCGTTATAGTGCGCATGTGCAAACACGAGAACTTGCTCCTTTGATTCGCTCCTCTGTTATTTCGGGAGCAAGTTCTGCCCCAATATGAATGACTGGATTATTGATCCTTTTATCCTAACTCACACCAAGTCCCGTTCACCCATCACCCCTGTGCTCGCATTGGCTCCCGGTCCAGTAATACCTCGATTTCAACATTCTCGTCCTTGTGTTCAAATCCCTCCATGGCCTCACCGCTCCCTATCCCTATAGCCTCCTCCAGCCCTACAACCCTCCGAGATCTCTGCGCTCCTCCAATCCTAGACTCTTGCTCATCCGCGATTTTCATCACTTCACCATTGGCGGCCGTGCCTTAAGTTGCTTAGGCCCTAAGCTCTGGAATTTTTAAACTAATCTGCCTCTCGACCTCTCTCTCCTCCTTTAAGTCACTCCTTAAAATCTAGCTCTTTGACCAAGCTTTTGGTCACCTGTCCTAATATTTCTTCATGTGGCTCTGTGTCAAATTTTGTTTGATAACGCTCCTGTGAAGCGCCTTGGGACGTTATTACTACGTTTAATAATTGCAAGTTGTTGTTGTTTTGAGTCTGCCCCATTGATTTGGTGTGCTGTCCATTCACAGCCCATCCTGACATGCTTCAGTATCACCTCTTCATTTGTTGTGATCTGGAGAAAAGCAGGATGCTCTATTTGAAATGTTGCAAACATTGTCATCTGCAGTCCTGGTTGGCTTTTTGTAAGTTTAAAAACCCTTTGTCTGTACATAGCATTTCTAACAATTGCTAGAGCTAAGTATTGAATTTTGTATCAATCTGACTTTGGACCATAAGTAAAGTCAAAAAGCTGCCAAATTTAGTTTTTAATAGTCTCAATGGTTTGGGTGAGCTTGAGTGTTATGTTCTGATGGTGTAAAATTCAGTAGTCAATTGTGACTTATAATAGTTACTTTTGTTTTAATATTTAATGATATATTATTGCCTTCAAAAGCGAAATTACAATTCACTTCAAAATGCTGAAAAATGCACCAATAAGTGTTAAAAATCCAAATTTCTTGGAACATAAGAACAGGAATAGGCCATTCAGCCCCTTTAACCTGTTCCACCATTCAATTAGATCATGGCTGATCTGTATCTTAACTCCACCTACCCGCCTCGGTTCTGTAACCTTGGGGGACTTATTCCCAGATCCCTAGGGAATAAATTTGGGACTATCAAAGATCACTACCCCCCCCACATCTAAAATCATCAGTACAAATATTGCACTTTTGTGTTTTTTTGCTACCATACAACTCCATCAATATTGGGTTTAGCTGCAGTTTAAACTATGGGACCTTGCTGTGCGTAAATTGGCTGCTGCATTTCCTACATTACAACAGTGACTACACTTCAAAAGTACTTCATTGGCTGTAAAGCACTTTGGGATGTTCCGAGGTCATGAAAGGCACGATATAAATGCAAGTTTTTTTTTCTTTTAACACTGCATTCCCAGTGGGAAGCCCTACCTTACAGGAATATGTATTAAAGCTCTGTTGTGCGTGATTTTTTTGACTATTTAAATGGATGGTCAGAATATCATGTACTACGCACACCTGAATTTCTGATTAGCACTCCCGGCAGACGAAGCTCCCCACTGGGAGCTCAGAGTCAGAAATATATCCCTAAGGATTCGATCTTTTGAAACTGCCAACACGTCCGGATTGTAAAAAAAAATGGCAGATTTCCATTTTAATTGATGCAAACTGCTGGTTTTGTGCATGAGTTTCTGGCTTGCAAGCTGGAAATTCCCAAGCAGTGTCCGCTCTTATGCTTGGCTCTCATGGTCTGCTTACAGACCGGAGGCAGAGATTTTCCCAAGCATTTTCCTAGTGTTTTTCTGATACATTTAGCTCCATTGAAGTTATATTTTGCCCATTATTTTCTTAAACAGCTTCAATCTTTTACTCTGGTAGGATCATATTTTTAAAATGCTGTTGATGTATCTTCACGTTAAAAGCTTTGTGATGGACCCAGGTAGCCATTAGGCCCCGCAGGTAGTCCAAGAGGAATTTGACATTGTGAGTGGGGCTGGGACTCGCTGGAGTATTTATAATGAATGTACAGGGTGGGATTGATGGAATGCAATACCTGCCAGATCCCATCTGCACTCAAACTTCCTCGTTCTGTTTGTAAAAGTAGGCTATTTCAATTCACCCGACTCTTCAAGAAAATAAACTCTGTTTTTACGCTAAAATGGTTTTTCAATCTGCTCAACTCTTTCTGATATCAGATCTCATTCCGAGCAAAGAAGTGTCCTTGACTTCTCGACCGTGGGAGGCCTGTAGCCCTGTGGAATTTTAAATATGAAGGAGAGCGACTGTTTGTAGGTGGCATCTAAAGATTTTAGAATACAAACTAGTTTAAGGGTATTTATTTCAAAGTATGGGCCAGCAAATCAAAGTAGTGCCAACAATCAGTTCCACTAGGTGAGCGGAAATCACATGTCAAGTCCCCGTGTGTGAGGCAGGATCACACGTCAAGTCCCAGTGTGTGAGGCAGGATCACACGTCAAGTCCCAGTGTGTGAGGCAGGATCACACGTCAAGTCCCAGTGTGTGAGGCAGGATCACATGTCAAGTCCCAGTGTGTGAGGCAGGATCACACGTCAAGTCCCCGTGTGTGAGGCAGGATCACATGTCAAGTCCCAGTGTGTGAGGCAGGATCACATGTCAAGTCCCAGTGTGTGAGGCAGGATCACACGTCAAGTCCCCGTGTGTGAGGCAGGATCACATGTCAAGTCCCAGTGTGTGAGGCAGGATCACACGTCAAGTCCCCGTGTGTGAGGCAGGATCACATGTCAAGTCCCCGTGTGTGAGGCAGGATCACATGTCAAGTCCCCGTGTGTGAGGCAGGATCACATGTCAAGTCCCAGTGTGTGAGGCAGAATCACATGTCAAGTCCCAACATTTAGGAATCATGTCAGTGTCGGTGTGTAGGAATCATGGGGGATGATTTTCAACTGCTCACCTGAAAAATGGGTGGCTGGCAATTGACAAGTGGTTCATACCTTGGCATCCCATTAAGGCCTATGGCCTGCCTCATGCAATTTTCATCCCCCCCAAACCCAACCTGCTTTACGGCTCAACATGGGAACCGACCGATTTGCCACAGCTGGCAAGCTGCAGCAGGGGCCTGTTTGGCGCCCGCACCTTGCTGGCAACAGTCACATGAGGTCCAGACTGAACCAGGAGAGTACATGTGTTTTGGGCATCCTGATGCCAGCATCGGTCGAGCAACGCATCCAGTCTGCCACCTTGACGCCCCACAGAATGGAATTCGCTACCACAAGGAGTAGTTGAGACGAACAGCATAGATGCATGTCAGGGGAAGCTAGATAAACACATGAGGGAGAAAGGAATAGAAGGATATGCTGACAGGGTTAGATGATGTGGAGATGCTGGTGATGGACTGGGGTGGACAAATGTAAGGAATCTTACAACACCAGGTTATAGTCCAACAGTTTTATTTGAAAATCACAAGCTTTCGGAGGCTTTCTCCTGTTGTGGGAAAATCACCACTCGGAGTCAGACTTAAAGATTCAACATGCAGTTTATTGGACAAAGTACTTTGGGAGAAGAACTGGACACTCCGCAGTGTACGCAGCCACCTTCTCAACTTCAAAATGGTTGTCGCGCTTTTTTATACCTTTCAAGTACAGACTTTCAGCAGCTTATAATTATTAGTCTTATAAACAATTTTACAACACCAAGTTATAGTCCAGCAATTTTATTTTAAATTCACAAGCTTTCGGAGACTTCCTCCTTCCTCAGGTAAATGTTCAGGAGCTCCTTGAAGCCTACGCATTTATACATATAGAACAATACATGGTGTTTACAGAATGCCCCTGCAACTGCCCGTTGCCAAGGCAATCACCGTGTTCAGACAGAGAGGTGTCACCTGCAGAACCCCCGAATACACATTCAACAAAAAAACAAACAGGAAAAAAAACAGAGAGAGGCAGAAACATCCGGAAGGCAGAGAAAGCCAGCAAATGACCCATTATATTAAAAACAGATAACATTTGTTCGCTGGTGGGGTAACGTGTAGCGTGACATGAACCCAAGATCCCGGTTGAGGCCGTCCTCATGGGTGCGGAACTTGGCTATCAATTTCTGCTCGACGATTTTGCGTTGTCGTGTGTCTCGAAGGCCGCCTTGGAGTACGCTTACCCGAAGGTCGGTGGATGAATGTCCATGACTGCTGAAGTGTTCCCCGACTGGGAGGGAACCCTCCTGTTTGGCGATTGTTGCGCGGTGTCCGTTCATCCGTTGTCGCAGCGTCTGCATGGTCTCGCCAATGTACCATGCTCTGGGGCATCCTTTCCTGCAACGTATACGTTGCAGGAAAGGATGCCCCAGAGCATGGTACATTGGCGAGACCATGCAGACGCTGCGACAACGGATGAACGGACACCGCGCAACAATCGCCAAACAGGAGGGTTCCCTCCCAGTCGGGGAACACTTCAGCAGTCATGGACATTCATCCACCGACCTTCGGGTAAGCGTACTCCAAGGCGGCCTTCGAGACACACGACAACGCAAAATCGTCGAGCAGAAATTGATAGCCAAGTTCCGCACCCATGAGGACGGCCTCAACCGGGATCTTGGGTTCATGTCACGCTACACGTTACCCCACCAGCGAACAAATGTTATCTGTTTTTAATATAATGGGTCATTTGCTGGCTTTCTCTGCCTTCCGGATGTTTCTGCCTCTCTCTGTTTTTTTTCCTGTTTGTTTTTTTGTTGAATGTGTATTCGGGGGTTCTGCAGGTGACACCTCTCTGTCTGAACACGGTGATTGCCTTGGCAACGGGCAGTTGCAGGGGCATTCTGTAAACACCATGTATTGTTCTATATGTATAAATGCGTAGGCTTCAAGGAGCTCCTGAACATTTACCTGAGGAAGGAGGAAGTCTCCGAAAGCTTGTGAATTTAAAATAAAATTGCTGGACTATAACTTGGTGTTGTAAAATTGTTTACAATTGTCAACCCCAGTCCATCACCGGCATCTCCACATCATTATTAGTCTTGATTAGTTACACATTAGCCAATTAGGCCCCCACAGCAACAATTGACCTCCAATCACATTAAAACAACTGTTATCAACTTAAGACAGTCTGGTCTTTGTCTATCCAGTCTGGTTCTGTAATTTTTATCAGCTCGTTGTGAAATGTCTTTGCAACTCCAGACTGTGAGTCAGCTTTCTAAACACACAAGCTCAGCATTTTTTAATGTCTTCTCACACAGTCCATCTTGAGCAGAATCCATTTTGTTTAGTAGAGTCCATTTTGTTTAGTAGTACACTAATTTGTCATATGTTATGTTTAAGCTTTTAATTATGGTTAGTCTGGTCTGCGCAAAGCACATTTCAGTGTGGTCTCGGGGCAGTGACCGCAGCCATGCACACAATAGTCACTTCATCTTTGCCTTTAACCCAACAGCTTAAATTTTACTTTAACACTCCGAAAGCTTGTGATTTTCAAATAAAACTGTTGGACTATAACCTGGTGTTTTAAGATTCCTTACAGGGTTAGATGAAGTAGGGTGGAAGGAGACTCGTGTGGAGCATAAACACCACCAGTCGGCCTGAATGCCCTGTTTCTGTGCTGTAAATGCTATCTAATTCTATGTAGTTAAAACTGATAAAAGAATAGAACAGTTAATTGAATAAAATTACATGGCAAAATCATATTCATTTAGCTGTTTTCCTCTGTGATCACGTCAGTTGCACTATGTGGGAATCATAGGAAGATAGGAACAGAAGTAGGCCATTTAGCCCCTCAAGCCTATTCCTCCATTCAATGAGATCATGGCTGATCTGTGACCTAACTCCAGATACCCGCCTTAGCCCCATATCCCTTAATACCTTTGGTTAACAAAAATTTATTAATCTCAGATTTAAAATTAACAATTGAGCTAGCGTCAACTGCCATTTGCGGAAGAGAGTTCCAAACTTCTACCACCCTTTGCGTGTAGAAGTGTTTCCTAACTTCACTCCTGAAAGCCTAAAAATTAGAGCCAGGATTATGTCCCCTAGTCCTAGACTGCCCAACCAGCGGAAATAGTTTGCCTCTATTTACCTTATCAGTTCCCTCTAATATCTTCAAAACTTTGTTCAAATCACCCCTTAATCTTCTAAATTCCAGGGAATACAACCTCAGTTTGTGTAATCTCGCCTCGTAATTTAACCCTTGGAGTCCAGGTATCATTCTAGTAAATCTACACTGCACTCCCTCCAAGGCCAATATATCCTTCCTAAGGAGCGGTGCCCAGAACTGAACACAGTACTCTAGGTATGGTCTGACCAGGGCTTTGTAAAGCTGTAGCATAACTTCTATCCCTTGAATTCTAGTCCTCTAGATATCACATCACAATCATAGTATTGACGGTGTATGGGGTGAATACTGTTAGGTTTGGGGTGTTGAGGTGAAGGTAGATTTGACACTGTATGGTCTTACGACACAGGACTGGTGGAGCACAGGGCAATATTATTAATCCAGTGAGGTATGTGAGCAATGTTTATGTCTATTTTTCTCTTCTGTGTTGCAGGGCCTGTAGCAGTGATCAGCGGTGAGGAAGATTCCGGCAGCCCACTCCACCACATCAATCATGGGATTATCACACCCTCGTCCATGGATGTCGGACCAGACGCTGTTGTTATTGGAATGACCCGGATCCCGGTGATTGAAAACCCTCAGTATTTCCGCCAGACTCACAGCCTCGGGAAACACCCGGAGACGTGTAAGTACAATATTTTCCACTTTTGTTTTGCCTTTAAGAACTTTTGCATCATGATTTTCCACATATACAATTGCTGGTCAACGCTGTGAATAATAAGTAACATGTGTGCGCGCAGTCGCATGCCTAAACACCATAACAACGATTTGGCAGCCAGTAATGGTGCTGAACTCTGCAATGTACTTCCTTATGCTTTATGCTAAACCTTTATAAATCACTGGTTAGGCCCCAGCTGGAGTATTGTGTCCGATTCTGGGCACCGCACTTTAGGAAGGATGTCAAGGCCTTAGAGAAGAGATTTACTAGAATGGTACCAGGGATGCAGGACTTCAGTTACGTGGAGAGACTAGAGAAGTCGAGGTTGTACTTCTTGGGTTAAGGGAAGATTTAATAGAGGTGTTCAAAATCATGAAGGGTTTTGATAGAGTAAATAGGGAGAAACTGTTTCCAGTGGCAAAGGGCACAGATTTAAGGTAATTGGCAAAAGAACCAGAGGCGAGGTGAGGAGAAATTTTTATGCAGCAAGTTGTTATTATCTGGAATGCACTGCATGAAAGAGTGGTAGCAGCAGATTCAATAACAGTTTTCAAAAGGAATTTGGATATATACTTGAAGGGGAAAAATTTGCAGGGTTATGGAGAAAGGGCAGGGGAGTTGGACTAATTTGATAGCTCCTTCAAAGAGCCGCACAAGCATGATGGGCCAAATGGCCTCCTGTGCTGTATCATTCTATGATTCTATGCAGAGCTTGGTGTAACCGACCTCAGTCAGTGTAATGCAACTCGACACCTGTAGAGGGAGCTCTCCTAGCACGTGTGCGCTGAAGTTCAGTCACGTCAAGCTTTGGAGAAAAACAAAATGGCTTCCTGAGGCGTGTTACAACAATATGTTTTTCATATTTTGTTAAATTCAGTGAAAATTGAGCCATAATATTCCAAAAATTAAAAACGTATGTTTATGTGATTGCTGGAAGGGTGTTGGTGCATACTTTGGTTCATTATGTGATGATTGTTTTGGCTTTCTCAATGTTAGAGAAATAATGTCAGTATAAATTTGTATCTTTTACAGTGAGTGAAACCAAAGGCTCCTAGACAATGAGGCACTGGAAAGGGAGAGGGGAAGGGACCAGAGACTCCTGCTAAATGCACAACTGATTTGGGGAGGGACCCTTGTAAGACTTACATGCCAGCTAACAAAACTCAGAAAAGCTGACAGACAGATTTAACAAAACTGGCACAACCCCCACAAATCTGACAACTCGCAAAAAAATGTACAACTGAAAAAACAGCCCTGAATAGAGGAGGCCTGTTGGCAAAACCATTGTTTCACAGCAAATGAATAAGTTAAATTTCTTTTTATTACATTGGATTTCCTGATTTCTAACAGCGTTTTCAGATAACATTCTGCAATTCAGTTTGTTTTTCTGTGCAAGCTGAATCCCACTTGTCTCATTTATGACATGCAATAGGTAGTTACACTGGGAGTGCAGTGGGACATGAACTTGTTGTGACTTAAGCTGCAGCTATGTCTAATATTCCATCAATTATATTATAGCAGGAAAAACGGAAGTACGTAAAAGTGCAGTTTTTGCGGTGGTGGATTTAACATTTTTTGAAGAGAGAAGTGACCTCTGATTGTGTGAATCGTATTTGTTATGGAGTATGCAGGCATGCCCCGCCCCCAGAAATTTTGAATTTTGAAACTGTTCAGTAAATTTCCAGCATTTTGATGCGTTCTATGATTCAGCTTTAAGCAGAGAGAGCCCCAGACAAAGGAACCATATACAAAGGTGAAATTGAGTTAATTGTACACATTTTTCAATGGAAAGTTCGAGAAATACATGTTATTTGCAACACGAACATTTTGGGTTTTTTTGGGAGTGATACGCAGAACCAGGTTTGCACTCTCGCAGCAGAGTCACATCTGTTCTGCACGCGCGTGAAGTTCAGCAAACATGAAGAAGTGATCATTCGCGGAATCCAGAAATGAACAATCATTTTGGCCATCGCGTGCAAGTGTTAGCATGGACCTGAATCACTGACCACTTGCTCTAAACGTTAGTGGTGGGCACCTAAACATTAATCACAATTTCAAATGCTGCAGTTTTATCAATGGGTGACACAATATCCCCAGATGATAGAAATTACAGAAGGAGGCCATTCGGCCCATGTGCCTATGCCAGTACTAACTCTTCAAATGGAACTGTCTACTCTTATCCCATTTCCTTAGCCATTCCCTATATACAAGCATATTGTTCCTTTTCAAATCCTTAACCAATTCCATTTTTAGTTCTTTTATTGCCTTTATCTTAATAGTCACTTATTCTAAAGTATTCCATGTCCTAGTAACCCGCTGTGTGAAAACATTTCTACTAATTTCCCCCTTCGTTCTTTGAGTGATTATCTTCAGTCTGTGCCCCCTTGTTCCATTACTCTAATATGCCTGTTATAATGGGGCACCCAGAAGTCTATGTAGTACTCCAGCTGTGGTCTCACCAATACCTTGGGGCGAGAAAGAGCGAGACGTCATCCAGTGCTGGACATTGGAGGAAGATCGGGAGGACACCGGGGGGGTGAAGAGTGGGACATCGGGGAGGGTGAAGAGGGGGGCATTGGGGCGGGAGACATCGGACATCGGAGCAGGGTGCAAAGGTAGGTTCATTTAGTGTTTTCACTTCCTTCCATGGTTTTTTATTTAATTTATTTAGTTTCTTGTTCTCTGATCCGGCCCTTCACGTCTGGTGAAACCAGGTGTGAATCAGAAGCGGTGGGCAAGCCGCCCAGGTAAGTTAAAAATCTTTCTAAGTACTTAATCTGTCACAGGTAAAGTGCCTTAATTACCTCAATGGGGTACATTTGGCTCTTTAACTGTCAAAAGCCGACGGGACTTCAGTTTTCGGATCACCCACGCGCACACTGGTGGGTCCCTGGGAAACTCGGAAGTCGGCAGGTTGGAGCCAGCAATTGCACCCGCAATTGCCTCCTAAAATCACCCCCACAGAGTATGAACAGTTGGGAATTTTTAAAGGGCTATTGTAGTGCTTTAGTTTGTTGGCAATTGGAAGGAAGAGCAATCTGATTTCCTGTCGCCAATAGCAACATTACCGGGATGGTTAGCACAGGAGCTGCTCTAGGTGTGGCAGACGTTTCTTGGTAGTTGGAATACTGGAGAAAGTTGTTCAGGTGGATGTACCAGTTATTGGCTGCAGTCTAGTTTCACAAGTCACTTGGACTGTTGATGTAGCAATGTAATGATGTCATCATGCAGACATTATGAAGTCACCGTCGTCCACGCATTCTGAGTTTAAGTACTTATATTGAGGGTTCAAAGCAGAGCCAGTTAAACGCCATGAAAATTATGCAAGCTGTTTGAAAAAGATTCAGACCTGGATTCGCCCTGGATTGCTCAATCCTGATTCCATTAATTTTCAATGGGGCTTCACTGGCAACCTGACTTCCAGGTTAAGGCTGGTGAATGATGGTTGCGCCTTCATTGTCTTCACTGATCAAACAATAAGTAAAATGGCTCATTGTTAAGTTGAATTGAGACATTGACAACGTGTTTCCCAGTCACCGAGGTTTCCTTTCACACGGTGATTTGATATATAAAAAAATTCAACATTTAAATGGAACTTTAAAATTTAATCCAGACTGGAACAATTATTGGGAGAACTCTAATCGAAGCATTTTTCAAATGATCAATTACAATTAGTACTTTAATATCAGGAGAAATATATCCTGAAGTGAATTTTAATTTCCTAGATGTTGATTTTAAGCTGTGATTACAGGTCACTCAGCGGAAATTTTTATTAGATTATTATGGGTTAATTTATTAAAATGTTGTGATTGTCTCAGAACGAGTGTAAAGCTTATAGTAGCCTCAGGGCCCTCCTTAATATTGGAGCTGAGATTGTAGTTTGGGGCACTGCCGTCAGCAGAAAGTATCTGGCAGTCATTCTTCTACTTAGAAATAACAGTACAGATACTGCAATTGACAGAAATAACAGTACAGATACTGCAGTCCAGAGACGTACCACAATGGACAGAAATAACAGTACAAATACTGCAATGGAGAGAAATAACAGTACAGATATTGCAATGGAGAAAGATAACAGTACAGTTACTGCAATGAATAGAAATTATAGTACAGGTACAACAATGGACAGAAATAACAGTATATGTACTGCAATGAATAGAAATTACAGTACAAGTACAGCAATGGACAGAAATAACTACAGATACTGTAATGGACAATAATAACAGTACAGGTACTGCAATGGCCAAAAAAGCAGTACAGATACTGTGATGGACAGAAATAACAGTACAGGTAGAGCAATGGACAGAAATAACAGGACATACATTGCAATGGACAGAAATAACAGTACAGATATTACAATGCACAAAATAAGAGTACAGGTATTGCAATGGACAGAAATAACAGTACAGATATTACAATGCACAAAATAAGAGTACAGATACTGCAACGGACAGAAATAACCACAGTTCATTTGATCAGCACCCTTATCATTCGGTGCTTGGTCAATATCCTGGAATTCCCTACCTAACACCATTGCCGAGGCACCATCACCACAAGGATTGCCACGGTTCATGGAGATGGCCCACTGCCATCTTCTGAGGGCAACTAAGGATGGGCAACAAATGCAGCCGTGCCAGCATTGCCCATATTCCAAGAGCATTTTTTAAAGTACCGTAATGGACAGGACAGCAGTAGCAGCACAGTTACTGCAAAGGATAGGAATAACAGCATGAGTACTGTACTGGACAGGAATAACAGTGCAAGTACTGCAATGGACAGAAATAACTGCACAGATACTGCAATGGTCAAGAGGGAGAGTACTGGTCCTACAGTGAATAGAAATAACAATCAGGGAGTGAGTAGAAGTGGCGGGTCTATTGGAATTTTGAATGAGCCATGGCTGCTACAGTGGCAAGTTGATGCTGGATCAGAGTGCTGCTCTCATCAGGCGCAGTTTATCTGGAGCCAGCTGTGCTGCTGGAAATATGAACGTAGAGTTTGGTGTGAATTGCAGTTGTGATTGAATAATAATGAGCTTCATTTGCACCACACTGACAGACTGAGGATAGACTGGAAGATTGATAAACTCCCAGCTCCACTCTCTGACCATGCCCAGACTATCTTTAATGTGAGCAGACAGCACACACTCAAGTCCTTCCGCTCCTGGGTGTTCAACCTGGAAATAGGAAGGTCAGTGCTGTAATCATCCCCACTTTAATCAGGGCTCAGCGCATCTCTGAATTCAGAAGTGAGCCTGTCCTCAAAGCAGGAACCCTATGTCCTGCCGTTTGTATTATGCTTTATGTTTTACTAGAATTGTATTGAAGCAATCAAAATATTTTTAGTTAACATATATTTTGTATTGTGTTGATGGCCCCCTTGTATACTGCGGATAGAAAGAAGCATCAAAGCATCTTTTCAATTTTAGTGGATTTTAAAACGATCACTTCATGTTTAAGAGACAGGAACACTATTTGGATGCACATAGTCAGTGCCTCACCAAGCATCTTCCCTTGGGGGCATGATATCTGTGGCAGGGGAAAATAGGCACAAAGATAATCGTTTTTTCATCTGTTACTAGCTGATCTCCTGTGGTGTTGCTCATGTTGAGTCGGCGAATGTGCTGCTTTATAAAGGTAGAAGCATTATACACAATGGTCCTGAATTTCCTCGATGTCAGTTATGCCGTTGTTGCACCGGAAAGTTACGCTGTTCACCATTAGAGAGCGTGGCACCCAAATTTCCTGGGGTAAGTTAATTTAAATATTTTTGGTGCAGGTCTGGTGTAGCTTTAGTTTAGAAACTGTGTCAGTTGCTGACCCCACCACCCCCTCAGGAAATTTCCATGTAACAACGATGTAACTCTTTAAAAGCACCATACAGACGCCCAGCAGCAGCTAAACGCCGTCCAATAGCAAGGTAAGCAGCTGACAAGTGGTTTCGCCGGTAATATCAACCAAATCAGTCCAGATTGGCACCATCATTCCCACTATGATGCCAGCTGTGCCCACTGGGCATCATGTCAGCAGGCAGAAGTGAAGTCCAAATGACCTCTCTGATGAAGACGTCCAAGCTCCCCTCCAAAAAGGCACAAGACAGAAGCCTCAGATTCCTTGATCTCCCTTTCACCAAGCCAGAGACCAACATCAGTCGCGTAGCCTGCAGGGAGCTGGCACTGGTACTGACTCCCAATTCTGTCACACCCCAAGGCTGATCAACAGTGCAGAAAAAACTGAAAACACTTCATGAGAACAGACAAGGGTAGCATGTCACCAGGTTCTCCCTTTACGGTGTCAGGAAATAGACCATCCAGCAGGTTTGGACGTCTTCACACAGGTGAGGGCTTCTGGCAAGGCCCTGCTGGGTCAAAGAACTAGCTACTCATCTGTACCCTATGGTGTCCAGCCATCCTGTAGAAGTCCTTGGCTCTGTTTCGTGTCTCGTGGTGATGCTGACGTGGATGAATTCGGCTGCACCATGAAAGAGACCATCCGTCACCTGCCGTATACTCAGCCCTGACAGCTCTGTGGTCACTGGAGCCCCTGGAATGATCCAGAGTCATAAAGGTTCGAGGGCTGCTGTTGCTTTAATTGCCACGGACACAACAATAGCAGCAGTGGCGTGAGTCTCCAAATCTTTGTGATGAAAACGACAGAGATGCCCTTGGCGAGGCACAGCCGTCGGATGCACAACTCCTTAGTGAGATACTCGTAGGACCATGCGGCCTGCACACTCATTAGGGAGGGTTGTACCCAGGTGGGTTTCTGCCTTCTGCCATGCTGCCTGATTCTCTTGGCCTTGGCTGCTCCTGGCTGCTACTGCAACTCCTCCATTAGGATGGCATTGGTATGCCCATGGGGAAAGCCATCTCTCGCCTGAAGTCAATCTGAGTGTGGATTTGGGTTAGGGAAAGCCAGGATCCCAAATATTTTTTCTGGGAAGAGAGGAAAGCTTGACAGTAAAATGAAGTGCAGCGGTCAGTGATACTTATGCTCTCATCATGACCCATATATTCACCTTCACTTCCCACCTTTCCCCTCTTCTTCCCCATCCTTTCCCATACAGTCAGTCCATGTCTTCTCCCTCCTTTTTCCTCTCATCCCTACACCCAACCCACTCATGCTCCTCTCCCTGCTCCCTCCCTTCTCTATCCCGTCCCCCCCTCCCCATCCCCTGCCTCTCCCCACTGTTCACCACCTCTCCCCTTCTCTGTCACAAATATGGGTGACAGGGATTTTGTTTTTTTTAAAGGATTTAAAATGCGGAATACTGTATTTCTGCAGTATAAGCGGTTTCAACAGAAGCACAAGTTCCCAGCTTTGTGCTAAGAAACCAGCACAAAGAGATCCCACATGATGTCTGATACGAGGATAGATTCATTACAAGAAATGATTGCAGAGTGAACTCAAATCTGTGTGATCAGAAAGTTGAAGATGAGTTGGTACTTTCACTGCAGCACAGCTTGTGTTTAACTTTTCTAACATAACCTAATTATTAAATATCAAAATAATTGCAGTTCCCGTCACAGCTAATTGTAGAAGAATTCATCAGATCTTCAGCCCAGGGAAATGTCACACTCTGAAGTTGTGTGTTGATTGGTGTGTTTGAATCTGGGTGACAAAAACTGGTATCAAAAACAAGGTTAAAAAAAATCATTTGGTGATCATTTTATAAACAGACTTTCTAAAACTCAAAAAATGCAATATTCTTATCATCGCTGGTTTAAACTGTTACCAGGTAACCTCAATAGATAATTGAGTAGTGAGGTCAGTGTACATGTACTGTCTAACACTGATTATTTTTGTAAGATGGAAAGTCGTATTTCATTTCTATTTAATTACTTTTAGTTTTAGAATTCTGCTCAGCAGAAATAATTGAAACAGCTTTTGATAAAATAATGGAGGGGATATCCCCATGAGATGCTACATCACACCCTGATATCCCCATGAGATGCTACATCACACCCTGATATCCCCATGAGATGCTACATCACACCCTGATATCCCCATGAGATGCTACATCACACCCTGATATCCCCATGAGATGCTACATCACACCCTGATATCCCCATGAGATGCTATATCACACCCTGATATCCCCATGAGATGCTACATCACACCCTGATATCCCATGAGATGCTACATCACAACCTGATATCCCATGAGATGCTACATCACAACCTGATATCCCATGAGATGCTACATCACACCCTGATATCCCATGAGATGCTACATCACAACCTGATATCCCCATGAGGTGCTACATCACAACCTGATATCCCCATGAGATGCTACATCACACCCTGATATCTCGTGAGATCGAACATCAGTATATGGAGTTAGGTCACAGATCAGCCATGATCTCATTGAATGGCTAAACAGGCTCGAGGGGCTAAATGGCCTACTCCTGTTCCTATGTTCCTATCACAACCCGATATCCCGCAAGGTCCCACATCACACCCTCATCTCACAAAGTCCTATGCCACAGCTTGATATCTTGCAAGGTTCAACCTTACAATCTGGAAGGCTATATAAAAATGTTACCAAAATGAGTTTATATTAAAACAGTCAGATAGACTCATCAGTTTCCATTTGATGTCATCCAATTCCCTGCCTTCTGAACAGCAATCTCAATGCAATATAATCAGGAATTTCTGTTTGCAAGCTAAAATCCCAGAGGATATGACCCATTTAAAATTGCAGCCTTTAATCTTGTACTTTCTTGCTCCCTGATGACTCGGGTTGTTTATCCAGTGAGTAGCTGAACCCTACAAACCAGGAAAGCCCTAGGCCTGTACTCCATCCGTGGCCTGGCTTGGCTTCTCTGATTTCAGGCAGGGTGTTACAATTGGCTTCATTGGCCCTGAATTGGGTGGTGAAAATCAGCCAGGGTTCTCACTCCTGCTTGCTATCTGGTGACTCCTGCTGGAAGAGTGTACGGGTGGACGGCAATGAGAACAGGATCAGGCTCAGCTGTGATGTTGCCCCACTGTTAAATAGCCCGATGATGCTAACTGACTAGGCATATATATATAAACAAAGGTCACTTGGTTGCTGTATTGGAGGGCAGCCTGGGACTGTGGAACCATTCCCCCAGCGAGAAACAGCGTCTTCAGGAGAGAAGGGAGAAAATTGGCGAGGAAGAAAAAGTAAACTACCCTTTTAAATTCTAAATGCTGAATATTACAGTAAGTTCTGCAATTCTCTGTCCCAAACAATCTGATATCCAGGTTCTACATCACGTCCAATATTCTGAGAGACCCTACGTCACAGCACAATATCCTTCAAGCCTGTAAGTGGTATTCCAGAGTCCTACGTCATTGGACAACATCAAAGGAAAATGCTATGAAAATAATTACATTATCAACTTGTGATATAATTTCTGGTCTGTGCTGGTTTCATTGATCTCAACAACTGGCCTCAGTGCCCCAAGATAGTGAGGGGAAAAATCAGTCTGGGCTGCTACTCCTGCCTTTCGCCCAGTGGAAGCACATGTATGTAGACATCAGCTGAGGGCAGGATCAAGCTCAGTTGCAATGTCCCACAGTTAAACACTTATTGACTTACCTCTGTTCCTTCCCACCTTAAAGAAACCAGTGAGAACCTGAAAAATCACTTTTATCATTGATAAATAAATGACTGAACTTATGCATTATAAATCATCTGAATTTTTAACACTTGAGAATGCAGATGATTTATAATACATAACCCCTAGTGAGGACTCGCAGGTTAATAAATAAGTTACAGGAGCCATGTATTAAACATACGATTCATGTCTGTCTACCTGCATTATGAATGATTTATGATACATAACTCAAGGCACTTGCTTCTTGAGGTAAAATTGCTGTATGTGTGCAGCTTAATGGTGTTAATATATTAGTGCAAAAACGTGCAGTGTTTGCCAGTCCTCATGTGGAATAACATATTGTCATCCTTTTGCAACAAAGCTCTTATGTGAAAAATCAGATCATAGCCACATCCCTGGGACCATAAATCTGTGCATTTACTTACAGTAATATCGCCAGGGCATGCTTTAGTCTAAGTGATTATTCCCTGAACACTCTTATCTGATGTTTGGCAATGATCCCAACTTGAAGAAGTTACTAAGTCCCTGGAATCCCTGAATGTCCCATTTAATGTATAAACCACATTGTTCAATGCACCACGGATGGCTTTCGGGTATCGATACCATCCAGTGTATCACTAAGTCATGCAGAGTAGAGAATCTCGAGTTCCATCCCTGCGCTGTGCTGGGTTAGCTCGTTTCATTCGGGACAGTAGTAGAGGCAGTGCAATAGGCTAAGGAGGGGCTCCAACCCCGGATTGCTGTCCAGTGAGGGATTCTGATGAGGACAGGATCAGGCTTGACCGTGATATCCTCCGTGATCCAATAACCTGTCGACAGTCATCTCATGCACGAGGAATGAATACTTTGGTGAGACACTGAAGGGCAACCAGTGCCCATGGGATGGACCACAGCAAGAGTCTGGTCCTTCAAAGAAAGGAGGGGAGACAATTAGGCAGAAGCTCAACACAGTGTTGTAGTAACTCTCTATATCAGGTCCTGTTGCTAAGTTAATTATGTCATAATTTCCATTCCCTGTGGCTGACTCAATTATGTTCCAACAGGCCACTCTGTGTTGCTCAGATAATTGCATCTTAACATGTCCCTCATTAAATCTGCTTTGGCAGTTAATAATAATGATGGGGAGCAGAATAAGTAAATTATTCAGATTTTAAAGTTTTATTTTGACTATTCCCCAAGTCAGACTTATCTAAAATTCGGACCTGAATTTTTATTAATATTCACATACAAAATCTTTCTATGTAGATAAAGTGTTTCAGATAGTATCATTCTCAATTACAGACTCAATTACAGGCAGGCAGTGGGAGTATGGCTCTACCAGTTTCATTAAAAGCAGATTATTGATAACAGCACAATTTGTTTGACTCCATTGATAAGAAATACTTTCTAATGGAAAGTGTTGGATCAGCATTGAAAGTGATTTCACCCACCCCCCATCTCCATCTTCTATCAAATGTCTGAAAGTGTAGTGATTCCCTTCCCACATGCCACCCTCTTCACCTTCTGTCTAATATCTGAGATTGCTGCAACCCCACCCCATTCCAACCTAACTCATCCCATCGTCTTCATTTTCAGTCCAGTATCTTCTCTTTGGCTCCTGATAAAGATGAATGAAAGTGGACTTTTTCACACAAGAAATTTTATGTGCAGCTGGAGACTGCAATCTCAGATATTAGACAGAAGGTGAAAAGGATGGCATGTGAGAAGGAACTTCCCTTCGAAGATTAAGTAACATGGGTACAGTTCGTGACAGGATAGCTTGTTCATAGTCTATGGAAAGAGTGAGTTTGATAGTTGTACCATAATTAAGTGGAGTGGATTGAACACAATTGACCTTCGTGTCAATCTGGGTTGAGTTAGAACAATGAGAAAGCGACGGATGTCATAGAAAGAAAAGAGAAATCAGACTATGATTGCAGGACGATTGGGCGACATTATAGAGCTCACAATTTTTCTCCTGAGTTTGAAGTGTTGAAGTGTTTTAATAATAATCTGAATTATATCAGAATGTCTGTTTCAGAATACGATTGAATTTCATAAATATTAAACAAACATCAACTCCCATTACCTCCAGTGCGACTTTTAACGCGATATTATGAAATTCATTGGTGAACGGCTATTACACCGAAATATCTTCATCTCTGCTTCTTATTAAATTCCTGCTTTGCTGTCTCAAATAATCAGAATGTGTGGGATATCACTCCAATAGCAGGGGCTGCTGGGCTAATTTCATCAGTGTGAAAGCCTCATAATTCACAAGAACTGCAGACGCATGAAAGCAGTGAGCTTTCTCACGCCGGTGAAGTAAAAGCAGCTACTGTTGTAATCTCCGAGTTAAGGGACATCTAGTACTGTCCAAATGTGTAAAAAGATAGAACTTTTTTCTAAATGTGAAATTTCATTAATCTATTTCCTGTATTTTTTGGCTAAGGTCTTATATTGTGACTGGTTTCTAGCTGCTTTTTATTGGGGTAATGGGGTGCTGGGACACCTTTTGGATCTTGTGCCATAGGCATCAACCCCAAAGTAAATTTCCAATTGTGCTAAAGTTGGAGGCAAGAAAGACCCATTTTTTAGGTGGCTTGTGAGTCCCACCAACCCATTAGAAAAGGCTTCTGTTTCGTAGATATTCCCTGGAGCTGGTTGTGTTTGATACATTTGGGGCATTTCTTTCTCCTGTTTAGTGTTTCCAGAGGCTCTGAGTCTCTCTCCAGGTTCTGAGCTCTCTCTCTAGAAAGAGTCCAATCATTCTACAATCTTGTGTTCCTCTCCCTAAAGGGTCTAGTCACTCTCGTACTCTCCCTATAGGGTCTGATCACTCTTTGAAACCTCGTGCTCTCTTTGAAGGAGCTGCACCCTAGCAACAATCAGCACCTTTTGAATAAGAGGGGAGAAAACTGGTGTGAATATTTGAAAAAAGACAGTCCCGATACAGTAAAAACAGAAAATGTGGGAAATACACAGCAGGTCAGTTAGCATCTGAAAGAGAAAAAACAATTTAATCATTTGGGTGGGACCTTTCATCAGAACTAGCACAGCCTAATGATTGGTGAGTGCTGATGAAGGATCTGAATCAGTCTGTACCCACTGCTGTGCAGTATTGAAGTCTGAATCTTTCTATATGCCCAGTACCGTATAGTGTTGGAGTCTGAATCACTCTGGTGCTGAGGGAGTGCTGCAATGTCGGAGGTGCCATCTTTCAGATGAGACGCTAAACCTAGGCCTCATCTGCCATCTCAGGTGGACATAAAAGATCTCATGGCACTATTTCAAAGAAGAACAGGGGAGTTCTCCCCGATGTCCTGGCCAATATTTCTTCCTCAACCAACATCACTAAAAAAAAAACAGATTATCTGGTCATTGTGGGACCTTGCTGTGCACAAATTGGCTGCCGTGTTTCCCTACAACAGCGACTACATTTCAAAAGTACTTCATTGTCCGTAAGGCGCTTTGGGACGTCCTGAAGTTGTGAAAGGCACTATATCAATGCAAGTCAGTCTTTTACCCAATGCTGTGCAATGTTGAAGGCTGAATCCTCCTATACCCAGTGTTGGAGCCTGGATCTGTCTATCCCCAGCACTGTGTAGTATTGAGATTCTCTCAAATACTAGGTTTGGTAAGTATATTGCAGACCTGTTGAGCGTGGCAGGGTCCCACTGTACTGGTGACAGTGAGCAGAAGCTGAGTCACTCTTGGGAGTTGGTTTATTTATTTAGTATTCATTAAGTCACTTAGTGTCAGCAGCAGCAGCCTCTGAGAAGTGGCATTTCCGTCATTGACCTCTGTGGTTTGAATCTTTTTTCATCAGCTGTAAGGTTCATCAGTTTTAAAACGGAGGACTCTCTTGTTGGCCATGACGTGATATTTCATAATTTCTGAACACACTATTCACTGAACCTATTCTCATACAGCCTTGCAGTGAGCGACATTCAGTGGAGGGATTTGTTTAACCTGTGCTTTCTCTGCATTATTTAATAGCTGCGCAACAAAAAACGCACCGTTCAAATTCATTTTGTTCCCGTCTGTGAAATTAAATAAACGTGAATGCCTCAGAAAAAGGATGGCAGCAGTGCGCCTCCAGCCCTGACAGGAGAAAAACAGCCAACAGAATCACTAAACACTCGTCAGCTTTTTAAATGGGATCAGTTGCTAACACCTACATCACGTTCTGTCTTACAACAGGAGAAATTTATACCAAAACACATCATAAGAGCGGACTGCACTAAATAAATGGGGCAGTATAAGAGACTCTGTTACAGACTATATTATATTTATATTACTGATTGTTTTATATAACTGACTGCAGTATATTACAGACTATACTAAATTTACAGAATATATTCTATTACAAACTAAACTGTATTACAGATTAGATTATATTACAAACTATAATATCACAGACTGTATTACAAGCTATACTGTTAGACTATTATATGATGTATTACAGAGTATATTATATATCTGAACATATTACAGACTATTATATTACAGAATATAATATAGACTATTATATAACAGACTACATTATATTATAGACTATATTATATTACCAAAAATTATATTAGGCTACAGTATATTACAGACTATAGTATATTGCAGAGTATTGTTTTATATATTTATTTTATATATATTTTATAATGTTATGAATTGTATATTGTGCTCAGATGTTCCCTTTGGGAATTGGTCCAAAAAGGGACATAATGAGGTGAACCATAAGTAAGTTCCTGTTGCTGTTGGAAGTTTCTTCGGGGACAGATTTTATGAATTAGTGGTCCTGGCACAGAACTTTGTGCAATGGGAGTACGTATCAGGAATTCGAGTACTGGGCGATGGTTAATTTTATCTGTTCCCGCCTGGGAATTGGTCTAAGAAGGGTTATATTGAGGTGAATTCTAGGCTAAGTTCCTGTTGTTGTTGGAAGTTTCTTCGGGGGCAGATTTTATGAATTAGTGGTCCTGGCACAGAACTTTGTGCAATGGGAGCGCATATCAGGAATTCGAGCTCGGTGTGGGGGAGGCGGGGGGGGGGAACGGAGGGTTGATCTTATCTGTTCCCACCTGGCAGGAGACGGGCGGCAGTGGGTCGACCGCCCATATTACACTGCACCCGATTTTCCTTTCCATTAATTGGGTGCCAATAGGTTGAGGTGTGCAACAGCGCCATCTACATTGCAAACCAGGCATGGGAAACTCAATCAGAGGTAAGTAAAATTGAAAGTACTATCTAATAGTGACAGAAACCTGTGACATAAAAGCACGAAAGTAATACGTGTGACAGAAAATTTCGACAGGAAGATTGACACATACATGAGGTTTGTCATATGCAAGACTATTAATATATTAGAGATTGACATATATATATGTTACCTATAGTACAACAGTGGCTTTACTTCAAAAGTACTTGATTGGTTGTAAAGCACTTCAGGACATTCTGAGGACGTGAAAGGTGCTATTTAATATATCCTGTGGTTTTGTTCATGGTGAGTCAAAGGTTACATTGTTTAAAAGGGGTGCTCGGATGTGGAAGTAAGGAAGCAGTGCATATTGCCACTGAATGGATTTGAAATTAAGTTTGTAAGAGATATCCTCATCGACAGTTCAAATAGTATTTTTGATTGGTTCCTGGAAAATAATTAAATTGTATTTTCTTGACCCGGATCAGGTATACAAATAAATACATTTGCGTCCCTGGCATACCACAATTATAGAAAGAAAGAAATCTTTACATGTAAAATGTTAGATCGCCTCATTACCTTTACTGTCCATCTGTTTAGAATGTAGATTTTTATAGTGAAGGCCAAGAAATATACAAAATTTAAAAGACTAAACTAATTTGCATTTTTCCTCCTTTACCAACTAGCTTTGCAGAAATGCCAACTGTTACTTTTGCTTCAATTCCTATGTTTAAATTTTAGACTTTTATGCAGAACCTCCCTCCAAACTTGAATAATGATGCAGTCTTTCCAGAGTGCGTGCTGTTATTACCAATCATTTTATTTTGTTGGTTGTTGAGTTCTGAGATAAACATAAATAAAATAAATAATACATGGCAAAATATTAAGACCCCAAATTTCAACATCAAAAAAGGGCCTTTGTCACACATGTAATATGTTATATTTGCTGATTATTAACACCCCCTTAAATATAGTAATCTCCACACTGCTACCTCAAAAAAGTTTAAGATTTTGTGCTTTGCCTTGCTTTTATGTTACTTTCACTGCTTCTAAAAATGGATCTCTCCAGGTTGTCTCTGTTATTTTCAATCGATACACAGGAATGGAAGAGTGGATAAGGGTTACAAATAGCAAGTGCTGGCATGCTCTGTAAATGCCCAATCGAACTGCAATCACAAAAGAACTTCTGGGTGTTATAGGTACAGATGCATGCTAGGAATTGTAGCTTGCTATCTTGTTGAGTCTCTGAGTTAACAATGATGGTTCTGAGGAATTTCCATGAAGTCCAGCCTTAGGCGCCTCAGAAAGGCATAGGCCTTTTAAGAGAAAACACTGACTCATGCTAAACACAGAAAATGCTATTCTACAGGTAAGTTTAATCATTTTTTTTGTAAATATTGACATTTTTAATATCTATGTTATGCTACAAACCTTATTTCCAGTGAAGTGAGGAAAAGTCCAGTATGGTGCCTAACAGGATTTTCAAACATATTTGGTGTTGAGTTTGGTCATGAGTTTGCCTTCAGCTGTCATTGGTAGCTTTTGCTGCCTATTCATCGTTTATTTGTTGTTTTCACATGCCCTTAGTAGTCTTTTCTTAGAAGTCTACACACATAAGAACACAAGAAATAGGAACAGGAGTAGACCATCCGGCCCCTCGAGCCTGCTCCGCCATTCAACAAGATCATGGCTGATCTTCCACCTCAACGCCATTTTCCTGCACCATCCCCATATCCCTTGATGCTTTTAATATCTAGAAATCTAATCGCTCTCTGTTTTGAATGTACTCAATGACTGAAGCTCCACAGCCCTCTGGGATAGAGAATTCCAAAGATTCACCACTCTCTGAGTGAAGAAATTTCTCCTCATCTCAGTCCTAAATGGTCTACCCTTTATTCTGAGACTGTGATCCCTGGTTCGAGATTCCCCAGGCAGGAGAGACATCCTCCTTGCATCTACCCTGTTGAGCCCTGTAAGAATTTTGTATGTTTCAATTTCGCCTGCTTTTGATTGGTGCCTGCCTGCCAGTTCAGTTGTTATCTATTGCAGTTCTATGAATACAAACTTTCAACCAATCAAGTGCAAATATGACATAAAATTTGTATATCAGTTATCATGCTTGAGGTGTGGCAACACATACTAGATACAAGCTCTTTATGTGCATATTGTATATATAGATGTAGATAGTTTGATAAAAATGGTTTAGATGAAGAGGTCCTTTAGCCCATTTGGTCTCACCTTTCCAGAATCCATACTCTACCCACCATATTCCCATTGCAGCATTTAACTCGTTCATAAATGACTCCAATGTCCTGGTCCTACCCACCCTTCCTATTGTATTACAGGCTATATGGGAAGAGGTATTACCGACTATATTTCAGATTATTTAACGTGAATTAATGAAGGCACGCATTGCTTGCCAATAGCTATGTAAGAATATAGCAACCAAAATATTATTATATATTTTTAATCGTCACATTGCCTGGCTGAATGAGACGCCTTCCTTCTGAAGTGAAATCACTGCTGATGAGAAGCTGCCTGCATCCTGGAGCAGCTCTGCTCACTTTAATTGGGACCGCAACTTTGGACCGGCCTGGGATTTGATCCAGGTTTACCAACCTTGGAAATCCCAATACCCAGGAACAAATTAAACCAGCAGCACTGTCACAATCAATACAGTAAAAAAAACAACCGATGCAGTGAACAGCAGTAAGCTCTTATTTCAATACTGCACACAGGTGGCGATTATAATCTGGTCATGGTTTATGAAGCCACCTGAGCTCATCACTCGGGTCGAAGCCTGTAACAGAGGAACGTTCTATGATCAAAGACTCTCATATTGTCACTCTACACTGCATTTGAGTCCAGGCGCCAGAGGCGAAAGGCCAGTGTTTAACCCATTGCACCAGCCAGTTCCCTTCTGCCTGAAGTGAATCTAATTCGTGTAATACAGGGAGAGAGTTTCACTGAAGTCGCTGGGTCTGATTTCCTCCTGATCAAGGGTTTCTGTACCTTAGTTTTCTCTTGGCCGGTGAGATCCCTTTGTTTATTATTTTACCGATAGACATGCCTGTTGCATTTCATGTTAAACTGCACCTTTGCAAGGCCTCCTTTTCATCTGTAAACAGTGCCCCTGAACTTCAGACAGGAGAAAGGGTCTGTCAATAAGAAACTGCCCATTATACGTTCACTTTTAAAATGGTTTCAATTTTACAGTTAGTTTGGGTAAACTAATCTAAGGAAATGACTGCTTCCTTATCTTGCCTCTCTCCACCTTGTGACCGATCCCACTTCAGAGAATACTGAGGGTGAACAAAGAGGAATACAAACCAGCCTGAGCTTTGAGAATAAACCCATTAGCGAGTCAGACAAACTGACTCTGTGAAGAGAATGAAACATGGGTTGGGGGCTTGTGAGGTGAAATAATATTCGAAATCCGTTTATTGTAAAACTGCAGACCTGTCCGCAAAGGCTGCTGTATCTGCTGATCCACTCACTTCCAGACTGTATCCGCTGGTTCACTTACTCCCAGCCTGTATCTACTGGGACACTCACTTCCAGCCTGTACCTGCTGGTTCATACACTTCCAGTCTGTATCTGCTGGTTCACTCACTCCCAGTCTGTATCTGCTGGGACACTCACTGGTTCATACACTCCCAGTCTGTATCTGCTGGTTCACTCACTCCCAGTCTGTATCTGCTGGGACACTCACTCCCAGTCTGTATCTGCTGGGTCACTCACTCCCAGTCTGTATCTGCTGGGACACTCACTGGTTCATACACTCCCAGTCTGTATCTGCTGGTTCATTCACTCCCAGTCTGTATCTGCTGGTTCACTCACTCCCAGTCTGTATCTGCTGGGACACTCACTGGTTCATACACTCCCAGTCTGTATCTGCTGGTTCACTCACTCCCAGTCTGTATCTGCTGGGTCACTCACTCCCAGTCTACGTTTGCTGGATCACTCGCTGCTAGTCTGCATTTGCTGTATGTCTCACTCCCAGTCTGCACCTGTTGTATCTCTCACTCCCAGTCTGCACCTGCTTTATCTCTCATTCCCAGTCTGCACCTACTGTATCTCTCACTCCCAGTCTGCACCTACTGTATCTCTCACTCCCAGTCTGCACCTGTTGTATCTCTCACTCCCAGTCTGCACCTACTGTATCTCTCACTCCCAGTCTGCACCTGTTGAATCTTTCACTCCCAGTCTGCACCTACTGTATCTCTCACTCCCAATCTGCATCTGCTGAGTCACTCACTCTCAGTCTGCACCGAGAAGTCACCTATCTCCAGTCCACACCCACTTAGTGGTAGAGGTTTTGGAGGTGGATCTGTTGTCAGCTGTGCTTTAAGTAAGAGCAATTAGGATATTGCCACATTTTAAATTTGAATTCTGCTCTTTTGCAAAAATCTGTCTATTGGAAACAAACATAAAGATTGAATGGCCTGGACTAGCACTTTGTACCACTCGAACATTACTCCAGTAGCAGAGAGATGTTTCTCTACTCTCAATCCCTTCTAAAGTGCATTTTGCTGGGTTGAAATGTTCAAACTCCCCCTTTTTTGCACAATAGCAGTTCCTGAGATATCAGAGTTGGCTGCTTATTTTAAAAGATTTTATGTTCGTGTAAAATAAAATCTAAGACTGTCAGAACGTCACACCAGTGCTTGAGCACATGATCTAGGCTGAAACTCCAGTGCAGTATTGAGAGAATGCTGCATTGTCAGAGGTGCTGTCCTTCAGAATATATTAACCTCAGGCCCCGTCTGCCTGTTCTAGACATTAAAGATCTCATGGGATTATTCAAGGGCAGGGAGTTCTCCTAATGTCCTGGCCAGCATCCCTCCCTTAACCACCACCAAAAACAGATTAACTGGTCATTCATGTCATTATTGTTTACAACATCTTGCCTTGACTGCAACATTCGCCTAACTGGTAACAGTCACTGCACTTCAAAATAATTCATTGTACACCAAGTACTTTGAAGTATTGCTGAGAGATGTGATATGTAATCCCAAATCTTCCAATCTTCAGGCTGCCAGAGCTTTTTTGTGTTTTTAGTTTAAAGTTTCAGTTCTGTTTCACCATGTTTAATTTCAGTTCCATTTTTATTTGCATTGTTTTAATTTGATGTTTTCTTTGTTTTTTTTTTGTTTGTGTTTTTTTTTCTTTTGTAGGTTCAAAACAGCTGACGGCCACAATACATAACCCACCCTGGGACCTGATCTACTGAACCAGGAGAGTTAGATTCAAGATGCCAAAGATTTGAGAGTGTTTCGCGTTTTGTTAATTTGTTAAAACCTTTGTCTCCGTTTATCCTCATGTCCTTGCTTATTTTCTTTCACTGTAAGCAGCCATTCACCTGGTGTGGTACAGACAGAGTAGGAAGTCCCAAGGCCTACAATTGACACTGCAACCCAGGGCTAGGAAGGGAGAAGATCAGCCTAGGTACCAGTTTCTGGCCACGGTCTTGTGATCCCCCACCCCACCCCTCCCCGCCCCTTCTGTGTGGGTGCATGTGTGACATTAGGCGAGGACAACCTCTGGCCTCTCACAGTCAAATAGCCCCGCCAGCCACTCACGCACGAGTGGTCATTTTGGGTGAGGTGGTGTAGGGCAGTTGCTGTCCGTGGAAGCCATACCCCAGCAAGAAACAGCAGTCTCAGTAGGAGAGAGGATAACATTTGGAGGGAAGTGAAAAGACGCCTTGAGTTCATATCTTATGCTGTGTGAAGATTTAATGATATTTGGTGAGAATTGCACAGACTGCAAGGTCCATCAACAAAAAATGACCACAGGCATCAGCCAGCCCTTGGATCCAAGAAAAGCTGGTAGTCCACTGACTCTTGAGTTAGTCAAGGGCAGTGTCTATTATAACTCCACTGTACTGGAAGAAAGTTCTAAGGAGAGTTAAAAAAGAACAAAGGCGAGTTAAAAAAGAACAAAGGCACCTGAGCAAGCAAGAGGATGAAAAGGTGTCTCTTATCTCTTATGAACCAGATCCCAAGAACATTCCATGATGTTAACATCTGCATTGTCGCCCTGTTAGCCCCTTGTGTCCCTCAGGATTCTTCCAAAAGCGATTACTGCATTCTCAGAAACATTTATGATAACTGTGTAACTGCACTCTGAGACACATCCATGATAAGCCTAGGTTATTGGACTCAGAAATATCTATGATAACCCTCCCTTTCACTTTGCTGTCCCTTATCCTTTACCCTTTGCCATTGTCCCTTTCCTTTGTCCCTTGTTCCCTTTACCTGGTGCACTTTCTAGCAGGAGTCACTGGTTAGCAAACAGGAACAGGAAGCCTCCCTGATTTTCTCCCCCTCCCTAACGCAGAGACACTGAGGTCAATTGTAGCTCCAACTACTGCTCTCAGTTGAGATCAGCTGATTCAGCACCAACTAGGGGCGGAACCTGGGACTTCGATGGTCTCAAGCATTTCTAAGAAGATACTTGTGGCATTGTGATAGCAATAGCTTTTAGTGAGATGCAGTCATGTTATTTTATAGCGAACATGCAGTACTATCATTTTACCTGGAATTCAGTGGATGGTCCCAGCTGAGTGTCGTCTTTGCTTCTGTTTTATGGAGTACTGCTAGCTGAATTTCTCAATGAGGCCTAATATTGTAGCCAGGAAATGAGGGGACCCACCAACAACCCATCAGACTAGATTTTCCGATTGTTGGTATTTTAACACCAGCAGTAAAATAATGCTGATCAAGAAATCTAGGCTATTGTCTTGTCATCGCTAAGGCCTGAGCGTATTTCCCTCACACGAATACTCTCCTCCGAACTGTGCAGCCTCTGTTCAAGCACTGTGTGGTGTGCATTGCATTAAAAACAAAATCCTTTCGTCCCTGGGGCATGACAGCAGATGATGAGAAGTTAGAGCTTTTTTTCGGTGGAGCTGAAAAGGTTCAAGGGGTGGCCTGATCGAGATCTTCAAGATTATGAAAGGCTGTAGTGGGGCTAAAGTGATGGATTGTTTCCACTGGTTGGTGAGATGGTGACGAGAGGGCATTAGCCTAAGAGAATCGTGAAAAGAATTGAAAGGAGGTTAAAAAAAAATCTTTACACTGAGCATGGTTAGAATGTGGGATTCTCTGCCACAAACTGTTGCTGTTTTCTTCGAAAAGTGCAGTGCTCGAAAAATTAACATATTAAAGGGTATGGGGAGTGAGCAGGAAGGTGGAGTCAGAATAGATGGCCCATGTGGGGAAAAACAGTGGCACAGATTTGATGGGTTGACTAGCCTGTTTCTGTGCTGGAACACTCTTACAATTCTGTCATTTTAAATATCGGAGCACAGTGTGTGGTTGCACTGTGTTTTTTTTTATTCGTTCATGGGATGTGGGCGTCGCTGGCGAGGCCAGCATTTATTGCCCATCCCTAATTGCCCTTGTGTGATGTGGGATAAGATTTTTTCTAAAAGATCATGAAAGCCAGAGGATTCCTTTCCCTGTAGTTAGGAAAAGCACTTTGCACTAGCCCCTAAACACTACTGCGGGATCGGGTGCTTTGTTGTCAGGATCTGATAACACCATTCCTAAAAGAAAAATATTTGCAGAATTTTCTCAGAAATTAAACCTGCCTGTCTCCCCCTCTCCCAGCTCCCCATGTAATCTCCTCACTATGAAATACTGCTTGGTGTCGGTACGTAAAGTAAAATTGTGGATGGGTTACTGAGGAGTACGGTTAGGGTTTTAGCACTCCAGCAGAAATCAGGTAGGCACCAGAGAGATTTCATTATTGCATCCTGATCCCAGGAATCTCCAATACAGACTCCAATCTCCTGTCCCGTGGAACCCCCATTTTAAAGGCCCAACAGATTCTTTAGTTCATGCCACCTCAGAGAGACCACAAGGAAATATTTTTTTCTACAATCAGACTTTAATCTGCTGTTTCTCTTCAGCTTATTTTGTTTAATTTTTAATGTTCTCAGAATCATAAGTAAAATTGTAATGATTTCAGAAGATTTATTCAATGAAATTAAAGTTTTACAGTTTATTATAAATGTGGTTGGCTGATTATTTAGTAAGGTTTTAAGATGGTACAGGTACAGGATACAAGTATACAGTACAGGTACACTGTACAATAAAAGCATACCATACGTGTACATGGTACAGTACAAGTATACCATGCAGGTAAATGATATTGTACAGGAACATGACAAACATCTATGGTACAGTACAGGTACACAGTACTGGCGTACAATATGTACAGGTACATGGTGCAAGTATATGGCACTGTATAGGTGCACAATATAGTACAATACAGTGACAGTGTACCCACAGAAAGCTGAGGCTTATGGGAGTCACTATTGAGCTGTCTGAGTCTGAGGATAACTTTACCAGGTAGTGTGCAGAACGGGGAGAAAATTCCGAAGAGTTTGCTTTGGTTTATATTCTCCTGATTTTCAGAATTCAAAACCAATCAGTTTGAATCATAATGAGGTATGAGGGACCTCACTCCTGTCCTCTCCTCACACTCTCACACCAAATGATATCAGAGCCCAGGAGAGGGAGGAGCAAATACCACTGACAGCATTTTAATGATGAAGAGACAATAATGTCTCCTGAACTGCAGCCTGAAGTTGCTCCATCTTTGACTGCCCAGCTGCTTGTGGTGCTTGTGACATATGGTGTTATCTGTAATATATGTTCAATAACTCTCACTGACAATAATTGGAACATTACAGGAGCTTAAAACTAAAAAAGGCCGAGGCCCTTTTGTTTAAGCCTGGATACAGACCCCAGCAATCAATGAAAGGTGGGATCCTGTCTGAGAGTGAGTTTTTATTAGTTACTAACAGTACTCTGTAACTCACCATCACAACATGGTTATTTGTGCAAGCTAAAATTAGGGTGAAATTATTGTGAAATTGATGTGAGCCTTAAAATTTCCAACAGATAAATATTATTACTGTTTCTTTATTGAAACATTCGTGTTTCTTCATTTCATATCTGATTATCAGTGGAGTAATAAAGTTTATTTAAAATGGCTGACAGTCTTTGGCAATGTTGATGGATTTTAAACAGTGATTACAGGATACTGACCTCAGCGAGGGTCCCAGACAATATCATAAACTGTCAGCTTGTTTAGAAGTGCGAACAAGACAGGCATCAGCTGCGGAACTTTCTGCACTTTCAGAATAGTCAAAGAGTTTTTTGGATTGCTATGGGCTTCTGTCAGATGGAAACTGGAATCTGATTTGGATTTTTTGCGGGGCAGGGGGCTTGGCTGCTGTTGGAGACACCCCGTGCAGTGATAGCGTTTGATGCTTTTGCCAGTCACTGATCTTGAGCAGTGTGCTTCAGATTGTTGCCTGTAGCAATGTCTGTCCTGACAGTAGCTCACTGTGCCACAGCTTTCTGTCACCAATATGTTGCAGTGGGGGTGAGTTGGTAAGCACCAAGTTAATTTTGACCAAACATTGTTTCCACCCAGGAGACAATTTATTTGAAAGCGTAATGATGTAAAACACTTGACCATAATGGCTGAACAAACGCAGTTGGACTGGCAGTACCACATTATCAAAGCTCCTGTAGCATTTTCATAAAATCATATAGAACAGAAGGAGGCCATTCAGCCCTTCGTGTCTGTGCTGGCTCTTTGAAAGAGCTATCCAATTAGTCCCACTCCCCCGCTCTTTCCCCATAGCCCTGCAAATGTTTCCTTTTCAGGTATATATCAACAACAAGAAGAACTTGCATTTATATAACGCCTTTAACATAGTAAAACATCCCAAAGTGCTTCACAGGAGCAATTTTCAAACAAAATTTGACACCAAGTCACGTTAGGACAGGTGACCAAATGCTTGGTCAAATTTCCATTTGAAAGTTACTATTAAATTTGCTTCCACCGCGCTTTCAGGCAATGCATCCTAGATCATAACAACTCGCTGCGTAAAAACAAATTCTCCTCGGCTCCCCTCTGGTTCTTTTGCCAATTATGTTAAATTATCCCAGGACGCTGAACTGGTTGATGCTAATTCATACACTGTATGTTTGTGCTTGATGACTGGTGTGAACTATCAGCTTTCTTGCCAACTGTTAAAGTAATAAATTCTTAGCTTGCTTCTGTTTTGCATCGAGTACCACACCCGGTGAGTTTCTGACCGTGTCAAACGCTTTGGACCAAAATGAAGGGGAGATTGATATTGTGGGGTGATTTCACCAGGAACCACTGCCCACACTTGTGGCTTCAGGCCCACTAGAAAGGAAATCAAGGTCATTTCACAGCTCCCCCACATGATCCCAGCACAGTATTGTCGTGAATTAGTCAAAGATGTCATTCAGTCCTCAGCCAGCGGTTAGCAGCCTCACTATTCTCATTCCATCATTGTTTTTAATGTACCAGGTAAGAGTGCGAGTGACTAGCCCCATTGCTGTGTTAACTGAATACGGGCAAGGTCCTGTGAATCAATTTAGTGCAGAATACGTGGTCCAGCATTAGACTCACACAGACCCCCCTTGTGTCATCTCCTGATGTCAGCAACTGACAGAACATTCTTCCCAATGAGGTGTGATGAGCAGAGTGCAAAGCCAACAGTTAAAAAAGCTTTATAAATGAGAGTTTAGATTATATTCACGTAACCTTTGGAAACAAAACACTACCCACTGGTGCAAGCAGAAAACACTAAACGGGGTATTTTTGCTGGTTGGGTTACACAGTCTGTGCCATTTCTATTGGGGGAGCTCATCAGTTCTGAATTAGATCCCATTATGCTCCTGTGAGGTAGGAGGTGTCTGCCTTAATATCTCCACATTACATTCCTGTGAGGGAGGAGGTGCCTGCCTTAATATCTCCACATTACATTCCTGTGAGGGAGGAGGTGTCTGCCTTAATATCTCCACATTACATTCCTGTGAGGGAGGAGGTGTCTGCCTTAATATCTCCACATTACATTCCTGTGAGGGAGGAGGTGTCTGTCTCAATATGTTAACCATTTTCATGTGTAGAAGAGCGGAACATTAAACATACCTGTGTGTAGTTACATTGGTAATTACAGTACTGTGTAGACAGGAATATTCTGTTTAAATTGTAGATGGGTGAGGGACTATGTGTAAATGAGTTGTGTGGATGGTGCAGTGTAGAGGATTATGAGGCACTCATTTATTCTGCGGTGTGAATTAGGATCAGTTTATTGCATTTTACATCAGCATTAGAGGAACATAGCCTGGGGCGTTGTGGGGGTGTGGGGTTGAATGTTCTATGAATAGTCTACACCTCCCCCTGTTTGTGTAATAGCATAACATCGAGGAAAGATTTCATTACTGATTTTAATGCTCCCCCCTTCCTTGATAATCAGTTCGAGGTACCTCAGAGAATGTATCCAAAGGGAATTCTAGAAGTGCCGATTGGGAAAGGCATGGGCTGTGATTTTAAACCCCAAGAATGGGGGCGGGCGGGAGTTGAAAATAGTTGGTCACGACCGCAACCCTGCTTTATTTCCTGGTTTAACGTTGGTGCGTAAAAGTACAGGCTTCCCACTGGGAATGCAAAGTCCGAAAAATTTGCGGTTGCAACCCCAAAAAACAACTATTTTTAACTCCCACCAGCCCCCAACCCACCCGTTCTTGGGGTTTAAAATCACCCCCGTGAAGTGAGAAAAGTCTGTACTGGCTACAGTAGGCAGCCAGTGTCCACTGGAGTGGACATCTCCTAGCTCAGAAACCTAGTCATTGTTCCAGGTGTGATTGGCTGCTCATGTTTTTGTTACTGCAAACAAAGTTGTGTTTTCAGGAAGTGCCTGTTTTCAAGCGCGATGCCATTTCCTGCAATTTCATGCATCCCGCTCAGACTGCTGCTGGATTTTTTGTTCATAAAAGAGAAATATCAAACCCTGCGTCCTTCTCACTTATAAAGTCCCCTTCCAGAAAGTTCTTGACGCACTTGACAGTGCTATCAAGCGGCACTTACTCACCAATAACCTGCTCACCGATGCTCAGTTTGAGTTCTGCCAGGAACACTCGGCTCCTGACCTCATTACAGCCTTGGTCCAAACATGGACAAAAGAGCTGAATTCCAGAGGTGAGGTGAGAGTGACTGCCCTTGACATCAAGGCAGCATTTGACCAAGTGTGGCACCAAGGAGCCCTAGTAAAATTGAAGTCAATGGGAATCAGGGAGAAAACTCTCCAATGGCTGGAGTCGTACCTAGCACAAAGGAAGATGGTAGTGGTTGTTGGAGGCCAATCATCTCAGCCCCAGGACATTGCTGCAGGAGTTCCTTAGGGCAGTGTCCTAGGCCCAACCATCTTCAGCTGCTTCATCAATGACCTTCTCTCCATCATAAGGTCAGAAATGGGATGTTCGCTGATGATTGCAGTGTTCAGTTCCATTCGCAACCCCTCAGATAATGAAGCAGTCCATGCCCGCATGCAGCAAGACCTGGACAACATCCGGCCTTGGGTTGATAAGTGGCAAGTAACATTTGCGCCAGACAAGTGCCAGGCAATGACCATCTCTGACCACCTCCCCTTGTCATTCAATGGCATTACCATCACCGAATCTCCCACCATCAACATCCTGGGGGTCACCATTGACCAGAAACTTAACTGGACCAGCCACATAAATACTGTGGCTACAAGAGCAGGTCAGAGGCTGGGTATTCTGCGGCAAGTGACTCACCTCCTGACTCCCCAAAGCCTTTCCACCATCTACAAGGCACAAGTCAGGAGTGTGATGGAATACTCTCCACTTGCCTGGATGAGTGCAGCTCCAACAACACTCAAGAAGCTTGACACCATCCAGGACAAAGCAGCCCACTTGATTGGCACCCCATCCACCACCCTAAACATTCGCTCCCTTCACCACCGGCGCACTGTGGCTGCAGTGTGTACCATCCACAGGATGCACTGCAGCAGCTTGCCAAGGTTTCTTCGACAGCACCTCCCAAACCCATGACCTCTACCACCTAGAAGGACAAGGGCATCAGGCACGTGGGAACAACACCACCTGCACGTTCCCCTCCAAGTCACAAGACTTGGAAATATATCGTCGTTCCTTCAGCGTCGCTGGGTCAAAATCCTGAACTCCCTTCCTAACAGCATTGTGGGAGAACCTTCACCACATGGATTGCAGCGGTTCAAGAAGGCGGCTCGCCACCACCTTCTCGAGGGCAATTAGGGATGGGCAATAAATGCTGGCCTCACCAGCGAAGCCCACATCTCATGAATGAATTAAAAAAAAGTCCTTTTTTCTTTCTCCCACCCTCCTATCCTGACTGCCAATGCTGTGTTATTCATTACAATTCTGTTGAACATTTTTTGCATAGATTTTGTTTTATGAACTGCTCTAGGAAATGGATGGAAGTGTTCAAATTAAATTCATTCAAATGCTCCACAGATACCAGTGACTGGAGGGTTTCACCTCATCAGTCCAGGCCAAATATGAATCAAAGTCAGGTAGATGAAGGGAGAAAATCTCATCCACCATATCACCTAATCCCATGTTTTCGTGTCTCATTTAGCAGTTTAGAAGCAGATTTTTCCCAATTTTTCCTGTTTCCCTAAGGCTTTAGGTGTCAGTCGTGGCTCAGTGGGTAGCACTCTCGCCTCTGAGTCAGAAGGTTGTGGGTTCATGTCCCACTCCAGAGACTTGATGGACAAAATCTCGGCTGACACTTCAGATGAGACGTTAAACCAAGGCCCCTCCTGCCCTCTCAGGTGGACGTAAAAGATCCCATGGCACTATTTCGAAGAAGAGCAGAGGAGTTCTTCCCAGTGTCCCAACCAATATTTATCCCTCAACCAACAACACTAAAAAACAGATTATCGGATCATGATCACATTGCTTTTTTGTGGGACCTTGCTGTGGCAAATTGGTTGCCACGTTTCCTACATTACAACAGGGACTACACTTCAAAAGTACTTAATTGGCTGTAAATTGCTTTAGGACATCCTGAGGGCACGAAAGGCATTATATAAATGCAAATATTTATTTTAAACAAATAGGTGACTCAGTCAAATTGAATTGAATAATAGAGAAAGTAGACATTTGAGCTGGACATTTAATTTTTATTTGTACGATATTGGTTTCAGAACCTTCAGGGCTAAGAATTTCAGCATCAGGTCTTGGAGTCCATGATATGGTGAGCTGATGAGAATGCTTCAAAAGGAACCAGACATACTCAAAACTATTTTCTAAGATTCGTTTCCCTGGAATGACGTGAGTTTGGAACAGATGATTTTTAAACTAAGGAGTAGGGTCTGCCTTGACTCAGAGGTAGTATTCTTGCCCCTGAGTCAGAACTCTGTGAGTCCAAGCCTCACTCCTGAGACTGAGCACATAACCTAGGCTGATACTTCAGTTCAGCTGCACTCTCGGATGAGTTGTTAAACCGAGGCCCTATCGAACTTCTTAGGTGGACGTAAAAGATCCCATGGCACTCTTTGAAGAAGACCAAGGGAGTTCTCCCGATGTCCTGGCCAATATTTATTTTGCAACTAACTCCACCAGAAAAGATTATCTGGTCATTTATCTCATTGGTCTTTTTGGGATCTTGCTGTGTATAAATTGGCTGCTGCATTTCCCTACGTTACAACAGTGACTGCATTTCAATAAAATGTGCTTCACTTGCCATGAAGCACTTTATGATATCCTGAGGTCATGAAAGGAGCTATATAAATGCAAGTTATTTCTGTAATAACCACAGGCACTGACCCCCGCATCCTATTTTGCCCAACAAGCGACTTTAAAATTCAGCCAGCAGAAAGCAAACAGTCACATCTGCCCGGCATATTATTTATGTACAATTAATTACACAGCTGGTGTTGAAGTAAAAAATACAGAGTTTGCTGTGAAATTCAGATGCAAGCAAAGGAGATAATGCATGTCCCAAATCAGGAGAAATGTTATCCATCTGTGAAAGCTGCTGAGAAAGCCATTGACAGTGATGGAGGAGCTGGTAACTGAGAGTGAGACAGTCAATGTGTGTGATGGAGGAGCTGGTAACTGAGAGTGAGACAGGCAATGTATTGGTGATGGAGGAGCTGGTATCTGAGAGTGGGACAGGCTGTGTGTTGGTGATGGAGGAGCTGGTATCTGAGAGTGGGACAGGCTGTGTGTTGGTGATGGAGGAGCTGGTATCTGAGAGTGGGACAGGCTGTGTGTCGGTGATGGAGGAGCTGGTAACTGAGAGTGGGACAGGCTGTGTGTTGATGATGGAGGAGCTGGTATCTGAGAGTGGGACAGGCTGTGTGTTGGTGATGGAGGAGCTGGTATCTGAGAGTGGGACAGGCTGTGTGTTGGTGATGGAGGAGCTGATATCTGAGAGTGGGACAGGCTGTGTGTCGGTGATGGAGGAGGTGGTCTTTGAAAATGATATAGGAGCCTTGAAAGTAGGCAGGCCTCCAGGTGCACTCCTGCTGTAATTCCAGTTATAGGCCAAGGTCCAGATATGCTAGACCCTAGCATTTGTTTGTAGATTCTAGGGGTTGTTGGTAGTGGAGTGGGGACTCCCAACGGTCAGAGTTCTCAATTCCTCAGCCTGAGTGGCATCCTGGCATAAGTTTGGAGGCTGGCGTACCCAGTGGGATGAGGGCGCAAGTGGGCCCCACCAGGGGGTTCCAGGCCAAGGAAGCAGCCTGGATGCCCAAAGATTGTAAACAAATTTTGTTGTCACTGCAGGCCTTTTCCAAAGAGCTGATTCTTTGTTTCCGCAGGTGGAACCAGACACCCACTCTGACTAAACCCAGACACTGGATTTTGCACTGTATGGGCCAGACAGGCACCCAAAATATGCCCAAAATGGCAAAGGCACCCACCAACCTCATGCAAATTAGGTGCCTTCCGCCAGACCCTACATATGCTGTACGTCACCAGCAAGCATAATCCTGGCAGTTCCCAGGCTGTATGTGGGACAGGGTGTGTTGGTGTTGGCATAGCTGGTATCTGCGAGTAGGACAGGCTGTGTTGGTGTTGGCACAGCTGGTATCTGCGGGTAGGACAGGCTGTGTTGGTGTTGGAGGAGATGGTATCTGCGAGTAGGACAAGTTATGTTGGTGTTGGAGGAGATGGTATCTGCGAGTGGGACAGGCTGTGTTGGTGTTGGAGGAGATGGTATCTGCGAGTAGGACAAGTTATGTTGGTGTTGGAGGAGCTGGTATCTGCGAGTAGGACAGGCTGTGTTGGTGTTGGAGGAGCTGGTATCTGCGAGTGGGACAGGCTGTGTTGGTGTTGGAGGAGATGGTATCTGCGAGTGGGACAGGCTGTGTTGGTGTTGGAGGAGCTGGTATCTGCGAGTGGGACAGGCTGTGTTGGTGTTGGAGGAGCTGGTATCTGCGAGTGGGACAGGCTGTGTTGGTGTTGGAGGAGCTGGTATCTGCGAGTAGGACAAGTTATGTTGGTGTTGGAGGAGATGGTATCTGCGAGTAGGACAGGCTGTGTTGGTGTTGGAGGAGATGGTATGTGCGAGTGGGACAGGCTGTGTTGGTGTTGGAGGAGATGGTATCTGCGAGTGGGACAGGCTGTGTTGGTGTTGGAGGAGCTGGTATCTGCGAGTGGGACAGGCTGTGTTGGTGTTGGAGGAGATGGTATCTGCGAGTGGGACAGGCTGTGTTGGTGTTGGAGGAGATGGTATCTGCGAGTGGGACAGGCTGTGTTGGTGTTGGAGGAGATGGTATCTGCGAGTGGGACAGGCTGTGTTGGTGTTGGAGGAGATGGTATCTGCGAGTGGGACAGGCTGTGTTGGTGTTGGAGGAGATGATATCTGCGAGTGGGACAGGCTGTGTTGGTGTTGGAGGAGCTGGTATCTGCGAGTGGGACAGGCTGTGTTGGTGTTGGAGGAGCTGGTATCTGCGGGTAGGACAGGCTGTGTTGGTGTTGGAGGAGATGGTATCTGGAAGTGGGACAAGATATGTTTTGTGTTGAAGAAGCTGCCATTTGAGGATGAAACAGGTTGTGTGCCAATGATGAACAATTTGAGAACGGGATGAACTGTGTTGAGGATGAAGGAGCAGAAATTTGCAGGTTCAAGTGTGGGACAGACAGTGTTAGTGATAGAACCCTCTGTGTCTCGTACCTCCAATGGATACAGGAGTAGTAAAAGTGCATGCACATGCTTTCCGTATACATTGTGTTGCTCCTTTTGGAGGCATCCAAGCAGTGCAGGACATGTTGAAAAAAAACAGGCATTTCATATCTGATTTAATACCAGACCACAGTGGGCCGATCTCCCAGTAGTCATCTAAATAATTAATTACCATTGAATTCAGCCTGAGTAAGGGATACAGTAACATACTAGGGCCAAAAGAAGTGAATGTCAGATAGATTAGTAGTCCTGAGAAAGGTCTGTGACTCATTAATATCGGTACTCAAAATCATCTTTTTAAATTACCTTCGGCAGCTTTTAATAAAACACCAAAGTATTAAATTTATTGGGCGTTTCATTGACGTTTGAAACCCAGACAGTCCCCCAGCGGAAATAAAAACAGAAAATGCTGGAGAAGCTCAGCAAGTCAGGCAGCATTTGTGGAGAAAGAAACAGAGTTAACGTTTCAGGTCGAAGATGCTGCCTGACTCGCTGAGCTTCTTCAGCATTTTCTGGTTTTATTTCAGATTTCCAACATCCGCAGTATTTTGCTTTTGAGTCCCCCAGCTGATCTCGAGTAACTCAAGCTGCCTGCCTTTATTGGTCCTGGGAGTGTCGTTTATATTTCAACGTCCCCAGACTGTCCATTTTTTTTCTTCTCTTGTTTCTGACTTTCACCCAGAAATCTACAGTTGTGCTCAATCTAATGCATGGGAACCATCGTAGAAGGTCACTGAGAAAGGAAAAATGATTTGAGGAAAAGTTTCAAGTGTGAGGCCCTGTCGGAACGTGTGGAAGAGGAGAATAATCAGCTCTTAGCTTCTGATGTGACCTCTGTCTCTGCAATCCATGGGTACACAGGGCCTCTGTCCTGCTCAGTGCCTCACACAGCAGTGCTACTGCCTGACCTACTCCCTCATGGTAGAGCAATGTCCAGTGCATGTCCTTGGTGCCAGTGTGCTGCTCTGATGCAGAGTGCAGAGCTGTACCATCTATTATAAGGGCACCTGATACTAACATGCATCTGCCAATGGCAGATTTATCCCCTGCCTAGCTCAGGGCAACTGCTATCCCAGCTGAAATTAAATAACTCAGGACAGAAGAGGAATCGAACCTGGGATCTTCCTGGTTTATGTGGCTCAATCACACACTAAGCAGTGGATTTACTCACTGAACCATCAGAGAACTCTGTCAGAATGTTCTAAAGTGATAGGTTTTCCATTTGATTATGTTTTGCATGTATTTGCCATGCCCAATGTGAATACCTTGAGACTGAAGAATTTTAGAAATATGAACATGCCTGTCATGGTTTGACATTTCCAGATAAAATCAGCAAAACACAGCAACAGGAAAATGCTGATAGCTGAGCAATGTTAAATTCTGAAACAGGTCTTTAGGTAATGAGGTCTAGCGATGCCATGCAGATTTCTTGACCTTGGTTCATCCCAAGGTCAGTTTCCTGAGCTCTCATCAGTGAATTTGTAAAATTATTCACAGTCACTAATGGCTGCTCTCGATAACTAGAGATGCCCACTGCAGAGTTTATTTTTCCTGTACAGATAGTATGCTACCAGATGACTTGGTGCCAGTAACTTGTTATTGGAGCAGTGTTTATTTATTTAACTCAAAGTGTCTGGAGTTCTCGCTTAAGGCTTGATCTGCATCTCGCTGTCTGACCAACTTCTGAATTACCCAGATCTGTCCAGGCATTAGGCATAGGTTCAGCAAGGGAATTGCTCCTCTCCGTCCAGGTCATTGACAGAGACGATCTGTGTGTTGTTTTCCAGACACAAGAAGCTGGATTTTCCTTTGAAGAAAGTGTCCATTTACAGGCGGTCTGGTAGAATGGAGCAAAGAATTCCGCCCCTAAAAATGGCCACCGCGGTTTCCTTCCGATGACCCCATTGTGACCCACACGCCATACTGCATTTAAATGAAATGGGAGGTGGGGGGTGGGATTTGGTCAAGTGTCTCCCTCCTGAGATTAACCTGTGTTTCCACCAACTTGCTGGTTCTAAAAATCACCCACACTGTAAAGATGGTGGTGCTGAACTGTTATGATGTCCAACAGGCAGCAAGAAGGTGAAAGGTGACGGAGCAATGCAATTCTGCAACACTGCTCCGGCTGAGAGTCATTTCCAGTACTTTAAAGCTGTAGTTTCTGAACATTTAAAGGTACTTTGAGAATTTAAAGGAAGGGAAATAATGGATTTCCCTCTGGAGATTCCATTATTCCTGCACTTTGAGGAGGAGGATGATGAGGAGATGGAGAATGGAAGGATGGAAGCCAGCAGAGGGTGGCAGTGTGCGTGCAGGCAACAACTGACCCACAGGCATCTGCGCCACAGGGCCTACAGACTCCGGAGGTCCTATCTGGACTTTTCCTGTAGGCAATATTTGAGAAGGCTGTTTTTATCCCTCACATTGTGACAAAAGATATGCCAACCGTTGGAATCTGACTTACAGGCTCTTTCAATCAGGAACTCTGCCTTATCTGTGGCTGTGAAGGTGACAACAGTACTTAACTTTTTATGGATCCAAGCAGCCCCTGGAGATATTAGTCACAGTCAGTTAGCAGTTCATTGCTGCTAGACGCATCACGGATGCCCTGTTTAGGCACCCCTCTGAGTTCATTTGATCCGCGTGGACCCAGCAAAGCAGAGAAAGAGAGAGCGGGAGAGAGAGAACCATCAACTTCTTCCGAGTGGCTGGATTCTCATTAGTAGAAGGTGCTATTGATGCCATCCGCGTGTGTATAATGGCCCCATCTGAAAATCCCATCAACTTCACGAACAGGAAATAATTCCATTCCCTGAATGTTCAGATAGTGAATGATGTTAGCCACCTCTGTTTACGTGTCAATGCATACTACCTGGGGAGCAGCGATGATTCATTTGTTCTCGAGCAATCCAGAATACCTGCACTGCTGAGCAACAGCCCTTTCCTTGCTCTCAGATAATCATACAGCTAATCTCTAGCATCTCCAATATTCTCTCTGGGAGAGGACAGTTTCAAACGCTAATCATCATATGAGAGAGAAAAGAGGAGGTCTCGCTGGAAAAAATACTCAAACACACTGAACTGCCAGAAATATATATTATACTATCATCTTGACCTTTCTTTGTGCCCTGCTTCTACTGCTAACTCATCGCCATGACTACAATTTGTGCACCAAACTCTTTTCGCTCATGACTCTAACCTCTTACTCGGTGCCACCTGAGTGTCAGAAAGTCGTGAGATCTGTGACTGAAACTGTACCGATGAACCCCTCGAGGAAGGAGGTGGCACTCAGTGAGGTCAGCGTCCTTGAAGGACCTGCTTTCGGTGTCATGTCGCAAGTGCGTCCAATGCCCACCAGGCCCAGACTAGAAGCTCCCTCCTGGGCTGATGTCAGCGCACTGTCACTGTCATTCCTAACAAGAAGAAGAAGAAGAAGAAGAAGAAGAAGCCATTTATGTAGCACCTTTAACATAATAAAACGTCCCAAGGCGCTTCACAGGAGCGTAATCAGATAAAAATTGACAACGAGCCAAAGAAGGAGATATCAGGCCAGGTGACCAAAAGCTCGGTCAAGGAGGTAGGTTAGTGCCCTTGGAGCCTAGTGTGTTCATTAAAAGGCTCCCCTACCCTCCCCCTTCCGCCCCTTCTCTCCCCATTCTGAGTGATCTGCAATTCTTCTGGCCATTTGAGCTACAGCAGCCTTATAACTGCTGCCGCCTGCCCTGGCTTCCCTCTGATAAAGAGTTATATTTAAAAAAAACATTTGAGGGAATCTCACAAACAGACGCAAATCATTTGGTAATCTCACTGATGGCTAGGAGTTATTTACTAATCTCGGATAGGTCTGATTTATTTCCTTATCTCCTCTATTTTCTGTGTCCTTGTTCACTCATTACTCTTGATTCTCGCATCTCCCAGGTGAAGTTAACAATTTTGAAACACGAACCATGGCTTCAGCTCCAAATCAAGCAGCTTTTCTACAGACAGAACCTGAGGCCACACCAGGTCTGCAGCTGATGATCCCTGATACCCAGCCAGGTTTCAGGGGTCTTTATTTCATTTTGTTTCACCATGATGGCCTTACTGATCTCTCAAGAACTGATCTAAATGATTATGACCTTCAAAGAGTATGCTGTGATCAGACCATTGTTAGCTGTGCCCTCTCCTCATGTGAATGTGGTAAGACCAAGGCTAGCCCGTTCAGTGCCCCACAAGGTTTCCGCAGCCTATCCTCCTGGTTACATCCCCGTCCCCAGCTGGTCACTCTGGCTGAACCTCATGGTGCACACTCTCAGTAACCCTTCAACCCAGAACTGAGCTTCAAAATCCAGATCTAATTCATCACCAAGACCACTTATTTCCCTTTTTGCAACATCATTCATCTTCATCCCTATCTCAACCATACCGCTGATGAAACCCTTAGCCATCCTTTTCTCTCGTCAAGGCTTGACTTCTCCAATTCTCCCTTTGCCAGCCTCCTGGGCTCCACACTGCAAATTCAAATATATCTAAAACTCCACCTATTTTTGCAGTAAGTTCTGCTCACATTTCACTCCGACCCTTACCAACGTCAATTGGCTCCCTGTCGCCCAACGGATTTAATTCAAAATCCTCACTGTCATTTACAAATCCCTCTGCGGCCTTGCTCACCCTACCCTCTGCAATCTCCTTCATCTCTACGTACCAGCATTTAGCCTTCACTCTTCTCACCCTAGCCTCCTGTGCATTCTCTCCACTCCAACGTCAGTCACAGAACCTTCAACTGTATCGGCCCCATGCTTTGGAGCTCTCTCCCTATAACTCTTCTACCTTGGTACTTCTCTCTCACCTTTAAGGCCCTGCCTTCTCAAAAGCTATCACTTGTGCCATCTCTTCACCTCCCCTAACTTTTCTCCTATTACTGCTTGACATCCATTTCTCCATCTTTAAGGACCTTTACTATGTTAAAGGCATTATATCAGTGGAAGTTGTTGTTATGATATTAGACAAGGCCATGTAGATAGGAACATCCATTTTGTGATGAGTGATCACCGTGTTTCACTCCTTGTTTAATGAGGTGTCATCCAGTTTTGGAGACTTGAATGAAAAGTCACAGCTGTCTCATCAATTTCTCGAATGTCATCAGTCAGCTGGGTGACAGGTCATTGACAGATCTGTTGCACTCAGGTACCTCCTTGCAAATAGGAGGCAACATTATGGCAGTGGCTGGCACTTCCCAACTCGTTTTAATGTTTGCTCCTGGTTGTGAACTCATCAATTTTATTTCCGTAACATGCTTGCCGTTTGCAATTAATGGGAGAGATTAGTAGAGAGATCGCGGTCTATGGTAATTAGTGAGAGAGATCGGGACTTGTTGTAATTAGTGAGAGATCGGGGCCTGTTGAAATAAGTGAGAGAGATCGCGGCCTGTTGTAATTAGTGAGAGACATCGAAACCTGTTCTAATTAGTGAGAGAAATCGCGGTCTGTTCTAATTAGTGAGATAGATCGAAATCTGTTCTAATTAGTGAGAGAAATCACGGCCTGTTGTAATTAGTGAGAGAGATCCACAGTCTGTTGTAATTAGTGAGCGAGATCATGGCCTCTTGTAATTAGTGAGCAAGATCGCAGCCGGTTGTAATTAGTGAGAGGGATCATGGCTGTTGTAATTAGTGACAGAGATGGAGGCCTGTTGAAATTAGTGAGAAAGATCGCGGGCTGTTGTAATTAGTGAGAGAGATCCTCCATCTGTTGTAATTAGTGATAGAGATCCACTGTCTGTTGTAATTAGTGATAGAGATCCACTGTCTGTTGTAATTAGTGAGAGAGATCCACCATCTGTTGTAATTAGTGAGAGATCCACCTTCTGTTGTAATTAGTGATAGAGATCCACTGTATGTTGTAATTAGTGAGAGAGATCCACTGTCTGTTGTAATTAGTGAGAGATCCACCATCTGATGTAATTAGTGAGAGAGATCCACCTTCTGTTGTAATTAGTGAGTGATCCACTGTCTTGTAATTAGTGAGAGAGATCCACCTTCTGTTGTAATTAGTGAGAGATCCACCATCTGTTGTAATTAGTGAGAGAGATCCACCGTCTGTTGTAATTAGTGAGAGATCCTCCATCTGTTGTAATTAGTGAGAGATCCACCGTCTGTTGTAATTAGTGATAGAGATCCACTGTCTGGTGTAATTAGTGAGAGAGATCCACCATCTGTTGTAATTAGTGAGAGATCCACCATCCGTTGTAATTAGTGATAGAGATCCACTGTCTGTTGTAATTAGTGAGAGATCCACCATCTGATGTAATTAGTGAGAGAGATCCACCTTCTGTTGTAATTAGTGAGCGATCCACTGTCTTGTAATTAGTGAGAGAGATCCACCTTCTGTTGTAATTAGTGAGAGATCCACCGTCTGTTGTAATTAGTGAGAGATCCACCGTCTGTTGTAATTAGTGAGAGATCCACCGTCTGTTGTAATTAGTGAGAGAGATCCACCTTCTGTTGTAATTAGTGAGTGATCCACTGTCTTGCAATTAGTGGGAGAGATCCACCTTCTGTTGTAATTAGTGAGAGATCCACCGTCTGTTGTAATTAGTGAGAGAGATCCACTGTCTGTTGTAATTAGTGAGAGATCCACTGTCTGTTGTAATTAGTGAGAGAGATCCACCGTCTGTTGTAATTAGTGAGAGAGATCCACCGTCTGCTGTAATCAGTAAGAGATCCACCATCTGTTGTAATTAGTGAGAGAGATCCACCATCTGTTGTAATTAGTAAGAAATCCACTGTCTGTTGTAATTAGTGAGAGATCCACCGTCTGTTGTAATTAGTGCGAGATCCACCGTCTGTTGTAATTAGTGAGAGATCCACCTTCTGTTGTAATTAGTGAGAGAGATCCACCATCTGTTGTAATTAGTGAGAGAGATCCACCATCTGTTGTAATTAGTAAGAAATCCACTGTCTGTTGTAATTAGTGAGAGATCCACCGTCTGTTGTAATTAGTGCGAGATCCACCGTCTGTTGTAATTAGTGAGAGATCCACCATCTGTTGTAATTAGTGAGAGAGATCCACCATCTGTTGTAATTAGTGAGAGATCCACCATCTGTTGTAATTAGTGGGAGATCCACCATCTGTTGTAATTAGTAAGAGAGATCCACCGTCTGTTGTAATTAGTGAGAGATCCACCATCTGTTGTAATTAGTAAGAGAGATCCATGACCCTAAAAGCCTAGAATAATTGCCAAAGAGCCTCTAGAAAAATGGATCCAGCATGGTTTTTTTTATTGCCTGTGCAGGTGTTATGTTGTTGGCGGGCACCGGCATAAATCTGAATTTTGGTGCAGGCCTTCCTAAAGCCGCATACAATTTAGTTGCTAATAGCACCATCTTGAAGAGGGCTCCGGGAGGGGGAAGACAGCCACACTGCGCCAGTATAGCACAACAGTAAATGAACGATTGCCTTTAATGTTTTAAAATGGGAAAAAATGAAAAACATGTTCAATTGTTGGGATTCAGAGAAATGTTTATTTAAAATGTCATAGTCATCAGGCCAGATCTCTGCATTGATCAATCCATCTGTCACTGAGACATTTCAGGTTTAGATTTTGTCTCGCACACTGTAATCCCACTCATGAAATGTCTGCATTTGTGTTAGCACTTACCACTAAAATAATGATATTAGCTTAGGTAGGTTGTGGAAATCAAACGGACAGTACGTCAAACACATTTCAAGGAATGAATTCACAAGAACCGATGATAGAAATAAAGAATGCAAAAGGGATTATATTTTCTTTTAATGTGGAGTTAAGAGCAGAAATTCCGGTGAGGAATGTGTGTATATTTTTGCAAAGATTGTTTGTTGAAGAGTGCAAGCCTCACTCAATCATCTGCCGCAGAGGAGCAGAAATTCACAGTGGAGTAGGTGTCAGTCAGAGTAATTGCTGTGCTGCATACTTTATGCAGATTAAACAGAAACTCTTCACAGCCTACACATTGATTGTCTTTCAGTTCTGTAATGGTTCAGGCTTCAGTGCCTGAGGCCATGGATATCAGTGCTTCAATCCTTTCCTGTCACGAATGCATCAATGTTCTTTTCAAGGTTGTACACTGTTCCTAATGTATCTTCACCAATGATCTGTATTAAAAAAAATCTGCTAAGGCTGGTGACCATTGAGACCCAGGATAAAAGATCTTTCCAGCCAGTGGCCTTAGCAAATCTTTCAAGGACACCTTGGACTGTGCAAGATCTGTACGTGTTAGCAGGCCACGAGAGCAATATAAAAGGAACTTAAGGGTACAATATCCTGTTTTGAATTATAATTAAATCCACTAAGATGCCCCAAGCCCATGATCAGTCTGGACTATCCAAGGCTTTCCTGCAACACCCATGGAAGTTGTAGATATAGAATCTGGATGACTCAATCAGTGATTCCACTGTTGCCCAAACACCAGGATGAGGGTGTGACAAAAAAATGGAGCCTTTTTGTATGGTCCTAGCTTGGTGGCGGTCCCTTTAATTCAGTCACAACACTGAGGGAATTTAAAAACAAGCTGCAATCAAAATTGTATCCCGAAACCTAATCCAATACAATGTTGTGAACATTCTGAGCAAATAGCTTGGGAAGAGGAACCAAACCACATTCAAACAAAAACATAATGGGGTAGAATTTTGTCTTCACCACCTGGTGGAACAGATCGCCCGCTCGTTACAGAACCCACCTAATAGTCATTCCTGTGATCTCGATGGAATGGTGAAGATGTTCTCACTGTATCATTTGTTCAGTCATGTATATGGCTGGCAGTTACTTTTGAATTTAGCTGATGGTTATTTAAATCCCAGCAACTGTTTAGGGAGCATTTAATTAGACTGGTCTGTTCAAATCATTGAGCCGAGTTGGGAATTTTCAATAGATAAGTAAGGCCATCTAGTTGGTTAGGGTATAAGTGGAATAATTGTGTCTATAATGATTAACTGTAAAATAATAATTTAGCATAGAGAGTGCGAGCATTTATTATTTTCTTTTCGAGGAGCTGTACCTGCTGTGCATTGTGTTACTGTTGTTTATTCTCTTATTTGTCTGTTAGTTAATGTTTGAAACGGTGTCTGATGTGATACTCTGCAGCTGTTTGAAGACCTGAGAACAATTCTGTGGATCCATTAGCCAAGGAAAATTTTAAGGAAATGTTTTCTCTTCGTTATCCTGGGCACATTACTAACAATTACCTAGACATTAGGGCATTGAAGGTATTCCCAAGGCCATGAAGGAGCTAAGACTCACCTATGAGAGTAACCTAAAATACAAAAGCTGAAGTGTCTAGGACAAGAAGGGCAAAAGCAATCCAAAAGTTTAATAGAGGGCTCAGCTGTTTCTGCCAAGGTCACGTTGTGGACCTCCCTCATTACATGAATGAGAAGAAGATCAGCACAGCCGTGTAGATATTATCAGGACCCATTTTGCTTATTTCAAAATACACTTTATTTCATAAAATGTAAAGATACACACAGTTCAACATAAAAAATACAATTCCAGGCAATAGATTTCAAAACAATACAGATCATACACACTCCGATCCCATTATAACAGTACAAAACATAGTATATATCCTCTAATACATTCTATATAATACAAGGTGGGATGGCCTTTCCCCATAGAGCCTTTGCGTAGGCCGCACCTCGCTTCAGTGCGCACCTCCCGCAGCATGTACTCCTGGTCCCTGGAGTGTGCCAGTCAGCAACACTCGGTCATGGACAGCTCCTTCATAGAATCATAGAAGGTTACTGCACAGAACGAGACCATTCTGCTCATCGAGTCCGTGCCGGCTCAATGCATGAACAATCCAGCTAGTCCCACTGCCCCGCCCTATCCCCGTAGCCCTGGACATTTTTCCTTTCAAGTACTTATCAAGTTCTCTTTTGACGGCTATGATTGAATCTGCCTCCACCACTCCCTCGGGCAGTGCATTCCAGATCCTAACCACTCGCTATGTACAAAGGTTTTTCCTCATGTCACCTTTGGTTCTTTTGCCAATCACCTTAAATCTGTGCCCTCTGGTTCTTGACCCTTCTGCCAATGGGAACAGTTTCTCTCTATCTACTCTGTCTTGACCCTTCATAATTTTGAACATCTCTATCAATTCTCCTCTCAACCTTCTCTGTTCCAAAGAGAACAATCCCAACAATCCCAGCCTCTCCAGTCTATCCACGTAATTTAAGTCCCTCATCCCTGGAATCATTCTAGTAAATGTTCCTTGCACCCTCTCTAAGGCCTTCACATCCTTCCTAAAGTGCAGTGCCCAGAACTGGACACAATACTCCAGTTGTGGCCGAATCAATGTTTTATAAAGGTTCATCATGACTTCCTTGCTTTTGTACACTATGCCTATATTTATAAAGCCCAGGACCCCATATGCTTTTTTAACTGCTTTCTCAACCTGTCCTGCCACCTTCAACGATTTATGCACATATACCCCCAGATCCGTTTGTTCCTCTACCCCTTTTAGAGTTCTGCCCTCTAGTTTATATTGCCTCTCCTCATTTTTTCTACTGAAATGCATCACCTCGCATTTTTCGTGTTAAACTTCATCTGCCACGTGTCCACCCATGCCACCAGAGTGTCTATATCCTTTTGAAGTCTATCGCTATCCTCCTCACTGTTCACTACCCTGCCAAGTTTTGTGTCATTAGCAAATTTTGAAATTGTGCCATGTACTCCCAAGTCCAAGTCATTAATATATACCAAGAAAAGCAGTGGTCCCAGCACCAACCCCTGGGGAACACCACTGCACACCTCCCTCCAGTCCGAAAAACAACCGCTCACCACTACTCTCTGTTTCCTGTCATTTAGCCAATTCTGTACCCACGTTGCTATTGCCCCCTTTATTCCATGGTCAACAGTCTTAATAGCAAGCCTACCATGTGGCACTTTATCAAACGCTTTTTGAAAATCCATATACACCACATTAACTGCATTGCCCTCATCTACGCTCCCTGTTACCTCATCAAAATCCTCTATCAAGTTGGTTAAACACGATTTGCCTTTAACAAATCCGTGCTGGCTTTCCCTAATCAATCCACACTCGCCCAAGTGACTGTTAATTCTGTCCCGGGTTATCGTTGCTGGGTTTATCTTTACACCCTTTTTTGAACAATTTCTCCCCTTACTTCCCTCAGTATCCTAGGGTGCATCCCATCCGGACCAGGTGATTTATCTATTTTAAGTACAGCCAGCCTTTCTAGTACCTCTTCTTTCTCAATTTTTAGCCCATCCAGTATCTTAACTATATCTTCCTTTACTGAGACTCTGGCAGCATCTTCTTCCTTGGTAAAGACTGATGCAAAGTATTCATTTAATACCTCAGCCATGCCCACTGCCTCCATGAGCAGATCTCCTTTATGGTCCCAAATCGGCCAGACCCCTCCTCTTACTACCCATTTACAGTTAACATGTCTGTAGAAGACTTTTGGATTCCCTTTTATGTTGGTCACTAGTCTATTCTCTTTGCCCCTCTTATTTCCTTTTTCACTTCCCCTCTGAACTTTCTATTTTCTGCCTGGTTCTCACTTGTGTTATCAGCCTGACACCTCACATGCCACTTTTTTCTGCTTCATCTTATTCTCTATCTCCTTTGTCATCCAGGGAGCTCTGGCTTTAGTTGCCCTACCTTTCTCCCTCATTGGTATGTACCTTGCCTGTACCCGAATCATCTCCTCTTTAAAGGCCGCCCACTGTTCAATTACAGTTTTGCCTGCCAATCCATGATTCCAATTTACCCGGGCCAGATCTGTTCTCATCCCACTGAAATTGGCCCTCCTCCAATTGAGTATTTTTACTTTAGAGTGGACAGAGTCCTTTTCCATAGCTATTCTAAACCTTATGATACTATGATCGCTGCTCCCTAAATGCTCTCTCACTGACACTTGCTCCACTTGGCCCGTCTCATTCCCTAGAACCAAGTCCAGCAATGCCTCCTTCCTCGTTGGGCCGGAAACATACTGGTTGAGAAAGTTTTCCTGAACACATTTCAAAAATTTCTCCCCCTCTTTGCCCCTTGTATTACTACTATCCCAGTCTATATTAGGATAGTTGAAATCCCCCGATATCACTACTCTATGGCTTTTGCACCTGTCTATAATTTCCCTGCAAATTTGCTCCTCTATATCCTTCCCACTAGTTGGTGGCCTGTAGAATACTCCCAGTAGTGCAATGGCACCTCTATTGTTCCTTAACTCTAGCCAAATAGATTCTGTCCTTGACCCCTCCAGGACATCCCCTCTCTCCAGCACTGCAATATTCTCTTTAATTAATACTGCCACACCGCCCCCCCCCCCATCTTTCCTTCCCTATCTTTCCTGAACACCTTGTATCCAGGAATATTTAGTATCCAATCCTGCCCAGGTCTCCATTATTGCCACAACATCGTATTCCCATGTGGCCATTTGTGCCTGCAGCTCACCAACCTTGTTTACCACACTTTGTGCATTCACACACATGCACCACAAACCCGCCTTAGACCTTCTTATACTCTCTCTTGGTCTGACCCCATCTAATAGCTTACTATTTTTTACTCTGGGGCTATCCTTCTCTCCTGATCCTTTGTGCCCCTTGTTTCCCCTTTCCAATGCTACATCCTGGTGCCCATCCCCCTGCCAAATTAGTTTAAATCCCCCCCATTGCACTAGCAAACCTCCCCGTGAGGACATTGGTCCTAGCTCTGTTGAGGTGCAACCCGTCTGGCCTGTACAGGCCCCACCTCCCCCAGAACTGGTTCCAATGCCCCAGGATTCTGAAGCCCTCCCTCCTGCACCATCTCACCAGCCACGCATTCATCTGCTCTATCCTCCTATTTCTATGCATGCTAGCGCGTGGCACTGGGAGTAATCCGGAGATTACTACCTTTGAGGTCCTGCTTGTTAATCTCTTTCCCCACTCCTTAAACTCTGCCTGCAGGACCTCATCCCTCTTCCTACTTATGTTGTTGGCATCAATATGGACCACGACCTCTGGCTGATCACCCTACCCCTCCAGAATGTTCTGCAGCCGCTCAGTGATATCTTTGACCCTGGCACCAGGGAGGCAACATACCATCCTGGAATCACATCTGCGGCCGCAGAAACGCCTGTCTGATCCCCTAACTATAGAATCCCCTATCACTATTGCTGTCATGACTTTTCCCCTCCCCCGCTGTACAGCTGAGCCACCCATGGTGCTCTGGTCTTGGCTCTGGCTGCACTTCTCAGAGAAAGCCTCTCTCCCACTTACTGAATACCGGTTAGAGAGTGAGATGCACTCAGGAGACTCCTGCACTAACTGCCTGGTCCTCCTTGTCTGTCTGGCGGTCACCCAGTCCCTCTCTGCCTGCATTCTCTAAAGCTGCGGGGTGACCACCTCCTGAAACGTGCTATCCACGTTGCTCTCAGCGTCGGGGATGCATCGCAGTGACGCCAGCTGCTGCTCAAGCTCCGAAACCCGGAGCTCGAGCTCCTCCAGCTGACGACACTTCCTGCACCCGTGGTTGTCCAGGACACGGGAAATGTCCTGGAGTTCCCACATAGCACAGGACGCGCATTCCACGGGAGTGAGCTGCCCTGCCATGCCTCGATTTATTAGATTAACTAAACTTAACAAAAATAAACTAAAGACACTCACCAGTAAAAGAAAACCTCACCAGCTAGCACAACTTCTGTTGTGCTGACGTTACTCTTGATTTTCTTACCTCGTTCCTGGAAGCTCCGAACTCTCTACACTCCGACACTCCGCCCTCGATTCCAAACAGGTCCGCTCCTTACCTCAGGCGCTCCGATTGAGGCCTACTCCCCGGGCCTCGCTCTTTATTTAGTCTGCGCTCCTGCGCTCCGCCATCGACTCCAAACAGGTCCGCTCCTTACCTCTTCAGCTGGAAGACCAGCAGGTTTCGGGCGAACCAAAGGCCTTCCTTTACCAAGTTGATTATATATAGTAAAGTGCCTATTTCATCGCACAGCAGGCCAAAGCCTGTTCCATAGAGCCTCCTCAGTCACAGACAAGCCTCCAACCTTTTCTGTCAGAGTGCTGCCATAGCTTCAGATTTAACCAATCTTGGCTCTAATATTTCTCACCATTTTGAAAACAAATTTTAAAAATACTGAACATAGGTTATATATTCAGTCTCGCTTTCATTATTCATTCCAATATAAATAGAGAAAAGGGTAAAATTAGGGAGAGATTTCTGGAATATTCTAACTGAATAGAGCAGGCTTTTGGCTGGATAGAGAAAGCAGTCATCTGTTACTGGCAGTGCCTGGCGTGCTGAGGCACATGTTTCAGAATTGATTTTGCACTGTGTGTTTTGAGCAGGAAAATCTGTTTAATACTGATCGGTTATTCAGTGAATCTCTGCTCCATGTGTTGCTGACATAAGTTCTATTTGAAGGTGTTTCTCCCTGCTATCCATGCAACCCGTTGTTGCCCCCATTTTTCTCCCCAAAAAAGAAAGACTTAAATTTATATCACAGCTTTCACGACCTCAGGACGTCCCAAAGCGCTTCACAGCTTTGAAGTGTAGCCACTGCATTTCCCATTTGAAATGGTGAGATGAACATCTTGTCCTCGGCCCTTAATAATGCTACTCATAGTTGGCAGCATGAGCTGCTTGAGAGCCTGGTGGAAGTTTCCCATTGCCCATCCCATTTTCCGGTCCTGATTTCATCCAGAGTATGCCCAAGATTGGAAATCAGCTGAATGGGGAGGGGGGAATTGACTTGGTGCCCTGTCTTTCCATGGTGTACCAGGACTGCTATCCAACAGAAAGTAAGTTTCAATTGTCCACGCCATCAGTCACCAGTAGCTATTGTTTCAGAGTTTAATTCTCTGCCATGTGTCACTTTGGGCATAACAAAGTGCAACATGGATGACAATTTGAATCTCTCTCCTCTTCGAGGCCCACACATCTGGTGAGTGTGTAGCGTGGGTGTCCAGAAAGTTCTCCAGAGATGTGCTTCATTCCTGCAATGCCACACTTTGTAACTATGGCAACGGTATTTTAATGAGCATAATTCTGTTGACTCGAAAAAAAACAGACTTTGACTCCCTTTTTTCCAATGCCAGCCCAATCAGCTTTGTTTGGAACCTGTGAAGATTTGGGGACCTGAATGGTGTATCTCCTGTGCTGGGAATGGTGGCTGCTCAGAGATTTCAGTGCCATGCTAAAAGCTTCATTTGGACGAGAGTCATGTAACCAGCTGTCCCTCTCACAGACTCACAGCCAAGCCATCGCCATACGCTGGGCACTGCACCAGTTGTCACTTTATTCTAACCATTTACCTCTCCTACGTTAATTATATTTCTCATGTGTATCTTAAGACTTATGCTGGAAAGATTGTGTGTATCATTTTATTCAACCCAAGTGGCATTTTAATAAAAATAGGTTCCACCTAGCCTGTAACTCATACCTGGACATCCGTTGTTCTATACAAACCATCCCAACCCTTCAGTTAGATTCCTGTAGCTCACTCCTGGTATCCCTTATTCCATATATAACCCATCTGAAACCTTGAATTACATCCAAGCCTGCAAGAAATTCCTACCACTTTCCCAGCTGAGAGCATTTGCAGGGAGCCCCACCTGCTGGGAGCCCCATGGGAAATCACAGGGTGCTGCCCACTATTTATTACTGCATGGTCTCGGAAAATTGGCCCCTTTATGTGATACCCATGGAAGGCGATATGGGAGGAATGGAATTCAGGACTTTGGCATTTGACGGGCTACTCAGCAGCAGACTGCTGACACCAGCAAATGATGAAGATCCTGAGATGACAGCACATCGCAATGAGGATGTGGGAATGGATTGTGTTCAGGATGTGTGGGTGGGTTCGTGTGAAAGGGCGGGGGTGTATCTTAAACAAACCCCCTTTTTGACATTACCATTGTCCTTTGATATACGAGGGAAGGTAACGTTTTGTTTTGAATTTAATTTAAATGTTTGTCATTTTTAACATTGCTGTCACGTACTGCTCATCCCCAGCACACTGTGGCAGTTGAAAGGTTCTAATTAATCCAACAGGTTTATGTGACAAGTGGCATTTTTACTTGATTTGTCTGACAGTGTTTAAGAGCCCTATTGTTGGGAATTTCTGTTTTATGGAGAGTGAATTCCTTAGTGTAAGCAGGTGCCGGTTAGAGGGTGTTAGAAATGGCTACTAACAGGGGAGGTACCAGCTGCGATTCTACAAGGGGAAAATGTTTGAATACTTTCAAGGGACTAAATGATGATATTTAATGCCCAGTGTGCTGTTCAAAGATGTTAAAGCTCAAATGGAGCTGCTAGCTGCTTGTGGGGTTCATCTGAGAGAGTCAAAACAGAAGCTAAAAGAGCTGAACACATCACGAAGGACCCGGGTTTGATCCCTGATCTCTGCTGAGTTAGCTGATCTTGCTCTCCTGGCTGGCCTCCCATCTTCCACCCTCCGCAAGCTTCAGCTTGTCCAAAACGTTGCTGCCCGTATGCTAACTCGCACCAAGTCCCGTTCACCCAACACTCCTGTGCTTGCTGACCTAGATCCACTCCTGGTCCAGCAACACTTCGAATTTAAAATTCTCATTGTGTTCATATCCCTCCATGGCCTCACCCCACCCTATCTATATAGCCTCCTTCAGTCCTAAAACCCTCTGAAATCCTCCAATTCTGGCCTCTTGTGCACCCCTGATTTCCATCGCTCCACCATTGGCGGCCACGCCTTCAGCTGTCTAGGTCCTAAGCTATGCAATTCCCTCCCTAAACCTCTCCGCCTCCCTAACCCTCTCTCCTCCTTTGGGACGCTCCTTAAAACCTACCCCTTTGACCAAGGTTTTAGTCACCTCTCCTGATATCTCCTTATGTGTCTCGGTATCGAATTTTGTCTGATAATGCTCCTGTGAAGCACCTTGGAATGTTTTACTACATTAAAGGCGCAATATAAATGCAAATTGTTGTTAACTGGTTCAGCAGTAGGGAGTGCTATACTTGGTGTCAATTTTCCTGGACTAAGAAATGGAAACATCAGCCGGGGACTCCTGCTTCTGATCATTTCCAGTGACGCCTGCTGGAAAGTGCCTCTGTGTGTGTGTTTGTGTGTGTGTGTGTGTGTGTGTGTGTGTGTGTGTGGACATTGGGTGAGGACAGGATCAGGCCCACTTCTGATGTCCCCTGTGGTTGAATACCTTGCTGAGATTCAGTGTCTAGGATCATACCTGGAGAATGACCACTTAGGTGTAGATGAGTGGCAGCCAGTACCCTTGGATACCCTTGATCAGTTCCATTCGCAACCCCTCAGATAATGAAACAGTCCGTGCCTGCATGCAGCAAGACCTGGACAACATCCAGGCTTGGGCAAGTAACATTTGCGCCAGATAAGTGCCAGGCAATGACCATCTCTAACAAGAGAGAGTCTAACCACCTCCCCTTGACATTCAACGGCATTACCATCGCCGAATCCCCCACCATCAACATCCTGGGGGTCATCATTGACCAGAAACTTAACTGGACCAGCCACTTAAATGCTATGGCTACAAGAGCAGGTCGGAAGCTGGGTCTTCTGCAGCAAGAGACTCACCTCCTGACTCCCCAAAGCCTTATCACCCTCTATAAGGCACAAGTCAGGAGTGTGATGGAATACTCTCCACTTGCCTGGATGAGTGCAGCTCCAACAACACTCAAGAAGCTCGACACCATCCAGGACAAAGCAGCCTGCTTGATTGGCACCCCATCCACCACTTTAAACATTCACTCCCTCCACCACTGGTGCACTGTGGCTGCAGTGTGTACCAGCTATAAGATGCTCTGCAGCAACTCACCAAGGCTTCTTCGACAGCATCTCCCAAACCCGCGACCTCTACCACCTAGAAGGACAGGGGCAGCAGGCGCATGGGAACACCACCACCTGCACGTTCCCCTCCAAGTTACACACCAACATGACTTGGAAATATATTGCCGTTCCTTCATCATCGCTGGGTCAAAATCCTGGCACAATGGGAGCACCTTCACCACCCGGACTGCAGTGGTTCAAGAAGGCAGCTCACCACCGCCTTGCCAGCGACTCCCATATCCTATGAACGAATAGAAAAAACCTATCCCCCAGTGAGATTCAACACCTCCAGGAATTGAGGAGAAAAGGGAAGAGAACTGGACCTACCTCAGTAAATGAACAGCCCATCGCCCGCCCTTAATATTTGAAACTGCAGCATATCTGGACCTTTTAGTCAGGCATTTAGGAACTGAGAGAGTTTTATCATCCTGCTCATTCTCTCGCCATTCCCACCGTTCTAAGAGTTTGTATTAAGAGAGGCCTTAACAATTCAAAGTGAGTGGGAGGCATTGCCTCATTGCCCGCTTTTCTTTGACAGGAAATCCTTCATATCACTTCCTAGTGAATCCTAGTGAAACGCAAAGGCCTTTTTAAATGAAGCATGTGAGAGAATTAACTAATATTCACCCTTTTCCATAAGAGTGTGTGTGATTGAGTGGGTCGCTGTGTGTGTGGTGATTGGGTTGTTAAAGGGATGATGGACAAGCGAGTGTGTGTACAGACACTGAGTGGGCAGTGTGTGAGATTGGGGAGCACTGCGCAAGATTTTGTGTGTGATTGATTGAGTGGGCATCTGTGTATGTCTTTTGATCCCTTCACGGCCTCCCCTGTCCCATCTCTGTATTCTCCTCTATCCCTACAATCCCCTCACCGACCCCAATCTTTCTAATCCTCTGACTCTGCCCTCTTGTGCAGTCCCCTCTCCATTCACCCACCATTTCACGGCCATGCCTTTAGCCACCTCGGTCTCATTATCTGGAATTCCCTCCCTAAACCCTTCTGCCTCTCTAACTCTGTGTCCTCTTATAAAACCCATCTGAAAACCCACCTCTTTGACCAAGCTCCTTCTGATCTCTCCTTCTTTGGCTCGGTGTCATTTTTCTCACACCTCTGTGAAGCGCCCTGGGAAGTTTGTCTACCTTAAAGCTCCTATTTAAATCCAAGTTGTTGTTTTTGAATGATTTGTATGTGAGACAGGGGAGTTGTCTGTCTGATTGATTAAGTAGGTTGCTGGTGTGTGTGTTACTGTTTGTGAATTTGTGTGTGTGTGTGCCTGTGATTGTATGTGTTTCTGTGTGTGTGTGTGATTGCGTGTGTTTCTCTGTGTGTGTTACTGTTTGTGAATTTGTGTGTGTGTGTGCCTGTGATTGTATGTGTTTCTCTGTGTGTGTGTGTGTGATTGCGTGTGTTTCTGTGTGTGTGTTACTGTTGTGAATTTGTGAGTGTTTGTGCCTGTGATTGCATGTGTTTCTCTGTGTGTTACTGTTTGTGAATGTGCGTGTGTTACTGTTTGTGAATTTGTGTGTGCATCTGTGAGTGTGTGTGTGTGTGTGTGTGTGTGTGTTTGCTTGCCTCTAGATGAATGAACTCTAATTTCATGTTCTTTGGCATTGCAAATAAACCAGAATATTTTGGAATGTCACACTGTAAAGAGAATGTTGAACCATTGTGTGATGGATTGCCTGATGTTAGAGTCTGCTTTGTGTGTGCACAGCCTCTGTGTGAGAGACCATAGCACTGTCATGCAGACATTGTGTGAACTAACGTTGGTCCCACTTGTTTAACTTCAGTCTGAAATGGTCCCTGGTGATAGATTACTTTGTATCAGAGCCTCCTATTCCAATTCATTGAGCATTGAGGGTTTTTGAAACACTGGAAGTTGTAACACAGGATACATCACTGCTCAGGAATGTATAATAACCAGATTACACAGATTGGTTTATAGCAACTGCTGCATCTGGGCCCAGAGACAAATAAATCCTCACAACTTTCATTCTGAGCTCAGAGGTCAATGACCTGGGAACAGATTCATTCTTTACATGTACCACTGGCCATCATCTTCTGCTCCCTACTTCTGAGTTAGAAAGAAAGAACTCGCATTTATATAGCACCTTCCACATCTTCAGGGTGCCCCAAAGTGCTTCATAGCTAATGAAGTACTTTTTTGAAATGTAGTCACTATTGTAATGTAGCAAATTTGCACACGGCGAGGTCCCACAAATAAGAATGAGTTAAATGACCAGATAATCTGTATTAATGGTGTTGATTGATGGATAAATGTTGGCCAGGACACCAGGAGACCCCCCAAATCTTGTTCGAGTAGTGCCGAGGAATCTTTTACAACCACCTGGGAGGCCAGATGGAACCTAAAGTACCAACCTAGATTATGTGCTCAAGTCTCTTAAGTCTCTGCAGCTTGAAACCCTGACCTTTTGCCTCAGAAGTGAGAATGCTTCCACTTAGCCAAGGCAGACACCTTGAAAGGGTTTCTTCAGACCCTGAGAAACTATGTTTTGTGTTTGTATAAATGGTTCTCTGGCGACAGAGGATAGAACCATGAGCCCAGTCCACATCTGGATCTCACAGAACCAGATGGCTGAGTTTTTGGCCTGGCTTCTTTCTGGAGTCTGCACAGAAATAAAATCATAGAATGACACAGCACAGAAGGAGGCCATTGGAACTTTAATCAGGAGTCACCCCTCAGGTTAGGAGACCAGTAATAGGACTTCAGGTTGGGACACCAGTGGGAGTCAGACTTCAAGTTCGGGCTAGTCCAGGGGGTGGGGTAAGGATGGAACAGGGTCTGAGATAGGGAGTTGAGTAGAGGGTGGGTGGGGCAGGTAACGGTATGAGGCGGGGGTAAGGAAGGCAGATGGGAGCATGGCGAGGATTAGGGTTAGGATGTTGCAGCGGATGAGGTAGGAGGTTAGTTGAAGGCTGAGTTCTGAAGTTTGCTTGGCTGCTGATGAAAATTTATTGCAAACCTCTTTTGTCGCAACAACTAATCAATGCCTCTACATCCTGAGATACTCAGCTAGGTGGAAAACACAGACATTATCTTTAATAACAGATTTTTGATATCCAGTTTACATTTTAGAAATTACAGACAGTCGATTCCTAACCCAAATAAGAAGTACCCTCCCTCCCCCATTCCCACTGTGACTGTAGTGATTAGAGAGTCTGGGACTGATTGTATTATGTGAGAGTGCAGCAGCTTGCACAGTATTGGCAAGGAGGAAACATCATTGATATGGAACTAAATTGCAGTGATGGGAAAATTGATTGAATCGAATTTCTTCAGTTAAATAACTGTGAGCTGGTGTGGGAAAGGTCCTTGTGTATTAGGGTGGAATTTGAGAAGCAAATCAGAGCTGGAATCACTGATCGAGACCAGAGCAGCTGTTTATCTGGCTGTCGGATACAGATCCATTGCCAGTGATTTAGCGGCTGTGCATGTAAAGTATGGCCTGACAATAGCAGAGACCATCTTAGGATTCCCAAACCATTGCTCTTAATATCCTTTCATTTGTGTCAAGTCAATCCCTGCTTAACTTTCCTGCTGCCTACATAAATTCAGAGATTTCATGAGGTGTGCTTGCTAACAGGGCTGTCTGTGTGATTGAGTTTCTGTGGGTGACTGTCCTTACGCATATGTTGCCTACAGTCCTGTATCCACATGACTGCTCTGAGTGGCTCTACTGTGTTGTTGCTGTATATTTAACAAACTATTTTACAGCCCAAGAGGTGACTGCTTTTTGTATTTGTAGTTTGAATAACATTGCACAACTGATCCTGTTAACACCCCTTGCAGTTTGATTAATTCTAGCACAATCTTTTTGACAAGCTGAAGAGATGCAAATCGTATGGTTCCTGCTGTCTCATGTTTCTCATTTAATTTCTCCGATGCTTTGTCAGCTTTATGCACTTTGATTGCTTCTCCTGTTTTTTCGTGGCCTCCTCCTGACCCCCCCGCCCCCCCCACCTCCATCCCCAAGCACCTCCCTGCCAGAGCCTTGACTATGTCCACTGAATGGAGCACTGTTCTGTGCTGGCATTCAGCCTGGCAAAAGGTGTGTGTCAGATTTAGTGGGTGTTAGTGCTGGCAGTTCCTGACATGCCGTCAACAGCGACCCCAGAGTAAGCTTGCCAATTCACTCTGGGAAGACCTGGAAATTGTGTTTTTCTAGTGGTCAAACTTAGCACATTTACACACTGACTCAAGGATTAAATAAATGCATAATGCTGGTAATACATGCCGGCATCTGCAAAGGGACTGCTTGGAGTGTGGACCCTTCGCCCGATTAGTTACCCTGTCTTTTCTCTTCATGTGTATTTCTGGTACTTTCTGCTTTTATTTCAGATTCACAGCGTTTACACTTTCCTCCTCTTTCAGTTTACTCTGAGATGGTCACTGGCTTTCTTCGTATCAGGAGCTGACAGCACTGACACCCACTGAACCCACGTCTCCGGTCAGCCAAGTGGAGCGAGTGTCTTTGCCTCTGTTCCGTTTGCCGTCTTTTTATTGTTACATCCTAAGAGCGTGCAGACTAATTCTTGCCCCTCCTCCCCTGAAGATGCTGATTGGTGCTGAGGTACACTTCCTACGGGTTCCAACTGCCCGCCAGTATGTTGCCCGAGTGACCGTTCTACATTTGTGAGCCCAAAGACCCTGCGGGGCATTACAGCTGAGTCCGATCCTGTCCTCACCCAATAGCCACACACTTTCCGGCATGGGTCACTGGATAGTGTTCAGGAGCAGGAAACCTCCTAACCCAGTAATCAGGCAACAGCGATCAGGAGCAGGATCACTTCCCTAACCCAGTAATCAGGCAACAGCGATCAGGAGCACGAACACTCCCAACCCAGTAATCAGGCAACAGCGATCAGGAGCAGGATCACTTCCCTAACCCAGTAATCAGGCAACAGCGATCAGGAGCAGGATCACTTCCCTAACCCAGTAATCAGGCAACAGCGATCAGGAGCAGGATCACTTCCCCAACCCAGTAATCAGGCAACAGCGATCAGGAGCAGGAACACTCCCAACCCAGTAATCAGGCAACAGCGATCAGGAGCACGAACACTCCCAACCCAGTAATCAGGCAACAGCGATCAGGAGCAGGAACACTCCCAACCCAGTAATCAGGCAACAGCGATCAGGAGCAGGATCACTCCCAACCCAGTAATCAGGCAACAGCGATCAGGAGCAGGAACGCTCCCAACCCAGTAATCAGGCAACAGCGATCAGGAGCAGGATCACTTCCCTAACCCAGTAATCAGGCAACAGCGATCAGGAGCAGGATCACTTCCCTAACCCAGTAATCAGGCAACAGCGATCAGGAGCAGGAACACTTCCCTAACCCAGTAATCAGGCAACAGCGATCAGGAGCAGGAACACTTCCCTAACCCAGTAATCAGGCAACAGCGATCAGGAGCAGGAACCCTTCCCTAACCCAGGGGTCACTCGATAGTGATCAGAAGCGGGAAACCCTCCTTTACCCAGGGCTCACTGGATACAGATCAGGACAATGAACCCCTCTCTAACACAGGGATTACTGGATAGTGATCAGGAGCAGGAACCCTCCCAACACAGTAGTCAGGAGGAGGAACTTCTCCCTAACCCAGGAGTCAGTGGCGAGAGTACAGGAGCAGGAATCCTGATTTCTTTGTTTCCCTACTGGGGAAGAAAGATGTTTTCTGGATCATCGCTTGGCCTCATCTGACAAGTTTGCTCTGGGGTTGCACAAGACCTTTGCCATGGTAACCAGCAACATTAGCACTTCTCTAAATTTAATGTAAAAGCAGCTTTTTGCCAGGTAATGGGGGCTTTACTCTATACTGTATCTGGCCTGGGAGTGCTTAATGAAACCAAGTATATGTATCTAACCCACGCTGTTTGTCTCAACCTCAGGCATTCACTGTATCGGTTATTCTGATCTCGTAGATGTGCAGCATATCAAGAGGAGAGACATTGTTCTGAAGCGAGAGCTCGGTGAGGGAGCTTTTGGGAAAGTTTTCCTGGCTGAAATTTACAATCTGAGCCCAACCAAGGACAAGATGCTGGTGGCAGTTAAGGTGAGTGTGTTGTGTGTCCTGGAGATGACTCTTCATTCACCTCTTTACTATAAAACCTTGTTAGTTTATTGCAGACTAACCTCAACAGACATTACAACTTGATCATAGAGGACGTTGAGGAGGTTCTGGTCAGAGAACCTTCCCCCGAGGAAAAGGGACAGGGAGGAGAACGTAAATTCTGGTTCATAGAAGCAGACCTCAGTTAGCTAATCAGAGGGGACAGTAGGGATAAGCATGGTCAGGGCTATAACCCAAGTCCCTCAGCTGATAGGAGTTGAGGCGTCATTGGGAAAAGATACATTACGTCATAAAACATTACACTTTACCCAACCAAGCAAAAGATTCTTGCAGATGACACCTGAAAAGTAGTCCATTTCCAGCCATTGATTGGGTTCTCCTCCTTGAGATATCAAATATCTGTCAGACCATCACCATCACAGTATTCCTATGTGTTCCACTGCTTTTTTCCTGTACACTTTGATTCTGTCAGAGACAAAATGCCTCATTGAAGTCCCTTAACGATGCATCAAATTGAGTTCAGATCTTAACAGCTTATTCAAGCATTCCTTTAATCTTTTAATCGCTTCATGACTCAACGCTCCTAAATTCCCATATTAATCTTATAGCCTCCTTCTGAACCCTCTCTAGTAATAAGATTCCTTTTGAAGCAGGTGAATAAAACCGGACACAGTATTTTGGTTTCACAAGCTTAATATAATCTCTAAAACCTGGGTGCCCTGTGCTGCTGTTGTATGCCAATGTTCTCAGCTCTCCCCTGCTCTGTTACCTCCTGTATATTTCCACTCAACGCACATACCACATAACCTTTCACTTGCCAAATTTTATCACTTGATATTTACCTGTGTTAAACTGCATCTGCCACTTCTCTGTCCACAAAAAACAACCTGTAGCTTATTTTAACTGACTCTGCCCGGCGTAAAAGGGGTAGTAGTAGCCTGACAATGGCATTGGGTCACCAACAGCCCTGCTAACACTGGCGTTCCAGCCGCTGCCATCTTGGGTAGGGTGCTCGGAGGGGGCGGCCGGAGCGCCCGCCTATTTCAAGCGGGAGGCCAATTTTAATATGCAAGTGAGGTACAAAGGAGGCCAATTGCAATTATGAGGGATAAATGAGCAGAGCGTGCGCCATGCAGCATTGAGCGGCCTAACCGGAGGTCTTCGAAGCTGGAGGCTGCTAAACAAAAACAGCCTGAGGAAATTTTTAGCTTGCTCCTCCTGGCCACACAAAAATACCCCAGCCCGCTGCTGGCCCTCACCAGAATCGCATTTCTTCCCCCGCCCCAGCTTCCAACTATCTGCCGGCTTTGTGCAGGAGTCGAACAATCTCTGCCTCCCTCCCCAATCGGGGAGCTGCCTTGGGAGAACTGGTTTGGACTCACGCAGCTGGCCGGCCACATGCAAATAAGGCCTGAGTCTCCAAACAGCTTGGACCTCATGGCGGTTTCGGTTGGGGGAGGGGGGGGGGAACGGGTCCAACTCCACCCCCTGTCCGCCCATTATGAGCCTAAACTGAAAATGGGCACCCACATCTCCAACTCCTTTTCATTTTGTGCACGTGGGTTCTCATCATTTGCCACTGCTTCCATTTTTATGTCACCTGCAAAATTGAACAGCCTCCAGTCTTCAAGTCACTTAGACGTCACCTCATCCCCCCTTCTCTAACATCCCATCTGCCCATCACCCCATCCACCACCTTATTCCATCTCATCTCATCCCATCAGTAATTTCTATGTTTGAAAACAAAATTTTAATTCGTGCACTAATTGATTCCATTAAAAAGTTCTCAGGAAGGGCAGATAACTTAAGGACAATGCTTGTGACTTGCATCCATTCATTCTTCCCAAAATCCTCCCTATCAAGTATATAAAAAAAAGAAAGACCCGCATTTCTAAAGCACCTTTCACAACCTCAGGACGTCCCAAAGTGCTTTATAGCCAAATAAATACTTATTGAAGTGTAGTCACTGTTGTAATTTTGGAAATGCGGCAGTCAATTTGTGCACAGCAAGATCTCACAAACAGCAAAGTGATAATGACCAGATAATCTGTTTTTTAGTGATATTGGTTGAGGGATAAATATTGCCCAGGACACCAGGGAGAACTCCCCTGCTTTTCTTCAAAATAGTGCCATGCGATCTATTACCGCCACCTGAGAGGGCAGACGGGGATTTCGGTTTAACATTTCATCCGAATGCCGGCACCTCCGACAGTGCAGCACTCCCTCAGTACTGCACTGGAGCGGCAGCCTAAATTTTTGTGCTCCAGTCTCTGGCTCGAGCCCCCCCCCACTTCTGGCTCAGAGGCGAGTGTGCTACTAACTGAGCCACACTTGACACTACATAGATATATAACACACCTGGTAGAATAGAAGGGACAGTGGATTAAGTAGACAGCCAACTGACTCTCTCTCTCTGTCCCCCACCCCCAGACTCTGAAAGATGCCACTGTCTCTGCACGGAAAGATTTCCAGCGAGAGGCAGAGCTCCTCACCAACTTGCGACATGAGCACATTGTGAAGTTCTATGGTGTCTGTGTGGATGGTGACCCTCTCATCATGGTTTTTGAATATATGAAGAATGGAGACTTGAACAAGTTCCTGAGGTGAGTGTGTAGCCTGCAAGCCATGAGAGCAGCAGTGGTGTATGACAAAGAAAAGATAACAGAGAATATCTTTAGGCAATTTTGAGAGTTGCTAATTTAATTTTTTTCAATGCCTTACATTTTCTAAATTCTTAATTGTAAGCATTCAAGGTTAGATAATAGATTTTAATTTAATTGCAGAACGTACAGCGGGGGCTAGTTTCAAAATAATTGCATTAATGTAAATGTAATTCAGCACCTCTGTAAATGGTTTAATGCTTTTCCCTGATTCATTTTACTGCATGTTTTGTTTGTGTGTCTATGAGGCTCTTACAATTGATTGGAGGGAGGGGCTTATTCCAGAGGATTGACTGGAATGGTTCCCTCAGTGAAGGAAAATCCGGACAGAACACAGATAATCTGGGTTACTGGTGATGTAAATTAAATAAATATCCACCCAACAGACTCCCCCTTATATTAGGTGCACTGTCAGCGTGCAGTAACTTTATGGTCGGTTTGCAGCCAGCGCTGGTCAGCTTACAGTGACTGTCCAGTCAATTGTGGTCAGTTTACAGACAATGTCCAGTCAGTTTGTGGTCAGTTTCTAACGAGTTTACAGTCACTGTCCAGTCAATTTGTGGTCAGTTTACAGACAATGTCCAGTCAGTTTGTGGTCAGTTTCTAACGAGTTTACAGTCACTGTCCAGTCAATTTGTGGTCAGTTTACAGACAATGTCCAGTCAGTTTGTGGTCAGTTTCTAACGAGTTTACAGTCACTGTCCAGTCAATTTGTGGTCAGTTTACAGACAATGTCCAGTCAGTTTGTGGTCAGTTTCTAACGAGTTTACAGTCACTGTCCAGTCAATTTGTGGTCAGTTTACAGACAATGTCCAGTCAGTTTGTGGTCAGTTTCTAGTGAGTTTACTGTCACTGTCCAGTCAATTTGTGGTCAGCAAATAAATAAAAAAACGGTGGCGGGCAGCACAGCTCTGTTGATGATTAGAATCAGCAGGTCCAGGCAGGATATGGGTCGGACCCGGTGAAAAACTGCACCGTGGCCTGTGTTTCGCCAAACCCTACTGGCCCCACAAAGAAATCATCAACATTTACCCTGTAGGCTTCTTGCCTGCGAGGTTTACAGAGCAGGTTGCCTGTGGCAGAGGCCCTGCACAGTAGGCCATTAAAATTTCATTGGGATCCTGTCTGAAGTGATAGGACCCTGATTTGCATAAATTTATGAGGCTCCTTCCTGAGCCAGTTGGGTACCTCAGCCTCCCAAGAAAAACAGCGGCATTAAAATGGCGGCGGGGCGGGGAGCGAGCGGTAAGTGTAGGGCTTCCATTTTAACTCCCATTCCATCTGGTTTCCACTTGGTGGAGGGAATTAGAATTCTCCTTGCATTGCACTGGTGATTATATCACCAACGCGATGCACGTACATCTTGGAATTGATTTAATCATCCAATGTAAGCAACTAAGGAAATTGGTTTAAAAACGGGAGGAGAAAAAATAGAACATTTTATATAAAGCAGCAGAGCCGGGTAATTTAATTTCTGCTGGCATTGAACGTTAAATTTGTTTGTGGTGCGGCTGAGCATAAATATCGACTCAATTTCCCCCAACACTTATTATCTCTTTACTGTGGGTTTGATGAAGTTTGACATCAACTGCAAAATGTCTCAGTGCAGACATCTGTTCAACAAAAAAAAATGTTCCAGGAGGATGGTGCATCATTTTTTTTTACATTTATTTTCATTTAACAGTAGCATGTAGTGGGTTTCATTGCAGTGTAGATGTGCAGTGGAAACAGATTTACCATCGTTGAGGTGCTGGGTTGTGATTTAGTTTAACTGTGCGTTTTTATTCTCTTGCTATTCTTTAGCAATGTTCCAAATAACAACTGATTTTTACTCATTTTCTCCAAATTAACCAAGGTACAATTTTTTCTTCCCCGATTTTCTCCTGGTTTTTGGCACTAAAAAAAACCTGAAAAACACCCAGCAAACCCAATTTTTAAATCTGCAATATATACGGACATGAACAATCCTTACCTGTTACAAGTAACATTTTCCTTTTAAATGGCTCCTTAATAGTCCAATAGAAAGTTCTGATCAGGGAGGAGATTGAATAATTAATCTTCAAATGGTAGAGGTATTGTCACCTCTCCTTGCAGTAATGGCAATAATGCGCGGGGATACAAGAGTAAGACTCGGGGATACAGGGGGTCATTCATGTCAAATCCTTTCTTATTAGCATCAATATTAATGGGGGAGACTCTCAACCGCTGGCCTCCCGTTTCTTGCCTAAAAAACGAGCCCCTGGCAGTTGAAAGTCTAGTGGGGCCCTCATGCACCCATTTGCTTCCCCCCCCAACTTTCAGGCCCAACACTCCCACCCAAATCAGGGTCCTACGTCGGTTGTAAGACCCCATGTGCAACTTTTAAGGAGAAAGGGTGAAGCATGGATGGTACAGGCCAGTCCCACTTGCTCCAGACATTGAGAGGCCTTGAAAGGACCACTGGAGGACTGTCCCAAAAAGCAAGTTTTTTTTTATTCGTTCATGGGATGTGGGCATCGCTGGCGAGGCCGGCATTTATTGCCCATTCCTAATGGCCCATGAGAAGTTGGTGGTGAGCCGCCTTCTTGAACCGCTGCAGTCCGCATGGTGAAGGTACTCCCACAGTGCTGTTAGGTAGGGAGTTCCAGGATTTTGACCCAGCGACGATGAAGGAACGGCGATATATTTCCAAGTTGGGATGTTGTGTGACTTGGAGGGGAACGTGCAGGTGGTGTTGTTCCCATGCGCCTGCTGCCCTTGTCCTTCTAGGTGGTAGAGGTCGTGGGTTTGGGAGGTGTTGTCAAAGAAGCCTTGGCGAGTTGCTGCAGTGCATCCTGTGGATGATACACACTGCAGCTACGGTGCACCGGTGGTGAAGGGAGTAAATGTTTAGGGTGGTGGGTGGGGTGCCAATCAAGCGAGCTTTGTGCTGGATGGTGTCAAGCTTCTTGGGTATTGTTGGAGCTGCACTCATCCAGGCAAGTGGAGAGTATTCCATCACACTCCTGACTTGTGCCTTGTAGATAGTGGAAAGGCTTTGAGGAGTCAGGAGATGAGTCACTCGGAGCAGAATACCCAGCCTCTGACCTGCTCTTGTAGCCACAGTATTTATGTGGCTGGTTGTTAAGTTTCTGGTCAATGGTGACGGTGGGGGATTCAGCGATGGTAATGCTGTTCAATGTCAAGGGGAGGTGGTTAGACTCTCTCTTGTTGGAAATGTTCATTGCCTGGCACTTGTCTGGCGCAAATGTTACTTGCCACTTATCAGCCCAAGCCTGGATGTTGTCCAGTTCTTGCTGCATGCGGCCATGGACTGCTTCATTATCTGAGGGGTTGCGAATGGAACTGAACACTGTGCAATCATCAGTGAACATCCCCATTTCTGACCTTATGATGGAGGGAAGTCATTGATGAAGCAGCTGAAGATGGTTGGGCCTAGGGCACTGCCCTGAGGAACTCCTGCAGCAATGTCCTGGGGCATTATAATGGGCCTTAAAATAGTTTGTTGTGATGCCAGGAGAAGCAGATGTGCTTCTTTGGGCCCACAATAATTTTCCGGCCTGTTGCTGGCCTGTTCTCGTCTCCCTCGGGTTACCAACCCTTCAGGATTGTCCTGGAGTCTCCTGGAATTAGAGACCAATCTCTTGGACACTGCTGCGAGTAACCAGGGAAAAAAATCATAGCAGCATTAAAAAAAGTGTTTTTGTTTTCATTTCCTTTTAACACTTTTATTTATTAGTTATGAAAATATTGGAGATGGGGAAAAAGCCCATTTTGATTGGGCAAGGAGGTTGGAGGTGTGAGGTCATGTGATGAAACCTCCAGGAATACGTCAAACCAGAGTTGGCAACCCTACGTTTATCCCCCGCCCCCCCCCCCCCCCCCGCCCCGAACAACGGGCCTTACTTGCCAGCAGGCTATGGGCAATAGCAAGTCAATTTTGCTCCTGAAGAGACCGTTGAGCTTTGAGATAAATGAGATGGAAGTCCTAGATGAGCTGAAAGGGCATAAAACAAATAAACCTCTTGGAACAGATGGTATTTATCCCAGAGTGTTGAGAGAGACAAGCAAGGAGATTTGCAAGGCGCTGATAATGGGCACTGGGAGGTACCAGTAGATTGGAAAACACTAATGTGGTGCCCATATTCAACAAGTGTGACACTACAGACACGGGCAACTACAGACTCATTCATCTTCAATTCTATGTAAAGTAATTGAATCAAATATCAAGGATTATCTGTACCACAACAACCTAGTAAACAACAGTTAAGAACATGGCTTTAAATGGCAATGATCCTGCTTGACCAATCTTCTTGATCTCTTTGAGGAAGTGACAACCTAAGTCGATTGTGGTAAACGCTACAACGTTGCATACGTAGACTTCCAAAAGGCATTTGTAAAAGTTCCACATGAAGTATTGCTGGATAAACTCAGAACTGTGGGAATTCAGGGCAAACTTAGGTATGGATAAGAAGTTGTCTGAAAGGTAGAAAACAATGGGTATTGGAGGGGTAATGTCAGGGTGGAGGGAATAGACCAGTTAATCCAATATCTGGAATAGGAAAATATTGAAGAACAGAACATTGATAGAGGCTGAGAAACACCCAGCATGGGTTTACAAGTGAAAAGGCAAGCCCCATAGGTCTGCTGAAATACTTTGAAGGCTTAACTGAATTAATGGATCTAGTGGCTATAACTTAATTGGATTTTCAGAAGACATTTAATTAAGTTCCACACACAAGGCTTTTAAAACTGATCAAAGTTCATGGAAATAATGGCAAATTAGTTAACTGGGCTGAAAACTGGTTTGGCAATAGGAATCAGATGGTGATGTTAAATGGACAAGGTTCTAACGAGTGGAGTTCTGAAGTGGTCTGTTCCAGGTCACAGCTGTTTCTGATGCTCATAAATTATTAGGAGGAGAATATTTGTAATATTATATCATTTGCCGTTGACACCGCCCCATCTGGCCAGATGACTAGTCTCATAGAGATTGATAGCATTCGGGGGGATCAAATTAAGCAAATTTATTTAATTTTTAAAAATCCAAATAAATGAAGCAGTTAGGCAATTATGGCAGATGGATTTTAATATTGATAAATATAAAGTAATTCACATTGAAACAGCTCAATCCTTCTTACACAGGCTAATCCTGAACCTGAAGTCATACCCACCAGCCCATCTTAGAATGGATCCATACAAGCACCAGAGTATCAAATGCTGGGTACCTACACATCACTGGACCTGCAGTGAACATAATGAGGATAACTCACACAGCATCTTCCAAGGGATTCATGCACTCGCACCTAGGAATACATACACACATAGATTACCTACATAGATTACCAGAGGTACTTTCATATGCAAAATATAATTTGAGAAGCCATGTACCTTTGACATACATACAGTGTTGAAAATAAGCCAATAATGAGGCACCAAGGACAGCCATATTATAAGTAGCCTGAATTGAGCTAAAATCAGATCTCAATCAATGAGCTTGGATGGAATCAAGCTCAAGTTATTGCTACTTCATCCCTCAGTGCCAGTGACCAGGAGCCGCACTGCTTTAGGAGCTGTATTGGAGAGTTCAAACTCAGGATGAGGGTTGAACACTGTCTCTGCTTTTGTTTCCCCTGATGTCAAACTTTTGTTTTCCCAATGTCTCTGATTCCAAATGAATAAAGATTATACAGATATTGTATCCTTCATAATTTATGAGAGTGACTTAGAGATCATCGGCAGAAAGATTTTACAGTTTTACAAAGATTAGGTTTTAAAGTAGGGAGACACAACGGGCTCAGTTGAAAAGGTGTTGATGTTACATATGTGTTTCCTGCATTGCGAAGGATGTTGAGTCTGATTGATGGGGGGGCTTAGAATGGGACAGAGAATTGATGAAAGCACCAAGCAGCAACCGAGCTCCCAGTCCCCCATGCCCATTCTAGAGCAGAGCCTGTTCAATCACACATCAGCCTCATTGGCAGACAATTTTCACCAACGTTTTAATAATAATCTCAGAAAGCTTGAGGTATCTGAAAGTAAAAGGGCAGCAGCACAAAAGATATGTGAGGAAGTGAAATCGTGTAGCTTCAGTTTATTAAAAGAATTATGAGAGATTCCTGCAGGGACTTGTGTTCCTTAGCGGTGTCTCTGATGTAACAAAGCTCTCTGGTCACAGAGAATGCACTTATACAGACACATATATACACACTCAAATACATATAAGCACATATACACACTCAGACACATACATATAAATGCTCACATACACACAGTGATACGTACAAACACTCACATGCAGACACACATACAGGCACTCAGACACACATATACATGCAAACACTCACCCATACACGCAGTCACACATCCACACACATACATATAAACACACTCACATACAAGCACTCTGACACACATACACATACTTACACTCACATACATAAGCTCACATGCAAACATACACAGATTTACATTCACATATAGACACCTGCATATAGGCACTCACATACATGCACACACACTCACCATACAGATACACACACTCACACACAAAACACACTTACACTCATTCGCATACATACACTTAAGCACACACGTACAAACACATGCACACATACTGTCTCTCATATACACACATTTACAAATGCATTCACACTCAGGCACACTCACGCTCACATAGATACACGCTCACACACAAAACACACATATAAGAACATAAGAACATAAGAAATAGGCAGGAGTAGGCCAATCGGCCCCTCAAGCCTGCTCCGCCATTCAATAAGATCATGGCTGATCTGATCCTAACCTCAAATCTAAATTCATGTCCAATTTCCTGCCCGCTCCCCATAACCCCTAATTCCCTTTACTTCTAGGAAACTGTCTATTTCTGTTTTAAATTTATTCAATGATGTAGCTTCCACAGCTTCCTGGGGCAGCAAATTCCACAGACCTACTACCCTCTGAGTGAAGAAGTTTCTCCTCATCTCAGTTTTGAAAGAGCAGCCCTTATTCTAAGATTATGCCCCCTAGTTCTAGTTTCACCCATCCTTGGGAACATCCTTACCGCATCCACCCGATCAAGCCCCTTCACAATCTTATATGTTTCAATAAGATCGCCTCTCATTCTTCTGAACTCCAATGAGCAGAGTCCCAATCTACTCAACCTCTCCTCATATGTCCGCCCCCTCATCCCCGGGATTAACCGAGTGAACCTTCTTTGTACTGCCTCGAGAGCAAGTATGTCTTTTCTTAAGTATGGAGACCAAAACTGTATGCAGTATTCCAGGTGCGGTCTCACCAATACCGTATATAACTGCAGCAATACCTCCCTGTTTTTATATTCTATCCCCCTAGCAATAAAAGCCAACATTCCGTTGGCCTTCTTGATCACCTGCTGCACCTGCATACTAACCTTTTGATTTTCTTGCACTAGGACCCCCAGATCTCGAAGGGGCTCTCGATATAAACACTTAAGCACACACACACACATACTCTCTCATATACACAATTTACAAATGCACTCTCATGCACACACGCTCACAAACCTTCCTCTTTTTTTTTCCTGTAGATCATCCCTTGTTGTTTCTGATGATCTTTTAGTGATTTCTTCGAATGGTTGAATCTTTTAAATGACAAATGGGTGTCGTAATCTCCAAATACAATCAAGTGTTGTCCTGCGGAACGACCACACAAAATTGAAAATTAGTAAGTTAGGAGCAAGAAAAGAAGTTTGAGGAACTGTTGTAATATTAAACATCATGGGAAGTGAGCAGGAGAGTAAGATTAGACTAGGTGGGCTCATGTGAAGAAATGCACCAGCGCGGACTTGATTGGTGGAATGCCCTGTTCCTGTGCTAGAACGTTCTGTGATTCTATGAACTATAATTTAATGTCTTGCAAGAAAGTGAGAGATTTGAACATTATGTTTTAGTTTACATAGATATTTCCTTTTTGTTTGCCATGGAGACCGTTTCCGACTACACATCCCCCTGTAACTGGGAGGACAAGAATATACTGAGTCACAGTCATCTCCGTGACTACCCCAGTGCCTCTGGGCAATGTCGGTCTCTCTCAGAGTTAGAATAGTTGTGACCGAGGAGCTCGCCCAACTCAGTTAGAAAGGTTAGGTTTAGGAATGACACCCAGCCCCATTGGTTTTTGGAGGCAGGCATCAACTACTTCAGCTCTGGACTCACGCCGCAGAGAAATCCTATCCACAAATAAATGGTCTTCTCTTTATTTCTCTCTGTGTTCTTCCATCTGACCTTGTTGCGTTGAATCCCCTGGCCCTTGCCTCCAACCGAATGTATCTCTCTCACATAACCCCCAAGCATTAAAGGATCTGGTTGGCTCCAAGTGATACCATTGTTTGCAAGATTTGTTTTCATTTTTGGGGGTCTCTAGCCTTCGAGTAAATGAAGGTACCATCTTATTGAGTTAGTGTTCAAAATAACATTTAGCTAAAAAAGACTTAATTTGTGAGATCTGGTGGAATTTTGTTTAATTGGGGCAGTTGTACAAGAAATATAAAAGACTAAAAGCTGCATGTTAAAGTTGATGTTGACACGGACTCTGTCAACCACTGAGGAATGAGGTAATAATTGCATTTGGAGTGGAACCAGAGGCTCAGAGCCAGAATTAATTGGAGTGCAGGTGCGGTTTGTACCATTTGCAGTGGGTCATGTAAACAGTTGGTTCTTTTACAACAAAGATGTTGCTTCACGGTCCCTGTTTATTGCAATAATCATCAATTGCAATTGTCATAAAAGTTATGATAGATCAACAGAAAAGAGATTAAAAGGGGACCATAACAAGGTTTTAACAATTACAGAATGTTTAATTTCCACAAAAAGTGTTGGAATTAATGATGTGTTACGTTATTTCAATTCTTGTGATGCAGTTGAAGCCTCTTAATGATCATTCCCTAGTGTCTTCGTAATGTCGCTGTCAAGCAAAGCCTATCGGCATTGTTTCAGTTATTAAGGGATTTAAAGTGCGGGGGTAGCACAGTATCAGAGCGAGCTACTTCACTCAGATTCGCTCAAGGTTGGACTTCTTGAACAATAATGCACGTCGGGAATATTTTAAGTACAGAATCATTTATTTAAATTAAGGATTCAGAGCATTTTGCAGGACCCGTTTCCGATTTTCGATTGCCTTTGCGCTGAACTCGCACAGCACAACGTGGCACTAACAGGCAGGAAGGACCCCATGGGATCAATTGGACCACACAAAATGTTAACTGTCATTCTGGTGACTTGGGTCGGGCTTCAAACTCAGAGGATTACAGTCAAATGGAGCTAACTTGTCAGGTCTGAACTGTTCCTGGTATCCTCATTCCTAGGCTGAAATTTGAAAGAAAGTATCCTCTAAATAGAAATCCCTCATTAACCTAATCCTGATCACCAGCATCAACTGTATCACTGCGCTTTTAAAAACGATTTTCTTTACTATAATATCTATGGCATTTTTACACTTGAGGTGGTTTTCTGACAAGTTTTCCACAATTTAAGATGTGCTTGTGGTTGATTCGGCTGTTGGTGACGGCCTTTCCTGAATATTTTCTAAACACCTTTTCTGTGGAACAATAAAGTGACTCATTAATTGGTTCAGCTGGTCTCTGATTAGTGTTTGACGTCTTGTTCCACATCTCAATGTCGGTATCGGCTTGCTTTCTTAATGACGGCTGCATAGAAAACAGCATCTGCTTCCAAATCTGCTGAGGTGTGTGTGTGTGTGTGTGTGTGAGGCTTGTGCGCGTGTGTGTGTGTGTGTGAGGTTTGTGTGCGTGTTTGCGTGAGGTTCGTGTGTGCGTGAGGTTTGCGTGCGTGTTTGCGTGAGGTTCGTGTGTGTGTGAGGTTTGTGTGCGTGTTTGCGTGAGGTTCGTGTTTGCGTGTGTGTGCGTGAGGTTTGCGTGTGTGCGTGAGGTTTGCGTGTGTGTGCGCGAGGTTTGCGTGTGTGTGCGAGGTTTGCATGTGTGTGCGTGAGGTTTGCATGTGTGTGCGCGAGGTTTGCGTGTGTGTGTGAGGTTTGCATGTGTGTGCGTGAGGTTTGCGTGTGCGTGAGAGGTTTGCGTGTGTGTGCGCGCGAGGTTTGCGTGTGTGTGCGCGTGAGGTTTGCGTGTGTGTGCGCGTGAGGTTTGCACGTGTGTGTGCATGTGTGAGGTTTGCGTGTGTGTGCACGTGAGGTTTGCGTGTGTGTGCACATTAGGTTTGCATGTGTGTGTGTGGTGGGTATGAAGTTTTCATTATACGCCTGAACTGTGAGAAATATCCAGCAGTACAATTTTTCATTAATTCCATTTTTAATTCTACATTCTGCTCTGCCACACTTGGATTGTTACTGGGAGAGAGCATTTTGAGCTCTCTGATACCAAGGAGAAGTCTTGGCCAGTGTCTGAAATTCAAAGATAGGCTTCAAGTCTGACTGTTCTCCAGAGATCTGATGAAGGAACCCACCTGAAACATTAGCCTGCCTTTTCTGTTTCTGATGCTGACTGATCTGTGTATTTCCAGCAGTTTGTTTCTGATTCAGATTTCCAGCATTTGCTATTTTTTTTTCATCAGTTCAAATTGTGGTGATTCCAAAAGCAGCAGGTTCCCAGGCCCCTCATTTATTACTGCTTCTGCTATTCCAATTCTTCAAGATAATTCCACATTCATTTTTATACAAATTTCTCCCCTAAGAATGAGCTGAAGATGTTGTCAATTTCCAATCTATTGCCAATTCCATACATTCTTTCAGCTACATTTCCATTTCATTATCATTTACTTGTCATCCAGTCAGTTGCAATTGTAAACAGAATCATAATCTCCATCAGATGGCAGAAGAGCAACTGACTTATTTCATTGTGATTTTATTACCAAATGCTTTAGCTGTTTGTCTGAAGACAATTACATGATATTAGAGTGAGATTGTGTGACTGTAATTGTGTGTTTATTGCCACTTTCACTTCTGATAGATCTGCAGTAGTTTTCAAATTTTCACAGTTAAACTTGTGGAGCACCAGCATTTAATAAGAACTTGCCTAATAATCTCCACTAGGTCCTGTATTGATTGGAGTATTGTGAAAGCTGCCTAGAATAGGAAAGAGGAATTACAGATCTGGAGACTGCTGCTATATCTGAAATTAAATTTTTACTTGCATCAACAAATACTGAACCCATGTCAGTTGTAACAGAATGGTTACATGCTCAGTATAGCTTATTCTCTGTTTCCTTATCTTCTTTGTCCTTTCGTTGTTTTTGCAGAGTAGCTGAGCTTTCAAATCTCAGCCCTTCAGGAATAAAGTGTAAATCCTCTTTATTACATCGTAAATAAAAAGAAAAAATGCTGGAAACACTCCGCAGGTCGGGCAGCACCTGTGGAGAGAGAAACAGTGTTAACGTTTCAGGTTGATGACCTTTCATCAGTTCTGCTTCTGTGTTTCCAGCATTTTCTCTTTTTATTTCGGATTTCCAGCATCTGCAGTATTTTGCTTTCCACTTTATTAATTTCCCAGCATCTTAACTATAAACACCAGCTCCAGACTGGGCAGACGAAGTCATTTCATGCGAATTACTCCATCAGTCAATTTCATCAGAAAACAGAGTAATATTTTCTTTAAAATGCTTCCTCTTTTTGCTGTTTGGTTTCTTCTCCTGTAGAAATATTGAGAGTTAATTAAATCTACAATGCCTATCCATCTGCAACACTGAAGCTTTTATTGATGTCGTACTTTTCAAAAATCAAGTCTCGACCTCTTTAAATTGCTTTGTTAAATTTTGTGGTCCAGAACGCAAGGGGTTCAGGACTGGAGAGCAGATAATGGATTGGAAATTACATTGAGCGGCAAACACGTTGCTCGCCGCTGGTAAGTAACTAACTCCGCCACAAACCTTTCGCTCTCTTCTGGACGTCATCTTGCTTTAACTGAGAGCTGCGGGAATGGCAGCGGTCGTTCACAGGCTTCTCTGAGCATTGAGAGGACCAAAGGCAACATGAGCAGTGAGTGGTTGTGATCTGGAATGTACTGCCTGAGGGGGTGGTGGAGGCAGATTCAATCGTGGCTTTCAAAAGGGAATTGGATAAGTACTTGAAGGGAAAAATTTGCAGGGCTACGGGAAAAAGGCAGGGGAGTGGGACTAGCTGGATTGCTCTTGCAGAGAGCCGGCATGGGCTCGACGGGCCTAATGGCCTCCTTCTGTGCTGTAACCGTTCTAAGATTCTACATCCTCTCCATCAATCAGCTTGAAGCAAGCCACGCTGTGAGGACCAGGAAGTGCAGTTCATTCACAAACTGCGCAAACTAACAAGCAGGAAGTGCCAGACAAGATTAGTAAATGTACAATAAAATGAGAATAGAGAATGCATAATAAAGAGAGGGTAAGATTAAATGACTGAGATAAATGTGCCAGAAAGAAAAAGTAAAAAAAAATTAAATTTTTTTATTACTTTTTTTTAAATGTCCCAAACTATTAAAATCAGGAGTAATGAGACTCTACATTTTAAAAGGTTAATTTTTGATGCCAGAGAGGTCGTTTTGAGAATCCCTACGTGGTCAGTTTTTAGTAAAATATTAAAATGCCTATGTGGCAAAGAAGCAGAATGCAAAATGGTTAGAAAGGGTTAATTAGTTAGTAACTGAGATTGATACAAGTGGCCTGGCCCTCCTGCTGGGCCATATGTTTGCTTAGTCAGCAGGCCTGCATTGTCTTATCAATGTAGAGTCTTTGATGTGATTCAAGGACTGGTCTGAATGTCTCCATGTTTATGGCAGATCAATATAGGTAACGAGCTTAGCCAAAGTTGAAAGACATTCCAGGTTGGGAGATAAGGAATAGAAGGAACAGGGAAGAACATTCCAAGTTGGAAGGTGAGGAAGTATCCCCTTTGATGTCTAACAGCAGCATGATCAGCACATGGACGATTTATGATTGGCCGGAAATAATGTAACCTCGCATGGCAACCTATGCCCGGCTTATGATTGGTGTTGACCCTCATTAAGTATGTTCCAACCCTATTGATTAGTATAAAAACGTGTGGATTTCTGTATGTTGTTGTTCTTGCTCTGCCAGCATAGAGGGACTCTATCAGGAGTCCAAATCAATGCTGCAGACTAAGAACCCTGCTATTAAAGATGTGTTGAACTTTAAAATGTATTCGACTTCAGTTATTACTGAACCAGACTGAGGGGAAAGAATCCGGATCGTCAGTTTGACAGTCATTAATACTTACCACGCTGTTAAAACTTAGTTTAGACCTAAAAAACTCAGCGTACCTGTTCTGTGGCGAGATCCCACTGATGCCATTGTGTCTTAATGCGCGGAGCATTCGCAATAAGCTAGATGAATTAACAGCGCAGATAGATATTAACGGTTATGATATAGTTGCGATTAAGGAGACATGGCTGCAGGGTGACCAAGGATGGGAACTGAACATCCAAGGGTATTCAATATTTAGGAAGGACAGGCAAAAAGGGAAAGGAGGTGGGGTGCATTGTTAGTAAAGGAGGAAATCAATGCAATAGCGAGAAAGGATATTGGCTCGGAAAATCACGATGTGGAATCTGTATGGGTGGAACTGAGAAACACCAAGGGGCAGAAAACGTTAGTGGGGATTGTCTATAGGCCCCCAAACAGTAGTGGAGATGTAGGGGAGGGCATTAAACAGGAAATTCGAGACATATGCAAGAGGGTACAAATATAATCATGGGTGACTTTAATCTACATACAGATTGGTCAAAAGAAATTAGCAATAATACTGTGGGGGAGGAATTCCTGGAGTGTGTACGTGATGGTTTTCTAGGCCAATACGTTAAGGAACCAACTAGAGAACAGGCAACCCTAGACTGGGTATTGTGCAATGAGAAAGGATTAAGTAACAATCTTGTTGTGCGGGGTCCCTTAGGAAAGAATGACCATAACATGATAGAATTCCTCATTAAGATGGAGAGTGAAGTAGTTGAATCCGACTCTAGGGTCCTGAATCTAAATAAAGGAAATTACGAAAGTATGAGGTGCGAGTTGGCTATGATAGATTGGGGAACTTTACTAAAAGCGATGATGGTGGATAGGCAATGGCTAATATTTAAAGAATGTGTGCAGGAATTACAACAATTATTCATTTCTGACTGGCACAAAAATAAAACAGGAAAGGTGACTCAACAGTAGCTTACAAAAGAAATTAGGGATAGTATTAGATCCAAAGAGGAGACATATAAAATTGCCAGAAAAAGCGGCAAGCCTGAGGATTGGGAGCAGTTCAGAATTCAGCAAAGGAGGACAAAGAGATTGATTAAGAGGGGAAAAACAGAGTATGAGAGTAAACTAGCAGGGAACATAAAAACTGACTGTAAAAGCTTCTATAAATATGTCAAGAGAAAAAGATTAGTGAAGACAAATGTAGGTCCCTTACAGTCAGAAATGGGAGAAATTATAATGGGGAACAAAGAAATGGCAGAACAATTAAACACATACTTTAGTTCTGTCTTCACAAAGGAGGACACAAATAACCTCCCAGAAATGTTAGGGAACCAAGGGTCTAGTGAGAGGGAGGAACTGAAGGAAACCAGTATTAGTAAAAATAAATAGTGCTAGGGAAATTAATGGGGCTAAAAGCTAACAAATCCCCAGGGCCTGATTATCTACATCCCAGAATACGAAAGGAAGTGGCCCTGGAAATAGTGGATGCATTGGTGATCATCTTCCAAAATTCTATAGACTCTGGAACAGTTCCTACAGATTGGAGGGTGGCAAATGTAACCCCACTATTTTAAAAAAGGAGGGAGAGAAAAAACAGGGAATTACAGATCAGTTAGCCTAACATCAGTAGTGGGGAAAATGCTAGAGTCTATTATAAAAGATGTGATAACAGAACACTTGGAGGGCATTAATGGGATTGGACAAAATCAGCATGGGTATGAAAGGGAAATCATGCTTAACAAATCTACTGGAGTTTTTTGAGGATGTAACTAGTAGAGTAGATAGAGGAGAACCAGTGGATGTGGTGTACTTGGATTTTCAGAAGGCTTTTGATAAGGTCCCACACAAGAGGTTAGTGTGCAAAATTAAAGCACAAGGGATTGGGGGGAATATACTGGCATGGATTGAGAATTGGTTGACAGACAGGAAACAGAGGGTAGGAATAAACAGGTCTTTTTCCGGGTGGCAGGCTGTGACTAGTGGGGTACCGCAGAGATCAGTGCTTGGGCCCCAGCTATTCACAATGTATATCAATGATTTGGATGAGGGAACTAAATATAACATTTCCAAGTTTGCAGAGGACACAAAGCTGGGGTGGAATGTGAGCTGTGAGGAGGATGCAAAGAGGCTCCAATGTGATTTAGACAAGTTGGGTGAGTGGGCAAGAACATGGCAGATGCAGTATAATGTGGATAAATGTGAGGTTATCCACTTTGGTTGTAAAAACAGAAAGGCAGATTATTATCTGAATGGTGATAGATTGGGAAAAGGGGAGGTGCAACGAGACCAGGGTTTCCTAGTACACCAGTCACTGAAAGCGAGCATTCAGGTGCAGGAAGCAGTTAGGAAGGCGAATGGTATGTTGGCCTTCATTGCAAGAGGATATGAGTACAGGAGCAGGGATGTCTTACTGCAGTTATACAGGGCCTTGGTGAGACCACATCTGGAGTATTGTGTGCAGTTTTGGTCTCCTTATCTGAGGAAGGATGTCCTTGCCATGGAGGGAATGCAAAGGTTTACCAGACTGATTCCTGGGATGGCAGGACTGACGTATGAGGAGAGATTGGGTCGACCAGGCCTATATTCACTAGAGTTTAGAAGAATGAGAGATGATCTCATCAAAACATATAAAATTCTAACAGGACTAGACAGACTAGATGCAGGGAGGATGTTCCCGATGGCTGGGGAGTCCAGAACCAAGGGTCACAGTCTCAGGATACGAGGAATGCCATTTAGAACCGAAATGAGGAGAAATTTCTTCACTCAGAGGATGGTGAACCTGTGGAATTCTCTACCACAGAAGGCAGTGGAGGCCAAGTCATTAGATGTATTCAAGAAGGAGATAGATATATTTCTTAATGCGAAAGGGATCAAGGGATATGGGGAAAAAGCGGGAACAGGGTACTGAGTTAGACGATCAGCCATGATCATTTTGAATGGTGGAGCAGGCCCGAAGGGCCGAATGGCCTACTCTTGCTCCTATTTTCTATGTTTCTATTAGTTTGTTTCCAGCTGGGCAGGAGAGAAAATTGGCACTGGTCTATTGATTGCAGCCAGTGAGCTCCCTTTAACGTGAGGCTTGAAGATCACCGGGGAACCAGGAAGAGCAAGTTCAGGATTTCCGCGTTTGACTGCGCATGTGCGTTCACCGGAACTTGCTCTTCGATTTCGCCATTAATAACAGTGAGCGCTGTTATTTTAAAAGCAATTTCCAGCCCAATGATTGCATTGTTCACACTCAGGAACAGGACCAGGGTGCAGAATGGATTACATGTTGGGTGAATCTGGGTTTAAAGTTGGATGAAGGTTCGTTTAGATTTTGGATGGAGCTAGGGTTAGAAATTGGGTGAAGCATAAGTTAGATGGAGGGGAAAGCTGGGTTTAGACAGCAGGTGAAGCTAGGGTTAGAGATTAAGTGAAGCATTGGTTAGATGTTGGATATGCTCAGTTTAAATGTTTAGCTGAAGTGAAACTGATGGCAAATGTCAGATGAAATTGGTGTAGAAGTCTTGTGAAGTTGGAGTTAGAGATTGACTGAAGCTCGGGTTAGAGGTTAGCTGAAGCTGGATTTCATTATCTGAAGCACTGCTTATGTTTTAGGTTAAGTGTTTAGTGAAGCTCGACTTAAATGATTGATGAAACTGGGATTTGTTGTTGGGTTAAATGGGTTAGGTGCAGCTGGGATTAGATGTTGAAATTTAAGTTAGCGGCTGGGTGGGCTTGGGTTAGAGGTTGGCTGAAGCTCATGTTAGACATTGAATGAAGCTAGAGTTAGAAGTTAGGAACAACATGGGTTAGATGTGTGAAACTCAAATGTCTGGCAAGGCTGGGTGATACTCTGCTTAGATTTTGGGTTCAGCATGGGTTAGAGATTAGATAATGCTAAAGTTTAGAGGTTCAGTGCATCTTGGGTTAGATAGAAGAAGGAAAGAGAAACTTGAATTTATATATCATCTTTCACATCCTCAGGACATCCTGAGAATCAATTAATCATTTTTGAAGTATAGTCACTGTTGTTATGTGGCAGCCAATTTGCACACAGCAGGATCCTGCAAACCACAGTGAGATAGTGACCAGTTAATCTGTTTTGATGGTTTTGGTGTTTTTAATATCACCTTTCATGACCTCATGAACTCAGGACATCCTATAGTGCATCGCAGCCAATGAAGTAGTTTTGAAGTATAGTCATTGTTGTAATGTCGGAATGCTCCAAATGTTGGCTCCCTCCTAATCTTTCAATCCAAGTATGTGATTCTCCGTCCAAGAGAAAAAGATATTTGGCAAGGTCCTAGATTACAAACCCCACATTCTGTGTGGGTCCTAGATTACAAATCCCACATTCTGTGTGGGTCTTGGATTACAAACCCTACATTCTGTGTGGGTCTGGATTACAAACCCTACATTGTGTGTGGGTCTTGGTTTAAAAACACCATATTCTGTGTGAGTTCTGGATTACAAACTCCACATTCTGGGTGGGTCCTAGATTACAAACCCCACATTCTGTGTGGGTCCTGGATTACAAACCCTACATTCTGTGTGGGTCTGGGTTATAAACCCTACATTGTGTGCGGGTCTTGGTTTAAAAACCCCACATTCTGTGTGAGTTCTGGATTACAAACTCCACATTCTGGGTGGGTCCTAGATTACAAACTCCACATTCTGGGTGGGTCCTAGATTACAAACCCCACATTCTGTGTGGGTCCTGGATTACAAACCCTACATTCTGTGTGGGTCTGGATTACAAACCCTACATTTTGTGTAGGTTTTGGATTAAAACCCCACATTCTGTGTGAGTTCTGGATTACAAACCCCACATTCTGGGTGGGTTCTCAATTACAAATCTCACATTCTGTCTGGGTTCTGAATTCAAACCCTAGTTTCCGTGTGAGTCTTGGATCACAAACCTCACCTCCTGAGGCTGAGCTTCTCTACTGGTTTCCATTAGACGTAACACCCAATAAAAGAAGAATACTGGATTGTGGGTGAGGGAGTCACCGAGGGACCAACCCGGTTATTTTAGAAGAAAGGTGAAAATGATTCAAACTGTTTCTTAGAACATTAAAAGAATGAATTCAGCAGTTAAAAGGAGTCAATCCATATCTAAGGTAATTAGTGTTAAATCTGACAGGTCACTCACTCAACTGAAACTGAATCTCAAGAGGATGTATCTGGGGAAGGTTATTAAGTTAATCATCACTGGAACAGGCGAGGCGGAGGAATCCTAGTTAGAAAAAGTTACTGTTTCCTTTTATTAAAATCCTATCAGAACAACTGATTTCTGTGTACAGAGCAACTAAATGACAAAGCTTTAAACATTGGGGTTGTGCGAGCAAGTTGGTAGCTCATCCGCTCTCCTGGAGGGAACCAGGGGAGACGTTGAGAGCCTACAGCAGAAAACAAGGGAAACGCTTTGGATGGGTGAATTGGCACTAAATGATTCCTTCAGACATGAACACTGGCAACCTCAGAATGTAACCCCTCTGAGGAAAACTTCACTTCTATTCTGGCCAGGTCACATTATTTCACAGAAAATTCAGGAAGTGTACCGCAAATCAGTCAGCACCTATACAGAGAAAAGACAGCTTATGGCATTTCAGGTCTGTATCACTCATTATACCTCAGCAAAATTGCCATAACCTGTCTTTTCTCTTCACAGATGTTGACTGACCTTCTCTGTATTTACAGAACATTCCGTCTTTATTTCAGATTTCCCACATTTGCAGTTTTTCCTTTTACTTAACATTATTTCATCTTTGCTGCTGAATTTCTGGAACCTCCGCCCACTCTCCTAAGCTGAATTATCCTGAGTTTTTTGTGTTCTTCCCTGGCCTAGATGAGTTTCTATAATTATCGTGCCTATTAAAGCCAATCTTCCGAGATTACCCACAGCTACATTGTGCTTTCAATCATGTTCCTACAGGAGATGGCTGTTTGAAGCCTCCCTCAAATCCCCTTACTATTTTATTGTTAAGGAAATTTTTAAAATGTGACAATTACTGGCCCTTTTCCTTCCTTAGTGGATATTGCAAAACTGACTTCCTTGAGGTTCCTCCCAGTCCCGGTGTATGTTCGCCAAGTTGGGTTTATTATGTGGCAACATTCTATAAACAGCAAGAGGCGATGGCAGCTGATTGCTGTGTCACCACTCAGCTCCACCATAGTGAAACATGCTTTAGACAGAGTGGGACAGCACTGCCCATTCTGTGCTCCCTGTGATTTTCCCTTTCCAGAAATGTTGGATTTAGCTGAGCCCATGGAACCCCAAACAGAAGATCGCATCATATGAGGCTCCTCAAAGGAATGCTCAGTGACTGCTGCTTAACTATTTGTAACAGGTATAAGCAAACACTTGATATGAGGGGGAGAGGTGTTAGTGTTGTTGCGGGACTTCCTGTTTCCCTCTACACAGGTTTGCATTACTGTCCAAGTCAAGCAAATCTTATATAAACCCTACAGTAGAAAACCAGGGAAACTCTTTGGCTATGAAGTCAATTGGAGTAAATCTGAGACCATTTTGGGCACAGAACCTTAATTTAGTTAAAGACCCTTCTCCATCTCCAGAACACCGTGACATGTAACTCACAGACTGGTTTACACCAGACGTGCCACAAGACAAACAACTATGCGATAGGGTCTAAGAGCCAGTAGTTGTTGGGGGGGAGTCTAATCGTTGCACCATCTTCCCTGAAGCCAGCATAATGTGATTTTCTGCCTCGAGACACCCCAAAATGTTGGGTAAACTGATTGCAGGAGCAATGTGGTGTTTCTTGGTGGTACTAATACTACTAGAACAAAAACAACTCAATGTAGCACCTTTGACATAGAAAATTGTTCCAGAGATATAATCAAAAAATGGATGCCAAACCAAAGAAGGAGATATTAGGAGGGCTGACCAAAAGCTTGATCAAAGAGGTGGGTTTTAATGAGGGTCTTAAAGGAGGAAAGGGAGGTGGACAGCTAGAAGGGTTTAGGGAGGGAATTCCAGAGCATGGAGCCTGGGTGGTTGAAAGTCTTCTTGATGAGGTTGTCTGTAGATGGACAAATAGCCACAGGACAAATTTGTCTGCCAGCAACAATTCAATGCTTTAATTCCAGTGTAAGAAGGTAAGAGTGTGAATCCCATGTGGACTGCTATCTGTTCCTTAAATAAGTGAGCATTTATTTACACTCAGCACGTCAATCAGTCTAAGACCCCAAAGCCATCAGACAGCAATAATTTGCATTTCTGTACTGCTCCTCATGCACAGAAAGATGTCTCAAAGTGCTTTATATTGAGAAGAGGGCAGAAGGGAGAATTGAGGGGGTTATATAGGCAGTGTTCCGTTACTGTAAGGCTAACATTATGAGACAAATGGAATTCCTTGGTCATTCTTATAAAATCAGACATTACAGCACAGAAAGAGGCTATTTAGCCTATTGTGCCAGTGCTGGTACTATCTCTTCAACTGGAGCTATCTACTTGAATCCCATTTCCCTGTTCTTTCTCCATATTCATATTCTTTTTTTAAAAATACTTATCCAATTCTTTTTTATGTGATACTACAGCAACATGTGATAAAACTGTTCATGTTCTAATAACCCTCCATGTAAGAAAAATGTTTGCAGAGGGACCATAGATCCCTGAAGGTAGCAGGGCAGGCAGATAAGGTGGTTAAGAAGGCATACGGGATACTTTGCTTTATTAGCCAAGGTAAAGAATATAAGAGCAGGGAGGTTATGCTTGAACTGTATAAAACACTGGTTAGGCCACAGCTTGAGTACTGTGTACAGTTCTGGTCACCACATTACAGGAAAGACGTAATTGCACTGGAGAGGGTACAGAGGAGATTTACGAGGATGTTGCCAGGACTGGAGAATTTTAGCTATGAGGAAAGATTGGATAGGCTGGGGTTGTTTTCTTTGGAACAGAGGAGGCTGACAGGCGATTTAATTGAGGTGTATAAAATTCTGAGGGGCCTGGATAGAGTGGATAGGGGGGACTATTTCCCTTAGCAGAGGGGTCAATACCCAGGGGGCATTGATTTAAAGTAATTGGTAGAAGGATTAGATGGGAGCTGAGGAAAAATGTTTTCACCCAGAGGGTGGTGGTGGTCTGGAACTCACTGCCTGAAAGGGTGGTAGAGGCAGAAACCCTCATTGCATTTAAAAGCAGCATGGATGTGCATTTGAAGTGCTGTAAACTACAAGGCTATGGACCAAGAGCTGGAAATTGGGATTAGGCTGGAAAGTTCTTTTTTGGCCAGCATAGACACGATGGGCCGAATGGCCTCCTTCTGTGCTGTAAATTTATTCTATGATATTACGAAGGTTCTGGTACAGTGCCAGATGTGTGCAATCCCAATGCACATTTACGTTTCTTTTAGGGGGAAATGGAGTGAATGTTTGTGCTCATCAGGGACAGGGATGTCAGTGCTAGAGAGTGAGACATGTTTCCACCCAGTGCCAACATTGAGCACAGGTCAGAAGGAGCATAAATCTCCCCGTATCTCCCCTAGCGAAATGGCTCAAATCCACCTTCAAAAAAGCACTTGTACCAGATTGACATGAATTCTTGCACTTCCCACATCAACTTCTCTAACTGAGGATGTAGTTTTCTGCTGCAGTGTATGTGAGTTTATAATGTGGCCTCCACACAACAGGAAGTGGGTTGCGACTGCCTCAATATCATGCTTCCATGCTATCAGTCTGGGCTGTGTTGAATATCGATTCCAGTGATGGGAGCACTTTGTGAAGCTGCTCTTTAATCCTATAGACCAGTTTCTGCACTGAGAAGCCTGGGTAAGCAGGAAAATTAATGGATATGGGGAGCGAGCGGTGCTATGTGACTCATGGACAAAAGCACTGGTGTAAACTTGGTGGACCTAATGGCCTTTTTCTGTACGAACATACGAACAATGACAGACAGGAAAAGACCCACTGATCCATCCAGCCTGCCCCACACAATTGTGATACCTCATGTATCACAATATATGCACTCAACACCACACCCAAAACTCTCCTGGGAGAGGCAAAAAAAAGATTAAAAGCCCAGGCCAATCTGTGGAAAAAAATCTGGGAAATTCCTCTCCGACCACCACCCCCCCCCCCCCCCCCACTCCACCCCCTAGGCAATCAAAACTAGTCCAGGAGATCACTCTAGCCCTGATAAGTCTTTGCAGTACCTACCTTTTGTACGTGGTGATCTCCACCCCAGCCAGAGCTCCAGCTCTCATATTGTAACATGCTATGATTCTAAGCCATTATAACTTGCCCTTGCAGCTTTAAATTTCAGACTTTGGATTTGAAGGGCCTCCTCAGTTGATTCTGAACAAAAGTCCAAATTTACTCAACTGTTGGTCCATAGAATCAATTAGTGGCTGACCCATCTGTACAAGCAACGTTCCACATCCCGCTGCTCCCCCTGTAGTTGGGCATTAATCCTGCAGGGGGGGGGGGGGTCGGGCTGGGACAACAGGAAAAGTTGGCCCAGGACTGGAAATCCCATCTATTTATACTTTAAAAACTGTAAATAAAATTGTACTGAATTAAAGCTGCAACGGCCCTGAGGAATTTGCAGAATCTATTTTCCTCTGTAATGTCTTCAGCCTTAAGGCATTTTCCAGGGTAGCAGAACTGCAGCTTAAAGTATTCTCCAAACAATTGCTACTCCACATCTCCCTCTTAAAGAAAATGATGTACTTTTGGTTTATGACTCTCAGCATACTCGAGCTCCCTGCTGGGTCACACTGATTGTGTCTAAGATTTTACACAATTGATAAACTGGAGGTTTCAAGTGTCACAAACAGTTCCGCCCACCTGAATAACGTGGGTGGTGTTCACATGGAAATATTCATAAGGGTTTGGAAAACCAAGTCTCTCTACTATGAATTCATCCAGCCTGACTCTTTGCTGAGGTGGTAGAGGGAGGCAAATCTGTGGATTTATAGAACCTGAGTCAAACTTTTCTACCCATTTGAGCATTACGGCCCGAATTCCTGTGTTAAAGACTGCCCTTTGGTGTTCAGAAGCTTGATACCCTTCCTAAAAACTGTAATAATGCTTTTGACCTAGGGTTGCCAACTCTCCAGGATTGGCCTGGAGTCGGCAGGAATTGCAGATTAATCTCCAGGACACTGCTGCGAGCAACCCAGGAGAAAAATCATTGGGCATTTAAAAAAAATTTGGTTTTTTTCATTTCCTTTGAACACTTCTGCTTATTAGTTATAAAAATATTGAAGATGGGATAAAAGGCTGTTTGACTGACAGTCAAGAATCATCCAATTGGGTAATGAAGAGTCTTTTCGCTTTCCAATTGGCGTGGGAAGGAGGTGTGCCATGAGGATGGAAATGTTGGGGACTAGTGTGGGGGCAGGGCGGTTGAAGGCAGGTGGTCGTGTGATGAAACCTCCAGGAATACATTCAACCAGAGTTGGCAACCCTATTTTGACCAAGTAATTTTCTTCATGACTCTCCTGGATTCCAGCAAGCACAGTGAACTCAGCGCAACCATCTCAGTGTTAGAAACAAATACAGGCACCAAGGACTCATTTTCATGCCCGTGTACACGGCCTGTCACAGAGCTGCAGGCAAAACCACTGAAAGCTGAGATTGGGAAGTGAATGATTTCTTAAATATTGTGATTGCTGGTACGAAGCTACAACCACTTTGGGTAATTGGACAACATTCATTATCACCTGGAGTAAGTGGGAGAGAGTTAAAATGCTGCTTCTATATGCTGAGTGTGCACAAGGTAAGTAGCATTCCTGGGTGCAGTCTTATCAACCTAATCTATTCAAAGCCAACAGCAGGGGTTGTCAGTGGGAAAGGTCGGTGTTTTATTGCTTATTGTGTTTAGAGGAAATACTCAACCATAAAGGTGACCGATGCACAGAAGCAGTCTCTTTAATTTAAAAAGGCCTTCCTTCAGGGATTTTAGCTGTGCCCAGTGCCTCGTGCTTCTGCCATACTTCACTGATCCAATCATTCAGAAGCCACTAGATCATTGGCCCAGCAGGCCATGGAAATGTCACTGAGAAAACAATGGCCACAAATTATATTGTCATTGTTGATGAAAGGAATGAGGCAGCAAGTGGCTTCCTCCTGGAAGTGGCTGTCAAGGGGGAAATAAATAAACAAACAGGCTGCTTTCAGAGCAGGAAGGGAGAAAATGAAATGGAAGATCAAAGGTGCTGACTTACATGTATCATACAAGGAGCGAGCGCATGCTCTGTCAGACCCGTCACCATGATTGGCCGAGTAATTACTGGAGTTCCTCCTGAGCGGTAATTTTCTAGAGTGAACAAAACACAGTCATGATCAAGAGTTCACAGATTCTCTCTCTCACTCTCTCTGTCTCGCACAGGAACAAAAGTAGACCATTCTGCCCCTCAAGCCTGTTCCGCCATTCGATAAGATAGTGGCTGACCTGTACCTCAACTCCATTTACCCGCATTTGTTACATATCCCTCACTACCCTCACCTAACAAAAATCTATCGATCTCAATCTTGAAAATTTGAATTGTCCCAGCATCCACAGCTTTTTGGGGGATCGAGTTCCAGATTTCCACTACCCTTTGTGTGAAAAAACGCTTCCTGATTTCACTCCTGAATGGCCTAGTTCTAATTTTAAGATTGTGCCCTCTTGTTCTGGATTCCTCCAGCAGAGAAAATAGTTTTTCTGCATCTGCCCTATCGAATTCCTTAATCATTTTGAATACCTCATTCATACATACACATGCATACACACACAAACACTTGCTGTCTCCCTCATTCACAATAAACTGGGATGTTAAGTAATTGACCACTGGCTACAGTTAATCCGTTTTAGTTTCCCCCAATCTTTCCAAACATTGTCACAAATATGAATGAAAACAGGAAGTGAAAGGCTAATTGAAAGGTTTTGATGCCATCAGTGTTAGATTGTGAGTTTGATCGGAAAGAGACATGGTTGTTTATCAGAGGCAGTTATCGGGATTCGTGTAAATCAAGTTTTGAAGAGCTGCTGAGAAGTTCACAGAATGTACAACTCCAGATAACCTTTTAAAGCGTTGTTTTCAGCAAAACTATTCTATGAAATAAAGATAGACCTAAATTGCTCTTTTCCCATCTAAATTGAACTGATAATCAAATAGGCAGATGATAAAGATTCCAAGGCATTATTCAAAGAAGAGCAGGGAGTTCTCCGAGTGTCGTGGGGAACATTCCTCAAACAGCCAACAGGGCCGGATTAACTGGTCATTGATCTCATTGTTTTACAGAAAATAACTGCCACATTGTCTACACAGAGACCATCACTGTACTTCAGAGTCATTAAAGCTGTATGTGAAATGCTTTGCAATGTTTCTGAAAGGCGCTGTACAATTGCAAGTCTTTCTTCCAAATAAACGGCTTCATTCGCACATGTCCTGGGAGCTTTGCTTTAAACAAATAAAAAGGAAGGATCTACACCATCAGAAAAAGAGCAGGAGTAAGAGTGTGAGCCTCTCCACTAGTTAAGCTGATTGGCTTTACTCAGGCAATGATTACTCTGCAGTAATAAAGAGAGACTGCAAGTTCTGTCTGGCAGCTTTCTGCTCAGGGCCTCCAATGACATGGCATCCATTCTGTCACCCAACAGAACTCACAAAGAGGAATGTTCAAATCGAAGGTAGACAGGGCATGGAATTACTTTTTCAAAGTTTCTATTAACCAATGTTAGAAACCAGAGGGAAAACTGGAAATATCTGGTTTGTTTTGTTCCTATTTATGCATCAACATGTTTACAGCAAATATAAAACTAGGCCACTCAGGGTTTGCTCGGGTCCCAGAAAGAACAACTCAATTGATAAAAGAGAGAGCAATTCCACAACATAAACATCAAATTTAAACTCTGTACCTGACAAACATTTAAATTGTAGAATCTGAAATAAATGGTGGAGTTTGTTTCACCTACTTGAAAAAATCAGCTCAGCCCCATTATAACAGATTCTCTGGCCATTATTACATTGCCCATTATTACATTGCTGTTTGTGAGACCTTGCTGTGCGCAAATTAGCTGCCGCGTTTCCTATATTACAACAGTGACCACACTTCAAATGCACCTCATGGGCTGTGAAGCACTTTGGGACATCCTAAGGTTGTGAAAGGCACTATATAAATACAAGTTTATTTGTTTTTTTGTTTTTTCTACAGGATCTTTACTTATACACAGTGTGTTATGTGAATAGCCTCAGTCCTGGTTTCAGTGATCATCAACACTGAGATGAATTGAAAAGAACGAAGTGAACTAACTGTTCATAATACAAAGGATATTATTTACAGGGAGAGTAAGCTGAGGTCTCAGTGGAGGTGTACAAAAAGTTGCTTCTTTCCATGAGGTAGGAAGTGCAGCAGTTGATGAAGGTCGTGGCTAAATTATTAAATGTCTGTAATACTTTTCCAACACTTCTTACAATGCCGAGCCATTAGATTGAATTAAATGTCACTGGTTATTTGTAATGCATTGGAAACACTGCATGCATGTGCATAAACATTCAGCATACACAGCATTATCCCCTCAGTTAAAACAAGTGAATATTCAGTAACAGCATGATTGCAGGCTTCACTGCACTGCTGTAAGTAGGGAAGAGCAAACTGTCATAAAACATAAAGTGGTTGCCCACAGGAGTCAGACTTTCAGTTCCCAGACATTGCTTGATTTGTAGAGACTGGTTAATGTGTGACCCTGCAGCCAATACAACATGGAATACTCCCTCATTGCATGAAATCCATTATCAAATTTCTATGAGTGAAGACATTTCTAGAAGGCAGGAGTTGTCACCCAGTAAGAAATCTGGTTTCTGTCAGCCCTTCCTCCTCCTCTTCTTTTTCCCCTCTTATCCTTCCTTCATTTATCGGTAGAAGTGATTGGGGTGCTGAAGAAAGAGACACTTTAGGGTCCAACTTGTCCAAATCTGACAGGTTCAAACTCTGATAACTCGGAAATGTAGTAAACAATGTGGAGGATAGTAACAGACTTAAGGAGGACATAGACAGACTGGTGAAATGAGCAGACACATGGCAGATAAAATTTAATGCAGAGTTGTGTGAAGTGATTCATTTTGGTAGGAAGAATGAGGAGAGGCAATATAAACTAAATGGTACAATTTTAAAGGGAATGCAGGAGGAGAGAGAGAGACCTGGGGGTAAATGTACACAAGTCTTTGAAAGTGGCAGGACAAGTTAAGAAGACTTTTATAAAGCCAAGGATCCCGTATGCCTTTTTAAGTAGAGACATAGAATACAAAAGCAAGGAAGTTATGCTAAACCTTTATAAAACACTGGTTAGGCCCCAGCTGGAGTATTGTGGTCAATTCTGGGCACCATACTTTAGGAAGGATGTCAAGGCCTTGGAGAGGGTGCAGAGATTTACTAGAATGGTACCAGGGATGAAAGACTTCAGTTACATGAAGAGACTAGAGAAACTGGAGTTGTTCCCCTTAGAGCAGAGAAGGTTAAGGGGAGATTTGATAGAGGTGTTCAAAATCATGAAGGGTTTTGATAGGGTAAATAAGGAGAAACTGTTTCCAGTGGCTAAAGGGTCGGTAACCAGAGGACACAGATTTAACGTAATTGGCAAAAGAACCAGAGGCGACATGGGGGGAAAGAAAATTTACGCAGCCAGTTGTTATGATTTGGAATGCTCTATCTGAAAGGATGGTGGAAGTAGGTTCAATAATAACTTTCAAAAGAGAATTGGATGAATACTTGAAGGGGAAAAATTTGCAGGCCTGTGGGGAAAGAGCAGGGAAGTGGGACTAATTGGATAGCTCTTTCAAAGAGCCGGCACAGGCACAATGGGCCAAATGGCCTCTTTCTGTGCTGTATCATTATATGATTCTATGATTCTAAGTTGTCTCAAACCTTTCACAGCACAATCCATAAGGTTGTCCAGACTATTTATATCTGCACCAATATCTTCATTTTACAAATTTTCACAACCATGCAGCAACTTGTCATTGAAAGTACTTTCATTAGGACTTTAGGGAAATGACAAATCACTTCCATTAAAGCAATTATCAGAGTGAACTTCTCCACAGACAAAGCCCAGTGTCAATGAACCAGCCCCTAACGATTGGGAGAGATCGGTGATAAGATTCCAAATATTCAGGATTAAGAGACTGCTTTAAAACCTCCCCAGGATTTCATAATATTAATTTCTAGATGTCTGGATCTGGATTGAGATGAATTTTGTTCGCTCAGAACTTTCTGGAAGGTGGAATAGTTCCCTTCTAGGTATTTATCCTTCCCAGTAAAGAACGAACTTACATTTATATAGCACCTTTCATGACCACAGGACATCCTAAAGCACTTTATAGTCAATTAAGTACTTTTGAAGTGTAGTCACTGTTGTAACGTAGGCCTATGTGGCAGCAAGTTCCCACAAACTGAAACAAGATAATCTGTTTTGCTGGTGTTGGTTGAGGGGTAAATATTGGCCAGGTCACCTCTCCTGCTCTTCTTCAAATAATGCTGTGAGATCTTTTACATCCACCCGAGAGGGCAGATGGGGCCTTGGTTTGATACGTTACCTGAAAGACAGCACCTCCGTCAGCACAACACTCCTTCAGTACTGCACTGACATGTAGGCCTAGTTTGTGTGCTCAAGTCTCTGGAGTGGGACTTGAACCCACAATTGTCTGACTCACAGACAATAGATCCACCACTGAGACTTACACTAACATTTAAGATAATAAATGGTGTGGAAAAGATTAATCTGGAATATTACTTTAAAATGAATAGTGGAAGTAGGACAATGGGACACTGGGTTCAAACAGGTAAAGGTAATGATAAGGACTGATATCAGAGGTTCTTCTTCATGTCGAGACTGATCAACACTTGGAATGGACTTCCAGGCAGAGAGGTGAAGGCAAAATCCCTGGAATCATTTAATAAACAATTAGATGCAGCAATGGGAGAGCATAGGGTTGTACTGGATGGATGAATTAGGATGGGCTGAATGGCCTTCCTCATCCATAAGCATCATGTGATCTTGACAAATGGGTTCAAGGGGCAATCAGATGTGTTTCCAGAGCGAGAAGGGTTTCAGAGATATGGTGAGAAGATAATTCTGATATCTGAAAAGGGAAGGGGTTTGTTGGAATTAATGGCCTCATCCCGTTCTTAAAAGTTCTTATGATCAACTTTTTGAGTTAAAGAAATGTCATAGAACCACAAAAATATATGAAGTTCCAAGAGCTTAGGGCGTTCCCATCAAGGGGAGGGGTGTTTATCTATCAGGTATTCCCATAGAGCAATTTTATCCCCTCAAGAATTCCCATCGGGGATTTTATTCCCTCGAGTGCTCACATTGGGGATTTTATTCCCCTGCGCATTCTCATGGGGGTTTAATTTCCTCCAGTGCTGACATCAGGGGCCCGATGTTAGCAGGCCTGCGGGTTCCCGGCGGGGGGGCTATCGGGCGCATGGGTAACGCGCCGGGTGAAATGAGTGCGTCCCCCGCGCGATCACAGGATAATTGAAGTCATTTACCTGTGGTTACGGGTTTTCCGCTGCTCAGCTACGTGCCGGCGGCCTGCGCATGCGCAGTGACGTCTGAGTGATGGTGGAGCTCTATTTAAAGGGGCAGTCCACCAATGCTCCTCCTGCTGCAAACAAGAAGTAGCACACCATGGAGCACCCCAGGGGTAAGGCTGCCCCACGATTTTCTGACGACTCACTCCAGCTGCTGCTGGACGGGGTAAGGAGGAGGAGGGAGACGTTGTTCCCCAGCGATGGAAGGAAGTGCCCTGCCTCCGCCACCAGGAAGGCATGGGCGAAGGTGGCCGCGGAGGTTAGCAGCAGGGGCAACACCACAAGAACATGGATCCAGTGTTGCAAGAGATTCAATGATCTCACTAGGTCCGGCAAAGTGAGTACACTAACACATTCTCCCACACTCCATCTTCCACATCACCTCAAACACCTCACAACCCCTTCTGCACTGCCACCACAGTGCTCCCGCATCAATCCTCACAGCCACTCAACTATCATCCTCACCGTGCCTGCACGTACCCACCGTCCCTGTCCCCATTCGAACACTACCACACACCCCAATCCCCATACAATGGGATGGGCATGTGGCACACGCATCCTCCCATCCATCTCCCACACGCTCAACCCACCCACACCAATGCTTGAAGCGTCTCACAATGCAATCATCACTCAATCACGCATCTGTGTTTTTCCTTGACAGGAGAAGAGATGCAAGAACGCCTGGGAAAGGGCACGCACCGGAGGGGGCCCGCCACATGAGGTGGTTTTAACACACGCAGAGCTGGACGCCTTGGAGATCAGCCACACGCTGCATTGCCTGTCCGTGGCGGATGGCGAGGCTGGGGCTGCAGAAACGTCCGGTAACGGAAAGCTGACACTCAGCACTCATGATCGCGAATGATCTTAGCATCACTTGGCATCTGCCGCACCTCAACATTTGTCCACATGCCTGATATCGCCCTTTGTTCTCTTGCAGGGCCGTCTGCGAGCGCCGTGTCTGTGGAGGGCGATTCCTCAGAGGACATGCCGGTCTCTGAGGGTCCATCGTCACATATGAGCCAAGCATCCACCAGCGCAGATACACACACCTCGGTGGGTCCCCCTCCTCAATTAGCTGGGATTGCACATGGTGAGTCACCGCGCACATGTGAGCATGAGCAGACCCTGGTGGCAGGGGCAGCCGCGGAGGGTCCGCGTCGGTGGGAGCACTCTTCTCCAGGCTCTGCTCAGCTGGACCCAGATGCTGAACCCAGGGGGCCACCAGTCAAAAGGAGAGTCGTCGAGGGGCACCAGCACATTGCCGAGGTACTGGAAGAGGTGCCACACGCACTCTCCACAATCACGCAGGTGATGGAGGAGTCCAGCTCCTGCATGAGGGCAATGGTGGCACAAGTACAGGAGAGTATCGGCGAGATAGTGTCGCGGGTAGGTGCGGGAACGTCTGTGGTGGAGGAAAGGCTAGCCTCCCTCAAGCGTCACGCACAGCTCAACATTGAGTCCATCCAGGCCCTGACAACGGCTGTTCGGATTCAGGGTGAGCAACATTCTGCCGCCATAAACAGGCTGACAGATACATTAGAGGTGGCCTTGCAAGGTCTCACACAGGTCATCAAAACTGCCGTCCAGCAGGGTGGAAGGAGTGATGTGGGCCTAGGCCATGAGAGGGAAGATGGTGAACGGGGACATGGAAGTGGGGATGCTACTCAAAGTGCCCCCACGTCTCACCCGTTGCCCCCCTCTCAACCAGCACCCGCAATGGTGCCTCCTCTCCAGGTGGCCGAGTCTGCCCCTGCACAGGTGCAGGAGGAGCAGTCTGTGGAGGTGCCCTCACGGGCACCGAAACCCAGGGGGCGTCGGCCCAAAGCACCTACCTGGTCAGGGCACGAACAACAGCAACCTGCCACCACCTCTGCTGGAGCCACAGGGGTAGCACCACGTAGGGGTTCCCGCAAACGTAAGGCAAAGGTGTTATGAACACAAAGGGAATGCACCAGGGTGTATGACAATTTGTTATATTTTTATTTATAGTCGTTTACAGCACATACACAATAAACACAATTGTTCTCACCACTACTGCCACCTCTTGTCCATTCTTGAGCGGCTTGTGCAATAGGTCCCTTTCATGGGGCTCATCATGACGACGAACACCTGGTCCCACCCATTGGGTCACACTACAGTGGGTGCAGGAGTAATGGCACCACTGTTCCGTGGAGGGGGCTGGTATGGCCGCTCCTCTGTGCACGTGATGAGGTCTGGACGCCTCAGACAGTCTGATGTTAGGAGAACCGTTGACATATGAGTGCCTCCCTGGCCTGACAAGCATCCAGGTGAGCCGGTGTTCGGCCCATGGGTCCTTCCTCCTCCTCTTGCTCCTGCTCCTCCTCCTCCTCCTCCTCATCGTCGTCCTCAATATGGGTGACGGATGTGCATGGGGCCTCCTCCAGCGGCACCCCTCTCTGTTGTGCCATGTTGTGCAGGGCACAGCAGACAACTATAATTCGTCCCACTCTGAGTGGCGTGTATTGGAGTGCTCCCCCAGAACGATCAAGGAACCTGAAGCGCATCTTGAGCACCCCTATAGCCTGCTCAATTGTAGACCTGGTAGCAATGTGGCTGTCATTATATCGACGCTGTGGCTCGGTGATGGGGTTCCTCAGAGGTGTCATAAGCCACGTGTGCAGGGGATATCCCTTGTCGCCGAGGAGCCAGCCGTTGCCGGCGTTGAGTGGAAGAGGGGCGGGACGGTGGACTCCCTGAGGACGAAGGCATCGTGGCAGCTGCCAGGGTATCTGGCGCACACGTGTAGGAATCTCTGGCGGTGGTCACAAATGAGCTGGGCGTTCATGGAGTGATACCCTTTCCTGTTGATGAACAGCCCTGGCTCATGTGGTGGTGCCTGTATTGCTATGTGGGTGCAATCGATTACACCCTGCACCCGTGGGAAGCCAGCCACAGCATGGAATCCAACAGCCCTCTCCATCTGGCTGCGGTCATCCATGGCGAAGTTGATGTAGTGCGAGGCCCTGTGGAACAACCCATCGGTAACCTGCCTTATGCACTTGTGTGCAGACGACTGACAGACCCCGGTGATGTCCCCGGTGGCACCCTGGAAGGATCCGGAGATGAAGAAGTTGAGGGCAGTGGTGACTTTGACGGCGACGGGTAAGAAGATGCTGCTTGGTCCATCCGGGAGCAGCTCGTCATTGAGGAGGCTGCAGATGTCGGCGACTACCTGGCGACTGACTCTGAGCCTCCGTATGCACTGCTGCTCAGAGAGGTCCAGGAAGCTGAGCCTCGGTCTGTGGACCCTGTGGCGAGGGTAGTGCCCCCTGCGACGCATCTCTCTCTGCGGTTGCCCTCCCTCCTGCTGTGCAGGTGGATGTGCCACAGCACCGTGTTGGGGGGCTCCACGTGTCTGAGGCGGACGGCATGGCCTGCGAGGCGGCTGAGGCTGGTGATGCTGTTCGTCCTCCGAGGAAGTCAAGGCGGCCCCCATCTGGAAGGTGTAGGTCTGAGGGGTTCTGCAAGGTCGGTAAGTGTGTCCTCACACCGGGGTTGTGGTTCCACGTTGGTGAATCTTCTTGCTAGGAGGAGGGTGGTGGAGGGCAGGCGTTGCCCGATGTGACGGAGTGGCCTCCTGCGTTGGTGAAGGGTCTCCCCTCCCCCGCCCCACCTGTGGAATGCACCTTGGCAGCTGCCACAGGCTGCTGGCTGCAACACGTCCGTTTGAAGTGAGAGTGTTTCCCCCAGTATGGGAAACAGTCTCAGTTCAAGGTAAAATCCCACCCTTCCTAATAAAACAGCTCAATCAGGCCTGTAAACGACCTGAACGAGCAAGATAAATACTTAAAAGTGGCATCCCACTGGCTTTAATTGCCTGCGGGATTCCCACCTGCGGGGTCTGCGCGCGCACGCCGGCGCGTCCGTGGGGAACCCGGAAATGGGCGGGTTCGAGACGGGATCCGGTCCCGCTCCGGGATTCCCCGATTTTCGCCCCCCCCCGCCGAGAACGCACCCGATAGCGGGTGGTAAAATCAAGCCCCAGGAGTTTTATTCCATTGGGTGCTCACATCAGGAGTTAATTCCTCTGGTCATTCACGTCAGATTTTTTATTCCTCTGGGTAGTCATGTCGACGGTTTTATTCCTCGGTGGGTTCACTTTGCTGTTTCCAGTCTTTCACATGCATACATAATAATGATCTTTCCAAGGAATGGGCAAATGTTTTGAACCAATCTGTTTATTCTTGGAGAAATCTCAACTTCATCTTTGCATGAATTCTGGAGCTCTCTGTCTGCAATGTCACGTTAAAGCTTCATTCCCATAGGCAGTTATATTATCCATCATGTCCAAAACAGAAAGTGAAGCAAAACACTGACATTAGTACCAAGTCTCTCTGTGCATTTACCACAGATCAAGGGCTGCGTTTATAGTGGCATTTGTACTGTTGAAACATATCCTATTATTCCAGTCATCAATCCAATATCACACACAAGTTAATAAATAGGCAGTGAAACATCACTGTGCTGCTGCAGAGGGGAGAGTGACAGAAGCCCCAGGGACAGTATAGACATACAGAACAGGGAGAGATTGCAGTGTTTTGATTATAATTGTGCTTTCTGATTGAAACAGGTCACGAAGCTGTTAGAGACGAAGAAAGAATTTGTTATAGGGAAACAAGATGCTGTAGGAGGCTCTTCTGAGGTGGGGATGAAGGACATTGTTGGAGAGGAGTTTGTAGATGGAGCTTTACTTTGTATCTAACCTATGCTGCAGCTGACCTGGGAGTGCTTGATTGGATAGTATAGCGGGTAGCTTTCTATTGAATCCTTGCTGTCCCCGAGCTGGGAGCGCTTGATGCTGACACTGGATGCCTGAAATGGGAAAATGTCCCTTTCATTCCTCAGCACTTAACAGCTTGATGAGTGTTAGGTTCAAAAAAGGTAAAACAAGTACATATTTGGGTACTGGGAGAAAGTTCAGACATGAAACGCCTGATGTGATTCCAATCCATGAGGAATAAACCTGCCCCAGCTGCTTATTTTGGATGAGCTTCTCTGTGGGATTATCTTGTCCAAATGTTTTTATAAAATCCAATCTGTTGGGACAGTCAGATTTCAGTAGATTAGAGGAGCTTTGTGTGTGCAGTTACCCTGCTCACTGATTGTCCTCTTTACTGGTTTAACAGGGCTCGCGGCCCAGACGCAATGATTCTGGTGGATGGACAACCACGACTAAAGGGGGAGATGACCATCTCGCAGATGTTAAACATCGCCACACAGATCGCATCTGGTATGGTGTACCTGGCCTCGCAACACTTCGTGCACAGGGACCTGGCCACCCGCAACTGCCTGGTCGGAGGAACTGTGCAGGTTAAAATTGGAGATTTTGGAATGTCACGAGATGTCTACAGTACGGATTATTACAGGGTAGGTTCCTCATTGACTGCAGATCATTACAGGGTAGGTTCCTCATTGACTGCAGATCATTACAGGGTAGGTTCCTCATTGACTGCAGATCATTACAGGGTAGGTTCCTCATTGACTGCAGATCATTACAGGGTAGGTTCCTCATTGACTACAGATCATTACAGGGTAGGTTCCTCATTGACTACAGATCATTACAGGGTAGGTTCCTCATTGACTACAGATCATTACAGGGTAGGTTCCTCATTGACTACAGATCATTACAGGGTAGGTTCCTCATTGACTACAGATCATTACAGGGTAGGTTCCTAAGGAGGGAGAGAAAAAACACGGAATTACAGGCCAGTTAGCCTAACATCAGTAGTGGGGAAAATGCTAGAGTCTATTATAAAAGATGTGATAACAGAACACTTGGAGGGCATTAACGGGATTGGACAAAATCAGCATGGGTTTATGAAAGGGAAATCATGCTTAACAAATCTACTGGAGTTTTTTGAAGATGTAACTAGTAGAATAGATAGGGGAGAACCAGTGGATGTGGTGTATTTGGATTTTCAGAAGGCTTTTGATAAGGTCCCACACAAGAGGTTAGTGTGCAAAATTAAAGCACATGGGATTGGGAGGAATATACTGGCATGGATTGAGAATTGGTTGACAGACAGGAAACAGAGAGTAGGAATAAATGGGTCTTTATCCAGGTGGCAGGCAGTGACTAGTGGGGTACCGCAGGGATCAGTGCTTGGGCCCCGGCTATTCACAATACATATCAATGATTTGGATGAGGGAACTAGATGTAACATTTCAAAGTTTGCAGACGACACAAAGCTGGGGTGGAATGCAAGCTGTGAGGAGGATGCAAAGAGGCTCCAATGTGATTTAGACAAGTTGGGTGAGTGGGCAAGAACATGGCAGATGCAGTATAACGTGGATAAATATGAGGTTATCCACTTTGGTTGTAAAAACAGAAAGGCAGATTACTTTCTGAATGGTGATAGATTGGGAAAAGGGAAGGTGCAACGAGACCTGGGTGTCCTTGTACACCAGTCGCTGAAAGCGAGCATTCAGGTGCAGCAAGCAGTTAGGAAGGCAAATGGTATGTTGTCCTTCATTGCAAGAGGATATGAGTACAGGAGCAGGGATGTCTTACTGCAGTTATACAGGGCCTTGGTGAGACAACATCTGGAGTACTGTGTACAGTTTTGGTCTCCTTATCTGAGGAAGGATGTCCTTGTCATGGAGGGAGTGCAACGAAGGTTTACCAGACTGATTCCTGGGATGGCAGGACTGACGTATGAGGAGAGATTGGGTTGACTAGGCCTATATTCACTAGGGTTTAGAAGAATGAGAGGTGATCTCATTGAAACATATAAAATTCTAACATGACTAGACAGACTAGATGCAGGGAGGATGTTCCTGATGGCTAGGGAGTCCAGAACCAGGGGTCACAGTCTCAGGATATGGGGTATGCCATTTAGAACCGAGATGAAGAGAAATTTCTTCACTCAGAGGGTGGTGAACCTGTGGAATTCTCTACCACAGAAGGCAGTGGAGGCCAAGTCATTAGATGTGTTCAAGAAGGAGATAGATATATTTCTTAATGCTAAAGGGATCAAGGGATATGGGGAAAAAGCGGGAACAGGATACTGAGTTAGATGATCAGCCATGATTATTTTGAATGGCGGAGCAGGCCTGAAGGGCCGAATGGCCTACTCTTGCTCCTATTTTTTATGTTTCTGTGTTTCCTCATTGACTGCAGATCATTACAGGGTAGGTTTCTCATTGACTACAGATCATTGCAGGGTAGGTTCCTCATTGACTGCAGATCATTGCAGGGTAGGTTCCTCATTGACTACAGATCATTACAGGGTAGGTTCCTCATTGACTACAGATCATTACAGGGTGGGTTCCTCATTGACTGCAGATCATTACAGGGTAGGTTCCTCATTGACTACAGATCATTACAGGGTAGGTTCCTCATTGACTACAGATCATTGCAGGGTAGGTTCCTCATTGACTACAGATCATTACAGGGTAGGTTCCTCATTGACTACAGATTATTACAGGGTAGGTTCCTCATTGACGACAGATCATTACAGGGTAGGTTCCTCATTGACTACAGATCATTACAGGGTAGGTTCCTCATTGACTACAGATCATTGCAGGGTAGGTTCCTCATTGACTACAGATTATTACAGGGTAGGTTCCTCATTGACTACAGATCATTACAGGATAGGTTCCTCATTGACTACAGATTATTACAGGGTAGGTTCCTCATTGACGACAGATCATTACAGGATAGGTTCCTCATTGACTACAGATTATTACAGAGTAGGTTCCTCATTGACTACGGATCATTACAGGATGGGTTCCTCATTGACTACAGATTATTACAGAGTAGGTTCCTCATTGACTACAGATCATTACAGGGTGGGTTCCTCATTGACTATGGAAATTAAAGGTAGGTACCTCATTCACTATGGATTACAGGTTAAGTGCCTCATTCCCTACAGAATATAACAGGGTAGATACCTCATTCAATATGAATTATTACAGGGTAGGTGCCTCATTCAGTATATATTATTACAGGCGCCTTTCTCTAGTTTATCTCCCAACTCCACTGATCCCCTCTGCAAGGTCATCTTGTCTGTGACCAACCTCCTGCTCCATTCCCACTAAACTGCTGACCAGCCAACTTCCCTTCCTGGCCCTCATGCCAAGCTATCATTGTAAATGATTCCCTATCCTCATGTACTGTCCCCTTCCCTTTTAAAATCGCTGTCGTCAACTCCCTCCTCAAAATATCCACGCTTGACCCCTCTGTCCTCGCAAACTACTGTCCCACCTCCAATCTCCCTTTCCTGTCCAAAGCCCTTGATCGTGCTGTCACCTCCCAAATCCATGCCCATCTTTCCCGCAACTCATTGTTTGAATCTCTCCAATCAAATTTGTGCCACTGCCACATCACCAAAATGGCCCTAATCAAAGTCACAAATGAAATCCTCTGTGACTGTGACCATAGTACATTCCTCCTCATCCTCCTTGATTACACAGTCAACCACAACATCCTCCTCCAACACCTCTCCTCCATTTTCCAGTTGGATTGCCCTCGCTTGGTTCCACTCTTACCTATCCAATCTTAGACAGATCATCTCCAGCAATGGCTTCCCTTCCCATCCCTGCACCATAACCTCTGGAGTCCCCTAAAGATCTATCCTTGACCCCCTCCTCTTCCTCAGCTACATGCTGCCCCTTGGTGACATCGTCCACAGGCATTGGGTCAATTTCTACACGTACTCTGACAACACCTAGCTCTACCTCTCCACCCACCTACTGCCTCTGTGTTGTCAGACTACTTGCTCGACATCCAGTCTTGGATGAGGTGCAATTTCCTCCAGTTAAACATTAGGAAGACTGAAGCCTGCCTTCAGCTCCACCACAAACTGATTCCATCCCTTTTCCCAACCATTGTCTCAGGCTGAACCAGATTGTTTGCAATCTCAGCCCTGAGCTGAGCTTCTGACCCCATATCTTCTCCATCACAAAGACAGCCTACTTCCACCTCCATAACATTGCCCGACTCCGTCTCGATCTGAGCCCATCTGCTGCCGAAACCTTCATTCATGCTTTTGTCATCTTCAGACTTGACTATACCAATGCTGTCTTGGTCGGTCACCCATCCTCCACCCTCTGTAAACCTCAGCTCATCCAAAACCCCGATGACTGTACCCGTTCCCGCACCAAGTCCCACTCCCGCCACCAAGTCCTGCTCCCGTCATTCTTGTCCTTGCTGGCCTACATTGGCTCCCACTTCCCCAATGCCTCTGATTTTCCCCATGCCTCCAATTTAAAATTCTCATCCTTGTGTTTAAATCCCTACATGGCCTTGTCCCTCCCTATCTTTGTAACCTCCTCCAGCAGTACAATCCTTCCCGAACTCTCCATTTGTCTGATTCGGTCCTCTTGTGTAACCCCCATCCCAATTATTAGTTGTTCCTTCAGCCACCTAGCCCCATGCTCTGGAATTCCCTCCCTAAACCCCTCTGCCTCTCTACCTTTAAGACCTTCTTTAAAACCTAATTCTTTGACTAAGCTTTTAGTCACCCCGCCTAATAACTCCTCCTCCTTTGGCTTGGCATCACTTTTTTATTACGCCTCTGTGAAGCACCTTGTGACATTTTTCTACTTTAAAAGCACTATATAAATGTAAGTTGTTATTGTTCCTGCATTATTACAGGTTAGGTGCTTCATTCAGTGCAGATTATTGCAGGGTTGGTGTCTCTTCAGTACTGACTGTTCTAGTGTCAACCTCTCTATTTCCCTTTAAGAAGCTCTCATTATTCTTATTCACTGGGAAGTTTATATTTTTCCAAAAACAACCCCCCGCCGCCACCCCCCGCCTCACTGCAGGGTTTGTCTTACAGCATTAGTATTGCATCCCAGAGAGACTGTAGCACCAGTACATGTGAGACACTGCCAAATGGGACTGGGCCACTGAGATTGGCACATGATGCACTGCTGAATGGAAGGGACCGTCAGTTACATGAACAGAACACCAGAATCTGTTCATCACTCTAAGGAACTGTGTGACAGGGAGAACACCACTGTCATATTTAACATCATCAGATCTGCCAATGTTGTATAAACCACCTCCTGTTTTTGGAGAATTTGCAGAGAATCTGTAAATGTGATATAATTTGATTAAAAAAACATATCTAATATTTTTCGATTTAGATGTTCCTATTCTATTTCAAGCAAGTTGATATCATATTGAGCCATACAGACCAGAGTGCCAGGTTTATCCCTGTTCTATGCTGAGTTAAGTGGTCCTGCCAGGATGGCAATAGCAGTGCAACAGTCAGTCTCAGTGCCACTGGGCTAGGGAGGGGAAATATCATCCAGGGTTCCTGCTCCTGGTGGAAAGGGCACGTGTACAGACTTTGATTGTGCAGAGATTCAGGCTTGGCTATGATATCCCCTGCTGATGCGCAAGGGGTCATTTTAACCTAACTCGCCCGGCAGAAAGCTGACGGGATCGGGTCGGTCGCCTGTTTTACACCCCACCAGATTTTACTCTCCATTGACTTTAATGGAGAACAAAATTGGGCAGGGTGTAAAACGGGCCAACCTGAACCCGTCCGTTCCCCACCCAGCGACTTAGGTTAAAATGACCCCTTTACTGTCTAGACTCGTGAAGAATGGCCACTGGTCGACATAGAGGACATCACCCAGCATCAAGAGTCAACACCTTCAGAGAGAAGAGAAAAAAATCAGGGAGAAATGTGCATGAACATTTGGACTATAAGAACATAAGCATAAAAAATAGGGGCAAGAGTAGATCATACGGCCCCTTGAGCCTGCTCCGCCATTCAACAAGATCATGGCTGGTCTTTTACCTCAACTCCAATTTCCTGCCATATCCCCATATCCCTTGATTCCCTGAGTGTCCAAAAATCGATCAATCTCAATCTTGAATATATTCAATGACGGAGCATCCACAGCCCTCCAGGGTAGAGAATTCCAAAGATTACATAAGAGGGAGAGGAAATTTTCAGATAGTTTTAAAATGTTGCCCCAATTTCACTGCCTAACACCTTCTGCCTGTTGAATAACCAACTCTTCAATGCAAGGTTTGATGGGATTTCCATTCCAAAATGGCTACTCTCCAAAATGGCTGCTTTACTTGGTAAAAAATTTAACCATCTTCTTCCAGTCCACAGGGACCTCAGCAAAACATGTTCTACTCTTAGTCTGACTCTGATAGGTGTTTTATCTTCTCTCTGTAATGCTCGCAAAAACCTAGTGTAAAATGAATTCAGGCAGTCTCAGTACAGCCCCAGTGTACACCAGCCCACAGACCAGAGCTTCCTTCCAATTCAGCATGCCAGTAATTGGCACTCATTTGGCAGTGTCACTCAGGGAGACCACAGAGGTAGCTACATCAAAATGGAAAGGTCGCATCACCGCTGTCCCACTTTGCAGTCAAATGTGTGAGGTTGCCACAGATGAACACCCTCAGAGCAGGTGTGGGAGGACAGGCCCAACACGGTGCCTGTCCCCTACTGAGCCTGATTGAAGAGATTGCAATCCTCTTTCTCAATACAGAGTGAACACAGAGAATCTGAAGGGGATGACTGATGGAAGTGACCTGTTCTTCAGTCTGAGCACATTTTTTGTTAAATACCAAACCGTTACATCAACTGTTGCTGTCCAATCCTACTTAACAGAAATCAGATGTCTGTGAATCAAGTCCCTAGGGCATCACTTAACAACCATTTGCCTAAAATTAAATGATAGGTCATTATTGAAGTATTTAATATTAGTTTCACTGGTGCATGAAAGATGTATTCATTTAAATGAATCAATTGTAGTGAATCCTTGGCTTTGCCCTGTGCTTGTTGCTATAAAGTCAATTAGAGGGTGTTTGATACTATCTGGGACCCAGATCATTTCACAATTGTAAATTACCACATGTAGATTTAATTATTCCAGGATTTATTAGACACTGCAGCCCGCTCTCTAGCAAAACAAAGGCTCGTTGCTGCGGTCATGCACCAAGCAACAAATTCAACAGAAACGAATTGAGTTTGAAGCCTTCGGGTCCCTTGGGTTCCTGAGTCCTCGTTTCTTCAAGGTTTTGGTCTTATTTATTCTTCAAATAATTTGTCACAGTTTTGATTATTTTAAGCGCTGTGACATTTTTTAAAGCTCCATTGTGTGCAGACCGTCAGCGTGGGAAACACGATTGGCACTTTGAGAACAGGACTGTGAATGGTCACACCAGCTGCTGACTGTCTGTTTAACTTTCACTACCTCAGCCATTGTTAAAATCTCAGGCTGTTATAAGCAATGAATTCAGTGAGCACTAAGACCTTGGGGAATCCTTACAGCATTGCTGTAGATCCCATTAGAAATCTTTTTGCGTCCTCCTACTTCTCAGTCTATTAGATTAAAGGCACCGTGCATACCATCAACTAACATTAAAAAAAAGCCTCAAAATACATTCATTTGATGCACTGACTGGGACTGTGCCCTTTCCCTTTGCGACCCAGAATTCAGCCCAGACCGATGTGATGAGAATCTTCTGACAATCTAGTTCCCAGTGGGCGCTGGCCTATAGCACAAAACTGCCCCTTACTCAGCAGTAATTTGCAAGTTCCCTTAGAGAGGCCATAGGATGCAGGAGGAAATGACCTTGTTGTGGAGGGGAGAGGCCACTGTTGTGGAAGGAAAGGTGCTACTTGTGAAGGGGAGAGGCCACCATTATGGAGAGGTCACTGTTGTGGAGGGGAGAGGCCACTGCTGTGCAGGGGAGGCCTCTCTGTTCTGACACTATGTTGTTTCTCAATCTATCCAGTGTCTAATTTTATTTTCTTATAAATCTGCCAATAATTGTGTTAGCTGTGCTCTGTGAGAGGGTTACAAGATTCCTTGGTTTGAACAGAGTAGAGATGGCTCAGTCGAATTCTGAGATTGCTGTGTTGTTGATTACCAATTCAGAAACACACATCCCATCAATATCACTTACCATTCCCATAGTGAAGCTGATCTTCTGCTTCCCATGCAACTGACGTAAATGTTGCAGGCATTGAGAACAACAGAACGGAGTCATTCTTTTCACTAAATTGTGGATATTGGGACTTGTGAAGCGTCCTTTAAGCTTCCTGCAACATTCTGGCCTTCTTTCTACTCTGATTACTGGTAACCTCAACTAAACAGCCGCCTGTTACATGCACCCCAATTTCCTCAGATTTAATGAGGTTTCTATACGGTCAGCTACACTTGCACATCCTGCTAACTGATTTATGCCATTGATATCAGAAACAATAGAATTACTTTTGAAATTACAACATGGAGACAGGCCATTCAACTCAACCAGTCCATGTTGGTGTTTATTCTCCACATAAACAGTAGTCCTCATGTCAGCTCTGTTTCCATCTCCCTTTAATCCCCCTTTCCTTCAACCACCCTATCTGACCTATTCTTTCTTACATGTTGACATTATCTCTGCTTCAATCACTAATTTCACAGCCTCACACCCTGTGTAGAAAAATTTCTCTCGTGCTCTGTTAAATCTCTTACATTTAATCTTATATTTATGTGCCCTTGTTTTAGACCCCTCAATTACTGGAACCAGTCTCCATCCTGTTCCATCCCTTTATAATTTTAAGCACCTGTATCAAATCACCCTGTAATATTCTCTATTCTAATAAAAAACAGCCCCAATTTCTCAAGTATTCCTTTGTATTTCCTGATACCAGGCAGTATCCTAGTGAATCTGCACTGTACCCTGTCTATTACCTCAACATCCTATAGTGTAAGCCCAGTAATCCACATAGTAATCCAACTGTGGTCTTACGAAGGTTTTATATAGATTCATCATTACATCTCAATTTTTTAATAAGTTCTATAATTCTATACCCCTTCCCATAAAACCTGGTATTCCATTAGCTTTTCTATGGCCTTATCCACTTGATGCTGCTTTTAATGCCTAATTAACCTGAACCCCCAAATGCCAACTTTCCCCCAACATTTAACTAAAATGTACCACCTCATATTTACTAACATTGGATTCCATTTGCCACTTTTTTGCCCATTGCACCATCTCACCAATATCCTCTAGTAGCTTCTTTTGGCCCTCAGAATTACTATGACTCCCTATTTTAGTATTGACTACCAAATGTGGACACCACTCCCTCAAGCCCTAAATCCAAATCATTGATATACACAGCGAAACAGCGCCAGAACTGAACCTTGTGGGACCCGACTATCCATTCCCAACCACTCTGAGAAACTGCCCTTAACCCCTATTCTGTTTCCTCCCTTCTAACCAATTTAGAATCTAATTTGCTACCACCCCAGCCCCCAATCTCATACCCTGTCAAAGGCTTTCTGAAACTCCATGTACACTACATCCACTGCATTTTCCTCATCCACCATATCTATCACCTGCTCAAAAAGCTTTATCAGGTTTGTCAAGCACTATCTTCCTTTCTGAAATCTATGTTGGCTACTTTTAATTATTCATCTAGATATTTAGTAATTTCATCTTTAATTAAAGACTCCAAAATTTTCCCTACCACAGATGTCAAACTACTTGACCTGTAATGCCCCAGATTAACTCTAAATAGGTATTACATTAGACGCTCTCCAGTTTTCTGGCACGTATCCACTCTTAATAGAACCCTGAAATCTAATTTCTAGGGCCTCCACTATTTCTTCCCCCATTTCCCCCAGCAACCTTGGGCCAGGCACAGCTGAAGGGGCAGAGGGAAGTGACAGCAGGAATGGACTTGGGAGGACACGGGGCTCTTGTGGGGGAAATAGAGGGGAAGATGCGAGTGTAAGCAGAGTGTGACACCACCCAGAGTGATATTACTCACCTTTCAAAATTGTCAGAGATGCATAGAGTGGAGGATCTGTGAAACCGATTACAGGAAATGTAATTAATGCAGCATCAATTAGCACATTTTTAAAATCTGTGGTCCACTTATCTGTTTAGAATGAGATTGAAGGTTTAAGGATCAATGCAAATATAGATGCCTCTTTCACCTCCCAACTCAACCCCACTTTCTGGCTCACATCCCAGCTGACATCATCAATGGTTCTCTTTCCTCAAACCCTCTCTCTCTCCCCTTCAAAACTGCCATCAACCCATTTGTCCATTCCAACTATCGTCCCACTTCCAACTTCCCTTTCCTCTTAGGTCCTTGAACACACTATTGCCTCCCAGTTATCTGCATATTTCTCATGGAATTCCCTGTTCAAACTCCTCCAGTCTCGCTTCCACCTTTCTCTCAGCACAGAACGATCCTGTCCAAAGTCATGAATGACATCCTCTGTAATTGTGACCATGTGCTTTATCCCTTCTCAATCTTTCTGCAGTGCTTGATATGATTGACTTTGCCATCCTCCAATGTCTCTGTTCTGTCATACAGCTCCAAAAGCTTCCAGTGCACAGTTTCGATGCTACCTGTCCGAATGCAGCCAGTGCATCTCCAAAACTGGCTTCTCTTCCCTCCACCATACTGTTACCTTCCCGCTCTACCCTCAGCTCCCTCCTGTTCCTTATCTACATGCTGCTTCTTAGCGACATCATCTGCAGACGTGGGGTCAGCTTTCACACATACGCTGATAATACCCAGCTCTACATCTCTACCAGCTTTCGCAACCCCATGATTGCCTCTGTCCTGTCCAACATAAAGTCTCAGGTGAGTCACAGATGCCCAGGTGAATGCCAACTTCAGCTTGGACACAGTCCTCCAATTCCACATTGGGCAGGGGCGAAAGGCACTTCTGTATACTCATCTTTCTTCACTGACAGCAGAGTTCATTGCAGGTTAGCTTGTGGTGTAACATGGTTCAGAATTCCATGGCACACAATGGGAGGGCTTTCTCTGGCCCATGTGCAAGATGCAAGATCAAGCTATGAGGTGTGACATGGACTTGTGGCAAAAAATGCAAGTGGCTACAGGGAGTGAGGACTCCAGCCTATACTGACCGTGTCCCCAAGTTCCCTGGAGGAGGAGCCAGCCTCACAGCAGGAACACCTCTTTGCCAAAGCCCCAAGAGGACTTGGATTAAGTCTGATAAATAGCACTGGTCTTGGATGTGTTTGGATATTTAGAACAAAAGGTAGCTGGCACGATGCAAGCTACCCCATCTAGATCCTTTCACTCCATTGAGAGCAGATGTCTGTCGTACAGCTGATGGAAAAACTCTAAGACTTAAGGCGACAGCTGCTGGAAGATTCTACCAGAAGGTCGAGTATGTTCTTATATCGACGGCTCGATTCCTACCATGGATTGAGTTGCAGAGAGACAAGTAACGCCTGATAAAGCTCTGCACCTGGTGGAACTATGGTTTGATGGGGTGCGATGTGTGTCCATGCTGTGATCAGGAGAATGGTGGCAATTCACTCTCACTCTGTGACTTGTGAAGAGCTCCTGGTATCTGCTGTCCATCTTGGGTGGGCTAGTCAATTGTCTCATAACCATATATTTATGAGACAATTAACAACCCCACTCCCCTCCACTGTGGCAGAGGGAGGTGGGGTTGGGGTGGAGAGGTAAGTGGGGTCAAGGTCAATCGACAATGCTGACTGTCCACCCACCCCCCCAACACACCCAACCAACAATGTGCCCATGGCAAGAATAGAAACAGAAAGCAATGGACCCATGAAAATGGAGTAAATCAACAATGAGAGGGTTAAGCGTGACACAGCAGTGAATTAGTTTTCACGGGAATCCTTTTAATATCTCACAGAGACGGATCATTCACTGAAATGGGAACTAATGCATCATTTCAACCTCTCCCAGTGACTCAGCATTGATGGCCGCAGCCATGATCAGTGCGCTTCAGTGATGTTCAAAGATTGCCTCCCGTGAATATTTATGGTGTGGCTCTTTGATCTGCATTCAAGCTATAGTCTGCTGCACCAACCCTGCCCAGACACTGGGAGGTACTGCGCCTGTTTCAGGGCAGTCACTTGGCAGTGGGATTCCACCAGTCACTAGAAACTCTCGATGATGCTGGAAGAAGTTGTACAGTTTCTGACTTATTAGCATAAGCCTCACGAGCGACATACCACAGGAGGCAGGCTTCGAAATCCAGTGAGTGCTGGGGATTTGTGAATGGAAAAAAAATTGTTTATTAATACATGAGTACAGGTCAGGAGTCAGTGCAGCTCGCTATATTCACACAGCAGGTACCATGAGTAACAGATTTCAACCTACATACAGTTGAATAAACCTTCAATCCAATGAATGGGCTAAACCAACAAACACTGAATTACATAAACAGTAACATCTGCAGGCGGCTTAATAACAGTCGTTCCACTCATTATAGTGACACATTAGCACATTCGGAGATGGAGAGAGACAGGATAATAGGTAAAGTGAGAGAGATGGAGAAAGCTAGGAGATTCGTGCTGCCTATATTCAGAAGTGATACAGATTCCCATCAGGCACAGTGCCACATTCAGAATATCTCACACCAGATACCATTAGTCTCCTCTCTCTATCAAGACACTACACTTCAGGGGAGATGAGGTGAAAGAAGGTAAGATGAAGGGAGGGAGGTGAGGAGAAGGGGAAGGGAGAGGAAAAAACTGAAAAAAAATTGTCACATGAGATTATTTCTTAATGGCTGGAACAGAGACACAATCAATTATAGAACAATTGTGTCTTTCACTTTGGAATGTGATACTATTTCTAATCTGAGAATTATCTTCAGGCAAGGAACCAGCACCTGCTAAACCAGCACCCGCTGATATTATTTCACCTGTGTATTTATGTGTGTCTTTGTATGTTTGTGTACACATATGTCAGTGCATGTGTGTTTGTCAGTGTATATACGTTTGCGTGTTCTAAGGTTGAGATGATGCAGCCAATATTTTAGTCATTCCCAATTGCAATCATCTATATGCATTGATTTAGATCATGACAACAACAACAACTTGCATTTATATAGCGCCTTTAATACAGTAAGACGTCCCAAGGCACTTCATAGAAACACACAAAATCATTCGGCCCATCGTGTCTGTGCCGGTCAAAAAAGAGCTAATCCCACTTTCCAGCACTTGGTCTGTAGCCTTGCAGGTTACGGCACTTCAAGTGCGTATCCAAGTACTTTTTAAATGTTTCTGCCTCTACCACCCTTTCAGGTAGTGAGTTCCAGACCCCTACCACCCTCTGGGTAAAATTTTTTTTCCTCAGCTCCCCTCTAATCCTTCTACCAATTACTTTAAATCTATGCCCCCTGGTTATTGACCCCTCTGCTCAGGGAAATAAGTCCTTCTTGTCCACTCTATCTAGGCCCCTCATAATTTTATACACCTCAGCCTCCTCTGTTCCAAAGAAAACAACACCAGCCTATCCAATCTTTCCTCATCGCTAAAATTCTCCAGTCCGGGCAACATCCTCGCAAATCTCCTCTGTACCCTCTCTAGTGCAATCACATCTTTCCTGTAATGCGGTGACCAGAACTGTATACAGTACTCAAGCTGTGGCATAACTAATGTTTTATACAGTTCTAGCCTAACCTACCTACACTTATATTCTATGCCTCGGCTAATAAAGGAAAACAATCCGTTTGCCTTCTTAACCACCTTATCTACTTGTCCTGCTACCTTCAGGGATCTGTGGACATGCACTCCAAGGTCTCTCTCTTCCTCTACTCCTCTCAGTATCCTTCCATTTATTGTGTATTCCCTTGCCTTATTTGACCTCCCCAAATGCCTGTGGAACCCCACTGGAAACATGCTTCACAGGAGCCTTCTCAAACAAAATTTGATACAAGGATTATTTGCACAATGTGGCTAAGATCAGAAGCCATAAACCTGCATCCAAACAAGCTATGACATTACACAGTACTTTATCCTTGCATTAGTCCACACTGTGCCCATATTTTTACTGCTAAGTTATGTTGTGACAAGGTATAACATAGTGTAGTTGATATTTCTGCCACTTCCCTGTAACTCAGTCATTCACTTTCTTGATTGGTTTTGTTCCAGGTGGGTGGACATACCATGCTTCCAATCCGCTGGATGCCCCCTGAGAGTATAATGTATCGCAAATTCACCACAGAGAGTGACGTCTGGAGCTTCGGAGTGATCCTGTGGGAGATCTTCACCTACGGCAAACAGCCCTGGTTCCAGCTCTCAAACAATGAGGTAAGAGACTGGAAGAAACACTCCTGGAAAAGTGTTGCGGGGAGGAGTTAAGAGGAGAAAAAGACTAGAATTGCTACAAAGAACTTGCTTAGAGACACAAGCCACTGTGAACAGAGCTCATCAGCCTCACTCTTTGGTCTCTTGGGATACAAGCTGTTCATTTCACAAGTGGTCAACCTGTATCTTCCAAGAGTGATGATGAGATGAGTTAGAATGGTCAAGGACAGATTACATTCAGTAAGAGATGTCGTGCTTTTGCAGTGGGCTCACCTCTCAAAGGTTATTTTTCAATTATTAACACAAGATTCTATAAATGTTCTTCATGTTAGAGCACTGCATGGGAGACAGTGACTGTTCCACCTTAGGTAAATTAATTTTTTAAGCGTCTCTGCCACTTTGGAAAATCTATTATTGCGCATTTCTCCTTAATAAATTGAATCTGTAATTCATCTCTCCCATTTTCTAATCCTCTGTGGAACACGCAATTTTATCCTTTTCCTTTGAACATCTTTTCCCCCCCATACAACTTGGTATCATCTGCAAAATTTCTACTTTTAGTACATTCATCAAAATCATTTATAAATATTGTGAACAACAGAGATCTCTGGACCGACAGCTGTCCAGTCAGATCCACCACCATTGGTCACCATTCTGTCCTATTATTTACCCAACTGACTTTTCAATGTACATCCTCATTTACCCGAACGACTTTCACTTTAACCATATATATCTTGTGAGAGACCGTGGCCTAGAAATTGGCGTTAACGGGCACTGAAGGGACCAATATGGCATGCAGCGTGCACATGCTAATTCCGCGCCAGGTATGTGCTGCACATCATATTGGTTAGGGCACTCTGTAGTCACTCAGGGTGCCCACCTGAAACTGGCGTTGGGCAAATTGCATAAGAAGATCGGGGGGGGCCTAACGCTTACTGGAGGCCCCTTTACGAAATTGGCTTTCGACCGGCCAGCAAAATAGTAAGTAAAAACTTTTTTGATATAATTCCCTCTCTAAACCCATCTGCCTCTCTTTTAAGACACTCCTTAAAATCTACCTCTTCAACCAAGCTTTTGATCACATAATAATAAACCATTGGTTAGGCCTCAGCTGGAGTAATATGTTCAATTCTGGGCACCACACTTTAGGAAGGATGTCAAGACCTTAGAGAGGTGCAGAAGAGATTTACTAGAATTGTACCAGGGATGAGGGACTTCAGTTATGTGGAGAGACTGTAGAAGCTGGGGTTGTTCTCCTTAGAGCAGAGAAGGTCAAGAGGAGATTTGATAGAGGTGTTCAAAATCATGAACAGTTTTGATAGAGTAAATAAGGAGAAACTGTTTCCTGTGGCAGAAGGGTCAGTAACCAGAGGTAACAGATTTAAGGTGATTGGCAAAAGAACCAGAAGCGACATGAGGACATTTTTTTTACGCAGCAAGTTATTATGATCTGGAATGCACTGCCTGAAATGGTGGTGGAAGCAGATTCAATAATAACTTTCAAAAGGGAATTGAATTGCAGGGCTAGAGCAGGGGAGTGGGACTAGTTGGATAGCCCTTTCAAAGAGCTGGCACAGGCCTGAGGAGCCAAATGGCCTCTTCATGTACTGTATCATTCTATGATCTCCTTCGTCCCCATGTCCATTTTTGTGAATGCGCCTTGGGACATTTTTCTATGGTTACGGGTACTATATAAATGCAAGTTATTGCTGTTGTTATTCCAATAGTAGTTTTTCTCAGTGGCATGGGTCCTGATCATCTCCTCTCAGTCTCTGCACCAGGTCCCACTTGGCGCAGATTTCCACTTGGGACTCACTGTGTTACCGACGTAGATGTACATGTGAACAGGTGATCACAGCTGAATGTCGTCAAAGTTAAAATGTAATTAATTAACCTAATTAGCGACATGCATTATATAAGAGGAAGGGATTAACCATCTTGTTCATAAAGTTGTGACGATTTCATTTTCTGTATTGTAACTTAATTTTTCTGTTTCAATGTTCTCTCAGTTCCTGATGTATTCATACTCATTTTATTTGCAACTGGTAATTAAATGCATGCCGTGGGCTGTGGGGTGAGTGGTGCAGTCAGAGTCTGGTTATGAGCCAGATGAGCTTCTCTTTTTCATTTGCATAATTCTGTTTTGCAAAACAGTGTTCTCAAGTTGTGGGTAGATGTGGCCATTCTACGACCCGTGGCTGCTTCACGCACGCAGATTTTATCTGTGCCGTTAGCTCATAATTCCCTTAATTACCGTGCCGTGCTGGGAACTCGACTGGTCAATTAGATACACAATGACTCGAGTTGTCGTGTTCATCCAGGAAACCCACGTAAAAATTCACTTTCGTAAAATATACAAATTAAGCCGGTGCGGAGCAAAAATGATTCACTCGCTGGGTGATATTAACCCCTCGAGTGCTGGCCTTTCCCTCGCTGTGTGATATTAACCCCTCGAGTGCTGGCCTTTCCCTCGCTGTGTGATATTAACCCCTCGAGTGCTGGCCTTTCCCTCGCTGGGTGATACTAACCCCTCGAGCGCTGGCCTTTCCCTCGCTGGGTGATACTAACCCCTCGAGCGCTGGCCTTTCCCTCGCTGGGTGATACTAACCCCTCGAGCGCTGGCCTTTCCCTCACTGGGTGATACTAACCCCTTGAGTGCTGGCCATTGCCTTGCTAGGTGACATTAACCCCCTGAATGCTAGCTAATCTCTTGCTGACTAATATTAACCCCCTAAGTGCTGGTGATTCACTTGCTGACTGATATTAACCTCTGACTGTTGGCAATTCTCTCACCGACTCATATGAGGCAGAGGGACATCAGGAACAGGAGGAGGCCATTCAGCCCCTCGAGTCTGTTCCGCCATTCAATTAGATCATGGCTGCTCTGTACCTCAAGTCCATTTACCCACCTTTGCTCCAGGTCCCTTGATGCCCTTTGCCTTACCCATGAGCAGTGGATATTCCCTGCCTGAGTGATATTAACCTCCACACTGCTGAATATACAGAACAGACACAGACCTGAGCAAGATTTGCAATCATTTCTTTGCAGCTTAATCTGTTCTCTGTATCTTTTTGTCATTTTTAATTTATATTTTTCTCTTTTCTTTCAGGCCATTCCCCTTCCTTTTTAGGGTTCTCTTTTGTGACTTATTCCCTAACCTGAGAGTTCAGTGGTGCTTACACGCAGTGTTTGCATCTGCCACTCTTCAGTTGGACAGTGCAAACACTGAGGAGATGAATGGAGTATTTAGGTCTCTATTGCTTCCCTGTGTGAATAAACATCGGCCCATTTCCTTCTCGGAATTACAGGCACGGTAGCACCTCACATAAAGGAAATGTCCCAAAGAGCTTAACAAGGGGGAAAGGTGGAGCCAGTCAGGAAAAGGAGGAAATTAGGGAGGGAAAGAGCATGGCACCGTCAAAGTGAAGGGTTTTCAGAGGCTATTAGAGGGAGGGAGAGTGCACAGCACAGTCATAGAGAAGAGCCTTTAGAGGAAAGTAGGCACAGTCAGAGAAGGGTCTTTTGAGGCGTTTAGACAGGCAGAGCAAGGCAAAGTGGTTTGGGGAAAGATTTCCAGGAGCCGGGGTGCATTGAGTGAGTAACCAATGGTAGAGCAGAAGAGGCGGGGGAAAGTAGTAATCCACAGTGGGGGGATGTAGGCTGGGACATAAGGCTGGAGAAGATCATTTAGAAAGGGTGGATTGTGGTCTTGGAGGTATTTGAAGAGGAGGACAATCAATTAAGTTGGGCACAAGGACCCAATGGAGCTTGGCAAGGATGACTCTACAGGACTGGTGGGGGAGTGCAGAGTTCTGGATTAGCTGGAGTATGTGGAGGTGGGAGGCTCTCATGGAGAGGGTTGGAGAAGTCCACCCTCAAGGTGATAAAGGTGTAACTTAGGACTTCAGTTGTGGTGAGGGAAGAGGTAAGGATCTTCAGAAGCATCGAGGAGATCCACTAGATTTAAAACACCAATCAGCCAACAGGAAACACAAACTTAATTTATTTTAAATTTGATCAAATATCCTTTTAACTGGTTGGATAAGACAGGACATAGACAGTTAGTCAGTTACTGAGGTGGTGTGATCCAGCTAAATCAGAAAGTGGTCAACTACACACAAGAATGGTAGAAGTGTCACATTCCACAGTGACCATTCTAATCCGGCAATGGAGGGAAATGGAAAGGGGATCAATGAAAGGGTCAGGGCAGTCACCTAGAACAGCTTCCACTATTCAGTAAATAATGTAATTTCAGGGTGGTGTCCAGACCCTGACAGTGAGTGGATCAATGTAACTTCAGGCAGTAAACGCCAGCGTCTCTTTCGGAGTCTGCAATGCATTAATTTGTTTTGCTCAGAACAAGCTTCCTTAGAGGCCTAAAAATGACAACTGTGTACAGTTTTGGTCTCCTTTCCTAAGGAAGGATATACTTGCCTTCGAGGCAGTGCAGCAAAGGTTCACTAGATTAATTCCTGGGATGAGAGGGTTGTCCTATGAGGCGAGGTTGAGTAGAATGGGCCTATACTTTCTGGAGTTTAGAAGAATGAGAGGTGATCTAATTGAAACATATAAGATTACGAGGGGGGGCTTGACAGGGTAGATGCTGTGGGGTTGTTTACCATGGCTGGAGCGTCCGGAACTAGGGGGCATAGTCTCAGGATAAGGGGTCGGCCATTTAAGACTGAGATGAGGAGGAATTTCTTCACTCAGTGGGTTATGAATCTTTGGAATTCTCTACCCCCGAGGGCTGTGGATGCTGAGTCGTTGAATATAATCAAGGCTGAGATAGACAGATTTCTGGACTCTAGGGGAATCAAGGGATATGGGGATTGGGCAGGAAAGTGGAGTTGAGGTCAAAGATCAGCCATGATCTGATTGAATGGCGGTGCAGGCTCGAGAGGCCATGTGGCCTACTCCTGCTCCTATTTCTTATGTTCTTAGCCGCCAGCAAATTTTCCCTTGTGGCAATACTCTGTTTAACACTCGACGGGAAAGCTATTGGAGCTGATTGCAGAAACTAAAGCGACACACGTTTAATTGCAGGTCATCGAATGTATCACACAAGGACGTGTGCTGGAGAGGCCGAGAGTCTGTCCCAAGGAGGTATACGACATCATGCTGGGATGTTGGCAGCGGGAACCCCAGCAGAGGCTGACCATCAAAGACATTCATCGGATACTACAAGCTCTGGGCAAGACCTCGCCCATCTACCTGGATATTCTTGGCTAGTGGGCTAACTGCATCGGCCCCTCCTGAATGTACTTTATCCCAACAGTAAACTACAGCTTCATTTGGGAGATCAATAAAAGTGAAGTGCCTGCTGTGTATAAAATGTACAGTTGTTTCTGAGGCGTTTTTCCTGGTACCTGCGCACAGAGAGCTGCTGCAACAGAACTGAAAAGGAGTTTGGTTCCAAAACAGAATCCCTCCAGACTGGTGAAACCTAGTCATTTTATCCCGACCTACTTTCAATATGAGAGAGGCCTCTGTTTGCGAGCGGAACAAAATCCACCAAATGATTAGGGTTCGCCAGCCACTGAGCCTGCCTTGGAGGAGGGTTCAAACAGATTTCTCAGCGTGAAAAAAGCCAAACTTGTGTTAACGATGCAGTATCCATTCCCACGTTCCTGAATATTTCAGCGGTTCGTCTGGTGAGCAGGGCTGGTATGGAGATGCACTGTCTCTTCAGGCTTTGCTACGGTGAATTCAGATTGGATCTGGAGCTGAGAGCAATCTGCCTCAAAGGCATTTGGACAATCATTCTGAGTTCATTTACTAAGGATCAACAATGATTGGAACGTTTTAAACCTGTTGAGGGCAATTGCCCGATTATTACAGGATCAGTAAAGGATGTTCCTAAAACCAGCGAAGTGCAGCAGAAGAGCTACCCTCAGGGTCAGTTGGGCTACTGAGCTGAAATACCCAGTAGTCAAAGGCAGGTGCCACGATGGTTTCTTATGTCCAACAAATCGCTTGGTGTAGATTGAATCGGCTGCTATTCTGGCCAGTTTTATGTACTTTTTGTCAACCAACTGTTATTTTAAGGTTGTTGTCAGCTACCTTGTGTGCTGCAGTTATGATGCTTTAAATAGACACCTGCATTATCCATCTGTATATTTATACACAAAAAATGTTTTTGTTTTATTTTTATTTCCGTGCTACAACACTCAGCAAAGTTTTAAAAAAAGAAATAAACTCCATATTAATAATGTGGAGGCAGGAAGAGCTCCCGTACCATTCACTTCCTGTGTCGCAGGGTCAAAGAGCAATGAGTCACAGACATGTGCTGATGCCTGTCTCGGGAGGGGGTGAGGGGGACGCTGAGTTATCAGTAAAGAGTTTGTAGAGCTGATGTCCATGTGAAATACATTGGAAATTCTCCCTGCAGACCCAGCCATTATCCTGTAGCTGGAACCAGCAGCCAAGGCCGTATAGAACTGGGCTGCCAAGTAGATACCCAGAGCCAGTATCTACAGCTGGCATTAATTCAGTTGGTTCTTGGCTAAGGAGGCAGTCCCCTCTGCGGAGGAGAAAGGATATCAAGGTCCATCTCGAGCAGTGTTGGTGGGTCAGGTAGAAGTCCTTGGGTTAGACCACCCCATTCTCCCAGTGAAACTAGAGATTGGAAGGTCTCCTTGGCATTAAAATAATATAATAATATCGAGTGTGACTAGACATGGGCTACTGAGCCAGCATCAGTATCCATCGGTCTAGTCGATTTCACCTTCATGGGGAAGACCTGCATATGATGTTTGTGTGAGTTGAGGGAAGCCCCAGGTTGCACAGCGGCATCTCACACCTCTCCCTTCTGACCGCTTGTTAGCGACCTGTAGGTGAATGATTGTTTTACTGGGGTTTGGCTGCAGGCTGCTCGACGTTCAGACTTGTCCCAACTGCAGATCTGCTCCTTGCCGATAAGTTCAGAAAGGCTGTAAGTTCCGAACCGTGCGTGAGTTGGAAATCAGAGTTCTGGTGTGAACTTTAATCTTTCGAAGTGGCGCTCCTCTTCAGCCACCCTGTATAGTTTCCTGTTAATAGTTTTGTAAAAAGCAATCGCAAGTGCTCTGCTCTGAGAGACTCACTCAGCAAAGAGAATAATGTCTGTGTGCAGCTGCCACTCACTGTGCAGAGAAAGCCTGGAGAAGTCTGCATTGTGCATCATTGTCATCAAAGGATATGGTGAGCTTAGTCCTCCACTTCTTCAATCCCAAACTACTTTCTCGCATTTAGAGAGCTTTTAACTCCCTGTTCTACAATTCTAATTTAGACTGAAATGGAGAGAAGATAAAGCAACAGTCACCCAACCCAGTCTACCCGTACTCTTCCATTACAGACATGGAAATTTACAAAACTGGCAGATCTGGAATTGGACAAAACTGTTGACTGCAGTAAAACTCTGGAAGCTCAGCAGGACAGCACACTGGGTACCAAATAATGGCGGGAAGCTCTGGAGATTTGATGTTAAACACCTCTTAGCACCAGCGCATGGACATAAACTGGGGGCAGAATACCAGTGGCGCTGAATCACTGTGTTCACAGTACACATTGTGGCACAGATAGAGCTGCACGGCCTGCAGACAATGCACTCTATTCTGTCATTCAACTCGTTTTATGGGATGTCCCTGCCTCAGCAGTACTCCACCTCGGAATGGAGCTGAAGTGTTGAGAAGCTGCAGGGAGCACTCTGCTTTGTTCTTAACTTATTTCTTTATGTTTTTATTTTACAGCCATCTTTAGTTTTGTTTGTCATGTTGCTTTTGGTGGAAGGGGACCAACGCCCTTTTGTAATGTTTTGCTGCTATGTACGAGCCAGTCTCCTCCTCCGTAACCCATGAACTTCCAGGTCTGAAAGTGAACTGGAAATTCCTGAAAATCAGGTGCCTAATATTTACCCAGTAACAGCAATTCACAAGCTGAACAAAATCGCCATCCTGGGAGTTACAATTAAGTTGGACCAGGACCGGCACCGACATCAGGACTGGCACCAACACCAAGACCGACACCAGGACTGGCACCAACACCAAGACCGACACCAGGACTGGCACCAACACCAAGACCGACACCAGGACTGGCACCGACACCAAGACAGACACCAGGACTGGCACGACATCTGGACTGACACCGACACCAGAACCGGCACCAACACCAGGACTGGCACTGACATCCGGACTGGTACTAGAGATCAAGACGGGCACTGACACTGGCACCAATGCACTTAAATAACAAGGGGATAAAAATGACTCTGGGCACTGTGTGTAACATCATCGTAAAAGGGTTTGTGAAGATTTCTCTTGGTCTGTATCTTTTGCTAAGTGGCAAACACCTTATTTTAGAAACGCATTTCCAATTTCATAGAAATACCAAACAGGAAATCTTCATCAATGCAGTTACGTTGTCACGACACACGGCACCAGAAGTGTACCCCAAAAACTCCGGCCAAATGCTGGGTACGTCCTGTGGCACCATGGCTGAGGAACAGTTATGTGGGAGCGGAGAAGCTAATTCTGTTGAGGCTGGATCCAGTGAATATTTATTTCAAATCTCAGTCACCCCAGGGAGTAGCGTACAATTATTGTCCCTCTTCTCACCCCTCCCCCAACTGAGTATGTCTCCCATTCAGAAGTACAGGTCCGTCAGTGAATGGTGGCGGTTTTCAAGTGACTGTGCAATGCTCTGTGTCACTCTCGTATTTTCTTTGATAATGCAGTTAGCTGGAATGCTCACTAAAGACTCATTAATTAAGAACCCCGTTGTTCCGTGTGGGCTGGAATCTGGCAGACTTTGCCGTTTCCAATATATTCCAAAGTCTGCCACCTGTGGGAGTGATTCTCTGCAAATCTGATGCTGATTAAAAGCAGAAAAGTCTAAGAAGGTTTTGCAAAATCTTGAGTAATCCCAGAAAAGATACCTTTTTAATGCAGACACGCTGCTGCTTCGGCCGAAGGGTTAATGGAAACTGTGGGTAAAATATCTGTTCAAACTTGATAATTAGGCTGGTCAGATGGAGCAATCAGCCAGTTAGAGTGTAAAGTCTTCACACACTGTCATAAATATACAGCCCCATGATGCTCGGATTAACATACACAGTAGCTGAACTCAAAGATTGAGTAACTGTCCTATAACTCATTTCTGATCATCTCTATGTTTTTTTTAAACAAATCTCAGTCTTATAACAAAAATAAATCTCAATCACTCACATGACAAGCTCTAACAGGGGGGCATTCCATTTGAGGTCAGTCAATGTGAGAAGAAAGATTGTGACATAAGGAATGTGCGCTTATTCATCACATGACTAGCAGGAGGGTGTTACAGGATTGCTTCTGTCAATAGCAAATTTAAGATAGCAGTTAGAACAGGAGCTTCTACTGAACCTGTGAGCACTCATGATAGCATTTGTACCCGTTGGTTTGGTAGAAGCAGAGATCTCAAACTCCCTGCTACACTCGTGTACAGGGGATCTTATAAAGGACAAGTGGTTTACACAAGCTCGCCCTAAACGTCAATAACTCTCATTACACCATGATAAAGGGGGTAATTTTAATCCCCAAGAACGGGTGGGTTGGGGGCAGATGGGAGGTTAAAGTAACAGCTTTTTCGGGCGGGACCGCATCCCAGCTCCGGGTTTGATCCAGGCGTGTTTGGATGCGTGCGCACAACAGACACCAGAAAGTCCCGTCCCACTTAAAGCCGGCGGGCCAATATTTAAAAGGGCATCGTACCTCATTGAAATAGTTGAGATACTTAATTCTTTATGCATTGCAAAAGTTAAATGAGCCTCACCTGTTCAGGTTTCCCATCGGTTTCGATTGACGTCAGGTGAAAGCTGGCAGGAAGGGTCGGATCCATGAGGTGAGTGCCTTTATTGCACTGCTTGTGAGCCCAGAGGAGCAGGAGTGCTTCTTACAAGCCCAACAAGCTCACTTGGCACGATCCCCCCCCGATCCCGACACTGGAATCCCCCAATCCTGATGCTGGCTGGACCCCCATTCCCCCCCACCACGATCCCGATGCTGGCTGGACCACCCCAACTTCGTCCACGTCCCCCCACCTCCATCCCCCACTTCCGATTTTTTCCAGGGCCTACGATCTCTCCCTCCCGCCCCCCTCTCTGATTCGCCACTGCTTTCTCTTCCGAGAGGCAGCCAGCCTGTCAATCTGGCTACCTGGCGCATGGGAAATCCGGAAGCACAAATACTCACCTTCAATTGCATTGCGATCGCAGATTGCGACACAATTTGGCTTCCGGGCTGCCCACATGAATATTTAGGGACGGGCTGGATTCCCGGCTCCAAGTTAAAATCCTGCCCAATATCTCTGATTCTGGCCACTTGTGCATTCCCCCTCCCTCCTCCTCACCATTGGCAGCCATGACTCCAGCCATCCAGGCATCAAGTTCGGGAATTCCCTCCCTAAACCCCTCCCACTTTTCACCTCCCTCTCCTCCTTTAAGGCCCTCCTTAAAACCCACCTCTTTGACCAAGCTTTTGATTTTCTCTCCTAATATCTCTTTCTTGGCATCCATTTTTATCTGATTACACCTCTGTAAAGCACCTTGGGACATTTTTCTACATTAAAGGCGCTATATAAATACAAGTTGTTGATGATAATGGTTTATGTGAGTGAAATATAAAGTGATATGAGGCCGTTACAATTCTTACCAGTTCCATTATCAGCCACACAATGACCATAAATAAAGTCCTTCTGCTTCTGTTCACTCTCATGCAGAACTCTTGCTCGGTCTCTATGTCTTTTTGTCTCTGCGTGTCTCTTTCTGTCTGCGTGTGTCCCTCTCACTCTCCAGCTGTGTGTTTCTCCATCTCTCTTTAAAAATGGTTTGAAAATGAGGTTACAGCAAAAGTCTGAAGTTACTGAAGTCACTGTTCAGACCAGAGGGTTGCAGGGTGCCCAGAAGAAAGATACTGAGACAGTGTAGGCGGCCAATGACAGAGAGGTCAGTGTAAAAGAAGGAAAGATACTGCAAATTCTGGAAATCTGAAACAAAAAGAGAAAATGCTGAAAAATCTCAGCCAGTCAGACAGCATCTATGGACAGAACAGAGAAGTTCTGCAGATAACAGTCAGAGTGAGAATGAGAGGGGCAGTTAAAGTGGCAAGTGTATTCCCACCAATCTGGTACATGCGCAGCTCATAGAGTAGTCTCCTCTACGTTGGGGAGACCACATGCAGATTAGATGACCGCTATGCTGAACACCTCTGTCCTGTCCACAAGTGTGACCCCAAGATACCTGTGGCTTATTTTCAAATCTGTTTTAATTCCACACCGATCGCCTACTCTCCCATTCTCTTCCATTTCCTCAGGCCTTCCTGTTCCTTGGCTATTTACGCAGCCTTTAATGTCTCAATGTTTGTTTCTGTCACTTGACTGAGATGATCTGCTCCATCGTACCACTCCTGAACCCTCTCTTGGGTTTGTCTGTTTTTTAAATTATATATATATTGCCCCGTCCCCTTTTTTCTGATTGTACTAATAAGCTTGCCCGCCCCATATCTTTCAGTTTTGAAGAAGAGTCTTCTCCTGAAACGGTGTTCTCACCATTGATGTTGATTGACCTGCTGTGTGCTTCCAGCATTTTCTATTTTTGCTTTAAAAAAATGTTCAGATGAGAGAGAAAGAATTGTAAACCAACCCAAGCCTGAACCTTTCATTGCTCTGCATCAGAAAGTAAAAAAAAATACAAACACCCTTAAACTCAATCCCCCCGCAGGGACTGGAGTGTATACTGGACACCGGTAATAATATTATTATTTAAGTTTATAAGTTTCCTTTGTTTTTAATGGTTTAGTCCTTTGTCAGTTGTGTCCCTCCAAAAAGGGGGCACTTATGTTTGGCTTTTATTTGATGGGACTGGGGCAACCCAGTGTCTCCTTATTGGTTTATTTAGAAAAGGCATACTTACTATTCACACAGCAACACTGACTATAACCATAAAGGTTCATGCTCCGGGCTCTCAGGTCCAAAACTCTCCTCCCTCCTGCTTACCTAGGATGTGCTGTGCCCAATCACAGCCATTGGGAAAAATAGGAGGAAAATCCACATTCATTTCATCAACAAAGAAATACATAATCATAAGTGATATCACAAGGACCATCAGACTCCAACTGCAACATTCACTGCCTCTGCTCTAAATTGCATCTCATCTCTCACACAATAAAGTTTTACTGCCATAAAGTAAATTTGATTTACAGCCTATTGGAGGTGGCAGATGGGCTCTGGCAATATCACTCTCCGAACTGATGGGCTTTTATTGGAGAATCCGGGAAAGCTGACATTACAGTGTGTGTTGTGTAGATAGATCAATGTCTCGTGATGCAGCCGCACTTTGGCGGTCAAGGTTACCTCTATAACAGCAAAGGCCGCAGCAGGACTGCAATTTTAAGATGTGCAGCAATTTCTGGACCCCCCCCCCCCACCCCCCCTCACCCCCAAGAGCAAAATATCCATTGTCTGAGGTGGATCAGAATTGGACAGGTATTCCTGCTTTGTAACGTAAATTACTTCAAAAACAAAATCTGTGCTTTGGAATGTAAAGTCTCCTAATTACACGCATATTTAGAAATATTTTGGTCTATTAGATTTAATGTCTCAATTGCTAATGTCCTTTAAATGTAATCACATTTATGACTTTCTTAAAGCATTCATTGACTGAGTGTCCTTGATGGTGTATTTTAAATTTGTTACGTGTATGGACACATTAACTCATGGTGATAGGAGAGACAATGCTGCACCAACAGGCTGTGTGATGACCTGCTAGGACACAGGTTAGAGTGCATTGCATAGGTGTGTCGCACAGTATTTCGAACACACTGAGGATGATTTTGACTGCCTTCCCCTGGCGTTAACGAACCAGTAATGGCCTCAAAATAGGTTCGGTCACCTTCCCGCCCCATTAACACCAGCAATGCGGTCGGCTCCATTTTGAAAGGGGCCTACTGCCAGGTGTCCAAAGCACCCGTCTGTTTCAAAGATAGGTCCCTTTTAATATGGAAATGAGGGTCCCATGATGTACATAGGACCCTGATTGTCATTTTGGGTCAGAACTGGTCAGAGCCTGCACCTTGCAGATTCCGACCAGTTCCGCTGGCAATGGAACCGACGAATATTGCTCTTCTGAGGCCCACAAAACAACCTGGGCTGCTGCCACCTCAGGACCACCACTGTTCACGATTTTGATTCCCACCACCGCCCCGGCCCAAACCGGCGAACCGCTTTTTGGCTCACCTGACAGATTTAAATAAGGCCGGGGCCTCAGAATCGTAGGGGCCTCAGAATCGTCGGTCAGTCACCCAAGTGAAAATAGACCCCACTAAGTGCAGGTGTTATCTCCTCCGAACAGGCCCGATCTTAGCCTCCACTGATAGTGTGAGGTTGAGTGCAGGTCAGGATTTCAGACACGTGGTTATGACACTGAAAGAAAGACTTGCATTTCTATAGCGCCTTTCATGGCCTCAGGATGTCCCAAAGCACTTTACAACCATTTAAATACTTTTGAAGTGTAGTCTCTGTTTTAATGTAGGAAACGCAGCAGCCAATTTGCACACAGCACGGTCCCACAAACAGCAATGTGATAATGACCAGACAATCTGTTTTAGTGATGTTGGTTGAGGGATAAATATTGCGCAGGGCACCAGGGAGAACTCCCCTGCTCTTCTTCGAATTAGTGCCATTGGATCTTTTATGTTTACCTGAGAGGGCAATCGGTGCCTCGGCTTAACGTCTCATCTGAAAGATGGCACCTCTGACAGTGCAGCACTCCCTCAGTACGGCACTGGAGTGTCAGCCTAGGTTATGTGCACAAGTCTCTGGAGTGGGACAACCTTCTGAGTCAGAGGCGAGAGTGCTATTACTGAGCCAGAGCTGACACCGTGTGCTGTAATGTGCAGCAGGAAACAATAGTGGGTCAAAGCAAAGGTTCAAAGTAAAGCCTCCTTGCGGAGGAGAACTTATGTTAATGAGGTCCTACGCCAAAATTCACTCTTCCTACCTGTATAAAATCGACAAATTAATAAATCAGCAGGCTATTCTCCTTTAGCTGGATTTTTAAAGCTACTTTTCTGTTCCAAAGGTACATTAAAAAGTTGTGTATGTGTAGTGGAAGCAGAGATATTTAGCTACATTGTGCTCTCTGCATTAGATTATTTTGATATGGTCTGTTTAAGTTTAGCCCCACAAACTTAGCATTTAACAAATGTTTAAGGGCCTCAGCAGCTCCTTAACTGAGGTTTTAAATCTTTAACAGTGGCCTCCTCCCCAGGAAGAAGTTGCATTGATGGAGGTTAATTAGAGAGTGGCCTAATGATTGTATTTTCATTCTTGAATGGCTTTGAAAGAAGTGTCCAATACTTAAAAAGCTATCAAATCTCCATTTTGCACGCCTCACCTTAAATTTATGCCCTCTGGTTCATGACCCTTCCACCAATGGGAACAGTTTCTCTCCATCCACTATGTCTAGACCCTTCATGATTTTGAACACCTCTACCAAATCTCCTCTCAACCTTCTCTGTTCCAAAGAGAACAATCCCAGCCTCTCCAGTCTATCCACGTAATTTAAGTCCCTCATCCCCGGAATCATTCCAGTAAATCTCCTCTGCATCCTCTCTAAGGCCTTCACATCCTTCCTAAAGTGTGGTGCCCAGAACTGGTCACAATACTCCAGTTTTGGCCAAACCAGTGTTTTATAAAGGTTCATCATGACTTCCTTGCTTTTGTACTCTATGCCTCTATTTATAAAGCCTAGGACCCCGTATGCTTTTTTAACCACTTCCTCAACCTGCTCTGCCACCTTCAACAATTTATGCACATACACTCCCAGATCCCTCTGTTCCTCCACCCCTTTTAGAATTGTGCCCTCTAGTTTATATTGTCTCTCCTAATTTTTCCTACCGAAATGCATCACCTTATATTTTACCGCGTTAAACTTCATCTGCCACGTGTCCACCCATGCCATATCCTCTTGAAATCTATCGCTATCCTCCTCTCTGTGCACTACCCTTCCAAGTTTTGTGTCAGTAGCAAATTTTGAAATTGTGCCCTGTACTCCCAAATCCAAGTCATTAATGTATATCAAGAAAAGCAGTGGTCCCAGCACCGACCCCCTGGGGAACACCACTGCACGCCTCCCTCCAGTCCGAAAAAATACCGCTCACCACTACTCTCTGTTTCCTGTCATTTGGCCAATTCTGTATCCATGTTTATTCATGGGCCGCAATCTTAATAGCAAGCCTACCATGTGGCACTTTATCAAACGCTTTTTGAAAATCCATATACACCACATCAACTGCATTGCCCTCATCTACCCTCTCTGTTACCTCATCAAAAACCTCTATCAAGTTGGTTAAAGACGATTTGCCTTTAACAAATCCGTGCTGGCTTTCCCTAATCAATCCACACTTGTCCAAGTGACTGTTAATTCTGTCCCGGATTATCGTTTCCAAAAGTTTCCCCACCACCGAGGTTAAACTGACTGGCCTGTAGTTGCTGGGTTTATCTGTACACCCTTTTTTGAACAAGGGTGTAACATTTGCAATTCTCCAGTCCTGTATCTAAGGATGTCTGGAAAATTATGGCCAGTACCTCCGCAATTTCCCCCCTTACTTCCCTCAGTATCCTAGGGTGCATCCCATCCAGACCAGGTGATTTATCTATTTTAAGTACAGCTAGCCTTTTTAGTACCTCTTTATCAATTTTTAGCCTATCCAGTATCTTAACTATATCTTCCTTTACCGAGAATCTGGCAGCATCTTCTTCCTTGGTAAAGACCGATGCAAATTACTCATTTAATACCTCAACCATGCCCACTGTCTCCATGAGCAGACCTCCTTTACAGTTCCTAATCGGCCCCTCCTCTTACTACCAGTTTACTGTTAACTTGTTTGTATTTCTTCTTTCAAGTATGACACAAAATGTTGAGTATGACATCTGACAGACAGGAAATGCACACTGAACATATCATTTTATAATATTACTAGACCCATATAAGAAAATGGCTACTTGGTGAAGTAGCAGCTCTCACAGAATCATACCTCACCATGTCAGTGCAGTCAGGAAAGGAGAGGTGGGGAGAGGAGAAAATTGTCAAGGAGGACCAAAGGACTCAGAAGGCCTGATTCTGCTGGTCACAAACCTCTAGATGATAAATATTTATTTCAACAGGCATTTTAGCCATGCAGGGTTTCCAAGCTAGACACTGGGAGCTGTCAGCTTGCTGTGTGTGTTTGCACTTCAACTGAAAACTGCACTGTTAAAAATCACCTGACTCTGAAATACAGAGCTCCAGGGACACCTCAAATAGTTTAACAGCAGAATCCAGCTGCAGCCGATAGAACAGAAGCTTTAATTACACTTGTATCTGAATTGAAGGATTCTAAGATGAGTTCCTGGGTTAGAATCTTTTAAAATTTTGTAGAGAATTTAACATGATATTTTTTCAAAACGAAGTTGTCAAAATATACAATAAAGAATCAGAGGTGATTGTGACATAAACAGAGCAGGATGTTTTAAACTGGTGAAGGGTCACAGAACCAGCCTGAAGAGTGGGAGGGAAGAGGTGACAAATCAGGAAGTAGTGGCACCAAGCTTGGGTTTTAAAAGCTTGTAGATGGTGGGGAGAAGGCAAGACTGAGAGAGGTGAAGAGGTTTCACAAGAACTAACACTCTGGGTAGAAAACCTGAATCAAAAGGGTTTACAGAAAATTCTCCAGTTGCTTTGTAGATGTGTGTTTAACATGTACAAAACCGTGCCTGAGAATTCTTAGGTGGTTAGTGACATTCGGTGTTTGCTAAGGATAGCCCAGGGTTTGTTGCACATTTTCACATCCTTTTTGTATCCAAATAATTTGCAGCAGTTTATTGTGACGTGTGTGTGTGTGTGGATTCTGGCGCCTCTGGCTCAGAAATTTTCCTTGGGGCTCTTGTGAGTGGAGTACCTTGCGCCCGAACTAGCCTTCAATTTAAAATAAAAACAGATAATAGTAATTAGCTGATTGCATCGGGAGACTAGTGCCCCGCCCCGGCCACCAATCCAACCTCGGTATGTCTGCAGGAGTGACAAAGGTTAACGGTGGAATAAGAGCAAGTATGAGATGATTATTTAATTGAAAGGGGTTCAGGAAGCAGCATGAACTGTGAACGTGAAGCTCATCCAGTTTGGAACCATCATTAACCCCTCTCACCATTAAATAATAGATTTGAAATAATTGCTGTGAAGCATCTTGCTGCTTACAGTTACACTCTGTCCATTTTATCTCATTATTTATTCTGGTTTGGTTTCTCTCCTTGTGATGGGAGCGCACTCCAGGGCCATGAGAGGTCATTATTGGTATCAGTGTTACTGAGGGCTTAAGAAGGGTGTGAGTGCAGTTTATAAGCAGTGGTCAGTAAACTGAGGTCTGTGATACCAAGTATTAATTCAAGATCAGGCCGACTGCTGTGTAAAACACATACTTGTTTTCCTGAAGTGCTTGCTGCCTCTAAGGCCAATTCACCTGATCCCTTTATTATTCCTCTCACGCTGTTTTTCTTTCCCCTCTCTCCCTGAATTGACTGACGCAGCTGCCTCAGAGTTGTGGCGGAAATGTAGACATCGCTAGGATCACACTTGCACTGAAAAGGTCTGTTGTTGCGAGACAAGCCAACAAGTGGGCTGCGGCAGGCCCTGCATCTCAATGAGGGCAGGAGCTGGGGAATGAGGAGAGAGCGGCTGAGTGAACACACTTCTCTTAATGACATGGCTGATGTGTGTTGTCACAGACTGGAGAATAATTTCCCGTCCATTGCTCAGTGCCTCATGACCCTGGAATGCAGTGTAATTAGAACGGAATGGAATTGCGTTTCCACGATAAAAATGATATTAGACTGCAGCTTGAACAGTGGGAGGAGCTGCTGCAAAATGGAAATCATTGAACGTTTCCATTTGCTAATAAAACACTAGAATGGCCTGGCAGGGCAAGAGCCCTTCCACTGACAGTGAGTGTTGCTCCTTGAGATGCCGTTGTGCTGACATCCAATTCATCTTGTGCAAGAGAAGTGATCTGGCACTGTGACAGGCGAATGATATCATTTGCTAAAGATGGCTGTCACGTCCCCAGTGCTCTGACTTTCTCCACAACTTCACTTATTTGACCGTTTGGTAAGAACAATAGTGAACACCTTCACTTTCAAAAGAACGGACGTCGTTAAAGTCAACCGCGGACTGAATAAAAGATTTCCTGAGCAACTGCAAATCTGGCACTGGGGATATTACAGAGCACGCTCGGCACTAAATAATCTGAGTGGGACACACACACACACGGTGTAGACAAGGTATCAAGCACTGGGAAAGTTGTGACACAGATTCGGCACACAAAGCAAAAAAAAAATCTTTCATTTCCTAAGGACAGGATACGATTGAGTGCTATGTTAAGACTTCAGATGGAGCATTGCCCTGAAGCAATTTCAGAGCTGTCAGGAAAGCTGACATCTAGATTAACCTTTGTGCAGTAAGTCTCAGAGAGTGACTCATTGTGATGCATGTGCTATCTCTTGTCAACCCTTGCTGTAACCCTCGGTGTCCCAAACTGGCTTGTCTGTCAGTCTCTTGCGGTCTGAGGGGACCTCCATAACTGCGGAGAAGACAACCCCAGATTTCTGAGCACCTGACCTCACAGGACAAGCTATAGCAAGGAGAGGCAGAAAGAGAACTGCTAACTACAGCTTTCTGTCACAGTGACCCTTCATTCAATTCCTTGTCAGGAAGTGAATCTTAATGGAACAGCAGCGGCTCATTCCACTTTATTGCGTATCTGGCATCGATTTGGGTTAATCGTAAGGTTTCTTTTTTTAAATGACAGAAACCTTTTACTAAGATCATTAACTGAAGGACATTAACAATGTCTGACATGCTGTGAATCCACCCCATCTTCTGCTGATATTTATTCTCCTCTTCCTGTTACATGGGATCATTTTAGCTGGGAGTTGCTGTTAAGTGAACCCTTTGGACAGATCACACCTCTGCACACTTTACAGCAGAGATTTTCTGTCAGTCACTGGATCTTTTTGATTTAAACATAGAAAAATAGACTTGAGAAGGAATTCCAGTTTACTTTTCATATATATCACCAAACTCAACCAAACTGTTGGACTGTTCAGTGACTAACTAACAGAGACTGGTTACTCACTAAACCATCAAACTATTCAGTGAGTAACAGAGAAGGGTTACTCACTAAACGGACGGACTTTTCATTGAGTAACACACAGAGACGGGTTATTCCATAAACAGTACAACTATTGTTTTTCTTTAGCTTAACTGGTTGTAATTTTTAAAAAAAATTCTAGGGATAAAAACACTTTGCAGAATTCCCTTGAGCGTGCCACAAGCTATCAAAACTATTTCTTTACAGAAATGTAAATGGGATGTTCTGGAATATAGTCGGTGCCACCTGCTGAGTGAACACTCTGTCCATTGTGCTCTGTTCTTGTTAAATAAATACTTTTACCTGAACACTGTGGAGTGCCTGTCACATTTATGCAGCCTTGCTAACGTCTTTCTTTCTAAGATCATTGATCGTCTTAGATCCTGCCAGAGAGTTGGAGGTTGGGCAGGGAACAGGATACCATGGAGTAGCGATAGCTTCCTGACCCTTGACAGTGATGAAATGAAGTGACACGTACTGTCTGATTTCTGTTTTCCCTTCTCCAGAGGATGGGGTATCACACCTCCTGGGTGCTGCTCCTTTCAGCTGCCTCACTGCAAAATGATGCAGTGCACCAGACATGGGTACACAATAGAAACATGCCAGAAGCAGGCAGGGACCTTGGGTGGGGGGGGGGGGGGGTGGGGAGGGTGCGGTTGGCAGTGGGGGAGGGGACAAGAGCTGACACGGTAGTAATTAGCCAATGTAGGCTTCATTAGAGTTACAGTCCAGTAACTAGTATTAAACATTGATAATTACTGAATAATACAGGGCTGAAAACACAGCTCCAGTGGGGGTTGTTATTAAAAGGATGGAAAACGGGCAAAAAAAATGTGCTGGCAGCATTAGCTATTCCAAGTTTCTCTCTATTACTTAATATGTGGTCAATTAGGGCTTGTTAATGGCTCCTACCACCAATGGGTGCTGTTTTCTGTTGAGTGCAATAAATGCTCCAACTGCAGTGCTCCTAATAAGTCAAAGGCGCCCTCACAGGCTCCTGGAATGTGTCACCCAGGGTCCCATTGCTGAAGCATGAGCCTCTGAATGAGAAGCACTCGCTGTGCTTGGGATCTCATTCATGGAGGATGCTGCAGCATGTGTCATAATAGCTGGCACTTATTACACCTCCGACCTCAGGTTGGAGAAGCCTTTCTCGATTGCCATGTCGTGCTGTTTGCTCAAGATGTTGGGACCAGGTTCATTGATAGCATCCAGATCTTACTGCACAGCACTCCCCATTGGAGTCAAATGAAAGAGGCACACCATGCAAATCTTTTAGCCAGCATGCTGTGTTCAAAGGAGACCAGTGAGAGATGACTCTCTTTAGATATGCTTGACTCAAGTAGGCCTCCTACACATGAGTCAGCAGGGTAAGGGGAACTAAGGGGAGGTAGAAAAGAAGGTCCCGCAGACACTGGTCCTTTCCAACAGGTACCATGCACTTGATATCTGTGAGGATAAGGATGCAGACTGCGGGGTGGACAGCCAGAATGATAACCATGGCACCGAGGAGCAGGATGCAGTCCAAGGGGGGGAAGGAGCAGAACAGAAAGGTTGCAGTCATAGGGGATTCGATAATTAGAGTTACAGATAGCTTCCTCTGCAGTCATGACTGAGAGTCCAGGAGGGGGTGTTGCCTACCTAGTGCAAGGGTAAAGGATATCTCGGAGCAACTGGAGAGGAACTTGGAAGGGAGAGGGGACAATCCAGTTGCCATGGTCGATGTTGGGATCAATGACATAGGGAAGAAAAGGGAGGAGATCCTGCTAAGAGAATATCAGGAGTTAGGAACTAAATTATAAAACAGGACCTCATGGGTGATAATCTTGGGATTAGTACCCGAGCCACATGTTAATGGTTTAGGGATAGACAGATCAGGGAGGTGAATGTGTGGCTGAAAGACTGGTGTGGGAAAGAGGGGTTCCATTTCATGGGACACTGGCACCAGTACTGGGATAGGAAGGAGCTGTACTGCTGGGACAAGCTCCACCTGAACCAAAATGGAACCAATGTCCTAGTGAAAAGGATAAATAGGACTGTCAATAGGACTTTAAACTAGTAAGACGAGGGGGGGTGGGGGAGGAGGGATCTGGTGAGGATAACATAAGTCTGAAGATAAAAGAAATAGGAAATGAGAGTAAAGGTCAGACCAAGGTAAGGAATAAGGGTAACATAGACAGTCAGGGAACAAATACTGTTATAGAACATAAGTACAGAATGACTGTTAAAAATAAAATAAGGGGAACAATTATTACAAACAAATTAAATTGCCTGTACAACAATGCACACAGCATCTGAAACAAAAAGGGGAGCTGGAGGCAATAATTTGTAGTGAGGATCCAGATGTAGGGATAATTGAAACATGGCTATATAAGGAACATGACTGGCTGTTAAATATTGCAGAATATAACGTATTTAGAAAGGATAAGAAAGGAAGAAGTGGGGTGGGTAGCTGTACTAATTAGGGATAAGATAATGACAATAGAAAAAAGTGACATAAGTAACATTAAGATAAAAACAGAATCCATATTGATTGAGACAAAGGATAAGAAGGAATCTATCATGTTATTCGGTATATTTTACAGACCACCTAATAGTGGAAGGGAAGTGGAGGATGAACTATGTAGGCAAATCTATGAAATGAGTAAAAAACATCAAATAGTAATCATGGGAGATTTCAATCACCCCTTCATCGTCGCTGGGTCAAAATCCTGGAACTTCCTTCCTAACAGCACTGTGGGAGAACCTTCACCACACGCACTGCAGCGGTTCAAGAAGGCGGCTCACCACCACCTTCTCAAAGGCAATTAGGGATGGGCAACAAATGCCGGCCTCGCCAGCGACGCCCGCATCCCATGAACGAATAAAACAAAAATAAAGTGGCAAGTTAGGGTAGGGAAAGGGGAAAAGGGAATGGAGTTTTTACAGTGTGTACATGACTCCTTTTTTACCCAGTATGCAAGAAGCCCATAAGACCATAAAACCATAAGAGATAGGAGCAGGAGTAGGCCATTCGGCCCCTCGAGCCTGCTCCACCATTTAATGAGATCACGGCTGATCTGATTTTTACCTCAACTCCACTTTCCCGCCCTTTCCCCATAATCCTTTGATTCCCCTGCTGATCAAAAATTTGTCTAACTCAGCCTTGAATGTATTCAATGACTCAGCCTCCACAGCTTTTTGGGGTAAAGAATTCCAAAGATTCACGACCCTCTGGGAGAAGAAATTCCTCCTCATTTCCATCTTAAACAGGCGATCCCTTAATCTGAGACTATGCCCCCTGGTTTTAGATTCCCCCCATGAGGGGTAACATCCTCTCAGCATCTATCCTATCATAGAAGTTACAACATGGAAACAGGCCCTTCGGCCCAACATGTCCATGTCGCCCAGTTTATACCACTAAGCTAGTCCCAATTGCCTGCACTTGGCCCATATCCCTCTATACCCATCTTACCCATGTAACTGTCCAAATGCTTTTTAAAAGACAAAATTGTACCCGCCTCTACTACTGCCTCTGGCAGCTCGTTCCAGACACTCACCACCCTTTGAGTGAAAAAATTGCCCCTCTGGACCCTTTTGTATCTCTCCCCTCTCACCTTAAATCTATGCCCCCTCGTTATAGACTCCCCTACCTTTGGGAAAAGATTTTGACTATCGACCTTATCTATGCCCCTCATTATTTTATAGACTTCTATAAGATCACCCCTTAACCTCCTACTCTCCAGGGAAAAAAGTCCCAGTCTGTCTAACCTCTCCCTATAAGTCAAACCATCAAGTCCCGGTAGCATCCTAGTAAATCTTTTCTGCACTCTTTCTAGTTTAATAATATCCTTTCTATAATAGGGTGACCAGAACTGTACACAGTACTCCAAGTGTGGCCTCACCAATGCCCTGTACAACTTCAACAAGACATCCCAACTCCTGTATTCAATGTTCTGACCAATGAAACCAAGCATGCCGAATGCCTTCTTCACCACCCTATCCACCTGTGACTCCACTTTCAAGGAGCTATGAATCTGTACTCCCAGATCTCTTTGTTCTATAACTCTCCCCAACGCCCTACCATTAACGGAGTAGGTCCTGGCCCGATTCGATCTACCAAAATGCATCACCTCACATTTATCTATCGAGTCCCCTCAGAATCTTGTATGTTTCAATAAGATCTCCTCTCATTCTTCTAAACTCCAATGAGTATAGACCCAACCTGTTCAATCTTTCCTCATAAGACAACCCTTCCATACCCGGAATCAACCTAGTGAACCTTCTCTGAACTGCCTCCAATGCAAGCCCAACAAGAGAGGATTCACTGCTAGATCTAGTAATGGGAAATGAACCAGAGCAGATAAGAGAAGTAAGCATAGGAGAACATCTAGGCAATAGTGATCATAACTTAATAAGGTTTAAAATAATGATTGAGAAAGACATAAGTAAGACAAAGACCAAAGTAATAGATTGGAAGAAAGCTAATTTTGAGGGGATGGGTGTGGAACTAGGGAAGGTAAATTGGAAAAAAAATTGACAGATAAAGCGGTGGGAAATATTTAAAATGGTGATCAATAGAGTTCAGGAGCAATATATTCCTCTAAAAAGCAAGAACAAATTAGCCAACAATGAAACACCATGGATGAATAAAGAGATAAGGATAAAATTGAAACTAAAGAAAAAAGAATACTCTAAGTACATAGATAATAAAGGAGAGGATGACAAAAGAGAATATGAAGAGGTTAGGAAAGAAGTCAAAAAAAAATTAGGAAAGCAAAGAGGAACTATGAAATCAAATTATCAAGGAATATAAAAAGAAATAGTAAAGTATTCTACAGTCACACAAATAACAAAAGAAAAATCAGGCTAGGGGTTTGGCCACTAAGGGATGCACAAGATAAACTCACTGGTAATGACAGCGAAATGGCAGAAATATTGAATAGTTACCTTGCCTCAGTATTTACCAGGGAGACTAATAAGGTGGGCATGACATTAGAAGAACATATCAAAAAAGATATGAAAACATTTAAGATAGAAAGGGAGAGATAATTGAGAAACTAAGCAAACTTAGAGAGGATAAGGTCCCTGGTCCGGATAAATTGCATCCGTGAATATTAAAAGAAATTAAGGAGGAGATAGCAGAGGAACTATTACATATATATAAAAATTCATTAGAAAAGAGAATAGTGCCAGAGAACTGGTGGACAGCTAATGTTATTCCCATATTTAAAAAGTGAGATAGAACAATCCATGGAACTATAGACCAATTAGTTTAACATTGGTAGTAGGAAAGATAATGGAATCTTTACTCAAAGAGGTAATAGAACATAAGAACATAAAAAATAGGAGCAGGAGCAGGCCATACGGCCCCTCGAGTCTGTAAGACTAAGATCGATAAATTTTTGTTAAGTAAGGGTGTCAAGGGATATGGAGCAAAAGCGGGTAAATGGAGTTCAGGTACAGATCAGCAATGATCTAATGGAATGGTGATACAGACTCGAGGGGCTGAATGATCTTCTCTGTTCATATCTTCCTAGGTGTTTCAGAGGTAGCACTTTCAAATCCCTGGACAACACGTGCTTTTGATATACATAGAGCATACCCATTCATCCACTCTAAGCTGTTACTGAGAGTGGGTATACATATTTCATTCCCATTAATACCTCCCTCTACATTTCCAGAGAATCACCAGGACTATTCATAGCCTATTTACATATTAATTTCAATCATCATGCCATATTTGCTGTCTGCGTAAAGAAGGTTCCAACAGAAGGGTGTATCAGAGTTTGGGTAATGATGTTGCACCACATACATACAAAGATATAATTGAAAATGTCTATTGTAAATTAACTTTTTAGCCTTTTTTTAAGATGGGCTACATTGCTTTCCTTACTCGAAGTCAATGGATTTTATAGTGTTTTTGTGGACCTTGAAGGGTTATTGAGTTGGTGGAGGAAAATCAGAGATTTGATCTACTGCCAAGAGCCAGGCCATTAAAAATGAGAGAGATCATTGATTGAAGAGATCAGTCATATTTGCTATAATTTGAGTAATGATTGATGCTTGCCTGTTCAGCATTTCTGATCTTACCCATCATCTTTATCTATTTAGTGAAACATGTGTATGAATTTGTTCAATGGCTGTCGTGTATTAGAGGGATAGAGTGCAAGTACTGACTTTAGTAAGCTGACATAATCAATAGCCAGCTATTTTTAGATGCCAGAGCAATTCAGAATTTTCAGTCTTATCCTTGGAGTTGCAGTGTTTAATCTTCCAAAGTGCTGGGGACAGAATTGCTCTGCTTGCTACGTGTCTTGACATCATAAACATGTTCGTTTGAATACAGTTACAATAGCGTTATGTTACGCTGAGTTAATTTGCCCCCTGCCCCTGCTCTATTAAAATGTATTTAGTTTCTCTCACTTTGATAGAACATTGTTGTCTACAGTTTAGCAATACATTGTATTAATGTTAAAGTATGGAGCAGTTAAGGCTAGAACGGTGTGTCCCCATTGTGTTGGGTTAATTTCAAACAATGTGGTAAAGCTGTGCACAGGAAGACAAGTGTTGCGTGCAAATTCGTTCCAGTTGCAACCAGTTCCAGTGTTCAAGGCAGTGGAGTTGTTCCATTGCTTGAGACTGGCAGTTGGGGGGAGGGGTATGTAGAATCTCCCTCCCACCATGAGAATTTTGGCAGGAGAACATGCCTGTTGTGTTTGACCTACACACAGATGCAAACCTGAGAGTCTGATGACCCCAAACCTGCTGAATCCTTTCCCTCCTCCCTCAGTTATACGGCGCATTACATTCATGTCTGTACCTGGCCTGACGTATGATAGGGATGGAAACACTTATCTGGTCGCTGTTAATAAACTTTTCTCACAAAAATCCACATCTAACTGTTACTATTGTCCCATTTTAATTCAGAATCTTGCATGTAGCTACTCCAAACCATATACCTAAAAATTGGCCTCTTCCCCTTAAGAACCAGAACAATTCTCTACCCCCTCCCCCTCCCCATTCTGCCCCTTTTCTGTGTCGTTACTGCTCTGAATTGATCAACTTGTGATTTCAACTACTTTTTGGAAGGTGAGTTACACCAGAAAAACTCCAGGGCACTTCATCCATTGGTCTGGGAGGCAGTGTGAGGTGGGCCTGATCAATACTGTACTTGTGCCCAACATACACAAGGTTCATTTCAACCATTTTTCAGAATAGGTTTCCAAGGAGTGATCCACCTGCAGTGTACTTGATGACTTTCAGTAGTCAATGTTAAATAGTTTTAACATTAAAATTAATTTAGCATTAATAACCCAAGAAATATAGTAATAGGAAAAGTTCATGAGGTCCCTTTGTGGTACCCAGATTGAGATTGAGATAACATGAAAGATTTGAGTCTTTCATGTTATCTCAATCTGCTGTGTACAGAGAGATGTTTTCATGGGTGACTGTTGGGAGATCAGGGACATGGCACAGCACGGCAATGGCCTCCACTACATCATCTACAAAGTGATGATGCTCACACAGAGGGAGCTGCATAAAGGGTGGTCAGTGATTGAAGGAGTGTGTGGAATGCAGTCGCACACTCCCACTGCCCACGTTGATTAGGGAAGGCTCTGCACCATGCCCTGCATGTGCTCTGTGAAATTCACACGATATGATTTTTACTGGCCAACTTGGCCATGCAGCATGGTGTCAGTCCAGATCCCGTGATCCAAGGAAAGTGCTCCTCATCAGTCACCGCTCTTGAAATGGCCGAGGAATAAGGGCAGGTTTTATTCAAGGACACTTTTCCTGAAAGAAAGTGTAAACACAACAGCAAAACCCTGGCTGCAGATAGCCGCCCTGAATGGGAATCCTTCCCAAATAATTCCTCTAACTTAGCCTTCCAAATCTTTGCCAGGAATCAACGTGCAACACAACCAGCACCGGCGTTCAACAATTTCCTTTCAAACTCAAACACAACATGTCACATTGATTTGGGGTGTGAAGTGTGTTGAAATGTTTTGAAGTAATATGATGCTATATGCATACACGTATTATATTATGAGGCTGTCATAAGCTCATTTCTGTTCATGTGAATATCACTTTGAAAACGTTGTCATAACTGCTTTCCTCCCAGCTGATGTGACAGCAGCTGGAGATTGAATTCTTTCAACAAACAAATCAGACGATGTGGTACCATGTGACTCCACTAAGAATATGGCTCTTCCCATCCAGTCAGGACCCTATCTCTGCGCTCGGTATTTTCCTCCTCACCAACCAGTGTGAAAGTTGCTCCATTGACTTTGCCAGTGATGGAGCTGCCCCGCCTGTGCAACCACAGATATGTGTTATGACACGGGCCCTGCGCAGAATCAATTTTTTACTTCAGCGAGCTGCAATACTTTATACATTTTTACATCATTTGGTGGAATGAGAACAATCACAGAACGGGTCACATGTGGCCTATGGGCTGTATTTATAACACTTCTCTTGTAGAGATTAAAGAAATGCATCAGTTAACACCACATTCTCGGCTCAAGAGCTGGTACTTATCAATTAACAATGAAACTATATATGTTTCTCTTTGAAGAGAGGGCCTGTCAGTTTTAGGAACGTTAAAGTAAATTTAATTGAAACATTGAGATCTATTAGGATTGTGATAAGGCCCGGCTCAGGATCACGCTGGAGTCCTGGGCAGAGAGAGAACCCATAAGTGCACAAGCCTTATAATGGCTGCTGTGTGTTGTCAGAGCTGTAAAGATTGGTTTTATTATTCTGCAACGTTACATAGGAACATAAGAATGAATATGGACTGGAAAAAAACCATTGCAATCCATCTGGCTGGTTCCAGTGTCTAGGAAATATCATATCCCTTTCTGCTTTATTTGCTCACAGGATGTGGGCAATGCTAGAAAGATTGCATTTATTATCCATCCTTAGTTGCCCTGACAACACAGTGGCTTGCTAGGCCATTAGGCTTGCAGAAGGCATTAAGAGTCAACTGCATTGTGTGGACTAGAGTCACATATAGTCCAGGCCAGAAACTGACAGAGAGAAAGAGCAAGGTAAGTCTGCGGGGGAATGGGGTGTTGCCATCATGTGGGGGGGGGGAAGAGCCCGGTGTGGCAGAGACCCAGATTATTTCTGTGGGACCCGATTCCTCCCAGTCCCACGAAAATAATTCAAAACTTACCTTCTCGGGGCCTCATCGGCAGTCATCGCCTGGAAAACTGGTCGGAAAGCACTCGCTCCGACCAATTCTATCCTAAAATGGCAATCAGGGTCCTACATATATCATTGGACCCCGATTTGCATATTTAAAGAGGCCTATCACCTGAAACAGGCAGGCGCTTCGCCCGTCCAGGCCCCGTAAAAGTGTCAGCGGGCAGATGGTCGGCATGAACAGGGTGGCAAGTCTACTAGCCCCATTTTGAGGCCGTTACCACTCCGGTTAATGCCGGTTTCGGCAAGTTAAAGTCAACCCCAGAGGGAGATAGAGAGAGTGAGTTCCACCAGTTGGACACAAGAAGTTTCAGCAGCAGCTGTTGACTTCTCTGCAACCCAATCATGGTAGGTACTGAGCTCTGGATGTATCACTCTGTGTTCCCATAGCTCGAGGTACCGAGAGAGCGGAAAAGAAGTGCACATGTGCACACCAGCAGCAGGGATGGAACAACTGCTTGTAATAATGAGAGTCGATACTAACAGCATTTATTATGAAGTTGCCCTGCAGTTATAGGGTAAGTGCAGTCCCACCTGAACACAGCCTCAGCTCAGCTCACAGTGTAACTGTGCTGGCTGCGTGCGGAACTGAATGGAGCTGAATTTCATGGAACCCACATTGCTTGAGGGCTTCCGTGACTGGTGGGCACCGCAAGCACTGGAGTGTCTTACAGATGTCCATATTAATATTAGAATTTAGTCTTATAAGTTTCCTTTTGTGTTGTTGAATGTATATTTTATATTTCAATTTGATTTTTTTCTTATTAGTTGTGCCCCGTTAAAAAATAAGGAAGGGGGGAGCAGCGCATGTAAATTTGTATTTTTGTTGATGACACTGGAGCAACCCAGTGTAATCCTTACGGATTTGTTAGAAAAGGCATTGCACTCTCTAATGCAGTGCCGAGCCCATGTACAGTTATCCAATTCAGTTTTTATTTAAATATTTATTGTAGCTTGATGTGGATTAGCTCAAAGTTTAATGGAACATTAACTTTTACTATGGTCTAACACTTTGCAGGAATTCATTCCCAATGTAAAATATTATACTGCATTGGGTATAACTTCAAAGCTGTGAGATGTGATTCCCAAGGCGTACCACTACTTTCACATTGATGCATGGAAGTTGTTTGGTCAGCCTCAATTTTACGCACACACCCACAACTTGCATTTACATAATGTAGAAAAATGTCCAGAGGCGCTTCACACAGGCTCTATCAAGAAAATATAATGCCAAGACAAAGATGGAGATATTGGGCTCGATTTTACCAGCGGGTTTCCGGTGCGTTCCCGGCGGGGGGGCGTCGAAAATCGCGATATCCAGGTGCGTCACCAGATCGCGCCTCGATCCCGCCCACTTCCGGGTTCCGCGCCGACGTGCGGGGGTGCGTGGGCAGACCCCGCTGGTGGGAATCCTGCAGGCAATTAAAGCCAGCGGGATGCCACTTGAGTGCATTTACCTTGCTTGTTGAGGTCATTAAATGACCTGATTCAGCTGTCCGAATAGGAAGTGTGGGATTTTACCTTCAACCGAGACTGTTTCACACACTGGGGGAAACAGTCTCACTCCAACCGGACGTGTTGCAACCAGCAGCCTGTGGCAGCTGCCAAGGTGCACTCCACAGGGCGGGGGAAAGCCCTCACCCACGCAGGAGGCCACCGCATCACATAGGGCAACCCCTGCCCTCCACCACCCCCCTCCAAGCCAGAGGAAACACCGACGTGAAACCGCAGCCCCAGTGCGAGGAAACGCCTACCTACCCTGCACAACCCCTCAGACCAACACCTGCCAGATGGGTGGTACGTTGACATCCTCGGAGGACGAACAGCATGACCAGCCCCAGCAGCCTCGCAGTCCACGCCGTCCGCCTCAGCGACGTGGAGCCCCCCAACACGATGCACAGCAGGAGGAAGGGCAACCGCAGAGAGAGATGCGTTGCAGGAGGCACTACCCTCCGCACAGGGTCTACAGACCGAGGCTCAGCTTCATGGACCTCTCCGAGGAGCAGTGCATACCGCGGCTCAGAGTCACTCGCCAGGTAGTCGCCGACATCTGCAGTCTCCTTAACGAAGAGCTGCTCCCGGATGGACCAAGCAGCATCTTCTTACCCGTCGCCGTCAAAGTCACCACTGCCCTCAACTTCCTCGCCTCCGGATCCTTCCAGGGTGCCACGGGGGACATCACCGGGGTCTCTCAGTCGTCTGCACACAAGTGCATAAGGCAGGTCACCGATGGGTTGTTCCACAGGGCCTCGACCTACATCAACTTCGCCATGGATGAGCGCAGCCAGACGGAGAGGGCGGTGGGATTCCATGATGTGGCTGGCTTCCCACGGGTGCAGGGTGTAATCGATTGCACCCACATAGCAATACGGGCACCTCCACATGAGCCAGGGCTGTTCATCAACAGGAAAGGGTATCACTCCATGAACGCCCAGCGCATTCGTGACCACCGCCAGAGATTCCTACACGTGTGCGCCAGATACCCTGGCAGCTGCCACGATGCCTTCGTCCTCGGGGAGTCCACCGTCCCGCCCCTCTTCCACGCACCCAACGCCGGCAACGGCTGGCTCCTCGGCGACAAGGGATATCCCCTGCACACGTGGCTTATGACACCTCTGAGGAACCCCATTACCGAGCCGCATCATCGATATAATGACAGCCACATTGCTACCAGGTCTACAATTGAGCAGGCTATAGGGCTGCTCAAGATGCGCTTCAGGTGCCTTGATCGTTCCGGGGGAGCGCTCCAATACACGCCACTCCGAGTGGGACGAATTATAGTTGTCTGCTGTGCCCTGCATAACATGGCACAACAGAGAGGGGTGCCACTGGAGGAGGCCCCATGCACACCCGCCACCCACATTGAGGACGACAATGAGAAGGAGGAGGAGGGGGAGGAGGAAGAGGAGGAGTATGAGCGAGAGGAGGAGGAACGACCCATGGCCCGAACACCAGCTCACCTGCGTGCTCGTCAGGCCAGGGAGGTAATCATATGCCAACGGTTCTCCTAACATCACACTGTGTGAGGCGTTCACATGTCATAACGTGCACATATGAGGGTCCATACAGGCTCCCTCCACAGAAGAGTGGTGCCTGTACACTTGCACCCACTGTATTATGCCCAATGGGGGGGACGGGGTGGTTGTCGTGATGATGAGGCGCACGGAAGGGACATATTGCACAAGCCGCAGAATTATGGACAAGAGGTGGCAGCATTGGTGAGAAAAAGTGACTTTATTTCGTGTTGCCATTCAAAGACTGGAAATAAAAAGATAACAAATAGACAAACACCCTGGAGCAATCCCTGTGTGCTCACGGAACTTTGGGTTCTCGTTTCCTGGTACCCCTACGTGGTGCTACCCCTGTGGCTCCAGCAGAGGTGGTGGCAGGTTGCTCCTGTTCATGCCCTGACCTGGTAGATGCTTTGGGCCGACGCCCCCTGTGTTTCGGTGCCCGTGAGGGCACCTCCACAGCCTTCCAGGCTGCAACCGGGGACATTCCCGGTGTCTCTCAGTCGTCTGCGCAGATGAGCCCTGCAAATACATCTACACCCACTCTGCAGTGACACACTGGGTGGCATCAGTGGTGGGTCCTCATAGGGATACCCAGGAGCGGGCATTATTGCACAAACCGGACAGGATTCGCGAAGACATGGCACTAGTGGAGCCAATATAATGTGTGATGTGAGTTGTTATTTAATTCAATAGAAGTACGAACCATGACAGACCCTCAAACACCCTTGTGCATCCCCTTCATGCTCACGGCACGTTTGCCTTACGCTGCCTACTGCACATATGTGATGCATGCCCTGTGGCTGCAGCACAGGTGGTGGCAGGTTGAGTGAGGCTGGCCGTGAGAGAGATGCACGGGAGGGTGAGTATGGGATCGAGCCATGAGATTGTATGAGGATTGGGTTGAGTGGTAGTGGCGGGGTGAGTACTCGCGAGGTGAGTAGGTGCAGGTAAGATGAGGATGGGGTTTGAGTGGGTATGAAGGGTGATGTGACAGAGTAGTGTTGGCAGTGCAGAAGGAGATGTGGGGTGGGGGCAGTGATGTGGCAGACGGAGTGTAGGGGAAAGACTACGTGTACTCACTGTGGCTGACCTACTGAGGTCATTGGTGCGCCTCCTGCACTGTATGCAGGTGGGCGATATGTTGGTGGCGCAGCTCACCCCCTCGGCCACCTCGAGCCAGGCCTTCTTGGTGGCAGAGGCAGGCCGCTTCCTCCCGGCCGCTGGGGGAAGATCTCTTTCCTCCCCCTCCTCCTCACCCCATCTAATGATACCTGGGGTGAGGCATCATTAAACTGGGAGCAGCCTTCCCCCTGGGCTGCTCCATGCTGTAATTTTTACTTTTTGTGGCAGCATCTGTCAGTGGAGGACTGCCCCTTTAAATAGAGCGCCTCCAGCTGACAGATCTTACTGCGCATGCGCAGTCCGCCCGACGCGCAGACCAGCAGCGGGGAACCCGGAGGAGCAGGTAAGTGGATCCAATTAGTGGATTGCCTGCTGCGATCGCGCGGGCAACCCACTAATTTCACCGGGCGCGTTTGGTACGTGCCCGCAGGCCTACCCGTCGGGAACCCGCACCCCTGGTAAAATCGGGCCCATTAGGAGGGGTGACCAAAAGCTTTATGGAAGGTCTTACTGGAGGAGAGGGAGGTGGAAAGACAGAGGGATATTAGGGAGGAAATTCCAGAACGCGGGACTAGGCAGCTGACTACATGGCAGTCAATGGGGAAAAGGGAGGAGGATGCAAGAGAGATCGGAGTCAAAGGAACAGAGAGTTTAAGAGGGGCTTGTAGGGCTGGAGGAGGATGCAGAATTAGAGAGGAGCAAGGCCATGAAGTGATTTAAACATGAAGGTCAGAAATTTAAATTGGAAGGGTTGAAGGACTGAGAACAAATGTAAGTCAACAAGCACAGACCTGATGAAGGATAGGATACAGACAGTAAAGTTTTGGATGAGACAAAATTTACAGGCAGTGGAAATTAGGAAGCTGGATAGGAGAGCATTGGAATAGTCGAGTATGGAGGTAACAGACATGAAGGTTTCAGCAAGAGATGGGCTGAGGTGGAGGCGGAAGTGGGGGTTAGGGAGGTGGAAATAGATGTTTTTTGTGATGGAGAGGATATGGGGTCAGAAACTCAGCTCAGAGCTGAATTTGAACACCAAGGCTGTGAGCAGTGTGGTTCCACCTAAGGCAGCAACCTGAGAGCAGGATGGAATCAGTGCCAAGGGTATGGAGCTTGTGGTGGGGCCTGAAGATAATGGCTTCAGTCTTGCCAATGTTTAGCTAAAATTGCAGTGCATCCAAGACTGGACTTTAGACAGGCAATCAGACAACACAGAGACAGTGAAGGGATTGAAACGGGTGGTGAAGAGTTAGAGTTGGATATTGTCAGTGTACATGAAACTGACTCCATATCTGTGAATGATGTCAACATGGGGCAGCATGTAAATGAGGAAGAGGAGGGAGCCAAGGTCAGATCCTTGGGGGACCCGAGGTAATGGTGCAGGGGTGGGAAGAGAAACCATTGCTGGAGATGCTCTGGCTATGGTTGGATAGGGAAGAGTGGAACCAGGTGAGGGTAGTCCGTCTGAGCTAATCAAAGGAGGAGAGGTGTTACGCATAAGAAATAGGAGCAGGAGTAGGCTATACAGCCCCACGAGCCTGCTCCGCCATGCAATAAGATCACGGCTGATCAATTCCACTTTGCCGCCGATTCCCATATCTCTCGATTCCCTTAGAGTCCAAAAATCTATCAATTTCAGCCTCGAATATACTCAACGACTGAACATCCACAGCCCTCTGGCGTAGAGAATTCCAAAGATTCACAACCTTCTGAGTGAAGAAGTTCCTCCTCATCTCGGTCCTAAATGCCCGACCCCTTATCCTGAGACTATGCCACCTAGTTCTAGACTCTCCAGACAGGGGAAACAGCCTCTCAGCATCTACCCTGTCAAGCCCTCTAAGAATGTTATATGTTTCAATGAGTTCACCTCTCATTCTTTGAAACTCCAGAGAATATAGGCTCAATTTACTCAATCTCTCCTCATAGGATAACCCTCTCATCCTAGTAATCAAGTGTTAAAGGAGATTAAAGTGCTGAACCATGCACCAGGCTGAAAAGAGATAGAGGGTGGCGAGAAGGGATAATGTACCATGGTAACAGTCAGAGAGAATATCATTTGTGACTTTGGTTAGGGCCATTTCGGTGCTGTGGGAGGGGTGAAAATCTGTTTGGAGAGATTCAAACGAGGAGCTGTGGGAAAGACAGTCATGGATTTGGGAGGGAACAAGTTTGTAGATTTTGGAGAGGAAAAAGAGATTGGAGATGGGGTGGTGGTTTGCAAGGACAGAGGGATCAAGGGTGGATTTTTGAGGATTTGGGAGTTTGTTGGAGGCTTTGAAAGGGATCGGGAAAGTACCCTAGGAGAGGGAACCATTTACAATGTCAGCACTTGATATGGTCTAGCCATATCAAGTTTTGCGCCTGATACACTCAAGGCTGTGTTACTTGGGCTTGAAGGACTGAAGATGGTGCCATACCAGGGGAATGACCAGGATGAGAGAGAGTAAGGGTTTTACTGGGTACAAGTGCATCAAAGCTGAAAGTGAGGAAATGGTTGAGCAAATCGAAAGCTGCAGAAGTATCATGACGAATGGAAGACCAAAGTCTAGGCAGTTGGCAGCTTGAAAGTATTGTTGTAAATGACTCGGGGGAGAGTTTCCTTTCCAGGGATGGATGCAGAAGGAAGTTGGGTTGGAAGGGGGTAGGGTGATAAGAGTGGTGAGGGATACAAGGAAGTGGTCAGAGATAGTTTTGTCAATGATCAAGACCATGGGGGTAAAGATAACTTGGGAAACAGCAAGGTCAAGGCTGTGAATATGGGTAAGAGTTTATATGGAGGGAGAGGTTTAGGGAGGACAGGAGGGCAGTAAATTCAGAAGCAAGAGGGTAAGGGGAGAAGAAATGGAGATTAAAATTGAGGTGGATGAGGAGTCACTCAGTGCAGAGGCTGAGGGAGGAAAGGAGGGAAGACATCTCGAGGAGCAACTTGGGGTGAAGCTTGGGGGGGTGGTGGACAATGAGAATTTTATAGGAAAAGAGAAGGGTGGAGAAGGTGAGATGCTTGAAGAAGGAGAAGGTGCTGGAGGAGTAGGGAGAGAGACCAAGGCGTGAATTGGTGATAAGGAGCACGCCACAACTGCAGCAGTTTGGGCAGAGCAGGTGTTGGCAAGTATAGCCAAGCGGAAAGGCTTTAGTAAGGGGCAAGGTGTCACCACCTGTGAGCCAAGCATCAGTCAAAGCCAGGATGTGAATGCTATCATTCACAATAAGGTTGTAGAAGGAAAGGGCTTTGTTCGCATATGAATGGACATTCTGGAAGGATTAATAATAATAATCCATAACGGAAATTATGGATCCCCATAATTGGTGACACCAGTGTGGTCTAAGAGGGAGGGGGACCTTACTGGAGGGCCTTCATGCCAACAGAAAAAAATGAATGTTTGTCAAAAAAAAGTATTTCACGGGTGATTCAAGCCTGGGATAGTGGCAGCAGAGTGAAAGGCAAAGGAGTAGTAATGGGTCAGGGTAGGGATTGGGGGGGTGGGGGGGCACACATATACATACGTACTTAAGTACACAGGGGGAAAAAAATTGAATAGGCCTGTTATTGGGCGGGGATAGCGCAATCTGTTATTACCCCATGCTCAATGGCCCCTGCGCAGGCAGGACGAGACTTTCGTCAGACCTGGGGACTTGCCTGCAATTTGCGTTGGAAATCAGCGTTGAAGGAGGATTCCGTGCCATTCGCATTTTCCATCAGCAGGGGGAGCTCCAATCTCTTAAAGGCCGGCTGTTTTTTAAAAATCTCTTAAAGGCAGCTGGAACCTGTTATTTGCTGAAAATAACAATCTGCTGTCTGCACGGAGTCGGAACGGAGATCAGACATCGCACATGCAAAACACAGATGCAGCTCCCATCCCTATGTTTACAAACTGATGAGTTATGTTAAAACATTGAATAAAGGTTGCAGACTACTAAATCCCATCCTCCAATCTGCCAGACCTCACCAATCTGCCGATCTGAGTTTGTACCAAGCCTGTGAGAGTGCGTGCATCAAGGTTCTGTGCTGATGCACTAGAGACCTTGGTACAAGAGGTGGACAGAAGGAGGGACATCTTATATCCACGGCAGTGGGGGGCAAGAGGCCCTCCAGACATATACCCAAAGGGCAGTTGGAGGCAGCGGGGGACGAAGTCAATGCCAGGGGCACAGAACCATGAACATGGATGCAGTGCAGGAAGAAGTTCAATGCTTCGATATGAGTGGTCAAGGTGAGTCAGGTCAACTGTCAAGTGGCGTCTCCTTCCAACTGCACCACTAGCCGCATCCACTGCTCCATGCACTACACCCCCATCACCCACATACCAACAAACTCTTTCCATCAGTGCGCAACTCTTCCAATCAGATGCTTCCTCTCACCCTTACGTATTATCACTGTTGCAAGCCGTCCACCCACAACTCACAGGCCACACACACTGGCAGCTATTCAACCATGACAGGCACATCACCCAGTCACACATAGCGCTTTCTTGCAGGAGAAGGTAGCATATATCAGGAAGCAGCAAGTGGCAGTGGCATTTAGGCCCTCGAGCCTGTTCCGCCATTCAATGAGATCAGGGTGGACCTGTGACCTAACTCCATATACCCGCCTTAGCCCCATATCCCTTAATACCCTTGGTTCACAGAAATCTATCAATCTCAGTTTTAACATTCACAAGTGAGCTGGCCTCAACTGCTCTTTACAGAAGAGCGTTCCAAACTTCTCCCACCCTTTGCGTGTAGAAGCGTTTCCTAACCTCACTCCTGCACCTCCTGGCTCTAAATGTTAGGCTATGTCCCCTAGACCTAGTATTCAAGTATAGGAGATCTCCAAAAACAATTACAAATGTCTCGGCAGCCAGAAGCAATAATCCAGCCACTAACCTGTAAATCCTGCATGGTTCCTTTAAATAGCGCTGGTGGGGGTCCTCCAGGCACTCTAAAACACGTTCAGATGGTCGGGGTTAAGACTGTGCATTGAATTGAGCGCTAAGGCTAAAATGGTGTCTATCACTTTAAATCAGCATAGCGCACTGATTGTATCCATCTTTTCCTTACTTTGCATGTTTCTGGCATTCGTTATCTGCGCCTGCGCTAACTCAAATACCAAGATGGCGTCCGGCGCATGTCACGCTGAAAACGTGCATGCGCAGCCAAGACGCCATCCTGGCATTTCGGGAGGCTGCGTAGTGCCGAAACAACGGGCGCTACACGGTCCAATTTAGCGCCCACACACTCACACATCCACAAGACACTAGACTACAGGTGCAGCCCTTCCAGCAGACATTCCTCACTAAAGCAGGATCAGAAAATTTACACTAATATTCTGAATGAGGTCTGATCAACATTCTGTATTAACTGCAGGAGCACTCCCTTGATTTCATATTCTAAACCTCCCATGATGAAACCCAGAATTCCATTTAATTTTTGATTGCTTTTTTCACCTGCAAGCTACCTTGTAATGACTTATGTACCTGGACACCTATATGCTTTTGTTCATCTACCCCTCCTCCCAGTGCTTCCCTACTTAGAATGTATTACCATCTGTCATTCTTATATCCAAAGTGTACTATAAATGAATTAATTCATGGTCTGCATCTAATTGAAAAAAGATAATCGGATCAGGTACAGCTCAAAGTCAATTAAATAAAGATCTTTTACTCATATCTCCTGGAGAACTCTTCTCTACTCTGATACACTCAGTCTGTTTCTGAAGGCACAGCTATCGAGGAAAAAGGAGAGGAATAGGGGAATAAGAGGAAGAGAGGGAGGAAGACGGGAAGGGGTACAAAAGGAGGAAAAGGACAGGGGAAGAGGAGAAAGAGGAGAGGACATATCACAAGGTACAGCAGGTCAACAGTACTAACAATGAGTCCAGATCAATACAGGCACTGGGATAATATATCCCGGTGATAAAATCAGATGGGGTGAGTTTCAAAAAAGGATGTGGAATTAATGTCAGTCATCCTCCTCATCTGAATCTGAGGGAGTCCTGCACTGTCAGAGATGCCATCTTTCGAATGAAACTGTCAGAGATGCCATCTTTCGAATGAAACATTAAACTGCCCTCTCAGGTAGACGTAAAATAGATATAAAAATAGATACCATAGCACTCTCTGTGTCCTGCCCAACATTTATCCCTCAACTAACATCACTAAATCGGATTATCTGATAATTATCTCATTGCCGTTTGTGGGACCTTGTGGTGCACAAATTGATTACTGTGTTTCCCACATTACAACAGTGACTACGCTTCAAAAGTACTTAATTGGCTGTGATTACTAAATGGGTACTTTGCATCTGTCTTTACCAAGGAAGAAGATGCTGCCAAAGTCACAGTAAAAGGGGAGGTAGTTGAGTTACTGAATGTGCTAAAAATTGATAAAGAGGAGGTACTAGAAAGACTAGCCTGTACTTAGAGCAAATAAGTGATCCGATCCGGATAAGATGCATCCTAGGTTGCTGAGGGAAGTAAAAGTTGAAATTGTGGAGGTACTGGCCATAATCTTCCAATCATCCTTAGATACGGGGGCAGGTAGTGCCAGAGGACTGAAGAATTGCAAATGTTACACCCTTGTTCAAAAAAGGGTGTAAGGATAAACCCAGCAACTACAGGCCAGTCAGTTTAACCTCGGTAGTGGGGAAGCTTTTAGAAACGATAATCCGGGACAAAGTTAACAGTCACTTGGGCAAGTGTAGATTAATTAAGGAAAGCCAGCACGGATTTGTTAAAGGCAAATTGTGTTTAACTAACTTGATTGAGTTTTTTGATGAGGTAACAGAAAGAGTCGATGAGGGCAATGCGGTTGATGTGGTGTATATGGACTTCCAAAAGACGTTTGATAAAGTGCCACATAATAGGCTTGTCATCAAAGTTGAAGCCCATGGAATAAAAGGGGCAGTGGCAGCATGGATACGAAATTGGCTAAGTGATAGGAAACAGAGAGTAGTGGTGAACAGTTGTTTTTCGGACTGGAGGAAGGTGTACAATGGTGTTCCCCAGGGGTCGGTACTAGGACCACTGCTTTTCTTTATATATATTAATGACTTGGACTTGGGTGTACAGGGCACAATTTCAAAATTTGCAGATGATACAAAACTTGGAAGGGTAGTGAACAGTGAGGAGGATAGCGATAGATTTCAAGAGGATATAGACAGGCTGGTGGAATGGGCGGACATGTGGCAGATGAAATTTAACGCAGAGGAGTATCAAGTGATACATTTTTGTAGGAAGAACGAGGAGAGGCAATATAAACTAAAGGGTACAATTCTAAAAGGGGTGCAGCAACAGAGAGATCTGAAGTTATATGTGCACAAATCGTTGAAGGTGGCAGGGCAGGTTGAGAAAGGGGTTAAGAAAGCATAAGGGATCCTGGGCTTTATAAATAGAGGCATAGAGTACAAAAGCAAGGAGGTTATGATGTACCTTTATAAAACACTAGTTCGGCCACAACTGGAGTACTGCTTCCGGTTCTGGGCACTGCACTTTAGGAAGGATGTGAAGGCCTTACAGAGGGTGCAGAAGAGATTTACCAGAATGATTCCAGGGTTGAGGGACTTCAGTTACATGCGTGGACTGGGGTTGTTCTCTTTAGAAGGTTGTGAGGAGATTTGATAGAGGTATTCAAAATCATGAAGGGTCTAGACAGAGTAGATAGAGAGAAACTGTTCCCATTGGCGGAAGGGTCAAGAACCATTGGACATAGATTTAAGGTGATTGGCAAAAGAACCAAAGGCAACATGAGAAAAACCATTTTTACACAGCGCATGGTTAGGATCTGGAATGCACTGCCTGAGGGGGTGGTGGAGGCAGGTTCAATCGTGGCTTTCAAAAGGGAATGGGATAAGTACTTGAAGGGAAAAAATTTACAGGGCTACAGGGCTAGGGTGGGGAAGTCGGACTAGCTGGATTGATTTTGCAAAGAGCCAGCACAGACTCAATAGGCCAAATGGCCTCCTTCCATGCTGTAACCATTCTATGATTCTATGCGCTTTGGGATGTCCTGAGATCATGAAAGACACTAAATAAACGCAAGTTCTTTCTACTTTTCCTCTAAAGAGACATGGCTGCGTCCAAACACAGTATGAATAGGGAAGATTCTAGGCAGCAGATGCCCACCCAATCCTATAAAATGCCTCCGACCTGTATTATACAGCAAACACTAATACGTGCACTGAATATTCTGCTATCATAAGCCCTGTATTACTACTGTTCTGGTCCCCTGATGCTGTAGCCTTTCAACTCTCATGTCACCCTAGGACCTGAACACATATGGGCCAAAATTCTGGAGATGTTCCTTCGGTCTCCCACCATAACTCTGGCGGGAGACTGGCAGAATGCCCATAAAACTAAAGTTTCTGAATGGCCACCAAAACACTGAACAAGAGCTGAAACGTCTTGGGACACAATCCCAGTAGTTACTCCAGGATTGTGCCGGTCGGTGTCCTCCAGCACAGGGTCTGCTGGGGTTCGCGGAGTCAGTGGGATGGCCTCTAATTAGCATGCAGGCGCATCTCCGGCCCCCTTTATAAAGCAAATGACGTCATGGGGGTGGAGTCAGGTCGTGGACGACCTCCGCTGGAAATTCCTGTTCCAGTGGTTCATTTGTAGTCTGACACATCTGTCATATCTGGCAGTGAGGTATACATGGGCAGATGTGGGTCTCATTGGTGTAGATCAAGCCAGAGAAGCAGACTGGACGCCTGAAACATGAGTTGTTTGTCTTCAACAGGGCTGAGGTGGGGGGGAAACACCAGGTTAAACCCCCACGCCCCGAAGTGGTGGTTAGATGGTGGAGTTTCTGATGGTGCAGGTAGGTACCAGAGATCTGCCTATAGTGGCGCTTATGCCTGCCTGCCTCATGCTAATTAGATGCTCTCCCACTGACCCTGAAAACTCTGGCAGAATCAGTGCTGGAAGGCACTAGTGGCTACAATCCTGGTGTAATCAATGAGATTGCGTCCTGCTGAATTTCACCCCAAAAACCTAGGCTAACCCTCCAGTGCAGTACTGAGGGGGTGTTGCCTTGTTAGAGGTGACGTCCTTTGGATGTAACATTAAACCAAGTTCCTATCTGGCTGTTCCAGTGGTTCACATGGAAGTTAAAGATCCCATTACATTGTTTCAAAAAGAATAGAAAGTATTCCCAGTTACCTGGTCAACATTCTTCTGTCAACCAACACCACCAAAAACTGATTATTCATCACTTTAGTGTTTGTGACACGTTGTAGTTTGCCAACAAAACTGCCACTGCACTGCAAATGAATTAATTATGTTAAGTACCCTAAGATGTTAAAACATACAAATGAATTAATTGTGTTAAGTACCCTAAGATGTTAAAACATGATAAGGTGCCGTATAATGGATGTTTTCCTATATTGCACCACCTCATCATCCGGGTCATTTACAATGTCTGTCATCAGTCTACTAAAGAAATATGAGGAATGAAAATAACAGCACCCAGCATACCATGATAACTAACACATCACTACACCCAACATACCACAGCACCCAACATACCACAGCACCCAACATACCACAGCACCCAACATACTACAGCACCCAACACATCGCAACGTCCAACACATTCCAGCACCCAACATGCCAAAGCACCCAACACACTAAAGCACCCATCACATTCCAGCACCGATCAAAGCATGCAACACACCACATCACAGAGTTAAATTATAAAAAACGCAGCTTCTCTTATTGACATTTCCCACACCGAGACTGTCTCTCTTTCTTTCACAGACACACACGCACATCACCAAAACTACTTTGGCAGAATTCCCAGGTACAATCTTTCAAAAGAACCGCTGAGAGTTTTTTGATTAACTTGTTGTCTCATGCACGGAAATCCATCACGATGTTCCAGAGTTTCCAAATCAAACTACTGAGAAATCCGTTTAAGAAGAGTTTCCATTTGCCTAACAGAGTCCCAGGTAGTGATAACATCCTCTTTCAGAGATTCTTAGAGCAGACATACTGAGACTGTCCCCTACAAGCATTACTGATGAAGAGGATGAATATGATAGGTGACAGAAGACAACCTTGCCTTTGCCTCACTCCCCTATTGACAGAGTTCAGAAAGTCTGTTATGTAACCGTACAATGATCTTGGAGCAGGATTGTATGTCCTGGATAGAATTCAAGATTCAATCAAGTACTTCGAAAGCTTCCAGCTACTTCATCAAGGCTGCATGAGTCAGTAGCTCAAAAACCTTGTGAAAATCACTGAAAGTAATGTCACCTGTTTCTCCTCAGTGATCTCATATAAAGCCAAAAACTGCACCGCACATTTATTATGAAAACTAAATCACGCCTGTAGTTTCATAATTACTCTGGGGGGCACCAAAGCAGTTAATACCTGTGTCACAACAGCCCAAAAAAAAATACCTTTAATGTTCTAAACTGGATAGCCTGGTGGTGAAAGATAGAATACTAAAACCTGGTCTTCAGTTGCTTCCAAGCCTTTATTCACAGAGCTCCACATTACACACACCACGCCCTAGATAAGCTCTCATATACGGATACAAGAGAGCCCCAATTGATACAACCACCTGAATACAATGAACATTAATTGATATAAATCACATGGATACAATTAACATTTAAGACTTTCTGATATCAGTAATATCTCCTGAGACCAGTACTGTTCCCTTCCCACCTCCTTTGTCTGGAGCAGCTTTTAGAAATTAAGCATGAATACCATTCGAACTGGCTGCCTTATCATTAGTTAGGCAAAGCAGCATAGGATCCACATCCTCCCAGTGAAATGGCTCATTAAGTCCGTCTATCAAGCTCCACCTGCTTTTCCAACCTCTGTGCACATGAGTCTCTACCATGGCTCATCGAGTCAGATGGCAGCTTGGTATAAGGTTCTCTCTCGACCCCAAGAAAGCCCTTAAATGCTTATTGAAGAGCATCAGACTTGTCAATTAATGACGCTAGCCCAGAGGAACTCTATTGACTGTGACTGGACGATAGACATTAGCCAACAGAAAAATGATTGTGGATCATTCCTGTTTAATTGCATACCATTGCAGATAAACACACCCCACTAATCCTGCTAAATCTTTACACTGAGCTTCTTAGCCTAACACTGCGTTACATCATAATTTATCTTTGCAGCGGTCATCAATTGCTCTAAAGAGACTTCAAGTACTTACTTTACGGCCTCCTGTTTCATCTTACAGCTTTCCTTCCCTCGACAGCTACCTTAACAGGACTGTGTCTAGTGAATGACCAGCTACCAGGCTGTGATTATGGTTTATTTAGAACTTTGGCCACAGAGAAGCAAAAGTCATAGGCCATATCATCACCTACGAAGTCCACCTTTCAGCAGTCGCACAGTCATCATCCCAGGCTTTGTGGTTAGTGTTACAATTCAGGTTTACAGTCAAAGTGTTCAATAAGTTACAATAATTTCCTTTCTTTTTGTTCTGTTTTGTTTACCCTTCCTCCTGCCTTATTATTTAAATCCTTCCCTAAGGCCTAATTTACTTTCTCTGCAAGGACACTGGTGCCAGAATGATTTAAATGAAGCTCATTCCATCTGAACAACTTTCCCCTGTTCTAGAACTTGTCCCAATATTCTAGGAATCTGAAACCCTCCCTTCCACACTAGGCACGTGTTGACATATTTAATCCCTTTCTCTCTGGAGGAACGCAGTAATCCTGAGATTACTACCCTTCAATTCTTGCACTTTAATCTAGAAACCAATGCATTAAACTCCTTTTACAAACCCTCTATCCTACTTACACAAAGAGAGTTTGCATAAATTTTCACCATTTGACGCTGGATGGAAACTCTGTTTCTGTCACAGTCGACAATATCCTTCTTGAACACGTTGGCACAGTCACTTGTAGCACAGAGGCCATGAACCGATCCAACTTGCTGATCATGTTGGCCAAGACTGCATTTGAGCCAAGGCAGCTAAAGGCTCTGCCCTCTCCACCAAGGAAGTAACTGGGCTTTGATCTGAAGCTTCCCAGTGGCATTTGCACAACACAATTGGAAAGCAAAAATCATGCCAAGCTATTTATCTAACGGCATTGTGGGAGTACCATCACCACAAGGATTGCAACAGTTCCAAGAGTAGGCCCACCACCACAATAAATTCGGTCTTGTCTATGTTGCTCACTTCCCAAGTGCAATGTTCTTTAAAATTACACCACTGATGCTCTGGACACTAATGCTGGCCCATATAATGGAAACAGAGAACACAGTTCAGTGTGATGGATGTTGGTCATAAATGAGCCATGACTTTAGTGATGACAACAGAAGTCAGTGCCCTATATTGAAATTGGCCTTTTCTTTCAAAATAAAATATTCCATCTTGGAGTATGACATCACTGTGGCCTGTGGCCTGGTTAGAATTGTATTGATGTCTACCCACCCCTCTGTTTCTCATTCAGTGTCAGCGCAGGGGCTGCCAATAAAACAAATCTATAGGAGAAGAGATTGCACCTGACCTTACCTGTGCAGTTGCAAACTTCTGTGATTGCTTTTATTAAAAGATGCTTTGAACTTTGTGAGAGGCCTGATGTAAATAAAAGAACATGCAGATATTTTCTGAAAACACCACACGCAGACAAGAAGTAGGGTGCAGAAAATGTCCTTTAGCTATTTGAGGGACCGTGATGGGTCCGCGTTTTGTGCTTATCAAAGTGTTGGACATCAAATGGAAAATGTTTTAACATTTTATACCTAGCATCCCCCATTAAACACTCCCAAGTCAGGAACAGCATAGGACAGATGTACAGTAAAACTCCCACAACACTGTCCCATCCAGCACTCCCAGGTCAAGTACACCACGGGTTAGATTGCAGAGTTAAGCTCCCTCTACGTTCTCTCATCGAGCAATCCCAGCGATGAGATTAAAAATTGCAAGGACTGTAAATTTCAAATCTGCACAGGCCAATCACAGCTGCTCCACAGAAGGGTATAAAGGGACATGGTCAGGCTGTACTATGGGATGGTATAAAGGGACATGGTCAGACTGTACTATGGGATGATATAAAGGGCCATGGTCAGACTGTACTATGGGATGGCTTAAAGGGACATGGTCAGTTTTTACTGTGGGATGATATAAAGGGTCATGGTCAGACTGTATTATGGGAGGGTATAAAGGGCTATGGTCAGACTGTACTATGGGATGGTATAAAGGGCCATGGTCAGACTGCGCTATGGGATGATATAAAGGGCCATAGTCAGACTGTACCATGGGGGGGTATAAAGGGCCATGGTCAGACTGCGCTATGGGATGATATAAAGGGCCATAGTCAGACTGTACCATGGGGGGGTATAAAGGGCCATGGTCAGACTGTACTATGGGAAGATATAAAGAGCCATGGTCAGTTTTTACTATGGGATGGTATAAAGGGCCATGGTCAGACTGTACTATGGGAGGGTATAAAGGGCCATGGTCAGACTGTACTATGGGAGGGTATAAAGGGCCATGGTCAGACTGTACTATGGGAGGGTATAAAGGGCCATGGTCAGACTGTACTATGGGAGGGTATAAAGGGCCATGGTCAGACTGTACTATGGGAGGGTATAAAGGGCCATGGTCAGACTGTACTATGGGAGGGTATAAAGGCCCATGGTCAGACTGTACTATGGGATGATATAAAGAGCCATGGTCAGACTGCACTATGGGATGGTATAAAGGGCCATGGTAAGACTATACAATGGGTTTGTATAAAGGGCTGTGATCAGACTGTACTATGGGAGGGTATAAATGGCCATGGTCAGATTGTACTATGAGATGGTATAAAGGGCCATGGTCAGACTGCATTGTGGGATGATGTACAGGGCCGTGGTCAAACTGGACCTTTAATTCTGCATTGAGTTCTGGTCACCAAGGCACAAAGAGAACAAGCAAGACCTTGAAATGGTGCAGAGAAGGACCATGACACTGATCCCAAGTGTCAGAGGACTGGGTTATAAAGAAATGGTGGAAGTCTTAGACTCTCCAGACGTGAAAGGAGAAGAATGAGTAGGAATGTTATGAAGGTATATGCGACACTAAGTGGAATATATCAAGTTAAACCATGAGTGCAGGGCAAGTGGACACAAGTATAAACTGGCAAAAGGCAAGTTCAGGACTGATGGCAGGAAGCATTTCTCAAGAGAGCAATCAGCACTTGGAATGGGGTCTGGGTAGAGCAGTGGAGGCAAAAACACTGGAGTCATTCAGGAGGCATTAGATGCTGTGATGCAGACATAGTAAGTTTCTATGGAATGATGAGCTAGATAGGTCGAATGGTCTCCCTTCTCTGTACTCAGAATCATAGACTGTTACAGCACAGAGGCAGGCTATTCAGCCCATCAAATCTGTGCTGTTGTTTTTCTCCACATGAGCCACTTAGTCTAATCTCACTCTCCTGCTTGGTCCCAGTGCCATTTAATATTCCCCTTTTTCAAGAAACTATCTAATTCTTTATAAAAAGAATTTATGGACTCTGAGTCGACAACAGTTTGTGACAGAGAATAGTAATGTTGGCAGAGGGGGCGAGCCTCATTAGAATCATTAGCTCCCAGGCAACAAAATGATGCCAAAACACAAACCACACAAGTAAATGGAAAAAAGAACTCAGCTACTTTTAAAACAAAATATTTGCCAAAGATTTTAAAACAGCTGTACAATGGATTAGGCCATGAAGCTGTTTGGAACAGTTAAAAGATTGCACAGGCAGCCTGGCCCCCTCCCAGTACAATGTGACATCCTTAGCTCAGTGATAGCACTCTAGCCTCTGAGCTAGAGGGTTGTAGGCTCACGCCCCACTCCAGAGACTTGAGTAAATAATCTAGTCTGACACTCCAGTGCAGTACTGAGGGAGCACTGCACTGTTGGAGGTGCCTTTCAGATGCTCTGCCCTCTCAGGTAGACATGAAAGATCCCACGGCACAATTCGAAGAAGAGCAGGGGAGTTCTCCCGGTGTCTTGGCCAAGATTTATCTCTCAACTGATATCCCTAAAACAGATAATCTGGTCATTGCTGTTTGTGGGACCTTGCTGTGCGCAAATTGGCTGACAGCTTTTCTGTCATTACAACAGTGACGACACTTCAGGAAGTACTTAATTGGCTGTAAAGCGCTTTGGGACGTCCTGAGGTCATGAAAGGCACTATATAAATGCAAGTCCTTTCCTTTTGTCTTTAATAGCAGTGTCATTTGGATACTCTACATTCACGTCACGATAGTTAAGTAGCAAGTGATATTTACAGAAGCACCTTACAGGGGGTCACTTCCAAAGAGTGAAAGAGCCAGAATAACAATTGCAGGCATAAATAAAAGCTAAAATTATTCCTAAAACTATGAAATGTGCAGATTCCTCCCTCCTTCACTAGTGAGTAACTGCACCACTAGGTTATTGTGGTGAGGATTCTCGAGGCCATTGTCCCTCTGTGTTGAAGACGCTGCCATTGGCTCTATCAGCACTCCAGGATGAGTATAGATCACAGAAATTTGAAAAAATCTATACTCACCCCAGAGAGTTCACAGAACAAGCCCTAAGTAGCAACAGCTGTGTACAGCATCTGTCTCTCTCATGTATTCATGACACAGGGAGGCAACGATACATTTGTGATGCCATTGGGTTTTAGTTTACACAGAGAATCAAACTGAATTTTGTTCTAAAACTGTAATAATAATCCTGAAATCCAATGTAATAAAAAGAAGCTTAACATATTCCGTTGCCTTGAAGCAGTGGCCTTGGTTATAGGCCTTTATTCTTAATTTTTAAAATTAATTTTTGGTATATCGATGTCGTTGGCAAGGCCAGCATTTATTACCCATCCCTAGTTGCCCTTGAGAAGGTGGTAGTGGGGCCTCCTTCTTGAACCGCTGCAGTCTATGTGGTGAAGGTTCTCCCACAGTGTGTTAGGTAGGGGATTCCAGGATTTTGACCCAGCAACAATGAAGGAACTGCGATATGTTTCCAAGTCGGGATGGCATGTGACTTGATGAATGGGCTTGATGAGCCAAACAACCTTTTCTGCTTTCATGCTCTCGTGCAATCAATAGAAATGAAGCCTTCTAAGACTGACTGTGTGTGGTAGTCCTAACCAAAGGAGGGCCATTACACTGGCACTGAAACACTCCCGCTGTAAGTCAAGAATCTGAGAATATAAAGGTATAAAGGAAGAATTTTTTTTTATACATTCATGAGATGTGGATGTCGCTGGCAAGGCCAGCATTTATTGTCCATCCATAATTGCCCTTGAGAAGGTGATGGTGAGCCGCCTTCTTGAACCACTGAAGTCCGTGTGGTGAAGGTTCTCCCACAGTGCTGTTAGGTAGGGAGTTCCAGGATTTTGACGCAGCAACAATGAAGGAACGGTGATATATTTCCAAGTCAGGATGGTGTGTGACTTGGAGGAGAACGTGCAGGTGGTGTTGTTCCCATGTGCCTGCTACCCTTGACCTTCTAGGTGGCAGAGGTCGCGGGTTTGGGAGGTGCTGTCAAAGAAGCTGCTGCAGTGCATCCTGTACATGGTACACACTGCAGCCACGGTGCGCCGGTGGTGAAGGGAGTGAGTGTTTAAGGTGGATGGGGTGCCAATCAAGCGGGCTGCTTTGTACTGGATGGTGTCGAGCTTCTTGGGTGTTGTTGGAGCTGCACTCATCCAGGCAAGTGGAGAGTATTCCATCATACTCCTGACTTGTGCCTTGTAGATGGTGGAAAGGCGCTGGGGAGTCAGGAGGTGAGTCACTTGCCATAGAATACCCAGCCTCTGACCCACTCTTGTAGCCACAGTATTTATGTGGCTGGTCCAGTTAAGTTTCTGGTCAATGGTGACCCCCAGGGTGTTGATAGTAGGGGATTCGGCAATGGTAGTGCCATTGAATGTCAAGAGGAGGTGGTTAGACTCTCTCTTGTTGGAGATGGTCATTGCCCTGCACTTGTCTGGCGCGAATGTTACTTGCCATTTATCAGCCCAAGCCTGGATGTTGTCCAGGAATTGCTGCATGCGGGCATGGACTGCTTCATTATCTGAGGGGTTGCGAATGGAACTGAACACTGTGCAATCATCAGCAAACATCCCCATTTCTGACCTTATGATGGAGGGAAGGTCATTGATGAAGCGGCTGAAGATGGTTGGGCCTAGGACACTGCCCTGAGGAACTCCTGCAACAATGTCCTGGGGCTGAGATGATTAGCCTCCATCAACCACTACCATCTTCCTTTGTGATAGGTATGACTCCAACCACTGGAGACTCATGGCAGTGCTTCCAATTTTCTGGCTCCGTGTTGATTTATTTTGGATTATTTCTCAATCTGCTTCATCCTTTGATGCTTTTTCAATTAACTCAGTGGGTTGAACTTGGCTCTGTCCTCTCCCCTACTCTGTTCCACCACCAAACACCAATCAGCTGGTCATACATCTCCTTTGCTGTTTGTGAGACTTTGGTGAAGAAACTCAACTTACAGGCGTCCGTTTTGAGCCCATAAGAATGAGCGTCAGGTCTGCAAATTTCGTATCTTGATTTGTCATGCCTGATCTGGACCAGAAATGTGCCGGATGCTATACTGACTTCAGTGGAATGGAAAATCAACAGGGCTGTATAACAGGCAGCCAATCTAATACCACCAGTTTTCGGCCCCTGCTGAAGTTGAACGTTACCCCCAGGATTTCCGTCAAGCTTATGATGGTGGAACGGGAGAAGCTCTGAGGAAATTCACCCCCTTGAACTCTTGAGTCTTGGAAGATGATGATTAAGAGGGGACCTTATTCAGATACATAAGATACTAAGTGGAATATAAAATGTAAATCCTGAGTCAATATTTCAAGTTAAACCACAACTGACAAGCAAGGGGACATAGGTAAGCAAACTTGGTAAAAGGCAAATTCAGGACTGATGTCAGGAAGCACTTCTCCATATAAAGTTTGATTAACATCTGGAATCGTCTCTGAGTAGGGAGTGGAGGCAAAAATGTGGAATCATTCCAGAGGCAGATTGTAAATTGTGAAAGGGTGAGCTGGATGGGCAAAATAGCTTCCCTTGTTCTGTTCCTGAATTTTAGCATCAAATAATCCAGTTTCATGAATAATGCAGAAAATACCACAGATCCCTCAGCTTACTTCAGTCAAATCACTTCACTGGGGATGGATTTTCTAGTTTAAAGTTTCTGAGGATATGCTTTTCTCAGCACAATTTGTTCCAAATAAAGTCCTGCTGAAATTGTTCTCGCGGGTGTTGGGCTCCCAATATGATTGCTACAGACACCTAAAAAAGAAAAAGACAGACTTGTGTTTATATTGAACCTTATTACATCTGAAAAACATCTCCCAGCACTTTATATATAATTAATTACTTTGAAGTATGATCAATGTTGTTATGTAGGCAAATGTAGCAGCCGTTTTAAGCACGAGATCCCACAGAGAGTAACGAGATGAATTATCTGTTTTTGATGGTGTTGATTGATGGAGGAATGATAATCTAGACATCATGATAACTCCCTACTCTTCTTCAAATAGTGGCATGGGCTCTTTAACATCCACCTGAACCTCCAAAACTGGGGCTTGGTTTACTGTCTCATCCAAAGAACAGCACCTCTAACATTGCAGCACACCATACTTTGTGCTGAATCTTAGAACGCTAGCCCATAATCTTCTGACCCAGAGCCACACGGCACCTAGAGAAAGTGTTGAACGTCTGCCATTCAACTAACCAGGTTCAGGAGTCAGACCAACAGCACAGTTAATGGTCCCACTATGGAGACCCTACCTCCTTAAGGCTCAATGTATTAAAATTTCAGGAACATATTTAAGATGAATCAATACAGCTTCTTCCATTCTATTGTTTGAAATTTCAGTGTCAATGAAGCTCAAATCTGGCTTGCTTAACTGTACTGAGTTTAGCAATAATACACCAAGGACCAGCTTTTTAGTTGATATATCAATACAGCACAGATTTGGTTTGGATACCTTGTACATTCAGTGTTGGTCAATGTAAGAAAACTCAATGACCACTTTCTCCTTTTTGTTTAAACCATGAATCCAAATCCAAGTCTCTAAAGTTTCCAGCTGATGTTGCTTTTAATAATAAGAGACTTCACGATCAGCAGCAGGCAGCTAAACGGACCAGCTCACTATAACTGCACAAGGCTTTAGCAGGGCGTTAATTCTCACGTTCTGCCAGTCTGTAGTGCAAGGCAACTGCAGCAAAGAGAACGTAGGGCAACAGAACATAGGAACAGGAGTGGGCCATACAGAGCCTCGAACAGATCACAACCAAAGGACATAGTGGAAGCAGAAGAGTGGTCATTATGTCGGATGACTTCAGCTAGAATATAGGGGGACTTTCTAATGGGTTCTAATTATTCCCCATGTGCTGAGGAACTAACCAATGCTCTTGGACGACTGCATACCCCATTATCAGCCAGATACTACCACCAGGGAGAATGGACATGTACTCCATGGCATTGGAGCCAGGCATCAAACACCTCACTTTTCACAGGATCATTCACCAAGCTAATATAGACTAATGTCAACAATTGAACACACTATTGTTGCTGTGACTGTATCTAACTGCCAGCAAGAAGGCAACATCTTGTAGTCAGTTTGTCCTATAATTAGTGGTTTGACTTTAGTGTGTGCTAGTCTGTTGCAGCTGGGTTTAATTCAATGTGGAAAATGTGAACTCACAGTAATTAGTGGGAAGTTATTTTCTTTAGTTTCCCACATATAGAAATCAATCGCCAAGCTTAAGAGTCTCCAAAGCAAACTACTAAAAAGTCCGTGCAGGTAGTTTCTGTTTGCCTAATATGGAGTGCTCATTCTTTCCCCATAGGATCACATCTCACTTACCTAAGCCCAGAAGTGTAGGTTGGCAAAAGCCAAGGCCCAGGAGGCCTCCAGGCATACGTAAAAGTACTCCTAGAGTTTAACCAGCTAAAAACGCACAGCATATCAATACACAACACTGGTAAAGCTTCCCAATGTTTTTCTAACTAGAAATATCCTGCGTATTAGGGCATTGTCTTACGGGGTTTTCGACACACAGATTAGGAAGATTCCAAGTTTCCAGTGACTCGTCTATTCCTCCAGGTCCCATCAATGAACCAGACTGATTGGATGCCACACACCTGTCTGGTTTAGGTATCAGGGGCTCGATTTTCCCAGGAAATTGCGGGTGCATTGGGGGCGGAGGGGACTCCATAAATTGGGGAAATCCCGTTCGGGTTCGGAGCCCGGCTCCAACCCGCAGACTTCCTGGTTCCCCGTTGACGCGTCTGGGTGTGCACGCGCCTCCTGAATGCGGAAGTCTCACCTGCAATTAAAGCCGGAGGGATGATATTTTACACAGTTGTTGAAGTAGTTTTAAGTATTTGAAGTACTTAATTTTCTCCACATTTTGGCAGGGGTGAGATTTTGAAGTATCCTCAGCGTGTTTCCAGTGCTGTGGGAAACACTCCATGTTGCAACAGATGTGTTTCAGCCAGCAGCCAGTGGGAGATTCAAATGCTTATTTGACAGATGGGGAGAAAAGGTCACTTATTGGAGCAGGGCACTCTGTTATTTCAGACAAAGTTTTGGCTGCGAGATTTTTGTACTTGCACTGAAAATTCTTGCTTTCCACTCAAGATTCTGCTGTTCAAACATATTTAGCTAGTTTGCGGACCCCCTCAAACTCACACCGTCAGGACGGGGGGTGCCTTGGCTGCATTCACTACTACATCCGAGGACGAGCAACATCACCAGCCTTGCCAGGCACGGCGTCCACCTCCGCCACGTGGAGCTCCACAACACAGTGCTGCACCACAGGCACCTGCACAAGAGCACAGGGGGCAACAACAGAGAGGGGGCCCCATCCACATCTGCCACCCACATTGAGGAGGACGAGGTGGTGGAGGAGGAGGAAGAGGAGGAGGAGGAGGAGCAGGAGCAGGAGCAACCCATAGGCAGAGCAGTGGCTCACCTTGCTGCTCATGAGGCCAGGGAGTCAGTGATGTGTGAACAGTTCTCCTAACATCAGACAGTGTGAAGAGTCCAGCTCTCACACCACCTGGATAGAGCAGCGCCCACACCAGCAGCACCCGCCCCCCCGCCCCCCCCCCACCATCCCTCCCTGCGTAAAACGGGCCTGCAACTACACATAAACCCACTGTAAAGTGACCCATTGGGTGGCATCAAGTGTCGCCGTTCATGGTGAACCTCATGAAAGGGCCCTATTACAGAAGCCAGTCAAGAATGGCCAAGACGTGGCAGTAGTGGTGGCAATAATAATATTTGATATGAGTTTAACATAAAGCTAATATAAATAAAAAACATGGCCAACCGTCAAACCCCCTTGTGCATCCCTTTCGTGCTTACAAAACCTTCGCCTTTCTCTTCCGACTACTTCTACATGGTGCAGCCCCTGTGGCTGCAGCAGAGGTAGTGGCAGGTTGCTCTTGTTCATGCCATGACCAATTAGATGCTTTGGGCCAATACCCTCTGGGTTTTGGTGCCCATGAGGGTCCCTCCAAACACTGCTCCACCTGCATCTGTGCAGGGGCAGACTCGGCCACCTGGAGAGGAGGCAGCATTGTGGATACTGGTTGAGAGGGGGGCAACGGGTGAGACGTGGGGAGTGCTTTGAGTGGTGTCCCCACTTCCATGTCCCCTTTCGCCATCATCCCTCCCCTGGGCAAGGCCAACATCACTCCTACCACTCTGCTGGACAACAGTTTGGAGGACAAGTGTGAAGCTTTGTAAGGCCAGTGCTAGAGTATCGATCTGCCTGTTTAAGGCAGCAGAATGTTGTTCATTGTGAGTCCGAATGGCCATTGTCAGGGCCTGAATGGACTCATTTGTGAGCCGTGCTTGAAGCTCAATGGAGGCTAGCCTTCTCTCCGTCGCAGACATTCCCGCACTTACCCATGACAGTATCTCAGCGAGTTGCTCACGTCCCTGAGACACTATCTCAGAGATTCCCTCCAGTACCTGTGCCACCATTCCACTCATGCAGGAGTTGGACTCCTCCATCCTCTGCGCTATTGTGGAGAGTGTGCGTGGCACCTGTTCCAGCACCTCGCAAATGTGCTGCTGTCCCTCGATCATTCTCCTTTTAAAGGATGGCCCCCAGCGTTCAGCATCTGCATTCGGCTGCCTCTGCCGCCATTGTCTGCTCATGCTCCCATGTGTGTGGTAACTCACCAGGTGCCAACCCAACTAACTGAGGACTAGGACCCACCGAGGTGTGTGTATCTGTGCTGGTGGATGGCTCGCTCAGATGTGATGGTGCACCCTCAGAGGCCAGCAGGTCCTCTGAGGAATCGCCATCTGCCGTCACAGCAGTCGCTGAAGGCCTTGTAAGAGAACAGAAGGCAATATTAAGCATGATCACAGACGTGTCATGTTGCGATGAGCATACTGAGGTCCTAAAGATGGCAAGGCATGTCAACATCAATTCATATTGTGTGTGCTGAATGTTAAAGGCATGTCACCAGATGTTTGTCGGGTGCCAGTCTTGGCGTCCCTGATGGACAGCCACTCGAGGGTTCGGCTGAGCTCCAGCGCCTCCTGCTCCACATCTGTGAGGACGACGATTTGTTGCGGCCCCCTTCGGTCCTCGCCCTCTCCCGTGCATCTGGGCTCTCTTCTCCTAAAAGGGAAGAAAGTACAAAGGTGTGAGTGAATGATGGTGACGTGGCCAGCTGATGAATGCATTGGTTTGGGTGCGGCTGACCATGAAAGAGATGCATCAGAGGGTGAGTATGAGACAGAGCCATGTTATTGTATGAGGATTGGGTTAGGTGGTAGTGGTGGGGTGACTGATGGGGAGGTGAGGAATTGCTGACGAAGTGCAGGTAAGTTGAGAATGAGCCTTAAGTGGGTGTGAGGAGTGATGTGATAGAGTAGATTGGCAGTGCAGAATGAATTGGGGGAGTGGGGTGGTGATGTTGAAGACGGAATGTAGGAGAATCAATAAGAATCACTTTGGCTGACCTGGTTAGGTCATTGGAGCACTTCCTGCACTGGACCCAGGTGCGGGAGATGTTGCTGCTGCTGGTGGCCTCCTCTGCCACCTCGAGCCAGGCCTTCTTGGTGGCAGATGCAGGCCACTTCCTCCCGTCTGCCGGGTAGAACACACCCCTCCTCCTCCTTACCCCATCCAGTAGCACCTGGAGTGAGGCATCGCTAAATCTTGGAGCAGCCTTGCCCCTGTGCTGCTCCATTGTGGTGTGTGGGTGTTTGCTCCAGGAGCAGCCATTGGAGGACTGCCCCTTTAAGTAGAGCTCCTCCAGCTGACAGCCTGTGATGCGGGTGCGCAAGTCCGCCCGCTGCGCAGCTTTCGGACGGCAAACCCGGAAGCCACATTAATTGACTCGTGGAGAATGGTCATTTTTTATTGGGCGGGTTACCCACGCGCCCAGTCACCCCCATGCTAATATCAGGGCCCAGGTTACCAAATCTCCTACAGAGTACTGACTCAGTTCCAATCTCCTATGGTCAGTCATGTTATCTTGGAGCTAACTCAACCCCAAGCAGGCCTTTTGCTTTCCAGCCTCCCTCTAAGGAGGGTTAAACCACTGAAGTGATATATAACGGCCACACAATTATATCATTGTGAGAGGCAAGCAAGTGACAACATTCAGCACAGACAGGATATCCCTAGTGAAATGTTTTAACTCTTCGGATTTCCAAACCACACATTGGGGCTGGTATAAGGGATAAAATACGGTTTGATTTTTTTTCTTGCACCTTCACTGCTGGTTAGACCTTGCTTGTTTAATCGCTGTTTTCCAAAGTTGAGACACTGCGAACAATGTACCAAATTAATCCATAATTTCCCACATACCTCTGATTCCTGTCTGTCTCTGTTTGTGTCGCAGGTACAGAAAAGTGAGGAATAATAGATTTCTATGGAATTCCAGCCTCAAGTTCAGCGTAACCGCGGGAATAGCAAATGATCCAGCACTCCTCTTAGTTTTAAAAGTGTCCCAACCAACTTGGTACATTTTTTAGAACAACCCCTACCCCCCTCTCCATCCCTTCAGATAGATCTTAATCCATCCACACAGAATCCCTATTGTCCAGCTGTTCACTGGCCAGCACTGTCTGGGGAAGGGTTTGGACACATACATCAAATCATGGAATTTATTTTTGAAGATTTATTAAATAACAGAGCTGTTTCCCATATTTTGGTCACTTATCATAAAAATTCATTGTTGAGAAGCTAAACATGAAATAATAAAATATTTATCTTTAACTTTTTGAAAATTTTTAACTTAAAGGGACAGTACCGTCACTGGTTCCAGGCTGTGATCACTTTTATTTGGCCGTGATTGATTAGATTGGGTGGCAGGCCAGGTGATAATGTGGGCAAAAAGCATTTAGTGAGGAACTCCTCATGTTACACAAAAGTGTGGCACTAAGGACAGCACAGATATGAACAGGTCTGAATATTCCGATCACACATCAAAGACTGTCACTTATCAAGTATTTAACCAGAGACAACTAGACAAGGGCAGAATTCCCAGCAACTTGGGATAAACAGACAACTTCTAAAGCATCAAACCTCACACCTTTCAATGTGAACACAAACAGCAGAAAACACCTTCACAGACTTTACCCCAAATTAATTGGATTTGGACAACACACAACTGAAATTTATGTTGATGTTACTGAGTGTATTTACAAGATCACTGAGAAACCTTAGTGAGGCACAAGATACACGGTACAGGTCCCCAGGCAGGAAAGACAACAAGGCACTTCAGGATGTAGTGATCAGCTGACTCAAAGCTAGAGTTTAAAAGCCTGTAGACTGTAGGATGAAAGGAAGATTGAGGAATGTATGGAGTTCAACAGCTTAGAAGTCCAACGAAAAATGACTTAAAGTAGGTGATAGTGCGATGAATCTTGATTTCAACATAGTGAGGATACAACGTCGCTGGAGCAACAAGAGGAGAAAGTAGGGGCACTAACCATAGTAAAACTGAGAGAAACATGAAAGATTGGAGGGGAGAGAGAGGTTTCAAACTAGAGGTAATAAAAACATCCATATAAGATGAAAAACGTTTTCTTGTATGCGGTCCAGGAATGTAAGAGATGGGCTGGGGTCAAGAGCATTATTTGAAGTTGGAAGTAAACAGAATCACGAGTGAATGGCTGCCTCAGAATTACTTTCAGTCATGGTTGCAATTTTGTCTTTGTGTTTATTATTTTATCCATGAAGATTTAAATAGCTTATAAGTCTGACATGGTTAAAGTAACTAGCAGCTTATCCTTGTGTAAAACACTTAATTATATTCCTCTATAAATTAAACATTGCTTGTGGTGTAGAGTTGGTGTCTGTGCATTGCTGATCAGGACCAAGCACCTTGGACAATTCTGATTCTGCAGGAACTCTCTTAACTGCCCGTTGGTATATATTTAAAAATTTTGAATATTTTTGAACTTAATAACACTGAGGAATGATTAAAGGTGAGAGAGGACAGAGGATCTAAAGATGCTGCTCAGGATTAAACATTTCTAATCTTAGTATCTTGGAACCATAGACGTTTACAGCACAAAAGGAGGCCATTCGGCCCATTGTGTCTGCATCAGCTCTTTGCTAAAGCAATTCAAAACTAAAATTACTGCCTCTACAAGGTTCTCTCTCATACATTACCTTTCAGTGCTGAAGAGTCTGAGGCTTTCTATCTTTTCCATATAACTCAGTCCTTTGCCATTAGAGATCAGCCCCATGGTCCTTTTCTGCTCTGCTTTCAGGACTTTGATGTTTGCTAAAATGATCATTGGAACGGAATGCAGAATTCAAAGTGTGTCCTGACCAAAGCACCATTCAGTTTCAGTATGATAGTATCAGACTTAAACTCTATTGATTTGGTAATATAGCATAGTATTCCATTTATATTGTTAATTGCTGCTCTGAAATGACTGTCATGGGTCAGTGCCAAGTCAACTATCATTCCCAGATCTCTTCTCAGCCTCTCTCATAGCTAGTTCAACACTGTTCAACTAAGTATATCCCCCAGTTTTCTTCCAGTGTGTAAGATCTTGCACCTATTTGTATTGAATTTCATCTACCATAATTCTTGCAAGTATTGTTTAGGTCCTTCTGTAATTCCTTGGCTACTTCATTAGACTGTACTCCCCCCTCACTAGTTTGTTATTATCTGTAATTATGACCAACTGGCACTATGGCCCCGGTTTTAACGGAAGGGGGAGACGGGGACAGTACTGTGAACCCTGAAGCCAGCGGAGAACCCGGGGAGTCCGGGAGGCCCGGCCGGTCGTAACAGCCGGGCCTCATTACCATAACTTTCATCGAGGCCCTTCCGCACCCGGCCAGAAGCATCACCCGGCCGACGGGTGGGAGCGGAAGATCACAGGCAGGAGGCCGCAGCCGGGGACCCATCCCACCGGATAAGGTAAGTGGTAAGAGTGTTCCCATTGGCGGAAGGGTCAAGAACCAGAGGACACAGATTTAAGGTGATTGGCAAAAGAACCAAAGTTGACATGAGGAGAAACTTTTTTTACGCAGCAAGTAGTTATGATCTGGAATGCGCTGGCAGAAAGGGTGGTGGAAGCAGATTCAACCGGGGCTTTCAAAAAGGAATTGGATAAATATTTGAAGGGAAAAAATTTGCAGGGCTACAGGGAAAGAGCGAGGGAATGGGACTAACTGGATTGCACTTACAAAGAGCCGGCACAGACTCGATGGGCTGAATGGCCTCCTTCTGTGCTGTAGCCATTCTATGATTCTGGGTGGGGGGGTGCCGGGGGCAAAAACGATCGGGGGAGGGGGCGAAGGCAATCGGGGAGGGGGGATGAAGGCGATGGAGGGGAAGGGGGTGAAGGCGATGGCGGGGGTGGGGGGAAGCTCAGAGCAAGTGAGGCTCAAGGCTTCCCGAGGGGCCCAGAAGAGCACTCCTGCCCCTCCTGGCCCACAAGGAAACCTAAAATAAAAATTAAAAACTTACCTGCCTGGGCCTCTTCCGGCCCATGATCCCCCTCCCGGCATGTTTGGCCCGACATAGGTGTCTTGCTCACCTGCTCAAAAGAGCAGGTTAATATTCAATCCCGTCGGGAAGGCAGTAGGATCGGAGGGGGTAAGCTGCCTTCCCCACGCAGTTTCTGCCAGGCGGTGGGGGGAAATAAAATCAAGGTTGATGTTATCAAATCCAGGTCATTAATGTAGATCAGAAGCATATAAACAGTAGGGGGGCCTTAGCACAGATGTCTGGGGCACTCCAACCTAAGATCACTTCCCCATATGATGGGGCTTTCTAATTTCCACTTGAGAAGATACATCCTTGAAAGAGTTAAGGATCTACCTCTCCTGAAATGATCGTGGCCATCACATACTGAGCTATTTTCATTTAGGTATTCCTCAATTTCAAATCTGTACACTCGTGAAATAGGTGACATTGAACAAATTTTGATTTTATTTTTCAATTATTTTAACTGCAATAAATTTTAAGCTAGTGGCCTTGTGAGTAGAGTCAGCACAGCATCCACTTTGTAAATGCTGCCTGGTGCCCTGTAATCCTGAAAGTGACAGACAGGTGAATAAGAATTGTACAGTCTCTCATCAAGTTTGAAACTTCTCTCCTCATAAGGAAGTCAATAATGTTGAGAACAGTGACCTTCTCACAAATGCAACTTGCACCTGCAGTGTTTACTCAATCAGACCCTGCAGGATGCTGTTAGAAAGAGCGTGCTCATTAGTTAACCAAAGGAGCAGCATTTTGAGGAACCCAGGACACAAAGCTCAAATACTGAGCATCGTGCAGTGTTTTTCTCACTTGTTAAAATACTTGTATCTGTCAATGATTTAACCCATGTGTTAAATAAAACAAATTTCACTAAGATTGGAGGTTGTTAGTATCAACAAATCAGATCCGTTAGAATGGTGAACAAGAACCTGCCAGATAGTGTACTTCACACCAATGAAGTATTTTGTCGTGTAGTCAGTGTTCTAACGTAGTGAAATGTAACAGCCAATTTGTGCACTGCAAGATTCCACAAACAGCATTAGATAAATGACCAAATAATCTGTTTTTGATATTATTGGTTGAGGGACAAATGTTGGTCAGGATACCAGGAGAAATCCCTTGCTCATCTTCAAATAGTGTCATGGGATCTTTTACAGATGGTAGACAGAACCTCAGTTTAACATTTCATCCAAAAGATGGCACCATTGACAATGCAGCACTCCCCCAGTACTGCGCTGAAGTGCCATCCTAGATTATGTGTCCAAGTCTTTGAAATGGGGCTTGAACCCACAACCTTCTGACTCAGAGCCAAGGCGCACACCTTGCTGCGATTAGAAACTGGGATTAGATAGATCTATGGGTCACTGCAGTCTCCTTGAGCTTTGATTGTCTTACGGAGTTTGGAGAGGAACTTACCAGAGATTTTCTTCCATTTTCTCTACCACAGAAGGCTGTGGAGGCCTAGTCACCGAATATATTTAAGAAGGAGCTAGATAGATTTCTAGACACAAAAGGCATCAAGGGGTATGGGGAAAGAGCGGGCTTATGGTATTGTGATACAGGATCAGCCATGATCATATTGAATGGCAGAGCAGGCTTGAAGGGCCGAATGGCCTACTCCTGCTCCTATTTTCTATGTTTCTATTGACCTCTTTTTTTGGGAGCTTATGTTGAGGGTGGGGAAGAAAGGGAAGTCTATGGTGTACAAGGCCACACCATGCCTGGATAGGGCAAGCTGGATGGATAGGATGATTTTCCCCATCCTTTTTGTATGCTTATACGTAGATCATGCACCCCAGACTGGGAGGTCATTCAAGTCCACAAAATGTAGCTCGCCACGCTGTCCCGCAAATCACGTCTTCATGCACTGTCAATAATAATTGCAATGTGTAATTATTTTTATTTCCAGTACAAGAAAATAAACATTTATGGCAGAGTCAAAAGAGCACCAGAGACCGGAAACTCCTGTTGTAATTTCAGACAGATGTTTAATGTATGCGTACGACTTTCCTCCAGCTGCTAATTTGATGCAAGTGCTAACCCATTTATTTTGATTATTTACCCACTATTATCACCAGCTGAAGCGTCCAGGTATATCTTGATAAAAAACAGAAACTGTTCCAAACACAGGACAGGTTGCTCAGCATCTAAAGGAGTAAAAGTCAGCTTAGTGTTTGGGTGTGGCCATTCATCAGATTTGGCGGGGGGGAAGGGGTTTGATGACATTGACTCACCTTTATCCCTCCCGAAGCTACTTAAAAACAAAAATGTTGATTTGAAATAACTAATTCAGCGTAGCCTCACTCCAGGTTACCTCTGGGCTGCCATGGGTCCCGGGACATGGACAGGGAGAGGGGCGATGGTGAGCCAGTTTTGTCCCGTGAATGTGGAAGGCATCATGGGCACACGAAAATGTGGGTCTACAAATGGGACACTGGATTAAGGGATCTGGTGCTCATGAAAGTAATCTTAGGGAGCACACTGCCACTAAATCTGCAACTGGGTCTCCACACTACATGACAATAAGTTACATTTATGTAGCGTCTTTAATGTAGAAAACACCCCAAAGTGCTTTACAGAGGCACAATCAAAAAATTTATGCCAAACCAAAGAAGGAGATATTAGGAGGGGTAACCAAAATCTTGATCAAACAAGTGGGTTTCAAGTGACGATCACTCCCCTTAAACTCCCCTCCAAAAATGAGCACCATAGAAGCCTTTTAAAAAATAAAGCACTAATCGATTATTCGATTCTGGAAGAATTGCTGTATGAATTGACTGGACAGTGATCTTATGGCATTTATTGTGATTACCTTTCACGGTAAACTGGTCTTTACAGAACGTTCAATGTGCAGTCACTCAGCTGGGAGAAGCAAAGAGACCCATTTAAACAAAGAAATTGTTGGAAAATAACTTTCCAGATAATAAATGAGATGATATTGGCAGCACATAGCTAGAAATCCCGCAATGGACATTCTTATAAAGTCAGGCTCGTTGGATAATTCCTTCTTTATCCTTTTAAATAACAGATTCGAAAAGCTAGAGACAGTAATATGTCTGACAATTAACTTCATTTATTGTTTCAAAACATTAATCTTAAGGCTACATACAGAGCAGTACACGCAGTCCCTACATCTAAAATCTCAGGTGTAAAGAACTTTGCGGGAATTGTGAGCACTGCTTATCCAAAGCCTGTTCACTACGCTGCTCATGTCACCTTTAAACTCTCATCAGTGCGTGACAAATTCAGCTTTCACCTGTCTCGTCAATTAACCAATTGTGTTTAATCATTTTCCCCATAGTCAGAAGTGAAACGGGAGAGTGAGGGATCCATTAATTGTGAAGATCTGGCAGGGAGCTGTGGTCTCTCTCTCTCTCACTCTCTGAATACATTGATTGTGACAGAGAATTGCAGGCTCTCTCTTTGTCACCCTGCTTCGATTTTTTTTATTGCTCTGTGTTAAGCTGCAGAGTTTTTCTATTGCTTAAGATCAGAGTGATGCTCCTAGATGGTTTACAAAAAGAGCATAACCAAGTTAAAAATAATGGCCAAAAGGTGTGTAAGCAATGTCTGTCTCTGCTGGGACGGTTTAAAACTAACAGTCATCCCAGCACAGTCTTAGCAGACCCTTCAACCAACTCTTAAGATCCTGCAATAGGAGACTCATTGATAAATTTAAGAGACTAAGGCTGAATCTCTGTTTGGGTAGTTTTGCCACTGCAAGTGGGTCAGGGTGGGACTTCTGCCTAACCTGCTGTGACTCCTACCCAGTTCTCTTGATTGTGGCTTATGAAAAATAGAGGACAGGTTCCCAGCAGTATTGCTGGCACACAGAGGGAGCCCATCACTGCCAGGGAGCAAAATGTGGTGGTGCTGCAGTGGACACTCACTCAGTACCAGAATAGGAAGAGGAATCATTGTTAAAGGGCCCGAAGTTCCATTGACTCAATGGAAATAAAAGATCGGGAGAGATGTTGCCGAGTCGCTATCTCCCATTTTACACTATCGCACAAAGTCAGCATGACCCCCTACACCTCTTTTAGGGTTGTTTAAAATTATGAATGGTTTTGATCAGGTAAATAGGGAAAAGTTATTGCAACTGAGAAGTGAGTCATTAACTGGAGGGTATACATTTAAAATCACCACTAATAGAACAAAAGGAAAAGTTAGGAGAAATGTTTTTAGACAGTGGCTTGATAGGACATGGAATGCCCTGCCAGATACAGTGGTAGAAGCAGAGTCCATAATCATTTTTAAAAAGGAAATAATTTTTTTAGAAGAATATTTAAAAGGATATGGAAAATAGCAGGGGAATGGGACTAAATGGAAAGCTCTCTTTCAGAGAGTCAGCACAGGCAGATTGGTCCATTTATCATAGAATCATATAGCATAGAAGAAGGCCATTCAGCCCACCGTGCCTATACTAGCTCTTTGAAAGAACTATCCAATTAGTCCCACTTCCCTGCACTTTCCTGTGGTCTTGCAAATTTTTCCTTTTCAAGTATAAATCCCTTTGGAAAGTTGTTCTATTTTTGCAATTACTCCCGCCTCTTCTTCCTGTCCTCCCGCCTCTTCTTCCTGTCCTCTCGCCTCTTCTTCCAGTCCTCCCGCCTCTTCTTCCAGTCCTTCCGCCTCCTCTTCCAGTCCTCCCGCCTCTTCTTCCTATCCTCCCGCCTCCTCTTCCAATTATACATCTCTAAAGAATTTTTTTAATTTTCACGCTCGAGGAAAGGTGAAAAATAAAACTTTGCATTCAAAATTTTGTGTTGCTTGTTTATTTTGTTTAGTGATTGGGGCAGATGAATGTCTTTGATTCATGTGTATCTGAGAGAGAAAATGCAAAAACAATAGTTGGAGAAAGGGTTAACTTAAAAAGGGGCAATCCTGGCAGGACATTACATTATTCAAGTGAGGTGGGGAAGTCTGTATAAAAAGTCCTGCATTTAGATATGGTAGATAAACAAGAATCCCTAACACAATAAGACCTGTTGCTGAAATATTGAAGAAAGAAAGCTTCCAGTTAGTTTCATATTTTCTTGAGTGTAAGATTATTGATTTTGTTATCTGATGGATGTCCTTTTGTTCAATTCATATAGGTAGGTTTAAGTTTGATCATTCTTTCTGGAATGCAATATATAACTTTTATTGATTTTCTTCAGAACATTATATTTTCTACCTCTAAAATGTAATATGACTTTTGGTTTATTGAGAAAATGCTTCGTTTCTGTGGCCTGGATTTTAACATAGAGCCGGGAAGAGAGCCGGGGGTGCGGGGGGGGGGGGGGCGGTGGGATGTTTATCGGACGTGAAAATTGGGAGTAAAGTTGTCGGCTATCGTTGGATGTGAGAAATCAGCTGTTGAGGGGGTGAACAGTTGGACATCGGGAGCCGGCCGATCGCGGGGGGTCTCGGACATCGGAGGGGGGGTGGGGTTGGCCGATCACGGGGGTCCAATCGCGGCAGGTAAGCTTGTTGGGCCTGGAGGAAACACTCCTGCTCCTCTTGGCCCAGAAGCATGGCAATAAAGGTACTTACCTCATGATCCAGCCCGTCTCGCCTCCGTTTCACTGGCGAGATTCACGAGACCCGGGAAACCCACATTGAAGGTATTAAATTTAAAGTTAAGTCAAATTCAATTTTAAAAAACCTACTTAACATCTCACAAGGGTGCTAATTGATGCTATAAATACCCACCCGCCTGAATTAATTAAGGTCCCGACTGTGATGAGCAAGTAGCTCGCACGCATCCAAACGCGCCTGGGTTAAACCCAGAAGTGGGAGCGTTCGAGCCGGCTGCCAGCCGCGCTCAAAAAATCAAATATTTTAACTAGCGACCCGCCCCCAACCCACCCGTTCTTAGGAGTTAAAACTCCCCTCAACGAGTCTGTTTGTTTTTTGCAGTTTGATCAACTTGGTGAAATCACTTTAATTGCAAATAAAAGTAGTTTTTAAACCACACCTGGCTGACTCCTGTACCTATCTGAGATAGAGAGAAAGAGACCAAAAAGGAAGGAAAGTAATGCATGCTGAAACAGAACAGAGGATATCTGTTTGACTTTCCAGTATGGATCTGGCCAATTCTAAGTGCCCAATCCCTCCTGTGATGGGAGGGGGTAATGTTAGGGACATGTTCAAAGATTACAAAAGACTTTTAGGGATTTATACCCTGAAACTTCCTCGAGTGCAAAAACCAAGACTCTCTTTCAAAAACCTCTATCCTCTTTCTGTGCTCCTGATGAGGGAACCATCACTTTGTGTACTTAAACCTTCTGTCTCCATAGCTTTAATGCAAATCCTGAAACTGCAGCACAAAACTCTCTCTCACTCTTCTGTTCTCTCACAGGCTTTATATGAAATGGGGCCTCCTGAGACATCTCAATATCTGATCCGTGGCCGAGTTCGCTGGGCAATGACAGCAGCATGTTAGAGTTGTGGACACAGCTTTCAGATGTAAAGATAGAAGTGATACATGTAGAGTTACACTTGGAGATTCAAATGGATGCTTCTTTAAATGACTAGGCAGTAACAAGCACTGAAATAAACATAGTAACAAAGTCTGAAAAAATTACAGGGCTATGGGGAAAGAGCAGGGGAATGGGACTAATTGGACAGCTCTTTCAAAGAGCCGGCACAGGCACGAATGGCCTCCTCCTGTGCTGTACCTGCTATGATACTATGACAAGTAAATAAATAGAATAATTGAATCATAGAATCTTACAGCACAGAAGGAAGCCATTCGGCCCATCGCGCCTGTGCTGACTCTTTGAAAGAGTGATCCAATTAGTCCCACTGCCCCGTTCTCCCACTATAGCCCTTTTAAAGTATATATCCAATTCCCTTTTGAAAGATACTATTGAATCTGCTTCTCCCAGCCTTTCAGGCAGTGCATTCCAGATCACAACAACTCACTGTGTAAAGAATTCTCCTCATTTCCCCTCTAGTTCTTTTGCCAATTATCTTAAATTGGATGAAATGTCCAATATTGGTGTTAAAAACAGAAAATGCTGGTAATACACAGCACATCTGTCACATCTGTATAGCTCAACAACCTATTGATCAGAAACCTGTCTTTTCTCTTTCAGATGCTGACTGACCTGCTTGGCATTTCCTGCTTTTTCTTCTCTGATTTCCAGCATTCAGTTCTTTTTTTTCTTATTACCAGTCTAATGTTGCTAGTAACCAGCCAAGTAACTAGTATCATAATTAGCCCAGTACCTGTCATGCAACCAACCCAGTAACTATCACTGCAGCCAGCCTAGTAACCAACACTGCAACTAGCCTAATAACACAATGTAACTAGCCCTGTAACTGACACTGCAATTAGCTCAGTAACTGGCATCGCAACTAGCCTAGTAACCAACTCCACAACTAGCATAGTAACCAGCTCTGCAACTAGCATAGTAACCAGCTCTGCAATTAGCCCAGTAACTAGCATCGCAACTAGCCTAGTAACCAGCTCCACAACTAGTCCAGCAATGCAACTAACCTAGTAATTGGTTAACACTGCAATCAGCACTATAACCAACACTACCAGACTCCACTCCAACTGATACTGTAGCCAGCACTGTGAACCCTACTGCAACCAACACTGTAACCAGCACAGCAATTGGCATTGCAACCTTTACTGTAGCCGGCATTGTATTGTATATGGGGTAATGGAGCTGAGTCGTACCAGGATCAATCACTGACTGTGCGGAAGGAGTGATGGAGCCCAGCCAAGCTGTACCAGGAGACAGAGAACTTCAACGTCACTGTGTGAAAAGTGGCAGCTGTATATGTGGCAGGGCAAAAGATCTTATCCTAGAGGAAACTATTAAAATTTATCATTTGGAAGTGTTTTTTTTTCCTGTATTATCAAAGCACAGAGGTAATTGTAAGTATATATAAATCAGTGGTTATGCCCATTTTATATACATCTTACTTTAGAATGAAAATCATGGAGAGGGTGTAGAAAAATACTCTCTGAGATGATACAAGGAATGAGAGGCTTTAGTTATTAGGAGTGACTAGAGAAACTGGGGCTCTTTTCATTAGAAAAAAAGACTTAAGAGAAAATCTGATAGAGCTGTTCAAATTATGAGGTTTTTATAAAGTAAATCAGGAAAAACTATTTCCACTGGTTGGTAAGTCAATAGCTAAAGGGCGGAAATTTAAGATCATCACCACAAGAACGAAGAGAGTGATCAGAAGAATTTTTTTTTACGCACACGGTTGTTAGTATATGGAATGCCCTATCAAAAACATTATGGAAGTATAATCCATAATAAATTTTAAAAGGGAAATGGATAAATATTTGAAAAAGAAAAATTTAAAGCAATATTTGGATAGGGCAGGAGGTAAAGAATAAGTGGGTTCGCTTTCAGACAGCAGGCACGATGGGCTGAATGGCCTCTGTGCTGTAAAATTCTATGATTCTACAACTCATGGTTCTCCATAAATTCTGTGAACTGCGATGTCAATTTGGTCATGTGGGCCACACAACTGGACCCAATCCTGTCCTCACCCAACACACTTGCACTTTCCAGCAAAAGCCACTGGATAGCGATCGAGAACAGAAACCTTGACTGATCTTTCCCTCCCTAACCTAGGGGAGCTGAGGCCAATTGTAGCCCCAACTGCTGCCCTGGCTGGGAACAGCTAACTCAGCTGAGTTCAGATTGAACCTGGGACTTTCCTGATCTGTATGTCTTAACTCCTCACTCATCCATTGGAGGAGCTGGTAGCTCTGTTCCTAATGTACAATTGCACTCTTCACGTTACTGCGTTAAGTGGCTTTTCTTAAGTTGTATTGTAGCAGAAGCAGTTGGTTACATGAGTTCCCATCATTCTTTTCTGTTGTAATGCATCATGGGAAGACAGGCATGTGACAAATTTTCTAATCACCTTCAGTGATGATTAATGGGGAGCATCACAAATGTCTGTGGCAGCCACTGATCTTATTCCTATTTGATGCACCCATCAAATGTCTGCCTACACCACCTCCTTTGTAAACAATTTTACAACACCAAGTTATAGTCCAACAATTTTATTTGAAAATCACAAGCTTTCGGAGGCTTCCTCTTTCCTCAGGTGAATGTCAAGAAATCCCCGAACCTCTCGCATTTATAAATCACAGAACAATACCTGGTGATTACAGATAGTCTTTCCAACTGCCCGTTGCCAAGGCAATCAAAGTGTTCAGACAGAGAGGTGTTACCTACAGGGCCACCGAATATACAAACAACCAAAAAAAAAAACAGAGAGAGGCAGAAACATAGAAACATCTGGAAGGAAGAGAAAGACAGCAAATGACCCGTTATATTAAAAACAGATAACTTTTGTTCGCTGGTGGGGTTACGTGTAGCGTGACATGAACCCAAAATCCCGGTTGAGGCCGTCCTCATGGGACCACCTCCTGCCATTGTTGGCCTCTGACAGGTTAGCTGTATCACCAGGTAGAGTTGCCACTTTGTGTAGGTGCAACAGGCAGCAAGTTATTTGCGGGCCTTTTCACATCCAAATCCTCAAATTTGATTTTAAAAGTAGGAGTCTCAGCTTTTTGACTATTGCAGCTAAACAGAATGAGTGGAAGCCCCTGAGACAGTCATCAAATAAACTGACTCTTTGATTCCTTCTCAGAGAGGCTGAGCCGCTAGATGCTTGTCAGAATTATATAGGAATTCCTTCAGGCTGTTTTTTCAGGAGAAAACTTCGTACATGTGTAAATTAACAGACAGTTCTACATAAGTTTTAACAGGTTCCATCGCCAACCTTCAATTGAATCACACGTCCCTTTCCTTTCTGCTGACTCCCCCTGGTGGCCCCCTGGAGTTGTTCCAATGTACTGGGACGGGTATTATCTAAGAAAAATCCCAGACACAGGTATGCGTAATGTTTTATACAGTGCTGTGATAATCGGCATATGGAACTGTGATAATTGGTGTATAGGGCTCCAATGATTGGCATATGGAACTGTGATAATTGGTACATGGAACTGCAATAATTGGTACACAAGGTTGGATTATTGGCACACAGAAATGTGATAACTGTAGATAGGGCTGCAATAATTGGCACATGGAACTATGAGAGTTGGCACAAAGAATTGTGATAATTTGTACACTGGACTGTGATAAAACATGAAACAGTGATAATTGGTACACAGAGCCACAATAATTGGCACATGGGCCTGCCAGGATAGCCTGCATACGGAGCCTTGATGGTGTTCTTGACACCAAACAGCACCTATATTTTGACAAAATGGATGAGTGTCCTGCTGCATTGTTTCCAGCATTGGAGGACTCCAGTAGTGATCATGAGTGAGTGGGAGGTGAAGCCATTGCTGGAGATGTGCTGGCTACTTTGAGATAGGTAGGAATTGGTCCCATTGAGCTGGAAAACAGAGGAGAAGAGGTGGAGAAGAAGAGGTATAGGAGAATGGCATGGCTGACTATGTAAAATACCATAAAGAGATCAAGGGGTAGAAGGAGGGATAATATGCAGTCACACAAGATATCGTTGCAGTCACACAAGATATCGTTGGCAACTTTGATCAGGGCAGTCATTGTGCTGTGAGCTGGATTTCATACAGGGAGTTGTGGAAGATGTGAATACTGTACTGGGAAGCCAAGATACGCTCAATAACCTTGGAGAGGAAAGCAAGGTCAGACATGGGGTGGTAACTGGAGAGAACAGATGGGTCAAGAATGAGTTTTTTGAGGAAGAGAATGATTATGGTAGTATTGAAAGGAAGAGAGACAGTACCAAAGCAAAGAGAACTGTTAATGAGGAATAGGGAGAGATGCCAAGGTGGGAATTGGCAATGAGAGCTGAGAAACTACTGTGTTTTTGGTGAGACGTGTAATGGAATGTGTAGCCGGGTGGGCCAGTTATGGTGAGGGGGAAAGAGTCACTGCTCGCAAACCAGGTTTCTGTCAGTGTCAAGATGTCAATAGATTCATCTGAGATGTGCCTTCTGTGGCACAACATAATGGTATATGAATGAATAAGAAGCTGGAGTTGCGTAAGGGGAAATGAACGGGCCTGTTTGATAGATTCATGGCCTCTCCAAGTCAGGGTGGACCCATGCACGCTCTCCGCCACCAATGCACTAACCAGCTGTAATCTCCCAGTGCAAATTACCAACTTGAGGCAATCTGATCAGATTTCATCCAAAGCCACAAATTATCTGTGCTGTTTGTGGTTATAGTAACATGCAGAGAAAGTCAGGGGTGCTGACACAATGAGGCCTCTTCAAGCTTACCAAAAGGGCAAAAGTAGTCATCAGCAACCAAAGAATCAATGCTAAATAGTTTGTAAGAAGGGATTCCATTATTTTGCATCCAACACCACACACAACTGAGATTTTATGTTGCCACAAATGTGCATGCTGCTCCAGTGGAGACTGAAATTGCTGGTTGTTAAATTTACAAACACCTGCTTTCTATTCCTGTCAGTTCAGCAGCGTCTGGACATGTGAAGTTAGCCTGTGTGAAAACTTGTTTAAAATTCCATCAAATAGTTTGTATTCAATAGGCTTTCATGCACAATGATTCATGCAATCCTCTAATACATTTAATGGATGAATTCTGTCTAAAGAAGTCGGTGATTTTAATGAGATGGGTTCCAAGTCGTATTCCTGTATGAGTGGTTTACATCAGTGCTGGCCTTTCCTTTATAGTGAAATGTTTCTCACAGGCAGCAAACTTTAACTGCTCCAGTGTGTGATTCATCCTGCACATTGCAAGCTGAAAACTCCTTCATTCTATAAAAGCAGCACATTTGAGAAACATAAAGCAAAATAAAACAATCAGAATTGACTCTCTGATGCAGCTTTAAAGCTTTTAATTAAATCATTAATATACAAAGGGAAAATACAAAAGCCGACCTTACTTACGTGAGGGAAGACTGAGAGGGGATTTTATTGAACTATTCAAGATGCTTGATGATATCAATTGGTTGAACCCTGAAAAACTGTGGCTTTGAGAACAACCATGTGGGGCCATGCGATGAAGCTCAGAAGATGGAAGGTGTTTGGACAAATTGGAGAGAACAATTTCACACAGAGGACAGTGAATTTTTGGAATGGACTGCCCACAGAGGAGATTGAGGCTGATACTATAAGTCAAATTAAGAGGCCATTGGATAGACTTCAGTGTGAAAGTCAATTGAGTGATATAGGTAGTGAACTGTATATTCTATTTTTGAACCCTGGGGCTGGCCAGACAGACTAAAATGGTCTTTTCTGGTTCCATACATTCCAAAGTTCCTAATATTTCACAACAAAACAGCCTTTTAGACCTTAAAAATGGTTGACTTCTCATTTTTTCTGCAGTTAAAAACAAGAAAAGTGAAGGAACAGAGCAGCTGAATAATGTGTATGGTATTTGCATATTGTTAACTGAACACTAAATGGCCCCTAATGGAAGTAAGCACATTTTAGTAATTACAATTTTCTTGTATCACTTTTGTTATTCTTTTGTTATTTTGGGTCTGGAAATAAAATCAATTAATTATTACCACAGCTTTCTTGTGCATCACCCTCTCCCTTCACCATACCATCAGTGAACATGCCTTTAGCTGTCTTGGCTGCCCTTTCTGGAATTCTCTCCTTAAATCCCTCCATCTCTCTCTCTCTCTTCCCTTAAGGCCCTCCTTAAAACCTATCTCTTTGACCAAGGTTTTAGTCACCCTTCCTAATATCCCTTTCTTTGGCTTGGCTTCCATTCTTTGATTATGCTGTGTGAAGCACTTTTCTCTATGTTAAAGAAGCTTTATAAATGCATATATTGTTTCCATCCACATCTTACCCACTCCCGGACCTTGGCCTGTGTTACTCTAAGAGGGTAAATAAAGTTGCTCTTAAACTCAGATTTTCCATTAGTTTCTATAAGAAAGTGGCTTAGCAGTGACTCCATCCAGGATTTGCACTCGGTGGCTCCTCTCATGTCTTCTCTTAGCGTCTCCGCTAATGACCCATCCTCAGTGCCTACCCTTGGTGTCTCCGCTAGTGACCCATCCTCAGTGCCTACCCTTGGTGTCTCCGCTAATGACCCATCCTCAGTGCCTACCCTTGGTGTCTCCGCTAATGACCCATCCTCAGTGCCTACCCTTGGTGTCTCCGCTAATGACCCATCCTCAGTGCCTACCCTTGGTGTCTCCGCTAATGACCCATCCTCAGTGCCTACCCTTAGTGTCTCCGCTAATGACCCATCCTCAGTGCCTACCCTTGGTGTCTCCGCTAGTGACCCATCCTTAGTGCCTACCCTTGGTGTCTCTGCTAATGACCCATCCTCAGTGCCTACCCTTGGTGTCTCCGCTAATGACCCATCCTCAGTGCCTACCCTTAGTGTCTCCACTGTTGACCCAACCTCAGTACCTACCCTTAGTGTCTCCACTAGTGACCCATCCTTAATGCCTATCCTTGGAGTCTCTGCTAGTGACCCATCCTCAGTGCCTACACTTAGTGACTCCACTGTTGACCCAACCTCAGTACCTAGCCTCAACATCTCCTTTCAATGATCTGCCCTCAGCACCTCCCAAACACAGTGTTACTGAACCCAGGTACTCGCTGTGCAGGAGAGGTGGGGGTGACCCGGTAACAGCTATGTGTTAAACATGGAATCCAGAGGGACATGGCTCCGATTGCTCACCAAATGTGACAGTGGAATCCACAAACCTCACTCACTGGGTGAAACTTAGCAACTCAGGTGGGTTTGGGAGGTAGATGGTGCGGCCCAAGGGCTGAAGAAGGAAGCAATACCAGGGAGCTCAAAGAAACAAAACAATTTGATAAAGATTATCTGACTAAATGCATGGACCTGAAGACTGAAATGATCTTTAAAAATAAAACTTAAATAAAAAGCAGATAACGTACTTGATGGTTTAAGAATTACTTGTTTCTTTTGTGCTCTGGTAGAAACCATGAAATATTAAGAGGACTTGTTAGCAGCTGCAACATTTCGCATTAGCAACGTGTGCAAGATGGGAGTGAGATGAGATGACAATCACAAAAACGTTAACATAAGATGAAATAGTGGACAGGTGGTCAGAGAAAAGACCAGCCCAATAGCCACCTACATGGAGGGACAAAAAGGGCCCTCAATGATCATGTTTATACAGGAACTTCTGAAATGTCCTTTGCATGACCTTCAATTCAGGAGATTGAAAGAAGCCACAGATTTATTAAGCTGTGTTACGTTTCCTGTTTATTTGAGCATATTGAGGGATAGAGGGTGGTTATCTGGTTGCAGCAGAGACAGTGGTTTAGTGACATGTGAGAGGCCAAGTGATAAAACCACAGTCAGAACAAGAGAGAAAGAGAGTGAGAGACAAAATGAGAGGGAGATGGAGAAAAAAAAAGAGTGAAAGTGCAAGAAGGCTGCTGTATTGATCTTAATCATCTTAATTCTGGAGGGATTAGCTTTGTACATTGTCCAAAGAATCGCTGCATGTAGAATAATAATTGGAGCATTGCATTCCCTTGTGGGATTTACAAATGGATCTAAACAGCCGCAACAGAGCAGAGTGATAGAAAAAAAATCCACTTTAAAGAGAACATTGTGTCCTCTAGTGATGGGCAAGGAATGTTAATGCTGTGACCTGTACAATGGGAACAGCCACAACCCTAATCACAGACATTCCAGCAGCATCTAGGGAACGACCCTCAAATAAGGTATCAGTGTGCCCTGGTGACATCCGCACCCTAAACCTGAGGCGGATTTCAATGGAAGCAGAGTTCCGAGAATCAAGGAGTGATATCAAGAAACGGCTGAGTGCACTGGATACAGCAAAGGCTATGGGCCCCGACAACATCCCGGCTGTAGTGCTGAAGACTTGTGCTCCAGAATTGGCTGCGCCTCTAGCCAAACTGTTCCAGTACAGCTACAACACTAGCATCTACCCGACAATGTGGAAAATTGTCCAGGTATGTCCTGTCCACAAAAAGCAGGACAAATCCAATCTGGCCAATTACCACCCCATCAGTCTACTCTCAATCATCAACAAAGCGATGGAAGGTGTCGTCGACAGTGCTATCAAGCAGCACTTACTCACCAATAACCTGCTCACTGATGCTCAGTTTGGGTTCCGCCAGGACCACTCGGCTCCAGACCTCATTACAGCCTTGCTCCAAACATGGACAAAAGAGCTGAATTCCAGAGGTAAGGTGAGAGTGACTGCCCTTGACATCAAGGCAGCATTTGACCGAGTGTGGCACCAAGGAACCCGAGTAAAATTGATGTCAGTAGGAATCAGGCAGAAAATTCTCCAGTGGCTGGAGTCATACCTAGCACAAAGGAAGATGGTAGTGGTTGTTGGAGGCCAATCATCTCAGCCCCAGGACATTGCTGCAGGAGTTCCTCAGGGCAGTGTCCTAGGCCCAACCATCTTCAGCTGCTTCATCAATGACCTTCCCTCCATCATAAGGTCAGAAATGGGGATGTTCGCTGATGATTGCACAGTGTTCAGTTCCATTCGCAACCCCTCAGATAATGAAGCAGTCCGTGCCCGCATGCAGCAATTCCTGGGCAACATCCAGGCTTGGGCTGATAAGTGACAAGTAACATTCGTGACAGGCAAGTGTCAGGCAATGACCATCTCCAACAAGAGAGAGTCTAACCACCTCCCCTTGACATTCAACGGCATTACCATCACCGAATCCCCCAGCATCAACATCCTGGGGGTCAGCATTGACCAGAAACTTAACTGGACCAGCCATATAAATACTGTGGCTACAAGAGCAGGTCAGAGGCTGGGTATTCTGTGGTGATTGACTCACCTCCTGGCTCCTCAAAGGCTTTCCACCATCTACAAGGCACAAGTCAGGAGTGTGATGGAATACTCTCCACTTGCCTGAATGAGTGCAGCTCCAACAACACTCAAGAAGCTCAACGCCATCCAGTACAAAGCAGCCCGCTTGATTGGCACCCCATCCACCACCCTAAACATTCACTCCCTTCACCACCGGCGCACTGTGGCTGCAGTGTGTACCATTCACTGCAGCAACTCGCCAAGGCTTCTTCGGCAGCACCTCCCAAACCCACGACCTCTACCACACCAAGTCACACACCATCCCGACTTGGAAATATATCGCCGTTCCTTCATCGTCGCTGGGTCAAAATCCTGGAACTCCCTTCCTAACAACACTGTGGGAGAGCCTTCACCACACGGACTGCAGCGGTTCAAGGCGGCGGCTCACCACCACCTTCTCAAGGGCAATTAGTGATGGGCAATAAATGCCAGTCTCGCCAGCGACGCCCACATCCCATGAACGAATAAAAAAAAAGCCACCTGAAATATATCAGCTGACAAAACGTCTGACAGGAACCAAGTGAATCAGAGAAGCTGATTTGTTACCCTGCCTGTGATTTTCCCACATAAGCTTTGTTGAGTGTTCCTGTGTGAGAAGATACATGAATTTATATTTTAAAAATTGCAGTATTTTTTCCTGTGGAATTTTATTTTGATTACACCTCTGGGAAGTGCATGTTATGTAAATGTAAGTTTTTGTCATTGTTGTCGAACCAGACTACGCTGGTTCAGATTATACTGGACTGACTGCTGTTCCGTAATACTGTGCTCGGCCAGGCAATGTTTCGGACTGAGCTGGGCCAGGCATTGATTCACACTGAGCTGCTGTTCTTGCTACTATTCGTGACCATAGCTTGTATTGAATGGTGCAATGTTACACATTCCTACATCATCTGGTGTTCAGAAATCGATCTTTTATATATTAAGTACGTAGATTTGCATTTTATTAAATACCGGCAGTATTTGTTACACTTGTAGGTGGTGCATGCTAGCTGCTGTCTTACAGTGAGAGTATATCACCCTGTGATTCCACAACCTGGCCACCAGGTTCCCAGAAATCATTCAAAATGCTTTCTAAGTTTTTTTTCCTGTCTTCCATTTTCTTCTCAGTAACTGAAATTTCTAAGTTCAAAATAAGTGCTTAAAAAATAAAGCAATGACATATGTCACAATAAAATTATTTAATTTATCCATTGAATTGCTTTTAGTGTCTTTTAATGCCTTCATTAAAAGGATTTATTTGAAGGCTTCAGTGTCTCCCAAAAGCTTAGGCTTGGACTTGATATTTTTGCTCAGAGCCGTGACTCTGAGCTGAATTTGGATTGTGCAGTTTGATCATGTGCAGTGTACCTAGTTTCCCTGGATGCATTAATAACGTCCAATCAGCTGTCCTGGGGATAATGTTGAGCAATTCCTACCCATGGGCTAACATCCCTACGCCTCGGTCTAATGTTCGACAATCCCTGTTCCTGGAGCTAATGTTCAGTAATACCTACCTCTGGGGCCAATGTTGAACAGCCCATACCCTGGATTAATGATCAGTGATTCCTGCTGCTAGATCTAATGTTCAACAAATCTTACCCTGGGCTAATGTTGAACAATCCAGAATAAGAACTCTTCTGGTCGCTCCTGGTTACTGTGTGCAACACCAGTACCTGATTATCATGGAAAATGGTACCTTCAACTAACAGATCCAAGTAGCCAAGATTTATGCATGATTCATTATGGAGGAGTAGCTGAACAGGGCAGATCCCACCTTTGGGAACTCTGCTGATCCATTACACATAGGACTGCCTGGCAAGATGCTGAGCGATCTATTACAATAACATAAAAATATGGCAGGAAAAGATTCAGCAAACAAGAGCACTGTCAACAAGAAAATAGAGTTCCATGTTAGTTCTATTGCCAGGCTTCCCAAGGTATCCATGAGATCCTCAGACTAATAAATATCTAAAGGGGAGGAAATGGGTAACTGAATCCAATGGAGTCTTTAGCGAGAATTGGTGGCTTTGTGTTTGGTGACGCATCATTGATTTTAGCAGATATATAAAGAGCATGGCGTAGATTTTCCAGTTCCAGTGCTCAGCCTTCAGGACTGAATGCTATGGGTTATGGGCCTGCCCGTGTTTTGAATAGCTAATCCTGCTGAACCTTCCAGGATCGGCTTACTTACATATATTGAGTGAGCTCCTGGCGTGGAATGCACGTACCATGGGGCGCTCACTCACTCACTCAGACTTCATACACTCTCCACACCATGGGCTCGATTTGAGGAGGGAGGCGGGTTGGCAGCAGGGGGTCGACTGGGCGCGTGGGTAACGCGCCCAGTGAATTCGGAGTGTTCCGCACGCGATCGCAGGCTGATTGAAGCCACTTACCTCGGCTTCCGGGTTTCGCCCTGGAAAGCTGCGCAGCGGGCGGACTTCGCAGCCACATCATAGGCTGTCAGCTGGAGGAGCCCTATTTAAAGGGGCAGTCCTCCACTGACTGATGCTGCAGAAAATAGGCAAAATTACAGCATGGAGCAGCCCAGGGGAAAGGCTGCTCCCAGGTTTAATGAGGCCTCACTCCAGGTCTTACTAGATGGGGTGAGGAGGAGGGGGAGGACAGAGTTCTTCTCCCCAACAGACGGGAGGAAGTGGCCTGCCTCTGCCACCACGGAGGCCTGGCTCGAGGTGGCAAAGGAGGTCACCAGAACCACCAACATATCCACACCTGTATACAGTGCAGGAGGCGCTTCAATGACCTAAGTAGGTCAGCCGAAGTGAGTACACTTACTCATTCCCCTACACTCCATCTGCCACATCACCGCCCCCACCGCACATCTCCTTCTGCACTGCCAACACTACTCTATCACATCACTCCTCACACCCCCTCTCAAAGCTCATCCTCATCTTACCCGCAATTAATTACCTCGCCAGTACTCATTCTGCCACTACCACTCAACCCAATCCTCATACAATCTCATGGCTCTATCTCATACTCACCCTCTCATGCATCTCTTTCACGGTCAGCCTCACCCAACCTGCCACTACCTGTGCTGCAGCCACAGGGCATGCATCACATATGTGCAGTAGGAAGTGTAAGGCAAACATGTCGTGAGCATGAAGGGGATGTACAAGGGTGTTTGAGGGTTTGTCATGGTTTTTACTTATATTTGATTTCTGATCAACTCACATTACATATTATATTGGCACCACTACTGCTACGTCTTTGCAAATCTTGTCTGGTTTGTGCAATAATGCCCTTTCCTGAGGATCACTATGAAGACCCACAACTGATGCCACCCATTGTGTCACTGCAGAGTGGGTGTAGGTGTATTTTCAGGGCTCTTTTGTGCAGACGACTGAGAGACGTCGGCGATGTCCCCGGTGGCACCCCGGAAGGATGCGGAGGAGAAGTTGTTGAGGGCAGTGGTGACTTTGACAGCGACAGGTAAGAAGATTTGTGCTCGGGCCAGCTGGGAGCAGCTCGGCATGAAGGAGGCTGCAGATGTCCGCGACTACATGTCGAGTGACTCTGAGCCTCTGTATGCACTGCTCCTCAGAGAGGTCCAGGAAGCTGAGCCTCGGTCTGTAGATCCTGTGGCGAGGCTAGTGCCTTCTGCGACGCATCTCTCTCTGCAGTTGCCCTCCCTCCTGCTGTGCAGGTGTATGTGTCACAGCACTGTGTTTTGGAGCTCCACGTGTCAGAGGTGGACGGCATGGCCGTCAAGGCTGGTGAAGCTGTTCGTCCTCCAATGAGGTCATGACTGCAGCTATGGCGGCCCCCATCCGGAAGATGTACGTTTGAGGGGGTCCACAAGGTAGGTAAATGTGTCTGCACACCGGGGTTGAGGTTGCAAGTTTGTGAATTTTATTGTCACCACCACCTTCTCAGTGGCCTCCTGCAATGAGTGAGGGTCTCCCCCCCCCCCAACCTGTCAAATGGACCTTTGCAGCTGCCACAGGCTGGTGGCTGCAACACGTCCATTTCAACTGGGAGCGTTTCCCCTAGTACGGGAAACAGTCTCAGTTGAGTTGAAAATCTCACCCCTCCTAAAATATCATGTCAATCAGGTCTGCAAACGACCTGAACTATGTAAATAATTGGTTCAAGTTGGATCCCGCTGGCTTTAATTGCCGGTGGGAGTACCGCATGCGGGGGCTGCGTGCACGTCTAAGCGCGTCACTGGGGAACCCGGAAGTGGGCGGGTTGGAGCCGGGCTCCGGACCCGCCCCGGGAATCCCCGACTTTCGGAGCCCCCCCGCCACGAACCTGCCGCCTCGGACGTCCGAAAATCGAGCCCCATGTCTCAATGGCTTCTCTGAGGTAAGTGCGTTACTGTGGACTAATGCTCATTCAAGCCAGACTGACGCTATGACTTATTATAGAGACCACAGAGAAAATGGCTGTCATTTTCCATCGTTTCTCTGCCAATATTTCAGCAGAATTGGAGTGAGCGAGCTGGGAAATGTTTCCACTGTGTTCCACACATATTTACATTATTTTGATTTTCTGCCAGAACTGATGGGTGCCATACAATATGTCCGCCCAAATATTGTAACGATAATCGAATGATGTAAATACGTCATCCAATGTGTTGTGTATCATTTGTGGCATAACAATGCTGGCATCTGCTCGTTCCCTGGTATCCAGTGTTGCTATGTGCAGCGGAGGGGGACTTAAATTTTAAAAGGCCAAAAAGCCAAATGCAATCTGCAAAGCAGTCAATTGAAGGCATTAAGGTGCCTTTCTGAAAATTTTAATTTAAAACAAACTTTAACTGGCAGAGGCTGCTGGCCCTGCTCCACCGTGCTAAGCCTCCAAGGTCTGTCGCAGGTGATCTCAATCCCCCTTCAGGCGGGCTCCTTGACGGAGATTGTGGAGCCCACCAAAACTAGTTAAATGATCCCGGGGCTGGCAAAATTGGCCGGGGTCCAGGAGAGAATCTTAGAGGTCCCATTGCCACAACAGTGGACAATCTAACCCAATATCTTTGTATGTTTAGCTACATTCAAATCCTAAAAAAAAAAGGAAAAGTCTTACAACCTACACACCAACCAAGTCTACTGGAGATAGGGCATCTTAAAACCCAACCTACCAAGCACAGAGAAGGGATCTTACAATTCAACACACCAGAAGTAGGAACATCGAAAGAAGACATTTTGATCCTCTCTGTTTGTATTGGTTTGGCCAATAGAACTAAAAGGAGAGTTCTTCAGGGTCCCAGAGTTAAAGGAGATCTCCATTTCTTAAGTCCTAGAAATAAAGGACAGCTCTCCCCAAACCTTACGGTCCCAGATGTAAACAAGATGCACTATTCCTCAGGCTCCTAGACAAGGGAGACCTTCCATTCCTCAGGATCCTAAAGGTAGGCAAAATCCCTCTGGTGCCAGACATAGAGAACACAACCCTCCCAATTTTTCAGTGTACCAGAGGCAAGCGAAAATCCCCCCTGATCGCAGAAGTAATAGAGATTCCCCTTTCTTTAATTCATGCTGCTTAGTTTTTTTTTATTCGTTCATGGGATGTGGGCGTCACTGGCAAGGCCGGCATTTATTGCCCATCCCTAATTGCCCTTGAGAAGGTGGTGGTGAGCCGCCTTCTTGAACCGCTGCAGTCCGTGTGGTGAAGGTTCTCCCACAGTGCTGTTAGGTAGGGAGTTCCAGGATTTTGACCCAGCAACGATGAAGGAACGGCGATATATTTCCAAGTCGGGATGGTGTGTGACTTGGAGGGGAACGTGCAGGTGGTGTTGTTCCCATGTACCGGCTCCTCTTGTCCTTCTAGGTGGTAGAGGTTGCGGGTTTGGGAGGTGCTGTCGAAGAAGCCTTGGCGAGTTGCTGCAGTGCATCCTGTGGATGGTACACACTGCAGCTACTGTGCGCCGGTGGTGAAGGGATTGAATGTTTAGGGTGGTGGATGGGGTGCCAATCAAGCGGGCTGCTTTATCCTGGATGGTGCCGAGCTTCTTCAGTATTGTTGGAGCTGCACTCATCCAGGCAAGTGGAGAGTATTCCATCACACTCCTGACTTGTGCCTTGTAGATGGTGCAAAGGCGCTGGGGAGTCAGGAGGTGAGTCACTCGCTGCAGAATACCCAGCCTCTGACCTGCTCTTGTAGCCACAGTATTTATGTGGCTGGTCCAGTTAAGTTTCTGGTCAATGGTGACCCCCAGGATGTTGATAGTGGGGGATTCGGTGATGGTAATGCCGTTGAATGTCAAGGGGAGGTGGTTAGACTCTCTCTTGTTGGAGATGGTCATTGCCTGGCACTTTTCTGGCGCGAATGTTACTTGCCACTTATGAGCCCAAGCCTGGATGTTGTCCAGGTCTTGCTGCATGCGGGCTCGGACTTCTTCATTATCTGAGGGGTTGCGAATGGAACTGAACACTGTGCAATCATCAGCGAACATCCCCATTTCTGACCTTATGATGGAGGGAAGGTCATTGATGAAGCAGCTGAAGATGGTTGGGCCTCGGACACCGCCTTGAGGAACTCCTGCAGCAATGTCCTGGAGCTGAGATGATTGGTCACCAACAACCACTACCATCTTCCTTTGTGCTAAGTATGACTCCAGCCACTGGAGAGTTTTCTAATTATCCATATTCTCCTAGGCATGTTGAGAGCTCATGAATTAAAGCAGGGTTTGCGATACTATTGTGTACTGCACACATCTCTTTTCAGAGCTGGAGTTATTCTGGATGAAATGAGAATATTAATAACTACCTTAGTCACAAAAAATTTACTGGTTTTGAGACCAATCTAATTCATTTTTATGGAAAGCTGAATTACCTTTGAAGGATGCTTCAACTAGATTTACATTATATTGACTGATTTAGATACTGCCTGTAAATGAAATCAGCTATAAAAGTTGTCAGTGATATCTTATTTACACCGGCCCCACAGCCCTGCTTGAAACTCAAGGGCTGGAGTTTCCTCCGTGTGTGCAACCGGAAATTGCACCCGAAGCTGTGCCTATTTTGCCGATGTCAAATTGCGGCCAAGTATCTTTGCAATCTAATCAGAATAAGCCTGAACGTAAAAGAACCCGTGAATCAGTGTAATATCGGAGCATGGTTGAAACGTAATTGGAAAACAGCCAATGGGACCTCAAGGTGACAGAGTGGAGGGCTATAAAAGTACAAAGAAAAAAATGTTTCCTTCAGAGTATGGCTGGGGAGTGCAAGATAAGCAGCACACAGCTCTCTGCCCTGCAGATTTTTAAATTAATTCATTTAAATTGTTCTGTAGAGAGCCTGAATTGTCTCAAATTCTTCCCTTCTCACAGATGACCACTACTGAGTCAAATGAGAAGGCTGCCAGGTAGAGGGCTTTCAATTTTGCTGACGAAGACCTTCAGACCCCGTTGGATGAGATTGAAGGGAGGTGCCAGCAGCTGAGCAGCTCCTCAACATCCCAGCTGAGGTTGCAGAGGCACCGAGTGCCATGTCCATCATGCCCAGGATGGCGGAGCAGTATCGAAAGAAGTTTAACGACCTGACCAGAGCAAGGAAGGTAAGAAATTCACAAAGCCATAACATTCTCCTGTACCCTGTATGGTCGCCACCCTCAGGTGGAACAAGTTGATTAGTGATGTGTTGGCGAGACAACCCTCCCTCCCCCCCCCGATAACTGAAGGTCAGTAGCTCCTTCAAATCACTCCACACACTTAAAGCACGAGCCTAATCTTTTCCATTCTTGTCTTTGTCGGGCAAGAATGTGCACAATGCCCACCAGAGGGCTAAGAGTGTGGAAGGGGTCTCCCGTCCCTGAGCATATGTGCGATTACTGAATTTAGTGCAATAAAAGCATCATGACAGGCACCTGTGTGCAGGAGGTGCAGCTGGGCCTCTCGGACTATCTGCACGTTGAAGGAGTGGAAGGCCTTTTCTTCATCAGAGTAGCTTTGCGGGTTCTGAAGGGGAGCCTTCAGTGCCACATGCGTTCCATCAATAGCTCCGAGCAATCTGGGGAAGCCAGCAATTGTGCAGAAGCTCTGTGCCCTCTGCCTTTGCTCCACCGTAGACATTCCAAATTTAATGAACTCCCCAGCCCTACAGAACAGAGCGTCACTCACCTGTTGGACGCTGTCCCTTACTACGCCATGACTGATCCGGCAGAGGTACCCTGTGGATGCCTGAAAGGATCGAGATGCGTAAAAGCTGAGGGCCATGGTCACCTTCATTTCCGTTGTTAGGACTCTGCAGCAAATGGGCCGAGGCTTCAAGACATCGCGGAGGAAGTCACACAGTCGGCCAATGGAATCCTTTGTGAAACACAGGTGATGCACAGTCAGCTCCTCAGACATCACCTGGAATGTCAGTCGCGGCCTGTGTACTCTCTGGGCCAGATACCTGTGAATGGAGTGCCATCCCCTCCTGCAGTGTTTCACTCTCTGGCCCTCCTGTCTCTGCTTTACTCCTTCCTCTTCCTCCTCCAACTCCAACATAACAAAAAGCAGTGGCCAGTTTTTTGGGCTGAGGTTCGTTTGGAGGCAGGGTTTGATGGACAGACATGAAACATCAAGGACACTTGGACATATTGAATCACTTACGCACAAAACTCCACGATCTTTTAATCCGCGTAAGTTGTTTGCTCCCAGATTGCACGTCTCGCTGGGAACAAATGTGGAGGAAACTCTAGGCCAGGGTCTAAGTAACTGAAACATTCATCCTTCTTTCCATTAACATTATGCAGACTGTAAATATCATGGGGCAGGGGATGCAAGGCTGACTACACACCCTATTTTTGAAACTCAGCTGGACCCTGCTGCTTAGTGTTTATACAATGAAAGCAGGTGACGTGCTCACCTTGTGTTAACTTTGACATCCAGTAGCACTTCCCAGGTAATGGAAGCATTACACACCAGTGGGTAACACAGTGAGTCAGTTCATTGCTCCTGAGGTCTCCTCAGTCAAAGTTGTTCTGTTCCTGTCAAATTTAATGAGCTGGTTTCCCAAACCATGTTCATGGAAGATATTATTAAATACAGAAGCAAATGGGGTATGCACAGAACTGGCTTCCTGACTTACAGTTACTCTCATTTTCTCATTTTGGGGTAATTCACAAACATTGCAGTTTGACCTACTTTGGGCCATTTGCAGTTCAGCCTTGCTCTCCCTACGAAACAACAAATAGACATTGATTGTACAGAGAGGGGAGGGGAGGGGAGGGGAGTGTTAGCTCTGTACACAGAGGCCATGTAACATTCATCATTTGTCTCCATGTCACCAATAATGCACTTTGCTATCTGTGGTTTGAGTCAGAATAACAAGGGACGGAATCTTTACGTGATGTACTTTTAGGTAATATACCTTTATATAATCTACTCAAAGTATATTTACATAATATACTTTTATGTAATGTACAGATAGAATCATAGAATTTTAAAACCTAGAATGAGCCCATTGGGCCTATCACACCTTTGCTGGCTCTCTGAAAGACCAACCATTTAATTCTGACCCAGGCGCTCTTGATAGGGCAGTGTCGAGGGAGCGTTACTTTGTATCTAATCCATGCCGTACCTGATCAAAAGTGTTTGATGGGACAGCTAGATGGAGTTTTACTCCACATGCAACTTGTGCTGAACGTGACCTGGGAGTGTTTGATGAGATACTAAGTACAAATAATTAAAGGACAGGCACTGTTCTCCCTTGCTGGTCTGCATGTGGTGTTTTCAGAACCGTCACAGAGCACATCTGCATGTTCTTTTATTTACATCAGGCCTTTCACAAAGTTCAACGTATCTTTTAATAAAAGCAATCACAGAAGTTTGCTGCTGCACTGGTGCGGTCAGGTGCAATCTCTTATATAGATTTGTTTTATTGGAAGCTCCTGCTCTGACACTGAATGAGAAACAGAGGGGAGTGTAGACATCAATACAATTCTCACCAAGCCACTCCGAAGTAGAATGTTTTGTTTTGAAAGAAAACGCCAATTTCACTATAAGGCACTGACTTCTGTTGTCATCACCAGAGTTATGGCTCCTTCACGACCAACATTGGAGCAGATCTATCCCATTGAATTGAATAAGGACTCAGAACCTCTAAGTCTAACATCTGTTGTGGGGAAATTATTGGAATCTATAATTAAGGACAGGGTGACTGAGCGCTTAGAGAAATTTGAGCTGATTGGAGTAACTGTTGCACACCAAAGGTCACACAAACAGCAAGTAAATGAAAGAATGGGTTTTTTTTGGTGATGTAGGTTAAAGGAGAAATGTTGGCTAGGACACTGGCAGAACTTCCTACTCTTCTTTGAGTATTGCCATGGAACCTTTTACATCAGCCCAAGCTGGCAGATGGGGCCTTGGATCAAACGACTCCTTCAAAAGACACCTCCGACAATGAAGATATCCCTCAGTAATGCACTGAAGTTTCAACATAGATTATGAGCTCAAGTCCATTGTGGTGCCTGAACCCACAAGCAAGAGTTGCTGAGGCATTAATTATTGTATATGTGAGGTAACAGAGTGATCAATTATTGTATGTGTGACATTACAGTGTGATCAGTTATTGTATATGTGACATTACAGTGTGATCAGTTATTGTATATGTGAGGTTACAGAGTGATCAGTTATTGTATATGTGAGGTTACAGAGTGATCAGTTATTGTATATGTGACATTACAGTGTGATCAGTTATTGTATATGTGAGGTTACAGAGTGATCAGTTATTGTATATGTGAGGTTACAGAGTGATCAGTTATTGTATATGTGACATTACAGTGTGATCAGTTATTGTATATGTGAGGTTACAGAGTGATCGGTTATTGTATATGTGAGGTTACAGAGTGATCAGTTATTGTATATGTGAGGTTACAGAGTGATCAGTTATTCTGTGAGAGAGATTACTCATGAATAGATGAACAATAATTTTTTCTCTTATTTTCATCACTTGTGGTGATCCAGATTAGCAATGACTGTGCCCAGAAAGAGTGTAGACTGTGATGTTTCACCCACACAAATCAGTTGTGGGTTATGGAAATGTATTCAATGTAGGTAAAGTTCACTTAAATTGGTATCAATTCCCTGCAATCTATCTATAATTAAAAGTCTTGGATATAACACATACCATGCCTTAAACTTATTTGTTTCACTTTAATAATCATCTTATACATCCAATAGCTTTTCAATTACCTTACTGATTTGTTCAACCATCTGTACAGTTTTGGGCAAAACTTTCAATTAGGAAAAGCCACCCAATCAAATCACTAACTGCTTTCATCCTACCTTTGGCTACTGTTTTCCTTCCTCACTCATATCAATGTAAACAGCTAAAAATAACATTTATTATAACAAATGTAAATTTTAAAAAATCACAAAAAAATTACCCATAAAATTGATAATTTGATGTTAGAAATACCTATCCTTCCACAGAGGCCGGCCCGTCTCTGGGGTGTGGGGCTTGAGTTTTGCTTTAGTCCAAGAGTTGGGAAAACTAGCCTGGACCTTCGGTGCTGTGGAATTCTAGCTGCTGTTGACAGAGTCCTTGTGTGCGAGCGAGATGCATCACGAGAGTTGTAGTTTTCACCTTGCTCCCGTGGAGCTACAATACCCAGAATGCACATGACAACCCATGGCACATGATAACCAGGTGGAATATTCACAAACGACATCTGTATGTTATGAGAGGCAGAGACAAAAACAAAAAATTAATTTTCCAATGTTTTGTTGTTTGGAATAATGCCTTTTTCTGTCACTGAGGAAGACCGATGTTTGCGCAGGGACTGGAGGGACGTTTATGAGACTCTTTGATGTTGACGTAGAGCATTGTAGCTAAAGTCATTCCGGCCTGGAACTAACTGAATGGCCACTTGTTCAGTGGTAGCAAGAACCACCCAGGCGCAGCAATATGCTAACAACACCAGCAAGAACTAAAAATCCACAGTAGGCAGTTAGGGAAGAATATATATCTTTTATAATCATTTATGTCGTGTGTACCCTTTTCATTTTAAAAAACACTCCTTATAAATTTTGCATGAATAAAGCCAATGAAATTTGTCCTCCTGTTTTTCTTCAAATACTTTTTTAAAAAATGTTGTTAGTGACTGAGAGAAAAGCAATCTATAATTTGGCTATGTAAATGCAACTGATCTATCCTGGGTAATTGTGCACGTTGCACATGCTCAGACTCAGGATATGCCTTCAGATAAATGGGCAAAAATATCAAGTCCAGGTATCAGGTGGGGAGACAGGCATTTTGGGAGGGGCTGATGTCTTAAAGTAAAATTTTTAATAAAGGTATTAAAAGACACAAAGAGCAATTCAGTGGATAAATGTAATAATGTTTCTGTGAAATATGTAATTTTAAAATTTTGTTTAAAACATTTTTGACATTGAAAATTTCATTAATTGAAAAAAAAGGCAGATGATTCTTTTTCTAAAAGTATTTTGAATGATTCAGTTGGTTCATCAACAAACCATGACCGCAAAATCGTTACATACACTTTTTCTGTTATAAAATGTTTACATAGGAAGTTTCCATTGTGAATATTGACATAAAAGGTGACATAAAAAAAATTACAGGAAGTAATGCTTGTGGACAGGAAGTGTGTGCCTGACACAAGATTTTTAATACTAGAGATAAAGATAATGTGATAACTGAGAATAAGAGGTTTTGGTGAAGGAAGAACAAAGTTATTCTTAAGCATATTTTGCAATGTGTTAGGTAAATATTATTACAAATGTTATGTCTGAGAGACCCGTATCATTTAGTATCAGTAAGGTGTGTAACATCTTTATCTCGTGTCAATCATGTGACATATTGATTCAGCAATGTTTTGTTTTACAGCGATGGATGAATCATTATTGGATTTAAGCTGCAATAGGACCATAGCAAACATCAGAAAGCGTGCTCAGGGTCCTAGACTACCTGTGAACAATGCCAAAGGAGACCCAATAGTTTAAATAAATATGGTAATTGGGAATCAACAATATATTTAATGTATACTATGATCCACATCAGTCATAGATCCTACAACTGCTCGAATATCAAAACATTTGTCAGTGATAATTATGTAATTTGGAAAAAAAGTTGCAATGCCGTAGGTAATGACGTTACAGACAAACTATTCAACAAAACTAATTTGCATTTCAAATACTTCACCAAATAAATCTCTTTAGAATCAATCGTTTGTAAATGTCCTCCGAGGTAAGTCTATTTAGAAATATGTGATTGTGTTTTTACAGATAAACTGGATTTAAATTGATCTGTATCTGGCTTAACTTAGCTAATGTCTTACGAAGGTTGCTCTTCTGCAGGGAACAGGACGTGTTTTGTGGCCTGCACAGTGAGAGGAAAGAATATTTGGTTTCTTATTCATCTGAGCTGTAGATGCTCAGTACTGATGTTCCAGGGTTTTTTTTAAACCATGTCTCAAACTAACTGACACAAACATAAAGCACCTTTCACATGCTGAGAAACACTTGGATAAGTAGGTCTGGGAATGAAAATCAGGTATTACTCAGGATTTAACTTTGAATTCAGGGTCAGAAACATGTTTAAATATCAACCAAGATGTTATCCCATTCCCAAATTGGCACTGAAGTCTCTTCAGGGGTTCCACCAATATTTCAGGTTGTTTATCCAGTCAGTAGCTGTGCCATACAGCCCATGAAAGTGCCAGAATTAACTCTGGACTGCGCTCACTTAGTGGATCGTGGCAAAGCATCAATAGGGACATTTCATTTGTTGTCAGTACCTCAGGTTGAGAAGGAAAGAAAAAGTCAGCCAAGGCTCCCAGTCCTAATTGCTGTCCATTGACCCCCATGCAGCAAAGTGGGCAAATGTGGACATCACATGAGGACAGATCAGGCTCCATGGTAAAATATCCTGCCAACATTCACTGTCTTGGTGCACAAATGAGGAATAGCCACTTGGGCAAAGTAAAGGAGGGGGGCTGAGGGCTCATTGGACCTGTACTCAGACCAAGTTAGCACCTTTAGGAGAGGTTGGGGCTCAAACCTGCACAGCGCACTTTTCTTGCAGTAGGAGATGGCAACCAAGGAATATCAAAGAGGCACTGAGGTGTCCAAGCATGAGTGTAAGGCCAATTTCTTGTAGACTGTAAAGAACAGTATGAAGGTGGTGCCTGTATCAGATTATTATCACTTAATGCTTGAAATTCCTTCAGTAATTGGTCAGACATTGAAAGATCTTTGCCACTGATGATCTTTGGTTGTTGCAGTTGTAGTGCTTGAGGGGCTGAGGCCAAGTTGACAATCAGGCTTTCCTTTCACAACAAACATATCAGTTGATATTGCTTGTCTGCCAGAGTTGATGTGAGCAAAAACATTACCAAGCACAAGAAAAGATACCAACTGGAAATAACTGGGTGTACTTGAGATTCAGAATTAGCAACAATAGCCTGGTAACTGGATATATGAATAATATTGCATGGACATCTGCAATCAACAATGACTTGAATTGGTAAACCTTGATGATTACTGAACTGATACTCTGCTATTCTAATAAGGTGAATGAACATGTGCCATCATCTGCAGAGCTGCAAACAGTAGGGTCTGTTTCAGTAACTTGCTGCACATTATGCGGTTTTAACTGGCTGCAGTTCTGAAGATATGTACCTGGGTCACCACGTTTCATCAAATGTCTTTGTAAACGTCTATATTTGGATGACTGACAGAATCAGGAGAAGTAATTTTCTTTCCCACATGCACCATATTCTTTGCCTTTTACTGGACAACCACCAACATGGGGCTAATTTCCACCACTGTCATCCTAACTGGACTGTGGTTTCACCTTGGCATAATCTGGCTTGCACTTGATGTTTATCTAGTTTATAAAGGCTTAATGCTTGGCTTCCACATCTGCTGCATAATATTCAGCCAAATCAAATGCTCTGACCAATTCTAAAAGCTCATCTCATCACTGTCCTCCAGGGCTGGATAACAAAACATTTAGATCTATAATCTATGTTTCCATTTCACGATCTACATCAATGAAATTCTATTTTGCTGCTTATTGACGTAAGCTTGTGCAAAAGGGATCTACAGATAGATTCTTGCATTGTGCAGCCCATCAAAATACGATATGATTCTTATGTTGTTATTTGCTTGGGAGTGAAATATAGGAACATAGGAACAGGAGTAGGCCATTTAGTCCCTCGAGCCTGTTCCATCATTCAATGAGATCATGGCTGATCTGAGACCTAACTCCATATACCTGCCTTAGCCCCATATCCCTTAATATCTTTGGTTAACAAAAATCTATCAATCTCAGATTTAAAATTAACTATTGAGCTAGCATCAACTGCCATTTGCAGAAGAGAGTTCCAAACTTCTACCACCCTTTGCGTGTAGAAGTGTTTCCTAACTTCACTCCTGAAAGTCCTGGCTCTAATTTTTAGGCTATGTCCCCTAGTGCTAGACTCCCCAACCAGCAGAAATAAATTCTCTCCATCTACCGTATCAGTTCCCCTTAATATCTTGAAGACTTCGATCAAATCACCCCTTAATCTTCTAAATTCTAGGGAATACAACACCAGTTTGTGTTTTCTCTCCTCATAATTTAACCCTTGGAGTCCAGGCATCATTTTAATAAATCTACGCTGCACTCCCTCCAAGGCCAATATGTATCCTTTCTAAGGTGCTGTTTCCAAAACTGAATACAGTAGTCCAGGTGTGGTCTAACCAGGCTTTGTATAGCTGTAGCACAACTTTTACCCCCTTGTATTCTAGTCCTTTAGATATAAAGGCCAGCATTCCATTAGCCTTTTTGATTATTTTCTGTATCTGTCCATGACATTTTGATGATCTATGTACATGGACCCCTAAGTCTTTTTGGGCCTCCACTGTTGCGAGCTTTACCATTTACAAAGTACTCTGATCTATTCTTTTTAGGTCCAAAGTGGATGACCTCACACTTGCCAACATTGAAATCCACATGCCACAGTTTTAATCTATTAACGTCTCTCTGTAATTTTATGTTTCCATTTACATTGCTTACAATGCTGCCTATCTTTGTGTCATCGGCAAACTTGGATATGTGGCTCTCTATCCCGTTATCTAAGTCATTAATAAATATAGTGAATAGTTGAGGCTCCAACACAGATTCCTGTGGGACACCACTAGTCACATCCTGCCAATTTGAGTACCTGTCCATTATCCCTACTCTCTGTCTCCTGCCGCTCAGCCAATTTCCTAACCAGGTCAATAATTTGCCCTCAATTCCATGAGCTTCAACTTTAGCTAACAGTCTCTTATGAGGGACTTTATCAAATGCCTTCTGGAAGTCCATAAACAACATCCATAGACATTCCCCTGTCCACTACTTTAGCCACCTCTTCAAAAAATTCAATCAGATTCGTCATGCATGACCTACCCTTTACAAATCCATGCTGGCTCTCTCTGATCAGCTGAAAATTTTCAAAGTGTTCAGTCACTCTATCCTTAATTATAGACTCTAGTAATTTCCCGACAACAGATGTTAAGCTAACTGGTCTATAATTCCTCGGTTTCCCTCTCTCACCTTTCTTAAATAGCGGAGTGACATATGCAATTTTCCAATCTAAAGGAACGGTTCCTGAATCAAGAGAACTTAGGAAGATTATAGTTAGGGCATCTGCAATGTTCTCACCTACTTCCTTTAAAATCCTGGGATGGAAACCATTGGTCCTAGGGATTTGTCACTCTTTAGTGCCCTTATTTTCTTCATTACTGTTAATTATTTAGATAATTAGTTAGAACTTTCTTAGCCATCACAGTCTGTCTTATTTCCAATATCAGACAATGTGTCGAAGATATCTCGTAAATATTCTCCCCCATAATGCAAAAGCAAAGCTCTCTTTTGCGTAATATTGGTTATATCAAAACCCACCATAGCACACTCGAACTGTATGCCCCCTTCCTCCCTTGCAGGGACTGAAGTCAGGTCATTGCATTGGTTGAGTAGAGTTAAATGAGGCAATCCTGAGACTATATTACCAGTATAATTGTTCAGATGGCTCCAGATACATGGGATGCACTTGGTCTATAGTTATTGACTCATTCCAGACATACATAGAGTCAGGGAGTGGTAAACCTGTAATTAATGGGTACATGGATTGTATCTATCAGGGAGTGATAAACGCATGATTAATGAGTGGTGGCCGTAGGGGCCGATCGGTGGCCCGGGTAGGAGCGGTGGCGATTGGATGGGGGAGCGGCGGTGGCCCAGGGGCAGGGTGGAGAGCAGTGGCCAGATCGTCCCCGATTGGTGACGGGGACGAGTGGCGGCGATCGGAAGAGGGGAGTGGCGGCAATCGGAGGAGGGGAGCGGCGGCGGCCCGGATTCTTTTAATGTGGGTGTCGGGACAGGCACTCCTGCTCCTCCTGGCTCCACATTCAGGTATGTATATTTTTAAAACTTACCTTGTTGGTTGCAGCCTAACAGGCGGCCCCTTTAAGGATCGCCCGTTGTTCCTGAGTGTAGCCGCAAGTAAACAAGTAAGCAATGGACACAAGATGTACCTGTGATGGCAGGGAGCAGGGTTACTAATGGAACATGGCCAGACACATCCTTCTAAATGCTGGGAACTCTGATGTTCATGATTTGTATTGTACGGAGATACATTGCGCTAATCACCGGAGTCTCCAAATAACTTCATAAGTGAATCAGAGGCACTATGTAAAGATTTTACAGAGCGCTAGCCACTGACATTATGTGGTCCATCATTTGTGTTCCATGATTTAGATGTACTGATGGGAAGATACAGTTGTGACCTGTCAGCGTGCTCTCTGCTCCAGGGATGAAAGCTATCTGCTGCGGCTTTGCTTCTTTGCAATATTTTTTCATATTTTTTCACAATGCTATTTCCCAGCAGAAGTAAAGCAAACAAACAGTATGATTCTTACAAACTGGCAGATTAGTGTGTTCACACCAGCTGTCATGCAGATCTATTCCACACATCACCTTTTGTTTTGGTACAAATATAAAACCCTCTGTAACTTGTCCCAATCTTTTACAGGCAGAATAATCACAGAGACTCAGAGGACAACAGGCCCATTTCAACACAGCATCCAGCAGACATTATTCTAATACATTTAAATTTATTTGAGCAGAATTGCTGCTGGGATTGTGCACTTGATATCCGTTGGGGCTGCAGATATAATGCATGATTAGAATATTCCATTCTTTCTGAGTGTACTATAAATAGAGGCAGCATCCAGCTGTTCTGTACCTTGTTTCACTATCCTGTCTAATATGCAGCAATATCTATCAAAGGCAGATCATTTTCTGAAAGAAGGACTCTATCTTGGACCGTGCCAGTGCACAATGCAGAGCTGTTCCCTGGCCAGATAGCTACAGGACTGAGTCATGGAGCTGTCCAACATTTGAAGCCATTATATACACACAAAGACATACCTCTCTCCTGAAGGCACTGACTAACTGGGGTACAGTTCCACAGGCGCTGACTCTCACTGGGGTACAGTTCCACAGGCGCTGACTCTCACTGGGGTACAGTTCCACAGGCGCTGACTCTCACTGGGGTACAGTTCCACAGGCGCTGACTCTCACTGGGGTACAGTTCCACAGGCGCTGACTCTCACTGGGGTACAGTTCCACAGGCGCTGACTCTCACTGGGGTACAGTTCCACAGGCGCTGACTCTCACTGGGGTACAGTTCCACAGGCGCTGACTCTCACTGGGGTACAGTTCCACAGGCGCTGACTCTCACTGGGGTACAGTTCCACAGGCGCTGACTCTCACTGGGGTACAGTTCCACAGGCGCTGACTCTCACTGGGGTACAGTTCCACAGGCGCTGACTCTCACTGGGGTACAGTTCCACAGGCGCTGACTCTCACTGGGGTACAGTTCCACAGGCGCTGACTCTCACTGGGGTACAGTTCCACAGGCGCTGACTCTCACTGGGGTACAGTTCCACAGGCGCTGACTCTCACTGGGGTACAGTTCCACAGGCGCTGACTCTCACTGGGGTACAGTTCCACAGGCGCTGACTCTCACTGGGGTACAGTTCCACAGGCGCTGACTCTCACTGGGGTACAGTTCCACAGACACTGACTCTCACTGGGGTACAGTTCCACAGACATTGACTCTTACTTCGTACAGTTTCACAGATGCGGACTCTCAGTGGGATACAGTTCCACAGACGTTGACTCTTACTCTAAGCTGGATAGCCCGGAGGTGAAGGATAGAATATTAGATCCTGGTCCTCAGTTGTTTCCAAGCCTTTATTCACAGAGATCCACATTACATACACCACACCCTAGATCAGCTCTCTTATAAACGGATACGAGAGCCCCAGTTGATACACACCACCTGAATACAATTAATACTAATTGATATAAATCACATGGATACAATTAACAACTCTCACTGAGATACAGTTCTACAGACGCTGACTCTCGTTGGGATACAGTTCCACAGACATTGACTCTTACTGGAATACAGTTCCACAGACGCTGACTCTCGCTGGTATACAGTTCCACAGACGCTGACTCTCACTGGTACACAGTTCCACAGAGGCTGACTCTCACTGGTATACAGTTCCACAGACGCTGGCTCTCACTGGTATACAGTTCCACAGACGCTGGCTCTCACTGAGGTACAGTTCCACAGACGCTGACTCTCACTGAGGTACAGTTCCACAGACGCTGATTCTCTGTGGGATATAGTTTCCATGCGCAAAGGGTGGTAGAAGTTTGGAATGCAGTTCCGCAAACGGCAGTCGATGCTAGTTCAATTGTTAATTTTAAATCTGAGATCGATAGATTTTTGTTAACCAAAGGTATTAAGGGATATCGGGCTAAGGCAAGTATATGGAGTTAGGTCACAGATCAGCCATGATCTCAATGAATGGTGGAATAGGCTCGAGGGGCTAAATGGCCTACTCCTGTTCCTATCTTCCTATATTCCTATAATAAAGTTTCAATATTCTACAGAGAGAGGGCTGGCTAGCTGACAGGCAACATCAAGGGCACTGGCAGAGTGGCAGGGGTGGGACAGAAATCCTGAGAGAGGGACAGCAGGTTCATGTTCCATGGAGCCACTGCCACTTGCAGCCTCCTGTTATGCACCACCTTCTCCTGCAAGAAAGCAGAACGTGTGTCGCTGAGTGTCCTGCAAGATGTTTGGGCGATGTCGCTCTCATGGTTGAATAGCTGCCAGTGTGTGTGACCTGTGAGTGGTGGGTTTGCGGCTTGCAACAGTGGTAATGTGTGAGGGTGAGAGAAAGTATCTGGTTGGAAGAGTTGAGTACTGATTAAAAGAGTTTGTTGGTAGGTGGGTGATGGGCGTGTAGTGCCTGGAGCAGTGGATGCAGCTAATGGTGCAGTTGGTAGGAGACGCCACTTGACAGTTGACCTTGACCACTCGTGTCAAAGCACTGAACTTCTTCCTGCACTGCATCCACGTTCGTGGTGTTATTCGCCTGGCATTGACTGCGTCCCCTACTGCCTCAGGAGCATATGTCTGGAGGGCAGCTTGCTCCCCCCCCACCCCTCACCGTGGATATAGGATCCCCCTCCTTCTGTCCACCTCTTGCACCAAGGCCTCTAGTGCATCATCAGAGAACCTTGGTGCACGCTGTCTTGCAGGCCCAGAACAAACTCAGATCAGCAGATTGATGGGGTCTGGCGTGCAGATTGGAGGATGTGGGATTTTTTAGTACCTTTATAAAATCATAGCATCATGGAGAGGTTACAGCACAGAAGGAGGCCATTCGGCCCATCGAGTCCATGTCGGCTGTCTGCAAGAGCAATCCAGCTAGTCCGACTCCCCTGCCCTATCCCCTAGCCCTACAAATGTTTTCCCTTCAAGTATTTATCCAATTCCCTTTTGAAAACCACGATTAGATCTGCCTCCACCACCCCCTCGGGCAGTGCATTCCAGATCCTAACCACTCACTGTGTAAAAAAGCTTTTCCTCATGTCACCTTTGGTTCTTCTGCCAATCACCTTAAATCTACATCTTCTGGTTCCTGACCCTTCCGCCAATGGGAACAGTTTCTCTCTATCTACTCTATCTAAACCCCTCATGATTTTGAATAGCTCTATCAAATCTCCTCTCAACCTTCTCTGCTCTAAGGAGAACAACCCCAGCTTCTCCAGTCTATCCACATAACTGAAGTCCTTCTAGTAAATCTCTTCTGTACCCTCTCTAAGGCCTTCACATCCTGCCTAATATTCAATGTTTAACTCTACGGTTTGTAAATATAGGCACGGGACCTGCATTTGTGTTTTATGTGTGCGATGTCTGATCGCCATTCAGACTCCGTGTGGATCTGTATCTTATATTTTGCAAATATCAGAGACCCATAAACGTTGAACAGCCCAGTTGTTGCTTATTAAAAATTCCAGAGGTCCCATCATCACCATGCTGCACTATATTGCAGCACAGATTCACTTCCCAGTTGACTTCTACCACTTCCTGCAGCCACAATGCACCTTCCCTTTAAGAGGTGCAGGCTGCCTTTAAGTGGTGATAGCCTCTCCTGATATCTGGGCCCCCCTACTGGTGAGCAGCCATTCAACAGCGCCGGTAGTGCTGGCTGCACGCAGCAATCAGGTAAATCACCAGACAGCACGAATGTTACGTGCTGCCTGCATCTCTACGACCGGGCATGGGTTAATCGCGCCCGGTTTCGGGGGTTATCCAATATAACCCCCAATGTTTTCTCCCTCTCTAACCCAGGGTCACTGAGGCTAAGCCCAATAACCCAGCTGGGATCAGCCAAATCAGCACAGACCAAGAATGTAACCTGGGATCTTCTGGCCTGTTTGGCTCAGTATTGTACTGGCCACTGAACCTTCGGGGAGTCCTGTAATTAGTTTCACAGCCTGTATTACAGCTAATGGTGTGCTGTTTCCTAGTGCGCCCAATACTTCCACAGTAGCACTGCTGAAGTATTCATATTGTACAACATATTGTAGAGAGTAGGCTGCTGATTAGCACCGCTGCCAAAGAATTAGGATAACTATGATTTAGTTTAAATTATTTTTTTTTAATTGTTTTATACAATTTCAGGCACATCAATGTTTTTTGTAAAGAGTGCTCTAAGGTACTCTGGCTTGTGACAAATAAACCATTCAGGTCAGATAGGGCTCACTCAGCACTTGGGAGTAGTGAGCTGCTGAACTATTTCCTGCAGCCTTCAGCCGGTGATGAGTATCTGCCTTTACACCTTCCAGTACAGTGCCAACATATATCTTGTAAATCAGTCATTGACACGGTATCTCAGCTTCTATCAAACTCCTGTGGTATTGCGATCCCGAGATTCATATATAGAAGTATAGATATACACATACTCTTGTGCCCCCATGTCATGTGCTGTGACCCCATGTACCACACACACACATACACACACACACGTGAACACACACACACACAGTTAGAATCACAGGCTGGCTGTAACACTTCATGCAGACTCCCAAGCCTGAGATTTATTTAATAGGGACAGGCTTGTTGGCCTATAGGCTTGTTCCAGTTATTATAAAAGAACTCCCTATGTTAAATGTCTAGTTTTTGGGAATGCAATAATGGAGAGGAGATAAAATGTTTGGTGATTTATTCGACCCTCTCCAGATGTCCCCAGCGTGTTTAATAGTAATGTAACATTCCAGTGACATCTGCTGGAGGAACTGCACCAAATCTTCTTACAATCAACAATGTGCCCAATCATTTCTCTTGCCTCCAATTGGAATATCACACCACTGGATCTATCCCCAAACCCCCCCTCCCCACATCAATCATACTGCCTCATCAAAATATAATTTACTTAATTGACAACAAGGTCACTTCGCAGGAGCTACGGCTGCAGGTGATGTGGCAGAGAAAGGATGAATTATTGACTTAGCCATACATGGAGCGCTATGTTAAAACGGAAAGCTCCTAGAGGAAAGGGTGTGGGGGTGGGGTGGGGTGGGGGGGGCAGAAGAGGGAGAGCAAAGGAATTGCTAGTCAGTGTATGTGTGAGTTAATCCTGTGACTGGTTAGACTTCGGGCACAGAGAACGAATCAAGGGCCGGATTTCCTTGAAGGAACTGCGAGAAGCCACGCTGGCAAGTAGCCCCTGTAGGAAAGAAACAGAGGACAGTAAAATGTATAAAACATGCAGCAGAAACAATGCGATCCACTGAAAAATGCATGTCTGAGTGACACTCCAGCACACATCTCCGGAGTGCTGATAGCGATGGGTCCCCATGCTGCAATGCCCCTCTACATTGCCCTCCAGCTATATTTTGTTGTAGCTCAGATTTCGCTAAGTTCCAGCTGGAATGAGACAGACCAGGGAGCATTCCTATTAAACCATGTCTATTCCCTTAAAGCTGCAACAGATTCAGTATTTAACAACTTAATGTTGCACATTCAGCTGAAAACAACCCGTTAGATGCTGCTCGGAGCGGAATAGAGGATTTTCGATGTGTATACAAGAATCAGATGTAAGATATCAGTATAACAAGACAAAATAGCAGGTTTCACAAATCGTGGTAAGTCTGAAATCAATGTATGGTTAAATCCACCTTTAATAATCCATTTCCTACCACAGCCAATAGAAATAATGCACAAAGTTCCACACATTTTCCCTGCTTACAAAACCCTGATACGTCTCACTTCTAACTGTGCCAAGTGTGATATTTCTCACTTGTATTTATGCCAGCTGTGATATTTCACACTTATATCTGTGTCAGATGTGATATTTCTCACTTATATCTGTGCCAGATGTGATATTTCTCACTTCTACCTGTGCCAGATGTGATATTTCACACTTATACCTGTGCCAGCTGTGATATTTCACACTTATACCTGTGCCAGCTGTGATATTTCACACTTATACCTGTGCCAGCTGTGATATTTCTCAATTGTACCCTTGCCAGATGTGATATTTCTCACTTGTACCCGTGCCAGGTGTGATATTTCTCACTTGTACCCGTTCCAGATGTGTTATTTCTCACTTGTACCTGTGCCAGATGTGTTATTTCTCACTTGTACCTGTGCCAGATGTGTTATTTCTCACTTGTACCTGTGCCAGATGTGTTATTTCTCACTTGTACCTGTGCCAGATGTGTTATTTCTCACTTGTACCTGTGCCAGATGTGTTATTTCTCACTTGTACCTGTGCCAGGTTTGATATTTCTCACCTGCCACCTCTCCCCCTGGTTAAGACACAGATAAGAGAAATTGAATATAAGGAAAGGCAGAGGCACCAAGTAAATGATGCATTCTACATCATTTAGAGCTGCTGCAACTTCTTTTTAATATCTATGTTAATTAATAATATATTTGAAACGATGGTCCCAAAACTCCTGGGGTGGGAAGGCAAGTATCAGCAACGCAATGTGGGGGGGGGGGGGGGGGGGGGGAGTGGCGGACTGGGGGGGCAGAGAGGCTAGAATTTGGGGTGGGATCCGGTACATTTCATCATAGCTCAACGCCAGCCTGAAGGATTACAGTCTGAGGGGACTAAATGGTACAGTTGTACACTGGCCTTTCTCCTCTGGGCCCTGGCTTTGAATCCAGTTCAGAATGAGGGGATGCAAGTCTCCTCTCTCTGTGACTGTAAAGCTGCTATAAGAGATGAACTTGGGGCTCTTTCAACCAAGTACGTGATGGGTGTCGAGATGAGCTTGCAGCGAAAAATGTCCATAAATCAACACTAAATTGGCAGTGTTACTTAGGGAGACAGTATAGAGGGAGTTTTATTCTGCATCTGATCTGGGCTACGGGGAAGGCTTGATTCAGAACCTGAATGCAATCGATGTTCTATTCTGGCATGAACATACCTCACTTTGATAAGAATTAAACTTTACTCATGGTGGTGGGCAATTTTCAACTTCACCACCTGGGCGGAAATCAATGGGACGATAATCGGACGAGTTCTATAACGAGCGGACAATTCACTCCACCATGTTACCGCACAGCCGCATGGTCGAAAATGACCCCCCTGTATCTCTGGGTAGGCAGCACTGCCTGGTTCCTGTGTCTATTTCATTTCATGAGCCATTGAACAAACAAAATAAGATGGATAAATCAGGCTCGAGGACCCCTGCTTGGCTGTCTCTTCTCGAGCTTCCATTAAGACTCGTGATGCCACATCACTGCATTTGTTAGCATATTAGCATAAATTAGCATAAGTACAGAGATTTTTAAACTGCAATTCTGATTGGTTGGCTTAATTTATTACTGGTGGAGACACAAGCTATTTATTGGACTTCACAGAGTTTCCACTTGTTAAGACTGAACGCTGATCACCAATTAACTGTCTAAATAGTCTCAGCAACCACAAATTGGAAATCAGGCCCAATATTTAAAAAGAATTAAATATATTGAAACACAAATGGGCTGAAATTCCACTGAGTGTCATTATTAGTTTGCTGGTAATAAATGGGTTAACAGTCTTGCTAACATAACAAACATAAACATTTTACACAAGTTCATGAACCAGCTAAAATTAGCATTCAGCAGAGTTTCAATCCCTCCGTGATTTTGAAATGACTCCAAACTCTCGTTAAGCAGTCGATATTTAAAGGCTTTGCGCGGTGAGATTCCTTTTTAATCAACTCGTTTGCTTCTGCAATTTTCTGCCAGTAATTCTACCTCTTGAACACAAAAGTTATTTGCTGAAACATTAATCCCTCCCCACCTCCGGTGCAGTGCAGGTTAAAACAAAGCAAGCTTGGAGCATTTCAATCTGTTTCCCAGGCTCCATTAAGACAGGAACACTCTGCTGGTGCAGTGAGGCTCTTGTTCATTGAGTTGCCATGTTGTGAGTTTAAGTAGAGCGTTGACACTTCAGGCATTACCCACTGAAAAATGGGTCTGGCTACAGGGACATTACAGTGCTCACTGGACTGGAGAACCACATTCACAGTAAATGCACTGACATTCATGCCAGTCCCTGCTTCTACACTATGAATAGATTGCTGCCGTTCAGGTTCCTAATGAAATCTGCTGCCGTGTCACATTATGTAGAAATAGCATTTGGGGAAAACATATGAAAACCACAATGAGTTCGCCTCACATGTGGTCCTTGGGAAACAGAAAATTTCATATATTTTGAGAAATTTCTACAGGCTGAGAGGTAAGGAGAAAATCTAGGCTAATACTTCAATGCAGTACTGAGGCAGAGCTACACTGTCAGAGGTGCTGTTATTTGAATGAGGCATTAAACCAAGACTCTGACTGTCCTCTTAGTGTAATGTGAAACATCCCATGCCACTATTCAAAGAGCAGGTGGATTCTCCTGGTGTGCTGGGGAATATGTATTCCTCAGACAACAACAAAAAGAGATTATCTGGTCATTTACCTCATTACTGTTTGTGGGACCTTGCTATGTGCAAATTGGCTGCTGCGTTTCCCTACGTTACAAGAGTGACTACACTTAAAAAAAAAAAGTACTTAGGCTGCAAAGCACTTTAGAATATCCTGAGGACATAAAAGACATTATATGAATCCAAGTTCTTTCTTTATTGGGCATCTCCACCAGTAGAAATGGATTCCCACCAATGGGGATTCTCCACCTATTGGTTGGGACATTTTTTATTGCTGCCTGGAACATATTTAAATTAATGCATGGCAATGGTTGGGCAGAACCACAGCCCAGCTCTCTGGTTGAGTGAGGAGTGGTGGCTATCGTCATTTGTTGTAATTCGTCCTATTTCCCCCAATTACAGCTGGAGTTCCACCTCAGTGAAGGCAGGATGCTGGCTGCATTCAGTGGGCCCACTTAAACAAAAAAGATAAACTGAAGGTAGCGGAGTGGCTCCAAGGATATCAAACAACTGAGAAAACAGGGAACAGTTGGCAGTTTCTCCCAAAGTAGGAAATGAGGGGCCGAGTTGATAATTCCCCAAACCACCCCGGGTGCCGATTACAGTCGGGGTAAATGCAGCTAGTAATATTTAGAAAATGACTTGCCACCTCACACACTCAGGACGACCAGGTTTTGACTCCCTCCTGGACTCAGTTCATTCCATGTGTTTTTCCTGCATTGGTTCATTCCGTATGTGGAGAAGCATAGGTTTGACTAGTCAATGACCTGGCCTTTCATTAGTTGGTCACTTAAGATTACCAAATGTAATTCAATTATCAGTGCAGCAAGGTTGCACAAACTGATTAAAGAATGAAGCAGAATGCTTCCTGCCAGCAGGGATAGTTGGGGCTGAAGCAGGATGCAAACACACCAGCACCTACTGAGTGGCTGAGAGATTCTAGAATCCATGATGCTACGTCTTAGAAATAAGTAAGGCTTCACTTCAGCTGTACTTGATGCTCAATACTCTGGGATAACAGCCCTCAAACTGTGCCTGTGAAAAGGTCATTGGCTGGCACTGGATGAAAATCATGTCCTTTTTTTAAATACTCCAGTAGGCACTAGCTTTCAACAGAAAACAAACTATTTAATAAGCTCACCAAATAGCAACTTCAGACAAATGTGTTGCTGCAAGGCAGCTTTCATAATTATCTTTGAAAAAAGAAATGAAGGTGCAGCCTACGGCTGCTGTGTGACTATAAGTGAGTGAGGAGATAACAGACTGAGCTCCTAATTTTTATACTAATCAGGCAACGTGATTGGGAGAACCAGCTTTGACGTATAGTCACACACAAAGGGGTGGAAATTGCACAGCACCGGCAGGAAATAGGTTGGCCTGAGGCTCCATTGAAATTGGGCCTTGGGCCTCATTTAAATTAGACCGGCAAACTGCGAACATCTATCGCGCGTCTCCAGGCAGCTCGCTGGTGAAGCAGAAATCAATTTCAGGCCTCTGCAAGGCCAGCAGTGGCCATCAGGAAGGTCCTGGGAGGGTGGGCAGTGGGGGGGGGGGGGGGGGAGGAAGGCAATCGGGAGGAGGCCAAGAGGGGGGGGCCGCCAACAATTTTTGGCAGCATTCCTGCTCGTCCTGGCTCCATAGGAAGGGTTTTGTTTTACATAAAATTTTATAAACTCACCCGTCATTGGTGGCTGCTGAGACTGTGGAAGATTCCTAAGACTGACGCCTGCCCCACTTGTTGATGAATTTTCAAAAAGGGTCCTTTAACAGGCAATAGGCCCCTAATTTATATATTCAATGGGGCCTAATGCCTGTTTTAGGCATCCGCCGGGACACCTATAAAATGGGCCCCACAAATTTAGCAGTGGGACCAATGCCTGTGCAGATTGGCCCCACTGTTAAATTGGTATGCTTTATGCCTGTGGAAAGGGGCAAACACATACCAACTGCTACCCACAAAAACAATTCCAAATAGTCTATACTTTATTGATACAAAACAGTTTGCTATCGCAGTTGTTTTCTGAAATAAATTTTTGAAGGCCTGGATTCAAAGCATAGGATGTTAAATATTTAATCACAGCTAAAGAATTTAATGGTGCGCCACATCACGACAGACAGAGCCAGAAAACTACAGTAATAGAGAGATGCAGCTGGTGATTATACTCAGAGAGATAGTATTGTGGCTGCTTGCATTTGGAAATGTCTTTTGTACAGCAGCCACAACAGCCCAATACTGGCAGTCGTTACTGCTGCTGCAGGCCTCTTAGGGCTGGATCAGAGGCTGCATTTCTGCACCCTTTTCCAGGCCCAGGGCTCTTCCAATAGATGTGATTGGGCCTAAAGGCATGAACCTGTAAATACGAGCAGGTTGAGGTCAGTTGGAGCAAAGCGCAGGTGTCCAGTGCATTGGGGCAGGAAAACCGACCCTGTAATGTTCATAGGTTTCATTAGTCTCTCAAGTACAAAATGAACAGCTCCATATCAGACTTATCACCTCTCTCAAACCTAAGATCTTCAGATATTATCAGTGTTCCTCTGCAAGTGCACCCATACTGGCAAGTAGTGCAGCAGTTTTGGTATATTTTGGCTGCATAATAAGATGCAATGCAATCACATAACTGTCTAAATTTCTCTTTAAGCTAATTTGTTTATCTGCCATTATCTAGGTTTGCTGGGAATGGTATATTCTGAATAATAGATTCAGAGCACTGTACAGTGGCTATATTCCCGATGCTTAAGATTTCAGTTTTCTGTTTTAACTGACTATTTGGTTGCTACAGTCCCACAGAACAGGATGGTCAATCAAGAATGATACAGGGTCTGCATTCAATCAGTTTAGAGTACTGAGCTGAAAAGCATATGGAGCTGTAGGAAGCTGCCTTTTACAGCTTCAAATGGTACGTTTTCTTTCTCTATTTCCTTTTATAACATTCTGATTGATTCAGAGAGAGTTACTTCACATTCTGACATCATGCAGCGTTTGTTATTAAGATCAGTCCGTAACAAACAAGAAAGGACTTCAGAATTTGCAAATGTTTACCCGTGGCCTTATGAAGCCTGCTGCTTGATTGAAGAAAGCACATGCGATCTTCCTGATGTTTTGAGTCCTTTAAGCTGGTCTAGGACTTCCTTCTCAGTTATTTCAGTTATTCATTTTGCTTTGATTATCTTTGATTGGAGCAGGCACCTTTACTCTTATCTTGCCTAGTGAATATTTGGAGAGAGAAATCATTCAGAATAATTACTATTTTGTGCTTATCCTCAATTCAATTCTGTTTACATCTTTTATGGTTCTCCGATTGCCCCCTTACTATTGTACTATGGAAATGATTTTTACTGTTATGTTTTGCCTCTGCAGCTATGTCTTTCTTCCTACGTCTTTGTTTGCTCCTCTAAGCAACCTTTTAACTTGTTTCTGCGTGTTGCTATACTCATCCCAGTGAACCACTTCCTCTTTCTCCTTGCAGGATTCGTAGAGATCATTATTCCTTGTTATTTCACCTGTAATTTGTTTGTTAATTAATTTAGGGTCTTGCATGTTTATTCCGGGCTTGTTGGTTTTAGGTATGTATTTATCCTGCTTGCTGAGCATTATTTCCTTAAAGGTGTCACACTGGATTTCCACTGGTATGTTGTTGAACGTCCCCCTCCAATCTATTCCCTCATTTCAATGAATTTAGTCCTGGTCTTGGATCTGTCCAAATCCCAGATCATGATAAACTTGATCATTCTGTGGCCACTGTCCCCAAAAGGTACTAAAAGTTTAATTTCTTGTACATTGTCAAGATCATTGTGAATATCAGGTCATCTCTTTACATATTCTTTTGTTCTTTTAACATCTTCCTTCATCTCACTGATGATCCTTCATATCACCTAATGGTATTCTGTTAACAATTTGCAGGTTATTCAACTCATTAGCTCTCTTGATGATTGGGCTATCTATTGATTCTCTCCCCTCCTACTTTTTCCTCGCTATATTTTCCAACATTATTAAAATGCCCATTTATCTTTCAGTTTTCAGCTCTGACAAAGAGCTACAATGAAATATAAACCTGTCTTTTCTCTTTATATTTACTCACTAACCTGTTGTACACTTCAGCATTTCCTGTTTTTATTTCAGATTTCCAGCATTTGTATTTTTTTTCTTATTTGTTTAAGACTGCAGCTGTTGGTGAGTAGATATAGCTTTTAACTTTATGCTCTACAAAGATTTGTGCTGTACAGGCAGCCCCTTGTCCCTTGCTGGACTTGCAGCTTCATAGCAATTATTGCATGCTTTCCATCTGTGAATCATCCATATCGGAGATGGTGTTAATATTGTTGACAAATTTGCTCTATATTTTAAGCTTTAGTTACTAATCTCCTGCAGGCAACATTTGGAATTGAGCACCTTCAATGTCCTTTAGACAGAAGAAGAGGAAAGGCTTTTGGCTGCAGGTTGTCATCTACCATCTGTTGATCCCATTTTTGCCCACCTCAAGTATCCCCAGCGAAGCTTACTCATCTATCCCAAGATGCACTATTTTCTTGATCGGTGGCTTTACTTCACAGCTGGGATACAAACCATGCCACCTTCAGAACCAGCTGTTCCCCAACCACAGGTGACATCTATTGAAAATTTGCACTGATTATCTCCTTGGCACCTGAACGCATTCAGCAAAGTACCAGATGGCTATCTGATCACCCTCCAAGCAATTCATTGGTATCGCGCAAGGAACACAAGGACAAGGTTTGGATGCATGACTGGAACGGTCTCAAGCAGAACATTGCTAGCTCAGAATGACATTCCATCCACTTATCAAAAATCCCAGAACTTGCCTGGGTTCAGATCAAGCAGGTTATATAGCAAGTCCAGAGGGACTGAAAATCCAATCTCGTGGCAGGCACCCAAAGCACTTCAGTGTCTGTTCCAAACGGTGCACTGCTTGGGTCCTCCAGCCACATCAAGGGGCAGCCCCTAATTTGAATAGAAGTTGGGGACCAAATGAGGCTTGTGCATAACTCGCTTCAGCACATTGGGGGCCTGCTCCCTGTATTATCGGGCTTGGAGGTGTGAGACCAACATCATACCTGAGACATTCAGCGTGTCCCAGTGAAGGAGGTCAGCGCTGAGGACACTGGGACCCTGCGTATAAGCTGTGTCCACGGTTCATTAGGCCCCTGATTTCTATTCAAATTATGGGATCGCCCTGAAATGCAACTGAATTGCCTGAGCAATAAAAGTTGAATCCTCGCCCGTTCCCCTCACCCTGAAAACTGCTCCACACTGTTCTTTTTACAATGTCCTGGTTACAATCTATGAGGGATCAGTCCTGGTTACAATCTATGAGGGATCAGTCCTGGTTACAATCTGTGAGGGATCAGTACTGGTTACAATCTGTGAGGGATCAGTCCTGATTACAATCTGTGAGGGATCAGTCCTGATTACAATCTGTGAGGGATCAGTCCTAATTACAATCTGTGAGGGATCAGTCCTGGTTACAATCTGTGAGGGATCAGTCCTGGTTACAATCTGTGAGGGATCAGTACTGGTTACAATCTGTGAGGGATCAGTCCTGGTTACAATCTATGAGGGATCAGTCCTAATTACAATCTGTGAGGGATCAGTCCTAATTACAATCTGTGAGGGATCAGTCCTAATTACAATCTGTGAGGGATCAGTCCTGGTTACAATCTATGAGGGATCAGTACTGGTTACAATCTGTGAGGGATCAGTCCTAATTACAATCTGTGAGGGATCAGTCCTAATTACAATCTGTGAGGGATCAGTCCTGGTTACAATCTGTGAGGGATCAGTCCTGGTTACAATCTGTGAGGGATCAGTACTGGTTACAATCTGTGAGGGATCAGTCCTAATTACAATCTGTGAGGGATCAGTCGTAATTACAATCTGTGAGGGATCAGTCCTGGTTACAATCTGTGAGGGATCAGTACTGGTTACAATCTGTGAGGGATCAGTACTGGTTACAATCTGTGAGGGATCAGTACTGGTTACAATCTGTGAGGGATCAGTCCTAATTACAATCTGTGAGGGATCAGTCCTGGTTACAATCTGTGAGGGATCAGTCCTGGTTACAATCTGTGAGGGATCAGTACTGGTTACAATCTGTGAGGGATCATTACTGGTTACACTCTGTGAGGGATCAGAACTGGTTACAATCTGTGAGGGATCAGTACTGGTTACAATCTGTGAGGGATCAGTACTGGTTACAATCTGTGAGTGATCATTACTGGTTACAATCTGTGAAGGATCAGTACTGGTTACAATCTATGAGGGATCTGTCCTGATTACAATCTGTGAGGGATCTGTCCCAGTTACAATCTATGAGGAATCTGTCCTGATTACAATCTGTGAGGGATCTGTCCTGATTACAATCTGTGAGGGATCTTTCCCAGTTACAATCTATGAGAGGTCTATCCTAGTTATAATCTATGAGGGTTCTGTCCTAGTTACAGTCTATGAGGGATTTGGCCTACTTTCAATCTGTGAGGGATCTGTCCTGCCAGTTTCCCCTGCTGCACCCCATTACATAATTCAATATGCAAAAATTAAACTCATTAAAGTGTAAAATTTGAGATTATTCCAGTAAACACGGAGTCTAATTTGGGAATATCTTTTATAGCTGATCCCAGTCGCTGAATATTCTTTCACTTCCGAGGGACAAGCACAATGCAAGCAGCCTGCACAAAAATTGATTTTATGTTGATTGAGAGAAACACTCGCAATATTTGAACTCTCAGTGCACATCATGTAACGGTTTTTTTAAAATTAAAAAACCCACAGAAGCTTGATTTACTGCAGCCTGTAGATTGTCTGTGTGTGTCTGTGTCTCTGTGTTTTTACCATCACCGTCTAATTACGATTCAAGAAAATCACCTTCCCAGGGACACTACTTGAGCTGAGTGGCCTGCAGAATGGAAACATAACCTTTTGCGAGCACCTGGTGTAGGTTACAGCCTTTGGGATGTTAAACTAACTGTACATATTATTCTATTTATTGAATGTACACAACCTGCATTAAAACTGCAAGTGCTGTTTAGGTGAGCTGCACGTGCATTTGATGGTGAGTGTTGGGAATGGCATCTCCAATTTTCCTGCTCAATTCTCCAGAATTTATCACGAGTGTTTTACTACTTTCAGATGTCAGTTCAGCTCTGAGCCCCTTGTGACCAGGCCTTTCTGTACATTCCATGACTGCCTTCGGCACAGGTCGGAACAAATTCCTAACCATTTATTTTTGGTGGAGCCTCCATCAGTTATGCAATTAAAACTAGAACCAAAACAGGAATTTGCAAGGCAGCTAGAGCCTGTGTGTGGGTGAGTCCATGTAACGCTGCTCAGATTGGCAAGTACAGTTTTGTGAATGAAACCAGTTCATACTGTTGGAGCTGCAATTCTTACATAGCAGAATGTGTACTGCAGAGACCTTGAGCAGGCCTCTTTCAGGGAATGACCTGATTCATTTATGATTTGTATTTTTTGAAACTAGCTGTGAGTTAAATTGAGACTTTGTGTTATATGAAGATAATACGGGTGAGCTGGCCTCCAAAGGATTGACTGCTGTAGAATCTTGTCATTTCACAACAATTTCCAAATTGGTAAGCACCTGGGTATTATACAATATTGCAATGGATTTTTATATTACAGGATTGATTTTAACCCAGAGGAATAGGGTGGCCAGGGAGGGGGTGGGGAGGGGGGGCGTTAAGATGGCAGGGGTGACTCATCAAGTTCCTGACACATTCCTGCCCCCCACCATCTTAACTTACATCAGATCGGGCATAGGAGGGCCGCCCACCTCAGGCAGGCAGGAGCCTACTTAACATGGAAAGGTCGCGGCCCCAATAGGGCCAGCGGCACCATGACCCCATTTTAATAGGAATTCATGGGAGCCTTATCATGCCGCTAAACCCACCAGTGAAACCTGGCAGGAGGCCGCAGAGTGGCCAGAAGAGGCCAAGGTAAGTTTTATTTATTTAATTTTTGTGAGGATTCCTTGTGGGCCAGGAGGAGCAGGAGTGCATCTCTGGGCCTCGCAAGGAATCCCTGAGCCCCCAGCCCTTCCTCTCCCTCTCCATCCTACCACCAGCAGCTTTTTGCAGACCCCTCCAACCCACCCAGCACTAACCTTATGGCAGTGACCATTCTCTTGGGTCCCCGGCAGCTTCAGGGCCCATTTTCCGCTCCCACCCATCGGCTCTCACATCATTCCTGCTGGCGTCGACGGGGAGACAGTGCATACAAATTTAAATGAGGCCGGGAATTAAAATGGCCCAGGCCTCACAGTGAGGAGTCTATGGAGGACTCCAGCGCACCCCACCTGCTCACCCATTCCGATTACACCCCCGGGTTAAAATCGACCCTTAAATGTTTTCCTACAGTGGGATGAATTCAATTAAGTGCAAAAATGAAAACAATTATATATAAACGAGTGAATTATCATGAGCATCACATTTTGTGCATTGCTGCAGAATCAATTTAAACTTAGCAGACTGATGTTGACCCCTCTGTATAACCACAATGTACCTGTCTATCCAACAGTATTAGAGCAGAAATCCCTTCTAAGCTGCTACCAATGACAACCTTCTATTTGTGCCCGAGAGAAGCAGACGTGACATCAGCCCCATGGAATATTGCGATTTACGGGTTAGAATCATTGAATTCTCCGTGAGTATATCATTTAATTATTGTGCAATGAGCTCCAATTGAATAATGAAATATTAAACTAAGGTACATTAATACCGCATCTTATCATGTCTCTCAGAAACATCTCAAGTTGATTCATGTACATTGATTCATTGGAAGCATTCACTAAGATGCAGATTTATTTTGGCTTTATCATCGAGATTCTAGCCAACCTTTGACTGATTAAATTGCCTTTTAGCGGCAACTAAACTATTATGACAATTGAGAGACCAGCTCCTGATGCCTTGTGAATTAAAAGAGGAAATTAGCTTAAAGGTGTAAGAGTAGAATTTCTCCACGGATTCCTCGATCTCCTGCTGTAATTTCAGCAGAAACCCCAGACAAATAGCATATACAGCCATTTATACCATTTCTCCAGGGTTTCCACCAATCTTCCGCTGAAGTTATGGCAAGAGATTGGGAGAAGCCCCATGGAAATTACTGGTGATAGAATTAAAGCATGAACAGATGGCTTCAAATTTGGGATAAAATGGGAAGAGATCAGAACTGTGCCTGTAATAATATAACTGTACAGATGCCATACCAAGCACATTGACAGGTACCCAATCATAGTAGGAACACTCTGGTGAAACATGGTCTCAAAGTCACTTGGTCATCCAGTAGGGTTTCCTCTCAACCTCTCTCACTGGAACCAATTAACCCCCAGCCATGATCTCAAAAGACAAGCTTGCTGCCCAGTACACTACGTCAATTTGGATGAGGATTGCCAAATATAAAAGTGCAAAAACTGCACTTTTGTGTACTTCACTATTTCCTTTATAATACAACTGATGAAATATTGGGTACAGGTGCAGCTTAAGTCATGATAAATTCATGTTCCACTGCAATCGCACTATAACTACTTTTTGTTTGTCACAGGCAAGACCATTGGGTTTCAATTTTCACAGAAAAATAAACTGAATTGTGGAATGTGATCCCAAAAAACTACGAAAAATCAGGAAATCCAATGGAATTAAAAAGAATTTAACTTATTCAATCACCTGTCAGCAGTGGCCTTGGTCATGGGCCCCTAATCGGGGCTGTTTATCAATTGTGTGTTATTTTTCGCGTGATCAGTTTTGTGGGCACTGCGTTAGCTTTTTTGAAGCTGTTCATCAGCTTTTGCAAGTTTTGTAGGTTAGTATGTCAGACAGTGGAAGGTAGTCTGATTAGGGCGGGATGTGTGCTGTTATCACCCATACCACTGACATTATGGGTTAAAGGTTGTCTGCACTTCAAGCTGACATTGAGCATGATGCATCCCCAGTGACATTTGAAGTGGTAAACCTGTTATATAGACCATATGCACAGTAGTAGTGTCTCTCATGAAAGCTCAAAGGAGTTTCAGGGTCCAAACTCTAAGATGCAGGCATGGCTGACTTCAACTAATTTGAAAAACAATTACAGGTACCCAAGAGGAAGGGATCATAGATATTGCTTTTCATTGTTCACACAGATCAGTGGATCTCGTGCGCAGCACAGGAGCAGTCAATTGGCACCAATTCTCAACCAGATTTGGGGGGGGGGTGATGGTGGGGGGAGAGGGGGAAGGAGGCAGAGATAAGGGCCTAATGAGGGGCAAATTATAAACTGGAAGATGTGAAACATCAGGCGATGAGTCAGAGAATTTCTTTATTGTTTGCTAATAGGTAGCCAATTTCCAAATGTTTACTCAGCTGACTGACCAACAGGGGAAGTGAGATATTTCTGCAATAAAGAAGAATGATATCAATTTGAATTTGCCTCTGGTATATTTTCCTCATCTTTCTTGGTTCCTCCTACTGACCCCCCACCCCCCAACACACACCCAGCACCATTCCCCAGCCATCAGAAATCTTAAAACAATTTATTTCTGCAGGTTTTATATGACCGAAGACATCTGAGCATTTTGAATCTCCCAAATCCATATGTACACAGAAGTGTAATGCTTTCAATCCCACTGTGATGCAAATAATAAACCACGCGTGATACAGCAGGACAGTTATTCACACTTAAAGCATTTACTTTTTTTTCATTACAAAGTCGTTTTTAGTATAGCTGCAGGCAGTGTTTCCAAATCTCCCTTATAGCTACAGGTACTCTTAGTGATGAATTTCGTCAATATATAGAGTGCTGATATGATTATGGAGCCAGCATTCTGTCCTTAGGAAATCAATCTCACTTACACTAGAAATAAACCTGAGCCATAAACTACAGAACAAATGATTTGATCGTACTATCCTGTTTATCTCTCCTTTCAGCAATGCTTCACTCCTGACACCATTTTTTTTGCAGCTCCTTGCACTGTGTGATGACAGTGATTATAATGAGATGAACTGATAGAGCAATGTCCCTTTCTTATCTCCCCAATACTCATCAAAACATTCTCTTACCCCCTCACATTAGCACCTCAAAATTGTGGTAATCCTTCCCTCCCTCTTCTTTATACAATCTACAGGATTAAACCCAAGTGTGGTGTCACCTACCATTTGATTTATCTCATCTTCTTTCTGTTACTTAAAAATCCTAGTGATACCCTGCACTAGTGATACCCTGCACTGTGGGCCTTAGCGCTTCACCTAGGCTTCGCAATAAAAAAAAGAAAAGCAAAAGAGAGACATCATAACTGCACCAGTAAAAGTGGTTGGAAATCCATTTTGTCTAGTTTTGTGATGTGGAGATGCCGGTGATGGACTGGGGTGGACAAATGTAAGGACTTGCACAACACCAGGTTATAGTCCAACAGTTTTATTTTAAATCACAAGCTTTCAGAGCTTTCCTCCTTCGTCAGGTGAGTGAAGGGTTCTAAAAACGCATAGCATATATAGTCAGAGAACAATGCCTGGTGATTACAGATAATCTTTCCAACTGCCCCCATCACACCTCGGCTGGGAGACGATCACAGCAATCAAAGGTGTCGTTGGTGTTCAGACAGGTTAGCCACGGAAAACATTACATCCCAGTATACTGAATACACAATTGGTCAGATCACAAAGACAGAGAGAGAAAGAGACCCGAAAGGCAGAGAGAGAGAGAGAGAATGTCCAGTTGTATTAAAAACAGATAACTTTTTTTCGCTGGTGGGGTTATATGTAGCGTGACAAGAACCCAAGATCCCGGTTGAGGCCGTCCTCATGGGTGTCGAACTTGGCTATCAATTTCTGCTCGACGATTTTGCGTTGTCGTGTGTCTCGAAGGCCGCCTTGGAGAACGCTTACCCGTAGATCGGAGGCTGAATGTCCTTGACTGCTGAAGTGTTCCCCGACTGGGAGGGAACCCTCCTGTCTGGCAATTGTTGTGCGGTGTCCGTTCATCCGTTGTCGCAGTGTCTGCATGGTCTCGCCAATGTACCATGCTCCGGGGCATCCTTTCCTGCAACGTATGAGGTAGACAACGTTGGCCAAGTCACAGGAGTATGAACCATGTACCTGATGGGTGGTGTCCTCTTGTGTGATGGTGGTATCTGTGTCAATGATCTGGCATGTCTTGCAGAGTTTGCCGTGGCAGGGTGGTGTGGTGTCGTGGACGCTGTTCTCCTGAAAGCTGGGTAATTTGCTGCGAACGATGGTCTGTTTGAGGTTAGGTGGCTGTTTGAAGGCGAGTAGTGGAGGCGTGGGGATGGCCTTAGCAAGGTGTTCGTCGTCATCGATGACATGTTGAAGGCTGCGAAGAACATGGCGTAGTTTCTCCGCTCCTGGGAAGTACTGGACGACGAAGGGTACTCTGTTGGTTGTGTCCCGTGTTTGTCTTCTGAGGAGGTTTATGCAATTTTTCGCTGTGGCCCATCGGAACTGTCGATCGACGAGTCGAGTGTCATATCCCGTTCTTACGGGATATGACGTTTTGTGAGAAGTGAGGATTACAAAACGAATGGGACTCAGAAATGCAGTAAACTGTTTATTAGTTAAACTTTAAGTTAAGGCTGTTAACTTTTCACACTCAATGCCAACTCGCCCCATACATTGAATACTGACTCATCTGCTACACTGAATACTGACTATGGAACTGTATCTCAGCAAGAGGCAAAGCCTTAAGGAGAAAGGGGAAAGGTAGAAAATTGGTTGGAGAAAACGGAGGAGAAAAAAATTCTACATTTGCTGCTGTGCAGATAGCTTGCTGATCTCTGTAACCTCATTCAACCCTACAATCCTCTGAGAACTCTGCGTTCCTCTAACTCTAGCCTCTTGTGCATCCCCCACTTCCTTCACCCCACCATTGGCGACCATGCCTTGAGTCGTCTAGGTCCTAAGTCTGGAATTCCCTCCCTAAACCTCTTTGCCTCGCCACCTCTCTCTCCTCCTGTAAGACACTTAAAACCTATCTCTTTGACCAAGCGTTTAGTCACCCGTCCTAATGTCTCCTTCTTTGGCTCGGTGTCAATTTTTGTCTGATTACACGCCTGTGAAGCGCCTTGGGACGTTTTACTCCGTTAAAGGAGCTATATAAATGCAAGTTGTTGTTGTTGTACCATCCTCACCGCATGAAAACAAGATCTTTGAGGTCTCAATTGATAAAATCAGTGAAAGTCTCACTCCCAGGACTTCTCCTGCCTCCACACCACCCTCTCTACATTTCACCCAGCTTCATTTGGCTTGAATGAAACCAAGGGAAAGGAGCGGCACATTTCTACTCACAGAAGGTCAGAGCCCCAAGTGGATTGAGTTCTCACAGTCTTGCCTAATGATTATTCATAGACCCGCATTCTGATGATCAGATGAAAGAGTTTGGAAGCTCTCTGTGTTCTAGCAGAGTAATCAGTGTTGTTAGTGAGGCTCCCCACTGAGCTGAGACCAGTATTACACGTTTCAACATTATTACTGTCTTAATCACTAACTCCTTTCACACGCAATTAAAAAACTCTTTCTGAGACTCATTTAAAAATCCAATTAATATAATGAAGCTGCTATAACGATAGGTGAAGATTCACAAGGAAGAGGCAACATCTATCCCATGAGCAATATCTTTAATCTTTTATATCCAGTCAATTCATTGGAATAACTGCTGTGCACGCACAATGATGGAACTTGTTAAATGTATATTTACACTATCTCTATTTATCCCTATATATCTAAAGATTAAAAACGATACAGCTGAGACACATTTCCTGTCACATTTCAATCATTACACTATAGCATCATGCTCATTGCATCACACTCTGACATCACTCTCTGACATCACTCTCTGACATCACGCTCACTGCATCACACTCTGACATCACACTTCCATCGTCGTGCCCTCATTAGGCAAATTTCTGTGTCACACTTATAATTTATTTCATCTCAGTTCGAATTTCTTTAACCTGATTGCCAAATATCCAGATGTATTAATTATGCAAATCAGTCAGATCACAAAGCATTTCTTGAAAAGAAAATTCATTTGCCATTTTTCCCCTGAGCCAGCTGACTACATCCAAGTTAAAAAAAAATACAACTGACATGTAAAAAATCAAAGAAAATTAACTTTTCCACTAAATTGCCCAACTCCTGTCGGAAATGTGTTGATTAAACTTTTAAAACAAAAAGCAAAATACTGCAGATGCTGGAAATCCGAATTAAAAATAGAAAATGCTGGAACTACTCAGCAGGTCGGGCAGCATCTGTGGAGACAGGAGGGAGTTCCTCTAAATACTTGTTGAAATTTTTCTTCTGTCCCCCTTTCTCCTCTCAGCCTCCTTACTAAAAACGAAAACCTTTACTTTACATGATTCATAATAATTAAACTTAACTAGGAAATTGTACCTGCTCCTCCTGGCTCCACAAAAATAAAGAGGTATCTTACTTGTGGGCTCCTCTTAGGCCAGACTGCCATCTGATACGGTGCAGAGCGCGCACAACGCACAATCCACCCAGTTCAGTCCTGAAATGGCATTGCGGCCCAATTGACGTCACAGGCACCCACTTTCAATCTATTACATCGTGCTGTGTATCCCAGGGGTTTAAAAAAGGCAGGAGGTAAAAATTAAAAATACACTGCTAAAAGAACATATTGCAATAATCGAGGCTACTCATTTACAGTTTTCACAGAACAACAGAGTTGCATGATTCAAACCCAAAACACTGAAATTTTACTTATTCAGTTACCATAAATCAATGGCCCTGATAATATATTGTGTGTTACGTGGCCTAACACTCCTATTGTTATAAAGCAGCATATCCTCTGAATCACTGTGAGCAACCTCTCAGGAGATTTACTAATTATAAAAATGGTACATCAAGCACACACTTTATCCATTACATTTCAGCCTCTGTCATACTTTAGCATCCATCATACTGTCTATATGCAAATTGCCATGTCTGACTTTCCATTTGATTGGTCAAATTTCATATGTTCCTAAAAGAGCATAGAATCATAGCCCTCAATACTTACGGGGGAGGTGGGGAGGGGGAGGGGGCGGGTGGGTTTCAATTGCAACTTGTCGTCCGCCTCCTGCCTGGCAGCTGGCCAAATGGACAGCCTATCCAGTGGGCGGGAACGCCGGGGGGAGGAGGCCCGCAATCGGTTGGGCTGAGGGGGAGGAGGCTGGCGATCGGGTGGGCTGGTGGGCTGGTGGGTGGGGGAGGGAGATCATAAATGAAAATAGATGGAAACCTCCCTCCCACCTGGTGAATTGCAGGACAAACCTGTGTCCAATGAAGTGCTGGAAGCTGACACGGGACTAAGGAGGACCAAATTCGGTTCCCCATTGCTGTTAAGACTTCAACTAAGGAGTAAACATCTACACAGTCACACAAGAAGGGGGAAAAAATAGGGACTGGGAGCAAAAAAGATCAGAGATGACAGAATGTGTAAGAATTTATAAACTAAATCATCTGACATCAGAAATAAGCTGTGTTAATCCCATCAAAATTGTTCCTATCTCCCCATAATGTGCAGGAAGGACCAAGAAACAGAATGACATTCAAAATATTTATCCTTCTCAAATTTTTGTGTCTCTATCCCCACCCATCTCCTGGGAAATGTCGAACGGGTGAATTTTTGAGGCACCAGGAAGCCTGCAGTGGACAACATTTCCAATTCTTTATCAAGGAGAGTTTGTTAATATAGTGAACACCAACTTCATCTGAAATGGTGGAAACCACAATGAAGAACTTTACACTTGTCGGTGAGGTTTTCCATTAAATCACTATTTTTGTACAAAAATGGAGTGCAATGTTCCAATGTCAATTTATGTTCTCAGAGGCAAAGCTCATTTTTGGCAGGCAAAACGACATGCTAATTATGCACAGGATCCACATGTGATTTGAACACTGGCAACTGTCCAAAAAGGTTTTAGAGGAGAGTGGTGACAAACGATGCAAAATTACGAGGTCAGAATAGATGTCCCCATGTGGGCGGCATTTAGGAACAAAAAGAAAGTCATTACACAGCCAACACCAGCCCCCCAACTCTACACTCAATGCATTCTCCAAGACAAATACCCAGGGAATGGGATGAGTTCTGGGGAAATTTTAATCATGTATGAAGTTCACTTGCAAAAAAGACATTTAGGCCCAAATTAATGGATGTGAGGCTAGGGTTCAGCCTCACTTCCCCCCACCACCCCCCCCCACCCAACCCCCAACCATTCCTGGCCAAAAGATAAACCTACACCTGCCAAGAGGATAGGTTTGTTCATCACAAGGTGTCGTCTGAATTCTGAATGAAATGGATTTGCCAGATAGAGATGAGTAGAATTGTAGACACACCTCCCTCACAATGAAGAATTTAAACAAACTATTTAAAAAGCAACTTCTCCATTTAAAAAGTAAACCATAACTTTTTGCCAGACCTAATGTGAACTTTTCTCGGTGGGTGATAGTGGGAAACAAATTGCATAAAACTTACTTGTTCTCTCATTTTGTTATAAAGCCGGGATACTAAGATGTAACTAGAAACTCAGGACATGCCACCCTCTTCAGGGAAATAGATCAAGTTTCTCACACTGAAAGTATTCATCTGTGCAAGATCCTCTGGAAACTGCAGTCCTGGATCATCTCTAACATATCAGGCACTAGAAGTGCTAAAAGACTCAAGAGAGACATCAAAGCTCAAAAGGCAGGGAGAAGGAAGAGAGAACAGGGATAAGATTGCTTCTTCAGGGCACCAGGGGCCAGTCATCATTAGGTAGAGTCCAAAAGGAAGTCCATCAGGTGTCTGCTTTGGATGCCTTTGCTCCGATGCTTATGACCGCCCACGCTGTGCGTATGACAAGCAAATCCGTGCAGATGAATCACCAAGTCGGTGAGGAATATGTAAACCAGTGAAACCAATGCTGGCACCCTGGTGATGGAGGCAAACCAGTTTAACTGTATTTTTCCACACCCTCTGCAGGGTCAAAACTCTCGTTAATCTACCCGAAGCAATCTCGGATTAAAGACAACTTTCTGCCTGATGCAAGAGATGAGCTTAAATAAAGTTTCAGTATTTATTTGTACAGCTGGAACTCACAGCTCTGGGAAATCAATGTCGCAATTAGTGCTTTCAGTATCAATAAGGGTGGGAAAGTTTCAATGAAACAAGTTTTAAAGACATTGATGGTGATTGGAGACAAGAATTTTTTTGTCAGCTAACTGTTCAGAGAAAAGAAGCTTTGCAGGTCTGACAAGTCTTACAATATCAGGCAGTGTCACTGCAGCATCAACAACCCCAGAGCATTCCGATTCCTGCTCTATCACTGGGTGCACTTGTTATAAAAGCTCAAAAAACATAATTTGGTTTTATATTTAATGTATGAACTCAAATTGACAATCCTCTTCAAACTTTCATTAATTAACTGCTACAGTTGGACCTGCCCTCCCCTGAACACGATGATTGTGTACTCACACTGCCCTCCCTCTTCACGAGGATCATATATTCACACCACCCTCCCCTCTTCACTAGGATCATATTCTCACACTGCCCTCCTCTGAACACGAGGATTGTGTACTCACAATGCCCTCCCCCTTCATGAGGATCATATACTCACACTGCCCTCCCCTGAACATGAGGATTGTGTACTCACACTGCCCGCCCCCTTCTCTAGGATCGTGTACTCACACTGCCCTCCCCCTTCTCTAGGATCGTGTACTCACACTGCCCTCCAGAAGCTGAGGTTAAGATAAGAGGTAGGCAATCTGGTCGCACAGATCACGCATTACTGAATCTGATTGCCTTGACCAAAACCTAAAACAAGTTAAAGAGGAGATATGATTTCTTCCAGCTTATCTTAGATCCTATCCGTGTGAGACATAGTTTAATTGTGGGCTAACTGCAGAGCACCACACCATTAAATTAAATTGCTCTCATGACAAATTCATTTTTCTAGTTATACTAATTATGCAAAGCTCAGTATGTGTCAATGCATAGAGTGCTAGGGCTCACCAATTTCATATCAAAACGTAACACTGAAGACATCTTCACCCACATCATCAGCAAGTTTGGAAAAGCAAGCAGGAGGCCTAATAAAGAAGAGAAGCAAGAGCAAGGCAAAGGAGATTATAGTGTGGATGGCATCTCAGCACTCATACAGAAGGAGACCCACAGGAGAGATGAGTGTGACTTGTGTCACTTATCCCACTTACCTGGATTAATAAGCTTCCTGTATCCTCGGTGAGGCCAGCAGTGAATTGCCAGACCCTGAGAATAGCATCAACCATCTTTTGGGTCAAGGACAGGGCTTCGGAGTAGCAGTGGAAAGAGAGTGCGTGATGGCCTTAGTGCAGCTAGAGGCTATACTGGTCAGGGTTTACAGTTAAAGGAATTTGAACTGAAATAAATGGTACACAACTATGGATAAGGTATACAGATTAGACTCTGGAACATACTGTCAACTAGAATTTTGTTGATAGGGTTAAATGAAGTAAAGTGGGAGGAGGCTCGTGTGGAGCATAAACACTGGCATAGACCAGTTGGGTTGAATGGCCTGTTTCTGTGCTGTAAATTCTATGTAACTTCCAATTGTAGGACAGAGCACGTCGATACTGCTAACGTTATGAACACTGCCCCCGCTATAATTTCTGGGGTCAACGTCATTATAATATCTTAAGTACCAGATGTCAGAAACATCTGATTGGGTGCTCGTCCAGTGTGCAGACAGAGGGGAGGGCGAAAACTGCCTGCTGCAGGTTTTATAGGCTTACAGCAGCTTATAAGTGCAGATGATTATTATTGTGTTTGCTAAAATAAATTTCAGAGAAGATGTTTGGCAGGTCTACAGAAGGGCAGAGATCCCCAAGGTTCACAGATGCAGCAGTTGAAGTGTTCTTGCATGGAGTGAGGCAGGGAAGGCGATCCCCTCTGTTTTTTTTTCAAAAAATATACTTTATTCATAAAATTTGCAGCAGTACATACAATACAGTTGTCATATCACTTTCCAAACGTACACAATACAGATTATACAATTTGCAGGTTACGTCAAGTGCAGTACAATGAACACATTGGACATAATTACAGTTCATGACACTCTAGGGTGTCTCATTGCATCATACTCAACACAGATTATTGCTTACAGATTCATTACAGGTACATTACAGCAATTTGAATTTTACATTCTGCCCGAGGGGGTTTTTCCCTGATTGCAGCCCCTCGGTTTACAATGGCAGGAAGGCTCTAAACGGTTGCCTTTCCCCACAGGGCCTTTGCGGCGGCCGCACCCATCCTCAGTGCATCCCTCAGCACGTAGTCCTGGACCTTGGAATGTGCCAGTCTGCAACACTCGGTCGGGAAGGCGATCCCCTCTGGTACTGAGGGGATCGCCCCAAGGAGTGTTGCCAGCACGTCACACCACCTGCCATCACTAACTCTATCCCTCTCAAGCACCACCTCATGAGAGTGGGGGAGATAGAGAGTGAGACAGAGAGAAATGTATTGGGTGATACTTAAAGCACGGGCAAGCTGGAGGAACTGCTGGTAGCAGCTGAGGGAGGAGGTGTTGCTACTTGAAGGGTCAGGTTGCTTCGTCCTTGGGGTCATTCCAGGCTGCCGCTGGGAAATCACTAACATTAACCAATCAGCTGTACACAAGTGCATTAAGCGAGTGATGGATACATTGTTTGATTTCTAACCACCAGATTCAGCATTTAATTTGATCTCGATGGCCCAGATGGCATTTAGTCATTCTGGAATTTTCCTGTACGTACTGTGCAACATTAAGGAGCTGCTATGGACAGGAGCCCTTGAACGAGACTGCCTCTGTCGCCCTGCATATCGCAGCCACTAATTTTAAACTAATGAAATTCTGACTGCAGCCAACATCAACAAAACCACGAAACTCCACCAGGGACTGCGGCTGACAGGCCTGCCTAATCGTTGCCATGGCAGCTGTCCATTGGCATTTTCCATCAACTGTTTCTAATGCAGTTTTAAATTTATAAAATCTATTACGTCGGATCCTCTGATCTCACTAATGGGGCTGTAACAAATGCATTTAAACCAGACATTTAATGGAAAGGCTGAGAATCAGAAGTTGCCAGCGACTCAGTAACCTACTTGTAATATAGGTGTCATACCTGCTCCATTTGATCAAATCTGCCATATTTTTATTTGTATCCCGTAATGCCAAACAATGCTTCACGTGGGTGGAAGCTGCACACCAGGAAACAGGTACAAACAGCAGAGTTGATGTTAGCCTCCCATCTCCAGGTGGCACTGCAGCTGGAGATTTGCTCTCATCATTATTTTAAAGTTAGAGCACAGACTTTTATTAAATATTTTTGCCAGATGTTTAGGGAGTGTATAATGGCAGGCAGGTTTTGAGGTCAGAATTGGAGTTTAAATATTATACTTCCATATAATTTTGATGAAAGTTTTCTTTTTGATTTGATGAGCATTGATGGTTATTCCCCAAGTGGTGGGAGCAACTGTCCCGCCCGGGGAGGGTCTTGCAATCAGGGAGGGGAGTGTAAGTCCACGGCAGGAGAGGCCTTGGCCCCACAAGGAAAGTAAAAAGAAAATGTTTAAAAACATACCCTTGCTTGCCTCATCTGGCCCCGATCTGCTTCACCACTCGGTTGGTTTGGTGGGAAACTCACCGCGGCTTCCCGCTCGGATTGCCAAGTTAAAATTGCAGTCAGGTCCCAATGTCGTCATATGTAAATAAAAAGTCCTCGCAGGCTGTGGCCAGGTATCCTTACCACCTTCTCAGTTGAGCAGGATAAAATTGCAATCGGTTGGCTCCCACCGCCTCCAGGGCAGGTAAGTAACCTGAGCGATTTTAACTGCCCACCCACCTGGTTTCCGGCTACCGAGTAGGGTTAAAATTGCCCCTTTTATTTCCTGTTTGAATAATAGGGAGTTGCAATTTAGCTTCTTGCTGGTCCAGTACGAGCAGTCGGTACCCAAGTTCCCTGATGACTCACTAGGTGTGTGGAAATTCAGTTCCCAGCAGTGTTTGAAGAGTGGTCTGAGTTCTCTAGTAGTACAATAGGGATCCAGAGCATTCCTTTCTTTGCTGTGTGGTGGATAGGATGCCCATAGGTGCTCGAGGTATTTTTTTCCCTTTACGTCTTCAGCTGGCTTTTTTAGACTGGATCAAAATTTGTCTGAAGACTCATCGATGCTGTGTGTTCCACCCATGTCGTAAAAAACAGATGTTACATTGTATTTGTAAATATCTGCCAATTAATATATTGAAACCAATGAAGTAATAGAATTAACAGAAATAACATTCAAAACAACAAGGTTAGCAATAATAGCCTCCCTTGATAGCAGAAAGGTGCAGATACATACACTAGCAGCCTAATTAACACTTCACACAATAGTCCCTTTGCACAATCATAAATTATTCATAGGTTGAACATGTTATACCAGTGGAGTTCCTGCTCCAAGACTTCAGATAATTGCACATTCTCATAAAATATTTTCAGAACCACTTCTGAGAGGCTCTGCATCCACCAGATTGCAAGGAAAACTTCAGAAATCTCTGGCTGTCCACCATTCCCAGCAAAGCAGCCAACTTTGTTCTTGAGATGTGAGAATTCAATATCTAGACAGATGGGTTCTTGGTTTCATTAGAAACGCACAGTAGTGTTACACTGTGACCCAATGTCATTTGCAGAGTGGGGCTGGGCAAAATCAGGAATTCAATTATGGATGGAGATAGAAGTAACAGAACAAAAACTTTGCTCATGAACAACCTGATCAGCAACACCACAATGCAGCTAGAATTCCACAGTGTCACCTAACAACCATGGATATAAATGCACTGGCTTTAGATAGATTCAGACGAGGAAGCCTACTCAGCCAAACTTTGCTCCTCCATCTAGAAAAAGACATAAACCCTGCAATCAAGCCTCACTTTAATGTTGCCTGAGACTCTGAGGCAAGTGTTTGGTAACAGAACCAAGAGCAACTGCATTCAGGAGGGTCCCACCTCAACTTTCTTTGGGCCTGGTCATTACTAGACAACATCTTAGCCAGGGCCATTCATTGGTCTGTCCAGGTCTTACAGTCAGGTAAGATTCCATGGGGTGTGAAAAGCATAGAGAACATGGAATGAGAAGCAGCCGCTCCTTCCCCACAACATTCACAATCTACCCCATTACAGACTCTACCCCCATCCATGTAATCTCCTTTTCACACCATGTACAATCTACCTTATCATTGACTTTATCCAACCAACTCATTAAATCTCCTTCCCACTCTGTGTATAATCTATCCCATCATGGACTCTACCCAACCAACTCATTAAATTTCCTTTCCACACTATGTACAATCTATCCCATCATGAACTCTACCCAACCAACTCATTTAATCTCTTTCCCACATTATGTACAATCTACTCTATCATGGAGCCACCCATTTAATCTCCTTTTACCGAAAGTTCTGTAAAAATAATTTCTGCTCTCCAAAGGTAATCAAACAAAATTCCTGACTATCTATGCTGACCTGAGAGTGCTGATCATACTGTGTGGAAAGTTTTACTAAGCTTCTAACCAGGTTGTGAATGACCAACAACATTCAAGAAGCTTGACACCATCCAGGACAAAGCAGCCCGCTTGATTGGCACCCCATCCACCACCCTAAACATTCACTCCCTTCACCACCAGCGCACAGTGGCTGCAGTGTGTACCATCCATAGGATGCACTGCAGCAACTCGCCAAGGCTTCTTCAACGGCACCTCCCAAACCCACGACCTCTACCACCTAGAAGGACAAGGGCAGCAGGCACATGGGAACAACACCACCTGCATGTTCCCCTCCAAGTCACACACCATCCCGACTTGGAAATATATCGCTGTTCCTTCATTGTCGCTGGGTCAAAATCCTGGCACTCCCTACCTAACAGCACCGTGGGAGAACCTTCACCACACGGACTGCAGCGGTTCAAGAAGGCGGCTCACCACCACCTTCTCAAGGGCAATTAGGGATGGGCAATAAATGCTGGCCTTGCCAGCGATGCCCACATCCCATGAACGAATAAAAAAAAAATAAGGAATTGGAATTTTATTTATTCAGTACTCCTCCAGTTAATTAGAACATGGCTGATTCCCAGACAAACTAAATCTCCTGACATTAATTTAAAATGAATGAGGAGATCCCAATATCCTTTCATTGAGGGGAGATTGCAGCACCAATATCGGACATGGACAGTGTCAAATCCCAGGGTTAGCTGGGTTCCCCATGTAATTATCCAGAATAACTGTGTAGCTGTTGAACTACCTGAGCTGATGATACCGATTCTTTGAGTGGGGAGAAAAAAGGGCCACAACCTTACCCTGAATAACTCCAGATAAAGAGACCTAGGAATTATATAGGCTGAGACTTTGGTTTTTTTCACTTCTAAGTTCTGCCCAGTGTCTTCTCCACATGCAGATTATAACATCTTGTAGTGCCTCACACAGAGCAGGGAGATTTTTATCTCAAATATCTCCAAATATTTTAAGGTGACAGTACTTGGCTCCATGCCGTCAGTGTAGGGAAGCACTTTATCGGTTTAGGACTGTCCAGTGTTGAGCCGCTCCTCATTGAATGGATTGATGATCCATGGTACTGACCCCTGTGAGGTGATTCGTACCAGTGCACTCATCATTTTCACTGTGCAGTGGAATTGTCCAGGGTTGGCTATGGGATTTGCACGCTTGCAGAGCCAATAACAGCGCAGAATTGGGTGACTACAGTGATATTAGAATGCAGCAAGCTGTTTGGTTAATTCCAGATTCTTATAGTGCAGTGCAATGTCAGCATGGCTCAGTGGTACAATTCTTGCCTCTGGTTCAGAAGATCTTGAACACATAATCTTGGCTAGCACTTGCGTGCAGTAATGAAGGAGTGCTGCATTGTTGGAGGTGCCGTCTTTCAGAAGAGACATTCAACTGAGGCTCCATCTGCCTATCGAGGTGGACCTAAAAGTCCCATAGCACTAATCAGAGAAGAGCAGGGGATTCTCCCAGTGTTCTGGTCAACATTTATCCCTCAACCAACACCACAAAAACAAATGAACTGGTCATTTTTCTCATTGCTGTTTGTGGGACCTTGAGGTGTGCAAATTGGCTGCCACCTTTGTCCACATAACAACAATAAAGTCATTTCAAAAAGTAATTCATTGCCTGTGAAGTGCTTTGGGACATTGTGAGGATGTGGAAGGTGCTATATAGGTGGAAGTTCTTCCTTTGCAGTACAACCAATTTCCAGTCTGGGTCCTTTTCATCATTTCCCTCTCATTAATGTTAACAAAGTTTGCAAAAATATTTTGAGAGATAATATTTGAACGGTATTGTTCCTGAGCTGAATGAGATAAATGGCAGTACATAGACTGATGGATTTTTCATTGTAAATTAGACACACTGCATTACAATATACAGCAGCTTTAATTTCAGAAGTTTTGGAACATTGTTCATCTCGTCCTCTTAATTAGTGGCATTCCATGTCTGGTAACTTTCTCACAAATTCTGGTGAAGTTTCCCAGTGACTAGCTTTGGAAATGGGACCAAAGGGAATAGTTTGCATTAATTATGGAAGGCACTGATCCATAATTTTATCACTGTGTTACAACAAACACCAAAAGCACACACAAATCCACACTTTCCCACTGCAGGGGCTGCCCAGGGGATTCTCATCTTTATTTCACATTGTAATCAAATTCACTGAAGTTGAGAGAAATTAGCACAGGCCAGTAAGATCAGCCATGATCTTTCTGAATGGTGGAGCAGGCTTGAGGGGCCATATGGCCTACTCCTGCTCCTACTTCTTATGTTCCTAAGAGGTGCTGAGAATCTGCTGTTAGCTTCGCTTGAAACAGATTCAACAGACTCACAAGGTAGATGTCTGCCCATCCATCTGTGACTGACCTCAGAGGCGTACACATTGTAAGGAGTTTTGAAACAAACAGAAGTTGTTTCACCCAGAGATGAATAAAACCTGACTCTGAGTGATCAGACTCAAATCTTACAGCAGATGTTTGTGGACTGAAAGTGAGAACATGCTGTTCATTGAATGAAGGGAAGGTTTCGCATAATAGGGAAACACCAGTGAATCGAACAAAATGATTCATGGGCTGGAACAATAATACTAGGAAGCAAATGGATATAAATAAAGCAGCCAAACCCACCCGCTGCACAGACAGTACTATTTAATCTACTTATGGAGGCTGTAGTGGATGGCCAAAGACCGGTATGGTATTATCCCATTTACAAATAAAGTAATGGTATTATGATCATATTGCACAACTGATGAACACTAGAGGTGATATTGAAGGATTGGGCAATATCACTCTGATGCATTGGTATCTGGTACTGAAGGATCGGATAGGATCTATCTGTGGCACTGGTGGCAGAACTAGATTCATAAGAAGATAAGAAATAGGAGCAGGAGCAGGCCATACGGCCCCCGAGCCTATTCCGCCATTCACTAAGATCATGGCTGATCTTTTACCTCAACTAGTAGCATAGTGGTTATGTTACTGGATTAGTAATACAGAGGGCTGGACTAATAATCCAGAGTCTTGAATTCAAGTCCCGCCACGGCAGCTGGGAAATTTAAATTCAATTAATTAAAAATAAAATCTGGAATAAAAAAACTAGTATCAGTAATGGTGGCCATGAAACTACTGGATTGTCGTAAAAATCCATCTGGTTCACTAATGCCCGTTAGGGAAGGAAACCTGCCGTCCTTACCCGGTCTGTCCTATATGTGACTCCAGACCCACAACAATGTGGTTGATTCTTAAACGCCCTCTGAAATGGCTTAGCAAGCCACTCAGTTGTACAATCTCGTTACAGAAAGTCACAATAAGAATAAAACCATCTAGGCACTGCACACGACAAAGGCAAACCTAGACCAGTAGACCCTGCAAAGTCCTCCTCGTTAACATCTGGGGACTTGTGCCAAAATTGGGAGAACTGTCTCACAGACTAGTCAAGCAACAGCGTGACATAGCCATATCTTTCTTTCAGTCAACGTCCCAGACTCCTCCATCACCATCCCTGTGTATGTTCTGACCCACCGGCAGAGGTGGCGGTACAGTGGTATACAATCAGGAGGGAGTAGCCCTGGGAATCCTCAACATTGACTCTGGACCCCATGAAATCTCATGGCATCAGATCAAACATGGGCAAGGAAACCTCCTGCTGATTACCACCTACCGCCCTCCTTCAGCTGATGAATCAGTCCTCCTCCATGTTGAGCACCACTTGTAGGAAGCACTGAAGGTAGCAAGGGCACAGAATGTACTCTGGATGGGGGACTTCAATGTCCATCACAAAGAGTGGCTGGGGAGCACCATTACTGACATAGCGGCCAGACTGGGCCTGCGGCAGGTGGTGAGAGAACCAACATGAGGGAAAAACCTACTTCACCTCATCCTCACCAATCTACCTGTCGCAGATGCATCTGTCCATGACGGTATTGGTAGGAGTGACCACCGCACAGTCTTTGCGGAAACGAAGTCCCATCTTCACACTGAGGACACCATCCAACATGTTGTGTGGCACTACCACCGTGCTAAATGGGATAGATTCAGAACAGATCCAGCAGCTCAAAACTGGGCATCCATGAGGTGCTGTGGGCCATCAGCAGCAGCAGAATTGTATTCCAGCATAATCTGTAACCTCATGGCCTGGCATATTCCTCACTCTACCGTTATCAACAAGCCAGGGGATCAACCCTGGTTCAATGAGGAGTGTAGAAGAGCATGCCAGGAACAGCACCAGGCGTACCTAAAAATTAGATGCCAACCTGGTGAAGCTACAACTCAGGACTACATGCATGTTAAACAGCGGAAGCAACATGCTATAGACAGAGCTAAACGATTCCACAACCAACGGATCAGATCAAAGCTCTGCAATCCTGCCACGTCCAGTCATGAATGGTGGTGGACAATTAAACAACTAACGGGAAGTGTTTGCAACCATCTTCAGCCAGAAGTGCTGAGTGGATAATCCATCTCAGCCTCCTCCTGATATCCCCACCATCACAGAAGCCAGTCTTCAGCCAATTCAATTCACTCCACGTGATATCAAGAAGCGGCTGAGTGCACTGGATACAGCAAAGGCTATGGGCCCCGACAACATCCCAGCTGTAGTGCTGAAGTCTTGTGCTCCAGAAGTAGCCATGCCCCTAGCCAAGCTGTTCCAGTACAGTTACAACACTGGCATCTACCCGACAATGTGGAAAATTGCCCAGGTATGCCCTGTCCACAAAAAGCAGGACAAATCCAATCTGGCCAATTACCACCCCATCAGTCTACTCTCAATCATCAGCAAAGTGATGGAAGGTGACGTCGACAGTGCTATCAAGCAGCACTTACTCACTAATAACCTGCTCACTGATGCTCAGTTTGGGTTCCGCCAGGATCACTCAGCTCCAGACCTCAATACAGCCTTGGTCCAAACATGGACAAAAGAACTGAAATCCAGAGGTGAGGTGAGAGTGACTGCCCTTGACATCAAGGCAGCATTTGACCGAGTGTGGCACCAAGGAGCACTAGTAAAATTGAAGTCAATAGGAATCAGGGGGAAAACTCTCCAGTGGCTGGAGTCATACCTGGCACAAAGGAAGATAGTAGTGGTTGATGGGGGCCAATCATCTCAGCCCCAGGACATTGCTGCAGGAGTTCCTCAGGGCAGTGTCCTAGGCCCAAACATCTTCAGCTGCTTCATCAATGACCTTCCCTCCATCATAAGGTCAGAAATGGGGATGTTCGCTGATGATTGCACAGAGTTCAGTTCCATTCACAACCCCTCAGATAATGAAGCAGTCCGTGCCCGCATGCAGCAAGACCTGGACAACATCCGGGCTTGGGCTGATAAGTGGCAAGTAACATTCGCGCCAGACAAGTGCCAGGCAATGACCATCTCCAAAAAGAGAGAGTCTAACCACCTCCCCTTGACATTCAACGGCATTACCATCGCCGAATCCCCCAACATCAACATCCTGGGGGTCACCATTGACCAGAAACTTAACTGGACCAGCCATATAAATACTGTGGCTACGAGAGCAGGTCAGAGGCTGGGTATTCTGCGGCGAGTGACTCACCTCCTGACTCCCCAAAGCCTTTCCAACATCTACAAGGCACAAGTCAGGAGTGTGATGGAATACTCTCCACTTGCCTGGATGAGTGTAGCTCCAACAACACTCAAGAAGCTTGACACCATCCAGGACAAAGCAGCCCGTTTGGTTGGCACCCCATCCACCATCCTAAACATTCACTCCCTTCACCACCGACGTACCGTGGCTTCAGTGTGTACCATCCACAGGATGCACTGCAGCAACTCGCCAAGGCTTCTTCGACAGCAACTCCCAAACCCACGACCTCTACAACCTAGAAGGACAAGGGCAGCAGGCACATGGGAACAACACCACCTGCACGTTCCCCTCCAAGTCACACACCATCCTGACTTGGAAATATATCACCGTTCCTTCATCGTCGCTGGGTCAAAATCCTGGAACTCCCTACCTAACAACACTGTGGGAGAACCTTCGCCACATGGACTACAGCGGTTCAAAAAAGCGGCTCACCACCACCTTCTCAAGGGCAATTAGGGATGGGCAATAAATGCCGGCCTCGCCAGCGATGCCCACATCCCATGAACGAATAAAACAAAACCTCCACTTTCCTGCCCTATCCCCATATCCCTTGATTCCCTTAAGTGTCCAAAATTCTTCTTCATTCTAATGATAAATTTAAACGTTTTTATATAAAATGTTGCTGGGTTCAAATAGGACAAATTTGAATTGGCTCTCTGGTTACTTGCTGAGACAAGGTAGCCTTGGTAGGAGTGAATGAGATTCTTACATTTGTGTAGATATTCCTAACTGTGGACCAACAAAATTAGATGGAAGGGTTCTTGCGCCATTGGTTAGGAGGCAATGATGGAGTTAGGCTTTCTGAAAAACAGACCAAATTGTAGTCATTAATCAGATAAGGGATGGGAAAAAAACAAGTGGCTTTTCATGCTCTTTCCATCCAGTTCCAGTGTCTATTAGTAAGGTATAGATGCCTGTAATTAGAAGGTTGGGTGGAATCGCTCTGAGATACCGATGCCTGATAATGAAGGATAAGCTAGATTTTTTTTCTGAGGTACCCGTGTGCTTTTTTTTTAACAAAAATATGTGTGAGATAGTGTGCGTGCCGCACTAGTGTGAAGGAGGAGCTCATGCAACTGTGGTCCTCGTGTGAGTGTGGTCCTAGTGTGATTGTAAGACTAGTTTGAGTATGAGTGTGGAGCTCGTTTGAGTGTGAAGTTAGTGTGAGTGTATGGCTAATCTGAGTTTAAGTGTGGAGCTGGGATGAGTATGACACTGGTGTGAATGTAGGGCTCATTACAAACAGGAGTCGCTGCACAGGTCCTGCACACTCTTGGCCCTTGGTGTCAGTGAACAATGGACACTGAGATCAAAGGCTCATCAGGAACCCATAAAATGATGCTGAAACCCACAGCACAAAAATTAGTTATCATCTGCCATTTATTTTCTTACTTGCAAGCATAAAATATACTTTGGATAAATGCTGGTGTGTGTAAGAATGTTGCTGCATGATTGGCATAATGTTAAATTTTCATCATGGTGAGAGAGACCTAAAGAGAGATTCCGAGAAAATCCATAACAGAGAGACCCTGAGGAATGTACGAAAGAAACAGAAAGAGAGGAACACAGAGACTGACCATGGGTTGGATTTCCCTCTGCTATGCTACCCATAGTAGATCCAGTGCAAGGCCTTCATTGAAAAAATTATTTGGGGCATTTCTTCCCCCTTTAAATGGGCTCCCTCACCTTCTGATTCTGCAGTGGGTGTCCCTCTATAGTGCTGCTGAATCCTCCTCTTTGACAGTAGTGGGCTCCATCTTCATGGTGGGGATTCCTCCTGGAGCTTGTCCTGCCTAGGTTATGGCCCCCGACCTAGGAAAGTGGGTCAGGGTAGCACCTAGGAGTTGCACCCTGACCCTCCACAGGCATGAGGAAAATCCAGCCCCACGAAAGGGAGACACTGAGAGAAACAGACAGACTGAGAGATGGGAGTAGCTGTTAGCTTTATTCTTTTTTAGCTACACACAATGCCAGCTGTTATTTTAGTTTTATTCTGGGTTTGGTTTAGCTCCAGGGCTGTAATCAGTTGCCTGCAAGGGCTTTGTAAATAGAGGCATAGAGTACAAAAGCAAGGAAGTTATGTTGAACCTTTATAAAACACTGGTTTGGCCACAACTGGAGTATTGCATCCAATTCTGGGCACTGCACTTTAGGAAGGATGTGAAGGCCTTGGAGAGTGTGCAGAAAAGATTTTAGAATGTTCCAGCAATGAGGGACTTGAGTTACGAGGATAAACTGGAGAAGCTGGGGTTGTTCTCCTTAGAGCAGAGAAGGTTAAGAGGAGATTTGATAGAAGTGTTCAAAATCATGAAGGGTTTAGTTAAAGTAAATAAAGAGAAACTGTTCCCATTGGCGGAAAAGTCGAGAACCAGAGGACACAGATTTAAGGTGATTAGCAAAAGAACCAAAGGCGACAAGAGGAAAACCTTTTTTAGGCAGCGAGTAGTTATGATCTGGAATGCATTGCCTGAAAGGGTGGTGGAAGCAGATTCAATTATGGCTTTCAAAAAGAAATTGGATAAATACTTGAAGGGAAAAAATTGCAGGGCAACGGAGAAAGAGTGGGGGAATAGGACTAACTAGATTGCTCTTACAAAGAGCCAGCATGAGCTTGATGGGCCGAATGGTCTCCTTCTGTGCTGTAACCATTGTATGATTCTATGATCACAGAAGAGTTGCTCAGGCTTTTTTCCTAGATTTAACAAAGATCATTTATCTGTGGTTTTACTGGCCTCAGGGACTGATTTTCCTCTGCTGTGCACCTGGAGAATCCGCAGTTCCTGGGAGCAAAGCAAAGGAAAAGGGGTGGACCATGGTAACCAGGAGAAAACAGAATTTTCTTTGCGCAGCCTGTAATAAGTGGACAGAAGCTTAGCAACTCACAGCACTCCAGAAGGATGGGTTTAGTTTGTATTTATCTCAATTGTAACTGCTTCACCATGAGTCCCTTCATATATAGACAGATGTGACTCATCAACAGGTCAGTTAATTACTTTATTGTATAATTACATAGACCATCATCAGTGGGAAAGGTGCTAAAATAGTTGAAGCAGGTGCCCTGACCAGCAGGGGGTTGCTTCTCTTTCTGTGAGTAAGTGCTCTGCTTTAATTTCAGTAGGATACAGTTTTAGCTCTGAGATTGCTGATGGTATAGAGGTTGAGTCAGACACTATAACAGTGAGGGTACGATCTGTAGGAGGGTGAGATACAGAAGAGGCACCAGCTGTACTGAGTCAGCAGGAGGAACACACGCAGTTGTAAACTCATGTACTCGCGCTGTCGGAGCTAGTTTCTTCTGTAAAAGCAAAATGTTGAGCAGGCTGAGTCAAACTGTGATTTGGATGAGTATTAGGAAGCAGAAGAAATTGGAACAACAGCAGTTGAAGCAACAATGGAGGGGGTTCACAGACTGAATACTCTTTGAAAAACAGTTGCTTTGCCTCAGGTCCTGCCGGAAGCCAGAATCACAGTTTTACGGGTAACCTCTACATCCTTGCGGTCCACCTTCTGGGCCTCAGGGATCTGGGCGGTTTCTTTGGTGAGGCTGTGAAGGTGGAATTTGGATTATGTGCAGCTGATGGCGATGCTGGTCATTGTTAATGCTTGGTTTCATTAATGTATCCAATCTGATAATTTGTTTATTTGTGGATGAGCAAGAGGCAGAAGAGTTGGGGGGAAGGAGAACCAGAAGAACCAAGGGGAAGGAAGGGAAGAGATGCAGAGGAACTGGGGAATGGGAGAAAGGAAGCCAGCAGGGCTGGGATATAGATGACAGTCTGAGGAACCAGGAGAGCGATGACAGCTGGAAAAGTGAGTTGGAAGAGCCAGGAATCATTGCTGCCAATGGTGATGGGTTTAAATGGGTTTGGGATTAGTCTCCTAACATTTAAGAATCTCTCTCCTAGCACTTGATGGCTCTGCATCATTAGGGTAGATTTTCCTGGCCCTTGTGCTTGAGGAACTGAGCATTCCCTGGGCACAAGGTCAGGAAAAAGGGGCAGAGACCCGGATTGCTGGAAAATTGGCCCTGTTGTGCTACTAATTTTCTTAAGTGGCTTAAACATTCTCTCAAGGATGATACCACCTGTTGTGCTACATGTCCCTGATGGTACAATGGCACACTAACCCTGAGCAGTGTTAGGAAGTAGCTACTGCCTCTCATTAGTGCTGCCTGCCCAGTTCACTTACAGCTAATTAGCTATGCCTTGATCATGGAAAGGCATCCTTCCCTTTCCCAAAAGGGTAAATTAGCTCCTACAAACGCCCCTCTCATTTCCCTGAGGGTGGTAGATCAAATTTATTAGTGTGTTCTCAGTTTACCATAATTTATTCATCAATATTATCCTTAAGATGTGTACAGATTGACCAAAACCCTTGGATTTGCACTGGGGGTGTGTAGGAAATTGTGCATTTTCTTTAAGTGATATAATCAGCTCAAATAAAATCTAAATTATTGGACTCAAAGGTCTCGTTAATCAGCTGTCTGTCTTTCTCTGTCTTTTTGCCCTTGTTTATCTGTATATTTTCTGTCTGGCTCTATCTTTCTGTCTGTCTCTCTACATCTTAGCATTTTCACTGTCTCTGGAGCTTTTAACCATCTTTTGGTTGCTAGGTGTCTGATGCAAGTGGAACCCATCACCATGTTTGAGTCTCTGTACCAAACTACGGAGAGTTATACACACACGCACGCACAGACACATGCCATAGTTACACACATTTACCTAACTCCAGAGAGCTTAGATACAAGTTGGTAGAACCAAGGCCTGGGAACTGCTGGATTTTAACCAGCTAAAATCAGGCAGCGTCCCAGCACAGAACCACGGTAAATTTCCTGCTGCTTGTCCAGACAGGACCAACCTACCCATTGGGGCATTGGCTTGTAGGGCTATCTGGAAGTGAGTGAGAAGAATGACAGATCTATCCCTGCAGGCTTTGGCAATCATCGACTGTGCACCTGCCTGGTACAGGCATCAGATCATTGAATCTGCCACAGAGGATTGACTTAGTTCCAAACTTCCATCTCAATGAATCATTCTATTGCCACCCTGACACCAAAGAGATATCACTTTCCTTCCACACCCACCCCACCCTGCCGGCAACGGACAGTCACTGGTTGGTCAAAGCTTTAAACAAAATTGCAGCACTCTGGCAGATAACTGAGCTGTACAGGGTAAAGGTTGTCAGGATTAATTGTGGGGTATCGCGCTATGAGAAAGTACTTGCCCTAATGATACACAAATAGCAACGGGTTTGAGTTTTTTAAAAATCCGATAAGGTTGCTTCATTTTCTACACTGCACTTCCACATCAGGTATAGCATATATGCCAACCTAGAAACATGGCAAAAGCTGACCAGCTCCCAAGAAGTTGACAAAGCAAGAACAACTAGACCATAAGCCTATTACATGTGAAACCAAGTAGTTACCTGGGCTGGTAACTTAAGGTGCAGGTATTCATGACATTCCTTCACTTGTATTCAAGGACTGAAAGCCTGAAGGGGAAAATATAATTAATGAAGGTATAAAATAATCAATAAGGCTAATGGAATGCTGGGCTTTATATCTAGAGGACTAGAGTACAAGGGGGCAGAAGTTATGCTGCAGCTATACAAAACCCTGGTTAGACCGCACCTGGAGTACTGTGAGCAGTTCTGGGCACCGCACCTTTGGAAGGACATATTGGCCTTGGAGGGAGTGCAGCGTAGGTTTACTAGAATGATACCCGGACTTCAAGGGTTAAGTTATGAGGCGAGATTACACAAATTGGGGTTGTATTCTCTAGAGTTTAGAAGGTTAAGGGGTGATCTGATCGAAGTTTATAAGATATTAAGGAGAACAGATAGGGTGGATAGAGAGAAACTATTTCCGCTGGTTGGGGATTCTAGGAGTAGGGGGCACGGTCTAAAAATTAGAGCCAGATCTTTCAGGAGCGAGATTAGAAAACATTTCTACACACAAAGGGTGGTAGAAGTTTGGAACTCTCTTCCGCAAACGGCAATTGATACTAGCTCAATTGCTAAATTTAAATCTGAGATAGATAGCTTTTTGGCAACCAAAGGTATTAAGGGATATGAGCCAAAGGCGGGTATATGGAGTTAGATCACAGATCAGTCATGATCTTATCAAATGGCGGAGCAGGCACGAGGGGCTGAATGGCCTACTCCTGTTCCTATGTTCCTAAAATTGGTAGTGCATTTCCGGGAAGGTGGGGAGGGGAGGGTCCCTTAGAAAAATGTGAATTTTTATATTAAAAATAATGCATTCTGGTTAATTTTAATCACCTTCCTACTTCACAATTCATAGATTTTTTAATCTAAAGAAAGGAAAAACAAGGAGACCAACCAGCCCATCACTTCCCCAAAAGTTACCTCAACAGTCACTCTCTCACATCTCAAACCCCCACTCCAGTTCACAGAGTGACTCTACTCCCTCTGGTCCCTGATCAAGTCCACTGTATCCTGCCCTTTACGCTTCCATAGATGCACTGGCCTGGATTTTCCTTTTTAAGCAGAATTGAGGCACATGTTGAGCATTGCAGGACTTCCGCCCACCCCACAGATTAACCTTTGACCCAAGCCTATTTTATGGCCTCAGGATCACTTGAATGATTTTGGCAACCTCCCTAGGTTTCTGTTGGGGAGTCTGCCTGCAGTGGGAGTGGAGACGAGCTGCAGCAGACCAGTAATGTTGCGACAGCCTCCAAGCTGCTGGTTAAACATTGTCAATTTTTTTTAATTGTTCAAAATTCCCAATGTAATCACAGCTTTTTTCCCTTTAAATTTTAAATCCTCATCGTGGTGCCCATAGTGATGTTACGTGCCAGGAACTAACAGGCATCCCTTGTATCCACTGTTGCTATGACTCAAATGACGGGAAATATGTTAGATGATGCATTTTGCTCATTTGCTTATTATTACAATATACCTACTCATATATGGGCAGATGTGTTGAACATCTCCTGTCATTTCTAGTAGGATGTCCCGGAAGCGACCAAGGTGTTCAAGGAGCCAGTCGATCAGCTCCTGCTCTGTTTCCTGCCCCAGGAGACCCGAAGTTATGCTGGGGAGCTGCTGTAACTCGAGCTTCTGCCCCCTTCTCTCCTTCATTGCCATCCGTTTCCTCTTCCCCTCACCTCAGTGATGCTCCTATACAAGTGCTGTTGTTAATGGAAGGCTGCACTGCCCCAATATGTGTCTTAACCCTAATCGCAGAAGAGGGTTCTCACTCAATCAGCATGTATTTGTTTTTTGCCACACCTACCAACCTGAGGCTACTTTGAGGGAAACAGCCATTTTGAACTGTTCTATGCTGACAAGAAGGTGTGGAAGGTGTCCAAACTCATCTCATGTGGGCCCTTTACAGCCAGCAGACTTGCATCCCAATAGTCAGGGCTAGATCTGAACCAAGGTTTCAGGGGTGAAAGGGCAGTATCTAACCCACTCCACCTTCCAATTGCCCAAAATGATCACCCCCGCCCCGACAGTGGACAGTGCCCCACTATTTTTGGAGGCTGCTAAAACTGGAATTTGTTTCATGTAGTAACGTTGGTGTGGCAGGAGATGGCAGTGTTGCGCTCTGTGAATCAGTTTGTGATTGGTTCAGTCCAAACATTTATGGGATTGGTTAATGCAATAAATGGTTTAAAATTCGATGTGAAAAAATAGGTAATTAGGGAAAATTCACAAGAGGATTTGGAGAAGTTGACTGAACAAAGAAACAAAAAAACAAATGAAAGACAAAGGAGACTGACAAGAAGGGTCAGTGTCAAATAAACTTATTAGATAAATGACAGGAACAAGAGACCTATTAGGTGGGTCTATGGAAGGTTTGTTTGAGAAGTTCACAGAACAGTAATGAGGATTAAGACAAGCAGAAATGTGTGGAGCAAGAGGGGAGGCCTGAATGCTGTGACTGGTTTGTTTAAAAGATTTTATTGAAATTTCCAATAATGTACATTATTGTGAGTGTTCTATAACAAACCTCGCGCTGCATTCAGCTTCTGTGACAGTCCATCACATCCTTACTGGAAAATCTTTTAACCTGGTAAATGTCCACAGCTGGTAAGATCAGTATTACCAGGCGCTTCTCTCAACCCTTTCCACTGCATCAATGTCCATTTAAAGCAGAAGACATACAGAATTGTGCATTATATTGCAAACCTTCTCACCAGCAAATTACATAGGCTTATAATAACCAGCTTCAGTTCACACTCAATGGTCTTGAGGTCTGTCCCACTCCATAATTAGCCCAGCTGTTAACAGCTTCACACTGACTAGACACTGTCAGTGACTGACTGACTCACACCCATACTCTTATTCTTTTCACTCTTTGCTAATTGACACCCGTACAAACATGTACAAACATTTCCTGTTTCAAGTCCAATAGCCTGTCCACTTTTTTCCAATGTCATCAGTCTCCACGTGTATATAACATTTCGAATGTGTTAGTCCCTCCATGGACAGAATAGTTAGCAAACACGGCAACAGATCAGCAAAAGGCAATCTTCAAATATGAGATGGGTGGAGTGCAAAATAAATATACTCCTATAAGATGATAAGGAGGTGCAGCAAATAATTCTATAATTAGTTCTATGGAAATGTAGAGATTAACGCCAAATTGATACTTAAAAGGAAGACATCGGATAAAACTAGAGCTAACAATACTAAAAAAAAATCAAAAGGAATATAGAAAGTGTAGAGAGGAGGTGAAAAAGGAGATTAGAAGGGCTAAAAGGAACAAGGAAATAGTAAGCAGTTACAGCATATAAAAAGTAAAAGAATAGTTAGAGAGTAGAATTGCTGATGGATGAAGGGAAATCTAGTTGTGGGGGATGAAGGGTATGATGGCAAGAGTAGGCCCAAACACCCATGACTCCGCCGCTGTGACGGTGGCAGAACGAAAATGGTGATCCGCCGGTGACCTGTACTTTTGACCCCACCGAAGTATCTGAGGTCAGCACGGGGTCATGTAATTTAAATAAGTCTGGCCTTCCCCATACCACCGTGGATGCATATTGGGCACTTGCTAGAAGAGGGGGAGCAGAGCATGGTGCAGGAGAGCCGCAGAGCATTGAGGCCGCAGCCTGATTTTAAAAATGCAGCAGTGGGTGAGATCAGCCCCTGTATCTGAGGGTCAATCGAAATACTACTGTTTTTATTATTAGTCCAAGACCCAGGCGCCTCTGTGGGCCTCACTTCCGCCACTCCGTTGACCTGTATGTTGCCAGTGTCCAGATCACTTGGGGAAAGGGAGGCAGATGTTGCAGGAAATCCAGCAGGTGACACCATCACACTAGCCCTGCTTCCTTCTGGGCATCAGCCTTCAATATAGCAAATGGAACTTCTACCCACCCCCACTGGGAATTCCCAGCCTTCGATCTTCAGCGTGTACACCCAACATTTCTTGGTCCTGCTGCATTTACCACCCCACCTTTCCTCTCCCACCCCTTTTACACTAGAACTCTGCCCCAGGCTCTGAGGAAATTTGGAGACTTTAAATAAATATTTTGTGTCAGCTTTTACAAACGATGGAAGAGAGAATGTAGGTGTACTAGAGAACGGTATGGAACAACTGTTAATGATAAGTAAAAAAGGATTGGTACTGAAAAAATTAACAGGTGGACAAGTCAATAGGCCTTAACTGCATGCACCCTCGCCGACTGAAGGAAGTCAGTCAGGAGGTAGCAAAGGCTCTGACCACAATTTTTAAATTCTGATTAGATATGCAAATTGTAGAGGGACTGGATGATAGCCAATGTAACACCTTTGTTCAAGAAAGGAGATGTATAAACTAGGTGACTACAGATTACTTGGTCTAATGTCAGTTGTTGTCAAATTGTTTGATTCTATAATTCAAGATAAAGTAGTTAACATTTAGGAATGCATGGGTGGATCAAAGACAGCCAGCATAGATTTGTTGAATGTATGCCGTGTTTGACAAATTTAATAAAGTTTTTTGAAGAAGTGATGATTAGATAAAGTGAATTCAGTAGATGTAGTGCCTAAACATTTTTATAAGGCGTTCAATAAGATGGTTTACGCAAAGCTTGTTACAAAGATCTATGCATATGGATAGAAATTTGGTTGATGGACATGAAACAAAATGTTAGGGTTAATAGGTGTTGCTCGGATTGGCAAAGGGTTGGAAGTGGTGTACTCCAGGGGTCAGCGCTGGGTCCAATTTGTTCTCGATATATATAGATGATTTGGACTTAGGCATAGGGAGCTCAATATTGATATAAACTGATGACACAAAAGTAAGCAGTTTGGCAAACAACGAGAAGGACTGTAAAAGACTTCAGGAAGACGTAGATAGGTTAGTGGAATGGGCAGAGATGTGGAAGATGCAATGTATAGAAGTTATAACATGGAAATAGTGCTTTTAGCCCAACCAGTCCGTGTCGGCGTTTACCATCTATGTGAGCAAATACTTCTAATCACATTTACCCAGCCTGTCCCCATATCCCTTCAATCCATTTTCCTTCATCCACCTATCCAATCTAATCTTGAACTTTGACAGTTTCTGCCTCAACAACTAACACTGGAAGTGAATTCCACAGCCTCACAACTCTGCATGAGATAATATACTTTGAGAGGAAAACCAAGGAATGGGAGTATACACTCAATGAAAGATGCTGAAGGGTATGGATGAACAGAGTACTAGGGAGTTCAAATACATCATTTTCTGAAAGTGCAAATGCAGGTAGATAATGCCATTAAAAAAGGCCAACAGCATTTTGGGTTTCATAAATAGGAGCATAGAGTACAAGAGTAAAGAATTAATGATAAATTTGTACAAAGCATTGGTTACACTGCAGTTCGAGTATTGTGTGCAGTTTTTAGTGCTCCATTATGGTAAGGACATTAAAGCCATAGACAGCATACAGCATAGATTCACCAGGATCCGGCCCCTCTTATTTCCGCACTTAAAACATTTGTCACAATGAAGCCTTTTTTACCCAGAGTTAATTTGAAGGTTACTTGATTGACATCAACTGCTGCACATAATAACAGACTCAATAATGGGCCCCACTGAAGATGCCAATGGAATTGATTTTAATCCTACCTGTCCGAGGGAAACCGGGCAGTAGGCAGTTTAAAACCACAGGTTACTTACCCACTCGGAATTCAACCCTTTCACACCATCTCCAATATTAATTGCAAGGAATTTATGCAAATTGGGATCGTCAATTGGGCCCTGATGGCATTTTAACAGGGGCCGTCAGCTTCCCCGCCAGGCTGAAGCAGATGGACGGCTGGTGGGAAGGACGAAGAGGACCTCCAGCTAAGTCAAAAAATTCTGCGCTCCTCCTGGCCCCACAAGGTCATGCGCAGCCTGCCCTGCCTGGACGCCTCCTTCCCCTTCCCTCCCACTTGACCCTGCAAAAACCCCCTCCCCGTTACTGACTTGGAAGGCAGCGGATGGCCAAGGGCTGCCCGACCTCCACTTGCCGGCAACCACTCTACACCCTCTTCCCACCCATTCCAGGCATAAAGTGGACGGGCAGCATTTAAATGAGACCCGGAAGTTAAAATAGCTGAGGCATGAAACTTAGGCCTGTGAGTGTGTTTCACGCTCGTCTCCTCCCCCACTTCCCTGTCTACCTGGAACCTGCGTCGGGTTAAAATCTATCCCTCTGTGTCATAGTTACAAAATAATCTCTTGGGTGGTTTCTCAACAAACTTTCCCTATAATTGCCTCCAGTGCCAATACCTCAGCTACTTGAACTTCAAACTCAGGCCAGAAGAACATAATGGTAGTTTTATATCTATGAAATAGTGAGTTTCAGGGGATAGTTGGTGGCTCCTTCAGTCACTAATATCAGGACAATGTCTTCTGGGGACACATTGCACCCTGGGGTTTTGGTGTGAGCTATGATACAGCTATCGAAGGGATTGTTCAGGTTTACATACTTCATCTGTGGGTATGTAGATTGGACAGTTAATGACGATTTGTGATTGATTGACTAGAAGGACAGAGTTAAAGTAGGAAGATCCAGGATAGGCTTCTTCCTCCCTTATCAAATACCAAAGTGTCCCTACCTCTCCATCCAACCCTCTAATCAGGACCTGACAAAACACCAAACTCAGGCAGACTGATAGTGGGGCTTGAACCACAACCTGCTGGTTCATCCTCTGATCTGATCTGAGCTGGACCTGGGTGATTTCCTTCCACAAGGTCAGGAGAATGAGCGTCTATAATATAAAACACAGGGTGCAAGGAGCTAGTGAGAGACATCCACACTTTGTCAAGAAATCCCTTTATCAGACTGAGGATTATGGGGTAATTCAACTCTGCTGACGAGACTGCAGGGTCAGTGTTAAATGATTGTTTCTGATATTACAGAATCGATGCTTTATGGAAAATTAAACTTCCAATGAATCACCCAAATAAACCACTCAGCATTCAGGCTTTACCCCCAACCCTAGTTTGTGATTTATTTACATTAAGCCTCTATGGGCCATCTTACATTCTCTGACTCCAAAATCCGCAGCTGTTCCGGCAGACTTCCACTGTAAGGCCGGCAGAAGTCTGCCAGAACGGCCAAAAACTCAGTTAGGACCTGGATACGCTGAGTTTCAGCCTTGTGCCAATGTTTCAGTGATGGCTTTGTGGGAGCAATTTCTGCCCACCGTACATGGCCATCAACATAAGGGGGATGAGAGCCAGGGCAGGGAGTCCCCAAGGCCCTCAGTCAGGAACCCGTCTTAGCACTGGCATAGGAACATGGAAGTGAGGCTCACCTCGGGGTCCAAGCAGGGTCAGGGCCTGGATCACTGAAGATAACAGAGGTCAGTAAATTTTTTAAAGCAGTTCCTGAAACTAGAGCAGCTTGGACCATAATCTAACTGGCATCCTTTCCCAAGTTGGCCAACTTCCTCCCCAGTTTCCAGAAGCTTCGGACAAGGTGGGGAGGAGCGGGGGTTGGGGTGCTGTAGATGCGTCCCCATAAGTGCCAATGGCTCATACAGGCCCTTCCCCCTGAACACCGCGAACCTTGGCGGGGTAGGCTATGGAGTGCTGGGTTTGTGATCCCCACTGATTTTTGGGGCCTCTATGTACAGCCGAAATATAGTGATAAGCAGGATTCTGCAAAATAACTAGGAATTCAAGGACAGCAAAACACTGTGCAACATGCTAACATTGTCACAACTGAAGCAGTTAGTGCGGATAATGTCGAGATCGTCTCGGGAGAGTGAGAGATAAACTGCATTCACAAAGTTTTTGTTCTGTTCCAAATCTCTTTCTGTGTGGTATCACTGGTGTAAGGAATGGCTTTGGGGCAGTAGATCTTTTACCCAAGGTTGGGAGTCCATTCCCAGATTCTGTAATGGACAATCACTTCTTATCAACCTCAAGTTCATCCTCAGAGCTTGCATTGAGCTCGGCGGCAAGGTCGATAGGGTCATCATCTTCCTCGGTGCAGCTGTCTGTGGAATAATCAATCTCCTCTGGGCACGGGGGTTCATCATCTACACTCACATCGCTGTACAGACAAAAAATGAAGGAGAGAATCATTAGTTTCCTTTTCAATTGAAGAAGTAAAACCAAGGTTGCATTTGGTTGTGTGAAGCCTCTAGTGATGTTCTCTCCGTCACATTGTCAGGGTACCAATGAGAATGACCTTGGTCGATACTACAGCAGGATTTACTGAGGCTTTTGCAATAGTTCCAGGATTCCACAAGAGAAATGTAGAGTGTGTGGAAACTCACAGTGTATGTAGGGCAGCTGTGCCTTCCAAGTTATTTAAAAAAAATTGAAGTACCTCATTTTCAAATAGACCAGTTTCCATACTGCAATTGATTGCTCTGAGAAACTGATCGTTAAAATATGAAATGCCTTCCTCCAATGCCCTTAGCAACACCGGATGCCAGGGAAACACCGATGTCCTTTGTGCCCAGCATGGCTAGGGCACAAATACATCGTAAGGTGCATTTCCCTCACTTGCTTGACTTAATAATACCCCCGCGTCCAAGGACAACATAAACTCTAATGGGTGGGGAAAGGATATTTGATGTAGTAGACAGAGGGTATTCAAAGGTGCAGGCAACGGGTATCTGATGTGGTAGATAGAGGGTATCGAACAACAACAAGCATTTATACTTGCTGGCTGCTCCTAGTAAACTTAAATGAGCTTGTTTCTCTGATGGTAGCTTACAGGTTCTTTTAAAAACTTCTTCAAACTTGTATTTTGCAAAGCACTTAAACTACGTCCTTAATAAAACAAAATCCATGCTGTCACATTACTGTCAAATTTTGTAATAAAGTTGCTACAAGGGACAATCTTATTTATTACAACATTCATACGTTATGTTAAAAATCTTTTATTGGATTTCATAACTGCATCTGATGTTAAAAATAACACTCTGCTCCCTCATGGGTCTGGTTATTAAAGGCAGTTTGTAATTTGCAGAACAGGACGGTGCCAGGTCCCATTCCCAGCTTGCGCTGTTAGTTGATCTTAGCTATTGGGGCATTGCCCCTGGGTTAGGAAAAGAAAAATCAATCAGTGTGGATATGTGGGTGTTGGGTGAGGACAGGATGCTCCCACAGTCACACAGCCTGTCAACATTCATTAGACTCACATATCTAGAATGGCCATTTCGATGAGGTGCTGGAGGGTGACTGCTACCAGCTGAACCAGCAAGAGTCAGCACTTCAGGAGAGGAGAGGGAAATTGGTCAAAAAACATAAGGCTGATTTTCCTCCCACCTCCCCTCACGCCGGGTGTTATTCAGGCAGAGCGCACCCAGTGTATACTTCACCTGACCTGATAAGAATCCGCTTTTATTTCCAAATTCAGGTCATTTTAGAAGGCCAAACGCTCCCCCAGTGCAATGTTTGCCTCCTGGTAAGGCCATGTGCCTGGATACAGGGGAGGAAAGTCAATCATTGCTGCAGGCCTCAGAAGCCTGCAACAACAGCGATGGCTGTTGCCTATAGAGTTTTCTGGCAGCTTTCCAAAAAAAGTAGCCAGAAGATCTGCAGCCTCAAAAATCCAGTGCAGTGCCTGCAAAACAAACAGGCCAGTTATTTGTTTGGGCCTTTCAAGTCCTTGCTGCCTGCACCTCTCAGATCCTCTGTGTGAACAGGGCTGGGTGGAAGGCCTAAGTTGCAGTACGTGTGGACGCTTCACAGAATGGTCACCCGCCCTGAGCGAGCAATGCAAAGGGGCAAGAGACCCAACATCAAGGGTTTATGGCCCTTCTTCCTCTGCTTTGCACCCAGAAAACAAGTGTTCCCCAGGAGCATAACAGAGGACTGTTGGCTCCAATATTCTTTCAAAAATTGTCTGCACCAGGATGAGGGATGGCTGACACAGAAATTAGTCATTAGCCATTAGACTTCTCTTTCCATAGGGCCAGCAGGGTGAATATCTGGGCTGTAGGCCTTCTGGCTATTGTTTTTGGTCTGCAGCCAGAAGGCCCAAAGCTGTCAGCCATTACTGCAGCTGCAGGCCCGGGGTACACCAGACTGATTGAAATGGCCTGAACCCGCAAATTCAGGTTAGGTAAGGCAGAACCCATTAGAGCTGTGTTCTGCCTGACTTGCACACAGACTGGGAGTGGGGAAAGTTAGAAAAGTGGTCTTTCTTAGCTTATCAACAACCGAAGTAAGACCAACTAGCTTCTAACTTCCTGGCTTATCCTGTCTCCTTTTTTGAAGAGGGGAGTCACATTTCCTCAGATGTAAATCATCAAATCCCAGTGACTTGTCTACTTAAATTTGAGTAACTTGTTTAGTACCATCTCTCTTGAATAATAATCTTCACTAATTGTTCTTCACCCACTTCTATTGGTTCTACAACCCAATATCCAACTCCTCTGTGAAATTTGAGGGTAAGTTCTTATTTAGTATCCTGAGGCTTTTTAGTAAAGAGACAATGCCTCCTGTCCCTATAATTACCTGCATTCTAGTGCTCTGTGTATTACCCAGCATAACCCCCTTGTCCTCACTCTCTAGCTCCCCCAGGAGTGGATGTCTCTGAGTTTGAGAGAGATGGAGCGAGTGAGGTGCATGCTGCATAGTACTGCCATTGTTGGTTGCTGTGGGCCCTGCTTCTTGGTCTTGCACTACATCTAGAGGAGGCAAAGAAGAAGATAGGTTAGAATGGTTTTCTGAGAAACCGAGCTGACATATTACTTTCAGTAGGAATCACAAAAAAGAGTTTCTTGATATGGTTCACTAACAATTAGTAAAAAAGCACAGTAGGAAGAGATGCAGAACATCATGGAGAACCCTCCTACTTCTCCATCTCCAGCACCCTTGAAGGCCTCCCTCTCCAGGAAATGCAGCACATCCTCCTCACAAGGAATTGACGTCTCAGATTCAAGGGCCTACCACTTGTGGCCAACCCCTCCCTGCTGTAATGAACTGCTTTATCCTAGAAAAAGAAAGCAAAAGCACCAAATTAGCTACAACAACCATGACATGCAATAAAACCCATGTGTTATGCGCCTATTATAGTGTGGTGACCGGTGAATGGAATGCAACAAGCAACTACATTCCATAGGTGGCTTTTCATGGTATGAATGCATATCAGGTTGTAAGTAATGAAACTCTTCCAAGTGAAGACTGGGGGGGGGCAACTTTGACTTTGGGTGATAGAGTAAAACAGGTGATATTGATTCAGCCGCCGGTGGTTCACCTCTCCTGATTTAAAGCAGGAGAGATGTATAAGGTGTGGCTAAATCAATATCACCCATTTTACACTACCACCCAATCAAAATTACCCCCTGGGGATGTAAAAGACACTGCACCACCTTATGGTTATTGATGGTAAGTTATTGAAAGGGGGAGGTAACCGTAAGTGACAAACATGCTTAGTACACTGCATTCTTGGAAGTTGCGGTGGGCTTACCTTGGCTCTGTGATAGCGCTTTTTTCTCTGAGTCAGAAGCCCCACTCCTGGACTGGAGCACAAAATCTCGGCTGATACTTCAGTGTAGTACTGTGGGACTACTGAAATGTTGGAGGCTCCGTCTTTAGGATGTGATGTTAAACCAAGGTCACATCTGCCTGTTCAAGTGGATGTAAAAGTTCCTATGGTACTATTCAATGAAGACGTCCAACATTTTTTCCTCAACCAACACCACCAAAAAATACATTCACTGGTCATTTATTGCAATGCTGTTAGTAGGACCTTGCTGTGCACCAATTGCCTGCTGCTTTTGCCTACAAAAGAACAATGACTACATTTCAAAAGTAATTCTTTGGCTCACAGCTCTTTGGTACATTTTGAGAATGTGAAAAGTGCAATAAAATGCAAGTTCTTTCTTTCTTTTGCCTTGTGTTAAATGGTGGAATTGGCACTGCCTGACCTAGCTATAGGTAGACTGAGGCTAAATACAAGTGAGGCAGTTCAGTTCGCTTGACTGAAGGCTTTCCACAAACAGAAGATACAATAAAGAGACTGAAAGATACAGGTAGTCACCCCTAGTTAGATTCAACAGACAATGAAGAGTGATGAAATGAATAATCCAATTTTTACATGAGTTTACATTTTCCTGCCTTGCTCCCATGATGCTCTCACTTAAGACCAGGAATGTATCACTAACAGGAACCTATGTCTGCTATTGAATTGCTTAGTCTTTTCTACAGCTGATTTACTTTTGCAGCTTTTAAAATCACTTGAAAGATTCTACATGGGTTTTTACTGCTGAATAATAATCCCAGACAGGTCAGTAATCTCTGATTCTAACCTTTTCAAATGTTGTTTTCTGATGCATAAATTCTCTAAACTATGTAAATTCTACCCTTGTCACTATTGTATTTATCCAGATAGACCAGCTCATGTCAGTGAAGTGTTGGGCCCAAGGAGCAGGGAGAGCCTTTTGTAAATCTCATATCCTAGCACAGCCCTGAGTGCGCCCGACACTGCAAAGCCTGAACATAACTCACTTCTGACAGTCTCTTTAATTATGACATTTTCAGTAAAGCGGCTGACAGCATTAGAACTCTAGGTAAGAAGGGAAACCATTTTACAGTGTTTTGTCTTCATGCTGTGTGCAAGGGGTGCACACTCTGAGTGAGATTCAGTATTTAACAGTAATGAACTTGAAACCTTTAAGGAGTTTGATGCCTAATGTGATGTCATTAATTTCTCAGAGCTCAATGATCTCCTAAATTTACTTTGCATAATTTTTGTTCTGCATCCAAATGTCGGGGGCAGAAGTGGAGCATTGTATATTTCATAAATATTAAACAGTTGGGATAAATTTCCATTATTTGCTGTGGAACTATTAACTCCAATCACCTCAACTGCTACAGAATTCTAAACTTCACTGACCCATGTCACTCAGGCCCTGCCTCATTGGGAGCACCGACGCCATGGATGACTGTTGAAAATGCACCACCTGAAATGTTAACTTGTGGGGATGTAATCTTCAAATTAGAGCTAGGCCATTTAGGAGCGAAATCAGGAAGCACTTTTTTACACAAAGGGTGAGAGAAATTTAGAACTCTCCCCCAAAAGGTTGTGGATACTGGAACATTTGGGAACTTTCAAGACTGAGATGGATAGATTTTGTTAGGTATGGGTATCAAGGGATATGGAACAAAGGCAGAAAAATGGAGTTGAGGCGCAGATCAGTCATGATTTAATTGAATGGTGGAGCAGGCTCGAGGGGCAGAATGGCCTCCTCCTGTTGCTAATGTTCCTATGTTTCTCTATTGGGTGCTGTTTGGCTTGCTGTGTATTACCAGCAGTTTCTATTTTTATATGTCAGAGAGGTAGATCTGACCATTATCTACTGTTTGATGAAAATCCACAACACACAATTACTGCAAGGAACTCTACACAAAATCAGTTCCTGAACAGCAACTTAAAATCATAAAGACGGGGAAATGGGATAACTCAGAAACACCAGAAAATACATCTCTCTGATTTATGATTACATAGCTACCCAGAACAATTCAAGTCTAATAACTTGCTGGTGTTTATGTGACTGTTTCTATTGACAGCTTCATATTGTTGGATAAGGTGACTGACGTTGCCAAAGAATTTGAAACCAATCGTGTTTCTCCATTGTAGATCGGCTGCTTCAAAAGTCGCCGCAGTCAGGTCCAGGTCCACGCATGGGGCAGCAAGCGATGTTCTGACATAACGTGTTGACAACTGGGCGTGTGATTATCTCATCATAAGACCAAACATCTTTAATGCTGATGAAACAGCCTTTTTTTTTACAACCTGCTCCCAGGCAGCTCTGATCAACAAAAAACGCTAAGCAGCAAATTACCATCATGGCTTATGCTGGCATGGCTGGGGGGAAAATAAAGCTGCTGGTGATTGGAATAGCAAAAACCCTTGATGTTTTCCTGATGTTGTTACTCTGCCTGTAACCTACAGAAATAACAAAAAGGCATGGATGATTGGTGCTGTATTTGAGCAGTGGCTGCATCACTTTGCCTGAAGCCTAACATCACAAGGCAGAAAAGTCATCTTATAGAATCATAGAAATTACAACATGGAAACAGGCCCTTCGGCCCAACATGTCCATGTCGCCCAGTTTATACCACTAAGCTAGTCTCAATTGCCTGCACTTGGCCCATATCCCTCTATACCCATCTTACCCATGTAACTGTCCAAATGCTTTTTAAAAGACAAAATTGTACCCGCCTCTACTACTGCCTCTGGCAGCTCGTTCCAGACACTCACCACCCTTTGAGTGAAAAAATTGCCCCTCTGGACCCTTTTGTATCTCTCCCCTCTCACCTTAAATCTATGCCCCCTCGTTATAGACTCCCCTACCTTTGGGAAAAGATTTTGACTATCGACCTTATCTATGCCCCTCATTAGTTTATAGACTTCTATAGGATCACCCCTTAACCTCCTACTATCCAGGGAAAAAATTCCCAGTCTACCTAACCTCTCCCTATAAGTCAAACCATCAAGTCCCGGTGGCATCCTAGTAAATCTTTTCTGCACTCTTTCTAGTTTAATAATATCCTTTCTATAATAGGGTGACCAAAACTGTACACAGTATTCCAAGTGTGGCCTTACTAATGTCTTGTACAACTTCATCAAGACATCCCAACTCCTGTATTCAATGTTCTGACCAATGAAACCAAGCATGCCGAATGCCTTCTTCACCACCCTATCCACCTGTGACTCCACTTTCAAGGAGCTATGAACCTGTACTCCTAGATCTCTTTGTTCTATAACTTTCCCCAACATCCTACCATTAACGGAGTAGGTCCTGGCCCGATTCGATCTACCAAAATGCATCACCTCACATTTATCTAAATTAAACTCCATCTGCCATTCATCGGCCCACTGGCCCAATTTATCAAGATCCCGTTGCAATCCTAGATAACCTTCTTCACTGTCCACAATGCCACCAATCTTGGTGTCATCTGCAAACTTACTAACCATGCCTCCTAAATTCTCATCCAAATCATTAACATAAATAACAAATAACAGCGGACCCAGCACCGATCCCTGAGGCAAACCGCTGGACACAGGCCTCCAGTTTGAAAAACAACCCTCTGTCTTCTGTCGTCAAGCCAATTTTGTATCCAATTGGCTACCTCACCTTGGATCCCGTGAGATTTAACCTTAGGTAACAACCTACCATGCGGTACCTTGTCAAAGGCTTTGCTGAAGTCCATGTAGACCACGTCTGCTGCACAGCCCTCATCTATCTTCTTGGTTACCCCTTCAAAAAACTCAATCAAATTCGTGAGACATGATTTTCCTCTCACAAAACCATGCTGACTGATCCTAATCAGTCCCTGCCTCTCCAAATGCCTGTAGATCCTGTCCCTCAGAATACCCTCTAACAACTGCACGTTCCCCTCCAAGTCACACACCATCCCGACTTGGAAATATATCGCCGTTCCTTCATTGTCGCTGGGTCAAAATCATGGAACTCCCTTCCTAACAGCATTGTGGGAGAACCGTCACCACACGGACTGCAGCGGTTCAAGAAGGCGGCTCACCACCACCTTCTCGAGGGCAATTAGGGATGGGCAATAAATGCCGGCCTTGCCAGCGACGCCCACATCCCGTGAACGAATAAAAAAAAACTTACCCACTACAGATGTCAGGCTCACTGGTCTGTAGTTCCCAGGCTTTTCCCTGCCGCCCTTCTTAAACAAAGGCACAACATTTGCTACCCTCCAATCTTCAGGCACCTCACCTGTAGCTGTCGATGATTCAAAAATCTCTGCTAGGGGACCCGCAATTTCATCCCTAACCTCCCATGACGTCCTGGGATACATTTCATCAGGTCCCGGAGATTTATCTACCTTGATGCGTGTTAAGACTTCCAGCACCTCCCTCTCTGTAATATGTACACTCCTCAAGACATCACTATTTATTTCCCCAAGTTCCCTAACATCCATGCCTTTCTCAACCGTAAATACCGATGTGAAATATTCATTCAGGATCTCACCCATCTCTTGTGGTTCCGCACATAGATGACCTTGTTGATCTTGATGGTTAATAACAGTGGTACTCTCATGTGCCTACATCTAAATGCAACACAATTAATACTTTTACCACCAAACATGACGTCCTTGATACAGCCAATGGATGCTGGTGTGATGACAGGGAATATTTGGTGTGAAAAATCATTGCCAAAAATGATTCTCACCTGTCATTTTCATTAGATGTTCTGCAGGAAATCCACACCATGCCTTCATCATGGAGATTCCACTGCCAACTGCTTTTGGTAATGCAACTTCATCCCACCAGCAGAGGAAGCAACTGCATCTGACACAATGAAGGATATCATACAGCACCGACAGCTAGCATTGAAGCAGTAAACCTCTGATGGCTTGAGTTCTCTTGTGACTGACAGCAGTTATGATTTTTGAATCCATTGTTGGTGTTGATAAAGAAGTACTGGGGGTGAAAATGGTCAAGGCCAGTAGCGTAAAATGAACTGATAGCGAATTGGCAGTTCAATTGTCTTTAACATCGAAGCCAATGGAAAAGAAAATCAGGGATAGTTTAAAATGAGCTGCTGGTTCGCTTTCAGCCCGTTTTTGAACTACTGACATTGATCAATTTCATTCCCCAGATGTCTGGATTGCTGACCAACTGGAAACTGTTGATCTGCGCAGAAGGATACAGCTATTACTGGGAGTGAGGGTGAGAAACAGGATCAAGCAAGTGGATCCAGTGAGCAGAGGAACCAGTACCCTCCATGGTTGTAGCATCTAATTATGTGCAATTACTGTGGAAGTGGATGACAACTAAGTCAGATGTCCTGATGGAACTTATCTCTGTGCTAAACAGAGCTGACAATTTTGTGGACTAATGTGGACGAAAACTACAATCACTGAATATTTTGCGAAGTGACTGAACTTTGCAAAGTTTGCACAGCACTCGGCATGGACACGACGGGCCGAATGGCCTCTTTCTGTGCTGTAACTTTCTATGATTCTATGATTTGCCTTTCAATAGTTGCTTTGATGTTTTATGGCATTTTTGAAGTGTTTCTGTAGTGTTTTCATGTGCAATTTCATTCAAATTGCTTATTTCAAACCACTTGGTAATTCAAATTTTTTTGAGCAAAAAGCTACTTTGAATTAAGAGAGGCAGACTGAGTCCATGAAATCTAAATGCACTGATCACTTCAGTAAAACATGCCTCGCAGCCAAGTCTTGAAGGTGAAAGCGTACAAACAGCAGCATCTGGCCACCAGCCCACACAAATATTGCCACTTGTTGAATACAGACTCAGCAAATATTCTCATCTCTCGTATAATGCAGAGAGAGCAATTTCATTCCTCCGTTTCTTCAATTATTTGTAGAATTTGTGGATCAAACAGTGCAGAGGATCCAATGGATTTCTATTAACCTCTGACAGGGGCCAATCCAGCTTAGCAACCATCTGCATGCTTGTAAAGAGTTAGAAAACAATTATTATTTTGCTCAGTGCCAGTTCATGGGAGTCCTTAGAATAGGACCTTAGACTCAGCTTAGTGCTATGTGGTAGGAGTCCCCGGAATGGGGCCTTAGAGTTGGCTCAGTACCAGACAGTAGAAATCGTTGGAACGGGACCTCAAACTCAGCAATTCTGACCCAATGTCATTCTATTGAGCAGGAGTTAAACAGATACTGTCACAACTTTCATTCATTTGTTTTACACATATAACAACTCCTACAAGATGCTTTGTTCCTGTGAGGTCTTTTACTCCAAGAAATACTGCATATGTGTGGGCTCTTCTACATGATAAATGTTTGATACAGCTCCTTTGATATTTTTGTGAATCAAATTTATGAAGCAGTGAAATGTCAGCAATTTCTGGAGCAAATCAAAGTAACAGCATCGAACCTGGATCTCAGGATCAAACTGAGCTGCATCTGAGGCCCCCAGGCTCTGAATCAGGAGGAATAGGGTTGAACCAAGTCTGAGACCACTCTGGCACTGAATTGGGAAGGTGATGCTGAGCTGAATCTACATCTTCAGGTTCCAGATCAGGGGGATGTGGCTAAGCTGAGTCTGAGCCCAATTGGTGGATGAAGCTGAGGTAAGTCTAAGCTCCCAGGCTCCAAATCAGGTCCAATTTGGAGAAATTCAGTTTAGCTTTGATTCCTTCTTCAGAGAGATGCATCATCCCTTCGCATGCACATGCATCCGTATCTTCTCTTTATATACACACCCATACTTCACACCACCTCAGTTTCCTACTATCATGCAGGCACCAGTGTCTAAACTCACACCATCAAGGACAAGTTTCTGCTTGCTGTTTTCAGTGTCTGGATTTAGTCTGATATCAGCAGAGATGAATGTTTCCAATCTTTGGTGGGCTGGAAATGCATTGATAACTTGAGTGTTGGTCATTTGATTGCAAGTGCCATCTGTGCAGGATCCTTTGCAGTGTCTGGTCACTCGCAGTCGTATCCAATCCCTCAGTAGGATCAAGGTTTGGTAGTTATATGCTCTCACCACTCACTGACGAAAAGCAGGAAGGTGCCTGGATCGAACCCAGATATGAGATGAATATCACTCTCTCTCGCTCTTTTTCTCTACCTCTCTCGTGTGTCTATCTCTTCATGTAGGGTAAATTTTCACTTCTATCACCTGGCGTTAATGGGGCGGTAATGGCTTCAAAATGGAGTCAGTAGCCCTACCGCCCCGTCAATACTGACGAAGAGGCCGGCGACATATTGAAAGGGACCTACTGCTGGCCGCCTAAAGGGCTTGCCTATCTCAGGCATTAGGCCCATTTTAATATGTAAATCGGGGTCCTAGGATCCTGATTGCCATTTTAGGTCGGAACTGGTCGAAGCATGCGCCATGCGTACTCCGAGCAATTCAATGGGCGACAGAGCTGAAGAAGCCTAGCCAAGGTAAGTTTGGAATTATTTTTGTAATCTGGGCCACTGCCACCCCTGGACTCCCACACCCCCGCACTCAAGTTGCTGGCAGCAGGGGTGGCCCAATATTCGGGGGCCTCAATCCGGCGATCTACATTGTGATGTCCGTTTAGTGCCCTGCAGCTCGCCGGCCCAATGTTAATGATGCTGGTTCCTCAAAATCGCAGCGTCCTCTTCACCAGAGGTTCAGGCAATTACTGATTGGTCGCCCAAAAGTCAAAATCAACCCCTCTCTTTCTGTCTCTGCACCTGTCATCCTATGTGTATATGTCTCCCTGTGTGTCTCTTTCTCTTTCTATCTCTGTATCTGTCTCTCTCTTTGTGTGTGCCTCTTTCTGACTCTTTGCATCTGTGTCTGTCTCCCTGTGTGTCCCTCTCTGTCTTTATCTTCCTGTCTGTCTGTCTGTCTATCTATCTCTCTCTGGCAGTTCAGAAAAATCTGGAGATATATTAGAGTAGGCACTTTATGCAAGGCTACAGTGTGAGCTGAGTGGGCTATATGCAATAAAGCCATGGCACTGCCCTATTCAAACATCAAACAACATGTTATAAATGAGAAAACATGGTGACAAGCTAGAGAATAAATGGATAATACATTAATAAATCTAAAAATATTTATTCGTCCTCGTGCATCATGATCAATTAATGTCCCCATATCCTAAATTCAAATTTAACCTGTCTCGTCAACATTCAGCTGCTGTGATTTGCTCCTTCTATTGAATAGTTTGTCTCTGTCACCACTAATCAGTGGGGTATATAAACATAAAATAAACTGACAATGACATCGATACAGTACTGGCAGTAAAAGGAGGAAACACATTTATTTGATACAAACGATCACCATGAGGTTTTGTGACAGGTCCTGGTTTATTCTCCAACCCAATGTACGATTAGAGAAGAATCTACGTGCACCAACAAATTCATGTTAACTTCTAAATTCACATCTGCAGAAAAGTCATGTGTTGCTCACTCATTCCAAGGCACACAAAGGTAGATGGGCATTCAGCAGGAAGTCTCTAACTAATCTCATAAATCTGCATTATTGTCTTTCTCCTCCCAATGAAACCCATTCCAGAATTACAAACATACTTCAAGTCCCTTGCTCTGTACTAGCCTCAGGAAAGCAGCTCCACTCTTACATAAAATGCAGTGGCTGAGCAATGTTAGGGAATGATTAAATAGATGCATCATTTTGTAATAGAACACCTGGGGCAGTGCATGACACACACTACAGCCAATTACATACTAACCAAGGTAAACACGCAATGTCTCAGATGTATGCATACTGTCCTGGGTGTACACATGCTGTTGTTCCGAATATACACCAACTGTTCCAGGTGTACACATGTTATCTTGGATGCATACACACTGTCCCACATTCTCCCGGGACAGTGCATGTACATCTTGGTGTGACCCTTGCACTATCCCAGGCCTTTCTTGGTGCGGTGACTCCAATGCGGATAGCTGACTCTGCCCTGAATGATGAGAAAATCTGAGGCACCCCCCCTCCCCACTACATTAAGATTCTTTTAGATATGGTTTGTAAAAACTCAGAGCAGCTCAGCTGTTAAGTTAAAGAGAGAGAGTGCAACCTTGCGAATATGCTGATTAAATGCAGTCTAATCAGGTCGTTTATCAATGACCTGTTACTCAGTCAAGTGAAAGTTCTGAAGGCAATTGCATTAAGGAGCCTTTAATCATCCATAGGCCTTGTGGGACCTGATCAATGATCATGTCTTTGGGGCCCCATAATCCTTCCATCATCATGGTTTCTGATCGTACAGAACTCACTTCAAAGGCTAGTTCCATCTGAACTGCCCTGCATGTCAGTGGAATGACTTTGAAGGACATATGTTTGAAGTTAGCTGAACCCACTTTCTGAAAATGTTGTCTCTTTCCTTCCTCCCACCTCTATCTTTTCGCAATCACAGATTTCTGCCATGCACACAAAAAGAAGAAATCTAAGAGCAGACACATACACACAGAGTCTACATTTATACATTTTCTTTCCCAGGAACACTAGCAATGGTACAATTAGTAACACCATCACCTCTGAGTAAGAAGGTTGAGGGTTTGAAGTTCACTCCAGGAATTTAAGTTCATAATCTAGGCAGACACTCCAGTGCATCACTGAGAGTGTGTTGCATTGTCGATGGTGCAGACATTCAGATCAGATATTAATCTGAGGTGCCGTCTGCCTGTTCCAGTGTTTCAAATAATGTTAAAGATGTCATAGCACTACTTGAACAGGGAGTGAGCCTTTGGCTTAGTTGTAGCCTTCTTATCTCTGAGCCAAAAGGTGCAGGGTTTGAACCCTGCTCTAGACAGTCCCAGTGAGTGGAGACTGGAGTTCTGGCCTTAAATTCAGGGATGGCATCCAGACGTGTCTGGTAGATGTGGATGGCCCCCCTCATCATATGGGTTGTGGGAGCCCATAAAATCCTTTCCACCATACAGGACGAACCACCCTATCGGCTGGTATAAAGATAGTTGTGGTCATGGTAGAAGCATTCACGTTGCGTCTATCAGACTGTTAATCAGCCTACGGATCCTTCCACTACTTCACACTATTCTAAAAGGGAAAGTGTGAAGATACAAAAACAACTATTTAAACAATTCAATGCAAAGTTATGCAAAATATGTGAAGGGCTTTGGTGAACTTTCTGAGAGATGTGATAATGTGATACCGTATACAAATGCAAGTCTATCCATTAAAACAATAATAATTTGAAATAACAATTTTAATTATTCACCTGGGTTCCTACAATTCTCTTCAAATAATCTGAGATATAATACTGTTCACGATTTGCCAGCCTAGGTCCCTGCACCCACCTCTGGGCTGGTGGCTCACCCTAGTATTGGAAGTTCCAACTACAATCGGGGCACTGATACACTAATCTTGAATAGTCAGAGCACCAACTGTAATCAGAAATACCCTCTGAACACTAGGACAAACTCCTTTGAGTTTCCATTTATTTTAATCCATCTGAGATGTTGCTTTTAGGAGTTAGGAGTCAATCCCAGTTGTCCATTACAGTTTAATGTAAATTCAGGGGTCGACAGTTTTACTGACCCCAGGATCGATATTCACAGGTGTGAAAATTACAAATAACAATTCACACACGTTCATGCAAAGCCCAAAGGAAACATCTATGCCCAGGAAGCAGTAGAGAGAAGGGCCAGGAGGCTGATCCCTTGTGTCAGAGGATAGACTTATGAGAAAAAGATTTTAAAAACTTGGGACTCTTCAGTCTTGGAAGGTGATGAATGAGGTAGAACCTTATAGAGGTATATCAGATACTAAGTGGAATAGAAAAGATAACCATGAGCGCTATTTCAAGTTAAATAATGACTGCAAGACAAGGGTATATAAATACGAACTGGTAAAAGGCAAGTTCAGGTCTGTTGTCAGGAAGCATTTAACAAAAAGAATGATTAGACCTGGAATAGGTTCTGGGTAGGGTAGTGGAGGCTACAACTCTGCAATCATTTGAGAGACAGTTAGAGAGTGTGATGGGGAGACTATGTAAGTTCCAATGGAAGGATGAGCTGAATGGGCCAAAAGGCCTCCTTCATCTGTACTTAGCATTGTGATTAATAAGAGTTAATCAGCAGCAGCATGCTGTAATTCGGAATGAATTTGAGAACTTTGCCCTGAATTTAACTCACACACTGCTCCAGAAATGAAACCAAGGGTATTTTAACTTCTGGGCCTCAAATAAATCCGGCTAGCCGACTTCCCACCGGTGCCTGCAACCCTTATGAATTATGGGTTTCCACAGAGCCAAATACATTGCTGTAACTCATTACTGCTTCTGAGGGGTCCTCAATACAGTTTATCAAACATTATGTGCACAATTTCATATGATCTCTGAAAAAAATTGTGCTAAAAGGTTTTGTAACACCTTTATTAGCACAATTTTTTTCAGATATTATCTGAAATCATTAAATAAAATGGGTGTTATTTCTCTGACCAGCTCAGTGTGTGCAGATTGTTACAAAACTTGTTTGTTGCAGAGATGTTCAGGGTTTGTGTATCACCACAATAAACAGCTGCAGAGATTAATGTCTCTGGCATCAAGAAAGATAGATAGTACATAACAGAGGGATTCGTACTGAGACAGAAACAGAGATTCACAAGAGTTTAATTTAGCAGCTTGAACGATTTCTATGAAACAAATCCCTCTTAATTCTTAATTTAATATGTAAAGAACAGCAATCTGTTATTGGATTTTTGTGTCTTATGTTGATTCTCTAACTGTTTGTGCTCTGCCTGTGTTTTGGGGCAAAGTGTAGGTCAAGGAGGCTGATGTGGCGCTCTCATCTTAAACTCCACAGGGTGGGTGACAGGGGGCTATTGTAGATTCTAGGGGGAGGAGGAGGCTCTTACTGTAAATCCCACAGGGTGGAGTGCTTCCATTATAAATTCCTTGGGGGCTGGAGATCCTACCACAAACTCCATGGAATCCCACCATAAACTCAGTGATGGGGCAGGGGGAAAGGAGTCTTCCTCCAAAACTCCCATGGGGAGATGAATGAGGGCTCCCACCATAAACTCAATAGGGAGAATGTAGGTCTTCTGCCATAAACTATGTAGGAGGAGGGGGCTACCATCATAAATTCCATGGGGGCAGAGGGGATTCTACTTTAACCTCAATGGAGAGGGGAACGAAGCTGTACCATAAACTTCATAGGAATAGGAGACTCCCACTGCAAAGTCCATTAGAAGGGAGGCTCCCATCAAAAACATCATTAGGAGGCCAAAGGGGGCTCCCGCTATAAATTCTTTGGGGTTGCAGCTGTACAAAAAACTCCAAGTGGGAGTGGGTTGTTCCTGCTATAAACTCCCTGGTGGATGAGATTCCCTTAATAAACTATGGAGAGGGGCTGAGGAAATTCTGCCATAAATTCCATCGAGAGGGGGGTGGCATCTCACGCTACAAACTACATAGGAGATGGGGATGCCTACCATAAACTCCATGGGTGGATGTGTTTTCCCACCATAAACTCCATGGGGAGAGGCATAGGAATATGCCATCAACTCCAGGGGCGGGGGGATCTCCCACTTTATTCTTCATTTAGGGAATGGGGAATGGAGCACCCCCCCCCATTACTATTAACCAAGTGGGAAAGGGGAGAGGGTTCTATCATAAACTCCATAGGAGAGGCTGGGTTCCCACTATAAACTATATGGGGAAGAATGGGGAATCTATGTGGGGAAATGGGGTACATCATGAACTCCCTGGGGACTGACATCATAAACTCTATGGGGACTCCCATCTTACACTCTCTGGGGATTCACATCTTACACTCCATTGGGACACATCATAAATTCCATGGGGACTCACATCTTACACTCCTTGGGGACTCACATCTTACACTCCTTGGGGACTCACATCTTACACTCCTTGGGGACTCACATCTTACACTCCTTGGGGACTCACATCTTACACTCCTTGGGGACTCACATCTTACACTCCTTGGGGACTCACATCTTACACTCCTTGGGGACTCACATCTTACACTCCTTGGGGACTCACATCTTACACTCCTTGGGGACTCACATCTTACACTCCTTGGGGACTCATATCATAAACTCTGTGGGGACTCATATCATAAACTCTGTGGGGACTCACATCTTACACTCCGTGGGGACTCACTTCATAAATTCCATGGGAAGGATTGCGTCAAAAATGATTGTCTCCCACCATTTGTGTCCTTTCTAGACCCGTATAGGGTAGATTTTGATTTTGTGCCATAGTGTAAAATAGATGATAGCGAATCGGCTTCAATGGAAATAAAATTCGGGAAAGATGTAAAATGGGCTGCCGATTCACTATCTCCTGTTTTACACTATCGCAGAAAGTCAAAATCTGCCCATCTGAGGTCTGCATCTCGTGCTGTGAATAACTATGTGAATCATCTTACACCTGAAAATTGGGTACGATTTGCACTTGACCATAGTAGGGTTTTCATCTGTTTTTAACCGTTTACAACTGGTTTAGATCTGAGCCTGAAAATTGGCCCCAGTAGCTTGCGATGCAAGCTCTTTTTGTTTTTTGAGACCAGGATTCTAACATTCATTCTTTTTCCGTCATTGTAGGTGTGAAAGAACAGCTTGTCAGCATTGCCCGTGGCCCAGAACAAGGTGGTACCTAACAGCATCCTGTGTCCCTATCATCAACGTTTGCACACACCAGCACAGCTACACAAATCCTAGAGGATGCGGGTAGTGAGCTTGAGAAGGTACCACCAGGTGAGTCACAGTGTACAGGTGAGGAGGTCCAGTAGTCTGCTGCCCAAATGGCCACGTGGCTGCCACTACTTGCTCCTGTAGTTTGAGAAATGCAGCAGTGCAGTGAAATTAGGTCACCATGTCACGTTACTGTTGATATTCAATGGAGACAGAAGCTTGGGACAGGCTTCTGGGATACATTAACAGGAGTTCGAGACAGTGGGATTAGGTGCCTAAAGTGGGGATAAGAACCCAGAACATGGAGACTGAGGCCTTGGACAGGTGATTTGGACACAGGCACGGGGTCTTTTGCACGAGAAAAGGCATCTTAAACACAGAAATGACAAAACAAACTTCCACAAGAGGGATAGGACCAGCTGTCTTGTCCTTATAGGAAGCAGGAAATGCATTAAGTATAGCCACCATCCCAGCATCTGGTGATAGCTCCCAATTATTGAAAAGAGGGAAAATTCAAAAGCCTGCAGTAGTACATTTCGCTGCAATCGATCGGTCAAACATAGTGCTCTACTTTCGGTAATATTACTTCAGCTAACCTCTGCTGGCATCACCAGCTGCATCTGACCTGCACTTGTGCCGCAAGCTGTATTTAACGTATGTTGGACCCAAACCCCAAGTGATTGATGATATCACAGAGAATAAAGTCATATCATTACAACCCCCATCCCTGATTATCAAAAAGAATTATAAAGAAGAGTTAAATAAAGTACAAAGCTAACACTCCAGCCATGACTGGAGATGGGTTGGTCCCTTTAAGATAGAGTCTTTCAGGAACAAACAAAACAAATACTGTGTCTTTAAGACAGAGCGTAAGACAGATGTTGGCATTACCACGACTCACCGAGGTGTCGGATAAATCAATCACAGCCCCGTAAATTGATCACACCTCAAACAGCCTGCAGCTGATTAATGAACTTGGGCCCTATCCCTCTGCAGCTCACTGCATGCAAATGGCTTTGATATCATTTATCTTCTGTCAGCGCAGGTGATCAATGAGGTAATAGATGGCACAGCTGGGATTACCTGCACAATAGAAATAGCAGGCAGTATAATTCTAAAACACCAATGGTAAAGAAGAAGCAGGGAAATAAATTACAGCATCAAAGAGCTTACTATACAATAAAAAGCACTAGAATGACTGAAATGTCTTCCTTTTGACTGAGTCAGATCAAGTGTTCTTAAATGACCGAACTGTGAGCAGCTGCTAACTTCCAAACAAAACTCCAGTTTCCAAACATTCTGAAGCTTGAATGACGTTGTGACAATCTCTTTTAAGTAATCTGCTTTACCTGTAACTGGGAGTGTTTTAAATGAACATGACTACAGGTGTGTTACCCTCCACTGTCAAATAGTCTGACATCATTCACTGTGTAGACTCACACATAAAGAATAGCCTTTTGGACACGGTACTGGAGGGCTGTTGGTGTGTAATGGGCCAGTCCCCGAACTGGCGTCAGCATTGTCAGGAGAAATAGAGCTGCAAATTGGCAAAAGGATGTTTTAAATATTTTAGAGGCACACAATTATAATCGGGAAATAATTTTGCCAACAAAACTCTTGGCTTCAACACACCATCATAAAGGGACACTCCATCTGTAAGAACATAAGAAATAGGGGCAGCAGTAGGCCATCCGGCCCCTGAGCCTGCTCCGCCATTCAATAAGATCATGGCTGATCTTCGACCTCAACTCCACTTTCTCGCCCGATCTCCATATCCCTTGATTTCTCTAGAGTCCAAAAATTTATCTATCTCAGCCTTGAATATACTCAACGACTAAGCATTCTCAGCCCTCTGGGGTAGAGAATTCCAAAGATTCACAACCCTCTGAGTGAAGAAATTCCTCCTCATCTCAATCTTAAATGGCCGACCCCTTATCCTGAGACCATGCCCCCTAGTTCTAGACTCTCCAGCCAGGGGAAACAACCTCTCAGCATCTACCCTGTCAAGCCCCCTCAGAATCTTATATGTTTCGATGCGATAAATTGAAAATAAATTTTTATCAGTTTATTTAACACACACACAAAAATAAAGAAGAAAGTAAAGGAGTGCAACCTAACACAAGCTGCGTGACAGGCTGTCCGACTAAGACAGAGGTCCTGATTTCGAGGGCCTCTGCTCCAACATTTGCAGCAATACACTTACTGCCCTGTTTCTGGTCGCTGGTATATTTGGTGGGCTTTTCCTAGGGCAGTCCTGGCTCCCGCCTGTTTCAAGTGGGAGACTACTTATAATATGCTAATCGCAATCATATCATTTATGTAGGACCCCACTGTGATTTTGGGCGGAGTGTGCATCACGCAAGCTTCGCCCATTGGTGCCAGGCATTGAGTGGCCTTAAAGGGACCGCTGCAAGCCGCTCAGAAAAAGGCGTCTCTGCGTTTTTTTTTAAAGGTTTTTATGGGGCTAGGCAGAGCACAAATGCTCCTCCTGGCCCCATAAGAATCTTATGGTCCCCTGCTGGCCTGTCCATACCCATGATTGCTGCTCCTTCTTGCAGATAAAACTTCTGATATGGCTCCACATTAGACCGGCTGAAATTCTTGTCTCCCACTCGATCGGCAAACTGCCTGTGAGCACTGGTTTTGCACTTGCAACTTGCTGGTCGTAAGCAAATGATGCCCAGTGCTCAAAATGGCTCGGACCTAGTTGAAAGGCAAAGACTGAGTGATAGATAAAGAAAAAGAGACAGAGAGAAAGTGGAAGACTGACAGACAGACAGATAGACAGGCAGGCAGAGATGCCAACAAGCTCTCCATTATGACACATAACATTGGAGTGCATGCTTTTGGATTAAACCAAGACTGACATGGTTTACTTCTTCTTTGGAAACTTATTGCTATTTTTTATTTTTAAAGTATAGACATCCTCACATCCTCGTGTATTGCACGAACTGACATGATTACTGTCACAGATTCAAATAAAGGAGTATATTTGCCGGATCTTGTAAACCATTAGGAACACTGTTACATTTCATAAATTCCTTTAACATTGTGTTACTATCACTGAAGGTGATTTTTCCCCCCCTTTACTAAAGTACTGGTACAAAAATAATGAAAGTGGAAAAAATGAAAAACCTCGTTAAGGGCAGGAAAATAGGGCCACCCAGGATTTATTGGGGCGTCCAACCTGATGCCCACTGCAACACATCTGCACTCAATCGTGGTCGTCGGTTCAAACCCCACTGGCTGTATGGAGCTGCGGCTTGATGTGCAGTACATGAGATGTTAATGTAATCTCTTTGCAGAACTAACTTACACTATCAGCATAATAAGGTATAGATGTGGGGCAAACCTCTGCTACGTCCACACACTGTAAATCATACTGTCAGCACATTGATTGTTAGTGCTTTCTTTTTTAATATATTAGTGGTAATTTTCTGACTTTTGACAGGGAGTCTCACCCCTGAAAGCGCATGTCGAAAATCTTAAATAATTCGAAAAGCACAAGCAGTGTGTTCCAGAACATCTGATATGTACTCTCAGTGGGCGAGGCTCCCATCTGGGCCCACAGGTTGGAAATTTACCCAATTGTAATATGGTACTGCACTACAGTGTGACTTCTCGGCAATGCTTTCTGGTCGCCCTTACCTCCAGACCAGTCTTTTTTTTTAATTCATGGGATGTGGGCATCGCTGGCAAGGCCAGCATTTATTGCCCATCCCTAATTGCCCTTGAGAAGGTGGTGGTGAGCCGCCTTCTTGAACCGCTGCAGTCCGTGTGGTGAAGGTTCTCCCACAGTGCTGTTAGGAAGGGAGTTCCAGGATTGTGACCCAGCAACGATGAAGGAACACGATATATTTCCAAGTCGGGATGGTGTGTGACTTGGAAGGGAACATGGAGGTGGTGGTGTTCCCATGTGCCTGCTGTTCTTGTCCTTCTAGGTGGTACAGGTCGCGGGTTTGGGAGGTGCTGTCGAAGGAGCCTTGGTGAGTTGCTGCAGTGCATCCTGTGGATGGTACACACTGCAGCAACAATGCACCGGTGGTGAAGGGAGTGAATGTTTAGGGTGGTGGATGGGGTGCCAATCAAGTGGGCTGCTTTATCTTGGATGGTGTCGAGCTTCTTGAGTGTTGTTGGAGCTGCATTCATCCAGGCAAGTGGAGAGTATTCCATCACACTCCTGACTTGTGCCTTGTAGATGGTGGAAAGACTTTGGGGAGTCAGGAGGTGAGTCACTCGCCACAGAATACCCAGCCTCTGACCTGCTCTTGTAGCCACAATATTTATATGGCTGGTCCACTTAAGTTTCTGGTCAATGGTGACCCCCAGGATGTTGATGGTGGGGGATTCGGCAATGGTAATGCTGCAGAATGTCAAGGGGAGGTGGTTAGACTCTCTCTTTTTGGAGATGGTCATTGCCTGGCACTTGTCTGGCGCAAATGTTACTTGCCACTTATCAGCCCAAGCCTGGATGTTGTCCAGGTCTTGCTACATGCGGGCTCGAACTGCTTCATTATCTGAGGGGTTATAAATGGAACTGAACACTGCAATCATCAGTGAACATCCCCATGTCTGACCTTATGATGGAGGGAAGGTCATTGATGAAGCAGCTGAAGATGGTTGGGCCTAGGACACTGCCCTGAGGAACTCCTGCAGCAATGTCCTGGGGCTGAGAAGATTGACCTCCAACAACCACTACCATCTTCCTTTGTGCTAGGTATGACTCCAGCCACTGGAGAGTTTTCCCCCTGATTCCCATTGACTTCAATTTTACTAGGGCTCCTTGGTGCCACACTCGGTCAAATGCTGCCTTGATGTCAAGGGCAGTCACTCTCACCTCACCCCTGGAATTCAGCTCTTTTGTCCATGTTTGGACCAAGGCTGTAATGAGGTCTGGAGCCGAGTGGTCTTGGCGGAACCCAAACTGAGCATCGGTGAGCAGGTTATTGGTGAGTAAGTGCCGCTTGATAGCATTGTCGACGACACCTACCATCACTTTGCTGATGACTGAGAGTAGACTGATGGGGCTGTAATTGGCCAGATTGGATTTGTCCTGCTCTTTGTGGACAGGACATACCTGGGCAATTTTCCACATTGTCAGGTAGATGCCAGTGTTGTAGCTGTACTGGAACAGCTTGGCTAGAGGCGCGGCTAGTTCTGGAGCACAAGTCTTCAGCACTACAGACGGGATGTTGTCGGGGCCCATAGCCTTTGCTGTACCCAGTGCACTCAGCCGTTTCTTGATATCACGTGGAGTGAATCGAATTGGCTGAAGATTAGCTTCTGTGATGGTGGGGACATCAGGAGGAGGCCGAGATGGTCATTCTGCAATCACTGATGATGACATTATAGGAACATAGGAATTTGGGAACATATTTAGCCCTTCGAGCCTGTTCTGCCACTCAATGAGATCATGGCTGATCTGTGACCTAATTCCATATACCCGCCATAACCCCAAATCCCTTAACATCCTTGGTTAACAAAAATCTATCAATCTCAGGTTTAAAATTAATAATTGAGCTAGCATCAACTGCATATGCGGAAGACAGTTCCAAACTTCTACCACCCTCTGCGGGTAGAAGTGTTTGCTAACTTCACTCCAGAAAGTCCTGGCTCTAATTTTTAGGCTATGTCCCCTAGTCCTAGACTCTCCAACCAAAGGAAATAGTTTCTCTCTATCTACCCTATCAGTTCCCCTTAATATCTTGAAAACTTCAATCAAATCACCCGTTAATCTTATAAATTCCGGGGAATTCAACCCTAGTTTGTGTAATCCCTCCTCGTAATTTAACCCTTGGAGTCTAGGTATCATTCTAGTAAATCTACGCCGCACTCCCTCCACGGCTAATATATCCTGCGTTTTCGATTCATTAATAACAGAACACCAAAATAATTACAAAAAAACTGAAACTAGGTTTGAAAAATGCAGATTGTGTGACAGGTTAGCTGTATTCTTTGTTTAAGAGAGAAAATTACCAAATGAGCACAATGCAAAGACAAACAAGCACAGCTTTCTGAAGCTGACAGACTGCATCTTCCAGAATGCAAAGAGAAACCATTAAGGACATTATTATTTATGAAACTCTTTCTGTGTATTTGCCCACATTTTTATAAACAGTATTATCACATTGGGTCTCTTGCACTGGCTGCAATCAAACTCTTTACAGAATAAACCTATAGTTTGATCAAGAAGGACTCTGTTGTTTATTTAAGTGGTAACATCTGCACCAGGAATATGTGAGGTAATAAACCTGTTCTCTCACTCTGACATTAAATCCAACTGCAAGATGTGTACATAACTATGGACAATCCAGTTTAGGAAATGCAGGTTAACATTGTTCTAAGGCTAAAATAAAGATGAAGTGCAAAATGTGACATTATGGCAAGTGTAAGGAGGTAATGGATGGTATCCAGAGCTGGCAATTCCCAGTCAGAACTGGCCCTTAAAATGGGCAATGTCCAGCCAAGACTGGCCCTTATCCTCAAACAGTGAACAATCAACAGGCAGGTCTTAAAATAATGCTAAAAGCAAAATAGTGCAAATGCTGGCAATCTGAAATAAAAACAGAAAATGTTTTTCTCTCCATAAATGCTGCCTGCCCTGCTGAATGTTTCCAGCATTTTCAGTTTTTGCTTAAAATGATGCTGATTGGAAAATCTAGGCTTTAGAGCAAATTTGTGGGTTCCTTTAAAACTGATTTTTTTTTCCTGTTGTACTCTGACAATATTTTACTTACTCCCTTAAGATTCTTCCCACCACTGCCACGAGCAACAAGTTCCAGCAAGGAGCCAATCCCAAATTCCTGATTAAGTTGATTTGTTGTGCCTCATCAAGTGCCAAATGCAGAATGTCTCAGTTCTGCTCCCCTAATGTTTTACTGAAGTCAGTGCTTGTGGTGCTGCTGCTTAGCTGTGATATGTTCTATTTAAATAGCTTTGTTGTGTCACCTGCCCTGTTGATTCAGATGAGTGGAGATTAATCAGTGTTTCTGCTGTTTTGTCTCTATGCACAGGTTATAAACACAACACAATGTAAAACAGCGCAGCAACATCCTTGGCAACATCTGGACCCATGTAAACAAAATTCTCTGTGATAATCAGTAGAAACTAACTGTACAGCATCCATCGACTCACTGCACCTTCCTAAAAACAACCTAACCACTGTCACTTAATCACAGGATGGTAATTCCATTGTTTATGGGAGAGGGCCGACTCTGATACCACAGGTTACTGATTGAATCATGTGTGGAAGTGTTGTCCAATTGTGTAAAAGGGCAGAGGGCTGTGTCCAACACAATATAGGTTACTGATTCCATTGTGCACATGGGGAGAGGGCCAATTCTAACACAGTACAGGTTAACGATTCCATTATATAAATGGGGAGAGGGCCGATTCCAACATAGTACAGGTTACTGATTCTACTGGGTATATGGGGAGAGGGCCAACTCCAGTATAGCACAGGTTACTGATTCCATTGTGTGTGGGGGGAAAGGGCTGGCTGAGTTTTGCTAGACCCTTGAGCTTTGCTCCTTTCAGGCCCCGGAACCATCGCTTACTCCACATCATTCTTTCTCAAGACCTCACAACTGTGGAACTCCTTATCTCCCTTGGTCTTCCCTTCCCCATACAATCCAAAACCATTATCACTGCTTCCTGATTCATCTAATCTTCTCTCATATTCTATTCCATCTTGATGGTGACCTGCACTATGAATCTTGGCCCTTCACTTAGGTTTCTCAATAATTTAAAAACTTCTGTCAGTTATTTCTTTAAACTGAAAGTGAACACTGCAAATCACTGAGTTACATTGAGCCTACAGCACAGAACAGGCCATTTGGCTCAACTGGTCTATGCCGGCGTTTATGCTCCACACGAGCCTCCTCCCTCCCTACTTCATCTACCCCTATCAGCATACCCTTCTATTCCTTTCTCCTTCGTGTGCTTATCTAGCTTCCTCTTAAATACATCTATGCTATTTGCCTCAACTATTCCTTGTGGTAGTACATTCCACATTCTCACCATTCTTTGAGTGAAGAAGTTTCTCCTGAATTCTCTATTGGATTTATTAGTGACTGTCTTATATTGATGACCTCTAGTTTTGGACTCCCCCACAATCATCCCATAATTATCCAACTAACAAACAATTAGTCTCCACTTACCTGTGTGACATATATCTATCATTCTGGAGCTCATTATCAAAATCAAGTAGAGTGGCATCTTGGGATATCAGCTGTTTGCTACACGACAATGCATCTTTCTTTAGCTTCAGGAGTCCTGTACAGAACTTAGCTCCCATTTCTTCCAGCTCCCTAGTTCCAATCTGGAAACCCTGTCAGCAAAAATAATTTTTCAATTGTTGTCTTGGATATTTATGGCACAATTTAACACATTTTATGCTGCTTTCACAGTCACTTTCATGGATCTGGAGCTGCAGTGCTCATCAGTAAAAAAAGTGACCGGATGGGACTGTGATTTGCTTTGATGCGATGCTTCTTATTCACCACCTGCTATCATTACTGTAAAATGTCTGCTGGCATGAGGGGATGTTCTGCATGACTAAATAGACTGCCATTTATTGTTACCGTTTCTATTTGTGAGGGCTAAACCGCCAATTTCACAAACATGCTGATGAGCTCCAATGAACTCTTGTTGCTCCTCAATGGTGACTCTGTCCATAGGCTGCAGGTCTGACACTCATTTACTCTGCAATTTTACACCTTGTAAAGTAACCATGTTGTGGTTGAACTCCAAGCATTACCCACAGAAGAATCAATATCGGTTTGTGATCATTATTGTTCTGGAGCCACATTTTCCTCTGTTGGAGAAAAATGGGAGAAATTATGGGCCAGAAATCACGCAGAGCAGCATTGCTTGATTTTGAACTTTAAAAAAATTGTGTGCTATCAACCCAGCCTCTGAACAGCGTGAGTTGACGCGCCTGGAACAGTCCGTGAGAATCGAAGACGTGTGCACAAAATCTGTCAGGAAGAGAAGTCAAGCCCACAGATTCAGACTGCATTGCTCAAGCAGGCAAGCGGACTTCATTCATTTAAAGTTAGTATTCTGGATGTCATTGTAAATAAAAAAAATAATTTTTTAAAATAAAAAGCCAAAGAAATAACTGAATTAAATTAAAGAGACAGAAGGGAAAAACAAAAAAAAATTAAATGTTTTAATTTTAAAAAATTTTAATGACCAAAAACTATTAAAATAAGGAGTAATATGAGACTTCACATTTTTAAAATTTAATTTTTAGTTGTTCGGCAGTCATAAGACTAACCGCGCTTTTAAAACTTAATTTAGACCTGGGATTTTTAAGCGGACCTGTTTGATGGCGTAATTAATTACTTTTCAGCTGGGCAGACGAGCAAGTTTGTGCTTTTTCAATGATTTCTCTGATTGCAGCGTGCGATTGCCCTTTAATTCGAAGCTGTCAAATCGTTGGCGAACCAACAGAAGCTCACTATTTCCGCATTTTAGTGCACATGTGCAAATGCGGGAACTTGCTCCTTCGATTCAACATTAAAAATGGAGAGTGCTGTTGAGCTCCTCCGTTATTTCAGAAGCAATTTCTGGCCCTCTATATTTTAATCTAAATATGCAACGTGGTAATGAAATTGTGTGAATGTAGAGTTTATAGACATTTTCAATTCCTGAGAATGTGACCTCATTAGTGGGAACAAAAAAGTAGCCAGTTTTTCATCTGGGCGTGGATCATACAATTTTTGTGAGGAGTGGATTGGATAAGTGCATTGTGCAGATCAGACATGCAGGCACTGGTCACCGCTGAAAAGGAGTAATGTCAACAGGCTTTTGGTGGGGGAAAGAGACAACAGGCATGGCATGGAGTTACAGTTAGAGCCAAAACAGGCATCAATTCTAAGAGGGTGGTGGGAGGTCCAGAAACAGATGTTTTACTTAAAGAAGAGCACAAAAGTAGAAATCAAGTCTATAGCATGTAAAAATCAGTTTCTCTTTTTGTTCATTTTCATGAATCCATTCTTGGAGTTGTTGAGTTGCGCCAAATATGGACAGATAGCGACTCTGAGAAAGGCAGTGTTGTTAATGCACTGCACCACCTGGTCCCTATCAGAAAGGAAAAACATTCATTCATCTGTAGGTGAAGGTTGGAACCCATGCCCCAAAGGAGAAAGAGCAGCAAATAGCACCACTTTATATAATATCTGAAATATATTATATGATTAAATAATATGAAACTGTGATCACAAACAACTCAGGTTTAGTATTCAACCCCCCCAAAATACTGCCTTAATTCTTCATTCTGGCTGGGAGGAGAAGCAGATATCAACACTTTACAGCAGCTCACAGGTAACCTCAGCTACTCTTTTCAATTGACTCACAGCATTGGTGGTAATAGGGCTGTGTGTTTTCAATCTGTTAATGGATGGCTGGTTCTTTCTCATGTGTGCGTTCTACTGGACTGTTAATGAGTTCTTCGGGTCTGTTGGTGCTTTCTACTGGTCTGTAGATCTATTCGGGTTTTTACTAATCACGAAGTGCTTGCTATCAGTCCATTAGTGCTTTCTGCTAATCTGTTAGTACTTCTTACTGGTCTGTTAGTATTTTCCACTGGTATGTTAGCATTTTCTAATGATATGTTCTCTCCACATCTCCCTCCCCAGAGTTCTGCATCTCTCCCTTTTGCTGCAAAAGACATATTGGCTTGATGATGGTCTTTCAGCATACTCGTTCCATAATACTGATGGTAATGACATTGCTGTCTACAGACTTTTTTTTGGCACTCCTTGCCTACTGTTTAGTAAAAGAAAGGAAACATGAAAAAGAACCAGTCATCCATTAACAGATTGAAAACACACAGCCCTATTACCACCAATGCTATGAGTCAATTGAAAAGAGCAGCTGAGGTTACATGTGAGTTGCTGTAAAGTGTTGATATCTGCTTCTCCGCTAAGCCAAAATGAAGAATTTAGGCAGTATTTTGGGGGAGCTTAAGTATTAAATCCAAGTTGCACGTGATCACAATTTCATATTATTTAATCATATAATATATTTCAGATATTAAATAAAGTGGTGCTATTTGCTGCTCTTTCTCCTTTGGGGCATAGATTCCAACCTTCACCTACAGATGAATGAATGTTTTGCCTTTCTGATAGGGACCAGGTGGTGCAGTGCTTTAACAACTCTGCCTTTCTCAGACTCACAATCCGATCCAAACCAATGAGACTTGTCTCTTTAACAGAACAGTGTGCAGCCACAGGCAGCTAAAGTAAAAGACCATAGGGGTAAAATTGGTGTACGCCAGTAGCGCAAAACGGGCTCATAGCGAATCAGCAGCCTGATATGCACATCTGATTTTTTTTCCAATGGAAAGGCCTTTTACTTCTGTATGTAATTTATAAGTCCAAGCCCTTTCACCTCTTGTATCCGGGCATAAGAATTGAATTAAAAAATCAAAGTCTAATAGCTTGTGAAATTTTCCATTTTACAGCTTTTTAAACTAAATAAGACAGCCTCAGTTCCGATCAATAACCACTTAAACGGCTTCAATCTACCAGTACAAACTCCAGGCTGGTGGTTTAGGATGACGGACATGTTTCCTCTGAAGGTATGCATCAGTATTCTGCAGCTAGTGTATTCAAACTTGCATTTAAGATAAACAAGAGACACCACTTAATATAGCTGTACACTGCATCCTAATTAACACTTCATTCAAAGTCGCTGATTCGTGGAAAGGACAAGGATAGCCTGAGTATCCTCCAGAGAGATATACAGGTCATCCTATGGAATTATTTGAATTCCAGTTAATAATTCATTTGATTGAAGAATCACACACAATGCGTATTTCTTGTTAACAATGCAAGAGGAGACAAACTGTATTGTTTCAATTATTAAGCTATTAGTTTCCATTCTTCTGCATTTTAATATACCATTTATTTAACCTGGTTAATGTGTTACTCGTTCACTATGTAAATGGACTAATGTTAAATTTTTCTCCAAGAAACTGAATCTACCTTGTTGTTAACTTTCTATACGAAACGGCAAACCCTCCTCCCATTTAAATTTTGGGTTCTGATACTAGGGGGTCAATTTTCGGATGGCCGAGCAGCTCCTAAAATCGGGGATTCCTGGAGTGGGTCCGGAGCCCGGCTCCAACCTGCCCACTTACGGGTTCCCCAATGACGTGCTTAGATGCGCGCGCAGCCCCCGCATGCGGGACTCCCATCGGTAATCAAAGCCGGCGGGATCCCACTTAAAGCAATTATTTACATTGTTCAGATCGTTTGCAGACCTGATTGGGAGGATATTTAAGGAGGGGTGGGATTTTCATCTCAACAGAGCGTGTTTCCCGTGCTGGGGGAAGCACTCCCGGTTGAAACAGATATGTTGCAGCCACCAGTCAGTGGGAGCTGCAAAGGTCCATTTGACAGGTGGGGGGGAGACCCTCACTCATTGCATGAGGCCACTCTGTCACTTTGGACAAAGTTTGGCCTGCACCACCCTCCTCCTAACACTAAAATTCACCAACTTGGAACCTCAGCCCTGGTGTGCAGACACATTTACCTACCTTGCGGACCCCCTCAAACGTACATCTTCCAGATGGGGCCGCCATAGCTGCAGTCATGACCTCATTGGAGGACGAACAGCATCACCAGCCTCAGCGGCCACGCCGTGCACCTCAGACACGTGGAGCTCCACAACACAGTGCTGTGACACATCCACCTGCACAGCAGGAGAGAGGGCAACCGCAGAGAGAGATGCGTCGCAGAAGGCACTACCCTCGCCACAGGGTCCACAGACCGAGGCTCAGTTTCCTAGACCTCTCTGAGGAGCAGTGCACACGGAGGCTCAGAGTCACTCGATATGTAGTCGTGGACATCTGCAGCCTCCTTCATGCCGAGCTGCTCCCGGCTGGCCCGAGCACCATCTTCTTTCCTGTCGCTGTCAAAGTCACCACTGCCCTCAACCTCTTCTCCTCCGGATCCTTCCAGGGTGCCACCGGGGACATCGCCGGTGTCTCTCAGTCGTCTGCACAAAAAAGCCCTGCAAATACACCTACACCCACTCTGCAGTGACCCAGTGGTGGCATCAGGTGTGGGTCTTCATGGTGATCCTCAGGAAAGGGAATTATTGCACAAACCAGACAAGATTTGCAAAGACATGGCAGTAGTGGTGACAACAACATTTAATGTGAGTGGCAAAAGAAACAAATCTAAATGAAAAACATGATATTCTGTCATACACCCTTGTGCATCCCCTTTGTGCTCACAAAACCTTAGCCTTACGTTTACGGGAACCCCTACGTGGTGCCACCCCTGTGGCTTCAGCAGAGGTAGTGGCAGGTTGCTCTTGTCCATGCCCTGACCGATGAGATGCTTTGCATGGACGCCCTCTGGGTTTCGGTGCCCATAAGGGCCCCTCCAAAGACTGCTCCATCTACACCTGTGCAGGGGCACTCGACCACCTGGAGAGGAGGAGCATTGCAGGTACTGGTTGAGAGGGGGGCAATGGGCGAGACGTGGGAGCGTTTTGAGTGGCGTCCCCACTTCCATGTCCCCTTTCGCCATCATCCCTCTCCTGGGCCAGGACCACATCACTCCTTCCACCCTGCTGGACGACAGTTTGGAGGACTTGTGTGAAGCCTTGGAAGACCAGTTGTAACGTATCTGTCAGCCTGTTTAAGGCGGCAGAATGTTGCTCACCCTGAATCCGAACGGTCGTTGTCAGGGCCTGAATGGACTCATTGTTGAGCCGTGCTTGAAGCTCAATGGAGGCTAGCCTTCCCTCCATCGCAGATATTCCCGCACTTACCCGTGACACTATCTCAGAGATGCCTTCACATCCCTGTGACAGTATCTCGGAGATACCCTCCTGTACCTGTGCCACCATTCCACTCATGCAGGAGTTGGACTCCTCCATTCTCTGCGCGATTGTGGAGAGTGCGCGTGGCAACTGTTCCAGTACGTTGGCAATGTGCTGCTGCCCCTCGATGACTCTCCTTTTCATGGCTGGCCCCCAGGGTTCAGCATCTGGGTCCTGCTGAGCAGAGCCTGGAGAAGAGTGCTCCCACCGATGCGGACTCTCCACGGCTGCCTCTGCCACCAGGGTCTGCTCGTGCACACATGTGCGTGGTGACTCACCATGTGCAACCCCAACTAACTGAGGAAGGGGACCCATCGAGGTGTATCTGCGCTGGTGGATGGCTGGCTCAGATGTGACGATGCCCCTCAGAGGCCGGTAGGTCCTCTGAAGAATCGTCCTCCGCAGTCACGGCAGTCGCAGATGGCCCTGCAAGAGAGCAGAAAGCAATATTAAGCATGTAGACAGATGTGGAGGTGCTGCAGATGCCAAGTGATGTTAAGATCATTCTCTATCATGAGTGCTGAGTGTTAGATTTGTGTCACCAGCCGCTTGTGCGCTCCCAATCTCGGCGTCTGCCACGGACAGGCACTCCAGCGTACGGCTTAATTCTAATGCCTGCTGCTCTGCATCGGTGAGGACCCTCTCCCGGGCATTCTGGCATCTCTTCTCCTATAAAAGCAAAACACAGAGAGGCGTGATTGAGTGATGGTTGCATAGTGACCCGCTGCATGCATTGGTGTGAGTGGGGGTGACCGTGAGGGAGATGCATGGGAGGGTGCCATGAGATTGTATGAGGATTCGGTTGTGTGGTAGAGTTCGAATGGGAACTGAGGCGGTGAGTAAGTGCAGACAAGGTGAGGATGATGGTTGAGTGGATGTGAGGAGTGATGCGAGAGCATTGTGGTGGCAGTGCAGAAGGAATTGTGTGGTGGTGGAGGTGATGTGGAAGACGGAGTGTGGGAGAATGCGTAAGTATACTCACTTTGGCTGACCTGGTTAGGTCATTAAAGCGCTTCCTGCACTGGACCCAGGTTCGGGAGATGTTACTGCTGCTGGTGACCTCCTCTGCCACCTCGAGCCAGGCCTTCTTGGTGGCAGAGGCAGGCCACTTCCTCCCATCCGCTGGGAAAAACGTTTCCCTCCTCCTCCTGACCCCATCGAGCAGCACCTGGAATGAGGAGTCTGAGAACCTTGGAGCAGCCTTGGCTTTGGGCTGCTCCATGCTGTCAATATGGTTCTTTGCTGCAGGAGGAGCATTGGAGGACTGCCCCTTTAAATAGGGCTCCTCCTGCTGACAGCCTGTGATGCGGGTGCGCAGTGCGCCCGCTGCACAGGTCTGCAACGGGAAACTCGGAAGCACACGTAAGTATCTTCAATTAGGCTGTGATCGCATGCAGAGCACACCGATTTCACTGGACGCGTTACCCACGTGCCCAGTCAACCCCCCCGCTGGCAACCCGACTCCCTTCTAATATCGGGCCCTAGGTATTCAACTGCATCAACTGCTCCTGTAAGTGGACCTCATATTCCCTATCAATCAGAGTGTGTCTTTATCTGTCCAATATCTAAATAAAGTAGCAAGACCAAGGGATTGAACAGAGAACTCTTCCTACTGTACTCTGGCTTACTGGAATATACTGTGCGCCACCAAGCGACCTCCTTATCTTCAGTAGGTGGATGAATACACATCCTATCAGACCGAAGCTCAGGTTATAAGCCAGCAGTCAAACGTATTTACCACTAAACAGATAAATGAACAGTAAAGACTACAAACAGTACATTTATAGTAGTTACAACTTTTACTAATCATCTTGAAATGTCAAAATAGTAGGTGTTTCGCCTGAGTTACCTCTCAATATAAAATTGATCATTGAAACACAGTCACTCACTTCTTATGTGGTGAAATACTACCACAGAGCCAGATCCAGTTCAGTATCTCCCTGCTAGCTTAGACTAACCATTGACTGAGACAAAGTTGGCCAAAAATATTCCATTCACAATCCTTTGTCGATATGTAAGAACACAGCCCATGAAAAACTGAATCTTTCATAATTACTTTGAACTGACAACAATTTGCAATATTCAAACGCAGAAAATGCTTGAGGCCAGGGCTGGACCTCCTGTGGGACAGTAAATTTGAACTGAATAGTTTTGTCATTTAAACATATTAAATTGATCAAACCACCTGACTTCATAGCAGCTACTTCTAGCTACATTGTTTGTAGAGAGAAGCCAGTAATGTAGTACCTTAGACCAAAGTGCTCCATTTTTGTCATACCACCATAACATATTCAGAAGGCCTTTGATAAAGTCCCACATGAGAGGTTAGTGTGCAAGATTAAAGCACATGGGATTGGTGGTAATATACTGGCATGGATTGAAAGTTGGTTAACAGACAGGAAACAGAGAGTGGGAATAAATGGGTCTTTTGCGGGGTGGCGGGCGGTGACTGGTGGGGTGCCGTGGGGATCGGTACTTGGGCCCCGGCTGTTCACAGTGTATATCAATGATTTGGATGAGAGAACCAAATGTAATATTTCCAAGTTTGCTGACGACACAAAACTAGGTGAGATCGTGAGTTGTGAGGATGCAAAGAGGCTTCAAGGCGATTTAGACAAGTTGAGTGAGTGGGCAAATACATGGCAGATGCAGTATAATGTGGATAAATGTGAAGTTATCCACTTCGGAAGGAAAAACAGAAAGGCAGAGTATTATTTAAATGGTGATAGATTGGGGAATGTTGATATACAAAGGCACCTGGGTGTCCTTGTACACCAGTCACTGAAAGCAAATATGCAGGTGCAGCAAGCAGTTAGGAAGGCAAACGGTATTTTGGCCTTCATTACGAGAGGATTTGAGTATAGGAGCAAGGATGTCTTACTGCAGTTATACAGGGCCTTGGAGTATTGTGTGCAGTTTTGGTCTCCTTGCCTAAGAAAGGATATACTTTCCATAGAGGGAGTGCAGTGAAGGTTCACCAGACTGATTCCTGGGATGGCAGGACTGTCGTATGAGGAGAGATTGGGTTGACTCGGCCTGTATTCACTCGAGTTTGGAAGAATGCGAGGGGATCTCATTGACACATATAAAATTCTGACAGGGCTGGACAGATTGGATGCAGGGAGGATGTTTCCCCTGGCTGGGGGGCCCAGAACGAGGGGTCACAGTCTCAGGATACAGGGTAGGACATTTAGGACTGAGATGATGAGAAATTTCTTCAATCAGAGGATGGTGAACCTGTGGAGACCAAGTCACTGAATATATTTAAGAAGGAGCTAGATAGATTTCTAGACACAAAAGGCATCAAGGGGTATGGGGAGAGAGCGGGAATATGGTATTAAGATAGAGGATCAGCCTTGATCATATTGAATGGCAAAGCAGGCTCGAAGGGCCGAATGGCCTACTCCTGCTCCTATTTTCTATGTTTACCCCACCCCCACATTAACTATATTTTCATTAAGCTGCCATTAACCAATACCAGGGGTTACAGTAGATCCTGAAGTGGTTCTGGGTCCAATTATATTTAGCAGGTGACATTCACTGGGTGTGAGAGTTCCTTTCACGGCAAGAATGACCAGAATATGCCAGGGTCCAGTGCCTTTTTACAGTCGAATGACCATTTCTCATCCTGTCCCTGACTGTTTTTATGACAATTGCTGCTAACAGTGGATATAGATACTGATGTACTTGCCAATTAATCCAGCCTATTCTCATGTTTAAATGTGCCAAAGTGTTTATTAAACTATCCTCAAAAATACTGATATTTTCAGATTCTCTATGAATTTTCTGATTTGGAATAAGCGTTAAACAATGAATGAAAAAAGTGTCAACTTAGAAGTGCTGTGGTAGCTCTTACAAAATCCAGCAAAGGATGGTACACAAATTACTGGTGAGATGTTTTATGAATAATGTTACAGACATCAGCCACACTTGAAGCAGCTGGTGTTCCCTTGTGCTAACTATATAGAGCGTTAGCTGACTACATCGAGGGGCGATAATAGTGAATCACCCAGTCCAATCCAGCATTATTTCACAGCAAATGTCCCTATGAAATACTTTGACAAGAGAACCATTGATGTGTTTTGATGTTATGTGAACAGCCTGTAAAATGTGTGCATATGGGATTGCAAAGGAGACTGTAGAAGTTGAAACAGCACGATCTCAATATAAAATTGTGATTGCCAACTACACATAAGCATCAATGTGCACACATAGGCAGACAGAATCCAGATATTGATTAGACAGAATCAGTTATTTTCATCCCAACAAACAGAATCAGTTCCACTAAACACATCGTGGAAATTATTACAGACAGGATCAATGTTACTAGCTAGGCAGGACTAGACTCTTGACTAGAGAACTAAGACCACGACCCCAATTAAGGCTTGTTTAATTAGATAATGTAAGTGTTTATAGGTATGTGTACTGATACACAAGGCTGTGTTACGAAGCCAGGTAAGTGGCAGGCTCCACTTCTGGAAAAGCTGTCAAGATTGCCTTCGGTCAGCAAATCTAAAGTATCCACCTACTCAGGAGAAGTAAGTGAAAATGATGGATTGTGTATTAGATACTTATGATGGATTGTGTATTAGATACTTATGTAGTCAGACAAGTCTGTACCAAGCCCTCCAAACTGAATGAGTCTGATGATTATTGTCAGTCCCAAAACTCCCTTACCACAGATTATTCCTGTATTTTTTATGCTTTTTACTATTCTTTCTCTTGTACATCCACAGAACAATGTAAAAAGCCTAAAATAATGAAATCATTTCCATATTTTTGCTAAATAGTAAATTGCCTGAAGTTGGTGTACCTCATTAACCCATTGAGTGTGGGAGAGTTTCAAGAGGCCAGTGAAATGAGAAGACAGCTGTGTGAGTTGAGGGATTTTGGTCTGAATTGAATAAGTACTAAATTATATTTATTGCATAGTTAGTCATTAAGAAAGAAAGGATGAGGATGGCCTTATTAATTATAGACATGATTACAGCTATAGAAAGGAAAGTTTTTATTGACGGTGGTGTTCAGACAGAGTCCATCCGGGGTCAGAAATAGTAAGGGATCCGTTACCATATTGGGAGTATATAATAGACTGCTGAATTGGGAGAAGGAATCAAGGATGAGATTGAGAGAGCTTTGCTGTTGTAACAGAGTTGTAATAATGAAAGAATTTATCCTAAAGAAGGCTGGTATAAGCAAACATTGGTGGTCAAAATGGGGAAGGGGTCTTAGAATGCAACCAAGGATTATTTCTTTAATTAGTAAGTTTCATGTCCAACAATGAGGGCTCCAGTGCTGGATGTGGGTAATGAAACAGAATAAGTAAGGTACCTGAAAGCAGGAAAACACTTGGGAATTAGTTAATTTTGCAATTGGAACACAGTGGCAGCATGACCAGAGTACGTGAGCATATCTTGCATTGGGTGCACATGAAGCAGACCTCTTCAGAGTTTGTGAGGTCCACTCATTTATATAATTATTCTGCACTCCCAAAGCAGATTGGGGTATGCGCTGGGAGTGTGCAAGCCTTGGGGGAGGGTGACACAGCAGCAGATTTAAAGCCTTAGAGGAACTGCACAGTTTTCTTGTCTTACATTTGTTGGTTAAAATGTTGGAAAGGCAATACAGGGATGGTTGAAGGAAGTGGCATCAGCCATGACTGCTTCCTTTACTGAGAGAAATCTGGAGGTGATGCTGAGAAAGGTCCACCAAAAGAGGATTGCCATTTTTGGGGCAGAATGGCTCCTATCTCAGAGGTTTGCTGTCCCAGCTGCTGAGGAAGGTCAATGAAGGATCGCTGGCAAAGAGGACGTCTTCACAGATAAGGACGACATTTATCATCCTCAGGAAGTTTGGCAAGGTAAATATATCTTGCATGTAATGGGATGGTATGCATGCAACAAATAATTTCACCTCAAGCACCTGCACCTTGAATTTGGATGCCTGTTAATCATTTGGGAACCCTACAGCCTATTTCACACTTTCAAAAGACACTGATACATGACAGCTGCCATGGAAATATTCCAATGATGTGGCTCACTTATCAGAAAACTTAGGCCTACTAATGTTTCCATCAACAGTAACTTGCACCCTGTACTCTCATTGACCCATATATGCTTGAGGAAGCGGGGTGGCCACATGCATTGCTATATCAGGGCTATTCAAACTGCCAGCATTTCAACTATTTGTCTATGACTGCAGGAAAAAGAACACAACAGAAGGGTGAAGTGATCAACATGAGGTGGCAATTTTCACCTCCGTGGGCAGAGGTATCCCAATTATGGAAAATTTGCAGGTCCAACTGTAGGACACGGCAAAGTTCCAAGACTGTTTTCCTGTGGAAGCGTAAGTTATGAAGGAAAATCCCCTTGGACATACCCAAGTAACTCTGACAAGGTTTACAGACTTGTGGATCCTGAGCTCACTCACACAGAAACCAACTCAACACAGGTATGCGATCTGTAAAACAGCTCCCACAGGTACACAATCTGTGAAACAGTTCCCACAGGTATGCGATCTGTAAAACAGCTCCCACAGGTACACAATCTGTAAAACAGCTCCCACAGGTACACAATCTGTGAAACAGTTCCCACAGGTATGCGATCTGTAAAACAGCTCCCACAGGTACACAATCTGTGAAACAGTTCCCACAGGTATGCGATCTGTAAAACAGCTCCCACAGGTACACAATCTGTGAAACAGTTCCCACAGGTATGCGATCTGTAAAACAGCTCCCACAGGTACACGATCTGTAAAACAGTTCCCACAGGTACACGATCTGTGAAACAGCTCTCACAGGTACACGATCTGTGAAACAGCTCCCACAGGTACACGATCTGTGAAACAGCTCTCACAGGTACACGATCTGTGAAACAGCTCTCACAGGTACACGATCTGTGAAACAGCTCCCACAGGTACACGATCTGTGAAACAGCTCCCACAGGTACACGATCTGTGAAACAGCTCCCACAAGTACACGATCTGTGAAACAGCTCTCACAGGTACACGATCTGTGAAACAGCTCCCACAGGTACACGATCTGTGAAACAGCTCCCACAGGTACACGATCTGTAAAACAGTTCCCACAGGTACACGATCTGTGAAACAGTTCCCACAGGTACACAATCTGTGAAACAGCTCTCACAGGTACACGATCTGTGAAACAGCTCCCACAGGTACACGATCTGTGAAACAGCTCTCACAGGTACACGATCTGTGAAACAGCTCTCACAGGTACACGATCTGTGAAACAGCTCCCACAGGTACACGATCTGTGAAACAGCTCCCACAGGTACACGATCTGTGAAACAGCTCCCACAAGTACACGATCTGTGAATCAGCTCTCACAGGTACACGATCTGTGAATCAGCTCCCACAGGTACACGATTTGTAAAACAGCTCTCACAGGTACACGATCTGTGAAACAGCTCTCACAGGTACATGATCTGTGAATCAGCTCCCACAGGTACACGATTTGTAAAACAGCTCTCACAGGTACACGATCTGTGAAACAGCTCCCACAGGTACACGATCTGTGAAACAGCTCTCACAGGTACACGATCTGTGAAACAGCTCTCACAGGTACACGATCTGTGAAACAGCTCCCACAGGTACACGATCTGTGAAACAGCTCCCACAGGTACACGATCTGTGAAACAGCTCCCACAAGTACACGATCTGTGAAATAGTTCCCACAGGTACACGATCTGTGAAACAGATCCCACAAGTACACGATCTGTGAAACAGCTCCCACAGGTACACGATCTGTGAAACAGCTCCCACAGGTACACGATCTGTGAAACAGCTCCCACAGTTTACACGATCTGTAAAAGAGATCCCACAAGTACACGATCTGTGAAATAGCTCCCACAGGTACACGATCTGTGATACAGTATCCACAGGTACACAATCTGTGATACAACTCCCACTTGTACACAATCTGTAAAACAGCTTCTACACATACAAGATCTGTGATACAGCCCCCACAGGTACACAATCTGTGATACAGCTTCCACAGGTACACGATCTGTGAAATAGCTCCCACAGGTACACGATCTGTGAAATAGCTCCCACAGGTACACGATCTGCGATACAGCCCCCACAGGTACACAATCTGTGATACAGCTTCCACAGGTACACAATCTGTGATACAGCCCCCACAGGTACACAATCTGTGATACAGCTTCCACAGGTACACAATCTGTGAAACAGCTCCCACAGGTACACAATCTGTGAAATAGCTCCCACAGGTACACAATTTGTGATACAGTATCCACAGGTACATGGTCTGTGAAACAGCATCCACAGGTACATGATCTGTGAAACTGTGCCCCCAAGGACATAAATTGTGAAACAGCGACAACAGGTACATGATCTGTGAAACATTGCTGGCAAATACAAACTGTGGAATGCCATCAGCTGGTACATTATATGTGTAACAGTGCAGGCAGTTTCTCATTGAGATGTATCAGGGTCCTAACATAATAAAGGACAATGACAGAGTCTCATTTATAACCATTGAATTCCCGGTATGCAATTGCTTAACTATTTTGCGATAGTTGGTAAAATAACTTGTTTTTAGGTCCACCTTCTGTACATTTTTATACCAACTACTGAACCATTGGACCCCACAAAGCAAGGCAAATCTTAACAAAGATTTCAACCATAAAATGAATGATGGATTCATTTTCACCACTTGCTGCAAATGACTGGTTGATGTAAGATGCAAAGAGAAAAATCAGATTTGATTCATTAAGCCCCTCAATTATACACAGTCATTTTATTTTCTTACACAATTGATCCTGGTGGTTGTTCGCAGCATAGACTTTGCACTAAGCCCCACGTGATGAGTTACAGATTTTGTCCAGCATAACACGTGCATCAACTGCAAACAACAGTTTACACAGTGCTAACCTCATTCAAACTGTTCATCAAACATTTGCACACAGGCTGCTTCACGTAAAAGAAAGCCTGATCAGAAAAAAATTTGGAGTTTAACAGCAAATTTGCGATTTCCCTTTGTTCACTTAATTAGATGTCTCTTAGAGGAATATTTATCTGCAGCTCCAAATAAAAGGAGCAAAACTTAACACGTTGAAGCAGCTCCTGAGCTCCCGCAATCCACAAAATGCATCGAAGCACCATTGAGTGCTCTGAGCCTTCCAGTCACGAGCCCTTTAAACCCCAAATCCTTCCTAACCCCCACAGCCAATTCCAGAGTTCCCATCTCCTGAGCCATTGGGTCTGCTAAATTCTCACGCCAGAAGGTTAATGGATGTTAGGGTGCCAACCAATCAACCAGCAATCATGATCAGGAATGTTGGTTGATGTTAGTAAACACTGGCCCTTTAGCTACCAGGCACTTTGGGGTAAAAAGTTCAGAAGCAGCTGAAATGCTGAAAAAATGATGCATTTGGTCTAGCTGCCATTTGTATGTAATCCATGCCTGATCTATGCAATAAGATGTGGGGTTGATAATCTAACTCTTGAGGAGCACAACTGGTGCCAGTAATGTTCAGGCGCTTCATGAGCCTGTGAAAAGTGAGATGGCCTTATCCCATAACGTGAGGTCAGCTCAATTGATTATTCTGGTGCTCCAGACGCAGTGCTTACAACACACTTGGAGTGCCAACGGAGGTTGGAGATTAAATTTTAGGTGCCAGCAGTCAGTGAAGGGCTTCTGAGCCAATAGTGCACCAACATGGGTTTCGAGGATTTGGAGAAGGGGCACGGGGTACAAGCAGCAAAAGTAATAAGGGGCCATCAAGCAAGCGATTTGAACAATTTTAAAAATTAGAACCTCCCCTTCAGAGCCCTTTCCAAAAAGGCACTATACAGTTGCAGCATTTTTCAAGCATCCATGGCGGCCATCTAAAATAGACGTTAGACCACTTATTTACATATGTAGAGGGCGTAACGCCTATTTTAGGTCCCCTGGCAGAAATTGCTTTGGAATGTGCAGAGCAGGAGCCGGGCCTGCTCCGCTACAGATTCTGCAGCAGCTGCCAACAAAAGTTAAGTTTTGTTTTTAAACTTTTAAGAATTGTTCAGCCAGGAGGAGCCAGGAGGAGCAGGAATGCTCCCCCGATTCTTTTAAAAGTGAAACAATTAATTTTCAGCTGCAGTGAACCCATGGGAGCTAAGGACATAACACCGTTTCTTCCCCCAGGGATTTACCATCAGGCCACTGCCTGTGAGGCAAGTGGCCCGAAATTCACCTTCATCAAATAGGCGAGTTGCATGTGGAGATGCAAAAGGTGCCAGCGGCCCACCCAAATAACGTCAATGAGGCTCAAGGCCCAATTTTGGGCCTGCCTTGGGTCTTCCGCTTGAGGCACACGCTGCCAGCGCAGCCCTGATTCTCGGCCCAAAAATGGGCTCAGAAGAATTTCAACTCCATAGTATCCAACTAAATAGAGTTCCAGATACAGGGGCAGTTGGGAACTCATCTGCAGTTTCTGAAAACTGTAACACCTATGGATGAAAGTGCTGCCTGGAATATTCCTTTAAAAGTGAAACAATTCATTTTCAGCTGCAATGAACCCTTGGGAGCTAAGGACGTAACACCGTTTGCTCTGCACTAAATCTCATTCATTATTAATGACTCGTGTTCCTATCAAAGTGCCTCAGAAAGTATAAAGAGTTATTGATAGTAGAGTCTCCTGTGCCTCTCACTTTGATATGAAGTATGATTTTCTGAACATGATATCTCACTGTCAGATGTTCAATAAAATGTTTTATTTATGCACCTCCAATAAAACAATAATGTTTTTTCAGAACAATTAGTGGCAACGAACAGTGAGGTCCTGACAAGAGTGTTTTGATATAGAACAATGATTTTTGCTGGAAAGAGGAATTGAATGTTTTTGGGACAAGAAGGTCTCACTGAATGTGTATGCACTGAGGAGACGCTGATTGTCTCACTGAATCACTTCATTGAGGGGGCTCTGCCTATCTCACTGAATGTGACTAAGTTGAAGAAGCTCTCCCTATTTCACTTAAAGATCGGGTTGAGGAAGCTCTGACTGTCTCACTGAGTGTATTTGCACTGAGGAGTCTCTAAGTATCTCACTGAATGAGATTTGGTTGAGGAGGCTCTGATTGTCTCGCTGAATGTGATTGTGATGAGTAGGCTCGCCTGTCTCACTGAATCTGATTGAGTTGAGGAGGCTTTGACTATTTCATTGAATGTGATTGGTTGTAGGAGGCTCTGTATCTCACTGAATGTGATTGGGATGAAGTGGTGCTTACTATCTCACTGAATTGCCCCAAAATTCTATAGGACCAGTTGCCCCAATTTGGGTGGCAGGTGAAAATATCCCAGGCCCAGGTCATCAGGCTGTCAGAGGTGAGACCAGCAATATCCAGGTGTACAACAAAAAAAAAACTCTTCAAAAATCTCCCTTCTAACTCCAGCAATCACCGGTTAAAGATTCTCCAGACTGCAGGAGACAAGGTAGAAGCACTTTTGCCAGTGCCAGCAGATGCTGGAACAGGTACGCCTTGTTTTCTTTCGCTGTGAATTAACCTTGGTGCACTAGGGGTATAAATCACTCCTAAACCGTTCCCCCTCATTAGCACGTATTATAATGACCTTCCAGCAACATCAGCATGCACATTAACAGAAGGTCCCAGACCCAAATCAGAAACGCAGCCATTATAGACGGAAACTTAAGATGAAACAGGATCCATCCTAATTTGCAGGCATCACAAAGTAGAAATGCCATTCCAGCAATAGTGATATGCGAAAACCTTAGAATCATTTAAGAAACAACTGGGAAGATTTTAAGATCTTTTTTGATGAATAAGTTAAGAAGGGCCTAATGGTAGATTTTTGTCTTCACATGCCTGGGTGTTAAGTATTGCCTGGCGCAAGATGTTTGTGATGAGGAGGTTCTGACTGTCTCATTCAATGTGACTGTATTGAGGAGGTTCTGACTGTCTCACTCAATGAGATGGATATTTATCTTAACCACCTGGACAGAGCATTGAGAGGATTGAATGCCTATAACTGAGGCTATCTGATTTTCCTTCCATTTAAATTATTGGAGGAATACTGGGCAGGCTCCCTTAGGGGCCTGTAATCCTCCCCGCCCGATTTTTCATTCTGCGTTCTTCCTAGGCAATGCTGGACATCCAGGCAGTGAAGACAAAAATCCACCCCATCGTGTTTGTGTTGAGGAGGCTCTCACTGTCTCAGTGTCACTGGGATCACAAGATGATTATGAATAAGCAGTGCCATTAGGCCCATCTTAACTCACTCATCCAAAAAGATCTTAAAGTCTCCCCAATTGTTTCTTAAATGATTCTAAGGTTTTCATCTCCAATACTCTATTCAAAAGCCCATTCCATGTGTTAATCACTCTTTGTGTAAAGAACAACTTTCTAATATCAGTCCTAAATTTGCTTTTACTAGTATGTAATTATCTGTAAAATTGACTAATTTGCATTGATGAGAAGGCTCTGACTGTCTCATTTAGTATGATTGGAACAAGGAGGCTCTGATTCTTTCGCTCACATTGTATTTGCCCTGATCACAGCCGCAGTAGGTGCTCTCCATGGTGTAGCTTCGGAGAACCCCAATCTCTCTCCAAACCACCACCCGTGCCGTTGCTTCCCTTGACTTCTGTACCAAAAAGCAGCAACGGTTGATGGCGAATGCTGGGGAAATCTTGTCCAGGATTTTGGGGATGGTCTATGGACAAATTATAAAACAAAATATTTATTTAATTCAACAGCAAACAAGTCAGTAATCAGATACTTCTACCGCTTTGAATTCATATCACAGTGCAAGGTGAGAATGAAGCTTTAATGACTTCTGGAAGAAGATTTCTGCAGCTCAGGTTTCTGATAAAACATGCACAGCAGCATCTGATAAAAATTGCATTCAGAACATTTCAAAGGTGTGTCTTTTAAAGATACAGATTTCTCCATCACCATTTATATCTCTGGCAATCAAGTTGAGAGAGGGCAACAGTTGTTAATGTAACAGTGAGAGAGGGCAATGAAGTCAATGGAACAGTGAGAGAGGGGAGTGTTAATTAATGGAACAGTGAGAGAGGCCAGTGCAAGTCAATAGAACAGTGTGAACGGGGAATGTTAGTGGAACAGTAATTGTTCGATGTTTGTCAATAAAACAGTGAGAGAAGGCACAGTTTGTCAGTGGTGAGAAGGACAGAGCTAGTCAGTGAAATGATAAGAGTGAGTGCTTGTCAATGGAACAATTAGAGGGAGCACATGCTCATCAAACGAATGGTGAGAGGGAGCAGTGCTTGTCAATGGAACGATGAGAGGAAGCATGTGCTCGTCAAATGAATGGAGAGAAGGAGCACATGCTTGTCAAATGAATGGTGAATCATAGAATCTTACAGCACCAAAGGCGGCCATTCGGCCTGTCATGCCTATGTCGGCTCTTTGCAAGAGCTGTCCAATTTAGTCCCACTCCCCAGCTTTTTCCCCATAGCCCTGCAAATTATTCCTCTTCAAATACATGTCGAATTGCCTTTTGAAAGTTCCTATGGAATCTGATTCCACCACCCTCAGGTGGTGCGTTCCAGATCTTAACAACCCTCTGTGTGAAAAAAATTCTCATTTCCCCTCTAGTTCTTTTGCGAATTATTTTAAATCTATGACCTTTGGTTACCAACCCACTTACCAGAGGAAACAATTTCTCCCTACTTACTCTATCAAAACCCTTCACAATTTTGAATACCTCTATTAAGTCTCCCCTTAACTTTCTCTGCTCCAAGGAGAACAATCCCAGCTTCTCCAATCTCTCCACATAACTGTAGTCCCTAGGAACGATGAGAGGGAGCAGTGCTTGTCAAACGAATGGTAAGAGGGAGAGTGTTTGTCAAACAAATGGTGAGAGGGGGCAGTGCTCGTTGAACGAATGGTGAAAGGGGGCAGTTCTCATTAAACGAATGGTAAGAGGGAGCAGTGCTCGTTAAACGAATGGTGAGGGGGGCAGTGCTTGTAACGAATGGGGAGAGGGAGCAGTGCTTGTCAAACAAATGGTGAGAGGGAGCTCGTCAGTAAAAATTTTAATTTTTGTTTTATTTCTATTTTAAATGAGAATCAGTAAACACTGGCCCCATCACATTTGTTATGACCTTTAGTTGCCTTGATTTGATCCTGAGTTGAGCTGAGACAGAATTATTTCAAACAATGCTGTAAAACCATACATTTGCCAACTGGGAACCCAGGCATTCAAATACCAACATATTATTTTGTAAACACTCTCATCGGGACAATTAATCATCATCAGATTGTGTTAGATCATAAAAATCCCATAAAATTTCCAGACATATTCCATCAACATTATAAATTGTATAAAGTACATCCATATTTCATTGTATAAAATACATATATATTCATATCTGTATGGCCACTTGCATTTTGTCTTCTGAGGAATTCTCATTGCTGACCTGCCCTTTATTTCAGAAAGCTTAAAGAATGCGAGCAAGTGACGATTCAGATCAACTGCGAAACATATTATGCCTACAAAGTGCTAAAGTGAGGAGGTTTCAGGTAGTTTAATAATGAGAAGAATTGTAATGATTTTGGATTTTTACACAAAATATTTTCTTGTGTTCGTTTTCATTGGCCATTCCCATAAGTAAATCTCTTGTCCTGTGTGAAAGAGAAGGTGCTTTTACCTACCCAAAATCTAGGTAAATGTAGGAATACAAGCAAATGTAGAGATCAAGCAAAGAACCCTTGTCACTGAGCTGCAGCTTACTGGAATGCATAAAAGGTTGGAGCAGAGATCAGTCCTGCTGGAAACAGTGATGCGAGTTCCTAGTGATTGATTTTTTTTGTGATAGTGTGTTCAGTTTGTAGCCTTCTCTTTGTTTTGAAGTGAAGCTGCAATTTATAAACCAGGAGATATAAACTGAGAATATTTAACTGGAGTGACAGAATATTACAATGATCCACTCTATAGGAAAATATAAAGATGGCACTCACCCGATATCCAATATCCTCTTTTAGTGTTGCTGTGTCGATGCTGGATCCTGACTGCCACAATGTCTCCTTAAGACTGCAGCCATACATGAAGATATTCTTCTTCCTTGAATGCCCGTGGTAGTCACAGTAAACCTGGTGCACATCAAATAAATAAATTCATGAGATCTTGCACAGACAAGAACTCGAAAGGAGCAGGACTGCACTTTGCAGGGGACAGGAAAGGCTCCCTTTTGAAAGTGCATAAAGAAATATGTAACAGCGTGTAACTGTAACAGAATAATAATTACAAAGTAACTGCACAAAGTAACTTCACCTGACGAAGGAGAAAGCCTCCGAAAGCTTGTGATTTTCAAATAAAATTGTTGGACTATAACCTGGTGTTGTGAGATTCTTTATATTTGCACAAAGTAACACAGATTAATGATGATATAGCATCAATCGAACAGAGTAGTAAACAAAGAGTAAGAATCTAATGCATGAAACAAAACAGCAATTCTAGTTTTTTCAAAGTTGGAATGCTGTATAGCGGGCTTTGCGCTTGGCCAACAGTATTGGTCAAATTACATACATGGTGGGATCCCAGCCTGGACTGTGCATCTCATTGGGAGCTCACTGAATGGGAGTAGAGTGTCAGGCACTGCTACAGGTCTTAAAGGGCTACAACAGCCATTTAAACAAAAGGTTTATTTTTGACAGTCAAAATTTGTAGAGAGCCTAGAAATAGGAACATAGGAACAGGAGTAGGACATTCATTCCCATGAGCCTGTTCTACCATTCAATTTGATGATGGCTGATCTGTACCTCAACTCTGTATCCGCCATTAATTCATGTCCCTTGATACCTTTACCTAACAAAAATCTGTCAATCTCAGTCTTGACCCAGCATCCACAGTGTTTTGGGGGAATGAGTTCCAGATTTCTACTACCCTGTGCGTGAAAAAGTGGTTCCTCATTTCACTCCTAAATGGCCTAGCTCTAATTTTAAGATTGTGCCTCCTTGTTCTGGATTCCCCCACCAGAGGAAATAATTTCTCTGTATCTACACTATCAAATCCCTTTATCATTTTAAACACCTTGATATGATTGTGTTTTTAGAATTCTAAAGGGACTGGATAACAGAGACCATGACAAGCTATTTCACCTTGTCCAGAACAGTTGAGCCAGAGGATATGGTTTGCGCCTTTTTTTTTATTCGTTCATGGGATGAGGGCATCGCTGGCAAGGCCAGCATTTATTGCCCATCCCTAATTGCCCTTGAGAAAGTGGTGGTGAGCCGCCACCTTCAACCGCTGCAGTCCGTGTGGTGAAGGTTCTCCCACAGTGCTGTTAGTAAGGGAGTTCCAGGATTTTGACACAGCGACGATGAAGGAACGGCAATACATTTCCAAGTCGGGATGGTGTGTGACTTGGAGGGGAACGTGCAGGTGGTGTTCTTCCCATGTGCCTGCTGCCCTTGTCCTTCTAGGTGGTAGAGGTCGTGGGTTTGGGAGGTGCTGTCGAAGATGCCTTGGCGAGTTGCTGCAGTGCATCCTGTGGATGGTACACACTGCAGCCACAGTGCGCCGGTGATGAAGGGAGTGAATGTTTAGGGTGGTGGATGGGGTGCCAATCAAGCGGGCTGCTTTGTCCTGGATGGTGTCAAGCTTCTTGAGTGTTGTTGGAGCTGCACTCATCCAGGCAAGTGGAGAGTATTCCATCACACTCCTGACTTGTGCCTTGTAGATGGTGGAAAGGCTTTGGGGAGTCAGGAGGTGAGTCACTCACCGCAGAATACCCAGCCTCTGACCTGCTCTTGTAGCCACAGTATTTATATGGCTGGTCCAGTTAAGTTTCTGGTCAATGGTGACCCCCAGGATGTTGATGGTGGGGGATTCGGCAATGGTAATGCCATTGACTGTCAAGGGGAGGTGGTTAGACTCTCTCTTGTTGGAGATGGTTATTGCCTGGCACTTGTCTGGCGCAAATGTTACTTGCTACTTATGAGCCCAAGCCTGGAAGTTGTCCAGGTCTTGCTGCATGCGGGCTCGGACTGCTTCATTATGAGGGGTTGCGAATGGAACTGAACACTGTGCAGTCATCAGTGAACATCCCCATTTCTGACCTTATGATGGAGGGAAGGTCATTGATGAAGCAGCTGAAGATGGTTGGGCCTAGGACACTGCCCTGAGGAACTCCTGCAGCAATGTCCTGGGGCTGAGATGATTGGCTTCCAACAACCACTACCATCTTCCTTTGTGCTAGGTATGACTCCAGCCACTGGAGAGTTCTCCCCCTGATTCCCATTGACTTCAATTTTACTAGGACTCCTTGGTGCCACACTCAGTCAAATGCTACCTTGATGTCAAGGGCAGTCACTCTCACTTCATCTCTGGAATTCAGCTCTTTTGTCCATGTTTGGACCAAGGCTGTAATGAGGTCTGGTGCCGAGTGGTCCTGGCAGAACCCAAACTGAGCATCGGCGAGCAGGTTATTGGTGAGCAAGCGCCGCTTGATAGCATGGTCGACGATACCTTCCATCACTTTGCTGATGATTGAGAGTAGACTGATGGGGCTGTAATTGGCCAGATTGGATTTGTCCTGCTTTTTGTGAACAGGACATACCTGGGCAATTTTCCACATTGTCGGGTAGATGCCAGTGTTGTAGCTGCACTGGAATAGCTTGGCTAGAGGCGCAGCTAATTCTGGAGCACAAGTCTACAGCACCACAGCCAGGTTGTTGTCGGGGCCCATAGCCTTTGCTGTATCCAGTGCACTCAGCCGTTTCTTGATATCACGTGGCGTGAATCGAATTGGCTGAAGACTGGCTTCTGTGATGGTGGGGATATTGGGAGGAGGCCGAGCTGGATCGTCCACTCAGCATTTCTGGCTGAAGATGGTTACAAACGCTTCAGCTTTGTCTTTTGCACTCACGTACTGGACTCCGCCATCATTGAGGATGGGGATGTTCACAGAGCCTCCTCCTCCCGTTAGTTGTTTAATTGTCCACCACCATTCACGACTGGATGTGGCAGGACTGCAGAGCTTTGATCTGATCCGTTGGTTGTGGAATCGCTTAGCTCTGTCTATAGCATGTTGCTTCCGCTGTTTAGCATGCATGCAGACCTGAGTTGTAGCTTCACCAGGTTGGCACCTCATTTTTAGGTACGCCTGGTGCTGTTCCTGGCATGCTCTTCTACACTCCTCATTGAACCAGGGTTGATCCCCTGGCTTGTTGGTAATGGTAGAGTGAGGAATATGCCGGGCCATGAGCTTACAGATTGTGCTGGAATACAATTTTGCTGCTGCTGATGGCCCACAGCACCTCATGGATGCCCAGTTTTAAGCTGCTGGATCTGTTCTGAATCTATCCCATTTAGCACGGTGGTCGTGCCTCACAACACGTTGGATGGTATCCTCAGTGCAAAGATGGGACTTCGTCTCCACGAGGACTGTGCGGTGATCACTCCTATCAATACTGTCATGGACAGATGCATTTGCAACAGGTAGATTGGTGAGGACGAGGTCAAGTAAGTTTTTCCCTCGTGTTGGTTCACTCACCGCAGGCCCAGTCTGGCAGCTATGTCCTTCAGGACTCGACCAGCTCGGTCAGTAGTGGTGCTACCAAGCCACTCTTGGTGATGGACATTGAAGTCCGCCACCCAGAGTACATTCCGTGCCCTTGCTACCCTCAGTGCTTCCTCCAAGTGGTGTTCAACATGGAGGAGGACTGATTCATCAGCTGAGGGAGGGCGGTAGGTGGTAATCAGCAGGATTGCCCATGTTTGACCTGATGCCATGAGATTTCATGGGGTCCAGAGTCAATGTTGAGGACTCCCAGGGCCACTCCCTCATGACTGTATATCACTGTACCGCCACCTTTGGTCGGTCTGTCCTGCCGATGGGACAGGACATACCCAGGGATGGTGATGGAAGAGTCTGGGATGTTGGCTGAAAGGTATGATTTTGTGAGTGTAGCTATGTCAGGCTGATGCTTGACTAGTCTGTGGGACAGCTCTCCCAATTTTGGCACAAGTCCCCAGATGTTAGTGAGGAGGACTTTGCAGGGTCGACTGGGCTTGGTTTGCCTTTGTCGTATCCGGTGCCTCGTGGTCCGATGCCGGGTGGTCTGTCTGGTTTTATTTTATTATGACTTTTTTAAGCGAGATTTTACAACTGAGTGGCTTGCTAGGCCATTTCAGAGGGCAATTAAGAATCAACCACATTGCTGTGGGTCTGGAGTCACATATAGGCCAGACCGGGTAAGGACATTAGTGAACCAGATGGGTTTGAAGGGGGTTAATTCAAAACTAATCTGCGGAATCGATATTTCAGTGAGCGAGTGGTAAATCTATGGAACTGGCTCCTTTGCGAGATGGTGGAAGCAGTTAGTATTGATTCATTTAAATGCAAATTAGATAGATTTCTTTCAGAAAATAACATTTTAGGATACAGTATATGAGTAATTTGAGGTATGATGTGGTAAGTGTAGCATGCTTGGGAGGAACAGGTGACTTTGGACCTATGGTTCCCAAAGCTCTCCACCACTGGGGTTTTCCTCGCTTCATGTATGGGTCTGTTGCAGACTATTTGAGAGATTGATTTCTATGATTAGTCAACAACTCCATTATCGTTGTATCATTTGACTGTCAGGACAGTAGAAAGCAAACTAGATGGACCTTGGTCTTTTTTTGTCTCGCAATTCCTATGTTCCTATGATTAGATCAGCCCTCAACCTTCTAAACTCAAGGGAGTACAAGCCAGGTTTATGCCTGCATCTGTCTTTAAAGGGCCCACATTCCACTTTACCACTCCCATTCTCTTAATATATTTATAAAAACTTTTGCTGTTAGCTTTGATATCCCTTGCAAGTTTTTTTCACATTTCCTTTTTGCACCTCTCATTATTTTCTTTGTATCCCTATGTTGCTTTTTATAGCTCTCCCAGTCCTCTATGTTTCCACTTTTCCTTGCATTTGTGTAGGTCTTTTCATTTCTCTTACCTCATTTGTTGACCATATTTGCTTAACTACACAAGTGCAGCCTTTGCTTTTTTGGGCTATGTAATATCATGAAACAATGGAGCAGCGCAGGGAATAATCCCATGCTTCACAGATGCAGCTGTGGCTGGTTCTTAAAAGTTTTGTTTTAATATAATCGGGGCTTCTCATCCCTTAGGTTTGTCATGCTTCTCTCCCCACTCCTGTATTAAGTTACTGACACTCACCAGTGGGGTCCTGCCGATGCTCCTCATGTAGCTAAGGAGCCCTTTTGTATGATAAATAGTCGGATGAAGGTCAGGACTTGGCTCAGACCACTGTCTGTTCAAGTCCTCTCCACTCAAAGAACAGCGATGGCTAAAAGAAAAATTATTTAAATGAATTAAAAATGTTAATTCTGTGCAACTGTAAGTAAAGTGAGAGACTTCCCTGAACCAATAGTGCTCTAAAAGTGTCAGGAAGTGAAACAGAAACACAACAGACTGTAACTGAATGTTACACAGGTCTAAGCACCAAATGTAACGGAAGATCACTCAGCTCTTGCGGCCACGATACTGAATCCAGGGCCAGATCTGACTGATATTCAGGTTTCTGTAGTCACCAGGCACTAGCATCAATCTAAACATTAAGTGCAATACAGTGATCCATGTCAGACACCACAAAAAAACAAACGTGATCACTCACTGCCCCCACCTCCAGTAAATGCCTTGGGAGAATACACGGTTAGAAATGAGGTTGAGTTTCCCCTGATGGTTCAGTGAGCTTATCCGGTCAGTAGCTGGGCCAAGTAGACCAGAAGTCTCCAGTTTCCATTCCCAGTCTGTGCCAACTGGCGTCAGCAGTCCTGGGCTAAGGAAGGGAACATCAGCCAGGGTATACACTCTTCATCACTATCCAGTGAACGTCCTCCTGAAGAGTGCATATATGTAGAATCAGGTGAGGACAGGATCGGGCTCAGCTGTGACGTTTATTGTGATCAAATAACCTGCTGACATTCACCATCTAGAATCAAATATGAAGAATGACTACTTGGCTGAGGTACTGGAGCATGACCACTCCTCATGAACCATACCCCAGATGCATGACCCCACTCATGAATCGCACCCTAGAGGCAGTGGAGTGTAACCTCCGCTTGTGATCTATTGGTCATTGGTCAATGATACTTGTGCATGACTCCGGTCATGATCCATTCTCATGTGATACTGGAGTCAGAAGCTGGGCTCCTGCCCCAATTTAAAACAAGGGTGTTTTGCAGTTATTTAATTTTTCATCCCAATCTGGAAGCTGCAACCACATGTCCTTCAGCTGAGAAAAGTGGCTGCTGAGTGCATTCTGCCTCCCTTTGAATATTTACAAAATGGGCACAATTCAGGAACGAGATCAAGACCAGCGAGTGTCTCAGGGACGGCTTCCAGCCTCCAGCTTTTGTAGCCCCTGCTGCAGCTTTCAACAACTGAAAGTTCAGCCCAATTTCTTATTCAAGTAATATTTACACTTATAATTCTTTTGAATGCAGTTGTCAAAAAAAATAATTATTTTTTGACTGATTGCTTTCAGTTTTAAAAAAAACAACAAAAAAGAAAAATTAGAAACAAGCAGTCAAGCTCCCCAGGCAGAAAGATTATTACAAATTCCACTTCAAGAAATCTGACTTTCTAATTAAATTATTTCTACTGTTCAAACCAATTTTAATTGGTAATTAGGAGTTTTAAAATTTAATAAGGGGATTTTAATGGAGTTCTTCCCATGTGACTCACTGCCACGGGTAAAATCTAAAGCACATATTTTATTAATGCTCCCCTGCCCAATGTGTGAGGGCAGTGCCCTTCGCCCTATTCCCCCACTCCAGTAGATGTACCAACTCATAGCACTCAACAAATCCATATGCAAACTCAATCTCATTTCTGATATTACACATTAGACAATTGTGCAAATCCTATTTAAAGAGTTTTGTATTTTTTTTCTCACTGTGGAAAAATCAGGTGAAATTTATAATTTATAACCTGCGGTAACAGGTGTGTCAATAATAATGAGTAAAATTTGCACATCTCCTACTTAAAGTCCTTTGTCCATATTCATTTCCTGTGATGAAAATAAATAAATGATTGCTTCTCCGTCTTCTTGTAAAAATAGAGAGGTAATAAAATCTTGGAACGCTTATCAGTATTGAGCAAGATGACACCTATGATTGCAGCCCTATATGAGGACTCCTTCCTCTCAAGCCCTAGCCTGGCCTATTTCTCTCACGTCTTCCTCTCCTCCACTGTTCTGAGGCAACCCTCTCTCTTTGAAAGTTTTTTTCTAAAACTTTTTCTACGGGCTTTCAGGTTAAAAGTTAACTGCTTCTGAAGTTCTCCTGGTCTCATTGGCCAAACCCCACCTTTCTGATTCCAACATTGGCCTGATCCCACCCATTGGTGCCACCATGCCACTGAGGCTCTGCTCTGTCCTGAGTCCATCCATGGGCACCACCGTGCTGCCAAGGCTCTGCTCTGCCTACACTCTGCTATTCTTCACCCACCGCTAGGCTCCGAACTTTCTTAGTTCTCTGTCAGCCTCAACCTCTGTGAGCTAGTAGACAGGCACAAAAAGCAATCAAAAAGGTTAATGGAATGTGGCCCTTTATCTCATGGGGACTGTAATACAAAGGCAAGGAAGTTAGGCTTCAGTTGTACAGAGCCTTGGTCAGACCCCATCTGGAGTAATGCATTGAGTTTTGGACACCGCACCTCAGGAAGCATATATTGATCTTGGGTGGGGTACAACGCATAAATTTGGTTTGTATTCCTTTGAGTTTAGAAAGTTGAGGGGTGATCTAATCGAGGTGTTTAAAACCATAAAGGAATGCGTTAGGGTAGATATAGAGAAGCTACTTCCGCTGCTGAGGGAATCCAGAACATGGGGGCACAATCTTAATACTAGAACTAGGCCATTCAGGAGTGAAATCAGGAAGCACTTCTTCACAGAAAGCATAGTAGAAATCTGAAACTTTCTCCCTAACAGGCTGTGGATGCTGGGTCAATTGAAATGTTCAAGACTGAGATGGTCAGATTTTTATTCAGTAAGGGCATCAAGGGATATGGATCAAAGGTGGGTAAATGGAGATAAGGTAGAGATCAGCCATGACCTAATAGAATGGCAGAACAGACTTGATGGGCTGATTGGCTACTCCTGTTCCTAAGTTACAGGTGCTGTAGGGTCTACCTATACCTGTGAATTGCTGTCACTGGGATTACGGTTCCCCTGTTCTAAGCTGACTTGTGACTAGCTGTCCCTGGTACTGCATTATCGATAACTGTCCCATTAAGCGACAACCCCATGTTCACCTTAGAATAATGTTTTTCTGAACTAAAAAATGTACCATACTCCTGATGCTACATCAGGGAACTGGCCCAAAAGATATTCACTTGGTAAGTATGTAAAAAGGGTCTGAAATTGGGATTAAAAAGTAAAGCTGCCATTGTGAACAAGATGGACAAAACATATCCGATGGCACTATTTCGAAGAAGAGCAGGGGAGTTCCCCCACTAACCTGGCCAACATTTATCCCACAGCCACCATCACTAAAACAGATTATCTGGTCATTATCCCATTGCTGTTTGTGGGAGCTTGCTGTACTTCATTGACTGTAAAGCACTTTGGGAGATTCTGAAGTCCTCAAAGGCATGTTCTTTCTTTCTAAGATGGTGCAGCAGACTCATTGGGCCAACTGGCCTACTCCTGTTTTTATGAAATCTGCATCTAGATGTCTCTCTGTATTTGATGGGTGCCATAGATTGTTGTTGTTGAACCACAGATTTAATGATGCAATGCCTTATCCAAATAACAATTTAATTATTATGAGGTAAATATTCTATGAAACAAACTCAGAGTGCTCTTAGCTGAAGCTTTCTGGTGTTACTTCAAGTTTGTGCAGCTTTTTAAATTTTGGACTAAGTCAGTTAAAGGCTGCGATCACTCTCAGGTCCGTGCTCTGTTTCCACAGGCTGAAGCCCTGAAAGCTTCTCCTCTGCTATTTCTAAATAGCCTGAGGATGAAGCTCCAAATGTCTCTGTTCTCAACATTAACTGGAACATTTCCAATCCTTCTTTGTGCCTACACAGCACAGCATTCACTTCAGCTCTGTGTTTTATGTAAATGAGAATTTATGTGGTGCGTTTTTCCTGGAGTTGATTTTTAGCTTTCTGGCCTTGTACCAAGTGGATTGAAGTTTCTTTACTCTACTGTGTTTCTGGAAAGCCAGTGTCTGAAATACAGAATTCCTGAGCCAACTAAAGCCATGTCTGCAGTGAAACCCAATTAATGATCAAGTTCTTTGCTGAAAATCAAAATCTCAGATCCAAAAGGAATTAAATCAGATTCTAACCCAAACATTGGCTGCTCAGTTTGCAGAGAATATAAAAGTACTACTTTCCATTTGGGGGATGGAATATCGCTTTCTGAGCAAATAAAGCCTCAACTTTCCTGATAGGAAGTTTGTATCACTCGGAGGTACTGATACTCAAATGCTGTGTCTGCAGGCACCATTATTCAACACAAATTTTTAAAGAAATTAATATTTCAAACCAAGACCACAAATGGAAGTAAACACAGAACAGAACACTGCTGATCTGCTCAACAGCAGCTTTCTGTTTTCGATACTCTTGCCCCGCCAGGTTCGTTCTCGCAGCCTTACTGTTCCCCTACTATAGCCTTAACTTTGTAACCTATACATAGAATTTACAGCACAGAAACAGGCCATTCGGCCCAACTGGTCTATGCTGGTGTTTATGCTCCACACGAGCCTGCTCCCACCCTATTTCATCTAACCCTATCTGTGTCCTGAAATCCAAGGGCTGCAGGATTGAGCATTTGGTACATAAGTGACCAGGCCAGCTATTGGCAGATCTGGCCTAAATCCCTCAAACACTTTTGCCACTCAGAACTACAGGTCCTGAAATTCTGCAGCCATTCAGGCAGATTTCTGCTGTAACTTTGGTGGGAGCCTATTGGAATATCTGGAAAATAGGCCAGGACCCAGATGTGTTGGGTCCTGGCTTGGCAACCTAGTTTCCTAGATGGTTTTGCAAGGCAGACCCTCTGCCCACCCACTGACATAAGGGCGCAGTAAGGACAATGGCAGGGACTTGTCAGAGGTCTTGCTCCCTAGGCCTTCAATGGGAGGTTATGCTTGGTGCAGTTATGCTTGGTGAGGCCAGGTGTACCAGCCATTCCACTGGCAGTTGTGGGGCCCATCTGGGGGTCCAGGCAAATATCTAGGCCTCAAAGATCTGGCCAATAATTCTTTTTAAATATTTGAAGTGACCCCCTTTATAAGGGAGCTGTGGGGACATCTACTTTTTTCTTCTGGGGGGATCCCGCACTTCCCCCCCCAGCCTGGGACTCTTCGGCCGGACTCCCCTGATGTGCCTCTAGTCCGCTGAAAACAAAGGAACATAGAAATATAGGGACATAGGAACAGGAATAGGCCATTTACCCACCTTTACTCCATATCCCTTGATACCTTTACCTAACAAAAATCTATCCAGTGAGGGAGCTGGAATTGGTTCTCTTAAGTCTCTGCCCATTTTTTTGAAGTTGTAATAATTCGATGGGCGCTTTCTGTGCCCACCATCTTTCATCTTGACACCATCGAAAGCGGCAGTAAAACCTCCCCCGGCAGAAATCTCACTAGTTCAGCCTTTACCACAGCCAACTTAAAGTATGCCTGTGGTGAGGGCCCTAACACAAGCTTCTCAATGCAGAGTAATTGACTGCGGTTGGAAAAACAGCAACAGTGCAATTGAGAAGTATTTAAAAAGCACAGCTCATCCCCCAATGGAGTGGTTTTTCTACCCACAGATGCATCATAAATGACATGCATGCTTACCCCTTTTATGCTAATGACCATGTCATTGCGATTTGGGACAAGGCCACAAAGCGAGGATATATTGGGGGCTGAAGTGCTGCATTGCCACATTCCTGGCAGAGGAGTAGGAATTAAAGAATTTTGGCTCCATTATGTCTGCGACAGGTATCCAAGGGAAGAGCCAAGCCTTTCAATACAGATATCTTTTAGGTTTTCTTTGATTGATTGGCAGTTCTATTTGAGGTTAAGCAATACTTATTTTTTTGTCCCGGTCAGATTCTGAAAATATTTCTCAGCCTGTCCTGTTCTAAATGAGTAATCCATCTAAAGCTACCAGAGAAAGGTAAATAAGCCAGAAAGACTCAGTGGATGATCAGCTGCAAACCACTACTGAAGGTTAACTTTAAGGGACCTTGTGCCAGGTCCAGTTAACTCTGAGGTGTAATGCAGCAGGTGTATCTTAAAATTCTATTAAATAAAGTATATTTTGCATTTAAAAAAAGGTTCACCTGTTTGTTATTTTCTACCTTCTATGGAGGGATAGTTAAGCTTATAGTTACTGAAAATCTGCCGTACGTAATTGTTACTATTCATTTATCCGTCTATTCTTTGATAAATCTGTTTGGCAGTTTAAAGCCTAAGTCAATGAAATGTTTATTCTACCACCTTCTGACATCAAGGAAGATCATGTGAGGGCTTGTGATATAACCAGTAAACAAAATACAGAGACACGGGTGTCCTCATACATGAAACACAAAAAGCTAGCATTCAGGTGCAGCAGGTAATTGGGAAGGCAAATGGAATACTGGCCTTTATTTCAAGGCGGATCAAGTATAAAAGCAGGGAAGTCTTGCTACAATTGTACAGGGTGCTGGTGAGACCACACCTAGAGTACTGCATACAGTTTTGGTCCCCTTATTTAAGGATGGATATACTTGCATTGGAGGCGATTCAGAGAAGGTTCGCTAGGTTGATTCCGGGTATGGAAGAGTTTTCTTATGAGGAAAGATTGAGCAGGTTGGGCCTACACTCACTGGAGTTTAGAAGAATGAGAGGAGATCTTATTGAAACATATAAGATTCCAAGGGGGCATGACAGGGTAAATGCTGAGAGGATGTTTCCCCTCATAGGGGAATCTAGAACTAGGGAGCGTAGTCTCAGAATAAGGGGTTGCCCATTTTTTTTTTATTCGTTCACGGGATGTGGGCGTCACTGGCGAGGCCAGCATTTATTGCCCATCCCCAATTGCCCTTGAGAAGGTGGTGGTGAGCCGCCTTCTTGAACCGCTGCAGTCCGTGTGGTGACGGTTCTCCCACAGTGCTGTTAGGAAGGGAGTTCCAGGATTTTGACCCAGCGACAATGAAGGAACGGCGATATATTTCCAAGTCGGGATGGTGTGTGACTTGGAGGGGAACGTGCAGGTGGTGTTCTTCCCATGTGCCTGCTTCCCTTGTCCTTCTAGGTGGTAGAGGTCGTGGGTTTGGGAGGTGCTGTCGAAGAAGCCTTGGCGAGTTGCTGCAGTGCATCCTGTGGATGGTACACACTGCAGCCACAGTGCACCGGTGGTGCAGGGAGTGAATGTTTAGTGTGGTGGATGGGGTGCCAATCAAGCAGGCTGCTTTATCTTGGATGGTGTTGAGCTTCTTGAGTGTTGTTGGAGCTGCACTCATCCAAGCAAGTGGAGAGTATTCCATCACACTCCTGACTTGTGCCTTGTAGATGGTGGAAAGGCTTTGGGGAGTCAGGAGGTGAGTCACTCGCCGCAGAATACCCAGCCTCTGACCTGCACTCGTAGCCACAGTATTTATGTGGCTGGTCCAGTTAAGTTTCTGGTCAATGGTGACCCCCAGAATGTTGATGGTGGGGGATTCGGTGATGGTAATGCCGTTGAATGTCAGGGGGAGGTGGTTAGACTCTCTCTTGTTGGAGATGGTCATTGCCTGGCACTTATCTGGCGCGAATGTTACTTGCCACTTATGAGCCCAAGCCTGGATGTTGTCCAGGTCTTGCTGCATGCGGGCTCGGACTGCTTCATTATTTGAGGGGTTGGAAATTGGAACTGAACACTGTGCAGCCATCAGCGAACATCCCCATTTCTGACCTTATGATGGAGGGAAGGTCATTGATGAAGCAGCTGAAGATGGTTGGGCCTAGGACACTGCCCTGAGGAACTCCTGCAGCAATGTCCTGGGGCTGAGATGATTGGCCTCCAACAACCACTACCATCTTCCTTTGTGCCAGGTATGACTCCAGCCACTGGAGAGTTTTCCCCGATTCCCATTGACTTCAATTTTAATAGGGCTCCTTGGTGCCACACTCGGTCAAATGCTGCCTTGATGTCAAGGGCAGTCACTCTCACCTTACCTCTGGAATTCAGCTCTTTTGTCCATGTTTGGACCAATGCTGTAATGAGGTCTGGAGCCAAGTGGTCCTGGCGGAACCCAAACTGAGTATCGGTGAGCAGGTTATTGGTGAGTAAGTGCCGCTTGATAGCACCGTCGATGACACCTTCCATCACTTTGCTGATGATTGGGAGTAGACTGATGGGGCGGTAATTGGCCGGATTGGATTTGTCCTGCTTTTTGTGGACAGGACATACCTGGGCAATTTTCTACATTGTCGGGTAGATGCCAGTGTTGTAGCTGTACTGGAACAGCTTGGCTAGAGGCGCAGCTCGTTCTGGAGCACAAGTCTTCAGCACTACAGCTTGGATGTTGTCGGGGCCCATAGCCTTTGCTGTATCCAGTGCACTCAGCCTTTTCTTGATATCACGTGGAGTGAATCGAATTGGCCGAAGACTGGCTTCTGTGATGGTGAGGATATCGGGAGGAGGCCGAGATGGATCATCCACTCGGCACTTCTGGCTGAAGATGGTTGCAAACGCTTCAGCCTTGTCTTTTGCACTCATGTGCTGGACTCCGCCATCATTGAGGATGGGGATGTTTGCAGAGCCTCCTCCTCCCGTTAGTTGTTTAATTGTCCACCACCATTCACGACTGGATGTGGCAGGACTGCAGAGCTTTGATCTGATCCATTGGTCGTGGAATCGCTTAACTCTGTCTATAGCATGTTGCTTCCGCTGTTTAGCATGCATGCAGTCCTGAGTTGTAGCTTCACCAGGTTGACACCTCATTTTTAGGTACGCCTGGTGCTGCTCCTGGCATTGAACCAGGGTTGATCCCCTGGCTAGTTGGTAATGGTAGAGTAAGGAATATGCCGGGCCATGAGGTTACAGATTGTGCTGGAATACAATTCTGCTGCTGATGGCCCACAGCGCCTCATGAATGCCCAGTTTTGAGCTGCTAGATCTGTTCTGAATCTATCCCATTTAGCACGGTGGTCGTGCCACACAACACGTTGGATGGTGTCCTCAGTGCGAAGACGGGACTTCATCTTCACGAGGACTGTGCGGTGGTCACTCCTACCAATACTGTCATGGACAGATGCATTTGCGACAGGTAGATTGGTGAGGACGAGGTCAAGTAAGTTCTTCCCTCGTGTTGGTTCGCTCACCACCTGCCGCAGGCCCAGTCTGGCAGCTATGTCCTTCAGGACTCGGCCAGCTCGGTCAGTAGTGGTGCTACCGAGCCACTCTTGGTGATGGACATTGAAGTCCCCCACCCAGAGTACATTTTGTGCCCTTGCTACCCTCAGTGCTTCCTCCAAGTGGTGCTCAACATGGAGGAGGACTGATTCATCAGCTGAGGGAGGCTGTAGGTGGTAATCAGCAGGAGGTTTCCTTGCCCATGTTTGACCTGATGCCATGAGATTTCATGGGGTCCAGAGTCAATGTTGAGGACTCCCAGGGCTACTCCCTCCTGACTGTATATCACTGTACCGCCACCTCTGGTGGGTCTGTCCTGCCGGTGGGACAGGACATAACCAGGGATGGTGATGGAAGAGTCTGGGACGTTGGCTGAAAGGTATGATTCTGTGAGTATGGCTATGTCAGGCTGTTGCTTGACTCGTCTGTGGGACAGCTCTCCCAATTTTGGCACAAGTCCCCAGATGTTAGTAAGGAGGACCTTGCAGGGTCGACTGGGCTTGGTGTTTTGCCGTTGTCGTGTTCGGTGTCTAGTGGTCCGATGCCGGGTGGTCCGTCCGGTTTTATTCTTATGACTTTTCGTAGCGAGATTTTACAACGGAGTGGCTTGCTAGGCCATTTCAGAGGGCAATTAAGAATCAACCACATTGCTGTGGGTCTGGAGTCACACATAGGCCAGACCGGGTAAGGACTGCAGGTTTCCTTCCCTGAGTGAACCAGATGGGTTTTTATGACAATCCGGTAGTAATTCCAGATTTTTATTTAATTAATTGAATTTAATTAATTAATTGAATTTAAATTCGCCAGCTGCCGTGGCAGGATTTGAACTCATGACTCTGGATTTTAGTCCAGGCCTCTGGATTACTAGTCCAGTAACATAACCACTATGCTACCGTAAGACGGAGATGAGTAGAAATTTCTTCTCTCAGAGGGTTGTGAACCTTTGGAATTCTTTGCCCCAAAGAGCGGTGGAGGCTGAGTCATTGAATATATTCAAGGCTGAGTTAGACAAATTTTTTGATCAGCAAGGGAGTCAAAGGATATGGGGAACAGGCAGGAAAGTGGAATTGAGGCCAGAATCAGATCAGCCATGATCTCATTGAATGGCGGAGCAGGCTCGAAGGGCCAAGTGACCTACTCCAGCTCCTATCTCTTATGTCCTCCTCCTCCCTCTTCTCCAGTCCAACTGAGGCCAGCCTGATTGACAGGCTGGCCTGTCGGGCGGGAAACAGTAAAAGAAAAACACCTCCTTACGTCAAAATCATAAGGACGTCTAGGAAACCCGTACTTCCTGGTTTCCCGTCAGGAATTCCCCCAACCCCAGACAAAATCATGCCCCAGAAGCAAAAGCCAGGTCCGCCACATACATGGGCGTTAAGATCACTCACACAATATCTCACATAAGTCAATCAACCACGGGGACCAGGGTAGTCTGGACAGACAGAGGATTGCAAAGCTCAGGTTTCATATACCACACTGCCTCCATTTATAGACTGTTATAAGACCATTGCATTTTTCATTAAAAAACTTTATCTCTGGGGCTTTGCTAAAAAAAAGTGCTGACAATTTTTTTTAAAACTACAAATGGAAGGTTCGCTGATAGGCCCTGGAACAGATGTTAACTGTACTGTTAATCAATAACCACCTCATCTCCAGTAGTGCCTGAGAATTACAGTCATCGAAGAAACACACGTTCAATATATGGAACTAAACTTAAAATTAACTCATTTCCAATTCTGTTCCTTTGATCTTGGGCCCCCATGTCAGGTTCTTTGGAAGCTGCAGCTTTCAAATGTAATTAAACAGTCACTGTTACCGTGGACACAGCCGCCTGACTCAGTTCCTAAATAGAAGCTTTGAGTGGCAGTGCCAGCCTTCCTCAGCCCTTCCAGCACCATGTGGGATCTCATTTCTTTTTACTTTTGATTTTTGCTAACGATGATACATCTGTGTTTTCTGTGCCTGCTGCTTCAAGCTTGATATAAACCGTCTGCTTCATGTTTACGAGGCAGCAAACAAGCCAAATTTTCAAATAAAATATTCAAATTTATCGGGTTGAGAGTAAACTCCTGTTAAACCCACAGTTCAGGTCGACTTAAGCACACTGACACATCCCTGTTGTGAGCTGTAAGAGATTGGAACGGCAAATGTTTATCAAGGCGAGCGATAGAGCAGAAGCCTCATTAAAACACAGAGGAAATGCTTCAGAATCCGATGTACGCAATGTGTTAAAGAGACAGTTGGTGTTTTATAGACAAAGCAAATATAAGATTTGAGGCTCAAAATTGCAGCATTGCCAATTTCGGGGTTGTAGCCACCCACGGCATGGACAGACCCACGCCAGCAGTGGGAGGGCAGACCGTGCCATGAATTGTGAGGCAAGCCCCTCTCTCAATTGTAATAAATTCCCAGTGCGTGGAAAACCGGCGCTGAAGCGAGGCACAATTGGCTGGGGAGGTGGGATTTTTCAGCAAGGTTGTAGCTCTTTAAAGGACTACTGTTCGCACTTAGAAGGGAGCGGTTCTTTATGGATTGGGGAAATAGATTTTCGTGGATGTTTTAGTGAAAGTTGCAGTACAGCCAAGGGGTAATGTGGGTGAATTGACATTTTCAGGAAAAGGCATTAGAATGCAAGAGGTTCAGCAAAGGAGGGCGGTGCTCTTTAGAGTGAATGGCCATCCTCTAGTGAAAACAGAGTGCAAGCTGCATGAATGGAGGTAGCAGAGAGACTGAATGGAGTCTCACCAACCCATAGGACCCGTATACAAATAAAGAAAGAAGTTTAATATAATCAGAAGATGTCAAAAATCACTTTTGCCATATATTATTAATATTGGGATACATTACGTAATGCTGGAACAAAAAAATTGAGTTGCAGCATCAGAAAGCTAAGCAAAGCATACAAACATGCTTTCTTTTATTCTATACAACTCCAGAAAAGTTGTGAGGCACAAATTTTCCATGGCACACAAATAGCCTGCACTGAGAAATCAAAACGTCTTCTCTGAACATCCACTGCCACCAAAACCTACACGCATGCTACATTGGATTGCACTCACACAATGAAGGATGTGCACTGGCCACAGGAGTGGTTGTTTGTTTAAATGTTTCTTCTTTATGGCTAGGAGGCTGTTATAAACAGGAAAAAGAGAGAAAAGTTCTTCTGCACAGATTTGTCCAAAAATGCTCTGGCTTAGAAGCCACTGTGGTTCGAAGGTCACCCTGGTTTCAGTGCCACTTCAGTTCGAGAACGACTGTGGTTCAAAGGTCACTGTAGCTCGAGGGTGATGGTGGTTTGAAGGTAATCATGGATTGAGGGTGACCGTGGCTCAAGGGTCAATATAGCAAAAACGAGGGTAGCAATTTTAACCTAATTTACCTGACTGAAGTCAATGGAGAGTAAAATCGGGTGGGTTGCAAAACGGGTGGCCGATCCAATCCCATCAGTTTCCCGCCGAGTGGGTTAGATTAAAATTACCCCAGAGGTATTTTTTTTCTAAAGTTGTTTTGCTAGCTGTCACTTTAAAACTCAGTCACTATGCAAAGGAAGTTCAACAGCGAGCTAAAGTCTACCCAATGCAGTGTTGCAGAGTGTGTTGTTATAGTTTCCTTGGCAATAGGTTTTGCAGAGAGTCTGACACAGAACTTTCAAACATATACAGACTCCATGATTGGTTCAGTTTGTCTTTAACTGGCATCTCCTTTTGAATCTGAGAGGCTAGCTATCCAAAACACATCCTAGCCAACCTGGTACCAGGATATAAAAAAGCAAGGGTTTTTTTGGACCAGTTAGTTTGAGAATTTGTTGGGCAGTTGGATATGACCCTTGAGTTAAAGCAAAAGTGAAATAATCCTCTCAGGTTTGGCAGTTACCTTGAGCGATCTCAGGAGGAGAAACTTACAACAGTTTTAGAATTGCAGTTTTATTTCAAATGAGATCTCATGATACTCTAACTGCTCTTGAAGATGAAAGGAAAATATTATGGCAGCACCTATTAGCAAGTACCAAATATAGATTTGCTTTTCATTAACTGGTGCATGTTAGTGAAACCTTCAAGGCATGGATGTGCACTCTCAAAGGTTTGGAGAGTTGGATTCACCCATAAGAATGATCTGAAATACGAATGCTGAAATTATCTAGAATAAGGAGGTTTAAAAACAGGTAAGAATGTAACAGTCACGTTATTGCTACAGAGCAGAAAGAGCTGCTAGCAGGTCCTGCAGCTTCACTATCTCCAATTAAACCAAATTGCTCCAGTTTAAAATAGGCCACAAAGTGAATCAATTTTGAACAAAGTCAGGAAACATTATGGGATGGTGTATGAACATTAATATGTTCTTATATTGTTTGAACAATTTCACCTGATCCTGGAGCACTGTGGGAGAGTCTGTGGCATTCTCTAACTTTGTTTAAAAATTAGTATTGTGGTTAAAGACAGTACGGTGTTCTCAGATAAATCCATTTTTAGAGACACCCAGAAAATTCCCTGATCCCACAACTGGAGAAGAGAGAAAAGATCAAAAGATATGACTCGAACAGAATATGTTGACGGGCATCTCGCTCACGGAGCTCGTAGATCCCTCACCGCAGGGCTTTCACTTTCTGCTCTTGGTTTCCATTAAATGCTAATGGGGTAGAAATTAGTTTACGTTGCGCCCGTTTTTCAGGCATAAAATGGAGTACCAATTTAGCAGTGGGCCAGCTTGCGCCCAATCTGCCCAAGCATTGGTCCCACTGCTAAATTTGTGGGGGCCTTTTTTTAGGGGTCAGGGAATAAAACTGTTGGTAACAATTACAAAGGCTGTTCATATTTCTATTGTGTATATTTCAGCTTTTGCAAAAGTTACTTTGGTAACAGAAATGCCTGACAAAACGCAAAGCCTGGCACTGTAAATGTAAGGCAGGCAACCGATTCTGTGGCTAAGTGGCACAGCTTTCCAACCCCCATTTTATGTCTGGCAAAGAGGAGGTGGTGCTGCAAATGAGGTGGTAGAAAGGATGGTGACCCTGCTTATCACTCCAGGGCACCTCTGTATAGGACAGCATTGCAGCATCCTTGGAGGAAGGCAGAGGGAGAAGACTTGAGGACACAGCTGGTCATTACAGCCACTAGCATTGCCAGGTGTATGGCACATGATAGCTGCAGCTGTCCTTGCAGTTAATGGCACAGTGCTGCATCTGGCTGCCTGTGGACCCGCAGCCTGTATATCCACTTTTTCGTTGATAAGTAAGTGCACCTCTGCATTTAAATGTAGTTGTGAGAGTACCAGCGGATGGGTGCAATCTGTCTCTGGTACAGCATCTTTCCAGTGGTCCCCTTCTTCCTCCAAAAAACATAAGTAAAGGAGGATTCCCATTAGGAAAACCATTGTCCCGATATTGTAGACTTACTAACAAAATGGTACAAAGCTTTCTGACCAATTAAGTGGAAACAGGAAAGAAACAAAAAGGGAAAAAAAAGGTTCAGAAATAGCCTCAAAATGCAGTTACAAATCTTACTGTTGGGCTCTTTAAATGCACAAGCACAAATAGCATCCCTAGCAGCCCATTTTATACAGGTCAACAGATGTCTGAGTACTATATCCCATAACACTGGTAAATTGTGTGCATATCAATGGCTAATTTTAACATAATTAACTGCAAACCCAGTGGCTACTTCTGGTGCAAGAATAAAACCCAACCAGAAAACTAAATGGGAGAAAACCTGGAGTAACTGATCTGGCCCATTTTTTAATTGGTTACTTTAGTCTGTTAATCGGATGAAACTGATCAGAAATTCTATGTGACTGCTTTCCTTGAGAAGCAGTAAATGGTTCAAGATAACAAAGTATACGGTAACATTTCTCCTTTCTAAGTTGAGATCTCTCTCATCGCTACCCTTTTGATTTATGCTCAGTTACCACAATCGAGGAGAAAGGTTCCTGACACGAGCACCTACAGTATCAAGTGTAGCAGTTAGCAATCACAACCAATTAGAGTTAGCCCCTCAGCAATCATCATGGGGGTATTATCATTCTGGCAAGTTTTTATAGAAACAATAAATAATTTTGCTAAAGTAGATGATTTGGTAAAAAGAATTGATTGTTGCTGCCATCATGTGGCTTGAAATTGCATTACAGCCATTTGCTCAAGAACCTGTCCCTTCTCATAGATGTGATAAAAAAAATTGCAAATTCTCAAATAAAACAGGACTCACAATTTTCTGTGTTTATCACCTGAATGATGAGCCTATCGGAAACATCCCCAGCTTTAGATGGTTGAAAACCAATTTTATTCCGGATTTTGTCTTTTTGGAACATTTGCACTCATCAGCCTGGTGGCTGTTAATGTCAGAGAATGAAACTCATGTGATTTCAACAATAACAACTTGCATTTATACAGCACCTTCAACATAGTAAAACGTCACAAAGCGCTTCACAGGAGCATTATCAGACAAAATTTGACACTAAGCTACATAAGCAGATATTAGGACAGGTGACCAAAAGTTTGGTCAAAGAGGTAGATTTTAAGGAGCGTCTTAAAGGAGGAGAGAGAGGTAGAAAGGCAGAGAGGTTTAGAGAGGGAATTCCAGAGCTTAGGGCCTAAGCAGCTGAAGGAATGGCTGCCAACGGTGGAGTGATGAAAATCGGGAATACACAAGAGGCCAGAAATGGAGGAGTGCAGAGATCACGAAGGGTTTCAGGGCTGGAGGAGGTTACAGAGATAGGGAGGAGTGAGGCCATGGAGGGATTTGAAAACAAGGATAAGAATTTTAAAATCAAGGCGTTGCCAGACCAGGAGCCAGTGTAGATCAGCGAGCACAGGGGTGATGGTTGAATGGTGTGAGTTAGGTTACAGACAGCAGGGTTTTGGATGAGCTTAAGTTTATGGAGGGTGTAAGGTGGGAGACCGGCTAGGAGAGCATTGGAATAGTCGAGTCTAGGGGTAACAAAGGCATGGATGAGGGTTTCAGCAGAAGATGAGCTGAGGCAGGGGCAGAGAAGGGCGATGTTAAGGGGGTGGAAGTAGGAGGTTTTGGTGATAAAGAGGATATGGGGTCAGAAGTTCAGCTCAGGGTCAAATAGGACGCCGAGGTTGCAAACGGTCTGGTTCAGCCTCAGACAGTGGCCAGGGGAATCGATGGCTAGGGAACGGAGTTTGTGGCGGGGACCAAAGACAATGGCTTCAGTCTTCCCAATATTTAATTGGAGGAAATTTCTGCTCATCCAATACTGGATGTCAGACAAGAAGTGTGACAAATCAGAGGCAGTGGAGGGGTCGAGAGAAGTGGTGGTGAGGTAGAGCTGGGTGTCGTCAGCCAGGCACTCAGGTCAGGTACAGCAGGTGTTAGATGCATAGTAAAGTGCTTTATATACTGTTCTATCAAGCACTCCCGGATCAGAGATCAAGAACCACCTCAGGTCCAAGAGCCTGACATTGACAATCAGCTGCCTTTCTCCTGTTTGATTCCTGCCTCTGGGGAAACACTTAACCAAACCGTCTGACTGATAGCCATGCACTATAGACAGCCCATTATAAATAGGGAAGTACCTTGGTAAGAAGAATTAGGTTGATAATAACAATTTGGATATCTGTGCAATAAATGTGTTGGCAACAGTTTATGCCATGTGCAAAGTCCTTTGTTACAGTAGTAAATAAATTATTCATGGGTATGGGGTTCATGTGGTACAGCAATTATTCATGGAGTGTAGGATTTGTGGGCTACAGAAATCATGGAGTTCAAGAATTATTTGTGGTGTGTAAGCTTCATCAGGTAAAGGAACTATTCATGGTTTATGGGAATCGTGAGGCACAGGATTCTTAGGGTACAGGAATAATTCATGGAGTTCAGAATGCATGAGATAGAGAGATTATTCATGGGATATGGGTTTCAAGGAGTACTGGATTCATGAGGTACAGGAATTATTCATAGGGTACAGAATTTGTGAGATATGAGATTCATGGTGCAAAGGATTTGTGGGATACAGAATTCAAATGCAGGATTCATGGAGTATAGGAATTATTCATGAGGTACTGGAATTATTGACGGTAATGGGGTTCATGCAATACAGGAATTAATCATGGTGTACAAGATTCATATGGTGCTGGAATTATTCATGGTGTGTAGGATTCATAGTCTGCACAATTTGTTTATGGGGTGCAGGATTCAATCAATACAGGATCCCTGGGGTACAAAATTATTCTTGTGATACATGAATTATTCATGGAGTACCACAATCATAGGGTACAAGAATTATTCATGGAGTACAGGATTCAAGGGGTACATTATTTATTTGTTACAGAATTCATGCATTAGTGATAGGTAACAGGATTCAAGGAGTTGCAGGGTCCACGCGATACTTGAGGTACAGGAAGTATTCATGCAGTACAGGAATCATTCATGAGATACTCGATTCAGACGTTGCAGGAATTATTCAAGTGGCATATGAATTATTCATAGATAACGGGGTTCCAGGGGTATGGAATTATAGAAAGTGTATGGCACCAGCATTTACTAAATATCAGGTTATACATTTGAACTGACAGCATGAAAACCAAAACCCTTGCTAAATACTGACATTAATTAATTGGACTCATGCAGAGGCACTAGCTCCAGCTAAATCAGAGCCACACTTTGTGGCGATCTTAATTATGGGAAAATGAACTTGTCCTTTTGCCTCAGATTTCCAGTATTTTTCTTTCTGCCTCAGTGAAACCTTAAGTCGGTGTCACTGCCTGGATCGCTCATGTTGGTTAAGCTTTACAAAGGTTTTAGCTGAGTTTTTCCATAGATGAAATTATTTTGTAGCAGGCACTTGGGCCCTGTTATTACTCTATACAGTGCCCAAACTACCCCAATTTTTTGGGCACTCCTAACAGGAAAAATGGCAGAGAGATGCTGTGCCCACATGGTGGTGCTCCGATGAGTCCTCTGGACTGCATCTCAATGAGAATGGCATGCAAATTAGGGTCAGGTGATAGCATCAATGCATGTGACCAATCTTCTTGTGTTCCTCCTAGCTGCTAGTCAGATGCAGGCTGCCCCTATGAAAGTTGGTGCTGAGAGGCTGCTCCACTTAAAAGGCCAGACAGTAATCAGTCCAACAAACATAATTCTATATTTGGAAGTATGCTGGGATCACATTAAGATAGATTTCTTGTTGCAAAAGAGTGTGACTACTGTGGCCAGTTTATTGTTGTGGGCGCTGAGGACAGTTTGAAGCCCACTAATCCTGTTTGCACAAAGGGGGTCCCACGGGGGATACCCTTATTTGAAGCTTCTGTTGAGAAGAAGAGAAAGATGAATGGGAAGCTCTTTTTGGAAGACTTACATTTATATAGCGCCTTTCATGATCTCAGGATGTCCCAAAGTGCTTTTACGACCAATGCAGTATTTTTAAAGTGTAGTCACTGTTGTAATGTAGGAAACACAGCAGCCAATGTGCACACAGCAAGGTCCCACAAAAAGCAGTGTGATAATGACCAAATAATCTGTTTTAGCGATGTAGGTCGGGGGATAAATATACTTCCCTGCTCTTCTTCAAAATAGTGTCATGGGATCTTTTACATCCACCTGCGAGGGCAGACAGGCCCTCGGTTTAACGTGTCATCCAAAAGACGTCACCTCCGACAGTGCAGCACTCCCTCAGAATTGCACTGGATTGTCAGCCTAGATTTTGTGCTCAACTACAACATCATAGGAGGAGGAGGGCACCTACTCCCTACTACTGTGGTGTCCCAACAGAACCTACATGGACTTTACTGCGGAGCAATGTCTTTGGAGAATGGGGTTCAGCAGGGATGTAGTATGGTAATTCTACAACCTGCTTCAGAAGGATTTGATGCACACTGTAGGGCCGGCACGGCATTATTAGTCTCATTAAAGGTGTCCATGGATTTGAATCTTTTTGCTTCAAGGCAAGGGCTCCACGCCTGATATAACTAGCATTAGCTAGTCAGCAGTGCATTGGTGCATTCACTAAATGTTCATCAGAGCTAGCCGATATATCACTTTTTCCATGGAAACCAGGGATGAGTAAGCCCAAGCACTTGACTTATCCCATATGGCTGGCTTCTTCAAGTCCATGGAGTGATTGATGACATGCATGTTGGCCTTCATGCTCCTCTGTGGGGGAGTGCCCCTTATATGAATGCCTAGCTTGTGTGTGACCATCGGCATAAGATCATGCAGATGAATACGAAATTGCCTCGTGGCTTATGATGCCTTCTTTTTGAGGCAGTCAGTAGTCCCTCCCATTGTTTTTGGATGATCAGCAAGTTGAAGGATCAGTTCCTGGGGGACCACGTAAACCTGCTTTTGCTGAGGCCCATGACCCCTCTGTGCCATCTTTAAACTGCAGCAAAGACAAAGAACAAGTAGAATGAAGCCCATGACAGCCATTCTTCAAACACACAAAAGGTATGCTGAAACAGCACTTATGATGCCTGGATAAGTCTTAGGGCATCTTGTTGTATCAATCGGCCAAAGGGTCCAGGGATCATTGTCTTATGCTGCATTCTCTACAACCTGATCATTGACAGAGCCATGGACCCAGAGAAGTGCAGGAAGAGGAGGAGGGAGGTGGGAATCAGAAGAGAACGAGAAGCTACCATCACCTATTACAAACTACTAGAGCCAATTGGCAAGCATTAACTGAAACAGTCCTGAAAGAAGCTCGTCAATTACCACAACCACCACATTCTTTGTACCATCTTCTCTGACCCATGAATTTCTACATCAGTAACCACAACACCCAGAAGAAAGTAGTATCCCTGTCCTAGCAACAAAATCCCTCTGCCCGGCACTTACACTGGATGAACAAATGAAAGCTCCGAACACAAAATGTAATATATCATGTCCTTTGTTCTCCCACATCGACAGAAATGTCACTAAACCTTGACCAAAGTTATTGAATTCTTTGAAGAAGTAACAAAGAATAGACAAGGGTAATGTAGTAGATGAGATATATTTGGATTTCCAAAAGGCCTTGGATAAAGGTACCGCATTGTAGACTCATGACTAAGGTCAGGGCATGTGGAGTCAGGGGAAATGTAGCAGAATGGATAGCAAGCTGGCTACAAAACAGAAAACAGAGAGTAAGGGTTAAGGGTAGCTACTCAGACTGGCAAAAGGTGGGAAGGGGTGTACCACAGGGATCGGTGATGGGATGGTTGTTGTTCACAATTTACATTAACGATTTGGATTCCGGAATCAGAAGTACAATCTCAAAATTTGCGGATGACACCAAATTGGTGGATATAGTTAGCGGAGCAGGCTCGAGGGGCCGATTGGCCTACTCCTGCTCCTATTTCTTATGTTCTTAAAGGAAGAATGCATCAAAATGCAAGAGGACAGTAATAAACTTGCAGAATGGGCAAGTAATTGGCAAATGAATTTCAAAATGGATAAGTGTGAGGTGATGCATTTTGGTAGGAAGAATAAGGAGGCCACATACTGCTTTTTTTAAAAATCATTCATGGGATGTGGGCATCGCTGGCAAGGCCAGCATTTATTGCCCATCCTTAATTGCCCTTGAGAAGGTGATGGTGAGCCCCCTTCTTGAACCACTGCAGTCCGTGTGGTGAAGGTACTCCCACGGTGCTGTTAGGTAGGGAGTACCAGGATTTTGACCCAGCAACGACGAAGGAACAGTGATATGTTTCCAAGTCAAGTCAAGTTTCTTGAGTGTTGTTGGAGCTGCACTCATCCAGGCAAGTGAAGATTATTCCATCACACTCCTGACTTGTGCCTGATGGTGGAAAGGCTTGGATAATAAGAATTTAAACAGGGTAGAGGAGCAGAGGGACCTAGGGGTACTGATACACGAATCATTAAAAGTAGCGATGCAGGTTAATAAGGCCATAAAAAAGGTAAATTAAGCACTAGGGTTCATTTCTAGAGAGATAGAATTGAAAAGCAAAGAAGTTACGTTAAACTTGCATAGAACCTTGGTTAGACCACACTTAAGAGTACTGTGCACAGTTCTGGTCTCCGTATTATAGAAAGGATGTAGAGGGTGCAAAAAAGATTCACAGGGATGATACCAGAACTAAGCAGATATCCTTATCAGGAAAAGCTGAACAGACTGGGGCTCTTTAGAAAAGAGAAGGCTAAGGGGTGACCTGATATAGATCTTTAAGATAATGATAGGGTTTGATAGGGGTAGACGAAGAGAAAATGTTTCCACTTGTGGGGGTGTCCAAAACTAGAGGTCATAAATATAAAATAGTCGCTAATAAATCCAATAGGGAATTCAGGAGAAACACCTTTACCCAAAGAGTGGTAAGAATGCGGAACGCGCTACCACAAAGAGTAGTTGAGGCAAATAGCATAGGTGCGTTTAAGGGGAAACCAGATAAGCACATGGGGGAGAAAGGAATAGAAGGGTATCCTGATAGAGTTAGATGAGATAGGGAGGGAGGAGGCTCATGCGGAGCATAAACCAGTTGGGCCGAATGGCCTGTTTCTGTGCTGTAGTTTCGATATAATTTGATGTAACCTACTGTCTGCTCCTATACTCTTTCCCTTCCTGCATGTTGTGCTCTGGCAACTCTGCAACCATGGCAAGCAAATGGAATTTCCCTCCTGCCTTCCATTTCCTCAAGCAGCATCTCCGCTGCTTTGCCATAAAATCAAGAGGCCTGTTTCTTCCTCGAGTGATGCCTGCCATCTTTCTCCTTAAAATTAAAGTGACAACTTCTCGGCAGCCCTAACAAAATTCAGGCAGCGACGATAATCTAGCAGACTCAGTTTGGTCACCTTCAATAATCTGGCATGTTTTGTTCAGGCAGCAGTAATGGAAAAAAAAGTAATCTTCCAGCCACTGTGCCTTTAAGTTGCTACAGCTCCTTTGTTCACCAAATGGACGAGCATTCATTCACAGGCATTGCATGTCCACATTATGTAAATGAACTACGGAATGAAATGCCAGCACCGTCTACTACTTCTGGGCATAGCTCGCTTCTGGTGCAGGAGCCCAAGGTGCATTGAAGAGAGGAATATCAGAGCTAAACATGAGACCCTACTCTAGCATATGGTGCTGCGGTCAAGAGCGCCTTATTGTTACATTGAAAGGCATTTTCTTTTAATCTAAGTGGAGATTTTCCGCTTGAACATTCCCGGAAAATTGCACCTAGGAAGCCCATTATTCTCTGACTATTGAAATGAACGTCCAGAAATTCACAGGCTGGGATGTGCAATTCCTCAATATGAGCTCCCTGCACATACTGGGGGTGTCAGAGTGAAAGAGCACCATTGGAGACCGAAGAGTTGGTCCCAGGTGCTCTCGGCTGTGGTTGGCGTGAGGTCCAGAAGACAGTCAATACTCTGGTTGGAATGTAACTGAGGAATTAAAAGACTCGCATTTTTACAATACCTTATCACATTGCTCTGAAACATTCCAAAGCATTTCATATATAACAACTTGCATATATATAGCACCTTTAATGTAGTAAAATGTTCCAAGACAATTCACGTAAGCGTCACCAAACAAAATTTGACACCGAGCCACATAGGGAGATATCAGAACAGGTGACCAGCAGCTTGGTCAAAGAGGTAGGTTTTAAGGAGCGTTTTAAAGAAGGAGGTAGAGGTAGAGTAGTTTAGGGAGGGAATTCAAGTTTAGGGCCTAGGCAGTTGAAGGCACAGCCGCCAATGGTGGAGCGATTAAAATCAGGGATGCACAAGAGGTTAGAATTGGAGGAACGCTGAGATCTCGGAGAGTTGTAGGGCTGGAAGAGGTTACAGAGATAGGGAAGGGCGAGGCCATGGAGGAAGTTGAAAACACTTATCAAAATTAGAAATTATAATGGGATGAATAAGATTTTGTGATTCAAAAAAGACACAAATTTTGACATAACAGAGAAGGGCTTTGTTATTACGAGCGTGGAACTATCGGGGAAGTTACTGAATTAATTACTGGGTTATTACATCTGCCTTTGAAGTAACAACAATGTAGGTTCACTGGGACTCAGAGCAGTGACTGCTGCGGGCACCCTAATATATGAAACTGTGAGATAAAGAAACTAAATTAACTGGAATTTTGTTGAAAGAAGGAAGAATTTCTTAATGGTCTGTGAAAAGCAATCAACATTTTCTTTGCCTGAAACCCGATTTTTCCACTCTCTACAATTAAAAGCAAATAAAAAGAGTCACAGATTGCTAACTCCAATGAGATAGACACATCTGCATTAACAATTTATAATAAGCCTGAAATCATTTCTAAATTAATTGTGGTACAATAAAATGGGCCGAAGGCGCTCACAATCACGTTGGGAATCTAATTTCAATTTCTATAATTCACCTTGAAATGAATCTACATGAACACCTACATGAACTAGGTTGAACACCAATTAATGAAATCAATATAATTCACGACTTGATTAGACCCTGGCTAAACAGTGCAGGTCAGCTTTCTATGCACTCCTAATTACTGCCGGTATGTTAGAATGGTCGAATGTCGCCACGGCAATGCTTCGTGATGCAGCCATACTGACAAGAGGAAACCGAGAAATATTTAATATTCCAACTCGATCAAACTTTCACACATGAAGGTAGCACAGTAACCAGAATTCTTAAGAATTTTAATTCCAGTTTGCAAGAACATTTATGCTTTCAGATGCAGAAGAACTTCTTCACTGAGAATTCCTGGAGTCAGTCACAAAATTGTTTTTATGTTATACCCTCATCTTATTTAGGTCCAGTACAGTATATTTCTAGAGTGTACAGATTGAGGGTTCAGTACAGTGCAGGCTGTAGCATTCTATGGTTCAAATGTATAACTGATTAGGTAACTAAGTTACAAACCTCACTGATACTGAAAGATACAGGCTTCACAGATGTAATAGAAAAAAGAACGTGCATTTCTACAGCATCTTTCATAGCCTTGGGACATCCCAAAGTGCTTCACAGCTAATCAATTATTCTGAAGTGTACTCTGTTGCTATGTAGGCAGATGTGGCAGCCAACAGCAATGAGATCAGTTAATCTGTTTCGGAGGTTGACAATTGTAAACAATTTTACAACACCAAGTTATAGTCCAACAATTTTATTTGAAAATCACAAGCTTTCGGAGGCTTCCTCCTTCCTCAGGTGAATGTCAAGAAATCCTCGAACCTTTCGCATTTATAAATCACAGAACAATACCTGGTGATTTATAAATGCGAAAGGTTCGAGGATTTCTTGACATTCACCTGAGGAAGGAGGAAGCCTCCGAAAGCTTGTGATTTTCAAATAAAATTGTTGGACTATAACTTGGTGTTGTAAAATTGTTTACAATTGTCAACCCCAGTCCATCACCGGCATCTCCACATCATGTCTCGGAGGTGTTTGTTGAGGGAGGATTCCTCAATAAACACCCACGAAACAGATTAACTGAAGCACTTTGTTCTCTGTTCCTATAATCTCTGATTGCCAATTCTTTTAGATTATAAAATGTTTATTTTTTATTTTACTTTCCACAGTAAATTTGCAGTATTTGGCTAAGATGCAAGTATTTAAGGATTTGTTCTTCTCTCCTCCCTTTTTCCCCTCATTTATTTACATTATGAAATATATTTTATCACCTTTATCTTTCATAGTAAATTAGTAGTTTTGCTGAAGTTGTCAGTGTGGCAATGCCCAGGAAGGCTTTTCTCCATTGATAAGTCTTCAATGACCATCACCTGAGCAAGTGGTTATTTGTCATGGTCCGGGCCTGGATGACTGACTGACACTGACCATAATATGAGATCAACGTCAAAATATCTCAAACATCCCCCCTTGACCCTATTGCAAACAACAAACTTCCTCAGTGACTCAAAAATCCTCATCACAAACAAAACTGTGAAGTTCAGAATTTTAATTTAATGGCTTAAATTGTATAAAATGCTAAAAATTGAAAACTTTCTACCTTTGATTGATTCAAACTACAACTCCCATGATTCATCTCTCACAAATGTGTGTGCATTTGAGAGAAAGAGAGCGAGAGAGATACACACTGAAAATCTATAACCTCCCAGTTTTCTGCCTGGTTGTTATGACATGTGAGTTGTAATTATGCACTGAGTATTGCAATTCTGCAGGAACAGAGTGGAAACTAGAACTTGCATGATGCATATTTCTGTGTCTCATACTTACACAAAATGTGTCTACAGCAGCTGGAAATCCCCAGTACCCAATGCCCAAGTAAAATTTCCATATCAATCTACAAGTTCCAGACAGTCAGGTGAACTGATGTGGGATAAACCTCTTGCATGCATTTTTAACATTAAAAGAGCAATTTTGTTAGTGATTTACTTTTCAGAATTGAGTAACTTTTTATGTTTGTTATGCTATTACTGCTATTATTATCTGTATACATTGACTTGATTAAATAATGAAAATGATAACTAAAACAGTGTGAAGAAATTATTTTAGTGATTTGATTGGTTAGTCTTGTGGTAGTTGCTTGTCAGCTTGGCACAGATAGTAGCAATCTTGCCTCCGAGTCAAAATGTCGTGGGTTCAAACCCCACTTCAGATTTAAGCATATAATCTAGGCTAACACTTTAAGTGCAGCACTGACGAAGTGGTGCATTGTTGATGATGCTGTCCATTGGATGAGATGGCAAACCTAGACTCCTGTCTGCCTGTTTAGGTGGGTGTGAAAGATCCCATGAGACAATTAAGAGAAGTGCAAGAAATTCTCCCAATGTCCCGGATAACATTCCAACACCAAGAAACACGAAAAGAAAGATGAACTGGTCATTCATCTCATTTGCTGTTGTGGGAATTTACTGCACTTCTAAAAGTAATTCATTGATTATAAAGTACTTTGGAATATCCTGAAAGATGTAATAGGTGCTATATAATTGTTGTGTTCTTCTTCTTCTCGGTCTGAGAAAACTGAGGAATTTGTTCGATTTTCGGCTAGCCACCCATTTTTCATTGATAGTTTTTTCTACTTTTAACTTGCTGGTATTTACACAGCCCTTTATTTATTTGGTAACCGGTGGTCATTTGAGCCAATTACAATTTTATTCACCCAAAAGATTTATGATGCTTTAGAAGTGTGCGCTTTTGAAAGGTGTAATGCCGCATATGGGATCTATATGCAAGATTTTTAATTTTAAAGATATGAGGGTTGAAATTAATCTTCGGCAGTAGCACTAAATGACTTCAATGGAAAAGAAAATTGTGCGGGGCGTAAAACGGACTGCTGATTTGTTATTGCCCATTTTGTGCCACCGCCGAAAACCAATTTCACCACCACGGAGACCACGGCACAGAAATTATGTCATAGACTGGAGAACCCAGCTCACCTGATTATGTAGATCTGGAGGAATGTTCATACTTTTCAACTCAGCAACACATATATTTGATTAAAATCCAATAAAATGCATCACTAACCTTGACCAGGTTAAAAGAATGGGCGGTACATTGATTGGAAACACTGGATTGCAACTGTACTCATCACTGAGTTACACATTCTTTGGAATGCCAACTATCCAAGAATTATAGGAGCAATCCTCTCAAATATATTAGCTCAGCTCCAATATTCATCCAGCTGCTTTTGGAAGGGGTTGTAAATTTTTTCAGAGTGGTTCTTAGGAAATATGAAGCCTTCAAGTCATTATCCATTACAGATTGTCTGACAGAAACTGTGGAGGGTTTAGAAACAGAGGAACCACATTTATAACAGGAAAATTAAACTGACAGGAAGCTTTAGTCAGTTTTGAAGTTGGGGTTCAAGGCTAGGTTGGGGACAGGACTGGGAAGGTTTGGGTTGGTGGGCAAGAGTGGGGGAAGCAAAAGAGGCAGCTGAAAAGATGGTCTCTATCTTGGTGACAAAGAAGTCCATGAGCTCCTTGCACTTGTTGTTAAAGGTGAGGGTGCAGGGGGGAGGGATTTAAGGAAGCAGTTATTAATGAATAAAAGGAGCCTGCAGTTATCTTCATCCTCCAGGATATTCCTAGAGTAAAGGTGTTATAAATTGGATAGCCAGGTGGTGAAGGATAGAATACTAGAGTCTAATCTGCAGTTACTTCACACCTTTATTCACAGAGATCCCCATTACCACCACCACATCATCCGATATCAGCTCTCTTATAAATAGATACAAGAGAGTTCCCAATTGATATGCACCACCTGAATACAATTAAAGCTAATTGATATAAATCACATGGATACAATTAACAGAAAATTATGTTGTCAGAGAGCAATAATGCCTAGTAGAGTTTGAGGTGGTCCAGTAGGATCTGGGGATGGATAGCTAAGTCAGTTGTGTAGTATGCTCAAGTTTATGCCCCTTGGATTTTTATGAATTAAAACCGACCTCTTTGACCAAACTTTTGGTCACCCGTACTAATATCTCCTTATGCAGCTCGTTGTCAAGTTTTGTCTGATAGCATTCCTGTGAAGTGCCTTGGGATGTTTTACTACGTTAAAGGCACTAAATAAATGCAAGTTGTTGTTGTTGAGAAAGATATTGGTGAGTTGGTGTTGTTTGATGGCATTATTGATGATTTCTTCTATCACTTTACTGAAGATTGAGAGTAGCCTGATAAGACAGTAATTAGTCAGGTTAGATTTATCCTGTTTCGTAGGGAGAAATCAGGGTGGAGCTTGGGGGGTGGTAGACAATAACAATTTTAAAGGAAAGGCAAGAGTGGTAGAATGGGATGAGGGGTGAAGTGCTCGAAGGAGGTGGAGATGCCAAAGGACCGGGGCAAGAGACTAAAGTGTGACTTGGTCATAAAGGCCATGCCACCACTGTGATAGTTTGGGTAAGACAGGTGGTGAAAAGTGTAGCCATGCAGGCAGGCTCCGGTAGGGGGCAAGGTGTCACCACCTGTGAGCCAGGTTTGAGTCAAAGCCAAGATGTCATTATGATCATCTCCAATAAGGTTGGCAAGGAGCTTGTTCACAAGCTAGTGGACATTCTGAGAGAAATGCATAGAGGGGCGTTGATTGTTAATCCACCAGTAGAGTCCAGGGGTAGTAGAACAGGAAGGAAGTTGGTGAGGTTAGCCCCTGTAAGCCACACTGTGTGGGAAGGTCAGTGACAGAAGAGGATAGGGCACTTTGAGTTACTGCTCTTAAGGAGGCAGCAACAGGTGTCATGATGGGCCCATTGGAGAATACCAAGAGAGGCAGAGAGAGTAGCAGTGAGCTTGATCAAAGGGAAATCCAAGCCTGGGACAGTGACAGGAGAGGATGAGGCTGAGGTAGGGATGAGTGAGAGGACAAAGATGAGAGATGGCAGGGCTGGATGAGGAGAAGTAGCGGAGACAAGGGCCCAAGAGGGGCTGAAAAAGGGTGAAGATGTGTTTGACTCAGGCCTGGAGCAGCAGGCCTGAAATGTGGAGACAAATGGATATAAAAGGAATTCCAAGTTACATAGGCATGGCAGAGGGTAGGTGAGACATGCAGTGGTTGTAGACTGAGAGCAGGGAGGAGACAATATGAAATAGTCCAAAGTTAAAGTCTAGGGCCAGAAGGCCATGTTGGGATGAAGTCCACTTGTGGATAATGTGGGGTCAGCTTGGAGCAGCCAATAACCAATGACCAAGTTTCGAGTCTATGGTAGAGAGGGGATAGATCCAGGAGATGTTGATGGAGGAGAGTATCAGCTGAGGAACCCTGGAATATATTTGGAAACTCTGTTTTCCAAAGGCAATGTTCAGCTTTTGTCCAAATAGTGAAAAAGTAATCCACTTGAATCACTGGTCGGGAACAGTCTTCAATAAATGAATAATTTCAAAAACTTTGTGTAAACAAATTGAAATACAGCCCAAAGGCAGGGTTGTGTGGCAGCTGCTAAATCTGAGGTGTGACAGGCACAAGCACTTTTTCAATTTTTATCACATATAAAGGAACCATGAACCACATAGTCTTTTCAAAAAAGTGCCCAAAATTTTACCCACTCCTCACATTCGGAGCAATCTGCATTCAACTACTTCCTTTTAATACAAGGATCATATTTAGTCATTTGCAGAACTATACAAGCCCAGCTGAAGTCCAGTTCCAGAGATGAAAGGACAGTATGCTAACCTACTGCGCCACTACAATGGGACCTTATGGTTTTCTTCAGACTGTTTCCTGTGAGAAAGCCCCTGGTTATTCCTCATCATAAGTTTGGCAGCTTCTGAAGATGATTAACTGAATGGAGTGCAACAGCAACGAGAGTGAAACTCCAGGTACGGTGTGTGAACGTCAGTATTTTCAATGGTGAGAATAGTATTGGACAATCACTCACTAATTACAGAAACCCAGCCCTGGGCTTTTCAAAGGGCACTCACGATCAATCACAGTAACAACTTCCCCAAGGCTTCAGCATTCATCATCTCACTAAAATTCTTTAGTATTTCTCCAGTGGGGCTTTCCTTTATTTTGTAGTTTAATAGAGGTAAAATATCCACCTGTTCATCAACTTACTTAACCTTCTTCAATATTCTGCCGAGAACAGAAATCACCATTCAGCTGGGTGTAAAATCCCAGAGTACTAACTGAAGCTCAGTTACTTATCTCTCTAGAAGCACCAAGTGCCAGAGATGAGAGACAATCTATTAATGTGTCATTATTAAACTAAGCATAGTTCAGTGTGTTTAACTAGAATCAGTCACTGACACATTCACTCCTACAATTTTCCCAATCCTGAAAGCTGTTTACTTCTCAACAGGTTGAGCCATGTCATACTGAATTATTGTAAACAATTTTACAACACCAAGTTATAGTCCAGCAATTTTATTTTAAATTCACAAGCTTTCGGAGGCTACCTCCTTCCTCAGGTGAACGATGTGGAAAGCTTGTGAATTTAAAATAAAATTGCTGGACTATAACTTGGTGTTGTAAAATTGTTTACAATTGTCAACCCCAGTCCATCACCGGCATCGCCACATCATACTGAATTATGATTCTTTTTGTAGTTTCTGCTCTTTTCTTAGTTAATATTGGGTTACTCAGTCAGCACACGTGGTTCACAGTTTAAAAACATAGAAGCTCTTGAGGATAAAAGGGAATGAGTGTGCCAGTTTCAGGTTGGTGTGGAAACTGTAGGAGGGTGTTACAGTCATACATACATCAGAGGCCTTTTCTGATTTCTATCTCGACAAGAAAGTTGTAAACACTAGGCACTATATCAGAGCTCAGGGTATAGTGAGAGTGTAGTATGGTGAATGTTTTAGTAAGGGAGCTGTAGACAGTGTCTGTTATATCAGGGCTTGGGTACAGTGAGAGTGTGGTTTAGTGAATGTTTTAGTGAGGGAGCTGTAAACACCGAGCATTATATCAGAGCTTGGTTACACGAGTGAATGATCTGTTTTTTTTTAAATAGTGAAAGAGCTTAACAGAAGTTGCTTCTCAATGATGGCATAGTAATAACATCTTTCTCCTGCTGCTTCTACTCACCAGCCATTGATGACACCATCAGGGTTCAGCATAGGAATGATTTTGAAGATGTAGGATTCACGCAGGCTGCGAGCAACGGGGTTATTACTCACGAGAAATTCCAGTGTCCCCTTCATGACCCAACTTGCATTGCTCTCCCCAGGATGGACTCGGGCCGTCAGCACCACATATTGACGATTCCCTGGGAGATACAGCAGGGTAACTGTTCAGCATTTATTTTAATCTCTGGTTCAGTTTATCATTTCACCTCAAAAATATTTTACTGGAAGATTGTGGGCACAAAACAACATATCTAATTTGCCTATTGGGATATTTATGGGAGTGACTTTCTTTCCCTGCACTGCACACTGTGGGGAGGATTTCCAACTTGCTGTTCGGTTGTAGAATTGGTGTTGCAGATCAGCCAAAGTCAACGGAAATAAAAATTGGGTGGTTTCTATAACAGGCGTCCAATCGGCCCGGGCAGCAAGTTGAAAATTTACCCCAAAGTTAACAAAACTATAAAGTCCTACTCAACCTCCAGTGTCTCAAGCACTTTCTCTGGGAATGATTACCGTAGCCTAGTAAAGATTTTGGGCTCTTCTAGAGAACATATGTTGGTTCACGCCACTAGGGGGAACAGGATGGACGATCTGCCCAAGTCCCCAACAACCAGAATGTTACACCCCTGTTCAAAAAAGGGGAACGGGATAAACCCGGTAACCACAGGCCAGTCAGCCTAACATCGGTGGTGGGGAAACTTCTAGAGACCATAATCTGGGACAAAATTAATTGTCACTTGGAAAAACATGGGTTAATAAATGACAGCCAATATGGATTTGTTAAAGGCAAATCGTGTCTGACAAACTTGATTCAGCTCTTCGATGAAATAATGGAGAGAGTTGAAGAAGGTAGTGCAGTGATGTCGTGCAAATGGACTTTCAAAAGGCATTTGATAAAGTGCCACATAATACACTTGTTAGCAAAATTGAAGCCGAAGGGATTAAAGAGGCAGTGACAACATGGATATGAAATTGGCTAAGAGACAGAAAGCAGGGAGTAGTGGTTATTAATGACCTGGACCTGGGTATACAGGGCATAATTTCAAAGTTTGCAGATGACACAAAACTTGGGACTGTAATAAAGTGAGGAGGATAGCAGACTTCAGGTGGACATAGACAGACTGGCAAAATGGGCAGACACATACATGGCAGATGAAATTTAATGCAGAGAAATGTGAAGTGATACATTTTGGAAGGAAGAATGAGGAGAGGGAGTATATTTTAAATGGGGGTGCAAGAATGGAAAGAACTGGGGGTTTACATACACAATCTTTGAAGGTGGAAAGACAAGTTGAGAAGGCTGTTAAAAATCATACGGGATCCTTGGCTTTATAAACAGAAGCATTGATTACAAAAGCAAGGAAGTTATGCTAAATCTTTATAAAACACTGGTTAGGCCTCAGCTGGTATTTTGTGTTCAATTCTGGGTACCACACTTTAGGAAGGATGTCAAGGCCTTGGAGAGGGTGCAGAAGAGATTTACCAGAATGGTCCAGGGATGAGGAACTTCAGTTATATGGAGAGACAAGAGAAGCTGGGATTGTGCTCCTTAGAGCAGAGAAGATTAAGGGGAGATTTAATAAAGGCGTTCAAAATCATGAAGGGTTTTGATAGAGTAAATAAGGAGAAACTGTTTCTACTGGCAGAAGGGTCGGTAACCAGAGGACACAGATTTAAGGTAATTGGCAAAAGAGCCGGAGGTGAGATGAGGAGAACTTTTTTTGCGCAGTGAGTTATTATGATATGGAATGCATTGCCTGAAAGGGTGGTGGAAGTAACTTTCAAAAGGGTACTGGATAAATACTTGAAGGGGAGAAAATTGCAGAGGTATGGAGAAAGAGCAGGGAAGTGGGACTAATTGGATAGCTCTTACAAAGAGCTGGCATGATGGGCCGAATGGCCTCCTTCTGTGCTGTAAGAGTCTATGATTCTAGCTATTCTCTTCCCTCTTCAAAATCTTCTGCATATGTGTAGCACCTTTGACATCCTCAGGGCATCCCAAACCACTTCATAGTTAATTAATTACTTTTGAACTGTCATCACTGCTGTTGTAAGGACCTGCAAACAGCAAATAAGGTAATTGATCAGATCATCTAGTTTTGGCCAGGATATTGGGAGAGCTCCCATCTCTTCTTTTAATAGTGCCATAGGATCTTTTACATTCACCTGAACGGACAGGGCTTTTGTTTAACATTTCATTGGGAAGACATCACCTTTGACAATGAACCACTCTCTCAGTACTGAACTGCAATGCCAACCTAAATTAGGAGGGGAATTTTAACTTTCCCCGCAAGGTGAGCAGTTAAAATGGAGAGGCTCCATTATCCGCTCCGTTCCCGCCGTTCATGTCCTGGAGTGTGGTTTGAACGCACAACCTTCTGACTTAGAAGTGAGAATGCTACCACTGAGTCAAGTTAACACTATGTAATCAATTCAAATATTGATAGCTCAAATCAACCCATAGTAAGGCAGCAGATAATTAGGTTTAAGCAGTTGCTAAGCAGTACCTAGTACTGAACAGCTGAAATGAAGTAAATTAAAGTCTAAATGCAATAAATAAAAATATAAGCACTTTTACTCCAACCACTGAGGCTTAACTCCACACTTTCCTGGCTTTTCATACTGCATTGGACTTTCATGGCTCAAGCAGTACCACACTAGAATTATAGGAGTATTACCACACTGGATACAAACTGGCATTAAATAGACAGTATCACACTGATGTGCACTGGCGTTAGATGGGCAGATGTAACACTGGACATTCAAAGGCTACTGAAGGTTACCACACTGGTCAGTTATTCCCTCTTGGGTCTTTATGCTAATTGTGAAACTCAGATCTTTTCCCTAATGATTACATTATTTTGTTCAATTTTTCAAATCCTTGGCTTTTATGTATCACGTCCCCAGTGACTGGGGCTGATGTTGTTCAAGGCTTATTCAGTAAATAAGGTCAGGGGCTGAGTGAGAATCAATTTTCTAAAAGTGCTGAGCCTAATGAAATGGATCATACTGATATAATTGTTTTGGTGTCTGTATGTTTTTGGGGTTCAGAGTTTCAGGCTGGAATTGGCAAAAGGAGCTGCGTGCTGATGATAAAAAAACTTCCTCCATTTTTCTTTATTCGTTCATGGGATGTGGACATCGCTGGCAATGCCAGCATTTATTGCCCATCCCTAATTGCCCTTGAGAAGGTGGTGATGAGCCGCCTTCTTGAATCGCTGCAGTCTGTGTGGTGAAGGTTCTCCCACAGTGCTGTTAGGTAGGGAGTTCCAGGATTTTGATCCAGCGACGATGAAGGAACGGCGATACATTTCCAAGTCGGAATGGTGTGGGACTTGGAGGGGAACGTGCAGGTGGTGTTGTTCCCATGTGCCTGCTGCCTTGTCCTTCTAGGTGGTAGAGGTCGCAGATTTGGGAGATGCTGTCGAAGAAACCTTGGCAAGTTGCTGCAGTGCATCCTGTGGATGGTACACACTGCAGCCAAGCTGCGCCGGCGGTGAAGGGAGTGAATGTTTAGGGTGGTGGATGGGGTGCCAATCAAGCGGGCTGCTTTGTCCTGGATAGTGTCGAGCTTCTTGAGTGTTGTTGTAGCTTCACTCATCCAGGCAAGTGGGGAGTATTCCATCACACTCCTGACTTGTGCCTTGTAGATGGTGGAAAGTTTTGGGGAGTCAGGAGGTAAGTCACCCGCCGCAGAATACCCAACCTCTGACCTGCTCTTGTAGCCACAGTATTTATATGGCTGGTCCACTTAAGTTTCTGATCAATGGTGACCCCCAGGATGTTGATGGTGGGGGATTTGGCAATGGTAATGCCGTTGAATGTCAAGGGGAGGTGGTTGACTCTCTCTTGTCGGGTGCGAATGTTACTTGCTACTTATCAGCCCAAGCCTGGATGTTGTCCAGGTCTTGCTGCATGCGGGCAGAGAAAAGTGAGACAGACTGAAGGAGCTAGTGATCTTGTATTTCACCTCACACCACTGTCACTGAAATATCAATTTTCAGAACAAAACAGCATGCAGGTTGGGTTGAGGGGAAAGTGATGTATAAATGTGGTGCAGCAGTTTGATATAAATCTGCCGCAGAACCGACCACAACTTCTTTCGTTAGGCAAATAAGTGTAGCTCCAGAGTTCAGGGAGGGCCAATAATATAATGACAGCATGAAATATGTCACTGCAAAAAATGCAGCACATTCTGTGAAATGTTTGATAGCTATTTTCCATATAATTGTTTGTGGTCATATCATAGTCACAATCATACATTAAAGCATTTTTACTGACAAAAATAATTTCAAGTAGAAGGAAGGAAACAAATTTTAATTTTCCTGTAAGTTTTTCATTGACCAACAGGTTGGCAGATTTCGATGCTGAAAATGGAATACATTCAACTTCAGGCATTAAGCAGCAAAATACTCAGGTACAGCACAGGTTAGATGCAGGGTAAAGCTCCCTCAACTGCCTCAACAATGTCCCTCAGCCCGATATTAGAAGAGCATCTCCTATAGTACCAGTGTAACATATTTCCATTTTCCACACACTAATAGCACCCCTGCCACTGTCCAGCTGAGATCAGCCAACCCAACATAGACTGGGACTCAAGCCTGGGACTTTTCTTGTCTGTGTAGCTAATTACTGAATAATCTCACTGAGCCTTTGACGAAGCCCAAGGTGACATTTAACCTAATTGTCTGGATTCAAACTCAACTTCCACAGGTGAAAAAGCAGTGTACTAAATCACAGTGTCACCCAGTTCCTTTAACCTACTGCAATACTCAGTGTCCATTCAATCTCTCTAACCAATTGTATCAACCAGTCCCTGTAACTCACTCCATCACCCAATATCTCTAACCCACTGCATCACCCAATGTCTGTACCCCACTGCATCACCCGGTTCCAGTAACCCACTATGCAACCTATTCCCTCTAACCCACAATGCCCCCTCCCTCTAACCCAGTGCATAACCTAGTCCCTCCAACCCACAATGTCACACTGTCTCTCTAACCCATCGCATCACCCAGCTCTTTAACCACTGTGTCACCCAAGCTTTCTAACCCAGAGCATTACCCAGTCCCTTTAATTGACTTGGGTGAATTATTCAGTCCTGGTAAGCGTAGCACTCGCCGCAAAAATCTTCATTGGCATTATGATGGGCGGGAATGCACTGTTACACCACTGCCAGAATCTTCACTTGATTCTACTCACGGACCTGCCCCAATACAACAAGAAATATGGAAAAAATATATTGGAAAACCCAGCCTCACATGTTTATTTTAGTGGAATTTGCTGCCCTGAGCAGTGAGTTCACTCTTATGCACTGAAAAAGTAACAGCTGCACCCACAAGAAACTCAACCCCATGAGGGCAGGCTGCAATACCGAATAGAGCAGCACATAACACACCTACACATCAGCTTGGTGAGATACACCAAAGTTCTAATCAGTCCCTATTCACAGTTAAATGCATCGACTAGAAAACAGTTCTGCATGGAAAGCAAGAAATATGTTGATTACTTACAAAATTGATGCAGCTGTTCAGGTTGGGATCCAGGGCTGGCAGTAACCGTGATCACTGGGCAGTTGTTACCCCCTAGTGTGGAGCACAATATCTGGTGCCTGAAATAAACCTGATCAGGGTTCAGTGACTCCTCAAGGAGGTGCAGGTGAGTCTGAAACAAGTATAGAAATGAAACCTCAATATAAATGAACTGTGTTAGATTTCCTTGCCCATTAATAGATTTATCAATCCTCCTGGAGCCAAATGCTATACTTCAGCTGAGTGAATGGGCTGGTGTAAAAAAAGTTGCATCTGAAGTCCAGTGAGCGGGAGTCTTGGTGTGATTGTTACCTTTGCTACTGTCAGTGGCTCATTATTGAAAACGACTTTCAGTCGTAACTCACACTGCTGATGCGGATAAAGTGTTACAGGCTGCAACAGGAAAATTCTTTGTGTAATGGCCATTGTATGAGACATAAGCTGCTGGTCATTGGTTGACTCACTCTCACATGAGTGACCACTTGGGGAGGCACAGCAGAGCAACTGGTGGCTGCAGAACCGTACCCAGCAAGGGTTAGCACCTTCAGAAAAGGAAACAAAAAGTGGGGGAGAAAACTGGCTAAATTAACATGGATCAGGAAGACTAACTGAACTACTGTTGCTGACTGAAGATTGCCAGAGGACTTGCCCCGGTTATGTCTTTTGGATGAGATGTTAAACCGAAGCCCCATTTGCAGACTCAGGTGGATGTAAAAGATCCCATGGCACTATTCGAAGAAGAGTGGGAGCCTTCTCCGATGCCCTGGCTACAAATTATCCCTCAACTAATACCAGCAAGAACCGGTCATTTATCTTGCTGCTATTGTGGGACTTTGCTGTGCACAAATTGGCTGCCATGTTTCTCTATGACTGTCACTACACTTCAAAAGTACTTAATTGGCTGTGAATGCTTTGGGATGTCCTAAAGTCATGAAATATGCTATATAATTGCAAGTTCTTTCTTTCTTTACTGATTGAACTTGGGGAGGGAGGGGAGCTGTGCACTGTGTTGACACTGGTATCACTCTTGCCCCAGCACCAGGTGAGTCTAAATACAAGCCTTATTTCCAGTTAGAGATCTGCAATGTTGCGTCACTTCATTTTACAGTCACCCATAAAATTATTTAGAAAGAAATGAAAGGACCAGCTTCAATATCCTGAATATATTAGCACTGCACAGCACAAGGGATTCAGAATAATTTGTCACCATGAACTGGAACAAACTAAAATGTCCTTTTAGTCACATAAATTTTTTATTGTGAAACAAACACAGATTAAGATTTCATTCAAATATCATTTTACTTGGAAGAACGAAATCCAATTTTATTTTGCAGTGAAATGTAATCTAAAATACACCTGTAACAAATTCTTTTGTAAAAATAATGGCTGCTCTCACATTGTTCTGGCTCACTTTCCAAATGATTAAAAATCCTTCGTGTCACTCAGTGCTCAATGTACTTAAGAGATAGCTGATGGAAATTTGATTTTCACAGAGCATCATTTTAAAGCATCATGCTAAAGCCACAGCTTGGTGGCTGGGGGAGAGGTGTCAGACCTGAGTACAGTTGCTAGAATTGATGTCTGAGCCTTAGGACCAAAGGAAGAATCTAAAAATTCAACAGAAATGAGCCAGCTATGAGTTCACTGTCGGACCCAGCGGTCTGCTGGCTGTTGCCATTCCGGGGGTTAAGAATTTCCCTTAAAATGTGTTTATGATTTTGCGAGAATGGACCATGTGTTCATGAATGCATTTAACAATGTTGATACACAAGTGACCAGAGTAATTCCTACCTCCCACAAAGCTCTTGCTGAATAGCCTAGGCATATGTCAGCATTCCAGAAGGATCTAATTCCAAAGTATGAAGAATATATAAAAGTAAAAAAAAAACTGGAATTAAACAATACACTGGGAGCCTGGCTCCAGTGCGTCACAGATTACCAACTGTTAAGTGATATCACAATGGCCAGGGCAGCAACGCAGAGACATTGATGTCGGGGTGACTGGCAGCCAGTGAAGCTGATGCTGGAATATGTTTGAATTTCGCTCTTGCAGTTTATGACACCAGCAAACTTAATTATTGCTTTCCACAACAAAGTAATTTATATCTTGTTAGTGAAAATTTATTTCCATTTTCTAATTTGATGTTTTACCATACAGCGTGACCCATCTAATATGGTTATAGGACTTTCTTGTCTGGCCACAATACACAAGTGGACTGTTCTGTAGATATGGTCACTGGGTTTTATTGCAGTACTTTTTGACGTTATAAAAAAGTCACAAACCATTAGTGTTGAGTAGGTGTGTGGGTAGTGGTATGCCAAGTAGCAGACATCCTTCGAGTGCAGGAATGTGATGGTGAAGGTCAAGGTGTAGTAGGATGTTTCCTTCTGTCCTCTTGCAGCTGCACCATATGTGCAATAATGATTTCTGAGGAAACAGAATAATGTTCAGCTTTATCAGTGCAAAGAATCCATTTGTTCTACTTTGTCAAATATTCTTTCAAATAATATTACAGGCAAAATGATTAATTACACTTGACAGGCATGTACATTTCACAGATATGTATATTTCATTGGTATCCATGTACATTTTGTACCTATGCACATTTCACTGGTATGTACATTATATAGGTATATACATTTCACACATGTCACTTACACATGTATGAACATTTTATATGTTCATTACACAACCGTACATGTCAGACCTATGCAGATTTCACATTTATAATTTTACATGGATTTACATTACACAGGCATGTATGTTACACGTGTATGTATGGTACTCATGTGTAGAATACACAGTGTAGTCGTTATTGCATTGACTAGTAACCCAGAGGTTATGAGTTCAAGTCGCACCATGGCAAGTTGTGAAACTCATTAAATCTAGTAATGGGCTGGCACCAGAAAAAAATGACCATGAAAGCTGTCAGATTGTTCTAGAAACCTAACTGGTTCACTAAAGTCCTTCACGTAAAGGAATCTGCCACCCCTACCCAGTCTGGCCTACAGCTGACTCCAGTCAAACATTATGTGGTTGATTCTTAATGCCCTCTTTAAGTGGCCTAGCAAGCCACTGAGTTGCACAAAGAATCACTACCAAGAAAGCAGCTCACCAACCACCTTCTCAAGATATTGGTTGGGTAGCCTTGCTAGCATCACCCACATCTCGAGAACAAATAAAAAACACATCACACCTATGAACATTACCCAGATATGTCCAATTCACAGGTATGTACTAAAAGGTGTGTACATTACACAGACATGTACATCACATAAATATATACATTTCACAGGTACGCACATCACATATGCATTCACATTGCAGACATGTAGTTAACACATTAGCTAAATTAAAGTGCTAACTCTTACTGCATTTTGTTCGAGTAAATATTAATTTCACTTTCTAAAATGTTAAACTGTAACTGTTTAAAAAGCAGTTCTATTTAAAAAAATTAAATTGGCATAAGCAATTCTAAAAAAAATGAAATTCTGAAAAAAGTGGCAGCTACAGGATCATTTCAAGTGTTGCATTTTGAGAGATCACCACATTAAAACCCTGCGTGATCCAAGGTTATCAGATGCCTGTAATTGATGATGCGCATAGAAAGCAAACCAAAACCTTTCATTATGCCTCCAGAGCCAGTGACAATGTGAAAAATAATTAAATATCCCAATTCTCTTACAGAAGGTATTAAACCATAACAGTGCTGCACCATTCTTTTAAAATACTTTCATTAAATGTTAAGGATATTTCATATCTAATGGGCCTGATCACAGTAGACATTGAGCAGATTAAGATGATTTAGAACATGCCATATGTTTAAAACCTGTAGCATCAGTTAAAATGAAAGAAACATTACAACATAAAATCAAACATCTCTCAATTCCTGACTCATGGGATTTCCGGGATCATTTTACAGAGGCAATCAGAGATAGCAATTTGAAATGAATTCTCCACCTTTCCTCACTCACCCAGAGATGCCCTTTCCTGCTTTTGCTCATTTTTACATTCCAGGCTGGAAACTAGTCACCAATATTAGTAGATGAACGCTGGGTGTGGTCAGTTGACAACCTTGTCTGTCATTTTTACAAAAGTGTTAACCCATTTAAAATAAACAGGTTAGCAGCTCCATTAAAAATGGCAAAGGAATATCTCACAAACACATTAAATGTTCGTCCACTAAAACTGTCAACTGTAATTTCAAGGCTTGTGTTGTTCTCACCCTGTGCCACCATCTGCAGAATGCCTTTGTTTGATTATACACTCCTCACCCTGTTCCACGCCATGGGTTAGTCCGGTAACAACTATGGTTACAATCATTTGTGGCTCAAGAAAGTGCTCTATTGTTTTGCTGCTAGATTAGTTTCTATCCATCTCAATGGAGCAAACAGCGGCTGGTCATCCAAATCTAGAAGATGATACACAGCAGCCATATTGAAAGCTGCAAAGTGTACAACTGTTGGTAACTTTACACCAAATTACCAACGTGTGAGAAATGAAGCTCCAGGTTTTATGCTTCTTCTGCAGCTATTAATATCAATTCGTATTTCCAGTGTTGATTTAACACATTCCCGCTGTGGAATTCAAAACACCAATTCAGCTTATTGGGGTGGAGTGAACGAACTTAACTCACACTGCATACTGCATATTTCAAATTTTAAACTGGCAGAGCCCTCTAGCACTAGAAATCACAATCCAAATAGGTTGTGCGTGTCAAATATTTTCTGTTAGCTAGATACAAAATGAGTTTGCACTGCCTAGCAATGGGTGAAAAGACAATTTGCTGTCATCTGAAAAAATTCTCATTGTAGTATGAGGCAATTTGTGCAACAAACACTGTACTGCATTATAGCAACAATTTTACTGAATGGATAAATTGGAAATGGATGCAAGTAAAATGCTTATGTAAAGAAAATAACTTCTCTATTGCAATTGGCACCAGCCACGCAACCCTGTGATGGCCAAAGGATCCACAGGAGAAAAGAACCAGATTACTGAATGTTTCAGAAATGGTTATAGTTACACACGGGGAAGAGAACAGGCAAAACGCTGAAGGTTTGAACTCTATGTATGAAATGAGATTGGAAACTGACCTGAAAGGGAAAACACTGCAAAGAGAAGTGAGAAAAATAAACTTTTTACTTTAAAGACTACATAAATATTACAAGTAAAGTACCCATTTGTACTATAAATCTATTATATATTAATATAAAACTCATTACAACCTTAGGTAGTATTTGTAAAGAAAAAAAAAACTTTATAAAAATGTCCCTGTGTGCAATATTTACAATGCCAGTGGTACAGTTCACGACTGGGATAGGGAGGATTTTCCTAATCCTTGCCCCAAGGGAACACCCAGTTTCCAAGAAGCAAAGGTCAGAAAAAAAGGGACAGAAAAAACGAGACAGAGACCTGTAGAACTAGGTCTTCGCCCCTTTAACATTGCCCCAGGATTTCGAAAGCTTTCCTGAGGTGGAGGAGCTTGGCCTGTGCCTAAAGTAGGTGCTTGCCAATTGCTGGCATTCAAATGGGTGGGAGGGGGCATTTCAGCCTCCCCATTTCTTTGATTGAATGTTGATTGGGCACCCCACAACAGAAGCACCCAGACAACATTGTACTGTGGCCTGCCCCTGGACTCCTATTGACTGGAGGGTCTACAGGGGTCCCGTCGTCAGGCCAAAGACTTGAGAGGAGGACTCCTTTGAGAGCTTTTACTCCGCAGGATGCCTTAGTCCAATCTCCATCCAGTCCTGACACACAACTACAGGCCTCAGGAACCTGCTAGCTACAGCTCACTTTCCTGCCCTTTGTATCACCAGGGGTGGGCCTGCATCAGGGATTTGCCTGGGACAGGAAATCTTGGTGATCTGAGAACTGGGCAGAAGCAGCACACTGCAGTCATAGGCTCTTGTCTAGGACTGGGGAAGGGAGGGGGAATCTGCCCTAATATGTACATCAAATGATGTAAAGTATACTGTTTAATTTATTGTACAACATATGATCTTTGTTGTGAATCGATTTATAGAATATTGATAACGGAGCTTTGAGAGAACCCATTGCTCAAAGGATTTTCTACGGTGATGCTCTGGCTGAAGGACAAACCTTTGCGATAGGAGCACTGGCTGGTTTTGCACTAGTGTGGTGAGCAGATTAACTAGAAAGCCAACCTGCTCCACCAGCTGTATCAGCTCAATGACATCGTATTAGCTGATCTCCTGTGGCGGTGCTGATAGCAAATCAGATGATACGCTGTTTGAAAAAGACAGCAGCGGTATAGGATTTAATGCTGCTGATAAAGTTACATCCCTATAGGGCTGTAAAATGCATTGGTGAGGCAAATGAATGATAAGGTCATTGAGAGTTTAATTGCCATTCAGACTACAGGACACAACCTTGGTTTTGTTCGTATTTTTTGAAGTGCGATTGCTAAAGTCAATTAAGAGGATGCGGGCATTCTGCATTTTCTGTTCTTGGGGAGCTTCTCTGTATATGGCAAATGATTGTCTTTTTTTCCTCTTGAAATGTGACACACAAATTCAAAAATAATATTTAAAGCATGTCAAACTGAAATGCACACTATATGTACCATTTTTATTATATTATAAATAGATTGTGCAAATTTTCCAGGTCAGTGTATGTCTTGATACTTCCAGCCTGCACATTGTCCTTGGCCAGATGAAACTGATATCTATTGCCTTAAGGCTCTGCGTGCTATTGAAGTGACAGCATCTATATTTCTTGAGGCACCAGTGTGGAATATGGACCCTGGCTGGTGCATCTTTGGTGGCTGCTATTGGTTCCCCATCACCTGGGGACTCAACACTCTCTTGGATCTCCTTGTTTTTCTCCTTCCAGATGGTAACTCTCTAAGGGTCGGATTAATCAAACCTGGGTGAATGTAACTCATCTGTGGAAACACCAACAACATAGTTGTAAGATTAAGCCTTTTACGTGTCATTTTTTTCAGTATATACAACTTACGCTTAGATTAGGTATTTTTAACATAGAAAACATAAATCACTCATGATTAGGTTAGGCATCTTAATACATATAACCTGCTCACTCTTATAGAAATTAGATGAAGCATTATCACAAACAGCTAAAAAGATAAATGGTCAAATTAAACTACCCATAAGGCAGAGGGATATAGTTAACAAAGGATGCTACTGAAACTTGTTTTTACAGCAGTCTGTTCAAGGACGGGACGAAGGTTCTGAGGGACACTGATAAGGGAGGCCTACATGTTCTATAGTCTGGAACAAGTGAGATAAAAGACAGGCAGCTGTGGACAACCCACTCTAACATACATGACAGGCTTGCTATAAGATAGTGTGTTTAAACTCTTGAATTCTTGTAGAAGTTCAGGACACAGGTTAGGCCACAGCAGGAGTACTGTGTGCAGTTCTGGTCGCCACACTACAGGAAGGATGTGATCGCTTTGGAGAGGGTGCAGAGGAGATTCACCAGGATGTTACCAGGGCTGGAGCGCTTCAGCTATGAAGAGAGACTGGGAAGATTGGGTTTGTTTTCCTTGGAGCAGAGGAGGCTGAGGGGGGACATGATTGAGGTGTACAAAATTATGAGGGGCACAGATAGGATGGATACTAAGGAGCTTTTTCCCTTCGTTGAGGGTTCTATAACAAGGGGACATAGATTCAAGGTAAAAGGCGGGAGGTTTAGAGGGGATTTGAGAAAGAACTTTTTCACCCAGAGGGTGGTTGGAGTCTGGAACTCACTGCCTGAAAGGGTTGTGGAGGCAGGAACCCTCACAACATTCAAGAAGCATTTGGATGAGCACTTGAAATGCCATAGCATACAAGGCTACGGACCAAATGCTGGAATATGGGATTAGAGTAGACAGGGCTGATGGCCGGCGCGGACACGATGGGCCGAAGGGCCTCTATCCGTGCTGTATGACTCTATGACTCTATGAGATCTATGAGGTGACGTAACTCTACCCGAGGAAAGAATGGGGTAATTGTCGTTTCTTTTCTAGTATGCTGTTGCTCGAACGTTGTGTATACTATACCTATGTTAAGACTTGTCATACAATAAACAGTCAAGTTGCAACCATATTTGGTGTCAGATTCAAATTTTCTATTAATTGTTCTGAACTACACATGCAATGGAAGTACAGATCTACTCAGACACCAGAGTGGCACAAAATAATTGATTCTGTTCCAGTATAGAAGAGTAATGTACAGGACATTATGCATGTGAGTTCAAGTTTTTGCAAAACATTTTTTGAGAAAGAAATTAAAGATAGTATTGTGAGCACTGCTTTCACACTATTACCATATAGGACATGTTAAAAATGAAACTATCTGGCACTTACAAGATTGTTTTGAGCCTGAGGACATGTAGTCTCCTTTGCGGAGTAGATTGACATATTTTCAAATCATCCACTCATGGCAAATAACTTTTTTTGGGGTCGTCATAGTTTCCTTACTGTGATGTGGCTGTTTATTGTACTCAGTTTTCAACTTTGACAGAGTTTAGGAAATCATCAATATGCTTACAATGATTTTATGCCTTGTTTGGAATGTATCTAACTGTGCAGCATTAGCTGTAACCATATGCAAAGCTGTATGAAGCATTTTAAAATCTAGTTTGCAAATAGATCCTAACATTAGTTAGGAACGCAGTTCATTTAATGAGTTAAATCTTTTCAGGCCAATACTTTCTCCTATGAGTGATTGAGGATTTGCCAAAAGATGTGACTTTGTCTTGCAAGGGCCTGTTTAAAGGATAGGGTGAAAAGGCATTTTTAAGAGGGCAACTCCACCCTAATTATAGTTCTGGAGCAGCTGAAATGTCACATTTTGTTGCAACAAATATACTTTCATCCAAGTGAGCAATTTTCATAGTGTCAGAAAAGACATACATAGTCACATAGGTTTTAAAATAATACAGTGAATACACTGTAGTCTTCCTTGAGCCAATTACCTGGGAATTTGGAAATGTACATGCATCACCCACAGTGAGACAGTCAAATGTGTTTTCACAGCATCCCAACAAGGTCTGGAGATTGCTTCACTTAGTTCCTGCCAAGGTTAGACATGGGTCTTGCTGTATTCCTTAAATAAAGACTGGGAATGATATGGCCACCTTCACTTTTCTATAAAGGAATCAAGTTTATTGATGGAGTCACACACAAACAAGATTTAAGATATTTCGTAACTCTCACAGATGCAGATGGGAGGTTAATGGCTCTAGTTCATAAGGTTCCAGATCGAAGTCAGTGATCTCCATCACTGAAATTGCTTCAGTCACAGGTAGAACAAAACATACAGGAAGTGATTTAATACATCCTGGAACAATGACATAATTTCTTCAGAAAAGTGTTCATAAGGCATGATTTCTTTTTTGAAGCCCAGGTGACCTCATTAGATGTTTTTGATTAAGTTACTGACCTTATGGATAAGAATAAGACAATTATGTTATTTCCTTGTATTTTCAGAAGACATTTGGCAATGTCCCACATAAAGCTGACTGCACAAGGGTCAGGCCCATGCGATAGATGGAAATACATTAAGTTGGATAAAAGAATGATTAGTTGAAAGAAAACAACAAGGAATAGTAAAAGGGAAAACATCAGGCTTGGAGTTGGTTGTTATTAGTGTGCTGCAAGGATCAGCATTGGAAGCAATGTTGTTTATTATTTTTTATCAATGGCATTAAAACAGGTGCAGTGATTTATAGACAGATGTGACTTGTAATCCATATTTTCAGTCATCATGCTATTGTTTGTCTGCAGAGTGCAGGATGATCCACAATGACCCTATCGAATGTGACCCTGGGAGACTAAGAATCACAGGTGCTGCAGTTCTCGAGATTGACAGGCAAGTCCACTGATTTCCTGCAGCTTCATCACCAGAATGATCCATCAGAGCTCAAGATAAAAAAGACAAGAATCTCTGAAATCCGGTGTCCCTGTTCCAAGATGTGACTGACAGATGTGCAGTCCTCAAGCAGTCAGCGCTAGCATGAGGCATCAGACCTCCCAGTCCCACTCATATGATCCTACTGCAATCAAAATGGGAAGAATGGAACATGCATTCAGCTGGATGTACAGGTGTAATGAGGACCCTCACTTTCTCTCTCCCCAAGCTATCTTTATGATTTTTGATTTTCCATTGTTAACATGTTGGCAGAAACTGACAATTCTAATAAAGGGTCCCCTCTGAATTTTACCTGTCTTTCCTCTCTCAGATTTAGGAGCTTCAGGCTTATGAGTCATGTGCCAATCTCACGTTTCCTGTATGTAAATCTAGAACTTGCTGATCTCACAATTGATTGGACAGCATCGTGTGAATGCTCTCACAGGTGCTGACAGACTTGCTGAGTATTTCCAATATTTTCTATTTTTATTTTAGTTTTGCAGTTTTTCTTTTTCTCTCATACCTGCGGTAGATTCCAATATAAAATGGTTAGCAGTGATAATTCTATTTTAAACTCTATTCCAGTTAAAAATTAGTGCAAGTCCATCTGAAAATCTCCCCAACCTTCAAGCAATAATGTGGATTTCATTCACTTCCACTAGACCCAGCAAAAATATTAATACTTTAATTTTAACTGCTAAAGATTTTCCATTAAAAATCTTTCTTTCCTTTTCTCTGCTCCAGGTTCCTCACACCCTTTAAATCAGAATGGAGGTCACTTTAAGCCTCAAATCTTTCATCAGTAGTCCATTAGTGTGGTACATTCTGGAAAATGCCAGTTTCTCCTCCTGCATAGAACACTTGGCTAAACGAGCTAAAACTGGTTGAAACTGTGACCTTCATTTTGGGAGTTATGACCTCTTCCGTCTGTACTGTTGCTCTGTCACCGTGAGTGCTGCTTATAGTTGCTGCAAGCAGTCTTGATAAAGGAATGCTTACAGAATGACAATTAGGAGAATAAGGTTGTGCCCCAATATTGGCCGCAAAATATGTTTACAAAAGCCATGAGAGAAGCCGGTAGCATCCATACAGAAAAGGCGGGAAATGGGATTAGAGTAGGTAGGTCCGGTGTATAGCTAATGATGACACAAGCATAATGAGCTGAAATGGTCTCTATCCGTGCTTAAATTTCTATTCTGTGACGTAGGTACCACAAGGTGAGTGGGCAGTATCAATTTAATGATCAAAGAGGAGCGGGCAGGGTCCGTACAGTGACCACGGGAGGAATGGGCAGTGTCCGTACAGTGCTGACAGAAACAGACATTCCATGTGACTAAGCTCATTTTCCTAATTCCATACTTGAAATGCTGCTGGAGTTGGGGGTCAAAGTTAATATTAAGGTAGGACCGTCAAGGATCACCAGCCCAGATATCACAATATAATCACGCATAGCCCCAGAGATGACCAGCTGTACTTGAATTTTATTTGTTACTTTGCATCTAGCCCAAACATTATAACAGATAATATAAGAAGGAAATGTACTTGTAGTAGTAGATATCAGAACCCACGCGAACCCAACGTGCTCTTCCACACAAAGCTTCATGGACTGAATACATCACCGGCTGCATGCCTGCAACACAGCACATACAATAGTCCTGTCAATGTTTATTTAAGTTATTACACAAAGTGTATTTGACATCAGTGTTTATCATCTATTAGAGGAGAATTAAATCATATCATTCTGAATTTCTCTAATAGACTACAATCCTTACACTTTCCGTAATCCAGCTTCCTTGCACTTTCAGTAATCCAGCTCCCTCATACTCACAGAAACCCATATCCCTCACACTCGTGGTAATCCAGCCCCCTTGCTCTCTCAGTAATCCTTCACATTTTTGATAATGCTCCTGTACACTCTCAGAACCTAAGTCCCTTCCACTCTCAGTAGCTCTGTTGATTAACAGGGACTTGTAAAGAGTTGATGCTCACTACATAAATACAAGTTCTTCTTTCTTTAACAGTAATGTCTAAGCTAAAGTTTCTTCAGACTCAGTTTGGAGTGCTCAGCCAGGTTTCTTTAAAACGAAAAAACAAACATTTGAAGAACTTCCTTCCAAATTTGCAAAGTCCATGCTACACCAGGTTTTTTTTAAAAACTTCCTGACTCACTTTAAAGCAGAGGGGAAAATGTGAAACTCGAGATTTCTTATTGAGTGATGGATACAAGCGTTACAGTGTCAGACCTTCGATTTGTGTTAATATCTGGAACATACACAATCACTTTAGTCCAGTCATTGGCATAAGTACTACAGATGTCTCTATAAAATGTTATGTTAAGAGTTCCTACTTCAAATTTGTGAGCAAACACTTTTGCAGATATCACACTGTTGCCTTGTTCTGAAAACATAGTATTGCTGAAACATCTTATTTTATGGAGAATCTTGAAATTCAACAGTTTATTCCTGGTTCTGGTGGTGCTACACTAATTGTCACCCACATTAATATAGCTACGTCACATCTGTGAAACCCATTTAAAGTATAAATGATTCAATTTGGTATTAAATTTGGTTTAACATTTAAACTATGGAATTTGTTCTCAACGGTTGAATTACATGAATATAAATTCACTTCAGCAACAAGATCCCCTCAAGCTGCTGAATTATGAAACTGCTGTAAAACTAGACACAGTGTGAAATATGAAAACATGAAGGAAAGTGTCTAAAACCATATTAAACTGCAGCACACTGCGCACAGATCAACAATGTGTTTTATTTATGGGAAAGTGCAGGTGGTGTATTGAGTGTCTCAGTGTTACAGTGTATAAATATTTATCATCATAATTCATCTTGAACTATAAGTTCAAAGAAAGTATAATACGTGCAAGCATATGAATCAAAAAAATATGCATCTTACACAGAATACTTACAACAGCAAAACTATGGGGAATATAAACTGCACATGACATGTACCTAAAGCCACAGTACATAAAGCTGCAGTACCCAGACTATCAATTTGACCAAAGGAACAGAACCTGTTCAAAAAAGCTTCTAATATGTATGAAAGTGAGTATGAGAATGTATAGATGCTCCTTCAATGTTTCGATTAAGCACAACTGGTTAGAACCTTGCTGGGCTGCAAAATCATTGGGGATAGAACAACCTCATTCAGCAACTAGGCTTTTGGGTGTGGTTCTATTTGGAGCCGAGGGCTATGCTTCATTAAAGAGTACAGCCTGAGCAGTATGAATGGAGATGGTAAAGACTCATCAATACAGTTTCACCTGTGCCTTAGAGCAGGTGAGAAAGAATTTTTTTAGCCTATGCAAGGTCGCCAGGGTGCAAACATATGTTAACACCTTAATAGATGGTCTTGCCCAAACTTCTTTACTGGTCCCCACTGCAAACTTGATACAGTCTTGCATTTACATAGTGCCTTTAATGTAGAAAAACGTCCCACGGCACTTAACATAGAAGGAGAATGCAGGGAACTTTGCCCATGGTTGATCTTTGTACAAGCACAGGCATGCTCATTTTCTTCCATTTCAGTGTGCCATGTTATCACATCACAATACTCTTTGTATTGGCCATTAATTGTGCCAAGTATTAATCTCCAAGAACTATGCCAGCACAAAGTTCCATAGAGCTGTGTATTCACAAACTCACATAGATGGCTGATGTCTTGGGCACTTTGGTAGAACTCATCTTCTCTCACAATCTTCTTTCTCACATATGTCCCAATCATGTCTGTTTTTCAAGAGCAGGCTGCACATAACAGGAGGTAGCACTTACAGGCAGCAGAGAGGGTCACCAAAGCTACAACCCTTGACTCTGTGAGGAGAAGACCATCAAAATTATGGGCATGAAGGCAGTAGAGGGAATAAAAGATGATGAATTTGGTAGCCTCTCCTAAGTTCATGGCTACTATCTTTGCTTTCCATTGCTTATCTTCTTATTTACTCACTCACTTATTCCATCAAATAGGCCCACATTGTAGAATTTCAGTGTAACACAATATAATCCCATGCCATTGCAACTATATTTCAAGGAGTTTCTTATTGCAAGCATTGTAAAGTATGCAATTCTGTTCCATTAGGTGCCCATGGGGAAGTGGCAGCTGAACCAAGTATACAACCTCAACCAAGCACCTCACACTCTGTATCATCCACTCCTACGGTGACTTGCAGGAGGGAGCACTTGGTGAAGCACTAATCATGAAGGACAAGGAGAAAGTTCAAGTGAAACTGCAGGAGATGCAACTTATAGGCAGAATAGCTGGCTCAAGACCTCCATCAGCTGCTGTACCCAGGGATTAGGTCCTCACAGTGTCTGCATACAAAGGTTCTTTGGTAAATCAATGTCAACCCTTCATGGAGCTATTTGAGATTGTGCAGTTTGGGACATCCATGTAGGAGTCCACAACTCAAATCTGTTCAGTGCTGCATGGGCATGTAACCAAGCTCCAGTACACCATGGGAATATGGACAGTCTGAGGTTTTCAGCAATGCAGAATCCCTTGGCCAAGATTTTAAGCCCAGGATTAACTTCCCTCTCAGATGCTTTGACTAGTGCTATGGAGACCTTGAGCTTCAATCTGTAGGATTCAATCTGGATTGATGAGTTGGGGTATCAAATTGAGACAACCGTAACACAGGGCTTCAATTATCTCATTGCTGCCCAGAAGTGTGTTCCTACCCAGATCTCTGCTTATTACTCAACAGCAGAGGAATGATAGGAGGTAGCATGGATCTTGAGGATATCTCTCAGGATAATGCCATATCCCAACCTGGCTACCGCCAAACTTAAATGACTACAGAAGAGTCACCGATCGTACAAGACCAGGCAGCCACTTCAACACGAGTACTGGCACCTTTACTTGCAGTGTATCTTCGGACCCAGCAGGAAAGATTGGGCCACCTCCATCCTAAGAGGCTAGCACTGACATCAGCAGCCAACCATCTCACCTCCTTCTGCCATAGAGGGAATACATTGAAGAAAACAAGGTTAGAAAGTGGAAGATACATAATCACATACTTTGACTAAGGGGAAGCAAAACGTACTGAAGACAGAGAACCATACACTATATGTGAATATGTTGAGAGGTTGATTCACCTGTTGGGGAGAAATTAGGTTGTTTTTTTATGGGTACTGACATACAGTTGGGAACGAGCCTTGGCTCAGTGCAGCATTCCCACCTCTGAGTCAGAAGGTTATGGATTCGAGCCCCACTCCAGACAGCCCCAACGAGCAGAAGATCAGAGCTCTGTCCTCTGAATACTGGATTAACATCCAGAAGGATACTTGTGTCCATTGGAAGCAGAGTGCCCCCTCCATCACATCAGCCCGATACTCCTGGTAAGGGTTGTGAGTCAGGCTAACAACCTGTCTACCTAAAAAGTGTCTCCATTATGCAAACAACCTAGAGCAAGATCTGCTGAATGTAATAGCAGTGGAAGAAATTGGTTGCCTCATGTGCTGCTAGGCATAGAAGAGAAAGATGATGAAGAATAGCTGGGCCAATGTAAGGAAAACTTTATTTGGCATCAAAACTGGCCACACCTGGGAAGCACTATTATTCATCGGCAGCAAAAGGATATTAATGTTGGGCAATTGCATCCTGTCTGATGACTACAGCAATCTGGGCAGCTTGGTTAGCACGCAATTCTTCTGTGATTGGCTTCATTTTCTTCAACTTCTTGCTGCTTCATCACAAGGCCCCTTTCTAAGATAACCTTGTGCAGCACACAGCAGGCAACAATAATCTACAGGCTTTGGCTGAGCTATGTTAAAGCACTCCCCCAATCATTCAAAGCAACAGAATCACTGTTTGAGGCTGCCGAAGGTGCATTGCTCTACAACTCTGGTGGGTGCATTGGCCAGACTGTACCTCTCTTGTTGGATATCTCAATTGTGTCATGAGCCATGGCTGCAGTACATATCCTTGGCTCTCCAAAAGCCATCCTTGGAGTGTTCTTGGCCCTCCAAATAAGGCTGGCACCATTGACTGCCACAGGATGAATGGATTATGGGTTCTGTCAAGGAAATGAGCATTCACATACAAGATTTTCTTCCTGTGATCACACACCACCAATACATTCATTTTTGCATCTGGCTGCTTTCCACAGTTACCTGCTTGACATAACTGTGAACTGAAGGGATGTGATAGAGTTCTCCCACACTTGCCAGGAAGGAGACGAAGTTCAAAGCAGCTGTAACTTTGGCAGCTACTTATAGAGCCATCCAGTGCTAGAACTTATTTTCAAGTCTGATTGGAGGAGTGTGCTGTTTGGTAATGGCTTCCTTTAGGGAACTAAGTCGGTGCTGGCAGGTTTCTTCACAGAGGCCCAGATAAGAGACCCTGGTTTTGTACAGACAAGTATCAGTGTAAGAATATGTCTGAATGATCTCTCTCCACCTCCAGAACCTGCAAATAGAGAGCTATGCCGTAACAATGCCCATACCTGGATGCTAATGAGCTCTCTATCAACAACAGCTGTACGAACAGTCACTGACAAAAGTTGCAGTACAGTTTTAAGAAGCTTTCTGGAAGGGTTTAGTAACTTCCTTTCTCCATAAGATCAAAACAGTGCAGAAACAATTAATTACTAAGAGTTATGGTTGTGTACCTTTAATAACAAGGACCAAACTGAAGGAAACAGTCCTCTCTCGCAACGCCTGGCTTATACAAGAGCTGCTCACACCTCCCAATTGCATTGTGGGAAGAACTTTCATTTACATAAAATTGCAGGCTATAATAAGCCTGGCACAGTGTCTGTGTGCACCGTCTGGTTGCTGAATGGGGGGAATGAAGTGGAAGGGGAAGAGTGCCAGGGTGCCGTGGATGGGACAGCAGAGTGCTGCTGTGAACCAAAGAAAGAATGAGAGAGGAGTGGCAACAGGAGCAGGAAAGGTGCAGATGGAGGAAGGGGAGTGCCCTTGTGAGAAGAATGACTGTTGAAGTAGCCTTTGGAGAAGTGATTCTCTGGTTGGTCTCCTGAATCTGGATGCACCCTAACTTCGGCAGAAGATACATGGAAACCCCGGAAAACTGGAATAATTGAAGTTATGGCAGATGATGGGGAGAACTCTCAGGGAAATTCCACCCCCTCGTTCCTGATCCAACCTCCATAATGACATTTCTCACATGGTTGCAAATTGCTGACCCGATTAAAATATAAACGAAACCTAAAAACATACCACTAAAACCTTGCCCAGTACCACAATGACCAGATTAGCAGGTCCATAGCAATTTGTTTACATCGGGGAAAGCATCACTGGATGGTTACTGACTTAAACTCAACTCACATGGAGGTGTGCACAGTACACAACACCACAAGCAATGGAAGCTATTTTCACCAAACAAGGAATACCTAAATGTCTTTACTGACAATGGTCCACAGTGCTGACCTCAGAGACTTATCAAACAATTGGATTTAATTTATACAAATTCAAATCAAATTACCCATCACTGAATGGACTGATGGAAAGTCAATAGAGACTTAAAAAAATCAGATAAAGAAACCAAGGAGCAGTGGGATATTGTGCATGGGTCTTCTCTCCCACTGGAAAACAGGCTACCACTTATAAAAAGAGACAGAATAGATTGTGAAAGCTGCAGCAGATTATCAAAGTTCTTCCTTCACCTTGCATTTTAAATCCTGTATTACAGGATGGATGTAGTGACCAAGTGTTTGAGTACAGTTTTTAAACAAACAAATCCAACAGCATATGAGAACGGTGAAATCACTTCTGCAGAATTTTAGCAAAATTGCTGGATAAACCTCATTCTCCAACCTTTTTTTGTATTTATTTGTTCATGGGATGTGGGCGTCACTGGCGAGGCCGGCATTTATTGCCCATCCCTAATTGCCCTTGAGAAGGTGGTGGTGAGCCGCCTTCTTGAACCGCTGCAGTTCGTGTGGTGACGGTTCTCCCACGGTGCTGTTAGGAAGGGAGTTCCAGGATTTTGACCCAGCAACGATGAAGGAACGGCGATATATTTCCAAGTCGGGATGGTATGTGACTTGGAGGGGAACGTGCAGATGGTGTTGTTCCCATGTGCCTGCTGCTCTTGTCCTTCTAGGTGGTAGAGGTCACGGGTTTGGGAGGTGCTGTCGAAGAAGCCTTGGCAAGTTGCTGCAGTGCATCCTGTGGATGGTACACACTGCAGCCACTGTGCGCCAGTGGTGAAGGGAGTGAATGTTTAGGGTGGTGGATGGGGTGCCAATCAAGTGGGCTGCTTTATCTTGGATGGTGTCGAGCTTCTTGAGTGTTGTTGGAGCTGCACTCATCCAAGCAAGTGGAGAGTATTCCATCACACTCCTGACTTGTGCCTTGTAGATGGTGGAAAGGCTTTGGGGAGTCAGGAGGTGAGTCACTCGCCGCAGAATACCCAGCCTCTGACCTGCTCTTGTAGCCACAGTATTTATATGCCTGGTCCAGTTAAGTTTCTGGTCAATGGTGACACCCAGAATGTTGATGGTGGGGGATTCGGTGATGGTAATGCCGTTGAATGTCAAGGGGAGGTGGTTAGACTCTCTCTTGTTGGAGATGGTCATTGCCTGGCACTTGTCTGGCGCGAATGTTACTTGCCACTTATGAGCCCAAGCCTGGATGTTGTCCAGGTCTTGCTGCATGCGGGCTCGGACTGCTTCATTATTTGAGGGGTTGCGAATGGAACTGAACACTGTGCAGTCATCAGCGAACATCCCCATTTCTGACCTTATGATGGAGGGAAGGTCATTGATGAAGCAGCTGAAGATGGTTGGGCCTAGGACACTGCCCTGAGGAACTCCTGCAGCAATGTCCTGGGTCTGAGATGATTGGCCTCCAACAACCACTACCATCTTCCTTTGTGCTCGGTATGACACCAGCCACTGGAGAGTTTTCCCCCTGATTCCCATTGACTTCAATTTTACTAGGGCTCCTTGGTGCCACACTCGGTCAAATGCTGCCTTGAGGTCAAGGACAGTCACTCTCACCTCACCTCTGGAATTCAGCTCTTTTGTCCATGTTTGGACCAAGGCTGTAATGAGGTCTGGAGCCGAGTGGTCCTGGCGGAACTCAAACTGAGCATCGGTGAGCAGGTTATTGGTGAGTAAGTGCCGCTTGATAGCACTGTCGACGACACCTTCCATCACTTTGCTGATGATTGAGAGTAGACTGATGGGGCGATAATTGGCCGGATTGGATTTGTCCTGCTTTTTGTGGACAGGACATACCTGGGCAATTTTCTACATTGTCGGGTAGATGCCAGTGTTGTAGGTGCACTGGAACAGCTTGGCTAGAGGTGCAGCTAGTTCTGGAGCACAAGTCTTCAGCACTACAGCTGGGATGTTGTCGGGGCCCATAGCCTTTGCTGTATCCAGTGCACTCAGCCGTTTCTTGATATCACGTGGAGTGAATCGAATTGGCTGAAGACTGACTTCTGTGATGGTGGGGATATCGGGAGGAGGCCGAGATGGATCATCCACTCGGCACTTCTGGCTGAAGATGGTTGCAAACGCTTCAGCCTTGTCTTTTGCACTCATGTGCTGGACTCCGCCATCATTGAGGATGGGGATGTTTGCAGAGCCTCCTCCTCCCGTTAGTTGTTTAATTGTCCACCACCATTCACGACTGGATGTGGCAGGACTGCAGAGTTTTGATCTGATCCGTTGGTTGTGGAATCGCTTAACTCTGTCCATAGCATGCTGCTTCCGCTGTTTAGCATGCATGCAGTCCTGAGTTGTAGCTTCACCAGGTTGGCACCTCATTTTTAGGTACGCCTGGTGCTGCTCCTCATTGAACCAGGGTTGATCCCCTGGCTTGTTGGTAATGGTAGAGTGAGGAATATGCCGGGTCATGAGGTTACAGGTTGTGCTGGAATACAATTCTGCTGCTGCTGATGGCCTACAGTGTCTCATGGATGCCCAGTTTTGAGCTGCTAGATCTGTTCTGAATCTATCCCATTTAGCACGGTGGTAGTGCCACACAACACGTTGGATGGTGCCCTCAGTGCGAAGACGGGACTTCGTCTCCACGAGGACTGTGCGGTGGTCACTCCTACCAATACTGTCATGGACAGATGCATTTGCAACAGGTAGATTGGTGAGGACGAGGTCAAGTAAGCTTTTCCCTCGTGTTGGTTCGCTCACCACCTGCCGCAGGCCCAGTCAGGCAGCTATGTCCTTCAGGACTCGGCCAGCTCGGTCAGTAGTGGTGCTACCGAGCCACTCTTGGTGATGGACATTGAAGTCCCCCACCTAGAGTACATTTTGTGCTCTTGCTACCCTCAGTGCTTCCTCCAAGTGGTGCTCAACATGGAGGAGGACTGATTCATCAGCTGAGGGAGGACGGTCGGCGGTAATCAGCAGGATTGCCCATGTTTGACCTGATGCCATGTTTGACCTGATGCCATGAGATTTCATGAGGTCCAGAGTCAATGTTAAGGAGTCCCAGGGCCACTCCCTCCTGACTGTATATCACTGTGCCGCCACCTCTGGTGGGTCTGTCCTGCCGGTGGGACATGACATACCCAGGGATGGTGATGGAAGAGTCTGGGACGTTGGCTGATGATATAGTCTAGCCCATGTAACTGTCACAAGGCAACACTTACGACAGCAATTATGTTACTTTAGGGGCATTAATGGCACATGAAATTGACTAGTGAGCCATACCATTGGCTCCTTGCCATTACTGCCATTTCCAGGGTTTTCTGCCAGAAGTGACTACAGACATTGAATATATCTACTCAAATATGGGTGGGTGTATTCAAAGTGGACAGTAATGATGGAGTAACAACACATCACATTTTCTGTTACTACCACCATAGCAACATTGGACGCAAGTAGTGGCAGCATGTTACTGGCATCCAGTGTTCCTGAAGACCCGGTGAAAGGCCCTTTAAAATTTAACTTTGTCCCTGAAGGAGTGAATTGATCACGGAAATTCTCCAAGATCATCAGCACAACAGATAGACGAGTGAAGGTCTCACAAAAACTGTATTTATGGCAGTGTAGCTGCCTCAGAGGAAAATACCAGCAACACTGTCTAACACTGATCCCAGCAGAAACCACTAAAACCCACATTAGACTGTACAATAAACCCCATTATGCCTATTGTATAAATAGCACAAAGGCCAGACAACATACCTATGACAGAATAGGGAACTCTCTGCATTATATTTTGTATGACTTTAGATAGAAGGATAAATGCGATTTAAAAATTGGCTGCAGCCAGTTGTATCTCTGGGCAAAGCCCATTGTTTTTACGGTACTACTAACCATACCGAGAACTGGCACAATCACACTGTGGCAATGCAGATGTCTATACTGGATGGATTTTCTGTCAAACTCTCTAATGAGACATTATTTAAGTCAAAAGTTGCATTATGGCTGGAACTGGCTGTTTGAAATGTTAAAGTCTGTAGATTAGCATACTGTGGAATAGACAAATTCAATTACTTTGACTATGGAGCCATCAAAGTGCAGTATTTGCAGAAAGTTGTTAACACCTGGGCAATCATACCCCACCTCACAAGGTATGACAGCTAACTCAAAAATAATGACTATAACTTGAAAGTATTCCCAAAGCATAAATTGCAGCTCTGATAACTCAGCTTTCGTCCTGTCTGAAGATCTGAAGTCCGTGGACAAGAAATCCACATCATCCATGTACAACTACACATCAAGAAGGCGTATGAAGGACTCCCACTTACCAGGCTGTGTAAGAAGTGTGTTCTAAAAAGAATATTTTAATCCTTGTGGACTGATATATCAATGATGTATGAGTTGTGTTAAGAAATAATTTTCTGGAAGTTGTTCCAGACTAAGTAAGCTGATCGTTTTGTGGCCTTATTTACAGCAAGGAGCCGACAAGTGGGTGGAGGACAGAAGTCCCATACTAATTAACCAGTGGACAATTCACCAAACCGCATGATTACTCAAGACTCACGAGTTGGGCATTATGCAGTCTAGAGGATGACAGAGAAGTGATTCCGGAGATATTAAATGTTGTAACTACAACAAGATGAGACACAAATCAAGCAATCGCTGGTCCATGAGGGAGTTGAGGGCATGGCCTGGAAGACTGCTGTGAGACTCTACATTGTCAGGAGCTGTATAGTGATAACAAATTCACCGAATATGCTGCAGTGTTTAGACCCGGCCACTGTGGGCATTGAAGTCATAGAATATGGTTCAGTACCTACACCTGACCACTGTGAACAAGTGGCCAACAGAAAGCTGCTTGACACAGGTTGTAATCTGATGCTGATACATCTGCATCAGTTTCCATAGAATCATAGAAGTTACAACATGGAAACAGGCCCTTCGGCCCAACATGTCCATGTCGCCCAGTTTATACCACTAAGCTAGTCTCAATTTCCTGCACTTGGCCCATATCCCTCTATACCCATCTTACCCATGTAACTGTCCAAATGCTTTTTAAAAGACAAAATTGTACCCGCCTCTACTACTGCCTCTGGCAGCTCGTTCCAGACACTCACCACCCTTTGAGTGAAAAAATTGCCCCTCTGGACCCTTTTGTATCTCTCCCCTCTCACCTTAAATCTATGCCCCCTCGTTATAGACTCCCCTACCTTTGGGAAAAGATTTTGACTATCTACCTTATCTATGCCCCTCATTATTTTATAGACTTCTATAAGATCACCCCTTAACCTCCTACTCTCCAGGGAAAAAAGTCCCAGTCTGTCTAACCTCTCCCTATAAGTCAAACCATCAATTCCCGGTAGCATCCTAGTAAATCTTTTCTGCACTCTTTCTAGTTTAATAATATCCTTTCTATAATAGGATGACCAGAACTGTACACAGTTCCAGAGGGCAGAAATGCCCATATTCTTATATTTTAGAGGCAAAAGAAATACCCTTGGCCAAAGTGTGGCTAGAGTGTCCGATCTGGACTGGTGAGAAAGAAGTGGGAGTTTTAGCATCATTGCAGTGTAAGCATTGTTGGAGAACAATTTAACTTAATATCTCATCAGCCTGTGCAGTCACCAGAGACCAAGCTAGGACTGAGAAACAGAGACATGTCAATGTGAGATCAATGCAGCCAGCTGCAGTGGACAATGGTGGCAATTTTGGCAGGTATCGAACATGTAAGTTCCAAAAGACATTCAGTGCTCAAAAGGGTTAATCTGCGCTATTTCATTTCAGTGATGTGTGTCAGTGGCAAAATACTTGCTTCGGGTGTTTTTTTTTAAATGCAGTTCACTGTTGTTGCGACTAGTTTACTTTGAACATCAGTTCACTAAACTGAATCAGGTCTATCAGGCAGTGGACCAGCTGCATTAGCATTGCACACAAGGGGGGCATGCAAGGGAGATAGCAAGTTATGTATTGGCAGAAAACCCAAACTTGTAACAGCAGCTTTTGTAATAACCCTGTGCAACATAATCTGACCACTCTTTGTCTCAGCAGGCTCTTGCCTATTATGTTGGGGCAGATGGTGTTGTTTTAGGCATAACCCCTGGAAAGGAACAAAGAGGAACACGTCCTCCAGCTCCAATTTTTTTTTTTTTGCTTTGGTTAGGTCCTCTCTCCTTGTCCTACACCCATCTCCTCCTCGCTCCCAGCTCCCCGCTCCCCCCACCCCCCCCCCCCAGCCTCACTTCTAATCCCAGCAATGACACTGATGTCTCCCCTAACTCTCTTTATGTGATTGCGCCTCTGCTGAAGCCCCAGGACCACAATTCTAACCACCATCATCTAACGTTTGAAAGCAGAAACAGAGTGACCACTGCAGCTGGGAGATTATTAAGTGGAAAATGTGGAGCTTTGTAATGCCTGTTACTGGTTTTCAAGTCACAGCCAAATATTAAGAGTGCAAGCTTCAATTATCACATGAAACAGCAGCTTTGTGACCTTGCACACATGGCTTTGGACATGACATTCTATTTTAAAGGGCCCGAGATGTTGAATTCCTGTACCCAGGATCTTTGCTTCTTACCATAGTTGAACTGGCTATTTGTCTTCTCACAGTTAATAATGTTGAATCGATATGGGATTCCAGCTTTCATGCCACTGATCTCAAAGTAGAACCACTGGTGCTGAAAGTCTGTGTTGATGTCAGCATTCATAATCAAATCATATTCATATCTAGATAGGAATAGAAAATAATGACATTTATTAAACAATGGAAGCACTGCTCCTAGACTGCAACAACTCTAACCTGAACAGAGATTAACAGCAGTAAAAATATGGGCATTCTGCCCTCCAGCTAATCGTCCACACACAGCAGCCCCGTCCATGAGGAACACCTCATTTAGTTCCTTCATTTAGTTATAATTATTTAAAAACGATGGCCAATAATAAAACATTTTAAAAACTATTTGTAGTAGTGGATTATTTTCCCCTGAAAATACAATGCCACCAAAGCTTTGTACCCCTATGGTTTTGTGGATAAATGGCATTAAGCCAAACAAACCAGAAAGTTCCAGGTTCAATTCCTGGTCTGGGTTGAGTTGGCTTACCTTAGACAGGCCAGTGGTAGGAAGTGTTACAATTAGCTTCAACGGTTTCACTACATACACCAGATTGCATTATGAATCACATACTGTTTTGTGCCCTGTTTCACACTTACTTGCGAATTTGAATAGCTTTTCGAAGATTGCCTGACTCAAAGTTTGAATAGAATTTCAGGGAAACGTCATCTTCTGATGTAACCAATGAAAGACTGTTGTAAAAAAAACAGAAAAGGTTGATAGGAACGCTACTTGAATCCGAACTAAAAATCATACAGGGCCAGATTTTGCTGTACTCACCATTTTTCATGTGCAAATCAGACAGTAAGTTCCAGCGACCACATATGTGCAGCTAAACACAGAAATCCGGAAGTTTATGGCCGAGATGCAATGCTCCTCCAAAAGCTGCACGAAAACAGCATCTTGCTGTCTGGCTTCCCGCTCAAATGTATTGAATGGCGTGAAGTTCCTGTACTTACCTGATAGATACGAACTAAACTCACCAAAAAAAGTTATATCAAATCATTTCTAGTCTAAATACCATTTTAACAGTGTGGTGTGAAGTCTCATTCCATCAGATTTTAATTACTGTTGGACACTAAAAAAAATTAAAACTTTTATTTTACTTTTTCTTTGTCTCTTTTATATGTCTCTTAATTCAATCTTTCTTACTCTCTCTTTATTTTGCTTTCTGTACCTGATTTGGCAATGAATTTACTATTCTAACTTATACTTCCCTGGTTCTGACTCCGCGCTGTTATTACGGAGGCTTCAATCTGATTGGTTAAGGAGATACACAGCTGCTTGCCCTGTTCACACAGGTCCCAGATGCCATGTAGAGGGCACCGCACTTTTTGGATCTTTAATTTCCAGGAGCTTGCCATGCAAAATCTCATTGGAAGTCTATGGGCAAGTGCAAGTCTAACAATCAGCGCCGCTCACAGCAAAATCTGGCCCAATGTATCAATAGGTTCCACTGAACACACGTAATCAAATGGCCCATTTTATAAAACAATTGAGTGTCTTACCCAGGGCTTTATAGCCTGGTTAGTCACACCATTGTGAGAGTAATGCAACATTAAACAGCTCTGCATCATTTTGTAGAATTATCAGGAATGGGTTTAATGGCATGCTAAAGCAAATGGTAAGAACATATGTTGAATATTTGTATACTGGGAAGTATCACAGGAATAGAGTTCTTCCCTTTTAAGTTACTATACTGGTGATATATGCAGACAGTTACAGGACACCAGCAGAACCTCTTGAAAATGGCGGAGAACTGGTTGTGCCAGGTCTCTGCCATTTATGGGAGTCCCCTGTTGACCTTGAAAGGGGTGGAACCTCTGTCCAACTCTTAAAAGGCAAGGAACATAGCCAGGGCGGGGACTTCCCAGGCCCCACCAGTGGAGTTCAAGTCAAACACATGCCCTGGACCCCAGAAGAGGAGAATTTTTTTTTTTTAACATTGACGGATCAGCCTCCTTACCAAAGGGGCTGAGGGGACCATGGCTGGGGTCAGGTGGGAGCCTGGGCAACAAACCCCTTCAGACAGCCAGTATATTTTAAAATATTGCCTTGTTGGTTACAGCCTAACTTGAGGTGCCTTTAAGGACAGCCCGTTAGGCCACATATAGACCTGGTTTTCCTGAGTGTAGCCAGTGCCGGCTGCCTCAGGGCAAACCAATCTTGCAGTGGGGGCCTCAAATAGGCATTAGTTTGCATCTGTAAATAAAGGCTCTAACACCTGTTACAAACGTGGGCACTGCACACCGATTTTCTAGCCTTTACCAATATGGCCAGCGGCACACTTGCGACTCGTAACGAGCGTGCACTTCCTGCCCGCCATATTGGAGGTTCAGGAGGTCGTTTAGCGCCTGAAAATTCGGCACTGTGCAGCCGAATGTCTAGGCCGTCAAGTTTAAGGGTGATACTTTGCAGAATTCCTAGGCGTCACCCATGGTGTTCATTCCTAAGTATAAGACAACCCAAGTCTGTATAGTTTACTGGAAATTAAATGATAAAAGGAAGCTGATGTGTGCCATTTGCCTCACAAAGAGAAGACCCGCATGAAACGTAGGGCACCAGGTGTCCTAACAGTTGCCGGACCGAAGGATAGTAACAAGTCCCATTAAGTAATACAAATACAAAGAAAGACTTGAAAAATTGGGGCTGTTTTCATTAAAGCAGAGGACATTTAAGCAGCTGGTGATCCTGTCCTGTTCTGTCGTGCACATTTATTTTATGCTTTAATCTGGTGCATTGCATCAGCAAAATGCTCAAAAGTTTTAACAAAATTATTCTTTGCAATCTGGGATTCGAATGAAGCATCATGTATGGGATGGATAGTGGATTGACCAACCTTTCAGTATCAAAAATGACCCTGTCCAGAACATCCTTAGGGTTGACTAAACGTTGAATATCTTCAAATATTTTATCCCTGAAACCAAAAATATGTACAAAGTTTCAAAATTATTTCAGTACAAGCCAATAAAAATGAATTAACAAAGGCATTAACTCCTGGTACTTTGGCCAGGAATTGAAGATCAATTGGCCGAGAATCTGAGATCTAGCAGCCAAGAATTCAACGTCGATTGGCCAAGAACTCCAACTTCCAGCTCCAATTTTCAATAATGGACTCAAGAGTCAAAATATGGGAGGGTTAGTTGATTAATATGATCGGTCCCACTCATGTTTAGCATGTTTTGCAACTACAATCTGATAATGCATTCATTGAATGTGCTACTGACTTGAATGGTACAGCATCAATCCTGCCACAATGTATTATACTCACTGGTTTGTAATGTCCTCATGGGCAAGAAATTAACATGGGGAGATCAATTTCTAGGCATAATCTCCGATCTCCTCCAGAGGTGCTCCCCAGTGCCTGCAGCTTGTGAGATGGCCGACAGCTGAGTCCCTATTTTGCATTTCGCGACTGCAGTACCAGTTTGGCCCTGATCACTTTCCACCCCATGAGAATTCATTACAGGTGGGGGCTGGAATGGTATGAACATGGTGCCAAGATAAGAAAGAACACCATCATCTTCTGCTCCCTCCATTCTGCCCTTGTAATCTCCATGTTACTGTACCTGCTGGCCTGTCATCAGAAAACTCCAAATTAGCAAGGACCATGTTGAAGTCCCTATCAATGATTATCTCCATTTGGCAAAGCTGGTTAAATAACGTGTCCATGAAAGAGCTCTGATTGCAGCCAAACAGCTGCCTGGCAGCAGTCTAAGAATTGATGAGAGACGTAAAGACTGGCATTACGGGCTGTACAGTGAGAGGCTGCGTTGCAGATGTCCCTGGAGGCACTACTCACTCCTCAGCAGACTATGAAATTTCAATGCTGTGCAACAGAACTCTACACATGCAGGTAGTAGACTCCTCCACTCGAGGCTTTTAAGTAGGTTTCCCAATGACATAAGCAATCTGTCATGCTACTAATCAGCCTCTTAATTATCAAAAATGTGATGAAAGGAGTTGTCAATAGTGCTATCAATGAGCATTTACTCACCAACAATCTGCTCACTGATGCTCAGTCTGGGTTCCACCAGAACCAGTCAGCTCCAGACTTCATTACAGCCTTGGTCCAAACATGAGATGCAGGAGCTGAATCCTAGAGGTGAGGCAAGAGTGACTGCCCTTGACATCAAGGCAGCATTCGACCATTTGTGGCACAAAGGACCCCTAGAAAAACTGACATCAGTGGGGATCGAGGGGAAATTCTCCAGTGACTGGTGTCTTATCTGGCACAAAGGAAGATGGTTGTGGGTGTTGTAGGCTAATCACCTCAGCACCAGGACATTGCTACTGGAGTTCCTCGGGGCAGCGTCCTAGGCCCAACTATCTTCAGATGATGGGCTATGCAGTGAGAGGCTGAGCTGCAGATGTTCCTGGAGGCGCTACTCACTCCTCAGCGGACTGCGGAATTTCAATGCAGTGCACCAGAACTCTACACATGCAGGTAATAGACTCCTCCACTAGAGGCTCTTAAGTAGGTCTCCCAATGACCATAAGCAATCTGTCACTGTTTTTTTAAAGTCCCAGCCATGGAAGTCAGGATCATAAGGTCAGGAGTGGGGTTTTCGCTGATGATTGCAGTGTTCAGCTTCACTCGCAATTCCTCAGACAATGAAGCAGTCCATGCCTGAACGTCATCCAGGTTTGGGCTGATAACATTTACGCCATACAAGTGCCAGGCAATTACCATCTCCAAGAGAGAACCTAACCACCTCCCCTTGACATTCAATGGCATTATCGGGGCCAAGCACCCCATCATCAACATCCTTGGGGGATTACCATTGACCAGAAACACAACTGAACCAGCCACATAAATGCTGTGGCTACAAGAGCAGGTCAGAGGCTGGTTATTCTACAGCGAGTGGTCACTTCCTGGCTCCCCAGAGCTTTTTAACTACCTACAAGGCAGAAGTCAGGAGTGTGACAGATTACTCTCCACTTGCCTGGATGGGTGCAACTGCAACAACACTCAAGAAGCTCAACACCATCCAGGACAAAGCAGTCCGCTTAATCGTCACTTCACCCACTAGCCTAAACATCCACCCCATCCACCACCAGCGTATCATGGCTGCAATGTGTACTATCTATAGGATGCCCTGCAGAAACTAGCCAAGGCTTCTTCAGCAGCCTTCTCAATCCCACAAACTCTACCAACCAGAAGGACACGGTTGGTAGATGTCTGGGAACACCACCATCACCTCCATGTTCTCCCAAATCACATACCATACTGACTTGCACATATATCACCATTCCTTCATTGTTGCTGGGTCAAAATCCTGGAACTGCCTACCTAACAGCAATCTAGGAGCACCTACACCACACGGACTGCAGTGGATCAAGAAGGCGGGTCATCACCAGCTTCTCAAGCGCAACTAATGATGGGCAATAAATGTGCACTTTGCCAGCGACGCCAATGCCCCGAGACTGAATTTTTTTAAAAAGAGCATTGGGAACCAATCCAATGGAATGCTGGATGGAATAATATGAAATAAGCAGCCTTACAATTGCAAATGAAGCACTCCAACTTTTGTTCACAATGCGCAGTGGCAGTAACACTGGGAAAAAGATACACATGGCAGCTGACAGAGAGTCCAAGCTTTGCATTCGGTGAAAGCTTAGATATGTAGGTCATGTATAAATATTGTTTATTTACCACTTTCACTGAAGATTTAAACAAAACACACGGGGAGATATTTTGCATATTGTGAAATTTTGCACATTCAGCTTGGTCCTTTCCGACAAATAATTTTAGTAAATAGAAATTCATGTACCAGGGGGATGAGCAATTTCCTGATATGTGCTACTGGCGCTCTCCCCTTTGTTTGCACTGCATAAAAAAAGAGAAATAAGTTTCTTGGGTTTGAAAGTATGCCTACCATGTACGTTATGGGCCACTGAGTGCCCCCATAGTGTGGTAACAAGCCATAGAGACCAGTAGTGGCACCAGCCAGTGTGGTACTGAGCAATACAAACCAGAAGGTCCCACAATCCATCTCGTGTCTGTTTTTTTGTTCGGCTGATCTCAGTTGGAATACTCCTACTGGCTGATTTTAGTGCCATTTCTCTCTCCCCAATAATTGTTGATTTATTTACATCTGTTTAATAAATGGTGTAAAATGTGAGTTTTGGGTAATGCTGGTAAAAGTAAGGTTAATGATAACAGGATAAACTGTCAGTTTACAAATTCAACCCTATGTCCAACCCTCTTCGCAAAGCAGAAATTACCACTCTAATGGTACTTTGCTTGTGGACCCTCCCTGTCAGTGACCTAGCAAACAGCCATCTTGTTTGAGGTAAATCTACCCTGGACTTCAGATTGAATTATAATTCTTTACTTTTCTGTGGAGTTTGCAAAAGTTTATTTGTCAAAAGGTTTGGTTAAATCCCATGCTCATTTGAATTAGGTTACACATATATAAACACATTTTAAGTTGGAAATGCACTGTGCAATTCATTTGCTTTAGATGTGTCTGACACAGTCACTGCTTCAAACTGCAGTAATGTCCATTCTACCACTATTCCCATCCTTTATCTTAATTTACTAACTACTAAAGAGGCCTTTGGAGTGAGCTTTGGCTCAGTGGTAGCATTCCCATCTCTGAGTCAGAAGGTTATAGAGTATGATTCCCCTACAGATGGTCTGGCAAGCAGAAACAAAAGTTCTGGTCTCTGGGTTGACATTCAGCAAGGTCCTCACATCTGATGGGAGTGCAGCAGTGACCCCCTTCCCCCCCATCGCATCTAGCTGGTTCTTCTGGTCGGGAGTTATGAGTCAGGCTGACGACCTGTACATGTAAGTGGGGACGTTGAGACAACCCACAGCACAATCTTTTTTTTTTATTCATTCAAGGCCAGCATTTACTGCCCATCCTAATTGCCCTTAGAGAAGATGGTGGTGAGCCACCTTCTTGACTGAGTGGCTTGCTCGGCCATTTTAGAGGGCGATTAAGAAATCAACCACATTGCTGTGGGTCTGGAGTCATATATAGGCCAGACCAGGTAAGGACATTAGTGAACCAGATGGGTTTTTATGACAATCCAGTAGTTTTGTGGCCACCATTACTGATACTAATTTTTTTAATTCCAGATTATTTAATTAATTGAATTTAAATTCCCCAGCTGCCATGGTGGGATTTGAACTCATGACTCTGGATTACTAGTCCAGTAACGTAACCACTATGCTACCGTACCCAGTAGATCTGCTAGCTGTAAAAGCAGTGGAAGAAATGGGTTGCTTCATGTACCGCTAGACACAGAAAAAAAGGTCATTTGGTGTCATTCCTGCTGGACTGTTTGTGAGTGGTTACTTGCTGCTCAGCAGTAGCTGGGAGTACATTGAATTATATTAGAATGTCACAGTACAGTGAATAATTTAATGTCTACAGCATTAAAAGAGCTAAACAAACGGAACAGAATAAAGCACTTCATAATATTAATGCTTTACCTTTGAACTCCACACCACTGACCCACCAGTGGCTCCTGATAGGGGGGCGGGATGTGACCCCAATAATCTGGAAATGCCAATGTTTTGTAATCGGTGGCTGATTTTGTTTTCTCCGCCACAGTGGTGTAAACATATGGATCATGAAATGGAATCATTTCTTTTCGCATTTCTAAAAGTTTATTCCCAATATCCTGAGGTTCATGCTCTCTGCCAATAGTCCAGCTTTGACTGAGGGACCTAGCACATTCTTTGCCAGCAACATTTTGTGCTTTGGTGTTCTGTAAATCTTGAAAGTGTATGCTTATTTTTGATGAATGTGCAGAGGGGCAGTGCACATTCAAATGCATTTCCTTAATTTTATGCTTTGAAGGGTTCAAAGTGCATCCATCGCTTGGTCCTACTGGGCGAGTGCCTGAATCTTGGATGGGTGTGCAATAATTCTTTTTCAATCCTTTGGATCCACTTTCCCCTCCATTGTTGGATGAAGCCTGAAATGTTTGATAAGTTCTTCTGTTTCCAAACGAGTTGTGTGGATTTGGTGAATCTTCCTCAACAATGTCTTTGCGCCACTCTCTGGGCTTCTTGCATCTGTGAGGCCCTGACGTTGTGAAGAATGCTGAACATAATGTATCATCTTGACTGCTACTTTGGTCATCCGACATTGGGTCTAAATCCTGCATAAAACAGAATATGTGATATAATAACTACTAATATATATGTTAGAATTAAGAGAAAATTAAGAAAGTTGCTGAAGTGGGGTTTATTGTAGGAAGTTTTCTGCAATACTCTGGATGTCAGAGTTGAGATCCAGAAAACTTCATATCGAGTCTGCCTCATTGGAACAGAAGACTGATCATGAGAGAGAGGAAGCAGAGACTGTGGAATGTTTTGGCATACAGAAGGACATACAGCCCATCATGTTCTGGCCAGATCTTTGCTAGAGACCGATCCAAAACTAATCCCACTGTCTTGCTTTCTCTCCATAGCCCTGTATCATCATCTGCTTCAAATATTTATCCAATTTTCCCTTAAAGGATGCAATTGTTTCTGTCTCCACCACTTCCTGTGGTAAAACAATCCACGTTCCACCAACACATTGCTTAAATAAATTTCTCCTAACCTGTGTTCTCAGTGCAGAGTTAAACATTTACTGACAGGAAATGATAAATCAATACAATTTTAACAAACCAGCAGCAGGTACCCTGAAATATCTGTTGCAGAAACTTCTCTGCAGTGACAGAATTGTTAGTGAAAGAAATTCTCAGTAAAATGCGACTGAACTTTCTTCATCGAATATAATCCAATTAATTCTGATTAACGGACCCCACACTTGTGCTGTTTGGATTCATTATAAAGCAGTATAGCATCTTAATTTAAGAATAAATGTTTCTTCAGACAACAGTGCAACTAATCAGTAGAACTATTTAAATGAATTTGACAGTATCCTCATCACATACTCCCCCTTGGACTAATTAATTTCAAACTCAATGACATTTTGCTCAGACAGATTCCTATACCAGTCATTAATTTAAAAATAAAGTACCTAGATCTCACACTTCCTCAACATTATCATTTCCAAGTTAAAACAAAAGAACATGACAATGGGCAGAAGAACAGTATCTTGGCAACAGTCTTCTACAGATCAGTCCTCACTGTGTGATCCCCAGCAGGGGATGAGGGGCAATTCAAAATTTCAGCCCAAGTAGGATTGTGAAACTTACACCTGGAAGGTTGGTCCATTCAAGTGGCAAGCAGGCTTGAGATTTCAACCATAATGCTACACTTGGGACGCCAATGCTGCTATAGTGGCTAAATTGCGCTTTGCTCTTTCTCTGCTGGTCGTAGATCAGGGGCAGACTACCCCCAGTTAAACTAAGAGCTGAGGCTCATAATGCCATGTCATTTAAAAAGAGGCTGTGTGCTCTGCAATAATGCAAAAATTGTTTGTTTGGTAAAAAAGTGAAGTTTTCTGCTGCACTAGGCGTGCACTGCTGGCCACAAATGTTTGGACAGCTAGAGAGTGTTGGAGGGCACCATCCCTTTCAGCAGTACAAGGGTCCCATTTGGGATACCCAAAATAGGTATAATTTGATGCAAGAGCAGGAAGACGCATAGGAAGCAATCTTGGATGTCACGGAAGTGAGATATCACAGGAGAAATTACCCAGTCACCAGAATTTATTGTCCCTGCCAGATGTTTCAAGACCTTATCAAGGAGCAGTGCCTTCATAGGCTGATTCAGCAGGGAGGTTGTACAGGAACTTTATGACCTATTACAGAAGGATTTGCTTCCATGCTGCAGGGCACACACGGTGCTGCCACTACGACCTTAGAATCATAGAATGGTTACAGCACAGAAGGAGGCCATTCGGTCTGTTGAGTCCGTGCCAGCTCTCTCTAAGAGCAATCCAGCTAGTCCCACTCCCCCACCCTTTCCCCGTAGCCCTGCAAATTTTTTCTTTCAAGTATTTATCTAATTCCATTTAGAAAGCCATGATTGAATCTGCCTCCACCACCCTTTCAGGCAGGGCATTCCAGATCATAACCACTTGCTGTGTAAAAAAGTTTTTCCTCATGTCGCCTTTGGTTCTTTTGCCAATCACCTTAAATCTGCATCCTCTGGTTCTCGACCCTTCCACCAATGGGAACTGTTTCTCTCTATCCATTCTGTCTCGACCCCTCATGATTTTGAACACCTTTATCAAATCTACTCTCAACCTTCTCTGCTCTAAAGAGAACAACCCCAGCTTCTCCAGTTTATCCATGTAACTGAAGTCCCTCATCACTGGAACCATTCTAGTAAATCTTTTCTGCACCATCTCCAAGGCCTTCACATCCTTCCTAAAGTGTGGCGCCCAGAATTGGACACAATACTCCAGTTGAGGCCGAGCCAGTGTTTTATAAGGATTCATTATAACCTCCTTGCTTTTGTACTCTATGCCTCTATTTATAAAGCCCAGGATAGTGAATGATTTTTTAACCGCTTTCTCAACCTGCCCTGCCATCTTCAATGACCTGTGCACATATACCCCCAGGTCTCTCTGTTCCTGCACCCCCTTTAAAATTGTACCCTTTAGTTTATATTGCCTCTCCTCGTTCTTCCTACCAAAATGTATCACTTCGCACTTCTCTACGTTAAGTTTCATCTGCCACGTGCCCTCCCATTCCACCAGCCTGTCTATGTCCTCTTAAAGTCTTTCAATACACTCCTCACTACGCTTCCAAGTTTTGTGACATCTGCAAATTTTGAAATTGTGCCTGTACACCCTGGTGACTCATCTACTTTAAGTACAGCCAGCCTTTCTAGTACCTCCTCTATCAATTTTTAGCCCATCCACTATCTCAACCACCTCCTCTTTTAATGTGACTTTGGCAGTATCTTCTTCCTTGGTAAAGACAGATGCAAAGTATTCATTTAGTACCTCAGCCATGCCCTCTGCCTCCATGAGTAGCTCTCCATTTTGATCCCGAATCGGCCCCACCCCTCCTCTTTATACCCATTTACTATTTTTATGCCTATAGAAGACTTTTGGGTTCCCTTTTATGTTAGTTGCCAGTCTGTTCTCACATTCTCTCCTTGCCCATCTTATTTCCCTTTTCACTTCCCCTCTGAGCTTTCTATATTCAGCCTGGTTCTCACTTGTATTATCAACCTGACATCTGTCATACGCCCCCTTTTACTGCTTCATCTTACTCTCTACCTCTTTCGTCATCCAAGGAGCCCTGGCTTTGGTTGCCCTATCTTTCCCCCTCGTGGGAATGTACCTAGACTGTACCCAAACCATTTCCTCTTTAAAGGCCTCCCATTGGTCTATTACAGTTTTGCCTGCCTATCTTTGACTCCAATTTACTCGGGCCAGATCCATTCTCAACGCACTGAAATTGGCCCTCCTGCAATTAAGTATTTTTACTCTAGATTGCTCCTTGTCCTTTTCAATAATCTAAATCTTATGATACTATAGTCACTGTTCCCTAAATGTTCCCCCACTGACACTTGCTCCACTTGACCCACCTCATTCCCCAAAACCAGATCCAGCAATGCCTCCTTCCTCATTGGGCCAGAAACATACTGATCAAGAAAGTTCACCTGACACACTTCAGAAATTCTTCCCCCTCTCTGCCCTTTACATTATTACTATCCCAGTCTATATTACAATAATTGAAGTCCCCCATTATCACTACTCTATGGTTCTTGCACCTCTCTGCAATTTCCCTGTAAATTTGTTCATCTATATCCTATTCACTAGTTGGTGGCCTATAGAATACACCCTGTAGCGTAATGGCACCTATATTGTTTTTTTAACTTTAACCAAATAGATTCTGTCCTTGACCCCTCCCGGACATCCTCTCTCTCCAGCACTGCAATATTATCCTGAATCAATACTGCCACCACCCCCCACTTTCTTTCCTTCCCTCCCTATCTTTCCTGAACACCTTGTATCCAGCAATATTTAGTACCCAATCCTGCACTTTTTTTGAGCCAAGTCTCTGTTATTGCCACATCATCATATTGCCATGTGGTTATTTGCTCCTGCAGCTCACCAACCTTATTTACCACACTTCGTGTGTTTACACACATGCACTGTAGACCTATCTTAGACCTTCTTCTATTCACTCTCAGTCTGATCCCACCTAATACCTTACTATTTCTTACTCTAGTGCTATCTGTCTCTCCCATTCCTTTGTGCACATTGTTCCTCCTTTCCAATGCTACATCTTAGTGCCCATCCCCCTGCCAAATTAGTTTAAACTCTTCCACTAGTGAAGTTCCCCACCAGGACATTGGTCCCAGTTCTGTTGAGGTGCAACCCGTCCGGCCTGTACAGGTCCCACCTCCCCCAGAACCGGTCCCAATACCCCAGGAATCTAAAGCCCTCCCTCTTGCACCATCTCTCCAGCCATGCATTCATCTGCTCTATCCTCCTATTTCTATAATCACAAGCGAATGGTACCGCAAGTAATCCGGAGATTACTACCTTTGAGGTCCTGCTTATTAATCTCTTTCCTAGCTCCCTAAAATCTGCCTGCAGGACCTCATCCCTCTTTCTATCTACGCCGTTGGTACCAATATAGACCACAACCTCTAGCTGTTCACCCTTCCCCCTCAGAAAGTTCTGCAGCCGCTCAGTGACATCCTGGACCCTGGCACAGGGAGGCAGCATACCATCTTAGAATCATGTCTGCGGCCGCAGAAATGCCTGCATGCTCCCCTAACTATAGAATCCCCTACCACTATTGCTTTCCCGATCTTCCTACCACCCCCCACCCCCCTCAACCCCGGACAGCTGAGCCACCCGTGGTGCCGTGGACTTGGCTCTGGCTGTATTCCCAGAGGAACCTTCGCCCTCATCAACAGTTAGAAAGTGAGATGCACTCAAGGGACTCCTGCACTACCTGCCTGGTCCTCCTTGTCTATCTGGCGATCACCCAGTCCCTCTCTGCCTGCACTCTCTTAAGTTGCAGGGTGACCACCTCCTGAAACGTGCTATCCACGTTGCTCTCAGCGTCGTGGATGCATTGCAGTGACGCCACCTGCTGCTCAAGCTCTGAAATCCAGAGCTCGAGCTCCTCCAGCTGATGACACTTCCTGCACCCATGGTTATCCAGGACACGGGGAGCGTCCTGGAGTTCCCACATAGCACAGGATGTGCATTCGAAGGGACTGCCATGCCTCTATTTATTAGATTACTAACTCACTTAGCAGAAATAAACTAAAGACTTAAAATACTCTTATTATTAATTTACTGACTGCTTATTTACCCCAATTAACCTACCCCTTTTTAATTTTCCAGCTCTTTGTTTAAACCAATGCCATAGTTTAGAGGGAAAAAAAGGGTAATACTCACCAACCAATCACCTTGATTTTTGTTTTTTGCTTCATGACATTTCTAGGGGCTATGGTGACATTTCCAACATTAGTCAGTCAGCAATGCGTTGATACATGCATCAAGCCACCGATCTTTTGTTTGCCGGAGTCAATCGGTACATCTTTTTTCCCCATGGACCATAGCGAACAGCAAGCCCAAGCCTGAGGCTTGTTCCACATGGCTGGAATTCTCCAGGAGGTGATTGATAGCACGTTCTTCTTTGTGCTCCTTCTGAGTGCAGTGCCCCATATATGAATAACTGAATAAAACCCCTTGCGAATGTCCAGCTTGTATGTAACCATCGTCATAAAATAATGCAGGTGAGTATCAGATTCCCTAGCAACACCCACAGTGCCTTCATTCTGAGTCAACTGTGACACCATTAATTGTCTAACACCCATCAAGTGAAGAGGTTGCTCTTGGGTGACCAGGAATACCTACTGCTGCTCTGGAGCATGATTCCTGTGTGTCATCCTCAAGGACCAAGTGGAGCACAATTACAACCAAGCCCATACCGCCATCACTGAGCACATGATACACATGCTCAAAACAAAATATGCACTGCCTGTACTAGTCAAGTGGCATCCTGCTATATGATCTTGACAGGATCATCACTGTGAGCTGCATTCTGCAATAACACAGCCATTAACAGAGGGATGCACCTGAAAAAGCGGGAACGAGAGACGTCAGGACAGGAGCTAGAGGACGTCCCTCTGTGGCCAGAGGAATCACCACAAGCTGAACAGTTGTTAGTTGCAAAAGCTATTAACTAGACTTTGGTTGAGGAAAGTTTCCTGAACACCACAAGAACCTTACTTATTTCTACCTTCCCCACCATTGTCCCTATCCCCCGCAATCAAACAGCATTACTCACATCCCCTACTTATGTCCCAGTAATAATATTCTTTTTCCAAAATACTTGGGTTACGTCAGCTTCAGAAATAAAAGTTTGTCCAAACTCCGCATCTTCTATGCCAAGATTATTTATGTAAAAAAACCCAAACACAGCACCTGCTCACAAAGTGCTCTGCTTTCCAATGACTGTGTGTGCGTGTGCGTGTGCGTGTGCGCGCGTGCGTACCTAATCTGACGCTTTTTCTCATTACAGCCCCAGTGGCAGCTATGAGGTGGCTGCCAGCTGACTGTCAGTGAGAGGTTCCTGAGATTGAAGTGCCGCTTGACCTCTGTAAACACAGACCCCACATGGGCCTTCTTCAGGCTGCTGGAGGGAAGCCTGGCCCTACATTCTTTCAGACTCCTGTGCAATCATGGGGACGGAGTGGGATCAGTTTGCTGTGGATGTGTTGTCGTCAGGACAAACAGCAACACCCTCCCCGATGGCATCAATTTGAGGCTTGGGCTATTTTAACTCCCGGGCCTCATTTACATCCCACTAGCTAGCTGCCCACCAGAAACGTGGGGGGAAAAGGCAGCTCGCCACTGGTTAAAATTGCACAGCCTAATGGCCACCCAGTGACTGGAAGCTAGGTGGAGGGAAGGGGTTTTCAGCAGAATTTCACAGGTAGGAAGATGGAGGGGAGCCCAGAGCAGCAAGGCCAAGACAGTCCTTGTGGTGCCTGGAGCAGCACTCCTAAGGAGGCCAGCTGCGATTAAAAGATTTGGGTCCTATTGACATAATAGGATCCCTATTTGCATACATGTATGAGGCTCCCACGAGAAACCGCAATATTAAAATCCCCACGGAGCGGCTAATTAGTCTGCTCCTTTTTGACTGCCCCCGCCTGGTTTCTGCTGGCCAGGAGGAGTTAAAGTTCACCCCCCTCCTATAATTCATTCCAGATTCATGACATATTCAGAGCTTAATGAAAAGCTGCAAGTGAGGGACCAGCTGGGATCTAAATCTAGGAGTTCAAAAGATGTCAAATTGCAACAGCTAAACAAGTATTTTATAACATTTTAAAACCGACGATTAGATTCCAACCCTGAATTTATTCTGTGTTATGTACACCAGTGGATTTCCCCTGAGGCTGCTCTCAGATTTCTTTGAATTGGGCTTATTTCATTTTTGTACATGCAGCAGCTCATTTGCTAGCTCACCACATGCTTCTGGGTAGGTACAATTGTGTATTATAACAATTAAAGATTACATTGCTATAAAAAAATTGAAATGTTAACAGTCACAATCTCAAGAGCCAATTAAATTTGATGTTCTATAAAATAAAAGGAAGTGAAAAGAAAATTACAATTGTATTAACAAAGAGTGGCACATATCCTCAGAGGTGGAAATTACAAGGAGGGACCAAGGAATATTAGAAATGATGAATAGGGAGGTACCAGATAGGCTGAGGCATTAAAAGAGGACAAGGCACCTGGCTCAGATGGACAGCACAGTAAATACAGAAGGAAGTGGCTAATTAACTTGGTCACACTTTGAAAGCCAATTTTAGAGATTGACTAGAAACAGAAATAGTGCCTGGGGATTGCAGATGAGCAATTTATAAAAAAGGTGCATAAAAATACTCTGGAGACTACAGGCCAGCAAACCTGACATCTGTATTAGGTAAAATATTAGAGGGCATTCTGAAGGAAGGAATAATGAAGCATGTACAGAAATATGGTCTAACTTTAGGCAGTCAGAATGGCTTTATGCAAGGGACGTCATGTCTAAGAAGTTGATTGGATTATTTGAGGAGATAACAGACTTAATGGATAAGGGGAATCTGGCAGTCATATTTTTAAGATTTTAGTAGTTTCTGATACAGTGCCACACAGGAAATTGGTCAACAAGATTGAATGGCATGAGATAGTGGGGAAGCTTCTGGAACAGAAACAAAATTGCTTGGCTCAGAGGAGGAAAAATGTTTTCCAAATAAAACGAAGAAATATAAACTTATGCTGGACTAATCAGAAAGCTCTCAGTAAGAAAGGCACTAGTTACAAGAAATGTTATACCCAAATGAACACATATAACTTCACTGGGGGTCTTTGTTCTGTTTCCTGAGCCTGAATTTCTTACCGCTAATTGACTTCATCATGTCCTCAATGCCTCATACTGATCACAAGAACTATTGATGCCGCTGGATGATGATTAAAGGTGTAGACATTTTCTTCATTATCAGCGCTGACCATCAACAGTAAACAATCTTTTAGTAAAATGATTTAATATTCAAAGTGTTAATCAGATAGTTATTGAGCAGTAGGAAGCTCTGTGAACCCACCTGAAAATACCCAAAAAGTTCTGGACAAAGTCTTTCGTACTGTTTCAGGTCCTCCACAGTTCTGTCAAATTCTGGATTTGGCCTCAGCCTTGTTAAATCTGTTTCTAGATCATCTTCCTTAAACAAATAAGTGGAAACATATTCAGAATTAAGATTAATATTTGCATTTATCAAGCATATCATTACATTGAAACACCTCTAAGCACGCCACGCAATTAATTACCTTTTGGACTGTTATGTATGCAAACATGGCAGCTATTGTACATCAGCCAGATACCCCAAACAGCTTTCAGATGAATGATTTTTATATTGTTGAAGGGAGGAATGTTGGCTAGGACACTAGGAAAATTCCCTGCTCTTCTTCAGATAGTGCTATGGAATCTTTGACATCCAACTGAACCAGTGGAAGAGGCAGATGTGACCTTGGTATAATGTCTCATCTAAAGAATAGCACTTTCAACAATGTATTAGTCCTCAATACTGGAGCGTCAGACTATATTATGACCTCAAACCCCAATATGGGGCTTGAGCCCACAACCTTCAGAAACAAGAGTGCTGCTGAGTAAAGCTGACATACAAATTAATGCAAATGTGACTGGACATTAATTTGTTTTCAGGCACAATACTAATCTATGGCTGGGAGTTTGACATATGCAGCATTTTTTTTGCATCCAGTAATTTGCTCATATGGTATCTGGTCATTTCTTGCACTAGATGGGGCAAAACAAAGGTAAATCTGCAATTACAACTATTCCTGTGAATTGTGGTGATTGTGATTCTCCTTAATGAGCTTTGAATATACATCAACGGTTTACTGTCCACATGATGATGAATGTCAGTTACAGAGGCAATGATAGCCCTGTCAGTATTTCACTGCAACTGCTGCTTCTTATTGAGGGAATTATTTTGTGAATTATTTCAAGGACTTGGCAAGAGATGTGTTCAAGACTGTTGGCACTGGTTATTTTAAGGGTGTTTGCTACTCCCATGTCAACTTCAGCTGCAACATTCTTTCCAACTTAAGCAAGTTTATTTCTTTAAAATCCTTTGGGTAGGACTTGGCTGACAATCGTACAGAATATTTGCAACCTTCAAGTTGCAATTCCTTTGCCAACAGTAATTAACGTTGGCTTCCACCTCTTGCATCCAGGTTCAAATCTAAAGCAGACAGAATAAAGTCCCCCTTCTGTGCTGGCTTTAAGGTAATTATGCAAAACAGGTCTGTTTTATTACTATCCTCAGAAATATAAGAGCGAAAAATCTCCCATAATTTGTCACTAATTGGCATAATTTGAGGTGCTTGGAAGAAGAGGAGGAAGACCACAGGAGAGATGCTGGCAGATTGTTAACACAACAACTTGCATTTATAGTGTCTTTAACGTAGTAAAACGTCCCAAGGCGCTTCACAGGAGCGTAATCAGACAATTTTCACAGGAGCGTAATCAGATAGATTTTAGCAAGGCTTTTGACAAGGTCCCACATGGCAGACTGGTCAAAAAAGTACAAGCCCATAGTATCCATGGGAGAGTGGCAAGTTGGATCCAAAATTGGCTCAGTGGCAGAAATCAAAGGATAATGGTCGATGGGTGTTTTTGTGACTGGAAGGCTGTTTCCAGTGGGGTTCCACAGGGCTCAGTACTAGGTCCCTTGCTTTTTGTGATATATATTAACGATTTGGACTTAAATGTAGGGGGCATGATTAAGAAGTTTGCAGATGATACAAAAATTGGCCATGTGGTTGATAGTGAGGAGGAAAGCTGTCGACTGCACGAAGATATCAACAGACTGGTCAGGTGGGCAGAAAAGTGGCAAATGGAATTCAATCCGGAGAAGTGTGAGGTAATGCATTTGGGGAGGGCAAACAAGGCAAGGGAGTACACAATAAATGGGAGGATACTGAAGGCTACTACAAGGCTACGGACCAAGTGCTGGAAAGCGGTATTAGGCTAGGTGGCTCATTTTCGGCCGGCGCCGATACGATGGGCCGAATGGCCTCCCTCTGTGCCGTAAATTTTCTATGATTCTATGATTCTAAAATTAACTTGACACCATGCCAAAGGAGACATTAGGTCAGGTGACCAAAAGCTTGCTCAGAGGTAGGTTTTAAAGAGGGTCTTAAATGAAGAGAGAGAGGTAGAGAGACAGAGAAGTTTAGAGTGGGAATTCCAGAGCTTAGGCCCTAGACAGCTGAAGGCATGGCTGCCAATGGTGTGGCAAAGGAAGTCAGAGATGCACAAGAGGCCAGAATTGGAGAAACGCAGAGTTCTCGGAGGGTTGTAGGGCTGGGGGAAGTTATAGAGGTAGGGTAGAGCTTGTGTACACCTGGTGGTACCCACACACCTACACATGCTGAGATGACCATATCTTGCTTTGGTAGATGATTAGTGCATATTGAGGGCTCCAATTCCGAAGGTAGGTTGTGACATTAAACCCAATGGCACAGTATAAGACCCTAACTAACCATTATGCTGGGCAGTTCTTCAGAAGCATCTCAATCACAAAATGTCATTATGCATGAAAGAATGCATGCCACAGTGATCATGAGCCAGCAAAGCTTGAATGATCTCTCCCACCAAGATGCCACCAACCATATTTACACACATTGTTGTATCTATCTGGCAATAGATGTGGGAATATGTGTTCACAGGGTCTGCGTCAGCAGAGAGCCAGATGTAAGGACACCTGCTCCTAACATGCATTATAGGGCTGGCACAGAACCAGTGAGCTGTGACTTCAAGGTTGCACAAGGGATTTCTTTTCCCTTCATTTTTGTCTGTCACTTCCTTATTCCATGTACCTTCAGCCTAGGCAAAAGCTGATAATGGGTTGAGTCTTTCTGAAGGCTTTCAGAATTTTTGTTCGCCCTTTTATTGAGACACTGCCCTTTAATTGTGCCCATCCCTTTAAATTTCACTTAAATGCAATTTTCCACTCCCAGAACTAGTTTCTCCCTGCACCTGCCCACAAGTGCACCTGCATGTCTGAATGATTATGCAAATAAGACCTAGGATATTTGAGCGATACTAGTAAATTACTATTCAGACAGGATTATCACCAAATGGCAATGGATATATAGTAGCTTTGTGATTGAGGTACAATACTTGGATCTTTAAAATTCAACAGAAAATAGGAGCAGATATTGGGCTAGGATATAGCTTGACAAATAATAGAATTCTGATTATGATGCAAGAGTTGCAAGAAATGAAAATAAGTTTGTTAACAATTCCTTCTTTTGGCCATTGCATGTTGAAGTAGTCTTGGAAACTAAAAGTACAAACGCAAAATTTAGCTCTGTACCCTGCCACCCTTACAGATGTCAGCTTGAATCTCACCCACACACCCTTAAATAAAAGAATGAGAATGCCATTGACTCCTTGTGCCTTAACAAATTGACTTCAAAATTCTTGTCTGATTTCACATGAGATCCTGAAACATTTGCCTGAGGAAGGAGAAAATCTCCGAAAGCTTGTGAATTTAAAATAAAATTGCTGGACTATAACTTGGTGTTGTAAAATTGTTTACAATTGTCAACCCCAGTCCATCACCGGCATCTCCACATCTTCACATCTCTTAACATTGCCTCATCTTATCTTATGGTAAATTCACACTGAGTAAATTTGTTGTCGGTGCAAAACCGCTTCACACCATTGCTACACCAGGCATATAAATCCAGTATTAAAGCACGAATCAACTCAAAGTGAAGCGGGGTGGGACTCTCTCCTCCAGGAGTCTTGCTCTGCTTTGTTCAGGTGTCAGATCAAACACGGACTCCAGATACAGGCTGCATGTACACTATAATTGCACCATCAGTATGAAGCAAAACTACTTCATGACAACGATTCAGTTGTCCTCCTGCCTTATGTCCCCACAGACATCCTGTGTTCCCCTAACATTGGGATACATCTCGTCCCCACTTTCTCCACTCAGTCATTGGTAGTCACTCATTCAGCCATGACACTTCTACCCTCTGGAACTCCCTGCCCAGTTCCCTCCACCCTGCCCCCTTCAGCCTGGATTTAAAAACCTCCTCAAAACCCTTCTCTTTGTCTGTGCCTTTGGTTCCCATCTCAACTTCTCCGATTTCTGCTACATTTACTTCATTTCTGCCTCCTTATTGTGAGGAGCATTGTAGAAATGTAAGTTGTTATTATAATGTATTTGCCAGCTACACTTGAAACTAGTGATTGTAAAAAAAAAGTCTTCAAATTATTCCATTTCCTTACATCATCATTGCACCCTGGTTGCTCATTCTCAGTGCCATCTTCATCATCCTGCTCTTCATCATCTTCTTTGACTGCAGCATCCTCTGTACAAACACATAGATCTGTCAGCCTAGTCCCAGTCACTTATCTCCACAATTTACATAGCGTTGATTATTACATTACCTGGCATTAGCCTTACTTTTGGTGATTTTGGGGTTCTTCTTCTGATGACGATGGGGTCTTCCTTCTCATAGTTATAGGGCCATGCTCTTTGTGAATATGGGAGTCTGGCCTTTCTGTGCAATCATATGCAACTCACTCATTGGTTTTGGCACGTGCATCTGGACCCCAGCTACAAAAGGTTGGACATCCCTGACATACAGTACCACTTACAATACAGGGTGACATATGGTACTACCTATATTACAGGCTATGGTACCAGTGGTACAGTATACTACAGGCTAACATACAATATTGTCTATCTTACAGGCTGACATACAGTACCACCTATACTATGGGCTGTGTTTAGAGATGAAAGCATTCTTAGTTGCTCGATATACTTCTGAGATTTCAATATTAGGTTCAGGCTCATGACCACCTCAATTCTAGGCCTTTATATTGAATGTTTAACCTAAAGTTTGAAGAAAGACAGTTTTTGAGTGTTAATGTGATCGAACCTCAGGCCCATGAAGCATGGCAACAGCTCCAAACCAAGACAAACTGACGTTTATACCTCAGCTCAATACCATCACAGAGTGCCACTGGCATTAGATATTGACGGCCACACTAACCAAGTGAAGATTATCAATGGTGATGAAACTAATGTAATGGTACAGCATAAGTGAGGCCAGCTCCTTCCTGCTCCATAAATAAAATAACAGCAATTCAGGCATATCCACGGGATCTCACCTCGAGGAGGCTCACTGGGACACTCCAGTGTCTGGGAGTCAGCTGCGTTTGGTAATACAAATGAATAGCAACTTTTGACAGTGCGTAAAGGGAGATGGTGTTTTGGATAACACTTCCGCATGATTTGTGTGGCCAACTTTACAACAGGGTGTAGGTCTGTACTAGAGCCACAAGCCTAGAGAAAGAAGAGACCAGTTTAGTTTCTGCAGTTACTCCAGTGTCTCAAATCAATTAATTAGCAGCATGGAGATATAGTCCAATCTGCTCATGGGTTCACTTTGAATACTGGTTTTGGAAACAAGATAATTTTTTTTCTCTTGCTAAGCTCCTACAAAGCTTATGTTATAGCCACAGTCATTTTCATTCAGGCTACAGATTTTTAATTTGTCGTGTGACCAGTTGATAGTCTGATCCTCATTGCTGTAAATATTAGCAATTAGCAGTTATTGACTCATAGATACAACAAACTAGAAAACTAGCAAAAACTGATCAATAGCTTCAAAAATGCTGATACAGCCCCCAAGAAGAGGATCCCTCAAATAAAAGGCATGAATAAAGGCCTATCACATGTAGGGATACATTTTATGATTCTGCATTGCCGGCACAGACTCGTGCAATGCGAGCACGCCAGGAATTCAACCATGGAGATTAGCATGGCCAGTGTACAGTTACAATGCCATATTTTTTTTAAATCCAGTGCTGAACTTGGTGTAATGAGCTACATGTCAAAACAGGGCTGTGACAAAAAAACATTTTTGTCGAAGATTTAGACAGAGGTGGAGAAGGAGTCTGAAATGAAGGAGAAAAGATAGAGAGATTGAAGTGAGAGAGTTTGAGACATAGGTGAAGATGAAAGAGCAAAACAGTGAAGGAGGCTAGTAAAAAACAGAAGGAAAGAGACCTTTTTTTGCACTTACCATTACCAGTACTCTTAATTAGGGGAATGTGAAGCTGAGAGTGTCCTGATGGGGCCCAACCTGAGAAAGTTGGAGAACCACTGAATCAGATAGTTTTGTTCAAATTTATTGCCAAGAATGAATATTGGCTTGAGTAAGCTTTGAGCAAAGAGGAGTGGGTAAGGCATTGGATAGGCCGGGCATTGTATGGGCAGGCTTCTGATTTCCGATGAGTTAAAAGATCTTTTATTGTACAGTATGGTACATGCCATTGAGCCTGGAGTCACCAATTCGGTTACAAACTAGCTTGTGTTGAGCAAGTTTCAGGCGAAGTCAAACCAAATAATGAAGCAGCTCTCAGGGTTGCAGTAATGTCAGTATCTCCTCCACCTCTGACTTTTCAAACCTTTTGGAACTTTTATATGGTGCTGCTTACAGCTACTGCCCATCCCTCTGTTGAGATCCTACTCTAAACCTTCCAATTTTTTTCTGATTAAAGTTTAAGAAACAATTTGGGGTGAGAACAAGGTTCTGTTTAAATAAAGTCGTATTTGGTAAATTGTGAGGAAGTTTTATGTTATTTTCTCAGGGCTGATGCAACCTACCTGTGAGGTGCTGAGCAGGACTCTCATCCCATCTGCCTCTAGAAAGGCTTTCTTCCCCATCTGGATATTTGTGATATTTTTAATGCAGCTGAGAAGAGCTTTGTGAATGGGAATGTACTTGTTCTGCGTATCTCCTTGGTGCCAATCCTGATACAGTTTTAAGAGCCTGTGGGTGTACCCACTGTCCACAGCTCGTCTGCTGTTCCATTCTGAAACAAATAGTTCAACAGGCAATCAGATCTCTGAGAAATTCTTCCGTACACCTAAAGCAACTACCTATTTTCCAGACAGTAATTTGTAAATTAGGAGGATATAAAAATAAAATTAAAAACTGACTGGATCTGTAAAGTCAATGATTGATCCTAGGGCCATCTTGGAGCTCTGGCTCTTCGTCTGATTAATGGACAACAGTGTCACCCTGTGGAGTAAGAGTGTAGCTACACCTCAGCCTTTGTATAATGCAAGCTACTGTCTATTTATAGTACTGTAACATATACACAGACCCCTAATGAACACAATCTTTTATCATATAACCACAGTCCATTTATCTCATGCAGTGTGTGGTCGATGTAATATTTACAACAATTGTACTTGTGCTGAAAATAGCTACAATCTTTACATTTCTGGACTCAATTGGCTGAAAATGAAACATTTGAGCTGGTTTTCAACCAATAAAGGTCAATTTTTGAATGTTGCACCTAGGATCAAATGGAGAAGCAGTAGAAATGTCAGATCGCAATTTACACATGCAGCTCAGCACCTGCCAGCAGCTTAAAGACAGGAGAAAACTGAAAGAGGAAGCAGAGTTGTTGGAAAGTAAAACTAGAACCATAATCATGGGAATGGAGTGGTGAAATTAAAAGTGCAGTCACTTGACAGCGATATTAGTAGCGCAGTCACGGGATGGGATAGTGAGATTAGAAATGAAGCCATGGAACAGGACAGTAAGATTAGAAAAGATCTTGGATTTATACAGCATCTTGTACATCCTCAGTATGTCCCAAAAAACTTTAAAACCAATTAATTACTTCTGAAGTGTAATTACTGTTGTTTTGTAGGCAAATGAAGCAGCCAAATTACACACAGCAAAGCCCATAAACAGCAATGAAATAAAGGACCAGTTAACCTAGAAGTGCAGCCAGGGAGCAGGACAGTTAGAAGCACAGTCATAAAGGGGATGGTGAGATTAGAAGTGGGGTTGCAGGATGAGACGATGAGATCACAAGTAGTTATAAGATGGGAAGGTGAGTTTAAAAGCGCAATCATGGGATAATACAATGAAATCAGAGGCACAGCTGCAAGATGGGAAAGTGAGATTAGATGCACAGTCATAACATGAGTTGATGAAATATAGAGAAACAGAATTGTGTCCAAGAAACTTTAAAATAACAAACTTGTATACATGTTAATAACATTATTGTTTTCAATTTAAATGAATACAATAATTTACCTGTTCCTGAAGAATAAACAAGGTAGAAAGAATAAGTCTTGCTTCAGACAAGAACGTAGATTCACAGCATAAAACAGACGTCTACAGATTTTAAATCATTTTACTATATATTTTATAAAAGGATAATGAAACATGAAAGGAATAAAAACTTACTTGATTTCAGTAAAGCTGAAAGAGCTTCTGTGGCTGCTCTAAAAATTAGAATTAATATTCATTTAGTGTGCAGACTGCATCAAATAAATGCATCCAAATGTATACTATCACTCTTTATAAAAATTCCAGTCGCTGCTCAGACATTTGGGAAGACAAAGGGCTCTTAATTACTGAATTAAAGAATAGAGCTATAACACAGATCCAACAATGTACCTCAACCCAGATTCAGAGGAGCTCTACTGACTGCAATAGTCTTATCTTTCTATTTCACACATAAGTTGTTTCATGTTCTCTCTAAATGAGGCTGACAGTTTAATCCTGAATTTGGACATTTTTCGGCCATGGATTCAGACCCAAATGAAACTGAGTTTAGAAGATCCAAACTCATGTCAAATAGGATTCTTACAGCCAGCGAACAGAAGAGCCCATTATTCCATCAGTCTGGAGTTGATTGGAATCCAGGTCCCATTCTAGAGTGGAAAGCCAGGGTGTGACCACTAAAACAGAAGGTAGTAGATGACTGAATCCCTCATTAGGTTAACAGCCATCCATCAATATTGAATGGATAACGAAAATTTGAAAGTGGCCAGGATGCTTGTGATAGAATGTGATGGTTCTAGTCAATTAAACAATGGGGAAGATTTTGAGACATCCCACCTGGAGGAAAAGGGGCAGTAATGCCCCCAAAATGGTATCTTAACATCCCATTCCTGCCAACGGTACAGCCGATGCTATATTCCCAAGGGCCTACTGCTGGGGGCCTGAGTCAAGCGCAGGCCCTTTTAATATGAAAATCAGGGTCTTGAGACGTATATAGGATGTCGATTGCCATCTAGGCTCTTCTTCAACTGAGCCGTGCACACTCCTCACAGTTTTAGCTAGCGGTCCAGTTGAAGAAGAGCCTAGATGGTAAATTTTTATTTATTTTGTGAGGCCAGAAGGAGCAGGTGCTCCCGAGAACGGACCTCAATGGCCTATTTTTTTCTGCTCTGTGCCGTTCAATATTCTGCCCACAGCCCGCTGGCCCTACGTTGATGAGGCATGGTACTCAAAATGGACTGGACCTCCCGCTGACATTATCAGGCAACCAGCCAGCATGCACCGCTGGCCTGCCATTGAACACCATTCGAGTGGGTGGGGGGGGGGGGGGGTGCGGAGGGGTATCTACCCAATAACTCTTAGACAATTCATTACACATTTCCATTGAAAGATAGTCTATGATCCTGAATGTTAACCCCTTACACACTGTTTTTAGCCAAGAAGAATCCAAATCAAAAACGGAATACAGGAAAAGTACATTTTTTGTCACATTTTCCTACAATTTTAAAAATAAAAATGTATCAATTGGGAAGTTAAAAACTATTTAAGATTAACTAGAATGCAACAATTTAATGTAAAAATTCAAAATTTGCCAAAAAACCATGCCCTCGAGCCTCCCTAGAGAGGCATCACCAGGCACATTGGAGGGGGGTACGGGAGAAGAAAGTGCAGCATTTAGAAGCAGTGTATATAATTTTAGATTTGCTGACTAGTCTTGCTGAAAGACTGGGATAAAATCCTCATCCAACAGTGTGCGGTGGTGGGGGGGAGGGGAGAGGGAAACAGGGAATGAGGCTGAAAACAGATGAAAACTGACCAGATCAGGTGGGGAGCTGGATTGGATCAACAGTTTTTCTTTTGCTACATTTTTATGTATGGCCACACTATGGGATTGTGACGTGCCAAACATTAAAAGGATTATTGTTATCAGGACTCGGTAGCTTGCAAGCCACAGATTTTCATTTTAAACAAATGGGCAAAAAGCAACATCGAACAAGTGGAAGGTGAAGTTTCACTGCAACCTTTCCTAGCACATTATTTTCAAGAGTTTAAATCATTGAACCTGACAGAGAAGGTTGAATATGAAATCAGGCTTTCATATTCAATTTATTCTCCATGGCAGTATAGAAAAGCGCTGTTGAATGACTGATCACATCCTCATTACCTCCTTCAGGCAACACCTCTCTACCAGCCCCATTCTGGACTCAGTCACTGGGAGATGCAACAGTACCACCTGATCAAATCCTCCCTCTGCCTACTCCTACTCACACCGGAAGACTGACAATGGCAGCGGCCAGTTGCAACTTTTTAATTGCAAACTCTGGCCTCCAGATTCAATCTAGCAACTGTGGCTAACACAGCATCACAGACAGGCAGCGGGAAGCATCTCTAATGCAGCCAGATTGTGTTCCAGTTATATTAGCATACACTGACTTCAGTTTTCAGGATCAAATTCCTAGGCATTTGAGCTCGTCAGCAGCCACTTCATGTAAGAAGATGGGACCCAACATGGCCAATCATTTACTTATAAGTCAGTCTCCGCACTGTATTTATAGGACAGAAGTGGCTTCTTCATTTTAGTGGCTTCTTGCCTAAATGAGTCTATATTTATAGCATGATATTTAATCCTTCTTATGAAAAATGTAGCGCACCAAAGCAGAAGGCGAGGACACTTTTGGTGGTGACATGTTTTGCTTTGTAGACTCCTGTATCTTCCACCTAATCATATATTTCCGTGTCTCTGGAATCAGTGCTTCTGTTCCTCTCAGTAAACTGTAAGCACAGCAGAGCCCTTCACCTCTTATGTGTCGAGAGGGATCTTGTTACAGCGACTGGGTCAAATGCCAGTCATCAATGCTGTTTTAAAAATGAGCCCGACTGCTGTCACTTAGATGCCAAACATTCCGCCCAAAGGACAAGAATGTCTCAGAATATTAAATGAATGCAAAGGGAAGGTTGGGGTTCATCACACAAATATGTTAATCCTTTACTGAATTTTTGTAGATACTGCAACACGCAGCTAAGTTTTCAAACTCTCAGTACAAAGGGGGAGTAATGTGCATTCATTAAGAAACTGGTCTAACGTCCCTAGCTCAGCAGGAGTGACAGATGCGATGGTGACCCTATTGTATTTACCATTGGGCCCTAAATAGGTGAGAGGGAGAGACAGACAGCAGCAGATGGACAAGAATGGGCAAGTATCTATACTCTGTCTCTGAATTCAACTGGCAAGTCTGGCACAAGGAGGAGTGGAACTTCACTTGTTTCTAAATTTGAATTATCTATGTATTATCTATAATATATTGAATTATCTATAAAAAAAAATTGCATATGGAGCACAGATTCAGTCTACAAACCTTGCTTTCTGTGTAACAATTTTGAGTTACATTTTTTATGTTACCACTTTACATTGAAACTGCCTATATAAATACTTATAATAGAGAAACACCACAAGAACATGGTCAATATAAGATTTTTCTATAGTAAACATTGACATCAGTCTGTTGATGAACCAATTGAATTACTCAAAATGGTACTTGAAAAGACTTTTATCTGCCATTTTTTTCTTAGTAACTGAAATTTTGAATGTCTAAAATAAGGTTTTGAACAAAATAAAATAATCAAAAGATGCATATTTCAAAATAACATGATTAAATTTAAACATTGAATTTATTTTGTGGCCTTTAATGCCTTCATTAAAGTTTTTACTTCAAGGAGTCAGCCTCTCTCATAAAATCTAGGCTTTGCTGGATATTTTTACCTCGACATTTGGAGAGGCCTTTTAAATGTATCTATGGTTTCTGAGCATGTGCACTTTGCAAAATTTCCCAGCTTGCAATTTGTGCATCAAGAAATTGAAGAGTATCAAGGTGTATTAACTCTTCTTGTGAGGATTTGAGAGTTTGACAGAAATTGGAGATTAAATTCTTAAAGCTTTATTTAAGGCAAGTGATGAGATTTATTTACAAATGTCATTTCTATTATGAATTGCTTATACAGACAACACCTGTGATCAGCAACATCTTTGATTATGGTTTCTTTGTTGATGGTTAGAAAAGAAAACAAAAAAATTGCTAATTGAAAATGGATTTCTTTTTTAGTTGCTCACCTTTTTATTACATATTCAGTTGAAAAATTTCTCAATAGCTTAAGGAATTTTTATTATAAAAAGTTGAAAACTATGTAAACAATGAGCTGTTGAGCATTTAATGAGCTCATTTTTGTTTGTCTATGGAAATTTATGTTTATTAAATACTGCTTAAATTGGCAAACTTACTAATGGAGCATTCAGAGCATTCTTAAAGCTTTAAAAGAAGCTTTAAGAATTCAATCTCCAATTTCTGTCAAGCTCTCGAAAGAAGAGTTAATATACCTTTTTACTCTTCAATTTCTGTTGATACATTCCCCCCCAGTACTTCCAGATCCATGCAACCCCAAATACTGCCAGACTCTGACAACCAATGCCCCTAGAATCCTCCCCCTAGATTTCCTCCCTCCCTATTTACAATTCCTGGGACCCTCTCCTAATACTCACAAATTCCTAAAGCATATCCCCAATGCTCCCAGATCCCAGAACTGCCATCAATGCTCTTAAACCTTGATATCTCCCTGCCCAATGCCCCAGATCAAAGAACCCCTCTCCAAGTGATTCCAGATCCCAGTATGTTCCCAAGTGTTCCCAAAGCCTCCCTCTCAAGTGTTACTGGGACCCCCTCAGTGCTCCCAGGTGCTGGGATCCTCCTCAAAATAATGCACGACACTGAAATGTAATTTTATTTCCATCAGAACTTGGGCCCCCTTCCCACTGCTCCCATATCCCAGGGCCACCCCAATGCAGATAAGTCAGTGTCCCTGGTAATACTACTTAGTATAGTACCCCTGTTCTTATAAAACCTCTGACTCTCCATTAGCAATGCCATGGGGAATATGCTATTTTTTAAAATACACATAATACCTGAAACATAATATTCGTGATTCTTACTACAATGCCAACAACATCCCTTTTAAAACTACCATCCCTTTAAATGTGTAGCAGCTCTACATACACAATATAAACTGGTAAATAACAAATTGGTAAATATCAGCTAATAAATAATATAAAATAGATTTTAATAATATAAACTGGCAAAATATAAACTGGCAAGTAGTATACACTGGCCAAACAATGTACACTGGTAAATGATATAAACTAAGACATCATAGAAATTGGAAAAAAATATTAACCATTTCATAATATCAACTGGTAAATATAGATGAGTAAATACTAATCAATCTCCTGTGGCATTGCACATATGGAATCAAGACCAAGTGTACTCTTAAGATGAAGCAGGGTTAGAGGGCGAGGGGATAATTGGACCAGGGCTCACAATGTAATTCAGTTTCCATTTTAAAGTCCTACATTACGTCCTTGTTTTTATATTTACATTATAAATTCCGACATCCACACACTTATAATGGAAACTGCCTATGTAAACTTGTCATGTTGTAAGCACATCCTCCCACCTGTAGCAATGCTGCAACACATCACATGTAACTACAGTTTGACAAGTTTATTTAGGAAGTTTCCACCATAAATGTGGGCATAGCAATTTAGAATCAAAAAGCTAACAGGAAGTGTGCAAGATGTAAGATTTTTAATATATCATAGATAAATAACAGAAACTAGTAAATAATATAAATTGGTGAATATCAATTAATAACTAATAGAAACTTGTAGATAATATAAACTAGCAAATATCAGCCAGGAAAAATATGGGAAACCACCTCAGCTACTTTTCCCTAGTAAGTGGCACAAGAATCTCATGTGTGAGATTTGAGTTAGGACCTGCTCCAGGGCAGAACATGATGGACTTTAATACTAAATACTATTAATGTTTGTTTGATCATCGCAGTGCATGAGCTGAAAACAAAACCATTCAACCAAGCAGGAAGAGGTGGCCCTGAGGCAGATTGTGCTCTGAAGATTAGCACAGCACAATCACACTGTGGCAGGTTTCAATCCTTACCTTATAGCCCTTGTGTTCCTGGTTGTGTATGGAGATATCAGTTTAAGCAGGAGTCCCGTAATTCCACTCTTACCCAGTGCAGCACCAGTTGCAACTGTAAAGGCGGCATGGAACATACCAAATTTATAAACAAATTCTGATGAGGTCGTAGTGATATCACGTACTTGACCAAATTATCAGGGAAATCTAGTACTGACATGCAAAGCAGCTTAATACCTGTGTAAACTGAAGTTTCTGCACACAATCAGGAACGCAAAGATTATCAGGTAAGAATTAATCCCTGCCTCAGTGTGTTACAGCATAGGAATGGGCCATTTAGCCCATCAAGTCTGCACTCATGTTGTTTCCCAAATGAGCCACCTAGTCTAATCTCATTCTACGACTGACTTGTTTTACTTTTGTTTAATAAATAGGTATGTCAGTTAAGGCCTAAAATAAGCTCTAGTGTAGTGTCATTGTGCTACCTTCCGGAGACAAGGAAGACAGTACCAATAGCTAAGATAATCTAAAAAGGGATTCTCTGTTCATTCCCTGGGCATACCGCCAATTTACCTAGCTATCTGGGCAAGTGAAAATACTCTCTAGGAAGAAGGGCAAAGAAAATTGAGAAGTATAACAGGTCACCTGCTACCAGTGCTATCAAAACTACTCTGAAATCAGCCAGCAGGAGGCGTGAAAAGAAAGCCAGCATTGACTCCCGTGTTGATGCTCTCCCCTCCAACCAGGGAAAGGCATCAGGCCTTGGTTAACCAGGGAAAGGCATCAGGCAGCTTAGGGGTCAAATGTATACTAGATAAAACTTCCTTGGTTCAGACATCTACTGAATACAAGCACCTGAAATCAGACCAGAGCAGCATATAACTGCCCGAGATCAACATTAGCCAAATCAATTCCCTGGAATTGGACATGTACCAGATAAAACAGGCTGTGATCAGATGCACATTGGATGCAAGTGTCAGGGAATGGACACATACATACTGCAGAAGGGCAATGTGAGAAATATATAATAGATTGTTATCACAAGACAACAACATCAGGAATATTTAACAGCTTTGCAAAGCAATATCAGAAATAATACTGAATAATACAGAAATAATAAACAGCTATATACTGCAGGAGGGTAATATTAGAAAATTATAGATGTATACTGAAAGGGGCAATGTCGAAAGCCATACTTACATAATTAAGACTAGAACAGAGGAAACATTTATGTTTTATATTTTTTAAACTGAAAAAAATATATATATATATGGTCAACGTATGTGAAAATTGAAATTGATGTGGGAAATGAGAAAGCACCTCTGTAAGTAGATTTGTAACAAAGTATTAAGGACCACTGACATCCTTGATCGAAGGATTAAATGGGTAAGAGATCACTACAGACTCTTTAGTTAAAATTGTTGTGAAATATTCACTTTACAAGAGGTCAGTGTTTTCCAAGATAACTGAGGTGGGAACACTCACTCATACATAAAGGTATATACACAACATGAAACACAGAGGAAATGCTTCAAAGACACTGACAGAAATGAGGACAGCAGCACAGGTGTATTACCAGAGACAGCTAATGTGATTCAAATCTCTCAACAAGCTCAGGAGGTACGATCATAAGAATCGCATTCCACTAAAACTGATGCCAAAAAGACAGAAATACTGGAGTCCATTATAAAGTTGTTAATTATTATAGGTTACACTAGGACTTCTCAGACCAAGTCATTTAAAGTTTTCAAGTTTGTGACTTCAGTGACACTTACCTCTAGAAGCATAGATCTTGAGAACCCACAGACAGGAAGTGACGTACTTGGGCTGCCATAGACTGTGCTTCAGCAGGTTCACGGTCTCATTTATGGCTCCAATTTTTTGAGCTTTCTGTCCAAACTGCTTGTCTGTGACAAAATAACAGATAGTTTTATAAAACCACTGATTCAGTGACAACAAATCATGCCTCTATTCAGTGACCAAAATGGCACTGGGACAAATATTCAGAAGTCTATATGTGACCACTGTGGTGTTCCCTGTCTCTTTTCTATCAAGAAAGTAAATTGTTATAGAATCACTGAATGTAAGAAGCCATTTTGACTCATCAGGTCTGTGGTGTTGTTCTTCTCCACATTTCTGCTCGCTCACCGTACACCTTAATGGTCCTCTTTTTCAAACAACTTGTTTTTATATCCATTTTATAAAGGGGTGCTCTAAACTGTACACAATATCCAACTGTGGCCTAGTTAAGGTCTTATACAAGTTCAACAGTACTCCCCTGCTTTTACTTTTTATGCTGCTAAATACAAAATCAAAGATTCCGTTCCCTTTTTTGTGTACTTATCTGTTTATGCTGACAGCTTGAATAATCTCTGTTTGTTTACTCCATTTGAAATCTTACCACTTAAAGCAAATTTTCTTTCCCTACTCTTGCTTTTAAAATGTATTACTTCACGATTTTCTACATTGAACTACATCTGCCTATCCTACTAACTTATCTCCTGCAGTCCTTCACAATATTTGTCACAAATTGTCATATCCCCACTTTGGTGTTACCTGCAAATTTCAATATTGTTTTTCAATTCCCAAGTCAAGATGATTAAATCAATATAATACATAAGAGCAGCCCCAGCACAGACCCCTACAGTGTTCCATCCAAACAATAGCTTCCCAATCCAAGAAGCTTCCTTTTACCCGTATGTTTTGCTTTCTGTCCTCTAGATAGAGAGGCTGCCATATGCCATTTTTCTATGTGGCCACATTCCACATGCCACTATATTTGCAATAAGTCTCTTGTGTGGTACCTTGGCAGATGCTTTGTTGAAAATTCACACATTCATTGCATTTCCTTTCTCTCTGCTCTGTTGTTTCTTCAAAGTTAGAGTGCCAAAATGGAAAATACAACATTAACTCGGTTCCTTACCTCTTTGTCCAACTTTGACAATCAAGTGCAGTAAAGGCAAGATGACATCATAATCTGGAGGAAATATTCTGGTCACATTCACTAGTGTGTGCAGCAATGCCTCGCTGCCTCCCTTAGAAATCATGTAATAGATCCGTCTGACTGTACCTGAAACAAATTGCAAATTCAAGAAACATAACAACAACTTGCATTTAAATAACACCTCTGACATAGTAAAAAGTCCCAAGGCGCTTCACAGGGGCATAATCAGACATAAATTGACAATGAGCCAAAGAAGGAGATATTAGGACGGGTGACAAAGCTTAGTCAAAGAGGTAGGTTTTAAGCAGCGTCTTAAAGAGGTGGAGATATTTAGGGAGGGAATTCCAGAGCTTAGGGCCTAGACAGCTAAAGGCATGGCCACCACTGGTGGGGTGAAGGAAGTCAGGGATGCACAAGAGGCCAGAATTGGAGAAACGCAGAGTTTTTGGCAGGTTGTAAGGCTGGAGGAAGTTACAACAACAACAACTTGCATTTATATAGTGCCTTTAACATAGTAAAACATCCCAAAGCACTTCACAGGAGCGATTTTCTAGAATTACTAGAATTCCCTCCTTAAACCTCTCCGCCTCTCCTCCTTTAAGACGCTCCTTAAAACCTACCTCTTTGAACAAGCTTTTGGTCACCTGTCCTAATATTTCCTTAGGTGTCAAATTTTGTTTGAAAATCGCTCCTGTGAAACACCTGGGACATTTTAATACGTTAAAGGTGCTATATTATTGCAAGTTGTTATTGCTGTTGTCATTTGTAGGGCTGGAGAAGGTTACAGAGATAGGGAGGGGCGAGGTCAGGCATACCAACCAAGAAAACTAGCAAAAGCTGATCACAGTTTCCAAAAAATGACACAACCCTCAAAAAGCTGACAAGTCAAGAACAGCCCCGATTATAAGCCTATGATGTGTGAAAACAAGTAGTTATATGAATTGTACCTTAAATACTTGGTATACACAACATTCCTTCACTTGCATCAGGGAATAAAATATAAGCACATAAAAGTCTTGAGCGGAAAATATAAATGTTAAAGGCACAAAATTGGTTGTGCAATTCTAGGGCAGGTCTATCGGCATGCTCTCCTAGAAATCTTTAAATTTTTATAATGAAAATTATGCATGCTGGTAATTTTAAGCTTTTTTACACTTAACAATTGATAGATTTTTAATCAAAAAAAAGGAAAAGAAAACTAACGTTTGGATTTTCAGCCAACCAACCAGATCATCTACTCAAAAGCTACCTCAACAGCCACTTTTCCACATCTAACCCCCTCAGAGCTAATGCTGGGTCTCTCTCTCCCTCCTCTATCCAAACGTATCTCTCCTAGCTTCTCCCTTCTTCCCTCCCAAAGCACCATTCCCAGACCCTACTCCTTTGCTCTCTCCTTCATTACCATCCATTTCACCCCCACCCCTTCCCTCTCCCTTCAGCATGACTCCTTGAGTCCTGTGAGGAGGAACCCTGTTCTCACAAGAATCCTGCGACCGAAATCATTTCCATTAGCAACGGGACTAGGTAGAGGCAGCAATGAGAGCAAAGGTTAATTCTGCACTAATATTTGTTAGAAGACGCTGACACATGGACTGTGTCCCCAAACACTGATGTCAGAGTGAAATTCTGACAGTTCGTACGTATGGAGACAAACAGACTTGCATTTATATGGCACCTTATCACATCTGAGAAGCATCTCAAAATAGTTTCACACAGAATTAATTACTTTGAAGTGCAGTGGCTATTGTAATGTAGGCAAACACAGGAACCATTTTGCACACAGTAAGACTCTACAAACAGTATCGAGGTGAATCACCATTCATCCATTTTTAGTGGTGACGGTTGAGAAGGGAATGCTGGCCAGGACTCATTCCCAGATGTTTCATTTTCTTGACTGGCTTTGGTTTGAGTTAGTTTCTTTGTGATACATTGTTTTATTGTGTATGAGCAGCCTGATGTAGTAAGAAGTGAGTTTGTGCTTGTAGTTCTCCACATGCTCAATTTATTTTCTTAGCATGCTGTTATGGAGAGGTGCCAGTAAAGGCTGGGCACTTCCCCAGCCAGCAAATCAAAAATTACCCAGTCCTGCACATCTCTTTGGGGCAGCCTCAGGCCAGGTCATCCAGTGACAATGTGCGGTGCAGGCAGCCCGAAGACAAGAGAGAGGCAGGTGACAGATAGATTATGAGTTCTCTGCTTTGTTTTAAGGTTTTTTTGTCGAGTAAAGTGGTTTTCAAAACTCCCCATCAGGTCTGCAAGTAGAGTAATATAGAATGATATGGTTAGTGAAATAATTAGCATTTCCTGGCTATGTACTTACAATGCAAAGACACAAAGGTGAACATACCTTTCCTCACCTTCAACTTCATGTCCATTAATATCAAATCAGCTAATTGAAACTCATTTTACAATCTAAAATTAGGGAACAAGCTATTTTAAAGAGATCAAAGAGTGGGACAGTGGGGCTGTGTATTGCAGTTCCAGCCAGCTGTCTTTTGATATGAGTTCCAGTCTCAACTGTGCTACCAGGGAGAATATTGAATGGATGCCAGATACTTCCCGTATACAGGGAATAACAGACCACAGCCACTCTCACATAATTAGGGAGACATGTGCGCAACTTGTGTAAAATTCCCATCTCAGCTCAGCTGGAACCACCGCATAAAAACTGAAAAAAAAGAATGAGGACAAAATCCTGAATTAAGATTCTTTACCCTAAACTAGTGTTATCCCCATGGCTTCCATGTGATTAGTGAAATGTGATTGAATTTTGCGTCACATACTCACCAGCCGACAGTAATTCATCCAGAATTTGTAGGATGCCGAGAGTACTTTGCATATCATGGGAACTCTGCAACAAAATTAGGTTAAAAAAATGAAACCTAAACAGGATTGTTTTGGTCCTTCCACCTCTGTGCACAGTAAAGTTCCCCGATTCTGTCCCAAGAGATAACATTAAGGAGCCCCCCTCCTCACATTGGGACTAGGGAAAACAAATCAGCTCCAGGTCACTGTCTCAATGTGCAGTCAGACATTCTCCCTCATCTGCAATGAATTTTATTTTTTCGCTCTGTTAATCGCAGTCCAAAATGTCTAAATTGGGTTCCATTTGCGAATTCGGTGACACTCATGCCAAGAGTAGATTATAGTAATGGCAAAGCCAGAGCATGAGACAAACACCGCCTGCATTATTGGAATTGTTCTGTTGACATTGCTTAGTGTCAGTCACACAAACCGCCCTCACACTTTCGAAACTTCTGTACCGTTTGCTCGCGAGCGCCCCAAGATGCGTTCGAAATGCCCTCTGCGCGTGCGCAGTCAGTTGACTGGCCCTGATTCTGGAACCGTCGCCGTCTCGCCCGACTTCTCATCCGGACCAGACAGCGACAAACTGCACCGGTTTTTAGAGGGAAGACGGTACGAACAAAATCAAATCATTGCTGCTCTCTGGAGACTAGCCAGTGAAGTACACATGTTGCATGCAGGCCAACCATCTTTAAAATAGTTTGGCCCCTGATTTCAAATTGTCAATGAGCTTCAATTTACAGATTTGCTATTAATGAACCATGGAGTGGTGATAGGAACATAGGAACAGGAGTAGGCCATTCATCCCCTCGTGCCTGCTCCGCCATTTGATAAGATCACGGCTGATCTGTGATCTAACTCCATATACCCGCCTTTGGCCCATATCCCTTATTACCTTTGGTTGCCAAAAAGCTATCTATCTCAGATTTAAATTTAGCAATTGAGCTAGTATCAATTGCCGCTTGCGGAAGAGAGTTCCAAACTTCTACCACCCTTTGTGTGTAGAAATGTTTTCAAATCTCGCTCCTGAAAGGTCTGGCTCTAATTTTTAGACTGTGCCCCCTACTCCTAAAATCCCCAACCAGCAGAAATAGTTTCTCTAAATGGTGATGATGATGAGGAAGGTATGTTCACCTTTCTGCTCTCTTTGCACTCAAGTACACAGCCAGGAGACAATAATCTTTTCACCAACCATATCAATCCGTATTACTCCATTAGCAGACTTGGTAATGGTTTTTGAGAGACACATTTTCATACTGAGGGTCAGAATTTTGGGGAGCTGGTCAGTGTGTCAGCATTTACAGCCAAAAATCAGCCAAGCCAAGGCCCCTTACCCCCAGTCCCACTCCTCCTAAGATGGCTAATGTACCAGACAGATCCCTGTGTCACTCACAGCACTAATGACTGGGATTGCAGTTTATGTATGCTTTAGGTGGGAACTCTTGCTGGAATGGGAATTTCCATCCACAATATACAGAGAGTTCAAACCTGGCCATTGGTGCTGAGATTGATGCAGAGAGGAGATAATTCATCTGTTCCAGTGCATTAGGCACTGGGCTCAAGTAGGAGCAGATGACAAATGGATTGCAGTGAAAGAGAGAAGGGGAATGGAGGATAGAGGGAGGGAAGAATAGATGGCAATGAAGGGGAGGGAAAGGGGTGCATGGTAAAGAAAGGGAGAAGGGGCAGAAGCTAAGTGCTTTGGTGGGAAGAGGGGAAAAGCTACGAGTAGCATCTTGGAGCGGGAGAGAAAGGAGAGTGCCTTTAATTGGGTTGGAGGGGAGAAAAGCACAAAAATTTAAAGTAAAGAAAAAGGCATACACTAAGTACATAGATAATAAAGGAGAGAATGACAAAAGGGAATAAGAGGAGGTTCGGAAAGAAGTAAAAAAAACAATTAGGAAGGCAAAGAGGAACATAAAAAGAAATAGTAAAGTATTCTACAAACACATAAATAACAAAAGTAAAATCAGAATAAGGATAGGTGCCGCTGAGGGATGCACAAGATATACTCACAGGTAATGATAGCGAAATGGCAGAAATATTGAATCATTACTTTGCCTCAGTATGTACCAGAGAGACTAACAAGGGGGATATGACATTAGAAGAGAGATCAAAAAAGATTTAAGGACATTTAAGATAGCTAGGAGGGAAATAATTTCTAAACTAGTCAAACTTAGAGAAGATAAAACCCCTGGTCCAGATGGATTGTATCGAAAAGAACTAAAAGAAGCAAGGGAAGAGATAGCAGAGATAAATATATAATAGATAAATATATATTTATAAAAATTCATTAGAAAAGGGAATAGTGCCATAGTGCCAGAGGACTGGCAGACAGTGAATGTTATTCCTACGTTTAAAAAGAGAGAACAAGTCTAGACCAGTTAGCTTAGGATCATAGAATGATACAAGACAGAAGGAGGACATTCGGCCCATCATGACTGTGCTGGCTATTTGAAAGAGCTATCTAATTAATCCCACTCCCCAGCTCTTTCCCATAGCCATGCAAATTTTTCCCCTTCAAATATTTATCCAATTCCCTTTTGAAAGATACTATTGAATCTGCTTCCACCTTCCTTTCAGGCAGTGCATTCCAGATCATAACAACTCACAGCGTAAACTTTTCTCCCTCATGTTGCCTCTGGTTCTTTTGCCAATTACCATAAATCTGTGTCCTCTGGTTACCAACCCTTCTGCCACTGGAAATAGTTTCTCCTTATTTACTCTATCAAAGCCCTTCATGATTTTGAACACCTCTATTAAATCTCTCCATAACCTTCTCTGCTCCAAGGAGAACAACCCCAGTTTTTCTAGTCTCTCCACGTAACTGAAGTCGTTCATCCCTGGTACCACTCTAGTAAATCTCCTCTGCACCCTCTTTAAGGCCTTAACGTTCTTCCTAAAGTGTGGTGCCCAGAATTGGCCACAATACTCCAGCTGGAGCCTAACCAGTGTTTAATAAAGGTTTAGCATAACTTCCTTGCTTTTGTACTCTATGCCTCTATTTGTAAAACCCAGGATCTCATATGCCCTTTTAACAGCCTTCTCAACTTGTCCTACCGCCTTCAAAGAGATGTGTGCGTGCATCCCCAGGTGTCTCTGTTCCTGCACTCCCTTTAAAATTGTACCATTTTGTTTATATTGTCTTTCCTTATTCTTCTTACCAAAATGAATCACTTCATACTTCCCTGTGTTAAATTTCATTTGCCATGTGTCTTCCCATTTCATCAGTCTGTCTATGTCCTCCTGAAGTCTGTTACTATCCTCCTCACTGTTTACTACATTTACAAATTTCATGTCATCTGCAAATTTTGAAATTATGCCCTGTATACCCAAGTACAGGTCATTAATATATATCAAAAAGAGCAGTGGCCCTTAGCAAATTTCATAACCATGCAGCCACTGTCCCTTTAATCCCATGGGCTTCAATTTTGATAACAGGTCTATTATGTGGTACTTTAATAAACGCCTTTTGAAAGTCCATATACACAACATCAACTGCACTACACTCATCAACCCTTTCCCATACTTCATCAAAGAACTCAATCAAGTTAGTCCAACATGATTTGCCTTTAACAAATCCACGCTGTCTTTCATTTATTAACCCATATTTTTCCAAGTGGCAATTAATTTTGTCCCAGATTAGAGTTTAAAAGTTTCCCCAACGCCGACGTTAGGTTGACTGGCCTGTAGTTGCCAGGTTTATCCCTCTCCCCTTTTTTTGAACAGGGGTGTAACATTTGCAATCCTCCAGTCCTCTGGCACCACCCCCATATCTAAAGGAGGATTGGAAGATTGTGGCCAGAGCCTCCGCAATTTCCACCCTCACTTCACTCAGCAACCTAGGATGCATCCTATCCAGACCGGGTCTACTTTGAGCACTGCCAACCTTTTAAGTACCTCTTTATCTATTTTTACCCTATCCAATTTCTCTACTACCCCTCCTTTACTGAGAAATTGGCAGCATCCTCTTCTTTAGTGAAGACAGAGGCAAAGTACTCATTTAGTATCTCAGCCATGCCTTCTGCCTGCACAAGAAGATCTCCTTTTTGGTCCTTAATCAGTTTAACGACGGTGGTAGGAAAAATAATGGAATCTTTACTCAAAGATGTAATAGAAAAACAACTAGAAATTGAAAATATAATAAAGAGTAATCAGTACAGATTTCAAAAGGGAAGGTCATGCTTGACCAACCTTATGGATTCTTTGATGAAGTAACAGAAAGAGTGGATAAGCAGTAAGAGTGGATAGTAGATGTAATATATTTGGATGTTCAAAAGGCCTTCGATAAGGTACCGCATAGTAGATTCATGAGTAAGATCAGAGCATGTGGAGTCAGGGGACAAGTAGCAGAATGGATGGCAAACTGGCCACAAAACAGAAAACAGAGAGTAGGGATTAAAAGTATTTACTCAGACTGGCGGATGTGGGAAGTGGTGTTCCACAGTGCTGGGACCACTGCTGTTCACCATTTTCATGAACAATTTGGACTCAGGAATCAGAAGCATAATTTCAAAATTTGCAGATGACACCAAATTGGAGGGTATAGTTAATACTGAGGAAAACTGCAACCAAATATAAGAAGATATTAATAAACTTGCATAATAGGCATGTAAATAGGAAATGAATTTCATTATAGTTAAGTGTGAGGTGGTGCATTTTGGTAGGAGAAATAAGGAAGCCACATACTCCTTGGAAAATATGAGTCTAAATAGGGTAGAGGAGCAAAGAGATGCAGGGGTACAGATTCACAAATCATTAAAAGTAGCGATGTAGGTTAACAAGGCCATAAAAATGCAAACAAAGCACTGGGGTTCATTTCTAAAGGAATAGAATTGAAAAGCAGAGAAGTTATGTTAAACTTGCATAGAACCTTGGTTAGACCACACTTAGAGTACTGTACACTGTTCTGGTCTCCATATTACAAAAAGGATATAGAGGCACTGGAGGAGGTGCAAAAAATATTTACAACAACTTGCATTTATGTAGCGCCTTTAACATAGTATAATGTCCCAAGGTGCTTCATAGGAGCATTATCAAACAAAACAAGAAGGATACCAGAACTGAGAAGTTATAACTATCAAGAAAGATTGAATAGGCTGGGGTTCTTTTCTCGAGAAAAGAGAAGGCTGAGGGGTGACCTGATAGAGGCCTTTAAAATTATGAAGGGGTTTAATAAGGGTAGACGTAGAGAAAATGTTTCCACTTGTGGGGGAATCCAAAACTAGAGGTTGTAAATATAAGATAGTCACTAATTAATCCAATAAGGAATTCAGGAGAAATTTCATTACCCAGAAAGTGTTTAGAATGTGGAACTTGCTATCACATGGAGTAGTTGAAGCGAATAGCATGGATACATTTAAGGGGAAGCTAGATAGGTACATGAGGGAGAAAGGAATAGAAGGTTATGCTGATAGAGATAGATGAAGAAGGGTGGGAGGAGACTCGTGCAGAGCATAAACACCAGCATGGACCATTTGGACCGATTGACCTGTTCTGTGCCGTAAATTCCATGTAATTCTATGTAAGTTATCTGCCTTCAGTATTTTCTCTTAAGGCTTTTATGTTTTTTTCTTCCTCCAATACAAACGAAGGAATGTTGTGTATACATGGGGCCCGATATTAGGAGGGCAGCGGGTTGGCAGCGGGGGGTCGACTGGGCGCGTGGGTGATGCGCCCAGTGAAATCGGGGAGCTCCGCACACAATCGCAGGCTAATTGAAGCCACTTACCTTTGCTTCCGGGTTTCATGCTGGAAAGCTGCGCAGTGGGCGGACTGCGCATGCACAGCATAGGCTGTCAGCTGGAGGAGCCTTTTTTAAAGGGGCAGTCCTCCACTGACTGATGCCGCAGAAAATAGGAAGAGTTACAGCATGGAGCAGCCCAGGAGGAAGGCTGCTCCCAGGTTTAATGATGCCTCACTCCAGGTCTTATTGGATTGCGTGAGGAGGAGGGGGAGGACAGAGATCATCCCCCCGGCGGGAGGGAGGAAGTGGCCTGCCTCTGCCACCAAGAAGGCCTGGCTCGAGGTGGCAGAGGAGGTCACCTGCACCACCAACATATCGCGCACCTGCATACAGTGCAGGAGGTGCTTCAATAACCTAAGTAGGTCAGCCGAAGTGAGTACACCTACTCATTCCTCTACGCTCCATCTGCCACATCACCGCCCCCACCCCACATCTCCTTCTGCACTGCCAATACTACTTTATCACATCACTCCTCACACCCACTCAAAGCTCATCCTCATCTTACATGAACTTACTCACCTCGCCAGTACTCATCCCACCACTACCACTCAACCCAATCCTCATACAATCTCATGGCTCTATCTCATACTCACCCTCTCATGCATCTCTTTCACGGTCAGCCTCACTCAACCTGCCACTACCTGTGCTGCAGCCACAGGGCATGCATCACATATGTGCAGTAGGAAGCGTAAGGCAAACATGTCGTGAGCATGAAGGGGATGCACAAGGGTGTTTGAGGGTTTGTCATGGTTTTTACTTATATTTAATTTCTGATCAACTCACATTACATATTATATTGTCACCACTACTGCCACTTCTTTGCGAATCTTGTCTGGTTTGTGCAATCATGCCCTTTCCTGAGGATCACTATGAAGACCCACAACTGATGCCACCCATTGTGTCACTGCAGAGTGGGTGTAGGTGTATTTGCAGGGCTCTTTTGTGCAGACGACTGAGAGACGTCGGCGATGTCCCCCGTGGCACCCTGTGGCGAGGGTAGTGCCTTCTGCGACGCATCTTTCTCTGCCGTTGCCCTCCCTCCTGCTGTGCAGGTGGATGTGTCACAGCACTGTGTTGTGGAGCTCCACGTGTCAGGCGTGGACAGCGAGACTGGTGATGCTGTTCGTCCTCCGAGGAGGTCATGACTGCAGCTACGACGGCCCCCAACCGGAAGATGTACATTTGAGGGGGTCCACAAGGTAGGTAAATGTGTCTGGACCACCGGGGTAAGTGTGCAAGTTGGTGAATTTTATTGTTAGGAGGAGGGTGGTGGAGGCCAAACTTTGTCCAAAGTGACAGAGTGGCCTCCTGCAATGAGTGAGGGTCTTTCCCCCCCCTGTCAAATGGACCTTTGCAGCTGCCACAGGCTGATGGCTGCAACACATCCATTTCAACTGGGACTGTTTCCCCCAGTAGGAGAAACAGTCCCAGTTGATCTGAAAATCCTACCCCTCCTAAAATATCAGGTCTGTAAACGACCTGAAGTGCCTGGTTAATTACTACAAGTGGCACCCCGTGCGCATGTCAGCACATCACTGGGGAACCTGGAAGTGGGCGGGTTGGAGCCGGGCTCCGGACCCGCCCCGGGAATCCCCGATTTTCGCAGCCCCCCCGCCACTCGGGGGTGCGAAAATCGAGCCCATAGTGTTTAAGTTACAAAGTCCTTATATGTATCTTTTTTTTGCATGTCCTGGCTGTTCTTGAGTTGTTGGTCTTTTGGAGATTGTGTTGGTTTTTTTTAAACTTTTGGTCAGCTTTAGCTAGTTTTCTAGTTTGGCATGTGTTATGGTTTCTCTTCAGATTTGCAAACTCCCACCACTCAAATTCAAAAAAGGATCTGTCAAATATAAATAAACAGAACCAATCACACAGCATTGCTTAAGTTTGAATTATTGCACACTCCTCTTGCTTATTTGATTGACATTGCCAGCTAATGAACAGCTCCGTCAGATTGTGGGTAGTTTTGTGCTGTGGGCTCATACTCGGTAGAAATTGAGTTGCGGCCACCCAACTTAATTTCATAGAGGGTTCATATAACCAACAAAGAGCTTGCATCCCATTGGTTTGTGCTGGATTCTTCATTAAAATGTTACTTCTCATAAAGACACAGTGACAGATATAATTGCACTGCTTGTCTGCTCTTTTTTAATTAGGATTTGAATGTCATATATTGCACCTGTCTCATGAGCTTACTCTTTGCAATAGTTTATGTCTCCAGGCTGGGGCCTAGATTACTGAGCAGTGAAATCATTTAAAACAGGTGCACCAAAATTATGATCAAAAGTGATTTAATTATAATCAAACATTTCTGCACCTGTCCCATCGCCTCTCTGTATTATTCTTTATCCATTTTTCTCCCTCAGGCATAACGTTTGTGAAGCATATGAAGCAATCTGTCTTGTTTAGGCTTGGTAGATGTCTCTTTAAATCAGGCACTGTACAAGAAGGTTTAAAAAAACATCTGCAGCCTCGTTCCATATGTTGCAGAGATAACAGGCTTGAGAGAAAGTCTAACATAATTTTCAAATATATACAACCTTCATGATTGTTTCAGTTATGGATATCAAAGCCCTTTTTTAAAAAAATGAGGCTGGCAGTTTCTTATTTCCAATGAGTTTTCACAACCTATTGAGTATAAAATGGGGCAAATTTGAGAATTGCTGTTTGAGTGGAATTGAATCGAACAAAATGAAATCTTCAGATAAAGGCAGGTAGATTTTTAGCTAACCCCCTCATCTTGTAAGGGGACAAGAATTGAATATGAGAGTAAACTAGCAAGAAATATAAAAACAGATTGTAAGAGCTTCTACAAATATGTAAAAAAGAAGAGATTAGTGTAAGTAAACATGGGTCCCTTAGAGGCAGAGACAGGAGAAATTATAATGGGGAATAAGGAAATGGCAGAGACGTTAAGCAAATATTTTGTATCTGTCCTCACAGTAGAAGACAGAAAAAACATACTGGAAATAGTGGGGAACCAATGGTCTAATGAGAGTGAGGAATTTAAAACAATTAAGATTAGTAAAGAAAAAGTACTAGAGAAATTAATGGGACTAAAAGCCGACAAATCCCCTGGACCTAATGGCCTCCATCCTAGGGTTTTAAAAGAAGTGGTTGCAGAAATAGTGGATGCATTGATTTTGATCTTCCAGAATTCCTTAGATTCTAGAACAGTTCCCATGGATTGGAAGATAGCAAATGTAACTGTGCTATTCAAGAAAGGAGGGAGAGAGAAAACAGGGAACTATAGGCCAGTTAGCCTGACATCAGTAGTAGGGAAAATGCTAGAATCTATTAATAAGGACGTTGTAACAGGGCACTTAGAAAATCATAATACAATTAGGCAAAGTCAACACTGTTTATGAAAGGGAAATCGTGTTTGACAAATCTATTAGAGTTTTTTGAGGGTGTAACTAGCAGGGTAGATAAGGGGGAACCAGTGGATGTAGTATATTTGGATTTTCAAAAGGCATTCGATAAGGTGCCACTCAAGAGGTTGCTACACAACATTAGGGCTCATGGGATTGGGGGTAATATATTAGCGTGGATTGAGGATTGGTTAATGGACAGAAAATAAAGAGTAGGGAATAAACAGGTCATTTTTGGGTTGGCAGGTTGTAACTAGTGGGATGCCGCAAGGATCAGTGCTTGGGCTTCAGCTGTTTATAATCTATATCAATGACTTAGATGAGGGGATCGAGTGTAATGTATCTAAGTTTGCTGATGATACAAAGCTAGGTGGGAAAATAAGCTGTGAGGAGGATGCAAAGAGGTTGCAAGTGAGTGGGCAAGAAGGTGGCAGATGCAATATAATGTGGGGAAATTTGGTAGGAAGAATAGAAAAGCATAATATTTTTTAAAAGGTGAGAGACTAAGAAATGTTGGAAATCAGAGGGATTTGGGTGTCCTTGTCCATGAATCACAGAAAGTTAACATGCAGGTACAGCAAGCAATTAGGAAGGCAAATGGAATGTTAGCCTTTATTGCAAGGGGGTTGGAGTATAAGAATAAGGAGGTCTTGCTGCAATTATATAGGGCTCTGGTGAGACCACACCGGGAGTACTGCGTACAGTCTTGGTCTCCTTATCTAAGGAAGAATATATTTGCCTTAAATAGGGTGCAACGAAGGTTCACGAGATTGATTCCTGGGATGAGAGGGTTGTCCTATGAGGAGAAACTGGGTAGAATGGGCCTATATTCTCTGGACTGTAGAAGAATGAGAGGTGATCTCATTGAAATGTATAAAATTCTTAAGAGGGCTTTTTAAAAAATTTGTTCATGGGATGTGGCGTCGCTGGTGAGGCCGGCATTTATTGCCCATCCCTAATTGCCATTGAGAAGGTGATGGTGAGCCGCCTTCTTGAACCGCTGCGGTCCGTATGGTGAAGGTTCTCCCACAGTGCTGTTAGAAAGGGAGTTCCAGGATTTTGACCCAGCGATGATGAAGGAACGGCGATATATTCCCAAGTCGGGATGGTATGTGACTTGGAGGGGAACTTGCAGGTGGTGTTGTTCCCATGTACCTGCTGCTCTTATCCTTCTAGGTGGTAGAAGTCGCAGATTTGGGAGGTGCTGTCGAAGAAGCCTTGGCAAGTTGCTGCAGTGCATCCTGTGGATGGTACACACTGCAGCCACTGTGCACCGGTGGTGAAGGGAGTGAATGTTTAGGGTGGTGGATGGGGTGCCAATCAAGCGGGCTGCTTTGTCCTGGATGGTGTCCTGGAGGGCTTGACAGTGTAGATGCTGATTGGCTGTTTCCCCTGGCTGGAGAGTCTAGAACTAAAGGTCACAGTCTCAAGATAAGGGGTCGGCCATTTAGGACTGAGATGAAGAAAAATTTCTTCACTCAGAGGGTTGCGAATATTTGGAATTCTCTATCCCAGAGAGCTGTGAATGCTCAGTCATTGAGTATATTCAAGACTGAGATCGATGTATATTTGGACACTATGGGAATCAAGGGATTTGGGGATAGGGCGGAAATGTGAAGTTGAGGTAGAAGATCAGCCATGATCTTAATGGCGGAGCAGGCTCAAGGGGCCATTTGGCCTACACATGCTCCTATTTCTTATGTTCTTAAGAAGGAGGGGAGCTGTATATACAATTGTTGTTTATAAAGAAACCGATTAACATAAAGATTCACAATCTTTTATTGTTTTCCATTTTAAAGAAACAGATGACTAAATCTACTTTGTTTCCTGCAAGTTTTTTTTGATTTTATACGTTCTTCCCTTTTTCAGGCTCTTGCCACCTTTCCACCTCGCCGAGGATCAGGTTTTGGCCATTTAGGCTCCAGTGCCATATTCCTTCCAAGACCAGCCACAATTGTTGCCCAGTCCTCCTTTATGTTGTTCTTCCTAAGCCTTTTCTTGCTTCCCAGTCCATTCTCCTGGCCACCCCACTGACCTTTACTGCTTCTGGCAGCTGACCCAATGCTCTTTACAGACTCTCCAACTAGTGTTCAGCTGGTGTTTATGGCTTTTCAGGGCGCCCCCGTAGCCTTTGTAGCCTCTCTAGTTGCCCCAGTATTCTTTGCAGAAAATATTTCTAAACCACTGTTTTCTTTTCCTCCAGTAATCAGTTCATTGCCTCTATAGAGGGGAGCAGGAACCCTATTTCAGTTTTTATTTACTCATTCCCTCCTCTGCTCCTTCAATTTTTGTCTCTACCCACTCCCTCTGCCTCCACCTCCTACTTAAATTATCAATTTATTGCCCCGCCCCCGGCTAGTTTAATTTTTCCCTCTGCCTTCTCTCTTTCTAGACGTTCCCATCTATCATACTTTTCTTCACATGTTCTCCCGGCTGCCTTCTGGCCAGCTGCTCCACTGGTGTTCGCAGCCATCCCTGGCCACCTTGCTGAATTTTGAGTCCATCCTGCATGGTAGCCCCACAACTTAAATTATTTATTTATTTCCCCCCCCCCCCCCCCCACTGCTTAAATATTTGCCTCCACCCTGCGCCCTCTGCCTCCAGCCTCTACTTAAACTATTAATTTATTTTCCTGCCTACCACTTACATTTTTCCCTCCTCCCCACCTCTTCTGCTTCCATCCTCTGCTTAAAATTTTAGCCCCATTATCATCTTGCCTGCTGCTTTAATTATTAATCTTTATCAAACAACATAGCCCCTGATTTTTCATGAACAATGCCACAGGAAATCTACGAATACATTATTAAAATTCTTGCATAAGATGCACACCTCCTATCCATAGCCTTTACTTCCTGTCGCCATGATTTTTGGTCATGCTAATTCTTAAAATTAGAACTAGGCCAATTAGGAGTGAAATTGGGAAGCATTTTTTCACACAATGGGTAGTGGAAATTATAGAACTCTCTCCCCCAAAAGTCTGTGGATGCTGGCTCAATTGATTTTTGTTGGGGAAGGGTATCTAGAGACATGGAGAAAAGGTAGGTAAATGGAGTTGAGGTACAGATCAGCCATGATCTAATAGAATGGTGGAACTGGCTCAAAGGGTTGAATGGCCTACTGTTTTCCGATGTACATTCTCCACTTATAACGGGCACGTTTGTGCAAATGCGATTTGCCCATTATACACGATGGCTGGTATAACGCGGCAGCATTAATAAAATTAAAAATCACTGCATGAATAGCATTGATAGCTGGACACAGTCTAGACTAACACTGTTATTAACCTAAACATTTGCCAGAAAGTCTTTTAAGCTTTTTTACCACCTCCATAGCTGGGCACAAGATAAGAGAAATAACATTAACTGATGAGTAGTTTTTTCGCAAATAACCAACAATTTGATTAGGAATAAAACAGTGAATGCCATTTTAGAGAAATTTGGAATTATAATTTTTCCTACAAGCAAAATAATGCTACTTCACTCAGTGAACATTAGGGCCAGGAATTTCCTCTATTTCTCATCTATTGCAACAAGGTGATTGAGGGCCGGTATATCTGCCATAGGCTGATGAGGGATCCTGATACCAGAGTAGGGGTATTACCCCCTTTAATAACCTCGCAATTAAGAGGTAATTGCTACTGGAGTGGGTAGAGACCTCCCCCAGCCAGATGAGCATAAAAGAGCGAGGTTCAACAGAAGTAGGAGAACTGGAAGAGGCTGAGAGTTGGAGAGTTTTCTTGGGCCTGCTGAATCTAATATACTGTGCAGTTTTGTTTTGTGTTCTGTAAACTATAAAACGTGTTTTAAGAATGGATGATTCTAGGACTATTGTTTGTAGGATGGTAGTGCCATGTAACAGTATAAATAATAATTTTGAACAATTTCTATCTAGTTTATTATGTTTCCAAAATATGTCATCTATAGCAACATGCAGATATATAATCCCAGTTTGATTTAATTTAAGTATGTACAAATATTAGTCTCTCACATGGAAATAATTTAAAAGAAGTATTACCTGGACCATTAGATTAGGACAATACAATCTTTCTGAAGTTTGAAGCAGTTGAGAAAAACTGTACCTATGAACCTGAACATAAGAGATTCTGGAACTTTTTTAAATATCCTGAAAAAGGCATCTTACCGTAAGTGTTGAAAGAAGAACTTCCAAGCCTGTTGCATTTCCTGAAGCAGAAGTCATCTCTGCCTTGGTCTCTGAGAGAGACAGAAAAAGTATTTCAACTTTCAAAGCAGAAGCAAAAGAGCGCTCTCTCTCTCTCATTTGAAATTGCAGAGAACACTGGACAGTTGCTTTTGTGGGCAGATCAGAGGTTGACATCACTTGTCTTTGGCACAGAGGGAGGTATCAATTTTCTGATGTAAAAATTTTGATGAGTGCTGAATATAAAATAGCAAAGTGCTGCACACTAAGCAGCCAGCGGTATGCACCAAGGAATGCCCCCACCAAGGAACAAGAGAAGGACAGAAAAGCTGATCTGGCAAACTCACTGCATTCCCAGCTGATCTGTTTATCACTCCCAAAGGGAAACAGCGTCTCCACTTTTCCATCAGCGTCTCCAAATGAAATTAGACACAACAAGCTCCACAATGTTGTCTTTCGGTAGAACTAATGTCAAAATTTACTTGTGCTGTCCTTTTTAACCCTTTTCTCTTCTTTACCAGAACAACCGTCACAAATTTTGAACAAGCAACAAAATCATTGAAAAATCAGGCGGGGATTGTTATTGTCAATCAAAATGCAAAGTGTGCTAAGTGGCAAAGGATAAACAATATGATAAAGAGCTTTAAATGAAACTACAGCACAACAGAAAAAAAGGTAGTGTATAGGAGAGTCAGTGGCTACATAAGAGAAGATGTTTTTTCAATTGTTCAATGAAAGACAGTAGCCCTGCACTGACTCCTAAGAGTCTCCTGCTGAATCAGGGATGTGATGTATTTGCTGTCCTTTGTAATCAACACACCAAAAAAAATTACATAGGAACAGGATTTCAGCACATCCCAAACGCTTCACAATCAGTGAAATACTTTTGAAGTTTAGACAATGTTGTCATGTTGGGGAAATGCAGCAACCAGTTTGCAAAAAGCCAGATCCCACAACCAGATAAATGACCAGATAATCTGTTTTAGTGATGTTGCTTGAGGGATAAATATTGGCTAGGGCACTGGGAGAACTACCTGCTCTTTTTCAAATAGTGCCAAGTGATCTTTTACATCTACCTGAGATGGCAGACGGGGCCTCAGTTTGATATCTCTTCTGAAAGACGGCATCTGCAACAATGCAGCTCTCCCTCAGTACTGCATATGACTGAAAAAGACCATTTACATCCATCTGCCTGATCCCCAAATTCAAAAAATACCATGTTATACTGTAAAGTAGATTTTCTGCCATGTCTCGCTAATGAACATATCACATGGAGGAGAAGAATGGAAATTAAATAGTAGGCCTTAGATATACAAACTGTCCAAACATAAAGTCTACAATTTTCCATCTGATTTGCTCTGCCAGCGATGGAGGTTCTTGTTACTTGCCAGCGACGGAGTTTCTTGTTACTTGCCAGCGACAGAGGTTCTTGCCATTTGCCAGCGATGGAGGTTCTTGATACTTGCCAGCGACGGAGTTTCTTGTTACTTGCCAGCGACGGAGGTTCTTATCACTTGCCAGCGATGGAGGTTCTTGTTAATGCCAGCGATGGAGGTTCTTGTTAATGCCAGCGATGGAGGTTCTTGTTAATGCCAGCGATGGAGGTTCTTGTTAATGCCAGCGATGGAGGTTCTTGTTAATGCCAGCGATGAAGGATCTTGCCAGTTGCCAGAGTTGGAGGCTCTTACCACTTGCCAATGATGGAAGCGGTCATTACTTGACAATGATGTAACCTTTAGCTACTTGCCAGCAATGAAGACTAGTAGACAGCACCTTACATTTAATTTAATTTTATGCATTAAAAAAAGTTTGACCAGCAAATGGGGAGACACAGGTTCCAAATCTAAAAAATTTCCCTTTTAAATTTTAAAAATTGTTTCCTTCTGTAGCAGATGATGCAAGACTTTTTAGTTAATTAAAAATCCCTATATGACAAATCAGGGATTCAACCACATAGGTGACATTAGTTATTTTTAAATTAACAATTAAGAAACTGGATTTCAATGAGAATAGCCCTAAAATTCCTCCATTCTGGGACAAATAAATCGGAGTGGGCAAGGTAAGAATTTGGGACAGGACCTGGTTACGTCAAGTCGCTTTTTCCGCCAGTCAGATATTCCTTGGGGCGGGTGTACAATGTGGCTGGCACAGATGAGCGAGTTACTATTACTCCATGTAAATGAGGAACAAACGTCATATGACATATTTTTCTGAATTTGGCCCTTAGCAATGCTGGACTTGAGAGACACATAGGTGGCCCTTATGATCAGCAGTGCTAAGGGCCCAGGAAAATAATTTAAACTCTAAAAGAGCATTTGATTATTTCCAGGAAACCAGCCTCCAGAGAAAGCAACTCCATTTTTTAATCTATTGATCATCAGGAGCAGGTAGGTACTGCTGGTCCACTTAAGCGGCCAGATTCTGCTGTTAAATCCTTCCCCCTCTCCCCCCCCCCCCACCCCAGCTGAGGTGGACAGCCTAATTGCACAGTTTCTGACATGTACGTCTGGTGCAACGACACTTCCTTATCTGACATTTACTAGGTTGTGTCTTTACATAAAAAGTTAGTTAAGGATGGGAAGAGGAGGAGAGGAAGGGAGAATATGGAGAGGAGAGGGTGGCACAGGGGAAGGAAAAGAAAGAAGAGGTGGCGAGGAATGGACAAGGAAGGGCTGGGAAAGAATGGGACAGGGAGCGAATGAATGGGCATACTACTCAGTGAATTGTTGGGAAGGGAAGAGGAACCGAGTCATATTCTTTGACCTGATACTATTCTTTGGGATTAAAGTTTTATGTAAGTGGTATAAACTGTTTTTCAGGATTGAATATATGATCTTGTTCATATGATATAATTTGCAGAAGTGACAAATAATTGGCTAATAATGCTGTGGTGGTAAGAGATCAAATGTATCAATTGCAGACAAAGGTTCACAAGTTCACTACAGCAGTGAGTAGCTGTAAGCAGTGCTAAGCTGAATAACCTTTATTTCATACACTTCATTCTGAAAGCACCACTGCAACACCGACAGCTAGGTCACCATGTTCAGAAATTTCTTTCAGCAATGAACATGGATTTGTTCTTTGCGTGTCCTAAGAATTATAAACTATCAAGGGTAGTCTTTTGTTTCTGTTTTTACTCTTGCTTCAAATCATACATCTTTCTTTAGATGAGAATATGCAGAACCATATAGGGATATCTTCATGCAGCCCACAAATTCATCGATACTGTAGGGCTGATAATGTGACCATCGGGTATGGATGCTCGAGGTGCTCAGCACCCCAAAATATGGCTTACCAATGTATAGAATGCCGAGATCCTGTGCACAAACTGTGTGCGAGGCTTATTAAGACCCCAGGAAATATTTAAATTCGAAGGCCTCCCCATAATACAGTCAGAGCATCTAAGTGCTGAGTTTGAAATGGTATCTTCAGAGGAGGTAGTGGTATAGAAGAAAAAAACTGATCCAGGTTGGCCCTTTTTTTGTTATGGAGCCATGCTTATTTATCACACCTTCATTTTTTTCAAATCAAGCAAGGGCACTTAACCCCCTAGTCGTTGCAAACAGGAGGAAAAAAAAAATCACAATGATCAGACATCCAGGAAGCCTTACTTTGCAGGCCCCGATCTCCCAGCGCATCGTGCATTATGCACCTAAAAAGTATTATAATAAACAGTCCCCCACAACATGGTGTGAGGTCAACTCATTTGGGTGCACACGAGAGCAGCAGCTGATGAGGGGCACTGTGCCAGGACCAATGTGCAATTGAAGTAGGACAAGTCAAAACAGCTGAGTTTTTTCTCATCCTCAGAAATTATGCCTTGATCTGGCATGAATACCGGTAGCAGCCCAATGAAGAACTGAGCAAAGTCATCAAATGGAGACAAAAAAATCCAGTAACATGAGTCACGGATGTCAAACCTGCAATCCAGTGTGGTTATATCAATCTGAGTTAGTTCAGAAATACCACAACCATCTTCAAAGATTTTTATAATATTACTTAACCTTTTTTAGGTATGTGGTAGTGGTGAACTAATGTTTTTTTTAGACACGGTGTTAAAGTGCACAGGCGGTTAAAAGCATCCGTCTGTACTACAATCTTTACAAGGGATTAATCTGAATGCAGATGGACAAATTCAGCAATATGATGGGGAGTTATGAAATGGCATATAAAGTGGAGTGAAGTGCTTTAGCTTGTTTCTCATCCCGCTGCCTATATAATTTCAAATGATCCCAAATCTTTCAGCATGCCCATAATTTCCCTGATGTGTAGCTGATGAGTAAGACTCCATAGCAATAGCATGCATTTATACAATTGGCCCAACTTCAAATTCATACTGTTTTGACTTATAATTGATTATACAACAGCAACAACTTGCATTTATATAGCGCCTTTAACGTAGTAAAATGTCCCAAGGTGCTTCACAGGAGTGTTATCGAACAAAATTTGATACCGAGCCACATAAGGAGATATTAGGACAGGTGAGCTAAAGCTTGGTCAAAGAGAGAGGCTTTAAGGAGCGTCTTAAAGGAGGAGAGAAAGGTAGAGAGGCAGAGAGGTTTAGGGAGGGAATTCCAGAGCTTAGGGCCTAGGCAGCTGAAAGCACAGCCACGAATGGTGGAACGATTAAAATCGGGTATGCGCAAGAGACAAGAATTGGAGGAGCGCAGAGATCTCGTAGGGTTGGAGGAGATTACAGAGATAGAAAGGGGCGAGGCCATGGAGGGATTTGAAATCAAGGATGAGAATTTTAAAATCGAGGCATTCCCAGTCTGGGAGCCAATGGAGGTCAGCGAGCATAGGGATGATGGGTGAATGGGACTTGGTGCAAGTTGGGATATGGGCAGCAGAGTTTTGGATAACCTCAAGTTTACCTCAAGAGGGTGGTAGATGGGAGGCCAGCCAGGAGAGCATTGGAATAGTCGAGTCTAGAGGTAACAAAAGTATGGATGAGGGTTTCAGCAGCAGATGAGCTGAGGCAGGGGTGGAGCCAGCCGGTGTTACGGACGTGAAAGTAGGTGGTCTTGGTAATGGAGTGGATATGTAGTCGGAAGCTCATCTTCTGAAATTTCTAGTGGTTCAAGGGAAGCACATGATTATATCCCAGTGGGTTTGGAGAGGATAAATCGTTCACCTCGTTTTAACTGCCGCCCCCGCCTGGTTTCCACCAGACGGGGGGAGTTAAAATTAGGGCCTATGAGTGCCAGTCTCATACTGATGGGGAGGCACAAAGCAGAGCCTAGGGGATTCTTCACAGAGTGGGAGGGGTGTTTTTCAGTTGGTAGGCTTTCCTCACACTTATTTTAATGATGTCTATGGGTAGTCCAGCATTAAATAATTTGATCCAAGCAATGAAGCTGCTGTAAACTCCTTTACTCCTGAAACACTGCAGTAACTCTATATAGTGTTTTGTAGAACAACTAGCTCAATAAAACTCATTGCAGCCACAGTTAAGTTTTGCATTTGATTGAAGAACATAAAAAATAGGAGCAGGAGTAGGCCAATCGGCCCCTTGAGCCTGCTCCACCATTCAATAAGATCATGGCTGATCTGATCCTAACCTCAAATCTAAATTCATGTCCAATTTCCTGCCCGCTCCCCGTAACCCCTAATTCCCTTCACTTCTAGGAAACTGTCTATTTCTGTTTTAAATTTATTTAATGATGTAGCTTCCACAGCTTCCTGGGGCAGCAAATTCCACAGACCTACTACCCTCTGAGTGAAGAAGTTTCTCCTCATCTCAGTTTTGAAAGAGCAGCCCCTTATTCTAAGGTTATGCCCCCTAGTTCTAGTTTCACCCATCCTTGGGAACATCCTTACCGCATCCACCCGATCAAGCCCCTTCACAATCTTATATGTTTCAATAAGATCGCCTCTCATTCTTCTGAACTCCAATGAGTAGAGTCCCAATCTACTCAACCTCTCCTCATACGTCCGCCCCCTCATCCCCGGGATTAACCGAGTGAACCTTCTTTGCACTGCCTCGAGAGCAAGTATGTCTTTTCTTAAGTATGGGCACCAAAACTGTATGCAGTATTCCAGGTGCGGTCTCACCAATACCTTATATAACTGCAGCAATACCTCCCTGTTTTTATATTCTATTCCCCTAGCAATAAAAGCCAACATTCCGTTGGCCTTCTTGATCATCTGCTGCACCTGCATGCTAACTTTTTGATTTTCTTGCACTAGGACCCCCAGATCCTTTTGTACTGCAGTACTTTCTAGTTTCTCGCCATTAAGATAATAACTTGCTCTCTGATTTTTCCTGCCAAAGTGCATAACCTCACATTTTCCAATATTGTATTGCATCTGCCAAATCTCCGCCCACTCACCCAGCCTGTCTATATCCCCTTGTGGGTTTTTTATGTCCTCCTCACTCTCTACTTTCCCTCCCATCTTTGTATCATCTGCAAACTTTGATATGTTACACTCGGTCCCCTCCTCCAAATCGTTAATATAGATTGTGAAGAGTTGGGGACCCAGCACCGACCCCTGCGGAACACCACTGGCTACTGATTGCCAGTCCGAGAATGAACTATTTATCCCAACTCTCTGCTTCCTGTTAGATAACCAATCCTCCACCCATGCCAGAATATTACCCCCATTTTCTGCCTACATTCTAGTTTATTTATTTTCAGGGGAGCCAGTTTGGTGAGTTATTGAGCTCAAGAGTGTTTGAGAGCTGAAATAACCAACAAGCTTGAATCTGACACATACGGGTGGTACGGTTGGAATCAGTAACTCCTCCAAGCTAATTGGCTCATTGATCTCATCGGTACTAAATCTTTAAACCAAAATATTCAAAATAAATGAACAGAAATCAATAAGAAGTTGTTGAAGTTGCAGTTTTAAACTTAAAAAAGATGCCCTGCAGGTAAAAACATAAAACATAAAGGTTTATAGTGATTCTTACTCTTTAATCAGGTTCAATTGTGCCATTAGTAAGAATTGATTAGTAATGATTTAGTGTTATGGAACTATTTAATAACAAGCAGGTTATGATACAAATGTTTTAAATCAAATGGGGTTCATAGTAGAAATTTAACGCTGTTCTTTGTACAGAGTCTGCCTTATTGAAAAATCTAAGCAACACTGACATAGATTCCATGAGTATCAGAACAGCTTGCAAAGGATTCTGTGATTGAATTGGTGCCAGTAAGCTTGGACTAGCTGGAAGCCAAGCTGTAATGTTGCATATTAAAAACAACCTTACCTAGAATGTCCTCTGACTTTGTTGGTATAATAACATTAAATCTGTTCCAAATAGATGGAAGAGCATGAACTCCTGAGAGCAGCTTCTGAGTAGTGGGTGTGTTTCCTAGATGCTTAAGAGTATCAGCAGAGCTGGAGCAGGGGAGGTGTGGGGCAGGGACAAAGCAAGGTTGAGTATGGCTGGGACACAGTTGGAACAGGGCTAGAGCAGGAGTACTATAATGAGAATATACACTGTGCAATGTTTGCCTATGATGGTTTCTGCAGGGGTTAGAGGCCCTAATCAATATACCTGACCACCTTCACTATGCAGATGCTTGGAATTTTATTGATCACATTTATCCACATTTTTCTTTCTACTCCATTTTCACACCATTTTCTTCCTGTGCAGGTCACTTATCATCTTGCATATTCCACTAGTGGGGAAGGAAGGAGGCAGGCAGGCAGCCAGCTGCACATCAATCATAAGTAGTGGCACAACTGAAGCCCTACTAGTTTTGTACAGAGTCCTGCATTCCTCATGAATCAAAATAACACTGAGATGGACTCCAAGAGCGACAAAGCAGCTAGACTGTCATCAGTGTGTTAAAGAAGAGGAACAGTCACTCCTTTAGATACTGTGATTACAGAAATGTCTGCTCAAGAAATGGTAAAACCCACCCAACCAAAGCAAGCGAATAACTCACACCCAAAACCTTAATCAAGCCCAATCTCAGCCTGCCACTTTGACAACTTCAAACAGCAACAAAAAGATGACTTATTGCATTCCAATGGGTCATAAGAGATAGAAGGCTAATGGCTCTATTCCAACCCAGACGGAGATCATTCCAAATGTAAGTATAGATCTGGGGTGTACTTCATTGATTGTAAAGCACATTGGGATGTCCCAAGGTCGTGAAAGGCACTATATATATACAATTTATTTATTTCTTTGGGGTAGTCTCAACCCAACCTTTATTATTTTAATTGTACAAGTTAATACTACAGTACTAAAGCTAATCCTGACAATTGAGTAGCTGTGGGGCCGATAGTGTGCCCAAAAGAGCTAAACCCACACCGTAATGCAAAATCATCTCATTTACATATATTGGATATGCTTAGCATGTAGCGTCTGATGTGCTGGGAGCACCTTGGGGGTTGAAAGCTTGAATATCATTTGTGATATTAATTCATTATATTTAATGGTAAATACCTAAATCCAGTGGCCGGAAGAGCTAAAAACTTAGAGATCAGAAAAGTTTTACGTAATGTAGAATATGGCACCTGAGATTCAAATGCTTCTTTTTATATTAGTTCATTCTACAGCACGTGAACGTGTAGGCAATTTTATCTCAGTTGCTGAAAATGACTAGCAGGGAAAATTCCAAAATATTGCCAGCCACACATAGTCCATCCTGGACTCACATTCTAATCTTATGCGGGGCCAACATAATATGCCTAGGTTAGTCAATCATTACCTTCCTCTGCTGAAGCAAGCTGACAATGCCTACTATTGTGACCACAGTCCTGTTTGTTTCAGTAATTTGTGGCTGCCTGACCAGTTTCTAAGTGTTGCTAAATATAGAAAGTTTCTGCATACAAAGATAAGGATCCTTTTGCAATCATCAAGTGTAAAGCAGTATGACAACAACTGTGCGATGATATTATTGTTTCCATTTTTTTTAGCTTAGCTCTGATCTCAGATGATACTGGTGGCGTTATTCATGTTGTGATTTAAAATTCCCTATACTGCAGACATCATTGATGTTAGCCTTTCAGAGTCCCATACCAACACCATCATTCATGTTGCTGTTTCAGATTTCCTATATCACTGCCACCATTGATGTTGCAGTTTGTAATTCCCCATACCAATCCTATTATTCAAGTTGCTGTCTCAAATTCCCGATACCAGTGTCATTATTGATGTTGTTTCAGCTTAAGTGGGTTTTGGATCCTTAAATCTGAAACTTGCTTTAAACATTCTTTTTATCTATGTGTTCCCTCCTAAGTTTGGAATGAGAAATTACCACAACTGGTCCCCCAGATACGTCCCTCAGTTTATTTCCTAAAGTAGCCACTCAGCATCACACGGTCTCTGGAAGATGTTCTGATATCTCTCTCCAGGCAAAATGTTCCCCTTAAATGGCACTAGCAGCTTCTCAGCACACATGCAACATGAATACTTTTCAACAGCACATCAGAACAAACTTCTCTTCACTTCAGCACTTTGTCACTCGCAGCAACAAGAGGATAGTGTGCAATCCTGGAGTCAGTTAAGTGCATCTTCCTTCAGTCACATTAGTTACTAAAATAAAAAGTAAAACATGTGGAAAAATGTATTTTGAGACTTCCATTTGCCCCAAGAGAGAGGAAATAAAAATATTTTCTTTTTTTTTTTGCTTGTGTGCTGCAGTGTGATCAGCTCTCAGACTAGTTTCAAGTAGGTTTAAAAGTCCAAAAATTGCAAGGCTGCACTGACAGCACAGAGTTCCATTGGCATGGGTAGGGAAATCAGGCTTGCAGTTTTGTGGGAAGGAAACTGGCCAGCTTTCAGGAGGCTGCACTCCTGGGATGTTACTAAAATTGCAAAATATCCAGGAGGAGTACAGGACTTGTGTTGCTCGAGGAGAGAAATGTTCAGCTCAAGGGCCAGCTGGCTATACTCTATAGCATGCATGGAGAGGAAAGGTTTCTGAAAGACACATTCCAGAATCCATAGAATTTTACAGCATAGAAGAAGGGCATTCTGTCCATTGGGTCTGTGCTAGCTCTTTGAAAGAGCTACCCATCGAATCCCATTCCCTTGTCCTTTCACTCTTTTAAGTTTTTGTTTTTCAAATATTTATCCACTTCCCCTTTAGAATCTATTATTATGGATTCTGCATCCCCTCTGAAGGGACATTCCAGATCCCAATCACCTGTGTAAAACAATTTAATAGAGGTTTTCAACATTTTGAAGGGAAATATTATTTTCTCTGGTTGGGAATCAGTGACAAGGGTAATCAATTTAAAATTATCACTGAGAAAGTGAGAAAATATTTTAGGAAAAATGTCTGCAGAGAGCAGCTGGAGCATGGAATGGCAGACCATTGCATCTTTTAAGGAAAGTGTAGATAAACCTTTGAAGCAGAGGAAGATTCAAGGCTGTGGGCAGAGAGCAGGTCTGGGGAATTAGTCTTGAAAGGCTGCAGCAAAGAGGCAGCACAGACACAAGTGGCCTTCAGTGCTCTAAACTTCTCTGGTCTAAAACGGATAGCAGGGTTAACCAAGATAAATATATAACCAGCTAAAGGAGGTCAAAAAAAACTGGTCAGGAGAGCTAAAATAGGAAATGAGGCTAGAATAGCAAGGAATATTAAAAGAAATATCAAGGATTTCCACAAATATATTTGCAGCGAGCAGGTAAAAATGGAATTGGTGGGGATATTAAAAGATCCCAAAGATGACATAATAATGTTGATTCCCCAATTGGAGTAAGGAGCAGTACTCGCAGGGAACGTAGATCAGGAAATGGACAGAAAGTGATGGACTGTTAACCCACAAGGGATAGTAAATAATGCTAAATGATTTTTTATTTTCTCTGTTCAGAGAGGAGACCATGGATGTTCTCCCGTGTGGAAATTGAATTTCCTGTCAGGGTGGAGGAAGGACGAAAAGAAATGGAAATTTCAGATAGGATGAGGAAGTTAAAAGAGGACATGGCACCTGATCCTAACGGATTTCATACAAAAGGTACTTAAAGAAGTGACTAGCATATTCAGTTACATTCTTGTCCAAAAATTGGAAGATAACATACCTACCACCACTCTTTAAAGGAGGGTATGGGGATGACCCAGGGAACTACAGACCAGTGAGCCTAACATAAAAGCAAAACATAGTACGGCTAATTTTACAAATGTGCGCTCTCTTCAAGGAGCCTCACCCAGTGGAAGTGTATATCGGAAAATAGCAGGTGTGCTTATGATTTTTCATATTAGTGTATGAAAAATCACAGGGAGTGTGCCTGCAATTTCCCAATGGGCAAGTCTCCCCACTAGGAACATGTATTCATAAAATCAGCCCTGATATATTAACTGGAAGTTTTGCTGCTAGAGACAGTTTCCCCTCGGTATTGAAGAAATGCCAGTTCCATCCTCAATGCTCCGAAGGTAGAGATCTCCAACTATGGCCTCTTGTGCATCCCTGATTTTCATCGCTCCACCTTTGGCAACCATGCTTCAGCTGCCTAGGCCCAAACCTCTGGAATTCCATCCCTAAACCTCTCCGCCTCTACCTCTCTCTCCTCCTTTAAGTCACTCCTTAAAACCTTACCTGTTTGACCAAGCTTTTGGTCACCTGTTTCTAATATCTCTTTACGTGGCTTGGTGTCAAATTTTGTCTGATAGCCCTCCTGTGAAGCACCTTGGGATGTTTTTACTACGTTAAAGGCACTATATAAATACAAGTTGTTATTGTTGTTGATGGGGAACTTAGAGGTGATGGTATTCCCATGCACCTGCTGTCCTTGTCCTTGGTGGAGGTGCTGGTGATGAAGCCTTGGTGAGCTCCTGCAGGACATCCTATAGATAATACACACTGCAGCCACGGTACGTCAGTGGTGGAGGGAGTGCCTGTTTAAGCCAGTGGATGCGGCGCCGATCAAGCAGACTGCTTTGTTCTGGATAGTGTTGAGCTTCTTGAGTGTTGTTGTAGCTGCACCCATCCAGGCAAATCAAGAGTATTCCATCACACTTATGACTTGTACCTTGTATGTGGTAGAGAGGCTTTGGGGAGTCAGGAGGTGAGCCACTCCCTGCAGAATACCCAGCCTCTGACCTGGGCTAGTTGTCATGGCATTTATGTGGCTGGTCTAGTTGAGTTTCTGGTCAATGGTGACCCTCAGGATGTTGATGGTGACGGACTTGGCAATGGTAATTCCATTGAATGTCAAGGAGAGGAGATTATGCCCTCTTGTTGGAGATGGTCATTGCCTGACACTTGTGTGGCACGAATGTTACTTGCCACTTATCAGCTCAAGCCTGGATGTTGTCCAGGTCTTGCTGCTTATGGGCATGGACTGCTTCACTATCTGAGGAATTGCGAATGGAGCTGAACATTGTGCAATCATCAGCAAACAGCCCCATTTCTGACCTTATGATGGAGGTAAAGTCATTTATGCCAGGTATGACTCCAGCCAGTGAAGAGTTTCCCCCTGATCCCCACTAACTTCAGTTTTACTAAGGCTCCTTGTTGCAATACTCGGTGAAATGCTGCCTTGATGTCAAGGGCAGTCACCCTCGCCTTACCTCTGGAATTGAGCTCTTGTATCCATGCTATGTGTACTGCTGCAATCCTATTTGCAAAATTTGGCACATACCCCTTCTTTTGGTTGAAAGAATCCAGTAGTAAAGAAGTTCAAAGTTGTGGTCATCTTTACAGCCATTGACAGAGCCACCCCTGTCAAGGAGCTTGTCTAGCTTGAGAAAACAGTATGTGACTGTCTCCCTAATGAAGTGCAGACAGATGTCCTTAGACATGTCTAAAGCTTGGTTTGTAGACATGAGTGGTTGGGCAAGTGCAGTTGCAGCAATTGGCTTCAGATATATATGAACACTATCTCTTGACTCCTTCCTCCTCCAAAACCAACAAATGCAGAGGTATACCTAGTTGGATGCCCATCTTCAGAATTATGGTTGTGATAAATGAAGTTGCAGCTGCCAACAAGCCATAGGTGAAAATAGGGGACCACAAAAGAGTCCAAAATTGCAAACCTAGGGCACAACTGAAACCAACAGTAAATGTAGTGAAAACAATTTTAAAAATGAATAATGTGTACTGCAGCAAAACAAAGTTCTATACCTAAATATTGCACTCCCTCTTAAGAATGCAATATCCAAAATGGCTGAAGATGCTTTTGGCACTTAATAACTTCAAGCATTGCCAATGCTGAATATAGCAAATGGCACCAGCCAGTGATTAACACAGTTTTAGTATCCTTAACGAGGTACTACACAAAAAGTGCAACTGCCCTCTGTGGCAAAAAACATGGCCTGGTCACAGAATGCTATTTTTTGCGTATCAGGCGAGCCGCGAGAAAGAGGCCCCAAGTCCTGCTCACCCAATTTTCCACCCCCTCCATTCACCTGAACACCACTGATACTATAGGCACATCTGACTACATAATCGACCCTGTAAATTCACGGGCATGATCGACTATATCTAAATCAAATCAAATGATTGCGTACTTACGTAGGCTCCAGATTCAATGCTTTTATTGGTTTAAAAACTATTCCCCGCTTGCATCTGGTAAGCAGGTTCCTCTGATCTCGTCATAATCCACATTTGCCTTTTTTTGTTTCCTATTTAATTACGAACTCAAGGTGAAAATTAATTTCAGCTGGATCAAAACACTAAAGATCATACATGTAGATTAGAGGTGCTCCCTGGTGCTGTGGGAATCAAGTGAGTGTCTCCTCTGTCCTCCAGAGATTAATTGTACTCTGGGACAATGTACCACAACTTGGGCAGCAGATACAGATGATGGTGGCAGGAGCTCATGGCTGGAAAATCTGCTTTGCTTTCTGCCATTTATGGACCTAACAACGTGATGTAGAAAGGTTAACAATGAAAGGGTAATAAATTTTCACCAGCTCCTTTCATATTGACTCACTAATTAATGATGACTGTCATAAGTACAGTTATGTTGGGAATGGAAGTATGGTATGTGCCTGTGACAGAAATAGCAGTAGGTGAGGCCATGTTACCGACTGCTCTATTTTTAAGAACAGTGCGATACACTAAGGAAAATAATAAATCTTATCATTTATTTCCTTTGTTACAGTCAGGTTTAATATAAAAAACAAAATTAACTTTTCAATGAAACAAGATATTTCCACTCATTAAATATGGAAATCTTCAGCATACTCTGCAACAGCGCAGTCACAAACAAGGTTTGCTGCCAGGCCTCCTTAATGTAGCAATGATGCATTCAAATTTTACGCAAGTCGGTAAACTACACACTTAATTTGCCTTCACACAAGGTTATTTTACATTTAAACAAGATAGCAGTAAAAACAGGGAACAAGCACCCCTTCAGGCTCCATGACCTTCTCTCTTTAGTCTTGGTTGATTATTTTTAGCATTAATCAATGGGAGTAAAAAAAAAGCAATGCATAACCTAATTATAGCATTAATACGAAGGTTAACATACAGCCTTGCAATTTATTTTTGGTTAAGTCTTCTGCCCTCACATAAAACTGGTAAGCTTGACACCCCACCATTGTGACTCAATGCTATGAAGACATGAGGGGTGCTAAATTGGGCTGTGCAGCACCCGTTGTTTCGGCGCTACGCGGCCTCTCAAACATCCAAGATGGCGTCTTGGCTGCGCAAGCATGTTTCCAGCGTGACGTATGCCGGACGCCATCTTGGTAAAGGAGTTAGCGCATGCGCAAATACCGAACGCCAGAAGCATGTAAAGCAAGGAGAAATTGCGTGCAATCAGTGTGCAACGCTGATTTAAAGTGATGGACACTATTTTGGACCTTGACGCTCAACTCAATGCACTGTCTTAACCACGCACACCTGAACGTGACTTAGAGTGGCTGGAGGACTCCCCACCAGCACAATTTAAAAGGGACCTTGCAGGATTTACAGGTTAGTTGCTGGATTATTGCTTCTGGCTGCTGGACTTCCTGGCCTTGAAAAGTTTCTGAAGTGACAGTGAAGAAAGATTTTTTGGACTTCTTTGGTTCGGTTTTCCTGCCTCTTATTTTTTTTTTACAATTTGCTGCTGATTTTTGGGGGGCTTTTTGTTCACTGCCTGCCGTTTGAAGAAGTTGCTCTTTGAATGGAAAAAGCCCCTGCTGGGAAGAATGAACATTTTGGTCCATCTGGTCCCAGAGTACAAAAGCAGAATACACAGTTCGCTACCCACATCTATCAATTGATTTTCTCACCAAATGCCTGTCCAAATCCTTCTTAGAATTACTGATGTGTCCTGAGAGTGTGCAAAGCCCCATGCAAGGTGTCATGGCTAGCATGGAGGAGCCCATTACTTGTATCTGTGCCAGGAAGTTCCTTCCCCCATGCACCTGTGCTACAAGACGTCCCTCTGCAGTTGCAGCGTGTTCCAGCAAAAGTGGATTCTGGCGCAGGCCAGCAACACCAACTTACTTTGTCCCCCTTTATTTTCTGCTGCAAATTGTGGTGGATAGTGACTTTGGTGTCCCCAAAATCCCACCGAACACTTGCTCGTGGGGAGGCTCTATGCCATCAGTGGAAGCTCAGATAGATACATTATTGCTCCTTATTTGTTCTGCTTCCTATTTTGGTATCATGTACAAATTTGTACATTTTCCTTATGACATTCTCGTCCAAGCCATTAATATATATTAAAAATAGCAAGGGATCTGAAACTGCTTGTAACCTCTTTCAACTGTGACAAGTTATTGTTTATGGATATCCTCTGTTTATTGTTTTTAAGTCAGCTTTCTGTCCAATGATATATTTTACCTCCTATACTGTGACTCCTTGCGGTAAATTTTAACCCTGAAGAACGGGTGGGTGGGCAGTGAAAACTGTCGGTTTTGGGAGCGGGACTGCATCCCGGCTCCAACCCACCGACTTCACATCTGGGTGCACGCGCCCTTCTGAAACCCGGAAGTCCCACCAGAACTTAAAAGCCAGTGGGACGATATTTAAAGGGCCAATTGAGGTACTTAAACTATTTAAAGATGTTACATTTTTGTGGTTTGAAATACACAAGCCATTTTAACTGCTTCTGAATGTGTCTCCCTTGGCCTCCGAAATACGCTATGGAATCAGAGGCGAGCTGAAGCCGGCACCGATTTGGACCTTTAAACCAGTGATTGACATATGTAAAGAAAAGGTGAGCTTTTGCAGGAAGGCAATCAGTTGTCTCAGACAAATCTTTGGCTGGGAATTCTTTGTGTTTAGTCTGAGATTTCTTGGGTCACAATCAGAATTCTTGTGCTCACACATATTTACCTACATTTTGGACCCCCTCAAACTGATACCATCAGGGTGGGGAGGTGCTCAATAGATTTATTCTGCAGTACATCTGAGGAGGAGCGACATAACCATCTGCGGCAGGCACTGCGTGCATTTCTGGGAGTTACAGCTCCACAAAACAGAGGTGCGTCACAAGGACCTGCAGAAGAGCAGAGAGGGGACCAAAAGAGGGGCCGAGGTCGCAGGAGGCACTGCCCATGTGAGAGGGACTACAGACAGAGGCTGAGCTTCCTGGACCTCTCTGAGGAGCAGTGCCTGCGAAGGCTCAGATTGAGTTGCCAAGTGGTCGCAGACATCTGCAGGCTCCTTCATGCAAAGCTGCTTCCGGCTGGGTCTGGTGGCTATGCATTGCCCGCCGCAGTCAAAGTCACCAGTGCCCTCAATATCTTCACCTGTGGATCCTTCCAGGGCGCCACCGGTGACATCACTAGGATCTCTCAGTCATCTGCACATAAATGCACACGACAGGTCATGGATGGCTTGTTTGCCAGGCATCCGACTACGTCAACTTCCCCATCAACGACATCAGCCGGACTGAGAGGGCAGTGAGTTTCCACTCTTTGCAGGCTTCCCACGGGTAGAGGGCCTAATTGATTGCACACATGTAGCAATCCAAGGACCTGCACATGAGCCAGAACTGTTCATCAACCGAAAGGGATATCACTCCATCAACGCAAAGCTGGTTTGTGACCACCGAAAAAGGTTTCTGCAGGTGTGTACCAAATTCCCTAGCAGCTGTCGTGATTCCTTCATTTTGCGCGAATCCAACATCCCTGTCCTCTTCCACGCACAAGACAGACTTAAGGGCTGGCTCCTTGGAGACAAGGCCCTGCAGACGTAGCTCATGACACCTCTGAGAAACCCACCAGCGAGGCACAGCAACAGTAAGACAGTCACATCACCATCAGGTCAGTCATTGAACAAGCCATAGGAATGTTCAAGATGTGCTTCAGGTGCCTGGATCAATCTGGGGAATCCCTTCAGTACTCACCGGCGAAGGTGTATAGAATAATAGTTGTGTGTTGCGTCCTGCACAACATCACTCAACAGAGAGGATTACAGGCGGATTACATCCCATGTGCTCATGAAGCATTCACACCTGCCATCAACATTGAAGAAGACAAGGAGTAGGATGAGGATGAGGAGCAGCAGGACGATGGGTAACCCATCGGCACAGCAGCAACACACCTGGCTGCTTGAGGTGCCGGGGAGTCACTCATATTTGATATATTCTCATAAGGAGATCTGCAAAGTGAAGATAGTGAAGTACTCAGACCACCTGGAACGAGCACCACCCCCACCCCTCCATTTGCACAAAAATGTGTGGTTGTAAGACTTTCACCCACTGTAAACTCGCAAAATGGGTGGTATCGAGTCTTGCCGTTCATGATGAGGGACATGCAAGGGCGCTTTCACAAAAAGGACTCAAGAATGGACAAGATGTGGCAGTGGTGGTGACAAGTATAACATTTATTGTGAATATAAAAACAAGAAATGAAAAACATGGCATTTAGTCAGACACCCTTGTGCATACCTTGGTGATCACAAAACCTTTGCCTTCCTCTTCCTACTACTTCTACGGAGTGCATCCCTTGTGGCTTCAGCAGAGGTGGTGGCAGGTTACTCAGGTCCTGCCCTGACTGCTGAGATGCACTGGGCCTACACCCTCTGGGTTTTGGAGCCCACGAGGGCCCTGCAAAAGACTGCTCCACCTGCACCTGTGCAGGGGCAGTCTTGGTCATCTGGAGAGGAGGCAGCATTGCTGATACCAGTTTGTGGGGGGAGGGGTGGGGGGGAAACAGGAGAGACATGGGAGGGCTTTGAGTGGAGTCCCCACTTCCATGTCCCCTTTTGCCATCATCCCTCTCCTGGGTCACTCTGCTGGACAACAGCTTGGAGGACATCTGTGATGCCTTGTAAGGCCACTGCTAATGTATCTGTCTGCCTGTTTAAGGCAGAATGTTGTTCACCCCGAGTCCGCACGGCCGTTGTCAGGGCCTGAATGGACTCATTTGTGAGTCGTGCTTGAAGCTCAATGGAGGCTGCCATTCTGTCAATCACAGATATTCCCGCACTTACCTGTGCCACGAGTCCACTAATGCTGGAGCTGGACTCCTCCATCCTCTCTGCTATTGTGGAAAGTGAGCGTGGCAAGTCTTCCAGTACATTGCAAAGGCGCATCTGTACCTCGATCATTCTCCTTTTCAAGGATAGCTCCCGGGGTTCAGCATCTGTGACCAGCTGAGCACAGCTTGGAGAGGAGTGCGCTCACCGATGCGGACTCTCCACCGCTGCCCCTGCCACCAGTGTCTGCTTGTGCTCACTTGTGAGTGGTGAATCACCAGATGACAACCCAACTAACTCTCTAATAAGACCCACCACGTCGTGAGCATCTGCGCTGGTGCATGGCTCGCTATGATGCGACGGTACGCCCTCAGAGGCATGGAGCTCCTCCGATGAATCGGCCTCATCCACATCGTGTGCATCTTCATCACTTCTTGAAGGCCATGGAAGAGAACATACAGCAATATTAAGAATCATCACAGAAGTGATGTTGCTTTGAGCATCCTGAGGCGTGCAACAGATCAATCATTGATGACATCAATTCATGATGTGTGTGCAAGATGTTAAAGTTCTGTCACCAACCGTTTGCGGGTTGCCAATCTCACCATATTCGACGGTCAGGCATTCAACCATGCGGCTGGGATCTAGCACCTCCTCCTCAGCCTTTGTCAGGGCCACCATTTGTGGAGGGCCCCCTCCAGTCCTACTCCTCTCGCGTGCATTTTGTGCTCTCTTTTCCTACAAGGGGAGGAAGAACCAACGTGTGAATGAGTGAAGGTGACGTGTTCACCCGATGGATGCATTGCTTTGGGTGAGGCTGACAATGAAGCAGATGCATCAAACAGTGACCAACAGACAGATTCATCACATTGCATGAGGATTGGGGTGAGTGGTCAGTTCAAGTGCACAGAAAGTGAAAGTATGTTGATGATTAGAGTGGGTGTAAGGAGTGATGTGATGGTGTACACTTGGCAAGACAGAGTGAGAGTGGGGGGTAATGTACACCACAGGATGTAGGTGAACCAGTAACTGTACTCACTTTTCCTGACCTGGTCAGGTCATTAAATCACTTCCTGCATTGTACCCACAACCTTGCCACCCTGCTTCTACTGCTCAGCTCCTCTGCCACCTCTAGCCATGCTTGGTGGCAGAAGCAGGGCGCTTCCTCCGGTCAGCTGGGTATAGTGTCTCCTTCCTGTTCCTGACACCAGCCTGTAACAACTCCAGAGATGAGTCACTAAAGCAGGGTGCTGCCTTACACCTGTGATGCTGTCTTACACCTGTGATGCTGTATCTCTGCGTAGTCCTCATTTCTCCCTCAAAATCCATGCTTGCAATGGCCCTTTAAATACTCCAGTTACCAGCACGTCATTCGGGTGTGCAGTACGCCCGCTGTGCAGCTTGGAGACCCGAAACCTAGAAGTAACATTAAGGGTTCGAGAAATCGCACGAAAAATTTTCCCAGTTTCCCACCCGCTTAGTATCAGTTTAAAATTTACCCCCTTATCTTTGTCATTAATTACCATAGTGGAATTTTGTCAAAAGCTTTCTGACATTCCAAGTATATATCAGTTACATTTTCCTTGTTCACCCTGTCATTACAAACTTTGAAAACCATCCCCATTAGCTCATCATGACATCTCTTTCCTGAATCCAGAAAGCTTTGCTTTTCCAAGTGTTCATGCATTAGACCTTTAAAATTCACTTCAAAGATTTTTCCCATAATTGATTTTAAACTTATTTTTCAGCTTTGGCTCTTGAGCCCATTTTTTAAAAAATGGAAATATATTCCCCAGGAATATTTCCCAAATTTAGTGAACTCACAAAAATGTCAATTAAAGTTTCACAAATTAAGCCACAAAGACCTCCTTGTTTCAACCGAGAAATGGGATTATCAATCCATTAATGTACATTCCCAATAGTTCAAAGGCTACTTTATCATGTAATCCCCTGGTTTGAGAGACTGAGGGAGAGAGAAAGACTGAACCACAAAAGTGTGACGACCAGAAAGTAAGTTCTGAAGGGTGTTATACTGTTTGTAAAGAGATTGTCTACATTGACTGCTAGTGGTGCAAATTGTAGATTTTAAAAACCTGCTGCTATTGTACATAAGCTTGTGCTATTGTGTGTGTGTCCAACATGTATCATTTCTGTAAATAGAGGATAGTTAATTCAGAATCTGAGCCCATCTCAATTGTGTCATGTTGATAAATCCATCTTCCTGATGGCTTAGAGAGAAATAAAGCAGAGTGAGAACTAGTGATCTAGGATTGTGTGAGCCCTAAAGAGTATGTGGTCACTGCAAGGGTGAAAACCCCAGATCTGCAGCTTCTGGTTTGTAGGGGACAAGATGGTCTCTTACAGGAAATGAAGTGAGACCATTGCAAGAGGGAACGAGTCATTAAAATACCCTTAAGTTACAGTGCATTATGAGAGATTCCTGTACTGTCATATATCATAATGTACACAATTCACTCTGGCTAACCATTATACATGACATGTTATTTATGAGCTGTGATATATAATACATTGTAAAGGTTAGTTCTGCCCAATTCCTTTCCTGAAGACCTGTCTGTGCATTCTGGATTAAGCAGATGCCTATAGTAGATTCACTAGTACAGGTCAACTGCAGGGAACTAAATGACTGAGCAAACACAGTTGTCACTGTCAAGATCAAAAAGAGAAAGCGGTATTGCAAGACAGTCTTTGATATGTAATCCAGTTGGAAATTGTAATGGTATTTTCCACAGATGCAGACCTGAGAGTACAAGTTGAGATCTGTCCATCACTAAGAGATGTAACAAGAGATGTTATCTTAACTTAGTATTTACCATCCTCAGAATAACTGAGGTGGATTTAATGACAGTCCATGGTGCAGAAATAGTGAAACAATACAGCTTGACAATATTTTTACAGTAATAGAATCCACAGCACAGCTGAATATGTCCTGTTATACAATATGGTGCTTCTCTGGGTCAGATCAAGAACTACATACATAACAAATAGCAGCACAACAAGCATTTTAAATAAAATCTGTAGCAGTTGACAAAGAGCATAATGGGTACTTGAAATAGAAAAAAACAACTGACATCCATAATTCTGGTCACTGCGCTGCAGAGATTGTTCTTTGAGATTTCACTACTGCTGTCAGGAGTCAGTCATGTTCTTTATTTTTCCTTATGCATTTCCTAGCACATGTTAATTATACACGGCATGGGGAATTTATGAAAGATGCTTACTGAAGAGCTCAACGGTCTATTTATCTTGTGTATTTTTAACAATTATTTCAAATTCAGAAGATGTTTCTTAAATACACCTTCAAATCTTTGAAGGTGGCAGGACAAGATGAGAAGGCTGTTAAAAAACATATGGGATTCTGGGCTTTATTAATATAGGCATAGAGTACAAAAGCAAGGAAGTTATGCCAAACCTTTATAAAACACTGGTTAGGCCTCAGCTGGAGTATGGTGTTCAATTCTGGGCACCACACTTTAGGAAAAATGTCAAAGCCTGAGAGAGGGTGCAGAAGAGATTTACTAAAATGGTACCAAAGATGAGGGACTTCAGTTATGTGGATAGACTCGAGACTGGGGTTGTTCTCCTTAGAACAGAGAAGGTTAAGGGGAGATTAGATAGAGATGTTCAAAATCATTAATGGTTTTGATAGAGTAAATAAGGAGAAACTGTTTCCAGTGGCAGAAGGATCGATAACCAGAGGACACAGACTTAAGCTGATCGGTTAAAGAGCCAGAGGCGATATGAGGAAACATTTTTTAACGCAGCAAATTGTAACGATGTGGAATGCACTGCCTGAAAAGGGTGGTGGAAGCAAATTCAATAGTAACTTTCAAAAGGGAATTGGATAAATACTTGAAGGGAAAAAAATTACAGGGCTATGGGGAAAGAGCAGGGGAATGGGACTAATTGGATAGCTCTTTCCAATTGGATAGGCCTAATGGCCTCCTCGTGTGGTGTACCTGCTACAATACTATGATACATTCAATTACATAAATCGGCGTCCAACGATACTGACATTTCACGCAGGTATCTAATAGCATGGTCAAAGACACATATTCAAGCAGTTAGGTCCTTCAGCATATTCTGTACCTTATGACGACTCTGGTGTTTTTACAGCTGTGACTTGTCCGTTGGTATCCCAATTTCCAGTATATTTTCTTTAAGCCTTTCTGTGTTTTCAGTAACCAACAGCTCCAAAATGTTGAGAAGTCTAACTGAGTTTCAGTTGCCAGTGGCTGCACCTTATTATTAAGCCACATAATTAAAGTAAAAGCAAACCTTTTATCCTGATAACCAAACTTCATTTTATAATTGAGCTGCTCAACACAGACCAGTACCTGCTGTCCTTCCTCTAGTTCTCTGGAATTAAGCATTAGAGCTGATCATTGCCCATCAACATGGGACGCATATTTTTCCATGCATGAAAATATACAAAGAGACTAATCCTGGTTTTAAAGTTTAACCTGCAAGCAAAAGACAGAATCCTAAGGGCATGACTATTTTAATTGGATCAAAAAGGGTAGCACTGGGTACATCAGTGTCACCAGACAGAAACTGACACCGCAAGTGCCCTCTCAATCTGAGGAGGGAACCACTAATAAAACAGTCTTACACAAGGTCCAATCAAACTAAAAGGAGCATACAGTTTACGTCCTGCAGTGCCCATCAATCAAGGAAGGCCTCAAGTGTGGGCACTCCGGGATCCCTCTCCAGGGCCACAAGGGCACAGCAAGAACGCAGAAGAGAGGCAGGCAGCTTGACGCCGAAAGGCACGTGAGGCAGCTCTAATGGAATTTGTGTCATCAAAACTTGTTTAAAACAATTAAGTCTGGCACACTTTTCCGGGGAAAAAAAAGGTGTTCACCTGTGCACCCTTTAACAGAGGACTTTCCCCAATAATTGTTGATAATGAAGTAATGGATTTATTAAAGGTTTAACTTTCTGTTCATTCCTCTTCTAATTGAAAACTATTGTTTACCAAGTATATTAAGTGGTACTCATTAGCAGTGGCAGCTGCCCATTTTTAGTTTATAAACATGGCCTATTTTGGCATGTGTTCCTCTTAAAGCTAAGCAATTCTATGGACGCTAAATTGGGAGCTGAAACAATGGACGCTAGATGGCCTCCAGGAGATCCAAGATGGCGTCTTGGATGCGCACGCACGCTTCTAGCGTGACGTGCGCCAGACGCCATCTTGGTAAAGGGCATGTATAAGTAACGAACACCGGCATCATGTAAAGTGATTTAAAGTGATAGACACCATTTCGGCACTTAACGCTCCACCCAACGCACTGTCCTAACTGCGATCATCTAAACATGTCTTAGAGTGCCTGGAGAACTCCCCCCACCAGTGCTATTTAAAGGGACCATGCAGGATTTACAGGTTAATTGCTGGATTATTGCTTCTGGCTGATGCATTTGTAACTGTTTTTGGAGGTCCTCTATACTTGAATACTAGGACAAAGGATCATAGCATAACATTTAGAGCCAGGACATGCAGGAGTGAAGTCAGGAAACACTTCTACACCCAAAGGATGGTAGAGGTTTGGAATGCTCTTCTGCAAACGGCAGTTGATGCTAGCTCACCTGTGAATTTTAAATCTGAGGTTGATAGATTTCTGTGAACCAAGGGATATTAAGGGCTATGGGGCTAAGGCGGGTATATGGAGTTAGGTCACAGATCAACCATGATCTCATTGAATGGCAGAACAGGCTTGAGGGGCTAAATGCCACTGCCACTTGTTGCCTCCTGTTATGCACCACCTTCTCCTGCAAGAAAGCGGGTGATCTGGGTGATGTGCCTGTCATGGTTGAATAGCTGCCAGTGTGTGTGGCCTGTGAGTTGTGGGTGGGCGGCTTGCGACAGTGGTAATGTGTAAGGGTGAGAGGAACCATCTGATTGGAAGATTTGCGTACTTCTGGAAAGAGTTTGTTGGTATGTGGGTAATGGGGGGTCGTAGTGCATGGAGCAGTGGATGCGGCTAGTGGTGTAGTTGGTAGGAGATGCCAACTGACAGTTGACCTCACTCACCTTGACCACTTGTGTCAAAGCATTGAACTTCTTCCTGCACTGCATCCGTGTTCATGGTGCTGTGCCCCTGGCATTGACTTTGTCCCCTGCTGCCTCCCACTGTCTTTTCAGCATGTGTCTGAAGGGCCTCTTGCCACCCCCCCCCACCCACCCCGCTATGGATATAGGATGGCCCTCCTTCTGTCCATCTCTCGCACCAAGGCCTCTAGTGCATCAGCAGAGAACCTGGCTGCACGCACTCTCACAGGCCTGGTACCAATGTGGACCAGCAGATTGGTGAGGTGTGGCATGCAGATTGAAGGATGTGGGATTTAGTGGCGCACAACCTTTATTCAATGTTTTAAAATAACTCAATAGTTTATAAATATCGGGACAGGACCTGCATCTGTGTTTTACGTGTGCAATGTCTGATCTCCATTTAGACTCCGTGCAGACAGCAGACTGTTATTTTTAGCAAAGTTCAGGTACCTGCTACCTTTAAGAAAGAGAGACAGCCTGCCTTTAAGAAATTCGGGCTCCCCCTGCTGGTGGAAAGTGCAAATGTCTTTGAATTCTCGTGTCAATGCAGGTTTTTAACGCTTGGCTGAGGTGAGTGCTGAGGCAGGCCGAATGCCTCATCCTACCTGCGACGGAAGCACCAGGCGCGCGTTATTGGCGGATCGCGGTACCCGCGCCCGGTTTCATGCCTTATCCAATTTAACCCCCACTCTGTCTAAACAGGTTTGCAAACTGTCACTCCTCACATATGCCATATGTCAACAACTGTGTACCATCCATCCTGGCCAAACACAGGAGCCCTGAAAACCCACAGGGTAGCACAGCCACCCTCCAGTACTGACCACATCAAAGTTCATGGGGTCAGGAGACAGACATTCATTTGACTGACATTGGTGTATCTAGGGTGCACACCAATGTATACATGGCAGAAGGTCCTGTATAGGTGGCCCAGCTTGGGGTGAGGGCTCCCTTGGAAAAACAACTCAGCTGTTTCCTGTAGCCCCCCTCATAAAGTGGCTACTTTTAATCATTTTTTTAAAATTTGGCTCTTCGGGGTTCAGACATTGATCTTGTTGGGTGGATATACCTGACTTGACAAGACATAATTCCACAAAACACTATGCTGGGTGCTACTGAAGACCCGAGGCACAGTAACTCCTGTTGTAGGGAGGCCTTGTAAAGGGTGGGGGGAGGTTCTGGCCCCACAACACCATCCTTGAAAGTTGTGGCAAGGTTGGAACTTGGTATATATAGGCCCCGGCCGAATTTCTGGCTGTTCAGTGTACTCCTGGCGAAGTTCTGGTGAGAGTGTGCCAGAACAACTACAGATTCTCACAGCCATGAATTTTAGGACGCATTACAGTTACAGTTCAGTATCTCACAGCAAACAATAAATGTAATTCAAAAGATGTTAAAAGTCAATGGGGATAAATTGGACCTTGTTTTATCCATTTTATGGGCATAAAACGAGCACAACAAGTCCCAATTTCAGGGACCAACATCCTGCAGCCCCAGGACATCTGGAGAATGTCCAAGGCCCAATTCTGGCCGGCTTTGGGCCTCCTGGTTGGGGCGCGCATTGATTCTAGGCCCGAAAACAGGCACAGAAGAATTTCTACCCCAAAAGCTTCATTATAAACTTCTTCGTATATAAGAATGTGCACAGTTCAACTTCCCATAGTCTTAAGCCACAGATGACTTGGCTCTATTTTTACCTTTGGAAATGCTAATCTATTAATAGTCTAAACATTTTTTCTTCTCTGTTTTTCAAACACATTGGTGTTTTTGCAAGGATTCAGATGCTTTAATTTATAAATGTCCCAATTATAAATGTTCTTAAACTATCCTGTCTTATATATAAAACATTTTCTTAAATAAAATACATTTGTTTAGTATGATAACATACTGCACAGGGACTCTTCTAAATATATAGGAAGGATATTTTATACAGTAAAAATAGTTGACAAGTGTTTGTTATGTTCAGATCAATATACAGCCCAGGATTTTTAATGTATTCCCAAGTTATATAAACTGCAGATGGAACTGAATATTGATTAACAACATTTTAATCATTTTTCACAATCCCTTACTGTCATCAACCAAGGTCTTTGCCTGTCAATCTTCAAACCAAAATGAAAGCAAATTATATACCAGGGAGCCATGAATGCTCAAACAAAAAATAAAATACTGCAGTTTCTGCAAGTCTGAAACAAAAACTGAAAAATGCTGGAAACACTAAGCAGGTCGGGCAGCATGTGTGGCAAAAGGAAAAAAAGTTAACATTTCAGGTATATAACCATTTGTCAGAATTGGAAGATATTACAGATAAACAGCTTATAAGAAAGAACAGGGCATGGAAAAGGGGGCAGAGACTAGACATAAAAGAAAAGAAAAAGAATGATCTGCAAAGTGATTAAGTGAATAACAGGAGCTGGTTAAATGACATAAGTGATAATAGCATAAGACAAAAGGAGGCACATTGAGAGAAATTAAGCATTTCTTGAATATGTGGTCTGCCCCTCCCCCCTTTCCTTTGCTCTGTTCCTTCTTATAAGATGTTCACCTGTAATATATTCCAGTTCTTATTAAAGTTTATGTATCTGAAAAGTTATTTTTTTCCTCTTTCCACAGATACTTCCTGACATGCTGAGTGTTTCCAGTATTTTTCTGCTTCTGTTTCAACCATGATAGGCCACTCACTGTTAGTACAAGAGAATATTTTAATTCAACAACAACAATTTGCATTTTTATAGGAATGTAATCAGACAAAAATTGACACTGAGCCAAAGAAGGAGACATTAAGACGGGTGACCAGAAGCTTGGTCAAAGAGATAAGATTTAAGGAGTGTCGTAAAGGTGGAGAGCGGAGAGACAGGCGGATTGGTTTAGGGAGGGAATTCCAGAGCTTAGGGCCTAGACGGCTGAAGGCACAGCCACCAATGGTGGGGTGAAGGAAGTGAGACATAGACAAGAGGCCAGAATTGGAGGAATGCAAAATTCTCAGAGGGTTGTAGGGCTGGAGGAGATTACAGAGATAGGGAGTGGTCGACCATGGAGGGATTTGAACATGAGGATGAGAATTTTAAAATTAAGGCATTGATGGACCGGGAGCCAATGTAGGTCAGCGAGCACAGGGATGATGGGTGAACAGGATTTGGTGCAAGTTAGGATACGGGCAGCAGAGTTTTGGATGAGCTCAAGTTTATGGAGGGTGAGAGATGGGAGGCCGGCCAGGAGAGCATTGGAATAGTCGAGCCTGGAGTTAACAAAAACATGGATGAGGATTTCAGCAGCAGATGGGCTGAGGCAGGGGCAGACACAAGCAACATTATAGAGGTGGAAGGAGACGGTCTTGGTAATGGAGAAAATATGGTGTCGGAAGCTTAGCTTAGAGTTAGATAGGATGCCGAGGTTGCGTACAGTCTGGTTCAACCTGAGACAATGGCCAGGGAGGGGGATAGAATTGGTGGCTACATACCTTTTTCTGAGCATTTCTCGATTTATAAAAAAAAGTACCACTTTCCATATATGTCAGCTATCTATACTGTCTTCTGCCCAAAAAGGGAGGCAAGCAACTGCTACACAGGGAAAGCAATATCCACATTACCGTTCTGTAACCTGCTATTCTTTCCATGCTGAAATTATGTCTGTAGTCCAATTGCAGTGCCTGCTTACAAGAGCACATTGTGCAAATGACAGAAAATTAGCATGGAGAGCTGACCTCACTTAAATTCACATGATTAGCTCATTTAAATAAATGGAATATGCTCCCTGTACCAGACATCTGAAAAATCTATCCCCTTAGTCCCAACTCTCTACCCTTTTTTTCAAATAGTTATCCACTTCCCTTTTAAAACTTTTATGGATTCTGCCTCCACCATTGTTTCTGGTAGAGCATTTCATGTCTTAACAACCCTTTCCGTAAAAACAAAAGTCTCCTAACCTCTTCCCTTTTTTTTGGTGGTGATCTTACCATTATGCCCTTGAGTTATCAACTCACTGACTAGAGGAAATAGCTTTTCCCGATTTACCTCATCAAAAGCCCTCATAATTTTCAAAACCTCCATTAGATCTCTTCTAACCTCTGTTCTAATAAAATAATTACTCTTCATTACTAATTCATTTCACCCTATTATTGACTTAGTAAATCTCTTCTGTACCCTCTGCAGAGCCTAGACATCTTTAATAAAGTAAGCTGCTCAAAACTGGACACACTGGGCCAATTTTCCTCTTCATAGCACCAAAGCTGTAGGTTCACCTTCCTGCCCCTGTGGCTGCATTTGTTTCTCTCAGCAAATCATGAAATTATCTAGCACACAGAAAATGCAGACAATCTTCAACGTTTTCTTGGGACTGGACAATATTTTGTGATTCATGGATGCCATGGGATGCCTAAATGAGTGACATCTGTTAGGCCTGCACTTTTGGGAACTCAGCCACCTGGAAGAAATGTTGCACCATCTCAAGTTGTTGCCTCAATTCCTTAAAGAAAGTGACGTAGCTGTTACCTCCTAATAAACAAGGCTTCAGTGAGCTTCTTTAATGTATATCTGAGTGATCTGGCAAATGTCCCGCGTGATGGCTTGAAATGAGCCGGTAACATAAAAGTTCTAAGCAGTGGTGTTTTTCACCACAATTGGCAAGACTCCTCTGTGCTGGATGTAGTCTGTAGGTAGGCTCCAGTCGATGACATAACTCAATGGCAGCCTCCCTATTGAAGCACGGAGAGTGAGGGCAAGTCTTTTCAGACATGCTCAACTAGTCGTGCCTGATAACTTAAGTCCCGGTTGCCTGTGGGGCACCAGATACCTGAAGTGCAGGTGCACCTGCCTTTCCTCCCTCTACAGAAAGTCCTCTTCCTCTTCCAAATCCAGGACAGCCTTGAAGAAACAGAAAAGAGTTGATATACAGTCAGGCAGACTGGTACATCAAAGAATAATTGGCAGGACTTTCAGTTAAAGGCAGCTCTTCATCCCCTACATGAACAGTCATATGGTCTTCTCTACACCACACTTGTCCAATACCAACATGCTGGCCCAAATTCCTCCCTCCTTTCATTACTATCCTTACAAGTTAGCCCCCACCACGAGTATTTATATCTTGTCCTAAAAGCATGATGCTCATGTTGGTTGAAGCATGGCAGTTAGGTGGTCTGTTCCTGGTGTGAATAACCTGGTATAAAAACAGTATAGACAAAATATGACTTCAACATTAAAATTTAAGACTAGGTTCAGCCCATGCCAGAAGCACATATCATGAAATTGCTCACCGCCACCTGTAATTTTCTGTCCATTCATTTTAATGGATAGAAAACCTTGGGCTGGAATTGTGCTCCCAATTTGGCTGACCTGACAATGTCATTAAACTTCTTTTGTCATTGTCTCCAATTGTACAATTGGTTGCTCATGTCATTCACGCTGGTAGCCATCTTCTGCCATTCTCATTGGGTTGCTCTCCTGTGCCTCACTTCCTGCAGTAGATTTTCTATGACCCCACCTAATAAATGAGATGCTCTCTGCTGCTATATACATTGAGAATCACCAAAGGAGCTTGCTATCTTGAAAAGCCACAACCATAAGGGCTTCCCCTTTAAGCTATAGCACATTTTTAAATCTTGCAGCTGTATCCTATTTCCCACCCCCCAATAACAATAACTTGCATTTATATATCACCTTTAACCAAGTAAAAACATCCCAAGGTGCTTCACAGAAGCGTTATCAGACAAAATTTGACACCGAGCCACATAAAGAGATATTAGGACAGGTAACTAAAAGCTTGGTCAAAGAGGTAGGTTTTAATACGAGATATGAGAACTTCTAATCATAGGCATTCACAATAATGCTAACTGGTCTCCGTTACATTAATGAGGCTGACTCCAGAATTACAAGCGACGTCAGAGCACTAAAAGTCAGACGAGTGTTCTTCCCACATTTTCTGACTTCTGCTTGAGCTAACTTATAAGTGGATGGTGGACTACATAGAGTCATAGAGTTATACAGCACGGATAGAGGCCCTTCGGCCCATCGTGTCCGCGCCGGCCATCAAGCCCTGTCTACAGATCTACCAGTTCGTTCTCAACTCTGAACAATTCGAAGGAAGAACTCTAACTGTAGTAAAATAGCCTCTGTTATGTATACCATGGAAGAAGACTCAAGAACCCAACAGATATTCCTTGAGGAGGGTCTTTTGTGAACAAAACAAATGGTTTGTAAGTCCTACAGTGGCAAAACCTTTGAGGAGTAAAATTGTAATAACTTTTAATCCTCATAAGGAAGACTTCCAATTTTCTTGATGTGGAGATGCCGGTGATGGACTGGGGTTGACAATTGTAAACAATTTTACAACACCAAGTTATAGTCCAGCAATTTTATTTTAAATTCACAAGCTTTCGGAGGCTTCCTCCTTCGTCAGGTGAACGATGTGAACGATTTTCACATCGTTCACCTGACGAAGGAGGAAGCCTCCGAAAGCTTGTGAATTTAAAATAAAATTGCTGGACTATAACTTGGTGTTGTAAAATTGTTTCCAATTTTCTTGCCCTCTGAGTAGTGGATTGATCTGATTTCTCTAGTCATTGCCTTTTTTTTTCTTCTGCTTCATTGTGTTGTTGAATTTTGTAAATAAATGTTGGTGTTATTTTGATCTGTATGACTCTGCTCTTGTACTTGATACTACTATTACTTCAGAGTGATATGAGAATATAGCAGGCTCTACACTTTTACCAGTAAGCAGTTTATTTCAGTTGGGTTAATTGTTAGACTCAGGGTGATGCAACTTCTGTGAGAGCAGATAGTGTAAAATGCATAGCTTCCATGTTCACAAGGAACCAGGTCAGGAGGTGCTGTGAAACCATTAGAAAGCAAAACATAAAAACTCCTGTACAAATGACTGAAGTGAATTAAATAAGAGACCTGGAAAATATTGTGTACATTAAGTTGGCTGAACAGTCACTCAGTAAAATTCAGCCTTCAAAGCATTCATTCACCTGATGAAACAGTGCATTGCGTGTATCTGCTTCATGTCAATGAAACTGAAACCAACGCAGCAGACATAAAAATAATTACCAAAGATGGATAGGGATCAGTAATGTGAGGGTCATTTGTGTTCTAGGGTTCTTAACACATTATTCTATTACACTGATACATAAACTATTCTGAGACCGTTCCCTTCACCAGAAGCACACACAAACATTATCAGCAAAACAAACACCAAGTGATTTTTTTTACTGGGTTGTACATCCTGAATTCAGAGAAAGTCTAAAATTTACGATCATCAGCCATGCCCTTGGATTTTCCTTCGGCAAGCCATACAGATAATCAAGAAAGTTTAGTGACACTGTGGACACCTCATTTGGCATTTTCCAGTATTTTTTAACAGGGTCACATGATTAATTTCATTAATATTTTTGTCTTTTTCTGGGATGAGGTGAGTGTAAAGGCAGTGTTGTTGTTAAAGCTTATGTTTAAACACCATCATGTGTAAATGACAGTTAGAAAGGCCTGCACTATTTTTCTGATTTGGCTGTTTTCTTTGTATATTTGACCAAAGATTGAATTAACTAATATTAATTGTGTTCTCTTAATTCCTAGTATTGCAACAAATATTACAATATAAGCTTCATCTTATTTACCCTATTCACCCACCAGTTGGATAACTGGTATACTTGAGCAAATCACTGATGTAACCTAAAATGTTGGTTTAAAAAATTGACTTGACTATTCCTATGCTTTCCTGGCTGATCTCCAATTCTGCACACTTTGTAAACTTCAGTTCATGCAAAACTCTGCTGCCCATATCCCATCCTGCACCAAGTCCCAATCACCCATCATTTCTGTTCTTGTTGACTTAGACTGGCTCTGGGTCCCCCAACACCTCCAATTTAAAATTCTCATCCTCGTGTTTAAATCTCTTCATGGACTTACCCATCCTTATCTCTAACATCTTTCAGCACTACAACCACCCACCTCTCCCAGAACTCTCCGTTCCTCCAACTGTAGCCTCTTGTGCACCCCTCCCCTCCTTTCACCACACCATCGGCAGCTATTGCCTTCAGCTACCTAGCCCCACACTCCAGAATACCCTCTCTAAACTCCTGCACCTCTCCATCTCCCTCTCCTCCTTTAAGTCCCTCTGTAATATCTACCTATCTTCGACCATGTTTTGGCTCGATATTCATTTTTGTCTAATTACGCCCTGTGAAACACCTTTGGACATTTTTCTTTGTGAATGGCACTATATAAATGCAAATTGTTGTTATTATCTTTCAATCCTCTAATCATTATAACCTTGCACTACTAACTGCAAGCTTCTTACCAGCAGATCATTTATACATTCATATTAAACAACCTACAAAATGCTTCTTATCTGCAGAGGATGTCAAGCTACATGAAAGTGGGCACTGATAGAGTACTCCCTGGACTGTGTCCAGCAAGGCTTATCATAAGCAATATCTAAATGTAAAGCATTGAGCCAATACATTGGCACATCTCTCTATAAAGGAAACCACATGAATTTCCTTAGCTTTACCACCTGATTTGAGGTGTCCAGGAAAGGAAAATCAGGTGAAATCTCTGACAGAAATGCACCATTTTTGTGATGGATGGATGGATTGGAAGTACTAGACTCAAACAAGTAGAGGCCTTGTTTTAATATGTATTTGGGAGCATGCCAAGCCTGCACTCCAGTTGCTGTAGGATACTTCGGCCTAAAAATTGGGCCACATCGTGCCTGTTTCTCAGGCACTATGTGGACAAAATGGCAGGCAGGAAGTGTGCCGCCCTTCATATTGGGTAAGGACAAACAAGAGGCATCTTTTACCCACGCCTGAAGCAGGAGTTAGGCCCTTTGCAGATGCAAGTAAGGGGCCCAAAGCCTGCTTGAGGACCCCATTGCTAGCTGCACTCAGGGAAACCAATCCTACAGAATGCATGCAACAAAAAAGGTAAGTTACTTACCTCTGAATGTGGAGCCGGTAGGAGCCCGACCCCATATTTAACCATTCAGATTACATTGACTTGTTCTGACTCTAAAAATGTCAATGTGGAATAATCATCTGATAAATACTAGGCTTCTATTCAGTTCATTGGGGCCAAATGTGTTCTAATTTTCTCTATTGGCTGTATGTTGGGTTGTTACTTTTGTCCTGCTAAAAACAATTGATTTCTCAAGTGTTGCAGTTTAAGTTACTTGCCATCTCAAAGTCAATGGTTCAGAATTTGCTGAAAAAATAACGGCATGTGAAAGATGCACGTCGTTATTAATGTGAAAATCGGTAGACAACTTGTGGCGAGGAAGAGATACGTACAAGTTGCTGGCTGATTTGCTGTTAGCTTAGTGAAAACGACATCTCGCCATGAACTTCCCCGTGATTTTCATGATGTTACTGCATTTGCATATTAATTACCCATTAAACTTGCCACATAAAGTTAAGTCTAGTAATTAACAGTGTAAGTACCCTTTAAACAACATGATAATTGTTAATGACTGCCAATCAACCTCTCTTGTTCAGAAATTAAAACTGTGGAGTTTTACTCCTTCAGGTTGTAAATTGTTGTTGGAGATTTTAAAAATGTCAAATTTAAAATTTTTAAATGTTTTTCTTACTTTTCCTTTCTGTCTCCTTTTTCTCTGTCTCTTAATCCAAATCTTTCTTTCCCTCTCTCTATTTCTCTTTCTGTACCTGATTTGACGTTGAATTCACCCACACAGATTCACCCTCCTTCTCAGTCCTTCCTCTGTCTAGTTCTCAATCCTTTAATCACATTGGTTAAGGAGATACACTGTTTGTCCCATTGTTCACCAAGCTCCCAGATATCCCTTTGCCCTCGCTGCCCCATTATCAGCTCACACTTCCAGCAACTTTGTGGGCAAAATATTTTAAAACCTTAACATGCACAAACAAGACTAATGGGGCACACAGTGCATACCCCGCTCCAGCAAAATCTGGGCCAATATGTATTCCAACTATTTTGTGGCAATGTTCTAACCATCTCACTGACCTTCAACAGTGGATATTTCAGTGTTCAGGCTTAGGAATATATCTATAATACATTAAAATTCTTACATGGATCATGTTCTCCATTGAAAAATGCTATGTAAACATTTCTTTTCAGAATTACCATGTTAAAATACCTACTGTTAGCTGTTTCATTAACTTATGTTTCCCTGTGACACCAGTAGGTCGCACTCTAATAAGGGTTCCCAGATTAGTTTTAAGACTTAAGTGTCACCTGCCTCTAACAGCACAACATGATGCTGTGGAGCTTGCTCATTCTGTGCCAAAGGCTCATTCTGTGCCATCAGCTGTGTGGACTTTTGATCTTTAAAAATTTAAATGTGAATACTTTACTGAGGGACTGCTGCAGTGTCGGAGGTGCCATCTTGAGACGTTAAACCGAGATCGTGTCTATCCTCTCAGGTGGACGTTAAAGATCCCATGTCACTATTCGAAGAAGAGCAGGAGAGTCCTCCCCAGTGTTCTGGCCAATATATATCCCTCAACCAACATCACTGGAACAGATTATCTGGTCATTATCTCATTGCTGCTTGTGGGACCTTGCTGTACGCAAAATGGCTGCCGCGTTTCCTACATTACAACAGTGACTACATTTCAAAAGTGCTTCATTGATTGTAAAGCACTTTGGGACGTCCTGAGGCTGTATAAATGCAAGTCTTTCTTTTAAATGTGTTTTTATCAGTTGTTTTTTAGTTGCTGCTGCGAGTGAGCCTGAATTTTCCCCCCTTTCCTGCAGTAGAGTTGTCAACCCTCCAGGATTGTCCGGGAGTCTCCAGGAATGACTGATTAATTTCCCTGGCGCTGCTGCGAGCAACCTGGGAGAAAATAGGGAAGTAGAGTTGATGGGCAGCACTGGTGCATCAATGAGAAGAGGTGGAGTTTTGATGGGTGCGCATGGAGACCAATAGACACGGGACGGGGGCAAATTTTCGTTAGTAAGTTAGGGTCTGTTGGAGCCTGTGTGAGCACCGTAGGCAGTAAAGTTCCAAAATAATACCTGTCCGTATTTTGGCTGCAGCAGTATAGGAACATAGGAACAGGAGTAGGCCATTCAGCCCCTCGTGCCTGCTCCGCCATTTGATAAGATCATGGCTGATCTGTGATCTAACTCCATATACCTGCCTTTGGCCCATATCCTTTAATACCTTTGGTTGCCAAAAAGCTATCTATCTCACATTTAAATTTAGCAATTGAGTAGGTAAGTACTTTGTGTAACTTTTCTATTCCAATCAGTTCCTTTTCCATTTTCCTCCCTCCCCCTTTCACTGCATCTTTTCCTAAGTCTGTTGCCTACCGGTGAGGGAAATATGAGGTCATTTTGGGAATGAAGTGGGTGGAAAGCTGGACTTTTTCTTCCTCCCGCTGAATACATTTTTCTACAACACAAAAACAGGCTATTCAAGCACAGTAACTTTTCAATGCATTAATGGCATTATGTGGCTCCTGCAAACTGCTATCTTCAACAATCCATCATGTGACCGCAACTTGACCTTCACAGCTTGTACCCTCTGAAGAGCTCAGTGATTCAATCCTTCCATTTTTTTCTCAGGTTTCAGAATGGGTGAATGTAGGAACAGAGCGTGCTTCAATCAAGCTAAGTCCCCGTCACTAATGTAATTTTCCTGACAGCAAGATTGCCAGGATTAATAAAAATCCTTCTCAGCGTCCACCCAATAAGTATCCTGGAAATAGCTTTTCTACTGAGCTTTGAGTTGTAGGTGTACAAATATAGCATTGAATCAAATGCATTTTTTACAGTTCAAAATTGAGCAACATATCCATTGCTTCGCTGCAAGTGGTGAACACTGCAAGCAGATTCCTATTGTGATGATGTGTTTTTAAATGCTCTTAGCTTAAAAAAGAGTTCAGAGTTCTCTCTGAGCTGGTGAGTAAAGCTTGACTATATCCTGTTGATATTTTTACTTTAAATGTGCCTGATTGTAATTCCAAGTTTCCTTTAGTCGACTAAAATTATAAAAATGAAGCAAATGCTGGAAATCTCAAACAAAAACAGAAAGTGCTGGATAATGCAAGCATACCCCCTTCATTCAACCATGAGGATATTACAGATGAACAGCTTGTAAGAAGGGACAGAGTGAGAGAAAATGGTGTGAGGAAAAAAGGGAACCACAGATACAAGAAAAGAAAGAGAATGAGCTGTAAAGTGATTAGGTGAAGAACAGGTTAATTGACAGCAGTGACAGTGATGTAAGACAAAAGGAGGCATGGTGAGAGAAATTAGAGAAAGAAAAGACATAGTTAAAGCAGGTTGGCTAAGTTGGATAAGGGGAGCATGCAAAATTTAAAAAAAGACTTGCATTTATATAGCGCCTTTCACGACTTCAGGATGTCCCAAAGTGCTTTACAGCCAATTAAGTATTTTTGAAGTGCAGCCACTGTTGTAATGTAGGAAACGAGGCAGACAATTTGAACACAGCAAGGTAAACCAGGCAAAGTGCTGCAGGCTCCAGGGGCACAAGGACCTAATGGAAGAAGATAGCAGGTCAAGACCAGGTGTGCAGGCCACCCTGCTGGAGATGTGCAGATAGGGGAACCCCATCCCAAGAACTAACCCAAAAGCTCGAGGAGCAGCACCTAATCTTTCTGCTAGGCACTTTGCGGCTGTCTGTCCTTAATATTGACTTCAACATCTTCAGGCCTTAACGAAAGCTCCTATTTTCTCACTAACAGTACATGCTGGTAATGTAGGAGGTCTGTACCAACACTTCCAAAGATGGGGATGGGAACAGGTAATATCTTCATATTCTGATGGAGGGCTATGCCTGAAACATTAACATATTCCTTCCTTTACAGATGCTGCCTGACTTTCTGAGTGTTTTCAGCATTTTCTGAGATTATAAAGAATTGATCACCTTTGATTTCACGGAGGTGGTGGGAGATCAGAGAGCGCACCTCTCAGGGGTGGTGGGCAACCATCCATGGGGGCACTTGGGGAAATTTCCCAATCCTCATTCTGACCTGCCTGAGATTAATCTCTTAATCTACAGCATTTCATTTTTTAAAATGATCATGATAATTGGGCAATGTTTAATGATGTCTAAAAGCCTCAAATCTAGTGATCTTGATGTAATTTTGTTGTTGAAAACATAGCAATCAAATTGAAATAACTTGAAAAAGCGGTAAGAATCTCATGGCACTGAAGATGGTAGCAGATAGCTATAAAATAACCAGCTTACTGTTGCTTCTGCTGCCAGCTGGTGGCCCCAAGTAGGAAAGGCAGACAAGCATCAGCTCTGAAAATGTGAAAACATGGGGGGAGATTTTTGTCTTTACCGCCTGGGCATTAGGCATTGCCTGGGTGGAGCGCAGAAAGGGAAATCTGTTAACCATCACTTCCAGGGATGGGAATGGGAACAGGTAATCTGACTGGGAGGATCATGTGCCCATTACAGAACCCGTTGGATTTTCCTTCTTTTCATTTCAATGAAAGGAAAATCAAACAGTTTCTGTTACCTGTGTGAGATTCTCACCTGCTAGATTTGCCTTTCTGCACTCCCTCAGGTGTTATCAAGATTTAAATCTACACCACGGGCTTTTAAAAGGTACACTATTGTGTCTTTGGGTAGGCTCAGTTCCTAGAACAGCCTGGTTTGTAAACTTGGTTTCTACTGCGACTGTACTGGCTTCTGGGAAAGTCTGTGCTACAGCACGAGCTATTGTGATATGTTTTTGCAGGCCCGATTTGTTTGGTTTGTTGTTCCCTTCTCCTATTCTTCCCATGACTCCTGAAAGCAGTGACTCATATCGATGTACTGCTTCACAGTCTGACAGCTCTTTGATGCATCGCCTAATTGAACACCCTTCATTATTGAGCCTAGGCAGTGAGTGTCAGCAGGCTCTTTGATTTTACAGAGTATCTCAGTGAAGCCTGATCCTGCCCTCATCCGATGTATACTTGTGGGCGCTTTCCATCAGGATTCACTGAATAGTAATCAGGAACAGGAGGCCTGATTGATTTTTCCCCCCTTCCCTACCTTGGGGACATTGTGACCAATTGCAGCACCTCGATGACTGCCTCAGCTGTGGTCAGCTAATTTATCATAGACTACTTTTTAACATTTTGATGTTCTTTGTACCTCCCCCAGCCCAACATGACCCACCCCGCTAGTTGTGTTGGCCTCGGCCCCAGGTTACAAACTCAGACCGTACCAAAAGTATTTTTAACGGGACTTTGCAATATACAAGAAGGTAGCCTATCATTTCCGGAGTTTTATTTTAATAGAGACAGAAAATATTTCGTAATGCCTAGATTTTGCAAGTGTGTAAAGGGATGGATTACAGTTCATGATGCATAGTTAAAAGCCAAAGCTACGACTGTTTAATTAACTGGCTAAAGAGTGAGATTGTTTCAAGTATGACACCACTTCTTGTCTTATTAAAAATTGATCTCCCCTACCCTGGTCTCCATCTTTCTGCATCGCGCCACTCCCTCCTCTTGTGGAGTTCCTCTCCTCCCCCCACCCCACCAGCTGTGAATCCCTCACACCTCCCCCTCCCCCCCATTGTAGTCACAGTTTCTGTCGTGCCTGAAATTCGCAAAGAGAGCACAGCTGAGTTCCCGGTCTAGCTTTATGATCACGCTGGTGATCTGGAATGGTGGCTGATAGCCGCTTATGGAGTGGTACTAGGCCTCTGCCCCATCAGCCACCTTTCTGGTCTGGCCTTTTAACCCCACCGCTGGCCCCCATATGTCTGGTCTTGAACCCCATTGTGTTCTCCCACAGCTCCTCCAGCCTCAATCCTCAACTGCCCAGTCCAGCTTTGTGTCATTAATTGACTCCCACGGCTACTGCTATCTTCTCATTTTATAGCTTCCATCTGCTCCTGTATGTGGTATGACCCCGAAACCTAGTGTCATGCCCTGTCCTGCGCATCCTGAAACCCTGTCCCTTATGTGTGGCCTGCGTCCTCACTGCTTTCTCCCATCCAGGGAATACTCCAGCTGTGTTGCCCGGCTGCCTGGTCTGAATTCCAGCTGTTTATGACTTCCTGTGGCTTCCAACTGCTTGGCCAAAGTAAAAAGAAATTCAGGCCTCAAGCCTGGCTGCTTCAGATGTTAACCACTTTGAGATTGTCCATCCTCCCTGGCACTGTGAGCTTTTACCCTCTGTTAACCTTCTCCCCCAGCACTGGCAATGTTTGCCCTCAAGCCCTTGTCACAATTTAATTTTTTTAATTCATTCTTGAGTTGTGAGCATCTCTGGCAAGGCCAGCGTTTATTGCCCATCCCTAGTTGCCCTGAAAACTGAGTGGCTTGCTAGACCACTTTAGAGGGTAGTTAAGAGTCAACCACATTAGTGTGTGACTGGAATCACATATAGGCCAGACCGGGGAAGGACGGCAGGTGTCCTTCCCTAAAGGACATTAGTGAACCAGTTGGAGTTTTACGACAATCCAACAGCTTCATGGTCACTTTTACTGATACCAGCTTTTTATTTCCAGATTTTTTAAATTGAATTCAAATTCTCAAACTGCCACATAGGATTTGAGGACATCTTCCCTGGATTATTAGTCCAGGTCTCTGGATCACTAATCCAGGAAAATAACCTCTACACTACCACTGGTGCACAAGATTGATGGCCTTGGGGTAAATTTTAACCCTCAAGAGTGGGTGGGTTGGGGGCGGGTGGGGAGTAAAAATACACCTTTTTCAAAGCAGAACGGCACCCCGACTCCACCACGCCTGCTTCTGGGTTTAACCCAGGCAGGTTTGTCTGCGTGTGGAGAGCAGACACCAGGAAGTCCCGCCCCCACTTAAAGCCGGTGGGACGATACTTAAAAGGGCAATGTACCTCATTGACATACTTGAGATACTTAATATTTTGTATATTGGAATAATAAAATGAATTTAACCTTACCTGTTCGGGTTTCCCATTGCTTCCCATTCTTGTCAGGTGAAAGCAGGCAGGATCCATGAGGTGAGTGCCTTTATTGCACTACTTCTGGGCCCAGAGGAGCAGGAGTACTTCATCCAGGCCCAACAAGCTCACAAGCTCACCTGACCAACAGGACCCCCGAGATCGGCCACCCCCCTCCACCGATGATGCCCCCCAATGGTGGACCCCCGTGGTGGACCCCAACCATCTCCAACTCTTCACCCAACCTCCAGCGACCTCCAATCTTTTTCTCAGCTCCCCGATCTTCTTCTCAGCCCCCCGATCTCTTCCTCAGGCCCCCAATCTCTTCTTCAGGCCCCCAATCTCTTCCTCAGCATGCTGATCTTCTTCTCAGCCCCCCAATCTCTTCCTCAGCTCCCCCCCGATCTTCTCCCCGGCCTCCCACCCTGATCTTCTCCCAGCCACCCCACTCCCAATCTTCTCCCCAGCCTATGATCCCTCCCTCTGATCCCCTGCTGTGGCCTGCTGTAGCAGGCCTTCTTGGCCGATAGCCAACCAGCCTGTCAATCAGGCTGGCTGCTGGGCATGAAACCCGGAAGTGCCATTGATGGGCCTTATTAAGCTCGCAATCATAGATTGCGACCTGCCCACTTACCTTCCGGGTTCTGCACCCGGAAATCTTCCCCCCACCCCACCACCGCTCCCTTCCGGGTTGGAAGTTAAAATTTATCCCCTTGAATTATGTTCCTTCTGAGCTCTATAGGCCTGCAGAACATTAAAAATTTTGATCTGAATTTATTTTACATTTCATTTAATGAGCCTTAAAGAGCACATTATATGAAATTTAAAGTAAATTCATATTAAAATCCTTAATGTTTGTCCTTTCTTTAATGTGCTCATAAATTTAACAGCAGTCGGGCTCTACCCCAAGCTGCCTGCTGCTGGAATAAAACAAGTGTGTGTAATGCTTGCCTGGTTGTATGCTAGCCGACTGTGCCACTAATTTAACAATACCTACCTATCCACTGCCTCACTGGAATATTTAAGTTTCCGCTGGCCATGCTGTTGCCTCCAACATGCTACCTGTTTTGGAAAATACCACATGCCCTTTGCTGCCATTGCCTTTCTCCCTGGTTGGTTGGTGGTTGGTGCCTCTTGTAGTTCTGAACACCGCTTCCCAGTCCTGCTTCCGCACTCGTCCATTTTAGTTTCTTGCTTGGAGAGAATGCTGCTCGGTAGAGTTTCACTCTTTGCACGTTGCATGTGTGCTAACGCATGTCTCTGTGGGTACTTTGGACATACTGTTGCATTGTTTAATTCGGAAAGAAGTTTCCTTGGCTTTCACTTAAAAGATTATGATATTTGAAGGAGGTTTTTGGCAGGTTCTGCCTGTTGTTTATTCAGGACCTCGTGTGCAAATAATTTCTCCCACTCTAAAACGGTCCTATCTGCGGAGCCATATACATGTCATGAAGCTTTCTATCAATATGCACGTTTGACTACTCCAGGGATTGATGAGCAACATAAATTTGTAGATTTCTTGCTCAAGATCAGTGAAGGCAGAGAAGTGAAAGTTCCTGAACTTGGTTGTGACTTTATCCATGTTTCTGATGAAATCCGTTTGTGTGAGTCTGAAGGTAGAAAATCTGGCTGAGGTGGTGTTTCCTGATCTTCAGAATAACTGGAACATGTCTACCTCAGTGCTGACTGTTGCTGAAAAGACTCAGATTGCTCAGTTCCCAGTGGAATTCTTCAATACATAATCACCACCTGGAATTACATTGTAATTTCTGTTGTTAGTTTTTGAGTGATGCATATGAGGTGCTAATTTTGGGGTAACTTTTGTTATTCTGCTTTCTGTGGGGAGTACTAAGCAGTGGGAATTATGTCAGAAAGGCTTGCATGCATTGAGCATAATTTTCTACCAAGTTCAGTTTAAGGTTGGAAAATTGTGTGTGGTGTGCACATTTATTGGAAATTTGTGGTCCTACAAGGTTTGCTGTGTGACAAGGTGAGGATCAAAATTATCTCCTTTTGCGTGTCTTTTAACTGCACTTTAGTTACAGGCCAAAGGTTGCACTGTGCATTGAGTCTACACATTTCACGTTGTTTTCCTGCTAAGTAATGTCTCACTGCTCTACGAAGTTTCACTGTGCTTCGGTATATTTTCCAGTTGGGCTGCTACTTTGTGAACACAGTTCCATTTGGGTCACTGCACTGCTGCAGATTGAAATACGGCACCTTTTGCTCTGTTTCACTGGATTGCATGTTTGGCTGTTGGCTTTTGCACTTTGCAAAAGGTAGATAATTATTTCTCTTCAGTTCATAGCAGATATTGATCCTTTTATAGGAGGTGGTGGATGGGTGTGTGGATTGCTTGATGTTCTATGTGACAGACAGATCCACTTTTGTAATTTTAAAGGTCACAGAGGTATGTGGTGAGTGAGATTTTCAGCAGGGGAGAACACAATACTGGCCACTGTGCCGGCTGTTCGGTGGAGTAATTGAGAAGTTGCCCAGGCCTTCTTTCTCCTTTTAGTCTTGTGTATTCCTGTGCTTCACATGTTTATCCACGCTTCACATTACTACAGTAGTCTCTGCCTCAAGTGCTTCTTGCAGCAAAGCAGTCCATGCTCCAACAACTGTCTGTGGTATATACCTTTGTGGCATAGGGAGCTGTGCCCCACTTTCATGTCAAGTGCAGATCTCAGTTACTTTTGAAGGTTCATGTTATCAAATTTATTCCAACTGTGGTGTTTCTTTTGGGAAATTTGTTTGAGTTTTTAGCCAAGCTTTATATGTATTATTGCATATCCCTATAACTATTTTTTGTTTTCTGTTTGGCCTGTGTGTCTGTTAATGAACTTATAATTGGATGGTGGTTTTCAGAGTTTCATTTCAGACTTGTGGCTTAATAGCAGACATGGAAGCTGTATAATGGTTCATTATAGCGGAATACTTGCTTTCTGTAAAAGGGTTGGCTGACGTCTCATTGATGTCCTAAGGTGTTTAGTGTTCTTTTAAATGTGATTAATGGGCGGTGGTGCATTTGCTTTGTATTGGTGTGTGTGCGATAATTTCTGCTGCAGAGTGTTTGGTATCTGCTAGGAAAAGCAATAATGCATTTTACATCTTTCCACATTGTGATATTTCATCTGTTTATTTGTCATATGAATCATGTTACTTCTGGTTTCTGTTATGTACTTTTACAGAGTTTACATCATCAACTGCATTTGGTTTTCACTCGGTGTGTGCAATGCCACAGGAGATTGACAATTACATTGTAAATCTTAATTGTTTTGCAAATACTTGCAAAGTCCATGCAAAGGATTTCCACATGCATTTGTTGTGGATGACATTGTTGTCTACTCATCTCCTGTGAGGGGGAATAATTGAAAATCATATGAATTCATTCTGATGGTTAAGGTAATTATCAATAATTACAGATGAATTCTGATTCTGATTACTTTTCCACTGGTGGAAGAAGGTATCTCCCTGCTGAAACTTTTGTGGCTCATTAGCAGAAAATCCAGCAACAATGCTTTTCCACCCATAACCTGGGAGATACCTCCACCCCACTTTGGTGTAAAGAGCAGGTATAGGATCCGCCCCTCCAAATTACCTTACCAGGTAGCCAAGGTTGTGATTCTAGCCTGAAAACATTCAGCTCCACTACTAGTTTGCCAGTCATTATGTACATGCTTCCTACTAGCTACAGGTTTGAACACTGACCACTGGGCCAATGGGGGCATGTGTGTACTTATCACGAGACTCATAAGCAGGAACCTGACACTTTAGGTCACTAGGGATCAGACACATATTAACCACTGAACTACCAGCGATCAGAAACATACTGATTGCTGAATAACTAAACAAAGTAAAAACACAATAGACCACAGGAATCATCTGGATCCTTACTGGACTGATAGATATTCTAGATGTACTATATTCAACAATCAAGTATTAGATGCCTCACAATGGATCACTGGGGACTCCACAATCCTGACTAGACCACCATGGATTAGATGCTCTCCCCCTCACCCCCTTCCACCCCAATCCATCAGCTGATGAATAAGATAAAAAACTTACCAATGTTGCTGTGCCATCAACCATGCAGAGGGCAGTTGCTCATATGCCATCTATTAAACCTGTGGCAAGCTAAGGAAAATAGTGGTGTGGACTCATAGAGAAAGACTTTGCTCCTCTGTACAGTTTTTAAAAGACAGGCTGGCCTGGACCTGAAATGGTCTGACTTGAAGACAATGGAGGTATTCACAAATTAACCCAGAACTGACCGATTTCAGTCGTAGCTAGCTCATTTTGCTTGCTCAGTGTTATAGTGTAGAATAAGTAAATAGTAGAGAATGTGCTTTCTTTCGGATTAGAACATCTTCAGCCATTATTTTCATAATAATGAGCTTCCAAAGAGGACATGAAATTTAAAAAACTACCACAGAACATTGCTGTCGTCTTCCATAAATATCCCCCCAGCTTTTTGTGTGTTAATTTATCCATGGCAACAGCTTGTACATGGAAGAGGGAGTGGCTAGGCTGAACTGACAGCACATAGACACAGAAAGATTTTTGAGTCCTCTCTTCAACTGATAAAAATAACTTTCCTTAGATTCTCTGGCCTGTGTGCTGTTGGCTCACAGATCAGAGACTTTCAGACCTACATTCTGAGTCATGATTTGCAATGACAATTAAATCATGACTGGGATGAAAAAGCAGGGAAAAGTTTAGGTGCCTGGAATCTGGAATCTACCAGAAAGGGTTCGCTCGGCTCATTGTAAGTAACTATATTTGGCATTGTAATTAGCATTATGATCTAATACTGTAACTGTACATTGCGATGATCTAATATTGTAACTATGAATTGTGATAATCATCTAACAGTGTAATTATCAACTGTGATAATCTGATAAAGTAACCAATTCACTGTCACAATTGTCAGTAATGTAACTGACAATGTGATAATCGAATATTGTGACTATTCAATCCAATTAAAATGTAGCGATTTTTGATAAATCTAACGCTGTAACTTATTGTTATCTAATTCTTTAATAATTCACTGTAGTAATCATCTAGTAATATAATTACTAGCTGTGATAATTTAATATAGTAACCTGTGTAATTTGTGATTCAAGTTTAACAATTTTTTGATAATAGACTAATATTGTAACTAATCAATAATCTAATGTAATAACCTGACTTGATTTTACAAGTTAACCAAAATCCCTTAGAAAGGTATTGCATCAGAAAGAAAATAAGATGGTATATTTAGGATAGCTGGAACGGTTGCCTTAATAACATTATCTAATTGTTTATCACCCTCCTTTCTAGTTTGATTTGGTCAACAGTGTGTGGTAATTAACAATTGGTGAAGATAATCAGACTGGGAGGAGTTACAGTTGTAATGAAAGGGTTGTGAGTGTGATTATTTTAGCGCAGTCAACTGCCTTCAATTATTTCCTATTTGTCACTTCATGCTACATGGAATGAATTAAAAGGACTGCTTTCTTTCAGTCATTTGTTTCTTTTCATCACCAAAACAATGTCCATTAAAAATTGTTCGATGCAGTAACTCACCCTTAATTATGTGTTTGGATCAGTAAGTAATGAGCAATTGAACATATTGTATGATTTAAGCTTTGGGTGACTAAGTTTAATTAATAATTGCTTATTTCTAATCCCACTGAACAGAATTACCTATATTTTGCAGGCATTTGTTCCATTTGGTGTAAGACCCCAGTTCAAACCCACAAAACCAAATGCAGTCCACAAAACAAACAAAAAATCAAGAATAGGTGATGATAAAGATCAGAGGTCTCCACAGAGCTGGATCACATTTTATTCATTATGTTAAATGCATTATTTTTCTCAAACACAAATTTTAATTTTAATGTCAATCCTGAAGCCCTCAGTGCCCTTGGCAGATGCAACATTCAAAAGGTGTTTAAAGGTGGTGATGAGCACTCACATCATTAAATGGGCACTGCACCCACAGTGACTGGCATTGGCCAACAGGCAACTGCAATGAGATTTTCAGCATCCCATTAAGATACTGACTGGTTAAAACTGGTATTAAGAATAACTATCGCATGGTAGCATAGTTCCCAGTTCAATGTCAAACACTGTGGCTTTTATTCATTGCTAATAATAATAATTGAAGATTAGGTACAAACAGAATCGTGGAAAGGACCACAGCACAGATTTCAATTATTACATTTTGATGAGATAACAACTTTACAGATACAAGTAGTTGCTCAGTTTTGTTAAGATTTTTAAGCCCTTCACCCATTGTGCATCTATTAATGGCGTTAATTTGAATACAATTCCACGGAGACAACATGAATAATTACCTTACAAAATGAAATAAGTGCTGCACATAGCATGCTCATCACATAAAGATAATATCTGATGCCACAGCTTTCAAGGCCAGCAGTCTTATATGACCGGATTTTTAAAAAAGGGATTATACTGAACAATAGAAGAGGGAGGAATATTTAAGTATGGGGCTAACGGCTAATGGGGGTGATATTTGTCTGTGTAACCCGAGAAAAGGTAAATCATAGGCTATTTTTCTCAATTTCTTATACTGACATTCTAATAACTTAAAGATATACTACCTCACTTAAACCTGAAGGTTTTCAATAAACAGAAAGTGTTCATTTCTGTAATGTTATTGCTAAGGAATAACTTAGTGCATATTTTATGAGTTAAAGCCCTGTGAGACAGGAGTGCCTGGTGGGAATGTGGATGCAGAGGTCAGCTGACCTGTGCACCCAAATTTCTGACATGGACTCCCAACACACAAAGCTCTGCGCCAAAAGTACTAATTCATCAAATCGACCCCAACATCACTGAAGCAAGGGGTCAATAACATTATTTTTAAACAAAAGCAAAATACTGCGGATGCTGGAAATGTGATATAAAAACTGAAAAGTCTGAAAAACACTCAGCAGGTCAGGCAGCATCTGTGGAAAGAGAAACAGAGTAAATGTTTCAGGTCGATGCCCTTTCATCAGAACTGGAGGATGTTTGAGAGGAATTTTTAAGTTATTTTTAACATGGGGTAAGTTTGTCTATTTAGTGGTCCTGGCGCAGAGCTTCTTGCAGTGGGACCCTATAGCAGAAATTCAGGCATGTGCCTACAACATGTAGCTCTGTGCCAGGAGTGCTAAAGATAAAAATATAACAATAAAGTGTTATTACTAGCATCCTTTATTCCTACAGACAATGACGGACACATTGGCATTTATTAATCAGTCGGAAAGAGTTCATATTTTAGAGTTTGGATTCTCCAATGTAAGCCCCACTCCTCCGGAGCCTTGGATTGCTCCAGCATTCACTGTGGCAGCCAGAGTCCGAGTAATTGTGACATTCTGTTTCTTCATCGTGTCCATGTGCAGCAACACAGCCGTTCTGCTCAGCGTCATCAAGAAAAGAAGAAAATCGCACATCAGGATTCTGATCCTCAGCCTCACCATCGCTGACCTAATGGTGACTGTTTTAGTGATGCCACTGGACGCAGTTTGGAATACAACCATCCAGTGGTACGCAGGTGACATGGCATGCAAAGCCTTGAACTTCCTGAAGTTATTTGCCATGTACGCATCAGCACTTGTCCTGGTGGTGATCAGCATGGATCGTCATTCAGCTATCTTAAACCCATTCAGCTTTACTAGTGCCAGTCACAGGACCAAGTTAATGCTTTCCATGGCATGGATTGCAAGCATGCTCCTGGCGGCTCCTCAGGTATGCTGGCTAGGGGATGGAATGCAGTGTGCAGTGAGCAGCTTTAAAAGTTACTACAGCTATATGCATGCTCATCCTCCTATGTACTACAGCCCACACCCACTCTGCACAGCCTGACATCACTGACTACACCATCCGCTCCCCACAGCCTGGCATCACTTACTACAGCATCACACACCCCCACAGCCTGGCATCACTTACTACAGCATCACACACTCCCCACAGCCTGGCATCATTTACTACAGCATCACATACTCCCCACAGCCTGGCATCACTTACTACAGCATCACACACTCCCCACAGCCTGGCATCATTTACTACAGCATCACACACCCCCACAGCCTGGCATCACTTACTACAGCATCACACACCCTCACAGCCTGGCATCATTTACTACAGCATCACACACTCCCCACAGCCTGGCATCACTTACTACAGCATCACACACCCTCACAGCCTGGCACCACTTACTACAGCATCACGCACTCCCCACAGCCTGGCATCACTTACTACAGCATCACACTCCCCACAGCCTGGCAACACTTACTACAGCATCACACACCCCCACAGCCTGGCATCACTTACTACAGCATCACACACTCCCCACAGCCTGGCATCACTCACTACAGTTCCCACTCCCCGTAGACAACATGTTAATGTCAAGAGCAGCATTTACAAATAGTAACATCCCCTCTCCATTTCTCAGCTCTTCATTTTTCAGGTGCAAGATGTCCATGGCATGAACTTCACCCAGTGCGTGACCTATGGGAGCTTCACTGAACACTGGCATGAAACCTTCTACAACATGTTTACCTTCATCACCCTGTATGTCATACCTCTCACTGTCATGATCATCTGTTATACCAGGATTCTGTGGGAAATAAGTAAGCAGATGAAAGAAAACAAAGGTGAGGTTTGAGTATTTGCTCCACAGTTGTGCAGTTTCCTGTGTTCTATATAAGCGTGCTCTATAGCTTTAGTTTTATAAATTCTGTGGATGGTCAGCAATTCATGGAGAGTGCACCAACAATTTCCTAAAATGTGCTCGTGGCAGACAAAGCTTTCACCTGAAGCGTATCTTCATAAACCCTCTCTATCCTATCACTATATGTTGTTTTCTGTCTATCTCAAGCGGTGTTTTATATACAATGGGGTGGAGAATGCAGGCCTGGCATGGAGCTGCCAGGACCACTGCTCCACAGGGGCTGATCTTACACAATAATACGCGGTAAGCTCATTTAAATATTTCTGTGGCACTTCCGGCACACAGAAAACTAGAAGCGCTTTAGGGGTCAGAGGTCAGGGTGTTGGGTTCCAGAGCACACACTGTAGTTGCTCAGGATATCAATACTAAACAGGTTAACATTGTAATCATAGTGTAAGGACAGCTCAAATAATCTCACTTCAATCTGTATCTGTTTATACGGCTCGGGTATTGATAGTGAGATTTATTTTGCAGCAACAATATCAAGAATGCATAATGATTACGTATTGAAGGCACGAATGAAAACCATTAAAATGACCATCATCATCGTTGTATCTTTCATCATCTGCTGGACCCCATATTACCTCCTCGGACTGTGGTACTGGTTCAAGCCGGACATACTGAAGAATGTGCCAGAATACGTCAATCACGTACTGTTTTTATTTGCCTTGCTGCACACCTGCTCAGATCCTGTCATATATGGATTCTACACCCCTTCTTTCAGAGAGGGTATCATGACATGTTGGAGAGGGATAGGAACAGGGTTCACAAGGCATGAAGCGAGACATGTTGGAATGCCAGCCACTGTCAAATCTCTACGAGGTGGTATAAATGGCAAGATCCTTAATCACATTCAGATGGTCTCTGTTATCTCCAATGGAACAGCTCAGTCTGCCTTTTGAATGAAGCTTTCTAGAAATTGAAACCTCTGTTTTAATTGATGTAGATTATTGGGTTGTTGGTTCAAGCCCCTCTCCAGGATTTGGGCACTTAACTTAGACCGACATTTCCATGCAGTAGTGTGCTGCATTGTTGGATACAATGTTCTTCAGGTGAGACATTAAATTGAGGTTCCCTCTGCCTGTGCCAATGGTTCAGGTGGACATTACAGATGCCATGGCACTATTTCCCAATGTTCTGGCCAACATTCCCTCCTCACCAACACCAAAAAAATAGATTAACTGGTCAGCCACCTGCTTGCTGTTTGTGTGATGGCTGCCATGTTTGCCTACATAACAACAGTCACTGCACTTCATTGTGTGTGAAGCATTTTGGATCTTCAGAGAGTTGTGATTGAGCACTGCATAAATGCAAGGTTTTCATTTTTAGATGTTGTATTTGTGTGAACTGTTCCAGATTATGTTTTTGAAATAAAAAAGGTGAAGTTAACATCATCATTAATATCTTGTATCAATAAATTTGTTGGCATTTACATGCTGCAGATTACTGTTGAATGGAAACTGTTTGCATATGTCATCTTGACCTCAGAGATGACTGTTTAATGAAAGTTAATTTTCATGCTTATGAGCCATCAATTAAATAATGATCAATGTAAATTTTTTGCAGTAAAAATAAATTAATTCTTATTAACCTTTGCATGAATAATACAGAAATTATTTGATCAGAAATGTATCCGTTTACACTATTCAGCTAGGAACATGAAAACTGTGACACAAGGCCATCTCCAAACACAAAATTGAGCTAGAATTGTGGTGGGATAAGAGGCTGCAACACACCTTGAGAACCAATGTTGGATCTAACAACAGATATACTGCATTTTGCACACATTCTCCACAGGATAACCCCCCACATACACACATACATATATACATACGACACAGACTTTCTCTCCACAGACATCCCACTATATACACATATAGACTTAGACTTATTCACCCATATGTCCACAAATAAATATTCTCACAGATGTTCTACTCACCCATAGACCTAAACTTGCTTTCATCTAAGAAATTATGGCTGATCGGGAATATGATCCAGTATTGGCTGCCTCTGGGCAAACCAATATTGCAGAGGGGGCCTCAAACAGACATTAGACCCCTTATTTGCATATGCAAGATTAGGGCTCATGGGATTGGGGTTAACATATTAGCATGGATTGAGGATTGGGTAATGGACAGAAAACAGAGAGTAGGACTAAACGGGGCATTTTCCGGTTGGCAAATTGTAGCTAGTGGGGTACCGCAAGGATCAGTGCTTGGGCCTCAGCTGTTTACAATATATATCAACGACTTAGATGGGGGGACAAAGTTTGCTAACGATACAAAGCTAGGTGGGAAAGTAAGCTGTCAGGACTCAAAGAGGCTGCAAAGGGATATAGACAGGTTAAGTGAGTGGCAAGAAGGTGGCAGATGGAGTATAATGTGGAGAAATGTGAAATTGTCCACTTTGGTAGGATGAATAGAAAAGCAGAATATTTTTTAAAAGTTGAGAAATTAAGAAATGTTGGTATTCAGAGGGATTTGTGTGTCCTTGTACATGAATCACAGAAAGTTAACATGCAGGTACAGCAAGCAATTAGGAAGGCAAATGGTACGTTAGCCTTTATTGCAAGAGGGTCGGAGTATAAGAGTAAGGATGTCTTGCTGCAATTATATAGGGCTCTAGGGAGACCACACCTGCAGTACTGTGTACAGTTTTGCTCTCCTTACCGAAGGGAGGATATACTTGCCTTAGGGGGGGTGCAACGAAGGTTCACTAGATTGATTCCTGGGATGAGAGGATTGTCTTATGAGAAGAGATTAAGTAGAATGGGCCTATATTCTCTGGAATTTAGAAGCTTGAAACGTATACATTTCTTAGAGGGCTTGACAGGGTAGATGCTGAGAGGCAGTTTCCCCTGGCTGGGGAGTCTAGAACTAGGGGTCATAGTCTCAAGATAAGAGGTCAGTCATTTAGGACCAAGATGAGGAAAAATTTCTTCACTCAGAGGATTGTGAATCTTTGGAATTCTCTACCCCAGAGGGCCATGGATGCTCAGTCGTTGAGTATATTCAAGACTGAGATTGATAGATTTCTGGACACTGAGTGGTAAATTTTAACTCAAAGCCTGGAAGAAGGCAGGGTGGGAAGATTTCCTGATGGGACATCTGGAAGTATGGGTTTCCCAGACGTCCTTACGATTTTGATGTAAGGATGTATTTTTTTTGTCGGTTTCGCGTCCGACGGGCCAGCCAGATTGATAGGCTAGCTGTCAGTCAGAGGGGAGAAGAGCCAGGGAGCAGATGCGAGCAGGTAAGTCTTAGATTGGTGGGGGGGGGGGGGACGGTCATGGTGGGGAGGGGGGTCAGGGTTAGGGATCATCGGGGGGTCGGGTGTCAGGAGTCATTGGGGGGGTCAGGGGTCATCAGGAGTCATCACGGGTCAGTCATCGGGGGGGGTTGGGGTCATCGGGGTCAGAGGTCTTTGGGGTCGAGGGTCATCAGAAGTCATCACGGGTCAGTCATCGGGGGTCGGGGATCGAAGGGGTCAAGGGTCATCGTGGTCGGTCATCAGGGGCAGAAATTGTGGGGTTGGAAATCGTGGGGAGGGGTCGCTGCACGTAGTCTTGTTGAGCCTGGGGGAAGCACTCTTGCTCCTCCGGGCCCACAAGCAGTGCGATAAAAGCACTTACCTGCTAAGCCGGGCCTTCTCGCCTCCTCTCATGTGGCATGAAGCAGAAGGCCCAGGAATCCCAGCCCCCAGGAGCTAAAAGCTGTAAAAACGGAGGCCCGCAGCCTCCTTGAAAGCTTTCACTGACCGACCTGCCTCCTAAGAGTGGATTGGTCTCCCACTGCACGTCCCGCCTAATTTAAAACCAGAAGTGGGCGGGTTAGAGGTGAGTTGGGGCTGGGTTTTAGTTTTTTACAATTTTTACCTTCCCATCCGCCCCTAACCCACCCGTTCGTGGGGTTAAAATTTAGGCCTAAGGGAATCAAGGGATATGGGGATCGGGTGGGAAAGTGGAGTTTAGGTAGAAGATCAGCCATGATCTTATTGAATGGTGGAGCAGGCTCGAGGGGCCGTATGTCCTACTCCTGCTCCTATTTCTTATGTTCTTATGTTCTTAAAGGGTCTAATGCCTTTTCAGGCGTGAGCCCTGGATGTCTTTTTTTGCCTACACCAATATGGCGGGCGGCTCAATTCAGTTTGTAATGAGCATGCACTTCACTCCCACCTTATTGGAGGCCTAGACGCCCCTTTAGTGCCCAATAAACAGGCGTGGCACCATCAAATATTTAGGCCTAAGTGCCTCTATTCTTTATTTTAGAAAAACACAGTTGAATTGATCTTGTCCTTGTTGGTAAATCTCTCAAGTGAATGTTATCATAAGTATAACTTTGATACTGATAGCCTGTTTGGTTTTTTCTTTATTGTGTGATGAAAACATTAAAGACATCAATATAATAAAAAAGTAATCTCATTGAGATGGCTTCTGCTCCCTCTGTGTGAAAGTAGAAGGTGAATCGTGTGGTGGAAAATGGGATTACATGGGAAAATGTGACAGGAACCTACAATGTTTACACGAGGACCCACTGGATACAACAACTAATCAGCAGAATCTCCCGGGAATCCGCAGACCGGGTAATAACACATATGGCCCCTGTCATTCATCGTGGCCGGGGATTTGTGCAGCCAGTCTGAGAATTTTGCTGAAAACATGAAATAAAAACAGAAAATGTTGGAAATACACAACAGGTTGGGCAACAACTGTAAAGAAAGAAGATGGTTTAACATTTCACATGTAGATGCTTCATTAGAAATGTTCTGACTAAGGGTCTGCACCCGAAATGTTAAACTGTCATTTCTCTGATGACATGTAGTTCCATCGTTTTCTGATTTAATTTTGAATTTCCAAAATTTGCAGTTTCTTTTAATCTCTGCTGAAAATATGTCAAGAAACTTGCAGTGCAACAGATGTCAAAATAATTGCAGCACAAACCTTTGCACCAAAGTATTCAGACTTTTACTTGAATTTCCATTTGAACTGTGATAAAAAGAAGTCACTAGGGCTGCTCGGCTCATTTGGTTATGGTTTTGCATCATAGCAATGTCAATACTGTATTGGTTGTGCATTCCTCGATATAAATTTGATAGAGTTGCCTTGCAAGGCTTTTAAAGCTCAACAGCAAAACCAGGATCTGTAAGTGTCTAATGCATAGTTACCTGAAGGAAAAATAACATAATTCTTTTATGCATTAGCCATGGACTCCAGGCCAACATAAATAAGATGGTGCAATACAACTTCTTCACGTCACTACCATTAGCTGTTGCAAGCCGTACCACATTACTAGATTTCCCACTGCCACACTCTCCAGTCAAACATTAAGGGGTAAGTCGCAAATAAAAGCAATTAATTAAACTAATAAGCACACCCATCCCAAAACATTTTCACTTACGTGAATGTATTATGGAAGATTCAGAAAGAACAATTGCTAATCAAAAACTATGCCTTCACATAACCACATACAAACCCATTACTGATAATCCATGACAACAAACAACTTCATATTACTGTTATCAGACCAATCACATTAGATAATTAATATCTGGTATAGTTAGTATTCTATATAAATAGTATTTGCTATAATTAGTGCCTTATGTGCTCCAGTTAGTGTTCTATGTGGTTAGTACGTGTTCCAGTTAGTGTTCCATATGTACGAGTAATAGTAATTCCTATAGTTAGTGATTACATAAATAATATGTGTTAGTTATTATTCTATATCAATAGTATTTGCTATAATTAGTGTCTTATATAGCTAGTATTTGCTCCAGTTAGTGTTCTTTGTGGTTAGTACGTGTTCCAGTTAGTGTTCCATGTGTACGAGTAATAGTAATTCCTATAGTTAGTGATTACATAAATTTTATATGCTAGTTATTATTCTATATCAATAGTATTTGCTAGTTACTATTCTAGATAAGAATTATGACACAGAAACAAAGTTCAACATGAACAGAAAAACAAAGCAAGCATGTAAAAAAATAAACAAATAGATTATAGTTTGAGCTTTGATTTAAACTTCCCAAACCAACTCCCAGCAGGAGACATCTGGCAAAGTTAACCTCTGACCCCACACTGCAGTGGCTATGCTGCCTTGCAGAATCGGCAATCTCCACACACCGTGAAGACTCAACCAAATTGCCAATATACTGACTGAATCACTGTGTCCAACAACACTAGGATAATATTTCCGCTTGTGCGCTCACGGTACGTGTCAGGAGCACATATGATCCTGACATTTGGACGATATAGATGGGTTGGTCAGATGGGCGGAACAGTGGCAAATGGAATTTAACCCGGAAAAGTGCGAGGTGATGCACTTTGGAGGGACTAACAAGGCAAGGGAATACACAATGAATGGGAAGACCCTAGGCAAGACAGAGGGTCAGAGGGATCTTGGTGTGCAAGTTCACAGATCCCTGAAGGCGGCGGAACAGGTAGATAAGGTGGTAAAGTAGGCATATGGGATACTTGCCTTTATTAGCCGAGGCATAGAATAAGAGCAAGGAGGTTATGATGGAGCTGTATAAAACACTGGTTAGGCCACAGCTGGAGTACTGTGTGCAGTTCTGGTCGCCGCACTACAGGAAGGATGTGATCGCTTTGGAGAGGGTGCAGAGGAGATTCACCAGGATGTTACCAGGGCTGGAGCACTTCAGCTATGAAGAGAGACTGGGAAGATTGGGTTTGTTTTCCTTGGAGCAGAGGAGGCTGAGGGGGGACATGATTGAGGTGTACAAAATTATGAGGGGCATAGATAGGATGGATACTAAGGAGCTTTTTCCCTTCGTTGAGGGTTCTATAACAAGGGGGCATAGATTCAAGGTAAAAGGCGGGAGGTTTAGAGGCGATTTGAGAAAGAACTTTTTCACCCAGAGGGTGGTTGGAGTCTGGAACTCACTGCCTGAGAGGGTTGTGGAGGCAGGAACCCTCACAACATTCAAGAAGCATTTGGATGAGCACTTGAAATGCCATAGCATACAAGGCTACGGACCAAATGCTGGAATATGGGATTAGATTAGACTGGGCTTGATGGCCGGCGCGGACACGATGGGCCGAAGGGCCTCTATCCGTGCTGTATAACTCTATGACTCTATGATGAAAATTTGCATTCCCACATTGTGATCTACTGTCCATTACTTTTAATAGGCTGAAATCATGGACTGGGACTCTTCAATTTTACTGAATTTATATCCCAATGTTCTTCCAAGGCATTGTGCCTCAATTTAAGGAAGCCTCTTTCACTTTTGTTTGTATGAATATTTTCAAAAATTAACAATTAGCATTAGTCAGTCATTATATAAAGAGAATACCACAGGCAACCTAGTGTGATACACCATTTCAACAACTGGTGAACTGAACAGCCAACAATTTTGCAACTTTGTTGCTTGTGTGCTCTCCAGCCAGTTCCACTTTCTCTTTAAATGTATGCAGCATGCTCCATAAAATGTTAAGAAAAACAGCGAAGGCCACATTATAGCTAAAGATCAACAGTTAGAAAGTGTTTAAGATACAAGCCTAGAAATAACACTGTGATATTGGCTAATGAATGTTTAATACTACTTATACAGAACAGCAACTGTAGCAAATATTGGTTCTGTAGAGCCCTCACTGTAGGAAACACTAACTATGTAAATAAATGCAAGACTAATCGTTGCAAATACTAGCCAGACAGAGCACTAACAGAACAGCACATTAATCATGTAAAGCACTCGCTACAGAAGTGGTGGCACTTTCACCTCTGAGTTAGTAGGTCATGGGTTCAAGCCTCACTCCAGAGACTTAAGCACATATTCTAGGCTGACACTTCAGTGCAGTACTGAGGGAAAGCTGCACTGTTGGAGGTGTCATTTTTGAATGAGATTTTAAATCAACAGTCCATTCTGCCTGCTCAGGTGGATGTAAACGATTGCATGGCACTATTTGAAGAACAACAGGGGATTTCTTCAGTGGCCTGGCCAATATTTATTCGTCAAAGAACATCACTAAAACAGATTATCTACTCATTTATCTCATAGCAATTTTGGAACCTTGATGGGTGCAAATTGGCTGCTGTATTTGCCTACATTACAAAAATACTTAATTGGCTGTGAAACGCTTTGTAACATCCTGAAGATGTGAAAGGCTCTATATAAATGGAAGTTATTTTTTTGCTTACCTTCCTTCATCTTCCATTACTCATATAAACCTCAAGCTTTTAACATCCCAGCTTGGCATTACCTAATCATTATTTCTTGATTAATTTTGAACTTATCTCCTACTCTTTTCAACATCGACGAGTTTGGTCCTTCATCGAGGTCTCTCAATAAAAGAAGATTAAAGATTAAAATTTTCTGCAACATCATTATTGGCATCAGTTTTTGCAGATCAATAATTAAGCACAAACTTACAGGAGTAACACACAGCTTCTCTTTCTATTTTTTCCAGATACGGCTCAGATCGCAGCCCAGGAGACTTGTAGACCAGAATGTTCCCAGGAATTTTGTCAGGCGAATCCTTCAGAAATCTGCTCTGCGAGGTATGTTTCAACTTTGTTGGCTATGTAGTTTCACTTCTTCCAGATTATGCTTTCTGAGAAGAGCTTTCTGCTTAAATATGACCATTTCTTCGCCAGGTTGTTTGGCTTGGAGAGGAGACAATGGTAGCAGGTGTGTCAGTAAGCACACCTCGTGCAGCGGCTGCTTCGTAATCCAGGAGCCGGGCTGCCCACAGGGGTGTGTTGATGGAGACTTCATCTGCATCTTTGGAAGATGTGTTCAAAATGAATTCAAAAATCCTCAGGAAGCCCCATGTCACCATGTAAGCCATTTGGCCTAAACAAAATACCTTTTTTGTTTTTTAGGATTTTTGATGAAAATATTAACGAGATGTTGCTGTCAAAATCAGGACCTATTATTCCAATTGGTCATTCAGTCCCCTGGGATGTGGAACTTTCGTTAAGCCTTTCCAACATTTTCTCCCATAAACAGAAACCTTTACAAAATTCTAGTGGGCTCTCCCCTGTTTAGAAGACAGGATATCTAGTTTGTATTAGAAAGTTGAACTATGACCAAAGCACAGGGAAGATTGGATCTCTGACCACTTTGTAACCCTTTGGGAAGTTTCTGACCTGGCTTAGGTTTATGCTCCAGTCTTGGCTCAGATTCTAGTTTGGCCTTTTATTCCAGATATGTCTCTTGCTTTGGTTTGATTTGCAAGGGTACTTTTTGAAACGCTAGCACTGGATTAATTACAATCCTTTAAAGGTTTATGTTTGTTTTACAGGATGACGGAGGGTGATATTTTGTTTGCTTTGTTCCAAACTGTCCATCTGGTTGATTAGAAAGGCGACAAAGATGTGAATGTTTGAGAGAGGAACAACCCTCAGACTGAGCTAAGAATGGTGTCTCCAGATGAAAGTCATTTGGTTGAAAAGCTGGTTAATTCTGATCTATAAGTGCACACATAGTGCAAAATTTGCTTTAAGCATTACAACTTCACTGAAATTATCTGTAAAGTGTAATGAACCAATTATATAAAGTGCATTTACAATGATTGCAATCATAACTCAAAGGTGTAATGATATTGATTGTTATTGTTGAAGTGCAAAAGGACACAGTATCTGTTAGGCTGTGGGGATGGCCTCGTTAGTCACAGGAATAGATAGAGCTGCTCTGTATTAAAGGAGGCAGCTATCAAATCTTGGGTTCCTGGTAAAGACTAAGACCCCAAAATTCCCAGAGTCCTACTCTGCCTCACATTCCCCCAGTGGAGCAGAACTTCCAGCTATCCAGATGGGAAGACGCACACACCACTCAACCTCCCAAGGCAGGTGAACAATCACAGGAAAATCTCCATGACAATAAAGCTGATCTTTCTCTTGACCTTTGAAGGCAATCAAGTTGAACTCTAATAGGTTAGCTTTTGATAAAACAGCAGACAAAGAAATAACATACGACTGTAAGTAATTACTAATATAGCACAGTGTGATTTCGAATCCAGTCTTAAAACCTACACCATTCAAGTCTGACAAGTTGCATTGCACATGCCTCATTAACAGTCCAGCAGTGCAGGAACATGTTCCCTAAAGCACTTGATTATCATTGGGCCAGATCTTACTGGAAAAATAAAGGTGTATAACTACGTACGGTATTACTAATGCGCAAATCGGCCAGCAAATTCAGGGGATTAAGAGCTACGCCATGAGTTGCGAATCTTCAGAATTTGCTGGTTGATTTACACTTCGAACAAATGGCAACTGGCCCTTAGCCTCCCCGTTATTTTTAAGAACTTGCTTGATTTGCACATTAGTTGCCCATTAAACTCACCACAGAAAGTTAGGGCTGGAACTAAACTGCGCAAATACCTTTTTAACGACGTGATAATTGTGAATGCAATGCCAATCAACCTCTCTGGCCCAGAAAGGGAACAATTTAAACTGTTCACTCTCATTCCTGCATGTAGTCAATTGTTGTTAGAGATTTTTAAAATGTCAAAAACATATTGCACTGTCGATGGAAGATTGAGCAGGTTTCATTACAGCCATGTGATCCTCCTTGCCCGATTTTCCTCTATGCACTCTATCCATTACTTGCTTTACACCAAGTTCTGAAGAGGAAGCTCTGCCCCTGTATCCCAGATAATCCCAAGACAAAGACACTGGATCAGGAATTTAACCACAGTCTTCACTTGTAAATACTGATCTTTTCCTCGTCCCCACCTACCCCACTATCTACTACCCATTAAAATGAAAATCAAACAATGTCTACCATTCACCTCTCCCCTCAAAAAGTACATTAGAAAACTATAATCAATGAAAGAAAATGATACTATTATTTAAATAGTTTTAATAATGATGTTAAGCGTGCTGTTGATTGGCATCCACTTGATCCTAGGAGAATTAGTTTGCAAGATGGTTAACACAGTATAATGAGGGGATGGAGAAATTCAGAATGGGATAAGATGTGCTAGTGTGGAGCAGGAAAAGACCAGAGAACAGATTTGGAGGAAAAGCAGAGCGAGAGAGAAAATGGGCTGAAGTACAGTGAGATGAGCTGGGCAGAGAAAAGTGAGTGGATGAGCAGAGAGATCTTGATGAGTTGGGTGCTTCAGGACGGCCTGGGGAAGAGCAGGATGAGCTTGGCCAGAGAAGATGATGCACATGTGAGCAGATAAACATGATTGTATTGAAAACAGGACCATCAGTCACCCCATAACATTGTGGGTCTAAAATTGTAAACTATAGTCACCTCAGTATCAACACTACAGCTATATGAAGCAAACAATAACAACAACTTGCACTTATATAGCACCTTTCACATCCACAAAACATCCCAAGGCGCTTTACAGGAGCGTTATCAGACAAAATCAGACAAATGTAAGATGACGAACAGGCTTGGGGCAGCTCATGAGACTGCAAATCAGGAAAAAAAAAATAGGAATGATGAAACTTAGCAATTCCTGCAATATCGCTCTAGCTGAAACTTCAGACTGAGTCCATGAAAAGAGCTAAGAGCTTCCCTGGTTGTTATGTATGGTAACAATTCATTGGAAATATTGAACTGAGGAAATCTAAAATGACCACATTTACTATGTTGCTACAAATGATGACTGGAGACATACTTACTGTCTGGAACCAGGCCACATTAACTCATAAAATGAAGGAAGTTTCTCCATTTATTGCAAGTGCAATAAAACCAGTTTTATAACATGACAACACTCATAATTGTTCAGTGTTCTACACAGTTAAAAAATTTCAGTTATTAGATAACAAATGGCATAACATTTTTACCAGAACAGATGAAAGTCCATTAAAATGAGCCAATTAGCTGGTGTGGCTGTGGGTTTCTAATAAATACATGGCAGTTAGAATGGAGCTCATTCCCATTTAGGGCACCCAGCTCTCCCAGGTCAAGCTTGACAAAGACTTTGGCAGATCCCTCCACCCTAACAATGTTTCTTAACAACAACAATCTGCATTTATATCGGGCCTTTAATGTAGTAAAAGATCACAAAGCGCTTCAGGAGCGTTATCAAACAAAATTTGACACCGAGCCACATAAACAGATATTAGGTGACTAAAAGCTTGGCCAAAGGGAGCATATTAAAGGAGAAGAGAGAGGTTGAGAGGTGGAGAGGTTTAGAGGGGGAATTCCAGAGCTTAGGGCCTAGACAGCTGAAGGCATGGCCACCAATGGTAGGGCAAAAGAAATCGGGGATGCACAAGAGACCAGAATTGAAGCAATGCAGAGTCCTTGGAGGGTTGTAGGGCTGGAGGAGGTTACAGATAGGGAGGGCGAGGCCATAGAGGGATTTGAACACAAGGATGAGAATTTTAAATTTGAGGTGTTGTCGGACCGGGAGCCAATGTTAGTCAGCGAGCACATTAACCCCAATCTTAGAAGATTCATACTTTTCTGAACCCTCTCCAATTCAAAATTTCACTAAATATTCCAATTGTAGCCTGGAACAATAGGGTTGGGAAAAAAATAATTTTAGCTTGAGATCAAATACCTTGCAATGCTCCATTCTGCTTTATTAATTTTGATGACAATCTTGCGTTAACGAGAACATTTCTATGATTCTCAATAGTCAGATCCAAAATATTTTGCTTTTTATCTTTGCCAATGAGCACTGATTTGTTGTGTACACAATTCTCATTTCCTGTACCAACGTGTACACTTCATGTGACAATGTGCACTACATTATATTTTTCCACATTAAGTTTTATTTGCTATTCCTAAACCCAGCTGCAAAACTTGTCCAGGATTCCTTTGAATGCTCCATATCCTGTACTCTTGTGAGCTGGCCATATAGGTTAGTTTCATCAGTAACTTTGATATTATTTAGAATTTGATATTATCCAGATCACTTGTGAATAACATAAATGGCACAGGACTCTGAAAATTCCCTCCAGTTTGTTATTTTGTGACCTTTGTCTTTCTATTGCTAATCTAGTTTTTATTCCAAGTAGCTATTTTGTCATTAATTCCACGAATGTTTTTTATTCTTTAAAAGTCTGAGTTGCAGAATTTTAAGGATATTATATCAGTGTAGTTATACTGGCAATATAACAGTCACATTTCTTCAAACCAGTAGCTCAAAGAGCTAGTAAATATATTTAACTGTGACTAAAGGAAGAACAAACACTAACCATAATTAGACGAGCCATGCAGGACTGGCTCCTCAAATCAGCCAGTAAAATGAATTGGATTATATTGTAATCTGTTTCTAATGAAACCATGTTTAACACAGAAGAAGTTCAAAAATTCAATATCAGTAGTCTGGTGAGTATGCTCTTCCTTTAATAAGGAACTGATCTGTCAGCTCAGGTAAGCTGCCTTGATGTGATGCAGTAGGTTTGATGCCATGGAGAAACCATAAAGTCTGAGTTCAGCTACAGTGATTGATTCAACTCAGTTCAAAGTCATTGCATTCTTAAGAAATTCGAAGGCTGCTCCAGAGAAGATACTGAATCTTTTGCAATCTTTAGGATGGGAGGCCAACCTCAAAAATCACTGCAAAAAGTATAACGAAACTGGAATCAACATAACTGAAATGCCCTGAAATTGCTGAGACTGGAGAGAGTGGAAAGCCTGATCCGTGTCCGCCTACATCAAGTGGTCATTTCTGGGGGATTTCCTAAGCTTACCCAGGAAATTCCATCCATTCTGTCCCTCAAAAGGCCTCAGCGGAACTCATACCGGCTGAGAGCTGGCATGAGCACTGCTGAGGTCCCAGAAGCTCCTGAGATAAAGGCAGATGCCTTTTAAGCACCCATCCCAGGAATTTGGGACATGATCTGCATCGTCAGCTGGGGGCGGACAACGGTTCCAATTCACCCCGGTTGTGCCGGTGGAGCAGACCCCAGGAATTTTGTGGCCCAAGAATTTTAGTCAACGCACAGATCGAGATTAGCCCCATTTTGATGGGGAGCAGTGGTTGGCCTCACGCATGAAACAACCGCATGGCTAATTATTGACTAAACAATTGGAAGTCAGTGCACAGCTTTTCACTGTAAGTGGGTAATAACTTCACTACTGCAGGATAAGGGAACAAAATCAATAGAATATTTGTTCTCTAAACAGGCTTATTGAAAGCAGGTAATTTTTTCTCTATAGAAGGAATCTAATTAGTTATGAGGTCACCACTGAAGAACTTTTTTCCTTTTCCTGTTTATAATTTTTGTTATACATTTATTTTCCTTTCAGGTTTCTCTGCATTTTACCTCATTCCTCCGGCCTAGGGTCGCCAACTCTGGTTGGATGTATTCTTGGAGATTTCATCACATGACCTCTTGCTTCCAACTGCCCCACCCAGTCAAACAGCCATTGTTCCCATTTCCAATGTTTTTATAACCAATAAACAAAAGTTTTTGAAGAAAATGAAAAAAAAAACAGTTGTTTTAATGCCCCTACGATTTTTCTCCTGGGTTGCTTGCAGTAGTTCCCAGGAGATTAATAATTAATTCCTGGAGACTCCAGGATAATCCTGGAGGGTTGGCAACACTCCAGCCTCTCAGCAATTCCAGTCGGCTCTGAGGTGTGCAGAAGCAGATCAGAATGACTTGCCTTGTAGTTTGCCTTCAATCCTCGCAGTGAGGAAGTAGCCAGTCCGTATCCACCACCTCTCCAACTCCCTGCCAAACTGAAAGAATGAGGAAAACGCTGCATCTGCAGATAAAAGAGCTGCAGGAAGGGTTCCAGCTTGCATTGAGAGGATGGAATAAAAACAGAAAATGCTGGAAATACACAGCAGGCCCCTCAGCATCTAAAACAAAGATTGGTTAGAGTTTTGGACAGAGATATGGTCGATGTTTTGATGAAAGGGTGTCCTTTCTCTCTCCAGATACTGAAAGACCTGCTTTGAATTTCTAGCATTTTCTATTTTTATTTTGGATTTTCAGCATTTGCAGCTTTTTAAAATAAAATTTCTCCCCAATAAGAAGATGACATAATCATTTCACTGAACCATATATAAATCAATCTGGCCTTTTCCCAAGAAAATGGTACCTGTCTCCTAAAGAGACATTAATGACACATTCACTTCAAAGGCTGAATCCAGTTCTATTGCACTGTGAAGTGTCATTGAGTCCCACCTTGAGAGGATCTCTCACTGTAGCAAGCAGCAGACACTGATGGAGACAGTGGAGATGGAATAAAACTGATAGCGTTTATTCATTCAAGGATTCCAGGAGACTTGCAAGGTCAGACACAGGGGGACACAGGCCAGGTTGCAATCTCTTTTGCTTTTATAACACAACAGCTAAGAGTTTAACTCGTAAATAAGACAAATGAAATAGTAATATTGGTAAGTAATTGGTGCGTCTGTTTTGGTAAGAATCAGCTCTGGAGCAAGTGAGATTATAAAACAACAACTCCTCATGTAGTACTGGGAATATAAAGTTAGTTCTCACAGTGCAATTTCTGTGAGGAAACATATTGAAATAATCTTGTTTGTTACAAAGCAGGTTACACAGGACATAGTGGCTATAACATTGGGTTTGGACACTATACAAACAGTGCACCAGGTTCTTCTAATTACTCTGGTTGATTAATAATTTATTATATATGAATGTACCCATTTTAGCCCAATGCAGTGTCACACCTTTCACCTGACCAACAATGATGATTTCCATTAAATATTTAATCTAAACTGTTGAATGGCTGTTTAATGCCAAATTTCAGTAACTGATAAGTTGTTTGTATAAGATATGTAAAAATCTTACATATTAAATACATATATAATAACAGTTTCAGGTAGAAGACATTTGTTCCATCTAGCATACCTATCCACAATATTCCCTTGGTGCATTTGTAAGTGTTTGAAAACTTTGCTCGTAGAATCACAAAATGTGCCAGCACAGAAACAGGCCATTTGGCCCATCGAGGCTTTTTAAATTTAAAAAAAATCAAGGATATGGGTGTCGCTGGCAAGGCCGGCATTAATTGCCCATCCCTAGTCGCCCTTGAGAAGGTGGTGGTGGGCCTTCTTCTTGAACCGCTGCAGTCCAGTGTTTATTTTGATATGAGCCACCCAGCCTAAACCCACTCTCCATACTGTTTAACATTTCTCTTTTCAAGCAACTATCTAATTCTCTTTCAAAAGAGTTTATGGACTCTGCTTTCACAGCGGTTTGCAGCAGAGAATTCCACATTCTAACCACACTCTGCATAAAGACATTTATTCTAATGTCCCCTTTTATTCTTTCTGTTAATATCTTAAATTTGTTACCATCTCGCTAACCGGTAGAAACAATCTATCGCTAGTCACTTCATCTGGAAAACCTCTATCAGGCCACCCCTTGCCCTTCTCAGCTCCAGTGAAAAAATCCGTAATATATCATGTCTCCCTTCATAACTGTAACCACCCCCATCCCTGGTAACATCCTAGTGAATCTATGCTGCATCTTTTCCATTACTTTTATATCGGTCATATAATAGGGTGCCCACAACTGTGTACCATATTCCAGCTGTGACCTAACTAAAGTCTAGTACATGTTCAGAATTACCACCTTGCTTTTGTATATTATACAAAGTATACTGATACCAACATTCCAAGAACTAATAATAATTTTAAAAATACAACCTTCAGGCTTTAAAACGCCAGCTTACCATTATCTAATCACTACTTCTTGATTTACCTCATCCCTTTTGCTCATTCCAGCCTTATCTTGCACTATGAGCCTTGGTCTTTCACCTTGGATTTTCAATAAAAAATATACTGAGATTTGCAATTTATCTTTGTCAGTGTTACTGTACCCAAGGGTCAAAGTGTTAACTGACTGCCTGAAAAGCTCTCATATGTGAGAAAATGTTTTCCTTTATTGATCAGTAAATGGCACCAAGACAAAATAGTCTTTGGTAACAGCAGGGAGCTTAAAAGAAAAAAACAGCAAAAGCTGTAAATCTGAAATATAAACAGAAGATGCTGGAAATACACAGAGGGCCAGCTGCTTCTCAGGAGCTGCAAAATTAATATCGGCTAATTCATTATCTGTTAAATTTTAATCAATGTCTCCAGACAATAAATGTTTAGTGTTGATGAACTTTAGTGGCCCAATCAGATGACACGGCCAGATGTAAAATTATCTGCACAATATAACAGTCAGTGAAACAACCATTAGCATTAATTTATTATATCTCGACTATCAAATGCATAGCGTCCTCCAATCTATTTAAAAAATGAGTGAATGCGATGCAAGCAATATTAAGCAGAGATCTCTCTCTTTTGAAGGGCATAATCTCCCAGGCAATTTGAAATGTTTTATTATTTTTGCTGAATTGTACAAAAGCCAATAAACCACCGAAAAAAACTCATGGTACCACAGAATCCATCACATGACAACACATGGCAGCACAATCAGCTTTTTAAAAATTTTGTAATATATTTGTATCAAGGATCATGCACCTTTACTGTCTACAAACAATACTTTTCAATCTTTCGCTCCCCACCCCTAATTTTCTCCCCTCCCCTGCCCCCCTTTCCACGGGCTCCAGGCCTCTGGTAGCTCAACCAAGTGGCCACTCTCCTTGTGTGAGTACAGATGGTGGGTGTCATAGCTAAACAGTAAACTTTTAACCCTTATTCAGATAGTACAGGCAATCTCTCAGACCCAGAATGATGCACAGTATCAATTGGAAAATATTGAAACTTTCTTTTTAGGAATCCTCAGTTTAAAGATAATTTCTAAAGAATAATTTTAATGCAAAAGCAAAGAGTGGCCACCTGCATTTTTTTTAATAATACTTTCAAACTTATTTATTTTGTGTTGTACAAAAAATATACTCACATGTTCAGGACATTGTATAACACTTATGCTTCATGTCAATCTACACAGTAGGGCAGGAATATTCCATGACAGAGCCAAGATCATCTAGTCAGGGAGTTTAGGGCACATTGAGAGAGGTGAGAGGAGTTTCATTAGACACTGAGTTGAGGCCAAGGCAGGTTGCTGTGGAGAGCGCTGAAATACTGGGGCTAGCCCGTTCATCAATCAGCTCCGAGATTACTCGGGCTGTGTGGGTTTAGAGTGAGTCAGTGACTGAGTGAGTGATGGGCTTGCAGGAAGGCAGCCCACAAGTCCACATGCATTCCAAGCATTACTTGCTACTGTTGGTATTTTATCAAATGTCTCTGGCTTGAAGAAATCCCATATATGAGCTGTGCGGCTGCGGCCAGTTAAAGCTACCAATGCTGTTCTTTTACAGAAGGTTTCTAATTAAAATTGAATGATTTGCTGAGAATGAAAGACAGATGAATTAGCTGGAGAGAGCTTTTAGACAGGAGAGTGCCTCTTGTACAGCATAAGGCACAAAAGTTCCTTTGAAATCAAAGTCATTAGGAGACAGCGATGGACACCACAAGGAGGGTCCAATGCCACGGTCATACTGAAAGCAATTTGCTTTGGTGTGACAAAAGTACACTTTAATCACATGCTTGTGTTTTCAAAGACCTAATGAAAAAGCACTTTAATCAGGCAGCTGTTAATTTAGAATCACAAGGACATGATTCATATTTCTTATAGTCCAAACAGGAGCAAGGTAATAGGGGTCTATAATCAAGTTGCCTAATGAGACCGACTGGGTTGTGTACTGCTCTTGCGTCACTATTTCTAAATAGTTCATACAATTCAACATAGTCTGAGACACTGATATGATTTAGATTTATTTCATTATGCAGATTTCCTAGTTTGGTTGGACCATCTATTGTTTCAGTGGTGCCCTTTTCTAAAGGGAGGCATTGTAGTGCTATCTTTGTCGTGGTGGCATTGGGTATCCAGCACTACCCTATCAGTCCTTATCAAATTAATCATGAGACATGACTTAGGACTGATTCTGATTATGTATTTAAGTACTGTAAATGGATAGCCTATTTTACCAACCAGACCATACACAGCAATTCCAGGGCATGGTGATCTCTATTTTATGTATTATACAATTATATCAATATACCACGATGTGGAGATGCCGGTGATGGACTTGGGTGGACAAATGTAAGGAATCTTACAACACCAGGTTATAGTCCAACAATTTTATTTAAAATCACAAGCTTTCGGAGATTATCTCCTTCGTCAGGTGAGCGATTTTATTTAAAATCACAAGCTTTCGGAGATTATCCCTATCAGTCACCTGACGAAGGAGATAATCTCTGAAAGCTTGTAATCTTAAATAAAATTGTTGGACCATAACCTGGTGTTGTAAGATTCCTTACATCAATATACCACATCAGGGCTATAACCTCATGGGTCAAGAAAGAAAGAACTTGCATTTATATAGTACCTTTCATAGACATCCCAAAGCACTTCCCCATCAACGAAGTACTTTTAAGAGGTAGTCACTGTTGTATTGTAGGCAAACCAGTCGCAGGCTGACCAATAACATTGGAGTTCTAGATTAAGTTGCTCTTTGCATACAAAAATCTCTTATGGAGGGATTTTTACCATCAGGACTTGTATTAAAAATCAAAATTTCAAAGAAATCTGAACAACACAGACTTTGTTTTTTTCCGATCAACTTTTGTTATCTTTTTAAAAATGTTTTTGCTTAAGCTGCTACTGGCAATATCTCCATAACCTCTGACCACAGCAACGGTGTATATTAAGATGTGGCGGTGCTGAGTTGGGTTGGGGCCTGACCAAACTACTCCCTGTCTTACATAGAGGCAGCCAAAACTAATGAGACCTGCAAGACGTACAATTGTAATGCAATAATTTCTTAAACCCTGCTAAGGATTCAATGCGGGGGGAGGTGGGGGAGCTTTAATTAAACTGTTCTCTATCCCCAAATTCACACTGACTGATTTGACAGCTGTTCTGCATTTCTGACTCAATTTTAAAATGCTGATTGCACACAATTTATTTCTGTTTGAATTAGAGTCATTAAGCTGATTCAACAAAAAGCTCGTGAGTCACTGCAACACCACACCATCATACCCATGTTTAAGCGGAAGGCAATAGCATCAGCCAACAATGGAGCCAGCGCTAAGAAGAAATCCTGTCACACATTCAAAGAACAGCGGCTAGATTAAATTGTAGAGGCGGAATCTCATGAATCAAGAAGCTAGATCCGTGTACAACTGAGGGAGATATTCCAATATAATGCAGATGTGGGCTTGATCTGCAAAATTTATGCTGGAGCAAAAATATCAGGTGATTCCTCCACTGGCAAGAAATGGGAAGACAGATGGAAGTTAGGCTATATGAAGAGGCATTTATCAAGCAAATCACATCAATCTGCTGTGGTTGTTTTTATAAACAGAAATTCTTTCCCACTGGGGTTTGGCTTGTGGAATATGTTAATAGAAACTGCTGCTGACAGAGAGAATAGAATGGACCTGATGGCAAGACAGCGATCGAAGCCAGAAATAAAGATTCTCATAGACAATGTACTGCTTGGAGTACAAATGAACAACTCCATGCACTCTGTGCAACATATACACGACCATATGGCTAAATATCTCCAAGTACCAGCGAGCTGGCGTAGCAAAAGCTATGCCTTTGAATTTTTGGAATCAATCAACAGTGTCGTCCAGACTGAAATTATGTCAGAGATTCGCCAATCTTTATTTTGTACACTTATTATTGATGAGAGCATGGATATTTATTTTAAGTTCAGGGTAGCGGCTTCTGCAGTGCGCAAGACAGTGTTTGGTGGACTGTTAAGTTAACTTCTTGCAATGCACCGGCTATTACAAAAGAACATAAGAAATAGGAGCAGGAGTAGGCCAATCGGCCCTTTGAGCCTGCTCCACCATTTAATAAGATCATGGCTGATCTGATCCTAACCTCAAATCTAAATTCATGTCCAATTTCCTGCCCGCTCCCCGTAACCCCTAATTCCCTTTATTTCTAGAAAACATTATTCAGGGTATATAACAAACAGAACAAATGTACATAATGGATAATTGTGAGGCGAGCTGTCAAGGATTTTTAATTAAACAAAACTGGTTATAGAAATTTCAGAAGTAAACACTGCCACCAGAGGAATGGGGACATCCTGATTGAGACCCAGAGTCTGTAGATGACAGGCCAGATGATAGAGAAGAGGGTGACTGTCTCTGGTTCAGATGTTTTTCTCTTCTGTCCCTCCCATTACAACAGCAATCAAAGACTTCTACACTCTGAATCAGCTGGACATGATAAAAATGGTGATGTTCACTTCAGATGGTGCTTCTGTCATGCTGGGAAAAAACAATGGCGTTGCCACACGGCTCAAGCAGTCCATTCCACATTTAGTAGAGCAACACTGGATGGCCCATCGAGAAGATTTGGGAATAGTTGATGCCTGGAACTAAGTGCCAATGATAAAGGAAATAGAGACATTGCTGAAAACCATTTATACAGCCTTCTGCAGATCTTCAGTTCAAAAGGAAATTGCAAATGAGGAAATTGAGGAAATTGCAAATGTCACAGAATGTGAAGCTGTGTCCTTTCGACCTCTATATGAAGTGAGATGGCTAGCGAGACATTTTGCTGCTAGTGCTCTGATGCGCAATTACGATGCTCTTCCTCAATACTTTGAGCATGAAAAAACAGAGAACAATGATCCAGTTGCCAAGTATTGTCTGAAGAAGCTCTTTGACTCTACTCACTGTATCACCATAGCAGCATTGCATGATATTCTGTGTGAGCTTGCAGAATTGTGAAAATGCTTTCAGAAGAGCTGTTTAACAACACTCAAAGCTGTCCAGTTAACGAGGGCCAAGATCCGCAGGATCAGAGGACAGTTTCTGGGAAAGACAGTCTTCTGGTGCAACACAGTGAAAAATCTAATTGCATCATGCACAAGAGATGAATCATTCATGGGAGATTCCATTCTGACATTCGTATTCCTACTATGTGATTATCTGGAAAATGAACTCAATGAACGGTCCACTTTCAATTTTGCTTCACTTGCGCCACAACAAATCAGCTATGAATTTGGCACTGAGAATATTGAAAAGCTGGTTGACAAATACAGACAAACCCTGATCCTTGGTCAAGTCAGGTCTTCCGGGCAAAACATCATGGATGAGATGGAGCTCATTGTGAGCCAATACAATGACTACAAGTACTTAATTGCAGAGAAGATTGAAACAAAGTCATTGAAAACATTTCAGAACATGGTAACTTTCAGTCTACAAAATGCAGAACGATACAATGTGGTTTCACATATATTTACTAGTGAATATATGTGCAAAGTTTCAAGCTTCAAGTGCTGATTGTGAGCGTGGCTTCAGCCTTATGAATAATATAAAAACGAAATCACAAAACGGTTTGAAAGAAAATCACCTCGATATGCTTATGCGGATCAAATCTCATCTGTCAAGTGGTAGAGAAGTAAACCTGGACAAAATATATAAACGCTGGAAGAGTGGGAGAGACAGAAGAGAAAAACATCTGAACCAGAGACAGTCACCCTCTTCTCTATCATCTGGCCTGTCATCTACAGACTCTGGGTCTCAATCAGGATGTCCCCATTCCTCTGGTGGCAGTGTTTACTTCTGAAATTTCTATAACCAGTTTTGTTTAATTAAAAATCCTTGACAGCTCGCCTCACAATTATCCATTATGTACATTTGTTCTGTTTGTTATATACCCTGAATAATGTTTTCTAATAAGATGTTGTATTCAAAATTGTGATTTTTTTTTATGGTGGCGCACACAGCCTTTATATTGGTACACAAACCCAAATTCATTACGCGCATGGCCGAAAAAAATTAGAGGCAACATTGGATGGGACATCTGAACCAACATTCTGAAGACAATGATAGATCGTTTGACTTTCCAGTGACTGTTCATACTTATTGCTGCTGCAACAGTCCTATTCATTTGAACTCAGCGGGGGTCTTGGGGGAGAGGGGCTAAGTCAGTTTTGACCATAAGCTGACACTAGTCAGGTTTTTAAAAAGAAACACAGAGAGTTGCTAGAGCCAGAGGCAGTTAGCAAAATGCTGCAAGGTTAAAAAGACAAGAGACTGCAGGAAGAGGAAAATCTGTCCTGGGCTGTAGATCAAAATGCAGAGGAGTTATACTGTTTAGATAAGACTATCCACTGAAGTAGGATAGTATAGCTTTTTGTTATTTTTATTTCCATTACGTTATGTCTCTTTGTTCTAGACCCTCAACCACTGGAAACCGTCTGTTTCTATTCACTTTGTCCAATCTCTTTATAATTTTAAACACCCCACACTCTGTTCTGTTCTAACAAAAACAATTTCAGTTTTTCAAGTGAATCAGCACTGTACCCTCTATATTGCCTCCACATCCATTCTATAGTGTGGAGCCCAAAACTGCACACAGGACTCCAATTTGTGCTCTTAATATGGTTTTATATAGATTTACCACTACATCTCAACTTTTATATTTTCTTAAAAAAGCTAATAGAATACTGGGTTTTAAGACCTTTGCCGCTCAAGCATCGGCTTTTAATGTCTTGTGAACCTGAAGCCCCAAATCCGTCTGCTTTTCCACATTATCCAAACTACTCCAATTCAAACTATAAATTTTAGTTTTGATTTTTTAAACCAAAATGTTACCACCTCTTACTTACTGACATTGAATATCATCATCCACTTTTTTGCTCATTCTGCCATCTTATCAATATCACCTTATAGCTTCCTTTGGTCCTCAGGATGAATTGCTACGCCTGCTATTTGAGTATCATCTGCAAATTTGGACACCACTCCCTCTAGCTCTACATCCAAATCATTGATGAACAGAGAAAACAGAAGCGACCCCAGAACAGAAGGCCATGGGACACTTCTGCCACTTAAAAGCACTGAGAAACTGCCCTGGACTTTTAACCTCTCTTTCCCCCCTTCAAACTAACTTTTAATCCGTTTTCCAGCCTTCATCTAATTCCATACCCCTTAATCTTCTCCAATAGTCTCCTGTGTTGTACCTTGTCAAAGGCTTTCTGAAAGTCTATCTCGACCACATCCACTGCATTTCCCCCATTCATATCCGTCACCTCCGCAAAGAACTTTATCAGGTTTGTCAAGCATGATCTTCATTTCTGAAAGCTATGTTGGCTGGTTCTAATTATTTTCCCTTTATCTATATATTTAGTCATTTCATTTTTAATTAAAGATTCCAATTTTTTTCTCTACCACAGATGTTAATTAACTAGTTTATAATTAGCCGGGTTAGCTCGGTCTCCTTTTTTAAAAATTGATATTTTGTCCTCTGGCACACATCCATTCTCAATAGAACACGGAAATATTATTACAAATAAAAACAGGAAATGCTAGACAACACTCAGCGGTTCAGGCAGCATTTGTGGAGAGAAACAGAGTTAACGTTTCAGGTCGATGACTTTTCATAACAACTGAAGAACAAAAGAGAATTGTTAAATGTGAGGTGGGAGCCCTGAGAGGAGAGGGCTCTGTTCTGATGAAAGATCTTCGGTCCAATACGATAACTCTGTTTCTCTCTCCACAGATGCTGCCTGACCTGCTGAGTGTTTTCCAGCATTTCCTCTTATTTCAGATTTCCAGCATCTGCAGTATTTTGCTTTTGTTTCACTGAAATATAATTTCTTGGCTCTCTATTATTTCCTCCCTCTCATTTCCCTCAGGATCCTTGGACGTACCCCATCAGGTCCTGGTAATTTGTCTTCCTTTAACTTAACTAACTTCTAACTTATCCCTCTTTCTCTTTTTTAAACACTGATGTGAAGTACTGGTTAAATATCTCCGCCAATTTCTATTTATCCTCTACTAACTCACTGTCCTCTCCTCCCAGGTCTCCCACCTCAGATTTAACAATTCTCTTTTTACTGATATATTTGTGGAATACTTTACTGTTCTTAATATTTTTGAGATTATCTCCTCAAATCCTTTGCTTTCCTTATCCCTCTCTGAACCTCTTTCCTTATTTTCCCATATTCTCCCTTTTTTTATATACCTATAGGACCCATATGCCCGCCTCAGTTTTAGTTTGTTTCTAACCTGTTTATTTATCCACTACATCTGAAACCTTTTTGCGCTACAAATGGCTGTCAGTTGTGTCAGGACATACGACAAATGGCTGTCAAATTAAACTTTGCTGACGTAAGAACAAAGGAAGGCCAAGGATATGAAAGGTCATTCAGCCCATCGAATGCCTCCAGTATCCTAATTCTCCAATTACAGTATCCACACTCATGTTGAATATCCCCAATGGTTTTGCTTCTACTACTCAGGCCAGCAAATTATTCCCACTTGTTAACCTTTGAGCAAATTCTTGTGAATATTTGTTAAAAAATCATCACATCCATTTAAATTTATAACTGATTTCTTTTCCTAACAATCTACTGTCACTGTATGAAATCTGAAGAAAAGTGAAATAATTAGAGTTATATGTCAAGAAAATATTTACCAATCCTGAAGACAAAAATCCCAAATACTGCCTGATGGTGAAGCTCTGATTCATCAGTGACAAAGAAAACTTAACACAGTCCTATGTGATACATCACCTTGTATTTTCTCCCAGCAACCATAAAGGAAATTCATAACCACCAAATATTTCTCAGAAAGTAATCCATTCTTTTGTAATAAAAGTAATTCATTGAAATCTGACATCTCCAAAATTGAACTTGACTTAACAATACTATTTCCATGACTCCGATCACATTAAGTGTCTGTATATTTTAAACCACAAATTGCTTCGGGAGTTCAGTAATAAGATAGTTTATCAGATAGAAAATTGGATTGAATACTGAATACACCATCTAATCGACAAGTTGACATAATTAGTTATTCCTGCCCACTCCATTAGGGCATGGTGGAAAAATATTGAAATCCCTTTGTCTCCAAGCCTGTCTTTTAGTTTGCTACCAGTTGCGATTACTCTTATCTGGGCTTCAAGGTTTCTCGACCACCAGCTGCCTGCCTCCTGTTATCGAGACAGGTTGCAAAGTAAAACCAGCCAAAGGCTAGCTAAGCAGCAGTAAAGACAACAATAGGATTCACAAGATCTCAAGGTCCTGCAACATCAGGTTAACTAATAATATCATGAGATCAAGGAGGGTCTTGCTACACAAGTTCCTTTCCTATGTGTATAAAGGACAGAACTAGCAGGGAGTATTTTAGAACATTCTCGGAGCGTGACCAGACGGGACTGCTCAGATAGTGCAGCAAGAGTCGAGGGATTGATCACCTCGCAATCTTGTAGCAATGCTTTGCCCAGATTGCTTTTTTGCATACTGTGTTATCTTTTTATACAGTTTTAATAAAGGCTAATAATACCTTGCTATAGAAGACCTCAGGCCTCTATTATTGAAAATTACCCACAGGCATATGATGCTGACACATTTTAGTATAAAATTATCCTATCAAGGTCTCTCAGAGGCAAAATACAGGCATATTGCACTATGGCTGTCACCAGTGTATGCTTCTGTGCCATTTTAACCTGCACTGCAGTCTGTATCTCAATTAGTGTGCACTGTTCTACATTAGTTCTTATTGTCTGCACAAATGCTGTGACTGGTGCAATGAAAAAGAAACACAAATCTTTCTGTTTATATCCATAAAAGAACTCTTATCCATGTAACAAGCCTTCTGCATATCCTTGGGTTCCGTTGGGTGACCAAGCTGGTTATCTATCTTTTAGTATTTTAAAGAATTGGCTAAACATATTTAATAACATTAAATAAAAATGTAAAATATTTTCACACAGGACATCAGTTTCACACTTTCATGTAGGAGCAATCTTACAAAGAATTTCTAGTGGCGTATGTTCCACTCAGCCAATTAAAAGCATCTTGAAGTATCAATGGGTCCTTGCAAATGTCACTCATCCCAAATATGACCTTCTCATTCCGCCCCTTATCCCAGGTATATTAATCTACATTTACAATGGCCAACAGTTATGCACCACCTCTGAAAGTCAGCAGGCAGGTCCAATAGCCAGTCTCCAGCTGCCAACTCTGCTCTGACCTTCAATTTTTGCTGAAATGTGCCTTCCTTGAACAAAATGAATGTAATTTTACAGTTAAAACAAAATGAAAATGCGATCATAGAAATTTCAATACTGAAGAAAGCCATTCGGCCTGACCATTGTATGTTCCACATTTACTGTATTAATATGTATTATTTTACATTTTGGCACATTAAATGTCTCTAACATTCCTTAGTGTGTCAGCTTGGCTCAGCTGGCAACACTTTTGGCTTGGGGCCCATACCAGAACTTGTCCTCATAATCTAGGCTAACACTTGAGGGCACTACTGAGGAAGTGCTGCACTGTCAGAGGTGCCATCATTCAGAGACATTAAATATAGATCCTGTTTGCCTGCTCGGATGAACATTAAAGATGCCATATCACTATTCAAAAAAAGAGCACGGAGTTCTCTTGATGTCCTGGCCAACAATGCGCCCTCAGTGAAGACCAGAAAAAAAACCAGATTAACTGGTCACTCAGCTTGTTGTTTGTTGCATGACTGGGTCAGAATGACTGCCGTGCTTGCCTATAATAAAAACATCCTTTAAAAACACCTATTGTTTATCCAAGAATAAGAGGTGTATCTGATTTGTCTAAAGAAGCTGGTGGATTCCAACTAACTGGAAGAAATCTTGAAGGCAGCATTTAGTGAGGGGTATACGAAACCCTTATGGATGGATTCCAGTTCTCTCGTACTACAGTTCTCTCGTACTAATATTGTGCCGTTTCGTATTTTCCCCGTTTGAGAATTATTTTTTAAATTGTAAATAAACGTAACCACAAATTAACTTCTACAAAGTGAGATTGGCTGAATGACAGATTCAGCAGGCATCCTATGTATTCTCCAGTAAGCAATTTACCATGAGCAGGATTAATTGTTAGATCTAGGCTAGACTAATTTGGTGAACCAGAGATCAAAAACATAGATTTCGATTCATAGGATGTGCAGTCTACTTATGGAAGCTGTCATCAAGTCACTTACAGAAGAAAATATGTCTAAAAAGCACAAGCTGTGTAACCGTGCCCTTCTCTGTGTTATTTATCAATATTATGAACCAGAGTGTCCAAAACAGGCCTTTGTGGAACTGCATTAGTCCCATGATTCAGCCTGGTCTATCTATTGAATGTTTACTATTGTATAAAAAGATGCACAACTGCAAAAACTAATTATTTTTGCAAAATGATCTCATTACTGAAGTCCACATTTTTTCCATAGAAAAAAATTGAAACTACATTCTTGTAACTCATTCAGCAAGAAAACTAAGATTATAAACTGCAGAAAATAATCAAGCAGCTGGTACTTTCTTGGATGTGAAGTGCTTTAGGACATCTTGAGGTCGTGAAAGGCACTACATAAACGCAAGTTGTTCTTTTTTTACCATTTAACAAATAAAATAAGGACTTTGTGATAAATCGTGGAGTTTGCAACATTTTCTTCTTATAGAGTGATCAACACACGGAATTAATTTTCAGGTAGAATAGTGGAGGCAAAAACCCTGGAATCATTTAAGGAACAGTTGAATTCTGTGATAGGACGACTGTAGGGTCTTTCTGAATGGATCTCGTAGTTCAACTTAATTTCTGATTTTAGATAATAGACAATTAGTGCTCGTGTTCAATCCTCTCAACAGTTCAGCCATTTAGTGAGTTAAGTAGAGATTGTTCATGTGTAAGTGCAAACATAGTCCTAGAATGTTGGTAAGTTGTATAGGTGATGGATAAATATATATATTATATATATGGGACAGTTCAGCTTTCATCTCCCAATTTCAGCTGATCATATTTAGCATTGTGTATTCTTGTTGTTTATATTAAATTCAGGCTAATTTTCTATCCATAGAGCTAGGCACCAATTTCATATGAATTATTTGGTGGGAGGGGGGAGAAAGAAGGGTGAAGAACAAAGAGAAGGAACACCAGGTTACAAATAGAACATGAAATAAAAATGAGATAGAGTATGGATAGCTTGATAGTCAGGTGTATGAGACACAGGAACAAGGATGTGCACCCAAGTATCAGCCACATCGTATTGAAAGCCAGGCAAACTGTTGCTCACTTTTCAGATAAAGTACAGAGACAGTGACAGTAACAGAACAACTGACAGATAAGTGGCAGTGCCAGTCATATTGACAAGCAAGCAATAATTAGTAGTGACAGCTAGCAACAGTAGTGACAGCTAGAGACCATTACAAATGCAGTAATCATGACTAATAGAGACTGCAAAAATGACAGTACCAGTGACTCCCCAGTTTAAGTGATATTGAAATCACTCAACACACACCAGGGCGACTAAGGATATCAGGCAATCACAGGCAAATATGAATTAAACCTAAGGCACACCAAGTTAAAATCAATATTTTCTAACATGTACAATAAGATTAGTGTTATCTCCATGTAACAAACCATTTCTTGTGCAAAATACACTAGAACATTCCCAAGTAGATGATGTGTCTCTGACAGGTTGCATGTTGTAAACAATTTTACAACAAGTTATAGTCCAGCAATTTTATTTGAAATTCACAAGCTTTCGGAGGCTTCCTCCTTCACCTGAGGAAGGAGGAAGCCTCCGAAAGCTTGTGAATTTCAAATAAAATTGCTGGACTATAACTTGGTGTTATAAAATTGTTTACAATTGTCAACCCCAGTCCATCACCGGCATCTCCACATCAAGGTTGCATGTTGTAATGAATAGTGTATCTTGTAGTGTAACTTAACTTCTGATTTTAGGTCATGGACAATTAGTGCTCACGATAAATCCTCTCAACAGTTCAGCCATTTATGAATTAAGTAGAGTTTGTTCATGTGTAAATGTAAACATAGCTTTAGAACGTTGAGAAGCTGTATAGGTGATGAACAGATATATACCCCACAGGAGACTGGTGAGCTATATGGAGATAGAATTACATAAAATTTACAGCACAGAAACAGGCCATTCGGCCCAACTGGTCTGTGTCGGATAGTGAACAGATAAGTCATATTGCAATAAATTTCCTGCAGGCCACTATGAAAGGAAATGGCATATTTAAAAAATATTGTACTGAGACATAATCTTGATGAAACACACACAGGTGTGCAGTATTTAATTACTGCAATTATTATGGGAATGTGACTAGGCAGGATGTAGTTCTGCTGCACTATCCACGCTTATAACATTGGTGTCATGGTAAAACAGCACTACAATCATTAGCATGTGCAGTTAAATCATTATGCATATTATCCAAGTTGACGTACACTGAAAGAGAAACGGAATCTTGAAAATAAGATGGGCCCCATGATGCTAAAGAATGGTTGGAATTCAAACCTTTTAAATTATGTTCAAATGTGCTGTGTAATTGCATAGCTAGAAGTTAAAATTGTAGGAGGTAGCTCCAAATCTGGAGGTTGAAAATACATATGGATCATTACATGTTACTGCCTGAACACAATGCAGGACCACACAGGTGGAAATTCCAGCCACTACGCACTTTCCAAAGGTAGTGAAAGAATGTAAATTCACTATAAACAAATATAAGTAACAACAGTCTTTATTGGTCATTTCTTCTCCATCCTCTCACCATGGCAAAAATATTTTAGCATTTTATTAAAGCATAAAATTATGAGAAAGACCAACATGATGAGACTTATTCCCACAGGAGAAAAGATTGAGGAGGCATGATCCAGTTCTTCAAAATGCTAATTGTAATATAAACAGGTTATTTAACTTAAAACTGTGATCACACAACTTGAGGACACTCATTCCATAGAGTAGTAGATCTAGGGGATGGATTCCCATCAAGTGACCTGTAGCACACAGACTGCAGCGAGTAAGCACTGAACAAAGACCAAGCATCTCCCCAAATCAGACAGGAAGTTGTCACTGAGCTATTCTAATGCAATTCCGCAGCAGCCGCCTGAAGAACAGTATTGGTAAATGTGGGGAGCACCTCACCCAAGGCACATAGTTTGGGAAATCAGAATGGGAGAAAGCGGGGAAAAATGGAAAGTGACATACCCTCAATAGAAAAATACAGGGGATATCTGGTGAAGCACAAAATTGAAACGTGGGCATTCATGATCAAATATTCAATGCAGCACTATTGCTCCACTCCTGTTGGGACCACGGGAATACTGGTCAGGCTCGAGTAATCTATATTATTGTAATCCTCCAACTGGGGCTAGGAAACAGGAAAATTCTTCTCTTCACTGCCCTCATGAGATTAAATCAATTACTGCACTTTCCCCATTCTATACTTCTTTATATTCTTACACTAATAGAAAAGGTATGTGAAAGTAAGTTTAAGGGCTACTGGATATGGTCCCATTTTTAATTAGTGCAGAAAGGTAAGTAAGAGTATAGCCTTCCATCGCAACTCACAATACACAGAGCCAACACAAATATGTTTTTTTAAATAACGACTGACTATTGTTTCAAATACTTAGAATCTTTAAAGATATACTATCAAGCATCCTAAAACCAAAATGAGCTCCCCCTTACCAATGTGAACTGGTTTTGATTGAAGTAAAAATGGTAAAGAAATTTAAGTAACAATTTCCCTTTAAACAAATTAGACACAAAATTTGATCTACCAAAGTCACAACATTGAAATTACATCAGTTTCAAGGAATATCCAGCTGGTAACCAAATATTACGAAATAGAAAGTGATCTATTCCGAGGTAAACTGGAACCACAATAAAACAAGCAGATTAAAACTCCAAGTGGGCACTGAATGAATAGCACAATCTGCTATTACTTTTTGGGAGTACTCAGTTCTATTAGAATAACGTTAGTGTGGTCAAATAGGACAAAATCTAAAATCTAAAAGTTTTAGAAATTTACAGGCTAGGAATACTCATGACTCATGGTATTATTTCCTGGCCTAAATATCTCACAAAGCAAATCCCATCACTGAGGTGTCTCTACGGATAATATATATATTATATAAATATTTCCCACAAGTATACAATTTGGGTTACAAGAGTGGGTTATAATATTGAAGTCATAAAAGTTGCAGGTATTGCTCGGCTGAAGTCACTTCAGTAATCCAAGGAATAATAAATTTACCTTATAACCTGAAAACTGCCCTCTATATCTGTTTTATTAAACCCTTGGGTTAATACTTACATTAAAAGCAAGAAAGCCTTTTCTGCATTTTATGCAGGCTGCAGCTTATGCTTTGAGATATTACTGGGCAAGTTGCTGTTCTACAGCTTGCTAACATCAAACTCCACATAACATTTCAGTCCAAGCATATAAAAATGCATAATAATACAGTATAAAATTATTCACTGTACATACTTTTTGTTCATAGCCCTTGTTCACTGCCTAAGGATCTCATCATGGAATTTTTGGAAAGGAATGCAGGGAGAATAAACAGTGAGTCTGTTAAAGTGGAAATTGCTGATGTTTTGATGCCAAATATTCATCATATTTTACACTTATTGTAAAGAACATTTAAATAGGCATCTCAACACACTTGGAGAATCATCTGCGAATAGGATTTGCATCACAGTACTAGGAACTATTAAAGTTCTTCTAATACCCTTAGCCTACTTTTGGTTCATTTCAGGGCACAGTGATTTCTGCACTCCGATGGCTGCCAAGGTCAGAATTTAAAAATTGACAGTAATGTATAAACTCTCAATGCAGTGGTTTCAGCTGCCCCATGCACTGGAAACCCGAGTCAAGAGGCTGCATTGGAGATTTCTCTTCCATGTTAAGCTCTGGCTAATTGGTGGGGATAATGCAAAAGGCACATGATTCTATGCCTGCACCATGATTAGCACAGGGGTGAACACTGCTGCCTGATGCAAAATTGGATCCAAAACAGTTCCATTCTCTAGTCAGTCATCACCCTTGAGCAACACAAAAGCACACACTCTATTCAGAACTAAATACAAACATAAAACAGCTGGAGTAGAACAGTATAGGAACCCCAAAATCAGCAAAACATTCTTGGCACAGTTTTGTCTATAGTTTTTGTAAATTAAATTATTATTGGTCCAGACTGGTGCCTTTCTGTAACAGTGGTATCTAAGGCATCAGGTAAGTATTGTAGTGCATGTCAAAGTTTTGGTCAGGTAAACAACACTGCAGCAACAAACTCATCGCTTTGATTCAAGAAATCGATTCCAGTAATACTGGAAAGCTGGCGAGTTACAGGCACCAATGACTATCAGGAGCAACAAATACATCATCATCATGACTACAAAACGATGCTGGGAGATCCAGGATGGCTGCTTTGTGGGTCTGTAACATTAAACAGAAAACAATTATAATGCAGCTCACTAAAGGCAGGATAGGAAATAGTTACACATTACAAAGACAGTGTGTTTCTAACCATTGACCCTTTCTAAAGAACAACGACAAGTTCTCATTTTCAAGAAAGAACCTTAAAATTTGACAACAAGTGAATTAAAAGCAAATCCAGAAACAGACAAGAGGTTGTGAAAATGTGAAATGCATTGCCTCAGAAAGCCATAGATACAGAATCAATTGAAGTGTTTAAAACAGAGATAGGCACTTACTTGGAAAATAAGGCTATTAATGGATATAGAGAAAGGATAGGAATTGGGGAACAAAAAAAATAACTAACAGAATGATAGAGCAGGTTCTCAATCTTCAGGCGCCTGAAAGTCATTACCTTCACAAATGCCGAGAAACACTCTTCCCATGATGGACTGTGTTAGTGTGCCAAAGGTAGTTAAAATATCATTCGCACCACCTACTGTACAGTACCACCTACTGTCCATTGCCACACTCAGCCTCCACTTTTCCCCTCCCCCATCTTCCTTACAACATTAACGAAACTCCCACCAATGATCCAGCACACCTTTGGTGTTCCTGAGATTTGTAAAACACACAACGCTATTGCTTCCTAACCTCCCTCACCAATATCCAGTTAGCTGAGCCCTTATGAAACAAACGCAGCCCTGGTGTGAACACTCAAGCTAAGCCCATCTATGCCTTACTTTGGCATAAATATTCTATAAAAATATTAGTAAATCAAATCAATGATAAATGGCTGACTGAACTTCTCAAAGTAAGCAAATGCCCCTGTTTAGACAAGTGTTCTATGTTATTGAGGACGATAAAATTAACAAACACATCAAAATAGCTATGTTTTTAATCAATTGAAATGGGCACTCTACACGGTGTGGTATATTTTGCACCGCTTGCTAATGTTAGCGTTGGTATTAAGTGCAAACATTAGTGAAAATATACCCCCAGTCAGTGCTCACATGACAGAAGCAATCAGTGTTTTGACACTCAATCCTTTCACAAAGCTCCTGCAGATACTGATATTTTTAAACTGTACATAAGAGTTGGTTAGGATCAACCAAAATGTCTCCACAAAGTTTGTCAGACAGGAGTGAAGCCTAAAAGAGCCCATCCCCAAACCCCAGATTAGCCATTTGCCCACTGCCATTCAATTTGATCTGTACAAAACAGAAAAGCCTGTTTAATTCAATGTATTTAACACCAAATTTAAAAACTAGCTCTAGAATGAGCACAATGATTAGTCAGAGGACTGTATAAATACTCTGGAAAATTTACAAAAATCTATCAGAAGTTGAATTTACCTTCTTCGGTGGAGTTTCTCAGAATAAATAAGCAGATATTTAACTCTTAGGAGCTGGTTGTTTGTGACCACAAAATATTTTTGTGGAACATCCCCACCTTCGCTGTTTTTCACCCTCGCTCTTCGTCGGTCTATGCCACCAGGGTCTGGAATTAAGCTAGCAACATTCACTTACAAGCATTGGAGAATGTACAAAAACAGATAATTTACTTAAGAAATGAGAAAATCAATAGGTTTTTAAAGTGTAAATGTATCATGCATCACTGAGCCCAGGAGCTTCAAGTCTCTCAGTGTCACTAAAACTTGGGGCTGATATTAATTCTATAGGTGCAGCCTCGGGAGTGGTTTAGAGCAGTATACAGGCTTAAGACTATGTATAGGGTTGGCTTTTAAAATTTATATATTCAGGGAATCCCTTTCAAGGGAAAATTTGGTTTGCCTCAACATCTACGTGTCAGGAGACAATCAACATAGCAACAGGAGTAGGCCATTCAGCCCCTCAAGCCTGTTCCGCCATTCAATTAGATCATGGCTGATCTGTGCCTCAACTCCATTTACCCGCCTTTGTTCCATATCCCTTAATACCCTTACCTAACAGTTTTGAATTTTTCAATTGACCTAGCCTCAAAAGCTTTTTGAGGGAGAGAGTTCCAGATTTCCACTCCCCTTTGTGTGAAGAGCTTCCTGACATCACCCCTGAACGACTTAGCTCTAATTTTAAGGTTATGCCCCCTTGTTCTGGACTCTCCCACCAGAGGAAATAGTTTCTCTCTTATCTACCCTTTAATCATCTTAAACACCTCAACTAGATTACCCCTTAATCTTCTATACTCAATTATTGATAGCTTGATGAAAGCAAGCACAGATACAAAAGCAGGAATTTCCTGTACAGGTACAACAGTCACGGCTTCTTCTTGTTGACAAACTATTTATCCTAAGATTAGAAATAAATGATACCTTTCCCTTTAACTTGGCATTTAACATCTGGATGGTCAATTATCTCACAAACTGCAACACAGCTAAGCACAGGTCCCAGAATGCTCTGATGCCAGCCGTTACCATGGGGACTGTAGAGAAGAGCCAAACTCAGGTCACTGGTAAGGTATGTTCCTTCCCCAAAGAGAGAAGTCTATGAAGAGAAGAACAATATTTGAACATACACAAACCTTCAGCACAAGTGAACAAAGCTAAAATAGCACCTTTCTGTCCTTTTGCAAATTTTTTTTTAAGTAATTAGTGTCAAAAGGGTGAAGGCACATGGGATTAGGACTGCTGCTCATGTGGAGGGTAAACACCAACATGGACTGGTTGGACCAAACGACCTGTTTCCGTGTTGTAATTTCTATGTAATTCTATGTTCCTTTACTGATGTAATCAGTATTTATTTCTTACCAATTTTAAGGCCTAGGGTAAGCAAGAAGATTAATGGTTGAATATACCAGGTGGAGAGGATGTCAGAGAGATGGTGCAATATGGGAACGAGTAAGAGAGAAAGTGAGACTGAGGTCAAGCCAGGAAGGACCTTGGAGGGGTGGTGGGTGGGGCGCTGGGCCAGGGAGAAATGTGGGAGGTGAGTGTTGGGGTCTTCCTGGGATTAATAGGGCTTTGGGGCAGCTGGGCTGTAGCAACAGATGGGAGTACTCGCTGAGTGGGTTGCAAAGCCCAGGAGTACTTCGGGGGTGAGGTAGAGGAGAATGGGGATGGTGTCGAGGAGTAGTCAAGTAGGAGCATCAATTAGCAACGCTAAAGCTGCTGCTTGAACCCATCCTAATTATTTTTTGTTATAAAAGGAGATTTAATGTTCCAAATCAGTGATGTTTAAGATCTCACAGAGCCTATAATGATGGAATGCTCCTTTAAATAAGTAATGTTTGAAACCATGTTATTCCACGCATGAAAAAGAAATGTGAATTTCTGACCTTGTTTAGATGACACTGTAAACCACTATGAATTATAGAATAAAAATTCTCAAGCCGGCTCCCGTGAAATGCATAGATGAGATCTCGGTCTCCTTTGGTTTCCTCAAACTTGGCATTCATCTGATCGCAATAAACTATCTCAAACAGGAAGTCCGGGGTAGCAGCAGAGGATGTTGTGAACCCAATGAGTTCCTGGATTTCTTCATACTAGAACACAAATAAGATCTCCTGTAAAAATTACTGTTGCAAAAATATCATGAATACTGGGGGGGTATCGGGGTGAGATAAGTAACATTTTATTTCTCCCCTTCCTGGTCTGCACTCTGCACCTCCCTGACAAAGTGTAAAACCTGCAAACTTACCACGTGGGAAATCATCAGCTTCAATCACTAACTTACCACTCTGGAGTACAGATGCTCCTCTGAGAAGATGCATTTCCTGCCAATACAGCAAAGTACAACCCCCTTCCACAAAAACCATGTGGACAAAACATGTGTGGGCCATGTTCCAGTCAAAACAGGTAATGTACAGACTAACAAGGGTTTTCTTCCATCTGACTGGCCCCCAAAATTTACATAGCAAATGACCCAAATCCACAAGATCCCTCACTAGTTCTATGCCAATTCTAATTCTAATTCTTTTATTCAGTTGAATAAATAGAGCAAACACAGGGGTATCAACAAATGCAGCCATCAATAAGATTATCGATCCAGTACATTAATGAAAATTCTTTTGACATGTCAAAATGCCAGCAGCAGGATCTCAATTTCTAGTTAAAAATCAACAGAGAATTAAAACACGTACAAGGGATGAGTGAAATACCCCAGTGCTATTCTACAAAATCAAAACTAAATCTAAAAGGAATTCTGCAGCAAGTCACAGTTCCATTCAAACAAACAGGATGGCTACACCCATACGCCAGGATTCACCAATACTTCTGCAATTGTAACTCCATCATGTGCCTCTCTAAACAGCATACTGTGCACATCACTGTGCACTGTAACTGAAATGTGTATAGGGTGATGTCAAAAAGCACTTCTTTACACAAAGGGTAGTGGAAATCTGGAACTCTCTCCCTCAAAAAGCTGTTGAAGCTCGGTCAATTGAAAATTTTATAGATTTTTGTTAGGCAAGGGTTACGGAACCAAGGCGGATAGATGGAGCTAAGATACAGATCAGCCATGATCTAACTGAATGGAGGAAAAGGCTCCTGGGGCTGAATGGCCTACTCCTGTTCCTATAAGCTCTTGTGACTCAGTAGTTCTACAGACATATTTTAGTGACATGCAGGTTATGCCCTGTAGACATTTGAGAAAAAGACATTACACGCTTGCAAGATTATTCTGTGATTCCTGGTGCAATAAAATTTCCTTTGTTGTCCAGGATACCCAGGTACCCATCACTGCAGCAAAGTATCTGAGGCAAACAGCTGCCATTATAACTGAGTGCCAATTATAGACATTCTTTACTGTAGGAAATTGCAATATATTTGTTTTTTAATTTCACATACATGCAAAACTGTCTAACAGCTAGTTGAAAGTTTTGAATAAAGCAATCAAAAACAAGGAGTTCTTACCCCCTCTTTTCCCAAACTTTTGATGGTTAGATTTTTTGACAAACAGACCCAGCTTAGAAGTTCTAAGGTTCTTTTGTGTGGGATTGTTCCAGAGTGTAGCAGCTGTTTTAAATTTGGCAGATTCTGGGCATCAGCAAGCTGTAAGGAGACAAAATCTGTCAGTATAAAAACATACCACATAGTATGCTGCACAGTTCCTTTAATATTCTACACAACTACGAGCTTAGAGATTAACTATTTAATAGCAGAGAAATCACTACCATACCTACTGTACACCTTACCCAACATACTTGAATACTACATAATAACAATATCATCAGCTGTACAACCTCATTGTCATCTGCACATCACTACCTAGATCACATAGTGTACAATATTAATTCTACTTCACTGAGACCCTGTGATATAAATTATCAGCATCTGCTATTCCATACTATCATGTAATGTATAACATTATCTGCTGGCACATCGCCATCTACTATCGAAGCTCAGTAACACCTACAACAATTTGCATTTATATAGCGCCTTTGACATAGTAAAAACATCCCGATGCACTTCATAGGAATGTTATCAGACAAAATTTGACACCGAACCACATAGAGAAATATTAGGACAGGTGACCAAAAGCTTGGTCAAAGAAGTAGGTTTTAAGGAGGGTCTTAAAAGGAGGAGAGGTAGAGATATTTAGGGAGAGAATTCCAGAACTTAGGGGCTAGGCAACTGAAGCACGGCCGACATAGGTGGATCAATGAAAATCTGGGATGCACAAGAGGCCAGAATTGGAGGAGTGCAGAGATCATGGAGGGATTTGAACACAAGGATGATAATTTTAAAATGAATGGTATCACTAATACCATGCGCTGTAGAACACAAGATAGATACACAGGAGGAAGCTCACATGGCCCAATTAAACTCCTCTATCCAAAATAAAAAAAAACTACATTCTCCCCATCACGTTATCTAACTGACTCTTGATTGAGTTTAAATTTTTCACCTCCTCTAACCTACTTTGAAGGCCATTCCCAGTGTTGATCATTCTTTGTGTGAAGTTCTTCCTGACATTTGTCCTAACTTTCCCTTTCACCAGTTTATGGTATGCCCTTTTGTCCCGGTATCGTGACATACCTTGAATTAGTGCTCCAGATTAAATGCCAATTAATATCTTTTCACTCCTACAAGGTCCCTGCTCAGTTGTCACCTTTCAAGGCAAAAGAGACCCAGCTTTTCAATCTTTCTTTATAACCGAATCCTTTGACACTAGGGATTGGCCCCGTGGCCCCTCTCTACACTGTCTCCATAGTTCGAATGCTCCCCTTACGGTGGCCATAATTGAATACAGTACTCAAGGTGCGGACTGACTGGGGCACGGTACAGTTTTAGCATGACCATCTTCTAACTCATGTTCAACTGATCTAGCAGTATAATTAAGCATTTTATTCACCCTATGGTCTATAGCAATTTGATATGTTAAGTGCCAAATCTATTACATCTAGTTTACTTACTGCTTCATCTTTACGTATTTCTACACCATCTATAACATTCTTGTGACATCCATTTTATTCTGCCAATTTGTGGTACCTTGCACTTATCTGTATTGAACTTCATCTGCCAGTGATTTACCCAACTACAGGTTTTATCTATCTCTTTTTACGGATTCCTTTCTGCTTTATCTATCTCAATAGCTGCCCTTGTTTATTAACATCTGTGTACTTGATCACTTTGCTTTGGGATCCTGTATCAGTCTTTCTTGTAAATTAGGAACAGCAATGAACTCTGTGGCATTCCAATCAGTACTTCTCTCCAACATTGTTGCCCCAAGTTCTCGCTACCATCTGTCCTGCGGCCAATTCCAAGATTTTACGTTGGGATTCCCACTGCTTTCAGCTTCACTAGCCTTTCACAAGAAACTTTATCAAATACTTTTTGGAAATCTAAATACACCATGTCATATTCACAGTCCTACAATCCACCTTATATATCACCCTACACAAAGCACTTTATTTAACTCTCTTCCCTTCCCCCAAGTGAAACATCTTTGTAAAACATGCCTTAAGTTTACCCTCCAAATGAAGTGTCTCCCTGTATAAAATGGTTTATATTTACCCTACAAGAGCAACACCTCCCTGCATAATTTTCCTTATACTTAATGAATGCAATGTGTAACTATAACATGCCTAATATTTAACCAGAGAGTAACATCTCCTTGTATAATAAGCCTTAATGTTACCCTCCGAGAGAAGTGTCTTCTTGTATAAAGGGTTTATGTTTATCCTGAATCCAACGTTTCACTTTAAATCATGCCTTATATTTACCCTCCGCACGTAACATCTCCCTGTATAATTTACCTCTGAAGATCCTCTTCTATGGCACACTTTCATACAGTTCCTAAGAAACAAGTTATCAGGTTCTTTGACTATTACAGCAGTCATTTCTCACCAACCCTGCTGTAATTGATACTGAGGAATCTATTTGCAATGTGGCTTTTTTCATTAAAAAATTACTTCAAACCAAACATGAAGCAATAAAATACAGCACTGAAAATGTTAAAACTCAAAACTTAGCAAGATGTCAAATTACTACTTGTCCTGAAATTAGATAAAACTATCACATGGCTTATTCATTTATTCTCAATTTCTCAAGTTGTAGCCAGCCTACAAATTCTCCAACTGGTCCTTGCACGGTTCTGCAAGGTGGAGATTCAGTTTCTGCAGCTACTCATTTTTAAAAAACAAATACTGGTTTCCAAACATTTCAATGTGCACCTGGAGACATGAAGTCAGTGAAAACAAGAGTGGATTTTTTTTAAAATCCTTATGCTGAGATGTTTGAATGTCCATCACCCAAACATGCCAATGATAAGTCTAGTGGAATAAATCAAGTCTGTGCCACAACCTGATTCTCCAATCCTGTTTCTTAAATGGCAGCAGGGTTTTGCCTCCACTAAACTATCTGGATGTGGAGATGCCGGTGATGGACTGGGGTGTGCAAATGTAAGGAATCTTACAACACCAGGTTATAGTCCAACAGTTTTATTTGAAAATCACAAGCTTTCGGAGGCTTTCTCCTTCGTGATTTTCAAATAAAACTGTTGGACTATAACCTGGTGTTGTAAGATTCCTTACAATTAAACTATCTGGAATTCCATTCCATCTGTTGATCACTCCTGCCTTTTTTCCCCCTTATTTGAACCTGTATCTTCTCAAAATCCAATTTAAAGCAATATTCCAGATTTATCTTTCCCACTGCCGTAACTATCTTGGACACCTTTAAAAGATCACCTCTCAGTCGCTTTCTTTCCAGACTGAAAGGCTCAAGTATCTCCTCCTAACTCAGATCCCCCCCCCCCCGGACATGATCACACCGCTGAATTGACAGATCGCCAACCCATCACTTTGGTCCCGGGGCCTGAGCCCCAAACACTCACTAATTCATCGAAGTCCTTGTTTTCCCCGCTGAAGTAAACGGACGGGAAGGGCCTGAGCACCGAGTCCCGCCGGTAGCTCTGCAGGGCGGATATAAAGAGGCTGCACTTGAGGTCGGCGGCCAGCAGGTCTCTTCTCAGGCTTTCTTCCATCGCCTCCCCGAGCCCCCAGCCGCCGTCGCCTTCCATACTTCCCCCGGGAAGACGTGAAGCTTCACACCACCAGCATCGAGCAACTAGGCCGCATCCGTGCTTCGACCTCCGTAACCAAGCACCGTTCCGGTTCCGGGTTAGGATTCTCTCCACAGCCACCAGTAACCATGGTTACAATTCAGAAGCAAATCCCATTACTGCACAATAATGATTCCAACAAAATAATTCGTTTGATACAAGAAGAACGGACAAATCTTCACTTAACCCTCAGACTGCCAGCAGGTCTAGAGAAATTGCAGGTTCCCTCAGCCAGTCATGCTTTAAAAATACTCAGCTCATGCCCAGTGACAGTGAAACAAACACTAGTACTACAGTAATAAAACTACTCAAATATCAGGATTAGCTCTTTATATTGATCCTAGACTACAAAAATAAACCCTGTCTTCCCTTTCCCCTCATCTCTCTTACAAGTCTGTCTCTCCTAGTTGTACTATTCTTATTTTACTTTTACTGTTACTCCTTCTGATTAATCTTAAATGGGGTTAACTTCCAAATCCACACAGGTTTGCTCTTGTGATTTATCTTTGATAGGCTGAAAACCAGGGCCAATGGCCAGTTTTTCAGTAAACTGAATGCCAAAAATTAAAGATTGATGTGGACAAATCTTTGATGCTACCAGATTAATCATTTATGAGCAAAAATGTGCGAATTCAGAAAGGGCTGCTATTGGACATATTATCTTGTCAGTGGTTCCTGGAATCTAATTACACCCAGACCAGATAATTCTTCTGTGGAATGGTAAGGGCTAATAGTGCTGATTAAAGGTTTGGTTTAAAGTTATGTGACATCATAAGGTATTACCAGAGCTATCAACATTGGGCAAAAGCTTTGTTTGAGATTTTCAGTTGTGAGTCAGCCATCTACCTGAGATTCCATTTCATGCCAAAAAGATGAACATCGTTAAAATCAGAAAGCTGCATCCTCTACATGTGCTGCAGGTAGTGGCCTGTACTTGCTTTGATCCGTGTTCAAGTCATTGATTTATTTCTGTTATCATTAGAGTGACCTAGTCATGTCTCTTGATAACAGTGGTAACATGCACACTTATAGTGGGAGGCTAAAAAGCAGCACTCCAGACATATAATTGAGTATGCATATGTGGATCTCTGCTTTATCCAACTGTACATTAATATATGCAAGCAACAAAAATGTAGCTTCTGTTTGTATCATAATGAAAATACAGACTCTTTTCGCTTGCACAAAGGATACTGGATAGCTCCAACAAAAAAATGAAAAAGAAAGCACCTAAGTTTGCAATCGGAAGGGGAGAGTGTGGGAGATTGCAATCTCAGATATGGAGTGCAAGAGCTGGTAAGCTTGCCTTATCTCTAACCTCCCCAGCTGCCCATGCTGCTGTTTCACATTACACTGCATCATACATTTTCAAAAAAATTGCTCTGAATTGGTCTTCCCATAGTTCAGACAAGAGGTGTGTGTACATTGTGTGAGGGTGATGGGGGGAGGGGGAAGATATTATTCACAATTCCTAATCTAAGGACACTGGAAAACTAAATGGTATACATATTATTTAATCCACAGTACTTGCTGCAGACTACGTGTTTGCCTTATCTTAGCAAGGCACATGCATCAGGCTCCATTCACTAAAATATTATTTGCAAAAACATTCAATTTGCTACTCTCAATACAGCCTAAAGGGCCTTAATTTGGAAGACTACATATGGCTTAACCCCATCTTTGCTCACACTTTTTTCTTCACTCATGATGGAGGAGAGTAGTGCTGCTCTTTAGTACATTTGATGTAATACATCACAAGAAGAAAAAGGCTAATTGGTCATAACATGCAATCCAACTTACATATCTTGTCGTACACATTTACACATTGGCAAACCTGACACATTACGTTCTAAATAGATAGCTCATTTAACAACCATGTAATACATCCCTGTTTACACACATTACACAAAGTCTAGAAATTATAATCACCTATTTTCCTAGGCTCACAACTCAAGCTATCAAACTATTCCACAGATCAGAGAAGGCAGTAAAATCATGGACTCTATCTAATGGTTAAAGTTACAAGAAAAAGGTGAGTTGAAAACCACGTCTTCAGTTATATTCTGGTTTCTTCCTGAAGACGTTGCTTTATAAAGATGTGAACATATAAGTCTATCAATCAATCTTTTCTGAAGAAGCTATTTCCCCACTGTTCACTCTTCCAAGGCCCATCACTTTGGTTACAATCAGAAATAGAACAATTTCCAGCCAAGCATTCACTCACTCATACTGTAAAATAAAGAAATACGAAATTCATAATAGTTTTTGAGAATTAAATTGCAAGTTATTAATGTGAAACGGTAGAAAGAAATGATACATTACAAAAGTGACCATGAAGCTATCGGAGTGTAGTAAAAAAATACAACTCGTTCACTAATATCCTTTAGGGAAGGAAACCTGCATGCCTTACCATATCTGGCCTATATGTGACTTCAGTCCCACGCCAATGTGGTTGACCCTTAACTGCCCTCTGAAGTGGCCTAGCAAGCCACATAGTTGTATCAAACTCTGAGCAACTAGGCATTGGCAATAAATGCCAGCCTTGCCAGTGATGCCCTCATCCCGAGAATTAATTTTTAAAATGCAGTTATTAACTGCAGTCCCACAGACACTGAAATTTATATTTCTTACAATATTGTGTCTTCCATTATCTTTATGAGTTATGTAGGCTCCATAGGATGCTATGCAAAAGTGTGATAATGCAAAGACATTTCAGATTGGAAGAGGAAGCAAATGCACTGTAGTTTAAGGAATATTGACAATGGAAAGAAAAATATAAGTGGTCCTTTCTCTTGAGAGAAAGAGAAGAAAGCAGAAATGCTCACAAATATTTTGTTCACCAAAAAGGAATAAAATACATAGGGAAATAGCTAACAGTAGGGCAAATCATTTAGAAATTGGAAATAGTAATGATTATCTGGATGCAAAGAGAATATTATTTACCACCAAGGGGAAGAATGATGCTGTCAAGCATAGGCTGAGCCAGATTTGTTCTCTTATCTTAGGAACATATCTGGCTGATGCAATTATTTCCAGCAACTGTGAGAACTGCGATTCCTTTCAGCAGTACAAGGTAATCAGGTTTAATATTCGTCCTTGTACCTGAATCTTCTACAGAATTCCCAGGATCAGATGGAATGAAAATATGAAGAAATACCCCCCCACCCCCCATAAATAAGAGATCATTGAGGTTTCAACTCAGTGTCTTGAATGGTCTGAAAATTGGCCAACAGATTACAGCTATCCAGTCTGATGTGGAGATGCCGGTGATGGACTGGGGTTGTACAAATGTAAGGAATCTTACAGTCTGCACAGAGAGCCCTGTGTATGTCGTCCTTCCTCAGAAGATCTACCACCATATTCTGCATTACTGCCACATTTTGCACAAGTGTGATCTGATATTGGTGACACAATGCCAGACATGGAGGGTGCCCAAAGAATGTAAGGTCAATTTACACAACCACCCCATTTTATTGACAGACCATTGAAAGAATTGGATTACCACTCACACAGATTGAATTCCAGTCAATTTACATTTCAACTGCCTTTTGTATAGGTCTATAGATGATTCCAGTCCCGGTGAGACACATACCATTGTGAGACATGAAAGCAGGATCTATAAATAGATCCTACTTCTCTCTTGACAACCTGACTCCAAAGGCTCGCACTCAGTACGTGCAAGTCGTGCAATTATCAAAGCAATCCTGTCTTTAAAGAGCATCTTTCTCACCAATCCTGTCTTTAAAGAGCATCTTTCTCACCAATCCTGTCTTTAAAGAGCATCTTTCTCACCAAGACTGTCTTTAAAGGGTTGAAATTATTTGAAGCTATGGGGGGTTTTTTTGGCGGGGGGGGGGGGGGCTCCTTCCTTCTATGCATTTCACACCAGTCCGATAACTGAGTGGCTTCCTCTTTTTCATTATAAAATCTCACTCTTGCTGAAGGCAGGGGGTATATCAGTGTATATTTTTTTGGAGGGGTGGGGGGGGGGGGGTGCTAAAGGAAGTGTTGTAAGAAGTTCCTAAAGCTTTCTGACTGTGTCTCCAAGCTGCTGTTGGGGAGGGGAGGGAATCTCAAGATTATTCCTCCTGCCACATTTGGACAGAAAATCTTCAGCGTCCCCAACCCCAATTTTATTCCCCTCTCCTGCAGTCTCTGCATCTCTCCTTCCTGACTGTGATTGACAGCGGCGTTCGGACCCCGGGCGGTTTCCAATAGCAACCGGTGAGGCTCTCTGTGTCGCGCGTGCGCTTGCTGCAGCTCTGCTGACTCCAGGACCGGTTTCTGTTTTTCTTCTCCGAAGTACGGAGGCAGACGGTGGGTCCCCTGAAGTTGTAAAGTGGTCCGAGAAGGGGGAATTGAGAAGAATGCAGTGAGTGCCATTTGCCAGTCCCTGTTTTAGGTTGACGGGGGAATAAGAAAGGCTGGCAGGTATGAAGAGCAAGAATGAAAGTTTAAATTCTGGGCAGAACAAGGTTAAAGTCACGAATCAGAAATGGCTTAGTAAAGCTCGAAGCTAAAAGTCATTTAGTAGTACTTCACACTAAAAGCTGTTGGAATTATGGAACAAACAGTCTCACACTTGGCTGAAGCATTCAACAAAAATAAATCAACAGGTTCCTGGTTCAACACAGAGTTACTTGATGCTGAAGGAGCGAGGAGATAAAAATGACCCGGGTAGACCTTTTACATCAATCAAAATAATTGGGTGGGCCGAAGAAATGGACTGCTATTTTTTCAGTGCTTTTTGGCAGGAGTACCTAGAAATTGTATACGTATGTGTAATATAAGTTTGGAAGATAATGCGACAAGAAGGCAAGGAGTTTTGTAGGTTCTTTTGGGTTTGATGTAGGTTGTGACACATATTGTATGTAAACTGAATAGGGATTTTAATTCTGACCTTACCAGATCCTGACCTGCCATCCCCCATTTACCTGAGGAATAAGCCTCACTTACACCAGTGGGTGAAAATCACAACAATGAATTCTCATCATCGTGTTTTTGACGCTATAAAGTCACAACATCAAAGTCTCCCCGTCTTGCACCCTTTAAGTAGCACTTGAATGAGCTGCTGTCAGTTCCCCCCCCCCCCCCCAGTTGCTGAACAGGTTGTCACATCTTCTAATCTCAGTGTTGAAGAATTCTACATGTATGTATTCCTAAAAGCCATTTTTAAAGTTGTATTTTATTTTTACTGCTGAAAGCAATGCTTTTTGGTTACCCAGATAAGTGTTCTAAGTCTGATATCATAAAGGTAATGAGACAACATCTGCAAAGCTGTTTGGCTTTATCAGCAAAAGGGGGAGTTGAATTCTGAAAAATCTTCAATTAATTATGATGTTTTGTCCAAGTCAAAGGATGACAGTCTCTTTCAGAGTACCAAAATTGTGAATTAAGCGAAGAATGATGAATGAGGAAGAAAGTAATGATGCCTACTTGTAGGATCTTCTTTCTCCTTCAAATTTAGTCATCCACCACAAAGAAAATTCCATGCCTCCTGCCATTTTCTTTGCTAGGTATCATGTAGATATTAAGAAAAAACTATTTTATATTATTTCCAGTTTCTGAAAATAAGTGGGAGAGTCCGATAGAGTATTACCATGATGTGATAGAATCTAAAATGTCTTGATGTTATTTTGGCCGTAATTCTTTTTCTCTTTCCTTTTTCTGGGGGCAGCATGGACATACTCCTGAGGTTTACGTAAGATGATTTCAGTTGAAAGATGAACAAGGCCCCACAGGTAACGAATCTTACTTTCTATGGGCACATGGAGGTCCAATTAACACAATATTCAGCCTAATTGCAAGGGCACATGAAAGTGTATGTGCCGCAACCTATGTCTAATAAACTTTTCTCCTCCTGATGCCTTGTTGATTGCCCAAGGATAGCACTTCTGACTTTCCAGTTTTATTTGTGGGTTTTTATTCTTAACAGAATATCTGTTTATTTTATCAGGAACACCCAAGAGCTGCTTATGTTTATTGCACGTTCTCCCCCAATCCACAGAGGACTTTATTCGTACATTCAGGTAGCAAATGAAATCACTGAAGCTTCACACAGTTCACAGTCCAAAACTGAGGATGAGAATGTTGGAAATGGTATCAGAAAGGATTTAATAGACAGCTGGCACTTTGTGGCACCACACCCAGGTGCACTGTGCAAATGCAGACTAGGAAACCTGGAAGATGAAACAATTTGGTGATACGCAATTCAAATGTACATAGAGATTCCATTCAGAAATATTACCAAACCCAAATGCTTTGCTTTACAATCCAAAATGAGTGGTATTACCATCAACCCTGATCACAATGTAAGGAGATCTTCAATGCAGACAGACAGTGGGGTTATCTCAGATTCATCTGACAACAAGTTTGAGCCACGTTCAAGCAGCCCGAAAGAGCTTGAAAAAATAAAATATACAGGTGGGACTGAAGTGGAAAGGGCACACAGCTCCAGAGCTAGCCAACGTGGAGATTACTCTGATCAACAGATAAATGAAGGAAAATCTGCAGAGGGGAAAAGCCCTGGAGTTGGACTGGATATCACACGTAGTTTATCTACTCCGAGGCTTTTAATAGTCTGTAATAAAGTTAAACGTTGCTCTGATATTACAGGTGTATCGTGGCCACACGTGACTGTGGTGAATTATACATATGAGTCCTCTACACTGGATTCTATTTCAGCACAGGTTGCTGGGGCTTTAAATGGAAAGAAAGTCAAATCGGTCGCCTTCATTTTTCATAATCAGCAAGATGCGATTCCTATCTGTGGTGCTGGAGAGACTCAGACACTTACACCAATTTCTCTCCATGAGCATTTGGCTCTGCGCAGATTTTTTAATAATATTGTGACCAGCCACTTGGATGTGGAGAAATCAACGGCCAGCATGGACTTCCTGGGCTGTACCGCCCTAGTGACTGCAGACCTGGAGGCAGTCCAGAGAGAACTGGAGACTCTGACAGGTATATTGTAGATATATTTATGTTGGACATTCTAATATTATACTTGTCATTTACATATAAGAAATTATTTTTTGTCCTCAGAATTGGAGGAACGCAGAGTTCTCAGAGCATTGTAGGGCTGGAAGAGATTACAGAGGAAGGGAGGGCCGAGGCCATGGAGGAATTTGAACGCCGGGATGAGAATTTTAAATTTGAGACATTGCAGGGAGTCAATGTAGGTCAGCGAGTACAGGGGTGATGGGTGAACAGGACTTGGTGTGAGTCAGGATACAGACAATAGAGCTTTGGATGAGCTGAAGTTTACAAAGGGTAGAAGGTGGGAGGCTGGACAGGAGATCAATGGAACAGTCGAGTCTGAAGGTAGCCTTGGCAAAACTCATGAAGCCAGTCATTCCTTCAGTCTGTGAGTATATGTAGTGTGCTGTCTGTCAGCACAGAGCCTGACTAGCACAAGGTAAATCAGATGAATTTCTTCTCTAAGAGTCACCTCGCTATTATTATAATGAATCACTGGGTTATATCCCATTGTTAACATTAATGATTGAGACATTTGAGTTATGTGCTGAAATTGTCATCAGAGTTGATTAGTTCATATATCTGGCACCTGTGATTGGAGCTACTTCTCTGATGATTGGTGCTATTGATTGGTATCCTGCTGTTCCACTGCTGCTTCAAGTCTGGGGTAATACTTTTCCCCCTGCATTTCATTGTGCATTATCTCTTTATGTACCTGAGCTTTCATTCACGTATGAACCTTCCAATGTAGTTTGGTCTGACTAAATAAGCAAATAGCCCTTTCTGTCGTGGCACAAATTTCTTGATTGTTGGATTAGTCTGACTGAAGTTTGGTGCATTTCCTGTTTTAATTCCTCCAGCCTCCTCTCCAGTTCTCGTTTCCATCTGTAGTTCCACGCATTGCTCATCTGGCTTTGTCTGCAGGTCACTGTCACATGTCTCATTATCTTTATACGCCTACAGCTCTGGGCGACTTAGCTTGCCATCTGGTGCATTAGCTTCCCTAGTTACAGCAGCAGATGGAGTTCGGATCTTGACTCTCTCCCTCTTTTATCCAAAAACATCCATGAGATTGGGTAGGGTTTGGAGCCGCTTGCCACCTAGGGCTCCTCCATAGCAGTTTCTGTGTTCAATCCCCATCAACCACAGCTGCTTACCTTCAACCCTTTCGCTGAAGGAACTCTCATTATTAAAGCCACTCATCATGTTCTGGCTGAACATCCCACTTCTGACACCAAAATTATAACACCGTAAGTTCTGTTCGAGCGGTATGTAAACAAAGACACAAGTGAGCAAAGCTTTACAAAACGCAAGTTAGATGATTGCAAAATTCAAGACTCTCATTCCAGCAATTCTCTCCTGCTGCTTATGATCTGCCAGCTTTACTAATCTGACTACTGGGTTTTATATATTCTGGGGTCAGAGCTTCCCAGCATTTAGTCGCCTGTGCAAGCAGGAGAATCACACAAATATTTACACTGAGGAATCTTTTAATTATTTACCTGGATTATCAGAACTCAGGGGCAATAATTAACTCAAACATTCTGTAAAGGAAATAACTAACCAATTTTTAGCAAACCAGCTATTAATGTTTCCCTCAACTGTGAAAAACTCCCCATAATATGGAGCTCGTTATAATATTAATTGTATTATTGTATGCAGAGAAGTGTTCGGCTTCTAAATTAAATTCTCTCTACTCAGACTCCTCACAAGTCTTTGACAACAAAATTAAGGGTGCACTTAGACTGCAAAGTGGTTTAACCTTGCACTGACATGCTGTTGTAGTGTAAATGATGTAGCCTATATCCAGTGCTGGAGCCCCACCTAACACTGGAATGAACTGAAGTGAGACTCCCTGAGCGATGGAGTCTTGACTCTGGTTTGTTTTGGAGTCAGTTCTGGCCATAGGACTCGATTTTAGTGTCAGTGGGGTTTTAAACTTTGCTGCAATGCTAAACTTGTGGGGTGTGAAGGCAACATGATTGGTTTGTTTGTTTAATATGGCAGAGTTTTGAAAGCTAGCGAGATAATTGATCAGCAGTTATACAATTTCCCCCTACTAAAGCTGTAAAGTGATTGCCCTAATATATATTTATTACTCAATTAATTTTTATCATTTACAAATGTAGTTCTCAGTTGATTAGTATTAGTTAAATGGCCAGGATGGCACAGCTAAGTAACACTTCATGCAATCAGCTGACCTGCCCCAAGTTCACTTTCATTAACAGCTGTGGGATAAACCCAAAATTGATTCTGCTTCAAAAATGCTTCTGGAAATAAATTATTGACCAGAGCTAATGATTATTTCTATTCCACTATGAGTTGCTCAAAGAATTGTGATACCATTCCCAAAGTATCTGCTGCGTTCAACTGTAGTATCATTCCAATCTTCGCATCTCGTTAAGTAACTACTTCGGCTTTGCGTCGTTAAGCATCTCTATGTCTCTGATGATTAAATTAGACATTGGGAGAGATTTTATCGAACCAGTGCTGGCAGGTTGTAAGCCTGCACTGAGCTCCTTCTGTACAGTAGGAGATAGATTCTAGGTTGGAAAACCCCCCCCGGTGAGGAAGAGGAAAGTAACTCGCAACGAAGCTCCTTGATGGTTTAGCAGGTGAAAGCCCTGCCTGGTGTGACACTAAGCCATAGAGGCCAGAAGAGCCCGAGTTTGATGTGCGGCATGGGCTGATCTAGCTGATCTCAGTTGGGTCACCAGTTAGGATGCAACCATTGAATTCAGGACTCCAGCAACAGGAAAAGTCAGCCAAGATTTGCAATCCCTGTTGCTCGTCAGTGCCCCTGCTGGAAAGTGCAAGCATGTGAATGGCATAGAAATTCGCATGGTTTCAGAAACGCTCGGGCCCAGTGGGCGAAAATGCCCACTCACCCACGGCTATGGTGGTGGAGTGGGGAGGCAGGTTTTCGGAGGTTCACTGTCTAGAATCACGTATGAAGAATGTCGTTAGGGCAAGTTACTGGGGGTGGCCGATGATCATGGAACAATACTCCAGCAAAAACAGCACCCTTAGGAAAGGAGGGAAGGAAACCGGGGGACAAAACAAATGACTCACAGAGCACTAATTACAGATCAGGCCTTTTAATAGAAAAGTAAAAAACTATACCCCAGTGACTAACGATAGTGTAATTCCAGGTAGCCAATAGCCTTGCAAATTAGACCTCCCCGGTTCCACTTCGCTATGTGGCTATTCTGAATTTTACAAGGTGTAACAGATTAATATCTGGCCCAAAAGCACTGAACGTATAATGGTGTAAAAGTAGAAATTGTCTGTGTCAATCTGCTCGTGGGCTCATACATAGTTGGAAAAAATAACTTCTTGGCATTCAGGCACAGTAGTCTTTGAAAGAAAAGAAAGTCCAAATAACTTGAGCTTACTGTCTGTTTAATTCTGAGCAGTCAGACTGAACTGGGTGCTGTTAATGTACACAAGGTTGTGTGTTGTGGAAGAACAGCAGGACACGTGACTATATGGTTAGTGGAAGTGATGTAGCCTCTCAAAGGTAATGTGCATTATATTGTGTTGGTGAATCATATTCCTATTCCAGGGCTCATTCGATTAGTATTAAGTATGTATAACGAATCAGCTGATGCTAATGCCTTTTTACGATTCATATTTTTATATATATTTTAAATATTTTGTTTATTTATCTTTTATATGATATATGATAACTATTTCCTGAACTACAATCAAGTATCTGGGCCATTACAAGCACTTTTCATTCACATTTACTTTTTCACGAAAGTAAATGAACTAAATAAAACATGGAATTAGAACAGTTAGCACATTCTTTCCCTCCACAATGAACTGTGGATTTAGCTGGTGAAGGATACTGCTGATGGCTGTCCTCACATTGGGAGGCAGAGGAAGTATGCTCTGGGTAGCATTTGGTGTAAAGATCAGTCTTGAGGCAACAAATAATAATGGTGGAAGGGATAGGGTATGGCAGATACCAAAGAGAGCAGTATTTTAAAAACCACCTGGCTTTGTCCCGTAAAGTAGGAATATAAGCATCTGCATTTCTAAACGTGGAATATGCTAAAGAAAAAATTGTTTGAACAAAGTGCTAGATACTGGACACAGAGTGGCTAATTTAGACAAATCCCAATGTTCTTTGAGAATGCCTTGATAGGAACAATGTTAAATAATTTGAATGAAGTGTACTTTTTCAGTCTAAGGCATAGAAAGCTACCTAAGGAGGAATAAAACAAATTGGTCTTCAGTCCTAATTTATGATAAAGCTGGTGTTCATTAAAGAAATCTGGATTCTGCTCTTGAGTTAATGTTTTGAAAATAATTTATTTTATAATTAAGCTCACAGTAGATATGCTTCTGGGATCCAGACCTGTTAATTGTACTAATCAGTAGGATGCATAGTCCTAATGAGTTTAATTTACCAATTAGTAATGTTAACATGCTAACTCTACACTGTACCTTAATTACAAGTCTGTAGGGCACTTCAACCTCGCAGTTACACTGCTGGCTCCAAACTGCTGTAATTAGAGATTTAGGGCTTTTCGTGAAAAAGTAAATGTGAATGAAAAGTGCAACAGAGTCCTCCCTCCCCCTTCCCCCTCCCCACCTCTTGCCTGGAGCAAATGGAGTTGGAACAGTTAGCACATTCTTACCCTCCACAACGAACTGTGGATTTAGCTGGTGAAGAATACTGCTGATGGCTGTCCTCACATTGGGAGGCAGAGGAAGTATGCTCTGGGTAGCATATGGTGTAAAGATCAGCCTTGAGGCAGCAAATAATAATGGTGGAAAGGAGAGGGTATAGCAGGTACCAAAGAGAGCTGTACTTTGAAAACCATAGAAACATAGAAAATAGGAGCAGGAGCAGGCCATTCGGCCCTTCGAGCTTGCTCCGCCATTCAATATGATCATGGCTGATCCTCTATTTCAATACCATATTCCTGCTCTCTCCTCATATCCCTTGATGCCTTCTGTGTCTAGAAATCTATCTATCTCCTTAAATATATTCAGTGACTTGGCCAACACAGCCTTCTGTGGTAGAGAATTCCACAGGTTCACCACCCTCTGAGTGAAGAAATTTCTCCTCATCTCAGTCCTAAATGTCCTACCCCATATCCTGAGACTGTGATCCCTCGTTCTAGACCTTCCAGCCAGGGGAAACATCCTCCCTACATCCAATCTGTCTAGCCCTGTTAGAATTTTATATGTTTCAATGAGATCCTGGCTTTGTCCCATAAAGTAGGAATTTAAGAATTCTCTTTATTTGTATTGGACATTGAGCCTTGCACTGCCACCAATGTCATTAGTGGAAATGGTTGTTGTTTATGTTTCTATTTTGTGTGCATATACACCTTGCTTTATTAATTGTTTGCACTCATAATGATGCAAAAAAAGCTGACCCACAATTTTCTTTTGCAGGCGTTCCTGTTTGCATGGCAAGAAACCTGCTGGGCAGTGAGTTACAGGCAGGTCCAAACCAGGTGCTAGATGGGGTAAAGATGCACGTCTTAGATCTTTACTGTGAAAGTGATAAACTGAAGCGCCCACACCCGCAAACATTGGCAGAGTTTGAAAAGATACACATAGTAGGAAAAGGTGAGGTCAGGGAACAATACTGGATAGAACAGTAAATAGTGGCATGGACAGTGTCTGCCTTTACAACTTGACATAGACCTTATTTTCAATTTTAAAATTGCGACGTTGATGAAGTATTTTTCAGTCACAGATTTGAACATCCTCACCAGCTACATGTTTGATGATAAACTATTGTGACTTCAGCTCAAATGGTTCAGTCTGTTTGATTTTCATCACAGCTTTGGGGATTTTCAGTTTGATGGTCAGGGAGTTGGGTAGGGGTCAATGAGTGAAACTGATTCTGATAGTCATGTACCCTTGTACATATCACAGCAGCATTATTGAATTGTTTCACTAGGGTAGACGAAAATAAATCCTACACGAATCGTGTGAAGATTAAGTTTTCTATGCCAGAGAGCAGATATTTCATAAGAGCCCGTGTCCTTGTTCTGGCAGGAGCCTATGGGACAGCTGTTCTGTATCGGAAGAAGGATGATGACTCGCTGGTCATACTGAAAGAGATCAATATGCACGAGCTGAACCATATCGAGAGACAGAGAGCAATGAACGAGGTTCGTGTTTAGCTCCAGTGTATTTAAACCAGCCTGATTGTGCGATACACAGCTATAGAGTCACTGAGATAATAGGCAGTGCTGGTAATGGAAGGGAATATTGTGTTAATATGATATTTATATCCGGATCTGACTTTCTTAGAGCAAATGGCTCTAATCTATCTAATTAAACGTTTTGCAAATGGTGCCTGTTTGTAGGGCATGGTAAAGTGTTCATAGGGCATAGGAGATTGCATGACATAACCCACGGACTGTGAAGCTTGCTGCATGACTCAAATTTCACATCCAGTAAAATGCAACTGATCAAACTGTTATCTACAATGAAAAATAAGCCTGGTGGGGGAAGATCTGGGGCTGGAGGAACATCCACCCATCCCTTGGATGTGCCCCTCATCATGGCCTAAATGCTAGGGTCAGGGGCAGTAGCATCTATTGGGTGTGCACCGTGACATTTCCGGTGCTACTGGGGTGCCCGCCTCTGCGGGAGGAGAGGGATATCACTGCGGCACTTTACTATGGGTATAAGTGGGCCAACTCTGCTGGCTGAAGATCAGAACAAAAGCCCCAAGGTCTCCCAATTTCAAATTTGCCACTTTTCCAATGGCAATTGATTGTGGAAGAAACGGCCTTTATAATAATAGTAGACCCCACTTCCTCCAGGGTCAGGTCTTGGTCAGCTAAGATACCTGCTTCATGTAGTTATACATAGCAATGGGGGCAAAGGAAGCGGAACTGGCTAGATTTTCAGCCGATGACATCATCCTGCTAGCCCCCACCCTTCCACACAGAAGGGGGCGGGTGCAAGAAATTGCAGCAGAATTTTGAATGAGCCAAAAACAATAGGTAGAGAGCCAGCATAACTGGGTTTCACCAAAATTCCTCCCCCACCTGCCCTGATAACACACCGTAGGGCTCAGGAACCTCGGGGCTACTGTCTCTAAAATAGTTACTCGTTATTAAAAAAAACTTCCGTTCACTAAAAATCACCCAATGAACAACCAGAAAAATGTTCAAATCAAATCCATTCATTTATTTTTTTCAAAATCCTTTGAGCTGTCAACTTGGTTCCCCACTCACCCCAGTATATACCATAAACATAAAATTATAATATGATAAATACATGAAAAGTAACAACTATTGGGGAAAAAAAATTACTCATAAAGCTACATTTCCCATCTTACAAATCACTATAACAACTTTTCTCTCCTTGAGTGTGTACAGCCCCTGACATTGTGATTTCTTGTCTCTTCTCTGCTGTAGGTGAAGGTGCTTTCTATGTTGGATCACCCCAATATAATCAATTACTATGACAGCTTCGAAGAGGATGGCGTGCTGATGATTGAGATGGAATATGCAGATGGAGGGACGCTGGCACAGTACTTGGCGCAGCAGGTATTTTACACTGGCGCACTTAGATGCAAGATTCCCAACAGTAAGAAGTTTAAAAGAGCTTTCCTAAATGAGAGGGAGCTTTAATTCTGGGCCCCTATCAATCATTGTACAATGAGTGAAAGTAACTGATTCTGAGGTGCAGAGGAATTGCTGCAACAGGTTATGTGCTTGAATTGTCTTCTCTAAAGAAAGAGTGAGATGCCAAGCAACTGGAACATTTGTTAATATCACAAGTTGTAACAATGTTAGATTTCATCAAGAGTAAGGTATCTGGGCAGATTTGTGTGAATTAAAACTCAGAACTGTATACCTCACACCCTGCACACAACTCCAACTCCAGCATCACCCATTCTCACTCTTCTTTGAAGGTTCTGTAGAGCATCATTGCCTTCTACATATTGTTAAACTGTGTAAAGAGCAGAGGATGCAGAACAAAGCAAACTAGTTACTGCCCCCTACACAAAGCCATGTCCATTTCCCAACAGCTTCTGTTTTTCATTAGCAAGCCAATTTCTAATCCAACTAACTATACTGCCATTAATTTCACATCCTTATCAAATGCCTTCTGAAAATCCAAGCTTATATTCTCTCGATGGTCCTCTTGCTGACTCATTTAATTTCTCCTTCAATTAATTTCAGAATGTCATCTATGGAGTGCAATTGGTCAGTGCTGAGCTACGGTAGATTATTTAATACCCTGGCTTTTCACTTCTTACCTTAGGGGGGTCAGAATATTTTTACCTCTGATATTTTCCAATCTCAGGATATTGAAGGAGACAAAGTCCATGGCAATGTAAATGATACCTGACTAAATGGGCCAAATGATACTTTCTCTTTACATACTTTCTTATGTTGTAACCTTCTTTAATTTGGGGCAAAGATGCTTGCACAATTCTGAAAAGGTTAAACGTAATGCGTGTCACACTGCTGTCTGAGGTGATTGTGTTTTTGTTGTAGGACCGGGAGTTGGAAGAGCAGGAAATCCTGAACCTCTTTCACCAGATGGTGGCAGCAACCTGTTACCTGCACGAACACAACGTGCTGCACCGAGATCTCAAGACAGCAAACCTCTTCCTCACAAAGGAAGGCGAAGTGAAGCTTGGTGATTTTGGGGTGGCCAAAGTGATGACAACAGGAAGTGAGGCACATACTATCTTAGGTGAGGTTTGCCTCGAGCAACAGTGGGATAAGGAAAGGGGTAAAGGCATGTTGAAGTACAACTGGGTATAGGATTGGTGCTGATGTATGGGTAGGAGGTAGGCATTTGGTCTTGGGTAAGAGTAGAGATAAACGGGTATGAGTAGGAATGCACTGCAGATACAGGTAGCTGGCAGTACAGGTGTGATAGGCCTACGATGGCAGTAATTAGGGCTGGAATATGCTAGGGTCCTACAAGGAATACAGTGTACGCTGCAGTATATGGTGGTACATTCATAGAGAGATGGGTATTCTGGAGGCTTGCAGTACCTTCAGATATTCTGCAGGTAGAGGAGCATCTGGGGGCTGGCAGTACCTTGGGCTCTGTGTAGAGATAAGGGTGCCCTGCAGTTACAGGGATGGGTGGGAGTACACTGCAGGTATAAATAAAGATGTGCTGCAGATACAAGTAGGAGCACACTGGCAGTGTAATATGCATCAGGTGAGGGAAAAAGTATGTCACACAGGGCAATGCTAAGAATGTAGGCAGGGATACCTTGCTGTTAGAGACGCTCATGTAGAAGTCATTGGACCGATAAGATTGTTTGTTAATGTACTTCCGAGAGGATCGCTCAATAAATTGAATGTTACAGACTCCTGTTTCTGGGGCGGATATATCTGATGGACACTTTGTGCTGTGCAGGTACTCCCTATTACATCTCCCCGGAGATCTGTGAGGGAAAATGTTACAATGACAAATCGGACATCTGGTCACTTGGTTGTATTCTTTACGAGATGGCGTGCCGTCAGCGCACGTTTGAAGGTAAGGGGGGCATGGAAAATGCCAACTAATTAGCGTTTGAGGAAATGATTTAGGTTAATTGGTAAAAACACAAGATGGCCTACAGTAAAATAAGACAAGGCTCTTATAGAATCCACTGCAATTTTTGTAAAGTTATTATTTTTGACCATCTTCATAGAAACAATGGAAAATCATTTAGAGAATGGCGAGTGGGATGGTAAAAATGGGTATATTAATACATGGTTGTTTTCCTGGTTAGTCCTTGCATTGAAGCTCATAAAGTGAGTGTCCCTTTTAGGTGTATCCCTGGGGAGAGACTCCATGAAGGAATATGAAGCTTGTACATACATACAAGCAAAGGAAATGAGAAAAGATTTAATGACTTAATGATTTATTAATGGGTAACTCTTAATATTGTAGTACAAGATTTTAAGTATTGGAATGGATTTTTCTGTTAACATGATTGTGTAGATAAGAGAACAAAGCATCTTGTTGTTTGTGCATGTTCCAGTCATTCTCGTGGGCAGCGTGTGATTGTATTGATTTTAAAAAAAAATGTAACTCCTTTTTTGTGCATGCTTTGGAACATTCTTCTCTTGCCAGCTTGACTCAATTGGTAGCATTCACACTTCTGAGTCAGTTCGTGGATTCAAGCCCCACTCCAGCTACTACAGCACATAATGTAGGCTGACACATCAGTGCAGCATTGAGGAAGTAATGCATGGTTGGAGCTGCTGTATTTTAGATAAGAGGTTAAACCAAGTTCAGGTAGGCATAAAATATTCCCATGGTACTATTTGAAAAACAGGGGATTTCGTCCTGACTAATGTTTATCCCCTGAAACAACCCCACCAAAAGCAGGTTAACTGGTCATTTATCTCAGTGCTGAGGATGTGAAAGGTTCAATATTAATGAAGTTCGTTCTTTCTTCTAGGAACTAATCTTCCAGCAGTGGTGAATAAAATCATGAAGGGGCAGTTTGCTCCAATCACTAACAACTACAGCGCTGAGTTTAAAGCCCTTGTGATGGACATGCTGCAAAAAGACCCTCAGTAAGTTGCATGTGTCTCTTGCTTCCTCGTGATTAACTGAAGAAAACACACACCCGTGGAAGTAATAACCTTCAGCTCATGTTATGGTTGATTTTAGCAATCATTGCATCAAGACTGTACCTCCTGTGAGTGCTGTCACCTGTGAACCAAGGGAGATTTGTAATGTCTGACCAGTGACTTGGTCAGTCAGTTGCACCAATGATGCACTTTACCAGGGAATCTGAGCCCAAGTCAGCAGGGGAGTCAGTTCACCTGGTTATCAAGGAATCTTGTATTGATACCAGTTCTCCAATACAACTCTTAAACAGATCATGTAATAACTAATTGTAAAATCGCCTGTGCTGTGGGATCTGCATCATTGGGAAGCAGTGATCATAACATGATAGAATTTCACATCCAGTTTGAGAGCAAGAATCTTGGGTCTGAAACTACTGCATTAAACTTAAATAAGGGCAATTATAAAGGAATGAGGGCGGAATTGGCTAAAGTGGACTGGGTAAACAGATTAGATGGTATGAGAGTAAACTAGCAAGAAATATAAAAACTGATAGTAAAAGCTTCTACAAGTATATAAAAAGGAAGAGGGTAGCTAAAGTAAACATTGGTCCCTTAGAGGATGAGACTGGGGAAATAATAATGGAAAATAAGGAAATGGCAGAGGAACTGAACAGATATTTCGTATCTGTCTTCACAGTAGAAGACACTAATAGTATACCAATAATAGTAGAAAATCAAGGGGCAAAGGGGAGGGTGGAACTAAAAACAATCACTATCACTAGATAAAAAGTACTAGTGAGTCTAATGAGTCTAAAGGCTGACAAGTCCCCTGGACCTGATGGCTTGCATCCGAGGGTCTTAAAGGAAGTGGCTACAGAGATAGTGGATGCATTGGTTGTAATCTTCCAGAATTCACTAGATTCTGGAAAGGTCCCAGCGGATTGGAAAACCGCAAACGTAACACCCCTATTCAAGAAGGGAGTGAGACAGAAAGCAGGTAACTATAGACCAGTTAGCCTAACATCTGTCATTGAGAAAATGCTAGAATCCATTATTTAGGAAGTAGTAGCAGGACATTTGGAGACTCGTAATACAATCAAGGAGAGTCAACATGGTTTTATGAAGGGGAAATCGTGTCTGACAAATTTATTAGAGTTCTTTGAGGAAGTAACAGGCAGGGTGGATAAAGGGGAACCAATGGATGCAGTATATTTGGATTTCCAAAAGGCATTCGATAAGGTGCCACATAAAAGATTACTGCACAAGATAAGAGCTCATGGTGTAGGGGATAATATACTGGCATGGATAGAGGATTGGCTAACTAACAGAAAACAAAGAGTCGGGATAAAAGGGTCTTTTCAAAATGGCAATCTGTAACTAGTGGGGTGCCGCAGGGCTCAGTGCTGGGGCCTCAACTATTTACAATATATATCAATGACTTGGATGAAGGAACAGAGTGTCTTGTGGCCAAATTTGCTGATGATACAAAGATAGGTGGAAAAGCAAGTTGTGATGAGGACACAAAGTGTCTGCAAAGGGATATTGACAGGTTAAGCGAATGGGCAAAAATTTGGCAGATGGAATATAATGTGAGAAAATGTGAAGTCATCCACTTTGAGAGGAAAAATAAAAAAACAAAATATTATTTGAATGGAGAAATGCTACAAAATGCTGCGGTACAGAGGGATCTGGGTGTCCTTGTACATGAAACACAAAAAGTCAACATACAGGTGCAGCAGGTAATCTGGAAGGCAAACGGAATATTGGCCTTTATTTCTAGGGGGGTGGAGTATAAAAGCAGGGAAGTCATGCTACAACTGTACAGGGTGCTGGTGAGACCACACCTGGAGTACTGCGTACAGTTCTGGTGCCCTTATTTAAAGAAGGACATACTTGCATTGGAGGCAGTTCAGAGAAGGTTCACTAGGTTGATTCCGGATATGGAAGGGTTGTCTTATGAGGAAAGATTGAACAGGTTGGGTCTATACTCATTGGAGTTTAGAAGAATGAGAGGAGATCTTATTGAAACATACAAGATTCTGAGGGGACTCGATAGGGTAGATGCTGAGAGGATGTTACCCCTTATGGGGGAATCTAAAACTAGGGGGCATAGTCTCAGAATAAGGGGTCTTCTCCCAGGGGGTCATGAATCTTTGGAATTCTTTACCCCAAAAAACTGTGGAGGCTAAGTCATTGAATACATTCAAGGCTGAGTTAGACAAATTTTTGATCAGCAAGGGAGTCAAAGGATATGGGGAAAAGGCGGGAAAGTGGAGTTGAGGTAAAAATCAGATCAGGAATGATCTCATTGAATGGCGGAGCAGGCTCGAGGGGCCGAATGGCCTACTCCTGCTCCTATCTCTTATGGCCTTATGGTCTTATTAAACCCCAGCGCAGCATGCTTCAGGGTGTTTACCCAGTTATCAAAATACCTCACTGAAAGATCTTTTCATAGAGACTTTTTGGCAGAAGTGGTTAATGTCTTCATCTCTGTTTGTGTATAGGGAACTAATATCATTGGTTGGTTGTTGGTCAGCCTACTTGATGATTGTAGTCACTGCAATTGCTGTAAGAAAAATCAGTTTGTCTCAGCTTAGTTTGTCCCTCTCTATTGCCTGTGATATCTTTCTTGTGCTCTTTCTCTAGGGTAAATTCAGCAACCCAACATACAGCCTCACTTGAAGGGAGCACAGGACAGAGAATTGGCTCTGCAGTGTTACTGTTTTATCTCTGACCTGCACTTCCTTCAAGGATTGCTGAATTTACCTTTCTATTATTGTTTCCTTTTTATTATCGCCCCGACATGTGGTATTCTATCTCTTTTTCTCTCTCTTTCTGTCTCGCTGTCTTCCAGGGTTAGTGTGGGGGAATCTCCACCAAGACTAAGTTCGTGTCTTTCACTCGGAGTAGGTATCGGCCTTCTGCTCACGAGCTGTTGTACATTCGTCTCCCTGAAGTGATGGCAAAATATGAAGAAACTCCAGTCTATGAGGAAGGACCGGGGTCGTGTCTTCAAAGCAACCTGAGTCGCAAGAGAAACGGGCACACTGCTCTTTATTACTTTCGCATGTCTGATCTGGAACTTTGTCCCATTGAAGGATTGCCTGCAAAGATTAAAATTAGACAGGTAGGTGCAATAGAAACATTCTTAATGATTTTATTAAAAAATTGTAAAAAAAAACTTTATTTAGCATTAGACTTGAGGGCTTAAGCATTTTGCTGAGTTTTCGGTGGATCTGGGCAGTCGGAGGCCTGGCGACTTGGAGCGGAGGCAGAGAGTCCACTTTCCTCAATGCAGATGACCCCAGAGTCAGTGGGGCATCTCTGGGGGACTAGAAGTCCCATCTCACTGAATCCACCTGAACCAAGGAGTCATGGAAAACCTAGGACTAGGAGTTTAGTACATTTCATCCCCACTGTGAATGCATGGAAGGGTTTGTCTCAATCTTAGGAGCCATTAAGCATTTAACCTTACACGTACCTGTTTTGACTCAACCTACAGAAAGCTTTGGAATAAGGGCTTGGAGTTTCCTCCGTGGGAGCAACCCAGAAGTTAGATCTGAAAGTACACCCATTTTGCTGATGTCAAGTTATGCTCAAGTATCCTCCTGATCTCACTAGAATATGCCCGAGCTTTAAATGGGCATAAATCAGCGTAAACAATCGGGGCCCAAGGAAAGTGTCAAACCCACACCATGGGGTAAATTTTAACCCCCAAGAACAGGTGGGTTGGGGGCGGGTGGGGAGTAAAAATACTCAATTTTCAGAGCGGGACAGCATTCGGCTCCAACACACCAACCTCTTGGTTTAACCCAGGCAGGTTTATCTGCATGTGAAGAGCAGACACCAGGAAGTCCCACCCCCACTTAAATCCAGCGGGCTGATACTTAAAAGGGCAATGTATCTCATTGAGGTACATTTTGTGTATTGGAATAATAAAATGAATTTAACCTTACCTGTTTGGGTTTCCCATCGGTTCCCTTTCACGTCAGATGAAAGCAGGCGGGAAGGGCCGGATCCATGAGGTGAGTGCCTTTGTTGCACTGCTTGTGGGCCCAGAGGAGCAGGAATGTTTCATCCAGGCCCAACAAGCTTACCTGGCCAACAGGACCCCCGCAATTGGCCGACACCTCCCACCGATGATACCTCGATGTTCCTCTGTACCCCACCCCCCACCGCCCGATCATCTCCCCGGCCTATGATCCCGCCCTCCCTCTGTTCCCCGGCTGCGGCTTGCTGCAACAGGCCTTCCTACCCGACAGCCATTGATGGGCTTCATTAAGGTCACGATCGTGACCCGCCCACTTACCTTCCAGGTTTCACACCTGGAAATCTTCCCCCTGGCTCCCTTCCCAGCTCTGTTAAAATTTACCCCCATATATTTCATCTTTAATTATGAAAGTTTATGTTTCAACTCATTTAACCATCATTCATGCACATCAGGCACAGCATGTTTAGGAACCTGCAATCAGGAAAGCTTTTCAATTTTTAATGTGACATACTTATGTCATAAAAATGCAGGTCTGTGAGGATAAATTAAACAAAACGCTCAATAAATTGCAAAGAACACCAGTTGATATTGATTAAGTCTTCATTGTCAGTGTTGATTAGCTGCCCCACATTGTGCTTTGGCTCGTATAATTAGTGGTATGGAATCAGCTGACTCTGGTAACAACTTCAAGTTTTCTGATTCAAAAAGGGGAGAGGAGAATGAGGAAATATTTCGGGCATTCGGCCTCAACACCTCCTGGTCAAATCCCTGATAAGTTTAATAATGAATAGTAATACTTGAATTTATATAGCGCCTTATCACATTGAAACATCTGAAAGCAGTTCAGACAATAAATGATTTCGAAGCCTAGTGACTGTTGTTACGTAGACAAATGTAGCAGCCATTTTGCACACAGCTACCTGCCACAAACATGCCTTGAGATGAATGACCATTTAATTTGTTTTTTGGTGCTGTTGGATGATGTGCGACTCGGACACTGACAACCTCTTAGAAGAGTGCCAAAGAGATCTTTAATGTCCACCTGAGCAGCAGAACAGCAGACAGGGCCTCAGTTTAAATTTAATTCAAGGGAAGGTTCCCTTGTTAATTTAATAGCCCTCTAGTATTGTGCTGGAGTATCATATCAGAGCCACAATCTTCTTACATTGTGGTGATGGAAGTACCAACTGAGTCATGGTGGCACTTCAAACATCATTGGTTGTGCTGTTACCGACTATCCATGAATCTATACGTCGATATACTCACAAGGAGGATAACCATTGGGAGTCCAAACTGCTCCTGTCTGGGTGATTTCTCAGCACTGAATACCAAAGAACTACTGAGATTAGTCCATATTTATATATCTCAAGAAACTGTGTCTAGGCAATGTCAGATGACTTGCCCTGAACCTATCAATTCTGATATTATTGTCATGTGGTCCTTGTGTGTCATATGCTACTGCAACAGTAGATGGCAATGTTGCACCACATAAACTTCATTTTCGCTAGAATGTAAAGAGCCTTGTTTTTTATCAAAAGATTGTAAACAATTTTACAACACCAAGTTATAGTCCAGCAATTTTATTTTAAATTCACAAGCTTTCGGAGGCTTCCCCCTTCCTCAGGTAAGTGTTTAGCTGAGGAAGGGGGAATGTTTACCTGAGGAAGGGGGAAGCCTCCGAAAGCTTGTGAATTTAAAATAAAATTGCTGGACTATAACTTGGTGTTGTAAAATTGTTTACAATTGTCAACCCCAGTCCATCACCGGCATCTCCACATCATTTTATCAAAAGAAGATAAGATAACCTTGCATGATTGTAAACATTCACACTTTTCCAGGAGCAATCTAAACCTAGACATGTTGTCTCTAAAGTAGGCCATAATTCTTTACACAGATCCTTTGATGAAACCTAAATTACATTAAACTGACCTCTCCTGCTTGCTTAACTTTGGCATGCAGAATGCTATTGACCTAATTTAAACCATGTGTTAGTCTCTATCACACACAGAATACATTTATAACATGCAGATATTAGTGCTGACTTCTATATTGTTAAGCTATTTTCCCTGATTTCACACCAGATTTTCTAAGCCTTCTGATGAATCACGCCCAATGTACGTCTGCAGATTCCACGCTTCCTCCTTCACTGTAACCCTCGATACTAACTATCCCATCATGACCTTGACCTATGCCAAGCTGTTAACCTATTATACCATACACTGCCTACAGTTGTTAGGGTAGCAAACACTATAAATGGGTTCAAATAGGCATTTCTGGATAGAGAATGGATTGAGGGATGTGGCGAGAAGCTACGCGGGGGTTGATCTCTGAGAAAGAGTCAAATGGTGTTTTCTTGTTTCTAAAAATGTGTATGTTCTTATAAGATCAACATGTAGAAAGTGCTCAGTCACATGGGTGTCTCACATTGCGTGTTCCTGTAAAACAAAACAGAGGACTGGTTAGTAGGTGGAACTTTTCTGCAGTTGGATAAAATCATATAACTACCACGTAGCATTAGAGAATATAAAACTTTGGGGAGGCACTGTCCAGGTCATTCTCCTCCAGTTGACAGTGGCCTTCTGCTTAGGTTCGTGGAAGACAGACTATGTCCAAAGAACAAGGAAGACATACAAAATCATGTAATCCCACATTATTTTAGACACACCCTGCAGTGCTCTCTCATTCTTTTTAGATTATATTATTGCAAATGCTTTGTAATATCCCCCATCATTCATATTATATTATTTGCACCCTCTAATACTCTTGCTATCCTCTTTATATTTTATTTTAAAATGATCTCCCATGTGCTCATGGTAAATTGGAGGATACACTATATTATAATGACAGGAGCATTACATCATATAATGCATAATGCTTTATTCTGCAGCTACGGCAGAGCTGTGTTTAATCTGCCTGTCTTTTTTTAAGACCACAGAGTCTAATTGTAAATAATTCTGAGGTCAATTGGAGGTTACTTGCTGTTGCTGAGGAAATGTTATAGATTGGCAGCAGCTTTTAAATCCCTTGTACCTCCCTTTGGGGAGAAACCAGGTCATCAGGGTGAGAAGAAACTAGCAGGAAACAACTGACTGCATTGGGTTCATTGGTAGGTTCCCTATGTGTTCAGTGATGATCCATTGCGGTTTTATGCATATGATACTGAGAAAATCAGGAGTGTGTGTCACATTTCCAAGTGTTACAGGTGCTTTAGATGAAAATTTTTTATAGAGAGTGCGATATATTATATAATCACATGATTCCCATAATATCCTCTCTCCACTTTCATGAGATTATCCCTTCATTACTATTCAATATTTTTAGATTAAATTATATTGCCCAACACGTGCCAATGAGAGATGTTAGGACTAAAGTATTTTATAAGATATAAACTCAACTTTTCTATTCTCCCCAATTAACAAAAGTTTATGAATGAATCAACTTATTAACAAATTTATGATTGAACCTAAACAGCAAGTAAATAGTAAATGCAGATAACATATGAGAACATCAAAGCGATTTGAAATATTAAGGCAACACAGAGCTATCAAGCTGGCAAATAAACATTACATAGAGTTATTCCCTTGTTTCCACTGCACCACCTTCAGCTGTTAAACCAGCAGGAGGAGCTCTACATCAGGATTGAGGAGCAAATATGTAAGGAGATTACAGACAGCTGCAAGAAAAATAGGGTGTTAATAGTAGGGGACTTTAACTTTCCCAACATTGACTGGGACAGCCATAGCATTAGGGGCTTGGATGGAGAGAAATTTGTTGAGTGTATTCAGGAGGAATTTCTCATTCAGTATGTGGATGGCCCGACCAGAGAGGGGGCAAAACTTGACCTCCTCTTGGGAAATAAGGAAGGGCAGGTGACAGAAGTGTTAGTGAGGGATCACTTTGGGACCAGTGATCATAATTCCATTAGTTTTAAGATAGCTATGGAGAAGGATAGGTCTGGCCCAAAAGTTAAAATTCTAAATTGGGGAAAGGCCAATTTTGATGGTATTAGACAGGAACTTTCAGAAGTTGATTGGGAGAGTCTGTTGGCAGGCAAAGGGACGTCTGGTAAGTGGGAGGCTTTCAAAAGTGTGTTAACCAGGGTTCAGGGTAAGCACATTCCTTATAAAGTGAAGGGCAAGGCTGGTAGAAGTAGGGAACCTTGGATGACTCGGGAGATTGAGGCACTAGTCAAAAAGAAGAAGGAGGCATATGACATGCATAGGCAGCTGGGATCAAGTGGATCCCTTGAAGAGTATAGAGATTGCCGGAGTAGAGTTAAGAGAGAAATCAGGAGGGCAAAAAGGGGATATGAGATTGCTTTGGCAGATCAGGCAAAGGTGAATCCAAAGAGCTTCTACAAATACATAAAGGGCAAAAGGGTAACTAGGGAGAGAGTAGGGCCTCTTAAGGATCAACAAGGTCATCTATGTGCGGAACCACAAGAGATGGGTGAGATCCTGAATGAATATTTCACATCGGTATTTACGGTTGAGAAAGGCATGGATGTTAGGGAACTTGGGGAAATAAATAGTGATGTCTTGAGGAGTGTACATATTACAGAGAGGGAGGTGCTGGAAGTCTTAACGCGCATCAAGGTAGATAAATCTCCGGGACCTGATGAAATGTATCCCAGGACGTTATGGGAGGTTAGGGAGGAAATTGCGGGTCCCCTAGCAGAGATATTTGAATCATCCACCGCTACAGGTGAGGTGCCTGAAGATTGGAGGGTAGCAAATGTTGTGCCTTTGTTTAAGAAGGGCGGCAAGGAAAAGCCTGGGAATTACAGACCAGTGAGCCTGACATCTGTAGTGGGTAAGTTGTTAGAGGGTATTCTGAGGGACAGGATCTACAGGCATTTGGAGAGGCAGGGACTAATTAGGAACAGTCAGCATGGTTTTGTGAGAGGAAAATCATGTCTCACGAATTTGATTGAGTTTTTTGAAGGGGTAACCAAGAAGATAGATGAGGGCTGTGCAGTAGACGTGGTCTACATGGACTTCAGCAAAGCATTTGACAAGGTACCGCATGGTAGGTTGTTACATAAGGTTAAATCTCATGGGATCCAAGGTGAGGTAGCCAATTGGATACAAAATTGGCTTGACGACAGAAGACAGAGGGTGGTTGTGGAGGGTTGTTTTTCAAACTGGATGCCTGTGTCCAGCGGTGTGCCTCAGGGATCGGTGCTGGGTCCGCTGTTATTTGTTATTTATATTAATGATTTGGATGAGAATTTAGGAGGCATGGTTAGTAAGTTTGCAGATGACACCAAGATTGGTGGCATTGTGGACAGTGAAGAAGGTTATCTAGGATTGCAACGGGATCTTGATAAATTGGGCCAGTGGGCCGATGAATGGCAGATGGAGTTTAATTTAGATAAATGTGAGGTGATGCATTTTGGTAGATCGAATCGGGCCAGGACATACTCCGTTAATGGTAGGGCGTTGGGGAGAGTTATAGAACAAAGAGATCTGGGAGTACAGATTCATAGCTCCTTGAAAGTGGAGTCACAGGTGGATAGGGTGGTGAAGAAGGCATTCAGCATGCTTGGTTTCATTGGTCAGAACATTGAATGCAGGAGTTGGGATGTCTTGTTGAAGTTGTACAGGGCATTGGTGAGGCCACACTTGGAGTACTGTGTACAGTTCTGGTCACCCTATTACAGAAAGGATATTATTAAACTAGAAAGAGTGCAGAAAAGATTTACTAGGATGCTACCGGGACTTGATGGTTTGACTTACAGGGAGAGGTTAGACAGACTGGGACTTTTTTCCCTGGAGAGCAGGAGGTTAAGGGGTGATCTTATCGAAGTCTATAAACTAATGAGGGGCATAGATAAGGTCGATAGTCAAAATCTTTTCCCAAAGGTAGGGGAGTCTATAACGAGGGGGCATAGATTTAAGGTGAGAGGGGAGAGATACAAAAGGGTCCAGAGGGGCAATTTTTTCACTCAAAGGGTGGTGAGTGTCTGGAATGAGCTGCCAGAGGCAGTAGTAGAGGCGGGTACAATTTTGTCTTTTAAAAAGCATTTGGACAGTTACATGGGTAAGATGGGTATGGAGGGATATGGGCCAAGTGCAGGCAATTGGGACTAGCTTAGTGGTATAAACTGGGCGACATGGACATGTTGGGCCGAAGGGCCTGTTTCCATGTTGTAACTTCTATATCTGAATTTTGCCAGTGTGTCATTTGCCCCTTTCACCAGCAGAGGGGGTGATGACCCAGGAATAACAGTGTTTCAGATATTATTCTGCACTGCCTGTACTTAATATTTTACAGGAGACATAAACCTATTTTTGTCTATTACTTTCTTGAAATATTTTGGTGGTGTACTTAGCCTGAATTTCATTAATAATTTAAATGTAAAATAGGATTTTTTACTTTTTTTCTCTTGCCCTTGGAGTTGTTGAAGCTTTATTACCTGAAGGTGTCTGCATTACTTTGAACCCAGAGCAGTTAGAGAAAACCTCCAGAGGAGAATTACTCGGAATTGAACTGTAAATAATACAGGAGAGTTCATGGTGGCAAACAGAGACCCCACAGCCATGTTGGACATAATAGTGGTGCACTGGCTTGAAACCAAAATCTGGGCGACATACCCCAGAATAACAGAATTTTGAATTAAAACTTACTCCATCAAAGCCACGGGACTACAAGATACTCTTGGTAAATTAAAAGACAAGCTGACACTAAAATACACCAAAAACTTGATGAAATTCTATGTGCAGATTGCAGTGGAAATTTAGTTTTAAAACATAACTGCACCAACCAATTCCTAACTCCTGAGCTCCCTCCAAAATCCCTCCCACTGTGTCCTCTAATTGTTACTTAAATACTCCCAGGCTTTTTGCCTCCACAACTCTATCCAGAGGTCCATTCCATATATTGATCACTCATTGAACTTTCTGATATCAGTCTTGAATTTGCTAGGCCCTTGTCCTACTCTCACAATTTAGTTGAAATAATTTTCCGAATTTACCATATTGTTTACCGTTTGACATTCTGCTACGAGATCACCTCTCAGTCGTCCCCTTTTAAGGCTGAAAATTTTCTCCCGTCTTTCCTTTAACTCAGACCTCTAATACTAGGGAAAGCTCCGTTGCTCTTCTCTGCACAGCCTCCAGTGCTTGAATAGTTCTCCAGTATTTCAGTGAACAGAGCTGAGTGCAGCTTGAGTTTGAATTTCTCTAACTTGTACTCTACTGTTTTGTTTATATAGTTCATCATTGTGTTTACTTTTGATTGCTGCTCTCCATTGGCTGGTAAGGCCAGAGCTGGTGTATTGTGCGCAGTTCAGGTCACCACATTACAGGAAGGACGTAATTGCTCTGGAGAGAGTGCAGAGAAGATTTACAAAAATTTTGCCAGGGCTTGAAAATTGCAGCTACGAGGAGAGATTGGATAGACTGGGGTTGTTTTCCTTGGAGCAGTGGCGGCTGAGGGGAGACTTGATTGAGGTGTACAAAATTATGATGGGCCTAGATCGAGTAGACAGGAAATACCTGTTTTCCCTAGCGGAGAGTTCAAGAACTAGAGGACATAGATTTAAGCTGATTGGTGGAAGGATTAGAGGGGACATGAGGAAAAAATTTTTTACCCAGAGGGTGGTGGATGTATGGAATTCGTTGCTCGAATTGGTGGTAGAGGCAAGGACCCTCAACTCTTTTAAAAAGTACCTGGACCTGCAGATAAAGTGCTGTAAGCTGCAGGGCTACAGACCGGGTGCTGGCAGGTGGGATTAGAATGGGCACCTGGTTGTTCTTCGAGCCGGCGCGGACACGATGGGCCGAATGGCCCCCTTCTGTGCTGTATCTTTTCTATGGTTCAATGTTGAGTGTCAAGTCTACTAAGAATTGTAGATCTCTTCCAATTTCGTCCTTAGCCCCTTTCACGGAGTATGTGCTTCGCCTACTTTTCCTTCTCACTTGCAATACTTTGTATTCGTCTGCATTAACTTTCATCTGCTCACTTACACATTTTGTTCAAATAATTTTGTATTTTCTGAGGTGCTTCATCAGGATCAACTGTCCCTCTTAGATGCGATTTACAAAACTAAAATAGGGAATCAGAATACAAAAGTGACTCCATATCTGCCTCACGCTGAACCCAACAAACCACACATTAAAGCAAGTACTGCCTACAAGGGCGGTGGAAGCAGATTCAGTCGTGGCTTTCAAAAACGAATTGGATAAATACTTGAAGGGAAAAAATTTGCAGGGCTATGGGGAAAGGGCGGGGGAATGGGACTAACTGGATAGCACTTACAAAGAGCCAGCATGGGCGCAATGGGCCGAATGTCCTCCTTCTGTGCTGTAACCACTCTATGATTCTATGTTTAGAATCTGACTGCACTTCAATACAGGCATGTGAGCAGCACAGGGGAAACATTGCAAACCTCTGCAATACCAGAGAGGAACCCTGAGATCCAGGCACAGCAAAAGACAGTAAAGCATTTCTACAAAGAAATTATAGAAAAGATATGACAATAGGAAGGGTCCAGAGAAGGGCGTGAAGATTATCAAATACTTCATAATAATGCCAAATCATTAGAAAGAACATCTGAATTAAGAGCAGGAGTAGGTCACTTGGCCCCTCGAGCCTGCTTTGCCATTTGATAAGATCATGGCTGATCTGATTGTGACCTCAACCCTACTTTCCCGTCTACCTACTATAACCTTTGACTCCCTTGTTAATCAGGAATCTATCTAACTCAGCCTTAAAAATATTCAGTGACCCTGCGTCCACCGCTCTCTGGGGAAGGGAGTTCCACAGACTCACGACCCTCTGAGAGAAAAAATGTCTCCTCATCTCCGTCTTAAATGGGAGACCTGTTATTTTTAATCAGTGGCCCCTAGTTCTAGTCTCTCCTACAAGGGGAAACATCCTCTCAGCATTTACCCCTTCTAATCCCCTCAGGAGCTTACATGTTTCAAAAAGATCACCACTCATTCTTCTAAACTCCAGAGTATACAGGCCCAACTTGTCCAACCTTTCCTCATAAGAACCCCCTCATCCCAGGAATCAGTCGAGTGAACCTTCTCTGAACCGCCTCCAAAGCAATTATGTCCTTTCATAAATAAGGAGACCAAAACTGCACACAGTATTCTAGATGTGGTCTCACCAATGCCCTGTACAACTGTAGCAAAACATCTCTACTTTTATATTCCATTCCCTTTGCAATAAATGACAAAATTCCATTTGCCTTCCTAATCACTTGCTGTACCTGCATACTAACTTTTTGTGATTCATGTACTAGGACACCCAGATCCCTCTGTACCTCAGAGTTCTGCAATCTCTCTCCATTTAAATAATATATTGCTTTTCTATTCCTCTTGCCAAAGTGGACATGTTCACATTTTCCCACATTATACTCCTTCTGCCAATTTTTTGCCCCATCACTTAACCTATCAATATCCCTTTGCAGACTCCTTATGTCCTCTTAACAACTTACTTTCCTACCTACCTTTGTGTCATCAGCAAATTTAGCAACCATACATTCGGTCCCTTCATTCAAGTCATTGATGTAGATTGTAAATAGTTGAGGCCCCAGCACTGATCTCTGTGGCACTCCACTCATTACATCTTGCCAACCTAAAAATGACCCATTTATGCCTACTCTCTGTTTCCTGTTAGCTAACCAATCCTTTATCCATGCTAATATGTTGCCCCCTACACCATAAGCTCTTATTTTGTGTATTAACCTTTGATGTAGCACCTTGAGAAAAGCCTTCTGGAAATCCAAGTACACCAAATCCACAGGATCCCCTTTATCCACGTTGCTTGTTACTTCCTCAAAGAACTCTAATGAATTAGCCAAACATGATTTCCCTTTCACAAAGCCGTGTTTACTCTGCCTGATTGCATTGAGATTTTCTAAGTGCCCTGCTATAACCTCCTTAATAATAGAGTCTAGCATTTTGCCTATGACAAATGTTAAGCTAACTGGCCTGTAGTTTCCTGCTTTCTGTCTCCCTCCTTTCTTGAATAGAGGAATTACATTTGCTATTTTCCAATCTGATGGGACCCTTCCAGAATCTATGGAATTTTGGAAAATTAATACCAATGCATCTACTATCTCTGCAGCCACTTCTTTTAAGACCCTAGGATAAAGTCCGTCAAGACCTGGGGACTTGTCAGCTTTTAGTTCTAATTTTTTTTTCAGAACCCTTTCCCTGGTGATTGTAAATGTTTTAAGTTCCTCCCTCCCTTTCACCTCTTGATTCACAATTATTTCTGGCATGTTATTTGTATCCTCTACAGTGAAGACGGACGCAAAATATCTGTTCAATTTATCCACCTTTTCCTTATTCTCCATTATTAATTCCCCAGACTCACTCTCTAGAGGACCAACGCTCACTTTACTTACTCTTTTCCTTTTTAAATTCCTGTAGAAACTCTTACTATCTGTTTTTATATTTCTAGCTAGCTTTCTCTCGTACTCTAATTTCTCCCTCCTCATTATTCTTTTAGTCATTCTTTGCTGTTTTTTATATTCTGTCCAATCTTCTGACCTGCCACTAATCTTCGCGGAATTGTATGCTTTATCTTTCAATTTGATACTATCTTTAACTTCCATAGTTAGCCACGGATGGTACGTCCTTCCCCTAGAGACTTTCTGGTTCTCACTGGAATGCATCTTTGCTGAGTGTTATGAAATATCTCATTAAATGTCTGCCGCTGCATCTCTAGTGACCTATCCCTTAACCTAATTTCCCAGCAGCGTTACCAGTTAATCTGGGGATTAATCCCCACTTTCTGGCAGGAGCAGTAGGAAGAAGGAAAGAGCTTGCATATATATATATGTAATGCCTTTCACGACCTCAGGACCGCCTGAAAGGTTCTGAAGTGATCGTGCTCTTTCAACAGGGAATAAAGTTTTCTCATCACACCCCGTTACCAAGGAATTTTAATCTGTAGTAGAAGATTTATAAATGGTGGTGTGAACTAGGCAGTTTTATTAGGGCAAAGTCAGAAGGTGAAGAAGACTTAAAGCAATGAGTTGAAACACCCTGAAATTTAAATAGTATAACAGCTTCATTAAATAGCACTTTTTTTTTATTCGTTCATGGGATGTGGGCGTCGCTGGCGAGGCCAGCATTTATTGCCCATCCCTAATTGCCCTTGAGAAGGTGGTGAGCCGCCTTCTTGAACCGCTGCAGTCCGTGTGGTGAAGGTTCTCCCACAGTGCTGTTAGGAAGGGAGTTCCAGGATTTTGACCCAGCGACGATGAAGGAATGGCGATATATTTCCAAGTCGGGGTGGTGTGTGACTTGGAGGGGAACGTGCAGGTGGTGTCGTTCCCATGTGCCTGCTGCTCTTGTCCTTCTAGGTGGTAGAGGTCGCAGGTTTGGGAGGTGCTGTCGAAGAAGCCTTGGCAAGTTGGAATTTAGTGCAAACGTGTTGACCAATGTGCTAAAGATACACAAGAATTTCAGGCCCTTACAGAGGCCACAAGAATGACTGGAGAAGGACATAGAAGAGCAGTGCTGGTGTGCAGTAGAGGCAGCTGTTCTGAAGTGGAATTGGTTCATGTTTGCAGTTGGAGTTATCCAGGATCGAACCCATTTTATACCTGACCTTGGAATGCTTGATGTTAACACTGGGCCCAAAAATAAACAAATGTTCTTTTTCCAGCACTGATATCCCTCATCTTAATGAGGTCACAATCTTTCAAGAGCAGTTCACAATGAAAGACAAATAGCTTGAACCCACCCAAAACAGGTGGAGACAGTCTTTGGGATGATATGAGTTATTGTCGCCTTCTTGGGCTCTTCTCGTGTTTTGTGTGTTCCAAGTTTGAATCTGTTGCCATTTGCTTTTTTTCATTTCTTTTGATGTCTTTATCTAGTAAACGTGCCCTTCCTTTTGGGCCCCATTATGTTGTATACAGGTGTTTTGTCAAGTAATGCAGTTTATTCCATTTTAACAATTATATGTGATCAGGGCAGGGAAGAATTGGTTCCATTCTTTTTGGGAGATTGTCTGGTTTGTATACAGTCGGAGTAGGCACTTTAATACCCTCTTATTTTCTAGATACAGAGGATTAACCAAAACACTCTTGAGATGAAAGCACATCTCAAAGTACCTGACGTGGTGGAAATTGCTACGGTGATTTGCTTCCCAGAATACACTGGTGGTGAAAGAATGCAGTGCTTTAATTAGCCTCTCTATGAAACATGACTCACTTAAAAAAATATATATTATTTTGTTCCTTTGGTTTTCCCCAATTTTAAAGTTCAGGTTTTCAACACCAACCACATTTCCCTGACCAGGAATGTAAATGCAAAACTTGCTCCCAATGCAAAATTTGCTCCCAACTATCTGACAATGCTGAAGCATCCATTTAGCTTCCAGTTGCCCTACAGGTGGGGATTTAGTCACAATTAGTGCACCAAAATGTCGCATTATCAGGCCTTGATTTAGCAGAGAAAACGACAATTGTTTGCCAGAAAGCTTTGGAAATCTCGAGGGCAGTTTTTAACCGCTAACCGCCCGTTTCTCGTCTGAAAATTGACGGAGCACTTCGGCACCTCATTGCTGCCCAAGGCCCACCTGATGCAGTTTTCAGGCGTGCCTGTAAATGGACGAGCAGCCTGCCTGAAAGGGGCAGGAGGTTGCTTAAATATGCAAACTGGGGTCTTACAGTAGGACCCCAATTGAAATTTTGAGCTCCTAGTGGACAGAACCTGCGCTGTGCGTCTTCCGTCCAGTTGTACCAGATGTTGAGCGGTTTCATCAGCGGTCCTTAAAGGGGCCAGTGGATGCTGTTCAAAAAAGGACCCAGGAAGCTTTCAATTTGTTAGGGGAGGGGCGAGGGGAAGAGGGAGTAGGGGGAAGGGGGGAGAGGGGAGGCAGGGGGGTGCCCTTGAGAGCCAACAACCAACAATAAAAGCGGCCTTACCAATATTGCCACACCCCAAGAACAAAAAACCTAACAACCTTTCTTGGAAATACTGATCAATAAACATATCTATTGGTGCCATTAGTGGCTTTTTATGATCAGACAGCAGGAGCAAGTGAGACAAACCAGGCAATGTCGTCTTTATTTTGTTGAATCTCTCTGCGGGCAGATAACTGGCCAACCTCATCCAACCAAAGGGAGGAAGTAAGCGGCACAAAGGCCACAGATGGACCAACCTTGTCAAAAGTTGGGTTGAGAACTGGACAACTTCATCCAATTGAGCCGAATGAAAGAGAGGGAGCAATGCTGTGAACTGCCCACCCCCAAACAAACTGAGGCCTAAGAGTGAGAGGCAGCTCAGAATTAGTCGACTTTGTTTGACTGAATAAAATGATTGAGGGTGAGAAACAGTCCTGGGGTTCAAATGTGACTTTTTTTTTGGTTGCACTTGGGAAGTTGATCTGGCCTCTGGGCTATAGATATTACGAGACTGAAAATGTATGGCCATTTTGCTGTTTATATTACTTTATTAATGTTAACCTTTCACCCTTGCCTAACAAAAATGTCAGTCACAAAAGCTTTAGGCTTGGAAAAGCAAATGGCAGAAGGTCAAGGGTTAAAAACATTAGTTCCAGTTTTGCAAAGATCACATCCTCAAACCGGGAGCAGGAATGTAATATTCACACTGTTATCCATTACCTTTAATGATCTGCTTATGAAAGTGAGGATTCTTATAACAGGAAAAATCTTAATAAATTCTGAATTTACCTTCCTTTTTGTTTGTGGTGTTGCCCGTCATATAAAGGAAAGGGTTACAGCGGATGTTTCTTGGAAGTGGCGCAAACGATCGAGGAAATTCGCACGTGCCGATGTTTCGACCTAAAACCTGCATAAATCTGTTACACATGAATTTCCTCCTACTAAAAAGATGCATTGTTGCTCTTGTGCCATAGTTGCACCGAAAAGTTCCAGGAAATTCTGGGAATGTTCCCATGTAACTGTTCCACAATGAGGTGGTTCCTTCAGGAAGCTGCAGGCAGACTAAATTATCATGGGAAGAAGGGTGGAAGAACAAAAAGGAATATTGATTATTAATATTTTGTTATAAAAGCCCCTTTGATATGAGTAGTTATTTCAAAACACAAGCATGAGGAATTGGACAGAGTTGCCAATAAAGCTGCTGCCGTCTATCAGAAATTAGCTTTAATCTTATTTCACTTTTGTGAGCAGAGCAGTAATCCTGCCCACTTCCAGATAAATAGTCATATTAAAAGAGCAATAAACCATTAAAATCATTTTATGTTCGAAAGGTTGTGCATTAGATGGCTTCACAAAAGCTAGGGATCCCTTTGAAATATGTAGATAATAATGTCACCAATTGCCTTGTGCAATGCAAAGTCTCTTTTCATGCTGAACATCCAATGAGCCAGCTCTTGGAGTTTAATGAGCGGCACTTTGTAAAATGGCATCTATGTGAGATTTATCTGAACTCCTGTATTTTGTAAAATTTATGATGAATGATGTGCCCTTTGAGAGTTTCCTTTATCTAATGTCTTGAGTTCCTTTTTAAAACAGACTGCACCAGTCTATTAAAGCCAGAAATAATCAAATTGACGTTATTAAAATATTTTGATGAACTATTGGGTTTGTCTGGTTGGTGTGGCGGTTGAATCTATAGAGAGCATTGCTAGATTTTGAAGGATTTTTTGTTTTCTGGATTATTGGGGAAACCATTTCCTCTTCCTGTGTTGATATGCAAAGTCATGAGTTCAAGCCCCACTTCAGGACTTGAGCACATAATCTAAATTGACATATCAGTGCAGTAAGGTAGGGATGCTGCATTGTTGAAAATGTTGTCTTTTGGATGAGACATGAAACCGGTTTAGGCAGATGTTCATGTAGGGCCAGAAAAGCCGGACTGGGATGGACGTAAAAGATCCCATGGCACTATTTGGAAGAAGAGCAGGGGAGTTCTCCCCGGTGTCCTGGCTGATATTTATCCCTCAACCAACATCACAAAAAAAAACAGATTATCTGGTCATTATCACATTGCTGTTTGTGGGACCTTGCTGAGCGCAAATTGGATGCCGCATTTCCTACATTACAACAGTGACTACACTTCAAAAGTACTTCATTGGCCGTAAAGCACTTTGGGACATCCTGAGGTCATGAAAGACGCTATATAAATGCAAGTTCTTGCTTTATTATTTGAAGAAGAGCAGGGAGATCTCCTGGTGTACTGTCTCCCTCAACCAACACCACCAAAGCAGACAAATTGGTCATTTATTCATTTGTGGAACCTTGCTGAATGCAAATTGGCTGCTGTGTTTGCCTATAAAACAACAGTGTCTAGACTCCAACAGTAATCCATTCGGTGTAAAGTGCTCTGGGATGTCCTAGTTGTGAAAGACACTAGATAAAGGCAAGTTCTTTCTATGTTATTGAGGACTGGGGTTTCCGGGGCTGGGGGTGGAACTCAGCCTGTGTCTGCAGTAGACGTAGGCCCACCGAAGGCATTCAAATGAGGCGGGAGGGGGGCGGTTCCAAACAACCACTTCATTTTCTGGTGCAGCTGCTGGCTGAGCACCTCAGGAGAAGGGCACCGAAAAACCACAGCGCTTTGGTCTGCTCCCCAACTCTCACCGAACAGAGGGTCCCAGGATTCCCGGGGCACAGCCAAAGACTGTAAGTAAGAATTTTTTTTAAAGTTTTAATCCCTCCCCAGAATATTGAAGTCCAGTTGAGACCTTCTGGCTGCCGATTTCCTGCCCCTTCCACCAGTGCCAGGCCTTAAGACTGTGATACCTCTAGGCAATGTAAATGATCCAGGACTGGAAATACTGATGCTCCCATAATTAGGATGTGTCCAGCGCACCTAGGATATATTCAGCACACTTTGGCCGTGTCCAGTGCACTTAAGGTGTGTCCAGCGCACTTAAGATGTGTCCAGTGCACTCAGGCCGTGTCCAGCGCACTCAGGCGACGTCCAGCGCACTGAGTGCATGTCCAGCACAGGGATAGGGGTGGGGGGCAGGAAAAGCTGCCCTATTCAGTTGTGGTTTGATACACTGTAGTATTGCATGGCTGTTCCTGTACTCACTGAGAATGTTGCATTCCAGTTGTTTAATTGTTCCCGAAACATGCCTATGATTAACCTTCAGTACACAATAACTAATGTGCTATAAAAATAGAGCCCTGGCATGCCAAGGGCTAACACCCTCCTGTTTCTAAACTGACAAGGCCGATGAGCAGGTTTCTCTGTCACTCTGTCTCCCTTTCAGGTCGCTATGACTGACAATCACATGATAGCAGTAGCTGCGGAGAGAGCAGTGTACACGTGGGGGAACAATCTGAAAGGCCAGCTCGGTCATGGTGACCTGCAGTCTCGTTCACGACCCCAACTGGTGGAAGCGCTCAAAGGAAAGTTTATTGTCAGGTAATAAAGTTTACGAGCACAAGGTTCAGAGGCTCTGGACCCAAGGCAGCTTGTGAAGGGAAAGGACATATACGACAGATTTATCTTTTAGTCTCCGATAGTTAGGTATTACGCTGCAGTTTGACTCAACATGGTGAAAGTAAACAGTGTTTCAGATGAGTATTGTTCGGTAATTTATTCCTTCTCCAGTATTTTCCCTTTTAGATTATTCTCACACTTCTGAAACAGTTTTAGAAACCTCTGCTTTTCCCATTCACCTTTTGTTCGTCATTGAGGGATTCAACCGAAGAGCAATAAGTGAAGCAGAAATAGAAACATCTTTATTAACAAATATCTGTTTGGAGATTTGTTTGATTCATGTCCATAATTGAAGCTGAGACTCAAACAGGATGATAAACACATATTTTTGCTTTGAAGGTAACGGAGTCAAATTGTGTGATATGAGGTGTTAGTCCCTGCAGAGGGACTTGCTCTCATTTTCATTATCAGTTGTGCAGAGAGTATTTATCCACCAGATATGCTGCTTCTTCCGTGCTGCGAAAGAATTATAATTCCACCAACTGGCTTCAATTCCGAAAAGCGGAGAAATAGAATTAAAAACTGAAGCGGAATCATTGAATGGGAAGAAAACCTTCCACCAGATGGAATTTGTACTTTGGGGGAATCTGAATTCAACTACATACTGCTGGGGGGGAGTGGGTCCACGAGTGCATGAGTGAGAGAAGCGAGATTGCACTTATATTTATGAGAGGGTGGAGGAGGAGCAAATATGTGTGATAGAGAGGAAGGCACTGTGTGTGTGTGTGTGTGTGTGTGTGTGAGAGAGAGAGGGATGGAGGGATTGTGTGTGCATGTATACGTGTGTGCATGGGAGAGAGAAAGAGAAAGGGAGAGACTGCATGAATGAGAGGAAGGGATAGTGTGTCGATTACAACAGTGACTTCACTTCAAAATTACTTAAATGGCTGTAAGGCACTTTGGCACGTACTGAGGTCATGAAAGGCGCTATTTAAATACAAGTCTTTCTTTCCTTGTGAAGAACAGGGTATGTAAGTGAGCACAAAAAAAACCATTTAAACGTGTGCAGGCTTTGTATGTTTGTATTGCTGTTTCCCTCCTGTAATAGTCTGTCATCATTACTCTCCCTCTTGTGTCTCTCAGTTCAAAGCACCAACTGACCACAGCTCCCAGTAACTATTATATTTGATTGCATATGCTCAACAAACAATCCAAATGTTCCTTCCTTAACTGTAGCCAATATTCACCAAGAGCCACAACTTCCATCATTCCTCGTGCATCTTCACGTGTAGTAGCACTCCATCTATCGGCATTCCCTGACCAGGTGCAGACATGATGTGGAGATGCCGGTGATGGACTGGGGTGGACAAATGTAAGGAATCTTACAACACCAGGTTATGGTCCAACAGTTTTATTTGAAAATCATAAGCTTTCGGAGGCTTTCACCTTCGTCTGACTCACCTGACGAAGGAGAAAGCCTCCGAAAGCTTGTGATTTTCAAATAAAACTGTTGGACTATAACCTGGTGTTGTAAGGTGCAGACATAGAGGGAGGAAATAATTGCATACACGATGGGAGTTTCTTTAAATTGCACGAGATGTGATTATTTCCAAAGTGCTGTACATTTTTCACCAGTCCTACTGCCATTAATCAGGCCAGTTAGAGAGCTCACCATTAAGGAGGAAAAGTCAAAATTTGCAACAAAGAAAGCACTCTGACAGACATGGGCACCCTCCACTTTATGGAAGAAAATTTATAGATTGCTGTCATTGTGTAACATGTAGATAACAGACCTCAATGTTTAGGGAGAAAAATTCAGGTTAACTTTGTGGGGATTGATTTTAGATTGCTCTAGCAAGGAGCTGGCACAGACACAATGGGCCAAATGGCTTCTTTCTTTGCTGTAATCCTCTATGGTTTCATATTCTGTGGATGACAGTACAGCTCAGACTCCTAGCACTGGGGTTGAAAATTTGAGGATTATTGTGCTTGAAACACTTGCTAACTTCGTGCCACTTGGCTATCCTGGAATCAAACACCTTGAAATTCTCCTCCCAAGAAATTAGTAATGACCAATAACAAATTTACAAGTGAGTATAGGGGGGCATTGGGGTAGAAATCCGTCTTGACCGGTAGCGCAAAACAGGTGGTATCACATTGGCCACCAGTTAGACACCCTGTCAGATATTCAGCTCCGTTGAAGTCAATAGAACTGGGTATCGAGTGGGGAGTATAACAGGCCTGTTTTGCGTTACTGCCCAATGATTTCTACCCCAATACCTCCTGTATGACATTAAATCCCTTAGGCTTCCTCCTTAACCTTTGCAATGCGTGTCTTTGCAGGGCCTGTTGTGGAGATGGATTCAGTGTGTTTGTCAGTGATAACGGAATTGTAATGACCTCTGGAGATGGAGCCCAAGGTTGCCTGGGGCATGGAGACCACTTTAGCACCTCCAGGCCTTGTTTGATTGAAGCTCTGCTCAGTGTAAATGTTCAGGCTGTTGCCTGCGGCCTGCACCATGTGGTGTGTATCAGTGGTGATGGCGAGGTGAGTAACTTGTTTTTAAATGCGTGTGTTTCGGAAACGTCCGTATAATTATTTTTAGTTACAGGTAACCTTCACAGACAAGGGCTGCCTGTTGGTCTTTCCATGAGCCGGATTTTTCTGCTGGTCTTAATCGGGGGTAGTTGTGTTTACCAGTGCAGCCGAAAGATTCTTCTATGATGGTATAGCGGAGTACAAGCAGTGATTTGGAGTGAAAGAAATGGAGGATGTGGCTGGGGCGCATGGCTGGAGAAGATTACCCAGATAGAGTGGGACGAGGCCATAGAGAGATCTGAAAATGAGACTGAGGACTTTGAAGTTACAATAATTTCTGTAGTTGTGTCAATTGGAATCATAAGTTATGTATAGAGCAACACTTTAAACTGCCATATGCCATACTGTTTGAATTTGTTTGGTGTTCATTGCCTAACACCTGTGCAAACCCAAAAGTTGAAGTGTAGTATGATTAGAACCAGGCACATAAACCATAAAGCCAGCTGCTGAGCATATGTTGAGAACACTGAAGCAAAGGTGGAGGTGTCTGGATTGATCTGGTGCTGCCTTGTTATATGACCCCAGTAAAGGTGGGCAGAATCTTTGCAGTGCACTGTATGTTGCATATTCTGACAAGACAGAAGGGTCTGTAACATCAACTTGATGAGGAACATATGCCTAGAATGGAAGCCAAGGAAGAGCTAGGGTTACATTGTGGTATTGGATGAAGAGTCGCACAATCAGGTGATTGCAAACCACTTCACATGAAATATTTACTGAAATTCATAAAAGGGACACTGCATTTTTTTTGTCATGTTTTGCTGTTATGTAATGCTAGTGAAGATCCTGTGGCATTGCTCGTGGTAAGTTGGATGAAAGGCTGCTTTATAATGACAGGAGCATTATGCCATTTAATGCACCATGTATTATTCTGCTACTAAGAAGCACCTGTGTTTAATGTTGCCCTGTTCCTTTAAGGCCACAATGTCTAGTTGTTTTGTCCAGCAATCACCTCCCTTGCCTTGGCATTTGGGGATTTCAGTTTCCACGTTCTCTGCCCAATTTTCTAATCAGAATTACAATGGGAATGCGTCTTTACAGGAGTTACAAGTAATTGGGAATTCAGTCACAGTGCTCAAGATTTCCCATCCATTAATTTTAACTTCTGTTCCTGAATTCCTGATCTGTGTTCCCTTGCACATTGGGATACTAGATCATAAAATTTGGCCCATAATTTCCAGATTGCTATAATCGTTAAATGGGATTATTGATGCCATCAAAACACCTGGATGAGTTTCAATTCTCTGCTGATACAATTTATTCTGCTCACTGGAATTGTTAGTGTCCTCGTGCTGGAAAATAATGGACAGATTTATTTTCTCCTGGACAGTAAAAAGCCTACCTGCCATCTTCATGTTTTGTAAAGTTATAGGTTTTATATTCACTACTTAAGTAATTCTTCGTGAAAAGAATCAAAAATTATCCTCTGAATTCTAAACGACTGGATCTACTCATTTACAGACACACAGCTAGTGATGCTCTAAGGTTTAAAGTATTGATAGTACTTTTATCAAACCTTCACTGTTTGGCAGTTCTCCTCCTTCAACTTTTCTCCTAAAGGGTTAAATGGGCTTGAGGGAACAAACAGGGAAAAGATTACTTCCACTGGTCAGTGAATTGTTAACAAGGAGCATAAATTTAGGATTAGTACTGCCGAAGATTGTTTTTTCACATGAAGGTTTATTACAACATAGAATGCATTGCAGCAGATGGCTATTGGACCGAGCAATTAAAATGATATTAAAGGGAAAGTTTTCTGACTATTTGCTGGTGACAGGAATCTTGTCCATCACCAGCACATAATCAGAAAATTAGTCATTAGATGAATATTTGAAGGGGAAAAATATTGATAGTGATGGGGTAAAAAAAACATTAGAGTAGAGCTCCAATGTAGAGCATGCTCAATGGCCTCCTTTTATGCTGAAATACCTGTGATTCTATAAAAAAACAGACAGATTTACATCTTGTTCAGGTTCTGTAAAGCTGAAGTATGAAACCATCTGGTGTAACATTGCCACTAACCTTACATGTCCCTGACAGTATCCCAACATAAATCTTTTGGATTTGATTAGTCTGAACATCACAGCTAATTGACTTGCTCCAGGATAACCAAACTGGGTTGAGTGCAACAAGTTTCTTATTCTAGAAATATCTATTGTTTTATTGAAATGATGGAGGATGAGCTGTGGTTGTTTCATCACATTCTAGGTGTTTTCGTGGGGCAATGGAAAATACGGCAAACTGGGGCTTGGAAATGACGATGATCACTGCTCGCCAATGGAAGTAACTTTTGAGGAGCAGATCTTTATTAGAGATGTAAAGTGCGGCTTGGATGGAACCATGTTCTTAACAGGTATATATGTGACTAGATTTATGTATTATACTTTAACTCCTTATAAACATTCAAATTCATTTAATTCAGCTATAACAGAAACTTTTTTTTTATTCGTTCATGGGATGTGGGCGACGCTGGCAAGGCCGGCATTTATTGCCCATCCCTAATTGCCCTTGAGAAGGTGGTGGCGAGCCGCCTTCTTGAACCGCTGCAGTCCATGTGGTGAAGGTTCTCCCACAGTGCTGTTAGGAAGGGAGTTCCAGGATTTTGACCCAGCGACAATGAAGGAACGGCGATATATTTCCAAGTCGGGATGGTGTGTGACTTGGAGGGGAACGTGCAGTTGGTGTTGTTCCCATGTACCTGCTGCTTTTGTCCTTCCAGGTGGTAGAGGTCGCGGGTTTGGGAGGTGCTGTCGAAGAAGCCTTGGCGAGTTGCTGCAGTGCATCCTGTGGATGGTACACACTGCAGCCACTGTGCGCCGGTGGTGAAGGGAGTGAATATTTAGGGTGGTGGATGGGGTGCCAATCAAGCGGGCTGCTTTGTCCTGGACGGTGTCGAGCTTCTTGAGTATTGTTGGAGCTGCACTCATCCAGGCAAGTGGAGAGTATTCCATCACACTCCTGATGTGTGCCTTGTAAATGGTGGAAAGGCTTTGGAGAGTCAGGAGGTAAATCACTCACTGCAGAACACCCAGCCTCTGACCTGCTCTTGTAGCCACAGTATTTATGTGGCTGGTCCAGTTAAGTTTCTGGTCAATGGTGACCCCCATGATGTTGATGGTGGGGGATTCGGCGATGGTAATGCCGTTGAATGTCAAGGGGAGATGATCATTGCCTGCAACTTGTCTGGCATGAATGTTACTTGCCACTTATCAGCCCAAGCCTGGATGTTGTCCAGGTCTTGCTGCACACGGGCTCGGACTGCTTCTTTATTTAAGGGGTTGCGAATGGAACTGAACACTGTGCAATCATCAGTGAACATCCCTATTTCTGACCTTATGATGGAGGGAAGGTCATTGATGAAGCAGCTGAAGATGGTTGGGCCTAGGACACTGCCTTGAGGAACTCCTGCAGCAATGCCCTGGGGCTGAGATGATTGGCCTCCAACAACCACTACCATCTTCCTTTGTGCTAGGTATGACTCCAGCCACTGGAGAGTTTTCCCCTGATTCCCATTGACTGTACAGTAATCAATTGTTAATATTAGAATCAAAATACCAACTAAAAGATCAGCCCTTTACAGAGTGTTGATTTTCTCAGTTTTTTCCTGCCTTTGAACCGGTCCCACATTTTCAGACTGCGCCATCTTCAATTTGGGTTGATCCCACACCACCTCGCCACACTGATCCCACACCACCTCTCCACACTGATCCCACACACCCCCGCCACACTGATCCCACACCACCCCGCCACACTGATCCCACACCACCTCTCCACACTGATCCCACACCACCTCTCCACACTGATCCCACACACCCCCGCCACACTGATCCCACACCACCTCTCCACACTGATCCCACACACCCCCGCCACACTGATCCCACACCACCTCTCCACACTGATCCCACACACCCCCGCCACACTGATCCCACACCACCCCGCCACACTGATCCCACACCACCCCGCCACACTGATCCCATACCACCCCGCCACACTGATCCCACACCACCCCGCCACACTGATCCCACACCACCCCGCCACACTGATCCCACACCACCCCGCCACACTGATCCCACACCACCCCGCCACACTGATCCCACACCACCCCGCCACACTGAGCCCACACCACCCCGCCACACTGAGCCCACACCACCCCGCCACACTGATCCCACACCACCCCGCCACACTGATCCCACACCACCCCGCCACACTGATCCCACACCACCACTCCACACTGAGCCCACACCACCACTCCACACTGAGCCCACACCACCTCTCCACACTGATCCCACACCACCTCTCCACACTGAGCCCACACCACCTCTCCACACTGATCCCACATCTCCTCTCCACACTGATCCCACACCATCTCTCCACACTGATCCCACACCACCTCTCCACACTGATCCCACACCACCTCTCCAGACTGATCCCACACCCCCACCCCCTCTCCACACTGATCCCACGCCCCCTCTCCAGACTGATCCCACACCATCTCTCCACACTGATCCCACACCATCTCTCCAGACTGATCCCACACCATCTCTCCACACTGATCCCACACCATCTCTCCAGACTGATCCCACACCATCTCTCCAGACTGATCCCACACCATCTCTCCACACTGATCCCACATCATCTCTCCACACTGATCCCACACCACCTCTCCACACTGATCCCACACCACCTCTCCACACTGATCCCACACCATCTCTCCACACTGATCCCACACCACCTGTCCATACTGATCCCACACCACCTCTCCACACTGATCCCACATCTCCTCTCCACACTGATCCCACACCTCCTCTCCACACTGATCCCACACCACCTGTCCATACTGATCCCACACCATCTCTCCACACTGATCCCACATCATCTCTCCACACTGATCCCACACCACCTCTCCACACTGATCCCACACCACCTCTCCACACTGATCCCACACCATTTCTCCAGACTGATCCCACACCTCCTCTCCACACTGATCCCACACCACCTCTCCACACTGATCCCACACCATCTCTCCACACTGATCCCACATCTCCTCTCCACACTGATCCCACACCTCCTCTCCACACTGATCCCACATCTCCTCTCCACACTGATCCCACACCTCCTCTCCACACTGATCCCACATCTCCTCTCCACACTGATCCCACACCATCTCTCCACACTGATCCCACACCATCTCTCCACACTGATCCCACATCTCCTCTCCACACTGATCCCACACCATCTCTCCACACTGATCCCACATCTCCTCTCCACACTGATCCCACATCTCCTCTCCACACTGATCCCACATCTCCTCTCCACACTGATCCCACATCTCCTCTCCACACTGATCCCACACCTCCTCTCCACACTGATCCCACATCTCCTCTCCACACTGATCCCACATCTCCTCTCCACACTGATCCCACATCTCCTCTCCACACTGATCCCACATCTCCTCTCCACACTGATCCCACACCTCCTCTCCACACTGATCCCACATCTCCTCTCCACACTGATCCCACACCTCCTCTCCACACTGATCCCACGCCAGACCAATTTGAAACCTAAGTTCCACCCTTCAGCACATTGCCGATTAACAGGTAAGGCAATTCTTTTCATTGTGATTTTTGACACAGTGAGTTCCAGATCTTCACTCACAGGCAGTGAAAGTCAAAAGCTGAGTTCCTCTCACACACCACTAAGCGATTAGTTCCAACATGGCATTAACAGGCTTCTGGGAGCAAGGTTTATACTGGCCCCCAGAACCACCAGGTGGCACATGAGTCAGGAGAAATTGCAAACAACAAAAAAAAATGAGCCTCTATCTTTCTCGCTTTTCACACCATCAGTATTTGTCTATCAGTCCTTGTTCAAGTGCTAATGTTCAGTCAGAGTGAAAACATTCTCGTGTTCTTTTTTCAACAAATAAATGCTTCTCATGCTCAAAAGTTCAATTGAAAAACAGCTTTAGCTTTAAAATTAGCATATTCTGAGAATTTTGCTTTGTAATCAACAGATACTGATAGCTTGCTGGCTTGTGGTAATAATCAGTACAATAAACTGGGTCTGAACGAGAGACGGGGCCTTCTCATGCAGATGACTGTTCTGTTTGCAAGAGTGAGTATTTTTTATTCTTGGGTGTTTCTCTTCTTGATACTATCGGCAAAGTATATTTTGATATTTTATGCACAGTCAGCTTCTTTTAACTCACTCGAGTATGATATGAAAAGTATCCCGTACATTTGCCCTAACAACATGGTTGATTTAATTTCTGTTTCCCATCCAACTGTTGTAAATCTACACTTAAGCATTCTGTAAGAGTAGTATCCCATTCACAAACTGCTCTATGGGTAAGAATAGAGTTTCTTTCTGAACAACAGCTGACAGCAGATTTGTCTTTCTGTGGCGTCGCAGAGCTGGGCTCTCATACTGGCTTCCTAACTCACTGGTTAAAAGTAATAATTGGAGCCATTGCCGGTAATATGAATTTATGTTCAATTGTTCCCACTTTGTGACATTGGATTAGAAAAGAAACACCTGCAAAATATTGGCCAGTGGGATATAGAGGCTGCACTTTGGGATCAGTAGAAAATATAAGGGCAGATTTTCCTCTTCAGTACCTTGGCCATAAGAGCTCTGCAGGACAGAAGTGCTTATTGTGCTCAGCTGCTCATGATTTTACGTCCATTAAGGAAAATTGTGAGCAACTCATTCCAAAATTTTTGATAAGTACCTCAGCCCCACCAAACCCTTACACCAGGGGCTGAAGAGGAAAATCTGTTCTATAGGAAATGCCATTAACATCTAATTCTTATATTTCCAAAATCACAACCAATCTAGGGAGAAGTGAGAAGTAATTCACATAGCATAAAGGAGAGTATTATACTCTATATTACTTAATCTGTCTATCCTCAATAAATGCATCATTTTATGTAATATTTATCTCAAAAGCAACACCAACAACAATATATAACTCTGCCTCCCTCGGTATACTAGTGTCCTACAGTGTGTAACTGTTGTCAGATACTGGGAAGCATCTGAAAAGAATATGATTACAAGCCAAGACAAATTTAGTTTAACTGCATGTAAATCATTGGTAAGTCCATATTTGCAATAGTGTGTGAATTCCAGTGTATCTTACATCAAAAGGACATTGATGAATTGAAAAGTACAAACATAATTTTAGGACTCAAAGCTCTTGAATTATGACGATGAACCAACAGAACCTTTTTTCTCACAGGAGATAAAATGATTGAGGACATGCACCAGCTCTTTCAAGTGCTAAAACTGTGGACATTAATAGGTTATTTAAAGTGTGATCAGAGGATGAGAAGGCATGACCAAAAACTGGCAAACCTTAGCAACATTAAAGATCAGCATCATTATGTTTTCCACAGCACATGGAAGAGACTCTCATCAAAAGTATTTGCTCTGTGAAATATAAAAGCCGTACATAAGATAGACAGTAGCCCCAATTTTATCCTCAGGGCGGTTGTCACATGGGCAGGGGCCGAGGAAGGTGGCAAACCATCTCAGCAGGGTGAGGCCCGGGAGATTTTAGCTCCAGGGACTCATAGGCTCAGTTGGGTTACCGGCCAAAACTGGCAGAAAGTGGCAGCTGGCCAGCGGGCAGGAGAGGAATGTTGGGTGGCTGGAGGGCGCTGCCAGGGACCGAAGGAACGGTCTGCAATTCTCGGGTAAGTCGCCAGGAGGAGGTTTGAGAGGGCCTTGTGATTGGGGTGGGGTGGGGGGGGGTGGGGTGGGGGAGGGGGAAGCCCAGGATAAGGGAGGCCTGAACGTTCCTTGTGGGGCCCAGAGGAAACACCCCTGCTTCTCCTGGTCCCACAAGGAAAGTCAAAAATAGTTTTAAAAATCTTACTGTTTGGGCCTCTTCTGGCCCGACGCCCCTTCCCACTAGGTTGGCCTGGCAGAAAAGCTACATTGGCTTCCCTTTGCATTCCTCTGGTTAAAATAGTAGTCGAGCCCTGATGACGCTCGAAGAGCACGTTAGAACTTGTGGGAAGAGAGCAGGACCTCGTTGGACAAGTCCCACAGATGATTTTATCTGCCTGCCCGCCTGGTTTCCGCTGGATGGGCAGGGTTAAAATTCCCCTTAGTTGGATAAGGACGCTGCACATTGGGGAGCAGTGGGATATAGAAGCTGCACACCATAGAACAGTGGGATCTAGAGGGTGCACGCTGAGACCAGTAGGAAATATAGGCTACACAATGGATGGGAAACAATGGGATATGATGACTGCAGAATGGGTGGGAAACAGAATTTTAAATAGAAGCTACATAGTAGGATATATAGGCTACATAGCAGGAAACAGTGGCATCGCGATTAAGCTAAGAACAAGGTGTAACCTATTCTGTTCCTTTTAATGTTGTAGACTGATGTGGAAGGCAGGAAGGTTCCCACAGTTGTGAAGACATTAAGAAACCACCGTGTGAGAGATGTTGTCCTGGGCCCCTCTCACAGCATTGTACTAGTGGAGCCTGGATATGTTTATACCTTTGGGAGGAACACAGAAGGACAGCTGGGTACTGGCAACACCAAACCTTATAAAGTGCCAATGCATGTAAAGCAACTCCAGGATAAAACTATCACTGTAAGTAGTAATATAAACTAATTATAGTTCTTACACTAAATAATCACAGCTATAGATATTATAATTGTTTTTTTAATAAAATCTTCAAACCTTTGGTTGACATTTCAAAACCATTGTGATATCCATAGCAAGCAGTTCAATGTGTTATCAGAATTAAATATAATATTTGGTTAGGTACATTTTTCAAAATCCATATACGTAGTAAATCTACTATGGTTGCAACCAGCTGCAAATTACCATGCCTTATAGCGATGATAGTGTTGAGACTACAGGCTGTAAACTCTATCCCAAAGGCAGGCTGTCTTCCTGATTTATCCTCATATTTTTCTCTTTTTTATTTCTTTACTTTAAATAAGGCACCACAATTATTAATGTATGCAAGGCTTACTTCTGAATCACTCTCCTTCTTTACTCTATTTTCCAATACATGAAGCCAAAGAGCACCAGCCATTGCAAGAGGTATAGGGAGAAGCAGGCAAGTGTACACTCTGCTGTAACCATGAATTCCAACAGTAATAGATTGACAGAGGGGAAAGAAAGGAAAGCAAGACCTTGCACTGATAAGAGTACTTTGCACATCCTCGGGACATTGCAGAGTGCTTCAGAGTCCAATGAATTACTTTTGAAATGTAGTCACTGCTGTTATGTAGGCAAAAGTGGCAACCAATGTGTGCACAGCAAGATCCCACAAACATAAAATAACACAAATGACTAGTTAATCTGTTTGATGTTGTTGGTTGTTTGTATAAATGTTGGCCTGGACACTGAGAGAACTCCACCTACTGTTCTTTGAATAGTGCCATGGGATGTCTTGCATCTATCTGAAGAGACAGCTATGGTCTTGATGTGGTGTCTCTTATGAAAAACAGCACCTCCAACCATGCAGCACTGCCCCAGTACTGCACTGAAGTATTGGCCTAAATTATGTGCTCAAGACCTGGAAATGAACGGTCCTGCTCAGTTCACATTACATCCTGATACTACCCCACCATTGGAATCCTATGTGCCCGCCTGACATGTGGGGAGCCAGCAACATTTTTCACCTTTTTAAAAACCTGTCAGCAGCTCCAACCACTCTGGAAACTGAATAAAGTTAAATTTATGACTAGAATAACTATTGACCTTAGCCCTCTTTAGTGCCTCTTAAGACTCCTAATGGAGATTGCTTTGGGCCCAGATGTGGGCTGAGGTACTGACTGCCTTCTGTACACTGTGTTCCAGCTACGTGGCATCAATGAGTGCTGAACTCATGGTTTGCCAATTTCCAAATGTTAAATCAGATGCCCTCCCTACCTGTTTGTGATCCAAGCACCCAACTAGACATATGGCCCAATGTGAGAACCATTGAAGTGGTCTGCGTGCCTCATTTTTATAAATGACAGTTTAAATGGGTCACCGTCAGATCTTGTTAGTCACAGCTACACTAAACAAGTCTTAACTGCTATATTATTGCAAATCTAAATGCTCATTTTCCTAAATAAATTAGTTTCAGTAATACAGGATGATTGCTCCTGTTAATTATATGCCCAAGATCAATGTATTAAAAAACTGTAGAAAATCAACTAGCCTATACTTATCTCATTAGTGGGGCTGCCAGGAGCAGCTTGAAATCATTCTGTTTTTGCAAAGCATTTAACAAATTAACCCTATTCCTGTGTACTGTTTCCATCAGAAGAACAGTCAAGTCATCGTGTAACTCATTGCTTACATTTGTTAGCAAATAAAGCTTAATTATTTTAAAGGAAGGATAGTGCAGCAAGGGAAACACACCAAGAATTCTTAATGTTGAACCACTGGATTACGGAATTTACTCCACTAGCGAAGGGAGAAAATTACACGTGTATGCCATGGATAGTCACACAAGTTACAATTGACCAGCAGTGTGAGAAGGCAGTTGAGTGACTGGAGCTTGGCCTGAACTGGAGTTTCGTATTGAAGTGTGGTTGGCTTGAAACCACATTTAGTTCTTTGAGTTTCTGAATCCTTTGAGCCCTTTTATTATGATAGGACAGTAGAAACCAGTATTGTGTGGAATAATTTGGACATAGGCACAAGAGGAATGATTTTGAAGTTTGCTGCATATACAAAATTAGGGGGCATGGCAGACTGTGAGGAAGAAAGCAAGTTTGCAGGAGGACATAGACAAGTTGGTAAAGTGGCCAGAAAGGTGGCAGATGCAGTTCGCGAGGGTAAATAATGAAAGATTGTTTCCACTGGTTGCATGGAGGACATGGACTCCCAATAATCGGTAGAAGAAGGAAGGGGAAGTTGGAGGTATTATTCTCATAGAGGGTTATTTGAACATGGAACACTTTACGCCAAGTGGCTATTGAGGCTATAACATCATTTAAAATAAAATTGGATTTTTATTTTAAAAGAATATAAAGGATATGGGGAAAGGACAGGGAAGTGAGATTAGAGAAGGCAGCTCTAGTTCGAAAGCTGGCACACGCATGATGAGCTAAATGGCCTCCTTCTGTGCTGCAATTTCTGTAAGATACAAATAATTTGTGTAACACCCACTCATAAGCTTGATACTTTGGACTATAAAAATGCAGTGGATATTTTTTATACCCCCCATGAATTTATACATACTGCTTTCTCCAGCAGACAGTGATTGAGAAACACTTCGCATCAGTATTATTGCAAGCACCATGCATCAGTGCAAGGGCTGCATTGTACTCCTGCGTTGCAGATTGTGCATTAGTGCCAGGGTAGTGTTGAGTTGTGTGATTGAGTATGATACCAGCATTGCAGCAATATGCATCAGTGCAACAGTGATACTGAAATTCTCAGCACTGTACAATATGTGGATACCATTAGCGTTCTCTCCAGTACGGTATGATAGTAGTGTCAAAAAACCATACTCTACAGTACGAGGAGGCCCTCCTGCGCTTTGCTGTATGGTAGAAGGATTATGTCAGACTGCACTATAATATGGTGTGAGGGAATTACCGCCACACTCTGCCCATGGTGTACAGATTGCTTCGGAGTGCTCTGCAGCATGGTGCAAGGGTACTACCCGGGCGGTCCACGGTAGAGAGTAGGAATCATGTCAGACTGTTGTGTGATCTGGTGCTGTACTCTGACAAAGATCAAGGATTGTGTCAAAGTGCTGTGGACTGGTTTACGGGTACCTTCAGAGCACTTGTCTCTCAAACCCTTTCTTTCTTTCAGATGATCAGCTGTGGAGAGACATTCAGTGTTGTCGGGACAGACGATAATAACATTCTCTTCTGGGGCACCAAGTACAAGTCTGTACTGTCTCCAAATCCATCAGTTTTGACCACGGTATATCAGACAGCTCCAAAAGAACCTGAAGCTTCTACCTGCCCAGCATCACCATCACATGTAGAAACTGAGGAGCACATTACTGGAACAGTGAGTCACAATGGCAGTAAGAAACATATTGAAAATGAAAGGCAGCTCGCTGGAATCAGTGTGGCACCAGAAAGAAAACCACTTGGAGAGGACGAATTAGATGCACCAGGATCACCATTATCAACCTCCACATCACAGGTTGTGTTGTTTATATGACTGTCTGAATGTGCATAGCATATATTACTCTTTGTAGGCATGTGTCATATGTGATTGTGTGTGTCATGGCATATAGCTCTTTAAAGGCATGTGTCACCAAATGTCACAATTTCTGATTCTTCTGAAGGTCTGTTTTGCTACACATGTAGTATAGCTGCAGAAGTAGCTTGGGGTTTTTGTTTGTTTTATCTTACTGGCCTCTTTTGGTTCTCCTATGGACCATTCCCCAGTGGATAGGGTGAGTGGGCAACTCAGCTATTACCATGTGCTTTAATCAACTCTTGATCTCTTGTTCTGGCATACTATCTACTCACTTTTTTGTGATAACCTCAATCTCAGCTATCACATTGGGCTCAACAAGTTTCTGTACTGTATCCAATTCAGAGCCTAGTCATTAATCATGTGGTTAAACTTGCATCATGACATGAATTCTGATTCCCGGGTCAGTGTTCTTTAGTTTGCCTGTTATGCTGGATATGTTATACTGATGGCACAACCTGAGTGCTCCACCTGTTCGGAGTGTGTACACGCCCATACGTGCAGCGCTCCCAAGATTTGGATGACTTCCTTTGTGCACCCCCTATAGTCTGGCCACACAAATTAAATCTACCTATTGATACATCATCTGTCAACCCGAAGAATCTAACTTGAGGCGGTATTTAAGTGGATACGGCAGCATTAGTGCTGGTCATGACATTGTGGTAAGCAGTGAATTCTGAGGGGTTGTGTTTGTGCATTAGACTGGAGATAACACAATACAAATCACTTCAAGGAGTCCATCTTGAATAGGCCTCAGGCCTGCCAATACAGTTAAGAATAATCTTCTAATAGCAGGTCTATTTTTGATATTAATGTTGCATTTGGCATCAATAAGATGTGAATGCAGCTCTTTAAATCAAGTGTAACAGTGGCAAAATATGCTGTAGCCTCATACTGGCCCATCACACAATGTTTTGATAATTTTCTTTAACCCTTATTCGAGGGAAGAATATACTCACCAATACACTATAGAGCTGGAATAACATGCCCCTGTGTTAACGCCCATACTTTTAAAAACTCAATCTAATGTTTTTTTTAAAAAATTCTTGTTAATTAAATGGTTTTAATGTCAGTTGTAATGTTGGTGTTGTTTTTGTTGCAGAGAGACACAAATTTTTCCAAACCAGGTTCATTGGAGGAGCACACAACATACACAAGTGTGACATCGGTTAAAGGCGAGAGAAAGTCTTTGAGAGGTGAATTATTGAATGCAACGTGATTAGTGATAGCTGAGTTAAGCTGCTTTTGGTTTTGAGCTCAAGTACGTTTTCTTTTTAATTTTTAATCAAGTATTCTAGTTTTCTTCAGGAACATAAATATGTTGAAAAGGCAAGTTATTGCAGGTGAAAATACATGGACGTTTTGTTCAAGTACGTAAAAGTACTGAAATGGTCAAGTTTAAACCGTATCTGCACAAGTTTATCACCTGCACGTTGTTGTTCTGTTTTTCGTGTGATTGTTCCTTGTCATGTAAGATTAATCTATGTTGGCATAGTAAGTGTTCCATATGATATATTAAGTGACTCATACCCTCTACTATGTAAAACCAGGTGTAATAGAGTAACAGAGACAATTGCTGGAAGTTTTGAGGCTGTAATTATTGTGGTAGAACTGACAATTCTGCAATAATCACTCCGATCCTGATGCCCTGTGATACAGATTTAATTTTTTTTTTGAGGACCTTCTGAATGCAGCCTGCAATAATCCACTATAATCTGTTACCAAAATATGAGCCAACTGACCACTCTTTTTTCATTTCTGTCAGCGTTACCTGCTGAAAAGTGCAGAATTATAACTTAGTGTCACTGCCCTGGCTACACTCCACTCATCTGCACGAGGTCCACTGTCACTGACTCAAATATACTACACTCATCTACACTAGGCTCAGTGTCACTGACTGAGCTATACTGCACTCATCTACATTAGGTTCATTATCACTGACTCAGCTGTAAAACACATATATGCACTAGTTCACTGTCACTGACTGAGCTATACTACACTCATCTACACTAGGTTCATTATCACTGACTCAGCTGTACTACACATATATGCACTAGTTCACTGTCACTGACTGAGCTATACTACACTCATCCGTTTCTGACACAATCGCATGTTGATTGCTGATGATTAACGTCTTCTCCAGGTTTCATGCCTGATTGACAGACTGGCTGCCGTGAGGAGCTGCAACATGAGGTGGGGGGGGAGAAAGGGAGAGAACGAGACGTCATCCGGCGCTGGAATGGAAGACCTGCGGGGGGGAGGGAAAGTGGAAGATCTGGGGGGAGAATGGAAGATCGGGGGGGGGGGGGGAGAGTGGAAGATCGGGGGGAGGGGGGAGATTGGGGGGGGGGAGAGTGGAAGATCGGGGGGAAGGGGGAGATTGGGGGGGAGGGGGAGATTGGGAGGGGAGGAGGGGAGGAGGGGAGGGGGGAGATCGGGAGGAGGGGAGAGGGGAAGATCGGGAGGACATCGGGGGTGAAGAGGGGAGATCAGGGGGGGTGAAGAGGGGGAGATCGGAGAGGAAGACATCAGACATCGGAGCAGGGTGCAAAGATAGGTTCATTTCACCAGGCGTGAATCAGCAGCGGTGGGCAGGTGATTTTCGGAGCCCCCCGGCCCCCAACGCACCGCAATTGCCCCCTAAAATTGAGCCCAATGTTTCTCTTCTCATTTTTCCCAAATAAAGTACACCCATACACATTCAGCATTGCAACACTCATCTCCTTACATTACATTCAAACACTCATCTTTGTGACGTACATCCCTGTTAACAGTAGTACACTGAACTCAATACCATTTTTCTCTCTCTCACAGACACACTCTACACTAAAGCCATCTATACTCCCCACAACTTGGTGTTGTTCATCTTTATATTGAACATAGAATTAAATTGTGGTCATAGCAATCGATTCCAAATATCTTTCATCACTGCCAAGAAAATTGTTAGGTTCATTTAAAGTGCAATGAATTTAGTACTAATAAGGAATTTATTTACTGCTTTAGATCAAACAGAAACCAGCCCTGGGAGCTTCAAGTCAGTGTGTAAGGATACACGAGAATCAAGCAATACAAAAGCTAACTCCTTTGGGAGTGAGAGTAGCCTTCAAGATCGAGAAACCAGCCGTCTACTGGTCCCTGTTCCTATAATCTCTTTGAAGCAAGGCCTGGAGGACAGCAATGATATGCGTGCTCCCTGTCTCAGAAGTATTATCTGCAATAGGGAGAACATCTATGTCTTAGTGGAGGACACTGATCCGCCATGCCACAGGCATGCCAGGAGATACCGCAGCTTTCGTAAGCGTGGAAACCGTGAGGATCCAGAGCTAAAACGAGGACGCATTCTTCAATATTCGCATTCCAGTAATGAAGCTGGCGATGAGTACACAAGCTCTGAAATGTCCGAATTAGAGACCGGTAGGTTTGTCCCGACATGGATAAGAAATGAACTCAATGATGCAACACCACTTGAAGTAGGCGCTGGTGAAAAGGGCAGTGAAACAGACGCCGTCACGACCTCCGCCAATAGAAAAATAACAGACACGTGCTCTGTAGAGAGTCGAGTGACAACTGTGGACAAAATCAACAAAGAGGCAAAACCATTAATTAAGAAGGAAGTGGTTGGAGGTGTGGAAAAGACAAGTGGTGACAGTGGAGGAGCAAAACACGGCAACACGTCCACATCAGGCAGTTCTGACGGGCAACTGGTGCCCATCAAACAGAAGATGACCAGAAATAATGACAAACGCAGGGAACCAGGTGAGACCCTGAACAGGACTGCAAACTTATGTTCAAAAATCTTTTTCAACAGCTCATAATTCCAGCCACGGCTATAAAATGCCATCCCAGCTCAGAACTGTCTTGTATTTCTTATGTGATAAAAATTCTCTTCAACCAAACCCAAATTTAATCAGCAACCTGGAAGGGCTCAAAATTAATCAGTTTCAGAAAACCAAGGCACTCACCATTATTATATCCCAATAATAAATAAATCAGATTTGAATCCATGCTAGAGGCCAGCTGTCAGTAACAGCCCCTTTGGGTCTAGGAACTGAGCTGAAATTGCTCAAACTCATCCAATTTAGGATTGTTACAGCCATCAGAGAGTGAAGAACTTTATCTGTACTGTATTGAACTTTATCATTCTGGGTGGATTTGAACCTGATCGCAGAGATAAAAGGCTTGCGTACTTAGCATTCAGATCTAGCTCAGACAGAAATAACGAAGATCTCCCTTCTTCAATGGGAGAACTCTTTCATTTTTTATTGAGAAACCTAGGTGAAGGGCCAAGGCCTGTGGTGCATGTCTGGGGCCTAGGTTTCAATCCAGATCAGACTGATAGGATGAAAGTCTTCCCTCTCTGACAGCTGTGAGGGTTTCTAAAATGAAATTAACTTGGCCAGTTTGTGAGTTAACTACACAAATCCAGCGCTAATTGGCACTAAATCTATATGAGTGGTTTTCCTGCAACGATTGACAGACTCACGCAGTTACTCAAAGGAAAGCACAGCTGTTTTTGCAAAAAATGTATTTTTGTTAGCGTGCAGCACCATAAATAATGTAGTAGCAAGTAAACAAATAGAGAAAAGTGCAGCAAAAATAGAGAGTACAGAATTCTCTAGACACTGTGTATGCAGTATACCTGACCCTAGACAGACAGGAATTTGACCCAACTTTGCAAACCTATGGACTACAGATTCCCTCAGAGAGGTCACAGAGATATCTGATATGAGAAGTAGAAATGTCACACTGGTAGAGTAGAAAATGCTTTTCTGAGGTTAGGGTTATGGCATTTTGCTGGAGACAATGTAGCAGGAGCTTTATTTCGCATCAGGTCCATGATGTGCTTGACCAGTGAACATTTGATGCTAACACTGGTTACTAGAAGTGTTCTGTCCCCCAGAAATGGCATTTCTCACTTTAATGAGCAGAAAATTGTCGAAATAGAATAAAAAAAGAGTAAATGTGGCAGCTGTTGCTTGGGAATCTCTGGGGGTCACTCCTTGGTGATGATATGGGGGTCTGTCCCATGCCTTTAAACTTCATCCAGGTCTTTGAGAGGGCATTATAAAATACAGTGCATCACAGATGGACATTGTGAACACTTCTGGGATTATTGACATTCTGATCAGCCTCAAGGGATGAGGGCCTTACAGAGAACTGCAAGAGCAAAAGACAAATAAGGTTCTTTGTGTTTAATAACCATGTTTAAAAGCCCACCTCTTAAAATCTAACCACAGTGGAACCCGCTGTGACCTTGCAATATATAGAATCTGTTGTGAGTCACATGACAGGAAAGAGACTATTGTAGATTTTATGATGAGAACAAGTGTAGTGATATATCATAAGGTGGGGATGGAGATTGCCTCCAGTCACTATGGGCATCATTTTAACTCGGAAAAACGGGTGGGTTGGGGTGTGGGGGGGGCTGTAAAAAATTTTAAAATCTAAAACCCGCCCCCAACCCGCCTCCAACCCGCCCATTTCTGGTTATACCGGAGGCGGGACGAGGTGCAGGCGACCAACCCGCTCTCAGGAGGCGGGTCGGTCACTAAAAGCGTTCAAGGAGGCTGCGGTCCTCCATCTTAACAGCTTTTTTGATTTTAGCCCCTGGGGGCCAGGATTCCCGGGCCTCCTACTTCAAGCCACGTGAAAGGAGGCAAGAAGACCCCAAACAACAGGTAAGTGCCTTTATAAAACAGCTTGTGGGCCCGGAAGAGCAAGTGCTTCCCCCAGGCCCAACAAGTCTACCTGCAGCGACACCCCCCCCCTCAGGATCTCCGAACCCCCCCCCCGATAACTGATTCCCCCCCGGTGACACCCAACCCCCCCCCAATGACTGACCCCCCCCCCCCCCGTCACTGACAGAGCCCCCCCCCGTAACTGACCCCGCCCCCGGTGACCCCCAACCCCCCCCCATGATCCCCGATGACTGACCCCTCCCCCAGTGACCCCCAACTCCCCCCGATGACCCCCCCCCCCATCTAACATCTGTTCACGTCCTCTTCCTCGTCTCCCGTCCAATTGAGGCCAACCTGACAATCAGACTAGTCTGTCAGGCGGAAACTGTCAAAAATAAAATAAAAGACGTCCTTTACGTCAAAATCGTAAGGACATCCAGGAAATCCAGGTTTCCCGTCAGGAATTCCACCCCCCAACCCTCTTCACGGCTCCCTGATAAAATCATGCCCTATATGTGTCAGAGACATCAGTGTGAAGATTTCCTATATTCACCACTTCGTGCAGAATCATGAATGAGATTACGATTTCATTACAAATAGCCAGCAGACAAAATCTTCCCTGTTATGCCTGCAATGTGTCTAACATACGTAGTAAGTGAAGGATATGACTAAAGTTCAAAAGTACTTCATTAGCTGTAAAGCGTTTTGGGACATCCTGAGGTCTTGAAAGGCGCTGTACATATGGAAGTTCTTTCTTTTGTTTATTTTGATAATTTTACAATCACTTATACCTGAAATTAACATACTCCACATAAATAATTACAACAATTTTATCCGTAATCTATGTGGCAATAATTAGCACTATCGGCTTCTTATATTGAAAACAGTGGGAATGGAAGCCATTGTGATTTGGAGCAAGAGGCATTTCTGATGCTCTCTTTACAATGAGGGCATAGGCTTGAGTTGTTAGGATATTTTTAAACATTGTGTTAACATGGTGTTCACTAACTAGTACTTACTAGAATTAATGTTATTAATGAGACTGCATGAACTGAATTCAATCCACTTGCCTCTTAAATATTTTTAAAATGCTCACAAAGTGGTTCATCCAAGGCAATTGAATTTGCATCTGTGTGAAATAGATGCTGGCTAAGCTTTGAATGTGCAGCCTGATATCTACCTGTAGGTTTGAGGTGATGGTGCGTAATGTGTTCCAGCTCTCCGGCTGAGAACTGATTGCTCCTCCTTTGAACAGAAAGTAGAAAGAGGCTGGTTCCTGTTACACATTATTAAGTATCGCTATAACCTGCAGTTGTCAAATGAGTCTAATCTTTGAGTCACTGCAAAACATATGGAAGAACTTGTTAAAACATGTCTGTGTTTCAATTATTTGCATTCAGTACAAGATTTCGTAGTGTCTCCAAGCCAGCGGAGGCATTATCGGAGTGAGATGGACGTGGGCCCCCTCTCTCTTCAGGTATGTAGCTGGAATCCAGACTAATTCCTAATGCCATAGGCCTCCTCTTTTACTATAGGCCACATACATGGTGTTTCGCAAGTAGCATTGTTGACATATTTTGGAAGTTTTTAAAAAAAACTTTACATTGTGCAGTTGTTCAACTGGTAACAGTGTGTCAACAACATACATTACATTTTGAATGTACATTTTGACCTGAAGCCACTTTACCAGGATGATGATGCTTGATTACCATTAGCGTAGAGTGGTTTTAAAGCCCAGTTACAAATGACTGAATCTGGTTTTGTAGAGTACACATCGCTCACATTACCATTGTCTGTCACACAAAAAAAATCCCGATTGCCTCAAAATTCCCAAGAATGATCAAAAACACTTGAACACTTACTTCACTGTCTTTGAGCAAATCTCTCACAAACTTCTGTCCAAACTCTTATAGTGGTCATCTTGTTTTCTCAAACACTTCTTCCTTATATCCTCCAATTCAATGTGAGCAATGCCACAGGAGATCCAACTATGTTCTGTAAAAAATCATTAACTACTATTAGTTGCCTGTGTTTAAATAATGGTAGAAAATCTTGGAACTTATCAATAATTAAATCAGATTGTATTTGACAGCAAACACATTAAATTTAGCTTCTTAGATCACTTGGGGATGAACAATGAATATACTGAGTGTATTTCATTGACTCTCATTGTGTTTGACAGCAGGTATGTCGAGTGTACTTTACTAAGTAATGCTGTGACATTATTGGGCTTTTCTGCCTATAACAAGTTGTCTTTCTATCTGTACACAGAGCTCCACCAATCCAGTCAGGGCTTGTGGCAGAAAGGTCTCTGAATCTCCATGGAAATCGGGAATGCTGAAAGCTCCAGGAACTGGAAACCAGAGATCACTTAATAGGCTACGAGTGGGCAGAGGGCACGGAAAGAATAGAGGTGTGGTACTGTATAAGATTATTGTGCAATGGCGTTTGAGTAAACAAGGGTTAAAGTTGCAACGTGCACATTCAGACAGAAGAGAATCTTAGCCCTTTGAGTCCTCCTGCTACACCTCATCAAACATGTTACTACAGCCAAGATTTTTAATTTTGACCATGATGGCTTGTTGGATGACATATAGCTGCAGGACTCAAAGGGCTTGCCCATGATGACTTCATAAGGCATAACATGATTGTCATAGACAGTTGTGCTTTATGAAATCCGTAAGGACAAGGAGTTCCTATTGGAAACATTTACCCTAGGAGACATGAAATCTGATCCTAATTTTGTGTTTCCCCAATTGTCAGTGCCTATATTTATTAATTTATAACAGGAAAAAAATCATTTCGTTTGGCTGGTACAAGATATTTTTGCAAAAGAAATTTCCTATCCTCAGTGACGGCACCACCTCTTAGCAAGAAAAAAATTGTAGATGAATAGTTTCTGGTATTAGTGACATTAAACACGAGTAATGAGCTATGTATAAATATGCAGAGAGAATAGTTAGTAACCTTTAGGCTGAGTCCTGGTATTTGAGGTCAACTCTAACCCAGGAGCACTGAGGGCAATAGGAGTGTCCCACTTTGAGATCAGATAACTCAGCTTAGAGTGGGAACTGGACATGGGACTTTCTGATCTATGTAACTTAATGCTACTACAGACAGTACTTTTACTCACTGGCCCATCAGGGCAATTTACTTGGAGATTCTACAGTCAATATATAACAGCAACAAACCCCAGAGTCCATTGGTACATTTAAGAACCCAAATCACTCTCGTGTGCTAATTAATACAGAGGCCTCTGTTTAACATCTCATTCCTTCATGATTTCAGTTTGTAATTTGGGGCTTCATTTTGAATAAATACACTACCCAAGGAAAGCTCGGAGCAAGACCCCTGTACACATGGTACTGTTGTTTATGAAATCGCATTAAACTCTGTGAGACAACTTGGAAGGAAAGATAATATATTGCTGATGTTGCTACTCAGGGTTCAGACAAAATTAACTTTGTTAGGTCAGGACCAAGTAAATTGGCATTGATGCAGTCTGCTTTTTGAATGGGTATTCAGAGACCTTGCAAATGTAAACCGGACATCAACTTTTTTCAGTGTAGAAGCTTAATTGTCATTTCCATACATTATTATGGTATTAATTCCAATAAATCATCTTCAGCAACAAAGAATATATCAGAACTCAAGCTATGATTCCACGCCCATGTACTGGCCTTATCCTGCCGCCACCCCCCTGTCTGATTTTGGAAGCAGTTGTTTGCCTGTAGCTGTATCCCTCAGTTTTCTGTATAGAGCTCTTATAGAATCATACAGCACAGAAGGAGGCCATTCAGCACATCGTGACTGTGCCGTCTCTTTGAAAGAGCTACCTAATTAGTCCCACTCCCCTGTTCTTTCTCCATAACCCTGCATATGTTTCCTTTTTAAGTATATATCCTATTCCCTTTTGAAAGTTACTATTGAATCTGCTTCCACCACCAGTGCATTCCAGATCAAAACAACTCGCTGCATATAAAAATTCTCCTCATCTCCCCTCTGGTTCTTTTGTCAATTATCTTAAATCTGTGTCCTCTGGTTACTGACCCTACTGCCAGTGGAAACAGTTTCTCCCTATCTACTATGTGAAAACGCCTCGTAATTTTGATCACCTTATTAAATCTCCCCTTAACCGTCTCTTCTCTAACAGTATTTTTCTTTACCTAGCTGCCTGGCTGAATTCAGAAGCTTCTGCTGTGAAAAGCTCCAAATACTATCACCGTCCTGCCCTCACCACGACACCTCTTTCAAAGAACAAGGTTTGATCGTTTCCAGCCTCTTTGTGTAGATATCAGTCCAGTTTAATTAGTTTCAGGTCAAAGAAAATGAGCTCTTTTAATGTACTCTACAGAATTACAATTTAATTGTGATTTAATTGAATGAAATTTGCATATGTATGAAGACTTAATAGAATATTAATTCAGCAAAGTGTATTTTAATCCCCTTTGTTAGAGGGATGTTATTTTTAAAAGGCCTCTGACATTCATGTGAATAGCACTGTTCTATGAGTTAAAAACATAATTATCCAGACAGCTGCAAACTCAGTGATTGCCCTCGTTCGATCCAGCCCTAGATCCGAACCTGCCTTGCATGAATAGTTCATTAATAAGCACATGATGCAATCAGATAGACTTTTACCAGCTCCCTAAACCGTGGGATCCAAACAGAACTTGTGGCCCCTTTATAATGCAGTGCTATCTCCAGCAGCAGTCCTGACTATGGTAGCAGTGATGTATTGTAATGTCAGCACCATTGCTGATGCTGGAGGAAAGGAGAATCACTTCAGTTGGTGCCACTCAGCTCCTCCCTCCAGAGGCTGCAGTACCACTGGCAGCAAATGTAAATGAATTTTTTTAAAAATTTGTTCTCAGAATGTGGGCGACACTGGCAAAGTTGCATTTAATGCGCAGTCCGAGTGTCAATGAGCAAGTGTTGGTGGGATGCCTTCTTGTTTCACAGTAATTACAACTAAGTGCATGCTGGACCACTTTACAGGGCACTACAAGCCAACCATGTAGTATGGGACTAGAGTAACAAGTAGGCAAGACTGGGTAAGGGTGGCAGGTTCCCTTCCTTGAACGACATCAGTGAACCAGTTGGGTTTTTTACGACAATCTGGCAGCTTTTATTGTCATTTTTTTCTGGTGCCAGCCAACAAATTACCAGATTTATCAAATTCAGTTTCACAACTTGCCATGGTGGGATTGAACTTAACGACCCCTGGGTTGCAAATGACTGCCTATAGGCTGTCATTTTCCTAGCTGTGGACAGACTGAGCCCTTCCTACACAGGCCAGCAGTGTAGTTTTCTGATTGCTATCCAATACAGACCCTCCCAAGCAGCAAGAAAAGTGCACAGCCAGAAAATAAAGGTTGTTTTATTAAAGCTGGCACATGCACAGTGTTTTCTCTTTTGTCGTTGCTGCTATCAGTCTGTTGGGCAGTGTAAACAGTTCTGCAATTATCTCTTGTATGGAGCTGTGTAGGGATAGTAATGAAATTAAGTTCTGACCTTATCTCTAATAAAAACAAATCAGGACACGATGGGCCGAAGGGCCTCTATCCGTGCTGTATAACTCTATGACTCTCTATGACTCTAAAACATTTAGAACAGGCGGATGAGCAGTAATTCCTGTTTCCTCTCCTCAATAGGATGCTGAGTTGGCCAGAGAGGTGAAGCGACTGCTTGAAGGAGAACAGAGGGTTGAAGAGATAATACAACCACAGGAGGAGCACCATACTAGTCTGCATCTCTTGGAAGAACAGCAGCGTCTAGCACTGGTACGACTGTTGCTTTCTGTCATAGGTCCTAGGTTTGATGCCATTAATATTGGAATCATTTGTAGAACATTTGTAGAACATATGCAGACAAGGCAAAATTGGATTGCAACTACTCCCCTTGGAACTTGCCATGGGTAATCTTTCAGACTGCTGGTCACTTCTAATACAATAAAACTCACCTGTACCACGCTGGTCACTTCTAATACAATAAAACTCACCTGTACCACCCTTCTTTGGGACTATGCCTTTCTCCCCAGCTGTCTTTGAACTAGGTGGTCGTCCACCTGCACAGGCAGATAGGACTTTGGTTTAATGACCAGTCCAAAGGATGGCTCCTCCAGCAATATAACACTCTCTTGGTACTGCAGTGAAGAATAGGCCTAGATTATGTGCTCAAGGGCGGGTCTGTGGCTTGAACCCACAACTTACTGACTCAGAGGCAAATATTTATCAATTAGGCCAAACTGGTGCTTCTTTTAAAGAAACATCGGCTAGTGCAGATCGGTTAACTATGGTACCAACTGTGCAAATAATTAAGTCCCCTGAAATGAACTCAAATGACTTGGAGAAAGAAAATTGTCTATCAGCTCTCAAGACAATGAAAGGTGCACAAGTAACAGGCAAGCTTGTGAAATATTCATGTGCCCACAAGAGGAGCTGATAAGGTATATACAGTATCTATTCTCTCTGGCTCAGCTGCAGGAAATAATGAATTTAGTTATTGTTCTCTGCTGTGTATCATCTATAGAACATAGATTGCACAGCACATAGGCCCAAGCGCTGTTTACAATTCAGTATAAATATTTTAAGAATGTGTGGATCTCTTTGATGCTGCCAGCTATCCTGTGTGCTCAATGTTCCAAATTATTCAATGTTTTGTAAATGAAGAAGTTTGGGATGTGTCAGTCTGTTTTCTTCTGGGCATTTGCAATTTATTAAAAAATTTAAAAACTTCTGTTAAAGTACCAACAGAATTGGTAGCTATTTATAGAGATATGCTGTTAAATTAAAACAGTTTAAGGCACAGCTCTATAGCTGATATAAGTGAATGCATATTTAACACATTCCTCTGTCTGCTATTTTAACAAAGGCATTAAATAGTTTAACTCCTTCACTGAATAACGGACAAAGGAATTGGACAAACACGTCAACCGTGTCTCCGTTACTATTGCAAACACTCATTTCCAGGCTAACAAGGATTGCTCATTTGAAACCTCCCCAGTGTCTGGAATCTTTACAATTAATGAGAGTGAGGAGCTTTGAAAAGATAAAAATAGCCTTGGCCTGGTGATTACACTTTAAAAGGGAATAATTAATGCAAATACGATATTTCTACACAGGTGATTGGATGTGCAGCTTTGCCTGAAACTGTTGTGAAACATTTAATGGTACCAATGTAATTTTTTTTTAAAAATTAGAAATAACTAATGTGAATTAAACACCCTGAACAGAGTATGTACAAAATATCAGATAGCTGGTGCCTAATTACATACAAAACAACAGAGAGTTGGTCATGAGTTGCATACAAGATAATAGCTGTTTGACTCAAGAGTATGAGAGCATATTTGCATGCAAGGCAAATAGTATGGAAGTAGGGCTATCCCAGCATTCAGCATGGTAGAGCGAGCCTTGTATTAATTATGGGGCCTAGTGTTTTAATACCACTATGGATGCCACTGTGGCCCCTTCCCCATTGTTGCCACAGAAAACACATGCAAGTCCACAACAAGGTAAGCTTTGAAAGAAAGAAAGAACTTGCATTTATTTAGCATCTTTCACAACCTCACGATGTCCAAAAGCACTTCACAGCCAAGGAATTACTTTGATGTGGTTACCGTTGTAATGTAGGGAAACGTGGCAGACAATTTGCGCACTGCAAGTTTACAAAGAACAGCAATGAGATAAATGGCCAATTAAACTGTTTATTGTGGTGTTGGTTGAGGGATAAATGTTGGCCAGGACACCGGCAGAACTCCCCTGCTCTTCCTCGAATAGTGCCATTGGATCTTTGATGTCCACCTGAGAGGGAGACAGGGCCTCCGTTTAACGACTCATCCGAAAGACGGCACCTCCGACAGTGTAGCACTCCCTTGGTACTGCACTGGAGTGTCGACCGAGATTATGTGCTCAAGTCCTGGAATGGGGCTTAAACTCACGACCTTCTGACTCAGAGGGAGAGTGCTACCAACTGAGCCAAGGCTGACTCCTTAAGAGAAGAGACAAAAAGGCCTATTTCCCGATCGGAAAAGCTCAGATACGAAAGCTCAATATGCTGTTACTACATTCCTCTGTGTTAACACCCGCCTAAAAATAGCGCACAGAGGAATGTAGTAGTAGAGCTGTACTGATTACCATTGCCACCATGTAAGTGGTTACCTAACTGAAAGTGATTTACTTTCCCCCTTAATGGGAAACACCTGGGGTCTCTGCTCATTGTCTCCCCATGATGTCATGGGCAACATCACAAACACATCCAACTGGAAAATTTCAGACACAAACCTATGCTCGACCACTGTCAGCTCAACTGTCCCATGGTGTCGCCCTCTCTAAAATTACTCTTAAATCAAAGGGTGTCGGGATAGAAATCAGGTTTGACACCAGAGCAAGTTGAGAATGGTGGCAGCATCAGATTATATTGCCTCACTCATGCTGCTCTCAAATTAGGAACATGCGGAGAGCTCTGTGCAGTGTGTCCCTAAACGCTGACTGTCCTATCAGCTCTTTACTGGCACTTGGGGGAGATTTCTTTTGTGAGCTGTGTGCAATGAAATCGTAAACCCATTATTTATGGACACAGAGGAAATCTTCGCTCCCCCCCCTCCTTCCAAAAAAAGACATTAAAAGCAATCCAGCAGAAATGAAAGTTTAAAGAGATGGGTTTGTGCTGGTTGCAATTATACTGAGATATGCCTCCCAGAGATGCTTTCACTCACTAAATCAGAACCTCAAACCAGTCTGGCTGTAGTTATACTACGCATTTTACGGCGCAGTGAAGCTGAAATCATATAACTACCCCGTGAGGCTCCAGCTGCTGGCTAATGAGATCTTAGCAGGCAACAAGAAACCTGGAATAAAATTGAAGATTAAAAATTTTCTCACCAAATTAACATCACATAAATATTTACGGCCAGATCTAAGTGTGTATTAATAATTAGCGAAAACATTTCAAATTAATTACGGCAAGCACTGTAGGGTTTAAAATAAATGCTTTTAGGAATGGAAAACAAAACCTTTTGCCCAAATGAGATCATTAGTGAGGGGAGATGTACGATTCACAGGGGGTGCAACATGCTTTTGATTCAGAGCTTGATGTGAGGGTCACTGAGCCCCGGTTAGGGGTCAGTAAACACAGCTATCACTACTGATTGGCTGTATTCTGATGACACTCTTGAGCACTGCTGAAGAAAGACCAAAAGGAGTTAAACTGATCCAGAGAAACGGAGAGAACAATTCAAACGGCAGCTCCCATTTACAGCTGCCTTGTATTCTATTGCAGAAAGGAGAAGAGAAAAAAAAAGGAGACAGGAGAGAATGAAAAAAAAAGCTCCAAACAAAGACTTGAATAATGTAGCAACAATGAAAGGGACTCTTTCAATCTCCTGCTTTTATTCTGCTGCGGAGACTGCAGCAAAACAAAGCAGCCAATCTGTACCATTACCTTCTGGAAAGAGAAGGAACCTTTGCCATTGACATTCTCTCATCAACATTTTCTTAGATCCTAATCTAGACGGTGTCCAGTTAACCCTCTTTGACATGCTGTGTGTGATGAGTTCAGAGCACTCTTGGTTGTGTAGTGAATAAGGTGTGTTGTGTAGTGAATAAGAGCTAGCAGCTGGCATCATGCTACATAGCTATGCCCAGTTTATTGTCAATATTGTAGTGTGCCCAGGTCACTGCCAATATCACACTGCATACACTTCAGTCCACAACTGGCATTCCTGTGGTACCAATGAGTTCTGTGGTGTTCTGCAGCATATTTAATTATTTCTGTACTTAACCATCAATCTGTCCATTCAGCTCCTTTTTAAGGCATGAATTGACGGAGCTGCCTAATTGCTCAGTGCGTACTGAGCAATACAGACCAGAAAACTCCCAGATTCGATCCTTGGTGCAAACTGAATTAGCTGATCCGAGCATTTTTTCGGAGGGGTGGGGCAGAGGGTTGGGGCACAGCAACCGGCCTTGCTGTGCCATGGCCATTATCCAGGCATGAGCACTGCTGATTGCTAATTGCTCTGCGGGTGTCTTCTTAGCTGGAATAACTAATTGACTACCCGGGTTTATGCATGAAGAATGATCACTTGAGAGAGGTGCCAGGAAGGTGCTGGAGCCCATGAACATGTACCCCAATATGAATCACCACCTTCAGGCGAGAAGGGAGAAAAGGGGGATAAAACTGGAAGGAAGAAAAATGTATTAACATAGTAACTTTGTTGGGAGACTCTTGTACATGTCTGGTGCTGTAATCAGTTCTAATTACATAGCAGATATCATTGGCTGTTGGCCCCAGCTGATGGTCTAGATCCAGAGGGTTTATTTTTGTGAGATTTGGCTCCTGAGATGATATTACATCGTGCAGTTAGAATTCGCTCATTGTAAACATCTGTAATTTTCCATAGGAGCGAGAAGCCAGACTTCAGACAGAGATAGACAAGCTGTACAAGGAGCTGAAAGAGCAGAAACAGCTCCTCAAACATAATTCTGATGTCATGCAGCAGTTACAGGAGCAGTTGCTGAAGGTGAGGGAGCATTTTTACCTGAATTGTGTGCTAAAGCCACCCGAATGCAGGAATTGTCACAAATGATCATCCTCGGGTTGGGCTATGTGGATAGCTGCATCAAATCTTCCTGGTCTGTCCAGAACCTGACTGGCAAACAGCTGACCTCACAGACCTCAATGTCAAGTGTAAGTCCTTCTCCCTTTAGTCGCAAAGCCAGTAATACTGAATAGATGGATACAATAAGCAGGACTATAAAGAATCTTGGAAGATGTATAATTAGAAGTGAGAGATATATAATTAGAAGGCTACCATGTAGAATTGTTTTGCAGACCCATTCTTTAAGAGGCACTTGACCTCAAAAATAACCCGTATAGAAGCTCTGGCATTGGTTAGCAATTGTTACTAACTTAGAGCAAGTCGTGATAGTTTTCCCTCCTCCGCGCCCCCCCACCCCCCGCGAAGGTGCGGGGTCAGTAATTAGCCCTCCCAACTGGATGGACAAACAGTACAAATTCACAGAGTTATTCTCACTTGCTTAGATTGATAGTACGGAGAAGTCTCAATGAGATAAAATTTGAATGTTCTGAATTTTTGTTCCCTGTAACCTTAAGAAAGCATTGTGATTCTACTGTAGTGGGGCAAAATAACCAACTTTTCTGAGATCTGCCCACATACAGGAGCTGATAATATGGTCCTGATGTAGCACCACTGGGACTGCTGCTCCTGAGGCACTGGCTGCATCTACACCTCAATGAGCTGACATTGTCTCATAATGGAAAGTCATCTTATTTCCATAATTTGATGGCACTCCCAGTGCAGGACATGTGCATCAGTAGCCAGCAGCTGGTGAGAGGCTGACAACTGAATGTGGGACGTCACCAATTTTTGGCCAATGTAACTGGCCTGGGGGATCAACAAACCCCTTTGTTTGGACATTGGAGGTCATGGGAACAGCAAGAAGGAAAGGGCAAGAAGGAAAATTGTATGCAAAGAGCCACCCTGGAGCCAATTTCCTTTTCTGCCAGCCTTCCTTTCAGTGCTCCTTCCATACAGACACTGAGCATCTGGAATACTGCTCAGGCACTCCAGTAACAAGGGGAGACCCCCAATTATATAGTATTTGGACCTTAATTATCCTTGTGTACATTTCGTCAACAGGCTCCCACTGTGCTATGTGCTGGCTGACCATATTGGGGTGCACTAGCCACACTGGGCATGGAGCAGATAGACCTCAGGCTTCCTGACCCAATAATATGAGGAGCTGGTGCAAGATGGGAGTCTCCACTGTATCTGCTGCAGTGTGAACACTTGCAGGATGGATTCTGGCTTTGTTTTTTTTTAGTTTCAGGTTTTTCTTTAAAACAACATCCAATTGATATGTGATGGCATCACAGAATGATTATGCTGTTGGGCTTAATATTTATTTGTAAGGAAGTTTACCAGATTAGATCGTCCTTCACTGTTTGAGAGAACTTTGCAGCAGCATTTGCTGTCATTTAATGGCAAGTCTTCTACATAAACTCTGCACTCAATCTATCCTTTGATCTTCACATCTCAGAATGGGACAAAAGCAGAAAAGTCCAAAAGGTTTTCTTTCATGATCCGTTTGTTTTTGTTCTCAGTCCACAGCAGGTTGTACATGGACAGCAGGGTTTGAAATGGCATTGATTAGAGATGAAGGGGGTTGGTACTGACTGAGATTGGAGCACATCTGCTAACTGCCAGTGACATCATCCTTCAGCCCACCCCCAGTCAATGGCCCTAAAGCCTATTTTTTTTGTGAACGCATAAATAATCTCCTGCTTAACACATCTGTAACTGGTTTGAATGAAATGCTTCCAGGAACGAAGTTCCAGGCAAAAGACCCTGAATTGTTGAATAATTGTTGTTTAATCAGCTGGAGTCCTCTACCCATTTTACATTCTTCAGCCTTTAAATATCATTAAATGGGATAACTGTATGGACTCTGTGTGTGTCCGTGTGTGAAATAACTGAATGGAACTGTGTGTTTGTACTATGACTATATTCCATCATATGTGTTATAATTATATATTGAGAAGTGTGCTTGTAATAGAACTGTGTATGTAGTGTAACTGTATGGAGATGTGTGCGTTTATTATAACCAAATGAAGATATGTCTAATATAACAGGCTGGGGCTCTTTTCTCTGGAAAAAAGAAGGCTGAGAGGTGACCATAAAATTATGAAGGGGTTCGATAGGGTAGATGTAGAGAAGATGTTTCCACATGTGGGGGAGTCCAAAACTGAGGGCCAAAAATATAAGATAGTCACTAATAAATTCAATAAGGAATTTAGGAGAAACTTCTTTACTCCAAGAGTGGTTAGAATGTTGAACCTGCTACCACAAGGAGTAGTTGAGGCGAATAGCATAGAAGCATTTAAGGGAGAGCTAGATACGTACATGTGGGAGAAAGGAATAGAACGATATGCAGATAGGGTTGATGAACTAAAGTGGGAGGAGGCTCATGTGGCGCATAAACACCAGCATAGACCTTTTGGGCCGAATGGCCTGTTTCTGTGCTGTAAATTCAATGCATTTCTATGTAAAAACTATTTGGAGCTCTGGTCTCATGGCTGGAAAAGACAATGGCCATGAAATTCTTCTGAGCTAATCCAGCTGTTACAGCAGTGGAGTGGGAGCAGCTCTAAGGAAACTCCAGATCAATGGTGCACCTTCCTCCTCTACCTAAGCACAACTTGAGTGGTAGACTGTGGAAATACACAATCCCCAAATGGACCTGAACCGGTCTCTATTTCCCTTGGAATGGGGGTGCGCCCACAATTGGGGAATTAAAGTGGACCACTGCTACAGGCATTATAGGGTCCAAAAAACAGCTTCCAGAGAGCTTCCAGTCACGCAGATTCTCTTTGCTGGCCCTAGGGGGAAAAAAGCTGATCTGTCTGGAGGTAGGAGAAGATTGCTGGCAGTCCCTCCCTCCACCCAGAATACTTGCCACTTGCATTATCTTTGGATTCTATCTTCCTGTCATGATTCGATCCATCTCAGCATAATGCCACCAATACTTTGCCTGTTAATTTTCTCAACTAGTTTTTCATGAGTCACCTTAATAAAAGCTTTGCTAAAACTACATCTATACCATTGCCCCTATCTACATTCCTTGCGACTTTATCAAAAAATCGTGACTTCCTTTTTGTAAACCCTTTTAAAAGCTATTATGGATTCTGCGTCCACCCCCGTTTCTGGCAGGTTATTCCATGTCCTAACAACCATCCGAAAAACATTCTAACCTAAATTTATTCCCTCTAGTTACCGACTCACCGACCAGTAAAAATAGTTTGTCCCAATTTACTTTATCAAAACCTCTTAGAATTTTAACCACTTCTATAATATCAAATTTTAACCTTCTTTATTCTAATGAAAAAGTTCTTCAGTCTCTCCTCATAACTAAAGTCTATCATCCCTAGCATCATCTTGGTGAATCTCTTTCATACTGTCTCTATGGTCGCGATCACGTTCCTAAAGTAAGGCACTCAAAAGTGCACACAATATTTTAACTGTGACTGAACCAATGATTTGTATAGGTTTAGCATTATCTCGTTGCTTTTGTAGTCTATACCCCCTGTATAAAACCTAGGGTTCCTTATACTTTTATACAGCTCTATCAACTTGTCTTACTTTTAAAGATTTGCAGATCTAAACCCCCAATATCTCTCTGCTTCTCTATTACTTTTAAAGTTTTACTACTTAGTGTATATTTCCCCTCCTTATTCTTCCTCCCAAAGTATATCACCTCACATTTCCCCATTTTAAGTTTCATCTGTCATCTTTCTGCCCAGTCTGCTAACTTGTTTGTGTCTTCCTGAAGTTAAAGTCCTCTTCACAGTTAACCACGCTCCCTGCTTTTATGCTGCCTGCAAATCTTAAATCATATTATGTCCCCATACCCAAGTCCAAATTATTTAAATATGTTGAGAAGAGCAATGTTCCCAATACTGACCCCTGAGGATGCCATGTGTTTGCATCCCTCCATTCCGGAAAAAGATCCATTAACCATTACTCTCTTTTCTCTACTTTAACGAACTTCCTGTCCATCCTGCAACACTCCCTTTAATATCTGTGCCTTAACTTTATCAACAAGTTTCCTATGTGGCACTGTGTATCCTTTACCAATACACTCTGTTATTTCCTGAAAGCGCTCTATAAAATGTGTCAGATGTGACTTGCCCTTTACAAATCCATGCTGGCTGTCCTTATTTAACCCATGTCTTTCTAGATGAGTACTAATTTTACCCCATATTATGGCCTCCAGCAGCTTACCCACTACCGAAGTTAGGGTGCTTGGTATGGAGGTGTGTGTGTGTTTGCAGCGACGTGCATATGTCTGAGATATAACTGTTTAGAACTCTAATAGTGTGTCCCTTTATTGTAATTAATGAATCTGACTATGTCTATGATATAACTACATGGATGATTGTGTGTCCTTGTATGAAATTACCGTATGTGTGTGTGCTTCGCTGTGTGATATAACTGTATGGGTGTGTTTATGACATAACAGACACTAGCAAACGTCAGCTGTAAAAGGAAAATGAGTGCTGTGCACAGATTTGTACCCAAATAATCTATATCTGAGATTTGTTTTCTTTTGTGGCACTGTTTTGCCGCATATTGCAGTCAAGACTGCTTGACCCGTTGAGGCCCTTGCACTGATTTGATAACTTCACCCCACCCCACCCCCAGCTTTCAGCCATTCAGCATCCGAAATGCAGGATCCTGCAGTAATTTTATTTGTGTTGCACACTCATGGACCTCCTGTTCCTCTCTCTCTCTCTCTCTCTCTCCCAAAGGTGCAGTCCCAGCAATTCCGGAGCAGTAACCAGGCGGAACGAGAGCAAGCCGGCATATCCGCTACAAAACCAGAAAGTAAAATCTGTATTGTGATGTAAAGTAGATTTTTAAACAGAAATTGATTACAATAAAAGCGTGTTCTCCCAGCTTTTATCCAGCAGGACTAACATTGTAACATTACTTTATTGCACACTGAAGATTCTGACATTCAACAAAATGGGTCTGAGTTGTGTGACATGTGCACTGCTAGGATCTAAAGCATAAAACTCCTGACCTCATTGTCATGGTAACCTTGCTTTCAAGGGAGTCTCTACGCAAATGGATAAGATGAAAAGGACCTATTTGACTTTTAGCCCCATTCTCTTTTCCACCCTCCCCCACCCCACAAGTGTCTTTGAAGTGCCCCTGAAGCCCACCCTGGAGAGTCAGGAGGCAGCTGCCTATCTAGCAGGGCATTCCCTGTGTTAAAGCACCTGAACTAACTCAGCGGAGGGTCAGAGTTCAAATGAAACTCAAGTAGGTTTAGGTCAAAATGCTGTATGTTATTCAGGGCAGTTCTGTGATTTCCTGGTTTGGGTCAGTGCTCCACCCATCGCTGATACTTGAGACTCATTGAAAGAATAACATTATTTGAGTTCAGGAGGGTAACTTTCTAATGCCATTCCATGGTTAATATATTATACTGGACAAAAACTATGCTTGTTTAATAATAGTAACATTGGTTTTGATATTAATATTAACTAAATAGCACATATGGGCAGGATTAGACTGTGCAGGACTGTTTTACCTGGACTGAAATTCACAAATTAATAACGTTTTATGTAAAAGCCACAATGAAAGCTAAGATATGACATGAGAAACATGGGAGCCAAGACCCAGTAACTTTATAATAAAGAATCTGATAATAGTGTGATATAAGTGATGGAGCCTGATTACGATGGGGGAAGTGTATAATAGTGTGCTATAAGTGACAAAGCCTGATAATGATGGGGAAGTGTATAATAGTGTGCTATAAGTGACAGAGCCTGATAATGATGGGGAAGTGTATAATAGTGTGCTATACGTAACAGAGCCTGATAATGATGGGGAAGTGTATAATAGTGTGCTATACGTAACAGAGCCTGATAATATTGGGCCAGTGTATAATAGTGTGCTATAAGTGACAGAGCCTGATAATGATGGGGAAGTGTATAATAGAATAAGTTAATGGAAATGAAAATCGGGAGAGATGTATAACGAGCAACTGAATCGATATTGCCCGTTTTACACTATCGACCAAAGTCAAAATTCTCTTCCTCCCCCCCACCCCCCCCAGATACTGACCTCTAGTCAATATTTAAACTCATTCAAAATGCTGCAAATTGGACGACGATTTGAAAGTTTTTCTAAATTAAGCAACTTTTGCTTTTCTTTGTCTTTTATCATCAGCTGCCTCATATTTCATTGAAGATTACACTACCCATAAAACTGTTAACAGCTTTTTACTGAGGACACATTTATGTAGGCCATCGCTCTTAAGGGGTTTTGATTCTATTGTTAGTTTCATGATTGCTTCAGTCTTTCTGCAATGAGATTCAATAAAGTGACTGAAAATCAGTGCACACATTCATTGTGTAAGAGTGTTTGGGAAGGGGAAAAAGCAGCAACTATTTCTATCTGTCGTCACTATCCAGTGACTACCCTCCCCCGCTGGCTGGAAAGTGAGTGTATGCAAAGATTGGGTGAGGATTTGAGAACATTAGAAAAGCTGAGGTCAAGAAAGGTCTATTTGGCCCTTTGAAGTTTGGTCCCCTATTACCTTAACTCTCTCCTTTTAGCATCTGACTGTATTTTGACTTTCCCTATTGTTTTTTTACTCTGATACCATGTCAGGCAGATTATTGCAAACATTTGTCACTCTTTGAATAAAAAGGTTCTTCCAAAAATCTGTTTGAAATTTACTTTTCAGTAATTAAATTTATGTCCTGTGGTCCTATTTTCCTGGCATTCCTTGAACTAATATTCTGGACTTACCTTATCTACATCATTTAATATTTTATATATCTCAATGAAGTCCTTTCTTAACTGCCTTCTTTCTTTCCAAGACAGCCTGTGCTTCTCTAATCTTTCCAAACAGCTTATCCCTTTGCACTTGGGATCAATCTTTTTGCCCTTGCCTGTACCTTTTTCAATGAATGTATCTGTTTTTGTGCTGTGAGCAGAATTCCACACTGAATTGCACACAGTTCTCCAAATGGAGTCTGCCCACTGAATTGTAAGCCATAGTATAACCTCTGTGGAATTGTATCTACTGTCCTGACCATACACAGAGAGACCAAGCATGCTGCACAGTGCGACAAGGCCCAAGGCTTGACCAGAGAACATTCACACACAATACACAGAGACTGAGTGTGCTGGAGAAACCATGTATAGCATGACAGTTCAACAGTTGTCAGTATTTAAGCTGAAGGTGTGACTGAGATCAACAAAATATAACTTGCAGCTAAATCGGAATTAACTGGAAAGGTTGGCGGAGATGAGGTGGTTTCAATTTGAACGCTTCTCAAAAGATGTCAGTTGACTGTGAACACAGCTTTCTGTGGAGTTCACGGACATCATCTCAATACCCTGCACCCCTGGGTAGGAGCCAGTATCACACAGTATTGACACAAGCACAAGTCCTATCTCATCAAGTCACAAAGAACATTTAAGATTGGATTGACTAACACTATTTTATTTTTCATAATTAAATTTCCACACACTAAACGCTAAACAATTTGAACTACAAAAAAAAATGTTATCGTACAAAGTCAACAATCATATGATCAGTGGGAATCTGAACATTCACATGAGTAACAATGAGTCAATAGGAGAGGAAAGTGCTTTGAGCTTGAGCGGGAGGGACCGCACTACCTTGGCCCAATGCTGACACGCGACTTCATGTTGATGACATTATGCGGCTGAAACCTCGTGTTCATAAAGCTCGTGGACGACACTTTGACAGCAGGAGACAATTTTTAAAAAAAACTACATATGCCTTTTAATTTTGCTCTGGATAACCTTTTACAATCCAGTGTCACATGTCAGCAGCCTATCTCCTTACAGCGGTTAGTCAGTTTACTCTTTGTTTCTATAGTATATATATATAATGAATGGAAGATTACACCAGCATCATTCTTATGGGAACATCTACACTGCACACTTTCTTACACATCTGGAACATTAATAACACTTTGTTGAAGTTAACCGTAAGCGCATTGAGATACTGTAGGGATTAAACCCACCACCAGCTGAGCTCATGACATTGCATCCCCAACACAGGCAGAGTTACAAATCCCCTCATTTTGATGAATCAACATCAGCACAATATAAAACCACTTACCTTGATTTCAACAGAATCCCCTCCTGCCCCCCACCCCCATTCAGCAGATCTGTAACCTCCTCTCTCCATTGAACTGACATCAGAAGATTTGGTAATCCTCTGAAAAATCAACAGATCACATGCTGGTGAAACAGATATTTGATCAAAGTCAATCTGTGGTTGATCTTGGAATGACAGCACTTTGCCCAATGATCCATGCAAGGGAAAGGTCTCCATAGATTGATGGAGAGAGTGACATCAAGGGTGCATTACTGATTAGGAGGCTGTTTTCTCCTTGTGATAGTAAAGGAGTATTTCCTTTTTAAGCACTGACTATAGACCTTTGGGGAACTGATCCTTCAAGATCATCTAACAGTTTTATTTAAACGAAAAAAAAACACTGTATTCTGTAAGTAGTGTTATGCAGCACCTAAAAAACATTCAAATCATAGGGTGCCAACTCAGCATGAATACAGTGTTTGCTCCTTCATGACAGGGCACAACAAAGGAAATGTGATGTGCCTACAGAAGCGATAGGGAGAATAAGCCCTGAGGTTTTAGCTGTGGTAAGATGCATCTGTGTAAGGTGAACGTGTGTTTAGACCCAATAAAGACCCGTTTTACTAAAGATTTGTTTGTAACAGTATTGTCCACATGGTTATCTTAAATACAGATCAGACCTAACATTGTATAGAGATTTGTGATTTCAGAATTATAATATATTACCAATAAATCTAAGTATGCTCGAAAACCCCAGCAAATGTGTTTATAATACTGAAAACAAGACACCACATTGGCAGAAACAAACTGTGCATTTCTTAAAATAACCTGCAGAGATTTCAGTTTTCAGAATTCACACAGTCATTTCTGTAGCTATAACAGACAGTAATTAATGTGTAAAAAAAATCATAAACTATTATAAAAGATTTCATCCCTTTACAGGGAATATGTACCTGATGCAATATAGTGAGTACCCGGTTTCTACCAGATGTCACGTACGCCTAGAAGTTACTGTTTGTGATATTATCAGATAAACACTCAATGCATTTGTATGACTGCTATGTCCGCTATTTTAACAGAGGTATTAGCCCCTTTCAAATGACGGAAACAGTCATTTCTAGGCTATAGTGAGCATCTGGTCTGCTCCTGGTGCAATTTAGTGAGCTCTCTGACTTAGAAAGGAAGGAAAGTCTATGGGGAGTACTTTGAACAAAAAGTACTGTTACTAAACTTCCCTTTCTCTTTCATTCACTATATTGAGTAGCAAAATATTCTCTCGAGCTAACTTAGTTCATCCTCAGATGGGAACTCTCAGATAGTAAGAGTGCCTGTCAGCTGAGTGAAGCTATCTAAAAACATTTCATTCTTGTTTTATACTCTCAGTTACATTTTCAGTCCCTTAAACATCCTGGAGTGTGCTGGTGGAGAACGAAAGCCCATGACTGACCAAGCACAAAGGGCTTGCCCAGTGTTTCTTCATCGACAAGAAAGCTAAACAGAAAAGACTCACAAATAAATACTTTCAATCTAACAGTATGAAAATACCCTGTCGTCGCAAAAGCTACTTTGCATTGAGCTACAAAAGAAAAATGATGATGTGTCCCTGAGATAGCCATCATGCCTGATGCATTGTCAAGTAATGTGAAAAAAAGTAGATACTAGTCCCACATCAACAAACTAGAGTATGTCACAGTGTTTGAGGGTATGAGCATGGCACACAGTGTGTGCAACAAGCATGAGTATGGCACACACAATGTACCATCTCTCCCTCCCATTAAGAACTTGGCACATCCCATGTGACTGGGTTTTGAGTTGTGTTCCTTCTTTATTTTGCCATTTTACTTTACTACATTTTCATGGTTGAATTGTGGCAAAGCCAAGTACTCCCCACACTGCCAGTGGCACAATCATCTCATCCCACAGGCAGAGAGCAAGATCACCAGGAGGTAGGGCTGATGTCCCTAGAAAATAGGCCCTTTGTGTATATCCTTTGAGTACTACATTAACACAATAAAAAAATGGATTTTTAAGAATAAAGGGATAATCCATAATGTACAATCCTTTTGTGGTTGATTCCTCCTTCCCCTCCCTCATTTTCCAAGCTCTGCTCTCAAGCCTCTGCCAATCCTGGTTTTGAATCAGCTGCTTGAAGATATGTGAGAGCATTAGTTGGAACCTTCCCTCGGAGATCAGGAACTCAGTGTGGAGAATCACTGGGGCAAACTTCCTTACAATTTACAACGAGCGTGGAACATCCAGAACACCTCATCCAACATTAAAGGATTAAAAGGATTTTAATATTTAATACAATACTCAAAGGGCCAGCCATAAAAATCTGGATGAACATCAGTACTTAACAGTTTCATTCTAGTTACGCTGCAGGATAGGAATTGTTTCTTCACAATCTCACATTAACTAGCTTCAAATATTTTTACAAGAGTAAATGTGATAAAGAGTGGGGACTGGAGTGAATATGAAAATGAAAACCTGACACTAGTTTGTGGGAGGAGGCAGAAAGCAAGGTCACCAGGAGGAGCAGGCTGATAATACTGAGGTAGATAACTGGCTGCACGCCATCTAATAAAACTACAAGAATAAGGCTTCACAGAAACAAATCATTTCCACTTATAACTAGCGAACAGTTGTACAGAAGCAGGGGCATCACAACGACCCACGTGAGGTACAGCAACACGGGCATCGCAAACAACCACACAGGCCAGAGAGACACAGGCATCACAGTTACCTAGACAGAGCACAGTTACATGGGCATCAAAATCACCCATCAAATCTGAGGAAAAATAAGACTGCAAACTTACAAAATATCAAAGAAAAGAAAGTTTAGATTTAGACTATATTACTGCTGTATTTTAGACATGTCTATATGGAGGTCAACCAGCCTAGGCCCGGGCTTGCCTCAGGGAGGGGGTTCTCCTCATAACTCTTGACTTCACATCTGTGATTTGCACTTTTCTTTTTCTCCGCACTTTTTGGAGGAACATTCCTGACACATGGTCGTCCTTTGTGAGGTTCTGCTTCATCTGCCATGGTGCAGAAAGGTCCCTTTTTGCACCTCATGTCAAATGTGGGTGGTTGACATCTATGACTCTCCTCCACACAAAAAGAGATCAGGTCAGGGCTGAATGGAAGTGCATGATGTCAGCAATGAACTTTCCTTTCCAAGGCTACAGATTCTTTTGAATGTTATTGAAATCCTGGGAGGAGGAGTCAGGACTGGGAATGTTTGACTCAACACTGGTTACATTGTTGTCCTTCTATTTAGAATGTGCTCTGATCTAACTGAGATGTTTGAGCATTATGGCTGACTCTACACAGCAACGTGTTAGGTTCTGAATGGAAATCCAGAGCCTTGTTCATTTTTCTTCTAAAACATGTCTTTGGTGATGTTCTTGAGCAAGGAACGATGATAAAAATGTTTCTCTGATAAACATTACAGACAATCAACGAGAATAAACACTTTTGTGATGTAAAAAATAATGCAAACACATAAGACTTGGCTATATACAGTGTAACATACGAAAAAGTAATGACCATTAATTCCATGCCTCATCCTAAAGCAGGCAGGAAGTTTGGTTAAGTCACCACGTACATCAATGGAGGGAAAACAGTCCCACAACACAGAATGGAGTTCTATAAAATTTGAGGTAGAATGTTTCTCTTTATATTTGGAAGTGCTTTTTTCTCTTCTTCAGGGCAAATGGCAGATGAGTGAGGCCTTGAGGTAGTACTGCATCTGTACTGACCAAGTGCTATTCTACTTGCAGAAAGGAAGATACCAAATTGAGCAGCTTCCTTAGAAGACATTCAATGCGGCTGAGGTAGTTTTTAATCATCAAACTTTTCTTTGAGTTGTTTTGCCAAGTCTTATCAGCAGCCTACATGTAGGCCTCACCAGTCATTTTGTTTGTAAAGAATCCACCAGTGAAATTAATGAACTTGTGACCTGAGATTGATACACTGCGAAATCCATCGAATCCCTGCATGGAGACCTGCTGTGGTCTTACTCAACTGATGTTGGTAGTTGTATTCCATCAAAGCAATGGTTCCACGGCAAGACAAATGAACAGCAGGCCAACAAACTGATGAATGTTTGCAAATGATGAAAATCTGACATGTGTAAGCCTGAAATGCATCCTCATAGGGTAAATTTCATAATCTACACCCAAGTACCTTCATTACAACATGCCTGAGTCTTAGAGCATACAAACAGACTTAATTTTCACCAAGCTTCACAAAATCCATTGTAAAATATGAGCTGACCTGAGACCGATAGTCCTAGCATAGATACCATCAGATAGGAAAATGATAAACATCAGCATGTGAGTTCCAGTAATAAACCTACATGTAGGCAATGAGACTTGGCCTCTCTCAAAGGTTCAATCTGTGGTGACTGGACTACTGTCCTTCACTACTGTGAAGCTGAGCTGATTAACATTTAATTCAGGTCGGTCTAAAGAACACTGAACAACGGTTTCGAAGGTAGTGTGCTGTTCCTGAGTCACAACAAACTCGTCCAGTGGGAACACTGAGTTCTGGCAGATCAAACTGGGTTGTTCTTCAGAGATGGGTGAGATATTATTAGACTGTTGGGAACAGGAAGAAATAAATGGAAAAAAAAAGAGAAAACATAGTGTTACTCCAAAGTGTAAATAACTAGAAATTGGAAATTACTCTCAGTGACGTTATCATGCAAATGCTTAATGCACCAAATTCCTCTCTCCACTTAATGAACATAGGCACTAACTGTTAATACGTAAATAGGTTAATGCCACTAGTAAAATAGCAGAGAAAGGAAATTCGTACAAGCACATTAAGCGTTTGAACAATAACGTCGGCAACAGTAATTTCTACCCTTCTAAACACATAAAGAAGCTTGCTAATGTGAAAATCAACTGGAGAGTTTTTCCATTGTCAAGTTGGCAAAACAGCGCAAACATCTTCAACTTTGTTTTATGGGGGCTGGTGCCACCTGGTACCATCTCAGAGAAGCAGCTAGGTACAGGTCCACAGAAAGGGGCAATTTATCAAGTTGTAGCCTATCTACAATTAATGGGCAGGACAAATTAACTTGTACCATAACAGAGGTCTTTCCACTTTTCCAGTTGGACAGCTCAGTTCCCATTTGAAAACCCTACCAATATGGGGCCCAACAATCTTTGCATTGGAACGGGCATTGCTGAACGCTGCTCCTGACCCTGCTGGACTATCCAGGGTCAGGGCAGCATCAACTCATTAGCATATTGTCAGCAGGCACCTGTGCCAGTATGGGCACATCTTGGGCACCTGCTCAGATGGTGGGACCCCTCCAGAAGTTCAAGGTCGCCAGCTAATCGGCCCAGTGTCCAGATTGCTGGGCGGATAGGAGGCAGAACCCATGGGAATTCTGGTAGGAAAAGCCCTCTTGCTGGCCCCACCTCCTATTACATCATGGGTCATGTTTATGGCATCATCGCAAACCAGCAGCACTGAGTCTTCTGGATAGAGACAGAACATTTCTGGGTCCTGCCCAATTTCCCTCCCCTGCTGCTCTGCATTCCCAACTGGTTTACGCCAAGGAAATTTGGGGTCATGATTTCATATATTCTTCAAATACCCTTCAACTTATTTCTAGACAGGCCAGCAACATTGATTGTTTTTGAGTTGATCCTCACTAGCAGATCTTACCGTAATTCCCTTGTGTTGGTGGTCATTAGGAACTGGTGCAGGAAACAGTCTTTCCAGCTCATTCATGTCAGCCATCTTCCTATTGGCTGTGAAATCTTCTCTACCCCTCCGTGGACCACCGTTCAGGACCAGTCCTTGTGAATTTCTCTGGGCCCTGGATGGAGCCTGAGGCGTAGCCAGACGGTCCTCAACATTTTTACACATTAGCAACCTAGAAATGTAAGTCCCAAGGGATAGGTTCAGTTCATAATTCATGAAAATATTAGTTAATGTACGTTCTTAGTAAAAGAAACCATTCATTCACATCTGGTACTGTATGGCCTGTCGAAATCTCCATGTCAACTTCCGTATATGTGCAGTACATATACAGTAAAAAGGAATGCTGCATTCATACCTGTTACTGTAAGACTTGCGTGCACATTCCATATGTAAGGGCAGAAAGTGGATCGTGGACAAGGGCCTGCACTTGCACATCCACATACACACACACACACAAACGCACAAACTCCCTGATGTATAGCAGAATCTATTTTGTTACTTTGCTTCAATAGTTGCATTTTCAATGGTGCAAGGATAGAGAGGGCTACTCTCTCAGAAATCTTCTGGAGCATATACCTTCCACGATATCCAAAAACCAGGAATAGAACACAGAAGATAATGCAGGTGACACCGATGTGGGTTCCGATGATGATACCAGTTGTGGATGTTTTGCCACTGTGGTCCTCTTTCAGGCAGTCACATGGAGTGTTCAGAACTGTAACACAAAATGCCTTTTATTAATGATATTAGGAGCATTCCTGTCTCACATTAGATTGTTCACCTCTCTCGCCGTCCTAGATAAGATACAAGAAGGACCGTGTTATCTAACACAATTCTTCTCTCATCTGTAGCTTCCAACCCCTCTATCGCAGTCTTTATCTCTATTTTATCAATACTGTTATGGTCATTGCTTCTCTGAACTTTCTTCTTCTGTCAATCCTAAATCCCAAATATGCCATGTCACATGCTCTTCCTTCTCCCTACAACTTAACTCTGTTAACATCAAAACTCATTGTACCACTTTCAGAACCTCTTTACCTCCCTCATTCTTTCCTTCTTTCTACAAACTACAGGCTTTTAAAACCTAAGCTTGGCATGATCTAATTCTCGATTCAACTTGTCTTCTATCCAATCACTTTCAATCCTGATGGGCTACTTAGGCTTTACAATTTAAAAAATCACTGGAGTTCCATTAATTGTTATAAAATCATCAACATAACATCCTATACATTAATAATACTATTTGCATTTCCATATTGTTTAATCAAGTCAAAAAATCTCAAAGTGCCTACCTCAATGAATTACATTTGAAATGAAGTGACCATTGTTATGTCGACAAACACAGAAGCCGTTCTGTGCCGTAAGATGAACAAACAGTTAATCTTTTTTTGGTGGCATTAGTTGAGAGAGAGATGATGGCCAGGATACTGGGAGAATTCTCCGCTCTTCTTCAAATTGTGCCACTGGATCTTTAACATTCACCTGAACTACTTGAACAATCAGATGTGACCTTGATTTAACTTCAATCTAAGGGATGATACCTGTGACATTGTAGTAATCTCTCAATACTACATAGAGATCCTAAATTATGGACCAATTGAGCCAACACATTCAACACAGACCAATCAGAAGCTACAGTGAACTTTACTCTCTGGAAAGCATTGGTTGACTGTGTGTCCAGGCCAGAGAGTGAACAGATTTTTCATCTACGCATTGCTTGCAAACTCTTGTCACGCCCATTCATGGCTTGTTTTACTCACCTGATCTTTCAGCAGCATCTCGTAGGGCCACAAAGCGGACCGTGGAATTACCATCTCCGTGACGATTGAACGCCAGAAGCTTCACTTCATAGGCAATCATTGGATCTGGTACAAAAGTCAAATCAGCTTTACAATAATACTCTCAAAAGAGACAGTCAATCAGACAGGCACAGTAATCCCTGGGTCACGAGACTCAGTTCACATTCTATCGAGTAACAATTACCTATAAGGTCAATTCATAAGGTCTCTATTTATGCAGAGTTATAGTAATCCCTGCACCCTAGGATCAGTCCTGATTGTCTCAAACCAGGTAAATTTATTGATTCCTTACTCCAAGGGAGGAAATACACTCAAAAGAGCATGGGGGTTGGGGGTATGGCTACGACACTGTAATGCCAATTCTCCGACCTGTGCTCCCTTTGAGCCTGGCTCCATGTTAGGAGCACAGAATCAATCAAGTTATCCTTATATGTTCAATCAGAAAAATCCCCAGGGTCAGTCCTCATTCTGTTCCTATATGTACACAGTCATAAAGATCCCCAGGGTCAGTCCTCATTCTGCTGATTTTCTGCCAAAGTTATGGGAGATCAGGCGAACTCCCCCTTACAGATTTTACCTCCTTGTGAGTATTCAGACATGCCCCTTACCCAGTTGAGTTATGTTGTACGACGTCACATTGCTTGGAAGTAGAACAGGCCCAGTGAAGTGCGCCCCATGAATCCTACGATAATACAACTTGAATCCTTCATGCTGACCGAGCTTAATGGTGGGTTCCCATGCAGCCTGGATAGCTGTACTGTTCAAGACTTTAATGAAAAGGGCTGGTACAGCTGGAACTGGAACATAGAAAGGACAAGATATGATGATATGAACACTGAATAAATGGGAACAGTAACTCCAGCCTGCTACCATACAGCCCGTGGGTCTATTGGTGTCGCACCAGGTAGAAATCACACCATTGATGTCTGCTACTGTACAGTACCCATGAATATGTCAACATCTGTATATGTACAGTATTCCCACGGCACGGACATAATTACTGATAGTCCAGTGTCTAAATTCAGAGCACAGAGGTAATTATTGCTAATATGACATGTAAATCCCTAAGTGCAGAAATACCTTTTTTTGTTCGAGAAAAAGACACCAAGCTTTAGAAGAAAATAGTGATGATTAAATATCTACGTTGTTCCAGCCTGTCCTGGATAAGGCAGCTAGTCTGCCACAAGGGTCTGTCTTCCAGTCTGTTCTGAGATACATTGCAATGTAACTCTGAAAGTTTATTGTTCTTCTCTTTCACGCCAAAACTTCTTTTCCATCTCAACAATTCTCCATAAAGCCCAAGTCTATCCTTGGTTTAAAAACTGCTAAGGTTTTTGAGGGCAGTTTATTGAAGTAATAGAGCTTTACTCTGAATGTGGCCTTCGCTATACTTGACGTGACACTGGATCCCTGAAACTGGAAAATATTTCAATCCCCATCACCTCAATTAGCAGAAATATTAATTTAAATAATGAAAATAATCTTACTCGGATCCCCTTTTGAATAGCTATTACAATCCTAAATGGAATTTAACTAGGAAATCGACTCCAGTTTTGAATAGCTGTAAATCCAAATCAATGCAAAATAAAATATTTCTGTGTCAAGAAGTTACTAAAATATTCAGTCATCCACAATTCGTATTTCAGAAGTAATCTCATTCTAGCTTATCGCACTCTCACTGCTCCTCACTCCATATGGAGTCCATGATACTTGCCTTCTCCCAGTGTGCTCCTGACGGCTGGCTCGGATGGCTTGCTGGCTCCTCGCGAGGTGTAAGCCTTTATATAGAAAGTGTAACTAGTGGATGGCTCCAGATCAGTCATCACCTGCTGTAGGGTGGCTTTGCTCACGGCCTCCTGGTACTCCATCTCCACTGGATCTGAGAAAATAAACAAAATGATCAGGAAGCACAGCCTGGGGAAACTAGTGTCTACTCTACACCAGTAAACAGTCAGAGCAGTACAACTTTACTGGAGACCTCTTTAACCTAAGTTAGAGTCAGAGTCACACCCAATTCAGCAGCTTCACCCCCTGTCCAAGACGCTTGTCATGGAGCAGGGTCCACTTCCCACTTAAAAAAGTCATTGAAATAAGACTCAGGCTTAGTGTCACTCCGTCACAGATGTTTCAGTCGGCATTTGTAAGGAGAGTCTGGGGGCTTCTCGTAGGCGATAGCACCCAATTCAGATGCACAATAATAACCTGTAGATACAGCAATCAGCATGGATTCAGAAGGGGAGCATCCTGTCCGACAACCTCCTCAACATCTTTGAGGAAGCGATACTGTGGAAAGCTTGACGACGTGGTATGCCTAGACTTCAAAAAGACATTTGACAAAGTTCCACACAAAAGGCTATCAGTAAACCTGAGGTCTGAATAAGAAATTAGTTGAAGAGTAGAAAGCAAAACTATTTAATAGCGGAGTTATGTCAGAGTAGGGGGGACATACTGAGTCGGGTATCCAGTGGCTCGGTGCTGTGGCCACTGCTGTTACTCATTTACATAAATCACTTGGGTTCAGAAGCTTAATGCAAAGTGGGCAAATTTGCTGGTGATACCAGACTAGGAGGGGCAGTGGAATTGGAGGAGGCAGTGATAGAGATTACAGAATGAGTTGATAAAGTATATAAGTGTGCAGAACAATAGCAGATTAAATTTAATGCTGACAACTATTGCACATAGGAAGAAAAAAACTAAACGACATACATATTCCATGAATGGCTAAAGAAAAACCCGAGAGAGCCTTTTTGGGGGGTGGGGACATTAGAATCTTTCTGGATGAATGAACCGAGATAGGCCGAATGTCCTTCCTCATCTGTAACTATCTTGTGGTCTTATGATGTGATTAGAGAAGATTATAATTTTAGAATGGAAGAGTTCTTTTGGTAAGGACAGTGCCCACTTTAGAATAGGGGCTGCACAGGAATTTGCTCGTGACAGTGTCCATTCCTCACACAGTCTATAGCAGGGCACAACTCATTGTGATGATCAGCGTCCTCTTCAGTCACAAAAGCAAAGAATTTGGGAGGGAGGGAGAGTGACACAGTTCCTCATGGATAATGGAATGGACTTCAGATATACCGAGGGAGAGCACCTTCTTGCTGAAGATCATATTTAGTCCTGATATTTAGAGTGGTTGGGTGACTCACTATGGATAGTGTATCCAAATATACATCTCTCTGGAAGAATTAGTGAAGTTTGCCATGATATTGTGAAACAATCAGCATATTATCAACTCACTGCCTCACAATTATTATACGCAGAAGTATTTCTTAAAGCACCTTATCTTTACTGCGTTATTTATGTTTATACACAACACTGTTATATAAACAGAGTGACCAAAACAAACTGGTAATGTGAAAGAAGGGACCCGTTCACCCACCTGCAGTTTTCCTGATATGCAGTACATAGCCGATAATGTCTCGCGTATTCTCCGAAGGCTCGCTCCATGACACCTGAATGGCCGTCGCAGAGAGAGCTGCGGTTTTCACTTCCCGAGGGGGACCTGGAAGCCCTTCTGCCCACAGCACCGTTAATCGTGCGCTGGCCTGGGTCGAACCCGCATCATTTTCAGCAATACACTGGTAGATTGCTTCATCTTCTGGAGAGATTCCATTTATTGTAAGAGTACTAGGAGAGGAGAGAAAACAAAATACATCATCCATCTTGCACGGCAAAAATGTGCAGGCAGCATCAGCTTTTCTTGATTTTTTTTTCCTTTCCAACTTTCTGTTTTAATTTTTCTTTCCTGCTCTTGAAGGTGTTGACTTCTTGTGTACAGTTCCAATCAGCCTTTGGTACCTTATCCAAGTGGCCATTATTATGAAGGGGTTTGATAGGTTAGACATAGAGAAGACATTTCCATTTTTAGGGGAGACCAAAACTAGGGGCCATAAATATAAGATAGTCACCAATAAATCCAATGGGAATTCAGGAGAAACTTCTTTACCCAAAATGTGGTAAGAATGTGGAACTCACTACCAAAGGGAGTAGTTGAGGCGAATAGCATAAATGCATTTAAGAGAATGCTAAATAAACACAAGAGGGAGAAAGGAATAGAAGGATGTGCCGATAAGGTTAGATAAAGACGAGTGGGAGGAGGCGCAAGTGGAGCATAAATGCCTGTTGGGCCGAATGGCTGTAAATTCTATGTAATGTGATTATTCGTGTGTGAGCCTTGACAGTGAGTGTCGGCATAAGAATGGAACATTCGGCAGGGGGTTGGGTTTAGGGATGGAGGAGGTTCCAGAAATGGGGAAGGGTGAGACCATGGATGAAATTAAAAACAAGGATGAGAATTTTTGCGGGATAGAAAACACACAGCAGAGTTTTGGATGGCCTGAAATTTATCCAGGGTAGAGGATAGGAGGCCCACCAGGAAAGCCTTGAAATGATCGACTCTGGAGATGACAAAGGCACAGATGGGTGGTTCCTTGGCAAATGGACTGAAGTAGGGACGGAGGCAGGCGAAGCAAGTGGAAATAGATAATCTTCGAGATGGAAAGGTTATGGGGTTGGAATCTCAGCTTGGAGCTGAACAGGATGCCAAGGTTGTGAACAGTCTCGTTCAGCCTCAGACAGTGGTCAGGGAAGGGGATGGAGTCAGTGACGAGAGTACAGCGTTTCTGGTGGAGGCTAAGGACAATAGCATTGGTCTTCCCAAAATTTAATTCGAGAAAGTTACGGCTCATCCAGAATTGGATGCCATACAAAAAATCTGACAGCACAGAGGCATTGGAGTGGTCGAAAGGAGTGTTGGAGAGATACAGCTAGATTCAATGGTGTACGTGTGGAAGCTGATCCCATGTCTGTGGATTATGTCGTCAAGGGGCAACATGTAGATGAGAAAAAGCTCACCAAGGGTGGATCCTTAGGGGACACCGGTGATAGTGTGGGTGGGAGGAGAAGCCAACGCTGGAGATGTTCTAGCTATGATTGGATAGGTAAAAGTGGAATCAAGCAAGGGCAATCCCACAAAGATGCTCAATGGAAGAGTGGCATTAGATGAGAATGGCGTGGTTGAACTGTTTGGAGAGATTAAAACCAGAAGTTGCGAAAGATTGAATAACTGTACTCTTTACGGACTAAATGTAAAGAATCATGCTGTTGACTTCTTCATGTACCAATCCAGGCAAAACGACACTAATCATTTGACGCAGGCTGGAAGTAAGTTGAAGATGACAGACTGAAAGGATTGCTGCTTCTTGGCCAAACTGTGATATTTCACAAGTGCTAAGTGCCGTGAGAATATGCCGAAGATACTTCAGTATTTGTTGCGAGTCGGAGCCTGTCTGATTCGGGGCCTGTGAGATTCCACAATGCTCAGTAAATGGTGAGTGCCATTTCTGTCGTTCCGGAGGAATTCCCCCGCGGAACACTGCAAGGATTGATGGAATGGTGAAAGGCCGTTTGGCACATCAACAGACTGGTTTAATTTTGGAAGCTGGTGTGATGGGTCAATCTGGAATGATTTATAACAGGCTCAATCACATGGCCATGAGTGCAGCTTTATTTAAAACAGAAGTCTTTGTCCTGCCATTACTTTGACACAGACCCCAACCTCAGTAAATAAATTATATGCATTCCAACTGTTTATTTTAAGGCCAAGCCCTGCATGTGATTCCGGAGAAATCCAGATTGGATACATGGGTGTTAACTGGAAAGGAGGGATACTTTGTGGAACGACTTTAGGAGAACATAATGAATGTGTGACTGAACTATCAGGTGACAGATATAACTGACTGAACCCATGCTTTCTACCTGGTCCATTAGAATGGTACCACACTGTCTACTTCCTCCTTTTTTTCAGTTTTCTTCACTCTTCTCCTGGAGGCACTGGAGTACAGTTCCATAGGAATGGGCAGCCATCTGATACCTCACTCAAGATGCCATCCTTCATGTTTGAAGCTAAAACGCGAGTATCAGCAGACTGTAGGAGGCACCAAAGTCAAGCCTGGTCCCGCCTTCATTGCTGCCCACGCAAGCACAACTTTCCAGTCGGGATCACTGGATAATGACTGGAAGGGGGGGAATTATGGTTGATTTTTCCCTCCCTAAATCCTGAGGCCAAGTGTAACGCTCCCACTGCCACCCAATAGATTTTCTTGTTCCAAGCTCCCCCTTAACGTGACACATACAGTTTCCCAGGTGAGTGGGTGTACCGAAGTCTTGCTGGCAGAGTTGTGCCAATGCTGCCCCAATACCAACCACAAGGAGATCCACAACAGAAAGCACCTGGCGTCCACTTGGTATGTCCGCCTGTCAACCCAACTAACAGCAGGAACTCGTGTCAGGAATTGCAAATATTGACCTGAGTCCCACCCACCCTGGCAATGGTAATACCTACCACTGGATCATGAATTTCTATTTACACCGTTTCTCCGGGGATTCTGCTAATCTTCCGCTGAAGTTACATAAGTAGATCAGGAGAACCCTTGTGGAAATCCCAGATGTCATTGGAGACCTTCAAGGTCCTTTTACCTGACAAGAACTCAAAGCAGTCTGGATGCCGCAGCATCAATAATGATTTTGTTTTATATTTAGAGATTAGAAGTGAAAGATGCCATAATCAAAGGCAAACAGCAAATGGAAAGAAACAACCTTCCAAGATATTTTAGGATCGCTGACATAACTACATTCTATCCAACAATAAATTCAACAGAAATGTGCAGTCCTTTATGAAAATAATCCAAAACAGATTGCGTAACATATACCACTAATTTTAAATCCAAATAATCTGTCAAACACACATGAGGCAGTGAACATAAAGCAAGTGAAAGAATATTAATGAGAATTCTTGTCAGAACATTTTAGTTTACGATTGAAAAACTTCCGTAGTAGCCTATAATATGAAGGGTAAATGCAGGCCCCTCTCCCAACACAACTTAATAGACGTGAACATTTCATTGTCTGGATAGTGGACACGTGTGCATTGCCGCGCACTTCAATCAGAGCATCCACATTCAAATGAAAGACATTTCACTTTGAAATAGAACGATCTGCTTGTATGGAGAGGCTTCCTGGAGCTCCTGGAGTTTCCCATTGAATGTGCTTCATCCTGATGGGATTAATAAACTCCAGTGAGACAACAGATCAAAGAGACTCCTTTAACACCCATTGTCAGTGTCTTCCCTCACTGCTCCTGGCTCAGATATTGTATCAGTAAATAAACTCACTACTTTCCTTCTGAAGCCAGCCGCTTCCTCTCTTTTCTGGGGAGGCCTATCGATGGGTGAGACGTATCTCTTGAACCATCCTATGATGTAGGTCAAAAACGTGAAAAGAATTTCTTTCCTTTTATCAATCTTTATGATGGAGAGGAGAGGGCACGGTGGGGTCACAGCGCGCTGAAACTGATCGAAGACTATCAAGTTACAGGTTTGCGCGTTTCCTGAACGCCGGCTGCGTTCAGGGCAGTCCAATTTTGGAAAGAGAGCCTCAAGCAGGTGTTAGAACCCCAATCTGCATATGCAAATAACCCTACTGCCTGTTCAGGCACGGGCCCTGGAGGCCTCTTTTTCTGCCTTTACCAATATGGTGGGTGGCGCACTTGCAGTGAGTAATGAGCGCGTGCGGGCCCCGTCCATCATATTGGACGCTAAGGCGCCCGCGTTGTGCCTAAAAAAGGGTGCGGCGCCATTGAATTTCTAGGCCATTGTATCTAATATTAGTTCACCAATTCAGTGCTAGATATTGGGAGCACACTCTTGGCAGTTAAGAGTTTTAGTATTTATCAGCCTTCACAATCAGATTGCCCAGCTGAAACATCCACTATATTTAGAATTGTTTCTTTTTAATTTCTCATTAGGGCTCAGTGTCATTTACACATCACTGGGAAATATAGCAAGGATGGAGAGAGTCTGACTGCTTCCTGCTACTTACTTCACATGCCTGTGAAGCCCAGAATACGTTCGAGTCCAGTATAAGGCACTGACAGCTGCCAGGGAAAAGCCAACGCAAGGCTAGTGCCAGCACACATTCACACCAGAGTGAGAGAGAAATAAAAAAAAGCTCCAGTCTATTGAGAAGAATATTCAAAGGCTGTTGTCCTGCACACAAGCAATCAGCATGACTGATTTTCCCAAGGTCAAAGGGCCAGGCCAATGACCAGTCTTTCCCCGCACAAAAGACCCAAAGAGATTATTAACTCTTCACAGCACAGAGGGAGTGAGCTGTTTGCAGCAAAAGGATCTGACACAAAAGGAATTCCTCTGGGACTGGAGAACAAAACAAAATTGGGAACTTTAAGGAAATTAAAACCACGGGGCTTAAGCTTCAGTTGGGAAAGCTGGCCTCAAATCTCAGAGCAGTGTTTCTCATCAGGTACCACAAAAGTAAAGACTTTGCTTTTTTCACAGCGCTAGCACTGAAAATAAATCAATTGATTGCCGCCTCAACCAACACATTCAGAGCCACAGTCATCACTGATCCCTTGGAGTTGATCAGTAAATTTCTCTCCATTCCCCCCGCCCCCCAAGCACCTCTCAAGATCAGTCAGAAGAAATCCCAGAGGCTTTTATCTCTTTCTGTGGCAGGGAGTGGGCACTCTGTAACTGATGGTAAGATATCTTTTCCAAGTTAAATCATGTTAGCTACATGACATTGTGAAACAAAACTCATGCACATGTGACAGAGATTGAAGGGACTGTGAATCTTTAGGGAAAAGTAAAATGCCTCTTAACCCTAGGGACTGCTCAACCTATTGGCCTCCTGCAGCTGCTGGGAGCAGAGATCGTGAGTAAAACTACACAAATTAAAAATCAACAAAGCTGCCAAATCCATCTTCACCAGGAAGCACCCTGATTCACCGGAACAAAGGAGGTCTCGATGACAGAACTAATCAAAGTATTCCAACAATTAGCAGTCACAGCCCTCCTTTTCTGCTAGCCAGTAATTCAGCTGCCATTTTGTTCACCCTGTTCTTTTGATTTGATGTCTTGATCTTTTAAAGTTACTGTTGGTAACCTGGGAAACATGATCAGCACCAACATTTTTTTTAGCCTGGATTTATAGAACAGTCTCCATTGGAATGAGGTGATCGCAAGAAAAAATATTTCCTTCGAGGAATAATAGTAGAAATTCATAAATTAAAAAGGAGAGGTTGCAAATTCTGTTGAAATCAGTATTGATAATACCCAAATCAAATTTCGTAAGGAAATCACCTGGAATTTCCTCTGGGGTTCTCCAGCATGAGATTGGTGAAACTCCCAGAGAAAGGGCGTGAATGGCTAAAAATGGCCAGTTGGATCCTTTTTTCCAGGGTTTCCGCCGATCTCCGACCAAAGTTAGATTGGTAGATCGGGATAACCTTGTGGAAATTCTCCCCCCCCCCCCCCCACCTAAAATGTAGTTTGACCATTGCGGTGGGCCACCAAAAGCTTTTCGGTTAAAATTGATGTTTAAAAATGAAGACCTCAAAAGGCACTGCTCCTGCCAGAGGTAGTGTTTTGTTTCTTGATGCTCTTGTATTTTACACATGTTCTTTTTCCAGGCTGCATTTGAACCCAAGTCATGCAATAAAAGGATTGTATTGTAAACCACAGCACCACTCAGCCTCCCATCAGATAGGGAGGACCTCTATTCTGTATAGACTAATCCAGGTCACAGGGTCCAGCATGCTCCTGTTTAAAGATAAAGTGGCAAAAATTGATATGCGTTGCGCCCATTTTTAAGGCGTAAAACGGGTGCAATGATGACGAATTTAGCAGTGGGACGGCCAGTGCCCAATTTGCACGAGTGTTCGGTCTACTGCTAAATTCGTCTGCCCCATTTTCTAGACGACCCAGACAGGCACCTAAAACAGGCATTAGGTCCCTTGTGTATGTTAATGAGGGGCGTAACTCCTGTTTAAAGACCGCTCTGGGAAAGTGGAACAGGAGCCGGGCCTGCTCCGCTCAGGATTCGTCAGCGGGCATTGCGGCCTAAGAAGCAGCCGCCAGCAACAGAAACGTTGCTGTGGAGCCAGATGGAGCAGGAGTGCTCCCTTGACTCTACGTTATCCCGATCGCCACCCCTTCTCCTCCCAGGACTTACCTTTGGGCCAGTGAGGGAACCGGCCAGGTATTCATTTTATTTAAATGGGTGAGCTGCCAGCAGTTCACTCAATATTAATGAGGCCCGAGGCCTAATTTTGGGCTGGCCTCGGGCCTCGCGGTTTGGGTGCATGTTCCAGCCACATTGCTGCCTTTGTGTCCGAAATTGGGCTCCGACAAATTTCTCCCCTAAAATCTGGCTATACAGTGCAGGTAGTGGAAGGTGGATTCTGGGTATCAGGTCTACTTACTTATTGTTGTTTTTCAGTTTGATGTGACCACTGGGTGCTAAGATTTCCCCGTTTTTCAGCCAGGTAAGTTGTGGTATTGGCTCTCCCTGAGCCAGACAGTTGAAAATGGCAGTGGTTCCTACTGGCCTCGATATGGACTGTGGGTACTGCACAAACTCTGCAGGTGCTAAAATACAAAACAGGAAAAGAAAACATAGCTTACAAGATCGACAAAGAAAAACCTTGGAACCCAAGAATGAGGGTTACATAACATCGTCCTTCTCCGCCCCTGCCTCAGCCCATCTGCTGCTGAAACGCTCAATGCTTTTGTTACCTCCAGACTTGACTATGCCAATGCTCTCCTGGCCGGCCTTCCATCTTTCACCCTCCATTAACTTGAGTTCATCCAAAACTCTGCTGCCCTTATCCTAACTAGCACCAAGTCCTGTTCATCCATCACTCCTGTATTCGCTGACCTACATTGGTACCCAGTCCACCAACGCCTCGATTTTAAAATTCTCATATTCAAATCCCTCCTTGGCATTCATCCCTCCCTATCTCTGTAACCTCCTTCTGCCCTACATCCCTCCGAGGGCTCTGTATTCTCCGCCTCTCCTCCTTTTACTATGTTAATGTAAGCTATTGTTGTTTCAGCAACTGGTAATGGGAATGCATTGGTCTCCAGAAAAAGACGACTGATAGTTTCAACAACAAGTTTTCATAAGCAATGAACAGATTCAGCACAGCCTTCCCCCTTTCATCACATAGTGAGCATACCTGCTTTCCTCCTCCAACAATCCTCATATTCTACATTCCTTTTTTCCATCCAATAAAGTAAAAGGAAAGGCTATGAGTAGTACTTTCTGCATTGAGTACTCTGCATCTATCTAGCCAATGCTGTCCTTGTGTCTTGTTGGCTCAAAGACCACAAAGATGAGTATAGATAGGGAGATCATTTCGACCATCTAGTTCATTCATCCGTTCAAACTACAGTCCCCCACCACAATATCCAACTGCCTCTTGAACGACTCCAGAGTTTTTGCCTCCACTACTCTACCCGAGACCATCCAGGTATTGTTCACTCTGAGTAAAGGTTACAAAAACTTCAACTCTTGCTTCTGGACATCAGTCTTGAACTTGCCTTTTGCCAGTTTTTACCTTGCTATCCTTGTCCTGCATTTGGAGTTTAACTTGAAACAGTGCTTCAGATTATACTGTTCTATTCCACCTGGTATCTTATATACTCCTATTATGTCTCCTCTCAAACACATACTTTCAAAGCTGAAGATTTGAAGTTTTTGTAACCTTTCCTCATCACACAGTCTTCTGACACTAGGGATCAGCCTTGTTGCCCTTCTTTGCACCATTCCCAGGATTTGGATGCTTGCCTTGTGGATTGTTGACCAGAACTGAACTCAATAGTCAAGATATGGTCTGACCAGAGCTCTAAACAATGTCAGCATGATAGCCTCAGACTTGAGCTCTACTGATCTGGCAATATTGCTCAGAATTCTGTTTGCTTTGACAATCACTGCTCTGCAATAGCTGGGTCAGTGTTCAGTTAGCCATCACTCCCAGATCTCTTTCAGCCACTCTTCTGGCTAGTTCAACATCATTCATTAAGTAACTTATATTGAATTTAATCTGCCATAGTTCTACCAACTTGCAAACATTGCCCTGAAATTCCTCCAAGGTTTTGTCAGTTTTCTAATGTAATTCCGGTGGGAGACCGGACATTGACGGTAAGCACATTAGCAGAGTCAGGGGAGGTTATTCTAAGTGGCAGACATGCTTAGTACAGTGCATTCTTTCCAGGTGTGGCTGGCTCCTCTTACATTGCCTGACCTGGTAAAGCATTGAGTGGTGGCGAATCAAATTGAGGAATTGGCACTGCCTGTCCCTGCCACCTCCTTCTATTTATCTGCTGCAGCTCTCCTTGGGGCTCTCCTTTTGTCTGTTCCGAAGTGGAACACCCTCCTGAAGCAATATTTTCAGCATCAGCATCCACAAAGCAGGAAGCTCTGTGCCCTACAGTGGTTCTCACTGACATTTTCACATTTGCGTGCAAAACAATGCTTTGTGTTGTGGTCCCTTTAAGCTGCTTCAGGCCTTTAATTGCACTGACCCCAGAAATTACAGTAGGGTCAGTACTTGGGCTATCGGATGGGCAGAAGTCCCACCCCCTGGTAAAGCATTGAGTGGTGGTGAATCAAATTGAGGAATTGGCACTGCCTGTCCCAGCCACCAGAGTTCTGAGCAATATTGCCAGATCAGTAGAGCTCAAGTCTGAGGCTGTCATCCAGTCTCTCTCTGCAGTCTGCTCTCTGACCTATGTACCCAACAGGAGACCCTTAACCTCAATACTCTCCACAATGTGCTCTCTGATGTTTGTATCCAAGGAAGACCCTTCAGCATATCAAAGTTCCCTCTCAGTCCCCTCTCTGATCCATGTGCCCAGATAGAGATCCTTGGGTACATCAGCACTCCTGATCCTCATTATGGCACATTATGTCCAAGTGATACTTACACAGAGGCCATTTCAAAAGGGAAATCAAACTCACCAAACATGTCAAAATATGAATTAATTTGCATTATTTGTACAGAGACTGGTCACTGGGGTGGTAAGGAACTGATATTCACTATATGCTCTCCCCCCAACCCCCCCCCCCACATATCTCTATCTGGTCAACCGTCTGCTCCCTGACACTCACTCATCTCTCCTTTTTTCCAGACTCTATTTCTTATTCCTCCCTTTCCCGATACCTACACGTACACCCTCAGTGTGCCTCTCTTTTGGACATATTAGACTTCTGTATCCTCCTGCCTCCTTTTTCCTGACATCCTATTTTGCTCTCCTCTCTCATTCTTCCCTTTTCCACACTTTCTCTCAGCCCTTCCCTTTTCTCACATGTGCACGCACACTCTCTCCAACACAGAGGTATTAGACTTATACTGCCTCCCTTTTCCATGTATTCGCACATTCTCGATCTCATCCTCCCCTTTTCCTGACACACCTACAGTCTCTCTCTTCCTGTCGCAGGTGCATTAAACTTGTGCTGTCCTCCTGCTCCCTTTTGTTTACACTCTCCTGAAAGCCAACACAGCGGTTCATCCTGCAACCAGCTTCCAACAATCCAAAAGGCAACTTGCAAGCACTTTGAGCGACTGTACTAGGTGCCGCTGACAGCTTCCACCATCTCCCGCTCCGACCGATTTCCACCCTTACACAAATGGGCTGTGCTCTCCTGGCAAGTCACCAAATCCCATTTTCGTTCCTGGTTTATCTGCATCGATCAGGACCTGGCAGGGCCCCTTTCTTCATTGGCTCTACTGCATCGAATGCATACTGATTATCAACATTATTAACAAACTGCCTGTTGTCATCACAAACCTACCCTACTGTCACACACAGACTCAACAAATCTACTCTTTTTTGACACCAAGACAATGAAGCTCAAGTGTGTGGCCACAGCGACTTATAGAAACTACAAATCAGTCAGCACTTTCTACTAAAGTTTTATCTTCTGCCAGTAGTAAATGGTTGATTTACTCCCAATTTCAGTATCCAGACTGTGTGACCCCCACCTTCTCCACTCCCCTCCCCCAGTGCGCCACTGTCCAGACCATGACACCAGATACAGCAATAGTGGGTAAATGAGGGAGAGTGATGATATGCGAAGGGGACAAGGGAGGATAGAGTGACATGTCTCTTGTCATTTCAGGTTTATTTTAGAATGAGAATTTTTCGAATCCACACAGCAATTTCTGCAGACCGACCGTAGACAGGCAACCCACGCCAAGGTCCATAAGCACTTATCGTGGAGGATAGGAGGAGGAAACTTCTAAACACCTGTGAGTGAGGCAAGAGGAAAGAGTGAGAAGGATCGGAAGGAAAATGAGAGAGAAGAGAATGAGAGGGATTGTTGGGAATGTGAGAGGGGGAAGTGATACGAGAAAGTGAGGGGAGGGGAGAGGAGAGGAGAGAATTAGGTAGATCGTGACTTTGTGCAACAGTGTAAAACAGGTCACAGCAAGTCGGTAGTTCATTTTACATCTCTCCCAATTTTTATTTCCATTGACGTCATCGGGAGAGATGTAAAACGGGCTGCCGATTCGCTATCACCCGCTTTATCCTGTCGCACAAAGTGAAGATCTACCCCAATAAGGCCAGAGGATGGATGGAGGCCTCTGAGGCCAGATGTTTACAAGGATGACCGGTCCATGTTACTGACTACTGATCTGATGTAAATGCAATCTTGATGCTGTGGGAAAAAGCTTCTCCCATCTGGACATTCACTATGTTATCAAGAACCACAGAGAATAACACAAGAAGCTATTTGCCCAGGTGGTTAGTGCCCGGAATGTTAAAGGAGGTATTTGCAGGCGAATGATTACACATATATCAGCTTTTCTCGTCAATGGTATTTCTCGTGCTAGTGCACTCCCATTACCCAGTCCTTCCAGGTAAATAGACGTTTTGTTTTTGGGTGCATGGAACTATTTGATATCATTTGCTCGTCAAAGGAAAGCACTTTGTACTTCCAATAAAATGATTTTTATTTTTATTTTTTCTTCATTATTTTTAAACTAATTCCACAGTCCAGTCTAATTGAGATTTCTGTGTTCCTATCTAATCAAGTCTCATGCTCCCATCTCACTTTGTTTATGTGCCCTCCACATTATTCTGACAATACAATGATCTTTACACTTGACAGTGCAAAGCTCCTCCTGTACCATCCACATCACCCTATCATTACAGGTCTCCCCCATCACCCTGTCATTACAAGACTCCCCCATCACCCTGTCATTACAGGACTCCCCCATCACCCTGTCATTACAGGACTCCCCCATCACCCTGTCATTACAGGACTCCCCCATCACCCTGTCATTACAGGACTCCCCCATCACCCTGTCACTACAGGACTCCCCCATCACCCTGTCATTACAGGACTCCCTCGTCACCCTGTCATTACAGGACAACCTCATCACCCAGTCATTACAGGACTCCACCCTAAACATTCACTCCCTTCACCACCGGCGCACAGTGGCTGCAGAGTGTACCATCCACAGGATGTACTGCAGCAACTCGCCAAGGCTTCTTCGACAACACCTCCCAAACCCGCGACTTCTACCACCTAGAAGGACAAGAGCAGCAGGCACATGGGAACAACACCACCTGCACATTCCCCTCCAAGTCACACACCATCCCGACTTGGAAATATATCGCCGTTCCTTCATCGTCGCTAGGTCAAAATCCTGGAACTCCCTTCCTAATAGCACTGTGGGAGAACCTTCACCACACGGACTGGAGCGGTTCAAGAAGGCGGCTCACCACCACATTCTCAAGGGCAATTAGGAATGGGCAATAAATGCCGGCCTCGCCAGCGACGCCCACATCCCATGAACGAATTTTTAAAAAACTCCCTCGTCACCCTGTCGTTACAGGACTCACCCGTCACCCTGTCATTATAGGACTCCCACATCACTCTGTCTATACAGAGCTCCCATAACCTTGTTATTACAGAACGTCCATACAGCACCCTGTCAAAACAGAGTTCCCCCACATCCCGCTGTCACTAAATGGTTCCCTCACAATACTGTGTCAATGTAGCCCACCAGGACCAACTCATCAATTCCCTTGAAGTATTTTAATTTGTGAAAAGTATTGTTATCAATCTGGTCTTGTTCCCTGGTACTCCTGTAACATGCATCATTCCTTGACTGGAAGGCTGGACAGATAATCAACTCCCAGGCCTGTTCCTGGGATAGCCAGTGAGATGTGCATGAGCGGAATGCAGGGAAACTAAGAGACATGAGTCCTTGACCTCCCATTCTGCAGCGCAGCGAGTCACTGCATCAGTGCGCTGCGTTGTGCCACCAGGGCAAGCCATCTCGCTCCATGTTTAACCACATCATTATTGGGGTTTGAAAACAATCCCATGGACTTGGCACAGAGCTGGCTCTGAGTTCCCATTGCTAATGCGCTTTGTGTACTCAGTGCGAGGTTTCATTTGATTCCTGTGACACTTTAACAGTCATTCTGAGTTAAGTAGGGTTGTGTCTCCTTCCCTTTCAGTAATGTCATTTTACTAAATACATACATATATTATAGATTAAAAAGCAAAAGCCAGCAGCAGAAGAGTTAAAGTGGCTGCATTATTAACGCCTCTGCCACACTTCATATACATGGTTTAATTATTCATAACCTTTAATTATTCATGTGATTAAAATACACATATCTATTAATTAGATAATTCAAAGGAATTTGAAATATTGAGTATTTAAAACACCAAAGATTCTTTTTGTCTACAGTCAATGGTGGTGGAAGCCTCCTGATGAAGGTCAGCACGATACCCATTTACAGAAATCCACTCTTCATTACTAATGGCAAACTCGCAGTGTTGCACACTGGGGTCTATTAGTCTGTAAAGGCAGAGCTGTAAATTTTGGGGTCAGTGTACAATCAGTCGATGCCGAGTGATTAAAGTGCTGAGAATGCAGGCTCCCCAGGGCAAGCACTGTAGCTGACATCACTGAATGCAATCTCTTTAAGATTAATCCTCGGGCTTTTTAACTCTCTGCTCCCCTGCCTGCTGATACTATCTGGCAAACCCATAGCCTTTGTGCCTTTGATACCGCCATCAGTTCCCTTCCATCTACCCGATCACACGCGGCTTATACCCCATGGAATGGCTGTACCGAAGACCTTACACTGCTACAATTGTGACATGGAGTCTCAGCACTGTTTTAATACTCATATCCACTAGTCACATGTACCCTGGTGTAGGGTTACATTCCACTGAAATCCATTAGCAACACACAGCGTTTAGGTATTGCTACATGCTACCTGAATCTACTAGTGATGTGCACCATGTCTATTATGTTGAGAACCCAAATCTGATTATTTTCTCCCTTTATCCATGTCTCAAAACTCACCCAGAGAGGTCCTCTGAAGTACACTGGACCCCAACTGCAATTATGATGGGTGACTAAGTCGATTGGCACTGTGCACACTCCGCCAAGTTTTACCGGTCGACTCAGCAGGAGAGGCATCTAAGAGGTATGTTTAAAATTTTTGTGAGGCCAGGAGGAGCAGGAGTGCTTCTCCGGACTCCACAGGAATAACGCGGTCTGCTGCTGCCCTGTTTGGTGCCCGTAGCTCACCGGCAGCATCTTAATCAGGCCCCAGTCCTCATTAACCAGGACCAGGGCTCCTGCCAGTAAGATCGGGCAGCCAACCAGTGTCCTCCGCTGGTTGGATGCCCAGCAGCTAAAATCTACCCCAAGTGTGTGTCAATACTGCAGACATGGTTGCCTGTACATAGACATGGGAGCAACATTTCCTGTTTTTGAAATCTGTAGCAAAATCATAAATGCATCCTTTATGTAAATATTTACAAGTACACAGCAAATAGTGAATAGAGTAAATCCTCCCCAAACGATGTATGTAACAAAGACATGGTGTACGTCTAAGTTGATTAAAGGATTTGATAAGATAAATAGAGATAAACTATTTCCTCTGGTATGGGGGTCCAGATCAAGGGGGAATAACTTTAAAATTAGAGCTAGGCTATTCAGGGATGAAGTCAAGAAGCACTTCTTCACACAAAGGGTAGTGGAAATCTGGAACGCTCTTCCCCCAAAAGCTGTTGAAGCTGGGTCAATTGAAAATGTCAAAACTGAGATTGATAGATTTTTGTTAGTTAAGGGTATTAAAGGATACAGAACCAAGGTGGGTAAATGGAGTTAAGATACAGATCAGCCACGACCTAATTGAATAGCGGAACAGGCTTGAGGGACTGAATGGCCTACTCCTGTTCCTATGTATGTTGATAATGTAAACAGATCTCACACAAGGTGAGGGTCTCAGTAGTACAGTCTCCGGAGAGGCATTGAGGAGATCAGAGGCTTTCCTATAGGGAGGGGACTTTGGAGAGCTTGTTACCCAGTCCACTCTGTGTAGCCTCCTATGTCACTGGTTTCCTGTTTGTCCTCTCAGTTGGGGATGGTGTGCAGCTCAGGGAGACCGAGAAGGGTAAAGGGGAGAAAATAACACTCCCTCCCCCCAAAACAAACACACAGCAACGGGTAAACACATCTGGAGATGGAATATAAAGAACTCAATACCAAGATATTGGCAGGATGGGCAGAAGATTTTGCTCGGAAACTTGTCCCTACTGCAGATAATGTCTATTGACAGGAGTCATTCCTGATCTTGTTCTGCTGGAAAGAATCAACTGCTTACCTTGGACCACCAGCCTCCCCTGCGCAGTGCGCCTCACGCGTGTCCCTGGTTTGTTGGCTGCGCACACGTACACCCCAGAATGCTGCACTGACAGGTCAGAGATCATTAGGTTTCCGGTGCCGAGCACTTGGATTCCCTCCACGCCAATCGGTCTGCCGTCTGTGGACACAAATATTTATGGATTAGTTCGGATTTAATGAGTGGGAAAACAGTTCCGCTCCATCTGTCCCAAGAATCATCACTGGCAAATCCAGCACTGGATTAAGGAAAGGAAAGGATTAGTCTTGTTTTTTCTTTTAAAACTACCAAGGTTGAATGATAGAAATAGTTGGGATGTTAAAACTTATTTCATGTTTCATTATATGGAAGGAACCAAGATTACGCCACCCGTCTCACTGAGCATAGCAGGTAAAAAAGAAAGGCAAAGGGATGTGAAGGAGTGAAAGCCCCAAACTGGACACTTGGATGGTTCAGAGCCTGTTCGTTTTGAAGACTACTCTGGGAGTTATGGAAGAAGCTTCCTTCTGTACTGTTTCTGATCTAGTGCTGTGTGATTAAACTGCTCAGGTTATGTTTGAGTTCTTTAAAGACTGACAGACAAAGGATGCAGATTCTTACGCACTATTTCAGTAGGTTTGAGACTGGAGGTAAATTAAAATGGTGTGCAGCAGAATTTGTAGCTTTCCCATTTGGGAGGTAGTGGCTGCACTTTCCATGGAATAACTGTCAGCCTCGACTCAGTGGTAGCACTCCTGCCTCTGGTTGTGAGTTCAAGTCCCACTCCAGAGACTTGAGCACAAGATCTAGGGTGACACTTCAGTGCAATACTGAGGAAGTGCTGCACTGTTGGAGGTACTGTCTTTTGGTTGAAATGTTAAACTGAGGCCCCGTCTGCTCTCTCAGGTGGATGTAAAAAGGAGCCCATGGCACTATTTCGAAGAACGACAGGGGAGTTCTCCCCAGTGACCTGGTCAATATTTATCCCTCAACCAACATCACTAAACCAGATTATCTGGGCATTAGCTCAGTGCTGTTTGTGGGATCTTGCTGTGTGCAAATTGGCTGCCACATTACATTACAACAGTGACTACACTTCAAAAATACTTAATTGGCTGTAAAGCGCTTTGGGAAGTCCTGAGGTTGTGAAAGGTGCTATATAAATGCAAGTCTCTGTTTCTTTAACTTTGCAAAGTACCTTAATACTGGCAAGTCTGAAAATCACCCTCTTTGCATGCTCAATGAAACAGCCCCAACTCCTCAGACCTACAGAGGATTCTTGTGAACGTAATGCCTGTTATCCTTGGTTTGACTGCAGTGTTAAACTAATATCAAAAGTGGTCTCATTCCACAAGAACCATTTTTTCATTCTCATTTGTAAACAAACAGAATGATAGATATTGATAATATTATTAGAACAGAGGTATCCCATGGTTGGAATGTAGCCATCCCACTCTCCTTGCAGTCATTGAACAAAGACATGTAGCTGATTACCCAAGTATGAGTTCAAACCTCAGAAATCTCCCTCCGACTTTACGTAAACTTATTGGCCAGGGGTTTTCCACTTCTGGCCATGATTTCCCTGTCCATTAAAATGAATGGGCAGAAAATCTCAGTCTAGCGAACACACAAGACGGAAACCCAGCACAGTAAGTTAAGAGAAATGTTTCATAAATTCTTTCTGCAATTGTCACTTAGGAGGTCATTTTAATCTAACTCACCTGTCGGGAATGGGATGGGTTTGGGTCGGATGCCCGATTTATACCCCACACGATGTTATGCTCCATTGCCTCCAATGGAGAGTAAGATAGGGCGGGTTATAAATTGGGCATCTGACCTGAACCTGCCTCGTTCCTGCCAGGCGAATTAAGTTAAAATTACCCCCTTGGTTTCAGTGTCATTCCCAGATCAGCAACAATATAATCAGTTGCAGAGTAAAGCTCTCTATAAGAACGAACTTGCATTCATATATTGCCTTATCATATTCTCAGGACATCCCATTGCACTTTACAATTGATGGATTATATTTGAAGCCCAGTCACTGTTGTTATATAGCAAACACAACAGCCAATTGCACACAGCAAAGTCCCACAAACAACAAATGAATGAATGACCTGTTTTTGGATGGCGTTGAGGGAGGAATATTAGCCAGAACACCTCCACACCCTTCTTTAAATAGTGCCACAGAGTCCTTTGCATTCATCTGAGCAGACAGAGGACGCCTTGGTTTAACATCTTATCTGACAGATAGCACCTCCAACAATCCAACACTTGCTCAGTACTGCACTGAGGTGACAGCCTAGATTATGTGCTCAAATCCACAGCGGGTCTTGAATCTCGAACCTTGCGACACAGAGGTAAGACTTCTACCAACTGAGCCAATGTGCCTCTACTCTGCAGCAACATGTGCCTTGATCCCCAACCTCAAGGCACCAGCCATTGCTGCCCCAGTGTGAATTTTTCCCTCTTTCTACACCAGCAATCCTTCGACATCACTTGATGAGACTGGCAGTTCAAATCAAACCTGTGGCAGATTATGGCAGTTTTATGCCGTAGACCTGTGTCAAATGAACTAAATGGGGACTGCCACATCTTCCTTCACAGCAAACCCTTTAGTCATCAGTCTGGGCTGATTCCAAACTCAGGTCTCAAGGTGAAAGGACGGAGTGCAAACCCAGTCATCAAGTGCCCTACCTCATAAGAATCTCTGAATTGTATAGTAATTCCACATATGTCAAACTCTCAATTTTTAAATTATATATATGAACACACACCCACATATATAAATATCCCTTAGAATTCTCTATGCCATACACTGTGTCGTATACATCCAGAAATCATGATTGTGTACACAGGAAGAGGTTAGTGATCAGAGATTAAACTAAAATCTAATTTGACACAAAGATAAAATCAGATTATAATATGAGCCATATCATAGTCAATTTAATTGCAGCATTATAATTGTAAATGTGTCTCCATTATGATGATATCTTCTGTATCCCCATTATAATTATATCTTCATCGACCATTATATCAACCTTTAATTCAATAATGCTCATTAATAGCTATCAGTTTAAAATATTATTTCGGAAATAAACTCTAACTTTGTTATTTTTCACATGTTTGGAACATATTTTGAAGTATCTGATACAAAATTCAGCAGACACCTGTTCTAAGGGAGTTTAGGAAAATACTGTTTGGAGACAGCAATACTTCTATTCGTAGTGAATTAACAGCTACTATTACAATGACTTTGAAAGGCTCCCATAATGGCTCGGCAAGCTTATCCAGTGCATAGATCAGTAATGTCCCAGGTTTAAACCCCTGTCCTTGCTGACTTAGCTGATCTGACCCAGGGCTTTATTGTTACATACTCTGATTTGATATTATTAATCATAGTTAAATACCAAAGCTTATAGCAATATCGGAAGCAGAGATGTGGAGTTGGTCGAACCATAGGAGTTTCTCTAGCATAGGCTGACGAGCTGGAAGATGCAAAACTGAGGCTCATCAGTGCCACTACAGGCGAGACAGTGTCATTACAGACTGACAAGTTTACATAGGCAGTTTCCATTATAAATGTGGACATAGGAATTTAGTATGGAAAAAGGTGATAGGAAGTGTGTGCAGATGTAAGATATTTAATATATGTTTGTGCACACCAATATATATTTCTATCTGGATGAATATAATTCCCACAATATTTCTGTGTCCATGCACCTACCAGTATTTCTGCCTGAATGCACCTGCTTCAGTGTATTTACCTCAGAACAGCTCTGCCAGTGTGTCTCAGCCACTATATTTCTGGTGGATTACGACATGAAGTGTGGAAGGGTCTGAGTCACATACCAGGTGTTGATCATTTTATACGCCGCCAGATTTTATAAGGTAAATAGAACAACTTCTTTTACACATCGATTAGATTGTGTAGGTGGGCTTGTGGTGTATTAATCACAATTTTACACATCCCTAAATGTTAAAAGTTTCTTAATTACTTATAGCCTGCAGCAAAACACTAATAAAGATAGCTTGTGCCTCATGCTGGAGATCAAATGCCAACTCCCAGAGCTCAAAACTAAGAGCAGAATGTTAGTTGGAGTCTGTTGCATTTCAATAAGATGCATGAATACAAACCTGTTTCATTATTATAAATTCACCGGCTCCCAACGTCTATGAGGATTTGCTATTACTCTGTTATAGCCCTACTAGGTTCTGGACTGTGCCACTACTGTATAAATAAAACCTCAAAGACCACATCCTGTGGCTCTGAATTATCTTTTATATCCTGGACTTTGTGCTCCAGTCATGGCAATCAGTATCCATCCCATGCTGAAAAAAAGACAAAACTGGGCAAATGCAGATAAATTGACATCAACGTAGTTATATTTATACAGATACACTGAGGATGATACATTGTTGCAGATGTATCAATATAGATACATTGATAGTGACAAATATATTGATGCAGGTGCACTAAAGAAATTACACTGAGACAGATGCCTGGAGGCCAGTGTACTAAGATACATCAATGCGGATACATCAGTGCCTTTGCATTGCCCAGAGTCCATTGACATGTACCTGCAACCTTCAGCAACCCTACTTCACAATGATGTGGGCACACCAATCATTGTTCTCCAACCCCACCTTACCTTGCTCTGTGCCCTTGCCATGCTGTTATATCGGTAATGTCCGTGCACACGAATGTAATCATTAATTATACTACAGCATACATATATATATATATATATATATATATATATATAGAAAATTTAAATTTATGGAGCCCATTTCTTTAGTTCTGTTTTGCTGTCCAAATCCTCTTCTTTAGCCTCTCCAGTCAGACCCAGTTCGATCACTCTGTGGTGCAACTGGAAGGAATTAAACTTCCACCCCAACTGGATTATATCTAATTAAAAACCACAAACGTAAAGGACAGAAATGAACCACTATTTACGATCCAGTCCTTTCAGAGCAACTTTGATTGTGTTTCAGACCCCCATCCCAGCATCACATCCTTTAAATACACACTGTCCATAAGGTTTATTAACCCTTAGGCTACAGTTGCAATGAGTCTGCTATCAATTCTGTTTACAAGTTTCATCCATAATTTTATATATTTAATTATAAAGCACTTCCCAAAGCAACCTAACATGAAAGGCTCATTCTCCATACACTGTACTAGAAATGAAGGGGACATTCTCCCTTTACCCTAGTAATGCTGTCACTGTACTCATACAGAATGATAAGATACATTACCCCTTTTTCATTTATTGAACATTATTGCTGTATCATGCGACCGTCAGGATAGTAGAAGGAAAACTAGATGGACCGTGGACTTTTCTTGTCTAGTAATTCCTATGTTCTTATGTTTTCCTGTGTACCCTAGTAATGCTACCACTGTACTAGTGCAGAACATTACACTGTTACCCCAGTAATGCTCATCACTACTTTAACACAAATGAAGGGTACATTACCCCTTTACCCTGATAACAGTCCACCTGTAGCAATACAGAATAATGAGTATATTACTTCTTTATTCTTTCTAATTCAGTGTCAGCATTATACAAAATTCCAATGGACCAAACCACTTCTATTACATTCACTCCTATTATAAAGGTTTCATGCGTATCTATTCAAAAGGCACTTTAGATGTTTGGAAAGGGGAAAAGTCAGTCAGTCCATCCCAAATCATGAAGTCCTTTTTCGGATCTCATTCAGGCCATTTCTGTGTCTCTCTTTCCTCCCTTCTATTAAATGTTGTTTTATTGAGCGTGGTGCTCCTTGTAAAGCGTTCCTTTCAATATAACCATCTCCTGAAGGTGCTTACCCCAATCATAACCCCAACAATCATATCCCCACACCAAGAATTATTGAGGGGAAATGCTCACCAAGACGGCTCCAGGATACGATGGGCCGAGGGTTTCCTGTCGCCACACATTCCAGTACGGCTGTTTGGTGCACCGTAAGTGTGAGGTTCTCGGGACCAACCAGGATCGTTGGCTCCTTATAAACATTTGAGCGAGACCCTGAGAAAAAGAGTTAGAAGCCAGTAAATGTGGATTTCCATTGTTGGACAAATAAAGAGGGTTCAATGACACACTCATGAGCAGGACCATAAACAGTGCAGCAAATCCTGGCTTCTTGGGGCTTGCCTGATTGTCCATGAGGGGCCAGAGAGGGACTTTTGACAAAGGAATCCTGAATTGGTAACCGATTTGTGTTGGCCTGTTTTTTTTTACCTGGCCCAGAAGGTAAACGAGGATGAAACCAGCCAAGGATGAAGGTGAACACAAATGGGTCTGATTGGCCTGTTTTCATCCTCAATACATAAACATAAACATGTCAAGTCCATTCTGTGTTATACCACTCAATGCAAAGAGTAGAAAATAAAATTCTTTGTACACAGAACAATGGGGGCAGAAAATTCTAAAACATTCAGATGACTGAAAAGATGGACACTTGAATCTTTGAAAATGAAACTGAGTATTTAGTTTTGCTCCGTTGAACTCATATAGTGAGTTGGATTGCCATTTGTCATTCTCGGGTTGCTGCTGGTAACACAGTAAACGGTTGTGATATACAACTCATGTGTGAGGAAAGGGGGAGTTGGGAGTTGGTATAGACCAAATCACCCAAAGTGCATTGGACTACAGAAAGCGCAGATGAGACCAAATGATTACTTCTCCCTCCGTCAGCTGTACTCCTCACTGTAAACAATCTAAAATTACAGGAACCAACGGCACTAGGAAAGGGGAAGAGCAGGTTACGGAGGTCACTGTATTGAAACAGGAACAAAAAAACCTGGTAAATATAAACGTGCTTCTGAAGAAGTATAAACATAGGCTGTGGAGCACAGCAATTTGGCTGATTGGGGGTAAATTTAACATTGGATGATAGTTTAAAACGGGTGATTTTGATTCAGCCGCCCAATATACATCTCGCCCCTTTCTCATTTCAATAAATTTCTATTGACTTCAGTGGAATTGAAAACCAGGGATATGGATGACCCAAAGTCAAATTTACTCCCATTCAATTTTCTGAAGTCAGTTCCAGCATCATGTGAGGGCTCAGTGCACTCAGGATTGTGACATGTGTAGCTGAGCATTACGTGTTGCAGGTTTAAATATGTTGTATGAAGCCATTGTTTTTTCATCAGTTTTCCTTTCCTCAGCCCAGGGGCGCAGAAGTGCTCCTGCTACCCCCTCAGCTGAGATTAGACTTTCTTTGATTTGTTTCCCCCTGGCCCCTTTCATTTTCTGATGCTTTGTAGGATCCTTGCTGTCCCAATCACCACCTCCGACTGACAGGGCAGGTCGGCAACCTGCTCTCAGATTTTATACCAAAACCTTCACTACATAGCTGTTAAATGATGTATGAACATGTCCCAGGTAGTATCATCGTCCCTCCCTTACAAACACCTCCTCTATTCTGTACTTTCTCCAGGTTGCTCACATTAGACTACAATGTCACCTTCAGAGGAACTGTGGGAGTAAACAGACTTGTTGGTGTACCGATGCATTGCCCCACTAACAGGCACTCTGAAAACCTAATGTGAACCTGCCCACAAACACACACCAATCAGCAGATAAGGGACACTGTGCCTCTCCTGCTGTTCTGGAGCTGTGAGATGTGATGAATGGAATATGAGACGCTGCACTTCACTACAAATCAATCTAACCAAACACTTCCTCTGTAGTATTAAAAAGGTAATAATTGGAAGTGGTTGATAACGTTTGCAGAGAACATTTTAAAATAATGAAACCCTAGAATCTTCACTTGGTAAATTAAAGTCACATTGTTGTCAGGCTCGTCCAATCATTTGAATTATTTATGTCGTTCAAAATGCTGTAGCATAGGGAGCACCATAAGCAAACATCAGCATGTTTAATTCTATCCACGGGCTACAGGGGCTGACAAGCGAGGCTCAAGTAATAAATATCAATACCACCTCCATCCATTCCCATCTGAATCTCTTTCAGACTAATAGCAACTAGTTAAATGTCAACGCTGTGATATTGTGATTCATGCAACATGAAGATCAAAAGCAGGTCCTGGCGTCAGCATAATGAGCATCACACAGTCTGAGGGAACGCAGTATAATCTGCACTAAAACACACAAAGGAGGTGTTGCCTTTTCAGATATGAAGGGGATTTTGCTGCAGCTCACTGGTAGTGACAGTCCTGTTCCACTCCACCTACACATAGTGGAGTTCCCCCGATGGCTCATTTGGCAAATGTGCTGCCTAATGTCGGACTGAGCCAACCACACAAGCTCAGGAAGATAGGAAGATCCCAGGTTCAATCCCTGGTCCATGCTCAGTGAGGTTATCTCAGCAGTGGAAGGGGGGAAATGCTGCAAATAGCTTCAGCAGCACTGAGCCACAAAAGGGAGAGAAATCAGCTGCGTTCCAAATCATTGTTCGGTCCTTCTGGAAAGTGCACGTGTATGGATCTTGGGTGAGGACAGGATTGGGACACAGCTGTGATATACCCCATGGTTGAATAGCTCATTGATGCTTGTTGTTTGGGCTTACACATGAGGCCCTATCTGGGTTTCAGGACAGCAACCTAAGCGTGCCATTCTCCTGAAGTTTACCTTGCAAGTTGCACCACCGGTCTTCCTGTGAAGTCGTAGCAAAGTCCAAGGGGTGTGCCTAAACCCAATGAGATCGCACTGCCAGCGGTGCATCGCATTTGCCAGCGGAGGGCACTAAGACCCAGGAAGTAAAGCAGGTGTTCATCACCACCACCAGTCTAAAAATACTTGGCCATTTTGCATTCAACTGGTCACCAGCTGCAGGAACCAAGGGCCAAAGGTCAATATGAAAGCCGCTATGAGGAATGGGAAAGGCACTGGAGGACGACCTGTGGCATCCCACTCCAGCTTCTGGAGAGACGAGAGAATCGGAGGAGGATAAACAGCCTGCTCACGGGCCCCTAGTAAGAGTGCAGGAGAGGGTCTCTCTCATTTAGCAACATTCAGTCACACTCTGGTGACTGCTTCCATTTTAATGCTCTTTTCAAACCAAGACTATGAAGTTAATTCACTGCTGATTCTGTTATTTCAAGTGCAACAGTGGGACAACAAACCTTTATATGACATTGTGTCACATTGAATATAAGAACACAATTTTCCAGGATTCTATCACGGATACCTGAACAGTCCTGTTTGTGCTGGGCCAGGCAGTCAATCCAGATTATGAATATTAATGATTTGGTAATGTGCTGTGCTCATCTTTGAAATTCTAATATTAGAAACAATTAAGCACTGCTCTCAAATCAAATACCTCAGGGAGTTAGGTAAGTGCAGATTTGATGAGATGCATTCTGACAGAGCCATGATGAGCCCTCCTGTAAAAGTGACCCACATTAAAACCCTCCCCCCTAAGTAAACCTATGCCATTTCTGAAGAGTCCTAAGTATATGCATCTATGCAACTGTGCCATGCAAAAGATATGGAAATCACACAGTGTCAGAGTCCACACGGCTCCAGCTGTACTGAAGGATTCAATACTCTGGGCCATGTCAGACAATCTGAGCCTTTGGACTTAGTCAGATAGTCTCAGGCAATGGGCTCTGTTACAATATCCAATTTAACAGCTGTGCCTAGGGGTCAGGGTGCTCCTTTAGACTGGTTTACTTTCTCAGAACAGTGCCCTTCACTGGATCCAGAGGCATCAGTTGCAGAACTAGAGGAAGGGCCTCAGAAGCTGAAAATTCATTTTATTTTTTTTGTCCAACAATTTGCATGAGGAGAATCAGCACTAACCTGACACAGTAAGACTGGCTTCTTCGCTATGCCTTGTGTCGGCAGTGTTGGCTGCCACACACTGGTATATTCCGCTGTCTTCTTCTCCCACTCGTGTAATCTGAAGGACCCCCGTGGGAAGAAAGGTGAACCTGAAAGAAAAATATGGCAGTCCAGTAACTGGTCCAATAGAGTGAGAATGAGTTTCTTTTTAGCATGGAGTCACCCTGTCGTGTATGGATGATTTTAATTTCCATGTATCTGAGATCTTTCAGTTCATTCTCTTTGGCTACTGAACAGTTCCAATAGATTTCAATTCCAAATATCACTTGCACCACAAGACATGGCTGCCTACAGCCTACCTATTGTTAAGACATTTTGGTCCTCTCTACATCTCAGACTTGGTGGCCACTTGATACACTGACTCTCCCTGACTAGCTACAAGTCTTATAAGGATTGCAGCTCTTGTCTTTCACACTTTTTAATATTTGACATTTTAAATTGGGAAATATGCGATGATGTAATAACATTTTCTTCCATCAAATGGCGCTGTTGTACCCTGACAGTTGCTTTGTGAGGACTTTTGCACAGTTTTCTTTAGGCATCTGAAATGTGCCATTACCCTTCTCCTAAAGTAGTTGTGTGAACATATAAAATCCCCACTTTTTTCAGCCTATCCTTACATTGTTATTTTCATTAAACAATGTAAAATTGAAACCAAAAATATTGTGGATTTTCCTCCTGTTTTATTCATTTTGTGGCGTAACTCATTCCCCAACAACCACTCCTTAGTAAGGCCATGATGTGGAGATGCCGGTGATGGACTGGGGTGGACAAATGTAAGGAGTCTTACAACACCAGGTTATAGTCCAACAGCTTTATTTGGAATCACAAGCTTTCGGAGCTTTCCTCCTTCGTCACTCACCTGACGAAGGAGGATAGCTCCGAAAGCTTGTGATTCCAAATAAAGCTGTTGGACTATAACCTGGTGTTGTAAGACTCCTTACATTAGTGAGGCCAGTGATGGAAGCAGTTATCTCCATTTCTCTGGTTCTGTTGCCTTTCCAAGTTCTATATCCCCCTATCCATTTACCAAGCACTGTCTCTAGTCTAGTGAAAGGACTAATAACTCTCACCCTAGCACCCACTAATTCTGCTCTAGTGTTGGCCACTAGAAGATAGGTGAAAGTGCACCAATTGACTTTCCATCTGATTTTCTCTTCCTGTGAGGAAATATCGAGTGTTTATTTGGATTGGAGGTCAGGAAACCACCATGTGAGAAATCATGGATGTGAACCCATGTTCTCATGATGTGGTGCATTTTAAACAGTTTCTGAATGAGAACTGTGCCCTGCTTATTTTTGGAATAAGTCCAGAACAAATTGCTCCATGAGGACAGAAATCTTCTTCCATCCTGCAAAAGCCTTCAACTTGTGTTCATGTGCTTGTTCGATGATCTATCTGCAAAAGGGTTAGAGGCAGTAATTTTTTTTTGTGTGAAGATTCAATCAAACCTTTTAGGTAAACTGTATTTGTAGTCTTGTTCCAATCTCGTTGGCCTTGTTTTCTGACTACTTCTTTCAATCACTTTGGGAACTTAGGAGCACGTGAACTCCAGAATCAGGAACAAAGAAACTCAGGAACCAAAAACACAGCAATTCAGGAACCAGGGACTGTAGAATTCTGTAGCGATTTTAGAGTTCTGATGGGACTGTAGAATTTTGTGAAGACTGTAGGCTTCAGCAGAGACTGTAGAGTTTTGCAGTGATTGTAAAGTTCTGAAGGGACTGTAGAAATCTATAAAGATTTAAAGTTCTGAATGGGGCTGTAGAGTTCTATTGAAATTGTAGTGTTCTGAAGGAACTGTGACTTCAGTGGGGTCAATGGAGTTATGAACAGATTGTAGTGTTCTGCAGGGATTGTAGTGTTCTGCAGGGATTGTAGTGTTCTGAAGTAATTGTTCTGCTTTGATTTTTAAAATGATAAACAAGAATGGTAACATTATAAATAGACAGTGTGAATGTTTTTACTCCTGTCCAGTAATACTGTTTTGGAATAAAATGGTCAAAGTTACGGAGAACTTGCTGATAGAACTGATCGATACCAACATATAGGATGTACAATACCTGTCATCACTTGGCTCAAGAGGTCTGCGATTCTTTAGCCACATGATCAGTGGTTCTGGTAAACCATGAATCTGGCACTGAAACCTAGCCACACCACCGTCCTCCACAACCATCGACTGAGGCTGCACATGGAATGGAGACAGAGCTGGGAAAATAAGAGAGCCAACATTAGGAAATTTAAGGATAAGAAGTAGGAAGGCCAACATGTTCTGTGCTGTTCATGCTCCACATATTGGAAGCTGCATGCAGTACAATGTATTAACATTTCAACAGGAAGCCCATCACACAGCACCCAGTCATTGCACTACGGTCACTTTACTCTCCCTTTTGCAGACCCTACAGTGATAGCAAGCAATGACAACAAACACAACAACTTACATTTATATTACACTTTAATGTAGTAAAATGTCCCAGGGCACTCCACAGGAGCATTCTCAAACAGAATTTGACACCGAGCCACAAAAGGAGATGTTAGGACAGACGACCAAAAGCTTGGTCAAAGAGGTAGGTTTTAAGGAGCATCTTAAAGGAGCATTACACAGTTCATAAAGACCTCTGGCATACCTGCAGCCTGCCTATAGAGTTTCATTACAGTGATTAGCTGCAATCTTTACATATAGGTTCACTGAACAATCAAGACCAATTATTTCCAATAGATTAGAACATTTGCATTGAATGTCTTGGAAAGGTTGGGGAATCACAAGAACACAGTTTACCAGGAGAGATACCATGACTCCAAAACCTTCCCAACACCAGGCCCATTCCTGTGGGAAATAGTACAATTCAAATAAAAGCTCCCTCCACAAGAAAAGTAAGCACTTCTCAGCCTCACACAACAGGCAAGGCAAGTAGAAACTAAATATTACACATTAAATAATAATGCTTAAGATTTACAGAGAAATTTTATAAATGTTCCATAACCAGACAAATTGCAACAGGTTGATGCGGAGACTACACACGGGAACATTGGGATGGGGACACAAAACACTGGGAAACATTTTTATAGATACACTACGCACCAAGTAACATTGGGATAGAGAAAATAGACACTAGGTAAACATTGAGTTAGAGACACTACACAGTGGGGAACATTGGGATAAAGACATTACACACTAGGTAACACTGGGTTAGAAACATTAGACACACTGAGGAAGATAACATAAAGACAACATATCCACAACATTTACTATAAGACTCTGATATATCGCATAGTGGTCACTATAAAACTCTCTGATATACACCACATCGCTCACTATAAGACTCTCTGGATCTGATAGTCACCTAGCCAAATTTGCATTAACGGAGCAGTAGTATCATTGTGTCATAGTCATAGTACCATAGTATGGTATAGTACAGAAGGAGGCCATTCGGCCCATTGTGCCCCTGCCGGATCTTTGAAAGAGCTATCCAATTAGTTCCATTCCCCTGCTCTTTCCCATAGCCCTGCAAGTTTTTTCCCTCCAAGTATTTATCCAATTCCCTTTTGAAAGTTACTATTAAATCTGCTTCCACCACCCTTTCAGGCAGTGCATTCCAGATCATAACAACTCATTGCATAAAAAAATATTTCCTCATGGCGCCTCTGGTTCTTTTGCCAATCACTTAAATCTGTGTCCTCTGGTTACTGACCCATCTTCCACTGGAAATAGCTTTTCCTTATTTACCGTTCATGATTTTGAACACCTCTATAAAATCTCCTCTTAACCTTCTTTGCTCTAAGGAGAACAACCCAGCTTCTCCAGTCTCTCCACATAACTGAGGTCCCTCATCCCTGGTACCATTCTAGTAAATCTCTTCTGCACCCTCTCTAAGGCGTTGATATCCTTCCTAAAGTGTGGTGCCCAGAGTTGAACACAATACTCCAGCTGAGGTCTAACCAGTGTTTTATAAAGGTTTAGCATAACAATGTCCTGGTATATGCAGTGATTGGGAATGTTTAACTCTGTCCCAGGACATCCAGTGATTGGGAATGTTTAACCATGTCCTGGAACATGCAATGATTGGAAGTGAGCTGGCAGGTCAGTAGTGAAAATGTTAGTTGCCCTGCAGCGTAAGGAAGGATCTGTGTTTCTGAGACGTAGAGACTGAAATCTCTGCCATTTCACAAACAGCAGGTAAATACTCAAGCTTTTGATTGAATTCAGCACAAACTGAAGGACTAATTCTATTAAACTAACAGCATTAAATCCACATCAGCCCTTAATTCGAGCAAAAAACAATTTCAAAGGCTCCATGTAAACAGTCATGTAATGTAAAAATTGAATTGTAATTACTTTAAGAAAGGCCCCGAAACGCTAAGCTAAGGATACATCACTACTAACTAAGAAAGGTCACCATTAGGGATAAATAACAACTTAGAACACAGTCCTGACCTGCGTGCTGACCTGTTATAGCATCCTTTTAAGGGTCTAATTTTCAACTGTCAACCTCTGTAAACATCCACTCTTAAACCCCTCTTACATTATCAATCAGATTATGGGCATGACACTCAAACAACCCAATATTAATATCAGCTTGGCTGAGATAATTGTATTTTTGCCTGGGAGTTAGGAGGTTGTGGGTTCAACTCCCACAGGAATTGCACACATATAAGGCAATGTTACTAGTACATGCTGCTAGTGAGAAGCTTTACCCGCTGGTGGTGCAATTCAGCCAGGCGATGCCCACAATTTTACGACCATTCATTAATAGTCCAAAAGTCACGAGCAGTGGGTGTCTGAATTTTTGTTTTGCGCTTGCCAGCAAGGAGGCTCTTCACCAGCATTGTGGGAGTGTTAAATTAATCCCATGATCTAAGCTGACACAACAGTGCAAGTGCTGCATTGTCAGAGGTGATGTCCATCGGATGGGACATTAAGCTAAAGTTTTGTCTGTCCGTTCCACTGGTTCAGTTGGATGTTAAAAATCTCAGGGCTCTATTCGAAGAAGAGAAGGAATTTCTGGCCTGGCCAACATTCTTTCCTTACCACCAATACATTAGATTAGCTGGACACTATCTCAGTACTGTTTGTAGGACCTTGCTATATTCAAAATGGCTGCTCCAATTGCCTTCATAACAACAGTGACCACACTTCAAAGTAATTCATTGCACGTGAAGTGCTTTGGTGTGTTTCTGAGAGATGTGACAAAGCACTATATACATGCAAGTTCTTCCTTCTTATCTCTATGCCTCGCTGTCCCATATTTACATTGGCACCAGGTACTTCTCCCTCTGTAGGCCTGATGCTGACTCAGTTTAGTTACGTTCAGGATGGGGAACTGCAAACACTGAGTCATGATTCAATTGCATATCATGAAGCATGCAGCAGGCCTAGGGTTGGCGCTGAGGCAATTCATGCATCAGCATGCTTGCATCACTACACTATTGAATCATGGCGCAAATAGTGATGCACCAAAACAGCTCCGAATGGTGAGTGAGCCAGAAGAGGAGTCGGCTAACTTGATGGCCAATCACAAGACCTATCAAAATCTAGACCAGTGCTGTCGATGGCAGAAAAGCTGTGCATCTGCAGTCAATGGCTCTCTAGCAAAGTAAAGTGCCTTTATTCTGCAGTTGACTTTCAGTTTTCCTCCTGAGTTTAAGGGAATTAATGCAGCAACTTAGACTTTTCCATTAGTAATGTGCACATTCACTTTTGTGCCAAAGGATTAGGCTTTGTCAGTCTCCATGTAGTCCACAGTGGACAGAAGCCAATGGGCAACAGGTCCCCAAGTGGGACTGAGCATAGACCTTTGACTGTTACCAACAGAGGAAAAACACTGAGCTGGTGATAGGGTTAAAAGTGAATCATGATCTGGGAGCCCATGGTGAAAGAGAAATAGTAACTTAGCAAGTGGGGTGAAGGGAACTTATGATCTGGTGATAAGGTAAAAAGGCAATTTTAACCTGGTGACCTAACTGGCTGGGCACCCAGAGGATCGGGTGGAACACTGGTTTTACACCCTGCCCAATATTACTCTAAATCAGGCGGGGTATAAAACCAGCATCCTGTCAGTTTTCCGACAGGTGGCTTAAGTTAAAATTGCCCACCATGATTTCATGATCTGGGAGAAAGGGCAATCATGATATGATAGTCAAGGTGAAACTGAATTTATGGGGCATTATATTAAACTCAAATTATTGTTCAATGGCTATTCTGGACTGGGCATTTTCTCACTGGATATCAAAAACATGTAATTCTCCAGCTCTGCCCTAAGCAACACAAATATAAGATGTCACCTCCTGATAGAAGGTGAAGGAAAATAAACTCAAGGTAGAGGTGAAATGAACTGCCTATCTGTCTTGTAACACTGATTGAAACAGGCATCTGTCTCCAGTGCTTCATAAATCACTAACTGTTGGCACAGGAGGTTCTGAGGTAATTAATGGATGAAGTAAGGCATTAAATGAAATATATGCAGACTGACAGAACAGGAGGCTCAGTCAGCATCCCAGTTGTGAAAACAGTCACTATACAATGAGCAAATCTCCTTGAAAAATATACTGAAATATTTCTAAGCTTTTGCAATGGATGAACCATGTGAAGAAAAACAATGCTCAGAAACAATATGCCATTCATAGAGGAAAAGAGTAACAGCTAATTAGAGCAGGATGCAATTGACAACTGCTCACTGCTGTATCAAATTAACATGAACTCCTCAAACAGCATTGCAGAAGAGCAACCATGGAACACAGATCACAGAAGAGATACAGACACCTCAATGTTGTTTCCAATAATGTATTCTGTCTTTGTAACATTTGCATTTAATTAAGTTACATCTTCACTGAGGAAGCTATAGCACTGAATGTGAGAAAGGATAATGTGGGTCTAGAAGAAAAGGATTTTAAAAAAGTAGTCTTTGTTTTGAAGAAAGTTAAGATAGATAGATAGATCTGAGGAGTGCTGAGCTAGAAATGTTGGCAATGTGGCACTGATTTAGGAGAACTGGTGGTTTGCTACAGGAGTGACCTTTTAACAGTTGGTCATCTGCAATGTTACAGCCATACAAGAATTGGTAATTTAGTATAGCACAGACTTGGGATAGTTTGTGATGTATTGTGGCACTAATTCAGAGCAATCAGTGTTTTATTGTGGAAGTGACCTGAGAGAGTTGTTTGTTCAGAAAACATTGGATATAAGACTTGACCATTCTCTAACTTTACAGTGCCATCTAACACTCTGATCACTGATTCTGTTTTAGAGCTCCCCATGGGAAATCACTGGTAACTTTATAATGTTGAATGCGGTAGAGAATTGACCGAATGGGTGAATTATTTTACACATAAATACGCTATATATATCGTATGTATATATATAGGTTAGGCATTGCACCAGAAGGCAGGGCAGGAAAAAAGAGTGCAGCTGTAGGCCACTAACATCAGAGCTCGAAGATCATCCAGCGGCTGGGAAGAAGAACCTGAGCAGGATGATCATAGTCTCCTCTTCAATCTTCGAGCAAGAGTAGGAGAACATTATTCACGCAGAGGGTTGTTAGGACATGGAATGCCTTACCAGAAACAGTGGTGGAAACAGAATCAGAACAAGTTTTAGAAGGGAAGTGGATTAAAAGGGAAGTGGATAAATATTTTAGAAAGAAAAATGTTAATAGGTATGAGGAAAGGCCAGGGGAACGAGACTATGTGGATAGCTCTTTTGGAGACACACAGGTGCAATGGGTCCTTCTGTGATGTAAAATTCAATGATTCTGTACCCTTTGGCCCCAGCATTTTATAACTAATTATTATCTGGATTTTTCTATTAAGAGTAATGGACTAAAAGAGAGAAGACAGGCTAGCAGCACAACCATGCTGAAAATCCTAGAGTACCTGTGAGCAATAACAATAATAATACCAATTGTTAGCGCAGTTACTGGCTCATACATGGAGTGAAGCACAAATAATGGCTCAAAGTCAATTAATAGGAACATAGGAATTGCTAGACGAAAAAAGACCATGGTCCATCTAGTTCACCTTCCACCATCCTAGCAGTCACATGATATAATGATACTGTAGTTGTTGACTAATCATAAAAATCGATTTCTGTCAAATAGTCTACAACAGCCCAGACATATCACAAGAAAAACCCCAGTGGTGGAGAGCTTTGGAACCATAGGTCCAAAGTCACCTGTTCCTTCCAAGCATGCTACACTTACCACATGTCATGTCATGTCTCAAATTACTCATCCACTGTATCCTAAAATGTTAATTTCTGAAAGAAATCTATCTAATTTGCATTTGAATGAATCAATATTAACTGCTTCCACCGTCTCCCTAGAGAGCCTGTTCCATAGATTGACCACTCGCTCACTGAAATATTGCATCCGCCAATTTGTTTTGAATTTACCCCCCTTCAAGCGTTGGCCGTGTCCTCTCGTTCTACTGTTCTGCACGAGGTTAAATAGCTTGTCATAGAAATAGCTATCATATTAATAAAGGTATCAGCCGTGACTCAGTCATGGTCGTCACCTCTAAGTCAGAAGGGTGTGGATTCAAACACCATTTCAGAGACTCGAGCACATAATCTTGGCTGACACTTCAGTGTAGTATTGAAGAAGTGCTGCACTGTTGGAGGTGCTGCCTTTTGGATAAAGTCTTAGACTAAGGCTCCATCCACCCTCTTAGGTGAATGTAAAAGATCCCATGGCACTATTTGAAGAAGAGCAGGAGAGTTCTCCTGGTATTGTAGACTACATTTATCCCTCAACCAACAAAACCAAAACAGATTATTTGGTCATTTACTTTGATGATATTTATGGGCTCTTGCTGTGCGCAAATTGGCTGCTGTATTTCCTACATTACAACAGTGACTACACTTCAAAAGTACTTCATTGGTTGTAAAGCTCTTTGGACATCTTGAGGTCATGAAAGGCACTATATAAATGCAAGTTCTTTCTTTAACTAAAGTGTTTTAAAATAATTTGATGCTAACTCATGATTTCTGTCATAAAAGAGCGAAAATCCTAAAAAAAATAGTAGATAGAAAAAAGAATCAATAAGTGATTATTTCAACAATTATTCCACCCACAGTCAGTAATGTCTCAATTCTAAAGTATAGAGGACATATGTGCTTTTTTGGATGGTAATGTGTTTGTCTCAGCCAATCAGCTTGTGTAAAACTAATCAGGGCCACAAACCCAAGAAACAGACTTTCACATCAGTACTTATGGACCTCACAGGCTAACAAAGCTGCACTTGTACCTTCACACACTCCCTCATCTGAGGGCTGGTTAATATCAGATCACACCAAGTATTCCACACAATGAGACAATGTTGCTCCAATGAGCTTCAGCATAAGTCTGCCCCTTGTTTAAATGGTAACCGAACCAATGAATGACCATTCTGAACAAAGGTTACAGCAATTATTATTCATTCCTGTTGGTGACTGGTTTCAATCCTTAATTCCAGGGTGGATAAACAAGTGGTCTGTATGGAAAATAACTTGAGATTATTGTCAATGACAAACTGAATTGTGATGTACAGTCCCATTTATTATCTTCTAATGGTCATCAAGTGATGTCAGCATTTGCAAGTTAGACAGATAGCATAAAATAACCTTCTTAATTTATCGTCTTACTATAGCCCACATCCTTTACAGTAACACTTGCCAATAGATCCCATTCATCTCACTATACTCTTGTGAACTCCATGTATCTTATTTTTCACTCTTCAATATAACTCATATACAACATTGTAACACTATCCAATGTACCCCACACACTTTACTGTAACACTATTCAATATACCCCACATACTGCATTTTAACATTCTCTAATATATCCCATGCATCTCAATGTAACACTTTCAGATATATTCCATGTTTCTTATTGTATCACACTCTAATATACTACATGCTCATAACTGATATACTTAAGTATATGGGGTGAATGTCTAATACTTTTCTGATCTATCCCATATCCCTCCAAGTAATACTCTCTAGTATACCCAAACCTCTCTCTCAACACTCTGATATACCCCACAACTCATAACACACTTATACACCTAACACATGTTAGCGGTCTCAATGACAGTTTGTAATTTCTGAGGTTAATATTGATCTTAATAAGCATATGGATAACCAGTACCTTTCAAAGGGCTTTCAACCTACTGTGCACAACTAACAAGATTTACTGCTTTGTGCATGCTACACAGCAATTTAGTAAAACCCATAAAAACAATACACTGGTTTTAATTATATTACTGATCATAATCTTAATGGATCTTCAGAGAGGCTATGATCTGTCCCAGGTACCAGAACCTTAATGAGATTAGTGTGCTAGATGTATCCATTTTGCCCCTGTATAGGGATTATGAATCCTAGACGGTTAATACAATCTCCTTTCTATGTGCCATCCATCATAACATGGTCCTTATATATGTGTTCATATATGTGCCCCCGAAATATCCAAATTAAGGCCTTGTTCAGACCCAGCATTGTTACACTATTATTAAGCTGTGGCTTTCAAAATACACAAAAGGGCACAAATCTAAATAGTAATTCAACTCATCTTCTATATCATAGTAGTTACTGCACAGGAGGTGGCCATTCGGCCCATCGTGCCTGTGCCAGCTCTTTGATAGAGCTATTCAATTAATCCCATTCCCCTACTCTTTCCCCATAGCTCTGTAATTTTTTTTCCTTCAAGTATTTATACAATTCCCTTTTAAAAGTAACTATTGAATCTACTTCCACCACCCTTTCAGGCAATGCATTCCAGATCATAACAACTCGCTGTGTAAAAAAATGTTTCCTCATGGCACCTCTGGCTCTTTTGCCAATGACCTTATCTATAAGGATATTTAGTCAAATTTTATTGGCACTTTGAAAACTTGGGGTTTTCTGGGTTTTTGGGGGGTTTTGTTTTTATTGTAAAAGAGACAGGAGATCTGTGCTGAAAAAATTGGACACCAAATACCTGGATAAATTTGGAGAGAATCAGTAAGAAACAAGGTTTCTCCAACAAGAGAGAGTCTAACCACCTCCCCATGATTATCAATGGCATTACCATCGCCGAATCCCCCACCATCAACATCCTGGGGGTCACCATTGACCAGAAACTTAACTGGACCAGCCACATAAATACTGTGGCTACAAGAGCAGGTCAGAGGCTGGGTATTCTGCGGCGAGTGACTCACTCCTGACTCCCCAAAGCCTTTCCACCATCTACAAGGCACAAATCAGGTGTGTGATGGAATACTCTCCACTTGCCTGGGTGAGTGCAGCTCCAACAACACTCAAGAAGCTTGACACCATCCAGGACAAAGTAGCCCGCTTGATTGGCACCCCATCCACCACCCTAAACATTCACTCCCTTCACCACCGGCGCACTGTGGCTGCAGTGTGTACCATCCACAGGATGCACTGCAGTAATTCGACAAGACTTCTTCGACAGCACCTCCCAAACCCGCGACCTCTACCACCGAGGAGGACAAGGGCAGCAGGCACATGGGAACAACAACACCTGCATGTTCTCCTCCAAGTCACACACCATCCCGACTTGGGAATACATCGCCGTTCCTTCATCGTCGCTGGGTCAAAATCCTGGAACTCCCTACTTAACAGTACTGTGGGAAAACCTTCACCACATGGACCCCTGCGGTTCAAGAAGGCGGCTCACCACCACCTTCTCAAGGGCAATTAGGGATGGGCAATAAATGCTGACCTTGCCAGCGACGTCCACATCCCATGAACGAATAAAAAAAGGTTTTATTTTGAACATCACTAAAGCTCAAGAAAAAAGGAAGGGACTTGAAAAAGATAATCATGCTTGTTGTTGGAGGTGAGGGTGTAGGGGACAGGGGAGAGAGGTTTCAGGAAATGGGTGGCATTGGAGAAAAGAAGCCAAGGGTTCTCTTTGCTGTCCAGGATGATCCTGGAGTAGAGTTTGGTTTTGGCAGAGGAGAGTGAGGCCCACCTTATGTGATCCATCCAGATCTGCTGATGGATGGCTAAACCAGTTGTGCGCTAGATACGCTCAAGTCCTTTTCAATCGAGAGTGATGGGGGAAATACGCTCAAGTCTGCACCCACTGGACTTGAGGAATACTAGGCAGATTGACCGAGGTGGGAGAGAGTGAAGGTTTTACTGGGGACAACGTCTTACTGTCGCCTGGGAGTGAATGCTGAAACTGGCCTTTTATGGGATTCAGCTTTACAATCACAGATGGATGTTTAGCTCCCATTCCACAGTACTCAAAAATAAAAGCCTGAACAAATGCTCACTATAAAGTCTTTGTGCACACCTTTACCATCGAAACAATCAATACATTTTTACAGGAATCACTGCTTACGTATGATGTCCTATTGGATTTCTGTCAAGGCTTCCTAGAAATCACATGGCAACATTTTGCCGATTTTCATCAATTTTTATTATTCCCTTATATTTTCTCTTCCCTGTACTTCGCTCAGCACTTTTCTCCAGCTGAAAGGTAGGAAGGACAGACAGTCAAACCTCCATCTCTGGCGTTCAGCAACGCGCCTCTACATATTGAATGAGGCAGTCCAGGACGTCTCATTTTTTAATCTTCCCTCCCTCCCTGTGGAGAAGCAGCAAGTCTTTGTTCAGTGCTTCCTCTCCCCTCCCCTCCTCGATAACCCAATCTAGATTGGTATCTTGTTGTGGGTAATACTGTGCACTCCAGTATACGGTGCAATGGCGTTCCAATTAGCTGTGTCACATCCACTGGTTCTATTTATCAACTATATTAAAGGGAAAGTCTGTAGGTCCTACACTTGGGCTTTACAAGTGTTTGGAGAACAATAAAATCATGTTTGACCTGACCAATGGTCACTAGTGCCAGCAGCCTGACCTGTATTTTGTGTCTCAAGTCCCTCTCTTTCATTTGGCTCAAAGTGCATGGACAACAGTAGTGTGTTGGTTGAGGAGGTGGGTGGGGGGAGAAGAGGAGGAGGGGTGTAAAATCCAGCAAGGCATTCAGCTCCCAAAGGAGAGGTTGTGGTAGTGGCAGAAGAGCTGAGTAATTGTTCGGAATGGCACAAGGGAGAAATGTGGTCAAAACAGCACCTTTAGATGCTGAAGAGTTGGAAGTCCTTCTGCAGGCCCTGAGGTAGTGAAAGGTGCAGCCCAACTGCTTCAGGTGTCATTGTACCTGAAATTGTTGGCCCAGCATGAGCATTTCTTCCTCATTTAAGTCATGTAGCACATCAGAACTCCAAAAGGAATTCCCTTTTTTAACACTTTATACTGTGTGATTTAAATGCCAACAGCGGCCAAGAATAATGAAAGAAAATATTGGAAGAAAAAAAAATCAAAAAATGGCAGACAACCTAACAAGAAGAACTAATGCATTGAGAAAAATATACCAAACTGTAATTGCAAACGTGAAAAAAATAAAAAGCTTTTAACACCAGCTTTGGATCAAGAATTTCACTTGAAGAAGCCTACCTGGGCACACCAGGTCACAAGGTTGCTGATACGCCCATTTTTTAAATGGGCAAAGTGCGCACTTTGAAGATTCATCCAAAGTCAGGAAATTTTGTGTGGGACCTGATTTAAATAAGCATTCAACAGAAATGAGGCCTGTGCTTACCTGCAGTGCAGCTGCCTTCAGGACCCAACATTTGCAAAATGGAGCATGCCCAATTTCCCAATTCATGTCCGTCACAAGTCCCATAAAACTTACCCTTGTGCATTTTAATTTATAACTTAGTTACAGTGAAATGACTTGTTTTCTGCTTTCTCAGAGCATTTCAAATAGAACTGTTTCGGGAGTAGTCCAGTGGTGCAATTCACTGGCGGTCCAAAACACAGTTGCACAAAGTAGGAAGTTGAGTGTCCTCCCCTGCTATCCCTCACACAGGTAGTGAGTGAGCGATGTTGGTTTTACCATCAGGGAAGGTGCCAAATACAGGGAAGGTGCTTAACAATGGAAACCAGATAAACTATTGGGGTATTCCTACTCGGGCTCTTTTTATGTCTCTAACAGAGGTTTGGCATCAGGTCATGTGCCCACTCTCTTGCCCTGGAAATGGTTACCTGTGTTGGGGACTTAAAAAGAGGGAGAAAAAAAACCCTTAAAATGGGGATTAGTCAGAGTTGCAAACGTTCATGGTGGTCAATATTATAATACAGAGCAGGGCTCGATATTAAACTGCTGAACCGATAGCCAGTGGAACTATTGGCTGAAATAAGAAGAGTCCCTGGTCCACAGTACAAAACAGTGACTATTAATAGAGCAGAACTTAAAACTGTACAAACTATATCGCACATAGATGGCTTCACTAGTGGCGTTTCACAAAAAACTTATACATTAAGCCTCTTGCATGTGGGAGTGTGGTGTAGTGAATGTGCCTCTTGCATGTGGGAGTGTGGTGTAGTGAATGTGCCACAGAACTCCAGAGCATTCAAAAAATCCATTGCTAAATGTGTATATGTGTGATGGGGGTGGGGCAGCTTGTCTGTTGGACTCGGAGAAACAATGTTGCAGTCAGGTGGATCTTGTCCATTAACACCCTTAAGTTGGGGAATATGGGGGGAGGGAAGAGACTTTTCTAAAGGGCTAGCATGGGCAGTATTACTGCAGGGTACTTTGGCTGCCTGTATAACTCCTGGAAACGGTGCTAAACTTGGCAAAGGGACTTGTTTAATGGAGGTCTATAGTTAGGAGGGGATTTGTCTGAAAACCCCCTGAGGCATGGTAGTGTGTGCTTGGGATTTTAAAATCTTTATGGTACTTGTGTAGAGGAATAAATTATCCAAAAAATAAACAACATTGTAACTTTTGCATCAACCAGAAACTTGTGCGGTTCAAGGTGCAGATTTACGAAGGGTTAATGAAAGGTTAACAGTGATCATATAACAGGAAAAGTATGACGGAAAGGATTGGGGACCAGGTAGAGGGAGCAATAATTCCGGAGATGGCGGCAGGGGCCTGGGGGAGGAGGTTGCAAGTGCAGGAACCATGGGACTGTGAACGTTCCAGGTGAACTGGTGCCTACAGGGGCTACTATCTAAGCTGCTGCTTGCTGAGGCTGCTGTGTTTACAGTCACTCTGATTCTTCAACGCTGCGTTTTCCTGGAAAGCAATTCCTGGCTCTGACTAGCAACACGCTCCACGACATAGTTCCTCACAAACCCACTGCTGGCAGCCACAGCCGCTTCTCATGAAAGCTGGCACTGAGCCAAGGAAACCTGAGTCAAATAACAACCATTCTCCAGGAACTGGGCCAACTTCTGAGTCACGTGACATGCTGCACAGCCCACGTTCCATTCTGCTGAAAGGAGCCCAAGGACTGTAAATAGCTAACCATGGGAAGCCCCCCTTTCTGCCCCTCCTATCCCTGGCAGCTTGCCAAGTTTTTACTGCTTCAAAGAGTAAAGTCAATGCTCTAGCAGATCAGCTGTAATCCCAAGCATTTCAGAGCGTCCCCATTCTCCATGACTAGCACGCTGTATAACTGAACATTCTTTTGACTGAGCGTGTGCTCTGTCAGCTTTGTAAAGACATGTTGGAGACAGAAACCACTGGAAACTCTGAAGTCTGCAGCTGAACAGCAGCCATTTCGTTTGGTTCGTTGCAAACATTAGAATTGTTGTAAAAACCGCCAATGTGAACTGAATCCTGATGGTGTGAAATGTTAGTGAATTGTATTTCAGCAAAGATTTTTCAGCTCAGTCCTTACAGGACACAGTGAGCTGCTTGTTTTCATCACATCAAGTCTACGCTCTGCACTCCCATTCTTGGGGTTAATGCACTACCCAGAAAGACTTACTGCTGGTTAAAACACTATCCAAAAGTGATGTGCTTTCGTGAGATGAAATGACTTTTAATAAAAAATATCTAAATAATGTTATTGGATCCTTGGGCTCTGACTTCAACCATATTCCTGGCCTTCAACACTGACCAGTATCCTTAGGGTTTGACACTGGCCAGAACTATGAGCTTTGATAGTGACTCAAACGCTGGACATTGGTTCACATCCCAGGTTTTGACACCAGCCATATCCTTGGTGTATGACACCGGCCTATTTCCCTCAATTTTGACCTCATCCAGTGCCCTTTGGATTTGACATTGACCCATTATCCCCGAGCTTTGACATTGGCTTCTATCCTTAGGTTTGACATTAGCCAGATCCTTGGGCTTTGCCATTGCCCCATATCTTTGAGGCTTGTTGAGTATCCTTGGGATTCGACATCGACTAGTATCCTTGTGCTTGTATCCTCGAGGTTATAAGTACAACTGAACTGAACAGTGCTTCAACAGTAAGAGATTTTTTTTTCCAGTTAACATCCCAAGAGTTTATCATCCACCTTCAACAAGGAAATAATTAACATCCTGGGAACACCAACACCAAGAAGCCTATAAGAAATAGCCCTGATTCACATCAGGCATTATTCTTCCTACATCATCTCAGCAGGAGTGACCAGGAATATGGTTTTGAGATAAAGGATCAGCCATGATCATATTGAACGGCAGAGCAGGCTCGAAGGGCCGAATGGCCTACTCCTGCTCCTATTTTCTATGTCGTAAAATCACAATGGAAGAGGAGCCAATCCCAGAAAAACAAGGCTGATTTTATTGCCTGATAATAGATCTGTGTTCAAATAGCCATTTAGACATCAGACAAATCAACAAAATTATCAGATCAATATCCCTTCACTGTGAGCACTCCCTGTTGACTTTTCTCTGCATTTTGTTTCTACTATGGCCTATTGGCACGGAGAAAAAAATGATTGTGATGTCTGTCGGGAAGTCACCACTTTGATATGCTATAAATGTCATGTATGCAGTGCAAACAATTCATACATCAGCTTCAGATGACCAGTCTGTGTCAGATGAATGAGCAGTGACCTGAAACGAGTTCAAATAAATACTTCTAGTCATCAGCAAAAATTTTATCATTTGCAAAGACCCTACGTATAGGAACACAATCCAAGAATCTTCAAACAAGTCCAAAGGTTTAATAAAGTGAAACAAATAACTGAAATGCTGAAAATCTTCAGCAGAACCCAGTTTTAGCCTAGAACTGAAACACTGGCCCTGATTTTAACTCCCCACGCCTGGTGGAAAACAGGCACGGGGCAGTTAAAATGAGGGGAATGACTTAACCCCTCTGATCCCACTGCCTTCCCGACGAGTCCGAGTATTAACCTGCGCTTTTGAGCAGGCGAGCGAGCCACGTGCAGGAAGAAACAGCGGAGTTCTGCTTTAAATATGCAGATTAGGTCCCAATGCCGACATCGTGACCTGATCTGCAATTTTAGTTGCAGGCCTGAGCGGGAGAGCAGTGACGACTTCCCCATCAGGCCAAACCTGCCGGGAAGGTGGAGCTCCTGCTCCTCCTGGCTCACTAGGAAACCTAAAATAGGCCCCTCCCCCCAGCACCGCTCTTCCCACTTACCTGAATGCCAGGCACCAGTTCCGGGTGTCCCCGGCTGTGGACTCCTGCCTGCGATCTTTGGCTCCCGCCCACTGGCCAGCCAGTGCTTCTGCCCTGGCTCGGACGGGACTCAGATGAACTTTATGGTAATAAGTCCTTGCCATTAACATCGGCCGGGCTTCCATGTCCCCGGAATCACCGCCCACTTGAGGGCTCGCGCGCACCATACCCGTTTCCCCACTCCCCCTAAAATCAGGACCAATGTCCTTTCTTTACTCTTTAAAGATACAGACGGGCCAGCTGTGCATTTACAGTATTTTCTGTTTTTATTTAAGAGGTTAAAAAACACATTTATAAGCAGAGCTCTCATCATGGTTATAAGTGATGCAACCACACTTCAGATACAGCATTTATCTCATTACCGTTTGTGGGATCTTGCTGTGCGCAAATTGGCTGCTGCATTCCCTTAAACCACAACAGTCACTACATGTCAAAAGTACTTCATTGGCTGTGAAACGCCTTGGGACGTCCTGAGGCCATGAAAGGCGCTATATTAATGCAAGTTCTTTTCTAACAGCAGTTTTTAATCAATCATTGATATTCTCCAGTGACCTTCCAGAAAAGGTTGGAAATGGGATTGTAAGATTAACTGCATTCATATTACTATCAGAGTGCAAGAGTAGTGATTACCCCATTCAGGAATAAGTTCCAGATACGCTTCAAAAATGTTAATGGGTGGTAGTGATCTTTAATAATACGGACTCATGACCTGGATATATATCAGCGTTCCTTCATCGACACTGGGTTAAAATGCTTGAGTTCCCGAACTAACACCATAGTGGGAACATTATCGCCACAAAACTGCAGTAGTTCAAGAAGATGGCCCACCACCACCTTCTGAGAGTAACTAGGGGTGAGCGATAAGTGTGGCCGTCTATGTCCGGAGAATAAGTTTTTAAAACACTACACTCTTTCTGCACACACACCATTTCCTCCTGTATATTATACAGATCAGAGGAGTGAAAAAATGGGTGATAGCGAATTGGCAGACCAGAATTTCACCCCCATCTCTTTGTCCCATTCCTGCATATAATACAAATTAATCCTTGATAACATTACTGTGCTCAGCAGAAAGATTACTCCTCAGTCTTTTTCCTGTTGCATTCTTGTATGCGACACATGTAACATCGCCATATCCATCCTTTCCAGCAGTAGTGTTCTACATTCTCTTACCCCGTAAGTACTGACACACTCCTGGGGTCTCCCACTCTAACATCCGAAAGCCTTGGGGAAAAGGCTGTGATTCCCAGCATGGGCTGGTCATAGTGGTGGGGGGGGGCGGTGCCGGGGAGGGGCGCGGGGGGCCTGAAGACATTCCGTATTTGGAGGCCAAATAATTAATCAAATTCATTGAATTTCTTCTGGGGTTACTGGGGGTTAATGGCCCCAATGTCAGCTACTCAAAGTAACACAGCACTAGCACTGCAGAATTTCTTTTAATTAATATATATGTAGAGTGGCAGAAATAATGTGCTACTATAAGAACAAATACAGGAAAATCAAGAGATCTTAGGACAAAGGAGAGAGATCCGATGACCTCACAGACTCCCCTGGGACTTTGTCACTGATCCTCCCTCCCCCCACGCCCAGGGTCCAGGGACCACAATTTGAGGGCCTATGTTTTGTAGTACATATCACATACCTGTGGCTAATTTCTGTATGGAACGAAAATCAAACCTCTCTGTCCTACTCCTATTTACAGTTATATCACATTCTGCTGCCCCTTTAATGTTTATAGCACTCTACTTCACCCTATTCCCACTATCAACTTTCTGCACTATCTAAATGCTATAAAATAGTCATTTTGAACCTGGTGACATATCATAACAAAGTCAAAACATTTACAGAGTTCTAAAAATACTTTTACGCCATTACTCAGCTCTGAAAACCTTCAAGTTGCTAGCAAATTAAACAGCCTCACGAAGGCTGAGATTATCAGTTACTCTCCCAACACTGAATTAATTGGATGCAGAAGACAAACTGCTCTCTTTTGTGACAGAGCACAATGGAAATGTCAGGGCCCTGGGTTTGAGGCTCACGCAGGCTTTGGCTTGCCATCTGGCGCCAGGTCAGGCAGCTCACCGGAGGCCCCCTAAGCAACCAGCTGACTGTAGGAACACAGGGGAAATCACAGAGAAGGAATCACATCTGCACAGATACACACTCACAGATTCATTTAAATCTCTGACTCCTGGGAGGATTCTCCTGGACTCTTTGGCTTGTATTGTACCTAGGAGAGTGCACTAATGAATCTAGCCCAGTAAATTAGACCTTTCTAATTAAGTAGTTGGTACATCTAATAATTCGTTCATAATCGACTTTATTCATCCATCATATTTTAGCTCCAGCACAGGCAAAGACTTATTCTTGGCTCAAACACACAGCTTTGCTTAACTTACAGAGCTACCTCTCCACTCACTGTACACAGTGACAGTTCACACCAGTGGGAGCCATTACGTCTGTGAAGTGCGAGCTAAAAACACAAATGCTGCTCAGAAAAACAAAACAATGATAGCACAGCGAAGCTAAATTCAAACACCAACACTCCTCATTCTGAACATTGTGCGACAAAGTCAACTTGTGGATGTATACAATGGGCAAGGGGGAAGGGGGCACTACTTTTCAAAAGGCTCAAGGAGAAAAGGTCACATTCTGATGGGTCCAGGCAGAGCTTTGCCCTTTTTGAGGTGCAAACTACAAAGACAGGCCACCTCCTTCAGATGGAGCCCGCAGCAATAGGCAAGTGACACAACTCTCTTTTGTAAGGGCGGTGGGTTATCTGATACTGTATCGGCAGGGGAGTCTGCAGTGACAGGGTTGTGGGAGATCTGACTTCATACTTTACAGGACGCCTACACTGACAGGGTTGTTTGATAACTGACTCTCTCGGCAGGGGGAGCCTGCACCGAGAGCGCTACGGGATAACTGACTGTCCTGTAGGTGAAGCCTGGAGTGACAGGGCTGTAAGTTGGTTGAATCCCTCCTGTACTCTGTAGTCTGTGTGGTAACTAGGATTGCCCTGGAATCTCCAGGAATTAAAGATTAAGTTCCAGAACATTGCCCCGAGCAGCCCAGGAGAAAAATCATAAGTGGGTTAAAATAGTGGGTTTAAAAAAAATTTCTTTGAACACTTTTGTTTATTAGTTAGAAAAATAATGGACATGGGAAAAAAGGCTGTTTGACTGATAGTCAAGAATCATCCAATCAGGGAATAAAAAGTCTATTCGCTTTCCAATTGGCCGTGGGAAGGCGGGGCCCTGCGAGTTTGGGCATGTTGAGCGACCAATGGCACGAGTGTGGGGGCGGGGCGGTTGGAAGCAGGAGGTCATAGAATGGTTACAGCACGGAAGGAGGCCATTCAGCCCATCGAGTCCGTGCTAGCTCTGTGCAAGAGCAATCCAGCTAGTCCCACTCTGCTGCCCTATCCCCATAGCCCTGCAATTTTTTTCCTTTCAAGTACTTATCCAGTTCCCTTTTGAAGGCCATAATTGAATCTGCCTCCACCACCCCTCAGGCAGTGCATTCCAGATCCTAACCACTCGCTGTGTAAAAAAGTTTTTCCTCATGTCACCTTTGGTTCTTTTGCCAATCACCTTAAATCTATGTCCTCTGGTTCTTGACCCTTCCGTCAATGGGAACAGTTTCTCTCTATCTACTTGGTCTAGACCCTTCATGATTCTGAATAACTCTATCAAATCTCCTCGCAAACTTCTCTGTTCCAAGGGGAACATCATGTGATGACACTTCCTGGAATATGTCCAACCAGAATTGACAACCCTTGTACTGACAAAATAGTGAGGCAATTGACATCCTCCTATTGGGAGGACTCTGCAGTGACTGGGCAGTGGGATATACGACACCTTCCTGAGGCAAAATCTGAAAAGCCCCATTGCCAAAGGACACCAGTATGAATGGGGCCACAGGCTGCTTGCTGGTTCATTTATAGCCTTTTAGGATCTGTGGGCACCACCTGACATCAATTGGTTTATTGATTGCAATTTAACAATTGTTTAAAAACATTCTTACTAGCCAGCAGCATTTTTAGTTTGGATAGGTTGTCCATTATTCATCAGTGACAATGCTCTTTATACGAGTATAAAACTTAAATGTATAATCCTGATCCATCCTCAAGGTGCTCCCTTGTTACTGCTGTTTCCTTTGCTCAGCAGCTTGTGTATGTTCAGGCTGGCACATGTCACTCATCTCTCACACACTAACAATCTCCTATAAAATATCCTGTTCTGTGCAATAATGCATTTCAATTAGAGTGAAGGGTGAGGTGCAGGTATCACTAATTGGTCCTTTTAAAAGCTTTCAGGAAACTGTGGCATTTTCATCACAAACAGGACAGGAATGGTTCTAACCTTCAAAAAAAGCAAAACAAAAAGCCCTTCCTAATTATTTGAAACAACCAATTATTCAGTCATCACAACGCCTGTAATTACATCATTTGCCTGATATGAAGCCCTTTGTTTGCATGATTAGTGGTTTTATTCCACAGAACTTCTCTGAGCTGACAAATCTCATCCACATATGTTAAGTGTTACTTTGTCTTGCTAAGACCTTACTGGATAGTTCCACATTATCTGTGTGTAAGATGAAGATGAGAGGCAACTCACAATGTCTTCTGCAATGTCCCATATATTGAAGCAGGTCTTTAACTAAACGAAAGGCTGTAGTAAGTATGCAATTTAACTCGGACAACGAGCGGGTCACAAGAACAAAGTTCGCAAGCTTCAAGGTTAGAGATTAGTAAAAACTCCTTTTCCCACAGGATAGTGGACGTGGAACAGACTCCCAGAGAAGGGTTCAATTGGCTCCTTTAAAAGGAGTTGTAGCAATATCTGTTGAGAAGGAAATGCAGGGTTATAAAAATATGAGCAGCACTACTTGATTTTTTTTGGCAGGGGGAGGATTAGGTGTTTATAATAGTCGGGGTAGTGGCAGTGGCGAAGGAGTCCATGATAAAATAAACACACATGGACTCTGTATGCAGTCGGCCTTCTAGTGCTCTGGTCTTTCTTAATGTCTTAAATTGTTACTACTCGAAAAGTTACTACTTTCCCCAGTGGCTATGGGAAGCAAAACTAAAAGGGGAAGGTTTCCTCTGTGCACTGCATGTAACAAAATCATAAGCATGTTTATGAGGAACATGTTTATGATTTCACTACTCATAGTGCACAGAGGGAATTCTATCTAAATGAGTAAAATATGAAGTAATGGACACAAACTACAAAACTAACCTCCATGTTGCCTCTTTGTTATTTTACAATAAAATATGTACATGCTAACTGACCTAGATCTCCTGATCGGGCAGGACTCCCGCCAGATCGGTGGTGTTGCAACCTCTGCGTCCCCCTGTCTCCCAGTGTCCTGACCCTTGTGTCTCTTGCAGGGTCAGGCTCATTTGTATTGTGGCGCCAGGTTCCCGCCCCAGTATTTCTGGTCCCAATAGGTTGCCGGCCTCAGTTGGGAGGAGAGAACTCAGTGAGGCTCCTGCCCCAGCGTAATGCAACTGGTGGTCCGGGAGGCTGCACTAAAAAATTAATGTTATTTAAAAGTCAGTTCAATGGATAGCTCGGTGTTTCCAACACTCAATGTCACGCTGCTGTTAATATCTGATGTTTTCCCGTTAATAACCTAGAATTTGCATGCGCCCGCATATTCAACTTCCGCTGTCAATGCCAGCAGAGCATCTCAGAAGTATTGCCAGATGTGGGGGAGCCAATGGGAAGGCTCCTCACCACAATTCCCATTCCCATCCAAAACGGTCCCAAAATGGATGAACATCAGGTGGAAATCTGGGCCTACATCTCACACTGTCATAGGAACATACAGGGCCAGAAAAGACCATTACGCTCCATCGGGCTTGTCCCAAAGTCCAGAAAACATAATACATCAGTCTTTGCTCATGACCATTTATGGTATACATGTATCTATCTCTCATCGAGGAGGACAACAAAGAGTTACCATGGTCACTGTCACACGGTATGTTATGTGTGACTTAATTGTTTTAGTGCTATGAGCAGGATGGAAGCCAGACTTTAAGGGGTCAATTTTAACCTAACCCGCCTGTCAGGAAACTGATGGGACTGAAGTCAATGGAGAGCATTATTGGTCGGGGTGTAAAACCAGCGTTCCACCTGATCCCACGGGTTTCCCGCCCAGCAAGTTCGGTTAAAATTAACCTTAAGTATCATCAGGCTATTCAATCGTAGGAAGCATCACAACTGAATCAAATCCTCTTCTCAGATTCTAGAAGGGATCACTAGATAGTAATCGGGAGTGGGCACTGTGGTGATTTGCCCCCTTCCCTATTGCAGGATGCTGGTTAATTCTAGTGCACCAACAAGTGCCTCGGGTGAGATTAGCTAATTAAGCATAGACCAGGAATCAGATATGAGACCTTCTAATGTGTGGTTCAGTGTTGCACCAGATGATATCTTTACGCACTAGGCCATCACAGGAACTAAAATTTGTGTCGGTCTAATTACACAAAGCTCCATTCAATGGAAGACAACATTTAGTTTTCTCTTATTGAGAACAGAGCAGTGATTTTTGATATTTTTGACACTTGATATATAACCACAGTTGACAGCAACGATTTTAAAAGCAAGAGTTTGAAATATTGCTCTGTTTAGAACTAACCAACAGTTTGAACTTTGCCCCCTGCACAACTTGACCTCTGCTGTAAAGCTCTACTCAAGATGACAATTTATGGTATATATATATATATATATATATATATTCACTTAGCAGTTCATGTATGGAATAATGTAATGTATTGAGTTCCCAGGATGTACTGTGGTCTTTAACACTGAAAGATGCAATGGATTTTTTGTTTGTTCCTCATCTGTTTAACAGATTCCTCATATTGGTGAGGTCCATCTTAGCCCATCCATTTAGAATAAAAGCCTACAGATCCCAACGCAGCATCCAACTGTCTCTTAAATTGTTCCAAGGCTTTTATGTCCATGCACTTGCGAACAGTACCCACAACACCTTCATCTACATCATTAATATAGATCATGAAGAGCAGTGGTCCCAACACAGGACCCTGTGGGACTCCACTAGTAACTGGCCAGTCTCCACATGGAATCACTTCCATTATTAACAACCCTCTGCCTGAGGGATGTAACAAGGACAGTATAATGGGACTTAATGACAGTAGTATACAAGGGTATAACAGGTACTGTATAATGGAAGTGATACAACGCGAGTAAATGACAGAAGTACAACAGAAGTATAATTTGTTGCAATATTATAGGTAGGGCAGTATAACAGGGGCATGAGAATATGGTAATGGGAGTATAATGGAACTATAACTGCAATATAACATTAGAAAGGGCACAGTGGGCTGGTATAATAGCAAAGCCTACATATACATATATGCAGTATAAATAGTAAATGTATTTGATATCAATTAATTGTTTACAAGTTACAATAAAGTTCTATTCCACAGAGCTACTGAAATAGCTTGCAAAATTAAGTCTAATCTTTTTCCTTGTATACCTTTCTGATGAGTGTCACAGGTCAGAGTGATTAGAGAATGAGGGGACTATGACCGGGGAATGATGACGAGTAATAGGACGACTGAACTCAGAATACATTCTGTATGTTATATCCTCCTACAGGTGCCTCCTCCTCCTAACATCCTTTTCTACAAGCGTGAAGTGAGTAAACAAAACCAGCGCCATATACAGGTAGATACAGTTGGTCCACAAGCTTGAGATGAAGCCCACCCCCCCACCCCCGGAATGAGTAGCTCTGAGGCCAAGGAGCTCAAAAGACAATATCCTAGAAAATATCCCTACTCTGGGCCTCTTCACATGACCTTCGGGGTCCTCCTGCTATTCAGAGTCAAATTTTTAAAAACCAGCAGCTGAGACTATGGCTGAGAAAAAAAAAACCTTCTTTTCCTTTGATAAATTGCAGGTTTTATAAGGATTTTTGCTGTTTCTTTGTAAAGTGCTCACCTTTGACAAGATTTTTCTTTTGAATGGAGTTCTTGTTTACTAACCTTTCACATACAGTGAGACATTACAAATAAATCGGGCAGGTTGAAGATCCGGCCTTCACTTCTCCTTTCAACGATGCAGCCGTCCTTTAGTTTGAGCAGACGCTCTCCTGATACCTGACACGGTGTCGCACCTTCTGGGGGTGACCTGTTTTGCTTTGTTCTGCACATGCTTGTTGTGCATTTAGTCCTCTGAGTGTGTCACAGTGGAACTGACTAGAACTAGTATCAATGAATATTTACTTAATAATTAAGGATATTAAGGGATACAGAGAAAGGCATTGGAATTAATAAGATAAAGAGATGGCCTAGCTAACAATATGGCGGGCCAAATAAACTACTTATGTTCCTGTGCTCTAATACTGGCCTGGAACTAGCTAAAGTTCCTATAACAGATGAGAAATGGAACTGGTACAGGCTGCCGTACCAGATCAGAAGTGGGACTGGTATAAGCTCCCACATTGACTAAGCTGGTACAAACCTTAGCAGATGTCACTGACAAAGACTCCTATACTGTCCATGAGTACAACGGGTACACATTCGTATACCAAGTTTGAACTGATACACCTCCCATACCAGATTGGGACTGGTACAGGTTCCTATACCAGACTGCGATTGATAAACCACCCATGCCAGACTGGTAAAGGTTCCTGTACCAGGCTGGGACTGGTATAGATTCACATACCACGCTGGGACTGGAGGGAGGAAACAGATGGTGCGAGTGCACCAAAACAATGACCTCAAATATCGTGCACTTCCAGATGGATGGATGAAGTGTAGTAACGGGGGTGGCAGTGACACAGACTGCTCTGTACTCCTGAAAGGAAGCAGGCTGGGAGGATAGTAATGACCCAGACAGTTCTGTATTCCCTGGGGAATGGAGAAAACAGGCTGTGGAGGTAACTCTAGGGGATCTAACAGGGAGAAAACATAGGAAATAAAATCACCACTCTGGTTACCAATTAAGGACTGGGATCAGAAACCTAGCAGGACAGAATTTCACAAGATCAAAGCAATAGAAATTTATAAATAAAGATATTTCCCACAAATTGCAGAGGTGTTTAGACTACACAAACTGCTTCATCACGCAAGGCAATGTCGAATAAAGTTGGTCGCAGTTTATGCTGAAGGATCTTGAAATTCACAGGAACATGTCAGTGTTTAAACGCTCCCTAAAAAAAAACTCTTCCTTAAGTCTAAAATGGTTGCTTCCCCCAAACCCGTGCACAGCAGGCACATTGCATCTGATAAAATGTTTGTCGCAATAAGGGAGGAAAGGCATTTCAACACACACCCTGGGTTATGCATCGAAACACTTTAATTTAACTTCATTCTGTTTGAGTCTTGTTTTTCAGCTGCTGCAGAGTGACAATGAGGAGCCCTGAAGGCCAGGTCACCGCCATGGTTACAGAATCCTGGCCTTTTTGGTTAAGCAGAGGTCAAAGACCCCTCCCCCCGGGCTATGAGAGAATATCTCTGAGGAAAGGCCGTGACCTGCTGCCCTGCTGGGTCACAGCTTTCCGTCCCGCCTCCTTAGCCTTTTAGCTCCCATGATTTTTAAAAAGAAAAGTGCGATAAAGAGGGGCCTCCAGGGGCTCCCAGATGCAGCAGAACATTGAATTTGTTAATGAGAAACAGGGAAGGTCTGAAAGGGAAGGATTATCCAACAGCTATTTCAGAAAGTTCTTTATTTTAAATTCTTTTAAAAAGTGGATTGTAGAGGTGGTTCCAAGCTGTGTCTGTCCGTGCGATTACTCAGCAGGGCTGGTACTAAGGAGTCACGTGCTCTTCATTGCCAGTGCCGAGATTGGACACTGCCCATTAATCTGTGAGACTGAGCACTGTCTATCAATCTGAGAAATTGGGCACTGCCCATTAATCTGTGACATGGGGCACTGTCACCAATCGGAGACTGTCACCCGGTATCTAACCTATGTATCAGAGTTGTGCTTTTAATGCAAGACACATGCCATTTAGTCCAATTGGGCACTCTACATCAAGCTATGTGATTAGGCAATTTGCTACACTATGGGACAGCGTCTCTGTCTGTGAGACGCTCAGGTTGCATTCTGAGACAGCGTCTCTATCTGTGGCCGAGAAGCAGACCCCACAATGTTAATGAGGCAGTTTCCAAAATATTGTTAGCCAAGAGAAGCAGAACAGCTTCTGCACAATATAAATACAATATATGGTGGACAACAGCGCAGGTAGCTGAAGGTGGTTAAAAATCATTACCTGCAATTCACACCTGGGTCCAACACAAAGAATTCCCTAATGTCACTCAAAGGGGCTTTACACCCACATCAGATTAATAGTCTGTGGATTCCTATCTCCTTAGGGCAAAGCCTGTTCTAAACTCAATGGTTTCATTACTGTAGCACTGTGCTAACTGCACAGCCCTGAAAGCCACATTGTTCACAGGAAATTGCAGCTTGCAAGCCATAAATTCACAAACGTAAACAAACAGACTGTGCGGACTCTCCCAAAGACCTCGACAGAGCGTGAAGCCCTTGCAATCTATAATACCTCCATATTTAAAGTCTTTAAATCTACAGACATGAACCTTCTAGAGGAAGGGAACTACCGGACAATTCAAAAAGCAGGGCTGCTAAAAAGGCCGCCAGTCACCATCTTGAATAGCCCACTGCTACTGGTAACAACCTAGGCCGCTCTGGCTGCTGGTACGTCCCCCTTGGGAGAGATGTGCCCCTGACAACCGCACAAGAACACTGGGGCTGTGACCCAGCATTCCTCTGTGATCCTTAAACCAAACCTGACATGGCTGCACGAAACCGGCAGTAGGATTTATTCTGTCCTACCCTATGGTGACCTTTACCCTCCATTATTCAGGAATTCCCCAGAGGAGCCTTGAAAACAGAACTGGAATTTCGTACTTCTTTTATTCATCTGTTTGTGCTAGTCAGGGTGGTCTAGAATCAGCCAGAGTGACGCAGATCTATCCCACTCCATCTACAGCCCCCTACCTGATCCTCTTTGGCATTAAGTTTCAAACAAATGCTTCAAATTCTTCTTTAACTTTTTTAAAAACACATTTGTTTTATTGATTTAGATTTTTTTTTACCCTTTTCAGCATTCCCTTGCAGCAAATGTGCTTCCTGCTCGGAGCCTGGAAGACGGGACAAGGAGTGACAGGAGAAGCTGCAGACTTCATTAACGCTGGTGTCAGTCCAATCCCACGATAGGCTGATAGAAGAGTGGCCTGACTGGGTGCTCTCAAAAGTGTGGGCCCTTTCTCCTTGGAGGTCCCTCCTCTGGGCCCCACAAAAATAACCAGGGCAGCTGCTGCCCCGGGCTCCCCATCCCCCGCGATCACAAACCCCCTCCCCCTCCCCCCAGGACTTACCTTGTTGCCGGTTGGGCTGAATCCAGCAAGCTGCACCGGGAAGGCCCCTTTGGGGCGGGCAGCTCGCCAGTTCTATTTAAGCGAGGCTCAGGTCTTGAAATGGCTCCAGCCTCTTCACTCCCAGCACGGGTGGGCAGCTGGAGCTTTCCGCCGGTCGGCCACCCGAGAGTTCAAATCCACGCCAGTGTCTCCGTGTGGTTTTCAGGCAGCTCAGGGAGGCCCTGTCCATTTGGAGGGCTGGGCCTCATTAACGTCGGGCCGGCAGGCTGTGGATGGGGTTCCAGCGCCCTGGGACAGCCCGTCGACTCTGGGCCACCACAATATCGTGCGACCCAGTCAGCCTCTGGAAAATGTTAAATCCAGTGCGGCAGTAGCCCAGGTTGTTGTGTGGGGTGCGGAGGAGTATTCCTGTTCCTGCTGGCCCCACAAAAATAAATTAAAACTTACCTTTGGGCTCCTCTTTGGCTGGACCGCCAATTGAAACTGGACAGAGAGTGCACCGCAAGCACTCGGCCCAGTTCTGTCCTAAAATGGCAATCAGGGTCTTAGGTACATCATAGGACCCCTATTTGCATCTTAAAAGGACTTAGGTGGGCACTCCAAATGCCCAGCAGTAGGCAATAGCGTCAGCAGGAAAGGGGCAGTCATACCTTACAATTTCAGGGCATTACTGCCCCATTTCACTCAACGGATGGCCTGTAAATCTCCCCCAGTGAGTCCTGGAAGACTATTTAGTAGCAGAAGGTGTGACAGCAGAGTCCAATCCCGTGCTCACTTGGCATTGCATGTGCGCACTTTCCAGCAGGAATCATTGGGTAACGATCAGGAATGTTTTCCCTTCCCAAGCCCACTGGCACTGAGACCAATTGTTGTGTCCAACTGCTTCTCCAACTGAGATCAGTTAACTCGGTGCAGACCAGGGATCAAAGCCAGTGCCCTCTGCACTGTATGGTTCGGTTCCGCATTAGACAATGCCCTTCCCAAGTAAACCATCCGGGCAATAAGGCAATTATTTCTAGTCATAATGACGACAACAACAACTTGCATTTATATAACACTTTAAGGTCGAAAAAGTCCCAAACGCTTCACAGAGGCATAATCAAACAAAATATCAACGCCAAGCCAAAGAGGGAGATAATTTTGAGGGGGTGACCAAAAGTTTGGTTAGAGAGCTGCATTTTGAGGAGGTTGTCAATGGACGAGAGAGAGCTGTTGAGACAGAGGGGTTGAGGGACGGATTTCCAAAAAGTAGGATCTAGGCAGCTGAAGGCTTTGCTGTCAGTGGTAGGGTGAAGGGAGGAGGAATGCACAAGAGGTCAGTGTTTGGTGGGGATGTAGGCCTGGAAGATGGTGAGAGATAAGGTGTGGCAAGGCCCTGGAGAGATTTAAAAATGAGAAAGAGGCGCTAAGGGACGGGGAGCAGATGTAAGTGAGGGAGGACAGTGCTACAACTGATGTGCACGAACAAGATTCTAACCGTTTCCCATCATTCTGCCTGGAGCGGCTGAGTTGTAAGTGTAAATATGGCAGAAGCCCATCTGCTGATATGTGATCATGTTCAGCTCAAGAGTTTTAAAAAAGGAGCCACAGAAAAATTGCTGGCCTAACTCAGATTCCATATCACAAGTTCTCAACCTTTAATAACTCAAGGCCTTCAGCCAGTTATGGGATTGGTCATGGAGAAAGCCATCACGCATATTTTGCTAACTTCTCTTTCAAAAAATTCCCTTAATTACAGAGTGATAGTTACTGACAATAAATAACTGAATTATGTCTCCGTGAAAGAGTTGCCCTGACACAGGAGGGCACGCTGAGTAATTACCTTTTAGTGCAAACCTGTCTGTTAGCACCAATACATCAGGCCCTTCTTGCTATTGGCCAGAAGCTTCCCAGCATTCACATCAGTGTCCAGATAGAATTTCATGATCATATTCATCCTGAGGGCTGAGGAGAATCAACTTTGTTAGCCAGTCAGGTTTCCATTAACTTTGCACTTATTTACTGGACAACAGTCAAATCTTCTCGCAGGTCCTGGGTCACGTGTCACGGTTATGTCACTGGAGAGAGAGAGAGCAGGAGCAAAAGGCACATCTGGTTCTCACCGGTATATATTTTATTATGTTGAGAAAGTGTTTGTAAACTATAAAGCTTGTGAATTGGTAAGGACAAACGTTTATTAAAAAAATACTTCATCACTATCTTTCCATTTTGAATAAAATGAACTGTGGAAGTAGACAAAAAAACTCTTCAAGAACAAACACTTAAATGCATTTCCATACATGTCCTTCATCTCCATATGAAAACAGCAGAGTCATGTGTCACTTGTTGAAATTCATTCATTTCCCAGTGTGTGACTTCACCTTCTACCGCCTCCTCGCACGGCAGTAAGTGGGACTTTCCGATTGTTTTGTTCTGCCAATTTAAACATTCAAACAGTTTTGTATATCCCTGCCTCTTTGCAGCTGGATTCATTATATTTTCCGTCATTTACAGCAGTCAAGCGGCTTATTGGCTGCGTGCAAAGTGTGAAAGGACATTATAACAGGCGCCTTGTGATTGGCCAGTTTCCTGTTGATCCCACTAATGATACAAAAGTGGCCATAGGAGAATCGCTGCCATTTTGATTGGCAGCCATTCAATGCTAATAAAAGTGTGATTATATTTATAACGAAAACTTACATTTCCCACTTGTGTCCTCCCAGCATGGAGCCCACCCCCCAACCAGATGGTAATATCAGGAAATCACACGTATGCAGCCCATGATCTACTGCACATTAAAACTAATGGGTGGAAAATCACAGGCTGTACATATGTAGCTTCCTGATACACAATCCCAGCAGGCAAGGTTTCTTACCAGGGGCGCACATGCAGAGAATGTATCCTTATGCTCCTACGTTTTATGGAAAGAGAAGTTTCAACTTTTTAATAATCCTACAAAGAATTTCTCAGAAAGACCCAGATTTGCCTTTACACTGACTGCTGAGTCTCAAATACCAACAGTCCCCTTGATCCTCTTCACATAGAATATGACCCCCTGGGTTTGGTGGAATAGACATTGCCTGCCCAATCTGGAGTAATGAAGCAGAACAGAACTCACCCCTACCCCCTTCCTCCTCCAACCGACCTATACTGGACTAACAAGACAGATCCTATTAAATTAAACCACTGTGGACTAACAAAAGCACACCACCTTCCAGATAATGACCCATCCTGGACTAACAAGGAACAACTCCATTGCATTGGTCCACCAATGCAGCATACCTCCGTTGCAGTGACTTACCATGGATTAATGAAACCAGCCTCCTCCAGTCACCAAAAACACTGAACCACTCCAAGCTAAAGGAGGAAGTTCCCACTACAGTGACCCACTTTGTCCTGACAGAGCCGAGACTTACTGTATTACCATTTCAGAACTTCCTGACAATCAAAGCTTGGCTTATAATAAAGGCAATTTGAGCAATGTAGCTCTGAGCCGTGTATTGGGGCCCAAAGTGAGCAAAGGAGTCATGTCTTGGAGGTTTGTTGCATTTTAAGTTCACGTGCTGGGAGTGCTAGGCATATCCTGATGGATGACACAGCACACTGCTGGTCACAGCATCCACATTTCCATAAGGATTCCAATGGATGCAGAGATAGGAATCCCAATTGGACATTACTTTACAGCTTACACCCTTAGAAGCTACCTGCATGGCAAAGGTACAAGACTCAGAATAGGTTTCAAGTTTCACGTTGGTTCTTGTACCTTTTGATGGCAGGATTAACACTGCCAGCTTTACACTGAAGACTCTGTAGCGCTTTTGTAAAATGGTCCATTGATGAATACAAGTTTTTAACATACAAAATGTTGATAGAGTTGGGAGACAGAGTTCAGCAACTTGTTCCATTGCATAACCTACACACCACAGCCTGCAACGATATCATAACAGGCAATTGTTCACAAACAGGATATCCATTCTAAATGATTATATGGATAGTTTCAATGTTAAATTTTGACAGGAATCGTGACCAAAAATCGTGACAACAGGAATTTGGACCAGAAGCGTGCCCATACACAAAATTTTTACTAATTATACATAAATTCATCAGCAATTTCTGTATTCTCAGAATAAGCAGGGTTTCTAACCAGGTCCTTTGTGAACTTCAGCTTTGTAACTTAGCAGCCTCTCAGCAGAAGCACAGCGAAGTATGAACCCCAGCATCACTTCCAGCACAGATCTCCATTTACAGCGTTCGGGTAGGTGACATAATATCCCACTCAAAGATAGTCTACTAGTTCCATGAAAGGAGATGGTCCGCCAGGGCCTCAATGAGAGGCAGTCTGCCAGGTCAGTCCCAGGAGAGAAGGCAACCACCAAGTTCGACAAGATGGCCACAAATGCCTCATAGAGCAACAGTACTCCAGCCCCACTAAAAAAAAAGATGACTCACCAATCCTCCAAAAGGAGTCTGCTAGCTCAGCTGATTACATTAGTGTGGTGACCCCTCTGAAGGTGTCAATCCATCAGCTATTCAAAAGCAAAGTGTGATGCTGTTCTACCTGGGTGTTTCCTTTAATTTAATTTCTGCATTTCTGTGGTAACATTTACATAGAATTACATAGAATTTACAGCACAGAAACAGGCCATTCAGCCCAACTGATCTGTGCCAGTGTTTATGCTCACACAAGCCACCTCCCACCCTACTTCATCTAACCCTATCAGCATATCCTTTTATTCCTTTCTCCCTCATGTGTTTATCTAGCTTCCCCTTAAATGCATCGATACCATTCAACTCAACTACTCCATGTGGTAGCGAGTTCCACATTCTAACCACTCTCTGGGTAAAGAGTTTTTCCTGAATTCCTTATTGGATATATTAGTGACTATCTTGCTATCTTATATTTACGTTATCTTTATTTTTATATTATATCGTATATTTATATATTTACTTTCATCCCTCTCTTTTTCCAGAATAAAACTGTTTCAAGTTATGTCTGACCAATAAAATTACTTTCTCAAATCATGAAGTAATGAAAGCAAAGCATGCTGGGCCAAGTATCCGGGAGATAGCTGTCTATCTGGGGTTTACTCAACATTATAACAATTTCACCTTGTGGGAGTTTCAAGGGCGACAGCACTTTCAATATGATTATTACCGAATCACAGTATCATCATTCCCATGAGATATCAAGTTAGGATGGAGTATACGACAGCTATCCCTTGTGAGACATAAAAAATAACAGATACATGGGTGACATCTAACCTAAGAGGACAATTAGATACCACTGGCTGTGATGTTCATGTTGTCCTTTTGGTGCTATAAATATCTGCTGGAGAATATTTCTATTAAATGAACAGACACTGAATATACAACACCCACTACATCCCACCGTTCCATTCCCATTATATACTCACACTGTACCATTCCCATCATATACTTCACACTATACCATTCCATCATATGCACTCACACTATACTATTTGCATTATATACACACACTGTATTATTCCCATTTTATAGACTAATTTTATACCATTCCCATTATGTAGAGTCACATTGTACAATGTCCATTGCATAAACTCATAGGGTACTATTCCCATGCATTTATATAGAATTCTACTATAGCATTCCTATTCATTCCCTTTTTATTGAATCCCATTGTACCTGAACAATTCATTCCCATCGTATGGTACTGTATCTCATTATACCATAACCATTCATTTTGAGAACAAGGATGTTTATGAACATTAAAAGTCTATGAGAACCAATATGTCCATCTCTTTTTCATAGATCGACCCGACTAGCCACCTTCTTATCATATTTCTCAATCACTTCTCTCTCCAGAAATTCATCTGTTTCTTGAATCCATGTGTACCGTCCACTTCAATGGCCATCCTCAGTCATTTGTTCCACACACTCGATTACTGTTCTACCTCTCTGGTGTTTAATCATCAGAAGTCAATCCGTCGTTCAAACATGAACACTTTATTTACAACATAATAAGAGAATAATGCAGACTCACTCAGCTCTCAGAATTCCTGATGCTATATAATTGTGAATCTATTAATATTCACATGCACTTCCAGACCACAAATCTTACTTGCGGTTGTGATGATTTTTGATCATGCTTTTCTGTCAACATTTACCACTGTAAATTGCTTTGCCAATATTTCCCATTCAATTTTGTTACATCAACTGTCATGATAATGGTTGTAGGCTCTGGCCTGTTGCATATAATAAAACTAACCATGGGCAATGCCACAGGCAACTTACTGTATACTAAGAAAGTACAGGTAACAGCACAGACATGTACACTATATAGCCCTGCACTTGGAGTCATCACCTAAGTTAACTGCTTCAGCCTAGCAATTCACCTTTTTACTATTACTCTTTGGGTAAAAACGTTCTTCCTAACTTTTCTTCTTACTTCCTAAATTGTACCACGTATATTTGAACTGTTCACCACAATGAACAATTTGATTGGACCAACCTTGTCGGTTCTCCCACAATCCTGTTACACAGAATTCCACTGTACCATTCACATTTTATAGATTCCCACAGCATCATTCTCATGTGCTTCTTTCACAAAGGACAAGGGCTGCCAACTCTGGTTGGACATATTCCTGGAGGTGTCATCACATGACCTCCTACCTCCAACTGCCCCGCCCCCACACTCTTGCCGCTGGTTGCCCAACATGACAATACTTGCGGCACACTGCCTTCCCACGGCCAATCGTAAAGCGAATAGACTCTTCATTACCCAATTGAATGATTTTTGATTGTCAATCAAACAGCCTTTTTCCCATCTCAGATATTTTTATAACTAATAACCAAAGTATTCGAAGAAATTTTGTTTTTAACACACAATTTTTTATTGCCCCTATGATTTTTCTCCTGAGCTGCTCGCAGCAGTGTCCTGGAGATTAGTCTTTAATTTCTGGAGTCTGGGGTTGGCAACCCTACATAGGACCCCACTGATGCTGTTTCCCCCTCTATTCACTCCTGTTATACACCATCCTATTTTACCGGTTCTATTTGCTCCCGTTATTTGGACTCTCACTCTATCATTCCCATTCACTGCTGTTTTATGTGCTCTTGAACCTGGATTGTGTAGAACCAAGGCCAAAGGAAGTTGCAGTAAGAGCAGCCCGCCTCTGAAAATCCTGTCAGATCATCCAACCAGAATGCAGCACAGAGCGCAAATTCTCTGGGATACTTTGTATTACTTCCATCTCCTATAAAGAGAGACACCTTACCCAGCACAGAGACAGACACTGTCCTAGTCCCACAACAGATATAGTTCCCAACACAGATCCTGAATTTCCGTGGGGTTTTCCGGAACCCTCAGCATAATTGTGTTAATTGCGGTTTTGAGTCTTTTACGTCGTTTCTGCAGCTCAGAAATTCTAGGCAACCATTCCCAACATTGGAAGAGATATTTTCTTGTAGAGACAGATGCTGACTACAGCGCTTTGATAGACACTGACCCCAACACAAAGACAGGACAAGCCCGAAACACAGCAACAGAGCACGGGGTAGATTTTCAACTTGCCACCAGGGCATAAAACTGGTATTGCGGATCGGCTGCCATTGCTTGAAATCAATGGAAATGCAAATCGGGCACTTTCTATACTGGGCGGCCAATTTGCAGCGCCAGTTCTAGGCCTGGGTGGCAAGTTGAAAATCTACCCCCTCAACTTAACATCAACTAATAAAGTGAGAAAGCAGTTCAATCATTCAACAAATGACAGACATTAACACTGATAATGACATCCCCGCAGTAAAGGGTATCGTATTGTACCCTTATTGTATTACTAGAGGATCTCCCGTGGCATTGCACACAATAAGTCGGAGAACATGGTCTCACTTCTACATCTCTCTGTTGTCGTACTTTGCAGTAAAGAAATTTCAGTTACTGAAAAAAAATGGTGCCAAAAGTTTTTCTCAGAAAGCATTTTTGAGTGATTTGTGGGGAAAAGATAATACAGAACCATGTGGTGATGTCACAGGCAGCCATTTCAGTTCACCGATCAGATTAACATTAGAAATCCTATTAGAACACTGCCTACTGGGGTTACAAGGAAGCGTGAAAGTTAAGTGTCAAACTAAGTGTGGATACTTTAATATTGGAAAGTAGAAATGTTTCCATAGCAATTTTCATTGCAGCATATACTGATTTTATTATGTAGAATTTTAAACAAATGTTTTAGTGCTGCAGAATATAATCACAGGAGTCTGTCACACGCGACAGAACTGAGAGATTTACTAACACCTTATACTGGGTTTCAGACCTCATTAAATATCCACTTCCATGTCCTGGAAAGTTTGGCAGAAATTCAGTGATTTGTACTTTATTGAGGTGACAAGTTAGAATTGATGGACAGTCAACAAGACAGATAGATGAACAGGGGCTATCACATAAATCCTTCTCCTGGTGCCTCCAACAGTGTGAAGGGATTAAAAATGAATTCTTGTCAGTCACAGTCCTGTAGAATATAAAACAAAAGTCAAGAAATCTCATGTACATATATATTTCCCAAATAAACCAAATCACTGCATTTTTCTTCAATGAAAAGAATTGGACTGGATTCCTGAAGAGGTCATGAAAGGGTCCAAAAAATGCTTAATTGCTGATTCTTACATCGGTCTCTATGGTAATGAGGACTTGGAACTAAATAACCGTCTCGCTACCAAAAGCCATTGCTCTCTGTTCCAATTTTCCCAAATCACTTGGACAATAAAGGCATTTTATTGCTGGTGCTGTTTTATTTCTTCACTGACCTCATGCCCCCGTAATGTTCAAAACAAGTACTTATCAGTTATTGTAGGGCTTCTTATCACATGATAGTCATAACATTTACTGAGCACATTGAGACGCAACACTTTCCATTGTGCTTTAGAATATGACTACAACAAATAAGCAGTAATGAGCAAATTACAAAGAGCTCCCAGCACAGATACCAAACCAAGATACCATCTGCAAACAGTTACGGTGCTCAGTACAGTAGCAAACACAGTTTTGGATACCAATCCCAGTACAGTAACCGATACGATTCTCAGAGTTAGAGACATCAATACCAGCACAGTAACACATAATGTCCCCAGCAAGTTAACATACCAACTCCAGTACGGTAGCACGCTGTCCCATTGCAATGGCAGATACAGTATACATCATGGCAAGAGACACCAACCCCAACACTGTGACAAATATTGCCTTGCACAAATCACAGTAAAAGACACTGTCGCCAACACAACGCCAGGCACCATCCCAAGACATTGAAGGATAGTAAATTCCTCACAAAGGGGTGCACATGAACTAGGATAAATGCTTTGCACTAGAATGGTTCCCACATGATGTCAGGAGTTTGGGTGCCTTGTAAGGGTACAGAATAAGAGGCTGGTGGAAGGCTAGTTACCTGTCTCTCTTTGCTTCTGTTCTCCCTGTGGTACATGATTTGATTTTGTGGATGTTTGGAGCAGCAGCCTTATACCTGCTTTGTCGAGCAAGACACACCCTGTTGATCTTACATGTTAAAGAGGAACATCGGAGAGTTTCCAGAGAACCTTGAACAACCACCACTGAAAATTCAGTCAAACGCTACTTTCTTAGTCACTACAAAAAGTACAAACTAAAGTAGATGATATTACTGAAAAATTTAAAAATTGGACTGCCCTAATGGCAAACAGACTGGGGAGATCCCAGGGTTTGACCCATGAACTCTGCTGACCTAGCTGATCTCCTCAGAGATGGCAGTAGAACACTACAATTGGTCTTAGTGCCCCTATGGTATGCACGGTACAAATAAGCCAAGTTTCCCACTCCTAATTGCTTTTCAGTGACCCTTCTGCAAAGTGCACGCATGTGGACAGAGATAGAGAACAAGATTGGGCTTGGTTGTGCACTACCAGCTGTGGTGCTGAAGATTTGTGCTCCAGAAATAGCCGCGCCTCTAGCTAAGCTGTTCCAGTACTGCTACAACACTTGCATCTACCTGACAAAGTGGAAAATTGCCCAGGTATGTCCTGTCCACAAAAAGCAGGACAAATCCAATCAGGCCAATTACCGCCCCATCAGTCTACTCTCAATTATCAGCAAAGTGATGGAAAGTGTCGTCGACAGTGCTATCAAGCAGCACTTACTCACAAATAGCCTGCTCGCCGATGCTTAGTTTGAGTTCCGCCAGGACCACTCGGCTCCACACCTCATTACAGCCTTGGTCCAAGTGTGGACAAAAGAGCTGAATTCCAGAGGCGAGGTGAGAGTGACTGCCCTTGACATCAAGGCAGCATTTAACCCAGTGTGGCATCACGGAGCCCTGGTAAAATTGAAGTCAATGGGAATCAGGGGGAAAACTCTCCAGTGGCTGGAGTCATACCTAGCACAAAGGAAGATGGTAGTGGTTGTTGGAGGCCAATCATCTCAGCCCCAGGACATTGCTGCAGGAGTTCCACAGGGCAGTGCCCTAGGCCCAACCATCTTCAGCTGCTTCATCAATGACCTTCCCTCCATCATAAGGTCAAAAGTGGGGATGTTTGCTGATGATTGCACTATGTTCAGTTCCATTCGCAACCCCTCCAATAATGAAACAGTCCATGCCTGCATGCAGCAAGACCTTGTCAACATCCAGGCTTGGGCTGGTAAGTGGCAGTAACATTCATGCCAGACAAGTGCCAGGCAATGACCATTTCCAACAAGAGAGAGTCTGACCACCTCCCCTTGAATCCCCCACCATCGACATCCTGCAGGTCACCATTGACCAGAAACTTAACTAGACCAGCCACATAAATACGGTGGCTACAAGAGCAGGTCAGAGTCTGGGTGTTCTGCGGCGAATGACTCACCTCCTGACTCCCCAAACCCTTTCCACCATCTACAAGGTACAAGTCAGGAGTGTGATGGAATACTCTCCACCTGCCTGTATGAATGTAGCTCCAACAACACTCAAGAAGCTCGACACCATCCAGGACAAAGCAGCCTGCTTGATTGGCACCCCATCCACCACCTTAAACATTCACTCTCTCCAAAACTAGCGCACCGTGGTTGCAGTGTGTACCATTTACAAGATGCTCTGCAGCAACCCACCAAGGCTTCTTCGACAGCACCTCCCAAACCCGTGACCTCTACCACGTAGAAGGATAAGGGCAGCAGGCGCATGGGAACACCACCACCTGCATGTTCCCCTCCAAGTCACATACCATCCCGACTTGGAAATATATCGCTGTTCCTTCATCATTGCTGGGTCAAAATCCTGGAACTCCCTACCTAACAGCACTGTGGGAGAACCTTCACCACACGGACTGCAGCAGTTCAAGAAGGCGACTCACCACCACCTTCTCAAGGACAATTAGGGATGGGCAATAAATGCTGGCCTTGCCAGTGACGCCCATATCCCATGAATGAATTTTTTAAAAACCTCTTGTAGTTGAATAGCCTGCCGATATTGCCCATCTCAGCTCAAACATGAAGAATGGCCATTTGATTGAAGTACTAGGGGGCAACTCTATACCACAGGGGACAAAACTGAACAGGAATTATTTTCAACATAAAGTTAATCCAATAGCAAGTGTAATCAACCAAACGATGAAGCCAACATGTCACAGTTTACGTCACTTTACATATTTTTTCTTTACAAACCTGGTTAACTAGGTTCCAGAACACCAGTACCCCTTTAAAGTGGATATCAATCTAACTCAAACCTTCTCACCGTAAAGGAGAAATGCAACAACTGAAACCTAGGAATCATTAAGTGCAATCAATATTCAGTTACTGTTCCATCAATCTTTACTTCACTCAGTCCTTGTCTTTAGCTTTGTGGTATTAACCTCTGCTACATTTTTATCTAATACATCCCTGTGAGAAGGTTTGGACTCAGGTGGTCAAGTAGCACATTTACTTAACGTTAGGTCAGGCCACGCTTTCAATCTCTTGTCTGTTGTTGCCAGCTGGGATTTCACCGGACATCAGCAACAAGGTTACCATTACTGACCTGCTTCGTCCCAATTTCCTCTCCTTCTCGACCAAAGGTGCATTGTTTTTGGTTGGATGGGTATCTGGAATGTGTGGAATGCCATCAACGTGTTTAAAGATTCTCCAAACCAGGCTACAGAGAAATCTGGAATTTATGTTTGAGGAATACAGAGTGTCTACTCTCTCCCTATAGAGACACACCCCACTTACCCTAGTCCAGAGAGCTTCGGGAATGGTTGGCAGAGCCAATATTTAAAGACCTCCAAGTGTGAACAGGGGTACTGCTGGAATTTAATCAGCTAAAACTATGCAGCTCAACAGTACAAAGCACTGTTAAGGTCCCACTGCACGTCCATTGGCATGCAGGGTTATGTGGAGCCGAGTGAGAAGAAACCCAGTTACAGCTGTACTGCTTTTGAGTCCAATAGCGACCCAGGCTAGGTGACCAGGTTGATCGATCGTCAACAGTGCCCTGGAGCAGTGCAGACCATTCCACTTCAGGTATCAGATGACTGAGTCTGTCATGGAGGGGTTACTTAGTTCCGAACTTCATTGCCAGGCAAGTCAACTTGGAGGTACTTTGACTCCAACAAAACCCTATCTTCCTGCCTTCCAAGAAGGATAGTCACTAGGTGGTTGTTAGACAAATGTCTAGTATGTTCCAGCAAGAGGTCACTGAACAGCAATCAAAAACATGAACCATGGCTGATTTTCCCCTCATTTGCCCAGGTGGGCTGAGGCCAAATGTATTGGCCCAACTAAGATTAACTAACTCAGCAGAGGCCAGTGATCAAAGCTAATTCATTCTTGCTCTGTATGGCTCATTGCTCTACCGTGTAAGTATAGTTAACTAGTGAGCCATCATTATAGCCCCATCGAGACAAAACTTTTAAAATGTGTTTACGCTATGATCTATGATAGATCATAGCGTAAACACATATTTTTCTCTAAAAGTTTAAGAATGGCAAGATATCACTGCTGTAAGGAGAGTCATTGTTTTCAAAGCTCATAAATGCAAATATAAACCACAGAGAAGAACAGTTTAAACACAATCAGTTACATATACCCCAACAAACACACTGTCCACACACAGATACCCCAATAAACACACTACCCACACACCCTAATAAAATCACAGCTATACATATATTCTAATAAAATCACAGCTACATGCAACACACCAACACACAGATATGCTAATAAACACACCGTCCACACACAGATATCCCAATAAGTTCGCAGTCACACATAAATAAAACACACTACCCATATTCAATACACCAATAACTCAGGGCTACACATGGGCACCCCAATAAATGCACAACTCGCACACAAATACCCCAATAAGCTCACAGCCACATTCAAAACACCAATAGACTCACACCCACAAAAGGATAACCCAACACACTCAAAGCCACAAACAAATACCCCAAATAATTCAATGCATATTTAACCACAAGCTGATCTTCCAACCTCATAATCGCTCCATTACAAAGGCCACATACTTCCACCTCTGTAACATCGGCTGCCTTCACTTCTGCCTCAGTCTTGCTACTGAAACGCTCATCCATGCTTTTGTCAGCTCAAAGTTCAGCTATTCCAATGTTCTTGTAGGCTGGCCTCCCATCTTCCACCCTCCATAAATTTCAGCACATCCAGAACTCTGTTGCCCATATCCTATCCTGCACAAGTCCCGCTCACCCATCACATCTGTCCTTGCTGACCTACATTGGCTCCCAGTTCCCCTAACACCTGCAATTTAAAATTCCCATCCTCGGATTTAAATCCCTTCATGACTTTACCCCTCCATATATCTTTAACCTCCTCCAGCCCGACAATCCCCCCAGAACTCACTGTTGCTCCAAATTTAGCCTCTTTTGCATTCCGCCTCCAAGTGCCCCGCCATTGGCCTTCAGCCTTCTCACCAATAACCTGCTCACCGATGTTCAGTTTGGGTTCTGCCAGGAACACTTGGCTCCACACCTCATTACAGCCTTGGGTCAAACATGGACAAAAGAGCTGAATTCCAGAGGTGAGGTGAGAGTGACTGCCCTTGACATCAAGGCAGCATTTGACCGAGTGTGGCACCAAGGAGCCCTAGTAAAATTGAAGTCAATGGGAATCGGAGCAAAACTCCCCAGCGGCTGAAGTCATACCTATCACAAAGGATGATGGTAGTGGTTGTTGGAGGCCAATCATCTCAGCCCCAGGACATTGCTGCAGGAGTTCCTCATGGGCAGTGTCCTAGGCCCAACCATCTTCAGCTGTTTCATCAATGAACTTCCCTCCATCATAAGGTCAGAAATGGGGATGTTTGCTGATGATTCCACAGTGTTCAGTTCCATTCGCAACCCCGCATGCAGCAAGACCTGGACAACATCCAGGCTTGGGCTGATAAGTGGCAAGTAACATTCGCACCAGACAAGTGCTAGGCAATGACCATCTCTAACAAGAGAGAGTCTAACTACCTCCTCTTGACATTCAACAGCATTACCATCACCAAATCTCCCACCATCAACATCCTGGGGGTCACCATTGACCAGAAACTTAACTGGACCAGCCACATAAATACCGTGGCTACAAGAGCAGGTCAGAGGCTGGGTATTCTGCAGTGAGTGACTCACCTCTTGACTCCAAACCCTTTCCACCACCAACAAGGCACAAGTCAAGAGTGTGATGGAATACTCTCCACTTGCCTGGATGAGTGCAGCTCCAACAACACTCAAGAAGCTCGACACCATCCAGGACAAAACAGCCCACTTGATTGGCACCCCATCAACCACCCTAAACATTCACTCCCTTCACTACCAGCGCACCGTGGCTGCAGTGTGTACCATCTACAAGATGCATTACACCAACTCAACAAGGCTTCTTCAACAGCACCTTCCAAACCAATGACTTCTATCACCTAGAAGGACAAGGGCAACAGGCACATGGGAACAACACCACCAGCACGTTCCCCTCCAAGTCACACACCATCCCGACTTGGAAATATATTGCCGTTCCCTCATCATCACTAGGACAAAATCCTGGAACTCCCTACCTAATGGCACCGTGGGAGAACCTTCACCACACAGACTGCAGCAATTCAAGAAAGCGGCTCACCACCACCTTCTCAAGGGCAATTAGGGATGGGCAATAAATGCCAGCCTTGCCAGCGATGCCCACATCCAAAAAAAAGCCCCAAACTTTGGAATTCCCTCCCTAATCCCCTACACCTCCCTTTCCTCCTTTAGGAGCCTCCTTAGTACCCATCTCTTTGACCAAACCTTTGGTCAGAACCCCTAATATCCCCTTCTTTGGCTCGGCATCCATTTTTGTCTGATTATGCCTCTGTGAAACACTTTCGAACATTTTTCTACACTAATGGCGCTAATATAAATGCAAGTTATTGTTAAGATACTTCCAACACTGCCACTTATAGACACTCCTGAAAACTTCTCCCCAGTCACAGACCCAAGAAACTCTGGAAAAATCAGCATTACACATTGTTACCCTTGAAACGTCAGCACCAGACTTCCAAGAGGCTCCTCCCTGCTCAGAAATAATTTGAAAAACACATCTTTATTTATTCCACCCTTCTCTTCCCTAAACCTTCCAGAAAAAGTTGTTTAGAGTCACATGAAGATGCTTGAAATATTCATGATGTGGAGATTTTGACGGTAATCTTCAAAAACTTTCAAGCTACAAGTCTAAAAGTCAGCTTGCTTTTCATAGCGCACATATTAAATGCAACCAACTTTTCATCACAATTCCAGTTATTTCTTAGCACACATTGAGATCTATTGTCACTCTCTCCTGACCTGTGAAAATTAGCAATTCAGCTCGGTGACAGCAGCAAGTGCAAAATGTGACATCAAAGGCGCATAATAGGAGGCTCTTAGGACTGACAAAGAAAACCCATTCATCAATGAACTTTGAAGAGGTGCCAGCCTTTGACAGGCGTGTGATCCAGCGCTGCTCCACAGAACCAAGATCCCTGCAGGAGCAGAGCAGCCTGCCGTGAAGAGCTGTCCAGCCCCAGGAAAGGAATTCCACAGATCCCAGAGGAATGCCGACCCTTTGATGCTGATATGTCAACATGACCTCTTGGATGTATTCCTTATGTGAGGAAACGGTAGTGTTATCCAAATCTATCGGGTGCATTAGTAAGTGAATGAGTTGCTGTTTTATTATAAGATAATAGTTAACAAATTTAAAACGAAAGTAGTCAAGTTCTGACAGCAAGAAAACGTGGCAGACTCCTTCTCCTAGGAATTTGGGAAAGGGCAATGCAGCTTAATAGGATAAATGGTTCAACCTAGAGGATTTTTATGACATTTTATGTGTGACATTAAAGGATGAAACACAGATCCTGCAAGTTTCAAAGGAGAAGGATGGAATCTAATATCATGCCTTTTTCAACCCTTTGTCCCACATTTAGTGGGCCTATATGATGAGGTCACCACCACCCGATGTAGAATTGCCCTTTCTACTTAAATCTAATGGTGTAATTCTTCAACAGCTAAGTGATGTAATCTCGCAGGATGTGACCGATCCTAATTTATAGCAGAATGCAGTGTGAGATTCATTCAGTCTCAGACAGATTTATAGCCCTTTTTTTTCGTCCCTACCTGGTTATGTTCTTATGTTTTCTCCAAATGTAAGACCACACAATAATATGCGGGACAGTAACTACTCCATAAAAGCAGTAAAGTAACTAACCAGCAGGAATTAATGCATTCCAACAGTGTAGCCTAGACTAGCTGCCAGAGAATGGATTACCCATATCTGTGAGGATTACATGAGAGACAGCAGTTTGGGCTTCTGCGTGCATTGTGCGCTCCTTAAAGTGAAGCCTATTCTCTGCATCTGAATGGCAACATTTGAATATGAATAGAACTGAGCTTTAGATTGGTGTCACAGCCCTAAAAACAGACGCTTTCTCTTTCACTTGTTAGGAGGCTGGTCTCAAACATTTTGCTTTCTGCCACCTTGTCCTCTTCTAAAGTAATGTTTTTTCTGTCTCCTAAAAATAAAACAGATGCTCAGTACCACTTACAGAGAAAAAGCACAGAACTCAGCCTACATTACACCTTCAATCGATGGATAGATTTCAAGCCAAACGGCTTTAAAAACCCAACTGCAAATTGCACCACTTCAGATCTTTCCAATGACAGTTTAAGAAGAAGGACTCTTCTGAGGTGATAATTAGACCCATTCCCCTACAGCATGGTGCTGTGTAGGCAGTTGCTTAGTGACTGGATTGTGAGAGAACAATGTCAGAAACTGCTCTTATGACCTACAAGGACCACAGTTACTCCTGTAAGGACATTGAGATGATAAATAGCTTCCCAGGGACAAACTGAGTGAAACGTAATGAGGGCCACTAAATGAAAAAAAAAGGCTTCAAAGAGATAACTGTGGAAAGGATAAAGTGCTTCTTGGAAGTGATCTCATTCATAGAACCGAATGAACTCTGGTCGCATTTTCTGCCCTTGCTGTGTTTTCAGTGAGGGTATCTGCTTCTCTCTTTACAGCTGAGGTTTCTCTGTAAGCACAAGATTACAGGACAGGCAGACAAACTCTGCCTCGCACCACTCTCGTCTCTTGTCAGAATCAGTGCACTAAGCACATGGCATGTGACATGATGTGTGCTTTACCCCCACGTCAAAATGGATTTTACACACCGAATTATCGATGGTTTTACAGAGATTGAACCAAAAAGGACAACATATTTATATTTTGGTGAACTGCTTTCCATTTGGGCTGAGCACCTCAGTGACCTGCTGGGCCATAGACTGAGCAAGGCACTTTAGATGTTTACACTTCCTGCATTTACTTATCTAATGCTGTCTGCCCTCTGTGTTGACATATCTGACATTCATCACCCTCTGTTTGCGATTTCTGCTGTTTGCATTTACACACCCGATGCTCAGCCCCCAATGATCTCCACCCCTGCATTTGCACGCTTGATATTCACTGTCCTCTGTAGTGTATACCTGAACTTTGCCATCTGTATTTACATGTGTGACACTCCCATCACTTCTGTATAAGGGGACCCTTCATACACCCCACCCAATTTGTGTATAATACCTGGTGAAGTTGAAAATGAATTTCAACCCCCTCCCCTTATATCATCACTGCAGCTAATTCAGAAAATTATGAAAACACAGGGCTCCAGAAATACTCAGATGCTTAGAGTTTGGTTGTGTGTAGGACAAGCTGACAACCTACGCCCGGAAGCCAATTGTGGCCTGACTCCCTTTCACCTCTCAGCAGACCTGCTGTTCTATATGTTTCTGGGTCTCTGTTCACAGGCTGCCTGGCTGTGGGATGTTGTCAGAGCTGGAATTCAGCATTGTTCCCTCCCTACGAAACCTATAGTTTGAAAACAGCTATCTGCCCTGTGATTTTGTTTTTCCCCTTTGCACCGTGGATGTGCCGGGCCTCCCTTGTAAACTGCCTGAGGCAGCACATTCGAAAGCAAGAGCTCAGTGTGAGGTATGAAAACTATGTCACATCTCTCTATGGTACATTGTGTTGCAACATTCCTGAGAGCGGCTCAGGAGCAAAACACTTCTTAGGACTGCAACCCGCAACAAAAAGTTGGCAACGGATATGTGTACTGGGATTTTACTGAGACGGTTTGTTTTAAGAGAAGGCAAGATAATCTTTGGCTTGTTCAAATTCTTGATATACACACAGCCGGGAATTAATCAAAGAAAGTAAGAACTTGCATTTTCACATCCTCCAAACACTTTGGAAGTGTAGGAACTGGTGTTTTTATAGACAAATGAGGCAGCCAATTTGCACACAGCAAGGTCCCACAAACAGCAAATGAGATGAATATTTATTTAATCTGTTTTGGTAGTGTTTGGGTGAGGGATGAAAGTTGGACAGGACACTGGGAGGACTCCATGCTCTTCTCATTGCAATTTTATCAGTTTGTTGTGTTAGATAATAAATTATAAATACAATAATACTTGCATTCATATATGGCTTTATCATGTAAAAATATCTAACACACACTTTGAATGCAAAATGCTGTAACATAAGAATACCTTATTGTACGCTATTACATATAGAATATACTGAAAGAAATAAGATTTTATGTAACTTCACTGGAAACCAGATAAACAACTGCAAGAGAAGGTCTAGAAAAGGAACAACTGTAATGTGACTTGAAGATTCATGACAAACATTAACAGCACAATGAAAGCCAATCAAACCACTGCAATGTCCCAGCAGGCATCTAATTTACGATTTCCCATGCACCTTCAGAGGACAAGGACACAGGTAACATGAGAACCAACAAAATTGACCGGCAGGAATACTAAAGGAATGGAGAGAGATTACAAGAAATGGTTGCAATGGCTTAGCATGTGTTCAAAATCCATCAGAAAAGGTCCATCACCAACTCGAAACACCAAAGGAACAGTACCGACTGGCAGCAGCACCAGGAGATATGCAGTCCTGTGTGGAGACAGACAGAAGGACAGTGCGTTCTGCTAGTAATAAATCCTCCTTATTGAGCGATACAATCAATGGTCTTCATCAGGGGAGTGTTCCAGAGGTCACGTTGTGATTTACGAACCTAGCAGACAGTTTCATCAAATTACACAAGTTGCGAATTGTCCAACCAATTCCAAGGGAATTAGATTACAGATAGGCTCAAAATACATAAGGCTTTGTACAGATTGGGAGATGGGTTTTCAAGATAGTTACTTAATTTTGAAGCAGCAAAATGTTACTTTGCTTGCTCAGGTCTGGAGTCAGCCTTGAACCCAGTGAGAAAACATGTGTCATCTCAGTTAGGGTCTTCATTTCATTTTTTGTAAACTTTAAGCTAAAAGTGCAGTTTGAGGAACTACCACAGAATCACAGCTGTCCATAATCTGTTATTCCATTATCAAATCTATCCTAAAATACTAAACCACGTCTATTGGCTTCAGTCAGAATGCAGGGTCCTCCTGATCCAATAAAGGTTTAAGATTCGATAATATTTTTAAAGTAAATTTCGTCTGAGCTTATATCATGGTAGAAATCTTGGGATTCATTGTCTTCACTTTGCTCTACAGATTTCATTGTGAAGGATGATTTAAGTTCCATCTACTAACGAGCTCTGCTCAGCCCAGGGATTTTCCAGAGGAATCTCTCTATTATTCACCCACAAAGCCCATCTCTCTTTATGGTAATGTGCCAAATATTTCTGCAAGCCAGCGTCTCAATTACATATTTATTTTCCCCATGGGTTCTCAGGGCAAGAGCCGACCTCTTTGGTCTTTTTGGGTATTGTTTAAGATGTTATCTTCAGAATGCCGAACATGATACAGTTCCTTGTGACCTCTTGTTTAATTTATTAAACAGAAAGTGATGGAATGGGGCAGCCTCATAGTGGAGTTTGCTGGTGCAGTAATGCATCCCTCCACAAAGCCAAAGGATGTTCCTGATGTAGCCATAATCAATCAAGGCTGGGCAGCTGGGTGGAGAGTTGCTGAATAGAGGCAAGGCACTTCCCTAGAATGAGGAAAAATTGAAGGGTGCATCAACTTGTATTGTTCCAAGGCCGGGCTGTATTCTTCTAATCTGCTCCCAGGTGGAGTGTGGCTGAGTTGGCCTGCCCAGCTAACTTGCTCCCAGGCCTGTACCTGCTTCAAATATGTTCTGTGACTGCGCTGCTTTTGGATTAGGGTTGTGCTTCGGTCGGACAGCTCACTGTTGCATTGTAGCTGAGTTGTTCCCGGATGTTTTTTTTAAATTAAGAAACAGGTGAAGTGCCAAGACCCATAGCGTTAGATACCAGCAGGGTTAAAAAAAAAACATGAGAAGATGAATTAAATCAAGAGGTAGCCATTATGCTGAGCTGTGGATGAGCTTCATCTGGCCTGCTCCTGGCATTGCCTTCACGGTACTACTCCCAGACTGGGTTATAGCCGACCTGTGGGCTCTTTGCAATTGTTAGAACACAGCTTTATAAATATTAGCCATTGGTTTAGTATGACTAGTCAGTGAAGAAGTTTAATCAACAGTGACATCTATCAAACAGCATACTGCACTGGGAATCATGAAGAGCCTTGAGAGAAAAGACCATGAAGCAATAAAAAAAATTAAACACACCCAACAGAATCTGAATTCAACCCATTCTAAAACTGAGCAGATGGCTCAGCCAACCAATTCGATCACTTATTGATAACTTGCATCCAAATGAAGGCCCATTCTACATAATCAGGTTGTCTTTACCAGCATATGACTGCTCTCCAAACATTTCAAATTTTCTGTCATACCAAGTCCAATCTGACCAGTCAATTCCCAGGGAATTGAAGCACTAGAGCTCTTACAAATAAATGCAATTAGGTCAATTTGTTTCCACAAACAGAACACGATAAATCCAATGAAGTAACGGCCAAAGAGCTGGCCTGCTTCTAATGGCTGACCTGTTCATTTCAGGTCAGGTTTAAATAATCAGCAGCTAACTAGTAACCTCTACACACGTCACTCAATTCAGAAGCAGGACTTACAGTAAATTAATTACATACTTTAGTGTCAGGACATGGTGATTTTGAAAAATTGCTTTAATAGCACCCACAGGCCACACAAGACTGACTCCGTGCTGTGAAGACAGTATCAGATTCTCATTCCCCACATCTCAACATGAACACCAAACTGTTGGCTCTTGCAGTGGAAAGTGACCACTATCCAAACTGAAATACATGTGATCAGGGGTTTGTGACATTAAAACTTGGAATCTTCTGGTCATAGCCACTCTCCAATGCATCATTTAAGAGAAAACCTTCAGGGACTATTTATTTCTTGTAAATCTATTCTATTTTGAATATTTAAATTTATTATTCCTCTTCAAGTCTCTCCAGACCATGCACCTTCATCAGCCAAGAGAATCTGCTGCTTCTCACTCCTCTCCCAATCCTGCTGTACTGATAATGTGTGGCTCCCCCCCTCCCTCCCCACCCCAACTCTCCTTTCTACCTTCCTGTGGAAAAGCACCTGACTTCTATTCACCAATTTCTCTCATGGCATGGTGAGAACATACAATATTGCAAATTACAAACAAAAGTGGTGTCCCACCATTCCATGGCACCATACCACCTTACCCTCTGGAACTGTTTTTATCAGAGGCAGCACCTTCCCAATGACCTGCAGAGACCATTATTATTGTTTGCTTCTGTTATAGAACTGGGATGAAATCCAATAATTTCACTTAATGAATGTGGGATCAAATGGGCTCTGATGGGGGAGCTAGCACCAAAATAGGCACAAATGATCGAGCGCCTTCCATATGCACCAAAATTTCTATGATTCTATAATCAGCTTATCTACAATGCTGTCAGGCTCTGTAGTAACTCTCCTTTCTCAGAGGTGGATCAGATTCACTTACTTGCAACCTGTACTTTTGCCTTTCGGCTGACCAGTAGTCCTAAGCGGTTTTGGGCAGTGCAGTCATATTCACCCTCATCAGAGGACCCGTCATCCCTCAGCGTCTGGAATTTTGTGATGTAGAGCGACCCATTGGCAAGCAGAGAGATGTGTTCACTATCAGACAACAGGACTCCATTCTTCCTCCATGACTTGCTGATAGGTTCCATTCCTTCCACTTGGCAGTGCAGTTTCAGAGGATGAGACTCCACTGCGACAACATCACTGGGTTCCAAGGTGAAAGTCAGTTCTGAGCAGTGGCCTAAATCTAAAGAAAGAAACAAAGAAACACATAATGGCATCATCTCCTACATAACGTCTTAAGTGTTTATTTGCAATTACAGTACACCGTAACAATAAATGCACTGAGCTTTCCTAAAGCCACTGTTCACATTGAATATTGGCATCACAAGGTGACGTGACCATGGTGTACAGCTGGGCTGTATAGGGGCATCTCACGGAGCCTCGGGGCCCACATACAAAGTTTGAATCCATGTTCACATCAATTTGCATATATCTTAAGTTGCTGATACTAACAAACCTCACTGCTCTGATTTAGGATTCATCCACTAAAAAGATAACAGTCCTTTCCAAACTTCTAGGCCTGCAAAATTCAACCAGGACAAACCAGCAAATAAGAAAGAAGCACAAATAACACTGAGTTGCCTGAGCTTCAAGGGCCAGATTGCCAGGGCTCGGGAACCACATCTGGCCATAGGGTCACATGTTGGACACTTTGGGTTTTGAGGACTTTGCGGATTATCTAAATGAACAGATGTACATTTCTTTCTTTTTAATTTTTCTTTTTTCCTCCCTTCCTGTCCTGAAGGTACTGGCTTACACTGGAATACAGATCCATTGGACCTGCGTGCCCTCCAGTATCTCCTCCACGTGTCTTTCCACTCCCTAGCCCAGTGGCATTGAAACCAATTGTAGCAACCCTACTATCCCTGTGATTGAGATCAGCTAACTCAGAACATAACAGGGAGCAAACCAGAGACCTTCCTGACTCAGTACCACATTGGCCAGGGCATTTACAATCAAGTCATTGGGAGAGCTCATATGTCATTCTACTTGTCCTAGCAACTGCTCATAGGTTAAATGTGTGCTGATGATTTCACCAGCAAAAAGGACATTCGCTAGCAACTAGACTATGAGGAAGTGTACTTACATCGCACACACAATGAGTATTTTTGTTTTTGTCTACATGCTCACTAACAACAAGCACCAGTAGCTGCCTAGATAGTGGCACATGCTAATGACCTACTCGTAAAATAAGGCGCTCATTAAAGTCTGCAAATGCACTAGCAGCTACACAGGTTAAGGCATATACCAGTATTTGTGTATCTGATGATGTATGCTAGGAACTGTATACTAGGATGCGTACTAGTTGCTGCACATACTTTAACACTACACATCAACAACTACACATGCAATAATAACTTGTGATTGTATCTTTATGTTTTAGGTGAACCCATGATAGCATCTGCATGAATAAAATTGTTTGCTTGAAACCACATATCTGATAAGAGTGCACAGCAATAATTGCACACACAGATTGCAATCATCTGAACATACACTCGTATATGCAGAGAACAGGACACCTGTATGAGACTGCACAGGTAATATTAAGTGTCTGCACATGCACTAGCTGTTGTCAGCATGAGTCTGCATCTTTACAGTAACAGAGCTGGTACTTATCTGTGCAAATACTGGTATGTGTTCTCAGGCTATATGTAAATAATAGCATGCATCCTTATTGTATTACATGGGGAGTCATAGGTGCGCAAACATATCTGTGCAGCCACTCTCATACCTCCATACTATCTATCTGCATGGCAAGTTTGTATGGCAACCTCTGCATATGTAATGCACTCTAGTGTATGTCTGGATATAAACATCTGGGATGTTTCTAGGAAGACACATTTAAAATCTGATTTTTAATTTTCAAAGGAATCATCTGTAAACAACAAATATCAAAAACCGATCAATGTATCACAAACATCCTTCAATATCTAAATCACCATCAGAACTATAGTGAAGTAAAATCACACATTATGCCATAACTTTCTCTGCACACAGTGCTCAAGTGATCAATGAAAAGTAACACTCTATACCTGGATGGCAGTGGCCCAAGATTGTTCAACGACAGCAGCTCTTGTTAACATACAGTAAACTACGGGCTGACCTTGAGCCGTGTTTGTCATTCTTGCTGCCTGCATGAGAAGGACTTCCTCTTCCAATTAACTAGGCAGAATCTAATCTGTTCAACATTCCTTAGAAAGAACAAGTCTCCACATTCTACTGGATGATATTGGAATCTCAGGGACTGCTTTCAATATTTTCAACATGCCCGGTGTTTAAATCCCTTTGACGTCAGAGCAGTCATTACACTGCAATGCTGAAAGGCAACAACTTGCTTTATCGTACAGCAAGGTTTCTACAATAAAGTTTGATGGATCTGACAGTTAGGTCCCAAATAAGACCTTCAGGGGCCTACATTCAGACTGCTGCGTGTAAAGACAATTAAGACGGTGCACATTTACCACCATGCATTAATACTGCATATTAGTTATGCAGTGTTAGCTAATCCCCATCAACTTCCAATTTTAGTTAAAATTATTCAAATATATTAAGCAACACTGAACCAGTTCACTTTTACAAATGATTGTGACTTATTACAGTAGTGTTAGCAAAGGGCGGAAAACACAGACGAGCTTCTTTGAAGTAATTTGCATTACAGTAAGTACAAAGTTATTGACCATGTTTTTCTGGATAGCAAATCTATGTTGCCAAGACCAGTAAAGCAACAGTGATAGCTAAACTTTTTAATCTCCTAGGTGAGGGAAACAGCATTCTTTCTGCATGTGGCCGAATCTGAGAAGTGGAATATGCTTCTTTAAACTTCCTTAGGAGGAGAATATTTGCTCAGCAAGTATCACTGCTCAGAAATGAAACCCATTCCCATTTTGTCACTTCCTGGTCTAGTGTCCTTTTTTCTCCTCCAAGTCAGTTCTCCATTCCCACTTCATATACAGTTTTGATACATGCATTGTGTTGCCTTTTGCTCTCATTGTGCAGTCTTAGTTTTCAAAACCTTGTCACGTGTTCTGCGTTTTTATCATCTGGCTTCTGCTTTCAGTAACATATTTTTGTAGAAGATGACTTGACTTGGTCCCATTGAAACAAAAACTTGGTTTTCTCTATAATAAGGTTCCAATTGTTGCTACTGCAATCTTTTCCTAAGTATTCATTCAGAGCACTCAGTAATGCATTGTTGCCTATATTCAACTAGGCAGCAGTGCTGAAACAATTCTTGGTATTGCACGCTAATGTCTCAGCTTTAAGCCCTCATTTTACATTAGAGATTTCATTTAAAGAACAGTAACCACATTGTTTAATACCTGTCAGCGGCAATAAAAATTGGTCCAGATATGACTAACAATGTCCGTGATGTAAAGGTTTTGAAATGTTGGAATGTGCAACATTATTTAAGCTAATTGGACCTGACCTCTAATAACTAGCTAAATCTGTGTTTCAGTTCACTGGTGGCAATTATTCACCACTGTGTTAAACGAGTATCAGAATGTGCCAAGTGACATTAACACCACTCAAGGACCCTTAACACCTGACGTGTAATACTTTGCCTGGCAATAATTGAACAGTAAAGTTAGTGCACAACCAAATATCTACCCTACGGTGACATGACTCAATAACAATAGGATGTATCCCTTTTAAGTCTCATTCAAACTCACTGTGTTAGGAACAGCTGCTCTACAGTCTCTTCAACACCAAGATTTATCCTTTCACATTCTCTTTAATACTGAGCTTTAAGCCTTTGGAGTACATTTAACACCTACTTATACTCACAGGTGCACTGACTCTACTCTTTACTGTTAAGGTATAGCTTAGATAAAGCTCTTGTAAACACTGCACCACATGCATTAACAGGTCTCAGCCATATCAAACGCACACATATGTATACCAGCACAAGACTTCAACCCCCCTTTTTCATTCGCAGGCAGCCCCAAACACACTGATATACACATGCCATCCATCAACACAGCAGTATGAGCCCTGCATGATTCACATGCAGATGTGCACGCATCAGGCATTAACCCAGCAGAGTGAAGCTCTGTGTAATTGACTTGCTCCTTTCTTAAAATCTATTCTACTTTACTTTTCTTTCAGTTTCCACAAAATCTCAGGATGTTAGATATGCAAGAAACTTTTGCACTTCAGGAAATTTTTTAAAAGTCAGTCATTACCAACTAGTTGTAGATGGTCCATTCTCTAATTTTCTCTCTCATATACAATAATACCAATGTGTGGGTACTGGTTCCCACTTCAGGCTTAGATAAAGCTCTAAAATTATAATACATGGAATAATCTTCATGAAACACAACTTGATTCACCAGAACAGCTCCTAAAACCCAGGAAACCTCCCCTCCCCCTTCTGCCCAAAGGCAAAAAGATGACAGTCAGTGTGAAAGTTACAATCTACAGAAAGCATCTTTAATAAGAGATAGCTGGGATGAAACTGCGGAGTGATAGTTCAATTAAGGGATTCTGTGGCTGTCACAGACCACAAGACCATTCAGTTTGGGAAGATCTCAAAACCTGTTTTCAGTCTGAATTACAAATTCACAAGCATAGTCCTCATAGCAAACAATGTAGAATAGGATTCATTATTATCTTTGACAGATACTGCTTTAGGTTTATGAATGTGCACAAATCATAATCTCAGCACAGATTATGTATAATGCATGCAGCACTGCAATACATTGTTCCTTTCAGAAGTGTCATGCAAAAGGGTTTAACATCCCTTAAATAAAAAGCAAAAATCTGCAGATGCTGGAAATCTGAGCCAATAACAGAAAATGCAGGTCAGCATTTGTGGCGAGAACAAGAGATTTAAAGTTTCAGGTGTGGACCCTTCATCAGAACAGTTGCTGCCTGACCATCACCGATTGAATTTTATTAACAGGAAACATTATAGAGATGCACATTAGGCAAAAGCCCCTCATATATTGCTATCTCGGGTTCAGATGCTGAGATGCGACTACTAGTGCAAGTTCTAGTCAGGGTTCTTGAGTGAAACTTAAATGAGTAATACCAGCTGGATTGATTGGCAATGTTGAGTTACGTAACACAAAGTTGGACCATGTTCACTTAGTTAATACTGAATCTTGGTGGGTAAGGTATATTAGGACACTTTGGTAGTACAATTTTTGGGTAATTCTTTTGGGTTAGAGTTGTACGTGTTGGATTGTGTAGGGGAAAATAAACCTGTATTGAGTGGGTGTTGCTATGCTGGTTACTAATACCATGTGTAACAAAGAGGTTAACTGGCCATGCTTTTGCTTTCCTCCTGCAAGGCTGAGCGGACCTCCTCACTGCCATCTCCTTCCCTCCCCCTCCTAAATCTGGGCTGTGTTCAGCTCTCCCCCGGGGGCTGCGCTACTGCCGCTTGCCTCCAGGCAGGTTCATGGGTTCCTTGGTTTTCTTGTGAATTAAAATCTCATCGTGCGCTGAGGCTGCAGCTGCGCTTTCATTAGACCGTGCAGCCCGGATCCTTGTTTCCAAAGGAAACGATCAGTGATGGCCGGAGGCTCAGTCCTTCGCCTCTCCATGGGTTTGTGCAATCTCACATTGTGCTGAATCCCTCCACACCCCCCCCCCCCGCTTCTAAATCCTTCGGGACTGCCAGCTCTGGAAGCGGTCACAGAGCCACGAATTACCCGGGACAAAGAAGGATTTGTAAACAAATGCGCAATGTTTAACCCACAAGAACTGAAGTTGGGCAAAATGCAAAAATAAGTCTACGGAGGTGCACAAATCACCTAAAAATGAAGCACCAAGACTCTTGACATTGATGATTTGATTACAGTATTTAAACTATATATGTATCCATAGCAACTTACAAAATGCAATCCATGTTAAAGGGGCGTTACTGCATGCGTGCATTGTGTTTTTTAATATATATATTAAAATAAAACAACATTTAGTGTAAAGGCGGCTCCGAACCTCTCTCGCAGATAATCACCAAGAGGGAGAGGAGGAATTACGACCTCATGGTGCTCTGCTGACGACAAAGGAGGCAGATTATTCCTGGATGTTCTCATTCCAATAATAAACCCCTAAAGCGACTACTTCCCATCGCTGGCCATGCTCCCCGGCTCAGGGCTGACTCCGAGCTCCCTCTCTTGTTTACACACACACACACACACCCTCACTCACACGCTGGCTTTTCCCATTCCAGCTACATCCTGAAAACCTATCCCGAAGAGGAAAACAAATAAACCTTTGATCCATTTCCAAACATGCCATCAAATTGGTGGGGTTTTTTTTTTGCTTTTGAATTCAAAAGCTAGCGCCAGATACCCCAAAATAAAAAGAGACCGAGGCATCCCGGGTCAAATCAGCAGCGAATAAACAAAGACTTTCTGGGAGGTTTCGTTGCCCCGAGACGATGCGATCCGAGCGGAGCTTGCATGTGATTTCTGCCCTGCTCTCGGCTCCTCGCTCCCAGTCTCACCGAAGCCCCTGTATCGAGTCTCGGGTTACTTGCGCCCACCTTCCCCTCCCCTCTCCCCGATCCTAGCCCGGACCCGGGAAACACGCGGGGCTACAGTGGACCCAGGGAAGGAGAGCATCTCCCGGGTCGGTGAGACAGGGAAAATCTCCATCCCATAACCAGCAGATGGTTGGTTCCTGGCTCGCAGCCTCCATCTGTCAAACATCACTTTTGGAGAAGGAGAGAGAGAAAAAAAACCCCATTTCGGGTTTCTTTTATTTTTGTTTCATTGGGAGATGCCTCAGCACCGGGAGGCACGTTCTCAAAAAAGGACCACTCTCCAGTTCGGGCTCACTTGCAACCGTTTGTGACCACCTCAAACTTGCCCCCAAGGTCAGTTGGCGAAATTACAGCCGCAGACAAAGGGGGGGGGGGGAGAGGAAAGAAGAAATGCAACTTTGTGATCGCAAAGAAGCCAAGCTACTCACCTCCGAGAGCGATCAGGAGGGAGCCCAGGAAGCAGCAGGGCACAGGCAAGATCCTCAACGCCATTACACTTCTCGCTTTACTCCTCAAGCCAAGAACACACCGACAGTCATAGTGCAGGACACAGTGTGGGCTGGGGAGGCTGGACGTGCTTACGCCATGGTGTTCAATGCTCATCTATCAGAGTCTGTCAGCATCTCCCCGCGCTCACTCCACACACACACACACACACACACAGAGCGACTCTCTCGGGAGGCCACGATCGGGGGAACTGCAGCCACCTTATTGCTGCCTCCGGCCACGGAGCCGTGGAGCTGCACACACACATCCTGTCGGGGCTCTCAATCCAGTTGCCTTGATCCACAGGTCACGGAGCTTCACTGTTATGTCACAGCCGCTTGTCGAGGAGAAGGGAGGCAGAGCTCGCCATGAATATAGTAAACTTTACATGGAGCCACTTGCATCCAGGGTCATGGGCAGGGTCACAGCTAGGACTCCGAGTGCCTGGGGGGAGGAAGGCTAGCAGCTCACATAACTCCCACTGCTCCAAACCTAATACAGGCTAAAAGTTATTAATTCCAGGATAGGCAGGCTGAAGAATGTTAAAGTTTCAGCGTTGTCAAAATGTATTTTAAAATAGAAAGAAGCCTTAAATGTCTACCTGCCTATTCCTCTGAAGGTATGTGGACGTGGAGCGCTTTGAAATGTCTCTAAGTGGACAAGATAAGGCGCTATTTAAACGCAACTTTTTTTATTTGAATTGAGAGCGGTGCTGGTCTGTTTTGAATGATTATTATATGTTTGAGAGAGAGCGTACATAGTACATAGTGTAATCCACCTCATAGCTAACATCATATATAAATATCTCCACACATGAGTTGTGGTCAGTCTCATCAGAGGGAATATCTATCACACCTTAGTTCATGTATTGATAAGTGTAAATAAACAGTTGAAACATTTTACACACGGAGGCGATTTACGTAACAGAATGGATAATTTTGATTCACCCGCCGAACACAATAATCCCCATTAAAATTAACTTTCAAAATAATATTTAATTTTAATTAGGTTTTTATATTCTCTGGGCTTTTCAATGTTGCCCATTCCGCCTTGAAATTCATCTCTCCGGCTAGATGTGAACTTTCAGAGACATCACAGGTACAGATGTGAAGTGGTTGGCGCAGATTTTATTTCTGTATAATGACAAATAGTAAATTTAAAATGTATGAATATTTTAGATAGAGTGGCAAAACGAAGAATTTTATACCCATTCAGTTACTCCCTATTAAATCAAGTTATACCGGGACTCAAAATGCCCCATTTATTACAACTTATTAGAAGCTGGGATGGACATGGACTTTAGTTGCATGGGTTTTAAAATAATTATATTATAGCAAAATTTTAAAATCGTCCAGAATATTAAACTACATAATGGACCAACTTTCTGCTTTTGCACGTGTTAGCACTCCAAGGTACGGTACAGGATTTGTTAAATGTAGAGTAAAACGCCCCAAACAGGAGATTAAGAACATCATAAAACTTCCTCTGCACATCAAACATCCCGCGGTCAGTTGAAGAGTGGGTCGGAGGCAGGGTAAAGCTCCTTCTACTCTGCCTGAACAATGTGCTTTAATCCCAATTTTAAGACCTCTAATCCACCATTATGACATTTTTATTTCCTACATATGCTCCATAACATTTAGTGCTAATTTTGGGCAGTTTTGTACTATGAATTTGGACAAATTAGGGATTGGATTAAGACTCTCTTATTGTGGGGATCTTTACAATTGGAGGGGAGACATTTTGTCTCATCTGTCTATGCTGATTGTGAAAGTGTTCTCATTCATTGTACCAGTTGTTTGAGAGGGACTTTCTGTCTTAGTTGGATTGTAATTGAGATTCCAGAAGTGAACATAGGAAAGTACTGAACAAGAAATGGTTATTTGGTACATCCAATAGACTACATATGGGTATCTATTCCCAGTAGCTGTAGGGCGCAGGGGAGAGGGGGGGTGAAGAGGTGATTTCCAATCTGCAGTCATGTTTGAGGCTTACCATTTTTGTACTGGTGTTCCCTAATCCTGTACTTGCAATCAGAGTTAAATTATCGATGCCATTCAGATGCAAGGTAATGATTCAGGAAACGTATTTCAATGGCAGAGCTGGGAAAAGGAAAAAAGATTTGGATTTAATTGTTGGTCATTGACTGAAAGTGTCCAATTGTTGTCAACAAGAATAGTCAAGGACTCGGCTATGTCTGAAGGACATTTCATTAATTATTAGTAAAATGGATTAATTTGGTCCTGTGTAGCTTATGTGTAAAACCATGTTTCTGAAACTGTGTGTAATCATGGATTCCTGCCTTCTAAAGGACATATGGTGTATGAGGCATGATTTAGAGCAGAACAAAAAGAATAATTTGGAACTGAAAACTCAAGTTATGATAGTCTTGCAGAGTTGAACTCATTGGAGAAAAAAGATTGAGAAAGGTCCTGAAAATTCAAAATTCTATGGGTATAGCTATTAAACTCAGGCCCTTCATTAAGCAAGTGTTATGATCCAGAAAATGTTCCTTGATCCCTTTTGGACCCACATTTCTATGAAGGTTATGTTCTTGGATGGTTTCTACTTTCTAATTCTCAGGTTTCACTGGGAACTCTGGTTGGCTGAAAATGATGAGTATATGTTGAAGTACCCACCAAGTTTCCTTTAAGAAAGCACTTTCATCAGTTAGTACACTGGTTCTACAGACTGCACATAGAAATCCGAAATTATACATGGGTGGCTATGAACGCCATAAAGGCCTGAGTGCAGAGGTGCATGCACTTTTTGGTGTTAAGCACCCTCTCATGGAACCTGAGGCAGCTCCTATGGCTTTCTCTGGTAGCAGTACTGAAGTATCATTTTTCAAGATGCATGATAGTGTCCTTTAGATACATTGCTAAATGATGGTACATTTCATTGCTTTAGAGTTCATATTTTGAGCACTGATTGGAGGGGACCTGACTGAGTGATCAATGATGCTTTAGTTATTCAATATGTAGCCTTGGAGATAAAATTGTATATTCCAAAGTGATGGTTTCTAACAAAAACAACACTTGCACTTATGTAGCACCTTTAACAAGAAAAAAAATGTCCCAAGACACTTCAGAGATATAAGAAAAAAAATGAATGGCAAGCCAAAGAAGGCGATATTAGAAGGAGTGTCCAAAAGCTTGTTTGAGGAGGTGGGTTTTAATGAGGGTCTTCAAGGAGGAGAGGGAGGTGGATGCTTTTATGGAGGGAATATGGAATTCTAAAGCATTGGCCTCAGCTCCTGAAGGGAGGGAGGAATGCACAAGAGGTCAGAGTCAAAAGAACGGAGAGGTGGTGAGGGGAGTGGGGAGGGTTGTAGGGCTGGAGGAGGTTATAGAGATAGGGAGGAGTGAGGCTATGAATGGAATTAAGCACAAAGACAAGAAATTTAAATTTGAGGCACTAGGGGTTCAGGAGCCAATGTGGGTCAGCGAGGAAAGAGTGATAGATGAATAGAACTTTGTGTGGGATAGGATATGCGGAGTAGAGTTTTGGATGAGCTAAAGTTTAAAACAGGTGGAGGATGGGAGGCTGGCCAGGAAAGCATTGGTACAGTTGAGTCTGTAGGTAACAAAGGATTAGCCATTTGAGGGTTTCAGCAGCAAATGGGCTGAGGCGGGTGATGTTATGGAGGTGGGTGTAAGCTCAGAAACTCATCTCAAAGTAAAATAGGACACAGAAATTGCGAAGAGTCTAATTCAGCCTGAGATATTGGCAGGGATGGGGGAGGGGGGGGGAAATCGGTGGCAAGGGTACGGAGTTTGTAGTGGGGGCCAAAGACGATGTCTTCACTCTTAAGCTTACTTGAATGTTGGACAAGCAGACCGACACAGAGGTAGTGGAGGGTTTGGGAGACGTGATGGAGAGGTAGAGCTGGGTGTCGTCAGCTATCGCCAAGTGGCAGCATCTAGATGAGGAAAGTGTGTGGGGGGGGGGGGTTAGATCCTTGGGGGACTCCAGAGATAACAGAGTCGGGGCAGGAAGGGACGTCATTGCTGAAGATATTATGGCTATGATAGGATATGTAAAATTTGAACCAAGTGAAGGTTGTTCCACTGAGCTGGAGAACAGAGGAGAGGCATTGGAGGATGGTGTGGTCGACCGCGTCAAAGGCTGCAGAGAGGTCGCGGAGGGAAAATTCACCAAGATCACACAAATCCATAGTTGGAAATGGATCTGATATAGTCTTGTTCAATACAAGATTATGATTCTAGGTGAACATTAATCACTAGACTCTTTGAATTTACTCTTCTTGAATCTTGACACCATTAGACATTGACCAAATGAATTTCCTACCAAAGCCCCATGGTAGGGTGCAGTAGTGGCCATATTAACTCTGAGCTGGGTGTAATGTCTATAAAAATTGGATTCTCATACCTTAATGACCTGACAGTCATAGTTCTGGCATTAATAAAGACCTTTACTATTTAGCACTGTAAATATTTCAAGATTCAAGAAATGGTCTTTTACCACTGAGGGAAGAAAACTAGAGTTTAAACTCCTAATAGAAATTAAGTGAATCTGAAGGTTAATGTCATTAATGTTCCACACTGCTCTTTCATCTGCAACTGCATTTCCAGGAGGATAACAGGCTATGAAAATCCATTACTTGATTGATCCACCTCCTATAACAGAATCATGGCAATAATTTGCTTTGAAACACTTAGTTTTGGGTAACAGCATTTGTCAGAGCCATCTTACAATGGCAAGTCAATTCATGAGCTGGATTTTTTCAAATGGAGGTTCTCCAGAGACATTCTGCACACCTGCAAGTCAATGCAGGAATAACTGTGAGCTGGCCATTCAAACATAGGACATGGGAGTGTATGCCACTTCAATCACTGATATGCCTTATTTCTTTGGGCTGTCTTCTGTGATTTCAGTAATTTATAATTAACCTGTTTCTTGAACAGAATTTTCCAAATAGGAAGAATGCAGTTAGATCTCCACTCAAAGTTCATTCACCTTGTGTACCCCATCCCAATCACAACAGGAGATAGGACAGTGATTACAGTGAATGCTTATTTAGTATGTTTGTCCTAAAACCACCACTTTAAGATGTTAGTTCACTCCTGGTTAATCTTTACATCATGGGATAACAATGTGCATCTCCAAGATCATTGTGTGGATAGTTGCATTAGTCTCACGAAGAACCTTGTTCATACCATGTACAGGACTTACATTTAACAATGAACCTGAATCCTACCTCTTGCTTGGAACTGGGCAGATTTAAGCTACATGATCCAGAATTAGGCTAGTGAAATAATACCCAATGTCCTAGAAACTTGTGAATTTTATGCTTATCAAGGTGAAGTAGGTTAGTGCGAGAGAATCAAAGAGTTTTTATAATTTTGTAACCCACAGACCACGTCAAGCTTTCCCAGGTTAGCCACCAGAAGAGCAGATTCTTTTGCTCTTCCTTAACAAGGTGGCTTAATCCCAACTTTAGAACAGCACTTGTAAATGGACCAGTGTGGACCTTATAGCCTCTATGAATGAGATTAGCAAATTTGTGCCTTTTAAAGATAGCTTTATACTGTATGGTCACATTAATCAAGAACTGAGTTGAGACTTTTCAAATAGGGCTCCTACGGCCAATAGAGATAACATTTCTTCTCATTAGTATGAACTGAATTCAAACCCAGATGTGGTGAAAGAGCAATGTACTTACTCCTTGCACCCCCCACCATTGTCTGAAACCACAGTCTTAAGGATAGGTTATGCATTAGCTCAACGTGGGAACCTTCTTGATTCCATGAAGAAGCTCAGCCTCCCAAGTTAACTTGCTGCTAGGTGGTTACTAATGTGTTGTCTTGAGGGGAGCTTGGTGACCCGGTTTAATAAATAAGGGCAAACATGCAAGTCTGTCATTAAAGACCTGCCCTTTGTAAGCAAGATAGATACTGATGCAAAGTCCAAACAAGAGAAGATTGTATTTATAATGCATTTTCCATGCTGTGAACCTGAAGTACTATTTTCAGGAATTTTGAATCAAAATGTGAATGGGCAGGTCCTGGAGAACCACAACCATTAGCTAGTTCAAGAGATGCACCACCTGAATAATCTGCAGGAAATTTACATAGTTAAACTTTTATTCCAGAATATAGGAGTTCAAGATCCCTTCGTCCAGATTGGGTTGCAATACTCCAGGAGACAACAAAGTCGTAAGAGTAGAACCTTGAATTTCCTGCTTTAAGGATATTGGGTTAGAGTTTCCACAGCATTCTCCCAATCACCATTTTTCTAGGGTTTCCACAGATCTTCTGCCTAACTTACGGCATTCACAAGAAGCCCCACAGATATTAATGGGGATTGTCTCTATGTTCTGAGAAAGCAGAAATTTTTTTTCCCCCTCTGAAATGAACACTCTTGATTATCAAAAGAAATGAACTCCCATGAATCGAGACACCTCGTGTGCATTCCAAAGAGATTACTTATCATTTGCTCACTTATAGATTCCAATCAACTCATTTAGCTTCCTTTTCTTTTCTAGGTTCCTATATGCACCCAGAAGTAAATCAAGCAATTGTTTAGCGAAACATTTATCATCATCTGAGGAATTAACATGTTCCACGCAGGAATCAATTATCTGTTTGTACTTATCCAAATACCTGACGATAGCGATAGATGATTCAGCTGGAGAAGATTCTCCTTAAGCTACCGCCTCAACCAATCAATACATTCTTTAGTCCAAATATTAATGCATTTGGCTATCCACTGAATCATCCATGCAATTTTTTCTTGGTCTCAGCTATTTTTGTCAGGAAATTGTACAAACAAAAATCAGAGGAGAAAAAAAAACAAAGAATGGTCAAATTCATGTTTTCCTTTTGCACTGAGGATTTTATTATTAATGCATGTCTTATTGTACATTTTCTAATTTATGGTCAGTTATGAGGTTCACCTTCATCTTCCCCAAATTGGCATTCTGTTCACTCACATTCAACTTCCACCCATATCACTGTTAAAGGAACCCCTCCCCCTCCAACAAAAAAAAGGATTTATTCATTTTTCCACAAACAACAGCATAGTGAGATGAATAGAGAATCATGAAATACCATAACTGTAGGTGCAGTATAGGTATGGAATAGTTTGCAACAGTAGAATAGCTGGTTGTTTTTAGTGTATTACACTGGCACCTATAGCTGAATCTGTTATGCATGAAAAAGATAAATAGTTTCTCCCTACAGCTATCAGAACCCGTAAATAGACAATACTCGTGCATTTGTTTTTGTGCAAGTAGTGAATCATAATGAATGGGAGTTTGGTGACACCACACTGTCACTGGAGAGGATGATATTCTATTTGGAACTAGACAGACTTAAAAATCAATAGAGTATGAACTATAAAACTGTAGTTTGCTTATTACACAAAGAAACTTGAACACATGGTAATGCATGATTTAACACTGTAAAAGTAAGGTACTCTGAAGATGCTGACACCAGTTAAATCATAAATGTTCCAACCTTGAGAAATAGTTTACATACAGTTATAACTGTTACAACATATAATGTATTACATTATTTGCAACAGTATTGGAAGATAATACACTTTTCTTAACCTTGAAGAAATGAAACTTAATTATCCGAATGGAACTCCAGTTTCTCTCTAAAGTTAATTATACTAATTTGACACAAAATCCTTTTACCCCTAAATTTGTAAAACTTAAAAAATACCAAATAATTACAATTATTTTATTATTAGTACTCATAGGCTTTACTAATTTGCAAATTAAGGTTGAGATAAATAGAAAGGTTTGGGATCTTGATCACGACAGCAGCAATGAACAGTATACAACTGTATAGCAACAATTTTACAATACACTAATCCTACAAAAAAACTGTTGAAAAATGATTTCCATTTCCATTTTTCATTACAATGCAGCAATACTCTTAAACAGGTAACACATCAGTAAACAGTTTTTCTACATGTCACAAAACTAGTAGACGGAGGAAGAAAGGCAAAAAACACAAGAACACATGAGGCACAATTTTACAATCTAGTGTTATTCACAATTCTAAAATGATTTGAGTGTTTAGTATGCATATTTATGGTGCTGTGAAAGCTAAATACTGCACTTCAAACATTTTAACTGGAAATTTGCACAATACATTCTGGAAAAGGTAAATGATGGATATTTTTTGATCATCACTATACACTGGAAATTTAGCACAATTTAACACTATTTCACAAGTCACAAGCTTCTTAGGTGTGAACATATTAACAGGCAATCAGAATAGTATATAGGCCCTCAGTAAGTGCGATCAATTCAGTATTCCCAGAAAGCACAGCAGTAAATGATTGGTTACAAAATAAAAACTATGAAGTAGGACTGTGTCTAGCTTTTCTTTGTTACCACAATTACAGATTTATTGTCTGCATATAAAAAGTTACTTTAATACACTAAACCCAGAGAATTAAATAAAGATTGCAGTCAGAGGACTGGCTTACAGTTACTTCAAGAAAGGCAGTTTATTATAATATTTTTGAGTGGAAATCCCAAGTAATTTTAAACTTGTTTACCCACATCCACTATCATAAAATCAGGAAATTGACAGTTAAAAATAACTGGAGTGTACTGTGCCCACACATTTTGTAATTATAGCTTAAAATGTTATTCTATGCTGATATTTAGGAGGCAAATTCTAACAGCGCCAAAAAAAACATCTGCCATTATACTGCGTGTACTAGTATGAGATTGGTATGTGTTTGAGTGTACAGTGATTGCAGAGAGTAAACTGTCCATCTACTTTGATTTTGGTGGGTATGCTCATAATAGAGACATTAGTGTTGTGGCAATTGCATGCCTGAACATACATGTGTGCAGCATACTTATGCAAAGTGGCAAAATGTAATAAGCTACAGTTGAAGTGAAGCTAATCTGTTCATACAACCATTATCCAGCACTGCACCAAGTTAGAAAAACACTTCTCCAATGTTGGCATTAAATTCAGAGCTCCGGACACTGTCAGACAGCAGGGTAACCCGGTGAGTTGGTCTGCATCTAAACCCAATCCAGCTAAAGATGTGCACAGAAGGAAGGTGAAAAAGCCTGTTGGTGGGAGTTTCATTCTTCTGGCTTTAATGTGCTGGGGAATCAGATATTCCGAGTTATATCACTACGGTTGCATGTATGGACAGTGGAAATAACTTTACATCAATGCAAAAGTGGCAGCATAAGCGCAGCCCAAATCTGTTTTTCTATCTGGTTCGGCTTTTTCCCCTTATTCTAAACTCTTTAAAAAAAAATTGTTAAATAGCAAACCCTGATGTCATCAGCAAGGGGACTGATTTTGAAGCATTACAGAACCTAATATTGTGAGGGAGCTGAACTAACATTCACAAGATCACTGAAGTACCCCTTGGGTTAACAATGGCCTCTACTGATGTTAATGCAGTCTATCTCATGCGGTCAGGCTCAGTGACTACTCCAAGCCAATACCCTTAATGAGGCCATCAACTCATCATTAAAACAGAAATGCTCTTTATATTCCTGTTAATGTTGAGAACACACTCCAAAAGGATGTTAGAAGATACCCACAGCTGACTGATTTGCAAAATAAGTGCTGTTGGCAAGAATGGCTCTTTTCATTACAGATTGAATTATTCGTATAATTGGTGAGAGAGCAGGTTTAATAGAAGTCTGACATGTTGTATAACATTTGGTTCAGCATAATCTTCTCTACAAACTTGTGAGTGCACTATGCACGATTTTTATGCGTAACAAAAATATTGAAAACACAGAAAAGCACTTTTTTTCCCCACAGTGAAATATTAATTTGCTCATGGAAGTGGCCATACTTAACACAGCAGCACTGCACCACACTTTAGGGTTTAGTTTCCTCTGGTATTGTGGTGGCCAACCCATAGTGTAAACTTTTTTTTTGGGCTGCCATATATCTTCCTCAAAGCCATGCCAGGATTAACCTGATAATTCTACAATTTTATGCAATACTTGCACCCAGTGATTTGAGTTTCCCACAAGTGGCCACTTTTAGCAACACAAGGTTGCCACGTCAGTGAAGATGATTCACAACCATGTTTTGTACAGACAGCCAGGTCAACCATGCACAAATCTCCAACGATAAAATCCTAATTTGTTTTTTGCACTGGTCTGTAGGGTAAAATCACTTTCTGGTCTCCAGCCTCAGATTGTCAGTGAAAAAAGTGTGCTGGATCCCATTGCATCACCTGACTTTGCAATAGAATCACTTCATAGTCAGAATTACAAGTGCACCTGAAAGCAGAGTTTTAAACAATTTGAAACTGCTTAAACAAATAGTACTCCATATATATGTTTTGAAAATATAGAAAACAAGTAGGTAAGTTGGCTACTGAAAAATAGAGCACTGTACTACTTATACCACATGCATTATTTTCTATAAATCACTGGCCTCTGACGTGCATCTATGTAAAACCACTGTCTGTATCTATAATTTCTTTACATGTCACTAGAGGCAGCTATCCGTGTGAGTGATGTACCTCCTGTTCCTGCAGCAGTTCATAACTCAACCAGATGTTGCTGGACTCAAACATTCAATATTTAACATTGAATGTTTGAGTCCAGCAACATCTGGATGAGTCTGGGGTAACCCCTAGTAAATTGGTATGACACTCAATAGAAAAGCCACCAAAAGTCACCAAATCTGTCCGATTTGGCAGCAGGGTGGGAGGTTGGTTCTCCAGGTGTGAATTCACAAGATTATTTTGGTTCTTTCCTTCTTGGGATTTGTCATTACATTAGAGACCAGTAGCAATAGTGTAAAGAATTTCTGTATGAGAGCACAGGAAGCAGCAATCTTATGAGAGCACTGAAATTCCATGTGCTGGTGCCGAATAGAGTAAGCTGACAGTTTCTGCTTAAAGTAGTTTCACCTAAGCCATCCCCCTCTTCAAAAGTCATGGAGCCCGCCTCACTGGGAGTAACCCATTCATGTATCTGTTTTTGAGAGCTTTCACTACTAATTTCTCTGCAATGACGTGCCTTCTGCAGTAATGCCCTACCTTTATGACACCAAAGAAAAAAGTCTGAGACCATTTGAGCCTTGCATATTGGCAGGAGAAATATTACTCCTGATTTGATATCTGGAACTGGAAATGTTACAGGACAGTCACACTACCATGAATTTTAGTCTAGTTATGTGCTAGAGGAATTGATACTGCACCCAAGCATCTTGGGTCACATCAGTCTTGCAGATGAGCTCTTCAATTCACAAGGGAGGAATCTGTAAGAAATAGTCAGCTGAATGAGTACTCTTAGAAGGATACTAATCCAAGTTGCCCTCCACTAAACTGTGGTTGTGGAAACAGGTTTACTCTCGGATTCAGATGCAAGGCAGATTTTCTGGGAGACCACTGCTGGCCTCTTGAACTATAGGCACCTTATCAAGAGCCTTAAATCTGGAATTAAATTGTGGCTTAGTCAGCTTGGTATAGTTTTCTTGCAATCCTATTATCTAGCCTGAGCACTGCAATGTAGTTTTGAATATCCCAACAGTTAGCTCTTCAGACAGAATAAATCTGGTAGATGCAGTGTTGACTAAAAAAAAATCTTAGTCACCTTCACGGAACATACATAGACAAGATCCCGGAGGGTGAGTTGGGGGGGTGGTGGTTACACAAAAAGTGCACAGCTTCCGAAGATATTTTGTGAATTCCGACTGGATGTAAGACAGAAAGATATCACCCCACAGTAACAGTATTTTAGCAGAATTCTGAAGTGTTGAAATATCCTGCAGCACTCAGAGATGGAAATGTGAAATTAGGCATCTATCAGATCTCCAGAGGAACCCTAGAGCACAAGATTAGTTTGCTTCCTTCCCTCCTGGGCTTTACACTAGTAATCAGCTGTAATGGTACAAAGGCATTAAGGAATCTCTATGCGATGAAAACAGGAAGAAGTCATCTCATGTTAAAGCACTGAGGTCCAAGGATAGATTTTCTGATTGGTTACGCCAAATTTTTGGGTGTAATATGGGCATGACCAATTGTGAAATTGCGCAGAGATCAGTAATGCTTGCTTTCTATCCCTTTTTTGCCCCATCCATTGGGATTGGACTTTTTAATGGCTCCTTGAAGCATGCAGCAGTTTGGAGGTGGATGAATGTAAATGAATGAAAAGTGACTTCATTCACATGATTTTCAGTAATTTATATCTATTTAAAGTTGTCTTCTTTACCTGGGCATTCAGAATTACTAGGATATTGGTCTCTATTGGAGTCAGAGTCAGAATGGAACATCGTCAGGCTAGGGGGATGCCAGGTACATCTGGCTGCACCAGCTGGTACCCTGCACCAAAATATACAGGCAGAGGTGCACATGTCTACGCTTGTCGAAAAAGCAATGGCTGCAGAGGTTTCAATTTGCCAGGGAAGGTGTGACCGAGTTATACCACATCCTGCAAGCAGATCTGCAGCCAAATTCCACCATAGATATGGCAATGCCAGTGGCTATAACAGCACTCGATTTTATTCATCAGGATTATTTCAAGCTACTACTGGTAACATCGCAAATATAAGCCAATCAGGAGCACACAATGTTTGAAGCAAGTCACACATGCACTGCTCGTTTGAACTGCCCAGTTAATAACATTCCCCAAGACATCGGACATCAGCATGAGGGGGCTGTGCAATTTTACAGAGTGCCAGGCTTCCTGAAGGACATGGGGTTACAGATTGCATCACATGACTTTTGCAAAATGGCATAACCTGCAGGAATACGAAAGAATTCAACACTGAATGTTCAGCTTATTTGCAACCATGAACACCACATTAAGCAAATCAAGGCAGTTCATATTACCAATATTCAATGCAGAAAAGCTAGACTCAGGGTAGCCCCTGGGCAATCAGGCTATCCTCTGGTGTCATGGCTCTTAACATCTCTGCAGTATCCAAGACAAATCCTGAACACATCTATAATAAGGTGTATTCAGCAAGAGTAATCATCAAGCACACTAGTGACATGTTGAAGCAGTGCTTCAGGTGCTCTAAATCCTAGTCCAATCTTTCTTTGAGATGCTACCTCTGTGAGTTAATAGCAGCCTTTTGGCTTTGAAGTGGTCCTTGCCTCCTGGCAGCTGATTCCTGACATGGACCACTTCTGGAACTATGGAAGCTGCCTGATTTGCATGCTTTCTTGTCACCTATGCAAGCATCGGAGAGGGCTTGGAGAAGGGTCCAGATGCCCCGAGAGACAACGTCAACATCCAATCTAGCCATGCCACTGGGCATTACTTCATCGTGACCACTGATGGAATGGCCCCAATGAGGTCAGTGAAGCTCTCTCTCTGTTATCTAGAAATGATAACCAATTTTGTTGAGGCCAGAAGAAATAGCGAATTCCAATCTGGCACCTCAGGCTTCTATGGTTACAGTCTGAGCATCTGATTGCCCTTAGGCCTCTGGCAAGGGTGGCACAACTGCAGGTATCTCTGCAGCGGCCACAACTGCACTGCATGTTGTGAAATCTTCCTACATTGTTGTACACATGCATTCCTCCGACCAAGCTGCCATCTGCAGCACATGTGGCAAGGGCCCCAATTCCTGCATATATACTAGATACTCTGAAAGCATCCTTTTATAAACAGGACCCATGAGATACAGATCTATAGTCGCATTACCTGAGATGCATCACAAGCTGGCCCCCTTGACAACAAACGCCTCCCCCTCCTGTGGCACTATCAGTTTGTCATGATCATTCGTTTTGTGTATCTCACCCAGTGCACTCCTCCCCTAACACACTATCTCCCAGAATGGATGTATCCCTCCTGGTGCTTGGGAGGGAGGGAAAGAGAGAGTGATAGTATGTGATGTGAAATGGTGACATAGCCAAATGTCCTGGAGCCAAGCTTACTGTCATCTGGCTCATCTAGAGAGAAAACAGGTTACTATAGTGTCCTGTTGAGCAGCTTTCTCATTATGCTTTTAGTAGTGCTTTCCGGCATTAGATGTATATGAAAATAGGATGAGAAGGAAGAGCTAGCAGCTGCTCTCCTACTTCCCTATCTTCAGCATACTCAATGGCCTCCCTTCCAACAATTGCGAGGGTATCTTCCTCATACAGTCTTAGCACTCTAAAGTTTGGTGTTCTGCCACCTGTCATTGGTCACTCATGGTTGTTATAGTCTGGTCTTATCCTGCAAGGAGAGTAAAAGAAATGAGAAGATGCAATTGTTGTGATGATGCTGTAAAACTGGAGAATCAGGATGCACCCCATGTTAGGTGTGACGACATCTACATGCAATATCAGGTGCATTAGATGGGAAGATTCTTTTGTGCTGAATGCTTGTAAGGACATGAGTGAAGGAACACTTCCAGGTGAAGGACTGGAGCATAAAAGGCAGCCCTCTGTCTTATGGACATTCATAGTAAGGTTTTAAAGTTCGTTAAGTGTGAGGGGGAGATAATTCTAAGTGCCATACAACTTTATACAATATAAATGCAAGGTCAGATGGTAGGTTTTCCAACCTTGGCTGCCCTAGTAAGGTCACTGAATTTTTCTTGCACTCTTCCATATGCACAGTGGTGTGGAGGAGGCATTAATGCTGGTTGTAGCTTCCTCCTATTCCCCTGGATGCTCCTCCTGGGGGCCTCTGGTGCTCACTGCCAAAGAAGGATCACCTCCCTCTGTCTCATTTCCTTAAGAATTTCTACCACCTCATTGGAGAACCAGGCCGCTCTTTTGGCTTCTCCACTCGTTCCAGAAATATTTTCACAAGAAATTTAAATTCTGCAGCAACACACCATATCCCACTCCTCAATGAGCAAAATCCCAAGATGCTTGGAAATTTCCTCTCATATTACATTTAGGTTGATCGTAGAATTTCCCACTGGGTCAGCACACTACATGTGCAGCAGATGCGATTTACACACAGCCGATTGAAAAATCTACATTCCAACGTCCTGGCAAAAGAACACAATTAACGCCTTTTCTTGCTTGGGGGAAATACCTTGAATTGTAACAGGGTGAGTGACCATCTCAGATTTTTCCTTTTCTCATAAACAACTGAATGAAAAGTCTCTCAAGGGACAGGTGACCCTCTGATTTAAAAAAAATCATACTTTAAATGGAGTATAAAGAGCAAAGTCAAAACTGGTGACAACTACCGAATTTTATTACTGTAACTTAACACTACTAACATTGAACCGAAATGGTTTCTAAATAGGTTTTTCTAAGACCACACTATCTCAATCCAATCCTCAAAACATAAGCAAGGTTTTCTATGACTATATCCCTGCATGGTCAAAATAAAGTTAATCAAAGTGGTTACATAAATACTTAAAATAAGTTTAAAAATGAAATATTAATTTAATAGTCACGCTAAGAAAATGCAGTCCAAGAAATTATCAGTTTTCTATAAGGAAAAGGGATCTTTTTTCTTACAAAATGAGCTAGAGGGCATCTTAACTGCATGCAATGGTGCGGCGCAAAAATGTTTTTGATAAATCAGTACAATAAGCTTTTTGTAGTACTGAGTCTCTGTATTAGATATCTTCATAGGTAATGATCACGTACAATACCTCAAACCGTGAAACAAAATTCAGGAAACAGCTTCAACTTAACTATGTGGTCTGAGGTAAAGGCTCCAGCCCACTTTATAAACTAAGCAGATCAGCCAGAAAGATGTGATATAATCAGGGCAGCTACACACGTGGTAAACAATACTGAATCTGTCCTAATATCATTTTGCAGTTTGTAACAAGCGTTTGTCCATTCAGTATGAACTAAGAAGAAATCTTTGTTGCAAGAATGCTTTGCCAGTGCTTAGAGGACTAAAGGCCTTTCCAGTTGCTGCAAATTAATTTTTGTTACCAAATACACACTTAATTATCACAGGACATAGAGTACGGCCTTATAAGTCGGATTCTGGGAGTCCAGCATCCATGTTGTTAAATCCAGTTTTGTAGATACAGTTTTACCTAGGTCTGTGACCTGGCTCCTTGAATCTGGCTTAAAAGACCAACATAAAAGTAACTATGAGAAGATTACAAAATCTGTTTTTACTTGGAATAATCCTAGACACATGGGATCCCTATTACTGTACTCAAGCCCTGGCACTGCTGAGTCCTAATATATAACAGGGCCCCACTAAAAATCCATGGGGTAGAAATTGGTATGTGCTGTGCCCATTTTTCAGGCCTAAAATGGGCACAAAGTATATCAATTTAGCAGTGAGGCGACCTGGGCCCAATCTGCACAGGCATTGGTCCCAGCTGCTAAATTTGTGGGGCCCATTTTTTAGGCGACCCGGGCAGACACCTAAAACAAGTGCAAGGCCCCTTGAATATGTAAATTAGGAGACCAACACTTGTCAAAGGATCCCTTTCACAAATTGGTCACCTCATGAGCGGGTCAGGCATTGGGCCTGTCCCGTTCAGGATTCTTCAGTGGCCTTTGTGGCTGCCAACCAAAGATAAGTTTTTGAAATTTATTTTTCTCAGGAGCACTCCACCGAATCCACAATCAATCTCCCTTAGCCTGCTCCAACCCCCACCCCCAATCCCGGGACTTACCCGAGAGCCACTGTGGTAAAGCAGGTGGCCCACAATTAGTTTCTCCTATGGAGCAAGCTGCCAGTGGAAGCGCATTCCGCACCAGCAGCTCGCCAATTTCTACTGATCTGAAAGAAAACAGACCTGGACTAATTTCTACCCTCACTGTCTCATAGGTTTTATTTTTTACAATTAATTGTCAAAATAATATTGCAGTTCTCAAATAGTTACAAGTTAAGTGTCCACTACCTACTGATTCTCAGGACTGGTACTAGCTAGACATGAAACAGGTCCCGCTATCTTGTTCACTGAATTTTTATAAACCAACACGCCACCCTAATCTCAAAACATTTAACAATGGACATACAAAAAAAAAGTTGTCTCACCAGATTGATTCTTGATTACCAGAGAAGCAGCATTGGTACCCAATAATCTCTCCAGCTAGGTGGGCTGGTCTCTTTCAAGTAGGAAAAATCAAGATGCTGAAAAATCACAGTTGTGACACATGCAAGGAAATTAAGTGAAATCAGCGTGTGATGGAAAACATTCGATCTAAATGCGAATCAAGATGGTTTCAAGGGTAAGCTTACAGTTGCAGTACTAGTGGGCAAAAACTGCAGACTTTGGACATTTTCAATGTCCAACATGCATTCTTTAAAGCACAATAACTAGCTGTACAGTATATTTTATATTCACTGATTTTGAACATTATCTGGTGCTGGAAGGTGGGATTAGAATGGGCACCTGGTTGTTCTTCGAGCCGGCGCGGACACGATGGGCCGAATGGCCCCCTTCTGTGCTGTATCTTTTCTATGGTTCTATGAACATTATCTAGAATGATTATTGAAAAGTTGCTGTTTACTAGTTTGACATTAACATAGCGTATAGCAGAAATCTTAGAGGCAATTAGAAGCATTAGTAGATTCTACCAAAACAGAACCAAAACTCTGTTTTGCATACAAACATGCAGGCAAATGTAATTTGTTCCACACCACTTGGACAATTGTGTCAACTATACATTTCCACTAAAAGGCCTGCTTTATGGAGCAATGTACTGTGGCAAATTTGCATGATGCAGGTTCATGCATATAATAAGTCATATATAGAACCAATCACAGTCATGCCATCATGAGGAGGCAGCAAGTGGAGGAAGGCAGAATCACAGAAATAGATTGGGCGTTCTTGTCAGCTACCGTTATACAGCATTAGGAAAAGGCCAGACAATAAGTTTCCTCTTTGCTGTCAAGGGGTGGTGTATTTTATGGGGACTCTACTGATGGGGAAAAGAAAAACATTTTTACAAAATAAATATACATTTTTCCTTTCATCTCCTTCAGAGTTAAAAATTGATCAAAAGTTCTTCTTAAATTTTAATTGAACTATAATAACTGTTATATGAGGTGGACCTATTAATGCACTGCATCTGCAATCAAAAGCTATTAAATAAACCAGTCACACTTCTGTTACAAAGTTCAAAGATTGGCTATCTGTTGTCTCCATTGATAAATACAACAACTGGTATGGGACTAAGTTATTTGATCATTCATCAATGCTGAGTTAGTTGGTCTTAGTCAAGTGGTGGTGGAGATGCTTCAACTCGTCTCTATACCCTTGAGGTTAGGGAGGAGGATTAAGAATTAAACCATGGTTCTTGCTCCTGATTACTATCCATTGATTTCTGTTGATATGTGTGCATACACGGACATTGGGTGAAGATAGGATTCTGCTTGGATGCGTATACCCTGACTAGCCTGCTGATAATGTTTACTCACACGTTACAAGTAGGCAGTTCTGCAAGATGCCAAATCACTGGCAATTTCGGGGGGGAAGAGAAGATTGAGCAAAAAGTGTCAAATATTATTGTAAACTAGCATAAAACAATAAACCAAATATATTAAGTTGTGTGGAAAGATTTTAAATAAACTAGCAGATTTCCTGCAGCGTTGCTCAGCGAGTCAAAAAATATACTGTTTTATAACGATAGGGTTAGCATCAAAGTGTGATCGGAAGAAAGTACGTGGTATACACAACGATTTTAATATATATATGAATAGATGGTCGATAGTGAAAATGTACAGTCAGCAAAACTGTTAGTATGGACAGTGTTCCTAAAATCAAGTAACAGTAGTTGATGCACTTTTGAAATTCATTAAATATGCCTTAATTTACCTGTCTTCAATCCCAAAATTGTAAACACAAATGAAAGTTGCTTATTTTTGTGCAATAAAGTATCATCTGTTTTGTAGTGGAGAATTGTTTCCAATTGCACATAAGGATGTGCCAGTGGGACCTGATAAGGCTTAATCTTCAATTTGCAGATAAGGGATGGTGGTGGGTTCAAAGTAAGGCTTAAGCTTCAGATTTAAAACAGTGATGTCCAAAGTATTTTCCCCCCAAGCCCATCTGGCTTCCTGCAGAAACTTTGTTTTCTTTTATAAGTTAAATAGAGATCACCAGGAATTTCTTTGGGGGTTCTCCTGATCGACTGCTGTAACATCGGTAGAAACTCAATTTATGCAGTTTTTCTGGAGTTTCTGCCGAACTTACGGCAGCCGATTGGGTGAAACCCCGAGGAAATTCCCAGTGAAATGTCAAGGACTCATAGGCTACAATGCAGCCCACGAGATAAAAACACATTTTCAATCCAAATTCACCGATCTGTTAGAATGATAAAACACTAGCATTACTTGCAATTTGGCACACTATCCTTGAAAATAATTTCATATTTCACATTCATTACGTGTACATCTAAAATCTCTCTCAAAGTTACCCAACATCTGATTTATCTAGAGTTTGACAGATACAGTGAGGCATGGCTGAAAAGGTGCATGTGTATCTGTTTCTTAAATTTATTTTTGTTTCTAGTGTTTCATCAGCACTGGTTGTTTAAGTATTTTCCAATTGGAACACAAAGAGGTCATTTTGAAACCTGTGCAAAGATAATGAAAAGAAAAATGACTATAAAAACAAGCTACAAAACTAATGGAGTACAATACCACTCAATATTTTAAACAGACATGAGGTAGTTCTGTTGTATTGGAGAAAGGTGAAAGTATTATAATTGCTATTCTAAAACACGCACTGTTTCACTTTATAACATTAAATAAGAGAACGTCCTCTCAGAAAATAAAAAGAGATCATTCCATCACAGAGGAGCATGTACCTAAAATACTAGGCACAGGAACCTGGTAACTGATCTCGGGCTCTATATTGACCCAGTGGTGTGAAAGGATCCTTGGTAGTTGTGGTAATAGGCACTCGTAGAGTGTGTAATTGCAGGCTTCACCCCAGTATTTGGGAAAGTCGGTAGTGTGTTAACGATTATGGACATAAGTCTTTCTCAGATGCTGAGGTAGTAGTGATACTAGAGGCAATGAATTGATGGGCAGTGGCTTCCTCGCCTGAGAGCAAAGGCTGGCATCTATCTGTGCTGTTCAGACATGTCGATTCCAAGCTTCTGTTTTTTAAAGTGAAACCATTAACTGAGCTTTGCCAACTCTCATTGCTCTGAAAGCCATTGGTGAGCCCATGAGATTCAACTGTCTTCATTTTGCTACTTTTAGTTGTAGAATGTAACAATGAGTTGTCATGTGTCTCAGTGACATCCCTGTGCTTTCCTGCATCGATGCAATTCATCACTTCATTTGCAACAGGAGACAAAGAATTCTGGTAAATCTCAACTGGCTGACTCTCTTTAGCAAGCAAAGCAAGCATACACTTGTTCTGAAGATCTTCTTCATTGCAGTCTTCAGCTGGTACAACAGCAGTGCACTCACTCTCAAGGTTCTCCTTACTCTTCCAGTCTTCAGCGGATAACATAGGAATATACTCACTCTGAAGATCTTCAGTGGATAAAGCAGAGATGGACTTACTCTGAAGATCTTCCTTACTCTGCCAATCCTGGTCCTCACAAGTGAAGTTTCTTTCTGATGCTGATAATTCAGAATGAACAATAACCTCAGCTTCAACACGATTAATCCCCGAAGGAGGGTTTTCCTTCCTTGCTGCACCCTGTTTGGGAATTTTTAAAAAAACACTTTACTATTTGGATTCTTCCAATTGCTATGTGAAAGATTCAGATACTCATTCAGGTAACATCATGGCTTATAACTGGATAATTGATTTGGCACAGCACAACATGACAACCTGCAACAAATTCCTTGAATTTCTATTGTTACTGCATTATTGTATCATTGCTGCTCAAGTCCCACAAGCAATGAAAATGCCACTTCTGAGTGACAATAAATCACTTTCCCTACTTATATGACAAACAAGCTAAATTGAGTTTAGCTTCATAAGAAGCATAGGAATTGCTACACGAATAAAGGCCAAGGTCCATTTAGTTTGCCTTCTAACATCCTAATACAACGATAATGGATTTGTTGACTAATCATAGCAATCTTGATCTCAGTCTCCAACAGGCCCAGACAATAGGTGAGGAAAATCCCAGTGGTGGAAAGCTTTGGGAACCATAGGTCCAAAATCCCTGTTCTTCCCAAGCATGCTACACGCTTCCATGTCATTTCACCAAAAAACCTAAATATCTATAATCACTGTGTTAACATTATGCAACTGGGAATTTGCCAGAGAAACCCAAATGCCCAATCACCTCTGAAAATGCCAGATCAATTTTATACTACTGTCACAAATATGCAGCACTCAAGACTTTCATCCATGAGTGAGGTTTTGACAAAACGTATACAGGCTTCGTCGTACAGCTTCTGTGTTTTATAAATTTTCAGTGCTACATCTAATTAAGTGCATCTCAAAGCTTTGATATTGAAACAAGCAAAATATAAAAGACTATCTATCTGGTATGTCTTTTTCATTCTGGATTCTCTCTCCCTCCCTCCTTAAATAGGAATGACATTTACAATTTTCTAATCCAAAGATAAATTCCTGAATCTAGAGCGCTTTGGAAACTAACGCATCTGCAATTTCCTGACCTATTTCTTTTAATACTCACCAATGGAAATGTTAAACATTTTGGTGCCAGTAAAAAGGAGGGAGAATACAGATAATTACAGACCCGTCAGTTTAATGTGAGCTGTGGGGAGGTCTCTGGAATCTATTAGAGACTGAGTGACTGAGCACTTGGACAAGTATGAGCTGATCAGCGAGGAGTCAGCATGGATTTGTGAACCGTAGGTTATGTCTGACTAATCTAGTTGATTTTTTTTTGCAAATGGTAGATAAGGGATTGTCAATGGAAAATGTCTCCATGGACTTCTAGAATGCATTTGATAAGGTTCTGCACAAGATGATCAGCAAAAATGAAAGCACACGGAATTGGAGGTAACCTTGTGGCATGGGTTAGTAATTGGTTGGGTAGATACAGTGAAACTATTTCCTTTGATGGGAGAATCCAAAACATGAGGGCATGTTTTCACACAATGGGTAGTGAAAATCTGGATCTCCCACCCCAAAAGGCTGTGGGTGCTGGGTCAATTGAACTTTTCACGATTGACATCAATAGATTTGTGTTAGGTAAAAGTATCAAGGGACATGGAGAAGAGGCAGGTAAATGGAGTTGAAGAACAGATCAGCCATGATCAAACTGAATGGTAGAACAGGCTTGAGGGGCTGAATGGCCTATTCCTGTTCCTGAGTTATAAAATGTTACTATCTAAAGCACATTGTATTCACTCCCATAAAGTACAGATGCCATTAATTTCCAGGGAGGTTCTCCCGATCATATGCTGTAACTTCAGCAGAAACCCTGAAGAAATTGCATAAAAGTTGTTAGTAACGTTTTTGCGGATCTTCCACCAAAGTTACAGCAGGTGATATGGGGAACCCCGCGGAAATTCAATCCCAGAACTTTTAACTTTATGCTCCTGTTACAGTCAATGTTTATTGCAGGATTCTCTGCTGTCAATGGATACAAGTGCATTGGAACATTATGCATCCCACTTTGCTTTTATAGGGGTAGCAAACATGCAATCCTTCAAGGCTTCTTAAATAGCCAAAGATGGCCTAAAGGTCCACTGTTTAACTTTTAAGTATAGTAATTATTCTTTCAATAATAGCACATACCATGGAAGAAAACAAAGGGTCATATTTTTGGTTTAATGGAGGAAAGCAATCTAAGCTTGAATTTTATGCAGTTAAAAAAACAAACTATGGGTGTAGTGCAAGAAAAAAAAGGTGCACTTTTAAGACACAGATTTCAAGGTTGGGGTGGCATGCTCAAAGCACAGGATCGAAATATATGATGTCACAACCTTGAATCTTATAAGGACATGGCTAAATTTGCCTTTCCAACTGAGAAAATTGAAAGACACCTGCTTTCTACAATCAGTACACCTAAGTGACCTATCTTTCCCTTTCCATTTCCTACAAGTGCTAATCTTTAGTTCTTTTGATTCAAGAGCTATCTGCAGGAGGTTCAGTTATGAGTCAGCAGATACCTTTTCCACTAGAACACAACAGAAGCACCTTCCATTGGTTTTTTAAAAAAGAAACACCACAACACTGATGCATTTTTGTCCAACAAACAAGGTGTATACATATATGCAGAAACTGACATCTAGAACTCTTCAATCATAGCTCAAGATAAAAGGGATTTAATTATTTCCACTATTCAAATATGCTTAGTTGTTTTCTACAGATGACATCTCTTTGGTCACAGCAGCACAGTGTGACCAGTATGCAGGGGGGCGGGGGAGGGAAGGGGGAGGGGGAGGAGATGAATAGTACTTGTCCCTTTGGTGCATTTCCATTTAGTCAACTGGTCTGACTTTAGGCCAATCCGAGGAGCATAATCAACTCAACTCCACAACCTCAAGCCTGCTCTATTTCCCACCCTGGAACGGTTTCTACATTTTTACCATGACAACTACTTGCTTTCAAGATACTTGTTGAAATGACCTTTTCTGAAGAAAACAATAAGGAGCTGAGTTAGGAATAATCAATTACATACCATAATACTGTCAAAAACAAAGTTTCCTTGTAGGTCATCTTCACTGGTACCAGGGTTAAGCCTCAGTGCTCCATTAATCTTGCAGGCTGAATCTGGTAGGATTGCACTGCTATAGCAAATTGCATCATTTGCCCACTTCTGATGAACAGAGCCATTCCAGGCAGGCTTTTTGGAGGGTAGGGTGGAGGGGGGAAGGTGGAGGGGGGAGAGAGAAGAAAAAAAATTCACCACTCACCAAAAATTAAATAACTAAAAAGAAAAATCCACGAAAGATTCTGAAAAATTGCATCTCTAGTAACTGTAAATTCCTCATGTTAAATTTAAGTTAAAAATTTACCTGGTGACATATTAGATGTTCTTATATCCCCGTTTCCCTTGACAAGGACTTTCAAATTTTCCTATATTCGTTTTTTCTCTTACCAAATAAAAACTGTTCTTCAATTTTATTAAAGGAAAAGTATCCTAAACTATGAAAACTGAGCACCTACAAATGTGAGGTCCCGAGAAGGTATCAGTCGAAATTTTCCTTAAGTACTAAAAAAAAAATCAGTTCTCTAAAAATCTGTGAGAAATTGCAATATGCAGATCTTGCAGACTGTTAACTGGAAACTCTGACAACCAAATAAGGGCAGATTCTGAAACTTAAGCATTTTGCGTTTGTTCCTTATGTCTCCGTGAACCACCTTGGAACATTTTTCTACGTTAAAGGCACCATATAAATGCAAGTTGTTGTTTAGAATAGCCTGGGTACTACTCTAAGTTTGAAAGCAAGTGTCCTGGTAGACTTTTCCTTGGACATAGAACTGGAAGAAAGTGTGTATTTTTAGACACATGCAAATAGGTACTTGTGGTCCACTTAGTCTAACCAGTCTCCTCAATACGCTGCTTGAATAATTTGTGTCACTACGTTTTTTGACCTACTCCATCTTGTTTGTTCAAAAGGTGCAGTTCTTGGTCCAAGGAAGAATGGGGACTAGAAGGTCCGAGAAATAAAATCTCTTCTCTTCTGTTCGTAGACTGCTGGCAGGTATGCAAGCCATGTTGCTGGAGATACTTTTCACTAGGAAGGCTCTCTTCGTTGAGCAGGCGGAAGATCTGGTGGATGATTATATAAAAAAGTTCATTCTGTGCAAAAGCTCTGTGGTGGACCTATTTCTTAGAATCATAGAAGTTTACAACACGGAAACAGGCCCTTCGGCCCAACATGTCCATGTCGCCCAGTTTATACCACTAAGCTAGTCCCAATTGCCTGCACTTGGCCCATATCCCTCTATACCCATCTTACCCATGTAACTGTCCAAATGCTTTTTAAAAGACAAAATTGTACCCGCCTCTACTACTGCCTCTGGCAGCTCGTTCCAGACACTCACCACCCTTTGAGTGAAAAAATTGCCCCTCTGGACCCTTTTGTATCTCTCCCCTCTCACCTTAAATCTATGCCCCCTCGTTATAGACTCCCCTACCTTTGGGGAAAGATTTTGACTATCGACCTTATCTATGCCCCTCATTATTTTATAGACTTCTATAAGATCACCCCTAAACCTCCTACTCTCCAGGGAAAAAAGTCTCAGTCTATCCAACCTCTCCCTATAAGTCAAACCATCAAGTCCTGGTAGCATCCTAGTAAATCTTTTCTGCACCCTTTCTAGTTTAATAATATCCTTTCTATAATAGGGTGACCAGAACTGTACACAGTATTCCAAGTGTGGCCTTACTAATGTCTTGTACAACTTCAACAAGACATCCCAACTCCTGTATTCAATGTTCTGACCAATGAAACCAAGCATGCTGAATGCCTTCTTCACCACCCTATCCACCTGTGACTCCACTTTCAAGGAGCTATGAACCTGTACTCCTAGATCTCTTTGTTCTATAACTCTCCCCAACGCCCTACCATTAACGGAGTAGGTCCTGGCCCGATTCGATCTACCAAAATGCATCACCTCACATTTATCTAAATTAATCTCCATCTGCCATTCATCGGCCCACTGGCCCAATTTATCAAGATCCCGTTGCAATCCTAGATAACCTTCTTCACTGTCCACAATGCCACCAATCTTGGTGTCATCTGCAAACTTACTAACCATGCCTCCTAAATTCTCATCCAAATCATTAATATAAATAACAAATAACAGCGGACCCAGCACCGATCCCTGAGGCACACCGCTGGTCACAGGCCTCCAGTTTGAAAAACAACCCTCTACAAGCACCCTCTGTCTTCTGTCGTCAATCCAATTTTGTATCCAATTGGCTACCTCACCTTGGATCCCGTGAGATTTAACCTTATGTAACAACCTACCATGCGGTACCTTGTCAAAGGCTTTGCTAAAGTCCATGTAGACCACGTCTACTGCACAGCCCTCATCTATCTTCTTGGTTACCCTTCAAAAAACTCAATCAAATTCGTGAGACATGATTTTCCACTCACAAAACCATGCTGACTGTTCCTGATCAGTCCCTGCCTCTCCAAATGCCTGTAGATCCTGTCCCTCAGAATACCCTCTAACAACTTACCCACTACAGATGTCAGGCTCACTGGTCTGTAGTTCCCAGGCTTTTCCCTGCCGCCCTTCTTAAACAAAGGCACAACATTTGCTACCCTCCAATCTTCAGGCACCTCACCTGTAGCTGTCGATGATTCAAATATCTCTGCTAGGGGACCCGCAATTTCCTCCCTAACCTCCCATAACGTCCTGGGATACATTTCATCAGGTCCCGGAGATTTATCTACCTTGATGCGCGTTAAGACTTCCAGCACCTCCCTCTCTGTAATATGTACACTCCTCAAGACATCACTATTTATTTCCCCAAGTTCCCTAACATCCATGCCTTTCTCAACCGTAAATACTGATGTGAAATATTCATTTAGGATCTCACCCATCTCTTGTGGTTCCGCACATAGATGACCTTGTTACTCTTTTGCCCTTTATGTATTTGTAGAAGCTCTTTGGATTCTCCTTTGCCTTATCTGCCAAAGCAATCTCATGTCCCCTTTTTGCCCTCCTGATTTCTCTCTTAACTCTACTCCGGCAATCTCTATACTCTTCAAGGGATCCACTTGATCCCAGCTGCCTATGCATGTCATATGCCTCCTTCTTCTTTTTGACTAGGTCCTCAATCTCCCGAGTCATCCAAGGTTCCCTACTTCTACCAGCCTTGCCCTTCACTTTATAAGGAATGTGCTTACCCTGAACCCTGGTTAACACACTTTTGAAAGCCTCCCACTTACCAGACGTCCCTTTGCCTGCCAACAGACTCTCCCTATCAACTTCTGAAAGTTCCTGTCTAATACCATCAAAATTGGCCTTTCCCCAATTTAGAATTTTAACTTTTGGGCCAGACCTATCATTCTCCATAGCTATCTTAAAACTAATGGAATTATGATCACTGGTCCCAAAGTGATCCCTCACTAACACTTCTGTCACCTGCCCTTCCTTATTTCCCAAGAGGAGGTCAAGTTTTGCCCCCTCTCTAGTCGGGCCATCCACATACTGAATGAGAAATTCCTCCTGAATACACTCAACAAATTTCTCTCCATCCAAGCCCCTAATGCTATGGCTGTCCCAGTCAATGTTGGGAAAGTTAAAGTCCCCTACTATTTTTCTTGCAGCTGTCCCCTACTATTTTTCTTGCAGCTGTCTGTAATCTCCTTACGTATTTGCTCCTCAATTTCCCGTTGACTATTTGGGGGTCTGTAGTACAATCCTATCAAAGTTATCTCTCCCTTCTTATTTTTCAGTTCTACCCATATAGACTCAGTGGGTGAACCCTCGGATATATCCCCTCTCACTACTGCCGTGATGTTCTCCCTAATCAAGAACGCAACTCCCCCTCCTCTCTTACCTCTTGCTCTATCTTTCCTATAGCATCTGTACCCTGGAACATTGAGCTGCCAGTCCTGCCCCTCCCTTAGCCATGTTTCAGTAATAGCTATAACATCCCAGTCCCATGTACCCATTCATGCCCTGAGTTCATCTGCCTTGCCCATCAGACTTCTTGCATTGAAATAAATGCAGTTTAATCTAGACTTCCCTTGGTCTTTGCCCTGCTTTCTCAGACCATCTGTCCGGTCATGTTTTATACACTCTCCCTTACTGCCTTCTGAAAGAATTATTCACGTCTAAGATCCTGAGTTTAGGAATCTTGACTCATTTTAAAAGGTCACCCAGGTGGATAGTTTCTATGGCTCAGAGATTAACAGGATGATCCTCCCCTATTCCACAGCTCTAACTGGCTCCCTAGAGTTCCCTTGCAAAATGAAGAGTGCATCCACTGCCAGGATGATGGTGCAGGAGTCACATTAGAAAGTCTCATTCTAGCTATTACCTGGTGGGAGTAGACTCAGCATAAAATAAGGAGTGGGGCTGCTGAGTATCCTGACTCTTTGGAGTGAAGCATATCTTGTCGTACCATGTGTAGAATGGTTTCAAGGTTTTGTTTGTGTTTCTTACAAGCCACCGACATAACATCCACCTGCTCATTGAAGGAGGTCTTACCAGTGAAGGGAATCTCTAGCAAGTTTGCCTGTGTGTCTAGAAATAGACCAGAAATATACAGTGCATGAACTAATAGCAAGTACATGGGGTAGGGGCTCATGTTATGCTTGGAGCAAAGTTACAAATTTTGAGATGCATGACGAAAAGTAACTTGTTGCATTTTCAGCAAAGTTTGAAGGTCAAGGGTGGCATACCTATGGGCATAAAACAATTGGTAAATGAAAGCAAACATTTTCTTAGAAGAGAAAGACAGGACAATTTCATCACCAGAGTGCTGATGGATTGAGGATAGAAAAAGATCCTTTAATACCTTATGGGCAGGGAGGATTAGGATTACATCTGCAATATTATGGTGTAAAAAATCTTTAAAAGTGTTGTTCTCTTGATTCTCCATTTTAGTTTCCTGAGCTAACTCTTCATGTTATATGGGAGATAGGTGAAACAAAAGAAAAAGGAAAATAATCAATTCCTCAGCAATGTCCTCTCTTCTCTGATAAAAACAGACGCACACTGCGATCTTATGGAGTGCCATTGACAGCTGACCCCTGATCTCCAATTCCATATACTTCCGTATATATTCATAAGATGATTTAAAATGACAGAAAATACCTTTAATTTTATTTGAATGTCATCATCTGGAAGACTGGCATCCATAAAGATTTGCACTTCAGTGAGTTCAGTTATCTCAGTAAGTGGCATGGACAGATCTTCAGCCGGAGTAGACATTAGTGTTTCAAGCTCATGTGCATTGGGAAGGGAAATATTGTGAGTTGAGGAAGCTTTCCTTGCCCTGCGGTAGTGAGCATGTTCAGATGTCAGGTGGGAATTAGGGCCTGAGGAACTTTCTCTGTCAATGAAGAGATATGTAACATTAGCCATTTGTACCTTTCTACTTAAGCATCAACTAAATAACAAAACCAATTGTTGAAAGATTACTTATTAACCTGTGTGTCAAGAGCTGCCTTTCTTCACTAATGGGACTTTGGTTACAACAAAATAGAACCCATGAAAAATATGTTTCACTTTTAAAGTTTATGCATTCTAACAGGGTGGCATTACCATGGCCAGGCTCTTACATGCTGTGCCATAGTAGTAAACTCAAGTCAGTGCCTTTGATTCATGTGAAGTGAGTTAACATTCTCAACTATGCCACAGTTGAGAAATACAGAAAAGTGTCTTACGGAGAAAAAAACCTAATAGGGAGGAAAAACAGAGACTCATCCAAAGCAGCTCTTGTAATTTTCTTATACTTGCTCTTGCCTCAGCATAGGAAGAAGCTCGAGAACATGTTGTCCATGCACGTTTCTCATTCATTAATAACACACAAGCTGGAGAAACCAGAGAGGGGTATGGTGGAAAAAAATAATCATATTCAGGATAATCTTCATGAGCAGCTTCAGAGAAAAGGAAATTAAATTCTAACCAAGGTTTTTCTCAGATTAAGTTGTGCAGTGTGTTACAACAATGGTCCTTCACCTCTGGAACCCGAGTCAGACTAGTGGATTAAAAGTCTCTGGCAATTCTCAGAGTCCCAAGTAAAACATGTCTTAACTCAGTACCTAAATGAGTGCGGTTCCACAGCACAAAGCTATGCACAATTAAAGTGGTGCTTTCATTCAGAGCCCACAAGAATGGCTGATTTGCAACGTGCAGTGGGCTTGCTATTGTGTGACTGGGCTCAAGTCATGACGACGACGGGGGTGGGGAGGGGGAGAGAGGGAGGAGGATGGAGAGATTTTTCTCCACTATTTGTAGCAAAATCATAAACTTGCTCTTTATACTTTCATTTATGATTTGCTATAAAGAGAGCAAAAGGAAACCTTCTCCAATAATGGAATAATACTTCAGCTGCATTATACTTGACTTGCAAGCAAAACGCAGATAACTGAACATTTCCATTCCCCAGTACTGACATTGTGCATCTTGATGAGCATGAAGATTTACTTCAAATAAAAATGAAAAAAAAAATCCATGTCATTTTATATAATATTTAAGCACAAAAATAGAGTTAATAATATTTAACACTGATCTGCACAGTAACAGAATAATTGTGGAGTCATCATTCAGTTGTACAGATTTCCTATTGTAAACTGAGGCCTGTACAATAATACGCTAAATTAATTATCTGATACACACTAACAGTACAAACATATCACTGGAATTTTTCACTGATACATACTAACACCGTCTGAACACTTTGCTGCAGATTAATTATCCAAAATGAATAACAGTACAAATACATTAGGTTGTACTAAGCTCTTTACCTCCGCTTATTGTTGCAGAAACTGGCACAGATGCAGAAGAGAATGCAAAGCAGCCCAAGACAGACACCCACAATGATGCCCGTCACAGAATGTACATCAAGAAGATCGTGCAGCCCTGAAAGCAAAAGAAAACGGTCAGTAGCCTGTCACTTCTGTAATGTGCATCAGTGATTACAAAATTCAAAGTGTACGTCATCATGCCAGCAATGTAATTAGCACACTCCTTACTCAAGTACTCAGAGCTTTAAAGCACACATATCTCCATTTAATTCCATGAAAGGAGCTTTGTTAGGTTTAATATTCTCACACATTTCATTGCAGTTTAATGTTTTGTGGAAAATCAAACACTTCACCACTTTAGGTAGCAGATTAATGACCTCCAGTTTCAACTTGCTGAATGTTACATCATTCATTCTGCGACGTTTCAGCAGGCAGAGGGCAGCGTGAGCGTTATTAATATTCATCAGCCTAGTTCTCATTCCACTACAACACAGCCTGACATTTCTTAGCAGGATATTTCATTTATAACAACATTTGTTAAAAGGATATAATGGCCTGGGCTTTCCTCTTCCTGCCCCAGGAAGGTTGGGGCCGGACTTCCGGCCACTGCCCCGACCTAGTCTTAATCCGACATTTTCTTGGGTCAGGGGTCATTATGTATGCGGGGCAACTCCTGGTGACATCCCTGCCAACAAGTAGGAGCCTACCACGGCAAGAGCAGAAAATTCTGCTGGTGCTGCAGTAAGGCTGCTGGTGCAATGCTAAAAGAGCCAAGAGGCCACTTAAAGGGACAGAAGAGCAATGAAGTCTAGATCCAATTTTTTTTTAAATTGAAGGCCTCTGCTGAGACTGGAGCCATCAAGAGGTGAGAGGCTGGGGTGAAACAGAGTTTAATATTCTGGATACATGTTAAATGAGGTAGAAGATCAGCCATGATCTTATTGAATGGCGGAGCAGGCTCGAGGGGCCGTATGGCCTACTCCTGCTCCTATTTCTTATGTTCTTAGACTTCGGGGCCTTCCTAGCGCTACCCCAAGGAGTAAAGCCAGTCTTCTCCTGGAACCGATGGCAAGAGGGGTGGATCAGAATGACCACTTGGTTAAGGTACTGGAAGGTGATGGGTGCCCATGGAACATGCCCCAGCAAGGAGTCAAAACCTTCGGGAAAATAGGGGAAGGGAGAACATTGGTAAGAAAAGAAAGATTGAAACATGTTTTTTAAAAATTTAGGGATTGATCATGGTGAATCACATAGAACTCTGGTTGATGTATTGAAGGGTAATTTAGCAGTTGTGCTTTTTCACCTATAAGGTCATGGGAACTGAACACGCAAAGGAATAAAAATGCTGCACGGTATGATGCCTCTCAGAGAAACTGCACTGCATCTCAAATGGGTCTACCTGATTGACATTTTCCCTTGGTGCACAAGTACAGTACACTTGACATTGTACATAATAGTGGCTTGACAGAGTATATTTAATTATTCTATGTAGAATATTTGTGTATTTAATGGTGAATTTCAGGCTTATTAATAAAGGTAGTTAACAGTGTACATATGTATTACCACTGTATTTACTAATCTAGATCTGTGCTTTTTTAAAAAAAAGAATGCATATCCAATAATACCAAAGGAGCATAGAAGCTGTCAAAGTTTACCTAATATTCTTTCAGCTAGGGTGTGCACATCTTTTGTCGTGGAGTATGGTCCTGTTCCTACAACTGTCTTTGCACCCATCTTGAAGAAGTAGCGAGTGTCACTCTCTAGTCCCTGCACATCAGTGCTGAAGATGTGCCCTAAGTATAACAAAAACGATCACTGAAGACACTTTCATTGCAAACTTTTACAAACATTCTAACCCCAATCAATATTTTGGGACGTTTCTGTTTTAGAGGCAAAAAGTCATGGTGTTTCTTCATTGAGGGAATACATACTTTGGACACAGACATCTATAAAGTGATTATTCTTCAGCATGTGATCTTATCTTGAACTTGAATGAACACTCACCCCTCCAGTGATGATAGCTCCCATTTTTTACACCTTTAGCCTGGGTGTTCCGAAGTCTCAGGGGTGCATTTACACTATACCTGTAGCATCGGTGCAAAGTAGTTTCACTCTGCGATGCTGCAGTTATAGTGTAAATGCAGGGCCCGACCCAATACCAGGATACAGCGGAATAGACTCTGAAAAAAGGAGTCTTGCTGCATTTCGGAATCATTTCTATTTTTTGCATCCAATTAACAATTCAAGTTTACCATTAAAAAGTTGTAGTTTTGGTTTCGCACCAACACTAATCTTGTGGAGTGTGAATGCATCATAAGATTAACAAACCCTTGGCTCTGTCTCAAATTCAGAGAACATGAAACCAAAACTAGCAGAGCTCACTTGAGATTACAAGATTCTATTTTATTTTTGAGCTGTCACAGAAACAAGAAGTTTCATTTAATAACACACTGTGGACCAAGATCTTATTTTGTGGTTAAAAGGAGACAGCAATTGATCCAAGGCTTCAAAAACAAGATCATGGTTATATAATTTTTTTTTTACTGCTCTTCATTAAACTCATTCCTAGGCACCTGCATCGGTGTGTCTGGTTCTCTCTTTGTATTTTGCTCTAGGCTGTAGATTACAGGCCATTCTCATTATGTTGCTCGATTCGTGGAATCTGCACTAAATTTTCCCTCGTATGTCTGTTGCAGTCTCTGGTTGTTTCCTGATCTATCATAGCCTCATTTTAAACACTTAAAAACTAAACTTTCAAATCGCCGACTGTGACTTTCACAGCTCATTCAAATAACTCAGTCTATTTTTATTGAATCATAGAAATTACAACACAGAAGGTGACTGTTCAGTCCATTGCCTCCTTCAGCTGGAACTATCTACATGAATCCAATTCCCTGTTTTTTCCTCATATTCTTTTATAGAATCATAGAAATTACAGTACAGAAGGAACCAATTTAAGCACAGAAAGGGGACTTAGGATTGTAAAATTAATTTTGTTATCCACATTTGAACAGAATTACCATGCAAGGATGCAATAATTCTCAAGTCACAAGATAGCTGAAACAATTGGAATGGAGGTTTCATTTGAAATTTTTTGCTCCAAAAGCTGAGTTACAAAAGTTGCTTCAAACATCGAGTTCCAGTCTTGTCAGGAGTACCTTATTCAAACAGGAATTTGATACAGTTGGTTCTTGCTATGGAAATATCGTTAGTTCACAGAAAATGTTCTACAGCAAAATGTTTACTGGACAAACAAGCAAATTCCAGAGGTAGAACATAGGTTTGCAAAAACTCTACTGAATACCAGCCTTCTCTAGTAGAAGTGGGGCTGCAGGTGGCTCTAGGATGTCAGCTTGGCTCACTCTCACTGCTGAGAAGATTGTGGGGTCAAGCTCCGCTCCAAGATTTAAGCACATAATCCAGTGTGCAGTACTGAGGGAGTCTTTTCGATGAGATGTTAAAGCAAGGCCCCATCTGTCCATTCAGGATCCCATAGCACCATTCAAAGAAGATTAGGGAGTTCTTCCAGTGCCCTAGCCAACATTCATCCCTCAGCTAACACCACCAAAGCAGATTATCTGGTCACTTATCTCATTTGTTATCTGCAATTTGGCTGTCACATTTGACTACACTTCAAAAGTAATTCAATGGCTGTGAAGTGTTTTAGGACATCCTGAAGACACGAAGGGCATAATATAAATGCAAGTTTTTTTTCTAAATAAAGGAAATTCAAGATTCTTAAGCCTTGATACTAAGATTGATTTTGCTGCCAGTCAACAGAAGGAACTTTATCTGCAACCACAAAGATTCTTTTATGAAGTTACTGATGCATGAGGAGGATTAAAATAATTCTGCACAACAATAATGGATGTGAACACTTTCATATTATCTGATTTGATCGAACAGGGATATTTTCCAATGCAGAGATTAGAAATGAGTTTGTAAAGCAAATAACTTTAAGCACAGATTTGATCTAATTGGAATTGATGTCTAATGAGCCTTGTCCCTTCAATCAAATAAGATCTTAAAATTTTCCATATATTCTTCACGTTGTAATTGTATTGTTATATTGTTATCACTACCACTCCGAAATCATAACACTGGCCATGACATACATCTTGTATGGCACATTCAGTTGCAAGAGAACAAAACATTAGTATTTAATGGGGATACAAAACAAAGTTTTTTGTCTAAAATCATTTTGACTGATTTCCCCAAAACCCACCTTCCTTGGATACTGAATTCCACAGGTCATCAGGCTGTGTGAGATTTGCATTATACAAAATAATGTATTCAACTATAATCCCATTTGGTTCGGTTGGAGGCTGCCACCGAACTCTCACCGAGTAGGCATTAATTGGATTCAACTTCAAGTCCGATGGAGGAGTGGAAGGTTCTGAAAAGAAACAAGATCTATTAAGAAATTAATGTTCACACTTGGATATATTAAAGACAACTTTCAAGAATTTCCACTAATCTATCTTGTGCATGCCAGTGCTCTAATAATGAATGAAGAATGAGTGAGTGAAAAGCAGTTTGGTAGCACAGCCATTTCAATATTAACAAGGTGCTTCAACACATTGTCCCACGGAGTAGTAAGACAAAAAATTCTCTCTCATTTCAGATGGGCCTTTAGTGGCTGACAGAGTAGACGCCAAGGAAATCAGAGTAAGTTACCTCGTTCAGTCTTGTGATCTTTAGCAGCCAGTTGTGGAGAAACCCAAGACTTGGAAGTAGGTCATCTTACCAGAATGATAAAGATCAGAATAGAGATTGTGGTGGTGGGGGAGGGGGAGGGAGGGGAGGACAGTGGGGGGAAGAAAGAGATGGGATGTAAAAAAAATCTTTCAGAATTAAAAAAGAAATGCTTTCAAATTTCCTACCTTCAAGGAGATATTGTATTTCCCATTTTGTCAATCAAAAAGGAGCTTGCTGGAGACCTCATGTCAGATCTCCCAGCAGGAAAAGACTTGCACAGATGATATATCCAATGTTTCTGACTTCAAGCTGCTGCCAATAACCTGAACAGGATTGGCATTTTTTGCAGTTCTGATGTTGATACCCATGCAACAGTAAAATGTTCAGCCCCAACTAGACAATTAAACAAGTTGTTGTCTGGCCCAGAGACCCTTTAAATTACACAAGATGTTTGATTACCTACTACAGTGTTTCATTAGATTCAACCATCTTATTACTGAAAATAAACCTTCAACTGAGTTAATTTTATTTACAAATCTCCAGGGGATTCATTTAACTGGAAGATATACTTTCCAAACTGCAACTGGATTACATGCATAATTGTATTGACAAATTCAATGTGCTAGTGTATTTCTCCTCTAAGTACTGTCAGAAACCTGCACAATGACTTCACAAAATGCATTTTTCTGAATAAAAGATGATTTGTGGGACATTATATTGAAGCACCATTCCGCACAACTTTTTCCCTCTGTGGTTTGTAGCTGACATCTTATGAGAGATAGGTCGTCTAGATTCACTGCAAAAGTGTTATTAGAGAGGTGATCATATAAATCTTGAAACAGTTTTATGATCTTAACTTTCTTGTGCATCTGAAACACAAAATAAAATCTCAGCCAGTCAATTATAAGCAGTAGAAACTCTGGAAAGCCACTAGTAAAATCTAAAGTTTTACCAGTGTGGCTAATTTTGATGTCTTATACCTGATGTGTGCCGGAAAATGGTCAAAGATTGGGTGTACTGAACTGAGAAATTAGGTGGAAATCTGTTCTACCTGATTTCAGCCCCATTCAAATTTCCAGTTGGGTTTGGGGTGGGCGTTGCAAGCTCTCACCTAAAGCAGGCCGGAGCTTAATTTCAGTATTAACAAGGATGTGCCATGCCCTCATTCCATTTTCTGACCAGCAAGCATACTAGATGCCAAGCCCAAAGAACGCCCAGGGTTGCTTCAGGTGGGAACTATTTAAAGGGCTCAGATTCCAAAGGTAATTGTCTTTTGGCCATTTCAGGGATATTGGAATATTTTCTGTTTTATTTCTACTTCAGGCTCTTGTGCTGTATTTACTAGCCAATAGGATTTTCAATGGGAATCTCCTGAGCTGACGTTTAGGATGAGTAGGGATTGAGAGATGCCAGGCTGGTTTAGATGCCCGCGAGGTGTTCCGTGCCTTCCTGCCAGCACCCATAGATGCGTGCATCTTTAGATAGCGGTGAAATTACCTCACTTTGACAGACATCGTGATGGTGGAGCCTTCTTTTCCTAAAAGAAGCTGACCTGCAGATCCCCAGTGGCATCACTATTAGATGTGAAGGCCTGACGAACTTATGATGGAAGGTTCTTCAGAAGCACTCCAATCACAGCATGTCACACTTTACATGGCACTACATGAAAGAATGCATGCCAGAGTGACCACAAGCCAATGTTGCCTAATTGGTTACATATGCCAAGATGACAGCATTTCTGAAAGCTCTGGCACACCTAACTGCTATTTTTGACAGAAAAGACCAGCAGGCCCATACACGAATGATTGTGACGATCTGTTTTCGCAGGACCTAGCTCAGCAAATGCCTGTATCTGCGGCCTGAAGCTTAGCTGCATTTACTTGCAGGCATGAAATTCTGACCTATGGGGATGGTACTGTAGGATGGCACCGAGGGCAACCATTCTAGCTAGTACCTTATATAGAACCAGCTCGACTTCAACAGGCAAAAAGGATTGTGTTCTTGCTGCTCCGTCACTTGTCTGCAGGCTCATACCTGCGCCGAGGGGTCCCTTTCCCTTCATTATTGCCTGTTTAAAAAAAAAAATCCATGTCCCTTCAAACTTGGCCAAGGTTAATGGGTTGAGAGGCCTTTTAAGGCTCTCCAAAAGTTTCCTGAATTTTTGTCACCCTATTGTGACATCCACTTTAATTGTTCCCATTCCTTTAAATTTGCATCTGTCTCTGAATAATTATGCAAATCAACCAGAGAATTGAATGCTATTAGCACTTGACCTTTTGGGTGGGATTTGCATCAGTTCCTAACTATTTAGAACTGAGCTAGGCCTGAAGATGAAAATTGGCCCCAATATCTCTACCGATGTTGGATCCAGTGAGGTGTGCAGGAGACATTAAGCTCAGGGATCGTCAAAAGAAAACTCAGAAGCACTAATTAATTGGCCATCAATAGAGACCCCAGGAAACAATCCCTGTTTAATGTAATGTAAAAACCTTGTACTCACTGTCAGGCAAGGTCGACCCCTCTACAATGGCACTGAAAGGTCCGTCAACACCAATTCCATGGGACTGGACTGCAAATTCGTATCTGGTGTACGGCGTCAGACTAGTGATAAAAATCTCTTCTTCAGAGCTAGAAACAACCAAAAAATTGAGAACTATAAGAGAATTTTAATATGCAAAGTATTCATATAGACACACTATGTAAAGTGATTTTTACACACACACAATACAATAATATAGATTTGATGCCAATGCATTGCTTTTCTATTCTTTGAGCTTTTACATATGTATGAAGTAATGTTTGTTTTTACAGGTGCACAATTATGTGTATTTAATGTTCAGTTCACATATCAAAATTAAATTCTCATATAACCAATGATTGCATCGAGTTCTTTAGCAAATTTGATGATTTTTTTTTTAGGTAAAAAGCTCCATGAATCTTATGCATCTACCACGTTCCTAAGGCACACAACCTAGTACCGATTAATTGCTTGCGTTATAAGACTGCCAGGGAAAAGAGTACTAATGTATCCCAATCTTTTCAAGTTTCCATTTTAAAGCAAATCTTCAATTTCCCTACAGGTAACAAACAATATCTAGATGAATTGCCTGCAACATTACACCTGCTGGCATCTGAAAGAACCACTGCATCTTCTTGAGAATAAACAAGCTCCACTTATTTCTTAGATCATACTGCTGTGTGTACAAGGGGAAAAAAAACTACTCTTGGATTGACACTGATGCATATTAACAACAGAATAGAAATTCTGATGAAGTGTACACACCCGAAACTTCTCAATCTGTCCTTTCTCTTTACAGATGCTGACTGACATGCTGTATATTTCCAGCAATATCAGTTTTATTTTAGATTTATAGTATTTGAAGTTGTCCCTTGTTATTTTTAAAAAGCTCTGCATCTTGCACAAAATAATTTCAGACTGGCTTGAACACTCTTGCCTTAGAAACAATTGAAGAGATACTGCTTTGACAAACCCCGCCAATCGTGTTCGGGCCATCCAAATCTGTTTTGGTCTCCATTGTTAACCATTTTTCATCACAATCCAATGGTATTACGTGCATTATCATAGATCAACTACCTGTTTCATGTAATGAAACAGTAAATTTAAATAGTTTCAAAAAACATCTTAAATATCTTGATTTACTGTTGCCGGTTATGTCAGAAGGCTGTGTATTGGAATATGAGACATTTATTGCTATCTGGTGAATGTGTATACTTAATAATGCCACATAATTATCTAGACTGTTTTGAAGTCTCACCTTCTGAAAATAGCTTCCAATGTCATAGAGACACAAGAAAGTGCACCAAAGTTAACCTTTAATATAAAATGTCCAGAAATCACCACTACAATTTTTGAGAGTAATCCAAAAAACAAAGATGGAATGGATATAATTACTTAAAAAAGCTGAAGACTGCTGAACTTCACACCCTTAAGAAAACCAGAGAAATATTCACACTTGTGACCATTATGAAAGTCTTTCTAAGAAAACTATTTATGGATAATAACTAACAGCACATCTCATTCATGCCCAGTCTGCCTTATCTTTAATGTTTCAAAGCTGTTGAAGTAGTTCCAATCATATAAACGAACCATTCTGGTCATCCTGCTGCAAATTGATGCACATCAGCAGAGAGTAGCCCCTTGTTCAAATATGATGAGTTTAATAGGTATGACTCAGATTGGAACCTCCAACTTAGGAAATATTGATCAGAATGCCGAAACAAATAGGATTGACTGATAGCCAGTGCTTATTTCTAACTAACTTTGAGCTGAAACTAGAGCCTCCAAACGTGCAGTCTTCCGTGACAGGAATTTAAAATTACACGCAAAGAGATTTATCAATTTGTATAGAGGACTAGACTGAGATCCCAATTTGACAAGAGTGATAGTTTTTAGGATTCCATTTCCAAATGACCTTCATGAACCAAGATGCTCTCCTAGCAATAGTGATGCAAGAGAATCATCATAGACTGAAATATGCATGTGAATGGAGCCGGGTTTCACACAGGGGTCAATGTTGAACGTATAAGGCTGCAGAACATCACTGGACAAACTTTCCATTCCATGTAGTAGTACTGGTTTATGCAAAGCCAGTGGTGTTCTTGGCTTAATATTCACCTCCTCTCAACAGTCAGACTGTTAACTTGAAAGTCTGCAGAATCTGCCTGGCAGATAAGAGAAGTGGTTTAGCGTGTGATAACGAGGCAGTGTTCAACATTAGGATGTGCAAAAATCACTGTTTGTGAGGCCACTAATAAGTTACCAGAGTTATTTATGCTCCCTTTTATAACATTTTTGTTTGTTTTGAAATGATGAAAGTGGAACAAACTATACAAAAAAAACTGTAGCAGCTAGCAAAACCTAACTAACCCAAGAGGAAAAAGAAAACACTCTACAATTACTAAACAGGATGTGCTCAGGATTAGAGGACATTGTTCCACTCTAGGGGGGAAATAAACTACTGTTTCATTGCATGTTGGAGCCCTTTTTCTCTCCACAGTCTGTATATTAGATAGAGCATCATGTTGGTCTGCATCACCCAACATCAATCCCAACTATATGTGCCACCCACCACATATTTGTTCCAGAACTGTTGATCAGCAGTCCTCAAATGGTAGATACTAAATGAAGAAAAAGAGCTAGATTATCAAACCACCTTACCTGGAACACGCATGCAGACTACTCTGTTAACAAGGCCAATAAATTATTCATTTACATCACAAACAAGTACGGTGTGAAGCTTTGCCAACACACTGTTTCAAAATATGCTGCTCAACTGTCTACCCCATACTTCATTATAATTGCCAAATTGGTGCATCAGCTTCTCCAATACACAGAACTACTAAGCAGCGTGGATATCACTACACTCAGCAATCACCCTTGGAGGTCACAGGTGCCTAACCTCTCCATGAATCTACAGGAAGAATGAGAATACAGCACACAACACACCATCCAATATCACAGATAAAAAGCTCTACAAAAATGGATTTTTCTCATTTTTACAAGGCCTTCTTTGAAATTCTGTTAAATAGCAATTTAAAAAAAATCTCTTTGCTGCTTCTAAATCATACATCCTAGAATTTTAATCCTTAGCCAAATCTCCATGGATGTGTCTTGGGCATGTGTACTCTACAAATGAGTATTACACACATGCATACTACATCAATATAGTTTTACTGAAACTATTATGTAACAAAGAGTTGCTTTACTGTATACAAGTTTGGCACGTCCCTTTATAATTCACCATCTGAATCTGAAGTGGGGGGGCGGAGGGGCGAGAAACAAAAGGTCATTTATCTAAACTTGGGGTTTAGATGAGAAAGAAACTTCGGTCATGGTTTATGATGTTAACCAAACTCCTTGCTTAATCACTTGTAATCGATTCCAACCAATTCAAGAAAGCTTTATAGTTACTCAACCTCACCTGGTGAAGTAAGTCACAAGAGAAGCATTCTTCAGTCCCCAAGGACTGCAACGCACAGTATAATTCGCAATCCGGACTGTAGTGAATGGTGGCCTAGTCCAGTGTAACCAAATTGCTCTGGAGCTATTGGATTCTGCCCGTAGTTGGGTTGGAGGCGGTAGCATTACTGGGGGATCTGAAAAAGGAAACACACTGAGCTTTAATTCAATCTTACTTACATTATTAGCTTCTGTTCCGGTATTTAGTTATAGGTTATTGCATAGAGGCCAATAATTCAACTGAACAACTTGCAAAACTATAGAAAATACTAATGGTTTACCCACCAAAGCTGTATACGGAGAAACAAAATACTCTTACCAAACATTCCTTTTGCACAATGAGAAAATGAAAAGTTCTTAGGCCATGGTTAGGACCTGTGCTCACTATGGTCAGTTGTGTTTATCGTGCACCCTCAATGGTTAGCATGGGCATCCTCTTAATGGCGCTCACCTAAGGTTAGTACAGGTGCTTTCTCGGTTTTGCCTTTCCATACTGCTGCATATCCATCATCTTGTTTGTTGAATGCAATCAACTTCACTTCATAACGTCTGTCTGACACTAAATGAGGAAACAGGTAAATCCATTTTGCAGACACAAACCAGAACATTTTGTCAGTGACAATTTAAGATATTGCAACTGATACAAATCAAATTTTTTTCCAGTCATTTTCAATGCAGCCATCATTCAATAGTAGAAGTAAGCACATACTATATATACCAATGCAGAAATACAAGTGTGCAATTTAGGTCACTCTGAGGGTGAAAGTAGGAGCTTCATCTTTTATGCCAGTCACATGGTGAATCGTAGTGTAATTCAGTTCACTTGCTATTGGCCTGGTCCCACCCTTCTGTCTATTCTGGACTCCCTAACTTCTCTGCTCCAAGAATCCCAGTCTTCCATTACCTGCCTGTGCACAGCAATGGCAGTGAAAGGGGCATTGAACACATATTAAAATCAATGTTGCCACTTTCTAGGGGGTAGTGGTGACTGATGATGGGGTGAGGGGTCTTCTATTTGGGTCATGGATTTATTTCAGGTTGTTCGACTGAAAAGTAAAGGGAAAGGGAAGATCATGTTATACACAAATAAGAACCTGCAACCAGCTGCTGGTCTGCTCACTGATGTTTTGTTTTGGGAAAGTCAACACTCAAAATAGCTTTTGCCAAATAGGGAGAATTATAACAAAATTCAGGTTAAAAAATTCTTCAAAATCTAATCCTGCCGGAAATGTACTGTTTGCAATCATTACAATGTTCCAAAGTTGGAGCTCCAATGTGGCTTTAGGGATTCCTGTGGCTGTAGTCATTTCATGGTGTACTAATTAGGACTGGCCACGTTCATTTATGAAAACTACTTATTGGGATAGAATTTGGTATGCATTGCACCAGTTTATTGAGCGTAAAATGGGCTCATAGCATACCTGTGCCCAATTTGCGAAGGTGTTGGTCTCACTGCTACATTCGTGGGGGCCATTTTGAGGATGGACGCCTAAAACAGGCGCGAGGTGCCTTGCAAATGTAAATTAGGGGCCTAAGGACCCATTTCACAAATTGGTCACCTCAAGAGCGGGGCTGAGAAATCTACAGCTGCCTTTGTGGCCGCCAACAAATGACAAGTTTTTGATTTTTTTTTCTCGGAAACACCTTCCTTTGGAGCCAGAATGTGCAGGATTGCTCTCCCGATTGCACAGGAGTCACGATCAGTGCCCCCCCCCCCCCACTTTGTAGCCCGTGGGACTTATCTGAGGTAGCTGCCAGCGAGGCAGGCTGCCTCAAGATTGGTTTCTCCTATGGGGCGAGCTGCCTATGGCAGCTAGCCCTGAGTATGCAGATGAGGCCTGAGGGAGAGTTTCTATCGATCCTCGGGTCTCTTGCTTTGGGTGCACGCTGCCTCCTCAACACCAAGTCTGGGGCCAAGAACGGGCTTATACCAATTTCTACCCCATTACCTCTATTCCATTAATACTGTTGTGCTGATAATTGCATTTCAGTTATAGTTGCTTCAATGTGCAATTTATATTTGCAGTATTCTGCTAATGATCCTAATTATCTGACAGCAAGCTAACTGAATTTTTGCACTGTATAACAAAAAAATGCAATTTACATTTCATTGCTGAATTTAATATTTGAAGTATGACGTGCAATTCCATTTCTATTTTAGACCCACATAAGCCAGGTACTGTGGTCTGATGAATAGGGGTTGTGTAACCTTCATTTGTGCTCTCTAGAGCCAATAAAGATCTATTCAAGTGCACTGAAGCAGGGGAACAGGCATTGTTAGAACACTTAGCATTCATATGATACAATTACTTTTTGCCACACTATGAGCTGTGCTACAGTCCAGCTCAATGGCATCATATTACAATTAAGAAAACTATCTCATTTCAAATAATACTAATTATACAGAGTTTGCTTACACCATTAACCCTCTGAGGAGTATGGCAATATTTCAGCCACTAAAACGAAAGTGCAGAATGCTTCGGATTTTAAATTTTACCTGGAATACAGTGAACTCAGCTTCAATTTTCTTTTGATATGAAAATAATTTTCAGTATACGAGTAAGTAGAAATTAAGGATTTTGCAAATTACAAAACTTATTACAGTTGAAAAATTGAAACTGTTCTCATATCATACATATAACAGTAAAGGTATGAATAATGTATCACATGTACAATTACAATTACAATGTCAAACAATGGATGACCCCTAACGTTGGGTTGCCAACTCTGGTTGGATGTATTTCAGGAGGTTTCATCACATGATATTGCTATCGTAAAGTGAGACTGTAGTACTGACTTTACGGTAGTGTCGTAAGGCAGCACCAGCACACCAATAATATGGTTGAAAGAGGGCAAGTGCAGGTTGTCTTGGCATTTCAAACACTAGCTAGACTAGAGCTTCCAGGAATGTATGAAACTAATGAGAAGCTGCTAAGATAAATCTGATTCATCATTCAATATTAATTTTGAGAATTCCCTATGATTTTTCTTCCACGTTGCTAACAACAATGCTCAGGAGATTAATCATTAATTAATTGAAACTCCATTGGAAACCCTACTGTAAAGTTATATAATATATCAAACATATAATCACACCTCGTTCTCAAATTGTGCATTATAGATAAATAAAGTTGTTTTGACCCAGATAAATCTGAACAATGTAAAATACTGGGCTAATCTTATTCATTTGCTTTTGTAATTGTCTAGTCCCTTTTGAAATTAGCTTTTTGACACTGAAATTCAATATAAGTAGCTCATGTGTTTGTCAAACACTTTCAGATCCCAAATTAGCAGTTTTCAGGATTCTACATTGTGGAATTAAAATTCAACAAGAGATTGCAATTTTTGCACAGCTGACTGCTGAAAAATTGAAAAAAAATCAAATTCTGAAAAATAATCAAACATTTCAGTTTGGAGTGGTATGCTTCCTCTTGTGTATGTTAAATCAGACAACAGGGTACAAACAGAGGAAACAGTAACAAAGTCAGATGTTTTACAAGTTTGACCCTAATGGTTGCTAAAAGCACAGAAACTCAAATTGCATTTGGTGTCAGCGAGCACACCAGAAATTTCCACAACTTGGTGCAACCTCTCACAACGCTGATTGAACATGTGATCATAATTCTGCATTTGAAGTTCTGCAAGAAAGAACCAAATCCCATGCAAGAGAAGAGTGTCTCCAGAAAAAAGTATGCAAAACCTGCTGCTGTTATTCACTGCTGACATTTTGAATTAATGCAGAATATTGAGGCACAGCTGCATCAGGTCTTGTGCTCCTGGCATGAACATGAAGTTAGGGCTTGCAATTCTTGTAATGATGTTCTGGTCACAATCTTGTGGAGGACTAACAGTCTGATCACATTTCTTCAACATCAAAGAAGCTCTGTCACAGAACATACCACCATTCAGTCCACTAATCTGTAAAGTTTTAAACTTCACTGATTCCAGCAACAAAAAGATCAGGTTATTTGCTTTACTCCAAATAGGGCTAAATTATTCCATTACTGAGTGAGTAGAGATCCAAACCGGAGTGAATCATTCAGAGATAAGTTTGATAACAGCACTGGTCAGATCCAAAAGTAGTAAACATATACAGAGGTATGATCCTCTACAGACTCAAGACAGGATGGTCAATGCTCCAGAACAGATCGATGAACTTTGTACAAAGAAGATAGGCAATGCTTCTGGGGAGATCCAAAATGAATAAATTATGGTAACGTGTTTACCCAGATGTAATAAAACCTGCAAATTGTTCTTTATAGCCATAAAAAAGAAACACATTTTTAAAAAAGGCTATAGTTATTTGCAATGGTGCCATTTTCCAGACAGGTCTCAGCTCAGAAGACATTTCTCTTGAGAAATAAAATTTATCAGCATGAAGGACAAGCCAAATGTGTCGGAGTCTACAATCCAGACAAAGGAATGTCAGGGACAATAAGTATTATTAATAACATTGTAGCAGATAACCTGTGAACATAATAGGGCTATTTTCAAATACAATGGACAATATACAGTAATGTGTAAAATCCTGAAGTACGTTACTGTGGATACTTTGCACAACTTTTAGCTTTGGGTAACAGTATAAACTGAATTTTCCTGGTTCTGGATAGAAAGGCTGTATAAGCAGATTTTCAAACAATTGTGAGAAAAAAAATCTACAGGTCATTTTTCACTATCACCCATGATAACACAAAAATATCTGCAGGCAGTTGTTTCCTTCAGTGGAAAAATATTCACTTGTCATAAGTTCAACAGGCTAAATTACTGTAATTCAGATTTTTATGCCCCCATCCACAATTTATCAGAAATTCAAAACCTCACACTTCTATAAACTCCAATGAACTGTCAAAAGTTTTAATCTTCAGCATTGGAACAGCAGTGAGCTATTGTGCTATTACAGGAGGAAGATGCCTCTGCCTAACACAAGGACTCTGGTGCAGTTGAGGCAAGCCAGGAAACAGAAAACATGCAACAAAGTCCTTTTGGGGTAAACAAGCACTTCAATAAATTTGCCTGAGGAAGGAGAAAATCTCCGAAAGCTTGTGAATTTAAAATAAAATTGCTGGACTATAACTTGGTGTTGTAAAATTGTTTACAATTGTCAACCCCAGTCCATCACCGGCATCTCCACATCAATAAATTATTAGGCAGCACGAGGCAATCCTTTTTATGAAAGCATCCTCTACAGATCCATCACAGCTGTAAGGGGCCCATACTATGGTCTATCGGTGAGATTCTTTTCATCTTCCCTATCACAATATGCAGAGTACCCAAGAGGAAACACTAGGCTCTTACATCAGAGACTGGGTAGTCTTGGGTGCACTGTATAATATGGCTTCAAACAAGTGCACAGTGATATAGGTGCATTGCTAAATGTTGTACAATATACAAGATCTCTATGGAGTAAAAGTAATCTTAGGGGAATGTTGGTGCACCATCTGGTGGCACTATGGCTTATGTGCAACATCACCATGTGGAAGGTACTTCTACTGAGTATTCACTTTAGTGCTCTTCACATATGGTGTGCAATAGGACATGCACAAAGTTTCCATGGGAAGCATTTACCTTCTGTTATCTTCAAATATTCACTGTTTTTACATTTCTTGGCAGTAAGTTTTTTACATATCAAAGTACATGTAGTGTGGATGTTGATATTGCAAAGAAATATTATTTGCAATAAGCATTAGTTTTCAAAAACACATTGTTAAAGATATTCTTTTTATTTACTGAAATGAAATAATAGTACCAAGATGGTTTAAGTTTTCAGGCTAAACTGATAAACCCCTTCATGCCCAGGAATTGAAATTGTTGAGATCAGGGTTTTTTCCATCAACACCTAAATACTAAAATGCTGCATGCAATATTTAATAATTGATGTATTCCTACCATAACTTTTAATTCTGGGATGAAAGATCAGAACAGTAAAAGCAGAATTCAGACTCACATCTCCAACTCTCTGCTCCATGCTCTTGATGTTGTAACCATGTTGCTCTCCCATGCTGTACATCAAGATTAATATTTAGTATTTTATGTTTACTACTATGATTATTACTTTTTTTTAATAAAAAGGGAAACACCAGTAAAACAACAAATTTGGTGCAAATGAAAAATTGTTTTAAAAAGACTGAAAACTGGAAGCCCTATTTATGTTATAAAATGTGAACACCAGCAATGCATACCAATCAATGGTTTACCGCACAATGATTTATGATGGTGGGGGGGTGGGGGAAAGATTGTACAAGGTATTGCTTTCTAAATGTTGTTATATTAGAGATGAAAACTATGGTTCTGTTCTTGTTTTGCTTCATTTAGTTTAAAGTCCACACATGTACCAGTGCTAGACATGTAGTGGACAACCATGCAGAGTCTGAAGTAGATAGGATTTACCCCCTAATGAATGGACTTAATTGGTAGGTGTAAAAAAAAATTAAAGTTTCTAATGGACTGGGTGAAACAAAATAGCAGAAATATGACTAAAACTCAGATTCACTGACAAGTGAATGACTCTCAAATAAATGTTTAATTTGGGGAAAAAGAACTGGAAACCAAACAGAGACAAAACAGATTTATAGAGTCACAGAAATATGATATGTTGGAAGCATTTGACAAATATTTATCAACTTGTGAAAAAGACTGTTCAGCCCTCGTATAATAATTCTGGCTGGGAGCATCTTGCTCTGACAAATAAAATATTAAGGGCCAAGATAAAAACTTCTTGCTATCGAGGAATACGTGGTGAGTGGATAAGAATTTTTAGGTACAAACACAGAAGTTTAAGCACATTGGTAACTGAAACACTGAAGCCAAGCAATGCAATCGTTACGTAATTAGCCTCACTGAAGAAGATCGTAACCAATGCTTCAACCTGTAGCATCATTTATTTCCATTTGAAATCTGCACTTTCTGCAAAGATTATGTAATTCAACAAAATATACTCCATGATATTGCTATGAAAATTCTGGTTAGATTATTTTGACTAACCTAATCCAGTAATCTCATATTGCTTCACTTTTCTTCTAAGTCGTACTGGTCCTTTTGTCCAGTGTTCATCTCTATTAGTGTCACTTAATTCTTTGCTCAAATCGTCCACATCTGCCTCTCTGTAATAAAGCTTGTAACCCTGGATCTGGACTTGATTAGAGGGTGGTTGCCATGTGACCAGCAGAGAATCTACTTTTGCCTTGACCTTCATTTCTGTGGGAGCAAATGGAACTGGAGCAAAGCAGAACAGGTCATTATTATTTGAACCATTTCAAACTGGTAACAGTAATTAGAAGAAATGGGGTACAGCTTTATGCTCTGAAGTCATGTATGGTAGTGGAGGTTTTTGTAGGGTTATTTTTCAATCGTCAGATGTTTATAATGCTTCAGTCTCAAGTTTGTAATCATGCATGTTGGGTGAGCAGTGGCAGCTTTACTGGTTGCAAGCCCATTACCACCCAATACCCAAATTTCTCTCAGAAGTAGAAAATTGTATTTGTGGGCTAAACTGCAAAATTATTAAAAAATAAAGGTTATTGTTCCTTATACCAATGGCCAGCCTGTGTATTGGGATCAGTGTTGCATTCAAAAGATAATAACATAGCTACTCCCCTGAATCAGCACTGAGCAACTCTAAATAAAACTAATCTTAATTATAATATACTACTCTCCCAGCACAGGCCAGTTACACTTAAGTGACTCCATACCTAGTTTCCCATCATTTGTCAGCATCACAGCATTCTGAAAATTAGCAAAGCAAAACTGCAATGTAGGCATTGACGTAGATACTCTTGTCAGCCTACAACGTAAGGAAATACTGAAAACCAGTAAACTTGACCTAAATGTATGCAGATAAATCTGGGGAACCTATCGTTTAAACACACCACTATACATGCTTCTCTGAAGTCTTGTTTTTCTTTTTCTTTTAGAGTAGAAATACTGAAGTTAAGAAATTTCTAGTGGGATATAGTTAATGAATATGCCTGGTAGGCAGTACATTCTAAATTACAGTGAACCTTAAACAGGAATGGATATTACACATATTCTATGGTTTACAATAAAGAATTACATTCCACCAGGTATGCTCTATGTGCTAAATAATGGATAATATACACATTCTGTATTTCATGGAAAATTTGCCTTTTAATAAACCTACTAATGTGAAAAGAGACTTTTCCTACCCATTATTAGCTTATTTCTTTCAGGTATTAGGTGCTGGATCCATTCAGAAGGTGCGCCATATCCCACAGTGGTGCTTGCTGCAATCCGAACTTTGTAAATTTTCTTTGATTGTACAGTAGGAAGCGTGACTTGTGTCTCATTTCCATCTACTTCAATTGAATAGATCTGATCTGTTACACAAACAGAGGTAATATTCATTAACTGTGGTTGAATAAAAACAGAAAACCTGAATTTTCAGTCAAAAGCCCACAGTTTTACAAATTGTGATTTTCAAATAAAACTGTTGGACTATAACCTGGTGTTGTAAGATTCCTTACACAGTTTTACAAGATAAAGTTCTTTACATTTCCATACACATGTTGCACATATTTTCTGGCAGTCTGTCAACTAAAAATATAAATTAAGAACTTAAATCCATTCACATTACAAATTAAGCATTCTGTGCCTGAGGGGTTAAACTTCAGGTTCAGAACTTTTGATCATGTTTACACTGTGAACTGACTATTTCATACAAGAAGTATGCTTACTTTGATCACAATATGAGCATTCTTGATAAACAGAAAGGACATTACACTCTAAATATTACAGACTTTTAATGGGTTAAATATGCATCTGCTCATCTAGCCGGAAATCTGAAAATTTCACATACTATAGTTCTTAATAATGGAGTTCTCAGTTTCAGAAGGGCCACCAACAGCGGCACTTTGCACAGGTGAAGCACACCCTCATAAGCAAGGAGGAAAGGAAGAACTGGCAGACAGGTTAACTTAAGACATTCCACACTCCCACTTAACAGAATTATACAATGGCACTGATATAAGCTGGGAACTCACAGCCCTTTTGGCTAGAGAACGATGTAATTAGTCCAAATACCTGTAAGCTAAAAACAATCAAATATTTAGAGGAGCAAAAGTGGAAAGGTTGTGTTTGTTTGTGGAAGGAACTCCTGTGCAGAAACAGAAGTTGCTGGAGTGAGTTACAGTACCTTCAGATTGTGTCTTCCAAACGGACACAATGAGTAGGCTTCCAAATCAGGACTGCTTCAGAGGAGGAACTCTATAATGTGTGCTTTTACTTTTGTGGTTGTTCCAGGATCCTGTTTCAATTGTCACATTTTTGTGGGTTTGCAACCCCATCAGCTCCTTTACACTATGAAGCGCAGCTGATGGAAGGAGGACCAGGTGCCTGCCTCTGGCTGCACTCCGATAGTGTAAAAGCACCTAAAAATGGAAGTCAGAGATTATTTTAGGGAGGAGTTTGAGATCAGGATAGATGGCAATTCATTCCGTAAGGATCTGTGTAAATGGAAAATTAGATCCTGAAGCTCATGGAGCCTAGCTGATCTGATGGATAAATGGGTTATTATTGTTCATGACAGAAACTCATCATACATCATTGTTTCATGTGTTGTAGTTTGGATTGCACCAAGTTTAGCTTTTATGATGGAAGGAAGAGTTCATTTTATAGCCATAGCAGCTAGGTGTATTTCCTAACACATGCGAGAGTGATTGTCCCCTCCTAGCCATGCTGTTAAGGCACTTGTATAAGGCAGACACCATGAGCACAAATATACAATATGAATATGGGGAACGATAGGTTAACAGATTGACTTGAGCAGAGAAAAAACATCTCTTATATTTTGCAATGTAAATAAATACATGTAGAAGGGAAAAAAAACCAAGTGTGGTGATCACCAAACCTGAAAGAGCCAGATGTCTTAGTGGTTACTGCTCAACAATTAAACTGTCAGAGACAGGATTCTGATCTGAATGTGATCTCAGCCCTCAAGACTCCAGGAACTCTAGCATCCAGTGGAACTTCCACAGAGAGGCGATACATGGAGATTTAAAATCTTATCTGCCTGAGCTAATAATGGGCATAAGGCTAAGAATCACCCATTCACACTTCAACAGAAGTAGCCAAGTACACAGCTACACCTTGGTGCAATGGTATGGACAACTTGTTTAGGCAACCCCAAACTAAACTCATCATTGGATACTCAATCTCTAGAATGCTTTGGTTTAATAATGTTCACCCTCTGGAAAGAACAATTAAGTATTTGCATTGCAATTCTGAAAACTCTATAAATACTTTGTTCCCCTCTATTTGTTAAAATTAAATATGGTTGTCATGTTGCCTGTCCACAGAGTAACATCTTTGCCCAACTCATCCAGTAGGGTAATAGGATGTGTAGTTCGTGTAAATTGCTTAGCAGATGTGGCAGTTTACTCCATATGTTTAAATTCTTTGACAGTTAACTTGTTTAACTTACAATGAGTAACGAAGCTTTTATTACTGGCAACTGTGATTTCTGTCCATGGAATGGGTAATAGAAACCTAACCCAGCCTGCTCTGAGTTGCCATCTGCTAGAAGGGAGACCATGTTATGAATCTGTGTATGATCTGATTTGGAGAGGGGGAAAAAAAAACGAAAATGTACAGCATAATTCAAGTGGTTTTAAGTAATGCTAAGGCTCTCCTACAAAGTCTCAATGCAGTAGCACACCACAGCAGACATAATACAGGCAAAGATTCCTGAGGTACAGACATAGTATTGTAGATCTTTACTCTACAAGAACACATAAACTGGTCATGCCTACTCATATAACCTGTTTACTGAGAATCAATCCAACAACCCACAATATATAAACCAGTCAGGAATTTAGTCAACGGTGTAAACAGTAAAGTAAGTGAAGCTGAGAGTGCAGCCACACAGTGCGTGCAGGATGGTGAACAGTTCAAAGTCCAGTTGACTACCACACCTGCTTTGCAGTAATCAGTATTTTGCCTGCAGCATAAAGGGGGTGGATGAGAGTAGATATTCTGATCCCCAGGAGGGTCTGAAGAAGCATGAGAAAACTACCAACACAGAGCTGTCAAAACCTGATAATGGGTTTGTAGCATGGAACTGGAGAGATAACGAGCAAAGCTAACCAAACAAAAAACAAACACATCACTCTGATATAACATAACCTGAGCACTGCTAATGACGCAGCTAGTTAGTTTCATATGGTTCCTTTATAAAAGGAAAAAAGCCATTGGGGAGATGCACAGAATTAATCCTGTTACTAAGAGACAATGCTATTCCATCCATTTGACAGAATGAAAGATTGCTGTTCTAATACTGGCCATATCAAATGCTCTTGATAACAGTCATCATATTTTGTAATTCTGAGAAGTGCAAGAAAAATAGAAATATAAACCGTATATTCAAAATAAAGACATTTATATTTTCAAACAGCATAAATGCGACAGAATTCTGACAAATCAGACAAGCAGACTTTACATACCTTCCTTCAATGTGCAATAATCAATGCGGTATTTTGTTATTTTACCATGGCTAAGTTCTGGAGAAAGAGGAAGCCATGTTACCCGAATGTCAGTGAGGGTGGTAATCGACAAGGACAGCTGAGGAGCTGTACTTGGTACTGTTGACAAATATAAAGCAAGCATTAGGACAATTACAGTGAGAGGGGGAATGCACAAAATAAATTCAAATCTAGGTTAAACAATGAAACAGAGCTCAATTGTAGCATTAATTTAAAGCCAAAACCATTAATTACATAAAGAATTGCCATATTTTGTTCTTCAATATACTTGAATATATCACAGCCAGTCTGCAGGGAAGAAGTAGTATGGAACTTCTCTAGACCGAGGGAAAGAAAACCTGCGTACCTTCTAAGAGTTGATTTAACAGCAGTCCACGGTGGGTGGGCATTGCAGAATCTTTTAAATCTGTTAAACATAACTTATGGTTTTCGGGGATGGAAAGATGATCACTGGTTATGGCAGAAGGGGGAATCTACGTTGACATCTAACTACTATTGGACAGTTATCTTCAAAATGCTGACCAAGTCCAGCAATGTTGGGGTGGGAGGGAGGGAAGGAGGGAAGATTGAGTATTGTAGATCTTGAGATCGTAGATTCCGAATTTCCTCCACTGGTGTAGCAGAAATTTTAGTAAAATGTATCGAAGAATATTTTCTAGAATGTGATCGAATAGATTTTGTTTTAGTGGAATGCAACTGTGTAATTTTTTTTGATGGAGTACAATCGAGGGGAAAATTTAAATTGGGGAGAAAGGTTTTGCATAATACGATTGATGAACAAAGGTAGAAAATAACCAGATAGAAAGGATAAAAAGACAATGAGAAAGAAAACTGATACAGGTCAACAACTTGATGGTCACAAAGTAGGTGACACACACAACATACTAGAAATGTTATTTTGAAGGTACATTTCTCCCCCCCCCCCCCACCCAGTAATCCAGCAATAAGCTCTAACCAAAGGGGATGCACTGTCACACTTTAGAAGATACACAGACTTTGCAAATGATTCTAAATCGACTCTAAAACATTAAATCTTTACATTAAAATTGTTTGTGTCTGTTGTCCATATCATGAATGTCAACTGCATGTCAATTTTCTACTTCCTTATTGAAATCTGTGTTTTTCTCCTTTTTATCTGGTTATTTTGGTTAGTTTTCTATTTAAAGCTAGATTTTACCTGACTGATTATAAAGGGGCGTAAAATTCTAGTCATTTTGCAAAACCTTTCAGCAGCAAGAGTAAATTTGCCTAATTGCACTGCAAAAAAGTGATGCACCTGCCATAACACTCGCCAACCAGGCTGAGACTTTCTTTAGAGCTACTGATAATAGTGTTGTTTTAAATGTCATGAATTCTGAGCTGAGTGGATCATCATATAGTCCTAGAAACAAAATGACTAAGAGATTAACTCCACATGTCTGCAACTTCAATGCAAAGGCCTCCACAAGCCTGGGAATCAATTTATGGAGGCCATCTTATCCACCCTCCCCCATACTCCCTTCCTCGGCTTAACTTGCATTTAATTTTAAACTTACTTTATTTTGTATCTACACACCCCAAATCTCAATCCAACACCCACTTTCGCCCTAAGCTTCATGCTGGCCAGAGCCCTCCATCCAAACCTGGCTCTGCCAAACACAAAGGGCTCGAATTTAGCAGGCCTGCGGGTTCCCAGCGGGTGGTCCTCCGGGAGCGTGGTCAACACGCTCGGCGAAATTAGTGGGTTGCCCGCGCGATCGTGGCAGGCAACCCACTAATAGGAATCAATTACCTGCTCCTCCGGGGTCCACGGCGCTGGCCTGCGCGTCGGTCGGGCTGCGCATGCGCAGTACGACCTGTCAGCTGGAGGCTCTCTAGTTAAAGGGGCAGTCCTCCACTGACAGATGCTGCAACCAATGGAACAAATTGCAGCATGGAGCAGCCCAGGGGGAAGGCTGCTCCCAGTTTAATGATGCCTCACCCCAGGTATCATTGGATGGGGTGAGGAGGAGGGGGAGGACACAGATCTTCCACCCGGCGGGCGGGAGGAAGCGGCCTGCCTCTGCCACCAAGAAGGCCTGGCTCGAGGTGGCAGAGGGGGTCACCTGCGCCACCAACATATGGCCCACCTGCTTACAGTGCAGGAGGCGCTGCAATGACCGCAGTAGGTCAGCCGCAGTCAGAACACGAAGTCTTTCCCCTACACTCCGTCTGCCACAACACTGCCCCCACCCCACATCTCCTTCAGCACCGCCAACACTATTCTGTAATATCACCCTTCATACCCACTCAAACCCCCTCCTCATCTTACCTCCACCTACTCACCTCGCCAGTACTCATCCTGCCACTAACACGCAACCCAATCCTCATACAATCTCATTGCTCCATCCCATACTCACCCTCTCGTGCATCTCCCTCACGGCCAGCCTCACTCAACCTGCCACCACCTGTGCTGCAGCCACAGGGCATGCATCACATATGTGCAGTAGGCAGCGTAAGGCAAACGTGTCGTGAGGATGAAGGGGGTGTACAAGGGTGTCTGAGGGTTTGTCATGGGTGTTACCTATATTGAATTTCAGAGCAACAAACAGCACTGCCATGTCTCCGCGAATCCTGTCCGTTGTGTCCAATAATGCCCGCTCCTGGGTATCACTATGAGGACCCACCACTGATGCCACCCATCGTGTTACTGCAGAGTAGGTGCAGGTGTATTTGCAGGGCTCGTCCGCGCAGACGACTGAGAGACATCGGCGGTGTAGCCGGCTGCACCCTGGAAGGATGCGGAGGAGAAGGTGTGGAGGGCAGTGGTGACTTTGACAGCGACAGGTAAGCAGTTGGTGCTGGGGCCAGCCAGGAGCAGCTCGGCATGAAAGAGCCTGTAGATCTCCACGACTACATGTCGAGCGAATCTGCGCCTCCCTGTGCACTGCTGCTCGGAGAGGTCCGGGGAGCTGCGCCTCGGTCTGTGGACCCTGTGGCGAGGGTAGTGCCCTCTGCGATGCGTCTCTCTGTGCGGTAGCCCTCCCTCCTGCTGTGCAGGTGGGCGTGCAACAACACCGTGTTGGGGGGATCCACGTCTCTGCGGCGGACGGCGTGGACTGCGAGGCTGCTGGGGCTGGTCATGCTCTTCGTCCTCCGAGGGTGTCCACACACCACCCATCTGGCAGGTGTTGGTCTGAGGGGTTGTGCAGGGTAGGTGGGTGGTTCCTCGGACTGGGGCTGCGGTTTCGTGTCGGTCTGTCCTCTGGCTTGGCGGGGGGTGGTGGGGGGCAGGGGTTGCCCTATGTGACGCGGTGGCCTCCTGCGTGGGTGAGGGCTGTCCCCCGTGGAGTGCACCTTGGCACCTGCCACAGGCTGCTGGCTGCAACACGCCTGGTTGGAGAGAGACTGTTTCCCCCAGTGTGTGAAGCTCACTGCCTTGAACCTAAAATCCCACACTTCCTCTTTTGACAGCTGATTCAGCTCATTAACTGACCTCAACAAGCAAGGTAAGTACACTCAAGTGGAACCCCGCTGGCTTTAATTGCCTGCGGGATTCCCACCAGCGGGGCTTGCGCGCGCAGCCCCGCACGTCAGCGCGGTACCCGGAAGTGGCCGGGATTTCGTCGCGATCCGGTCACGTGACCGGATATCGGGATTTTCCAGGCCCCCCCGCTGGAAACCCGACGCCAAAATCGAGCCCAAAGTCCTCTGTCCAAAAGGAACACCAAAGCAGATCCATCATCAATAAATAGAGTCCATTCCAAACATTAGTGCCTCTTGAAAAATGTTAAACAGGTTAGAAAAAACTACAGTTGAGGGGCAGTTGCTCCAAATGAAACTATTTAAATAGTCCAAGTGGCTGATAGTACCAACAACAAACCCAGACACGAGGTGGTGATGGAAAAGCCATGCCACCCAAATATAAATTCATGTTATTATAAACCGAAGCCCCGAGGCACAGATAAAATAAATATCTTCAGAAACAACAATGAGTGGCATTTTAAATTCACAGAACATTGGCCTACTGATAATTTCATAAGAACAAGCTATAATGCAAAAATATTTCATGATATAATGCAAGATGGAGCTCCATCTTTGTCACATTTAGACTTTATATGCTTTATTTGCTTTCTATCTAACTCTATTAAGCATAGTATTAGTCACTGGGGTCACCATGCAACCCAATAGACATAGCTTGTTATTTTTGAATGTTTGCCCTGAAAAGGTCAGTCTAATATGATATTTTTTGGAGGCGTAACAACTTATGCTCCTGGGAAACCTGAAGAAGAAAGCAAAACCCTGAGCAGGTCAGTTATATAACAAAGTAGTTGATACTATGATGTCTGTCTAATCCAGCATATGCCTCTAGCGAGGCTGAAGACCTTGTCGCGAACTTTGATGACAAGAAGTTCAAAACCAGAAGCAAAGAATTTTTAGCTGGGGATATGTGAACTGGCAGAAAGACGCAAGCCCTGGAGCTTTATATAATATGGGAATAAATCAGATAAAGCACCTGTGAATGCAACATGACAATATTTTCATGTGCACGCTCAGCAGAACCTTTCCAGAAAGTCATACGTTGTGTAGAGGATGAGGAATGAAAAAGAATACAGGTTCTACTGCATATTACTTGTTGGCCAAGATAATGGATTTCTGATGCAAAATCTATGCAGAATTTTTGTCCCTTCATGTAAAGAGCAGTCAGAAGGTCATAGCACTCTGTTGATTGTTGCAATGGAGCCCTTTATATTCTGAAATCAGAAACGGCTTCATTGAAAGTATAATATTCAAAGTCTCTTATCTCTGGTATTTAAAATATCCAGAGGTATTAAATTGTGACCAGTTGTTCAAATTGTCACGTTTTAACTTGAGAAACTGGTTCTGTTGTCACTGAAGAAATCAGACTGATTCACAAGACACAAGTTCATTAGATAGATTGATCTTGGCTGTAAGGTAGACAGCACAGGGTAGTGGTGCTTAGGGAAGTGTCAAGAGTGCAAACCGACTGCCAGTGGATGCCCAAAGACTAGGGAAAAAGACAAAAACAGGTTGATATTTTCAATGATGAACTCCTGGACTTTAAAATGATTCTTAATCAGTCTTTTAAAAACTCATTTGTGCTGATTTGACAACCTGCATAATTTCCCCAAATGACACAAATATTAAATGAGCGTTAATTGATTTGTTCTGTGCACTTCTCTTATCTACAGTCTCTAATGTATTCGAGCATTTTCTCTCATTTCCATTAAAAGCAATTGTGAACAAACCAAAACAAAAAAAAACTCAAGCTGTGTAAGCAGTAAATAGATTAAATGAGTAAGAGTGAAAGAGTCTGCTCAGTTTATGGTGAGAAGGCAGGGTTAATGGGGTTGAAGGATATGGTGAGTAGGTGGGGTTGGGGAAGCAATTGAAATATAAACAACTAGCTCAGCAGCAAGCAACAGTGACCATCATCATTAGTTTTATTCTTTTGATTTACAGTAATACTGCTTGAATATAAAAAGTAATTTTATTCCAAAATGTGAACTATTTAAGGTATTCTAAATACATAATTACCTATGTAAATGTATCCATTCTCTTAAGGATGCAAAATACTATAAGAGGTGTCACAGCCTTGACTCAGTTGTCACACTTTGGCCTCTGAGTCAGAAGGTCAGGGGTTCAAGACCCACTCCAGAGACTTGAGCACATAATCTAGGCTGACACTTCAGTGCAGTACTGAGGGAGTGCTGCACTGTTGGAGGTGCCGTCTTTCGGATGAGATATTAAACCGAGGCCTCGCCTACTCTCTCAGGTGGACGTAAAAGATTCCTTTGTACTATTCGTAGAAGAACAGGGGAGTTCTCCCTGGTGCCCTGCCCAATATTTAACCCCAACCAACATCACTAAAACAGATTATCTGGTCATTATCTCACTGCTGTTTGTGGGAGCTTGCTGGGCAAAAATTGCCACGTTTCTTGCACTTCAAAAGTACTTTATTAGTTGTACTTTGGGAGGTCCTGAGGTCGTGAAAGGCACTTTATAAATAGAAGTTCTTTCTTTTTACACTAAAAAAAGCTTTCAAAAATGTTTTAAATTAATTTAATACAAATGATCATTCAGGGTCCCCACAAAATCTGGTCGATAGACAATATGCCATGTTTATTCAGGGTCCCTCAATGAGCCTGTTCAGCAGGGAATATGCTGCAGTATTTACTTGGGTTCCCTCACAGAATGTGGTAAGCAGCGAATTGGCAGTACTTAAAGCCACAGGTGCAATGGGCCAAATGGCCTCCTTCTGTTCTGTAATTTATATGATTCTGTACTCATTTAACCATGTTGCATTCTCTCAGGAAGTAATGCTTATTTGAATATGGAAACTTACATAGGGAGATAGAGCCTCATTATGAATTGGGTGCAGAAAGTTGCGTTGTTCAACTCCCTGACAGGACCATACTGATTATTTATAAAAAACAAATACAACACCCACTGCGCTTACCGTCTTCCATAGTTTCTACAATGACAGAATGTGAGGTCCTACTGGCACCAAGTTGGGAGTAAGCAACAACGTAAAAGGTGTAATTAGTGTTTGGTTGCAAATCTTTCACTTGAAGTTCTGTCGTGTCATTATTCACTGCAAACTGGTATTCAACATTGTTTGTACCTGCAGAAAAAGATCATGTAACTAGGAGCTGAGCTGATCAAGATGAAGAACAAATACTATAACACAAATAAGCTGTACTATTGATTTGCATTTGAACTGCTCGACAGGGTCAGGTTGAGATTTAATTTAGCACGAACCCTGTGAAATATATAAACCTTACATAGAGTCAAAGAGAACGTTAAGCATACTGAACAGCGGTGGGAGGATACTGGGAAGGGGATTCTATGGAAGTCTTCATTACATGCCACTTAGTTGATCTAATTTTTCAGCATATGTACCCGTTTCTACCCTGTTGATGATTAACATATCATGACACTACCAATGCTCCTAAAGATTTTTTAATTTTCCAAAAGACATCATTTTTCTCTCTCAACGTTTCCTTTCAATTGCATTGACACTGTTTACATTTAAAGATTTCAACCTGTCGCTTCATGGCATTGTTAAAGTTATCACACATAATCAGGTTTTTTGGTTTCAATAAATTAAAACTATCAAACCTGCAGAAGCTAACCGTATGGCAGACATTAAAATGATCAGCTTTCTTATGATTCCTATAGCACTACGTGTTTTGAATTCCAGAACAGCTACAGCAAACAGACTGCTGCAATAATATTGATATGTATGGCATTTGCATATTGTTAACTGGACACTAGATGGCCCTTGATGTGAGTAAGCACATTGCACCAATTACACTTCCCTTGTACTTTTGTTATTCTTTGACGGGAATATTCTAGAGAGTCTGGAAATAAAAGTAGTTAGTTACTACCGCACCAAACTGAGTATTTATTCGGACATAACAAATATGATCTATTGAAAGCACCACTTAAGTTTAAATGATGGGGCTACTTTTGTAGATAGTCCCAAAGTTTTAAAACTTTTGTTGTATTTTCTTCTCCTGGCATCTAAGAATTTCCCATCAGCATGACTCGGACCACAAACGGGCAACTGAAATATTCAACTACAGATCTATCTGGCTATTTAGAGATACTAACAGCATCTTGGGCCTGACCACCGACCTGAAAAGTTACTATATACCTCGTAGGTTTGCACCAGCAACCTTCAAAATCACCCAGAAGAGCATTTTTGAAGCACTGCTTGTTGGCTGGCTCCAGAAAAGTTAGCTCTAATCTGCGCTGTTTTATGCATGGAGGCATTTGTTCACAAACACAAAACAAATTTTGAACACCTACCCACTGCCTTTTGATAGTGAAGGGAGAATCCAATAATCTGCTCACTGTTGTATTCTGGGCGCTCCCAGGACACCAGTACTGCAGTACTTGATAAAGGAGTGGCAGACACGCTTTTGGGAGCACTGGGCAAACCCTCTCGAACTGTCACAGCAAGTTTGGCTGTAGTGCACGCCATTCCAAGGCTGTTCTCCGCAATACACTGGTAGTAAGCAGCATCCTCCAGTCCAATCTGATTAATCACTAAACTACCACTATTCTGGATCTTCACGCGGCCATTAGACAAGATGTCCTCTCCATTTTTCAGCCAGCGAATTCCAGGGGCAGGTTCACCATCGGCTTTACAGACAAATCTGGCAGTGCTTGCTCGAATGCGGGAGATTGTCTCAGGAAATTGTGTGATCATTGGTGGGGCTGGAAAAGAAGAATGGAATTTCAGAAACTTCTATTTTCAAACTTTTGTGTTTGAAATGTCAGACAGAACTGTCAATGTGCTATCCTAGATCCACAAAAATGATCCTTCCGTATAAAATTTCTAATGCCAAAAAAAACAGAATTGAATCAAAATTTTATCTAATGTACAGAATCATTGAAGAAAATGGGCTGCTTACGTTGTTAAAGAAAATGTGATTGTAGTTTTCAGTGACATTTATTATAGCAATCAGTCTAGTTCTTGCACACAAGTTCAATATTACAATTCATTTTTATAACTTCCCATTCTGTTACAGATACAGCCTATTTTGAATACTGATGCTGTGTTTAAAAGAAAACTGTTACATGTACGTGCAACTCACATGCACTTGAATATGGGCTGCCATTGCTTCTGCATTTCATACAATTGAAACTGTACATCACAATAAATATTCTAGCATACAAGTGTAAACATATATGCACCTAGCACTCGCAGCTCGGCAGCAGCAGTGGCAAACTGCCGGGTCCGGGGTTTATTGGCACGGCAGACATACACACCAGAGTGGTATGGTTGCGTGTGAGAAATCATAAGGTTTGTCCGTCCAACTACGATGACATCTGTAGCAATGGGTTTACCATCTGCACATAAAGCAAAAAGTGAAAAATATCAGTTACATAAAAAGGAGCAGTTCATTGAACAGCTTACTTTGGAGCAAACTCCAGCAACAGCCAATAGTAGTCAATGTACTCACTGTCCCCTATCTCCAAAAATCTGAGACTCAATCAGGGCTGACTGAGGTATTAAACCAGTTGGTGTATATTACAATTCTGTCATTTTCAATTGAAAAATACTACAAAAAGTACCAGTTACCCCAGAAATCCCCTGCTTACTGTTGGTAACTGAAGATAGACAAAGTTTTTCACTGCACTCACTTCGAGAATAAAAAGCTGAAATCTGAAGATTAATTTATGGTAATAATACTTATGTTTATACAGTGCCTCATCATGTCATCAAAAGGTTACATAATATTTCACACAAATTATTACTTTTGGACTGCAGTAACAGTTACGTAGGCAATGAAAAACATTGGTGAAAACTTCTGTAACACTGTCATGATTCTCCAATACTGAGCACAACATCAAATAACTTAATCTTAAGGTACAAGTTTTGTTTATTTATGTATGTATATATATTCCACCTTTAACTTTACAAAAGAATTTTTGTAACCTTAGACTGCCAGTAGATCAAAGGAATCTCCAGTCTCCCTGGACTGACAATTTTGAAAAGCTTTCAGATCACAAATTGTGACCCGATAATATTGGGAGATTTTTTGCATTGAGAATGAGTTGAAATATTTCAAAAGATGGTTGGTTTAGGGAATACAGAATTCCTCAGAGTTGCCAGCAGACTCAAGAGATCCAATCAGAAATTACTAGTACTTATGCAGGTCTATTTGTAGAAGATATCCTGACTCAGGCCAGTTGCAAAAGGGAAACCATAAAACCTACACTTGCATCTCAGTTCTGTGTGCATTCAAATAATACACAGAATACAATGCAGAGTGCTCTTGTTGCATACATTGCAGTGAGCACCAGTACCTCCAAAACTTATTTGTATTTGTGTATGATTCTCCACAAATCAGTATGGTATGCACACCAGGTTCTGAAAAATATTAACCCTCAGCATGACACAAACACATTTACTCCTCTGGGCACGCTCTCCTTTTTAGGGGTTACTGAGAAGTACACACAGTTATCAGCAGCCCTTCCACACGTGACATTATTTTATAAGTCAGGAACTGACTTGGTAATGCCTTTTGCACAATCAGGTCAACCTTCAGTGTCTGGACTTTCGATTGGCTGAAAAAAGGCTTTGCAGCTGGCCTTCAACCAATGAAACTTAATTACGTTAAAAGATATTTCTCCGTGCAAAATGGACGATGGGTGCACAAAGAAATGTTCCAGATCTGAGGCAAAACATAAATCTATCCAGTACTAAGTAATGTCCAGTTTCTGCCACTGGAGGTCCCAAGAGAGCACTATAATTACTCCAGCACTCTCCTCTGGCAAAAATTCAGAACTGCAACATTACATTTATAAATTACTACACATTTTCTGCCGAGTATTTGTGTGCAACTGAAAGTGATCACTTTGTTTCATCTTGTGTAGTTTGCCCATTATTCTAAGTACCATTCTCATTCCAGTTAAAGGTTTTCTTTTTTTCCTATAACCTCAACCATATCTTGAGTATTCTGTATTTGTTGACTTGGGACAATAATACAATTGTTTTTGGTTCCCAGAAAGCATGTCAATAATTGAAGGGGCTTCTTGGCAGTGTCAACATTTGCAAGTGGGTCGCTAACATAGAAAAGTTTGGAACTCACAGCTCTTTATAATTCCACTCAAAGTATGACACACTTCAGCTCTTGTAAGAACTAACATAACATTGCAGACAGGTTAATGTCAGCTTCACAAAAGATTTGAACAGGTTGATAAAAGGGTCCATAGAAGATTCTAGCTCAATCTTTAAGGAATACAAATTTGCATTAATAAAGCGTCTTTCACATCTTCAGGATGTTTCACAGCCAATAAATTACTTTGGAAGTATAGACTCTTGTTATGTAGGCAAACACAGCAGTTAATTTGCACATAGTAAGGTCTAACAAATAGCAATTAGATAAATGATCAATTAATCTGTTTCGGCGGTGTTATCTGAGGGATAAATGTTGACCAGGGCACCAGGAAAATTACCCCCCTCTTCGTCCACCTGAACAGGTGATTGGGACTTTGGTTTATTCTCTCATCCAAAAGACAGTCTCCCAGACAATGCAGCAACCCTCAGTGTTGTATTAAAGTGTCAGCCTAGATTATATGCTCAAATCCTACAATAGGGCTTGCACCTATGACCTTCTGACTCAGAGGCACGATTGCTACTACTGAGCCAAACTGACAGTACAGTATACTTTTTCACTCTTGCTTCTGATGGAGAATGTTGGTACACTGCCATTCTGCATTTAAAAACAGTAAATAAAGTTCTTAGAAATTCAGATGGTTATTTTCATTATTAATGATTTTTATAGTAAACTGGTCTGAATGAAACGTACAGCACAACCACAAATCAGTCAGTACATTATATCCAAATATCCATTTTCATTCTTGTATCTAATTGCTATGTTAGATCTTACTATGTGCAAATTAACTGCTGTGTTTGCCTACATAACAAGAGTCTATACATCCAAAGTAATTTATTGGCTGTGAAACATCCTGAAGATGTGAAAGACGCTTTATTAATGCAAATTTGTATTCCTTAAAGATTGAGCTAGAATCTTCTATGGATCTTTTTAATCAACCTGTTCAGATCTTTTGTGAAGCTGATATTAACCTGTCTGATGGGAGTGGGATAGGCAGAAAAGGAAAAAAAAACAAATCTTTAACTGGAATGGGAATGGTAAAGTAAGGTGATAGGTTGTGGAAATCAAAAATGTTGAGATAGAAATGGTGCCTGTCCCTCCTCTTGTTGCGACTAATTGTACTGCTCTATTATTAAACACAGTTGTCTTAAGTAATGCCTCAACTCGCATCATGAGCTGACTTTGTTCCTGTTGAAGTTTCACTAACTCACCCTGCCGAATCCAAGAAACAAATGGTGTTGGATTAGTATATGCCATGCACTCCATAATGGCAGTCTGGCCAGCTATAACAGTCACATTCTTTGGGTGGGCAATGATGACCACATCTGCAGGTATTGATTTAAATCCTAAAAAGAAAAGAGAGTTAGATACAAACAAAAAAAACACAAATTTTCTTCTTCAAATTTATTGTCCTTTAGCCAAAACAAATTAAGACCTTAATTAATTGATTTACATGCAACGATCCTGCCTCTTCCAAAATGTAGACAAAAATGCATCAGCAGCACTTCTATCAAAAACTCACACATTGTGCTTCAATACATGCATCACTAGCATCAGAAATATTTAAACCTGCTCTGCATTCTTGCAAGCATCATTCAGATACTTAATCCCCATGTGTCATCACAAGTATCAATTCTGTCCTCCCAAGCACCACTTGCAAATACTTAAACTTGCTCTAACGCTACAAAAAACACTTGCACTAATTATGTAAATATGCGCTACATCTCTGCAAGCATCAACTACAAGAAATACTTTGCAGGTACCACTAAACCATCACAAAAATACTAATCTTTAACTGGCAAATTAAGCAGCAATTCCACTTGACTGTCAAAATGAGAAATTGCCATTTTCTGATGCTAGCTGATTTATAGAATCAGTATCATCACTTTGATTCTTTCAACAGAGCTTTCTGAAGGAATAAACCTTATGAGAAAAATCATCAGATCTTGCAGTTTGGTCCAGTTATTCTCCTATTCCGTGACCCGTTACTACAGCGAAATGGAATGCTGAAAGCAATCCACACCCGTCCCCTCTCTCCCAGCAAAAGAGGCAGAAAAATGCTTTTTGATCTGCAAGGGATTTAGTGTTTATTTTTGCTGTGCAGTGCAATCATTCTTCCCAATATAGTTCCTGGAAGACTACTTTCCTTTAAGCAGCCGACAATTTTAGAATTGTACATATGCGCATAAGCTATTAGCATTATGCACCTCACTTCCTTCAAACTATCACAGCATATTAATGAACGCTATAATTCTCAACTATTATGCTACGAGAGACCAGAGCATGCAGCTCTTATCAATTAGATGTAATTAATGTTTTTACTTCACCAAATTTCCACAATACTCCCTAAAATATTTCCTGAGAAATACCATACTGTATTGAAGAGTGTGTTCCAAGTGTTAGACAAATGCGAACTGTCCTCTAAAGTATTTAATTATACGCTTTTTGTGTTCTACAACACGTGACACCGAACAAACGACTCGCTCTACTCACTAGCTTAATTTCTTAACGATCAATGATTACAGTTATCACAGCTTTCAGTGTAAATACCCGATTGCATGGTAAATACAGCTTTCAGTGCAAATGGACTAGAACATTACAAAAAGATCTTTCAGCGTAACTACATTAATGCACTATAACTAAAGCAGAATGAGATAATACATTAACACGTATAATCAAGTTGTAGTTTAACGGCACTACTGCCTGGAAACCACAATATTCAGTGTAAATCCACTAGAATGTTATAAATGCAGTTTTCTGTGTAAAGCCACTGAAATATGCAACAAAATTTTCAATACAAATACAGCTCTGCACTAAATTGATCCGAACATATGAAAAATGACAGACAGGAAAGGACCTACTGGTCCATCCACCTTGTGCCATACAATTGTGATGCCTTGTGCAAGGACAGAGGGGGTCAAAGGTTGGTTTTTTTTGGTGGGGGTGGGGGGGTGGTGATGGCAGATTTGATAGGCACTTTCCCCTTCCCTGAGGAGAGGGAACCCTTACAATATCAGCTAACATGGGGGCCAAGAAGAGAAGTTGAGTGGTCAGTTTAGTGGAAATATGGTCGAGAGAGCAGAAGGTGGGTCTCATAGACAAGATGAGCTCGGTGTCAGCATGAGAGGAGATAGGAGAGAAACTAGAGAAAGATACAAGATCAGGGCAAGGGCAGGCAAGGGGAAGGGAGGGATGCGGCAGAGGCAGCTGAATGGTTGGTCTCAATCTTAGTGACAAAGAAGTCGATGAGCTCCTCGCACTGTGGGGCTGGGAGGGTGGAGGCGGCAGGAGAGAGGTGTTCAAGAGACGGTTGGTAGTGGAGAAAAGACGAGGGTTATCTTTGCATTCCAGGATGATCCTGAAGTAGTGAGTAGTTTTAAACAGAGGAGAGTAGGACCCAACAGTGCTTAATGTGGTCCAACCAGAGCTAGCGATGAATGGCTAAACCAGTTGGTGTTAATTGTATCCATGTGATTTATCAATTAGTGTTAATTGTATTCAGATGGTGAGTTTCAATTGGGAATTGTCTTGGATCCATTTATAAAAGAGCACTGATCTAGGGTGTGGTGAGGGTGTAATGTCGATCTCTGTGAATAAAGGTTTGGAAGCAACTGAAGACCAGGCTATAGTATTCTATCCTTCACCACCGGGCTATCCAGTTTAATAGTTGTGCGCCATAAACGTTCAAATCTGCGTCCCTTGTACTTAAGGGATCAAAGAAACAGAGTAACCATTTCTTATGAACTGTTTCGTTAAGCCAAGGCAAATTTGACTAGTCACAGTATGTTTAGGTGAGAAGTATTTAATGTCATAACGAGCATCAGCCCAGTTGGACCACGCACACTGTGCTGAGTGTAAAATTTCTATTTGTGCATTAACCTTTGTGTTCTCTTTGTTTTTGACGCTATATGGCCACCTGGTCAGTGCTAAATTGGTCATTAGTATATAACCCAAAGACCATAGTTTTTCTTTTGAATGCTCACCCTGAAAACAACATCCTGGTATTATATTCCTGGAGATTCATCACCTGGTGCTGACCAGTGCTAATAACCTTAGGTATTGAGAAAAGGTCAGATTAATTAACAAAATGATCAGTACACCATCTGATCTAACTCATTCATGGCTGGAAACTCTGACCCAAATATTTGGGCCTTAGCTGGGGAATAATAAAGTGGCACAATAGCACAAGTTTCAAGGCTTTATACAACTGTCCATCAGCAACGTCATATTTTCCTGTATCGAGTTACATCGAGTCAACAGCACAGAAACAGGCCACTCGGCCCAAATGGTCTATGCCGGTGTTTATGCTCCACAGGAGCCTCCTCCCACTCCTCTTCATCTAATCCTATCAGCATACCCTTCTATTCCTTTCTCCCACATGTGCTTATCTAGCTTCCCCTTAAATGCATCTATGCTTTTTGCCTCAACTACTCCTTGTGGCAGCACATTCCACATTCTTACTTCTCTTTGGGTAAAGAAGTATCCCCTGAATTCCCTATTGGATTTATTAGTGACTATCTTAATGACCTCTAATTTTTAACTCCCCCACAAGTGGAAACTTTTTCTCTACGTCTACCCTATCAAACCCTTTCATTATCTTAAAGATCTATATTAGGTCAGCCCTCAGCCTTTTTTCTAGAGAAAAAAGACACAGCCTGTTCAGCTTTTCTGATAATTATATCTTCTCACTTCTGGTATCATCCCTGTGAATCTTTTTTGCATCTTCTCTAATGCCTCCATATCCTTTTTATAATATGGAGACCAGAACTGTGCACAATATTCCAAGTGTGGTCTAACCATGGTTCTAAACAAGTTTAATATAACTTCACTGCTTTTCAATTCTATCCTTCTAGAAAGGAACCCCAGTGCTTGGTTTGCCTTTTTATGGCCTTATTAACTTAAGTTGTTACTTTTAGTGATGTGTGTATCTGCACCCTTAGATCTTTTTGGTCTTCTACCCCATTTAGACTCTTATTAAACAAGCAGTATGTGGCTTCCTTATTCTTCCTACCAAAATGCACCACCTCACACTTATCTATATTAAAATTAATTTGCCAATTACACACCCATTCTCCAAGTTTATTAATGTCTTCTTGCATTTTGATGCATTCTTCCTTTGTATTAACTACACCCCCCCCCTCCCAATTTGGTGTCGTGAGCAAATTTTGAAATAGTGTTTCCGATTCCAGAGTCCAAAATCATTAATACAAATTGCGAACAGCAGTGGTCCCAGCATCGATCCTTGTGGAACACCATTTCCCATCTTTTGCCAGACTGAGTAGCTACTTTCGGTTTTCTGTTTCGTAGCAAGTTTGCTATCCATTCTGCTACCTGTCCCCTGACTCCACATGTTCTGACCTTGGTCATGAATGTATAATGCGGTATTTTATTGAAGGCCTTTTGAAAATCCAGATGGATTACATCTACTGCATTACCCTTGTCTACTCTTTGTTATTTTTCAAAGAATTCAATAAGGTTGGTCAAGCATGACTTTCCCTTCTGAAATCTGTGCTGAATACTCTTTATTATATTTACATACTCAGCCCTTGGCTTCTCCAGAATTTAACGAGCTACTGTGTGTGAAGGATATGGAACAAACAGTTTATTCCATTACCATAATCTGTTTTCTTATTTCTAATAGGCTGTGAATATTACACATTTATACATGCTGTTTATGCTCAGCAGTCAACAACACTGTAGCCCAGTGAGAGTTTACTAATTATGCCAAATTGCCAATAATTAAAATGCAAGTTTAGTACTGTGTTATCAACCAATATCAACAGCCAATTATTCTAATAATGGAAAGCATCCAATAAAAAATGGCCTACTTCCAATAAAAATAGGAGATCTGTTAACTGCATATAAAGACAAGAGTTTTTTTTTGTGCTGTATTGTGCAGCCCGAGATTATTGGTGGGGAACCTTGCTTTCCTACCTCTCCCTCATTCTCTCCGTCTTGTCTTTTTTCTAGTTCTTTTTTTCATTGCTTCCTGCTCTTTCCCTTGTCTAATATCTATTTAGTTCTTCAATATTTAACTCTTTCCTCTGGCATCTTAGCTCACATCTTGTTTGCTGGTCACATGAGAAACAGAGGTGATAGGATATTGCTATTTTTCAGGAAAGGCTAGGACTGAGATTGGGGCCTATTACTTCCACGAAGGCTTCCTGCTGCCAGCCTGGTTATAAACACAACTACGTACTTAGCCACAATATCAGTGCCCATATTAAAAACATAGTGCAGTCTATTATTAAATGCACAAGAATAAAACTCCTTATATTAGGCAAGTACAATTTTTCTCTGACTTTTGTCAACAATTTCACACCTTCAACAGAAGCATTTCACAATTGGGCTGCAGCCAGATAATGAACAATATAGATTGTATTGTTTTTCAAGGATGAAAATGATACATTTCTATGTCCATGTAGCTAAATTAGTGGTATTACTTGAAGCACTGAGAGATAAAGATAACTATTATTTAAAGTGACAACTTAATCATTCACTTGCAAGATGTTTTGTTCATTTGTTCTTCGGATTTGTGTGAAGTTGGCAAGCCATTTACTGCCCATCCCTAGTTACTCATGGGCAGTAAGAGTCAACCATGTAGTGTGGTACTGGAGCCATGCAAAGACCAGACCAGGTAGGGGTGGCAGGTTCCTTTTCCTGAGGGCTATTAATGAATTATTTGGGTTTTTACAACAATCCAGCAGCTTTCATGGGACATGTTTCTTCACAGTCTACAGTGAATAGGATTTTTGGGGAGATGACATGCCATAGGTTGGTGTTGGAGTTGTGAATAGTGAAGTGCACATTCTAAGCTCACACAATGTAAGTGTGTTACAAGTGGCAGAACGATGCGCGGTATGGACAACAGTCAACATGCCACCCAGTTGCCCCATTATGGCACTTAGTTCACCAACGCGAAAGGAGAACACGAAGGGAGAGTAGTAGCACAAGAATAGCAGACTGGAGACAATAGTGTCAACAGGACATTGCAGACACAAACAACAGACTCCAACTCTCACTATAGGCAATGCCATGGGAGATTAACTAGTTAGTACAGAAAATAAATGTGGGTATTTGTTTAAAGAAGTTATAAACATTCAGGAATAGACCTTTTCAACAAATCCGTCATCTAGCTTTGTACATAACTGTCATTAATGGATAATATCCTTCCTATTTAATTTCATTTTACTTGCCAGAAACATGTAATTAGATCTACTGCAGACAAAGAGGCATTTTGGGTGAATTCCCAATGGAGTCCATAAACTAGATAATCTAGTCTACTGATCAATGACAATACTTAGACTGCATTCAATTACATGCTGGTTCTAAAATTTGTTCAGGAAAATTAGCATAGCTACAGACCACTGTTTCACTTTAAAAAAAAACACACACAAACAAAGCTACAATATTTTAATCATTCATGTTGTTCTGAGACCACGTGCCAATTATGAATGTAAATTTACATAAAATTTAATTATATAAAATGTGGAAAGGCACTAATGGATCTGAAAAATAGCACATGGCATTTGACAGGGTTGACTAGTATGGTATCCATCATAACACAAGTTTAAGGGATGTATTTCTTTTAATTATTTTCACATTGTATATTGCTTTAGAAGTACTGGGCACAGGTTTCTAAAAACATATATGTTTACTTCGGTGATTTCAGTCTAACATTTGGGATTTTTTTTTTATTCGTTCACGGGATGTGGGCGTCGCTGGCGAGGCCAGCATATATTGCCCATCCCTAATTGCCCTCGAGAAGGTGGTGGTGAGCCGCCTTCTTGAACCGCTGCAGTCCGTGTGGTGACGGTTCTCTCACAGTGCCGTTAGGAAGGGAGTTCCAGGATTTTGACCCAGCGACAATGAAGGAACGGCGATATATTTCCAAGTCGGGATGGTGTGTGACTTGGAGGGGAACGTGCAGGTGGTGTTGTTCCCATGTGCCTGCTACTCTTGTCCTTCTAGGTGGTAGAGGTCGCGGGTTTGGGAGGTGCTGTCGAAGAAGCCTTGGCGAGTTGCTGCAGTGCATCCTGTGGATGGTACACACTGCAGCCACAGTGCACCGGTGGTGAAGGGAGTGAATGTTTAGGGTGGTGGATGGGGTGCCAATCAAGCAGGCTGCTTTATCTTGGATGGTGTCGAGCTTCTTGAGTGTTGTTGGAGCTGCACTCATCCAAGCAAGTGGAGAGTATTCCATCACACTCCTGACTTGTGCCTTGTAGATGGTGGAAAGGCTTTGGGGAGTCAGGAGGTGAGTCACTCGCCGCAGAATACCCAGCCTCTGACCTGCTCTCGTAGCCACAGTATTTATATGGCTGGTCCAGTTAAGTTTCTGGTCAATGGTGACCCCCAGGATGTTGATGGTGGGGGATTCGGCGATGGTAATGCCGTTGAATGTCAAGGGGAGGTGGTTAGACTCTCTCTTGTTGGAGATGGTCATTGCCTGGCACTTATCTGGCGCGAATGTTACTTGCCACTTATGAGCCCAAGCCTGGATGTTGTCCAGGTCTTGCTGCATGCGGGCTCGGACTGCTTCATTATTTGAGGGGTTGCGAATGGAACTGCGAATGGGATTTATACTTATTTGGCTTAGAACTGATTTTGGTTTAATTTGTTATGAGAGTGCCATGAAAGTAGATTCTGCTCGCAGAGATACACCGCCTTTGTTTCTCTCATAGTCTCTAGAGAGGACAGTCTGGAACAGCGAGAGAAAAAGTGAGAAATAGCAAGATCTCGGTCTCTAAACAGCCAGGAAAGCTAAGACAGGAACATACAGACTATAAAAGAAAAGGTTAGTGATGGTTAGTTCAGAGAATGTTAACTTGTAAGTGAGTTTGGCCCATAATAGGAGCAAAGTTGCATTGTTTTTTTTTAAAAAGGAGGGGTAGTAAATATATTCAGCTCACTGGAAAACTGTAGTCTGTTCATTCATATATTTCATGTAAAATAAACCAGCATGTTCATTTACAATCGACCTCAGCTCACTAGAATGCTCTTCAGTCTGCCTTCCAAAAAGACAGTAGAATGCACATGATGGCACATATGTGATCAGAGTATCCAATACACACATGGGATCTTTAGTTAAAATTCCCGGATCATGCTATCATTTAACTAGATATTGGGCAGTAAAGGTGCTCTCCAGATTGTAGGTAATGCAAGGTCCTCTTACAGGAGTGATTGGTGGTGCTAAACCCAAGAGAATATTTACTATGGACCACGAAGCTTGTAACAGCCTGTGGCCATTACGATAAAGATGCACTCCATCATTCATCATGTGGACGTCAACAAATATCCTTGTATGCATATGTCTTCATATATATTACCCGATTAAGTCATCAAGAACAACATGCTTCACGGAATTTGTGAATATGATTTCTTTTAACAAGTTTTAAAAAAATTTCAAGTATGACAGCAGGCTAGAAAAGAAAATTTGCGGTCACCTGAGCTTCCCTTTTTAATTGAGCCAGTAAGACTTCTCACCAACATTTCTGGACCAGTCTTTTGAAATTTAAATAAGAGAACCTTAACATTCATTTCAAATGTTACAGGCTGAAAAAAAAAGAAGCATTTTGGGCTGGGCCTCAAACATGCATTAATATGCTGTGTCTAGGTTGTATGGTCTTCTAATGTCACACATCAGCTTCAGCAGCTCAGATTTGTTACAAGAAGCTAACTTCTCAGTTTTGGTCACCAGTCCTAATATCTCCTTATGTGGCTCGGTGTCAAATGTTGTCTGATAACGTTCCTGTAAAGCGCCTTGGGACATTTTACTAGGTTAAAGGCGCTATATAAATGCAAATTATTGTTGTTGTCATATCCTACTGTAGTATCAAGAAGTTAACTAACAATTCAGCAAAGGAAGGATGGCAATTTGACTAATTTGTGATTTAACCTGGCATTGATGGCTATGGTATTGACAGTGAAGATGTATTTATGCACACAGTTAATAATTTTACAAAACTATGCACAAATATTCAAACTTTTCAGGCCAAAATATTCTCTCATTGATGTAAGGAGCTTCTGCTCTGAATTTCTTCCAGATAACAAGAGAATGATTCAATTTCACAAGTTAAACTATTTGCTTCGATACCTAACTGGGAACTAGATAATGTTGATGTAATTGAGAATTTGCAACATTCACAAATGGTTTCCATGAGCTCTGATAAAGAAGGAAGGAACCAAAGTGCTTTGCTTTTAGAATACGGTCGCTGCTGTTACATAGACAAAAATGGCATAGCAAAATACCACAAACAGTTAAAGAGATATATGGCCAGTTACTTTTTTTTTTTAAGTGGCTCTGGAAAACTCCCATTTCTTCTTTGAATAGTGTCATAGGATGTTGAACATCCGCTTATACAGGTAGATGGGACCTCGGTTTAACATCTCATCCAAAAGATGGCACCTCCAATAATGCAGTGCTCCCTTAATACCACAGTGAAGTATCAGCCTAGATGATGTGCTCATGTCCTTTGAGTTCAGGGTTACTGCTCTTGATCTAGTTACTTCTTCTGGAAGGTACATGTTAAAATTTGGTAAGAACGGGATTAGGCTTGGCTATGATGTTATACACGATCAAACAGCCTGGCAACACTCACACAAAGTGTCTAGGCTCACACAAAGAAGAGCCACATGGGAGATACAGGAGGGCTACTGGCACCGACTGAACTGAACTAAGTAGTGGTGTGTTCGGGAGAGGAAGGGAGAAAATGTTTCTGGAGGTTGTAATAGGAAAAGAAAGACTGCGGGAGGCAAGGAGTACAATATTTTTGAGGTATTCAGAAAGAATGAATTAGAAGACAAAGCAATGAGTCTCGTTGCAACACAGTGAGGATGCATGGAGGAAGAGTAGCATGAAGTGTGTATTTAAAATTCAGGAGGAACATCAAGGAATAGTTCAGAACAGCAATGAGCGTAGCAAAATGATTTTTAAAAAAAGACACAAAAATTGTGTCAGAGCAAAAAGTTAGAATCATAGAATGGTTACAGCACATAAGGAGGCCATTCGGCCTGTCAAGTCCGTGCCGACTCTCTGCAAGAGCAATCCAGCTAGTCCCACTCCCCCGGCCTATCCCCGTAGCCCTGCAAATTTTTTTCCTTCAAGTACTTATCCCATTCCCTTTTGAAAGCCACGATTAAATCTGCCTCCACCACCCCCTCAGGCAGTGCATTCCAGATCACAACCACTCGCTGTGTAAAAACGTTTTTCTCATGTCGCCTTTGGTTCTTTTGCCAATCACCTTAAATCTATGTCCTCTGGTTCTTGACCCCTCCGCCAGTGGGAACAGTTTCTCTTTATCTGCTCTATCTAAACCCTTCATGATTTTGAATACCTGTATCATATCTCCTCTCAACCTTCTCTGCTCTAAGGAGAACAACCCCAGCTTCTCCAGTCTATGCACATAACTGAAGTCCCTCATCCCTGGAATCATTCTAGTCAATTGCTTCTGCACCCTCTCCAAGGCCTTCACATCTTACCTAAAGTGTGGTGCCCAGAACTGGGCACAATACTCCAGTTATGGCCGGACTGGTGTGTTATGAAGGTACATCATAACCTCCTTGCTTTTGTACCTATGCCTCTATTTATAAATGATGTGGAGATGCTGGTGATGGACTGGGGTGGACAAATGTAAGGAATCTTACAACACCAGGTTATAGTCCAACAATTTTATTTTAAAATCACAAGCTTTCGGAGATTATCTCCTTCGTCAGGTGAGTGAGTGAGTGAAAGGTTCTCAAATCCAAGGCCGCCTTGGAGAACGCTTACCCGAAGATCGGTAGCTGAATGTCCTTGACTGCTAAAGTATTCCCCTTTGATTGGTGTGAGCGTGTCCCAGCCTAATATAAGATATGCGATTTGAGAACCTTTCACTCACTCACTCACCTGACGAAGGAGATAATCTGCGAAAGCTTGTGATTTTAAAATAAAATTGCTGGACTATAACCTGGTGTTGCAAGATTCCTTCTATTTATAAAGCCCAGGATCCCTTATGCTTTTTAAACCGCTTTCTCAACCTGCCCTGCCACCTTCAACGATTTGTGCACATATACCCCCAGATGATGACTACATCAGAGAAAAGGATCATCTACTTACAACAGGATTTTTCTTATACCCTATCCAGGATATCATTTTTATTGTTCAGTTTTTCAGCACAAGGGCTTTGTAATTATATGCTGGTGGCAGTACTTCTTTGCAGTCAGCCCCTCTGAACATCCAAAGGCCTCCCCAGAAATAGATTGGATATCTGTGGTGCTGGCAGAGGACAGTCAAGGTCAAAGTATTTGAGAATGGACTGGATCACTGGGTTGCATAGGTTACGAATGATCTGATTAAGCCTGAAATAGTGGCAGGGAAGTGAGATACTAATCAGTGGCATGGGTACAGAGTTTACGGTGGGAGTGAAAGACAGTGGTTTTGTTCTTGCCGATGTTTAGCTGGTGGAAATTGCAGCTCATTCAAGATTGGAGGTCGGACAACAGAGTCATCCCCAGCGCCCACCTGCACCATTCGGCCAGAAATTCTAGCACCCAAAAGTTGTTTCCCTGCCCTGGACCACACCAGTGGGGCAAGTTTCCACCTATCCGGAAGCTGATACATCTCAACTCCAGAAATACAGCAGGTCCTGGTTGTGCCAGGTTATCGGGAACTCCCTGCCCCTGGCTCCATCCTCTTGACATTTGCCTTTTAAGGATTGGGCAGGCGTTCCACCCATTACGAGGCACGATGGAAACTCCCGGAAACAATGGAGACCCAGTGCAACCAGGTCTCTTCCACGTTCTCATAGATTCCGCCAGGGAGTTACAGCAGGACAGCGGCGGAACCCCAGTGGATTTCCGGGCCCTATACAGTTTATCTTATTAAAGGAAAGGGTGTAGGGCAGAGAAAGTACACTCTCACTCTCTAAGTAATACTCAGAGGCTTTAAAAGTCTAGCAGGTAGAAGACATTCTTGTCAATAGTTTTTTTTCTCTCCTCAACCAGCTATCTCTGCTCAGTGGGGAGCCACTCAGTTGATAAAACAGCTCCATGGTGAATCCTACACAGTGGCATCTGGATCAATCTTGCATGCAGATCAGATGACATCACCACCTGGCAAAATTCAGTACCAGCTCCGCACAATGACAAAAGAAGAAATAGGAATAGTAGAATGGTATTACTGGTGTTTACAAAGGATAAATAACATTTTTACACCACTGATACAGCAGGATAGTTCCTCCAATTTAAGTGGAACAAATATAATACTGCAGGCTAGGGAAGATTGCCAGTTGGATTCTAAATCAGTAAGACATAAAGCAGAATACTTGAAATCTAACCTGGGAGGCAATGTATGAAGAAATAAATCATGATTTGGGAGGGCCGATTCTGTCAATTGAAGTTTAGCAGAAATAAGGAAATAGAGAAATAGAGAAAAATGTTAATAGCATGATGGGGTATTTAGATTACAGATGATTAGAGGAAGATTGAATGAAGAGACTGACAATAAGTAGAACGCACGAGGTGGTATGTAGAGAGTTATATTGGTGTTATAGAATAAGAGCGAGCAGGGGGCTATACATGGAGCGTCTGAGGGATACAAGAGCCATGGAAAAAGCCTACATATCTTTTTCCTTCTTTCTCTCAAAAAGAATGGCCATTGGATTTTGAATGCTTACCTGCAATAAAACTGTTGTATGGGAGAAATGTCAACGAAAACTATAATTTAAAAAAAAATCAATGAAAGTGATTTTTTCTTATGAATTTTTGAATGTATACCATTTTAAGAAAGGATTTGGTGAAATAACACATTTTAAATCAGCTATTTTTAAAGAAAAACCATGCAGTAAGAATGGGAACTTGTAAATCTCGTTTAGCCATAAATTGCACAAACTAACAGCAGTTATTTTTGTTCTATTACACAGATGTCAATATATATTACCTAAGAATTTCCAGTCAATACCAGTTAAATGCATTAGCTAAACGTACACACGCTCAATCTTCCTGGCAATCCAGCAAAGTAGAAACATATTATTTATTTACCTTCACTTGTATTAGATTATTCGACAAACACTAGGTTTTTGTTTAAATGTTATATAACCTTAATTATGGGATTTTTTAAAAAGCTGCAAAAGAAACTACTAAAACAGCAGCTTACAGTTAGTATGGAGAAATTACTCTTGCAAGTCTATTATATATAAAAAAGGGTTTTCCTGGAAACTGCAAAACTGGAGAGAGAAGAGGATAATTTAAAATTTGGTCTGAAACTACACCCACTGCATTGATCAGGTAGCAGATAAGCTCCACAGCAATACTCTTAGCTGACATCAACTATCTTCCTTTGACCGTTTCCAACACAAAAATAAGGTTTTCTTATCTCCATGAAGAAACGCTTCAAATATGATTTTTTTTTAAAACCATGTACATTAGATTAAGACAACTGCCACGTGGAACAAATCTAAGAGCAGTGCTTTATAAAAGCATTAGCCCCTAGAATTTCCTCTCTTTTAATTTTACATGGTAAAATAGACTTTAAAATATAAATCTTAACTTGCTGATGATCCTACAGTGTTCAGTTCCATTCACAATTCTTCTGTTAATGAAGTAGTCCACACGTGCCTTCAGCAGGATCTGGTCAAGATAACATTCGTGCCACGTAAATGCTAGGCAATGAATCTCCAACATAAAAAGGCTCAACCACCATTCTCATTGATCTTCAAAATCATCATCATTGCCAAATCCCCCACCATCAACATCCTGGGGTCTACCATTACCCAGAAGTTTAACTGGACTAGCCATATCAACAACATGGTTACAAAAGCAGTGCACAGCCTGGGTACTTTGCAGCAAGTATCTCACCTCCTGACCCCTCAAAGCCTCTCCACCATCTACAATGCTCAAGTCAGGAATGTAATTCAATCGCCTGGTTGGGTGCAGTCGCAACAACACTCAAGAAGCTCAACACCATCCAGAACGCAGCTTGATCAGCTCCCCACCACTGGACCCAATTTCTACCCCTCCAGCACTGGCGCACTGTGGCTGCAGTTTGTACTATCTGCTGGATGCACTGCAGCAACTCGTCAAACTTATTTCAATAGCACCTCCAAGCCTGGCGACCTCTTCCACCAAGATGGACAATCACAGCACGAACATGGGAATACCATCAGCACCCAGTTCCCTTCACATCATACACTATCCTAACTTGGACAAATATCATCATTCTTTCATTGTCAAACTCCTGGAATTGCCCATGTAATACCATCCTGGGAACAACGTTAGCAAAAGCACTGCAGGGGTTTAACGAGACTGCTCACTACCACTTTCTCAGGGCAACTAGGTTGGGCAATACATGTGGCATTGCCAACGTTACCCACATCCCATAAACAAACAAATAATTGTAGAATTACACAGTATATGAAATTCATATACATCAAACTCTGCAATTCTGATTAGTGGAACCCATCTAAACTCTATTTTGTGATGCTTTAGCGATGAACATTTTTACGTAAGGTTTGTAGAAACAGTGTTTATCAATTTTCTTTTGTTGTGACTTATTTTGGACTGCATTAGTCAAGATTAACAAGAGATGATAGGATTCGGCACTCCATAGGACATGTGATATCACAGTGGATAGCTCACATATTATGTAAGCACTAGCATAAGAGCAAAAGCAAAGAAAACAAAAACAACCCCCCCTCCCCCCATCACTTCCACTGCATTTTCCAGTTTCAGAAACCCTTTCTAGTACTGGTGCTTAACAAACAACATGACTAGAGCAGGCCTGGATTTACAGTTTCTAATCTCCCCATATACTTATATTTTACCATTGTGTAATGAAATACCTCTTTAATCAACACTGTTATTACAAACTTCCCTAGCAACTTTGTTTTCACTGATTCCGGCTGTAGTTCAATAAGACAAACCACTGATAAGTACTAAGCTTTTGTCAAATCCCATGTACATGTTAGGTTTTGACAATAACAAACTAAACCTCTGCCACTACTGTTTTGCTTTTGACAGCTTATATGTCATTTCTGCCTCTGCGCTTCAAGCTTAGTGAATAAAGTCAAAAAGAGCTCTCTTTCTGATAACATACAGGACCAATGTCCATACTACATTTAATTCTGTACTTACGATGGACCCATCCTACAACCAACAATAAATATCCATACCTATGGTTACTATGAGACCTCCCAATCACAGCAGTCTGAATGTTGAATCCAAAGTTTAACAAAAGCCCCTTTTTGGCGTAAATGTTTATTTGTTAGACTCAATCGTAGAACATAAGAAATAGGAGAAGGAGCAGACCACATGGCCCCTCTAGCCTGCTCCACCATTCAATAAGATCATGGCTGATCTCCAACCTCAACTCCACTTTCCCACTCGATCCCCATATCCCTCGATTCCCTTAGAATCCAAAAATCTATCGATCTCAGTCTTGAATATACTCAACGACTGAGCATCCACAGCCCTCTGGGGTAGAGAATTCCAAAGATTCACAACCCTCTGAATAAAGAAATTTCTCATCTCAGTCCTAAGTGGCTGATTCTTTAGCCTGAGGCTACGACCCCTAGTTCTAGACTCTCCAGCCAGGGGCAACAGTCTCACAGCATCTACCCTGTCAAGCCCTCTCAGAATCTCATATGTTTCAATGAGATCACCTCTCATTCTTCTAAACTCCAGAGAGTATAGGCCCATTCTACTCAATCTATCCTCATAGGACAACCCTCTCATCCCAGGTATCAACCTAGTGAACCTTCATTGCACTGTCTCTAAGGCAAGTATATCCTTCCTTAGGTAAGGAGACCAAAATTGTATGCAGTCCTCCAGGTGTGGTCTCACCAAAAGTCCTGTACAATTGCAGTAAGACTTCCTTACTCTTGTATTCCAAGCCTCTTGCAATAAAGGCCAACGTACCATTTGCCTTCCTAATTGCTTGCTGTAACTGTATGTTAACTTTCTGTGTTTTGTGTACGAGGACACCCAAGTCTCTCTGAACACCAACATTTAATAGTTTCCCACCATTTAAAAAATATTCTGTTTTTCTATTTTTCCTACCAAAGTGAATAACCTCACATTATACTCCATCTGCCACATTCTTGCCCACTCACTTAACCTGTCTATATCCCTTTGCAGACTCTGTGTGTCCACCTCACAGGTTACTTTTCCACCCAGCTTTGTATAGTCTGCAAACTTGGATACATTACACACGGTCCCTTCATCTAAGTTATTAATATAGATTCCAATTAGCTGAGGCCCAAGCACCGGTCTTTGCGGCACCCCATTAGTGATAGCCTGCCAAACTGAAAATGACCTGTTTATTCCTACTCTCTGTTTTCTGAATCTTACAGAATAGATTTCAATTTTGATATTTATATTAGAATGAAAAAAATGGAGTTTGAACTTCTCCAAGAGAAATTATTGCTCTTAATCAGCTTTAATATAAATTCTATTTTAAGTGGATCTTCTTGTAATGTTAGAACAGCTGCATCACATTACCTTGTAACACAGTGAGAGTAGCATCCTGACTGTGGCGCTTCCGAACTGCATTTGTTGCTACGCAGCGATATACTCCAGCATCACCCTTTTGCACGTCTACAATTTGCAGAATTCCATTTGGGAGGACTATAAATCTGAAAAACAAATCCAATGCTGTTATAATTTTTAACCTAAGATTTGAAGGAATGAATTTTATAATGTATCACAGTATTTTACATGCTACATATTTATACATCCAAAATATTCAGGAGGTGATGTGAAATTATATCATTTAAATCTAATCTCAATTCTGACCAGCAGGTCACTTTAAAAATAATTGAATCCTAATGAACCATCCAACATCTTTTGATTGTTTGGGATGCAGTGCTACAGATGTTAAAATATTTTAATATACTTGAATAAACATTTAATTTTGCTGTGCAATGTACTGCAGTATCAGTAACGCTAATTGGTAAGCAATTTTACAGAGCGATAGACCAAGAAACTAAAAAAGTTGCTTGTTTAAGTAGGCATTACACGTGGAATTGTTGGTGAAGGACGTGGCTTGCAATCACTGGCAGGTACTTTGTGAAAATGCAGACTACTGATAATCCTAATAGAAGCAACTTGGTGCCTGCCACCTGAAGCCAGAATTTCTTTTTTAAACATAGGTTTCTCCTATTGTCATGTTAACATAATAATAATGCATAATCCGATCCTGTCTGCTATTATAAATGGCACGAATCCAAAGAAAAACAGTTTAAAGAACATACATTTTGCTGGTTTTCCAAAGATCCAAGTCACAAAGTGTAACTTCTGACTTTGCTTTCACATCATTGTAATCTTCGTGGCAATCAAAAGATGCCCACCATGTTTGTTTGCTTGCCCAAAGGCTTTCCATACCTCCAACACTTTTTTTTATTCATTCATGGGATATGGGCGTCACCGGCGAGGCCAGCATTTATTGCCCATCCCTAATTGCCCTTGAGAAGGTGGTGGTGAGCCGCCTTCTTGAACTACTGCAGTCAGTGTAGTGAAGGTCCTCCCACAGTGCTGTTAGGAAGGGAGTTCCAGGATTTTGACCCAGCAAAGATGAAGGAACAGCGATATATTTCCAAGTCAGGATGGTGTGTGACTTGGAGGGGAACGTGCAGGTGGTGTTGTTCCCATGTGCCTGCTGCTCTTGTCCTTCTAGGTGGTAGAGGTCGCGGGTTTGGGAGGTGCTGTCGAAGAAGCCTTGGCGAGTTGCTGCAATGCATCCTGTAGATGGTACACACGGCAGCCACGGTGCGCCGGTGGTGAAGGGAGTGAATGTTTAGGGTGGTGGATGGGGTGCCAATCAAGCGGGCTGCTTTGTCCTAGATGGTGTCGAGCTTCTTGAGTGTTGTTGGAGCTGCACTCATCCAGACATGTGGAGAGCATTCCATCACACTCCTGACTTGTGCCTTGTAGATGGTGCAAAGGCTTTGGGGAGTCAGGAGGTAAGTCACTTGCCGCAGAATACCCAGCCTCTGACCTGCTCTTGTAACCACAGTATTTAAATGGCTGGTCCAGTTAGGTTTCTGGTCAATGGTGACCCCCAGGGTGTTGATGGTGGGGGATTCAGCGATGGTAATGCCACTGAATGTCAAGGGGAGGTGGTTGGACTCTCTCTTGTTGGAGATGGTCATTGCCTGGCACTTGTCTGGCGCAAATGTTACTTGCCACTTATGAGCCCAAGCCTGGATGTTGTCCAGGTCTTGCTGCATGCGGGCACGGACTGCTTCATTATCTGAGGGGTTGCGAATGGAACTGAGCACTGTGCAATCAGCAGCGAACATCCCCATTTCTGACCTTATGATGGAGGGAAGGTCATTGATGAAGCAGTTGAAGATGGTTGGGCCGAGGACACTGCCCTGAGGAACTCTTGCAGCAATGTCCTGGGGCTGAGATGAGTGGCCTCCAACAACCACTACCATCTTCCTTTGTGCTAGGTATGATTCCAGCCACTGGAGAGTTTGCCCCCTGATTCCCATTGACTTCAATTTTACGAGGGCTCCTTGGTGCCACTCTCGGTCAAATGCTGCCTTGACATCAAGGGCAGTCACTCTCATCTCACCTCTGGAATTCAGCTCTTTTGTCCATGTTTGGACCAAGGCTGTAATGAGGTCTGGAGCAGAGTGGTCCTGGCGGAACCCAAACTGAGCATCGGTGAGAGCAGGTTACTGGTGAGTAAGTGCTTGATAGCACTGTCGATGACACCTTCCATCACTTTGCTGATAATTGAGAGTAGACTGATGGGGGTGGTAATTGGCCGGATTGGATTTGTCCTGCTTTTTGTGGACAGGACATATCTGCGCAATTTTCCACATTGACGGGTGGATGCCAGTGTTGTAGCTGTACTGGAACAGCTTGACTAGAGGCGCAGCTAGTTCTGGAGCACAAGTCTTCAGCACTACAGCAGGGATGTTGTCGGGGCCCATAGCCTTTGCTGTATCCAGTGCACTCAGCCATTTCTTGATATCACGTGGAGTGAATCAAATTGGCTGAAGACTGCCTTCTGTGATGGTGGGGATATCGGGAGGAGGTCGAGGTGGATCATCCACTCGGCACTTCTGGCTGAAGATGGTTGCAAATGCTTCAGCCTTGACTTTTGCACTCACGTGCTGGACTCTGCCATCATTGAGGATGGGGATGTTTACAGAGCCTCCTCCTCCCGTTAGTTGTTTAATTATCCACCACCATTCACGACTGGATGTGGCAGGACTGCAGAGCTTTGATCTGATCCGTTGGTTGTGGAATCGCTTCGCTCTGTCTATAGCATGTTGCTTTCGCTGTTTAGCATGCATGTTGTCCTGAGTTGCAGCTTCACCAGGTTGGCACCTCATTTTTAGGTACGCCTGGTGCTGCTCCTGGCATGCTCTTCTACACTCCTCATTGAACCAGGGTTGATCCCCTGGCTTGTTGGTAGTGGTAGAGTGAGGAATATGCCAGGCTATGAGGTTACAGATTGTGCTGAAATACAATTCTGCTGCTGCTGATGGCCCATAGCACCTCATGGATGCCCAGTTTTGAGCTGCAAGATCTGTTCTGAATCTATCCCATTCAGCACAGTGATAGTGCCACACAACACGTTGGATGGTGTCCTCAGTGCGAAGATGGGCCTTCGTCTCCACGAGGACTGTACGGTGGTCACTCCTACCAATACTGTCATGGACAGATGCATTTGCGACAGGTAGATTGGTGAGGACGAGGTCAAGTAAGTTTTTCCCTCGTGTTGGTTCGCTCACCACCTGCAGCAGGCCCAGTCTGGCAGCTATGTCCTTCAGGAATCAGCCAGCTCGGTCAGTAGTGGTGCTACCGAGCCACTCTTGGTGATGGACATTGAAGTCTCTCACCCAGAGTACATTCTGCGCCTTTGCTACCCTCAGAGCTTCCTCCAAGAGGTGTTCAACATGGAGGAGGACTGATTCATCAGCTGAGGGAGGACAGTAGGTAGTAATCAGCAGGAGGTTTCCTTGCCCATGTTTGACCTGATGCCATGAGATTTCATGGGGTCCAGAGTCAATGTTGACGACTCCCAGGGCCACTCCCTCCTGACTGTATATCACTGTTCCGCCACCTCTGGTCGGTCTGTCCTGTCAGTGGGACAGCACATACCCAGGGATGGTGATAGAAGAGTCTGGGACGTTGGCTGAAAGGTATGATTCTTTGAGTATGGCTATGTCGGGCTGTTGCTTGACTAGTCTGTGGGATAGCTCTCCCAATTTTGGCACAAGTCCCCAGGTGTTAGCGAGGAGGACTTTGCAGGTTCGATTGGGCTTGGTTTGCCTTTGTTGTGTCCGGTGCCTAGTGGTCCGATGCCGGGTGGTCCGTCCAGTTTTATTCTTATGATGACTTTTTTTTAAAGTGAGATTGTACAACTGAGTGGCTTACTAGGCCATTTCAGAGGGCAATTAAGAAACAACCACATTGCTGTGGGTCTGGAGTCACATATAGGCCAGACCGGATGAGGACGGCAGGTTTCCTTCCCTAAAGGACACTGATGGTATAGTGGCTTTAGAAATGGAACTTCCATTGATGTAGTCCCTTTCACATCCTCAGGACAACCCAAAGTGCTTCACAGCCAATTATTTACTTTTGAAGTGTAGCCACTGTTATGCAAGCAAACACGGTAGCCAATTTGTGCACAGCAAGGTCCCAAAAAAAAATCATGACCAATTAATCTATTTTTTTGATGATGATGGAGTGACAAATGTTGACCAGGTCACTGGGAGAACTCCCCTGTTCTTCTTTGAATACTGCCATGGGATCTTTTACATCCACTTGAACAGGCAGACTTCGGTTTAACATCTTATCTAAAAGATAGCACCTCTAACAATTCCCTCCATACTGTGTTTGGCCAGATTATGTGCTCAAGTTCTGCAGTAGTGCTTGAACCCACAACCTTCTCACTTAGAGATGAACGTGTGCCATCACGGAACCAAAATGGCACTTACCAGCCATTTCTAGAACAGTATCTCCTCCATAACTGTAACTGCTTAAAGCGGTGTGGGGGAGAGGAGGGGAGAGAGAAAAGATATTATTTTATTTTTGAAAACTGCACATGCTGCAATCCCTGGTGTGCACTGTGGCTGGTGCATAAACAGTTCAGAAAAAAATACTTTTTTAAAAAAAACTTAGCTTTCACGTACTGTTATGGTAGTCCAAACTGCTCAGTAGACCCCTTCATGAGCCTCAAGTTAATTAGAAAATAAATTCTCCAAATCCATTTGGATTCTATCAGTGCACATGGAGCATAAGTTCAAAACTGTTGAAAAAGCATAGCTCTAACTAAGGTACAAGATCAAGTTCACTCTTTAAAAAAAAGTCCAAAAAGCATCAGTCAAGTCACCTTCTGTATCGACATGGAAAACATCTAGATATCATAGGGTTTTCACAGTCTCCTCCAGATTAAAGCATGCACTTATTAATCTCAGGATACTGTAGTATACTCCTGTGTCCACTAACACTAAAGGTCATTGAAATGACTAACACATCTAAATCAATGCAGAATCTCTAATGGGAACACTGACCAATGCTTAACTGAGATCTTGGTTCTCTTCAAATCTCGAGACATCAGTTCTATGAACCAGGAGAGCAATAAGGCTTTCACCTTAGTTAATATATCCCCTTGGGGGGAGCCTAATTGGGCAAGGAAGGTGACAAAACCCGTGAGTTCTAAACAGTCTCTAGCCCTGTTTGTCTCAAGTGTCCACTGTCCACTGGTGCCAGAGACGGGGAAAAGAAGGTTCTCTGTGCAACAAATTTGATCAGCTCAGCAATGAAGTATTAGCTCCCAAGTTAAATGGTCCACTTAGACATATTAACTTTAGCTGGGCTCAAGGCAGAGGTGGGTACAGTTCTTAATGAATACTTAGCGAATGTCTTTGCAAAAGAGGGGGACGATGCAGGGATTATAGTTAAGGAGGAGGAGTGTGAAATATTGGATCGGATAAACATTGTGAGATAGGAACTTTTAAGGGGTTTAGCATCTTTGAAAGTAGATAAATCGCCAGACCCGGATGAAATGTATCCCAAGCTGTTAAGAGAAGCAAGGGAGGAAATAGCGGAGGCTCTGACCATCATTTTCCAATCCTCCCTGGCTACAAGCGTGTTGCTAGAGGATTGGAAGACGGCTAACGTTGTACCATCGTTTTTAAAAAAAAGGGAGAAAGGGATAGACTGTGTAATTATAGGCCAGTTAACCTCGGTGGTGCGCAAATTATTGGAAAAAATTCTGAGGGACAGCATAAATCGTTATTTAGAAAGGCATGGGTTAATCAAGGACAGTCAGCATGGATTTGTTAAGGGATGTCAGCATGGATTCGTGTCTGACTAACAATTGAATTTTTTGAGGAGGTAACAAGGAGGGTAGTGCATTTGATGTAGTCTACGTGGATTTTAGCAAAGCTTTTGGCAAGGTCCCACATAGCAGACTGGTCAAAAAAGTGGCAAGTTGGATCCAAAATTGGCTCAGTGCAGGAAGCAAAGGGTAATGGTCGACAGCTCGAATACTGCGTACACTTCTGGTCACCACATTACAGGAAAGATGTGATTGCACTAGACAGGGTACAGAGGAGATTTACGAGGATGTTGCCAGGGCTGGAGAATATTAGCTATAAGAAAAGATTGGATAGGCTGGGGTTGTTTTCTTTGGAACAAAGGAGGCTGAGGGGAGATTTAATTGAGGTGTATAACATTATGAGGGGCCTAGATAGAGTGACCAGGGGGCATAGATTTAAAATAATTGGTAGAAGGATTAGAGGGGAGCTGAGGAGAAATTTTTTCACCCAGAGAGTGGTGGGGATCTGGAACTCAATGCCTGAAAGGGTGGTAGAGGCAGAAACCCTCAACTCATTTAAAAAGTACTTGAATGTGCACATGGCATGCCGTAACCTACAGGGCTACAGACCAAGTGCTGAAAACTGGGAGTAAGCTGGATTGCTCCTTTTCGACCGGTATGGACACGATAGGCCAATTGGCTTTCTTCTCTTCCATAACTTTCTATGATTCTAAGTAATAGACAATTATACTACACTATCATTGGGTGATAATGAAACAAATGAAGGAGCATACATTTAGTAATATTACCAAATTTGCTAAGAAAACTTAAATGATAATTACAAATCAGGACAAAAATTGCAAAACCTATCCTGTGTTTTCCACTAGCCACAGAAGGAATGCAGACACCATATACTGGTGTTCATAGGTTACCTGGATCCAATCTAGAACTCAAAAAAGTCTGGAAATGCGATTCTTTTTGCACACCGAATCCATTGATAAAACTGGAAAACTAAAACATATTCATAATTCATTGCCAGCATTGAGATAATAGAAAGCTATTGACAAAAATGCTAGAAAATCCTAGAATTAAAGACAAGGGCATTCTTAAAAAAAAACACCTTTGGAGAACTGGTTGCAGTTTTTAGCACCTTCACTTTAAAAGGTCACTGGCATATTGGAGAAGAAAGCAACAACTTTGATTTAAGGATTCAAACAGCAGGTATTGCAGACATGCAAATGGAATTGTATTTATTCTCACTGAAGTAAAAATGATACATTAAACCAGATTCAAATTCGCAAATGCTAAATGGCACAGATAGTGTAGATTTGAGCAAGTTATTTAATCTAAATTATGATCACGAGTAATGGCTCCAAATTATAGACTGCCAGTTGGCCACTGATTTAAGCAAACCATAGATGATTTTTAACATTCATATCCAATACATGATAGTCTCCAAAAGGGAGGCATCAAGTAGCAAATGTACAATGAAATAGGTTATTACAATGGTTAAAAGAAAAGCTCTGGATTTACTGACTGAAAATTGTGAACTTATCTGTGCTAGAAAAATACTTGAAGGCAATTAATACTCACTAAGTAACACATAGTCAGTCATCTACCATGTTCACCAACCACCACATAAACAACACACAAGTAGAGTGCACTTCCAAAGCTGGAATTTAACCTCCATGTAATATTGATCTTTACCTCTGGCAACAACAGTGATCACAGCCCACTTCTGTATGTATTTTTTCTACATTAAAAAAACCTAATCAAAAAAGCATCCACAATCTCCTTGAAAATGTTGCAGCTCTCCCCCAACCACTTCCAAAAAGGAAAATATCAATTTTATTTAAAGCTCAGTTTAAACATCATTGTAATGATTCCGAATTGAATAGTGAGTTCATAAAATCAGTATGAGTGAATGAGAGAGAAACCTAGCCAAAGGCAAAGCTTCAGATTTTCTAAACTTGCAGCAAGGTTACAAATAGTACAATCAATATCCTGGGTACATGTATCTGTCAAATGTGGAAAGACTGGCAAAAATTTCTGTTGATGTTATTGTATTCTTTTTTTATTTAAGTAATTGTGCTCATTTTTTTTTTTAACACAGCTGCTTTTCATCCAGTTTTAAGTCACTGTACATATATCTCTACACAGCATTTTTGTAACCACATTGGTCAATTGCAGTTAAAACCTTGTGCTCGTAATGGTGCCTATTCATTGCACATTGGTGTTTATGAAAAATGTCAGTGTAAAGACAAGGAATGTCCTGAATTTAATCCCCTATCTGTACTAAATTAGCTGATTTCAGGTAGGCAGGCAGTAGGATTGCTACAATTGGCTTCTATGCCTCTGGGTTAAGGAGGGAGAAACGGGCCAGGGTTTCCACCTCCAATTAGTACCCAGCAACACCCACTGGAAGTGTAAGTACGGTTGTTGTGTGAGAAAAGCATAAAAACTCGATTGCGACACTTGCTGCGGTCAAATAATCTGCCAACACTCCATGTTAAGGTTTACACATGAATAATGACCAGTGGGACAAAGTACTGGAACACCTATGGAAATGTCTCTCAGTAGAGATGAACAATCTGTAGTTAAAACAGACCCGCCAAATTGTAGAGCACCCATTATATTGAATACAAACAGTAACTGATTGGAGAACAGTAAGTATTGCTGTAAGTCCTAACCCTTCAGGCGCTACCAGAGGAACTTAAAGGCTGATCCGAGACACAGCAATGGAACCAAGACATAACATAGGAACAGCTTTTGAAGACATAAGATTTCTTAATTGCAAGGTGTTAATAGTCCAAGGTTATGCTAACTGTTCTACTGATCTTTGCTTGGAAACAGCAGAAACTAGAGTATGAGGCCATGAAACACAAACAAATGTATAACATTTTAAATTCACCTAGATCTGTCGACGTGATAAAAACAAGGCTGTTTTGGGATCCTCAGACTGGAATTTGTACTTTGCTGCCAACTTATGAGACGATGGATAAAAAGATGGGATGATGTCCTGTTGCTGGTTAAATTTTGAAAACAATTTAGGTAGGAACTCAGAACGAGGGCAAAGAGCACTCTTATTCTGATATCAAATTAGCTATGACGACTATGTAAAACACATTCATTTTTCCAAGAAAAATCAAAATTCTTAAGAATGCAAATTCCCATTCAAGAAAATTCAGCTCACAAGAATGCAATGGTTGAAAAGTTAGGTACAAAATTAATGATGTACCAAATTTAAATCTCATGAAAGTGTGTAGGATTAGATTTCGTAGCTCCCTTCGTAAAAAGGACACAAAGGGGTGTTGCCCAAGCAATCCATCTTTAAAACACAAATGGAAAATTCAATAGATGTTGCAACAAGCGTTCTAACACAAGTGGTAACAGTCTTGAGTTAAGCAAGATTTGATAATACTCTAGAATCAAAATGACCTTAGACGCTGGAGGATACCAGAGCTTATCTGCACAGGAGGGAATATTTTTTTCAATTAATAATGAAGGGATTAAATTCGGTTCAAGTGGATAGGTTATTTGAGCTAGATAGGCAGGGGAGGACTAGGGGGAATCAGTACAAGTTGCAAAGCAGAGTTAGGTTACGTTAGGAAGTACTTCTTCTTGCAGGGTCATTGACTTCTGGAATAGGTTCCTAGCATGTACAGTGAGTGTGGATTCACTGCAGACCTTCAAAAGAGAGTTGAACTAGTTCCTACAAATAAAAGATATGAAGTCACAGAGGGTTGTGTGTAAATTGGAACTAGTCATATTAGTCACTGTGCTCTCCTACAAATTGTTTGATTGCCTTTGGTGGTCAAAGAGGAATTTTCCAGAGTTTTTTTTTCCCCGAAATTCACCTAAGGTTTTTTTCTCTGTTTCTTTCTCCATAGGTTCAGTTGCCTAGGAAGTCAGTCCACTTGTAGAGAGATTATTCCTAGAACGGTCCAAAACTGGAGAACTATGAATACAACTTGTGTTGGTTTCAATTCTGATTTTGCAAAGCTGCGAAAAAAAAAGGTCCTGAAAAACAAAGAAAGCTTACAGAGCTCCATCCCTTGTGGTCTCTCAAGAAGTTGCTCAAATGAGTCTGTCAGAATAAGGATAGACATGTAGCCATAGATCTTGTGGAAAGTACTTAGTTTAAGGAATCTGAAGAAATTAATTATTTGATATTGGCAGCAAAATGCAAGATAGAAAGAATAAATAACTTGCATTTATATAGCACCTTATGCTCTCAGGACATCCTAAAGTGTTTTACAACTGATGGATTACTTCTTGAAGAGCAATCACTGTTATTTATGCATAAGCAGCCAATTTTGCACAAGGTCACACAAATGTCAAATGAACAAATGACTAGAAAATCTATTTTACAGTGGTGTTGGTTGAGGGAGGAATGTTAGGCAGGACATGAGGAAGAAGAAAGTCATTTGAACAATATGAAAAGGTGTATGGAGACAGCTTGTGGCAGATAAATAAACAACTGCTGAACAGGAACTTATGAGCGGAAATAGGCAATTCAAAAACGAACAACAAAAGTAGACAATTAGAGGATGTTGGACTGAGAGGTGGAAACATAAAGGAAAAACTGTCCAAAAAAACTGCCAATGATTTGTTTAACATGTACTGCTACTCTGAAGAGACTCATTTTTGACTATCCTGAGGCATAGTCACATTAGCGCACAGAACCAAAGGGCAGATCGATTGTTATCACCATTAAGAGGTTGAACTGTACAGACAATGTGTGTCGATACATCAAATAACTTATCAAATTAAAGAGGTCCTTTTTTTAAACAGTGCCTTAATTATGGAATTAATGCTGAAGGTTATAGTTGTTATCTTGTTATATAGATTATAGTAGTTAACTTTGTCATGCAAGTATTGATTAGAGATTTTGATCAAGGCTATTACTATTCCCATAGTCAACATTGGGAAGTTAAATTCTGTTAATCTACTGTGATATCAATCGTTTCTAGAAATGAATTATTATAATCCCCGAGGACCAAATATTACAGCAATACTTGCTGACTAAAAATTCTGACTGGAATATAGAAGGACCCCCCCCCCAGCCAACAGCAATGAATCAAGATGTGATGCCACTTTATTCATTTGTAAAGGAAGGCTGCAGTTACCAAATTATTTCCCGGATGAAGTAGAAGAAATGGCACAATTACCGGATGACCAGACAAGGGTTAGCAGTGGTCTTATGCTTCACACCACCCCACCTTCCAGACACATGCGCTGTTTGCTAGCTCCTGAAAACTAGCCACACAATCCTGGAACTACAAAAGAAGTCCCTAAAGGAGTGTTTGTAAGAGTCCCATAAGAGCTACAGGGTTAGCAGTTGAACTGCAAGAGTTTGGCCGGGTCCTAGGGCTCCACTCCTGTCATTATCTTGTAATTCTGTTGGCATTACTGCTTACAAATTTACAGATTTTCAATTGAAAAAGCAGCTATCACTTCAGGGCAACTCGAAATCTTGGTTTAAGATCTGCAAGGGAACATGAATTTCTCAGCCCCAGGCAGTACAATGTTCTAGATCATTAGCAATTTCCAGCTACAGTGAGGTAGTCCAGACTCCTCCTCTGAGGTGGAGATTTTTATACTGAAGAGATATTTTGTCATGTTTCTCAAACTTGGAACAACGTGAAGCATAAAGATATTTAGAACTAAATTAACCAAGCTTGAATAGGCAGCCCACTCTTGCCACAGGTCTGATTCTTTTTTTAAAAAAAATTCTTTGGGATGCAGGCATCGCTGGAATTTATTGCCCATCCCTGGTTGCCCTGAAGATGGTGGTGGGCATTCTTCTTGAACCACTGCAGTCCATGTGGTGAAAGTGTTCCCACAATGCTGTTAGCTGAAGAGTTCCTAGTTCCTTCTAGGTGGTGGAGGTCATGGGTTTGGGAGATGCTACCAAAGAAGCCGTGGCGAGTTGCTGCAGTGCACCAAGTGGATAGTACATTGCAGCCATGGTATGCCAGTGGTAGAGGAAGTGGACATTTATGCTAGTGGATGGGATGCTGATCAAGCAGACTGCTTTGTCCTAGATGATGTTGAGCTTCGTGAATGTTGTTGCAGCTGCACCCATCTAGGCAAGTGGAGGGTATTCCATCACAGTCCTGACTTGCGCCTTGTAGGTGGCGGAGAGCTTTGGGGAGTCAGGACTTGAGCCAGCTGCCATAGAATACCAGTCTCTGACCTGCTCTAGTAGCCACGGCAATTATGTGGCTATTCCAGTTGAATTTCTGGTCAGAAGTGACTCCCAAGGTGTTGATATTGGGAGACTTGGCAATAGTAATGCCACTGAATGTCAAGAGAGGTGGTTAGGCTCTCTTGTTGGAGTTGGTCGTTGCCTGGCACTTGTGTGGTGCAAATGTTACTTGACACTTAACAACCCAGGCCTGGATCTTGTCCGGGTCTTGCTATATGTGACATGGCTTGCTTCATTATCTGAGGAATTGCCAATGAAGCTGAACATTGTGCAACCATCAGCACACAGTGCCACTTCTGACCAAGTTACATCATCTTGTTGACAGTACATTCCTCAAAAGCAAAAGAGGGTGGTCTTTAGAAGATCTGGAGATGAGTCTCAACACTTGGAGCAGGCTCTAACCATATTTACCTTAAGCAAATTGAACAAACAGAATGACCAGCCTAGATGAGTGTAAACAATTTTACAACACCAAGTTATAGTCCAGCAATTTTATTTTAAATTCACAAGCTTTCGGAGATTTTCTCCTTCCTCAGGCAAATGAGGAAGGAGAAAATCTCTAGATGAGGTAAGGCACTGAAGACTCTTACTCCTCAGATTTTGGGTCAGAATGCCCTTCATCTTATTTTTGGTTCGATCTTTATGTGGGTTCAAGTAGCTTGTGTAAATGCTCAGACCAGAATCGCACTGTTCCTTGCCAACTACCAACTTATCTTACTTGCACAAAAAACCCTCTGACCAGAAATGACTACCAAATTTCTGATGATGCAGGTTGCTAACAATTCTTCACCCTTCCTTAGCCCTTTCAGACACTGGAATCAAAATGGCCACCATAAGGAGGGTCACCTGTTCCAAAAGTACAATGAATTGAAAAGTGACTTTAAAAGTGTACTTAGCACTCAGGAAAGACGCAGTAAATAATCAACTACTGGGAAAGAGATTCCACCTTTCTCTGAATACTGTTCAATCAGCCCTCAGAAAATGGTGGTGCTGGGACACAAATTGTCCTCAGACTAAAGTTTATAGCCGTGTACCCAAAATCTATTCTCATGGAAGTTTTGATAATTGCTTCTCAGTGGGAGGCAATGAGGTCTTTCATCCACTCAGTACCAGATGTATTACTGATGAAGAATGTTATGTCAGTACTGCAGCCCATTCTACAACCAGATTACAATGACCATTGAGTTCCTCTTTACGCCTTATGCAGGAAACTGCCCAGCAAATCCTGGATCAATGAGGTTACTATTGTTTGCTTTTAAACCAAGGAACTATAAACTAATCTATCAACTTTTAAAACTTAAAATTAAAAAAAACACAATTTTTTTTTTAAAGAGACTAGGGCGGAGCAGAGCATAAAGGGAACCATGCGAGGAATCAAAAAAATCAAGAAAAACTCAAAAGTGACGTCACAAGACAAGGAGGAGCGCCAAGGGTAAGTCAGTAAGTATTTTGTTCGTTGGTCAGTGTTTTTAGTGCTTATTGTTCTTAGTGGTTAGTGTCTTTAATGGTTGGCTAGTGTTTTCCTAGTGGCTAGTGTTTCAGTGTTAGATAAACAGTAAGTTGCCTTAAAGTTAAACAAAGAGTTAAAATAACTGTTAGCTAATATGGCTGGACAGCTGGGGCCCATCGCATGCACATCCTGTGCCATGTGGGAACTCCAGGACACTGTGTCCTTGAAATCCACGTGTAGGAAGTGCCACTAACTGCTCGAGCTCAAGGGTTTCTGAGCTTGAGGGGCGGCTGACATCACTAAAGTGCATACAGAAAGCTGAGAGTTTCATGGATAACACGTTTCAGGAGGTGGTCACTCTGCAATTACAGAGAGTTCAGGTGGAGAGGAAGTGGGTGACCACCAGACAGACTAGGAGGAACAGGCAGCAATGCAGGAGTCCTCTGGGGAGTGTGGCACACACAAACCAGTATTCAGTGTTAAATACCAGTGAGGGTGTTGACACTTCGGGGGAGTGCAGTCAGGAGCAAATCCACGGCATCGTGGGAGACTCTGATGCACAGGGTGGGCAAAAGAAATGCAGTTGTTATAGGGGATTCGATAATCAGGGGGATAGACAGGCACTTCTGCCACTGCCGATGTTAGTCCCATATAGTGTGTTGCCTCCCTGGCACCAGGGTAAAGCACATCACTGAGAGGGTGCAGAACATTTTCTTTGGGGGGGGGGGGGGGGCAAAAGAGAGGGGAACAGCCAGAAGTCATGGTCCATATGGGAACCAATGACATAGGAAGGAAAAGGGTCGTGGTCCTGCAATCAGAGCTTCAGGTGCTAAGGAGGAAGTTAAAAAGCAGGACCTCAAAGGTAGTAATCTCTGGATTACTCCCACAGCCATGCAGGAATAGTAGGATATGACAGGTAAATGCGTGGCTGGAGCAATGATGCAGGAGGGAGGGCTTCAGATTCCTGCGGCATTGGGACCAGTTCTGGGGCAGGAGGGATCTGTTCAAGATGCACGGATTGCACCTCAACAGAGCTGGAACCAATGTCCTCGCAGGGAGGTTAACTAGTGCTGTGAGGGAGGGTGTAAACTAATTTGGCTGGGGGATGGGTACCAGGATGAAACAGTAGAGGAGAAACAAGGTGCACAGGGAGGGACAAGCAGCACTACAGTAAAGAATAGTTCAGAAATTGGAGGGATCAGACAGGGGGCAAATGCGAGGCAGCCTAAGATGAGTTTGAAGTGCATGTGAGGAAACGCATGTAGCGTGGTAAATAAGGCTAGTGAGCTGTAGGCTCAAGTTGCCAAATGGGACTGTGATATAGTGGCAATAACCGAGATCGGGCTCAGTGAAAGGGATGATTGGGATCTTAATATTCCTGGCTACCAGGTATTCAGGAAAGATAGGGAAGGAAAGAAAGGAGTGTGGGTGGCAGTATTGATCAAAGAAACTATTATAGTCCTGGAAAGGGATGATGTAGTTGAGGGGTCAAAGACAGAATCTATTTGGTTAGAATTAAGGAATAGAGGAGTTATTACACCACTGGGTGTATACCAAAGGCCACCAAATAGTGGGAAAGAGATAGGGGAACAACTTTGCAGGCAAATTACAGAAAGATGTAAGAACTATAGAGTAGTGATAATGGAGGACTTGAATTATCCCAATATAGACTGGGACAGTAACAGTGTAAAGGGTGAAGAGGAGGAGGAATTCCTGAAATGCGTATAAAAGACCTTTCTGGAATAGTGTTTCCAGCTGAACCAGGAAGGAAACAGTACTGGATCAAGTTCTGGGAAATGAAGCGGAGCATGTTTCAGTGGGGGAGCATTTGGGGAACAGTGATCATAATATATATATTTTTTAAGTCTTGCATTTATATAGCGCCTTTCACGACCTCAGGACGTCCCAAAGCGCTTTACAGCCAATGAAGTACTGTTGAATTGTAGCCACTTTTGTAATGTAGGAAATGCAGCAGCCAATTTGCACACAGCAAAGTCCCACAAACAGCAATGTGATAATAATCAGATAATAATTTTTTTGTGTGATGTTGGTTGAGGGATAAATATTGGCCAGGACACCAGGGAGAAGTCCCCTGCTCTTCTTCGAAATAGTGCTCTAGGATCTTTTATGTCCACCTGAGAGGGCAGACAGGGCCTTGATTTAGCATCTCATCCGAAGGACTGCACCTCCGACAGTGCAGCACTCCCTCAGTACTACACTGGGAGTGTCAACCTGGATTATGTGCTCAAGACTCTGAAGCGGGACTTGGACCCATGACTTTCTAACTCAGAGGCGAGAGTGCTATCCGCTAAGCCAATGCTTAAGTTTACAATAGTTATGGAAAAGGACAAGGAACAATCAAATGTGGAAATGCTTAAATGGAGGGCGGCAAATTTCAGTGAGTTAAAAAGGGAATTTGCCCAGGTGGATTTGAATCAAAAATTGGTAGGCAAAACAGTAATTGAACAATGGGAGGCCTTCAAGGAGGAGTTGGTTCGGGTACAGAGTAGACACATTCCTATGAGGGGGAAAGGAAGGGCATCCAAACCTAGAGCTCCCTGAATGACTAAAGATATAGAGATTAAAATGAAACAGAATAAGGAGGATTATGGTGAATGTACGGTTCATAACACAGTAGGGAAATAGGCTGAACACAGAAAGTACAGAGGAGATCTAAAAAAGGGAATAAGAGGGGCAAAGAGAGTATGAGAATAGATTAATGGCTAACATGAAAGGGAACTTAAAAGTCTTTTATAAACATATAAATAGTAAAAGGGCAGTCAAAGGAAGGGTGGGGCTGACTAGGGACAAAAAAAAGAGATCTTCTTGTGGAGGCAGAGGGCATGGCTGCGGTACTAAATGAATACTTCACATCAGTCTTCACGAGAGAAGAGGATGCTGCCATTGTAGCCAGCAATGGAGGAGGTAGTAGTGGTATTGGTTAGGATAAAAATAGATAAAGAGGAGGTACTTAAAAGATTGGCAGTAGAAAAGTCACCCGGTCCCGATGGGATGCATCCTAGGTTACTGAGGTGGTAAGGGTGGAAATTGCAGAGGCTCTGGCCACAATCTCCCAATCCTCCTTAGATATGGGGATGGTGCTGGAAGACTGGAGGATTGCAAATGTTACACCCCTGTTCAAAAAAGGGGAGAGGGATAAACTCGGCAATTACAGGCCAGTCAGCCTAACGTCGGTGGTGGGGAACTTTTAGAGATGATAATCTGGGCCAAAATTAATTGGCACTTGGAAAAGTACGGGCTAATAAATGAAAGTCAGCATGGATTTGTTAAAGGAAAATTGTGTTTGACTAACTCGATTGAGTTCTTTGATGAAGTAATGGAGAGGGTTGATGAGGGTAGTACAGTTGATGTTTCAAAGGCATTTGATAAAGTAGCACATAATAGACTTGTTAGCAAAATTAAAGCCCATGGGAATAAAGGGACATCAGCAGCGTGGATACAAAATTGGCTAGGAGACAGGAAGCAGAGAGTAGTGGTGAACAGTTGTTTTTCATACTGGAGGGAAATATACAGTGGTGTTCCCCAGGGGTCAGTATTAGGACCACTGCTTTTGATATATATTAATGACCTGGACTTGGGTATAGGGGGTACAATTTCAAACTTTGCAAATGACACTAAACTCGGAAATGTAATAAACAATGTGGAAGATAGTAACAGACTTCAAAAGGACATACCAAGACTGGTTAAATGGGCAGACGAAATCCAACGCAGGGAAATGTGAAGTGAAGCATTTTGGTAGGAAGAATGATGGGAGGCAATGTAAACTAAATGGTACAATTTTAAAGGGGGTGCAGGAACAGAGAGACCTGGGGGTTAGGCCTCAGCTGGATTATTGTGGGCATCACACTTTAGGAAGGATGTCAAGGCCTTAGAGAGGGTGCAGAAAATATTTATTAGAATGGTACCAGGGATGAGGGACTTCAGTTATGTGGAGAAATTGGAGAAGCTGGGATTGAACTCCTTAGAGCAGAAAAGGTTAAGAGGAGATTTGATAGAGGTGTTCAAAATCATAAACGGTTTTGATAGAGTAAATAAGGAGAAACTGTTTCCAGTAGCAGAAGGGTCGGTAACTAGAGGACACAGATTTAAAGTAATTGGCAAAAGAGCCAGAGGTGACATGAGGAAACATTTTTTAATGCAGTGAGTTGTAATGATCTGGACTGCACTGCCTGAAAGGGTGGTGGAAGCAGATTCAATAGTATCTTTCAAAAAGGAATTAGATAAATACTTGAGGGAAAAAAATTTACAGGGCAATGGGGAAAGAGCAGGGGAGTGGGACTACTTGGTTAGCTCTTTTGAAGAGGCGGCACAGACACGATGGGTCGAATGACCTCCTCCTGTGCTGTACCTACTATGATGATGATGACAATGGTCAAAAAGGGGCAGCATTGGTGTCTGGAGCGAGGCTGAACCCACCCCTCAGTTGTAAAAGTACAAGGACTGAGGACACTCTAGAAGGGGAGAAAATAAGGGAACATACCTTTCAACAAAGAACAAACTCAGAAATAAAAAAAAAATCAGATGCCAGGGTGTCCTCCAGACTCTTAAAATACATACACTCCAAGCTGTGTTGTTTGTATTCAATCACAGGGTCTTGTGCTCTATTGCCCTATCAATCATTTCTGAAAATACTGCATGATGGATAATAGACTGGAAAATTGAAAAGCACAAAAATGCCATCATCTACCACTATAAAAATAGGTGGTGGTGGGGGGGGGGGTGGATTGATGGTTTGGTGCAAAAGATTATTGCAACAATTTGAAACAGTCCAGATATGAAAAAGATAATGTCACTATATACTGCAAGATGTGACTTCTTTTATGCCTACAAAGGTCAGTGCAACTGTCATTTTCAGACCCAAAACTCAATTTCCAACCCCTCCTATTTTTATGGTGGTGGTGGTAACTTTTTTTTTCCATTTTTAATTGTGTAGTAATTGGTCTCTTGTGGCATTGTTCAAGGTCAAATATTTTTCAGAAAACTGTCCCATTCTGTAATTTCTTTACTTGTTTCCTATTTTTATTCCTCGCTATATACTATGACTTTCTTTCTCTCTATCTCCCACACATTTTCTCACTCTCTTCCACTGTAAATCTCGCTCTCTCCTTTATCCCTCACCTTCCACCATATGTGGAGCTAGATTCAGGACTCCAACCATCTGATGACTGCAAAAAAGATCTAGTCTCTCCATGGAGATGGAAAGCTACTCTGTGTGGCCAGGGCAGAGTAGGGAATAAGTGAGCACAGCGGTCAGGAGAGAATGTTTTGGGCTGGTACCATTACTGGGGCTTCACTCTACATTCATATTGGAGAGGAAAGATAGGGAATGGTTTTCACATTCTGCCAGCACCCCTGGCCTCAGTGTCTCAAGCTGGTCTTCCCCGGTCAGAAGACAGTGGTGGTGACATGTAGGGAATGGCAAGCACCCTGGCCAGGACCAGGAGGAAGCAACAAAATCCAAGCCTGTGATAAAAGAAAGCTACAGAGAGGGGTGGGCCACGAGCAGGGGGATTGATCACTGGTAAAACGCCATGGTAGATAATACATCAATAGCCACAAAGCTACAACAGCTCAATGGGATGCCAAATGGATGTACAGGACATTTTGTTGAGACAGATAAATTTAAGTCTACTACATTGTGAGCATTAGCACTAATTTTAAAAATTTACCTTAAGTGATTTGGAATAGCTGACTGGTTCTTTTCCCATGTGATAACTGGAAGTGGGAGTCCATCAATTCCACACTCAAAGCGAGCAATTCCATTCTCCTCCACTATCTGCGACTCTGGCTGCTGATGAAATCGTGACAAGGCTGTCAAAACAGAAAATTCCTTTAAGTATAACCATACAAATTAAATTGAGCTACAGCAACAACCACATGTTGAATATACATTTCAAGGCACTAAAATAATAAAGACAAGGGACTATTTATTGCAATGATATTATTGTGTTTCAATTACAAATGTATCCTAATGAAGCGCCTTAGGACGTTTTATTATCCTAAAGGCACTATATAAATGCATGTTGTTGTTGTAGTAATGGGCTGGTTTTAAGTAGGACTTGCTTTTTTTACACAAAACTCAAAGCAAGAACATCCATATCATAAAGATAATTACAAGCTTCAATTGGTATAGTACTGCAGGATTTTAATTTAATCTTTCCAGGGACATTTTGATATATCAATGAACATTTATCATTTTGGTGACACGTTTTTAGAAAAATGATTCTTTGACAAAAAAAATCTCTTGCAGTTCTTAAAGGGGATCAGTCAGAAAACTCAAACCCTGATAATCAGGTCAATTCACACACAAGCAATGCTTTTACACTGTGAGAATAGGCCAAAGTTCACATTCACTAAACTAGACAGAAATGATTCAAAAATTAATCACTTAAGCATAAAGTAATTTAGTTGTGTTCTTTGGTTTGTATCCCTGGAGCAGCTTGATGCTTCAAATTCTTCAGCATTTTTACTCTTCTCTCCTAATCCACCATATTCCATGCTACCTATCTTCTTCAATTGAGAGGAGAGAATAATACTGCTGCATATCTGTCCATCTCTCCCTGGATAAGATCAATACTACCCATAATCATCCCAGTAAGTGGGGTGTTTAAACATTGAAGGAGGGTTGTCCTTCAGTCAGGAGTCTGACGAACTGTAGCTACTAGACTATCCCTATTTTCATACTTTTGGAAATAAAGAATAAAAGGTGGTTGGTGAGTTAACTAACCCAATAGTACTGGCAGTATCCAGGCAGTATCCAACTTTTATTGCTATAGTGCCACATTTCTAATCTGGCACAAATTTTGCACTCTACTTTGGAGGTTGGATTCACACACACTACACTTCTGAGTTTGAAATACATTACGTTTGAGGAGGGCAAGATATTCACTAGGTTTGAATATCACTACAATTTTAATAAAAAGAGTGATGGGGGTGGAAGGAATATAAAATTTTAACATAGCCATACTTCTTTCACAAGTATTTCAGTAAACGTTAATGGTGTGAGTATGTTTATGCTGGCACATAATTTTCATACTATGTCCTTTCACCAGTTCAATTACATTCTTTTAGCTGGAGAGAGCCTTTGAGGTCAAGTGAAGTGTTGCTGGTTACAAGTCTGCCACTGACTGCGATAGTGATCGTGATGAAAATAATTTATGATAAATTAACAGCATTGAAGAAACCTATTGGTAAAATTGTAATGTGCAACAGTTCAAGTGCAATTTTTCCTGTAGCACATTAGAAATAAGTAGTGACAAGACTGCTTAACATTTTAAAGTTACCAAGATGATGAGTTAATTTACAGAACAATAGACATGGACAATGCTAAGACAAACTCCCCCTCTTCAGAAATGAATGATAATTTTCCAATCAACCAATCATTCACAAACTATTAACAATAAAAATGTACCAATCACAAGTACATTCAGATAAAACAAAGGCTAACTGCTATGGAGATGAGAAACTAAAATACAACTCAAGAACAAAAATAGAAATAAAAGTCCTCGCTTTATCACGTTTTTAGTTATTTCTTTCCTTCTAACATCTCCCACCACAACAATCACTTTCCTGTCGAGGTAGCAGCAAGCTGGCAAAGTGGTTCTCTTCTTCAAAAGCACTGTAGCTAGCTTTTCAGGGGAAGTGCTATGACATCAGAAATTATGGTTGATGAATGCTTAACATGTTCCTATGACATTTACCTGTTCACAATTTTTACAGTGAGGCCAATTATTTCAAATAAGCTAACAATTTTTTTAAAATAGTGGAGTGAGGAAGGTGATACATCGTAGTATCATCATAGTGGGTTCAGCACAGGAGGAGGCCATTCAGCCCATTGTGCCTGTGCCAGCTCTTTGAAAGAGCTATCCAATTAGTCCCATTCCCATGCTCTTTCTCCATAGCCCTGTAAATTTTTTCCCTTCAAGTATTTATCTAATTCCCTTTTGAAAGTTACCATTGAATCTGCTTCCACCACCCTTTCAGGCAGTGCATTCCAGATCATTACATCTCACTACATAAAAAAATTGTTTCCTCATGTCACCTCTGGCTCTTTTGCCAATTAGCTTAAATCTGCATCCTCTAGTTACCGACCCTTCTGCCACTGGAAACAGTTTCTCCTTATTTACTCTATCAAAACTATTCATGAATTTGAACACCTCTATCAAATCTCCCCTTAAGCTTCTCTGTTCTAAGAAGAACAACCCCAGCTTCTCCAATCTCTCCACACAACTGAAGTCCCTCATCCTTGGTACCGTTCAAGTAAATCTCTTCTACACCCTCTATAAGGCCTTGGCATCCTTCCAAAAGTGCAGTGCCCAGAATTGAACACAGTACTCCAGCTGAGACCTAACCAGTGTTTTATAAAGGTTTAGCATAACTTCCTTGCTTTTGTACTCTATGCCTCTATTAATAAAGCCAGGATCCCATATGCTTTTTTAACAGCCTTCTCAACTTGCCCTGCCACCTTCAAAGATTTGTGTTCGCACACCCCCTTTAAAATTGTACCATTTAGTTTATATTGCCTATCCTCATTCTTCCCACCAAAATGTATCACTTCACACCTCTGCATTAAATTTTATCTGCGCTGTGTCTGTCCATTTCACAAGTCATGTGTTAATCATTCATTCACTATCAGCAGTGATTTCTGATCTCAAGCCTCCAATTTTTCCTCCACCTTTCTTATAAGCTGTTTAGTCTTAATCTTGGCTGTGCTACCAGAAGAATCACTGTATTGGGAAGTCAAACTGAACCCTATGTGGCACAATGTACTTGTATATTCAAATAAATATGGACCATTAGTCTTTTGATTATGACATGGTTTTTTGTGTGTTATAGCCATAAAACATGTTAAATTTGGAAAAATTCAAGGACTAGCTGGATCATGCATGCAGACGTAACAGATTGCTGTATACTAGTTCGTGAGCTTATACTTCCCAATGGCCATTTCCAATTATAACATATTATCCCCATGGTTTTGCTAGAATTGGTACTGACTTCATGACCAGCCAACAGAGAAATTTATTTGCTGCAACAAGATAAATATTATTCACAAATGAAAAATATGCTGCCATTAAATATATGACATCAGGGAGCAGTCAAATGATTTATTTGAGGAAATGAGAAAATACGTCATTTTTCCTTTACAGATTTTTAAAAAATTAAACATGATTCCTTTTTAAATTGCATTTTACGCTATTACATAGCTCACTTTCTGAATGCATGAGCAGATCTCTGGAAAGAATGTAAATCTACATTGAACATCATGGCCTCATTTTATATTTTATTACGTTATGTGGTATTTTTAAATGTTAATTTTACACAGACACTTAATATCTGCTATTGCTGACAACTATATTCTAACAAAATTAACATACGACAGTGTAAAGAACATGAAAGACGCATTTTAGATTTCAAGTAGAATGTCGATGTGGCTAGTGCCCTGATGCTGCAAAGTTCTTTAAAAATATGCAACACCAGAATAATTCGGAAAACTTGCTATATTAACTTTCTTTTAACTAACTATTCAGGTGTGAGCCTTGCTTAATGGTAGCTCCCTCACTTCAGAGTGTGGAAGTCATGGGTTCAAGTCCCATTCGAGACATGAGCACATAATCTCAACCAACACTCCCTCAGTACTGCATTGTTAGAGGTGCCATCTTTCAGATGAGATGCTAAACCAAGGCTTCTTCTGCCCTCTCAGGTGGTCATAAAAGATCCTGCTATTCAAAGAGCAAGGGAGTTCTTCCATTGTCCTGGTAACATTTATCCCTCAACCAAAAACAGATTATCTGCAATTTATCTCATTCCCCATTTGTGGGACTCTGTTCACAAATTAGCTGCCGCATTTGCCTGCATTATGAAAGTGACCACATTTCAAAATTACTTCATCAGCTTTAAAGTGCTTTGGGACATCCTGAGGTCATGAAAGGCGTTATGTAAACACAAGTTATGTTTCAATTCCATGTTTTAGAACAGACAAGTTGACATTGCAGGCTAAGCCCTTCAGAAAAGTGTTCAATTCTGAAAATAGGTCCAACCTGAAATGTCATCATGCCTGTCCACTCCGTAGATTCTGACTGATCTACTGTGTGCTTCTAGAATTTTGTTTCAGATTTGCAGTATTTTGCTGTTTGATTCAATTTTTTTTCATTTCATTAGTTGATTTTACATGGCTGAAAGGAAATAATGAACAATGAAAAAATCTGTATAATTAAAAGTCTTGCAACCAGCATACATCTGTTGCAGCACAACTTTCAAAGATGTCACACCTGAAAGCTTGACCTCAGGGTGTCACACCTCCAAAGTGTCACACAGGATAAAAATTCACTTGTTAACAAATTGATTGAATGCGTTTAGTTCATATTAAGTTATCAAAAAATAATGAAGTTCCAATGAGTAACATGTTATGAACAGAAGGGAAAAAAATAAATTGACCAAATCACAAAACCTTATTTGAAAGCTACCGTTTATGAACCAGCAAGTACCATAACCCAGAGCAAAACTGCTCAAATTTCTTCACATTGCCTTTTTTTCCCTCGCACTCAGGTATGTGTAAATAAGAAATAGCATTCGTAGCATAGCAGTTAGAAAATTCCACAGTTCTGAATAATAAAGCAAAAAGTCACTAAATATTTAACCTAACATTTGTTATTTATTATTAGAAATGCCTGCAATAAAATTCCCCCATACAGGCCAGCCATTCCACCTAGGCAGGAGCTGGGAATTTCATCTGTGCTTGAGAGCAGGCGCTAGAAATTTCCAGCTACGATTGAGAAATGATGTTTGTAAGTGTGATTAGTTGTACTTTTTACCCTATTCTTGTGGAACTACATATCCAGAGTGCACTATGACAACCTGGCAGAGAGAGCTGATGAGTTCTAGTTCCTGTGGAGAAATCCTATGCACATGGGAAGAAAGACACATCTTGAGATTTGCAATTTTCACCCTGCTCCAGTGGAAGTACACCACCAAAATTCATTGTAACAAATGATGTAGAATGTTTACAAAAAAAACTCAGGGATAAGTGGTAGAACTCTTTTCCTCCTTGACCTCTCTGCAGCCTTTGACAGTCAACCACACCATCCTCCTCCAATGCCTCTCATCCGTTGTCCAGATAAGTGGGTCTGGCCTTGCATGTTTCCACTCTTAACTATCCAGCAGTGGCTTCTCTTCCTGCCCCCGTACACTTACATCCGAACTCCCCCCAATAATCTATCCTTGACCCACTCTTCTCTCTCATCTACACGCTGCCCCTTGGTGTCATCATCCGCATACATGGGGTCAGCTTCCACAAGTAAAGAAAGAAAAAACTTGCATTTATATATCACCTTACACGTTTTAGGATGTCCCAAAGCGTGTTACAGCCAATGAAGAGCTTTTGAAGTGTAGTCACTGTTGTAATGTAGAGAAGCGCGGCAGCCAATTTGCAGACAGCAAGGTCCCATAAACAGCAATGAGATTATCTATTTTAGTGATGTTGGTTGAGGGAGAAATATTGGCCACGACACAGAGAACTCCCTTGCTCTTTGAAAAGTGCCATGGGATCTTCCACATCCACTGGAGAGGGCAGACGAAGCCTCGGTTTAACATCTCATCCGAAAGACGGCACCTCCATCAGTACAGCTATCCCTCGGTACTGCACTGAAGTGTCAGCCTAAAATATATGCTCAAGTCACTGGAGTGGGACTTGAACCCATAACCTGCTCAGAATGCTACTACTGAACCAAGGCAACCGTACGCTGATGCCACCCAGCTCTACCTCTGTCAATCTGCTTCTGAATCGCTCATCCGTGCCTTTATCACCTCCACTCTTGACTATTCCAATGTTTTCCTGGACTGATTCGCATCCTCCACCCTCCGTAAATTCAACTTTGCTATCCTTATGTTATCCTGCACCAAGGTCCATTCGCCCATCACTTCTATCCTCACTGATTTACAATGGTTCCTATTTCATGTTTAAATCCCTTCATGGCCTCACCTCCAACCATACAATTTTCCCCTTACTAAAATCTCCACCTCTCACTCTGGTCTCATAGGAACAGGAGTGGGCCATTTGGCCCTTCAAGCCTGTTCCGCCATTCACTGATATCATGGTTGACCTGTGACCTAACTCCATACATCCGCCTTAGCCCAATATCCCTTAATATCTTTGGTTAACAAAAAATCAATCTAAGATTTAAAAATCAATTTCACGAGGATTCTCATGCATCCTCCCTCCTTTTTGTCCCACCATTAGGCCGCTGTGCCCCTCATTTTACAATCTTCTCCCTAAACCACTGAGCTTCTCCACATCCCTCTCCTTTTAAGATATTGCTTAAAACCCACCTCTTTGAACAAGCTTTCAACCAACCCTGCAAATATCTCTTTCTTTGGCCCAGCATCCATTTTTGGATTACGCCTCTGTAAAGCCCTTTGGGACATGATTCTACGTAAAGGCGCTACATAAATGCAAGTTGTTGTTGTCATGACATCTGTATCTTGGATTTTTTTTGCTGCAGTCTAATTAAGCAGATGGTTTTTCCACTGGGCAGAAACTTTTTGGGGGTGAAAAGATTTTATTACAAATAGAAGATAACCAATTGTAAAGAAGAAAAATACAGACTTAACCAAGCACGAAGAAGAAAATCAACAAAGAAAATAATAGATGGACACACACAACTTGATGCAAAATTTGTATAAATTTACTAAAAAGTAATTATTTTACAGTAACATCACAGAAGTACCCCAGGAACTGTCATTGGAAGCAAAATGGATGAAATCTTGACATGACATCAAAGGCAGGGATTCCATGAAATGAATCCAAGTTTATAACCTTTAGTAAGTAGGATGAATATATTTATTGTGTTAAGCGCATCTTGTGGCTTATAAATTTTGATTATTTGATAAATCACAATCTTGGAATGATAAATTTGTAATTTCACTTGATGTGAATACTTTACAAATGTTGTTTTACTGACACAGATCTTTGGTACCTCAAGGCAGTCATGCAATCACTGCTTCAGTAACTTTTGACCAACGTCACTTTATGCTACAACAGGACTGCAATAAACATCGAATATCACACTCGTTTCTGAACATATAGGTGAGCAACAGCACGGAAGATCCACTAGCCTATAATTGAAAAGATTGTGCTCCTACCTCGATTTGTCATTTCTGATTTGTCATTGAAGCATTAACACAATGCAGTTCCTATTAAAATCTTTCCCCTGAAAATCAAAAAAATTAAAATGGGATCTCCAAAAACACTTTAAAGTAACTAAATTGTGAGTTGCAGATTTAGCTAGAGCTGGATTGAAGGGAGAAAATAAAAGCAATTCTTGTACTATAGTGTAACCAATTTGGTGCCATATATTTTCTCCAGTTGCTCGGAGTTCATCCAGTGAATAGTTGAACCATACTGACCAGGAAGGTACTCGGTTCAATCCCTAGTTTGTCCTGAGTTAGCTGATCTCAACCGGGCCAGGGATAGGAGAGCTACGATTGGCCTCGGCACCAGGGAGGGAAAGCAGGCCAAATTTCTTGATCACTGTCCAATGACCTCAGCTGGAAGAATGCATGTGTGAATGTCAGATGAGGACAGGTTGGCCTTGGCTGTGATGCCTCCAGAGTTGCATAGACTTCCTACACTCACTCATTCAGCTCATTGATGCAGGGCCATTTGGGTGAGGTGCTATGGAGCACTCATGCCTGAGAATCCATAGCCTAGCAAAGAACCTTCAGAGAATAACAAGAGGAGAAACAATGGCAGAAAAAGGAAAAGAAAAAGCTTGTTGCAATCTGCTCTGACATTCGACCAATAATATTTATTCTACTGAGGAAAATTCTCCATGGTTCCTCCAAAGATAAATCGAATAAAACTCTAGAATCACTCTCTCACCTTATATCCTTTATTTATGCTTAACTAACATTTGCTTTTCTTTTCACAATACTTCCATGGTGGCAGAAGCATTCGATACATCCTTATAACTTTCAAACCTATTCCTAAACAGATATTTATTCAAGTAAAAACGTTCTTGAATGTTTGAAATATGAAATAAAAACAGAAAATACAGCAAATGCACAACAGGGAAATCAGTTTAAAAATATATTTATACATTTGTTTTTGAAGATGTTGACAGCATCAACCAGCGTAGCTGGCAGTCTTTCATATCCACTGTGTGTGTGTGTGTGTGTGTGTGTGTGTGGGTGGGGGAAGCAAAGAGGAAAGCCACAAAGCTGGTTAATGTTGTACTCCTCTTATACTCCAAAGTTTGTAGCTGGTCCAACCATGTTTGGGCCCAAAAGCTCCTCCAGGAAAAAGCAGCTTAAACTGCCCAAAGACTAACTCAGACACCAGCTCAGAGTCACTGCTGGGTCCTTGCTCCCTCACCCCAGCAGCCAAAATAATATGCTTACATTCAGCTTCAAAACACCTCGCTTGCCAGTGACTAAATTTTCTTCCAGGGAACTTGTTCTTGCCGAGCGCTTTGCAGCTCTGTCTCTGCTTCACTCATGGCGTTGTCAGGTTTTTCTTTTTGGTGGTAAAAACTGGGACTCGGGCAGGCCAGCAAATAGGCAACATAATGAGTAAACATCCTCCTTTCCCAGCAGGAGCTTGATGAGAGCAAGCCAGGGAAGACCCAACAGGCAAAGGCAGCAGAGGTAACCAGAAGCCCAGGCCTCTGTCAAGCGGGGCCTTGCAGCATTAACGATAGCTGATTTGTTTTTTGGCAGCTACTATTCACCCCCGTGGATTGGACCTTCACCACCTGGTTTGTCCATAGCCCTATAAAATCAAGGGAGCATGGGAGATTCACTCAATGGAGCATCTCAAAAGGGACATATTCAATCTTTTTAAGAGTACAACTGGCAGATTTCATATGGTGTAGCTTATGGTAAATTGGATGATACGTTTTATAACATTAGCTTAACGTCAGTGGTAGGAAAGATAATGGAATCTTCACTCAAAGATGTATTAGAAAGACATTTAGAGAACGAAAATATAATAAAGAATAGGTGGCACAGATTTCAGAAGGGAAAGTCATGCTTGACCCTCCTTATTGAATTCTTTGAAGAAGTAACAAAAAGTAGACAAAGGTAATGCAGTAGGTGTAACATATTTAGATTTTCAGAAGGCCTTCAATAAGGTACAGCATTGTGGACTCATGGCTGAGGTCAGAGCATGTGGAGTAAGGGGACAGGTAGCAGAATGGATACCAAGTTGGCTACAAAACAGAAAACCAAGAGTAGGAGTTAAGGGTAGCTACTCAGAATGGCAAAAGGTGGGAAGTGGTGTTCTACAGGGATTGGTGCTGGTATCACTGTTGTTCACAATTAACATTAATGATGTGGATTCAGAAGTACAATTTCAACATTTGCTGACACCACCAAATTGGGGGTGAAGTTAATACAAAAGGGAGAATACGTCAAAATGCAAGGGGACATTAATAGACTTTCAGAATGGGTGTGTAATTGGCAAATAAATTTCAATATAGATAAGTGTGAGGTGGTGCATTTTGGTGGGAAGAATAAGGAGGCCACATACTGCTTGGATAATAAGAGTCTAAATGGGATAGATGAGCAAAGGGATCTAGGGATGGATACACAAAAAGTAGCGACCAGGTTAATAAGGCCACAAAAATCAAACACTAGGGTTCATTTCTAGAGGGATAGAATTGAAAAGCAAAGATATTATGTTAAACTTGTTTAGAACCTTGATAAGACCACACTTGGAGCATTGTGCACAGTTCTGGTCTCCATATTATAGAAAGGATATAGAGGCATTGGAGAAGATGCAAAGATGATTCACAAGGATGATACCAGAACTGAGAAGATATCCTGATCAGGAGAGGCTGAACAGGCTGGGGCTCTTTCCTTTAGAAAAGAAAAGGCTGAAAGATGACCTGATAGAGGTCTTTAAAATGCTAGGGTTTGATAGGGTAGACAGAGAAAATGTTTCCAAAACTAGAGGTCATAAATATTAAATAGTCGCTAATAAATCCAATAGGGAATTCAGGAGAAACTTCTTTACCCAGGGTGGTAAGAACTTGGAACGTGAATGTGGAATGTGGAAGGAGTCGTTGAGGCAAATAGCCGCGATGCATTTAAGGGGCAGCTAGATAAGCATATAACTGAGAAAGGAATAGAAAGGTATCCTGATAGGGTTAGATGAAGTAGGGAGGGTGGAGGCTCGTGTGGAGCATAAACACCGGCATAGACCAGTTGGGCCGAATGGCCTGTTTCTGTGCTGTAGTTTCAATATAACTCGATAACTGGAGAATTGTGCTATGCAATGCATGTTTTAATCTGCTGCTAATATGCAGATTAAAACAGGCATTGTCCATTTAAGACCACATGGTCTAATGGCCGTAAATCTTAGTCATTTAGTTAGTTGCTGTTGGTGTGAGATGTTTACAGATTGGCTTTCTTTTTTTTTAAAAAAAAACTTCAAAACATGGCATGTGGGCTACATGCAAGATTTGTATAAGATAGAGCTAAATCATATGCAGTTCTCATTATTCCTTTATGAAGGTACCATGGATTTGTATATAGGCAAATAGTGTGCAATTGCTCTGTAATGATACTGTATCACCTTTTATTCACATCTTACATTTTCACGAAAATCACGTTGAAAAAATATGGCCTTAACTTCCCTCACAAATCATTCCAGTTAAATGTGTTTTTAAAAAAACTTCAAAGAATTGAAATTTAACAGCATCTATTCTCAGTTGGCTTTGCTTCCAATTCTGCTACCAGCTTCAACATTAAATCAAAAGGAGTAAAATGATCCTAAAACATGCAAAACTCAGTGACAGCAGGTAAACCATTGATTTTGGGGCAAGAAAAGATTCAGTGGTCAGCTGGAGACCTATTCAAGGTTCCTTGGTGTATTCTTAGAGTTCTCAGGCCTGTCAGAAGCTAAAATGAAAAGGCTTGCAGCATTTCAAATTACAATAAAATCACCAGTAAGTCTCTTCCGTGGGTCTGAGCGTCTTTCAAATCTTGCACGTATGCATATTACTGCAAGATTGTCACAATTCCAAGCAGCAGAATGACAAGAATTGAGTAGATCAAAGAGTAGAGAATTGCTTTCAAACTACCTCACACCAAGCTGTCTGACTTTCTTGCAAGAAATTAATACTTAATCTGCTGAATGCAAGAACAATCTGAACATGTTCCCATCTGAATTCCAAACAAATCTCTTAACTACAGAGGAACCACATGATGGATGGACTTGAAGTGGGCTTTAGAGGCAATTATACAGGTACAAATCTCAATGACTTAATTTTTGAACCTATTTTCAACATATTTATGAAATGCTTAACCTAAGGTTTTCTCATTTTACACTGCTACAAAGGCAGTTGCAGTATTTTTTTTTAAATGTACTATGTCAAAGCTCCAGACACACTACTTTCGCCTTTCCCAGCACTTGCAGAATTTCCCCCAAGGTTTACATTTGAAGGGCACGGTCATCATCCAAATCAGTTTGGCAAACATGATGATATAATTTGTGTACTATCACAGCACTGTCACAAAATCATTGCCTCATTTGTACCTAACACTTGCTGTGAAAAATTAAACACAAGTGTCTTTTCTGGACAATAACCCCAATACAAAGTACAGGAAACTAATTGAACTAATTATGACCAGTGGGTGTGAATAATATTATTTCACGCCTAATGTTTTCATAATTCTTCCTATCCAGGAATGTGAACATTACTAGATTTGTTTTTCATCCGCTTAGTCAAACTTCTGCCCTGAAAAGAATGAAACAGGACACCGTCACCAGCCTGACACACGAGTTACTTCAATCTGGAAAAAAGGTGATGCACACACCACACAGATTTAAACATGATCCCACCACCAAGCAGTTTAACTCTCCCACTTTCTGGGAGAACCTATTTGCTTATTCTTCCATCTGTCCTTCTCTGCACCTTCTCATGCAACCACAGCAGATGTAATACCTGTCCATTCACCCTTCACAAAGCTACCATCCAGAGACCTAAACATTTCTTTCACATGAGACAGCAATTTACATGTACTACCATGAATCTAGTATTCTGGGTATGCTGCTCTCAGTGCAGTGCAGTTTCCTCTAGATTTGAGAGACCAAAATGCAAATGAAGTACCTGCTTTGCCAAATACCTCATTCTGTTCACAGTGGGATCTAGACCTTCCTGTTGTTCACCACTAAGTTCTCAGTTTAGACTGTGACTCAAGTCTTTAGCTCCCTACAGTGCTCCAACCAAGCTCAAATCAAGCTTCAGCCATAGTGTCTCATCTTTCTCGTGGGCACTCTGCAGTCCTCTGGTCAACATTTTCTTTAGAAACTTCAGAACTGAGCTGTATCTCCCATTTTCCTTTCAGTAGGAGATGCTGAGAATGTTGAGTAGGTCTGTTGGCATCCAGTGGGTGGGGTCGGAGTTGACGCTACAGGCATGGACTCTTGTCAGAGTACAGCTCTGGCAGGGGGTCGGTACCAGGGTGCTAGCCTGTTTTTAAATACTCTTTTCAGAGTTGGCTTGTCTACATGTGTTTCCAGCATTTCTTGTTTTCATTTCAGATCTTGTGCTTTTAACCATCTTAGCTATTTGCATGTTCTTTTGCCTGTTCACTCCCTCACGGATTATAACAGGTTACTGCTTCTCTAGTAAACAGCTTGCAGGTTATTTTACCCATTATGTTCTTATGTTCAGAGAATCTATTATATCTTTTCCTTGCCCATCGATTTCAACCCTACAAAAATCCTTACCTTCAAGTTTGCAGTTGTGAAAAAGGGTGTATAGCCGGTAACTTAAATCAGTCTTTTTTCATTACTAACGCTTACTGACCTGCTGTGTATTTCCAGAATATTCTATTTTTATTGAAGATATCCAGCATTTTTTAGGTCGTCAAATGCTGGAGTTAGTTTGTGTTTTCATGTGTTGTGTCACAAAAAGGAAAGAACTGGGTTTGAACAACAAACTAGCTACTTGGTCAATTTCTGAATTCAAAAAATAGCTGCTTAGGCACATGTTAAGCAGAAAAGCGGTACACAAATCAGACTTAAAAAGTTTTCTTGGGTCAACTCAAGTATATTCTAGTGGTAGATTACAAGGCACTGTCCAACTACTTGCAAGTCAGAGCAAGCCAACAAGAAACTAAACAAACAATCAGGAAGAAAATGCATGAAAAAACAAGAGTTTTAAAGATTTTTTTTAAATGAAGTTAAATTTTAAGCAAGGCAAAAATGCACAGAAAGGTACTTAATGTCCCCAGTGAACAGTGGATCATTTAACTCCTTGTATGAGAAACAGTCTCATAATAAAAAGCAGTAAAACAGGAAAAGCGATCTTAGTACCAGAAATGCAAGAGAAGATAGGCTCCTGGCTCAAGCAGGAGCCTACCTCCAACTCTGCATCAGTGTTCTCTGATATATGGCAGCCTGCACTGTTTTTGGTCATGTAGATTGTCTATGAAGCATGAGTCAGCATAGATAGAGAACCAACAGGTCATGCCTGAAACAGGAAAAGGAAAAACTGACAAAGTGCAGCAGGCTCCAACAGTCTGGTAGAAAAAAAATAGCTGACCACCTACCAGAAAGGTACTCTGACAGAGGATGCTCAAATACTAATCTATTCCTCTCACCCCAAAAAAACACCAACACACCCATCCGACATTGCTAGCATTTCCTCATTTCCTGCCGCAGTGAAAGTGGGATCTATGGTTAAGGCCTCAAGTTATCAAAGTCAATATTAAGGCCAGAGGACTGCAAAGTACTGAAAGGAAAGATGAGGTACCGTTCTGAGTTTGCATTGAACTTCATTGAAACAGTATAGAAGAGGTAAGAGTGGGAATGTGACAGGAAAATTAAGTGGCAAGCAACCGGGAGCTCGGGTTAGCACTTATAGGCATAATGGAGGTGTTCGGCAAAGCAATCACCTAATCGCTATTTGGTCTCCTCAGCGTGGAGGAGGCCACATCATGAGCCACAGATTATAGCATATCAGGTTGTAGGAAGTACAAAGGAGTCTTTGGGGGTCCCAGAGTGGTGTGGGAGGAGATGAGAGTGCAGGAGATGTAACACCTGTCCATACACTCTGCACCCTTGGTGTCAAACTGCTTTTTTCTCCTCTCAGCTTCACAGGCTGCTGAAGCCTGTTTTACTTCACCAGTTTTTCCTGTTTCCACTTCCACCTGCCTCACATCTAACCCCATGCCTCAGCTACTCACATGTTGTCAGTGTCTTGAAAATGTCTTTAATTTATATTATATGCCTATTATCTCATGTTAATATCATTTCAGCCATTTAATCATCTCCTGTTTTCCATTTAAACACTTGACAGGTCATTTACTTCCACTCTCGTCTGTACATGTGTGTGTGCCGTTTTCCCTTCTCCCTTTCTTTTGTTCAGCTGTAATTTCTTCCAGATCTGATGACGGGTCTACACTGAAACATTAATTTGTTTGTTCTCTCCACAGATGCTGACTTACCTGCATTTTCCACTTTTGTTTCAGATTTCCAGCATCTGCAGTTTTTGCTTTTAACAATACTTTTAGCTTGATTTCCAATGCTTCCTACAAATACAGATGTGTCCATAAAATACTGGAATCAAGAATACCATTTTCAAATCTCTTAGCTTGACATAGGAGCTACAAAGGATACTCCAAAGTCTGTTTTGTTCTGCCTCTCACATCTCTCCCTCACCTGTTTTAAACACAAATTCCAATTAAGCCCCAACATCCTAGCAGCAACAATCGACTATTACGTGGCAACGTCCAATATTAATCAGCTAACTGGCTACACAATTTAACAACCTAAAAGATTCTATTCTAATTCAAAATGTTTAAATATAACTAGTTACAGTGCTAAAGCATAATAAAGTACATCTTATAAATTGTGTAATGTAGGTTCATGGATGCATGTACCACTGGCAAAGGGATGAGACTGCTCAGACTCAATTTAACTTAGAATTCTTAAAGAAGCATAGCCAGCGGAGACTTTTCATCTTCCTGGGATGGATTTGAAGCTGTATCCCCAAGACAAAAAAAATTGTGTTTAACCTACAGCACCATAAAACCACAAACTGTCCATTGTGAAAACTGGAGTCAAAATGCCTTGAATCTTGTTTAATTTTTTTTTGTTGAAGACTGTTTTCCTCATTGCAGCAGAATTTTCCAACATGATTGTCATAACCCACAAAGAGATGGCATAACCCTTTGAGCAAAATGATTTGTGTGACTGCAGTTGTATAACTCCAGCAATATACACAATTCATATAATGAACTTTTTTTCCATTAGAAAAATAGAAATGTAGTCCTGTAGTTAGGGTTAAACTAATGTAATTAGGTGATTTTCAATTATAAAATAATTTGTAAAATAAAAGGTGAATGTCTTGAAGATGTTCTCTTAGCAGTCATTAAAATGACCGTGAAAACACTTACTGGAGAATCTGATCAGTGCAGTCCTACTAGTTATGGCCCCAAATGAATTCTGGGACATGCAGGTATAACTCCCTTCACTGCTGCCTCCATCTTGCTTCTTAGTGTCCCTTGATACTTCTGAAATGAATAGTGATCCATTGGGAAGCACATTGTGCTGTTCCTGATCCACAATAGGAATTCCCTCTTTCTTCCACGTTATGTTGGCAGGCTGATCAACAGCAGGTAGGTTGCAATCCAACACCACAGTTTGGTTAGGTTGCAGTACTGCATGCACAGGGCCAACACTGCAACTCAGCTCCAGAGAATTCACTTTATCTAGATGAAAAAGACAAAAAAACAAGCATATTAGAATTTGAAAACAGCTGAAAAGTGTAGAAGAATACACAATATATTTCACACAAAAAAACTCAAACCAATTATATTAGTTATTTTACTGGCTATCAAATGCACATGTTCTTAAGTGCAATTCAATATTGTACCCTTTCCCAATATAATCCTTCAGACAAGTTTAAGCAAAGTTCTTGCAGAATTATGTTAACTTAAATTTTATGGCATAAGTTTAGAAATTGCAACTTGATGTTTATATTTGAAGTATAGTGAGTAACATACATGTGAACACTTATTTAACCTGCAGTTTAGTTGAAAGAAAAAAAAAATCAAAATAGAATCATTTGGAGCTTATGGATCTGTTTTTGAGTAGCAATGCACTGCAGCAAACTACAGTAAATAGAAATGTATCAGGAACCCTCCTCCCTCAGCAATGGATGTTTGTACATTTCTACACATGGTGCTATACTTCATCTCTTAGGCCACTTATGCATTATGGAACTTGAAAACAATAGTAGGGCTTAAGAACACACAAAGAAGCTTCCCCTTTTCAAGCCCCCCTCCCCACCCACACACTGTCCCTGGCTCAGAATATACTGCTGCAATGCCACTCTTCAACTATCTGCTATAAGTTCCACAACAAGCCCAAAGTGACTCTCCCTTTGATCTTTCATCCATGCTATGCAGAACCACCCGATCGCTGCTCAGCAGCTCCCTCACTGTTAAGATCAGAAACTCACCACGTGGGCACAAACCAGCCTAATGCTGCTGCAGAGAGGATGAAGTTCCAGTGCACTGCAACACTATTCTGCCTCTCAGCATGGTTTCATTATGACATTCCTTAAATTATATTTCAATCTCCACACTTCTCCCAAATTAAATATTAAGTGTGAAATCTGACTTTGAAATTGCTACTGAGGAACAGGTTTTGCAAAGCACACTGGTGTACTAACATGCCATGGAATGATAGGAACCAGGTTTGCTTCACAAGTTTTCACACCTCAGCTGGAGTGTCAGGAGAAGTACTGAGGAAGGTAATCTGCTTACCCACAAAGATGTGGAATTGGAGGTTGAGTCCATAGGTCCACCCAAGAACAGCATTAGTCCTTCGATGGGAGGAAAGGAGATTTTAAAAAAAACTTGCAATTATAAAAAGGTGATAAAAGCAGATGAAGGGGACTGCAAACACAAATATCAGCACATTACAAACCACATAAATGTGTAACTGGACTCAGGAACTCAATGCAAAATTATCAAATTTGCTGATGATACCAAATTGGGACAGGCAGTGGAAGGGACGAAGCAGATCAGGCGTTCTGGAGTGAGCAGGGCAAAATAATTATATGGACAGATCCATGACAGATGAAATTCAATGCAGATAAGTGCAAGGGACCACTTATTTCTTCTTCCAAAGTGCAACACACATACTTCACAAAAAGTATTGAAATGGCTAAGGATGAAGTTGAAAGAGACCTAGGAGTCTTAGGGGACGCAACACTAAACATATTCAGTCAATTCAGAGCAGCAATCAAACATTCTTTGTAATACCATTAACTAGAAAGGAACTAATTTAAAGGCATTATGCTGAATTCAGTTCCTGAAAAGGTTTCTTTAAATCTTTTTCCATGATACAGTTTATATGTAACAAATTCTGAAAACAGATCTCACCAGATAGAATACTAATATTTACATACTCATATTGTTGTCTGCATAGCTCAGATTCTATATACCCATGCCCATCCCTCCCCCCATAAATTGTTACATTAAGGTATATCAGAGATTATTACAATGACAGTCATTGTATATACCACAAATCATCTGGAATGCTGGTACCACAATAGTATTAGTGAGAGCTGTGCTCTACAGATAGGGATTTGTGAACATTTTCCATGTTTAACAGGTATAACAGGGTGTGTCACAGTGCTATATTCCACCACTCAGTAATATATGCAATAGGCAAAAATATTTTAAAGTTTATGTAACAGGGAACTATTATGCTAGAAGTCAACGTGGACTATCTTACAAAGTTTTTTTTGGAAAAATTCTGAGGAACAACAGATACTTAATATCGTAAAGTACCACTATAATAACGTTTTATGTAATTCTCCCTTAAACTTGCATTTATATAGCTCCTTACACATCCTCAGGATATTCTAAACTGCTCACAACCAATGGTTATGGGGTAAATGTGAATCAGGACACCAACAGAACTCCCCAGCTCTTCTTCAAATAGTGCCATGGGATCGTTACATCCACTTGAACATGTAGACAGGTCCCCGGTTTAACATGCCATCTGGAAGATGGTATCTCTGACAATACAGCACTCCCTTAGTTAAGCACTGAAGTGACCCTCTACAACCCCAGAGTAACCTTGCCGGGATTTGCTATGGCCAGTTTGCAGCCAGTTCTGTCAGATCTGCACGTCAGCATGATTCTAGTGCATTATAAAAATAGTGCCGTCAGCATTTGGTGTAGTATTTCCTGTGTGTTCCTGTAAATCAAGTTAATGTAACATTATTTTGTGAACTATTAATATATTGAATGACACTCCAGCGGTGTTGTGTTAACCTTTCCAGAGAGGTTGCTATTGGTGTATTGCAACAGTTGCTTTCTTTGTAATGCATGAATTTGATCTGAAACATGAGGAAATTGTGCTTTGAAAGCTAGACCATTAAGCTTTTTTGATATACTGTGATACTTTGCAAACAGAATTAATGTACAAGTTTTAGGACAACATAAATACTGCTTTATTTGCTAGTAGAGAAACATTTTTACAGTCATAAATATGCAACTATGATTTTGATTAAAACATCTCAATAAATTACAATTGGTTGGTTAGACAGTTCAAAGTCTACGTAATGTAAAATGATATAGGCAAATCACCTGTGCAGTTGCTACCATTAGGTCACAAGCTCACTGTCTCCAAAAAGGAATGGAATAAGACATAGGGATAGCTAAAAAAAGAAAAATAGATTTCCAAAAATATTAGGGAGGAGGCACCTGCCTTGCTGGCTTAGTGGGCGAATGCACCACAGAGAGAGGTACTAAGTAATTAAATCTAGAAGGTGCCAGCTTGATCCCCGACCCTGGCTGAGTTAGCTATCTCAGTTGAGGCAATAGTGGAGGCAGTGGCCCTAGGTTAGGGGAGAGAAATTACAGTCAGTCAGTCACAGTTCCTCTCTTGGTTGCTATAAAGTGGGCATGCTGTAAGGTTTGCCAGTGTCTGCATCGCATGAGTATCAGCTGTGATACCCTTTATGACAGAATAGTCTGCTGATACTCTCTAGGCCCACAACATGAAGTGATGCATTTTGTTAAAAAAAAGCAGCAGTAATTATACTTTGAATGGAAGTAGGCTCGGTGCTGTGAATGAGCAGGGGGACTTGAGGGAGCAGGTTGATTAGGCTGTGAAAAAAATTAATGGCATTCTAGGTTTTATCTCGAGGTACAAAATATAAACACCAAGAGATAATGATGAGCCTACATAAAACCTTAAGATCTGTTAGAGTACTGTGTGCAGTATTGGGTTCCACATTATTGGAAGGATACTGAGGCTTTAGAAAGGGTGCAATTCACAGGGATGCTGCCTGGTATGAGGAAAAACAAATATGAAGAAAGACTTGAAAAATTGGGTCTTTTTTCACAAGAACAATGCAGATTGCAAGACAGTATAATACATTTAAAATTATAAAAGAATGGGACAGAATGGATAGAAGCAGTCTGCTTCCAGTAGTTGAGGGGTTAAGAATGAGGGACCACAGATTAAATGTAAGAGATTTAAAACTCAGGGCGGGGGAAATCTCTTCAGAGTTCTGAGGCTGTGCAATTCACTTCCAGGGTTAGCGGTTGAGGTAGAAACTATGTCAGCATTCAAGATTAGATTGGATAGGTGGATAAAGGAAAAGGGGTTGAAGGGATATGGAAACAGGGTGGGTAAATGTGATTAGAACTATTTTCTTGCGTGGTGGGTGAACGTAGGCACGGGCTGGTTGGGCCGAATAGCCTATTTCCATGTTGTCACCTTTAAGTATTTCTATGAAGAATGGCCACTTGAGTGAGATACGTCAGCTGCCTGTGAAACCACATCCTAGTGGTTTCAGGAATGGAAGGTAGAAAACATGGGGTGCTGGGGCAAGAGACAGATGGAAAATATCATACATTTGGGCATATATAGTCTTATTGGGTTAAACCAATTTGGCTATTAACTATTGTTAATATTAAAGAGAAGTGGCTGCTTGTCAAATCATTTATACTTCAATGTCTCCCTACAGTAAATATTAATAAAGGAAAAGCCTGCTTCTTTAGAACATCAGTGCTTTACCAATTTTATGTAGATCAACTTTCTCACAACATCAAAAATCACAACCTGCACACAATGTTTCCCAAAGCGAGTGGTTGCTGGAGTGTAGCCTATAAATCAATACAGTAATCTGCTGAACAGCAAAGGATAAAGTAACCAATCTTAAATCTGGAGGCAATTAAACAAACATGTGAAACAGTTAACTGGAATGTGATAAAATATTGTAAGGCAGGAATATCTACAGAGCAGCAATATTGGGGCACTAATGCAGATGTACATATCACTGCAGGATGCCTAAATCTCCAGTTTCAGCAGTCAATGTATAAGATCAAACCACTTCTCTCAAAATGTAAGCAAAGGTTGCAAAAGGCTGCCACCTTGTGCTACGGCCAAGAACATGCAGTACAATCATGGGTAAACTAATATACTAATATACAATTAATGCACAGATGGTATAAATCAGGTATTTTCAAAAAAATGTTTCAGTATGGAGAACTCCCTGCAAATATTGAAAAACTCCCAGGGAACAATTCTGGTAATTGGTAATCAGCACAGCCTGATTTGCCCATCAGTAAAACTGACAACATCGTGATGTTGATTGGAAATTCAGACATATGCATTCAAGTGCACAGAGAGAGCGCTTAAGAGTGGCCTAAACTCCCACCACTGCATCAGCCAGTCACTGCAGTGTAGAAATCTAAATGCCACTGTATGTGGTCCATTGGTACTATGCATTTCACTGCTCTTTATCACTGAAGAAAATGCTCTCATCTACAAATTTTCCAGGTCAAGATACATATACCCTATGGGTGGAGGAGGGTTAAGAAATGCATTTGTTCTTTAGGTAAGAGAGACTCCTTGGATTTTGGAGTGAAAGCCTCCCTATCCCGTACCAACATCAATGGCCATTGGTTCCATCTCCTATGCAGATAATAAAGCATCGACCTTATTTGATACGCTGAGTACTAAGGTCGGTTGGGCTTAACTGCAGTAACAGACTTACTGTACAAACAGATGTAAACATTTTCAATGTAATGTGACAACTTCTTTTTGCACAGTACACAAGGAATCTATTCCATTGTGTTTTCCACCATTCGCTACAATTTGGTCTCCTTACAGTTAACTTGGTCTGTGATCTCTGGAAGCTGGTACAAAAATTGTAAAGATGCAATTAGCTGGTAATTAGAAAGGGCTTCCTGCAGTCTGCACACATCTAACTAGAGCTATTGTTTCTAGTCACAAACTTACATGTTATGAAGAAACCCAAAAAAAATAAAGGAATACTCAAGCATAAGGTTCTACAGTGGCTCTGACATCAAGCACCTGTCTGATAAATTCAGTTTTTAAGTTATTTACAAATGTGAATTTTTAAAATGTGGCTGGCTCCCAGTTGGGACTACCATCTTCTTAGCACTCGAGGATAACCACAAAAGAGATGTGTCCACATCTTCCCTCAAGACCCAGCACTCTCTCCACTGCTCATTACTTTCCAGTGATGGAATATCATGGTACTGCATCCCAGCCTCAGAAACCTTCCTATTTCTCATCTTCATGCTGCCCCTCGGTGACATCATCCAAAAACATGTCAGGTTCCACATGTACGCTGACGACACTCAGCTCTACCTCACCACCGCCTCTGATTTGACACACTGCTTGCCCAACATTTCAGTGTTGGATGAGCAGAAATTTCCTCCAATTAAATATTGGAAGACGAAAGCCACTGTCATCGGTCCACGTCACAAACTCCATCCCTCTCCCCGGCCGCTGTCTTGAGGCTGAACCAGATTGTTCGCAAACTTGGCGTCCTATTTGATCCGGAGCTGAGCTTCCAACCCCATATTCCCTCAATCACCAAGACCTACTTCTACCTCTGTAACATCGCCCGTCTCCGTCCCTCTCCTGGCCAGCCTCCAACCTTGCACCCTCCATAAACGCGAGCTCATCAAAATCTCTGCTGCCGTAATCTAACTTGCACCCGTTCACCCATCACCCTTTTGTTCACTGATCTACATTGACTCCTAGTCCAGCAACGCCTTTATTTTAAAATTCTCATCCTTGTTCTCAAATCCCTCCCTATCGCTAATGACCTCCAGCCCTACAACCCTCCAATTCTGGCCTCTTGTGCATCCCCAATTTTCTTTCCTCCACCGTTGGCAGCCGTACCTTCAGCTGTCTGGGCCCTAAGCTCTGGAAGTCCCTCCCTAAACCACTCTCTCCTCCTTTTAAAAAAAACTCCTCCTTTAAAACTTACCTCTTTGACCAAACTTTTGATCACCTGTCCTAATATCTCATGTGGCTCAGTGTCAAATTTTGTAAATTTGACACTGTGAAGCACGTTAAGACGTTTTACAACGTTAAAAGGTCCTATATAAATGCAAGTAGTTGTTGTTGACAAATGTATGACAAACAACAGATAGGTGTTTGAGAAAGATACAAAATTATTACTGATAGAAATTATGTACTGAATATGAAATTGTTACCAACAAAGATAATCAAGCATTGCAATGGATTGGGTGATTTAGTTGCAAACAAAAATGATTAAAGGTTGGCGATGTTACTAGCCAGGCAAAAGGATGAATTAAATCCAGTGTAACTCACTGGCTTTGCCACATTTGGAATATCGTGAGCAATTTTGGTTTACCTACCTTCGCAAAGAATCACTGGAAAGGATTCAGAAAAGAATGATTCTTATAATTTGGATTGTTAAAATGTTATAAGAAGCATATAATGCAAATCGAAACTGATTATTATAAATTTAATTGTGGTAGAGGCACATTTTATATCTTGGCAAGTGTAAAGTAAAACCAGTGATCACAAAAGATCTTTTACCTCTCTTCCGATATAGTTAGTAGCACTGTAACTAGGATTTCAGTAAAGTATAATTGTGGGCATGTAAAATTTTCATATCACATTCACTTGAGCCATGAACTCCAAGCAGTGCAATTATAGATTTTGTTATTTCAAAACTTTATATCTGGACAAGGCATTTTTAACTACAATGGAATGTTGGTCATACGTCCGTGACTAACGATGGTAGTAATGGGAGTAATTTCAAGCGATGAACTAAGAATATCGCACAAGCAGCTTTATGAACAAGCATGAACCAATATACTAAAAAGACTCTACATAAAGTAGCCAAATGCTAAGTTCATATACTCCATAAAAGGAACTAAAGGAGCCAACTCAATATTGGTTTAAGAGATTACAAGTTATACGATAAGTAAAGGCATTAATGATGAAATACTTTGTTCTGTGCTGGGACCATGTGAATGTTATTTGTGAAATGCAGCCAGTCAGTATAGATTCATGCTGACTGTAATTTTGAAAGGTAGTCTAGTCTTCAGTGAATATTTTGGAAAAGGGCCATTATTTTTCACAGCTTGCCTTCTTATTACAAAAGTTCACTTTTTTTTATTCAATAAGCTGTAAAATACAGTTTGATGCTGCTACACAGTGCATAGCTGCAGGCTCGCAACTGTAATTCTCTATCAATAAGTTGTCAATAAAGCCAAGTTCTTGGAAGAAGACATACCAGCAAAGTCTAGGAATTTCACTAGGGGAAAAGTGGGGAAAGAACTGCTGGCCTCCAGGATAAAACCCAGGGGTAAGTTTTTTTGGTTCTTGAAGTTGATAATGTGAGGTCGTTCATCTAAGCAAATTTGCATTTATTCTAGAATTCTAACAATATCTCCCATGCACACAGTACAAGTCAATAGCTGGTATTAGATGGTGTTTTCAGCTGTAAACCAGATAGATGTTATGCTTTTATGGCTAAATGTAATTTTATAAAAAACACAAATATACTGCTTCAGCTTTTGCTATTAATATCATTTCCATTTTTAAAGGCACTTACAAATGTTTCTTCTTGAGCAGAACTTCACTGCTGTGGCTGACCCTATCCAACCACCTGGGGGGGCTTTCAGGATGACTCCCATTTCTAAAAACATTTGAGTGCCTTAAAGTGTTATTTTGCCAAATTTCACTTTTGTTCCCCGACAAAGTGAACAATTCAGACATATTATGGACCGTAACCATTTGACTACGTCAATCATACTCAGATGCTCTCACAAAACTTCCATGTGGCTGAACTGAAAGCTTACTTGTCAAAGGAAGGAAGAAAAAATTTCAAGAAAAAGAGGAAAAAAAGGTAAATGATTCTTTTTAAAACATTTATATTACATCTTTCAAGCCCTCAGATCAGCCCAAAGCACTTCACAGCCAATAAGCTACTTTTGAAGTGTAGTTACTGATGTTGTATAGGCAAATGTGCAAAGTCCCACAAACAATGAGATGAATGACCATTTAATCTGTTTTCAGTGGTGTTGTTGAGGGGTAAATGTTAGTCAAGACATCAGCAGAACTCTCCTGCTCTAATAATGCCATGGTATCTTTTATGTCCACCTAAACAAGCAGACAGAGCTTCGGTTTAACGTCTTATCTGAAAAACAGCATCTCAATGCTGCCCTGAAGTTTCAATTGTAAACAATTTTACAACACCAAGTTATAGTCCAACGATTTTATTTTTAATCCCACAAGCTTTCGGGGGCTTTCCCCTTCCTCAGGCGGTGTGGAAGTGACAATTTCGAATCCTTCGCATTTTAAGATCACATAACAAAGCCTGGTGATTACTGCCCGTTGCCAAGGCAATCACAGTGAGCAGACAGAAAGGTGTCATCTAAAAGGCCACTGAATATACAACCCCCCAAAAAAAAGGAAAAAAAAGAAAAAAAAGGGGGAAAAAAAGAAAAAAAAAGAGACAGAACGAAGACAGTCAATGACCCGTTATATTAAAAACAGATAACATTTGTTCGCTGGTGGGGTTACGTGTAGTGTGACATGAACCCAAGATCCCGGTTGAGGCCGTCCTCATGGGTGTGGAACTTGGCTATTAATTTCTGCTCGACGATTTTGCGTTGTCGTGTGTCTCGAAGGCCGCCTTGGAGTATGTTTACCCGAAGGTCGGTGGCTGAATGTCCATGACTGCTGAAGTGTTCCCCGACAGGGAGAGAACCCTCCTGTTTGGCGATTGTTGCGCGGTGTCCGTTCATCCGTTGTCGCAGCGTCTGCATGGTCTCGCCAATGTACCATGCTCTGGGGCATCCTTTCCTGCAACGTATGAGGTAGACAACGTTGGCCGAGTCACAGGAGTATGAACCGTGCACCTGGTGGGTGGTGTCCTCTCGTGTGATGGTGGTATCTGTGTCGATGATCTGGCATGTCTTGCAGAGGTTACCGTGGCAGGGTTGTGTGGTGTCGTGGACGCTGTTCTCCTGAAGGCTGGGTAATTTGCTGCGAACGATGGTTTGTTTGAGGTTGGGTGGCTGTTTAAAGGCGAGTAGTGGAGGTGTGGGTGACGATCCGGATTCTTTCCCCTCAGTCTGGTTCAGTAAAAACTGAAGTCAAATACATTTTAAAGTTCAACACAACTTTAATAGCAGGGTTCTTAGTCTGCAGCATTGATTTGGACTCCTGATAGAGTCCCTCTATGCTGGCAGAGCAAGAACAAAAACATACAGAAATCCACACGTTTTTATACAAATCAATAGGGGTTGGAACATACTTAACGAGGGTCAACACCAATCATAAGCCGGGCACAGGTTGCCATGCGAGGTTACGTTATTTCCGGCCAATCATAAAACGTCCATGTGCTGACCATGTTGCTGTTAGACATCAAAGGGGATACTTCCTCACCTTCCAACTTGGAATGTTCTTCCCTGTTCCTTCTGTTCCTTATCTCCCAACCTGGAATGTCTTTCAACTTTTGCTAAGCTCGTTACCTATATTGATCTGCCATAAACATGGAGACATTCAGACCAGTCCTTGAATCACATCAAAGACTCTACATTGCTAAGACCATGCAAACCTGCTGACTACGCAAACATATGGCCCAGCAGGAGGCCAGGCCACCTGTATCAATCTCAGTTACTAACTAATTAACCCTTTCTAACCATTTTGCATTCTGCTTCTTTGCCACGTAGACATCTTAATATTTTACCGAAAACTGACCACGTAGGGATTCTCATGGGGATGGCCATAGCGAGGTGTTCGTCATCATTGATGACATGTTGAAGGCTGCGGAGAACATGACGTAATTTCTCCGCTCCGGGGAAGTACTGGACGACGAAGGGTACTCTGTTGGTTGCGTCCCGTGTTAGTCTTCTGGGGAGGTCTACGCGATTTTTCGCTGTGGCCCGTCGGAACTGTCGATCGATGAGTCGAGCATCATATCCCGTTCTTACTAGGGCGTCTTTCAGCGTCTGTAGGTGTCCATCGCGTTCCTCCTCATCTGAGCAGACCCTGTGTATTCGCAGGGCCTGTCCATAGGGGATGGCCTCTTTGACGTGGTTAGGGTGGAAGCTGGAAAAGTGGAGCATTGTGAGATTGTCCGTGGGCTTGCGGTAGAGTGAGGTGCTGAGGTGCCCGTCTTTGATGGAGATTCGTGTGTCCAAGAAAGAAACTGATTCTGAGGAGTAGTCCATGGTGAGCTTGATGGTGGGATGGAACTTGTTGATGTTATCGTGTAGTCTCTTTAGTGATTCCTCACCGTGGGTCCATAGAAAGAAAATGTCGTCGATGTATCTGGTGTATAGTGTTGGTTGGAGGTCCTGTGCAGTGAAGAAGTCCTGCTCGAACTTGAGCATGAAAATGTTGGCGTATTGGGGTGCGAATTTGGTCCCCATGGCTGTTCCGTGTGTTTGGGTAAAGAACTGGTTATTGAAGGTGAAGACATTGTGATCCAGGATGAAGCGGATGAGTCGTAGGATGGCGTCTGGAGATTGGCTGTTGTTGGTGTTGAGTATTGATGCTGTCGCAGCGATGCCGTCATCGTGGGGGATACTGGTGTAGAGTGCCGAGACGTCCATCGTGGTGAGAAGTGTTCCTGGTTCAACAGGTCCGTGGGTACTGAGTTTTTGTAGAAAGTCTGTAGTGTCGCGACAGAAGCTGGGGGTTCCCTGCACGATGGGTTTCAGGATGCCCTCGATGTATCCAGAGAGGTTCTCACACAGGGTTCCATTGCCTGATACGATAGGACGTCCGGGTGTGTTGGCTTTGTGTATCTTTGGGAGGCAGTAGAAGTCTCCCACGCGGGGAGTACGTGGGATGAGAGTGCGTAGGATGTTTTGAAGGTCTGGATCGAAGGTCTTGATCAGTTTGTTGAGCTGATGGGTGTGTTCTTTGGTCGGGTCTGCGGGTAACCGTCTGTAGTGTTCCTGGTTGTCCAGTTGTCGGTATGCTTCTTTGCAATAGTCCGTTCTGTTCTGTATGACGATGGCTCCTCCTTTGTCCGCTGGTTTGATGACGATGTTGCGGTTGGTCTTGAGAGCTTTGATGGCGTTGCGTTGTGCTCGGGTGACATTCTGGACTGTCTTCCGAGTGCGGCTGATGAATCTGGCATAGACGCATTTCCTGACAGCTTGAGCATACATGTCCAGCTGAGGGCAGCGACCCTCTGGAGGAGTCCAGTGAGACTCTTTCCTCTTCGGTTGCTGTATCGCGGATCCCTCTGTCTGCTGTTCCGGATCGTTGATTGTCTCATTGGGTTCGCTGCTGAAATTTTGTGGTTTGTGGTAGAATTCCCGGAGCCTCATTCTCCTGATGAATTCCTCTGTGTCTGCCGCGAGACTAATGGGGTCCATTTTGGTAGTGGGGCAGAAATTGAGCCCTCGGCTGAGATCTTCGATTTAGTCTGGTTGAAGGGTGTGGTCGGACAAATTGACGATAGACTTCCCTGTGGTTGCAACCGTGGTACCAGGGGAAGCTTGGTCGATGCTGGTGGTGATGCCGAGTTTCTCAAGCTTCCTGCTCTTGGTTTTCATGTAGGCAGCGTAGTTCCGTTGCCTCGTCTGTCTGGCGGTATCTCGTAGCTGGTCTGCTGTGTCCTGAGTACAGGTTGAGAGTATGGACTCTATCTTAGTTTCGAGGTTGTGGCGTCTGCTGTAGAGTTGGTGTATGAGATGGTTGCGGAGTGTGCGAGAGGTACGGCGGCAGAGTCTCTCAGCATAATCCGAGTTGTATGTGGACTTGAGTGGGTTTGTGATCTGTAGTCCTTTCGGGATCTTGTCTGCTTTCTTGCAGCTCTGTAAAAACTTGATGTCTGTGTCTAAATGCGCGATCTTCTTGGATATCCTTTCCACTGTGAGCCGGCAGTTTGTGGTGTCGATGGTAGCCATGATGTGGAGATGCCGGTGATGGACTGGGGTTAACAATTGTAAACAATTTTACAACACCAAGTTATAGTCCAACGATTTTATTTTTAATCCCACAAGCTTTCGGGGGCTTTCCCCTTCCTCAGGCGGTGTGGAAGTGACAATTTCGAATCCTTCGCATTTTAAGATCACATAACAAAGCCTGGTGATTACTGCCCGTTGCCAAGGCAATCACAGTGAGCAGACAGAAAGGTGTCATCTAAAAGGCCACTGAATATACAACCCCCCAAAAAAAAAGGAAAAAAAAGAAAAAAAAGGGGAAAAAAAAGAAAAAAAAGAGACAGAACGAAGACAGTCAATGACCCGTTATATTAAAAACAGATAACATTTGTTCGCTGGTGGGGTTACGTGTAGTGTGACATGAACCCAAGATCCCGGTTGAGGCCGTCCTCATGGGTGCGGAATTTGGCTATTAATTTCTGCTCGACGATTTTGCGTTGTCATGTGTCTCAAAGGCCGCCTTGGAGTATGTTTACCCGAAGGTCGGTGGCTGAATGTCCAGCCTAGGTTATGTGCACAAGTCCTGAAGTGGGGCTTGAACCCATGACCTTCTAACTCAGAGGCAGGAATTTTCTCTGATGGGTTGTGTATTGCCACTGGCAAAAACAACCTAAGTTAAGATAGTATCAATTTGAACTTATTTGTGAACAATCAGCCTTGAACAGCAAGAAGTAGCTGGAATTCAGCTTCAGTGGGAATTGGCTTGAGGTGCAGTTGGCTTGAAGGGTTAAATCACTCAACTGTTGAAAGCAGTTTAGTTTTGCATAGGGTGGTAGGGACAAATGAAGCTTGTGACGTGCAGTACCTGCACAACATTGGAGGTTTTCGATGCTTTGTGCATTCAGGATGATCACGTGTGCAGGAAGGGTCGCCAACTTAAGCTCATGGTTTCCTTGTCGCCTTTATTCTTCCTCCCAAAATGTATCATCTCTTAGTTCTCCACATTAAACTTCACGTGACATCTACCCAATCTACTAACTTATCTATGTCCTTCTGAACTCACTTACAGTACTCTTCAGTTAACCACACTCCCTACTTTGTGTTGTCTGCAAATGTTGATATTATGTTCACATTCCCAAGTCTAGATTGAGAACAGCAATGGTCCCTGCATGGACCCATGGAGCAAGACTACTATTTACATCCGTACAGTTCAAAAAACATCGATTAATCACTACTGTTTTCTGTCTTTTAACCAACTTTCTATTCTTCCTGCTACACGCCCTTTAATACCAAGCCTTAATTTTAACTAGAAGCCTCCTATTGTGACAAATCATGAAATGCTTTTTAAAAATCCATCTACACAACATCTACTTCATTTCTTCAAAGAGCTCTTCAGACCTAACTTGCCTTTCACAAATCCATGTTAGCTTTACTTAGTAAACCAATGTCTTTCTAGGGGAGTATTATCCTATAGCATGTCCTCTAGAAACTTACCCACTGGTCTACTGTTACCTGCATTATTCCTTTCCCCCCGTTTTGAAGAGAGATATTGCACTGGCAACACTTCAGTCCTCTCACACAACTTACATATCTTCGCACATTTGACAGGCTGTGGTCAGAAGCTGCTATTTCCTTTCTGCCTTCCTTGAACATTCTAGGATGCATGTCAACAGAGTCGGCTGCCTTTTCCACTTTGATTCCAAGAATTTTTCAGTACCACTTCCTTACCTATAATCATCCTATCTAACTGTCTACCTCCTTCTCTTGTACCTTTTCATTCCCACTACCACATTTCTCTAAAAACTGAGGCAAACTACTCATTTAGTACCTCCACTAATCCTTCATAAGATTTCCTTTTTCAGGTCTAATTAGCCCTACCCTTTTTATAAAAAAAAAATTCTTTTACCTATTGTTTAGAAAAACATTTACTATTTCCTTAATATTACCTGCTAATCTTTCTTCATACCTCCGTTTAGGTTTTCTAGGTTCCTTTTTTGCTTCCTCTCCATTTTCTATTTTCAGCTCGATTATCATTTGTAATAGCACTGGATTTGTCTTTTTAAAGTCTCATTTCAATTTTAAATTCTCTGCCCAACCAACTAGAACTCCAGATTATATCCTTTACTTCTTGTGGAAATATGTCAAGTTTGAAACCTAAATACCTCATGTTTGGATGTTTCCCACTGTTGATCTGCTAATTTTTCTTTTCAATCTACCTGGGCTAGTTTCCTTTTTATCTCATTGAAATTAGTTTTTTTTTTAGTCAATTACCTTTGACTGCTCCCTCGCCTTTTCAACCATTATATCCAACCTAACTATGGCTGTTCCCTAAATGTTCCCCTATATTACTTATATTTCCCATTTCATTTTCTATAACTACTTATTTGCCCCACTGTTTTCTAGAATTAGATCCAGTATTGCCTCCTTCCTTTTTGGACTAAAAACATACTGATCTCGAAAGCAGTCCTGGACACATTATAGAAAAACGTCCTTTTTTGCCATTCACAAATTGTTTTACCTCAGTCTACCTTTGGATAATTAAGTTCATCCATTATTACGGCCCTGTTTTTCCTGCATTTTTTCTTAATTTGTTTCCTTTGTTTCTATTCCCTTTCCAGAGTCCTTAGATAAGGGGGTGATGCCAGAGAACTAGAGAACTGCAAACGTGACACCCTTGTTTAAAAAAGGGTGTAAGGATAAATCCAGCAACTGCAGGCCTGTCAGCTTAACATCAGTGGTGGGGAAACTTCTAGAAACAATAATCCGGGACAAAATTAACAGTCACTTGGACAAGTGTGGATTAATTAGGGAAAACCAGCACAGATTTGTTAAAGGCAAATTGTATTTAACTAACTTGATTGAGTTTTTTTGAGGCGAGAGGGTCGATGAGGGCAATGCGGTTGATGTGGTGTATATGGACTTCCAAAAGGCGTTTGATAAAAAGTGCCGCATAATAGGCTTCTCATTAAAGTTGAAGCCCATGGAATAAAAGGGGCAGGTGGCAGCATGGATACGAAATTGGCTAAGTGATAGGAAACAGAGTAGTGGTGAACGGTTGTTTTTTGGACTGGAGGAAGGTATACAATGGTGTTCCCCAGGGGTCGGTACTAGGACCACTGCTTTTCTTGAAATATATTAATGACTTGGACTTGGGTGTACAATTTCAAAATTTGCAAATGACACAAGACTTGGAAGGGTAGTAAACAGTGAGGAGGATAGTGATAGACTTCAAGAGAATTTAGACAGGCTGGTGGAATGGGCGGACACGTGGCAGATGAAATTTAATGCAGAGAAGTGCAAAGTGATACATTTTGGTGGGAAGAACGAGGAGAAGCAATATAAACTAAAGGTTACAATTCTAAAGGGGGTGCAGGATCAGGGAGATCTGGGAGAATATGTGCACAAATCATTGAAGGTGGTAGGGCAGGTTGAGAAAGCGGTTAAAAAGGCATACGGGATCCTAGGTTTTATAAATAGAGGCATAGAGTACAAAAGCAAGGAAGTTATGATGAACCTTTATGAAACACTGGTTCGGCCACAACTGGAGTATTGTGTCCAATTCTGGGCACTGCACTTTAGGAAGGATGTGAAGGCCTTAGAGAGAGTGCAGAAAAGATTTACTAGAATGGTTCCAAGGATGAAGGACTTCAGTTATGTGGACAGATTGGAGAAGCTGTGGTTGTTCTCCTTAGAGCAGAGAAGGTTAAGGGGAGATTTGATAGATGTATTCAAAATCATGAAGGGTCCAGACAGAGTAGAGAGAGAAACTGTTCCCATTGGCGGAAAGGTCCAGATCCAGAGGACATAGATTTAAGGGGATTGGCAAAAGAACCACAGGCAACATGAGGACAAACTTTTTTTTTAACACAGTGAGTGGTTATAATCTAGAATGCACTGCCTGAGGGGGTGGTGGAGGCAGACTCAATCGTGGCTTTCAAATGGGAATTGGACAAGTATTTGAAGGGAAAAAATTTGTAGAGCTATGGGGAAAGGGTGGAGGAGCGGGACTCACTGGATTGCTCTTGCAGAGAGCCGGCATGGGCTCAACGGGCCAAATGGCTTCCTTCTGTGCTGTAACCATTCTATGATTGCACCCTCTCCCCAGTGTTACTAGACCCTAAGGCCCCCTTCCTCCCCCAAGTTCGAACACACCCTAGGACTCCCCTCAGAGCACCAGAATCCAGCACCCTCTTATACTGACACATCTTGGGAACCACCCCCCAGCCCAGTGTTACCAGACCTCACTATTCGCTCCAATACCCTAAGACTGAGACCGTGAGACTCTATCCACCACAGTGCTGCCATATCCTGGCACTAATGTTGCCCGAACCTGAGATTCACTATTACATATAAAAGATTGAATGCTTTCAGTGAATGTTGCTCAGTGAGCTGATGAGAAATTATGTGGCTGGAAAATCTGATCTGCAATTGCTTCATGATAATCAATAATCACAACTCACAGATGATGTGGCCAAGGGGCAGCATGTAGATGAGGCAGAGGAGGGCACCAAAGATAGATCCTTGGGTGACTCGAGGTGATGGAGTAGTGGCAGGAAGAGAAGCCATTGTTGCAAATGCTGTGGCTACAATCGGACAGCTAAGAGCAGAACCAAGCGAGGGCAATCCCATTGAGCTGAACAATAGAGGAGAGGTTTAGGAGGAGGATGGTGTGGTCGACTACGTCAAAGGCGGCAGAGAGGTTGAGGAAGAATAAATGCATGTATATGATAAAGTGGAGGGGGCTAAAGATAAATCTTTGCAGGACTCCAGCAGTAATGATGCAAAGGCAGAAAGAGAAGCCATTGCTGATCTGGCTACAAATGGATAGCTAAGAGTAGAATAAAGCAAGGGCAGTCCCACTGAGCTAGACAACAAAGGCAAGGCATTGAATGGGGATGGTCAACTGTGTCAAAGATTGCAGAGAGGTCAAGGAGGATAAATATGTTACGACCACAGTCAGAAAGGATATCATTTGTAACTTTGATTAGGTCCATTTTAGTGTTGTGGCAGGGGCGGAAAGCTGATTGGAGAGATTCATACATGGTATTACTGGAAAGATGGGAATGGATTTAGGAGGCAACAAATTCAAGAACTTAAGAGGAAGGGGAGGTTGGAAATAGGGCAGCAGTTTGCAAGTACAAGTTTGCAAGTACAGGAGAGGTCAAGTACGGATTTTTTGAGGAGTAACGATGGCTGTTTTGAAAGGGAGGGGGACAGTACCTGAAAGTGCCAGCAAGTATAGTGGGAATGTGGTCAAGGGAGCAGGAGTTGGGTCTCATGGACAAGATGAGCTCAGAGAGGACATGAGGGGAGATAAGAGACAAATGAGACACACTAGATCAAGACTAGGGAGGGGAGAGGTTTGGCTTTGTGGGGAAGGGGAGGAGGGGTGGGAAGCAACAAAGGCAGCTGTACAGATGGCCTGAATCTTAATGACAAAGTAGTCCACGAGGTCCTCGTATTTGTTGATGGTGAAGGTGGAAGCGGCAGGGAAGAGGGGTTTAAGGAGACAGTTGGTACTGGAGAAAAGAATTTATAGATTATCTTTGCTCTCCAGGACGATCCTGGAGTAGTGGATGGTTTTGACAAGAGAGTGAGGCCCAATAGCTTTGATGTGGTCCAGCCAAATTTGGTGATGGATGTCTAAACCAGTTGTGTGTCAGATGAGTTCAAGACTGTGCTCCTTGAGCTTGAGGAAGTAAAGGTGAAGACTGTAACAGGGTGAAACAACAAGTTTGGAAGCGAGTAAAGATTTTACTGAGGATAAGGGCGTCAAAGGGTAGTGGTGAGGGACTGAGCAGAACAATAGTTGCACAAGTATCATAGCAAAAGGACAATGGTTAAGTAGGTGGGTCAATGTAGCTGCAATTTTAATTGTCTTTTTACATTTAAGCACAGTTGATGCAAACTGTATTTTTTGATTTTCCAGCACATAATGTTGTTTTATCGATATATATTTGTAGGGGGTCAAGGGAATACATCAAGGTTTACATTGTTGACAGCCTTGATATCAAAGTTTTGTGTGTGGCTAACTACTAGATTAAGCCACTGAACAACTTATAAAACATGTCAAAAGATCACTTACACACACACAATCACACAAAACCATAACAGTAAACTGATTAGTATCTTTCTGAAGTTTCCACACAACATTGCAAGATGGAGATTCAAACTGGCAACACATCAATCTCAACAACCAGCGATGTAACAAGTCACAAGGTGTATCACACCACAAGCAATGCAGCCACTCTCAAACTTAGCTAGTATAAGCCTAGTTTTTAAACAAGACCAACTTATTCTTGCTTGTACAGAGACCAACCGTGTGCTATATAGATAGAATACATAGCAGATAGGAATAGTTTACAAACCACTAAAATAATTGCATTACAGTCATCATGAGATCTTGTCATTCAATTGTTTATTTTTTATAAAGTAAAATTATCAAAACACACAACACTATAAAAATCAGCTAAGTGTTCTGTTCTTTATACATTTTCACTGATCTTTTATTCTTTGTATTATCTACAATTAGAGCTACAACTCATGACTCAGTCAGCATCAAATTAGAGATCAAAGGAATGATTTTCTTTGAAAAGCACTAATCAGTCCTCACTACCAGGTATTTAGCATGATGTGGAGATGCCGGTGATGGACTGGGGTTGACAATTGTAAACAATTTTACAACACCAAGTTATAGTCCAGCAATTTTATTTTAAATTCACAAGCTTTCGGAGATTTTCTCCTTCCTCAGGCAAATGTTTCAAGATCTCCTTGAAGCCTACGCATTTATACATATTGAACAATAATACATGGTGTTTACAGACTGCCCCTGCAACTGCCCGTTGCAGGGGCAGTTGCAGGGGCAGATGCTTCAAGGAGATCTTGAAACATTTGCCTGAGGAAGGAGAAAATCTCCGAAAGCTTGTGAATTTAAAATAAAATTGCTGGACTATAACTTGGTGTTGTAAAATTGTTTACAGGTATTTAGCAGTTAAGTTTCCTGCATTTGACAAAACAACAGGACAACACAAGCTGAGGTCAATCGATAAGCCTTAACCTGGACATGCCAAATCCTTAATCTGGGTTGCACCCCTGCCTGCATAATAATTTCTAATACCTGAAGGCTGTCAACATGCAACGGAGTCTTATATACAGCCAAAAGTTGAACCACAGCCAAGGGAATAAAAAGTGCAAGTAATTATCCCCATTTGGCTCCTGTGAGCAAAGAAAAACTAATGGAACATGAGTGCATAGTCTTGATTACTACGTCTAATTACAAGAATTGTGTTTGTGAAGTGCTGATTTTTTTTCTCTCTAAAATTCATAGAAACTTGATTTTGACACCACTGGAATGGAAACAAGTACACTTGAAATGGTTCTAATTACAAGAAAATCAGTTACAGTAACAGTATCAGTTGTAAAAGATTTATGAAAACTTAATTTTCTTCTGGGTAAATCAATATTACCAATTAAGTGAATTTAAAAAGCCACATTAGTATGTACGAATTTCTTAAAACTATTTAGGAAAAAAATCATGAAATGCAGCATCAAATTTTATCAATTTATACAGAGTAGCTAGTATATTAAACCGTTTCTCTTATGTGATAAGAATAACTGAAATTGATTGTAAAAAGTAACCAACTTTATCTTCTCCCTTTTCGGCCCTTCATTCCACAAACTACTGTTTGGCTAAGAAGTCACCCAAGCAACATGCCCAAAGCCTCTGCCAATATGGCTCTGTAACTAGAGAGGTACACAGGATCAGCCCAGACTACTGCAACCCTCTGGGGAGGAATGAAGCCTGAACTCAGCATCTCCACCATGGTGATCTCATCCAATTTCAACTACACCATCACAGCCTTCCCCAGAGGAAAAGAAGTCACAATGAACTTCCTTCTCTGTCATATACTGTTTTAGCAATCAGTTCCAAAACAGCATTGGTAGAGATGTGTGAGCAAATAGATCGACAGCTGCTCTTGTGGCTGGGGAATGGAGAACCGTGCATGGCATGGGTAAACCTAATGGAGGGGAAATGCTTATTTTAAACTTAGAGGCCTAAAATACATTTCAAATCAAATACCTTCTCCATGGAGAAAACCTTTTAAGTGAGCATAACCTAATTTGTAAACTGTCACTTTTTAATAACAGGATGAAAATTCTTTTTTACTTTTTAGAAGATTGCATTCAGTAAGATGGCGAGGACAGTGCACTTGCACAATTATATGGAACATTAATACATTAATTTGCACCCAATATTCCATATGGCAAGTGTCTAACCTCAGCTCTATCACCGTGGGGAGCCACTGCCAAACAAAACAAGTAAGTAGAGAACTCTAGACCATTCAAGAACCTCCTTACAGAAAATTAAAAGGTACATTGAACACCCTCAGCCAAGTTATGGAGCTTGGACAAGGGAGAGTTGGAGGTAAAAGAGAGAGAAAATAAAAATACATTATCCAAAAAGTCATAACTGAATCAATGGATAACTTCTCAACCTTTATGGCAAGGAGATTCTGTCCTATTAGGAAAATTTAAAGAATGAACAGATTTGCATTTATTTAGCACCTTTCACACCCCCAGGACATCTCAAGCACTTCTCAGCCAATTAGTTACTTTTGAAATGTAATCACTTATGTAGGCAAATATGACAGTGAATTTGTGTATAGCAAGATGCCACAAACAACAAATGATATATGACTCGTTAATCTTTTTTGGCAATGGTTGAGTGAAGAATATTGGCCAGGATACTGGGAAAACTTCCCTGTTCTTTTTTGAATAGTGCCATGGTAGGTCCACCTGAACAAGCAGGCAGGGCTTCGGTTTAATGTCTCATCCAAAAGACTGCATCTTCAACATCTCTGCATCACACTGAAGCCCTTGACTTGAATACACAACCTTCTGACTCAAAGGTGAGAATGCTACCAACTGAGCCAAACTGGTACAGTTTAGATATATTTTCTCTCAGCGACACGGAACCACTTCTTTGATGGATGGCAATTACGAGAACCCCCAAATCAGGTCTGAGCCTTCTGGTTTGATATGCCATGCCTTCCCAGATTATGTTCAGGGGGTCAGAGGGAGTGGGAGAGGAGCAGGAATGGAGAAACAGATGGAGAGAGAGTCACACACAGCCTGTTGAGGGGGACAATTGTAAACAATTTTACAACACCAAGTTATAGTCCAACAAATTTATTTTAAATTCCACAAGCTTTCGGAGGCTTCCTCCTTCCTCAGGTGAACGGTGTGAAACGGTGTAGAACGATGTTCTATTACCCCCAGAACAGAGATTCTCTGCCTCCGGGGGGAGGCAGAGAATCTCTGTTCTGGGGGTAATAGAACATTGAAGTTGAAGGCAAAGTTGAAGGGGTGGCAACAGAGAGAGAAAAAAAAACAAATATACACACACAGCGCACAAAGACTATATGCATCTCCAGCTGTTTAGGCCCCAATGGCAACTTTCAACCTGCAGAAATTCTGTAAGAAGATCGCACTCCACTATCAGAAAACACCAGGAGATACCGTGGTAAGTTTCATAGTTAAGTTGTTGGTACCCACTATTCCTTATCCTTGGGTGCCTCAATCGTGCACGGCCCCAGTTTAGCTGCGTACAGAACCTAATCCCAGTAATCACTGTACCAGATCCCAGCACAGAAAAATTTAACTTTTCAAGTAACTGCACATAAAATGAATTGATGCATTAAAACAAATAAAGGAACTTCAAATAGAGGTATATATTATACCTCTGAGTTCTATAACTTAATAAAGCTAAGCTGCTCCCCCTTTTCCAGACAATATAGATTAGTCAACCCAGTGTATGTCTTGTTGGAATAACGATACTGTTTGTATAACAAAGCTTGAACAACTATACCAACGGTGCTAGCTTGTCAGAAAACAAAGATAATTACTTAAGAGTAGCACACCAGCAGTTAACCAAAATAGCCACGGCACATTTCAGAACGATAAGATCACGTAACGCTTTAGACTGCAATTCCATCCAGTCTCAATGATGTGATCTGACATTTTCACTGTGTGGATGTATCAAATGCAACAATGAAATGCCCTGTAACACAAGTTATTATTGAATGACCCCCATCAAATCTATCTAACTTTTTAAAATGTATTCACGCTAAGAGGATCTAAAGAATTTCACAAAATATATTTAGGAAATCTCCTTTCCTTTTGGCACATTCTATCGCCAGCTGATGGTGGGAATGCAACTGGTCTCGATCCTCTGCAACTGTAATTGATCACCACTAGGTGCTTTACTAGAGCAATCCAGGGTGACCTTCCTACCATCAAGGGAAGTGCTCTGCATAGCTGTCATTAGGCTCATTAAGTGTATTGAGTCCAAAATGCTATGAACAGCACACCATCATGGAAACACCATTAGCACAAGATGGTTCAAGAAGGTCCACCACCACCTTCTCAGGGTAATTAGTGGTGGGCAATTGCCCACATTCCAAGAACAAAAAGTTTAATAATCTGTTGCAGTCATGCAGTATGCTATTATAGCTCTCTCCCACTACTAATCCAGGTTGAGTCATTTTCATGGGTAACTGCTGTCTTCATTAACATCAGCAAGAATGAGATCACTATTATCACTACAGCTTGTCCAATATGTCTTGAATGAGCTGTAATTTTCTCCAGCTAAACACTGGGAAGACCAAAGCCATTGTCCAACTTTCACCACAAACTCTCTATCCTTACCACCTACTCCAACCCCCTGGGCCTTGCCTCAGCTGCACCAGACTGCTCGCAGATTGTTTGATGTCCTGTTAGACCCCTAGCAGAATTTCTGACCCTATATCCTCTTCATCACAAAGACTGCCGATTTCAACTTCCATAACTTCATCCAATTCTGCCCCGACTTCAGTCCACCTGCTGTTGAAACCCTCATTCATTTACATACTTGTGTACTCGAATGTTCTCCTGTTCAGCCTCCCATCAGCATCCTATGTAAATTACAGCTCAACCAAAACTCTGCTGCCCATACCCTATTCCACACCAAATCTCACTCACCCAGCACCCCTATCCTTGCTAACCTACATTGGTTCCCGGTCCAGCAATGCCTCAGATTTAAAATTCTCAACCTTATGTTCAAATCCCTCCATGGCCTTGCCCCTCCCTATCTCTGTAACCCTACAACCTAAGAACTCTGCGTTCCTTTAATTCTGGCCTCATATGCTTCCCCGACTGCTTTTGCTGCACCATGGAGGCCGTGCCTTCAGTCATCTAGGCCCTAATTCCCTCGAGAATTCCCTCCCTAAACCTCTCCACCTCTCTTCCTTTAAGACGTTCTTTAAAATCTACCTCTTTGACTAAGCTTTTAGTCACCTGTCCCATTATCTCCTTATGTGGTTCGGTGTCAAATTTTGTCTGATAACACTCCTGTGAAGCGCCTTGGGATGTTTTTACTTTGTTAAAGGTGCTATATAAATGCACGTTGTTGTTGTGGAGAGACATGGCATGAGACAAAAGGAGACACAGTGACACATGCAAAATTGGGAAGGCATGGGGGCAGAGAGACAAGAGCAGAAATGGCTCACAGGGGAAAAAAAGGCAGAAGAGATTTTGGAGAGAGAGATGAGGCAAAGAGAGACATGAAGATCTGGATGAGGCAAAGGACTCAGTGAGCAATATCAAATTTATTCCAGCTGAAAGAACCAGATCAGAACTACTTTTCCATGAGCCACTGGAACAATATTCCAATAACCCTGCAGCCACCAACGAGCATTCACTATAACCATGGAAAGTGTCTTTCCCTTGAGCATCCTGGGGCATCAGAGATATATCATTTTTGATTTTAAAAAGTTTAATTCCAACTGCACACCTAACCCTTAAACAAAACATCAATGAAATACTGGATCTCACTTCCCCACAAAAGTGATAGCTTAATATGCAGTATGCACACACTTCACCACCAAATAATGACTGTCAATAGCAATCTAGGACGCTATTACACATGACTCAACACAAAAGGCCATTATACCAGAACAAAGCTATTTGCCCCAAAATGTTATTTCTTATCTATACCATACAATTAACATATACATGTTAAATAAACAGAATATACGATAGGAAGTTGAAGTGGAAATAATGTTATGAAGCAGATCTGTACAACTCAATTATATTTTGGCTGCTTTTGAGTGACAGTCTTCATTAATGGAACTAATTTTTATGCTTTCAGCATTAATCTTAATATTTGTACCTTATTTTTCCATCCCCTAAGCTGCAGTGATAGGTAGAGATTCTGCTGCAAATACCAGTTTGAGGCCGATATCTGCTTACATCAGTGAAAGCAGGCAGCACTCAGTTATACCGCAAGCTCTGGACCATTCTGTACTCAAGCAAAGTGCCTCCTATAAATATCTTTTTCAATTGCAACTTCAAAATTCTGGAGAAAGTTCTGGACATGAACCTGAACAAGTTGATTAATCTCATTATGACAATTTTGTGTCACACTTTTTGTACCCCTTTAGCAATGACCAACCTCTTGAACATAATTTATGAAACATTAGATGAAATAAAGCATGCATTGCACTCTGCTTAAATGTCAAGGCATTTGATTGAGCAAATAGAACTTCCTTTGAGGGGATGGCGTTTGGCAACACTAGCTCTAGATCTAAAGTCGCTACAAATTATACAGTCTCGATCAGTTGTAATTTTTGCAGGCATGAGAGGCCTTGTCGTCTCTTTTGATTACCGAACCTCTGGTCACGCAGATAGTGAAAATCCAGATACAGCATTACATAAGAACAGGAGAAGACCATTCTGCCCCTTGAAACTGCTCCGTACATCCACCCGGTGTTTCTCCATTTCGCTTGATATCCTTACCTAACAAAAATCTATCAATGTCCGTGTTTAAAATTTCAATTGACCCAGCATCCAAAGTCTTTTGGGGGAGAAAGCTCCAGATTTCCACTAACATTGGTGGGGAAAAGTGCTTCGTGATTTCACTCCTAAATGGCTTAGCTCTAATTTTAAGATTACGCCCTCTTGTTCTGGATTCCACCACCAGAGGAAATAGTTTCTCCGTATCTACCCTATTGAATCCCTTTATCATTTTGAACACCTCGATTAGATCACCCTCAACCTTCTAAACTCAAAGGAATACAAACCAAGTTTATGCAATCTGTCCTCATAATTTAACCCTTTACGCCCTTGTATCATTCAGGTGAATCTACGCTGTAACCCCTCCAAGGCCAATACCTTTCCAGAGGTTCAGAGCCCAAAACTGAATGCAGTACTGATGGGATCTGACAAAGACTCTATATAACTTCCTCAACTTTGGATTCCAACCCGCTTGAGATAAACACCAACATTCTATTAATCTTTTTGTACCCAAGCACTAGCTTTTAGTATTTCTGTGCACATGGACACCCATGTCCCTTTGCTCCTCCACAGCTCCACACCAAAGAAAACATTCCAATTTATCTTTCTCAGATCCAAAGTGGATGACCACACACTTCCACCCTCCATCTGCCAGTTTTTCCCCCACTCATTTAGTCTGTCTATGTCCCTTTGTAACTTCCTGCTCCCATCTACACAATTTACTGTGCCTCCTAATTTAGTCTCATCTGTAAACTTGTATATACAACATGCTATTCCTTAACCCAAGTTATTGATATAAATGGCGAAAAGCTGAGCCCCCAGTACAGATTCCTGGGGAACACCTATTGTCACATCTCACCAATCAGAGAAGGTTTCCTTTATCCTTACTCTCTGTCTCCTACCTCCCAACCAATTACTGCCTCATGTCACAAGGTTACCTCCAATTCAGTACGCTTTCATTTTTGCTAATAATCTCTTGTACAGAACCTTATCAAATGCCTTCTGGAAGTCCATATAGACCATATCCACAGACACTCCCCCATCCAACATATTAGTGGCCTCCTCAAAAAAAAAACAAGATTAGTCAGACATGACCTACCCTTTACAAATCCATGCTGACACTCTGATCAGTTAATACTTGTCCAAGTGCTCAGTCATTCTGTCATGATGATAGATTCCAGTAACTTTCCCACAACAGATAGTTCTGTTGTTACCTGGTTGCTCTCTCCCTTCCTTCTTAAATAGTGCAGTGACATTTGCAATTTTACAATCCAAAGCACAATTTCTGAATCTGGGGAATGTTAAAAAATTACTAACATCTGCAATTTCCTCACCTACTTATTTCTTTTAATACTCTGGGTGGAAACCATCAGCTCCAGATTTTTTAAAAATTAATTTTCAGGATATGGGCATCGCTAGCACAGCCAGCATTTGTTGCCCATCCCCAAGTTGCCCTTCTTCTTGAACCCCTGCAGTCCATGTGATAAAGGTACCCCCCACAATGCTGTTACATTAAGAATTCCAGGATTTTGACCCAACAACGATGAAGGAACAAACATATATGTTCTAGTCAGGATAGTGTGCGACTTGGAGGTGATGGTGTTCCCACGAACCTGCTGTCCTCGTCCTACGAGCTGGTGTGGGTTTAGGAGGTTTTAGCAGGTGCTGCCAAAGAAGCCTTGGTGAGTTGCTATAGTATATCCTGTAGATAGTGCACACTGCAGCCACAGTACGTTGGTGGTGGGAGTGAACATTTAAGCCAGTGGACGCAGTGCCGATCAAGCAAACTGCTTTGTCCTAGATATTGTCAAGCTTCTTCAGTGTTGTTGGAGCTGCACCCATCAGGGCAAGTGAAGAGTATTCCATCACTTTCCTGACTTGTACCCTGTCATTGGTAGAGGGGCTTTGGGGAGTCAGGAGGTAAGCTACTCATTGCAGAATACCCAGCCTCAGACCTGCTCTAATTGTTGTGGCATTTATACGGCTGGTCCAGTTGATTTTCTGGTCTATGATGACACCTAGGATGTCAATGTTGCGGGGGGGAGCTCAGCCATGATAATTCCATTGAATGTCAAGGGGAGGTGGTTAGGCTCTCACTTGTGCGGCACAAATGTTACTTGCCACTTATCAGCCCAAGCCTGGATGTTGTCCAGGTCTAGCTGCATGTGAGCTTGGACTGCTTCATTAACTTAGGAATTGGGAATGGAGCTGAACACTGCAATCATCAGCGAACAGCCCACTTCTGACTATGATTGGTGGCGGGGGGGGGGGAAGAGAAGGTCATTAATGAAGCAGCTTAAGATAGTTAGGGCTAGGATGTTGCCTTAAGGAACCTCTGCAGCGATGGCCTGGGGCTGAAATAATTGGCATCCAACAACCACAACCATCTTCCTTTTGTGCCAGGTTTGATTCCAGCCAATAGATAGTTTTCCCCAAGCCCTGTTGACTTCAGTTTTACTCGGGTTTCTTAGTGTCACACTCAGTCAAATGCTGCCTCGAAGTCAAGGGCAGTGACTCTCACCTTCCGGAATTCAGTTCTTTTGTCCATGTTGTAATGAGGTGTGGAGCCATGTGGTGGTCTATGTGGGACAGTAGGTTAGTCTCAGTGACCTGATGTGTCCATCCCAGTAGTGAATTATTCCAGCAGGTACCCCAATCTCCACCACCACTACCCCCATCTTTTCCTTTTTGGCACATATCAACACAGTTCACCATTTGCAGTATATGATTTCTTGTGTGACCGCATTACCTTTCAGTTGAGTCCCCTCTTGTATTTTAATATACATGATGTGGAGATGCCTGTGATGGACTGGGTTTATATACTTTTTGTTTAAAAAGTAAATTCAAGTTTTTGAGCTAATTTCTTGTTCTCTCGCCTCCTTATAGCGTGATCTTATACTTACATTTTCCTACTATTTCTTGTTAAGGAACCGTTCGGTAAGAAGTTGTTATCAGTATAAATTGAGATTTATCTACCAAGATGATTTTTCTTTAAATCTTGCATTCATCCTTCTTACTTTTTGGAGTTATGCATCTAAAGTATGATACCATCTTAATCTTTGTTTTGAAAAATCTTGAAATAAAAAGACCTGCACATATATGCTCCAAATACTGTTCCTGGCTGAAATGGCTTTGCAAATGTTTAAAAAAAAACTTTTTACAGAAGTTATTCCATTTCTGTTAGCAATGCACTAGATTTCCCATTCTCTGTGCTTGTGAAAATTTAGAAATAATCAAAATGTTTCACAAACTTCCCTGGGCAGTGGACAGCATAGTCCAGTGAGAGGAGGAGGGATGCATATACTTTTTCATAATAAAATATTGTGTGTCTATACTCTTCTAGGAGTCTATGAAAATAGATCAACGAACATGACAGTCATCACTAAATAGTAAGAGGAAAGGTTTAACAATGAACCAACAGCAGTGAGTGTCACAAGCTGTGACTCTGCAGTCAATAGACGGAGCCTAAGGGGATGAGCACACGTGACAACCCATAAAAAGAGGCGTGAGGAATTTACCCTAGAAAGACAAAGAAGGGAAATATCAATCACTTCAAGTGAAATACACATTAGAAATGACCTGCTCTGGTCTAGAGTAAGTGATTCTATTGCACAATTCACACTTGTTTCCCCTTCTTGGAGCCCCATAAGAAGTCAGCTACCACGCCTCTTCTGCAGCCCAACCAAGCAGCAGCAAAACAGATTTTTAACAGACTAAGGATTTAGCGGTTTGACAATCGACTCTTTTATTTCAAATGTGTCTTGTCAATTAAGGAGTTTATTGCATCTGAGGGGCGGCTGAATAGTTAAAAAAAATCTTACTTCTGCAGCAGAGTAGCAATAGAGCCTCAACTAAAAGAAAGCAATACAATATTTGAAACAGGATACAAGTCAGAATTCAGTCCATCTTGGTACCTGTTTTCCCCCCTAAAACAGGAAATAATCTGACAGGTTTTGGACTTGAGTTTGAGTTCAAAAAATGGTCCAGCATATGAATGCCAATATTGCTATAAATCACAGCATTGCAACAGTTCAATAGACATGAATCCCTGTAATGTAGCCTTCTGCCTATAAACAAAAATACATGCACAAGAACCACCAACCCCTACCAGTTCATTAAAAGACTGATCTATTTGTGCAACATGAGTTAAGAAAATTATTGGACAGGCTAGCTTCAATTTCTTTTTGCCATAAGTCTTGTTACATTAACCCTGGTGCTACATCTGTAAACAATTTTACAACACCAAGTTATAGTCCAGCAATTTTATTTTAAATTCACAAGCTTTCGGAGGCTTCCTCCTTCCTCAGGTGAACGATGTCGAAATGAAGTCCTCGAAATGAAATCGCATTTATAATTCACAGAACAATGCTTGGTGATTACAGACAGTTTTTTCAACTGCCCGTTGCCAAGGCAATCAGTGTGCAGACAGACAGGTGTTACCTGCAAGTTCTCAGAATATACAAATCACCAAAAAAAAGAGATAGAGAGGTAGAAACATAGAAAAGACAGCAACTGACCCGTTATATTAAAAACAGATAACATTTGTTCGCTGGTGGGGTAACGTGTAGCGTGACATGAACCCAAGATCCCGGTTGAGGCCGTCCTCATGGGTGCGGACGGCCTCAACCGGGATCTTAGGTTCATGTCACGCTACACGTTACCCCACCAGCGAACAAATGTTATCTGTTTTTAATATAACGGGTCAGTTGCTGTCTTTTCTATGTTTCTACCTCTCTATCTCTTTTTTTTGTTTGTTGTTTTTTTTTGGTGATTTGTATATTCTGAGAACTTGCAGGTAACACCCGTCTGTCTGCACACTGATTGCCTTGGCAACGGGCAGTTGAAAAAACTGTCTGTAATCACCAAGCATTGTTCTGTGAATTATAAATGCGATTTCATTTCGAGGACTTCATTTCGACATCGTTCACCTGAGGAAGGAGGAAGCCTCCGAAAGCTTGTGAATTTAAAATAAAATTGCTGGACTATAACTTGGTGTTGTAAAATTGTTTACAATTGTCAACCCCAGTCCATCACCGGCATCTCCACATCATGGTGCTACATCCAGATTAAAGCTCACATTTTTGCAGCAAAACCAATGCAAAGTCTAACTCCCAACAATAGCATCTTTTTCTGCCATTATGGGGGGGGGGGGGGGGGTGGTACTAACTTCCTATTAACTTTCTCTATCCCCATGTATATTTCTTCTGCCTATGTTATCCCACTTCTCTCTCCTAAAATTTCTCCCTCCGTCCCTCTTCCCACTCTTTTTCTCTAGTCACTCCTCCCACCCAAAATCTTTCTCCAATTATCTTTCCTCGCGTATTTTTCCCACCCTCACCCCTTCTCAATGCCTGTCTCCTTTTAATACCCATTTAATTCCCCTCTCCTCTTCACTTACTACTTCCGTCCGCTTTTCCTCCTCTTCCCCCAAATCTATCCCAGCTTCTACTCTCCAACCCTATCCTAGCCTCTCCTCCCCATACCCCCAACCTCTCCCAGTCTGTCTCCTTCACTTACATAACTGATATTAAAGAAACGAGAGATCTATGATCAAAGTGAGTGCAAATCTATTTAAACATATGTTTATTTCTCAGCGCATTATATCAAAATTCGTTGCCATGAAAGAGGTATTCTCACTCCAACTGCTTTGACACATCCAAAATTTCCCCCCCCCCCCCCCCCCTCTCTACTACCATCCGCCTTCTCAATTTTTCTCCCCTCTCTCGACACATCGCTGCCAGCCCCCACCATCAGTTTCCCACAACAGCAGAAACACACACACGAACACACCTCCCTCCCGAACCTAAACACTAGCACATGGGGCAGGAGGCCCTCCCTCAAGGTTTGGACTCTGCCTGCAGCCCTCCCCTCCGGCTGCGGCCGTGGCTCCAAGTCTTGCCCCTCAAGCAGCTGGCTGGAGGAGTCACGGGCCAACAATCCGCATCCCTGCACCCGTCCCGCAAACACCCACAACTAACTCGAGGGGGGGGGGGGGGGGGAGAAGCCGCTTGGCTAGGAGGAGGAGGAGGAGGGGGGGGGGTCCGCCACTCACCTTCCGAAAGTATCACAGTGAGAATCCAAGTGAGAACGCAGTGCCAACAGAGCTGTCCGAGCGCCATGTAAACACGTCGTGACCACGGGAAGGGGAGAGAAAAAAAAATCTTCAAAAGAAACCGCTGGCAATACTAAATCTCCTCCCTCTATCATCCATCGCCATCTTGTGTGTGTGTGTGTGTGCGCGGGAGAGCGAGCGAGCGAGCGAGAGCGAGAGCGCGCACGACACCGCGCCCCCTCCTCGAGCGCGGCGCGCGCAAAGCACAATCTCGTTCGCGCCCCCCTCCCGTGCGCGAGCGTCGTATCCCCTCCTCCGCGGCACGCGCAAAGCAGCACCTGCTCTCTCCCCACCCCCGCAATCGAACGCGCGCGCGCACAGTACACCCCCTAAAGTGTGCGCGACCCCCACAAGCGCCTCGAGACTACTGCACGACCCCCCCCCCTCCCGCCACCACCACAAACCAGGACACCGCGTCCTGCTTGAAGCCCAGAGGATGGGCAAGCGCTCGCCTTCATTGCAAATACCCGAGTCCGGTACAGATAATATAGTCTGGAGTTTTGGTCTGCGACCTTTCGGAGATCGGTCGAGCTGCGGCTAGCCGCTGGCATGTGGACGACGGGTTTGCGCTTGGCCTGAGAGGAGTAGCAGCAGCAGCGGGGTCAGGTTTGAGCCGCTTGCACCGTCTGCCTACATGTCCTCGGGAGCTCGAGCACATCTGGTTTGTTTTGGCCCAGCCCGATAGCACGTGCATCCCTGACCCAGCCCATTTAGTAGGTTTAGGTCAGTTAATGGGGATTTTTGACCAACTGTAAAGGTCCAGATCGGATATATTTTTGCGGGGGGGGGGGTGAATTTCGCCTTAAGCTGAATTACGTAAAACGAATCCGCCAAATGGAATAATCACAGTTTTGAGTATGTGTCTGATCGTTGTACTATTTAAGCAGTTAGAATATTTTACTTTCAAGTTCAGAGCGTACGCATTTTTTTGAAGGTATTAAATTGAACCATTCGTAGATATAAGTACAAAATATAGATTTTAGCCACAACGAAGTGCAATTAAAGTCAGGACTCGAGTGTCGTGCTAAAATAGTATCAAGCACAGAATTTCTCTGATACACCAAAGTTGGATGTTACAGATTTTTTTTCACTCCTGCTGCAAACTTCAACTGGTACAGCAGTTAAAGTCTAATCCTCAGTGCCAATTGTGTTCGCTGCACATCAGGCAAGCAAGTGGACATCATTCAACAGAAAACTTACCAAAGAGTGAAATTAAATAGAACATCCGCTCACTTCATCTCAGTCTGCGGAACAACGAAAGAGGTGTGGGCTCGAATTTCCTGGATCATACTTGGGCAGAAAGCATGCCAGAATTACACCGGGTTCTGCGCCAATCTTGCCAACAGGAAATTACGCCAAAATTTCCTGCAGAAGTCAATTGCCTACACTGGAACATAAAAACTGAAGTAAAACAAGCGCAAATGCAGTGCCACCAATAGGGGAAATTTATCAGGCTTCTGTCATGGCACCTCACTCTTGCCTTTGCTGCTCCTCTTCCCCTCCATTATATGCCCATTTGGAAAGTCATTCCACCTGTATAGTAAGAACATAAGAAATAGGAGCAGGAGTAGGCCATACGGCCCCTCGAGCCTGCTCCACCATTCAATAAGATCATAGCTGATCTTCTACTTCAACTGCACTTTCCCACCCTATCCGCATATCCCTTGATTCCCTTAGTGTCCAAATATCCATCTATCTCAATCTTGAATATACTCACTCTTGAGCATCCACTGCCCTCTGGGGTAAGAATTTCAAAGATTCATAACCCTCTGAGTGAAGACATTTTTCCTCATCTCGGTACTAAATGGCTGACCCCTTATCTTGAGACTATGACCCCTGGTTCTACACTCTCCAGCCAAGGAAAACAGCCTCTCAGCATCTACCCTGTCAAGCCCTCTAAGAATTTTATACGTTTCAATTAGATCACCTCTCGTTCTTCTAAACTTCAGAGAATAGAGGCCCATTCTACTCAATCTCTCCTCATAGTACAACCCTCTCATCTCAGGAATCAATCTAGTGAACCTTTGTTGCACTCCCTCTAAGGCAAGTATATCCTTCCTTAGGTAAGGAGACCAAAACTGCACACAGTACTCCAGGTGTGGTCTCACCAGAGCCCTATATAATTGCAGCAAGACCTCCTTGTTCTTATAGTCTAATCCCCTTGCAATAAAGGCTAACATACCATTTGCCTTCCTAATTGTTTGCTGTACCTGTATGTTAACTTTCTGTGATTCATGTACAAGGACACCCAAATCCCTCTGACTTCCAACATTTCTTAGTCTCTCACCTTTTAAAAAATATTCTGCTTTTCTATTCTTCCTACCAAAGTGGACAATTTCACATTTCCCCACATTATACTCCATCTGTCACCTTCTCGCCCACTCATTTAACCTGTTTATATCTCTTTGCAGTCTCTTTGCATCCTCCTCACGGCTTACTTTCCTACCTAGCTTTGTATCATGAGCAAACTTGAATACATTACACTCGGTCCCCTCATCTAAGTCATTGATATATATTGTAAATAGCTGAGACCCAAGCACTGATCCTTGCGGCACCCCACTGGTTACAGCCTGCCAACCTGGAAATGACCCGTTTATTCCTACTCTTTGTTTTCTGTCCGTTAACCAATCCTCATTCCAAGCTAATATATTACCCCCAATCCCATGAGCCCTAATCTTGTGTAACAACCTCTTGTGTGGTCTTTTGGAACGCATGTTTGGGTGGCAGGGATCCAAAAAATGTTGGGCGTTCTGAGACTGACAGCACTTTGGTTAAGTATAGTGTAGGTCTTGGAAATGTTTTTTTAAAAAAAACAGAGTTCTCAGTTCCACTAATATCAGTTGTTTTCCAGCCGTGCTGTGCCTAAATTTGTAAATCTACGCCAACGCATTATCTGCATAAATCTGAGAAACTCACGCAGACTGGTCTTTTGCATGGTGGGGGGGGGGAATATGTAAATGAGCGGCAGCGGGTTTTGGGGGACAGATCTAGGAAGCATGCAAACAATCAAGGAAGATTGTCATGGAGATTGGAGACCAATTGCTGTGAAACACAGGCAATTTCTTTGAGCTGTAGATTAGTCAGAATGCAGAAGCTTGCTTTCTAAGTGCTAATCAAATTATCATTCCTTTGAAGGACATGGGTATTTTATATGTAAACTCCAGCTACTGCCAGTCAGACAGAAATGGTTTAAATTGCTGACAAGTGTTAAACTATATGAATTTACAGATAAATGCGTTACATCATTAATAGCTGAACCATCAAGGAGAAGTTCAAAATGTACATTGTTTAAAAGCAGTGTCAGGTTAAAAAAAAGAACTGGACAAGATGTGGTTTCAATTGCTGTAAGGTATTAAAAGCAAGTAGAATAACAGATGGCCAGAGATTACTGTTCATACTACTTATATTAGAAATGGTTAATACCTGAATTGCCAGACCCAGTGATAATTCAGTTGATCATCAAATGATCTTGCTCCATCATCAAAGTGAAGACAGACATATAATTGAGGAGCAGGCCTGTGGTCACCAGTTCCCTGCCTTGCACTGTTTGTACATTGTGAAGAGGCTACGAGGGGCACCACTGAGTCATCTCCAGTTTAATGTTCTGTTAAATACTCAGTTAAAATATAAAAGGCTAAGGGGTGATTTCATTGAGGTTTTTAGGATTTTGAAAGGAATTGATAGGGTAGATAGAGAAAAACTTTTTCCACTGGTGCAGAGTCTAGGACAAGAGGACATAACCTTAAAATCAGAGCCAGTCCATTCAGGAGAGAAGTTAGGAAACACTTCTTCACACAAAGGGTGGTAGAAGTGTGGAATTCTATCCCACAAAAAGTAGTAGATGCTAGCTCAATTAATAATTTTAAATCTGATATCCATAGATTTTTGCTAGTCAAGGGTATTAAGGGATATGAAGCCAAGGCGGGTAAATGGAGTTAGGATACAAATCAGCCATGATCTCATTGAATGGTGGAACAGGCTTGAGGGGCTGAATGGCCTACTCCTGTTCCTATGCAGTACAAGGATTTTGGATTCTTGTTTTGAAATATTTCATATAGTTTGTGAGTCTAATATTGTACTTTTAGTTTCTTGTGCCTTACTGCTTTGTGTGTAATCTTGTAAATAAATTTGACTATTGGTTTTACATTGTGATATTTACCATCTTTCAGAATAGAGAGGAGAATATGATGGGCATCCTATCTGGTCTCCAGTGTGATGTTCCAGAATTAAGAGGTAAATGTTAGTCTTGTGAAATGCTATCCCACTCACAGCCATGTATAATGGGTGCAGGTTTTGGTCTATAGAAGACTGTATGCTTTTAGAAAGTGCCTTTTTCCTCTGATCCCAGGTTAAAAGTATTGGAAGAAAGGCCAAACTCTAACAGCACCTACAAAGGAAATTAATCAACAACTCAAAAGAGAAAGAATTGCTTTTCACAAATGCCTATACAATTTGTTAGTAGAATGGAACTCCATCTAAATGTTATTTTGGCAAAGTCTATTACCCAAAAAAAAATGCTGACTGCTCCTTGTGATTTCTGCATTATTTAGATGAACATTGAAAGCATCCTGGAAAATGTTCTTGACCATTTTTCACACTGCCAATATTCAACCACCAATTGAGAATTCCCTGAACCATATTCTTTTTTGAATATCAGAATAAAATCCACTATCTTCCAGTTTTCAGATATGACCTTTATATTAACAAGAGGCATATCTATTTCCTTGAGAATTTCAGGGAGTTCACCACCTGACCAAAAACCTTGCACATGTTTATTTTTGAGATTTTCCATAACACTTGCTTTATTGACTTCTACATTTGCTAGAACTTTCGGAAGCTATTTGTCTCAATCTAGAATTTGTCCTAAGCAATTTAACACATTTGCCTTTCCTAATCCTCTATATTCTACTCAACTTCTCCATTAAAGGACTTTTGTAATCTTTAATGTGCAATCTACTATTTACATAACTATATTTTTTGATCCCTCCTGCTGCTATCTACAATCTGCCTTGCGTTGTCCTGTTACTTCCTCAACCGAGTTTATTAAGACTCCCAGTATTTAGGTAAGGATAGATGTAGAGATACTTCTGAGGCTGGGACTTAGAGTGATGAGGGAAACTTCCAAGATCAGGTCGCAACTTCTATAGTTAAAGGTGAGGGAGCCCATAATGCCTGTTAGTTCATTCAGCAACACATTGGGCTCTATTTTCGCACCCGCAATCGGGTGCGTTCGTGGTGTGGGGGCTGCGAAAATCCGGGATTCCCGGGGCGGGTCCGGAGCCCGGCTCCAACCTGCCCCATTTCCGGGTTCCCCAGTGACGCGCTCACATGCGCGCGCAGCCCCCGCATGTGGGACTCCCGCCGGCAATTAAAGCTGGCGGGGTGCCACTTAAAGTACTTAAACAGGTACTTCAGGTCGTTTAGAGACCTGATTGACCTGATATTTTAGGAGGGATCGGATTTTGCAATTAACTGAGACTGTTTCCCGTACTGGGGGAAACACTCCCAGTTGAAATGGACATGTTGCAGCCACCAGCCTGTGGCAGCTGCAAAAGTCCATTTGACAGGTGGGGGGTGGGGGTGGGGGGTGGGGGGGGGTGGGGAGGGAGGAAACCCTCACTCATTGCAGGAGGCCACTCTGTCACTTTGGACAAAGTTTGGCCTCCACCACCCTCCTCCTAACAATCAAATGCATAAACTTGCACACTTACCCCGGTGTCTAGACACATTTACCTACCTTGCAGACCCCCTCAAATGTACCTCTTCCGGATGGGGGCCACCGTAGCTGCAGTCATGACCTCCTCGGAGGGCGAACAGCATCACCAACCTCTGACACGTGGAGCTCCACAGCACAGTGCTGTGACACATCCACCTGCGCAGCAGGAGGGAAGGCAACCGCAGAGAGAGATGCTTCGCAGAGGGCACTACCCTCGTCACAGGGTCTACAGACCGAGGCTCAGCTTCCGTGGACATGTAGTCGCGGACATCTGCAGCCTCCTTCATGCCGAGCTGCTCCCGGCTGGCCCGAGTACTATCTTCTTACCCGTCGCTGTCAAAGTCACCACTGCCCTCAACAACTTCTCCTCCGCATCCTTCCAGGGTGCCACTGGGGACATCGCCGATGTCTCTCAGTCGTCTGCACAAAAGAGCCCTGCAAATACACCTACACCCACTCTGCAGTGACACAATGGGTGGCATGAGTTGTGGGTCTTCATAGTGATCCTCAGGAAAGGGCACTATTGCACAAGCCAGACAAGATTCGCAAAGACGTGGCAGTAGTGGTGACAATATACTATGTTATGTGAGTTGATCAGAAATCAAATATAGGTAAACACCATGACAAACCCTCAAACGCCCTTCATGCTCACGACACGTTTGCCTTGCGCTTCCTACTGCACATATGTGATGCATACCCTGTGGCTGCAGCACAGGTAGTGGCAGGTTGAGTGAGGCTGACCGTGAAAGAGATGCATCAGAGGGTGAGTATGAGATACAGCCATGAGATTGTATGAGGATTGGGTTGAGTGGTAGTGGTGGGATGAGTACTGGCAAGATGAGTAAGTGCAAGTAAGATGAGGATGAGCTTTGATTGGGTGTGAGGGGTGATGTGATAGAATAGTGTTGGCAGTGCAGAAGGAGATGTGGGGTGGGGGCGGTGATGTGGCAGACGGAGTGTAGGGGAATGAGTAAGTGTGCTCACTTATGCTGACCTACTTAGGTGATTGAAGCGCCTCCTGCACTGTATGCAGGTGCGCGATATGTTGGTGGTGCAGGTGACCTCCTCTACCACCTCGAGCCAGGCCTTCTTGGTGGCAGAGGCAGGCCGCTTCCTCCAGCCCGCCGAGGGGAAGATCTCTGTCCTCCCCCTCCTCCTCACCCCATCCAATGATACCTGGAGTGAGGCATCATTAAACCTGGGAGCAGCCTTCCCCCTGGGCTGCTTCATGCTGTAATTTTTCCTATTTTCTGCAGCATCAGTCAGAGGAGGACTGCCCCTTTAAATAGGGCTTCTTCAGCTGACAGACCTTGCTGCGCATGCGCAGTCCGCCCGCCGCGCAGCTTACCAGAGGGAAACCCGGAAGCACAGGTAAGTGGCTCCAATTATCCTGTAATTGCGTACGGAGCACCCCGATTTCACCGGGCACGTTACCCACGCGCCCAGTTGACCCCCCCCGCTGAGAACCTGCCGCCCTGCTAATATCGAGCCCATTAAGTAAGGACTAGTTTGCTACTGCAGGGGGATAGAGCACAAATTTAATGAAGTTGTATTATTGCTGTATAAAGCATTGTTCAAACCTCATTTGGATTACAATGTGCAGTTCTAGTCACCTTGGCCCTGATTTTAACTCCAGTGGGTTTTGGGCGGCTGGGTGAGTTAGCAACTCAGCTGCTGCAGCAGAAAATGGGCCTGGGGTATTTTAACTCCTGGGCCTCATTAACATGCCACCAGTCCATGTGAAAGTGGGCGGGAAGTGGCTGCCGTCCTCTGGAAAATCAGGCAGCCCTCAGGTAATTGTGGGGAAGGGGGTAGCCGGGGGAGCTTGCCATGGGGAAGGGGAGTAATCCGGGGTAGGGGGGGGGCCTAAACCTTCTTTCTGACCCCACAAAGGAAAGTGTAGAACTTACCATTGTAGCTTCTTCTACTTCCCTGCAAGTCCTGATTGGCCTTCACCTGGTAGGAAAGCCACGCGATTACAACATCAGACCCTATTCTGCATATTTAAAGAAGGACCCTGCCAACTTTGGGTTGCTGAGTTAGCCACCAGTCCAGAAGCCTAAGTGAAAATTGCAGTTGGCAGGATCTGGGCGACTTCCGGCAGGTAAGTAACCTGACAAATTTTAACTGCCCGTCCGCCCGATTTCTGCTGGGCGGATAGGATTAAAATTGCCCCTCTAATCTTCAGAATAATATTATTTTCTTTCAGAAGTGCTGAGGCAATCAATAAAGATGTTTCCCTCTATCAGAAATCTGAGTTGTGAAGAAATGTTAAGGAAGTTTGGCTTGTTTTCTTTGGAAAGAGGAGGTTCCAAGATTATGAAATAGATTGACAGACTTGATCATTGTCCACCATGATGAAGGTTCAAATACCAGGCAACACAAGCTAAAAATGAGGAAGTTCAAAACAAATAAAAAGGGCCGTCAGCTGAAACTTTTCAGCCGACAGGCAATAAGCTTAAGGGGTGGGGAGATTTTAAATCGCCCGCCCCCAGGCGAGAACGGGGCATGCGAGCTGTAAAAATTGCACAGATGCCCCATCGGCGCCTACTTCATGCTCGCTGCCATTTTGTCTGAGTAAATTGTCTGAGCGTGGTGCCCGCCAGAGGCACACAGGACCCTCTTGAATGGGTTGCAAATCGGGGCCCTATGATGTAATTAGGACCCCGATGCAATTTTGCATAAAAAATCAGAAGTCCCACCAGTCTCCCAAACTACTAAGTAAAACCTAGCAGGATTGGTTCCATAGGCAGCAGAAGGCATTATTTAAAGAGGTATTCAGCTGCATGCACTTGGATCATTGGTCTCTGTGTGCTATTGAGGTTTTTGGAGTTGTATTGATTTCTGACATTGGATATTGCTTGTTTCTGATAGTTTATTTTCCTCACTCACCCTGAATAAGCAGTCAGCGCTTATTGTGGGTGCAAGAGAACTCCAAACATGTTGGAAGTGGACTCCTCCATACTTTCAGACATGATACTCACAGTGTTTGGCAGGCCTTCCAATACCTCATATAATTGCTGGTGTGCCGCAAGCATTTTTCATGGCTGTGCCTGTACTTGGATCATTGTCTGCAGAGATGCAGACAATGATCCAAGTCTGCATCTCTGTCCCGTTCAGCAGAGCTGGAAGAGGACATTGCCCTCCGGCAAGTTATCGCTTTGGCTGTTCCTGCCAGCACTAAATGCTCCTGCTGACTTGTGCTGTGTGTTTCACCAGGTATAAGTCCTTCTAACTTGTTGGGGTGCTGATCTCTGCTCTAATGCTTGGGAGGGATAAATGGTGTCATCAGCCATTTTAGAATGGGGTAGCCCTTGACCCCAAGTAGTCATACTCGAATATTCCTGGTAGGATGGAAAAGTGGGGGCTCCCTCCTGAGGAACCAGTCACAACTGCCTCCCTGTGTAGTCTGATCCACACATTCACCATCTTTGCGTAAAGTAGTTAAATCTAAACTGTCCACTTACACTCTTCTAAGCTTGAGCCCGTGTACCCTGATTCTAGAGTTTGTAGCAACCTTAAATATATTACTGGGATCCAACATCCCTTAAGAATCTTGAATATGCTCTCATTATCACCATGACTGAAATCAGCTAACCCAGCATTTACTGGGGTTCAAACCTGGGACCTTCCTGGTTTGTATGGTTCAGCTACTCAATAGATAAGTCACTGAGCGATTTATCAAAAATGTCTTTATGTTCTAAAAGAAACATCTTTGTGAAAAACAGCTATCCCTCCATCACCACCCCAAACGTGTCCACTCATAAATCCATTGCCCATTACCCCAAACATACCATTCATACACCCCCCACCCATTACCACAAACATACCCACTCATACATCCCCTCCCCCACCAACCCAAACATAGCCACTCATATATCCCTCCCACACTTATTTCTCCCATTCATAGCTCTCAATTCCCTCCACCCCAAACACAATCTTTTCCCAAACACAGCCACTATTGAAAGAGGATTATTACCATGAGGAAGGTCAGAAGAGCTGTACACCTTTTTGACACAACAGGAATAAGTGCAAGTAACATTTTTGCAATGTAACAATTTTTTTCCTTACGAGTTACATTATTGCAGTTTTACATTGATAAAGAAAAAAGGTTTGCAAGGTAGCTTTAACAGCAACACTGCCCTTTTAATAACTGTACAGCTCACATTGAGCAAATCTTTTCTCACCAGACTGTGGTATGCTGCTTTATTTAAAAAACACATTTATCGCGGTCAGTCTCACTTCAAACACTTAAAAGCATCAAATAGTTTGGAATTTTCTTTCCCTTTTGTTACATAAAGGAATCTATGAAGTGTTGGAAACCCTAGGCCAGCAGAAACTCAGAAAGCAAAGTGTCAGCTGACAGCTGTATTGCTATTGTTCGGGCTTGACTACTCGAATACAATGAAACAATACATCCAGCCTCAGTCTTTCACTGATGAATGAGCCTCTTCTCTGCTGCAGAGATTGGAGTAGATTACAAATGGTGTTGCGGATTTTTAATCACAGTGGCTGTGCGTATGACTTTAGTAGAGATCGGAAATATGTTGTGATCCTTTCAGCACAAATATAGGGCAGCTCCTAAAACTGTTCAAGAGAAGGCAAGAGAAAGAAAAGGGGTATAATAATCAGAGGGCACATCTAAGAAGCACTCTGCATTTTCAGATTAGTTACTGCTGACCCTCATAAGTGCCTAGGGAGTTTCATGCAGACCCAAGGAATCCCAGTATTGCTTCCACTAATAACATTTAGACTTTCTGGTTTCCATGCAGGTTTCCTTTACAATCACTAGCGCTTAACAGGGATCCTAAGGATGGATCTTTCCCATTTTCATTCTCTGAAGCATTTTTGAATGTAATGCTCAAAGGGTTAGATTTTCCTCAACATTGGGTTTAGTGTCCAAATACCTTCTGTTGGTTCTGGTTACCCAGCTGTAAACCTGCCCAATTTTCCTTGCATAATAGTAGGTGGGGTCTCAGTGCTATTTGCACTGTCTATTGGGAGCCAGCCTCTGGGTTGGAGGGAAATCCAGTGCAGTCGCAATATTTAAATGGCTGCAACAGCAGGAAGTTTGGGGGCAGCCATTTTGAGAAAACAGCCTAGCTGGAGACAAGGCATGGCTCTGAAAGTGGGATGCCGATGTAATTTTGACAAAGACTGTAGCCAGTGGACAATGTGCGACTAATACCCTTCTGAAAAAAGCATTTGGCTATAATTTTAGAAAGATCTACAAAACAACTTAGATGATGGGTTTGTCTGTTTAACCCTTTGACGAACTGGTTCAAAGCTGCAGTGTTATTTGAACTGACTTCAATAACTCACTTACTGCTTATTACTCTACTAGTTAGTAAACCTGTTTGGTACCTTGGTTTGTAACAAAAATGTCTGAAGTGATTGACGTTAATCATCTTCTGATGTGATATGGGCACATAGTGGAAATCCAATGCGTAATCCAGACACAGTAAAAAGGTCTATTGTTTACCCAGAGCACCCTCTCCCAGATTAGTTTATACACAAGGGGGTAGAATTTTCATGGGGATTTTCCCAAACTCCACCATAACTTCAGCAGAAAATCAGTGACTACCCCGGTGAAATTTCATAAATGTTCTCGCCGATCTCCAGTCAAAGTAAATGCCGGCTGATTGTGACAACCACTGCAGAAATTCTACCCCACGGTCTTGCGTCAGTTCGTAGGAAGTGTGGGCTTTCGTGTGGGAGCTGGCTTTTGTCGAGCATGAGAAAAAGTAATTGGAGAAGCCTAAATTGTAACAAGGAATAAGCAAGTGGTAGTGACAGAGGAGGAACAGGAACCTGATGTCCATATGGCCTCAGGACTACCACCTATACTTTGGAGAATGTAGCAGTGCAGTGACATTGGCCTGTTCTGTCATGCTGCTGTGGATATTCAGTAGGAAAGGAAATAAAAGTGCTAGCCATGCTGACTAATATTTGATACCCGTGTACCTAATGCTGCAGATGATCCCCATGTTAGCTTGCAAGAAGGCAGAGCCAGAAAAATTGAGGGTGGCAGAGACCTTGACTACCATTGGCAGTGGTATCCTTCTGGTGCAGGTTCACTACGGGTGTTCCTTGCAACAGATGGCACTGTTCTGCAATTGCTCCATGCTGATCTAAAGACTTTGGAGGCAGCTCCCCCCTGTCATTACCAGATAGCTGTGCCAAGGCCTGCAGATATGGTTGGTGATATAATGATGAGTGCGAACAGTTCAGCTCTGGTCTTACCGATCTCCTTGTCGCACTTCAACCACGAAGTGTGGTGTTTGGAGTAATTTAAAAACCAACCCACATCATTCATTTTAACTTGACTTGCCAAACACTATGGGACTCTGTAACTTGCATTAAGATGCCCTAACACCTGTGGAAATTTGTATTGTAGGAGCCCCTTTTCAAGTCCCTTCCTATTTTAAGCTCTTGCTGCACTGTTGAAGATTTGTAAATTCTCCAATTATAGTCATTTTTATGGAATTTTGCAGACAACATTTGACTATTTTTGTTTCTACATAAAGATTCATATGTATTCTGATAGCAAAAAAATACAATTAAAGAATTTTTTGAGGGAAAAATGAACAAACAAGTACTAAAGAGGCATCAGAAAAATTAAAATAAAAAATGTAGGAAAAAGCACCTGTCCCTTTAAGAGCACAATATCACAGTGAGGTTTGCATTACATCTTCTTCAAAAGGGTGACTTGAGCACACCATGTTTTGCCATCCCAAATGCCTGCCAAATTATGCTATCTCATATTTACATATATTTAGCTCCATTTCAGTATTAAAATGAAATGTTGACCCATTTAGAATGGCCTAAAGGCTGTGCAGCAGATTGTGCACAGTGCAATTGGGCAGGGATCCAGTGAAATTTCCTGGTACTCACTTGCGCATTCTGCACCAGTGGAACTGATACTGGCTGGAAAATATACACTACAGCTTTCTGGCTTACAATTTAACCCTGAATTCCAACTGCAAATGTAATTTGTGAAAGTTCATCTGATGATGACAGGACGTTTTGTGTAAAAAAAACACAACAGATTTGAAATGTTGCTTCACAGCTGCATTCAGTCAACAGCTGACATAAAAACCAGAGTGGCTATACAGTCTGGTACCTTCCAGTTCTGTATGAACTATAAACTCACTGAGTGATGTCAGGAGTCAGATGATTAAGTAGCGCATGGGGCTCTGTCTATGATATGAATGAGTCTGACTTCAGTAAGGACAGATCCTCCATCAATATCCATTTAGTCAGCAAAAACGCAGTTGGTTGCAATGAATGAACTCTGCAGAAATCTAGGGTTGTCAGGTTAATATCAGTGTACCATATTTATACTGAACCCCACCCCATCCATATGGATTGCAATCTGTTTTGATCAAGGTGATGAGGATAATCCAAAATGAATGGGATTCCCCAGAGTTTACACTTATTGCTGGCCTCATTCATATCATAGTTAGAGCTACTTAATCATCAGCCCCGATTCCTGAAATTGCTCAGTAAGTTTATATAGACCTGGAAGGTCCCAAGTTCAATCCTCTGTAGATGCTGTGTTGGCAGTTCCTCTTGATCGCTACTCAGCAAGTCCTGCTGGAAGTGTTTCCTGGAGATTGGATGAGGGCAGGATTGAGTTTGGGCTGTGATGGTCCCTGTGGTAAAATAGTCTGCCAACATTCAATGTCAAAGTTCACACAAAAATAATGGCCACTTGGGTACGACAGGGCGACTGGTGCCAGCAAACCATCACAGGAGGCTTCGCACATGCAAAAAGTGCATTGTCTCTGCCAAATAAAATACATTAGTTTTCCATATGACATCGTTCTTCTCTGTAGGCTGGGTGACAGCTTTTACTCCAAACTAAGCCTGCGATAAATAATGTCGCTGTTTATTCATTTTTAAATATTTATATTTTAATTGAATTTCATATAGAAGAACAACATTGTGCAGAGACTGTCAATCTAAGGAGTTACATTGAAGGCATTAACATTTTCAGTTTGCCATTTAAACTAGCATCAGCAATCTCACTGGAACGTTGCATTTAAGTACTTATTTTGATTCAGCTATGGTGTTTGGGAATGGGAAGTGAGGTCCAAAATCATCAAACTCATGAGAGGATCCTGAAAGGAACATTGCACCATTTAGCTGCAATTACGATACAAGATCTCAAATCACAACCACAGCAGCCTTATGTAAAAAATTTCTGTTTTAACAGCTGACTGACTTTCAGGATTATCGGCCTCTGAATTTACATATTAACAAAAGAAAGAAGCACCCGGACAGAACAGTATATTAGAAAATCATCCTAGATACAACAACTAGCTACATAACTTGCAAAAATATTCCCAGTGTGCTGTCAGCTTCCTGAAATATTAAAAGGAAAAACAGTGGGAATGCGCAATAAAATGCAGAACAGCAAACATACAAAGGGCAAAATATTCCACATATTTCTGCTGTTACATTCCAATTGATTGTTGGATGTGGTGGTGTGCCTCATTGGAGTGCTATTGGACGATATGGCTTAGGCTTATATGTGGGTCCCTGCAATTTAAGGTCCATATCGCAACACTGCAATCAAGGAGAGTCACTCTAAATACCTTTTCCTTTACTTCTGAAATATTTCTTAAATGGAAGACTCCAAAATCTCAAAAAGGACCCTACACAGAAAGCTGGAACAGGGCAAGCAAAAGCTGGGCAGGCAGTGAAAGAGATACAGAAAATGTGTCCTGTTCAGCGCAGCTATGCTCTTTATCAGCATGGCCTCGATGCCAGTGGTCCAGCTGGGTTTGAGGATCTTGGAGTTGGTAATTTAGTAGAAGTAAAACAATGAAGTATTGTTACAAACCTTGATTTAAAAATTGTATAAAGTAATGAGAAGGCTCTAACTGATCTCAGTGGGAGAAGAAATTAAACACTACCTTGTCAAATAGTGAACTTAGTAAAGAAGTGCATGAGACAGAGGCAAAGCCTCATGCTTGAAACCGTAAAATCTCTATATATTTTTGATATGTAATTTTAGAACAGCAAATATATTGTGAATTTAAAATGGAACTCTGTAGTTTTTGTTATTGGTATCTGGGTTGAAGCAGTACACAAATATACAATAGTTATATGTACATTTCTGTGGGGGCTATCTACGTCTGTCGTCACATGTCAATTGCATCAGAACTTCTCTCCTGTCTCTGAAATGTTAGATGCATGTGGTGCTTGCAGATATCTAATGTTCACTAAGGGTTCTTCTCAGGATTGAGCTACTTAATATGCAACTCAGGTGTTAGAAGTGCCAGAAGTCTGCAGTTCACACTCTATGTACCTAAAAACTAAAATTGAGTAACAATATATTGGCCCAGAATTTGCTGCAAAAACAACAGTGAGTTCACGTCACACGTCATTACTAATGCATTAAAAAAAAGCAAGTTGTGGCACGGAAGAGATATGCCTTGAGTTGCGAATTGTCACAAATTGCTGAACGATGTATGCCACTCCACCATTAGCCTCACAAAAACCCGAGCTCGCCATCAACCTCCACATGAGTGTCAAGAAATTGCTGCATTTGCATTGTAAAAACGAAGGGAGGGAGGGAGGGAGAGAGAAAGAGAGGACGAGAGGAAGACTTGCAATTATATAGGGCCTTTCACAACCTCAAGACGTCCCAAAGCGCTTTACAGCCAGTTAAGTACTCTTTGAAGTATAGTCATTGTTGGATTGTAGGCACACAGCAGCCAATTTGCACACAGCAAGCTCCCACAAACAGCAATTTTGAGCTGAAGGGGACAGAAAAAAGTTTAACTAACAGGGCACGCTGCGAGATGCCCCGGTCCAGCAAGCTATGAAAGGCGGTGAAAGAGACCAAGATATATTCGTAGGCCCGACACTCAACGTGCCCAATCGATACAGAGCAAAGAAGAATAAAGCCAATAGAATGTCGAACTACATAGTCAAAACAACAGAATATAAGTCACAAGAAGTTGTGATCAAACTGTACAGTGCTGAGGTCAGGCCATACCTTGATTACTTTGTCCAGTTCTGGTCACTGAGAAACAAAGGAGACACTGAAGCACCGGAGGCAATGCAGAGAAGAACCACAAGGCTAATCCTTAGTATCAGTGGAATGAGTTATGAGGAGAGATTGAAGAAGCTTTGGCTTTTCATTCTGGAATGGAGATGTTTGAGGGGTGATCCTATAAAAGTACACAAGATGGCTAAAGGAACATAAAAGGTAAATTCAGACTATTACTTTAAATTACAAGAGTAGACAAGGGGACACAGATTGAAAATGTGGATTTAGGACTGATATCAGGCAGTGCTCTTCACACAGAGTGCTCAACAACAACAACAACTTGCATTTAAATAGCGCCTTTAACGTAGTGAAATGTCCAGAGGTGCGTCACAGGAGCGTTATGAAACAAAATTTGACACCGAGCCACATAAGGAGATATTAGGACAGGTGACCAAAAGCTTAGTCAAAGAGGTAAGTTTTAAGGAGCGTCTTAAAGGAAGAGAGAGAGGTAGAGAGGCGGAGAGGTTAGGGAGGGAATTCCAGAGCTTGGAGCCTAAGCAGCTGAAGGCATGGACGCCAATGATGGAGCGATTAAAATCAGGGATGCGCAAGAGACAAGAATTGGAGGAGCGCAGAGATCTAGGAGGGTTGTAGGGCTGGAGGAGGTTACAGAGATAAGATGGGGCGAGGGCATGGAGGGATTTGAAAACAAGGATGACAATTTTAAAATCGAGGCATTCCCGGACCGGGAGCCAATGTAGATCAGCGAGCCACACAGGGGTGATGGGCTAATGGGACTTGGTGCGAGTTAGGATATGGGCAGCAGAGTTTTGGAAAAGCTCAGGTTTTTGGAGGGTGGAAGATGGTAGGCCAGCCAGGAGAGCATTGAAATAGTCGAGTCTGGAGGTAACAAAGGCATGGATGAGGGTTTCAGCAGCAGATGAGCTGAGGCAGGGACAGAGACGGGCGATGTTACGGAGGTGGAAATTGGTGATTGATTGGATATGTGGTCAGTAGCTCATCACAGGGTCAAATAGGATGCCAAGGTTGTGAATGCTCTGGTTCAGCCTCAGATAGTGGCCAGGGAGAGGGATGGAGTCGGTGGTTAGGGAATGGAGTTTGCGCCGGAATGGATTTCCAGATAGAGTAGTGGAGGCAAAACCCTTGGAATTATTTAAGAAACAATTAAGTGCTGAAATGGGGGTGGGTGGGGCAGTGTTATTGTTAGTTGTGAGGATGTGATGCTTTCAAGAGCCAAATGTAGATATGAGTTTCCCTAGTTCCCATGGCACATTAGGGCTGGCTCCCTGATTGACTGCTCTGGATGAGAAAACTGTGGGCCCACAGTGCCTGAATGGTGGGCATGCAATTCCCTGACTGGTGCTTCCTGCAAGCTCTGCTCCTCCCCATGAATGCCCTGTCAGAGAATCAGTCCTATTATTCACTTCATTTCTATAACCAGAGTGGATTTCACCTATTTTCCGCTTTCTCCCATTCAGACTGCTGCTGTTGTTTTCAATCAACTTTGTACATTCAGTGATAATTCTTGATACAATCAAATAGCTCTGTGTTGCAATCGTGGTGTAACATTTCTCAGAATTATCCTCCATATACTCCATATGTTCTTATCCACCTCTGGAGAGAACTCAATTATGACCCCGTGGAGGCAATTCCACACAGATAATCTTGTCAGTGATCATTCATGGAGGTGCTTGGGTTGAAAGCCATGGACAATGGTTCACAGCTGATGTCTAACACAGTCCAGTTAGATGTGCAAATATTGGTTCCCGTAGAGCACATAATGCAACTTTCATGCTGCATTACATCTTAAACTGGCAGCATTGCGTGTACAGAAAGGGTTTTGTTTCCATTGCTCCTTAAAATAATATTTAAGATGGTGAATGAATGATCATCTCTGGCAGGATTACAATTTGGTAAAAAGGTTATTAAGAAACAGACAAAAATTAATTTAAATATAGAATATGCTGATTATTTTATGATCATTAGATAGATATTGAAATCACAGGATTGATATTGAAATCACAGTTTTTCATAATTTGTTTTTCTGACTGAAAGATAAAAAGGAGGTAAAATAGATTTTTTTCCCCCATTTTCTCCTATCTTCTCCTGATGGAGCTGACACGTTTGGGGCAATGTACCATAGGCACAGGTTGTCCTCCACTATTTTTTTCCAGTTACCATTCTGCGTATGTGAGCCTAGACAGGGGTTGATTCACAGCCAAGTCGAATCCTGTGCTTACCCAATGTCCACACATACATACTTTGGAGAAAGAGCCAGCAGTTAGCAATCAGGGGTGGGAACCCTGCCTGATTTTCCCCTCCCTAGCCCAGGGGTACTGAGGCCTATAGGAAATTGCAGCACAAATACTGCGACCCTGGCTGAGATCAGCTAACTCTGCACCAGGAGGATTGACACATGTGCTGTTAAAACCCACATGATTAGTGCCATGGTAATTAATACCAATTAAATTTTCCTTAGCAGTAGCAAGCCCGAGTTAACAGAAAATGAATGATGTTTCCCTACATGTTACAGATTTACCTATTCTCACATTAAAGCGAGATAAACAGCCCAAACTTGTTTTCCTCATGAAGCCTCAGTCAACCTCAGCCAGATCTCAGTTCTACTCCACTCACACGTAATCCTCGTCCAAGCACATGCTGCCTCCTGCTGTGAGGGATGCATTTTTTTTTTCTGGAGCAACAAATGTGACGCCAGCATTCAGAGGCCTGTCATAACCAGGGGAGCTCTTCAGTTCAATCTTAAATTGACACCTTTGTAAAGACAGAGAGCAACTCGCCTCCGATTCCTGACTCCTCCCTGTCCACATGAGCCACCAGTCAATGTGGCTCATTATGAGTAGTTACAACTGCCACATGTTGACCAAATGTGTTTGAGTAACTGTAGTCAAAGTCACAAACCAGCCAAGCGAAAAATCAATCAATACCCTCCCTCACATACAAAGGAGTCCAAATTGAATAGCTCCAGGCAGCTGGCAATGAGCTTGAGGTAATTGATAAATGGCAGGCCTGAGATTGAAAGTGCGGATCGAACATGTGACCTTCTTGGTTTGTATGGCTCAGTTCCACGCTCGGCAGTAGTGAGCCATGGAGGGAACACAAAAAGCAAAATAAAATTCTAAATTTATAAAATACCATTAGATAACTAGAGAAACCATGTCTACCCGCATGGGAACACTAATGCCAGTTCAACCGGTGCCCATGAAACTGTGCTCCCAAATGAGTCGGCACCATCATCCTATGTGAGAACATGTCAAAACATACAACATGAAACCTAACATTGACAGCTAATGGAAAACATCAGCTAGAGTAAAAGCATTAAAAATAAAACATAACTGTCTATATCTAGAAACGGCTAATTTCTCTCATTCAAGGAGACAGGTGATAACCAGTTCTCTTGCCGTATGACCGTAACAAAAGAGACACCCAAAAAACCTTGATTGCAAAGCCTTGCTACAATAGAGAAGCAATACTTCCTTCATAATGTTGGTTTGTAAAGACAGCTGAATGAAAAGTAATGAAAACAATTTTTAAAGTAAACTATCCTATCCACAAAAGACTAGATGATAAACTTATGAGGTGGGATGAAGGGAGTGAGCAAAGCTGTTGCACAGAGAAGCCTTGGAAAGTATGACTAACCACACAGTGGGCATTTTATAAATATTTCAAAGGCAGACAGATGGCATTACTGCTAAAACCAATATCACATCCAAGGATGCTACTATGGCCCCGATATTACCAGGGAGGCGGGATGGCAGCGGGAGGGGGGGGGGGGGGGCGGGGCGACTGGGCGCTTGGGTAACCTACCCAGTAAAATCCGTCCGTTCCCCACGCGATCGCGGGTAAATTGAAGCCACTTACCGTGGCTTCCGGGTTTCCCGTCGTCAACCTGCGCAGCGGGCGGACTGCACACCCGCATCACAGGCTGTCAGCTGGAGGAGCCCTATTTAAAGGGGCAGTCCTCCAATGCTGCTCCTGCAGCAAAGAACCAAAATTATAGAATGGAGCAGACCAGGGGAAAGGCTGCTCCCAGATTTACCGATGTCTCACTCCAGGTCCTAATGGATGGAGTGAGGAGGAGGAGGGATATTTTCTACCCAGCAGACGGGAGGAAGTGGCCTGCCTCTGCCACCAAGAAGGCCTGGCTCTAGGTGGCAGAGAGGTCACCAGCAGCAGCAACGTCTCCCGCACATGGATCCAGTGCAGGAAGCGCTTCAATGACCTAACTAGGTCAGCCAAAGTGAGGGCACATACTCATTCTCCTACACTCCATCTTCCACATCACTGCCCCCACCCACAACTCCTTCTGCACTGCCAACACTACTCTATCACATCACTCCTCACGCCCACTCAAACCTCACCCTCAACTTACCTGAACTTACTCACCTCCCCAGTACTCATCCCACCACTACCACTCAACCCAGTCCTCATGCAATGTCATGGCTCTGTCTCATACTCACCCTCTGATGCATCTCCTTCACAGTCAGCCTCACCCAAACCAATGCATTCAGCGGTTGGCCACGTCACCATCCCTCACTCACGCCTCTCTACTTTCTCCTCTTATAGGAGAAGAGAGCCTAGAATGCAAGGGAGAGGGCAAAGACCGAAGGGGGGCCGCAACATCTGGTCGTCCTCACGGACGCGGAGCAGGAGGCTCTTGAACTAAGCCGTATTCTTGAGTGCCTGTCCATCGGGGGCGCTGATACTGCCACCCGACAAACGGCTAGTGACAGAACTTTAACATTCAGCGTTCACAATAGCAAATGATGTTAACATGCCTTGCCATCTTCAGCACTTCAACATCTGCCATCATGCTTAATATTGCCTTTTGTTCTCTTACAGGGCCTTCAGCGACCGCTGTGACGGTGGAGGGCGATTCCTCAGAGGACCTGCCGGCCTCTGAGGGGGTGCCGTCGCATCTGAGCGAGCCATCCACCAGCGCAGATACACACACCTCAGTTGGTCCCTGTCCTCAGTTAGTTGGGGTCACACATGGTGAGTCACCACACACGTGAACATGAGCAGACACTGGTGGCAGGGCAGCTGTGGAGAGTCCGCGTCGGTGGGAACACTCTTCTCCAGGCTCTGCTCAGCTGGACACAGATGCTGAACCCTGGGGGCCATCCTTTAAAAGGAGAATGATCGAGGGGCAGCAGCACATTTGCGAGGTGCTGGAACAGATGCCACGCGCACTCTGCACAATCGCGCAGAGGATGGAGGAGTCCAACTCCTGCATGAGTGGAATGGTAATACAGGTACAGGAGAGAATCTCTGAGATACTATCAGAGGGACGTGAGGGCATCTCTGAGATAGTGTTGCGGGTAAGTGCGGGAATGACTGCGATGGAGGGAAGGCTAGCCTCCATGGAGCTTCAAGCACGGCTCACCAATGAATCCATTGAGGCCCTGACAATGGTCCTTTGGACTCAGGGTGAGCAACTTTCTGCCGCCTTAAACAGGCAAGCAGATACTCTGGCACTGGTCTTACAAGGCTTCACACTTGACCTCCAAACTGTCGTCCAGCAGGGTGGTAGGAGTGTTGTGGGCCTGGCCCAGGAGAGGGATAATGGCGAAAGGGGACATGGAAGTGGGGACGCCACTCAAAGTGCCCCCACGTCTCACCCGTTGACCCCTCTCAACCCGTACCTGCAATGCTGCCTCCTCTCCAGGTGGCTGAGTCTGCCCCTGCACAGGTGCAGATGGAGCAGTCTTTGGAGGGGCCCTCACGGACACCGAAACCCAGAGGGCATAGGCCCAAAGCATCTAACCGGCCAGGACATGAACAAGAACAACTTGCCACTACCTCTGCTGCAGCCACAGGGGAAGCACCACGTAGGAGTACTCGTAAGCATAAGGCAAAGGTTTTATGAGCACAGAGGGGATGCACAACGGTGTTTGACGGTTTGTCATGTTTTTTATTTATATTTGATTTTTGTTAATGGTAGATTAAATATTATTATTGTCACCACTACTGCCACGTCTTGGCCATTCTTCACTGGCTTGTGTAATAAGTCCCCTTCATGAGGTTCATCATGAACACCCACACTTGATGCCACCCATTGGGTCACTCTACAGTGGGTGTACGTGTAGTTGCACGACTATTTTGTGCAGGTGCCTGTGGCGCAGCACTGTGTTGTGGAGCTCCACGTGGCGGAGGTGGACGCCGTGCCTGGTGAGGCTGGTGATGTTGCTTGTCCTCGGATGAAGTGATGAATGCAGTTATGGCGCCCCCATCCTGACAGTGTGAGTTTGAGGGGGTCCACAAGTAGGTAAATGTATTTGCAGAGCAGAGTTTAGAGTATAAATTAAGAATTTTGAGCGGAAAGACAAAGGTGTTGCAGCCAAAACTTTGTCTGAAGTGTCAGAGTGCCCTGCTGCAATAAATGAGGTTTTCCCCCCACCTGTCAAATAATCCTTTGCATCTCCCACTGGCTCCTGGCTGAAACACATCTGCTCCAACAGGGAGTGTTTCCCACAGCATGGGAGACACGCTGAGGATCCTTCAAAATTGCACCCCTGCCAAAATCTCCATTCATTGAGGTCTGTCAAGTACCTCAAGCATCTAAATAACTATGTAAAGTAGCATCCCGCCGGCTTTAATTGCTGGTGGGAGCTGCGCACGCACCCAAACACATCACTGGGGAACCCGGAAGTCAGTGGGTTGGATTCTGCCATTTTAGGAGTCCCCCCGCCCCCAACTCACCTGCAGCCACCCGAAAATCGGCTCCTATGAAAATATCTTGATATTGCTCAGTCTCACATAAAAAGGGAAGGATTTATTCAATGTTGGCAACCATCCCTCCACATAGTTTTACTAAATATAGACAACACTCAGTCAATCAGACTGGAAAGAATGTGTTTACAGATTGGACTTATTTGTCTACCTCATAAATCCTATTAATTTATCTCATCACTCATCATTGGCACAGTATTCAGGGATCAATAGCAATGCCCCCAGCCAAGAAAGTGTTTTATTTGATTTAATGAGTCTATTGATGAAAAACAATGGCACATGTATACTGATAGTCATGTGTGGCCACCTTTTCATTCAGCTTGACTGGATAATCTGGGAATAATTTATAATCCTCCAAAATGCACAAAAATAAAACAGAAACATGAGAGTTACCAAAATGTTAAGCTGCTAAATAACTGATGAGGCCCTGTGCCTTGTAGTGAAAGATGAGGAGATGAGGAGATCATAAGGATTAGATGCTTCTGGGAAACGTTCCACTTTGGAGATGATTCTCCTTAATATAAAGCATCAGTTGGATGGTTCCTTCCCCAAATCGAATTCTGTTCATAATGGACTCTACTTTGGTACTATTAGTGGTAGTAGAGCAGTGTATATTAGATGTGGACAGTCAGGTGCTGGACTAGAGTCATACCATGAGAACACAGAACGGTACAGACAATTTTCTAAATAAATACTGGGTAACCCAAGTGAATAGGCAGGATGCTATCAGAGGGACGTGAGGGCATCTCTGAGATAGTGTTGCGGGTAAGTGCGGGAATGACTGCGATGGAGGTTGAAAAGAGTAGGAGAGAAGATAAGGTAAATCCACAGATACAGTGGATTCCGGTTACAATGATCCATTTGACAAGTAGCCCAAACGATCCGTATAACCAGCTGATGAGTGCAGGGAATGTGTACTGTACTGCTGACCAGTGTTCCTCAGCATCCATAGCCACTTTAAACAGTGTTCAGACTGACAGTTTGCGATTGGAAGAAGAAAGAAAGGACTGATTCATTATTAAGAATGCTTGCACTCTGAGCACCACATTGAACAGAGAGACTGAGCAGCTGATTAATCAGCTGCTTAAAGTGTCAGTGAGCAATGAGCAGTGCTGCTCATTTTTCAGCCAAGCTGCTTCTCGCCTCTGTGATAGAATAGGGCAAATTCACCAATCCCACACTCCCAGCAGGGAACTGTGCTCAAAGGGAGTGCGGATTGGAGACAGGGTTACAACACTGTAGCGCTGATTCTCCAACCTGTGCTCCCTTCAAGCAAGACTTGGAGAATGGGATCACTGAATGTACACTAATAGGGTGGAAAAATGGAGACTCCAGCACAAAACCAAACAGTACAACCAATGGAAAATCCACACAGTTAATATAAATGAGTATTGGCAAGTTTAATTTGATGAAAAGAAACAGATTCCACTGTAGTGGTTAAGTAATGCAACAGTCGAGTTTTATTATAAGAATGAGACAGTCGGGGTAGATAAGGGGAAAGGAAAAGAGTATAAATGGCATCAAGACAGTGCAAGATCCTCGGTTAGTATCTGGAGAGATTGTGGTGCTACTATGTTTGGCTACCCAAGAAGATCTACTTCCTATTGTTGACTAGATGCCTGTAGTCTTTAGAAAAAGCTCCACCCTCCACCATATATTCAGTCTACCTGAAGGGGGTGAGCTATATACAGCAGAGCTAGTAAAGAATGGGTCTTAAGGCTATTTCCAGGGTTGCACAGCACAGAACATGGGGATACTGAATGCTGAGGTTGAAATTAGGAACAGTGCCAGCCCCCTGATTTTTGTAGTAGGCATCAGATTGTCCCTCACAGCTTTTGACAAAGGTGAAGGCCATCTCTATATCAAGGAGAGAAATGAGACTTTCCATTTTCAAAGAGTTGGGTGGAATTAAGCTTTGAGCCACCATCCCCCAATAATACTTGCTCACATCATAACAAAGATTAGGAAGGCTGAGGGAGCTGTGCAGCCTACTGCATGAAGAACAACCTGATAAATAATTTCCATTCTGAAAGTGGGAGTACGCAGGCCTAGCTCCTTTCTCCCTTGGATTGCTGATGCCTCTTACATCATCTAAGCTAAAGATTCTATTTTTAACAGAAAGAAATGGCCACACCAAGTGACTCAGCTCCATTCCATAACTCAGCAATTGGTCCGACAAGGCAATGGCAGTGTCACAGATACATGCTTTATATACACATCTTGACTAAATTAGTATTACTCTAATGTATAAATTTGATATTTCCAATCTGTTTAATAAAAGACTCTTTCTCAGCAACACATCTACTTGAGATGTGCTTAGATGCAAACATTAAAGGGGATTTAATTTGGCGTTAACATGCTTACATAAATTCCTATCTGTGATTGTCTAACAATGGTTAACTGGTTATTTTAAAACACATTATCTAGTGTGCTAAAATAGCACACAGAGGAAATTAAACCCCCAGTGGTTAAGATGGTGCAAGATGAATTTGGTAATGTATATTTATCTGATCAAGGAATGATAAAGCGGAGCAGACGGATCAGTCTCCCTATGTATTGACTGTTTAAAGAAAGAAAGTGCATTTATATAGCACCTATCACATCCTCAGGATGTCCCAAAGTGCTTCACAATGAATTACTTTTGTAGTGTAGTCACTGTTATGTAGACAAAATGGGGAAACCAATTTGCACACAGCAAGGTCCCGCACACAGCAAGGTCCCACATACAGCAACTCCCCTGCTCTTCTTTGAAATGCTGCCATGAGATCTTTTATGTCCACCTGAACAATCTGGCCTTGACTTAACGTCTCATCCAAAAGACTGGCAATTCAGCATTCCCTCAGTACTGCATTGGATTATCAGCCTAGATTATGTGCTGAAGTCCTGCAGTGGGGCTTGAACCCACAACCTTCTAACTCAGAGTGTCATTTTAAATTGTAGAATATACCAATTGGTTCGGAAACTATGAAGAGGCCAGAAATTGATTTTCCTTTAACTCTACACCACAAACACCTCTTCCATCTCAAAACCCAGATAAGTACTGGAGTTACACCCTACATTCTTCCTCAATGCCACTTCACATTATTGGACAAAGTTATTTTCTGATTCTGCAAGAAACTGGGAAGAGTGGCGTCCCCTGATTAAGAGTCTTCTTAAGAATAGATTCTCAATAGACAACCTGACTACGAATTTACACATAGTACATGAGGCCCATCCACATAGATGGAATCTCTGCCCTGTCTCAACTTACCCAGCCAATATGTTGCACTTGTTTTGACAATTTTCAGTCATGTAGTGCCCTCCTGTGGCCACACTGTTGCCTTTTAAAATCACAATCAGCTGTCTTCAGTATCAGTTTGGGTGCTTTCTCTTAACTCTAGCAGCAGGAAGTGTTTTTGTAGCACAGTGAGGTAGAAAGTGTCAATTTCCTGAGTTGGAATAAAGAATAAAAGGGGAGGTTAGAAAATAGTCCTGAAACAGTGGACGCTCAAAGTTTGTGATTCTCTGCCACAATTGGATGTTGAACCAGAGGCCTTCCCTTAAAAGGGAATTAGTTGCTTGAAAAAGAGGAATTCTAAAGCGTACAGACAGTGAGCGGGATTAGACTGGAATGGGGACGTAGAGAACACTGGTACAGATTTGATTGGTCAAATTGCCTGTTTCTGTGTTGTAACATTCTGATTCTACTCTGTTATTTTGAGTTGCTTTTCCTGACAGCTGGAGATTAAAGTACTAATGTATATATTTTCCTTCGTCCAGCAATTTTAATGGAAAAAATAGGGGCAAATATAAAGTGATATTCCCAGTAATACCTTTTTACTGAAATTAATCAACCCTAAAATAGTTCACACATTTTCTAACTATATTTACAATTGTAATATGGTGGATATAATGGTAAATGCTGAGGAAAAGAACTATTTCAAATAACACCCAGTAAGAACCTTCAATTGGTTTCAAGTTGGGTATGATGCCATTTGAGAAGTAAAAATATCCTCTACATTTTTCCATCAATGCTTCTTAGCATTAACAAAGGATCTTGATTCCTTCACACTCCATATTCCTATGATCTAAGCAACATTGATGCATTATTCTCAATTAGTGTAACTTTTGCTAGTGCTTGTCCACTAGGAGCTCAACTCCGATTAACAAAACACTTAATACACTCAGTGAAAGGGATCTCATCTTGGGGGATGGTTTCGAATCCTGGAGATGAAGAGAGAGCATTTGTTCACTGTGTCCCACCCAGTCTCCTCATTATTTCAGTCACATGAAGTGTAAATGGAAAACCTACAAAGTCAAATTTACAGATCAGCAGAATATTTTTAATCATTGCATTTTCTGAATACATTAAAGAATTGATTTATATCTACACCAAATCCTGTGAAATTTTAAAAATAATTAGGTACATGTGCTAAAATAATCAGTTAATTACAATTTTAATTTACATGACAATTTATCACTTCCCCAGAATACTCGCAGTAGCCAAAAGTATAGTTTTAAAATTTTGCCAAGTGCAATCTGTTATTCTAAATTGGAAATTATGCGCATAGCCACCAGATGTTTCCCCTCCCCCATCACTGACATAAATAACTTGAAGAATGGCTACTCAGGTAACTGTCTATTTATTTCTTTATTAAGCGATTTGCTGTTAAAAGCTTGCCTGCATGAAGATTCATTTGTCATGTTATTGTAGCACAGGGTGACATTGGATTAATTCACTATTTAGACCAAAAGGGTATTGTTCAATGATAGAATACCCAACTGCAGCTGACAAACACACACTTAACAGCATTATTAAAGGACGTGTAATTACCACCCTTCAACTGTTTAGTGTTTAAAATGATGTTCGTTTTCCTTCACTGAAGAATAGTCTTAAAAGGTACTAATGGATGGCTGTAAAAATGACAAGTAAACTGAAATAAGGAATAGATCACAAGTAGATTGCAAGAAACCATATAAAGCGCCAAGCTTAATTGAACAATGAATCAACATTTAATGGATAACTAGTTTATCACTGATCAAGACTTTTGTGTTTTATTTAAGGCCTTTTGTCTTAATATACAAAATCACACAGGAACATTCTACTATTGTGCTTGTTTATATTATATTATACATCCACATTATACTTGTTTCATAATTTTGGAGCTTTCTTTGACAGTTTCACAGGAACTAATTGTGTGCTGATTAAATCGTTTATCTGCGACTTACTGTTTGAACATAACAGTTCAAGTGAAAGCCCATGGGATTCAAGATGACACTGTAAATTGGATTATTAATTGGCTAGCTAGTAGGTAACAGAGGGCAGTTATCAATTATATTAGTTTCATTTGGGCAGCTGTAACCAGTGGTGTCCTGTAGGAATTGGCCCTACAACCCCAGCTATTCAATAAATGAACACATTTTTAAATGAAGTACAATGCCTTAAATTCGAGGATGGTGCAAAGTTGTGTAGGAAAGCAGGATACTCAGAAATGTATATAACATTAGGTAACTGGATTAAAACCAACCAAGTAATAGGTGATTATAAGTGAAATAAGGTCTGTATGGGGATTAGTAACAGTGCTTTTTTATCCATTCAGAAGAGCGACATGGATGATTTCCCACAGTTAAGGCTGTATGCTTCAAGGAAAAACTCATAGGCCGGGATTTTCCACTTCAGCACTCCTGGTGCATAACGATAAACTCTGCACTTGGTCAGAAAAGCCCAGTCTGAAGGTATAGAATTTCCTGATACGTGCTCCCAAATACAAGGCATGGGTTTTAAAATTTACAAACCTTTTTATTGCTTCCCTCCACAACAGCGTAGTAAGACAAACCCCCTCAAAAAAAGCAATTGAGACTGTGTCGGTTAACTGCTTCAAAAAAATGGGGAAAAAATGTCTGGTTGGGAATGGGATTGGACGTTATAAGGATAGGTATAGACTGAAAGTCAAAACAATGCTTGAAGATTTCTATGCTGCTGAGATCAGTGACGGAAACGTCATGGAAGGCAGTAGGCCAGAGATGAATAGTGGGAATGTTGTAGAGTTTTGTTTGATCACCTTTGAGGATCTGGAAGCATTTATATAAAACTCTCCCTCAAGGGATTAAATGGCGTGTGGAAGGAGCAGGCTTCATGGGCTAAACGTTCTTTACTTGTTCCGTGCTTTATGTTCTTATGGTACCACCTTATGAAAACAAGACCCTGCAGTCTCACTGGAACTGAAGGAGGGATTGTGATGAGGATACACTGAGTAATGCATCACTGCAGCCTTGTTGAGTGGGCTGCAGCAGTGCAGTTTTCCCGTGTGTTGAGGTGCAATGCTGCTGTCTCAGGAAGCAGAACACTAGTTTTCTGGAGCAGAGGTGGAGGCACCAATGCAATATTATCTATTTTTAAAATTCAATACATAGTTCACAATTTGATTTTAAAAAATGGAGCTAAAATCTTTTGAGCGAAACTTATTTCACAAACCTTTTGCCCAAAATCCTATTTTATAGCTTGTGTAGCAGAGGACAATCATTCAAAACACCATCAATGTATTGTTGCCAACGTTCTTTGTTCATAAGGTTGGAGAGCAGTGCTTTCGATTCTAAACCAGCAACAGTGAGCAAAGAAAGGTCTTGGTAGAATCTTTAAGAGTTTACCTTTGATATGAGGTGAATTTTCTGGACACTTTCTCTTCACGGTCAACTGAATTTGAACCATAGTTTAAAGAGAAAGAGTCCACTTGGACCTCATCATTCCTAACATTTTCCCCAGTGTAGTAAGATTACAATCCACTTCCTGAAATGTTTACCCAGTGCTAATCACTGCCAACAGGTAGAATCCATCCTTCAGTGCTTTACCACTGGAAAAGATGGAACAGGATGACTGGGTCTAAGGCAGCGGAAATACCATCTGTTTGAGATTATAGCTGAGAAGGCTGACAAGAGCTTGGTGTTAACTCTGCTTCATCTGCATGTTTGTGGTAGTTTTTTTTTGTAATTGTCCCTCTCCTCCTGCCAGGACTCCAGTTAGGGAGGCAGTTTTCCAAAGAAATTTATCATCTTCCCATTTGAGTAGAGCTCTTCTTTTCAGGCAGGTGCAGACTTGTGCATTTTAATCTGCCAATAATGGTAAATATGATGCAGATAGCAATGCCTAAATTTCCTACCGAGAGATAAATACTGCCCTAAACATTAAATATGGCAAAATATTAAAATTTGGATGTTGCAGTGTAGACGTTCCTTGGAGCTCATGTGAATGAAACAAATGTGTTGTCATGTGTTCCATTTTGAACAGTACATTGTTACATTTCATGCTGTTTGACTACTATGGAGAACAGTCGTAGCAAGTTCGTTATCACATCCAATCTTGAAGTTTAAACCTTCGACCCTCAACACCTCAGCCCAGTATCCCTCACTCTCACCAGTGCTGAGGCCTGTCCCCAACTGGGCAATGTTTTTTAACCAAGTAATTTTAATGGGATTTTCATCTCCAATGCAGCCAGATAGTTAAGTGGTTCTGTCAAGGGCATGGTTTGATTTCAAACACTTCCTACTGCCAACTAATACAATCTGAATGTTAATTTATGAATACTCTAGTTCGATAAATTAAAAGTAAATTATATGGTCTACATAGGCAACAATGAAGGTGCAAGGTTCTTTCACAGTTCTGAATGAAGTCTCCCGTCAATTTTGATCCTTGTGTTTCCCAATCCAGTAGTTGTTCATTTTATCACTTACATCTTCATATGAAACATTCAAGACTTGGTAATATTCTGCCTCAAGAACCAATCCACATTAGTTTGATTCATTTAATATTTATCGACAAAAGATTAGTCCTTTTGAAGCTAAAGCAGCATTTCTCCGCCAAAAACAAAATTGCAATTTTTTATTTGAAGGAATTGTGAGAATGGTGCAATGTTTTATGATTCTGTAAGTTTTACCTGACCTCATTAAGAATATACATCACTCACAAAATACTTGCTTGTATTTATTTGATATAAACCGTGCCACTTAAAATATATAAAAGAAATTCAGTGTTCAAATACTAGTTTCATTCCGGTGAACCTTGTGTCTGTGGGTCACAATTACAATTTTCTTGATGATCAATAAGTTGACAGTGATAAGGCTCGTGTCTGTAGGTCTCTCTTACATGCTGCGTACCACTTTTGTAGGATGACAGTCCCATACTCACATCCTTTGCACATGTGCCTTCTGAACACAATTCAATAACAACAGCTTGCATTTATATAATGCCTTTAACATAATAAAATGCCGCAAGGCACATCACGGGAGCGATTATCAAACAAAATTTGACACCAAGCCACATAAGGAGATATTAGGGCCGGTTGGTCAAAGAGGTAGGTTTTAAGGAGCATCTTAAAGGAGGAGAGGCAGAGAAGTTTAATGGGGGAACACCAGAGCTTAGAGCCAAGGCAGCTGAAGGCACAGCCGCCAATGGTGGAGTGATTAAATTCGGGGATGCACAAGAGGCAAGAATTGGAGGAGCGCAGAGATCTTGGAGGGTTATAGGGCTGGAGGAGGTTAAAGAGATAGGGAGGGGCGAGGCTAGGGAGGGATTTGAAAACAAGGATGAGAATTTTAAAATCGAGGCGTTCCCGGACCAGGAGCCAATGTAGGTCAGCGAGCACAGGGATGATGGGTGAATGGGCGTTGGTGCAAGATAGGTTACGGGCAGCTGTATTGGATGAGCTCAAATTTATGGAGGGTGGAAGACGGGAAGCCGGCTAGGAATAGTCAAGTCTAGAGGTAACAAAGGCATGCATGAGGGTTTTAGCAGCAGATGAGCTGAGGCGGGGCGGAGACAGGCGATGTTACAGAGGTGGATGCCTCAAACAATGACCAGGGAGAGGGATGGAGTCGGAGGCTAATATCCAAAAAAAGGACCAACATGGCTGATAAGCATTAACTCAAATCACTGCTGCTAATATGACATCACAGTAACAGCTGCTGCTCACACCCCCACAGAACTACTCAACCAAAACAAAAATACACTTTTACATTAAATATTACAACTGACATGCCACAATAAACAATCATTTACTTAGTGTTATCTACCTGAGGTAAGTTTTCAGACCAATTCTTATATTTATCGTGCAAGTTATGTGAAACTATTATAAACAATGCAACATAGACAGGGCCACCTGAGGCCTGGCTCCTTTCAGGCCTCACTCGAGTTTGGTTTGATTCTTGTACAAGGATGATGTATTAACAGGAGAGAAGGAGAAACATGTCTTGCCCCAGGCAGGTTACCTTTCCCCCTTTGCTTTCAATGAGAGCAGAAAATAGCTACAAGCGACCTCCATGAGGAAATGGCCGAACTGGTGAAAGAGTTCACTCCATCTTCCACCATGCTTAAACATAGTTAAACATCACCGATCCCAGTGCAAGCACGCAACAGCATATTTTACTAATTTGTCATGTATGCCTATTGATAACACTTAAGAGTTATTCAGCAACTCAGTAGAATCCAATTCCTGATTAACTGGATTGTAGTTTTGGGTTTTAATGTGTTCAGACTTTGCACATCCAATCAGTTCTCGGTCCCAAAATGATTTCTCAGTCAAAAATTTGAAAGGAACCAGAGCTGGAGGAATGTGACGAAACTGGTGTGATCACCTTACTGCTGGTGTCAGTGTTGGGGGCGCTTATGGTGATAGCTTCATCCACAGGTTTCATCGAGTTACATAGAAACTACAGCACAGAAACTGGTCTATGTCGGCATTTATGCTCCGCACAAGCCTCCTCCCTCCCTACTTCATCTCACCCTATCAGCATAACCTTCTATTCCTTTCTCCCTCATGCTTATCCAGCTTCCCCTTAAATGTATCTATGCTATTTGCCTTAATTACTCCCTGTGGTAGCGAGTTCCACATTCTTACCACTCTGGGTAAATAAGTTTCTCCTGAATTCCCTATTGGATTTATTAGTTACTATTTTATATTTATGACCTCTAGTTTTCACAAGTGGAAACATTTTCTCTACATCCACCCTATCAAACCCTTTCATTATCTTAAAGACTTCTATCAGGTCACCCCTCAGCTTTCTCCTTTTTAGAGAAAAGAGCCACAGCCTGTTCAGCCTTTCCTGCTAAGTATATCCTCTCAGTTCTGGTTTCACTAATAGCACTGAATTTGTACTGATAGTAACTGCCCACTGACCATTTACTGAACTCTAACAGAAAATATTCATCAATGTCTTCAGCAGTGCCTCTCCACACTAACAATAAATTCTGATTTATGTTTTCTATAAGCTTTTTTCAATTTCTATGGGGGAGCGATTTATTTCTATGCAGACATGAGGGTTAATGCGCAAAAAATAAGCACGGAAACAAAGTATTTCCAGTGAGCTCCTATCTGCTTGGATTACTTCACACTCAGTCTACACTGAATAACACCAGCACAGTGTTAGCCCCTATCATCCTGTATAAGTGCAGTATCGTGCGCTCATACTGATACATCATTGGGCAATACCAATTCACTGTTACTCCCTATCTGGCAGTGTGAATGCAGCACCTCCTCACACTGACGGTATATCCAATCGTGCCAACTTACTGGCAAAACATGTGCAAAGAGATTTATGGGAAAGCTAGTTCTTCCAATGGGTTAATCAAAGCCTAGGTGAATACCTGTAGAAAGCCAGTTTAAACATCAAGTGAAACCATTTTTAGAACAAAGAATGCAGCCAAGACAAAGCAGCATACTGTTTCTGAAACAAATTTACCATGAACGTACAGCCACGTCGACATCAACTGCAATTCGACCCCCAATATTTACACAAACGTTATTTTCATAATGGACATAACCACCATCAGAATTTGTAGGTCAAAGTCCACACTACTTTTAACATAAAAATATGCTTGTCTGTAAGTATCCCCATTAATCAATCAAACTGGTCTCAATACATTTAAACGTGATGACTAGGACAATCACTTCTGCCTTTTAAAGATTGGATTCTCTTATGCTTCATTGGGAGAAATATTTAAACTTATCTGGGAGGTCGCTAACTGGCTGAAAGAGGCTTGAACTCCAAACCCAATAAACCAAGGTTTGACTTGTTATTAGGGGTTGAAAGGAACCTCCCTCAAAACTATTAGAAACCAGTGGAATACCTCAGTTAACCAGCAAAGAAATAGCATAGGATTCCTGTACCAAAGCGGAAATTAGGCAGACATTGGACTGTTTTTGTTCTACCCATGAACGTATAAAAGCCCTGTGCTTCTATACATTGCTCTCACTTCACAGAAGACATACAATCTGCCTCTCCAGCTATCCAAAGGTCTAAACAAACTTGGCAGAGGTAAAACCCTTTTTGTTTGTATCTGAAAGAGAATAAATAATCCAGGACCAGATGCAGTTTTTTTAAGTAATAAAAAAGATACCGTTTAAGACATTAATCAAAACATTACTGTTACATAAAGTGCTCAAAAATATTTCACAATCATCTCCATTTGCTCTACAATCCATGGAAATAATTGGTGTTTTATGGTAATTAAGCAAATGAACAACGGCATTAGGAAGGCTGGGAGCAGAAGCTGTTGTGATGGAAAGCAGAACTGTAGGACTGGCACCAGAAGCAAATGGGTAAATCTCACTAATCTGATAAGGAAATGTTCGGAAAGATGCTGAGTTCTAGATAGCTGCGGTGAATCAAACAGGAAGCAACAAGAATTGTAGAAAATTGCTACATTTTTAAGATTCACTGACATACACACATTCTTCAAAAAGAGATTATCCTTAATGCCCGTTACATGCGCTTGGAAAATAAAGTTTCCGTGATCATGGGTCTTATTCGGTTTACATTCTCAGTACAAACAGCAGAAAGTTATTGTCAGGCACTATTAGTGAGATTATGGGTGGGGCTTTACAATTTTCGGGAGGGGAGGAAGAGATGTGAGAATTGCTACAGGGGGATGGTGCTAATCATACATTTTGGGCACTAGCAGTAAGGTACAGCTGTGTTAGTGGTGAGCAAAGGAGAAAGGGATGCTAATAGATAAGTGAGATGGAGGCAATTGCTGCTATTAATGAAACTGAGCGAGAGCTGTTCTTATGATAAGGAACAGGGAGGTTGCTATTAATGAAAAAAGAGATAATCACTATTAGTGACTTATGGGGGAAGGAGAGGTCACTATTAGTGAGTTATGGGAGCAACGTCTCTCTTCTGACATCAATTGCATTGAGTTATTGGCTGAGATGTGAAGTGTCAAAAGTAACACAATATCTTCTACTTCATGGCAGCGATCTGCGATGCCAGGTTCTCCTGAAGATAGTAGAGCAGATACAGTTCATAATGTTCACCAGACTCCGGGACACGAATACTGTGCCGCTCCTGGGGATACACCTTAAAGGGTTGAAAAACAGTTATTTACAAATAGAAAGTGTACAGGTATCTTAATTTTACAATCGCACAGATAATTATCAGCTCTTTCATTTTAAGTATCTTTTTTTGTCCAGAGAACACATTTTACCAGTCACAATTTAGTTTTTTCCATATATTATCTGAACTGGATTTCTTAACTCATAATATTTCTGTACTGTTAAAATCAGCATTTTTTGGTCTCAATGGTAAGTCAGCAGCTTCGAGCCAGGCTGTTTACCATACTGATCTGGACTGTTAATCAGTAAGTGAAAGTGATTGTTGTGTAAAATCTCAAACATTTCAAGCAAAGGAGGGTATTGCATCCAGTCCCACACAGATGAGTGTGGGTTGGATCAATCTGTTCTTCCTTAAAAACACAAGACCTAATTGACATTCAGACAGCAGTTCACTTCACTTGCAGTTTATTAGGTTACCTGCAAGTCATACGGCCTTCCTGAACGAACGAGGAAGCTGAGCAGCACTGTCGTATGAGAAAAGTGAACATTTTCGTCCAGGAATCCATGTAAGAGCAGCAGGCGGTTTGGACTACAGTTGGGAAAGAAAAAAGGAAACATGATCATTATTCATTTTCTGGAACAATTCATATTAGGCATAGCAACATCCTAAGAATCACGTTGTGAAACTCATTGTTGATGATGGTCCCCGGAGACTGTCCTCAAGAATGTGCTCCACACAATGATTCCTATTGTAATAGCCAACAGTGTTACTCTATCTGCTTGTGCGCATGCTCTTTTTTTTTGTTGTCAACTCAATAACTGGAAAACGTCAAAGTCAAACATAAATTGCAGCTGGAATTCTGTACAAGCACAAACAGATCAGGGACACTTCAGTCACAGCCCACCAATTTATCAGTACCGGTTAAGTTTAGTTGATCACATTGATCATCTTGCTCAAATTAAATTACTAAACATTCTACTGGATAACTTAGACCTTCACTTAGTTCACTGTCTCTCTCTGACTCAAGTAACAATGGTCACTGCAAACGATTAGCTTTTCAAAACATGGGGAAAAAAACTAACACAGACTTCCCAGGTTATCAGGTCACAGAATTTTATTACAGTCTAAAGTTACGAAACTGACTTAAAACTCGACCACTAAACCCTGGTTAGACAATTATGCCAAGATGATAATACACTTCTTTCCACAAAATGAAATTTATGACATTTAAAATCACCAAAGTATTTTTATGGCTCTAGGGTGACAAGTGTCCACAGATAAATAGACAGCACCAGCATTGATTCCATCGCCCAACACCTTTATTAGAAAACAAAACTGAACACGTTTTGATTTCTAAATGTGCTTTGGGTTAGAATGTGGCTGGGAAATCGCTGAGATTGCGAAGTGGTGGAACTTACTCAAGAGGAAAGCGGTCAACTTGCATTGCTGCTGATCCAAGATCATAGCCACGTTCATTTTTATCTGGGAGACCCATGTAGCGTTCCGTGTATCCGGTATCATAGAAGATCCACAGCGTTACAGGGGCTCCGGCTATCGCCACCTGCACAAAACAAAGTTATAATTTATGGACATCAATGTCCAGACTTGGCAAGAAAGCCACGCAGCCGACCCACTAAACATGAAAAGCGATCAGACTATTTTATCCAATATCCAGTTTGGATGAGCTGCAATTTCCTCCAGCTAAACTTTGGGAAGACTGATGCCATCATCTTAGGCCTCTGCCACCAGTTTGGTAGCTTTACTACCGATTCCATTCCTGTCTCAGGCTGAACAAGACTATTTGACCCCTGAGCTGAGCTTCCAACCCCATCACAAAGACTGTCTACTTTCACCTCCATAACATTGCCCACCTCTGCCTCTACCTCAGCCCATCTTCCACTGAAACCTTCATCCATGCCTTTGTCACCTCCAGACTCCATTATTCCGATGCTCTCCCGATCAGACTCCCATTTGCCACTCTCCGTAAACTTAATCTCATCAAAAACTCTGCTGCATGTATCCTATTCCACACCAAGTCCCGCTCACCCATGTCTTTGCTGACCTACGTTGGCTCCTGGTGCCCCAAAGACTCAAATATAAAATTTAAATCCTCATGTTTAAACCCCTTCATGGCTTCACCCCTCCCTATCTCTGTAACCTGCTCAAACCCTAAAACCCCCTTCCCCCTCGAACTCTGGCCTCTTGTGCTTCCCCTCCTCCGTTCGCCTCAGTATTGGTGACCGTGCCTTCAGTCACCTCGGCCCCAAGGTCTTGAATTCCCTCGCTAAATCCCTCTGTCTCTCCACCTCCCTCTGCACCTTTAAGAGCCTTTTCAAAACCCACCTCTTTGACCAAGCTTTGGATCACCTCTCCTAGATCTCTCCTTCTCTGGCTCAGTGTCCTTTCTTTTGATATGCCTTTGTGAAGCGCTTTGAGATATTGTTCTACCTTAAAGACACTATACAAATGCAAGTTGTTGTTTTAAAATTTGAAGAGTTTTTAAAGAGTGAATAGGGAAAGAGTATTTCCTCTAATGCGCTGTCAGTGACGAGAGTGATCAATTTAAAATTGTCATTAGAGTGAGGAGAAAAGTTAGAAGAAATTTCTTTACCCGCTGGGTTGTTGGCGTGTGGAATGTTTTGCCAGAGTGGTTGAGGCAGAGATCATTACACCTTTTAAGGGAAAATTGGATAAATATTTGAAACAGAGGAAGATACAGGACTATGGGGAGAGAGAGTGGGCAGTAGGATTAATCTCGCAAAAAGCCAGCACAGGCATGATGAGCTGAATGGCTTCCTTCTGTGCTGTAAATTTCTATGGTTCTATGACAAGCTAGCAGCCAATGGATACTGAATGTCACATCTGATTGGACCCTGTTATGCACGTGCTTAGTAACAAACAATCAGAAGCAGTTATTCATGAACAATGAGCTCAGATTTGGTATTTATAGGAATACCACACGTTAATGAACTTGCACGAACTGGACAAAAGAACAATTTTTTATTGTGTGTATTTTATTTATATACATGCATTCTATTCACATACTATAGCCTCAGATGATCTGCAGATGTCCTCACCTTTATCTGACACATCCAGGCGCGTTGCCAATTTTCCTAAAGGTAAACTAATGATAGAGATGTGTGGATGAGAATGGGTTAACGTACAAACCTTAAATATTTCTGGTCTCCTCACTAGACCCATGAGGGATAGATAACCTCCATATGACCAGCCATGAATTCCAATGCGCTCCATGTCAACAAAGCTGTGCTTAGCAGCCAGATACTGTAGTCCTTCCACCTGGTCTTCAATTTCTACTTGACCCTGCAAGAGAGATCCACTGATTGGAATGTTAAAACCACTATGCGTTTAATATAAAATGACACCAATCCATACCGAGCACATATACAGTTCATCAAAATTTCTCAGTTTGCAAGTGCCAGGCTAACTCAGACTTAAGAATTCCAATTACAACTTGTGGAAGCCCAAATTTTATTTGTATTGAAAACAGATACTTATGTGTAGAGTACACCTCTGTACTATTTTAGAGACACTGGTATCCTTGGGTAAAGGGAGTGAGCTACTGAGTGAGTGACAGAGTGCAAGAGAATGAGTGTGTGAGCTTGAGTGTGAGTGAGTGATTATGAGTGATTGAAAATGAGTATGAGACTGAGTGAGTGAATGAGCGTGAGTGAGTAAGTGAATGAGTAAAAGGGGTGAGTTACTGAGTGAGAGGGAGTGAGCGTGCAAATCAGTACGAATGAGTGAGAACACGTATGAGTGAAAGACTCAGAGTGAGTCTGAGAGTGAGACTGAGTGAGAGCGTAAGTGTATATGAGAGTAAAGGGGTGAGTGTGAGGGAGTGAGATATTCAGTGAGATTGAGTTAATATGCGAGCGACTGAGTGAGTGAGAGAGTTTGAGTGATTAAGTGAATAAGAGTGTGAGAGTGAGTGTGAATCAGTGAAAGAGTGAGAGTGTGTCAGTGAGCGAGTGCGGGAGAATAAGTGCGAATCAGTAAGTGAGTGATAATAAGAGTTGTAATCCAGGGGACATGCCGCAGCCTGCAACAGGCTTCAAACTCAGCACTCGCCTTCTCACCTACCCGACCCATCCTCCCAGTCATGGCTGAGGTAGGAGATGATGAAATTCAGTTCTTATGAACTGTACCACTTGACTTACTCGGATATTATACAAAACCTCGCTGCAGCTAAAAGCATAAAAGCCTAGTTTCTGAATACAACTCATGTACTGAGATAACATTAGTGTTTCAAGACCTTTATAATCATTTGATGTGATTTACTTTTGTGTTATTTACTGCTTATCATTTTGTCAATATTTTTATACTGCTTATCATTTTGTCAATATTTTTATACTACCTATTGCAAACATGCCTTTTCACAATCGTACATGTGTGGATTTGACACCAGATTAAGTAGACGGCTCCTACCCACCCCAAGTAATGCTGCACTTGTGCTGGCTGACAGGAAGTGTGCAGGAACACCCCAGAGGTGGCTGTCCCTTTGACTTTACCCCTATATGTGGAGAGATGCTCAGCTTCTCCTCACAGCACAGCAGAGATCAGGAACTCAGCAGAGATAGGCAACTGAACCCGTTTCTCAGCGATCCAAGTGTTATGTTATTGTATCGCCCTCCCTATTCTTGATTAAGCCATGCTTGTGTAGTCTCACTTTAGACCAACTGCATTTATTGAAACCAAAGGATAAGGATTCCACATACCATCTTGAATTTCAAGGCACCTTCAAATTTAAGGCCTCTGTGGCAGGATCCCCTGGAATCTATGACAACCACAACATAACCGAGCTCTGCCAGAGTGTTCAGGCGCAGGTACTTAACTCCCTTAAAGCGATTGTTTACTAACTGCACCTATGAGGTAAAAATAATAAGAGTTTTGTCTATTGTATTATATTTTTTAACAATTTTAGTCCAAATTACTTTTATTGTAGAGTAAGCAATAAGGCAAAAACATACTTCTCCTCGATGTAACTAAGAGAAAGAAGCTATTAGTAAAGGCTGTAATTAAATGCTTTTTGCACATGATCTTTCATTCACTGCATTGGTGATCTCACCATCACGATCATACTGAGCAGCAGCCAGCACTTTCCCACAGGGAAGGAGAGAAAATTAGCAAAAAGTAACTTATGGCTAGTCCTGGTCTCCTCTCTCTCCCTCCAGCAGCAAATTTCTGTGCAGCAAGGCCTGGAAGCAGATGGTCCATCTGTGCACCCTCTTGGGTATGGAGGGTTTATGATGTGGGGAGACCATTAAAAAGGTGAAAGAGAGAAGATACAGAAATACCTTAACTGTGACATTTGCTCTTTAAGAGATATGAATTGGGAATCTTTTAAAGGTTACATCTAATTCATCTGAAAATAGAAAGCTGCACTATCACACTTAGATTAAAAGAGAAAGAAAATGAGAAAGAATCAAAGGAATGACGGTTTACAAAGCTAGAGGAAATGAGCAAACAACTGGGAAGGAAGACACCAGGGAGTGGGACTATCCCACTGACTCCAAAGTCTACAGGCAGGGGTGCAAGTCCACAAATCTCAACAGACAGGGTATTAGCCCACCAATCCCAACAGAGTGGGGGCCCAGCCCACTGACAACTAACAACTAACAAGAGGGGCAAAATCACACTTGTACACCCGTTCACACATTTCACAACCGAGGCCAAGCAGCGGGCCATCTGCCTGCCTGTCAGTTAGGGAGTTAAATGTGTGGTACAAGACATTTAAAAAGAGCGGAGTAAAACAAATACAAAACGGAGTTGGGGAAAAAAAGGAGAGAAATAAACCTACCTGAGGGCCACCATACGTGTAAAGCAGAGTGGGGTACTTTTTCCTAGGCTGTAGATCATGTGGTCTGAACAACATTCCATGCAATATATACCCGGACTTGCTGTGAAAACTGAACATCTCTGGAGGAATGTAATCTGGAGGGCAACCTGCAATACAACCAGTAGCATTTCAGGGAAAGAAACGCTTGAATCAGCTCGCATGGATCCCATTTCAACAGCCAGGCTATGAGCTACTTATTTTGTATGACTACAGAGCTAGCTCCAAGTAGCAGTGAGACCGGAGAGTGCGTCTATCCGTGCGTATCACTTTTGGCACACCTCAGTACCGATCAGCATAGCTAGATCTCTGTGACTGCTCCTATCTCAGCCACTGCCTCTTTGCAAGCCTCTCGGTATTAAGTCTCTGTGAGAGCCTCTGGCTCAGAATCGCTCGGAGAGAACATGCAGCTTTATGGAAGCAACGGCATGAGGGGGCATTACTCCATGGGTTTTTAATAATAACAGTGACAATACCTGGCGACTCCAACATTGTGGCCCAGAACTCTCTCTGTTTGTGAAGAGGGGCTTCTTCTGATCCTGTCAGTCGGAAGATACGCACACAATGCGGATGGTCCTGGTTGCTGTACTTGCTTATAAACATATCAAAATTCTACAAGCAAACAGGAAATATAAATTGTAACTCTGTTCCACCGTAAACTATAAACAGACACATTAAGCTAGTGTAGCAGTTCACGTGCATTCTCCTTACACCAGCAAGACTCACATCAGTATGTGTATAAATAATATAGACACACAACCTTATGTTGTCAGACTTTATTCAACAGCACATCTTCCGAATAAAGATTTCAATGAGAAAGGATAGAGTAATGCACGGTATTAATGTTCTGAACTATGTCTGCAGACGAGTGGAAGCCTTACCTGGCTAACAAAACAGTTATGAGAGTAGCCTAACTGTGTCAATCGTACAATCTCGGTGGGACTTTCGTAGCTCACTACATAGAGGTGGTGCTCCAAAGGAGTGTCTTTAGTACCTTGAAAATACACCAGATGAGTAGCTTCATTGACCCATATCTGTCAAAAATACATGGTTTGAGAAAATGTCAACCCAGATCATATAAATTGTGTTATACAATATTAGCACAGATGCCAGATGCTATGTAAAGTAAAGCCATTTTATTACCAGTGTCAACCTGTGGTTAAAATAATGACAGTGGTGGACAAGTGCCAATGAACAGAGTTCCATTCCCATAGAGATCTCTGCTCCACTCTGCTACAACACATGGTTCTGTTCTGATCCACTCACCCACTTGCCCATTCTTTATTTGTGAGTCAAAACAGTAAGTGTTGGTGGGCTATTCAACTGTGGTGACCATAAGAGCTATGCTGATCTCCTTCTTACCCAGTGTTCACCCTCACACTTTTCAATGGCTAACGATTGAAAGCACAAAATCTGATAAATTTTCCCCTCTTTAGCCCAAGACATTAATTGTACCACGTTTCCTGCCAGCCTGCCTGAAATCTAATCTAAAGGCAGCATTGTTTGACATCAGTCTCTTTTATCCATCTTATATACTTGTGCAGATGTACTCAGGACATTCTGTAAACAATTGGCCATGACATATATTTTTTTGGTTGCTTTCTTCCCCACTTTGTGTTTCAATAACATCTTCAAATATCTTACACTGTTCCTTGGCCAAAAAGACAGGTGGGGGACTGACTCCCAGTCACTAAGTGGCATGCAACACCTGGTGATTGTGCCTCCTTCTCTTTTCGCCTCAACCTGATGGTTAAGAAGACGTTAAGAGCTTGATCTGTGGCAAATTCAGATGTAGGCCCACATCCTACCACATTGGCCACACACCGCCACTGATAGTTTATTGTTGCCCAATATATAACACTTTTCACAAGATACCCAATATTGACAAGGTGAGAGTGGATAATGGCTTGATCTCAGTGCGAGATGGTACAATTGCCATTGAAGCTCGAAATGATACCAGAATTGCCCAGATTAAAAGTGCATTCCGTCCTGTACAAGCAAACTGACAGTATTTTCCTAAAACACAAGATGTACATACCGTAGACCCATGTCTCCCAAGCACTTCCCAGTCTCCACTGGTCAAAGGCAATTCTTCTTTAATGGGGCATTTAAAGTCATCTGGGAAAATGGCATGTGGATTAATCAGTTATTTGTGTTATATTAATACACACCAGAACTTTTAAGCAAAGGCTTAAAATTATTTAGGATCCGGTTTCATTATTATCTAAAGTAAGTACATTCCTTACAGAAAAAGCACAGCTTACTCCAATCGCTCAAGGGTTTATTTTTTTTTTACTATTCCTTCATCATCACTGGATCAAAGTCCTGGAATTCTCTACTTAACACCATTGTGGGAGCACCATCAGCAGAAGGACTGCTGCAGCTCAAGGACCACCATCTTCTCATGGAAACCACAGATGGGCAAGAAATGTGGTCTTGCCAGCACATCTCACACACATCCCAAAATCAAAAAAAAAAGTAAACTGGGGTAAGATCAGGGAGTTCAGAAAAAGATTTGAACTGAAATTCTACCCCACATGACAAGGCACAATTCATTTCCACTACAATTAAAGGTATCTTGCTCACTGTGTAAATACATGGACTAATGACATCTGCTGACTGCGGCCGCATTGCACAAACTAATCCTTTTTAATTATCTCAAGGCAGTCCGTTATCAATTGTGAGTTAAATCCGGCAAAAATGGAAATAATCTGTTTAGCTGGAAATTTTATACACCAATTTCACGAAGAGGTCAAATATGATACATAGTCATCTGGGAAGGAGTGCTGAGAGAACACAACACTACAGGGACCAATACAGGGAGGAATGGTTACAATAACATGGGAGGCATCACTACTGGAAGGAAGGGTTACAATAATTTGGTATTGTTGAGTAGGATGTAATAACATGGGAGCATCATCAGTGGGAGGGAGTGACACAATAACAATGGCTGGAGGGAACAGTAATCTTCTTGATATAACAGCTTTAATGCAGAAAATGCCAAGCAACCCATTGGCTTTTCCAGGACCATTAATTCAATCAGAATCAAATATTCATGCTAGCTTTTGAAGCACAGGCTTCTATCCAACAACTACAACAATATAGGAATATAGGAATGTACAGGACCAGAAGAAACAATTGAAGTCCATCTGACCGGTCCCAAAGTTTGAAAAGTAATATAAATCACTCTCTCATATACCTCAATCCCTTTCTATGCCAAATATCTATCTAGTTCCCTTTTGAATTTGAAATATATTTTCTAAATATGCAATCCTGAATGCTATAAGCAACAGGACTGCTTTTATTACTTACAAAATTCTCTGAATAATGGAATATTTTAACTGGCCAGGTGATTTTTTTTTTGTGAAATGATTAACAACACAGTGGCCGGTGCACAGGCTGTTTTAGATTTTCTTTAACTGAAACTCAAATCAACTTTAAGAAAGGCTTCTGTTTTCCGAAGTGTTTTTACCTGCAGAGGGGAAGCTTCCACTGGACCGTCTATACTTGCTCTCCTCCAAGGCAGCTGTAATTTTGTAAAGGTGTCGGAAGCCAGTCTTACATTCAGAGGCAAAAATAAACTGAATCTCATCCTCCTTCATCTGAGGAAATATGTGAAGTATATCATGCACCTGTGAAGAGAAGGGGGAGTTTCATTTTGAACTGTTTCTCGTCAACTCTGAATGGGCCGAATGGCTTCCTTGTGTGCCATAAATTTCTATGATTCTATGAACTTGTACATTGGTCCTGCATAATCTATCTACCATTTCTCTACAATGGGTGAAAAGGTAACACTACAATTAATGTCTTAATCACAACACTAATTAGGATAGCAGCTAGTTTATAAATTTAAAGAGGTAAATGCTACATACGTTTATCCAAATGTCTGTTGTTTCCTCATATACAATCAATGGTGTTACACAGTCAGGCACAGATTCCACGAGTCTCTGCCGATCCATTGCATCATCCACCACTGGGATAAACAAAGCAGGAGGAATCAGAACGATCTGGAGCCTTGTTTGGGGCCGATCCAACAGGATGGCCCATGCACTATGAGAAAATCAATATTTTATAGATTCAGATATGTTGGCAATATTTATTTTGGTTTTTTAAACAGGGTCTTATACAATTGAAAGATGTGAGAAAATAAAATGAAGAGACCTTGGGTGAATTGTTTCCCACCCCATAATTCTCGCAAAAAAGTTAGCATGCCTAAAATTATTGAAAGGAGGAACTTTATCCCCAAGGTTTAGTTATCTGAACATAGGGTCTTACAGATATAGACCTAATGTCTGAAAATATTTGTCTACTAGAGATATATTTAATACCTGGAGGCAGTGTTCAAAAAAAATATTTACTGAATACCTAGTGCAATCAATGAACATTCAAGATCCTGGTATTACATGAGTAATAAGACACTGAATACGTAGTGTCTTTGGGCATCGAACTTACAGGAGTGCAACCACTGAATATGTAGTGTTTGAAGATACAGATGTTATAGGAATTAAACCATTACACCTTTGTTATCTGAAAACAGGTTTTAGAGGGATGCGACAATTGAGTATCTAGTATCTCAAGACATGGGCCTTAGATTGAACATCTAGTATCTCAAGACATGGATTTAACAGGCCTGCAATCACTGAATATCTAGTATCTGAAGATAAGATAATCTGAACTCTAATGGGGATTCATTTCTTGGCTCATCTGTTTTCATAATTGTGGACTAAAAAGCAGGCAAATCCTGCCAGCTATCGGTAACATACGCACTATTTTCCTTCTCGAGTCCATCCAACCCGTGCAATGTATTCTGTTCCTTTAAAAAGAATCTCAAATGGTTGGACCAATTCCTTGTCAACAACACTCGCAATCTAAAGAGAAGAAACACAGCACCATTGTTACTGTCATTAGAAACTTTGTATATTTGAAATTTGGTGACTGTGATAGGTGCTCACCCTTCCATCAGCATTTATTGTTACTTCGGACATCTTAAAAGTTATCTTTGGATTTGAAGTCCCTACAATATCAAAAACATTAATGAAACATAAGCAGTTTGGGTAAATTCAGAGTTCAATAATAATTAAAGTACAGAAGCACATCTTCTTCACCTTATATTCTAATTAATGTCAAAGGGACAAAATGGTTAACAAAGGAAATTATTGCATTTATATTTGATTAGGTTTAATGAAGTTACTCTATCTCAGTCCATTTGAACCCTGTTAACTTTTGTATTTGAATTGATACCAGTATCCCTTATTCCAATTCTGATATCCACATCGTATGCAGTTGACTAAGAGTGGCAGCAAGGTAGTGGCATCAAAATGGCATGCATTTACACTGTATTAGTACTGTTAATAAAGTCATGAAACTCACACCTAGAAAGGTTAGTGAACATATTGCTGTGACCTATCTGTGAGAAGCAAGTGTTGAATTATAGCACAAAAGGACAATGTGCCTTATATCTGTACCAGTTCATTCCTGCTGTGAGGGGCATGGTGGGTATGCATTGTATATGTACTTCATCTGTACTTGTGCGACTCACCCTGAGAAGTATGGTGGGCTGTGTATATGCAACATGAGTCACCAATATGAAAGCCACACCTGGGGTGATTAGTGAGCCCACTGGGTGTGATTGTGTTGCGAGGAGTTTCAATTTACACCAAACTTGCAGGCTGGAGAGAGACTAGGGCAGCAGCATGAGACCAGGGCTAATAATGCAGTTACACTTGGACTCCTCTAGAGGGTGAATTTTGCAAATCTCTGCTGGGCTGTTAGAGAGGATTAGAAACTGGTCTGGAAATCCTTTATTGCACAACTGACGTGGCTCTCCTGTGAGAGTAACCAAGAAAGGGCAGGAACTGTGTTTGTGGGGATGTTTGGCAGTTAGACCATTTCATTCTCCCATAAAAGGACAACATGGATATGGGAACTAACCAATTTAGGAGAGGTAATAAGGAAAAGCTTAATAGTAAACAGGTCCAATTTCAACAGCGTAAACTTGGAGCTGAAGATACCAGGTACAGAGATCAGGAAACTGTGACAGCGTGGCCAATTCTTACTAAGAGACAAGATATGAAGACCCCATTATTGCTCTGGGCACCGCATCAAACCATACAGACTCACAATGCTACTGCCATGGATCTCAGAAGTGGAGGGGCAAGGTCTGTGCCTCACCTAGTACAAATCTGTTGACTCTGACAAGGTTTACACTACAAGATTTACACGTATCTAGGACAACTAATCTAATCATTCATTCCCCATCTAAAGGTGAGTCTAACCACTTAACCCACAACTGGGAGGCTGGTCTCATGGGTCCATTCCTAAGTGGCTGATCTCACAGTTTCCGTCCTTCTATGTGGAAAGCTTGTGTCACAGGTCTCTCCAATCCATGTAGACGGCTGATCTAATTTTCCCTTCCATCAAGACTCACGGGTATTCCCATTTCATAAACCATGTGCCTGATGTGTGAACATATTTCTCTCTCTTTACAGGTCTCACTTGTGTGACATGAATAATAAGAAATTAAATGAATAATGGCTCTCAAACAAAGCTATGCATAAAGGAGCACATTGGGATTGGAAAAGGAAAAGGATGCACCACTCATATATTGAGCAGTCCTGAATGGTCCAGTTAATGCATGGCTGTGTATATTTTGCAGCAGAAAATCTGGGGTTACTGAAGTACTGAAATTCTGGGATTACTGAAGCATGTTAGATATTATTACACATGCCACATTCCCCGTTACCTGGATACTACTCTCTTTCATACTACATTACTATGTAAACCCACCAAACCACTACAATTCCTTTGATGTGGAGCAGGGTTCAAACCAAAGAGAACTTTTAACTTCAAAGGAATAGCTGCTGAGTTAACACTCTGTTCACAGAACATACCACTGCCAATAATGAACATAAATCCAGGACAGAGACAACGTCAGTGGTTAGCTCTAAAATAGAGCGTGTAATATGCAGTTCACTTTACATGTTGGAGATCATCACATGTTTAAAGTCTGCTAATAACCAAACACTCATAAACAAAGAGTAATCTCACAATCTTACAGTCAAACTGCATTAGAGAACTTCTCTAGGGCACAGAAAGCTGATCTTCAGCTCCAAGTGACGTCAGAACACATTAACCACCATTGAAAGTAAAAAATATTCAGCTGAAGAATCAATAGGGGCTGTGGGGAGGGAGAAGAACCACCATGGAATGTAGAAAGGGTTCAGCTGAAGGATCCACAGCAGGGAGGCTATTCATTGAAAACAGAAGGGATATGGGTGAATAATTTATTAAGAGGGTGTTGAGATTGTTCGCAACCTCGGCACCCTATTTGATCCTAAGCTAAGTTTCCATTGCCAAATCTTTTCCATCATAAAGACGACCTACTTCCACCACCATTACATCACCTGTCTCTGCCCCTGTTTCATCCCATCTGCTGCTGAAACCCTCCTCCATGCCTTTGTCACCTCCAGACTTGACTATTCCAATACTCTCCTGGCTGGCCTCCCATCCAGCAACCTCCATAAATTTCAGCTCAATCAAAACTCAGCTTCCCGTGACCTATCCTGCACCAAGTCCCACTCACCCATTAGCCTTGCGCTCACTAACCCACATTGGCTCCTGGTCCCCCAATGCCTCAAATTTAAAATTCTCATCCTCGGGTTCAAATCTCTTCATGGACTCTCCCCTCCTTATCCCTGTAACCTTCTCCAGTCCTACAACCCTCCAAGAACTCTGTGTTCCTCCAACTCTGGCCTCTTGTGCATCCCAAAATCTCTTCACCCCACCATTGGCGGCCGTGCCTTCAGCCATCCAGGCCTTAAGATCTAGCATTCCCTTCCTACACCTCTCTGCCTTTCCGCCTCCCTTTTCTTCTTTAAGACCCTCCTTAAAACCCCCTTGTTGACACCTCCTAATATCTCCTTCTTTGGCTCAGTGTTGATTTTTGACTGATTACGTTTCTGTGAAGCACCTTGAGACATTTTTCTACATTAGAGGTGTATATAAATGCAAGTTATTATTGTGTGGAAAATATAGAGACCAATATATCTGAGCATCATTCATGGGCTAGGACATTTCACAAAGTGTGAGACAAGATCTCAGCAGATTGCACATTATTTCCCTGATCTAAATATAAGTTCCACTGATGTACGCTGTTTACGTACAGAAATATAATTTACAAAACTTAGGGCAAAGAAACATTTTTTTTACCCTCTTACACACTATTGAAATGTGGACTCACCTGGTCCTTCACTGCAAGCCACACCACCTGTAACTAATTTTCACCTGACCGATAAATGGCAGTGCTAATTCATCCAATACACAACTTTATGTTAGGACAGTGGTTCTCAACTCTTATATTGGGAACTCTTTCCTTTGTAAGCATGATGCTTCTACAACTAATTAAGTATTAAAAATCACCCTACTCTCCTCAGCTGCTCCTCGCTGTCACTCTCCTCCTAGGGGCGCATTCCCAATTTGCCGTAGGTGCTTTTCCTTGCCACCTGAAGTGCTTTTGGCTGCCAGTCCCAGTTCCCTGATGGCTCCTCGCTGCTTGTCCTGAAGTTGACACTTTGGTTCAGGAACAGACTCTTTTTGCCTTACACCGTGGCAAGAATTCCAGAGCTGGTAAAAATTATCGCAACAGTTAGGAATTCCCACCCAAAGTATGCAGCAGAGAACGAAGCAAAATGACAACTTCAGGCAGGCGCCATCAGGGAATGGAACTGCAGTGATTCCCCCGGGGGTTCTGACCCACAGGTTGAGAGGCATTGTGTTAGGATATCTCAGGAACTAAATTTGCCGACGTAACAGTGACTGCACTTCAAAGCAATTTATTGTATCCGAAGCACTTTAGGATGTTTCTGAGAGATGTGATAAGGCGCTTTAGAAATGCAAGTTCTTTTTTTTCCTCCAAACACAACTGATAACCCATTTTTGATGTTTTATTTTTGTAAATTCTTTACATTTAGAGAAGAAAAATATGGAACTGCATACTTTTAAACTGAACACCGGTTTAGGTATCCAATTTTTCTTGTGGGATAGATGGAATAAACACTGAAGACAGCGGCTATCCTATTTTATATTACATAATATACATATATTGATTGGTGTCCATATACAATATTTTTTTCATATTTCATGAAGAAAACATCAACATAGAGAAAGGATAGGTACCATGAGGAAAAATTGACAGTATTTACGTAGAATGTACAGCACAGAAACAGGCCATTCGGCCCAACAGGTCTACGCCGGTGTTTGTGCTGTACACAAGCCTCTGCCCTCCCTACTTCATCTAACCCTATCAGCATATCATTCTATTCCGTTCTCCATCATGTGTTTATCTCGCTTCCTCTTAAATGCATCTATGCTAGTCGCCTCAGCTACTCCTTGTAGTAGCGAGATCCACATTCTCAACCACTCTTTTTAGAGGGTGTTTCTCTTGAATTCCCTATTGAATTTATTAGTGACTATCTTATGTTTATGGATCCTAGTTCTGGTCTCTGCCGCAAGTGGAAACATCTTCTCAACATCTACCCTAGCAAACCCTTTCATAATCTTCAAGGCCTCTATCAGGTCACCTCTCAGTCTTCTCTTTTCTAGAGAAAAGAGCCCCTGCCTGCTCAGTCTTTCCTGATAGATATAACCTCTCAGTATAGGTATCATCCTAATAAATCTTTTTGCACCTTCTCCAGTTCTGGAGACCAGAATTTTGCACAATACTCCAAGTGTGGTCAAGCCAAGGTTCTAGACAAGTTTAACATAACTTCTCTGCTTTTCAATTCTATCCCTCTAGAAATGAACACCAGTGCTAGGTTTGCTTTTTTTTTAAAATAGACTTCTTAACCTGAGTCACTATTTTCATTTAAAATAAATTTTTAAAATATATATATATAGCTTTTTTGTTTTGTTTTACTTAACTCAGCTGTGGTATCAACAAAATCATATGATTGTTACTATAATACTGCATCTCCTGTTCAGGCGCACACACTGATTTTGTACATGTCACCACAGAGATCACACAGTGCCAATACTAATGTAAGCCATGTGCAGCAAAACAGCTACCTCACCTGTCCGTGGGTACCTGTACGAATCACACCTTCGTGTCTCAAGCATGGGTGAAGTCACATGGATAATTTCAACGTCTGACTCATCGTTCTCTTCATAAAGTATCCTGAAAATCCGTCCTCTGCCTGGAGCTGGGAAAAAACTTCAATTTCAACATCAATGAATCAACCGTTAATGTTAAAGTGATAACTTTTGAGCTTTTTACTTATTTGTAGGGGTGTTTGGAGAGAAACTTCAAAGTGTTATCTCTTCTATGTGGCTATTCAACTTCGTAATTAGATTAAAATAAGTTTCAGAAAGCCCCTATAGTACCAACTGTACATAGTCTATTGGAAAGAGTGGGCCTGCTTTTAGGTTCTTATGATGAAGATGTGAATCTGTATTCCCTTTTGAAACTACTCAAATCTGCCCATCCTCAATCTCATCTTCAAAGACTTAACTAATTACATATCTTTATTTACATGACTGGTTCAAATTTCAATTAATAACAATGTTTGGGTATCATTGGGGGTAATTCTAGAAATTCGCCACATTGTTACATGGAGAAACCAGCGAGCTCAATATCACTGGCCCAATAACATGATTTATGCATACAGAACTCACCATCGTTGTTGTGTGACGTGCAGTCTTAACTTAAGCCGCTGAACGAATCCGAGTCAAACGCTGTCATCATGTGATACAGGCAGGTTGTTACCAAGTCTCAAAATTGCCCCTTACAGTCAGATAAGGTAGAAATGTGCTGTTTTATGTGACTGGTTATGTGGTAATTATTTAACAGTCCAGAGTGCACTTTACTCAGAAGATGATGAATTTGCACAAAATATTTACAAACGTAACTGTTTACAAATGTAACACAAAGCAGTACATTTCTACCTTATCTGACTGTAAGGGGCAATTTTGAGACTTGGTAACAACCTGCCTGTATTACATGATGGCAGCATTTGACTCGGATTTGTTCAGTGGCTTAAGTTAAGACTGTTTTTTCCCCTCAGCAGCTCCGTGAGTTATGGCAGATCTCCATTACCTTGGTCAAGTGGCCAGTCTTCGTGTGTGCTGCTCGACAGTGAGTATCAAAAGGCCAACTGATTGTGTAACACATCACAGCTGAACCTGACCCTGTTTTCGTCTAACATCCCCACATTTTCAAGTGGGGTCACTGGATAGCAATCAGAAGTGGGCACCCTGGCTAACTTTACCCCCTGTTCACAGGTACCGAGCCCAATCATAGTGTCCCACCTGAGATCAGCTAACTTAACACAGGTTGTGAATTTAACCTGACATCTTCCTGGTCCGAATGGCTCAGTAGCACACTAGGTGGTGGAAAAGTAACTGATTTTAATATCATAAAGGCCAGTTCAATTCAATATAATGGATATACTTACTGTCCTCAGCAAAAGGACACCACCAATACCCTGTATACCGGTCAAACTCTTCCTGCAGTACAAAGCTGGAGATGCCTGCAGATTTGGGATCATCCTCTAGGTTGGGCAAACCTAAATGACAAAAGTAGGAGAAAGCAAATATCAGAATGTAGAAATAAAACGCAAAAAACTGCAAATCTGAAACAAAAACAGGAAGTGTGGGGAAACACAGATGTCGCTGCCTTGTCCATTTTCTGTTCATTCAACATCAATGAATCAACCGTTAATGTTAAAGTGATAACTTTTGAGCTTTTTACTTATTTATTTGTCGGGCTGTTTGGAGACAAACTTCAAAGCGTTATCTCTTCTATGTGGCTATTCAACTTCGTAAATAGATTAAAATAAGTTTCGGAAAGCCCCTATAGTACCAACTTTACATGGTCTATTGGAAAGAGTGGGCCTGCTTTTAGGTCCTTATGATGAAGATGTGAATCTGTATTCCCTTTTGAAATTACTCAACAAGCACTGAGTGACCTGCCGATTGTTTATAGCATTTCCTGTCAGATTGTAGGATTCTTCAAAGACCAATACATATTCTATGCGGTAATATACAACACATTTTTATTAAAGTCTCAAAACTGAGGCTCTCTATTCCTGATTAAAGATTTATGTTCTATTTTTGCTCTGAAATTATCTTATGAGTATTGTGTTTTTGATTTACTTTGGATACACTGGTTTGAGAAAGGTTACAAAGCAGCACTTGGCATATCAGTAATAGTTTGTGGATAATCCTGACAGTTTGTACTGCTCTCTGGGAGTTTTTAAGACAGTATTCTTTCCTGTCTTTTGCTTTGCACCTTCCCATTTGCTTCTTCTCCCATGTTTTGTATTTATTGTTTCTCCTCTTCAGGCTGCGAAGTCGCCTTTTCCCCTTTTCAGTTTATTCTGCATTCTCTGTCATGCATCAGTGACTAATAATGACATGAGTTATCTTGTGGCTATCAGCCCATCATCATCAAGCCCCACTGGCTTCTGGTACCCCATGAGCCAATTTCAATATCCTCATCCTTGCCTTCAAGTCATGGCCTTACTCTATCTACCCTATCTGGGAAATCTTCTCCAAGCCAATTTCCCACCACACGCCTTCTATTCCCCTGACTTTGGATCATTGCTCATTTCTCACTTTCCTCCATCTCCACCATCAGAGGCTGATCTTTCAGCCTCTACGTCTTTGCCTCTGCAATTCTCTTTCAAAACCATTTTGCCACGCTACCTCTCCCTGCTTTCGAAAGCCACGTAAAAACCCATTTGTTTGACCATGACTTTGGGCATCCCCTTAAATTCCTTCCCTTCCTACTTTCCCACTGTGAAGGGCATCGAGGCTCTTGTCTATGTGCGACTTCCTAAATCAATCAGAAGTTTTCAAAGGTCCCAAGGTCATGAGATTTGTCTATCTGTCCGTCAGCAGTTTATAGATTTTTTTTCTGTATTTGTTAACATTGTGTATAGAGGGCTATCAGAACAGATCCCATATATCACTGTGAATAGAGGGCTATCAGAACAGATCCCATATATCACTGTGAATAGAGGGCTATCAGAACAGATCCCATATATCACTGTGAATAGAGGGCTAACGGAACAGATCCCATATATCACTGTGAATAGAGGGCTATCGGAACAGATCCCATATTACACTATGTATAGAGGGCTATCAGAACAGATCCCATATATCACTATGTATAGAGGGCTATCAGAACAGATCCCATATATCACTATGTATAGAGGGCTATCAGAACAGATCCCATGTATCACTATGTATAGAGGGCTATCAGAACAGATCCCATATATCACTGTGAATAGAGGGCTATCGGAACAGATCCCATATATCACTGTGTACAGAGGGCTAACGGAACAGATCCCATATATCACTGTGAATAGAGGACTATCGGAACAGATCCCATATATCACTATGTATAGAGGGATATCGGAACAGATCCCATATATCACTGTGAATAGAGGGCTATCAGAACAGATCCCATATATCACTGTGTACAGAGGGCTATCGGAACAGATCCCATATAACACTATGTACAGAGGGCTAACGGAACAGATCCCATATATCACTATGTATAGAGGGATATCGGAACAGATCCCATATATCACTGTGAATAGAGGACTATCGGAACAGATCCCATATATCACTGTGTATAGAGGGCTATCGGAACAGATCCCATATATCACTGTGAATAGAGGGCTATCAGAACAGATCCCATATATCACTGTGTACAGAGGGCTATCGGAACAGATCCCATATATCACTATGTACAGAGGGCTAACGGAACAGATCCCATATATCACTATGTATAGAGGGATATCGGAACAGATCCCATATATCACTGTGAATAGAGGGATATCGGAACAGATCCCATATATCACTGTGAATAGAGGGCTATCGGAACAGATCCCATATATCACTGTGTATAGAGGGCTATCGGAACAGATCCCATATACCGAGGGAGTGCTGCACTGTCGGAGGTGACGTCTTTCAGATGAGACATTAAACCGAGGCTCCGTCTGCCCGCTCAAGTGGATGTAAAAGATCCCATGGCACTATTTTGAAGAAGAGCAGGGGAGTTATCCCCAATGTCCTGGTCAATATTTATCCCTCAACCAACATCACTAAAACATTATCTCATTGCTGTTTGCACATTGGCTGCCGTGTTTCCTATATTACACAGTGACTACATTTTAAAAAAATACTCCATTGGTTGTAAAGCGCTTTGGGATGTCCTGAGGTTATGAAAGGCGCTATATAAATGCAAGTCTTTCGTTCTTTCTTATATCACCGTGTACAGAGGGCTATCGGGACAGATCCCATATATCACTGTGTATAGAGGGCTATCAGAACAGATCCCATGTATCACTGTGTACAGAGGGCTATCGGAACAGATCCCATATATCACTGTGTATAGAGGGCTATCAGAACAGATCCCATGTATCACTGTGTATAGAGGACTATCGGAACAGATCCCATATATCACTGTGTATAGAGGGCTATCAGAACAGATCCCATGTATCACTGTGTACAAAGCACTATCGGAACAGATCCCATGTATCACTGTGTATAGAGGACTATCGGAACAGATCCCATGTATCACTGTGTACAGAGGGCTATCGGGACAGATCCTATATATCACTGTGTATAGAGGGCTATCAGAACAGATCCCATGTATCACTGTGTACAAAGCACTATCGGAACAGATCCCATGTATCACTGTGTATAGAGGACTATCGGGACAGATCCCATATATCACTGTGTACAAAGCGCTACTGGAACAGATCCCATGTATCACTGTGTATAGAGAACTATAGGGACAGATCCCATGTATCACTGTGTACAGAGGACTATCGGGACAGATCCCATGTATCACTGTGTACAGAGGACTATCGGGACAGATCCCATGTATCACTGTGTACAGAGGACTATCGGGACAGATCCCATGTATCACTGTGTACAGAGGACTATCGGGACAGATCCCATGTATCACTGTGTACAGAGGACTATCGGGACAGATCCCATGTATCACTGTAGATGCAGGTTTGGGTTGTTGCAACATTTTTGTGAGACTCTCGATCAATACCTTTATGTGCAAATGTTAGTCGCTTTTCCTCCCCTGTTTCAATATTAGAAATCCACAAATCACTGCTGTGGATAAATGAAATCCAAGATGAATCAGCAGGGCAAATTTTGGGATCCATCCTGATGTTGGGACAGCTGGTCTTCACTGGTGAAGGATTTATTGGCTCTTTCTGTAAAATAAAACAGCCAAGACATTTACTGATTCCTATTTACTGTTGTGCCACCTCAGCTCCCGGTGACCACTGCGAGTTTGTAGACTAGAATAACTTCAATATGGAAAGTATGGCTACAATTTTATAGTTTATAAAAAACAAGTCTAATAAACCACTTAAATTATTTTGTTTGTTTATTGCAGGATAAGCTGTTCACTGAGTGGATCAAAGAAACCTTCCTACTGCAATTGATAGTTTTCTGTCCATGCCCTGATGGAATACCTTCTCCTTCGCACCAAGTTGTACCTGGTCTAGCTTTTACCTAACCACATTGCAACCATAACTTTAAACGGTAACAAAATGGTCTGGTCTGCTGTTAATTCCAACCCTTAAAATTAATCCCAAATTCAGCCCCAAAGTTCACTTTTTAAAATCTAATTTATTATGCCCGAGCCTTTAAATTACGTGGACTCGTATCCCTGCCAATGAGAGGGTGGGAGTGTTGCTCACAGACCTTTACTGATGTCCTCTTTGGCCAGATGCTAGGAGGCACTGCACCAGCAACCCTGGTCTGATCTCCCCTTCTACTCGCAGGAAAGTGCCAAAGCCTTCATGTAGTATTGCTGCACTTAGTACAGGTCAGATCAGGAATTGAGTGTAATGAAGCTTCCTCATCCCACTCTATGAACTTGAGCATCAATGTCACTGTCCGTGTCACTTTAACACTCATTAGAAATGGCACTGAGCTACTGGGTCTGGTCTTTAATCAATCCTAACCCTCACTTTGTTGCACAACTTTTACTCATTCACAACAACATGTAAGCAGCAATTTTATCCATTAAAAAGTGAATAAAGTCCTATCAGTCTAATTCCCATGAGACTGCATGTGGGTAGAAGGCAATCAGATTGGATGCCATATGACTCTATGGGCAGAGTCCGAGCAGAATAGATCCCATGTGACCCTGTGTGGGCAGAGGCCCATCAAGCTGGTTTGTATGTGACCCTGTAGATAAAGGCCTATCAGAATGGATCCATGTGACACTGGCAAGAAAACATAATAAAGTTTAACTTTCAAACAGATCATAGATTAAACATTAAACATACAACTCACAAGATTATCAGACTATGTGATTTCGGAAAAATTAAAAAATAGGCACAACAATGCATTGAGTCCAGGCTAACAACACCACGTGCTTTCCTGTGGGGCAGTAAAGCCAGAGAGAGTGAACCAACCTTCAGCAATTTTACTGTCTCCTAATGGTTGTTTTCAGAGTGGCATTAAAAAAGGCCTACAAACAAGGAATCTGCCTTCTTATCCAAAGAATTGAGCTGGCTTGGGGATGTAAAAGAGGAGAAAAGCAACTTCAATTTGTAGAGTTAGAAACGAACGATGGGACTCACAGTGAAGCCTGTGTTGCTGCCATCCACCGTAAAATAGATGTTGTTGCTCGCCTGGAACAGAAACATTCCGCTTTCCTTGTGGAAATCATATGAAGCAATTCCAATCGTTCCGATCCTTTTTCTTTCCCTCAACAGCTCTTCTTCACGACAGTAAATTCCATAGTCAGGAATGGACTGGGGCATAAACATTCAAAGTCATTTGGTGTTCCATATTTAGAGACAAGTAAAATAACAATTGTTACCACTGTAACCCCATACCTGAAAGTAGTCCAGCAGAGGTTTCCACGAGAGTAGCAGGAGAGCATCCTTGTTTATCTTTTTGGGAATTTCTGAGTAGAACAATGTATTTTCCCGGTTTTCATTTGACATAGCTGGAACGGATCACATATTAAAATCAATTACACACCAGATCAACACTCAGTAATATTATCAAGCAAAACTCTTGTAAACAACAATTTAATGGACAATAAATTGGATATTATCAGCTTCCTCCGTGGTGCTAGATATAGTACATATTCCCAACCGATGTACAGAGCTGCATGCTCCCTCCATCAGTAAATATACATAACTTTTAACACTCCCTACATTAGCATATATACAATTAAGTATTAGTACGCACTGTAAAGCATTGGTTATGCTACAGTTACGTTACTGCATCCAGTTTCGCAAACCCTATTATAGAAAAAGCTGCAATGTAGATTGACTAGGGTGATAACGAGTATGAAGTGATATAGCAATGATGGGAGAACTGAACAACTAGGGCTGTATTCATGGAGTAGAGGTGGATTCTACTTGAAGGATTCAAATTTTAAAAGAATTTCAGAGGGTAAATAGTGAAAGAATATTCCCTTTGGTACCTTGGGGGCATAAATTTCGGATTAGTACAAGAAGCATAAAGGAGGAGGTCAGAAGAATGTTTGCTCATGCAAAGGGTTATTAGGGTGTGGAATGCATTAAGTGACTATTGAAGCTGAGTCAATCATGGGATTTAAGAGGGATTTAGATAAATAATTCAAGAAAAATATTAAAACGTATAGGAAAAAAGCAGGAAAATGAGGTGAGTGGATAGCTTCAATATGGAGCCAGCGCTGGTACAGGCACAGTGGATCAAATCGTGTCCTTCTGTGCTGAAATTTCTATGATTATATAGAAATATTCACATTATAAAATCCTTACATTAATATAGTAATTATCCACTCCATACATTAATAAATCCACAAACTACACACGTTCCCTATTACTATGCAAATTAAATGCTCCTTACATTAACATAATACACTCCCTCCATCCATATACAAATTACGCCCATCCAGTATTAATATTCAAATTACATACTCCCGACATTAATTTACAAATTACATATTCCCTTTTAAAAAAATATTCATTCTCAGGATGTGAGCGTTGCTGGCAAGGTAGGCATTTTATTACCCATCCCTAGTTGCCCTCAGTTTGATAGAACTAAGAGGCTCGCTAAGACGTTTCAGAGGGCAGTTAAAAGTCAACCACATTGGTGTGCGTCATATATAGGCCAGACCATGTGAGGAGAGCAGGTTTCCTTCCCTCAAGGATATAGTGAACCAGTTGGCTTTTTATGACAATGTGACAATCCTGTAGCTTTATGGTCACTTTTGTACTGATAGCAGCTTTTTATTTCGAGATTTTGTTTTTAACTGAATTCAAATTCTCACACTGTCATGGTGGGATTTGAACTCACATTCTCTGGTTTAGTAGTCCAGTAGCATAACCACAAATATAGAAAAGCATAAGCTCTGTGCATCAATAAGTACCATATGACTGTAAGTGTCAGGCACTATTTGTATATTTATGGTAATATAAGTGAATAAATATGTCAATTAAAGTCCCTTTTAATGAGTAATTTTTTATATTTTATAATAATGCTCCATCCTTTGTTTATTTCTTAAATATTCTTTTGATTGTAATCTTACTTTTTCCACAGAAACATGTAATTTCAATTTTTGAAGGCCTTCACAGCATCAGACAAGAAAATTTGAAAGATTGTTAATTTAGATGTTCTTTATAAATTGGTTTACAATTTTGTTACACAGAGGAAAGCTTCACTGCATTCCACAGCTCAGCTCTTACTGATCTTTTCCATCCATTTTTGCATTTGTTTCCACTGTTACAACTTCAGTTTTAGTTCCCCAAACTGCACAGATTGCTCTTTAACATTAGTTTGCTATATTTCACTGCCACTGTTGCCTTTTTTTTTAGATTGGAGAGGGGCAGGGGTCAGAGGACAATGCAGGTCACACAAGAGCAGTTATTAGAGGATGTACAAGTTGACTGAGAGAGCGTTCCTATGCTGGAAAGATGGTGGGCACAGTGAGGCACAAGAGAGAGAACTTAAGCCAAGATGAGAGATAGGAGAGAAAAAAAAAATTGAGGCAGAAAAGGAGCGAGACAGACATAGAACCTGATAGTTCAGCCTGTTTCCACACAGGATCTTATTGACACAGCAACAGCTAACTAAAGGGACACCAATTTCCCCCATGCCGTAATGGTAACACATGATTCCCTGTGGTGTGCTAGGTGCAGGCCTGGATATAGCACTGCCCCTGTATGGGGGTACAGTGCTTCCATGCATGCATATTGCATCTGTGTATACAGTACCTGTGTGAGTGCAGCATTTATCGTGAGTATATTATTTCCTTGTGAGTGAAAGGGTGGTGGAAGCAGATTCAATCGTGGCTTTCAAAAAGGAATTGGATAAATATTTGAAGGGAAAAAATCTGCAGGGCTATGGGGAAAGAGTGGGGGAATGGGACTAACTAGATTGCTCTTACTAAGAGCCGGCACAGGCTCGATGGGCCAAATGGCCTCCTTCTGTGCTGTAATGATTCTATGATTCTATGTGTACTGTCTGTATATAATACTTGCTGTCTGTATATAATACTCACATCAGGGTACATTATGAGTGTTTGTGTAGGCTACTTAGGTAAATACGAGACAGAATCTGTGCATGATATCCATGTTTGTGCACTATACACATCTTTTGTGTGACTGTGTACAGAAACTACTTATGTTTGCAATACCCATGCGCACATCACAGACTGATAATAACTGCCTGCACAAAGAAGAAATTCACTGATGTATTCAATCCATCCCAAAAAGGTAGAATTTCACAGAATTCAGACATTTGGAACAGTTACAATAAAGTGCTCATTGTTTTGCTGTAGACTGAAGCTAGTATCCCAGCATCTGTTCTCACAGTTGTTTTACAATGGAAGGCACTTAACTGTATGCAATAGATCCATCTTTATTTTACATCTTATTCTCCTCTTCCACCCTCCTCCACTACGAGGGCAGGAAGTTCTGACCACATGAAAACAGGGCAACCTCCTCCAGGCGAGGGAGATGACAGGGTCTGGGACACGTGCCATAAATCTGCTTACACGAATCTTGAAGCGACCATTACAGTGGCAATGCCAGATATTAGAGGTGCCAGTTAGGGGTTGGACCGTAGTGATGGGCTAGCATAAGAGAGAAATAATAGTTGATTCTGTGCTAAGTTAGCTGATCTCAATCAGGGTAGAGGGCTTACAATTAGCCTTAGCGCTCCTGGGCTAGGGAGAGCGAGCGTTCCCATTGCTGATGGCTGTCCGCTGACCCCTGCTGGAGATACACTTGTATGCATTTCAGGTGGAGGCCAGATCGACTCGCTGTGATACGCTTCATAGTCAAAAAACTTGCCAGCACGCACTAGCTAGGGTCAAATCTGGTGCTGGGGAGGGAGAGAAATGATTACTACAAAATGAATAATACTAGCCTGTGCATTCATAAAGAACAAGCGACTTCTGTATATAATTTAGTGATGTAACTATGGTCAAGAATTACCTGCTACAAGCTTTACAAAATTGCAGGGGACGTGCTTGTCACAGGAATTTCCTGTTACAGTCACATCACCCCAACTATAGAAACAGCCAATATAAATGAGCTGTTAGCCCTTAAAAATAGCAAAGGTTGTTGCACACACCAATCACAGCACTGGAACCACAAGCAAACAAAGGCAGACACATCCAGACATTTAACAGGCATAACCATTCATGAATAAAATGACAGTGATTTGAATAGCAGCCCTGTGGAAAAAAGGTGCGAATATAACAGATAAAACTACAGGCCTGGTACAGCTGTGGGACAGAGGCTGCTCACCTAGATAATAGATCCTATCTGAATGAGGCCCTTCAGGATCATTTTTCTTTACAAAATAAAAATCATGAGGAGCTTTTGCCATCATGTGCCCATGTAGCTTCCTGCTATCAGTGATTAGCTTCCGTAAGTGACTCCAGGAGTACCTCTCCACATAGTACGGCTCGAGTTGCTCTGACTCTTCAATTTCCACACTAGCACTTGCAGAGGCTGTTTCAAAGACCTCAATGTTAGGTTGCTCAGTTTCCATTGCTGCAGCCATCACCGCCCCTCCTAAAAGATGAGGATAGAGAATTAAATACAAACAGCAGAGATGCAACAAGCAGAGCACTTTCCCTCAGCACAATCCACTGCATTTGAAATACACCACCCTACCCTCCAAGTACATTACTCTTCATTCCTCATAGAATGCCCAAAGTTCAAAGTGACATGGCCCACAGAGTACTGTGTCACACATTTGATTTCCTGCAAGAAGCTTGTCCATTTGCAGATGGAAACGTGGCAGGCGTGCGTTATTACGTAACACTAGTTGATCTCATGTCAAAATGCTCATGGGTTGTTGGGGGCTTGCAGTGTGAAGTCTCAGTGACTGATGGATTTGAGAACAGTGAAGCGACTGCAGATCACACGATAAAAGGAAAGGAGGAATTGTTGGTTTTGCACTTGTCTCGTGGTGCCGCTGGGAACCCAACATTCATATCTTACCGTTTCAGATCAGGTGTCAACCTCAGTCCAAATTTCGGAGATGATTTCTCAAAGTTGCACAAAATGAGAACTGTCATGGGTTGCCTTCTGTTTTTGATTTTGCAACCCAATTGGTCCAGCAGTGACCAATCAGAAAGCAAATACATTCATACAGACATAGAACTTTTCATTAGATAAATAGATAGATGCATGTACACTTGTGTTTCCTATATTACAACAATGACCACACTTCATAAGTACTTGACTGGTTATAAAGCGCTTTGGAACATTCTGAGGTCGTGTAAGGCACTATATAAATGCAAGTTCTTTCTTTTAAATATAGAAGTCTAGTAAACAAATGTGCTATGAAATAAACCAATACAATCTGCTGCCCAGAAACAACTCCGTGTCCATAAAACAAGGATCGTCACCTCTTGCTAAGTTAAAAGCCAGACAGTAGGATCATGGATTAAATTGTGACATCTTCTTTGATTATTTAATGAAAACTCCACATTCCTAACACATGCTAAGACACAGGTGTAAGCGGGAAAAAAATAAACTTCAATTTTAAAGGAGAGTTTTGGTACCTGGTTTATAGTTCAGAAATTTCCAGACAGCCAAGTCAAAAAACTAAGCAGGTGGCAACCCTATGCAGGGCCATATAATGTGTCATTTTCAGTTTAAAGCTTTAAATTTAAAAAAAAATGTACCTTTTAAGACTACCAGGGGCTTAGGGGTTGGTAGGAATTCAAAAATATGACAATGCAAAAAAAAAAGTGAAAATCTGAATTTAAACAAAGGTCCCTGTTTAACCATCAAAAACAAAGCTCTCAGATTTCAGTCCATGAACTAATTTCAGGAGTGGAACAAACTACATTTTGCACTGGTTTTGTTAAAGTGAATTATTTTGCAACATTCCAGTTTTAGAACATTTCTGAACAGCTGCACTGTGAAGAAATCGTTGCAACATCTGCAGGGATGCAATACAATGAGGGGGGGGGAGGGGCTGAGGAATGCACTGATTTTATTTTACAAATTACAATAAATATAACATTTTATTAAACCTTTCTGTGTCCCTTTTTTTAATTTCAAAATAAAAGCACAATTGCAACATGATAATTTTTAATTCTCACCCAGACACTGCCTCTCCCCCACTCTCTTCCGGGCTCTTTATGCACTTCCGCTTTTCCCCCAGCTTCTTTACCAATGATATGAAGACAGGAGGGGATCGTGTTGCTCCGGGAGTGGTCGCACCTCCTGATGCAGAGCCCCCTGCAGTTGCAGTTCCAGCAGGCCTCCGTACACAGCGCCACCACCGGCCAGTGTCGCCAGCCTCCCGGGCAGCGGCGCTGATGGACCGCCGCGATTAACGCCACCTGCCCTCGCTCGCTGTCATTACCGTCAGTGGGCTTTACCAGACAGCGCCACCTGTCGTGGATGGCGCCAAGGACCTCCTAAAACAAGAATAGAAATTCTGGCATTATGCAGCAGGTCAATCAGCATCTGGTTAATGTTTCGGGTCAGGACCTCAAAAGCTGGCAGATCCGCTGTATATTTTCTGTTTTTGTTTTCCTGCCTTCACAGTTTTTTTTTCAACATTTGCACAGTGCCTCTTGGACATTGCAACCATCTACTCCAATATCATTGGTTCTTCTATACAACCTCATTTGGGATTAAACTGCCACTGATTTCAGATGTAAGGTATCTTACAACACCAGGTTATAGTCCAACAGTTTTATTTGAAAATCACAAGCTTTCGGAGGCTTTCTCCTTCGTCAGGTGTTCGTCAATAAAACTGTTGGACTATAACCTGGTGTTGTAAGATACCTTACATTTGTCCACCCCAGTCCATCACCGGCATCTCCACATCACTGATTTCAGAAACAGTGCCTCCTGCAGGTACAATACAATTGCCACTTGGTCTCAAGAAGCAATGAGTGCCACCTGTAATTACACTGCAAAAGCAAAGCTGTCATGCCCCTACTTATAAAGCAGAGGCCGGTAATAAAACCAAAGTGAGAGAGATGAGCCAAATGCATTACATTTCCTATTAACCCGTACTTTTTAAAAAAGGAGGGAGAGAGAAAAGAGGGAACTACAGACCGGTAAGCCTAACATCAGTGGTAGGGAAAATGCTAGAGTCTATTATAAAGAATGTGATAACAGGACACTTAGAAAATATCAACCGGATTAGACAAAGTCAACATGGATTTATGAAAGGGAAATTGTGTTTGACAAACCTACTGGAGTTTTTTGAGGATGTAACTGGTAGAATAGATAAGGGAGAACCAGTGGATGTGGTTTATTTGGATTTTCAGAAGGCCTTTGATAAAGTCCCACATAAGAGGTTAGTGTGCAAAATTAAAGCACATGGGATTGGCGGTAATATACTGGCATGGATTGAAAATTGGTTAACAGACAGAAAACATAGAGTAGGAATAAGTGGGTCTTTTTCGGGATGGCAGGCACTGACTAGTGGGGTACCGCAGGGATCAGTGCTTGGGCCCCAGCTATTCACAATATATATCAATGATTTGGATGAGGGAACCAAATGTAATATTTCTAAGTTTGCTGATGACACAAAACTAGGTGGGATAGTGAGTTGTGAGGAGGATGCAAAGAGGCTTCAAGGCGATTTAGACAAGTTGAGTGAGTGGGCAAATACATGGCAGACGCAGAATAACGTGGATAAATGTGAAGTTATCCACTTCGGAAGGAAAAACAGAAAGGCAGAGTGTTATTTAAATGGTGATAGATTGGGAAATGTTGATGAACAAAGGGACCTGGGTGTCCTTGTACACCAGTCACTGAAAGCAAACATGCAGGTGCAGCGAGCAGTTAGGAAGGCAAATGGTATGTTGGCCTTCATTGCAAGAGGATTTGAGTATAGAAGCAAGGATGTCTTACTGCAGTTATACAGGGCCTTGGTGAGACCACACCTGGAGTATTGTGTGCAATTTTGGTCTCCTTACCTAAGAAAAGATATACTTGCCACAGAGGGAGTGCAACAAAAGTTCACCAGACTGATTCCTGAGATGGCAGGGCTGTCGTATGAGGAGAGATTGGGTTGAATAGGCCCATATAAAATTCTGACAGGGCTAGACAGACTGGATGCAGGGAGGATGTTTCCCCTGGCTGGGAAGGTCCAGAACGAGGGGTCACAGTCTCAGGATACAGGGTAGGACATTTAGGACTGAGATGAGGAGAAATGTCTTCACTCAGAGGGTGGTGAACCTGTGGAATTCTCTACCACAGAAGGCTGTGGAGACTAAGAAGGAGCTAGATAAATTTCTAGACACAAAAGCCATCAAGGGGTATGGGGAGAAAGCGGGATATGGTATTGAGAAAGAGGATCAGCCATGATCATATTGAATGGTGGAGCAGGCTCGAAGGGCCGAATGGCCTACTCCTGCTCCTATTTTCTATGTTTCTATGTTTTGTATTATCTCTTGTTTTATTCCCCCTTCCTTCTTTAATATGCAGAAGTCAGTTTGAGACATTTGTTCGCAGTCATGATAGTTTAACAATCAGATTTATGGCAGTCTTTACAGGAGGCTAGTTATTTATCCATTGCCTTTTAAGTTTCAAACATCATTCAGATAGTTACACTTTTTGAACAGCTCGCCTGCTCTAGTGCTGCTATTACACTCCACAAACAGTACATCTGGCTATTAAATTATGTAGTTGACAATGGGATAATATCACTTTCAACATCCTATGGCACTGGTTTAAAAGAAATTATGTATATATGAAAAAGTTTCCAATTGGACAGCTTTTTTATGACCTACATGCTCGAGTAACTAGCCCTGCCCTTAATATCCATCCAGACTGCTAACAAACATTTCACTATCCCAATTTGCACCCAGCACTCATCTCAAATTATTGAAATCTTGGCTTTGAGGTAAATATGTAAGACCTGAGTTTCGAGATTGGGAATTGAGGTAACTTTCCTAAGTTTATAGATTCAACATAAAATCAGAGGTCAAATTATTTGAGCGCATGTGACAATGTTATGACTCACCACATAATGATTTACTTTGATATCTTTGGAGAGCTATTTAATGATTGCATATGATGTGATTTTGCTTCCTGGACTATACAGATTAGAGAGATAATCACCAGCTATTCATTAATCCAAAAAAGTTTGTAAAGTACTGATGCAAACCAATTTCTTACCTTAAACTGTAGATACTTATATTTTGCAGACACCAAAACATACTTCACCCATTCTGGCAGGTCCAACACACAAATGCAATCAACCAGAATCACATCCTTCACTCTTTACTGAATAAAATATGGAAAGCAAAGAATGTGACAGGAGACTAGTCTGGTTTATATGCCTCATTAAAGGACATTTTCAAGGGCTTGTGCCTCAGTTTGTAGGAGGTTTATGTCTCATTGTGGGCCTGTTGGCTGTGGTAATACATATCAGCCTTGTTGTTCTATTTGTGATTGACAGTATTATCATGCCCCAGTGGCTTTAACAGTCGAGTATTATATGTTGCTATTGCCTAATGACTGTAATGTTGGTTATATATTATCATAACCTGGTGATTTGAGTGGTTAATTGATGGCCACTTAGCATTGCAACCTTTTGGCTCCAGCAGTAGAGTGTAGATTTTGTTTTCTCATAGCCTAATGGTCCTAACAGTGGAGTATTGGTTATGTGGTATCAATATTTTAGTGGTTTTGGTAGTAAAGTGCTGTTAGGCCTGATAAATGGTTCAGTGACTGCAGAAATGGAGAATTGCAAGTTTATGTCCTTAACCAGCGATAACCGCTAATCAAAGTCACATGTTCTCATTGGCCAGCTTTTGTCAGTTCACCCAATCCACGAGATGGAGTACTTTACATCAGCAGAGCAATCATCTTATTCGAGAAATATTAGCAGGCCAAATATTAGGGCCAATTAAGCCCAATAGATATGCACCTGCTATTGGCCAATAACAAAATAATACCCAACTATTTGAAGAAACCCAAAAGCAAGGCACCATTTGAGACAAAGCAGGAGGAATATAAATTATACAACAACATTCAACATGTTACTGGCAAGAAGTTTCTGTGCACGCACCACAACCTAACTTTACAGAATGAAATGAGAACATCTGCCAACTTGTTGAAGTGTAAAATGAACGGAAGGAATGTGCCGTCTGTATTGGTGCAGTATAAAAGGGGATACATGCAACTCTGTAGCACTGCACTGCTGGCTCCACAAAAATACTGTGGACTGGTGCTGACCTGAGCTTGCTCCCCTCAACTTCACCTCCTCACTCCCAGGACCTACCTATGGGCTAGCCTGGTGTTGGAGCTTGGCTGGAATTCGTCAGGCCCCAATTGGCGGGCTGCACCGGGACACCTGTTTGGCACCTGCCGCTCGCCGCTTCCAATCAAATGAAGCCCGATGCCAAATTTGGATTGGGCTTCAGGCCAGCAATAGAGTTGCCAACGCTGGTTGGATGTATTCCTAGAGGTTTCATCACATGGCCTCTGGCCTCCAACCACCCCGCCCAATCAAAAAGCCTTTCTCTTCCCCCATCTCTAATATTTTTAGAACTAATAAGTGAAAGTGTTTAAAGAAAATGAAACAAACGTACAATTTTCTTTTAATGCCCCAATGCTTTTTCTCCCAGGTTGCTCACAGCAGTGTCCAGGAGATTAATCTTTAATTCCTGGAGACTCCAGGGCAATCCTGGAGATTGGCATCCCAGACTAGTACACAGAGCAATTGCTCTTCGGACTTGCCGCCCATTTTGGATGCAAATCCAATCTCTCCCCCATTCTCATCCATTTTGGACCAAGAAAAGGATACAGGAGAGTATTTTAAATGGCGAAAAGTTAGGAATGGAGGCGGTCGAAAGAGATCGAGGGGTTCATGTACACAGATCACTAAAATGTAGTAGACAGGTACAAAAAAAAATCAAAAAGGCTAATGGAATATTAGTTTTTTAACTAGAGGGCTAGAATATAAAGAGGAGGAAGTTTTGCTACAGCTATAAAAAACCCTGGTTAGATTACATCTGGAACACTGTGTACGGTTCTGGGCACCGCACCTTATGAAGGATATATTGGCCTTGGATGGGGTGCAGCACAGATTCACCAGAATGATACCAGGGCTCCAAGAATTAGATTATGAGGAGAGATTACATAAACTAGGCTTGTATTCCCTGGAATATAGAAGATTAAGGGGTGATTTGATTGAAGTTTTTAGGATTTTGAAAGAAATTGATAGGATGGATAGAGAGAAACTTTTTCCACTGGTGGGGGAGTCTAGGACAAGGGGACATAACCTTAAAATCAGAGTCTGATCATTCAGGAGAAAAGTTAGGAAACACTTCTTCACACAAGGGGTGGGAGAAGTGTGGAACTCTCTCCCACAAAAAGCAGTAGATGCTAGCTCAATTAATCATTTTAAATCTGAGATAGATTTTTGCTAGCCAAGGGTATTAAGGAACATGGAGCCAAGGCAGGTGGATGGAGTTAGGACACAGCTCAGCCATGATCTCACTGAATGGCGGAACAGGCTCGAGGGGCTGAATGGTCTACTCCTGTTCCTATGTTCCTATTAAGTGCTATCCTGAAACATTGCAGACTTCAAATGCATGAATGCCATAGTGGCACTGAATGAAAGGAAAGAGAGTTTAAAATTTGCTCTTACAACTCTATAGTGGTTGGCTTCCTCTTACGACAGATAAAAAGTTTTACCAAAACAGGGTTTTGCTTTAAACAATCCTGGTGTGTGCATAGCTCCTCGATATTGCACTGAACTAAAGTCAGATTTACATGAAAGGAATTAAGCAACACAGATAAATATAAGGAACTCCAGAAGGCTAAATAATGACAAGGAATCCACTTAAAAATACATTTTGGCAACATTAAATCAACAGTTTAAATGAATCACTTATGCCAGGAATATACAGAAGATTTTATTTTGCTCTGATCTGGAATCCATCAGAAGTATTTTGCTTTTATGTACTCTTATAAACACTTTCACCCATCTGTTCATACTTTTATGGAGAGTTTGGCCCTTAACTGTCAGCCAGTATTTTACAGTGCATCTAGCTTTTGCAGTGAATTCTCTGTTGGAGAGACCGAGGTACAATTGCATTTTAAATAGAGCATCAGAAAGGGCTTATAGTTCATCCAGAACTCTGCTGCCCATACCCTATGCTCTCCCATTACCCCAGTCATTGACTTACATTAGCTCCCAGTGTCTGAACACCTCAAATTTTAAATATTATATTCTTATCCTCATTTTTAAACCCCTTCATGGCCATGCCTCTCCCTATCTCTGTAACCTCCTCCAGCCCTACAATGACCCATTCCCCCCAAGCTCTCCATTCATGTGACTCTGGCCTCTTGTGAATCCATCTCCCTTCTCTCCACCATTGGTGGCCATATCTTCAGCTGCCTAGGCCCCATGCTCTGGAATCCCATCCTTGAACCCCTTCATCTCTCCATCTCCCTCCTCCCCTTAAGACCCTACTTAAAACTCACTTCTTTGACCAAGTCTTTGGTGAGCCCTCCTAATCTCCCTTTTAATGGCTCAATGTCCATTCCTTTACCTTCTTGGATCGCAAAACCAGTGTTGCAATTTTAATTTGGTAGACCAGATTTTGAAAGGCAACTTCATAATTTTACCACAGAAGACATCATCACAATAAAGAAAGGATAAGGGGAAGCCTTTCTTTCCCAGGATTATGTGAATCGATGTAAAGTAATAGTAAATCAGAACTTTCCTCTTAGGTAAGTGGTAGGTGGTAACTTTACTCTCTCTACCCAATTTAGGATATTTTAAATCTATTTACTTTTAATCTATATAGCAGTAACTTTATATAGTTCAGTTTCAGTAGTCAGTTAGTGTATTTTTGCTTAAAGATAAACATAAGAACCTAAATTGAAATACAGTTAAAACACTGCAGGTACATCTAAAAGTGGTAAGTGACCTCTGACCTAGAAGTTTTCAGAGTATGCAACTGAATTTAATTATAGTACTATAGTACACTCCTAGAAGTATCTCAGTGTGACCTTTCTACCTGTCCCCGGTGTTGAGAAGGATAGGCCTGGCCATGCTGCCACGGAACGCTCCGTCCAGTTGGACCGTTCCACCCCACCTGTCCTTCGTGGAAAAGTTTGTGCAGAAAAACACCTTTGACCACAAGGCGATCAGCAAGTGGTCCGCACGTAACGTCCTCGAGACCCTGAGGGAAAAGGAGATGGTGGATCCTGTCGGTTGGTTCCCCAAGCAGACTGTCAATGTCATTTGGCAGAACGCCTCATCGCCAGAGCTTTCAAACAAGCACCAAGACCTGGCTTGGCTGGTGGTAAGAAGGGCCCTTCCCGTCAGATCCTTCATGCACTCCCGGACTCTCAGCGCCACTGCGCGCTGTCCCAGAGGAGGCTGCGGTGGAGACGAGACCGTCAGCCATCTCCTTCTGGAATGTGCCTTTGCAAAGAAGGTCTGGAGAGAGATGCGGTGGTATCTGTCCAGGTTCGTCCCGAGCAGTTCCGTAACACAGGATTCTGTGCTCTACGGGCTGTTCCCGGGGACGCACACTGGGACGGACATCAGCTGCTGCTGGAAGACCATCAACTCGGTGAAAGACGCCCTTTGGTCTGCCCGAAACTTGCTGGTCTTCCAGTACAAGGAGCTGTCGTCGACCGAGTGTTGCAGACTGGCACATTTCAAGGTCCAGGACTACGTGCTGAGGGACGCACTGAGGATGGGCGCGGCCGCCGCAAAGGCTCTGTGGCGAAAGGCAACTGTTTAGAGCCTTCCCGCCATTGTATACCGAGGGGCTGCAATCAGGGAAAAACCCCCTCGGACAGAATGTAAAATTCAAAATTGATGTAATGTACCCGCAATAAATCTGCAATGAATCTGTAATGAATCACCTGTATTGATTGTGATGCAATGAGGCACCCCAGAGTGTCATGAACTGTAATGATGTCCAATGTATTTCATTGAACTGTACTTGATGTAACCTGCAAATTGCACAATCGATATTGTGTATGTTTGGAATGTGATATGAGAACTGTATTGTATGAACTGCTGCAAATTTTATGAATAAAGTATATTTTTTGAAAAAAAAATCTCAGTGTGACCCCTAGTAATCCAAAGAGACGTGATAGCATTTGTCATCATACCTTGTTAATTGTTTGGTCACAGATTCCTTCCTGTTGCTCATCATGGGGGACAATTTCTTCTGTGCATTATGTATAACAAAATCATAAACCCATTTATAAATAACTTGTTTATGATTTTACTACATATAGCACACAGAAGAAATCTTCACCCTCCTCCTCCGCTCCCTTAATTTTTTCACATGAACCAAATCACTCTTATCAGTCAGGAACAGATATAATTACATTTCACTGTATTCATGACCTATCACAATTGCAGTACTGTAGTTATACAGCACCAGTTATAGTCACACCGATGGACTGTTAAAGTAGAGTGTAAGGACAAGTGTAGAGAGTGCACTGTACGATATGTCATAACTTTGAGGACACTCAAGTTTTAGAATCAGCAGGATTAACCAATGCTATTCTGGTCTTGAGTGGATGTCGGTATCTTCTTCAAGGAGACAACGATAAAACTATTGCAATCAGTTTTGTTAATACCTCTATCAATGATTAGCCAAACCAATGTAACTTAACTCTTTATTTTGTCAGTTATAAAATGACTTCTCCTAAGTGGAAGCTTATAATGGATTGGAATGAATAGTCAACATGAAGTCAGCATGTGTGATCATCGATAACCTATGGTGGTCCCATCTTATTCCATTTTGAGGTTAAAGATCTTTGCTTTCCATCTGAATGATTCGGTGTGTGGAGATTTTTAAAAACTCCCCCTGCATTTATATTCATGGAAACTTTTCATTATAATACAGATTATTCAAAACTCAGTTTTGCCATCAAGTTAAAACTGTAAATAAAGGCTTTCCCATTGGAAAGGAGAGAGGGAAAATCAGAGAAGACATCCCAGGCCACTTTTGTACTCTTATTTCTAGCTGGTTACAGAAAACACTGGCATAATACCAGGAACAGATTCCTTTTCACCCTTAATGCAAATGATATGATGCTTAAGGGTACCCAGATGGGATAGATAATATGTGTGTGTGTGTGTGTGTGTCAGGGGTGAATATAATATCCAAATGCCAGTAAGAAGTGCAATAACAATCATTTGCATCACTTGTGGGGCAGTATTCTACTTGCACAACACATTTAGAAAAATAAACAACTGAAATGTAACTTTCAAGTTTCAAAAAATACATATCTGCCATTTTTCCATTTTGATCCAGATTGTTTCAAGTAATGTTTAGGGTAACACTGTTTGTTCGACAACAAGCTTTAAAAAACTCCTCACTTGCCTCTGAATGTTCCACTTGTGTGGAGATTGCATACAATGTTTTCCAGAGTAACACAAGACGACATTTTAATTTTACAGTGTGTAGTAATCCAGGTGACGTCACATTGGAGAGGAGTGCTGGAGTCTGTTGGATTCCTCACCCCACACCGGGATTTCCATCTATTGTGGACCAAGGAACACGAAACCTCAGACATTCACAGTGTGAAAGAGTTGGTTTTTCCTGAAAGAGGATTCACAGGTGATGTGACAGTTGGCAGGGGTTGTCCATCTGTCCATGACAGTATTGGTAGGAGTGACCACCGCACAGTCCTCGTGGAGATGAAATCCCGTCTTCGCACTGAGGACACCATCCAACGTGTTGTGTGGCACTACCACCGTGCTAAATGGGATAGATTCAGAACGGATCTAGCAGCTCAAAACTGGGCATCCATGAGGCGCTGTGGGCCATCAGCAGCAGCAGAATTGTATTCCAGCACAATCTGTAACCTCATGGCCCGGCATATTCCTCACTCTACCATTACCAACAAGCCAGGGGATCAACCCTGGTTCAATGAGGAGTGTAGAAGAGCATGCCAGGAGCAGCACCAGGCGTACCTAAAAATGAGGTGCCAACCTGGTGAAGCTACAACTCAGGACTACATGCATGCTAAACAGCGGAAGCAACATGCTATAGACAGAGCTAAGCGATTCCACAACCAACGGATCAGATCAAAGCTCTGCAGTCCTGCCACATCCAGTCGTGAATGGTGGTGGACAATTAAACAACTAACGGGAGGAGGAGGCTCTGCAAACATCCCCATTCTCAATGATGGCGGAGTCCAGCACGTGAGTGCAAAAGACAAGGCTGAAGCGTTTGCAACCATCTTCAGCCAGAAGTGCCAAGTGGATAATCCATCTCAGCCTCCTCCCGATATCCCCACCATCACGGAAGCCAGTCTTCGGCCAATTCGATTCACTCCACGTGATATCAAGAAACGGCTGAGTGCACTGGATACAGCAAAGGCTATGGGCCCTGACAACATCCCAGCTGTAGTGCTGAAGACTTGTGCTCCAGAACTAGCTGCGCCTCTAGCCAAGCTGTTCCAATACAGCTGCAACACTGGCATCCACCCGACAATGTGGAAAATTGCCCAGGTATGTCCTGTCCACAAAAAGCAGGACAAATCCAATCTGGCCAATTACCGCCCCATCAGTCTACTCTCAATCATCAGCAAAGTGATGGAAGGTGTCGTCGACAGTGCTATCAAGCGGCACTTACTCACCAATAACCTGCTCACCGATGCTCAGTTTGGGTTCCGCCAGGACCACTCGGCTCCAGACCTCATTACAGCCTTGGTCCAAACATGGACAAAAGAGCTGAATTCCAGAGGTGAGGTGAGAGTGACTGCCCTTGATGTCAAGGCAGCATTTGACCGAGAGTGGCACCAAGGAGCCCTCGTAAAATTGAAGTCAATGGGAATCAGGGGGAAAACTCTCCAGTGGCTGGAGTCATACCTAGCACAAAGGAAGATGGTAGTGGTTGTTGGAGGCCAATCATCTCAGCCCCAGGGCATTGCTGCAGGAGTTCCTCAGGGCAGTGTCCTAGGCCCAACCATCTTCAGCTGCTTCATCAATGACCTTCCCTCCATCATAAGGTCAGAAATGGGGATGTTCGCTGATGACTGCACAGTGTTCAGTTCCATTCGCAACCCCTCAGATAATGAAGCAGTCCGAGCCTGCATGCAGCAAGACCTGGACAACATCCAGGCTTGGGCTGATAAGTGGCAAGTAACATTCGCGCCAGATAAGTGCCAGGCAATGACCATCACCAACAAGAGAGAGTCTAACCACCTCCCCTTGACATTCAACGGCATTACCATCGCCGAATCCCCCACCATCAACATCCTGGGGGTCACCATTGACCAGAAACTTAACTGGACCAGCCATATAAATACTGTGGCTACGAGAGCAGGTCAGAGGCTGGGTATTCTGCAGCGAGTGACTCACCTCCTGACTCCCCAAAGCCTTTCCACCATCTACAAGGCACAAGTCAGGAGTGTGATGGAATACTCTCCACTTGCCTGGATGAGTGCAGCTCCAACAACACTCAAGAAGCTCGACACCATCCAAGATAAAGCAGCCCGCTTGATTGGCACCCCATCCACCACCCTAAACATTCACTCCCTTCACCACCGGCGCACTGTGGCTGCAGTGTGCACCATCCACAGGATGCACTGCAGCAACTCGCCAAGGCTTCTTCGACAGCACCTCCCAAACCCGCGACCTCTACCACCTCGAAGGACAAGGGCAGCAGGCGCATGGGAACAACACCACCTGCACATTCCCCTCCAAGTCACACACCATCCCGACTTGGAAATATATCGCCGTTCCTTCATTGTCGCTGGGTCAAAATCCTGGAACTCCCTTCCTAACAGCACTGTGGGAGAACCGTCACCACACGGACTGCAGCGGTTCAAGAAGGCGGCTCACCACCACCTTCTCGAGGGCAATTAGGGATGGGCAATAAATGCCGGCCTTGCCAGCGACGCCCACATCCCGTGAACGAATAAAAAAAAAACAAAAAAAAAACTACTATATGAAACCACAGATAGACAGTGTCTCACTGCTGCATCGAACCTGGAGTACAGAGTAATCAGCTATTGTGAGGAAGTTGGTGGAATAACTACTCTTTGTGATCTGGGGCAGCAGCTTATTGGGTCACAAGACAGTCGGTGACAACTTGGTGCATAGGACCTGAGGACGGAAGTGGCAGGTTGCTCGAAAATTGAGACAGGGAGAGGCAGGCTAATATTGAATACGAGGAAGGGAGTGGCATGTGCCAAGTGAAATCTATGATGTGGAGATGCCGGTGATGGACTGGGGTTGACAATTGTAAACAATTTTACAACACCAAGTTATAGTCCAACAATTTTATTTGAAAATCACAAGCTTTTGGAGGCTTCCTCCTTCCTCAGGTGAATGTGGAAATGAAATCCTCGAACCTTTCGCATTTATAAATCACAGAACAATACCTGGTGATTACAGATAGTCTTTCCAACTGCCCGTTGCCAAGTGTGTTAATCCGCCCTTGCGATCCTCTGTGTAAGGCATCTTTCGATGTATTTTTTTCTACGAGTTGCACAGAAATGTAAAGTTTTGTTGCTGTGATACTCTCGTCTAAAAAAAAATTAAAATTCTTGGATTTGGCAACAACCTTATCAACAAGGTCTCGTGTTGCTTTACAGTCACTTTCATAAAAATGAAACATAATTTTTGGCAGAAAGTTAAAGCCTTCACAATCCTCAACTTTTCTGGTTTCCCTCCTCCTTGGAAGTGGTTTTTAGGGTTGACATTTTAAATATACAACGAAATGATGTTTCGTTTTTATGGAAATGACGACAGTGCGATAAACCACCCGATTAATGTCAACTATAAACAACAACAACTTGCATTTATATAGCGCCTTAGCACGGGTAAAACATCCTAAGGCACTTTACAGGAGCGTAATCAGACAAAAATTGACACTGAGCCAAAGGAGGAGACATTAGAACAGAAAAGAGATAGTTTTTAAGGAGCATCTCCAAGGATGGAGACAGAGGTGGAGAGATTTGGGGAGGGAATTCCAGAGCTTAGGGTCGAGACGGCTGAAGGCATTGCTGCTAATGGAGGAATGAAGGAAGTGAGGAATGGACAAGAGGCCAGAACTGGAGAAACACAGAGTTCAGAGGGATGTAGGGCAGAGATAAGGAGGGGTGAGGCCAAGGAGGGATTTGAACACAAGAATGAGAAAATTTAAAATACTAGTGTGTTAGTGGTTATTAGCTGTGGGCAGCTTACAGTGATTGCTGTGTAGAATCTGGTGAGGTGGCTCCAGCATCCACCCTATACCATACTCAGAGGACTATCGGTCCTCAATGCAGAGAAAGGCAGAAATCTGGCTTTATTTTATTTTAGCATAGCATGTGTCAATGAAAATGTAAGTTGGACACTTGGGGGTTCTGTATTAAACCATAAAGTCGTGTCTCAGTCATTTTGCTGACAATCTTCGTTGGTTAAACATTTATAATTGCATTTGAAAATGTCCTGATTGTTGAGTAATAATGAGATAGGCAGCCAAAGGAATTCTGGTTATTCAGTAAACTGCTACTGGGGCCAATGACACGGTAAAAATAAAAGCAATTAAGCTTTGCTGATATAGTATTGATCCTTGGATGCAAGAACGTTACAACGACTTGTAGCTCGGATTCTGCCAAAAAAAATCCAACACGCAAACTGAACTGTTCAGGTGAATGGTTTTACCAAAATGTTAGTTTCTGTGCAGAGAAATAGTTACAAGTGAGATATGGTCTAATTAGAAATGCCAGTTTATTTAAGACTGTGCGAGGTGAAGTACAGTGAATGAGAAGATCAGGTCACACGGGCCATAGTCAAACCAATGCAATTTTTATGATCATATAATTTGATGAGGGGGCATGTTGCTTTTTAACCTCGGCATTCGGTCAGATTCAATCGTGGGAAATCTAACCCCGGACTTTCAGTCTCCTCCCACTCTCCATGTGTTGCGGTTGTGTCGCGGGAAGGACACAATTCCTTTAGTGAGTTCGCTGCAGAGTGAAGCCTGAAAGGAAGTTTTCCGCAGACCTCAATTGTCCAAAGGGAGAAAATCAGCAATTGTAGAACACGGACGTTTGGATGTTACGTCAGTCTGAAGATTTTATTAATATTACTCACTTACTGTCCACTCTACAAAAAACAAAGGTATGTTTTGTCTCCAGTATTTAGAAATAATTATTTGAAAAAAATCTAAGAACAAATGTTGGATCATCGTAGAATCTTACAGCACAGAAGGAGGCCATTCGGCCCTTCATGCCTGTGCCGGCTCTTTGAAAGAGCTGTCCAATTTAATCCCACACCCCAACTTTTTCCCCATAACCCTACAAATTATTCCTCTTCAAGTACACGTCCAATTGCCTTTTGAAAGTTCCTATGGAATCTGCTTCTTCCACACTTTCAGACAGTGCATTCCAGATCATCATACCCCTCTGGGTGAAAAAAATTCTCCTAATTTCCCCTCTAGTTCTTTTGCCAATTATTTTAAATCTGTGACCCACTTGCCAGAGGAAACAGTTTCTTTCTACTTGCTCTATCTCACCCCCTCATAATTTTGAATACCTCTATTAGGTCTCCCCTTAACCTTCTTTGCTCTTAGGAGAACATTCACAGCCAGCTTCTTCAATCTCGCCACATAACTGAAGCCCCGTGTTCCTGGTATCATCCTGGTAAAGCTCCTCTGCACCCTCTCCAAGGTCTTGACATCCTTCCAAAAGTGTAGCGCCCAGAATTGTACACGATACTCCAGCTGAGGCCTAACCAGTGATTTGTAAAGGTTTAGCATGACTACTTGTTTTTGTATTCAATGCCCCTATTTACAAAGCCAAGTATCCCATACACTTTCTTAACTGCCTTATCAACATGTCCTGCCACTGTCAAAACTTTGTGACTATGCACCCCCAGGTCTCTCTGCTATGCACCCCCTTCAAAATAGTACCATTTAGATTATAATGACTCTCCATGTTATTCCTCCCAAAGTGCATCATTCCACACTTATCGGCATTAAATTGCATCTGCCAGTCTGTCTATGTCCTCCTGCAGTCTGCTACTATCCTGCTCACTATTTGCTACGTTGCCAAGTTTTGTATCATCCGCAAACTTCAAAATTGGACTCCCTATACCCAAATCCTGGTCATGTTTATAAAAGATTTTTGGATTCCCTTTTATGTTATCAGCTAATCTTTTCTCATACTCTTTGCCCTTCTTATATCCTTTTTCAAATTCCCCCTGCGCTCTCTGTATTCTGCCTGGTTTTCTACTGTATTCTGTACCTGACATTTGTCATAAACCTTCTTTTTCTGTCTTATTTTAACCTCTATTTATTTTCTCATCCAGGGAGCTCTAGCTTTGGATGCCCTATCATTCCTCCTTATGGGAATATGCTTCGTTTGTACCCAAACTATCTCTGCCTTGAAGGCCTGCCATTGCTCATTTACTGTTTTTTTGGCCAATCTTTGTTTCCAGTCCACCTGCGTTAGATCCCTTTTCAAATCACTGAAATTGCCTCTCTTCCAGATGGGTATTTTCACCGTTGATTTTTCTTTGTCCCTTTCTGTAACTTTTTAAAACCTAATTATATTATGATCACTATTACCGAGATGTTCTCCCACTGAAACACACTCCACCTGCCCTACTTCATTCCCTAGAACTAGATCCAGCACTGCTTTCTTCCTCATTGGGCTAGAAACAGACTGATTAAGAAAGTTCTCCTGTACACGTTTTAGGAATTCTTCATTGTCTTTGCCCTTTACACTGTTTTCCCCCACTCTATATTAGGGTAATTGAAGTCCCCTACTATTACTGTTCTATTATTTTTACATTTCTCTGAAATTTGCCGACAAATTTGCTCCTCTATCTCCTTCTCACTATTTGGAGGTAAATATAGTAAACACCCAGCAATGTAACAGCTGCTTTTTTTTTTATTCGTTCACGGGATGTGGGCGTCGCTGGCAAGGCCGGCATTTATTGCCCATCCCTAATTGCCCTTGAGAAGGTGGTGGTGAGCCGCCTTCTTGAACCGCTGCAGTCCGTGTGGTGACGTTTCTCCCACAATGCTGTTAGGAAGGGAGTTCCAGGATTTTGACCCAGCGTCAATGAAGGAGCGGCGATATATTTCCAAGTCGGGATGGTGTGTGACTTGGAGGGGAACGTGCAGGTGGTGTTGTTCCCATGCGCCTGCTGCCCTTGTCCTTCTAGGTGGTAGAGGTCGTGGGTTTGGGAGGTGCTGTCGAAGAAGCCTTGGCGAGTTGCTGCATTGCATCCTTTGGATGGTACACACTGCAGCCACAGTGCGCCGGTGGTGAAGGGAGTGAATGTTTAGGGTGGTGGATGGGGTGCCAATCAAGTGGGCTGCTTTATCTTGGATGGTGTCGAGCTTCTTGAGTGTTGTTGGAGCTGCACTCATCCAGGCAAGTGGAGAGTATTCCATCACACTCCTGACTTGTGCCTTGTAGATGGTGGAAAGGCTTTGGGAAGTCAGGAGGTGAGTCACTCGCTGCAGAATACCCAGCCTCTGACCTGCTCTCGTAGCCACAGTATTTATATGGCTGGTCCAGTTAAGTTTCTGGTCAATGGTGACCCCGAGGATGTTGATGGTGGGGGATTCGGCGATGGTAATGCCGTTGAATGTCAAGGGGAGGTGGTTAGACTCTCTCTTGTTGGAGATGGTCATTGCCTGGCACTTATCTGGCGCGAATGTTACTTGCCACTTATGAGCCCAAGCCTGGATGTTGTCCAGGTCTTGCTGCATGCAGGCTCGGACTGCTTCATTATCTGAGGGGTTGCGAATGGAACTGAACACTGTGCAGTCATCAGCGAACATCCCCATTTCTGACCTTATGATGGAGGGAAGGTCATTGATGAAGCAGCTGAAGATGGTTGGGCCAAGGACACTGCCCTGAGGAACTCCTGCAGCAATGCCCTGGGGCTGAGATGACTGGCCTCCAACAACCACTACCATCTTCCTTTGTGCCAGGTATGACTCCAGCCACTGGAGAGTTTTCCCCCTGATTCCCATTGACTTCAATTTTACTAGGGCTTCTTGGTGCCACACTCGGTCAAATGCTGCCTTGATGTCAAGGGCAGTCACTCTCACCTCACCTCTGGAATTCAGCTCTTTTGTCCATGTTTGGACCAAGGCTGTAATGAGGTCTGGAGCCGAGTGGTCCTGGCGGAACCCAAACTGAGCATCGGTGAGCAGGTTATTGGTGAGTAAGTGCCGCTTGATAGCACTGTCGACGACACCTTCCATCACTTTGCTGATGATTGAGAGTAGACTGATGGGGCGGTAATTGGCCGGATTGGATTTGTCCTGCTTTTTGTGGACAGGACATACCTGGGCAATTTTCCACATTGTCGGGTGGATGCCAGTGTTGTAGCTGTACTGGAACAGCTTGGCTAGAGGCGCAGCTAGTTCTGGAGCACAAGTCTTCAGCACTACAGCTGGGATGTTGTCGGGGCCCATAGCCTTTGCTGTATCCAGTGCACTGAGCCGTTTCTTGATATCACGTGGAGTGAATCGAATTGGCCGAAGACTGGCTTCCGTGATGGTGGGGATATCGGGAGGAGGCTGAGATGGATTATCCACTCGGCACTTCTGGCTGAAGATGGTTGCAAACGCTTCAGCCTTGTCTTTTGCACTCACGTGCTGGACTCCGCCATCATTGAGAATGGGGATGTTTGCAGAGCCTCCTCCTCCCGTTAGTTGTTTAATTGTCCACCACCATTCACGACTGGATGTGGCAGGACTGCAGAGCTTTGATCTGATCCGTTGGTTGTGGAATCGCTTAGCTCTGTCTATAGCATGTTGCTTCCGCTGTTTAGCATGCATGCAGTCCTGAGTTGTAGCTTCACCAGGTTGGCACCTCATTTTTAGGTACGCCTGGTGCTGCTCCTGGCATGCTCTTCTACACTCCTCATTGAACCAGGGTTGATCCCCTGGCTTGTTGGTAATGGTAGAGTGAGGAATATGCCGGGCCATGAGGTTACAGATTGTGCTGGAATACAATTCTGCTGCTGCTGATGGCCCACAGCGCCTCATGGATGCCCAGTTTTGAGCTGCTAGATCCGTTCTGAATCTATCCCATTTAGCACGGTGGTAGTGCCACACAACACGTTGGATGGTGTCCTCAGTGCGAAGACGGGATTTCATCTCCACGAGGACTGTGCGGTGGTCACTCCTACCAATACTGTCATGGACAGATGCATTTGCGACAGGTAGATTGGTGAGGACGAGGTCAAGTAAGTTTTTCCCTCGTGTTGGTTCGCTCACCACCTGCCGCAGGCCCAGTCTAGCAGCTATGTCCTTCAGGACTCGGCCAGCTCGGTCAGTAGTGGTGCTACCGAGCCACTCTTGGTGATGGACATTGAAGTCCCCCAACCAGAGTACATTTTGTGCCCTTGCTACCCTCAGTGCTTCCTCCAAGTGGTGTTCAACATGGAGGAGGACTGATTCATCAGCTGAGGGAGGACGGTAGGTGGTAATCAGCAGGAGGTTTCCTTGCCCATGTTTGACCTGATGCCATGAGATTTCATGGGGTCCAGAGTCAATGTTGAGGACTCCCAGGGCCACTCCCTCCTGACTGTATATCACTGTACCGCCACCTCTGGTGGGTCTGTCCTGCCGGTGGGACAGGACATACCCAGGGATGGTGATGGAAGAGTCTTGGACGTTGGCTGAAAGGTATGATTCTGTGAGTATGGCTATGTCAGGCTGTTGCTTGACTATACTGTGGGACAGCTCTCCCAATTTTGGCACAAGTCCCCAGATGTTAGTAAGGAGGACCTTGCAGGGTCGACTGGGCTTGGTGTTTTGCCGTTGTCGTGTCCGGTGCCTCGTGGTCCGATGCCGGGTGGTCCGTCCGGTTTTATTCTTATTATGACTTTTCGTAGCGAGATTTTACAACTGAGTGGCTTGCTAGGCCATTTCAGAGGGCAATTAAGAATCAACCACATTGCTGCGGGTCTGGAGTCACATGTCGGCCAGACCGGGTAAGGGCGGCAGGCTTCCTTCCCTAAAGGACATTAGTGAACCAGATGGGTTTTTACGACAATCCGGTCGTTTCATGGCCATCATTACTGATACTGGTATTTTAATTCCAGATTTTTATTTAATTAATTGAATTTAATTAATTAATTGAATTTAAATTCGCCAGCTGCCGTGGCGGGATTTGAACTCATGACTCTGGATTTTAGTCCAGGCCTCTGGATTACTAGCCCAGTAACAAAACCACTATGCTACCGTACCCGTTCCTTAACTCTAACCAATAGATTCTGTCTTTGAACCCTCTAGTGTATCATCCCTCTGTAGAACTGTCATATTATTCTTGATCAATACTGCCACATCTCTCCACCCCACCCTTCTTTTTTCCTTCCCTATCCCTCCTGAATACATTGTAACCAGGAATGTTTAGTTCCCATTCCTGCCCATGTTTAAACCAGGTCTTTGTTACAGCCACTATATCATAACCACATGTGGCAACTTGTGCCTGCAGCTCGTCAAACTTATTTGTAACACTCCTCACATTAACACACATGCATTCCTAAACCTTGCTGGTCTGCTTTGCTTTCTCCCTCCATCTAATTCCTGCTCTTTCTACGCTTCTTTATTCTGTTGCTGTTTGTCCCTTCTAATTTTCTGTACACATTGTCTCTCCTCTCTGCTGCTACATCCTGGTTCCCCTACCCCAGCCAAATTATTTTAAACCCTTCCCCACAGCACTAGTCAACCTATCTGTGAGGACAATGGTCCCAGCTCTATTCAGGTGCAACCCATCTGGCTTATACAGGTCCCTCCTGCCTCTGAACAGGTCCCAATGCCCCAGGAATCTGAAGCCCTCCCTCCTGCACCACTTCTCCAGCCATGCATTCACCTGCAGTAGCTTCCTGTTTCTGTACTCTCTAGCACGTGGCACAGGGAGTAATCCAGAGATTACCACCTTTGAGGTTCTGTTCTTTAGTCTTTTTCCTAGCTCATGAAACTCTTCCTGTAGGACCTCAACCCTTTTCCTAGCTGTGTCATTGGTTCCAACATGGACCAAGACTTCTGGCCGTTCCCCTTCTCCTCGCAGAATTTCCTGAACCCATTCAGTGATATCCTTTACCGTGGCACCAGGGAGGCAACACACAATTCAGGACTCAAATTGTCCTGTTTTTAGGGGGTAGGGAGGTGGAGTGCCAAATTTATTGTATTTACAGTATCATGATTCCATACGTGGTAATTTAACACTGGAGGTACATTAAAACGTCAGGTCAAAAAATGGGTTCAGTGACTTAAAACTAACTCAGCAAGCTGGAAATTATGACCTTGACCCCTATTAATTATAATGGCGCAATACAAACTCCACAGTTGTGACTAATAATTAAATGACTTTGACTCACATAACAAGTTGAAGCAGTTAAAATGCTTAAAAAGAGACCAGATGTATTAGGGACCGCTCTCAATCTCCAGTGCTCATCACAAAGCAGGGGAGGATGTTGTCGAATTGTTAAATACCATCTTCTGTATAAAGGAACATGGCTTGATGACCTATGAAGAACAGGAACCGTTATAAATCACTGTTTAGAACTCATCTGGAATATTGTGTCCAATTCTGGGCACTACTCTTTAATAGGAAGAATGTCAAGGCCTTTGAGAGGGTGCAGAGGAGATTTACGAGAACGGTCCACGGATGAGGGACTTCAGTTATGTGGAGAGACTACAGAAGCTGGGATTGTTCTCCTTAGAGCAGAGATGGTTAAGGGGAGATTTGATAGAGGTGTTCAAAAATGGTTTTGATAGAGTGAATAAGGAGAACTCTTTTCCACTGGCAGGAGGGTCAGCAACCAGAGGACACAGATTTAAGGGGGGGCAATTGCGGGTGCCTTGGGGGCAGGGGGGCTCCGAAAATCACGGAAATTCCGTTTGGGTTCGGAAGGCTGATCCAACCCGCCGACTTCTGAGTTTCCCAGAGACCCACCTGTGTGCGCGTGGGTGACCCGAGAATGGAAATCCCGCCGACTTCAATTAAAGCCGGCAGGATGACAGTTAAAGAGCCAAATGTAACTCATTGAGTTACCTGTGACAGGTGAAGTGATTAGAACAATTTTTAACTTACCTGGGGGGCTTGCCTTGCCCACCGCTTCTGATTCACGCCAGGCGTGAAGGGCCGAATCAGGGAACAAGAAACTAAATAAATTATATAAAAAACCTTGGAAGAAAGTGAAAACACTAAATGAATCCACCTTTGAAATCTGCTCCGATGTCCGATATCTCCCTCTCTGATATCCCATTCTTCACCCACCCCCCATCCCCCCATTGTCCTCCCGATCTTCCCCGATCTTCACCTCTCCCCTCCAATCTGCCCCTCTCCCCCACCCCGGTCTTCCAATCCAGCGCCAGATGACGTCTCGCTCACTCTCTCTTTCTTGCCCTCCCCACCCCCCGCGTTGCAGCTCCTGACGGCAGCCAGTCTGTCGATCAGGCTGGCTGCTGGGTGCGAAACCCGGAGAGGACGTTAATCATCAGCAATCAACATGCAATCGCATCGGAAACGGTAAGTTTTGTTCATGTGGGTTTGCCACGCGCACCTTCACCCCCCTCCCCCCCGCTGCCAACCCGCCACCATTGCAAAATCGAGCCCAAGTAATTGGCAAAAGATCCGGAGGGGGGATGAGGAGAATTTTGTTTACGCAGTGGGTTGTGATCTGAAATGCACTGCCTGAAAGGGTGGTGGAAGCAAATTCAACTGTTATTTTCAAAAGGGAATTGGATATATACTTGAAGAGGAAAGATTTGCAGGGGTATGGGGAAAGAGCAGGGTAGTGGGACTAATTGGATAGCTCTTTCAAAGAGCCGACACAGGCAGGATGGGCTGAATAGCCTCCTTCTGTGCTGTATGATTCTATGAGAAAGCGGGTTCACTGACAACAGTTGTTAGACAGTTGAGAGATAGAATCATTTGGCACTTTTCACAAATGAATATAGTATTATTTGGAAGTCTCAGCCCATCAAAGATCCTTCTTTAGCTCCCGCCATTTCAGCCCCTCATCCAAGAGCCTGCTCAGCCTTTTAACTGCATGGAGCTACTTAAATAGGAAAGTTGCACCCTTGCTCTATCCCCTTCCCGAATATTCTGGACTCTCCGGTCTATCTGCCACCCCTGCTGTTGGAACACCTTCCCGTATCTCATCAGCATTACTTAAATTAGCTGACCCTCGAATTTCTGACGGAGGCAGCTTCCCCCAGCTTCAGTGGGTGTAAGTCCCACTCCACCACACTCACACTGGCAGAGAGGGGCCTCAGGAATCTCCAGCCCATCATAATGAGCCCTCAGCACCCACATCACAAAACAGGAAATCTGCTTGTTACAGTCCCCTTCCATGTACATTCTCTGGGAGCAGAAGCAGCCATCAGAGTGGAAGTGACTAATAGTAGAATTACATGGTCATAAAAACTGACCTTTGAGTCACTGGAAAGTTTTGAAGCAATTTGAAGGATACATGAAAGTGGGATTGATGGTTTGGGAGGTGTCATTAACCTCATGGTTACAACGGAGTTGGAGGTCACATTTTTGACTTTGTTCCTGTTAGTTTTACACAGATTAGTCAAGACCCTTGCTCCCCATGAATTTGATACATATTAATGTTCCTACCTGCTGAAATATATATCGTACTATTAGAACGGTATGTCAGTGAACCATACAATGGGGCAGTATGGATAATGTGCTAATATAAGAACACATTCCACTATTACTTTGATCTATGTGTCATGAGAAGGACACAATAATTGAATTTGCTTTGTGTTGATGTCTTTCAAAGTATCCTAAAGAAGGCACTAGTTTAATTTTATCAATGTGAGGTATGAATTCTTCCACATATTTTGGCAGCACCATAGTAAAGTATTTTTTTTAAAGCAGTGAATCTCCCTTGGTGTTACTTATGATAAGTTGGGGCATACTCTATTTTATAAGGATAGAAGCATTGAGGTGTAATGCACAGTGCTTTATTATTAATTTATTCTACTGCTAATGTGCAGCTATGTGTAACTGGCATATTATTTTAAGGCCACGCGATATAATTTCTGTGCCTTCCTAAGGTCAGTTAGAAGTTAATTGCTCTTAACAATTAGAGTTTCAAAGAAAACAGCAGGAAACGACTGGCTCTCTTTCCTTTTAGTTTTTTTTAAAAGTGTGAAGTTGAAATTTGTATATGCGACACCTGCAGTGTGATGGACGTCTTTCAAATCTTTATATATTTCACTTTCGACATGTGTAAATATCTCTGTTGCAGCATTCACAAAGGACACAACCCATGTAAACAAGAGAAAAGATGGCAATCCTGAAAGTGAATTTTAAAATACATCCGGCTGTGCTAGCAATACCCTGTAAATCTCTTTCATCTGAAAGGAAAGCTATGTTGTGTTTCGCACGTTGACATATAAAAGTTAATTACATAAAGTATTTTAGTGCATTAATCTAAAATCTGGATTTTCTCCTATTACTTCCTATGGAAACAAAGGCTGGGTAATTAAATACAATAGTGGCTTGTTGTAACACAGTGTTTAGTACAAGCCAGAGAGTACAAAGGACAGATTGTCCCACAAAACCATTATCAAAACAAATGTATACAGCATCCAGATTTATGAGTAACATTGTAAAATCTTGCACCCAATATTGAATTATTTTAGCCAATTGTTTAAAATGCACAGGTTATAAATAGTGGCATTAATTGTGACTTTGGCACTTATTTCAGTACTTAACTAATCCTTAAATACTAAAATATGAAAACTGTAAATACTTAACTGTGCAAAATACTTAGCTGTACAAAAGTCTAAATTCCCAGTTTTCTATGATCTATGTTTTAAATTAAAAGGAACTTGCTTAACTGAATTTATTCACTATCTCAAAGTAAATGTAGACGTTTTGTGGAATTCAGATTGTTTATTATCCTTTTGTCTTGTGAACTTCAGCAGAGTTTGGTCTTTAATAGAAATGGGAAGGAGACCGGTCTCCTGACTCAAAGTTCAGGCCTCTCCTGTTTAGTGTATAATATTGGTAAATGTCTGATTCAAGTCCTGATTGCTGAATCTAAGGTTCTCTTGGAAAACTAAATGATGCAAACTCAATCAGTGCACTTAAAATCTGAGTTGCCTTTGACTCATCTCTGTCTCGCTCCAGAACGAACTCCGAGTTTGGAAGTTCACTGGGCTTTAAGTAAGGATGCAGGCTTCAGTCCTGAACTCTATGCTCCATAAAACACGGCTGCCATCTCCCGTGTCTATTCTTTTCCGTGGCCAGTTGACAGTCCCGGCACATGGTTTTGCCTTGGTAGTTATGTGAGGATTGGCTGAAGAGTTTTGAAAACAAATTACTCCTGCATGCATGTGATTGTTTTATTTTAAACTGCACGAGGGTGCAAGCTGGCCACAAAATTCTCCCTATGGCCTGTATTAAAAAGTGCCATAGAATAAATGGGTAGCTTTCAGAGCTGACAAGTAGAAGGATATAATTGAAAGGGAATTTTTAATACCAAATGGTTCAATTGTACTTAAGAACTGATATGATATTTTATTCTAATATGTGCCAGTTTAGTGCAGTTGATAGCACTCTCACCTCTGGGTCAATGACTTGTGGCTTCATGTCCCACAGCAGGATTTGAGTGCACAATCTAGACTGGCAATCCAATGCAGGCCTGAAGAAGTAGTGTATTGTCAGAGATGCTGCCCTTTGAACAAGTCTTTAAGCCAAGGTGGAGGTTCAATATCCCATGGCACTGTTTGAAGAGGAGGGAATACTCCCTGTGTCCTAGCCAACACATCTCCCTCAACCTACATCACAAAAAAAGATAAACTGACCATTCATCTCATTGCTGTTTATGGGGTGTTGGTATGCAAATTAGTTTAACAACAAATTATCTTATTAGTGCTTTATTTACCAAGAAATTATAGTTTTGGTTCATATGTTTACCAATAGATTACGATAATGCTTCATTGGTTTATCAAAAGTTACAGCTTTAGCTAAATAAATTTATCAGCCGGCTATGGCTTTGGTTCATACCCATCTCTCCATTACTTTGATTAAATACATCACTTTTTTATTATGAGAAGGATTGCGGGATATATACGAATTTCTGAGATTGAGATCCATTTTATCTTTTTTCCTACAGGTCTCGATACACTGGAGTTTGCACATTCTGTGCGATTAAGAAAAAATGTATGGGTTGAAGAGAGAGCCTTTTGGTTGGCTCATTCTATGTGTGCTGCTGCAAGGTAAAGACTGCTGAATACTTGAAGAGGGGGGTGTTCTGAAACATTTAACAACAATTTACATCTATATACTGTGCCTCATATGGAAATGATATCTTAGAGTAGCTTACAGGTGCAGAGGAATCATAGAAATCATAGAATATTTACAGCACACAAGGAGACCATTTGGCCCATTGTGTCCGCGCAGGCCGAAAATGAGCCTAATCCCACTTTCCAGCACTTGGTCCGTAGCCATGTAGGTTACAGCACTTCAAATACACATCCAGATACTTTTTAAATGAGTTGAGGGTTTCTGCCTCTACCACCCTTTCAGGCAGTGAGTTCCAGACCCCCACCACTCTCTGGGTGAAAAAAGTTTTCCTCAGCTCCCCTTTAATCCTTCTACCAATCACTTTCAATCTATTCTCCCTGGTTATTGACCCCTCTGCCAAGGGAAATAGGTCCTTCCTATCCACTCTATCTAGGCCCCTCATAATTTTGTACATCTCGAATCACCCCTCAGCCTCCTCTGTTCCAAGGAAAACAACCCCAGCCTATCCAATCTTTCCTCATAGCTAAAATTCTCCAGTCCTGGCAAAATCCTCATAAATCTCTTCTGTACCCTCTCCAGTGCAATCACATCTTTCCTGTAATGTGGTGACCAGAACTGTGCGCAGTACTCAAGCTGTGGCCTAACTAGTGTTTTATACAGTCCCAACATAACCTCCCTGCTCTTATATTCTATGCCTCAGCTAATAAAGGAAAATATTCCATATGCCTTCTTAACCACCTTATCTACCTGTCCTGCTACCTTCAGGGATCTGTGGACATGCACTCCAAGGTCCCTCACTTCCTCTACACCTCTCAGTATCCTCCCATTTATTGTGTATTCCCTTGCCTTGTTTGCCCTCCCCAAATGCATTACCTCACATTTCTCTGGATTAAATTCCATTTGCCACTTTTCTTCCTGCAGGCTATGGCTTTCCTCCTCACTATCAACCACATGGCCAATTTTTGTATCATCTGCAAACTTTTTAATCATGCCCCCTATATTTAAGTCCAAATCATTAATATATATCACAAAAAGCAAGATACCTAGTACTGAGCCCCGCGGAACCCCACTGGAAACATCCTTCCAGTCACAAAAACACCCGTCAACCATTACCCATTGCTTCCTACCACTGAGCCAATTTTGGATCCAACTTGCCACTTTCCCTTGGCTTGTACTTTTTTGACCAGTCTGCCATGTGGGACCTTGTCAAAGACCTTGCTAAAATCCATGTAGACTACATCAAATGCACTACCCTCATCTACTGTCCTTGTTACCTCCTCAAAAAATTCAATCAAGTTAGTCAGACATGACCTTCCCTTAACAAATTCATGCTGACTGTCCTTGATTACTCCGTGCCTTTCTAAGTGACGGTTTATCCTGTCCTCAGAATTGATTCCAATAATTTGCTCACCATCGATATTAGACTGATTGGCCTGTAATTACTCAGTCTATCCCTCGCTCCCTTTTTAAATAACGGTACAACGTTAGCAGTCCTCCAATCCTCCGGCACCACGCCTGTATCCAGTGAGGATTGGAAAATGATGCTCAGAGCCTGCATTATTTCCTCCCTTGCTTCTTTTAACAGCCTGGAATACATTTCATCCGGCCCTGGTGATTTATCTACTTTCAAAGATGCTAATCCCCTCAATACTTCCTCTCTCACTATGTTTATCCCATTCAATATTTCACACTCCTCCTCCTTAACTACAATGTCTGTATCGTCCCTCTCTTTTGTGAAGACAGACGCAAATTATTCATTAAGAACCATACCAACATCTTCCGCCTCCACACGTAGGTTATCTTTTTTAGTCTCAAATAAGCCCTACTCTTTCCTTAGTTATCCTCTAGCTCTTAACATATTTATAAAACATCTTTGGGTTTTCCTTGATTTTACTTGTCAGTATTTTTTTCATGCCCTCTCTTTGCTTTCCTAATTTCCTTTTTATTTTCACCCCTGCACTTTCTATACTCCTCTGGGCTTTCTGTAGAATTGAGTTCTCGATGTCTGACATAAGCTTTCCTTTTCTGCCTTATCTTACCCTGTATGTTCCTTGACATCCAGGGGACTCCAGTCCCACCCTTTATCTTTGTGGGAATATGTTTACTCTGAACCCCTTGAATCTTCCCCTTGAATGCCTCCCACTGCTCTGACATTGTTTTACCTTCAAGTAGCTGTTTCGAGTCCATTTTTGCTAAATCACTTCTCAGCTTAGTAAGATTGGCCTTTCCCCAGTTGAGAACTTTAACTCCTGTTCTATCTTTGTCCTTTTCCATAACTATGCTAAAACTAACTGAATTATGATCACTACCACCAAAATGCTCTCCCACTGCTACTCCTTCTACCTGCCCAGCTTCATTTCCTAAAACTAAATCCAGAACTGCCCCCTGTCTTGTTGGGCTAAAAAAGTTCTCCTGAATGCAATTGAAGAATTTTGCGCCCTCTATACCCTTCACACTGTATCCCAGTTAATATTAGGGTAGTTGAAATCCCCTACTGTTACTGCCCTATTGTTTTTGCACTTCTCAGAAATTTGCCCACATATTTGCTCTTCTATCTCCCTCTGACTGTTTGGGGGTCTATAGGGCACTCCCAGTAGTGTGACTGCCCCTTTTTTGTTCCTTAGCTCAACCCATATGGCCTCATTTGATGATCCTTCCAACATATCATCCCTCCTCACAGTTGTAATTGTTTATTTAACCAAAATTGCCACCCCATCCTCCTTTTTTATCCCCCTCTCTATCTTGTCTGAAAGCATTGTAACCAGGAACGTTGAGCTGCCATTCCTGCCCCTCTTTAAGCCATGTTTCTGTAATAGCTAAGATATCGTACTGCCATGTGTCTATCTGTGCTCTCAGCTCATCTGCCTTATTCACTTGCATTGAGGTATATACCTTTAAGCATTGCCAAACTCCCTTGTTGTTTATTTTCTAACCTTTGTTTCCTCTGCCTTCCAAACTCACTTACTAATTTTCTGCCTTCCATCTCCAGTTGTGATTCTGTCCCACCTGGATCTACACTCAGGTTCCTATCCCCCTGCCAAACTAGTTTAAACCCTCCTCAACAGCAAACCTCACTGCAAGGATATTGGTCCCGGCCCTGTTGAGATGCAACCCATCTGGTTTGTACAGGTCCCACCTCCCCAGAACCAGTCCCAATGCCCCAGCAATCTAAAGCCCTCCCTCCTGCACCATCTCTCCAGCCACGCATTCATCTGCTCTATCTTCCTATTTCTATACTCACTAGTGCATGGCACTGGGAGTAATCTGGAGATTACTACCTTTGAGGTCCTGCTTGTTAATCTCTTTTCTAACTCCTTAAAATCTGCCTGCAGGACCTCATCCCTCTTTCTACTTATGTCGTTGGTACCGATATGGACCACGACCTCAGGCTGTTCACCTTCCCCTCCCAGAATGTTCTGCAGCCGCTCAGTGACATCCTTGACCCTGACACCAGGGAGGCAACTTACCAAGCTGGAATCATGTCTGCGGCCACAGAAACGCCTGTCTGCTCCCCTAACTATAGAATCCCCTATCACAATTGCTCTCCTGACGTTTCTCCTCCTCCCCTGTACAGTTGAGCCACCCTTGGTGCTATGGTCTTGGCTCTGGCTGCACTCCCCAGAGAAACCCTCTCCCCCACCAGTATTCAGAATTGAATACTGGTTAGAGAGTGAGACACCTTCAGGGGACTCCTGCAGTACCTGCCTGGTCCTCCTTGTCTGTCTGGCGGTCACCCAGTCCCTCTCTGTCTGCACTCTCTTAAGCTGCGGGGTGACCACCTCCTGAAACATGCTATCCACAAAACCCTCAGCCTGGCGGATGCACTGCAGTGACGCCAGCTGTTGCTCAAGCTCCGAAATCCGGAGCTCGAGCTCCTCCAGCTGACGACACTTCCTGCACCTCTGGTTGTCCAGGGCATGGGAAGCATCCTGGAGTTCCCACATGGCACAGGATGTGCACTCGACGGGTCTGAGCTGACCGGCCATGCCTCGATTTATTACATTAACTGAACTTAACTGGAAATAAACGAAAGACTTAAAAAAAAGACACTCACCAGAAAAAGAAACACTCACCAGCTACCAGCCAATCAGCTCCTTCTCTTCTAACTGACGTCACTTTTGATCTTCTCACCTCTCTCCCTGAAGCCCCTCGCTCTTTATCCAATCCGATGCTCCGCCCCGAACTCCAACCAGGTCCGCTCACCTTACCTCAGGCGCTCCGGAGGAGGACAACAGGGAGAAACAGGTGTAATTTTGGGGGGATGGCGAAGGCTCGGACAGATGAATGAGGTATCCCTTAGAATCTTTCGGCACAGAAGGAGGCCATTCAGCCCATCGTGCCTGTGCCGGCTCTTTAAAAGAGCTATTCAATTAGTCCCACTCCCCCGCTCTTTTCCCATAGCCCAGCAAAATGTTTCTTTTCACGTGTATGTATACAATTCCCTTTTTAGGCGGCTTTTGAGAACAGCGAGAGAAGTAGCAAGAAAAAATGATTTTGGAAGAGAATTCCAGAGGGACAGGGACGTGGTGGTTATTTGCTGCAAATGAATTATACCGATCTACCTTAAAACATATTTGACTTTGTTTTATTTTAATCACGAAAGAGGAACAAATGTACCCACCCACTTCATACTGTGACAGATCATTGACACATTTGTCCATTTAAAGTCGGCTTAGTAATCCAATATCTAGTTACACAACTAAAGTCTTTCACTTCTGAGTTGCTTACGTTCATAAATGTCTTAGAAGTTCATGCTGTGGTTGTACTTCAGTTACTGAGATCTGCTGGCTGCATTGCACAATTAGCTGACCTTTATTATACTGCAGATTGATCTCAGTCTCTAACACTTGCACAGAGCTCCATTCCCCAGAAGCTAATTTTTAATGCTAGCAAAACATGGGCCGGAGTGTCCACTGTATCCCAACGTTGAAAAGATTCCATACAAAATTTTAAAATTTCCCAGGTGACCCAGTTGACCTGCCAGATCGTGCAGCGGACTGGAATTTTACGTCAGCCGGCGTAAACTCGAAATGTGAGATAGGCTGCTTGAGTTAGATTTAGTGTGCTCTGATGTCAGATCAGGATCTGAGTCATGAATTAAACTGTTACTTTTTACACCAATTCACACTGGAAACTGCTTTGCGTCAAGGCAAAATTACAGTATAACCACACCCTAAGATAAAGAGTTCAGCAGTCTCTCTAACATGGAGCTTTTATGGATCTGCGGGCACAGCCTTTCATGTCAGTTATCCCTTGGAGCAGTAAAAAACAATGGTGCTTTTTTTTGAAAGGTGAACCTCTGTTTTTAAAGCTTTCCCCTCCTATTTTATCCTTTTCATTTTAATCCTTGAAAAAATATTGCCTTCTAAGCCCTTTCTCCTCCACCTCTCCCCCACGGTGATCTGCTTCCAGGTCTTTGCTGTTGCTGCTCTTCTGCTGTCACCAAGAGGAGTATAGAGCTGACTCTTCATCTGTATAGAGCTGACTCTTCATCTGTATAGAGCTGACTCTTCATCTTCTCTAGGAAGTGCTTGCCTCCAATGAGTGCAGGAAGACTGGGAACTCAGCAGAACAGGGCATCAGACCCACATTCCACCACTGCTGGCATTGTGTGTTGACGCTCCAATGCATGCTGCCACCAAACCGTCTCTTTCTATTAATGCCCCATGTCACACACAATTATGGCCAACAAATAAGCAGATAACCTTGTCCCAGGCCTTCACCAGTGATGCTCTGAAAGTGGTGTTAGAAGGTACGGAAGTAGGTTGGGTTAAATGCCCTTCTGGTGTTCCTGAGAAAATGCCTGGCTTCTGCTTGAAGACTTGACATAATGACGCTGCTTAGATTGGTAACTCAATGCATGGGGATGGCAGCTGTAAACCCTACGTCTCTGTGGCATAGCATGTTGAAGTGCCACTGAGCCCCTGAAACCATAAGGCTTTGTTTAGTCTATTGACCAAAAACAAGAATAATTTGAACAGCTGTGAATGATCAATTTTGACATGAAGTATATTTAAAATGAATTTGAAAAAGTCTACAATTTATTTGTAATAACTTCATAATCATTTTAAAAAGGTGAGCAAACTAGTAGGAAATACTTTTGTGATTTTTGTTTTGAGACCATTGTCTCTGGATTCCCTCACCTGATCTGTTGCCTCATTATTCCACCATGTGGAAGATGCTCTCAAAATGGAGGTAAGCACCTCCTTTTAGTGCATAAGTGTTTTACAGTAAGGGATATATGGCCCAGATTTTGCTGCGGCAGGGCATCTAACGGTTAGTTAAACTTGCCCTTGCGTGTTTAGGTTTTTAAATTTTTGCATAGCAAGTTGCTGAAAGTGCGAGCTGATAATGTCGCAGCGAGGGAAACAGGGCGTCTGGGACCTGGGTGAACAGGGCAAGCAATTGGGTATCTCCATAACCAATCAGATTGAAGGATTGTGAAATAAACACAGGAACGACGGAGAAGGAAGTGTAATGGGTGATTTCAATGTCAAATGAGAAATAAAGAGGGAAAGAAAGATTGGATTAAGAGAGAGAAAAAATAGACAGAAAGGAAAAGTAAAAAAATGTTTTTAACATTTTAAATTTGACATTTTTTAAAATCTCCAACAACAATTAATATTTGAGGGAATGAGACTCCACACTTGTAATAGTTAATTTTCAGTTCCAGAGAGGTTGATTGGCAGTAATTAACAGTAATTACGTCATTAAAAGGGTACTTGCGCTTGTAATGACAAGACTTAACCTTCTGTGGCGAATTTAGTTTGTATCCACCGCGCAAATACAGCACCTTTACGCCGTTCAACGCATTTCAGCGGTGAGCCAGTAGCGGGACGCCGTTTTTGCGAAGCTAATGGTGGAACGGCACAACTCGGACAGCAACTTTTGGGTTTTGGCATTTAACTGCGCGTCGGCCCTTTGCCTGAAGTTGCTGTACCATTCATTTACACTTAAATAATGGCGAGCGACATTAGCCTCACTGTTATTTTGACAGCAAAATCAGTGACCACGCTACCTTCACTGGAACCATAGAGTGTCATTCCCCTAGTGCTCTGTGTTTCTCTCCTACCACTTTTCACCTTGTTTTCCTTCCCCAGACAGTTTCCTGATTGTAACTGTATTGGAAGGAATGTCTGGTGTATTTATCGATAGCTGGTGTTCTGATTCCAAATGTTGTCAGTGACATCAACCTTCTAATCCCTGATGATATGTAGGTGTGAAATGCAGGGGGATTATGGAGCCCCACTGATCTCAGTTCCTTAATCAGATATCTTTGCAGAAACTCTGAGTGCCTTTCAGCAGGTAAGTGTCCAAGGTATGAAATACATGAGGATTAACAAACTAGTTATCAATGGAGTTTAGAAGATTGGTGTCTGTTGACAGCATTCCGACTCACAACACCAGGTATTGGTGTACCTAGTACTAGTTACCTAACACTTGACACATTGCTGCCTGGCTGAGTGAAAAAAATTAGGTGAGACGCCTAGATGTTAGGTAGCAGCCAATGCTGCAGACAGATAATCTTGGGAACTCAGAGGCTAAAATCTTGTAAAACAATTTAAAATGAACAATTTTTCTAAACAGTAGCCACCAGTTTAGTGCTGTTTTTATACAGTATTTTAAAAATATTTATTATTTTGAGATCACCAAACCCTGGATGGATTTACAGCAGAATCTATTTTCTCATGCTGCAGAAGTTGGCTTTGGGATGCCATCAAATTAAAGGGGCTCTGGTCACTGCTTCACCAGGAGGCTCTTCCATTAGCCAGATTTTCATTTATCAGCTGAACCTGTTTCATTAGCTCGCACACTCTGCCAGTTATATGTAATGAAGTCCTATCCTTATTGAAAAGAGCTGAGATTGTTCGAACCCTAGTGCTATATAAATTGGAACAGTGATTATTGTTAAAATGTTTAATTGTGAGGGTTGCTGGAGTACGAATTAACCTCCAGCTTTATCTGTTATGTCACATAACGTTAATGGAAATAAATAGATGATGAAATTCTGGTGGCACCATTTCCATGGAGAATGCAGTGGGGCAGAACTTCACCTGCTGCTTTGGCTTGTCCATCACCCTGTCCCAAATCCTTGGCAAGGGGTCATTACCATAATAGGGTGGGCACCCATGCCAGTAGTGGTACTACAGGGATGCCCACCCCACATTGGAATGGCAATAAATCCCTCTGGGATTGATAGCTGTTGGAAATTTTCTCGGTGGGATCCACATGTGGCCCAAAATGCCACTGACGTCTGCTCTCTGCTGGCGTAGGTGGACCTTACAGCAGCATATCTAGAGGGATTTCTGGTGTAGCCTGGGAATGTCCCCAGACATTCCCTCAAACTGGGGTCGAAACATCAGTCAGAGGGGCGGACAGAGAAGCATCCAACTGCCTCCCTTAGAATTTGCGGTGGCTGATCAAGAGGGTGGAAACCCCCTGGGTTCTTTCCCATCTTCTATTCCCTCAACTGTTCCAATACCAGAATTCTGTCCCAAGAAGCAGTGGCATTGTAGGCTAGGATGTCATGGGCTGGAATAACATTAAGCTTTCTGAAGCGAGAGAGGTGAATCATTTAGACTTATGCTCTTGTGTTGAAGAAAAAAAATCATGCTCAGTTTCTTTTTCCAACCCAAGTGATCTGCGGTTTACATCATAAAGATTATAATTCTTTTTAAGCTTGTACTTAATATTTACAGGAGTGGAAGTATTTATAATAAAAAGTTCTGACAATCAATGCTTGAAAGCCACTTTGGAAAGCGTTCGAGTGCTGACAGACAAGTGCAACCCTGATTCATTACTCCAAGACTGGGTGTGGAAACAAAACTGGCTTTTCAATCAAGGGACCAAAAGATGTCTTTCTGTAGGTCAGGCTCTCAATGTTCAAACTGCAACTTGTGAAAATGTGACGAGTCTAACGTGGAACTGCATCAACCGCCGACTTGTCCATGTGGACATGTCCTGGTATCTGACTGGCAATGGGAGTACGGTGTTTATTTCCAAAGAAAAAAAGAAAAGTACCAAGTGGAGGTCAACAAATGGTACAAGCCTGTGCCAAAAGGCCCATCAGGGTAAGAACGAGAAAGCGGAATGGACCGTGAGCTACTCAGCAAGGGAATTCAGATATTTTATATTATAGTCCTTTCTACCTGCATAACAGTCAATTGACCAACTTCTTGTTACATTGGGTGAAAATTGGGATCAAATGATCATGAGTGGTTCTGTACAAGATGGCAATTTAAATGTTCAACCTTCTGTTTGTGCTGAAGGTGATGGGATTGTGATATTTGTTACTGTTTAAGGTTCTTTGTACCATTTTATGATTCAATGGCTCGAGCACAGTTTCTGTAAGCAGATTGTATCCCTTATGATCTGAAATCTGCATGGACTCGGGCACTAGAAATGATTCCACTTGGCAGTCCTGCAACCGGATTAAATGTACTTTTGTGCTCCGAAACCATACTCCACTTCGGATAGCTGGGAACAAAGCAGAGATGTCACAGGCTAAAAGTCACTCGTCAAATATATTTACATAATCCAGTTTTAAAATACTGACTGATATCAGAGTAGAAGGCTGCTTTGAGTTATAATATACAATTCATTAGAGCTCTTACCAGCCCTCCTTAACCTGCTTAAATAGTGTCAGGCACAGTGAATGCTTACAATCCAACATCTAGTTATCCTTGGTAACAAAATATTGACATGAGCTGTACCCCTCAGGCAGTAAATCATATGTAAGTCGAATGCTTATGGAGCTCTTTCATCTCAACAACTTTCAGAATCCAGCAAGAACCAAGAAACTGCAGAAAGACCACGGGGGTAATTTCAACCCTAAAGAACGGGTGGTTTGGGGGTGGGTGGGAGATAAAAATAACAGTTTTTCAAAGTGGGACCGCAACTCGGCTCCAACGTTAAAAGGGCAATGTACCTCATTGAAATAGTTGAGGTACTTAATTTTTTGCGGATTCGAAAGCTGAAGCAAATTTAAGATCACCTGCATGGGTTTCCCGTCGTTTCTGATTCTCGTCAGGTGAAAGCAGGCGAGAAGGGCAGGATCCATGAGGTGAGTGCCTTTATTGCACTGCTTGTGGGCCCAGAGGAGCATGAGTGTTTCATCCAGGCCCAACAAGCTCACCAGGTGCGATTGGAGCCCCGTGAACGGCCCCCGCCCCCCACCCCACCTCGGATGGTAGACCTCCTCCCATCTCCGACTTTTCATCTGACTGCCAATCCGATCATCTCCCTGCCCCCGATCTTCTCCCAAGACTCCCTTCCCCCCCCCACCCCACATGTCGTCCTTGGCCCACGATCTCTTCCCCCTACCCCCCTCTCCGATTCACGGCTCCTTTCCATCCTGACAGGTAGCTGGCCTGTCAATTTGGCTGGCTGTGGCACGGGAAACCCGGAAGCAAAAATAATTACCTCCAATTGAGTTGCGAATGCAGATTACGACGCACTCATTTCACTTCCTGGTTCCCCCGCAAACATCTACCTGCCTGCTGGGTTCCCGGCTTTCATTAAAAATCATGCCCCACCGCTCCAAAAGATGAAACGGAAGCATGAGTTTTAAGCCAATAATACACAAGTTGAAAATGTGCTCCTTCATAGCTGTGCTGACGAGCATAGTTTAAAGCAATCTCTGTGGTTATAAAGTGGCTTACAAGCAAAGGACAGGGCATCTGCCAGATCCGCGTTGATTTTCCCTTCCATTTGTATCTCCTTTTCTTCACCTCCCGCCACCTCCGCTCCTGAGATGTTGATTCTATAAGACCATAAGAGATAGGAGCAGGAGTAGGCCATTCGGCCCCTCGAGCCTGCTCCGCCATTTAATGAGATCATGGCTGATCTGATTTTTACCTCAACTCCATTTTCCCGCCCTTTCCCCATATCCTTTGACTCCCTTGCTGATCAAAAATTTGTCTAACTCAGCCTTGAATGTATTCAATGACTCAGCCTCCACAGCTTTTTGGGGTAAAGAATTCCAAAGATTCACGACCCTGTGGGAGAAGAAATTCCTCCTGATTTCCGTCTTAAATGGGCGACCCCTTATTCTGAGACTAAGCCCCCGAGTTTTAGATTCCCCCATGAGGGGTAACATCCTCTCAGCATCTACCCTATCGAGTCCCCTCAGAATCTTGTATGTTTCTCACTGCTGTGTGGTTGCACTAGCAGACAGTTCCCTGGTGCCTCGCCCAGATGACCATTTTTAACGTGTGAGCTTGGACAGTGAATGTCACCATGGGCTCAATTTTAAAATGAAAGTCCGGGTGGGTTCGGGGGGCAAAGAAAATCGGAGAAATCTGAAGCGGGTAGGATTCCCGGCTCCAACTCGCTGAAGAATGCGCATGACCCAGAGTCATCTGGGTGTGCACGCCATTCCCGAACTCGGAAGTCCCACCGGCAATTAAAGCCAGCAGGACGATATTTAAACAAGCAAATGTACCTTATTGAGGTACTTAAGGTACTTAATTTTTGGCATATTGGCCACTTAAAACGATTTTGAACTTACTTGGGCGGCTTTCCCACGGCTTCCGATTCACGGCTGGTGAAGCCGGACTGGAAGGGCTGGATCAGTGAAAAATAAAGTTAATAAATCAAATAAAATTACATTTCCTATTGTAAAGAAATAAATAAACATACCTTGCAAACTATGTCACCTGTGCCCCTTGCTCCGATGTCCGATGTCGTCTCCCCCCACAATGTCCGATGTCTTCTACACACCCCCCTTCCAATGTCCGACGTTTTCTCCCCCCCGCCAATATTCGATGTCTTCTGCACACCCCCAATTCCAATGTCCAATGTCTTCTGCAAACCTCCTCCCTTCTGATGTACGATGTCTTCTCCCCCCCCCCCACTCCGATCTTTGTCTACCCCCCCCCCCCACCACTCTCTCTCGCAATGGCCAATAAAGTCTCTCTCTCTCTCTCTTTCTCCCCTCACCACCTCAGTCAGGCTGGCTGCCAGGCGCGAAACCCGGAAGAGGCTTTAATTGGCCTCATTAGGGTTGCGATCAGATCACCTACTTGCCTTCCGGGTTTGGCGCCCGCAAATCACCCCCCTCCCCCGCTGCCATCTTGCCACCCTTTTAAAATTGAGCCCCATGTTATTTACCATGGGGAGCTTCCAATTGTGTTCTCATCCAAGGGGATTATGATTTTTTTATCTCTCTTATTGCTAGCCTAGTGGTGCTGAGGCCAATAGTAACACCACTTAACACAGGCTGGGAATCGAACCTGGGGCTTCTCTGTTTCACACTGGATGGTGCACTCATGAACGGAACCCTTGAGGGAATTGTCCATTCAGATTCTGGGCAGTTGTTAAAAAAGAAAGATTTGCATTTATATAGCGCCTTTCACAACCTTAGAACATCCCAAAATGCTTTAGAGTCAATGAAGTACTTTTTGAAGTATAGTCACTGTTATAATGTAGGAAACACAGTAGCCAATTTGCACATAGCAAGGTCCCACAAACAGCAATGCGATAATGACCAGATAATCTGTTTTAGTGATGTTGGTTGAGAAATAAACATTGGTTAGGACACCGGGGAGAACTCCCCTGCTCTTGTTTGAAATAGTGCCACGGGATCCTTTACTACCACCTGAGAGGGCAGACGGGGCCTCAGTTTAATGTCTCCTCGGAAAGATGGCACCTCCAACCATGCAGCACTCCCTCAGTACTGCACTGGAGTCTCAGCTTAGATTTTATTCTCCGGTTTCTAGAGTGGGACTTGCACCCACAACCTTCTGACTCAGAGGCAAGAGTGCTACCACTGACATACAGTTGTAATTGGTTTGCAAAGGGAGAGGTTGTGGCTTTTAGACTCTGTATAAAGATAAAACTCTAATGAATATTTTCTAATTTCACATTTCACTGAACATAAAACCCACGGATAACATCAGCAAAGACTCAAGTGTTAGCAGAATTTGAAGAAACCCAGGATAGGGCCGACAGCGATGGGAGTCAGAACAAAACGCAAGAGGAAGAAACTACCACAATGAAACAAACATCTAATCTGATAGAGGACCGTACGTGTTGTACTTGATTTTTCTTTATTTTTGTATATCATTTGATTAAAAAGCGTAGGATTGTGTGGACAGACCTTGTACATTACAAGCTGATGAACGATGTAATATTGTTAATGTTTGGTGGCTCAGACTTCAAGGTCACTTGAAAAATTAAAGGAGGAATATTCCTGATCAGATCTACAATTTCTAAAACCGAGAAGTTAAGGTCTGCAATAGTTAACTGGTCTGAGAATGGCACCAGCTGAGAGCGTCTCAGGGCCGGCAGATCTAAGTTATACCGCTGGCTTCATGTCACTTCTCTGCCCAGTGCAAATGGATCTCTGCACACAAGTGCTTGGAGACAAGCACAGAATTCCACTCAGAGGCATCTAACGTTGGTTAAACTTTAATGTCAGCCAACCTTCCCTGCTAACACTAGAGAGATTTAAAATGAAGGGTTCATTTGCCCCTCCTTTTCTCACAAATTTACTCCCATCTCTCTTCCTCTCCTGAAGGAGTCAACTCCATAATGGAGAATGGTTCCATGCACAGCGGTCACCCTGTGGTATAACTGATCTATAAAGAATAGTTAATTGGCATGTCCAGTCACTCCAAGTTCAAAGTATTCACCAATTCCCCTCCCCCCCTTGTCTCCCATCTCCAGGTTAAATATTTAACCAATATTTATTGATAAAAAGATTATCTTGCAGTGAACGGGTTTTCTGCAGCAGCTGTGGAACATCCTTTCATGAGAGTGGATGTGATTTGCTGGTCTGCCGGGGGCATCATTAGTGAGCGTGTCCATCAGGCTAATTGGAGATTGCTAAAATACAATGGGCAGGAAATACACAGCAGGTTAGTTAACATCTGCAAGAGGAAAGCAGGGTTAACTTTTCAAGTGGAGACCCCCTCATCAGAATCGTTAACCTGTCTCTTCTCTTTAAAAATGGCTTTATATTTCCAGCATTTCCTTTCCTTTTAAACTTCAGATTCCAGTTTTTCTTGTCACCCCTGGCCAAAAATCGATTGTGCTCTGGATGCTGATCTCGAGTTGTTGTTCAGTTCTTTAAGTAGGCCCAATGAGGTTTCCTTGATGGATAATCAATGCTACTTTATAAAGTGAATCTTGGCTCCAGATCAGGGATAATTACTGCAGAATTCTCCAGTCTGCCTGCTATTTACTGATGATATTCTTAGCTGACACATGCATATTTGTGTGAAATGTCAATTCATTGGAAGCTGAGCTGTTTGACACAAAATTATTCTACAATTGCAAATGTTAGTTAAAGTCATAAGCTATGAGAGACAAGAGAAATGAGGGGTAATATGTTAAAAGTTAGGAGTAAGAGGCGTCAATCAGGATGGCTTTAATCATGGAATGAGTTACCAAAGAAGGCCGTGGAAACAAAAAATATAAATGAGGCATCTGTGAGAGCATCTCATGAGAGAAGGGATTGTGGGAATTTAAAAAAATTAATTCTGGGGATTTGGGTGTCGTGGGCAAGGGCAGTATTTATTGTCAATCTCTATTTTCCCTGAGAAGGCAATGGTGGGCCTGTTTGCTAGGCCACTTCAGAGGGCAGTTAAGAGTCAACCACATTGGTGTGGGACTGGAGTCACGTATAGGCCACACTGGGTAAGGACGGCAGGTTTCCTTCCCATTAATGAACCAGTTGGGTTTTTACAACAATCTGACCGCTTCATGGTCACTTTTACTGATACCAGATTTTTATTTCCAGATTTTATTTTGAAAATTAATTTAAGTCCACAAACTGCTATGGTGGGATTTGAATTTACATCCTCTAGATTATTAGTCCAGTAACATAATCGCTACACTACTGCAGATAGTAGATGGGACTCAATCAAAAAAACGGAGGTTTGTTGGGCCATGTATCCTTTTGTGCTCCTCAAACCTCTTATTTTCTTGCTTTCAAACACTTCCACTGCTGGCTGTTGTAGATATTACTGTGAATGTGGGGCTGCCGTGCATGGGTCTCAGCAAATCCTATTTATAGGATTTCAGGGTTCTGATAATGCTAGAAATGCACATGAAGGTTCAGCAGCATCTGACAGAGAGAGGACAGGTTAATGTTTTGAGTGTAGTACCCTCATCAGAACTAAAACCTGGAAGGTAAGTTAGTCTCTCAATAGAATGAACAAGATGGAGGGGGAGTGGGTGGAAAGATGGAATAGAACAGAAAAGGCTTTGTTGTTGCTTCTTTCCCATGTATTGTTTCCACTTTACTTGGCTGTTTTCATGCCCCTTTTTTCCTTTAATGCCTGTGTATCATCCATTGGTTTTCACTTCTTTCAAATTTAACAAAAAACCTGTTTGTAGCCATTCCGACTGTTTCTCTGTGGCCGAACTAACCTTTGACTTCCATCTGCTCTCTTTCTTCTCTTCTTCATTTTGTTCAGTCCTATTAAGGAGCTCTCTTACCTTCCAGCTCTGATGAAAGGTCTGCACCCAATGTGTTAACCTATTTTTCTCTTTTCAGATGCTGGCAGACCTACATAATATTTCCAGCATTTGCACTTTTCTTCTTTTTATTTGTACTTTCAAGATTCTGGTGTGGTTTATGGTACAGTATTCATCAACAGCATTTTAAAGGATTTTGTGATAGTGCAGTGTCTTGGAAATGCACCACAAAATGCTTTGGGGTCGAGAGGCACCAACTGGTGCACCACAATTTCCACCTGATGATATCCTGATGTCAGTGGATTGTGGAGAATGCAGGCCAGGCGTTTTCTCATAAATGAGGAAAGGAAAATTTGAGGGATGGCCACCGTGGGCGGTTCTTCAGGAACGTCAGTGGCCTGTTACTGAGCAGAATTGACAGTGCTTGACCATATGGTCATCCCTCAGCCAAGGCATTGTACTAAAGACCTACTAAAGCTAGACATTTCTGCTGGTCAGACTTTAGAGATTTCTTTGTCTCCAGGTACCACATGCAACAAACAGTGATTCCATTGAGCAGATTACCAGCTATGCTTGTATAATTTGATTGAAATTCCTCTATCTCTTACAGCCACTAAATGGAACTATTCTATATTAGTGCTTGCATTCGTGGCACTGTTCCTGGGATTCCTCATTCTGGCATTAAGCTCTAGGGCAAACAAGTAAGTCAGACTTTGCAGTTTTCTTCCTAATGTATTGAGTGACATTTTGTAAAACTTTCCACACATTTCTGATTTCTACAGTAAAATATATTTGTAGTTGAAAGATGTTCATTCTGAAGGGTGCATATTGCAAATAATAATCTTTTAGGCCGCGATACTCAAGCTCAACGTCACGAGGTTCTATTAAGCAGGTTCACCAGTAAATTGTCCTGTTTATTCATTGCTTTTCTCTTCCCCCATCTGTATAAAAATGTTGATATCAAAATCTAGACATAAATCACTAAGAGGAAGTTAAAAAGCATAAACAAAAGATACAACATTTTTAACAGATTTTTAAGGACACAGAGAAGGAGCGAGATTAGAAAATGCATTAAACCAAAACAATAGATGCTAAAAAGGATGTCGGAGATGAAAAGAAAAACATTGTTGATTGTAAATTGTAATATTAGGATGTTACAGTAAAAGATTAGTTGATGCGTTCATAGTAGGCAAATATTTCTTTAAAAGTTGAGTGATGCTGTGGCATTATCATGTAGCAGGTTTGGACACCGATTAAAACCTGCTGTGCTCAGCTGCTGATCTGACTTGCATTAGGTGGGGCTGTGGCATCTCCCTGCAATGGGAGACACTCCCCCACCCACTAAATGAGGCTGAATCAGACTGTTTACAATGCCAGCATTCTATTCGACTCGAAGCTGGGCTTCCAACCCATATATTCCCCGTCACAAAGAATGCTTACTTCCACCTCTGTAATAACGCCTACTTTCACCCCTGCCTCAGCCCACCTGCCACTGAAACTCTCATCCATGCCTTTATCACATCCAGACTCGACTATTCCAACGCTCTGCTGGCTGGCATCCTATCCTCCATAAGCTTCAGCTCACCCAAGACTCTGCTCCTGGTGTCCGTTTCCACACCAGCTCCCACTCACCCATCACCCTGTCCTTGTTCACCTATGTTGGCTTCCAGTATCCCAAGGCCTCCAATTTAAAATTCTCATCCTTATGTTTAAATCACTTCATAACCTTGGCCCTCCCTATCTCTGTCACTCTTCCAGCCCTACAGTGCCCCCCAACTTCTCCGCTCCTCTGACTCTGACCTCGTGTGTATCCTTCCCTTCCTTCACCCCACCATTTCCAATGGTGCCTTCAGCCATCTAGGTCCCACGCTCTGGAATTCCTTCCCTACACCCCTCTGTCTCTCCACTTCTCTCTCCTCCTTTAAGACTCTCCTTAAAACCCATCTCTTTGACCAAGCCTTTGGTCACCCCTCCTAATATGTCCTTTGTCTCGGAGTCCATTTTTGTCTGATTGCGCCTCCGTGAAGCTCCTTGGGATGTTTTTCCAAGTTTAACAGGTTATATAAATGCAATTTGTTGCTGTTGGAAAGAAGGGGTAAGGATGGCAGTTACAGGAAGTAGACAATGTATCCTCAAAGGACTCACAAAAGAGGGACAAAAGTGGCCATATGTTCTAACTATGAGTAATAAGCGAAATAATTTAAATTGATTCTTATTGAAAGAAGTGAATGATATGTCCTGTCCATTATATCCTGTAACGGACTCTTTCAGGAGTCCAAGTTTTTCATGTTCACTGCCCTCTCTGGAAGACCAGCCCAAGTGATCATCACTCTTTGTGTGAAGAAGTTCTTTCTGATATCTGTCCCAAACTTTCCTTTCACCAGCTTGATCTATGCCCCTTGATCTAGTATTCTGGCATAACTTGAAGTGGTGCTCCAGATTAACCTTATCCATATAATTTACCATTTTGTATACCACTATAAGGTGCCTTCTCAGTCACCTTCTGTCAAGGCTAAAGAGCCCCAGCTTCTTCTGACATATTTTGTAACTCAATCGTTTGATGTGAGGGAGCAGCGTCGTGTAAAAGGAAACCAGAAAGTTATATGATTCAGTTGGCAATACAGAGATGAAAACTGTTCACATTGGACCCAAAGAGAATAAGCTTGAAGGGCTTTTCTCATTCATGTTTTATACACTTGGCCAATACCCACCAGTCTCTTTTATCCCTTTGCTATTATAGGAAGCGAAAGATCAAGGCACTGAATGAAGCAGAGGACAAGAATGCAACAGAGAAAGCGTCAATAAAGAAGGCAATGATGCAGTATGCAGCTGAAGCTGACAACTCTGCAGAGACAGACCAGATGTTACAGACCAACCAGGCTTACATTTCCATGAACTCGGTACCGAGTTCTTCTCCAAAAATCTCACCCAAACCTGGAGAGATCATGATCGAGTGGAAGGATGGAAATATAAGTACCCTTTTCATGGATGTAAAGGAAGATGATCTGTAACACCCCAAGTTACAGGACAGAGCTCAATGTAAAGGATTTCTTTTTAAGATAAAAAAAAATGATTTTTGTAAAATAGTTTTAGTAGATAAAAGGACAAATGGACAGCAAGCTGGCTACAGAACAGAAAATAGAGAGTAGGAGTTAAGGGTAGCTACTCAGACTGGCACAAGGTGGGAAGTGGTGTTCCACAGGGATCGGTGCTGGGACCACTGTTGTTCATAATTTACATAAGCAATTTGGACTTAAGAATCGGAAGTACAATTTAAAAATTTTGCGGACAACACCAACTTGGGGGTTATTGTTAATACTGAGGAGGACTACAACAAAATACAAGGATATTAATAAACTTGCAGAATGGGCGTAATTGGCAATTGAATTTCAATATAGATAAGTGTGAGATGTTACATTTTAGTAGGAAAAATAAGGAGGCCACATACTGCTTGGATAATAAGTCTAAATGAGATGGAGGAGCAAAGGGATCTAGGAGTACAGATACACAAATCACTAAAAGTATCAGGTTAATAAGTCCATTTTAAAAAAAGCAAACAAAGCACTAGGATTCATTTCTAGAGGGATAGAATTGAAAAGCAGATAAGTTATGTTAAACTTGTATCGAACCTTGGGTTAGACCACACTTTAAAATTATGAAGGAGTTTGATAGGGTAGATGTGGAGAAGAAGTTTCCACTTGTGGGGGAGACCAGAACCAGGGGCCGTAAATATTAGATAGTCACCAATAAATCCAATAGGGAATTCAGGAGAAACTTCTTTACCCAAAGAGTGGTAAGAATGTGGAACTTGCTACCACAAGGAGTAGTTGAGGGGAATAAGCACATGAGGGAGGAGGGAATAGATGGATATTTGATAGGATTAGATGAAAGGAGGCTCGTGTGGAGCCTAAACGCCGGCATAAGCCATTTGGTCCAAATGACCTGTTTCTGCGCTGTAAATTCTATGTAGTAAATCTAGACATGTTTCAAATGGAGAAAATTAACCCATTTGTGCTGACTTGTTGCATATAGAGAAGGGAGATTATCCCTTTTGCCCTAAGTGGTTTATTTTTATAGTTTCAAAAACATCGGCAATATTACATCTGTTTAAACAATCTGTAGCATTTACAAGACTCTTTCCTGGTTTGTAACCAGCCTGCATTGACAGCATACATCTAGTCTACCTGTGCCGTACCATCAGGCCTGGGCTGTGGCTTCCTTGTAACTGGCTCCATTAATAGGTTGTTCCCAGGTTAGCTGTGCCTGGGCTATGTTAACGAGCATGCCTGCTGCAGCCTGCTTGCCTCTGCATGGCCAACACTGATATTGGGCCGGATCTTGCTGGAAAAATAACGGTGTGTTAACGACACACGCTGATATTAATGTGCAGATCAGCCAGCAAGTTGGATGGATTAAGACATTTGCCGTGAGTTGATCATCTCCAGAACTTGCTGGTCGATTTATGCTCCGACGTTTGCTTCGCACAAGCTGCATCTCGGCCTTAGCCTCCCTGTTAATTTTAAGAACTTGCTGGATTTGCACATTTATTGCCCATCAAACATGCCGCAGAAAGTAAAGTCTGGTAATTAAGAGCGTAAGTACCTTTTTAACGACATAATAATTGTTAATGCAATGCCAATCAACCTCTCTGGCCCAGAATGGGGACAATCTAAACTGATCAATCTCAATCCTGCATGTTAGAGATTTTTAAAATGTCCAATTTTTAATTTTTAAATTAATTTTCTTACTTTTCCTTTCTGCCTCTTTTTTCTCTTTCTTTTAATCCAGTCTTTCTTTCCCTCTTTTTATTTCTGTTTCTCTACCTGATTTGACTCTAATTCACCCTCCTTCTCAATCGTTCCTCTGTTTCTTTCTCAATCCTTAAAGCTCATTGGTTAAGGACATACACTGTTGGTCTCACCGTTCACTAAGGTCCCCGATGCCCCCGTTGCCTTTGCCATGCCGTTATCAGCTCGTACTTCCAGCAAGTTACAGCACAAATAGTTTTTGAGCTGACAGGTGCAGAAAAAAGTCTAACAGCGCATGCCGCGGGATGCCCACTCCAGCAAGATCCAGTCCATTAGATTTTCTCACTTGTAAATGATTGTTGGATAGTGTAAAGATGCATATAGAATGGATTTATTGCATTAATGTTAGAACATTATCCAACAACATAAATAACTTTAGTTAATGGAAAAGGAAAATCTGGAAGGAGAAGTTTTAGCACAAAATATTCCCTGTCTCCCCAGATTCAAAAATATTAAAGGTGTGGGGTATATGTTGTGCTGTGCATAAAGTTTAAGATTTTTTTTTGGTAACTAGTGTCAGATTAGTAAAAAAAATTTCTATAACTTTACTATTATGTTCCTATGTTCGGAAATTACGTCAATTTAATTACGTTTTTCACCCTGCCTCGGAAACTTGCTATTTTCAGTCTTTGCATGGATCCTGTGTCGCTCCAGTGATGTGCTTTATGGGGCAGCCTATGAATATCCCAAAGAAGCTCCATTTATGTTTGTGGCAATTGACCCTATAGACCAGCCTTCAGGCCAGTCTGGAAGCACCTATGCCAAAGTGTTCTAATATTAGCTAGGTACAGCTGTGTACTCAGTGTTTATTAATAGTTTCCAGCTCAGCCTCCAGGCTGGTCTCACAGGAATTGGCTCGGAAATAAGAGGTCTCACTCTTGGATGCATCTGAAATGGCAGGCCCCTTATGTGAAAGATATCCAATTGAATTAACAATATCATAACAGGTAACAGATACCATTTTAAAGCAACTTAAAAAAGGGAGGAATACTTTATATCCTCCTGCAGCTTTTCCTTCTTTGAATTTGTTATTTATTTAGCAAACTTCCTGCATGATTTTATGTTTGCGATATAAAAAAGTACCATTTTTAATTTAAATAAACTTCAGTCAACAAATTTAGTTGAATGGAACAACATGGAGCTAGTTGTGCTTTTGTTTGAACTATGAAGGACCAGCAGGTCCAGGAAGAGAATATTTGGTTACTTCTGAGTTCCAATTAGATACATAACACATTAAAGCATTCTGGAATTTACTGGAGCCATTGTGTGTGGAAATTACAGGCTTTATACTATTGCCTTCAAAAACAGTATCATCCCGTGACCAAAGTTGAGGAGAGTGATGCCATTCAAAACCGTCTGCAAGTAGATGGACTAAGAAGTGGCAGATGCCACTTAATGTGGAAAAATGTACAGTTGCACATTGGTGCAAGGCCATGATATATGCATGCAGTGAATTGGTCTGGTTTTGAAATAGGCCAGTCAATTGTGGGATTTGTTTGATAGACAGGAGCCTTCGCTTATAGAGAGAACTGTGCCAACATTTGTCCTAAACAACTGGCTCCGTTGATTAAATGGATATGATGAGGTATTTTGTGCAGAGGCAGTGGACATGATTTAAAAACTAAAGCAGTCGCAAGGTCAGTTGTTGCTCAATTCTTCAGCACTAAGGGGGCCCTTATCTGCAGGTTTAGCATTGCTGCAAAGCCGTTTCTGCTTTGTACCAACACTAAAATTACAGAATAAATATAGAGTCAGGATCAAGGTCCAATTCCACTCCAAAGAGAAATGGTGTGAGACTCCCTGTAAGGGGGACAACACTTTGGTTTGACACTGGATGGAGCATTACTCCAATGTTTGTGTCAAACCAGGTTTAAAAAATGTCCCTTAGACATCCCAGGAGCTTTTTAATCTATCTGGAGTTATGATTAGACACTGCCACCCATGCGTTCAAAACATTTCAGGGCCAGAATTCTAGGAGTCCCTCTCCGCTAGTGGAAGTGTGGCAGAGCAGAACCCCCACCTGCACAGGAAGCAGACATCAAATGCCATCCCAAATCCCAGGGTTGGGCTCATTTAAATAATGATAGCGGACCACCCGTTCCTGTGAGCGCACTTCAGCAGCACCCTCGCCAGTCCGCTGGTTTATGTCGGAGCGTCACACAGGGAACTCCGAGCCCCATCCCAGGCTGAAGGCAACGTGACTGTAGTTTAGTAGTTAGCTCCAAAGGGATCAATTTGCTGACATTTTAAAAGTAATCAATCCTCTCTGGGATCAACTAACTTTCTCTCGGGACCTGCTGGGGCCTTTCCAAGGTACTCAATGGAACTCAGGTTAGTTCTCAGCTGGTGGGAGTTTGTTGAAACCTTATAAGAGGGTAAAGGCGGAATTCCTGGGCTAGCCCAGAATTCCCACAGGCATGCCCCCTTGATGTAAGGGGTGGGCAGAAAACTTGCCCTCTTCCTCCACCCACTGGAATTTAAGGCAGAATCCCATCAGAACTGCGTTCTACCCCAAATTCCTGGTCCTTCCAGGTGGTGGACTCCTTTTCCACCCTCCCCCAATCCAGGAATTTTGGGGCCTTGAACTTAACCACTGGGAGAGAGCTCTGTGCGTGCATGTAACCATGCGTGAACTCCTGCACAGGAGCAATGCACTTCCTGCTAAGCAGTATAAAATGGGATACTGCTTGGCTGGAACCAGGACTGCAGGACTCAGACCTGTCACTGCAGTGAGAGTGCAGCAGTAATATTGTTAATTTATGAAATAGGCTGCCATCTAGTGCAGCAAACGCAAACTCCAAGCATTTAGAAAGGAAATGGACCAATTGCTGATGTAACAGGAAGTATAGGGGTGTTCATAAGGCACAAGGAGAAGAGAACTGAAAACTGGTCAGGACAGGTCCTGCAAGAGGATCTAAATGATGTGGGGGTGGTCTGAACAGTCTTTATTCATTCTCCTGTTCCCAGATCATGTTCCAATGACGGTTATAAATCAATAACTCCATTTATGTTAATTAGACTGATCGTTCCCCACCCCACCCCATTTTCTCCCCTGATGCCTTATCTTGTCCTCACCCAATGTCCAGACATATGCAGTTTCCATCAACGGTCACTGGCTAGCAATCAGGAGTGGGAGTTTAAGCTGGTGTTCTCTTTTCCAAGCCTGGCACAGTGAAACCAGTTTTAGCTTCCCCAGTACTGCCGTCATTGAGACCTCCTGAGACATGGAAACATAGAAAATAGGAGCAAGAGTAGGCCATTCGGCCCTACGGACCTAGTCCGCCATTCAAAATGATCATGGCTGATCGTTTAACTCAGTACCCTGTTCCCGCTTTTTCCCCATATCCCTTGATCCCTTTAGCATTAAGAAATATATTAAACTTGGGGCCTTCACCCACCGGGGAGCTTCAGACAGAAATGTGCATAGATAAGTAAATTAGGAGCACTAATCATTTTGAAAAAGGGAGAAATAAATAGATATCTATTTGATCTGATTCACTGAGCTCATAGAACTTAAGGGTACATTTTGTATGTTGCTTCTGGGATTTGAACTACAGTCTGTGGTGATACACACCAATACTGCATTTCAGTATTTGACAAGACACTACACCTTGGACTGATAGAATGCGGGTTTGTATTTGGGGATCTCTGATATGCCGGCACTGGTGTTTATAGTTTCTAGTCATTATTTGGGATCTCTGATATACCGGTATTTTCTCACATGGAATGTGAGTAATACTAATTTCCTGTTGTTCACCTAACACCAAAAGAATGATCTGGGAAGAGACCTGGCAGTAAGTCACTTACCTGCTCTCTTGGCTGAGGAAAGGTGCACAGTTCAGGAGCTACTCAAAAGGGGCAAGATAAATATATATGGGAGAATTTTTTTTAAAAATAGTAAAATTATTTTGGATGCTTATTAATCCAACATTATTGTCAAGTGCTAAGTCACAAATTAGCTTCTGTTTTTGTCCCCTATAATCCAGTGAATGATTAGAGATAATTTTGGAAAGTTCGTTATCCTTTCTTGCAAACAATATACTGTAAATAAAAAACATGATTTAAGAAATGATGGTGCCTTTTCATTTCACTGATGAGACTTGAATAACAGACATCTGGTGTTATGCACAAAATAATGTAACAATACTGGGAACTGGTTAATGGTGATTACATTACAATATGTATTTATTGGTTAATTTTTGAGCTTGTCTGGTAATAGGTATCAGGAACACTTTACTTATTTGGACCCTCAAAGTCAACATTAATTACTCGCAGCCTAATAAAGTACGGCCAGATGCTGAGTAAAGCTGTCTAACCCCAAATTTAGTACAGTACATCCCAATGCACCAGTCTGAACATTTCTAGTCTTCACACTGGCCATCCTCATGACCTCGGAGTGAGATTGTTAATTTAGTAATAATTCATGTCAAATTATGGGCTGTGTTGTTTTGTAAACTCATACCCAATGTGAAACTGGGCTGTGATTGTCCAAATTCACTTTGTTTGGCAGCACACATAGGTGCCAGCAAGGAAAAGAAAGAAAGGGAGATGGTCATCTCCTCAACCTGAGCTGGATTCAAACCTGTAAAGAAGAAAGGACAGTGTCCTTAATTGCAGACTTCCCATTGTTGATGACGAATACTTAATTCTATTATCTGCAACAAACATAAAAGTACATCTTAAAACCAGACAGATAAAAGATTACAGATATCATTACATGTGTAAGTTTATTGAGCTTCTGTGAATTCCTCTTCGTTATCAAAGAAGTAAAATCTAATGTACTTTTGTGAACACTTCTTAATTGGATAATTGAAACATAAACACCATTTTCAATGCTGGTTCTATCTTGGTTCTTGAAAACTTGTTCTAGATTCCTTTTTACCAGAGTGCCACCTTTACCGCTGAAATGTGCTGGAAAGGTGTGTTTGACTTCCCATTAGTCCCATTGTCATCTTAAGGCTATTGAGGAACATGATGAATGTGGTTCTTCAGGTTACTGGTCGGATACATCACCTTTTCCTTCCTTGGCTGAATTCCCGCAGCAGATACTGCGACAAATGTTCTTCCCTCCAATAATTTTTCCCAAAAGAAGGCTTCAGCTGGCAATTGACAAAGGTAGATACAGGTGGCCATTTGCAGTGCCTGTTGGTCCATTTACTCAATCCACAATCCACACAGTCTTACCAAAGATCACACCAATACCAGATGAAGTTCTTGGTGTTCAGTTAATTTGGTTGATATCATTAAATTTTGTGACAGTTTTAGTTCCATAGTCACTAAAGATAGAACAGAATTTTTGACCTACGTGGATAAGAGAAGGTTACATTGAGCTTTGGTATTCAGAGTGGTGATTAATATTTTAAAATATTTTAAATCCTTTAAGTAAGGTTAGCGTGGGAGTTCTGCGCTTGGTTTGAGCTCTTGCTGACTTCACAGTAACAAGTTTAGCTGAAGTGATGGTAGGAATTTCCTTGTAGGGTGCAGTAGACAGTCCTTGTGTGCCAAATACAGGTGAGTGATGTTTAAGGGCCTGGGCAAAGGCAGGAGGATGGGCAATACTCAACACGGGCTTCTCCTCAGAAATAAAGAGAGGTCTGACAGGAAGGTGACGCTCAGTCTCTCGTCTCACCTCACGAATCAATTCGTGGAACACATGCTGCACAGACTCAAAGTCCAAACAGGCAGATACTTCATAAAATGAGCAATTATATTTGGATGTCAGTGACAGTCCATCAGACTTGCTTACCTGTCTAAAAACAAAAAATTGATTTTTTTTTTTCAAAACATGGTAATAGTAATAGTTAATAAAACGCAAATATCTAAAACACTTTCAGACATTATGGATCTTAAAATGTAGATTATTTGAAATAAATTTATATTGTTTAGAACGCTACCATGCTTTGATAATTTCTAATATAGATGTTTAAGATAAAATCACAGTCCACCATTTTGTTTTGATGTGTGCAGAAAATAACATAACCAAAGGCTAGCCTCATAACAGACAAACAGTGAGTATTTTGAATTCATAGATATGTTTTCTGCTGAATGGGAACAGCAGCGCTATCCATTATTGTTACATAAATAAAGAATATCCCTAAGTCCCCAATTCAAATCCCTTTTAAAGAGTGAATCTCCCATCGGAGCTGTGTCAAAAAGCAAAATTTGAAAGAATCGTGATCAGGGCAATGCAGTGGTCCAATGCACTGATCTATAAAGTGGTGGGACATAGGTGTGCACCTGCAGTATCCCAGATCATCAGTTTCCATTCATAACTGTGCCACTGTAGGGAAGTAGGCTATGCACTTCCATCTAGGGGCGGGGATGAGGCATCTTGAGGTAGGTAGTTGGTTACAGTGGCACCAAAGGCTGGGAAACTGATCACCTACCATCCCTTTTGGCAAGGAATGGTGTGTGGTGCAAGAAGATCAACAGAAAGAAGGGGGTGAAAAATAAATACATCAGGACGGGAGTCTCAACATTGTTTTTGTTTCTCTTTGTCAATATTTATTGACTTTCTGAATATTTTATTTAAATTATGAGTATTGGTGACATCTCATAATGGTAGAATAAGGTTGGCAATGTTATACAAGAGATGAACTGACTGTTTCACAGGGCAAGATCCTAATTCATCTTTCACATTTTCCTTTGCAACACTGATCCAGCTCTGAGGAATGGCAGAGCCCTGGTGGTGACCATATTGTTTCTTGTGACAGATCTTACCGATATCGCATAAAGAGCAAGTTAAAGTGGCAGAGACAGATCACAAAGATAAATATGAATGAGGGAGTCCATTTGGCCCGTCTAGCTCATTCTTCACCAGCTTTTACCACATATGCAGAACCAAAAGTCAGTAAGTGATTCTGTTATCCCACCAGACTCCAAGGGCCCGATATTAGGAAGGAGGCGGGTTACCAGCGGAGGGTCGACTGGGCGTGTGGGTAACCCGCCCAGTAAAATCGGTGGGTTCCCCACGCGATCGTAAGTAAATTGAAGCCACTTACCTTGGCTTCCGGGTTTCACGCTGGAAAGCTGCGCAGCGGGTGGACTGCGCACCCGCATCATAGGCTGTCAGCTGGAGGAGCCCTATTTAAAGGGGCAGTCCTCCACCGACTGATGCTACAGAAAGGAGCCAGAATTACAGCATGGTGCAGCCCAGGGGGAAGGCTGCTCCCAGGTCCTACTAGATGGGGTGAGGAGGAGGGGGAGGACAGAGATCTTCTCCCCGGCGGACGGGAGGAAGTGGCCTGCCTCTGCCACCATGAAGGCCTGGCTCGAGGTGGCAGAGGAGGTCACCAGCACCACCAACATATCGCGCACCTGCATACAGTGCAGGAGGCGCTTCAATGACCTAAGTAGGTCACCCGAAGTGAGTACACTTACTCATTCCCCTGCACTCGGTCTGCCACATCACCACCCCCACTCCACATTCCCTTCTGCACTGCCAACACTACTCTGTCACCTCACTCCTCACACCCACTCAAAGCTCATCCTCATCTTACCTGCACTTACTCACCTCGCCAGTACTCATCCCACCACTACCATTCAACCCAATCCTCATACAATCTCATGGCTCTATCTCATACTCACCCTCTGATGCATCTCTTTCACGGTCAGCCTCACCCAACCTGCCACTACCTGTGCTGCAGCCACAGGGCATGCATCATATATGTGCAGTAGGAAGCGTAAGGCAAACGTGTCATGAGCATGAAGGGGATGCACAAGGGTGTTTGAGAGTTTGTCATGGTTTTTACTTATATTTGATTTCTGATCAACTCACATTACATATTATATTGTCACCACTACTGCCACGTCTTGGCCATTCTTGACCGGCTTATGCAATAATGCCCTTTCATGAGGTTCTCCGTGAACACCCTTGATACCACCCATTGGGTCACCCTACAGTGGGTGTATGTGTAGTTGCACGACTACTTTGTGCAGGTGCCTGTTGCGCAGCACTGTGTTGTGTAGCTCCACGTGGTGGAGGTGGACGGCATGCCTGGGGAGGCTGGTGATGTTGCTCGTCCTCCAATGGAGTGATGAATGCAGCAATGGAATCCCCCCCCTCTAACCATCCTGACGGTGTGAGTGTGTTTGGACAGCAGAGTTTAGGGTATGATTTAATAATTTGGGGTGTGGAGACAATGGTGTGGCAGGCAAAACTTTGTCTGAGGTGACAGAGTGCCCTGCTGCAATGAATGAGGGTTTACCCCGCACCTGTTAAATGGACCTTAGCAGCTGCCACTGGCTGCTGGCTGCAACGCGTCTGTTTAAAAGGGAGTGTTTCCCCCAGCATGGGAAACACGCTCTGGGTAGTCCAAAATCCGAATCCTCCTAAAATCTCCAACTAATAAGGTCTGTAAACGACCTCAAGTACCCAGATAATGATCTTAAGTGGGATCCCGCCGGCTTTGATTGCCGGTGGGAATCTCGCATGCGGGGGCTGCGCGCGCACCGATTTGCGACATTGGGGAACCCGGAAGTGGGCGTGTTGGAGCCGGGCTGCGGACCCTCTCCGGGGATCTCCAATTTTAGGAGCCCCCCCCGCCACAAATGCACCCGCTCGGCCACCCGAAAATTGACTCCCAAAGGAGCAAATCATTTTCAAAAATGTTACATGTTCAAGTGGCGATTTAGATCTGACAGTTAGTTTGCTGAGGTGGAATGTCCAATTCAGTGATCTGTTCCACATAGTGACGTCACTTGAGATATCAAAATGGAATGCAAGTATTTCAAAAGACCTGAATTCATCTGGATTTCATAAAAAGGAAAATGGGTGGAAAATGTAGCTGATGCCTTTGTTATTGTGAACATATCATTTTACATATGTACACTTGTATGCAGCTCTGAGGAGAGAAGAGTTCCAAAGACGTCATGACCATAAATAGCTCAAACTCTGCATCTTCACTTTTTTTTTGTTTTTCTTATTTTTCCCTCGCTCTCCTGGAAGCATTGTGTTTTGTTCAAATTAATTTTCCGGGAACTTTACTGTTTTTATTTTTTATATCAAACTCATGTGAAAAATTGAGGGGGGTGGGTGAAATATACTTTCTGGGTGAAAATTGGGGGAAAGTGCAACATTACAAAAAAACTCAGTAAAAAGTTTTGTGTGTCTGTTGACTTAAGTCTCCTTTCCTGGTTACATAGTTTTCTAATTTATTTAGATTATACAAATTTTTCGATCATGCACTGGAAAATAGATTAGAGAAAATACTACAGTCCACACCAGCTGGTACTACACAGCAGAAAGAAATGTGCAGATCCAAGTCTCATGAGACTCACAAAGAAATCGCAACAGTACAGAATTCATAGCTGGCAAGTCACTCCATTTGTGGGTTGAAACCAGTTAAAACTCATTAAGAATAATTTTGGTATCAGGAAATTTATGAGTGAAAATCTCAAAGTGAAGAACTTATTTATAGACTGAGTGGCAATGAAATAAACAAGCCCTTTAAATTCTGCCACTCCTGAGTCACTCATTTCTATTTTGAATTATATTTCTTACCTGTATCTCTCCATGTCCAGTTTATTCCCCAGCAAAATAATTGGATAGTCATATGGTTGTCCTTTGGCATGACTAGAAATTACATTTAGATAATGCAGGCACCCTTCAAAGCTCTTCCTATTATCAATGCTGTAGACGACAATAAATGCATTTGCCCAGTTCAGGTAACGTTCAGAGTTGATTGGTTTGTCCTAGTTTTCAAAATATAAATGATTGTTCAGTGTTATGCAGTGTCATAGCAGGTGCATTATTAATTTAGAGAGGTATCTGAAAACTACTTGCAAGAACAAACACACACATATCTAAGCAAAGCATAAACATAAGCACAGATACACTAAAACTCATCTTCGTATATATTCATGCATGCAGTACAATACAATATAGCAATTAACAATTATCCAATACAAATTAGATACTGTAGCTTTATTCTAATATTTGAAGAAAAAATACTTGTTTTAATCATTTGTTTCTAAAATAAATGGAGATAATGTTCAGTGGACTACAAACCTTTTGGCTAGTCACTTGTGTTGGTACAAGGTTAAAAAAAAACAGATTTTATGTAATTGCAACTTACAGATTTTGCTGGGCAGTCTGCTCTGAAGCTATGCTTATGCAGCTGTTGATGCATATCTCATTTACAATGAGATTAAATGGGATAGAGGAGCAAAAAAAATAAATCACTAAAAGTAGCTACATAAGTTGATAAGGCCGTAAAGACTCTTCTCCAGGGCACTCAATGACAGATTAATGGATTAGACTACACGCACTTTCTCATTAAAAGTATTTGTTTCGTTTCTTATCTCTCTCTCTTCATGGTCTCCTCTGTGCTTGTGGCAGTTTTTTTTTCATTTCTATTCTTCATTTTTTCTCTTGAGTTCAATTTGTGAAAACTACAACTTGTATTGTTTCTGCACAGACAATTGCGCTGTGTTTAAAGACGAAAATACAAACATTCTCCTGCGCAGCAACTAACAATACAGAGGTAAGGATTCCTGAAATTGCTATGTGTAAGTATATTTGTGGAGATTTCCTCTGCTAGTTATTTTTGACAAAACCATGTTCTAAAGGAATACCATTTTACTGAAATTAAAAGTCTAAAATATCTTCACAAATGCACTCCCAATGTCTTAAAACGTGTTTTGATTTTATAAACTACATCAGTGCCCAGAGTTAATTACATACATGGAGTCAAAGTTATTGTATTCGCTGACAATTAATTGAAAGTGAGAAAATTTAAAAATGTGTCTCTCCCCATCACAGTGCATTTGAATTTCGTTCTAAAAACTAAAGCAGGCTTTTGAAGCAGAGGTAAAAAAAATATTATGGCAAAAAACGGTCAGCAAACAAGGCAGGAAAACCTAAAACATGTAAGATAATTAAAAATGCAGATGCAGTAAACAACTGGAAGTTCCTGTGGAAAGTTGAAAATGGGTGTTATTCCTAGAGTATGCAGTACAGAAGTTAAGTCTCAACAAAGACTTCACCAGGGACATTTGCATTACCACAGTAAATTATCAGTTTATAAGAAATTTGTAGTGTAATAGGCATTAGTGTTATATCCATAGATTATCTATGACTGCAGATTATAACAAAGCCCTCTAATTTTACTGGACAAATGTCCATTTCATATTTATCCATTATGATCTTTGTTAAATGACACCCTAATTGACATAGTTTATTGTTTAATTGTTTTGATAAAGAAAAAGCTAACCAGAAGCAATGTAGTTTCTGTAACTTGTGATGGCAGATGAAGAATGTATACAAAATGCAATCTTTCATCTGTCATATAAAATACCAAAAAAATACCTTATCCTACTTCCAGAAAATACAGACTGCACTTAGAAAATTGTCACTACATTATCTTGTTACTTTAAAACTCTATTAAATGTTGATCTTAAATGTGTCTTGTGTCATTTATTTGGTCTTCAATTGAAAGGGCATAAGTGTAACCTTGTAGCCAAGTTAACTAGCTTTAAATTAAATAGCCCAGCAACAATGAGGTATTTGAAAAGTTCAACAACTCAATCTCTTAACTGTCCATTTAATCACTTTTTTTGGTTCCATGGATGCTCAGATGTGAAAAGTTTGGTTATATGAATCTGCATAAAACAATGATGTGGAGATGCCGGTGATGGACTGGGGTTGACAATTGTAAACAATTTTACAACACCAAGTTATAGTCCAGCAATTTTATTTTAAATTCACAAGCTTTCGGAGGCTTCCTCCTTCCTCAGGTAAATGTTCAGGTAAATGGGTGTTTTAGTATTGCAGCTACAATGTCCTGCATATTCCCTTCTTCCACTGCAAAAGCCTTTATTACCTGATCGGCTGTATCCATTATTTTTAAGAGGACTGGCTGGTTATCCACGATTTCTTCAGTAGTGTAGGTATCCTCTGGAACAGAATAATATTGTCAGCAGTGAACGGTTATTGGATCATCAATATCAATCGTAACACAATGAAAACAGAAGAGCAAATAATGTATCCATTTGCTCTTCGTTTTATCTTAGATTGCAAAAGCCTTTGTTGAGAAATGTTGACACAGTGACAATTTACCTCGGTGATAAGTGAGAAAGTATAGGGTTTCTGATAAACACAGAAGTCATTTCCTCTATTCCCACACACACTTGTCACTTTCTTTAAAAGAAATTCAATAATTAATACATGACTACATAGGATAGAGTTTCACATTGATACTCTTGAGTTGAATTACTTCAATAATTTTGTATCAGTGCTCTTAAAGGGTGAGATTAGACAGATTAATATTGTAATAGCCTCAAAAATAGTGTGGACATCAACTGTTCCTGGTATAGAGCAAGGATATGAGTTGATGTTTTGGAAAATTACGGGCAGGGACTATAAACTATTACAGAATATGTAATTATTTTCCTTCTACAAAAATAATATAACTACAGATAGATTAGCAGCTGTAACCAAACGGATTAGCTGTGGCATTTTTACCCACTAAAGATTCTGCCCTGAAGTGTTCGTGTTACAGAAACTTGATTACCGATAGTGCACATGAATTCTCACCACTTGTACTGGTGCGTTAGGTGAAGTCAACTTTTTTTTTAAAAAAAGCTTTTATTGTCGATTTAATTACTGATGCCTTTTTATAAATAAATCGTCTCAGGAAAAAAAAGCTTAGACGCAAAGCTCCAGACTCGGTGAGGAACTAACACAAGACAAACAAAAAATGCTTGGAATCATTGTCATTGCATGGGTAGAAAACTTGTCCAGAGACCGGGGTACGTTTAACAGTTGTTGACTGTCGCTTACTGAACTAATGGGGTCACTTGTTCCCAGACTTACGGCCCCCAACGGGAATATCTGTAGCTGTATTCAAGAAGCATTGGACAGACACAAGAAGAGAATTAACTCACAATGCAATGGAAATAACCGCACCGAGACCGGCTGTAGTGGGACTGACCTCAATAGCAGCAAGTTGTAGCTTGCTAAAAAATTTCCTTAGGTTAGATTTTCATATGAACAGACGGAAAAACATTCTTAGAAATGTGTAAGAAAATTGTACGGCACTTACCTAGGTAAGGATCATACTCGCTTATGAATCTTTTCGTGAGAAACTTCACAGTCAGAGCTAGAGAATCAAAACATTAGTGTTTAGTCTCACTAAAACTTTGAAAAGCATCAACTATAACGTTAACCGGTATAGACTAACTAATCGATGACATAGGACAGCTCTTGGTAATACCACTAACTCCCTGTAATTCAAAGCATGGTCATTCATGCAATTCAACTGGGCATTCCTCTGGTCGCTGTCCATTTGCGAAAATTTCCTCTATTTGCTACTTAGCTAACGAACGACATTCTCCTGTTCCTATTCTCTAATTTCTAACGAAATCGTCACGTCTACGATTTCGCTAGAAATAGCGACCAGTGGAGATCCTCTGGATGGAATGGGAAATGTTCTGACACCAAGCAGTCCCAGTACCTGTGCAGAAGGTGGGGGACAGATGCGGACAGGAGGAACGGCGAGTCTCTTACCAGATTTGCCCGACCCAGCGCAGCCGAGGATAACGACGTTACATTCCGAGGTCGGTGCCTGCAGAGCCCTGTCCCGATCCGAGGCGGCGGACAAAGTAAGGACACCGCCGGATCTGACTTTCCCAAACATCGAAGACATTCTCCGCTTGGCTAAAACATCGCAACTTCCACCTGCCGATTGGATTTGAAAAGGGAGGAAGCCGCACTGTATCCCCAGCTTCAAGGACCAAAAGCTTCAAAGACACACACACCACACACACACACACAAAAAAAAACACGGTCTCCAACTCGGAGAGGCTGTTGGACGGAGCGACGCCCCCCTCGGTCGATTTGCGGGAGCCAGACTCCCGGGTGAAGTGTTGAAAGGATTCCTGAGGATGTTTGAATCGCAGCCACATTCCTTGTAAGGAAGTCGACGCTTTCTCCTTTACGTGCACATCTGCACAACAAACAGAAACAGTGTCTAATCAACAAATAGCTGTGGGGTTAGCAGATGGTCTATAAATGGGGCTTTAAACATCAAAGCGAGCCGCCCCCTGCTTTTAAATGCCTGAACATTAATTCAGGGGAGAAATCTACCGCTGATAACACATTCACACCAGGGAGATGTGGGACCGCCTCACCCTCTCAACTCTCAAATCCACAGTCCTTCTGAGCAATTTGCAGTGATTTTTGAAATGAGATGTTCTCCTCCAGATATCACAAACTGTGGAACAGAAACATTTTTATGCCACCGATTCAGTCGGACCCAGGAGCTTCCAAAAGCTACTTCCCAGGGGAAGCTATGAATGATTTTCGCCAGTCCTAAATCGAAATTTCCATTCGAGATTAAAGCACTCGGTCTAACGTCAAGCACTTCTATTTTCTGCCTTATTCTGTTTCTTTATTGAGAAGCTCGGGAATCATTGAAGATTGAAATTTTCTTGGTGAAATTCGGCTGTCTGTACTGAGAAGAGATCGACCTTAAACTGGAGGTGAACACTCTTTAACTACCCTTAAAGGGTAACATTATCTAAATTAAATCCCTTCACGAGGGGCCAATATTTTCTCAAGAACGCCTATTAACTATTGTAGCCTACATGCTGCTGTGTTGTGTAGAAATTAGAATAATACAGAACCCAAAGAGGCCATTCGGCCCCTCGAGCCTATGCTGGCTCTTTGAAAGAGTTCTACAAATATTCCCATTCCCCTGCTCTTTCGCCTACAAATTAAGCCTTTTTAATTACATATCCAATTCCCTTTTGAAAGTTACTATTGAATCTGCTTCCACCACCCTTTCAGGGAGTGCATTCCAGATCATAACAACTCGCTGCATTAAACCCACCTTTTCACTTCTCAGACCCAGGGTGAAAAGTAGCCGGTTATTTAAAATCTCTGGCTCCTGCTGCCAGGCTTCTACATTGAGTGAGTTCCTACCATGTGAATTAGGCTGAGAGAACATAAATTGGTGTCGAACTAATATTTTCAATCAATTGGACCATTACGATGGCTGTTGAAGGAAATGTGTTGCAAGGATTGGGGATTGAGACACATTGCGTGGGCTGCATCAGGAGCTTTAACCCTGAGAAAAATTAGATAACATTTCCGTTTCCTGGGTTACCACCTTGGTGAGTGCAGAAATTCACTAAAAACTAAGTGCTCTTCTTTAAATATGAGGAAAGATTGGATAGGCTGGGATTGTTTTCTTTGGAACAGAGGAGGCTAAGGGGAGATTTAATTGAGATGTATAAAATTATGAGGGGCCTAGATAGAATGGATAGGAAGGACATATTTCCCTTAGCAGAGAGGTCAATAACCAAAGGGCATAGATTTAAAGTAGTTGGTAGAAAGATTAGACGGGAGTTGAGGAGAAATTTTTTCACCCAGAGGGTGGTGGGGGTCTGGAACTCACTGCCTGAAAGGATGATAGAGGCAGAAACCCTCATTGCATTTAAAAAGTACTTGGATAAGCACTTGAAGTGCCGTAACCTACAAGGCTATGGACCAAGAGCAGGAAAGTGGGATTAGGCTGGATAACATTTTTTCGGCTGGCGAAGACATGATGGGCCAGATGGCCTCCTTCTGTGCCGTAAAATCTATGAATCTATGAATCAAAAATGTAGGTATTTGTTATGTTTGGGTTGGATGGGGGAATTGTGACTAATAGAACAATCCCAAAATCCTTATTGATCTAGAAAGCCATTCAGCCCATCTTAATTTATCCTTCCAGAAAAACACTGCACCTCCCCCATTACTACATTTAGTTGTTTCATAAATGTTTCCAGGGTTTTTGCCTCCACCACTCTGCCTGGAAGTCCATGACTGCATGAAGAAGAACCTTCTGATGTCAGTTCTAAGGTTACCTTTTACTAGTTCGAACCTGTGCCCCTTGTCCTACTCCCACAATTTAATTTCCAGGCAGAAAAGCCCAAACCTCTCCATTCTTTCCTCATAACTCAGATCCCTGACATTAGGGATCAGCCTCTCTGCACTGCCTCCAGCACTTGAGTATCTCCCTTGTATCTCAGTGACCAGAACACGGACACAGTATTCAAAGTGTGGCCTGTTCAGAGCACCATACAGTTTGGATCACAACTTCTTCTGACTTGTAGTCTACTTTTTTGGCTATGTGGTTCAAGGTTCTATTGGTTCTGTTAGTTGCTTCTATACATTGTTTGGACATGTTTAGTGTTGAGTCTACTAAGACACCGAGGTAAGAGACTTACAGCTTCTTCCTTAGTTATTTCAACACCATTCATGAAGTATGTACGTTGCCCATTTTTCCTTCCTAGGTGCAATACTTTACATTTTTCTGCATTAAATTTCATCTGCCATTGTTTGGCCCACTTATATATTTTGTTTATCTCATTATGTAATGTCTGGGCTGCCTCCTTTGAATTCACTGCCTCTCCGAGTTTGATACCATCTGCAAATTTGACCATTTTGCATGGAGTTTCATAATCCAAGTCATTGATCTAAATTAGAAACAGTGGTGGTTCCAGTACTGAGCCCTGGGGCACCTCAGTCAGTACTTCCTCCCTCGCTGACATTACCCCTCTAACCAGTACCTGTTGCTTTCTAACCATCAGCCAATTTCATATCCACACCCAAGATTTGAAATGAAACACCACAGCTTTGAACTTAATCGGTAATTTTTTGAGTAGAAATTTATCAAAGGCCATTTGGAAATCTAAGTACATAATGTCGTAGGGTTTCCTGCAGTTGACTTGGGTTGTCACTTCCTCAAAAAAATCAAGGAACTTGGTTAGGCAGGTCCTTCCCCATCTAAAGCTTGACTCTGGGATAAGTACTATTTAACCCTGAAGATTTGTTTCATGGCCTTTCAGTTTGTCTAGGTCTTCAATCTCATTTATATCAAAGTCTTGAATTTTGCCTTGGCAATCTTTTTGGGGAGGCCATGTCTTCCATTGTGAATACTTTGCGGAAGCAACCATTCAGAATATTTACTATCTTGTGCTCATCCTTAGTTTCAAGACTATTTGCATTTTTTAATGTTCTCACCTTTTCTTGTGCTATTGTAGGACTGAAAGAATTTTTTAGTGTTATGCTTTTCCTCTGTGGAGATGCTTTATTGCAGGCCTCTCTTTACCCCTCAGATCACCCTTCTAACCTCTGTTTCCATGTAATCCTGCATTGATCCCAGTGAGCTCCTTTTCCTTTCTCCCTGCACGATTTGTAGAGGTCATTCATTGAAAAGAATAGAAAATTGCTTTGTTATACTTTTTAACACTGTCTAGAGAAAATGATTTTTGGAGAACTTTGTTCAGGCTCGCACTACTTCACAGTATTTGGCCAGTAACATTCCACATACAGACAAAAAGCAAATACAATCACGTATTTGGCATTCTTGAATTCAGTCTCAGCACTTATTAGTTGGTGAAAATACTTGAAAAAAAATGCAAAGTATTTTTCTAAGCAAAGAGATGTACAGGAATTCTGCATTTCCACATGTCCCTAGTTGTGATGTTGTACTGAGTATTCACTTACAGAGTTTGTTAACCATTAGCTTGTTCAGTTGCTATTCATGTCAGGTAATGTCTCTTCCTTTGTGCACTCATGACCCAGGCTGGATAGTGTCACTGCATGTCCTGTAATGTTTCTATTTTTGAATTCCTGCCTTACATGCGGAAAGTGTAACTATAGCAATCAAATTTTTGCTCGTATTAGTTAAATTGATTAAACATCGTATTTTCCAGCACCAACTCAACAGCTACAGAATTCTTGCTGCAGCTCTTTTAAATCGATGGTTAGTTGCCTTGGCAATTTCTCAGTGCGTGAAGTAAGCTAAAAAGTTGAACCTTACAGGAATCAAATGTTTTACTGCAATCATCAAAATAACAGAGTAAACAGAATCAGCAGCTCAACTAGTTCTCCAAGCAGGACACATCACCATTTATTTCAGGAAAGCTGGGAGAGTCCTAGGATGCGTTTACATTGTAAGTTTCACCTTGTTGCAAAAACGATTCCAGCTTCACACAATGCTAAACTGGCAGCGTAAATCTCGAGCTGGGGCCCAGCCTGATTCTGGAGTGAAGCAGAGTGAGCTAGGCTTGCAAGCTTTGATTTGACTGCACTTGGAGAGGAAATCTGATGCCAAACTGCACAAAATGCTCAGGGGAGGGTCCTTTGGATTCCTTGGATGCTGTGTAAACTTACCTACTGTTACTTTATAGAGCAGAAATTCTCCCCTCCCTGCTCTCTAAATATTTACAATTGTAATTTTTGGGAGAGCTCTCTGCTTATTTATGTATCCAAGCACTGACACAGCTCTCTCCCAGACAGGACACTTAAAGTTCGAGTCAAGCAGGCGCCAAGCAATGTGAACAAGCATTCTGCCTGGTTGGAACCTGAGTTGCAGATACTAGTCTGACTGGTAGCTGTGGTGGTGATGCACCTTTACAGACATGCAGATCCCTGGTCCCAAACTGACATTTTTTTCTCACCAGATAACAATTAATCTCTAGCAAAACTAATCGAGTCTTATTACCATGGCAACTACAAGCTAAGAGCTAATGGTTGTAAATGTCATCACCCTTATCAATATGTTATAACCTAGTCTTTGCCACATGTCTCCTGTTGATCAACCTGATTATTGCTGGGCGAAATACGACTCTGGTATGATCAGAGAAACAACAGAAAACCAGCAACAATGATACACTGATAGGTGTCAGCTGTGGTTCAGTGGTAGTACTCTTGCCTCTGAGTCAGAAAGTTGTGGGTTCAAGTCCCACTCCAGAAACTTGAACACAAAATCTGGGCTGATACTCCAGTGCAGTACTGAGGAGGTGCTGTCAATTGGATGAGAAATTAAACTGAGGCCTTGTCTGCCCTCCCAGAGTGGATATAAAAGAATCCATGACACTATTTGAAGAAGAGAAGGGAAGTTCTCCCCAGTGTCCTGACCAACATTTAATCCCTCAACTAACATCACTAAAACAGCTTATCTGGTCATTGTCGCATTGTTGTTTGCGGGATCTTGCTATGTGAAAATTGGCTGCTGCGTTTCTTACATTACAACAGTGACTTCACTTTAAAAGTACTTCATTGGCTGTAAAGTGCTTTGGGACGTCCTGAGGTTGTGAAAGGCGCTATATAAATGCAAATCTTTCTTTTCTTTATAGGATTGTAAGTGTGTTCCTCTTAAATTCTGTTTATGGAGTATTACCAGAGGAGCCTTTACTTTATCATTGGTCTTCAGCAGCCAATTTACAACCTGTTTTATTTAGGCTCAGTGTATCTAGAAACAGATACTAAGGTGTAGAAGTTAGCCCGCAGCCTGTCTTGAGTTTTGTAGTCTAAATACAGGTTCCACAACATCTAACCAACAGTCTGTTCTGGGTTTAATCACTGTTGAGTCTGAGCTCTGTTTTTAACAGTTTTTTCCAGCTTTTTCAAATTTCACTGAGTTTACAGCAATGCATTGCCTATGGCCAAAGCTAATGATTATCAAGGTTGTCTTTCGATTGCTACTGGGCCATCTAATTAATGATGTCACCGAACCACTAAATCAAAGCACTTTTAGTTTTTCAGCTCAAAACTAGCTTTTCAGTCCATCTGAATTCATCAAGTGAAACCTTGTGTTACAATGCAATGACCCTGTGCACACAAGAAACATGCTCAATACAGCTTTCAGTTCCTGATATATTTAGCCTCATAATAGCTTCTTTCGGAATATTTTCCATACTGAGATCTCATTTAATTGGCCCCAACCTCTGAATACATATCTAAAATAACCAACTTGGCATCAGAGCCCAAATTAAAGCTACTTGAAACCCCTAATTCCACATCTAACTGCTTTACCAATATTACATACACAATGACAAACTATGAGATGTTTGTGGTCTGGTTTGTTATGTTTATTCTGAACTTTGAGCCGCTTTGCCTCCATGTGGTATGGAAAGTTCTATTTGTTACATGCATTATATTGCACAGTGACGCAGATTGTTTCAGGAAACCAAACGCAATGGGGAGGGGAGGTGCAGTGTGCATAATGCCTCCAGGCGCAAACATGTTTGAATTCTTAGCTTTTGCAGCTGCAATTGTGAATTTGGCTGCAATGTTACAAAACTGTTTTGAGAACATAAACAATTAGGAATGAAGAAGGCCGTCCAGTTCATGAAGCCTGCTCTGTCATTCAGGCCCAACTTTAGGATGCAAGATGACCATGTACTTTTTTTCTGACTGACCCAATATCCTTCCATTCCTTTTTTGAACCAGAACTTAATCCAATCCCTTTTCGAATGCTTCAACTCAGATCAAGTTTGCTGGACAAGGTAAGAGAATTTTGCCCGAAGAAGGTAGAAAAGTCAGGGATGAGAAAAGGCCATTTAGTACATTAGCTCTCTTTTCATGGCATCTAAATACCTTTCAAATAATCCAAATGTTTTTGCCTCTTGTTCTGCTTGGTGGATTATTCCAAACATTGAACACTTCTTGAGTAAAGAAGTTTTTCCTAATATTTTTTCTCAATTTACTTTTCACTAGCTTCCAATTTGGTTCTAATTTTCTGGCATGCTTTGAAGCAATAAGACTATTTAATGTTTAATACGCTTTGATGAGGTTCCTTCTTAATTATTTTCTTCCTAGGATTTTTAGCCCCAAATGTTCTGTCTAAAATATTCGTTGTGAATCTATGGCTGAATTTCAGACACCTTTATAAAGAGGTCCCATACTATCATCGAGACAAGCATGATGTGCCCTACTAATGTGAATATATGTAAGGAATCTTACAACACCAGGTTATAGTCCAACAGTTTTATTTGAAAATCACAAGCTTTCGGAGGCTTTCTCCTTCGTCAGGTGAAGTGTGGGATTCCATGAAGGTTACCGCATATATAGTCAGAGAACAATGCCTGGTGATTACAGATAATCTTTCCAACTGCCCGTTGTCAAGGCAATCAAAGTGTTCAGACAGAGAGACATTACATATAGGACCACCGAATATACAAACGGCCAGAACAAAAGACAGAGAGAGAGAGAGAGAAACATCCGAAAGGAAGAGAAAGAGAGAGAATGACCCGTTGTATTAAAAACAGATAACTTTTTTTGCTGGTGGGGTTACGTGTAGCGTGACATGAACCCAATATCCCGGTTGAGGCCGTCCTCATGGGTGCGGAACTTGGCTATCAATTTCTGCTCGAATTTCTACAATGGCCTATTTGGACACAACACTCAGCTGTTGACTATTTTTGCAGATCTTTAGGGTGATTTAAGCGGTAAAATTGAAATGTGTACACACTACAGAACTAAAGCAATTCAACTCCACTAACACAGGCTGGTAAAGTGCGGGAATGGCCTAAAGTTCAATCCACGATAATCTTATTTCTCCTAAAAATACCTGCTGCATTAGACATATGACAAGCAAGGTCAGCTATCTATAGCCCGAGATATTAATAACTTAATGGCAGAGGCTGTGGACACTGTTAACAGTTCAAAAGAGTTTGTAAACAAGCAACTTAAAACAGAAAAGTATGAAGGCAAGTGTTTAGTTTAATTGTTTATCAATCAAGAAGTGGCTCAGTGTTGCATTGGCCCTCAGTGCTACTTCAAACTACAATTCCAAGAATTTGAAGTGAGTGATCGATAATCTCAGGATCTGAACGAGGCAGCACTGATTGAATGATGCAGCCTCCAGCAGGTTATGTGCGTGTGAAAGTGGAGGATGAGCTTTTCACTGTTGAGAAGTGCATGCTGATTGAGAGCAGCGACTACTTCAGGGCTCTCTTTGGGTCTGGCATGCGGGAGTGCACTCAGGAGGAGATCCAACTGCAGGAGTTACCGGCCCGTGGCTTTGGTGTAATGCTGAAGGTTCTAAGAGGCGATCAGCCTAGTCTGAACAGCGAGGAAATCCTTGATGCCATTGAATGTACAGCGTTTCTACTAGTGAAGCCTCTGACAGAGCATCTTATTCATGTTGTCAGTTCAAATAACTGCACTCTAATGTTCCAGGCTGCAGCTACGTATGGGGTATTCGACTTGATTCATGCTTCAGCTCTGTTTATGAGGGATGTTTATGCCAATGTAAGGGAAGATTTGAGCTTTTTGCCTGAAGATCAGTTGGATTATATTGAATCCCTGTCTCCCAGTACATTTGTGGCCGTGGCCACTCACTCACCCTCAGTTGAACTTTTGGATGATATTTCTAGAACCATCTGCTATTTGGATGAAGAAGAGAACAAGTAGAGAACCTTGACCTCATTACCAGACAAAGCCAGCACTTCTCTGGCCGGCATTGCTGTGCTGGACAACAATATCTATATAGTTGGAGGGGTTGGTGGACTGAGGAAGCAGGTAGTAAAGCTTAGTTTTTGCTACGATACTGAAAGAAATAGCTGGAGCGAATTTTCAAGTCTTCAGCATCTTCGTTACAACCTAACACTGACAGGACAAGATGGTTGCCTCTTTGCCATGGGAGGAATGTACAAGAATACAATGCTTGCAACTGTGGAGAAGTACCATGTGGCATCCAACACATGGTCCTTCGCTGCACATCTGCCTAGACCTGGAGAGGGTATAGCGTGTACACGCGCAATGGGCAGGATCTTCATATGCCTTTGGTTACCAATGGACACCACGGACATCTACGAGTACAGGACCCACAAAGATGAGTGGCTGTTGGTAACCACACTAAAGCGCCAACAAAGTTATGGTCATTGCATGGTCGCACATATGGACAATCTGTATGTGATGAGAAACGGACCAGCAGATGATTTTTTGAGGTGCATGATTGATTGCTTTAATCTCACTAGGCAACAATGGACTGCTTTGTCTGGCCAGTATGTGAACAGCAAAGGTGCACTTTTCACAGCGGCCATCAAAGGCGATACAGTTTTTACAGTAAACAGAGCGTTAACCTTGGTTTATAATATACATGAAGATAAATGGAAGCCAGCAAAGGAAGAGGCTGGATTTCCTCGATGTGGTTCTATTCATACCTTCTTACTTAGGCTGCCAAAGAATAGACAGTCTGCTCTGCACCAAAACTAAGTTTGGGAAGATATTTGTAATGTCCCTCATGTGCCTTTTAATTCTAGAAACTGATACAAGGATAAGGTAGGCATGGGGAAAGGACATTCTGCAAATCTAACTCAACCAATTGTTTAGATTCATCTGTCGGACCTGCTCAAATTATTTTTATCTTTCACTTGTCCAGGCATTAAAGTGGTCGCACAATTATCCGAATGAGGAATCTGTCCATTTCCTTTTCTGAATGCTTCAATTAAATCATCATTCACAGGTTCAGAAGGTAATTCATTCCATAAGTCTTCTAAATGCCAAATTCACAGTTTCCTTAGTTTACAATCATGCCCCCGATTTTCTTCTCCTTGGGAATGTGAATCCTAGATGATTAACTCCTGAGAAAGCTAAGATAACGCATATCGATGCTAAACTAAACAAAAGATGATCAGAAAAATAGTTTCGTATGGGAGTCTTGCTTCTAGCATCTGTCCACCACTCTTCAAATGCTACACCAAAGTATTAAAAGAAAAAAAAAAGTCATTTTCATGATGCTTTCTTCTGACTTGGAGCTGGAAATTTAAGATTCACCTGCCAATTCTGTAAACTTCCTTCACCAACAACAATTAACCTCTAATTGACGTCAGGATTTAAAGCAATTAGTCTTTGTGCCCTTAAAGGGACAGGCCGATTAAACACTATTGCAGCTTAGCGGCAGAATAAAACATTGTGCATTACATGGTCTAATACTCTTGTTGCTTTAACAACAGCAACTTGCATTTATATAGCACCTTTAATGTAGTAAAATGTCCCAAGGCGCTTCACAGGAGCGTTATCAAATCGTCTGACTTGCAGTGAGCAATGCTACATAAGATCTGCTGGTTGCTCACTCACAAAACAATAATTGGTGCTTCTGCATATATCCATTGTTTACATCGAGTCGATCTTTATTAAACTAGTATCCAACCATAAATGTAAAATTCTCTTAATTCTCTTACTTCAGCAAGTTAGACTTCAGAACTAGAAAAACACAGCTGCTTGTAGTTTGTTCTGCATACTGTATTTTCGCACTGATTTCAACCGTTACCTATTACATGATGTTTGAACATCAGCCCACAACGGTCTACTGAGCTTCTAAACATCAGAGTTGTGGCTTCTGATCCTTCTAATCCATATAAGAATGACTGTCATTTTCAGTATCTCTGTTTTGGTCCATAGTACACTTTAAACTATTTTTCAGTGATATTAATTAGATCTATGGTCCCACTCCCAGCAAACACCTTTAGGAAGAAATAATGGGGTGAATTTTAACTCCCACCATTACGGGTGGGAGAGAGTTGAGGGAGGGGGAGGGGTGGGGTGGGGTTAAGTCGGCAAATTTGCGAAACCCGATCCCATCCCGCCACAAACACGCCTGCATCCGTTTTAACCGCGGTGGGTTTGGGGATGTCCGAGTAACTCACTCTGGAGAGGCGGGTCCGTGATTATAATATGTAAATGAGGCTCCAGGGCTCGGGAAACCTGGCAGCTAAAGGGAAAAAAATGATAATGATGCCCCGCTTCCGGCATTTCCAGGCTTCCTCCCCGCAAACGCATGGCCCCGCTCCCTCCCCACCTCCCTGTAAATATCGGGGCCAATATTTCTGGCATTTGTGTTCATGGTATCATGGTAAGTACAGCATAGGAGGAGGCCATTCGGCCCATCATGCCTGTGTCAGCTCTTTGAAAGAGCAATCCAATTAGTCCCACTCCCCTACTCTTTCCGCATGGCCTTGTAAATTTTTTCCCTTCAAGTATTTATCCAATTCCCTTTTGAAAGTTACTATCGAATCTGCTTCCACCATCATTCCAGGCAGTGCATTCCAGATCATAACAACTCGCTGCATTAAAAAAATGTTTCCTCATGTCGCCTCTGGCTGTTTTGCCAATCACCTTAAATCTGTGTCCTCTGGTTACCGACTCTTCTGCCAACGGAAACAGTTTCTCCTTATTTATTCTGTCAAAACCGTTCAAGATTTTGAACACCTCTATCAAATCTCCCCTTAACCTTTTCTGTTCTAAGGAGAACAACCCCAGCTTCTCAAGTCTCTCCACATAATCTAAGTGCCTCATCCCCGGTACCATTCAAGTAAATCTCTTCTGCACCTTCTCTAAGGTCTTGACATCCTTCCTAAAGTGTGGTGCCCAGAATTGGACACAATACTCCAGTTGAGGCCTAACCAGTGTTTTATAAAGGATTAACATTACCTCCTTGTTTTTGTACTCTATGCCTCTATTAATAAAGCCCGGGATCCCATATGCTTTTTTAACAGCCTTCTCAACTTATCCTACCACCTTCAAAGATTTGTGTATGTGCACCCCCAGGTCTCTCCTGCACCCCCTTTCAAATTGTACCATTTAGTTTACATTGCCTCTCCTCATTCTTCCTCAAAGTGCGTCACTTCACACTTCTCTGCGTTAGATTTCATCTGCCATGTGTCTGCCCATTTCACCAGTCTGTCTATGTCCTCCTGAAGACTGTTACTATCCTCTACACTGTTTACTACATTTCCGTGTTTTGTGTCATCTGCAAACTTTGAAGACCTCGGTGATTCATTAGGACTTTTCTTGTTACTCACCCCATTCCTTAAACTATTTTCTCTTAACATTTTTAAACCCGTTTTTATCATCATAAGTTGTCCTACCTTCCATACAAACAGTACCATACTCTTGGTGAACTGCCTGGTCACCTGTCCCTACTAATTTAAATACTTGCCAATCACAATTTCAGCTCCCAGTGTCAGCAAGTGTTAGACCTTAATCTATTTAAATATTATCCATACCCCATTTGCCCATCTCCACAAATTCCACCCCCGCACCACTCCTGTTATCCAGAGGGGAATGTGAACTTGCCCTAATTGTTCATTTTTTTCCCAACGTAACTTTGAACTGTATGCACTGGGGGCTGTACCTTTCTTATTGATCATGCCTGGTTAGTCACAGGATAGTTTTGGATGAGGATTTTTTTCCAGGATTTAGTATCCGTAAGGATTTTCACATTTTCCATTTGGAACCATTACAGCTGGTTTATTTTTGCAGCACCGCAGTTTGCTTCAAATGTATTTCTGAGAATTATTTTCAAGTGCTATTAGGTTGAAAATAGTGTTCTAATTGGCAGTTGGATGTAAGCCAAACAGTAAAAGGAATCTAATCTAAAGCACCTTAAGGAAAACATTTTAACCCTTTTCTGAATAGATTGGTTTCAATACATATAAAAATACACAAACACATATATAGCTATTCAGATATCTACCTTGTAGATAATTATACCTGTACAAGTATGATCCCATCTATTTTGTAAAAGTAATAGTAGAGCCTGGTATTATTAAGTAGAAGTAAAGTTGTGTTGGAGAGTGTTCCCTCCATGATGCAAATTTGTTAGGACGTTTGAAATTCCCTCACCTTGGAATTTACCAGATTACTCATGCCTGTTGTGGTCAGAATAGGACAGACTGGGAGCAACACGCCCTTTGATTGAAGAAAATAAGAAAGAAAGAAAATATACAGTTTCCTGAATTGTGCCAAATGTCATTCATTTGGACACAGAGATGAACTGGGTGGAAGGTGCTGCAGATAATTTCATTATAATTCGAGTTTTATCTTGTTGAAATCCTTCCATTTGTCCGGTAGCTCGAGGGAAACATCTCCATATATAGATCTGTGTCAGCCTTGCCAAATGAGCTGGATCTAAGACCTGGATTTTTTTTGTATAACTGTTTGCCTGCCCCGATAATTTAAGAATCTGACGACCAGTGCTAAGGAGATTCAGGGTGGAGGTGATGGCGATGGTGATGGTATCTCTCTGCCATCTCTCCAATGTTTCAAACTTATTATAGACAATCCGTTCCGTTTTTGGCAATAGATGGGCCAGATCAGAAACAAAATCTCCCTCCCACCACAATCCCGGATTAACCTGAAACCAGAAATTCACACTTTATGCTTTTAAAAAACAAAATAGCAAGCACATTGTTGACTAAAGCAGAGGAAAAACAGGATGAATCTATTATAATCATGTTATATTCATTTTTCATGCACAAGCCAAGTTCAATTGAATTCTAGAACCGTTTATGCAACCAGAAAAGAAAATATAATCTTAGACTTGGATTTAGAATCTTATGCTGTGAGTAAATCTGTAACTTTACTGCGTCAATGTATTTTTAAACTGCACACAAGCCAAAAACAAATTCAAACCTGTAAGCATGGGTATTGCAAATGCACAGTTGGGATTAAGTCTGGCATTATGGTGTGCACACACATTTCACATACAATAAAGACAGTATGACCATTGGTCACTGGTGGGACACTGAAAATGATAGAGTGTGTGGTGAGCTGCAAGTTTTATAAGTTGAAATACATCATGATAGAACACCCACAATGCCATTCTCAATGTCCCTTTATCATGGCAGGTGACGGCTGGTGCCCATGGCTGAAGCCATAGGGATAAAGGAAACTGCGATACACTTTCTGCAATGGTCCTTTTACATTTGATCTCTAGTGATCTACCAAAGGAGATGTCTGGCCTCGTGCTGGGTATTTGTCTGCCTAATCCTTTTTGTAAACAATTTTACAACACCAAGTTATAGTCCAGCAATTTTATTTTAAATTCACAAGCTTTCGGAGGCTACCTCCTTCCACAGGTGAATTGAGAAAAGCTCAGCCATATGCTCAGACACGCAGCGGTAAATGTAAAGAGCCTTAGTTTTCTTGGACTTAGTTGTTTTCTCATTGTGATTTGGTCAGTTTGAGAAATTTTAAACATTATGGGTTCAGATCGTACAGACTATCAACACTGAGTCAGGTTCACTCATTTCTATCTATCTCCAACTCCTCTACCCAGCCATAATCTATATGATCATGGCCATTAAGTGCAGATGCCCACCCACCGCCAGAAATCAGAATATCACCTCCTCACACACACTAAATGGTAATAATAATAATTGTTTTTTTTTTCCAGAAGAATTGAGAGAAATTGGAACTAACCATCACAGTCACCACTTGCAGTAAAATGCAAGGGTCAGCTCAAACACATACATTGAGAATGCCAAACCCCACATAAGTTTCAGTGATTCTGCCCCTCCCTGTTGGATTAATGCTGGAGAGGATGTGGCCAAGTATGGCACACCTTCTGGTCCTGCCCCTAAATCTAACCATTTCGGAAAAGATCTGCCACAAAGGGCACGGCCAGCGTTGACATCTCCTCAGAGCTATTCTCGTCTGTAGGCCTGCTCCCAGGGCTGCAAAGCATACCTGAGATGCAAAGACTACCACAACTCCCACTGCTGGTGTCGACGTATCTGTTCCCCGCTATGGCGAAATCTTACCCCTCCCACCTTATTTATGTGGATTAAGCAGTCGTAGGGCATATGCCAGTCATCTGCCTAGAACTGGGAAAGTGCATGCAGCCTGGACCTCCTGTCCTAGAGGCCTCTACAACAAGTCTCCTCTTACAAACCCCACTACATACTCCTGTAAAAGAATGGATAGGTTGATTCTTGACTGACATGGACAGTGCACCATCCATGATCCTCAGCTGTCCATAAAGTGACCAAGACCAAAAAGCACCTCTTGAAATTGTAAGATAGTCCCTGTACCCCCACATCCTGATGTGGTGCCTGCCTGCCCCATGCCAGCCTTCATCCTGAAGTAAGTTAAACTACTATACAAACACACACAACTATGCTGACAGTGTGCTCTCCTGTAAGTCAATGCTGAGAATATATATCACCAAATATACTGACTGAGTGTTTAAACTGCTCCTATCTGCGTCTGGCTGATGTATACAATAGGCAGGAATTCTCACAAGAAAATGAATGGCAGCGAGTGGGAGAGGGAATTGGGACATGAATGGCAATGAAACAAAGAAAAAAGGGGACAAAGAAAGGCAAGAGGGAAGGGATAGAAGCTTGGAGCAGTTCTTTGGGAGGAAAGGGGAAAATTGGCAGCAGTGCTTTGGGGTAGCAGAGATAGGAGAATGGCAACATTAACTGAGGGGGAATGAGAGGGAGAGTGCCACCATTAACTGAGGGGGCAGGGAGAAACTAGTGCCAGAATTAACTAAGGGGGCGGAATTAACTGAGGGGACGGGGGAAACTAGTGCCAGAATTAACTGAGAGGACGGGGGGAATTAGTGCCAGAATTAACTGAGAGGACGGGGGGAATTAGTGGCAGAATTAATTGAGAGGACGGGGAAAACTAGTGCCAGAATTAACTGAGAGGACGGGGGGAATTAGTGCCAGAATTAACTGAGAGGACGGGGGGAATTAGTGCCAGAATTAACTGAGGGGACGGGGGGAATTAGTGGCAGAATTAATTGAGAGGACGGGGAAAACTAGTGCCAGAATTAACTGAGAGGACGGGGGGAATTAGTGCCAGAATTAACTGAGAGGACGGGGGGAATTAGTGCCAGAATTAACTGAGGGGACGGGGGGAATTAGTGCCAGAATTAACTGAGGGGACGGGGGGAATTAGTGCCAGAATTAACTGAGGGGACGGGGGGAATTAGTGCCAGAATTAACTGAGGGGACGGGGGGAATTAGTGCCAGAATTAACTGAGGGGACGGAGGAAATTAGTGCCAGAATTAACTGAGGTGGGGGGGGTGGACATCTCTTTCTTGAACTGGGTGAAAGTGGAGAAGATGATTGCCAGCTTGAACAGGGAACAGGAAAGAAGAGTAATCAGATTCTTGGGAGTTGTGTCGACTTTTAGGAAGCAGCTGTTCCAGGTTGTCATCTACGGCTGCCACTATCACCCTTGGGGAAGGGAAAGTGATAGTTCACAGGACACCAGGGCACCTCTGTACCCAGTTGGCAAATAATCCAATTTTAAATTGTCTTATGAGATCAGCACCCATGGAAACATGTTGTGTGCATGATGCAGTACAGGAAGAAAGTTCTATCAGACTTGCTCTGGTGGCTTGGAGGGGGTTTATAAAGAACAATATTTAGCATTTTGTGTGTTGCAAAAATAAGAAAAATGTTTTTATCTCCATCTCCTGCACAACATGTTTCCATAAACTGAATGCACATTTTCAGATCTCAGTGATGTTAACAGATATGAATCCTGCCTGTGCTGATTGGGAGTGATGCTGTTGGAGCCAATATTAAAATTCCTCTGAGGCACAGCCAGTCTGATACCATCTGTAATCTTTAACTGCAACAATTCTGCAGAAATTGAGTTATGAGAAACCATAAATTATGCAACTACTGACGACGTGACTACGTACGTGTGTTGGGGGTGGAATTATAGTTTCCATGGTTGCAGTTATTTTTAATTGAAAACATAACTGTTCAAATTAAGATGGAAGCAGTTAAATAAAAGAACACTTTGTTAAACAACTTCAGGACCAACTCAAATATGCAGCATATCCATTACCATAATTGCAATAATGGCATTAATAGCTATTCAACATATTTTGTTTAACTTTGGCCAGATATTTTGATCTACCAGATTGGAAATAAAACCGCTGTATAAATTTTTTAAGACTCCTTATTAGGCGCATGCAGTGCTCGCAGCACTGGGATTCCACTCCGATTCAGGCATGATCCAATTTCTAGGCTAAGATCTCTCTGGGGAGCCTACTGTATATGAATGGTAGCCACACCATAAATCTCACCTGATTTGCTTGCACTGTACTTCCCCATTTCATTTGGAGAAATATGAATATTATATATACCCACATTGTTATACATGAGTCCTAGTCATAACTGGGTAATACGCTGCTTGAGAGTTCTAGCCCTTCATCTCTGGGCCCTGGGTTTCAATAATTTGGCAATAAACTTGCAGCATCATTTAGAGATTGATTGTTAATGGGTGAAATATTAAACTGGTGTGATAGGGAGTGCCCCTAAAGTTTGAGTTGAAACACTGTTGGGTCAGCAGGGACTTTTCCCAATCTGATCAGCCAATCTTTGTTGCACCTAATCTGGGAGTGATTGATAGGTGACACTGGGTACTAAAAGTGGGAACCTTTTCCACTGCCTAGCACTGACATCCCCTGTATTGATGATCACAAGAATATATAAAACGCGCTATTCACTGTAACTGCATAGTGCTCCTGTATATGCAGCAGGATAGGGTTTCTTCACTATTAACTGAATAGAACTCCTGATTGTTCAACAGGGTAAAGGCTAAACATTCTGTAATTGTATGGAATTGCAGTTTATTCAGGTAATTAAAAGTCACATCTATAGAATTCCTGGTCATTTGGCACAGTAAGAGTTACACATTGAGTAAACGTGTGAAGTGTTTGCTGATTCAGCATGGGAATGCTTACACACTGTGCAACAGTATGGAGTCATTATTCACAAAGCACAGTAAGGGTTAAAAACATTTGGGCCAAAAGCACTGCATCCAGCCATCAGTAAATGTATCTGCATCTAATTATCTGGGGAATGGTTGGCGCGTTCACAATACAACGCCGAGGGAGTTTGTAATAAAGTTCCCAGAGTATTTTCATCCTGTGGAAAGCTCTGCCTGTGAGAAACTGCAGTCGTTATTGTCGGAGAGAGCAGTTCTGAACTTCCCCTCCTGGTTATCTATAAACAAATGGGCTGTTTGTTTTCAAAGCTTTATATTTAAAATCTCATCTTTGTAAATGGAGGAGCACGTCACTCATTACTGTGCAATATCAAGTTTAAAGAAATAAGATTTTCTGTTGTATGTCTGTCAGCAACTTATAAATTTCACTTCGATAAAGAGAACAGCAATGCCTGCCAAATTCTGGCATAATAAAATCTACAGGTTTGTGAGGATTTGGATTACACACAGTCTCAATAATGAAATACACATACTGTAGAGAGAGTACGCAGCACCTTAATCATTAATATTACATAGTGCCTGTACAATATTTTATGCCATAAATGATTAAAAAAGAGAATGTTAATGATACTTTCCAAATACTAATTTTAAGACTATAAAAATGTCAAAGTCAATACAAGCCAAGATTGAACAATGCACTTCTTTCCTTTCCCTATGCTTTTTAATGATCCTTTTTTCTTACATTTTTTACTTTCGGAACAAGCTTGAGGGGCTCAATTGGCCTTTTCCACTTCCTATAATGTGTTGGAAGAAAGCTGTCAAACTAACAGAACCAGCGTGACAGCTACACACCTTTGTTTACCTAAGTTCCACATTCTGATGAAACAGTCCTTTTGTATTTTCGGTTCACTGTTGGAAAAGTACTTAATCAGGCCACTTAGATTAAAAAATTCTCCCCGCCTCCATTTTGCTTTCCCTCCTGCTCTGAAGGCACTGACCCTTTCTGGGGTTTGGTTCTGGGGGCGTCAGGAGCTTTTCTGTACTTTGCTCAAGTGGCCATTCTTCACGTGTCAGCAAACTGTTTGAGGGTCGTCACAATCGAGCTTGATGTGTCAGTCATACACTCGCACTTTCCAACAAGAGTCACTGGATAATAATCAGAAATGTGGACTTTGGCCAGTTTTCCCCTCCCCCCCGCCAACTCAGAGGTGCTGTGGATAATTGTAGTGTCCATTGCCCAAAATATGAAAATATTTAACATTAAAGGTCAGTTAGTTCATGAGTCTGATGATATGGAGCAACAACAAATTACAGTTTAATTAAGGTCTTCTTTATTTCTATTGGCATATTTGTTTTCTTTATGTCAAGAATTCACAAAGCATAAGGCTAAAGAGCAGATTTCCTATTGAACATTTTTTATTTTGAACAATGCTATTTGACAGACTGAGGGAGTATTAAAATAAATCTACACAGTGAACATAAGTCCATGAGTTGCTATAAATGTTTATACAAGTATAGGGTGAGAGGAACTAATTCATAACAGTATAGGATAAACGCATTTAAAATACACTGTATGGAATGTACATCAGGTGCAAAGTGAACAGGTCTGACCTTTCTGCTTGAGAAGTCTGACAGATCCAGAAGGAAGGAATGAGCCTCCAGTAGGACACCAGTGTCTTGAATATTAACTTGTTTGTATGAAATTCCTTTAAAATGAATGGGTTAATGTCTCTTAAAATAGGGATCAAGGGAACGTTATACAAGCATGTTAACTGTGCTAATAGTGTGCTAATATTTGAATAGCCTAATTTCAAGACACAACTTCTTCGTAGACTAGCACCAACCATTACTCCTGGGATTGTAAGTACGCATTCCCAACTCTCATGTACAAAATGAGACAGCAAGCTCAATAAATAATATTTGAATCATTTCTTAGCTATAGGCTGATATTGCTGTTAGCAGCCACTGATCTACAATGTGCCAGCACAGGTAATGGTAGTGTAGTGGATATGTTATTGGACTAATAATTCAGAGGCCTGGACTAATAATTCAGAGAATATGAGTTCAATTCCCACTATGGCAGTTTGGGAATTTGAAATCAGTTTTTAAAAAAAATCTGGAATCAGTAGCTGATAGATTCAGACCACAAAGCTGTTGCTATAAAAAACCAACTGGTTCACGAATGTCCTTTAGTGGAAGGAAACCCGCCGTCCTTACGCAGTCTGGCCTGCATGTGACTCTGGTCCCACACCAACATGGTTGACTCTTAACTGCCCTCTGAAGTGGCCTAGCAAGCCACTCAGTTGTATCAAACAATTCAAGAAGCTGGCCCACCACCCCCCCTTTCAAGGCAACTAGGGGTGGGCAATAAATGCTGGCCTTGCCAGCACTACACACATCCTGAGAGTGAATAAAAAAAAAACACTTCCAACCTTTTCATCCTTCATCAGTGCATTGCTTTTATCCAGTGTTCAATAGTGATCCATAGTTATTGTTTGACCTTCAATAATGACCAGCTGAAGACTCATAAGGGAAACAGCAGCACAGATAAAAGTGTAAATAACAGAATGTGGTGCTATATAATCTCGGAGTGTGTGAGGGAACACTTTCTCTGATGGCAGAACATAATGGGCTTGAGTTCCTAATAGAAGAATTAGGATTGGTTTCCAGCCAGGAGCATCGGTCTTACTGGAACCATGAAAGGAAATGACATGGGATGATTTTATTTTGGGGCCGGGGAGATGCCATAGCCAAAAGCACTTCAGTGAAATTAGCTTGTTAAAAAGAAGAATAGTGAATTAGATATAACAGCAGGGATTACCTGGGGTGAAGGTTGCCTGAATAAAGCATTTCATTACAAAAGACAGAAACGTTACTGATCAGTTGAGGGAAGATATTGCATTTGTAAGAAGGGGGATAATTTTCCACTTTGGGCAATAGTGTAAAATGGACGATATTGAATGAGCCGCCTGTTACACACCAAGCCCGAATTTTCTTTCCATTGAAGTCAATGGAAGGGAAAATTGAGTGGGATGTATAATGGGCAGCCAATTCGATATCGTCCATTTTGTACTATCGCCCAAAGTTAAAATGACCCCCAAGATGTCTTTGTTCAAAATCATATCGCCAGAGTCACATTAGCACTTTCAGATTCTTCAGGGGTTTCTTGCAGAGAACAGGAATGTTGAGCTAAACAGCAACTTGTACATCTCTTGTTCAACAGTTCTAGTGGATAGTTTTTGTCCATCAAATGAGTGTTCAGATTTAAAGAAACCAGGTTAAAATGTGGCAGATTGTAAGAACATACTATTTGATAGGGTTCAGCCTCTGAGTTTTTAATATAATTGTATTCTACATTATCAGGATTCAGACTTTGCACTTGTAATTGTTTCTAACTGGTTTTGTTTTTAATGGGCAGGTGCCCACCGCAGTTCAGTCTCTTGTGTCACTTGTTACAAACCAGCTGTTGTTTTAATATGTCCAGCTATTAGTCTAATGTCTCATCAAATTTCACTTGTTTCAATGCAGGCATCTCAATGCTAACAAAATATTTGCTTCACAATAGCTGATTACTCTGTACTCCAGGTTCGATGCAGCAGTGAGACACTGTCTATCTGTGGTTTCATATAGTAGTTTTTTTATTTTTTTTTTATTCGTTCACGGGATGTGGGCGTCGCTGGCAAGGCCGGCATTTATTGCCCATCCCTAATTGCCCTTGAGAAGGTGGTGGTGAGCCGCCTTCTTGAACCGCTGCAGTCCGTGTGGTGACGTTTCTCCCACAATGCTGTTAGGAAGGGAGTTCCAGGATTTTGACCCAGCGTCAATGAAGGAGCGGCGATACATTTCCAAGTCGGGATGGTGTGTGACTTGGAGGGGAACGTGCAGGTGGTGTTGTTCCCATGCGCCTGCTGCCCTTGTCCTTCTAGGTGGTAGAGGTCGTGGGTTTGGGAGGTGCTGTCGAAGAAGCCTTGGCGAGTTGCTGCATTGCATCCTTTGGATGGTACATACTGCAGCCACAGTGCGCCGGTGGTGAAGGGAGTGAATGTTTAGGGTGGTGGATGGGGTGCCAATCAAGTGGGCTGCTTTATCTTGGATGGTGTCGAGCTTCTTGAGTGTTGTTGGAGCTGCACTCATCCAGGCAAGTGGAGAGTATTCCATCACACTCCTGACTTGTGCCTTGTAGATGGTGGAAAGGCTTTGGGAAGTCAGGAGGTGAGTCACTCGCTGCAGAATACCCAGCCTCTGACCTGCTCTCGTAGCCACAGTATTTATATGGCTGGTCCAGTTAAGTTTCTGGTCAATGGTGACCCCGAGGATGTTGATGGTGGGGGATTCGGCGATGGTAATGCCGTTGAATGTCAAGGGGAGGTGGTTAGACTCTCTCTTGTTGGAGATGGTCATTGCCTGGCACTTATCTGGCGCGAATGTTACTTGCCACTTATGAGCCCAAGCCTGGATGTTGTCCAGGTCTTGCTGCATGCAGGCTCGGACTGCTTCATTATCTGAGGGGTTGCGAATGGAACTGAACACTGTGCAGTCATCAGCGAACATCCCCATTTCTGACCTTATGATGGAGGGAAGGTCATTGATGAAGCAGCTGAAGATGGTTGGGCCAAGGACACTGCCCTGAGGAACTCCTGCAGCAATGCCCTGGGGCTGAGATGACTGGTCTCCAACAACCACTACCATCTTCCTTTGTGCCAGGTATGACTCCAGCCACTGGAGAGTTTTCCCCCTGATTCCCATTGACTTCAATTTTACTAGGGCTTCTTGGTGCCACACTCGGTCAAATGCTGCCTTGATGTCAAGGGCAGTCACTCTCACCTCACCTCTGGAATTCAGCTCTTTTGTCCATGTTTGGACCAAGGCTGTAATGAGGTCTGGAGCCGAGTGGTCCTGGCGGAACCCAAACTGAGCATCGGTGAGCAGGTTATTGGTGAGTAAGTGCCGCTTGATAGCACTGTCGACGACACCTTCCATCACTTTGCTGATGATTGAGAGTAGACTGATGGGGCGGTAATTGGCCGGATTGGATTTGTCCTGCTTTTTGTGGACAGGACATACCTGGGCAATTTTCCACATTGTCGGGTGGATGCCAGTGTTGTAGCTGTACTGGAACAGCTTGGCTAGAGGCGCAGCTAGTTCTGGAGCACAAGTCTTCAGCACTACAGCTGGGATGTTGTCGGGGCCCATAGCCTTTGCTGTATCCAGTGCACTCAGCCGTTTCTTGATATCACGTGGAGTGAATCGAATTGGCCGAAGACTGGCTTCCGTGATGGTGGGGATATCGGGAGGAGGCTGAGATGGATTATCCACTCGGCACTTCTGGCTGAAGATGGTTGCAAACGCTTCAGCCTTGTCTTTTGCACTCACGTGCTGGACTCCGCCATCATTGAGAATGGGGATGTTTGCAGAGCCTCCTCCTCCCGTTAGTTGTTTAATTGTCCACCACCATTCACGACTGGATGTGGCAGGACTGCAGAGCTTTGATCTGATCCGTTGGTTGTGGAATCGCTTAGCTCTGTCTATAGCATGTTGCTTCCGCTGTTTAGCATGCATGTAGTCCTGAGTTGTAGCTTCACCAGGTTGGCACCTCATTTTTAGGTACGCCTGGTGCTGCTCCTGGCATGCTCTTCTACACTCCTCATTGAACCAGGGTTGATCCCCTGGCTTGTTGGTAATGGTAGAGTGAGGAATATGCCGGGCCATGAGGTTACAGATTGTGCTGGAATACAATTCTGCTGCTGCTGATGGCCCACAGCGCCTCATGGATGCCCAGTTTTGAGCTGCTAGATCCGTTCTGAATCTATCCCATTTAGCACGGTGGTAGTGCCACACAACACGTTGGATGGTGTCCTCAGTACGAAGACGGGATTTCATCTCCACGAGGACTGTGCGGTGGTCACTCCTACCAATACTGTCATGGACAGATGCATTTGCGACAGGTAGATTGGTGAGGACGAGGTCAAGTAAGTTTTTCCCTCGTGTTGGTTCGCTCACCACCTGCCGCAGGCCCAGTCTAGCAGCTATGTCCTTCAGGACTCGGCCAGCTCGGTCAGTAGTGGTGCTACCGAGCCACTCTTGGTGATGGACATTGAAGTCCCCCAACCAGAGTACATTTTGTGCCCTTGCTACCCTCAGTGCTTCCTCCAAGTGGTGTTCAACATGGAGGAGGACTGATTCATCAGCTGAGGGAGGACGGTAGGTGGTAATCAGCAGGAGGTTTCCTTGCCCATGTTTGACCTGATGCCATGAGATTTCATGGGGTCCAGAGTCAATGTTGAGGACTCCCAGGGCCACTCCCTCCTGACTGTATATCACTGTACCGCCACCTCTGGTGGGTCTGTCCTGCCGGTGGGACAGGACATACCCAGGGATGGTGATGGAAGAGTCTTGGACGTTGGCTGAAAGGTATGATTCTGTGAGTATGGCTATGTCAGGCTGTTGCTTGACTAGTCTGTGGGACAGCTCTCCCAATTTTGGCACAAGTCCCCAGATGTTAGTAAGGAGGACCTTGCAGGGTCAACTGGGCTTGGTGTTTTGCCGTTGTCGTGTCCGGTGCCTCGTGGTCCGATGCCGGGTGGTCCGTCCGGTTTTATTCTTATTATGACTTTTCGTAGCGAGATTTTACAACTGAGTGGCTTGCTAGGCCATTTCAGAGGGCAATTAAGAATCAACCACATTGCTGCGGGTCTGGAGTCACATGTAGGCCAGACCGGGTAAGGGCGGCAGGCTTCCTTCCCTAAAGGACATTAGTGAACCAGATGGGTTTTTACGACAATCCGGTCGTTTCATGGCCATCATTACTGATACTGGTATTTTAATTCCAGATTTTTATTTAATTAATTGAATTTAAATTCGCCAGCTGCCGTGGCGGGATTTGAACTCATGACTCTGGATTTTAGTCCAGGCCTCTGGATTACTAGCCCAGTAACAAAACCACTATGCTACCGTACCCGTTCCTTAACTCTAACCAATAGATTCTGTCTTTGAACCCTCTAGTGTATCATCCCTCTGTAGAACTGTCATATTATTCTTGATCAATACTGCCACATCTCTCCCCCCCCCCCTTCTTTTTTCCTTCCCTATCCCTCCTGAATACATTGTAACCAGGAATGTTTAGTTCCCATTCCTGCCCATGTTTAAACCAGGTCTTTGTTACAGCCACTATATCATAACCACATGTGGCAACTTGTGCCTGCAGCTCGTCAAACTTATTTGTAACACTCCTCACATTAACACACATGCATTCCTAAACCTTGCTGGTCTGCTTTGCTTTCTCCCTCCATCTAATTCCTGCTCTTTCTACGCTTCTTTATTCTGTTGCTGTTTGTCCCTTCTAATTTTCTGTACACATTGTCTCTCCTCTCTGCTGCTACATCCTGGTTCCCCTACCCCAGCCAAATTATTTTAAACCCTTCCCCACAGCACTAGTCAACCTATCTGTGAGGACAATGGTCCCAGCTCTATTCAGGTGCAACCCATCTGGCTTATACAGGTCCCTCCTGCCTCTGAACAGGTCCCAATGCCCCAGGAATCTGAAGCCCTCCCTCCTGCACCACTTCTCCAGCCATGCATTCACCTGCAGTAGCTTCCTGTTTCTGTACTCTCTAGCACGTGGCACAGGGAGTAATCCAGAGATTACCACCTTTGAGGTTCTGTTCTTTAGTCTTTTTCCTAGCTCATGAAACTCTTCCTGTAGGACCTCAACCCTTTTCCTAGCTGTGTCATTGGTTCCAACATGGACCAAGACTTCTGGCCGTTCCCCTTCTCCTCGCAGAATTTCCTGCACCCATTCAGTGATATCCTTTACCGTGGCACCAGGGAGGCACAATTCAGGACTCAAATTGTCCTGTTTTTAGGGGGTAGGGAGGTGGAGTCCAAATTTATTGTATTTACAGTATCATGATTCCATACGTGGTAATTTAACACTGGAGGTACATTAAAACGTCAGGTCAAAAAATGGGTTCAGTGACTTAAAACTAACTCAGCAAGCTGGAAATTATGACCTTGACCCCTATTAATTATAATGGCGCAATACAAACTCCACAGTTGTGACTAATAATTAAATGACTTTGACTCACATAACAAGTTGAAGCAGTTAAAATGCTTAAAAAGAGACCAGATGTATTAGGGACCGCTCTCAATCTCCAGTGCTCATCACAAAGCAGGGGAGGATGTTGTCGAATTGTTAAATACCATCTTCTGTATAAAGGAACATGGCTTGATGACCTATGAAGAACAGGAACCGTTATAAATCACTGTTTAGAACTCATCTGGAATATTGTGTCCAATTCTGGGCACTACTCTTTAATAGGAAGAATGTCAAGGCCTTTGAGAGGGTGCAGAGGAGATTTACGAGAACGGTCCACGGATGAGGGACTTCAGTTATGTGGAGAGACTACAGAAGCTGGGATTGTTCTCCTTAGAGCAGAGATGGTTAAGGGGAGATTTGATAGAGGTGTTCAAAAATGGTTTTGATAGAGTGAATAAGGAGAACTCTTTTCCACTGGCAGGAGGGTCAGCAACCAGAGGACACAGATTTAAGGGGGGGCAATTGCGGGTGCCTTGGAGGCAGGGGGGCTCCAAAAATCACGGAAATTCCGTTTGGGTTCGGAAGGCTGATCCAACCCGCCGACTTCTGAGTTTCCCAGAGACCCACCTGTGTGCGCGTGGGTGACCCGAGAATGGAAATCCCGCCGACTTCAATTAAAGCCGGCAGGATGACAGTTAAAGAGCCAAATGTAACTCATTGAGTTACCTGTGACAGATGAAGTGATTAGAACAATTTTTAACTTACCTGGGGGGCTTGCCTTGCCCACCGCTTCTGATTCACGCCAGGCGTGAAGGGCCGAATCAGGGAACAAGAAACTAAATAAATTATATAAAAAACCTTGGAAGAAAGTGAAAACACTAAATGAATCCACCTTTGAAATCTGCTCCGATGTCCGATATCTCCCTCTCTGATATCCCATTCTTCACCCACCCCCCATCCCCCCATTGTCCTCCCGATCTTCCCCGATCTTCACCTCTCCCCTCCAATCTGCCCCTCTCCCCCACCCCGGTCTTCCAATCCAGCGCCAGATGACGTCTCGCTCACTCTCTCTTTCTTGCCCTCCCCATCCCCCGCGTTGCAGCTCCTGACGGCAGCCAGTCTGTCGATCAGGCTGGCTGCTGGGTGCGAAACCCGGAGAGGACGTTAATCATCAGCAATCAACATGCAATCGCGTCGGAAACGGTAAGTTTTGTTCATGTGGGTTTGCCACGCGCACCTTCACCCCCCTCCCCCCCGCTGCCAACCCGCCACCATTGCAAAATCGAGCCCAAGTAATTGGCAAAAGATCCGGAGGGGGGATGAGGAGAATTTTGTTTACACAGTGGGTTGTGATCTGAAATGCATTGCCTGAAAGGGTGGTGGAAGCAAATTCAACTGTTATTTTCAAAAGGGAATTGGATATATACTTGAAGAGGAAAGATTTGCAGGGGTATGGGGAAAGAGCAGGGTAGTGGGACTAATTGGATAGCTCTTTCAAAGAGCCGACACAGGCAGGATGGGCTGAATAGCCTCCTTCTGTGCTGTATGATTCTATGAGAAAGCGGGTTCACTGACAACAGTTGAGAGATAGAATCATTTGGCACTTTTCACAAATGAATATAGTATTATTATTTGGAAGTCTCAGCCCATCAAAGATCCTTCTTTAGCTCCCGCCATTTCAGCCCCTCATCCAAGAGCCTGCTCAGCCTTTTAACTGCATGGAGCTACTTAAATAGGAAAGTTGCACCCTTGCTCTATCCCCTTCCCGAATATTCTGGACTCTCTGGTCTATCTGCCACCCCTGCTGTTGGAACACCTTCCCGTATCTCATCAGCATTACTTAAATTAGCTGACCCTCGAATTTCTGACGGAGGCAGCTTCCCCCAGCTTCAGTGGGTGTAAGTCCCACTCCACCACACTCACACTGGCAGAGAGGGGCCTCAGGAATCTCCAGCCCATCATAATGAGCCCTCAGCACCCACATCACAAAACAGGAAATCTGCTTGTTACAGTCCCCTTCCATATACATTCTCTGGGAGCAGAAGCAGCCATCAGAGTGGAAGTGACTAATAGTAGAATTACATGGTCATAAAAACTGACCTTTGAGTCACTGGAAAGTTTTGAAGCAATTTGAAGGATACATGAAAGTGGGATTGATGGTTTGGGAGGTGTCATTAACCTCATGGTTACAACGGAGTTGGAGGTCACATTTTTGACTTTGTTCCTGTTAGTTTTACACAGATTAGTCAAGACCCTTGCTCCCCATGAATTTGATACATATTAATTTTCCTACCTGCTGAAATATATATCGTACTATTAGAACGGTATGTCAGTGAACCATACAATGGGGCAGTATGGATAATGTGCTAATATAAGAACACATTCCACTATTACTTTGATCTATGTGTCATGAGAAGGACACAATAATTGAATTTGCTTTGTGTTGATGTCTTTCAAAGTATCCTAAAGAAGGCACTAGTTTAATTTTATCAATGTGAGGTATGAATTCTTCCACATATTTTGGCAGCACCATAGTAAAGTATTTTTTTTAAAGCAGTGAATCTCCCTTGGTGTTACTTATGATAAGTTGGGGCATACTCTATTTTATAAGGATAGAAGCATTGAGGTGTAATGCACAGTGCTTTATTATTAATTTATTCTACTGCTAATGTGCAGCTATGTGTAACTGGCATATTATTTTAAGGCCACGCGATATAATTTCTGTGCCTTCCTAAGGTCAGTTAGAAGTTAATTGCTCTTAAGCAAAGCCTGACGTCAATTAAAGTTTCAAAGAAAACAGCAGGAAATGACTGGCTCTCTTTCCTTTTAGTTTTTTTTAAAAGTGTGAAGTTGAAATTTGTATATGCGACACCTGCAGTGTGATGGACGTCTTTCAAATCTTTATATATTTCACTTTCGACATGTGTAAATATCTCTGTTGCAGCATTCACAAAGGACACAACCCATGTAAACAAGAGAAAAGATGGCAATCCTGAAAGTGAATTTTAAAATACATCCGGCTGTGCTAGCAATACCCTGTAAATCTCTTTCATCTGAAAGGAAAGCTATGTTGTGTTTCGCACGTTGACATATAAAAGTTAATTACATAAAGTATTTTAGTGCATTAATCTAAAATCTGGATTTTCTCCTATTACTTCCTATGGAAACAAAGGCTGGGTAATTAAATACAATAGTGGCTTGTTGTAACACAGCGTTTAGTACAAGCCAGAGAGTACAAAGGACAGATTGTCCCACAAAACCATTATCAAAACAAATGTATACAGCATCCAGATTTATGAGTAACATTGTAAAATCTTGCACCCAATATTGAATTATTTTAGCCAATTGTTTAAAATGCACAGGTTATAAATAGTGGCATTAATTGTGACTTTGGCACTTATTTCAGTACTTAACTAATCCTTAAATACTAAAATATGAAAACTGTAAATACTTAACTGTGCAAAATACTTAGCTGTACAAAAGTCTAAATTCCCAGTTTTCTATGATCTATGTTTTAAATTAAAAGGAACTTGCTTAACTGAATTTATTCACTGTCTCAAAGTAAATGTAGATGTTTTGTGGAATTCAGATTGTTTATTATCCTTTTGTCTTGTGAACTTCAGCAGAGTTTGGTCTTTAATAGAAATGGGAAGGAGACTGGTCTCCTGACTCAAAGTTCAGGCCTCTCCTGTTTAGTGTTTAATATTGGTAAATGTCTGATTCAAGTCCTGATTGCTGAATCTAAGGTTCTCTTGGAAAACTAAATGATGCAAACTCAATCAGTGCACTTAAAATCTGAGTTGCCTTTGACTCATCTCTGTCTCGCTCCAGAACGAACTCCGAGTTTGGAAGTTCACTGGGCTTTAAGTAAGGATGCAGGCTTCAGTCCTGAACTCTATGCTCCATAAAACACGGCTGCCATCTCCCGTGTCTATTCTTTTCCGTGGCCAGTTGACAGTCCCGGCACATGGTTTTGCCTTGCTAGTTATGTGAGGATTGGCTGAAGAGTTTTGAAAACAAATTACTCCTGCATGCATGTGATTGTTTTATTTTAAACTGCACGAGGGTGCAAGCTGGCCACAAAATTCTCCCTATGGCCTGTATTAAAAAGTGCCATAGAATAAATGGGTAGCTTTCAGAGCTGACAAGTAGAAGGATATAATTGAAAGGGAATTTTTAATACCAAATGGTTCAATTGTACTTAAGAACTGATATGATATTTTATTCTAATATGTGCCAGTTTAGTGCAGTTGATAGCACTCTCACCTCTGGGTCAATGACTTGTGGCTTCATGTCCCACAGCAGGATTTGAGTGCACAATCTAGACTGGCAATCCAATGCAGGCCTGAAGAAGTAGTGTATTGTCAGAGATGCTGCCCTTTGAACAAGTCTTTAAGCCAAGGTGGAGGTTCAATATCCCATGGCACTGTTTGAAGAGGAGGGAATACTCCCTGTGTCCTAGCCAACACATCTCCCTCAACCTACATCACAAAAAAAGATAAACTGACCATTCATCTCATTGCTGTTTATGGGGTGTTGGTATGCAAATTAGTTTAACAACAAATTATCTTATTAGTGCTTTATTTACCAAGAAATTATAGTTTTGGTTCATATGTTTACCAATAGATTACGATAATGCTTCATTGGTTTATCAAAAGTTACAGCTTTAGCTAAATAAATTTATCAGCCGGCTATGGCTTTGGTTCATACCCATCTCTCCATTACTTTGATTAAATACATCACTTTTTTATTATGAGAAGGATTGCGGGATATATACGAATTTCTGAGATTGAGATCCATTTTATCTTTTTTCCTACAGGTCTCGATACACTGGAGTTTGCACATTCTGTGCGATTAAGAAAAAATGTATGGGTTGAAGAGAGAGCCTTTTGGTTGGCTCATTCTATGTGTGCTGCTGCAAGGTAAAGACTGCTGAATACTTGAAGAGGGGGGTGTTCTGAAACATTTAACAACAATTTACATCTATATACTGTGCCTCATATGGAAATGATATCTTAGAGTAGCTTACAGGTGCAGAGGAATCATAGAAATCATAGAATATTTACAGCACACAAGGAGACCATTTGGCCCATTGTGTCCGTGCAGGCCGAAAATGAGCCTAATCCCACTTTCCAGCACTTGGTCCGTAGCCATGTAGGTTACAGCACTTCAAATACACATCCAGATACTTTTTAAATGAGTTGAGGGTTTCTGCCTCTACCACCCTTTCAGGCAGTGAGTTCCAGACCCCCACCACTCTCTGGGTGAAAAAAGTTTTCCTCAGCTCCCCTTTAATCCTTCTACCAATCACTTTCAATCTATCCTCCCTGGTTATTGACCCCTCTGCCAAGGGAAATAGGTCCTTCCTATCCACTCTATCTAGGCCCCTCATAATTTTGTACATCTCGAATCACCCCTCAGCCTCCTCTGTTCCAAGGAAAACAACCCCAGCCTATCCAATCTTTCCTCATAGCTAAAATTCTCCAGTCCTGGCAAAATCCTCATAAATCTCCTCTGTACCCTCTCCAGTGCAATCACATCTTTCCTGTAATGTGGTGACCAGAACTGTGCGCAGTACTCAAGGTGTGGCCTAACTAGTGTTTTATACAGTCCCAACATAACCTCCCTGCTCTTATATTCTATGCCTCGGCTAATAAAGGAAAAAATTCCACATGCCTTCTTAACCACCTTATCTACCTGTCCTGCTACCTTCAGGGATCTGTGGACATGCACTCCAAGGTCCCTCATTTCCTCTACACCTCTCAGTATCCTCCCATTTATTGTGTATTCCCTTGCCTTGTTTGCCCTCCCCAAATGCATTACCTCACATTTCTCTGGATTAAATTCCATTTGCCACTTTTCTTCCTGCAGGCTATGGCTTTCCTCCTCACTATCAACCACATGGCCAATTTTTGTATCATCTGCAAACTTTTTAATCATGCCCCCTATATTTAAGTCCAAATCATTAATATATATCACAAAAAGCAAGATACCTAGTACTGAGCCCTGCGGAACCCCACTGGAAACATCCTTCCAGTCACAAAAACACCCGTCAACCATTACCCATTGCTTCCTACCACTGAGCCAATTTTGGATCCAACTTGCCACTTTCCCTTGGCTTGTACTTTTTTGACCAGTCTGCCATGTGGGACCTTGTCAAAGACCTTGCTAAAATCCATGTAGACTACATCAAATGCACTACCCTCATCTACCGTCCTTGTTACCTCCTCGAAAAATTCAATCAAGTTAGTCAGACATGACCTTCCCTTAACAAATTCATGCTTACTATCCTTGATTACTCCGTGCCTTTCTAAGTGACGGTTTATCCTGTCCTCAGAATTGATTCCAATAATTTGCTCACCATCGATATTAGACTGATTGGCCTGTAATTACTCAGTCTATCCCTCGCTCCCTTTTTAAATAACGGTACAACATTAGCAATCCTCCAATCCTCCGGCACCACGCCTGTAGCCAGGGAGGATCGGAAAATGATGTTCAGAGCCTGCATTATTTCCTCCCTTGCTTCTTTTAACAGCCTGGGATACATTTCATCCGGCCCTGGTGATTTATCTACTTTCAAAGATGCTAATCCCCTTAATACTTCCTCTCTCACTATGTTTATCCCATTCAATATTTCACACTCCTCCTTCTTAACTATAATGTCTGTATCGTCCCTCTCTTTTGTGAAGACAGACGCAAAGTATTCATTAAGAACCATACCAACATCTTCCGCCTCCACACGTAGGTTATCTTTTCGGTCTCAAATAAGCCCTACTCTTTCCTTAGTTATCCTCTAGCTCTTAACATATTTATAAAACATCTTTGGGTTTTCCTTGATTTTACTTGTCAGTATTTTTTTCATGCCCTCTCTTTGCTTTCCTAATTTCCTTTTTATTTTCACCCCTGCACTTTCTATACTCCTCTGGGCTTTCTGTAGAATTGAGTTCTCGATGTCTGACGTAAGCTTTCCTTTTCTGCCTTATCTTACCCTGTATGTTCCTTGACATCCAGGGGACTCCAGTCCCACCCTTTATCTTTGTGGGAATATGTTTACTCTGAACCCCTTGAATCTTCCCCTTGAATGCCTCCCACTGCTCTGACATTGTTTTACCTTCAAGTAGCTGTTTCGAGTCCATTTTTGCTAAATCACTTCTCAGCTTAGTAAGATTGGCCTTTCCCCAGTTGAGAACTTTAACTCCTGTTCTATCTTTGTCCTTTTCCATAACTATGCTAAAACTAACTGAATTATGATCACTACCACCAAAATGCTCTCCCACTGCTACTCCTTCTACCTGCCCAGCTTCATTTCCTAAAACTAAATCCAGAACTGCCCCCTGTCTTGTTGGGCTAAAAAAGTTCTCCTGAATGCAATTGAAGAATTTTGCGCCCTCTATACCCTTCACACTGTATCCCAGTTAATATTAGGGTAGTTGAAATCCCCTACTGTTACTGCCCTATTGTTTTTGCACTTCTCAGAAATTTGCCCACATATTTGCTCTTCTATCTCCCTCTGACTGTTTGGGGGTCTATAGGGCACTCCCAGTAGTGTGACAGCCCCTTTTTTGTTCCTTAGCTCAACCCATATGGCCTCATTTGATGATCCTTCCAACATATCATCCCTCCTCACAGTTGTAATTGTTTATTTAACCAAAATTGCCACCCCATCCTCCTTTTTTATCCCCCTCTCTATCTTGTCTGAAAGCATTGTAACCAGGAACGTTGAGCTGCCATTCCTGCCCCTCTTTAAGCCATGTTTCTGTAATAGCTAAGATATCGTACTGCCATGTGTCTATCTGTGCTCTCAGCTCATCTGCCTTATTCACTATACTCCTTGCATTGAGGTATATACCTTTAAGCATTGCCAAACTCCCTTGTTGTTTATTTTCTAACCTTTGTTTCCTCTGCCTTCCAAACTCACTTACTAATTTTCTGCCTTCCATCTCCAGTTGTGATTCTGTCCCACCTGGATCTACACTCAGGTTCCTATCCCCCTGCCAAACTAGTTTAAACCCTCCTCAACAGCAAACCTCACCACAAGAATATTGGTCCCGGCCCTGTTGAGATGCAACCCATCTGGTTTGTACAGGTCCCACCTCCCCAGAACCAGTCCCAATGCCCCAGCAATCTAAAGCCCTCCCTCCTGCACCATCTCTCCAGCCACGCATTTATCTGCTCTATCTTCCTATTTCTATACTCACTAGTGCATGGCACTGGGAGTAATCTGGAGATTACTACCTTTGAGGTCCTGCTTGTTAATCTCTTTTCTAACTCCTTAAAATCTGCCTGCAGGACCTCATCCCTCTTTCTACTTATGTCGTTGGTACCGATATGGACCACGACCTCAGGCTGTTCACCTTCCCCTCCCAGAATGTTCTGCAGCCGCTCAGTGACATCCTTGACCCTGACACCAGGGAGGCAACTTACCAAGCTGGAATCATGTCTGCGGCCACAGAAACGCCTGTCTGCTCCCCTAACTATAGAATCCCCTATCACAATTGCTCTCCTGACGTTTCTCCTCCTCCCCTGTACAGTTGAGCCACCCTTGGTGCTATGGTCTTGGCTCTGGCTGCACTCCCCAGAGAAACCCTCTCCCCCACCAGTATTCAGAATTGAATACTGGTTAGAGAGTGAGACACCTTCAGGGGACTCCTGCAGTACCTGCCTGGTCCTCCTTGTCTGTCTGGCGGTCACCCAGTCCCTCTCTGTCTGCACTCTCTTAAGCTGCGGGGTGACCACCTCCTGAAACATGCTATCCACAAAACCCTCAGCCTGGCGGATGCACTGCAGTGACGCCAGCTGTTGCTCAAGCTCCGAAATCCGGAGCTCGAGCTCCTCCAGCTGACGACACTTCCTGCACCTCTGGTTGTCCAGGGCATGGGAAGCATCCTGGAGTTCCCACATGGCACAGGATGTGCACTCGACGGGTCTGAGCTGACCGGCCATGCCTCGATTTATTACATTAACTGAACTTAACTGGAAATAAACGAAAGACTTAAAAAAAAGACACTCACCAGAAAAAGAAACACTCACCAGCTACCAGCCAATCAGCTCCTTCTCTTCTAACTGACGTCACTTTTGATCTTCTCACCTCTCTCCCTGAAGCCCCTCGCTCTTTATCCAATCCGATGCTCCGCCCCGAACTCCAACCAGGTCCGCTCACCTTACCTCAGGCGCTCCAGAGGAGGACAACAGGGAGAAACAGGTGTAATTTTGGGGGGATGGCGAAGGCTCGGACAGATGAATGAGGTATCCCTTAGAATCTTTCGGCACAGAAGGAGGCCATTCAGCCCATCGTGCCTGTGCCGGCTCTTTAAAAGAGCTATTCAATTAGTCCCACTCCCCCGCTCTTTTCCCATAGCCCAGCAAAATGTTTCTTTTCACGTGTATGTATACAATTCCCTTTTTAGGCGGCTTTTGAGAACAGCGAGAGAAGTAGCAAGAAAAAATGATTTTGGAAGAGAATTCCAGAGGGACAGGGACGTGGTGGTTATTTGCTGCAAATGAATTATACCGATCTACCTTAAAACATATTTGACTTTGTTTTATTTTAATCACGAAAGAGGAACAAATGTACCCACCCACTTCATACTGTGACAGATCATTGACACATTTGTCCATTTAAAGTCGGCTTAGTAATCCAATATCTAGTTACACAACTAAAGTCTTTCACTTCTGAGTTGCTTACGTTCATAAATGTCTTAGAAGTTCATGCTGTGGTTGTACTTCAGTTACTGAGATCTGCTGGCTGCATTGCACAATTAGCTGACCTTTATTATACTGCAGATTGATCTCAGTCTCTAACACTTGCACAGAGCTCCATTCCCCAGAAGCTAATTTTTAATGCTGGCAAAACATGGGCCGGAGTGTCCACTGTATCCCAACGTTGAAAAGATTCCATACAAAATTTTAAAATTTCCCAGGTGACCCAGTTGACCTGCCAGATCGTGCAGCGGACTGGAATTTTACGTCAGCCGGCGTAAACTCGAAATGTGAGATAGGCTGCTTGAGTTAGATTTAGTGTGCTCTGATGTCAGATCAGGATCTGAGTCATGAATTAAACTGTTACTTTTTACACCAATTCACACTGGAAACTGCTTTGCGTCAAGGCAAAATTACAGTATAACCACACCCTAAGATAAAGAGTTCAGCAGTCTCTCTAACATGGAGCTTTTATGGATCTGCGGGCACAGCCTTTCATGTCAGTTATCCCTTGGAGCAGTAAAAAACAATGGTGCTTTTTTTTGAAAGGTGAACCTCTGTTTTTAAAGCTTTCCCCTCCTATTTTATCCTTTTCATTTTAATCCTTGAAAAAATATTGCCTTCTAAGCCCTTTCTCCTCCACCTCTCCCCCACGGTGATCTGCTTCCAGGTCTTTGCTGTTGCTGCTCTTCTGCTGTCACCAAGAGGAGTATAGAGCTGACTCTTCATCTTCTCTAGGAAGTGCTTGCCTCCAATGAGTGCAGGAAGACTGGGAACTCAGCAGAACAGGGCATCAGACCCACATTCCACCACTGCTGGCATTGTGTGTTGACGCTCCAATGCATGCTGCCACCAAACCGTCTCTTTCTATTAATGCCCCATGTCACACACAATTATGGCCAACAAATAAGCAGATAACCTTGTCCCAGGCCTTCACCAGTGATGCTCTGAAAGTGGTGTTAGAAGGTACGGAAGTAGGTTGGGTTAAATGCCCTTCTGGTGTTCCTGAGAAAATGCCTGGCTTCTGCTTGAAGACTTGACATAATGACGCTGCTTAGATTGGTAACTCAATGCATGGGGATGGCAGCTGTAAACCCTACGTCTCTGTGGCATAGCATGTTGAAGTGCCACTGAGCCCCTGAAACCATAAGGCTTTGTTTAGTCTATTGACCAAAAACAAGAATAACTTGAACAGCTGTGAATGATCAATTTTGACATGAAGTATATTTAAAATGAATTTGAAAAAGTCTACAATTTATTTGTAATAACTTCATAATCATTTTAAAAAGGTGAGCAAACTAGTAGGAAATACTTTTGTGATTTTTGTTTTGAGACCATTGTCTCTGGATTCCCTCACCTGATCTGTTGCCTCATTATTCCACCATGTGGAAGATGCTCTCAAAATGGAGGTAAGCACCTCCTTTTAGTGCATAAGTGTTTTACAGTAAGGGATATATGGCCCAGATTTTGCTGCGGCAGGGCATCTAACGGTTAGTTAAACTTGCCCTTGCGTGTTTAGGTTTTTAAATTTTTGCATAGCAAGTTGCTGAAAGTGCGAGCTGATAATGTCGCAGCGAGGGAAACAGGGCGTCTGGGACCTGGGTGAACAGGGCAAGCAATTGGGTATCTCCATAACCAATCAGATTGAAGGATTGTGAAATAAACACAGGAACGACGGAGAAGGAAGTGTAATGGGTGATTTCAATGTCAAATGAGAAATAAAGAGGGAAAGAAAGATTGGATTAAGAGAGAGAAAAAATAGACAGAAAGGAAAAGTAAAAAAATGTTTTTAACATTTTAAATTTGACATTTTTTAAAATCTCCAACAACAATTAATATTTGAGGGAATGAGACTCCACACTTGTAATAGTTAATTTTCAGTTCCAGAGAGGTTGATTGGCAGTAATTAACAGTAATTACGTCATTAAAAGGGTACTTGCGCTTGTAATGACAAGACTTAACCTTCTGTGGCGAATTTAGTTTGTATCCACCGCGCAAATACAGCACCTTTACGCCGTTCAACGCATTTCAGCGGTGAGCCAGTAGCGGGACGCCGTTTTTGCGAAGCTAATGGTGGAACAGCACAACTCGGACAGCAACTTTTGGGATTTGGCATTTAACTGCGCGTCGGCCCTTTGCCTGAAGTTGCTGTACCATTCATTTACACTTAAATAATGGCGAGCGACATTAGCCTCACTGTTATTTTGACAGCAAAATCAGTGACCACGCTACCTTCACTGGAACCATAGAGTGTCATTCCCCTAGTGCTCTGTGTTTCTCTCCTACCACTTTTCACCTTGTTTTCCTTCCCCAGACAGTTTCCTGATTGTAACTGTATTGGAAGGAATGTCTGGTGTATTTATCGATAGCTGGTGTTCTGATTCCAAATGTTGTCAGTGACATCAACCTTCTAATCCCTGATGATATGTAGGTGTGAAATGCAGGGGGATTATGGAGCCCCACTGATCTCAGTTCCTTAATCAGATATCTTTGCAGAAACTCTGAGTGCCTTTCAGCAGGTAAGTGTCCAAGGTATGAAATACATGAGGATTAACAAACTAGTTATCAATGGAGTTTAGAAGATTGGTGTCTGTTGACAGCATTCCGACTCACAACACCAGGTATTGGTGTACCTAGTACTAGTTACCTAACACTTGACACATTGCTGCCTGGCTGAGTGAAAAAAATTAGGTGAGACGCCTAGATGTTAGGTAGCAGCCAATGCTGCAGACAGATAATCTTGGGAACTCAGAGGCTAAAATCTTGTAAAACAATTTAAAATGAACAATTTTTCTAAACAGTAGCCACCAGTTTAGTGCTGTTTTTATACAGTATTTTAAAAATATTTATTATTTTGAGATCACCAAACCCTGGATGGATTTACAGCAGAATCTATTTTCTCATGCTGCAGAAGTTGGCTTTGGGATGCCATCAAATTAAAGGGGCTCTGGTCACTGCTTCACCAGGAGGCTCTTCCATTAGCCAGATTTTCATTTATCAGCTGAACCTGTTTCATTAGCTCGCACACTCTGCCAGTTATATGTAATGAAGTCCTATCCTTATTGAAAAGAGCTGAGATTGTTCGAACCCTAGTGCTATATAAATTGGAACAGTGATTATTGTTAAAATGTTTAATTGTGAGGGTTGCTGGAGTACGAATTAACCTCCAGCTTTATCTGTTATGTCACATAACGTTAATGGAAATAAATAGATGATAGAAATTCTGGTGGCACCATTTCCATGGAGAATGCAGTGGGGCAGAACTTCACCTGCTGCTTTGGCTTGTCCATCACCCTGTCCCAAATCCTTGGCAAGGGGTCATTACCATAATAGGGTGGGCACCTATGCCAGTAGTGGTACTACAGGGATGCCCACCCCACCTTGGAATGGCAATAAATCCCTCTGGGATTGATTGCTGTTGGAAATTTTCTCGGTGGGATCCACATGTGGCCCAAAATGCCACTGACGTCTGCTCTCTGCTGGCGTAGGTGGACCTTACAGCAGCATATCTAGAGGGATTTCTGGTGTAGCCTGGGAATGTCCCCAGACATTCCCTCAAACTGGGGTCGAAACATCAGTCAGAGGGGCGGACAGAGAAGCATCCAACTGCCTCCCTTAGAATTTGCGGTGGCTGATCAAGAGGGTGGAAACCCCCTGGGTTCTTTCCCATCTTCTATTCCCTCAACTGTTCCAATACCAGAATTCTGTCCCAAGAAGCAGTGGCATTGTAGGCTAGGATGTCATGGGCTGGAATAACATTAAGCTTTCTGAAGCGAGAGAGGTGAATCATTTAGACTTATGCTCTTGTGTTGAAGAAAAAAAATCATGCTCAGTTTCTTTTTCCAACCCAAGTGATCTGCGGTTTACATCATAAAGATTATAATTCTTTTTAAGCTTGTACTTAATATTTACAGGAGTGGAAGTATTTATAATAAAAAGTTCTGACAATCAATGCTTGAAAGCCACTTTGGAAAGCGTTCGAGTGCTGACAGACAAGTGCAACCCTGATTCATTACTCCAAGACTGGGTGTGGAAACAAAACTGGCTTTTCAATCAAGGGACCAAAAGATGTCTTTCTGTAGGTCAGGCTCTCAATGTTCAAACTGCAACTTGTGAAAATGTGACGAGTCTAACGTGGAACTGCATCAACCGCCGACTTGTCCATGTGGACATGTCCTGGTATCTGACTGGCAATGGGAGTACGGTGTTTATTTCCAAAGAAAAAAAGAAAAGTACCAAGTGGAGGTCAACAAATGGTACAAGCCTGTGCCAAAAGGCCCATCAGGGTAAGAACGAGAAAGCGGAATGGACCGTGAGCTACTCAGCAAGGGAATTCAGATATTTTATATTATAGTCCTTTCTACCTGCATAACAGTCAATTGACCAACTTCTTGTTACATTGGGTGAAAATTGGGATCAAATGATCATGAGTGGTTCTGTACAAGATGGCAATTTAAATGTTCAACCTTCTGTTTGTGCTGAAGGTGATGGGATTGTGATATTTGTTACTGTTTAAGGTTCTTTGTACCATTTTATGATTCAATGGCTCGAGCACAGTTTCTGTAAGCAGATTGTATCCCTTATGATCTGAAATCTGCATGGACTCGGGCACTAGAAATGATTCCACTTGGCAGTCCTGCAACCGGATTAAATGTACTTTTGTGCTCCGATACCATGCTCCACTTCGGATAACTGGGAACAAAGCAGAGATGTCACAGGCTAAAAGTCACTCGTCAAATATATTTACATAATCCAGTTTTAAAATACCGACTGATATCAGAGTAGAAGGCTGCTTTGAGTTATAATATACAATTCATTAGAGCTCTTACCAGCCCTCCTTAACCTGCTTAAATAGTGTCAGGCACAGTGAATGCTTACAATCCAACGTCTAGTTATCCTTGGTAACAAAATATTGACTTGAGCTGTACCCCTCAGGCAGTAAATCATATGTAAGTCGAATGCTTATGGAGCTCTTTCATCTCAACAACTTTCAGAATCCAGCAAGAACCAAGAAACTGCAGAAAGACCATGGGGGTAATTTCAACCCTAAAGAACGGGTGGTTTGGGGGTGGGTGGGAGATAAAAATAACAGTTTTTCAAAGTGGGACCGCAACTTGGCTCCAACGTTAAAAGGGCAATGTACCTCATTGAAATAGTTGAGGTACTTAATTTTTTGCGGATTCGAAAGCTGAAGCAAATTTAAGATCACCTGCATGGGTTTCCCGTCGTTTCTGATTCTCGTCAGGTGAAAGCAGGCGAGAAGGGCAGGATCCATGAGGTGAGTGCCTTTATTGCACTGCTTGTGGGCCCAGAGGAGCATGAGTGTTTCATCCAGGCCCAACAAGCTCACCTGGTGCGATTGGAGCCCCGTGAACGGCCCCCGCCCCCCACCCCCCCTCGGATGGTAGACCTCCTCCCATCTCCGACTTTTCATCTGACTGCCAATCCGATCATCTCCCTGCCCCCGATCTTCTCCCAAGACTCCCTTCCCCCCCCCACCCCACATGTCGTCCTTGGCCCACGATCTCTTCCCCCTACCCCCCTCTCCGATTCACGGCTCCTTTCCATCCTGACAGGTAGCTGGCCTGTCAATTTGGCTGGCTGTGGCACGGGAAACCCGGAAGCAAAAATAATTACCTCCAATTGAGTTGCGAATGCAGATTACGACGCACTCATTTCACTTCCTGGTTCCCCCGCAAACATCTACCTGCCTGCTGGGTTCCCGGCTTTCATTAAAAATCATGCCCCACCGCTCCAAAAGATGAAACGGAAGCATGAGTTTTAAGCCAATAATACACAAGTTGAAAATGTGCTCCTTCATAGCTGTGCTGACGAGCATAGTTTAAAGCAATCTCTGTGGTTATAAAGTGGCTTACAAGCAAAGGACAGGGCATCTGCCAGATCCGCGTTGATTTTCCCTTCCATTTGTATCTCCTTTTCTTCACCTCCCGCCACCTCCGCTCCTGAAGATGTTGATTCTATAAGACCATAAGAGATAGGAGCAGGAGTAGGCCATTCGGCCCCTCGAGCCTGCTCCGCCATTTAATGAGATCATGGCTGATCTGATTTTTACCTCAACTCCATTTTCCCGCCCTTTCCCCATATCCTTTGACTCCCTTGCTGATCAAAAATTTGTCTAACTCAGCCTTGAATGTATTCAATGACTCAGCCTCCACAGCTTTTTGGGGTAAAGAATTCCAAAGATTCACGACCCTGTGGGAGAAGAAATTCCTCCTGATTTCCGTCTTACATGGGCGACCCCTTATTCTGAGACTAAGCCCCCGAGTTTTAGATTCCCCCATGAGGAGTAACATCCTCTCAGCATCTACCCTATCGAGTCCCCTCAGAATCTTGTATGTTTCTCACTGCTGTGTGGTTCCACTAGCAGACAGTTCCCTGGTGCCTCGCCCAGATGACCATTTTTAACGTGTGAGCTTGGACAGTGAATGTCACCATGGGCTCAATTTTAAAATGAAAGTCCGGGTGGGTTCGGGGGGCAAAGAAAATCGGAGAAATCTGAAGCGGGTAGGATTCCCGGCTCCAACTCGCTGAAGAATGCGCATGACCCAGAGTCATCTGGGTGTGCACGCCATTCCCGAACTCGGAAGTCCCACCGGCAATTAAAGCCAGCAGGACGATATTTAAACAAGCAAATGTACCTTATTGAGGTACTTAAGGTACTTAATTTTTGCCATATTGGCCACTTAAAACGATTTTGAACTTACTTGGGCGGCTTTCCCACGGCTTCCGATTCACGGCTGGTGAAGCCGGACTGGAAGGGCTGGATCAGTGAAAAATAAAGTTAATAAATCAAATAAAATTACATTTCCTATTGTAAAGAAATAAATAAACATACCTTGCAAACTATGTCACCTGTGCCCCTTGCTCCGATGTCCGATGTCGTCTCCCCCCACAATGTCCGATGTCTTCTACACACCCCCCTTCCAATGTCCGACGTTTTCTCCCCCCCGCCAATATTCGATGTCTTCTGCACACCCCCAATTCCAATGTCCAATGTCTTCTGCAAACCTCCTCCCTTCTGATGTACGATGTCTTCTCCCCCCCCCACTCCGATCTTTGTTTAACCCCCCCCCCCCACCACTCTCTCTCGCAATGGCCAATAAAGTCTCTCTCTCTCTCTTTCTCCCCTCACCACCTCAGTCAGGCTGGCTGCCAGGCGCGAAACCCGGAAGAGGCTTTAATTGGCCTCATTAGGGTTGCGATCAGATCACCGACTTGCCTTCCGGGTTTGGCGCCCGCAAATCACCCCCCTCCCCCGCTGCCATCTTGCCACCCTTTTAAAATTGTGTTCTCATCCAAGGGGATTATGATTTTTTTATCTCTCTTATTGCTAGCCTAGTGGTGCTGAGGCCAATAGTAACACCACTTAACACAGGCTGGGAATCGAACCTGGGGCTTCTCTGTTCCACACTGGATGGTGCACTCATGAACGGAACCCTTGAGGGAATTGTCCATTCAGATTCTGGGCAGTTGTTAAAAAAGAAAGATTTGCATTTATATAGCGCCTTTCACAACCTTAGAACATCCCAAAATGCTTTAGAGTCAATGAAGTACTTTTTGAAGTATAGTCACTGTTATAATGTAGAAAACACAGTAGCCAATTTGCACATAGCAAGGTTCCACAAACAGCAATGCGATAATGACCAGATAATCTGTTTTAGTGATGTTGGTTGAGAAATAAACATTGGTTAGGACACCGGGGAGAACTCCCCTGCTCTTGTTTGAAATAGTGCCACGGGATCCTTTACTACCACCTGAGAGGGCAGACGGGGCCTCAGTTTAATGTCTCCTCGGAAAGATGGCACCTCCAACCATGCAGCACTCCCTCAGTACTGCACTGGAGTCTCAGCTTAGATTTTCTTCTCCGGTTTCTAGAGTGGGACTTGCACCCACAACCTTCTGACTCAGAGGCAAGAGTGCTACCACTGACATACAGTTGTAATTGGTTTGCAAAGGGAGAGGTTGTGGCTTTTAGACTCTGTATAAAGATAAAACTCTAATGAATATTTTCTAATTTCACATTTCACTGAACATAAAACCCACGGATAACATCAGCAAAGACTCAAGTGTTAGCAGAATTTGAAGAAACCCAGGATAGGGCCGACAGCGATGGGAGTCAGAACAAAACGCAAGAGGAAGAAACTACCACAATGAAACAAACATCTAATCTGATAGAGGACCGTACGTGTTGTACTTGATTTTTCTTTATTTTTGTATATCATTTGATTAAAAAGCGTAGGATTGTGTGGACAGACCTTGTACATTACAAGCTGATGAACGATGTAATATTGTTAATGTTTGGTGGCTCAGACTTCAAGGTCACTTGAAAAATTAAAGGAGGAATATTCCTGATCAGATCTACAATTTCTAAAACCGAGAAGTTAAGGTCTGCAATAGTTAACTGGTCTGAGAATGGCACCAGCTGAGAGCGTCTCAGGGCCGGCAGATCTAAGTTATACCGCTGGCTTCATGTCACTTCTCTGCCCAGTGCAAATGGATCTCTGCACACAAGTGCTTGGAGACAAGCACAGAATTCCACTCAGAGGCATCTAACGTTGGTTAAACTTTAATGTCAGCCAACCTTCCCTGCTAACACTAGAGAGATTTAAAATGAAGGGTTCATTTGCCCCTCCTTTTCTCACAAATTTACTCCCATCTCTCTTCCTCTCCTGAAGGAGTCAACTCCATAATGGAGAATGGTTCCATGCACAGCGGTCACCCTGTGGTATAACTGATCTATAAAGAATAGTTAATTGGCATGTCCAGTCACTCCAAGTTCAAAGTATTCACCAATTCCCCTCCCCCCCTTGTCTCCCATCTCCAGGTTAAATATTTAACCAATATTTATTGATAAAAAGATTATCTTGCAGTGAACGGGTTTTCTGCAGCAGCTGTGGAACATCCTTTCATGAGAGTGGATGTGATTTGCTGGTCTGCCGGGGGCATCATTAGTGAGCGTGTCCATCAGGCTAATTGGAGATTGCTAAAATACAATGGGCAGGAAATACACAGCAGGTTAGTTAACATCTGCAAGAGGAAAGCAGGGTTAACTTTTCAAGTGGAGACCCCCTCATCAGAATCGTTAACCTGTCTCTTCTCTTTAAAGATGGCTTTATATTTCCAGCATTTCCTTTCCTTTTAAACTTCAGATTCCAGTTTTTCTTGTCACCCCTGGCCAAAAATCGATTGTGCTCTGGATGCTGATCTCGAGTTGTTGTTCAGTTCTTTAAGTAGGCCCAATGAGGTTTCCTTGATGGATAATCAATGCTACTTTATAAAGTGAATCTTGGCTCCAGATCAGGGATAATTACTACAGAATTCTCCAGTCTGCCTGCTATTTACTGATGATATTCTTAGCTGACACATGCATATTTGTGTGAAATGTCAATTCATTGGAAGCTGAGCTGTTTGACACAAAATTATTCTACAATTGCAAATGTTAGTTAAAGTCATAAGCTATGAGAGACAAGAGAAATGAGGGGTAATATGTTAAAAGTTAGGAGTAAGAGGCGTCAATCAGGATGGCTTTAATCATGGAATGAGTTACCAAAGAAGGCCGTGGAAACAAAAAATATAAATGAGGCATCTGTGAGAGCATCTCATGAGAGAAGGGATTGTGGGAATTTAAAAAAATTAATTCTGGGGATTTGGGTGTCGTGGGCAAGGGCAGTATTTATTGTCAATCTCTATTTTCCCTGAGAAGGCAATGGTGGGCCTGTTTGCTAGGCCACTTCAGAGGGCAGTTAAGAGTCAACCACATTGGTGTGGGACTGGAGTCACGTATAGGCCACACTGGGTAAGGACGGCAGGTTTCCTTCCCATTAATGAACCAGTTGGGTTTTTACAACAATCTGACCGCTTCATGGTCACTTTTACTGATACCAGATTTTTATTTCCAGATTTTATTTTGAAAATTAATTTAAGTCCACAAACTGCTATGGTAGGATTTGAATTTACACCCTCTAGATTATTAGTCCAGTAACATAATCGCTACACTACTGCAGATAGTAGATGGGACTCAATCAAAAAAACGGAGGTTTGTTGGGCCATGTATCCTTTTGTGCTCCTCAAACCTCTTATTTTCTTGCTTTCAAACACTTCCACTGCTGGCTGTTGTAGATATTACTGTGAATGTGGGGCTGCCGTGCATGGGTCTCAGCAAATCCTATTTATAGGATTTCAGGGTTCTGATAATGCTAGAAATGCACATGAAGGTTCAGCAGCATCTGACAGAGAGAGGACAGGTTAATGTTTTGAGTGTAGTACCCTCATCAGAACTAAAACCTGGAAGGTAAGTTAGTCTCTCAATAGAATGAACAAGATGGAGGGGGAGTGGGTGGAAAGATGGAATAGAACAGAAAAGGCTTTGTTGTTGCTTCTTTCCCATGTATTGTTTCCACTTTACTTGGCTGTTTTCATGCCCCTTTTTTCCTTTAATGCCTGTGTATCATCCATTGGTTTTCACTTCTTTCAAATTTAACAAAAAACCTGTTTGTAGCCATTCCAACTGTTTCTCTGTGGCCGAACTAACCTTTGACTTCCATCTGCTCTCTTTCTTCTCTTCTTCATTTTGTTCAGTCCTATTAAGGAGCTCTCTTACCTTCCAGCTCTGATGAAAGGTCTGCACCCAATGTGTTAACCTATTTTTCTCTTTTCAGATGCTGGCAGACCTACATAATATTTCCAGCATTTGCACTTTTCTTCTTTTTATTTGTACTTTCAAGATTCTGGTGTGGTTTATGGTACAGTATTCATCAACAGCGTTTTAAAGGATTTTGTGATAGTGCAGTGTCTTGGAAATGCACCACAAAATGCTTTGGGGTCGAGAGGCACCAACTGGTGCACCACAATTTCCACCTGATGATATCCTGATGTCAGTGGATTGTGGAGAATGCAGGCCAGGCGTTTTCTCATAAATGAGGAAAGGAAAATTTGAGGGATGGCCACCGTGGGCGGTTCTTCAGGAACGTCAGTGGCCTGTTACTGAGCAGAATTGACAGTGCTTGACCATATGGTCATCCCTCAGCCAAGGCATTGTACTAAAGACCTACTAAAGCTAGACATTTCTGCTGGTCAGACTTTAGAGATTTCTTTGTCTCCAGGTACCACATGCAACAAACAGTGATTCCATTGAGCAGATTACCAGCTATGCTTGTATAATTTGATTGAAATTCCTCTATCTCTTACAGCCACTAAATGGAACTATTCTATATTAGTGCTTGCATTCGTGGCACTGTTCCTGGGATTCCTCATTCTGGCATTAAGCTCTAGGGCAAACAAGTAAGTCAGACTTTGCAGTTTTCTTCCTAATGTATTGAGTGACATTTTGTAAAACTTTCCACACATTTCTGATTTCTACAGTAAAATATATTTGTAGTTGAAAGATGTTCATTCTGAAGGGTGCATATTGCAAATAATAATCTTTTAGGCCGCGATACTCAAGCTCAACGTCACGAGGTTCTATTAAGCAGGTTCACCAGCAAATTGTCCTGTTTATTCATTGCTTTTCTCTTCCCCCATCTGTATAAAAATGTTGATATCAAAATCTAGACATAAATCACTAAGAGGAAGTTAAAAAGCATAAACAAAAGATACAACATTTTTAACAGATTTTTAAGGACACAGAGAAGGAGCGAGATTAGAAAATGCATTAAACCAAAACAATAGATGCTAAAAAGGATGTCGGAGATGAAAAGAAAAACATTGTTGATTGTAAATTGTAATATTAGGATGTTACAGTAAAAGATTAGTTGATGCGTTCATAGTAGGCAAATATTTCTTTAAAAGTTGAGTGATGCTGTGGCATTATCATGTAGCAGGTTTGGACACCGATTAAAACCTGCTGTGCTCAGCTGCTGATCTGACTTGCATTAGGTGGGGCTGTGGCATCTCCCTGCAATGGGAGACACTCCCCCACCCACTAAATGAGGCTGAATCAGACTGTTTACAATGCCAGCATTCTATTCGACTCGAAGCTGGGCTTCCAACCCATATATTCCCCGTCACAAAGAATGCTTACTTCCACCTCCGTAATAACGCCTACTTTCACCCCTGCCTCAGCCCACCTGCCACTGAAACTCTCATCCATGCCTTTATCACATCCAGACTCGACTATTCCAACGCTCTGCTGGCTGGCATCCTATCCTCCATAAGCTTCAGCTCACCCAAGACTCTGCTCCTGGTGTCCGTTTCCACACCAGCTCCCACTCACCCATCACCCTGTCCTTGTTCACCTATGTTGGCTTCCAGTATCCCAAGGCCTCCAATTTAAAATTCTCATCCTTATGTTTAAATCACTTCATAACCTTGGCCCTCCCTATCTCTGTCACTCTTCCAGCCCTACAGTGCCCCCCAACTTCTCCGCTCCTCTGACTCTGACCTCGTGTGTATCCTTCCCTTCCTTCACCCCACCATTTCCAATGGTGCCTTCAGCCATCTAGGTCCCACGCTCTGGAATTCCTTCCCTACACCCCTCTGTCTCTCCACTTCTCTCTCCTCCTTTAAGACTCTCCTTAAAACCCATCTCTTTGAGCAAGCCTTTGGTCACCCCTCCTAATATGTCCTTTGTCTCGGAGTCCATTTTTGTCTGATTGCGCCTCCGTGAAGCTCCTTGGGATGTTTTTCCAAGTTTAACAGGTTATATAAATGCAATTTGTTGCTGTTGGAAAGAAGGGGTAAGGATGGCAGTTACAGGAAGTAGACAATGTATCCTCAAAGGACTCACAAAAGAGGGACAAAAGTGGCCATATGTTCTAACTATGAGTAATAAGCGAAATAATTTAAATTGATTCTTATTGAAAGAAGTGAATGATATGTCCTGTCCATTATATCCTGTAACGGACTCTTTCAGGAGTCCAAGTTTTTCATGTTCACTGCCCTCTCTGGAAGACCAGCCCAAGTGATCATCACTCTTTGTGTGAAGAAGTTCTTTCTGATATCTGTCCCAAACTTTCCTTTCACCAGCTTGATCTATGCCCCTTGATCTAGTATTCTGGCATAACTTGAAGTGGTGCTCCAGATTAACCTTATCCATATAATTTACCATTTTGTATACCACTATAAGGTGCCTTCTCAGTCACCTTCTGTCAAGGCTAAAGAGCCCCAGCTTCTTCTGACATATTTTGTAACTCAATCGTTTGATGTGAGGGAGCAGCGTCGTGTAAAAGGAAACCAGAAAGTTATATGATTCAGTTGGCAATACAGAGATGAAAACTGTTCACATTGGACCCAAAGAGAATAAGCTTGAAGGGCTTTTCTCATTCATGTTTTATACACTTGGCCAATACCCACCAGTCTCTTTTATCCCTTTGCTATTATAGGAAGCGAAAGATCAAGGCACTGAATGAAGCAGAGGACAAGAATGCAACAGAGAAAGCGTCAATAAAGAAGGCAATGATGCAGTATGCAGCTGAAGCTGACAACTCTGCAGAGACAGACCAGATGTTACAGACCAACCAGGCTTACATTTCCATGAACTCGGTACCGAGTTCTTCTCCAAAAATCTCACCCAAACCTGGAGAGATCATGATCGAGTGGAAGGATGGAAATATAAGTACCCTTTTCATGGATGTAAAGGAAGATGATCTGTAACACCCCAAGTTACAGGACAGAGCTCGATGTAAAGGATTTCTTTTTAAGATAAAAAAAAATGATTTTTGTAAAATAGTTTTAGTAGATAAAAGGACAAATGGACAGCAAGCTGGCTACAGAACAGAAAATAGAGAGTAGGAGTTAAGGGTAGCTACTCAGACTGGCACAAGGTGGGAAGTGGTGTTCCACAGGGATCGGTGCTGGGACCACTGTTGTTCATAATTTACATAAGCAATTTGGACTTAAGAATCGGAAGTACAATTTAAAAATTTTGCGGACAACACCAACTTGGGGGTTATTGTTAATACTGAGGAGGACTACAACAAAATACAAGGATATTAATAAACTTGCAGAATGGGCGTAATTGACAATTGAATTTCAATATAGATAAGTGTGAGATGTTACATTTTAGTAGGAAAAATAAGGAGGCCACATACTGCTTGGATAATAAGTCTAAATGAGATGGAGGAGCAAAGGGATCTAGGAGTACAGATACACAAATCACTAAAAGTATCAGGTTAATAAGTCCATTTTAAAAAAAGCAAACAAAGCACTAGGATTCATTTCTAGAGGGATAGAATTGAAAAGCAGATAAGTTATGTTAAACTTGTATCGAACCTTGGGTTAGACCACACTTTAAAATTATGAAGGAGTTTGATAGGGTAGATGTGGAGAAGAAGTTTCCACTTGTGGGGGAGACCAGAACCAGAGGCCGTAAATATAAGATAGTCACCAATAAATCCAATAGGGAATTCAGGAGAAACTTCTTTACCCAAAGAGTGGTAAGAATGTGGAACTTGCTACCACAAGGAGTAGTTGAGGGGAATAAGCACATGAGGGAGGAGGGAATAGATGGATATTTGATAGGATTAGATGAAATGGGTGGGAGGAGGCTCGTGTGGAGCCTAAACGCCGGCATAAGCCATTTGGTCCAAATGACCTGTTTCTGCGCTGTAAATTCTATGTAGTAAATCTAGACATGTTTCAAATGGAGAAAATTAACCCATTTGTGCTGGCTTGTTGCATATAGAGAAGGGAGATTATCCCTTTTGCCCTAAGTGGTTTATTTTTATAGTTTCAAAAACATCGGCAATATTACATCTGTTTAAACAATCTGTAGCATTTACAAGACTCTATCCTGGTTTGTAACCAGCCTGCATTAACAGCATACATCTAGTCTACCTGTGCCGTACCATCAGGCCTGGGCTGTGGCTTCCTTGTAACTGGCTCCATTAATAGGTTGTTCCCAGGTTAGCTGTGCCTGGGCTATGTTAACGAGCATGCCTGCTGCAGCCTGCTTGCCTCTGCATGGCCAACATTGATATTGGGCCGGATCTTGCTGGAAAAATAACGGTGTGTTAACGACACACGCTGATATTAATGTGCAGATCAGCCAGCAAGTTGGATGGATTAAGACATTTGCCGTGAGTTGATCATCTCCAGAACTTGCTGGTCGATTTATGCTCCGACGTTTGCTTCGCACAAGCTGCATCTCGGCCTTAGCCTCCCTGTTAATTTTAAGAACTTGCTGGATTTGCACATTTATTGCCCATCAAACATGCCGCAGAAAGTAAAGTCTGGTAATTAAGAGCGTAAGTACCTTTTTAACGACATAATAATTGTTAATGCAATGCCAATCAACCTCTCTGGCCCAGAATGGGGACAATCTAAACTGATCAATCTCAATCCTGCATGTTAGAGATTTTTAAAATGTCCAATTTTTAATTTTTAAATTAATTTTCTTACTTTTCCTTTCTGCCTCTTTTTTCTCTTTCTTTTAATCCAGTCTTTCTTTCCCTCTTTTTATTTCTGTTTCTCTACCTGATTTGACTCTAATTCACCCTCCTTCTCAATCGTTCCTCTGTTTCTTTCTCAATCCTTAAAGCTCATTGGTTAAGGACATACACTGTTGGTCTCACCGTTCACTAAGGTCCCCGATGCCCCCGTTGCCTTTGCCATGCCGTTATCAGCTCGTACTTCCAGCAAGTTACAGCACAAATAGTTTTTGAGCTGACAGGTGCAGAAAAAAGTCTAACAGCGCATGCCGCGCGCGGGATGCCCACTCCAGCAAGATCCAGTCCATTAGATTTTCTCACTTGTAAATGATTGTTGGATAGTGTAAAGATGCATATAGAATGGATTTATTGCATTAATGTTAGAACATTATCCAACAACATAAATAACTTTAGTTAATGGAAAAGGAAAATCTGGAAGGAGAAGTTTTAGCACAAAATATTCCCTGTCTCCCCAGATTCAAAAATATTAAAGGTGTGGGGTATATGTTGTGCTGTGCATAAAGTTTAAGATTTTTTTTTGGTAACTAGTGTCAGATTAGTAAAAAAAATTTCTATAACTTTACTATTATGTTCCTATGTTCGGAAATTACGTCAATTTAATTACGTTTTTCACCCTGCCTCGGAAACTTGCTATTTTCAGTCTTTGCATGGATCCTGTGTCGCTCCAGTGATGTGCTTTATGGGGCAGCCTATGAATATCCCAAAGAAGCTCCATTTATGTTTGTGGCAATTGACCCTATAGACCAGCCTTCAGGCCAGTCTGGAAGCACCTATGCCAAAGTGTTCTAATATTAGCTAGGTACAGCTGTGTACTCAGTGTTTATTAATAGTTTCCAGCTCAGCCTCCAGGCTGGTCTCACAGGAATTGGCTCGGAAATAAGAGGTCTCACTCTTGGATGCATCTGAAATGGCAGGCCCCTTATGTGAAAGATATCCAATTGAATTAACAATATCATAACAGGTAACAGATACCATTTTAAAGCAACTTAAAAAAGGGAGGAATACTTTATATCCTCCTGCAGCTTTTCCTTCTTTGAATTTGTTATTTATTTAGCAAACTTCCTGCATGATTTTATGTTTGCGATATAAAAAAGTACCATTTTTAATTTAAATAAACTTCAGTCAACAAATTTAGTTGAATGGAACAACATGGAGCTAGTTGTGCTTTTGTTTGAACTATGAAGGACCAGCAGGTCCAGGAAGAGAATATTTGGTTACTTCTGAGTTCCAATTAGATACATAACACATTAAAGCATTCTGGAATTTACTGGAGCCATTGTGTGTGGAAATTACAGGCTTTATACTATTGCCTTCAAAAACAGTATCATCCCGTGACCAAAGTTGAGGAGAGTGATGCCATTCAAAACCGTCTGCAAGTAGATGGACTAAGAAGTGGCAGATGCCACTTAATGTGGAAAAATGTACAGTTGCACATTGGTGCAAGGCCATGATATATGCATGCAGTGAATTGGTCTGGTTTTGAAATAGGCCAGTCAATTGTGGGATTTGTTTGATAGACAGGAGCCTTCGCTTATAGAGAGAACTGTGCCAACATTTGTCCTAAACAACTGGCTCCGTTGATTAAATGGATATGATGAGGTATTTTGTGCAGAGGCAGTGGACATGATTTAAAAACTAAAGCAGTCGCAAGGTCAGTTGTTGCTCAATTCTTCAGCACTAAGGGGGCCCTTATCTGCAGGTTTAGCATTGCTGCAAAGCCGTTTCTGCTTTGTACCAACACTAAAATTACAGAATAAATATAGAGTCAGGATCAAGGTCCAATTCCACTCCAAAGAGAAATGGTGTGAGACTCCCTGTAAGGGGGACAACACTTTGGTTTGACACTGGATGGAGCATTACTCCAATGTTTGTGTCAAACCAGGTTTAAAAAATGTCCCTTAGACATCCCAGGAGCTTTTTAATCTATCTGGAGTTATGATTAGACACTGCCACCCATGCGTTCAAAACATTTCAGGGCCAGAATTCTAGGAGTCCCTCTCCGCTAGTGGAAGTGTGGCAGAGCAGAACCCCCACCTGCACAGGAAGCAGACATCAAATGCCATCCCAAATCCCAGGGTTGGGCTCATTTAAATAATGATAGCGGACCACCCGTTCCTGTGAGCGCACTTCAGCAGCACCCTCGCCAGTCCGCTGGTTTATGTCGGAGCGTCACACAGGGAACTCCGAGCCCCATCCCAGGCTGAAGGCAACGTGACTGTAGTTTAGTAGTTAGCTCCAAAGGGATCAATTTGCTGACATTTTAAAAGTAATCAATCCTCTCTGGGATCAACTAACTTTCTCTAGGGACCTGCTGGGGCCTTTCCAAGGTACTCAATGGAACTCAGGTTAGTTCTCAGCTGGTGGGAGTTTGTTGAAACCTTATAAGAGGGTAAAGGCGGAATTCCTGGGCTAGCCCAGAATTCCCACAGGCATGCCCCCTTGATGTAAGGGGTGGGCAGAAAACTTGCCCTCTTCCTCCACCCACTGGAATTTAAGGCAGAATCCCATCAGAACTGCGTTCTACCCCAAATTCCTGGTCCTTCCAGGTGGTGGACTCCTTTTCCACCCTCCCCCAATCCAGGAATTTTGGGGCCTTGAACTTAACCACTGGGAGAGAGCTCTGTGCGTGCATGTAACCATGCGTGAACTCCTGCACAGGAGCAATGCACTTCCTGCTAAGCAGTATAAAATGGGATACTGCTTGGCTGGAACCAGGACTGCAGGACTCAGACCTGTCACTGCAGTGAGAGTGCAGCAGTAATATTGTTAATTTATGAAATAGGCTGCCATCTAGTGCAGCAAACGCAAACTCCAAGCATTTAGAAAGGAAATGGACCAATTGCTGATGTAACAGGAAGTATAGGGGTGTTCATAAGGCACAAGGAGAAGAGAACTGAAAACTGGTCAGGACAGGTCCTGCAAGAGGATCTAAATGATGTGGGGGTGGTCTGAACAGTCTTTATTCATTCTCCTGTTCCCAGATCATGTTCCAATGACGGTTATAAATCAATAACTCCATTTATGTTAATTAGACTGATCGTTCCCCACCCCACCCCATTTTCTCCCCTGATGCCTTATCTTGTCCTCACCCAATGTCCAGACATATGCAGTTTCCATCAACGGTCACTGGCTAGCAATCAGGAGTGGGAGTTTAAGCTGGTGTTCTCTTTTCCAAGCCTGGCACAGTGAAACCAGTTTTAGCTTCCCCAGTACTGCCGTCATTGAGACCTCCTGAGACATGGAAACATAGAAAATAGGAGCAAGAGTAGGCCATTCGGCCCTACGGACCTAGTCCGCCATTCAAAATGATCATGGCTGATCGTTTAACTCAGTACCCTGTTCCCGCTTTTTCCCCATATCCCTTGATCCCTTTAGCATTAAGAAATATATTAAACTTGGGGCCTTCACCCACCGGGGAGCTTCAGACAGAAATGTGCATAGATAAGTAAATTAGGAGCACTAATCATTTTGAAAAAGGGAGAAATAAATAGATATCTATTTGATCTGATTCACTGAGCTCATAGAACTTAAGGGTACATTTTGTATGTTGCTTCTGGGATTTGAACTACAGTCTGTGGTGATACACACCAATACTGCATTTCAGTATTTGACAAGACACTACACCTTGGACTGATAGAATGCGGGTTTGTATTTGGGGATCTCTGATATGCCGGCACTGGTGTTTATAGTTTCTAGTCATTATTTGGGATCTCTGATATACCGGTATTTTCTCACATGGAATGTGAGTAATACTAATTTCCTGTTGTTCACCTAACACCAAAAGAATGATCTGGGAAGAGACCTGGCAGTAAGTCACTTACCTGCTCTCTTGGCTGAGGAAAGGTGCACAGTTCAGGAGCTACTCAAAAGGGGCAAGATAAATATATATGGGAGAATTTTTTTTAAAAATAGTAAAATTATTTTGGATGCTTATTAATCCAACATTATTGTCAAGTGCTAAGTCACAAATTAGCTTCTGTTTTTGTCCCCTATAATCCAGTGAATGATTAGAGATAATTTTGGAAAGTTCGTTATCCTTTCTTGCAAACAATATACTGTAAATAAAAAACATGATTTAAGAAATGATGGTGCCTTTTCATTTCACTGATGAGACTTGAATAACAGACATCTGGTGTTATGCACAAAATAATGTAACAATACTGGGAACTGGTTAATGGTGATTACATTACAATATGTATTTATTGGTTAATTTTTGAGCTTGTCTGGTAATAGGTATCAGGAACACTTTACTTATTTGGACCCTCAAAGTCAACATTAATTACTCACAGCCTAATAAAGTACGGCCAGATGCTGAGTAAAGCTGTCTAACCCCAAATTTAGTACAGTACATCCCAATGCACCAGTCTGAACATTTCTAGTCTTCACACTGGCCATCCTCATGACCTCGGAGTGAGATTGTTAATTTAGTAATAATTCATGTCAAATTATGGGCTGTGTTGTTTTGTAAACTCATACCCAATGTGAAACTGGGCTGTGATTGTCCAAATTCACTTTGTTTGGCAGCACACATAGGTGCCAGCAAGGAAAAGAAAGAAAGGGAGATGGTCATCTCCTCAACCTGAGCTGGATTCAAACCTGTAAAGAAGAAAGGACAGTGTCCTTAATTGCAGACTTCCCATTGTTGATGACGAATACTTAATTCTATTATCTGCAACAAACATAAAAGTACATCTTAAAACCAGACAGATAAAAGATTACAGATATCATTACATGTGTAAGTTTATTGAGCTTCTGTGAATTCCTCTTCGTTATCAAAGAAGTAAAATCTAATGTACTTTTGTGAACACTTCTTAATTGGATAATTGAAACATAAACACCATTTTCAATGCTGGTTCTATCTTGGTTCTTGAAAACTTGTTCTAGATTCCTTTTTACCAGAGTGCCACCTTTACCGCTGAAATGTGCTGGAAAGGTGTGTTTGACTTCCCATTAGTCCCATTGTCATCTTAAGGCTATTGAGGAACATGATGAATGTGGTTCTTCAGGTTACTGGTCGGATACATCACCTTTTCCTTCCTTGGCTGAATTCCCGCAGCAGATACTGCGACAAATGTTCTTCCCTCCAATAATTTTTCCCAAAAGAAGGCTTCAGCTGGCAATTGACAAAGGTAGATACAGGTGGCCATTTGCAGTGCCTGTTGGTCCATTTACTCAATCCACAATCCACACAGTCTTACCAAAGATCACACCAATACCAGATGAAGTTCTTGGTGTTCAGTTAATTTGGTTGATATCATTAAATTTTGTGACAGTTTTAGTTCCATAGTCACTAAAGATAGAACAGAATTTTTGACCTACGTGGATAAGAGAAGGTTACATTGAGCTTTGGTATTCAGAGTGGTGATTAATATTTTAAAATATTTTAAATCCTTTAAGTAAGGTTAGCGTGGGAGTTCTGCGCTTGGTTTGAGCTCTTGCTGACTTCACAGTAACAAGTTTAGCTGAAGTGATGGTAGGAATTTCCTTGTAGGGTGCAGTAGACAGTCCTTGTGTGCCAAATACAGGTGAGTGATGTTTAAGGGCCTGGGCAAAGGCAGGAGGATGGGCAATACTCAACACGGGCTTCTCCTCAGAAATAAAGAGAGGTCTGACAGGAAGGTGACGCTCAGTCTCTCGTCTCACCTCACGAATCAATTCGTGGAACACATGCTGCACAGACTCAAAGTCCAAACAGGCAGATACTTCATAAAATGAGCAATTATATTTGGATGTCAGTGACAGTCCATCAGACTTGCTTACCTGTCTAAAAACAAAAAATTGATTTTTTTTTTCAAAACATGGTAATAGTAATAGTTAATAAAACGCAAATATCTAAAACACTTTCAGACATTATGGATCTTAAAATGTAGATTATTTGAAATAAATTTATATTGTTTAGAACGCTACCATGCTTTGATAATTTCTAATATAGATGTTTAAGATAAAATCACAGTCCACCATTTTGTTTTGATGTGTGCAGAAAATAACATAACCAAAGGCTAGCCTCATAACAGACAAACAGTGAGTATTTTGAATTCATAGATATGTCTTCTGCTGAATGGGAACAGCAGCGCTATCCATTATTGTTACATAAATAAAGAATATCCCTAAGTCCCCAATTCAAATCCCTTTTAAAGAGTGAATCTCCCATCGGAGCTGTGTCAAAAAGCAAAATTTGAAAGAATCGTGATCAGGGCAATGCAGTGGTCCAATGCACTGATCTATAAAGTGGTGGGACATAGGTGTGCACCTGCAGTATCCCAGATCATCAGTTTCCATTCATAACTGTGCCACTGTAGGGAAGTAGGCTATGCACTTCCATCTAGGGGCGGGGATGAGGCATCTTGAGGTAGGTAGTTGGTTACAGTGGCACCAAAGGCTGGGAAACTGATCACCTACCATCCCTTTTGGCAAGGAATGGTGTGTGGTGCAAGAAGATCAACAGAAAGAAGGGGGTGAAAAATAAATACATCAGGACGGGAGTCTCAACATTGTTTTTGTTTCTCTTTGTCAATATTTATTGACTTTCTGAATATTTTATTTAAATTATGAGTATTGGTGACATCTCATAATGGTAGAATAAGGTTGGCAATGTTATACAAGAGATGAACTGACTGTTTCACAGGGCAAGATCCTAATTCATCTTTCACATTTTCCTTTGCAACACTGATCCAGCTCTGAGGAATGGCAGAGCCCTGGTGGTGACCATATTGTTTCTTGTGACAGATCTTACCGATATCGCATAAAGAGCAAGTTAAAGTGGCAGAGACAGATCACAAAGATAAATATGAATGAGGGAGTCCATTTGGCCCGTCTAGCTCATTCTTCACCAGCTTTTACCACATATGCAGAACCAAAAGTCAGTAAGTGATTCTGTTATCCCACCAGACTCCAAGGGCCCGATATTAGGAAGGAGGCGGGTTACCAGCGGAGGGTCGACTGGGCGTGTGGGTAACCCGCCCAGTAAAATCGGTGGGTTCCCCATGCGATCGTAAGTAAATTGAAGCCACTGACCTTGGCTTCCGGGTTTCACGCTGGAAAGCTGCGCAGCGGGTGGACTGCGCACCCGCATCATAGGCTGTCAGCTGGAGGAGCCCTATTTAAAGGGGCAGTCCTCCACCGACTGATGCTACAGAAAGGAGCCAGAATTACAGCATGGTGCAGCCCAGGGGGAAGGCTGCTCCCAGGTCCTACTGGATGGGGTGAGGAGGAGAGGGAGGACAGAGATCTTCTCCCCGGCGGACGGGAGGAAGTGGCCTGCCTCTGCCACCATGAAGGCCTGGCTCGAGGTGGCAGAGGAGGTCACCAGCACCACCAACATATCGCGCACCTGCATACAGTGCAGGAGGCGCTTCAATGACCTAAGTAGGTCACCCGAAGTGAGTACACTTACTCATTCCCCTGCACTCGGTCTGCCACATCACCACCCCCACTCCACATTCCCTTCTGCACTGCCAACACTACTCTGTCACCTCACTCCTCACACCCACTCAAAGCTCATCCTCATCTTACCTGCACTTACTCACCTCGCCAGTACTCATCCCACCACTACCATTCAACCCAATCCTCATACAATCTCATGGCTCTATCTCATACTCACCCTCTGATGCATCTCTTTCACGGTCAGCCTCACCCAACCTGCCACTACCTGTGCTGCAGCCACAGGGCATGCATCATATATGTGCAGTAGGAAGCGTAAGGCAAACGTGTCATGAGCATGAAGGGGATGCACAAGGGTGTTTGAGAGTTTGTCATGGTTTTTACTTATATTTGATTTCTGATCAACTCACATTACATATTATATTGTCACCACTACTGCCACGTCTTGGCCATTCTTGACCGGCTTATGCAATAATGCCCTTTCATGAGGTTCTCCGTGAACACCCTTGATACCACCCATTGGGTCACCCTACAGTGGGTGTATGTGTAGTTGCACGACTACTTTGTGCAGGTGCCTGTTGCGCAGCACTGTGTTGTGTAGCTCCACGTGGCGGAGGTGGACGGCATGCCTGGGGAGGCTGGTGATGTTGCTCGTCCTCCAATGGAGTGATGAATGCAGCAATGGAATCCCCCCCCTCTAACCATCCTGACGGTGTGAGTGTGTTTGGACAGCAGAGTTTAGGGTATGATTTAATAATTTGGGGTGTGGAGACAATGGTGTGGCAGGCAAAACTTTGTCTGAGGTGACAGAGTGCCCTGCTGCAATGAATGAGGGTTTACCCCGCACCTGTTAAATGGACCTTAGCAGCTGCCACTGGCTGCTGGCTGCAACGCATCTGTTTAAAAGGGAGTGTTTCCCCCAGCATGGGAAACACGCTCTGGGTAGTCCAAAATCCGAATCCTCCTAAAATCTCCAACTAATAAGGTCTGTAAATGACCTCAAGTACCCAGATAATGATCTTAAGTGGGATCCCTCCGGCTTTGATTGCCGGTGGGAATCTCGCATGCGGGGGCTGCGCGCGCACCGATTTGCGACATTGGGGAACCCGGAAGTGGGCGTGTTGGAGCCGGGCTGCGGACCCTCTCCGGGGATCTCCAATTTTAGGAGCCCCCCCCGCCACAAATGCACCCGCTCGGCCACCCGAAAATTGACTCCCAAAGGAGCAAATCATTTTCAAAAATGTTACATGTTCAAGTGGCGATTTAGATCTGACAGTTAGTTTGCTGAGGTGGAATGTCCAATTCAGTGATCTGTTCCACATAGTGACGTCACTTGAGATATCAAAATGGAATGCAAGTATTTCAAAAGACCTGAATTCATCTGGATTTCATAAAAAGGAAAATGGGTGGAAAATGTAGCTGATGCCTTTGTTATTGTGAACATATCCTTTTACATATGTACACTTGTATGCAGCTCTGAGGAGAGAAGAGTTCCAAAGACGTCATGACCATAAATAGCTCAAACTCTGCATCTTCACTTTTTTTTTGTTTTTCTTATTTTTCCCTCGCTCTCCTGGAAGCATTGTGTTTTGTTAAAATTAATTTTCCGGGAACTTTACTGTTTTTATTTTTTATATCAAACTCATGTGAAAAATTGAGGGGGGTGGGTGAAATATACTTTCTGGGTGAAAATTGGGGGAAAGTGCAACATTACAAAAAAACTCAGTAAAAAGTTTTGTGTGTCTGTTGACTTAAGTCTCCTTTCCTGGTTACATAGTTTTCTAATTTATTTAGATTATACAAATTTTTCGATCATGCACTGGAAAATAGATTAGAGAAAATACTACAGTCCACACCAGCTGGTACTACACAGCAGAAAGAAATGTGCAGATCCAAGTCTCATGAGACTCACAAAGAAATCGCAACAGTACAGAATTCATAGCTGGCAAGTCACTCCATTTGTGGGTTGAAACCAGTTAAAACTCATTAAGAATAATTTTAGTATCAGGAAATTTATGAGTGAAAATCTCAAAGTGAAGAACTTATTTATAGACTGAGTGGCAATGAAATAAACAAGCCCTTTAAATTCTGCCACTCCTGAGTCACTCATTTCTATTTTGAATTATATTTCTTACCTGTATCTCTCCATGTCCAGTTTATTCCCCAGCAAAATAATTGGATAGTCATATGGTTGTCCTTTGGCATGACTAGAAATTACATTTAGATAATGCAGGCACCCTTCAAAGCTCTTCCTATTATCAATGCTGTAGACGACAATAAATGCATTTGCCCAGTTCAGGTAACGTTCAGAGTTGATTGGTTTGTCCTAGTTTTCAAAATATAAATGATTGTTCAGTGTTATGCAGTGTCATAGCAGGTGCATTATTAATTTAGAGAGGTATCTGAAAACTACTTGCAAGAACAAACACACACATATCTAAGCAAAGCATAAACATAAGCACAGATACACTAAAACTCATCTTCGTATATATTCATGCATGCAGTACAATACAATATAGCAATTAACAATTATCCAATACAAATTAGATACTGTAGCTTTATTCTAATATTTGAAGAAAAAATACTTGTTTTAATCATTTGTTTCTAAAATAAATGGAGATAATGTTCAGTGGACTACAAACCTTTTGGCTAGTCACTTGTGTTGGTACAAGGTTAAAAAAAAACAGATTTTATGTAATTGCAACTTACAGATTTTGCTGGGCAGTCTGCTCTGAAGCTATGCTTATGCAGCTGTTGATGCATATCTCATTTACAATGAGATTAAATGGGATAGAGGAGCAAAAAAAATAAATCACTAAAAGTAGCTACATAAGTTGATAAGGCCGTAAAGACTCTTCTCCAGGGCACTCAATGACAGATTAATGGATTAGACTACACGCACTTTCTCATTAAAAGTATTTGTTTCGTTTCTTATCTCTCTCTCTTCATGGTCTCCTCTGTGCTTGTGGCAGTTTTTTTTTCATTTCTATTCTTCATTTTTTCTCTTGAGTTCAATTTGTGAAAACTACAACTTGTATTGTTTCTGCACAGACAATTGCGCTGTGTTTAAAGACGAAAATACAAACATTCTCCTGCGCAGCAACTAACAATACAGAGGTAAGGATTCCTGAAATTGCTATGTGTAAGTATATTTGTGGAGATTTCCTCTGCTAGTTATTTTTGACAAAACCATGTTCTAAAGGAATACCATTTTACTGAAATTAAAAGTCTAAAATATCTTCACAAATGCACTCCCAATGTCTTAAAATGTGTTTTGATTTTATAAACTACATCAGTGCCCAGAGTTAATTACATACATGGAGTCAAAGTTATTGTATTCGCTGACAATTAATTGAAAGTGAGAAAATTTAAAAATGTGTTTCTCCCCATCACAGTGCATTTGAATTTCGTTCTAAAAACTAAAGCAGGCTTTTGAAGCAGAGGTAAAAAAAATATTATGGCAAAAAACGGTCAGCAAACAAGGCAGGAAAACCTAAAACATGTAAGATAATTAAAAATGCAGATGCAGTAAACAACTGGAAGTTCCTGTGGAAAGTTGAAAATGGGTGTTATTCCTAGAGTATGCAGTACAGAAGTTAAGTCTCAACAAAGACTTCACCAGGGACATTTGCATTACCACAGTAAATTATCAGTTTATAAGAAATTTGTAGTGTAATAGGCATTAGTGTTATATCCATAGATTATCTATGACTGCAGATTATAACAAAGCCCTCTAATTTTACTGGACAAATGTCCATTTCATATTTATCCATTATGATCTTTGTTAAATGACACCCTAATTGACATAGTTTATTGTTTAATTGTTTTGATAAAGAAAAAGCTAACCAGAAGCAATGTAGTTTCTGTAACTTGTGATGGCAGATGAAGAATGTATACAAAATGCAATCTTTCATCTGTCATATAAAATACCAAAAAAATACCTTATCCTACTTCCAGAAAATACAGACTGCACTTAGAAAATTGTCACTACATTATCTTGTTACTTTAAAACTCTATTAAATGTTGATCTTAAATGTGTCTTGTGTCATTTATTTGGTCTTCAATTGAAAGGGCATAAGTGTAACCTTGTAGCCAAGTTAACTAGCTTTAAATTAAATAGCCCAGCAACAATGAGGTATTTGAAAAGTTCAACAACTCAATCTCTTAACTGTCCATTTAATCACTTTTTTTGGTTCCATGGATGCTCAGATGTGAAAAGTTTGGTTATATGAATCTGCATAAAACAATGATGTGGAGATGCCGGTGATGGACTGGGGTTGACAATTGTAAACAATTTTACAACACCAAGTTATAGTCCAGCAATTTTATTTTAAATTCACAAGCTTTCGGAGGCTTCCTCCTTCCTCAGGTAAATGTTCAGGTAAATGGGTGTTTTAGTATTGCAGCTACAATGTCCTGCATATTCCCTTCTTCCACTGCAAAAGCCTTTATTACCTGATCGGCTGTATCCATTATTTTTAAGAGGACTGGCTGGTTATCCACGATTTCTTCAGTAGTGTAGGTATCCTCTGGAACAGAATAATATTGTCAGCAGTGAACGGTTATTGGATCATCAATATCAATCGTAACACAATGAAAACAGAAGAGCAAATAATGTATCCATTTGCTCTTCGTTTTATCTTAGATTGCAAAAGCCTTTGTTGAGAAATGTTGACACAGTGACAATTTACCTCGGTGATAAGTGAGAAAGTATAGGGTTTCTGATAAACACAGAAGTCATTTCCTCTATTCCCACACACACTTGTCACTTTCTTTAAAAGAAATTCAATAATTAATACATGACTACATAGGATAGAGTTTCACATTGATACTCTTGAGTTGAATTACTTCAATAATTTTGTATCAGTGCTCTTAAAGGGTGAGATTAGACAGATTAATATTGTAATAGCCTCAAAAATAGTGTGGACATCAACTGTTCCTGGTATAGAGCAAGGATATGAGTTGATGTTTTGGAAAATTACGGGCAGGGACTATAAACTATTACAGAATATGTAATTATTTTCCTTCTACAAAAATAATATAACTACAGATAGATTAGCAGCTGTAACCAAACGGATTAGCTGTGGCATTTTTACCCACTAAAGATTCTGCCCTGAAGTGTTCGTGTTACAGAAACTTGATTACCGATAGTGCACATGAATTCTCACCACTTGTACTGGTGCGTTAGGTGAAGTCAACTTTTTTTTTTAAAAAAGCTTTTATTGTCGATTTAATTACTGATGCCTTTTTATAAATAAATCGTCTCAGGAAAAAAAAGCTTAGACGCAAAGCTCCAGACTCGGTGAGGAACTAACACAAGACAAACAAAAAATGCTTGGAATCATTGTCATTGCATGGGTAGAAAACTTGTCCAGAGACCGGGGTACGTTTAACAGTTGTTGACTGTCGCTTACTGAACTAATGGGGTCACTTGTTCCCAGACTTACGGCCCCCAACGGGAATATCTGTAGCTGTATTCAAGAAGCATTGGACAGACACAAGAAGAGAATTAACTCACAATGCAATGGAAATAACCGCACCGAGACCGGCTGTAGTGGGACTGACCTCAATAGCAGCAAGTTGTAGCTTGCTAAAAAATTTCCTTAGGTTAGATTTTCATATGAACAGACGGAAAAACATTCTTAGAAATGTGTAAGAAAATTGTACGGCACTTACCTAGGTAAGGATCATACTCGCTTATGAATCTTTTCGTGAGAAACTTCACAGTCAGAGCTAGAGAATCAAAACATTAGTGTTTAGTCTCACTAAAACTTTGAAAAGCATCAACTATAACGTTAACCGGTATAGACTAACTAATCGATGACATAGGACAGCTCTTGGTAATACCACTAACTCCCTGTAATTCAAAGCATGGTCATTCAGGCAATTCAACTGGGCATTCCTCTGGTCGCTGTCCATTTGCGAAAATTTCCTCTATTTGCTACTTAGCTAACGAACGACATTCTCCTGTTCCTATTCTCTAATTTCTAACGAAATCGTCACGTCTACGATTTCGCTAGAAATAGCGACCAGTGGAGATCCTCTGGATGGAATGGGAAATGTTCTGACACCAAGCAGTCCCAGTACCTGTGCAGAAGGTGGGGGACAGATGCGGACAGGAGGAACGGCGAGTCTCTTACCAGATTTGCCCGACCCAGCGCAGCCGAGGATAACGACGTTACATTCCGAGGTCGGTGCCTGCAGAGCCCTGTCCCGATCCGAGGCGGCGGACAAAGTAAGGACACCGCCGGATCTGACTTTCCCAAACATCGAAGACATTCTCCGCTTGGCTAAAACATCGCAACTTCCACCTGCCGATTGGATTTGAAAAGGGAGGAAGCCGCACTGTATCCCCAGCTTCAAGGACCAAAAGCTTCAAAGACACACACACCACACACACACACAAAAAAAAACACGGTCTCCAACTCGGAGAGGCTGTTGGACGGAGCGACGCCCCCCTCGGTCGATTTGCGGGAGCCAGACTCCCGGGTGAAGTGTTGAAAGGATTCCTGAGGATGTTTGAATCGCAGCCACATTCCTTGTAAGGAAGTCGACGCTTTCTCCTTTACGTGCACATCTGCACAACAAACAGAAACAGTGTCTAATCAACAAATAGCTGTGGGGTTAGCAGATGGTCTATAAATGGGGCTTTAAACATCAAAGCGAGCCGCCCCCTGCTTTTAAATGCCTGAACATTAATTCAGGGGAGAAATCTACCGCTGATAACACATTCACACCAGGGAGATATGGGACCGCCTCACCCTCTCAACTCTCAAATCCACAGTCCTTCTGAGCAATTTGCAGTGATTTTTGAAATGAGATGTTCTCCTCCAGATATCACAAACTGTGGAACAGAAACATTTTTATGCCACCGATTCAGTCGGACCCAGGAGCTTCCAAAAGCTACTTCCCAGGGGAAGCTATGAATGATTTTCGCCAGTCCTAAATCGAAATTTCCATTCGAGATTAAAGCACTCGGTCTAACGTCAAGCACTTCTATTTTCTGCCTTATTCTGTTTCTTTATTGAGAAGCTCGGGAATCATTGAAGATTGAAATTTTCTTGGTGAAATTCGGCTGTCTGTACTGAGAAGAGATCGACCTTAAACTGGAGGTGAACACTCTTTAACTACCCTTAAAGGGTAACATTATCTAAATTAAATCCCTTCACGAGGGGCCAATATTTTCTCAAGAACGCCTATTAACTATTGTAGCCTACATGCTGCTGTGTTGTGTAGAAATTAGAATAATACAGAACCCAAAGAGGCCATTCGGCCCCTCGAGCCTATGCTGGCTCTTTGAAAGAGTTCTACAAATATTCCCATTCCCCTGCTCTTTCGCCTACAAATTAAGCCTTTTTAATTACATATCCAATTCCCTTTTGAAAGTTACTATTGAATCTGCTTCCACCACCCTTTCAGGGAGTGCATTCCAGATCATAACAACTCGCTGCATTAAACCCACCTTTTCACTTCTCAGACCCAGGGTGAAAAGTAGCCGGTTATTTAAAATCTCTGGCTCCTGCTGCCAGGCTTCTACATTGAGTGAGTTCCTACCATGTGAATTAGGCTGAGAGAACATAAATTGGTGTCGAACTAATATTTTCAATCAATTGGACCATTACGATGGCTGTTGAAGGAAATGTGTTGCAAGGATTGGGGATTGAGACACATTGCGTGGGCTGCATCAGGAGCTTTAACCCTGAGAAAAATTAGATAACATTTCCGTTTCCTGGGTTACCACCTTGGTGAGTGCAGAAATTCACTAAAAACTAAGTGCTCTTCTTTAAATATGAGGAAAGATTGGATAGGCTGGGATTGTTTTCTTTGGAACAGAGGAGGCTAAGGGGAGATTTAATTGAGATGTATAAAATTATGAGGGGCCTAGATAGAATGGATAGGAAGGACATATTTCCCTTAGCAGAGAGGTCAATAACCAAAGGGCATAGATTTAAAGTAGTTGGTAGAAAGATTAGACGGGAGTTGAGGAGAAATTTTTTCACCCAGAGGGTGGTGGGGGTCTGGAACTCACTGCCTGAAAGGATGATAGAGGCAGAAACCCTCATTGCATTTAAAAAGTACTTGGATAAGCACTTGAAGTGCCGTAACCTACAAGGCTATGGACCAAGAGCAGGAAAGTGGGATTAGGCTGGATAACATTTTTTCGGCTGGCGAAGACATGATGGGCCAGATGGCCTCCTTCTGTGCCGTAAAATCTATGAATCTATGAATCAAAAATGTAGGTATTTGTTATGTTTGGGTTGGATGGGGGAATTGTGACTAATAGAACAATCCCAAAATCCTTATTGATCTAGAAAGCCATTCAGCCCATCTTAATTTATCCTTCCAGAAAAACACTGCACATTTAGTTGTTTCATAAATGTTTCCAGGGTTTTTGCCTCCACCACTCTGCCTGGAAGTCCATGACTGCATGAAGAAGAACCTTCTGATGTCAGTTCTAAAGTTACCTTTTACTAGTTCGAACCTGTGCCCCTTGTCCTACTCCCACAATTTAATTTCCAGGCAGAAAAGCCCAAACCTCTCCATTCTTTCCTCATAACTCAGATCCCTGACATTAGGGATCAGCCTCTCTGCACTGCCTCCAGCACTTGAGTATCTCCCTTGTATCTCAGTGACCAGAACACGGACACAGTATTCAAAGTGTGGCCTGTTCAGAGCACCATACAGTTTGGATCACAACTTCTTCTGACTTGTAGTCTACTTTTTTGGCTATGTGGTTCAAGGTTCTATTGGTTCTGTTAGTTGCTTCTATACATTGTTTGGACATGTTTAGTGTTGAGTCTACTAAGACACCGAGGTAAGAGACTTACAGCTTCTTCCTTAGTTATTTCAACACCATTCATGAAGTATGTACGTTGCCCATTTTTCCTTCCTAGGTGCAATACTTTACATTTTTCTGCATTAAATTTCATCTGCCATTGTTTGGCCCACTTATATATTTTGTTTATCTCATTATGTAATGTCTGGGCTGCCTCCTTTGAATTCACTGCCTCTCCGAGTTTGATACCATCTGCAAATTTGACCATTTTGCATGGAGTTTCATAATCCAAGTCATTGATCTAAATTAGAAACAGTGGTGGTTCCAGTACTGAGCCCTGGGGCACCTCAGTCAGTACTTCCTCCCTCGCTGACATTACCCCTCTAACCAGTACCTGTTGCTTTCTAACCATCAGCCAATTTCATATCCACACCCAAGATTTGAAATGAAACACCACAGCTTTGAACTTAATCGGTAATTTTTTGAGTAGAAATTTATCAAAGGCCATTTGGAAATCTAAGTACATAATGTCGTAGGGTTTCCTGCAGTTGACTTGGGTTGTCACTTCCTCAAAAAAATCAAGGAACTTGGTTAGGCAGGTCCTTCCCCATCTAAAGCTTGACTCTGGGATAAGTACTATTTAACCCTGAAGATTTGTTTCATGGCCTTTCAGTTTGTCTAGGTCTTCAATCTCATTTATATCAAAGTCTTGAATTTTGCCTTGGCAATCTTTTTGGGGAGGCCATGTCTTCCATTGTGAATACTTTGCGGAAGCAACCATTCAGAATATTTACTATCTTGTGCTCATCCTTAGTTTCAAGACTATTTGCATTTTTTAATGTTCTCACCTTTTCTTGTGCTATTGTAGGACTGAAAGAATTTTTTAGTGTTATGCTTTTCCTCTGTGGAGATGCTTTATTCCAGGCCTCTCTTTACCCCTCAGATCACCCTTCTAACCTCTGTTTCCATGTAATCCTGCATTGATCCCAGTGAGCTCCTTTTCCTTTCTCCCTGCACGATTTGTAGAGGTCATTCATTGAAAAGAATAGAAAATTGCTTTGTTATACTTTTTAACACTGTCTAGAGAAAATGATTTTTGGAGAACTTTGTTCAGGCTCGCACTACTTCACAGTATTTGGCCAGTAACATTCCACATACAGACAAAAAGCAAATACAATCACGTATTTGGCATTCTTGAATTCAGTCTCAGCACTTATTAGTTGGTGAAAATACTTGAAAAAAAATGCAAAGTATTTTTCTAAGCAAAGAGATGTACAGGAATTCTGCATTTCCACATGTCCCTAGTTGTGATGTTGTACTGAGTATTCACTTACAGAGTTTGTTAACCATTAGCTTGTTCAGTTGCTATTCATGTCAGGTAATGTCTCTTCCTTTGTGCACTCATGACCCAGGCTGGATAGTGTCACTGCATGTCCTGTAATGTTTCTATTTTTGAATTCCTGCCTTACATGCGGAAAGTGTAACTATAGCAATCAAATTTTTGCTCGTATTAGTTAAATTGATTAAACATCGTATTTTCCAGCACCAACTCAACAGCTACAGAATTCTTGCTGCAGCTCTTTTAAATCGATGGTTAGTTGCCTTGGCAATTTCTCAGTGCGTGAAGTAAGCTAAAAAGTTGAACCTTACAGGAATCAAATGTTTTACTGCAATCATCAAAATAACAGAGTAAACAGAATCAGCAGCTCAACTAGTTCTCCAAGCAGGACACATCACCATTTATTTCAGGAAAGCTGGGAGAGTCCTAGGATGCGTTTACATTGTAAGTTTCACCTTGTTGCAAAAACGATTCCAGCTTCACACAATGCTAAACTGGCAGCGTAAATCTCGAGCTGGGGCCCAGCCTGATTCTGGAGTGAAGCAGAGTGAGCTAGGCTTGCAAGCTTTGATTTGACTGCACTTGGAGAGGAAATCTGATGCCAAACTGCACAAAATGCTCAGGGGAGGGTCCTTTGGATTCCTTGGATGCTGTGTAAACTTACCTACTGTTACTTTATAGAGCAGAAATTCTCCCCTCCCTGCTCTCTAAATATTTACAATTGTAATTTTTGGGAGAGCTCTCTGCTTATTTATGTATCCAAGCACTGACACAGCTCTCTCCCAGACAGGACACTTAAAGTTCGAGTCAAGCAGGCGCCAAGCAATGTGAACAAGCATTCTGCCTGGTTGGAACCTGAGTTGCAGATACTAGTCTGACTGGTAGCTGTGGTGGTGATGCACCTTTACAGACATGCAGATCCCTGGTCCCAAACTGACATTTTTTTCTCACCAGATAACAATTAATCTCTAGCAAAACTAATCGAGTCTTATTACCATGGCAACTACAAGCTAAGAGCTAATGGTTGTAAATGTCATCACCCTTATCAATATGTTATAACCTAGTCTTTGCCACATGTCTCCTGTTGATCAACCTGATTATTGCTGGGCTAAATACGACTCTGGTATGATCAGAGAAACAACAGAAAACCAGCAACAATGATACACTGATAGGTGTCAGCTGTGGTTCAGTGGTAGTACTCTTGCCTCTAAGTCAGAAAGTTGTGGGTTCAAGTCCCACTCCAGAAACTTGAACACAAAATCTGGGCTGATACTCCAGTGCAGTACTGAGGAGGTGCTGTCAATTGGATGAGAAATTAAACTGAGGCCTTGTCTGCCCTCCCAGAGTGGATATAAAAGAATCCATGACACTATTTGAAGAAGAGAAGGGAAGTTCTCCCCAGTGTCCTGACCAACATTTAATCCCTCAACTAACATCACTAAAACAGCTTATCTGGTCATTGTCGCATTGTTGTTTGCGGGATCTTGCTATGTGAAAATTGGCTGCTGCGTTTCTTACATTACAACAGTGACTTCACTTTAAAAGTACTTCATTGGCTGTAAAGTGCTTTGGGACGTCCTGAGGTTGTGAAAGGCGCTATATAAATGCAAATCTTTCTTTTCTTTATAGGATTGTAAGTGTGTTCCTCTTAAATTCTGTTTATGGAGTATTACCAGAGGAGCCTTTACTTTATCATTGGTCTTCAGCAGCCAATTTACAACCTGTTTTATTTAGGCTCAGTGTATCTAGAAACAGATACTAAGGTGTAGAAGTTAGCCCGCAGCCTGTCTTGAGTTTTGTAGTCTAAATACAGGTTCCACAACATCTAACCAACAGTCTGTTCTGGGTTTAATCACTGTTGAGTCTGAGCTCTGTTTTTAACAGTTTTTTCCAGCTTTTTCAAATTTCACTGAGTTTACAGCAATGCATTGCCTATGGCCAAAGCTAATGATTATCAAGGTTGTCTTTCGATTGCTACTGGGCCATCTAATTAATGATGTCACCGAACCACTAAATCAAAGCACTTTTAGTTTTTCAGCTCAAAACTAGCTTTTCAGTCCATCTGAATTCATCAAGTGAAACCTTGTGTTACAATGCAATGACCCTGTGCACACAAGAAACATGCTCAATACAGCTTTCAGTTCCTGATATATTTAGCCTCATAATAGCTTCTTTCGGAATATTTTCCATACTGAGATCTCATTTAATTGGCCCCAACCTCTGAATACATATCTAAAATAACCAACTTGGCATCAGAGCCCAAATTAAAGCTACTTGAAACCCCTAATTCCACATCTAACTGCTTTACCAATATTACATACACAATGACAAACTATGAGATGTTTGTGGTCTGGTTTGTTATGTTTATTCTGAACTTTGAGCCGCTTTGCCTCCATGTGGTATGGAAAGTTCTATTTGTTACATGCATTATATTGCACAGTGACGCAGATTGTTTCAGGAAACCAAACGCAATGGGGAGGGGAGGTGCAGTGTGCATAATGCCTCCAGGCGCAAACATGTTTGAATTCTTAGCTTTTGCAGCTGCAATTGTGAATTTGGCTGCAATGTTACAAAACTGTTTTGAGAACATAAACAATTAGGAATGAAGAAGGCCGTCCAGTTCATGAAGCCTGCTCTGTCATTCAGGCCCAACTTTAGGATGCAAGATGACCATGTACTTTTTTTCTGACTGACCCAATATCCTTCCATTCCTTTTTTGAACCAGAACTTAATCCAATCCCTTTTCGAATGCTTCAACTCAGATCAAGTTTGCTGGACAAGGTAAGAGAATTTTGCCCGAAGAAGGTAGAAAAGTCAGGGATGAGAAAAGGCCATTTAGTACATTAGCTCTCTTTTCATGGCATCTAAATACCTTTCAAATAATCCAAATGTTTTTGCCTCTTGTTCTGCTTGGTGGATTATTCCAAACATTGAACACTTCTTGAGTAAAGAAGTTTTTCCTAATATTTTTTCTCAATTTACTTTTCACTAGCTTCCAATTTGGTTCTAATTTTCTGGCATGCTTTGAAGCAATAAGACTATTTAATGTTTAATACGCTTTGATGAGGTTCCTTCTTAATTATTTTCTTCCTAGGATTTTTAGCCCCAAATGTTCTGTCTAAAATATTCGTTGTGAATCTATGGCTGAATTTCAGACACCTTTATAAAGAGGTCCCATACTATCATCGAGACAAGCATGATGTGCCCTACTAATGTGAATATATGTAAGGAATCTTACAACACCAGGTTATAGTCCAACAGTTTTATTTGAAAATCACAAGCTTTCGGAGGCTTTCTCCTTCGTCAGGTGAAGTGTGGGATTCCATGAAGGTTACCGCATATATAGTCAGAGAACAATGCCTGGTGATTACAGATAATCTTTCCAACTGCCCGTTGTCAAGGCAATCAAAGTGTTCAGACAGAGAGACATTACATATAGGACCACCGAATATACAAACGGCCAGAACAAAAGACAGAGAGAGAGAGAGAGAAACATCCGAAAGGAAGAGAAAGAGAGAGAATGACCCGTTGTATTAAAAACAGATAACTTTTTTTGCTGGTGGGGTTACGTGTAGCGTGACATGAACCCAATATCCCGGTTGAGGCCGTCCTCATGGGTGCGGAACTTGGCTATCAATTTCTGCTCGAATTTCTACAATGGCCTATTTGGACACAACACTCAGCTGTTGACTATTTTTGCAGATCTTTAGGGTGATTTAAGCGGTAAAATTGAAATGTGTACACACTACAGAACTAAAGCAATTCAACTCCACTAACACAGGCTGGTAAAGTGCGGGAATGGCCTAAAGTTCAATCCACGATAATCTTATTTCTCCTAAAAATACCTGCTGCATTAGACATATGACAAGCAAGGTCAGCTATCTATAGCCCGAGATATTAATAACTTAATGGCAGAGGCTGTGGACACTGTTAACAGTTCAAAAGAGTTTGTAAACAAGCAACTTAAAACAGAAAAGTATGAAGGCAAGTGTTTAGTTTAATTGTTTATCAATCAAGAAGTGGCTCAGTGTTGCATTGGCCCTCAGTGCTACTTCAAACTACAATTCCAAGAATTTGAAGTGAGTGATCGATAATCTCAGGATCTGAACGAGGCAGCACTGATTGAATGATGCAGCCTCCAGCAGGTTATGTGCGTGTGAAAGTGGAGGATGAGCTTTTCACTGTTGAGAAGTGCATGCTGATTGAGAGCAGCGACTACTTCAGGGCTCTCTTTGGGTCTGGCATGCGGGAGTGCACTCAGGAGGAGATCCAACTGCAGGAGTTACCGGCCCGTGGCTTTGGTGTAATGCTGAAGGTTCTAAGAGGCGATCAGCCTAGTCTGAACAGCGAGGAAATCCTTGATGCCATTGAATGTACAGCGTTTCTACTAGTGAAGCCTCTGACAGAGCATCTTATTCATGTTGTCAGTTCAAATAACTGCACTCTAATGTTCCAGGCTGCAGCTACGTATGGGGTATTCGACTTGATTCATGCTTCAGCTCTGTTTATGAGGGATGTTTATGCCAATGTAAGGGAAGATTTGAGCTTTTTGCCTGAAGATCAGTTGGATTATATTGAATCCCTGTCTCCCAGTACATTTGTGGCCGTGGCCACTCACTCACCCTCAGTTGAACTTTTGGATGATATTTCTAGAACCATCTGCTATTTGGATGAAGAAGAGAACAAGTGGAGAACCTTGACCTCATTACCAGACAAAGCCAGCACTTCTCTGGCCGGCATTGCTGTGCTGGACAACAATATCTATATAGTTGGAGGGGTTGGTGGACTGAGGAAGCAGGTAGTAAAGCTTAGTTTTTGCTACGATACTGAAAGAAATAGCTGGAGCGAATTTTCAAGTCTTCAGCATCTTCGTTACAACCTAACACTGACAGGACAAGATGGTTGCCTCTTTGCCATGGGAGGAATGTACAAGAATACAATGCTTGCAACTGTGGAGAAGTACCATGTGGCATCCAACACATGGTCCTTCGCTGCACATCTGCCTAGACCTGGAGAGGGTATAGCGTGTACACGCGCAATGGGCAGGATCTTCATATGCCTTTGGTTACCAATGGACACCACGGACATCTACGAGTACAGGACCCACAAAGATGAGTGGCTGTTGGTAACCACACTAAAGCGCCAACAAAGTTATGGTCATTGCATGGTCGCACATATGGACAATCTGTATGTGATGAGAAACGGACCAGCAGATGATTTTTTGAGGTGCATGATTGATTGCTTTAATCTCACTAGGCAACAATGGACTGCTTTGTCTGGCCAGTATGTGAACAGCAAAGGTGCACTTTTCACAGCGGCCATCAAAGGCGATACAGTTTTTACAGTAAACAGAGCGTTAACCTTGGTTTATAATATACATGAAGATAAATGGAAGCCAGCAAAGGAAGAGGCTGGATTTCCTCGATGTGGTTCTATTCATACCTTCTTACTTAGGCTGCCAAAGAATAGACAGTCTGCTCTGCACCAAAACTAAGTTTGGGAAGATATTTGTAATGTCCCTCATGTGCCTTTTAATTCTAGAAACTGATACAAGGATAAGGTAGGCATGGGGAAAGGACATTCTGCAAATCTAACTCAACCAATTGTTTAGATTCATCTGTCGGACCTGCTCAAATTATTTTTATCTTTCACTTGTCCAGGCATTAAAGTGGTCGCACAATTATCCGAATGAGGAATCTGTCCGTTTCCTTTTCTGAATGCTTCAATTAAATCATCATTCACAGGTTCAGAAGGTAATTCATTCCATAAGTCTTCTAAATGCCAAATTCACAGTTTCCTTAGTTTACAATCATGCCCCCGATTTTCTTCTCCTTGGGAATGTGAATCCTAGATGATTAACTCCTGAGAAAGCTAAGATAACGCATATCGATGCTAAACTAAACAAAAGATGATCAGAAAAATAGTTTCGTATGGGAGTCTTGCTTCTAGCATCTGTCCACCACTCTTCAAATGCTACACCAAAGTATTAAAAGAAAAAAAAAAGTCATTTTCATGATGCTTTCTTCTGACTTGGAGCTGGAAATTTAAGATTCACCTGCCAATTCTGTAAACTTCCTTCACCAACAACAATTAACCTCTAATTGACGTCAGGATTTAAAGCAATTAGTCTTTGTGCCCTTAAAGGGACAGGCCGATTAAACACTATTGCAGCTTAGCGGCAGAATAAAACATTGTGCATTACATGGTCTAATACTCTTGTTGCTTTAACAACAGCAACTTGCATTTATATAGCACCTTTAATGTAGTAAAATGTCCCAAGGCGCTTCACAGGAGCGTTATCAAATCGTCTGACTTGCAGTGAGCAATGCTACATAAGATCTGCTGGTTGCTCACTCACAAAACAATAATTGGTGCTTCTGCATATATCCATTGTTTACATCGAGTCGATCTTTATTAAACTAGTATCCAACCATAAATGTAAAATTCTCTTAATTCTCTTACTTCAGCAAGTTAGACTTCAGAACTAGAAAAACACAGCTGCTTGTAGTTTGTTCTGCATACTGTATTTTCGCACTGATTTCAACCGTTACCTATTACATGATGTTTGAACATCAGCCCACAACGGTCTACTGAGCTTCTAAACATCAGAGTTGTGGCTTCTGATCCTTCTAATCCATATAAGAATGACTGTCATTTTCAGTATCTCTGTTTTGGTCCATAGTACACTTTAAACTATTTTTCAGTGATATTAATTAGATCTATGGTCCCACTCCCAGCAAACACCTTTAGGAAGAAATAATGGGGTGAATTTTAACTCCCACCATTACGGGTGGGAGAGAGTTGAGGGAGGGGGAGGGGTGGGGTGGGGTTAAGTCGGCAAATTTGCGAAACCCGATCCCATCCCGCCACAAACACGCCTGCATCCGTTTTAACCGCGGTGGGTTTGGGGATGTCCGAGTAACTCACTCTGGAGAGGCGGGTCCGTGATTATAATATGTAAATGAGGCTCCAGGGCTCGGGAAACCTGGCAGCTAAAGGGAAAAAAATGATAATGATGCCCCGCTTCCGGCATTTCCAGGCTTCCTCCCCGCAAACGCATGGCCCCGCTCCCTCCCCACCTCCCTGTAAATATCGGGGCCAATATTTCTGGCATTTGTGTTCATGGTATCATGGTAAGTACAGCATAGGAGGAGGCCATTCGGCCCATCATGCCTGTGTCAGCTCTTTGAAAGAGCAATCCAATTAGTCCCACTCCCCTACTCTTTCCGCATGGCCTTGTAAATTTTTTCCCTTCAAGTATTTATCCAATTCCCTTTTGAAAGTTACTATCGAATCTGCTTCCACCATCATTCCAGGCAGTGCATTCCAGATCATAACAACTCGCTGCATTAAAAAAATGTTTCCTCATGTCGCCTCTGGCTGTTTTGCCAATCACCTTAAATCTGTGTCCTCTGGTTACCGACTCTTCTGCCAACGGAAACAGTTTCTCCTTATTTATTCTGTCAAAACCGTTCAAGATTTTGAACACCTCTATCAAATCTCCCCTTAACCTTTTCTGTTCTAAGGAGAACAACCCCAGCTTCTCAAGTCTCTCCACATAATCTAAGTGCCTCATCCCCGGTACCATTCAAGTAAATCTCTTCTGCACCTTCTCTAAGGTCTTGACATCCTTCCTAAAGTGTGGTGCCCAGAATTGGACACAATACTCCAGTTGAGGCCTAACCAGTGTTTTATAAAGGATTAACATTACCTCCTTGTTTTTGTACTCTATGCCTCTATTAATAAAGCCCGGGATCCCATATGCTTTTTTAACAGCCTTCTCAACTTATCCTACCACCTTCAAAGATTTGTGTATGTGCACCCCCAGGTCTCTCCTGCACCCCCTTTCAAATTGTACCATTTAGTTTACATTGCCTCTCCTCATTCTTCCTCAAAGTGCGTCACTTCACACTTCTCTGCGTTAGATTTCATCTGCCATGTGTCTGCCCATTTCACCAGTCTGTCTATGTCCTCCTGAAGACTGTTACTATCCTCTACACTGTTTACTACATTTCCGTGTTTTGTGTCATCTGCAAACTTTGAAGACCTCGGTGATTCATTAGGACTTTTCTTGTTACTCACCCCATTCCTTAAACTATTTTCTCTTAACATTTTTAAACCCGTTTTTATCATCATAAGTTGTCCTACCTTCCATACAAACAGTACCATACTCTTGGTGAACTGCCTGGTCACCTGTCCCTACTAATTTAAATACTTGCCAATCACAATTTCAGCTCCCAGTGTCAGCAAGTGTTAGACCTTAATCTATTTAAATATTATCCATACCCCATTTGCCCATCTCCACAAATTCCACCCCCGCACCACTCCTGTTATCCAGAGGGGAATGTGAACTTGCCCTAATTGTTCATTTTTTTCCCAACGTAACTTTGAACTGTATGCACTGGGGGCTGTACCTTTCTTATTGATCATGCCTGGTTAGTCACAGGATAGTTTTGGATGAGGATTTTTTTCCAGGATTTAGTATCCGTAAGGATTTTCACATTTTCCATTTGGAACCATTACAGCTGGTTTATTTTTGCAGCACCGCAGTTTGCTTCAAATGTATTTCTGAGAATTATTTTCAAGTGCTATTAGGTTGAAAATAGTGTTCTAATTGGCAGTTGGATGTAAGCCAAACAGTAAAAGGAATCTAATCTAAAGCACCTTAAGGAAAACATTTTAACCCTTTTCTGAATAGATTGGTTTCAATACATATAAAAATACACAAACACATATATAGCTATTCAGATATCTACCGTGTAGATAATTATACCTGTACAAGTATGATCCCATCTATTTTGTAAAAGTAGAAGTAGAGCCTGGTATTATTAAGTAGAAGTAAAGTTGTGTTGGAGAGTGTTCCCTCCATGATGCAAATTTGTTAGGACGTTTGAAATTCCCTCACCTTGGAATTTACCAGATTACTCATGCCTGTTGTGGTCAGAATAGGACAGACTGGGAGCAACACGCCCTTTGATTGAAGAAAATAAGAAAGAAAGAAAATATACAGTTTCCTGAATTGTGCCAAATGTCATTCATTTGGACACAGAGATGAACTGGGTGGAAGGTGCTGCAGATAATTTCATTATAATTCGAGTTTTATCTTGTTGAAATCCTTCCATTTGTCCGGTAGCTCGAGGGAAACATCTCCATATATAGATCTGTGTCAGCCTTGCCAAATGAGCTGGATCTAAGACCTGGATTTTTTTTGTATAACTGTTTGCCTGCCCCGATAATTTAAGAATCTGACGACCAGTGCTAAGGAGATTCAGGGTGGAGGTGATGGCGATGGTGATGGTATCTCTCTGCCATCTCTCCAATGTTTAAAACTTATTATAGACAATCCGTTCCGTTTTTGGCAATAGATGGGCCAGATCAGAAACAAAATCTCCCTCCCACCACAATCCCGGATTAACCTGAAACCAGAAATTCACACTTTATGCTTTTAAAAAACAAAATAGCAAGCACATTGTTGACTAAAGCAGAGGAAAAACAGGATGAATCTATTATAATCATGTTATATTCATTTTTCATGCACAAGCCAAGTTCAATTGAATTCTAGAACCGTTTATGCAACCAGAAAAGAAAATATAATCTTAGACTTGGATTTAGAATCTTATGCTGTGAGTAAATCTGTAACTTTACTGCGTCAATGTATTTTTAAACTGCACACAAGCCAAAAACAAATTCAAACCTGAAAGCATGGGTATTGCAAATGCACAGTTGGGATTAAGTCTGGCATTATGGTGTGCACACACATTTCACATACAATAAAGACAGTATGACCATTGGTCACTGGTGGGACACTGAAAATGGTAGAGTGTGTGGTGAGCTGCAAGTTTTATAAGTTGAAATACATCATGATAGAACACCCACAATGCCATTCTCAATGTCCCTTTATCATGGCAGGTGACGGCTGGTGCCCATGGCTGAAGCCATAGGGATAAAGGAAACTGCGATACACTTTCTGCAATGGTCCTTTTACATTTGATCTCTAGTGATCTACCAAAGGAGATGTCTGGCCTCGTGCTGGGTATTTGTCTGCCTAATCCTTTTTGAATTGAGAAAAGCTCAGCCATATGCTCAGACACGCAGCGGTAAATGTAAAGAGCCTTAGTTTTCTTGGACTTAGTTGTTTTCTCATTGTGATTTGGTCAGTTTGAGAAATTTTAAACATTATGGGTTCAGATCGTACAGACTATCAACACTGAGTCAGATTCACTCATTTCTATCTATCTCCAACTCCTCTACCCAGCCATAATCTATATGATCATGGCCATTAAGTGCAGATGCCCACCCACTGCCAGAAATCAGACTATCACCTCCTCACACACACTAAATGGTAATAATAATAATTGTTTTTTTTCCCAGAAGAATTGAGAAAAATTGGAACTAACCATCACAGTCACCACTTGCAGTGAAATGCAAGGGTCAGCTCAAACACATACATTGAGAATGCCAAACCCCACATAAGTTTCAGTGATTCTGCCCCTCCCTGTTGGATTAATGCTGGAGAGGATGTGGCCAAGTATGGCACACCTTCTGGTCCTGCCCCTAAATCTAACCATTTCGGAAAAGATCTGCCACAAAGGGCACGACCAGCGTTGACATCTCCTCAGAGCTATTCTCGCCTGTAGGCCTGCTCCCAGGGCCGCAAAGCATACCTGAGATGCAAAGACTACCACAACTCCCACTGCTGGTGTCGACGTATCTGTTCCCCGCTATGGCGAAATCTTACCCCTCCCACCTTATTTATGTGGATTAAGCAGTCGTAGGGCATATGCCAGTCATCTGCCTAGAACTGGGAAAGTGCATGCAGCCTGGACCTCCTGTCCTAGAGGCCTCTACAACAAGTCTCCTCTTACAAACCCCACTACATACTCCTGTAAAAGAATGGATAGGTTGATTCTTGACTGACATGGACAGTGCACCATCCATGATCCTCAGCTGTCCATAAAGTGACCAAGACCAAAAAGCACCTCTTGAAATTGTAAGATAGTCCCTGTACCCCCACATCCAGATGTGGTGCCTGCCTGCCCCATGCCAGCCTTCATCCTGAAGTAAGTTAAACTACTATACAAACACACACAACTATGCTGACAGTGTGCTCTCCTGTAAGTCAATGCTGAGAATAGAAATCACCAAATATACTGACTGAGTGTTTAAACTGCTCCTATCTGCGTCTGGCTGATGTATACAATAGGCAGGAATTCTCACAAGAAAATGAATGGCAGCGAGTGGGAGAGGGAATTGGGACATGAATGGCAATGAAACAAAGAAAAAAGGGGACAAAGAAAGGCAAGAGGGAAGGGATAGAAGCTTGGAGCAGTTCTTTGGGAGGAAAGGGGAAAATTGGCAGCAGTGCTTTGGGGTAGCAGAGATAGGAGAATGGCAACATTAACTGAGGGGGAATGAGAGGGAGAGTGCCACCATTAACTGAGGGGGCAGGGAGAAACTAGTGCCAGAATTAACTAAGGGGGCGGAATTAACTGAGGGGACGGGGGAAACTAGTGCCAGAATTAACTGAGAGGACGGGGGGAATTAGTGCCAGAATTAACTGAGAGGACGGGGGGAATTAGTGGCAGAATTAATTGAGAGGACGGGGAAAACTAGTGCCAGAATTAACTGAGAGGACGGGGGGAATTAGTGCCAGAATTAACTGAGAGGACGGGGGGAATTAGTGCCAGAATTAACTGAGAGGACGGGGGGAATTAGTGCCAGAATTAACTGAGGGGACGGGGGGAATTAGTGCCAGAATTAACTGAGGGGACGGGGGGAATTAGTGCCAGAATTAACTGAGGGGACGGGGGGAATTAGTGCCAGAATTAACTGAGGGGACGGGGGGAATTAGTGCCAGAATTAACTGAGGGGACGGGGGGAATTAGTGCCAGAATTAACTGAGGAGACGGAGGAAATTAGTGCCAGAATTAACTGAGGTGGGGGGGGTGGAGATCTCTTTCTTGAACTGGGTGAAAGTGGAGAAGATGATTGCCAGCTTGAACAGGGAACAGGAAAGAAGAGTAATCAGATTCTTGGGAGTTGTGTCGACTTTTAGGAAGCAGCTGTTCCAGGTTGTCATCTACGGCTGCCACTATCACCCTTGGGGAAGGGAAAGTGATAGTTCACAGGACACCAGGGCACCTCTGTACCCAGTTGGCAAATATTCCAATTTTAAATTGTCTTATGAGATCAGCACCCATGGAAACATGTTGTGTGCATGATGCAGTACAGGAAGAAAGTTCTATCAGACTTGCTCTGGTGGCTTGGAGGGGGTTTATAAAGAACAATATTTAGCATTTTGTGTGTTGCAAAAATAAGAAAAATGTTTTTATCTCCATCTCCTGCACAACATGTTTCCATAAACTGAATGCACATTTTCAGATCTCAGTGATGTTAACAGATATGAATCCTGCCTGTGCTGATTGGGAGTGAATACCATGTATGCTGTTGGAGCCAATATTAAAATTCCTCTGAGGCACAGCCAGTCTGATACCATCTGTAATCTTTAACTGCAACAATTCTGCAGAAATTGAGTTATGAGAAACCATAAATTATGCTACTACTGACGACGTGACTACGTACGTGTGTTGGGGGTGGAATTATAGTTTCCATGGTTGCAGTTATTTTTAATTGAAAACATAACTGTTCAAATTAAGATGGAAGCAGTTAAATAAAAGAACACTTTGTTAAACAACTTCAGGACCAACTCAAATATGCAGCATATCCATTACCATAATTGCAATAATGGCATTAATAGCTATTCAACATATTTTGTTTAACTTTGGCCAGATATTTTGATCTACCAGATTGGAAATAAAACCGCTGTATAAATTTTTTAAGACTCCTTATTAGGCGCATGCAGTGCTCGCAGCACTGGGATTCCACTCCGATTCAGGCATGATCCAATTTCTAGGCTAAGATCTCTCTGGGGAGCCTACTGTATATGAATGGTAGCCACACCATAAATCTCACCTGATTTGCTTGCACTGTACTTCCCCATTTCATTTGGAGAAATATGAATATTATATATACCCACATTGTTATACATGAGTCCTCGTCATAACTGGGTAATACGCTGCTTGAGAGTTCTAGCCCTTCATCTCTGGGCCCTGGGTTTCAATAATTTGGCAATAAACTTGCAGCATCATTTAGAGATTGATTGTTAATGGGTGAAATATTAAACTGGTGTGATAGGGAGTGCCCCTAAAGTTTGAGTTGAAACACTGTTGGGTCAGCAGGGACTTTTCCCAATCTGATCAGCCAATCTTTGTTGCACCTAATCTGGGAGTGATTGATAGGTGACACTGGGTACTAAAAGTGGGAACCTTTTCCACTGCCTAGCACTGACATCCCCTGTATTGATGATCACAAGAATATATAAAACGCGCTATTCACTGTAACTGCATAGTGCTCCTGTATATGCAGCAGGATAGGGTTTCTTCACTATTAACTGAATAGAACTCCTGATTGTTCAACAGGGTAAAGGCTAAACATTCTGTAATTGTATGGAATTGCAGTTTATTCAGGTAATTAAAAGTCACATCTATAGAATTCCTGGTCATTTGGCACAGTAAGAGTTACACATTGAGTAAACGTGTGAAGTGTTTGCTGATTCAGCATGGGAATGCTTACACACTGTGCAACAGTATGGAGTCATTATTCACAAAGCACAGTAAGGGTTAAAAACATTTGGGCCAAAAGCACTGCATCCAGCCATCAGTAAATGTATCTGCATCTAATTATCTGGGGAATGGTTGGCGCGTTCACAATACAACGCCGAGGGAGTTTGTAATAAAGTTCCCAGAGTATTTTCATCCTGTGGAAAGCTTTGCCTGTGAGAAACTGCAGTCGTTATTGTCGGAGAGAGCGGTTCTGAACTTCCCCTCCTGGTTATCTATAAACAAATGGGCTGTTTGTTTTCAAAGCTTTATATTTAAAATCTCATCTTTGTAAATGGAGGAGCACGTCACTCATTACTGTGCAATATCAAGTTTAAAGAAATAAGATTTTCTGTTGTATGTCTGTCAGCAACTTATAAATTTCACTTCGATAAAGAGAACAGCAATGCCTGCCAAATTCTGGCATAATAAAATCTACAGGTTTGTGAGGATTTGGATTACACACAGTCTCAATAATGAAATACACATACTGTAGAGAGAGTACGCAGCACCTTAATCATTAATATTACATAGTGCCTGTACAATATTTTATGCCATAAATGATTAAAAAAGAGAATGTTAATGATACTTTCCAAATACTAATTTTAAGACTATAAAAATGTCAAAGTCAATACAAGCCAAGATTGAACAATGCACTTCTTTCCTTTCCCTGTGCTTTTTAATGATCCTTTTTTCTTACATTTTTTACTTTCGGAACAAGCTTGAGGGGCTCAATTGGCCTTTTCCACTTCCTATAATGTGTTGGAAGAAAGCTGTCAAACTAACAGAACCAGCGTGACAGCTACACACCTTTGTTTACCTAAGTTCCACATTCTGATGAAACAGTCCTTTTGTATTTTCGGTTCACTGTTGGAAAAGTACTTAATCAGGCCACTTAGATTAAAAAATTCTCCCCGCCTCCATTTTGCTTTCCCTCCTGCTCTGAAGGCACTGACCCTTTCTGGGGTTTGGTTCTGGGGGCGTCAGGAGCTTTTCTGTACTTTGCTCAAGTGGCCATTCTTCACGTGTCAGCAAACTGTTTGAGGGTCGTCACAATCGAGCTTGATGTGTCAGTCATACACTCGCACTTTCCAACAAGAGTCACTGGATAATAATCAGAAATGTGGACTTTGGCCAGTTTTCCCCTCCCCCCCGCCAACTCAGAGGTGCTGCGGATAATTGTAGTGTCCATTGCCCAAAATATGAAAATATTTAACATTAAAGGTCAGTTAGTTCATGAGTCTGATGATATGGAGCAACAACAAATTACAGTTTAATTAAGGTCTTCTTTATTTCTATTGGCATATTTGTTTTCTTTATGTCAAGAATTCACAAAGCATAAGGCTAAAGAGCAGATTTCCTATTGAACATTTTTTATTTTGAACAATGCTATTTGACAGACTGAGGGAGTATTAAAATAAATCTACACAGTGAACTTAAGTCCATGAGTTGCTATAAATGTTTATACAAGTAGAGGGTGAGAGGAACTAATTCATAACAGTATAGGATAAACGCATTTAAAATACACTGTATGGAATGTACATCAGGTGCAAAGTGAACAGGTCTGACCGTTCTGCTTGAGAAGTCTGACAGATCCAGAAGGAAGGAATGAGCCTCCAGTAGGACACCAGTGTCTTGAATATTAACTTGTTTGTATGAAATTCCTTTAAAATGAATGGGTTAATGTCTCTTAAAATAGGGATCAAGGGAACGTTATACAAGCATGTTAACTGTGCTAATAGTGTGCTAATATTTGAATAGCCTAATTTCAAGACACAACTTCTTCGTAGACTAGCACCAACCATTACTCCTGGGATTGTAAGTACGCATTCCCAACTCTCATGTACAAAATGAGACAGCAAGCTCAATAAATAATATTTGAATCATTTCTTAGCTATAGGCTGATATTGTGTAGATCACCTGCATTTTATTGCTGTTAGCAGCCACTGATCTACGATGTGCCAGCACAGGTAATGGTAGTGTAGTGGATATGTTATTGGACTAATAATTCAGAGGCCTGGACTAATAATTCAGAGAATATGAGTTCAATTCCCACTATGGCAGTTTGGGAATTTGAAATCAGTTTTTAAAAAAAATCTGGAATCAGTAGCTGATAGATTCAGACCACAAAGCTGTTGCTATAAAAAACCAACTGGTTCACGAATGTCCTTTAGTGGAAGGAAACCCGCCGTCCTTACGCAGTCTGGCCTGCATGTGACTCTGGTCCCACACCAACATGGTTGACTCTTAACTGCTCTCTGAAGTGGCCTAGCAAGCCACTCAGTTGTATCAAACAATTCAAGAAGCTGGCCCACCACCCCCCCTTTCAAGGCAACTAGGGGTGGGCAATAAATGCTGGCCTTGCCAGCACTACACACATCCTGAGAGTGAATTTAAAAAAACACTTCCAACCTTTTCATCCTTCATCAGTGCATTGCTTTTATCCAGTGTTCAATAGTGATCCATAGTTATTGATTGACCTTCAATAATGACCAGCTGAAGACTCATAAGGGAAACAGCAGCACAGATAAAAGTGTAAATAACAGAATGTGGTGCTATATAATCTCGGAGTGTGTGAGGGAACACTTTCTCTGATGGCAGAACATAATGGGCTTGAGTTCCTAATAGAAGAATATTAGGATTGGTTTCCAGCCAGGAGCATCGGTCTTACTGGAACCATGAAAGGAAATGACATGGGATGATTTTATTTTGGGGCCGGGGAGATGCCATAGCCAAAAGCACTTCAGTGAAATTAGCTTGTTAAAAAGAAGAATAGTGAATTAGATATAACAGCAGGGATTACCTGGGGTGAAGGTTGCCTGAATAAAGCATTTCATTACAAAAGACAGAAACGTTACTGATCAGTTGAGGGAAGATATTGCATTTGTAAGAAGGGGGATAATTTTCCACTTTGGGCAATAGTGTAAAATGGACGATATTGAATGAGCCGCCTGTTACACACCAAGCCCGAATTTTCTTTCCATTGAAGTCAATGGAAGGGAAAATTGAGTGGGATGTATAATGGGCAGCCAATTCGATATCGTCCATTTTGTACTATCGCCCAAAGTTAAAATGACCCCCAAGATGTCTTTGTTCAAAATCATATCGCCAGAGTCACATTAGCACTTTCAGATTCTTCAGGGGTTTCTTGCAGAGAACAGGAATGTTGAGCTAAACAGCAACTTGTACATCTCTTGTTCAACAGTTCTAGTGGATAGTTTTTGTCCATCAAATGAGTGTTCAGATTTAAAGAAACCAGGTTAAAATGTGGCAGATTGTAAGAACATACTATTTGACAGGGTTCAGCCTCTGAGTTTTTAATATAATAGTATTCTACATTATCAGGATTCAGACTTTGCACTTGTAATTGTTTCTAACTGGTTTTGTTTTTAATGGGCAGGTGCCCACCGCAGTTTAGTCTCTTGTGTCACTTGTTACAAACCAGCTGTTGTTTTAATATGTCCAGCTATTAGTCTAATGTCTCATCAAATTTCACTTGTTTCAATGCAGGCATCTCAATGCTAACAAAATATTTGCTTCAGGAGAATTCCAAGCCAACCACACTCTTAAGAATAATCACAACCCTGGCACAAACATTGATAAACATTACTGCCCTGCATTACTATTGCAAAATAAGCTTTGGAAATTGGTGTACTTTTTAAAACTAATCCACACTTTGATGTTGAAGGCTGCTTAGCTATTGTACGAAGCTAAAGATTTAAGAGTCTTTGCTACATCAGTAGCATTCAGTTCAAAAGCTCGCCCCTTTCTGTGGGTTCCATTAAACTAAACATTGCATTCTGTTCAACTTTTTGTGTGCCCTGGCATTTGAAGTTGTCTGATTACTTTTTTTTCAAATTTCTTTTTGTTTTCAAAAACTGGTTAATCCTTAGTATCCTGTAAATTAACCAGCCCAATCATTAAGGACAAGGTATTTTGAACTTTCCTGGAGAATGTGACAGTCCTGTGGAAACCAGGTGCCATCTATGTGCAGTGCCATAAAAATATATACCATACTACCCAAATTCAACAGGACCATAGATCAAGGCTAGGCCTGCAGCTGTGCTCCTGTTTCTTGCCCTGCTTTCCAAAGCTAAGCCCAGCTAGCGGGCAAGTCTCTTACCTATCCAGTCATAGCCAGAGAATCTCCTGCCATGGCTTCTCTTCCCGCCCCCATGCCGTTACCTCTGCAGTCCCCCAAGGATCTATCCTTGGCCCCCTCATATTTCTCATCTACATGCTGTCCCTCGCTGACATCATCTGATGCCACGACGTCGGGTTCTACATGTACGTTGACAACACCCAGCGCTACCTCACCACCACCTGTCTCAATCCCTCCACTGCCTCTGTGTTGTCAGGCTGCTTGTCCGGCATCCAGTATTAGATGAGCAGAAATTTCCTCTAATTAAACACACTTTTTAATAAACACTTGTAATAGTGTTAACTGAACTGGAATTTTTTCCACATTAAATAAGCAGGACCAACACAAAGAGCAGATTGGTGAGCACCGCAGTGTTTCAAATAGTGGATAAATTCCGTTACATATTAAAAATAAACTTACTTTGTACAGATATATAACTTGCTTTCAATAAAGGGCAGATCCTTATTAAAAGTCATCACAAAGGATAAAAATAAATAAATGCCACATCTAGGGGGGTTAGGGTTAGACTCCTTAAATGTGCAATACAAAAACCAAAAGAGGTAGAATAGAGTCCTAGAAGCTGCTTCTACTATCAGGAGCGTGTCATAAGCTCCTCCAGTGCCTTTTCCCGATGGTTGTTATGGATGAGGAGAACTTCCTTAATGTCTTCATGCTGAAAACCCATCTCATCAAACTGTGTCATCAAGGTCAAGAATTGTGCCGCCTGCGTGTAAAAGAGTGCAAGAAAAGAAAAAGGACTTGGTCAAGTGAGGCAGAAACCAAAAAGCAGCTCAGATTATCAGCTTTGGACATCTTTGAAGAACATGGTAATGAAATCCAGACAAAGAGTAACCGCGGTGCTATCACAAAATCTAAAATGAGAACAGAAGGGACCTCAGGGAAATGTCCTGCTTGGTTTTATGGAGATTTTAGAGCTTTCCAAATGACTTTAGATCTCATAATTGTGCACTCTCTGGCATTAGGAAGGACCTTATTATAGAAATTTCACCAACATTTGTTATTTGTAAGCAATTAGAGCCTATGTGGCTCTATGATAGGCTTAAAATATAAATTTTGCAGAATGACCACAAATGAAACATTTCCACCAACTTGCTTACATTTTGCTGCCCCACATTTAGCTTTCAGAGAAAGACGGATGCCTCATAATTAGATACTTTAAATATCATCACGTGAGCTCTTATCGATGGTATCAAACTTCTTCGTCCGAAGCATTTAAATAACAAAAGAATTTCACGCAATTGTACTAGACGTTTATATGCTAATATTCAAGGAGCCTAATTTGAAGGCAAGTGACCTAGCGCATAATTAAGATAGAGCAGGACAGCCTGATACAATATTATACAACAAGTACAAGGCAGAGGGGAAGAGCGCATGAGAGAGAGAGCATGATAACCACTCATAATCTAAGCAGACTCGGGTCTTTAGGGCTATCAATTTATAAAATGCAGTCAATAAAGTGTTCTTTTCGAGGATCTGATTCTTAATCATCATTACTATTCCGTCCTTGAAAGGGGGAATCAAGTGCACAAAATCATCGTGATAATGTTAATTCAACTCAAGTGTGTACCAGGATCGAAACACCGAACATATTACATTGTTTTGATTAAAAAAAGGCCCTGTAGGATTAAAAGAGTCATCTTAAACAGTACTGCATAACCTCCTTCAAGAGTAGAAATTCTCACTGATGTTAGTGGACAAATGCATAACATGTTCATGTCTTTCTCTGCTATTTTAGTAGAAATGTTATGGTAACCCATTGGAAGTAAACAGTTAATGTTTGTTTCGGTTAGTAGCATTCTTACTTCAAAAGGTTTTAGGTTCAAACCTCACTATGGGCTTGGCCAATAATCTAGGCTATCACTTCAGTGCATTAGTGAGGGAGTGCTGCATTGTTGTGCCAGTGTGGTTCACTGGTAGCACTCTCACCTCTGGGTTAGAAGTTCATGGGTTCAAGCCCCACTCCAGGGCTTGAGCACATAACCTAGACTGACACTTCAGTGCTGCATTGTCAATGATGCTGTATTTCAGGTGGATGTAAAAATTCCCATGGCACTATTTGAGGAATAGGAGGGAGTTCTTCTGATGTGCTGGCCAACATTCCTCCCTCAACCAGCACCACCAAAAACAGATTGACCTGGCCATTCATTCATTTGCTTTTTGGGACCTTGCTGTTTGGAAATTGGCTACAACAGTGACTGCACTTCAAAAGCAGTCCATCGTTTATAAAGTGATATGGGATTTCCTGAGGATCTGATAAAGTGTTGTATCAATGCAAGTTCTTTTTATTGCCAGCAGAAATTTCTAGATTTAGATTATTCAGCAGGATATGGGTAAAAGATTTGACCATTTACACTTTCAAATGCGATTTATGTAGGACAGGATAAGAGAAAAGGATATTGATACTTTTAAAATACAGGATATTAAAAGAGCCTCAAACCTTTGCCTCTGAATTCTGAAAAATTTCCATGGCTTCTTCCACTAGCCCCTCCTCATAGCCCTCCTTACACAGCCGGTCCCAGGCACTCAGGTACTTGAGAATCTGGTATAAAACCGCTAGACAATTAAATCATGAAAGGATCAACAGAAAACTACCCCCAACATTACTTTTCATGCAAGACTGCAAACATCACACAACAGAAAGGTCATGAACATTGGTGATTATTAATATTTTAGAACATCAGTGCAACAGTTACAAAAAGTACATGTCATTCCAATCTGTCTGATCTATCTGGTTGTTCGTTACTCAAATCATTTCAGGCATTTTACTACAGACTATTTATAGATTATAAGAAAATAATTGGAAGGAAATGAAAACAATTTAATGTTTGCTGAAATTATTAAATTAAATTCTATTTATCTGAGATTTGCTTTCATTTAATTATTCCAGTAATTTTTCTAATTGAGTTAAAAAATTAATAAATTCTTTGTTACTTATTTTATATTTATATACATATACATTATATACACACACACATATACACACACACATACATATACACACACACACCTCAGTGAAATCTCTAACCTCCAAATCACTTCTACTAAATTCAGAGAATACTGTGATACATTGAGAGGGGTTTTACAGCAGCTTTATGATGAGATGCAAAGAATTCCTTGGTGAAGTTTTTTGTTAACATGAAATAAAGATTTAGATTTTAGTGTTTATCATAGGAACATAGGAACATAGGAACAGGAGTAGGCCATTCAACCCCTCGTGCCTGCTCCGCCATTTGATAAGATCATGGCTGATCTGTGATCTAACTCCATATACCTGCCTTTGGCTCATATCCCTTAATACCTATGGTTGCCAAAAAGCTATCTATCTCAGATTTAAATTTAGCAATTGAGCTAGTATCAATTGCCGTTTGCGGAAGAGAGTTCCAAACTTCTACCACCCTTTGTATGTAGAAATGTTTTCTAATCTCGCTCCTGAAAGGTCTGGCTCTAATTTTTAAACTGTGCCCCCTACTCCTAAAATCCCCAACCAGCGGAAATAGTTTCTCTCTATCCACCCTATCTGTTCCCCTTAATATCTTATAAACTTCAATCAGATCACCCCTTAACCTTCTAAACTCTACAGAATACAACCCCAATTTGTGTAATCTCTCCTTGTAACTTAACCCTTGAAGTCCGGGTATCTTTCTAGTAAACCTACGCTGCACTCCCTCCAAGGCCAATATGTCCTTCCGAAGGTGCGGTGCCCAGAACTGCTCACAGTACTCCAGGTGCAGTCTAACCAGGGTTTTGTATAGCTGCAGCATAACTTCTGCCCCCTTGTACTCTAGTCCTCTAGATATAAAGGCCAGCATTCCATTAGCCTTCTTGATTATTTTCTGCACCTGTTCATGACACTTCAATGATCTATGTACCTGAACCCCTAAGTCCCTTTGAACATCCACTGTTTTTAACTTTTTACCATTTAGAAAGTACCCTGTTCTATCCTTTTTTGATCCAAAGTGGATGACCTCACATTTGCCTACATTGAATTCCATTTGCCACAGTTTTGCCCATTCACCTAATCTATCAATATCGCTTTGTAATTTTATGTTTTCATCTACACTGCTTACAATGCCACCAATCTTTGTGTCATCAAAGTGAGACCTGCAGGACAGTACCTCAGAACTGGGTTTGTAATAAAAGTTACACAATGTAACAATACAGAGTTCCTGTTTAATCAGCGGGGTAAGAGTCACTCACGATGCAACTTTTCAGAGCCTATGTTTATTCAGGAGGGTAACGGTTACTCACCATAGACTGTGCAGAGTCTATGTTTATTCAGGAGGGTAAGGGTTACTCACTGTCCTACTGTGTGGAGCCTCTGCTTAATCTGTAAAGTAAGGGTTATTCACCGTATAAATGCAGAGCATCTGTATAACTGTATGGAGCCTCATTTATTGAGCCGTGTAAAGGTTACAGGCTGCATGACTGACAGAGCTTATCAGCAAAGAAAAACTCAATAAGAGGAGAATCACGACCTCTGAATTTATTTTTAGGCTATCATGAGTGTTTTGTTTCTTTTTCAAAATTATTACAAACTAAAACAATATTTCGATAGCTCTTTGCCGTTAGCAATTTGAAATGCCTTGTCAGTGAAGTCTGGGTCAGATGCAAAGAGCAAGTCTGGGAACTGGTGGCAGCTACAAACGGCACAGCTCAGCGAACAGGAGCAGTCTAAGCTGAATGTCTTTCCTCGCTTTCAAAACATCCACACTTTGAATGTCAAGAATTTCTAAAGCTGAATATTAAAAAGATACAAAAAAACCCACATCTATGGAGCCAATAAATGTTTCCAGCTCAGCTTCTCTCATTAGTTTGGTTTTACTGTGGAATGACTTGAGCAGGAACGAAACAGTATCAGCTGAAGTGACTAGTCCCAGGATATTTTAGCATGTTTAATGCAGAACGATTCCAGGTTTTATATTAAGTACTGTACTTTGTTGCCAGCAATGGATGCAGCAAAAAGCTTTAATGTTTTAAAGTTAATTTGCTTTCTTTGGTTTCCTTCAGTGATAATTCCAAATATCAAACCAAGACTATATCTACAATTCCTTTTACAGTATTTGAAAAAAATGGAGTTTATTGATTCAAAGCATTTTTATATGGTTCCTGGAATTTTTCTTAAAACAATCTGTGGTGTTGCTATTTATAAATTACATGTTCTGGCAGCAAATATTTATAGAGTGCTCGTTGTCTTTAAACTTGAAATTGAACCTGCACATGTCAAGAAAAGATTGGTCTGAAGTGGTTCGAGTTACATTGATTCCCTGGGTAATTGTTGTGATTAGATTTTTACTTTTAGACCTCCTGTTTCCACTGAACTTCTGCGAGAAGGACACAAACCCTCTGCTCTCAGGAGAAGGAGGAGAGAGAGATGGGTACAGGTGCCCCAGACATTGTTTGCTCTTACAACCAGGAGGGTGGATTGGCCATTTCTCCGATTTCTGCTTTATCCAGGAGGGAAGGTAGGTTATCAACCACTCTGCTTCCCCCATTATCTAGGGGGAGTAGATAGGCCTGCTCTCTGATGTCTCTAAGCACCTGCTCCCTCCTTTGCTCAAGAGGAAGAGATAGGCAAGATCACTGGTGACTCCATCAGCCAGCAGGATAGAGTGTTCCTGGTGACCCTGCTTCTCCCTTTCAAGCAGCAGGACAGGATGCTCACTGATACCCCAGCCACTATGTTTCATTTTCCTTTGGGAGAGTGGAAAGGTCTCCAGGTAACTGCTGCCACCCACCAATGGATTTTCTTCTTCAGCTGAGGACCATGATTTGTCAAGGCCAAGATTTTTCAGAGCTGTCATCAATGCTGCTCTGCATTTGGCCAGTAGGAGGCAACATTTTGCTGAGGGACTGGTGTGGTCAGTTTTTCCTCTTGTCTAACATGGCCTGTTCCAACAAAAGACTGAATTTAGCAGCCTTCCAAAAAACTGTCAGATTTCATTTACTTGAGGGTGCACAAGTTTCAATGTCAGTGGAGGCTGGAATTCAGATTCAGAATCTCTGATTCCTTGACCAATTTGTTCATCCACCAGAGTGACTGCCTTCCCGACCTTGAAGCTACTCTAGATTTCTTTCTTTGCTGGAAATGGTGTGCATTCAGAAAGGAAAAACTAAAAAAGCTAAGGTTTAGAAAAGTAAATCTCAAAGTGATATCCTAAGAACATTTAAAGAGGTCTCACCATCTCTGAACCTGCAGGAGTTAACTGTTAGATCACACACCTGTTTCGTGCTTTGTTGTCCAACATTCTGGATAGCCCAAATCACTCTGCTTATTGGATATCCCTGCTTCATGACTGGCTGAATGAGGTCCTGCTCTTTTTGACTCAGTGCCAATAGTAGGTCAGCGGTAGAGTCTGGGCGAGATTTGTGGGAACTTAAATGTCTTGGAATTGACGGAGGTGCCGGAAGGCAGGAATAGGGATTGAGAGACTGTGAAAGAATAAACAAACATTCAGAATACAAGCAGAATTGACGTCATGGGCATGCAGTTCTCTTTCAGTGCACTAGACACACTGACCCTCCCGGATCTGTAAAAGCATTTTGTCTGTTTTCACCCAAGAAAGGATTTGTTTTTTTATCCCTTTTGTTTCACATTTAGCTATTCCAAGTTCCCCTTTCTAACATCACATCCAACAGATGCAGGATCACACCCTTTTATTTTGGGATATCAAGATTATCATTATACTACCTACTCACAGTTTGTACCTGCTTGGGATTATAAGATTTTCAAAGTTAGAGAGAAGTCCATTAAAAGAATATCAAATTATCCTAATGGCTTGGCGATGCTCAGCTCACAGTATTTGACAATTTTGAAACACAATTCCTGCTTCTCGCTGCAGGGAAAATTTCAACTGTAGACAGTAAAAGATGTGAGGTAATACAATATTTAATACAGGTGCCTCTTCCCTTGTTTTTTCACCGTTGCTAAGTTTAAAACGACACCACTGAACAACTTGTTGATATTTGATAAACATTTGATTCTAATAAAATTGAAAAAGTGCCCTGGGGGAACTAGTTTCATATCCTCATTGCCTGAGATTTGGATACCATTCGACGCGGTGGGCATGGTATGAGTCAACCTTTTTTGTTTTATGTAACAAAAGAGCTTCATAATTCAATGTCATCTCCTGGACTAGCAGGATTTTTCTAAAGGCGGTTTGGCAACTTTTCCCTATTTTAGTTCTCCTGATCGACCTGTGGTATTGTTTCAGAGCCATAGCCTGCAAGTAGAAATGGAAGTTAGGCTTCCTTACTATTTATTTACATCTTGTAGAATGGATCAATGTCCAGTAATGTCTACTGCGTATGTGGTTACAAAACAATTAGACCAATTATTAAGTGGTGTGACCCCATGAAAAGTGCCCGTTACTATTTTTAACCATGAGTCAAGTTTTAAAAATGACAAGTAGTAAGAGCTCTTTGAATTAGGGTTTAATAGATCCACTTAATTACAACATTGCTGGATTTAAAAGGAAATGATTCTCAGTGAGTGTTGGCTGTTGAATGATTTAATGCAAGGCATTATTTAAATTAGCTATAATACATTATAATTATTATATAAGTATTAACATAACATACAATGTTAATTGTATGATTTATATCAATGAGTGTTAATTGTATTCAGGGGTGTGATGGGTATCAATTGGGGACTCTCTTGTATCCTTTTTATAAGAGAGCTTGGCTAGGGTGTGGTGTGTGTATGTAAGGGGAATCTCTATGAATAAAGGCATGGAAAGCAACTAAGGACAGGCTCAAGTATTCCATCCTTCACCACATGGCTATCCAATTTTAACATACAATGCTGTCACTAAGTAGTTTGGCTCATTAAAAATGGTGACTGTTGGGTCTCATAGTTGTACAATGATTTGTACATAGGTGGGGATTTATATTTGTTCGTTTGTGATTTTTGGGGGGAGGTGTGAATCAGTCATGATTTAGTTATTCCCTTCCTACTCTCTCCCTCTCTTAGGATAGATAAATTTCAACTTTACACTTTTGAATCAAACTAAACATCCACTTTCAATCATTGGTATTCACACCGCACAGTATCAAATTGCTGCCCTAGGATCGGCAGTTTAGTTAGACAGCTGGAAACATGTTAATAATAAAACCTGTCCAGTGGTTGCCAACCCTCCAGGATTGTCCTGCAGTTTCCGGGAATTAAGGATTAATCTCCTGGACTGCCAGGAAACTCTCTGCTTTCTTTATTTTCTTTGAACACTTTTGTTTATTAGTTGCAACAATATTGTGGAGATGGGGGGAAAAAAGCTGTTTGACTGGGTAGGGCAGTTGGAGGTGGGAGGTCATGTGATAAAACCTCCAGGAATGCGTCCAACCAGAGTTGGTAACCCTAGTCCAGTGCTGAGTTAGCAGAGTCTGCAGTGAAGAGGAGGAGAGGAATGGTGCTGTGCTTTTGGGGAAACTGCAAGGTTACTAGCTCGGCCTCTCCAGGACAAAGTAGTTACGATAGGGGACACAGCATTAATGAGTGAAGTTTTTTTTTGTTGCTGTTGAGGCATTTTCTACTCTGCTGGGTCTGCCCATGCCATCTGAGGCGATGGGAGACAATCCGCTAATACTGCCTTCCCAATGCTGCTCTGAAACTGGCCACGAGGAGACAGATCACAGTTGCCCAGGTTAACTTACCTCCTATTTTCTTCCCTGCTCTCTAAAGAAGCATTTAGTTTGGTCTTGGTTCTTCCAAAGCTGAGATTGTCATCTCCATCTTTAGAGTGTGATGGGCCTATAATTCCATCTGGCCATCCTGAAGTTAACATTTTGTTAAAAATTCCAGTAGGACAGATATAATTTAATAGCCTGTCCAGGAGATATGATTTCCACATGTCTATACTCTAGCCAACTATTTTGAAAGTCTAATTATTTATTAGTGCTAATTGGAAAGACATGACTGCACAATTAACCCTGTTCGAAAGGTTGGAATTGGAAATGGATAATAGCAGTTAAAACCACAACAAAACTCAGAAGGAGGATTGTGGAATGGATCTTTAAGTAGAAAGAATGAAGCACTGAGATGCCAAGATTCTCTGTAAGACAACATGAAACAGGGGGAATCACAGTCAGAACTAGAAGAGGGTAAGAAAGCATACGAGACATTGCTGTGATTTAAACAGAACTTTGTTGTCTTTTTGTTCATTGACGTGACTTTTACTAATTGTGTAGGAAAACTGAAAATGTGATTCTGTTAATTGAGCTCATTAAGTTGGTTGAACCACTAAATCGGTGTCTGGTAAATGGTCGGGGGGAGGGGCGGTATCACTGCAGGTAGGCTTGCTGGGCCTGGGGGAAGTATTCCTGCTCCTCTGGGCCCACAAGCAGTGCTATAAAAGGCACTTATATGCTGTTTCAGGCATTCTTGTCTCCTCTCACGTGGCATGAAGTAGAAGGCCCGGGAATCCCGGCCCCCAGGGGTTACAAACAAAAAAGCTGTTAAAATGGAGGCCCGCAGCCTCCTTGAAAGATTTTAGCGACTGACTCGCCTCCTGAGAGCGGGTTGGTTGCCTGCCCCTCATTTCCGGTTTTAATGGAGGCGGGGTGAGTGGGATGGAGGTGGGTTGGGGGCGGGTCTTAGATTTAAAAATGTTTTTACTGCCCCCCTGCCTCCAACCCACCCGTTTTTCCAAGTTAAAATCATGCCCATGATTTCTGAGAATGCAATTTCATCAATGAGTTCTCAATTAAAATAGGCAACCCCCATTTTTCATTAAAGTAGGAATTTCATCCCTACCTTCGTACAGCCATTGGGTATTTTCAAGCATGCTGGACTTTATGACTATGAAGGACTTGTTCATCGCTGACATGAATACAATTATAATGATACGAATTTTCTATAGAAGAATGACATCAAGTAGGACTCCACTGTAGCATTAAGTCCACAGTAGAGTTACAAAAAAATGCCCATAAGTCTTACCGGAAAAGGTGGTTTGTGTTTTCTGAGCGGAGCTCTTGCTGTAATCATAAAAGAGCTTTCCAGGTGACATCGGGCAGAGGAAAGTGGTGGACTTCCAAAGGTAAATTTGTCTGAGTTCCAATTTTTGCTGTTTCTGTTGTTTTGGTGCTGACAGAGATGTTTTCTACAAAGTTTACTTGGTGTATGTCCCTGTGACCAATTTGATCCATGCCTCCTAACTTCTTCCTCACCATCAGTATTCTTATAAAGAGGTGATGGCCTATACCCAGAGATGTGAGGGAGTCTAGTTAAACCAGCACCAAAACATCTCTCACAGTATTTACTTCTGGAAGGGCTATCTGAACAGAAAGGTGAGGAAGCTGGTCTTCTATCTAGGAATCTGGAAGGCAGATTAAATTTGCTCTTGACAAGTGGCACTGAAGGAAGCTTTTCATTTTCATCAGACGACGAGAGTTCATCATCCTCTGGGTACCCGTCATCACTCTCTGAGTTGGATATGTATACGGCCTTTGAGCGAACATATTTAATGTCTGTAACACTGAAACTCCTGAGCCTCTCCGTCTGCAAAACCATATGGCCCTTTTGAGCCTTTGTAAAGTGGGAGTCATTATTCATGTCATCAGTATCCTCTCCCTCAGGATCAGAAAATGCAAGCCAAAATGGTGGACATGTTGGTACAAGCCTTGGAGGTTCTTTTGGAGAACGGTCTCTCAGCCATTCCAAGATCTTCTTTTCCAGAGTAAAATCATACTGTAAAAGATTGCAAATTATATTAGTCATCATCAAAGCTTCAAAATATTTCTAACCACACAAGTTACTCGAAAGTAATAGCTGTGCTAAACACAGAGGTTGAATTTCCACAGGGGTTTTCCTGATCATCCGAGTAAACCTGTTTCTCTGGGACTTCCGTGGATCTTCCGCCAAAGTTACTATGGACAATGAGGAGAACCCTACAGAAATTAATGGCTATAGTTCAGAATTTTAACTTAAGTAAACTTCTTACATAGCAAAAGTACTGTGGGGATTTTTTTTAAAAATGGAGTCACTTTTCATTAGCAAATCACATTTTCTCTCTCTCTCATACACATATCCACATATTAATGGCTTTAGGATTTCCCATGGCATTGCTCGTGGTAAGTCAGATGATACCCTATTTTATAAAGACAGGAGTCTTATACCATGTAATGCACAATGTATTGTTCTGCTGAAGTGGAACTATGTCCCTTTAGGGCCACAAAGTTTAATTGCTGTTTAGTAAATAAGGGTTTAATTGTTGATTGGTCAAGGAATTTTGCAGAATGTGTTCGTCAGTTTCAGGCTACATGGCAGAAACATCCAGCACTTTAAGATTGTTTTGCATCTGTGTCACATCTGGAGTGAGATGAACTAAATACTTGCACATGCACTGTTTTTTTTATATATATTACAAAAGGTTTTGGCTCCTGCTTGCATCCATTACACCTCACAAATTAAACTTTAAAGTGTCACATTTTATTTCCAGACACAAATCAAAAAAAAAGGTTAGAAGAACAAAAGAGAAAGCCAGTCATTGACTTGGAGCCTGAAATTTACAACTGTTCCCTGACAGACGTCAGCAATTTATCACACACATTGCGTTTGATATTGACTGGACTGGGAGAGGAAGTGACAAATATTGGCAACACTTGCAGACTTCAGTGATCACCTCAACAAAAACACCAGCAAAGGATGAGCAACTTAGGGGAGGAAGGAGACACTGAGTGAACCCAAAGAAAAAGCCAAGAAAATCTGTTAGAAATAGGGGAAAAGGGTTTCAATAGAATTCAAATAGGGGTAGAAATTGGATTTGGTTGCATCCGTTTTTATGGGCAACGGGGGACCAACATCCAAGGACGCTTGAAAGATGTCTGACCTGATATTGGGTGGGCCATTTTTCAGGGGTCCAGGGTGGCCACTTAAAACAGTTGTTAGCATCTTGCATATGCTAACAAGGGACATAACACCCGTTTTAGCACCTCTCAGGGAAATTGGGCTGCCCAGAGTGGAGCACACGTAGGGCCCGCACTGCTCAGGTTTTCCAGGTATGGATGCGGCCTTGCAAGCGACTGCCACCAAAAAGGTAGGTTTTATTTTGGTTTGATGTGGAGCCAGGAGGAGCAGGAGTGCTTCTCCCGGTTCAACAGCACTCCCAAGGGCCACTGCTGTCCCGTGATTGCCGCCCACCCGTGTTCTCCTCTCCTCCCTGGAATTACCGTTGGGTCGATGCCAGCGAGGCAAGCAGCCAGACATTGATCTTCATAAAAGCGGGCCGAAGGGATTTCCCACCCCTCAGTGTTTTAAAGTCATCTTTACAAAATACTCTTTGATCACTGCCCCCCCAGCCCCTCATTGCCCCTGCCTGATGATGATTAGAAACCTGTTATAATTCTTTGATCAAATGTTAATATGCAGCGTTTGTTTATTAAAAGTCTTAATTAATTAATTGGGTGGTGCAGTTGTTTAGGCACCAATGGGACTTGGGTTCAAATCCAATCCTGAGTAATGAGAAGAAAATCTTGTCCATCTGCTGGCCACAAGTCTCCGATTCCCTCCAAGTCACACACCAACTTGACTCGGACATACATCACCCTTCTTTCATCGCCGCTGGGTCAAAATCCTGCAAATCCCTATCGAACAGCAATGTGGGAGCACTTTCACCAGACGGATTGCAGTGGTTAAAAGAAGGCGGCTTATGACCACCTTCTCAAGGGTAACTAGAGATGGGCAATAAATGCTGGCCCTGCCAGCAACGCCCATATCCCAAGAATGAATAAAAAATATGAAATGAATTTGGCCAGGCTCATCCCAGATGCTAGTCGACACAGGCCAAGAGCACAAATTGTCCCTAATTGGCAATCTTACTCAGATGGAAATAGTATCACACTGATGCAGCAGAGAGATTTACTCTACATCTGTATTATGAGACCTGGAACCTTTTGGATGCTGTTCTAGTTACTGAGTGCCTGAGATGGGAAGATTTAGAACATTCCTTCCCTTGATGATAAACGAAATTAAAAAATAAATCTCAATTCCATTCTTAAAAGCATGAAAGCAAAAACTCAACTAAATACTCTCAAAACATTTATAAAACAGGGACTGATTTAGCTCTTAGCTATTTACACAACAAATTGGAAAGTAAGCAAAACCAAATAACACTTAAAGTTACTACTAGAAGAAAGGACTACTTCAAACAGCAAATGTTGGCATCACATCGCCTCAATGTAATCAGACCAACTCAATATAGGACATATCTTTGGGAAAATAACAACCAGTCAAACCATCTACAGACTGCTGTAGATAGCAGTTGATTTTCAACCTAAAGCAGAAAAGTAGCCCCCCTACCAACAGTAAATAATGGTCAAGGATTCATGGCAGTTTTTGTAAAGGAGTCACCACATGGCATTTCAGGGCATATATATATATATTCATCAGCCAAGTAATGCCATCATATGTTAATTGTGCGATTTTCAATACTTTATAGCTTTGTTGAATATCGATGGAACCTATTTCAAATACACCATTAAATAATTTCTTAACAAATGTAAGCTTTAGAAAGAATGAGAGAAAAAAAAATCTTAAAAACATGAGTTTTAAAACTGTGGAAGAAATATTTGCCTTTCTTCCAAACTTGAAATTTCCTTGGCAGATTTGTGAAAGTAGAACAATACTGAAAGCCTTTAGTTGCAATACTTAAGAACCAATAACTATAAATAACTAAGTTAAGATCTTTCACAAATTGCATTAACCTCTTCACTGCCTTCTGCCTCCCACTGTTCAGCACCACCACAGAAGCTTAATTACTCACACTTCACGATACTCCAAGCCACAAATTCCAGAATTCCTCACTTTTGTTCTGCTATTGTGCTCCCTGTGCCATCTTCCAGAGTTCAATTAGAAACACAAATTTAATTATTTCTCAATAATCTACTTTGGGAATAGCTTTCCAGCAAAAAAAACGGTGACAACAGTTTTCAGAAGTATGTTTATTGTTATTTTGTATTTAGTCCCAGTTTGTCATACAGATAAGGTTTGATTCCCAGTCTAGGCTAAGGTCACTGACTGAAGCCAGGCCAATGTTTGGGGCACTATAATTTGCCTCAGCCTGAGTTAGGCAGTAGACAAATCAGTTATGATTCCAACTTCTGATCACTTCCTAATGTTGGAAAATCTGCACGTGTGGATGTCAGATAAGGACAGTATCACGCTGGTGTGATGTCTTCCATAGTTGGATAGCCTGCTGAACCTCATGTTTAGCAACATACATGAAGAATGGCCATCTGGGGAATAACTGGAAGGCCATGGAATTCTACCTATGGAATTATATATAGATCTAAAACCTTTATGAAATTGGTCTACAGTGTATTGCTGTTCATTACAGATTGTGTGTTTCAGCTCCCTCTCTCCAAGAACTTACCCATTTCAAAATATCTCAAATAACTTGATTAAACTGTCAATCAAACAAAGCCACCTACAATGTAACCTCTAAATTAACAATCATTCATTTCAAGAATGCAGAGCAATTGTATCTTCTAGCCTTAAAACAATATTCGATTTTATATGGTCTAATGTCCTGTCCTTACAAAACAGCACTTCCTCTGACATACTGAGCTGTACCATGAGAGATTCACATCATATAGCTATAGCATATTAAAAACCTTACATCTGTGCACACTTCCTGTCAACTTTTTCCATTGTAAATACCCATGTCTACACTTATAATTGAACTGATATATGACTTATCCTGCTGTGATTACATCCTCCTCCAGTGGAGGCACTTCAGTGGGAGGGTGTCATTACAGTGTGGCAAGTTTACATAGGCAGTTCAGTGCCCCACATTGAGTGCCTGAGCAGTGGCCTTAAAGGGTCAGCTCAGTGGCTAAACATCACAACTGTGCTCCAGACTGCAGACTAGTCATAAGCAACAGTGCAAGACATCAGCTTGTATAAAAATAAATGTTAAGGCTTTGAAGAAAGAGGGTCTTAATCAAATGTAAAACAGCAAAATGGATCCAACTCGGTGTCTAATTGAGTAATTACCCCAGCTAATACATTTAGTTCCAGACCTGAAACACAATAAAAGGAAAATAATTTCTCTGCTCATTTATCTTAAAATTGCACATTTTGCACTAGTTCAACATAGTTCCCATTTTGGGCCATTGCCGAAATAAAGAAAATACTTTTCTTTGTTTCTTTTCATATATTTGTTCTTGAGCACATAGGTGTTTACTAACTGAACAATCTGTTTAAGTAAATCTGAAACTAAAAATACTTCTAGTATCCCTACTTCTAATAGGGATAAACAGGTCATTTTCAGGTTGGCAGGCTGTAACTAGTGGGGTTCCGCAAGGATCAGTGCTCGGGCCTCAGCTATTTACAATCTATGACAATGACTTAGTTGAAGGGACCGAGTGTAATGTATCCAAGTTTGCTGAGGATACACGGATAGGTGGGAAAGTAAGCTGTGAGGAGGACACAAAGAGTCTGCAAAGGGATACAGACAGATTAAGTGAGTGGGCAAGAAGGTGGCAGATGGAGTATAATGTGGGGAAATGTGAGGTTATTCACTTTGGTAGGAAGAATAGAAAAACAGAATATTTTTAAAATGGTGAGTAACTATTAAATGTTGGTGTTCAGAGAGACTTGGGTTTCCTCGTACAAAGCACACAAAAGGTTAGTATGCAGGTACAGCAGGCAATTAGGAAAGCAAATGGCGTGTTGGCCTTTATTGCAAGGGGGTTAGAATACAAGAGTAGGGAAGTCTTACTCCAGTTGTGCAGGGCTTTAGTGCGACCTCACCTGGAGTACTGTGTACAGTTTCGGTTTCCTAATCTGAGGAAGGATATACTTGCCGTAGAGGCAGTGCAACGAAGGTTCACTAGATTAATTCCTGGGATGAGAGGGTTGTCCTATGAAGAGAGGTTGGGCCTATACTCTTTGGAGTTTAGAGGAATGAGAGGTGATCTCATTGAAACATATAAGATTCTGAGGGGGCTTGACAGAGTAGATGCTGAGAGGTTGTTTCTCCTGGCTAGAGAATCTAGAACTTGGGGGCATAGTCACAGGATAAGGGGTTGGCCATTCAAGACTGAGATGAGGAGGAATTTCTTCATGCAGAGGGTTGTGAATCTTTGGAATTCTCTACTCCAGAGGGCTGTGGATGCTGAGTCATTGACTATATTCAAGGATGAGATGGTTAGAATTTTAGACTCTAGGGGAATCAAGGGACATGGGGATTGGGCGGGAAAGTGGAGTTGAGGTTGAAGATCAGCCATGATCTGAATTAATGGAGGAGCAGGCTCAAGGGGCCGTATGGCCTACTCCTGCTCCTATTTCTTATGTTCTAATGATGATATCAGACTGTTTTGGTTGCTGAGTAAGGTGATGCCAAGGTCAGCCCAACCGCCCTGTTGGGATCAGTTGTGAACCGGAGTATGAGTGCTAACACCACCCTGCAACCTGAGGTCATATATTTAATTCCATCCAGTCTCAGTTGAAAATCTGATTCCAAATATAACCAAATAAAACTTAGATGGAAATTTGGAGACACAGATTAAAAGGCTTACCAAAGAAGTAGGTCTTTATAGATGTTATTTAAATGTACAGAGGATTTCAACTGCATGCCAATATTGACTATGAAATGTTAAAACACTAGATGTTACAGGAACTTTTTTCTGGGCTGCTGACACAATCATGGGAAAAGTGACTAAACAACAGCCCTAGATGCATGAGTTTAAACATCAATGTATTGTAAGATTAGGTATTTCTTGAATCTCCTCTTCCATCCCAAGCACAAATCTTGTCACTTTTTTTTTTAAAGAGATATTTTGATGTCATTTTTCCTTCCTGTATTGCTATACTTACAATACTGCTGCAAGGTTTGTCAAAGTCAGGAAAATTTCCATCACTGCCTGCTAAAATGAATCATTTCTAAGGATGATATTGCTCTCCCACATTATTCCCATACTACTTTTGAACACTTTTTCAGTTTTGATTTTGCAGCACTTAAGTCAAGTTTGAAAATGCATTTCCATTTCCAAAGTTGTACTCAGTCTCACTTGGAGAAACTGCCACACTTATATCTTGTTAGGACTGACACAGCTTCCTGTTCACCGTCTGGACTCTCCCATAGATACTGTCCCATAATTGATGAGAAAAATCTGAAACCTATAGCAATTTGTGCTGCTGGCATTGCAACAACTGTAATACGTTTTGTGTTCCAACATAAATATATTGAAACCAAAAATCTGTCACAGAAAATTCACTCCCTGTCCAAACTCTAATCTTACTCATTTCAATTGAAATAACAAAGGCAATGTCCTATGCATCGCCAGACAACAAATTCACAGACATGTGATTGCCCAATTGTAAAAGTGTCTTTCTATTTAAACTTGGACAAAATGCAGCTGACCAGCTTGGGTTCAGCAACCACCTTGAATGTACTATGCCTTGTTTTAACATTTACAATTCCAGCCTGGAACTGATTTCCTTTTCAATTTAGGCACACTATTAGATCAAGGATTCCAAAACTAGAAATCTCATGTTCAATTTTCAACACATCAAAGTTAATATTGAAATAATGTTCTTTTCTTCTTCCTGATGGAGGTAAATAACCAGAAATAAAACCTTCAAGTGGAGAAAGCTCAAAGCCATCAATATTGACTATTCAACCCCTGACCAGTTACGCTCCACAGACTATATTCTCATGGTTCCACACATTGTTCCATGGAGTATGTGATCATCAAATCTATGCTGTTCCAATTACCTTTGATTGCTTTCACAATCAGATATTCACCTGCCTCTTTTTAAAAGGAGGCAGTCAAAACGATGACTATATTTCAAATATCTAATAATCTGCAGGAGCGATTCCATGATCCTATGCTCCCTGTAGAGGGTCGTGCCCACAGGGAGCATGGGCTGGAGAATTGGGGCTACACTGGAATGCAGAATCAAAGAATCTTTTGTTCCAATCTCTAATCTTTCTTGAGGTTGTCCATTTTTCTGCTTGATTTTCCAAATTAGGTTATGCCACCAAATTATAAAAGGACCAAAATGATTTACTTCAACTTACAATTAAATATTCAAGTTGCATTTCACCATTTGATTATCATTGACAGTAGCTTTGTATTGACTGAGTACTTTCAGTGCATAATTGATAATCATCACAATCGTTTTCCTCTTCCACCTTTGCCAATAGACACCCATCATATAGCAGTATTTCACATTTCCAGTACCAATATGTGTTACTTTCTTTTTTAAACACATTAAACTTCAGCTGTCATTCCTTAGCTGATTGACTTAAATTGGTCCAAATCCTTCTGAATGCTATTAATCTCCCTATACTGGTCACTTGGCCACAGAACTTGGTGCCAGTAACAAATTTGATAATTACTAGACCTATTCTCATTCATCTAATTTATGAATAGCATAAACAGCAAGGGATCCAGAATAAACACCTGCAGAACTCCACTAGTCATTGATTCCCCAGTAAGCCTAGCTTTTTATCATAGCCATCTTTTTCTATTGCTAAACCAATTTTAGACCCAACTAGCTTAATTAATATTAAATCTGTAAAAGGAATCAGATGCACTACTTCCAACTAGCTTTGAAATCTCTAAATATATTGCACCCATTGGATATTCCTCAACCATTAGTTTAGCTTTCTCCTCAAAAGAACAAAGACAGATTTGTGAGGCATGATTAATTGCTTCTAATGCATTTACCCATTATGCCCCCAGTTTTTAGCGTCTGCTGACAGCATTCTATAATATTCATATCCCCAATTTCACCATGACCATGGTTAGTCTGATTACTGTATGATTTCGGACAAGTATCTCACTCCTTTCTTTCAACACTGGCATTATGTGCGCCTGAGGTCCAACTTTTACCTTGTTGATTCTAAACACTTAAAATTTAAAAAATCACTTTTCAGTTCTGATGAAGGATACGCACTCAAAACATTAATTTGTCGATTCTCTTTGCAGATGCTGACTGACCTGCTATGTTTTTCCAACATATTCCAATTTTATTATGAAAAATATTACCTGGAATCTCACCTACATCTCTGAAAGTGGAAAAAAGAGGGGAGAGGGGAGATGTGAGTGTAATTATGTTGCCAGGGTTCCAGTAGTGTCCTGTTAGAGTTCCAAGTGCCCATTGTTTAGTTGGAGATATGCTGGATCAAACACTGGTCATTGACAATTAGACTGATTGCAGGTGTCCATTTCTTTGGAGTTTTTTATCCAACTCAATATGAACACGAAGAGATGACTGGTTCACTGATTTAGGATTTCTGAAAATAACACGTTGAACACTGGAAGGGGCTGCTACAGGTTATCAAGATGGAAAATGTACCATTTCTAATGGTACCATAGTTTAAGCAACAGCAATAATATTGCATTAAAACAAATGTAATGTTACACGGTAATGCCATGTATATCTATGTAATGTTCAGTAGTATAAATTTACAAAAGATATCCTGTTATAATTTACCTGTTTTTGCATCAATTGCTCAAGGCAATCAGGAACACAGAAATCCGGTAGAGGAGAGACTGGGCCGAGTTCTTCTAAAGGAACATTCTGGAACTTTTCAGAAATTTTAAAAGGTACTTCATCCAGATAAGTTGAGGATCCTCCTAAACAGTAAAATAATCAGGTAAATTTAAGAATATAACGCTGTGTTACAGACATGTTTACCAGATAATGGTTACGCTTTATCTTATAAGATCATCATCAACGTTTAAAAGTAAGGGTGTCAAAGAGGATTCATTCTGAGAATCTCTATAGTGACCGTTCAAACAGCTGAGCAACATTTAACAAATAGATCAGCTCCCAAACATACCCGAGAAAATCTATCTAAGATAAATGTAGTGCTAGCTTGGTTCACTGCTGACACTCTCACCTGAGTCAGAAGGTCCCTGGGTTCAAGCTGCACTCAAGGACTTGAGCACATAATCTAGGCTGACACTTCCATAAGTTAAATGGGCACTACAATACAGACTTGAGAGAGTGTTGTCTTTCAGATGAGTTGTCAAATTTAGTCCCTGTCTGTCGGTTCAGATGGATGTAAAAGATCCTAAGGCACTATTTGAAGAACGGGGGCGTTCTTCCTGGTGACCTGGTCAGCATTTATCCCTCAGTCAACACCACCAAAAAGGATTAGCTGGTCATTTATCTAATTTGCTGTTTGTGGGAACTTGTTGTCCACATTGGCTGATGTATTTGCCTACAAAAGAACAGCGAACACACTTCAAAAGTAATTCATTGGCTCTGAAGCACTTTGGAATGTCCTCAGGATATAAACGTCACCACACGGACTGCAGCGGTTCAAGAAGGCGGCTCACCACCACCTTCTCAAGGGCCATTAGGGATGGGCAATAAATGCTGGCCTTGCCAGCGATGCCCACATCCCATGAATGAATTTTTTAAAAATTAATGCAACTTCTTTCTTTCTTAAACAGTTGGTGAATTGGTCAATTAAAATGGGAAGAAGAAAAAGCTAATTATAGAACGACTACAAAAAGGAGGGGGTGAATTCTAGAAGAACTGTAATAATTTGCTAAAACAGGTTACGGAACCATAAATATTTACAGCACAGAAGGAGGCCACTCGGTCCATTTAGGGTAGGGTAGCCAACTCTCCTGGATTGTCCGAAAGTTTCCTAGAATGGGGAATGAATCTCCCAGGCACTGCTGCTAGCAGGTCAAAAGTATTTCATTTTTAAATTTATAATAAAAAGGTAGACAAATGCTTTCATGAAATGCATTAACAAGCCCATCAAGCCAGGTGATGAGAGGGTTATTTCTCTCTTCAACCACATAGCAAAGAATTAGAAGAAATATCTCAATCAGTAAACAATATACCTCCCTAGTGTCTGTATTTATTTCCTTCTTTAATATTTAGCCTAATGTTTGTGCCTTGTTTTGGAGCCTTTCCCCAAACAGGCTTGTATCAAGCACAGCATGTTCCACTTTGGCATTAAAGCTCTTTTATGATCATTTCATTGAATGGGAGCTTGGTGGCTAATTTCAAGACAATAAGCAGCGGATGACGGCTAGCAAATAACGTGCAATCCCTGCATTCAGAAGCTGAGAATATTAAAGAGAGTCAAAAGTGAATTAAAGTGGCCACTTTATGCATGAAATCATGTGGTGCTACTGACTAAAACCCAGATCCTAGGTAGTCAACATTACATCTTTCTTCATCAGAAATGTGTCCAGTCCCTTCTGAATGACTGAAAGGACCCCAAATTCACCATATACGTCCCAGTGTGACTGCACTGATTGGGGTTTCCTAATTTTAAAGTAGTGTCCTTTTGTTTCAAAATCAGTATACTGGGATCTTCAGATATTCCATTTTAAATTGCTGTTAATTCTAGCCAGATTAATGTTAAAGTGGTGATTTACACTGCAACAGGGCATTAGCTATTAATTACAATAAATTTATAACATCACCAAACATTATCCTAATTTTCTTACCACCTTGTCAAGCAGAATGTTCACTTTGTTAATGGGGAACAAATTGTTCCAAATTCATTTCCACATACTTCATGTTTTACAGTCTGCTGTTTATCTAAATGGATGACATGTGCTGAAGTTGGCATGACTTTTCTGCATTGCATTCTGGAATGTTTATACTGGCACAGAGATTGCTTATCATTTAACACCGGGGTTACACCAGCATTGAACTAATCGTTGAATCAGGAGCACCAGGCATGTTTTTTTTAATATGGGTATAGTTTGACTTGGAACATTTAGACTGGATGTTTGTACAATTAGACTGGATTTTTACCAATACAAAGTTTCCAATGTTCCAAGTTAATTAAAATAATTTACTGGCTTCTACTTCATCTACTGCGCTTTGTTTCCTCTCAGACTTCACTTTGCTCAAGATTCCTGATAACTATTCCAGGAATGGTCTTTTTTGTTAGGCTGAGGAATCTAGGTGAAAGACCTAGGCCTGAAGATGAAAATAAGGTAAAAAGAAAAAAGACTTACATTTATATAGCACCTAATCACACCTGAGGGTGCATTTACACTACAACTATAGCATTGATGTGAAATGGTTTCATTTCACATCGACAATGCAGTTATAATGTACATGAATCTAGTGTCAGGGCCATACCTGATACTGGAATGAAACTTTGAAGTCAGTTTGGGCCTTCGCTCCTGATTTGCCCCCCACAATTTCAATGTCAGTGCTCATCTGCGGCCTGTATCCTAACTTGCACCAATTCCTGTTCACCCATCACCCCTGTGCTTGCTGACTTACATTGGGTCCCGTTCCGGCAATGCCTCGATTTTAAAATTCTCATTCTTGTTTTCAAATCCTTTCATGGCCTGCATTCCCCACCCCTCCCACCGCCACCATCTCTGTCGCTTCCTCCAGCCTTACAACCTTCCGAGATCTCTGCACTCCTCCAATTCTGACCTCTTGCACATCCTCGATTTTAATCGCTCCATCATTGCCAGCTGTGGCTTCAGCTGCCTAGACCCCAAGCTCTGGAATTCCCTCCCTAACCCTCTCTACCTCTCTCTCTCTTCTTGAAAGAGGCTCCTTGTAAACTACCTCTTTGACCAAGCTTTCGGTCACCTGTCCTAATATATTCTTATGTGGCTCGGTGTCAAATTTTGTTTGATAACGTTCCTGTGAAGCGCCTTGGGAAGTTTTACGATGTTAAAGGCGCTATATAAATGCAAGTTGTTGTTGTTATTGAAGCTGAAACCATTTTGCATCAATGCTATACTTATAGTGTGACTGCACAAGAAACAACTTTGAGTGCTTCAAATACAGTGAAGTGCAGCAGCTAGTTATGCCAGTAATTACAGCAAAATCCTACATCAGGACGACTTCCTGCTCTTCTTTTAAAAGTGCCATGGGATCTTTAATATCCATCTAAATCAGACAGGGTCTCGATTGTAACATCTCATCCAAAGGACAGCACCACCTGAAGTATCATTCTCAATCATGTGTCAAGTTCTGGAGTGGGGCTTGAAATCAGAATCTTCTGACTCAAAGTTAAGACAATAATTCAGTAGTTGGACAGAAGACCAGGTAGGTCAAATAATAGTCACTATGAGATCATACAAAGCTTGGGCTTTAAAAGTTTGTAGATTGCAGGGCCAAGAGAAGGCTGATTGAGGTAAGGAATACCTTGAAGGAGTGAGGTAACTCACCCTTTGTCGAGGTCTCGGCAAAGGGTGAGTTAGAGTATCTACATTTTACAAAATATTTAATTTACAATGGGATTGGTGCCTATGCCCAGTTTGTGGCAGAATCAGCTCAAAGGCACCTTTAGTAATATCACTCGATATTTGGTATTAAATTATTCTGCAGTGTAATAGTAATATAAAATCCAGAAATAATAAATCGGTACCAGTAAAAGTGACCGTGAAGCTGGTGGATTGTTGCAAAAACCCAACAGGCTCACTAATGTCCTTAAGGGAAGGATACCTGCTGTCCTTATCCAGTGTGGCCTATATGTGACTCCAATCCCACACAAACATAGTTGACTTGTAGCTGCCCTCTGAAGTGGGTTAGCAAGTCACTCAGTTGTATCAAACCACTACAATGCAGCAGTTCAAGAAGAAGGCCCACCGTCACCTTTTTGAGCAACTAGGGATGGGCAATAAATGCCAGTGACTCCCACATTCAGAGAGAATGAATGAATTAACCAAAAATCTTTTACAGATTAAAGGAAAATAATTCACAGGATAATAAAGATAAATACTGGGTACAATATTGGATTCTCAGCTATGAGAACAGCTAAGAGAGTAATGGAGAACAAGAAAGTAGAAAATTGCAGTAGCAATGATAAATGTTAGGAGCCGAAGAACCATTAAAGAATGTATAGGACCATTGAAAGATGCCGTTGGACATATTCAAATGGACTCCCAAGATACGGCAGTGGTGTTAAATGATTATTTCGCATCAGTCTTCACTCCTGTAGATGATACCCAGCTATGGTTTGTAGATAAGAAAACAGTAGATATTAAAATAACTGATGATATCATTCTGGACAGAATAAGGAACCTTAGATCGGCCTGTTAGTCCGGATTACATCCACTGAGGGTGATTAAGGGGTGAGCAAATTGAGGTTTTTAAGATGATTAAAGGATTTGATTGGGTAGACAGAGAGAAATTATTTCCTCTGGTGGGAGAGTCCAGAACAAGGGGGCATAACCTTAAAATTAGAGCTAAGCCATTCAGAGGTGATGTCAGAAAGCACTTCTTCACACAACGGGTAGTAGAAATCTGGAACATTCTCCACCAAAAAATTGTTAAGGCTCGGTCAATTGAATATTTCAAAACTGAGATTGATAGATTTTTGTTAGGCATGGGTATTAAGGGTTACGGAACCAAGGCGGGTAGATGGAGTTAAGATCCAGATCAGCCATGATGTAATTGAATGGTGGAACAGGCTCGAGGGGTTGAATGGCCTACTCCTGTTCCAATGATTGAAGAGATGGGATGTGTGCTTTGTAAGCCTCCTTGCCTATATTTTAACAGCACACTAGAGTCTGGGATTGTTTCCTTGGATTGGAAGGATGTTTATGTAGTTCCTTTTTTCAAAAATGTTGACAAGTCAGATCCAGGGAACTATAGGCCCATTAGACTGATGTCAGTGATAGGCAAGATGCCTGAAGGGCTCACAAAATACATTTAGATAGAGAAGAAGTCATCAGTGACACTCAACATGGCTTCTGGAAAAGGTCATGTGTTACTAATTTGCTAGAATTTTTTGAAGTTACTAGGTTAATGGATGAGGGTATCTCAATAGACGTTGTCTACCTGGATTTTCAGAAAGCTTTTGATAAAATGCCACACAACAGGTTATTCTACAAGAAATAAATCTAGTGGAATTGGTGGGAAGTTTCTGTAAATGATTACGAATTGGTTACATTCCCTCGGCAGAAAGTTGTTATTGATGGCTGCAGATCTGATTCTAGGCCGGTTAGGAGTGGTCTCCTGCAGGGATCGGTGTTAGGGCTATTGTTTTTTTACTGATTTCATATTCGAATGTTGCTAAAAACATCATGGAATAATGAAGTGAATGTTAACATTTCACGGCTTGATTAACCTGGAACAAAATACGTCATTTAAAAAAAAAAAATGCGATTGCCTTTGAGAAGGCAGCGTTGTCTGCTGGCTAGAAACCTCCAGATCCCAGTGTGTAAGCGCGACTGTTTATTTTTAAATTATAGACGAATGGCCATAATCGCCTTAACATACACGCATTAATTTGTGGAATGACTTACCCAAGCTGCTATAGACCTCATTCTCCGAACTACTCATTGTTGTCGCACTTCAAATACACTCTGAAAGGAAGGAAACGATTGAGTAACATCTTATCAATGACCTTGGCAAATGTAACTCGTGTTGACTAACTCAAATCACTGGAAATTTACCTTTGCTAACACACCACAGATATATATTAAATCCGTTGTTGAGGTATAATAAAGGATGGAGGCGTGCAAGTTGCATGCGATGGTTTATTTTGTCAGTCTATTAATTGTGATTATATTTCAGTTGAATAATTAGTTGTTTCAGACAGTTATACAAGTTGAATGCTTCTGACTCCTCTCTCCCCCTACATTTAATTGACGGGACGTGTGGTTTATAATTAAATTCATCGTGTAAAAATTGCACTGGTTAATCTCCCGAAAGATTATCCCTTTTGAACTTGTCACCCCGACGTGAGAAGTTCAGTAAACAGATTTTTCTAGCGTGACCAAACATTATCACTGAACAGATGTACGGAGGGGGGGACAAGAAAGTACATATTGAAGCTTGGATTTTATGTTTATGTGATTAACAATCCTAACTCCACGCACAAATTCCTCCCAAAAAAACTGACCTTGACAAACATGCACAAACAACCCATTCCCACAGCCTTGCTCATAAGTCTATCTTAGAATTTCAGGGTCCCAGGCAGATTACAAGACGGTTCTGTCAATAATTAATAACTTCTATCGTTGCCCTGGAGAAAGTTCCCATTCTTTATAGAATTTCAAATGCTGTGTAAAAATATTCCTCTCAATGGATATTTCCATTGTCCGGAAACGCTGATTGTATTTATGGGCTGTCGTTCACCTTGTCGATCGGTATTTATCCATTTAATTTGGGGGAGGGAATCTACTGGAAGCCCCCCTGAAAAAATACCGAACTATCTGGTCGGCAAGGTAGAGTTTGGTGGCAATTTTCAGCCGTGGAAAAGTCAAATTGCAATAAGGAAAAGGGAATGATACCTGGAGTAAAAGAGTTTGATCAGAAATAAAAGGAAGTGCTGGGAATGCACAGTATCTGGAAAGAATGGGATCATTAAAATCTTTCTCAGGTACTGATGGGCTTGTTGGGGATTTCCAACATTTTCTGCTTTTATTTCAGATTTCCAGCTTTCGTATTTTTCGATTTCTTTAAAGTTCATTGTTTTGAGACCATTAATCAGGAATTAACGCTATTACGTGTGATTTCAGAACAGTATTGCGACATTTATTCTTAGATAATTAGCACAAATAGTAGTAATGTGCGGCGCGGAGCTTTTAACATAAGAGCATCTTTAGAGACAAGGTTTCCTAAAAAAAAGTAAGAATTAAGAATAATTTTTTTGGTTGCATTAACGTGTCTGGAAGAGCTGACGTTTATTATTCGCAACATGACTCCTCCCGGGACACAGCTGAAAATTCCTTCCAAAAAGTATTTTCTGGGAAATAGTTTCTCAATTATCTTCCGCAAGACGCATTTTTACAAAAATATCACGTTCACCAGTAATTTTAAATAATAAAACATCACAATATTAATAGAGGGTAATTAGACCAGAAAGACTCGGAATTTCAGATATATTTAAAATGTTTTATTTGTCCATTGGAGACAATCAAACTCTAGTTATCATTTCAAAAACCAAAACAAAATATCTTGGTGTGCGAAATGTATTAGAATTTGTAGCAACTTCTTTGTGTCTTAAGCTCTAAGCAATTACATAAGTCCTGCAGCTTGTATCCTTCCCCTTTGTTCTATAATACAGTACCGCAAAAAATATTACTGAATTAAACTCAAAACTGGGAAGCATTTAAGATAGCAAAGACGGATAAGGAAACATTTTAATTTCTAGATCATATTTCTAAAATACTGTGTCTCCTATAGGTAAATATCGTGTTTCTTAAATATTGCGAGACCTTTTAAGTGAATAATGTTCCACTATGACTTCTATGCCATGATTGGTATTTAAAATTGCTTACTGTTGGGAATCAGGTCTGGAAGCGAATTGTTTCCTTTGGACAATCTTCGTCAACAGCGGTTGATGCTGAAAATGCTGTGTGCAACCTATTGAAGATGTGCTGTTGATCACCAGAGAAATTGTCTGACAGAGTCAGTGAATACTGATTAGAGCTGTTTAGGATGATAGGCAGGACAGGATTTTCCTAATCCAGAGGGATATTAGCACAGCTACTACGTACATGTGAAGTCATCACCCCCACCTTAGAGAATAACAACTAGCATTTATATAGTGCCTTTAACGTAGGGCAACGTCCCAAGGTGCTTCACAGGAGAATATCAGACAAAAAAAAATGACACAGAAATAAAGATATTAGGAGGGGTGACTAAAAGCTTGGCCAAAGAGGTAGGTTTTAAGGAGGGTCTTAAAGGAGGAAAAGTTTAGGGAGGGAATTCCAGAGCTTAGAGCCTGAAGCACGGCCGCCAATGGCGAGGTGAAAGAAGTCCAAGTTAGAGGAGCACAGAGATCTCGGAGGGTTGAAGGGCAGGAGGAGGTTACAGAGATATGAATATAAAATTCATCAATTTAGCCAAAGCAATATTTTCCTTCTGAAACTGCAGCAACTCTTTACCAACCATGTCTCTACAAATCCAGCTCTCTCTTGCCCAGTGATAGAGATTCAGGCCCTCAAAAATTCAGATCATCTAACTGCACAATTAGAGAGACCAGGTAACTGCCAGGATATCCTACTAGTCTAAGTGGAGTAAAGGTAAGATGAAAAGACAGACTTACAGTTGTACAATGCTTTATCGGGGCTTTCTAGAAACACCTCAAGGTACATAGTGAATGTCTTTGAAGTGCAGTGACAAGTAGGCAAACACAGCAGCCATTTTGCACACAAAATCCCACAAGCAACAGTAAGCTGAATGGTCAGTTAATCTGCTTTTGGTGGTGGCTGAGGGGAAAATGTTGGCCAGAACATCTTGCTAATCTTTGAACAGTGTCATAGAATCTTTAACATCCAGCTAAACCACAGGCAGCATCAATTAGCTTAACATTTCATCCAAGTGTTCCTTGAGCACTGTGCTGGAGTCAGTCTAGACAAAGTGCACAATTCCTGCAGTGGGGCTTAACTCAGAACTAAGTGATTCCAAAGGAACCAAGCTGACTGGGACTGATATACTGGAAGAAGTCAGAGTGCTGGCTAAAGAAATGGAACAAGCAACAGGCCTGAACAAATTGAGGAACAGAATCATAGAAATTTACGGCACAGAAGGAGACCATTTAGCCCATCGTGTCTGTGCCGGCCAAAAAAAAGCTATCCAGCATAATCCCACTTTCCAGCTCTTGGTCTGTAGTCTTGTAGGTTATGGTGCTTCAAGTGCACATTCGAGTACCTTTTAAATGCAATGAGGGTTTCTGCCGCTACCACCCTTTCAGGTGGTGAGTTCCAGACCCCCACCATCCTCAGTGAAAAATGTTTTCCTCAGTCCTCTTCCAATCCTTCTACCAATTACTTTAAATCTATGCCCCCTGGTTACTGACCCCTTTGCTAAGGGAAATAGGCCCCTCATCATTTTATACACCTCAATTAAATCTCCCCTCAGCCTCCTCTGTTCCCAAGCAAACAACCCCAGCCTATCCAATCTTTCCTCATACCTAAAATTCTCCAGTCCTGGCAACATCCTCATAAATCTCCTCTGTACCCTCTATAGTGCAATCACATCTTTCCTGTAATGTGGTGACCAGAACTGTACGCAGTACACTAGCTGTGGCCTAACTACTAGTGTTTTATACAGTTCTAGCATAACCTCCCTGCTCTTGTATTCTATACCTCGGCTAATAAAGAATTGAATCGAAAAGCTGACTAGAGACAGAAAATTGGAGGAATCTCCTTTTGAATCAATGTAGCACCAAGAATGGAGAAAAATAACACAAGAACTACAGAATCACAAGAAAAACAAAATTAAGAGGAAAAGGAGAAATAAAGAGCCTAAAAAGAGAGAAGCTTCTCTCCAAAATACCTAAAAATTCTTTATGCACATGGTGAAAACAGATCTCCAGGTAAAGTCTGATCAAGATGTAGGAGCACTATTTTTTTGGAGACAGGACATCCAAATCAAGCACTTTGAATTGGGTCAAAATTCTGATTGTTTCAATCAAAAATATTGTCAAATTTGGACACTTTAAATTGAGATTTCTCGGTGCTGCTCTTTAATCTTAATCAGTATCCAAATGCAGCAACACCTTACCCTGCTGTCCCCAGTCTATTACCATACCTTTCCTGAAGAGTCTAGTAGCATCATACCCTGCATTGAAATATATCTGCACTTTAGCTACACTGGCTACAAAAAGTGGAAAATGATCCGTTTCCAAGCATTTACATCCCTTTGAAGATAAAATCCACCAAGTTATTTTGTTTAGTTACAGGAAAAAAATAGTAAAATATTTATAGTTTACAAGTTACACCCTTGGAGTTACTGCCACCTGCTGGATATTGAGACAAGTTTTGCTGCAACTTATAAAAGCCAATTACAGAATGGTGACAGTATTTTATTGTGCCCCTGCAGCAACATTTTCTTGCCTGTAGAGCTATACCTGAACTCAATTGAACCAAAATTGATTGTTCTGAATCTAAATTTATCTTTCCAATTCCCTCTTCCTCCCTAATCCTTCTTTGCCTCTCCAGCTTGTACCTTACTCTGCCTCTCCTGAAATCCAGCAGAAACACTCTCACCCTCTCCCCAAACACAACTTCAACTACTTCAAATGCAGAGCGAAAATAAATTAAACATCTTTCTCTCCAAATGCAGTAGCACTGAATCATAGAATTTACAGTGCAGAAGGACACACCTATCAGTGCCAGCTCTTTAACTGAAGCTATTTAAGGGGAAGCTAGATAAGCATATGAGGGAGAAAGGAATAGAAGGATATGCTGACAGGGTTAGATGAAGAGGGGTGGGAGGAGGTGCAAGTGGAGCATAAGCGCCAGCATAGATCAGTAGGACTAAATGGCCTGATTCTGTGCTGTAGACTATGTATTTAATCCATTCCCTCCCTTTCCCCCATCTATTTTTAGATTCTTCCTTTTAAAAGACCTATCCAATTCTATGTTAAATGATAACCTTTCTGCCTCAATAAATACTTGTGGTAAAAGATTCCAAGTCATTGGTGTGATATTTCTAAATTCTCCCTTTGTTCTTCTAGTGTTAATGTCTCCTTGTTACCGATTTGCCAACAGCAGAAACAATATTTCACTGCTTACCCTCTCAAAACCTCTCTCAATTTGGAGCCTCTTAATTCTCTCTGTTACAATGAGAGACGCCCCAGTGTTGACAGCTTTTCTTCATTACCATAACCTCTCATTCCCAGTATTCGTTCCATGGTTGTAATATACTTCCTATATGGTTGCTCCAACTGTGGCCTAACCAATGTCTTGTGGGAGTTCAACATCACTTGTTAGCTTTCATATTCAATACCCCATATATAAAAGCCAGAATTCTATTTGCCTTTTTATAGGCCTTTCTATCTGCACTCACAGCTCTAAAGATTTATCTATCTCACTCCAGGCGTCTCTTTCTCCAGTCTATTAAGAATCTCACCATTTAGGGTATACCTTCTTTCACGGTCCTTTTTTGCAAAATGTACTTCACAGTTCTCTGCATTGAACTGCATCTGCCATCAATCTGTCCATCTGCAATCTCCTGCTTTCTTCCTTGTTTGTTATGCCCAACAGCAAACTTCAATATCATTCCTTTTCGGCCTATGTCCAAAAAAATCTTCTGGCAACTCGGTGTCTCACCACCCTCTCCAAAATCATGCTGCACCTGAGCTGGTCTCAACTGTGCTGCTGCAGAGAGGTAACCAGCAGAGTCCACTCTTATTTGCATTATTAGGGACTAGCTCAAAAGGCTGGTACTAGGCCACTTGCTTGCCCTTTCAACTGTTGGAATATATATGGCCAGGTGAGAACAGAGAAGAAATGGGAAAAACTACAGGGGTAAAAATGAATGAATGTGCAAGCTCAGGAAGCTACTTGGGAGGCTGAAAATTTAAATAAAAATGTAATTTTTTGCACCCCTCAAACAGAATCTTTGTCCACACTGTTAAAGTCTTTTAATTGAAAACATCTTTAAAATGTTTAACTAGCTTCTGCTCTATAACAAATATTACCCATTTTACACAATCAGGAGTGTTACTATTTGCTATGGTTGATAAATATGACACCCCATTGAGTTAGAATATTTAGCTTAACCTGAGATTCATGTATATTTACTGCCCCAACTGGAGTTAAAGTGCAGGAACAAGAGGGGATAAGAGAAGTACTGGTCTGAAATGTTGGTCACCAATTGAAATATTGCTAATTTCAGTTCTTAATTCTGACTTTTACATGAACTTCCATCGGTCTGTACTCCTGTCAACATTTTTACTATCAAATTCCTATGTACATGTTAATTGAAACTGCCGATGTAAAACTGGTCAGACTGTAATCTCCCTCTCCTGGAGGCGTAGCAGCACCACCACTGGCAGGAGGGTGTATTTACAGTGTGATAAGTTTACACAAGCAGTTTTTCATTATAGATGTAGACATGGGAATTTATAATGGAAATACAAAAAAAATAGAACGTATGATTTCGACAAGCAGACTAATAAACTAATTACCCCACGCCCTTTAACCCCACTTCAGCTGAACACTACACTTGATTTAGACTCCCCATGTGCAACGCCCAAGGGATCGACTAATAATATATTAAATTTGTTATGTCATACACTCCGTACTTGGGCATCACTATGCTTCTACCACTAGATGGAACTTCATACCTCCAAAAACTGCAGATCCCCATACCTACAGCATTACTAATGCACTGAGAGAAATTTGCTTTGTCCTGACTTTCTGCAGGCAAAGCCATGGGAGATCCACTAGTTTTATGAATATGTGATGGTACCAAAACAGTCACAGGACTCGACTCAACTCAAGGTGAATCCATCTTTATTAACTATAAAACATACACTAATCGTTAACAAAATACTTCAGCCATGGAGAAGAATGATGAACAGCATCAACTCTCATTCTGTTTGAGTGCAGTTGCCCACGTGTCAGTAGAAGGTGGAAGTGGAAAGACCCAGCCCTGGGGAATACTGTTTCCATCAGGATGATCTCCTGGCACAAGATATCGATCCCATTCTTGCCTATTAGGGGGAAAGAAAAAAAAACATAAAATCCAATTAGTCACCACACCCTATATCTACACAACTGCACCATTATCTAATTATTGGAAGTATAAATTGGTTCTGCCTGCTCACATTACTCTCAAAGCAGGCTTCAAACAGTACCTGCAGTGTAACTACACCACAAGTTTTTGACAGGGGCTAAAAGAAAGATTCTGCTTAATCGGAAGCAGAAAAAAAAAAGTGAATTGAAGTCAGTACCAAAAATGGGATATCTACTTAAGAAAAGTAAAACCAACTACTTTGAGCATGGTAACCACACTGGTAGATTACTAGGCCATTCCGTTAGAAGGCAGAAAGCAGACATCCAGATCCTCTGCATAAAGAAACAAGTGACTAGAATGACCACAGATCTTTTGGAAATGAACATGGAGTCTGGCAAATATCATTTGAAAAAGAACTAACTTTACATAACAGCTGCAAAATGAATTGCATCAGTGAGATATGCTGGAAAGATTAATAGAACGTACGGGGCGAGGAAGGTGGTGGAGGCCTTACCTGTCTCCAAGCACCAGTGTTAAACAGCTTACATTTCGTTTTATAAAAGCTTGGAGTCTCGGAGACTCTGCTACTAAATAGTGCAAAAAAAACCGTGTGGAAATTATAGGAAAATTTCTCTGATCAACTTCAACTGCAAGATACTAGAAAAAATTACTGCCACTCAACTAAAAAGGAACATTTCCTTCCTCAGTTCATCCTATTGTGTAGCAGGTGATGCAATTTAAAAAGTGCAGTAGGAACAAGAGTGATAACATAAAAAAATTTCTGAATTGTGTGAAGTATTCAGTTTGAGTAATTATTCCCTTTCTTCAGTATTTTAGAGGTACCAATTACACACGATAATGCCAACATATATCTGAGGGCTTCAGACATTAACATATTCATTAATCCTTACCTGATTTGCACGAGTACATGAGAAGAATGCTCAGCTTGCAGATAATATTGGCGAAATGGCTGTAGTGGGTGGTCTGAAGGCAAGTCTATTGTATGAAGTAAAACATACACAAATTGTTTGGTGTTTGTTTGTAGCATGCCATAACAGCAATGTTACTTTAACACGTTAATTATCAACACGAATGCCTGAGTCGGGTGGGGAGAGGTAAAGAGCAGATACCAGAATGTATGGCACAGTTCTCAATGTCTGCGAGTAGATGTGCAGTAAGGGAATCTCCCTTCCCTGCATGGTTCTAATGCACCCACACTATGGAGCTCTTTAAATAAGGGTTTTTAAAACAATGAGGAAGAAATATTACGGGAGACTGATGTAAGACAATGTACACAACTATCCATATCCTTATAAAGATCTTTAAAACATGAAAAAGTCCCATTAAATTGGCACTTTGGCCAACAAAAGGAAATTTTAAAATATACGTAACTCAATAATATGGAATAAAATTTTGTCTCTGATCTCTTGAAAAAGTAGTTTTCACTTCAGATACGCACACTGCATTTTTTGATTATTCAGAATGCCAGCAACAAAGGCAATGGCCGAGTGTTAATCCTCATAATGTCAGTTGTATATATTTACGCATGGTAGTTAGGCTAGTGTAACCAATCACTTACAGCCAGGAACCTTGTTTAACAATTTCTCCACAATTGGTCATGAAATGCATTTCATTACAAGGCATACACTGTACTAATGTTTTTCTTGAGCAGAGACCGGAAGATTAGAATTATTCTCATACGCAGGTTCAGTGGGAGCGACAATTCTATTTGGAGTTCTGTAGTGACTGAGATTTGCTGCTAGTTAGCAAAACACAGCAAATCTCAATTGGCACAGATTAACAGAAAATAAGCAAAACAGCTTTGGTCATAAGATTATTTCATAGGCACAATTTTTTTTTAAATGGACTTACCACAAGCCCATATATCAGGAAATCATATAGCTAATATAGATGATGCTCACTCAAAAGACCAAATTATTTGAGATCCCCATAAGTTAACATTTAATAAATCAGTAAATTAAGTTTCAAAATAAAATTGCTGTGGGTTCCTGCACTTTTGTAATTTGATGTAACTCCAAATTAACACTCGGTATTATAAAAATATGGTGCCCTACATTCCATTAAAAACTCCTATCATAGTGCTCAAACCATTGCTCATTGTTCAGAATGTTCTCAGATCCGGAGTTAAATATGTAAAACAAAATAAATCCACACTATGTGGCATAAACAGTTACACACTGGCCCAGAATCAAACATTCTGTACACCATGTTTATGGCATTTTAACATAGAATGTAGATTGTACATTACAATAGTGACTACACTTCCAAAGCGCTTTACAGCCAGTGAAGTACTTTTGGACACCCTGAGGTCGTGAAAGGTGCTATATAAATGCAAGTCTTTCTTTTATTGTTGACCTGGACTTCATCTATAGCTACACTTAACAATCATTAAGAAATAAGTAAGACTTCAAATAACTTTATATTGGTCTTTAATTACTAGGTCCTCATTAGAACAAGGACCAGTTATTTGACTTGCTCATAAGTGAATTAATTTATATTAAAAAGGAGAAACTGGCTATTACAAATACCTGGATCTCCAAACATCATGGATTCCACTTCACGTTGCTGTTTCTCTAGTTTTTCTCTCTCTTTTTTCAGCTTTTTCTCGCTTTCTCTTTTTCTTTCTTCTTCTTGTTCTCCTTCCAGCATAACTCTCAAGGCTCTTTCTTCTGCGTCATACAGGTCACTGCGTTTTTTTATTAGTTTTCTCAGCCTCTCGACATGATGTTCAAAGGTTTCATCAGCTGGAGGAGGAGGATGGACACCTGTACAAGCGACACATTGCTTGAGTCATCAGATTGAATTAATTATATAGTCACAGACTGAATTGTTACAGAAACTTCTGAAGAAAACTGCTCTTCGATTTGGGTCTTTATTTAGGAAACTTTTGCATCACATCCACAACAGTATAAACTAGTATCATAAAATTGTGGGACTCAGAATTTATTGAAGTCTATCGGTTTATTCCACCCAAGTTACCGTGTGGGAACTGTAAGAGTAAAACAGTGCTTCGACAAAGAGTCACAGTGACAAAAACAGTCCCTGCTTCAGTGTCTCCCACTCGGCTTAAATCCATCGGAACACAATTGCTGCTCAATCGTGTCAAAGTTTGCTAGAATATTAGAAATTCACAGTATCTTTTTTCCCTCAACATAGGACTTTTTGTTCAAAATCAGATCAATATATTATTTTTCTATTCTTGGTCTATTAGTACAGTTAGTGTTCCACATTCACAAAAAGTTGCAGAAAAATCACATGAACTAAATGTTTTATCAAACGCAAGACTTGATTTTTAAAAATAAGTGTAGGGTTCTTAACTTTGAAAGTCGAATACTAGATGTAGATAACAGAAATATTTAGTTCCAAATGGGAAAAAAAAATTGAAGTCTGTTTTCAAATTACATTTTTTCCTATAAATATTTAATATTTAGCAAAAGACAATACATTTAAATATTTGCAATATGAAGTTCCATTTGATGAATAAGTGGTGAAAAGACATTTTGCTACCTAGACAATTACCTGGGCATTCAAGGGGTTGAAGGTTAGAGATTATCAGTGCAAGAGTCCACTACAGTCCATGCTCAACAATGCCCTTTGGAAGAAGCAGGATTAATGGGGAAAACGGCCTGTCATTATGTTCAAAATACAAGTAAATATCATAATGGGAAAATTAATGTACTAGCAGGATGTTTCAATTTGTTAAATCTCCTTTTCTCATCCCTGAATGTTTGTATGCTCTTAGACACACAGTTTATGTTCTTAAGATGCACTGGATTTAAAAGTTCCAATGCAAGTGCACAACATTCTAAGGACAAGCTGTCAACACAGGCATAAACTTGCTGTGTTCTCTGGGGAAGTCATTTTGTCCTTCAACACTTGAAAGCAATCAGCACTTGGGTGAAAATATATCAGTACTTAATTTTTGTATATATTTTAGTGCCATGTCTGCAGGAAGCAACTGAAAGAACAGATAGCTTGTGAAATTCGCTAGTTGCTGCTGAGATCGAGAACCAGAAGAATCTTTGCCGACACACCAAGGAATAAGTTTACAGTATTTTGTGGCCTAATGCATGCTTTAACCATGGTTCGGTAAGACATTGTAAACTCTGCGTTGCAACTCTTTGTATGAATCAGATTTCTAGGTGATAACACTCTCTGGGAGAATGAGCTACTGAATAGCCACATGGAGTAGTTGAGGCAGAGATCATTGCATCTTTTAAGGGAAGAGTAGGTAAACATTTGAAACAGAGGAAGGTATGGGGCTTTGTGGAAAGCAGTAGGATTAGTTTTGGATTGTTTTAGAAAAGAACCAGCACAGACATGGGCTGAATGGTGGTCTTCTGTGCTGTAAACTTCTATCATTCTTTGATAAGTGATGTACAAAGCCTTTCTATTGATATTCTACAACAACTGCTACAAACTAATATATGCATTTATACAGTGCTTTTAACATAGTAAAATGTCCCAAGGCGTTTCACAGGAGCGTTATCAAACAAACTTTGACACCAAGCCACATAAGGAGGTATTAGGATAGGTGACCAAAAGCTTGGTCAAAGAGGTAGGTTTTAAGGAGCATCTTAAAGGAGGAGAGAGAGAGAGGTAGAGGTGGAGAGGTGTAAGGAGGGAATTCCAGAGTTAAGTCCTAGGCAGGTGAAGGCACAGCTGCCAATGGTGGAGCAATTAAAATCAGGGATGTGCAAGAGGAAGAATTGGAGGAACGCAGAGATCTCGGCGGGTTGTGGAGCTGGAGGAGGTTACAGAGCTAGGGAGGGGCGAGGCCATGGAGGGATTTGAAAAGGATGAGAATTTTAAAATCGAGGCGTTTCCGAACCGGGAGCCAATGTAGGTCAGCAAGCACAGGGGTGATGGGAGAACAGGACTTGGTGCGAGTCTATAGTCCGTCTAGTTTGATATAAAATGTTGAGCTCTTGACAATCTGTTGGCTGTCACACCACAATAGTGACAGATGTGAAGTGGTAATCTAAGGAACCTGTGGAAAAGGTTTGCTGAACTAAAATTGAAAATATGCGCCTGTATTTGGACAACTCCCTTCTTACCAACACACCTTTTCTAGCTGCAGCTTCCTTCCTCAGTTTCCGCAGCTTCTCCAGTGCCCGCAGGATGTCCACTAGTCTTTTTGCATCTGCCTGTTTTTTCCGTACTTCTGACAAGACACTGTCTGCTGCAGCTTTCAGCTCACGTTCCTACAAACCAAAAATAAATCTTGTTGCTCTCAACAATAGAAATACTGCAGGGTATATTGGAACAGTAAATAACATGGAACAGGGAATGCCTATTCTTTCCACAGACTATCTACCTTACCATGACATCGGTCCCATTAATTGATCTCCTGAGGAAAATTATTGCAAATTCCTCATCTGTTGGTTTATAGAATAGACACAGGTTTGCCAACTTTTGTTTTAAAAGTAATATGTTTGTGGTCCAAATGAGGATTGTTATGGTTTTGAGAATGTAGCCACTTTTGGCACTCAGTAACAGTGGCAAGCATTTCATAGGCTCTCTACTTTGTCCCAGCAATTCCTTAATTACCTACTGCATATGTTCATTTACCACAACAGCCATCCTTGTGGCTTCTGTAAGCGAAGTGCGTGTGTGCCTGAGAGAATGACAGAGTACTAACACACCACCCTAGTTTCTTAAAAGTCTTAAAGTTGACTGCAAAGATAAACTGTTATTCGATGATTTGTCAATCCTTTGAGTTTTAATTTAACCCCAAAACCGTAGCAATACGCTGGTATAACCCATTACAATCAAACCCATAACAAATTCATTAGGACTAATAGCTTTTGATCATAGGCTCAAAGTTTGAGCATCTCTTCTGACTTGGAATCTTACAGCTGGAGTATAAACTTATTTTAATGCTGCATAAAACAGAATTCTGAAGCATTTCTACAGTGTGTGTAACATTCTCAGCAGCAGAGTATTCAACTAATTATAGAAACCATAGCTTTAAAACAGATTAAAACTAACAAAACTGGACAATTTATTGGATATCTCTGCATTGAGTGTTTTGCAATTAAGTATTCAACAGATCCCAGCTCAAGAGTATTTTGTGCAATAAGTATGTCAACAACTCAGCTAGCAAACTAAAGGCTCAAACACAGCACATTTCCTCTAACACTTCTGAAGACTAAAAGTTGCAGTATCAATATTAAACTTGTCTAGATCATAGTTCCATGTTTACAGTAACTGAATGAACTACAAGTTTGTGTACTGTATTATACCAAGGCTTCAGCAGCTGAACCAACTGTAAATTTATCAACTGCCTGGTATTTTATCCACTGATTAAAGATGGCTTTGTGGTACTACACAAAGCAGAAGGTACTAGTTTCCATCCCTTGTCTGTGCTGAGTTAACTGATCTCTACTGGAGCAGCTACTGGGGTGCAACAAATGGCCTTAATGCACCTAGGCTGGAGAATGGAAGAATCTGTCTGGTTGGTCATTTCAGATTACTATTCAGTGGCCAATGCTGCAAACAGTGCATGTGGATACTGGCTGAGAATAGAATCAGGCTGGGCTGTGATGCCCCACACAACCAAATAGCTAGCTGCCACTCGCCATCTAGGGTCACACATGGAGAATGGCCACCAGGGGGCTGTCTGCACCTGAAGAACTGCACCACAGTGCCATCACCTGAGCACATAACAAACTGGCACATCCCCAATATTCTTCCAATCATCAGTTTTGAATAAAGGATATATCATGACCAGCAGTGAGATTTAAAGTATTTACAGCACTGACTAATCTACAAAAATGGTCTGCCTCAAATCGATATGCTTTTATTTTGCTTAGTTTAAAATATATTTTTGTAACTCCCTGGATATTACAACTGGTACGATATGAAGATCACCGTAGCCTGGTCACACATACAATATAATAGATACGATTACACACCCTCTTTTTTTCTTCAACTTCTCGGACACGCTTCAATCTCCATTCATCAATTTTTGCTTCTTTTTCTGCTGCCCTTTCCTCTTCCTCTTGTTTTTCTAAGCACCACTCTTGCTTCTTTCTTTGAATACTACTTCTTTTCTTTTTAATTGTTTCCAGTTTCTTTTTCACAGCACTGATGTACTTGCCATCATTTAGTGTCTTTAATTTTTCCTGTAACATATTCTTTATTTCAATTGCTTTTAGATAAGATTCAGTCCAAACCGCTTCATTTTCTACATTATGCCTTAATTGCTGGCATATAGCAGTAAGCTCAGCCACAAGTTTACAAGCACTTAGTACCGATTCCTTTACTTCACTAACTAATGGTAAAGACTTGGGCTTTTTACCCTCGGAAGACTGCAACCTACGTTTTGACAAGAACCTCATAAGCCAAAATTCATCTTGCTCTTTTGGAGATTCATTACATTTAAAATTATGAGAGAATTGGTCTGGTGATGACCTTCTGGTCATCGAGTCATTTCTATGTAGTTGTTCCATATTGACATCTTTCGGACTTTGTAAGAAATTAGCAGCACAGGCCCATGGTGTTGCCATCTCATCTTTGTTATACTGCATGCCATGATCATTTTTCCAAGATGGTATCTCCCCAGACGAATTTGGAAAGTTTTGTTGATTATTATGGATGTTATGGCTATGATTTATTAACTGAGAATTCTGAGGTCCATATCCAGCAGGTAGATTAAGGGCTCCACCATGAAGCAAGGTTTGGTTCTGGCAAGATCTGTTCTCAGATTGGGAAGTCATACTGTGGATGTGAGATGGCACATTGTTGGCAACTCCAGCTCTCTCGGGATGTGAATGTTCCCGAAACGGATACTGTGGCTGAGAATCCTGAAGACGATGATCCAGGTGGTCATGTTGAAAGGGATGTTGAGGACGATGATACGACTGTCCCTGCTGAGGAGGATACTGTTCCTGATACTGATGAGTTGAGCGTTCCCGGTGTACCAATGCCTGCGGGAGGCAAGCTTGGTCTTTGCATTCATATCCCTGCAGGTGGGGCAGATGCTCCTTCTGCTCATGACCCTGTGGGTGGGGAGGATAGTCCTGTAGATGTGGAGGTTGACCTTGGTGGTCATGATCCCATGGGTGGGGAGGGCGCTCATGTCCTTGTGAGTGAAGCAGATGGTCCTGATGTTCCTGTGGGTGAGAAGGGTGGTCTCGGGTTTGCTGACCCTGTGGGTAAGGAGGGTAGTCACGACCCCATGGATGGGGAGGGCACTCCAGGTGCTTATATCCCTGTGGGTGGGGATGGGGAGGGTAGTTCCGCAGGTGGGGAGGGTGGCCTCGGTACTCCTGACCCAGTGGCTGGTCTCGATGTCCCTGTTCAAGCTGCTGCTGCTCTTCCAACGACTCCACTCCGCCCATACTCGTCCCGGGCCCTCCCGGGGCACTTCTGTCACGGGCCGATTGAAGGTAGCTATCTGCGGGGGAACCAGCCCGCCAGTCTCCCCCGGCCCGGTTCTGGGGCAGGCCTCTCTCCAGTACAGGGAAGCTATGCTGCTGGGAGGGAGGAAACGCGGGACCGCACTTCTCTTCACCTCCACTCCCAGGATTATAAAAAGGATCGCGGCTTTGATTCTGCGGGGTAAAAGCCGCAGCTGATGGTAGGGGCGGCCCAATGCGCCGCTCAGGGAGACCATAAAATGGCGGCGGCCGCTCCATCGCTGCCCAAATCACCCGAGAAACCCGGCACCCGACGTCATCTAATTGACAGCAATAGGTGTCCAATCGGCGTGCAGCGAGGGCGGGCTTTATTAAGTGCCAGTCGGAACCTAGCCTTGAGCGCCCCCTAGACAGGCAGACCACCGCCCCCAAGGAGGGGGCAAGTACACCCCCCCCAAGGAGGGGGCAAGTACACCCCCCCCGGAAGAAATTGCACTCTTAAGAAAAAAAGGTAAAATCAAAAATTGGTCAGGTGTCGATCCCACTTACCTTCATACCCATAGGTGATAAAGGTAGGTTTGTTTTACCTTTCTGTACAGACATGGAAAACTCCAGAGGTAAACAAATACTTACAAGAGAGTACTATTATTACCTTCAGTAAAGCAAAACCAAGTCGTTGCACTTCTCTTCAAATCCATCACTACATAGAATGTACAGCACAGAAACAGGCCATTTGGCCCAAGCCAGTGTTAATGCTCCACACAAACCTCTTCCCACCCCTCTTCATCTAACCCCATAAGCATAACCCTCCATTCCTTTCTCCTTCATGTGTTTATGTGGCGAGTAGGTGATCACATCACCAGTCTGTTAATAATTAGTTTAATACAAACTGTGCATCATGAAGTTCACATCAGTCTTAACTGATAAATATAGTTGATTCCATTTAACCTAATAACAGGAAACACCAACATAATTAACTAATTTCTATGAAGGTATCAAGAATACAAGACATTTTATTTAGAGTATTTGGTATCAGTTTCTAAAATGTGCTGGAAAATGCTAAATGCGGTTAAACATAAATGTAATTTTATGAGTTGGCTTCATTAAAATTAGGAGCATTTTGACAAAAAGATTTTTGATGAGTATATTTTTGCTATCCAAAACTTTAAATTGGAATTAAAAATGTCACTAGGATTTCCTGAATAACCCAGTTGAAAAGAGAACACACAGGTGCCGGATAACTGAAAATAACATTTAAAGGTTTGAACTTCTTTAAGGGACAAATTTTAATGTACTGAAGCTTCCTGTACATTGATTGAAATACCATTCATTATAACGTCTAAAGGTCTGTGTAATTTCAATACAAGCAGTACCTGATGAAGTTGGATCACTAAGCAGCTTAAGGACACGGTTTGTTAACATTGACAAGTGTCAGTAAAAACAATATTTTAATTTGTTTTGATGGATTTTGCATATGCATTGGGTTGAACAGCATGTTGTGTGAGGAACAAATTTTAACTCTCCTATATATTCACTGAATCAACTATGCAAAGGATATGATTGGTGCCAATATTCTTGTCAGATCTCAAAGCATTTGCTAAGTGTTCCTGCAGAATGAACTTTCTGGTCATTGATTTTTGTTGAACATGGACTTTTTTTTTCTAAGAGTTATTCCCAATACTTTGCATTATGGTTGTGGGATAGACAAAACCCTGACATCCTATGAGGCTAGGTTACAATCATTAGTTACAGTGTGCCTGAAGAGGAAGTATTTGGATTACATTAGTAGTGAGGAGCATCATGCCCTCTTGTCTCTTTTTAATTAACACGTCAGGAGACACTGAGTTGCCCCAATGTCTTCAACCCAAAATAAAAGAAAATCATGCCCTCTTGCAAGTGTTTGAAGATTTACTTAAAGAATTCTAATCTGCTGGTAGGTCATATTTGATCATGTATCCACTTTGTCAATCAGTTATATTGTCCTTTGGGAGGTATGAATTAATTTACAGGTTCAGCAAAAGGGATTGATAAAAGAGTAATCAAATAGGTCTCTTTGAACCTTGTCCAATTTATTTATAGTAATGTGCATGAAATGCATTATGTTTGTTACTGATCACTGCTCTTGCTGGCCTTTTCTCATGAAGAGGGATTGATCCATGTTTTTCTAATTCCTAGTCTCCATGGCTTGTGCATAAGATTTATCATTACATCTCCTTACTTCAGAGGGTATGGAACTTTTAAAGAAGTGTTACAATTTGGGTTTTTAATAGAGCTAGTTTGACAGTGATTCCCTTAAACTCAGCTTGTTTCCTACAATCTGGAAACTGAATCTTTTCAGTAATATGCTCTTAGAAGAAGTGGGTACCTAACAATTAACAATTACAGATACCCGACTTGCAGGGATCTGTTCACTGGATTAAATGTAATTTTGCTCCACACTACCCACCTCACTTTGGAATGGCTGATATTAAACACAGACTAGGTTTACCAGACTGAGGCAACTATTATTTATTTACAATCAAATAGAAATAGGTGGTATAAAATTTCATATACTATCTGTATAATATATGGGATGGAAAAAGAAAGTATACATGTGAAAGTTTAGCTTTGAATGACTTTTGATATCAACATATTGTCTTGGACCATAATAAAGTGTTTTGACCATATATGAGAAATCAGATGAATTGGTGAACTGAAAAACCCCTTTCAATTGCTTATATCTTTTGAAGCAGGGATTTTCAAAGAAATATCATTACATTAAAAAATACAATCAATAATGCTATATACAAAAATCCAGTTACATAATGCAAGTATGGCACTTGTCAGAATTCATATAATCCGATCACAGCAGTTCGCAAACTTGTTAATGAGATTTGCAGTTCCATGGACAAATTCTCATCAATGAACTGAGCCACTTCATTCTTTTGATTAGACACCATCTCCTCTTTAATTAACTATATGAAACAAGGCAATTCAGAATCCATGACAGGAAGAATGTCATGTTGGCATTAAAATATTTTCCAATGTTTGGCCTGGATCCTCTCATTCTTCTGAGTGATGTGGCCAATTTTGGATAAAAGAATCATAGCAATTACAGCACGAGGCAGACATTTGGCCAATCAGGCCTGTGCTGGTGCTCAATCATCAACTGGAGCTATCTCCTTGAATCCCAATGTATCATAGAAAATGAACTAATTGTGGACATGATGTGGAGATGCCGGTGATGGACTGGGGTTGACAATTGTAAACAATTTTACAACACCAAGTTATAGTCCAGCAATTTTATTTTAAATTCACAAGCTTTCGGAGGCTTCCTCCTTCCTCAGGTGAACGTTGTTGGAAATGAAATCGCATTTATACATCACAGAACAATGCTTGGTGATTACAGACAGTTTTTTCAACTGCCCGTTGCCAAGGCAATCAGTGTGCAGACAGACAGGTGTTGCCTGCAAGGTCTCCGAATATACAAATCACCAAAAAAAAACAAAAAAACAAAAAAAGAGATAGAGAGGTAGAAACATAGAAAAGACAGCAACTGACCCGTTATATTAAAAACAGATAACATTTGTTCGCTGGGTTCATGTCATGCTACACGTTACCCCACCAGCAAACAAATGTTATCTGTTTTTAATATAACGGGTCAGTTGCTGTCTTTTCTATGTTTCTACCCCTCTATCTCTGTTTTTTTTTGTTTTTTTGGTTTTTTTTGGTGATTTGTATATTCGGAGACCTTGCAGGCAACACCTGTCTGTCTGCACACTGATTGCCTTGGCAACGGGCAGTTGAAAAAACTGTCTGTAATCACCTAGCATTGTTCTGTGATGTATAAATGCGATTTCATTTCGAGGATTTCATTTCCAACAACGTTCACCTGAGGAAGGAGGAAGCCTCCGAAAGCTTGTGAATTTAAAATAAAATTGCTGGACTATAACTTGGTGTTGTAAAATTGTTTATAATTGTGGACACACATGGCATTTGGCCGTCGAACTTCCAGCTCTTTTTAGGTCAACAACATTTCAGTCTACTTAAGGCATTACTGTCATTCAGAGAATACTGGTTCATTATTGAGTACAAGGCCAATTGGAAGCCTGGTAACTGATGGGTAGATAGCATGCTGGGCTGGGGTCACAACTGATCTGAAATACTCTTAACGGATTGTGCAAGGGCCATAAAAATCTCTGAAACTGGATTGCTATCACCAATACTGTCCAGGTTGGTGGGTTGAATGGTCCATGATAATACAGTCCACACCCTCTAACTTCAGGTGGGGTCCCCTGAGGTTCATCATTTTCACAGGGAGAACAGGCATAATGCTGTCAGCAACAACTTCTGTACTAGGGCAGAGCGCCCATTTTTCAAGTTCTGAGCCAGATCCCGTTGGCCTCTAACTACAAAGCATCTCCTGTTTTGATTTTAATTGCATTAGAAACACAAAAGAGGACTAGCGAAGAACAATATCTTTCCCATATACTTACTTCTTTAGAATATTGAAGAACGCATGCTTCTTTTGAAAATCCACATGTAAGGCAGGGAAAATGCCAATTTTCTCTTGGAACAGCAATTCTCCAAACCTATCAGATTTATGTTGTCCGTTTCAATTATGTAATAGTAGACCACCGGCTTTAAATTTTAGGAGCAAAATAAACCACATTTGCTCTTTAAAGTAGCGCATTGGTAGAATGTAATGATATTGTAGCATGCCTAATTTTGAAGAGTCATCTGTATCAGCTAAAATAAATTTATCTTTTATCTTCAGTGCTCTGTCGCTTACTGCACCGTTTAATCAATTTGAAATATGTTGCTTCACTTCCTGAAGATGTTCATTAATTCCAGTACATCAATTTGGAGTCTGTTATTGTTGACATCCACCTGATCTGGACAGAATTGCCAATAAGCAACTGGCCATCTTAGAGGATGGTGCTAAAATTACTCAGCCAAGTTACTTTCTTAGCAACATTGGGGGTGAGTGTGATTGCTTATGCTCTCTGCCCTATTTCCATTATCCAGTACTTAATGCTGCTACAAATGATTCCAACATTCAGTAGGATGTGACTCAATTTAACACAAAGATGCTGGGAGAAGGAAGAGCATTTAGGAGCTTTAGAGGAATGATAGAAGAAAATTTAGGCATTGCAGACTACAGGAGCATCAATGAAAGAGAGAAAAACACCAAGTTAGTGAGAGACTAAAAAAGGATCCTCTTATAAATAATTAAGAATTGTTAAAAGGAAATAATGACACGAAACAGCATCTTGGAGGTAACTTCAGCAATTGAGGAGATGAGGTTGTTCCATTAGAGATAGGAGAGAAAAAAAAATCATTCAATTTTGTTTAAAGTCTGACCTATTAGGTCACTCTTAAAAAATAAATAAACAATTCCATACCTTGAAATGGCTTTACAATCTTGCCCAGTCTTACTATCACTCATAATGTTTCCCCACTGTTGACAATTCTGATTGTAAGACTTTTCTTATGTACAAGGTTGTTGATTGTAACCAACTGAAGCGGTGGTTTCAAGACTTTTTTTGGGGGGCAGGTGGGGGGAGGGAGAGAAAGAGACTATGAAAGGAAAGTGGGGAAAAAAACCCCCCAGAAAATCTGATTTTAAAAAAGACCTAAACCCTCCTGATGGTTAAGCGGGCAGATACGCTGCCCAGTAAGGCACGGAACCATACAAGAGCAGGAAAGTCACAGGTTTGATTCTGTGCTGAGTTCACTAACCTCAGCTAGGTGCCTCAGGACTCCAGGGTTACTGATCGGTATTCAGTGTCTCCTCCTCTAAGTGCACATATAGACATTGGGGCTGGTAGGATTGGGTTCCGTTGTGATGCACTCCATGATTGAACAGCTGATACACATCATCTTAGCTCACACATGACGAATGCCATTTGTTAAGTTATCGGAGGGCTGTTCGCACCTGTGGAAATATATCCAAGTACGTCAGGAGAGGGAGGGTGGAAAATTCGTCACATCTTTCTCCCGATTCCAGAATTTGCTATTCTGAAGCCCAATGGTAGAATACTTTGCGTCAAAATATTTCTCCCCCAAATTTATATATAGAACACAAAATGCCATCTGGCATTTTCCCTGCTGCAGATGCTATATACACTACCAATCTGGATTACTCGTACATCTCTCAACTGGATACCAGTTACCGTGCTTTTTCTAGAAGTCTCCCTTATTTGTCTAAATAGTGCGAAGTCTGCGTGTACATTGTCAGCTCTAACAAGTGGCGAAGTCACAAATGTCACAATTTGGTAAGTGCTTAATTTGTACACTTTATTTATACAACCAGAGATTTACAATAATTCATCTTCAAATCCTTTAGCTTTCCAATGAAGTCAATTTCTAAAGGATTAAAGTCAATCCTGTTTCTGGTCAGCAATAGCTTAAAAGGAAATACAGAAACATATGGTACAAGTTTATTTTTTGTGCTTAATATTAAAGGTATCTAAAACAATGTTATGTATACTTTAACACAAGCAGAATGAAACCAAAATCATGTCCAAACTATTGTAATCAAGAATTGAAGCCGAAATCCCTGCAATACCTGTTAGTGAAACTTGTTTATTGTTTAGTTTCATTGACACTTGCTATGACCCCTTTTGCCTCAATTTGATTCCTAAGTCTTGAATGCAAATATGAAATGCTAAATTTTAAAAGAAACTAGATCTTTGTAATATGACCACAGCACATCTAGCGCAAAGAAACAGCGAAGTGTTCAGATGCATTGGAGAAAATTAAAAGGGACATTCAGAAAGTTCTTCTGTTCCTTGTACAAGGGCTACACCTTTTGTTCCTAAACAGTTAGTGTAGGGAAGCAGCTGTTAAAAATTGTAACATATAATAAACACATTCAGAAATGTGTTTACAGTAAAATTCAAAGACAGCATAATGTCCACTGTACAAAGTTTTGCTATTTTACAAATACATGATCAGTTTCACTGGTCTGTTGAGATCATGTCGAGGGAGAGGAGACTTTCAACCCTGACCAAAAAAGCCATCCTCTTCAAACGGTAACTCTCTGGTGAGAGCAAAGGGTTGATAACACATTAAAATTAAATAAAATTAGAATAGCTTCAATGTTGAACGAGGCTCATCTTTGCACAAATTGCTCCAAATTGTGGCTGTTTAGTTGTTGGCTGCATCTGCTTGCCGATGCCACCTATCATCTTCCACTCCAGAATCATACTCTTCTTCAACAGACTCCTTAGGTGGGGCTCTAAATGAGAAAATCAGTTAAAAATGATTTATTTGAGGAATCCAAATTTTTTAAATGGTCTTTCAAAATATTTGGCACAATCGCAAAACATCTAACAGCGAAATCTGGGTCATTTTCCTAAAATATTACTTTTAAGGAGGTGAGGAGTTGCAACAGAGCTGATTCTAGCGACCAATGTAGTGCTGCCAAACTGTAGCTACCATTCATGGTCAAATTCAGGCAATGCTTGACAAAAGTGTATGGATTACTCCATGTTGATGCATTACAGCTGACCTATAGGCAAATGGTCTAAAACGAGTCTGCATTCCGTGCAATGATCCAGTGAAAATGTCACCTACTTCTGGTGAGTTTTTTAAAGCTCACATACATTGGGATATGCGCAAAGGAGGGAGGAAGGGAGCAAATATTGCTGTATGGCTTCAGAGCAGAAAATATTTTACATGCCATAAGAATAGCTAAAAGGAAGACAAAACAGTCTCAAATAGCAGCCTATTCCTATTAAGAACCAAGCTAACCAGTTAAATGCTGTAGATGGAATTTTGGCAATGCGACAACCCACCCAAGACAACAAATGGAGTCTGAAAGAACTGGTAGAGTCACAAATTAACTCAGACAGGTTTGAGAACCAAGTTTCCCCTTGGCTAGTATGTAGTTACCAGGATTAATGTTCTTTCAATTTGGTCCTTCTGCAGATCAGAGGGAACATTCCCTTGCATGACTCCTACAAATGAATTTGGTCCCGAGTCCGACAGATGAATTTATCTAGCCTTCTGTTCTAAAAAGTGGCCATCAGATCTGATTTACGATATTTGTCCGACGTGATTCTGCATGGAACTTGTGAGAAAATGTACCGCTAGATTTCCTCAGGAACTATACTCCATCCACTGAGATCAATGATTGGAAAATCACACAGTGGCAGAGCTATTGCTGCAAGCAAGGGCTTGGGAAATCTGCCCTATATGCTTCAAGGGGAGAAAGGAAGCAATAAAATACATTGTGAGCAGGATTTATTGAGTTCATTGAAAGAATATTTAAAATAATAAAGGGAGGTGCTACACTGAAGTCTCCAGGGAGACCACTGTGCCTGCAGGTGGTCACAAGAAATGCCTCAAACTCAGATTATGAAGATAAATATTATGCCATCCCAGGGCTCTGAAATGGGTTTTGACATGCTTCCTTCTTCTATTACCATCTGGAAACAAGGCCTATTGACCACAAAATTGGGAAAGGGTCACAAATGGCTTATCCCAGTTTGTCAGGACTGACATGCAAGTTAGCAAAGATCTTGCACAACCCCAGACACTGGCACACGAGTGGTTTTCAGGAAATTCACTGGGAAAAGCTGTACTCTTGGGAATCTTAAGTGTGCTACTATCACTGACAATAATCAAATCACTTCCTCCTCCACCAATTCTAGTTCTGTGGACAATCAAAAGTGGCTAATAGCATTAATAGAAGCTTTTACCCATCTTAAGTGATGCATTAACTTCAGGGGTACAAAATTCTAGCAGAAGAAACCAGAATCACTCTCAAATTTTGCATCCCATGAAACAGATTCTAATTTCTGTCAGATCTTCACTTTATCTAGAGCTAAATGACCCATGAAAATTTACCGTATGTATCCAGGAGGTTTCTTTCCATCCACTATGTCTTTGTCCACTTCTACAGCTACAATGTCAGAATTTGGCACTTCAAACATTGGCTCCAACAGCAACTTTTCCTGAAAACACAATTTTTCTTTTAGGAGGAGCAGTTTCACCATGCCCAAAAATATCAACTAACCATATTAACCCCCCAAACTAGATTTTGTGCTCTGAGAAACTTCCAACCATTTCACTTAATTCTAACTCGAAGGGCTACTCTAGTGTAAAGGTGCTTCAATAACCCTTCTTTTCAAATAGAAGACTGAAATATCATGAGATATCTCTTAATGAGATCACAAAACTGCTAGGATATTAGAAAGCAAATAAAACCCAGTCACATACTACTTACTGTAAACCCCACTGCACCGTAACCTGCCAGTAAAGAAACTCAAGTTTGGATTTAAAATATGCAACTAGATAGATGGATTTTTTTTTCATTCTGACCTTCTGAGTGGACACAAACTATCCAGTCAGAGGACTACATTTTCAGACCCCCCCCCCCCCCCCACCTACCCCCAATGTTAAACAAAAAACAGTTACAAACATCAAGAAACAAACTAGACTTTTGAGCAATTTTTTCAGCAACTTACCATAATTGACCTAAGGCCTCGGGCACCCGTCTTCCTTTCCAGAGCCAGTCGAGCTATAGCTCTCAAGGCATCCTCAGATACATTGAGGTCACACTAAACAAATTGTTAAAAGTTAAAGTCAGTAACACTAACAAAAACAAATATTCACTTCACACAAATTATTACTGGAGGCAATAATTTAAGAAAAATGGTTAGATACAAATTTTACATTCTCTAAATGAAAGCCCCGGGGGACATTCATATTTTGAAAAGACAGGTTTATATTTAGTTCAAGTCTTTCAATTATTTCATATTCCCCACTGTCCATCCAGTACCCTCTCAGTCATCATCCTTTCTGTGTACATGTTAAGTAATAAACTTTCTACTGATTTAGAAATTATTTTTTTTCCATTTAAAGCGTGGCTCTTGAGTGGACAGTTTGTAACATATTGCAATTGTATTAACTGGTAAGATGGATGAGCATTTCGCTCAGCAAACTGCCATTCTCAGCCAAAGCTGAGGCCTGAAGCTTCAACAGAATGGACAAGCAGTACCTAAAATCGAAATGTCATTTTTGTGCAACTTTATTAACTGGTTCCAGAAGCAAGCTACGTACCTGCCTTCCTGACAGAGGAGTGATGTATTGCACAAAGAAAACTTTGAGGTGGAAATATTCTACATTTTAAAAAAGCCAACTGTGAAAACATGCATAAATAAGCGACCAGCGTGAAAGTTAACCATGAAAGTCCTCAACCTCCTTAATTTTCAACAATGAGTGGTTCCCAGATGGTACACATATTTATATTGCTAATAAAGTAGCAAAAGAAACTGAGCAAATCTGCATTCCAATGAAGAATGTGAAAATGATCCAAGCAAGTTATATAAATGGACCTAAACAGGTCATAGTTAAATGGGCTGAGGACCTTTTTATTCCTTCCCTCTTGCATTCCATATCCAATGCAAAGATACAAGGAAAGCTACTAGTATTTATTATGGAGAAAAGAAATGCTTCAAAATAAACCCCATCCTTGCTACATAACAAAAGCAGATAAGAGTGAGAAGAGTAGTGGTTCACACCTTGTCCATACTAAACAAAGCCTGGTATTGTGGGACTACAGCGTTTCGAGGTTCTGTTAGAATTCGCACCAATGTGTCCTCATTTAAACTATGTAGTGGAACTATCACAGGCAGACGCCCTACAAATTCTGGGATCATTCCAAATTCTATCAGGTCCCGGGCCTCGACATGGCGAAGTAATCGGTCCTTTTCTTCCAATTCCTGGACAGTATTGTTATCGCCACTTGTATTTGCTAAATCAGCAGCTGCTGCCGCCCTTCTCCCTTTGCCAAGGTTTGAGGGGGTGCCAAATCCAAGATACTGCAGAGAGAAACAGAGTGTAAATGTAATGCAAATTCCTTACATTGTCAAAAACAAAGTATTTTGGTAAATCTATTATTTTTTAAATCATAAGAACTCTGTTCACAGATATATTTACAATAGTAAACACTTTAATTTTGGTAGAGTTGATAATCCCATCAGTACCCCCAAAAGGACTTTATTTATATGATTTTTACTAAAAGTTCTCTTTGTTAAAATGTATTCCTACACCCCGCCCCTCCAGAGGGGTGTATTCATTTAAGATATTTAACAGTGTCCCAAATGTCACCATCATCCTCCTATGAGCAAAAAAAAAGTGATTTATACGTATGTGTGTGGAGATTATGCAAGGACAAGATCTGGTTTGGCTGTGATAGAAGTTACAACCGAACAACCCACTGACATTAACTGTCCATAATCACACATGAAGGATGGCCACTTGGGTAAGGTATATGGGAACTTTAACCAGCAAGAGTCATTGCTTTAAGACGAGGGGAGAAAATTCAGGAGAAAAAAAAACAGTAGTGACCGCAGAGGAATGTGGCCAATGGAACATGCTAGAAGATTCAACATTCTGATTCTGTCAGTATCAAACATTTTTTAAAGCTAAGATATACGAAGAACAAGTCAAAGAAGCCATACCTTTTCATTTTTTCTCCTGCTGATAATCCTATCCAGACCATTGAAAGCACCAGAGGCCACAAATAAAATATTAGTAGTATCCACCTGAACAGTCTCTCCTCGCAATTTTCTTGAATTTTTTTCTGGAACATTTACAATTGTCCCCTCAAGGAGCTTCAGTAGTCCCTAAGTGGAAAAAAGGAAATCATTCTTTTTAAAAAAAAAATATACACACAATGTGAACTAATTCAATCAGAATTTTTTTAATGCTACAGCTTCTCCACTATTGTTACATTCCTACAGCACTTTAAACATAAATGAAAAACACACTAAAGTAGTCTATTAATAGCCAACAATGGAGCATAGAAACACAGAAATTATAGCACAGGCAGCCAGTCAGGCTATCATGCCAGGTCTAGCTCTCCCACTGACGCTATCTACTCCAATCCCATTCCCTGCCCATTTTCCTTTTCAAATGATTATCCAATTCCCTTTAAATTATGTTCCAGTCTGCCTCAATTGCCACTTGTGGTAAAACATTCCATGTTTCCTAGCCCTCTTTTTAAAAAAAAAAGTCCCCTTTCATTCTTTTAGTGATAATCCTGAGTTCATATTGCCTTTGTTATTGCCTCATGAATTAGTGGAAACAATCTTTTACTATTTACCCTCTTAAAATCTTTTACAATTTTGAAAACCTCTACTGGATTTCTCCCCTTAATCTTCTCTATTCCTGTGACACAAGCCCCAATTTATAAAACCTTTCTTCAAACTATAACCTCTCATCCCCACAAATCCTCAGTGTTTGGGATGCACACCATCTGGACCTGGTAACTTTTGTACTTTCAGCTCATTAACTTTTTGAAGAGTTTCTTCTGAATATTTATCTTTGGTAATGGCTCTTTCACATCCTCCTCAGGTACACCACTTTTATCTTTCAGTAAAACCCAAGATAAAATACTTATTAAAGCATCCCTCATTCCTTTCAAGCACAAGATGGCTCCCATCATTTCTATTTTGTCCTATCACTTCTTTGACTATTCTTTTACTTATGTGCTTATGGAAGCCGTACTAATTTCCCTTTGTGCTTTTTTGTAAACCCTCTCAAGTCTTTTTGATCCCCCTTTTTGCATTCTATCTAAACTTTTTATATCAGAATCATAGAATGGTTATAGCACAGAAGGAGGCCATTCAGCCCACGCCAGTTCTTGTAAGATCAATCCAGTTAGTCCCATTCCCTTGTAGTCTTGCAAATTTTTTCCCTTCAAGTATTTACCCAATTTCTTTTTGAAAGCCACGATTGAATCTGCTTCCACCACCCTTTCAGGCAAAGCATTCCAGATCATAACTACTCACTGCATAAAAAAGGTTTTCCTCATGTCACCTTTGGTTCTTTTGCCAATCACCTTAAATCTGTGTCCTCTGATTCTTGACCCTTCTGCCAATGGGAACAGTTTCTCTTTATTTACTTTATCTAAACCCCTCATGATTTTGAACTCTTCTATCAAATCTCCTCTAAACCTTCTCTGCTCTAAGGAGAACAACCCCAGCTTCTCCAGTCTATCCACGTAACTGAAGTCCCTCATTCCTGGAACCATTCCAGTAAATCTTTTCTGCACCCTCTATAAGGCCTTCACATCCTTCCTAAAGTGCGGTGCCCAGAATTGGACACAATACTCCAGTTGTTTGTCATGGTTTCCTTCTGTATTTTGCCACCATATTTATCAGATGCCTCTTTTTTATGCCTTATTTTTGTTCTGGCCTCTCCATTTATCCATGGAACCTCAGCCTTTGTCACACCACCTTTACTACTAATTAGAATGTATTTACTCTCTACCTTATCCATCCCCTATTACTGCAGGTCCATGGTGTTGATATGCAATTTTCCCCAAACTATTAATATGGGCTCAGTCCCATTTTCATCCCACTGAAATTAGCTAATTTCTAGTCCAACTCCTTTATCTTCAACTCCTCTTTTCCTTTATCTATTTTCAATGTGAACTTAATTTGGTTGTAGAATATTCTATCTTCAGGTGTCTTACTTATCCTCATTCATTACTTAGACCAGATCTAGCACTAAATTCTTTCTTGTTGGACATGCAATATACAGAGAAGATTGATGTCCCTGATGCATTCAAGCTGCTGCCTCTATTTTGGCCACAAACATTTGCTTTAACCCACACTACCGTAGTCCGTTATTCATTGAGAATTTGAACCAAAATATGAACATATACTTCAATGACTGGTCTAAAAAACAGCAAATTAGACTAACAGGCTGCAACATGTCTTTAATTATAATGCCATTTCTCCTTCCTTTTTAATTTCTATATCTCTTCTGAAAATTGTATAGCCAGGAATATTTAATTCTTGGTCTTGCCTGGTTGAAGCAGAGTTTCTGTCCAGGTCATGACATCACAAGTCTCCATTCTAACTTGTGCCCAAGACTTAGTACATTTCTATTGTCCTCTGTGGGCAAAAACTAAAACCAAAAACCAATGAATAGTCATAGTCAATGATTTTAGCACGGGCATGATGAAAACTGTTTATCCAAAACATTGTCCCATTAGCCTATTTGTTTAATTGAAATTCCTCATCACTGACCTGCTGAACACCTTCACCACCCACATCACGTAGTTGATGGATCCCTGGCACACTGCCAATCTTATCTACTTCGTCCAAGAATACTATTCCTGCAAAAGAATGAATTTTGGTGAGACAATTAACAACAAAAAGTAGTTACAGAAGCATTGCCAAAAAGATATGCCAATATTTAAAAACATTTGTCTTTCTGCAAGTGCAAGTGAGAAGAGGCCACTTAGCTAATTAAATCCACTTCTTCCAGCAGGCTATGTACAATTTGCACTGTCATGGACAGTGACATGGGGAAGCAATTGTTTCTCTCTCTTCTCACCTCTCCCCCACCCCCACTTTAATATTGGGTAATGAGACGGTAGCCTTTTCCTGCCTTGAGGCAGATTTCCCAAGAGTACAGGAAATTTTAATCTGATGATTTTAATGTGTGCAGATTGCCACCGATAACTCTGAGTTCCACACTCCTCAATGGTGCCTCTGCGTTCTGCCTGAACTCAATTCCAAGCCATTAATCTATAATACTCAAACTTGATGAACTGTGTGCATTTGTAAACTTGACTGGTGAGACCATTCCCAAAACTTTTTACACAGTTTGGAAGAGAGGAACTTGTATTTATATAGCACCTTTCATGTCCTCTTGATGTCCCAAAGAACTTCACAACCAATGAATTACTTTTAAAGTGCAGTCATTGTTGTTATGTGGGAACACAGCAGTCAATTTGTACACAAGGTCCCACTAACAGCAATTAGATAAATGACCAGTGCATCTATTTGGTGATGGCAGTGGAATAAATGTTGGCCAGGACATCAGGAGAACATCTCTGCCCTTCTTTTAATAGTGTTATAGATCTTTTACGTCCACCTGAGCAGGCAGATGCTGTTTAATGCCTCATTCCAAAGGTAACACCTCCAATAATGCAGTACCCCTCAGTACTGCACTGAAGAGTAAGCCTAGATTATTTGCCCAAGTCTTGCAGTGGGGTCTGAACCCATAAACATCTGATTCAGAGGAGAGAGTGCTACTACTGAGCCAAGATGACAAGTTACCATCTATGTGCACTGTCCATGGACTTCAATTTAGGAAACAAGTAAAATTCCAAAGTTCAATTCCAAAGAAAATAAGGCTCAGTGAAGGCTGTCTATGATTACTCTGATTACAGTGGAACCAACATAATAAGCCATATTGGAGGGGACCTAATGGATAATGGCAGGTGATTGTGTCCCCCCAAATTTTGGCCCTATATGTATGATACAGCAGTGGAGAAAAGTAAAATACAAATAAATTGAATTTATTCCTTCTGGGCCAGTGAGATTTATGGCAGTCAGGACAGTAGCGTTGGTGGCTTCACAATGAGGTAACATCTCACACCAAGTTTTGCCCTGCAGGAGTATGGATAATAAATTTTCCATTGTACTTCAATCCTTTTCCTAATCACTCATTCAGCTCCCTTTTAAAATTGTTGGCATACTACTGACTCCTTTTAATGCAGTCTATTCCTCATAGGTCCATCCCTCACTTCCTTCATCCCACCGATGGCAGCCATGCCTTTAGCTGTCTAGGCCCTAACCTCTGGAATTCCCTCCCTAAATCCCTCTCTCCTCCTTTTTAAGACCCTCCTTAAAACATATCTTTGATCACGCTTTTGGTCACCAGTCCTAATGTCTCTTTCTTTGGCTCTGTGTCAATTTTTATCTAATAATGCCCCTGTGAAGAGCCTTGGGACATTTTACTAGGTTGAAGGTGCTACATAAATGCAAGTAGCTGTTATCGTAGGTGTCAGGTCAGGCGTTAAAACCTGCTATCATAATAACAGTAGACTACACGACCTGTGACTGGTTAATGTTGGGTGCCAGGTGACAGTTAAGTGCCCTGGGCACCTTGGTGGGAGGAAATGCCAATACAAGGCGGATGAGCTAACCTTTGAATTAGCCAACGGCATCCACAATCTGCAAGCCGTGACACAGCTGCAGTACATAAGTCAATGGACAGTCCAAAACACAGCACTGGGGCTTGTGTCCCTGTCTTAAAAGGGCGTGGAGGACAGCCACGGGAGTTTTGACCATAGTGGACCGATGAAGATTCCTCATTTCTATTACTCTCCGGGGAGAATCTTTTTTCTTTTAAGTCCAGATCATTCCAAGAGAAACATTTTTAATAAGAATTAACACTACAATAGTTCAATAATGAGTAAATGGAGATTAATTTTAATGACAAATTATGAAGTGTGAGTTGAGAGATCAAGTTTTTGACCAGATAAAACAATAAGAAAAAACTGCCTGAGCATTGCATTTGTTCTTCAAATTTGTTTTATCTCTCATGAATTTGTGCCTTATTTTCTTTGCTCTGTATTTGCAGTTTATGAAGCAACTTGTATTGCTAAACACCACAAATTTAATTGAAAAGTTGCCAACAGAAATGGCAAAGGCTTCAACCACAATCTACCAGTAAATGCATCGAGTTTAATGTGTCTGTTAAAGGATGAAACAAGCAAGGTCCTTCCATGATCTGAGAGAATCATTCTGAGGACATTAAATTGGCACAACTGTTACAAATTTAATGATAGCAGTACATGCAGTGAGATGCTGTGAAGATACAACTTTTATTTATTTTGATTGGATTATGGAATATTTGAGTACAAAATTAAACTTGGCCTAGGCAGCATTGCAATGTGCTTAAATTCAATGATTCAGGCTCTCCAAGTTTACTATGGCTAAAGTTAATGATCCACAAATCCTACCTTGCTGTGCTTTATCCACATTATAATTGGCATCCTGCAGGAGCTTAGCAACAACTGATTCAATATCTTCACCCACATAACCAGCTTGGGTCAGGGTAGTACAGTCACAAATGGCAAAGGGAACCTCCAGGCATCTGGCAAGAGTCTGGGCTAGCAAGGTCTTGCCTGAAATCAGATTAAAAAACAGGTTTTATCTTACATGTCTACCATCTTCACTGCTACGCATCTTCATCCAAAAGTATGAACAAACAACACTACAGTCACCTCCACAGTTCTAATATGTGTGCTGCTTCAGGAAAGGACACATTGTGTGTACGAAGGAAAAACACTGTTTGAACAAGTCTGCTAAGCACTTGAAATTACTTATTGATAAGTAATGTTAATTATTTTCAAGTTTGTTTTCATTCATCAGGGGGAATCAATGCAATATACAGTGTAAATCATGGTGTTTAAAAGCCAACATGCCACAATAGTCTGAACTTACAACCAACCATCCATCTGCAAGAACAGCCAGCAAAAAACGGATTGGTCTTACGCAAAACCAATATTTCAGCAAAGTTTTGTTCACTCATCTTTTTCACAAGATATTCTGGATACTAGTCTGGTCTTTAAGAACTCAAATGTTGTACAATTTTGATATTTGCTGAACTAAAACTAGAGCATTGCGCTTTGTGGGCACTGTAAAGCTTCCTGCAGCACCATAAAGATTTAGCATCCACTTTTAAACTGACCTGATCCTGTGGGACCAAGCAACAGGATGTTGCTTTTCTCCAACTTAATGTCATCGTGAGTTGAGTCAAGCACCTCTCCTCCTCGCTTCTCTTGGGGAATTGACTGACTTGCCTGCTGCTGCATGGAAGCTCCGAGTGCATTACCGTGTGGACTGATACCTGCAATCTGCAGTAGCTCTACAAGAAAGAAAAACAAGCCTTCAGATAAGAACAAAAACAGAATCTCAATATTTTACAAATACTCCCAAAGATCTTATACAAATTTGTATTGTGGCAACATATTTTTAAAATGTATTTTGCAACAGTAATCAACTGCTGATTTTTCTAATAACTTTAAGTCACTTGCTTAATGTGTTTTTTCATTTGATGCAGTTCCTACAATCTGTTAATATGAGTCCTAAATACCTCTGCTGGCACAATTGAAAAGAAGCTACATAAAATGAAATAGGACAGATTATAAAGAAAGATACCAGATGGTGATTTCAAAACTAATATAAAACTACTGCTGTCAAGGTCACATGAATTTGAATCCCACATCTATACAATTTTTAACCACATTACATTTTTCAAACTGCTTTATTTAGATTACACATTTTAAAAAAGTTTTCTAATGATTTGGTTCAAAAACAAAATGAAGAAAGAAAAAAATGACAATATTTAATGGAGGGGGGGGGGGGGAAGAGAGAAAGAGAAGATTAATCAACATAGAAGATGTCAGTGATGGGGAATGAAAGGTTTTCTAATTGGAATCAGTATCAAGCACACCTAAGGTCAGGTATAACATGGGCACAGTAAAGACCTGCCTGAACATCGTACATTGATAAAAAAAAACACATGCTAGTCCACTGCTGTGAATTTTATTCTACTCTGACACTAAACATACTTTCATCTCATGAGACAAAAAGAAAAATTGAAAACTGCAAATGCTGGAACTCAAATAAAAACAAAAATTGCTGGAAATAAGTAACATCTAAGGTTTAAAAAAAAGTTTAAAACCTCAACTTTGTAATCCCAATCCTCATTACTTAAATAATCAGTCAGCATGTCTGGGACTACATCAAGGGGAGAATTTTTCTTTCCCACAAACTCATGCCTTTTAGTCTTTCCTCAATTTCATCATTATCTCTTTCTAGAACAGGTAGCATATAACCAGTGTAGGAGCAACAACCACCATTTAGAAATGGCCCACGGCTCCCCGACACCTCGATGAGCCTACCCCAGTGTGTAGCTGAGCCATACAGACCAGGAAGGTACCAGATTTGGCCCCCGATCCATGTAGAATTAACTAATACCAGATGGAGCAACATTAGGGGGCACAACAACTGGCCTCGGCGATCCTGGGTTAGAGCAAGGATAATCAGCCATAGTCTGGCCCCAAATAACTATCTGACCAACCAATTCAGGGCAGTGTCTGAACTTAGCCCTGGCATAAATATCAGCATCCCTCAATGGCACAGATAATAAAACCATGTTCAAACAACACTGTTAGTTCAGAATTTTTATTTAATGGCTCAAAGCTGTATAAAACACTGAAAAAAAAGTTGAATTCAAGTAATTTTTCTGCACGGTTGTCATTTGACTTTGGTTTGCAGGGTGCACTCTGACTATCCTAGTTCCACAGAAGCAGAGCAAGAACTAAACTTCCATATCACATCTGTCTCTCACACACACAATTTATGCACAAAATCTGAAGCTCCCCAGCCCAGTTGAAGGATCCTTTTCTATCTGGTTGCCATGTGACATAGGTTATCATGGTGTGCTCTAGGTATTGTAGATCCACCACAGCAATGTAAAAGCTACAACTTTCACAATTTATCTTATACACTCAGAATTTGTCAATTAAAGCTGGTAATTCTCAACAATCAAGGCTCAGGTGAAATTTCCAATTATGGGACAGAAGCAGAACTCAAGTCCCAAGGCCCAGCAAGTTGGGCAATTTTCTTATAGGTATTTCTAACACTGAATGACTAATTTTGTGGGGATAGTAAGTGATTTATTTTCCAGAACTGCATAGTATTGTGTTTATGCTATAAATATTACCGTGTTATTCTTAACTATATATACACACTACTAGCCATTTTAGTGTCTAAATACTAATCAAAAATAACTTGCATTTATTCAATGCCTTTAGCGGAGAAAATATCCCAAGGTGCTTCATAGAGGAGATGCCGAACAGTAGTAAAAAAGTTCAGAAAGATGACTGAACGCACAGTTAAAAAGATTGGTTTTGAGAAGGCTTTTAAAGAGAGGGAAGAGAGGTAGCAAGGTAGAGATTCAGGGAGAGTGTTCCAAAGAGGAGAGCTGAGAACATGGTCAGACATAGGACTGGAGAAGATTACAGAGCTGGGGAGGATGCTAATTTTGAATTTGCTGCATTGGAGGACAGGGAGCCAATGGAGGTTGGCGGGCATGGAGTGTGACTTACTGTAAGTCAGGATGCAGACGGTGGAATTTAGGATGAGTCTGTATGGTGGAACTTAGGGGGAGGGTGTTAGAAAAATTGAGTCTGATGGTATTGAAAATGTAAACAAGAGTTTCAGCAGCAATGAGAGGAGGGGATGCGGGGGTTAAGGCGAGGTTGGAGGTGGGTAACATTGCAGAGGTGGAAATTAGGAATCAAAACAACAAAGCTACATTTTACAACATTCATTGCTATTTCATACCTGTGCAAACAGCACAATGTGGACTACACATGCTCTTCAAATAATCTGAATAATTGTCTGCGCAGCAATGACTAGGTTGAAAGGTCTATCATAAATAAACTTATCCGTGCAAAATTGTTTTTGTCACTCCCACCAGTAAATCAATTAGTAACTAGGTTAATCAACCAGTATTGTCCATTTAAGTGCCATAGCCTTTTAAATAGTCTTCATCTCATATTTCAAATGTACCCACAGATACCAAATGCATTGGTTAAACCTTGGGTTGGTTAATAATTATATATAAAACAAAAAAAGTTAGAAACCAGCAATACTCAAAAAAAAGCAAATTGAAGAGGATTTAGAGCATAAGACACAGGAGAACGTGGCAGTTCAGAATGCACATATTATCCTCAAATTTCAACCTCAGGCATGATAAACCCACCTGAAGATGCATGTGTAATCTGTGCTCTCAAAAATGTCTATAAATCAGATATATGAGTGTCCTAAACTATTTTAATTTTTAAGTCATGACAATATACATGAACTATTATACTACACATTCTGCAAAAGAAAAAATAAGAAAATAAAATATTTTGAACAAATTAATTTGTGTGATAAAATCACTCTTATATAAAACAAAATAGATGATAAAGGCTGCAGAGTCATAACTTTCAAGTGAACAGAACTGACTAATTTGATCCTTACAGAACGAAAGACTTGAGAAGTTGCACAGGGTATCAGATTTCCCAGAGGCAGCATATACCAGGATTACTGATTCAGCAACTAATGGTCAACTTTACATTTGGAATTCTGTGTCTAAAGGGAGCAGCTCAGGGTGGCAATACTATCAGGGAGAAAGTTTGACAGGTAGGAGCAGTGTGACAAGCTTTCCTGGTATGATTTTGTGCAGACTTTTTTTGAACTAACATAGAAAGCTGCTGCTACTTTTCTACTACTGTCATAAACATGGAGGTTAGGCTTAAGTGCCAGCAACTCTGTGGTTCTATTGTAGTCATGACTTTGTAGAGGACTCTCAGCTGCCACATCTCTCTGATATCAAAAAAAATTGGTCAATGCTGGATCAAGCTGGACACTAGTTGGACATTTACACTGCTGGTTTAGTGATGTCAGGGTCAATCTGACTCTAAAATTAAGCTAAACTTGCAGTGTAAATCCAGAGTCAGGCTCGACCTGACTCCCTGGAGACAAGAGTCCCACACTTCTTCACTTTGATACTAATAAGTCCAGTGGGGTGTCAAACCTGGTTTACAATGTACTCATTGTACAATCTACGATGTTTGTAGATTCTCCCCTCCGTGCACTGTAAACATTTAAATTTCTAACTGCTGGGGGAGTGCTCTGCACATGAGTGTATCCAAGCATGTGCAGAGCTCTAAACTGAACAGGGCAGTTAAAGTTCTCGCCAGGCAGGAGCAAATAAATGTAAACGTGGTTCTGCCTGGCTGGCAGCTGCACTGTAAATGCACCCAATGTGGCCATTAACAACTAAAAAGAGAGTGCGACAAAGCCATTCTTTTTTTTTGGTTTCCTTGCCAGTCACCATAATTGAAGTTGGCAGTTAGGAGAGTGGCACATCCAAAGTTAGAAGACCGAATTCTGTCAATGCTTCAGACAGTTGAGTGAAAATTGTCTCATAAGCAGATGGACTATTACTAACTCCCAAATCTTGGCAGTAAATGTCTGCAAACTCATGCTTGAGTGTAGGGCTCTTCTACTACGATCTGTACTACAGTAAAAGGTCATTACTAGGGATGGTTACAGGTTTGTTCATTATCTGGCCAATTAAGAATGCTAGCAGGTCGCATTTCAGGATCATTAGAAGCTGCAATGCCAGAGAAGAGGCAAGCTAGTCTGAAAGTCAAATACATATTATGCATAAAACCTGCCACTTTGGCAAATATGGTGACCCATCTTTGAGGCCAGATTGTACAGCACACAGGGGTTAGGACCACCTTTCCCCAATTAATCTATGTTGTGTTGTTTGAATCTGAAACTTGGACAGGGGTCAGGTATTCATTCATTTTGCTCCCCCCACTCCCCCCTGCCACATTTGCTACCCAAATTGAAAACCCATGTCCTAGGGTATAGTCCTAGAATCTCTACTGTCCGTAACATTTATAAATGATCTTGATGAAGATATTAAAAGTAGAATGTTTCATTTTGCAGATGATATCAAGTTCTGTAGGAAAGTACAATGATAAGGAGAGGTAAAATTCAGAGACTTACCAACTCATACAGAAATGTAAGGCAATACATATCAGGACTAAAAGCAGCAAGAGGAATACAAACTGAAGGGTTCATTATTAAATAAGATGAGTCAAGAAACAAATCTAGGCACAATAATCAGCCAAACACAAAGAATCATTATAATGTATGATAGCAATTACAAAGGAAAATAATATGTTCAGACACATTGGGAGATGCGGAGAATTTAGTCTCAGAACTTTTATAAAGAATCAATAATATTTCTTTGGCATACAGTCAGCATACTGTTCCAAGTGCACTGACTTTTATGAAAGAAAGTAATAGATTCATCATAAATTTCTTTTGACTTTTCTTTAAAAAAAGACCTTCAATTTTATTACCAGCATAGAAACTTCTGAGCTAGGACTCCCTCCCAATGAGGGCAACCCCAATTGCCTTCATTGCAAACTACAGGGCAGATGTGACTTCAAACCAGGCTAAGTGCCGCTGATCCCAATGAAACAATGCTGCATGCTGAGAATGCAGATTTGCCAGTCTTGAGTAGCTTCTGGGATCAGGCGCCTCTACAGCAGCTCTAAATCTGATTGAAGTTGCACTCCAACTGTTTGCAATGGAGCCACCATGGGACATTCCTGTAACTGACAGACTGAAGCATTCAAAAGGGAACTGTATTAATTTCTGATTCTGCAAAGAGTAGAATAATAGAGGCTTGGAGAAAGAGGAAAGAGAGTTAGATCAGATCCTGAAAAAGGACCAGGATGATGGGGTGAGCTGGAAGAACTGAATAGCCTTTTCTCATTCCAGCATCCTTAAGTTCTTAAAATCTGTCTAATTTCAAAAGATACAGCTTTATTTTAATGGGAAAAAAGTACACGATACAGCATTAGTTTTCTCATCATGCATGCGCACGCGCACAAACATACGTATGCACACATACAACACACAACAGCAGCACTGCACTGCAGATCTGTGGAGTCACAAAGACATTTTTAAAAATGATGAACAAATGATGGCTTAACAAACAGATGAAGGAATAAATTTGAGCACCATCACATCCACCAGATAATGCATACCAAAAAGCTGAAATTTGCCGATTTCCATCTTTTCAAAAGTTATGTTCTGTAAAGGCCAGTGTACAGATTATAACTTCATACAGGTTTTTATAACCTATCAACTTGGTGATTCAACTTTATTTGATTATAAAATTTTACTGACAGCATAAAAATTGTGGGTGTTGTTTACCACACAGAACAATCTGGGAGACAACGACCATAGTGCTTTTCACCAGCACCGTGTATACCTCAGACATCATGAAGCAAGCAAGAGCAAGCCTTTCTCAAATCAAGTTTTCCATGAATGTCACAAATTTTTTATTGTTTTTTTTTAGAAAAAGAGTTGTAAATCATAAATTGGATCTTTCTTGTTTTAGGAGAGGTAGAAGGTAGCAAATGGGAAAGGCTGCCATAAAAATAAGGATCAGGCGGCTTTAGAGACTGGAGGAAAATTATGAACTTGTGGAAAATTGTGATAAATTTTACTAAAAGTTCTCTTTCCAAAATTAATTTTCAATTAAGTTTCAGAAATTTGTTCAACATATTCTGTATTTAGTACGATGCGCTATTTAATGAACACCACTGCACTTTATATTTATTATTGTCCTTCTGAAAGGGTTTCAGAAAAAACCTCAATTTGAAACAAACTACAAATTTAGTTTCATGATCACCTGTGTCCATTTTTAGACCACCAAGGACTATCCATGTGGCTGGATACACAATTCAGTTAACAATTGAACTGTTTTCAGTTGCAAACAAAAAAGAAAGAAAAACTAAAAAAAGGGCACAGGTGAAAAGATGGAGTCAACTTACTTGTAAATCTGTACTCATCCTCTCGTCTTCGGATTTCTAACTCTACAGAGAAAGGTTAGAAACAATATCAAACAACAAACTAACTACGGCAGCAACAGTCATAGATGAACGTTCAATCTGCAGATTTAATAAATATATCTGTTGCATTTTGTTTCTTCACACTAGTCTACAAACCTTTTGCCATTAATATACAGAACAGATTCAGACTGGAGTAGTTTAACTGTACACTGATTCCTTATATAAATGCAAATCTTTCTTTTAAGCCTCCCCCACCCCATAAAAAAAGTTTAAAACAATGCAAAACAAGTTGAGATCTACATAAAACTGACATTTCGAAGAGGGGCGGTAATACAAATCCAGCAATGATTGCTATTACAATACAGTACAGACAAAAATTGTTTTGGCAGCTTAATGATTTTAAAATTCTCCTTCTCCATATACTTAATGTACTACAGTAGACGTCAATTAATATTCTGCTTCATAAAAGCTAGGCTCTTAGAACCTAAACTAAATGGCTTGCTTTTTTGTATCTAACTAGAAATTAAAACTGATTTCTCCACTGTTTAGGCAGTTATCCTCAAATAAATCATTTACAGTAAGTATTAAAAGATCTACATTAGTTTTAATATGTGCCTTGCATTTAGGTTCAACCCAATTAAATTCTTATTGGATTAAAAAAACACAACTTTAAAGCTGAAATCTCAATAGTTTCTGTTTCAAACACTGCTTTACTCCACTTCAAATCACTCGTACTTCAAATAGCTCCTACAAAATTGGAATTTAAGTACACTTTTGATGCATTAAAATAAAAGGGTGGCTGAATTTTGTTTAAACAGATTGCTTTTTATTTCTGTGCTCACTAATCATAAATTTGCATATGATACTAAACTGGTGGAGATGACCTACAAAAGAAGTGAAGATAAAATCTGTAAATAGGCAAATCAGTAGCAGATGAAATACAATACAGACAAATGCAAGGTACTACACAGTGGGGGGAAAAAAAAGGGGCATTACAAGCATGTTGTGCATGGCACAGCTAAAGTTGAGACAAATAGGGTACATTTAGCACTTAATATGCCAAACCAGTGTAGCAGCGATACACAAAACAAACAGAATGCTGAACTATACTGCTAAGTCAGTTGAGTACAAGTCAGAAAATGACATGGTAAAACTATATATTGGCCTAGAAATTGCAGACACCTAAGGCCCCAAAATGGCTGGCAGGAAGCAGGCACACATTTCCGGCTCGAAGTGTGCCAGCCGCCATATTGGTAAGGACAAACACGAGGCCTCCTTTACCCATGCCTGAAGCAGGCATTAGGCCCTTTGCATATACAAATAAGGGCCTAATGCCTGTTTGAAGTCCTCTCTGCAAGATTGATTTGCTATCGTGGGCTGCACGGGGAAACAAGCCCTTGGGATTGCCTGAAGCAAAGAAGGTAAGAAGCATACCTGAATGTGGAGCCAGGAGAAGCCCGACCCCACATTAAAAGGACCTGATCGCTGCTCCCGACCCCCCTACAGTCACCGCACCAGACCCCTGATCCTCTCCCCCACGCCTCCAGCCTGCACAACCCAGAGCGACTCCACGCCCCCCCCGACCCGACTTGTGGCCCCGACCCCACGTTGTCTCACCGCACCCCCCCATCCTGACCCCACAGTGACGCTAGCAGCGGCCTGATTTTTCTTCAATCTTCATCCAGTTTTCGCCGGCTCTATTACAATGAGGTCCGAGGCCCAATATCTTGAGTCTGACTAAGGAACAGGGAGGCACCAACTCTCCTCCGCCTGCCCAACCACCACTAAAACCTTGAGTTGGTCACTTACCACCAACCCTCTCTTTATATAGTGTTGTAGAAGTATCTACATTCCTCGCTGTATCATTTGACATGTACCAGGATTCACCCAAGTACTTACAATTTGCAAATGGCAACAATTAAACCAAATAAAAGTTGACAGTCTATGGCCAGGTCTTCTATTCATCAACAGTCTATTCATCCAAGTCTTCTACAGGCATGTAAATAGTAAACAGGTAGTAAGAGGAGGGGTGGGGCCGATTAGGGACCATTAGGGGATCTACTCATGGAGGCAGAGGGCGTGGCTGAGGTACTAAATGAGTACTTTGCATCTGTCTTTACCAAGGAAGAAGATGCTGCCAGAGTCTCAGTAAATGAAGATATAGTTGAGATACTGGATGGGCTAAAAATTGATAAAGAGGAGGTACTCGAAAGTCTAGTTGTACTTAAAGTAGATAAGACATCTGGTACGGATGGGATGCATCCTAGGTTGCTGGGGGAAGGGTGGAAATTGCAGTTACCGGCCATAATCTTCGAAACATCCTTAGATACGGGGGTGGTGATAGAGGACTGGAGAATTGCAAATCTTACACCCTTGTTCAAAAAAGGGTGTAAGGATACACCCAGCAACTATAGGCCAGTTTAGCCTTGGTGGTGGGGAAACTTTTAGAAATGCTAATCCGGGACAGCATTAACAGTCACTTGGACAAGTGTGGATTGATTAGGGAAAGCCAGCACGGATTTGTTAAAGGCAAATTGTATTTAACTAACTTGATAGAGTTTTTTGATGAGGTAACAGAGAGAGTAGATGAAGGAATGCAGTTGACGTGGTGTATATGGACTTTCAAAAGGCGTTTGATAAAGGGCCGCATGGTTGGCTTATCATCAAGATTGCGGCCCATGGAATAAAGGGGGCAGTAGCAACATGGATACAGAATTGGCAAAGGGACAGGAAACAGAGAGTAGTGGTGAACGGTTGTTTTTCGGACTGGAGGGAGGTGTACAGTGGTGTTCCCCAGGGGTCAGTACTGGGACCACTGCTTTTCTTGATATATATTAATGACTTGGACTTGAGTGTACAGGGCACAATTTCAAAATCTGGAGGTGACAAAACTTGGAAGGGTAGTAAACAGTGAGGAGGACAGTGACAGACTTCAAGAGGATATAGTCAGGCTGGTGGAATGGGCAGACACGTAGCAGATGAAATTTAACCTGGGAAAATGCGAAGTGATACATTTCAGTAGGAAGAATGAGGAGAGGCAATATAAACTAGAGGGCACAACTCTAAAAGGGTACAGGAACAAAGAGATCTGGGGGCATATGTGCACAAATCGTTGAAGGTGGCAGGGCAGGTTGAGAAAGCGGTTAAAAAAGCATACGGGATCCTGGGCTTTATAAATAGAGGCAGAGAGTACAAAAGTATGGAAGTCCGTGATGAACCTTTATAAAACACTGGTTCGGCCACAACTGGAGTACTGTGTCCAGTTCTGGGCACGGTAATTTAGGAAAGATGTGAAGGCCTTAGAGAGGGTGCAGAAGAGATTTATTAGAACGATTCCAGGGATGAAGGACTTTAGTTACGAGGATGGACTGGAGAAGCTGGGGTTGTTCTCCATGGAACAGAGACGGTTGCGAGGAGATTTGATATAGAGGTATTCAAAATCATGAAGGTCTAGACAGAGTAGATAGACAGAAACTTTTCCCACTGGCAGAAGGTTCAAGAACCAGAGGACATAGATTTAAGGTGATTGGCAAAAGAACCAAAGGTGACATGAGGAAAAACTTTTTTTTAAACACAGCGAGTGGTTAGGAGTGGAATGCACTACCCGAGGGGTGGTGGAGGCAGATTCAATCATGGCCTTCAAAAGGGAACTGGATAAGTACTTGAAAGGAAAAAATTTGCAGGGCTACGGGGATAGGGCGGGGGAGTGGGGCTAGCTGGATTGCTCTTGCATTGCGGATGCGATAGCCAAATGGCCTCCTTCTGTGCTATAACCTATCATTCTATGAACAGAGGTTTTTTTTAAAAAAAAAAGCTTGGCTGGGTCGTTCCCCACATTTACAACTGTTTATTCACATAAAAAGAGCGTCTAGTACTTTCTGGCTAACTTTTTGAATGTATTGGTTGGAATAACATACTGTAGTGAGGGCAATTGTACCAAGGTTACATCTTACAAAATAAACACTAGTGGTTGCTAGGAGCACAAAACCACATGGAGAAATTATTCTAGAGCACTAATGTACAGATTATCCTTAGCATAATACACATTCCAGGAACTCTGGTTCAGTAAAGGATGGTTTACCACATTTAAGCTTGTGTATATAAGGGGCAAAGTTCCAGGTGAATGACTCGTCAAGAATTCCTCAGGCAGAAAAACTTGAAGCTTCACTACTAGCAATCTGTGCAGGCATTTTGAACTAAAACTAAAACTGAATGCTGAGGTGCAGCTGCAGCAACTCATGTCTTGGTACAAATAAGGCAGTCTGTCTTAAACTCTTAACACTTGACTGCTGCTTCAGTTATAATTTTGTAGAGGTTAACAACCTGGCTACATCTCTACTGAATACAATGTGTACAATGATCACAATTTACCATTCAAAGCAAATACTGCAAAAGTTTAGCATCAACTATTTCATATTTCAGTACGCCTTGAAAGATATTTATGCTTCACGATACTATGCTGATGATATGCTATTTTACACATTTTAGGTGTCAAAATTTTTCAGTACAGTCTGTTCACAAATACCATAAATGTATTTTACTGCTAAAATAGGCTGACAGCATTTTTGACCATGGAAACTTTTATTATAATACTTCTGGGACTCCCATTGAGACCATTAAAATATTATCTGTGAACAGTGTAAATAATTGTGGGCTGTCATTTAGCAGATCTGTATTTTGCGACTCCCTTGTTTGTTTTCTTAAGGCTTAGTGATGTAACTACTTAATCTGATTTCCTCCAAATGTCCTGGTTTTTTTGAGGGCACTAATTGCCCCCACTTCCCCACCCCTGATTTTCTTCTATTTTGTTTCATGCTAAAAATAGAAACTGAAAAAATCTGGGTTTAAAATTGGCAATAAAAACTGATTTTAAAGGTTTTAATGTATAGTTGCACACCAAGGCAGCACAACAAGCAACATTGTGCAATGGAGTGTATTACTGCCCATTAACCAGAGGGCATTTTGATTCGATCACAAATAAAACACTCAGCATAAATAGATGTTAGTCATCAATTATATCTTTCAGAAGTATTACATAACGCATTTTACCATCCTTATAGCATAGTGGCCAAGCTCATTTAACACTTCTTTGGCTGTGGGTTCATATGAAAGCCAATTCACTCAAGTGTTCAATTTTAACTGTGTCTTCTACTTCATGCAGTAACACATGAAATTAGTGCTTAGAACATGGAAATCTCTGCCACAAAAAGAGTTATCAGAGGAGAGTCCATAAATTCTTTTGAAGGGTAATCAGACAGTTGCTTGAAAAAGAATATTAAACATCACGAGGAGCAAGCAAGAGTGGGATTTAGCTCTTGAGGAAAAAAACATCAGTGCAGACTTGATGTGGGAATTGGTGTTTTTGTGCTGTAACACTATGATTATATTAGCAGTGTGCATTTTGTTGTTTTTTTTCTTCCAGAGTGAGGAATGAAGTCAGAGTATGGTCCGTCATCTTTTAGTGGATGGGAGCACTCCAACTTGTGAGAAATGGACTGTCAAGCTTGGCTTGGTGGACAAGGGGAGGAGAACGAATGATCGCTATCTTGGTGACAAAGAAGTCCCAGGAGCTTCTTGCATACCTGGGATATCCAAATAAGATTTCGTAGAAAATGATGATAGGAGTGCCCAATACTGTGACAGTGTGTGAAATGAGATACGATTGTCAAATTCCAGACTTGTAAAATATTGGACAAGTGTTTCTTTTAATTTGGTGCATTTACACTTTATATTAAAAAAAACAGCATGCACTTGACAGGCTGAAAGTAAAAATTCTGTTGGCCTATTTTCTACAACAGCCAATAAAGTATAAAACTTAAAACATTTGAGATTTTGACCCCTGCTGAAACACTGATTTTTTTTTACATTAACTTACTTCACAGCAATAGCTGGCATGAAAACCTGCAAGGTGCTCTGCAATGCCTGATAACAGTTGTAAAACCCACAAGAATGTAGTCAAAAGCTCTTTAATGTTTCTCCCATAATATATGAACTAGCCATTTTCGATAACCTTTTCCACTCTTCCCCACCACCCCCCCCCGACCCCAAATTGTACTTGAGCTTTGCTATGCCCATGTCCTGCTCGCTTTGCATGATACTGAATTACTTTGCAGAGTGAAACATACAAAGAAACATTCCATTGTTTTGGGCTTATATCTCTTTACATAAACCAGACTGCACAAACAAAATTAGCAACTGCTAGTTTTAACCTTGATGGTTCATTGACATGTTTTTAGTGAAAGACTATACACATATATTCTTGCTTACCAAAAGCAAATATAGACATGAAATATAAGCAGAAAATTGGCAATGCCACTTGAATTTCTTTGAAATCCAGTTAACTCGATGTTAGATTACCCACCTTTTGTATTGTCTTCCTCATTCTTTGACGTTTAACATACATCAGGGAACAGATCTATTGTTCAATTAAAAAAACCACAAGAACAATGTCCCTGTCAGAATTTTGTTTTCTGTGGACATGCCAGAGCCACATAAATGGACTTCCCTGGTTCCCACATTGTGCAAGAAATCCAGACCTAGAAGAACCCTTAGTACTAGGAGAGAGGCAAACTTCAGAGTGGATCAGAGTTTGACAGTGTGGAATAATTTTTCAAACTTAATAAAAGTTTTAATCAACGTTGAGTCTATTTGTATTATGATGTGGAGATGCCGGTGATGGACTGGGGTGGACAAATGTAAGGAGTCGCACAACACCAGGTTATAGTCCAACAGCTTTATTTGAATTTCAAATAAAGCTGTTGGACTATAACCTGGTGTTGTGTGACTCCTTATATTTGTATTATGTACGTGGAGGTTAACCAAAGAATGAATACCAAAAGGTGGACAATCTATACTCTCCCTTGCTTATCCTTCACGAACATCAGGATAAAGCCTCAGTAGTGGTAACAGAAGAAAAGTAGTAGTGGTCTATCTACCATCTGATCTTTTGAAGGTTTATCCTAAAAAGATTATTTAGATTACATTCCAGACAATGTTTAGTAGAGCATAAGAATTGCTATGATTGGTCACCTTACAGATAGATCTCTTGATGATTTCCCTTGATGAAGTCATGGATCAAGTAAGCAAGGAGTTTGCTTTATGTGGTGCTTGCTGACCCAGCAGTCAACTCATAACATGACCCATGTTCCATGAACTATTTAGCAATGCTACAAATAAATGTCTTTAACTGAAGTTTTATTTCCAAATTTAAGTAGCAATTGTCTAGAATGACACAGATCTTTAGTTTATAGTGAGACACTGCTGTCAGGAATGGAAGAAAAAGAACTATCAGTTGACTGGCAGCTGTTGTGCTTTTATAACATACCAGCAAAGAAGGAGGACGTGGCTACTGTAAGGATTAGTCAGCAAAAGAATTTGCAGGGGCACAGTCCACGTGATGTTGTCCATTTGATGACGGGCCTAATCTGATGTATATGGAGCATAAGTAATTGAGATTTAAAAGCAAGTTTTGATTCACACCAGATTTTCAATTCAGTATGAATAAATTATAGTCATACTTTGTTTCACTTTTTATTTGATGAATGTATGTGAAGATGATTCAATCCTTTCAATACTATATGCAGAATCACTGATTCATGCACTATAAATGTGCAGTCACCCAATGACAAGTTTGCATAGGAGTAGCAAATGTAGATTGCACACAAGTGATTTCCAGATTTCTGTTCTATTTAGCTTCATCTTTTGCTGACAGTGTGGGCCGATGGCCTGCTTCCATGCTTCTCTAAATGGTTCTTTTCATTTGATCTACTAGTGTATGATTTTCGCTCTCTCTGGGCAAGCATCTTGTTTGCATCTGATTTCCTGAGTTGTTGGTCTGTGAAACTGTACATTGCTGCAGTACATCAATGGTTTTTCTATTTTTTTCCATTCAATACAAAAAACAACAGCTCTATACAAAGGCAAATATTAGCCGACTTGCAAACAAAGTATGTTATTCTTTACCATCCCTTCCCAATAGTTTTGCAGAACGTTAATGAACTACGGACACTAGCATTTCCACTCCAGTTCAATTCAACACAGTGAACTGCTAAAGTCTAAATATTATGTGTTCAGAAAGCTGGTAAAATACTAACCCCGAGGTGTTAGAGAGGCCTGTTTTTCCACTTCCGTTTGCTGCCTCAGAGTAGGTGGAATATTGTTGTAAATACGCTTGTAATGGTTGTAGACAGCAACTGAAAGCACTTTCTTAGCATAGGACTGACCAACTACATATTTGTCAAGGTAACTGTATATCTGAAACAAAATTAAAATCAGACCATGTTGAGAATATATCAGCAATGAGACTTTTGAACATTAGCATATATTGAGATGCAAGTATACAGGGCAGTAATAACATACATAAAAAATGAACACACAAGACCAGAAGTGAGTCACATAAGGATGGAATTATATAGTTCAATAAAAGATACAATATAAATGAATAAGTAGTAATCCAGGGCACAAACATGCATAAGTTGAATGTCATCAAGTATATTGCTACAAATATACCATGGGGGTGGGGAGGAATCATACTGAACCCAGTATATTTTAAAGCTGTGATTTGCCTAGTCCATTACCTCAAATTACAACCAGTATCATCACTTCACGCTATGATTATACAGCTGAAAAGGCTCTCTTCCAGACTTAACTCAAGTGCTGAGGTACTGGCAGAGGCCAGGGAGCAGTTTCCAGTCTGTTCTTGGTTAGAGAAGGATCATGAGGAGAAAAAAATGGTAGTCACGTCTAAGGCCAATGTAATGCGATTAGTGTAGTTGAGACTGCAATAAAAGAACCTTGCAGCCAGTCTAAATATATTAGATGAAAACAATAGCTTCTCCAGATAAATGGCAGCCAGTTAGAGATGGACCAGATACGATCTTTTCCATCCAGGAACCCTACATGGTGGGTCTCCATGAAGCTGCTTTTTCCTTTTTTAAAGGAAAAATTGACAAACAGGTAGTGGACGATTTTAACATTCTTTTTCTTACCAATTTCCTCTACCATTTTTCCACTCCTTTCCTGAAGATGTTTGTTGAGGTACATTTCAATGAGAGCCCTGCACCCCTAGTACTTTGCCCAAATGACCATCATTCATACAAGTGAGCCTCTCATACTGTTGCTCTTAGGAAGTCTTAGATCTGGATTATGGTTGCCATATTTAGTTGTCTTTATGACCAACTCTGTAAATAGGCAAATCCAGCCAGTTATAAACTGTTGAGGTCAGAGGACAGATGCAACTCTGTTCTTTCCCTCTTTTTAAAAATAAGATTGTTTGCCAATTGTAACAAAGGGCAACCTCTGGTCAGTGGCAGAAGTATCCTAGATACAAGACATTTTAATAAATGTACACACATACACTTAAATACTTACTCACTAGTGGATCTCCCATGGCATTGCAGAGGTCGACTGGTTTAAATGTCTGATTTGCTGGTGCACATTGCTCAACACATTGTGGTTGAAGGAACAATCACCTATAATTATTAAAACTACAACACTATATTCTACACACACCGTATCATATGAAAACAAGAACACCTCTGCACTCATCAGAAAACGAGAACCGCAAGTTTCAGGTTAACCCTCAGCTTGCCTTAGTTCTCCTAGTCTGAATAATATGGTTCAAGCCCCACAACAGTTCATATTCTAGGCTGCCACTTCTGCACAGTACTGAGGGAGTGCTGTAGCAAGGAAACTCCAACATTCTTTCAATCCAAATGAATAGCTGTAAAGTTATTTCTCAGATGTGGCTGAATATCAGTGTCATTTCAGTGTGACAACCCTACTTACCTTGTGGGATATTACTACAGAGTAACTTGTAGCATTCCATTAGAATTATATTATAGTGTATGGATATATTTTACCTTTTTTGGAGGTGGTGGTGGTTTCTGTTGGAAAGCTAATTTCACAGCTTCTGCTGCTGATTCTGGCTCTTTGTTTAAGCTCTTCTTGGAGTCTGCTTCAGACAGTACCACAAAAAAATGGTGGCATTTTTCACATTTCACAAAGCGAGTTGAAGCTGAAGATAAAATAATAAGATTTCCTAAAACATATTTCTATAACTTCAACTTTGTTGGTCAGCTTCAATTTGTGTCACATTAAAAATTTGCTGAATATTGTAAGATGAGGGAGAAGCACATCAAGCGTTATTATTTCCATCCAGGTTTTTACCAGCTTCAAAATTTTAGTTTTCATTTCACCAAGAAGTTACTAGACCCCCAGTTTTCCCAAATTTAATAAATGTCAAGTCAGTCTTAATTTAGCAAACCATCTCAGGAGGGAAACTAGGAACAAAATCATACCCAGACTCTCAGAGCAGAAATGGCTAATGGGCAGCATTGTCAGAAAGAGAGAGAAATTACTTCCAACATATAATATTGGTAGCTGAGCAATGCAGGAAGAAAGCATCCTCCAAACACCACACAAATTCCCACCTCTTCAGACTGAGATCTCCTAACTGACAGGCCAATGCTCTGCAATTAGCAATTCCACTGTGTTAATGATTGCAATAGCAGGTTGATTTCCATCGAACACAAATAATTCCTCCCTGTAAAAAGATCATTCAGCTTTAACTCTGATCAACACAGGCCTAGTTTAAATTTCAACAAAAGAGAAAATGTTGGGGTCAGCAAGATATTAAAAACCTCTTCTCCCGGACCCATTTTCTCCTAGTGAAAGATTCAGCCCTCCAGCCAGAGGGGAGGAGGAGCTCTCCCAGACACCTGCCAATCAAGCTCTCAGCTGACAACTCAATGATGGGAAATGTGTAACTTTCTCCCAGATTCCATCTCCCGCCGGTGGACAGACACTGACCTCCACTTAACACCTCCCCACAGCAGTGTCTGCCATTGGAAATTTGGCAGTGGGGGAGGGGTGGTTGGGGAGCGGGGAAGACTATCAAATCCGTGTCCCTGCATCTTCAATGTACTACACCACCATGCTGATGCTTTACACCAAACATTTAAAAAAAAACTTTTGTAAACTATCTTTATTTCAGACAAATTTCATACACATCTAGCATCTTTACAAACTAGTGAATCAAAATGAAATGCATCACCATAAGGAAACATTAAGTATCGCTGACCCATACAAGTACCAGTAGACAAGGGACAGAAATTATACTGCCAACCTTGCTGTCACTACATAATATAACAAAACATTAGCTGACCTTGTTACTTTATACATAATGCATAATCCAATTAATTTCTCATGAAACTAGCTCTGTAAGTTTTCTCCTTTATTGCAATATCATCCGGGTAGGAACTAACTGTGCCTAGCCTCTTGAAAGGGTCATTATGTGAGTAACTGACAATCATTTAATAACAAGCCTGACCGTGCATTTTTAACATCACCACTTTTATTGAACACCCCTGTTCAAAAAAGGGGGAGAGGGATAACCCCGGCAATTACAGGCCAGCCAGCCTAACGTCAGTAGTGAGGATACTTTTAGAGACAATAATCCGCGACAAAATAAATTGACACTTGGAAAAGTGTGGGCTAATAAATGAAAGTCAGCACGGATTTATTTGTTAAAGGAAAATCGTGTTTGACTAACCTGATTGAGTTCTTTGATTAAGTAACGGAGAGGGTTGATGAGGGTTGTGCGGTTGATGTTGTGTATATGGATTTTCAAAAGGCATTTGATAAAGTACCACATAATAGACTTGTTAGCAAAATTAAAGACTATGGGATTAAAGGGACAGTGGCAGTGTGTATCCAAATAGGCTAGGGGACAGAAAGTAGAGGAGTGGTGAACGGTTGTTTTTCATACTGGAGGGAAATATACAGTGGTGTTCCCCAGGGGTCAGTATTAGGACCACTGCTCTTTTTGATATATATTAATAACCTGGACTTGGGCATAGAGGGTATAATTTCAAAGTTTGCAGATGACACGAAACTCGGAAATGTAGTAAACAATGTGGAGGATAGTAACAGACTTCAGGAGAACATAGACAGACTGGTGCAATGGGCAGACATATGGCAGATGAAATTTAATGCAGTGAAGTGATGCATTTTGGTAGGGAGAATGAGAGGCAATATAAACTAAATGGTACAATTTTAAAGGCGGCGCAAGAACAGAGACACCTGGGGATGCATGTACACAAATCTTTGAAGGTGGCAGGACAAGTTGAGAAGGTTGTTAAAAAAGCATATGGGATCCTGAGCTTTATTAATAGATGCAAAGAGTACAAAAGGAAGCTATGCTAAGCCTTTATAAAACAGTGGTTAGGCCTCAGCTGAGTACTGTGTTCAATTCTGGGCCCCACACTTTAGAAAGGATGTCAAGGCCTTAGAGAGGGTGCAGAAGAGATTTACTAGAGTGGTGCCAGGGATGAGGGACTTCAGTTATGTGAAGAGACTGGAGAAGCTGGGGCTGTTCTCCTTAGAACAGAGAAGGTTGAGGGGAGATTTGATAGGGTAAACAAGGAGAAACTGTTTGCAGGGGCTGACGGGTCAGTAACCAGAGGACATATATTTAAGGTGTTCGGCAAAAGAGCCAGATGCGACATGAGGAAACATTTTTTTATGCAGCGAGCTGTCATGGTCTGGAATGCACTGCCTGAGAGGTTGGTGGAATCAGATTCAATAGTAACTTTCAAAAGAGAATTGGATATATACTTCAAGGGAAAAAATTTACAAGGCCATGGGGAAAAAGCAGGGGAATGGGACTAATTGGATAGTTCTGTCAAAAAGCCGGCACAGTCACGATGGGCCGAACGGCCTCCTCCTGTGCTGTATCTACTATGATATTATGAAAAGCTTAAGAGGCACCCATTGGTAACCACGTCCAAATTAATTTGTATTCAATGGCTTTCTAAAGTTTGCATAAGGACAGTTTTGAAACTTCAGTTTTAGTTCAATCTAAACTTAGTAAATAGTTACTTCAACTCTATTACTTAAAAGCAGATCCACAAAACATGTGGTTTTTCATTAGTTATGATCTTACCACAAGACATGACCAGTATTCAACAGAATGGTTAGTATGGTACGTAAGTCATGCCAGTTGCCACGGTTATAAAACTCGTTGCAAAGTCCAAATGTTTCACAAATAACTTGTGGCCCAATTTCCCTTTCAAATTACCAACAATGCTATGCTTGAACTCCTGCATCAGGGAATGAATTGATTTTCTACAAGCGGCTAAGCTGATCACGACCTCTGCAAGTTAGGATTTTAAGTAATGGATACATTCAGCTTATAATTTCATAAACTTTGAAACCTTGTCAAAAGGTTTTTTTTCCCGTAAGAAAGGAAATATATCATAATTGAGCTGACCATTATAAAGGGCTAATTGCAAGGCAGCAAACAACTTCTATATCTAAAGGTAAGTAATTATTACTATTCAAATGAATAACCACCTCCATGTTAATATATGAAACTGGAAAAATCAGAGACACATGTCCATTCAAGTTTTTTTTTCAGGCAAGCACGCAATCTTGCCTTAATTCAATTACAAGAGGTGGAACCTGTGAGGAATCTATACACTTTTTAAAGGAGGTGACAACTACAACAACTTGGATTTTATATAGCATCGTTAATGCATAAGAACATCCCAAGGCGCTTCAGAGGCATATGGGAAAAAAATGGATGCTGAGCCAAAGAAAGATATTAGGAGGGGTAACCAAAAGCATGGTCAAAGAGGTGAGTTTTTAAAAGGTGAGGGAGTTGGAGAGAATTTCAGAGTGTAGGACCTGGAAGCTGAAGGCATGGGCCGCCAATGGTGGGGTGAAGGTGGGGAGGGGAGGGATATACAAGCTGGAGTCAGAGCACTGTTTAGGGTGGGAGCGGGGTGGTGTTGGGAAGAGATTATTGAGAAAGGGAAGGATGAGGTCATGGAGGGATTTAAACACAAGGATGAGAATTTTAATTTTTTTTTTGTGTTGGGGAACCACGAGCCAACATAGGTCAGCAAGAACGGGGGTGATGTATAAGCGGGACTTGGTGTGGAACAGGGTATGGGCAGTGGAGATTTGGATGAGCTGAAGTTAACGGACGGGAGGCTGGTCAAGAGAGCAATGAAGTGATCAAGTCTGGAGGTGTCTTGGTGATGGAGAGGATACAAGGTCACAAGCTCGGGGTCAAATAGGATGCCAAGATTGCGAACAGGCGCCGTCAACCTGAAACACTGGCCGAAGGAACAAGGAAGGAAACGGAGTTCGTAGTGGGGGCTGAGGACGATGGTTTCAATCTTCCCAATGTTTAGCTGGAGGAAACTGCTACTCATACAAGACTGGATGTTGGACAAGTAGTCGGACAGCAAAGAGGCAGTGAAAATGTTGAGAGAAATGGTGAAGAGGCAGAGCTGGATATCATCCAAAGCACATGTGGAAGCCAACCCCATGTCTATTCACTAAGGGGCAGCATATAGATGCCCAAGAGGAGCGAGCCAAGCCTGGAACTTTTGAGGGATTCCTGAGGTGACTGAGAAGAGAAGCCATTACTACAGATGTTCTGGCTATGATCGGTTCGTTAAAAGTGAGTCCAAGCAAGAGCAATTCCACCAAGCTGGACAGCAGAGGAAAGGTATTGAAGGCAAATGGTGTGGCCGAATGTGTCAAAGGCTGGAGAGAAGTTGAGGAGGAAGGAGAGATAATGCATCATTATCACAGATACAGTGAATGGCCTTAATGACTTTTGTTAGAATTGTTTCAGTGCTGTGGGAGGGACAAAAACTTGATTGGAGGGATTCAAATAGAGAATTGAGGGAGAGGTTGGCATGGATGTAGGAGGTGAGATGTTGAAGACTTTAGAGTGGAAAGGGAGGTTGGAGATGGAGTTGTAGATTGCAAGGGCATAAGGGTCAAAGATGGTGGTGGTGGGGGGGGGGGTGCGGGGGGAGAAATTAAAGGGAAGGGAAAAGTGCCTGAGGAGATGGAACCATTTACAATGTCAGCTAGCATGGGGGCCAGTTAGGAAGGTTGAGAGGTCAATAGTTTAGTGGAAATAGGATTGAGGGAGCAATGGATGGGTCAGAGAATGAGAACTTCATGTTATTAGGATAAAAACCCTACAAACGGAAAGAAGATGTAACGTGGTGCTTCCAAATAGATTAAACACCAATATGCCTTCTAGTGATAAAACCTTATTAATACCTGCATATAAGCTGATCAGTATCTCAAGACAAAGTTAGGTTTATATATTACTTACAAACAAAGGTCTCCACATGAGTGCATGGGTCACCACACTTTGGGCAGCGCAGCTGATTTCCACCTTTCCCGGAACCACCTGATCCTGATGATCGTTTGCTGCCCCCTTCACTGACAGACTTCTGCAAACATTTTAGTAGGTCAATCTCACAGTGATCACAAAAGCGAGATTAAACATCGATCACTCCATTTGGAGAGTTTGGGCCAAGTTTACAGCAGTGACTGTTGCACAAGTTTCAAAATTTTATAAATTTGATTGTACAAAATAAGTATAATTTTTAAATGACAGCAACTAAACCACAGAAAAAGCCTAGACATAATATTCATAAGCAAGGTCTGTTCTATAGATACACATCAGATACATATCTACAGAACAGAAAATAGAATTTCATAATAAAGACACATTTCACAAATAACTCGGAAGTTTACCTTACTGCCATCTCCAGAAGTTTCTTTAGTACCTCCATCTTTTGAAGCAAGTACCGTAATTGTCTCGCAAAATGCTCTGAAAGGAACTTTTCTTCCTCCCTGTGTTTCAAAACTCATCGAGTTTCCCAGGAATGGGAAATGGAGCCGTGTAGATGCAAACCCTGAAATAGAAATGCAAATTCACTTGCAATGATTTTGTCATTTTTCATATTTCAGTGGTTTAAAAGTTGTTTCTTATTCCCATTTTGCCTTTTTCATAATAGATCATTTGTTAGGCACTATCTGACTTGTGTAAATAGAAAAATGGGCAGTCAACACCTCATGTGACATTGGAGTAATTATTGCACAAATTATGTTCCACATCTCCTACATCCCACTGATATCAAACGTACAGACTAATGCTGATTTCTTAAAGACAGGTAGATCGATAGTAAGTTTACCATGAATATGCGGCCTTATACAGAGAGTATTGTGCAATGACTGCAGCTTAACTGCACATGGTGCAAAGCTAACAGAAAGTTTGAGAACTAGTTCCAAAGAAGAGCTATCCTAACAGAAGTACAGATATGCAGAGCTCTGTTTTCCCTATTCATGAGCTGTATGAGCAGATATGTCCTTGGCTGCCTGCTTGTGGCCTCAAATCGCGTCCCTAATAATGCACCACTATGCAGCATTAGTCACTTCAGAGCAAAAAATTCTTGTACACCTCACAGTAATGAGTTCCAAAACTCTATGGGCAACAGTATCAGAATTGGTCCTATCTTAAAGATATACCAGTCAGTTCAAAGCTACAACTTAGTCTTGGAATTCAGATTTCATGAACCAGTTCAGCTGTGTTCTTAGTGTATCCAGTAGTGTTCTGTGCCTGATTACAGTCTTATAACTCATTTTCAATAAGGCGTTCAGCATGCAAATATAACAATATTCCTGCCTATTTCTACACTGCTCATTAGGTAGGGGCGGCTAGAAAAATGTGGGCTTGATTTTTCTCCTGGCATTGGCCAATCTCTTGCTAACCCATAGTAAAAGTATCTTTCATTTATTTTATTTCTTCATGGGAATTGAGCGATGCAGGCAAGGCTGCATTATTACCCATCCCTGGTTGTGCAAGGTGTCAGCTTGGCTCACTGGGAGTCAGAAGGTTGTGGGTTCGAGTCCCCTTACAAAGGCTTGAGCACACAATCCAGGCTAACACTTCAGTGTGGTATGAAGGAGCGCTGCACTGTCGGAGGTGCAGTCTTTCGGGTGAGACGTTACACCAAGGCCCCATCTGCCCTCCTGTGTGGAAGTAAAAGATCCCATTGCACTATTCAAAGGGCAGGGAAATTCTCTTCATAAAAACTTCTCTCTCAATCAACATCACTTAAAAACAGATTATCTGGTCATTATCTCATTGCTGTGTGTGGGAGCTTGCTGTGCACAAAATGGCTGTCGCATTTCCCTAAATTACACTTCAAAAGTACTTCATTGGCTGTAAAGCGCTTTGGGACGTCCTGAGGTCATGAAAGGTGCTATATAAATGCAAGTTCTTTCTTTCTTGCCCTGAGAAGTTAGTGGTGGGCCTTCTCCTGGAACCACTGCAGTCCTTGAGATGATGGTACTCCCACAATGGTGTTAGACAGCAAATTCCAGGATACTGACCCAGTGACAATGAAGAAATGGCGATGTATGTCCAAGTCAGAATGGTATATTGCTTGGAGAGGAACTTGGAGGTGATGGCGTTCCCACAACATTGTTGTTCTTGTTGTTCTTGGTGGCAGAGGTCACCGGGGTGGGTGAGACTGTCAAAGTAGCCTTGGCGAATTGCTGCAGTGCTTCCTGTAGACTGTACATGTACATACTGCCGCAACAGAGTACCATTGGCGGATACGGAGTCCAGTGGCAGGGCCACAGTCAAGTAAACTTTGTGTCCTGGATGGTATTCAGCTTCTTGAGTGTTGTTGCGGCTGCTCCCATCATGGCAAGTGGTGGATATTCCTGACTTGAATACCTGACCTAACTTGAATACACTCCTGACTTGAGCCTTGTAGATGGTGGAGAGGCTTTGAGGGGTCAGGAGGTGAGCAACTTGACACAGAGTACCCAGCCTCTATCCTGCTCTTGTAGTCACAGTGTTGATTTGGCTATTCCAGTTCATCTTCTGGTCAGTGGTGACCCCAGGATGTTGATGGCAGAGAACTCAGCAATGGTGGTGCCATTAAAAGGTCAAGGAGTGGTAGCGAGACGTTCTCTTGTTCAAGATGGTCATTACCTGGCTCTTATTTACTTGCGATCACAATAACCACAAGGTAATTATGGATGAGGAAGGCCATTCAGCCCATTTGATTCATCCATCCAGAGAAATCCAAATGCCTCTCCCATTGTAGCATCCAACGGTCTCTTAAATGATTCCAGGGTTTTTGCTTCTGCTACTCTATATGGAAATTTATTCCTGCATGAAGAAAAATTTCCTGACATCTATCCTAAAGATACGCATCTCTAGGCAGTGTCCTAGGTCCAACCATCTTCAGCTGCTTCATCAATGACCTTCCCTCCATCATAAGGTCAGAAATGGGGATGTTCGCTGATGACTGCACAGTGTTCAGTTCCATTCGCAACCCCTCAGATAATGAAGCAGTCCGAGCCCGCATGCAGCAAGACCTGGACAACATCCAGGCTTGGGCTCATAAGTGGCAAGTAACATTCATAGAGTCATAGAGAGTTATACAGCACGGATAGAGGCCCTTTGGCCCATCGTGTCCGCGCCGGCCATCAGCCCTGTCTACTCTAATCCCATATTCCAGCATTTGGTCCGTAGCCTTGTATGCTATGGCATTTCAAGTGCTCATCCAAATGCTTCTTGAATGTTGTGAGGGTTCCTGCCTCCACAACCCTTTCAGACAGTGAGTTCCAGACTCCAACCACCCGCTGGGTGAAAAAGTTCTTTCTCAAATCCCCTCTAAACCTCCCGCCTTTTACCTTGAATCTATGTCCCCTTGTTATAGAACCCTCAACGAAGGGAAAAAGCTCCTTAGTATCCATCCTATCTGTGCCCCTCATAATTTTGTACACCTCAATCATGTCCCCCCTCAGCCTCCTCTGCTCCAAGGAGAACAAACCCAATCTTCCCAGTCTCTCTTCATAGCTGAAGCGCTCCAGCCCTGGTAACATCCTGGTGAATCTCCTCTGCACCCTCTCCAAAGCGATCACATCCTTCCTGTAGTGTGGCGACCAGAACTGCACACAGTACTCCTGCTGTGGCCTAACCAGTGTTTTATACAGCTCCATCATAACCTCCTTGCTCTTATATTCTATGCCTCGGCTAATAAAGGCAAGTATCCCATATGCCTTCTTTACCACCTTATCTACCTGTTCCGCCGCCTTCAGGGATCTGTGAACTTGCACACCAAGATCCCTCTGACCCTCTGTCTTGCCTAGGGTCCTCCCATTCATTGTGTATTCCCTTGCCTTGTTAGTCACTCCAAAGTGCATCACCTCGCACTTTTCCGGGTTAAATTCCATTTGCCACTGTTCCGCCCATCTGACCAACCCATCTATATCGTCCTGCAGACTGAGGCTATCCTCCTCGCTATTTACCACCCTACCAATCTTTGTATCATCAGCGAACTTACTGATCATACCTTTTACATTCATATCCAAGTCATTAATGTAGACCACAAACAGCAAGGGACCCAGCACCGATCCCTGTGGTACCCCACTGGCCACAGGCTTCCAGTCACAAAAACAACCTTCGACCATCACCCTCTGCCTTCTGCCACTAAGCCAGTTTTGTATCCAAAGTGCCAAGGCACCCTGGATTCCATGGGCTCGTACCTTCTTGACCAGTCTCCTGTGGGGGACTTTATCGAAGGCCTTACTGAAATCCATGTATACCACATCCACTGCGTTACCCTCATCCACACGCCTAGTCACCCCCTCAAAAAATTCAATCAATCAATTCGCGCCAGATAAGTGCCAGGCAATGACCATCTCCAACAAGAGAGAGTCTAACCACCTCCCCTTGACATTCAACGGCATTACCATCGCCGAATCCCCCACCATCAACATCCTGGGGGTCACCATTGACCAGAAACTGAACTGGACCAGCCATATAAATACTGTGGCTACGAGAGCAGGTCAGAGGCTGGGTATTCTGCGGCGAGTGACTCACCTCCTGACTCCCCAAAGCCTTTCCACCATCTACAAGGCACAAGTCAGGAGTGTGATGGAATACTCTCCACTTGCCTGGATGAGTGCAGCTCCAACAACACTCAAGAAGCTCGACACCATCCAAGATAAAGCAGCCCGCTTGATTGGCACCCCATCCACCACCCTAAACATTCACTCCCTTCACCACCGGCGCACTGTGGCTGCAGTGTGCACCATCCACAGGATGCACTGCAGCAACTCGCCAAGGCTTCTTCGACAGCACCTCCCAAACCCGCGACCTCGACCACCTAGAAGGACAAGAGCAGCAGGCGCATGGGAACAACACCACCTGCACGTTCCCCTCCAAGTCACACACCATCCCGACTTGGAAATATATCGCCGTTCCTTCATTGTCGCTGGGTCAAAATCCTGGAACTCCCTTCCTAACAGCACTGTGGGAGAACCGTCACCACACGGACTGCAGCAGTTCAAGGCGGCGGCTCACCACCACCTTCTCGAGGGCAATTAGGGATGGGCAATAAATGCTGGCCTCGCCAGCGACGCCCCCATCCCGTGAACGAATAAAAAAAAAAGGATGGCATGAATGTTACCTTCAGAACCCTACTCCATTTCTCATCTTCAATGAACAGAGAGATATCAAAAGTGACCGTTTTCTTTGCTGATAACACCAGCCTCCCAATTTGCAAGACAAGTGGCACCGAGGTCAATGGAGGCAAATAAAGAACTGAATAGCATGCAGGTAAATAGTGTCCCACGTTCAGTGTTGAGAAGACCAAGTCAATAACTGTTGACAAAGATTGGCATTTATTGCCTACCCACACTATTTTCAGACTTTACTCATCAGACTTTTGATTTTGTTGTTACAAGCATTAAAAATGAAACAAATGTTGGATCTATTTTATATTTACGTGCTCAACTCAGAATACCGTGGAGACTTGGTTGGTATGTTGGTAGCTGGTGTAGGATCCCTGTAGTCTATGGACATTTCACAGGCTGTAGGTTTTGTTAATAAGATGCTGAGGTTGCAAACAGTCACTTTAACCTGAGACACTGGCTGAGGAGGGGGTTGGAATCAGTGGTGGGGATACGGAGTTTGTGGCTGGGGCCAAAGACAATGGGTTCAGTCTTCCCAATGTTTAACTGGAGGAAATTGTGATTCATCCAGGTCTGGATGTCAGTTAAGCAGGCTGACAACACAGACAATAAATGCCTTCAGAGATAGAATCAGTGAAAGTTACGGCACAGAAGGAGGCCATTTGGCTCATTGTGTCCGTGCCTGCCAAAAAAGAGCTATCCAGCTTAATCCCACTTTCCAGCACTTGGTCCGTAGCCCTGTAGGTTACGGCACTTCAAGTGCACACCCAAGTACTTTTTAAATGAGTTGAGGGTTTCTGCCTCTACCACCCTTTCAGGCAGTGAGTTCCAGACCCCCACCACCCTCTGGGTGAAAAAAATTCTCCTTAGCTCCTGTCTAATCCTTCTACCAATTACTTTAAATTTATGCCCCCTGGTCACTGACCCCCCTGCTAAGGGAAATAGGGCCTCCCTATACACTCCATCTAGTCCCGTCATAATTTGATATACCTCAATTAAATCTCTCCTCAGCCTCCTTTGTTCCAAAAACCCCCCCCAGTCTATCCAGTCTTTTCTCGAAGCTAAAATTCTCCAGCCCTGGCAACATCCTTGTAAATCTCCTCTGTACCCTCTCTAGTGAAATCACATCTTTCCTGTAATGTGGTGACCAGAACTGTACACAGTACTCAAGCTGTGGCCTAACCAATGTTTTATACAGTTCTAGCAAAACCTCCCTGCTCTTATATTCTATGCCTCGGCTAATAAAGGAAAGTATCCCATATGCCTTTTTAATCACCTTATCTACCTGTGCTGCTACCTTCAAGGTCCCTTTGTTCCTCTACATCTCTCAGTAGCCTTCCATTTATTGTGTACTCCCTTGTCTTGTTTGCCCTCCCCAAATGCATCACCTCACACTTCTCTGGATTGAATTCCATTTGCCACTTTTCTGCCCACCTGACCAGTCCATTGATATCTTCCAGCAGTCTACAGCTTTCCTCCTCACTATCAACCACACGGCCAATTTTTGTATGATCTGCAAACTTCTTGATCAAGTCCCCCAACATTGAAGTCCAAATCATTAATATACACCACAAAAAGGGACCTAGTACTGAGCGTGGCTGCACCCGACTGGAAACAGCCTTCCAGTCGCAAAAACACCTGTCAACCATTACCCTTTGCTTCCTGCCAATGAGCCAATTTTGGATCCAACTTGCCACTTTCCCTTGGATCCCATGGGCTTTTACTTTTTTGACTAGTTTACCATGTGGGACCTTGTCAAAAGTCTTGCTAAAATCCATGTAGACTACATCAAATATGTTACCCTTCGACCCTCCTTGTTACCTGCTCAAAAAATTCAATCAAGTTGGTCAGACATGACCTTCCCTTAACAAATCCATGCTGACTGCCATTGATTAACTTGTGCCTTTCTAAATGACGATTTATGCTGTCCCTCAGAATCGGTTCCAATAATTTGCGCACCACCAAGGTTAGACTGACTGGCCTATAATTACTCGGTCTATCTCTTTCTCCATTTTTAAACAATGGTACAATGTTAGAAGTCCTCCAATCCTCCGGCACCACACCTGTAGCCAGGGAGGATTGGAAAATGATGGTCAGAGCCTCCGCTATTTCCTCCCTTGCTTCTCTTAGCAGCCTGGGATACATTTCATCCAGGCCTGGTGATTTATCTACTTTCAAAGATGCTAAACCCCTTAATACTTCCTCTCTCACTAATGTTTATCCCATCCAATATTTCACACTCCTCCTCCTTCACTACAAAAGAGAGAGACGATGTAGAGATTGTAAAGGCAGATACAAAGTATTCATTAAGAGCCATACCCACATCTTCCGCCTCCACACATAGATTACCTTTTTAGTCTCCAATAGGCCCAAAATAGATGCCAAAAAAAGAATTTGGAAATCTTGAGCAAACTTTGTCACCATGAAAACTCATAACAGATCACTACTGCATCACATATGCGTGACATAATAATACATTATGTAATTGCATTGTTCATCTAAAAACAAAAAGTTTGCCAGACACTTGTCCTTCAAAACCAGCAGCTTTCAATAAATCAGTACAAAGGAGTCCTGGGGGACAAAAAAAAGGAAGACTTGCATTTATGTAATGCATTTTATGACCTCAGGACATATAAATGCACTTGACAGCCAATGAACTATCTTTGAAGTACAGTCACTGCTGTAACACAGGAAATACAGCAGTCAATTTGCACACTGCAAGTTCCCACAAACAGAAATGAAATAAATGACCAGATCATCTGTTTTTGATGTTGGTTGAGGGATAAATATTGGCCAGGACACTAAGAACTCCCCTGCTCTGTGCCTTGGGATCTTTTACCTCCACCTGAGAGGGCAGACAGGGCTTCTGTTTAACCTCATCCAAAAGACAGCACCTCTGACACTGCAGCACTCCCTCAGTACTGTACTGAAGTGTCAGCCTAGAACACGTCTTGAATGCACAACCTACTGACTCAGAGGCGAGTCACTGCAACTGAGTCACAACTATACCAAGATTATTTCCCATCAAAACACTGATTGTGTTGCAACTGCGAGTCTCGCCGCAAGGTAAATGGATTAATTGCGTTCCTTTCTATTGAAGATAAGACCCGCTCAGTTATACCCACCCCAGCTCTTACCCAGCCCGGAGGTGGTTATGGATGATCGGAGGAGACGTGCTGCCGACGAGCAGGTGCACATCACCACGATGCAGGACATTTTTTTCCCCCCAGCGCTTCTCTCTCTTCTTCTTCTTCTTCTTCCTCACAGCCGAGGCCCAAGCGTCTTCCCACAGGCTTCGCAAGGCCGGAATCCCGTCAAATCACCCCCCCCGGCCCCCAACGACACTCCGTGGGAGAGGGGGTGGGGGAAAAAAAAAAAGAGAACGGTGGCGAAAAGTTGCGGGACCAGGATTCAGACTGAACGATCGGGATCAGGAACCAAAAAAAAAATTAAATAAAAAAAAAACTTCCAACAAACAGATCAACGACAAAAAAAAAAGGCTCAAGATCCACTCCAGCGCGGCCCAGCGTCGCTAACGCACAGTTGCAGCCACCGGAAGGAATCACTTCTGGGTCAGAACTTCCTGTTTGTGCACTTGGGCCGTTAGGGAGGAGAAGGCTGGCGCGCGCCCTGCAGGCGACATGGTGGATGGGCAAATGGTGGAAATGATAGCCAGACACATCGGGAACCCACCCAGTCACACACCGCTGGGTTTCCTATTTGCAGGGATACGTCGAACTAGGTACATTTTAAAAACAAAAACAAAAAAAAATTTTTTTTTTTTTACAAACGAGGTGAAGGCTGGGGATTGTGAGATTCGAGGAGCCAAGCAACTCGCATCCAACTAAACAAGTTTTTTTTTTCAAACTTTAATGTACTCTGCGAGTATTGATACGCTCTCATTGAGTCTTCGGCCACCTGTCGGCATTGATACCACATTAACTAAATGAATTAACTGCCACATTTTTTAAAAAATTGGGATAGACCCTAGAGTTTTATATTAACCGTTGGCTATTAATAACGCGGCCCCCTGCATCATCGGTCCTGTCACAAAGACTGTTGACACCGCAGTGACCCCCGCCTCCCTTGAGGTTAAGGCCAGAAACCGTAATTGTCACCTTTTATTAATAATGTCCTCCTTCTGGGGAGTTGTTTGTAGCTGTTCTGGTATCATTGGGTGCCAACCTGTGGAGCCAGAACAAAACAGGGCATAATCCCAGGGAGCCCTGTTTAACTTTGAAATACAGCATCAGCTGCCCACTCCTGTAAGGTTACCTCTGCAGTCCCCCCCTCCAAGGATCTATCCTTGGCTCCCTTCTGTTTTCTCATCTACAGGCTGCCCCTCCACGACATCATCCGAAAACACGTAGTCAGGTTCCAAATGTACATTGACGACACGCAACTCTACCTCCACCACCTGTCTCGAACCCTGCACTGCCTTTGTGTTGTCAGGCTGCTTGTCCAACATCCAGTACCAGATGAGCAGAAATTTACTCCAATTAAACATTGGGAAGACCAAAGCCATTGTCTTCACTCCCTGCCCCCTCCCACCCCGCCACAAACTCTGTTCTCTACTACTGATTCCATCCCCTTCCCTGGCCATTGTCTCAGGCTGAACCAGACTGTTTGCAACCTCAGCGTCCTATTTGACCCCGAGCTCAGCTTCTGACCCCATATCCTCTCCATCACTAAGACCAACCACTTCCACCTCCGTAATGTCACCTGTCTCCACCCCTGCCTCTGCCCATCTGCTGCTGAAACCCTCATCCATGCTTTTGTTACCTCCAGATTAAACTATTGATATGCTGTCCTGGCCAGCCTCCATCTTCCACCCTCCATAAACTTAAGCTCATCCAAAACTCCACTGCCTGTATCCTAACTCGCACCAAATCCCATTCACCCATCACCCCTGTGCTCGCTGACCTCCATTAGCTCCCAGTCCAGAAAATTTAAAATTCTCATCCTTGTGTTCAAATTCCTCCATGGTCTCACCCCTCCCCTCTTTAACTTCCTGCAACCCTCCAAGAACGCTACGTTCCTCCAATTATGGCCTCTTGTGCATCTCTGACTTCCTTCGCCTCACCATTGGTGGTTGTGCCTTCAGTCATTTGGCCCTAAGTTCTGGAATTGCCTCCATAGACCTCTCCGCCTCTCCTCCTTTAAGATGCTCCTTGAAACCTATGTTTTGACCAAGCTTTTGACCAACCTGTCCTTATGTCTCTTTCTTCGGCTCGTGTCAATATTGTTTTGTCTGATTAGGTTCCTGCGAAGTGCCTAGGACACCGGGAGAAGTCCCCTGCTCGTCTTCAAAATAATGCCATGGGATCTTTTACGTCCACCTGAGAGGGCAGGCGGATCCTCGGTTTAGTGTCTCATCCGAAAAATGACACCTCTAACAGTGCAGCACTCCCTCAGTACTGCACTGGAGCGGAGAGTTCAATGGGTATTGAGAGGCTGGAGGAGGTTGCAGAGAAAGGAAGTAGCAAGACCACGGAGGGATTTAAACACAGGATAAGGAGAATTTATAAATTTAAGGCGCTGGCACGGGGAGTGAGAACCAATATAGCTCAGTAACGATGGCAGTGATGGGCAAGCGAGACTTGATACGGGTTAGGATACAAGCAGCAGAGTTAGTGAGCTGAAGTTCATGGAGGATGGAGTGGAGAAGGCCAACAGTTAATCATTGGAGGTAATTTAGTGGATTTCAGTTGCAGGTCGGCTGAGGTAGGAATGGAAATAAGGCGATGTTACAAAGTTGGAATTGGGCAATCTTTGTGATGGAGAGGGTTTGGAGGCTCAGCTCAGGATCAAACAGGACACGAAGGTTGTGAGTAGTCTGGGTCGACATGAAACAGTGGCTGCTGAGTGGTATGGTATCGGTGGCGAGGATATGGCGTTTGTGATGGGGCTGATGTCAGTGGCTTTGGTCCAATGGAAGAAATTACAGCTCATCCAGGACTGGATGTTGGACAAGTGGCCTGACAGCACAAATATAATAGAGGGGTTAAGAGAGGTGGAGAGAGCTAGAGCTAGGTGCAATACATGTGATGCCTAGGGACATCATGTGATCCTTGGGTGATTCCAGAGGGTGACACTGCAGGGGGCAGGGAAGAGAAGCGATTGGATTACTCTTGCTATGATGGGATAGCTAAGAGTGAAACCAAGCAAAAGCAGTTCCACAGTGGTGGAAAATAGAGGACAGGTATTGGAGGAGGATGGCATGATCAACCATGTTGAAGGAGGATGAAGAGGGATTGTGCACCATGATCACAGTCAAAGACAGTATCGTTTGTGACTTTGGTTGGGGATATTTCAGTGCTGTGGGAGGGGTGGAAACCTGATTGGAGGGATTTAAACAGGGAGTTACTGGTGAGATGGGCACAGATCTGGGAGGTGACAACATGTTCAACTACCTTAGAGAGGAAAGGAAGCCTGGAGCTGGGATGTTAATTGGTGAGGACAGAGGGATCGAGAGTGGATTTTGTGAGGTATGGGGTGATGGCAATTTTGAAAGGGAGTGAACCATTTACAATATTAGCTAGTATGGAGCTTAGTTAGGGAGGTTGGGTAGTAAGGATTTTAGTGGGAATGGGGGTTAAGGGATCAGGATGTAGATTTCATGGATGCAATTACATAGAATTACATAGAACGTACAGCACAGAAACAGGCCATTTGGCACAACTGGTCCATGCCGGTGTTTATGCTCATACGAGCCTCCTCCCACCCCTCTTCATCTAATCCTATCAGCAGTACCTTCTCGCTTGCAAAGGGCACTGAGAGAGATGTTGAAGAAACTAGAGGGAGTGGGAGGTTCCGGGATAGAGTAGGAGAGGGATTGGAAGAGATTTGGCTTAGTGATCAAGGGGAAGAGGGAAGCAGCAGAGGCAGTTGAAAAGATGACTGCTATCTCGGTGATGAAGAAATCCATAAGTTATCTCACACATTTTGTTAGAGGTGAGGGCAAAGGGATTAGGGAGAGGGGTTTAAGGAGGTGGTTGGTCATAGAAAAAAGTACAGTGGGGTTATCTTTGCCCTCGAGGATGATCCTAGAGCAGTGGTCAGTTTTAGCAGAGGGTAGTGAGGCCTGATACGAGTTTGACGTGGTCCAGCCAGATCTGCTGATGGATAGCTAAGCCAGTTATGCACTCGACTTGCTTAAGTTTTCACCCCTTGGACTTGAGGGAGCAAACATGGAGGCCATACCAGGAGGAATGGGAGACAGTGAAGGTTCTGTTGGGGGCCAAGGGCATCGGAGATGGAGGTGAGCAAGTGGGTAACCAAATCAATAGCTGCAGCATTTTTGTAGCAAATGGAAGAGGCTAGGCAGTTGGCAGTTTTGAGTTAGGAGTAAATGGTTGAGCCATATTGACCAACAACAACAACTTGTATTATATAGCGCCTTTAACATAGTAAAACGTCCCAAGGCACTTCACAGGAGCGTTATCAAACAAAAGTTGACACCGAGCCGCATAAGGAGGTATTAGATGAGGTGAGGTAGGTTTTAGAGTGTCTTAAAGGAGGAAAGAGAGGCAGAGAGGTTTAGGGAGGGAATTCCAGAGCTTAGGGCCTACGCAGCTGAAGGTACGTCCGCCAATGGTGGAGCAATGAAAATCAGGGATGTGCAAGAAGCCAGAATTGGAGGACTGCAGAGATCTCAAAGGGTTGCAGGGCTGGAGAAGGTTACAGAGATAGGGAAGGGTGAGGCCTTGAAAGGGTTTGAAAACAAAGATGAGAATTTTAAAATTGAGGCATTGCCGGACTGCCAGTGTAGGCCAGCGAGCACAGGTGTGATGGGTGAACAGGACTTGGTGCGAGTTAGGATATGGGAGGATCCCAGGTTTGATCGCCACTCTATGCTGAGTTAGCTGATCTCAGCTGTAGTGCTGATAAAGATGGCCACAGTGCCTCTGGGTTGGGGGGAAAGTTGGTAAGAGTAGCAGGAGAGCGGAGGAGAGGAAATGGGTGAACCTAAAGTTACAAAGAAAAAGGTTGGAGACTGCTAGCCAGAAGAAACTTTGCCTCGTAACATAGAGGATTCCTTACTTCATTGAGTGTCCTGTTTTTTTACAGTTCCGCCAACATCCACAACCACTCCGCTTGGATGAGGACAGAACTAACAAAGAATGGATGGTAGGAAAGATTTCAAAATTACACAGGAAACCATTTCAACTTTTTGGGGAAAAAAACACACCAAATCTGTGAGCCATGAAAATAGGAAAGAACTTCATAATGTGTATATATTAGATTGTATTGGAGTAATTTTAAAATCATAATTATCTCAGGATTCTGACCGTGGTGTTATAATTGATAATTGACCACATTGATATAATTTACCAACTAGATTAAATTATTTTTTATTGAGCACATAATCTAGGCTGATGCTTCAGTGCAGTACCGAGGGAGTACTGCACTGTCGAAGAAGCCGTCTTGCAGATGAACTGTTAAACCGAGGCCTCGTCTGCAGCGAATGTAAAAGACACCATAGCACTATTTTGAAGAAGAGCAGGGGAATTCTCCCTGGTGTCCTGGCCAATATTTATCCCTCGTCCAACATCACTAAAAAAATGTCAGGTCATTATCACATTGCTGTTTGTGGGAGCTTGCAGTGTGCAAATTGGCTGCTGCGTTTCCTACATTACAACAGTGACTATACTTCAAAAGTACTTAATTGGCTGTAAAGCGCATTGGGACATCCTCAGGTAGTGAAAGGCACTATATAAATGCATTTCTTTCTTTCTGTTAATAACCATTGTCTACTTAAATTTACAATTTAATTCGCTGGCAAGGCCAACATTTATTGCCAATCCCTTGTTGCCCTTGAGAAGGTGGTGGTGAGCCGCCTTCTTGAAATGTTGCAGTCTGTGTGGTGAAGGTACTCCCACAATGCTGTTAGGTAGGGAATTCCAGGATTTTGACCCAGCGACGATGAAGGATATATGTCCAAGTCAGGATGGTGTGTGACTTGGAGGGGAATGTGGAGGTGATGGTGTTCCCATGCGCCTACTGCCCTTGTCCTTCGAGGTGGTAGAGGACACAGGTGTGGGAGATGCTGTCGAAGAAGCCTTGGTGAGTTGCTGCAGTGCATCCTGTAGATGGTACACACTGCAGGCACGGTGGTGGAGGGAGTGGATGTTTAAGGTGGTGAATGGGCTGCCAATCAAATGGACTGCTTTGTCCTGGAAGGTGTTGAGCTTCTTGAGTGTTGTTATAGCTGTACCCATCCAGGCAAGTGGAGAGTATTCCAGCATACTCCTGACTTGTGCCATGTAGACAGTGGAGAGGCTTTGAGGAGTCAGGAGGTGAGCCACAGAGTACCCAGCCTCTGACCTGCTGTAGTAGCCACGGCATTTATGTGGCTAGTCCAGTTGACTTTCTGGTCAATGGTGACCCCCCAAGATCTTGATGGCAGGGGATTCGGCGATGGTGATGCCATTGAACATCATGGGGAGGTGGTCATTGCCTGGCATTTGTGTGGTGCGAATGTTACTTGCCACTTATCAGCCCAAGCCTGGATGTTATCCAGGTCTTGCTGCATGCTGGCATGGACTGCTTCATTATCTGAGGAATTGCAAATGGAATGGAACACTATGCAATCATCGGCGAACAGCCCCACTTCTGACCTGATGATAGAGGGAAGTTCATTGATAAAGCAACTGAAGATAGTTGAGCCGAAGATACTGCCCTGAAGAACTCCTCCAACGATGCACTGGGGCTGAGATGATTGGCTTCCAACAATCACAACCATCTTTCTTTGTGCCAGGTATGACTCCATCCACTGGACAGTTTTCCCCCGATCCTCATTTACTTCAGTTTTATGAGAGCTCCTTGGTGCTACAATTGGTCAAACGTGTTATAAGTTGGATAGCCAGGTGGTGAAGAATAGAACACTAGGGCCTAGTTTTCATTTGCTTCCAAGCCTTTATACACAGAGCTCCACCTTACCACCATTACCACACCGTAAATCAGCTCTCTTATAAATGGATACAAGAGCGTTCCCAATTGTTACCACCACCTGAATACAATTAACACTAATTGATATAAATCACATGGATACAGACTGCCTTAATGTCAAGGGCAGTTACTCTCACCTCATCTCTGGAATTCTGCTCATTTGTCCATATTTGGACCAAGGCTGCAATGAGCTCTGGAGCCGAGTGGTCCTGACTGAACCCAAACTGAATATTAGTGAGCAGGTTATTGGTGATTAAGTGCCGCTTGAAAGCACTGTCGATGAATCCGTCCATCACTTCTGATGATTTAGCATGTATAAAGCATTGCAATATTTGCACATCTTTGGATAATCAGATAATGGCATGTCTTTTTAATTGTCTACCCTTTGTAATCAATAAACTGCTTCATAAAGACGATTTGGACTTAGTGTGTGTGTTTTAGGCCCCCCTATTATAAGAAGGGGGGTTAGGGTGTGTTTTATTTCCAACAAATCAAAAATTCAAAATATGTGACAAATAATAATTTTATTATATCGATCCAGGATGCACTCCAGTCCCTGTGGTGCCTACCGGTCGCGGAAAGCCTCAAGCGTACCGGCGGACATTGCGTGCTCCCTCTCCAGGTCCACCTGGGCGCGGAGAATGCCGCGGAAGAGAGGTGGACAGTTGAAGCGACTGCCCCCACGGGCCGCGTCTAACCCGGACCTGTGGATAGCAACCTTGGACAGGCCCAGGAGCAGACCCACGAGGACGTTCCCTGACTTGCCCGCCGCCCCTCCTCACTGGGTGGCCAAAGATCAGGAGCAAGGGACTGAAGTGCAGCCAGAACTTGAGGAGCAGCCCCCTTAAATAGTGGATCAGGGGCTGCAGCCTCCCCCCGCCCTGTGAATAAATGAAACACGGACTCATCCAGGCCGCAGAAATTGCAGGCGGCCTGGGAGTTTGTGAAATGGCTTAACAGCCTGTTTGTAGGGATTGCTCCGTGCAACACTCTCCACCCCAGATCCCCAATGGCGATTTCGACTTTGCTTTAGGAAGGTACAGCACAGTTCATTGCCTACAGACTTCCGGAGTGTTAACTCACACATACATAACAACAACAACTTGCATTTATATAGCACCTTTAACGTAGCAAAACATCTCAAGGCGCTTCACAGGAGCGTTCTCAAACAAAATTTGACCCCGAGCCACATAACAAGATATTAGGACAAGTGACCAAAAGCTTGGTCAAAGAGGTAGGTTTTAAGGAGCATCTTAAAGGAGGAGAGAGAGTAGAGAGGTGGAGAGGTTTAGGGCGGGAATTTCAGAACTTAGGGCCTAGGCAGCTGAAGGCACGGCTGCCAATGGTGGGGCGATGGAAATCGGGGATGTGCAATAAGACAAAATTTGGCTTAAATAACCTCATCACGAGTAATGGTTACATTACAGGGCTGTGCAAACAGAGATGTAGCGAGCTCTCTGTAAAGAAAGATACCTGCAGTCCATTAAAGCAACAAAACTGTCTAAAATATATTATATTATTCAGTCTATCCTTTGGACAGAGTGAGCTTCACTGCACCCAGAATTTACCAGGTTCATGCTGTGTAACAGAGTGCTAAGCAACACTAGTTTTAGAAGTTCCATTTCTTCTCCGATATCTCGAACCGGGATTGGAGAAATTAATTAATTTTCAAGAAGTGAATGGGATTCCCTGATAGATCATAAATCAGGTGAGACAAACACATTTATTTTTGCAATTGCAGAGACCAGTGTCTGGCTGGTGAGAATAAGTATCTGAAGTTTGTAGAACAAGGACAACTGAGCAAAATTGACATGGAGGGAGGGAGAACAAGAGATTAGGTAAGAAATTAAAACTGGGATTAGATTGGACCAAAACCAGAAATAGTTACATTTGTTTGCAAAACAATTATTGGTTGCACTTTTGACTGAATTTGTTCCATATGTAGCTTTTTAACAGGTACAGATAATTTGCACCGTGTGGTGCTATTCAAACCCTACTTCGAACAGTATCAATGCAAAACATAACTTTGGGAAAGTATTAAGTAATTTCAGGTGTGAAGAGTCAAAATATTTTCCAATTTGGGACATTATAATTTCTCAAACAGCATGGAATGGTAATGTTGACAGTAAATGTGCGTCTCACATAAAACTAAAAAATGCGTACGAGATATTGACAATTTGAACAATGAGCCATGCATGCAGATAGAATTCCCTTTGGTATAGAGATATCCATTGGCTGTGCTGCTTATGATTCACCAATATTCCGAGTGGTGACATATTCAAATCACTTTTCCAGTAAATTTGCCACTGGGGGATCAGGGCACAACGATCTAACTTAATCCATTTGTCACCAATATTGCCATTGCAGGAAATTCTGGGCCATATACATTGGGACGAATCTTGCTGGAAAAATAATGGCGTGTTAACGACGCACGCTGTTATTAATGCGCAAATCGGCCAGCAAGTTCTGGGGAATTATGAGATATGCCGTGAGTTGCGAATCTCCAGAACTTGCTGGTTAATTTATGACGCTCCACCTTTTGCTTCGCACAAGCAGCATCTCATCCTTATCTCTGTTATTTTTAAGAACTTGCAAGATTTGCACATTAATTGCCCAAGTTAAGCATAAGTACCTTTTTAACAATGTGATAATTATTAATGCAATGCCAGTCAACCTCACTGCCCCAGAAAGGGAACAATTAAACTATTCCTGCATGTAGTAAATTGTTAAGAGATTTTAAAAATGTAGTTTAATTAACACATCTTACACTCTCACCCTGAATGTGTTGACTTTAAATTACTGCAGTGCCTTACAAATAAAAACACCCTTTTAATGGCTTGTTTCTGTTTTGTACATTCTATGTAATGCATGTAATTATTTCTCATATATACAGCTCAACAATGTTTGGGCACAACCACATTCCTTTTGCTATCAAGTACTCTGTGTGTGGCGTATCTATATGCTGGGTTCATTACCAAAACTTTCATTTACTGGTAAAATAAAAAGGAAATGCTGGAAATACACTGCGGGTCAGTCAGTCAATCAGCATTTGAAAAGAGATAATGAGACGTCATGGAAAACTCCCTGCCTCATGTCGATTGCTTACAAAAATGCATGTCGATTGGGAGATCTACTCCTGGAGGCAGAGGGCATATAGCCGAGGTACTAAATGAGTACTTTGCATCTATCTTTACCAAGTAAGAAGATGCTGCCAGAGTCTCAGTAAAGGAAGATGTAGTTGAGATACTGGTTGGGCTAAAAATTGATAGAGGTACTAGAAAGGCTAGCTGTACTTAAAGTAGATAAGTTACCTGGTCCGGATGGGATGCATCCTAGGTTTCTGAGAGAAGTAAGGGTGGAAATTGCGGAGGTACTGGCTATAATCTCCTAAACATCCTTAGATACGGGGGTGGTGCTAGAGGACTGGAGAATTGCAAATTTTACACCCTTGTTCAAAAAAGGGTGTAAGGATAAACCCAGCAACTATAGGCCAGTCAGTTTAACCTTGGTGGTGGGGAAACTTTTAGAAATGCTAATCCGGGACAGCATTAACAGTCACTTGGACAAGTGTGGATTGATTAAGGAAAGCCAGCACGGATTTGTTAAAGGCAAATGTTGGGCCGAAGGGCCTGTTTCCATGTTGTAAACTTCTATGATTCTATAAATCATGGTTAACTGATAGAGTTTTTTGATGAGGTAACAGAGAGGGTAGATGAGGGCAATATAGTTGATGTGGTGTATATGAACTTTCAAAAGGCATTTGATAAAGTGCCGCATGGTAGGCTTGTCATCAAGATTGTGGCCCATGGAATAAAGGGGGCAGTAGCAACGTGGATACAGAATTGGCTACGGGACAGGAAACAGAGAGTAGTGGTGAACGTATTGGTGGTATATCGGACTGGAGGGAGGTGTACAGTGGTGTTCCCTGGGGTCGGTGTTAGGACCACTATTTTTCTTGATATATATTAATGACTTGGACTTGGGTGTACAGGGCACAATTTCAAAATTTGGAGATAACACGAAACTTGGAAGGGTAGTAAACAGTGAAGAGGACAGTGATAGACTTCAAGAGGATATAGACAGGTGGTGGCATTGGTGGACACGTAGCAGATGAAATTTAATGCAGAAAAATGCAAAATTATACATTTCAGTAGGAAGAATGAGGAGTGGCAATATAAACTAGAGGGCACAACTCTAAAAAGGGCATAGGAACAGAGAGATCTGGGAGTATATGTACACAAATCGTTGAAAGTGGCAGGGCAAGTTGAGAAAGCGGTTAAAAAAGCATTCAGGTTCCTGGGCTTCGTTCACCTGAGGAAGGAGGTAGCCTCCGAAAGCTTGTGAATTTAAAATAAAATTGCTGGACTATAACTTGGTGTTGTAAAATTGTTTACAATTGATAAATAGAGGCATAGAGTACAAAAGTCATGATGAACCTTTATAAAACACTGGTTTGGCTACAACTGGAGTATTGTGTCCCGTTCTGGGCACCGCACTTCTGTAAGATATGAAGGCCGAGAGAGGGTGCGGAAGAGATTTACTCGAATGATTCCAGGGACGAGGGACTTTCGTTACGTGGATAGACTGGAGAAGCTGGGGTTGTTCTCCTTGGAACAGAGAAGGTTGCGAGGAGATTTGATAGAGCTATTCAAAATCATGAAGGGTCTGGACAGAGTAGATAGAGAGAAACTGTTCCCATTGGCGGAAGGGTCAAGTACAAGAGTGCATAGATTTAAAGTGATTGGCAAAAGAACCAAAGGTAACAAGAGGAATAACTTTTTTTTTTACACAGCGAGTGGTTCGGATCTGGAATGGGCTACCCGAGGGGGTGACGGAGCCAGATTCAATCATGGCCTTCAAAAGGGAACTGGAAAGTAAAAGAAAATTGCAGGGGGTACGGGGATGGGACTGGAGGAGTGGGACTCGCTGGATCGCTCTTGCATGGAGCCCGCGCGGACTCGACAGACCCAATTGCCTCCTTGCCGTGCTGTAATCTTTTGTACGGTTGTCGCGAGATTTTCTGGTTGGGGAGGGTGGAGTGGTGCGCGGGGCTTCGCGGAACGGCTCGTGTGAGTGAAAGGTCCCGTGTCAGCGAGCTCGGCGGATTCGGAGCACAATTTCAAGGCGAACGTAATGGAAGAGATCAAAGACGAGCCGCAGGAGGTTCAGAATGCCGAAAACACTCAGCACGAAGAAAACGAGACGCCGGATAAAACGTAACGCATCTCCTTTCCCTGTGTTTTAGTGCCTGAGCCTTTTAACCTGTCGCGGTTCAGCGTGCGAGTGAGTACGGCCTGCGGTTGAGGCCGCAGGCGAACCACCGATCTTTGCCCTCGGGGCCGCTGCGTTCCCGTCCTTTATTTCAGTTTCAAGCTTCGCTATTAAATTAGTGCACCCTTTGCTTCCACCCCCTCGTTTTCTGTTGTTTGATTTTTTTTTTTCCGGAGCCCCAAAACTTCCTGTAGGCCGAGGAGCCGGCATTTCCACATTCCCCTCCCCCAGTTGCCCTCAGGCAGGTATAATCGCTTTGTCGTCCGCGCTTGATCCAAATTTGCATTACAACATGGTGTCCTGTAGTCTTTCGACGGAAAAAAATAGGTTTCGACCACACGTTTATTTTTCGTGCTGCAGTTACAAGACTGCAGCACGTTATAGTGTAGCCTATGTTCGGCATTTATCTTTTGTTTTCCCGCTTGATGGAAATGTCGATTACGGTACTTAAATGCGAATCGTGTTTCCAGCTCTTGAGGGCGGGGGATGGGGGTTGTTTTATTTATACCCTTGGGACCAACCATTCGTCGTATAAAAATGATCACTGGGACTTAAATGTACCCAGGTGCATTAGAGACTGCTTATTGCTGCAGTACTCTGTGTAGACTAGATATTCCACGGTCAGAATCTTAAATGTTTTCCGTTTATTCTCGAGTCCGTGGTCTAATTGTTTCCCTCTTATTCTCGAGTAGTACCTTTGTTTTCAGTATGTTGGGGGAAATTGCTGTAATTGTTGCGTCATTGTATGGCTAACAAAGAAGATGCACACCTAAACCCCCCTTATAAAAGGGGGGCCTAAAAACACACAAAGAAAAAAAATGCACACGTGGTACTTTGAGCGTTTTATACATTTGAATGCAATCATTTAAAATATAAAACTGCATCAGAAATGTAACATTCCGTCTGCGTGTATAAAGCCGCTTTTACAGTAAAATTGTTGGTAGAAAAAAAGTCTCCAAGGTTGAATGTGGAAGAGACCCCACTGCTACTGAAGTGCAAATGCAAGGGCTATCTGTCTTGTACTTACAAGAATACAGGTAGCTTTTACCTAATAGCAGATTACTGCCAATGAGTTCAGCCGATATGGAGAACACCGTCTGTTGTCATTTGCACTCCAGCTTATGTGCCTTTTTAGTTGTTTTTCAACTAGTAAGTTAGTTCTTAATATTGAGATCCTGTTGCCAGCAAACTACTCATTAAATAATTATCTTTTATATTCTGTTACTTACAGATTTCTACTTTATTCAAAGTGATATTAAGCTTTTAAGCAGCTAAAGGTTTAATTCAAATACCAGCACCCTGCCAGAACAACCAATTTAATGTGGGTGAGCAGAGTAAGCTGCATCCTTCTGACCACCTGCTTCCTCAATCTGTTTCACAGTCTGGGACTGACAGAAAACCTATTGGATCAACACCATTTATGATTTTATATTAATAATGCATCATTGATGTGATATTCCTGGTACTGACGCCCATCTCTGGTGTCTAGGACCCAAATTTTCATGGGACCGAACAGCTGCTGTCAGAGGGCATGCAAAAGGTGACTTCATCCTATTGGCATCCCAGCAGCCCAAACTACAAAATGACAGTTTGATTCAGTTGGCAGCAATCTTCTGAGTCAGAAGGTTGTGGGTTCAAGCCCTATTCCAGGACTTGCACATACTCTAGGCTGCAGGAGTGCTGTATTGTCAGAGGTGTCATCCTTTTGGATGAGAGATCAAATTGAGGGTCCGTTTGCATGTTCAGGTGGGTATTGGAGATCCTGTGGTATTCGGAGAGCAGAGTTCTCTGTTCTGACCAACTCCTTGCAAGTTTTTCCACAACTTACCTTTTGTAAGGGTTCTGCCTGACTTACCTTCTGCTCTAACTTTATTTTTAAACTTGTATTTCAACCCTTTGCAAAAGTTTGCATTTTGTGTGGGCTGGCCTTTATAACCCGTGAGGTTCAACATTAAAGGTTCTCTTCCAAAGATAATGAGCACAACTTCCTGGACCTTGCTTCATGATTGGGGTTCCCATTGACAGGTATCATCTTGGTTACTTGCCCCTCACTTTTCAATCTTTGACTCGAACTGCATACAAAATTGCAGACAAAATCTGATCAGTGCCCTGTATAATAGCAGTACAGCATCTTTTGGTTAATATAATCCCCCTTCTGCTATGCAACAAGTACCTTTTTTTACAGCCAAACACTGGGTTAGCAGTTTTATGTATGTGCATCCTTCTCAATAAAAACAACTAATATTAAATACCAGCTTAATGTGTTTCTACTGTTTCTATTATCTCCCATAATAGATATAGAACAGTTTCTGTTAAGCTACTGAGTCAGATTTAAGGGTAGGGGTATGGCTTTAGCAATCTTAATGTAGCTCTCACCTGGAACAAAGGGAATAAATGACTGGTAAAGACATGTAACCCAAGGCCAGTTAGGGAGGACGAGGAATCGTGCAAGCAGGGGTAGGTCAGGAAGTTGACTCATTAATCACAAAACTGGTTCATGGTCTGGACTCCTTATGCTTTTTAGGGAATTCCATTATGCACGGAGCACTTTGAAGTAAAGTTTGTTTAACATTGTGTAAAGCTATATGTTTTTTTCACCAAAAGATCTGGTTGTTACTGGGTTGGAAGGTGCCAATATTTTGTTGGAGTTTTGAGACAGATGGGTCCTTTGAGAACGTTTGAGTAGTTTTGTGTGAAGTTTATGATGTATTTTTCTTTAACACCTAGTGAAGAGGAGGAGACTTCAAAAGAAGAGACTTCAAGTTTGAAGGACAAATCCATAGGAATCAAGAAGTCTAATAGATTTCATCCATATTTAAAAGAGAAGACGACAAATGGAGACAAGAAGGGTTATAACCGTAACCGAGTTTTTATTAGCAACATTCCATATGATACAAAGTGGCAAGTGATTAAAGACCTTATGCGAGAAAAAGGTAACTTATGGAAGCAGTTTTTCATACATGAATAACGATGCTTTCCAAAATAAATCCAAATTTGAACATCTTTTTAAAACTTTAGGGTTTAGTTTATTTTAATTTTACTAATGGCATGGTAAATGAAAACACAGAACTGAAAAGCAAGCATAAATAAAATTGAAGAAGCAAAACTTCTTGTTCTAAACATTGCTAATGACAATTCTATTTTGAGCTTTGAATTAGGCCGTGAAATATTTAGCCTTATGTGAAGCATCTGTACACAGGGCAGATCTTAAAGCTGATCTTTTGTTGTGAAACAAGTATGTGCAATATTTTATCATGTATTTAGTCTAATCTGTAATGATAAAATCAACCGTGCATAAAAATGGAAATTGTTGTCCTATAGCGGGGAGGAACGAGGGAGAAGCTGTTTTAAGAGCTCTACATCATGCTTGCTTCATGTGCTTTAATTGGTTGCAATAGCCTGTGCTTTACAAACAGGAATATATTGAAGCTTTAATGGACAATATTGTCCAAATAGCCCAACCATTGTAAAAGTCTCATCAATTCTATGATGTACAGACAAGGACTTCTGCCTAGTGTATTCTGCCTTGCAAAAACACATGGCAGAAAAAATATCAGGCTTCCTGGAAGACCTTAAAAGCTGCAGCCTAGGATATTTATAGCTTTTTGGACCTGGAAAGCCAACACCTGGAGCTTTTCTTTTGGCGAAATACCTCTTTAAAATATGCTATTCTGAAAATCTTTAAAAAGCATTGAGATTATGTTAAAGGCATCCAAGGTGTAGCTTCAGAACACATTTGCATTGTGATCTTCCTTTTTCAGAAGACGTAAAAATTCTTTTTTTGGCCAGGGAGGGTTTACATCGAGATAATTGAGCCATAGAAAGAGTGGGTAGGAAAAAAACCTTTTGGCATCCCTGCTTCCTTAGTGTTGACTTGCAGTCGCTACCAGCCATTGCTGTTGTAAATTTTAGTGGGTTATTTTTCGGATGAGCAAGATCTTCTCTTTTGGGTGAGGACGCTTGCTCTTGCTGCCTTGGCTGCAATCTTTCTCACCCTTGCCCTCTCCCAAAAAAAGAGCAGAGTCAATGTCTCGGGGCAGTCAGAATGTGCTGAATTGCAGGAAATTTTGACCCTGGAAATCCAGAAACTTCTGCTTTTTCTGACCATAAATTTGTAGAACTTAGGCTCCACCGGTTACTTTGGAGTCCCATCAAGAAATGGTTGTGGTGCAATTTGAACCTAAAGATTCTGGACTTATGAAAATGAGGTTCAAGATAATACCATTGCAGATCATTTGGATGGTGTATCCAAGAAATGGGATGAGGTTTCTATCAATTCTGGCAGTCTTTCAGACTGCTATTTATGACCTTCATAAAGTGGGACATGTGGAAGTAGCAAAGTATGTGAACTTAGATGTACAACCACCCCATGGCATAATTGTGCTGATGAGAAAGAACTTGCATTTATATATAGTGCCAAACTACATTCTTGATGTCCCAAAATGCTTCACAACCAATGAATTACTTTAAGTGCATTCGCTATTGTTATATAGACAAATCTACTTAAAAGCATTTTGGTTAATGTGCAGTTACTCAAAGACATCCACTGCTTAACTGAAGAAAGCCTACATTTGGTCCAGCCACATAAACAGCCTTTTAGCCAGCATAGGCTCGATGGACCAAATGGCCGCCTTCTGTGCTGTAAACCATTCTATGCAATTAGAAAATATTTCCATTCTTAATCAAGATCATTCAAAATATCCATCCACATGCACCCCAAAATGATTTGGCTGTTGATACAACTTCCAATCTTCTGAAGTGGAAACTCCCCATGAAGCATGTGATTCCATTCTATGGACTTATAATACAAAATTAAATAGTTTTGTCTGGTGTTCCTATGTATCCATCTAGTTGCTGCATAATGGGGGCTTGACCAAGCTGGCTTAGCAATCACGTAGCTGCCATTTTGCCCATTGCCCATGTCTGGCAGGAGACTTGGTTGGTGAATCTGTACTCGAGGTCCATCTGTTTTCTTGGGAACTTAGTTTCTCACACTTAGTGGCCACCTTATTAGTAATCTAGAATGCTGCGTTATCTCATTTGCAATGATAAGATCACATCCGTTGACAGCTAAAAATTGCCAAGTTTTATTTTTATCTTAGGAAATCATGTATCCAAAGTTCAATCTTGCATTGATTTAAAAAGTTGATTTGTGTATCAACTTCCTTTTGATGCACATAGAATTAAGCTTACTTGCTCTCTGGGGAATTCTTTCCTTTAGGGACAAAATCCTAGATAATCTTGTGATAAAGCAACAATTGGTAAATTGGCTGTTAGCATGTATCACCTTATGTTGCTGCCTGGCTGTTCAGGAACCACTGGAGGAAGTGGGTGCCTAATTAATTCCATGTATAACAAACTCGTGGTGCAATTACTGTTCTGTTTGTTGGCGGCTCCTTGGAGTGACTTCTATGCTTTGTGCTATTTCCTTGGTTTGATGGGTACTTTTGCTATTGCATTGGTTCAGGATTTGCCTATATACAAATATTTTCAAAGCCTTGCCTCCAGACTCTACTTTTGCATACTCTTTATTTCTGGAATTGATATAGATGTGGGCTTCCTTTTTTTTGTGTATAATTCAGTTCCACATGCAAAGCTTTCTTCCCCTTTTCCCTCAGTTGTTTTTAACTTGGTGTTGGTTGCAGCGAATTTATTAAAACAATACATGCCCTTATTCATTTAGAATTTTTCAAGACCACGTGTTGAATAAATGTGTACAGGTTTTGGTAGAGCACCTGATGAAAGCATGGCACAAAGCTCTTAAGGGACAGTATTCCTGGTATTTTCCCTTATAGCATGATAACAGTTTTATTTTTTTGTTGAGCTGAGCTATATTCATGAGTACGTAGACGATTGCACCTGCGGTAGGTGATTTAACATTATGTAAAGACCTGGTTAATGCAGTTCACTGCACACAAGTATTGTTTTTGATTCTAGGTGCTGGTAAATTATTAAATAGTTTGATTATTATGGATGAGTACAATTTAATTTTTTTAAACAAATCTTCAAAATCTTTTCAATACCCAAAATAGTGCATATTTTGTACAAACTGATTTATGAGTAGATGAATGACCAAGAGCAATTTGAGACTGATTAGCAGAGCCGTGTAGGCAATCCTGAGACAAAGCATCAAACAGTGTAAAGGCCTTCCTAATAAGGATTTGTTCTGTTTTGCAGCCAATTGTATAATTCTGGGCTTTGTTTAGGCCTCCGGATGGATTATGGAAGTCCTATAATTGATGGTTGAGCATTGTAATTTCTAAATGCATAGAAAGTGAAATTTCCTTATTGTGCAAATGGCTATGTAGGCTTTTTATGGTGTAAGGAAATTGCATCTGGAAGAGAAAATCTAGAAAATTACTGATGCTTGCCTTTAAGTCATAGGAGAAAACTGGAAGTTGTTTTACTTCCTTTATCATCCTTTTATTAAGTAAGTTGGACTTTGGTTCCAAGTATCGTTCTTTTTAATGCTTTTACTATTGTGCCAATTACTGGAGCTTAAAATGATCTTGTGCTAAGTACAATGTAACTTTTGATTTCTGCATCTGTTGTAAGGTGACACAAAGTTTAATTGTGAAGCTCAATGTCTTGGATTTGGATTTAGATTTTTATGCCATGATATGGCTGAATTATTGCTTTTGTGTGTTGTGCAATAAGCATTTTCATTGCAGTATTGTGTTATGTATTTGTGACTTTACACATCCAGGGTTGTAAGCTTTGTCACCTTAAAACAGTGTATTTTGACTGCCACAAAGTTGGCATTGATAGGAAAATGTAACTTGTTTTAGCAATGTCGGATTGTTTATTAAATGGTAGTAACAATATTTGTTATTTGTTCACCAACTATATCATACAGGCCAAATCTGTTTTAATTAGCTGCTATATGATAGTAAATGTTGTTTGAATCCGATTTGGATGATGCAGTTGACAAATCTTTGGGGCAAATGTTGATTTCATTTAAAAATTGTTATGTATTGTAATTATTAGGCGGTGTGCTGGTCTGGTGTTGATTGTTGGTGAATAATGGGTTGTTCCTCTGTAGTGTTGTGTAAGCGGCAACAGTGAAGTAAGTGTGTGGTCTTTTAAATGCATTGTTTTTGGTATTTCCCCTCTGTATATCTCATGTAGTTGGTGATGTTATATACGTGGAACTCTTTAAGGATGCTGAAGGAAAGTCAAGGGTAAGTGGGAAAAATCTGCTTGGGGGTTCATAAGGTCCTCAGCAGTTTTATTTTTTACTTATTGTTTAGCACAGGTAGCTCAATTTAAGGTGTTTGTTAGCTAGGATGCCCTTGTATTTATTGCCAACTCTGCTATACGCTGGAGTTTGGTTGTGTTGTCTGGCATTAAGAAAGGGATAATCTGCAGGCCTGCAGTGGATATTTCCATGTTTAATTGATTGGACTGGTGTTACTATAAACAAGTTGTAATGTATTGCTTGCTTTTACAGAAAAGTAACCATAAAATACAGGAGGTAGTTGTAGCAAGGGCTTGTTATATATGATACAGTAGTTTTATGTGAATCCTTTTTCCTACATACTATAATAACATTTAGAATAAAAATTTATAGAAAATGGTGTAATTTCATTTGCTAAAATTTTTTTTTTCTTCTTCCTCCCCTTTGCATTGCTTGCCATCTGGCTTTAGGGTTGTGGGTAAGTAACTATATCCTTTTTGTTAATGTTCAGTTCTAAAATAAACTGTTGATGTGTTGCAACTGGTTATATGTAAAATTGGACTGTTGCCCTTTTTAGTCTGTTTCCTGGAATAATTCATTTCAGACCCTGGGTACATCATACTTAAGAACTGTGTATTCAACTACATTAACTTTACACTACACTAAAAATTCCAGACTCCATATTTAGGTAGTAGATGTTTTAGTACAGCTTTTATCTTGGCTTTAGAGGGGTACATGTGTTACCACTTCCCAATGTACAGTTGCATGCACCTGTTAACAGCCGAATTGAAAACTTGCTGGATTTGATTTGCTAAAATTGGCCATTAGAAAGACCTGTTCATGGTGGATGGTCTTAGTGGATCAGGCAATTCTACATTGGGATTGCCGCTAGATATGGAAAACTCAAGTGTCAGGAACTGGCCAATAAAAGGAAGGACGTGCCCTTTTATAGTGCCTTTCATGGCCTCAGGATGTCCCAAAGCGCTTTATAGCCAATGAAGTACTTTTGAAGTGTAGTTGCTGTTGTAACATAGATAGTTTGTAAGAAGAATGTGAGTTTCTAACCCAAAAACAAAGTTTGTTTTTTATAATTGATGCCACATTACTAAATAATTTAAGAATGAATGTTAAATTTTGTATTATACAAATAGCATCCTGTGAAGAATGCTGCTAGTATTATTTTGCTGAGCTATATGGTCTTTTACATCCTCTTTATAAACTTTTTTTTTAAGAAGTCCATTAAATATTTGGAAAACCATGGGAGAGATACAGTTGCTACACAGCTTGTAATGTATTTGGCTACTCTTGCCCAGTGTCCAGAATATTTCTTGGATAATTTCAAGAAAATGTTGAATTAGCATTATTTAACTTTCAATAAGCATTACAAATTTATGAAACAAACTACCATCATATCCACTAAACTTATAATCTAGAATTTTAGGCAGGAATAGTCTAATCCCTGATTATGAAAAGATACTGTCTTGGTGTAGGGCAGTATAGTGGTAAACATTATCTGGTGGACAAGTTTTGTAGACGTTAGTCAGTGCAAGATGCATGAACTGATTCTCATTTAATTGAGACCCACTTGTACTATTTAGGTGACTGAAAGCTTCTAGTTGAAATAAATTATTGCTTAATGAAAAATAAATTTTCTGTTTTTAACATCTACAGTGTTGTGGAATTCAAGACTGATGATTTAGTTTCAAAAGCTTTAGATGTTATGAACAAATATGATCTTGGTGGAAGACCACTTACCATAAAAGAGGTGAGTAGTAATTTATTTCTCTAATCCTTTTAAGAGCAGTTTCTAGCAACTTGTATTTGATGAACTGAATATTTCTCATTTATGTAGTTCCAAGCATACGTTATGTTAATGTAAATGGGGGAGTGTAGTTTAGGGAAAGTATTTTGAAATGGCCTTTTCTGCTTACCCCTTATCCATTCAAACATAATATCAGGAGGGTGGGGAGCATGCAAGTGTCTTGTTTACTTGCTAAAATCTCAGTATTTGGAATCAGTCCTGAGTGACTTTCCTAGGGTTTCCTTGTGTGTTTTTTAAAGCAAGCTGTATGGCATTTTGCAAAAGTTAACCATAGATCTCATCATGTGTAATTGTTTTGATTGAGAGGGATTCTGCTATCAGGAAAGACTGATCAGGTGTTGGCTCTTTTCTCTCTCAAAAAGAAGGCTGAGAGGTGACCTGATAGAGGTCTTTAAAATTATGACGGGTAGATGTAGAAAAGATGTTTCCACTTGTGGGAAATCCGAAACTAGGGGCCATAAATAGTCACTAATAAATCCAATAAAGAATTCCGGAGAAACTTCTTTACCCAGAGAGTGGTTAGAATGTGGAACTTGCTACCACATGGAGTAGTTGAGGTGCATAGCATCGATGCATTTAAGGGGAAGCTAGATAAGTACATGAGGGAGAAGGGAATAGAAGGAATGCTCTCTGGAAAAGCATCTATTTTTGAAAGAGGGGGAAATAAACTGTATATATGGCCCCACATCTCTCTCTGCATCCTCTGGCAGCTCTGCTGAAGGAAGTGAATGGAATTATCACGCGGAGATCTATAATATGTTATCGATCCTGATCAGTCTAAACTTTAGTCAGATATTTCGGAAACATTGATATGGCATTGCCTAGGGGTGATGGAAGACCCTGTAACTGGTGGATTCATGGCACTTGGCAGAGCAAGGATGACTCATTTTACTCCTTGGCTTATGGCAGCTATTTAGAGACCTAATCTTTAAAAAGTTGACCCTTGCATATACCTCAGCAGTGATTGATGGATCTGGGATTCATGTATTCCAGCAGTGGTACAACAGGCTTTCTGTAGCAGACACTAGACAAACTATCCCCAAACACGTTAATCAATATGGAGCTCAGCCCCCTTCTGTGTATTCCAGTTTTTTTTCTTAAAAGGTTGGCTGGTCTGTTGGGGAGGCTTTACCATGTTAAACTTGTATTGGTTTGTTTAGTTACACTATACCTATTACAAATATAAAATGGGAGTTCTCCAAAATAAGGACACAATTTTAGGAGCAAGGGTTGGCCCTGAAACACAATTATATCTTGTCTGTATTAAATTTTTGATTTGGATCCTTTATTCATAGAAACTGTAATGGATTTAGACATAGGTTAATACGGAGATGACTGGACATTTTCAAAATAAAAGCATTATACCAGATAAGACTGCATGCGAGCAGGAGAGTTTTTTTTTGGTGCCTAGATCCTGTTGAAACATGGGTGACTTCAGATGCGTCGTTCCTAAGAAATATTTCTTGACAACCTTGCCGCTTAGGGTTGTTTTATACAGTGTGCTCTGTTTGACACTTTGCTCACTGGCAGGCAGGCTGAGAGATGTCCTTGATACTTTGCTGGCGGTGCTTGCTGTAATTTGTGTGGAGAAACATTTTAGGTAATTGACATGAATGGCGCAATGGTCTTATATTGAGAAATGCAACTGTCTATTGCTATGGACATAGGAAGATTAACTGGCGAAGCGGCCCTGTGATTGGCTCAGTGATCTAATATAATTGAGGGATATTGTTGTGCGTGTTATTTGACAATGTAAAACAAAAGTAAAATGCTGGAACAAACAGATACAAGTTTAACATGGTAAAGCCTCCCCAACAGAGCAGCCAACCTTTTTAAGAAAAAAGACTGGATGACCCAGAAGGAGGCTGAGCTCCATATTGTTTAAAATGTTTGGGGATGGTTTGTCTAGTGTCTGCTACAGAAAGCCTGTTGTACCACCGCTGGAATACATGAATGTATACAATGCTGGAAACACTTAGTAGGTCAGTCAGCATATAGGCTGAGCAGACAAGTTAACAGAGCTGTTCTGATGAAGGGTTATATCTGAAATATTACTTGTATGCTTTCTTCGCAGATGCCGGTTAACCCAAGTGTTTCCAGCATTTGCAGTTTTGTTTATTTCCGCTGTCGACAATATCAAAGATAAACTTGTTAATTGGTTAAGTGGCCTAAGATACGTGTTTCATAGTGCCTTTGAGCTTTATCTCTTTCAAAAATGAAAAGGTTTGGAATTATTTCAGTTGGGAAGCTGGATAGTAGTCAATCTAGTGTAAGCTTTCAAAGCAGCAGAAAGACTGAGCGAGATAGGCCTGTGGTAATGTTTCACTATGTTAGGAGTGAATATCTGTTTTCCACCTTTTTTGTATATGTTGGAAGAGAGAAACCAGGGAGTGCTTTTTTTAAAATTATTGTACTGAGTAGTGAAGTTTATAAGTGCACTTTTTATGCCACATATAATAGTTAAATAAACCATCTGTTGGTTTATAAGCTTGAATCTCAGCCTTACTGCGTATGTTCAGTCCGCCTATAAAAGAGATGAATCACATGATGACATGTGATGCATTCCAATAAACCTGGTGCACAAATGTCTAGTGTTCTCTGCTCAATCCTTGGTCTCGCTATTGATCTCGATTATAGAAATTTGGCAGGTAAGACACGTTATAGGGGAGGCAGGGCTCGCCTTTGGGAAGTGGTTGGTGTTACTGAACCCAGTAAAATATTTTACGTAAAACCAAAAAATCTGTTCCCCCATTTTCTTCGAACAATTTCACCTACCCTCAATTCCTTCTCTGACCAGAAACACATCCACTTGAGGTTTCAACACAACTTTTATTCCCCATTAAGAATATGCAAATTAATTTAGGTGCTGCAAAAATGAGCTCTAAATCAGTTTTCCATTTGAAGCAGAGGATGAAACTTCAGAGCTTGTGTAATTTTTTGGAATATGCAATTGTATTAGCTTTAATGTCTTGAACATAACTTTATTTCATGTAGGATGCTGATGGAGAGCATGCCCGCAGAGCTATGCAGCGTGCTGGTGGTGGTTCGTACCCTGGTGGGCCTGGGCCAGATATGGGTTCACCAATTGTTAATTTGCCACCAAATCTTGTCAACAACCCAAATATCCCCCCTGAGGTCCTCACTGCTCTGCAGGCTGGCAGACTTTTACCAACTGTATTTGTTGCTAATGTAAGTGTGTTTCATTTTTCTCTCTTTCTCCCCCCCCCCCCTCCCCCCCAAAAAAAAATTGAAAGACAATTGTGCTGTTTCAAACTTCTGTAAAACTGCTTCTGTTTGTGTTTAGCTTGACTTTAAAGTAGGCTGGAAGAAGCTGAAAGAAGTATTTTCCATGGCTGGGACAGTAAAACGTGCAGATATCAAAGAAGACAAAGATGGCAAGAGTCGTGGAATAGGAACTGTGATTTTTGAACAGTCCCTTGAAGCCGTTCAAGCTATCTGTATCTTTTTTCCCCCATAGTGATAGTTTAAGATAACGGAATTTGCTGCAAAGCAAATATTTTTGAAGATAATCTTCAAAATCTCTGTTTCTGTGCTTTTAAAGGAGGAGCATGGATTGTTTTTAGATGTTGATGTGGCATTTAAACACATAACCAAGATAGATATAGGTCCAGAATTTGTTGGAGCAGGGCATCTCACTGCATGTCCTGTAAGTTAGACTTGTTCATGCTCATTTCAGCTCAAAAAATTTTTGCGTACAAAGTTTGCTGGAAGTGTGAATTGATAACAGCGCCAAGGGCAAAGGCAACCTGGGACCTTGGTGAACAACAGGACAAACAGTGTATCTCCATAACTAATCAGATTTAAGAACTGAGAAATAAACAGGAAGGACTGAGATAGAGGGTCAATTTGTGGATGAATTCAATGTCAATTCAGGTACAGAAAGAGGTTAAGAGAAAGCGGCAGAGGAAAATTAAGACTTAAAAAAAAAATTGACATTTTTAAAATCTCCAACAATTCATTACCCAAAGGAATGAGACGCCACACTTTTGCTCACTTTCTGGGCAAGAGAGGTTGATTAATAATGATCACATCGTTAAAGGGGTACTTGCGTTATTAATTACTAGACTTAACTTTCGGTGGCAAATTTAATGGGCAATTAACTTGCAAATGCAGCAACTTCATGAAAATCATTGGGAGGTTAAGGGCGAGATGCTGTTTTCATGGAACTAATGACGGAGCAGTGCAAATCAGCTAGCAATTTGTGACACTTCTCAATTCATGGGCATCTCTTTCTTGCCACAAGTTGATGGCCAATTCGCACATTAATAACAGCGTGCTTCGTTCATGCAGCGTCTTTTTTTCAGCAAATTCTGGGCCATATAACTTGTCTGCATTGATTTTATTGGGACTTTCTCAGGAGAAATCATGTTAAATGGTTCATTTGGACATGAGTGCATATATTTTGCTCTTTATGGTTTTTATAGCAAAACCAGAAATTTAGCCAAGTGCATCTTCCACTATGTTGGAATTCTGTATTAAAAGTTGGTATGTGGATGCTGCAGAGTAATGCAAAGTTACATTCTTTTCATATAAAAGATGCTGACCATACCTACAACTACAGAATCATTGCAGTGATTCGTTGCAATATTTGGGCAGTTGATCTCTATGCTTTGGCTGGTCTCACCACTTTTCTAGTCAGTAAGATTTATTTTTGTCTGAAAAGGATTCTCAATGTTCTGAGAAATATCTGCATTTAGATGGCTTAATAAGTTGAGTTATGCTCTTGCAGTTTGTCAGCTGAACATTTTGAGCTGTATGATACCCTTGCTGTTTGTGCACTGTGCCTGTCGATTTTACAAAAATGTGTGTCAGCTGTGTTTAATAAATGCTAGTGAAAAGTGTATTCAGGTGATGCACATTTACTGCAGTTTGTAGTAGGCACATCCCTCTGCAATCTGTTATGTATTTCATAAATAGCTAAGAGCTCCTTTTACAGAATTAGGCACTGTCTATTTCAGTTTCCTTAACTTGATAATAGCTATGTTCAATGGACAGCTTTTGTTCGACAGACCAATGCATGTGAAAATGGTAAGATTTGATTACTTTATTACAACTATGATGTGGGACAGCTTGGAAATAGATTAATTCTCCAGCTACAAACCACATTTTTTCCTTTTTTATAAAGGATGATAGATCTGTTCCACATGATGACTTCCGTTCCATGGAGAACAAGACATCACAGTTACCTCGTAAGTCTAATACAAGATATAATACGAACTATATAATGCATCTGTTTAGATATGTGCCACACTAGTAAAGCACTTGTCATGAAGAAATTTACTGCTTTGCATGATTCCTCTAGTGTATTGGTTTCATGCCTGCTGTTTTGGTTGATTTCAGGTGGACTTGGAGGTATTGGAATGGGACTTGGACCTGGTGGCCAGCCGATAGGTTCAAATCAAATGAATATGAATAGTGGAATGGGCAATATGGGATCTGGAGGTATGAGACTTGGAACTTGTCTAAGATTCTGAATGAGAAAGGAAAGTTATGTACAACTAGTTCATATTGTGTGGCAAATTTAAAAAGTTAAATCTGAATATATGATTACTCCTACTTAACCTCTTGTGTTTTTCCTAGGAATTGGAATGGATGGGCCAGCCTATGGGCGAATGAACAGAATGGGCGGAGGTGAGTTTTCTGTGTTTGTTAAGAACCCAAGTGTTTAAAGTGTAAATTTATTTTATCTTCTATTGCAAATCTTTTTTTTTTCCTACCTAAAGGAATGAGTGGTCCCAGTGGTTTTAGCAGTGGGATGGACGTTATGAACAACATGGGAGGATACGGTGGTGGAAACATGGGTGGCATGGGAAATATGGGTCGAATGGCAGGTAACTTTTTTTTTCTGTTTGTCTTGAGTCATTATTAGCTTTGATCAGTTTGGTGACTTTTTATTTTATATTGCAGGTATGGGTACTATGGATGACTTCAGAGGAAGTATGGCTGCAGGAATGGGCGGAAACATGGGAGGAATGGGCGGAAATATGGGAGGAATGGGCAGCAACATGAGTGCCATTGGAGGGATGGGCAGCAGCGTAGGTGGAATGGGAAGCAATATAGGAGGTAAGGGTTCTATTTTTTAATGGTTGAGGTATTATAATATGTTTAGTACTTTTATGGATTGTGGTCACTTTGGCTTCCAGGTGGTGTACTCATTAATGAATATCAAACATATAATAAATCACATTACTTGGTTCCTGCTGTGATTCAATGAGTTTATCCACTGAATAGCTGAAATGAAAACCAAGATCATCCCAGATTCTATCCATGGTCTGTATGGAGTTAACTGAAGGGGGCTGTGCCAATTGGTCTTAGTGCCCTTAAGTTTATTTTTTGGGAGAAATGGGTCAAGAGTTCCTTCTCCTCATCACTATCCAGCAACCCTCTGCTGGAAGTGCCCATATGGATATTTGAGGAGGACAGAATCAGGCTTCGTTATGGTGCATTTGAGTATCTTCTGGAACTGATGAATTAAGGACTTATTGTCATACTGTATGATTGATTTCATGGGACTAATTATGAAGGGCAGGGTTAACCTTGTGCCAGCCTCAGGAACTTTTATATATCTGATGACCTCTAACGTTTTCCTTTTAGTGTGAAAACTATTCTGTAAACAGAACTTAAATGTGTGTACAAGTGGGGAAATCCCTCCTTGAAGCCTTCTGGTTTCTGCTGCAAAAATATAACTTTCAAAACTTCACTTAATTTCCTGGTGAGTTTTTTTGAATCTGCTTTGCTTTTCAAAACAAGATCATTACTTTTATATTTTTGTTCCAGATATGTACCGTGCAGGAATGGGGTCTACTGGCATGGGAGGCAGTTTTGATCGAGAATTTGGAAGAAGTGATATGGGAATGAACCGTGGCTTTGGGGACTCATTTGGAGGAATGGGTAAGAATAAGAAGACAAACTTTTGTGTGATATGATGTGTAGTTCCATGACGTGGATATTGCTTGTCAAAATTAAGGCTAAGCAAAGGATGCACCATTTAAAATGTTCTTTTGTGACTCATTTGGAGAACCCAACTTTTTCAAAGGATTCCTTCCTCTTTCCTATCTTCCCCCACCCCATTCCCATACATACCCAAATTTGCAAAGTTATCGTCATAAATTATTTTGGCTACATCATTTACTTGAGGGTTCAGTGTGACTCTTTTGAGGTATCCAAGATTGAGAACTTAAGATATGAGATCAATTTTATATTTGCTGAATAATTTATAACCTCTCATTTTGTGAAATGGGAGTGGAGAGTGTGGCAGGGAAGGGAAAATTTGTCATAGCTGGATGAGAAGTGTAGACAACTTCGTGGCGATCTAGCTTGATCCATCACTTTTTCTGTTAGTGTTTTGCAAATTTCTAGCCATTTTCAACAAGCTTGTTTTGTCTGATACATGTTCCTTTGTGTGTAATGCTTGAGTTGTAAGTGGGTTTTCAAGCAAGATGGGGAAAGATTGTGAAGATGCTACAAGTTGAAACCTTAAAGGAATGGTGTTTTGCATTGTTTCTCTAATGGCAGCTTTATCCTGTTCTATGAACTGAATTTCTTTTTTTAAAACAAAAAGTAATAATTCTGCTAAAGCTGACTAATCTTTTATAATGCAGTTGAACAAAAGCAGATATGTCATCTTGGCTGTTAATTATTTCTGTAAGATGTATTGGAAAGGAAATACTTCCAGATAATTAGGAAAATCAAAGTTGTCAGGAATTGTTTTTTAATGTTTTGCTTTTGTTTTTTAAATTATATGGGGAACTGGGTGTTATGGTGAGTTAGATACTGAGACCTAGGCTTAAAGCCCACCTACACTATGAAATGCATGTTGAGTGCTGCCCAATGTGGAATGAATTTGGCAGCCTTAATCCAGTGCCCAGTGGATGTGGCACACAGCACAAGGCTTTCTGAAATTGGCTTTGTTATTTATGCTCATGGCTGGGGGAAGTGAAAAATGTCACACTGGTGCGGCAGGGCTGAGGGACATTGATGTATAGAAAAGGGAGCACTTGATACCACACTGGATGTCCAAAATGGAATATTCCATTTCCTAGCACTAATATCTTTCATCTTGCTGTGTACAAAAATTATCTTTTGAATAATTATAGATATTGATGGTTGTTTGGAATACTTTTGATTTCAATAACTTCAGTCAGTAAAGTTCACTGGTTGAAAATTTCCATTTTTCAAGCATTCCCTTTCATCTAATTCCTTTATGCAGTGCCTATCTGAAGAAGCCGTGCACTTCACACTGTTGATGCAACTCACGTCTGTAGTCGCAGGCTTCTGTGGAGATGAAAAGTTGAATTAAATTCCAAACGGCCTTTTGTTTTACCAAATGGAGTACTTGGAAAACATTTGCTGCCCATGCCATGTGCTCACTTCTTATGAGATGGTTGCTGCAGAGATCTAGCTAGGGGAGCTGTCTTATGCAATTTAGCAGGAATGTTTGTTCATCTAATTTCAATGTGTTTAGAGGAGTAAATGCATAGCCTTTGCTCAAAGACTAATGGCTGCAGTTTTTTTTTAAGTGAGTTGTCTATAAATGGAAAATATTTGTTTTTAACTCCCTTTTAGGAGGTGGAATGGGTGCAGGTCTTGGAGGAAGCATGGGAGGTGGAATGGGTACTACTGGCATGGGCCCAATGGCATCTGGATTGGGTAGGTTTTATTTCTTAATAGTTCAAATGTTTAACATTTTGAATGGAGTTATCACAAGATATGTGGTGGACAAAATATCAAGAACTTTTTTTTTAAACTGCTTCCTGTGGGAGATGATGCAGCCCACTTTTGCTGCCATTGCTTTTAAACAGATGCATTGGCTGTAATTGCAGTAATCTCATTCTAACATGTTCCAATTTTGGGACTATTGGTGGTGGGGGGATGATTTTGAAGTATTGGGTACCGTTTTAATCCACTTACGGATAACTTGGTGGCTTGTTATCATAACTAGCATTAATCCTGTTGAAAATATTTTGCATAGAAATCTTGTCTGGTGGTCTATGCGGTTTGGGGGTTGGAACCTGGATTTGAATGCAGCCCATTCTGGCTTTCTCTGTATGCAAAACCTTTACGAAACCATAGGTCTACTGAAAGCTGTCTGTTATTCATCACTAATTGGAATTTTAATCAGAGACAAGAATGGCTCAAGTGGAAAATGAAAAGTTCTCACCACTACAATGGAAAGTGCCTGTGAGGTTGGGGTTAAGGTGCATCGTTAGAAACATAGGAAATGCGGTGCCTAAAACTGAACACGATACTTCAGATGGGGTCTGATCACAGCTCTATACAACTGAAACATAATCTCCTTCCCTTTTGTATTGAGATAAAGACCAACATTCCATTAGCCTTTTTGGCCCCAGAACAGATCCTTGGGGGATACCACTTGTCCCATTTGATTCAGGGAGTTTCTCTTTGTAAAAGTCTTGATTAATAACTTGCCTGGAAATGTTTCATGCCAATCATATTATATTTTCATACAATCTCTCATCACCCCAGAAACGAGCCTGTCTGCTGTACGTGATACAGCTGAGGGCCCAAAGATGACCCAATTAAGAAATGTTGATTTGTGGCAAGTGTGCTGTTGAGTAGCCACATTGAAACATCTTGTTCAAAACTCAGAGACTTGGTTACTGGTTCCTTTTGATTTGGTTACGTCATGAATTTTAGGTGGTTTTTATTCATTTGAGTTGCCTATAGAAGTTCATTTCATAAGGTGGTTCTAACTTGACATGATGTGGCTCTTTCTGAACAAGAAGGGACATAGAAGAAAATGAGCAACTTGATTTGGAGGATGACACTTTAAAGCCTTCAAAACTATTGCACTGCAAGGTCATTTTCTCTAAACTAATTTTGGGTGTTTTGATGCAAGAGTTCTGGTGGAGTGTACACAGCATTGCAGCTTATTTACTTCAGTTTTGCTGCTATATTAATTTTGAAGCAGCATTGAAAACCTTGATACTTCGCACTTTGATACTACTCCACATGGATATTTGTGCAATAACATTTGAGTGCTTATATGAAGCACTAGAGTACAATTAAGGAAAGAACTTACATTTATATGGTGCCTTTCATAATCTCGATGTCCCAAAGCGCTTTACAGCCAATGAAATACCTTTTTGAAGTGTGGTCATTGTTGTAATGTAGGAAACGCGGCAGCCAATTCCACACAGCAAGGTCCCACAAACAGCAGTGAGATAATGACCGGTTAATCTGTATTTTAGTCATATCGGTTGAGGGATAAATATTGGCCAGGGCATAGAACTCTTCTGCTCTTCTTTGAATAGTGCCATGGGATCTTTTATATCTACCTGAGAGGGCAGTAGTTTAATGTCTCACCTGAAGGAGGACACTTCTGACAGATTATGTGCTCAAGACTCTGGAGTGAGGGCTTGAATTCAGAAGTGAGAGTGCTACCACTGAGCTGAAGCTGAATGTAAGATAATTTGAAATGTGTGATTGAAAAGCCAATTTTTTTTTTTTGTTGGTCTGTTGTGCACCATAGGTGGTGGAATGGCAGGTATGAATAGCATGGCAGGAGGCATGGCAATGGGTATGGATCGCATGGGTTCCAGCCTTGATCGAATGGGAACTGGAATGGGATTAGGACTCGACAGGAGTATGGATATGGATCGTGGATATGGAAGCTTAAACACCGGATCAATGGGAAGTGGATTAAGAGACCGTGGAAGTGGCTTCCGAGGCTGCCAGATTTTTGCAAGAAATGTAAGTAGCAATTGGCTATTTCTAAAGCTTTTTTATATTAAAACAAAAACACACACAAATACCAATTGTAAATATTTTGTTTTCAGCTTCCATATGATCTAACCTGGCAGAAACTAAAGGAAAAGTTCAGTCAGTGTGGTGAGTGTTTATCTAATCCTGTTATTTTGCCCTAATGTTATCAATGGTGATATGGGAAGATTGATTTTTCTTGATGTGTTGCCTTTTAGGCCATGTAATGTTTGCTGAAATAAAAATGGAAAATGGCAAGTCCAAGGGTTGTGGGACCGTGCGTTTTGATTCCCCAGAAGCAGCAGAGAAAGCCTGCAGAATGATGAATGGCACAAAGATCAGTGGGAGAGAGATAGATGTGCGCATGGATCGTAATGCGTGAATGAAACCATGTGATGTACAGGAAAATACAGCATGTCTGATTAGCTTTATTGTTCTGCTTTTTGTTTTGTACTGAAGTGATTTCCAACAGCTTTAGTGGAAGCTTACCTGTTGTGTGAGCTACAATGTAATTTTAAGGATTGCCAACCTTTGTAATTGGGTATTGAGACTGTTGTATGTTTACGTAATTTCTGTTATCAGAATGTCTGATTATTTTTTTTATATATAGTAATTTAGACAACACATCGCTGGTCACTGTTCTGTTTGAATGGATAAACTGTTTTTAATAAAATGTTGTCTAACTTAAATTGTTACTAAAATTTGTTACTAGAATTTATTTACAATGCCATTGACAAAATGAAGTTCAGGGCTGTTACAGAATCACTGCTTAAGGAGAAACACTTTGGCTGTATGAATTTTGCAATTTAACCAATCAACTCTAACTGTACAAGTCTTCGATACATTTTTATCTCTCATCTCCCTCTCCAGGCACAAGGTCATTGCTGGGGAAGCTCCAGGCCTCTGCTCAATTCTTCATAATTAATGTAACTGAATTTACTGTGTGCTGTTGCTCTGTACTCCAGTGCATGTGTTGCTTAATTTTTTATTATCCTGAGACCCTATGAGACTAACTTCAGACATCTCTCGGCCTGTGCTGATATCAATTTGGCGCTCCACAAACTGATACCTGCTATTTTGAATTATTACAATTTTTGCAGTGTCAAACTTTTACATGTGGATGATAACCTTGATGGTTGCTTTGGTTTTGGCCAAGAGTTGGTGAACTCTATAAAGCATACCTCAATTACTATGAAAGAAGCTGCTCTTGGACCAATTCTTCCTGAGGATATTAATTTTTGTTTACTCTTCACAGAAAAATTCCTTTTTTTAACCTACTTTGATCTTGCAGAATTGGATTGTAGATTTGACTGTGATTGCTTCTTGCTTTAACTTCCACTGACAGGACAAGGCCATTTTGCGAAGCTAGAGTTGATTGAATCTCATGGAAAAGTGCATTTTAAGCAGTGGCTAATATACTTTACACTTAGAGTTTACCTGCTTACAGTACAAGCACACACTAGGGAAACTTCTGGTAGTTAATTTAGGAGAGATTCAATAAAACTGCTACTCGACTGTCTCATTTTTACCTGAAACTAGGTTGCTTCCAGGAAGGATTTGCAGTTTTGAAAACCTGACCTTGTCTGAAAAGTCCACCTCTCTTGAGGGTACACTACTAAATAAATTCTTAGTGTTGTATGGAGGATGTGACCAGAGGAAAACTTCCAGTTATGAATTAAGCTAACAATTTTTTTTTGAGTAAACTTCTCTACCTTGATCAATTTGCCTACATAAGTCATTGTTCCAAGCACTTGAGACCGTTTGAAAGGCACTATATAGAGCTGGTTATCGGTAGGAGTAATTCTAGAGCACTTAGGAGGAATCAGTAGGATTTGATTCCATGATATCCGATTCTCTTTGTCTTCCCTTTCCCGACATTTTCCTTTTCCCCAGAAGTAAAAAAAGGACAAATGCATTGAACAAACATCACCCCGATAATACATAAGTAATCTTTCTGAAAGACAGAATAAGCTGCTTTGTGATGTGAAAGGTGCTTATATTTGAAGAATGAAAGTCTCTAAGGTAAGTGAGTTTTTTTTATTTGGTAATTTTTGTTCAGTTTTGAACAGGTTATGTAACCAAGGGTATCAAGGCCATAAAAATGTATGGATTAATAATGTGGAAGAAATAAGTCCATCAACTCCTTGGCTATGCAGGGTTTATGTTTTACTTTGGGTTGGCAATGGGTTAGGTTGTTTAAATTTAATGACTTTTAAATAGCTATAATATATTCAAAATTGGAAATGCAATACTGTTAATGTTTTGCATTCATAGGTCTAGAAAAGGCAATATAATTGCATTTTGTTCACTGTAAACTTTCTCACTTTGTAGCCACATGTTATTGCATTCAAAGCTTGCAAATGCTGATTAGATTTTAAAAGGTTATGAATTCTGTACTATTCATCTTAGAGCAATATTTGTTCTTCAACTACTCTTGCCTCTTCCTCTTCTTTCCCCTTCTCTTCCCCTCCCCCCCCCCCCCCCCAATCCCAAACAAATAGTATTTCCATATTGATCGAGATTTCATGAAGCTGAAAGCAAGTTCATGTGAATTACCTTCCTGGCCCCTGAGTAGGGCTGGAATATTACTCCATTCCAGTTTTTTCTGGATGACTTTTGAAAGCCTTTTTTGACCAAGCACACAATGAAACATCAGTTCATGTTAAATATTAGGTACCAATAGAAACTGCTGGTATCACTTACAAATAATAGTTTCAAATTGAAGAAAAATTTTAATGATTTCTTGTGTACATAGTTTAACATGTGCAATATATTTTGAAAGTTGTGTAGAGTATGGAATAATTTCCATTTCTTATTGGAACCCCTCTAAACCAGTACTATTGCTTGTTAAATCAGATTCTTGTATTCATAAAATTATGTCCACAATCCAGAGCTAGTCTGTAATCAATAACTTGCATTTACATAGTGCTTTAATGTAATAAAACATCCCAAGGCGCTTCAAGCGGAATCAAACAAAAATTGACACCAAGTCGGAGCTGTTAGGATGGGTGACTAAAAACTTGATCAAAGAGGTAGGTTTTAAGGAGTGTCTTAAAAGTGGAGATCTTTAGGGAGGGAAATCCAGAGCATGGGGATTAGATGGCTGAAGGCATGGTCTCCAATGATGGGACAAAGGAAGTGGAGGATGCACAAGCGGACAGAATTGGAGTGACAGACAGTTTTAGGGCTGGAGGAGGGAGGAGTGAAGCCATGGAGGGATTTGAACACTGGTGAGAATTTTAAAATTGAGGTGTTGATTGACTGGAAGTTAATGTAGCTCAGCAAGCTCAGGTGAATAGGATTTTGCTGTATCCAAACTGAGTTTTGGATAACCTCATGTATGAGGAGGGTGGAAGATGGGAGGCCAGCCAGTAGAGCCTTGTAAGAGTCAAACCTGGCTGAGGCAGGAGTGGAGACAGGTGATGTTATGGAGGTGGAAGTAGGTAGTCTTGTGATGGACAGGACATGGAGTCAGAAGCTGCAAACAGTCTCATTCAGCCTGAGACAGGGGGCTGGAATCAGTGACTAGGGAACGGAATTTATAATGGTGGCCGAAGACTGTTTAATGGGAGGAAGTTTTGGCTTATCCAGGACCGGGTGTCGCATAAGTAGTCTGCCAACGCAGGCAGTGGAGGGGGTCGAGAGAGGTGGTGAACTGGAGCATAAAGGTGGAACCTGACATCTTTGGATGATATCACAGAGGAGCAGCCTGTAGATGAGCAATGGGAGGGATTCCAGAAGTAATGGCATGGGGACAGGAAGAGAAACTGTTGCAAGAGATTCTCTGGCTACGATTGGAACCACTTAATTGGATAATGGAGAGGTGTTGGAGGCAGATGGTGTGGTCAACTGCGGCAAAGGCTGCAGACAGGTCAAGAAGAATGAGGAGGGATAGGGCATCATGGTCACTGTCAGAGGCTGTCATTTGTGACTTTTATTAGGCTGGAAACCTGATTAGGGGTTCAAACATGGAGTTCCAGGAAAGGTGGGCATGGATTTGGGAAGAGGCAACAACTCATTCAATGATTTGAGAGGAAAGGGAGGTTGGAGATGGGATGGTAGTTTGCAAGGACAGAGGGGTCAAGGATGAGTTTTTTTTAGGGGGGGGGGTGGGGTGGTGAAGGAGGCATATTTGAAAGGGTGGGGGACACTACCTGAGCAGTGGGGAGTGTTTCCAATGTCAGCAAGCATGGTGTCCAGGAAGGGAAGTTAGCACGTCAGCTGTTCAGTGGGAATAGGCTCAAGAGAACAGGAGGCGGGTCTCATGAATAAGATGAGCTCGACAAGGGGAAATGGGAATTCGGGGCTATGGCAGTGGGTGGTGAAGGGAGGGATCCGGCTGATGTAGGTGAACGGATGGTCTCAATCTTAGTGACAAAGAAATCCATGAGCTCCTTGCACTTATTGGTGAGAGTTAAGGGGGCAAGGGAAGAGGATTTTAAGATGGGTGGCAATGGAGAAAAGAACTAAGGGGTTATCTTTTTACTCCAGGATCGTCTGAAATGCAGTGAGCAGTTCTGGCAGTAAAGAGCAGGGCCCAATAGTGCTTGATGTGGTCCTCCTATAATGTCAATAAAATTACTGAAAGGAAAAGGGGCAAAAATCAAAATTAAGTTTCATCTTTGGTTACTTACAAATGTCAATTACACTGTAATTTGTATTTCAGTATTAGTTGCATGTCCTTACGCGAATGTTGCCTAGTATTCCCAGTTCATTTAGAATTGAGATGGTGAGAAAAACTAAATAAGCAAACAAACACGCTGCTCCAAGTTTCTTATCCAGTTTCCATCCATTAATTTGAATGGCCACAAATATGAAGACAATGGAAAGGAGAAGAGAGGTAGTCGTGTAGGTCAGGCCACTGCTGTTCACTTTTATAGGCGACGCTGTGTCAACAAATACAGTTTTAACAAACCAGGGCACACCTAGACACAGCATATCAAATACATTGGAACCTACAATGTTCGACATAGCCATGACTCCTTTGCCTGGGGGAAGAAAAATATTTTATTCATTACAATTCTAGTAAAGCAATCAAATTTCAATAGTGCATTTATATAGCACCTTTAACTGATGTCTTGCAGCGTTTCATAGAAGTATAATCACACAAAAATCGACACTGAGCCCAAGGAAGGAGATGTTAGGAAGGGTGACTAAAACCTTGGTCATATAAAGGGCCTTGGAAGTGAAGAGGCAGAATTTAGGAAGGGAAATCCAGAGCTGAGGGCCTTGACAGCTGAAGGTATGGGGTGAAGAGTGGGGGGATGCACAAGAAGCCAGGATTTTTAGGAACACAGGGTTGTAGAGGTGGACAAGGCCATGAAGAGACTTTAAACAAGAGGATGAGAATTTTAAATGTGAGGTGTTGGGGAACCAGGAGCCATCTAGGTTAGTGAGCATTGGTGGTGGGTGAGGTGCAGGGTAGAACAGGGACAGCTGACGTTTATGGAGGATAGAAGGCCAACCAGGAGACTGTTGGAATAGTCGAGTCCTGATTAGGTTTTTGGCAGCAGATGGGCAGAGGCGGAAGTTGGCGGTTTTTGTGATGGAGCGGATATGGGGTCAGAAGATGCTGAGGTTGTGAACTGTCTGGTTCACACGAATGATCGGCAGGAGTATAGAATCGGTGGCAGCAACGACTGGCATTTATATAGCGCCTTTAATGTATTAAAACAGCCCAAGGCGCACAAACAGTATGGAGTTTGTAACGGGGTTGAAGATGTTGGTGTTTAACAGGAGGAAATTGCGACTCGGAACTGGATGTCAGACAAGTGATCTGACAACAAGCGATGGAAGGGTAGAGAGGGGTAGTTTTAGAGATGGAACCAAAGAAGTCAGGAAGTTACTATCCCAATTGGCCAAACTCCTTTGAAAAAAATTATGATCCTTGCTGTTTATTTTCATTTGGAAAATTTGTTAGTCACTGAATCTAAAGCAGGGGTGTCTATAAAGTGTAGGCCCTGGAAATCTGGTCCTGAGCCCAGGCAATTCAGTTCTATTTACCTATGTTTCTTATTGGCTTATTTGTTTTGAATTTTGTGGGCATGGAGGTTTGAAATGGCAGTTGCCTCATTGGTGGATAAATCCTAAATTAGAACACTTGATGTGTTATCGGTATGTATGGAAATATGTTTAAGCTTTATAACGTGGCCCTAAAGAAAAGAAGCTCAGATCACTCAGGTTCTCAGACACCAGATTGTGGAAACTACTGTGATAAGTACTTCTCTTCTGACTTGGGTTGGGTGTAGTAGTATTCAGCATATGCTTTTCTAGCATTGTGACTTTGATATTTATATGTATGGCTATAGTGCATACTCTGGCCAATTTACTCAAACAGCTATCCAAACTGTACTTCTATTTGAGCTGACCTACCAAACAGACTACTCCTTACTGGAGCATTCATAAAGTCTTGTATTTAATTATTGAACTCTGCATTATGGAGGCTTAGTCTCAAATCTGGAAGAAATTGAGCTAGCAGGACACAAACTTTCAACAAACTCCTGTTGCCTTGTTTTCTCTACCATCTTTCTCTACCATACAGTCACAGTAAAATTTATCTTAACTATATTTGTACTGTTGACCCAAAAGAGCTGATCTACCAACAAGCAGGTCTTCATAAAATCAGTTCAAATAGCAGGAAATGTATGGGGATTACTGGTTGCATCAGCTTATAGATATTAATTAGTGCTAATATCTGCCAAAGAAATAGCACCAGTGGATGTAGAATGATGAGCCTCAATTTAAAAACAATTAAAAACAAGCCTCTTTTCCAAATTTGAAAACATTCATAAGTTAATAGGATGTAGAAGACCAGACCTATTCAATTATAATAAAAATGTGGCGTTGAGAGTAAAATCTTAGACGCCAACGCTGTACTGCTTGAGGACATGAAAGGCACTATATAAATGCAAGTGAAAGTGTTTGATATTCCAAATCCACCTAATGTTACTGACAGAGTAGGCAATAGCACAGTTAGTGGAATCTTTTTGTAGGGAACAGTGCCACCAACAATTGTTTTGCAAGTAGCAGATTCGATAAATGCATATCTAAATCCAGCTCCAAGCCCTACCTAGCCACTTACTTATTTCCCAAAGACACAGATCTCCACACTAAGTACAAGGTAGAAAACTGAAACTGGTGCCACGTGAACACATACCAAACTTTTCAGTCCAAATACTGCAGGATATAGTGTCCATGCTGTGATTGTTGCATTTAACTTTCTTTCCTCCATAAGGTCCCTTCTCTAATGACTTTCCTTGCACCCCTTCAGTTCTTCGGTGTGTTGCATCCTGTCTGTTTCAAAATGGTTTAATGCCATCCTGAAAGAGCAGGTTTAATAAGTTAAGGCCAGTCCCAGTACCCCCCCACATCTTAAAAGGAATGCTTTCTGGGATTGTTGTATGGATGCAGTTTGCTTTCCATATGGGTTCCCCACTCAGGGAATTCATCAAACCTATCTGCAGAGGTGTACATTGTGGATGAGTTAAGCTTGTGCAGTCATTGTACTGCTGTGAGCTATGCAGGAGATGTCTTTGGGAATAAAGCAATATGTTCATGTATTAATCAGTGTTTACAATATATAAAAATGTAATCACTTAATGACATGGGATTTTTAAAAAAAAATAAAGATCCACCCTCACAGAAAACCTCCAACTTGTTGAAACTGCAGCATGTGAAGTCTCAGACTTCTGAAAAGGTCTGAATGGTTCTAACTTTGATCTCACCCAGGTTGTCTAAACACCTGAGCTCTCCCATTCCTGCTTGCTATCCACTATCCCTGCTCCATGTAACATGTGGAAAATGTGCATTGAGGACAGAATCCAGGGCAGCTTCTAATGGTACCTGCAACTGAATAGCCTGTTGACTCATTAACATAAGTGGCCACTTAAGTGAGGTAGTTAGTACCCATCTTTAAAGATTTTGCATGCCATTAAATGTTCTTTACTAGTTTCACATTAAACCACTAACAATCTTAAACATATCTAGCATTAAATAAAAATTAGTCTTATCAGTAGCACATCAACATCACTAACTTTCCCCCTATTTTTTTTTGCAGTCTCTCCTACTCTTTCCTCTCCATTGGTTTTTATACATATCACAGTTTAGTTTTACATAAAGTATCAATACCTTCTCTGGCAACAAGTACACTGGCCAGTGTGTCTGGGATACTGGTGCCTGCTGCCAACAGTGTGAGACCCATGACTGTTTCAGGAATTTCCAGGGTTTCTCCTGCATTACAAATGAAATGGTCTGAATGGTGTTTAGAGTTGCCAAAGATGGATAACCCTCTTGCCCTGCCCTTAGTAAGAAGATTGTTAAAAATAACCATCCCAAAAATATTCAATAAAACAAGTATTTAAGACTGACCACAGGATACATCCTACATCCAGTATACAAGTTCTTTACAATTAATAGTTAAAAGGTTTGATGGGGTGGCATGTGATATTTTTGCTGAGATTATAAAACAAACTTTTCTGATCCACAAAGGCAGTTGATACCATATACTAAACTTAACACCAAGGCCCACATTTTTTCTACAATAGCTTAAAGAGCAAGGCCATAATTATGTTCACACTTCTAAATTAAATGTACTCATTCAAGTTTTATAATAAATTCTCAAATTATGGTGATGTAATTTGTGATAAGACTGAGGTAATGCTTCATATGGCCCTGTCATACACACACCTTTTACCAATGTAGCTCTTTCCAAGCTAATTTACAGCAGAATAGTCAGGTCCAAAACAGTTTATATAATATGCTGTTAAAACAAAGCTAAACCAAAAATGCTGGAAATGCACAGCTGATTTGATCCTCAGTTTAAAAAAAGTTAACATTTTGGGTTTAGGTCCTCAAATGAAGGGCCTACACCCAAACAGTTAACCCTTTCCAGTCTATTTACAGAGTACTGCAACTGGCTCTATTTCCAGCACCGTTTTTAAACTATATAAAATAACCACCTATACAAGGTTGGCTGCATTAATGCACCCCACAATGGCTTGATAAATATTTTGTGCTGAGAGTACTGCACGTTCAGAGGTGCTGTCTTTGGATGAGATGTTAAAGTAAGGCCTCAGCTGGATGTAAAGTATCCCACAGCACTATTTGAAGAGTGGCAGAGCGCTTCTTGTGCTTGGCCAACTTTATCCTTCAACACCACCAAAAATATTATCTGGCCATATCTCAAGCGCTTTGAGACATCCTGAGGTAATGAAAGGTGCTATATAAATGCATGTTTGATTTTTTTTTACAAAGTAGGGTTATCAATTCTTAGTTAAATTAATCATTGCGCATTGCAAAGTTAGTGACCTATAAGAGAACCTACTACTGTAAATCAGTTTCCATAATGGTTACCAGTAAAACTGATGTGAAACAACAAGAAAAGGTCCCTTGTACCAGTGAATAAATGACATCCAGGCTGATATACAGATAATAACCTGAGAGAGTGCAGCATTTACATACACTGCGAAGAGGCAAAGTACTACTGCACTGATCTTTCATTTATATTAATAGAAAAACATTGAATTATGTATAGTTTTTACATGATTCTTACCCACTATAATTACCATCCAAACCAACACATATGTAAATCCAGAAATCCATACAGCACACATGAAAAAAGTTAGCATGAACCACTTTCTCCATTGACGTCTGCGACAATCTGGTGTCGTTATGAACAGCAGTGCAGTGATGGGAAGAGACAGCACCCACATAATTCGCTTTATATCCGATTCGGGCATTACAAAGACACTTGGTTGATCTGTATCAAAAAAATAACCTGGTCAAATAACTGATAGTTTTATATTGTAGAAGCAGTGGTTCCTTCAGATCAGTTCTTGAATCTTTCCTCCCCCCACCTTTTACACTTGTGAAGTGCCTTGGGATGATTTTCTATTTTTAAAAAAGTACTGTATAAAGTTGATAATGTTGAAACAAAAACAGAAAATACTGGAAACACTCAGGTCAGTCATTTCAGGTGTGGACCATTCATTAAAACTGTCCTGAGTGTCCTCAGGAACATAGGAACCAGAATAGGTTATTCAGCCCCTCGAGCCTGTTCCACCATTCAATTAGATAATGGCTGATTTGTATCTCAACTCCATTTATCCACATTGGTGCCACATCCCTTTATACCCTAGCCTAACAAAAAAAAAACCTATCAACTTCTCTGCTCTCCATAGCTACTGAGTGTTTCCAGCATTTTAGGTTTCAAGTTTCCAGCATCTGTTTTTTTCATTGAGATTTTTGGCACTGATTTCCTGAAGATGGGGGCTTATGCTGGGGTTATATACATGCTGACAGCTTTTCAATACCTCATCCGAATGACTATTCTGAAATATGTGAACCTATAAAGTGAGTGGCAGCAGGATATTTGACTGGGAGAAGGGGTATCACAGTTGAGCTGAATCCAGTTCGTTGTGCTGCTTGATCAAAGTAACCCAACTACCTTTTTCCTTAGTTTAATTTCAAAATATCTGCCTACTTTAAAATGGATCATTGTAAAAGTAATTTAAGATTTAGCCAATAAAAAAACTCTTCCAAAAAAAATCTACAGCTGAGATCACTTCAGTCACAAGAATCTTAGTGGTAGATCAAAAAAAAGTCCAAATATCTGAAATTTGGACCAATTTTTTTCAATCTTCCACAAAGTTTCTTGTAACTGAAGTGATTTCTCAGCTGTAGATTTTTTGAAGGGTTTTTATTAGCTAAACCTTAATTACTTTATTAAAAAATTAATTCTGAAATGGTTTCTTTTTGAAATTAATAAACATAACTTTTAGATTAAAAACTTCAACTGTGCATTTAGGTGTAATTAAATTGTAAACCAGTTTAGAAAGAATGCATTTATGATTTCACAAAATCCAAAAAAGCTGGGAACGCAGGTTGGTCAGCATCTGCACAGAGAACAAATGGTCGATGTTTGTGTGTACTCTTCAGAACTGAACATTTTAAAAAATGAATAGTGATAGAAAAAGACAGGCAAAACAGGAAATGAGTGGAATGCTTAAGATGGTGTAGCAGATTATCTCGGATGAAGTAACGAAGAAACATTAAAACAAACACATTAAAGAAACAAAATGTGTGAATAATTAGTAGGAAGGGGAGAGATGAAAAACAAAAGAAGCTGGGGATCAAGTTTGTAATTTAAACAGAAGATGCTGGCAAAGTCCCTGTTGAAGTGTTCTCATTCTTTGAATCTGCTGTACTCTGCCAGCATCTTGTTTAAATTTTTGAACCTGAGCTCTGGGTTTTGACAGAATCTGCACCCACAATATCAGCTCATCTGTTCTCTCCATAGATGCTGCTGAGTGATTCCAGCATTTTCTGTTTCTATTTAAGATTTCCAGTATCTGCATTATTTTTCTTTGCTTTTCTGCTCCCTCACCTTTTTATTTAGGCCTCCTTCTGCCTCAGCTATTCACACTCTGTTTAATTTCTTCAATTTATTTAATGCTTCTTTCTATTAAGTCATCCAACAAGCATCCCACCAATCCTTTCCTAATTCTATTAATAGAATTGTTTATCTAATTTCAGTTCTGTAGGAAGGTATGGGCTCAAAACATCAACTGTCTGTTTCTCCACAGCTACTGACTGATCTGCTCTGTTTGTGTTTCAGAATTCCAGCATTTACAATATTTGGGATTTTATTTGAATGGTCAAAATCTTTTCACTTACCCCAAATTCTACAACAATTTAACTTTTTGTTCAATTTTGTTTGTCATATCAGCTGCATTTATACTGCAACTGTAGTGATTTCCACTCTGCAGTGACACTATGTTGCAGTCCAACCTAACTCCAGAGCTCAGTGGTCAAAGACTCCCTGGAGGTGTTGAACACTAAATGGAGTATAACTCCAGTGCAATGTAAAACATGTTTTAGAAAGTGCTCAAGGAGACACTTTGGGCCTCAAACTGGACGAGTTTTTGAGTGTAGATATACCTAGAAAACTTATATTTTGGCTGTTGGGAGGGCAGCTTTGTGTATGTGTTTCAGACTGGTAGCTTTAACAAATTCACCATGAATACGAAAGGTAAATCTGGAATATTTTAAAATTAGATTGAACAAGGGTACACAAGTTCAAACTAATAAAGAGGTAAATTGAGGACTGATGTGAAGCAATTCTTCAGAGTTATCAACATCTGTAATAAATTTCCAGGGAGAGTAGTGGGTACAAACAGCCTGAAATCCTTTAGGAAACAATTGGATGCTGAAATAGGAAGGGGGGGGGGGGGGGAAAAAGAAGAGAAGGAAAAAAAAACTTAATGATTGCCCTGGATGGATGAATAGCAATCATCCATAATTATCTTGGTGAAATGGAAAGTTCTGGTTCTTATTTTTTGAAGAATGATGATTACATTCATTAGACTTTTTGGGTCTATGATTAAAAAATCTGATCATCCTGAACATAACTTAGTTTTCAGCACTTATTCATATTTTGTTGTTCTCAGCAGAATTTTAATGCAAGTGTGCTATGTTAGCTAATTAGTTCAAAATGATCCACCCTACAGCATCTTTGAAAATACAGGAAGGTGACAATCATTTTACAACCCACACACAATTATTAAACATTGGGTTGAATAAACACACAAGAGTGGTCACACACAAGAGTGGTCACACACAAGAGTGGTCACACACAAGAGTGGTCACACACAAGAGTGGTCACACACAAGAGTGGTCACACACAAGAGTGGTCACACACAAGAGTGGTCACACACAAGAGTGGTCACACACAAGAGTGGTCACACACAAGAGTGGTCACACACAAGAGTGGTCACACACAAGAGTGGTCACACACAAGAGTGGTCACACACAAGAGTGGTCACACACAAGAGTGGTCACACACAAGAGTGGTCACACACAAGAGTGGTCACACACAAGAGTGGTCACACACAAGAGTGGTCACACACAAGAGTGGTCACACACAAGTTGAATTTGTGGCATGGCCTTTCTGTATGCCTATTTATGAACATAAAAGTTCTGGGCCCAAGTTGTTTTCAAATGTGTTTCTAACGCTCCACAAAAATGCAGCATTCAGAAATGTTAACACACTAAATTGAAATATCTTGGTGTTCAAGACTAGATAGAATATTCTGCAGAGATAAGTAAATTTAGAGAGATTATTCCACTGAATCACTACATAATCCTGAACGTTGTAAAAGGAAGATACCTGCATACTCAGCACTCCTTTTCAAATCATCCTTTGTTCCAGTGTTTGACACAGCCTGCAAAAAGATATTTGAATCATACAGCACAGAAGGGGGTCATACAGCCCATCGTGCCTGTGCCGGCTCTTTGGAAGAACTATCCAATTAGTCCCACTCTCTGTCCAGTTCCTGAAACAGTACCTGTATATTGATACCAGAAGTATTGTTGCAAAAATGGCATAATTTGAGAGGCTGATTCTATAGAAAATGTTTAAGTGGCCAGTGATTTAAATACAGGGTCACAGATTGCTAAGTGTACAGGTATCCTGTGGCAAATTAGTCCAACACTTAAGACCACTAGAAAGTTCAATACAAAAGTGAAGTCTTAAGCAGCAGACAAGCCACAAAAGGAGTGTGAAATGGGAACAGAAAAATCAAATTGGAGGTAGGGTGGTATAGAGGTTAAAAACAAATTGCTTTGAATAGATGCCACGATCCACATCTAATGTAGGCTATTCCTGAATGAGTGTGCTTAGTGTCAATCTAAAACAAAAATATGGAGCATTTCCAAATGTTAACATACCTCACTTTGACGAACAGAAAAATTCCTCCCCCTCAAAAAAACCAAGAGGCACCTTTTCTATGTATACAAAGTAGCATACTAACTCACATGTAAATGTTCCATGCAAACCAAATAGGCTACTACTAGTATTACCTTCAATAATCTCTGAGAGCCCGTGTAAACTAAGAGAGAGTTGGGAATAATCAGAGTCTTCCTGAAAGATCCCACTGTCTGATCGAGAACGTCGATGTACCAGCGGTCCATTTTTTCCTTTCCAATCTATTAGTGGTTGTTGCTCATTGCCATCTTCCATTGCTCGTGTCAAACAAGTACAGCATGGGCTAAACTTCGCCATTATGTACTGGTTTATTCGAATGTCAAAGCACAGAACCACAATGTATACTGCATAGATCAATAACAAAGAAGCAGACTCATACCTAAAAAGGCAGAACAGACAGTTTTTAAATAGGCACACCAACTAGATCATGCATTGTTGTCAAGTGTTACTCAGCAATGTAAAATAAAAAGTTAATTCAGCCCATGTACTGGGTATAAAGCATTTCATTATTGCAAATAGTCAACAGTTGTACACAAATTAAAAAAGTGTTTTTTTAAAAAAAAAGACAAAGTAAATTTTTCCTTGAAAAAAGTAGAAAGCTAATGTGATGGATTAGATAAGTGAAATCCAGGGGCTCTCGTGGTTATTATAGAAATGGACCTCAGACTAAGGTTCTAATTTGAATCCCAGCCACAATTCAGATTCACAACTGAGCTTTGCCCAGAGGGATAATTTCACCATTTCTGGCGAGATTGTGAGGGAGGGTGAGAGAATGCAGTTCATGTATTGTCATGCATACTATTAAATCAGTCCCCCTAAAGAGCAATGTGGAAAGAGTTTATGGGATGGACCAAAAAAAAGGAAAAAAGAGATGGCATTGTTTCAAATATTAAAAAATTAAAAACACCATCTAAATATTGTAATTATTTAGTTAATACCATAATTTTAAATTATAATGATGTGGAGATGCCGGTGATGGACTGGGGTTGACAATTGTAAACGATTTTACAACACCAAGTTATAGTCCAACAAATTTATTTTAAATTCCACAAGCTTTCGGAGGCTTCCTCCTTCGTCATTTCCATACCGTTCACCTGACGAAGGAGGAAGCCTCCGAAAGCTTGTGGAATTTAAAATAAATTTGTTGGACTATAACTTGGTGTTGTAAAATCGTTTTAAAATTATAATGACACCAGAGTGACTACTGAATTTTAGACACATACATTTTTAGTGCTTAATAAGGTGAGGAATGTCAGTGCTGGGAAATGGAACACTTGGCTATTTCTGACACTCAGTGCAGCAAATACTTCCGATATAGTCTAGTTAGCTGCAGATGAAAGCATCTTCCACTCAACCCCAAGCTTAGAAGAGTTTCTAAAACTGCACCACTGACACTTTCGCTTTCCCACATCAGTCATCCTGTGGCCACTCAGTAAATTTAATAGTTTTTGTGCCAAGAAATAGGACTGAAACTGTCCAAACCCCATTTCACATAGGGCCTTTAGACAGAGATGACTGTCATCCCATCAGTCTAGCTAGATTTGAAATCAGGTCCCAGTGGTAAAAGACTAGTTTGCTAACCTGCTGCACCACCTGATCTAAACATACATATCAATCAACAAAAGTTTCTTTTAAATGTGAAAATAATTATAGAAGTTAACTTTCATTGAAATATAATGGCTTGAAATATAATGCAGTCTGAACAAGATACATTGGTGGTCTTGATGTATGAACCCTCTCAATCCTTCTGATGAGGCAACAGCTATAGCTCTGAATGCAAGAACCTGCCCATAAGCCTGTGCCTTTAATGTTCTGAACTAGCCAAAAAGAGGCACCCATAAGCAGTCCAGGGATGACTCACCCTCCTTATAGTAGTGTGGCTGAGATTGGGAAGTCAGTTGAGCGAGTAAACCAAACCAATGATTGATTTTGGGATTTTCTTGGTCCGTACAGCTCAGTATCAATTCATGTGTTGCATCTACCCACTGAATTATTGGGTGGGGAAAATTAGATTTTTCAAAACTATATTTTAATAATAGGCTGAGAAATCTTACCAGTAAATCACATTGTCAAAGATAATCGCAATAAGTGCTGCAACACTAATAGCATAAGCTGCACAATCTCTGAACAGCGGCCAGCAAGTCAATCTGCAAACCTAGAAAAGTTTACAAAATTATTTTGTTACAAGAATTTAACCTTTTGCTCAACCCTGATGGAAGTCCTTTTCTAATACAGGACACTTAACAAAATAGTTTCTAAAACCACTAAATTTTATACTAGAAATGTAGTTTCAGCCTAGAGTGCTTCACAATCCATGATCGATGATATGACTATCATATCTGTTTCAGTTCCTCACGTGACTGGGCTTTACTTCAATAAATTCTAAATGCAAGAACTTAAAGTAAATTTGAGCTGGTTAGATTTGGATAACATGAGTTTTGATATCATTTGTACATATTTTAATGAAGTTGTATAGTGGTTAACTATTCTTGCACTGATAAAATTAATGCAAAGATCTTGGAATTGTGCCAAACCAAAATACTGGTGCAACCTTTCTTCACCTCGTCAGCACCAAGTTTCTATTTACATACCATGGTGGTTAATAATCCACATGCAGTACAGATGCCAAGCAAATTGTAAACTGCTGACCCAACTATTGTACTAACGCCAATGTCTCCCTTCGTCACAAAGACTCCTATGTACAAAGAAGGAGAAAGATCAGATAGCAACTTCTAATGTTTAGAACAATCTAAAACAGTGTAATACATTAAGGCAAGACATTCATGTTGAACTCAAACCTATACAAATGAAAGTGATCACTGAACATTAATTGGAAACTGCTGTTCTTGTATTCAATCATTCAAGTATGTTCACATTAAAAAAATTACAAATGTTACCTAGAAAAGCCGTGACCAGTTCAGGTGCAGAACTTCCAGCTGCCATAAATGTTGCCCCAGCAACATCCTGAGAGAGACCAAGACCTAACAATCAATTACAAATGCTGTTATTATACTATTAGAATTCTATGCATGAATTAAATATGTATTTAACTGAAATCAGCTAAAAGATATCATTTGAAGTCTGCAATAACTTGACATAATGCCCAAGAGATTCAGCAGACCCTCAATTCTTTTCAAACTTGGCTTGACACTACAGTGGAGTAATAAATACACGCCACAGAACAGCAAGCCCAAGCAGTGAGAGATGGTCACCGAGGGGTCACGCACTGTTTGGCTGTAACGTATTCCAGAATAAGATGACGACCAATGCAAAATTGGCAGTACAACTACAACCTTAAGCCAGGCCCAGTATCCTTCAATAAGATACATGCCAAAGGTACATACCAGAAATGCAGCTAATGTATTTTTATTGCAATCCAGTTGGAAGGTGCAGAGGAGCTCAGACAGCAAGTCCAAATATCCTAAAGAAAATTCAGGCCAGAAGGGAATGCTGCACACAGCAGTGTGTGTGTACTGGTCATAACAGAACAAATACCGTGAGTTCTTTCTTTACAAGATGCAAAGCTTCCCGTTCCCTGAAGCCAATAAAAATATGCATTATACAATGAAGCTACATAGAATTATCAAACATTCAACCCCATTTAATGATTTGTGAAATAATTTAAAATTGGAAAAAAAACATGGTTATTTAAAAAGTGGAATGTACATCCTAAATTCAATGGGACACACAACATCTTTTACTTTAATAAACTATTTAGAAAGAGATCCTGAATGCACAAAGTCTGGTGTGAGAAAGGTGATCAAACTTGCTCTATCCAGACATACAATCATTCTACCATGGACTTAGATAATGTCCTCCTTTAGGGGCACGAGTTCCTTCCACTGGGGAAAACAATAGTCAAGCAGAATTGTTAATAGCTTTATAATCCTCAGTCCCTCTTCTCGATAGATATCCATCTAGCTCCCTTTTAAAAAGATGTCAATTGACCCTAAACCAACTATCTTTTTCTGGGTGCAAAAAATAAAATACTAAGGACAGGTAGCATCGGCTGAGAAAACAGACAGTTCAATGCCTCGAGTATGGACCCTTCATCAGAACCCCTTCTCTTGGAGTCTGCTCCACATAGCCACTATCCCGCAGGAAAAAAATGCTATTACTAATCTCTAATTTTGCGAGAGACTTGTGAATTTTGTACTTGTATTCTCCACCCTTCGGTTACCAATTTCTTGTAGTACAAACCAGACTGTTAGAAACTTTAACGAGCATCTTTAGAACAGTCTCAAAACTCACCTTATTCGTAAAAAATGTTGTAATGGTACCTTGTTAAAGAAGAGCTGCACTAAATTGATAACAGCACATTAGTCCATCTCCCATGGTATTGCACATGGGGAGTCGAGATAAATGAATTCTTCAGATGAAGTGGGGTTATAGGGCAGGGAGTGCAGATGTAAGTCATACATTCCGTCTATTTTTATACAATACTTTGATATTATAGTTAAAATAACAAAACCTGGGAAGCAGAGAAAGAGTTGGTTGGAGCATAGGTGTTTCTCTGCAGTGCAGGTTGCAGGAGCTGAGAAATGTAAAACTGAAGTGCTGTAGCACCACCGCTAGTCAAAGGGTGTAATTACAGGATCAAGTTTACATAGACAGTTTCCATTATAAACGTGGATGTAGGAATTTATAATGGAAATGTTAACACTGAAGTGTGACAATAGTATGTAAGACTTTGTAGACAAGAAGTGTGTGCAGATGCAAGATTATTATATATAATAACATTTACACTTACATTCACTGATAACTTCTAAGGAAGGCAAAAAATAATCTTCACAAACTATGTCTATAGCCAACAGCATGTAGAGGATGATGATAAAGTGAATAATTATCCCTCCCTCCTTTCTCTCCTCCTGCGTAAAAAATCCTTCAGGGAATTCGGATGAAGGAGGCTGTACGCACTTGGTTACGTTATCTGCTTTAAAGTAAGAAAAAAAATAAAGTTACATTTGAACCTGACCGTGAACACACAAATATTAATGCAATTCCCATATCAGACGTGGAAATTTACTGATGGTCAAAATATTGGAATAGCCAAGAGCTTGTTAAACTATCAGACTTATAACCGAGAACTCCCTTATACAATCAGCGTTACCCTGTTAAGGCAGAAACTAACCTGTCAGAGTTCGACGAACTCGCTCAGCATTGTCCAAGTTGGAGGAGGCAGCTTTGTGAATGAAATGGGCTATTCCATACACGAAAAAGCATATTCCCATCACAAAGAAGATCACTTCTGTTCGCCTTTTTCTGGGCTTCAACAATGCTGTCGTACTCATTTTTGATCACAAGATGTTCCGGCAAACCTCTAAATTCAACCACACTTTCACTGTTTACCAGCAATAGCAACTCATCAAAGTAGTTTAGTTTTGGTTTGCAACTGCATGAAAAGATTGAAAAACTCATCACAACTACTTTTAATTCGAACGTATTGGAGCTCAGATGACATGGATCACGAGTTGTACTAACTAATCATCTGAGTCAAGCAGCTTTCCCCGGAGGGCCAATTAGCTCGTTGATGAGGGAAAGGGAAGATGGAAAGGGGAGTGGTTCCTGAAGGGAATGAGAAAGGTTGCGTTTTCATTCGTGTGATGTATGTTGTAGATATTCATTTATAGGCTAACAAGAAAAACATGGTACAGGATAAAGTCAATACTTTTATTGAATAAGTAGGTTTAAGGACATGGCCCGATAGAATGGGATTTGGAAAAGGTATAAACATCAATGTAAGTATATTTTGGGTACAGATGATTTTACACCTATTTCTCATGATTACATTTCAAGATAAAATCTATTTCTCTCAGCCGCAGCATTTCTGGAATCACAACTATTTCTCGTGACTATGAAAATAATAGGGCTTTCAGGGAAGCAAATTAAGCAATGACGTTGTACATTTTTCTCTCCCCTGAAGGCATCGGCTCTTTGTTGGGTTGGGGTCCTACACATACGGGTTGGCTTTTAGTACCTGGTCCAAGTCACAATTATTCACATGAGAGCCTTGATAGTGACTGTCATAGGCAAGCTATGAAGCACATTTGGCTGGGAGAGGAGCCCAATTTCCACACATCTGCACTTCCAGTAGTGGTTAGGAGCAGGAACCCTAGCTTTTATCTCCAACAGTGCTAAGTAAGTACCATAGGCATTTTCACAAGATTTTGGTTGATCTGTTAAAACGCTGTTCTCTCCAAAGTTAAGCATGTAGAGGCTGTTGTTCTGAATACTAAAGCAAAATATTTTGAGATCAAGTTACCTCTTTGTACACTAATAATCTACGTATTAGCACATGGGAAAATGTTGCTTCATCCCAGGTTGATGAATTGTTCAAGAAGTTTTGTGTACTTTTATTTACTATTCTTTACATAGAATGTACAGCGCAAAACAGGCGATTCAGTCCATTCTCATCCTATTAGTGTAAATGTAAATGAGGAAGGTGGTGGAACCTAGTCTTCACTTTAAACATGGCTCTCCTTTCTGCTAAATGGAACTAGAAGTTTCAATGTCAAGACCACAACTGGAACTTTATTTTTTCACAGATGGCTAAACACAAGAAAATATGTTTCAATAGAGCAGCAAAATATTTGTGTAGTAAGCCTGTTTTGCTGTAGTTAATTAGTATTGAATAAACATGTATGGGGTTTGGGCCGAGGAAAGAAAGACTCATTCATTGCAGGAATTTGAAATTTGATCACGTTCATCAATGGTATGGAATAGGAAATTTTAACTTTTTAAATAGGTATCATTTAAAATGTTTCACCATAATTTGTGCATAGAAGAATTTGTGTGATACAATTTCCCTTCCCTGTTTTGTTTTTGACATAACGTAAACACTAGAAGTCAAGTGTGCATATGCCACAAGCAACTCGGTATGAGCTGCAAATGCTTTCACTGCTTACACCTTGTGACATTTTAAGGTTTTGAAACATAATTTCTCTTTCAACAGTGGTGTCGGAAGCCTCCTATGTAAGCCATGCCCCTTGTGATTTGGTAGCCTGTGTCTTAGTTGGGTAGCTCAGGGTTAACGATTATCCTATTTAGCAGTATACTGCACACTAGAATTTATGCAGTACCTTCGCAGAAGGGTATGTTGGTGGTGTAGTGGCTATGGTACTGCACTAGCAACCCAGAAGTCATGAGTATGAATTCCACCGTGGCAAGTTGTGAAATTGGAATCAATAAATCTGGTAGTTTGTGGACTAGCACTAGTTTTAAAAAAAACATGAAAGCTTCCGTATCATTGTAAAAACCCAGTGGGTTCACTACCATCCTTTAGAGAAGGGAGCCTGTCATCCCTAACTGATCTAGGCTAACCGTGACTCCAGTCCCACACACTATGGTTGACTCTTAGTGCCCTAGCAACTTTAAAAACAATCGTTAAAAATAAGGCCCTATCATATCAAGGCAGTGAGGGATGGGCAATAAATGTGGGAGCGTGACCCACATCCCAGGGGTAAACAAAAAAAACTACATTTCCTGTTTCTTGAAAGACAAATATCAAACTGGTATAGATTATAACTGCTAACTAAATTTATTTACACTTAAGCAACTTACAAAAGTACTAGGCAAACACTATACAGCACAATAAACTTCTAGAAATAAATCCAGAAACAGTTTGCAGTTACCCATTTCAAGCTCCTTCAATAAGCCCTACATCAACCATGCCTTTGATTCTGTGAAATTGCACTTTGTGAGAATAGTGGCTTTTATTAGTTTCTTCCTTCTGACCTGTTTACAATGAGAAGGAATACTTCTGAATTGAGGCTGCTTAGTTTTAAAATATACTTTTCCCTTTCAAGTTGCAACCTTTCAAGGTCTGTTTGGCCTTGCCTGGTTCAGTTAAGAATTGGAAAAACTCATTTGAACCATCGTGGACCCATTATAAGCCCCCCCTCCCTCCCTCCCCGCAGAAATGATGGCTTCCGAGTTAAATTCTTATCGGGTCATAAGTAAACTAATGCTCACTGCTTTGATTCTTTCTGTCATCACTTGGCAATGAGCCTCAGCAAAAACAGGAAATTTTATTTCACATCAACTTCCCGATTTTTAGCACCACGCGTTGAGAAACATGCACTGCACATTAGACCTTCTGGAGGTTAAGAGATCTGATAATTCCTTCAAATAAATAAGGATTTTGTATGATTTTTTTTCCATCAAGTTTGATTAAATTGAGTATAAAAGTAACAATGCTGTATTATCCTATGGCAATATGTGCACGCTCATATGATGAAAAACCATCACAACTGTTCCTTCTGTAAATCATGTACATGTACAATCTGACCAACCATTGAATCTACCTAACTCACAACATCTCCTGAGGGACAATTCTTTATTTAAAAAAAAAACTCCTGACCTTCCGAGGTAATGAAGTGAAACTCTAGAATATCTACCTGACTACACTGAGATTCAGTCGTAGCAGCTTACTTTCCACAAATGACATTTGCGTAGTCCCTGCAGCACCTCATGTTACAGACTTTTACAGGATTTTGATTGCTACCCCTCTTGTTCAGTCAGCAGTGACTACTATTGGACATTTTGTGCTCTCAATTTTTGTGGGATTCAGTTACATTTTTTATTTATTCCATCATATTTCTGAGTAGCTGAATGTATTACAAAGAACCCTATTAAATGTTACTTTACAGCTTTTATATAAACATTGCAGATTGTATGGACTCTCCTTTTGGAGTTATTTTTCATCATTTTCTCCAGTTTCAATTTTCCTGCACCATCCATATCCAAAAATTTGGGTAGCTGACACCAATGTGACTGTAAAGTCAGCTGTTAGGAAGTGTTCGAGACTGTCTATGGTGACTTTCTCCCTCTGATATGCTTACCACAATGCAAGTATCTAACTTCTGTTTGGTGCTTTGCTGTGATGCCACCGAGATCCAGTTATGTAAAATGCTGTGTGTTATATGTGAAAAATTATGCAGGGATCTTAAAGTATTTTCAGAGGCATTTTCTAATGTTCTAGGTTGGTGTACATTGATATAGGATGTTGTTGATCAGTTTTTGCTGAACAACATGTACTGCAATAGTTTGGAGCGCAGTGTAACTACCATTTAATTAAACAATACATTAGGTTTATCATTCTTGCCAATTTTGCTCCCTCCTCTCCTTTCCTGAATGCAGCTTGCTAGATTCAGTTCCATGGATGTCAAGAGCTCCCTATTAGCTCACCCAAGTAATTTATTCATGTGTGAGCCTTGATAACATCTGCACACTATTCAACTGCTGAGGACATCACCTGCCTGGTCTGTATGACCTTGACATCATCAACCCGTCTCTCTGATCTGGCACTATCCACAACTTCTTCAAAACTGCTGTCATCACTTCCTTTCTCAGGAAACCCACCTTAAGCCCCTCTACAACTACTGTGTTAACAATCTCAAGCCTTTTCTTTCTCTCAAAGTCCTTGACCACATTGTTGCCTTGGAACTGTGTTTCCACCTCTCCATTCCTTATTTGACTCCCTCCAATTGGACATTTGCCCCATTTACACTACTGAAACTGCACTGGCCAATTTCATAAATGACATTCTGTGTGACTGCAACCGAGGCTTTTTATCTCTCCTCATGTTCCTCAGTCTCTCTGCCATCTTTGATGCAGTAGACTGCTTTATCCTCCTTCAAAATCTTTTCTTTGCAGTCCAGCTACAGGGCACTGCTCTCTCTTGGTTCCAATCTTACCTGAATCAATGCAGGCATTACATTACAGCCAATGGCTTCTCCTCCTCTGTTCAAATGATCACCTCATGGACCCACCTTTGGCTCTCGCCTCTTCAATATTTACATGCTACCCTTTGGCAACTGTGTCAGTGATTATTTATTGGATTCAACACCATATATATTATGGGCTAGTATGCCGAAGGCACTGATTATACAGTTGATTACTTGCTTGCTGTGGTTATTGTCAGATAACAGACATCAATTGGATTGTTCCTGTAACTGAGATGGCCATCGTCCTTGGATGGGGACCTGTCAGATCATTCCGATCAATGGGTCTCCCAAGAAGGAGTCAAGCCATTCAGTTATAAGCATCTATGGCACTGCTTACAATCCACATTTGTTTGGCAGCTGTTTTTTGTGTGGGGAAAAGTTATCTTGAGTCCTGTGAATCTCTGAATACTTAAATTATTGTTATGAGAAATACAGTTTTAATGTCCTTTGTTCAGGGATTTTTTGAAAGCATTTTGAAGTTATATCTTGGGCGGAATTACATAAAAACCACAATCAGTCTGAAGCAAGCAGAGGTACAGGGCTAGCCAGTGACTGTGGTAGTGTACAAAATGTTAGTGATAAAAGAACTGGGTTTCAAGTGCCAGCTTAATGTTGAAGGTTAGATCAGAGGAAGTGTCTTTGTTGTTTTTGATATTTTGAGGACATTAGTAAAGTTTATGATTTATACATATTATTTATGCTGACTACTGTTTATTTACTTGCTTAATGTTCAATAATTTGTCTACTGATTTATAGCCTAAGGCACGATGTGACAGAGTATATGTGCTCAAAACTGAGACCATCCTTTTTAGCTCTCGTCAATATCTCCGTGCCCCTGGCCTCAACTCTCCTGGCTATCATCTGAAGTTGAGTGAGGTGGTGAGGAATCTGTGTCCTTGAGATCAGCTTCCTCTCCCACGTCTGCTGTTACAAAGTCACTTTTTTCCACCACCGCAATATTGCCCATCTCCACCCCATCTCTCTGCTTCTGCATTCCATACTTCGTCACCTGAAGTTTACTTTATTAATGCCTTCCAAGCTGGCCTCCCTGCCTTAATCCTCCACAAGCTCTTACTCATCCAAAGCATCACCATCCTCACCTGCATTCCCATTGCCCTGCCTCACCCACACTTAGTGCCACATTCCAATCACCCCCGCTCTCACCCACACTCCCATTGTTCTGCCTTCCCCACACTCCCATTGCCCCTATCCTCACCCACACTCAGTCCCACACTCCAATCACCCCTGTCTTCTCCATGCTCCACTATGGTACAAATTGAGGAGGTGGAGTGGCAAACTGTGTCTCTTAGTATTGATTTTTTTTTCAAAAAATATACTTCATTCATAAAATTTGTAGCAAAAACATACAATACAGTTGTCATATCACATTCCAAACGTACACAATACAGATTATACAATTTGAAGGTTAAATCAAGTACAGTTCAATGAACACATTGTGCATAATTACAGTTCATGACACTCTGGGGTGTCTCATTGCATTATACTCAATACAGATTATTGATTACAGATTCATTGCAGGTCTATTTCAGAAATTTGAATTTTACATTCTGCCCGGGGGGGGGGTTTCCCTGATTGCAGCCCCTCGGTATACAATGGCGGGAAGGCTCTAAATGGTTGCCTTCCCCCTCAGAGCCTTTGCGGCGGCCGCACCCAGCTTCAGTGCGTCCCTGAGCACGTAGTCCTGGACCTTGGAACGTGCCAGTCTGCAACACTCGGTCGAGGACAGCTCCGTGCACTGGAAGACCAGCAGGTTTCGGGCAGACCAAAGAGTTAATGGTCTTCCAGCAGCAGTTGACGTCTGTCTCGGTGTGCGTCCCCGGGAACAGCCGTAGAGCACAGAGTCCTGTGTTACGGAACTGCTCGGGATGAACCTGGACAGATACCACTGCATCTCTCTCCAGACCTTCTTTGCAAAGGCGCATTCCAGAAGGAGATGGGTGACGGTTTCGTCTGCACCGCAGCCTCCTCGGGGACAACGTGCGGTGGCGCTGAGAGTCACGGAGTGCATGAAGTATCTGACAGGAAAGGCCCTTCTCACCACCAGCCAAGCTATGTCTTGGTGCTTATTTGAAAGTTCTGGCGATGAGGTGTTCTGCCAAATGACATTGACAGTCTGCTCGGGGAACCGACTGACAGGTTCCATCGTCTCTTTTTCCCGCAGGGTCTTGAGGACGATACGTGCGGACCACTTACTGATCGCCTTGTGGTCGAAAATATTTTTTTGCATAAACTTTTCGGCGAGGGACAGGTGGGGCGGAACGGTCCAACTGGATGGAGTGTTCCGTGGCAGCGTGGCCAGGCCCATCCTTCGCAACACCGGGGACAGGTAGAACCTCAGCACGTAGTGACATTTTGTGTTTTCGTACCAAGGGTCCACGCAAAGCTTGATGCAGCCGCACACGAAAGTGGCCATCAGGATGAGGGCCACGTTGGGCATGCCTTTCCCCCCTTTCTCCAGAGATTTGTACATCATGTCCCTGCGGACACGGTCCATTTTTGATCTCCAGATAAAGCGGAAGATGGCTATGGTGACTGTCACGGCGTAGAAGCGCGGTATGGGCCAGACCTGCGCCAAGTACAGCAACACCAAGAGCACCTCGCACCTGATGACCAGGTTTTTGCTCACGATCGAGAGGGATTGTCGATCCCACAGTCCCAGTTTCTGCCTCACTTTGGAGATACGCTCCTTCCAGTTCTTGGTGCATGCCCCGGCCCCCCCGAACCAGATCCCCAGCACCTTCAGGTAATCCGACCTGATGGTGAAGGGGACAAAGGATCGGTCGGTCCAGTTCCCAAAGAACATGGCCTCGCTCTTGGTACGATTTACCCTGGCCCCTGAGGCCAGTTCGAACTGGTCACAGATGCTCATCAATCTGCGGACTGACAGCTGATCCGAGCAAAAGACGGCGACGTCGTCCATGTACAGGGAGGCTTGATTATTAGTGGGGATAAAGAGTCACAGATCGCTACTCCACCTCAATTTGTGTATGTGATGAGTAGTTCAGTTTAGCATAAAGCCAGAAGGTGAATGTAGTTTTACAGAGATGCAAATGTAACTCATGTTTCCTATCAATAGTCAGCAATTCACAAATAAATAAACCACAAAAAAATATTCATTTAAATTACTGCTCCTTGGCTCATTGGTTGTCTTTTATGCCAAACTACACAAAGCATTGTGGGCAGAGACATTGAGGCAATTGTACAGCATTGTCTTTGTTTTTGGGAAGTTATGGTCTGTGATGGCAGCTACTTTTTTAAAATCCTGGAAGAGAGCATTTTATAGAATGTAAAACTCGCAGCCAGGTGCGATTCGTGTTATAGAAATTGTTGTAGAAATAGGATCATGTTTTATTGCTGAAGGCACCTACAGCAATGCTATTTGTCTTGTCACTTGGGACACAAATATGATGGCACTTTTCTATTAAAACAATCACCGTTACACAAATTGCACCTGATTCGAGGTTTTACATTACATTAACTGTTCCTTTCTGGTTTCTTTGCTTTATGTCACGTTTTATGCAGTAGCAAGGTCCAGGTTAATTTCACGGAAAGTGCTCCCATCTTTTAAAGTTGAACAGGAATAAATCTCACCCTGTCAACACCCTGTGGTGTGACAGGTTCACTTGCAGCAGAGCTGTGGGCAGGACTCAAAGATTCGCTCTCTTTGTTGGAGAGGATAATCGTAATAGCCCATATCAGCAGTGTGCAAGCTTGGCAGCAACTTGGACGTTGTGTGTAAATAGCCAGCTGTCAAAAGAATTGGGACCATCTCAAAATCTGCCTCCATAAAGAGGAAATACTGGACAAATAAATAGAGGGATCAAAAAGAACATAAACACAAAATTGAGGGAAAAAAAATATTGATTATTAGGAACAATAAATTCCTACAAAATACATACAAATGAGAGTTCATAAATTGTGAAGACAGGAAAAAACAAAGCAAAAAAGAAATGGTTTTGAAGAAGGCTTAACTTTACAATTTTTTTAAATCCCTGGATTTAATATTTATGAATCCTAGCCAGCTTCCTGATGATGCTTGTTTTCTGGTGAAGCTGATTTATGATATATCATAATCATTAATTGCCATTGTGTATTTTGCTTATAATGCTCACTGACAATTTTAAAGTTTAAGATGTCTGTACAAACGCATAAAGGATCATACTTGGGCTGTGTCTGCAGACAACATTTTAAACTGTATAACGCTGGGGTGGGTAAATTATGGCCCGTACCCAGCCTGAGAGTCTTGGCACTCTGGCCCATGAAGCCTAGACAACACAGGTCGACCTGTGCTTACATTTCTTACTCACCGACCTGCCCTGTTTGAAGTTTGTGGACCTGGAGGTTTGGAAAGGGATGTCCTAACACTGTTGCCTCATTAGGCAGATGTCACTACAGTGCATCCGTGAGGCTGAGAATTTCATGGATAGCAAATTTCAGGACGTGGTCACTCCGGTGCTTAAGAGAGTCCTGGTAGAGAGGGACTGGGTGACTGCCAGACAGACAAGGATGACCAGCCAGGTAGTGCAGGAGTCCCCTGAGTGCATCTCACTCTCTAACCGGAATACTGCTGAGGGAGAGGATTCCTCTGGGGAGCGCAGCCAGAGCCAAGTCCACAGCACCATGGGTGGCTCAGCTGTACAGGGAAGGGGGAGATAGGTCAGGAGAGCAATAATAATAGGGGATTCAATAGTTAGGGGAATAGACAGGCTTTTCTGCGGCCGCAGACGTAATTCCAGGATGGTATGCTGCCTCCTTGGTGCCAGGGTCAAGGGTGTCACTGAGCGGCTGCAGAACATTCTGGTGGGGGTGGGGGGTGAACAGCCAGAGGTTGTGGTCCACATCTGTATCAATGATTTCGGCAGAAAGAGGGATGAGGTCCTGCAGGCAGATTGTAAGGAGCTAGGAAAGAGATTAATAAGCTGGACCTCAATGGTAGTAATCTCCGGATTACTCCCGGTGCCATGCAGTGGTGAGTTTAGAAGTAGGAGGATAGAGCAGATGCGTGGCTGGAGAGATGGTGCAGGATGGAGGGCTTTAGATTCCTGTGGTATTGGGTCCAATTCTGAGGGAGGTGGGACCTGCACAAACCGGACGGGTTGCACCTCAACAGGGCCGGGACCAATATCCTCATGGGGAGGTTTGCTAGTGCTGCTAGGGAGGGTTTAAACTAGCTTTGCAGGGGGATGGGAAACTGAGTGTAGATTCAGAAGGGAGAGAATCAGAGCTGGAAATGGAAGGCAGAAAATTAATAAGTGAGTTTGGAAGGCAGAGGAAACAAAGTTTGGAAACTAGACAACAGTGCTTAATGGTATATACCTCAATGCAAAGAGTATAGTGAATAAGGCAGACGAGCTGAGGGCACAGATAGACATGCAGAAGTATGATATCTTAGCTATTACAGAAACATGGCTTAAACGGGAGCAGGAATGGCAGCTCAACGTTCCTGGTTACAGGGTTTTCAGATGAGAAAGAGAGGGAGATAAAAAAGGAGTGGGGGTGGCAATATTGGTTAAAGTAACAATTACATCTGTGATGAGGGATGATATGTTAGAAGGATCATCAAATGAGGCCATGTGGGTTGAGCCAAAGAACAAAAAAAGGGGCAGTTACACTGCTGGGAGTGTACTAAAGACCCTCAAACAGTCAGAGGGAGATAGAAGAGCAAATTTCTGAGAAGTGCAAAAACAATAGGGCAGTAAAGTAAGGGATTTCAACTACCCTAATATTAATTGAGATACAAACAGTGAAAAAGGTATAGAGGGCGCAAAATTCATAAACTGCATTCAGGAGAACTTTTTTTAGCCAGTATGTAGCTAGCCCAACAAGATGGGGTGGGGGGAGGGTGTGCAGTTCTGGATTTAGTTTTAGAGAATGAAGCTGGACAGGTGGAAGGAGTATCATTGGGAGAGCAGTTTGTTGGTAGTGATCATAACTCAGTTAGATTCAGCATAGTTATGAAAAAGGACAAAGATAGAACAGGAGTTAAAGTTCTCAATTGGGAAAAGGCCAATTTTACTAAGCTGAGAAGTGATTTAGCAAAAGTGGACTGGAAACAGCTACTTGAAGGTAAATCAATGTCAGAGCAGTGGGAGGCATTCAGAGGGGTTCAGAGTAAACATGTTCCCACAGAGAAAAAGGGAGGGACTGCCAAATCTAGAGCCCCCTGGATGACAATGAGCATACAGGGTAAGATAAGGCAAAAAAAGGGAAGCTTATGTCAGACACCGAGAGCTCAATACTACAGAAAGCCTAGAGGAGTAGAGAAAGTGCAGGGGTGAAATTAAAAAGGAAATTAGGAAAGCAAAGAGAGGGCATGAAAAAATACAGGCAAGGAAAACCCAAGAATGTTTTATAAATACATAAAGAGCAAGAGGATAACTAAGGAAAGAGTAGGGCCTATTGGAGACCAAAAAGGTAACCTATGTGTGGAGGCGGAAGATGTGGGTATGGTTCTTAATGAATACTTTGCGTCTGTCTTCACAAAAGAGATGGACGATGCAGAGATTGCAGTTGAGGAGGAATGTGAAATATTGGATGGGATAAACATAGTGAGAGAGGAAGTATTAAGGGGTTTAGCATCTTTGAAAATAGATAAATCACCAGGCCTGGATGAAATGTATCCCAGGCTGTTAAAAGAAGCAAGGGAGGAAATAACAGAGGCTCTGACCATCATTTTCCGATCCTCCCTGGCTACAGGCATAAATAATGCCGGAGAATTGGAAGACTGCTAACATTGTGCTGTTGTTTAAAAAGGGAGATAAGGATAGACCTAGTAATTACAGGCCAGTCTAATCTCAGTGGTGAGCAAATTATTGGAATCAATTCTGAGGGACAGTATAAACCGTCATTTAGAAAGGCACGGATTAATCAAGGACAGTCAACATAGATTTGTCAAGGGAAGGTCGTGTCTGACTAACTTGATTGAATTTTTTGAGGAGGTAACAAAGAAGGTTGATGAGGGTAGTGCGTTTACATAGATTTTAGCAAGGCTTTTGACAAGGTCCCACATGGCAGACTGGTCAAAAAAGTAAAAGCCCATGGGATCCAAGGGAAAGTGTTAAATTGGCTCAGTGGCAGGAAACAAAGGGTAATGGTCGATGGCTGTTTTTGTGACTGGAAGGCTGTTTCCAATGGAGTTCTGTTGGGCTCAGTACTAGGTACCTTGCTTTTTGTGGTATCTATTAATGATTTAGACTTGAAACATAGGGGGCTTGATCAAGAAGTTTGCAGATGATACAGTTGGCCATGGTTGATAGTGAGGAGGAAAGCTGTAGATTGCAGGAAGATATCAATGGACTGGTCAAGTGGGCAGAAAAGTGGCAAGTGGAATTCAATCCGGAGAAGTGTGAGGTAATGCATTTAGGGAGGTCAAACAAAGCAAGGGAATACACCATAAATGGGAGGATACTGAGAGGTGTAGGGGAAACAGAGGGACCTTGGAGAGCATATCCACAGATCCCTGAAGGTAGCAGGACAGGTAGATAAGATGGTTAAGAAGGCATACGGGATACTTTCCTTTATTAGCCAAGGCATAGAATATAAGAGCAGGGAGGTTATGCTAGAACTGTATAAAACACTAGTTAGGCCGCAGCTTGAGTACTGTGTACAGTTCTGGTCACCACATTACAGGAAAGATGTGATTTCACTAGAGATGGTGCAGAGGAGATTTATGAGGATGTTGCCAGGGACTGGAGAATTTTAGGTCTGAGGAAAGATTGGATAGGCTGGGGTTGTTTTCTTTGGAAGAGGAGGCTGAGGGGTGATTTAATTGAAGTGTATAAAATTATGAGCGGCCTGGATAGAGTGGTCAGGAAGGACCTATTTCCCTTAGCAGAGAGGTCAATAACCAGGGGGCATAGATTTAAAGTAATTGGTAGAAGGATTAGAGGGGAGCTGAGGAAAAATGTTTTCACCCAGAGAGTGGTGAGGGTCTGGAACTCACTACCTGAAAGGGTGGTAGAGGCAGAAACCCTCATCACATTTAAAAAGTACTTGAAGTGCCATAACTTACAAGGCTATGGAGCAAGTGCTGGAAAGTGGGATTAGGCTGGGTAGCTCTATTTCGACCGGCACGGACACGATGGGCCGAATGGCTGCTTCCTATGCCATAAATTTTCTATATTTCTACGTGTCAGCAGCTTACCCAGTTTTGGGACTGAATATACCTTAGATTGGACATCCATAAAATGGTCTACGGTGGTTGCAGAAAATAACTAGGGTAAAGGGCCTGACTCTTTCCACCATGGGGTAAAGGTTCATTTCCAATCACCCACCTAAATGTAGGGCTCTTCATTATTCAACTAAAACTGGTAATCTTAATTTGCATTGTTAAGTGCAAGATGGTGCAACGAAAAAAATCTGCAGGTAGTTAGTTTTGGTAATTACTCACCTGTGAGAACAAAGTTAATTTGTGCACTGGCTATCTGGAATGCACTCAAACAATGCAGCATTATTTTTATGTACAATTTTATTATATAGAGCCAACCCCAGGAATGGCTGTTATTAACTGTAGGCTGAGTACCTGTCACTAGCAGGTTTATATGAGGCACAGACATGTGTTAATCTCATCACTTTTTCAGGGTGCTTGTATTTTTGAGGAGTTGATAATATTGTATGCTCAGTTGGTCTTGTTAGAAAAACTGCATCTTAGTAAAGGTCTGTTAACTATTTTTGCAGAGTATCAAGAATTGTGGTCAGATTTTGGGGCATCTTGAAGACAGGACTTTACATCATCACTAAGAACCAGTAAGTTTTAATTTTTTCTCTTTTAAAAATCGCCTCAGGTTATTGTGTTTGTTACTAATTGAGAAGAAAATTGTACAGGGTTCAATTGGATAACGGCACTAAAAATACAAGCTCTGCCAAAATAAACTTTGATGTGGAGATGCTGGTGATGGACTGGGGTTGACTATTGTAAACAATTTTACAACACCAAGTTATAGTCCAACGATTTTTCAAATAAAAATCATTGGACTATAACTTGGTGTTGTAAAATTGTTTACAAAAATAAACTTTGTTAACACCAGAGATTTGATGCTGGTGAAATATTTGGAAAAAGTACATTTTGTGGCAACTGTGGACCGAGCCCGATTGAGAATTTTTGGAACCCCTCCCCCCCCACCTCAATCCATTAAAACACAAACATGTAGTAAAATGCATGAAGAAATAGGCCCCTAGAAAATTTACACACAGGATTTGCATTATCGCTAATGCAATCACAACATACTATGCTTAAATGAAACTGTCTCCTGTCGGGGGACCAGTATTTGATTGGGGTCCCTGGGCACAGGCCCCATAAGCCTGTGCGTTAATCTGTCCCTGACTATGGAGCACTGAAGTGGAATCTTGTCTGAAATTTGAATGCTTTGTAGATCATTTACCTGGTCAAAATGCCATTGAGAGATGAGCACATTCAACGTAAAGAAGTATTACACCGAATAATTAGATTAAAGATGCTTCATGATCCCATGGAAGGTACATGACAGAAGTTGGTGGTTCTTTAGAGGTGTCAGCTGTGGCTCGCCTCTGAGTCAGAAGGTCTTGGTTTCAAGCCCCACTCCGCCGACTTGAGCACATAATCCTGGCTGACACTTCAGTGCAGTACTGAGGGAGTTCTGCACTGTCATGTGTGTCGCATTTCGGATGAGAGGTGAAACTGACTCCCTGTCTGCCCTCTTAGGTGGACGTAAAAGATTCCATGGCACTTTTCGAGGAAGACCAGCGGAGTTCACCTGGTATCCTGGCCAATATTCATCCCTCAACCAACATCACGAAAACCAATTATCCAGTCTTTATCTCATTGCTATTGTGGGACCTTGCTGTGTGTAAATTGGTTGCCGTGTTTCCTACGTTACAACAGTGACTACACTTCAAAGTACTTCATTGGCTGTAAAGCGCTTAGGGATGTCCTGAGGTTGTGAAAGGCGCTATATAAATGCAAAACAAATATTGTAGACATGCAGATAGCTGAGGAGCCCACGGGATGAATATGTTGCGTGGATCTAATTCATAATAGTTTGTTTCATAACCACCAACCCCATAGATTATCTTTTAAAAAATTGTCATTATAAAGATTGAAACAATGTAATGGCTTTATTCTGTTGGCAGTTAAACCACAGCAGGGAAGTGCTGTGTGCTCATTGTTAAGAGTTGTTGTATTGTGATTTGGTCATGTTGCAATTGGTGAATTGAGTATGGAGGCACACTGGATGGCGTGCACATTGTGGATTGGTAGCAAATAGTCGCAAATGTTATTTCTAATTATAAAAAAAATGGATCCTGTAGCAAAGATCAAATTAGAAATAAATGCAAGGGAGGATAATTGAACATTCGACATTACTGCATTGCCATTGAACATCCTATACGCTTTTTGGAATCGAAGAAATTTTGGTTTCAGAAAGAATCTATTGCAAACAAACTAAATATTTAGTTCACACAAGTACAACACACAACTCAACAGACTCATGATTCTGAAATAATGGGGTTACCAAGTGAAATTGCTGCACCAATCCTTTTCTGTCTTTTTTTTATCGCAACTTGATTCCATTTGACAAAGTACGTTATAAAAGCTCAAAAAGTAAATAGTTTAATTCTAGGTCGCTAAGATGTTTAAAATTGGCAGAACAGCTTTTACGATGGCAGCTTGAGTTGAGTTGTTTTCTTAAATTTATTTGAATTAGTAACATTCCTTTGAAAAGTAATGTGATTTGGAGAATGTTAAAGTAAATGAAGGAGCACTAAAAGGTCATTTGGTTTTGCACCAATCTCTCGTGTACAGTTCTAATTCATCTACCTGCATAGAAAGATTTATTATGATTGATGACCTTATTCTTCTTGCAGGCAAATGTTAAGCTTTCTTTTTTTATTGATACTTCATAGTGGCTCAATATTAGTGTCTATTATTGAACACTTTGTAAATTTATTTTCAGAAGGGCTTTGTGTTGAGCATGCACACTCCATCAAATGCCCTCTTGTGGTAGGTATTACTGACATTTAAAATTCTATAAAACCAATCTTGTTAATTGAGTACTAAAAACAGAAAATGCTGGAAATACTCAGCAAGTCAGGCAGCATCTGTGGAGAGAGAAACGGTTATGACCTTTCGTCAGAACTAACTACATGTTACTCTGTAGTATCGTTATAGTAATTTACATAAGATGTTTTTACTATAATCTTTGTTTCTTCTTATATCAGATTGTTAAATATGGAAAGAGATGCTCAAACTTTGAGCCTATAATCAAAATAATTGGTCGTCATGAATTTGTAATGGGTTTGGTAGTATGTTATACCAGCATATTAAAATTAAAACTCAAATGATTGATGTATCATTGGGTAATAGTTTATCTTTGCAGCCTATCTTGGGACTTTTAAGAAACTGATGGGGTAGTATGTTAGTACTCTGTCATTCTCTCCTCTCTCTCTCTCATGCACTTTGCTTTCAGAAGCCACGAGGATGGCTGTTGTGGTAAGTGAACATGTGCAGTAGGTAATTAAGGAATTGCTGGGACAAAGTAGAGAGCCCATGAAATGCTTGCTACTGTTACTGAGTGCCAAAAGTGGCTACATTCTCAAAACCATAACAATCCTTACTTGGAGCACAGAAATTTCATTTTTTAAAACAAGAGTTGGCAAACCTTGTCAATTCTGTAAACCAACAGAGATGAGGAATTTGCAATAATTTTCCTCAGGAGATCAATTAATGGGTCGGATGTCATGATAATGTAAATAGTCTGTGGAAAGAATAGGCATTCCCTGTTCCATGTTCTTTACTGTTCTAATATACCCTGCAGTACTTTGAATATTCAGTTGTTCACAGCAACAAGATTTATTTTTGTATTTTTGGTTTGTAGGAATGTGAACTGAAAGCTGCAGCAGACAGTGTCTTGTCAGAAGTACGGAAAAAACAGGCAGATGCAAAAAGACTAGTGAACATCCTGCGGGCACTGGAGAAGCTACTCCAGCCTGCGCGACTTAAGACAAATAAAATGAGTTCTAGAGGGTGTAATGTCATGTGTAACTGGAGTAACCTAGCGAGTAAACATCTGCAGGAAACTTCGCCTGTCGTCGGTGCATATCAGCAAATTTTCTGATATATGTTGACTCGTACACAGAAAATTTAGGCCAATGTGCTGTCTTTTTTTTCTTTGCAGTTGCTCTTGGGTTACGACATGTATTCTATGCATTCATTGAGTACAGTGCACATGAAAGGAAGAATACTTGCATTTATAATGGTAGCTTACCACATCTCTTAGAAATGACCCAAAGTGCTTCATAGTCAGTGAATGACTTTTGAAGTGCAGTCACTGTTACATGGGTGAATCGTGATGGCCAATTTGCAAACAGCAATGAGATAAATGACCAGTTGATCTTTATTGGGTCGTGCTGGCTGAGGGAGGAATATTGGCCAGGACAGTGGGAGAACTCCCTGTTCTTCTTCGACTTTCAATAGTGCCAGATAGCTATTGGCACATGTATAACTGTGTCCCAATAAAACTTTTGGGGGTGGGAATGAGCCTTTTTTACCCATCAAATTTTTATTTTCCTTCCTATTTCCTCTTCTTTCACTCCTTTCTCCTCAAGGTACTGGATCTTATTGAGGTACAGTTCCATGTATTCCAGCGGCCATTTGGTGCCTCACACACTTGGCTGTTTTTCATGGTTGAGTCAAGATGGAGAATGTTGGCAGGCTGTTCAACTGTAAAGGCATCACAGCTGAGCCTCATCCTGTCCTTCCTCAATGTCTACACAAGCACACTTTCCAGCAGGGTCACCGGATAGTAAGCAGGAGCAACAGCTCTGGTTAATTGTGTCCTCCCTAATCTTAGGGCTCTGAGGTCAATCATAGCACCTCAATTATCTGGATGAGAGCAGCTTAAAGCTCTTTCACTTTGTATTTTGGCCATGTGACAGTAATGCAAAATTGATCTCCGTGCTGTCCACTCCACCCTATCCTTTGTCTCTGCTCTGCTGTAGGCCTGTTGAAGGCAAATTTGGAAAACGGGAACTAAAACGGGAACTTTGTTCAATTTTGAAAAATTCTTCTTCACTTTGAAAAATCGGCATCATGGATGTGGGAACAGATCCAGTGTATTATCCATGCTTGTGCCATGATATCACAATGAAGCATTGACCCAGCTCAGTGTGATTAACGAATCAACGGGAAAAGGGGGTGTCTGCTTCCATCAGTTGTGTGGAAATGCAAGACTTGCACAGCAGGAATTGATGGTATTGATATAAGAGCTTAGCTCAGTACAATCTGGGAGTTGTTCTGGACCTGTTGGTGTGTATGGCTCAGTGCTGCATTGGGCAGCGCCTTTATTACTCGGCCATCCTGGGAGTGGGGCTGCCTTTCAATTGTGGGGCTCCCCACTGAGCTGTTATTTTTTTTTTCTCCATGTGAAAATGCAAGATTTCGGAGTAAAGCAATTAGATGAAGCCCTTTTTGATAAACTGCAGGAAATGCTACGTATATTGCAGTGACATGGAAATAAATAACAGCAGAATAAATTGTTAGATTCCAACAGTAATTAGCTGCAGCATGGAATAATTTTCAATTATTTTTCTCTGTGTTCTTACCCTGTGAGACTTTGCACTATGCCACTGAGTGGTGAAATGTATGTTTGTAGCTATATTTCCCCCAGTGATGCTGAGCTCCTTCTACAATTTGTGACACCATGGAAAGGTGAACAGAGATCATACATGCTCCTTTTTGGGAGAGAAAATCTGATGAAGACTAATGCTCAACCCAAGGTCATGTACCTTGGAGATAACTTGCTCAGGCAACAGTGACTGAGACCTGGGAGTATATTGTCGTCTTGGGCACTGGTTTATGTGACATGGGGAGAAAAATACTTTTTAAAAGATTGGATCGTTGTTGTTGACTATGATCACACCCTCGCCTTCCTACCTGCAAAGGTGGTAACACATGTTTTGGGTTTGAATCCACTGGCACTGACATTCGCTGGGTACCTCACATAGCTGGCCATTTCTCATTTGTAAGCTTAGATGATGCACTTTGTCAGGCTCTTTGACTGTTCAGCATCAAGAACATGCTGAGGAGCAAAACATCTGAACTCCTTAGCAACTGATTTCAAAAATATGCTTTTCACAATGAAGTGTTAATGCTGAGGATTTTCAAATAACATAGTGAGATAGCTCTGGAGGATAAATATTGGCACTTGGGATAATTGCCCGTAAATTGCTCTGAGCAGCGAATGAACGGTGCTTGCCGCCCCATAGATTGAGACTCGCCCACCAACTGCGGCCACGTCCTCTAATCGGAAGTTGAGATGAGCCCAGCGTTAACTCCAGTGAAGCTAGGACCTGCGGGAGAAGCGAGAGGAGTGATCTCTCCCCTCAACCAATTGGGTTGCAGCATCCTTGAAAAGCCGCGAAGAGTCAAAACCTCCAAGTACAAGTTGCAATGTAAAAACCAGCAAGTGAAAGCTGCGACAATAAAATCATTTGTAAAAACAGAGACGATGAAAAAAAAGGGTAAGAAATAGCAAATTAAATGAGAGAGAAGGAAAAAGTTTAAAAAAAACATATTTTCTTTTAAAAATTAATGACCAAAAGCAATTGCAATAAGGAGTAATGAGACTCCACATTTTTAAAGTTAATTTTTAGTTGTTTGGCAGTTATTAAGACTTAGTTTAAACCTGTTATACTTACGCATGCCTGTTTTGTGGTGATATTAGTTAGTTTCCAGCTGGGCAGAAGAACAAGTCGGCGCTGGTCTGTTGATTACAGCAGGCGATATCCCTTTAAGGCGAACCTGCCAGCTCGCCGACGAACCAGGAAGAGCAAGTTCCAGATTTTCACGTTTGACTGCAGGTGTGCGGACGCCGGAACTTACTCTTTCATTTGGCCACTAACAACGATGAGCGCTGTTGAGCTCACCGTTCTTTTTAAAGTCATTTCTGGCCCAGTGTATTTTCATATTTGTTCTCAAGATGTGGGTGAAGCTGGCAAGGTCATGTTTTATTATTCATCCCTCTGAGAAGGTGGCAGTGGGCTACCCTCTTGCTTCGTAGAGATTGTTTATACAGCCATGTGGCTTAATCTACTTAATCATGTTGTCCAGTGGGGATATTTGTCAGAACTTCCTGATGGCCACAGCATATCTTCAATATATCAGGCAAGATTTCTGAGTCAACCTTTTTATTTCCTGCTTTCAAACTGCTCATTTACATATCTTACCTGCAAAAATAAATTTCCTGTGCCATCAAAAAGAATTTGAAACTGATGTAACTAGGTCATTTAATTTATAACGGTACATTCTCCGAATGAACTAATGGCTTGTAATTATTCACTTGGTTGCTGAATTGTTGTGGCGTTTCTAAAAGGTCATCATCCAATGTCGGATGCAGTGACTCGAGTTTTCTGAGCTATCCGAGTATTTATTCATTTCTTTCAAGAATTGAAATAGAATTTTTAAGATGGGTTATTGCTTGTACTGTCCTCTTTATAAAAACAACTGAACTGATTCAATATTGTTTCTTTTTTAAAATTGGAAGCCAGTATCCAACCTGCAAGGTTTGTTATTGCTGTGGGCAATGGTTTGAATAATTGCTATCTCTACCCCTCATTAGTGTTAAATGGAAAAGCTAATGGTTGTGTAAAGTGTGCCTTGTTGAAATATTAGTTTTTCTTCCCCAAAAGCTTTCAAATGTTTTTTTTCCAATTTATATGTTAAGTTTAGTTTTTGTAATTTCTTGGTTGGTGCAATGGAAATGCACATGTAAAAGTAGATCACTTATTACCTGGAATTCAGTTACAAGGGGTTCTGATGAAGATTCATAACCATTAACCCTACCTTCCCCTCTCCACAGAAGCTGGCTGACCTGTTGAGTGTTCTCAGCATTTTCTGTGTTTATTGCAGATTTCCAACATTTGCCATATTTTGCTTTGTGTATCGATCAAGTGCATAAAGTGGAATGGAGCATGATGATGCTTGTCAATCTCGCCTGCCTCAGTGGACTTCATGCCATTTTTGTAGCTGACCCGCCCCCTCTCCCATATACCCTCATGTTATAAGGTGGCAGGTGCACACAATCCAAAGTAGTTCTGAGGCCTTCCTCCTCTCTACCTGCATGCTGAATCCTCAGACTGGATGCCCATATTCGCACACCATCCGCAGGCCTTCAGATACCTAGGAACAAGGATGCTGGTGGTTTACACAGGAGCTCTATTAAAACTGTTGTTTCCAACATTCATTGCAAATCCTCAAACATGTGAAAAGTGCTGATTTCTTTTAAAATATCAGATACACCTCAAAGTACTCTACTTTGTATAGGTATCCAGTCAGAAATATCTCCTAATGGATAACAATCCTGAATTTTTGTCTGCAACCACATGTGCTTGCACTTATAACGGAAAGTTTAATGAGACTTTTAAAAAGTGCGATAAACAAAAATGAGCACATATTAGTTTTGACATTAAGGCCAATAAAGTGACCTCATTAACTGTCTTTACAACAGAATGTTTCATATGCTTACAAACTCTGAAATTTTTCTGTGTCCAAAGAGAGATATAACTTCCATTTGGTTCATGCGGTCTTGTCATATTGCGATTGTTGTTCTCCAACAGTTTTTTTTAGTATGTTCGATCACCCATGATGTTGCTTATGTTTAGTCTGGGGTCTGGACCATGTTTGTAATGCTTAGCTGCTAACCTGGCTTGTACCTTAAAGCTGTTGCTGAGGTATGCCTTGTGGGAATCCAGTTAATTATAGGTGCATGTAATTTTGTCAAGTCAATTAGTTTAGTGATTTGATCGTAAATTTCTGGCTTCATGATGAAATGGGTAACTTTTAAAAAAAAATTGTTTTGCATCTGGAGTGTGTTAGATGCAGAGCACATGGATGGGCATGAATTTACATTTCACCTTATTTTCATGCACAGAGATGTAATGCTTTCAGGTGTGATTCTTTTGAAAGATGTAATGCAATGGCCACACACTGGTTACAAGGCATTTCAGTATATGAGGTGTACCAACACCAGTGAAAGAGTTAATGTCACCTTTATTAAGGACCCATGTTCTTTCTGCATCCTTGATTGTTTAACATAGGAACAGGAGTAGGCTATTTAGCCCCTCAAGCCTGTTCTGCCATTCAATGAGATCATGGCTGATCTGTGACCTAATTCCATTTACCCGCCTTAGCCCCATATCCCTTAATACCTTTGGTTAACAAAAATCTATCAATCTCAGATTTAAAATTAACAATTGAGCTAGCATCAACTGCCGTTTGCAGAAGAGAGTTCCAAACTTCTACCACCCTTTTGCGTGTAGAGTGTTTCCTAACTTCACTCCTGAAAGTCCAGGCTCTAATTTTTAGGCTATGTCCCCTAGTCCTAGACTCCCCAACCAATGGAAATAGTTTCCCTCTATCTATCCTGTCAGTTCCCCTTAATATCTTGAAAACTCCAATCAAATCACCCCTTAATCTTATAAATTCCAGGGAATACAAGCCAAATTTGTGCAATCTCTCCTCGGAATTTAACCCTTGGAGTACAGGTATCAATCTAGTAAATCTACACTGCACCCCCTCCAAGGCCAATACATCCTTCCTTAAGTTGCAGTTTTTAAATGGGCACTGGAAGAGCAGCAACGTTGGCCCTCCGACAGGGTCCTACTTCAAGCCAAGCCCTTTGTTACGTTACATCTTTCTGAACTCTGTTCAGCTTTCAAAATAATGCGTAATTTTACAGAATGATCAGTGCAGCAGGGAGCTGAGGAGGGAAGAGGAAGAGCCTACCAAAAGGAATGTAGGGAAAAGATAATAAATGAAAAGATGATAAATGCCTTGGGCTGTTTTACTACATTTAAGGCGCTATATAAATGCAAGTTGTTGTTGAGATACAGGCAAAGCAGAGGTGGGAAAGAAGAAATGGGGCAGAAAAATAAACAAATGAAAATCAGTTTAAAAGAAATTGCTGAATGGTGGTGCAAGTTTAAATATGGATTCTTGGATATTTCATCATCCTAGAATTGTGAAGCATAGAGAACACTTAGGTCAGTTCTACCATCTCTTACACTTTCAATCTATGGTGGCTTGTGTCCTCTGATGCGTTGATACTTTCCAAGATACACGTTAGACATCTGTTATCCTTCACTTTCCATTGGAAGTACCAGAGACAAATCTTGACAACTTGTGGAATGCAAATATAGTCCTCAGCAATGTGGCAGAACCCACTTGAATGAGTGTACATAAAAACTCCCTAAACCAGTCCCACAAAAAATTGCTAATCTATGTTCATCAAGATGGCGCCTTTAAATTCAGCATTTTATTTTGGTATTTAAATTCCGAGCTTCCAGAATACAAAGATTATGTTTCACTGATCAGTTAAATTAAACTATAAAATTCTATTCAGAAACTTAAATATGTGGCTGTGGAGTAATTTAAAAACTAGATAATAATTGCACTACTTTTTAGGGAAAAAATGTTGGGTGATATTAATGGTTTGAAAAATGATTTACTCAGTTACATTGCATAATACCGATGTGTGATTTGGTCTTTCTAAGGAGCAGCTGAAAACGCTTCTTCCAATGTGTCAGCGTTCTAATGTGGCCTTTAGCTGGTCCGCAGAACATCTTGAGAATACACATCAGGCAGCAGTGGTTCAGGGAAATCTTTGTTTCTGGCTGGATATCTGTCAAGCACTACAGATGTGAGTAGTTAGTCAGCTCTGACATCAGTTACATTTCCTTAATTTATCAGTCTCCAATTTATGGATGGAAAATTGCGAATACCTAAAATTGAAAGTGTTGACCGTTGATCCTGATTCCTCGATTTGTACTTACATGCTGGGAGTGGAATCGGGCAATTTCAGGGCTGCAAAGTATAGCTAACATGTTATTTTTTGTTTGAAGTTGTTTTGCATCGGCAGCAACAGTTGCTGTTTTAGCCGTGGAGTGATATACCGAGTAAGTCACTGTCCTGCAAGCTATTTCAATGTTGGTTTGAAGCTGAAGCTTGGAAAATAAGGTAAAACTGTAGGGATCTGCACACACAACTGTTATGAATAAAGCAATCTGGTAATGCAGCATGTTAACGTGACTTGCTGTGGCCTGGGAGACCTGGGGCGTGATTTTGACCTGGAGCCGGGAAGAGAGCGGGTGGGTAGATTTTCAGGTGGGAAACCCGGAAGTGAAGTTAGTGAGTCAGAATCTGCGATCGCAACTCAATTGAAAGCAATTATTTTTGCTTCCGGGTTTCCCGGGCGACAGCCAGCCGGATTGCCTGGCTGGCTGTCGGGCCAGAAAGCCGGGGTTTGGAGAGGTGGGTGGGAGGGAAGGAGAGATCGTGGGCCATGGAGGACATCGGGTGGGGGGAGGATGGAGGACATCAAGTTACCATTTGAGATGTGGCTGCATCCCAGCATCTTCCATAGGTCTGCCACTGTGTTCCATTTGTTCAAGCTTTGGCATCTTGCTTATCCTCATCATTACTTACACGTCTGTTGTCAGTAAATATAAATAGTTAAACTTCCTTCAGTATGCAAGCCAAGGAACTTTGTGTTTCTAAGCAGATTAGTCCTAACCTCGGCATGGTTTTTCTTGCCTGACTTCCTTTAACACCTAAGCACGGGATTAAAAAATGTAGGCACTGGTTAATAACGAAAGAATGGTTCATTTCGAACTCTGAACTATCCTCATGCATTCACTCATGTCTACATCTCTGTTAAAGTTGGTAAAGAGAAACAAATGGACAATTATTTTAGCCTGTGTGAAAATGTTTGTGTGAACATAGACGGTAAAACTTTTTGAGCAAAATTCTATTACCATTTCATTTGTAGGAATGTATCAATTCCTACTCCTTGTTTTACCTTTGTGCATTAATGGTATATAAATAGTGTCGGCTGGGCTCTTTGTTTTTTTGTCTTATGCAGTGGGCAGACTCTGTAGGGCTGATAATGCGGCAGCAAGACACCCCTTATACAGGCACAGAGGCTCGAGGCCTTTGATCTGTCTGAGGTGCTTGCCACACTCGTGCATCCAGTCAGCATATAATACATTGAGTCTGCGGACCAACTGTGCACAAGGCTCAATCTGCATTTCAGATACACAGTGCCTGTAGGACTATGGAGGACATTGGGGGGGTGGGGCCATGGAGAAGATCACAGGCCAGGAGGTGATCGGGTCGGCGCAAGAGTAGGAGGTTGGAGGTTAGGAGGATAGCAGACGTGTTGGAGGTCGGGAGGACAGCAGAAGAGGAGGAGTCAGAGATCAGAGTCGGAACATATTGCTGTTTGGGTGTAGGTTGCTGAATCCCACTTTGTGAACATACAGACCTGCAGCAGACAGTGAGTGTTGGGGGTGGACGAAGAAAGATGGGGAGGGCATTAGAAGCGATTCAGATCCTGCCTCACCTGATGTCCATGCATGAGCACTTCATCAGAGGCACTGGCTAGCAATCAGAAGTGGCCAATTTTCCTTTACTTAACCCCAGGGGCCACTGATGTCAAATGTAGTGCCTCCTGCTGGCATCAGTTTACTCAGCACAGACTGGGGATCAAACCTAGGACTTTTTGGTCTCTGCTCGCTGACCCATTGCGGGATCACGGTGATCTGTTTTGACATAGGTTGTCCTGCTATGATATCCCTTTAGATGTCAACTATGAATGACATTATAATTTCACTGATTTAGCAATCATACAGGTCTAACTAAGAAACTACTATGTAGTTTCCTGCCAGATAAACGTATATAAATAAAAGCAGACATTAAATCAAATGGTTGAAATGGTGTAGCTCCATTAATTAATTGAAAGGATATTATTAGAGTGAGTTTCATCAGTTCTTTGTTTAGAAATAAAACTGTTGGAAAACAAGGATCTTCAAGTTAAATTCTATTTCTTTTGATTTTGTTTTCAATATTTTTGTTTAAATAGTAAGTTTTATCCGACAAGAGAATTGAGTTGGAAGAGTTAATGAGCCTGACAGTAGGAGCAAAATGAATTAACATGGTTGAAATGACCTTATCATTGAATCTGTCTCGGTTAACGACTGTATGTTAATGTTAATTGAGCACTATAAATGTTAATTCAGCACCCTGGGATGGTCAAGCTTAGTAAATCACATAACCTATTTCTTTAATAATGCCATCACTATTTACTATTAACAGGTGAATGTAAATATTGAGGGAAGAGGAGAGCTTTCAATGAAAAATACTTATCTTCAAACTTCCACCCTGTCTAGGTAAAATGGGCAAATATAGTTTAGAAAATCCCTACCTTGAAGGAGATAGTTCATAAAGTAAGCTTATTTTCCCCTCTCCACTGAGAACCATCATTTTGCCCTGACTCAGCTTGAGGCCACACAGCTCATGTCAGCACTGGAGCTTACACTGGGTGATTCTGCCCAAAAGAACATTGATCAGCATCTTTTTTTGGTCTTGTACATCAATTGGGAGGTGCCTTTGCTGGAAAATGTCTTGCAACAGTCAGATGTTGGGCTTGAATCCAGCTCAAGACAGGTGGGATGAAAATCTCAGCACAAATTGTCAATCTCATTCAGAGAGATGGCAGGCATGGGAAATAAAAATTACACATGGTGCCACAGCACAGCTTGTCTAAGGTTAGAATTGCATCATATTGCTGGGGGTGGGGGGGGAGGGAAACAGAGGAAGCATATGGCCTGTGTTATACCTGACTGGGGAATGCTCAGTGATGAAAGTGGACACATGTTCCATTCTGCATACTGTCATGTCTTAGCTTGATGAGCATAAAAAGAAATGATAAACTATCGTGCGTGTGCCACTCCTCAGATTCTCAATATGTGCGCACTGGTAAATCTGCCTGAAATAGGTGAAAAGATGTCTGAATATTTTGTCAAGCGGATACCTGTTGCATCAACAAAACACCAGTCAGTGAGCAGAAACTAAAACCTTCCACGCTGCATTTGATATTCTTGTAGCAGCGGTGCTCATGAATTACTATGGTCACCCCCCCCTCCCGCACCCCCCTCCGAATCTTTGTGATATGGGCTAGGTTGTCCTGTCTTTGTGCTAATGTAGTGCTGGTGCCAGCCGTTACCAGCACAGATTTTGCTGGGACTGCAAAATTGAGACTTTAGTGTCACCAAAGTTAACTGCATAAATTCCAATTTACGCTAGCACCCTCGAGTTCCCATCAGTCCCTTGCTGAAGTGGCCATTCCTTGTGTGTGAACATAGACAGTGTTTTATCAGCAGGCTATTTGAACAGTTGAGGTTGATCTGTTTGGATCAGATGATCACACATAAACACATTCCAATAGGGGTCACAAGATAGTCATTGGGAGTGGAAACTTGACCAATTTTATTTTCTCTCTCCTTTCAACTCGAGAACACTGATCCATTTTACTTAGAATTGAATACTGCAGTTTACAGTATTCTCTTCAAATAGAATCATTGATTTAAAAAAAATAAGTATCAGCCAACAGTATATATTTTATATACAAAACTTCTGGGCTCTTGAGACAACGCTGTGGGATATGGGTGTCCAAACATTTAACTCATTCATCTGAAATTCCACTCTTTGCTATTTTGGTAGAGATATTATTCCATTTAAAAATAAATTAATGCTTCCACTAAAATAAGGGAGAAAATTTAGATGAACTTCAGGACTCTGCTGTTTTTAGACATGCATGCTTATTGTATTAAAATCTGTAACAAGATAATATAATCAAATTATCTATCAATAGGTCTGAATTTATTTGTTTAATTGCCTTGCATGTTTCTTCACTTTTTTTCCATTTTTCAGATAATGGTGCATCTATTTTACAACATTCAATTTTGTTGATTTATTTCATCCTCTCAAATTTGAATGTTTTCTGAATATGCATTCCCCTGTCTTTCCATGGTTGTCCTTTGGAATATGCACTCCATTAATCTGGGTCAGTTTTAATTAAACTTAAGCATAAATGTATACCTGGATGTGCACCAAAAGAGCTGTGACCTACAAGGCTCCGGACCAAGTGCTGAAGAGTGGGATTAGGCTGGGTGGCTCATTTTCGGCTGGCGTGATGGGCCAAATGGCCTCCTCCTGTGCCGTAAATTTTCTACGAAATTAGGCTGACGCACCAGTGAAGTAGTGAGAGGCCTTCTGCCTTGCTGGAGGTGTCGTCCGTTGGATGAGATGTAAACCTGAGGTCCTGTACATCAGTTCCCGGGGTTCAGGTGGACATCAAAGATACCATTGCACTATTTGAAGAAAAGAGCAGAATTTTCCGTGTCCTGCCAACGATTGCCACTGCAGTGCACAAAATGGCTGTGGCGTTCGCTTGCACAAGTAAGATTGCATTCATAACTAATTTATTATGTGTAAAATCCTTGGGGACATTTTCTGAGAGAAATGATAAGGTGCTATATAAATGCAAGTTCTTCCTTCCTTAAACTGTTCATAGTGTATAAGTTATATTAATCTAGTTTGTTGAGCAGAGGAGCATTTAATTGATTATTTCAATTTCTGAAATTCAAAACTCCTTCAGCATGATAAATTTGTTTGTAACCACTGTGTGTTAAAGACCTTAAGTTATTTAGCCATTGTGGTAATCCTTCATCTGCTTTCATATTAAATGCCTAAATACGAATGATATTCTGAGTCCATCTTTGGGGAGGGGAAAGAAAGCTCTTCTCACTGCACTTTCAAACTTCCACCTGCCTTGCCTTAGGCCTTCCATTCACCATGATACTCCTGCAGCTGTTGATTTACGAAACCACTCACTCACCTCCACCTATGATACCCTTGTCCCTAGAAAGACCCTGGAATGGCTGCCATCTTCAATTCCTCAAGTTCAAGAGGTGCAGGCTTAAGTGTATCTGACGCACGCTGGTTTAGCAAACCATTGCCAGATCTGGCAGGACCACGTCAAGCACGATAGGGCCTTACTCTCTTCTGCCAAAACGAAGAAATGACTTGCATTTATATCGTGCCTTTAGGATGTCCCAAAGTACTAAACAGCCAATGAATTACTTTTGAAGTGCAGTCATGGTAATTAGTAGGCAATGCAGCAGCCAATTTGCACACAGCAAGGTCACACAAACAGTAAATGAGATAGTTAACCAATTAAACCGTTTTTGGTGGTCTTGGTTGAGGGTGGAATATTGGCTGAAACACCAGGAGAATTCCCCGATCCTGTTTAGTACTGACATGGGAACTTTAATGTCCATCTGAACAGGCTGGTGGGGCTTTGATGTAATGTTTCATCCAAAAGACAGTACTTCCAACAGTGCAGCAGTCCCTCAGTACTGCACTGAAGTGACCGAGTGGGGCTTGGACCCACAACCTTCAGACTCTGAGGCAAGAGTGCTACCAACTGAGGCAAGAGTGCTACCAACTGAGGCAAGAGTGCTACCAACTGAGCCAAGCTGATGCCCTTTTTAAATCTCGAAAATAATAAACATGGAATTAAATTCCTAAGCAATATTCTCATTCAATGTACTGTGGACTTTTAAGCTAATCACAATGTTGTGATTCATCTCGCTGTAATATAATTAAAGTATATAATGCTATGCAAATACCTAGTTCCAATTTTCTGGAACTCATTCTTGTTTTTCCTTTACAGAGGCATCAAGAGCTGTAATTATTTTTGACATCCTAGAACTAATATAAATGTAAAATATAGTGATATCTATAAATGCCTAATTTGTGAGGCATACTGATGAGGTTTTGATCAGATTTTGTGATTTAATTGCTCTCTCTGTGGGATTTACAATTTGATTTTTTTTGTACAATTCTCCAGCTCCACACAGGCAAATTAAATGTAGTCATCGGCCAAAAGAACAAATGAACAAACAAAGCATCTGCCAATGATCAAAGAAAATTACGTGGGGGCGAAATTCTTCTTTTAACAGAAAACAGGAGACTGCTTGTTTTTCTTTGTATTTAATGACCTGCTATTGAAATTACACCAACAGAAAGTGCACATATCAAAGCTGCCTGTTCTCATGATTTGTGAGTGGGCCATTATTAACAGAGAGTAACAGGTAATTTCCCATTTTTTTTTTTACGAGGAATTTCACCCCTTATAAAGAAGTTTTAACAATTCCCACAATGTTTTTGAAAATGATAGAAATGTTCTGACCCTTACGTATAACCCTGGCAGCGTTATTCATGAATACACTTTGATTCTCAATTCTGATTTTCTTTTCTTTTCCGCTGTCTCGGACACTCACCAAAAACACCAGCTGCTCATAATTAAAAAGAAGGAAGAAATAATATTGAATGGTATCTTGATGATTTGATTGGAAACACTTTTTAAAAAAAAAGCAGGCTGAATATAATTATTTAACATTTGTATAATAATGCTACTGTATAAAAATCTGTACAGTTCTGGTCAGTTTATAAAACCTGGTCAAGGACAAATGAAATTTGACTGAGAATGAATGGGCAACTATCAGACTAGAGCACTAACCCAGCTAAGCTGAAAGCTTGTGGAAGCTGCACCAAGGGGAAAAAGTCACGATATATGTCTGAATAATTAAGCTTAAGTAGAAGGAAGACGGACACAGACTAGTGGAAATGAGCCCCACACACTTAGTCCTTTAACCTCTGGAAATGGTTTCAAATCAAGCTTAGACTGATGGGATGAAAGTCTCTCTTGCACTTGATGTAAGAATTCTGCATGTTATGTGCTTGAGCACGGATACCACTACACAGAATTGTCTCCAACTTGACATTCTCACTCAGGTGCTATGAGGATAGTTGACATGGGAGTTGCAAAAATTCTCATTGCTACAGTAGGGGCTGCTGTACTGGGGATTGGGAGTAGGTAATGGCACGTTTGGGGCAGGGCAGAATGAGCTTTATAGTACATCAGGTCCATGTAATACTTGACATTGCAGCGCTAGATACTGACCGTCCCAGAGGTTAGTGGAGAAATGTTCTATTCTCCAGTACTGACATCAGTCATCTTGATGAATACAAAAATTCATACATTCATAATAAAAAAAAACTCAAAGATATCCCAAAAACCCACTGAGCTAATTAACCCGTGCCCTCTTAACTGAGAATGAGGATCACCAGGCCAAGCTGATGAAGAGATTGCGAGGGAATTATCAGTTCCCAGCACAGATATGGGACAACTTCCTAAATCAACAGGACATGCAGCTAGATTGGAGAAGCAGGAGAAATAGCTGCAGCGAGGGGGATAAAATGAAGACTGATGAGTGAGAAGGAAAATGTGTCCAGGTAAAATTGCAAAAAATAAATCCTGTGTACTCGCGTGTTACTTGCTGGCAATCAGAACTTGGAAAATGTTACACATCATGTGATTGTTTCTGGAACTATTCAATTGTGATATTAATCACTATGGCTAACAGCTTGGCTCAGTAGGATAGCTGGATTATCAAAGATGTCTTGGTTGTCTGGTGCAGTCTCTGCGATAAAGATGCTTTTGGAGAATTTCAAAACAACAACCTCATATAAAAGGCCTTTGTTTGCAAATGTTTCCATTGTTGAAACTCCTACATCGCCTCTATCACAAAGACTACGGGACAGTTAATTTTTAACCGATTGACCTCCATCACAACGGTAATTGTTGAGGTGTTGTAAGTTACTATTGTTGCACTGCGTTCTCAAGGCCTCTGAAGTCAGTGTCCTATTACTTCTTTCTCTTTGTACCTCTTGTACTTTGATACATGAATAGAAAGATCCATGTAATCTGCAATCTCAGAAGCCCTACAACAGAAACTAAACCTTAGACTGTAAGGTGCTCTCCCCACCTGCACTGCACATCCAAAGCAGGCTGCATGGGAAAGACAATCATTGCTTTCGCTCGTGAAATTTGTGGAAGTAAACATTAAATAATTATGAATTATGATGAGCTAAGTGCAGTTAATGTGAAAATAGAAATAAATTGCAAGATTTTAAACCAGTTGTTTAGGTTTAATCGTATTTCAAAAATGTACTAATTAAAATGCAAACTAGATTGTAAACCTGCAGGTGGCAGTATATAGCTACCCAATATTCAGGATTTCAGACTTGCTCCTCATTTCGTTCCTGAACAATATTGATTCCTGTGTTGCAAACCACTTCCTTTTTGTGGTTACGTTAATTGGGTGTATGAGTTGATTAAAGATTAAACATTTTTCATTGTGATAGATCTCATACCATTGTAACCAAGCTAGAAAGAAGCAGCTGATAATAGACCCAATGCACATCAGTAAAAAGATATCAGTATCAAAAATGTAAAGTTAGTAACTGCTGCTGATTTTTCACACGTGTAATGAGGAACATCTTCAACCTGTACAGGAGTACCTAAGATATTATATTTTTCCAGCTCGTTCCATTTGAACCTAAATTTCCCTTTCTTTTCGTGCATTATCCACGTTTCAGAATTTAATCATCCATATTGATAAAATGACACATTCTGTGATTATTCTTCTCTTAATTGGCAAGTGTATAGAATTCTGAATTAAATAATTATTTTCCAACTGTTGTAAATTTTTGTCCTTTATTCTTCCACCTTGAGCATTTCTCAGCCTTATGTTCGATATTCTATCCCCAGTCCCACAATAGTACCCTATACCAGTATGACTTTGCACTTTCAAAGGCAGTGATTGCTGTGACACCTCTGAATGAGACTGAAATTTAGTTCCAATAGGTAGTTACTAGCGGATCTGCTGTAGCGTTGCTTGTGGTGATGCTCTTTTATAGGGACATTACCGTGTAATGCATAATATATTCATTCTGTTGCTTAGGATAGAGTTGTGTCCCTTTAAGGTCAAATAAACACAGGCTCAGTTCAAACAGAGGTTAATTGTTGTTTGGTTGGGACATTTTGCAGATTGTAAAGTGCTAGTGAGTTTCAGGCTGCAGGCGAGGAGCACTCAGCATTAACCAGCTTGAAGTGTGATTACTAAAGCCAATCAGAGAGTACCGACATTCTGACTCCTGTGTCCATGAGGTAGTTTCTGTTGCTCTGTCCATTGCAAATTATCATTTTTTAATTTTAAAAACATCTTTGAAGTATGACAAAAAATAGAAATTTGCATATAGACGGGCATGATAGGCAAAATGGACGCCAGATGCATCATTTTAAAATATAAAGATGTTTTAAATAGATAGGCTGGGGATCTCTTTGTACTAAGAGCTGGACTGAAACTTCCCAAAGTCATTTCACTTAATAGCTGTCATCAGTTCAATGTGGAGCCAGAACCTAGTTCCATGGGTAAAGGGACATTTTCCTAACCACTGTACTGAAGTCGCCTTCAAACAACAAAGAGAAAATACAGTTTGTATCATTGTATTTTGCAATCACAAAGGAGCATCAAAAGGTGATTCATGAATCCGAGTGAAAGCATTATTACATTGCAGCACCAGTTTGAGAAGAGCATTGCTAAACTGATTTGCTAGCAGTGTTCTTCCCCCATTTACTCGGTCTTCCTACATTGCTGTCGCTCATTAATTTTTTCACCCAGTGCCATTCTCCAGCTGACACCGTCAGAAGTGGTGTTTGCACCCCCCAGGAAAAAGCGGATCTCTGCTTCTGCTGGAGTAAGGTTCGTTTGGCCTCTTTAGATTTCTAGTGCAAGTGATGGTGAGAGGTCCATGTGTTTGTTTGCTGCACTTTCCTGAACATAAAAACAATTTGAAACTGGCTGCAGCATATAGACCATTAATGGTAGAAGAAAGATTCAAGTTATCAAGACTGAGATCTGCATCCTTCCAGCCCTAATGTTTTTAAGCACAAATTGTGGGATGGGCGGGGCAGGGAAGGGGCACTTCCCACATTGGGAGGAGTCTTTTGGAACCAGGGTTTTAATGGGTGAATGGAGGACAAGGGCTAACTTGTGACATTTAGGCTGTAGAATGCTAAACATTGCGAAGACTATAGCCGTTGTCTTTGGCCTCTGCCAAAATGTCCAAGTCTCCTGAAGGTATGAAAACTGAATGTTCTATAGAAAACTAAAGTGAATGTCTCTATCCCACTTATAATCAGAAATTAAACATTTGCATTGAACATTTTATTTCCTCCGTATAAGATTTTTAATGACAATATAGGAAAGTATTTATTTAAGTCATTGTAGTGATAAAATAACTCAAGGTTGTACCAGGAGTAGGGCAACCTTGTCTCCTTGACTGTACAATACTTAACTACCAAATCAAATGTCATATGGGCTATTTATAGATGCAGAAATGTTTAATATTCTATAAAATACTGCAGTCACAATTTTTTAATAAAGTGTCACTTATATTGAAGCCACTGTGAAATATTTGGGTTATTGAGTCTTTTGAGAACTGGGCAGTTGTATAGTTAACAATCAATAGGAATAACACAATCAAACTGAGTTTGACAGGTAGCTCAGATGACAGATTGTTGGGTGAATTAATGATAAAATGATAGAGTACCTCCAATTTCATGTGGTTCTAGTGACTGGTAAGGGAATACAATGGGCCAGATTTTGCTGGAGTGGGGCATCTCGCAGTGTGCCCCGTTATTTAGACTTGTTCGTGCATGTTTAGGTTTTAACATTTTTTGCCCACAAAGATGCCAGAAGTGTGAGCTGATAATGGCGGGGTGAGGGAAACAGGGCATCTGGGACCTTGGTGAACAACAGTGTATCTCCTTAACCTATGAGATTTAAAGATTGAGAACTAAACAGAGGAAGGACTGAGAAGGAAGGTGAATCAGAGTGGATGAATTCAATGTCAAATCAGGTATAGAAGGAGAAATAAAGAGAGGGAAAGAAAGATTGGATTAAGAGACAGGAAAAGTAAGAACTTAAAATTTTTTTTTACATTTTTAAAATCTCCTAAAACAATTCACAACCTGAAGGAATGAGACTCCACACTTATAATTATTTACTTTCTGGGCAAGAGAGTTTGATTGGCAGTCATTAACAATTATCATGTCGTTAAAAGGGTACTTACGCTGTTAATTACTAGACTTAACTTTCTGTAGTGAGTTTAATGGGTTAATGTGCAAATGCAGCTACTTCATAAAAATCATGGGGTGTTTAAGTGCGAGATGCTATTCTCGTGAAGCTGATGGCGGAGCGGTGCAAATTGGCCAGTAACTTATGGCGATTCGCAATTCACAGGACATCTCTTCCTCGCTACAAGTTGCTGGCTGATTTGCATTAATAATGGCATGCGTTGTTCAGACACTGTTATTATTTCAGCAAAATCTGGCCCAATATATTTTTGGCCAGCTTAGTGTAAAACAGACAGAAACTCAGCACTGAATCTTCAACCCAAACTACTGAGAAATTCACAGATGCAGAGTTTCTGTTTGCCTGATATGGGGTCACACAATTCCCTGAGAGAATGCATCCCCTTACCTAAGCCCAGAGAAATGAGGAATAATTCAGCAAGATCCAAAGCTTGGAAGACCCCAAGTGTGTATAGGAGTACTGCTTGTATTTATCTTGTGAAAATCACATCGCTTAACTCTGCTCTGTCAGGGCATTAGCTTGCAGCATTATCTGGAGCTGAGTGGGAAGAAACCCAGTCCCTAGTGACAGGTCTACCTTTCCAAGTCCCATCAATGAGCCAGGCTGATCAATCAATCAGTACTGCCCTGAAGTACTGTGGACTTGTACGGTTCAGGTATTGGCTTACCAGTAATGCCATGGAGGATCAATTTGGTTCTAATTTCCCATTGCCAGGGGTGTTGTATTGGAATAAAATGGACTCAGTCTTGACTTACGGCTTCCCAGGAGGATGGTCACTAGTTGATCTTTAGAGGGCTAAAAAGTATAGTGTTAAGGTCTTAGTGGTTGACAGTAAGCATCAGGAACTCATGGTGAGCAGCACAACTCACCATAAATTGTGCAAATGGCTTGCCACCATTCTCCAAAGGACAGCATGGACATATTATGTTGTTTTGAAGGGGTGATGTTTCAATAACAATTGTTTGCCTTTCTGCAACCCAAAAAATGTAGATGCTGAACCCTGGATATTTGAGCGTTTGTTCACATACCTGGCCTTCAGGCTATTCCTTTCAGCAGCTGTCATTCCCAAGCCTAATCCTAATCAGTTATATGAATACAATCTGCCTTCCACATGGTGGAAGGGCCTACACAAGATAGCTTTTGATGTGCCAGCCTCCTTGATGTTATAGATATCCAAGTTGAAGGCCACGTAGCAGGCTTAATCATCACTAGCTAATCCAGGCCCTCATGCAAGGGGCTTTGACAAGGAGAGATGCCCGCTTGTGAGATTGCCCCCAAGTTGAGCGTGCTACATGGAGTGCAGGCTAGAGCTTTCTGTGCAACTATTTCCCCTCAGCCACAAATCCACCTCATGGTTGGATCTGGAGTTTTAATGTTGCATGCTTAAAAACTCTGAACCATGAAGCAGAATTGTTTAACATGTGTCCATGTTAAATTGGCATTCACCTGTACCCCAGGTACCAATATGAGTGAACAATTAGGATGGACACTTGTGTGTTATAATCAATACCATCTTGAGTTGTTCAGAGCCATAATGCCAATCAGACTGGTTAGCCATTGTTCAACATGGCAAGTGGCGTGCATTAGATCCCCAGATGAACTTGCCAACAAAAACATCATCTGTGAAAAGAATTCTTGTAATTCTTTCAGAAATGCCAGGAACAAACATACCATCCCTTACAATACCATCCAACACATCATTAATTTAATTATAATTAAAACTGCCAAATGCCACAAACCGCTTTGTACGACTTCTGTTTCTGTTTGTGGAAGCCAGCACTTTATGTGCAATATTAGCTGTCTCAATGGCTCTGAGTTTTATCCATTGAATAGCTGAGCCACACAGACAAGGAAGTTCCCAATTTGGTCCCTATTCTGAGCTGCATTAGTTAGTCACATGCAAGGTTGTGGTAGGGTTTAACCACAGCAATCCTGGGTTAGGAAAACAAAATTGCTGAGAGTTCTGGCTCCGGATCACCATTCAGCAGCCTCTGCTGGGAGTGTGTGTGTGTGTGTGTGTGTGTGTGTGGATGTCCGATGGGGATAGGGTCCGGCTCAGTTGTAATGCTCTCTGCAGTCGCATTATGTGTTAACACTCCTATTGATGATTCCCTATGAATGAAGGCCATTTTGATGAGGTACTGGGCAGATGCCCATGGAACTGTATCGAGCAAGGAGTCAATGCCTTTAAAGGAGGGGAGAGTAAATTGAGTAGAATTAAAACCAGCAGTATTGCTATTGTGATGAGCTTCAGGTAGACTCTGGGGCTGTGCCGCAATGGCATGTTTCCAATCATTGCTGCTGTGGGATCACAACCTCTTTACCTATGGAGTCTGTGCTTTTTTACCTTTTTAGTATTTCATAAATTTGTAGTACATTGTACAATGCGATATGATGACTTCATTCAAGGCCTTCCTGTGTCCATCGTTAAGAGAGATGATTGCTCATTTTGCTTATTGAAATACGACCTACTTCACTTTTGAAATTAAATAATACATGGGTTTTCAACAAGTATCATTGATAGCGACAGTCTTGCTTCACGGTTGATTGCAACATTACATTTTTGTATGTGTATAAATGTGGCAAAGTCTCTTCTAAGATACTTATTTGTTGAGACAACCCTTAAAGTGATGCTTCAGCAGGTTAACTATCTAAATACTTAAGCCTTACCTCATGGCCTAGTTACCTCATTGACTATAAACATGCTGTCTGGGCTGCTGACATAATTTGTCCACATCAACCTTGCCTGGTCTGATGTGTGAAAATATGTCAGAGATTGACTTGGTTGCATCACGGACTTGTGGCACTTTATTGGCTGAAAATCAACTCTGCCAATCCAACACCAGTTTTCAATTCCCAAAATGGGAGATGTGACTTGGGAGAAGCAGAAAGAAAGCTAAGTGAAGTACTTTTAACTTAAAAGGAAGACAGGAGGAGCAGAGTTGTTTTAGTTGTATATGCTCAAAGTTACAGTAATAAAGCTATTCCTGACATTTTAATAGCTTTATTATGGGGTTAATAGGGTTTGCTTCAGGGACACTAGTCTGCATTTTCCTTTGGTATCCCACCCCCAAATTCATAGTGTGGTACAGCACAGGAGGAAGCCATTTGGCCCATTGTGCCTGTGCTGGCTCTTTGAAAGAGCAACCCAATTAATCCCACTCCCCTGCTTTTTCCCCATAGCCCTTTAAATTTTTTCCCTTGAAGTATTTATCTAATTCCCTTTTGAAAGTTACAATTGAATCTGCTTCCACCACCCTTTCAGGCAGTGCATTCCAGATCATCATAACTCTCTGCGTAAAAAAGAAAAATGTTTCCTCATGTCTCCTCTGGATCTTTTGCCAATCACCTTAAATCTGAGTCCTCTGGTTTCCGGCACTTCTGCCAGTGGAGACAGTTTCTCCTTATTTACTCTATCAAAACCCACCATGATTTTGGACAGCTCTATCAAATCTCCTCTTAACCTTCTCTGCTCTAAGGAGAACAGGCAGGAAAATCTGACAGCAAGGCCTACTGCTGCATTCTCACCTGGGTCTCAATTTCTTGATCTCTGCTGACTGCCGCCTGTTAACGTTCTGATTTGGATCCTGTGCTAGCAGTTCTCTCCAATCACAAAGCGAGGAACTATTTTGTAAATTAGGAGTCACAGGAATACATGACATTTACTTGAAATGCTTTTTAATGAGCTGTTTGTGATAACAATGGATAATACAGTTTATTAGATGCTGAGAGGCTGTTTCCCCTGGCTGGAGAGTCTAGAACTAGGGGTCACAGTCTCAAGATAAGGGGTCAGCCATTTAGGACCAAGATGAGGAAAAATGACTTCACTCAGAGGGTTGTGAATCTTTGGAATTCTCTACCCCAGAGGGCTGTGGATGCTCAGTCATAGACTATATTCAAAACTGAGATCAATAGATTTTTGGACAGTAAGGGAATCAATGGATATGGGGATCGGGCGTGAAAGTGGAGTTGAGGTAAAAGATCAGCCATGATCTTATTGAATGGGGGAGCAGGCTTGAGGGGCCGTATAGAAGTCTATAAAATAATGAGGGGCATAGATAAGGTAGATAGTCAAAATCTTTTCCCAAAGGTAGGGGAGTCTATAACGAGGGGACATAGATTTAAGGTGAGAGGGGAGAGATACAAAAGGGTCCAGAGGGGCAATTTTTTCACTCAGAGGGTGGTGAGTGTCTGGAACGAGCTGCCAGAGGCAGTAGTAGAGGCGGGTACAATTTTGTCTTTTAAAAAGCATTTGGACAGTTACATGGGTAAGATGGGTATAGAGGGATATGGGCCAAGTGCAGGCAATTGGGACTAGCTTAGTGTTATAAACTGGGCGACATGGACATGTTGGGCCGAAGGGCCTATTTCCATGTTGTAAACTTCTATGATTCTATAGCCTACTCCTGCTCCTAGTATGTTGTTCTTTCTTGTGTGGGCTGATGTTATAGCTCTCTAATGATGAAGTCACAAGTGAGTTATAGTTGATGATATGAGTGGGATAGAAATCATACTCCTCAGCTCTTCAAGTATTCTGTTTAGAACATAAGCTAAATAATTGAAGTTACAACAATTAAATGGATATGTGTTGGTTTTAAATGTGAACTATATTGGTGTACAGATTGTGGACTAGTTTCAAGTGTAAAGATAGATTTGGGTATAGAAATGGTAAATCCAGAACACTCAGTTAAACAGACATGAAGACAAGAGGCCCCAGTTTAAATGGGTGAAAGCAAATATAGGACTGATGTCAGATATTGCATCACATGAATACATGGGATGGATTTCAAGGTAGGGTAGCAGAGATTAAAAAACTCAAATCATTTCAGAAATTGGGAGACTGTGGGTTTTATTTTGGATGTTGGGGCAAAATGGCCTTTCTCACCCATACCTAGTTTGCGATGTTGATGTGATGAATATAGAAATTGCTGTCTTTTATTTTTAAGTAGTTAAGGTTAGGATGGAAGCAGCTTTCTCTTTTTAGTATCAAAATGGAAAGCAGAAACTCTGTGGTTCAGAGTTGATGATTAGATCTGGGAAATGTTAATCCATATGCAGAAGGGAATAAAATACAAGGAAGATTTGGTTGGTTCATGGAAACTGTAGTCTAGCTTTGAACATAAAGGTGTTGGGGGAGGGTGGAGTCTGTATTGTACTATATCTTTTAATGTGTTGTAATCTCTTTTTAACAGGTATGTATTTAAATATGTTGAAATACAGAAACTATTTCACAGATGAGAATCACATTGCATGAACAAATTTAATAAGTTGGAGTAAAGTAAAAACAACTGGAGTTTGTGGATCTAAACACACTCATCTGCACACATCTGTCTTCTGTAAAATGATGATGCAATACTAAATATTGTGACTACAGATAAAGTTAATCAAAAGAATTTTAATGATTTCTTTGTCAAAAGGATCAGCAGGTACTAGTGTGAGATGCTTTGACTCTTTGCCATTTAATAAGGGTTACGAGATTAGCATTGGAGCTCTTTTCAAATAGAAAACTACACTAATAATTAAAACTCACTAAGAAATTTAATTCTCCAATGCTGGTATTTGCTTAGGTTTAGGAGTATAATGAAATCTAAATTGCCTTTTCCTCTAGCGATGGTAACAAGATTGTGGAAGGACAAAGAGCTTTTTCTGCTGCTTAATGTTGTACAGATAACATAGAATTGTAATATGTATTACCTTCCATCACATATAAAGACAACATGACATTGGTCTAGAGAGATGTATATGGCCTGCCTGGATCAACAGCTTTTACAGATAATTCAATTACTGAGGCATCCAATTTATAGTTGATCCTTCTGTGAGCAAACGCATTTGTTGATGTTTTGAATCTGGAAGATTGATAGAAATTTGGGCCAGAGGAGATCCTTCGCCCTATGGACCTAAATCACAATATGCATTTCATTTTCAAACTATACCAGAACGTGGAGAGTTCTTTGGAAACCTTTGGTTCTTTTTTTGGAGATGAATACTTTGCGTCTGTCTTCACAAAAGAGAGGGACGATGCAGAAGTTGTAGTTACGGAGCAGGAGCGTGAAATAGTGGATGGGATAAACTTAGTGAGAGAGGAAGTATTAAGGGGATTAGCATCTTTGAAAATAGATAAATCACCAGGGCCAGATGAAATGTATCCCAGGCTGTTAAAAGAAGCAAGGAAGGAAATTGCGGAGGCTCTGACCATCATTTTCCAATCCTCACTGGATACAGGCGTGGTGCCGGAGGATTGGAAGATTGCTAACGTTGTACCGTTGTTTAAAAAGGGAGCAAGGGATAGACTGAGTAATTACAGGCCAGTCAGTCTAACCTCAGTGGTGGGCAAGTTATTGGAATCAATTCTGAGGACAGGATAAACCATCACTTAGAAAGGCACGGAGTAATCAAGGACAGTCCGCGTGGATTTGTTAAGGGAAGGTTGTGTCTGACTAACTTGATTGAATTTTTTTGAGGAGGCAACAAGGAGGGTAGATGAGGGTTGTACATTTGATGTAGTCTACATGGATTTTAGCAAGGCTTTTGACAAGGTCCCACATGGCAGACTGGTCAACAAAGTACAAGCCCATGGGATCCAAGGGAGGTGGCAAGTTGGATCCAAAATTAGCTCAGTGGTCGGAAGCAAAGGGTAATGGTTGATAGGTGTTTTTGTGACTGGAAGGCTGTTTCCAGTGGGGTTCTCCAGGGCTCAGTACTAGGTCCCTTGCATTTTGTGATATATATTAATGATTTGGACTTAAATATAGGGGGCATGATTAAGAAGTTTGTAGGTGATACAAAAATTGGCCCTGTGGTTGATAGTGAGGAAGAAAGCTGTAGACTGCAGGAAGATATCAATGGACTGGTCAGGTGGGCAGAAAAGTGGCAAATGGAATTCAGTCTGGAGAAGTGTGAGGTAATGCATTTGGGGAGAGCAAACAAGGCAAGGGAATACACAATAAATAGAAGGAAACTGAAAGGTGTAGGGGAAGTGAGGGACCTTGGAGTTCATGTCCATAGATCCCTGAAGGGACAGGTAGATAAGGTGGTTAAGAAGGCATATGGGATATTTTCCTTTATTAGCCAAGGCATAGAATATAAGAGCAGGAAGGTTATGCTGGAACTGTATAAAACACTAGTTAGGCCACAGCTTGAGTACTGTGTACAGTTCTGGTCACCTCATTACAGGAAGGATGTAATTGCACTAGAGAGGGTACTGTGGAGATTTATGAGGATGTTGCCAGGACTGGAGAATTTTAGCTATGAGGGAACATTGGATAGGCTGGGTTTGTTCTCTTTGGAACAGAGCAGGCTGAGGGGTGATTTAATTGAGGTGTACAAAATTATGAGGGGCCTAGATAGAGTGGATAGGAAGGACCTATTTCTATTAGCAGAGAGGTCAATAACCAGGAGGCATAGATTTAAAGTGATTGGTGGAAGGATTAGAAGGGAGCTGAGGAAAAATGTTTTCACCCTGAGGGTAGGAGGGGTCTGGAACTCACTGCCTGAAAGGGTGGTAGAGGCAGAAACCCTCAACTCATTTTAGAAGTACCTGGATGTGCACCTGAAGTGCCGTGACCTACAAGGCTACGGACCAAGTGCTGGAAAGTGGGATTAGGCTGAGTGGATCATTTTCGGCTGGCGCAGACAAGATGGGCTGAATGGCCTCCTTCTGTGCTGTAAATTTTCTATGATTCTATCCCAAAGGCCCAAGATTCAGCATTATCACCCATATTTTGTTGTCTTATGGGCTGGAAATAATCCATTTGGATTATAATTTAGCTTCTTTTAATAAAACATTGTTCCCATTCTTCTGACCAGCCTAAATTGCGATTCAGAATACAAGTCCAAATTCTTCAACCATGTGATTGAAATGGTTCCAGTTTTGGGAAAGTACTGTTTGGTTTCTGTAAGAAAGTAAATATTTTAGTACCTTATCTCCAAGGTTCAATTCCACTCCAATGAACACTACGAAGCAATACATCTGACAGATGATCTGCAGTTTTTGACCACTATTTGACAGAAAGCAGCAAAGGCTGTTGTACATGTACATGTTTTCAAGGGAAAACTGTAGTTAATGGGAAAGCTCGGTCCTGATTCAGTCTAACCAAACCAATCATGTTTATGTATGTATAGGGAAGAGCAACATGCAGGTTGTAACTGAGTGTGTTGCAACTGGCCATCTGTTCCATGCTGTCAGCATTTACGCTCCAGGTATAGTAGTGCTTATTTTTCTCCAAGAATTTCCCCTCACAAACCACAAATGCTCCATAGCCATTGCAGCATGTCAACATTGCCCGATGTGATCTTCCCTTTCCTTGTACCCCATATACAATTTTGACACCATAGGGTTTAATTTTCTTTGCATGCTCTTTTTAACGCCCTGGTTAATGCATCCATGCTAAATTCTCATCTAGTTCAATGAAGTTCTTAATCTGTTTAAAATAAATAATTTACAACTATGCTAAAATAGTGCAGAGAGAAATTTAACGCCAATGTGTTAACCAGCGCAATTAAAAGAGCGTACAAAATAAATTAAACCCCCTCATCATTTTTCCTCAGCTCCCTTCTAATCCTTCCACCAATCACTTTAAATCTATGCCTCTTGGTTATTGACCTCTCTGCTAATGGAAATAGGTCCTTCCTATCCACTCTATCTAGGCCCCTCATAATTTTGTGCACCTCAATTAAATCACCCCTCAGCCTGCTCTGTTCCAAAGAGAACAAACCCAGCCTATCCAATGTTCCCTCATAGCTAAAATTCTCCAGTCCTGGCAACATCCTCGTAAATCTCCACAGTACCCTCTCTAGTGCAGTTTTGTTTCAGCCATTGGTCAATTAAAGTCAAGAAGGGAATATCATTGCTATTTAAAGAACCATACATGGATTATACTCTCTAAGAATCTGAGTTATTTTAGCCACTCTCACAAGATAAACGTAATACAGTACCTAAAGATTTTCTGTTTAATTTAGTTGGTAACATAATTATGCAAGTAAAACCACTTGAATCAGTTTCATAACAGTTGGATATATTATGTGATGTCAGTTTTACTGTTTATCACGTAGTATACATACGTGGTCTTAGAATAAATTCTTCATCAGAAGATGGAATTTCTGAGTCCTTGTCCATGGTGAGATTTGGCCCTACTGCTAGCGTGATTGGAAAATAGCAAGGCAGCTGAAATCAATGGACATAAAAGCACAAGCAATGTACTAATAATTATCTGAAATTCCACTCATGGCGGGGACTTGGAAAGTCTCCTTGATGCTGTATGAAAATACTTCATTCTACATCGGACTAACACTCGGACTTGCACAAATGAAGAAAACCCTGCCTCTCCAGAGGGCGAGCAGAGGCACAGGAAATGGGGCCAGTATGGTCAAGGCTCCTGTTGGCCACTATTGAGGGAAAACCTTGGCTGAGGAGAAAGGAGAACATTTCAGAAGTTCTGGTGCAGAAAAGGGAATGCTTTGGAGAAACTGGGAGAAAGCGATGTAGCCTTTACAGGAAGCAGATTGGGAAGAAGCATAATCCGTATAGCTGTGGGAGTCTGTGGCCTGGTATTAGATGTCGATGGAAAGCCATTGCCTGAAATTGAGAGGTGGAAGACCAAGAAGGAAACAGGAGAGTCAGATGGAACCATGTAAGATGAGGGATGGGTGGAAATTGGAAGTATACAGTTAATGAAATTCTTATATCAGTGTAAGAGCAGGAAGCAACACCAACAGTCATGAGTGTAATCGAGGGAGTGGATCTGAGTAGGATTGGAACAAAGTGTTCTACGCATCCTACAAAAAGATAGGCATATCTTTTGCATCAGTGCAGGTTCCCATAGCACTACCTTGTATCTCTGGGAAGTGAGTGAAGTTAAAAGAAGCATAGTTCCAAGTGAGAATGACTTGAGCCAGGCAGAGGGGTTAGTGATGGATGGAATCTAGTTTGGGTGAAAGAAGAGCTTAGCATCATGTTTAGTTCAGAATTTGTTGAGGTGGGAACCCAGGGAATGAAACAAAGAACCTTGCTGAGGACAGATTGTTCAGGGTCAGAAATTGAAAGAGTAAGGAGAGAGTCAGAAGAAAGTGAAGGGAAAGAACAATCAGGACCTTTGCTTGTGTCCAAGCATTGTTTGAGTATCTGGTCCTTGCTACCCAAAAAAAAGAGAAAAAGGTTTTGGCTGGATAAGACGAAGGATGAAGTGGTGCTGAAGGCCATGATACAGATTCAGCTGATGCTGTTAGAGAGAAATGTTAACAGCATAAATGCGACAGTGCGTGGTGGAGGGGTGGATTATATAAACACTGTGAGTAGTCAGAGAAGCATTGAATATTACAAGGGTGACAGTGCTCATGAATCGACCCAAAAGAGGAGGGGTGAAACTTCAGCTGGAAATCCATGTGGAATGAATCGTTGCTGGAAGCAAGTGCTAAGTAAGAAGTTATGACTGTAAAAGTGGATCTTGGAAAATACATGGCCACAAGCCAAAGGAAAAGGGACAACAATGACAGTGAAATAGGATGAAAGAGACAAATGAAAATCACAATGAAGAAAGGAACAGAATTTCAAGGTGGCATTCCTGGAAGACAAGCGACAGCAAGTCAAACAGAATAAATAAAAATGAAAAAAAAAACCCTGTAAAATGCTCAAAATCTAAAACAAAAACCAGAAATACACAGGAGGTCACTCAGTGTTTAGGGTGTAATTCTTGGCCAGAACCTACATACATTCTGCTTAGATTTCTAACCCTTTCATGCTTGAATAGTAATTTTGTTCTTTTTGCACTATTTAGTGCTGCTTGTGATGTTAGTAAGTGTAATTTATCGATCTGCGGAAGATGATTTTGAAGCTGTATCCAGCTTCTGAATTACACTGTTTTCACTATTGTGTTTTTCAGATCCTAATTATCACTTTGTATTTTGGGAAATAATCTAAGGACATAAATTATAGAATGTTACAGCACAGAAATAGACCATTCTGGCCAACAACCCTTTTTAGTCTAATCCCCCTCTCCGGCTAATATTCCCTGTTTTCTATCAACTATTTAATTCTCTCTGAAAAGAATTTACGGTCTCTGCTTTGGTTTGTGGCAGAGAATTCCACATTCTAACCATCCTATGTGTAGACATTTTTTCTAACTTCCCTTTTAATTCTTTTTGTAATGATTATAAATCTGTGCTGTTTGTTACCTTTTTCGCTGATCAGCGGAAACAGTCTATTACTGTTTACCTTATAATAACCCTTCGAATGATTTGAAACCCTCTTGGGCCATTCATTAGCCTTCCAGCTCTAGTGAAAAAATCCCTAGCTCGTCAAGTCTCTCATTAGCTGTGAGTCCTCACCCCTGTTAAATATTAAAACAAATCTGCTTTTTGCTATGAACTATGAATACTATAAATTCTTTGGTTTAAATTTATGCTACCATTTACAACAACAGCATCTGCTAATAATCTACAAAGGCAGCCTGTCGCACAAATCCAAAAACACAGCATTGTTAGATTTCTTTGCCAGTTGCTCTGTTGAATAATTTACAAATGCGGATGTTAATATTTGGAATTTCAGCAACCTTAAACAGCAAAATGTAGATGATAGGGATGTTCACAGCATGTGCATTTCAGAAGCTAAGGCAATACAATTCATTACATGAGAACCTGGAATTCCTGTTGGTGTAATTGCTCACACCAGTTCCTGAACGCTCACACTTCCCACCCACTGAGTACTGAGCTGAAAATTACTGGAATGCTTCTCATTAATACAAGCGAGCTCATACATAGCGGGAAGCCTGGATTTTTCCTGTTCCCACACACCGCACATTAAGTGCACTATTCTCGCTCATTTCAAATGGGTGTTAAGGCCAGCCACATTCTCACATATTGGAACTCTTAAAGCTTTTTACTGCCACACACTTGTAAGCTATGGAGACTGCTTTCAGTGCTCTCCTCCCGCTTCATTTAATTGAGCGGGGAACAAAGAATGGACATCAGATAGCACCTGAGTTGGACTGGCTACTGCTACCAATGCCATACCATATCTATAGGCCCAGGCACAGCTACCTGGCAATGAAGGGAAAGCACCTACTCCGTGGGCTCATGTTCAGCAGGGAGGCAGTTACAGAGCTGTGCTGTCTGCCCCAAGGAGGCCTGGAGCTACCTTCGGACTTCCTGCCCCTCCTCTGCCAACACCACTTGCTGTACACGGTGATTCACCCAGTACACTCTTCTCAAGCTCACAATGTACACCCCTTAGGGTGTGTGTAGCTTTATAAGTGTTTACAAAAGTTGAAGAGTGTGATGCAAGGTATTGCCTTGCTGAGGGCCACTGGCAGGGCTGTTCCTCCATGTGTACAAAATAAGAAGAGAAACATAATGCTTTATCTACGAGACATGTTCAAACAGTGATTGCATTGGGGAAATACTGTAAAGAGGCGCTCAAGTTAAAGAGTCAATTCTTGTAAGACATGCATGTTCTGGGATATCTTGTAAGGCATACGCACATTCTGGTATAGCACATGTCTGCTTAGTCAAGTTACTGCCTTGAAGTTGATCCAGTTGTTGGATTGGTCATTCTTGGCTATATTACTTAAAAGTGGGATTTCCTTTTTGCTACTTTAAGATAACTTTGTTCACATAAATCAGAAGGTTCGAAGGTCTTGTAAGGTTTTAGAAAGCTTTTCAAGGTGTTCAAAAGTTGAGAAAGGGTTTAAGCAGCAGGGAATGAGTAAAACTTCATGAGGAAACACTTTGTGACATGTGATAGTTACTTGGTTTGGAATGCACATCTGTAGCCTAAATCTCAGCAGCTTTCTTTAGATTTGCCATCTTTGTGCATTTGGATCTAGGTCCTCTGCATGGTGCAGATAATAGTGACCCTTTTGGATATCTCCTGCCAGGCTTACTGTGCCAGTTGTTGCTGTGGAGGGGGTGTTTCAGTATCAAAGAGGACTGCCTACTTTCCCTCACTTCCTACAACAACATCATCATCTAAAGCCACCATTTTTCCAAGAATTTTCAGGTGCTTTCCCTGCTATCACATCTTCTACATTACAACAGTGACTACACTTCAAAAGTACTTAATTGGCTGTAAAGCATTTTGGGACATCTTGAGGCCGTGAAAGGTGCTATATAAATGCAAGTTCTTTCTTTCATTTAAAAATCCTTAAGATTTATTAAATCGTTGGCTAATTTTATATCTTGTGCATATGATTTAAACATTTTCTTCAACATTTTTGAAAGATCATTTTGTTTAGGACTTTTAATTTAGAATGTTAGGTTTGATGAGGACTCCTATTTTTATCAATGTGTAGATTCATTCCTGGGAGTTAGTTAATCACTTCTTTGACAATGGATTTATATCTCGCCATGGTTTGTCTTTCCCATGAGACAAGTGATTCACTTTTACAGTGTCGGGTGATCCTTTCACTATTATAGTATTTCTTTGTAGTTGGTTCCTTTTTGTTTCAGACTTCAATCATTGTATCTTTTGATGGTCATTTTTTTTTAACTGGGATGTTAATCTGGGTTTTGGGATTTAATTGTAGCACATGATTGGTTTTATTGATAGTTTGTCATGGAGCTTTAAGTTGACCCATTTATAGAGCAGTGAGTTGTCAAAGATTTTACCTGGAATGGGAAAAAAAACTAGAGTGTTCAAATTGAGACTTATGTTTCAGATAACCTGAAACTTTGGTGAATTTTGTAGAAAATTGTGAATAATTCTTTATGTATTGTAGAAAATCATGAATAACTCCCTTTGAATTAAGAGTTTACACTGGTAGAATTTGCTTAGGAGACTTTTCTATCCTACTTTGCTGCTATAAATTTATTTTGATGCCCAAGTATATTCTATGTGTAAAGCACTTGTGCTGCCATCTCTTCAGACCCAATGGTGTCCTGATAACCTGGTGCAGAACACTGGTGTACTAACATGCCGTGCCACAAAGCCGTAAGGCACAGGTTTAAGTTCTCCATCTCACCTGCATGGTTGTGTGCGCAGTAGTTCAGACAGCATCTAAAGGGGTAAACAGTGGCCTCTTTGCTGCTCTAACATAATTCAAAATGGCACCTGACTGTGTGGCATTTTTGGAAACTGGGCCCAGTTTTCAGTCCAGGTTACCTGAAATTAGAAGAGATTTTTCTTTCATATTAAAATTTATTCACTCCTCTTGTGAAGTCACTGGCTCAACCACACTGGGACATGGTTCTCCAGGCACCTGCTGCTCAAGTGACGATTATTGGCAATTATTCATGTGCGTTTCCAGACAGGCAATGCTGGCTACTTGATCACAGGGGATCATAGTTGTACCTGATCCAGTCCTCACTGGATGTTCACCCTTGTGCATTTTCCAGTAGGGGCCATTGCATAGCTTTCTGGAGGGGGAACCCTGGCTTTATTTTTTTCAACCTTTACCTAGCCCAGGGTCTTGGTCAGTTATTTTGCTCCTTGATTTTTCTCCCAAGCCCACCCCAGAAGCTGTTGAATCCTAGGCAGAGAGTTTGGTAGGGTATTGAACCAAACTTGATCCTCTTCTCACCTGACGTTGATGCTCGTGCTGTTCCTGCAGGTATCTCAGAACAGCAATCAGGAATGGGACCACACCCAGCACATCAGAAGCCAAAAGCAGCACTTTGATCATCATTCTGAACGAGATTAGTTAAATTGGCATAGACCAGGGTTCAAACCTTGGACCTTCCTGGTCTGTATGGCTTAGTTATTTGAGGCCTAAATTAGCTGAGATATCAGGGAACACCTTGAAGTGAATTTTAATCTTCTAATCTCATTCTTTCCTGTTTCCCCATCACATACGGAATCAACTAACTTGGTGGAGGCTGGAAAGGAAATTTGGGACCTTGGTATGGTTCAGTACAGTACCAAGAGGTGCATTTGTTCTTTAAGCCTTTGGCAAAGTTTGTGTTTTTCTTTTGCAAAATATTAGTAGATGTAGACTGCAGGATATATTCATGGGAGAATGTAAACATTGAAAAAATGATCAAAATATTAGTTGTATGCTTTTATGCAAAGCTTTTGATTAATGAATCTGAAGATATGGTGTATCAAATGCAAAGGGTGAATGGGGGTCACTCCTAGTTTCACAACTGGAAAAATATGGAATACAGTTTTATACCATATTTATATTTCAGGAATAAAATTGCAAATGCATATAGGTTAACAAACAGAAAATTGCATGTCTGTAACATGACTGAGGCTTTGAAAACTGACATGGTGAATGAAATCTATTCTGCCTTAATGTCACACCTAAATGTGTTATAAGGACAGAATATTTAAAATGTAAAAAATGACTAAAGTAGTGGACAGAGGAATGTCTATGGATGTGTTTATATGGACTTCCAGAAGGCATTCGATGAAGTCCCTCATAAGAGACTGTTAGCTAAAGTTGAAGCTCATGGAATTGAGGACAGATTATTCACCTGGTTAGGAAATTGGCTGAGTGGCAGGAGACAGATAGAGATAATGGGTGGGTACTCAAATTGGCAGGATGTGACTAGTGGTGTCCCACAGGGATCGGTGTTGGGGCCTCAACTATTCACTGTCTTTATTAACGACTTAAATGATGGGATAGAGAGCCACATATCCAAGTTTGCCGATGACACAATGATGGGCAGCATTGTACATAGATGCACAAAATTAGAGAGCTATTAATAGATTAAGTGAATGGACAAAACTGTGGCAAATGCATTTCATTGTAGGCAAGTGTGAGGTTATCCACTTTGGACCTGAAAAGGGTAGATCAGAGTACTTTCTAAATGGTGAAAAGCTCGAAACAGTGGATGTCCAAAGAGACTTAGGGTCCATGTACATAGATCATTATTTTCTGCATCTGTCCATGACATTTTATTCAAAAAGGCTATTGGAATGCTGGCCTTTATATCTGAGGACTAGAATACAAGGGGGTGGAAGTTATGCTACAGCTATACAAAGCCCTGGTTAGACCACACCTGGAGTGTTCAGTTCTGGGCACCGCACGTTAAGGAGGAAATATTGGCCGTGGAGGAAGTGCAGTGTGAATTTACTAGAATGATACTTGGACTCCAAGGGTTAAATTACGAGGAGAGATTACACAAACTAGAGTTGTATTCCCCGGAATTTAGAAGATTAAAAGGTGGTTTGAGCAAAGTTTTCAAGATATTAAGGGGAACTGATAGGGTAGATAGAGAGAAACTATTTTTGCTGGTTGGGGAGTCTAGGACCAGGGGACACGGCCTAAAAATTAGAACCAGGGCTTTCAGGAGTGAAGTTAGGAAACACTTCTACACGCAACAGGTGGTAGAAGTTTGGAACTCTCTTCCGCAAACGGCAAGTGATGCTAGTTCAATTGTTAATTTTAAATCTGAGATTGATAGATTTTTGTTAGCCCCATATCCCTTAATACCTTTGGTTAAGGCGGGTATCTGGAGTTAGGTCACAGATCAGCCATGATCTCATTGAATGGTGGAACAGGCTAGAGGGGCTAAATGGCCTTCTCCTGTTCTTATGATCCTAAATCTCAATTCCCCCTCATTCCACTATCCTTTGTATCTTCACATCTGTATAATGTGATACAATACACAGTATGCACTAAGCATATTCTTCAAATAAATTCTGTACCCCCTTATTCGATTCTAACACACAAGCAAATTTTTAATGTATATATTTTTATGTTTGGAGGGGGAAAATAACAAGTGTGCACTTCTGATTTTTGTATTGCTACTTTTATGTTTCTTTGCACAGCACTGGCACTTAATTTTTTAAAAACCTGTTGGCTATTTTAAAGAGAAATGAAAAAACCAGTCTGGGATTTCAGATTATGTATCATTTGTGGTAGTGGAGATGGTGATTTTACAAGGCAAATTGAGTTTACTCTTTCCAATGGATCATAGCAATTTGTACTGTCCAGTTTATTTAACTTGAAAGATAAGAACAAACATAGGTAAAATGTCCAAGAAGAGAAAATGTAGAATTTCTCCCTGATCCCAAAAGGGATCACAAGGTAGCTATAGATGAGAAAGGCCTTTTGGTTCATTTTAGCTCATCCATGCAGCCAGCCCCTATTGTCTCCCCAATTGCAGCATCCAATTGTTTCTTAAATGATTCCAAGGTTTTTGCACCCACCACACTACCTGACAGTTTATTCCATGCTTCTATCGCTCTTTGTGAAAAATTTCTTCACATCAGACTTAAATTTGTCTGTTTTACTAGTTTGTTCCCTTACCCGACTGTCATGTTTTAGTTTGGAGTCATGTTTGTATTTATCCTTTCAAAACTGTTTAATATATTGACTGCATAACAATAGTGACTACACTTCCAAAGTACTCCGTTGGCTGTGAAGTGTGTTCAGACATTGCGAGGATGTGAACTGCGTTATATAAATGCAAGTGCTCTCTTAATGTGCCTCTATAAGGTAACTTCTCAATCACTTCCACTCAAGGCTGAAAAGCCCAAGTTTCACTGGACTTTCCTTACGTTGATTCCTCTGACACAGGGGATCATCTCATGGCTCTTCTCTCAACTGCCTTCAGGGCCTAAATGTCTTCCTTTTGCCTCTTTGACAAGAACTGGGCACAGAACTTAATGTCTGACCAGAGCAGTTTAAGGTTGACTTCCTCCAACTTCTACTCTGCTGTTACATACCAAGATATTTCAGTGTTCTATTTGTTTTTGCTGATTGCTATTCCACAGTCTACTAAACTGTTCAGTCTACTAAAACCCCATGATCTTTCAACTTCACCTGTGGCTTTTTCAACACCATTCATGAAGTACTTATGTTACTCATTTTTTCTTCCTATTTACACTGCTTTGCACTTGTCCCTATTAAATTTCACCTGCCAACGTTCTGCCCACTTACATATTTTCTAGTTCATTTTGTAATTCCAGAGCTGTCTCCTCAGATTCGACTGCCTTGGATAGTTTGATATCATCTATGAATTCAAGCAAGAATTTCAAAATATTGATCTAACATTGCAATGAGATGTACTTTGGTGACACCAATCTCTGCAGATACATCGGAAAGGTGGGCGGTAGCCAAATCACTGCAGACAGCTAAAAATGGAATTAGATATTGAGCTGACAAATGATATTTCATGATCAACACTGAAAAGACAAAGTGAACAATTCTGTCAAGAAAGATTGACTGTGATGTTGCCTATCCACCTCTACTTCATAAGGAGTCAAGCTCTTTTCATAGAATCATACAAATTACAGCATAAAAGGAGACCATTTGACCCCTCAACCTATGCAGTGCTAACTGTTAAACTGGAGCTATCTAATCCAATTTCCTTGTCCTTTTCCCTATATCTTTTTATATTCTTCCATTTCAAATCCATATCCAATTTCTTTTTAAATTATATAGTTTCTACCTCAATAGCTTCTTGCTGTCCTGAAGGAATTGATTCCCTCATAAGGTACAATTCCACGAATGCTGGCTGTCCTCTGCTACAAGGCCAAGTGGCTTCTTTATATGTAAGTCTGAACAATATGTATTGGCTGGCTATTATACCACAAGGAACATCAAAGGAGTCCAGTCCTAGTCCTCACCTGATATTTACATCAGGGAGAGCTGGATAATGATTAGGGGTGAGAATCTTCTCCAATTTTCCCTTCTCTCAGTCAGGAGTCTTGAGGTCGATTTGTAGTGCCCGTTCCGCCATCCCTGGTCAGCGTGGCTCAGTTGTTCACTGCCTTAATCACGTGAGACATCGGAGGAGCCCTGTACTCCATTGTGAGAAGCCGCTGATCTGCCCCTTAATTTTTTTTTATTGACCATTGTTGTCCTGTTATTTTTTTGCTAATAGTTTTGCTCCCTTCACAAGGTTTCTTATTAAATCTCATTTCTTCTATATTTCTTGCTAATGGTGGCTCACTTACTGTGCTCATCCTGCAGTTTCTAGCTGTCTTTTCCAACCTAATTGTTCTTATCCCACAATTTTGTGCTGCCATTTTCACACTATATTCTTAAAGGCTTCTCATTAAACTGGTTTATTGATCAATCTCCAATTATGTGCAAGAGTCATCAGAAGAGTCAACATTTGTGAGGAATCACGAGATTGGTGTTTAATTGGTGCTAACATTATGGGATGAGAGCCTAACTGGTACAGAGAAACTGAGATAATAGCATCACTGGTAGTGAGAGTAAGGAGTCAAAAAAATGACAATAACAAGACACCCCATAGGACAAGGAAATTCAGCAGGAACAAACCAAGGGCTGAAAATGACAAATTCCAGGATGAGAGCAATTAGAATGGTACTGATGAGACGCTATGGGATAAGATACACCTGATAAATTAGTGGAAAAGCGGATTGAAACATATTGAAGTTATGTGAATTTCATGTGCAGGTAAAAGTGTCTTGCCAGGAAACACTAAAGTCATTGGCAAGGCTTAACATCTGTTTTTGATGTCATTGCTGTTTTGATTGCAATTGAGACTTGCAGGCACAAGAAGTGAGCTTTCAACCATCATTTACCCTTGTTTTTTTGACATATCAGATTTTGATGTGTTTTGTCTTGAGTAATATTTTTAAGGACACTGCCTAGAGCAGCCAACCTTGCCATTCAAAACTGCTCTTTACTTTAAAGAAAAAATTATCAGCATGAGTTTAATTCACTTGTGACGCTCTTATTGTTCTATCTCGTATTTCATGTGTTCCTGCTTCCGTAATGATCCCCGGCTTAAGTTTCAACTTCTACTTCCCGTGATATTAAACACTGTGGACACTTGGAAAAAAAAATCAATGGTGACAGAAGGAAAGAAAGACTGTCTTGCATTTAGGTGGTACTTCATCACCGCTCTTGGAATCATCCCAAAGTGCTTCACCTACAATGAATTACTTTGAAATGTAGTGACTGTTCTGTAGGCAAATAATGGCAGCCAGTTTGCACATAGTACAATCCTACAAACAGCACTTGGATTGATGCCCAATTAATCTGTTTTGGTTGGTTGGGGGAAGAATGTTGACCAGAACTCCTGGAGAACTTTGCTCCTCTTCAAATAGTGCCATGGGTTGTGGAACAGGTTGATGGGGACTTGGCTTTAATGCTTCATTTGAAGGATGGCACCTCTGACACTACTCTACTTGGAGATCAGTCTAATTTATCTCCCGAAGTGCCAGAGTGGGACTTGAATCCACAACTTTTTGACTTAGAGGCATTAGATTCAGTGCACAAAAAGTAAGGCTTCTTCCCAGCTACAGCCATGCTTTCTAAAGTATATCAAAGAACTATCTCCATGATTAACAATGTACCACACTCACCTGATCTCCACTTGAACTGTTACTTAGTCTGAATATATTGTATTCCAATTGCTTAAAGTTCTCCACATGTAATTTTTGCTTTAATTTTCTAAGTGGGGGAAAAGAATGACTAATTAAATTTATGGGTCCAACAAGGTAATGCAACACAATAACCTAGAATAGAATATATTTGTTCTCTAATGTTTCAGAAGCTGTTCAGAGTAAGAATTACATGCAAAGCAAAATGTAATATTCTTCCAGCAGGTATCTGTAGTCCCAGGAGAAGTAATAATGTGTGAACTGATTCAAAATAATTGGGTACACTGGTATTATAAGAACTGGCTGTGTTGATTCAGTGATTTTAACATAAAACTAAACTACTTTCAAAAATTATTAATATTACTTGCAAACCCCAAGTTTAACTTTGCTCTTTAACTTTCGCTTCTCATTTCTACGCTTCAGGGATTCATTTATCCTGTTTATAGTCTGCAACGTCCAGGAATCTGACATGCAAAATCCAGTGATTTGCTTGTACAGTTTTCTTCAGGGAGAGAGAAAGGGAAGTGGGAAAACCTGGAAAGAATGTTCTTGGAATTGGAATATTTGGTTCAAGAACTCTCTTGGTTTTGGATCAGGGTTTTTTTTTGTTCATTTTAGCACACGCATGCTTTAGTGCTTGAAAGTTAAAGATCTCAATTCATTAAGGGCTTTTGTTGGTGGGTGTGGCAGTAATTAAGTTTATATTATGATTCAGATCTGTGCAGCTGTAGTAATTCTGATTTGAGGCGATGTGACTGAATCCTCTTTTGATACAAATTGTTTTCTCCGCTCTCAACACTATTCATGGCACAACGTCCACAGCTGCATAGTATGGAAATTAAACAATGGGCCTGTGTTGAATTGCTGTTCCACAGAGATAACCACCAGCCTGACACTGCACTCCTTTCCCTGAGCCATTTCTCTTCCACACACTGGGCTCTGTACCCGCACCCCTTGAAAGAAAGTACTGATTCAATCCACAGATTTTGGATTTTACCAGCTTCAACAGTAAAATCACTTAGACTTTCATCTCTTCAAAAATGTAGCTGCTTTAATCGGGTTTAATCCTAAAAGGTCACGTTTTATATAGAGGATAGGATACAAGAAGGGCAGCTGTGGATTACAGAGAAAAAAAATGATGACATCTGACCATCCAGCTCAAAAGTGCCACAAACATAGTAAGTTATAAGTTCAGACAAGTTTTTCACATTCAGCAAAACAGTCCAGTCATATTTCTATCACACAAGCTTTCAGTTCAAGTGATTGATTCTGAAATCAAGGTGAATGGCGAAGGCACATAGTGCAATACACCACCAAGGTTGAAAAGGGTAAAGGAGATGAGATAAATTGGGACATGGTTGCATGAGACCAAGTTTCAGTTTTAAAAGTCTGAAGATTGTAGGAGAAAGGCAACATTGAGTATTTAAGGTGGGGCCTGACCAGAGCACTGTGAAGCTTCACTTCGACAGCCTCAGACTTGCCCCCTACTTATTTGCAATATCGCTCAGTATTCAGTTTGCTTTGTTGATTGCCATTCTGCAATGACTGGACATACTCGGTATTGAGTCTACTATCACTTCCAGATTTCTCTTAGCATCTCCCCTAGCTATTTTGACATAATTCATTAAATAAATATACCTCCCATTTTGTTTTCCAATATCATTGAGGCATCCCCCAGCCTAAGATCACGCACCTAACTAAGATGTGGAGATGCCGGTGATGGACTGGGGTTGACAATTGTAAACAATTTTACAACACCAAGTTATAGTCCAACGATTTTATTTGAAATCTACATGCTTTCAGAGGCTTCCTCCTTCCTCAGGTAAATAAAATCGTTGGACTATAACTTGGTGTTGTAAAATTGTTTACAATTGTCATCTAACTAAGTAACTATTGCTTCCTCTCTTTCGGCCAGTTATTTTATCACCTCCAAGTTTTACCCAGGATAACAACTGATTTAAGCCTTTCATGTGGAAGGCATTCTAGAAGCCTAGGGATACATTATCATGGGGCTTTCCATTGCCTACTTAGAATGTCACCTCCTCAAAAAAAAAAAGTCAAGGAGGTTGATTGGGCAGGATCTACCTATCCTGAAACGGTGTTGATTGCCATTTTACTAGGTTTTCATATAGATAATCCTCAATTTTGTTCCTAGTGATTTGATTCCATTATTTTTGCATTGCCTATGTAATACTAATGGAATTTTAGTTATCTGCTTGAATTGTTGCCTTCCTTGAAAATGGGTACCATGCTGGCTTATTTTCAATCCAGTGGGACCTTCCTTGTATTCGTTGACTGTCCATCTCTTGATGCCATGCCAGAAATTCATAAATTCAACCCAAGTTTCACTTAGTATCCTAGCTATTTAATGTCGTCCTTGGGATTTATTGATTTTGAGCCCTTTAAGACTTTATAGAATATCCATGCAAGTGATACCAAAGCTATTAAGTTTAGTTGCAGAAATTTCTATGGTGGATGATATGCTGATGGTGTCTTCTCAGATAAATACTTCAAGGAAGTAATTATTTAGTATGTTAATTTTTTGTAGTCTATCCTCTGTTTCAACTCTGCATCTTAAATGGATCTTAATTCTTTGATAACCCTCTTGCTGTTATAATACTGAGAATTTCTTACTGTTGTGTTTGGCTTCTACAGTTATACTCATTTCTAATTCCTCCGTTGCCACTCTTGACAACCATTGTTTAAATAGTTTTTGGAGGTTCCTATACCCCTTTCACAAGCTTTGTAAACTTTTTCTTTTTTACTCTTTTTTTAATCCATTTTGGGTCACATTTCTTCAACCAGCACTTACTAGTCCTTGGAATGCATTTATTCTGTATGCTCAATAGCACTATTCCTTTTGTCCTTATCTAAGTTTCTTCAAGCACTATCTCCTAATCAATTTGTTTAAGCTTTTCTCACTGCCTTGAAGATAGCCCCTTTTGAAATTGAATACTGTCAAGTAACTGGCTCACCATTTTATTGTTTCCTTGGTGATCCCATTAGACTGGAATCATGAAGTGACTCACCCAAGCCAGTGGCCTTGCACAGCAACAGCCAAGCCTTTCTTCAGTCACTACCTATGCCGCTTTCTCAGCTATTCTCAATAACAGATGAGGAAGACTTTGTGCAAACAAAAATGTCATTCTAATGAGGATTTTAAATAATCCAATACAAATTGGGACTGCCCACCCAATCTGGAATCTGAGCTCATCCCTGATTTTAATCGCTCCACCATTGGCAGCCATGCCTTCAGCTGCCTAGACCCTAAGCTCTGGAATTCCCTCCCTAAACCCCTCCCTCTCTCTCCCCCTCTTTTTTTCTCTCTCTCTTTCTCTTTCTCTTTCCCCCCCCCCCACCTCCTCTAGGATACTCCTTAAAACCTACCTCTTTGACCACTTTTTTAGTCACCTGTCCTAATATCTCCTTATGTGGCTCGGTGTCAAATTTTGTTCGATAATCGCTCCTGTGAAGCGCCTTGGGACATTTTACTACGTTAAAGACACTATATAAATACAAGTTCCCTTTCATTGCCTCTTCAAACTTGATAAGGCCCCCTGAAGTGTGTGTGTGTGTCTGGGTTGGCATTTGCTTAAACTGATGTGGGCGATATGGATATGGCGATATGGATATGGCGATATGGATATGGCGATATGGATATGGCGATATGGATATGGCGATATGTGCCCAACCACAGTACTGACTTTCTTCCGTTGAGTTTTTGGCCTTTTTGTCAAAAAGATGGCACTTGATGAGCACATAGGTATTATGTACATTGTTCTTGCAACAACACTGCAAGCTACATTAACACAGCAGTGTGCAAACAATGCTTTGAACCTAACAAATGTGGAAATCATTGCCACAGTCAACATAATGTGATTTTGGTTTCTCAAGCTGCCTTTACTAACTTCAGTGTCCCAGTGCCCTACATGGCCTTCCAGCCTAGTGGGTAAGGGTTTTTAAAAATTACATTCCACCATGCAAAGAGAAGCAAAGACTGCACAACAACAACAATTTGTATTTATATAACTCCTTTAATGTGGTTAAACCTTCACAGGAGCATTATCAAACAAAATTTGACAACCGTGTACGTATTACATACATCCAAAACATCTTTATTACCATGCTTTTGAACTTGACCTCAACAAAGTTAGTAAACAATTTTCAGTTAACAATATCCTTCTGTGAAAATATTCCAGCTAATATGGCAGACATTAGCAGTCTCTTTGCATAGCCATTTGTACCAGTATAAGATAACTGGTAGTCAAACCCACAGACAGTGTCAGATAATTGACAGCGATCCTCATTGCATACCTTGCCACTTTTCTTCAAATTGGAAACCTTCTTCTGCACATCCTTCCAAGTTTCGTAGACTACTCCCCACGTCTGCTAGGCCCCACTGTTCTGTAGTTGGTTGCCCTTCTGACCTGTGTAGGATATTTTGCCTTTCCCTCACACTATCCACAATGATCTGATCAGCTTCATATGTGAAGTGGACTGTTCAGGATCTCCTTGATCTCTTGGAGTGCCCAGCTTTGTTAACTGCACAGCTGATTGACGCACTGAGCATTACTTATAACCTTTACATATCTATTTAATACACAACCAGTGTGCCAAGGATAAATTAAATCCCAAAGAGAAAAGATGTTCATCCCCATATATTTAGTTTTATAGTTCTGAAGCTAAATGGTAACATCACATCCTTATTGCCTCACTTTGGAACTTGACTACCAGCAAGTTAACTATAGAAAACTGTAGCAGTTTGTGTCAGTCAAGTTTCTACTATATTGCTCAAAACTCAGAATGAAACAATATTTTTAATCACCATTGTGTTTGCGACTAAGGTTCTTTAAGTTACATGAGGCCAAAAATCCAGGCCCTTCCCATTTGGGGAAACGCAGCCAAACGGCTGCAAATTAGACCGGGACCTGGATAATAGCTGCTGCAGTGGTGGATGTGGGGCCCAGGCCTGTGATGCAGCCTAGACCGCTGAAGATTCAGATAAAATGTGAAGTGTTTTCAGCCCATTATAAAGGGGGCTGGTGGGGGCAGTGGTAAGATGGTTCCGGGGGGGTTGGGATTCTCGGCCTTCCCAGTCTGACGGTGCCCAAGGTGCAACCCTAATGGCATGGATGTCTGGCATTATTATTTAAATAATAGGGCCTCCCCTTGACATTGCGACCTTCAGCGGACCTAGGTACAGTAACCTCCTCCAGCCCTACAATCCTCCAAGATCTCTGAGCTCCTCCAATTCTGACCTCTTGTGCAGCCCCGATTTTCTTCACCCCACCATTGGCAGCCATGACTTCAGCTGCTTAGGCCCTAAGCTCTGGAATTCCCTCCCGAAACTTCTCCGCCTCTCTCTCTCTCTCCTTCTTTAAGACGCTCCTTAAAACCTTTCACCGAACATTTGGTCACCTGTTCTACTATCTCCTTATATGGCTGTGTCAAATATTGTTTGATAATCGCTCCTGTGAAGCACCTTGGGATGTTTTACTACGTCAAAGGCGCTATATAAATGCAAGTTGTTGTGTATTTCCGGCTCCCTTCTTCATAATTCTTTGGGATAGGTACTAGCATTATCATGCACCCTCCTTTTTTCCCCCCATGTTATTACTCTTTAAAATTATAACATTTTTAAAAAGGCTGTTGAACTGGACATGGAGATGAGCCAATTTGAAAAAGCTGGAATAATTGAAACTTGGTCACCATTCATAAACTGTAATTGAACAGTCTCCAATGCTAAAGATACGTGGTGTTCCGGCAATGTGAAACACTCAGTCTAAAGAATGGTTTGAGCAGTGACTTGTGATATCTGCAATTAAATTACTGCTGAGGATACATACACAACTTGTGTGAATGTGGCTCATTCCTTTGAAGGTCAGAGGAATTTGACATTTCTTCGAACAATGATTTAAGATTTCAGTAACTGGATTGGCAGATTGAAGAAAACTTGTGCAGTTAATTAAAATGTAATGATGTCACATGATTGTCAGCCATCCAGACTTCAACCATGACAGAAAACAGCTCCAAATGGATCAAATTATTTGCATGTGGATTCATCTCTGCATAAAATCTGAAACTGGAGCTCATTCTCATTAACTGGATGTTGTTGAAGTACTGTTGACATCACAGGGCAAGTTGTAGCTCTTGTTTTGAACTAAAGGAAGGCAATGGTTGACTGCTTTTTGTACCATTTAAAATGTTCTTTTTTGGAAACTTTTCTCATCTCCATTGTGATTAGATATGATATTGGAAGACTTAAGACCCTGCTTTTGTTCTGTCTGGGGAGCGTGGAGTTTATGTTTGTGGCAAGCGCAGAGCTGGATTTAAAGACACTGAATGTGAGAGTTGTGTGAGCACTTGTATGTACCAGGCCCCTGCCAGTGGTGTTAGGAGGTGCACAACTGTGGTGAAAGCTGGCCTGGCTACTTTATCTAGTTCTTTTGTCCTTCAGGAGTAGTATCTTGTTCCTGTTCAGGACCTCCCCTGATGTCTTTGCCAAGACTAGGAACTTGCCATGTGGGGAAATCGAAGGAAAGAAAAGAAAAAACATATCCCACTAAAACTTACTGCATCAGCGAGTTGTCTATGAAAGGTCAAATTAAAAATTTAGCTTGTCTATGGTGGCACACAGCATGCAAAGAAGGAAAAGTACAGTATTAATTCATATTTTAAATGGTGCTCTGAATGTCATCTTCAGCTACACAGTGCCTAACTCCTACTGGCAGTTAATGGGAATCTCACTTAGTATTTTGTGTAAGTGCTTTTTGGAGGTCTCATTTATATGGCTATGATTAGAAATGTTTATATTTAGGTTAGATTACATCCTATTATGTACCTGCTGAAAATGGTGACTGGGTTAGTGAAAAGTCATATTCGAAGAATTAGACTCAAATGTGATTATATGTTTGTTTTGAACACCCGGTGAAATTGAAATTATATTTAACCGACTGGAATTAAAATCAGTCAGCATTAATGGAGGATGATCAGTTCAATAAATACACTTAGTATACTCTCCACTGTATCATGAGCTATCTCCTACCTTTCCCTAAAGATGACTTGAAAATTTGCTCATCAGGAATTCAGCATTAAATTCAAGGGCCTGTCCTATCCCAGATATTATTACTTTCAATGAGTCATGGAGCCATTGTGATCATTTTGGCTGTTTGCTTCACATAGCGCATCAAATTCACTGTTGACCACTGTGTGGAAAGACAAAGGCCTCCTGTTTTCACTTCCATTAATTAGGCTGGAAGTTTTGCTTCTATTACTGCAGAGCACTTGAATATGGCAGTAATGGGAGAAGGAGAATTAGCTTCAGACAATGTGTCATCATACAGGTGGATAAATTTTGTGCCTCACCACATAGTAGAATGGACCTATACTTGTTGGAGTTTAGAAGAATGAGAGGTGATCTCATTAAAACTTATAAGATTCTGAGGGGACTTGACAGGGTAGATGCTGAGAGGTTGTTTCCCCTGGCTGGAGAGTCTAGTACTAGGGGACATAGTCTCAGGATAAGGGGTTGGCCATTTAATACTGAGATGAGGAGGAATTTCTTCACTCAGAGGGTTGTGAATCTTTGGAATTCTCTACCCCAGAGGGCTGTGGATGCTCAGTTGTTGAATATGTTTAAGGCTAAGATTTTTGGATTCTAGGGGAATTGAGGGATATGGGGATCGGGCGAGAAAGTGGAGTTGAGATTGACGATTAGCCGTGATCTTATTGAATGGCGGAGAAGGCTCGAGGGGCATAGGGCCTACTCCTGTTCCTTATGTTCTTAACTGGATTTATTGAAATACCTGCAATATAAAACCCAAGAAAATGCTGGTTATTTTGAAATCCAGCTACAGAACAAACTATACTCCAATCATTTGTAGAATCTTTTCAACCATTGTTACCCTAGATTTCTTGTAATGAATTGAAATAGAATGGTTGAGTAGATCAGCTGTTCTCCTTGTGTATCAACCCAAGCAGGAAGAATATCATTCAATACAAGATAATGGAGAGCTGGCAGTGAGATGTAGGACAGTGATTCAATTGTACTGTTGCAGTATCATAACACTCTTCTAGTTTATGAATGTCAAGAGAACCATGAAGTTGAATTGCTACCTAAAACTCACTCTTGGATATTTCACATTATTGACATTATATAGTCTCATTCATTTTAAAATATTCAGTTTTTAGCTTTCTTGCCACTATCTAACAGGCATGTCAAACGCAACAGAGGTTCACATCTTTCTCCCTGTCTGTCTTTGTGTGTGTGTGTATGTCTCTCTGTTTATATTTTCTGCAGTCTTCTTCTGTGTGTGTGTTTATATATATATATATATATATATATATATGTGTGTGTATGTGTGTATACACAAGCACTTTTTGACCAACTGAAATAAGAAAAACAAATCACAAGTTTTAAGTGTGAAGGTGAAAAAAATGGTTCAGTTTCTGCTTTTCTTAAAATTGGTCAATGAAATCACTCAAAATTTCTTTGGGCTAACAAATCAAAAGTCTGTAACTGAGAAGTGATGAAAATCTACATAAAACGCACAATGAACAAATTAAATGCCTTGAAATGGGTTCTCGAAAGCTTTTCATCTGCCGTTATTCTTATCCCACAAACTCAAACATCCAGGATTCAAAATACAGAAAGAATGACCTTGCATTTATATAGCACCTTTCAGGATGTTGTAAAGTTTGATATCATGAGCAACACAATAGGAGATCTGCTGAAGGTGCATCCAGTGCATATTGCCTGACCATTAAGGTACACTTCCAGTATCACACTGTTGTCATGTTCAATTACAAGCAAAATCTTAAGCAAATTTCTTCCAGTTGATAGGCTCATATATTAATATTCAATAACAGAATGAAGACAAGCACAACTGAACAGTTTCAAGCAGGAATCAAAATGCAAATTTACAGGTGAAAGTATAATTTCAAATTAAGTTAAAAGTAACTTATACTCAATTTTCAATAATATACTTACTCTTACTCATAAACTTACCTGTACAGTGTTCTAAATCTGTGGAAAACATTTCTCCATGATGTTAATTGTATCCATGTGATTTATCAATTAGTGTTAATTGTATTCAGGTGGTGTGTATCAATTGGGAACTCTAGTATCCATTTAAGAGAACTGATGTAGGGTGTGGTAGGGGTAATGTGGAGCTTTGTAAACAAAGGCTTGAAGTAACTGAAGACTCAGCTCGAGTATTCTATCCTTCACTACCTGGCTATCCAGTTTGTAATACAGGAGGCCTACTCTTCAGCTCAATTTACACCATTTCCGTGCCTACTCTAGTACACGGGGTCCTTTCCATCTACATTTCCCATGTCCTGTAAGAGTTCACTAAAGCACTTGACCTCGCAAAATAGGCTTTTGACCTGGAGTCTGAAACTTTAGCATTTTCCAATCTAGGCAGTTCCTTCACCAAAACTGTTATTAAACTCTGATTTAATTAACAGTTAAACTTCGTGGCCTTAAAGGGACACAGTTAGCAGCAAAAATATATTTTATAATTTATCGTGGTATAAAACTCCTGACCATACAAATCAGTATATCATCAGACTTAGCATGAGAACATAAGAAATAGGAGCAGGAGTAGGCCAATCGGCCCCTCGAGCCTGCTCCGCCATTTAATAAGATCATGGCTGATCTGATCCTAACCTCAAATCTAAATTCATGTCCAATTTCCTGCCCGCTCCCCGTAACCCCTAATTCCCTTTACTTCTAGGAAACTGTCTATTTCTGTTTTAAATTTATTTAATGATTTAGCTTCCACAGCTTCCTGGGGCAGCAAATTCCACAGACCTACTACCCTCTGAGTGAAGAAGTTTCTCCTCATCTCAGTTTTGAAAGAGCAGCCCCTTATTCTAAGATTATGCCCCCTAGTTCTAGTTTCACCCATCCTTGGGAACATCCTTACCGCATCCACCCGATCAAGCCCCTTCACAATCTTATATGTTTCAATAAGATCGCCTCTCATTCTTCTGAACTCCAATGAGTAGAGTCCCAATCTACTCAACCTCTCCTCATATGTCCACCCCCTCATCCCCGGGATTAACCGAGTGAACCTTCTTTGTACTGCCTCGAGAGCAAGTATGTCTTTTCTTAAGTATGGACACCAAAACTGTATGCAGTATTCCAGGTGCGGTCTCACCAATACCTTATATAACTGCAGCAATACCTCCCTGTTTTTATATTCTATCCCCCTAGCAATAAAAGCCAACATTCCGTTGGCCTTCTTGATCACCTGCTGCAATGCCATGCGGGAGGTGTGCTAGTACAGTGTTGTCCAATAGAGATTGCTGACTAGCCAAAGGTGTGGCTACGGTGACTGTTTTAGCTGCATGCACTAATTTTAGTAGAAAGTGCCTTGCATGCGCTCATAATATAGATAAATGTACTTTACATGTATATTTACTTAACAAACATCTACCACCATTTAGTAACCAAGGACGTAAAGCACTTACAATGATCAAGAAACGCTTGCACACTCTGTTTTTCATCTTACCATTTTACCAACAAATGCATAAAAAGGTTAAAGTTCACATGCATACACTGTGTGACTAGGAGTATTAAGATCATATGCTCAACGAAGCTGTCTATCAGTCAGAAATACAATTAGCCACATCTGGATTCCCAATTAGCTACAGGTGGTTAATGTATTGGACAACACTGCTAGTAGATTGAAAAGATAATAAAGGTGATTATGATAGTGACATGGGTCCAGAAAGTACTATAATAATAAGTAGTTGGTTTTCTTTTGACTTACTGACTACATAACAACAGTGATTGTACTTCAAAAGTAATTCTTTGATTGGAAGTGCTTTGGGATGTGCTGAAAAATTGTGAATAAGGCACTCTATTAATTCAATCCTTTTTATTTCTCACTGGGAAATATGTGCTAAAGTAGTTTATTTTTCCAAAGTTCAATTTAGCATTGTTTCATTCAATTTTTACCTTTTTTTAAGTTTAAAGAAGAATCGCTCATTAAACAGTTACCTAACACCTGCAAATGAAATCCAGTCAAAGTCAATAAAAATATTCACAATCTTTTTATTAGAACGCCAGCAATTGTTTCATTTTAAAGTAAATTATTTAATAGTTTTAATTACGCATTCTACCTTGAGTGGATAACAAAACTCTCAGTTTGCATTTCTGTTTAAATCATGACAGTAACAGGTTTGATAGTAATGTGGAATAATAGCTGGGGTGTGCCTTAAATCCATTCCAGATTAAAAGGGGTTAGATGATCTTGTCTCAACACCTTGATGTTTTACTGCCCTTAAACATAACTGCTGCTCATTTGTCCTCGAACAGAAATGTTGACTTGCACAGAGCCAGCCTGATAGGTTCCCAATTTCCCAACTAAGGGGTGATCTAATTGAAGTATTTAAGATGATCAAAGAATTTAATTGAATAGATAGAGAGAAACTATTTCCTCTGGTGGGAGAGTCCAGAACAAGGGGGCATAACATTAAAATTAGAACAAAACCTTTCAGGGGTGATGCCAGAAAACACTTCTTCACAAAGGGTAGTGGAAATCTGGAACTCTCTTCTTCCAAAAAGCTGTTGAGGCTGGGGGTCAATTGTAAACTTCAAAACTGAGATTGATAGATTTTTGTTAGGCAAGGGTATTAAGGGTTATGGAACCAAGGCAGGTAGATGGAGTTAAGATACAGATCAGTCATGATCCAATTGAATGACTGAACAGGCTTGAGGGGCTGATTGGCCTACTCCTGTTCCTTCCCATGTAAATTTCCCACATTACTCAAACCAGTGATACTTTTTAAACATTCTCTCACCAGTCTTCCTTTTCTCCCCTTCTCTCCTCATTGAGGTACATTTTCACAGGCACAGGTCATCATCTGATACTTTGACCAAGTGGTCATTATTCACGCATAAGCCTTGACAATGAGTGTTGGTAGATTATTTTACCATGGGGAGTAGCACAGCTGAGCCAGGTCCTGTACTCGCCCAAAGTCCACACAAGCATAAGTTCCACGAGGCTGCCTCCAGAGCATTGTGACCCCCTCCCCACTACATGAGCTGCTGTGGATCCCTCTCCAGTACTGAAGAAATAGGCTCTTATTCCATGGACACTTAGGAATGCAGCCATCTGGAAAATTCAGAAATTTCCATGTAAAATGGTGACACTTCTGCAATTCTCTGTTCTATTCATTTGTTTTCACTCCACGGTACAGCATAACTTTTGTATTCATGTAATGCCCACTTACTTCATTCATCAATGTTAAGAAAGCCTTGATGGAGCTTTACCTCAATGTTGTTTTTTAAAAAATGGCGTCAGCAGAAAACGCTGTTTCGCTCACCCGCATTCACTCATTCACACTTGTGCTCTCACTCTCACACACTCACTCCCACTCACTTCCCCATTGTTCTATCTTTCACTCTATGTCTGGATCACAAATGAAAAATAAAGTGAGTGTGATTAGGTTATTTGAATGTGCAGGGCATCCCAGCCAAGCCTGCTCCTGTCCTCAATGGATATCCAGCAGGGGTCACAAGCAGGAACTGTTTCTGATTTATTTCCCATTTCAGTTGAGGAGGGCTGAGGCTGATTGTAGTACCTGAACTGTGAGGCCCTGGCTGAGTTCGGTTAACTCAGCACAGACCAGGAATTGAAACTGGACCTTCTATAACTTCATGCCATTTTCTTTAAAATATAATCTAGGAGTAGAAATTCATGTCTTGGCTAATTGTAGCAAGTAACTTGGCTTCAAGTGGGGAAACCAGCTTTATACTCATCCTCATTTTTTTAACTAAAGTGAGCAGAGATGGGAATTTCGCCTCACCTCCCCCACCCAGATTAGTTCCAACAAGAATTAAGGTGGGATGTGCAAGAATGATATGGCCAGATTTTCAATGTTTTTTAATAGTCATCTGATTTGTTCCTGGAAGTTCACCAGTGCATTTCCAGCTTCATCCATTTATTCCATTCCTTTCATGGTTGATGAAAAATCCATTTTGTGAATGCAAAGTGCTCTTCTGCACTTCACCATGAAAGGACTTATATATATGATGTCTTAACCAATCTGTAGGAACTAATGCTTGCATCTGTGTATAACAAATGTATATGTTTCAGTGATGAGTTTTCAAATCCATGTACAATGGATCTCATAAAGTTGAGACAGGATTGAAACATTTTAATTAGCTGTTCTCAATCAATTTTTTTTCCCCTTCTGTGATATTCAGAGTTGGGAAACAGCCAGTTTCAGGCAGATATTGCAGTCTTCCAATTTCTTTTTAAGGCCATGTGAATAAAAACTCATTTCTGCAATGTCCTTTCCAGCTGTGTCTGTGCATCAGTTTATAGAAATCCTATTTTAGTTTGTCTTATAGGAGTGATGGATCCCTTTGCCCTCCCATGTTCATCTATATTCAAGTACAGAGCCCACTGCATAAAGCAGGCGCGTTCGTGCTAACCCGATTTGCCCGCTATATGCGATAGACGGTAAAACTACAATGGCCCAGAATTTGCAGTCGCAGGGGCAACGACTGGCGTCCGCAGTTAGTTAGACTTACCCTCGCCCGTTTAATCTCGATATTTTGCGCCGCAAGTTGCTGGAAGTGGGAGATGGAAACGGCACAGTGCTCCACACAAAACATCTGGGACCTGAGTGGGACTAGCAACTGTGTAGCTCCTTAACCAAGCCGAGTGAAAGATTGTGGCACTTACCAGCGCAAGGACTGAGAACGAATTGTAAGTTAGAACGAGTGAATTCAATGTCAAATCAGGTCCAGAAAGAGAAACAAAGAGAAAGAGAGTGGATTGAGAGAGAGAAACAAGAGACAGAAAGGAAAAGTAACATTTTTTAAAAAAATTAAAAGTTGAAGGAATGAGACTCCACCCTTGTAATAGTTAATTTTCAGTGCCAGGGAGGTTTACTGGCAGTAATTAACACTTATCACATTGTTAAAAGGGTACTTAGACTTGAAATGACTTGACTTAACTTTCTGTGGTGAGTTTAGTTCGTATCTACCGCGCAAATCCAGCAACTTCACGCCGTTCAATGCATTTCAGTGGTGAGGCAGACAGCGCGATGCCATTTTCGCGAAGCTAACAGCGGAGCGGCCCAACTCAGACAGCAATTGGATTTCCGTGTTTCACCGTGCATCTGCCCTTCGCCTGAACTTGCTGCAGCATTTACCCATAAATAATAGCGAGTGCCATTAGTCTCACCGAAATAACTCCCCTGGTTGTTCGCAGTGCGAACAGCTGATTGAAGCTGCTTGAAGACCTGACTTTGCCTGAAATTAGCGGAGTTTTTAAATCACGCAGTACTGAACTGAAAGATCCAGCCGACACACTTAATACATTTTAAGCGCGGCGCCTTTCTATGGTAGTAACAAATGGTTAGCGCCATTTTCCCGACACAGGCGATTGACCATGATAAATTACTTTATTTTAAAAATATAATTTACAAGAGAGACGGAAGAGATGAAGGGATTTTATGCTTTAAGTGCAAAACATTCTTTAAAAATATCTCTGTAATTGCGAACACCAAAATACAGCAGACCTCAGGTGAAATGCCCCATTGTTCATGGTTTTCTCTAATAAGAGAAACTGGAAAAAAACATGTCCTTCACAAGTAGCACAGATGTGAACACAACAAAATCAAAACCCAAAGATGTTTGACTCTTGCCATTTTGTATTGGTTCATAATACCTGAATGTTCTCAAATTTGGATCATTTTGAGCTTGGGTTGACCTGCCCATTATTAGGCTATGATATAAAAACAAGAACTGATACCATGGAAATGCAACAGCCATTGTGCTGCAGGTGCAGGATGGGCACATAAACAGCACATGCAGCCAACCTGGCCTTTCCTTTCCTCCATTGTTTCCACTTCGAATCCCTGCAGCAGTCAATCAGTGGCTAGCAATTTCCTTTTGTTTTTTGTTGCCTGTAAACATACTTCACACAACTGCAGGGATTCAATACAACCCCGAAACCTTGTGAGACCTGCTCGGAAATCTAGAGGAGAAGCCTACAGAGGGAATCTTAAGATATGTGATTGCGGAAAAATAAGTGAGATAGTTCACTCAGTAGTGATCCAAATCTAAAATTTGCATTGCATGGGTTATTTTGTAGTCCATCCCATGATATGAAGTGGCTTTATAAATTATCTCGAATGTATGGGAGTATTGAGAACGTAAGGAGGGGAAATAGCAAGGGCATATAAAAAGTCAAAGAAGGGATGGAACCACTTAGAGACAAAGGGAGGCAACTTGTACGTGAGAGTGCAAGAATAGTGAAGATGCCTATTTTGTTTCAGTTTATACAAAGGAAAATGAAAGTGGGACTGTCTGAGTACCTGAGGAGGGTATGAATGAGCCATTACTGGAGATAAATATTCAGAAGGAAACTATTGTTAAAAAAAAAGTTAATGGGATTAAAGTAGAAAAGTCACCAGGCATCTCAGAATTTGGATGGATTTCGGGGAGGAAATAGTAGAGCCACTAACCATAATTTTCCAGAATGGGAATTGAGTCAAAGGGCTGCTACACTCCTCTTCACGAAAGGGAAAAGGTACAAGGCCAGGAAATGATTGGTCAGTTAATCTTACCATAATAAAAGTGACTACGCTTCAAAAGTAATTTATTGGCTGTGAAGCACTGGTCACATCCCGAGAACGTAAACATGCCATGTAAATGCAAGACTGTCTGTTTTTCTTCAGCCATACTTCTGGAGTCCAAATACAGGTTGAAGTTAGTGAACAGTTAGAAAGGCATCAGTTGATCAAAGGCATTGGTGCTCACCACCACCTTCTCAAGGGCAATTAGGGATGGGCAGTAAATGCTGGCCTCGCCAGCGACGCCCACATCCCATGAATGAATTTTTAAAAAGTCACCTTAGATTTATAAAAAACGGATTGTGTTTGAATAATTGAGTTGATTTTTTTCAGGAAGTCAGTGGAATACAAAATTGAGGGCTCGGCAAATGATGAGGAAGAATATCAGTGAGTGTAGGAGAAAATAAGATGTAGTGAAATGGTAAATAGGTGGTAGATGCAATTCAAAGTGGAGAATTGTGAAGTAGTACATTTTGAGAAAAAGAACAGTGAAGGGAACAAACCTTAAGATTTTTGAGTGGAGGAAGATTGAGATCTGGTGGTTCGGTTACATAGATATTTAAGGTGGGAGTGGGTGTAGAGAAACATTAAAAGGCAAATTTGGATTCTGGGCTTTACACCTAGGGACAGTGAATAAAAAAAAGCAAGGAGCTTATGATGAATTGCACAAGACATTGGTTAGACCACAGTTGATGCATTGTATGCAGTTTTGGGCATCCAAAAGGAAGAATGTTAGAGTCATAAAAGATTCACGAGAATGATGCGAGGCATGATGGGCTATAATTATGAAGAAAGGCTTGAAAAATTGTTTTTTTCCCCATTGGAGCAGAGAAGATTAAAGGGGGATATAATGGATCCTTTCAAAATTATGAACAGTCAGAATTACCACGAGAAGAACAAAGAGGGAAGTTAAAAGAATATTTTTTTTCATTGAGGGTTGTTAGAGCACGGAATGTTTCATTACAAATGGCCATCTAGGCAGACTGTAACATAACTTAAAAGGCAATTGGGTAAGTATTTGGCAAGGAAAAATATAAATGGATATGGGGAAAGGGCAAGCAAAGGGGATTAGAGTAAACGTAGCACGAGCGCAGGTGGGGTGGGCTGATTGCTTCCTTCTTTGCTGCAGTTTGTGATTCTGTCTGCACAACCAAATCTGCTAAATAATTTAAACAAATGATTAAACCTAGAAAATAGATGCTAAATCCATGAATATGGTTGGAAATATATTTTATTCACTGGTTGTAGTCAATCTGCATTTAAAATAACTTTGCTATCCTGTCCACAAAGATGAAACAAAAAAAAATCTCCACATTGCATGTACTCATTTTAAAAGTGATTTGATTATTAGCTCTACTTTTCTTCTTCTTCTCCCAATTCCCCACCACTCCTAACACATAATGTAATAATGTCAGAATGGAGTGGTTGGTCTGAGCAGCAAATAAATAAAAGTAACTGATTGTAATTCAATTCAGGCTCTCCTGGTGGCTCAGTCGGTACATTTACTCATCAGTGAGGTCCTGAGCCACACAGAGTAAGAAAGCTCCAGGTCTCATCCCTGGTCAGAGATGCTACTTTTAGCCACGGTGCTCCTGGGCCAATGAGGGGAAATAATCTCTCGGGGCTCTTGCTCTTAATGTCCAACCTCCCTTTCCTCTTGGGTCCTTGAACGTGTTGTTGCCTCCCAAATCCGTGCCCATCTTTCCTGCAACTCCATGTTTGAACCTTTCCAATTAGGCTTCCCCTCTTGCCACAGCGCTGAAACGGCCCTAATCAAAGTCAAAAATGACATCTTCTGTGACTGTGACCTTGGTGCTTGTTGCTCCTGCTCTTTCTCAACCCGTTTGCAGCCTTTGACACAGTTGACCACACCATCCTCATCCATCCTTTTGTTACCTCCAGACTTGGCTATTCCAATGCTCTCCTTGCTGGCTTCCCATCTTCCAACCTCCTAAATTTAAGCTCATCCAAAATACTGCTACAACATCCTGACTCGCACCAAGTCCCGTTCGCCCATCACCCTTGTGCACGCTGACCTACGTTGGCTCGTGGTCTGCCAGTGCCTCCGTTTTAAAATTCTCATCCTCGTGTTCAAATCCCTCCATGGCCTCACCCCTCCCTCTCTGTAACCTCCTCTAGCCTTGCAACCCTCTGAGATCTCTGCGTTCCTCAAACTCTGGGCTCTTGTGCACCCCCACTTCCTTCGCCCCACCATTAGTAGCCATGCCTTCAGCCGTCTAGGCCTTAGGCTCTGAAATTCCCTCCCTAAACCTTTCCGCTTCTAGACTACTTACTCATCTTTTAAGACGTTCCTTAAAAGATACCTCTTTGACCAAGCTTTTGGTCACCTGTCCCATTGTCTCTGTTGGCTAAGGGCTGCAGAAAGTAACCTGAGATTCCCCAGCTGCTGATACACAGGCAAGAAGAACTTTTGAACTGAAGTAACCTGAGTTCAGTCGCTGGCCTGAGCTGGCTGGAACCGGTTTGAATTAGCTAAGTTTTGTGAAAGATAAAGGAGATGTGATAAGACACAAGTCCTTATTCAGAAAAGGAGTAATGAGGTAATGCTACCCAAGTCCTTGGGATAGAGCCAATGAGGAGAAGACACAGGCAAAAGCGAGCAGGCCTAAACCAAAGGGAGAGAGACAGCACAGCTTGAAGAGATAAGATTCGGAATAAGAATGAAGGATCTGGGGCGTGGAGCCAGAGCGAAGACTCCGGAGACCAACCATCGCGGAAGTGGAAGACCCTACGTCAGGGACGTAGAGACGACGTCGAAAGAGAGAGAGAACGGAACGCCTGGCCAGCATCGGCTCTCCTTTTCGGGTATTATCCTTTATATTCTGTGACCACTCGGAGTGTCAGAGAAACCTAGTGGGTGTGCGTTTAGATCCTAGTTTGGGTATAAAACTGTATAACCTTGGTGCAAACGGCATGTCTATATCTAACCAAACGTATAAGCTATATGTATATGATCTAATGGCGTGAATAAAGCGAGTTGAGAGTTAAGAGAGAATTGACTTTTCTCCTCTTTGTACTAAGCCAATAACCATAACCGGTGACCTCCGGTCAACATCTCCTTCTTTTCGTTATCAATTTTTGTCTGATTATGTTCCTGTGAATCGCCTTGGGACATTTTACTACGTTAAAGGAGCTGTAGAAATGATCGTTGTTATTATCTAATTGCGTTGCTGGAAAGTACCAATGCGCGGATGTTGAGTCAGGATGTGATTAGTCTGCTCAGTCTCACGCTTGAAGACTGACTGAACGAGATACTGGAGGGTCGCTGGTGCTGATGGAACTGTAACCCACTGAGTCAACAGCTTCAGGAGATGACAGCTGAAAATTAGAGGGAAAGAAAAACAAATCAGAAAACTTTCCATTTTGATATCCGATACAAACTTCACTTGCTTATTGATTTCAACCAACAAAAATGAACCCATTAAATTTAGCTTTGATTGAAAAGGAAACTTGATTATTTTAGTTTGAGCGAGGTTTGTGTTGAATTAAATACATAGAAATTCTGTGGTGAAGAGATCCTTGGTGGTGAGGAGCAAAATAACTGGAAACTCCTGAATCTACTGAGCTGATTGGATATTTATTTAGTTGGACATTTATTTGAACGTTATTCAATTTTGTTGTAGCTGTCAGAATGTAAAATCAAATTTTGGATTTAATATCAACCAGATATTGGAGTGTGTGTGTGTGTGCAAGTAAATAAGACTACAAATTTGCAATATAAAATCAGAGTGCAAAGCAGAAGTATATTTCATTTGTTTGTGATGTTCTCATGTACTGCACAGTACCATTTCTTATATCAAGTGGTCCATTTAAAAAAAACCTAAGGAGTTCAGTATTAAATTAAATCTTGAGATTTATACAAAAGGATGCAACAAATGAGTTATAACATGAACTAAACTAGATGGAATGAATACACGGCCTTAGGCAGATATTCTGGATCTGAAAGGGTAATTTAACAATGAAAAGACCAAGTCAGCTGAAGAGCGAGCTAGCATGGCTCTCTGAAATGAATTGGGCATTGATTTCATCCTCTCTTCAGTGAGCAAAATTATTTTATATAATGTAAGAATAACACAAGTGAAAAAGCTAATGGATTCTCACTATATAGCATCAGAAGCTCTTTATTTACATCAGTGACGACATTGCTGCCATGATGAAATCTTAATTCTAGCTTTTCATTTTAAAAAGGGCCTCTTCCCTCCTCCCCCTCCAGCCTACTGCACACTGGCCTCGGCTTTCCATGCCCTCCTCCCATTAATTGGGATACATCCCTTGGCGGGGTGGAACATCTACTTGACCCCGAGACGCCTCCTCCGCCCCAGACCTTGCCCATATTTCCAACCCAGGTTCGTTAGCATACAGGAAGCGGGCTCCCTGGCTTCTACCAGTATGAGGATAGAAATGGAGTGGGAGAAAGATGGAGCCAGAACACTGTTTGTGCACAGACTTTTTTTTCTAATTAATAAAATGTCTCCTTTTTTGGTGCGGCTGTTGTATGGCAGTACTCTGAAAGTGCTTTCATTGACCTATTGTCTTCATTTGGCCCAAGGCTCAATCCACCAACGTGTGAAGACTGGGCCTCGGGGCCTAATTGGCAGTCCCTGCGTCCAATGCTGGAACATTGCACCTGTTGGGGAAAACATGGCAGAGGGCATGTTTCCCTCGTGCATCCAATTTACATATGGGCGGACTCACCACATGGGTCTGACGGGACCCGGTCCTGGAAAATGGGGGAAGGATGCCCCATATCCTCTGGAAAATCAGCTTGGGGGCAGGCAGAAAGCCCAGGTTTCTGCTTATTAGCTAAAAAGAAGTTGGATACCAAGAACAATAAAATAAATTTTCCGGTCTCTAATCAATCTGATGTTTCAACTGAACCCAGTTGGTTTGTTTATTAAAAAATCATTTTACGGGGTGTGGAGTGGTTTGGAAGTAGGGCAGAAATTTAAACCCAGAGCTCATTGTAGGCACAATACCAGAACGTGTTAAAGGGATGCAGATGTGAACAATCAGTAACACGCAAACCAATGTCATCTTGGTTTTCACGTGTGAGAAAGAACCAGTCATAAAACTCTAGGCAGATTACACCAGTGACTAGGAAAGATTTAAACTTTTTAAAAAAGATTTGACAGGCCTCCTTAATCAGCATTTACTGTGGGTATTTTTTTTAAAAAGAGTGCCATTAATTTTTGGCTACCCACAAGTAGCAATGCTTTTAATAAGTAGCACTCCAAGTATTACAAGTTCAGTAGAAATCATTAGGGAAATACTACTCCAACCCCAAATATGAGCATTTAAAAGTCCAGTTTATGGCCTCGAGTAGCTAAGAAATTGGATTTGATACAAGACTTGTAGGCTGTAGGTTTTCAAACAAATTGGCTGCTAGATTGATGGTGGAAGTGAATAAACGGACAGTCAGACAAAATTTAAATTCGGGTCAGGAGAGAAAACACAAAACTAGTTTCACCCATTTGACAGTCACTTGTAGCTGTAACGCTTTAGACTCATGAAGCATGCCATTAATTCATGTTATGAAGACAGTGCATGTGCTGCTGACAGTGACGCCAGGCATGTAGAGAATAAACAAAAAGTTCCAATGTGTCACTTTGTAAAGAGATTGCTGCACTGAAATCAGAAAGGTCAGTTGATACAGAATATGGATTTTCTTGTTTCAGTTGGTTCTGTTTGGCTTGCTTGGAACTTTGCCTTAATTAACACTCCCATTTTTCAAGTATTTACATGTCCTGTATTAAATATTGTAAAATGTACCTAATCGCATCATAGAGTAAGGAAATCAAACTTGAAAGTTTGCTGTTTGTAACTTCTAGCTACTTAATTTCATCAAACCTAACATTATCTTGATTTGTGGTATTGCTATGAGCATAACACTGCACTCATTGCCATTTATTCTGCTCTTGTGCTTTCACCATTTCCATATTTAAATATAACTGGATAGCTCCACATCTGGTACACATCTGCATCAGAGTTGCCATCATCAGCCATTACAATTGGTTGATGGAAGCTTCCTCTTCCATTGCAGTTGAGTCTAGAAGGGGCCACCCAGTCTGGAATTTTATAGGCTTAGAAATTTTAGCAAAGTCAGGTATTGAGTGTGGGCGTGAAGTGTTTTTTGCCTCTTTGCAATTAATTGTTTTAAAAACTAATAATTAGAAATTGGCAAAAAAAATAATTAGCAATTGCTTGTTTGCCATCTTGGACAATTTGTGCTGCATGGAGAGTGAAAATGCTCAACCCAATTTTGGCCAACTAGCCCCATCCCTGTCCAAAAACCATGTTTACTACACAAAATTAGGTTTATAAAGTGTTAAACTGCAATTGTACTTCATTTGTGTTACAAAAACTGTTCAACACCATTGCAAATAACATGTAAGATCAGTCCTGCTGTTTTGCTTTACTTCCCAAGCTTTGTGATACTGGGTTAGCTCAAGCTGCATCTACTGTTTTTCTTTTTGTCAGTTATAAAACTGAACATCTTATTAACTTTTAAGAGACAATGTACGCTGAATTTCACTTGAAGGGTTGTCACTGGAGCTGGAATTACATACAATAACAGGAATGTGTTGCAACACACTGAAAAATTATAATACTGTGGGCATATGATGGATGGCAATTAACTTGAAAGCGTTTCTGTGTATTATGCAAGGCTTTGTTCTGTCATCTGCTCAGTGACTTTCATGCTTAAATCATTTGCAGGGAAATGCTAAATGAGTGAAAGTCTAAAATGTCAAATGTCAAGTAAACTTTTTCTGGTTTCATTAATTTGTCAAATGTGCAAAAATGCTGCTCTCCCTTTCTTTTAGTATTCTGGCCTACACAAAAACCAATGGACTTTCAACCAACAGTAGAAAAAAAAAGTAATAATGGAAAGCAATTACTGACTGGGAAACGGATCAATGACTGGGAAGCTGCAAATGACGAGCTTTCACACAACTTTTCATTTAGCCCAATGCACGAATCCTTGGGAGAAATGCACTTTATGTATTTTAAAGGAACAGAAATGTAGGATATTTCTTAAGCCTGGATTAACAGTGGGAACAAAAAAGTCTTCTACATTTATTGGAATATTTTGACCAATTTGGTGCTATTACCTCCTGGTGAAAGTGGTTGAAGACTGTTATTATTGAAGTGGGGGGGAAGAATCTCTATGCTGTAACAGCGCAGGTATTATTACAAACAAACGTGTCCTAAGGGAAGGCATCGCTTTGCATCTTCACCAGGGAACAAAAACAAAATGTGCTAGCCGATGTTATCGATATAAACACCAATAGAAAGTCCATGCCAAATTTTTGTGGCAAACTAATGGCTATTTTTTCTACAGCCCCAGTGAAATAGGATGTTGGGAATAGAGCTCACGATAAACATCAAGGGATCTGTAGAATGTTTCTGAAGGAGAAAAAGCCTCTTCCAAAAATTGCATTTTTAAATAGTTTTTCTTACCAGTTCTCTCTCCTCTCACTTCCTGAAAGCCGTGACTTTTTGTTGGGACATTGTCCTGTGGGCACCAGTCATCCCCCAATACCCCACACAAGTGGACGTTATTCACATGAGCTTCGATGGTGAATGTTTGATTTGGTCACAGTCAGAGCCTGATTCTGCCTCCACCCAACATCCAGAAGGTGGTGTTGGATGGTAATCAAGAACATGAACTCTGGCAAACATTCCCCTCCCTAACATATGGGAGTTGAGGCCAACAGAGGCTTCTCTTCTATAACCTGGCTGAGATCAACTAACTCAGCATCGACCAGCAATCCAATGCAGGACCTTCTTGGTCAACTAAAACTAGACAAAAAGAATTTTGCAAGTGCTGACTATGGCAGTAATTTAGGTTTTATAGCCTTTTTCCTCCATTAATGTAGTTCTGTGCTGTTATTTGCAGCCTGTATGCTATGAGGCATGTATTAAATATTCATGGAGAGATTCAGGTGGTACAAGTGCAATGGAACCTAATCCATTGCATTCCCATTTAGCCCACCTTCTCAGCATATAGTACAAGTATTCTATTCCCAAAGCTATCAATGCTGTTCCTCTAACGGATTCCCTAAACCTACAGGTTAATTGGATGAAGTATCAAGACATACTTCTGGCGGACCAAGAGTTGGAGTAGTAATTTTCTGTGGATGATGCTGAAATTTAGCATTCCTGAAGTTGACATCCTTCGATATATTGTACAAAATTTTACTGTTAGCAAGCCCAGTCTTTGGCTGCTTAGAGTCTCTTTTACAGGAAGATTGATATGTACCTTTACTTCATTTCCGTGGTTGTTTAAAATTCTAATAATGAACAATGGAGGGGCGTCGATCCTCATAGCCCCTAGATGGCTGAGGATCTGTTGGTCTTCTGAGCTGGCAATCCTGTCTTTCCTTCACCTTTCATTGGTTAAGAACCTGTTAATGCAAGGTTCAATTGCATATTAGGATTTTGTCAAGCTGCAGTTGGCAACCCAGATATCGTGAAGATAGGCAAAGAGCTTTGCCCTTTGTGATCAAATCTGATCTTTACTGATGCTCCGTAGAAAAGCATTTCAGTGGTTGAACTGTCTTCACACATACCTGAGCTCCCAATTGTGGTTCCTTTAACATGTTAAGAGAAGGGAAAATTACATCATATTCTGTCTACTTATTCGGTAGGAATATTGTTGTACACCTTTTGCCATTTGTGTTTTAGTGATGACTGAAAAGATTTTACAGTGTCCCTAATTGTGTATGTGATGAAATTTGGCAGTGTTAGACCATGATAGTAAACAACGAGTTGCTTCCAACATCAGCAATTATTAAAACTATAATTTAGTACGCTGAAGGATGAGTTATGTGTCTAGCATGGCTCAAGTGTGTAGAATATACAAATGAACCATCCACTTGTACATTCTGCACACTTCGGTTCTGCCCATAGTGTGCGAGGACACTGCAGTGGATTTGAGGCCAAACTATGTTCTGCTATGGATAGCCCAGCTTGTTTCAATGAATTTAAGACATACAGATGACACTGTATATGGTCTGCTCTGGGTCGGTGCCATCTGAGCATTGGATAAAAGACTACTTTCAATGTAGGCAGTGTTTTAAGACTTAGACTTTTGTTAACTAATTTTTGGATGTGTCCCAAAGGTCCCCAGAAGGCCCCTTAATACAAAATCCTGTCGAATGATGTAGCTTTGGAAAATGTTGAGGCATGTGAGATTCGTTTGGTAATATGATTTCTGCATGCTAAAAGCTACAGAAGAAAATCTATTGTTTTCTTGGCTCATGAATCATGAATACAATACTGCATTACAGATTTACTGAGTTTATAGGTGCAGAAACTATCAAAAGTTAAAATCTAACAGTGAATTATTTGAGGCAGCATTCCTTCCTGGCTCCACTAAAAACAAAATAATTAGATAAATATTGCATGATGCTGCCTCGTTGCCAAGCACTGTCAAGGACCTAGAAGGAAGAGCTGCTCTTAACTGGATTTTTTTTTTTTAACTGAAGTCTCAGTGCTTCTCTCTGTGTCACTGTACTGAACAGGGCTGAAAATCTGTCTGTTGGAGCTAGAGAGGTGTAAAGTAAGCTAGGGTTGTCATTCCCTATTGCTTTCCAGTGACTCCAGCATGTAAATGCCTCAAGAGGACAGGATCACTCTAAGCTGTGATGCCCTTCAGTCAAATACCCTACCAACACTCACCGTCTATGATCACTGGTTAAGAATAGCCATTTGGGTGAGGTAGTGTCGGACTGCTGGCATCTGCGGTATCATATCCCTGCAGGAGTCGACATATTCAGAAGAGAAAGGCAGAAGGTCGAAAAAGAAAATTGATTTGGCAAATGTAACCACAGAGGTAATAAAACATCAACATCAACAACTTGCATTTATATAATGCCTTTAACGTTAAAAAAAAGTTTTAAAAATGGGTGCTGAGCCAAAGAAGGAGATATGACCAAGAGTTGGGCAAAGAGGTGGATTTTAAAGGGGGGCCTTAAAGGAGGAGAAGAGGCAAAGGGGTTTGGGGAAAGAATTCCAGAACTTTGGGCCTGTACAGCTGATAGCATGGTCACCAATGGTGAGTTGAGGGTGCACAAAAGGTCAGAGACAGAGGAACCGAGAGTTTGGGGGGTGGGGGAAGGAAGGTTGTAGGGCTGGAGGAGGTTACAGAGATGGGAAGGTGCAAGGCCATGAAGGGGTTAAAACACTAGGATGAGAATTTTAAAGTTGAGGTGTTTAGGAACTGGAAGCCGATGTAGGTGAGAAGAGCTTGGTGCAAGATATGATATGGGCAGCAGAGTTTTCGATAAGCTGAAGTTTACCAAGGGCAGAGGATGGGAGTCTGGCCAGAAGAGCATTGGAATATTCGAGTCTGGAGGTGACAAAGGCAAGAATGAGGGTTTCAGCGGCAGATGGGCTGAGATAGGCGCAAATGCAGATGATGATATGGAGGTGAAAGTAGACAATCTTTGAGATGGAGTGGATTATGAGGTTGGAAACTTAGCTCAGGGACGAATAGGACAGAGATTGTGAACGGTCTCATTCAGCATGAGATAGCAGCTAGAAGAGGGATGGAATCAGTGGTGAGGGTACGGAAGTTGCAGAGGGGGCTGAAAACAAGGGCTTCGGTCTTCACTGTGCTTAGCTGGAGGAAATTGCGATTGTTTGAAGACTGGATGTCGGACAAGCAGTCTGGCAGCATAGAGGCAGTGGAGGGGTCGAGAAAGGCAGGGAGAGGTAGAGCTGGGTATCGTCAGCATACGTGTGGAAGCTGACCCTTTGTTGGCGGATGACGTCGCCAAGGGATAGCATGTGGATGAGGAAGAGAAAGGGACCAAGGATAGATTCTGGAGACTCTGGAGGTAACGGTATAGGGATGGGAAGAGAAGCCATTGCTAGAGTAATGCAAAGTGAAATATGTTTTTTGATCCTATTGAGCTAGGTTGGTGTATGTAAAGGAATTATAGAGGCGGTGGGAGCAGCAGTGATGACCGTTGATATAATAGTGAGATTCATCGAGTCCATGTATGCGCTAGTGAAATGATCGTGTGTACAACAGACTTAGCATTTGGCACCCAGCAGAATATTGTGAGTCATGACCAGTCTAGTACAACACTTCCAAGAAGTTACAAGGAAATACTGAGATAAAAATGCAATTTAGAGAGATGGCTCACACTGCCTATTGGCACTAGACCAACTTGAAGAATGGATTTAAGATCTCAGTTATACCACCATTTTCTTGTAAATGTAAAGCCGTTTTGCATCACAGTGATGCAAAAGTGATTTTTATAACTCTGAAGTTGTGTCCTGAGTCCAGTGAAGATGGGAGTTGTGAAACCAGCTTCAGTCAATAGTCTCACACCATTTGGACTTCACACAAATCTTCCCAATCCCAGAAGATCAGGTCATCTGCTCAGCTTGTGGCCAGAGGTTGGTGTGTGAAGGAAAGAAAGAAATTAAATTAAAATTTTGGTGGGGCAAAAGGTATATTTCATTGCTTGTATCCAGTGTTCCTAAATTCTGAATATTGTAACAAACCATTTTTGTGTTCAGATTACTGAGTTTAACTGATCTTAAAAAAAACCCCTAAATTTTGATTTAATGGAAATATAGAATGATATTTTCAATCTTAACTTTTTCCTGTGTATTTATCATTTATGAATCAATACATAACATCTACATATGAACACATTGGTTTTTCCGAACTGATTCTGCACTCAACAGTGTGTTTGGTGCTTATGCCACAAATACTGTTTATTTCTGCCTGAATTGTTACTGATGGTTATTTCCTGTGTTTTACGCCACAGAACATTTAAGTGCTGAGTGTGTGGGGGTTGGGGGGTTGGGTAGCACTCGGTGGTTCCACCATCACACTACGTGTGTGCAGTGGAGGGCCTTAAGTGTCCGAGTTGAATTTGAAGAGAGGCTAAAGGGAGGCTTGTTATTGGAGCAGTCAGGATCAAAAGACCTGAATTTTCTATATCTTTGAATTATAGGCTTTGGGAATCAGCACCGTGTATTGTGTTTGGTGTTGCAGTAACTTGTTTTGAGGGACTGTATGGACTTGAATTGCTGCTGCTGCTTTTGTATGTAAGTAAGGAATATTACACAATTCCATTTGTGCACTGACGCCTTATTCATCCATATAGGAGGTTGTGGTTGTGGAAGTCATTGTGCAAGGAGGACTTTTGGCTACATTCTAATACATGTTTGGGCTGGCAATTATTCTTTCCTTCTTGGAATTTTTTATGTTAGTAATGTGGGATAACATGAATCTTTCCCACAATTTGCATATCTGTGTACATTTTCAACATAATGGGCATCACATGGTTTCCCCAGTTCTATTTCTGAATGAAGAATAACAACAACAACTTGTATTTATATAGTGCCTTTAACATAATAAAACGCCCCAAGGTGCTTCACAGAGGAACGTTATCAAACACAATTTCACACGGAGCCACTTAAGGAGGCAATAGGATGGATGACCAAAAGCTTGGTCAATGAGGTAGGTTTTAAGGAGCGTCTTAAAGGAGGAGAAAGAGATAGAGAGGCGGAGAGGTTTAGGGAATTCCAGAGCTTAAGGCCTAGGCAGCTGAAGGCACAGCCGCCAATGGTGGAGCGATTAAAATCAGGGATGCGCAAGAGGCAAGAATTGGAGGAGCGCAGAGATCTCGGAGGGTTGTAGCGCTGGAGGAGGTTACAGAGATAGGGAGAGGCGAGGCCATGGAGGGATTTTAAAATCGAGGCTTTTCTCGTCCGGGAGTCAATGCAGGTCAGCACGGGTAATGGGAGAACAGGACATGCTGCGAGTCAGGATACGGGCAACAGAGTTTTGGATGAGCTCAAGTTTATAGAGGGTGGAAGATGGAAGGCTAGCCAGGAGACAATTGGAATAGTCTAGTCTGGAGGTAATAAAGGCATGGATGAGGGTTTCAGCAGCAGATGAGCTGAGGCAGGTGCGGAGACGGTCGATGTGATGGAGGTGGAAGACGGCGGTCTTGGTGATGGAGTCGATATGTGGTTGGGAGCTCACAAATGAAAGACAATATCAGTGTTTAAAGTGTGGGTGCAAACTCTGTCAGAAGGTTGACTTGTCCAAACTTTGGAGAATTGCATGTTCTTTTCACTCAAGTTTTTTAAAAATACTGCAGTCAAAGCTAATATTCTAAAATCATTCTTACATGCATATAAATTGTACTTTAGCTTATTACAATCAAATTGAACTCCACACCCAGCACATTCACCAGTTGTCCTCTTACAATAAACTACACAACTGTTCATATTAGCAAAAGTCATTCAATTGATTATTGTCGTTGTTTAGATACCGGAGTACTTGTTTTATTCAAATTTATTAAAAAATCACCACTTTATGTAAAGTAATTTAAGGCTGATTTTAATTAAGGCCCATTACAGCCTACTTTATATAGGTACAAGATGTAATTATATATAATTATTTATATTTGAAAGATTTAGTTTATTTCTGTAAAATTTGGAAGACACGCTTTTGACTTCAAAGAAAATAAAATAAACCATTTGATCTGGTGATCTCCTTTTAAAGGTACAGCTCTTATTTTTTTATTCGTTCATGGGATGTGAGCATCGCTGGCGAGGCCAGCATTTTTATTGCCCATCCCTATTTGCCGTTGAGAAGGTGGTGGTGAGCCGCCTTCTTGAACCCCTGCAGTCCGTGCGGTTAAGGTTCTCCCACAGTGCTGTTAGGTAGGGAGTTCCAGGATTTTGACCCAGTGACTATGAACGAACGGCAATATATTTCCAAGTCGGGATGGTGTGTGACTTGGAGGGCAACGTGCAGGTGGTATTGTTCCAACGTGTATGCTGCCCTTGTCCTTCTAGGTGGTAGAGGTCACGGGTTTGGGAGGTGCTGTCGAAGAAGCCTTAGCGAGTTGCTGCAGTGCATCCTGTAGATGGTACACACTGCATCCGCTGTGCGCCGGTGGTGGAGGGAGTGAATGTTTAGGGTGGTGGATGGGGTGCCAATCAAGCGGGCTACTTTGTCCTGGATGGTGTTGAGCTTCTTGAGTGTTGTTGGAGCTGCACTCATCCAGGCAAGTGGAGAGTATTCCATCACAGTCCTGTCTTGTGCCTTGTAGATGGTGGAAAGGCTTTTGGGAGTCAGGAGGTGAGTCACTCGTCGCAGAATACCCAGCCTCTGACCTGCTCTTGTAGCCACAGTATTTATGTGGCTGGTCCAGTTAAGTTTCTGGTCAATGGTGACCTCCAGGATGTTGATGGTGGCGGATTTGGCGATGGTAATGCCGTAAAGAACAAAAATATAATTTGTTTAAAATTAAAGAAGTTGCAGCTTTTTGCATTTTGTAGCTTTTATGAAAATTGGAATGGGACTGTGATGTGATATTGCAGAGCAGAAGCAAGCTCTGTTATTTGAGACCTGGGCTTCATTGGAAATCTGCTCTTTAATTGTGTATAGTGGGTTGACTGTAGAGTATTCAGTATCCAGGTCCTCAAAGGATTTGTAGGTATTTATTTAAGCATGCTTTTGTTTTCAAGAAGGAAAGTGATCAAAATTTTAGAGCCCAAAATTTCTCTATGTATTGTAATTTCAACCATTCATGTTTAATATACTTGTGCATAAAACTAGAAATTTGGGTCACTGGGGTTTGAAAGTAAGGGGCCACATTATATGCAAATCATGATGATGGATCCTGCTGCAACTCGCTCAGTTGCTTCTGGTCCAGTGCTGCTCTCTTGCCTATTCTGGACTGTCCAGCATTGCTCACCATTCATTCTCTGGCTTCTGGTCTCTCACTTCCCTCTTTCAGGCTACCAATCTCCTGCTCCATCTTACTGTGCACTGGTGGTAAAGTGTGAAGCAGTCAGTGCACATTAAAAGCAAATGCTCTGCTCTCTGTAACTGAGTGAGGTTCATATTTTTTTAAAAAAAGAATTTTGGCTGGAAAATGGAGGTGGGGTTGGAAATTTTGTACATGGATTGCATTATACCCAAGTACGTACAGTAAACTTAGGGGTTTACTATGGGGTTTCTGAAAATTGATTCAAAATGTTTATATTTCAACAGCCGAATGGATATAAATTATAACAGTTTCTCCAGTTTATAATGTATACAAAGTTAGCAGTCTGTAATATTGAGATATTCACTGTTTGGACCTATGCCATCTATCCCTGCTCCTAAGTGCTTTGTAGTTTTGTTATTCCATTTTTCCATGCACCAGATGATTTTGCCACATGTACTCTCAATAGTTTCATGGTTCAAAATGTTCCCTTATAGGCCTTTCTTATACCACATTGAGATTTTTTTTTGGGAAGGGGTAAAGTCAGTTAGTTACAATAATTAAATAAAATTAAATAACTATATGATTATAGTTCAATATTTGAAAAAAAAGGTTTGATTCGGATCATAACTTTGAAACTGTTCAGTCAAATCTACTTTTTAAGTGTTGTATTTTCTCTTAAATTTTTTCCCCAGCTACATAGCTGGTCCAACACGCAGCCTGCTCCCAGGTCTTTCCCAAGGCCTCGCTGAAGCAGCCACAAAGTCTCCATGAGAGGAGCCTGGGGTGATTCATCATTCCCTTTCTGTTTTGAGACAGCTGGCCTTTATATACTCACCCACCAAATGACACAGCTAACATCAGGGAATTGATTGTTAATTTGCATCCTGCTGATCTATGGCACAGCAGGTTGGATCAACAATGTGCTAATCCACCATGCATCTCATCACCAGACTGTACCCAATGTCCAATAGTCATGCTGCTTCCCCCTCCACCTTTCCTTAATTTTCTCAAAACCAATGACTCCTATGGTTCCAACACCTTTACCTGGGTGCCCAAGTCACCGTTCGCTAGTGAGCCTAAATACTGAGTGCCCACATGCTATTAGGCCACGGCAGGCATACAGATGAGCCTGATCGTGTCCTCTCCCGATGTCCTCATGCACTTTTTAGCATGGAACACTGAGTAGTACTATGGAGCAGAAACTGTGATCAACTATTCTGGTCCTCTGGAGCCCACGGATGTTGAATCCAATGTAATATCCTTGCAGCCACCTTGGCTGACATTGCTAACTCAGCACAGAGTGGAGCTTAAAGATGGAATCTACATCATTGAGTCTACAGGACAGAAACTGGCCATTTGGCCAAACAGGTCCATGCCGGCATTTATGCTCCACATGAGTCTTCTCCCTCCTTACTTCATCTAATCCTATCAGCATACCCTTCTATTTCTTTCTCCCTCATATTCTTATCTAGCTTCCCCTTGAATGCATCTACGCTATTTGCCTCAACTACTCCTTGGGATAGTGCATTCTACGTTCTGGGTAAAGAAGTTTCTCCTGAATTCCCTATTTGATTTATTATTGACTATCTTATATTTATGACCTCTAGTCTTGGACTCTTCCACAAGTGGAAACATTTTCTCTAAGTCTATCCTTTCAAACCCTTTCATTATCTTAAAGATCCCTATCCGGTCACCCCTCAGCCTTTTTTTTTCTAGGCCTGTTCAGCCTTTCCTGATAAGTATGGTCTTTTTGGCTCATTGCCACACCATCCAGTACCTTTACTATTGAGGCATCAAGGAGTTTATGTTTTTCTTGAGTTTTATGCAGTGATTGTGTAGTATTAGTATAAAAAATTACTTCGTTACCCTTATAATCTGACAGAGATACTGTTAGTGGATTTCTTGTGTATGTTGTAATCTTACAAATGATGGAATGATATGAGAAATTATGTGCCAACTTTTTATTCACATTTTCTGAAATGTACCTATTGTTTGTACCACATTGGATTTCCCTTTGGTATTCCTGAACTTTTCCTCACTGAGTGCCCACTAAAGGAGGCTTGAGTTGAGAAAGCAACAGCTGAATGCTCAACGTTTAGGATGTGCAAAATAGATGGAGTACCAGCTGATATCTATGCATTAGGGCAAGGAATGCTTCAAACCAACTGCACAGACGGCGCAATATCTGCTCGATATGCTTACCTGGATTGAAACTTTCAAGTTAAACATCATGGAAGGCATGAGTGGGATAATTCTATCTTCGATGTCTTCAGATTTGTTCCATATGTGCAAGGCAACGATCCAATTGGCTGAAATAAGTCTGTATGATGATCCTAAGCTCTGAGACACTCTCTGGTGGCCCTAATATATTCTTTCTTTAAGATCTGCTAATCCTTCTATCAAACCTGTTGTTCTCCACATTGGTGAGAGAAGACCTACTGCAGCAGCTATAATTTGGGACTATGCATCATAATGACCTCGATTGTACCCATTCTGGAGTCCATGCTCCATTCAAAGGTTATTTGAAAATGAAATGGAATTTCACACACCAATTTGCTATTCTTCTTTTAAAATGACTCGATGGCCCAGTGCACCTGAGCTTGGAGTTGCTTGAATCCCATAAGCCAATAGACAACATAATGGCTGTTGCCTCCCATGGCCATTTCATATTTCCATGGATACAACAGATTTTTCCCCATAATTGACTTTGGTTGTTGCCCAGGGAACAACTGTAGGAAGCTGAAAATTGAAATCAAACTATCAGTACAGTAGAGTGAGGAGAGAAGTGAGGACACATTTATTTACACAGAGAGTTGTTAGGACATGTAATGCTTTACCAAAGGGAGTAGTGGAGGCACAGACCATTGTATCTTTTAAGGGAAGAGTCAATAAACATTTGAAGCTGAAAAAGATCCAGGAGTCTGGGGAAATAGCACAGCAATGGAATTAATTTTGGGTTACTCTAGCAAAGAGCTGGCAGAGAGATTATTGGTCGATGGCCTCCTCCGTGCGGTAAACCTCAATGGTTCTATGCACACAAGCTTTGTTTGTGTGTGTGTGTGTGTCTACTGTACCTGTGCAGCATACTGATATTCATAGTTTTAAGTTAATATATAATTTAAAACTGTATATAAAAAAAACAGATTTCTTCAGCCAGTCTCCATGCATCACCCAAGGTAAGTCAGGGGAATAAGTGGGTAGTTTCTAGAGGCAGCTGGTACAAGGGCATTGGAATCATGAGTGCTCCTGGCACCTGTGTTCATAGGGAGGCCTCAAGATAAGTCTGTCTTAGTTATTAAGTACAAGGTAAAACATGGTTAATGCACAGTCCTATTACATGTCTACAATAATTCTAAGTAATGATAAAAGCAACTTACTAAACAACGCATGTGATTTTTGCAATGACTGTAATGATAAAACAGCAATTACTGTGGGCAGCCATGTTTCCCTCAGTAATATGATCCTGGCTATGGTCCTGATGGAGATCAAAGTAAGATCCTGATTATCTTCTAATATTTCACCTATGGACTTGTGCATATGTTTCAAACACTAATGTTCTTGTCTTGAAGCTTTCTCTGCAAATATCCAAGTATATATTTTTACTGCTTAGATGAATGCTACTTACATTGGCTGTGACTTGCAGGTTAGTCTGTCCAGTTCACTTTTCTCAACTTTTTAAAAAAAATTCATTCTTGGGATGTAGGCGTTGCTGGCAAGACCAGCATTTATTGCCCATCCCTAATTGCCCTTGAGAAGGTGGTGGTGAGACGCTGCCTTGAACCACTGCAGTCCGTGTGGTGAAGGTTCTCCCACAGTGCTGTTAGGTAAGGAGTTCCAGAATTTTGACCCAGTGACTATGAAGGAACGGCGATATATTTCCAAGTCAGGATGGTGTGTGACTTGGAGGGGAACGTGCAGATGATGGTGTTCCCATGCGCATGTTGCCCTTGTCCTTCTAGGTGGTAGAGGTCGCGGTTTGAGAGGTGCTGTTGAAGAAACCTTGGCGAGTTGCTGCATTGCATCCTGTGGATGGTACACACTGCAGCCACTGTGTGCCGGTGATGGAGGGAGTGAATGTTTAAGGTGGTGATGGGATGCCAATCAAGCGGGCTGCTTTGTCCTGGATGGTGTCGAGCTTCTTGAGTGTTGTTGGAGCTGCACTCATCCAGGCAAGTGGAGAGTATTCCATCACACTCCTGACTTGTGCCTTGTAGATGGTGGAAAGGCTTTTGGGAGTCAGGAGGTGAGTCACTCGCCGCAGAATACCCAGCCTCTGACCTGCTCTTGTAGCCACAGTATTTATGTGGCTGGTCCAGTTAAGTTTCTGGTCAGTGCTGACCCCCATTGGTTGGTGCTAACTCCTCTGTACATTGAAAGTGCATATTTGTAGCAGAGCCAACCAATCACATATACTGGTGCAGTTGTTGCTGGTGGCGGTGATTTCTCACCAGAGGTTACGATGCGGGTGTATCTATTGAAGAGGATGAAGTTAGAATGTGCATTGCTCAATAGTAAATCAATTTATAGCAGTTGCAATGGGTTTTTCTGTATAAATGTGTATTCTGAGACCTACTATTTTTTCTTGTGACTGAGCCAAAGGGCCTTTTCCTGATGCCTTCTGCTGAAACCTGCATGTCTGTGGAATGCTAACAAGTCTGTCCTGCATTCACTGCATTGGAAAAGTAACAAATTTGATTGTACAGGTTTATTGTTAAATGTAGAAAACATGATTGTTAAAATTGCCAGACCCCTTGGCACATCATTCAGCAGGAACAAGTTGTAGCATTTCTGTAACCGTGAGTATTTTTTGGTCTGAAACCGGTCACTAGTTCCACTTTAGAATTGTTCATTGAATGTCTCATTTTGCAGGGCTACCCATTTAGTATCATTAATTATATTTGGTATCCTGCCTGTTCCTTTTGTGGTGGGTAAAGCATTTAAAAGCCATATGATTATCTCCCACACATCCCCTCTAGACTAGGGATTTTGTAGTTCTGACGTCTGTGTAAATACGTGGGTTTCCTTCCATTTTACAACCAGATGCTGTTGGAAAATCTACTTACAGGGGTCAAGGGTGTAATTTTTGGGGTGTTATTAACTGATTTACTGCAGCTATTTGTTTTCTGTGTTCACATGTAAACACAGTGTTGGTAGGTTATACGATTAGCGAGGGCATCACAGCAGAGCCCTCATTTGGTATTTACACACACGTACATTCAGTAAAGGTGACTGGGTGGTGATGAGGAATGGGAGCCAACCAGGCTGACTTTTTCCCTCCATCCCCCTTCCCTAACCTGGGGGCAGTGAGGCCTATTTGAGCAACGAGAACAGCTAACTCAGCACAGACCAATGATTGAAGCTGGGATTTTGCTAATCAGTACTGTATTTAATTTAGATACAGAAGTGTTGGGGAGCATATTGGAGCTTTTAGATCATCGGATATCTTAATTCTTTACTGAACCCTATTACCCACAACCTGGAAAAGAAGAATTTACATTTATATAGCACCTTTCAGGTTGTCCCTAAGCGCTTTACAGCCCATGAAGTATTTTTTTGAAGTGTAGTCATTGTTGTAATGTAGGAAATGCAGCAGCCAATTTGCACACAGCAAGGTCCCACAAACAGCAATGAGATAATGACCAGACAATTTTTTTTTAGTGATGTTGGTTCCTCAGTGCTGCACTGAAGTGTCAGCCTAGATTATGTGCTCAAGTCCCTGGAGTGGGACTTGAACTCATAACCTTCTGACTCAGAAGCGAGAGGGCTACCCACTGAACAACAGCTGAGGGGCGAGATGATGATGCCCAAAATATTCCATGGATGGTGTCCCTCTCTATGAAACAGCCTTCATTTCCTGAAACAGTATTGAGGAGGATACATTATTGTGGAATGTTACTTGTGAGTTTGCATTTAAAAGTAGGTTTTAAGGGAAATAATTTTAAGACACATTTGAGTGTACATCTAATAAACTAGTTTATGGTTTAAAAAATAATCAATGATTTTATTGTAAAAACTATTTTGTGAACTTTCTGGTGTCAAATGAGTGAAATTCTGATGTGGAATAGTTAAAGCATTGTGACAAATAGAAATCAATAGATCATTGATTTTGAGATTGATTTTTAATCTGCAGTGATGTAAGTCTAGAAACATATGAACTGTGGAATATTTACACAAGGAATAATGTTAATGCATAGAGAAATTGAGAATTAAATATTCCATTTGATTCTTTTATTTTGACTTTACATGCGGTGTTAAAAACAAAATGTATGTAGTTATGTACACTTCCACAGTACAAGTTTACAAGGGTTTTCTATACATGTTACTTCATAGGACATTACACAACAACAACTTTTTTTTCCTTTTCAGGGTTAGCTTGCCAATGTACCATAAAGAGATACGACCCGGGTTTACTTTAACACAAACTTAGAAAGTAGTTGGTGAATTTAATGTAAAGGCAATACAGGAAGTTAAAAATGGCAACATAAAATTGAGCAAGGGCTCAAATTGCAATATACAGTGCAGCATTGTTCAACTGATTTGGGCTCGTTTTACCTTTTAGCCAGAATGGGTGCAAAATTACTATAACTTTTGACAGTATTGAAATGATTTCAACAGTTTGTTCATTGGGCCATAGCAATAAAGAATTCTACAGCATCACGTAGATTTGATCATTGAGAGTGAATTATTCCACTTTATCTGTGACACTTCAGTTAGTATTTCAGCCATGCAGTTTGACTTTTCTAGTCAATGTCAGTGAGAAGCATGGGTTACCTGTGCATGTTGGTGCTTTTACATCTCTTAAATGTGATACACCAGCTAACTTAAAGTAAATTTTGCTCAACTAATGCTATTTTTTTTTAACATCCTTTGTTCTTGTCAAAAACTGCAATGGAATGTTTACCATAAAAATTGGTGTGCAACCATATTTTGATCATTTCTCTTTTCTTCCCCCTCTATTAAATGGCCGCAGGTTGCCTTTACATGTTAGGCCATGATTTGATGCATTTAATTTTATACGAAACCATTTAAAAATAAAATACAACTGGCACACTGGAAAGCAGCTTTTCTGTTCAAGAACGCTTGACAAGTTTTCAATATCAATGATAATGCTTATTGAATAAGGCACAAAATGCACAGAATCCAGGTGAACACAGATACGCTATTTACAGAACATTGTCATTACCTGCATGACTCATCAGGATGCCCTATTAATCACATTTAACACTCCTTAACAAAGTGATTGCACTATCCTTTATCTTGTACACTGCCCATCTCTGTGGCAGGGCAGCTCCTTGTCTACAGATTGTAAGATAAACTGTATGAATTTACAGTAATTGGTGTAAGCGTAGAATGTAATGGACGTTACATTTGGTTAAGCTATATGGACACCATCTAAAAGAAAATGACCGTAGACAGGTAGCTGCGCTCAACACAGTGATATGGTCCAAGTAAATCTGTAGTTGGACAGGACGGTTCAGGTCAACTTCATAGTTCAGTCGTGCTCAGTATATCAGGCAACACAGCATAACAGCTGTAACAAGAACCATTAAGTGCATCCTAGTCTGTGTAGTTTACACAGCATTTATCTGTGACGTTCAGAGGGAATGCCACAAAGTATTTGTCTTTGTCTCTGCTACAATTGGGCTACAGTGGCGTTTTGTCAAACCAAAGCACGTTTGTTGAAATCAGAAGTTTTATGAAAAGTCATTAAACATCTGTGCAAGCAACAAGACAAATGCGTGTACTGTCATTAAAAAGTGTTCACATTTAATGGGAAGACGATGCTCAACAGCAGTGAAAATGGAACCATTGTTCAAGTATTTCCTTGTACGTTGATGCTTTAACAAAATCACAGGATAAATTCCATGTTACACTTCTCCACGGCTCAGAATCTTAACAGTAATACGTTTTGTATTACACAGCATCATCTTTGTGTAGCAGGAGAATGTTCCTGCCTTCAGTCTTACTGAAAGATGCTATTTGAGGAAATGTAGCTACTTTGGCCACTTGTTTGTGTGTCTGTCAAGAGCATTATCACTGGTAGCTTCAAGCAATATTGATCTTAAAGTCCTCCCACATCACATTAACTGAGAAACAGACACTGCCTTTAGCTGATCGTCCAAAATTAGTAACTGTACTTATGCAGTGGTTGGACTGGAGTTGTGGGTTGACCAAATGATGGTTTTGGTGGTACATCTGGTTTAATGGATGGTGTTCTCTTTATTCCTGATCGAGGCAGTGTCCCGTTGCCTGTGTAACTGCTCTGGCGGGACAAAGAGCCAGGTTGTGGTTGAATAACAAGAGGAGTACCATGTACAGAATCCATCCTTGTGGGTGGTGCTGGAGGATAGTATCCTCCCCTATTAAAACTGGGATGTCGTGACAACACAGCTCCATTTAATGAACTGATAACATTTTTGGGGAGAACAGATATTGAATGCCTCTGTGAAGAATTCCTCGGATAGCCCCGCTCCCTCTCTAAACTCGACAATGGTACGTTTGAAGTTGTTGGAACATCCACCCTCTTAGTTGGACTGTGTCTTGGAAGAGTCGAAGAAGGAGAATACAGCGATGCCTCTCTGTTTGGAACCTTGGGTGGCATTTCAGCTATTTTGGTCATTGGCTCTAGCATTAAATTTTGACGAGTCATAGGGATGTCCCCCAAAATAGCCTTAGGGCTGCTGCCACTTTCGTTGAGATGTTTCAGAAGGTCGTTTAGTGTGTTTCTTGCCTCAATAGCTCTTCGCTGTTCCTTTTTACTCGTATGACCAGTAATCGACATTTCTATATTCTGTACTTTCCTTTCAGCTTTATGTGCATTAGAATTTGAGAAAGACATGTTGTAGGCATGGGTAGCATTGGGAAGTACTACAGCACTGGGTATTTGACCACCATGGTTTATAGGTGAATGGGGAGGAGGACTGGATGAAATAATCTGAGGGCTTTTTAAAGGTGATTCTTTCCTTGCCGCATTAATATTGTTATGGGCTTTCTCCCATTGGTTCTTGATGGGTTGAATGCTTTTCTGTTGAAGCACTGGCGTAGACTCGGGAGTTGGCAGTGCTGCCAGTTCTGGAGGTTGTCCGTGGTTGTCCACAATCATGGGTTTTGCATCACCGCTGGGTGGCAGTTCTTTGCCATTAGTTAGTAAGTTAGTGTAAAGTTTAGGCGTATCAATATTTTGTGGATACTCCTTGACTGGACTATCGAATAGTCCATTAAATTTAGTAAAACTTCCACTTGAGTCTGTGCAGGACTGTGCAGATTCTGCATCCTTGTTCATTTTTCTGGCTTTGCGTAAGTAAGTATCACGGTGACAGTACACAGCCACACCAGAAATGAAGGCTCCCAGCACAAAAGCAGCAAAAACACAGGTGATCAGGACATTCATGTGAACCATTTGGTTTGCATCTCCAGATTGTACCTCCCATCGTACACCTGTAACAAAAATAAGTTTGTAAAAACATGAATGAGTCTTTCTATGTTGCTGATCCCTTCTTTGGGAAAGGGTATATTAGAAATTGAAAACTACTATTGTACAAAAAAATCTAAAGCACGAGAGAAACTTATTAATATTTTCTGTTTTGTCGGAAATTAGATGTGGTGGCCTTTGAGTTCAGTGATTGAGAGTTTAATATGATTTCAGATATTGATTTTTCAGGCACAGCAGAACTCTTCTGCATAGAATTCTATAAATGATTTACTAAACATGGATGTAGCAGCAATCTGCACACAAATGAGAGAAATGATTTCCTTCTGGGAGGACTTCATTTACAATCATTTTGTCCAGCAGTATAAATGAGTGAGTACAAAATTAAGTGCTGATTTTTCTCTGCAGTTGGAAGACCTTTTCTAATGTCAAACAGATCATCCCTTTTCTAATGATTACTTACATTTTTGGAACTCCATGTTCAAATGAATTAAATGTCTTAAAATTAAACAAAAATAGAAATACTAGTATAGTTTTAATAGGCGGTCATGCTCACCAAAGACCAAACCTAGAAATTACTGCTTGCAATATTGATTTACAAACACTTATTTGAAGGGAATTTTCCTGCATTACCTCCTGAGAAGGGGTGGTCTGGGGCAGATAGTCAAGAAAATCTGGGCAGGGAGGCCTCTCACCAAATTCTTACTCCTACTATTGACTGCCAAGATTTTCCTCTTCCCCTCTGCTTTTGAGAACGCTCCTGTGAAGCACCTTGGGATGTTTTACTACGTTAAAGGGGCTATATAAATGCATGTTGTTTTATGAACTGCTTACCCAGCCCCCTGTAAATGATAGTGGGGTGGTGCGACTTAATATTCTGGGAAATTTCCTTCTGTTCCTGCCTCGGCACTGTAGATGAACAGGAAGGGCAGAAAGGAAGAGTCTGTAGTGTTGGAGGCTGGGTGATATTAATAGTGAGGCCAGCAGGATAGTTCTTTTCATCACTTCAGCTGCTTCCTACCCCACCCCATATAAAGGTTCTTTGTAGCAGGGTTAGAAATTGTTTTGGTTCCTCTGTACTTGTTGGCCAGTCCCTTTAAGCTGAAACAGCTATACAGCATGTCCCTCCCCTGTATGACTCCCACTGCACAATGGGGATAATGCTGGGGGTCCGCCCTGCATACTCGACCCTGCCACAGGAAAGCAGGAGCTGGTTGGACTGGTGGCAGAAATCCGGCACCAACTCATAGCTGGTGGCAATTTTGCTCGAGAACAATTCCCACCTCCCCCCAACGCCTATTTTAACATAACCCATATTTATTTTAAATGAATTAATGCCTAACACCTGTGTTTAAATAGCTGACAGAGCTGTCGGGTCAACTAGGCCTGTATTCACTCGAGTTTAGAAGAATGAGAGGGGATCTTATTGAAATGTATAAAATTCTGACAGGGCTAGACAGACTGGATGCTGGGAGGATGTTTCCCCTGGCCCCGGGGGGGGGGTCCTAGAACGAGGGGTCACAGTCTCAGGATACGGGATAGGAGATTTAGGACTGAGATGAGGAGAAATTTCTTCACTGAGGGCGGTGAAGCTGTGGAGGCCAAGTCACTGAATATATTTAAGAAGGAGCTCGATAGATTTCTAGACACAGAAGGCACCAAGGGGTATGGGGAGAGAGCAGGAATAAGGTATTGAGATAGAGGATCAGCCATGATCATATTAAATGGTGGAGCAGGCTCGAAGGGCCAAATGTTCCTCTGCTCCTATTTTCTATGTTTCTAGAGGAATATCCTGAGATGTGTTAACCATAACAGCAACAATAATTTGTAGGGTTTTATTTGTATTCCTTTTGGCATTTTCTTAGTGAACAAGATGTAGGAAATGTACAATAGATTACTACATGTTGCAGTAAACAATTGGCACAATTCTGTTTCATCTAGTGGCTTGATGTGTAGTCCAAACACGTTTTAGCTCAGTTGTAAAAATCATTTTTCAAATGTTTCTTTTGTAGCACCACTAGGTTAATGTCACGAGTCTCTTAAGCAGTAGTGATGTGCCAGCACTGTACAGTTGTATTGTGTGAATAAAAAATAGTTGAAGATTTTAATAATTGTCACTTTATATAGAACTGTGGGAGCTTAGAGGAATAAATAATTGAAGCTAGTTTGTTCTGTTTGGCCATTCTTCTAGAAGAAAAGATGATATGGCTCAACTGTACACTTAAACTGCTGCACTTGTAACCATGCAACCAAGTAAAGTATTGTTCCTTCACCATGGTGTACAGCAATCATGTTAAAATTTATCATTGTCTCAAAAATAAGACTTAGGATTGATCCAATCATTTTGTGGTCAGATATGATAAAAAACTTAGTGTTAGATCTAAAGTTGGATTGGAGTGAGATTTCATAACTTGATTTATGAAAAGTCTTATCTACAATAAAGGTTTCCTTTGCAAACCCTCTGGCTATGTCAAAATCTCTATATTATTTAAAAAGACAGACTTGGCTATTTCTCCAAAGAGATCTAAGTTATCAATGTGTACTGATTTCTTTATAATTAATAAATCTTTTTTCCTCTAACAAAAGCACATTATATTCTATCCTGATTACAGTGCTCCCATACTGTGATGTTCATTATAGGGCCTGATTTCATTGTTTGAAAAATTTGCTGTGATTTAGGTACTTGAGGCACTAATCCTTAGTCACTGCTTTAAGGCACTGAATTAAAAAGCCTCAGTTTATAGATTACTCATAGGACACGAGAAATGTCTAAATTAAATATCGACTCCTAAATCTATACTACCTTAACAGCTTTGTGATGTTATCAAGAAGTGAAGCACTGTAATACCACAGATTTATAAACTGCTAAACATGTTATATACATGGAATTTGAAGTCTACTCACACATTTTATGGTTCAAAATGTATCTTATTATACTCTTATGGAGTCCCATCCAATGGTCCACAAACACCACCATTCTGTCTCAGCTGTCTGTCAGCTGTGAGAATTTTTGCAAGGAAATGAAGACATAAGATGGGGAGAAAATCTCTTGAGACTAAAGGGAATTTTAAAAAAAATAGGGCAGAAGTGCTGTTTGTTCATTAAATATTCATTCAACAGGGGGGAAAGTAATCTGCCTCTTCGAGGGGCACTCCTATTTGAGTCCGTAACTAACTTCCTTGATATATCAGATCTCGACCTGCCACCAGGGTGATACAATGATCCAGCACAAATAGCAGTATGCCTTCTCAAAGAGATACACAAGACAGTATCTTTTAACATTCTTTTTGAGCAGAAAGTGCTTCTCTTCACTTCCCCCTAAGAACTGCATTCCCCTTTAAGATTTCTTTGCACTGGCCTTATATGGATGCTTGTGCGACAGGTTTCTGACACATAGGCCTCAAGCACTCCCAGCAATGCCAATATAAACTTGCTAGACAAGCTAAGACTGCAGCGTGCCCTGTAGGTGGGAGGGGAGCATGGGGTAGTACACCAGATAAGAGCACCATAATGAAATTAAGATTCAGGAATAAACACAACTGTGAGGAAATATTGACATATTGGAGACATTGAGGTATTTAACAGGTTCCATGCCTGGAGAGTAGTGTTAATTATTTTTTAAAAAGTCAGACAGCACTTGTTAAATAAATCAGGCAGCAGTGAAATTTACAATTATATTTCAAACCGCCAGCAATGTCTCATGAACATTTCACTGATCCTCTGAGTAAACAAGCAACCGGATGCTTTTTATGCCATATTCCATTATAATGCACTCTTTGGCCAGTTACCAAGTAGTGCATTTTAACATGGGTCAAGTGTAATTAATATTCATGGGTTGGCTCGATTGATACAAACCGGAAGTAATGCAGCATTCCTAGATACACTCCTGTTATTTGCAAAAAGCTCAGCATGGATGATGATAATCAAACTCCCACCACCTCTACACTGCTACCCTTAAAACAGCAGACATGACAAGGAAGTAGGGCTAATGTCTGTAAAAATAGCAAGAAGACCGAAGTAGCTACCACAGTAAAAGTTGTGCTATCAAATCGCCAATAACCTAGGATTTTAGTTAAGTAAATATGTGCCATTCAAATTATCTTTGATATATGAAGAAAAGTTAATAAAACCAGAGTAAGAGGTATGCAGTGATATTACTGTATAATGACTACAAATTTACTTCTGGGTATAAGATTTAGTCTGTGCACTCTAGAAAGCATTTACAATCCTGTTATTGAGTCATCCCATTTTACGTTTTCTTTGTCCTCCCCTTGAGCTGCCACTTTCTAATCCTTCCAGTGGCCCGGACATTTGAACTGTGGGAAACATCTGGTTGTGAATTCAATGCTGTACATTTAATTCCATCAGGCTACCCTGTGCCAACAGATATGTTTGCATGCAAGATATAGAAATATTGTTTCAGTTGAAACAATAGAAAAAAAACATTATTAACATTGGCATTTTCTGAAAGAATCCTGTGTTGGTAAAATTCCAAATAAAAAACACATTCTGTGACATCCAAGTAAAATACACAAATATAGAAAACTTCAACTTAAATCATATTTCATAAGTGTTCGGCTAGTGCAGTATAGTATAAAACACGTAACCAAGTGCACAGAGCAAGGAAATCATTTCCTGCTCCTAGCTAGTCTAAAGAGGACAATGTAGGCTGAATGCAGCTTAGCTAACACATTAAAATACAATTTACGACCACACAAATTTTTCCAATTACTACAGTCATGAAAGTCAATGGCACCTGAACAAAGCATTTCTCATTAGTCTCTTGTATAAACTATTTCTCACTTTGTTTCAGTTTTTAATCTCAAAGCAGTTACTCAAAGAGAAAGAGAAATTGTTAGGATGACTGTCGGAAGATAAAAATGTTAGTTCAGCATGTAAACGTGAAAGACACATTTAGTTTTATAGTTGATACCCACTGGAGGAATTCTGCGATTCTACTAAGGACAGGTTAACGGCTAAGATTAGTTAAATTCTCTATTCCACAACATGCAGTATTGCAGTCAGTCCATAGGTTAGTGAGGTGTAGGAGCTATTAGAGATTCTTACAAAAATCAGGCAAGGCCTTTTGAACATTTTACCTTTTATAAATGGTAAAATGTTCAGGGTTAGAACTGTAATGGCAGTGGTTGAAAGAAGGAAATGGCAAGAGGAAAGAAACAGACTGGCATTGACTGTTACATAACAAAAAGGTACAAATGAAGGAAGGAAACGATGAACTGAAACAAAAGTGCTACGGACCAACTTAAATAATGGATTGTTTACATAACGATCGCCAACACATTTAACAGAAATGTGCAAGTTTTAACTGAGGTAAAAGTAAATCACTGCCAATATAACTGATAGGAAACCTGTTTTAACTGCTTGTTTTTATGTCTGGACAAGCCTTTGCCTTTTTTTTAAAAAAAGGGACCCCAAAACAGTCCTCCTAAGCCCTTTTACGTGCGGTATTATGATTTACATTCTCCTCAAACCTAAATGTTAGGAGGGACCTAATACACAAATAAATTTGCATTAAAAATGCATTTTTTTCTTCTTCTTAAAACTTTGATAATTAGCTCCCAAAAGATAAATTATCCACAGCGATGTGCTGTCTGGAGTGTGCACATGACACCCCAAATTTTTTGATTAGATGTAGATACACATTTACCTCTACAATAGTTTGACTGACTCTCATGGCAAAACTTGCAGAATAAAACCAGTCTGGCTGAGAGTGTTCCAAGCTTTGAAGTTCAGGAGTATAATTGGCCTCCTCCTAACATTAGGTAGAAAGGCTTCGTTATTTGAAATATGAGTTGAAATAACTGGCTTCCACTCTATACAGTGCACAGCTAGAATTTAAAAACTTGCAATATTTCAACATATCAGCACCTGTTTTGTTCAGCTTAAATTTACTTTAAAGCTAGTTCTGTTGTAGTCAAGTCAGCCACGGGGCTTTGTCTATTTGGGTTGGCCCAGCAATTTTTTTTTTAAATAGCTTTTCTTTTAAAACCAGGTTTCCATTCAGTGGAAGAAAGCTTCCCTTCAAAGGCCTTACCATTGGGGACAGCAGATAATGGTTCAAAATAATCAAAACTGTCCATATCATCTTGCACTGCAACCTTTCGTGAACCAATCACGTTTGGAGATACTATCGGGCCACTTGCAGCCGTGGAAGTAGAGATTGCCGATACATCCATGTCTGTGGTGATAGATTTAAATTATTTTAACAATTAATGGGGGAAAATTGTCAATAAATTTACTCTTTATCGATGCCAAACCGCACCGCAATTTACCTTAATAAACGTCTTGAGCCATTTTAAATGTGTAAATAACAAAACAGATGTATGACCAATTGAGCTTTTTTTTTTGGAAAAAAACTTCACCTTTTAAACAGCATTTGTTTGTACAATTTGAACACTCCCAGCATCAGTATTTGACTTGCATGGAACTGTTAAACTATTTTAATACTGATCCTGAAATGTTTTTATTGTACCCTCCTGGTTGAACAGCTCATCACTGTACCACCTCCTTTAGTGGGGAGCGTAGGAGATTCTGGGTCTTGGGACTTCACGGCTGCTGAGTGATCAGACTAAGTGGACGAGTCGGTGTTGGGTAGGGAGCTGTGCAGGGCACACTGACCTATATGTCTGAATTTCCCATATACACTTCCTCCCGTGAAGCTCTGTGCCAGGAGTGTTATCAAACAGCACAGATGGGGTCATTCGGCCCATCATGCCTGTCCTGGCTCGCTGAAAGAGCTACAATGTTAATTCATAAAATTTACCCATGGACAACCGAATCCACCAACATCTAAAGGCTTTCATAATGTATTTGGCAATAACTGTTTTCAAAATTACCAAGACACTATTCACTGAATTCTGTCGATTGAGCTACATCTCGGAAGTGGTCTTGAATCAGCACAGTTTGGCTAAGGCCAAGTGCATTCTTTGCAACCGTTCAGATTGCCGTCACTGCCAATGCCTTGAAAAAGGAAATGTCAGTTTTGCAGTGTGTATCGAGATGCTTTTTTTTCTGCTTCAAATTTTCCCCTGAACAGTCCTGTCCTGAAGACATTGGGCCAGCTTGGGCTCGGTTCAGGATATGTGTGCAGACATGACGAGGAACCATTTCTCAAACAATAAATCATGGTTATAGACAGATGGTACAAGGGCAATTCATTTGAGTCCAGAACATCTTTTAATAGTCTGGCAGAAATCAGGCTTCACCTACTGTGGCCACTGTGCTGACTCGGGAAACTTTCACCCGAGGCATGCAAGATGGATGCCTGGAAAATGCTGGTGTCTGAAATCAACTTGAGACTAATTCTGGTGTGACCTACACATGGACAGCCAAAGCATTGACTTCAGGAAAAGCTGAGGTGGTGTTTTTTGTTTAAGCTTATGACTAAGGTCCATCACTGAGATTCATATCTCCCAGTAACTCAGGTGTCTGGCTGAAAAATGTTTCTTGAATAAGAACACCTGGTCCGTGGGGAGGGACTGATGACCTTTGCTTTGCTGCTGCATTGTGGGAAACATGCTATGCTTCAAGGAATTAAATCAGTATTAATGCATTATGGTGCTTCTACTGGATAATAGAAGGGTGAAGTTCCTGCAAAATGTCACTGTGAATCAGCAGTGTTTTGCTGAATACCAAAGGAATATTAGCATGCAGCTTCACATCACCATCTGATTCAGGAATGTTAGCAATAGTGTGCAGCAAAGCTGCTTCTGAAATTGCACGTAGTGAGCACACCATAATATTTTCCCCAAACATTTTGCTTTTAAGACACCCTTATTTCATACATCCAGAAAACCTCAATGAATTAAGGCCAAAGCCACTTTTACGTCTCCAGGAAGTGTCTCATTTTATAAGGGCTACTCTTTTCAAACAAATGGAGCTCGTTGTCAGCCTTTGAGATTAAGGAAGCTTTGGTATTCAACCCCTCAATTCTCTGGATTGGCAGCAGATGCTCATCAGTTTGGAGACCGTTCATAGAAAACACACGAATGAATTATGGACACTACACAGACCTCATGTTTTACTCTCAATGATCTAATTTGCCAGGACATATAACAGCCATTTAAAAGGCGCACAAAGTACAATCTCTATCACATAATATGGATAAGGTTTTCAACATTTTCACTGGATTACATTCCTTCAAATTGAGAATGTAGGTAATGATCTGCTAAATAATGCTTTATGGTGTTAACATTTCATTACTGAAACACAGATCTTGATTTCGGAGAGAAAACGGATAAGCAAATTAGTAGTTAACCAGTGAGATGCCTATACATGCTGGGGAAGCAAAGAAACCCAGGCTGCTACTGAATGCAGCAAATGTTGGACAGTTATGTGTTAAAAGGTAACCTTGGGTAAGAAATCTTATTAGTCAGTGGTGGCTGGGAAACGTGCTGGGAAACACTAATGATGAAGGAGAAAAGAATGATTAGTTAACTACATCGTTCTAGTGGCTGGCAGATGTAGAGTAATTCACACATGGTCATCGGCCATGTGAGCAGAGAGGGAAAGGGTAAAGTTTGCTGAGGTAGGGGAGGAAAAAAAAAAGGTAAATGTAAAAAGAGCAACAAAACTAACCAGATGTTGGATCACCAAATGTTTTGTAATCTGGTGTAGTGGCCAAGATTTCTAAAAGAATTAAAAGAAAGATCAGTGAAAAAAAAAGTAATGAACTTAGCAACTGAAATAGTTTAACTGAAGCCAGCTGTGGGCTTGTATGCTACAAAAATAAAACTTCAGAACATTAGCTTGACGTGCTTCCACTTAGAAATCACTAAAAATAATAAGGATTTTTAGCTCTGCAAACTATATCATGATGATGAAAAGCTTGGCTTTTTTGAAACTATACATGTTACCTGGATGATATGTTAGCCATGCATGAAATTGCATAATACAACAGTAAATCAAGGTCAGAGTGCCTTCACAGAACCTCAAATTATTGGTTTGTGGCTTCACATCCTAAATTCCTTCCATATTAAAACAAATTGATAACAGAAATCTTACTCACCATGACACTCTCCAAGATGTGCTGTGTTGCCATATTCTACATCTTGTTCAAAGATGGTGCTGGTGATAGAAGAGCAAAACACCAGAGATGTTTGAAATACAGCTGTTTTTAGTTTATAAAACATAATTTCTTCAACGAATCGAGTCATCAGAAATTCAGGTGTTAGCATGAGAAAACAAAACTTACTTTATACCAGGTCTCACTATTCCACACGATTTATTATCCAACCAGGCACAGTATGGATCCCGTGAACCAATGCAGGCTCTATGGGTAAAATGGAAAGCAATAACAGACATCTTTTGAAGATACAGTTAAGTTTTTGGGTGGGTACTTTAGGGGTGATTCTGAGATGTGCTCACATTTTGAAAAATCATGAGCATGGGAGTGCTGGACCAGGGAATCACCCCTTTTATAAGAACCTAAGAATGTTTAGGAACAAGAAAAGCCTATACCTTTTTGAAACATACAGCCCACTCTACCCATCTTCTCATCATATCCCTCAATCCCATCTCTCACTAGAGATATATCTACTTGTCTCAGAGGCCTTATAGGTAACTTATTCTACAAGTCTATTACCCTTTGGGTAAAAAAGCTCTGCTTGACTTTGCTGCTTTTTCCTTCCTATCTAATTTTTTATTCTGGCCTTACAACCCTCTGCCACAGTAAACCATTGCCTGGATGACAATTAGATTTTTGGAGATTTAAAAAAAAAACTATATACAAACATTCTATGAGCGTATAACACAATAGGAATAGTGAAATATCCAATTTATTCCGAGTGAAGTCCTAATGAGTCACTATTCAAATAAATTGAGTATCTCATTCTAGGCCCATTTTTGATTATTTTTCTTTCGCACTGATAAGACATGCAATAGGTTAGTTAATGTGGTTTAGTATAATCATGAAGGGCACATTAATGCTCTCCATCACTAGAATAATCCATTATGTCAGGCGACTTCTCCTTAATGCTGCCTCCCTCCCCCACAGTTGTCCTGCAAATCTCGAGCTCGGGATAAAATATTAAATTGACATTTAAATCAGCTGAACATGCTACATTCCGGTGAGAGTCCTGCAGTCAATATTGATACTTTAGTTCTGTTACTTGATTATATTTGCTTTTGTATGACTTTCAAATTTACGATCGGTTACTGCACTGTAAGAAAATCTGCTATTTCAGTTTCATACAGCAGGTCAGCATATAGAACTGTTAGTGAAAAATGCCACAAATTTGTGACAGTCATGGAGAAAAGAGCAAAAGTACCTTTGCCCCAACATTCTATCGTGATTTATTTAATGTCGCACTCTTCCTTCTGTTATTCAGCTTCGCTTCCTGCGTACCTTGAGATTACACAGCACTGGATTGTTTGTTCCTCCCTATTTATTTGAAAATGGTGCTCTCTGCATGCCCCACAGTCACCAGAAGCATTTAAAGTCATGGGTCACTGCCGTTACTTTTTCTGTAGATCTGCCATTTCCTCTGTCTCCTCCCACCCAAATTTTCCCATCTCATTTCCTGAAGCCTCTGATTCAAACTGAAGTATAGTTTCCCAGACAACTGCAATCTATAAGAATTTTGGGCGAGAAAAAGGTGATTAGACTCACCAAATCGTACCTTTTTTTATTGATCTCTGCCTACCTTGTCATCATACTGTTCAATTTCCTCTCTCCAGAAACATTTTCTTACCTGTTGAGCCAATTAGCTCTACCACCAGTCTATTCCCTTTTTTTAAAGTTCCACCTGACATCTCTTCTTGCTCCTGACTTCCTAATTTTTTTAAATTTCTGTCCCGTTATTTGAACCCTTCACCACAGTGAACAACCTGCTTGGATCAACTTTGCCAGTCCCTGTCACAATACCTTTCCAATACGAGGCCTAGTTTAACTGTGTGCAAAATATTAAACTCCATGCTAAATAACTGACAGTATTTCATTGCATTTTATTAAATTCTGTACAATTACCATTCTGATTTTTGTCCTTGATCATCACTAAAGGAAACTATTATAACGTTAAGAAACACTCACTTTTTGCAAGTGCCATAATGTTCACAGTGACTGAGTGGAACACGAATAACACAACTGGAGAAGGCAACGAACAAGGCATAATGGTCTTTGTCAATCTGTAATCCCAGGACCTTTCTGTCATCTTCATTACCAGTGTTACACCTGTTCGTTTTGTTTAAATCAGAAAGACACAGTCAGGTGATACTTTAAAGTATAATGATTCATTGCTTAAGTATGGGCTGATTATTTTAAATCATCATACATCAGACACTCTACCTGATTTCTTTAAAAATCTTGCAAAATTACATCTGCAATAATGTTCATGTGTATTTCTCACACGCTTCATTACTAGAATGTACCTGTGCATTTAGCAGCTAAAGACTATACAATTGAGAAAATGGTGGATGGTGTGGTAGGAAGTACTGTTGGTACAAAGTACTCTGCCTATTTAAATGAAATGAGAAAACTAACTAAACACCTACAACCCTGTAGGAGGTATCCTCAATTAGAACATTAGTTTGCAGCAATATTTCAGGTCTCCTCAGCCAGATAGTTGATGGCATTGGTTATGGATGCATAAGAGTGATGTAATGAGGAAGCCCAGTAACTGGCACTCAGGGCCACAGCAAACTCCAATGCAGAGGTGCCCGAGCATGGTACAGTCAGTACCAAAACGGATACACAGCTGGCACTGACTTATCAAGGCTCAAGTACCATTGCACTGGTATTGCTAGCAATTCCCAGTTTTCTTTATGCATCATTGGATAGGATACTTGGTACAAGAGAAGATCCTAAATGCATTGTGGACAAGGTGAGGAGAGTAATTACCAAAAATACCACAGGGAGATTAGTTCAATTTTGAATATTGGAGAGTACTTCTTAAAGTACTCTCTCCATCTCCTCCCACTTTTAAAAACTACTTTGGCTAATTCCTTTGTAAACACTTAGTTTTTGCAAAAATTAAATCATAAATCTTTTACGTACTTTAAGGGGTTAAAAACATCCATTTCCTCCAGGAGTATGCTGTCATTGAGAGAATTGGGACTGGTTTTTGTTAACACTTTAAGCACCATGCCAGCTTCTGAACCAATAAAGGTAACTGTGTAGTTCTGACGTGGACCTGCAGCATTGTCAATGGCAATTGCTGTCAGACGATACCTATAAAATAACAGTAACACATCATTGAGAAGTTCCATGTGAACAACTGAGCAGGGCAAATAATTCATACAGTTGGTCGGTTCAGGATGTCCTACCTGACCCTTGTCTTTGTGAACCAGGGCTCTTCTATGAGTGAGGGAACAGCAGAATCCATCAGTGGATGAGATTTGATGAAGGATAGCGTTTCATCAGGGAAATCAATAGAGGTTTTGTAAGATTCTGCTGGGCCATGACCTGCACAGCAGCCAGGTCTTAAAAAAAAATACAACACTTTAGTAGAACAAAAGATGGTACAAAACTTTATAAAAGTGTGTCCTGTAATAGTTAAATTGTTTTATACACTGTTGTTAAATAAACTTAATATGCCAAATCTCTGACTTGTTACTAAAATTAACAATGGTAATAGTGGTAATGTACCTTGGCTTTGGTACCCTATCTTCTGGCACAGCAGTCCAGACAGAGTCTGGTGTCTTTTGTTCTTTGAACCTTCCTTTGAATGATTTTTCAATGTCTTCCATATTGAAGGCACACACTGCTGACCCAGGGATGCTATACAAGATAGAAAAAATATTGCGTAAAAAACATTTTTTCCCCCAAAATTTAAGTTCTGACCAATTTCAAAAGAAGAAAGGAACAGTAATTTGATGCCAGGTTACCCATTCCTCACCTGTTAAGCTGTGTTGTAAATACTCCAATAATAGTAGGGTAGCCATTGATTTCTATAATGTCTGTGATAGACTGTAATACATCAAAATAGAAGAACGAATCCCCAGGAACTGAACAGTTTAAACGAGCTTTTAGAAATGATGTCCAGTGCTTTTCGAGTACCCTCTGGGATCCTCCCATGTCATTCTTACAAATCCTTGCCACACGTGAATAAACAGCCTGTTGAAGAAATACAAATGATACACTAAGGAACACCCTTTTTACAGAATCACAATATTAAAGAATTGATTTTGAATAATTAATATTAATTTTTAAAATAAGATATAACAGGCACCGCTGGTAAACAATGCTTTCCTCAGAGATCGGAAATTTTAACACACCTTCAAATAAGCAAAATGCTCCCAGGCCTGCACTACAATATTGAAAAACATATGGTCAATGGGATGTAACTGCTTTAATTAACCATGAGTAAAATGTTTAATAATTTACTGTGGCAAATCTATGTGGGATTGCAAGTAACATGAACAGCATTAGTGTGACTAAAATATTTATTAGTCGGAGGCTTTAGAGAGAAGAATAATTTTTAGAAATCTTTCTGCAAAATTGATCATAAAGTGTCTGTAAATCTTAGATTTCCACTTACAATACAAATGTACAAGAACAGGCTATGCAAAAGGGATCTTCACATCAAATGCAATTAGATGATGAATCCCCATAACATTGATTCTAATTCCATCAGAAGGAAATACCTGACAATTTATAACCTCCCACTCTTTGAATGTGTAATCGAGATTAGACATAATAATTATTCATAAACTAGGCTGCCATATGTTTACTGAACTTGCTGATATAAATTCAGCAATTTTCTTATTTAAGCGAAATTCATTAATATTTCTAATCCTTATTTGTGACTGCGTTGTGACACTTCCAGAAGAGCTACTTGCCTTTCCAAGATTATTGTGTTCAACAGCTATTTCTCTGAAGAAGAAATACACATAGTTTCCATATTCAACAGCATGTAGGAAGTGCGGCTCTGTTAAAAATATTAAATGTATATTTAGGCTTCTGACATTTTCAGCTGCACACACAACTCCTACTTTGTCAGACACTGGGAATTGTAAACACGACTAACAATATTGCCTTAACGTCTAGGAACAAAAGTTTACATTATACTGGTAGCAGTCTTGAAGTCTGATTCAACTGTCTGTACAATTTTAGCATTACCTTTGATCCATTTTGAGTCATATTTTATTGTCCTCAGAGCTGATCCATCCCCCATACTACGGTAGATGACTGCATCACTGGCTAGGAAATCTGCAACTGTTGCTGAGTACAATTTGTTGTCTAGAATATTAAACAGGCAAAAAGGAAGTTAAGATAATTCTTTTTAGGCTGACAGCTGTGCTACTTTCACCCTGACCGTACAAAGTTCTCCTGTGGTTACCTTAGAGTATAACTTTAGATCTTGGCTAAATACTGTTAATGTATTTGTGTATATTATTTCTATATATGTACATGGGTTGTTATTCTGGGTTGTTCCACATTGCGATGAATTATAAGCAATAATAATATTTATGACACAAATTTGGCATACAATGAGCTGTCGTTTCTTTCTAAACTTGTATTGACACTATAAACATCATTAATCATTTAGATTCTTTGCTAATTAACATCTTACCAGCAAAGAGGGCAACGTTGGTTTGCTTGGCATCAAATGGGCACCGTGCCAAACCACTGACTTCTTCGCCATTATAATCCAAAGTATCCAACTGCATAAAATGAAGATAAATTATACCTTGGTGTTAGCATTGTTCTGTACAACAGCTGTGAAGCAATAACATTTTGTATGGCTATAATACAATTACTATTGATGTATTCAAGTGTTGTGCTTCTGTGACATTGCCATTACCCATTCCAAACTTTTAATATTGCAAAAGAAAAATGAACTGTGTCTTCTTGAAGTGATTTATTAATATTTTTGTCTTTCTGAATAAAACAATCATTTAGAGAAGGGACCTAAATGTGAAAGTTATAGCTCAGCCCTTCAGAAAGGAAGTTTTCATATAATTTGTGATGATGCTTTAGTCCTTTCTGGCCTTCGATTTTGGATGTTTTGGCTGACCTTGGTGTCCATTTTACTTTGTTTGAAATGCAGATGTACATTCAGAGCTGTTCTGTGAGCTCATCAAGATCTCACTTAATAGTGATATAAACATTTGTAGGCACTGGGTCTGTGTTTCTACTGAAACTGTTAATCACTTAGTCTGCAAAGTGCCAAGCTGTTGATGGATTGCTGGAAATTCAGAAGACATGTTGGGCTTATTTGGGCAAAAAGGGGATCAATTCTGTTGAATGGATTTATTTTAATTGACTTAAAGTCCGTCATTACTTACCCGATAATATCTGCATACAGGGTTGAAAGCATTTGTGCCACAAACAAAAACAGTATCGTCAGTTTTGGGGACAAAGACTTTGATAAAATTGTGGCATTCGTCCTAATGGAAAAATAAATGCAAAAGTGCATTAGATAGATACCGCATATCTGATTTAATCAGTTTATAGATGATATAGTCTGTCTCAGTCAAATACAGCATGGTTCAGATAAATGGATGTCTGTTCCAGGCAGAATATCAATGCATTATTCTCATTCATTCCAATTTCTATCAGCGCATCTATCTCATGCACACCAATATTTACATTAATCAATAGTTTTGTTAATGCAATATGTATGCTGCACTCCAGTATATAGAGATCCTGATCGAAGCACAGTGTCTGTGGTAAATCAGCTGTTCATTAGAGTATATTTGTATAATCAGGAAATAATTCATAAAACTTACTTTGTGCTTGCCCTTCATGGCACAGTTACTTCTGTCTTGCTGTCTTGATTTCCATGTTAGTTTCTATCAGAATTTAAAATGTAGAGTGCATATTTATATTTATTGTTGAAACTGTACTCATAGATCCACCAAAAATGTAATGGTTGCAACATTTTGTAACAGTGTTTCATAAATGGATTTAATTTTCAATATTTCTTAAGTGGTTATGTTGCAACCTACAAGCACAGATACAGCATGCAGCAAACATGTCAGTTTTACCACTGCACCATCACAACATGGCTGACAGGAAGTTGAAATATTTCAGCTGAATCTGGGTTGTGAGTTATCAGTACCGGATTCTGTCTCCCAAAACTATCTGCATTATAATTTGCGATGGTTTCCTTAAGTACACAAGAGTGAGCAGTTCCGAACTGACCATCAACTGGAGTGCTCTAGCAATTTACAAACTCAACAAAGTACTGGACAATCTCAAGGGCAATTAGGGATGGGCAATAAATGCCGGCCTCGCCAGCGACATCCCATGAACGAATATAAAAAAAATCTGCCACATAGCAACATCCTCAAATGGCCCAAACTGGCTGGTTCAATTGAATACTCATATCAGAACTGCTCTGTTAGCATTTCCTTGGGCGGACAGTAAAAGACAAACAGCAGAGTACAGAAAAGGATAGAAAAAAATGGCAGTGCACAACAAAAACATCCAGAAATGCTTCACAGAGGCATTTGGAATCAATGAATATCAAGCCAATGAAGGAAATATTGGGATGAGGGTGGCTAAAATCTTGGTCAGAGGTGGTTTTTGAGGAGAAGGAGATGGATAGGCAGAGGGCTTTAGGGAGTAAATTCCTGAGTGTGGGCTTACACAGTTAAAGGTACAGCCACTAAAAGTGGAGTGAAGGGGGAGCACAAGAGGCCAGAGTGTCTCTGTTTGTGGGTTTGGGGGGGGGAAAAAGAGAATTGTAGACCTGGAGGAGGTTGCAGAGATAGCGAGGGGTAAGTCCATAATTCAAAGATGAGAATATTAAATTTGAGGGATTGGGGGACTGGGAACCAATATAGGTCAGCAAGGGAAGAGTGACGTGTGAAGCAGGACTTGGTTCGGGATAGGAGACAAGTAACAGAGTTTTGGCTAAGGTGAAAATTATGGAGGATGGGATGCCGGCCAGGAGAGCATTGGAAGAGTCAAGTCTGGAGGTGACAAACAGCAGATGAGCTGAGACGGGACAGAGATGGGCAATGTTATGGAGCTGCCTTGTAGGTGGCCATTGTGATGGAAAGGATATGGGGTCAGGATGGCATTGATACAGAGTTTGTGGCAGGGGCCAAAGACAATGGCTTTGATCTTCCCAATGTTTAACTGGAGGAAATTGTGGCTCATCCAAGATGGGATGTTAGAGAAGCAGTCGGACAAAACCAAGGCAGTGGGGAGGTTGAGCGAGGTGGTGGAGAAATAGAACTGGGTGGCATCAGCATACATGTGGATGCTGATCCTATGTCTGCGGATGGTGTTGCCAAAGGGGCAGCGTGCAGACGAGGAAGAGGGGGGGGCCAAGGATGTATTGAGAAAGGATTTTAAAGGAGATGAGAGGGGTGGAACAAGGTGACGTGCTTAAAGGAGGAGAAGGTGTAAGAGGAGTAGGGGGAGAAACCAAGGTGTGACTTGGTGATAAGGGCCACACCACTACCACAGCAGATAATCAGAATAGTGTCTGTACAGCTAAACACGGTGCAGTCCAGACAACATTTAGTCCTACTGACCAAAGGGGATAATGTGGATGCAGCGTGGTGATATGAAAAGGGGAAGAAAATAGGAGGGGGACAACAAAAGCAAAAAGTTGACTTACTTTGCTAGAAATAATTTCTCCCCTTGGAGGATCATTTAAATTAATAGCATAGACTTGGTCCCTAGAAAACAAAATACAATTTAAGCACGTAAAAATGTTTGCTATATTATAATTCAAGAACTGAGGTAACCGTTCAAGCTTAAGCCTTTTCTTTCCTTTTTATATTTACTTTTGATGAGAATTACTGCTAGAGGATTTAAGTTTAATGTTTAAATTTGTGATTTAATACAAGTTGGTGAAGAATAGAAAAACCTAGATTAGATAAGTTACCTGCCAGCAATATATAGTATGTCTTCAATTTTCAGCATTAGCTGATAGTCCAATCTATGTAAAGACTCATTTCCTAAAAGCCGTCCTCTGAATATTGGATATTGTCTTGAATCTGTGAAAACAGATTTTGGTTACATCTTCACCCAAGATTACATAGCTGAGAAATCCATGCAAGACATGAACTTGGTGTACGTATCTAGTACAAACCATTTGTATGGATAATGCATTATATCGCGCTTTGATTATACTTGAACAAAACAAGCTGGGCCCATTAGTGATTAGATATCAAGTACTACATACACTAACATTTGTTTTCTAATTGATGATTGTCAGATAACCATATGGTGCTCGTTGTACTGATAAAAGTACTTCTTCAGAGTTCTTTCCTGCTCACTGACTCAGTTTTCCAAGTTTTACTTATTAATTATCTCTATTTACAGGGCTCTTTACTCCCTCCCCCATTGGATGGGAAATGCTGAGGCGACGTCCAGCGTGGTCAGGTTCACTTCAGTGCATTGGCTCTTCAGAAAAGGGTTTCTCTGTTTACCAATCTCAGAGATTGATTCTGTATTACCTTGGACATGGGAACAACAAATATGGCCTTCTCACAGGTCAGGTGCAAAAAAGATCATGTAGGTGTCAAACTAAACATGAAAGAAAGAACTGCTTGTATGAAAAATGGTTAAAGGGAGTACTGATTGGTGTAGGATATCTTCCCTTTTTTTTAAATTTAGGGGTGGGGGAAGCGGTGGGCAAGGGGCTGATAATCTTGCGTTTCTAAAGATATTTTGGCTTTCAGACTGGGACCCAGAAGGGCAGCAAGTGGTATTATTACGAGCTGTTACAAACATGCCCCCTCTATGCACATAACAGATTCTTTTTGCAGATACTAATAGGGGGGAAAACAGTGATTTCAGGTACAGGGTGTGAGTGCCCATTCTAATTCTACCCACTTCCCTTCTGAAGCCAATGCATAAACGACTTTGCAGCCATCCCTGAAAGGAGGAACAGAACGAACAGAAAATGGGTCAACTGATTTTTGTACTTACACCTGGTGTAACTTCACTGTCCATATGCACCACTTATGCTTCAAGACACATTTTTAATTTTTGTCTTAGGATGTAGAAGGCCACATTTATTGCTTAGTCCTAGCTGTACTGAGAAGGTGGTGATGGTGCTCCCACAATTGTGTTAGGTAGGGAATGCCAGGATTTTGATCCAACGACGATGAAGGAATGGTGATATATGTCTAATTCAGGAGGGGAACTTAGAGGTGACAGCATTCCAATGATATTGCTGTTCTTGTCCTCCACAGTGGTAGATGATGTCTAAGTAAGCTTGGTAGTTTGCTACAGCGCATCCTGTAGATGGTGTATTCTGCAGCCACAGTACACCAATGCTGGAGGGGGTGGATACAGAGTTCAGTGGTAGAGCCACCAATCAAGCAGACTGTTTTCTCTTGGATGGTGTTGAGCTTGCTAAGTGATCCATTGCACTAATGACTCGAGCCTTGTAGATGGCGGAGAGGGTTTGAGGTCAGGAGTTAAGCTGCTCATCACAGAGTATCCAGCCTCTGCCTGCTTTTGTAGCCACGGTGTTGACATGACTGGTCCAGTTGAAAAATAATGCTTTGAGAAATATTTTGGATTTGAAATTGATTAACCAGCACCATCTCAGTGAAGCTGATTCTGCCAATCACCATCCAACTTCTTTGTAGTGTCAGCTTGACACCTCACCTTTCAGTCAAAAGGTTGTGATTTCAAGCCCCACAATGGAATTGAGCATATAATATAGGCTGATATCAATGCAATACTGAGGGAGTGCTGCATCGTTGGAGGTACCATCTTTCAGATGAGATGTTAAACCAAGTCCCCAGCTGCTTGCTTAGATAGATGTAAAAAATACATGGCGCTATTTGAAGAAAAGCGAGAGTTCTCACCAAAGAAAGATTATTCCATCATTCATTTTCTGTTCATGGGCTCTTGCTGTCTGTGCAATGCTATGATTGGCACTTTCAATGTTTACCCATTGAGGGGAACTAAGGCTATGTGTTCCTGTTCATCTGCAGTCAACCCCCCCCCCATTATCTAAGCCTAAGAGGTCTGACTGATGCTGGGCAGCAACACATATCCTGAGTTCACTCACTGAGTAAAAATTAAAAATGCTGCTAGTGGCAATTGTAGCAAAATTAATTATTATTTCTTAATACGAATGGTAGCAGCAGAATGAATGTTCTTGATTCTGCAGTCCTTTTAAGACAATGTTCTAAATTATTAAAGGCAAAGTTCCATAGATTAAGATACATATGAGCTGTTATTTAATTTATTTTATATAACACAGATCAGATTTCAGGTGTCTTTCCAACTTGTACTGTTGTTATTTCATTGCCTAGAGCAGCTGGCCTGTTTGTTACGTTTTATGATTGAATGGTTTACCTTGTCAATGTGTGACTTTGGTACTGATTTTACTAATCCATGTCTGCATGTACACAGAAGAAAAAGTGACATTCCAAGAGGTACTTCACTTACGGTGGAATTCTATAGTGTTAATGGGTTCATCATCTTCAGGGAAGCTAACGGCTACTGTTGGGCAAGCCATCAATAGAAAGAGGGGCACTGCAAAGAAGGAATAATCTATGGAGAACTTCATCCTTGGCACTGAGTGTTTCTTTTCAAAATGGAAACTACCTGCAAAAAGAAAATAGAAAAACAAAAAAGAATTTTATAAGCTGTTAAATCATGCTGAAATCATTGGTGAAACAATGTCAGCACTATGTCCATCAGAGTTGTAACTCCCTCCACTTTCTTCTGGAACTCACTCAAAACAGTAATTTTTTCATCATGTTCGCTGTTGTTCCCACTGTTGATTTGTAGTTTTAAATCCAATACAATTTTAAAAAAAACTGTTAAATGATATTTGATGAAGAAGCCAAGTGATCCTATGTAATAATGAAATCCAAAGGCGTCTTTTATATCTAATGAGTTTTCTTTCTTGGTCAACATTTATCCCTCAACCAACATCACTAAGATTATCTGGTCATTTATCTCTTTGGGACCTTGCTGTATGCAGATTGGCTGCCACATTTCCTTGCAATACAACAGTGACTACACTTCAAAAGTACTTCACTGGCTGTGAAATGCTTTGGGACATCCTGAGGTTGTGAAAAGCAATATATAAATGCAAGTTGTTTCTTTCGTTGTTTTTATCATGTCAACAGCCGTTTGCCACTTGGCTTTGTCTTGTGCCAAAACGAACAGCCATGATATAAGCGCACCTTGTGATATATTATTGACTGACAAGCTTGTCTTTCATTAACTCACTGAAGGATATGCAAAGTTCATAACTTTGGGTATGTTTTAACAAAATGATTATGTGTACTATAGGATAGAAAATTGTTTTATTGATAAATATTTTTAATTGCTGAATACCAAAAAAGTCAAAGAACCCTGTGCTCAATGAATGTTCAGTACAAAAATCCCATGGGTGCAAAGCTCATTTGTGTTCTTCAGAAAAATTCCTTCTACCTTCAAGTCATAGGCTAACTTTGAACAGCAATCAATTTTTCTCATTGACCTGCTTCAAATTTACTGTTCCTAGAACCAAACTTCTATGGCACATCTGGAGTTAACCACTGAAAATTTGTAAACTTTTCATTGATTCCAGATTTGCTGCAGATTAGAAATTTTCCTCCCTTAGAGGTGGTTTAGCCTTGCAGCAAGTCCCTTGTAGAGTCAACATTATTCAAACATGTATTCAAAGTGACTGAGTTTGTTTTTATTGCACTCAGCACATATAAAAACAGCATGTCATTACCATGCTGACATGGTGCAACTGCAGTGGCATCATGTTTGGGCTGGTGCTTCATATTGAGCTTAGTTGTTCTATAAAAGGGGTAGATATCAGATTCAACAGAAACAAAAGTAGAAATATATAGAATGACTCAATTCCCATCCCCCCACTGGAATACAGATCGAGTTGCTTTTCATTACCAGTGGTATTGAATTTTACAATTATTTACTGAACAATACCATGAGCAGTGCTCACCAATGCTGCATGCTTTCATGTTACGATTTTCTCCATTCCTTTCCTGAGGACACTGGCATATGCTGGGCTCTGGTTTCATAGGTGCCAGCTGGCACCTTGCTCAAGAGCCTGTTCTTCCTCGTTGCAAAACTGTTCCAACAATTTGGGGTTGGGGGGGGGGAGGGGCTTGGGCATCACAGCTTAACCAAATTGTGTCTCCACATGTCCACCAGCGGACAATGGATAGAAACGGGAACACTGGTTGGTTTTTCTGCTTCTGAGCCTGAAGCTGCGGAGACCAATTGTAATTCTGCCTCCACTACCCCAACGAACCGCACAGAACATGGATGATCTTAGTCTGTATTGCTCAGTAACACAGCATGCAGTACAATTACCTATTGAGCTTCCACTGGCAGCTGTAGTGGCAAATATAAATGACAAATGGATTCCTAATTGATGATCGCCATAACGAAAGCAAGAAAATTAAGCAATAATTAACAGTCGATTATTTGGACAAACCTCCAATATTACATAACAAAATAAATTATAAGCTTACATATTTATCATTTAGTTCGGAAAATGCTACAGAAATCTGTAAAATTACAATACTGTTTAGTTTCTTCATTTAATTTTCATTACCAATTGTATAAAGCAATACAATATTTCCCTGTTCGCCACTAGTTTTCTTTAGGCAATAATCAGAACTGCATATTGAATTGTGAAGCGATATGTTTAAAACAAAGCCACTTACCACTTTCCATTCTACAGCTGAATATGACAATAATTTAGTGTGCACCTTCTGTTACTATGAAGACTAACTTGATATCAGAGGAGGTAGTCTAGATTCAGTAGCAGCCGTCTGGTGCAGACAATTTCAAAATGTAACATTTGCTAATTTATGTTCCCTTGAATTTTGATTTTTATTGTATGGATTCTGCTATAGTTTGAATTGTAAAAGCCTTTAGCTGTTGCTAATGAGACTTGGTGCATCATAAGCTTGAATGAAATAACAAAGAAAAAATAACATGGTTTTGATATCACTGTTCAAAAGATCATCCAAGCTTGTAAAAGGCCAATTTACCATTTTTGATCAATGTCAAAACAAAATTTGTTCTGTTAGCAACATGTTGAAAACACAGCACTGCTAATAATAACAAAAAATTATTGGCTTCTGGGTTTGCCTGTTCCAGATCATGAAAATAACAAAAGGGCTATGATCAGTACCATACCAGAGGAAGTCTCTCGGTCTGTACACTGCTGATAAAGTGCATGAAAGTCTGGTAATGTTAATTGATGCAAACACTCACAGGTCATTAGAATTGCTTTTCTTAACCTTTGTAACTTTCAAGGTTACCGTTACTTTATGTTTGAGTGGTTCCTGTCATCAGTTTACCCTACACACGCAGTGAGGATGCACAAAGGCAACACCAAAATGGGGGATTGCATTATTTCTCCTTGGACGCACAGAGGCACAGCCACCTTCTCTAGTCAAATTACTTGCAGTTCTTGTACAATATTGAGGTGTTATCAAAAAATATATATCATGGATATATGGGTGTTATATAGCTCGTGGAAAATTTCAAGACAGTATAATTATATTCGTGATGCCTTTAAAAATTTGTAGAGATTACAATTACGTGCATTGAATAATGCGTAAAGCCAACGTATCTACAGAATAACAAACATGGCTAATTAGTGTTCCAGCTGCTTCCCTCTTGTCAGACTTTGATGTACAGTACTATTTAATTTTTAAACTTGCAGTTTATGATTATGAAATAAGTTACAATTAAGATATGAGAAAACTTAGGTGAATATTCAAGCTGTAGGGACCATCTCCTTAAGTCAACTGCTTCATGCACCAGTTTGCTGGTATTACCCCCAAGTGTGCAATTCCTCTGAGGTTTAAAAAGGGCCAAATTAAATGCAGGCTGCATTTCAGTCTCGCTAATCTGTTAGAATGGTGACAAAGTACGTTAGTTTTTGCCTCAAGATTAAGCATTTCACTTATGTTTTTTGCGCTTTGGTGGTTGAATTACTTTTTTTTAAAAAAAATTTGGTTAACGTTGGTTAGGCCTCAGCTAGAGTATTGTGTTCAATTCTGAGCACCACACTTCAGGAAGGATGCCAAGGCCTTAGAGAGGGTGCAAAAAGAGATTTATTACAATGGTACCAGGGATAAGGGGCTTCAATTATGTGGAGAGACTGAGGAAGCTAGGGTTGTTCTCCTGAGAACAGAGAAGGTTAAGGGGAGACTTGAAATCAAAATCATGAACGGTTTTTATAGAGTAAATAAGGAGAAACTGTTTCCAGTGGCAGAAGGGTTGGTAACCAGAGGACACAGATTTAAGGTGATCGGCAAAAGAGCCAGAGGCGACATGAGAAAACATATTTTTTACGCAGTGAGTTGTAATGATCTGGAATGCACTGCCTGAAAGGGTAGTGGAAGCAGATTCAATAGTAACTTTCAAAGGGGAATTGGACAAATACTTGAAGGGAAAGTATTTACAGGGCTATGGGGAAAGAGCAGGGGAATGGGATTAACTGGATAGCTGGCACATGATGGGCCGAAAGGTTGTGTTGTACCTACGATGATACCGTGATAAATACCGGATTTGAATGTAAACGAAAAGGTGATGTTTCAAGCTTGCTTGGTTTATATTGAAAGTATCTTAGCTGTGGTACAGCTGGAATTATATTGTTAAGGAGCCCCATCACCCTTTGTATTGGTGTGTACTAAACTGCAGATCCAAAAAGACCCTTGATCTACAACTCCAGCTCTGTTTTATGGGGTGACTCATAATATAAAACTGGGTCAGGCAAATAAATGAAGCTGCTTAAACTTGCCTGGGCTGTTTAAGCCAAGTCCCTTGAGTCAGGTTCAGATTCTTCAGTTAACTCTTAACGCTGTTGAATAATTGGGAGCCCACATATGATGAGCAGAGTTACATTGCAGCTTGTTTTTAAAACAGATTTACAAACCACTCTGGAAACATAACCAAACCAATTTTGAAAAGGTTTAAGAAGAAATATTTTAACTACGTGTCAATTTTTCAGATATGTCATTGAAAAATAGGTAGGCCAAAAAAACACCTAATTTAGGAAGACTTTGGACAACATTTTAGGCTAATTTACTACCTGTAGTAAAAGTATGGGCAACAAGGAAAAATAAGTAGTAAAACTTTCTGCTTCTGGCTGTTGCAGATTTATTGGTGAACAGTGATGTTCAAAAAACAGATTGTGAATATGATAAATCCTCAACCATCTGGTGATAGAATTACACGTAAAAATTTGGCAACTATTTCCTCTTTGCTTCTGCCATAAGTTTCAAAGTTCTGTGGCCCTATCATTTAAATGAATTTATTTCCAGACTATTCACTAAACCAGTGAGGCTTTGAAGATTAACTGTGAATTTGCTTTATCTGTGGCTTGATTGGTAATGTCTGAAAATGCAGCCTTTACATTGAGTACGTGCATAAGGGAGTTGTCTTGAGGAGTGTAAGTACGTGTTTTTACAGTCAACTTTGGCACATAAACCTTTTACCCAGTATGTACTTGTTGAAAACCTGTGCAGATGGGCATGTTCAATGTTAATCCATAACTAAAACATTTCAATGACATTTTTCAATCATATCCAGAAAATGAAATCAAATATTTTTCATTTTTTCCAGCAGCAGTGTCATAAAATTATGCAGTCATGAGGGTTTAAATAAGGGCTCCAAGCTATAATGCAAATGAATCAATCGATCTATCTACCTATTTTGTGTATAGTGCATATCATATTTTAAATCTGATCATCACACTTCAATGTTTGGCACTAAATTACCAGGATCTGTTATTAACCATGCTGATTTGCCGAAATATCAAGAGAGCTAGACAGAAGTATCACTATTCAGTCACCCAGTTAACCAATTTCTTTCAAACTCAAAAGACTCAACTTTTTTTTTGAGACGTGGTTTCAATGGTCATATTGATTTTTAACCAAACTGAGTATGTCCCTGTATAACTAACATTTTTATACAAGTATAAAAATGTACAAAGTGAAGTCTGGACAGAAAACGTACTAAACTTGTCCATAAAGTCTGTCACTCTATATTAGAAATGGCTTCAAAAGATTCAAATTTGGTATGATAGCCTAATCGTTATGGTATCGGACTGGCAACCCAGAGATGCCATCATGGCAAGTTGTGAATTGCATTCAATAAATCTGGTAATTTGTGGGGTCAAACTAGGAAAATAAGTATAAAAGTTGCCAGACTGTCACAAAAACCCAGCTGGATCACTAATGTCCTTCAAAGAAGGGAACCTGCCACTTCTACCTGGTCTGGCGTATACGTGACTCTAGTCCTGCACTATGTGGTTGACTTTTAATGCCCTAGGGGCAACTAGGGATGGACAATATCTTGCCAGAGTCACCCACATCCCAAGAACAAACAAAAGTTAATTCTGGACAGAAAATAAACACCAAGCTTACCCATAAAGTCAGCTATTCCATATTGGAAATGGCTTCAATAAGTTTCCCCACGCAGTCTATCCCTCTCTCTCTTGGGCCTGGGACTTCAATTCTTTTGTGTTCCCTAGTCTGTTTTGTGTGTCTCTGGCTTACCAAATAGAATGCATCAGTGCCAATCTGCGCAGGGTTTATGGGAAGACATGACATGCTCTGTTAATGGCCAATCTTGCTGTCAATCATTAACAAAAAATTCTTGTTGCTTTAAAGACACATTCCAATTTTTGGATTGGACAAACAAAAGATTATTCTCCAGATACATCCGATTGGAAATCGAATTCAAGAGAAAAAAGTGCTGTCACAGTTTGCTGTGTCCTCAGTATTTCAAGATTCAGTGGCTTTAATTGAAAAACTTTGAACTCAGCTCCCAGGCTGTGCTCTGCTCCCCAGTCACTCCCAATGTGCTGTGCTTCCTGACACTGCCTCTCCAAATGTGCTCTACTCCCTAGCAACCCCGCCCACTGTACTCCACTCCCTGGCTCTCCCCCACTTTGCTCCACTCCCTGTACCGTACGCTACTGCCTGACCCAGAATGGGACCATGTTAAATATCACAAACGCACTCCAGACTATCCAGTGGAAAACTGGCCATTATTTTTTGCTTGTTTGCAATTCTTTTGCACAGCTTTGTGCTATTTAAAAACTAATCATAAGGCTCAAAAGTTTTAAAATGTGGCCACATGTTTAACCACAAATAAAATTTGTGGACTGTGACTCATTTATAGTATTAAATCAATAACTCCAGTCTCTGTACAAAAAAGTTTTACAACGATTACCCATGGCCATCTCTGTGTCAATATCTGGTGAACTTTCAATCTAAAATTGGGATATGCCAGGTTCAGCCAGTGATTGCACAATGACAAAACTGGTCTGCAGGTGTGACCATTGAACTGGATCACTGCAAGCCAAGGCCAACCAAACAAAAGGCACTTCATGTTCTGGATGTTAACTTTAGTTACTATAGCCGGACAATACAGCCAGTGGTGTGGAAGAAACAAATAACTGTAGCCAGCTGTGCTGTTCACAGTCAGATGATCTCTATGTGTGGCACAAAATGATTACGGAGCCAGTAGCCTGTTGTGGGCAAGGACAGAATGATGGATGATCTACACACAGTGTCCGACTGCACAGAATGGTAGAAGTTCACTTTATGTCTGTTAAAATGCGTATCTTAGTTAACAAAAAAAAGTAGAGAAAGTAAGTTGAACAAATCACACTGGAAATGTAATGGGCACCATTCAGATTAAAATTTGACTTTGTTTTGTTTTTTTTAAAATATTGACTTTGTGCGTAAATATGACAATTTACTGACAGAAGTGAAATCATTTCAGCGAAGTTGCTTGAAGCATTTAGACCAAAATATTTTTCTTGTATTAGCAACCCTCTGGTCCATTCATCCTGAACTACTGACAGTTGAATGTAGTACATACTGTCACAGAAGGGAGTGTTAATAGGTCAGTAGTGCAGAAAATGGTCAACTTGAACTAAAACCTCCATTTTGTAGGGGGTTGAATTTTAATCAATGTATTCTTTGGGTGATATATTAGTTATATTTCAAAACAGTGCAAAAATGCTATTAAATATCTCTGCACTTGAAAAAATATTGAGTTCATTTTTGCTTTGCAACTAAGAACTGCTAAACAAAATTGAGAACGTGGCTTCAATCTCATGCAATCTACATTATTTTGAAGTACAGGATTTGGCAATCGCCACTTTAATACTGTGTATGAGTGAACCTCGCATTGCATATTTTCTTTACATTAAATATATATCATTTTTTGTACTAATTTATTTGAAAGTTGAAGATGCAAAAATTCTAGTAACTCAATTTCACAAGCATAGATCAGATGAAGAGTAGATGATATCGTGAATCATCGCTGTGGTTTTAATGTGCTTATCTGCCAGTTAATTTACTATGGGCTTAAGAATCTCTAGACCTTGTTTGACTCCCAAAATATAAAATGATTCCTTGTGCAAGTAATTTATCTCCATGTCCCTTGCCCTGCCTAAGGAGCCAAACAATGCTACTAATAATAAATGTCAGCAACTGTTAGTGAACAATGAAAGGGCATTCGTTACCAATCGAACGGAACAAACATCAGTTTCTCTGTCCTTTCTAAGGAGCATCATATTACTGCCAAAATTCAATTACTGTACTAATAAAGTAAGCAAAAAAACATCAAATTCACTTATCGAAGTTTTAATGGCTTTTACCTGTAATGGAATTGTGATCTAAAGGGGAAAAATACATACAACCGGCTAGATTTTCCATTGGGCAGGTGGTGAAAGCTTGTTGGTGACATATCTAGTTGCTTGCCACAACAGGTGTTTTCCATTGCTGGCTCTGGTCTAAATTACAATATGAACACTTTTGTAGAGTTACACTCCACTGGCTTTTAGGTCAGAATTATAGTAAGTGAGGGTTAAAAATTCCAGTTCAGGACTTGAATTGGGGCCAGTTCAAATTAGAGTTCTTGTTTTTCCTCAACCAGCAACTATTCCTCCCCTCTTCCCCAAATGTTGCTTCAGCACACATGGAAGAGGAGAGTTAAAGACTCGACTTCATTCATCCCCAGAGGAAGACAAGGTACAGCACTCCAGTAAGCCTAAATGGGTAGATATATTTGTTCTATCTTTGTAAAGGAGAGAACAATGAGGAAAGATTAGAGAAGCTTAAGTTCTATAGTCAGCGCGGGAAAAAAAGGTAATGGGTAACCTGAACAAGGTAAACGAGGCATGAATATCGATAAGGTGAGGCCAAACCATTACTCAAGGTAAGTCAAGCCAGTAGGACTATAGAACTTAAATTAGTGACAAGTAATGCATTATCACTGGCAAGTGCTATTGGGGAAAATGTGTCTGGTGGGTGCTGCAGGCACCAGGTAAAATACATGATAAAATTTATGGGTTTCGTTGGAAAATGTAATCTTAAGATCTCAACAACAAACGTCTATGGTCTGCTTTAAATTTACTTTCCCTTCCCTTCGGAAGAAAGAATTATGGACTTGCAGACCAATTTAAACTGATTTTCTGTTCCAAAAAGTGTGGCCTATGTGCGAGCTAGTGTGACATTGTGTTTTTGGTGGAAGTAGTCCATCATGCTGATAGGATTGAGATTGAAATATACAAGATTAATTTTAAAAGCACTTTGTTGCACTGCACTTCCTAGCAGTTGATTTCTGACTGGCAGAGTCATCGGCCATTTCCTCTCCCGAGAAGGAGATGGTGTGTGGGACAAGTCTAACCTAAAAGGAGAAAAGACTGGGGGGGAGGGGGGGAGGGGGGGGGGGGGGAAAGAGTAGAAATAATCAGAAAATCCTAAATATGAACCTAATTTGGACACCTTTCAATGAAAATACTACATGGCAGGCTATGTTTGTAGTATTAGAAGGATATATCAATTTGTGAAAGTTCAGTGGTTTTGATAAAACTTGCAGGTTTCATTTTACCATTTCAACCAACACTTTCTAAGATAGCGTGAGTTACTCATTTTTTGAAAAGATTTTATGTCTATAGTGCATATATACACAAGCTTACAGTTTGTAAACAATTGCCATTTTACCAAAGGGAGATTACAACCAATTGTAAATTGCATTTCTATTGTCTATCAGGAAGGAAAAGCTTTCAGTACTTGAATTTGCAGAGAATATTTCACTATACACTTCTTTCCAGCAAGTAACCTAGTACTAATGCCATTTTCTAAAGAGAACGATGTTGCTCAGAATGTGCTGTCATTCATGATGTTGACTTGGTTATATACAGAACTTAATTGATTGGATCAGACATATAATGCTGAGGAAATGGATGGCTTTGATGTCATGAATAAAGCAGAATCGTCCTACAAAGCAAATGTAATATCTTGGTCTCCTGTTGAGCTTCCTGTGAACTAGGCAATTCAATAACAAATTAAAAGCTTTAAAGATTCTACGCAGAAATTCTTTTGCAAGATTCAACAAATGCACAAGCAAATTTTTAATAAAGAACTGAAAAATGGATTGTTTTCTTCATAAGCTAATCAGTAATCTCCCATTGAAAACTTAATTTTTCATTTCTATCTCTCTCCAAAGATTAACTACCTGTATGCACATTATCATTCTCTATTGGAAGAGCAGAGCAATATATTGTGTGCAGATATCTTCATAGATATTTTCAAAATTGTTCCTATCTGGATTTTTTCAGAAAACAAATTTGAGAAAAATCTCTCCTCTCCTTTCTTCCTGCAGCAATTTCCCTCACCTCGCCGGACTATTTGGCTATCATTTTTGAGATTCGCCTCCTTGAGGAAGCCTAAGTTTAAATTCCACTTGGGACTTGGATTTCAACTTTGTTCTCACTCTGAAGAGGCATACAGTTCATCATGCTCAATATTAATATCGCATCCAATCAGCAACTTTCCCATTTGTCATTGCTGTGTGACAAAGGAGCACACAACGCAGCAGGTTGAGTTTGCAGATATATATCAGTCGTGCCATGAAGAGGAAAATGAGCCCAGCCTGTAAAACACATTTGTTCCATTACTTTTAGGTACCTACAAATTGTTTTTATTTTGCCCCTAAACTTGATTCAACACTAAAAAGATTTAAAAATATAATATATATTTATTCAATTAATGATAAGCAAGGATCTGCATGAGGTAATGTAGTTCACTTGTGCAAGCCTTGACCTGTGCAGGATATGACCATTACATGGGATTGTGTGCATTTGTAAGTTAGAGGTGTGTTGCATATGGGTATGGAGCAATCGGAAGACCTAAATAAACATTCCTTTTTGATGTGCTGAAACAAATTATTTCTGCACAAGTAATAGCTGCATCAAAGCATGTGTTAACTTATGGCTGGCTCATTCTAGTACCTGGCAATGTAGGTGAAGGGGAAGATGAGGTGTATATAGGGGACAGTTCACTTATTAGCATAAACACAAAATGTGCTCCAAGTTGCAACTTTTGCAAAACAAAAGCATTGGGATTAAAGAGCAATAAATTTGTGCTCTATTTTCATGGGGGATGGGTATATTTTGTAGTTCCTCCACCCTTCCTGTTGTTTTTGCTGGATTTCAGCTCATCTGCTGCTGAAACCCTCATCCATGCCTTTGTTACCTCCAGGCTTGACTAATCCAATGCTCTCCTGGCCAGCCTTCCACTTTGCACCCTCTGGAAACACGAGCTCATCCAAAATGCTGCTGCTCATATCCTAACTCGCACCAAGTCTTGTTCACCCATCACCCCAGTGCTCACTGACTTACATTGGCTCCTGGTCCGGCAGGTCCTTGATTTTAAAATTCTCATCCTTGTTTTCAAATCTCTCCATCAGTCCCTTCCTATTTCTGTAACCTCCTCCAGCCCTGCAACCCTCCGAGATCTCTGCGCTCCTCCAACTCTGGCCTCTTACGCATCTCTGACTTTCATCGCTTCATCGTTGGCAGCCGTACCTTCAGCTGCCTAGGCCCTGGAATTGAATCCCTAAACCTCTCAAGCTCTCCACCTCTCTCCTCCTTTAAGATGCTCCTTAAAACCTACATTTTTGACCAAGTTTTTGGTCATCTGTCCTAATAATTCCTTGTGACTTGGTATCAAATTTTGTTTGCGAACACTCTTTGGAACGTTTTATTATGTTAAAAGGTGCTATATAAATGCAAGTTGTTTGATGCAATAGTACACATGTTCAAATTGAAAAGGATAATTGATGTATATTTTATCTGTGTTCTTTTTCCACTAAAAGTGATAAAATGATATACTCCCACAACTGCAGAATCAATGATTTGTCACATCACTGTTATTAAGTGAATTACAATGGGTACATTATAATTTTAAAAAAAATATTCCTTTAAGTGCTCTAGAGATTACTAGTTGAATCAAAAGCCTGATTGCCTTTTTGACTATTCTGTTTTCATTCAGTACTTATGAATAGTGTAAGAGCTTTAAATCCTTTTCTAATTGCAGTAGGAGGTTGTATTTTGTCACTTTTACTGAGATGTATCTTACTAGATGTTGAAAAATTTATAATTCCCATCCACAAACAGTTATTTGATAGACGTGTAAAAGTTCAATAAGGCTCCAACTCTGTCAATTATCTTTATTGTTGTAAATGGGTATATTTTCTTCTACATAATTCATGTCAGTATCAAATATAGTTCTCCCTATATCCAAGGATATTGCTAGTTGTGAATACTAGAAGGCTCATAATGTTACATGCCTTGCAACTATTCAAGGTAATGCTAGCTGGATGAATGGATGCATTTTTTCATCCTGCCCTTCAATCAGTTCAACCATTTAAACACGGAGGGTGAACAAAAGTTCATTTGAATTACTAGTCTGGGCAAGCTAACTGAATGAGCACTAGGACCTTGGAGGACATACTTATTGTATTGCCTTGCTAGAAAATCCCATTTCATAAGTCTTGTGCTTCCTTTCCAAAGAACCCTATACACCAGGAGGCATGAGTCAATGTATGACATCCCAAACATGAAAAGAAATCAACATTTCAGAACGGTAGTCGAACTGTTAATTGTGCTGACTAAAAGTGCAAACAATGTAAATATATACAAGTTATTTTTGAAAACTTAAGTGCCTCAAATCTAAACCTTTGGTCACTTTGATCACAAACTGGATTAACTTCACAAACCAATATTGAATCACCATTTACCATAACAAGCACTTAGTTTAGTGAATGCACAAATTGTAAAATAAACCGATCTTTTATTTGAGCACTTATGGTATGCCATTGGTACTATTTATTAGGTACATGAAACAATAGATTTACATCTTTTATTGTAATAGTGCAGTGCACCAGCTGATGTGAAATGTGGGTCTACGAATGTGTCAATGGGTTAAATTGGTCTTAGAACCAGTTCCCGTATTGAGTCTATACGCATGGGCTCCCTGCACTTTACAGTGCAACTGGTACCCGGTTAAAATGTAGAAGAAGGAGCACAGTACACAAAGGAACAATCATCCTAAATAGAAATCGTGGAGAAAAGCAGTGTAACTGCTCTATTTAAAAAGAGCAATCACTCGTACCTGTGACCCAACAAATAACAATTTTATTATTTCTGAAGCTTCTCAATTTAATATTGAATCCTATTAGGATATTAAGTTTTTAAAAATGTGTTTAAAAGGCAGTTTTTAAAAATAACTTTAAGGGTATGCTAAGCCCGTAGCCAATTTCTGTAGAAGTTTTACCCTATTTCACAAATGTACACACCTTGTACTTTTTAGCATCTGAAAAGATGCTTGCCAGGTTCTTTCATTGTAGCAGGACTTTTCCATCCAGAGCTTCAGGTTCATAGAATCCATTGTTCGCTTTCACAACTGCTTTTCATCATTTCTTCAGTCTCCTCCTCCTCCACAAGTCTGTAGGGCAGGTCATTACTGTTTTGATCCAGCTGCAGTTTGGAAAACCGTGCACTGTGCTGTCAAAAGGGCCCCCTTGCCCACTGTCCTAGAAACCTGACTGGAGTCCTCAGGCCCAACTAAAAGCTTTCTGATCTTCAAAGCTCAGGAGTGATCAAATGTCAGCCTCCCCTCCCCCCAAAGTACCTCCCCATCCCCCTCTCAGGAAAAAAAAACACACACTATACCTCTGAAAACAAACAAGGTTCTATGCTCAAGCGTTCAGTGCAACTTCTAAATGACGCTTGTCTGCAAAACATTCGAGTTTCATCTTGTAAATGCACGCACACAGTCTACACAGATTGATTTCCTTTTAATCTTGTCAGAAAACACAAGGACAACCCATCCTGTTAAAGGCAGTGAGTAAAAATAGCACTTCTAGGTGCTATTTCTGCACCTCACTTGACAGCCTTTTCTGCATACACTTTAACTACCTCTCCATTTGCCGAAGCGTACTAGTTGCGTGCAAAACAGTATTTTTTTTTTGCAACTCACATACGAAGGTATTTCATACAATAATTGCAGTAAGTGTTAACACCTTACCTCATATGCCAACCAAATAGCTCAAAAGTTGTTATCCTGCCTGTAAACTATCCGAACGGCAAAGCTCAAAACTCTCAACTCCTTCAAGTCAGAGACACGCCAGCAGAAAAACAAACTGATGCACGGCAAATGGTGTAATTTGATCCATCTGAAGTCAATCCATCAAGAGAGCAGCAGGCTGCCTACCAATAAGCCTGCATCAGCCAGGGGTCCCACCCCCCTAGCCCATTCTCCAGCACTGGATTTAAAGCTCAAGATGTAAGTTTTTGTCTGGTGTCTTTCCCTGGCTGCCGTCAGTGGGGCCTCCTGCTCTCAGTGACCCTTTTGTGGCCCCAACCTCAAATAAGCTCGCTGTAAAACCTTTAACAGAGTTGTATTTTGTAGGGCTGGAGTGAGCTGGTCACAAGTAAAAGGTCCACTTTTGTTAAATGCTAACTCCAGAATCAGGACTGATTATTGCTGTCAAGAAATGCAAATTGCGTCTTGTCATAATTGGATCGCGGTCACTATTCTGCATTGCTTAGTGTGTTGTTTACTTAAATGAATAACAACCCTGTTTCTATATTTTCCCCCTCTTGGACATATTCAATACTGCCAAGAACAGCAAGCGGAACACTGGTTAGTTTTCAGGCTAGCTCATAAGCCATAAGGTTTCCTAACTAAAGCATCAACCCAAATTCCAGCAGAGCTTTTAGTAATAAATCTTTCTTCTAAGCGACCATGCATTACTTAGCGCTCAGCATTGCTAGTTTTTTTTCCAAAAAAATACTGTATTTCCAAAAAAAAACCCATAACTTTTCTGAATATTAGCATGTAGATATAACTAGCTGGTAAAATTTCGTATTAGAAGCAGGATGAGGGATGGAGTCTGGTGCAAATGTCACAGCTTGAGACAGCCCACTACACTGCTGAGGTTTCTAGTTTCCTATGTCCCATTTGTTTCACAGACACACAGACTCAAAGCCATTAGAGTTGGCAGTAACCTTCCTGCATTGGCAGCACTCTCTGTCTTAATCAGTTCACAAGCCACGGATGGTTTCAAAATCATTTTTTCTAAATGGATTTCTAATGTTTTCACATATTTCAACAGCCACCATACTTTGCATGCAAAGAGTGTTCTGGGTAGGCTCTCTTGTTATTGCACGCTATACAATGACTAATTTTAAGTAAGTAATTTTATTATGGAAGTCAGCTGATATAATTTCCTTTGTTAATTATTTAAAGGCAATATGTTCAATAAGTGGTGCATATATTCCTTTCTAGAAATGTCAGTCAGCTAGCAATTATGTGGCAACTGTACGATGAAAATGAACCACAATAAAGATGTATTGAAGGGTTTGTCGTGCCTTCAAAAATCATCACTGATTAGTCTAAAACAAGCATTGCTGACTTAAAGCAACAAAAATAAGGGACTAGGGAGGTTACATTTACTTAAAATGATTCCTAAATCAATAATAGGTAAGTGTATTAAATTAGCTGGTATAGCACAAAAAGCAGCCTTAATAGGTTTGAAACAACTATATTCACATGTCATATGAGTTACATAATGACATACAACAGATATTATTCTGAACGACATATTTCTGGGCTTCAATTTTTTTTCCTTTGCAGATACTATTTTTTACATTGCTGCGTGCTCATGTTGAACATAACAGATATTGTACATTCGTTATCTACTTACTAGGATTATATACTTGAGAAGTCAAGAGAAAATATGCTGTGGTGTAAGACAGAAATTGGTTTTATGTTTATAATGGTGGTGTAGAACTGCTCAAAAAGGTTAGATTGCAATATTTCTGGAATATTACGTGCTGACAGTGGCCCTGTTAGATGAATGACAAAAGCACAATCGGGGAGTATAAAACCTCCTACCTGCTCACATCTAAGAAAATGGAGACACTCCCCAGCTTTCTGAGAGCGTGATTTTTAGACTCAAAGGGGATTATAAAAATAAAAGGAAATTTCTTAAAATGACGACTGGTGGATCAGAGCAGCAATAAATATAATTGTCATGGTCTGTGAGAATGATAATTTGGATCATGTCACCGAAGAAGCAATGTGTAGCTTGTGCACCATTTGCAATTCCAGTGCAACACTAATCACACTGCTCCACGCAGCCAACTGCAGGCAGATAACCTTCTGTTCTTTGGTGACCACACCTTACTGGAGAGGAAAAACACTTCCCTTTGTCTGACTAATCTCAACTTGCTTCTTCTGATTTCCAGATTTTGTTCTTTTATAAAATCTTTGACATCTCTTTCTCCATTGTTTGGTTTCACATTCTTCTTCTTTCCACTTCTAATTTTCCTTTGCCTTCCTTGTTTTGTTTAATTTTTTTTTTCTTGGTGTCTCATTTAACTTCATTCTGCTGTTATACTTCATAGAATCTTACAGCACAGGAGGCTGCCATTCGGGCTATCGTGCCTGTGCTGGCTCTTTGAAAGCACGATCCAATTTATACCACAGCTTTGCCTCCATAACCCTGCAAATTAGTCCTCTTCAAGCACATGTCCAATTGCCTTTTGAAAGTTCCTATGAAATCTACTTCCACCACCCTTTCAGGCAGTGCATTCCAGATCTTAACCCTTTGTGTGAAAAAAAATCTCATTTCTCCTCTAGTTCTTTTGCCAATTATTTTAAATCTATGACCTCTGGTTACTGACCCATCTGCCAGAGGAAACAGTTTCTCCTTACTTGCTCTATCAAAGCCCCTCGTGATTTTGAACACCTCTATTAAATCTCCCTTTAACCTTCTCAGCTCTAAGAACAATCCCAGCTTCTCCAATCTCTCCATATAACTGAAGTCCCTCATCCCTGGTATCATGCTGGAAAACCTCCTCTGTACCCTCTCCAAGGCCTTGACATCCTTCCTAAAGTGTGGTGCCTAGAATTGTACACAATACTCCAGCTGAGGCCTAGCCAGTGATTTGTAAAGGCGTTTGATAAAGTGCTGCATAATAGGATTGTCATCAAGATTGAAGCCCATGGAATAAAAGTGGCAGCAGCAGCATGGATACAGAATTGGCTAAGTAACAGGAAACAGAGAGTAGTGGTGAACGGTTGTTTTTTGGACTGGAGGGAGGTGTACAGTGGTGTTCCCCAGGGGTCTGTACAAGGACCACTGCTTTTCTTGATATATATTAGTGACTTGGACTTGGGTGTACAGAGCACAATTTCCAAATTTGCAGATGACACAAAACTTGGAAGTGTAGTGAACAGTGAGGAGGATAGTGATAGATTTCACGAGGATATAGACAGGCTGGTAGCACGGGCAGACACGTGGCAGATAAAATTTAACACAGAAAAAATGCAAAATGATACATTTCGGTAGGAAGAATGAGGAGAGGCAGTATAAACTAAAGGGCACAATTCTAAAAGGGGTACAGGAACAGAGACACCTGGGGCTACATGTACACAAATCATCGAAGGTGGTAGGTTGAGAAAGCGGTTTAAAAAAAGCATACGGGATCACAAATAGAGGTATAGAGTACAAAAGCAAGGAAGTCATGATGAACCTTATAAAACACTGGTTCAACCACAATTGGAGTAGTGTGTCCAGTTCTGGGCACCGCACTTTAGGAAGGATGTGAAGGCCTTATAAAGGGCGCAGAATAGATTTACTGGAATGATTCCAGGGATGAAGGACTTTAGTTACGTGGATAGACTGGAGAAGCTGGGGTTGTTCTCCTTGGAACAGAGACGGTTGCGAGGAGATTTGATAGAGGTATTCAAAATCATGAAGGGTCTAAACAGAGTAGATAGAGAGAAACTGTTCCCACTGGTGGAAGGGTCAAGAACCAGAGGACATAGATTTAAGGTGATTGGCAAAAGAACCAAAGGTGACATGAGGAAAAAACTTGGTTTTTTTTACACACCGGTACCGAGTGGTTAGGATCTGGAATGCACTGCCAAAGGGTGTGGTGGAGGCAGATTCAATCATGACCTTCAAAAGGGAACGGGATAAATACTTGAAAGGAAAAAAATTGCAGGGCTACAGGGATAGGGCGGGGGAGTGGGACTAGCTGGATTGTTCTTGCATAGAGCCGACACGGACTCGATGGACTGAATGGCCTCCTTCCGTGCTGTAACCATTTTATGATTCTATGATTTTAGCTTGATTTCCTTTTGGCTTTCCTCTCTTCCTTCATGTTTATTTACCTATACAACTGGCCATCTTTAATATCTATTCCTGTTTGGTTTTCCATTCCTATTTAACTCTTCTCCCATTTTAAAAACTTGTCCTATATTCAATTTGTTTTCTTCTCACTTCCTTGCTTTCTTTCAGCAGCAGCAGGAGATGGGGCTTTCACTTTGACGTGCATACAACAAGGAAAGACTAGACAGTGAGGCAATGCTGAGACATCAGGGGAGGGAGAACCACATAGTGAGATCAAGCAAAGGTAAGGAAGGTTTAATTGGAAATGTTAGGAACAAAGACTATAAACAGGCTGGAAATGAACTGAGGAAACGGTGCAAGTCAGAAAGAAGGCCATTAAGTTGGGAGAGAGCAGGGATGCCTTGATAAACATCATTGATAATTTAGTAGCATATGGAAGCAATATTCCTAGATATATGGGATACATAATAAATAGTAAGCATAAAAGAAGCATTTTTTTTTACTACAGAGCCAAAAATAAAAAGACAGTACAAATATGAAGAATATAGGAAGGTTAAAAAAATGGAGATTAGAAAGACAGAGGCAGGATGAAAGAAAATTAGCAAAAAAGATAAAGGGCAAGAAGAAAGGTTTTCTATAGGCACCGTCATAATAAGAGGATAGTCAAAGTAAGGGATAGTGCTGCGAAGTAATGAAGGAGGCAAGCTTGTAGTGGAGACTGAGAAAGTGCCAGAAATACTAATTAAGTACTTTGTCTTAATTTTCATAGAGAAGATGGATATTGAAATTGAACCACCAGAGATGGGTGTAGAACAATTAGTGAAGGCTATCATTCAGACATGGTACTAAAGAAATTACTCAAATGTAAGACAGACAAATAACTGGGACCTGATGGGTTACATCTGAGGATCCTGAGAATGTCAGCCCCTTTAAATCCAAGTTGCATAAGGCAGATGTCTGACTTTCCAAAACATACAATTACATTCAACAGGCATATGCTCTAGTGGGATAGCGTCAGTCTGGTTTGTTCTGTGCTGTAGCTTAAGGTGCTTTTACTTTTGTTCTTGTTTGGATCCTGCTTCAGGAAAGTGACCTCTGCGGGCTTCTCTCCCACTTTTACACAATGAGTGGTGAAATGATCCCTGCAGCGCTCTGCTGCATAATGTGGAAGCCTAGAGTACAAATGCAGGAACTGCTTCCCCATGACTATTTTACAGAAACCAGCTCCCTTAATCTGCAGGACCACCCCATTGTGTAAATGAGCTGAGGTTCTGCCGGCCGCCAGAAATATAGACCCCCATTTTAGTAGGTCTATGATTCTAGTGCTTCCCACAACCTCAGCTCCTTTGCACGAAGTGCAGTTGGTGGACAAAGAACCAATTGTCTGCCTTCAGCTGCACACCCACAGTGTAAAGCACCATTACTCCCCAAGGAGTAAAAATACTGCCAGAGCATTAGATGGCAGGAATGGAAAATCTTTAACTGATGAAAATAACCACTCTTATCCATCAGTGGTATATTATAAGGCATGTTGATAAGTGTATAAACCTAAAGGAGATCATCATTATACAAAGATCCTAAAATTGCACCATTATCCAGTTGAGATATCAATGGAATACTATTGTTACACCAAATAGATATAGAGCAGTTTGTCTGAAATTCCTCTTGCCACCATTTCAGTAGAGGCATTAAACCATTTACTTTAATATTACATTAACGCAGACAAACATTAGCGTACGTATCCCACTGTGTTAAGGCCAAAGATTTATTTTTCCTTTTTTAAGTTAAACTTAGTATCCTCCACACACACATTCAAATTCTTGTAGAAACCTGATATAGATAAGGTGCATTATTATTTTTCAATGAAAAGTAATTTCAACATAAAATTCTACATGTCTGGCCTTCAGTAAGATCTGCAACCAATAGCTGCGTTCTGTTAAAGAAAATGTACTTGTCAAAACAAGTCAGCTGCCATTATTTGTTTAGATGGCCTAAAGCAACTAACACAAGTTGAAAACATATCAATAATACAATGTACACTGAGAATGATTTAGAAATCTCTCAGCACAATCCTTCAATATTATCAATATTTTAAAATGAATATGTATAGCCCGAATCCACATTCCCCCATAGAAAGGAAAAAAATCATTCATGTGCAAACATCCATTATTATTTTAAGGTAACACTTAAAGTAATCAATGTTATGCCATTTCCATTTCTAGATGTTCGATGTGTTAATATGGTGTAAACTGGAGGGAGAAAATCAATGCAAATCTGTCCGAAACCTCTATCAAGAAGCACTTCCACTAACATACAGTTAAAAAGTACTGTGCTATTTGTGCAATGGGGAGAGAAGTACGTTCTCTCATCAATCTTACCCATTTATTCACCATTCCCAATAGTCAAGGTGATGTCTGTAAATACTGTGAGGCTTTAATAGATAAAAATTTTTAAAAAGCCTTAAGCTGTCTTGCACTACACTCGAACACTCTCCCTGAACCCACCTGCCTTGCTACTTCTCTTTCACCTTCAAAAGGCTCCTAGTCACATTTTGGGATCTTTTGACTATTTTTCAACAGAAAGGAATTAGAAAAAAAGGTTGCTTTTAATGTAAAAACATCATGCATTCACGCAAGTTAAAAAGGCTTTCAGACAATAGGTAGTTAAAATGGTAATAAACTAACGTTGATGGTATTTCCCCATAGACTGTAAATAATAAATTATTATTGGCTCAGCAATCGAAATACACCGTACACCCTTTGTGTTGGAAATTCTTTGATCCTTTCACTGGCTGTTAACAGCGAGCCATTTAACACACAGACGCAGGCTTTCAGAAAGGTTTTTCTAACAACAAGCTGCAAGCCAATGAGGCCCAACAAAGGCTGCAAGAAAGGAGGTCTGGACTGGAGCTAGGTATTATGATATATACTATGACCTATGATATAGGTCGTTTTTTTTTAAGCTAGGTGCCGACTGAAAAGAAAATCTAATAAAGTGAGTCTTCCGTCTCCTATTGAGGATATCATAGCATGGTTTATTTGTTATGGGAAGCATGTAGGAAAAGTTTTTAAAAGTCTGTAATTGCTATTTTTGCTCGGTCAAGTGTATTCTGCAAAATCAACCAGTTTCTTGATTTGCCATCGACCTAATCCTACCAAGTGCTTACTCGATCTGCCTTCGAAAAGGTTGAAGAAACATCTGTGTGAAAGACACCAATATCAACTTCAGATCTCAAGGGAATACTATTGTTACTGCCCTCTATCTACCTGTGTGATAGTGTATGAGTCAACTCTCAAAAATAAGCTGCTCAGACCCTTTATAAGACTGACTAATGCCACTGAACCACAGAAGGTATCTTCCTGCAGATTTCAGTCACCTTCCCAGTTTTTCTATTACTGTTCAGTGTGCACTTACCCTCCTCTGGAAGGTACCTCGGGGCATTTACTATGTTGACGGCACTTTATAAATACCAGTTGTTGGTGAACAGAAGACAATGGCAATTATTTTCAAATAGGATAGCATCTTCTCTTTGTTTTTAAAAACAATGAAATTCTATCATAGTGCTTTGTGATGACTATCTATTTTCCCAGAGCCTTTTTAAAAACTTGTGTGAATATACTATGCTTTTATATTAAAACTAACTTTTTTTCTAATTTCTTTCTGTTGAAAAATGGTCAAAAGATCCCAAAACACCACCTCAAAAATATACACTAGTAATGTTTACACTTATTCTAGGAATGAATTAAAACTTGGAGAGTCCTTCTTTGACATTCAGACACCCAACATCAATCCTACCATTCCCATGTGTCCTTTATTTTGTTTGGAACATGTCTGAAAGCTTTTCTCTTGCTTGTCATTATTAATTTTCCTGTTCTTAGTTTTTGTTTCGACTTATTTGTTTTAATAAAAATTTTAATTAACCTTACAAGTGCCCAACATTGCTGGAAATTTCCATAGAGAACAATAGAAATTCTCAAAACATGAGCTGGAAAGGGGTAAGCACGTATACAGGTAAACCTCTGTTGAAATGAAAGTTGAGGTAAAAGATCATATCCTGTCCATGCCGTCCACAGTCAGAGCCTCAACAACCTAGTTAGTTGTTAACTTTTTTTTTATTTGTTCACGGGATGTGGGCGTCGCTGGCAAGGCCGGCATTTATTGCCCATCCCTAATTGCCCTCGAGAAGGTGGTGGTGAGCCGCCTTCTTGAACTGCTGCAGTCCGTGTGGTGACGGTTCTCCCACAATGCTGTTAGGAAGGGAGTTCCAGGATTTTGACCCAGCGACAATGAAGGAACGGCGATATATTTCCAAGTCGGGATGGTGTGTGACTTGGAGGGGAATGTGCAGGTGGTGTTGTTCCCATGCGCCTGCTGCCCTTGTCCTTCTAGGTGGTAGAGGTCGCGGGTTTGGGAGGTGCTGTCGAAGAAGCCTTGGCGAGTTGCTGCAGTGCATCCTGTGGATGGTGCACACTGCAGCCACAGTGCGCCGGTGGTGAAGGGAGTGAATGTTTAGGGTGGTGGATGGGGTGCCAATCAAGCGGGCTGCTTTATCTTGGATGGTGTCGAGCTTCTTGAGTGTTGTTGGAGCTGCACTCATCCAGGCAAGTGGAGAGTATTCCATCACACTCCTGACTTGTGCCTTGTAGATAGTGGAAAGGCTTTGGGGAGTCAGGAGGTGAGTCACTCGCTGCAGAATACCCAGCCTCTGACCTGCTCTCGTAGCCACAGTATTTATATGGCTGGTCCAGTTAAGTTTCTGGTCAATGGTGACCCCCCAGGATGTTGATGGTGGGGGATTCGGCGATGGTAATGCCGTTGAATGTCAAGGGGAGATGATTAGACTCTCTCTTGTTGGAGATGGTCATTGCCTGGCACTTATCTGGCACGAATGTTACTTGCCACCTACGTGCCCAAGCCTGGATGTTGTCCAGGTCTTGCTGCATGCAGGCTCGGACTGCTTCATTATCTGAGGGGTTGCGAATGGAACTGAACACTGTGCAGTCATCAGCGAACATCCCCATTTCTGACCTTATGATGGAGGGAAGGTCATTGATGAAGCAGCTGAAGATGGTTGGGCCAAGGACACTGCCCTGAGGAACTCCTGCAGCAATGCCCTGGGGCTGAGATGACTGGTCTCCAACAACCACTACCATCTTCCTTTGTGCCAGGTATGACTCCAGCCACTGGAGAGTTTTCCCCCTGATTCCCATTGACTTCAATTTTACTAGGGCTCCTTGGTGCCACACTCGGTCAAATGCTGCCTTGATGTCAAGGGCAGTCACTCTCACCTCACCTCTGGAATTCAGCTCTTTTGTCCATGTTTGGACCAAGGCTGTAATGAGGTCTGGAGCCGAGTGGTCCTGGCGGAACCCAAACTGAGCATCGGTGAGCAGGTTATTGGTGAGTAAGTGCCGCTTGATAGCACTGTCGACGACACCTTCCATCACTTTGCTGATGATTGAGAGTAGACTGATGGGGCGGTAATTGGCCGGATTGGATTTGTCCTGCTTTTTGTGGACAGGACATACCTGGGCAATTTTCCACATTGTCGGGTGGATGCCAGTGTTGTAGCTGTACTGGAACAGCTTGGCTAGAGGCGCAGCTAGTTCTGGAGCACAAGTCTTCAGCACTACAGCCATGATGTTGTCAGGGCCCATAGCCTTTGCTGTATCCAGTGCACTCAGCCGTTTCTTGATATCACGTGGAGTGAATCGAATTGGCCGAAGACTGGCTTCCGTGATGGTGGGGATATCGGGAGGAGGCCGAGATGGATTATCCACTCGGCACTTCTGGCTGAAGATGGTTGCAAACGCTTCATCCTTGTCTTTTGCACTCACGTGCTGGACTCTGCCATCATTGAGAATGGGGATGTTTGCAGAGCCTCCTCCTCCCGTTAGTTGTTTAATTGTCCACCACCATTCACGACTGGATGTGGCAGGACTGCAGAGCTTTGATCTGATCCGTTGGTTGTGGAATCGCTTAGCTCTGTCTATAGCATGTTGCTTCCGCTGTTTAGCATGCATGCAGTCCTGAGTTGTAGCTTCACCAGGTTGGCACCTCATTTTTAGGTACGCCTGGTGCTGCTCCTGGCATGCTCGTCTACACTCCTCATTGAACCAGGGTTGATCCCCTGGCTTGTTGGTAATGGTAGAGTGAGGAATATGCCGGGCCATGAGGTTACAGATTGTGCTGGAATACAATTCTGCTGCTGCTGATGGCCCACAGCGCCTCATGGATGCCCAGTTTTGAGCTGCTAGATCTGTTCTGAATCTATCCCATTTAGCACAGTGATAGTGCCACACAACACGTTGGATGGTGTCCTCAGTGCGAAGACGGGATTTCATCTCCACGAGGACTGTGCGGTGGTCACTCCTACCAATACTGTCATGGACAGATGCATTTGCGACAGGTAGATTGGTGAGGACGAGGTCAAGTAAGTTTTTCTCTCGTGTTGGTTCGCTCACCACCTGCCGCAGGCCCAGTCTAGCAGCTATGTCCATCAGGACTCGGCCAGCTCGGTCATTAGTGGTGCTACCGAGCCACTCTTGGTGATGGACATAGAAGTCCCCCACCCAGAGTACATTTTGTGCCCTTGCTACCCTCAGTGCTTCCTCCAAGTGGTGTTCAACATGGAGGAGGACTGATTCATCAGCTGAGGGAGGACGGTAGGTGGTAATCAGCAGGAGGTTTCCTTGCCCATGTTTGACCTGATGCCGTGAGATTTCATGGGGTCCAGAGTCAATGTTGAGGACTCCCAGGGCCACTCCTTCCTGACTGTATATCACTGTACCGCCACCTCTGGTGGGTCTGTCCTGCCGGTGGGACAGGACATACCCAGGGATGGTGATGGAAGAGTCTGGGACGTTGGCTGAAAGATATGATTCTGTGAGTATGGCTATGTCAGGCTGTTGCTTGACTAGTCTGTGGGACAGCTCTCCCAATTTTGGCACAAGTCTCCAGATGTTAGTAAGGAGAACCTTGCAGGGTCGACTGGGCTTGGTGTTTTGCCGTTGTCGTGTCCGGTGCCTAGTGGTCCGATGCCGGGTGGTCCGTCCGGTTTTATTCTTATTATGACTTTTCGTAGCGAGATTTTACAACTGAGTGGCTTGCTAGGCCATTTCAGAGGGCAATTAAGAATCAACCACATTGCTGTGGGTCTGGAGTCACATATAGGCCAGACCGGGTAAGGGCGGCAGGCTTCCTTCCCTAAAGGACATTAGTGAACCAGATGGGTTTTTACGACAATCCGGTAGTTTCATGGCCATCATTACTGATACTAGTATTTTAATTCCAGATTTTTATTTAATTAATTGAATTTAATTAATTAATTGAATTTAAATTCGCCAGCTGCCGTGGCGGGATTTGAACTCATGACTCTGGATTTTAGTCCAGGCCTCTGGATTACTAGCCCAGTAACATAACCACTATGCTACCGTACCCTTTTATTATTGATATAATAAAAGGCATTTTTAAAACTCTACAATTTACAATACTGTATCACAGAACATTATAGTACATTAATTCTTAGCCATTATTGCTTTCATCATGTATTGTTTGATGTTAGCATTGGACTGGGAAAAGGCATACAGCAAAAAATTAGGTGTTTTCCTCCAATTAGGAAAGAAACATCAGAGGAAGAGGAAGCTATTCTCACCCACATCTTCTAGCGCTAAACAAGAGGACAAGGAGGTCACCTGCTCACCATGTTGGTCAGTGTGTATGGAACATGGTATGGGGGTGGGGGCAGAGGCAGAGGGGGAGGTGAAGATGTCTTCTTCATGCCAAGTCTTTGGGTATTACAACATTGGTTCTTGGCTTTACACAATGCCACAGGACTTTTGTAATTCTATTCTATCTCTTGAAAATTGAGGTGTAATAGAAACATATTTTCTTTTAAACAAAAAAAAATGAAACACATACTTTTACTAAGCATTAAGCAAAAGTACTGTTAATTTATTATTTTCCTCACAGCCCCCCGCCATAGTCTCCATTGACTATACCTGTACAGTGACCAGGAAAGAAGGCAGCCAATGTGTTCCGACACTAGATCACTGCCAGTGTTATCTGATTTCTTCAACTAGCTCAACCCATGTCCCCCAATATCGATACTTTTGATTGTGAGGTGCAAGAGTGCAACCAAATGAAGAGTTACATAAAAGAGGTGGGTTAGGAGCAGTACAGTTATTGGCAGACTGATGTAACTGTCCTAGGTCCAGCACGATTTTTCTCATCACGTATTAAACATCGCAGTCGTCAATAACAGAAGCCCTCCTCCTGCCAATGTTTTTGGCAACATTGATAGAATTTACAAATAATCTGTGCGCTTCTTAATCGGAAAAATCTTGCAACGGTGGATCTTTCCTTTATTAAGCAGCAAAGACATGACTGAGAGTGTGCATATTAACACTTTTCCACCGAAAAACATTCTTTGACTCTACACCAATTCAATATCAATCAATGCAGTTGTTTTGAACAGCTACAAATTAAAAAAAATATCTTGCCTGACTCCATAGATTCTCCTTTTATTGAACATGTAAGTATGGTTAGACAGTAGATTTGCAGCGATGGTAATTTCTGCCAATATTAGTACAAAATCTGCATTTCAAATTCTTGCTGCCTGATATGACCTATGGATTTTATTAATGGAGGATATTTTTCTGTCTGTGGGGGTGACTGAGCTGTTTGTAGTTCTCAGTAAGGTTACATCATTATGCCAGCAGGAAGTAGTTGCATCATCATAATTGTAGAAGTAAAGGAACAAATTGCCAACTGTACCAGGAAAGCAGATGCAGGGGGTGCATTTTGCTGTTTTCCTCTCCAAGTACTTTCCTCAGTTTCTACAGTGGAAGTGAATATGCCAAAATGTTGAACAGATGGTCCTTATTACTAATTGGAACATTAGGGAGGTTTAACAGAATCCCTCTGTCAGCAGGGGTTGTTCCACCACATTGAATACTATGCTACAAGGTGAAGGATTTTGGTTCTTTTCTTTAGAGTGTGGCGTTAATCTTAACATCAGAAGCAACAGTATACTCTAACATAGGTATAATATCTAAGGGCATATTATGTTAAGATGGATATTTTGCCTCTAATTAAATGAAAGGAGTTTTACTCTTTTTTCTCTCTGACTTTTTCAACCCTTCTTCTAAAGGCTGGTATACAATTCCACGAACACTGGCTGTCTTCTGATGCCTCACCCATTAAATAGTCTTTGTTTACATCGGAGTCAAAAGAGTGAGCGTTTACAGGCTTTTTGATTGTAGGTGGAAGTGGTGGGCATCACAGTCAAGCCTGATACTGTCCTCAACTGATGGCCACACACATGCACTTTCCAGCTTCGATCATTGAATAATGATTAGCAACTGGAATCCTGGTAGATTAATTTTCCCTTCCCCAGCCCAGAGGTACTGAGGCCAGTTATTCTCTGGCCAATGTATTTACTAACTCAAGTCATGAGGGAAGCCATTGTTTGGTACTCCTAACTGAGTATCTTAGCCAGGAAATTACTACGAGTGGTGTTGGCATACGACTGCGTTATGCACTTGCATCAAATTTCCCTCTGCTATTTTAAGAGGCATAATATTTTAAGAGAATATTTCCAGTTATGGAGAATTAAATGGCTAATTAGCTGTGATTGAGGACATACAGGCTGCCATGGTATCCTGGAGCCTTCCTTGATCGCCATAGTCTATGAGAACACAATTCCTCAATGTTTTTCCTGAAATAGATGCAGGTTTTTTTCACCTTTTGCCAGTAGATTAGGGGGTGAACCGATTATGGACGTGGTTGCATTATACTTTGATAGATCAACCTTGATGGATCTGATGGTCTTGTCCTTTTTGTACATTTGTATATAACCCATTATTTAAAATTTTATACACGTGTGAAGTGTACATGTGACGACACTGTCCAAAATAATTTCCAGTCTCAAACTTAGTGCACAAGTAACGTAATACAACATCTGAAATAAAATCCTTCAATTTTTTTTAAGTTATTGTGATTGCATTAATAACTAATATGGTAGAGACAGCCACCTTGTAAAGGATCCACACTGCGATTAATCACGCATTAACAATATATTCAATTGAATGTAAGCCCATTAACCATTTCTCAAGTTACTGAGATGACACACACACAAAAAACAATATGGCAGAGAACTCTGCTCCCCATTGATTTCAATGGGGAAACTTTGCTCGACAGTCAAGGCAACGTGTGTTGCGTCGACTGCCAAGCTGCAGCTACATTGCAGTCGGGGAAAATGTTTGCTGTTGTTCTTTAACCTTGAGCACCACTGATAACAATGCAGTGAAGTATGATTTAATTTCCTGTAATACAATGTGGCCACATCATTTATGTGCAATATAAAATATAGATCTTGCAGGGAAAAAAAAGTTTCAGTAAGCTATATAAAATTGTTTATGAAAATTTTATCCCATGCTTTATTAAAATACCACAACAACACTGGGCTGAGGATTGTATAATTTTATTTCAGTAAATCCATCAAGTGTTACACTTTTATACTTGACAAATGTGCCATGAAAATTGTGACTGGTGAATATTGTATATAACTAAAGAGGTTCCATAGCATATATTGGCTAAATATTTAGCAAGCTTTAATTATAAGTACAACTGGGGATACATAAGTTTAAATATAACATGCCAACAGTGACACAGACTATAGATTCAATACAGCTAAATTTATGTATTAAACAGTTGATATTCAAGGGTAAGAAAGAGTTCAAACCTGGATTTTCTTGTCTGTTGATAAAAATGTAAGTCATCTAATCTGCTTTTCAAATCAAGGGACAGCTTTCTAGCCCCTTGGTGGAGTCTTTGCATCAGCTCTTGTGGTGATTCTCCATATTTGCATATTAAAATGTGTCGTGAGAAATTGGTGTTGTGGTTGCTGCTGGCATCTCTGAGCGAACACACTTTCCAATTTTGAAACTGCACTGACAGGTCATTCTTTATCATGGCCATCAATCCAATTTTGAAGGACATTATAGTTTGGAAACTGGAATTTAACAATTTTGTTGAAAGACATTTTCAGTTTCTGCAGTTAATATATGGAACCAGAATACTGGATGAGCCTGCCTGCACCTGTATCAGCCTTTGATTTTAAGCATTGACAGCTATAAATCACAAAACATATGAAATACCCTTTAAAGTCATTAGACTATAAAGTGAATACAATTTTACTAATGGTGGTTTAATGGCCTGTTAATTGATAACATTGACTTTTTCGTCACAATACCACTTTTTGCTGTGGTTAGCTGTTCAAATTGGACAGTAATCTTAAAAAAATCAGATTGCTTATTGATTCCGGATGATTATATGAACCACATAATTTATAATGCAGAGGGGAATTCACAGTTTGAGTGATCTCCATAATCCATTTACTTGCCTGAGCTCAAATCTCTGCTACATTTCCACAGTTGAAGACATTTTACATGTAGAGAAAATGACATCAATTATTATGGTAGCTTCTTACGATTTGTATTTCCTTTATGATTGTTAAATCCAATTATGCAGGCTTTTTTCCCTATTGTCCCCAAGAATAGCATAATACTTGTATCTCCAAATACACACCAGTTAATGGGAACTGTTATTATTTGTTCATATTCTCTATCCCCAAATACACTGTGTGCCATTTCCTCGCACTTAGGCCAGATAGACTACCTGTTCTCAGGCTTTCACCTAGCCAGTATGCGCATTTACCTAGCTTGTTTTCCACTGATGCTTTGTAGGGAGAGCGACCACACTGCGCCACTCTCTTCCCTTTTACTTTAGTCACACACGGGTGACACTAGTGTAGTGCAGAGTCCAAACTGCTTAATAAGGTGCAAGTCCGTGGCTTGTCTCCCTTGTGTGAGTCTTTGATACTACTGAATCCCTGAACATCAGAGCATTTATGCTGTGAAACGCAGCCGATTGAGGGAGACCTGCATGTGTCCCGTTGGCTATACCGATAATATTCAAGTGCCCACTAGGAGATGTTGGATTGGGTTAACTTAACCTCTGATTTTCCAACTCCACCTCTGGGAATGCTTAGATACCATGGTAAAGATTAGGAACTTGCTGTGCAAAGGAATTGCAGGTATATAAACCACTGCTTCATAGCACAGCCATTTGGGATTATTCATTGAACAGGCCCTTTTGCTCAAGGCTCATGTTAATTCCTCAAGTGTTCTAATGGGAAACCTGCTGGTTTATAGGAATACTTTAGACTGCAGTTGTTGCTTTATAGCTCAGAACTGTTGCGCGGCATTATAACCGATCCATTACTGGAATTGTGGAGGTGCCACTATCAACAGACGAAACAGGCTTCAATTTTTATATCGTTAAACAAGTCTATGTTCCATTAACAGCCTTTTTTAAAAAACTGTAATATATTATCTACTACAATTTTCTGCTGGTTAGTTTTAGAACAATTTTATTGATGTCTGCAGGAGCTCTACACTTTATATACAGCTCGAAACTGGAAACATTAAGTTACAAAATGTGAGCACCTTCCTTCATTTATTCACATAAATCAAGTTGCAAGCTTGGGTCTTAAAGCAGCATTTTGAGCAGTGTGGAAGGTCACTTAAATCAATTCTTTCTGACGCTGCTTTCAAATAATTCCCCATTAACCTTAGAGGTGGAGATTTCCTAAATATGGTTTACATCAATATACAAAATATTTAATTATGTACTGAAATATAATCATACAGCTTCAGGATGCCATTCGTTCTGCCACTTCCCCACCAAATGCAACCTCCTTTGTTCAAGAAAAAAAGGTATGTTTAGTTCCACTGGTCTACTTTTATTACTCTGCCATTGGGTGTCGTTATTGTAGTATGATGTGGTGTCTAATACAAGAGTGATTTATATCAATCTCCTTCAGGAGCAATCAGTATAGTATCCAGTTCCCAATGTGCACTCTGTTTTATACAGTTGGTTTTAAATCAATGATTTTTTTTGAGGGGTGTTGTCAATGAAGTCCCTTATGTGGATGCACGGAGTAAGAAAGAAGTAGGAAATTGTACTGATATATTATCTTTAAGTTCGCAGGATGTCCCAAAGCACTTCACAGCCAATGAATTACTTTTTATTTGTAGTCATTTGTTGTTATGTGGTCAAATGTGGCAGCCAATTTGTGCACAACTAGGTTCCACAAATAGCAATGAGATGAATGAGTAGTTAATCTGTTTTGGTGGTGTTGCTTGAGAATTGAGTGTTGGGCAGGACCCAGAGAGAATTTCCCAGCTCTTCTATGAATAACACCATGGCATTTTTTATTCCTACCTGAACAGTGAGAATGGACCTTTGTTGTAACGTCTCATCCGAAAGACAGCATTCCCTCAATGCTGCTCTGATTACATGCTTAAGAGTCCTGCAGTGAGGCTTGAACCCACAACCTTCCGACTAAGCCAGTGACATTCAGTCATTAAGTCATGTATGGATGAGTGATGCTGAACCTGAAGGTGTGCACCATAATTATTGTTATGTTGGGAAGATTTGAGTAGGTCCATGAAAGCAGGGAGCATTAGAGCCTCTCTCAAGTATCTAAGTACCACAATAATTTATTAATTTTGAATATGTGAGATTGGGAGGAAAGTATTTTTTATTGTGAGGATGACATAAGAGTGTAGTGTGAGGTGGAAGGGAAGTGCAATAACTGCAGTATTCTCATACTGTTGCCATTTTTCTTATCTGTCTGGAAGCAAAAGATAATTTTGGATGTGATGTTATCATGTTATATGAGAACTGTTGGATCATACTGGAGTGTGATTATGTCAATTTATCTCACTGTCTATCTCTCCACACCAGTTGTATAATCATTATTACTATTCTGTGTTATGCTGCTCTGAACCTACACACAGAGCAATTTGATTACTAAGCTTGAATCAGCTACAGGCTTTAACGATGTTTGCAAAAGGCACAAAAAATGTTCATGCTGGTGTGAATGTGGAATCCATCACTTCTAAGTATCTGTACTGTGCAAGATTTCATTACTATTTTCATTCTGGCATGAAATTGTTAGCTACTGATCTTAAACTTCAACTTACTATCTAGTTCTCTTGGACTTGCTGCTTGGATACAGGTACTTCCAGAATCCTGGCAGAAAGTAATTTACATCACACAAAAAGCCATTTTAGATCTTTGTAATGTGGTGTTTGGGAATCACACTGAGCATAGGTGAGCACTCAAACCCTTTGTTGTTGCTGTCTGTTGGGATAATATCGGGCGGGGCATCTGCTTTATTGTGAACTCTCAACTATTAAGTGAGCTAACAACTGCTCCTCTTTTTTGGGGGAGCTAAATTTCAGTTTGCCAGCAATGTTAGTAGGCCCCGAGCCTACAGGAGTCTCGGGTAGACTATCGCCCCCATGCGGTGTTTGGGTGGCCAGTTGGCAGAACATTCACGTGGGCCGCCAACTCTGGTTGGGCGTATTATAGGAGGTTTCATCACGTGACCGCCCGCCTCCAACCGCCTCGCCCAAACAGCCTCCCCCGCCATCTCCATTTTTTATTATAACTAATAAATGAAAGTGTTCAAAGAAAATGAAACAAAACCCCACAAGTATTTTAATGCCACTTTGATTCTTCTCCTGGATTGCTGGCAGTGCTGTCCTGGAGATTAATCTTTAATTCCTGAAGACTTGGTGACCCTAGGCACACGTCCGATAGCCCTGACGGGAGACCCAATCCTTTTTGAGGGCTGGACCTCTAACGTAGGGCCAGCAGGCAGACGGTGGAAAACAAGCAGCTGGTTCTGGGCTCCCACAATATCAGGAGGCCCAGTTGGCTTCCGGGCCTGGAAAGGTAGGATCAGGCTGGGGAGGGGGGTTCCATTCTTAGGAGGGGAGGGTGGAAAGAGAGGCCTGGTGCGGCAGTGGTCTACGTGGTTTTTGTGGAGCCCAGAGGAGCACTCCTGTTCCTTACAAAAAAATTAAAACTTACCTGATGGGTGCCTCCTTGGCTGGACTGTCAGCTGAAACTGTATGGTGAGTGCACTGCACACACTCCGCCAAATTCTGTTCTAAAATGGTCATATATATGTCATAGGATCCCAATTTGCATATTGACAGGGCCTACCGCCTAACTCAGGTGACCGCCCAGCGGTAGGCCTTAGGGAAGATTGGGACAGCTGCTCCGTTGGTGGGAACAGAGCTGTAAGTCACTCTTCACCATTTTGGGAGCGCTATCACCCTGTTTCCACTGGGCAGGAGGCCTCAAAATCTCCCCAACAAAGTGTTTACTACAAAACTACAGCTGGTACCAGTTATAACATGAACAGCTAGTTCATCATGAAGAAACTTCTGCAATTGTTTGAAACACAAACATACAGTCTACAATGTTAACATCTTCATAAAGTCCCTTGCACAACTTATACAAAGCTACTGAAAAACACCACTGTGGCTTAAAATTCTTCCAAAATGTAGACATCAATGTAATCTAGTTTAGCATTACTAACAATATAGACACGGATCATAACTAATGCATCTTATAAGCTCTGCACCATATTTTCCCTTCAGTCAAACTAACACGACCATCTGTGATTGTTTATTAGAGATATTAAAACCCTATTCATTTCACATTGGAAATGTAAAGCTCAGAACATTTCATATTGTGATTGATTAAATCCAGCCTTTTCCAATTTTTGTTCATGGGCAGAAATTTTATAATTGATTTCTCTAGATGACATTTTAAAATGAATGCCAAGCAAGTTCCTATTTATTCAAAAAAAAGTTTTATTTTTCCAAAGCCAAAAATTAAAATGTTACAAAATAGATTACCAAAAAAGAAAATCATAGTTTCTTTTCTCTTTTAAAATGAAACACTTTATTTTGGTTTAATCTTCTTGTGAAGCTGACATACTGCCATAGAGTTCCATGGGCCTCTAAGGCTGCTGGCACTTCACCCCAAATAGTCATTCTTGGCATCAGTCAAGCTCCATCCTGCCCTCACCTAGTGCCCATGCACCTGCATGGTTCAACACTGGTTACTGAATAGAGAAATCAGAAGAGGAATCCCTGGCTGTTTTTCTTTTCTCCTAACCTGGGGATGTGATACCAATTGTAGTCCCTCTAATGTCACCCTGGTTGAGATCAAGTAATTCCCACCCAGCGTAGGCCAGGGCTGAAACTGGTGACTCTCTGTTACTCGCATCACTCAGCCTTTACCCACTGAGGCAGTCTGAATACTTTAAGAGAAGCCTCTGATCTGTAAAACAAAAGGCTACGGCAAAGAAGATGGACACTGCCAATTTACAAAGTTAAATACGGGCTTCCACTGATTCCTAAGGGAATCAAGGGATATGGGGATAGGGCGGGAAAGTGGAGATGAAGTCGAAGATCACCCATGATCTTATTGAATGGCGGAGCAGGCTCGAGGGGCTGTACGACCAACTCCTGTTCCTATTTATGTTCTGTGTTGTTTTGATGGCAATGTAAGGGAAGCTAAATTGAATGCCAAAACTTAAGCTCAGCACTGTCTAAGCTTTGTGTACACGTAAATAATTCATTCTGCTCCATCAGAAGTGCGTGTATATTGTTCTTATTGAATTCCAGAGCATCCAGCTCACAGGATGACTGATAATTTGGAGTGGTTTATGTTAAATGGCAGCAAAGCATGCATTATAACTAAATAGATTACACCGTGCTCTCGCAGAACTATTTGCTCAGCAGAACATTGTTTGGACTGATGGGTCTGAAATGAAGAAAAAAGTGTGAAATCGCAGTTATCTGATTTGTTTTTCATATATTGGGAATAAAAGGAGAATGATATACAAAGTCACCTATCTTGCAGCAGTGTCTTATCGATCTGCTGAAGTAAATATATTTCAAAAGCTCACTATTTTTAATCTCAATTCCACACCGAGCACTAGCAGTACATCACTGTCATTCGTCTCTCTCATTTGAGTTATTTAATCTTATTTTAATCAAATATTTTTGTTTCCTGACAGTCAAACAGATAGGCTTGTGTCATATGAAACTTGACAAATGGTATTACAAGATCTTACAGCTCTGAATGGGGGCAGGGGAGAAAAGCTGGTCACCTGTAGGAAAACCAGTTCTTTTTACTTGTTAGAATGGATGCTCTAAATCATGAGTAAAGCAAATCTTCAAAAGGGTTTTAAACCAACTCTCTAAAATCTTTCTCGTTCACAAATCCCTTCATGGCCTCACCCCGCCCGACATTCACGACCTTCTCTTCCCACCCCCCCCCCCCAACTTTTCTGACTCTGACCTACTCTGCTATTCCCTCTTCCTCTCTGCTGCACCTTTGGTGTCAAAAGCCATTAGTCATATAGCCTTGCACTCTGCAATTCTCTTCCTAAAGCCTTGTTACTGCAAGGATCAGTGTTTGGGCTGTAGCATTTTACCACCTTGATTAATAATCTGGATGAAGGTGTCAAAGGAACTATCTGCATGTTCGCGGATGACATGAAGATATGTGCGGGTGTAAGGATCTTAAGACAAAAAAAAAGACTGCAGACAGATCTAGTCGCATTGGGGGCATGGGCTATGATCTGGCAGATGTCTTTTAGTGTGGGATATCAAATGTAGGATAATGTGATTGGGTTGGGGCAACTCCAAGCATGTGTACACCATGCAGAGTTGGGTACTGAAGGATACCGAGTGGGAGAAGGACTGGTGGGGGTTATCTTGAGAAAGTCGTTGAAGGTCTTTGACCAGTGCAGCAAGGCTATTGTGAAAACAAATAGGGTGTTAGGATGTACCGCCAGGACAATTAAATATAAAATATGAAATACTACCTTTATACAAGGCCTTGGTCAGGTCATATCTAGAACACTTAATTTTAACTCCAGGCAAGTTTTGGGCAGGTGAGTTGGAAGCTCACCTGCTTCTCCAGAAATGCCAGCCGGACACGGGCAGAAAATCATCAGGAAGAGGCGGAAAATCGCATAGCCCAGAGGCCGGCCGATGAAATCCGGTAGGTGGCAGTATCAGCCTTGAGGTCTGTCTCATGAGGGCCTCGCATTTGGGAAGAGGGGTGGGGGAGGGGTGGAGGAGTCCGCAGTAGGGGAGGCTTAAGCTTTCCTTGTGCACTCTTGCTCCTCCTGGCCCCACAAGTATTAAAAAACGGATCTGTTGGGACCTGTTCTGGCCATGGCTCCTCTTTGCATTGTCTTCATCTGGCTGGAAACCTACTCAGGCCAATAGTGAAAATTTTGGATTGAGACGCAGCCTGCAAACGTAAAGGACTGCACCAACTTTGGGCAGGAGTTGCTGCCACTTGCTTAGTAGAGTGGGTTAAAATTCAGAACGGTGAGTTCCTTGCGGCTTTCTGGCAGGTAAGTAATCTAGGTGATTTGAACTGCCTCCCCAATTTAAGGGACTTCAGCTGCCAAGACAGGCTGAAAGAGCTGGGCCTTTTTATTGTGGAAAATATAGACTTTTATGATTGATTGAGGTCCTTAAAATAATGAAAGGATTAGACTTGATCCTAGTGGATAGACTATTTGAGCTAGATAGGCTAAGGAGGACCAGGGGCATAAGTATAAGTAATGAAAATATGAAACTAGGTTAAGATGCTTCTTTTTCCGCAGAGTCATTGACTTCTGGAATAAGTTGCTGGCAAATGCAGTGGGTCCGGATACAGATACACTGCAAGCATTAAATGCCCCTACATCATTTATCCTTCCTCTCCTGAAAGCATTGTCCTCCCTACCCTGTAGACACTGAAGCAAACATTAGACTTGTAAACATGTTGTCGGCCTTGGAGTTAAATGTTTATAGCACTCTTAAAAATCAGGTTTTTCAGCAATATGGTCTCTGTTAGTTTACAGGTCAGTAATTTGAAAAGATATCAACAACGAAAACACATTAAATTGGCAAGTCATGGTTTCCACGTAGAAACAATTTTCTTAAATTCTTTATTGCATAGCTTGATAATAAATGGAACACAAAGACCGGCCATAGGTAATCATCTCAGCACTTTTGTCTGCCTCAGGTATATTAATGAAGCACAGTGCATTTCATTAGAAAAGCCTATTACTATTATTATTGATTATTGGGATTTGCTTTTACCTTGCAGCACTGCCACCAATGATATTACTAAAAGCTTAATGAGGCACCACTGTTGTCCATGGAAGGGTCTAGAAGCATCTGAAAAGATTATTTTCTCAGGTGGGCTGAGCTCACAGTCTATTCCTATCAGCCAGGAATGTAGTTTTCCACTTGCTGGTCTGTTAGGACCTTCCCTAATCATCAAGGAAGGTCCAGTAGTTAGAAATTACTATTGTCATTCATGAGTTTCAGATAACTGCACATACACAGCTTGTTTTACATAATATAAACAGGGACAGGATCCACAGCCACCGGCAACCAAGATTATTAGTTCTGTAATATGATTGATACTGATATCTACAATCTCAGGGGTATTTTATATGCATAGACCAGCGTCTCATTCCCGGATTGCTTTTAGGGTGGGCAGGGCTCGGAAGGATGTGGCAGTTACCATGCCTTAAGGAACAGCAGATAATGTGGAAAATGAGCAGGATAACTTCAGTAATGAGTTTTGATGCTATAGAGATTACCATAGCACCATGTATTCCCAAGTCTACATCTTGAGGCTGATGGGTGGGGAAACCATTACGTCTGAATCCCAATAAAATTTTATATGGTGCCTAGTTACTAGATAATTGACGTCTTCTCTTTAGTTATATGCACAGCTTTAAGATCTCCCTAAAAACCAAACAAAAACTCTCCTTCATGTTGCCTCTGAGAAGTATTGGTATGGTTACAAAAGTTATCGTCTGCACAACAGACGATAATGAATATTACCAGCAGCTAAAGGTAGGGCTTGATGTCAAGGCGAGAGAATCATGCATGCAAATAGAAAGAGGCTCCCTTACTCCTGACTTGATTTAAATAATGGCAGTTTTACATTGATGGCACTGCTGACAAGTATTCTTAAATGTTAATATGGTCTCTGCTTCAATCACTAACTCATTCCACAGCCTCATAATCCTCTGTGTAAAAATATTTCTCCTACCTCGGTGCTAAATCTCTTGCATTTAATTTTGTATTTATGTCCCCTCATTCTAGATCCCATCAACTACTAGAAACAGTCCATTTCTATCCACTCTGTCCCATCTGTCACAATTTCAAACACCTATCAAATCACCTTGTAATTTGTTCTGTTTTAATTAAAACAGCCTCAATTTTTAAGTCTTTCTTTGTATTTCCTCATACCAGCAGAATCCTAGTGAATCTGCACTGTACCCTTAGTAAGGCTTTTATGTTGGCTAACCTTAACATGTGCCATTTATAGGAGCTGAGATCAGTTTATTTAGTGGTGTTCGCTCAACTTCCATTTACTGCTGTTAATGGGGTGTTATATAGGATGGTCCATTTTTCTTAGCCTTTAGTTTTAATATGGAAAGGTCTATTACTGCTTAATAGTCTTGATGCATGTAAATGTGAAAAATTATACTGAAGTTAGCATTTTACTGATGTATAAGGGGAAAGCAAATCACACACTTAAGTTGGGTTCCCCCATGACATTCCAAATGGATGGAAAATCGTAGGGAACACGTCTACATTCCTGATGTGTGTCCTGGATGGGCGAGGCGCCACACCAGGAATACATACTTTTAAAATTACCTGTGTAATATCAGTTCCAAATAATATTTGATAGAGTTATAAAACCTATTTCTGATTTTGTTTTACAATTATGGAATAGCACACTGTAATAGTGAGAGTTAGATAGCTGGTATGTATCTTGTATTATCATCCATAGAGGGATAGATGATGAGAAACTTTGGGATATAAAGTATATCCCATAAAAGGGCTGATCTGACTGGTGAAATCGTTTCATCAGGCACAAAATAGGCACAAATAATACCAATTTACCAGTGGGACAGTCTGTGCCCAATCTGCCCAGACATTGGTTCCACTTCCAAATGTTTTTTTAAGCTTCCCAGGCGGACGCCTAAAACAGGTGTTAGGCCCCTTGAATATGTAAATTGGAGGCCTATTGCCTGTTAAAGGACCTCTCAGAAATTAGTCATCGATGAGCGGGGCAAGAGTCAGGCCTGACACCTGCCCTGCTCATCGGTGACTAAGCTAATCTCGGCCAAGGAAACAGTGGGATATCAGTGACTAATTTCTCAGAGATCCTTTAACAGGCGTTAGGTCTCCAATAATTCTTCCCAATCAAAAGGTAACTATTTAAAATGTTTTTTTTTAAAAAAAAAAGCAACTCCTTCCTGTGGATCCAGGAGGGGCAGGAGTGCTCCCCTGACTCCACAGAAGGTCCCTCCCATAGCCTGCTCCAACCCCACCTCCCTGGGACTTACTTGAGGGCTACCACCAGTGAGGCAGGTGGCCCAAAATTAACGTCTCCCATCGGACAAGCTTCCTATGGAGGCACGACCAGCGCCGGCAGCTTGCCCCAATTATTCAGACAAGGCCCGAGGAACCATTCCTATCGCTCCTCGGGCCTCTTGCTTCGAAACTGGGCCCAGACTTGCTTCTGCCCCCACACATGGGTTTCTGTACTGTGCGCCACAGCTCTTTGTGGTGCATTTGCTGAGACCACATTAGATGAGTTGGGCCTGACCCCTACCTGAAGTATATGGTGAAGAATTAAAGGCATTCGTCTGTGCTAAATCATGGCATGGTCACCTTCTGTTAAAATACAACTGCTTGTAGCCCCAATGCAGGAATAGGTTAGGTGCCAAAAAAACACACAAACTCCTTTCAAGTTTGACAACAAACCCCCCCCTCTCTAATCCCAGTCGGCACAATGTTATTAAACAAATTAAACCCAGTGGACTGGGATTTCTAATGAAGCTTATTGATCATTTTAAATCTCCACTGCCCATTTCTCAGACAACATGTTGCAGGCCATCTGGCACACACTTCTGACCTACACATGCAATGATTTTCCTGTGTCGATGTTCATGTAATAACTTTTGCTGGGGTATGGTTCCACGGGTGTTGGCGTCTTGGTCAAAAATCACAAAATACATATACGCACACACTTTCTCGCAGGGATCAGTAAGCTGTGATCAGAATTACGAACCCCAAGTGATTTTTTTTTTTGCCTCTTTTAGTCCAAGGAAGCAGAGGCCAATTGCAATATCCCACTGTTTCCTTGGCTGAGATTAGTTTATTTAGTGCAGATCAACAGTCAAATCTGAGATATTCCTGGGTGGCATGATTTTTGATGCTAAAAACCCTTTGGAGGAAAATATATTATTGAAGCCCTCTCAAAATACTAAACAAAATACCAAGTTATACGTGGAAAGTACTTGTCTGTCCTTAAAATGGAAGAAAGCCACAGCCTTATTGATGACACTGTAACTGGGCCTCAAGGCCAATGTTATCGGACAATGTTTTAGGACTTGGACCTAGGCTCCACAGCCCAAAATTGGTCAGGAAGCAGGACATGTACTGGGCGGGAGGCATGGTCATGACTCAAGTTCTGATTTTTCTTTTGCTGCTGATAAAAATTCATTGAAAACCTTAATAACTAATTACATCATTTATAAAAGGTACAGAATTAAGTGGAAAATGGATTTCCTTTTTAAAAATCAGACCACTGGTGTCCAGTTTGCACTAAAAATTTCTGGATACCTCATTCACAAAACGGACAAAATGTTTTTGGTTTCATTGCAGTAGAGTTGCCAGTCTGGTTCCTTGGCCACTCAGTCAAACCAAAGAAACCTGGTTTCTACAGGTGTAAACGCTGGTGGGAAGACACTTAACCATTCAATCAGGTGCAATTGCCGCAGATGCCTGGGTCTTTTGAATTTTCATGGGTATAGTCATATCAGCCACATTTCTTTCCCTCTCCTCCGCCCCCAGTTGATAATTTGATGCACACTTGGGTTAGAGAGGAGGGGCCACATGATCAAAACAGGAACTGAAATAAAACCCAAGAGGTGGGATTGTTGCAATCAGTCATGGACCTTAGAACCCTGAAAAGTTCTTCCAAATGTGTTACTTGTCTACTGCTGTTCAGGCAGTGCGTCCTGGAGATTGGACGGCAGCTTGGAGCTCAAGATTTCGTTGTTTCATGTAGCCATTACCAAGAGCAACTCAAAGTTTGTACACTTTAGCTGTCAGGCAAATACTGCCCTTTGGCTTAGCCTCTACACTCAGAATTTTTACAAAATATCTCAAAATATACCCGTCAACCGAGACCCCATTGAAATGAAGCTGGAAATGCCTCGCTGCTGGTACAAAGCACAGAGCATACTGCCTGCAGTTTTCTAGGTTCAGCTCATGTGAATAATTAGTGTAAGTACTGGTAGCTAGCCTAATGGGAGATGTTGAAAATCTGGCTGACAGCTCAAATTTAAAGGAAAGTGCCCACTTAAACACAAGTGCCTGCATAGGGGGTGGGAAGATATTGTTTCGGCCTTTTTAAAGCCTCAAAATGGATTTTAAATATTTATTAGTCTTTGCCAAGACTGTGCTTAGAGGGGGGTGAAGAAGTGCCAGGCAAAAATCAAGTGAAGAGAAACCTATTGAAGGAATCTGGGGGCAAGAGACAGAGTGGCACAGTGCTCAACCCTCCGATGGCTGGAAAAGTGGACATGCCGCTACGAGGTGGATGTGAGGAAGGTTGCTCTGTTTGGATACTAGGGCAAGCTCCCCAGGGGATAGCAGTGCTGTTCCACATGGAAAGTGATGAATGAGTTGCCCTTGCAAATAAATCCCATCACTTTCTTATGCATCTGTGGACAGCCTATTGAATGATTTGGTGTATGTCGTCAGTGGTAGTGTGGAAGGATCCAGTGATGTGAAAGTTTAATACAGTGGAATTTAAAATCCTTGTGCCCATCTACAAATCTCGCCATGGCCTTGCCCCTCGCTATCTCTGTGACCTCTTCCAGCCTTACTTCCCCTTTCATGTCCTTCAATCCTTTGACTCTGGCCTTCTGAGGAGCTGGAAGTTACAATGAGAATATGGACTCAGCCATGTGTGACTAATTAATAACGATTGCACAGTCTGCACATTTTAGGTGTCAGTTGTGGCTTAGTGGTAGCATTCTCGCCTCCGAGTCAGAAGGTTACAGGTTCAAGCAATACTCCACAGACTTAAGCACATAACCTCGGCTGACAATCTAGTGCATAACTGAGGAAATGCTGCACTGTCGGAGGTGCCGTCTTTGGGTGAGACTTTACACCGAGGCCTCGTCTGCCCTCTCAAGTGGACGTAAAAGACCCACGGCACTATTTCGAAGAAGAACAGGGGAGTTCTCCCGGTGTCCCGGCCAATATTTATCCCTCAAACAGCATCACTAAAACAGATTATCTGCTCATTATCTCATTGCTGTTTGTGGGAGCTTGCTGTGCGCACATTGGCTGCAGCATTCTAACAGTAACTGCACTTCAAAAGTACTTAATTGGTTGTGACGCGCTTTGGGATGTCCTGAGGCTGTGAAAGATACTATGTAAATGCAAGTTATTTCTTTGTGTATGTATTTGAGATAATTTAAGCTGTAACTCTTGCTAAGTAATTTTAATTGGAGAAATTTGTATGTAAATGGCAAAGTAGGAGGAGAAAATGACAAAATATAAACACATATGTGAAGCAGATAATAAACAATGTAAGGAAGCAATCAGTATATAGAGGAAAGTGAAGGGAAAAATAAAAAGGATTAAATAAAGTGAGATAAAGCAAGGAAGAAGCAAAAAAAGTCTATATACAAATGAATAATAGTGATAAAGATCAAGAGTTGGTTTCTTTTCGGGAAAAGGACCGTAATTTTCTAAAATCGGAACTTATTTTTTAAAATGAGGCTCTCGATAACCAGTATACCTCTCAACAACACTCTTGATGGTTTTACAGTATTTTCAGAAAAGCTCTCTCTGAATCTATTGTTTCTAAGGAAATGTTCTTACATTTGCAGGGAAATCAATCTTTTTTATAATTAATAATGATGGCAGAGTCTGCGCATTTTAAAATGAAGTACAGTTGTTAATAAAAATGTTATCTATCAGCCGTTCTTCTTAGTCTGAGAATATATGCTGCTAAGGGCTGAATAATGCAGTGAAAAAATAACCTCTGTCTGTATTGAATAGTGCATTTTGTAGTAAAGTCCCCTGGGCTAAAGAGATAATGGTTACCAGTTGCCTATTTAATGGGAAGCAAAAGGAGGTACGTGACCCTTGTACTAAATGTATTACATTTTTAAGAAAATGTGAAGTCTTTTTTTAAAATCTATGTATTTTTAGATGAAATTTACACCCTTAATCCAGTTGCAGCGAAGAAATATATACAATGTTTTTTCTATTGAGAGGCCTGTTTCTACTTCCATCCCTGTAGAGATTGTGTTCAGGTCAAGAAGACCTGAGTGCAAATTCCCCCAGGGTTTAATAGAGAAGGCTGCCTTTAGTCAGTTCATGCGCTGAAAGGTATTGTATTACTTGCCTGGTGCGTGTGGAGGCTTTGATTTCCAGTTTAAATCAGGAGATTAGTATCGGGCGTTATATTAGCCTCCAACAATTCTAGGGCTGAAGAGATGTGAGCTTTTAACTGCAGAGAGCAATCAAAACAAATAAGGGCTCATTATTTCCACCCAGCCAGTCAGTAAAACTCTGCAAATTTGCAGCAAAAGTTGAGTTATTAGAATTTTCCATCTTGCGAGTGTAAACATCTTGAAAAATAAAGGGACATAATATCTGCTAATACATTAAATGTATCAGTTAACCGACAGCTCATGCTTTCTTATACATATTCTGGTACATGTACGTATCTTGAAATGCAATATACAGTACTAGGAAACGGGATAAATTTGATTACTTCAAGAAGACTAACTACTTCCAAAAGGGGGAGTTTCAACATAAACAGTATGGATTCTCCGACAGAAAACTGGAACAAAAACAAGCTTCCCACTTTCTGAAGTCTGACATTCTGTCAACTTTAAATTAGATCTTCATTCTAGGCAGGTTGTGTTCGCTTCGTGGGTATAATTATGGTCAGCAGTTTTCACATGGTCACTGCAGCCCCCAAAAGAGATTTCAGACTTGGCTCAAAAAATACTTTCATTGACATTTAAAAAGAGCAGCAGTTTATTTTCTTTTCCATAGGCGGGCTTTCCTTTGACGTGTGGAGTTGTTCCCAGATGCCGCAGATTTCAAAGCGTTTTGTTCGCTACCACTGCCAGTGTATAGGAATGTGTCTTGATACGAAAATTCAACAAGTTGTTTAGGACGCATAAAATTTTTTATGTTATTTTAAATGTGTTATTTTAACAGTCAAGTTCAAATACCATCAGTTGTTTTTAGTAAAACCATCTGTTTGTCTGAGCCAATTTGCACAGAAGCAGACAGAGATTTGTGGTTTTGTGCCCCAATATGATTTTGCATAATTGCACTTCCAGGTCAAACACATACGCAAACTTGACCTAAAATTAGTTCTTCACATGCAAGCGCTCGTGTACAGCTGTAAGAGCCTCAGTTGTTCTGCTCTTTGACACTACAGCTGGAGACAAGACTAATAAACCATGTGGTTAGGGCACAACAGACAAAGGGAGGTGTTCCCGAGAAGGGACTGGCCCAAAAGAATAAATGGTACACGCTATTAATGTGCGGGAGGAATGGATCATTTAACCTGAGGCAGTGCCAAAATATCAGGTATTGTGAAACAATTGCTTGGCTTTTTCTTCAGCAGTTTCACAGATGTAAAGTAATACACAAGTTCCCCTGGGTAGAAAGGTGTTTTGATTTAAGGTGATCTGTTTTGTACACTTAACCTATAAGCTGCATATCTGCCATGGAAAAAAAAAAACAGGCATCACAAAATCCTTGTTGCTCAAAATGCCTTAGAACAAGAAATTCTTCCTGCAATATCTGTAGCAGATTTCACATTTGAAACTTTGCAGAAAGTTTAAACTGATGACTCGCAAGCAATTTTTGCCAAAATACCCGAGCAAGAAAGATACACAAGGTTAGATTGTCGGTGAAAACTACTCTTCTCTTTAACCAGCTTCCATGCCGGAGCCACAAACTTCCTTTCACCTCAGTTGAACCATTTTATATTGCCACTGTTTTAGTTTGGATTCTGGGAGATCAATGTCCCTGAGCTGGCTTCCAGTATTTACATTAAGCCCCTTATCCTGGCGGCAGGTTCTTAAACTTAGTTTTTTTGGGGTTTACTGCCAGGATAAGGAGACTACATTTAACTGTGTAAACACCGGATCTGGCCCACTGGCCCCAGTCTCTGAATTAAAATGGAACCAGAGTAACAGTGGTTTAATAGTAGCTGATTTAACAACAGTGTAGATTTTTTTTTATTACCTAGTTGCCTAGGACTATATTTCCTCTTTTTCTGAAAAAAATGAAAAGCCCTTCCTTTATAGAATTTAACGATTGCCGATCAAAATAACATTCAGTTGATTTTGTTCAAAGTGAATTCAAGGGCAGGAATGAAAACTATAAAAATGCTCTTTTCACACTTCTCGATCAGTTAAATTGCCACTTTAGTGTAGATATCAAATATTTTGTTCATCCATCTGTGGTGTACACAAAACTTGCAAAATAGCACACTGAAAATTTAAGAAATCACGTTCATTGACCAGGGTATGGAGGCCCACTTAGACAACAATTTAGAAAACCTCTTTTGGTTTCAAACAGCCCACAGAAACTAAAATGGTGGCAGACGTAGTAATTCAGGAATGACCACCATAAGAACTTGGGAAGAGGACCAGAAAAGGTGTCATGACCTGAAAAAGGAGCACCAAGGTAAGGCAAGAACATCAATCTGTCATATTGTAGAGAAGAACATATATAGAGGATGAGTTTAAGTTTGAGTGGTTAAAGGTTTAAATGGGGGAAAAAGCCAACATTTACACCAGGGAAATAGCAGAGGCCAGATCAGCCTCTGTTAGTATGGAGATGAAGGAAACAAATGATATGGGTTACGCCATTACTGTTTACTTTCAGATGCTGATCAAATTGCTGTGCATTTTCTGTTTTATTCCAAGTCAAAACTTTTTATTTAATTCAAGCTTTTTTCCCAATTATCGAGAGAAAGGCAGGGCATAAGTTCCTCAAAACATGTTTTGCTACAAGAGGAGCAAGAGAGCTTCAGGCAGTTCGGTTGGAAGGAGCCCTGCCTTATGGCTGCTGTAGCCATCTTCCTTTTTCTGAGGAAAAGCATATGGGTTAAGCATGGTATTACAGAAAGGAAGAAGTTACATTTGTCTAGCACCTGAGTACATCCTCACATCAGATAATGCTTTGCATCTAATGAATTACTTTGATGTATAAACACTATTGTTATGTGAGCAGAACATAGCAGACAATTTGCACGCAGCAAGATCCCAGAAACACAAGATGAATGGCTAGTAAATTTGTTTTTGTTGTTGGTTTAGGGAGAAATGCTGGCCAGGACACTCGGCGAACTCCTTGTTCGTCAAACAGTGCCAATTGAATAGGCGGACAGGGACTTGGTTTAATGTTTCATCCAAAACATTGCACTATCCTACAATACAGCAGTCCCTCAGTACTGCATTAGACTATCAGCCCAGATTACGTACTCAACTCGGAGTGGGGCTTGAACCCACAACCTTCTGACTCAAATCTGAGCCAAGCTAACACCTGGATTGCGATTTGCTTACTTAGAACCAATCAAGCGGAAAGCAAAAAAATGATTTTGTATCTGTCATTGAGACAGAGGTCATGACCTCTGGATTCCCACTAGTTGGACATTTCCGGTGGATCACACTTTCACTATGGGATCCAATTATGGGAGCAACTGATACCGTTGAACCCAAGAAGGTAGCTGCAGCAGACCCTGAAATTATAACGCAGTGAAAGACCAGTCAGTCGAGTCAGGTTTTTTTCTCCCCCCACAGTAACAGGACAGTCTCTCTGATACCAGCTCAGGCAATTCACCCACCTTCAGAATAAAGCAGAAATGTAAGTCTGGCTAAAAGAACCCCTGTTGCTGCAGACATAATTAATGTCTCTTCAAAGGGCATGCAATGATTACAAATGCCATAGACCACAAGTATAGGCAACTGTAAGCCATTAACAATCGATCAACATTAATTATTTCTATTCATCACCTGGGTGGACTTGGCATCTATTACTGTTTGTTAGACAATAAGACTAGCTCAGTCCTAAACAAAACGTCTGTCTGTTTAAACAATTATACTATTTTTGCCTCGACTGGTTGTTGGCAGTTCCCAATCAAAATTAATGGAATGAATCTTGTTTTGGTTGCTCCCAGAAATGCTTTCCGAACAAGCAGACACTTAAAAATTTGTTACATTACTGGCGAGCTGTAAAATACTAATAACAAAATAAGTGTAGAGATTTTTGTGATATAAAGGAAGATGGACCCCTTGGGGCTGGCATAAGCTTTAGCTCCCAGCAGGGTTCCCCAATCTTTGCAGTGAGAGCAGGATTGAGCAGTGAATATTTACCTAGACAGATATAATTGTAAACAATTTTACAACACCAAGTTATAGTCCAGCAATTTTATTTTAAATTCACAAGCTTTCGGAGATTTTCTCCTTCCTCAGGCAAATGTTTCAAGAGCTCCTTGAAGCCTACGCATTTATACATATTGAACAATACATGGTGTTTACAGACTGCCCCTGCAACTGCCCGTTGCCAAGGCAATCACCGTGTTCAGACAGAGAGGTGTCATCTGCAGAACCCCCGAATACACATTCAACAAAAAAACAAACAGGGAAAAAAAAGAGAAAAAAAAAACAGAGAGAGGCAGAAACATCCGGAAGGCAGAGAGAGCCAGCAAATGACCCATTATATTAAAAACAGATAACATTTGTTCGCTGGTGGGGTAACGTGTAGCGTGACATGAACCCAAGATCCCGGTTGAGGCCGTCCTCATGGGTGCGGAACTTGGCTATCAATTTCTGCTCGACGATTTTGCGTTGTCGTGTGTCTCGAAGGCCGCCTTGGAGTACGCTTACCCGAAGGTCGGTGGATGAATGTCCATGACTGCTGAAGTGTTCCCCGACTGGGAGGGAACCCTCCTGTTTGGCGATTGTTGCGCGGTGTCCGTTCATCCGTTGTCGCAGCGTCTGCATGGTCTCGCCAATGTACCATGCTCTGGGGCATCCTTTCCTGCAACGTATGAGGTAGACAACGTTGGCCGAGTCACAGGAGTATGAACCATGCACCTGGTGGGTGGTGTCATCTCGTGTGATGGTGGTATCTGTGTCGATGATCTGGCATGTCTTGCAGAGGTTACCGTGGCAGGGTTGTGTGGCGTCGTGGACGCTGTTCTCTTGAAAGCTAGGTAGTTTGCTGCGAACGATGGTCTGTTTGAGGTTGGGTGGCTGTTTAAAGCCAATGTACCATGCCCCAGAGCATGGTACATTGGCGAGACCATGCAGACGCTGCAACAACGGATGAACGGACACCGCGCAACAATCGCCAAACAGGAGGGTTCCCTCCCAGTCGGGGAACACTTCAGCAGTCATGGACATTCATCCACCGACCTTCGGGTAAGCGTACTCCAAGGCGGCCTTCGAGACACACGACAACGCAAAATCGTCGAGCAGAAATTGATAGCCAAGTTCCGCACCCATGAGGACGGCCTCAACCGGGATCTTGGGTTCATGTCACGCTACACGTTACCCCACCAGCGAACAAATGTTATCTGTTTTTAATATAATGGGTCATTTGCTGGCTCTCTCTGCCTTCCGGATGTTTCTGCCTCTCTCTGTTTTTTTTCTCTGTTTTTTTTTCCCTGTTTGTTTTTTTGTTGAATGTGTATTCGGGGGTTCTGCAGGTGACACCTCTCTGTCTGAACACGGTGATTGCCTTGGCAACGGGCAGTTGCAGGGGCAGTCTGTAAACACCATGTATTGTTCAATATGTATAAATGCGTAGGCTTCAAGGAGCTCTTGAAACATTTGCCTGAGGAAGGAGAAAATCTCCGAAAGCTTGTGAATTTAAAATAAAATTGCTGGACTATAACTTGGTGTTGTAAAATTGTTTACAATTGTCAACCCCAGTCCATCACCGGCATCTCCACATCATAGACAGATATAGGGTGAGAAAGGAACGAGAGGCAGATTGGACTGGAAAGGGCAGGCAAACAGGCTAATCAAACAGATCCTGTAGATTCTGCTTCCCCCCCTTCCCGTTTTTGTTCCTGAATTTGTGGTTAAAAGCCCACAAAATGGGGGAATCTCACAGGGATAACAGCAGCGTAAGCTTCATTGTGATAATTTCACTTCTCCCTGACATCAGCACCAAACTGATGAAAGAAAAAGCTTTTACTATTTTTTTTAATCCCATAAAAAAAACCTGATTGCAGCAATAAATCTCTCCAGTTGCTAAAAATATCCTGGCAGTAGTTTAGCAGCCTGCTTTTCAACAGAAAAGATGGATGTACTAGAAACAATCTATTACTTTTAGAAGGGTCCCCCTATTTTTTGCTGACCTACAAGGTGGACTCTGTTTAAAATCAAAGCCATACTGTGGCTGAAAGCCATTTGTTAAAAATCTCACTTCACAAATATTTAAACTGATGTTGAAAAAATGCTTAGATAGGTAGTAGTTCTTTATTTTTGACTTACGTGTGAAATAATGCAAAATGGGTTTCCTATGTGCAATGATGCAAAATGCAGTTAAGCACGAAATATATAAGGTGTTTAAGCCAGAGTTTTAGATAGTTCTATTTAGATGGCTGGCTGGGTAAATCATATTCGGCACATTCAATTTTAAAAAAAAACATTTTTCACTGTTTCTCAGCAGGTCAAAGCATAGAAGTACGACCTAGCCCAAGTGTATTTTCAACTTCTCAATTTAAATATTTGCGAGGGGTGAGGTTTTAACAAAGGCTACAAGTCTAAACTGTCCTGCAGTAACACAATTTCATGGTACGTTGCCACTTTGAGAGACTAATGTGTAAAGGGTCAGAGTTAGGTCTAGCTCTGCACTTGGTCTGGCACCAGCACTGTGGAGACAGCAGTGTCCTGAGTGATGAATGGTCAGATTTGTTTGTTTGTGTGGATAGTACATCTTAGTTAACCTGCCAGGGTTTATCCAGTGCTTAAAAATGCAAAAGAAATATTTACAACATAACTTGGTTCGAGTCTCTGGAGAAATGGCATAAAGGGCATTAGGTACAAATTTTTGGAGCACTATTTTAATCTTGCAAAGGAAGGGCAGCAGAAATGTAAGGAACAAATTTAAAAGACTACACACTTCTTCCAAATACTGCCTACCGCCTTCCTCCACAGCCCCTTTCCTGGAAAGTTTAATATTTTTGCATTAAATATTGTGCATACCGAATACTTTTTACTTCACAACTGTTTTTTAAAAAAATCTTTGAAAATACTATAGGAAAAATCAACGACAGTTCTTTACCCTAGTCCAACAGCAGCTCCTACCTGATGTTGCTGCTTCATTCCGGGATTGAACTCTGCTGCAGGTGGGAATTCCTGATTTATTGCGAGACCAGGAATTCCCATTTGCAGCACAGAGTGGGGTACTGGAACAAAGCACCAGTGCCAATTAGGAGCAGCAACTAAGATTGGTAGTTTACATGCCAACTTAGAAAACTAACAAAAGATGTTGGGCCAGAAATTGCTCCTGAAATAATGGAGGAGCTCAACAGTTGCTCTCTGTTTTTTTTTAAAATGGCGAATTGAAGGAGCAAGTTCCCGCATTTGCAGACGCGCACTAAAATGCGGAAATCGTGACCTTGCTCCAGTGGTTCGCCAGCGATTTGATAGCTTGGAGTTAAAGGGTCAGAGAAATCATTGAAAAATCGCAAACTTGCTTATCTGCCCAGCTGGAAAGTAACTAATTACACCATCAAACAGGTCTGCTTAAAAACCCCAGGTCTAAACTAAGTTTTAAAAGCATGGTTAGTCTTAATGACTGCCATACAACTAAAAATTAAATTTTAATAACGTGCAGTCGTATATTACACATTATTTTTAATAGTTTTTGGTCATAAAAAAAATTTAATTAAAAAATTATTTTTTTTTCCCTTGTCTATTTAATTATTCAATTATTTCTTTAGCTTTATAAAAAAAATAAAATTTTTATTTACAATGATATCCAGAGTGCTAGCTTTAAATGAATGAAGTCTGCTTGTCCACTTGAGCAATGCAGCCTGAATCTGTGGGTGTGACTTCTCTTCCTGACAGGTTTTGTGGGCGTGTCTTCTAGCCTCACAGACTGTTCCACGCGCGTCAACTCACGCTGCTCAGAGGCTGGGTTGATAGCACACAATTTTTCTAAAGATCGAAATCAAGCAATTGGACATCACAGAGCCTGCAATAAGCATTTTCGTTAATTTAATTTGCGGGAGCTGTGGTGAGCATTGCCACGCTGTTCTGCGCAATTCCTGGCCCGACATTTTCAAAAAAGCCAACACTGCCTCAAAACCAGTTTATGCGCACACTCTTCTACCTGCCAGTTCATGCTGGAATTCTTCTTCCCCCTCCATCCTCAATTCAACAAGGCACCTTTCTCCCCAACCCTTAATTTATGATGGTACTTTTCTCCCTTGCCATTTAATTCAAGATGGCTCACCTCTCTTCCCTCTCCTCAGTGTATGCTGGCACTTTTCACCCCTTTCTCCCTCAGTTCCTGCTGTCACTTTCCTCCCCCTCCCAGTTCATTTTCCACCTGCTCTTCACCTTCCTCCCTACCAGTTCATGTTGGCATGTTTAATTTTCCCCCTACCCCCCCCCTCAGTTCCACCCCTGGCTCCTACCTGCTTCTATTCTGAGGAATGGAATGCTGCTGTGAGTGGAAATTCCCCCGATTTGTTTGCGAGCAGCAGATTGAAGCAGAGAGTGGCACTCATTTTTGCCACCCAGAGTGATGTAAAAATGTACATGACCGTGTGCACTGCATATCCCTGGCTACATCTTTGATGTGCTGACAGTTCTTGTAAGTCCAGCATATCGCACAGAAAATTTCCTCCCTACATTACAATAGTACTCCTGCACATAGACTCTCAGATAGTCACATTGTCGAAATAGTAGCATCTTGGCGCTCGGGTTGTGGTCACGTTGCGATTTTCAGTCTGACATGAATGGCACCGTGGTGTTGGAGGATGTTGTCATGGTTGTGCTGTGCCAAATCGGTCAAATCTGGACTTAGACTCCCCCCGCAACCACCAAACTGTTGACCCTAACTCAGTCCCTGATGATAGGGTTTACGTATTTTGAGCAACAAAGAATTGATCTAAGCTGGACAGTTCATTATGTTAGCCTTAATAACATGACGATACTGGGTAGATACGACTTGTCTGTCTTGAGGTGTAGGAGAGATTTCTGATTTGCCTAAATTACATGTGGTAATGTACAATCAGCACACTGGTTAGTTTCTTCCAGTTTCGTAAGGTAGGTTTTCAGTATTAATGGAGATGTTTAAATCAATGCTGCTACTTCCACCTTCACGTGTTGCTCGGTTACATAGCTACAAACAGAAATCAAGTTATTTTCCTTCTTCTCAGTTGTGAACTAAAGTCAATTTTTGTCTGATTACGCTCCTGTGAAGCAACTTGGGATGTTTTACTACATTAAAAGGTGCTATATAAATGCAACTTGTTGTTGTTGAGTTGTGGAGATGACCTGGGAAGAGGTCACGAAAGTAAATTAAGTCTTCAGTACCTTTCATGATGTAGATCCTAACTAGGATGATGGCAGTCCTGAAGAGAACTAAGATGGTAGGGCACCCAGCAGTACTAAATAGCTCTGCATGTCACACGATGTTTGCTTTCAACCTGTTACATTTGTACTGCTGCCTCATGCAAAGCACTGAGACAACCTTGCAGTTCTTCGACTACATGGCCATTCAACAGCAGGGCATTCCTTTAAGTTGTAACATGTCACAGACACTCATTCAACTTGCAATTTATCACTGTCACTGTTGTCACATTGGCTTAAAAGGCCTTTGCAATACAAGGCTAGCGACAACTTTCTCACTGGCTCAGTGCTTGTAGAGGGAGTGGTGAAGGTGAAGCCAGAGGCCTCTCTCAAACGGAAGGGTTAGTATCATCCTTCACTTCACCCACTTAATCTTAAACTGCCAGATACCACAGCACAAGAGTAGGACATGTAAGCACTGTTTAAAGAGGTGTCTGGTAAGCAACATTCCAACATTTCTTTCTCTTCTGTTTCTCTAGGCAGCCTGTACGAATCAGCCACAACTCCCAGGGCTGCCCGAGAATTCAGCACCAACACAACACCCTGTATCAGTCGATCCACCTGCTGGAAGCATCAGCACAAATACATTCACTCTGGGGAACTTAGTGAATGAGTTTGAGGAAGGTGCATCGGGTGAAGCACTGAGCACAAGTGAGCAGGAACCATCTGGCCTTCCTCAGCTGCAGAACATAGGGATTTGTATCTCTCAGAGCCAGTCTATAAAAGAAGATTGTTATCTCAGCAGGATTGTCTATTTAAGTCGCTAATTGTCCAAAACACCCTTTTATGTCTAGCCAGAAGCTTGCATCATTTGTTGTACTGCAGGAAGGCTTCACCGCTCCCCACTCCATCGGCAGAGATCCTGAAGCCCAGTCTTGAATGCTCCGACTGCTCATACAGAGGCCTTGGACTCCATTCTACAAGAGGCTCTCTTCTCTCAGATTGAGCGCGCCATTGTGTCGGTCTTCACAGCCCTCATCGCTGCCCAGATGTCTAACCCCAAACTGATCTGTAGACGTGTTGAGGGAGTGCCAAGCAGCAGGCGCATGTGTGAGGCAGCTGTCTCAAGGTGATGCCACATCCAGCCTACCCCCCACCCATGCACATAACAGTGAATATGTCAGCCAGCTGGTCCTGCCCGCTTTCTAATGGAGCAGCGGATGTAGTGGAGGCCATTGCAGGGCTATCTCATCACCGAGTACAAGGGTTCTATTGACACCCAGCAGCTTCACAAATACCCTAATTTCCAGTTCCCACTCAACCAGTTCATGCCAGCAGAACTGTTGCTGCCAGCTGGAATTTCTACCCCAAAGTGTCTTAATTGGTATGTGCAAGACAGCATGCACTCCACTACAAAACAAGTCACATTTAACAACGTCATCTGACTTTCTTCACACAATAACTGAGCACCCTAATTTGTGAGATGTAAGGGTAATTACTAGAAGGCCTTGCAGCATATTTACAGCAACATTGAAACATTTTATAATTGTGACTATAAGCCTTATGTTTCTTAGTTTGGCTCAAGAGGTCTTGACTTTTCTGACCTGTGCTCCCTTTAAGTGCGGCTCAATGCTGGGAGCGTTTATCTTACAAGCTGGTGTCTTGCCTCAACAATTATCCATTCCCACTAGGGATAGTAAGGAAATGGAACTCAAATGGCTCCAACTGTAATGCCTCTCTGTATACTAACCAGAAAACACAGCTATCAAAGGTGGTGATACTGTGAGGCATACAGCTAATTTACACTGCAATCAGAGATGCATTCACGCAAAATTGTCGAGGGGGACGACACATGTCGACTCTGCATTATCTACCAGACTTGCAAAATTGCAGTTGTGGCGACGTTAAAATTAAACTACCTTGTAACAAGACTTTTAACTGTCTTAACTGACTGCGACTTTTTGAAACAGAAAGGAAAGGTTTTATTTTAATCAGCACCTAAAATCCTCGATCTTACAAACTGTGATCCCAAATCAGACTAAATCAGAGTGAACACCATGAATTAGAACTTCGTCTTTCGCAAACCTCTATTAAGACATCACTGTACACTGATTAGAAGTGCATGTGTGGTAAACATTGCAGTATCACAATGATCAATCAGTATATCCCTGCAGCAGAGAAGTCTATGCGCATGGTTCCAGTTTGAAGAGATCACTTTAGGTGGATTTCTGATGTTTGGAAGTAATTCAGAAATTGCTAATTTGCCGTTATCAAAGTGGCAGCAATTAGTGTCACATTTGCTCCTATAAATGGGCTTTAAATTAAATGGGTATTTGGTGGTGTAAATTTTCCAGTGTAAATGGGATTTTTGGCAATAATTACTGTTCTAATGTGATATCCTGGTTTTAGAAATTAAATGTGTAGTGAAGTCTAGAATTCAACCATGCAGGAGTATTTAATGGGAAATAAGAAGCCAGTATGATGAACTTGGAAGTACAGCTTGGTTTTAGTATAGATGCTTTGTCAAGCTTGGCTTGATACAGCTAGTTATCCTGACTAATAAGATTGATGGTGACAACTATAATTACCATAGATGAGATAGTCTGCTCTGTAATTTACAATGTGAGCAAAAGCACAAACTTCCCTGTATAGTCTAGTCCTTTCTGAATGCAAACAAGTGAATAATGCAGTGCTGCTTCAGAAAGTAAGTGCAGAATATTAAATATGATTCCACTGCATAGTAATTGAGTTCATAACCAACATGTTTTGGTGCTTGTGTCATACATAACATGGTTAAACAAGTTGTCTCAATTATGATCACACTTGTTGGTTTAAAATAGGTTATACTTTTAAGAGGTACATTACTCACTTTCAGGCCTAGTTTTCCTCACTCCTCAAACGGCTATACGCCACATATGGGCAGATTGAGAAATCCCAAAGTGAAAATCTCCAGGGATTATTGAACTTTTAATTGACTTCCATTATCATTTAACGTACCTTTCCTGCATCAATATATAGTACCTCCAGGCAATGTATCACTCAAGAACAGTAAACAGTCTAAGGATTTGAGTAAAAACCCCGATTGAGAATTTCACCATTTTTGTGTTTCTTTTTCACCAATTCTCTCCTGAGTTCTCTTCCTCCCTAGAAGGTATTCTAGTGGGGTACATATTCCACGGGCACTGGACACCCTCTGGTACCGTGCCCAAGTGGTCATTTTTTTTGTACACGCCTAGACACCGAGTGTTGGCAGGCAATTCAACCGAAGGGAACGTGCAGCTCAGCCTGGTTCCTGTCATGCTATTTTAACCCTGTGTAACTCATTAGCAACACAACATTTGGCCCATTATCGGCAGGCTTGGATGGCTGGAGGGGATTCAGAAAAAACAAACGAGTTGAGTCCAACACTCAGTGTTGCTATAAATTAAAGCTCTTTGTATAACACTAATGGGGGACATCACCCACGTCTGACATGCTGAAAGGCATAGGAGTAGCTAATTTAAGTTAAACTTTGATTGTAGAACTAGAAGACACAATTGGCAAGCCTTAATTAAGACTAGATTATATGAAATGTTTTCCTTGTTGAATAGTAAGCATTGAATAGATTTCTTTGAAAAGATGCTGAAATGAAAATGGTTATGTAAAGGATTGATGATTATAGCAATGAGCATTGTCACAAATGATCAAATATGGTATGGAACATTATGGCTGGAGCTATAGGAATGTTGGCTGCTGTATACAACTGGTCATAGTTGAATAATGTAAATTGCACTGTTAGATTAATATCTGAGCTTTCACTCAATTACTTGAGGTCAGAGAGAAACCATGTGTCGACTTGGCTCACCCTTGCCTTTGGGTCAGAAAGTTATGAGTTTGAATCTAGTCAAAGGCCCGATAATGGCAAAGATCAATTATTTGCTTTACAGCAGAGGTTACTGCAAGGACGACGGGCTGGCCAAGAACGAGAGCCACCGATGTAGCCTCGCAATGCTAGAGAAGGCGCATTATAGGGCGATCTCAGCAAAACACGCAATGTTTGAATTCCCACTTATTTCTAGAAGCAGACACTGGATCTACCAGAGCTAATTCTGATGTATTGGAACCGATTACTATATAAAATATAAATTCATCTATTCACTTCTCTGTGTAATTTTTGGGGCCATGATGTGGAGATGCCGGTGATGGACTGGGGTGGACAAATGTAAGGAATCTTACAACACCAGGTTATAGTCCAACAATTTTATTTTAAAATCACAAGCTTTCGGAGATTATCTCCTTCGTCAGGTGAGTACTTACATTAATTTTTTTGGGGGGGAATAAATTAACTATTAATAACTTTACAAATAAAGTCACATTAAATACTACACACTAATAGAAAATCAGAATAATTACAATTTAGTCTGTAATAATCATAATCTATATACAGAACATCATTTGTTCAATAACAAAGATTAATTGTGATAAATTAATTAAAAATCTATTAGCCTGGAATTAATTTTCCAGTTAATAAATGTAATTATAAAGTCGGTTTTATCTATCCATTGCTTTTATATTTTATTCCAGTTGTATTTTGTGTCAATTTTTCAACCCTTCAGTTTCTCCCTCAGATTTTTCAGCTCTACTTTCATTTGGGTCTCTTTCCCTCACATTCTCTCTCCGTCTCTTTCACTCCTTCTCCCCCTCTCATTCCCTTGTTCTTTTAGATTCTATAGCTGTTCATCTTTGTTGCTTCCGAATTTCCAGGTCAATTCTACTTCGTTTTCTTGCTCTTGTCCATTCATCCATCCTTCTCTTGGTCATTCACATAAAATCCCAAAGGCTGGTTGGCACCTAATGAACTGCCTTGCCATGGGTTTCCATCTTTAGAAGAAGAGGCACTAAATTGGAGGGGGATAGGCTGTACTTTGATCTCAGTACTACCACAAAGAATATTAGACTGAACGGTATGTTTTACCTTCATGTGCATCATCAGCATGCCAAATCTTTAAAAATCTCGTATGCGATGTAATTCATGAAGCCAAAAGTGTTATCTTTACTCTTCTACTTGAAAGTCACTGAGTTACAATTTTGCTTGTCTCCTCACCTCCACCTTTCACAAAGATCAGCTAATTCAGAATTCCGAGGTGTCTCCTCACAATTTGCGTGCTCCCATCACCCATGTGCTTTCTGAGCTTCTCTGCGCTCATCAAAATTTACAGTAAAACCCTTACGCTTGTTTTCAAATCCCTTGACTGCCTCATAGTACGTCATTTTGGGTAACCTTCTCTGGCCATGTGGTCTAGCCCACACACTTTGTTTCTCTGACTACATTTAGCTCCTCTTCCTGCCTTAAGATGTCTTCTAAAAACCTGTGTGTTTGGCTTTGTCTTTGATCTGTCTCCTGTAATTTCTTCCTTCTTGGTGTCCATTATTTTCCTTTTTTAAAGTAGTTTGACATTTGCCTTTTATATGAGCAGTGCTGTAAAAATGCAAGCTTTTGTTACATATGTGTTTAAAATGCTACTTTGGGAAATTAATAACTATGCTAATTAAACTATGAATTTAAAATAAAAATCTCTCAAACAATTCAGCACAAGAGCAACAACAAGCATAGTGTTTATTTACAGCCATTAAAACTTTGAAAAAATAATGGAAGATTAGTTTTTTTTGTAAAGAGATCCCTTAAAGGAAATTCAGCAAAGTTTCTCTCAGACCCCGAGAGTAATTCATTAAAGCCTTGCAACCTACATTACACAAGTCCAGCCTGTTGCTTTCCCCAGATTTATCCATGGCCCGAGCAGCACAGAAACCATAATAGTCCACCAAATTCTTGCTCACATCTGTCCATACACATTATGAATTTTAGTCCCATTCTTTATCCAATAATTTTCTTTTAAAGAAATTAATTGCCATTAAGTACTTTTAGTGGGATTATTTTCCTCATATTTGGTATTCTATGAGCGAGTGTGGTAAAATTGAAGTCAATGGGAATCAGGGGGAAAACTCTCCAGTGGCTGGAGTCATACCTAGCACAAAGGAAGATGGTAGTGGTTGTTGGAGGCCAATCATCTCAGCCCCAGGGCATTGCTGCAGGAGTTCCTCAGGGCAGTGTCCTAGGCCCAACCATCTTCAGCTGCTTCATCAATGACCTTCCCTCCATCATAAGGTCAGAAATGGGGATGTTCGCTGATGACTGCACAGTGTTCAGTTCCATTCGCAACCCCTCAGATAATGAAGCAGTCCGAGCCTGCATGCAGCAAGACCTGGACAACATCCAGGCTTGGGCTCATAAGTGGCAAGTAACATTCGCACCAGATAAGTGCCAGGCAATGACCATCTCCAACAAGAGAGAGTCTAACCACCTCCCCTTGACATTCAACGGCATTACCATCGCCGAATCCCCCACCATCAACATCCTGGGGGTCACCATTGACCAGAAACTTAACTGGACCAGCCATATAAATACCGTGGCTACGAGAGCAGGTCAGAGGCTGGGTATTCTGCGGCGAGTGACTCACCTCCTGACTCCACAAAGCCTTTCCACCATCTACAAGGCACAAGTCAGGAGTGTGATGGAATACTCTCCACTTGCCTGGATGAGTGCAGCTCCAACAACACTCAAGAAGCTCGACACCATCCAAGATAAAGCAGCCCGCTTGATTGGCACCCCATCCACCACCCTAAACATTCACTCCCTTCACCACCGACGCACTGTGGCTGCAGTGTGCACCATCCACAGGATGCACTGCAGCAACTCGCCAAGGCTTCTTCGACAGCACCTCCCAAACCCGCGACCTCTACCACCTAGAAGGACAAGGGCAGCAGGCGCATGGGAACAACACCACCTGCACGTTCCCCTCCAAGTCACACACCATCCCGACTTGGAAATATATCGCCATTCCTTCATTGTCGCTGGGTCAAAATCCTGGAACTCCCTTCCTAACAGCACTGTGGGAGAACCGTCACCACACGGACTGCAGCGGTTCAAGAAGGCGGCTCACCACCACCTTCTCGAGGGCAATTAGGGATGGGCAATAAATGCCGGCCTTGCCAGCGACGCCCACATCCCGTGAACGAATAAAAAAAATAAAAAAAATTCCTCTGATCTCTAGTTTTGCTTGAGGCTCTTCATTTTGTATTTGTGCTCTGTACTTTGGTACTCATTGCCCATGTTAAATAGCGTGCTTGCATCTACGTTATCTCAGGACTTTGAGAGACCTGAATCATGTCCACTTTCAATATTTTTCCAACAAATTATGACAAGTTTCTCTCTTCAGTACTTCAAGCCCTGAATACTGGAATCATCTTTGGACTCTTCTCCTAAGCCCCTCCGACATATTGATATCTTTCGAAGGTAGGGTGGCCCAATATCACACACAATATTACAGAGCATCAACAAGATGACATTTGTATGTTACCTCACTGCAGTGAAATGTATCGTACTGAAGTATTGGGGATTGCCAGTGACGTGGCATCTCCTGTTGGGGGGGGGGTTGAGGGATCCCTCAGCATGTTTGGCTTCATTACATTCAGCAAAAACTTATTTTTTAAGCTGAAAGGTTACTCTTAGTGTGATTTCAATAGATATGGCAGAAGTCATGGAATACTGTGGTTGGTCATAAAGCAGCCACATGCAGTGACAGCACCAAGTATTTAAGAACTGTTTGTGGATTATAATGAGCTTTTTGGTCACTTCTGGATTTCTGTAACACTGTTAAAGCATTGTTGAACTTGGTAGATTTCTCCCAGTTCCCTCAAACCTCAGAACCAGACTTCAGTGGAGCAGTACATTAGTGGGATGCAGTATTGCTGACCCCAAATTGCACTCAGTTGTCAAGTGGGTTTGTATGACATCAGACGTTGTACAATCTTGACAATTCATTGTTTCTAATAATATACTACTCCTAACAGTAAATTCCATGTCTTCACAAAACTGCAGTACTCTGCAAACTAGAGTGCTTTCATACTGCACAACATAATTAACAAAAGATTCTTCAACAGACTTTTAAAGCAATCTTTTAAAGCCTTAAGGGCCAGTTGGAGACTGGTGATGTACTCCAGTAAAGAAAGGGGCACTGTTGTCAGATCTGACCTCATCGGCAATAACGCTTTTAGTTCAATAAAATGATTGATCAGGTTGGAAATCTAAAATTTCTTTTATGATCTGAGTATATTCTAGTCAGCATGTACATTTGAGGAAGATCCCTAATTAACAAATTAAGGAATTCATTGCTCAATACTACATGGGCAGTTCACATTCAAGTATTACAGTAGAAGTCATCTTTGTAAATCAGAGGGTACCTTGTTTGGGAATGTAACAAATGTTGTAACTAGATAATTTGATTTTCTATTCTTTACCCAAAGAGTGGTGAGAATGTAGAACTCACTACCACAAGGAGTCGTTGAGGTGAATAGCACAGATGCATTTAAGGAGAAGCTAGATAAGCACACGAGGGAGAAAGGAATAGAAGGGTATGCTGATTAGGGTTAGAAGAGGAGGGGTGGGAGGACACTCGTGTAGAGCATAAATGCCGGCATAGACCAGTTGGGCCGAATGGCCTGCTTCTGTGCTGTAGACTCTATGTAACTAATCATGCTTACCTTTGCCTTTGCTCTCGTATTCAAAGCTTTGAAGAAGCTGAGGAAAAATAATTACTATAATTAAATGGTGTTACAATAGAGTTATCACCTTTCAAAGTGATTAATTTCAATACATAATTCTCTTTAGTAACAGTAGATTCAGGCTTGGCAACCTGAGCAGAAATTTGATGCATTGAATGTTTTCTAACTGCTTATGAAAACAATACTCTTACTTTTTGTCTGCCCTGCTAAGCAAACTTCAAGCAGAGCTTTTAGATGGATGTACTGTTTTCAAGCAATCGGTTATTTTCATTGTACAAAGCAGCATAGATGTAAGAGATGAATAATGTTTTAAAGCATAAAGATGTCACTTGGGCTAATTTAACATTGATTTCCCACTGTAATGCTCATTGTTATTCCTAATGGATTACAAATCCTATGGCTCAACTGGCTTGATTAGTATCTGGAGATTTCAATATAACCTGCAAAAATACATATGGTATTAACAAAAAAAATACACACCATTAAATTAAGACGGGGTTATAGTTAAGCTTATGCCAAAATATATTGTAGCAACATGAAATAGCTGTAGCTCAATGTGTCTAATTATTTCTCATATTTGGTATAGAAGGAGAAAATAAATTATCTTGGAATAAAAATCAAATCCAATTTTGATCACAAAATGGTCTCGTGCATCCCTGATTTCCTTCACCCCACCAGTGTCGGCTGTGCCTGCAGCCACCTAGACCCTAAGCTCTGGAGTTCCTCCCTAAACCTCTGGCTCTCTACCTCTTTCTCCTCCTTTAAGACACTCCCTAAAACCTACCTCTTTGACCAAGCTTTTGGTCACCTCTCCTAATACCTCCTTTTGTGGCTCAATGTCAAATTTTGTCCAATAACGCTCCTGAGAAGTGCCTTGTGCCATTTTACTATGTTAAAGGCGCTACATAAATGCAACTTCTTGTTGCTGTTGTCTGAATTGGGCCATGTCAGGTTTGGGAATAGGCAGATTTGTTCAATACGGGGCTGACAAAGTTGCCAGTTGCTGCATGTCGTGCCATTAGTTCCCTGCTGTCATGGTGGATAGTGGGTGAGTGGCGTTGTCTGTCTGGGCCACAACAAAAGAAAGGTTTCTGTTGACTTTTTAAAAAAAAACATTATCTGTTAGTAGCATCGGCTGGGGCCAAGTGGCGGCAATCTGTTCTCCCAGGCAAACTTGTGGCAGTGTGCATTTTCTCATGCATTTGAGCGGCACACATTCACTATAATGGTAGAGTGATATAGTATGTGTCTCTTTACTCTGCTGTTGTCAGTGTGCCAATTTTTTTTGATGGGAGCGGGATGGGGGAATAAGTGGATGGGTCTCATTCTTATCTCTGTGGGGTTCAGCATGAATCCAATTTGCTTCGCAGTATAATAGGGGAACAAAGCATCTGGTTCCGAGTTGGGCTAAAGATACACAGACAGTGAAATTGGATCACCGGTGTTCAAAAATACTCCATCTGTATGTCATTTCCATATGGTATTAGCATTGCCTTGCACCAGACCAGAAAATAGCTATTTTGTATTGAATACAATTGGGTGTAATAGTTCCGTGGGAAGGTGAGATGCAGAGAAGTGTGCATTCCTGAGTTGGTTTTGGGCCATTTGGGTATTGACTGACCAAATGTTTTCAGAGACAGCCAGTAATGAAGACAAATTGATATGAGATTTGAAAGGTGTATATTTATGAATAAATAACATACATCTGTTAAAAGAAAATGTGATTTATAAGCAGATTAAAGTACTCTGTATACACTATTAAAGTAAACCAGCAATAAACTGCAGAGCCTGGGCTCTTTTGGTACTACTGGTTATCCACCGTTATCTTTTTTTTAAATCTCTTACCTGGCCTGTGGTTCATCCCTTAAGTGAAACATTATTAGGGATATTTTCCAGTTTTGTGCTCCCAGTGCACAGCATCTGATGCCAGGAGTACATATCGGAATACTGGGTGTGGAGAATCGTGCGGCCATCACGCAGCCCAACCAATTTTCACTATTAATTTAAATGCTATCCTCCGCTCCTAATATAAACTCCCAGTGTGCAAAGTTCTGGGCCAGAAACACAACAGCAGAAAATTTACCGTGGTATTTTTTGTAATTAAGTGAAAAGGATTGGGTACCACTCAAGTAAAGAAAGAACTTTATATAGAGTCTTTTACTTCCTCAGGATATTCTAAAGTAATTTACAGCCAATTAATTACTTTTGAAGTGTAGTCAGCATTGTTTTATAGGCAACACTTGCACACCGTATATATATATATATATATATAAAACCAATTAATCTGTTGTGTTAGTTGATGAATTAATGTTGACCAGGAGAACTCCTTGCTATTTTTTTGAGCAAAAGTGACATGGGATCTTTTACGTCCACCTGAATAGCTAAATGAGGCTCGTTTAGCATCTCTCCCGAAAGACAGCATGTCAGACATTGCAGCACTGAAGGTCAGCCTAGATTATGTGCTCAAGACATGGAGTAGGACTAGAACCCACAGCCTTCTAACTCAGAGACGAGTGCACTACTATTGAGCCAAGGTCACACTTGTAATCATCGTGGGCTTTTCGCATTCAATCCAAGAGCTAGAAATTCCTGTTGGCAACATGGGAAGACAAATGCTTAACACTACATTTTGACATTCTCTTCTCCATTATTTTAGTGGAGGCATTAACCCATTTAAGATAAACAAGTGAGCGTCTGCAGACAAAGACATTTTGTATGAATGGCTTAGGAGTTTGTTTTGAATATAAAATCCTTATGTATTATCAGCAGCAACATTTACTGCCTTGGACTTATCTTCAAGATTGTTTCAAAGTGCCATCTTTCGTGTAAATGACAACACAATTGCAAAATGGTATTAATTTCCCAATATCTCTGGCTTTCTTTTTTGCGATCAGATAATAGAGTACTTATGGTGGTGAGAGTCAGCCCTGTGGGATTATAGTGTAAATGGGGAAAGAACAAAATGGAATGTGATGTGAAGTGGATTATCTAAAATAGTCTTCAGGATGAGCAACCTAAGTGGTCTATGAGTTTCAACTGGTTAACTCTTTTCAGTGGTACTGGAAATAAATGAGCTGGTTTGGAACTGGTCCATAACATAATATCTGGCTGTAAAACCATTAGCATGCCACATTGAAGTGCTGTTATTTCTAAGAAACCTGGGAACTTCCACCCTGAGTAAACAAACTATGTCTGGAATGCATTTGCTTATTGGCCAGCTTCAGGCTGCTCATTGTAAGCTCAAACTCATCAACTGAGCAAAATATTGCCATCCTGAACCAAATGGTTTAAGTGGACCAGAAACTATGACAGCCCAGAATCAGATACAAATATCTTCATATCCCACCAAAAAACACTGGCTGGAATTTGAAAACTTCCACAGAAGCAGAGGGATTCTAAGAATCAAATAGTATTTTTACACATATTGTTCTGAACATAACAGAAACTATAGTTTGTTGGTACACAGATTTAGAGTACCCGACTGTTAATTTGGCTGTAGGTAAGCTTGGCTCAGTTGGTAGTACTCTCGCCTCTGCATCAGAAGTTTGTGGGTTTAAGCCTCCCTCTGGGAGTTGAGCACATAATCTGGGCTGACACTTCAGTGTGGTACTGAGGGCTCTGTTCTGGCGCTGCTTCTGTTCACTATAAACATCAATGATTTGGACATAGGGCTAGAGGGAGTGATTTCCAAATTTGCAGCTGATATTAAAATAGGAGACATAGTAAATAATTCTGAGGACCAAAGCAGACTGCAATGACATACTAATAAGACATTGGGATAGGCAAAAACATGGCAAATAGAATTCAATGTCAATAAGTGTGAGGTGGTAGATTTTGGTTTAAAAAGAAAATCTTTGAATGGGGATAGGTTGGGTGATGTGAACCCAAACCTCTCTGCTCTTCCATAAGACACAAAACAGCACCTGAAGGGGATAAAGCCATAAAAAAGCTAATGGAATACTGGGTTTTACGGCAAGAGGTATAGAATATAAAACTTGAGATGTAATCATGACTATATAAAACTTTAATAAGACCACAGTTGGAGTACAGCAGGCAGTTTTAGGCTCTACATTATAGGCAGGATGTTGAGGCAATAGAGAGGGTACAGCTCAGAATTGTCAGGATGCTGCCTGGGATGAAGAAATATGAAGCAACAGTTGAGAAATTGGGGCTTTTTAAAAAAAAAAATTAAGGGGTGATTTGATAGAGATGTTTAAAATTATGAAAGATGGGATAGATAGAAACAGACCATTTTTAGTGGTTGAGAATACATAAACATAAGATTAAATGCAAGAGATTTAGGAGAGAGCAGGAGAAGCATTTTTTTTTAAACAGAGGGTTGTGAGGCTGTGGAATGCACTACTGGAGTCAGTGATTGATTAAAGAATAGGTTAGATAGGTGGTTAAAGTGAAGGGGGATAAAGAGATACAGGGTCAGAGAGGGCACATGGGATTAAGACCACTGTTCGTGTGGAGCATAAGCACCAACACAGACTGGTTGAGTCAAATGGCCTGTTTCCGTATTTTAATTTCTGTGTAATTGTACGTTGGAGGTGCTGTCTTTCAGATGACATGTTAAATCAAAGCCCCACCTCCCTGTGCAGGTGGATGTAAAGATTCTATGGCACTATTCAAAGAGTGGGGAATTCTCCCCACGTCCTGGCCAGTTTTCCTCCATTAACCAACACCACTGAAAACAGATTAACTGGTCATTCATCTTACTTGCTGTTTGTTGGACCTTGCTGTGTGCAAATTGGCTGTCACATTTACTTACATAACAGTGGCTACACTTCTTAAAGTAATACATTGGATATGATGTGCTTTGGGATGCTCTGAGAATGTGATAAGGTGCTATAGAGATGGAAGTTCTTTCTTACAAATTATGAATGCAAAGGTTCTGTACTGAAATTAGTGATAGATGTACTTTAAACACAAGGCAACAGCAAAACATGAAGTTAACTATTTTATCCTAAACTGAAACCTAGGTGTTCTTTTCTTGTATCTATTTGAAACTAATATATATTTTGAGAATGTGGACTACAGCAAACTTGACATGTAATGTATGTCCTTATGAGATGCTCGGAGGTTAATGGAGAGGTACTCAGTAACTTTTGGCAAAGGGCCACAATCTTAAGCAGTCACTTGCTTGCGGGCCACTTCTCATGAACCCACTGGGACTCCAAGAAGCTGAAGCCAGGACCATCAATACTGGGCAAATATTAGTTATGAGATGCAGTACTGGTTCACAATGATGTCAGCTGCACACCTAAGGCAATCACCTTGCGCCAAAATCATTAAACATGGCTAAAAACAGAAAACTGTGTCCATCACGCAGCTTGTCTGTGCTTTAATCCTAGACAGCATTTAATAGTGCTATGAATTTATTAATGTTATATATAGCAGCAGTCCCACCTTCATTGCATTCTATGCTTTCTCTCGCTCTTCAGCAAGTTCACTGCCCTGTTCCCTCCGATGCAAATGATCCATGTTATTGATATTCCTCAATTATTAGAGCAACAGAGAGGCAACCTCTGGTAACTAGCAGACAGGCTTTCAGTCAATCACCTACTAGAAATCAGGTGGTTTCACATAAGAGAAAAATGAGCATTCGCTGTAGTGCAAAAGCCACATCTAAAAAAAGTTTTTAAAATTGCAGCAATTTGATAGCTTTCTGTACCAGCATTCACATTCCAATTGTCAAAAATAGCTGGCAAGTTGTTTCTAATCATTAAAAATCACACTGACGACGGGAGGTTGATGAGGAACATCTCTTGCAGCTGTTTGAGTCCACGCACAGAGCTCTCTCTTCACCAACTTTACAATGATGATTGCTCACTGCACTGCTCTGAAATCAAACCATAACGGCATCCTTTGGTGTAGGATTAATGTAACATTAATACATTTGTCTTGCCTTTTCTTCCATATTCTTCTCTTCATTCTTTTCCCTTGTGTTCCTTTCCTCCCTCCCAACCCCCCCCCCGTGTTTATCCCTTTCTGGGTCCGAAGCTCTGGAATTCCCTCCCTAAACCTATCCACCTCTCCTCCTTGAAGACGCTCCTTAAAACCTACCTCCTTAACCAAGCTTTTGGTCACCTGTCCTAATATCTCATGTCGCTCGGTATCAAATTTTGTTTGAAAATCGCATCTGTGAAGCGCCCCGCAGGACGTTTTACTACGTTAAAGACGCTATATAAATGCAAGTTATTGTTGTTGTTCTTGTCTTTATTCATTTACTGTTGTTCTTCTCTCTGTCCTTGTGTTTCTCTCTCCCTCTTTTGTCTCTTGCCATTGGCTTTTTCTCTCCTAACTTTCCCTTTCTGTCTTCAGAGCCCACCTGGCTCTGGGTGAGTGCTGCTATTGTGGTTTTCTTTTACTTTATCTTGCTGGAGAGTGAAAGAGAGTAAAAGAATGCAACAGAGACGGGACTACCCCATAACATTAATAAATTCATAGCTCAACTAAATGTACTCTGTAAAATCTACAGGTTCTGTAGTAAGTAGAGAAAACAAAAGAGGCAGCAATTTACCAGCACAGCACAGGCAGGTGATTGCAATCATCAGACTGTCTCTCACATCAGATTCTTGCCAAATGCAGTTGAAGTGCATTAGGGACTTGGGTTGGCCAGAAATCACAGGCCTGGATTGTATCCAGTACAAGGGCCTGCTCACCAATCAGATTTTATTTCATTTCTAAAAACATCAGTTATTTAGTAAAGCATTGTGTTTCATTGAAAAATATGAATGCAACATTGAAGTTTAACCTTAATCATGTACAAAATAATATTTCAAAACCATTCAATTTAAGTAAATCTGAAATGAAATGCTGGGCTGTATTTTCCTCATTTAAACAAGGAGAAATGCTCATTTCTCTTTGTAATTAATAACCCAGTAACCACATTGAAGAAATACATAGTTTCGGAACATGCAAGTACTGAAAATGTAATTCTGTAAGTGGTAACAAAAAAGTAGGAGCTAATTTTGATGCATCTGTAATAACACTTCTTTCACAGTTTGCAAGCAGCTAACAAGCCACTTAAAGGCTATAAATGTTTACTAATCCAGCTAATATTCCGTGATTTCCAAGATATGTTACAGCACAATCATTCATGTAATGGCAATTTGGTACCCAAATGGATAAGTGTGCTTATTTACTCATATTGTGCAATCTGCTCTCTTCATAGAACACGGAAAACCCACTTGCTGTACCAAAAGAATATTATTCATCACAGCACCAATTATTGTTACAGTTTGGGTTTTCCTCCCAACGCCTTTCTCATGTAGATGTCTCAATCACGGTTACTATAAGCAGACCAAGGTCTCCACAAGTTGAAAGCTGTGCCTTCATTCTATGTAATATTTGTGTTAGTCCATGTCAGCATTAACCCTGCTTGCAGTAAATTGCTTACTGAAGAATATACAGGATGGCTATGTCTCCCTGTCAATACAGATTGTGGTAAATATCACACTGTTTGACCACAGTTTACAGGCTAAATTACTGTTCTTGTTTATTTACAAAACATGACGCACGGAAGCAGTAAGATGGCAAAATACTAAACAGCAACCGGAATCAGTCCATAAGGGGTAATATCCTCCTTTTCAGAAAGCTGCCTTTCACAGTTTCTTGGTAAACATTCATTTGAGTAAATCAGCTGAACTTTCTTTCTCCTTAGTATATTGCATCAAAGAATATCTTGTCCTGAAAGAGAGATTATGTAGATTATGCAAGATTCCTGTACCCATGAAACCTTGTGCATCTTCGCAGAACTAACCACTACAGCCAATAATTAGATATTTATCCTGTGGGACCTCTTTGATGGAAAGCCATTTTTTTTGGAGCAGTCAAGCAAACAACAGTTTTCACACCTTCGTAGACAATGGGATAATGGCAGACAACATTTTTTCCCTTGAATTTCCCCCAACAGCTTTCACACAACGGAATATTACATATTTAACTGCCAGAGCTACATCCATTAACATTTTTAAACACTCTGTGCCACCATCAGAGCTCTTTTTAAAAAAAAACTTATCAAAAGGAATTTCTCATTTCTTGCCGCCCGCATCTCTTTCCATTTTGTATCGACCAAAAAGAGCAGCCTCCATTTTAAACACTAGCCACTTGAAATTATATGAATCCAAAGACAGAAATTCCTATTTTTGTCACAACTTTCACCAGTTCCGCTTGAAGCGGGCACACACTATGGGAAAAATAGCTATTGATAGTCACTCGATCTGTGATTTACTCTAAGTACTGGCAATAAAGGGGTAGCAGTGGTTGTGTTCGAGGATTGTAAAGGGATACAGACCTTGGTGTGTTTACTTTCTAACCTAGGCTCATACTGAACCAGTACGGTATCAAAGAATAATTTTCCACCTTTCACGCTACATTGGAAGATGGTTTGTGTTGTGTGGGAAGGTTCCCGACCTAGATATACAATGCTGCCTCCAACGAGTGATGTCATGGAACACCAGTTGTCTGCACTACATTCTGCAATTGAGCACATCGCAACACCAGTGGCATCTATAGTGGAGACCTCAGTGAAGCACGTCATAGGCACAATGGGAACATTTGTCTACATTTAGTACTGCTGTTGGAATGGAGGTTTTGTGTGTCCATACCTCAAGAGGCAATCATGACTAGCTTCAACATGGTTAAAGACAACCATGAGGGAAGGGATTCCAAGAAGTCACAAATGTCCACTGCTCCAGGCTCAGAGAGATTGGTGGGCCTCATGAGGAGGATGCTATTGACAGCTGCATGTATCGAATTACACAGGATTAGCCTTTTGGAACTCATGTTAGTGTTAATTCTGTGACATCCTTTAACGCTGTGCAAGTTACAGTAATTACCTCTGAAAATACTGAGCCCACTATAACTACAACAAAGATTAGCCCTGGTGCTGATGCTGGTATATCGTTGTTAGTCACAGATAGAAATAGCAGGCCTTCTATATTCTCTGCAACTCCACAGCTGGCTACATAACCACCTATCAGTGCAACTTCTTGTACTAGGGGAATACTTAATAGTAGGGAACATACACAACCAGCACTGAGAAGTTTATGATGTAGAAAGAAAACAAACCAACAAACACATTAAAACCCTGTGCCTTTACCACTACACAACTGAATACTTTTACAATATCTTGCAGTGTGAGATTCTTTCTTTGTTCAGAAAAGTATCAGTTGTCCAAAAGGCAAACAAAATGGTTGACTGATGAGATGTCCCCAGTGGGCAGATAGGGTCCTGTGGGATTAGAAGCGATGACATTGATGACCTTTACAGCCACTGGTTGTGTATAGCCGCTAGTTGACTGTCATCATGGAGCAGGCGGCACATCTCAGTCACAGCTAGGGTGAGCCTTAGCTTCCTCATTGTGGTGCTTCCCTGCCATTTCTACGTAGCTAACACTATTTTAGTACAACTATTTCCTGGGTTCTATCCACTATGGGTCATGGACCGACTATGGTTTCTGTGCTCCTGAGAGGCCATCTCCCCCTCCCGCTGCTCCATTGTAATATATCCATCAATGCCCATTACACATATTCCCTCTGGCAAACCTTCCTGTATACCACTCAGAAATGGCAGAGATGTTAAAGAAATATTTTGTATCTGTCTTCACAATAGAAGACACAAAAAGCACACCAGAAATAGTGGGGAACCAAGGGGCTAATGAGTGAGGAATTTAAAGTAATTAATATCAGTAGAAAAATTCTGGACAAACTAATGGCACTAAAAGTCGGTAAATCCCCTGGACCCGATGGCCTGCATCCTTGGGTTCTAAAAGTGATGACTGCAGAGATAGTGGATGCATTGGTTGTGATCTTCCAAAATTCCCTAGATTCTAGAACGGTCCCAGCGGATTGGAAGGTAGCAAATGTAACACCGCTATTCAAGGAAGTAGGGAGAGAGAAAACAGGGAACTACAGATCAGTTAGCCTGACCATCAGTCATCGGGAAAATGCTAGAATCCATTATTGAGGAAGTGGTAACAGGGCACTTAGAAAATCATAATATGATTAGGCAGAGTCAACATGGTTTATGAGAGGGAAATCATGTTTGACAAATTTATTAGAGTTTTTTGAGGCTGTAACTAGCAGGGTAGATAAAGGGGAACCAGTGGATGTAGTATATTTGGATTTTCAAAAGGCATTCGATAAGGTGCCACATAAAAAGCTTGTTACACAAGGGCTCAACGGGTTGGGGGTAATATATTAGCATGGATAGAGGATTGGTTAACGGACAGAAAACAGAGAATAGGGATAAACGGGTCATTTTCAGATTGGCAGGCTTTAACTAGTGGGGTGCTGCAAGGATCGGTGCTTGGGCCTCAGCTATTTACAATCTATATTAATAACTTAGATGAAGGGACTGAGTGTAATATATCCAAGTTTGCTGACGATACAAAGTTAGATGGGAAAGTAAGCTGTGAGGAGGACGCAAAGAGTCTGCAAAGGGACATAGGCAGGTTAAGTGAGTGGACAAGGAGGTGGCAGATGGAGTATAATGTAGGGAAATGTGAGATTATTCATTTTAGTAGGAAGAATTGAAAAACAGAATATATTTTAAATGATGAGAAACTATTAAATGTTGGTGTTCAGAGAGATTTGGGTGTCCTCGTACAAGAAACACGAAAAGTTAGCATTCAGGTACAGCAAGCAATTAGGAAGGCAAATGCCATGTTGGCCTTTATTGCAAGGGGGCTGGAGTACAAGGTAAAGAAGTTCTACTACAATTATACAGGTCTTTCGTGAGACCTCATCTGGAGTGCTGTGTACAGTTTTTGTCTCCTCATCTAAAGAAGGATACACTTGCCTTGGAAATGGTGCAACATAGGTTCACTAGATTGATTCCTAAGATGAGAGGGTTGTCCTATGAGGAGAGATTGAGTAGAATGAGCCTATACTCTCTGGAGTTTAGAAGAATGAGAGGTGATCTAATTGAAACATACAAGATTCTGAGGGGGCTTGATAGGGTAGAAGCTGAGAGGCTGTTTCCCCTGGCTGGAGAGTCTAGAACTAGGGGGCACAGTCTCAGGATAAGAGGTTGCCATATAAGACTGAGATGAGGAGAAATTTCTTTATTCAGAGGGTTGTGAATCTTTAGAATTTTCTACCCCAGAGGGCTGTGGATGCTGAGTATCTTCAAGGCTGAGATAGATAGATTTTTGGACGCTAAGGGAATCAAGGGATATGGAGATCAGGCAGGAAAGTGGAGTTGAGGTTGAAGATCTTATTGAATGGCAGAGCAGGCTCAAGGGGCTGGATGGCCTAGTCCTGCTCCTATTTCTTATGTTATGTTCTCACTTTTGTTGTTGTTGTGGTAATCCTTCGAAAGCTTCCTGTTCATTAAGCTCATTACTGGCGGGTCTGATCAGGAGTAAAAGATTCAGCGTAACGAGGCAGCTGCGGAATGCTGCACCTGTACATCAATAATTACCTAATCAACACCGTACTAAGTTTTTAGCTTTCAGCTGCACTTTTCACTAATGTTCATTAATCTCTTTTGGCATTGTAAGAATCCTCAGAGCAGTACTAAATGTAGACAAATGGTCAATTAACGCTTTCTACTGATATTAGACCTATTTACTCACATGTACTTTTTCAACAACTTTTTCAAACTCAGGAAAACATGGCCCATTATCGCTCGATTCTCAAAATGAATAATTCAAGTCAAATATTCATTGGCTGTAAGAAAGTGAGAACTTAGAAGGCGTAAGCTAAGAAACATGGGACAGAATTAACAAAACAATCCACGTACTGAGACAGAAATAGCAACAGCACTGACATGTGTTTATGCTGGTGTCAAAGTGATCCCTGGTATGCAGAATCTCTCAGTAAATGCACACCTACTTCTCATTCATTATTACACAATTCTTATAATCAAGGTCAGTTGAAGATTTAAAAAAAAGCATCAACATGACTGGCTGAAAAGCCATGATATTTCTTTGGCATTGGTCCTAGGAATGGTTGAGGAATGTAAATAGTATGGGATTAATGGGATACTAACCTTTCTAATTGCTCTAATGTGGACCAGAAAGAATGGCGAAAAAACTAATGGCAGACTCTCCGCATGGAGCCACTGTTGGAACAATGCAGCATTGAACCTATGTCTTGTCCCAGCGAAGACAGTTTCCAGACATGACTGGTAAACTTCGTTATAAACGTCATCTGGCTGATAAGCATCTAGCCATGTTGTCAGAAAGAGATAAATCAAAATATTCTACCCCACTTTAGTTTGATTTAAATATAATGCCATTTGAAGAAACCGGTAAATGAAGTCCACAAACATTTCTGTATGATACTTACCCACGTTCTCAAATGTCAGTACACTTTGACAGAAAGAGAAGATTCTTTACAATTTATTTCAGTAGGGTCTGTTAAGAATCACAGCTCAATTTCCTTGCTTGCATTGAGATGCTAACAGCTGCATTTCATCTTCGTAGATAAGACTTCATGAAATTACATCCCAAAAATGAACACTTTTAAACTTCAGACCTCTCTAATATTGTGAGCACTTGAGCTATCTCATAAGTGCTGGCAATTGTTACTCTGGCTTAGTGGCAACAAGAAAAGAGCAGACATAGCATTTAATGTTCATTAAGGTGGTAGCAATATCAAGATGCTTTTTCTTATGCGTGTTACAAATGCCATGGACATTTTGCACTGTGGAACAAACAAATGACATTTACATGATCTAGAGGTAAGGTAAGGCTGTTGAATGGCCATTGTTTCCCCCCTCCCCCAATATGATCTTCTGTGGTAGATCCCTTTGGTTGTATTTACCGTCCAAAAAAGTCCTTATGGATCTTGACACTGTGCTGATGGCGTCACGCACTGATCTAGTAATATTGTGGTGAACCTATCTGTGCAAACGCAAGAGATGGTTTCTTTGGACTCTGCATTCTGAGGTATCTATGATAAGACTGTTGTAGAAGACAGAAAGGCACTATTAAATTTGTTCATTTTGAGCACCATATATTGAATGGCACAAAACATTACTTGCATAGAATTTCTAAAAGTTCACATCTTTTTCGCATGGATATTGGAGAAGGTTTTATAAACATTGCCATAATATTTATGTATGACTTGCAAAAGGCAGCAAACATTCATCTATCACTTACCAGATTCAATAGCCAACCTTGACAAGGAGTTGGTGTCATTGTTAAATTGACTAATTGTGAATAATGTTCTCATGCAGGGTTTTTTTTTTGGTTGGCCTGTGACTGAACAGTTCAGCACTTTTCTGCTTCAGTTGAGCTGATTTTTCTATTTTGTAACCCTTTCGGGTGCTTTTTTTTTGTGGCAGCCCCCTACAAATCTGATCTGATCTGTATCTTTCTGAACATAGATATTGTTTATGATGATAGGTGATTTTTTTAATGTATAAAAATGGTAAAACGTTCTCCTCAGGGCACTGACTGAAGCTCCAAGGGTTCTGGTATCTGTCTTGTATCTTGCTCAAGTGATTATTCTTCATATAGGAGCTTAGATGGTGCGTACTGGTTGGTTATTCAATTGTGGGCATCACAGCTGAAATTGTCCTCACCTGACATCCACATGTGGTCACTGGATGGCAGTCAGGGGGTAGGAACCTTGGTCAATTCTCTCCCTGCCCAGAGGTGCTCAAGCCAACTGTCTAGAATTACATAGAATTTAACGCAAAAAAACAGGCCATTCGACCCAAATGGTCTGATTTATGCTCCACACGAACCTCCTCCCACCTTACTTCATCTCACCTTATCAGCATAGCCTTCTATTCCTTTCTCCCTCCTGTACTTATCTAGCTTCCCCATAAATGCTTCTATGTTCCGTATGGTGAATGAATATGCAGCTGCAGGTTGAAAAATACCAAGAGCTATATCTTGATTCTCAAAACATAGTCTATACAGTAACAGAGCACCCAACTTGCATCAGATCTATTGCTAGAAATAGTTCCTAAAAAAAGATTTTTTAAAAACACTGCTGTGCTATAATTTATCCCACCACAACCTACATTGTGCCAGAATCTTTAAAAGCCAAGTGCGTGAAGAAATTGGCATTAGCTTTTTAATGCTCCTCGAATGGTGTAGAAATTAATATTCGATTCACGTTGTCGGCTGAGATACATTATACAATAGCTGTGTGTTTAAAATTGATCTAAAACCTAATTTTTCTTGAATTTCAGAGCACTCAAAAGTGCACGTGGTCCTATCAAAATGTTATACAGAGTTAAGACAAACCATTTTGACTTGCGACGCTGTGAGATGCATCACAAGTATTCTGCCAAACCAAAATCCAAGATCTGTCTGTACCTGCAGGGTTCACGTTTGGAAATCCTTGCAGGCAGATTGGCTTCCAACAAATAAGTTAGTTGCATCGAGCAGAGGAAGAACTGAGGAAAGTCACCGGATTGAGGAAATTGCTATTTGGACATAGAAGTTCCACAAATAATGAAAACCCGCCCTAATGGGAAGTCTGTTATCTTTGATCCTAGTCCAGTTTTCTTCTATCCGATTTCCACTGCACCAGCTGAGATCCGCTAATTAGCGCAGGCTGGTATTTGAACCCATGATCTTGTTAATCTGTATGTTTTAGTACCAAATCACAAATTTACCCACTGCATCATGCAGGTTCTCAGATTCATGCTTTTGAATACCCCTTTGTCACTGATTAGCTTCCTCTGCATATTTTTTGACTGTTTTGCAAGTGCCATTTTTGGAGTAGATTGACTGTCTATCTTTAGTCTTGGCTGCAGTTTTTTATTCTTTGTCACCATCAATACAAGAAAGTACGTCATTTGCTCAGAGGGTCAAATGTCTCATTTTCTTGGGAACCAGTGAATTTAAATAATTTGAACCAGCATCTGGTTTAATATCTTAATTAACTGCTGGTAGCAAGTTAAAACTTGATAGATCTGAATATAGGATGTGATCAGCATGGTGTAAAAGTGCAAATGTGTTTAAAGTGCCTTTATATTTGACACTCAAAGATTAGCTCCCTTAAACTTTAAGCCACTTCAGAAAATCGAAATGTGGGGAATTAAGTGTGAAATATTATTTCTTCCTATAACCTCCAAGCCATTTTTTAAATTTTTCAAACCTAAAGGAGATCTAAATGTATCTTCAGTATTCCAGCAGTTAGTTGTCTCTCTCTAGTGCAACATCACATTATGACTGACAACCAAACTTCAGTGTTTCAAGTCCATCTGGGAAAGAAAGTTTGCTCTGGTCATTACATATAACAACTTTGTAAACACATTCTTTTTGAAGCCAGTGACCAAAGCAAATCTCCCCTCATTATCCCTTGATAGACCACTGCAGTCTCTAGGTATTCTGGATTCTTCTGTCATTGACGAAGGTTCCTAAGGAACCAATGCTTTGTAAAAGCTAGAACTGCTGATTTAACAAACGAATATGGAAAAGATTGTTTCATTCATGCTTCATGGTCCTGCACAATAGTAAATCACCTCAGGAATAAAATTCCACGTAAAACACACCTCAACAACATTAAAACTAAGTGCCTATACTGTATAAACAGCACTTCACAAATTACTCAAACCATAATAAATCAGCTCAGAGGGAAAAAAAGCCCCATACATCACAAAACCAATTACAGAATACAGAACCTAACTGAATACATACATCAGCAGCATCATGTGACTACCAACAACTTAAACAGCTCATTTTAATTCTGGCCAATAGCACAAACCAGAAGCAACTATGTTGTACTATACTTACTACAATTGCAATCAAAATAACACAACCACGTAAAAAAATTACCAGAGAAATTAGAAAAAAAATACAAGGGAAATAGAATAAAATAAATTCTACCTAAAATTTGAAACTTTTTATAATGGCATTTTGCTGCTTCTTTTTTTCTTTTGTAGTCATTATCCAAACATCTGGAACACCTGCTTTTCAAGTTTCCATTTGACATTTGACAATGAGTGTTTGGCAAGAGGGTGAAACTCCATTTGGGTTACTTTTACCATGTGAGCATAAGAGAGAGATCATAAAATTCAAAAGCCACTGTCAGTACTATTCTTTCTCCAATCCCTATAAATGTCACCATTTTCAAAATAAATCCCTTAACAGAGTTTTGTTAATTTTTCATTCATCCACCTAGTGATTTGTACGGGGTTTGTCAGGAGTTGCCAGCTGCTGGTGGTTGGGGTGTTCAGGCACAACAGGCTTCAAGCTGCACAGGTGACACCCCCACCACTTGCTCATTAAAATCGCAAATCAAAGGAGAAAGTAACTTGCACACTGGTAGGAAAAAAAGCTTTAAGAAGTTGTTTGTGCCCTTTACCACTAACTATTTTAAAAATTAGCTTTAATATATATATATATATATATAAAAAATCAGTGAGAGTAACACTTTTTTTTAATATAAATGTCAGGTGCATTAAAACCATGTGCACAGAAAGGAACGATCAAGAACAAGCAAATACATCTGTGGCACTACATAACAGTGACTGCATTTCAAAGCCATTCATTGTATATGATGTGCTTTGGTACTTTTTTTTGAGAGATGTAGTGAGGTGCAGTGCAAGTACAATTTCTTTCATCGTGGAGGACAAAAATTTCTAAAATACAGAAAAGTAAATTCATGGCAATGGTCGTTTATTTGAACACCGCTATGTGCAGAACCTAAGCGCTCAAGAAGTTTCCCTTTTTAATGTTACCTCCGCAAACAGCATGAAAAGCCATTGCTATAAACACAAACCACATTGTGGTCCAACACTAGTCCAAATTTCTTTGTGTTTTACACACATTATTTCAACCAAGCACACCATGTTTTAGATCATTTCTAAAATACTTGGCCAATGAAAATGTATAAGAAACTTCAACAACTGCCTTTCGGATTGTTAGATCAGAACATTTGGAATAGCCCTTCCTGGTAAGTGGGAATGGGTAGTCGGTCCTGATTAAAGACTGAGCCTTCCTCTTGTGAAGCTACATCTTCCCCAAACGTCATTCGCCCATTTAAAGATGGAGATTGTGCACATTGAAGAGAGGCAGTAGAAAGAAAAATAAGTTATAGTAAAGATCAGGATGAATGCTACTGGAAAAGGATAGGGATGAAGAAAGAGAGATGCAGAGTCATCAAGAACAAGTGGGAAAGAAATGGAATCAGACTGACAAAGGTGCAAAGAAGAAAACATGGAAACTAAAGGAAATGTTTCTTTTTTGGCAATTGTAAAATGAATTTCATTACCAATGGTACAGTGGCTAGTCAAACAGTACAGCACAACTTCACAATTCACTTTTGAAATGCTGCACCGTTTTAGTGTGGAATAAGTTTAAAATTTTTAACTTTACTTGATATCCATTAAAAATCAGTTTTATAATGGATATCAAGTAAACTTCATGCATTGTAAATGAGAGATCTGAATTACAATAATTAAGGATTGTGTTTATTTTAAAAAGTAATTATTTTGCTTTGCGACTATACTGCTAACACACTGTACATAGTGAGCTAACTTAAAATCCGGTGATATCTTAATGTGTACTTAAATAGATAACACTCTCTTGACTTGAAGATTATAGAACTAATACATGTGCTAGTGCATGCAGTTATGTGCTTTTTTTGTTACTGAGAAACAATGGTGAAGACCCATAGTGCAGGCATCACAAAGGTTGCAAACAAAAAGTGAGGCTGAGATGATTCAGGAAGTAGTGATGATTAGGCGACACCAAGCTTGGGTTTTAAAAGCCTGAAGATTGTAGAAGGAAGTACTGAGGGAGATTAGGAGTTTCCCAGTTTTGAAGCCCTGGAAAAGAGCGAGTGAGAATAGGAGACGGTATAATGATTTGTAATATTTTCAATGCAATCAGGAATAATGCAGCAGAAAGGGTGTGAAAGGATGGTATATTTGGAGGAAAAAACAAGAGGAAGGTTTCCAAGTTTGGTTCACATGAGACATGTAGTAATTATGGAAGAAATCCCAAAATAAACTGAAAATATCTTGCTTTATTCATAATTTCTGGCAGTTTAACCTGGATCAGAATTCTCTACCAGGTGTATCACTGAATTAGTGCGGTACACAGGTTAACTCTGATTAGACCAAAAAAGCTGCCTTACCACAGACTTGAAAAATATTGCAGAATTAATAAACATTGCTGAAATTTGTACATTTGCATTTTTTTCTAGAAAATCTAAACTATTCAATTATTTTAATTTGTCATTTACATTGCCCATTACTGAAATATACATTTGAATATATTTGATTTTTAAAATTTACACAGTGCGCTGAAGTATGCCTGATTAAACTATACATTTTGCACAGTCTTCAATTCTCCCCAGTTGAGTTTTGGGTGCTCATTGTGAACAGCACAGCTGTCTTATTTAAATATTTATGACTGATGTTAACCCTCAGAGAACCTGGCTTGTAGTTTTCAAATTAATAAATTTGAATTTATCGCATACAAGCTTAAGATGATGGTGTGAATTGTTCAATGCTGAAGATGGAATTAGCAAAACGCAGTACAGATTGATTAAAAGCACATACCTTGATATGATGTTTGGAAACCTATCCAAGTTCGCAGCTGTTTTTCCTGTAAACCTTCATTTTGCTAATGAATTCCAGTAATGAGAACCGTGGCTTTTTTCAGTAAAGCAGTAACAACAGAGCTGAGCAGTTAATTTCTAGAATGTACAGTCCCTACATTCTAATAATATTAACATTTGCTTGATAAAAGCACCACAGTGTCATTGTTTCACTTATTGGGAAAATTGGATGGAAGCCTGATGAGACCACAATTGGCCCATTTCCCTGTAGTAGTGATGTGTAGCTTAAGTTCGACTGTACAACTACTTCTTGCCTTACTTAATGAAGGCAGTGTTCGTCCTTTGGTTTCTAAACAAAGACTTATCTCCTAGTCTCTGTTCGTTGAGATAAAATGTACAGCTTCCAAAGGACACTGCTGTGGGAATATTAATTATTACCATATTGGGTTCCTCTTGCGCATATAAAAGTATAATGTGAAAGGACAGTTTGTCTATCTTTGACCTAAATATCAATTGTTTTGGCACTGCCAAGCCCCAAGCATACAGTGCTAAATTGCTGAGATGAATTCTGGTAAATGGAAGTGATGAGTTTCTATCTGATTTATCTTTATTTGTCCAATTTTCCTTATTTCTAACTGGAATTCTGCTGCGGTTATTACATCTTAATCAATGTTTTTTTCAAGTATTCTATTGATTTAAAATCAATCAAAATTATTGCAACATTTATAAAACCTTCCCATTTCTGGGCCTCCTGTCTCCAAATACACTGATGCTGTGAACTTCAAATACAATAACAACCAACCAGAACTCAAAACTCTCTTGCTACCGAGGCAAAATGAAGTGACCTAAGACTGGCATACCCAAGGTCCAATGTTGTTTAACGGTCCTATCGTACTAAAGGTACCAGTTTGAGACTGGCACTTACTTGCAGCAACACACAGCTGGCAGGATCAAGATGTACTGCTCCATATCAACCTCTGGCCAGAGATCTGCACATGTATCTAATGGTATTTAAATGCTGGTTAAATGTTAATGTTAGCAAAAGACCAACAGGGCAATTGGCTCTCCATTAGGATTAAAAGTGAAGTTTGAAAAGTTCACACAAGCTGTCCAGTGGATGGGACCTTTTTAAAACTTTGCTTTGCACTGAGATTATTCCCTTCAGTCTTCCGACTCTGGCCCCATGTATCGCTTTTCCTTCCGCTCTGCCATTGTCACCAAACTATTCTCTGGAACTCCCTCCCTAAATCCCTTTACCTTTTTATCTTAGTTCTTCACCTGAAGAAGCCGACACAAATCTATCTCTCTAACCATATTCTCGGTCAACACCCTCAATTCTCTTGTTAATGCTAAGCATGCAGTTCTGCTCTGTGAAATGCCTTGAGACATTTACCTCTAAGTGCACAATATAAACGCAAGCTGTTCTCAGGTGATCTTGCACTGCTTGCCTAAATTTGACACTGGTGATTTCATAGCTGAGTTACACTGCACAGTTTGGATCGATGTGAAGCTGGAACAGCTTTTTATTAAAGCAAAATGTGAAGTATAACTGGCCTGTTTATTTAAAAAAAGGGTTTTGGTAGCTAGCATGATCAGTCTAGCTACAATTTGTATTTTCAAGGTTTCTATCAAATAAATTAAAATGTATTTGGTTTGTCTTGTTAATTGCAGAAAGACTACCTATAATACATTAAGCCCACCAGGAGATGGAGAAGGTATAGTAATCATGCCTCGGGAAAGCAAAAGCTCTATTGTACCAATTAAATTCTAAACAAGCCGTACAGCTGCACCATTGTGGTTTGCGTTTAAAGCTGCTTTATTCACAAACAAGGATGTTCTATTTCAAAATTCTCAATCACAATCGCCTGGTCAGCAAACACTTCAACTTAACTTCCATTTAAATAAAGACACTCTTGTATTATTTTTCTAGCAGGGATCATGGCACACTTGGATTGTCGAGGTCAATCTTCTGTCCCTCGTTCCTGGCTCGGATAGAAGGAACTAGGATTGTAAGATTGATCCCGGCAATTCTGGTGAGCATTTCTAAAGAGAGATGTGTGAGAAATCTCCTTCAATTGTATTCAATGCTCCATTTTTTTTAAAAAACAAAAGCAAAAGAGTGTATGGTAAATTAAATTGAAGATAATGCATAAGAATATGTGAACAAACTGGGGTAGATCTTGACTTTGTGCGATAGTGTAAAATGGGCGATAGCAAGTTGACAACCCATTTTATATCTCTCCTGATTTAATCAAGGTCTATCCCACTGTGTCTTCATGTATAAGAGTGTAATCCATAAAAGGAGTGAAATAAAGAAGTATTTCCATAAGTGGCTGGCCAGTTAACTCATAAGATGTAAAATCTTGAGTAATTTACAGGCAGTGGAATGAATGCAAAGATTTATCATATTAAATCGCCTTCCTCATGCAACATTCTTTTTTAAACTTTTAATTAAAAGACGACAATTATGGGGTATAGTGGCCTAGCAAATGCTTCATTATTTTGCGTAATGTTTCTCTTCCCTGCCTCTGGAAACATTGCGACTTATCTTCTATTATACCTTTAAAATCTCACAAAGCTATCAATTCAGTCAGCATGGAGTTGTTTGAATGATTGACAGCTCTGAATGACTATTTAGGAATGAAAAGGATGCTGATCTGTATTGAAATAATGGAGACACTCAAAAGCATTTGGCTGATGGCTATTCTGGGCATTACCAACACAAATGTTGAGACTGCACAGCCCATGGATAAAAACAATGATTTTTCTACCAGCTAAAACAGAAATGAAAAGCTTTCTTGTGGGAGATATCAAAGGCATATGGTACCTTGTGTTGAAATCACTTCCTTCCCAAACCCCAGAGTAATATTCTCTTTCAAAGATAACAAGGCCACTATCTTACCACTACTATCACTCCCACTCCTGGATCCTACTAGCTGTTTCAATTTCTAGGTCCATGAAACCATCTCATTATCAATACTACAAAAAATGGAATTCAAAGGATAAAGAATTGCAGGACTGTGAAAGTTGCCCCCACTCTAGCTCAGTATCTCAGCGGTTCATTGAAGGCTAAGGTGGGTGTGGGCGTCTTTCATTCATTGAAGTGCTGAGATACAGAACTGCAGAGGGAGGGAGTGATCTCTGCAATTTAAAAAAGTGTAATGGCTATGAGAGAGAGAGAGAGAGAGATATTCATTCAAATATAAACAAGATCACTGCCAAATTAGTAAAGTCTAATGTGTTGGGAGAAGTTGCTAGGATTGAGGCAAGACCATGGTCCTGGCTTCTACAACTGATAGCATCATGTCACTGGAACTGTGGGCAATTATTGCCTTGTGTTATGCCTGACACCTGCTGTTATAAAGCTCGAGTACAAATAGTAACTTGACCAAAATATCTCCGCACCTCAGGTTCTGCTTGTGTGTCAGTACAAACCTGGAAGTACAAAAATGCTCAATATTATTGCAAGGAATAAAATCTATTCTGCATTAAATATGTAAAGAACTGTACTTGAACACATACATATAAATACACACACACACATATATAAACATTATTTGCAGAGCCACGTGGTATAGTCCAATGTGCCATCAATGGGGAGTGTCCTGTGTCTACACTGTTAACATAAATAATCTAACTCACTAAAAGAACCTCAACCAAATTAGAATATCAATAAGAAGATGGGCAAGTTAGTAAAATGCTGGATGTTGAAGAGTGCTTCCTACGATCATTGAGGAGTATGAAATAATACAATTACAAAGCATGGTAATGTTACTTCAAGTTAGAATTTAAAAATTCAGCATTCTTGTTAATCGAGCAAAAGAGCTTAACATGTGTATGTTCAATGGACGGAAAAGTGATTATTATTGTGCAACAAACTGTTTCAAAATCCCTGAAAAAAAGGAATGTATGTGGCACATTTGTTCCTTTTAAACAATCACGTATTACAATTACTAATGCCTTCTTATTCCAGGTTGTGCGCATTTATCCACCATAAAGTCACGTACGTGAATGAACAGCAAAGTTTGTCTTTCTAGTACAAAAGCATAAAAGATAATTTTAATTAGAGTCTAAAATAAAACTGGTATGGACTACATTTCTCCTAACCAATAAAAAAATCTCCTTTAAGTGTAATCTTTCGTTACTGCACAACAGCATAACTAATTAAGGTTGAATAAAGGTCAGACTGAAGAGTTATTCCAGTTCCACTTCTTATTAAATCATTTTTAATTAGCTGATAACTCCAACAGCTTGGCCATCTGTCTGTGACTTATCCCTTGTTAAGGCAAAGCTGTTTTCCAATGAACCTCATTAAAATCCAGAATAATAGATAAAAGGGAATGGGTTACAAAACTGTAACCTAATCAAGGGGTGCAGGTAATATCCTATACTGTTAGGAGTGAACTGGTTATGGCCTTTAACTCAATCATCACTATAGTGTCTGTTTGTATTTACAATTTTAATGCTTTTGTTTTTTTTAGCTGCCAAAAATTATTTGGCGCATTTCCAAATGTTGAAAGCCTGGTATCATACTGTTTTGTGAGGTCATTACTATAGGATTATATGAAAGTAATTTGCAGCAGATTAGAGGGAAATTCCATTCACAGTGCAGCTCACTTAAAATCAACACTGGTGCAATCAAAAAATGCTGAGGATCAGCCATCACCTACTGAAAAGCATCACATTCATTGCAATGTAAAGCTGCATTTATGTTGCGCTCAGACCTGTGTCAGTAGCACCAGCCCCCAATGCATGGGTCACGTGCATCAGGCTGGAACCTGAATGTTAACTTGATGGGATTCCCGAAGGCTGGTCATCAGCCTTATTTAACCCTGAATAGACGGCCGTGTTTAAACCGGGCACCGGGAGCAGGCCGCCGTGTTTAAACCGGGCACCGGGAGCAGGCCGCCGTGTTTAAACCGGGCACCGGGAGCAGGCGGCCGTGTTTAAACCGGGCACCGGGAGCAGGCGGCCGTGTTTAAACCGGGCACCGGGAGCAGGCGGCCGTGTTTAAACCGGGCACCGGGAGCAGGCGGCCGTGTTTAAACCGGGCACCGGGAGCAGGCGGCCGTGTTTAAACCGGGCACCGGGAGCAGGCGGCCGTGTTTAAACCGGGCACCGGGAGCAGGCCGCCGTGTTTAAACCGGGCACCGGGAGCAGGCGGCCGTGTTTAAACCGGGCACCGGGAGCAGGCGGCCGTGTTTAAACCGGGCACCGGGAGCAGGCGGCCGTGTTTAAACCGGGCACCGGGAGCAGGCGGCCGTGTTTAAACCGGGCACCGGGTTATCAATAGCAACCATCTTAAATGGTAAGATGTAGATATTTCTACTGATTGGTATTTATGTCAAATTCTAACACTTGCCACGTGCTTGCAATCACAGTGAAGTACCCTTGCTACTAGGATCCATTTGGGATGTTGGCCAAACACAGCTGACATTGAGATTTTGGTGCCAGGACGTTGCATATCAAATTTGGTAGGCATCAGCTGAATTATTTAAAATTTGTTAAATAAAATGGCTGGAATTTTCATTGGGCAGTAGTGGATTTGGAATGGAAGCAAAATTGTTGCAGTGAATAATTACTAACACTTAACTGAACCATTTCAAAGTTACGGTGGTCAACGTATCTGGTGAATGGTGACCATCTGTCTGATTGTGCCTAGTTTAAAAGGAAGCATGACTGTTAATGGAAGACAGTGAGAGAACACTGGTTGAATTCTCTGCACCACTGATTTCCTGATCTCGGCTGTGCTGCTTTGGAGAGGTGATGAGCAGAAGCCAGGTATTTCGCCACGGCAGAGTAAGGCCGGAGCTGTTTCTGTATACCTCTGTGCAGATGGCTCCGAGCAGCATTCACGGAGACCTGGAAGTAGTTTGACTTCCTGCCCTAATGGCTGCAGCCAACAAAACTTGGGGCCTGAAAGAAAAGAATAATAAATTTGATGACGATTAAATGGTTTCAAGATTATTACAGTTGGACGGAAGTGCAGCTGTAGCTGCTGGGATTTATCTGATCGAGGCCTGTTTCAAAATGAAGCAAGTTCATTTTCATTAATAAAGGAATAGTATCTGTTTTGTACATTCACTATGCATTCATTGAAAGAATCTGGTTACGTTTTACCATATGTGGCTTGTAACATTAAGATATATAGGCAGGGATGTAATTTTAGATTTCAGCACATGCAAATTTGTAGTCTTCACAAAATTGCACAATACAGCCCCTAAAACCCTGGTAAAAATACCTTATTCCCACATAATAAAAACAGAAGTTGACTTAGTCACCATAAATCAACGGTCTTAACTATAAGTGAATGGGATTGCAGAACGCATTCCCAAAACACTGGCAGAAATCTCAGAATTCTATGTAATAAAAATGGAATTTGACTTATTCAGTTGCCTGATCAAATGGTATTCCCATTAAAGGCTTTATACTCTATTATTATGTTCGACAAGACCACGATGAGATAGTTATGGTAGATCATTAGAAAAAGAGAGAAAAAACTAGACAGAGGCTGTTGGGAATATCCCACAGTGTATGGTTGAGCCATTCACCAAATGTGTGCATTAGATTTGCGTCTCTTCCTCCCTTCCCAGTGTATGGCTTATGACTCACTCTGCTCCTAGTATTCAGAGCCATTTCCATTTCTCTGGAAGGATTCAGTCCTGTTCCTTATTGGTATCAAGAAATCCCTGATCACTTTTTAAAAAAAAAAGCACCATATGTTTTCAAAACGTCTTTCTATAGATGGATTGCATATCTGATTTTCTCCAAGTCCAGAGCTTCTTACAGCAAATATTTTTAATAAGGGCAACTCTGTGCAAATTGTGAACAATGGCACACAATCACCCTATCCGAAAATATAAAATAATGTTAATTAGCTGTTCTTCCCGAGCATCATGGGCATCATTATAAGACAGCCTGCTTAAGAAAATGTGACCTCGCCAGTTTTACATTAATTAGTTGCTGTATGTTTGGTAGAACCTTTTTGGAGAGCAATTCTAAATTTATGCACTTCCAAGAGCTGTGGAGCTGCATTGCTTTTGATCTACAACAGGTAAAGGATCTAGCCATATCTATTTCATTTAAATAGGGGTATAGCTGTCTCTGTGGGAAGAACTTTGATTGTAACTCCCTTTCCATGTTACAAATAGAAGTTGAATGGACCACTGGTCAAATCCCTCGCCAGTCCTCAGTGAAGTAAGCTATCATAGATCGCTTACCCAAATCTTCTGCATGGTTTGTATAAACAGCCAGCCAATGCCAGATAGGCTAATTGTGAACATGTCCTGAAGCAGATATTTGACAGCAGACAATCATATATAAAACGCTGCACATATTTAGATCTTTTAAGTGCTGCTGGCAGCAATCTCTCACTTGTGTCAGGTCACTGGCAACTTTGAAAGAAAGCCAGATTCTGATGATAGAAAGTCAGGCATAAAACATGCAAATGACTGAACAGTTGGAGTTGTATCTGTCGCAAGAAGCAATGCGATGCTGTGGGCAGCCATTTTGGATTATACCTGTTTTGAAAGGAACGTGATTGTAAAAATTCACTTATAAAATTTTGAGATTCAGACCATGGTTTCAAAGTGATTGTTATTTCCATTTGGCATGGTGCACAATGATAGAGAGCTTGAACTTTCTCTGCTTGTCCATCGAATTTACAATTTGTGTATGACTAAGAAGCAATGTCCAAAATTATTGTATTTTGAGTGAATGTTACGAGCATATGCGTGAATGCTACTTGTTTGGCATTTCAGATTTCATACTATCACTTCCAACTGTGAAAGGAATTGAAATTTTATGCTGCAGCATTGTATTTAAATTTTATCTTATTCCTCCTCAGTGTTTCTAAGTTCAGAAGGAAGTGAAGTTTTGGTGGTGGGTCACATTTAAAAGATGTTGCACATCTGTTTGTATCTAACTATCTCTCTCAGTTCAAATGTAACACTCAAATTTCTGTGCCATACTTAAAAAAACAAAAACACTCCAGGAAGACAAGTACTAGAGCCAGAATGTCTCCAGCCTCTTCATTGACCTCTGTATGAACTTATCCAGTCTTTACTTAACATTAATTAGACTTTGTAGCGGTAATGGAATATACACCTACAGTTTAGCAGGAGAATAATACATTGTGCTTTACATGGTACAATTGGGTTTCACATCCCCATAAACCAGCGCATGCTCTGACTTACCATGAGCAGCGCCACAGGAGATCAGCTAGTAACGTTAAGAAATTTACAGCTAACACATATTCTTGTTGGGCACACTTTCGCTCAAACTTCTTAGTCACGCTCAACAAAAAATGTAGAAAGAAGCAAGGTAGTCATTTGACATAGGAGTCAGAATGTTTAACCTTTGGGTGATCTTAAACTCATTTAAAAAAAAGAAAGCCATGATTGTGACCTGCAGCCTGAGGAGCAAATAATCTCTGACCTCAGTGTTTATTTAACAGCAATTAAAATTTGTGGCCTTAAAGGGACATAGCTTCACCTTAACAGCAGAAAAATATATTCTGTATTACAATAGTATAGAATGGTCCTTATAAAATAGCATCTGACTGGCTATGCAAAATGGCACAGGAGCTCCATTGGTAATATGTTTAGGTTGATGCATCTGTGTGCACAGATGTCACATTTCAGATTTCACTTTGTTACAGATGCAGATTAATCTTAAAAAACGGTACACTTGTCAGCTGAGCCTGACATTAACTCATGCATTCACATTTGCACAATTCCTTGACCAAATATCAATTAAATGCTGAGGATCTGTCTAATTAATAATTAGGCTTTATGACCTCAAAGGGACACAGATCTACAATTCCAGCAAGATAATACATTGTACATTACATCATATAACACATCTGTCCCTGGAAAATATATGATATGATCTGACTTACCATGATAAATGTGTGTACATGTGCACTTCCTTTTTGTCAAATTTTGTGCATCATACTTCAGGTGCTACACTTTAATGTGCAAAGTCTACGTTGGCTCAAATTTTGCATTCATAAAACAGTGACAACTCACAACTGATTAGGTAGGAATCATACACTAGTCTAATGTGAGAAAAGTGATTGAATAAACTTATTACAGTTATTAAGCCTCCTGTGTCGATGGGGTATTTTGAATTGCTGGGGGAGGTATATGTATGTTCAAAATGGTGTGCTTTTATTGCATTATATTTTTAAATGTGACACAGAAATTTGCAAGTGTAACAACGTGACACCTGAAGAGTAAAGGATATCGGCACACACTAGATGTACCATTTTTATTATTTGGGAGGCACTGACAACCTTTGAGGGAGTCACTGGTAGATTAAAAACAGTCCAATGTGGGGCCCATACTCGAAAAGGGGGATAAAACAGACATAGGCAACTACAGACCCACTACTCTCACTTCAATTCCGTGTAAAATAAAGCAATCAATCATCAGGTGTAAACTTGGAATATCTGTACAATAATAACCTAACCCTAGAAAGCTTTACGCCACTCAGATAGTTCCTAGAGTCAGAATTGACCCAGGGGTGAAATTCCTACTAACGATAATCTAAAAAAAAAATCAATCAGCAAGAACACAAAACGGAACAAATTTGATCCTCTAAATCCCCAGGCATTTGACAGATACCTCCCTCCAGGTGGCGCAAGTAATAATTCTGGTGACTTAGTGGTACCCACACACAGGAATCAGTTTGTCCTGCCTTCAGGAGAGCTTCGAGTCTGAACGAGTGAAGTTGTGCATTCTTCTTCCCTGGCTTGGTGCCATGCCCTTCTGCCCTCTGGACACAGATGGTACTCAAGTATTCATAATGCTGTCCATGAGTAATAAAAATATTGGTATGGCAAGCAGTGAAGTAATTTGAGAGAGAAATTAAAGAGCCAAGCAGTGTTCCTGCCTTACCTTCTTAGCCTGCACTGTTCAACAGAACACAGGAGGACAAACAGTGCAATTCAAAGGCTGCAGTGAAGATTCTGCTAGTTCAGCTGCTTACACCAGTTTTATACTGATGCTTGCACCAATGGATATGCAAATGAGCATACCCAGGAAATTTGGCGTATTTCCCTCGAGGCTAGCAGACATAACATTTTTTTTTAAAAAAGGTGCAACAGCAGTGTAAATCACATCGAGGCAATTCTTTTACATTGAGTGGAGACCTTCTCGACATCTGAATAAGCAATATGTTCTCCAAATGAGCTTTAATCATACAGCATCTATTTATCTTTGCAGATCAAAAGTCAAGTTGCAACTTTTCAAAGTGATTATGTACTAGCTACTGTCAACAAAGCAAATGGCTCTTTTATGAGGGATCACTACTCATTGATGTTCTAATGTTGATGCCTGTAACACGATGATTATTATAACTATACTTTTGCTAAGTTACTGTAAGGTCCAATAGCTAAACATGTAAATTTCTCAGATCAACGATATGACTGCTGGTCATGAGAAACCACTTTGCTCCAAGACATCATTAAACAAAAGTATGTGTTCTTTTTTTTCCATAATCAGCTCCACTAGTCCAAATTTGTCTTGGGAGAGCAGTAAAGTATCAAGTAATGCAATTCAGGCAGACCCTGAATCTGTCCCAAGTTAAACCTGTGTTCATCACTACACTAAGGGAAATAAAGTAAGCTTGGACACTGCAACTTGCTTCTCTGTATTCTTCCTCGATCCTACCTGATATCTTTCTTACCTGGCTGCTTACAATCTGGAACAGTCTCTTTCTGGCACCATCTGATCTGCAAATGAAGAGAGAAAGTGATGAATAATGAGAAATAATTCTACACGTGAAGGTGGACGTGAAAGATCCCCTGGTGTAATTTCGAAGAAGTGCTGAGGACTTCTCCCTGGTGTCCTGGCCAATATTTATCCCTCATCACCAACACAGACTATCTGGTCATTATCACATTGCTGTTTGTGGGATCTTGGTGTGTGCAAATTGGCTACCACATTTCCCAACATTACAACAGTGACGACATTTCAAAAGTACTTCATCGGCTGTAAAGTGCTTTTGGACGTCCCGAAGTCATGAAAGGCACCATATAAATGAAAGTTCTTTCTATCTTTCTTCTTTACACAAGAAAAGGGACCAAGAGATTGAGAATCCATTCAAAATAAACTCACTCGAGGAAAAACCTTATTTGTAAGACAGTACAGCAACTTAGATACTACATATGATTCCTTACATTTTCTATAGCATTCTTTACATATTACATAGAATGTCTCAGAACACTTTACAAGGGTACATGAGAGCAGGGATGTAGTGGAGTATTAAAGGAGGCCTGCACGGGGACTCTACCGGTCTAACGGCAAGAGATCGGTGGGACACCTGATGTGCTGGGTCTCCGCCATTTCTGCCAGTTTGCACATTGTCTTGTAAGGGGCGGAACCTTCTGTCTGCCCTTTTCGAGGCAAATGATGTGCTGGGGGCGGAGACCCCCCTAAGCCAGAGTTCCTCACTACTGAGCCTCAGTCGGGACCCAGCGTTTCAGTGTTGGCTGATACGTTGAGAGAGATTAACAAGGGAGTTAGTGGGCGCTGCTGGTAGGGCAAGTGGCCTGAAGAAAATAATTTAAAAAAAATTATTTTCTGAATTGAGCAGGGTTGGAAGGAGCCCGGGCAAACCCCCCTCCCATCCCACGGCCAGGCAGTCACCCCAAGTGCCTGGCACATGGGGCAGTTGGGTGCTGCTTCAATGGGCACTTCTATCTGCCAGCCCCATGTAAATGAGGTGCACTCCCACTAACAACATTTTGAATCGGGTTATAAAGAATGAGTTTATGATTTTGTTACACCTTATAGAAAAGATAGAGGAAATCTTCCTTCATTATTATTAAAGTATGGAATTCGGGCATTATTCTGCTTCCTAAAATTTCAGAAAATAAAACCAGAAACCAGGAGAAATGTGGCAAAAACTGATTCCTCCTCCCGGTCTCTTTTTCTATGGAGACTGAAGAGTCTTCATTTCCCACTCTGGCCCCTTTCCAATCATCTTTCCATATAAATCTCTCCTTAAACTGTAACACACATTTTACACAGCCAGAGGTTTCAATCGTCTTTCCTTTTGCCTTTTCAATCCATTATTTCTCTTTTGCTTTTTTAAATTTGCTTTTAATTGGTTTTTGCTCCTATTGTTTCTCCCTTTTTGTTATGTTTTCTTGTTTCCAAGTTTTTCATGTGTTTCTATTCTTCTTGGTTCCTTTGCTTTAAATTTCTTATTTTCCACTTACGGTTGGAGTTCTTTCATTTTCACACTTCACTAGGATTTAAGATTAAAAATAAAAAGCACCTTTTAACATCTCAAAATCAGGTACATAAGGTCAATATAAATTGAAAAGTGGCAGTATAACTTTGCAGCAAGGTTCTGATCTAACTCCTGAGTACGTTCAAGGCAGAAGATGTGAAACCCCTTCTTGGAGGAAATGTTAGTTTAGAGTTCACACTGGGTGCAGTATAATTCCGGTGCAGTGTGAAGCTTCATTTTAATGTGCCCAGGTGCTCCACATAAACTTACCTTTTAATGTTTAATATTAGTAGGAAGTGGATCAACCAACTGCTCTCTCCTAACTTTAAGGTTAGCTGAGAGAACACAGCATTGTGCACACGCTGTGTTTTTTATGCCTGAGGTCGATGCACAGTTGACAGTATAGCTCCAGTCTGCCGACTAATTATTGGTCTCCACAGATACCAGTCTGAGAATAATAGTTGCAAAGTAACAGCAGTTTAGTCGCGCCCCCAGTTTATAGTTTACAGTAAGAACCACATAAATAACACCAGTTAAAGAATTGCCCCACTCTGGACACTTCTTCTTTTGATCGTATATCGTCAGCGGCATGAGTGCAATACTCCGACCACTGCGGAGATGTAAACAATGCAAACTCTGTGCCGCCAATGGTGCTTTAACTTTTGTTGTCGACAATGCAGAAATCGTAGCTGTGGAATCCAAATCATTCTTTCCAATGGCTCTCCACAAAGGACAGGCAGCTCACAGGTGCAATATAAAAGGGAGTGCAGTGCCCGGATGTGGGTGTGTGCTGCAGTGCCGTTCTCTGAGTGCGCGCGCCGACCGATGTTCAAATGACTTACACGTATACAATGTTGAAACAGATACTTGAGAGAAAGTTAAAGAGCAGATTTTATAGTAACTGGTTTTACTAATCAGAGGGAATAGGGCAAACCTTTACAACACATCTCTGGGAATAAATCAGAAAAGGAAGCGACATTTAGATTTACAGAACCATATAGGTTTTAAACTGAAAAATAGCAATGAATTTGAGGTATAAAAATTAGATGAACCTTGACCTCAGTGTTCCTTGGGTCCTGCTTATTGTCACGATCCAGTGACATTTGCTGGAAAATGATTATGAATGGGCATTGGTGAGAACGGGATTGATTTCAGCTGCGATGCCCTTAATGTAGTCAACCAGCCGGTGACCTTCACTGTCTAATCTCACATATGAAGAGTGGCCATGTATAAACAAACTAATTGTACTTGTGGACCTGTACCAAAGCCCATCCTGCCTTGAGAGGAGGGGGAGAAAACTAGGAATGTAATGCAAGTAGCGTAGATGCATTTAAGGGGAGGCTAGATAAGCATGAGGAAGAAAGGAATAGATGGGGATGCTGATAGGGTTAGATGAAGAGGAGTGGGAGGAGGCTCGTGTGGAGCATATACGCTGGCATAGACCAGCTGAGCCGAATGGCGTAAAAGAAAGTGAGATGTCGTCACATCATCACCAGTTACTTCCTTGACTGTCTCTTGTTTACACACCAGGTAAAATCATGTCGCTAGAACTCCACCTGTATGACTGTGTCCCTTTAACAACAAATCAAATACAATAAATCCAACTCAGCAACAGTTTACCGTCTGAGCAGCAACGAGCATTCAAATGCCCAGAAGAGAAGTCGTATTGGCAAGTACTGTAATCTGATATCTCCACCCCCTTATATTAATAAATGTGTTGAGGGTGAAAGGTCAGAAATCTGGCTCATCCACCAAAACTCGCAAAGCTCCATTTCCCGTCCATTTAAATGGCAAACAGAGCCCTTTGATTTTAAATGCAGCTACTGGAAACTGTCCAAAACTTCACTTTTTTTTTTGGCTGCATATGCTTTCTGGCCACAGTCTGAGACTTGTCAAGCTTCCTTTACTGGCTAAGCGTTTTCAACTGCATCAGTTGGTAGTTTATTGAAATAACAGAATCTGATGCTGGCAAGTGAGCATTAATCTTGTATTCTCAGAACTGAGTTAAATTTCATCACCAATGCGGTGCCTGTTCTGAATGGAGGCAATGCGTGCGACCATCTAATATGGCAACCTCCGTCTGTCCCTATTTTAATTAGTGAAATTACTGTTATTAGTAATTGGGTACAAGCCAAAAAGTTAGGTAGCTCTTTAATGATCTCAAATAGCTTTAGAGCTCAGAAGTTGTGAAAACATTATCTCTATCCACACAATGGTCATTCCTTCAACGCTACAGTTTGCGAAAGATCACTTAATCTGTTTTGGCGGTGTTGGTTGAAGGAGGAATGGAATGTTGGCCATGACGGTTGCCTCCATAACCAACAGTGACTACATTTCAAAAGTAATTCATTGGTTGTGAAGTGCTTTGGGACACCTTGAGGATGTGAGAAAGCACCATATAAATGCAAGCTCTAAGTATTTTAGCACTCAGTTAACATTTCACCTATTGGGTTTTTGAAATAAGACATTATTTCTGATGCTTTTTTTTTAAAAAAAAGGAAACCCACATAAAATGAAATATGATTACCAGCCTCCCCTCTAAATGCCACAAGTGGTAAACATTAACCCAAAATAAAACCACAACTTATGATCCGGTCTGACTGACTTAACACAAAGGTACTGAAACAAACTAGATATGAGAAAAATTAACATGGCATATCTTGTTTATAAACTACAATGAAATACTCCATGGTTTCTAATTGATGCTTATTCTATAGTAGGGGCCATTAGCTAATAAAAGCACCTGGCTATTACTGTATAAGTCAATTAATTATCTCCTACTCATGCACTGGACTCTCAGAATATGGCTAAGCTGTGTTGATTTAATTTTTATACCCTCCCCCCACCATGTTTAAAGTCCAGAATTTATCACCAAATCAAATCTAACTTTAAATGTTACCAATTTAACACACAAATATAAATCACTAAACCACAAACCTCCTTCATTTAAAAAAAAATTCTGAGCTGTTCCCAAATCTAAAACCAACTGCCAATAGAAAACCAAACATTAGACCTCAACCTTCAAGCCTAATTTACTCCCGATTCCATAAGAATCTTCAATTCTCATCAAAGTGACAGATCTGCAAAGGCAATCACTTCCAAGTGTTCCAAGCTCTGCATGATAATTCAGCCTTGCAGCCTTTATATTAATGGAAAAATGATTATAAAATTAAAAAGGTTGAGATAAAGGACCAGGGACCTCAGCTGCTCTCCTATATCGTTACAGTGGGATCTGCTCTCTTTGTAGTGGGATCTCCTTGTTCTGTAGTTATTGAAACCTGCATTCAATATATATAGTACTAACTTTCTGTTATTACTGCTACAGAAATAGAGTGAAATGTAGAAAGTTGTGTTTTCTTCTTACACCCTCGAGGCATCCCACATACATAACCATACTCAATGCAAAATTCAGACCTATTATTACAACTGTAACCAGACACCTTAAATGGATTACTTAATCAAATCCCTCTTATTTTTCTCACAGTAGTAGGCTTTTAAGCTTCATTATAATATACTCTTACCCAAAAGCATTGTCATCTGCCTCATTCTTCCCTCATTAAGGTAGGTTCAAAGTAACAAAACTGATTTTCTTTTATTTGGAGATGTGTGAACATTTTAACAAATATCCAGCAGTATCTGGATTACACTAGGGATATTATACCTCTCATTTATACTGAAGTGTAATTTGATGCATTTTAGAGCAAAAACATCTGAGTAAAGAAAGAAGAACAAACTTGAATTTATATAGAACCTTTTATGCCCTCAGGATGTCCCGAAGCACTTTGCAGCCAATTAAGTACTTTTAAAAAAATGTCGTCACTATGGCAGCCAATTTTGCACAGAGCAAGGTCCCACAAATGCAATAAATGACCAGATCATCTGTTTTTTTTGTGGTTGAGGGATCAATGTTAGCCAGGACACCAGGGAAAGTTCCTTGCTCTTCTTTGAATAGCGCCGTGGGATCTTTTACGTCCGCCTGAGGGGGCGGACAGGGCTGGTTTAACATCTCATCTGAAGGACAGCACTTCTGACGGTGCAGCATTCCCTCAGTACTGCATTGGATTATGTGTTCAACTCTCTGCAGTGGGGCTTGAACCACAACCTTCTGACTCAGAGGTGAAAGTGCCATCACTGAGCCAAGGCTGACAACATAGCACATTTTAACACAGAAAAACTAAACATTTAAGTTCCTAACTTGAGAAGATGCTTGAAATTAGCTAAGAATCTGTAGCATTGGGTCCATCTGCACTTTTCAAAAATTTGCGAGTTTTCTTTGAGTTCTAAACGCGTTAAAAATATGCACACTTCTTGCATGCGACTACATCTGCAAAATCATTTTTATAAAGTTTGTTATAACAAATACTACTGAACAGAATTTGAGAAATGCATGAAGCCACAGAAACTATATTGGATATTTGGGGTATTTTTATTTGTATTCCAAGGTGAGGGATATCAGTGTTGGAGAATAGAACACTTTGGTCACTCAGTGGCAGTATCAAGCACTCCAAGGTCGGGTATAGTAAGGCGCAGATGCAGAACAAAGCTTCCTCTTTCTTTGCCCTAATCTTAGAAGAACATTCTGTCATGTACAAGTGCAAGAATAGATTATTCACATAGCGTTTGGGGGAGGGGGGAGGATGAAGCTGATATTCAGCTGTGGGAGCGGAGAGGTAGGGTTCAGACTCTCAAATCGTGGGGGGGGGGTTTGAGGGGAGAGAAAAATATCTTTAAATCTTTGGACTATTTGATGGAAAGTTGAACAAAATCTCAGAAGATGATAATTAACACTCTATCATGCTGGCAATTGTTTCAGTGGATATGATGCCTTGCCAAATTGCTTGCTAAAAATAGAGCATAGTAGATTATTTCATTAGTGAAGCATGGGCAAAAAAGGTCCATATATCATTCATTCTTCCTTCCTTTTCTTTCATAGATCCTCTTTACTGTTTCAATCTATTTAGTTGTTCCTTTTACCTTCTTGCTTTCATTCTTTATTTTGAATTACTTGATATTTTCACTGTCAACTTTATTTCTTTTCCCCAAGCTCTATTTTAGTCTCACTTTACCTTTTTCATTCTCTGCCCATGTTTCTCTTCCTTTTTTTTTGTACTTTTCTGTTTTATTCTCCAACACCACAAGTCCCACTTTAAAAAGTGAGGCAACGTCCTGCTATATCCTGGGCACTGCTGCACACAGTCCCTGACTGTGAAGAAGGCTGAAGATTAGGAGATTCCACAAGAGCAACAAAGGCTTAACTATGGGTTTACCAGCAGCGTGCCTCTCTATCAGACCTGTCATTCAACGCGAAACAAACACTAATCCCCTAAAATTAGTGGAAGCCAAGAATAAACTGAAAAAAAAAACTTGAGGCATTAATAAATGTAGAAATTCTACTGTATGCCTTGACAAGAAGGCCACTTGGGCAAAGACATTTTTATCTGGTCACCGCAAGTACTAATGATGGATTTGTACATCTGACTCTGAATGTAGGCTGTTTGGTGCTAATCTACCATGCACCAGCTAGCTGGCACTGCAGCTATAAGCGACCATGCTGGCTGAAATTGAAATGGATGATGACACCACATACACTGCCGGGCCACTTTCTCGGGGATGCAATAACTATCACTACGGTGGTGTTTTTTTTAGGCTGCGGTGGGGCAGGGTATCTGCTATGCCTGCCCAATTGCACCGGCGGGAGGTGTGAATCATTTTCAGTCGTGTGGGAATTCCAGCGACTACTCGACAAAGTATTCCCTGAATTTTTTTTTGGGGGGGGGGTGGGTGGCATTAGGCAATCAGCAGCAGATAGGAAGATTTTTGAGAGGCCAGGAGGGCCATTCCTGCTCTTCCTGGCTCCACAAAATTCAGTGGTACCTTTTTAAGTTGCCATTTTCGGAACAGCCTGCAACAGCCCCTTTAAGGCCACGCACCGCCTGTTGGTATTTGCAAATCATACCGGGGCCCTACAAACGGCGTAGGAGCCGGATTTAATTTTTTTTTATAAAGTAAGGCTCCCACCTGTTTCAGGTGGGAGCACTGGCCACCCGTTTTGAGGCCTACTCGAAAATCAATTCAGGTAGGCCTTGTGCGGCCATTTTGCAGCGTGAATGGGGCGTTAAGCAGACAAAAATCACCTCCAACATAAGGACAGATTGGGTGCCTTCCCCAAGCACCAGAGAGAAAAAAAAAGATTTTATAAATGGACCAGAGCCAAGAACTAAAAAGTTTTTCATTTTATTAAGAAAAAGGTTGCTAAAATTTCAAATTACAGCATTGTATTCTTGCTCAACGATGCATTCCTTTCATGCACAGATTATAAAATGGCCCCAGGGGAAGGTAGTGTTCCCCATACTCATTAATTATAATTAACCTATTAATTTATTGATGTGCTGCAAAGCAGTGAAATTTTTCCACATTAAGGTGTCTCTAATTTCATTTTAAAAATCCAAATTTTAGTGAATGAACACAAAAGTCACATGGTCTAGTATTGTGTAGTGCTTTAAATCACAAAGACTGAGGGTTCAAGGCTTGAAACTACCAGACATTGACATCTGCCACTCCTACATACATTGTGTATCATCTATTGACATACCAGTTGGGTGTAGAAGAACAGCCACTGTCTATGATGCTTTGTGGCAAGCATGCTTCCTGTCAGCTGTGACACGGTAGCAGTTGCATTGCGGGAAATCCACAACACTGTCTGCACATCCAGTCAGCTTTACTTAAGAAATTGTAAACAATTTTACAACACCAAGTTATAGTCCAGCAATTTTATTTGAAATTCACAAGCTTTCGGAGGCTTCCTCCTTCCTCAGGTGAATGTGGAAAAGGGTAAGAAAGGAAGGATAAGATGCAGGATGCCCCAAGGCCAGAAGTGAGATAAAACACTCCTCAGCAAAACAAGACTTTTTATTTTAAGAAGGCTGATTCAAAAAAAAAAGCAAATAATTTTTTTTTTTGCTAAAGACACTTTTTGAAGAAGTCAATGTGGAAAACTTACCAGTTTTGAAATGATGCCGTGAAGATATTAGTAAACAATTTTACAACACCAAGTTATAGTCCAGCAATTTTATTTTAAATTCACAAGCTTTCGGAGGCTTCCTCCTTCGTCAGGTAAATTTGAGGTCAGGTAAAGGAGGAAGCCTCCGAAAGCTTGTGAATTTAAAATAAAATTGCTGGACTATAACTTGGTGTTGTAAAATTGTTTACAATTGTCAACCCCAGTCCATCACCGGCATCTCCACATCGTGAAGATATTAGCATGCGAATGCTTAACGTCTTCATATGCAATTCCTCCCTATGCTTTTTATTGAAGGTGTTAACCCACCTAAAACAAACAGGTTAACTTATTACATATTGGTACACTAATATCTGTACAATGTACATTATACTATATGCTTGGAAAGTCCAAATACATTAACTATCAAAAGATTCAGGTAGAATCTTATAATAATGACATAGTTACATTATAATAGAACCATGTGAGAATGTAGGGCATTGCCCATGCTTTCATCTTGTGGGCTTTAATGGAGATAAGGCATGAGCTGTACATTGGGATCATCCAAATCCATAAAAGATCCTTTCAGTAGTTTTTGCCTGGTTTTCTCAGAGGAAGGCTATATTTACTTAGCTGCCTGGGTTCACAGAGGTGATTTTATGGAAGAACTCGAATAAGCCTGAGCTGTAATACCATTGATAAAAAAAAAGTGCAAGGGAGGAGGGAAACTGCATCTGGCTCGGAGTGAGTCTGGCAATGCATTCTGCCGTTCCTCTTGCTTTCAATGGGAGAAACATCTACTGTACTGGGATAATTCCTCCCTTTTCACTGCCTAACCAGCAAAAACAGCTATATTTATTTTTACACCAAACATGTTATTTTCTTACAAAAATAGCAAACTCTATTTAATAAAAGAATGTGTTTGTCAAATATTACTGCATCGTACAAAGTTTTGAATTTCAAGTAAATCATGCAAGAACCTACTCATTGTGCTTGGTCCAAACCCACAGTCTGACCTCAGTCCCAAGCACATGGTGCGGGGCAGGTACTGTAATATATTAAAGAGCCAATGTCAAATCAGGTTGTTTTCAAGTAGACTCAGTGCCTGGGAAAGCATGGGTTTTATAAATGGAGAGATTTTGCCAATTATAATCAGAGACCGGGGACACTGGTTTTAATTATACTGCAGGTAACAAGCTGACGGCGATATCTGTCCGCTACGATATGCGGTTGACTTGAGTCTAACCTGCACCTTGATGTAGCGACAGAGCAGTTCTACACACCTTTGCTTCGACACAAGTGCAGAGTTCCTTACTTATCGGGCAAGATAGTTTTAATGTTGAGAGCAGGCTACAAGCCTCTGCTTCCTCAGAATATTAGTCCAATGGGTTGCCTGGCCGCTTTTGAAATGTGGCTTCTTACCAGATTGAAGCCCAAGCAGAGCGAGTGCAGTGTTGGAGGGGCTCTAACACTGCTTGGCCTTTAATGATTGTAAACAATTTTACAACACCAAGTTATAGTCCAACGATTTTATTTGAAATTTACAAGCTTTCGGAGGCTTCCTCCTTCCTCAGGTAAATGTAGCGACACATTTACCTGAGGAAGGAGGAAGCCTCCGAAAGCTTGTAAATTTCAAATAAAATCGTTGGACTATAACTTGGTGTTGTAAAATTGTTTACAATTGTCAACCCCAGTCCATCACCGGCATCTCCACATCATGGCCTTTAATGAACTCAGGTGTCAAGTCAAGACCTGACTCCAGAGTTATACTGAACAAAAGACAAAAATACCGCAGAGGATGGAAACCTGAAACAAAAACAGGAAATGTTGAGCAGGTCAGGCAGCATCTGTGGAGAGAACAAACAAGTTAATGCTTTGAGTTGGTGAACTCCTTGCACACCCAAAACTTTAACTTGTTTCTTCTCTCCGCAGATGCCGCTTGACCTGCTGAGCGTTTCCAGTATTTTCTGTTTTCATTCCTGAGTTATAATGCTACTTTTCACGGCAATGCACAGCCAAAACCATCTCACATCAACATGTAAGTGACAGTATAACTGAACCCATTGATTAGTGTTATTTTGATCCTGTTCTGTATAAATGTGGAAATGTTGCTTACAAGATATTTTAAATGGTAGTGCCTTCGCATTTAAACGGTAGTGCCGTTGCTAATGTGTTTTGATGACCTGACAGGCATTTGATTGATGATAAAGGTACAACCTTTAAGATAATCAATAATCTACCTTGTATTATTTACTTTCTAAATCAAATTTTAAATAAAATAGAAAAGATGCTATATTTAAGTATAACTAAGGGAAAAATTCATAGGATGCAAAATCCTGGTACTGTAGTGCAAGTTTGAATCTTAAAAAATAAACAACTGGCTGGGGTACTTTCTAGCTACTCATTGATTAGGAGAATTTGGGGAGATGTATTTCAATGAAAAATGCCAACTATTTAGAAATACCCCATAGCTACAACTCAAAACAACTTTTCATTTTCAGTCAATAGAGCTTCAGGGCCAAATTGGAACTATCAACTAACGGATAGGAAAACATCGGAGCAAATGTTCCTGTTTCCGTGCCTGGGTATATTAGATTGCCTGGGCACAGCGGAGAGGGGAAAATTAGGTCGTAGGATTCCCCTGCCAGAGCTTCCATCCATTTAAATTACTGGGCAGAAAATTGGGTCGGCTTCACTAGGGGCCTGCGGTCTTCTCCAACATGATTTTCCTACGTTTGTCCCATAGAATCTTCCTACTGTGGCAAGCTAAAATGTTTTATTATTTGATGCTGTTGTATCCTACTCTGTAGTTCGAATTAAAAGGAGCAAATAATCCAGGCTAACATTCTAGCGCAGTACTGAGGAATGCTGCACGGTTGGAGGTGCCATCTTTTGGAGAAGCCGTTAAACCAACCGAGGTCCCTTCTCTTTGTTCAGGTGGGCATTGAAGTTCCATGTCACTATTCAAAGATCGGGGAGTTCTCCAGGTGTCCTGGTCAACATTCCTTTGTTATCCAAGTATTTGTGTGATCATGCTTTGTGCAGTTTGCCGACATAACAACAGGCACCACACTGCAGTTCAGAAAGCAGCTAAAATTAAAGGTGTATGCGATAGGATGGTGTAGAAATTCAAGTCTATCTTTATAAATGTGATCGTCCATGACTTCAGCTTAAAATAATTTTTAATAGATTCAAATAAATCTTTTATATCTTCACCTAAAGCAGAGAGGAAACCATAATTAATCATAGAGAGAGGTCAAGGTAAGGAATTTTAAGACCATTTGTAATTATTTGGAACTCTGATGGGTTCACTTTACTAAAGCACAAATAACAAAAAGTCACGACAGTGCAGCAGAATTATCCTTCCAATGTACAGGTTAACCATTTCCCCTCGGACAGATTTAAGAGGGTCAGCTGAAGGTAATATTACACTTGCAGAAAATACGATTTCCTTGTACTTTACAAAGTCAATGCGCTAGACACATGCTGACAGGGGCATTGTCCATGTTGGGCATTCAGGAATCGGGGTCAGAAGGTCCATCGCATTACACAGACTCTAGAAACAATGATCTCAGTGTTCCTGCTAGCAAATATCGTAAACAGGCTTTTTAATAAGGGCTGATTCATCGGGCGATAGATCATAAACTGATCTCAACAGCAGCCATTGTTGCTTAAATTGGGTCAAAAGACAAACTATTAAAACCCAGACTCATAATAAAATGAAGTGGTCCTTAAGAATTTTGTTTTTAAAAAAAAACAATAAATTTTGGCTATAGTTCAATTAAGCATTCTTATTTCTTTTATTTGAAAAGTCTTGTAGATAGTGAGTGCTCAATAACAAAACCTTCAGCTCCAGTTTGATAAACTCGTGGCGGTTAAGGTGAACGCAGATGTGAAGTAAACCTAAAGGAGGTTAAAGAGACTGGGGGAATATTTAGTCTTAAATACTGTCTTGTAATGTGTGAAAAAAATGACAATTCATTCAAATATTTTCCACATCTGCCAGCATTGATGCACTTGGCCATAAAATGGTAAAATATGAAGCTTTCCCCTGCAAGTTATCATGTGGAGTGTTTCATCTTAGTTTGGCTATCCTGATGGACCGTTTGCCAAGAAGGTAAAAACCAAAAGCATGAATGAACTTGTATTGTTCTTGTGCACCTCCTAGTGGCAGGTTTAAGAGCAGTAGAACTCTAAAAGCAGGTTACCTGGAGGCCATTTCTAGTTCAGGGAATAGTGTGTGAATCTGAATGAGAAGGGACGAAACAACTTACAAAATGAGAATGGAAATGTTGTCAGGTTCAACTTGCTGCGGCAAGTGCTGGTCTTGTATTACTAGTTTTCTTTGCAATCTTTATTAAGAATATCTTCACCGTTGTTCATTTTAAATACGGAATTTACAGTAGTCTACTGTGACCTGGTAGAATGGGGGTTATAGCACTGCTTTTCTAAACAGATGGTCGTAGTCTAGAGTACGAGAGCTGTCTGCTGAGAGAAATCTAATTGGTTCAGAGGTAGGCCACCAGATGGAGGGTTCCACCTCCGGCAGACAGGCTGGGATGGGAGATGGAAAAGAACCAGCTCTTTATTCATTATGAAACAAATGGCTTTTAGGTGAGTCAGAAATGGGTACTTGGTTCCCACTCTTCCATCATCTAATCACTGTTGGATCCAGTCAACACATCCAAATATCCACTGAAAACAAATTTTCTGAATAAAAAAAGACTAAGACATCCACCTTGAATAGGAATTTTAAACTGTTTATTTGCCCACTAGTCCTTGTTTTCCTTTGTTCAACCCCCAGCACTGAAGTTTTATTGTCTTGAGATCAATCCCATTAGAGGGTCTGTGATCAGCAGAGCTCGCTGGAAACGGCTCCAACTGGGCAGCTGTTTCAACATTGGTGGAAGGCCCGAAAAAAATCATTAGGGAAGAGAACATTAAAATAAATCATAACGATCAGGAAAAAAAATGCAAATGTTAAACAGTAAAACAGATGAATAATGAGCACAAAATGGACCTAAAAAAAATTTAAAGAAATGGCAGAGGCATACAAAAAAAATCAATAGAGTTTTTAAAAAAAAATGAAAACGGCACCGTTGAGATTTTGATTAAAATATGACTTCAATAAAGGAGAATCGGGCTAGGTCTATAAAGGGTGACAGATCCCCTACTGCCTGTTTTTGTGCCCCCTGAAGTTGAATTTCTCACCCAGTGATTTCCCACCATTGAAGACTGAAGATCTCCGTGAAACAGAAAAACGTGCAGAGCTACGGGGATAGGGCGGGGCAGTGGGACTAGCTGGATTGCTCGTGCATAGAACCGGTGCTGACTCGATGGGCCGAATGGCCTCCGTCCATGCTGTAACCTATGATTCCATGATTGCCAACCCCTCTCCTTCCTTCCAGGTTTCATTGCTCAATGAGGTACCATGACTAAAGTATGATGGCACTACTGGATCCCTCCCCGGTCTACATGCTATGGAAATAACAGTATTGAACTGTGCTACTAATGATTTATATCTCAAACTGCTGTGTGCGCAGTAAATCAACAGTTGGCATTTCCATGCTTTTAATTGAAAATGTTGTATTGAAAAATACTGTGTTTATGTAATGATGCAGTAGCCGCGATATAATTGTAATTTTAATATGAAACATGATTTTATATACTATAATTACTTGAGCCACTGACTCAGAATTAGAAATAATTTGCAATGCTGAGGTAAACAGTTCAGCTCCACACCTAATCCAGTAGAAGAGCTACTTTATTTCAACAAATACAAATAAACTGCTTCCCAGCCCCCAAAAATGGCTTACCAAGTACTAATATTGGGACACAATTCCTGGCATTGCTTAACCTAACAATATTGGCTCCTGATGGTATGTGACACCGACACAACAGAAGCAGATAGTAGAACAAAAGTTTTCATAAATTGCACGTCGTGATACAATTTTCCGTTAATATTTGATTCCCGGTGGCATTGCTCATAGGGATCCAAACGACCAGGAAAGGCAGTTGGAAGGCGACCAGGAAGAGTCCAGATCATGGTGGGAGGAGCAGGCCTGGGAAGAGTCGGAGTTCAGGTGGGAGGAGCAGGCCAAGGAAAGGGGTTAGGGCCGATGAGACCAGAGTGGGGGCAATGGGAATGGGAGGTGCCACAGCACCCCTAGTGGCGGCCTGCAACTACACTGACAAGTGAGTGTTTACATTGGAAATTCATTCAATAAATGTTTACACAATTTCTATTCTAAATGTTGGCTTGAAAGCATTACTACAACAGGAAATTGAACAGGAAGCATGCATATCAAAGACTTTTAAAAAAATATACAAACATATATACTTAATTATCTTAAATTATATATAATTAAATACAGACTAGACAACATTGATATGTGTAGTAATTTCTAAAAATTGACTGACAGAGTGTTCATTTAGTTGGTGAAGTGATTTTCTAACTCGTAAGGATCCAACGCATTCCATTATCCATAATCTATTGAACTATTGGTCAATGGCCGTGATTTTTCTGCAGTTGACGCAAACGCTAGTTTGAAACTAAAAGAGGTCAAAATGCAGTCGATTTGCAATAGAGGTCATGGCATGTCAAAAAAAAAATCATTTGTTCTAATTGCTTGGTGGGGGGGAAACTAATAACCCTTCTGGGGTAAACTTCCGATAGTGAAATGAAGGAATAAACACAAATTGCATATCCTTCAGGTAATTTATGTATTTTGAGAAATGTTGTTTTAAAAGTCAGATAAAAATGTTCAAAATTGTTTTGCTTTGGACTGGGAGGATGAAAGAAAAGTATTCAGCAAAGATCACACGATGGGTCTTGGTCATCTGAACCTTTCAGTCCATTCGATCTGATTACCAACCCTATCATCTTCCTATTACAGCATGTAGTTGCTTATTAATTGAGTCCAATGCCACGATCTCAACCACCCTTCCTGGTAATCTGTTCCCTCTGTGTAAAGAAATATTTAATGATACCTGTCCTAAATTTGCCCTTCACAACCTTGAACCTGTGCCTCCTTGACCTGCTGCCCTGGCATTTCAGAAACTATTGTTTCAGGTTTACTTTCTCTATCCAATTAACTATTTTATATACTCCTATAATGTCTCACCTGAGCCGTCCCTTTCTGAGGCTGAAGAGGCCTAGCTTAACAGTTTGTTGCTCATAGCTTTTCCTGCTGAACCAGGGATCCTCATTTTCTCCTCTGCACTATCTTTATGCCCCCTTATGTAACAATATTCCAGATGTGGCCTAGCCAGGGCAGTGGCAAACATTAGCTCTGGGGATCTGAACTCAACTGATTTGGCAATACAGGTGAGGTGCCTGAAGATTGGAGGGTAGCAAATGTTGTGCCTTTGTTTAAGGGCGGCAGGGAAAAGCCTGGGAACTACAGACTGGTGAGCCTGACATCTGTAGTGGGTAAGTTGTTAGAGGGTATTCTGAGAGACAGGATCTACAGGCATTTGGAGAGGCAGGGACTGATTAGGAACAGTCAGCATGGTTTTGAGAGAGGAAAATCATGTCTCACGAATTTGATTGAGTTTTTTGAAGGGGTAACCAAGAAGATAGATGAGGGCTGTGTAGTAGACGTGGTCTACATGGACTTTAGCAAAGCCTTTGACAAGGTACCGCATGGTAGGTTGTTACATAAGGTTAAATCTCATGGGATCCAAGGTGAGGTAGCCAATTGGATACAAAATTGGATTGACGACAGACGACAGAGGGTGGTTGTAGAGGGTTGTTTTTCAAACTGGAGGCCTGTGACCAGCAGTGTGCCTCAGGGATCGGTGCTGGGTCCGCTGTTATTTGTTATTTATATTAATGATTTGGATGAGAATTTAGGAGGCATGGTTAGTAAGTTTGCAGATGACACCAAGATTGGTGGCATTGTGGACAGTGAAGAAGATTATCTAGGATTGCAACGGGATCTTGATAAATTGGGCCAGTGGGACGATGAATGGCAGATGGAGTTTAATTTAGATAAATGTGAGGTGATGCATTTTGGTAGATCGAATCGGGCCAGGACCTACTCCGTTCATGGTAGGGCATTGGGGAGAGTTATAGAACAAAGAGATCTAGGAGTACAGGTTCATAGCTCCTTGAAAGTGGAGTCACAGGTGGATAGGGTGGTGAAGAAGGCATTCAGCATGCTTGGTTTCATTGGTCAGAACATTGAATACAGGAGTTGGGATGTCTTGTTGAAGTTGTACAAGACATTAGTAAGGCCACACTTGGAATACTGTGTACAGTTCTGGTCACCCTATTATAGAAAGGATATTATTAAACTAGAACGAGTGCAGAAAAGATTTACTAGGATGCTACCGGGGCTTGATGGTTTGACTTATAGGGAGAGGTTGGATAGACTGAGACTTTTTTCCGTGGAGAGTAGGAGGTTTAGGGGTGATCTTATAGAAGTCTATAAAATAATGAGGGGCATAGATAAGGTAGTCAAAATCTTTTCCCAAAGGTAGGGGAGTCTATAACGAGGGGGCATAGATTTAAGGTGAGATGGGAGAGATACAAAAGGGTCCAGAGGGGCAATTTTTTCACTCAAAGGATGGTGAGTGTCTGGAACGAGCTGCCAGAGGCAGTAGTAGAGGCAGGTACAATTTTGTCTTTTAAAAAGCATTTGGACAGTTACATGGGTAAGATGGGTATAGAGGGATATGGGCCAAGTGCAGGCAATTGGGACTAGCTTAGTGGTATAAACTGGGCGACATGGACATGTTGGGCCAAAAGGCCTGTTTCCATGTTGTAAACTTCTATGATTCTCGGGCCATTTTCGAAAGGCATTTTACTGGCAGGCAGCCTGCCTCTCCTGCCGGCTGCACATATTGGGAAATGGCAGGTGCGTTGCCCACGATTTTCCATTCATTAAACTGCGAGACCCCTGCTGGTAGTGTGTATGCAGAAAATCAGCCCATATCATCCAGCATCCTCTATCGGATAATAACTGAGCACCGTCATATCTGCAGCTATTTTTATAAGAGAGTTGAAAATTGCTACCGGATCTCTCGCTGCACCCCACCCCTCAAAAAAATAGATGAATGGAACTGACTACATGACGGTTTACTTTGACTGACTGCATATGCAATGTAAGCCTCATAGCTATTTAATTAATTCAAAGTAAATATGAAATCACTGCTGTAGATCAAAAACAATTTATCCAGCCCTGCTTCAGGAGTTCTCATACTTCAACATTCCATGATTTACTCATTGAAGCCTGATACACCACTGTCTGGCCATGAGTTGTAAATAGCATTACTGTTTAGCCATAAAACCTCTGAATGAAAGAAAGAAAGAGTGTTTCCATTTTATTCTCTTGTCTCATTTACTTTTTTTTTTACAACGGTTTCCAGGTGTCATATTTCTGAAAAATGTTCTATAAACATAGTATAAACATGATGCTCGACTGTAACCCAACCACAACCTTGGTGCTTTTTTTTTTAATGTGTTCATGGGATGTGGGCATCGCTGGCAAGGCCAGCATTTATTGCCCATCCTTAACTGCCCTAGAGAAGGTGGTGGTGAGCCGCTTTCTGGAACTGCTGCAGTCCGTGTGGTGAAGGCTCTCCCACAGTGCTGTTAGGTAGGGAGTTCCAGGATTTTGACCCAGCAACAATGAAGGAACGGCGATATATTTCCATGTCGGGATAGTGTGAGACTTGGAGGGGAATGTGCAGGTGGTGTTGTTCCCATGTTCCTGTTGCCCTTGTCCTTTTCGGTGGTAGAGGTTTGGGAGGTGCTGTCGAAGAAGCCTTGGCGAGTTGCTGCAGTGCATCCTGTGGATGGTACACACTGCAGCCACAGTGCGCCAGTGGTGAAGGGAGTTAATGTTTAGGGTGGTGGATGGGGTACCAATCAAGTGGGCTGCTTTGTCCTGGATGGTGTCAAGCTTCGAGTGTTGTTGGAGCTGCACTCATCCAGGCAAGTGGAGAGTATTCCATCACACTCCTGACTTGTGCCTTGTAGATGGTGAAAAGGCTTTGGGGAGTCAGGAGGTGAGTCACTCGCCGCAGAATACCCAGCCCCTGACCTGCTCTTGCAACCACAGTATTTATGTGGCTGATCCAGTTAAGTTTCTGGTCAAGATATTAAGTTTTTCTCAAGTGTGGAGTAATATATAGAGGTTCCACATATACCCACTATCTATTCAATGCTATAGATTAGTAATAATTCCACATTTGTATATATTATATCTATGCTCATATCCTGTCCGCAAACCACACTTCCTGCTGTCTCAATTTTTGGTCATGCTTTTCTGTCAATAGCACCCATTCAATTTTGTTACGTCATGATGTAGTTGCAGGCTCTGGTTACTAGGTGACTCTCGAGTGAATTTCTGAATCCTCTCTCCCAACTTGCCGTCTTAATATATAAAAAAAAATTATATCCACCAACTGATCATGTAATTGTCACAGGCAATTTACTAGTATCCACTATTCAATGCTATCTAATAGTAACAATTTTACATATCACTATCTACCCAATATTATCTAATAATAGCAGAGATTCTACATATATTCACTAACTATACAATGGTATCTTAAATCAAAATGTATTTTCTTTAAAAATTGAATTTATTTTTAAGGTGCTACATGGGCTTTTCCCAAGGGGTCAGGGAGTTGATCCAGTGATCATCTAAGCAGTAGAGACCAGGAAAACCGCAGGTTTGAAGCCCTGGCTTTGTTGAGTTAGCTGATCTCAGCTGGGATGGCAGAGGTGCTGTAATTGGTCTCTGCACTGCTGGGCTAGAGAGGGGTGAATCAGCCACTCCCGATCACTATGCAGTGACCCTTGCTGAAGTGTGTGAGATGATAAGGTGAACCCACCTCACAGTTAAATAGCCTGTTGACATTCACGGTCAGGAATCACACACAACCACTTGGGTGAAGTACTGAATAACCACTGGTGTCCATGGAAACGTTCCCCAGCAAGGAGTCAATCTCTTCAGGAGAGATGGGGAGGTGAGAAAATTGGTGTAAAAAAAAGTCACATCCATGCATAATGCCACTGTCATGTCACGAAGTCCAGGTGTATGCTCCCGCAGTGCTTTCTTTCATGGAACATTTCCAAACTAAAGCAATTAAGCAGCCAGGATATTCAACCGAACAGCTCCACATCACGATTAAAGAATGCGCTCAGCCATTCTCAGATCCTATTCACATTCAAAGTTCTATAGGCTTTCAGTGTCAAAGCTAATTACAGTTTTGGAGACTGTTAAGACCACACATGGATCTATCATACTGGTTGTGTCAAAGGCCGATTAACACTTCACATTTTTCCCGTCTAGCTCTTTCGTCTACATGCACACAACAGCTGTACTGTTACACCGACCACACCCAAAAGAGCTCATATATACCTTTATTAAATGATACTGCATAGTATTTTATGTCATAGCTTTCACCGTTTTTGTACTGAAGCGTTGTAAAGGCTTTTGTCATCATGTTGCTATAAAATGTTTGAACCTACAAAGGGGATGGTTTTATATGTATTTATTAATAAAGTGTGACGGGAAGTTCACAAGATTGAACTAGAAAAAGTATTTTTCAATGCACAGTAATGTTTACGACTGCTAACAGAGGAAAGGAAGCCCTGACACAAAGAAAACGTATTTTTGTCACCTCCCATTTCCTCCTTGGACAAATTAAATAATAATTCACAGCCTGATGCATTTCTTTAATGGCCTTTTTTAAATATTTACATGGTGGCAATGCCCCATTACCCAGCAGGGTCCAGCTAAACCGGCAGCCGTTCATTCGACTTTTTTTTTAGAAAAGAAAAGAGCAGAGACATTTAGTACGATCTTACATTGCCATTATCATCTTAAAAATACTCTAGCGAGGTTTTAATTTATAGCATGAAAGCAAAGACTTCAGTAATTAAACTTGTACAAGAAAATCACCTGGGTTGAGCAGTCCTTTGTTTAAATTCCACTAAGAATTCTTCAGGAATAATGATCTTTTCACAGCTCGGGAACCTGCCTTTCATTAGGGAATGTCTCTGGTGTACTCGGTGATGGGTTTTGGCTGGGGATACGCGGATGTTTATGGGTAGTCAGGCAATTTTGGTAATGAAAGTAATAACTTACAGCAGATTTTACTTGTACCTGCGACATCAGACTGATGGGGGATTTGTGGTTTGAACATTTATTTGGAACTGATGAGACAAAATCTGCAACAAAATGCCTAAAGTGAATACAGGCATCAGTTGGATTTGTGGTTCAACACTGTGGTCCGTCAGTGAATGGACCTGTAGACACGCTTACAAGGAGAAAGAAAACACAGAAAGAGCACAAATATTGTCAGTGCCTCTCAGCCGACTCTTTTTTCCCACCAAAGGAAAGGGTCATCACTAAAGAAGTACTCTTGCCACCATTAGTATTTCAATCTCGGTCGCGGAGACCGTAATCAGGAGTGAAGAGCAAAGACTAGTACCATTTGAATGGAAAGTACGTCATTCGCTATCTCAATCCCTACCAGAAGTGTTTTTTTTAAATCCTTAAAAGTGAAGCACAGTTTTGTCAGGTTCTTTCAAATGTGTGATTTTCTGATTTTAAAAATCCAATCAGCCGGTACAGCTTTCAAGAGATTTAATCAAAGACAAAACGTTTCTAAGTACATTAAGAAAATACAAAACCTTCAGCTGTAGGAAACAGCTCAGTTTGACACTGACATTTTGAAGCTCTGTGAAACCGGTAGAGGAACAAAGGCACAGACATGGCAAGTACCACATGCTCTGGATAAGATCTGCTTCTTCAACTACTAAAGCGGGCCTTTCAAAATGTTTGTGTAATTTCTTTGAGAACCCTCATCAATTATCCGACTCATTGCTCTTCAGAAATCGGCAGTGTCTTAAGGGTTAACGCTCCCAAAGAAATCCAAGTTAACAAATGCTTTCTGTATTCATAAATCTTTTACCATCACGGGCAGAGAAGAATTGAAACGAGAAAAATACATCTGCCATCTGGTGCCAGATGCTTTACATAGGCAAAATTACAAAATGAAATTTAGATGAACTTCATTAGAAAATCAAGACCTAATTCATGTGGCTATTCATCACATTCTCATTCATGGATGCACGGGCACTAAAGAAACTTAAAGAAGCTTTGGATACGAATAGAGCATAAAAGCTGAAATGGAGTGTGAAAGGATAGGCAAATAATGAGAAATCCAGTCATGGAGAACATTGTCACTTCTTTTATTGGGTGAACTACTTAATTATTTTGGTGCAAACAATACAAGGGTCTGAATTGGCAATGTTGTGTTTTCAGCTATTCTTCAGTTCCTTGTATTATCAGTATTCCATAGGACACTTCCCCTCATTTAAAGCGGGAAGTGGGAAATCCAATCACATCTTGCTGACTCAAACTGTATTCTGCTGCAAATTGCAGCGCAGTTATATCCAGCAACTGGAATTTTCAGTAGAATGCACGTCTACATTATTATTTTCAACTGGACTATCTTGACAATCAAAAATTGTATTTAAAATCTAAATTATGTTGAAGACCAGTTTAAGAACTCATGTAAATACCTGCCAACTCCTGCCCCCAGAGCAATGCACCATGTTGGGGTTGGGCTAACTCGACCTAACCTGAATATTGTGTTAGAGTGAAGAGACCCCATCTTCTGGAGGTGGGAGATTTACTCTGACTCACTTGCAACATTTACATGGTCACAGTTAAAGCTTCTATTCACAAGGCTTATGCTATCCATTTGTGTTTTTTTCCCCCCACAAATGGCCTTTTCTAAAGAAAAGGTGAACTGTTGCATCGTTTGCTTAAACTCCATTTCTGCAGATTCACAGAGGTACCGGATATGGGACATCATTCAGCCCATTTACTACAAGATTGAATCAGTGCCATCACGTAATGGCGCATGCACTTTTTTTGTATACAGGTTGGCATAACAGGGAGTAGCTAGAAGTAACTGGAACAAAGACAGATGTATTGCAAAATTGAATGCAGTGGTTTTTGGGGATCAGGAAAGACTTCAGAATGATTAAGAGAAGGTATATCAAATTCCCCACAGCTTAATGCTGCTATCAGCAACAGTGGCTCAATGTAGATGTGGTTGACTCTGTGCTTAATTTTAGGTGTAAAAGGGACAGAGTTCCAGGTAATGTCTGGGAGAGTCTGCCACATGGAAAAGCGGCGTGTGCACCTTCATTGCTGGCATCATAGGGGTAAGTCTTGCAAGGTTTTATTCCCAGTTGGTGGGTCGCTAGACATGAGATTGAAGAAAGGATCATCACACTGTAGGGGCGATTCTGCAACCCATTAGCAAGGCTCCATCCAAGAGCAGTGCAGAAAAATTACCTTTAGTTATTAATTTTTTGAATTAGTTATTAATTTTTTGTCTCCTGCCTTTTGTGTATCCCCACCCCCTCCTTTTGCTGCATCATTGTTGACCATGCTTTCAGCTGTCTAGGCTCCATGCTTTAGAATTCCCTCTCTAAACCCCTCCGCCACTACACCTTCCTCTCATCCTTTAAGACCCTCCTTAAAACCCACCTCTGATCAAGCCTCTGAACATCACCTCCTTTGGCTCAGCATCCATTTTTGTCTGATTATGCCTCTCTGAAGCACCCGGGGATGTTTTTCTGTTAAAGGCATTATATAAATGCAAGTTGTTGTAATTTAGCACCACATGACATCCGGTGACAAATCCTGCCAATTTCAACATCAACCTTGTCTAGTACGATTTACTACCCAAAAGAAAACTTGCATTTATAAAGTACCGTTCACATCCTCAGGACATTCCAAAGCACTTCACAGCCAATGAATTACTTTCAAATGAAGTCACTGTTGTAATGTAGAGAAACACAATAGACAGTTTGTGTACAGCAAGGTCCCACAAACTGCAATGAGATAAATGACCAGTTCTCATTTTGGTGGTGTTGGTTTACGGGTGAATGTTAGCCAGGACACTGGGAGAAGTCTTGTTCTTTTTCAAATAGTGCCACAAGATCTTTTACGTCCACCTGAACCTCGCATCCAAAAGACGGCAACTCCAACAATGCAGCACTCCCTCAGTACTGCATTGAAGTGTCAGCATAGAGCAGGGCTTGCACCATGACCTTCTGACTCAGAGGAGAGAGTGTTACCATTGAGCCAAGCTGACACAAAATACCACAATTTTGCACAAAGTCCCAGAGGTAATGGAATTACTGGCATCCGAGTAATAACAGATTAGTTAATAAATAATGTATCTGAGTGATAATAAATCTGAGTGATAATAAATAGCCATAGTGCAAGTATTTGATGCAATGAATATTTTATTTGAGCAAAGTTTACTTGAAAATGTGCTTTTCTTAAATATTACAATTAAGCGCTTCTCTTGTTCAGGCTGGACTAGGTAGTCATGTGAATACTCGTGTTACTGCCTGTTACAAGTTGCAAGTGAAAAGAAAATCTAGTTTCCAAACATGTATTTAACACGTGGAACATTAACTCTCTAGTTCCAAACACAAGTTCTACAGTTTTTTAAATAAACAACAACCAGACGGCAGCCATTAACAGAGCTGCATTCCTTAACTTGGCAGTTTTGGTGACAATATTGCTAATATTATTGCTCTACCAATCTGTTAAATGCACTTTTTTTCACATTCAAGGAGGCTAATGATAGTCTGCTCTGCCCAGCCTGGCATTTTGTATGTGGGCAGGCTAAGCAGAGGTTAGCTGAGGATTTCTGCCCACTTATATCTGGCCCTATTTCCCATGCATAACACAGTACAGTGGCAGGCACTCTGGGCTCTCTATTACATCTGCCAATCCAACTAACTAGGAGTTGGGGCAGAGGAGCAGGAGACAGGGTGGATAAAGGGACAGCTTTCCTAATTGTAAAAAACTAAAATAAAAATTAGTACTTTCAAGAGGAATACAGATACATAAGTGAGCATCACTTATTTTTAATGAAATAAATGATGTAGCTGCTTTAATTTTCTTGGAGAGATCGTTAATAGCACCTTGTTATCAGATGATGATGTCATGGTTCCAATTGCTTGTGGCTGAAAACTTCAAGCTTCAAGCTCTGAGAAAATGCTGTTAACCATGTCATCTGAACAATTGAAAAGGAGCTCACTGCACCCTGTGGCTGGCTCGCTGAAATGATGGACAGAATGACAAGCCCGTCACATCATGTGCTGCACTGTTCTTAATTCTTCCTTTTGGTGAATGGTGCGTGTGTGCGAGTTAAGACATCCAAACCTAGCAATTACACTTGGCCATATTAGTAAGTGAACATTTAATGCACTTGTACAACTTTTGCCTATCTGCTATTTTAAGGCAGGCATTAGCTCATTTATTTTAAATGGGATGGCTGCTCCGTTAGAAGAATATCATATGAACACATTAAGTGTCTGTCCGCTTCTATTGCCAACAGTAATTTCCAAGCTCCAGTAACAATTTGAATCATTAAGGTGCATGGTGGGTTAGGAGCAGGCGTAAAGTTCCCTTTCCAAGATCAGAAGAGCATGCCTTGCTGCACAGTATTACCCATCCCAGTCTCTGATTGAGATTGCTAAGCTTGGTGCTGAACTCGTGCAATTTAATGCTGTGCACTTGTGCCAAAGGGAACTGGGTTGATAATTATTTTATTTGGGTCTCTTACAGTCAGCATAGGAAAAAAAAGATTTTCATGCTGCAAGTCTTTGTTGGACTTAAGCCCAGGTCCCAGAAGTGAAACAACCAAGTTCAAATCCCTTAGTTTTTAAAATGCTGCACAAATTGCAGTTTCAACATAAGTATGTCATATCTCTCAAGAGTTTTTTTTTGAAGGACTTTGGTTCAATAATGCCTTAAGGGAGCTTCACAAGCATTAAGTAACAATGTTCTAATCGAAATGCTTTTTACACAACATCAATATATGCAAATCTTTGAACAAAAACAACAGTGCTGGTTAGAAATGTACAGAATGGGAAGTAGTTTGTTCAGGCTGGCCATAATGAACTATGTGCTGAGCTATCAGCATTCTGTAGCTTCCGTTATCCCCTCCCCAAGATCTGCTCTGTAGTCAATACTACTTGGTTGGTGTAGGCTGTATTACTATCCTTTAACCTGGCTGGACCCTATTGCTACGGGACTTTTCTCAGAGGCTTTGATTCTGCTAACAGTGTGAAAGGTTGAACTGATAGTCACTTGTACCTGGATTGCCTCTAGTGCTATTTTTGTTCCATGGAACCAACCTTGAATCTAGCCTAAATAAATTGTCAGTCACAAATCACTTCTGCCCCCACCACAGCAGTGCAACATGAATTTCTCAATCTTTTATCATGTTTCTGTGTACAACAGGCACTGCCCATTACTTTTATACTGTTACAATAATGTGAAAGAGCCAGTTGAGTTCTGGTCACTCATATTGCTGTGTTTCTACTCCCTCCTCTCTCATAATTAATCAGTGCTAATGGAGGCTCTGTCCAAAGCAACCTAACTACTGTAACCGCAAATATCCCTGAGCTAGACGTATGGACCACCTGTCTCAGGTAAGGTACAGAGATTCACTGCACATTTTTTCTTAGTTGCTTATGATTAGGGCAAGGGATTTGACATGGTGCAACATCCTACGAATTTCCAAACTTGGCGCATAGAATCATCGAAAGGTACGGCACAGGAGGCGGCCATTCGGCCCATCGGGTCCGTGCCTGCAGGTGTTGCTTGAGTACTGCAATTCTGCACAAAAAAGTCTGAATGAAAACAAATCACTTGTGATGGTAGCTGGTAATTCTGTACATGATTGCACGAGAAAAAAAAACCCATCAATAATTTGAGTTGACATGCAAATGCACTCTCTCAAATCAAGATTTGACTTGTCCCAATTCCTGAAGTACGCTGCTAGCTGTCTACTCATCTGTTTTCAGACAAAGCACTGATATTTTAGTTGCTTGAATCCTTTTAATTATTTCATTTAATTCTAACCTCCTCCTCTTCCCCCACCCCATTTTTTGCTCTCTTCTGAAGGCACTGAATCTTGGTGGGCTACGGCAGCTACAGTAACTCGCACAATTCTTCATGCAAGTGTCTGGACAGTGAACTAAAACTATTTCACCACAGAGGGAATCACAGCCAAACCCGGTCCTGACGTTCATCCATGCACATTTTCCAGCAAAGGGGGTGAAGGGGTGACAGGATAGGAATCAGAAGGAGGAACCTTGGCAGCTTTTTTTCCCCCCTTCCTTGCCTTGGGATACTGAAGCCAACATTCTATTGAGGTCAGCTCAATTCAGTACAGATTGGGAATAGACCATGGGACTTTCCTGGCTTGATGCTACACTGTATGCTGCCTTTATCCATATAGCCATTGGATACAAGCTCATGAATTCCTTTATGAAGCTGTTTTGCCTACACAAGAACACACTGCTCCAATTTCTGTAAAGCAGGCAAGCGTATTCTACAATTGGTATAATATGTCACTTGTTACCAAGAATTCAATGAACCATTAGCAGACACACCTCTAACATCAGCAACAACTCATGGTGATCTCAATGTTATCAATTGTGCTCTACAATCCTACATGATTCTCCTAATTTAATTGCCGCAAGTTTTGCTGAATCATTTGAAACAGAATATACATGAAGTATGAATCTGTTCGTATTAAAAGTCCGCAGTAATTCTTACCAGTGGAAACAGGCCTGATGTCGTTGGCTCAGTGATTCAGAAGACTCAGGTTCACACAAGCTCAAACAGTAACCCTCCAATCTGGAACAAAAAAACAAATGCTCATGATTTAACAAATCTTCCTACTGGTTATGTTAAAATGTCTTTAATAGTACAGTGTTTGTATAAGTCTCTTTAGAGAAGTCAAACACAGGTCTGATTGTATTCTTGCCAAATGTATTCAGAATACGCCACATTGCTTTTTCTATGAGTATGATTAAAAACAATGAAATTCACGCAAGGTAAACATTTAAAATAGTTTCTCAGTACTACCCACACATTAATGCAGTTTAATAATTAGGCAACTCTTGTGTTGTGTCGGATTGGAATTCGTCACGTGAGTGTAAGGTTTGGCCTGTACGCCTGCAGACAGTTCACAGGAAAGTTTCTCACACTATTACTCCCCAATTAAACACAACTATAAAACGTACAAAAACAAACTAGGTAGTTGTTGCTTTCGAATGTAGTATGATCCTGTTATTTTTGCTAAAGTTGCTATTTAACATGGGAAAATATTAACAGAACTTGCAATTTAAAGATGTTTTTACTGGAAAGCCAAAATGCATTTAAGAGACATTAACATTTCCCAAAGCCCCTGCTGAGATTGATTTTGAGAGAAGTGATTGGTTTTCCTCCAACTTTATTTCAATGCATCAGCACCAAGACAGTGGCAAAGATTCATTCTCACAGAATTGATACTTTGAACAGGAAACAACAGATTTCCCCCAAAGTTGCAACATAAGGGTAGAAGACGATCGGAGTGGGCATGCACCCACTTTCAAAGTCCTTTTGTCTGTCGGACTGCAAGTGTTTACATGATGCAAGACATTTCTGAAGACCTCGACTAGACAACTGTGTCTTCGATAAGTGCAAAACTTTGCTGGCAGAGGCCTCCTGGCACCAAAATATTAGCATTAATGAGAACATGCGCTCATCTGGGAAGCAGTGTAGCTCAAAACAAACTCTATGGCAGGGGCACGGTAAGGTTGATCCTAAACCATTGCTGCATTCTTCAAATAAATACCATATACAGTTGTAGAAGGAACAGAGGCCATTTTTCAAAAATGTGACACGGCATAGCCAACTAGAAAGTGGCAAATTTAACAAGGGAGGCAAAAACAGACAAAAGGAAGAGATCGTCACAGGGAAACTATCAACCACAGCATCAGAGTCAGACGGTAGAGGCATTAGATACACCTCTAACAAATAGCAAAGAGAACAACCTGTTAGGAATGTGAATTGTGTAATAATATAGACAAAAGGCCTGTACCTACATGCCAAAGATGAATTCAACACGCAGCCAAAAGCTTGAAATTTCATTAAAGGTTGAATGTTACGTATGCTCCCGGCCAACATACCGAGATTACAAAGGACGCTTTGCTGCAGAAGATACACACATTACAGTCGGGTGAGTTCAACCCTTTACATGGCTCCCTTCCTTCATCGCCCAACCTATGGCTATGATTTTACACCATTTATACTGTTTCTAGCTGCACTACTCCATAGGCACCTGCATTCCATAACCTTTACCCACTCTCAATCTCCATTCTGACGTCTTATGGCCTAGAGTTGTACAGAAAAACATTGGTGTTTTAGGGTCAGCAAGACATACAAGGAGCCATGCTACCAAAACAATGATTGAGTCTTTCCTCAGTAGGAGAGACAGGACCCCTAAGTGTTGACATCCTAGTCCTTTGGTTCAGGTCATACATTTTTATTGAGTGTACAGATCATTACGGTGAGGCAGGATTCAGTGAGATCAACAGCAGGTGCTCCTGTAAAATGTACCTCAAAAGTTTGTTACTATGGTCCTAGAAAAACAGTTTTAAAAGTGGTAAGAATTAAAGGACTGTATTTTTTAAAAAATCTGTTGATTCATTTTGCTTATATATTATCTTGCTGCTTAATAAGTATGACCTGTAGTTTCTAGCCTGACAGATAGGGTCTGACAGCATGGCATCTTCTATCTGTTTGGAGAGATATGGAGCACATGGGCATTGGCCATATTATTCCAAATAGAAGGTATTTTAAATTATGAATAAAAAGTATTGGAAGGAGCCCAAAGCCTAACAGATACAATACTGTGTGAATGAACATTAATTCAAATGTGGGGTTGCACATCACTACCAGATGTAGAGATGTCTGAGGCAACCATGTCGGCGTCTACTGATCCTCTCAATTACACATACTGTGGTGTACTATGTTCAATTGTACCTGACCTATGTAAAGGTCCATTGAGCAACTGATGTAATTCACAGTTCGGTTGATGAAGGCAGGAGACAACCACATAGGATTGGAAATGAACTGAAGTTACATTTGTGATGTGAGCAGAATCTCTCAGTTCTCTACAAAGGCGTTGTAACTAAGAAAAACTAGTCACATTCGTGTAACCTATAACATCCTAATGGTCTCTCAAATACAACTCTCACAATCAATGTCACAGCTTGTAGGATAGACTAATGGTTAAGCTAATGGCTTGGTCAGCAGACTCTGCATAGACTTATGAAATCCTCATTAAATAATATATTTTGTTCCTAACAGGAAAGATACCAGCTGAGAATTTTCGTTGTTAACAAACGCGCAGCTCATTTGAAAATCTTGTGAACGAAATTGAAAGCTATTACTGCATGTTTCTCACATTTGCCCATTCTACATAAATCTTTTCAACGGTACTCTTAATGCTCTTGTCTATTCAGGGTAACAGTTTCAAAGCACACCACCAATTGGCCTAATCAGATAATCCTGGCAAATTGTTGGTGCATAAATAAATGGAGATTGCCATTTGTTCTATGCAACTCTCATCAACAATGAAATGAATCTTCTTGCTAATGAGAGAAACAAACCTGGGGCATTTCGAACCAAAAGCCTCAGATCAGACTTGACTTGACAACTCGATGCTCGGCCCCCTTACCCTGCCATTCCCTAACCACAAGGCCAGGAGTTTAAGCCTTTTGACTTTGTGAACTGCATCGGCACCCACCATGGAGCCTCAAGGACCACATATGAAGTTTAAAATCCACATTCACATTAATTTACATATAGAGCAAATTTCTGACACTAACAGACCTCAGTGCTCTGCTTTATTTGTCCAATGAGACAGCGGTGCTTTCAAAATCTCCAGAACCATAAATTTAAGCAGGCAAATCTGCGAATAAGAATTATAAGCACAACTAGAACTGAGTTGCCTGGGCTTCAAAAGGTCAGACTGTCATGGCTTGGGGCCCACAGGGTATTATTCCCCCACTCTCAGTATTCCGATAATCTCTAAGCAGTGTTTATATATTTATACTGTCAGACAAGCAATTGCCATATACATTTCCCAGTAAGTTTATTTTTTTAATAGTTTGATAAACACTTAATGACAGATCAAAACTGTATTAATTAATACTTCCACAAACTTTACCAGTAGCAACAAAGAAACTATTTCTGAAAGTCTATACTGGTCAAGAGATGCAACACACTGAATCTCTTCAGTCACAACTGAGGCATTTTGTTTTAATGCAGGAATGTTTTAATAAGTACCTTGCAGTCACAAAATCATACCTGCAGCACAGATGGAAATCATAAACACTCTGAAAATGGCCCCTTGGTCTGTTTTAGAGATCACAGAATAAATTTGGAATAAAACTCAAGAATGTTTTTCTTTATTAGCCAGTGTTCTCTCCTCTGCTGAAGGCATGGACTACAGATGGGATATGGTTCCATGGGCACCAGCAGTCCCACACTATCCTACATAAGTGACCACTCGGTGTGACAGACTGCACAGTATTAGCAGGCTGTTCAATTATGGAGTGTCAAAAGGGGGGGGGGAAATCAACCAATTATACTACCTCAAACTGCTCCTCTAGCTGAGATCATCTAACCCAGCAGAGACTAAATTACTACTTCCTTTAAATATTTAGTGGGGAAGACGTGATTAACATGACGTAAGAACATAAGAAATAGGAACAGGAGTAGGCCACATGGCCCCTCGAGCCTGCTCCGCCATACAATAAGATCATGGATAATCTTCGACCTCGACTCAACTTTCCTGCCCAATCCCCATATCCCTTGATTCCCCTAGAGTCCAGAAATCCATTTATCTCAGCCTTAAATATATTCAATGACTCAGCATCCACAGCCCTCTGGGGTAGAGAATTCCAAAGATTCGCAACCCGCTGAGTGAAGAAATTCCTCCTCATCTCAGTCTTAGATGGCTCACTCCTTATCCTGCGACTTTGCCCCTGAATTCTAGACTCTCCAGCCATGGGAAACAACCTCCCTGCATCGACCCTGTCAAGCCCCCTCAGAATCTTATAAGTTTCAATTAGATCACCTCTCATTCTTCTAAACTCCAGAGTATAGACCCATTCTACTCAACCTCGCCTCAAAGGACAACCCTCTCATCCCAGAAATTAATCCAGTGAACCTTCGCCGCATCACCTCTAAAGGCAAGTATATCCTTTCTTAAATAAGGAGACCAAAACTGTACACAGTACTCCAGGGTGAGGTCTCACCAAAGCCCTGTACAGTTGTAGTAAGACTTCCTTACTTTTGTACTCCAACCCCCTTGCTATGAAGGCCAACATTCTATTTGCTTTCCTAATTGCTTGCTGTACCTGCATGCTAACTTTTTGTATTTCTTGTACGAGGACACCCAAATCTCTCTGAACACTACCATTTAATAGTTTCTCACCATTTAAAAAATATTCCATTTTTCTATTCTTCCTACCAAAGTGAAAAACCTCACATTTCCCCACATTATACTCCATCTGCCACCTTCTTGCCCACTTACTTAACCTGTCTATATCCCTTTGCAGAATCTGTGTCCTCCTCACAGCTTACTTTCCCACCTAGCTTTGGTTTCAGCAAATTTGGATACATTACACTCGGTCCCTTCATTTAAGTCATTAATATAGGTTGTAAATAGCTGAGGCCCAAGCACTGATCCTTGCGGCACCTCACTAGTTACAGCCTGCCAGACTGAAAATGACCCGTTTATCCTTACTCTCTGTTTTCTGTCCATTAACCAATCCTCTATCCATGCTAGTATGTTACCCCCAACTCCATGAGCCCTTACTTTTTATGTGGCACCTTATCAAATGCCTTTTGAAAATCCAAATATACGATATCCACTGGCTCCCCTTTATCTACCCTGCTAGTTACATCCTCAAAAAACTCAGATTTGTCAAACACGATTTCCCTTTCATAAAACCATGCTGACTCTGCCTAATCATATGATTTAAGTGCCATTACCACTTCCTTAATAATGGATTCCAGCATTTTCCCAACGACTGATGTCAGGCTAACTGGCCTGTAGTTCCCTGTTTTCTCTCTTCCTACTTTCTTGAATAGCGGGGTCACATTTGCTCCATTCCAATCCGCTGGGACCGTTCTAGAATCTAGGGAATTTTGGAAGATCATAACCAATGCATCCACTATCTCTGCAACCACCTCTTTTAGAACCCTCAGATGTAGGCCATCAGCTTTTAGCCCCATTAGTTTCTCAAGTACTTTTTCCTCTACTGATATTAATTACTTTAAGTTCCTCACTCTCATTAGACCCTTGGTTCCCCACTATTTCTGGTATTTTTTTGTGCCTTCTACTTTGAAGACAGATACAAAATATTTGTTTAACGCATCTGCCATTTGCTGATCCCCCATTATAATTTCTCCTGTCTCAGCTCGAAGGGACCAATGTTTACTTTTGCTACACTCTTTTTACATACTTGTCGAAGTTCCTACAATCCATTTTTATATTTCTTGCTAGTTTACTTTCATATTCTATTTTCTCTCATCAATTTTTTGGTCGTCCTTTGCTGGTTTCTAAAACTCTCCCAATCCTCAGGCTTACTATTCTTCTTGGCAACATTATAGGCCTCTTCTTTTATTTTACTAGTCTTAATTTCTTTAGTTAGCCATGGGTGGATCACTTTTCCTGTGGAGTTTTTATTTCTTAATGGAATGTAAATTTGTTGAGGATACTGAAATATTTCTTTAAATGTTTGCCATTGTTTTTCAACCGTCATACCCTTTAATTTGGTTTCCCAATCTACTTTAGTTAACTCGCACCTCATACCTATGTAATTGGTTTTATTTAAGTTTAAGACTCAAGTGTCTGACTTAAGTACATCACTTTCAAACTCAACGTGAAATTCTATCATATTATGATCACTCTTCCCCAGAGAGTCTCTGTGAGATTACTAATTAACCCTGTCTCATTACATAAAACAAGATCTAAAATAGCCTGTACCATGGTTGGTTCCATGATGTATTGCTCTAGGAAACTGTCTCGAATGCATTCCACGAACCCGTCCCCCAAACTACCTTTGCCCAGTCTATATGAAGATTAAAGTCCCCCACGATTACTGCATTAGTTTTGTTACAAGCTCCTATTTTTTCATGATTAATACTCTGTCCAACGGTATTGCTACTATTAGGGGGCCTATAAACTACTCCCACCAGTGTTTTCTGCCCCTTGTTATTTCTTATTTCCACCCATACTGATTCTACTTCCCGATCTTGCGAGCCAAGATCCTTTCTCACCACTGTCCTTATGTCATCCTTTATTATTAGGACTACACCCCCTCCCTTTCCATTCTGCCTGTCTTTTCTAAACGTCATGTACTCTGGAATATTTAGTTCCCAACCTTGGTAACTGTAGGCTTTTTCTGGATGGGGGGGTCGGTCAAACGGTGTTCCTCGCCTGTATCTTCTATTTTGTAATCAATGCTGGAAGCTGGGCAGTTTCTGGTCCGTGTGCCTCGGTACCACACCACAGAGTGTTTTCACCCACTATGCCATCAGGCAGCTCTGAACTCAGTTTTTTTTGGGGGGAAAAAAAAAATGGATGCTGCCTCCTATTCCCTCATGTGAACTGCAATCATATCCTGACCAGTTTTAGGTTTAGTAACTCAGAAATAAAGCGATCAATTTGTATTCAATTCAGCAATGTTCTACATTAAGGCCTGAAAAAGGAAATGGACTTAAATAAAATACTAACAATGCAATTTAAGTGAATTCTGGAGATAACAGCAAAATTGTAGGGTGATGCAATTTCAAATTTTACAAGCAAACCATTTCTTAACTGCAAAAAGAATTGCTGCTATCTTTAATCTGCTGAGGGCTCTGACACTATGTCAAGGCTCTACCGCTCTGTTTAACATGCCCAAGTCAGAAAGAGTACTTTTAATGTTAGTAGACGGAGGCCAAATGACTGCAAATCAATTTTGTGCTGTGTAAAGTAAACATACCCCAGTTTGTATCATGATAAAATTAAGCAGTATCTTTATCAATTCCTCCATCATATTGAAATACAATATCTGCGTTTCCAATAAATTAAATTCTCACCTTACTATGGCAGTTTCCTTGCATCCGAGCAAAATAAAATTATTACAATTCTTTTTCATGTATTCAGGGAACAATAAAACCATTTTATGTACTCTGCATTTAATTTTACTCTAGGTTAATATTACAACGGAACATAAATTTAGACGGTGCGTAATATAAATATTAATTTGCTGTTCACTGGAAATGATTTCAGACATAGATTAATGCCCCTTCTCCAGTTGTGCTTCCAATTTTAGATTGCATGTACATCTCTCTCAGACTCACAAAGAACAGTTCACGGAGCTATTTTAATAATGATTACCACAGATTTTCTGCAAACCCCCTGTAGGTTGGTTATCTGAAATTAAAGTCTGGCAATCATGGAGTATTGTTCTAACTATGTCAGAAATGGAGTACAGAAGCTGAGGAGAGATTTAATATTTTTCAAAATAACACAACTGTGCAGAAACTGAATCGCACCAGGTAGCCCAGCAGGCTTCACATTCGCAATTTCCCATATGCCAAGTTCCCAATTTCGGTTGACAGTTAAAACAGAGGCAGTGAGTACAGGTTAGTCTCTTCCCCATAAGGAAGGAAAATTGGCAGGTAAGCAGCACTCACATCAGTAGTGACACTCAAAATGTTTAAGCTTAAACTTACCACAAGGAGTAGTTGAGGAGACTAGCATAGATGCATTTAACGGGAAGCTAGGGTTAGATGAAGTAGGGAGGGTTAAGGCTCGTGTGGAGCATTAACACTGGCATGGACCTGTTGGGCCGAATGGCCTGTTTCTGTGCTGTACATTCTACGTAATTGTGAGTAAACCTGCCTGTTCTTTGACTGGGGAACGTTACGTGGGTAGGAGAACAATAAATTCCAGAATCTGATGACACATTGTCAGAAATCCAAAGACCTCAGGGGCCACAGTTTGAAAACCTAAACATTAAGAATCAGGGAAAAAATAAATATAAATGATGAGGATATAATTTTTTTTTTTAAATGCACAGCAGGATATTAATGGCTTTGGACCAATCTAGTTGCTATCCCTTTAGTGTGGATCCTGCTGTAAAGATAGTTTTTAAAATGTATAGTGATATGATAATTCCTTGGAAACTTCACTGCTTTATGTGCTCCTGTTAATCTCTGTTCTAGGCTCTTGGTTTCTCTAACCATCTTCTTGCCTCTCCATTACCAGAGTTCCTTGGCATTTCTCAGCAGCTAAGGACCTAATATTGGCAGCTGTTGCACATTCAACCAATCCCATTACTCAGTGCCCAGCACCTACACATAGTAACAATAGACCTCTTCCAACCACATGCACAGAGCTCCACACCACAGCCGCACATTTTTAGGACAGTGTGAGCAGGAATGTCTGCTTTTCTCCTAACATTAAAGTTGTAAAAGTTCTCGAGATCCGACAGGCCCTTGGCTCACTTTTAAATTGCAGCTTCACAGTGGGATGGAGTTTTACTGCAGTCAATATGAAGCTTAAGTGATGCAAGATGCTCCTGACACCTTGAGGGATATTGCTACTTTTCATGTCACATTGCTAGGACTGTGGCAGTACAACAGCACCTTCAGTCACCCTCAGTTGTTACACCAGATCCTTGACAGTAGGTTTATAGCATGCTTTACTGCATCGATGAGACTTCAGTACAAACCTAAATGACTAAAAAGAATGTAGAAAATACTTCTATCAACTTGCTAACAATGCAGGAGACATTTTTATTTGCTCATAGCTCTTTTACTAGATTGAATTCATCACTAGCATAAACTACTGATTATTTACCAAATTGAGATGTCCAGAACCTCCCCCCACCAGTGTGAATTAGGTGGTGATATCGCATAAAATTGCAGTCTGCGCCTTTAGGGATTACATCATTCTAATCAATCTGAACTGCACACAGCTGAGCTTCACAGTGCATCAGGCTCAATTAGAAGATGACCCAGCTCTGCCCCATAAGCATGAATCACAGCTGACTTCATCAACTGCATCTGTTGTTTCTTTTCTAACCAGTTATCGAGAGACCCCCCCACCCCCCCTTCCACCACCACAAACAGAAAGTCTCTCAATTCAAAGACAGAACCAGGCATGTTCTGATGTGAATAGCAGCATCCTCTTTTTGGCATTTTTTCAGTCAGTGAAAGTAAGTCTACTGAAAATGCATTCGCTGTTTGGAATAAAATAACTAATCTTATACAAATTAGTTAAAACAGATATCAATAAAAGTAGGAAATGTTCTTTGCCAAATTATTTTCATGCACTGAATCCATCCAGTTCAGACTGAGGATGTCTTAACCCTTTGCCATTTTTATAGTACCAGTATCATACACGGTAGTGAACATCCTAGTGAATAGCACAGCATCATTTCTGAGTAAAAGTGTTGCACCCTTCACCCCTGTCGTCATGGTATCACACATTCAATTTACTGTGGTGTTGTTTCTCCCTCCCAGCCCAGTGAGGGACCAGATGACATGAGTTAGAGGACTATTCTTTCATCTGTGGAATCCGGTCCAGCCTGATGGGATCTTTATGATAGGAGTTTGGACAGAGTCAATTCCCAGTACCTGGCAGCTGTGCGTCCATAATTTGGTATTAAAAGGACCAAAGGATATCTGCTAAGGGAGGTGGAAAAAAAAAATCACATTGGTACAGTAGATAGTGTTCTTCTGAGATTAAAGCTCAATGTTGGAAAAGTACAGGAGCTACACTTAGTTGCTTCATGCTGTATCCAACCTGGGTGGGTTTTTTTTATTTGTTCACGGGATGCAGGCGTCGCTGGCGAGGCCAGCATTTATTGCCCATCCCTAATTGCCCTCGAGAAGGTGGTGGTGAGCCGCCTTCTTGAACCGCTGCAGTCCGTGTGGTGACGGTTCTCCCACAGTGCTGTTAGGAAGGGAGTTCCAGGATTTTGACCCAGCGACAATGAAGTAATGGCAATATATTTCCAAGTCGGGATGGTGTGTGACTTGGAGGGGAACGTGCAGGTGGTGTTGTTCCCATGTGCCTGCTGCTCTTGTCCTTCTAGGTGGTAGAGGTCGCGGGTTTGGGAGGTGCTGTCGAAGAAGCCTTGGCGAGTTGCTGCAGTGCATCCTGTGGATGGTACACACTGCAGCCACAGTGCGCCGGTGGTGCAGGGAGTGAATGTTTAGGGTGGTGGATGGGGTGCCAATCAAGCAGGCTGCTTTATCTTGGATGGGGTCGAGCTTCTTGAGTGTTGTTGGAGCTGCACTCATCCAGGCAAGTGGAGAGTATTCCATCACACTCCTGACTTGTGCCTTGAAATGGTGGAAAGGCTTTGGGGAGTCAGGAGGTGAGTCACTTGCCGCAGAATACCCAGCCTCTGACCTGCTCTCATAGCCACAATATTTATATGGCTGGTCCAGTTAAGTTTCTGGTCAATGGTGACCCCCAGGATGTTGATGGTGGGGGATTCGGCGATGGTAATGCCGTTGAATGTCAAGGGGAGGTGGTTAGACTCTCTTGTTGGAGATGGTCATTGCCTGGCACTTATCTGGCACGAATGTTACTTGCCACCTACGTGCCCAAGCCTGGATGTTGTCCAGGTCTTGCTGCATGCGGGCTCGGACTGCTTCATTATTTGAGGGGTTGCGAATGGAACTGAACACTGTGCAGTCATCAGCGAACATCCCCATTTCTGACCTTATGATGGAGGGAAGGTCATTGATGAAGCAGCTGAAGATGGTTGGGCCTAGGACACTGCCCTGAGGAACTCCTGCAGCAATGTCCTGGGGCTGAGATGATTGGCCTCCAACAACCATTACCATCTTCCTTTGTGCTAGGTATGACTCCAGCCACTGGATGGATGCTGATAATGGGTGTGTAGTACGGAAGTGAGCACTAACATCACTTGATGAGTCCAAATTTCAGCAAAAGTAAGACCTCTTCATGTTACTTGATACAAAACCCAGTAGCCATAATGAAATATATGATTTATGTGACAAAAATTGGAGGGAGTGAAACGCAAAAATTCAAAGGAAACATTCGGTGCCTGAAACAGAACTAAAATTTGCCAGTGGTGATGGAAGATAGACATATAGCACAGAGCTTGCCTGTGGTTGTTGAAAATACAAAGACAAAGGTCACAGATGAAAAATGTAAACCGGCAGATATTACAAAATATGAAAACAATAACAGGGAGCATGATGAAAACTGTAATGCAATCTTAGGGCACTGATCACTATAAGCACTTGGACTTCACTCTTGCAGTTAACTAGGTCAGCAGATTGTGTTACAGATTTAATATATTCAAAACTACCTTTTATTCTCACTGACAAGTGTACATGGTGTCCTTTATTATTAGGACTTTAACATAACAGATTACATAAGAGTTTTATTTAAAGAGACCATGGTTCTATTGGTTCCTGCCCAGATATGGTTTCAATATTTGGTGCAATGAAGTCAAAGGTGGTAAGGTCTTTATATAATTAATGCTGCCACTAAAATAACAGAAATTTCAGACAAATGCATTAACTGCTTGTACGTTGGTGTGGCATAGAAGAATTGGAACACTTCAACCTCAGAAATGCTGGAAACACATTGGTAAATGTGCTGGTAACACTGACGATTAGGCCTGCCACTGTAGTAGTTATAAACTGGATAGCCAGGTGGTGAAGGATAGAATACCAGAGCCTGGTCTTCAGTTGTTTCCAAGCTTTTATTCACAGAGATCCCCCTTACACCCCCCCCCCCCCCCCCCTAGATAAGCTCTCATTAAAATGGATACAAGCGCATCCCCAATTGACACCACCTGAATACAATTAACACTAATTGATATAAATCACATGATACAATTAACAGCAGTGTCAGTTTTAAAACCTGATGGTGGTGGGGTGAGCTTGATCTTAAATGCATGACATTACATGCTCGAGCATCGCCAATGTACTGCTTTTCCTGAAATCTTAACCACGGTGTTCATCTTTGGTAGTCTGCTGCACTTATCACCAACTCCTGTTCTCTCCCCACCACCCCATTGGGCCGAATGCTTCTCTGCTCTCATTTATCGATTCACTTTGCATTTTATTCATGATTTGTGTCACACTTGGAGACAGTAATTCTCTCAAGCCCCATTTTTATTTTTAAAAAAGGGTTCATTTTCCCTTTTCCAACTAGTTCTTAAGATAATTGGAAGTGTTAATCCGGTCAGATTTGCAGAGCAGAAGCTTCAATAATATTCCACCAGTATAAAACATCTAAGCAATATTAACAAAAAGGAGACTATGCTCGGTGATAAAGAATATTGCTGCTCGATAACATTGTGAAATGGAGTGGATGGATGTGGATTTGTGCTCCTGATTCCCTCATCCTAGCCATGCTGTCGAAGAGGCGGAGTTGGTGATTATTACAGAGAGACGGGGCAAAACTTGGACTACTCACTTCCAGCTTAAAAAGCCAGCTCAAGAGTGGCATTGGCAGAGGTCTGGGAACGGTCACCTGCTGGGGAAAGGATCATGGAAACTTCACGCAGCTGCCACCTTCAATCTGAAGCAAAATCCATCCTGGCTGTTCACCAGTCGCGTGCAATAAGAATCGTCATGGAATGTGGGCAAAGAACCAACATCAGTCCCTTTCATGCTGAGTATCCAAGCACAAGAAAGGTGTCATATTTTTGACTGGCAGCAGCCGCAGAATTGCCAATGTACCATGAAGATTACAGAAGCAGTCATACCACAAAACACACAAATATGCACTCTGGCTGAATGACATTGATGACACAAAGCTACTAATATTTAATAAGCCCCAATAGCAATGGGCAAATTTTTGTTATGAATTAAATCACATCTCCTATTTAATTATATTTCTATTGTATGGCTATAACACCTGTAAGATGACACAGGTACCATGATCATCTGCAGATTGTAACCCTGATCAGTATTCTGACTCCTTATGTAAATTAGGCATTCAAACAATATAGTTAATACAGACTGATTCTCTCAGGATGAATCATAACCCACTAGCTGTTTACAGTGTAGATTTGCATAATATGTATCCTGCTTCCCACAATAATACAACATATAGCTCATCAATCTCAACCACACAAGTGACCAGGTGGAGTTCATTGAGCAAGCCAAGATTTATCACTAACTGCAACTAGTTAAGAAAACAAAACCAATCTTTATTATTGCAACCCATTACAGTTCACCAGCAGCAGAATGAGTCAAGCAAGCAGGCAAGCACAATTCCCATGAAACTAAATCTACTTCAACAAAACCACACCTTTGAGATTTTTAGAAATTCGTTGAAATTAGCTTCCGGGGCTCCATTTTCATTTTTGTTTTGATTTTAATTAATATGTAACCATTTTTTTTAAATGAAAGAACGTTAGAGAATGCGCATTACATTTTGGAATTTTGATCCTGCATTAGAGTGGTGCATGAGAAGCTGCTTTGCTGAAGTAATTGAATAACAGATTTGTAATGAGACACGTTTTGGGGTTTAAGACAAATTTTCTTTGCTCAAGATTAAAATGACTGTAAAAACCCAGTGCTTATAGTGTAATGGTTAAGCAACTAGACTAGAATGTACAGTTCAAATCCAGGGGAAGTTGTGAAATTGAATTCAATAATCTGGTAATTTGTGGGCTGGCACCAGACAAAAAATGACCACAAAAGCTACTGGATTGTTGCAAGATGTCCCTTATGTATTGGTCAGATGTTTTATTTGGTTTAAGTGTTGCTGTTGCACTGGTATGACCAATACCAGATTTTGTGGCAGGCCAGATGTGCCAAAAGATTTATCAAGTACCAAGGACTGCTGTTTTTTGAATGGCAGGTTGGTGCTCTCCTCTTTTAAGGCAGCGTGTTTGAACTATCAATGGTCCACCCAATAGAGTGGTGGGAAACGGCTTCAATTCCCATTCCTCCCCCCTTGTCTGTGTTCCCAATCTCAGGCATACTTTTCTGGTAGCCAACTATGTAGAGGTTTCGCCGTAGCTGTGTTGGGGTGGGGGGAGAAGAAGGGTGAAGGGAGTAATTTTCTAGCTGTCGCTGGGCACTTCCTGTCAGAATAACATTAGTTCCACGTGGGACCAGCCCACACACTCTCGACCGCAGCTAGATAGTGGCCTGAGGGGTGCAGGGGAGAAAACAGAGATTTCAGACCCAAAAAAAGCATTCCCTTCAGCCAATTAATTATTTTCTCCCTGTGCAAACACCATCCAAGCCAAAATCAGAGACCGATGTTTCCTCAATTCTTTTTAAATAATCAATTTTTATTTAGTTCTATTAATGTATATTATTCTTTCCAAAATGCTTTTTTACTTTCCTTGTATTTTTCTTTTTATCATCATTTTTTTTCTATGTTTACTTTATTAGACTCTCACTGCAACACACTATTTGGGAGTTAGCCAAGTAGAACACAATAGCAAGGTGCAGACTGTAACAAGGCTGCACTGTGCAGTGGCAGGTGACCGCCACAAGTAGCATTAAATACAATATATCGAGTGTATACGATTATAGCAATAATCCCAAGAGAGCACATAGCAGAAACAGCTAGATTGTTATGTTGGAGACAATAATGGTGTTTGGATGAGCAAGTGCAGTGTAAAAAGTGCAAAGTACACAGCCACAAAGTGACTTTGCATTCTACAATGCATGTTGATGCCATATCTAAATTGTTTTTATGTCATAGTTTTTGATGTAATCGCACTGGAATCAAAGGATCTATTTTTCATCTGCAGTTGGCTCCTCTAGAGATTTAGATGTTACGGATAATGGTTCCCCGTTCTAGTTCCTTGTACAGCCAGTCAGGCATAACGAACTTGAGCAGGGATTATTGGCAGTAAACTGCAATCTTAAGTTTATTATTCTAAATCAACAGTCATGCAGCTAGAACATAGCTCCTGGCATTTGCTTTTTTCGAAGTGGGGGGGTGGGGTATCAGGAAAGTGGCAGTTGTGTCTCATTTTTAACAACTTCATGCTATGGGGATTTTCAGGTTGGTTGCCAAACACCTCTGAGGAGCAGAGAGGCAGGTTTTGAAACTCATTGAGGAATAATGAAAGGCCTTCCCCCGGCTCCCAGTAACAGTTCCTATTTCAATTAATAAAACAAAGTAATTTTGAAGCTATGACTGAACATTACTCAAGTGACATTGCCAGGTCAATCCTATTTCACCAATGGCCAAGTTTTTGTTCAACCCCTTAACATATCAAACAGGCTCCCCCCCCCACTTTTTTTCCCCCCTTTTAAAGATCTTCCATTTCTTATTTCGTGCCTGTAATTTATCTACCAGACACTGGAATCATTGCTGAAAGTTAAGTATAATGATGGCAGAGGGATTAAAGAGATGCGCTCTTTCATTATATACCAGGGCACCAAGCAAACACGTGGGGGAAATCAGCAGACATGCCGAGGCACTGAACAGGTACACAGGGGAGGTGGAGCAGCAGAAACACCAAAACAGACTGGAGGTCTGAGCGCCAGACTGGGGAGAGAGTTACTAGCCGCACTGGAAGATGTTGGAAATGCTAAGAGACTTAGCAGATATACTAGGGGAAGGAGCAAGCACACTAGTGGCCCAAGCAGATGAAGTCTTACAAGTTTAAAGGAAGATCGTACTCCCACATACAGCTTGCTCTGTTTTAGCACACCTACTTGTTGATTCCAGGTTTTCTTTGATGTTTCAATACTACAGACGATCAAAGAAAACGCTGGACTCCAAGAAGCAGCTGTACTATAACTAACATACCATTGTGCATGGGATCATAAGAAACTCAGTTATTATATTCTTATTCCCTCTGTTTTTCTTCTGCTTTTGTGCAACTTTCTAAAGTCCTAAACTCTATGAAACTTGAATCATAGATCAATTTTACTGAAACAAGTACAGCTGATTAAATCTAATTTTGAATATGTAGTTCAAGTTGGTAAAAAAAACTTCCTTAATAACTCAACTAAAATAAACTTGCATTACCATATAACCCTGTTCTGTTTTTGACTTTCTTTTTAAATGTTCTTTCTTTCTCTCCCCCCACCCCCCTATTTTCCACTTTATTACTTTCTTTTCTTAAGTAAATGTGGCTAAAAATAAATGCCCTGTTTGATTTTCTTGCTCCATCTTCAACTAGTGGACAGAGAAAGGAGACACATTCTTGGATAACTAAATTCTCATAAGACGTAACCCCGAGAGACAGTTGGAGCTCATCAAAATTAGGTTTAGGCATCTTGCCTGGAAAACGAATTGTGGAAAGGATATAAAGTTGTTTTTTCAGGAATTGAGTTCTGGAGTAGAATTGTGGGAGTAAATGAATGATTGAGTGGATGGTGCCTGTCAGTAGATATATAGGTAGCCAAGACTGTTTTGGGGATAGAGTGTTAAATGAGTGATGAGCTGCATCTTAACTAGGCAGGAGCAGGTGGAGAGCGGGGGAGAAGGGAAGCTAAATATTTTTACACTAGTTGTAGAAGAATATGGAACAAGTTTGTGGAATTGGAAGTATACTTGTTGAAGAAAAAGTGTAAGGTAATTGGGTTAAGAGAACTGTTGAATCAGGACATCGACTGGGAGATCAAACGTACCTGCAGAAGGGACGACCACAACAAAGCAGTGGACACATGGTAATATGGGCAAGAGAGAACGTTGCATCCACGGAAATAAACAAGTGCCTTGGCTGATGCAGCAGAGACCGCATGGGTTAAGGTCAAGGATAGAAAGGAAAAGAGGCTAATTATTAGCTGTTGTTATAGATCCCCTAGACAGGAGGCGAGGGAAGACTGGAAAATGTTTAGTTACAGATAAGAAAGGCCAGTAAAAAGGCTAGAACATTCGTCATGGGGGATTTCAATTACTCAAGTATTGACTGGTAAACAGTAGAGGAAATCTGAGAAATGCATGTTTGTGCAGGATTGCTTCTTTACTTAGCTTGTTGAATAGCCAACATAATCAGAGGCTATTCTGAATCTAATCTTTAATAATGAGTCAGATGTAGGTAGAAGTAGGGGTTATCTTGAATCCAGTGACCATATTATTAAATTTTAAATACTCAATGAGGGTATGCAAGATGGTCAGTCACAAATATTAGACTTGAAAAGCAAAGACTTGAGAATATGAAATTAGTTTATACAAGTTAATTGAAATGCAATAATTTTGGACAATTTACAGAATAATGAGGAGCAAAGCCACCAAATTCAGGAGTTTGATCTTTTTCAGAATACTCTCTCTCAAAATGAGACTCCAAGTCTAATTGAAGTTTCCACGGTTATGAGGGGAAATCGAAAAAGTTAATCCAGTACAAATAAAGGGTTCAAATAGCAGGAAACACAAGTTAGGAAGCAGGAAACAAAATAGGAGGCAAGGAAAGACAGGCAGAACCATTTTTTAAAAACCAAAATGTGATAGACTTATGGAACATTTACCTGGGTAGGCCACTGAAGTAACTAATAAAATTGGATTCAATAGGCAATGAGATGCATTTCTGAACACTGAGGGATTGAGGGAAATGGTGAGAAAGCAAGTGTGTGGAGCTTAAATCAATCAAAAAGGAATGGGTTTTTATAGGTCTAATGGTTTCTTTCTTGTTCCAGTTGTGAGGCTGAGAATTTTTTTTTTAGGAAGACTTTGTTCTTGGCATTGAGCCTCGCAATTTCAAGATTAAGAATTTTTAGCTTACTTGGCAGGAGTGCAGACCACAGAATCGGGCACGGAAATGAGCACACCTGATTCAACAGCTCTCAACAGTCTTTTGATATTTGTTAAACAAAGCAAACGAAACATTTAGTTGCAAAATGCATGATACAATTCTGAGCTTTTCTATTCTATGAGCCTTTATCTTATTGCAATGAATTAATGTGGGTTCCAAGATCTTCCTCCACAGAATATTAAAATGCTCAGGGTAATGACGTCCCAGGTTTTTCAATTTCTCAAAATATACAAATTTAAACTTAAATTAATTCAAATTTAAGTTTTTTTCTTTAATTTCTAATCTGATTTTGATGTTAAAAGTAACAAACTGGAGAAAAATCTCTTCTGGTTTCTATGCATTAGCAGTATTGTAAACATAGTGGGAAGATTTCCAATGTTTGCTATTTCTTGCAAAATTACAAAAGTATTTGGCTTTGCTTGAAACAACAATCAGAGGAAATCCTCATGCTCGGTTTACGATGTTGTTCACACGTAACGACCGGAGGAAATCTCCCTGTTGTATCTGTGACCAGCAGGAACCTTTCCTGCTATGCTTATGATGTCGCTAAAACATAGCTCCCAGAGGGAATCTCCTATCTTACCACACCCTGGAACTCACTAAAGAAGGGAAGGAATAAAAATGACGATATAATGGGGAGAGTTAAATAAAATGAGATATTCCAAGTTGAAACTGCCATCAAAACATACATTCACTTGAAATTTAGCAAAGAGCAGTGTACTCCAGGAATTATAAAAAGTTGCACTGTTATACTTGCAAGCTTTTGTACTTTAAAGGGAGGTTACGTTTATATAATACTTCATCACATCCTAAAGTGTTTCACAGCCAAAGAATTATGTTTTGTCGAATTAGCCTATTTGACTGTCATGTAACAGTGTATTTTTTTTAATAGTATTTAAAGTTTTGCTGGAATATCTTATTTTTATTGAAATTAATGAAAAAGGATTTGGAATATAGACTGAACATGATCAATAATGTATTTTTCTACACAAGCATAATTGTTATATAAACGTAAGCATTATAATGTAAAAATGTATTAATTTGTACACTAATTCCTAAAATTATTTTTCAAGTGAAAATGTTTAGTTTGGAAGGGTGAAAGAATTCGTTTAAATGATTTTACACAAAATCGGTTCTTTACAGAAGTCAAATGAGTGACACTGCATGCGTGAGTTCATATTTCTGCATCATTATCTGTGCAATAATAACATGGATTGTACAGCTCATTTACAGCTGGAGAAAATCAAAGTCAGCTGCATGGATACCTAAGCTGACCACCGTGAACTAGTTGTAGATAGCTACTTGCATAGAGGTTACTCCATAGTTAACTTGTGATGTGCTACTTAAACAAATGAAACTGACCACATTAACACTACAATGTAATGAGTGTGTGGCAGCAAGTGAGTTCCAGGGTTATGTAAATATTCTGTCACACTGCAGCCGTGATGAACAAATAACACAATGGAGTGCTCGAAGATCCATAAGACAACAGGGCCAGAGGGACTGTATCTAGAATTCTTAAGGAAATGAGTGTGGAAGAGAACATGTGGCCACATAGCTCATTAAGTACAGGGGTTGCCCCAGATGATCGGAAAATAACTCATTCCACTTTTGAAAGAAAATGCCAGAAACATGACCCTGGGAATTGTAGTCCTGGATGTTTGACATCATTAATGGGTTGGGGTTCACGGCATTGGAGTCTATTTATAAAGGAAACAATGAGGGTAAAGGCAATAGTTCCCAGCCAACTTGGGTTTATGAAAAGTAGGTCAGGCATAACAAATTAATTCTTTGAAGATTTAAAAGAATTGGAGGGAAAGGATAATATGGAAAAGGATATCTGGACTTTCAGAAGAAATTTAGTAAGATGCTTCACAAAAGACTTGCGACTAAGGAGCAAGCCCTCCAGATAAAGGAGAATATTGTAAATTGGACAATAAATTGTCTAAATTATAAGAAACAAAGAATATTGATTAATGATCGTTGTTCTGATTGGACAGCTATGACTAAAGAACAGCCAAGTTTTAATCTTGCTTGGCCTTCTGTTGTTCACAGTATTCACAAATGCACTTAGTGAAGATATTCAAAGTAGAATTTCAGTCTGCAGATTGTACCAATTTTTGTGGAAAAGCAAGATGTTTAACGAGATACACTGTAGGAGTACAAGGAGGACGAGGCACCACTGGAAATAAATATTCAACAGGATACTATTAAAAATGCTAGTGGAACTAAAAGTAGAAAAGTGACTAGGCCCAGATGGTATGCATCCCAGAATATGGAAGGAGGTTCAGGAGGAGGTAGAGGAAGCGCTAAGTTAAAATTTTCCAAAAGGTCTTTGGAATAGAGCCAAAGGATTGAAGGATGGCAAATGTTACACCCTTGAATAAGCCAAGAAATTACAGGTCAGTTAGAGTTACCCTGGCTGTGAGTAAACATCCACAAAACAGGATGAAATTAGAGAACACTTAAGATTGGCTAATCAGGAACCATCAACATGGGTTTGTAAAGCACAAGTTGTGCTTAATTAACTTAGTTGAATTTTTTGAGGAAATCACAGTGCATCGATGGAGAGAGAACACAGTGGATATTGTATACATAAACTTTCAGAAGGCATTTTATAAAGTGCCATAGAAGAAAGTTAGGGAAAAAAAGGCACATGATATTAAAGGGAATGTAGCTGCATGAAGAGAGACGGCCAGGGGACCGGAAACAGCGCAGCGGTAAATGAATGTTTTTGGATTGGCAAGAAGTGGGTGTGTCCCAGGTATTTGTGCTGGGATTTTTTTTCTTTTCCACTTATCTAAATTTTTGAACACAGATACAAGAGGAATGATATCAGATTTGCTGCTAATACCAAATTAGGGGGCATGGCACCCATGAGAAAGTGGCAGGAAACTGCAGGGGGACATAGATAGGTTAACAAACCAATGTGAACTGTGAAGCAGTACATTTTGGAAAAAGAACAGTGAAGGGAAGTATACCCTACATAATATGATTTGTAGTAAGTGGGGAAAGAGAGAGATTATAGAGCTGCAGATATATAAATCTTTAAAAGGTGACAGTGCAGGTAGAAATGCCATAACACAACAAATGGGATTCTGAGTTTTATGCATAGGGGCATGAATTCTAAAGCAGAAATAATGTTGAATTTGTACAAGACATTGGTTAAGCCACATTTGGAGAACTGCATTAAGTCTGGACACCCCATTAAAAAAAGATTAGAGCAAAGAAAAAGTGTAGAGTGAAGATTCAGTAGAATGATCTCTGAAATGAGAGGTTATATTATCAAGACTAAAAAACTGGAATGGAGAAGTTTAAGGGAGGGAATCAAACAGTTTTTCAAAGTTATGAAAGATTATTTCCATTGGTTGGCAATTCTGTAACAAGAGAACATTAATTGAGGATTATTGATAGTAAAACTGAAGAATTTTTTTTTCATAGTTTCATTACGTGTTCTACCACAATTGGCTATTGAGGCACAGACTATGATGTAATTTTAAATGGAATTGGACTGGTATATGTAAAAGGAACAATGTAACAGAACTGAAGAAAAGGAAAGGGAAATCAGATTACAGTAGATAGCTCCAGTTGAAGAATCAACTCTGCCCAATAAGTCAAATGGTCTCTTCCTGTGCTGCAAATTCTTTGGGGGTAATTTTCACTTTGGACCCAGGTGGAAAATTGGTGGTCGCAGATCGGCTGCCCGTTATACAACCCGCCTGATTTTCCTTTCCATCGAAGTCAAGCTCAAGGGCGGGGCAGATAACGGGCGTCTGAACTGCAAGTGCCAATTTTCTGTCTATTCCCAAAGTGAAAATTACCCCTTATATATCTAAAGTTAGCAACTGGGCAGAGAAATCACATGTGGGATTTATTAATAAAGGTAATGTATATTGGTACAAAAGATGACAAATGAATAGAAATTGAAAGGTCGTTACAAGGTGAGCCAAAAAAATGATCCCAATGTAATAGTTGACCAAATATTGAAAGTAAATCTTGACGATATAAGGCAGCACTTGCAAAGATAAATAAAGTGTTAATTTGCTCCATACCCTATAAATCCAAGGAGTGCTGCTGACACTTCAAGTGAGAATCATCAAAGCATATTATGTTCCGATGCAATCACCATAGCTAAAAGATATAAATGCAGTGGAAAGGGTTCAGAGAAGGGCAACAAAAATGAGTGCAGGTTTTACAGCACATAGTTATGAAGGAAGTACATTTATCCTCATTAGATAAAAATGTTAAGGAAGGATATAGATTTTAAATGATGAAGGAAATAGGCAAGATAGCAGAAACTATGAACTTGGCTAGAAACTCGAGTGGAATTCAGCACATAGGAATAATAGTTACTGTGTTCCTATATGTTAATTTCCATGCATAAGTTCATATTCTCAGTTTCTGCTATCCTGATGTTAAACATATTTCTCTATATCTATCTTACCTATTTAGAAATATATCATGGACACTGCTAAGATTTATTCTGGCCTCAAGAATTAGTATCACAATGGGGTAATTTTCATCATATAAAATATACAATAACACACACTGCAAGGATTCAGTATGGGCAAAGAGGAGAGATCAACACAAAAATTGCATACTTCTGTAGTTTGATTTCTTATACAAACATATTAACATCCCAGAAACAAAACTGTGATCATAATTAATGCACAACTTTGAAAAGAGCAGCTTGGGTTGTGGGGCGCAACGGTTTAAGCACAGCCCCTGGATATTGTTCCCTAGTTCACTCCCATTTTCTCCCTTGAATGTACAGTAGTACGGTAAATTCAGCAATCCCACCCTCCCAGTGGAGAATGATGCCGGAGGGAAGCGTGGGCTGGAGACGGCGAACTACAATACCGAAGGGTCAATTCTTCAACTCGCGCGCTCTGCACGTGCGGTTACCTGTCTGGAGCGCAGGATCACTGAACTTATCCAGAGACTCACAGCGGGCTCCTATTCCACAGGCACCGACAGTCTTGGAGATCTCAAACAAATGGGCCTTTTGAAAGTATGAGTTTAAACAGGGAATGCATGCAAGCTATTCAAGTGTGGGTGTATGTGTGTGGGTGTGGTCCATCATAGTTGAGCTCTCTTTCATTGGTATCCACATGCCTGCTTTCCATCAGAGGCCACTGGATAGCAATCAGCAACATCGAGCGATTTCTTTCCCCTTCCACTGTGGGAACACCGAGCGCAACTGTAGTGGGCCCCAGCATCACCTTGGGTGTGATTAGCTAACTCAGCACAGGCTAGCTATTGAACTCGAGACCTTCCTAGATGGTATTGCTCAGTGCCACACTAACAGTACATTTACCCTCTAAGGATTTCAAACCTGGAAATGGAGTTAACAGTACTGTGCAATTTAATTTCCTGAACATAAAAAAGTCAGGGCGGTTTGAAAACATTCTGCTTAATTGTGTTCCATTTCACAAACACATGTGGTATGCACTAAATGTATATTGAATTCCATTTTTAATGGTTTGTTTTATACCTCATTTGCTGAATTGACATTTTGTTCCTTGGGAAAAAAATCAAAATGATTTCAAACACCCTTGCACTTTCAACACATTAAATCAGGAAACAGCTATGTTTTATTTAAGAGTTGCAGTGACAGCATCGTATGAAGGTAAATAGCAAGAAAAGGGGCACATTTAAGGCAGGTGTTTGCCGGAATGCAATCGGGTGGCCAGGAGTCCACAATACTGCTAGATCAGTCAAAAAGGCATCATATTCCTTACAAATGATTGGAATTGTTCAATTCGTGGGAAAATGAAAACATAACCATGTTTTATTCACAGCTTTCCTGATTTCTTGACTTTTTCTAAGCTTACAGCCAATAAGACTGCTGATGCAGCAAATGCAATAGCTACCGCGTAACACCCACCAACCACAAATTGATTTGTATGCTATGGTGCATAGCTCCCATAGTTTCCTACAATACAAATCTCTCAAATAAGATGCATGGTCATCAGTTATTTGTCACTCATATTGCAGATGTTACAGTTTCGCCAACAATTGGAAAATTCTCAGCTTCTGAGTGCAAAAAAATGATCGCAGATTAAAGACTGGTGACTCCGATGTCTTTCACCTATAGCACAGTTTCACAACATTACACAGTAGCTGTACATAACAATCTCGTCTGGGCAGCTATCTAAATCTGGGCTGAGGCAACCAATGTTCTGAACACATTGGGACAGGCAGACTTTTAAAAGGGCCAGTATCTTCACGCAGAAAAGTTTATTAAGTTTAAAAAGGGAGTGAAGAGCCATATGTCATTCTCTTCATAATGATTCTGTATGCAAGAGACCAAATTTATTTTGGCATGATGTGTTACGCTTGCTAATATACAAAAAAATATTTGGCAAACATTTTTTCATTGGCAGACGGCACCCCTTAAAAGCATACAGCAGAGGTATTGGAGCCCAGAGCAGAAACTCTGACCAGATTTTCCCTCCTTCACTGGTCAAACAAATTCAGTGATCCTACAGGAGTTCCAACTAGAACTTTAAAAAAAGACAGGTCCAAGGTCTGAAAGGGGTTTGAAAGTTAAAATCTAGCTCCTAAAATGTTTTGAATATGGAGGAATTTACACTCTCCTTGCAGTTCTGAATACATTGGGATAGGTAGGTTTTTAAAACCACTAGTGTCTCCATGAAGGAGGGTTCGGCAAAGGTTTTGGGAAATGACCCTGATGCCATTTTTATCACAGTGATCTCACATATAAAACAAACTCTTGAGTGCGCATTGCTTTAGGTGCCTTTGTCTTTAGTTTCTTTTAAAACGCAGACCTTTATTGGGATGGTGACTCTCCCACAGCATTGATGGTGACTGTCCCACAGCATTGATGGTGATCGTCCTGGAGAGGTTTACTTTTTTTAGCTGAAGGAGAAGGAATGACAGTAGGTTACAGCTAAAATGGTGTAAGAAAATTGGCAGAGGAGCGACTCTCAGTTCTCCTGATAATACAATACTCAGTGCTACAACTGGGACAACAGGCACTCAGTTAGGGCATGTCCACAAAGACATAATGTTTGTTAGGTATTAAACCCAGTGATAACTGATCACTATAGCACAATACAGATGTTCTTTAAAGTGCATCAATAACTGGGAATAGTGCTGTACAGTACAGCACAATGTTTGACTGGGCCACTCATCCTGTTTGCCAGGTTGAGATAGTTTGAAGTAAGAAAACACAATGTATTTTTAGACTTTTGTTTATTACCTCAATGGCTTTCATTCATATTGGGAAAGAACATCTGGATGAGTTGGAGTTTGCATAGTATCACTGAACAATGCTGACCACACATTGAAACAGGAAGAGGATTTAATGTGTACCAATATTCAGCTTGTCTGTGTTGTTTTAAATGTTTTATGTACAGATGATGCAGTGACATATACCACTACAGACCTAATGAACTGCATTACAAAGGTTGATTCTCATGTTTTCCCACATGGTAAGTTCATGATCACAGCCAGGCCGTAATAATGTGCAGAAAATTTGAGCGAGGGAAAAAAAATTCAAAATGGTGTCTCACCCTCTGGTGTTGTACTGAATCATAAAAATGAGGAAAGTACCAGGTTATTAATTGATCTCAGTAGGGTAGCAGTAGAGAAACTGTAGTTGATCTCAGCATTCCTGGGCTGCGATGGAGAAACATCATCCAGGGTTTATGACTTATGACCTCTGCTGGAAAGTGCACAGATGGACGGTGGGTAGGGACAGGATTAGGCTCAGGTGCAATCCCTCCTATGGTTGAATAGGTTACGGGTACGGACTGTCTAGGCATACGACTAAAGATGGCCACTCGAGGGTGGGAACTGAAATGCTGGATGGCTTCTGGCATCAGCAGAACTGAAGCTTGCCTTCAGGAGAAGGGAGTGGGGGGGGGGGGGGGGGAAATCAGGAGGGTGGAGGGAGGGGCAAATTGGTAGCTATACACCTTCAAGTGGTAGGTACACTGCACCACAGTCAAATATTAATGAATAGATTGAGTGACTATCCTCACAGCCAGAGAATACTGCAAGGAGTGAGCGCTAAAAGTGAAGAGAAAATAAATGATATTGAAAATGGCTGACCTACAATGATTTTCAGTTCCCCAATGTCTCAAATTTAAAATTCTCATCCTTGTGTTTAAATCTTTCTATGGCATTGCCCCTCCCCATCTCCGTAACCTCCTCCTACCCTAAATCTTCCCCTCCAAAATCTCTGTTCCTCCGGCTTCTTGTGCATCCCTCTTCCCTTCGCTCCATCCTTGGCAGCTATGCCTTCAACTGCCTAGGTCTCATTCTCTGGAATTTCCTCCCTAAGCCCCTCTGCCTCTCCAACTCCTGCTCCTCCTTTACAACATACTTAAAACCCACCTCCAAGCTTTGGGTCACCCCTCAATCTCTCCCTCTTTGGCTCAGCATCTGCTCTTCCTGTTATAGACAGTTTTCACAAAATGTTTTACACACCGTGCATTGTGCTTTAAGAATGACTTTTAATTGGGAATAATGGACTCATCTTCTGAATTGAGGCATAATCACACATGGCAGTCGTTCCCATGACATTCAGAGTAGTAATTTAGGATGACTGACCTGAAGTGTCACCATTTGTATAATTTGATACAGTGCAGACTAGAAATTACTGCATTATCAGTATAAAATGCGTAATGCCTTTGTGTGACATTCCTCAGCTATTTTAACAGAGGCACAAATCAGTTTAAAATAAATGGGTCAATACCTCCATTAATCTAATGGACAAAGGAATGTCATATGGAAGTGTTACACATTCATAAGGTATTATCACCTACAGTCCTTTCTAGCCTTTATAGTCCTTAAAAAGAACCAATGTACTAAGAACAGGTGAATGGTATTCCATGTGATTGAGCAAATATAAGGAGAGTTCCCTGACCATTCCACTTCCTCCTTGCCTTTTTACAATTTAAATCTTTCAGGAATGCTGGGGAAATAAAGACGATTTTACTATGCATTTAATAATTGATCGAAAACACTTTTTATTAATGGCATCAGCCGCCTAAAATGTCTTATACAGTGTCCGCTGGGGTGGGGGGAGGGGACTGGCCCTGCCTCCACTGTGGGGGCATCTCCCAGGTCGCTGACAATTGTTTTTGACGTTATAGCAAAATATTTTGTCCTTCCAAGTTCTTGTTCTGAAAACCCATTAAACTTTGACTGCACCAGTGGGAAGCTTTGTTTTAATACAGGTGACTTTTGTCACTCTTCACAAATGACATTTTTTTAAAATACACTTTTGGCAACTTTCCTTCTCAGAAAAAAGGGCTGCACACAAAAGTGATTTTCAGTGAGCCTCCAGCAAGCTGATTTATGTGATGTAGGGTGCGTGTCTGTGGGCCAACCAATTCTTAATAGAACATAAAACGGTCAGAGCATCACATTTTGTGGAGAAGCTACCAGCTCAGAGATGATCCTATTAAGTTTCTCATGGGAGTAAGTAATTTATTTACGTTTGTCTGCAACAACTTGCATTTATATAGTGCTTTTTTTATTGTTTAAAAAAAAAGTCCCAAGGTATTTCATAGACATATGGAAAACTGATGCCAAGCCAGGAAAGAAGAGATTAAAAGCACGGTTGAAGAGACGGTTTGTTAGGAGGTTTTTAAACAGAGAAGGAGTTGGAGAATTTCCACATGCCTTCCTAAAGGCACCGACCTCTTGCTAAGCACAATTCTGACCTCACATTCATAATTCCAGCTGGGGTTACTGGATAGCGACCTGGAGAGGGAGCCCTGGCTGATTTTCCCACCCTAGCCCCAGGGCTTTGGGACCAACTGTAGCATCACTACTGCCCTCAGAGATCAGCTAAATCAGCACAGGCTGGGTATAGAACTTGGGTGCTCCCTGGTTTGTATAGCTCAGCATGTACTCACCCACTAAATCATTATGAGAGGATGGAGTAAATCCTTTGAGTTTCAAGCTTTATATTTCTATATGAATTTCCCAATATGTTGGTGTAATATAGTAAGTTGCAAGGTTACAATAGTACATGTACCCAAAACAAGCAGTGCTGCACTGGTGAAAACCCATGTGCTGTTACGTGTGATTAGAGCCTTGGTCTTTTTTTTGTCTCTGTCTCCTTCTCAGTTATATTTACAGTTTTTATTCAATCATTTCCTTCAGTCTTTCTGCTAATTTTCTCTTCTGTTGTATCCATATGTCACATGCATATCTGTTTCCTAATCTCTTCAGTTTTCTTTCTCTTTCACCATTGTGTGTGTGTTGCTGTCTCTCCCTTCCTGACTGACTCACAGTACACCTGGCCTGTCAACATGAGAAAGACTGACCAGACTCTTGTTCCATACCCTCTACAGGCTGGATACAGAGAGCTGAGAACTGATCACTTACTCAACCCCTTAGTTGATGGGACAATGTGCCAGAATTAGAGGGGAGAAGGAGGAGACAGAAAAGATATTTCGACTGGAGAGAAAACTTTTAAACCAAGCACATTTTTGATTACAACTGTTTTTTTTACAGCTGGTTAGTCAATCTAAATTGCTTCTTAAATGTTGAACTGGAGTCTGCAGTCTCAGAGCTTTGGTCAAATCAGGTGTAGCAGAAGTCATTTTTTTCTACCAGTGAATTGACAATATAACTTATGTGCAAGTCAATTCCCTGTCTATGTGTAGACATTGTCACAAACTTCCACCAAGGCCATGCACACATTCATCAATATTGAAACTAATGAGCCCCAACCAAAATAATTGAGTAAGGAAAGCAGTACACCAATCAGGGTCCCTAGTGTCACTTTTAAATGCATTGCGCCAAAAAGAGTTTATCAGGAGTTTTTTGTTGCTTCAAAATTCGAACAATAGGCACGATTTTATTGCTGAGTAGCGTTTTAGTGCTCTATGTCTCAAAACACGAAGGCACTGCTTTGCTAATTTTATTCAATGCACTGTTTCATGCACCCAAACAAACAGTAATGAGTTTGGTATACCTTTGTTACTGTGTACCCAGGTTTCATGAGGGCAACTAGGAGAAAAAAGCTTCACCATAGATGTTTAGATCATAGAAGGCGGCCATTCTGCCCATTGGGTCTGTGCTGGCTCTTTGCTCGAGCAATCCAAAACTAATCCCAATGGCCTGCTCTCCCACTAGCCCTTTATCTTCCTTTGCATTAAACGTTTATCTAATTTCTCCGTTAAAAGATATAATGGTTTCTGCCTGAAGTATTCCCTGAGGAAAAGCATTCCATACTCCAACAACTCTCTGTATAAAGACATTTCTCCTACCCTCCCTCCTGTGGCAACTTTAAACTGATGATCCTTTATCACTGACTCCTCAACCAGAGGAACTTCCTTAAACACTATCAAAAACCATAATTTCAAAAGCCTCTATTAATTTCCTCCTATCCTTCTCTGCCCCAGTGGAAAAAGGCCTGTATCTCATCATAACTATAGTCTCATTCCTGGCATCATCCTGATGAATCTACGCGGTATGTGCCCTATGGCTTTAATAGTGGGGAGCTCAAAACTGCACACCACACTAACTGTGGCCTAACCATTGCCTTGCAAAGATTCATTATCTCTTTACTCTCGTACTCGGTGCCCAAATTGTTATTGGACTTATCTTTGTACTTTATTGTACTTTCAGGGAATTATGTTCTTCATATAATACAGTACAAAAGATTCCAAGACTATTTCCTTCCTAGGATAAAAAATAAAAGATGCTGAAATAAATTTAATAATTAAATTTATATAGGTGTCTCGATGGTTCCATAGGTCAGTGTACAGATAAGTAAGGTCACAGGATAGATCCCTCATTTGCGCAATTGGGGCCCAACCATTCCCCTCAGTGCCCCTGCGTAAGGGAGGATAAAAATCTGTAGGCTCTATGCTTCTGGCTGCCATCCAGATACCTCTTCTGGAGTGTGCACATGTGGACAAGATGGAGCTTGGCGATGATGCCCTCTATGATAAAATGTCCTACTTATGGTCACTGTATAGATTCAAACATGAAACTTGGATGAGGTAATGAGAGCTGCTACACACGTAGAAGCACATCTTCAGGGGTGGAGGGGAGAAAATTGAAAGTCTCCTAAAAATGTTCATCCTACTGAACAGAATTGTTTACACTGGCTTAAACATCACTCCCTCCACCATCAGCATACCATGGCGGCAGTGGATACAATCTACAGGATGCACTGCAGCAATTCACCAAGGCTTCTTCCACAGTACCTCCACAACCTGCGACTTCCAGCAGCTAGGACGAGGGCAACAGGCGCATGGGAACACCATCACCTCAAAGTTCCCCTCCAAGTCATACACCACCCTGACTCGGATGTGTGTCACCATTCCTTCATCGTTGCTGGGCCAAAGTCCTGGAACTCCCTACCCAACAGCATTGTGGGAGCACCTTCACCAGATAGACTGCAGCAGTTCAAGGCGGCGGCTCACCACCACCTTCTCTAGGGCAACTAGGGATGCCAGCCTTGCCAGCGATGCCAACATCCTGAGAATAAATTTTAAATTTTTTTTAAAAAAGAGAACAGAAAAGTGGAGTTATGATGTTATTTACCTGGTTCCAAACTATCTCCACTATTTAAACTTAAGAGTAGCATGATCATCACATGTCCATCAAATCCTTTTGGCAGTCTTCCAGAGCACACTGCTTGAAGTTTAAAAGACTTGCATTTATATACTGGAGTGCTTTATCACATCTCTTGAAATATCCCAAAACATGTCACATACAATGAATTACTTTGACGTGCTATGCACACAGCAAGATCCCACAAACAGCAATGAGACAAATGAGCGGTGAATCTGTTTTTGGTGGTGGTGTTATTTGAGGGAGGAAAATCAGCCAGGAAACTGGATTAACATCCAACTCTCCTTCAAAACACTGCCACTGGATCTTTAACATGCTCCTGGAAAGGCAAACGGGCTCTTGCTTTAACACCGCATCTGAAATAGAAGTTTCATTTAGTTTTCCGTATTAATTCTTTTGTGGCAGACATTACTTTTGTTCCAGGATAGAAAGATATTAAGAACGAGTGGGAACTTGCAGCAGTTCCCAGTCTCCACTCACTGTACTGGGAGGATCTGAGCCCAGGTCACTGTCTGCTCATTGCTAACTTCTGCAACATAGTGTGGCCGGGCACTGTTCCAAACAGGTCACAAACAAAGTGGAGCCAGCGTTCCAACTGACAGAACGCTTAAAGACCATCAAGAATTTGGGGGTTGGGGGTTGGGTGAAGAGAAAAGAAAAAAGGATGATCAGCTCACACTAAATGGTGAGAAAATTGGTTGCTCTGAATCTAACACAGTAAATTGTGTTATTCTCATTCTATTAATACAGGAATATTGGTGAAGACAAACTTCTGTTTGACATAAGGTACTGAAACCAATGCTTACGATTGTAGGGGTTTGCTGATAGCCCATCACTTGCAAAAATGAAAAGATTTCCCCATTTTATATAGTGAGCTTCAAAATGGTTTAAAAATAAAACTGGATGTTGTAGCATTTTATGCACCCTCGTTTCTCCCAAGGATGATGTTCTGCTTTATATTTTACAATTGGGAAGCAAGAACTTAATTCAGTTAGTTCCACCTCAACCCAACCTATTTGCAGTGACAGATGTGATGGTGAATCTATTAGTGTACCATACGCCATCTAGAAAATGAAACAATAGGTGGGGAAAAAAATGCTTATGTAGCCTGTATTTAATATGACAGCCATGGCAGGTAACAGGAGTACTACCCTGTTAAAATGAAAGCAGCCTTCCTCTCCTGAAGGTGAAAACTTCTTAAAGGAGTTTTTACACTGGCACCTGTTTAGTTTGGAATGTAGAAAGGCAGGTGTCTGTATGCCAGCTGATCACATTTGCACTGAAATTCATCTCCCTTATCCAAGTCTTTTGCAGGTCTGCAATTCTGCCATTGGGAGTTAAGGCAGCTGGATTTAGCAGTATAATGGGGCCAGATCATGGAATCCAGAACTAGCAGGCACCAATAATAACAGTACCTATAGTGGCCGACAGTTTCCTGGGTGTCAGTGGCCTTCCAATACCTCATCCAAACAACTAATTTTTCATGTGAGATCCTGGACAGTCGGTGCTGTGCCATCACAACTGAGCCTGTTCTTCTCCTCACACACTTGTAACACACTTCCATTAGAGGTCACTAGCAAAAGCTCAGAAGCAGAAACCCTGGGCAGTCCCCTCCCCAGCATAGGATGGGACCTAAAAGCTACTGCTCTCTCGGCTGAGATTGGCTGATTTAACACAGAGCAGGGACCAATCCCTAGGTTCAGGCCACATCAGTCAGTGCATTTACCCACTGAAGCATTGGAAGACATTTTTCAAAACTATTTTAAACAGTTTTAATTATCTGACGACACTAACTATTCATAGAATCATTAAATTTTACAGCATGGACGGAGGCCATTCAGCCCATTGCTCCTTGCTGGTTCTCTGAAACAGCTATCACTTAGTCCCATTCATTTTTCCCCATTCTCTTTTAAATTTGTCCTTTTCAAATATTTATCCACTTCCCCTTTGGATTCTGCTTCTACAACAATTTTTGGGAGGGTATTCATTCTAACAACCCTCTGCATAAAACATTTCTCCTCATCCACTTCCTTCGCTCTTTTGGTGATGAGCTTATGTTCCTCTAGTTACTGATTCACCAGCCAGTGGATATAGTTATTCCCGATTTACTTTATTGACCATTAACAGTAACAAATATTTAAGTTCCGAGCAGACTTGAATAGAGAAGAATTTCTCTGTTTGTTCTTAGTAGTTACTGTGTAAATGTGTTCAAAATGTACAGGCTTCCAATGTCACTGTGCACAGGGACCGCAGCAATTCACCCCCTCCAATAAGCAAACTCAAACCCTTACAACACAAGCAATTTGTTGTTGAAGTATTATTTCGGTGCTGTTCACTAAAGTATAACTAAAAGAAACAATGAAAACTGCGTCCTATGTGAGATATAGTGCTTGTATAAGTCTGTCAGAAGGGATTAAATTGTTTCTGTAATCCAGTGCTGGATATCTGGCATCAGATTCAAAAAGGTACAGCCTGATCACTGTGCGCTTGCAGGGAACTGGCTCAGTGACTAAAATGCAATTATGAGGTTGGGCCAATAATAATTAGATCTATTATTTATGCACTGCCTGGGTTTGGACATGTGATGAACTAGATTGGACCAACACCACTGAAAGGTTAGCAATTGTCTTGGTCAACAATTGAGGGTAAACACAAAACATTTTTGAAAGTATTTTGCTGTGTTGGTCACAATTTTTAATCTCAGGAGGCCGGAGAGCAAACCTGTTGGACAATGTGCAAATCACATCCCAGATCGGACCAGTGTGCAAATTACGTCCCAGATCGGACCAGTGTGCAAATCAAAGACTAGCTTCAAAGTTTGCTGAAGACTTTCAGGAAAGTACAACAGCACAACCTGTTGTTAACATATTGAGTTTGTACAACACCAGAGAGAGACAGATTCTTTGCACCTGTGTTATGTTCACTAGCACTGCCTGAAGTACTGAGCTTTAAGAGTAATATTAACAAAGGATTGATTTATAGCCACCTGCCTTGCCTGCTCTTTCTTCTTTAAGCAATAGTGCATGTGAACATTGCCAGAAACCAGGCACAGCATCTAGTGCCAACTTAGGAGAATGGAACACAATGCAAAGAAAAAACAGCCTATTCACAGCAGAAATTGGAGAGGCATTTGTGAAATGCTCGTCTCCATCTCAGCTCTCTATTGCAGCATAATGGTGCAGTTGTTTCCCTGTCCTGCCTCATGATATTGTTTCTCATGTAGCAATGGGATGTTGTAGCTTTATTCTACAGTGCTGCTTAACAGTTACATTTTGCCATCTTAAAAAAATGTTAATTTTAATAATTTCCAGCTGTCCCAATCACTGGGGTTCATAGTGCATTCTTTACAAAGTGGCTCAGACACAAAGTACATCTACAGCAGTTTAGAAATAATTCTCAGCCATAATTCAGCCGTGCTGCTAGCACTGGCCAATTCTACCTTTTGGAGCAAAACTGTGCTGTGTGTGGATCTCCTCGTCTGGTGTATTGACAGATCTGCCATTGCAGCAGAGGAACTTGGGTAACATCATTGTTCTTGACACTGCTTACACAGCGCTTGTTGAGAAGTGCATTTGCGCCAGTATCTCACTTTTAGATTGTTGCTGCAGAGAGAGATTCCAGAATTACAGATTCATTTCATGGTCATGAATTAGGGGTGTGTTACACATTTTCTTAAAGAATAACAGCACCTACACTGGTTCACTGACAGTTCTTCAGAGCCTGGTAAGTGAGAAATATCATGCACTATCCATAAAATTAGATATTTCTAGTGGAATCAGGAAAAAGAAGTGCTCTTCATTGAGGTACAAGGGAGACAAGATGGAGACGAGCATTTCACAAATGCCCCTCCAATTTCTGCTGTGAAGAGGTATTTTTTCTTTGCATGCTGCAGTCTCTTACACTAGCACTTGATGCTGTGCCTGCTTTCTGGCAATGTTCACACATGCTGTTGCTTAAGGGAGAAAGACCAGGCACGACAGGTGGCAGTGATTTTGATCCACTGTTAATATTACTTCGAAAGCTCACTACTTTGGGCTATGCTGGAGAATATAACAGATGTACAGAATCTGTCTGGTGCTGTACAGTATTTTAACAGGCTGTGCTGTTATCATCTTTCACCACAAACTGGAGCTTCAAAAAGGTAATTTTTAAAATGAAACAACTGCACTTAAATAAGGAGCCTGAATGCGCCAGAAAAGACAGTATATTTTTCAGACTCCCATTTATAAATGAACTATCCACTTGGGCTCTTCTGCTCCAGACTTTGTATTGGAGAAAGCAGTACTTCTCTGTCTGTCAATCTATGAAAGTCTTGTGTCTAGCACGAGTTAGTCACACTGCAGATGTCACACTTCAAAGTGTCAAAAGTATATAGAGAGAAAGGCTATTGTTCCCTGCTGGTTCCTCTTGATGTGGAGCTGGAAATTTACAAGTGCCTCCCAATCTACAAACTTTCCTCACCAACAATTAATCTATTGTCAACAATTTTACAACACCAAGTTTAGTCCAACGATTTTATTTTTAATCCCACAAGCTTTCGGGGGCTTTCCCCTTCCACACCGCCTGAGGAAGGGGAAAGCCCCCGAAAGCTTGTGGGATTAAAAATAAAATCATTGGACTATAACTTGGTGTTGTAAAATTGTTTACAATTGTTAACCCCAGTCCATCACCGGCATCTCCACATCAATCTATTGTCTACAGACCTCCTGATAGTGGTGATGAGGAGGGGGAGGGGGAAGCGGGGGAGAAATGTATAAAGAGATATCAGGGAAGCATGGAGTAAAAACAATGTGATTATAATGGGGGATTTTAATTTTCAGTTAAACTGGGAGAAGCATAACAGCTCAGGTAGTGAAGGCAATGAATTGCTAGAATTTATTCAGGACAGTTTTCTAGAACAATATGTTTTAGAACTGACGAGGTGCAAAAAGATAATATGAAAAAAAACTTGCGAGATACCAAAGCGAACAGAAGTTTTTATAAATCTATCAAGAGAAAAAGCGAGTGGTAATGGGGCCCTTTAAAGGCAGATGCGTGCGAGACTATAATGGATAATAAGGAAATGACAGACTTGTTAAATGAAAGCTTTGTATCTGTTTTTGCAGTGGAGGAAGAGGTATTCCAAAACTGCATTCCAAAACCTACTTTATCTCATTTTAATGCCACCCCAATACATTTTATAAAGTCATTTTTCAGTGATGGCCAATATAAAAGGATTCCAGATACACAATAGTGGCTTTGTATGGTTCAAAATATGTGGAGAAATGGCTAGTGCGGACTAAGGGTTTCTTTGAAGGGGTGAACTGAACGAGGTGTTTTTCAGGCTGCCTTTTACATCTTAATAAACTTTCTTATTCTTTTGATTTTCCTACTACACAGGCTACGTTTTCAACAAAAAAAATACAGCTATTTGAACATGGAGGGTTATTACTGACAGCAGGAAGATTGCAGCTGTTGTTTCCCCCATCATTGTTCTGTAAGAAAACTCTTGCAAAGAACTCAGATTAACGTTTATGTTCCTTTTTTGTTCTCACAGCACTGATGGTAACACAAGGGAAGTGGTTCGGAGGATCTGCTGAGCCCAGCAGTATGATGGGGCCGGAGTGTGCCAGACAATTTAGAGCTTCGTGTTGAAGGAATCGAAAGCACATGTATAATGAATGCAGATGACACGGACAGGGCAATAAATGGGTGGAGTCAGCTGTCGACATTTAGAATATAATGTGGAATGAATCATAATTCCCTGTGACTGTTTAATGTTAAAACCAGACTGATGGTGACACTTTGTCTTTGAACAGCAACAATGAACCCAAGATGTACAATATCAGCGAATATTACACCAGAGGACAATATTCATCCTACCCTTATTGCTACTTAATTTTTTTAAAAATAATTCTGTAAAATTTCACTATTCCTTAGCATCCTTTTGAAATGCTAAAAGCCGATCAGTTTATGTACTCTGTCATAATCCTTTTTGGAGTCCGTTCAGCTGCAAAATTGTGGCTCTGGGGCATGAAAAGCAATCATACTGAACTAATACCTTACAATCCATCGTCAACATTTATGTGTAATGCATAATCCAGTTAGTTCTTCAGGGGGGTTTCAGATACATTAAATTTGCAGGAGTCTGGTACACAATCACTTCATGGGAACCAGTTTGGAAACATCTGGGTGCACAAATTAAAGGAACCAGGCCTCATTTCACTGTCTCCAGATGCTGATTCTGTTTGTATTTTCAGTCTCGTGTAGCTATTACCCAAATCATTTTTTTTTTAAAAAAGAGGAAGAAAACATGTCTGCAGTGCCTGAAAACAAATTGTATGTTGGCAATGGTTTGCATGCTGACATGATATATGTAATACCCTGTCATATAAAACCAAGGACAGAGGGGAGGGGAGAAGAATCTTTTCCATCCTATCTATACCTTTAATTTTCATTCCATGTAGCCCCTTAGGCATATACCAGCCCTGATCTACATTGTTGCTTCTAGTTTCTAATGTGTCTTCCCAGTAGCATTCTGAACACATTCCCCAGACCACATATGCTGACATCAGTAATCATCCTGTACTAAACACTAGACACTATTTAAACACTGACCAGATGCCCAGCAGGCAGTACCACAACAAATAAACAGGGATCCATTCCCACACAGTCACTTCTGTGACTAATGAACAAGACAAGTTTCCCAAAACTTTACTGAATTACTGCTTCAGGCAGTTTATAGGATTTAGAACATTTTGTTCAACCGATCCCATCAAAACAGAAAGCTTACTTTATCCAGCATCATGAAGGCCAACTAACTATCTGATGCATTTGTAATTGCTAGCTGTGTGTGTAATATCTGCAATCGGTATACAAATGCTACATAAATATTGACATCAGGTAAGGCAAATATTGATATCTTTTTAATGTTGTGAAATGTCACTGCCTGAAATACATTGTTAAAGTTTTCCTCTGCCCTAATTTCCTCTCCTGAGGATATTAACTCTCTGGGATACAATTCCCCAGACTTTGGCCGCCCTCCGGTACCTCACTCAATGGCTCTTTTTCATACACGAGCCTGGACTTTAGAGGGCATCTCAGTTGAGAGCTTAGGGCATGGCAGAGCGAAGAAAATCAGGGATGCACAAGAGGCCAGAACTGGAAGAGCGCAGAGATCTCGGAGGGTTGTAGGGCTGAAGGAGGGTACAGAGATAGGGAGGGGCAAGGCCATGGAGGGATTTGAAAACGAGGATCAGAATTTAAAAATCAAGGCGTTGCCAGATTGAACGCCAATTCCTGGTCAGCGAGCACAGGGGTGATGGGTGAACGGGACTCATTGCAAGTAAGGTTACGGGCAACAGACTTTTGGATGAACTCAAGTTTAAGAAGGATGGAAGGTGGGGGGCCAGAGATGTAAAGGCCAACTGTAGCATCCCAACTGCGATCAGCTAATTCAGCACAGTCTGCAAATCCCACCCAGAAGCGTTTAACCAAAATGGTTCAGTACCACACTCTAGCTTTGCCCACTGAACCATCACAAGCTATTACACTACTTCTTGTTGAAATGGCTGCATTGTTCTTTCAATATTTGATTTGCGTTACTAATGACTATTATAGAGCCAAGTCGGCACTATCTTCTACTTACAACAATGCCACCCTCCAAACCAGTGTTTGTACATTGGTTGCAATACATTAAAGCAAATGCAATTCTTCACCATTGAGAGTTATTATTTCAGCAGAGTTCACGCAATAATTGCAACAGGATTCTCCCAGTTTCTGAAAGGCTACATTGCAGTTCCTGCAGAACATCAGATTACTTGCCCACAGCCTTGCTGCAATCAGTGTATCATTTTCAACCCTATGCATTTCTAAAAAAAATCAAAGCCGTACATTGAGCAGTCTGCCATTGTCATGGCTGTGGTTAGTTACATGTCTAGAATCCCACCCCCTGTCTACTGTGTTATTGATGTCAAACCCCTTTGTTGCTAGTTGCATTTAACTTTCACTTCTTGTAGTAATAACCTATAATTTGCTAAGTGTTGAGTGCCTTGTTAAACACTGAAGCAATCATCATGATTTTACTCAGAAAAGCAGTAAAAATGAAACCAGTCCAGCTTCTCATTTCACACGTAAAAGATACTGTGTGCTTTTCTAATTCAAACATGCAATGAATTCGCCCACTTTTCTTTTTGAATAGAGTTCGATAAGTGCCTTGTTATTTCAGGAAAGTGGGTTGGGCACTCATTAGTGATTTTTCAAAGATGCAAATCACATAAGCTTTCTACCAAGCAGATGGAGGTGTAGCAAAGGAGGAATTTCCTTAACGAAGATAATAGTTTACTTCATCAACTTAAGTTTACACACAAGCCAGACAGATCCACGGACAAGCGAACAATAAACAAAAAGACCTCAATACTTTTAATTTCCCACACTGACATTCCTGTCAATACAGCTCTACCATTTCTACATTTCTGACATTACAACAGTGACTACGCTTCAACAAGTACATCATTGGCTGTAAAGCACTTCGGGATGTCCTGAGGTCATGAAAGACGCCATATAAATGAAAGTCTCTCTTTTTCCTTTTACCACTGAAATGCTCCTGCTCGTAATCTGGTTTCTGCAGGGCACTCAGTTATGATGAGCAGGTATCTGAAATATTTAATACATTTCCTGGCATCCAGTTGGACACCGTTTTACAAAAGGCTTTGCAACTACCAATCACTTCACTTTATTGTGGAAGCCATCTTGATCCAATAGACACAAGAGTTGGGAACTCACTAAGCTTCACTGCCTCTTGATCTAGAAAAAAATTGACTAAAATCTTCACAAGGCCGGTTGTTTGCGATATTTTCAGAAGCTCTCTATTTTGATGAACAACCCTGAAAAATTATACATGTGTAACTTTAAACTAAAAGTTAGAACTTCAAGACGTTGTCCTAATTTCCGCATTCAAAAGCACACGGAGACTCTGGTTTTTTTAACGTTACGACCTGGTTCTCTCCGATTCTTTGCCATTCTGATTCTTATGGACACGGTTCTCATATTGTAACTGACTGCTCCAGTGAAGGAGCGTGGCATATTCCACAAAGTTTTGTAATTTGCATTAAATGATCTAGTTTAGATTTCAAATTTCGTTTGTGTACATTATTCATGCAAATAGCTTTTTGCATCTGTCCAAATGATACAGTTGCTGTGTCTATAGCAGCACATAGATCATACATTTACTGGGTACGTGAATCTAAATTTGCTGCGGGAACAAATCAGTATGCATGCCTCATACATTCTTCTTTATATTCAAACCTCGGTGATTTAACAGTCTCAGGCTAAAGAATCCATGTTCAATGCAAATAACCCAAACTTATACCATAACACAAGCAGATTATGAGGGGAGACAATTATAAATATCCAAGATCCCGGAGGATAAGCAGATTCGATATATATCTCTTTAGTTATGTTCAGTTTTCACATTAACATTTTTTACGTTCCCAGAAGCGCTGCTAGGCAATGAGACGAATTCCTCTGGCACGAAAGCGAACGAGGCCAGTAGAGTGGCTGCTGACTTGCATATGATTCGTAAATTAGCAAAGGAAATAATCCTTGCAATGTGCAGGTGTAAAAACAATGTTTTACATTACCATATTGAAACCTGTTTTAGCGACGCTCCAAATCAAAAATTATAAAGCTGGTCGCTGTTCCGAAAAGAGAAAAACAAAGATCAGCAGACAAACATGCACAAAGGAATAAGATAAATTATCGGCAAGTAGGGCACTAACTCGAATCAAAATTGCCAAGTGACTAAAGGTTGTTGAAAAAGAAATGTCAATCATTTCACAGCAGAGCTGCTTTGATCAAACCTGAATTTCTTTTATTTTTTCTTATCCACCAAATATTGGAAAAGGAAAAATTAATTTTACCAAACCATTGAAATATAATGAAATACAACGGAGATCTGGCTCAGTATAAATGCAGTTTCAAAGGATGTACAGTATCTGGTGCCCTCATTTGGTAGCTCCTGACCTTGCTCCATCTACTCTCCTCCAAGCATTTGCTCTTTATTTATTAAAACTGTTACTTTGCTGGAGGCAACTGCACAAATAACAAGATCAGACTGGCTTTAGTGACGAGGCAGCAGCTCACTTGCCTCACACATCAATGGCTGCAGGTTTGAATACCAGGAAGATTGCCACTCTCCAGTCTGACTTCAGAGTATATTTATGTCCAGGAGTAATGTTCTGAAAGGTGCAGAGGGGATCTGGAGTCACTTCCTGTGCTCATTGTGTGAGATGTCAATGCAAGGGAATAACACACTTTCCCAGTTTTAAGTCACAGTGCCAACAGTGGGCACTCAAAGATTACGGCGTCTGCCAGCTGAGTAAAGTGCATTCTAACTGCTCCAACAAGGCTCCTTATTCCTAATCTTGGAAGAGCAGCCCCTATTGCATCTGAGTGATTTTTTTCTACTCCCTACACCAACCTTCCTTAAGGCTTCTCTGAATAAGACTGCCAATTTCGTGCTGTATTGAGAACAGCTTTGTGCCATAGGCTACAGTCCCACAAAGCATTAAGTTTGGTTCGGGAGTATACCAAAATAATTTCACCTAGGATCCCTACAACAGCAGAAAGAATAAGCTTTCATCCCAACAGATAGAGCTGGATTTAAAAGGTGAAAGTAAACCCAAAAAGACATACAGATTTTCTTTCCTGTGACAAACTGGGTAGGGAACACCCAGTGTGTCCTGAAGCAGCTCCATTAAAAATAACAGGAACTTCAGATAGACCAGAGATCCTAACTGGACCTGCAGGATCCTCATTAACCACACGACCAGCCTGATACTTTACATACTTAGCAGTTAACACGGTTTTCCAGATTGGGCGGCTCTGGATTAGCTTCCAGACTAGTTTGACGTTGCATCCCTGTTGTTTTTGATGGACGCACACTCTCAAAATCAGTCACCTCAGACAACAGCCTAACAAAGACAGAGCCTCAACCTGGTCTCCCTGCAATTTAAAAAGAGTTAAGGGAAAATTTTCCATTCCAGTGCCCCGGCCCATGTTGGACAGTAACAGAAAGTCGCAGGCTCAGGGTGCGGAAGTTCCTGATATACATTCCTGGCACGTGCTGGGGAACCAAAGTGGAATATCTCCCCTTTTAATGCTTTTTTAAAAAAAAAGTTTTTAGCTGTGTATTTTTCAGTATTAAATGGCAGGAATACTTTAAATCAACGTCCTTCCCATGGGGATTACTCTTCTCTCTAAGTTCTCGTGTTTATCTCCTGCTTCTTTTTCCTTCTCACATTTTGTTTCTGCTGTTTCTTTTAAAGCAGCTTGTTTCCTGCCTTTTATTACTTCTGTTTTCCCATTAATGCTGTTAATTCTTCCATTTGTTTTCTCTTACAATTATTTATTTTTCTGTCTTCATTATTTACTTCTTTGCTTTCTATTCACTTCTGTCATTTGTTGACCTGGAAAAAAAGATAAAATAGAAACTATCTTTACTTTCTACACTTGTTTTTGTTTTTATTTTTCTTTCCTCTAACCTTCCAGTCATTTTCATTGATTGTTTGACTTAAATTATTTACTCAATTTTTGTTTTATTTCAGAAGCACTCTTCCATCTTGTAATTTAAAGCTGCCTCCCTTTTTCAGCCTCTGGCGATGGACTGATCATTTCACCCCAGCAGTTCTCTTTCCTGTCTCATCTTTTGACATTACTTTGTTTCTGTTCTTATTCTTCACATCCTCGTTATACACAGAATCCAATGTTACCATAGTTCCACTCTGATCACATGTAACTGCCCTGTGATGAAGTTTACCAACACTCCTAACCCAAAGAACGAAGAAACACATATAGAGCTAGGGGGTTCACTTTGATCATTAGCATCAGTAATACCTGCATGTGTTGCACATTGTGATGTAGAAGTTATTTTTTTGGAAATTGTAGCTTAATCAGAGGCATCAACACTAAACAAATCCTAGATGCAAGATTTACAGTCATGATCCATAGACCAGAGGTTTCAGTTTGTACCATAAACATGGCTAAAAGCCACAAGCTGTATCTCTCACATGGACTGCAGGGGATAGGCAAGTAGTATTAATGTATTCTTCTTTCATCTATAATGGCTTATTTGGAGCTTAGCAGGAAAGTTCAGAGGAGCAGTGACCACAGTAGTATTTATAAAATAAAGACGAGAAAGGCTCTTATAAAAAGATGAAGACAAATGTTGGAGAACTGGCGTGAGACAAAGATGCTTTTCTGTTATCCAGGAGTGCAAGAGATGCTAGAAGAGCCTCCCCAGATATGGGACCATCATTCAAGTCTTAGACAGACCTGGGCTTTATAGAGAGTTAAGAGTTCTTGTTAATGAAATGAAAGAAATAAAAAAGCTTCTAGGAGCCAGCTTTAGCAATGGAGACGTGGGAGCTCCATTTGAAGTTAGAAGAGCTGGTGAGGCTATGGATGTCAGTAGATGAAGAAAGACTAGGCCAGAAATTTTCTTGGATCTGCTCCTGTAACGTCTCCTGAAGTGCAACAGAAACCACGTTTGCGGTTGCAGAGAGGAGGCAGCTCAGAGGAAAGTTCGGGCCTGAAAGTCAAACCAAACAGTTGGACTTCCAGCAAACATGAAGAAATTGTGCAAGAAGTCTGAGTGCCCACACGGAGAAACAATGGCCAGTATGAATACTGAGAGTTCAGTATACAGAACTTCATTTCACTCAAAGTCACACTTATCTTTTAAATACCATTAAACATTCTGAAGATGTTAAGGATGCCAAATGCTAATGAATTGTTACGACATTTGTACTGGGGAGTAAAAAGTATTCCCTGCACAAAGACAAGTTTGCCGTACCCTATTCTTAATACTTCTAATCAAGAGTTTCAAGTAATCAACCCCCATCCTAATATTTCTTCCACTCATCATCTCTAATCTCCATCAGCAAGTTTCATTTGTACAATAAATTCACTTTAAACAAGCGCAGCAATAATGGAGATGGTAATGAGAAGTCAATCAGGTGTTCCAAATTGGGCTGATTAGGATTAATTTGAAGTTCTGCCCAATTGCATTACTTTAAGTGAACTTCTCCTACCAAAAGTTTCTACTCTTGGGGTCTAGTGGTGGATCTGTCCGAGTCTTGCTAGATACAGTGGGCTATTTACATTCTACCTGTCGTATTGGTGGATGTGCACCATAAAGTGGGCTGTTATCTGCTTTATCAGCATCCTTGTGATGTTACTGTATCAAAGTCTTCATGATGTTAGGTGCTGTGCAACTAATAATGCAATGGTAGATGTTCTTGGAGTTTGGGGATATTGGTCTGAGTTCCCTTGCACTCCTGTTAAGATTTTCTTCAGGCTTTGGAATTGAAATCTTACATTTGGAGAGTCTGAATTTTCGAACACTCATTCCTATCACTTTGTCTTAAACATCATGAGAGAGTCAGGTTCCTGAATGCTCTAATGAAATCCTGAAAGTTGTTACGATATTAAAACTTATGGGTTAGGAGAAACTTGACAATCTTTGGCTGCAACAATCAATTAGCTTTTGGGGGCGGGGCAGGGAAAGATGTGATTTCTGGAAGTAAGCATTACAGAGGCAGTTCATTTAAGAAGGCGTGGCCTAATCTCTCAGTCTATCAGCAATGGCCAGTTCTTATTTAGCTATGATTCAAGATGCTCCCTCCTGGAGTAAACCTTGAATGTGAATCTCGTACATACCTGCCAGGAGGCTCAAAGTGGCAAAGGGATGTAGCTAACAAATAAAAATATACCAGAGGAAGAAGATGGTCATAAACTGTTACAAGCATCCCTGCATGTTAGGGCATAACATTTCTGCCATATCATAGTTTTCACAAATTCTACATGTAGTAGGGACAACTCTTGCCATGTAGCCCTGTAATGAATGATGTGAAATGTTTTCATTTCAATTGTACAGTAAGTGAAATCTTAGTTATACAGGCAGTGTTTACTGGAACTGTGTTGTTAGTACTGTTTAATAAAGGGGCTAACACAATATGTGGAGGGCAAACGGCTATTTAATTTTTAGAAAACTAATAATCACATTAATCACAGAATATCATTAACATTTCTATGAATTGCCATTCCTAAAAATATAAAATGTCAGGCTCTAATCTTTCAGTATCGCACTCCTAAATTAAAAACATCTGCAAGATAACAACGTGCTTCATCTAGTGTGTTACGTGATTACAAGACACTTCTAGTTTTATCTTGAATATTTACAGTGAACAAAAGAGGCATTTGACTGAAAACAAAGTGGGGTTGTGAAAAGAGCTTCCACTGTGCAACACAGGTCATCTGTTTACTGTGATTAAAGATTCAGTGACATAATCCTGGCTTCACAGAACACAACTGTGTAAATACAGTTAAACTGTATCTGGTATTTCATCCAAATATCATCCTAATAAACACCAAGAGTAGAGCAGAACCTTTGCTATGGAAACTGTCCTTCCTTAATTCTGTCTAACATTCTGTATGACAACAATAAAAACGATTTTAATTGCTAAACAGGAGGTAGTGGTATGAAAGGTGATTAACAAAAAATAAAAGTGACCCTCGTTTAAGGCAAGAAATGAGATGTGGAGGTATATAATTGGTGAACACTTTGATGCAATTGCAATAACTCAGCGTGTACTGTAGCTGTAATAGCACCTGTCAGAATGTTAATGCGCATTTCAAAATGGGTTTGGTTCTCGACACCAAAAAAGACCAGCGTGATTTATTCTGGTCACCCAAAGAGATCTCCAGCCTCAAATCACACTGCATCAAGATTATGGAGTGAGATGAATGATTTTAAAAAAGGGCAAATAAGACACACGAAACAACATTTTTTAATCTCCAGCTTTCAAAGTATTAGAAGAATTAGCCATAAAGAATGAAACCGGAACCTTGTACAAATAGATAACGGGATGATTCTATTTGCCATCACCCATTTCCATCCCAGCTCCCTGGAGGGGGAAGTGGAGAAGGTGGTCGATTCCAATAAAGTCGAGCGACAGTGTAACTGTTCAGGGCGCAGTGTTTTTTTTTTAAAGCTTTTTAAAGGGAATTTGATTACATTTCTCTGCGCCCATTTTAAACAAAAAATTAACATACGGACAAACGAGGGGGGGGGGGGTAAATGTCCTAAATCTGCATTTCTGCCGGTCTAAGCTTTTGTGAGCATCGATTTCGATCACTCAGGACACAAAGTAGCAATCGGAGTGTCTGTGTGTCTGACTGAACTCTGGTTACGAGCCACAGAACCTCGATGCTGGAACACGCCTATCCGGGCTGCTCGCTGGCTGGAGTGATCTTACCCTGAAATACTGGGACATGGTCAGATTTTAACCCCGGTGTCGGAAAAGAACATACCATTTTGCTAATGAGCTGACTGGGAAATATTATTGCAGCAATATATATTAGAATAGTATATATGTGTCGCACAAAAGAAAACTAAATACGTCAATGAACAGTTTGGGTTACGAAATCCAGACCAGAATCAAACACGAAATGCAGCAACAACCCAGAGAGCGACACCCAGGCAAATACTCAACTCTCCCCCCCCCCCCCATCATCCACAAACTCACAGGCAAATACTCAACCCCCCCCCCCCAATCCCCAAACTCACAGGCAAATACTCAACCCCCCCCCCCAATCCCCAAACTCACAGGCAAATACTCAACCCCCCCCCCAATCCCCAAACTCACAGGCAAATACTCAACACCCCCCCCCCCCAATCCCCAAACTCACAGGCAAATACTCAACCCCCCCATCCACAAACTCACAGGCAAATACTCAACCCCCCCCCCAATCCCCAAACTCACAGGCAAATACTCAACCCCCCCCCCCCAATCCCCAAACTCACAGGCAAATACTCAACCCCCCCCCCCCATCCACAAACTCACAGGCAAATACTCAACCCTCCCCCCAATCCCCAAACTCACAGGCAAATACTCAACCCCCCCCCCCATCCACAAACTCACAGGCAAATACTCAACCCCCCCCCCCAATCCCCAAACTCACAGGCAAATACTCAACCCCCCCCCATCCACAAACTCACAGGCAAATACTCAACCCCCCCATCCACAAACTCACAGGCAAATACTCAACCCCCCCCCCATCCCCAAACTCACAGGCAAATACTCAACCCCCCCCATCCACAAACTCACAGGCAAATACTCAACCCCCCCCATCCACAAACTCACAGGCAAATACTCAACCCCCCCCATCCACAAACTCACAGGCAAATACTCAACCCCCCCATCCACAAACTCACAGGCAAATACTCAACCCCCCCCCCATCCCCAAACTCACAGGCAAATACTCAACCCCCCCATCCCCAAACTCACAGGCAAATACTCAACCCCCCCTCCCCAAACTCACAAGCAAATACTCAACCCCCCTCCCCAAACTCACAGGCAAATACTCAACCCCCCCCAAAAAACAGGCAAATACTCAACCCCCCCAAAAAAACAGGCAAATACTCAACCCCCCCAAAAAAACAGGCACATACTCAAACCCACCTCGAGTACACAGGCAAATACTCAAACCCACCCCCAGCACACAGGCAAATACTCAAACCCACCCCCAGCACACAGGCAAATACTCAAGCCCATCCACAAAACACAGGCAAATACTCAAGCCCATCCACAAAACACAGGCAAATACTCAAGCCCATCCACAAAACACAGGCAAATACTCAAACCCATCCACAGGCAAATACTCAAACCCATCCACAGGCAAATACTCAAACCCATCCACAGGCAAATACTCAAACCCATCCACAGGCAAATACTCAAACCCATCCACAGGCAAATACTCAAACCCATCCACAGGCAAATACTCAAACCCATCCACAGGCAAATACTCAAACCCATCCACAGGCAAATACTCAAACCCATCCACAGGCAAATACTCAAACCCATCCACAGGCAAATACTCAAACCCATCCACAGGCAAATACTCAAACCCATCCACAGGCAAATACTCAAACCCATCCACAGGCAAATACTCAAACCCATCCACAGGCAAATACTCAAACCCATCCACAGGCAAATACTCAAACCCATCCACAGGCAAATACTCAAACCCATCCACAGGCAAATACTCAAACCCATCCACAGGCAAATACTCAAACCCATCCACAGGCAAATACTCAAACCCATCCACAGGCAAATACTCAAACCCATCCACAGGCAAATACTCAAACCCATCCACAGGCAAATACTCAAACCCATCCACAGGCAAATACTCAAACCCATCCACAGGCAAATACTCAAACCCATCCACAGGCAAATACTCAAACCCATCCACAGGCAAATACTCAAACCCATCCACAAAACACAGGCAAATACTCAAACCCATCCACAAAACACAGGCAAATAGGGATGGTAAAACTTCAGGGAAAGTCAGAGCTGCTGTGACAGTTCACGGATTCGGTGCTGCTGCTGGTATCGGAGGAACACAAAAGAAAATGAAGGAAGAAACGGGACTTACTTGAGAAAGATGCTGCGGAGTGAGAGAGAGAGAGAGAGAGAGCAGCGCCCCGTCCGCCGATACAGTTGTAGCGGAGCAGGCTGGGCGGCTGCCGCTGGTCGCTCTCCGGCAGCCTGGGACTCGCGGGCCGTTGACGGGCGGCTTCTCGCTCCAATGGGATGGAGAAGGAGGGCTGATCTCCGCGGGTTGTAACGGGCAAGACTGCCTATTGGACACGGCTCTTGGGAGTAGTGTTTCCCGCCAACACCCTGAGGGAACCAAAAAAAAAAGCATAAAAGAACCACAATCAGCATGATTTGGGGGGGGAGCTATTGAGTTTCAAATCAGAGTCTTCGATCTATTTTGTGTAGCAAACCCAGCAAAAAAAATAATAAATGTTAGCCCTCATAGTAACAGGGGACAGTGAGCAGCTATTCGAACCTATTAGGACATTAACTTCCAATAAGATGGATTTACATTCACTATAGGCTTGGAAGTGAAATGATACCTTTTATAATACCGGTGTATTTCTCCACAGATGTCTTGCTAGTAAAGTCCCAGTGAATACAAGATGTATTATGCTTCAGTTTTATCAATATGAGCAATGTATCCAGGGTGGAGCCCTGATCTGGGGGAGGGGGGATTGCCCTCCCCATCCTTGACGCAATGACATTAGTTTCCCAGCCTCTTGTGAGTTGAGCCGCTGCCTCCACCCACCCAGTGTCCTGGTTCCGCCCTTCTGTCTTTTCATGCAATCGGGACCTGATAAGAACAGCACCATTTTGCCATGTTAGACTCTTCGGTACCCGATCACTCCTTCGGGCAGCTTTCAAATACATCAAAGGCGTCATTTCTTTTACAATGTCTGAACAATGGGCTTCTTTCCATTTGAATTCTGAATGCTTGACTGTGAAATCAGGTGAATGTATACAATCGTTTCTTGATTCATTGGTTCAAAATGATTAGAAAATCCTCAACCGGAGAGAAATTTCATTGTATAATATTATCTTCAGTTGGAATTATTTCTCTGATGGTCTCTATTGAAATTACTGTTTTTATTAAAAATATATTGAGTCCACTTGTTTGACTCATCACTCTCTTCCCCTCCTCAAGACATGACACAGTTTGCTTGTTTGAGAGAGCAAACAGACGACCAGTTCCTTACCCTCTACCAATACTGTTTACGAACCAATTACACGAACTGTATAGGCAGTCCTACCTTCAGATTGTCTCTGCCCCAGTACTAGGGAAGTGCCAGGCCTCCACTGTGTGTGGTCAGGAACCTGCTATGAGGGAACACAGACAAAAGCTCATGTTCTACCTAGTGCCCATTGTGCTGTCCGGCCAATGCCACCTGCAAGCAGCTTTTACAATTGCTTTCAAAGAAATTTAAGAGGCACTAAGACTCAATTTTCCAGACCTGGAATCAGTGAGCCATCTGTTCCAACGGAAGGTGTCCTCAATTTTCAAAATAAGATCGCAAGGTCGATAAATTGTATCGCAGAGTGCTCATTTTTCACACAAAAACGGTCGCGGAAGGATTGGATATGGCCTGTGGCTTGTGAGCGACCATTCCACGCCGGGTATATGCCGTGTGCCATATTGGTTAGGACGCCCTGTAGTCGTCCAGGCCACCACCTGAAACAGGCGTTAGGCCCATGGCTATGCAAATCGGAGGTCTAATGCTTATATCGGGCCCCTTTCCGATATTGGATCACGACTGATCACAGCATGTGCCGTGTATGCTGCAGTTAGTTTTCTCAGCCAAACCAGCGGTTTTTAAAGGGACTGTGGGAGACTGCCACAGATAAAGGTAAATAAAACATATTTTTGCTTGCCTGATGTGGAGGCAGAAGGATCAGGAGTGCTCCTCCTGGCTCCACATTAAAACTGCCGGCCACCACTCACCCCCTCCCACTGGAGAAGGTGCAAAAAAGATTTAATAGGATGATACCGGAACTGAGAGGTTAAGAACATAAGAAATAGGAGCAGGAGTAGGCCACACAGCCCCTTGAGCCTGCTCCACCATTCAATCAGATCATGGCTGATCTTCGACCTCAACTCCACTTTCCTGCTCAATCCCCATATCCCTTGATTACCCTAGAGAACAAAAATCTATTGATCTCAGCCTTGAATATATTCATCAACTCAGCATCCACAGCCCTCTGGGGTAGAGAAGTCCAAAGTTTCACAACCCTCTGAGTGAAGAAATTTCTCCTCATCTCAGTCCTAAATGGCCGACCCCTTATCCTGAGACTATGCCTCCTAGTTCTAAACTCTCCAGCCAGGGGCAACAGTCTCATAGCATCTACCCTGTCAAGCTCTCTCAGAATCTCATATGTTTCAATGAGATCACCTCTCATTCTTCTAAACTCAAGAAAGTATAGACCCATTCTACTCAACCTCTCCTCATAGGACAACCCTCTCATCCCAGGAATCAATCTAGTGAACCTTTGTTGCACCGCCTCTAAGGCAAGTATATCCTTCCTTAGATAAGGAGACCAAAACTGTATGCAGTCCTCTAGGTGAGGTCTTGCTAAAGCCCTGTACAGTTGTAGTAAGACTTCCTTACTCTTGTATTCCAACCCCCTTGCAATAAAGGCAAACATGCCATTTGCCTTCCTAATTGCTTGCTGTACCTGAATGCTAACTTTTTGTGTTTCTTGTACGAGGACACCCAAGCCTCTTTGAACACCAACATTTAATGGTTTCTCACCATTTAAAAAAATTCAGTTTTTCTATTCTTCCTACCAAAGTGAATAACCTCACATTTCCCCACAATATACTCCATCTGCCACCTTCTTGCCCACTCACTTAACCTGTCTATATACCTTCGCAAACTCTTTGTGTCCTCCTCACAACTTACTTTCCCACCTAGCTTTGTATCGTCAGCAAACTTGAATACATTGCACTCAGTCCCTTCATCTAAGTCATTAATATAGATTGTAAATAGCTGAGGCCCATCAAGATACCCATCAAGATAAATTGAACAGCCCTGGGCTCATTTCTCTAGAAAAGAGGAGACTGAGGGGTGACCTGATAGAGATCTTTAAGATTATGAAAGGGTCTGATAGGGCGGACTTGGAGAAGATGTTTCCACTCGTGGGGGAGACCAGAACTAGGGGCCATAAATATAAGATAGTCACTAATAAATCCAATAAGGGATTCAGGAGAAACTTCTTTACCCAGAGAGTGGTTAGAATGTGGAACTCGCTACCACAAGGAGTAGTTGAGGCGACTAGCATAGATGCATTTAAGGGAAAGCTAGATAAACACATGAGGGTGAAAGGAATAGAAGGATATGCTGATAGGGTTTGATGAAGTAGGGAGGGAAGAGACTTGTGTGGAGCATAAATGCCGGCATGGATCTTTTGGGCCGAATGGCATGTTTCTGTGCTGTACATTGTATTTAATTCAATGTAATCTCCCCATCCCCTTCTGGACTCACGGTAGGTTTGGTGCCGGTATCTCCGCCAACTGACTTTCATCTTATTCTTGTTTGGTGCATTGCCTCTTGGGGCGTGACTGATAATGGAAGAGGTCCAATTTCGCATAGTCCTCTTGCTCATAGGTTTCAGCACGGCGGGTTCACGGCCACCTCTGGTTTCGCGCCTGATGTAGAGCATGAACCAATTTCTAGACCCAAAGGTCCGATATTTAAATGAGCTATTCACAAATTTCTAAGAAGTAAAGTGGATCCAAAAGTCTTGTTTTGAAAGCATTAGGTTTTGAGATTTTGTTGGGGTTTTTTTATTCAATTTTCTTAATCACCAAAACACACCTCAGAGCTTAAGCCATGATCTCATACCTGTTCACTTTTGGAGTTGGCAAAAGGTGGAAACCCGATTTCTAAACATAGCGTTCATCTTTAGTTTGACTGTTTGCATCTGAAGAGTGACAGAAATCACCTTCCACTCCATAGCTCCCAGAGAATTCACCACATCATTTTAGTCATTTACAGGGTTACCAGTTTCAATGAGCATCAGCTAACCATTACAGCACCTCACAGCATCAGTCAGGGTTTACCTAATAATGCTGAACTGGCTGCAGCAAGGCCACTTTCTGTCCTCATAACTTTTGATATTCTAGCTGGCAACCATTATGCCTTTGTCTAGTCTGGGTATCTAGAAGCAGATGTAGTTTGCTGACTCCATTAAATGTTGATCTCCAATGTAGCTCTCCTCGGAGATTTGAAACATAGGACATTCTGGGTAGAAGTACTGAAGCAGCACAGTTAACTCGCAAAACGCTTGTGGCTCTAGACCTTGAGAGATGCAATCCACATTGTCCAAGAACACTATCTCCTAGAATGTCCTTGGTGCGAAATTGAGAACAGAAACCAGCAAGTGTACTGAGTTCTCTGATCTAAGCTGTGGAACACCTCAAAGTGGGCAACAATTTGAGTTTGTGAGAGTCACTGGATAACAGTCAAGAGTGGGAACTCGAAATGATTTTTCCGCCCACTGATACTGGGACTCTGAGGCCCATTTGGGGTAATTTTGACTTAATGCGATAGTGTAAAACGAGCGATAATGAATCGGCAGCTCATTTTACATTTCTCCTGATTTTTATTTCCATTGACTTCAATGGAGAGATGTAAAACAGGCTGCTATCACCCATTTTACACTATTGCACAAAGTCAAACTTACCCCCGTTGTCATGCTTTGACATTGACCTGTATGAGATTACTTAAGTCAGCACAAAGCAAGTATCATACAAAAACTTTTTGGACTGTATAGCTGAGTAGCACACCACAAAGTACAGTAAAACCAGAAAATGCTGGAAACACTCAGCAAGTCAGGCAGCATCTGTAAAGAAAGGAAAACCATTGACGTCACAGGCATAGCCCTCCATCAGAACTCCACGGAGTATATTTGCCCACTGAGACATCAAGGGAACACAAGAATTTTTAGAAACTGGCAAGTAATTATTTAGAATAGTGATATACATATGTGGTTATAGTGTTCAGATGAATACTCAAGGATATTGTGTAGGACCTTACCTTAGAGAACCTCTTTAAAATGGTGATTTGACAGCGACTTCAGAAAATAAATTTAAATGCTCACAAATTTGAATTAAACCCTTATATTATTTAGAAATATATATACTAGCTACAGAGCTTATCAATCAGCTGCAGTTTTTAAAAAAAAAATCAATAAATGTGCAGTAAAGATGTCCTAATAATTAATACTCGTGAAGATTATTACACACAAGGGACATGCAGCAGAGTGATAGTTGCCATTGTCAACATTAGTGACTGCTGGCAAAAAAACTGACAAAAAAGGATAAAACCATCCGCACAAAATTAAAACCATATATATTACGTGGCACCCTTTTCTTCCTGTCCTTTCTTTAATAGCTCTGAGTAGAATCAGTTACAAGATTTACTATAAGTAATTTCAGTCTTTCCACATAAATTGTAGCAACTCCTTTATTATGTCTTTCACAGTAGCTTACACCAGTACACAATGTAGCACATGCTATACACTACAAGTGAAGAGGCAGGTCCAGCAGGAAATGGCAATACCAAAGTAACAGTAATTCATTCACCCCTTAAAACCATTATGCTCTACAACGTTCCACTTGCATTTCCAGAGCTAAAAGAGAGTACTGCATGTAATACTTAATCTCTCTAATAAAAATCATAATCTTAATAACACAAAGCATAAACAGATGGACGGACTCTAGTATCAGAGAGTGCTACATTGTTGGAAGCATTGTCCTTTGAATGAGACGTTAAACCTAAGGCTCCATCTGCCTGTACCGATGGTTCAGGTGGGGGTTAAAGATCTCATGGCACTATTTGAAGATGAACAGGAGGTTCTGCTGATGTCCTGGCCAACTTCCTTCCCCCAATCAATACTGCCAAAAATACATTGACTGGTCACCCATCTCATTGCTGTTTGTGGGAATTTGCAGTGTGCCAATTGGCTACCACATTGTCCATACAACAACAGTGACTGCACTTCAAAAAGTAATTATATGTAAAGTGCTTTGACATGAGTTCTTTATAAATGCAAGTCTCTTTGTTTCCTTCCTTCCTTCCTGCCCCCCACCCTCCCTCCCATCATAATTAGAATTCTGTGTTCCACTCACTCTCAGCTATCCATTATTCTGTGTTTACCCAAGGTAGCCCATGAAGTGTCATGTACACTTATACTGAGAAACAAAGTAGTGGGAGAATTATTTAGGATGGTATTGGACAAGACATAAGGATGATTTGATTAACTCCTTTAAAAAAATGATCTGGATGAGTATCTGTTGAAGAATGAAATGGAAGTTTAAGAATAATTATAGACAATGATCAGGAAGGCTATGATCGCCTGCTTGGACCATAGGAATGTCACAATGGGGTGAATAATGAGCATTGCAACATTAGATTGATATCCTGGAGCTTTCAGTCCATTCAGGGGTCAAGAAGAAATTTCAGAGAGTTTTACCCTGTTGGAGGTTTTAACTGGGGTTACTTACCTCTCTCAGGAGATTAAATAAGATTGGGAAAATTCTTATGGTGTAAGTTATACATGGTCTATTAGGAGTATGTTTGATGGGCCACGTGGCCTTTTGTCATTGCATAACTATTTCTCATGGATTGGGGTGATAGTTAGAATTATCTATCATGTTTGTATTATGCATAAGGTTATTAGAAACTGCTTCACCCCCAATGGCTCAGTCAGTTTATCCAGACAGTAGCTGAGTCATATAGGCCAGGAAGGTCCCAGGTTTGATCCTCAGTCTCTGCTGAATTAGCTGACCTGACAGTATGAACACTACAATTGGTCTCAGTACTCAGGTTAGGGATGGGAAAATGAGGCAGAGTTCCTGCTTCTGATTGCTATTGATGATTACTGCTGGAAGTGCAAATGTGTGGTCATTAGTTGGGTCAGGGCAAGGATTGGACTAGGTGGTGATGCATATTGTGGTTGAATAACCTACACGTACTCACTGTCAAGGATCACACATAAGGAATGAACACTTGCGTGAGGAACCATACCCCAGCAAGCAGCCTTTACATGAGGGATGAGAAAAGCTCGGTGAGGAAAAAAAAATGTACATATTCCAGCATACATAATATATACTTTTTAATTAAATCAGTAAATATTAGTGCTGGGAAATGGAACACTTTCCCATTTCAGGCACCTATTGTCCACATTAGTTATTGCCAGATTCTGCATAATATAGTTAGGTCCCTCTACTCTGCCAGATTCTGCATAATATAGTTAGGTCCCTCTACTCTGCCAGATTCTGCATAATATAGTTAGGTCCCTCAACCCCAACCTCCTACTGCACCAGTGTGACATTTTCCATTTCCCACACCAGTCGTCCTGTGGCCTCTCTAAGTGAGATTACCAGTTTAGTTGCAATTCTGAGTGTAATAAGGGCGTTTTGTGCTGTGGGCCTATGCTCATTAAGAATGAATTGAGGTTGTCCAAATTCATTTCACATGGGAGCCTGTAAGATATGTGCATTCTCATATTTTGCAGGTACGGTATTTGTATTATACTTATTTAAAAATAGACAACAATGATGGTTTTCCAGACTGCTACAGTGGAGACTAATAGCATAAAAAGGATTGGAAATGAAACAAACACATTTATCGATGATTGACTTTTAAGATTTCATTTAAATTACATTGTATAGTGATGCAGATTTGCATTTGTGCTGATAAAGAATGTTGGTAAAATAAAAAATGTAGAACTGTGGTGGTACAGACTTAATTCCTGTTTAATTTCTTTTATTTGGAAGAGGCCAGATGAGAAAGGGTGATTCAGAGTCAAGTTCTGTGCCTATTATGCTCAACATTAGAGATAAATTAGTCCATTTGGGATTAAGACTTAGTCCAAGGAAACCAGCCAAAACCCATCAAACTAAAGATCAACCTGCTTTTAAATCCTCCCATCTTTACGACTATCATTAAACCATTTCAAATGCCCCTAAAACATTTATCAGGACTGCTAAATCTAAATGCAACAGATGGAGGTATCTAATCCCAGCCTACAAACTGCAGTATCACCCCCCACCCCACAAACAGCAGCTCTCCTACTCTTCATCAATGGTTCCTCTTTACTATTAGCATAATATGTATCCTTTTTTAAATTCATTCTTACGATGCCACGTGATGCTGACAAGGTTGTTATTTATTGCCCGTCCCCAGTTGCCCCGAGATGGTGGTGTTGGACCTGCTCTTTGAACTGCTGAGTGGTTTGATACAACTGAGTGGCTTGCTATGTTAATTGCCCTCAGAAATGGCAATCAACCACTTTGGTGTGGGACTGGAGTCACACATAGGCCAGCCTGGATAATGGTAGCAGGTTTCCTCCCATAAAGGATATTAGTGAACCAGTTGGGTTTACATAGTGCCATTCACAACCTCAGGACGTCCCAAAGCACTTTACAGCCAATGAAGTACTTTTGACAATCCAACAGCTTCATGGTCCCTTTTACTGATATCAGCTTTTAATTTCAAGATTTCAAAAAAACTGAATTGAAATTCTCAAACTGCTTTGCTGGGATTTGAACTCACATTCTCTGGATTAATTAGTCCAGGCCACTGGATTACTCATCCAGTAACATAATCACTATGCTCCCATATTCATGTCTTTATTTACTTCTCAGGTTTTCAACTGACTAAAGGTTAAGATAGCTGACTCAGGCTGATTTTCCTGGTTGCAGCACTCCAGGATATTAATTGTACAGATCGTTCCATTTTGCTAGTGACTAATTCTTTCCACCTGGGAGTTGGGAGTTTCCTCTTCCTGACAATGCATGAGCAGCTAACTAATCATAGGCTTCTCCAGCATGCTACCCCAGCATCCATACACCAACATCTCTCCTCCCTGATCTGAAACATTGGGTTTTATAACCCCTTTACTTCTTTACTTAATCAGGGACACCTGTGATGACTTATTGGGAGCCCAGCTGTCTGCCACCATCCACTCCCCATGCTCCTAGTGCCCTAAAATAATGGGAGTAGATGTACACTTCATCACAGGTTCTATCATGCATTACATCCCCCCAAGTACTTGTGTGGAATCAGGATATGAAGATTGTGGCTGGGAAGACATTCCTAAGTGGGTGGAAGATTTTGCTGGTTAACATTACCTAATTTGAAGGAGGACATTACACTGTGAGATGGGATATACTAGCCAAGGGGTTCCCAAACAGTTTTATATGTCTAATGTGTCACATTGTCTTCCTCCTCTTGGCGAGGTCACTATATTTCTTCCTGCATTGCATTCATGCACAGTGGACTGTGCTGCCACACTTTATGGCCTCAGCCACCTCTTGCCATTCTCTGCGTGCCACAGTCTTAAAGACCTTCCTTCCATGGTGGGTAAACAAGGCAACTCTCCATTGTTTGACTTCCTGCAGCAGTTGCTCAATCATCTCATTGTCACAGCAAGGTGCCCTCCTGTTTTACATGGTTAAGTTTTATCCAATAATTTAAATCAGCGACTGGATACTCATCTTGGCACTCTGAACTTTCATCTGGCAGAAAAAAACCTTCTCGGATTCTTACAAAGATTCTTGTAATGAAGTCGTGGGCTTTCCAAATGGCATACTTTACTCTCTCCGCACTGTTTCATCCACAGGCTTTCCCATAGAAACAAGAAGCTGCCTTTCCTTTAAGCTGCTACAGGCCTACAAGAATAGGTCAGGGGCTGGGCATTCTGCAGCGAGTGACTCACCTCCTGACTCCCCAAAGCCTTCCCACCATCTACAAGGCACAAGTCAGGAGTGTGATGGAATACTCTCCACTTGCCTGGATGAGTGCAGCTCCAACAACACTCAAGAAGCTCGATGCCATCCAGGACAAAGCAGCCCGCTTGATTGGCACCCCATCCAGCACCCTGAACATTCACTCCCTTCACCATCGGCGCACTGTGGCTGCAGTGTGTACCATCCACAGGATGCACTGCAGCAACTCACCAAGGCTTCTTCGACAGCACCTCCCAAACCCACGACCTCTACCACCTAGAAGGACAAGGGCAGCAGGCACATGGGAACAACACCACCTGCACGTTCCCCTCCAAGTCACACACCATCCCGACTTGGAAATATATCGCCGTTCCTTCATCGTCGCTGGGTCAAAATCCTGGAACTCCCTACCTAACAGCACTGTGGGAGAACCTTCACCACACGGACTGCAGCGGTTCAAGATGGCAGCTCACCACCACCTTCTCAAGGGCAATTAGGGATGGGCAATAAATGCTGGCCTCGCCAGCGATGCCCACATCCCATGAACGAATTTTTTAAAAGTTCCCCAGCCTCCTGTGCCTATGCGCCTGTGCCCAATCACAGCGCATAGTGCCCAACCACATAATGTCTCCAATATTTATATGTGCCCTGATAGGAAATTGGGGCATTAAGCTTAGACTTTGGGCACTGCCTACAAGTTGTATGCTTCCCAGCATGGGCTCCAGCAAAATTGGCCTTTCTGAATTCTGAAATTGATGTTGCAAGCTCTCATATCAATATCACTTGCCTTGCTGTATGAGTTAGATTTCCCCCAGATCAGGACTCTCAATTTCTTTAATGCTCCAGATTTTATATTTTGCCCTAACAGATCTCTTTGATTATTAACTTTTTACAACTATTTATGTGTCACTAACTTAATCTCACAAGGCACATGAAATTATGCAAGATTTTGGTATAAAATGCTGAAATCGCAAAGGGGTCAGAGGTCAGAATATTGATTTCAAGAGCAATTCTGCCTCATTCCAGTCCAACCAATGAAGTTTGGGCGAGAGGAGCAGTTAGGTCTGCTAGTTCCACTCAGGCCTACTTGACAATGAGCCTCGCTTCGTCAAGGGAATTGGGTCAGACTGTAACAAGACCTATTTCTGAATGTTTAGTATTAAAATCACTTCAGTAGCATCTCTACGCTGTGTTCCTTTCAGCATGAAATGATCTTATTAGAATCAATTATATTGGGACTGGATTTGTATTTTACAAAGAGATGTTTGTAAAGCTTTGGTGACTTTGATTGAAAACAGGCCTGCCAACCTAAGCAATTAATCATCAGATCTGCTGATTTTCTTTTGTTTCAATGTGAAATCTAAGTCAGTTCCCTAAGATCTCTGGAGTGTGATATTTTCAAATGATTTCAGTTCCTTTATTAATTTTTCATCTGTAATCAAAAAATAGAGGGGGGCAAAGTGTTGATTCTTTTGGCACAGATGAACGTTATAAACCTTTTAAACACATTAGCTAATTACAAAAAGAAATGTTATACTTGGATCAAGGTTATGCTTGAATTAAAAGCAAAGCTTTTTACATGTTTGATCTCATCAGATATGCCAGTACCTGGGAAATAGGATTTCTTTTCTCTCTTTACACTCAGTGTCAGCATGAAGCAGAGCAAGGTCAAGTATGCTACAGATTAGAGACAGTGTGAAAATCCCCTACCTTCCTCCCACAATGACCCCTATACACACCAATCTGTCCTTCTGCCTAATGAATCTCATCATATTACATCTCACTAAAAATTCACCTCCAAGCGTAGATTGGGTTGTTTTTTCGAAGAATTGTTTCTGATTGAATCAATAGCTTGTTTTTGGTCACAAGTGGGAGTCTAGTCACCAAAGAGTGAGGCAACTCACTTTGTCTTTTCAACTCTGAACATTATAAATTTACTAACTTTATAACTCATATATATTACAGGGCTGTCATAGAGGTAGTGCTTTTATAGGTAAGAGGTGATGTATATGCTGCCAAAAGTACAGAACATCACCTTTTGCGCGTTGCCTCTGGAGCCAAAATGCCACTGATTGCAAATCTGAATAGCCACTGGCACTTGACATGGGGACTGCCATTTAATTCCGGGTGTGAATGCACCATACAGGCCAGCAATGCTCCTCTTACACTGCGGAAGGTCACAGACAGATAGGTAAAGTCGCAAATGTGACTTCTGAACAATTCTGCATGCACAATTAATCCTGTGTTGCTACTGATGCACTGAATCTGCCCTGCAGTACAAATAGAGTCAATTCAGGACACAGGCAGCCACACCATTTTGGGGCATTTCGTTGTGTCTATGTAGGGGTTTGAAATTCCTCGATGTGCTATTGTTAATCTGTTTTAAATAGGTTAATGATTTGTTAAAAGAGCAGTACAATTTCATATGATTTGTTAACCAGTGCGCTACAAATAGTGTACAGTGAGATTTCAACTCCGTAGTGGTGTCCCCAACAGGCGCTGGGGCTGAATTTCACCAGGAGACCTCCCGCTTGTCCACCATAACTTCAACGGAAGAGCTGCGGAAATTCTGGTTAAACGGAATAAATGGCATTTGCACTGTTTTCCCGGTGTTTCTGCGGCTTTTTCCCCAAAGTTACGATGATTCAGGAGAAGCCCCAACAGAAATTCATCGCCATGATGTCTCTGAATCCCAAGATTTGGATTCCAGCTGCAGGTGCAAGCACAAACAAGGAATAAAGGGGGTAAAAAAATGATGCTCTGCTGCTCCTCGAAGCACATCAAAAAACTGCACACGCTCGTCCCACAATTTTCTATTGACCACTTTAATAGATGGAAAAGTGCCAGCTGGAAGTACACAATTTTGCAATATGTGCTCCCGGCACGTGTCAAGAACGGATGGAGCAGAATTTTTACTTCAAGTTGACTTGATCTCATTTGACCCTGGTGGGCATCAGAGCTGATCCTGTCCACACATTTGTACCTACAGCTGAGGTCACTGAATAACGACGAGTAGTGAGAATCCTGGCTGATATTTTTACCCTCTCTAATCCAGTAGTCCTGAGGGCAATTGTTACACCCCCCTCACTGTAGACATTAACTCAGCACAAATCAACCATTGAACTTATAACTTCCCTGGTCTGTATGGCTCAGTTCCACGCTGGACAGGGCACTTATCAACTCAGTCATCAGGAACCTCTTAACGCTGATAGGCTTCAGTACAATTTATATCATAGTGGTTCTAAACAAGCAAAAAAAATTTGCTTATTATTTTCTCATGAGGATGAATCCTCTTTTAGCATAATGTCTGCATTGAATAAATTTCTAAATTATGTCGCCTCATGTTATATTTTGAAATGATTCTGAAAATAATTAGGAGATTTCTCAGCCGTTACCACCACATCTAAAAAGTGTCACCATTGAAAAATGGCGAAGCATTTCAATAGTATTTGTATACACATGGCACAATGAACACCTCCCTCAACTGGGAACACTTCCACTTAATGCAAAACTGGAGCTTGCCTATAATTAATGACCTTATAACAAAAATGCATTCTCAGAAATCACACGTTTTGAAGATGTGTATTCTCACAGTTAAATTAATGGGTTGCTAATTATGAGAAAAACACTGCCATTATTCCATTTTTTTTCAAAAGACAAATTTCAAGCACTCTGACATAATTTGCATCACTGATTATGTGGCTATAAACTGTTTCTTAAAAAATATTGAGTTTTGAGTCCATCAAATTTCAGACGTCAAACTTCAAAATGTCAAATGTATTTTAAAACAATCATTGAAAGACAACTATTTCATTCTGTTCTTTTTTTACTTGGAGCCAGAAATTTACAGGCACCTGCCAATCTGCAGACTTTACACACCAGTGGCAATTAACCTCAGGGTGTCCCTATTTACAGCAATTAGACTTTGTGGTCTTAAAGTCACACATCCCGCCAAGTTAAATATATCTGCACCGTAGCAGCAGAACAATACACGTGTGTTACGTGGTATAATATTCCTCTTGTTATAAAACAGTGAACCATACGACTTACTATGAGCATTGCCACAGGAGATCTGCTAGTATGAGAAAATTAACACAAATACATATGTTCCTTTGCAGACCCCCTTTAAGATTAATGGAACATTATTTATTTAGTTTTCTTTAAATTTCATTAACTTTTGTTTTACATTATTTAAAATGTTACCATTTATTTCACTTATTAATGATAGATGTGGCGTTTGTCCCTAGGAGAACTATCATAGATGTCAATCAAATTGGCCAAGGATGTTGCTGGGATACAGCATGACAGCATGAGGCCACTGTAGGAGGTTAAAAAAAGGCCGTAGTAGGGTTTTTCCTTTAAATGAGTGCATGTTGTACCTCCTCTCTCCAAAAAGTACTGTAGTAACAACATGAATTTTTATTTGTGACCCTGCCTCCCTCCTGATCAGATTCAAAAGACTCTTACAGGCAGCAGGTGAAAGTAGATCAGACTGCAGGTGGGCAGGAGCTTGCTCAGTGTGCCCACATTGAAAGTGGCAGCTGGGACAGGGTAGCGGGCACACCCCTTTGCATGAAATTATATTGGGGAGAGGGATTGGGGGGGGGGATGGTGAATAACAGAAGTGTAGTCAGCGGATTGTTGTTGGCTGTTTATTAGCAATTTTTTCATCAACGTCAGCATTTAAGAAAAACGCTCCCTCAGAGTCACATCCTTGCTTTGCCCACGTGTGAGTTCCCAATCTCTTGAGACATTTGCCAAGCAGAAGCTTGTTGGCTTTCCACGGGGGAATCCTCACGACTTTTACCACAAACGAATGATTTTCTTTTTAACTTCTATCCCGTTTTGTTTTGCTCTCTGGAGGTTGTCAGCACTCTCTGGGATCATGAGCAACTGCAAGAGGAGACCTTTCTCCAACCTGTTCAACCTCAATATAACTCCATATTTTAGTGTTAAATTATATTCTTCAGACTTCACTCTGTTGACCTGTCCATCAGATTCTTTTTTAAATGTGAGCTGAGTTGGTTAGTTGTTACTTTTTTTTCTTACTTGAGGTGTTCAAGATGATCAAAGGAGTTGATAGGGTAGATAGAGAGAAACTATTTCCTCTGGTGGGAGAGTCCAGAATTAGGAGGCATAACCTTAAAATTAGAGCTAGGCTGTTCAGGGGTGATGTCAGAAAGCACTTCTTCACACAAAGGGTAGTGGAAATCTGGAACTCTCTTCCCCCAAAAAGCTGTTGAGGCTGGGGGTCAATTGAAAATTTCAAAACTGAGATTGATAGATTTTTGTCAGGCAAGGATATTAAGGGTTACGGAACTAAGGCGGCTAGACAGAGTTATGATACAGATCAGCCATGATCTCATTAAATGGCGGAACAGGCTCAAGGGGTTGAATGGCCTATTCCTGTTCATATGTTCCTATCTTCCTATGAGACTGATTCAAAACAAGTGTTAGAAGATCTCCATTAAATTACGTTTAATTTAATATTGTAAAGTGATACGTTGAAGTTACTCTACAGCAGTGCAGAGGAATGCAGTGTAATTGATAAATAGGGTACCTGGAGAAGGGCTTTGCATTGTTCCCCTTCCACTGGGCAAACCAGCAGAGAACCCCCATCCCTTCGAGGACTCTTACCAGCACGGTGAGGTGTAGGAATGCACCAGCAGATCAGTATTTGAATTTCTATGCCGTATTCTTGCATAATGGGGTAAGGATCATGCAAACATGTAAATATTGATTCTTAGCTTGTTTGAAGGAACGGCATAGTGCTCCAAACCAGGGATGCTCTCAATCCTTACCCAAGAGCTGTAACCTTAGAGAATCACAGATTCTGTTGTAATATATCCAAATTGTTATAGTTATTTTAATTTTTTTGGCTTTTCATGAGTTGCCTCATCAAAACTGTCAATTCATATAAAAAGAAAATGACCAATGATTCATTTGGTCAATATCATGTATAGCTCCATGTTGCTCTTTGACCCTTCATTACACAGTGTAAAAAACTGAGGAGGGCAGTTCTGGTCTCCGGACGCTCAACATGGAAGAGATGGACGAGGCGAGAGTGGAGGCTGCCCAGAGGGGTCAGTGGGGGACCTGACCCAGTTTCCAGGTCGGACCTCATTAACATGATTTAGTTGATCTGCCAGCATGAAATGCGCTCCTCAGGCAGCTTGCCAGATAGGAGGTGGGAAATTGGGCACTGCTCCAGGTTCTTAAGAAAGACTTGCATTTATATGGCACCATTCACAACCTTAGGATGTTCCAAAGTGCTTTACAGCCAATGAAATACTTTGAACCTCTGATGGGGGTTCGTTACTGTTGTGATATAGGATACTTGGGCAGGCAATTTGCACACAGCAAGGCCCCACAAACAGCAATGTGATAATGGCCAGACAATCTGTTTTAGTGATGTTGGTTGAGTGATAAATATTGGCCAGGACACCCAGCTCTTCTTCGAAATAGTGCCATGGGATCTTTTATGTCCACCTGAAAGAGCAGACTGGGCCTTGGTTTAAAGTTTCATCTGAAAGACGGCACCTCCGACAATGCAGCTGTCCCTCAGTTTGCAGGAACAACTACAAGCACTTTCAAATCCTTTAATGTCAAAAAACATTCATGCTACGGCTAGAAAAATGTCTCCAAAAACTCTATACAGCTTTACCTCAGACCAGCTGAAGATCCCTCTAAATCACATTCAAAATGGCTGCCTCAGGACTTTTAGCACCCTTGATTGATGGGCAGGAGCAGAAAAAGATGTTATTCAGTTGGCGAGGGCAGAAAATGGCCCTGGGGTTTAAATGACATCGCTTAACCCCTATTTGAATTAATTCACGAGGCTCCTGCCGGCTTCAGGCAAGATCTCTGACCACCAGCGTTAAACTTCCCTGGAAAGTATCAGCAGCTGTAAAATCAGCTGTAAGTGGGCAGGACGAACAGTTGTTTTATTTTTTGTCTGTTACCCACCCTATTTTTGTGCGTGAATGGGCCAGTAAAGAGACATAAAATCACCCCCGACACTCTTCACTGCATTGTACGTAAACCCACTGTGGTAGAATCTTACCACTATAACCGCTCCATTAAAAGAATCCTGTGCCTGCTCCCAAAACCTGTTAGAAGCTCCGTAATAGTCAATAATGGAGCTCAAATCTCAGCAAGAGGAACTGAGTTTATTATAACAAGGGTCAATAGTACAAAGTAGTGTAGTTTGAGAGAACCAATTTTTGTAACTGTGACAAGGAAACTGCACACGAATGGTTGATTCATATCTTATTCTTTAAAGAGATGCAATGAAGTGTTAATAAATTAGAAATTATGAATGTCCTTTGGCCCAATAGAGATTGTTGCGGCATAGAAAAAAAGCTATGGCATGGTTATTGCAAAAACTGAATTAAACGCAGACTTTGAGTTCATTATTGCCCTTAGGTTTTGGGTCTTGGACATTTTTTTTTGAAGTTAATAACATTTCAAAATGTTCTTTGCTATCTTGTCATTGTATTGATTTCACAGCAGCTGCTCTGATACAAACTGCTGAAAGAATCTGAGATTGGGTGAAATTGCGTGTTTACTGTGAGATTTCACACCCGTTCTCTGCCAGTCGAAGCTCTTTTTATCCATACCTGTTATTGTAATGAAAATGTAACAACTTCACCACTGAAATGGTTAAATACTATCGCCATATAGAGTCATCTGAAAATGTGTGATTTCTGCTCTTTATCCCGAACCCGGTGAGATTAAGGTGTCAGGTTGGTACTTGCAATTTAATTATTCTGAATTTTTGACAGACAGTATTGTCCTCAAAGGCCGACTGGTTGGATTTTCAGAAACCTTATTTCTGGCTCAGTTTTTGTACAATTTTTAAATTCCTACCATTGCCAATAGTTTTTCTATCTGCCTCTGTACCATTTAGTGTGAGGCTGCCATTTCTGCTCCCACCATTCAGACAAGGCACGAAGGGTTTTCCATTGGGAATTCTCCTATTTCTTTGATTTTTGGAAGAGGAGGAGGAGGAGCAATAGAGGGATGGCAGACGTCCCATGGTGGTAAAGGTCATAGCCTTTATGCTATGAGGTCATTCCTGACTGCCAGTGGGGACATCTCTAACATTAGCCAATCAGCTGTGCATAAAGTACTGAATTAAGGCTGATAGGGTGGTGGTTTGTAGGGTAAAAGGGGTCACTTTCGTTTGGGATAGGACAAACAGAAGTAAATTTCCAAGGGGAAGGAACAATTACCAGGGAGTAAGAAAGGTTGAACAAATGGCATCAGACATGGGGTAGGTTTCAGAAGGTGTTCATATTTTCTTATAAAAGAATCATTTTAAAACCAGTCTCTACATTTGAGCCAGGTTAACATACAGATACTGTATGCTTTAATCGATACACGCAACTAACCAGAGATTAAAATTAATCTTAAGAATTACTTAACATTGCATGATAAATTCAAGCACTGCAGTACCAAAATATGTTTACTTAAATGACAGTGTTACACATAGTATACGGAGGGTTCTAACAGGGATAGAATCCAGCTACGTGTATCACATTGAGAAACAGCTAACTAGAAGTGAGAACAAATGGCTCTGAGAACATACTGCATAGAGTACATTCTGAAAGGGTGCGAGAGAAGGTGATAACAGTAAGTATGGTGTGAAAAGCTCATCAATGTTTGGAGCCTGATGGAAGTGGCATCCAGTGTGTACAGTGATAATTGTATGGTTGTGCCTGCAGAGAAAACTTTTCTTACTGCAACTAAATTAACATACAAGTTAATGGGAAAAATTGTGACTTTTTAAAGTGCTTATCACTGTATAGTTATTTTAAGAACAGAATATAGAAAGAACTTGCATTTATATAGCATTTATCACATCTCCCAGAAACACCCCGGATTTGAAACACATTCACCATTATTATGTAGGTGAATGTAACAGCCATTTTGTGCACAGCAGGGTTTGATAAACACATCGATGAGATAGATGACCAGTTGATCTATTCACTTTGGTGGTTGTTTAGGGAAGAATGTTGGTCAGACCAACTCAAATAACCCTATGGATGTTTAACATCCACCTGGGGCCATTGTTGAACATCTCATCCAAAGGGCAGCATCTCCAACAATGAGAGAGCCATATACCCAAGTTTGCCGATGAAACAAAGATTGGTGGCGTAGTAAGTAGTGCAGACGGGATCATAAAATTACAAAGATACATTGATAAATTAAGTGAGTAGGCAAAACTGTGGCAGATGGATTTCAACGCGGGTAAGTGTGAGGTCATCCATTTTGGACCAAAAAAGTTTAGACCCGAGTATTTTTTAAATGGTGAAAAGTTAGGAACGGTGGAGGTCCAAAGAGATTTGAGGATCCATGTACACAGATCACTAAAATATATTGGTCAGGTACAAAAAATAATCATAAAGGCTAATAGAATGTCAGCCTTTATATCTAGAGGGTAAGAATATAAAGGGGAGGGAGTTTTGCTACAGCTGAAAAAAGCCCTGGTTAGACCACATCTGGAATACTGTGTACAATTCTGGGCACCGCACCTTAAAAAGGATATACTGGCCTTGAAAGAACTGCAGCGCAGATTCCCCAGAATGTTACCAGAGCTCCAAGAGTTAAAATATGAGGAGAAATTACATAAACTAGGCATGTATTCCATGGAATATTTAAGGTTGAGGAGTGATTTGATTGATGTTTTTGCCATTATGAAAGGAATTGATAGGGTAGATAGAAACTTTTTAAGCTGGTGGGGGAGTCTAGGACAAGGGGATATAACCTTAAAATCAGAGTCAGGCCATTCAGGAGAGAAGTTAGGAAACATTTCTTATTGCGAAGGTTGGTAGAAGTGTGGAACTCTCTCCCACAAAAAGCATTAGATGCTAGATCAATTAATAGTTTTAAATCTTGGATTGCTAGATTTTTGTTAGCCAATGGTATTAAAGGATATGGAGCCAAGACGGGTGAATGGAGTTCGGATACAGATCAGCCATGATCTCACTGAATGGCAGAACAGGCTCGAGGGGCTGAATGGCCTACTCCTGTTCCTATGTTCCTAATGTAGTACTCCCTCAGTGGTGCACTAGAGTGTCAGCCTAGATTATGTGCTCAAGTCCTGGAGTGGGGTATAAACCCACAACCTTCTGACTCAGAAGCTAAAGTGCTACCAATAGCAACAAGCTGACTACCAAAATGGATATCCTAAATGGACGCAATACCTCAGTGACTACTGTTGGCTGTGCCTTTCAAACAAGCATTTCTTCATTTGTAGCTGCCCTCTATTTGCGCTGATACCACACACACAACACGTGTGTGTGGTATCAGCGCAAATGCCAACGGTCTGATGAACATTCTTTGATTGCAAGATACTTGTCCTTTTTTTTGGATAAATACAAACTGCTTTCATCGTAGTGTACTACATTTGAAAAATGTTACATAAAAATTTACTCTGGTATTGGATTTTGAACCAAGTGATTCGTAACTGTTCCATGTTACTGATCCATTAGATAGTGGTATTATCTCTAATTTTCGTGCGTGCAAATGAATGATGTTGCTTGCTAATGATTTATGTTCTCTAATGTGGCTTAAAGGCTTGTAGTCTGGGTAACACATTTTATATAATGCAGGATATTTTTACGTAGAGTACCTGGAATTATTCTAATGGAGCTGGTGACATTTTGAGATAATTGCGAAACGAGCAAGTTATTCTTCACACACTGAACTTTGACATCTTTGCCGACATTATACAGACTGTGAACCAACGGTGCCATCCCCCATTTTGCCACTTCCTAATTTAATTCCTTCAATATGCTGCTCCAGCTTTTTACTGACAAGCTTATGGCTGTCATTGAGACGTGAAGTAGAAAATAAATTAGCCAACAATTATCCAGGTCACAGATTTAATGTGGTAACTACCTGTGCATTTGGTTATCTGCCGATATAACATTTTGTGATTTTGCTGCTGCTGTTATCAAACCTGTACTGCTTGAGTAGTAAAATTCCATAATGAACAACACACAAGCCCCAATTTTGTGATGTGACCAAAACTGGAGCTTTGCCCACCAGTGGTGACCTCAGGAAGGCTGGCCTCACTAAATTTTACTAATTTTAATGGACTCCTAGTTTATTAATCCAGGATCAATCCCTATGCCAGAATGGTGAGGCCTGAGGTGTCCCCTATATTGGGCCTCAGGCCTCATCTATATTGAGCTGGTAAGCTATGGAGAGTAACAGTCAGCTCGTCAGTGAAGCAGGTTTTAAGATCGGGCCGCTACGACACCAGCAGCAGCCCTCAGGCAAGTGAGGAGGTGGGGCCATCGGGTCGGGAAGGGGGGGATTGGGTCGGGAAGGAGGGGCGACCAAGTCAGGAGGTAGCGGAGGTACTCGGGGTGCGAGAGAGCCGTGGCGATTGGTGGGGGAAGGGAGCGGCCGGCAGCAGCTCCCGTTCTTTTAATGTGGGATCGGGAGTCGCACTTTTGGCTCATAATGAGCGTGCACTTCCTGCCCGCCACATTGGAGGCTTAGGGGGCCACTTAGCTCCCGAATTTCTAGGACTATGTTCCTATGAACCAGCACTACCACCAGAAACTACATGCATGTTGCACTGGATGCCTTTACACAAGGATAGACGTGGACTAGCCATTGAAATGGCTGTTTGGATGCTGCTGCCAGTTAAATAGCACTGTACAAAGTGAAGGATTCATTTTGTAGAATCACCTACCATATACGACTTTAATGTGTACGTATCGCTATTACTTCATAGTTAAGTTTATATTCTGATTCAGCTGTGCATTCACCCCAATATTAAAAGAGCAAGTCTTACTGAACCAAGATAATATTTCCATTTCCTACACTCAGTGTTCACATGGTCTCTTTAAGTCTGCTGCCAATTAATGAAGAATTATGGGTCGTTTTATGAATTTGTGGCCAATAGCAGCTGGATTGAGAGAAGCTAAACTGGTTTCACTTAGGACTTTTACAACCATTAGAGTCAGGGAAAGAGAGAGAAAGAGAGAGTCTTTCACACTGTCAGCCTGGGCTAGATTCAAATCCAAATCACGGGAACATTTTGGTTTTATTTTTTGGAAAAAAAGTTTATTTGTATGCAATTTTGGAAAATCGTTAGGATCTTTATTTGAGAATCAGGCTCCCAGGAGAGTAGAACCACTGAACAATATAAAAAAACGTCTTTGATTTAAAAAGAATTTGAGTCCTGGGTCCGGTGAACAGACAATGAACTGCATTCTGCTGTAACTTTACCTTACAACATAAAAACACTGACTTACTGGACTGCCTCAATGAATTTAGGAGGTTAGAGTTCTGACTTCTGACAGCAGACCAGCAGGAGTCCCATGAAAGTGGGTTTTTGCTGGTGTTGGTTGTATTGAGACTGTCAAGCCTACATTCAGAATGATACAGCATGGAAGGAGACCATTCAGTCCATTGTGCCTGTGTCGGCATTTTGGAAGAGCTTTCCAATTAGTCCCACTCCCCTGCTCTTTCCCCATAGCCCTACAAATTTTACCTTTTCTGAACTTGCTATTGCCATTGATAGAGTGACGTCTGCATGTCAGGAATCAATGGCACTGCAGTGTTTTAATGTCAAGCCGGGAGTGTCACTGGGGTAATGGTGGCTCTTAGAGCAATTACTCTTCGAGGTTTGGAGTGTGGATGAAGTAGGTTCAACCCCTGCTCCAGTTGGTTTCTGATCTGAACTCTACTGAGCGGGGAGGCAGTGAGTGGTTTTTGTGTGTAAGGATTTGTAATAAAATTTGATGTTTTGTTCATTTAACTGAACTTTTAAAACTCAATTTGCAAGTGTGGCAAATTAAAGTACAGGTTATTCTACTCACTTTCATTACCTGCACAATTCAACAAGCAAAGTGTATTTGATGAATATTGAACTACACTGAGATTATTTTTTTTATACAGACTAAACAATAACTTTACAGATTGTATAGGGTTGTCCTATGAGGAGAGATTGAGTAGAATGGGCCTATGTTCTCTGCAGTTTAGAAGAATGAGAGGTGTTCTCATTGAAACGTATAAAATTCTTAGAGGGCTTGACAGAGTAGATGCGGAGAAGCTGTTTCCCTTGGCTGGAGAGGCTAGAACCAGGGGGCATAGTCTCAGGATAAGGGGTGGGCGATTTAGGACTGAGATGAGAAGGAATTTCTACACTCAGAGGGTAGTGAATCTTTGGAATTCTCTACCCCAGAGGGCTGTGGATGAACATAAGAACATAAGGAATAGGAGCAGGAGTAGGCCATTCGGCCCCTTGAGCCTGCTCCTCCATTCAATAAGATCATGGCTGATTTTCGACCTAAACTCCAAAGATTCACAAAGATTTACAGCACAGAAACAGGCCATTTGGCCCAACAGGTCTATGCCGGTGTTTATGCTCCACATGAGCCTCCTCCCACCTTACTTCATCTAACCCTATCAACATATCCTTCTATTCCTTTCTCCCTCATGTACTTCTCTAGCTTTCCCTTAAATGCATCTATGCTATTCGCCTCAACCACTCCATGCGGTAGCGAGTTCCACATTCTAACCACTCTCTAGGTAAAGAAGTTTCTCCTGAATCCCTTATTGGATTTATTAGTGACTATCTTATATTTATGGCCCCTAGTTTTGGACTCCCCCGCAAGTGAAACATCTTCTCTACGTCTACCCTATTGAACCCTTCCATAATTTTAATGACCTCCATCAGGTCACACCCTCAGCCTTCTCTTTTCTAGAGAAAAAAGCCCCAGTCTGTTCAGTCTTTCCTGATAGTTGTACCTTCTCAGTTCTGATATCATCCTTGTAAATCTTTTTTGCACCTTCTCCAGTGCTTCTATATCCTAATAGTACAAACTATTGCAATTATTTTTATGTAGTTATTTTAATTTTTTAGTAAAATTTTAGTCAAATAATTTGTTAATGTGGACGCAATCAATGCAAACCTGCTAAAAATGAAGTACGAGTCATTTTACTTGGATAACATTGGTCCTTTAAGAGTGACTTAATCAAATCAAAATCATGGGGTCAGGCAGGTTTAATACTTAACGTTTTTCTAATCAGCGTTAATTACACTCAAAACATCTTCAGGTCTAAACCTCATCAATGTATCCATACTGTAGTGTGACATTGGTGGAAGCTCTCGTGCTTTGCCATTTTAATTCGCATGCAGTACATTACTGCAAAATTCTGAACCTCATTACACTAAAGGAAGATGAATCGGACTATTAACATTCAGAACAGTCAATGAGATATTCAGATATAAAGTGCCATCATACATGTATGATTCATGACTGCTGATGTTTCATTAATAGTTACTCTTTTATGACAATATTATATAATATAATATATAACACAAAATATTGCTGAACTTTCTTTATAAAATCTCTGGAAATACAAATAGGATGGAAAATTCTTTTTAAAAAAATGTGACAACTGGCATTTGAAAGCTCAGTGCCACTGAGCTGCTTAGGTGAATCAGTACTCAATTAATATTGATTTATAAGCAAACTGTCAGCCCTTTGTGGTAATTAAAATTTTTAAAGTTTTACAACAGTGCCAAATCAAAATCCGTGCAGCTTAACATTTTCTCTTCGGAGACTGAAAGCGTCTGTCAACAACACTTATGGTGGATGTGTTATTAAGGTCATTTCATGTATAGGGAGCCTTAAACTGTAGACGGTGGTTTCTCGAAGGCACCAGCAGCTTCTCCAGACATACTGGCTGAAATGAGGAACTGGTGCCATGTGGAACCAATGGTGTGAACCCACATTATGTCACACTGCATTGGTGCAAAAAGTGCTAGCATTGGCCAAGCAATTTAAAGCAACATTTATCTCAACAACTTCACTCTTAAGAAACTGTAAGAGGTGTCTACTTTTACAATAAGTAAGATTAAGACTTTGATCTTTTGGAGATATCCAGGTAATTGTGTTTTTTTCTCTCTTTATTTTTTTTGTATTTTCATCCCTAATGGTCATCTCCATAGCCTGGTACCTGGAGCTGGTCTGTACCTTCCCAAGTGCCCCTGTAACCAGTCACTAGGAGGTGCCAGAGACCACTCAGGTATGGCTCTCCCCTCAGGTGGTGGGTTTTCTACATATCTGGTCTGGTTAACTTGTACAGTTGTACAACTGTTGTCTTCCTCTTAAACTTCTTCAGCCTTATTACAACAATCATTCCAATATGGTGTGTTATTTACTATGAAAAATATTTATACTTGTTTTGAAAAACAAAAGTGTGTCTGGCTTACAGAATGTTTTAGAATGCATCAAATTCATTCAAAGTTTTTGGCAAGAACTGGAGAATGTAGGTTAAAAAAAAAAGGAAATGAGAGTTAATTATAGCCTGGAGTTCTGTTAGTAAATGGAACCATTAATTGTTTGGTATGATATTAGGTTGTTCTATGCGAGTGTATTTGTTCATGTAATGACAGAGGTGTTGACATGTGACCAAATAGTGAATAGTTCCTGCCCCAAACCTTATAAACCATTGTGTGTTTTGTATAGTGAAATAGCAGAGAGAAAGAGAGAGTTGCTGCAGATTCTCAGGCCGTAGTTATTGTGGGTTTGAAGTGGTTGTACTTATAGTATGACTCTGGGACCATTTCTGGCCATCCTTCCCTTCACCTGTGGCCCTTGGCAGGCTTGCAGCTCCATGAGTCTCTTGACTTCGACTCACCATTTGGCTGAAGGTGGGATATTGGAATGAAAAGCAGTGCTGCTCCTTCTCCCTTTCTTGCTGTCCTGTTAAAGGAGACAGGTGTTATCCCAGCTTCTGTACAGTAAGTAAAAGGGCTTTATTCAAATATGTCATTTAACAGAACTGTGGGTTCAATAGTTTCTTTTATTACTGCGGGGAAGTGTCTGGCCTGCACTTGCCAATTGCCCACAATAGAGCGGTTGAAAGCAGGAGCTCACAGCTTGAGGATTCGCAGTTGTAGACCAATGTCGCAGCAGTCCATCGTACACATGTTACAGCATTCCTAAGATTGGCCTCCCAGCAAGATATTGGAAGGGATTGTGGCCTTTTACAAAATGCTATGAGGAACATTGCTTTAACGTCATGTTACTACAGTTGAGCCTTTCTCCCTAAAGCCCTGAGCTACTAGTCTGATAAAATATTTAAGTCGGTGCCACAGTGGCAGATGAAATTTAATATGGACAAGTTTAAAATACTGCACTGACTTCATGGCATTGGATGTAGGCTCTGGATGGGCAGAATGGCTTTCCTTATTAGTACTTATCCTGTGACCTTATGAAGAGTAATTTCTTTAATTACCATGAGATACTGTATTGACAGAGTGACAAGCACTCACAGCTAACAAGTACATAGGGGGAAGTTTTCTGATTTTAAAACTGAGTTCTTAGTCTTGCCATGTTTTATTTATTTTAATGTCTATTATTAGATATGATTATTATCTCAGTCTTCAGTGGATGAGTTTACTCTCTAGAGCTTTATTAGCCTAACCGGCAGAAACCTAGCCACTCAGGACATGGTGCAGTAATGCTCATTTTGTGCCTCTCAAGTGGCTTAACAGAAACTTAACTAATCAAGTAACAGCTGAATATATTAATCCAGCTCTGGAGAGCCAGAAAATGTAGGAAATTAAGCAGAACAGTAAACTTACGCAACTCGATTCATTAACATGGCCATTTCCAAATCTGGAAATATTGTTCTAGATCTGTACCAATAGACCATACGAAAGACTCTGCAATCCATCTAGCAGATTCCAAAAGCTAATTCCTCTCAACCACACATTGCCTCAAATAACTAACCAATTCTCCCTTTAAGTTTTTCCAAACTACCTGCCTCCATTGTCTCCCTGAGCAGCCCATCCTCTATGTGAAGTAGTTAAATCTAAACTGTCTGTGCACCTTCCCTCTTCTAAGCTCGAGCACTAGAATTTATGGCAATCTCAAACATATTACAGGGGTTCAGTTGATCTATTTACTTAATCAAAGTATTTGCTTTTGTGTGCATAAACATGGCTGAATTAGGCATGGAAGAGGCTGATGTCTCTCAGAGCGATGTCCCACCCTTCTCTGTCAAGCTCTTGCTCTCACTTCAATGACAGTAAATGTGCCAAAAATGGACAGGACCACCCAGCCACTGCAGCAGCACATGTGGTTGAACCAGTTGTAGGAACATCTTATGACCCAGCACCAGGAGCTACAGGGCTACTGAGACCCAGTAACTAGCCTCTTTACTTACTCTTTCTACTGGGGAAGCACTTGGATGAAGTAGTAGACACACATTGTACACTGTTGCCAAGGGAAAGCACTATGGGATGAAACACTAAACACACCGACCATAATTAAGGGAAAAATTGGTTACACTTCACATCAACATTGTCCAGAGAATTCATTTCTGTTGGTGCAGAATAAGGTAGCAGCATAGCAAAGGATGGCCATCCACAGTAGTCTAGGTGATATAAAGGACAATTGTGATACTAGTAATTTGGGCCACTTGATTGTGTACATGTGGCTAGGAACAGGAGGGCTGGTTAAAGGGGTATATATACTGAATATCCCACTGAACTGACTGTGTGGTGTAGTAGTCATCCTAACTGCACAGGTGTTACTGCAATGACATCCTCTGGGTCAGTGCCTGCATTCTGCTCTGGCCTTGGTTGGAAGGTGGCCTCCTTCTCCCCAGGGACCTTGACAACCTGTTTATAGGGCCCTGGAGCTGACTGCCGCTCAACCAAATAAAGTGCCGGCAAGCACAATACCTCAGACTATATAAAAGCCCAATGATAGTTGGTGGGATGTGAGCTTTGTCTCTGGTGGAGTCTGAGATATTGGACAGGTCTGTCTCTCCCAAAGCAACACTGAACCAGTTATAATTGCAGGAAAACCCATGTTGATTTGACACTCAGCCAAAGGATCTAGCTGTTCCATGGGTAAATGCATTCCAACTTAGCAGGTAAGTTAATTCCTATCTGGTCGTATTCATTTCTTCTAGTGTAAAATTGCAGCGTTGTTCTCTGAACATTCCAAAATAGCCCTTAACAAGCAACAGCAGGTTTTAAAAAAAATCATTAGCAATTTCACTTCCCTTTTTTGTGTGGAAAACAGGTAGTAGTGCAAAAGAGGAAAAATAAAACTAGCAGTTTCAGTTTATCCACCAATTTTAACACCCATCTCTATCATTGTTACTATTAAACAACTACAGAAAACACCTCCATGGAGCTTCAGTTATCTTGTTACCACAATAACTGTGTAATTGATTATTAACAGTCTGATGTGCCAGCCCAGCATCAAAATTCTGCTTCCACTTAAATTGGTCAGTAGGGTAAAGTAGGTTGTTAACAGCAATTCAAATCTCCCTGACTGCTTTAGCTTTTATATTATTCTGTTTACCCGTCTTTTAATTTTATCTGACTCTCTGCATCAAAATCTCTCCTAATTTCAAAATCAGTTACGAACATTGGCAATTCAAGATGGCAGCAGCATTGCTCATTTTGGGAAGTTCTGGCTGCCAGTGCAAAGCTTTATGCGACAGGAATGCATTATCGGGAATTCGGGTTAATTTTAATGGACAGAAAATTTGGACACACTGACTACTCAGCGCTAGGAGCACTAACTCATAAAATTGTCACTACAGTAACTTTCAGTCAGTGGTCACCCAATCTTTTATCTGTGACTTCCCTTAAGATTTACTTCCCTTAAGAATCATAGAATCTTACAGCACAGAAGGAGGCCATTTGTTCCATGATGCTTGTGCCTTTTTGAAAGAGCTATCCAATTAGTCCCACTCCCCTGCTTTTTCCCCACAGCCCTGCAATTTTCACCCCTTCAAATATTTATCTAATTCCCTTTTGAAAGTCACTATTGGACCTTGTTCCACCACCCTTTCAGGCAGTGCATTCCAGACCATAATAACTCGCTGCATAAAAAAAATTCTCCTCATCTGACTTCTGGATCTTTTGCCAATTACCTTAAATCTGTGTCCTCTGGTTACCAATCCTTCTGTAATTTTCTCCTTACTTACTCTTAATTATTAAACTAAATTAATAATTTATCAATAAATAATAAAATAAATAACAATAATTAAATGTAGGGATGTAATTGAGGGCAGGTGTAGCTTATAATCATCACATTCGGTTTTGTTTGCTATCAAAGAATGAGAAGTGAATCCAAAACAACAGTCCTGTCCACAATTACGCCACCCCATCCTCTACAAAAATGAGCTGATCTGCATACAGGCTTGACCAGCAACAGCATAGAAAGCCAAACACACAAACAAAGACTAACAAAAGCCTTTTAGCATAGCTATGAATGTAATTAGAGCTGGATTCCCCCTTTAGGTTTTAGTGAGAACTGTTTTGTTATGGTGTAACCCACTTATAACGATAATTGAAACTGTAATCATCCTATGCTGTTTTTTGGTATGATTGAAAGTGTAATTTTACAAGTAAGTGCTACTGCCACTAACCATTGTGAAACGGGAGCACATATTTCGGGTCCGGAGGTTAGTGTACCTGATTTTCCATCCATTAAAATTAGCAAGAGCATCTGCAACCAAATTTCTAATGTGTGTTCCCATTGTGTTAAGCTCCCTACAATTTTGCAGTTTAAATTTATTTATCACTATGAAAATATAACCACTTTTTTTTGTGAAAAGATGTGTTGATGAGATAGCTATCATTCTGTTTCCTATTCAGCTTTTTCAAAGTACTGTTGCTTTTATCTGAAGAACTGTATTTATTGCGTCTAAAAAAGGAAAGTGGCATGATTTGCCCTGTAACATTACATTATCAATGATCCTCTAGAGGGATTTTAATCAAGGAATGTGAATTATAAATGACCCCTGGCCATCTTACTGAAGGCTGCCAGTATCATTGGAACTGTAAGCCAGGATGAGTCACTGCATTCAGGAAACACGAAAGGGGAACATTGGTGAAAACAAAAAGGATGTGATTCATCCATCCGATGTTAATGTCCTAATTGAAGAGTTTGAATAACATAACCTTGGATGGCTTTACTTTGCAGTAGGTTTCTGATTGCATTTCTATCTTTTATCTTATCAGCAAGATTACATATCATTGTGAGATTTTGTCAAGTGAGAATTAGTACAGGATTATAAAATTATTCAGTAATTAACAGAAAAGGCAACATTGAAACCTGGGCACTGATGCCTCACGTGTTAATATATTTTAACAAGAGCCTTCAGTGAAATTTTTCTGACTGGGATTTATTTTTAGCCAGGAACAGTATGATGGACTGTCTGGGATTTTAGCAGATCAAAGTCAGTGAGACTTGGATCCTGTAATGCAACTACACACACTATATAATCAAATGCACATACCTTGAAATACAGGTGGAACATATGAGTTGACTGACAGTGAGATACAAGGCAGTAGTTGAACTGAAAGGTTCTGATGCCTACGCTTTCCAATTGGGTTGCATCTCCGATGGGGTGGGACTTCTGCCTGCAATAGAGATGCCTCCTGACCCCGATGAACTTTCTGGCCTCAAGGTCATTTGCATGCTGGAGGTGGGCTTCCCTGCCTCTGCCGGGCAGTCTCACTGAACTGAGACCAGAAATTAGCTGTGTTAGGCCTACTACAGCGGGAGGTATAAAACAGCCTTCGAGGGGAAAAATTTGTAATTTAAAAAAAAATTCCTGCCACTCTGAGAGTTACTGCACAGGTCCCTCTGTGATCAATCCTCTGAAGCCCCCTCCGCCAACCTTAGGCCTTGGCGCCCAGCAATCACACAGGGACCCCGGCGTCCAGCATTCAAGGAGGGCAAATGGCAGGAAAGGCCATTTCTTTCATTTCCATCTGTTTTGGGTGGGCGTATTTTGTATGGGGAGGCAGGAGCTGGAAAGCCTACGGCCATAGGTCAGATAGCACAGCCTGAATGGCTGAGATTCAGTTACTGCCTCTGTATGTATGAAGAGCCACTTTTTATTTTTTATAATTATACATAGCAGTTGGTGTTTATTACGATAGCTGGTCTGAGTTGCTTAGTCTCGTTAGTTGACAATTTTATTTTTTCCAGAAGTAAATGAAAATTTAAAATCCGAAATCGTCTCCAGCCATTGAAGAATGAAGTTTTGAAATTAGTGCAGGTGACAGGGTTATATTGATAAGAGTGATGAGACCGGAAGGTGCAGAGTCATTCAACAGTCACTAAAGTGAAACCAGTTTTTATTCCTTTGTGAAGGAGGTAGATCAGATATATATGATTATATAGTGAAGTACACAAATGCAATGTCAGTCACTGTATAATGAGATTCATCATCATTGTGAGGCTGGAAGTGGAGAAATTTCAATATTAAAGAGAACTCTGAGAGAACTGCCACAGTTTTCAGTAAGGAAGCTCAGCAGCAGGAATTCAACCTACAATCCTCGCATTGAGTATTGTAATTCTAGCAGTTGAACTTATCTGACATTGGTGAGAGGAATAATTTCCTTCTGCATTGACTCAAAATTTGATGCTCAAATGAGAGAACTCAATGATTCAAATTTAGATCAAGCATTATGGTTTGTCGGGATGTAAAAGTCTTTTATTCTGAACTTCATTGGTTCCATTCAGTGGGATACTGCTCCCCAAGCGACTATTTTATCATTCCAATTGCTCCACTCTCAGCATTGTGATATGAGGGTGACGAGTTTTGCTGTTATATTGTATGCACATTTCCTGGATAAGATGAGTTTTTTTGAGTAATGTATGTATTGCTGCACAGTATGTGATAGATCTATTTCATTATTTAGCACAAGAATGTGAGTTTCTGAGGATGCAGCCTTTGTACTACCATGGGGAACCTTCCTCAACTATTTCTTAGGTTTTTTTTAGAACATTCTATATGACTGATTTAAGAGATTTTCACGCATTTGTCCTTCTTTATCTGAAAAGACCCATTGCATTCAAAATCATGTTCCCAATCTAACTTGAGAAAAATGTGAAGATTTATTTAGTTGGTCTCTGAGCAGACAGGTTGAAGTGAGAAGCAAAGCCATATTCACACAAAAGCATAATGTGTGATTTGCTCAATGGTGTATATGACTGGCAGTTACTTTGGAATTTAGCTGACAGTTATTCAAATCCATAATTAGATAAGAAGAGGGTCTATTCAAATCATTTAGTCACTTTGGATCTTTTAAAGAGGTAGAGGTAGACCAGGCTGTTAGGAGAAAATAAACTTTTCAGACTCCTTTCCTCATCTTGATCATAGTTTGACTGCAGGTGGATATCTTGCTATTTCAATCGCCCCCATGATTTTGCCTCTTTGGATGGCAATGCTGTGTAGCATGAAACACGCTACAATGATCTTGGAGACTTTGGTGGGGCTGTATTGTAAGGTCTTGGTTGAAAACCTCCCAAAATAAGCCACCAATATAACCTCAAACTAAGATCTTCACTGAGAGGGGCCAATAATCGAGTAGTAGGTGCCAAAGCATATCAGACGCCCATTCCCCCTAGTATTGGCATGGAGGCCTGAGGCCTACAATGCGCTTGAAGTGTTTTGAGCTCTCCAGATGCGCATGAATGGTGCAGGCAGCCTGTGCACAAACTCACCGAGGCCCTGAGAACAATTTAAATTGTGCGGGGCTCCTTATAATCTGACTTGTTATTGAGCAGCTGTTTCCCAATTTTTAAAATACTGAATTCAAATTCTCAAACTGCCATGGCAGGATTTGAACTTGGGTTCTCTGAATTATTAATCCAGGCCTATGGATTACTGGTCCAAGAAGTTGCAGTACAATTTTTCAAAAATATACACCCCACCCTATCTCCTGGTGAGAGAGAAAGATGGGGCATCAGTACGACTCACATAGATCCTATACCCAGTTTATCTCTAAATGCTACTTACACATCATTTAGGAGCTGCCCAGCAGGAAAATACAAAATTATAATTCATATAATATTAAAAATTTTATGTCTCCATGCATTTCTGGCCAACTTTCCTATTATAAATTCCTATGCTCACATTTATAATGGAAACTACTTATATAAACTTTTCATGGTGTGATTATACCCTTCTCCAGTGGAGGCACTTCAGTGCCACTATAGGTGGGACAATGTAATTACAGAGTGATATGTTTACATAGGCAGTTTCCATTGGACATAAGAATTTATTATGGATATATAAAAATAAGGACAGAATGTAAGATTTAAAATGGCGGCGGTGGGGGGGAGGGGGGTGAATTTTGCCTGCATTACCTGGTCTAATTATTCCCCAGTCTGTACAGTTGGTCTGCCATGAACACCCATGTTCTCCATTGATCTGGCTATGTAGTTCAGCATTGATTCTTGTGGCTGGACACAAAAAGCATTGCAAGAAAAAGTGGGTGACATACAAACTGCATGAATGGTGCTGAAATAGATAAAGGTGACGATCTATTAATATATCCTAGATTTCTTTCAGCTTCATCCTTAGCTATTTTGAAACCATTCATGGAGAACGTATCTCGCCCATTTTTTCTTACTGCATGCAGTACTTTACACTTACCCATATTCAGTTCTTCCATTAGTCTTTTATCGAATTAATTTTGTAAGTCCTTGGCTGCCTCTTGAGATTCGACTGCCCTTCCCCACTGTAGTTTGGAGGATGTGAGTAAATGTTCTTCCTTCTGTAGTCAGACTTATTTATTGACATGCCATACTTAAAGAACTCGCATTTATAAAGCACCTTTCACAACCTCAAGATGTCCCAAAGCGCTTCACAGTCAATGAGGTGTAGTCACTGTTGTAATGCATTGGAAGTGTAGTCACTGTTGTAATGCATGGCACTGGATCTTAATTTTTATCATTAGGGGAACTGCTTTGGTCACTGGGTGAAGCTGTGGGTAAACGTATTCAAAAAGAGCATGTTGATGATGTCACTACACATAGCAACCAGAGCAATTCTTCTCCCTTATGTTTAGTAACAAATTATTTCAAAGACACACATTTTTTTTCAGAGCTTAAGATAGGAAAAAATTACCACCTGCAAAGTCTGAATACTGAAGTGGCTAATTTGATTACAACTCCTTTTAAGTGTATCGTTCTTCAAAGCCAGCACTGAGCCTCAGCAGGCTTTCTTGCCACTTGCCACTTCAGTTGAACAGTTTATATCTGTGTTTTGTATTTTGCAAACTAAATCATGCTTGTTAGATGTGGTGTTGTGATAGCACCAGCTTGTGGGAGACATGATGAAGATAGAAATCAGATTATTCTTTATTACTGAAGTGACAACAAATTTAGCCTTTTAGCAATAACAGATGATAAACTTCACTGCTGCGTTGGAGCACACAGCATTAATTCTGCAAAAAGAAAAGTTTGAGATGCTTTACAAATAAAATGAAAACTAAAATTTGAAAAAAAATCTGTTTAAAACTAACTTTTGTGGATTATGATCTCAAAGAGAGTAAACTACTCAAATATCATGTTTGGGTAAGGATCAGAAAGAATGTTCTTTCCAGAAAAATACTTATGTTGCCATAACAACTAATAATTCCTTGAAGTAATAACAGATAACTGAAGAGTGGAAATATTAAATTTCAGCTGCGATAAACAATTGGCTGCAAAATGTTAAACCAGCCGAAGGCAAGTAAAGTGAACAACTGATCAAATATTTAATTTTGGTTCAAAGAGTAAACGCATTAAACAGATCAGGAAGGTCCCTGTTTGACTCCCTGATTTCTACAGTTATCTGAGTATAGTGGGGTGGCAGTAGAAGTGCTACAGTTGATCTTAGTGCCCGTGAGCGAGAGAGGGGAAAAAATCATCAAGGATTCCCACTCCTGGCCACTATCCAGCAATCCATGCTGGAAGATATATGAGCGAAGGCAGGATGAGACTCGATAGTGATTCCCACCATGACCAACCTGCCAACGCTGATTGCCTAGGCTCGCCCATGAAGAACGGTGATTTAGCAGAGGTACTAGAGGGCTGCCGGTGCTCATGGAGCTTGATCCCAGCATGAGTTACTATCTTGATGAGAGGAGGGAAAGAAATTGTGAGAATTTGTAACGTGTTGGTGCCCTTTGAAAATCACTATCTCCTATCAGACAGATTCTTAGTTTCTGAGACTGACAGATCCTCGGCCTCTTATGGTCAGCTGCCGAGTCTTTTGGAAATGAGAGATCATCTTGTCTGGTTTTAAATTGTCTACTTTTAACGAAATTGACTCTTTCAATAAACATCGAGAAGATGAAATTGTAAATGAACTACATTGCTCACAATGCTAACAGAATCTCCTTTGCAATCGAGTATAACATAATAATGTGTGTATTGAATATGAAAAGGAGTAGGACTGACGTTTTCAGAATTGGAAGAAATTGCTTAAGGTTGAATTACTACTACTTGGTGTATTTGATATACAAAGATTTTATTGTACTGGGCTGTAATTTGATTTTTTAATATTGCATATTATTCTAGAAAATATTGTAAATTAAACCATTCTGTCACAGTCTACTTGGCCTTGGAGAGCACCACCATTCATAAACAAATAATGGAAACCTGATCTGTAGAATCAATTTTCAGACTTATTTTTCATTTTCCCTCCATTAATTTTCTCTCCATTTTTATGCCCCTGCCTCTTTTCTCCTGGAAGTGAAGATTCTTTCTGGTGTACAGTCCCATGGGACGGTTGATCCTCCGGTACCTCACTCAAGTGGGCATTCTTTATGTGTGTGAGCCTGTTCGGTGAGTGTTGGCCAGCTGCTGGATTGCCAGCCCTGACCCTGTTCTCACACGCACAACTGCACATCTCTATCGGGGCTGGTTAGTGGTCGATGGGCTGCTAAAAACTCTTGGAATGTTACTTTTGCCTCGTATTTCAATCATAAAAGGGCCCTCAGTTCTGTAAGCAAATCAGAAGCAGGTCTTACCTATGCATAATGGCAGAATAAATAAGAATGAAAAAGAAAGCAGTGGGTTCCTATCCAGGTTGGAGTAGGATCCCAGCAAAAATAGAAAGATTTGTATTTATATAGCGCCTTTCACAACTTGGTTTTAAAGCCAATGAAGTACTTTTGAAGTGTAGTCACCATTGTAATGTAAGAAATGCAGCAGAAAATTTGTGCACAGCAAACTCCCACAAACAGCAATGTGAGGCTCACCAGATAATCTGCTTTAGTGATGTTGGTTGAGGGATAAATATTAGCAAGGAAGTGTTTTTTCAAAACCCTTTCATAGGGAGGTGGCCTGTTGCTGCAGGACTTTGGTTCATTAGTATTGACCCGGGAATGACTGAAGTACTTATTAGTGCCCATATGGTAAGTTCCTGATTTCACTGGATGCACCATCTTTGCATGTGGCAATGATTCCCAAAGGGGAAGAAAATTAGAGTCTCACTGCAGTCACATCACTTCAGCTTACGTTTTAATGGTTGCTTAAGACCACAATCACCGAAGTGCAAAGAGATTATCTGCTCATAACTATAATCTGAGAGTAGCATTGGGGATCAAATTAAGTGGAAGAAGAAAACTTACAAAGAAAGCTGGAAGATATAAAAACGTTTTTTTTTAAAATGACAACTATAAGAAAGGCAGGTTGCATTTGTGGGCTGTTCACATTAAGATTATCAAATTTGCAAATCTCTAAGATTTATATATCAAAAATGGAGTTGGGAGCAGGGGAGGTTTTTTATGTTGAAAATGTGTGTGTTTTTTGGCGGGGGGAAGGGAGTGGGGGAATTGTATTTAGTTTGAAAATAGTTTGATGATGATATTGCAAAGGATGTACAGAAACTACTGACTGAGTTTGGGAATTCTGTTTAGATTCAGCCTGAGAGGAAATTATGCAGTTATTGCACTTTGTGAAAAAAAAATGGTGATAAGAAATCAATTGAAATTGAGACTCTTAAGCTATTCTAAATATTTTTGTTTTTAAACCAGGATAATCTTGGTTAAACTGGAGGATCTGATCGTTTTATGTAAAAGTCAGTGCCCCCATAAGTTATATAAAATGCTCACCAAGAACATACATCTGGATTTGTATCTCATTAGCATTAGAAATTGTATCTGTTTTCACCCAAAGCTACAATAATTTTACAATTGTCCTCGGGGAGTGAAAAATCAAGGTTTTCAATTCCTATTAGATAATGGCTAATGAAGATGCTTTTGACAAAGGCTTTACACAGCTTGTTAAAGCTGTTGTTACTGGTCAACTGCAGGAGCTTTGTGAGAGTTGTTGAAGAGAGCTTTTTCCAGGTAGACTAGAAGCAAATAAATTGTGTGTATGTTGGAATCAAGGAGCAGAGGCTTGATGCACATGGACAATGCTGAAGCAGGAAGTAGTGTTCCTGTAGATATGCTCGAGGAAGATGGCTTTTCCATTGAGGATAATCATGTGTAGCATTTGAGAAGACTTCGTCAGATGGGGCCTGGTGAAAGTGTCCATGTTACAAAGTCACAGGAAGTCACCTAAAAAGTACAGCTTTTAAAAAAAATTATACTGTGCAGTTTGATTTTGAACAAAGGGTTTCTTTGGGTTTCTGTGATCTGAATAGTTTTGTTATTTATTTTTTGTTTCATTGTTGAGCGTTTGGCAATAGCTAGGAACGGAAGTGGCTTTGCTCCCAGCAATGCTTTGTAAGTGTGTTATTATTTTACAAAACTGACAAGTGTATAATATGCCAGGCTGCCACTGACACTACGTGCTTAACAGCCTTAGGCACCTGCACATGTGCATATTTTCCAAATTTGTTTTCTGACTGCCAGCATCCAGCCTCCACAATTATCGGAGTAAAAGCTTGGGTTGTTAAACAGACATCTCCCTCTGACTTACAACTAACCTTCCACTCAGCTCACTGTCTATTTAACAACAGGTTTAAGAGTTTGGTCTTTCTGCAGTTCTGCTTGTCCTCCAGCCTAGCTTGCTTTCTCCGACAGGACACAGTCAGTTGATTTTAACAGTCTGATATTTCTCCAGTTACGCGTGTCCTCAGGCTTGGTTCAGCTGTCCCTGACAGGACACAGTCAGTTGATTTTTAGATAGGGCATTAGTTTGTCAATTGGTCGTAGCTGATTGAAATGCTGAGGCCATCTGAGGTGGAGTATGACAGATGGCTGTGTTGCCCTCCCAAAGTTCACCGCAGTAGCCGTGGATTCTCTGGAGATTACACCATGGTCACATAATAATATCAAAGCAGCTATAGTTTATTTTTATAAAGATCAGTGCCTGAATGTGACATTGTTGTAATCTGGACAGACCACATAGGCTACTGTAGTAAAAATGTATTCTACGGGAAAGGTTAGTGGGAGGACATTCCAGTACATGTCCAGCCTCCGTGAACATTAGTCCGATATTATGTTGTTGGCTTCAATATGTGAGTGCATCAAATATGGTCATTTGCTTTGACTTCCCTAAATCTGCATCTTTCCTTTGCGATGGTTTCAAAATGGTCACTGGGCTTTCAAGGAGATGTAATTTTATCCAGAAGTAAGCTAATCTCTCGACTCCCTTACCTTAACAATAATAACAACAACTTGCATTTACATAGCGCCTTTAACATCGTAAAATGTCCCAAGGCGCTTCACAGGAGTGATTAGCAAACAAAATTTGATACCAAGCCACATATGGAGATATTAGGACAGGTGACCAAAAGTTTGGTCAAAGAGGTAGGTATTTTTTAATTCATTTATGGGATGTGGGCAACGCTGGCAAGGCCAGCATTTATTGCCCATCCCTAATTGCCCTTGAGAAGGTGGTGGTGAGCCGCCGCCTTGAACCGCTGCACTCCGTGTGGTGAAGGTTCTCCCATAGTGCTGCTAGGTAGGGAGTGCCAGGATTTTGACCCAGCGACGATGAAGGAACAGCGATATATTTCCAAGTTGGGATGGTGTGTGACTTGGAGGGGAACATGCAGGTGGTGTTGTTCCCATGTGCCTGCTGCCCTTGTCCTTCTAGGTGGTAGAGGTTGTGGTTTTGGGAGGTGCTGTCGAAGAAGCCTTGGCGAGTTGCTGCAGTGCATCCTGTGGATGGTACACACTGCAGCCACAATGCGCCGATGGTGAAGGGAATTAATGTTTAGGGTGGTGGATGGGGTACCAATCATGCAGGCTGCTTTGTCCTGGATGGCATCGAGCTTCTTGAGTGTTGTTGGAGCTGCACTCATCCAGGCAAGTGGAGAGTATTCCATCACACTCCTGACTTGTGCCTTGAAATGGTGGAAAGGCTTTGATGAGTCAGGAGGTGAGTCACTCGCCCCAGAATACCCAGCCTCTGACCTGCTCTTGTAGCCACAGTATTTATGTGGCTGGTCCAGTTAAGTTTCTGGTCAATGGTGACCCCCAGGATGTTGATGGTGGGGGATTTGGCGATGGTAATGCCGTTGAATGTCAAGGGGAGGTGGTTAGACTCTCTCTTGTTGGAGATGGTCATTGCCTGGCACTTGTCTGGCGTGAATCTTACTTGCCACTTATCAGCCCAAGCCTGGATGTTGTCAAGGTCTTGCTGCATGCGGGCACGGACTGCTTCATTATCTGAGGGGTTGCATGGAACTGAACACTGTGCAATCATCAGCGTACATCCCCATTTCTGACCTTATGATGGAGGGAAGGTCATTGATGAAGTAGCTGAAGGTGGTTGGGTCAAGGACACAGGAGGAGAGAGAGGCAGAAAGGTTTAGGGAGGGAATTCCAGAGCTTAGGGCCTAGGTAGCTTTTATTCGTTCATGGGATGTGGGCGTCGCTGGCAAGGCCAGCATTTATTGCCATCCCTAATTGCCCTTGAGAAGGTGGTGGTGAGCCGCCTTCTTGAACCGCTGCAGTTCGTGTGGTGAAGGTTCTCCCACAGTGCTGTTAGGTAGGGAGTTCCAGAATTTTGACCCAGCTACGATGAAGCTGAAGGCATGGCTACCAATGGTGGAGCAATGAAAGTCGGGGATGCGCAAAAGGCCAGAACTGGAGGAGCGCAGAAATCTCAGAGGGTTGTAGGGCTGGAGGAGGCTACAGAGATAGGGAGATATTACACTTATCTGCTTGTTGGTCTTAAACTTCTGGCTGTACTGGACCTACCTCACCGTGTACTTGTCCTAAATTTGGAATTATGGTTAGCATTTATCTTGCCGAGCAATTTGAAAAGGCAGTACAGACCATCTGTTATTGATTTGATTACAGTGAGACTAACAGAAGACATGTTTCTCTCTTTTTACAATTCTGCTGCCCTGCAGCATGCAGGTATGGAGAGTACTAACAAATCTTGTTCTCACTAAAACAAGTGTAGTGGGTTTTATGGGATCACAGAAATGGGAGGGGATGAATTCTGTGATTCTTATACACCAGACCAGACAGTGTGTGTGATATTGTTTGTTTTCTTTACCTTTATCTCTCATGCCTCTTACAATATTAGTCCCATTTTCAGTTATGATCAGATTTGCTAATATGTTCTTGGTGTAAGTCCAATCACCCAACATCACCTGTTGGCAGTGGAATACTAGCTACAAGCTACAATGACAATGTTAAACTCCAATGCTGCTATGCCACATATAGGATATGTGGAGAGAGAAAGGTAAGGTTAACGTTTCAGGTCGATGCCATAAGAACATAAGAACATAAGAAATAGGAGCAGGAGTAGGCCATAAGGCCCCTCGAGCGTGCTCCGCCATTCAATCAGATCATGGCTGATCTTCGACCTCAACATCACTGACCTCAACGCCACCAACAAATGACCTATCGTCAGAATTCTAAATACAATGCTGCCATCCCACATATCATGTATGGTCAAACTCACCAGCTTTCCGTCATCCCTTTCATAACTACGCAGACTTGTCTTCGGGTACCTTGGAAACAATTCAAACTCTCACATCTAAGCTGAGAAAAATGATTTGCGCAATTGCAAAAGATTTAAGAGATGCTTAAACCATTATCCTTGTCCGGCTGAGTAGCAATGTTAAAGTCACTGTCCTCTCTGAGACCCGATTTCAAATGTAGTCCAGATTGATGGGATGAAAATCTTCTCTTTCTACTAAATACAATTTGAGCTGAAATTGGTTATCTTGTTCAAAGAGGCCACGTGACTGGGAATAGGAAGACATTACACTAAAGTAGTAGAGGTTGCTTTTAAAGGTTGGGGGGTTAGTATGAGTGCTTTAAGCATTCATATAAGAATAGCACCACTTGGAAAATGTACCCTTGTGTTTCATTCCCTAGCACAGACATCCCTTACATTGAGCGCACATCAAAAATAAAACAAAGTAACTAAAACATCATAACTACTGTCTAGGGATATCATTTCTTCAATTAACAAAGTACTTTTTGTCCACAGCAAGATAGTGATACTGAAATGGGTTTTAGTTCTCAGATGACACTACCCTATGTGATGTGAGTGCACAAAGCCTTAATATGTTTGTATGAAATTCCTTTAGTAGCTATTTTAATGGCGATGTTAACTCATTTAAAATAACCAGGTTAGCAAATCCATTAAAATAGCAGAAAGAGAAACTCATGTGAACGTGTTAAGCATGTTTGCATTAGATTTTAATGGTGATGCTAACTTATGACTTTTATATGGATTAATACCTCTGTTAAAATTGCTCACGTGATTTCACGCGATAGGACTCTGTACATTGTAATTTCTTTTGTTTTGTTGGAAGCATATTAATCAGTTTGGAAGTGTTGCAAATGATGTATTCAAAGCACATAAGTGACGAGAAGAAGAAAAAGCTGCATCATCCTCTGCACCTACACTTCCTACAGCTCTAATGGCACTTGTATTCGGGGTGTCCAAACTCTGTAAGCTATATATGGTTCCGTAGTCCTGGTAACCTGGCCCTTGAAACCCTGGTAATTCTGTCCTTTTTGTGCTTATTTGCTACTCACTGGTTTGTCCTGTTTGTATCTTGAGAGTCTGGAGGTCTGAAAAGGGCTGTTTCTAATGCTGTTGCCTCACTGGTGAAGAAATCCTAAATCTTGACAGCAAAGTCTGTTAGTATCAGCAACTTGAGATATCTATAATTAATAGGAACATGGATTTAAATTTATATTTGGTTCCCGAGGCTCCTATGTAGCCCACGAAGACAAAAATGACTAAAGGATTTAAATCCTCACATCAAGGAAAGGGGAGATAATCATGGTGCATGGCACTCATGATATGGATGATCCTATAAAAGCCATTACACTTATTTTAGTGAGAACAAGATTTGTTAGTACTCTCCACACCTGTATGCTGCAGGGCAATAGAATTGTAGAAAGAGAGAAACATATCTTCTGCTAGTCTCACTGCATCCTGATTTATATCATGAATGCCAAGCCCATGTTCATCTCCCTTTTCCTTCGTGTAAGGATTTAAATCCTTTGGTCGTTTGAAAGACTCCATTAATGTTTCCACAAGTTCCTTTTTTTGCCCTCATTGATGACAAATGTGAGATGTATGCAGACTGTCATTTCTTTGTTCAGATGAATTGCAAAATATTTCCAGAAAACAAATGTTGCTTCTGTTAGGATTTTAGTGCTAGGATTAAACCTTTCATTTAAAGGTCTGAAAACATTAATTATCCAATCCTCTCTGTTTTCTGTCCTTTGATCAACTTCCCTTTCATCAACAAGCCTCCTATGTGGAATCTTTGAAAATCCATATACACATCATTTTGCTGTTATAAAAATGTCATAAAACTCCACTACATTTGTCAAATGTTACTGACCATTTATAAATCCATGCTAGCTGGCCTTATCTAACCCATGTCCTTCTAGGTTTCAAGGTAGGAGCTTCCTGCCTATAGATTGGACCCCTTGTAAATATATGACAAACACAAAGGACTCGATTTTAAAAGTAAAAAACAGGTGGGTTGGGGGTGGGGGGCATTGAAAATTGCCACCATTTCAGACCTGCCCCCAACCCGCCCATTTTCAGTTTTCACACGGGAGCGACAAGGGGCGGGCGACCAACCCGGTCCCAGGAGGTGGGTCGGGCCTTAAAAGCTTTCAAGGAGGCTTCAGGCCTCCATTTTTCACTAATTCCCGATTTCAATCCTGGGAGGGGCCGGGATTCCCAGGCCTTCTGTTTTATGCCTCGTAAAAAGAGGCGAGAAAGCCTGAGACTAACAGGTAGGTGCCTAGAAAGGCACATCTTGTGGGCCCAGAGGAGCAGGAGTGCTTCCCCCAGGCCCAACAAGCCTACCTGCACCAATCCACCCACCACAGCTGATCGCGGACCCCCCCCACCCCCGTTCGCGGACCCCCGACCCCCCGATCGCAGACCCCAACCCGACCCCAATCCTCTCCCTCCGACCCCAGATCCCCCGACCCCGATCCTCCCCCTCCGACTGCCGACCCCGATCCTCTGACCCCGATCCCGAGTTTCAATTTTATCCTGCATTATGGTTCTAGAAGCTTACCCACTACCACTGAGATAAAAAGGGCCAGGTACAGAATAAAGCTTCCTCTTGCTCTGCACCAACAATATCTTAAGTCTCAGAAAAGAACTCCCTACTTGAACAATGTGACATTTCTATTATCCAGATCAATTAGCCTCATGACATCTCCAAGAGCGATTGCCAATTTGGTGCCAATTGGTGCTGAAATATGAGTGCTTTTGGTGTGGATTGATGCCACAAGGAACTGGGCTAAAGCTGCCAAAATCTATTCCTTTTAGGACTCTAAAAGCTAAGAGAGAGAGAGAGCGAGAGAGAAAAGGGAGCCTTACATCTCAACAGTCTGGACTGGTTTTGAGTCCAAGTTCCAGAGGTAAAAGGATGAAGTGGTGGTTATATACTCTGCTTACCAGACCCAGAAGAATAATGTCCGAACTATTATGCTTCCCCTTTCCCTAGAATCATCTTTTATTTAAAACATAGCCAGAAATGACTGCTAACGATGTTGTCAATACGAATGGCACTTGCACCACATTCCAGGTTTCTGCTATTTTAGCGGAAGCATTAAAGCATTAATTTTAATTGTGTTCGTGCCTTCATTTAAATAGTGGGGAGAGTAATTTCCACATCACGGTGTTAAGCCTTCATGTGACAGTAACTTCTGATTCAAACCAGCAAAAAAGTAAAGATTCAAAAAAATCCCTATAGCATGAGCATTGACAAAAGACGATTTTTAAAAACTGGATGCAGCACTTAAAATGCTTTTAGTGTCGAGGGCTCTATTAAATGTTTTGTAAAATTCTGTTGTAACATGTCTGTCTCCCACTCAGGCTTCCTTCCAAATTGCAGACCAGACCTATCAAGTCTTACTTAATTAGAATGAGACTCATTCATTTTGATTTAAAAACAGAACCTATTTTGATGCACATCACTCCAGAAATAAACACAGCTTCGTTCACGTAAATGGGTTTGCAATTGGTCTTGCTGTTGTTGATCATAAATTTCCCTTCTACAATTTCCCTGACATTGACAGCTCTGTTCCAGGTATTGGGGAGAATGGGAGAGAGGAAGTGGGGGGAAAGAATGAGAGAGAGGGAGAGTGGGGGAAGAATTGGAGACAGAGAGAAAAATGGGAGAGATGGAGGAAAATTACAGAACCCTTTCTTCAGAACTTTCAACAGAACCCTAAATTAAAAATTGACCTTGCTGCAGGTCCAAAGATGTTGCTAGCAGCTCCATTCAGGTTCTCCAATTGTGGTGTCAGTCCCACCTCAATAACATAAAATTTTAAAGTTGCCCGGTCCAGGTAGGAGCTTCCTGCCTATAGATTGGACCCCTTGTAAATATATGACAAACACAAAGGGCTCGATTTTAAAGTAAAAAACAGGTGGGTTGGGGGTGGGGGGCATTGAAAATTGCCACCATTTCAGACCTGCCCCCAACCCGCCCATTTCCAGTTTTTACAGGGGCGTGACAAGGGACGGGCGACCAACCTGCTCCCAGGAGGCGGGTCAGGCCTTAAAAGCTTTCAAGGAGGCTTCAGGCCTCCATTTTTCACTAATTCCCGATTTCAACCCTGGGAGGGGCCAGGATTCCCAGGCCTTCTGTTTTATGCCTCGTGAAAGGAGGCGAGAAGGCCTGAGACTAACAGGTAGGTGCCTAGAAAGGCACAGCTTGTGGGCCCAGAGGTGCAGGAGTGCTTCCCCCAGGCCCAACAAGTCTACCTGCACCAATACCCACCCCAGCTGATCACAGAGCCCCCCCCCCGCCGATCGCAGACCCCCGACCCAACCCCAATCCTCTCCCTCCGACCCCCCGATCCCCCGACCCTGATCCTCCCCCTCCGACCCCGATCCCCCGATCCACCCCTTCTGACTGCCGACCCCGATCCTCTGACCCCGACCCCGATCGTCCGACCATGATCCTCCCCCTCCGACCCCGACCCCAATACTCCAACCCTCGACCCTCCCTGTACACAATCACGGACCCCTGCGATAACCCCCAATCCCGCCTCCCCGTGCCTGACTGACTCTCTATCTCATCCCCCATCCCCCATGACTCGTTGCCACACAACACGTTGGATGGTGTCCTCAGTGCGAAGACGGGACTTTGTCTCCACGAGGACTGTGCAGTGGTTACTCCTACCAATACTGTCATGGACAGATGCATTTGCGACAGGTAGATTGGTGAGGACGAGGTCAAGTAAGTTTTTCCCTCGTGTTGGTTCACTCACCACCTGCTGCAGGCATAGTTTGGCAGCTATGTCCTTCAGGACTCGGCCAGCTCGGTCCATAGCGGTGCTACCGAGCCACCCTTGGTGATGGACATTGAAGTCCCCCACCCACCTGTGCCCCTTGCCCACCCATGTCCCTTGCCCACCCATGCCGCCACGTACCCCTCCCCCATCCATGCAAACAAAGACTTACCTGCAGACTTACCTGAAGACGTCCTCTCCCTGGTCTCCTGTTCGACTGAGACCAGCCTGTCAATCAGCCGGTCAGTCAAAATCATAAGGACGTCCCGGAAACCCGAACTAATGGGTTTCCCGTCCTTAAATTGATCTCCCCAGCTCCGTTTTAAAATCACCCCAAAGAGGCAGAAACCTAAGGGTACCGATTTCTACTCCAAATTCCTCATCCAAATCCCCCATAAACTGTCGATGGGATGAGGAAAATTGGTCCCACTGCATTTATTATATCATATGTGCTTTATCAAGTCATTTTGGTATCAGCTGATGGGTTTTCTTCCAAACAGTATTCAGCTCACATAGAAGGAGCTATGTTCATCTTGTTTAGAAGTGAAAACCATGTCAGAGTATTGTATCATGTGAATATTTTATACGCTCATTTAGGAAAATATCTCTAAAAGCACTGAGGACTGGTTTGAAAATCAGAGGGTTTTTTTCCAGTCCTGGTGCTAAAGTAGCAGAACCTTAGTGCAGTAGGCAGAATTTGCGCTGGAACTACCTTGCAGAATTTCTTGAGGCCTGTCTCATTAGTTATTCATAGTGACTTTCTGGTTTGGTTAGGGCCTGCCTGTGGGAATTTATTGTTAGCAAGGAGGTGGAGCACAGGAAATTGCATGTAGCTGCAGCTTTTAAAGGGCTGCTGTGCTGTTACTGGGCACACAATAAAATGTCTGGAGAAAGTCAAAGATTACTTCCATTTTCTGAAGCATGTTTGGAGGTTCTTGCGGAAAACCACTTGGAGGAAGCACTGAGGGTAGCAAGCGCACAGAATGTACTCTGGGTGGGGGACTTCAATGTCCATCACCAAGGGTGGCTCGGTAGCACCACTACTGACCGAGCTGGCCGAGTCCTGAAGGACATAGCTGCCAGACTGGGCCTGCAGCAGGTGGTGAGCGAACCAACACGAGGGAAAAACTTACTTGACCTCGTCCTCACCAATCTACTTGTTGCAAATGCATCTGTCCATGACAGTATTGGTGGGAGTGACCACCGCACAGTCCTCGTGGAGACGAAGTCCCGTCTTCGCACTGAGGACACCATCCAACGTGTTGTGTGGCACTATGCTAAATGGGATAGATTCAGAACAGATCAAGCAGCTCAAAACTGGGCACCCATGAGGCACTGTGGGCTATCAGCAGTTGCAGAATTGTATTTCAGCACAATCTGTAACCTCATGGCCCGGCATACTCCTCACTCTACCATTACCAACAAGCCAGGGGATCAAACCTGGTTCAATGAGGAGTGTAGAAGAGCATGCCAGGAGCAGCACCAGGAGTATCTAAAAATGAGGGGCCAACCTGGTGAAGCTACAACACAGGACTACATGCATGCTAAACAGCGGAAGCAACATGCTACAGACAGAGCCAAGCGATTCCACAACCAACGGATCAGATCAAAGCTCTGCAGTTCTGCCACATCCAGTTGTGAATGGTAGTGGACAATTAAACAACTATCGGGAGGAGGAGGCTCTGCAAACATCCCCATCCTCAATGATGGTGGAATCCAGCACGTGAGTGCAAAAGACAAGGCTGAAGCGTTTGCAACCATCTTCAGGCAGAAATGCCGAGTGAATGATCCATCTCGGCCTCCTCCCAATATCCCCACCGTCACAGAAGCCAGTCATCAGCCAATTCGATTCACTCCACATGATATCAAGAAACGGCTGAGTGCACTGGATACAGCAAAGGCTATGGGCCCCGACAACATCTCGGCTGTAGTGCTGAAGACTTGTGCTCCAAAACTAGATGCACCTCTAGCCAAACTGTTCCAGTACAGCTACAACACTGGCATCTACCCGACAATGTGGAAAATTGCCCAGGTATGTCCTGTCCACAAAAAGCAGGACAAATCCAATCCGGCCAATTACCGCCCCATCAATCTACTCTCAATCATCAGCAAAGTGATGGAAGGTGCTATCAAGCGACACTTACTCACCAATAACCTGCTCACCAATGCGCAGTTTGGTTTCCGCCAGGCCCACTCCGCTCCAGACCTCATTACAGCGTTGGTCCAAACATGGACAAAAGAGTTGAATTCCAGAGGTGAGGTGAGAGTGACTGCCCTTGACATCAAGGCAGCATTTGACCGAGTGTGGCACCAAGGAGCCCTAGTAAAATTGAAGTCAATGGGAATCAGGGGGAAAACTCTCCAGTGGCTGGAGTCATACCTGGCACAAAGGAAGATGGTAGTGGTTGTTGGAGGCCAATCATCTCAGCCCCAGAACATTGCTGCAGGAGTTCCTCAAGGCAGTATCCTAGGCCCAACCATCTTCAGCTGCTTCATCAATGACCTTTCCTCCATCATAAGGTCAGAGATGGCGATGTTCGCTGATGATTGCACAGTGTTCAGTTCCATTCACAACCCCTCAGATAATGAAGCAGTCCGTGCCCGGATGCAGCAAGACCTGGACAACATCTAGGCTTGGGCTGATAAGTGGGCAAGTAATATTTGTGCCAGACAAGTGCCGGGCAATGACTATCTGCAACAAGTGAGAGTCTAACCACCTCCCCTTGACATTCAACAGCATTACCATCGCCGAATCCCCCACCATCAACATCCTGGGGGTCACTATTGACCAGAAACTTAACTGGACCAGCCATATAAATACTGTGGCTACAAGAGTAGGTCAGAGGCGGGGTATTCTGCAGTGAGTGACTCACTCCTGACTCCTCAAAGCCTTTCCACCATCTACAAGGCACAAGTCAGGAGTGTGATGGAATACTCTCCACTTGCCTGGATGAGTGCAGCTCCAACAACACTCAAGAAGCTGGACACCATCCAGGACAAAGCAGCCTGCTTGATTGGTACCCCATCCACCAACCTGAACATTCACTCCCTTCACCACCGGCGCACTGTGGCTGCAGTGTGTACCATCCACAGGGTGCACTGCAGCAACTCGCTAAGGATTCTTCGACAGCACCTCCCAAACCCGCGACCTCTATCACCTAGAAGGACAAGGGCAGCATGCATATGGGAACAACACCACCTGCACATTCCCCTCCAAGTCACACACTATCCTGACTTGGAAATATATCGTTGTTCCTTCATCGTCGCTGGGTCAAAATCCTGGAACTCCCTACCTAACAGCACTTTGGGAGAACCTTCACCACACGGACTGCAGCGGTTCAAGAAGGTGGCTCACCACCACCTTCTCAAGGGCAATTAGGGATGGGCAATAAATGTTGGCCTCGCCAGCAACACCCACATCCCGTGAACGAATAAAAAAAAAGGTGTAGCAAAGGAGGATTGACTTCTTTTGCATGCCAGGGCACCTTTCTCACAAAATAAATATCCAGGTTTCTTGGCAGGAGGTGGGCCAATGCAGTATCAATCATCCAGAGGGCCAGGGGGTAATTGAGAAAAAAGAATTCCAGCGTTAGGAAGCCTGTTAAGGTGTGGCTAGCTCGCATCATACTGTACGAAGTCAAGAAAAGTATGCAGGCTACTAACAGTTTGTTCTTGCCCTATTACATCCTGACTGAAGATGAATGCAACGCCCATTGAAAACAGCTCTTTCCAAGCTTTATATGCATGCCCATACTTCAGCAAGGCTTACTTTATTGCTGACTCTTAAAATTGGAACTGTTGTCATATGACCACAAAGCAAGCTTATCATATAAATTAGCTGCTGAAAAGGAGTTCTGGGATTTAAAGTTATCCTTAAGCACCTGAAATAGCAACAAGTTAACAAGACTTATAAAATTATTGTAAATTTAATGATATTACTGCCTAGGAAAGGACTGGCCTTTTACTGTACATTGCGACATGTACTACAAAATAGCACCATTTATCATTTTCTGTGCTAAAGGTGAATGCTATCAGTGATAGTTACTTACATCATAGATACATTTAAGGTGAATCTAGAAAAGTACACTAAGCCGAAAGGAATAGAAGGATATGCTGATAGGGTGAGATGAAGTAGGGTGGGAGGAGACTCCTGTGGAGTATAAACACCGGCATAGACCAGTTGGGCCGAATGGCCTGTTTTGATGCTGTAATTTCTATGTAATTCTATGTAACTAAGCTACACAATGCATATTCATTTATTTGGGATTTAGGGTGGCCACTTGGTTGTCACTCGTCAATCTGCATCTCCCCATTGCTTGAGGGAAAAAGTGGAACAGAAAGATAGGATTCAAAACAGAGCCAGAAGAACAACTCCTTGTTGTAGACCCCACCCCTTGACATGGAAGGGATGGTCCATGGTGAAGCTGAAGGCCTCCCCAAAACTCAAGGCCAGTATAATTCCTTTCTTGTTATTCTTCCTTTACTCACTCACTCATTCACCTGCATAAGTTGCAGCAAATCACCAAGACACCTTGAACTATGTAAGTTGTTTCAAGTGGCTCTCTTCAGCCACCTTTTCTTTTGCTACTGTAGGCATCCCTGAAGAATAACCCAATGCTACCCATGAAACCAGCACTTCACAGCACTCAGTGCCACTCACACCATCCATAGGGAGCACAAGCACAGGTACCTCCGTTTGAGGGATTTAGGTACTCGGTTTGAGGTAGATGCACTGGGTGAATCAAAGAGTCTGAGTGATCTGGTGGAGGTAGAGTAGGAGCAGAAACTTGCTAGCTGGAGGAACAGCTTATGTCCTGCCTCAGCTGCAGAGCTCTGAGATTTGGATCGAACAGGATCTGCATTTGAAGAAAAGCTACCTGAGCAACAACATCTTCTGTGGTCATTAGAGAACGTGACAAGCATCCAGAAAGGTCTGAAAGCAAGTGTGGAGGCGACTGATACTGTCAGATGTGAAGTCATGAATGACATATGTCAGAACTGCAGTCCACTTTGGAATATGTGGTAATTCCATGGAGATCTGCAGTGGCAGCCCCAGCGACAGAGGCTCTAAACCCTTTTTGTGCGCAGGCATCTGTAGAGCCACGTGGATGCCATCAATCATGACTTTGGGGAAACATGCTATCTGAAAATACATTGTACAACCCTCTCATTCTGTTCCTGATTGCATATGGGGAAGGTGATGAGTTTGTTTACCCTGACATCAGTCACCTGCTTGATATATCTGTGAACTACGGATTGACTGATAGTGCTGATGTCCCCTGTGGCAGCTTGGAATGAACCAGATGCATAAAAGTTTAGGACTGTGGTAAGCTTGACAGACAGCAGCAGAGCTGTCCCTGTGGTGGAGTTTGGGTGGATGTTAGATTCTAGGTGACGGTACGACTTTGCCAATGTTTTCCTGGTGTACCAGAACCTGTGAAGGCAGCTTTCTTCTCACATTCTAAGATAGGAATGCTCTGTCTATAGACGCGACTTTGTAGGCAAGGGCAGTCTGCCTATCATCCAATCTGCTTCACATACTTCCTTTCATTTCTTCTTCATTCAAAAAAATAGAGAATCGCCCATTTTCAAAATTGCAGGAACTAAATATCTGGGTATGGACCTCAAAAAGATAATCTGTCAGAAAATAGCACAAAGCTAAAGTTAAATTTAACTTTCAGATATTCTTCTCAAAACAGTGCAGGTACCCCTATAAATACTGACTTCATTTCAGTCCAGAATATGCCTGCCTCCTTTGCTCAAGGGTACTTGTGTAGGTGCTAATATGCATCCAATTAAAGTTATATTTCCATCTTAAAGTGAAGCTTTAGCCTAATTTTGGTGCGAGCTCTTTAGATCCAACTTAAGGCTTGAATAGATGTTCACATGTGGCGCAGAATGGCAGGCATCTGGCGAGATTGATCACTGCCCAATTTTCTACACTATCATTTACCTTAATCGATGGGCGGTCTTTGTGGAGCGTTATTGAGAAACATGAAATACTTCACAATATCAACCTCTGAGACATACAGTAGGTCATATCTCCCCACACAATTCCTTTTCAAATGAAATGGGCCCCTTGAAGTCATAAATATAAAAATGACAACTTCAAGCAAGTCTGGAGATGGAAGGCAGAGTTGTGGGTATGTAAAATATACTTCCAGCTAAAGCAGTTGATGCTGTGCTAATTAACACTTTTTTGAGAGTTGAATGAATATTTGGTTAGGTACTGGGTTGAAGGTTATAAGAATCAGTACAGTTAGAGATGATTCAATGCTAAAATGAGTATAATGGCTCCTATGTGCCTAGAACCATGGACATGTCATGTGAGGCAAAGAATGGATGACTAGTGTAGATAGTGAGGTTAACAGCTTATGCTGGAGTCTTGCTTGATTTATCTTTCAGGAATTATTCAGAACCTTTCATCCAGAGATTAAAAGTAATCTTTGAAAAAGAGCAGATGGTCTTTTCTTATTATTTCTTAGGCTTTTAAAACTTAAAGTTGATGCTCTTCTCCTTAATGACCCCATAATAATTTCCCACATTGACTGCTTATTCTCAAAGGTTTCAGTATCCATCTTAACTCACCCTTTCCTTGCTCCATTGACTTCTGTACCCTCTTCAGTTCCCTAAACCTCCCTGCAGATCAAATCCCTTACCCACATGTATGGCCATCCCTTAGCCTCGTTATGACACAGTGCCTTGAAACCTCTTCATCACTGATTGTGTATTTGACCACTTTCTCATCTCCTCCTTTACGTAGTCCTCTGACAGCCCAAAGCCCCTCCACTTTCACTTGCCACCCTTGAAAAAAGTTACCCTCCTCAACCTTCACACTTGCCCTCCTCTCAAACTCTAACTTTCCCCTTCTGCCTCTCTCTATCATTACCCCCCCTTGTCCCCTTTAGATCTTGAATGATAATTCCATCCCTATTGGTTCCATGGGCTAAAATCTGTGGTCCATACTTGACATGTGACTGGCCTGACAGGACAAGATTTATGATCTGCCCCTATCTCTGGCTAAACCCACCCATGACTCCAAAGTTATTTTGGAGAGTAGAATCAATTCCAAACTCCTGTTCTCTCCTACTAAACATCTCCTCCATCCACTCGCCTCTGCTCTCGCCATCTTCTCTGCATATTCTAAATGCGCGGAACTTATGGACATCTGTGTCCAAAACTGAGGCTGTCTGCAATAGTATTTGTCTCTGTCCCCCTCCTATCCTCTCAATTCTGAAGCCTTGTTATTTCCTCTTCCAAAGTGTACCCCCACCCAACCCTTGTTCCGTAGCCCGAGTCTCTCTTTCCCTCACTAAACTCATCTTGTCCATGAAATCCATCTCCTGTTGCCTTGGCCAACTTCCTTCTTGGCTCCTAATCAGCCTATTTCCCCTTACTTACCAACATCACCAACTTATCACTAACCTGCAACTCTATTCCTACTTCCTTCAAAACAACCATCATCATCTCCCTCCTCAAAAACTCACCTTAAACCTCTCCCATTACCACCCTATCTCAAATATTCCCACTGTGCCCGTGCCCTCTGGGACTCCTTTTGAAAATTCCACTGCCTTGCCTTCTCCCTTCCTGCTTTCAAAAGAATTGTCTTCAATTCCAAATTTCAGCCTCCCCCCTAACTCCATACTACATGTTCTTTCATTCTGGCTCAGTGTTGTCTTCTTCTCTTTATAAAGCACTCTGAGACACCTCTCTAATGTAGGTCTACTATATACATGTACGTTGTTGTTGCTCCTCTGCAATCCTGCTATAATTTCTCACATCACCCAATGTAGCTGCCAAATTTTCACTGCAAAAACAATACGTTTAATAATAGGGAAGCTGAAAGCGTAACAATGCAACAAAAAAATAACATTTCATGTACATTGCAGTTTCTTACTTTGATCTCTGAGGAGGTCCACGCACTTAAATTGCTCATGCATTTCCTATGGCTTTTTTTTACTGCACACATGCGTGGGCTGTACTGTGACTGCTGGCTAAGCCCAAGAGGTAAAGAGAAGTCCGTTGGAGTTATGAGGAGAGACGTTTGACTCAGGCACAGAAGTAGAATATAAACAGAGACTAAATTGCAAGGGAGAATTGGAAAGCAGTGGTTTAGATTATTTTCAGGAGCCTGTTGTCAAATTGGTAAATGTCAGGTGATTGAGGTTTCACCATTTCTAAATGGCTTTGAGCTTTTTTAATGTATGTTATATACTCGATCGAGAAAGAGAGTTAGAAAGTATGCTGTTTAGAAATAACATACAAGATTGTAAGTATTTCCAATGTGAATGCATCCTGCATACAGAGTAACACATACAAATGAATATAACCTGATGCCTGTCCAATGTGACACAATTGCGGCCACTTTCTTTCAATCCCTACGTCACCAATCTATCTATTTTTTATTAAAAATTTACATCTCTGTGCACTTCCTGACTACCAAACCTTGCTTCCTGTTGTCACTGTTTTTGTCACGTTTTTGGGCCCGATGTTAGCAGGGCTGCGGGTTCTCGGCGGGGGGGGGCTATCGGGCGCGTGGGTAACGCGCCTGGTGAAATTAGTCAGCTTCCCGCGCGATTGTAGCATCCAATCCACTAATTGGATCCACTTACCTGCTCCTCCGAGTTCCCCACTGTTGATCTGCGCGTTGGGCCAGCTGCTCATGCGCAGTACGATCTGTCAGCTGGAGGCACTCTATTTAAAGGGGCAGTCCTCCACTGACAGATGCTGCAACAAATAGCAAAAATTACAGCATAGAGCAGCCCAGGGGGAAGGCTGCTCCCAGTTTAATGATGCCTCACTCCAGGTATCAATACATGGGGTGAGGAGGAGGGGGAGGACAGAGATCTTCCTCCCGGCGGGCGGGAGGAAGCGGCCTGCCTCTGCCACCAGGAAGGCCTGGCTCGAGGTGGCAGAGGAGGTCACCAGCGCAACCAACATATCGCCCACCTGCATACAGTGCAGGAGGCGCTCCAATGACCTCAGTAGGTCAGCCAAAGTGAGTACACATAGTAGTCTTTCCCCTACACTCCGTCTGCCACATCACTGCCCCCACCCCACATCTCGTTCAGCACTGCCAACACTACTCTGTCGCATCACTCCTCATACCCACTCAAACCTCATCCTCATCTTACCTGCACCTACTCACCTCGCCAGTACTCATCCCGCCACTACCACGCAACCCAATCCTCATACAATCTCATGGCTCTCTCTCATACTCACCCTCTCGTGCATCTCTTTCACGGCCAACCTCACTCAACCTGCCACTACCTGTGCTGCAGCCACAGGGCATGCATCACATATGTGCGGTAGGCAGCGTAAGGCAAACGTGTCGTGAGCATGAAGGGGATGCACAAGGGTGTTTGAGGGTTTGTCATGGGTGTTACTTATATTGAATTTCTGACCAACTCACATTACATATTATATTGGCACCACTACTGCCATGTCTTCGCGAATCCTGTCTGGTTTGTGCAATAATGCCCTCTCCTGAGGATCACTATGAGGACCCACAACTGATGCCACCCATTGTGTCACCGCAGAGTGGGTGTAGGTGTATTTGCAGGGCTCTTTTGCGCAGACGACTGAGAGACATCGGCGATGTCCCCGGTTGCACCCTGGAAGGATGCGGAGGAGAAGTTGTTGAGGGCAGTGGTGACTTTGACAGCGACAGGTAGGAAGATGGTGCTCGGGCCAGCCAGGAGCAGCTTGGCATGAAAGAGGCTGCAGATGTCCACGACTACATGTCGAGTGACTCTGAGCCTCCGTGTGCACTGCTGCTCAGAGAGGTCCAGGAGGCTGAGCCTCGGTCTGTGGACCCTGTGGCGAGGGTAGTGCCCTCTGCGACGCATCTCTCTCTGCCGTAGCCCTCCCTCCTGCTGTACAGGTGGATGTGTCACAGCACTCTGTTGTGGAGCTCCACGTGTCAGAGGTGGACAGCGTGGATGGCGAGGCTGGTGAGGCTGGTGATGCTGTTTGCCCTCCGAGGAGGTCATGACTGCAGCTATGGCGGCCCCCAGCCACAAGATGTACATCTGAGGGGGTCCGCAAGGTAGGTACATGTCTCTGGACCCCGGGGTAAGTGTGCAGGTTGGTGACTTTGACTGTCAGGAGGAGGGTGGTGGAGGCCAAACTTTGTCCCAAGTGACAGAGTGGCCTCCTGCAATGAGTGAGGGTCTCCCCCCACACCTGTCAAATGGACCTTTGCAGCTGCCACAGGCTGACAGCTGCAACACGTCCATTTGACCTGGGAGTGTTTCCCCCAGTATGGGAAACAGTCCCAGTTTGCTCTAAAATCCCACATAATCCCTTAATCAGATCAGTTAATGACCTGAAATACCTAAATAAATACCTTCAAGTGGAACCCCGCTGGCTTTAATTGCCTGCGGGATTCCCACCAGCGAGGGCTGCGCGCGTCAGCGGGGAACCCGGAGGTGCGTGGGTTCGGGGCGGGCTCCGGTACCGCGCTGGGATTCTCCGATTTTCGGAGCCCCCCCGCCAGGAACGCACCCGATAGCGGGTGCTAAAATGACGCCCTTTGTGTCAATTCCCTCCACTATAGATTTGTCACAGGTCCCAGTCATGCTAACAGCTCCAGGCTGTATAGCAGGTGGAGCTGTAGAGCCTCCACATCACCCACCAGATACTCCAACCTCACTTCAGGTAAGTTTAGGAAAAATGGGAGAGAATTTTTGCGGGATTCTACCAATCTACCTTTGGCAGAAACCCTGGAGAATTGGCGTTAGGTGGCTGGTTTTAGCCGTTACACAGTTTCTCAGAGGATTCTGATAATCTGCAGCCAGAGAACCGCCACAGAAATTCCAGGCCAATATATTTTTTATAGCTCTTCAGCCCAACGTCAGATAAGTTTTTAAAAAAACCTATCCGTTAATTATATAAATTCTGGCCTGTTCACATTTTTCGGGGCTGGAGGGAAAAGGTAACAAGGAGGGTCGAGGAGGGTAGTGCGTTTGATGTAGTCTACATGGATATTACCAGGGCTTTTGACAAGGTCCCACATGGCAGACTGGTCAAAAAAGTAAAAGCCCATGGGATCCAAGGGAAAGTGGCAAATTGGATCCAAAATTGGCTCAGTGGCAGGAAGCAAAGAGTAATGGTTGACGGGTGTTTTTGTGACTGGAAGGCTGTTTCCAGTGGGGTTCTGCAGGGCTCAGTTCCAGGTCCCTTGCTTTTCTTAATGATTTAGACTTAAATGTAGGGGGCATGATTAAGAAGTTTGCACTTGATACAAAAATTGGTCATGTGGTTGATGGTGAAGAGGAAAGCTGTAGACTGCAGGAAGATATCAATGGGCTGGTCAAGTGGGCAGAAAAGTGGCAAATGGAATTCAATCCGGAGAAGTGTGAGGTAATGCATTTGGAGAGGTCAAACAAGGCAAGGGAATACACAATAAATGAGAGGATACTGAGAGGTGTAGAGGAAGAGAATGACCTTGGAGTGCATGTCCACAGATCCCTGAAGGTAGCAGGACAGGTCGATAAGGTGGTTAAGATGGCATAAGGGATACTTTCCCTTATTAGCCAAGGCATAGAATATAAGAGCAGGGAGGTTATGCTTGAACTATATAAAACACTAATTGGGCCACAGCTCAAGTACTGTGTACAGTTCTGGTCATCATATTACAGGAAAGATGTGATTTCACTAGAGAGGGTGCAGAGGAGATTTACGAGGATGTTGCTAGGACCAGAGAATTTTAGGTATGAGGAAAGATTGGATAGGCTGGGGTTGTTTTCTTTGGAACAGAGGAGGCTGAGGGGTGATTTAATTGAAGTGTATAAAATTATGAGCAGCCTAGATAGAGTGGACAGGAAGGACCTATTTCCCTTAGCAGGGAGGTCAATAACCAAGGAACATAGATTTAAAGTAATTGGTAGAAGGATTAGAGGTGAGCTGAGGAAATTTTTTTTCACCCAGAGGGTGGTAGGGGTCTGGAACTCACTACCTGAAAGGGAGGTAGAGGCAGAAACCCTCATCACATTTAAAAAGTACTTGGATATGCACTTGAAGTACCATAACCTGCAAGGCTATAGACCAAGTGCTGGAAAGTGGGATTAGGCTGGGTAGCTTAATTTCGACCGGCATACTCGATGGGCCGAATGGCCATAAATTTTCTACGTTTGTCAAAATTTAACTTTGGGCCTCCAGGCCATTTGCTGTTCTCCACTGGACCTCCCATTTCCTAGCTGTTGCTATTTTCCCCCATTTGCCTGCTTGCCTTCTCCCTCTCCGAGTCCAAAATGTTTTTCCTTCCACCTCTCACGGCTTTTTTACCCACTACTCTACACTGCCCTCTAATCTGTGCCTCATTCAGTTATTGCCATGGAATTCCTTACTGCTTTTTGAGCCCTGCTGCCAGCCATCCCAGATGCCAGACCCCCCTCCCTCTTCTGCCATTCTGGCATCCTTCTGTCTCACTCTCAAACCAATTTTCCGGCCCCACTCCCTCTTCCGTTGTTCTTCTCGCTCTTCCGTCCTGTGAGAACCTCTACCTCTCACAGGCATTGCTCCCTCCTTTTCTCAGTGGCGGCCTTCCCCTGCTGCATCCAGCCGTAGGCCCGGTTCCTTGTTTCCTTTTGGTAGCAGCCCTTTCCGGCCGGTTGTTGATCAAATTGAATCCGTGGAATTAATTAAATAATGTGTACCTCAGTAAATGCAGTGCAGCCAGTTTGTTCCTGATCCAGTTAATTCATTTAATCATTTATGGCCAGGTGAGTGGAGTCCAGTGGATTCATGTAATTATGTATATGGATAACTAAATGGAATCAAACAAATTCATTTTATCATAGGTGGCTCAGTGAACTCAATTCAGCAGATTAATGATATCAAGACTGGCGAGTCAATGGAATCCACAGAATTATGTTGTGTCTCTGAGTTTATGGAATTGAATGACCCAGTCAATTAATTATATTATGTGTTGGAAAGTCAATGGAATCCAACGAATTAATGTGTTGCTAAGTGAATGGAATCCATGACATTCATATCACAATATGAGGCTGTGTGGATAGAAGCCAAAGCTTTTCTGCTCTATGCAGCTCGCTTTAACTACTGACCATCGCAATCTCCCCAAAATACGCCCCTCTCTAAACCTCCATACATCTTCACCACTCAGATATCCTTCCATCCAAATCCTGAATTTTTTCCCTCACCAACTATTCTCTACTCTCCCAAACCTGCTCGCTCCCCCACGATACACCTCAAATACGCTAAACTACTACCACACCACATCCCAAATCAACACGCCTTCCAAGACACCGCATCACCTCACTTACCAAAATCACACCATTTCCATTTCCTCCAACTTTCCATCAGCAACGTGATGGGAAATCCACTAGTTGTTATACAATAGTACTTTGGATATGGTCAGTATAAATAGTTAAAATGAGTGGAGAGAATATAGTGGGGATGGAAAGAAAGATGACAATGGGAAACATATACCATATTACATATAAATAATTCATTTAAGAGTACAGATTCAGTAAACTTTCTGGGGGTTGAATGTCTGCAGTCATCTTATATACCAGTCACTGTGTTACTGTAGCTTGCTTTGGTGAGTACATTCATTTGCTCCTGGCTGCCGATCCCTTTTTCCTGTCTATTCTAGGCTCTCCAATACCACTCACCTCTTCAGATCCTACACTCCCACTCCCCTCTCCGGCTTTCTATCTTCTGCTCACCTTCCCCAGCTCTACTCGCCCTTCTCCTCCCCTTCCCCCACTCTCACAACTCAGCACCCTTTCCCTCTGCTACTATCTGCTGCTCCAAAGGACAAAACACTAATATGGGCAAGAATTTGTTTGGCCATATCAGGAATACCATTGCAGCAAAACTGCATTTATTGTCCATCCCTAGGAGGCCTGAGAAGGTGGTGGTGGGTCTTCACTTTGAACCATGTTGCCCTTGTACTGATGGTGTTTCCACAATGGTGTTAGGGATGAAATTCCAGGATTTTGATCCAATGACAGTATATGTCCAAGTCAGGATGATGTGTGACTTGGAGAGGAATTTGGAGGTGATGGTGTTCTCAAGATTGTGCTGTTCCTGTTCTTCTTTTTGTGGGGGTTGCCGTCATGGAGGGGTGGAGGAGTGAGCTGCAATCATCTTCATTGTACCAAGAAATTGTAAATGCCTCTGGATTATCTTCCCATTACCCACAGCCATTCTGAGGTTTCTCTGGGTGAGATTACCAGATTCTAACTAGGAGCTAGATTGAGTCTGCACAAGCTCATAGGAGCCTTACAGACAGAGGGGGACTTTCACCCCATCAGTTCAGGCTGGATTTGAACCCAAGTCCTGGAGTGAAAGCGTCTAATCCATTGCACCACACAGTCCCTGACCCAGCCAGAATACTAAATCAGAGAAGAAGCTGAGTGCGTGGCTTTCATTAAAGGGCGGAAACAAAAATGACATGGACAAAAACAACTTTCAGCAACTTTTGCCGTTCCTAACATTTTGAAAATCAAAGCTGAACAATTCAGTCAATTGAGAAATATCTCATGATTCCACATGGTTCTAGTTGTTATGCTGAATATTACAAAGTAATTAGCAAAAATGATCTTTTCATCCGTTGTGACAGAGAGTGTGCGCAGTTGGAGTGGTGAAGTACAGTCAGAAGTTAATTTCTTTCATCACTTTCATGCTCCAGGATATTATCATCTGCTGAATGTTTGTTTTTTGTTCAATACAGAAGACAAACCTGCTGATTCATCTTGTGACATGAGCTGATGCCGGCCCCTCGCACATCTCCTGAGTCCTTGCTCATACCCTGGAGATACAAAGATCCCTAGTGAACAACTTTACTCGTTATGTTCCTCTGCCAAGCATGCAAACATTTATGATATGGTTTGCTCATTCTTGCCTGTGGTTCTCATTAAGTACTGGCAAAAACATAATCAAAGCACCACTGTTATCAGGCGCTGTGTTATGTGACCATTTGAGCCACAGTGAAGATCTGTTTCCCACAGCAACAAAACCAAGGGTGTTCTAATGTCTTTTTCACAGAACTATGCTGTGTCATAATATATTCCAATGGGGGTAACGGCTGTCTCATTGATCTGTACTTAAAATAAATCTTGTTCGAAGCTATATCATGTGAAATTTTCAGTCTGCTTAAGATCTACAAACAAAGAAAGCAAGCTCCAGTTGAAGGCAAGCTAATGAAAAATACCAGTATTGATAAAAAGTCCTGAGAAAATAGCAAATTGGGATTTCAGATGCGATGCAGTAAATTAACAGTAGGCACACAAGTATTATTACTTTACATTTCCCACTGTCTAAGTCTCTTCAATAGATCCCCTCTAATTTATATCTGATAATGACATTTTTGTCAATTTCTATATACTTTCCAACACAAAAATATATATACTCATTATTATATCATGTGTATTCTGGGTACTGTGGAGATATGTAAAATATTTCTCTGCTTACAATATTCTAAAAACATAAATTTCTTTTAAATTAGATTTTAAATGTGTGATGTAAATAGAATATGTCACAGCTTGCAGCGAGATAATGATGAATATGTCCATTAGGGTAGCTATCCATAGCTTATAGGTGACAAAATGATCCGGTAAACTTCATGTGTAAAGATATTTATCATATCTCGCTACTGGCCATGACACCTGCTCTATTTATCATCTTGTCACACGAGTCAGACACAAGTGCCTGTAGCTCACTCTAAACAGACAATATAATCAGAATCTCCAACATTAATTGGAATAGTAAACCACCTATGTTTACGATTTCACTACACAGAGTGCATTAAGGGAATCTTCCCGGGTAGTAATTTTACTGCAAACTGGGTTAGCCTTGGATGTTTCTGAAAGGAACATGGCACCTGCTGAAGTGAAACACTGCTCTTGTCTGCTTGCTGTCACTTGAAGGTGACAGTACCACGAACTCATTAAATTTCAAGACCGAAGAATCTAACCTGTTTTTTCCCCGCCATTTTCTTCCTTCCTCATCTGAAGGTGCTGACTCCTGCTAGTGAATGGTTCCTAGGGAGCTAGGCATCTCCCAGGACCTCACCCAAGTGGATGTCCTTCATGTGAGAGCCTTGACACCAAGTGTTGGTAGTATATGCAAGCCATGGGGGCACCACAGCCAAGCTCAATCCTATTCTTATCTACAATACAAACACAAACAGACAGAGTCACTGGGTAGCAATGAAGGAGCTGGAACCCTAGCTGATTTTCCCCTTCCTAGCCAATTGTGTCTCACCTTGTGCTTCCCTAATAACAGCAACGCCAGGAATAGAACCGAAGATCTTTATGGTCTAGTTTGGCTCAGCCACATACTGGTTTTACTAATTGAGCCACTGGGGGAGCCAAGACTGAAACCTGCTACACCAACTTCATCGCCATGTGTCCCTTTTGTATTAAAATGGTCCCAATCATGATAACATAAGGGGGGCAGTGAAGTGTGGAGCCAACTCAAAAGGCAGTGTTCGTTGCTCATTGGGAAGGGAGCAGCAGTGCTGACAGTGGAGCCCGCTGCCAATTTTCTGGCCACAGCTCCGAGCTGAGGCCTCAGCAGGCCATTGCTGATCCATATAGGCATCGGGAAATGTCCACAGTCAGAAATGAAAGTCCAAATCTATAACTTTCAAACAATCTGTCCTGCAGTGGAACTGTGGCAGGTTCAACACCATTGGCAGTCTCATAGAAGGCGTATAATAAAAAAAGGACATTAGAAAAAAATGAACTTAACATCAGTATGTTTGCAAAAATACTTTTGTTTCAATTTTTGTGTAAACATTAGGCACTCTGGCCTTGAAATGAATCTGCTGGGTAATAACATATGAACAGTGCATTTGTCTGAAATTCTTCCCTCTGCTGTTTCAGTGTTTAAATGGGTTAACAACTCGACTAAAATAGAATGTCAGACAAATGCGATAGGTACCTTGTTGCTATAACCCCAAGCGCCATTTCAAGGCCTTTCAAATTTGCATATTGTACAATTTCATTAGGTTATTGTAATAGTTTTTTTTTCAGAATGTATTTTTCATATTTCATAAACAGAAATTCCAAATAATATACACTTAGGTACAGCCTGTTCTAAAGTTGAAAACGAGATAGGATCCTGAAATAGAGGCATGTGTTTCTTGTGCAGTATGGCTCCATTTTGCAACACCACTAGCAACACCACTATTCTGTAGAAGTGAAGTACAATTCAACTTTGGGAGTCCACAAAGAATAAAATATTTATTCAAGGAATCAAAATGAAATTAACTGTTAGGTTGTGATCAGCTTGTTGTAGTAAAGTATACATTTGATACTTACAATTTCACTGGCTAAATGTGGAATTAACCTGCAAATGGACTGTAAAATAAATTAAAGAGACTTTTTTTGAGACAGCTAATTCTGACCAGACAAGCCACTTATTAATCGTTTAACTGGCAGAGATAACATTCTAAAATAGAGTACATTATTGTCAGAAAACAAATTCACAAGTTTTAGCCACTTTATCTATAGCTTTGAAAATACCACAAAATATTTCGTAAGTTTCGATGAAGACTATGTGGACAAGTGTCCACTGAAAGTAATTTTCATGTTCATTTGTTTTCTAGAGATATCTGTTGGCGATTGCACGCAAAAAAAAATTACAGTAAGATATGTTTTTGTTTTTCTACACAGGAAATAAAACTATAGTTAAATGTTATATATTCAATAGCTTTTATTTTGTCTCCCTATTTTTTCCTGGCTACCCACTCGCCAAGAGATATAAACAAGTCGGAGATATCCAAGGTTGAGTTGAGCTACAACAGACCTATAGTCTGACTTGGCACCGAGAGTTAAATCTCAAGCCAACACAATTAGATTTTTTATGAATACATATTTTTCCCTCTTTTCTCAAATAAAATCATCTTTAGGTTCTGCCTTTCCCTCACCACATCTGAAAGGACATTGGTGGGAGGGGGGTGGGGATTGCGGTGAGGACAGCTAGCGGTAAATTTTAATCCACGAACGGACGGGTGGGAAGGTAAAAATTGTAAAAAAGTAAAACCCCACCCCAACCTGCCTCCAACTCGTCCACTTCTGGTTCGAGGGGCGGGCGACCTGCTCTCAGGAGGCTGTGAAAGCTTTTAAGGAGACTGCGGGCCTCCATTTTGACAGGTTTTTTATTTTTAACTCCTGGGGGCCGGGATTCCCGGGCCTTCTGCTTCACACCACGTAAGAGGAGGCAAGAAGGCCCGGTTCAGCATTAAGTGCCTTTATTGCACTGCTTGTGGGCCAGGAGGAGCAGGAGTGTTTCCTCGAGACCCAACAAGCCTACCTGCCTCAATCCCACACATGCGATCTGCCGACCCCCCTCACTAACTCCAACTCCCTCCCTCACGATCTCCGCCCCCACCTCACGATCTCCGTCCCCTCACGATCTCCGACACCCCCACGATCTCCAACCCCACATGACTGAGCCCCTGATGACCCCCCCTCAATGACCGCTGACCCCAATGAACCCCCTGAAAACTACCCCCCCTGATGGCCCCCGACCCCGACCACCCCGATGGCTGACCCTCCAATGGCTGATCCCCATGATGACCCCGACCCCCCAATGACCTCCAACGCCCCCGGACCCCCAATCCCGAACCCCTGATGACCGACTCCCCGATGACTGACTGAAGCCCCCTGATGATGCCCGACCATCCCGATGATTGACCCCCCCCCCCCCTCCGCTGACCATCCCCCCAATGGTCCCCGACCCCCCTTGATGACCTCCGGTCCTGACTCCTCCGCCGATGACTGACTCCCTCCCCCACCAATCTAAGACTTACCTGCTCACATCTACTCCCTGGCTCCTTTCCCATCTGACTGATGGCCAGCCTGTCAATCTGGCTGACTTTTTGGGCGGGAAATGTACAGAAAAAAATGAAAGACATCCTTACGTCAAAATCGTAAGGACATCTGGGAAACCTGTACTTCTGGGTTTCCCGTCAGGAATTCCCCCCCACCCCCCGCCCTCTTCCCAGCTCCCCATTAAAATTTACCCCCTAGTCCTTGTGCTCTATGTAAGTGTCTCTTCAATTAACCAGTAAGAAATACATGAGACGGGACCAGATTGGCTCCCTCACTGTGAAGAAATGCTTCACCCTTTTTTAATGATGGTCTGGAAACACAATGAAATGTGAATGAATTGGTGTGAATGTCCACCCTCCAAGTCCAGGGTGTGGCATATTATTACACTGTAGTACTTCATTTTTCCAAAAATAACTGGCTGCAACACTGTACTGCACTGCACTGTGCAGTTGGCTTGCAAAGTTTTTTTGCAGCACTAGACAAGTAGGGAATACTCTGTAAATATTCCATGTCACCTGGGTACAGCAGGAGTGATCATCTGACCCACTCCCATGTCATGTACAGACCGATATTTAATATAAGAACATAGGACAGAAAAAGGCCATTGGGCTCAACAAACCCATCTCTTTTTGATAAATCTCAACCCTGCTTACCTACCTTCTCATCATAATCCTCAACACCAGAAATGGATCTAACTGTCTCTTGAACTTACTTATACTGCCTACTTCAATGCTATTCCCTGACAACTTATTGCTCAGTGCATAAAAACTTCTTACTTCAAATTTTCTAATTTTAACTTGTGTCTTTGAACTTTTAATCATAATGAAAAATTTGCCTAGATCATTTTGTCAATCCCTTTCATAATTTGGCAAACTCAAATTAATTCACCTCAGAACCTCCTCTATTCCAAAGAAAGTAGAATTATAGGATGGTTACAACACAGAAGGAGGCCATTCGGCCTGTCGAGTCTGTGCCGGCTCACTGCAAGAGCAATCCAGCTAGTCCCATTCCCGGCCCTATACCTGTGGCCCTGCAAATTTTTTCCTTTAAAGTACTTATCCAATTCCCTTTTGAAAGCCACGATTGAATCTGCCTCCGCCAGCCCCTCAGGCAGTGCATTCCAGATCACGACCACTTGCTGTGTAAAAAGGTTTTTTTCTCATGTTGCCTTTAGTTCTTTTGCCGGTCACCTTAAATCCATGTCCTCTGGTTCTTGACCAAAAGCCCAACTTCTTTAACCTTTCCTCATAACTTAAAGTCCTGATATCCAGAAGCACCTGAATTGCCACCCTCTGTTCAGGCAATAATATCTTTCCTATGATTAGCTGATCAGAAAAAGAAAGAATTTATTCAGTGCCTTTCACAACCTCAGGACGTCCCGAAGCACTTTCCGCCAGTTAAGTAATTTTGAGTGTAGTCACTGTTGTAATGTAGAAAACGCAGCAGCTAATTTGCGCACAGCAAGGCCCCACAAACAGCAATGAAATTAACAACCGAGTCATCTGTTTTAGGTGTTGGTTGAGAAATAAATGTTAAATGTTAAAGAACTGCGTGCAATACAGCAGATGGGTCTGATCAAAACTTTATACAACAGTATAACCTCTAATACTATCCAGCTGTAGTGTAAATAAACCAAACTTATTATGTTGTTTTTAATTCCTGCTATCATACATAAATTCTTCAGTATTTGCGTCTACTACTCTCCCATGGTAGATAAATGACTTTTGACACAGTTCCCATTTGAATCAAATTTAATAAGAGAAAAGGGTGCAATAGCTTTACAGAGTGGCAACAGCATTTATCTACTTGTGTACTTCCATATGAAATTACATTTTTCAATAGAGCTGGAGTAAATGAAAAGGGGATCATGGAGATTTAAATCTTTGTGTGGACATCGTCCAGTGTGCTATAAATGTATCTGTGAAATTTAATTGTGCTTAGAAAACCTGTTCCCAACCAATCATCCTTCCATGAAATAACAAAATCCTAAAAGCAAACAATAAATCCCAGTCTATTGGCCCCTCTCTTTATCAGTTTTCACTGTGAGTATTCCCCTCCGACAAACCAAAATGGCAGTTTCAGTGATTTGTACAGGACTGATTTCACTGCTCTGAACCATGACAGAAGACAAAAGAAACATTCTTTTCTTAATGAGTAATACGAAGAGATTCATTAATTAGTTCACTAATTGAAAGTTGGCTGCAGTATTGACTTTTGCCAGTACAGTAACTCTTAAAAGTTACATTTGCACCACGACCACAATGCACTGAGAAGGGATAGTCAGTTAGAACCTCCAGTCAACTGTGAATTGTTAAAGATCCCACATGGAATACCAATGCAGTTCCTTTTAATTCAGAAGCATCCGCGAGTGAAAGAATTTTCTTTTTCATTCAGAGACGATTATAGAGCAAAATCTGGCGTTAGGTCAACTGATGTTGTGCCAGACTTGGACCATTGTGAAAAAAAAAATCAGCATTTCTTTTGTTTGTAGTCATGCCGCAGAGCAGCACGGAGTTAGGCGCAAATCACTGTGACTGCCATTTTGTATGCAGTGGAGTTAGCCTCAGTGAGCACTGGTAAGAAGATTGGCCAATCTACTTGGAACTAATGTTTGTTCTCAGGATATTTTCTAACTGGGGAAATGCATTATTGGATTCATTAAAAAATGCAATGCTTAATGCATTGGTGCCATAAAAAGACATAACTACATTTCTGCTCATTCATAATCAATGAGGACAAAACGGAGCCATGATTTAATGTTGGCCCACAACCTCTTGCCTAGCTGCTTGGCAAACTTTTTGTTTTAACATTTTCTTCATGAACCATAATTCTGTGGAAGTGTCCACAGATAAACAATACCCTGCTTGCACTCATTTCAATTTGATGTCGCTCTACCCAGAATGCACTTCAGGAAGTGAAGGGGCTGAAGCTGCCTGAGTTACAATGTCACAAATTACATTCTCCATGAGTGAAGATCACAAATTTCAAGACATAATTAAGTTTGTAATTTTTAGGCACCAAATTTCTTTTACAGCATTTGCAGCTTATGTATGGCTTTGAAACTGTCCTGTGTATTCCCTCATCAAGAAACTGAAATCATTAGAGTGGGAGATCTGACAAAAAAGTGCTTAAAGGCTGATGAGCTGAAGTAATGTATCAGACAATGAAAATGCATTCAGTTATCTGAAAAGTCCATTTTGAGCTTATATTTGTGAAGTTAATTGAACTGATTTCTCTTTGAATGTCTATTACTATCACACAAAGTTATCCATAAATATGTGATAATTGGAGCACGATAGGTAGTCCAGTGTGTCTGATAAGAGAAATGTCAAGTAATGGTTTGCTGACAGGAGGCCAACAGCTAGATTTTCCAATTGGCCCTCCAAATTTGGCCTGGCGTTGGGATCTAGCCAGAGAAGGATGCAGGAAATAATGTGCAAGCTTACAAGGGTGATGGGAAAATTTAAAGGGATGCAGCCACATATGTGAAAAAAAATGTTGGTAGCCTTTACAAAGGTTGTTAGGAAACAAAAGTGCTGGCAAAATCTAATGGCTGCCACAATAAATGTGAGGAACAGAAACCAAGAGGGTGATTTTGGTCTTCAGGTGTAGAACAGTTTTAATTTGGTTTGCATGCTTTAACACCCACTTGAATTCCAAGTACTGATAGCACTCAATTTTCTACTCTATCCTTATTTGCATTATTATTTACAACTCCAGATGCAAACTCGGGTGGGTCTAAGGATGCCACCAATGGTAGGAGAGGAAAGCTGTGCGTACTTCAAATTTAAAGCGATGAAAATAATTGATCAGGAGTCTCACAATGAGGGGGCGGAAGAAAGAAAGAAAGAAAGATTTTGCATTTATACAGTGCCTTTCACAACCCCAGGAAGTCCCAAAGCGCTTCATAGCCAATTAATTAGGAACATAGGAACAGGTGTAGGCCATTCAGCCCCTCGTGCCTGCTCCGCCATTTGATAAGATCATGGCTGATCTGTGATCTAACTCCATTTACCTGCCTTTGGCCCATATCCCTTAATACCTTTGGTTGCCAAAAAGCTATCTATCTCAGATTTAAATTTAGCAATAGAGCTAGTATCAATTGCCGTTTGCGGAAGAGAGTTCCAAACTTCTACAACCCTTTGTGTGTAGAAATGTTTTCTAATCTCGCTCCTGAAAGGTCTGGCTCTAATTTTTAGACTGTGCCCCCTACTCCTAGAATCCCCAACCAGCGGAAATAGTTTCTCTCTATCCACCCTATCTGTTCCCCTTAATATCTTATAAACTTCGATTAGATCACCCCTTAACCTTCGAAACTCTAGAGAATACAACCCCAATTTGTGTAATCTCTCCTCGTAACTTAACCCTTGAAGTCCGGGTATCATTCTAGTAAACCTACGCTGCACTCCCTCCAAGGCCAATATGTCCTTCCGAAGGTGCGGTGCCCAGAACTGCTCACAGTACTCCAGGTGCGGTCTAACCAGGGTTTTGTATAGCTTTTGAAGTGGAGTCAGTTTTGTAATGTAGGGAAATGCGGCAGCCAATTTGTGCACAGCAAGGTGCCACAAACAGCAATGAGGTAAATAACTAATTAAACTGTTGGTTGAAGTATAAATATTGGCCAGAACACCAGGAGAACCCTGCTACTCTTCTTCAAGTAGTGGATTGTTTGCATCTACCTGAGAGGGCAAGCGGAACCTCGGTTTAACATACCGAGAAAGACATGCACCTCTGACAGTGCAGCACTCCCTCAGTACTCCACTGGAGTGTCAACTGAGGTTAAGTGCTCAAGTCCTGAAGCAACCATCTGACTCAGAGGTGAGAAGGCTAACACTGAGCCAAGGCTAACACCTAAAATGGTATCTCAACCCATCAACAGTCTTTTCTAAGGCTGTAGGAGCATGGGATTAAGAAATGGCTGGCCAGAGTGTAGGTGCAGGTATGTATCTGCACTGCAGTGCAGCCCAGAATATGGCTGCTTTTTGATGGTTGCTGACTGAAGTTGAGGTGATACTGCATGAGATGCTTGTGAAGAGGGATTTCCTCTGTGCCACTCTACAGCATCATCCATTAGGTCAGCACTGCAGCATGCCTGCAAGAAGGGCAACCAAGTTTCAGGCCACTGCCGTCCATTACTGTCCCTGCACATGTGCAAGATCTATGTTGCATGGTAGCCACTGGTGTCCTTAAACCAGCAGGAATCTGGCAGAACTGATTTTGGGAAGATTTCCTGAGCTCTACTGTCCCATAAGCATCCCAAATCAGGGTGCTAGTAAGACAAAATCAGCCCCCAAGACTGGTGGCCAAGTGATGGAGCAGTAAAACATTCCAACCACCTGGAAAAATGGAGGTGCTGCAGAATGAGGTGGTAACAAGATGAGTGGGCCTGCTTACCATTTCAGGACATCCATCCTATAGGACAGAATTGCAGCATACCTGGAAGGAGACAGAGGAAGAGGACTTGAGGGCACAGCTGACCAAAACTGCCACTGGCAGTGCCAGCCTTAAGATGCATGCTAGCATGCTGGTGACCTTGCAGCAGATGCCACAATTCTGCATCTGCCTGTGTAGCCAATTCTGCACAGTCATTTCCAGATAGGTGCAACCCTGCCTATAAATGTCATTGGATCGGTACTGGTAGGTGGGTGTGGACTGCCTCTGGTGCACCCCGAACTGCTTGCTGTCTCTCTATTTTTCTTCCTCGATTTCCTCTGAAAAGCCATAAGTAAAGGGGGATTCCCATTGGGAAACCCACTGGCCGTGGTTGCTTGCCTGACCCTGTCCACCCCCAGATCAACCCAAAATTGGGTGGAAAAGGAGCAGAAAATCTGAAAGTGTTTTAGTCTTTACAGTTGTAAAGTTATCCCCTGCACTGTTCATTGATGCAGTAGTTAACAATCAATGAGCTTGAAACAAAACTTGAATAGTTTCCTCATGGTCTTTCTTATTTTTTATAATAATACGAATAAAAGTTTTGGGGGATAAAATTTAACCCAATGGGGTGGAAAATGGGCAGTAGCGGATCGTATGTCCATTATACATCCATTATAAATCGGGTGGGTATATAATGGGCGGTCTATCCGCTACTGCCCATTCTGCGCTCCCCCCATTGTTGAACTTTACCCCCTTGAAGTATCAGTGACTTGTGTTAGAGGTGACTTGGGCTGGGCAGCTGGTGGAAACTATAAACAGGCGGGGAGGCTTCGGTAAGAGAGAAGGTATGACCACATGTGATCCAGTTTCAGTCAAGGCCCAGAATATCAATACCATTATGTACAATAAGGTATTGGCAACAAGGGCCTTTTTAGCGAGTGAATGGACATTCTGGAGGGAATCTTCTTGACAGGTCTCATTCAGTCTATCCTGACTACATGACAGATAATACCACTTGGTTAGTATAGATCAATCAGCAAAGGCTTGAAGCACTCTATAATTATACAATCACAAATACATCAATAGATAGAAATACGTCAGCCTCTTTAGACTCCAACATACAGCACCAATATTATATCTAAGCCCATGTCTAACTGTTTGGCAGGTGGTCGACATTCTAATTAGACACTGCTAAAAGCGTTGTGCCATCTAAACTGACACTGTTAATATAAAGCAATAAAAGTGAAAAGATTGATGAAAAGTGTTCATTTGCAACTGGATGTCATTAGCACAGTTAGTAAGTATTGGGTTAAATTCAATTCCAATGTGCTTTGTTTCATGTTGCTCTGACTTATTCCTTATTGTGCATCACTTTCTATAAGGAATCTTTGCCTTTCAATGCAAATTAATTATTTGAATGATATAAATAGATTCAGCCTCTGTTTTTCTGCCTCATTGTTTGCTCTGCAGTGAAGTGACAGGTAAAACAGATTATCAAATGGTTGCAGGATGTGCTTTTTATCCAGATTTCAAAATGGATCTCAGCTATTGGTAGTGTAGGCACGTCAGAAATCAGCAGAGATGCACATGTCCAGATTTACAGCCACTGCAATAGTTCTATTGATCAGTCTGACAACCACTGTTTGCAGAGATTTAGGTTTAATAAACAAATGCTGTATGACCTGTGTGATAAGTTAAAAGAGCATTTGGAATGTCAGACACCCATCAATTATGCGCTGCTGTTACTAGTGAAGGTGACCACTCCGATCACCTTCTATGTGACCAGCACCTTTCAGACTTCCACTGATCAACGATGGACAACAGTCACCCAGCAACATCCAAGGTAATTTCTCAAATCACTGCTGTTTCGTTCAGGACACCATGCAACATCAGCTTCCCAGTGTCTTTGCAGCAGCTACAGAGAACCAAGGAAGAATTGTTTGAACATTGCTGGCTTTCTCATTGTGTTAGATTCTGTTTTATGGAAGCCTAGGTGAAGGGTGAAGGGCCAGAGTAAGAAATGTCACTAAGGTGGAACAGAGTATGGGAGGAGATGAGATAAATCAAGAAGAAGCAGTTAGGAGATGCCAAACGGGGGTCATAAAAACCTGTAGATTATAAAAGGGAGGGAAGACTGAGGGAGGCATGGCTTTATATAATTTTGTGGTCATGGGAAAGAATGAATTGGAGTAAGCGACAATGCAATGAGTCTTGATTTCAACACAGTGAGGATGCAGGGAAGAGGAAGAGGAAGCAAATGTAGGGTGACTCACTTGGACTTAGTTTGTTGGCTGTACTGACATAAAAATCAGTGAACATCATTTTTATTTGTTCTCAGGATGTGGGCAATGTTAGCAAGTTTGTATTCATTTCTCATCCCAAATTGCCCTGTGAAGATGGTGGTGGGCCTTCTCCTTGAATTCTATGGCTTTGCCTTGGCAATGATGAAGGAACAATGCCAGCAGTACATGGCCAATTCAGGATGGTGTGTGACTGGAGGTGGTATTGTTCCCGTGAGGTTGTCACCACACCCAGTGAACATTTTGCATTGTAAATACAAGATTTAGATTTATGAATGATGTGGAGATGCCGGTGATGGACTGGGGTTGACAATTGTAAACAATTGTAAAGCTTGTGAATTTAAAATAAAATTGCTGGACTATAACTTAGATTTATGAATGATGTGGAGATGCCGGTGATGGACTGGGGTTGACAATTGTAAACAATTTTACAACACCAAGTTATAGTCCAGCAATTTTATTTTAAATTCACAAGCTTTCGGAGGCTTCCTCCTTCGTCAGGTGAACGATGTGAAAATGTGATTTATGAAGGCAGCAATGATAGAAGAGTAATTATGCTGCAGTCCCTCCCTGTGCTATTCTGAAGAGTGTGAAGAGAAGACAATAAAAATAGTGGAGATCCATTGTTCCTGGGTTGCCCTGGGACAAGAAGAAAGATAGCCTTCCGTTCTTTGTATCTGAGTTCTACAAGCAATGCTGCAATTCATTCTCCCATCAGTGTCCTTTTCCTTTCCCCATTCACACTACATCATTCCAGAATGTTCAAAGCTTATCACCTCCCCTCAAAGGTGACATGTACGGACTGGGCTACCTTTGTCAAGACTTTTGGGGAAACTGCTTACAACTCTGTAGCTGGCATTTTTCTGTTTCACCTCTGCTACAAGGACCTACAGATTCCTGCCTCTCACCCACTGAATGAACTGACTTACTTCCACTTTGCTTCCATCAGCTAGAGCTTCTGCTAGATTGGTTTGCTATGGTTGAAGCCAGTGCATGTTATTCTATCAGGATGCTGCTCCATGTGGCTAATTTGCATACATTATAATGTGATTTGCAACAATTTCAATCTCACATGCAATTGGCTAATTCAAAAACGGAAAGCCTCAAGGCAAACCACATCAAAGTAAAGTGGGAATAAAATAGTCAAATGTTTCTTGAGTTTTAAATATCTTGCCTTGAGGCATAAATATGCATTATGGTTCATATGTGCTTTAAAGCAAAACAATGTAACAGAACACAACCCATTATATTGCATAATAATGTGTAGAAGGAATACTAAAGTCAACCAGAGACAGAACATTATTACTGCACCAAGCTTTTTTCCCATATTTAATCCTTGAATCTAATCTTGTACATCTGTAAATTAGAAATTGAAACCTGAATGGTTTGTTTCAGGGCCTAAGATTTTAAAATACGCAAAGTTGTCTTTAGGCCTAATTACATATTGATACTGATACACTACAGGAAAAATTGCACTTAAGCAAATATACTTCAGTGTTGTCTGACACTTAATTTATCATTTCTAATGGCTTCCACCTCCACCACTACATGTGTGTAATCACCAGTATTTCATGCTTATATTGTATAGCTCAAAATGCTGTCTGCAAACATAAGGAAAGTTTAAAAGAACTAGAACCTGGAAATGAACTGTTGGCGATATTAGCGGACAGATATTTAACAGCTTCCTATGACATTCCTTTGTCTCCTATCTTAACACTTGAGTTAGCACATTTATTTTAAATAGGCTAACCTCTCTTTTAAAACAGTAGACAGAGGAATTTCAAATGAATGTGTTAAGTGTTCGTCTGCTAATATTGCAAACGGCCATTCTACACTTAAATCTGGAGTTGTACTATTGGTTGCTCTTCACAGTTAAGTGTAATTAGTACAAGAATTTCACATGCCCACCATAATGCATTACTGCAATCCTAGTGGCAACACTAGTGTCGTACCTATTCCAGTTATAGCACTGCCGTAGAATAAATGTCACTCCTATGTGGTCCTTGTTTCCCTCCCCAAACCTCTTTGCCTCTCTCCATCTCTCAATCCATCTTTAAGAAGCTGCTTAAAACCTATCTCTGTGACCAAGCCAATCCTAATGGGGGTGATTTTAAAACGGAGTCGGGAAGGAGACAGGGGGTCAATTTGAGGTCGGAAAACCCATTAGTATGGGTTTCCCGGACATCCTTACGATTTTGACATATGGACGTCTTTTATTTTTTTTGTCGGTTTCCCGTCTGACTGACCAGCTGATTGACAGGCTGGTTTCAGTTGGATGGGAGACCAGCCATGGAGAGGATGTCTTCAGGTAACTCTGCAGGTAAGCCTTTGTTTGCATGGATTGGGGGAGGGATGGGGTGGCACGGGTGGGCAAGGGGCATGGGTGGGCATAGGTGGACATGGGAGTCACGCGTCATGGGGGATAGGATTGGGGGTCAGTCACGGGGAGGGCCGGGGTCGGGGGTCATCGCAGGGGTCCGCGATCATTGAAGGGAAGGGTCGGAGGATCGGGGTCAGGTTGGAGAGGGAGGATCGGGGCCGGGGGGTCGGGGGATCGGGGATCGGAGGGGGAGGATTGGGGTCAGGGGATCGGAATCGGAGGATCGGGGGAGGATTGGGGTCCGGGGATTGGGGGTCAGAGAGGGAGGATCGGGGGTCGGAGGGCGAGGATCGGGGTCGGAGGGTCGGGTGTCAGGGGGGAGGATCGGGGATCGGGGGTCCACGACCTGGGCGGGGGGGGCTTCGCTATTGTGGTGGGGGGGGGGGGGTCAGTGCAGGTAGGCTTGTTGGGTGTGGGGGAAGCACTCCTGCTTCTCCGGGCCCACAAGTTGTGCCTTTCTAGGCACCTACCTGTTAGTCTTGGGCCTTTTCGCATCCTTTCAGGAGACGTAAAACAGAAGGCCCGGGAATCTAAGCCCCCTGGGGTTGAAATCGGGAATTAGTGAAAAATGGAGGCCTGAAGCCTCCTTGAAAGGTTTTACAGCCTAACCCGCCTCCTGGGAGCGGGTTGCTCGCCCGCCCAAGGACGGGTTGGGGGCGGGTTTGAAATGGTGGCAATTTTCAATACACCCCCCGCCCCCAACCCACCCATTTTTTACTTTTAAAATCGAGTCCAATGTCTCCTTCTTTGGCTCAGTGTCAATTTTTGTCTGATTAAGCTCTTGTGAAGCCCCTTGGGACATTATACTACGTTACAGGTGCTACATAAATGCAAGTTGTTGATCAAACAAAAATTGTGATTAGTTAGCAATAATTTGACTAAAGGAGAGTTGCAACCTAATTCAATCTGGTGGAGAATCTGTTTCAGAAATCGAAACAATTTTCTGTTTCTTTCAATGGGCAGGATGTGGACTTTGAGGACAAAATCATTGCTGAACACAAGTCAATGGTGGAAGTTGCTGCTGGTACAGTACCAGAAGTAGCACTTACTTAGCAGGTGCTGATCAGAGAGCACCTTAATGCATTCAAATGTTAATCTGAAAACAACAGCATTTCCTATCCCCACTAATGCCCACTGGATTGTTGATGCATGCTGATCACAATCATTAGTGCTCACTGTAGCTCGCACCTGACTGATGGACAGGTAGAGATTTGCAATCAGTGATCAGCATAAATTGCCATGGCTGTCAGGCCTTTGGAGGAGTTCCAAGAGGAAATCATTACTATTAAAGTGGAAATGTCTGCTGGGATGATAGAAAATGCTCTTTGTTTGCTGTGCTAGAAGCGTTTTTTAAAAAATCAACGTACAACTTTTGTTTAGCATGCTCAGATATGACTTAATTAAATTCAAATTGATACTGCACTGTAATAGATATTAATATAATTCATTGAATGCATCACATTGAAAAAGGTTTAATTTTTTTTAAAGGATGTCTTCAATACTATGAAAATGTTAAACATATTTTCATTTCCACATAAAGTAGCTCAGAACTCGAACTCTCATCTAACATAACTAGTTACAATCTCCTAGTTCTGCCATCTGGGGAGCTTATTTATCTATAATATTTGTGGAGCTTTATTTTATACAGGTACCATCTTAACGCATAATTATTTGGCAAACCTGTTTTTGTTTGTTTGCAACGCACTGACATAAATCGTTATTAGTACACTACTTGAGAATAAGCATTGACCATTCTCTCTCCCCGAACATAAAAAAGGTTTGTTAAACATGCTTTCAGCTTTACCATTGGATCAATGGATATTTACTGCTGGTACTGGGCCAGACAGACCAGGATGCTCCTAGGCTCAATCCCTAGTTTGTGCTGAATTAGCTGATCTCAGCTGAGGTAGCTGTGGGAGTTTTACGATTGGCTTCAGGGATGGAGAAGGGGAAAGTCATCCAATGTTTCCACTCCTGATCACTGTCTGATGCCCCAATTCGAATGTGCTGGTGTGTGGATACTGGGTAAGAACAGGATGGGGCTCAGCTGTGATGCTCTTCACGGTAGACGAGCTAGCTACCATCACTGTCCAGGTTCAGATATGAAGAATGACTTTGGGCAAGGTACCAGGGAACTGCTAATGGTGGTGGAACTACATTCCAGTAAAAGTCAACATCTTCTGAAGGGGAGGAGAGGAAGCTAGGGGGGAAGAAACATTTATTTTTTGAAGATTCCTTCATGTTGTCATTGATCCATCGGGCCAATGATAGAAAGAAAAACCTTCGATTTATATAGCAACTTTGATGTCTTCAGGACATCCCAAAGAGCTACACAGCCAATGAATTACTTTTGAAGTGTAGTCACTGTGTGTAGGCAAAATGGATATTTTCCCATTTTGAACTCTGCATTAGAAGCAAATCGAAGTTGGTCAATTTGACAAATTTCTTAAAGGAGAAAGCTCATAAATCACAAAGCAAAATCACTTAGAAGAAGGCAGATAAGAAACTTTGTGTAAGGTGAGGTGAAAGATGGGACAAAATCAGAATAGAATGTGGCTTTCAGTTATAAAGTATTGATAGCTTGCTCAGACATGGACAATATATTTGTATATGCAAGCGAGGATTTATGTGAATGCTTCTGTGCTTTGTGCTCAGTACAACCAACGGCAATGATCATCTATTTGAAGACGATCAATCTGACACTTTGCATCTTCTGGAGAATAATGCCCCGTTCCAGTAGTTTGACACACATCTGCAGAGTTCAAGCGAGAGCCAACACCTCTTAATTGCAAGCTGTCTTTCGCTTCACATTGACTATTCTCCCTTCAGCTGGTTTCTCACCATTCATTTCGTCAGCTTCCTGTTACTAAAATTAATGAGCAGCTCTGTTTACTTCCGATCATGTTGTAGCTCCCATGGCAATAAATGAAGTGCATTTAGTAACAATGGGCCATAATTTGCTGTGGCAAGGCATCCAACGGCATCTGCCGTTAGTTAGGCTTGCCCTTGCATGTTTAGGTTTCTCAATTTTTTGCGTGGGAAGTTGCTGAAAGTGCGAGCTGATAACGTCGCAACAAGGGAAACAGGGCATCTGGGATCTGAGTGAACAGGGCAATCAACTGGGTATCTTCTTAACCAATCAGATTGAAGGATTGAGAAATTAACAAAGCAAGGACTGAGAAGGAAGTATAAGTTAGAGTGGGTGAATTCAAATACAGAAAGAGAGGGAAAGAAAGATTGAATTGAGAGAGAGAGAAAACAGAGAATGAAAGGAAAAATAAAATTAAAAATTTTAAAAAAAAAATTTTACATTTTTAAAATCTCCAACAACAATTAAAAGCTGAAGGAATGAGACTCCACACTTGTAATAGTTAATTTTCAGTGCCAGAGAGGTTGTCTGGCAGTAATTAACACTTATCACGTTGTTATAAGGGTACTTAGACTGAAATGGACAAGACTTAACTTTCTGTGGTGTGTTTAGTTCGTATCTACCGCACAAATCCAGCAACTTGACGCCGTTCAGTGCATTTCAATGGTGAGGCAGACAGCGAGATGCCGTTTTCGCGAAGCTGTCGGTGGAGCGGCATAACTCAGACAGCAACTTTTGGATATTTGAGCTTAACAGTGCATCTGCCCCTCGCCTGAAGTTGCTGTATCATTTGCGCATAAATAACAACGAGCGCCATTAGCCTCATATTGACAGCAAAATCTGGCCCATTGTTTATGCTCTATAAACTGCACTTTTAAATCACTAATTTTGTGCGATTCACGGTTTTAATGATTTGGTTTTCTGGGAATTTATTTTCCTGTCTGCTTTAGATTCACTGCTCAGATTCAGCTTGTTGAGCCTTTACCGGTTTAACGAATGAAGTGAGGTCCTCAGAGAAATAATGGTGCATTATACAAAGGCCGTCCTATTTTTGGATTTTATTTTTTTCTCCTGAAAATATGGGCAAAAAAATAAATGGGTGAAATTAGTTGCGAGTGAATAAGTGCTGCATCAGCTCAAGCACATAATGATTATTCATCATCAGAAAACTTGAGGTTTAATCAGCAAAAGAACTTCGGAAAGAATAAATACATTGCATTGTACAAACAGCAACTTACTATCAGTAGTGTGGTGATGAGTTTCATTTAATAGCAGAACCATCTTAATGCAAAAGTAATTGGCAAATTTGTTTTTATTTGCTAACAGCAAACTTTGTTTGGAAGGAACATCCACCAATACTTTAAGTAAATGATAAACACTTACAACTGTCTTACTGCATCATTAGGTGCAGATTCAATGCCTCCTCCACAATGGAACTTCATTCCGCCATCTGTACGTGACACATGCAACTGAAGGTGCACTCCACATCAGTGCTGCCTGTTGGTACAAACAAGGAAGTGTCTGTGTGCATCACACCTGAACTGCATATTAATATTTTTGGGTTTAATCCTAATTTTGGAATTCATCTTTTGCGAGTTATTATTGCTTTTAATTGGGTTGAAATTAATATTAGAAGGTTTAATTATAAACATATTTTCCTATAATCTATGAAGATGCTAGGTTTCTTCAGTGAAAACATTACTGACAGCTAGTATAGATTTCTTATCATAACACAAATGTCATTTGTAACTTGACTGTTTATTTGATTCTCATACTGCAAAGTGTGTGTGGGGGGACAGTTGGGAGGGGGGGGTTTGTTCGATTTTAACTGGCTGGTTTCAGTTAATATTCCTCATTAACATGTCACTGGCTGACTGGATTGTAACATTCTGAGCTGCTTAAAATAGGTGTAGAACACTAACACGACTTATGCAAATTTATGTCAAAACACTTATGGCCAAATCACATTGTATCAACGTTATTGCCAGGAAGGGTAAATTTAAAAGTCGTCTTATTTATGAGTGGGATAATTAGAATTCATCTTCTTTCCCCTCCCCCTCACCTCATGTGTTATTGAGTTTTTGTAAGCACTTTGGATGTCATTCTTTAATACCGTGGGAATAGTAGTGTACGAATGCTTAATATGTTTGTGAAATTCTTTTGTCCATTATTTTAGCGAATGCACTAACCCACATTATTGAAAGTTGTGCCACACAACACTTCCATTGTACTTTATTTTAAATTAGTTTTTATTGAAACGAGATATAATTGAAGATTCTTCAGCATAAATTATTAAAGGATGAAAGTAATTACAATGCATCCAGTCATCGGTGTGCTTTTGTATCCAAGATAATAACAAATCTCTGGTTCCTTCCCCAGGCAAAGATCAAAGGAATTCCCGTGTTAAAGGTAACTGCTAATTTCAGTTTTTCCTTGAGTGAATTCCTTTTACAATTTTTCCTCTTTAAAGTGACCCGAGTTCTCCTTGTTTTTGAACTTTGCCCCTTTACTGGGAGAATCATTATTTCAAAGTCAGATATAGTTAATATTTCTGCCAGCCATATTCCCAGTAAGTTGATCTCTTTGCTCTCAAAGTCCCCAGATGCTTTCACATGCAACCATCAGATCCAGGAGAAACAATCTTATCAATTTTATCGTGGATCCACAGAATATAGCAGAGTTAGGAACATAGGAACAGGAGTAGGCCATTCAGCCCCTCATGCCTGCTGCGCCATTTGATAAGTTCATGGCTGATCTGTGATCTAACTCCATATACCTGCCTTTGGCCCATATCCCTTAATACCTTTGGTTGCCAAAAAGCTATCTATCTCAGATTTAAATTTAGCAATTGAGCTAGTATCAATTGACGTTTGCGGAAGAGAGTTCCAAACTTCTACCACCCTTTTTGTGTGGTTCTTTGAGATACATGTAATGGGAACACATAACCTTTGCACCTTTTAAAAAGCATTAGCATAATTTTCCAGAGTGTACCTTAGGGCACTCCCAAAATAAATGTACAATTTATCTTCATTTCTTCCACACTTCCAACATTCTGGAATGTCCTCAACCCCATCCAATATAGCCTACTTGTTAAGAAAGGAAACCCAAGGAATATTTTAAGATGGATGAGATGGAGATGGGTGTTATTTGTGGTCCTTTTAAACCCGAAGCAAATATCAAGAGCCACTTCATTAGATATCGTGATTGACACTCTAAATTGTCCATGCCCGAGAGACATTATCAGTTCGATTTTGTATAAAATTAACTTACAGAAAGTATGTTTGTAAATTTATTCCCGATCACTAGTAGCATTAATTTTTGCAGGTACTTAAAGTATTGAGCAGTGTCTAATCTGCTTTAACCTTTAGGATGTCAAAGGTAATAAATTCAGTGTTAGCTCACGAACCTACCATTAGCTTAGTTCCTCTCTGTTTCCAGTTTTCCCATTAAAATCTCTTTCTATTAATTGGGAAACATGAGCTGTTTAAATTGAAAATTAATTTTCAATACAGCATTTATTTTCCAATGCTTTGAATCATTTATAAACAGCAAATGTCCCAATCCCCTGCCACCTCCTTATCAAATCCTGAAGTTTGGAAGTAACTAGAGTGGGAGGAGGCTGGTGTGGAGCATAAACACCGGCATAGACTGATTGGGCCGAATGGCCTGTTTCTGTGCTGTAAATTCTATGTATTTATATATAAAGCCAATTGGCGTGACAATTGAATTGTCTCAAAGTGCTTAGAAATGCAGTGACTTATTATGTAGGCAAATGTGGCAGCCATTTTTGCACATGGCAAGACCTCACAAGCAGCAATGTGACAAATGGCCAATTAAACTGTTTTTGATCGTGTTGGTTGAGGGTGGAATGTTGAATAGGGCCCCAAGAGAACTCCCAGCTTTTCTTCAAATAATGGCATGGAATTTTTGACATCCACCTGAACAGGCCTATGATTTATTGTCTCTTCTGAAGTACTGTACCATGCACAAAGCACTACTCACACTACTGTACTGGAGTGTCAGCCTAGTTTATCTGGTGAAGACCTGGTATGGGGTTTTTAACCCACAATCTTCTGCTTAGGGAGTGCTAGCTGGGATCTATGGTATAGTCTGTGCTCAGGGAGCCTAAACCTTGAGTTCAAAATGGAGTTCAATCCAGAGAAGTTTGAGGTAATGCATTTGGGGAGGGCAAACAAGGCAAGGACATACACAATAAATGGGAGGATACTGAGAGGTGTAGAGGAAGTGAGGGACCTTGGAGTGCATGTCCACAGATCCCTGAAGGTAGCAGGACAGGTAGATAAGGTGGTTAAGAAGGCATAGGGAATGCTTTCCTTTATTAGCTGAGGCATAGAATATAAAAGCAGGGATGTTATGCTGCAACTGTACAAAACACTAGTTAGGCCACAGCTTGAGTACTGTGCACAGTTCTGGTCACCACATTACAGGAAGGATGTAATTGCACTAGAGAGGGTGCAGAGGAGATTTACAAGGATGTTGCCAGGACTAGAGACTTTTAGCTATGAGGAAAGATTGGATAGGCTGGGGTTGTTTTCCTTGGAACAGAGGAGGCTGAGGGGTGATTTGATTGAGGTGTACAAAATGATGAGGGTGCTAGATAGAGTGGATAGGAAGGACTTATTTCCCTTAGCGGGAGGGTCAATAACCAGGGGGCATAGATTTAAAGTGATTGGTAGAAGGATTAGAGCAGAAATGAGGAAAAAAATTTCACCCAGAGGGTGGTGGGGATCTGGAACTCACTGCCTGAGAGGGTGGTAGAGGCAGAAACCCTCAACTCATTTAAAAAATACCTGGATGTGCACCTGAAGAGCTGTGACCTGCAGGGCTACGGACCAACTGCGGGAAAGTGGGATTAGGCTGGGTGGCTCGTTTCTCAGCCGGCGCGGACACGATGGGCCAAATGGCCTCCTTCTGTGCCGTAAATTTTCTATGATTCTATGAAACCTTCTAAAGGATCTTCAACAACTACTATTTTCAGATTGAAACCTAGCTGGTGATAGTGGGAGTGACTATGTTGCTGTCCGGGGCAGGGAGGAGGGGGAATGGAGCCTGATTGACACTTGATTGAGACTGTAATATGCAAATGGGAGAACATAATGACCAGCATTTTTTCAGCTGATGTTGAAGATTTTTCCTTAAGCAAATCATTGGTGTCCAACTCTGTAGATTTCCTTTGTTATGTGTGATTTTTTGCCTTGTGACATGCAAAAGATTCTAAATACACTTTTAATACTTGCCAACAGTACATGTAACTTTAGACACCTTGCTAAGATTTTTAAAAATAATTTCCATCCTATCAATGGCCCTGTTTTAAAGAGGTTTCTTTTTTCTATTCTGGTGTTTGTTGCTATCCTGAACTTTGAGTTGAAACTTTAGTTTTCTGCCGTGTGTCTTGTCCCAAACCTATTTTCTGCCCCTGAAGAGTGAGAAAACATTTTGTTTGATTGGCTTTCCTCCAGCAAATAGAACTGACAGGTGATCTGATTTCTTAATTTATTGTAAAGATTTAATATATTTTTATATGGAATTGTTCTCCGGCTACAATATATTACTTGTGTGCAGTGTATAGAGCAGTAACAGGTGAGCCTCCCTTAGCTTGCCCATGTCGCTGAGACATGACTTTAGAGAGCAGTGGCAATGCCAGAGAGTACTCTTGTGTCCAGAGTCATTGTCCAGTGGGCTTTGGTTGTGCCGCAACAGACTTATTAGTTATGATATTCAGGTGGAGTAAGGTGGGTACCTCTTTCATGGTAATTAATTTATATAAGGGGGCGTCGCTGGTGTACCAGCTAGTTGCTAACAGAAAGCTAGACTGGGCTAGTGCCTCAACTGTTTTATTGGAAAATTGAGTGAAAAATATTTGCCAGATTTCTTTATCTCCATGCGTGTCCACAAGTTGCCCAAAGCACTATTCAATCCAATGCTTGGAAAATTACCTTCTATGGAATAAGATTTGCCACATGCTGTATTACTTTCCTGTTCCTAATGGAATAAGGTGCGTGGCATATATTCTAGAAAACATCTGCGCATTGCAGCACTTTAAGTATCTGTCCAATTCCTGCAGTTGCTAGGCCCATTTTACTGCAGTGTTTCCTGAGTTTCAGTGTTAATATTGTGCTACTGGATTTCCTGATGAGGAGAGACAATAACAGCTGCTGCAGTGCTAGGAGGGATGAGGTATAAGGAACGGGTATGAGACACGGTCTCCCAGAAGAAGCTCTTATGGTGTTTTAGCTGCAGCTCCTGGGTGTATAAAAAGCCACAGCTGTCTGCTTGCTGCAAACACTGTTATTCAAAAGGCAAAAAACTAAGCTGAGCAATTGTGAAGCAATCACAAGGAAATAGAGAAAAATGTATATGAAAAGAGTGTGCTGGAGTTATCAGTGTGCAGCACTCCATTATATATTAAATAACCAACTGATGAACACAACAGAGGACTACATTTTGAAAGCAAATTTCTCAATAACCACAAACTTTCAACCCTTAGGACTTCATTTCGAGTGATAAAAGGGACAAATGAAATTCAGTTGTATCCAGGGATATTCTATCAATCAATTTATAATTCTTCACACTACAAACAGCCCTCAGCAGGCTAGAAATAATCTTTTAAATGGTTGCCTTAATCTGCAAGCAAGACTTTCATTCAGTGGCCCTCAGTCCACAATAGTATTTTGTGACATAAAGTCCCTGCACCATACTGCTCCCATTTATCACTATCTGGTTTATAAATTGTAACCATAACAAATCTCCATTGCCAATTTTTTGCATCTGCCATTCTCCCGTGAGTCAGCTTTAAATTAACTCCCCATCGTCATAAACAGCAATAAAAAATCAGGACCAGTGCCATCTGCAGAACAATGTTATTATGAGTATCCATCATGTTTCTGGATGATATAGAAAGTAATATTGCTGAACACCCAAGATTAGAAGCATTCGCAATCTCAATGAAAACACTGAGTCCAATTTACAAGATTTTTAAAATTAAAAAGCGTACGGTAAAGACAAAATAATCGATGAAGGTATATGTGGACATTTATTTCCACTCCATAGATCTTAAAGATATCAGAACCAACAGATCTGTCAAAATATGACTTTCAAAGGAGTATAGCTAATAAACAAAATCTGGGCCATAGATTTTCTCCAGGAGTTCAGTGAGGAGATCCCAGGAAATCAGCGATGTCATCCGATTTCTGTTCATTTATCATCAGTTTTCTATATTTGTTGACTTACTGGCACGTTCCTTCTGCTGCTGTATATGTTAATAAAAAAAACATTTTATGCAATGACAGCAGTGTTTTCCTTTGGGTAGCTGACGCTGTCTTTTTGCAGTTAGTGCACGGGGTCCCTGGGGCGTATGTCAGTATTTGCAGGAGGACCTGGGAGTGTATCAATATTCGCAGGGGTAGCCCACCTAGAAAAGTTTTCAAATCACTGTTCTAGGTTAGAGTGATAAAAAAGAAAAATTAATGTATAGTCTATTGCTCTTAAGTCAAAGTTGGTTAATTCGAATTACTAGATAATTCAACATTTTTTGTGCAAGAAATAACTTAAACTGTCAGGAGTACCTCTCAAGTCATTTTTTTTCACTGGACAGGCTGGGAATGGTTTTCAGAGCCTGCCCAGAAGTTTGCTGTTCATTGAGCATCCTTCTTTTCATAGCAGGATCTATGAGGTCCAAGTCCGTTGACTGACTCCTCAGCCAAGGGAAGGCTAATTCGCTGGGGAACGGCTGAGTCCTCATCCACGCCCCACTCCTCTGGCTCCCTCATTCACTGTGAATCTTCCGGTATAATATCCTCATCCCCACTATCTTAATCCCCCTGGGTGACAATCTGTGAGCTTCTGTGTGGAAAACAGAATGCAGGTCATGAAGAGGGGTGAAATCTAAGGGATGTGGGCAGGGGCCCTGTGGTAGATGTGTCATGATGGTCATCATTATGATGATGATCATCATCAGGAAGAAGTAATGGCGTCCTCCACCTCATCAACATCACCAGTTTGCTCCTCTTCTGTTCCCCACCCCTATATAATCCTTATACCTTTAGTAATCCAGGGGGGCTCCATCTTTGGATGCCCTTCCTTTCCCCCCTCATAGGGATATGTCTACTCTGTACCTGAACCAACTCCTCCTTGAAGGCCTCCCATTGTTCAATTACTGTTTTGCCTACCAATTGTTGATTCCAATCCACCTGGGCAAGATCCCTTTTTAACTCACTGAAATTTGCCCTCCTCCAGTTAAGCATTTTCACGTTTGATTGTTCCTCATCCTTTTCCATAACTTTTCTAAACCTAATGATATTATGATCACTGTTCCCCAAATGCTCCTCCACTGAAACATGCTCCACCTGCCCCACTTCATTCCCCAGAACTAGATTCAGCACTGTTTCCATCCTGGTTGGGCTAGAAACACACTGTTCCAGAAAGTTCTTTTGAAAACATTTCAGGAATTCCTCCCCCTCTTTGCCCTTTACACTGTTACTGACGCTGATGAGTAAAAGTCCTGTCCCAGCTGGTGTTACTGCAGCACAAACTGGCCCACAGATTTTCAACCCCAAGCTGCTGCGATTAGCTGGAGATCCAAAATAGGACATTTTTGCATTGATAAGTCTCTCCATCAACTTTAGTGGTGACTTTGCAATTTTGGATCATAGGTTGGAGAATTGGGGCTGCAACATTGTCGTCCTATCCCCAACTCGTGCATCCTGTGAGTCCGGCTTCCCCACTGGGAGAACGGGATTGTGGAATCACCTCTTTAATCTTCCCACCCAACTCTTGAAGGATTGTACCTTAAGGAACTTCCAGTAGCACTACATTTCAAACACTGAGATCATTCTCCCATCACTAATCTTCAACATCTAACTCTCTGCACCATTCTAGGACAGAGTTCTATACTAATGATTTAAAAATGTTAGTTTTGTTTTCATTTTAATATATCTCTCCATCCAGATGACACTTCAAACTAAAAACTCTCTGCACTATCTCAATTCAGCTGTTAATTTCCTTTCAGCACTCAGCCTTGAGCACATAATCCAGGCTGACATGTCGGTGCAGTACTGAGGGGGTGCTGCACTGTTGGAGGTGCTGTATTTCAGATGAGATGTTAAACCAAGGTCCTGTCTGCCCTCTTAGGTGGACGTAAAAGATCCCATGGCACTGTTCAAAGAAAAGCAGGGAAGTTCTCCTGATGTCCTGGCCAATATTCATCCCTAAACCATTAACACTAAAACAGATGATCTGGTCATTATCTCATTGCTATTTGTGGGAGCTTGCTGTGTGAAAATTGGCTGTTGCATTTCCTACATTACAATGTGACTACACTTCAAAAGTACTTGATTGGCTGTAAAACGCTTTGGGGCATCCTGAGGTTGTGAAAGGTGCTATTTCTCAATGAAGGTCTTCAAGGGTCCAAGATACTTACAGCTCTCAACAGCACTGAGTTTTTTGCCATTTACTACAATGCTTACTGGCTTGCCACCACTGCCCACTGCATGACTTTTTTGTCTTGGCATTATTGTTGAAGAAGTTTCTCTCTTGCACAACGTTTAACAGATGCTGCTGATTTGCTGCTTCAGTGCTGCTGATTAAACATATGCCATTGGCACATCAGAGATCATGGAGCTTCCTTTCCCTAATGCTAACTCCTGGTTCTGTCCCCGTGCCATCGCTGCAATTAGCATCTCACATGATCAATTCACAACAGAGGTTAAAGGGATATGGTGACAAAATATATTATTGGTGTGCTCGTTTTCCTATCTCAAACTGTTCTGTATGTTCACTGTTCTATCTAACATACTGATGCTAACAATAAATTCTCATCAATGGCCATCACTATGCACATTTGTGCAAATGCAACATTTTATTGCACTATCAGATCTTCCATCACTTTGCACAGGAGTAATCTGAGGTCTTGAGAAAATTGTGATTATTTGGTTGCTAACCTGCCCACCCCTTTAAGAGCTCTTATCTAAATAGGTAAATTCAGGATCGGATAAGTTGTGCTCTGATGACTCTTTCAGCAGTCACAGTCCTCGGACGAATGGTCATAATAATGCTCTCCACCATGTGGTTCCGCCTTCAAAGCAGGTAGGACCACCTCCCCAGGAATGTTCATGTTCAGGCCTTTTTGGATGGCAACATTGTGCAGGACAAAGCAGGCTGCAACTGTGTAGGACACACAAGATGGAACATATTGCAGAGTTCCTCCTGGCCTGTCAAGGCAGCAAAAGCACCCCTTTAAGGTCCCAATGGTTCTCTTGATGGTAAAGACATTTGACCCACTGTAGTGCTCCTTTACTGCTGTTCTGTCGTTTGCGTAACTCTTAATGGGGTCATTATCCATGGGAGCAGAGGGGACAAGCCACACACCATCAGTTGATATTATTTTCTTCCTTGAAGAGCTCAGGGAGGGTTGAATTCCAAAGGATGAATGCACTGTGACAACTTCCAGCATATTTTGCATTGACGTACATGATCCTTTGCACATTGTCCCACACAATTTGTACATTCAGGGTGTGGAAACCACTCCTGTTGATAAAATTGAGGGGGCTGACTGTAGAATTTGCAAAGCAATGTGGATTCCATCTACTGCACCCTGGACTTTGGGAAAACCAGCCACCCTATAAAACTGGTTGGCCTTATCTTGCTGCTTGCATGTTGTGATGCCAATTAAGTGAATTTCCCCAGCTGTCCTGAAAAGTGAGTCAGTCACCTGATGAATACACGGCTGTACTGTACTCTGGATGATGTTATAGAGGTCCCCCATGGCTGCCTGAATAGCTGAGTGTGGTCGTCATAGCCTCAAAACAGTGTGGGCAGATGAGTGTGGCTGTAGGTCGTCATGCTAGGTGGCAGATCTCTGCTATTGCCTCTTTGGTGAAATACACTCTTCCAATACACATCTCCTCACTAAAGGCCTCGTAGGACTTGTATAGCCTGTATATTCACAGAGCCACACGTCACCGGCCCTCATTTAAATATATGTTAATTAGGTGACCAGGGATTGTGGGAAGCGACAAAACGCATGTGGAAATTCGGGAAGGGAGCGGGGTTGTCAGTTTTGGGGTGGACCCACAATTTGCTGCTCAGGAAAAGTGCAATTTACATTAAACACAAGTCAAAAATGGTGTGGAAGTTAAGGGCCCACTCTACAGAAAATATTTTTTACCCGAATAAGTAAAGGAAAGAAAATTGGGAGAGAGAGGGAATTGTTTTCCAACAAAACTCCAAATTTTTTTGTCTGGTGGAAATTAGCCAAAGAATTTACTGACACGTGGAAACAATGGCCAATATATCATCGTGAAATGGGAAAGAAAATCTGAAACTCCGTGTACTTTCCTTTTTAAAATTCGATGTTAACTTGTCTGAGAAGTAGACAGGGATGGTTTATAAATATGTTACTCTGATCCTTGTGCCTGCTGTTTACATTTTGCTTCTTTCGAATGAAATAATTCTCTCCAGCATTAAATATTCCAACTCCATTTATTGAATTAGTGCACAGCTATTAAGCATCTGGTCGAGGCAGCAGCAGCAGCAGCCAAAACATCAAATTAAACCCCATCTGATTTGGAGCTCTGGGTTCAGTTGGCAGTTCAGCAAAGTCATGTGCTTTCAGTTGAACACATTAATCCATGGCTTTCGGTAAAGGCAGAAGAGCATAAATAATCTGTTAGAGTGAACTCCATCAAATTCTGATAGTGGAATGATTATTTGGGAATAGACATTTCCATTACCAAGGAGTAAATTGGTTCTTAATGTAAAGCACAAGTGAGCTAATGTATGACTAGCTTTATATTCCCCAATAACTGTGAATAATACTTTGTCTTCATTTGAAGCCTCCTGATAACTGTTCACGGTACTTCACACACAGTGCAATAACCATAACAATTAGGAGTTTTAAGAAACGACATTGTATTTTTTCTAAACTGAAATTATTAATAACTACAGCAATAGCTGTGCTCCTTAAAATGCAATTTTATTGCGAAGTTCAATTAATGGTAGGATTGTTACCTTATTGCAAGCTCCAAACCAGATGTAGAACTGGGCAGGGTATGAATGGCCTTTTGCCTTGAGTTTTGGGAGGGATATTTTCTACAAAGTGAGATCATTTGCACTAGCACGATTGGGGTCCCCCAAGGGCAGAAAATGGCTCACTGCCTCCCTTTACTGCTTACCCACTGGACCTGTGCAGTGCACAGTTTTCTGGCTGGCCTTTAATGCAGTGTAAACTGCTTTCACACCAAACGTGCGAGCTTAATTAGCATAGTCCGTTTGATGTTAATGCGCTTTCGTGCAATTTCCCAAGTTTTGTGCCGATCTTTCACTCTGTGCTTATCCCACCCGTAACAAAATGGCCAAAACAGCCCAGTCACACTTGGCCTTTTAGTTTCTTAAAGGTGAACTGTTTGAATTTTGATTGCTACAACCAATAGTGTGCATAGAATTCAGTGTTCCTCTACGCCTGAGTTTTTTGGAAGCCGAAGAAGAAGATAAATGATGAAGGGATGTCAGGGAGCTTAGTCTGCACCACAGCTGGTCTGCCCACTCTGCCATTACTAATCATGTGTGCTGGGTGTGGTAGCCCAGTGGTACTGAACCAGTAACCCAGAGGTTAAGAGATCAAATATCACTGTGGCAGCTTTTGGAAATAAATTCAATAAATCTGGTAATTTGTGGCCTAGTACCAGAAAGCGACCATGAAATCTGCCAGATAGTTATAAAAAACCAACTGGTTCACTAATGTCCTTCAGGGAAGGGAACTGGTCCCGTGACTCCAGCCCCATACTATGTGGTTGACTCTTAATGCCCTCAGGGAAACTAGGGATGGGCAATAAATACTGCCTTGAGTTTTGCCCAAATCCCAAAATTATATATTTTTTTAAATGACAGACTTAGGTACAGCTACCTGATGCTGTCAGAAAAGAACTTCGCAGGCTGAGGTTCCCCACAGAGTTGTGCCTTCTGCTGGAAGCTAACCAACACTCAAACCCAACCACTGCTGATGGCACCACTGGTGGAATTTCTCTTGCCTCTGGGTCCCTCCCGGCTACCACAGCGAACACCTACAATCTTGAAATCTGAGGAGGGGGTTGCCTCACCTTGGCTGATTTTTTTCAGGTCTTAAAATTTCTTCTTAATTTGGTGCCAGTGTCTCTGGGTAGTGTGCACCACAATGGTGTATGGTGACACCTCATGCCACTGTTGACTGCTCCCAACATGGGAATGATGCCTTCAAGTGCCAAACAGGGTGGCACCTCCACCTCCACCCCCTACTTTTGCAACAGCACCTTAACTGCTACATCTACGCTCTTCCTTGGCACTACTCCATGATAACAATTCAGAATGAAGCAGAATGTTCTAAGATTATTCGCCTCCACTTCTCCTTAAAACAGCTGCCCCAACCCTTTGAACAGCTGCTGCAGGGGCAGACACCCTGCCTCTGAATCTGTGAGCTCCCGGGAACTGGAAATTTATGCCCTGGATGATCCTGTGACTATCTATTTAGGCCTGACCCCAGGAGATCTGTTAAGGTCAGCTGTGAGTTACTTGGGAAAGCCACAATGCTGGCCCCATCTGTAAGCAGCAAGGAAAATCTACCTCTAATGTTTTCTTTGCTGCTAATTAGAATTAATTAAAAACTGTAGCAAGCTTAATTGTGAATGCCTCAATGTCAAGACAGAGAAATAAGTGGGAAAACTGGATTCAATTTTAAATAGAGCACTTTTGGTGTTCGGTTTATATTTTAGGAATTTTCTGGCAGGCCTGTGAATAATATAGGCCAAAAAAGGCAGATGGCAACTTTATTTTACATGGATACCCGCAATAAAGGGTGACCTGATATAAAGTGAACATATTTGTTGGATTGGGATTAAATTATACTGTATCTGGTGTTCACTAGCAAGATTGTAATTCTTTTAGCAAAGTGCACTCCATGCTGTTTAGTCCACAGTGTAACACAGTACTTGATATTCATGGATTTCATCTGTGAAAGGTTGTTAAGGAGCTTAAAAATCAGTTAATGGAAGACTTGTACTGGGAACCGAGCAGTGATTGATTAATTTATTTATTCTGCCATCAGAATGATGTCATTGCTATGGCAACATGGGCGTTGGTGGATTATTCTGATGTTACTTGAAAAAGATTGAGTCGATTTTCAACCTCTTTCCAATATATTTTGTTTTAACCTGTAAAGCTTCAATTTTTAATGAGCTTAATTGCAGTGCTCCTGGTCCAAGGAAGAGAGCAATCAGCCAGGGGTTTTGTTTCTTGATGTTGGGTGAGGAAAAGGTTGGGTAGCCTCATGCACAGTCGTCTATCATGCCAATTCTCTCTGAATGAAGGGAATGACTTGGACATTGCAGTTTTCAGTAGAGTTTTTATTAGTGTGAATAGGTCAACAACACGAGTAAGTGGAGAATCATAGAATGGTTACAGTACAGAAGGAGGCCATTCAGCCCAGCGAGCACATGCTAGTTCTTTGGAAGAGCAATCCATTTAGTCCCATTCCCCTGCTCTTTCCCCGTAGTCCTGCAAGTATTTATCCAATTCCTTTTTGAAAGCCACGATTGAATCTGCTTCCACCACCCTTTCAGGCAGCGCATTCCAGATCATAACTACTGGCTGCATATCTCCTCATGTTGCCTGTGGTTCTTTTGCTAATCACCTTAAATCTATGTCCTCTAGTTCTAGACACTTCCGCCAATGGGAACAGTTTCTCTCAATTTACTTTATCTAAACCCTTCATGATTTTGAATAGCTCTATCAAATCTCCTCATAACCTTCTCTGGTCTAAGGAGAATAACCCCAGCTTCTCCAGTCTATCAATGTAATTGAAGTCCCTCATCCCTGGAACCACTCGAGTAAATCTTTTCTGCACCCCTCTAAAGCCTTCACATCCTTCCTCAAGTGCGGTGCCCAGAATTGGACACAATACTCCAATTGTGGCCGAAGCAGTGTTTAATAAAGGTTCAACATAACTTCCTTGCTTTTGTACTCTATGGGCTCAATTTTACCACAGTGGCAGGTTGGCAGCGGGTGAAGGTGCGCGTGGCAAACCCACATGAACCAAACTTACCGTTTCCGATGCAATCGCACGTTGATTGATAATGATTAACCTCCTCTCCAGGTTTCGCGCCCGGCAGCCAGCCTGATTGACAGGCTGGCTGCCGTCAGGAGCTGCAACACGAGGGGGGGCGGCGAGAAAGAGAGAGAGCGAGATGTCAGCCAGCGCTGGAATGGAAGATCGGGGGCGGGGGGGAGAGGGGAAGATCCAGCACTGGACTGGAAGACCGGGGTGGGGGGGGGGGATGACTGGGCGGGGAGAGGGGAAGATCAGGCGGGAGAGGAGAAGATCGGGAGGACGTCGGGGGAGGATCGGGGGGACATTAGAGCGGGGGACATCGGAGGTTTCAAAGGTAGGTTCATTTAGTGTTTTCACTTCCTTCCATGGTTCTTTATTTAATTTATTTAGTTTCTTTTTCCCTGATCTGGCCCTTCACGCCGGGTTTCACCAGGCATGAATCAGAAGCGGTGGGCAAGCCGCCCAGGTAAGTTAAAAATCTTTCTCATCCCTTCATCTATCACAGATAAAGTGCCTTAAGTTCCTCCATGAGCTACATTTGGCTCTTTAATTGTCACCCCCCCCGGCATTCGGGACGCCCGCGCGCACACAGGTGGGTCCCTGGGAAACTCGGAAGTTGACGGGTTGGAGCCGGCTTCCGAACCCGAACGGGATTTCCGCGATTTTCGGAGCCGCCCCGCCCCCAACACACCCGCAATTGCCTCCTAAAATCACCCCCTATATCTCTCTTTATAAAGCCCAGGATCCCATATACTTTTTTAAGCGCTTTCTCACCCTGTCCTGCCACCTTCAAAGATTTGTGCACGTATACCCCCAGGTCTCTCTGTTCCTGCACCCACTTTAGAATTGTGCCATTTAGTTTATATTGCCTCTCCACATTCTTCCTGCCAAAATGTATCACTTCACACATCTCTGCATTAAATTTCATCTGCCACGTATCCACCCATTCCACCAGCCTGTCTATATCCTCTTGAAGTCTATCACTATCCTCCTCACTGTTTACTACACTTCCAAGTTTTGTGTCATCTGCAAATTTTGAAATTGTGCCCTGCACACCCAAGCCCAAGTCATTAATATATATCAAAAAAGCAGTGGTCCTAGTACAGACCCCTGGGGAGCACCACTGTATACCTTACTCCAGTACGAAAAACAACCGTTCACCACTACTCTCTGTTTCCTGTCACTTAGTCAATTTCATATCCATGCTGCCACTGCCCCTTTTATTCCATGGGCTTCAATTTTACTGACAAGCCTATTATGTGTCACTTTATCAAACTCCTTTTGAAAGTCCATTTCCACCACATCAACCGCATTGCCGTCATCGACCTTCTCTGTTACCTCATCAACAAACTCAATCAAGTTAGTTAAACACAATTTGCCTTTAACAAATCCATGCTGGTTTTCCTTTATTAACCCACACTTGTCCAAGCGATCATTAATTCTGTCCCGGATTACTGTTTCTAAAAGCTTCCCCACCAATGAGGTTAAACTGACTGGCCTGTAGTTGTCGGGTTTATCCTTACACCCTTGTTCAAAAAAACGGTGTAACATTTGCAATTCTCCAGTCCTCTGGCATCACCCCCATATCTAAGGAGAATTGGAAGATTATGGCCAGCACCTCTGCAATTTCCACTCTTACTTTCCTCAGCAACCTGGGATGCAGCCCATCCAGACCAGGTGACTTATCCAGTTTAAGTACAGCCAGTCTTTCTAGTACCTCCTCTTTATCAATTTTTAGCCCATCCAAAATCTCAACTACTTCCTCTTTTACTGTGACTCTGGCAGCATCTTCTTCCTTGGTAAAGACAGATGCAAAGTACTCATTTGGTACCTCAGCCATACCCTCTGCCTCCAGGCATAGATCTCCTTTTTGGTTCCTAATCGGCCTCACCTGTCCCCTTACTATTGTTTACTAATTTTATGTAGTTTCTATATTCAGCCTGGTTCTCACTTGTATTATCAACCTGACATCTGTCATTTATCCCCTCTTTCTGCTTCATCTTACTCTCTATCTCTTTCGTCATCCAGGGAGCCCTGGATTTGGTTGCGCTACCTTTCCCCCTAGTGGGAATGTACCTAGACTATACCCGAACATCTCCTCTTAAAAGGCCATTTATTGGTCGATTACAGTTTTGACAGCCAGTCTTTGATTCCAATTTACCCGGGCCAGATCCATTCTCAATGCATTGAATTTGGCCCTCCTGTATCCAGGAATATTTCGTACCCAATCCTGCCCTTTTTTGAGCCAGGTTTCTGTTATTACCACTACATCATATTCCCATATGGCCAACCTTATTTACCACCCTTCATGCATTTACACACATGAACTCTAACCCTATCTTAGACCTTCTCGTATTCTCTCATAGGAACATAGGAACAGGAGTAGGCCATTCAGCCCCTTGTGCCTGCTCCGCCACTTGATGAGATCATGGCTGATCTGTGATCTAACTCCATATACCCGCCTTTGGCCCATATCCCTTAATACCTTTGGTTGCCAAAAAGCTATCTATCTCAGATTTAAATTTAGCAATTGAGCTAGTATCAATTGCCGTTTGCGGAAGAGAGTTCCAAACTTCTACCCCCTTTGTGTGTAGAAATGTTTTCTAATCTCGCTCCTGAAAGGTCTGGCTCTAATTTTTAGACTGTGCCCCCTACCCCTAGAATCCCCAACCAGCGGAAATAGTTTCTCTCTATCCACCCTATCCGTTCCCCTCAATATCTTATAAACTTCGATTAGATCACCCCTTAACCTTCGAAACTCTAGAGAATACAACCCCAATTTGTGTAATCTCTCCTCGTAACTTAACCCTTGAAGTCCGGGTATCATTCTAGTAAACCTACGCTGCACTCCCTCCAAGGCCAATATGTCCTTCCAAAGGTGCAGTGCCCAAAACTGCTCACAGTACTCCAGGTGCAGTCTAACCAGGGTTTTGTATAGCTGCAGCATAACTTCTGCCCCCTTGTATTCTAGTCCTCTAGATATAAAGGCCAGCATTCCATTAGCCTTATTGATTATCTCTCTTAGTCTGGTCCCACCTAATATTGTATTTTTCTTACTCTAGTGCTGTCTGTCTCTCCCAATCCTTTGTGCACCTTGTTTCTCCTTTCTAATGTTAAATCCTGGTGCCCACCCCCCTGCCAAATTAGTTTAAACCCACCCCCACAGCACTAGTGGACATTGGTCCCAGCTCTGTTGAGGTGCAATCCGTCTGTCTTAAACAGGTCCCTCCTACCCTAGAACTGGTCCCAATGCCCCAAGAATCTGAAGCCCTCCCTCTTGCACCATATCTCTAGCCACGCATTAATCTGCCTTATCTTCCTATTTCTGTACTCACTAGCGCGCAGCACTGGGAGTAATTCAAAGATTACTGCCTTTGAGGTCCTGCTTTTTAACTTCCGCCCTAGCTCCTGAAACTCTGACTGTTGGATCTCATCCCTTTTCTTTCCTATTTCGTTGGTATCCACATGGAACACGACTTCTGGCTGTTCCTCTTCTCCCTGCAGAATGTTCTGCACCCTCTCCATGATGTCCTTTACCCTGGCATCAGGGAGGCCACACGCCATGCGGGACTCACGTTGGTGGTCACAGAAATGCTTGTCCCCCTGACTATCGAATCCCCTATGACTACTGCATTTTACACTTCACTGTTCCCCCCCCATGCAGTCCTTTGCCCCATGCTACCATGCACAGGACTGAACTCCTTCGAGGTGTCGTCACCCTCCCATACCAGTTTGAGAGTGCCACACACCCAGAAGATTCCTGCACTGCCTTCCTCTTACTACCCTTTCAGATGGCCACCCACTTGCTATCCTGAACTCTCTGTGGCTGCAGGGTGAATACCTCCTGGAACGTACGATCCAGGAAACCTTCAGCCTCCCTTATGCTCTGCAGTGACTCTAGCTGCTCCTCAAGCTCAGAAACTCTCAGCTTCAGCTCAAGCAACTGGAGGCATTTCCTGTACATGTGGCCCTCCAGGACACATGAAGCATCCTGAAGTTCCCAAAGGCAATGGGTCTCAGCTGCCCGACCATTATATTTAGAAACCTTTTTTCCTAAACTCCCTTTAGAAGCTCGATTAATATTAATGCACTTACTGTTTACTTACCCCGATTAACCTACACTTTTATTCCGGGTCTCTCAGAGCTGCTCCTCTCTGTTCACTGTGACGTCACTCTCTCTGATCTTAGTGAATGGGGAAAGGGCTCCTCCCCTGGTGCTCAGCACCTCTTCTCTCGACTCCACTCCTCTCCTGCTTTTGTACTGATACCTGGGGCTCCTCCCCCGGTGCTCAGCACCTCTTCCCTCGACTCCACTCCGCTCCTGCTTCTGTACTGATACCTGGGGCTCCTCCCCTGGTGCTCAGCACCTCTTCTCTCGACTCCACTCCTCTCCTGCTTTTGTACTGATACCTGGGGCTCCTCCCCTGGTGCTCAGCGCCACTTATATGGTTGAGAATAGATCAACAACACGAGTAAGTGGAGGACCAGCTCACTTTTAGTTTGAAACCATTGTTTGTAGCATAATGCACTGGTTGGAAGAATTATTGTTTCCTGTACAGACAGTTGTAAATGGCTGTTTTAACCATTGTAAATAAATTGCTGTGACCTAATTTGTCTTCTGGGGCTCACTAATACTAGTAATTAGTGACACATTGACTTAATTCAATCTTATCTTGTCACACTGGTACTAAAATTACAAACCTGTATGGATGTGTTTGTTTCCAGTGAAGCTACAATGTTTATATATTCCCCCTTTTGCTAAACCCTGACATTCACACCAAGAATTTCCTTTTCTTAAAGTCTGATGGAGCAAGTCACAAGTCAAAATCGGAATATCTTCTCTGAGAAATATTACACAGAAGTGAGTTGTATTTATTTTCTGGTTTATTCTCTATGTTTATGTCTCCTGTCTTTATATTACTACAATAACTTACATTTATATAGCACCTTCAACATAGGAAAACAGCCCAAGGTGCTTCATAGAGGTGTAAGGAAATACATGGAGACACAAAGCTTGACTAAAGAAGTGGGTTCTAAGGAGAGTCTTAAAGGGGGAGAGGGGGATGGAGAGGCATTTAAGGAGGGAATTCCAAAGCATGGGCATAGGTGGCTGAAGGCACAGCCACTTGACAGTGGGATGAAAGAGAGGGCACACAAAAGCCAGGGTCAAAGGAACAGACAGTTTGTTCCTTCTTTAGCTGTACTGGTGGGACAGTTTGAGTTGAGGACTTTTAAGTGGTTGCCATCACTGATGCTTCATGGACATGGGGCAAAAAGTTAAGCTCCATAATGATTTTTCCATCTCCAAGAAGCAATGCTTGATCACAATGAGTTGATCAATGAAGTGGTCTGGGCAGGGAACCTGAAACTTTGGGGTAACTTAGAGGGTAAGATGACTACTTGTCTGGAAGTGTATCTGCCATGGAGGTAGAGCACAGAGGAGTTAGTGGAGAATGATGGTGTGGTCAACAGTGTCGCACTCCACAGAGAGGAAGGAGGATGAACAGGGATTGTGTTCTATGGTCATAGTCACAAAGGATGTCATTGGTGACTTTCACGAGTGCAATCACAGTGCTGTGGCAGGATGGAAAATGGATTGAAGGGACTCAAAGAAGGAGTGATGGATGAGCTGTTTATGGAGCTGGGTGGTGACAACATGTTCAAAGACATTAGAGGAAGGGGCAGTTGGAGATAGGGTGATAGTTGAAGAGGGCAGATAGGATAATAGTTGGAAAGAAAGATGTCAGAGAACAATGTGCCAAGTAGGAATAGTTCTGTGATGAGGAGCTGAGTAGGAAGGGGTTAAGGGCATGGAACAGATGAACTTAGTGGGGGCCTGAGGGATATGGGACCAGGGCAAGAGTTTTGGGAGATCTGGAAGAAGTACAGAACATGGGAGGTAGAGGGAAGGAGGTGGCTGAGGCAACAAAGCAGATGACCTTGATCTTTGAGTCAAAAAAATCCACGAGGTTTTCACATTTGGTGGTAAAAGCAGAGGAATAGGGTCTGAACAGACCATTTATCACAAACAAGAATATTATGTGTCATTGTATCTTATCAGCAGATAAGTAGTCATGCGATGTCTAAAGAGTACATAACCAGTGACAGATATGTGCTCCCCTGAATCTATCTTGTGTGTTGGGAAATGCACTATGCAGCTACTTTGCATCAAAATCATTAACTGTGTAAAGCCTTCTTAAGAAGCTAGTATGCCTCGGGTTTCAGTTGTAAGTTGCAGCTTGAATATGTGCCCTGCTGCAGTACTGGCACGCTCAGTGAGTAACATTAAAATTATATGGTTGTCTGCAGGTTTAGCTTGGACCAGCAATAAATGTGTAGCAGTTTGACAGGCAACATTTTGAGCACGGTTTAGGTCTGCCTTCGTTACCTTATCAGAGCGAATGTGAGTAAGGGGTGGTGTACCCAGGTTACCCCAGGAACTCAGTTATGATAGGCCCAGTGGGACCTCGAGACCTATCCCTGCTGAGAGCACTGTTGTGGGCCTAAAGTGAAGTAGGATCAATTGCTATTTCCGATTTGCCCTTTTTGCCCTCCTGAGTGAAGGTGTTAAACATTTTTGCTGCATTATTTTCAGGCCTCGAGTGCTCAATCTCCAAGTAGCAGGGAACCACTCCAACTTCTGCCTCCTCAGTGAGAAGGGGTTCTCTGTTGCATTGTTACAGGAATTGGTGCCCATCTTGAATATTTAAATGCTTCCATCCTTGGGATTTGGGACAGGGTCAGCAATAGGGCAATGCGGTGGAGAGAAGCCTCACCCCTTCAAAAGGCTGGAACTTGGCCAAAAATAAACTCCAGACCCAATTGAAGCAGTAGTGGAGAGCATAAAGTGTGATGTCTCATGTAGTGTATGCTCAGGCTGAGAAAACACGAGATATCAGAGCACCACAGGATTGTGCTACAGCAATCTGATTGAGCGGACAAGTTTTTTTTTTCTAAAAATATACTTTATTCATAAAATTTGCAGCAGTACATACAAAACAGTTGTCATATCACTTTCCAAACGTACACAATACAGATTATACAATTTGCAGGTTACGTTAAGTGCAGTACGATGAACACATTGGACATCATTGCAGTTCATGACACTCTAGGGTGTCTCATTGCATCATACTCAAACACAGATTATTGCTTACAGATTCATTTCTGGTCCATTTCAGATTCATTACAGGTACATTACAGCAATTTGAATTTTACATTTTGCCCGAGGGGGTTTTTCCCTGATTGCAGCCCCTCGGTTTACAATGGCGGGAAGGCTCTAAACGGTTGCCTTTCCCCACAGGGCCTTTGCGGCAGCCGCACCCATCCTCAGTGCATCCCTCAGCACGTAGTCCTGGACCTTGGAATGTGCCAGTCTGCAACACTCGGTCGAGGACAGCTCCTTGTGCTGGAAGACCAGCAAGTTTCGGGCAGACCAAAGGGCGTCTTTCACCGAGTTGATGGTCTTCCAGCAGCAGCCGATGTCCGTCTCAGTGTGCGTCCCCGGGAACAGCCCGTAGAGCACAGAAACCTGTGTTACGGAACTGCTCGGGACGAACCTGGACAGATACCACTGCATCTCTCTCCAGACCTTCTTTGCAAAGGCACATTCCATAAGGAGATGGGTGACGGTCTCGTCTCCACCGCAGCCTCCTCTGGGACAGCGCGCGGTGGCGCTGAGAGCCCGGGAGTACATGAAGGATCTGACGGGAAGGGCCCTTCTCACCACCAGCCAAGCTAGGTCTTGGTGCTTGTTTGAAAGCTCTGGCGATGAGGCGTTCTGCCAAATGACATTGACAGTCTGCTCGGGGAACCAACTGACAGGATCCACCATCTCCTTTTCCCGCAGGGTCTCGAGGACGTTACGTGCGGACCACTTGCTGATCGCCTTGTGGTCAAAGGTGTTTTCCTGCACAAACCTTTCCACGAAGGACAGGTGGGGCGGAACGGTCCAACTGGACGGAGCGTTCCGTGGCAGCGTGGCCAGGCCCATCCTTCTCAACACCGGGGACAGGTAGAACCTCAGCACGTAGTGACACTTTGTGTTTGCGTACCGAGAGCCTATGCACAGCTTGATGCAGCTGCACACAAAGGTGGCCATCAGGATGAGGGCCACGTTGGGCACGCCTTTCCCCCCTTTCTCTGGAGATTTGTACATCGTGACCCTGCGGACACGGTCCATTTTTGATCTCCAGACAAAGTGGAAGATGGCTCGGGTGACTGTCGCGGCGCAGGAGCGAGTGGACAAGTAAAAATCTGCATTAGGTTTACTGTTTAATGCCGTAGCTGCAACATACTCTTTATAGCTAGTCTAGGGAAGTCTCTCACCCATTACAGTTCAGTTATGTATCTCTCAGTACTCCAGATGGCTGTCAGGTTTGCACACTAATCTGCTGATTATAAAGTCCATTCGAAATACTAAACCTTGTAAAATCTGCCAGCATTTTGAATTGGCCCAGCTCACCTTAGGCCATGCTCTGAGATGCAGATTAATTTAGACTCCTGGCTAGATAATGGGCACAAGGGCCTCATTTTCAAATCCCATGCATCTAAAATAAATGGCAGCAGCTGCCTTTAAATCTAATGACGAATTTCTTCACAGTCCCCATGCTGTAGGCAACACAGGGAGAAGAGAAATCTTGCTACTCAAGGCAAGGTAAATTTTAAAATAAAATTGCTGGACTATAACTTGGTGTTGTAAAATTGTTTACAATTGTCAACCCCAGTCCATCACCGGCATCTCCACATCAGGTAAATAGGGTCAGTGGTACCCATCTTTCCACTATCTTGCAGCTCTTAAAATCACCCAGGTATAAGGAGGGCATTTTTATAAACTAGCAAGTACACTGACAGCAGGTTCCTGTGGAAATCTATCAAATCTGCCTGCTTAAATGGTAAACAATTTTACAACACCAAGTTATAGTCCAGCAATTTTATTTTAAATTCACAAGCTTTCGGAGATTTTCTCCTTCCTCAGGCAAATGTTTCTCCACATCATGCTTAAATGGTAGATGTGGTATTATAGATGCATTTCCTTTGATCCTTCAGGTACTCCTCTGATTCCCCTCCCTTTTTTGTTTGGTTCCCTTTCAGATTGTGTGCTTTGCATGTGTGAACTTTGTCAGCATTTTCACCTCCAATTGCAGAGTATGTGTAAAGGGTTGCTGCATTGCTCATTATTCAGAGAATTGATGACTTTGAAGTTACCTTTTCATAGTGGTGGGAGAAGCATCTAATTTCAACCCAAGACTTGTGATTCTTCTTTGGTTAACTTCCTCCTACTTAACGTCATGACACTTCATACATTTGGTGCTTCCTTAGCCCAGGTCACAGGAGCAAAAATGCCCTTGCACCAAGTCACTGCATTTACATTGCTGCAGTCTATTAGTAGGTCTGCAGTGCTGTGAGGATAAGGGAACCAGGTTTGCTCACATTATGAAGAGTAGCTGATGGAAGCAGCAACAACAACTTGCGTAAAAGATCCCATGCACTGTTTCGAAGAAGAGCAGGGGAGTTCTCCCCAGTGTCCTGGCCAATATTAATCCCTCGACTAATATCACTAATTGTAAACAATTTTACAACATCAAGTTATAGTCCAGCAATTTTATTTTAAATTCACAAGCTTTCGGAGACTTCCTCCTTCCTCAGGCAAATGTTTCAGGATCTCCTTGAAGCCTACGCATTTATACATATAGAACAATACATGGTGTTTACAGACTGCCCCTGCAACTGCCCGTTGCCAAGGCAATCACCGTGTTCAGACAGAGAGGTGTCACCTGCAGAACCCCCGAATACACATTCAACAAAAAAACAAACAGGGAAAAAAAAACAGAGAAAAAAAACAGAGAGAGGCAGAAACATCCGGAAGGCAGAGAGAGCCAGCAAATGACCCATTATATTAAAAACAGATAACATTTGTTCGCTGGTGGGGTAACGTGTAGCGTGACATGAACCCAAGATCCCGGTTGAGGCCGTCCTCATGGGTGCGGAACTTGGCTATCAATTTCTGCTCGACGATTTTGCGTTGTCATGTGTCTCGAAGGCCGCCTTGGAGTACGCTTACCCGAAGGTCGGTGGATGAATGTCCATGACTGCTGAAGTGTTCCCCGACTGGGAGGGAACCCTCCTGTTTGGCGATTGTTGCGCGGTGTCCGTTCATCCGTTGTTGCAGCGTCTGCATGGTCTCGCCAATGTACCATGCTCTGGGGCATCCTTTCCTGCAACGTATGAGGTAGACAACGTTGGCCGAGTCACAGGAGTATGAACCATGCACCTGGTGGGTGGTGTCCTCTCGTGTGATGGTGGTATCTGTGTCGATGATCTGGCATGTCTTGCAGAGGTTACCGTGGCAGGGTTGTGTGGCGTCGTGGACGCTGTTCTCTTGAAAGCTAGGTAATTTGCTGCGAACGATGGTCTGTTTGAGGTTGGGTGGCTGTTTAAAGGCGAGTAGTGGAGGTGTGGGGATGGCCATAGCGAGGTGTTTGTCCTCATTGATGACATGTTGAAGGCTGCGGAGAACATGGCGTAGTTTCTCCGCTCCGGGGAAGTACTGGACGACAAAGGGTACTCTGTTGGTTGCGTCCCGTGTTAGTCTCCTGAGGAGGTCTATGCGATTTATAACTTGGTGTTGTAAAATTGTTTACAATTGTCAACCCCAGTCCATCACCGGCATCTCCACATCATAATATCACTAAAACAGATTCTCTGGTCATCATCATATTGCTGTTTTTGGGACTTTGCTGTGTGCAAAATAGCTGTTGCATTTCCTACATTATAACAGTGACTACACATCAAAAGTAATTCATTGGCTGTTAAGCGCTTTGGGATAGCCTGAGGTCATGAAAGGTGCAAGTTCTTTGTTTTCTTTCTTTAAAATTGCCTTGAAGATTTCCACATTAACCTTTCTTTACTCTTTCAGATGCTGGTGGACCTGCTGTGTATTTCCAGCATTTTCTGTTTTTATTCATTCTAGTTAATGTCAGAATCAACCCCCCCACACACACACACACACCTCCCCACCTCATAAAATCATAATGAATGACTGGCTTCATTTGCCTTTAGTGATTAATCTTAAATGAAAAGTATATGTTGGTTGATACCCTGTTGGGAAAACTTCCATTGGATATTGAAAATGACAATAACAGGAATCAACTGGCATTAAGAACTAAACTACACTAAATAATATTAGACCTCTGATACAGATTTTACATTTTCATCCCTATAATATGAGATTTACCAAATGACACGTTCCATACATTCTTACAGCGAATTCCTGTCAGACTGACTCTTGGGGAAATATTCTCAGTCTTTTAAGGAGTCCTGCTGAGTCAGATTCAATAAATCAATCACAAATGATGATTGCCAAAGATAAGCGATTCTATTTATAATTCTGGAATTAAACCACACACCCCAGTAACACCTTATCAATATCAGTTCTGTTCATGAACCTTCATTATATAGGTCACCATGGATATTAACAAAACTGTTACCTTATATTGTCCACCCATCTATATTTCAGATGTCAAGCTGTGAACACACATTCAATATGTACCTGCTTTCAAAGAACATTTGGTGGAAAGTAAAAGTTACTTTAGCATAAATCACAGTAAATAATTTTATGGACTTGGTCTTTCTGCTTTACAACTGAGTGATTAACTTTATGAACAAGAACTCAAAGGTCTGTCTTGTCAGCTCTCCACATTAACAGCCAATGTTTACAGACTCAGGCTTTGTAGAAGCTTTGTATAGAAATCTAACTCATTGAATATAAATTCCAATTAACCCCCTTTACAAGCTGCCAATCTGCCATGTTACAACCGTCAGTGGGAGTGTGTGGTGATCCAGGTGAGTCCTTGTCCATGATCACCTCCAATATCACTTGATGTTCAGCTCAAATGCATGTGCAATTCCAGCAGTGAAACAGTGAGGGTAATTTTAACCAGGAAACTGACGGGATCAGTTCAGCCACCCGTTTTACACCCCACCCGATTTTATTCTCCACTGACTTCAGTAAGTGTTACTGGGTTCTTTGGCAAAACTCCCGAAGAAATGAGTTAAAAGGGAAAAAAAAATAATTTCATTGTTGCATAGCTGGGGGATTTTATGAGGAAATGAATGATGGATATGCTCAGTAAAGTTTACTCTGCTCGCTGTAAGTATTGTGTCAGCTTTATCTCCAGTTAAATAAAACTTTGGCCTCCTAGACTTTTCAGCAGGCCCCTTCAATTCATGACCGCTCTTCTGAAATAGTAGCAATCTATTAAATATGAAATCTGTAATATTCGCATTGAGCTTACACACTGGGCAGTGTTCCTCTCATTTAACTATTGGCACCTCATTTTGTTTCCTCTTACTGTATTGTTCAATATTTTTTCTGTAGTTTTAATGTTCAAGAACACCCTGAGGTATATAAAAGCAAAGGCTTTAAAACCAGATTGTTTTGCCTACAAAGAGATATTTAGTGCTTTAATGTCTGCCATTTTCTTTGTATTCCCCGCCAGTCCTGCATATAAGCACAGTCTGCAGTTCAAGCAGATGGAAACGACTTAAATGGATTTCTCTGTACTTTGGTTTGGAGACTTAAATACGATAACAGATTTTTGCATGTCAGACAGCTGGCTGACTGAGAAAAAAACAATTCAGGCTTGACCTTCCCGTTATTTTCCATTGTGTGACTATCCTAAACTTAATCCTGATCACAGGGACAGAAATTGCTCGGAGGGACGAACGAATACTACTCGCCGCTCCATAGATTTAAATTAACCCATCTTTTCGTCAGCCACTTAATTGAATAGGAAGCGGAGAAGAGCCCAGCCTCAGTTCAGGCAAAGCTAGGACCCTGGGAGAAGGGAGAGGGGCGAGCTCTGCCCTCGACCATTTTGACAAGCTGCGTTCACTGTCTCTGCCGGTGTGAATTGTTAAACCAGGAAGTGAAAGGTACAACATTAAAATCAATGTAAAAACAGTTATAGACAACGAAAAAAGAGAGGGTAAGAAATAATTGAATTAAAAGAGACAGTAAAGTAAAAAAAATTTTAATTTTTTAATTTAAATTTTTTTTTATTGACCAAAAACTATTAAAATAAGGAGTAACGAGACTCTGCATTTTAAAAAGTTATTTTTTAGTTGTTTGGCAATCATTAAGACTTATCGTTAAAACTAAGTTTAGACCTGTGTTTTTAAGCATACCTGTCTTGTGGCGTAATTAGTTACTTTCCAGCTGGGCAGATAAGCCAGTTTGCACTTTTTCAATGATTTCTCTGATTGCAGTGTGCGATATACCTATAATTCGAAGCTGTTATATCGCTAGCGAACCAGTAGGAGCAAGTTCTAGATTTCTGCGTTTCACTGCACGTGTGCGAACGCCTGAACTTGCCCCTCCATTTCGCCACCAACCACGGAGAGCGCAGTTGAGCTCACCATTACTTCGCGAGCAATTCCTGCCCCATTGTTTTGTGACAATCTAGTCATTGGGGGTGAATTTCTGGTGGGGGTTAGGAGGGGTGGAGAAAGGTTCCCCCGCTCGTCCACCGTAACTTCAGCGGAAGAGGACACAGAAACCCACCGAATACAAGGTAGATAGATTAGGGAGGACCAAGAGACATGAGCATAAGTTATATAAGCATTGAATTAGGTTAGATGGCCTTTTTGCAGAGTTACCGACCTCTGGAACAAGTTGCTGGCATGTGTAGTGAGTGCAGATTTGCTGCAGGCATTCAGCAGAGAGGTCGATGAGTTTCTGAATGTGGCTATCATAAATGTGTAGACAAGGTAGGTGGGTATCATGAGATGTGTCTCACAGTCAAAGTGATCTCCAGGATCTTGTTTGATCACCTTCGGGGGTCGGAGAGGAATTTTCCAGAGATCTCTTTCCTAAATTGGCCCAAGGTTTTTCTTTGTCTTTCCCAGAAGATTGCACGGCTGCTGGGTGCGGAGGGGTTGTAGATTGTGGTTTTGGTGTGCAGTAGTTACACCATAACAATACAGCACAGTGCAATGAACCCACTGGTCTTTACCTCACCTTTGTTTTGTATGTTTGTAACATCAGACTTCGTTTGAGGTTTAAACTATAAAGTCAAGTTATTTAACAAAAGATGATCAAATAAATAGCAATGATATAATAATATATATTTACAGCAGAAATCCTTCTATTTAGCTCCTTGAAAGGAAAACAATAAAAGGTCAAAATCCAAATGCTAAGCTATTCTTTTGTAAATAACTTTTATATACGTGGTGTTTCTTTCATATTGCTTACTCCGTGGGAGTGGTGCTAGTCTGCACTATATCTCTTGGAAGACCCAAACAGATATGAACAGCCACAATTTTATAAATGTGCCAAAAAACAGTAACTGAGATTTCTTGGCTTTGAATAACTGTTGGCCACATTTGAAAATGACCGGCTGTCGTTCGCATAACTGAACACAGCACACAGTCTAAAAAAGCTTGCAACACTGAGCAAATTTAAACTCTTCCTTTTAGCTTTCTAAAACTTTTATGACTAGGGGTGGATTGAAGGAACTGTTGCAAAATTAAAACAAGACAGGTCTGCTTCATTTTGTCATAAACTCTAAAAATGAAGAAGAGTCCAGAATGGGAGAGAGAAACTCTTCTGCTTCATAGTTGGAATAAAGTTGTTTTCACTTGTAATATCTGCCCCCACATATTAGAAAACCCAAAGTAAGCCAAGTTCACTATTACTGTAGCAGTTACTAAGGTAGTAGGGAGCTAGCTTGGCGGATTTTCAGCCAATCAATCAAATACCAGACACAAACTGCAAAGCAAACTTGCACAATAATCAAAGACCTCTCAGCTTCCTAACGAATTTTATTTTAACCAGAAGCTACAAGATAAACTGAAGTCCTAGGGAATAATTTAATCAAAAATAACATAATGTATAACAGATTAATAGTAAAACTATTTTTCATGATGGATATTCAAGTATTCATTCCCAATAAACTCCAGGGTCTGACTTCACTTCAGGATCCCATATCACACAGGTTGTACTCCTTTACGCAACCACTTCCACAAGGCGGTCTCAGTAGGGGCTGCTAATACCGCACGTTGAATGCTGGCTGTACCTGTGGGGCTACAAGCCGAGCTCACTCTATGATGTGAAGCCAGCTAATCTAAATATTTAGACAGCAGACCCAGCACACAGTGCTATTGGGAGCATGATCGTTTGTTTGGCTGGATAAGAGGCCCCGCCTCCTGATCCTCTCTCAACCAATTCTGCCAAAAACAGATTCATGCATCTCATTGTTTGTGGAATCTTGCTGTGTGCATCAAAGTCTCTGAACTTCAAATGTAATTCATTGTAAGTAAAGAACTCTGAAGTGCTTCTCAGAGATGTGATAAGGTATCATATAATTATAAGTCTTTCCTTTCTTTCCTGTGAATGAAGGGAACAACAGAACTCATACTCGTGCCAGCCATGTCTCAGTTGGTAGCACTCTCACCTGAGTCAGAAGGTTGTCAGTTCAACCCCCACTCCAGCAACTTGAGCGCATAATCCAGGCTGACACTCCAGTCCAGTATTGAGGGAGTGCTGCACTGTCAGAGGTGCCGTCTTTTGGATGAGACTGGATGTAAAAATTCCCATGGCACTATTTCGAAGAAGAGCAGGGGAGTTCGCCTGGTGTCCTGGCCAACATTTATCCCTTAATCAACATCACTAAAACAGATTATTTGGTCATTATTACATTGCTGTTTGTGAGACCTTGCTGTGTGCAAATCGGTTGCCGTGTTTCCTACATTGCAACAGTGACTACACTTCAAAAGTACTTCATTGGTTGTAAAACACTTTGGGACATCCTGAGGTTGTGAAAGGTGCTTTATAAATGCAAGTTCTTTCTTTTCTTATATTAGCCAATTATTTTCTCAAATTCCACAAGTTTGTCCACTGTTTGAACCTCTCTTAATGAGGTTCTAAATTAGACATAACTATTTGGTACACAATTCAAGGACCTTGTTCAAACACATAACTCGTCACAACAAGCGATAAGTAATGTTGCCATTTTTCCTCATAAGGTGTCTTCCTCACACACTGCTCACAGTTAGACCATTTTCAAATTTTGACTCTTAACTTGAAGAAATCTGTAATGTTGACATTTAAGGAATCTATCTTCGCACTAGAGATGTTGTTCTAACAGTACCACCATCAGATGGTTTGGAGTATCACCATCCTTGTTGTCCACAGGAAGCCTTCACATTTAATGAATGAGAGTTGTTTTTGACTGTACAATTTTATTATTTGCATTCATACATTGTGAAGTTTTCTTCCTTTACTGCAGGTTCCTTAACCCCAATGTACCATCCCAAACCAAGCGGGTAGGAAGATGACCTGCTTTTATGCCTTTACCAATGCTACTTTTTAACTAGCTGTTGGGCTGGGAGATGCACAGAGGTATTCTGGGAAGAATCACATTCCAAATTTTCGCTCCTTTATTTAGAAAAATCAGCCCCATACATTTGTGGGAAATCATGAGGATAAATCACATAATACCAGACTATCTCCATGGCATAGTGGATATGGTCCTGGTCTAGCCTTTCCCCCACCAAAGGTTGTGAGCTCATAATCCTGCCAGGCAAATTGTGAAACTGAATTCGATAAAATCTAATAATTTGTGGGCCAGCATCAGAACGAAGCTGCTAGATTGTTGTAAAAACTCTCCTGGTTCACTTGTGTCCTTCAGGGAAGGAAACCTGCCATCCATCCCTGCCCTGTCTGGCCTACCTGTGACTCCAGTCTCACACTAGGTGGCTGACTCTTAATGCCCTCTAAAATAGCCTAGCAAGCTACTCAGTTGTAACACAATTGATCCAAACAGGTGGCCCCAACACATTCTCAGGGCAACTAGAGCTGGACAATAAATGTGGCTTTGCTGATGTTGCCCACATCTCTAGAACAAATAATAAAAACATATTAATGCATTGTGTCTCTGGGGCTGCTTATTCAATGAAGTCTTCAAGAGATTCTGCTCACATTGGAATTCTAATACAGGTTTGAGAAATGTGACTAACTCAGAACAATTAATCATGGTATGGAAGCCAACAGGTTTGACACGTTGTCTGCAATATCATCACTTTCTCTTTGAATCCAGTTTGCTCCGTTTCTCCTCATTTACGTCTGTTCTCGGGAATGGCTATAGTGGTGTGGTTATACTACAGGTACTGGTTTGAAACCAATACCTGCCTGGTGATGTGAAGCAGGCAGAACTAAGTTATACTACTAGCTTTGGTCTCTGGCCAGGCAGAGCAGGGCCCTGTTCAGTTTTTAATGTTAGCAAAGAGGCAGCAAGACATTCCACTCTTATCCAAAAAAAAGTTAAAAATAAAGTTTAAAAGTTTCGCATTGGTTGTAGTTCGATTGTAGCCAGTGAGAAGCCAAAGCAGTGTGAGTCTACCATGTTGATGTGGTTTCACACCACTTGTTGATCTCAGCGATAACGTTCCCAAGTTATACTGCACAAGTGTCGGTATAAAGCTGAAACTCCTTGGGTGCTGGAAGGGAGGGCATTTGCTAACACCAGCAGTGATGGGGCTGCTGGTGTTAGCAATGTGCTAGTGTGATTTTAAAGAGCTGCTCATTCTGCTGTCTGGTGGCTCACAGCGTGACTGAAAGTTGGAAGTGAAGAGAAAATACATGAGTCAAAAATCCAGTTTCAGAAAAGCCTGCCCAGTAATTTCATTTTGATTGCAGTGCCCTAACTGTATGGTATAACTGGCATATAAAACCCAGCAGGTGAAATTCCTTCTGCTGTCCATTTTAGCAAAACAGAACAGGATTTACTCAAAAGGAGGAATTTTAGCTCCTTTCTGGCTCCATTTTCTGAAGCTCTGGAGCAGGCTGTATGTGCTCTTCAGAGTAGCTCAAAGAAAACCTAATTTGGCACAGTAGCAGCAATATGAGTTTGGAATGACAAATATCTATCATATTGGTCTGTTGATGTGAAAAGCAATGTATAATCAACAAATCTTTGGGAGTCAGTTCATAATTTATCAGGTACAAATGATACATTAAAAACCTGAAATGCACAGAAACAAGCAAGGAATGAAATTGCTAGGCATCAAATTACTGCTGCGTGAATTCAGTTTTTGAAATTAACAAGCGATGTGAACAAGGCAAATTTCCAAGACACTGACAAATACCACTGCAGTGATTCCTAGAAGAGAAAAGCAACTGGAAGAGTGAGGTAAGGAAGTGTAATGATGTGAAAACGGAGTGACATGAATAATGAAAGGAAATGCAAAGATGAGAAACCAGATACATCAATCAATCAAAACTACGCCTTAATACAAATTTTAGAAAGATTAAATCAAAACAAACATATTACCACAAACCAAAAAACAATACCAGTAATGCTTAAAAACTAGAGAAGAATTAGCCGTTAAAGCTTTTCATAAATTGGGACTTATTTATAATCATAAAAATGAAAAAATTAGCATTCTAGGACAGTTTGCTGATGGAGTGTGTTGTTCTAATAATGCAGCCATCCCACTCTGAAGTAGCACGTTGTAAGATGTGCTCACAATGTGTTATTTTCCTGATCTCAGTAGAGTAGTGATTTGGTACTTTTCCTATGGGGTGGGACAGAGGGAAACCTGGAGAACAACTTGCCCCAAGCAACATTCACACATATTAACACCTTTGTAACTATGGCAGAGACCTGGAGCCGGTCTCCTGCCTCAAGTATAAGCCTTAGAATGGTGCATGGCAAAGGAAGGGAGCAGATAAACAAAGACAAGAGTGGAAAACAAAATTATTTTCGAAAACAAAAAAGTTATAGAGATATTCTCACCTGTGTGTCAAGTTTAGCAGATTTGACAAATTGCTGTTATTTGCAATTTTTCTTCTGGATAACACCAAATTAAACACCGTAGCCCCAATTTCACAGAGCTCCTACTGGTGCCGCATAATCTCGCCAGTGGCCAGTGTGGGTTGCAAAATCCGGCAAGCAGACTTGTACATCCAAAGTACTGTGAGCTGCATTTTACAGTAAAGTAATTGCCAGTTTTGTGAGGTTGCTCTTTTGACCAGCATGTCCTTCGTAACACTTATGAAAATATGGTAATTATACCCATACCTACCAGTTCCTCTCTCTTAGCACTGGCCACCTGTATACAACTGGTGCCTGCATGCTTGGCTGACCTGAGTAGGTTTCTAAGCTTGAATGTTAGTTGCAAAGTTTATTTTTTTCATTGAATACAGGTAGTTCAAAATGTGCTTTCCTTTGTGCATTAGTACTTGTTGCTGTGGAGGGCATTTTTCTCACATTGCAAAACTCTTAATACCACTCCTTTTGTTAAATAATTAGAAGGGAAAGGGTTTATGCTGTAAGCTTCCAGGAAAAAAATTAATTAAGTCAATTTTTTGGAAATTTTGTTTTTGAAAAAGCAGTTTTTTTAAATCCTGGGCTAAAATGTGCTTTTTCTAATGTTTTTGAAAGGTAAAAATAGAAATGAGGCAATTGGCAATCAACTGAGTTTCCAGCTAATCAAATCAAAAGAATTGCTAAATTAAGTCATGAGAGTCTGACTCATAGAAAGTCCTTGGGCATGATTTTTAGCAGGAACTCAGCGGGCGGGTAAATAATCGCATGGGAAACCCGAAAGTAACTTGAGCGCATCGGTTTGTCCGATCGCAACTCAATTGAAGGCACTTAATGTTAGTTAGAGATTTCGCATCTCCATGCCCGCAAGATGTGATTTAAAGCCCATGAAAGCAGTAATGCTCCTGCCACCAAGAAGACATGGCTGGAGGTGGTAGAGGAGGTGAGCGGCAGGAGCTTGGTGTCCAAGTCTTGGCTTCAGTGAAGGAAGTGTTCTAATGACCTAACCAGGTCAGGAAAAGTAAGTACATTTGCTGATTCACCCACATCCTGTGAAATGTAACACCCCCCTCTCACTCTGTGTTGGCACGCCTACTCCATCATCCTTTGCACCATCTACAAGGCACAAGTCAGGAGTGTGATGGAATACTCTCCACTTGCCTGGATGTGTGCAGCTCCAACAACACTCAAGAATCTCGACACGATCCAGGACAAAGCAGCCCATTTGATTGGTACCCCATCCACCACCCTAAACATTCACTCCCTTCACTACTGGCTCACTGTGGCTGCAGTGTGTACCATCTACAGGATGCACTGCAGCAACTCGCAAAGGCTTCTTCGACAGCACCTCCCAAACCCGCGACCTCTACCACCTAGAAGGACAAGGGCAGCAGGCACATGGAAACAACACCACCTGCACGTTCCCCTCCAAGTCACACACCATTCCGACTTGGAAATATATCGCTGTTCCTTCATCGTCGCTGGATCAAAATCCTGGAACTCCCTACCTAACAGCATAGTGGGTGAACCTTCACCACTTGGACTGCAGCGGTTCAAGAAGGTGGCTCACCACCACTTTCTCAAGGGCAATTAGGGATGGGCAATAAATGCTGGCCTTGCCAGCGACACCCACATCCCGTGAACGAATAAAAAAAAACATACTCCTCACGATCAGTTAAGTTTCAGCATCAAACATCCTTCATGTTCTATATACTTCCTCAACTCCCCGTTTATGCTCCCACCACTGCCACTCACCCCAATGGTGAGGCAATGTAATGTATCTGTCTGATAGTCACCCTCTGATGCATCTGTTTCATATTCAGCCTCACCCAGAGCAATGCATTTATAGGGTGAAAATGTCACCCTTAGTCACTCACAGGTCTGTTCTTTCTCCTCTTGTAGGAGAAGAGAGTGCAAAATGCAAGGGAGAGGACGAGAACTCGACGTGGTCCACTGCATATATCAGAGCTGACAGATGTGGAGGAGGCCATAGAAATAAGTGGGCCAATGCATGCCTATTCATTGGAGATGGAGAGATTGGCAACCTGCAGGTGGCTGGTGACAGAACTTTAACATCTTTCACACCCAAGATGAATTGATTTTATCAACGATGTAACTGTGCCAGACCTCAGTATGGTCATTGGAAAGATGTCACTTTTGCAATGAATCATTAATATCACTTCCTGTTGTCTTCTAGGGCCTTCATGCCTTCACGAGGAATCAGCAGATGGAGGAAAGTGATTCCTCAGAGGAGCACATTCCTTCTGAGGGTGCACTGTCACAGGACATACAGCCATGCACAAGCGCAGATACTCGCACTTCGGTGGGTCCTGTCAGACTGTTAGTTGGGTTGTCACCTGGTGATTCACAAGTGAGCACGAGCAGACACTGGTGGCAGGGGCAGCTGTGGAATGTCCGCGTCGGCGGGGGTGGGGGGCGCACTCCTCTCCAAGCTCTGTTCAGTTTTATATAGATGCTGAACCCCGGGGGCCATCATTGAGAAGGAGAATGATAGAGATACAGTTGTACCTTTGCAAGGTAATGGAAAATGTGCTGTGCACACTCTCCACAATAGCGGAGAGGATGGAGGGTCCAACTCCATCATTAGTGAATTGGTAGCACAGGTAAGTGTGGGAATGTCTGAGATGGAGAGAATGGTAGCCTCCATTCAACTTCAAGCACGGCTCACAAATGAGTCCATGCAGGCCATGACAATGCCCGTGCAGACTCTGGATGCCAACATACATGCCAATATGCTGCCTTAAACAGGCAGACAGATACGTTAGCCGTGGCCTTACACTGTGGCAAATCTACTCAGCAACCTGCTGGCCAACAGAGTGGTGGGAATGATGTTGCGCTGGCCCGGGAGGGGGATGATGGCGAAAGGGGACATGGAAGTGGGGACTCCACTCAAAGCACTCCCACGTCTCACCCTGTTGCCCCTCCTCAACCAGTACCCGCAATGCTGCCTCCTCTCCCGATGGTCTAGTCTGCCCCTGCACAGGTGCAGGTGAAGCAGCCTTTGGTGGTACCCTCACTGGCTCCAAAACTCAGAGGTTGTAGGCCGACAGCATCTCAGCAGCCAGGGCAGGGATCTGAGCAAGCTGCTACTACCTCTGCTGAAGCCACAGGGGAGACACCACGTAGAAGCGGTGGAAAGAGAAAGGTTAAGCAATTGTAATTCACCAAGGGTATGCACAAGGGTGTTTCATGAGTTGTCACATTGTTAATATATACTTTTTTTTGTTATGGCACATTAAATTTAATCATTATCACCACTACTGCCAAGTCTTGGCCATTATTGAGTCCCTTTTGTGAATTTGCCCTTTCGTGAGCTTCATCATGAATGCCAAGACATGATGCCACCCACTGGGTGCATGTGCAGTGGGTTTATGTGTGGTTGAGGGACTGTTTTTGTGCGAGGGGAAGGGGGGTTTTGGTGATGGTGGTTTTTCCAGGCAGCCTGAGTAATTCAAAGTCTTCAATTTGCACATCTTATTATGGGAACCTGTTAGAGATGAGGGCATCCCTGGCCTCACAGGCAGCAATTTGCATGGCTGCTCTGGCGATGGGTTTCCCATCTTCATTTTCCTCCTCCTCAGATGGACTGTGGAATAGATCCATTGAGCCCCTCCATTCTGATCTTGTCAGTTTGTGGGGCTCCAGAATGTAGATAAATTTGTCTGAAGACAAGAATTCTTAGTCCCAACAAAGAAATCTTGGTATAAACACAAAGAACTCCCAGCCAAAGGTTGTCTGAGAGAACTCAGTGCCCAGCTGCAATACCTCACCTTTTATTGAGATGCGTCAATCACTGGTTTAAAGGGCCAAATGAGCTTCAGCTGCAACTCGCCTCCGTTTCAACGGCGAGTTTCAGAAGCCACAGGAGACATGTTCAGGAGAAGTTAAATCCATTTCTGCAGCAGAATCCACAAAAAGTTAAGTACGTGAATTGTTTCAACTACCTGAATTGGTCCTTTAAATATCAGCCCGCCGGCTTTATGTGGAGACAGGACAATTGGGTTTCAGTTGTGCGTGCACATGGGTTAAACCTGGAAATGGACACATTGGAGCCAGGATGCGGTCCTGCTCCAAAAAGCTGCGACTTTAATCTCCCACCCACCCCCAGCCCACCTGCGCTTGGGGGCTAAAATTACCCCCTTCAATTCAGTAGGTGCTGCCCTCATCACGAGAGAAATAAATATGTCGTGTTTTGATTAGATGGTTTCATGTCAGCCTGCTGAAGGCTGACAATATCTGAAGAAACGAGCACTGGATCCTGAGGCAACTCTCATTCCATTTCTCACTTTAGGTGTGAGACAATTTAGTAAAACTGACACCCAATCTGTGTTCTTGTTCATCTTTTCAGGATATGCCAATGACTCAGCTAAACACCGCAGCAGGGGCAGACGTGTACCAAATAATACTACAGCATACTGATGTTGCCTGTAGCAAAGACCTTCCTTTTACGTTGCAGTAGCTGCTTACAAGATCAGAGTGTAATGTATTCTAGCCGCAGGTTATGACGTTAGTTATATTGTCAATATTAAGTTATTCTGATAGATCCTCCTAATGCAGATAGCTGAAGTTCAAGGTTATGAAGATACTTTGGTCACAGACAGTAAAGAAAAATTTACAACAATATGATTTTTGACAACTTTAGCATCTAAGAGGGGGGCAAAGCCATTGAGGAACTTAAATACAAGGATGAGCATTTTAAATTTGAGGCTTTGAGGGATTAGAGGCTCATGTAGGTCAGGGAGGACAGAGAGGATGGATGAGCAGGACTTGGTGCCAATAATTTTGGACGAGCTGAAGGTGAAGGATGGAAGGCTGACCAGGAGCGGTTATAATAGTTGAGTCTGGAGGTAACAAAGGCCTGAATGAGGATTTCAGCAGCAGATAAGGAGTGGAAGTAGGCGGCCTCTGTGATGGAGATTACATGGGGTCAGAAGCCTAGCGTGGAATTGAATAAGAAGCTTAGGCTGTGAGCAGCGACTTTCAGCCTGAGACAGTGGCTGCGGAGGAGGATAGAATTGAGGCAAAAGTACGGAGTTTGTGGCGGGGGCCGAAGATGATAGCTTTGGTCTTCCCACTGTTTAGCTGGAGGAAATTGCAGCTCATCCAAAATTGCATCAAATTAGAAATATATTCCAAAATGTTATAGTTACTTTCATTGGCCTGCACTCACTTGTTTCCTACACAACCATGCAATGTATATTCATATTCTAGTCTCGACTTTCCACAGTAAGAGGGCATCTGTTAGCAAATTGACATTCGCATTTGGTATATGATTAATGTCTATTAAGAAATTCAATTTCAATGCAGTGCTCCATTTACGAATGTATTTTATTTTGTATGTAACCTAATATGCTTTAAAACTCTGACAATAAAGATCTATCTGAAGATCACATTAAGAAAAGAAAAATGTATACTGTGGACAATGCTGTCAGAGCTTATTCTATTTCTGGTCGCTGTGTGAGACGTGTATAGCAGCCTTTGCTAATACAGGTCCAGGTGCTTGTTTTAGGGGTTTCATTGATTTTATATTTTGTTGTAAAATGCAGAATCGATTGATTGAACCTGTACTGTAAGCTGAAAACCATGTATCCAGAGAAATCCAAAGGCATACGCCACCAAAATAGCAAGAGAGATGACGACTGAGAAAGTCTTTAATCTTATGGACGTCACTGAATCACAACAAATGTGGCAGAGATTGTGTTGGAAATTAAGTTTCAACTTCTGCCTCTGAAAAGTGGTTAAGTACAAATTGAAAACATGAATCGAATCAATTTTAGCGACTGTATTTCAACTTAATGTGACACAAGTCCGTATATCATTCCAGTCTTACAGATTAAATTAACATAATAAATCACAGAAGGTATTGTGAACCATATTACTTTATTCCGTTGAGTGACTGCAAATTACCAAACCATATTTGGGATGCAAACTGAAAAGTCCAGCAAATTCTCAGTCTGTCTGAATTGCCCTATACGCAGTTCAATTTGGCTTCTACTATCTGTGACAGCAGATGATCAAAGTGTCAATTTAGTGCACTTTATGGATCTAAAACATCTGAATTCCAAGGTTAGTTTCACATAATTTCTAGATTTGATTGACTCTTCCAGTGACTCGCGAATGATCCATTTTCACCCAGTCCAGTTTATGTGCGGCACAAAGTGTTGACAGATAACACCTGAAGCAGCCTATAAAATGATTGCCTCATTGAAGGAATACTCTAGAGAAGGCCCACAAAAGTCATATTTATGAGTCTAACACCAGTAACTGCCCAGTCTTTATGAGAAAACTGGAGTTAAAACCTACTTTCATTTGTAATTATAGTTTTCCTTGTACCATCAGCCATCCCATATATTGAGAACCTGTGGTTATCAGAAAGTCATGAAAGGTTTAATTGAACTGTTTTCTTAGAGGGTGGTAGGTCATAAGAGTAGGATCTTATTTTATTTAGCTGGCTCTGTAATGAAGATAGGAGAGTGGGAAACTTATTTTTTCTCATTCTCGGATCATTGAACACTATTTCCAAGTACCAAATCACCCTGAACGTAGCAAGAAGCTAATAGCTGCACCGATGTCAGTAATGTAGGATAACCCTTGGCACAAATGTAATCACTAATGGAGCTAGATATTAGCTTCAATTTTCACAAGGAGCTTTCGACTAAAGGGGTTGGACGCAAAAGTACTGTTAGCTTTTTGAGAAACTTGGCTTGAATATTCCTTTGAAAAATCCAAACTAAATCCTGGATTTCTAAGAGATCAGATTCCAAGTTTAGATTGTAATTGGACCAGTTTTCTCTCAGCTGCATTTTAACAAAAATGTATTTGATTCTGTGCAAATTTACAACTGAAAACAACCAATAAATACTGAAGCATTAATACTTAACAACGCAATGTTCAAAACTGTGTTGACACAAATGGAGATTGGAATGGACATTGGGTGTTCTAACAGAGTATTCCTGTACTGTTTTGCTATTTCGCAAAGAAAGATGCAGTTGAGGAAATCCATTTGGCCAATCTTAGCTCACCCATCCAGGAAGACCCTATTAAGGTATCAAAATAATTCTTAAATGATTCTCGGGGTTTTGCCTCCACTACTTTGCCAGGAAGTCTATTAGCCCATATGTTGATCACTCTGTGTGAAGTTGTTTCTGATATCAGTTCTAAATTTGCCTTTTACTGCTTTGAAGCTGTGTCACATTTGAGGATTTTTTGACTATTTTCCCACAGAAAAGATTTGGAAAAAGAAAAGAATAATATATGTATGCAAATTTAAAAAAGAAATGCTATTAAGCCAACTTTAATGTTGCTCCCTCATGACTAAATAATAAACTTGTCTCGGTCATCGTTAAACACCTCACACCCATTGTGTTGGGGAGTCACTGGTCCTGGGGACTCGCAGGAAGGCTTTCCCATTCTTGTTGCAAATAGTCAGTGATAAAACACACAGATACAGGCAGTCAAGCAGAGGGTTTTGAAACAGGATGAAGTGCAAGTAGTCAGATTTTTAAAGAGAAAGCTATAAAGCAGTGAGACCCAACAAAAGACTGCAAGAATACAATACAGGGAGTAGTTAGAAATTATTTTGTTTAAGTCAAATAAGATGACTCACTGATGTGGGGAAATGTAGCATCTTCATTATTTTCTATTATTATGAGAAGACAAGTTGTACTGATTTGAACTGAGTATATCTGATTATAACCATTGCTCTGTATGTTCACTCACTGTGAAATAAAGCAGTTTGATGATTCGTATCAAGCCTCATCTCATTAAGTGTTTACTCGGTCTGCCTTCAGAGAGATTGAAGTAGTACACGTGTAAAAGACACATATCCAATTCAGGTCACAAGGGAGTACTATTATCACATCCCCGGGTTATGCAATCATGCAAGTAGATATAGGACAGTGTGAGTCAACTCCCATAAAAGTAAGATGCTCAGACTGTTCATGGGTGCAACTGATGCCACTGAACCCAAGGAGGTATTTACAAGAGACCCGAATTTTTAAAACACAGTTTAGTTTGATGTAGTGTTCCAAATCTATCTTTTCTATAGTGTATACTGCCTTTTATTTTATATACCTCTATGAAATCACCTTTAATTTACCTCCTGTCAAGAGTGAAAATCCCAATGTTTCTCCAGTCTTTCCTTGTAACGCAGCCTTATGCTGGAGATCAGTCTTGCGTCACTTTTCAGAGTCACCTCCATTTTGGACTTGAATGACTCTCTTGTTTTTAGTGAACTGTACTACTCAAGGTACAGTCTGATTAGAGCACTATACACAACTTTCCCTGGTGTATGCTCGACTGTTTTGACTACATATTTTGTCAGTCATTCATTTAATCTATATGCAACTTGTTACATTAAGAGGAGTGACCTAAACAAAAGACAAGCAAGAACTATCATTATATAGATCGTTATAAGATGCTACATTAGTGGGGGAGGGGGGGGGGTATTTCTTCTAGTTAGCATTAGTGACCTTGTAGACACAGTGGGAAGACTCACCATGATTCTTATCTCTAGTGAAAGTTCTAAAAGAACAAATTTACAATTTTGCTATCTTTACAAGGTAACTAACACACAGTTGCCAGAGGAAATCTCCTCCATGATTTTGAAACTGCTTGTTTTCTTCCAAAAGTACTTCTAAAATGTTTGTGCTGAGTTGAGTGTCCATTCTTTGAAAGGATCCTGGTAACTCCATTCACAATTTGTGACCTTCTTGATGTTTCTTGAACTAAGATATAACTTTAGCTACAATTGTTTGGTCTCCAACAGTTATATGTGGGGCACCATTCCTAAAACACAAGCGATATCCCGGAAGATCATGATTCATGCTTTCAATCTACTTGTGCCCTAATGTTCTTAGTTGGACTTAAAGGGGTAGAAATTGGTCATTGCTGCGTCCATTTTGGGCAAAAATGACAAATTTTGAAAGACTATGCCCAGCGCCCCAAGGACGCCTGAAAAACGTTTGATGCTATATTGGCCTTGGACGATTTTCAGGCATCCAGGGTGGATGATTAAAACATGCATTGGGCCCCTTCTCTATGAAAATGAGGGACCTAACTTCTGTTTTCAGACCCTTCAGGGAAATTGGGCTGCCCTGAGTGGAGCTCTACTACTAAAGATTTAGCCCCATGGCAAGGTTAAAAACATCAAATTGCTGCCTTGAGCTGAGCTTCAAACTCCACAACCCGACCACTAACAAGGCTGTCCACTGCCACCTCCATAATATCTGTCTCCATCTCTACCTCACCCCCACCACTGTAGAAACCTTTATTTTTTGCTGTTGAAATCTCCAGGCTTGATTTTTCAAACATCCACCTTACACACCTACTGAGCTTCGCCCTAAATGATCTGGACATCATCAAGAACTCCACAGACAGCATCCTGTCCTTCAAAAGTTCAGCTTCCCTATTTCTCTTGCCCTCGCTGACCTTTGTAGGCTCTCCATCTGTCAGCATACCCACTTCAAAATCCTCATGAACAAATCCCTCCATAGTCTTGCTCTTCCCAATCCCTGCAATCTCCTCTAGCCCAATATCCTTATTCGCAGCATCCACTCTTCCAACTTGGTCCACTCTTCCAACTTGGTCCACTCTTCCAACTTGGTCCACTCTTCCAACTTGAACCACTCTGTGGCCCCTCTCCTTCTGCTCTTTCTTTGGTGGCAAAACTTTTGGCCATGTTACTGCCACAATCTCAGATTCTCTCGCTAAAGCCCTCTACCGTGCAAATGTCTCCCTACCTTCAAAAGAATCCTTAACACCTACCTTTTCAACAGTTCTTTTAGCCACATCCCTCTGACTTCCTTCCTACCCCTGCTCAGGACTGACCTCCACCTGTCAATATCCTGGGATGTTCTGCTATGTTAAAGGCACTATATTAATGTACGTTGTTGGTTATTGTTGATGTGAAAGCATCGACTCCTTGTTGGGGTTCAGTTCTGCAGACACCTGAACACCCTCCCATGTCTCACCCAAGTTCCCATTAATCATGTGTAAGCCTGGGCCTTGTGTATCAACAGGTTCTATGACCACAGGGCCACACAAATATAGAGGCTTGTATTTATTGACAGATTATCAGGTCTCTCAGAAAAGTCTCAAAGCATTTCATGTACCAGGAATTACTTTAAAGTACAGTGAGTGTTGTTATATAGGCATAAATTAGCACTAAGTCTTAATTCAAAGTTGCTTAATTTAAGTTATTGGGCAAATCAAAGATTTTAGGCAAAAAATGTCTGAATTATCTGAAGATTGTACTAAAAAAAATAAACTGTACAATACATTTTACTTATCCTTACCAATTAAATAAAAATAAAATATTTATGGAGCAGCAGTTTTCTCCATACTCTGGGAATGGAGTCAGTGCCAGGAACTATGGTTGTATGTTGCTGCCATAATCTTACCTCATCTGATATCTTGGTGTTGGGTTGTACAGTGAGGGAGCCCTAACCTGAAACAGATTTTTTGATTGATTACAAAAGCACTGTGCACACACTGAAATCAAATATTCCTTTCAATAATTATCAAATCATATTATTCTTGGCATTTTGATACCAATAGAATTTGTGTTAGTACAGAGCCTATGTAAAATGGTATTCTGTGATGCATGGATCTGTTCAGTGGGTGATTTATGTGTTTCATTATATACTGTAACCAAGTTAGTTGATTGATTAGAAACACTTTAAGGCAATCTTTAAATAATGTGTATATCTTATCCTACTCAAGAACCTGAATTTCTAAACACTTGTCAGAATTATATAGGAATTCCCTATGGCAATCACCGATTCTCTTCATTGGCAAAAACTTTAAATACAGTGATGTGTCTTGAGAATATTTGATGATACTAGGTTTGCTAGTGCTGTTGGGGAGGGTTTAAACTAGCTTGGCAGGGGGATGGGAACCTGAGTGTAGATTCAGATGGAATAGAATCAGAACTGGAGATAGAAGGCAGAAAATTAGTAAGTGAGTTTGGAAGGTAGAGGAAACAAAGGTTAGAAAATAAACAGCAAGGGAGTTTGGCAGTGCTTAAAGGTATATACCTCAATGCAAGGAGTATAGTGAATAAGGCAGATGAGCTGAGGGCACAGATAGACACATGGCAGTACGATATCTTAGCTATTACAGAAACATGGCTTAAAGAGAGGCAGGAATGGCAGTTCAGAGTTCCTGGTTACAGGGTTTTCAGATGAGATAGAGAAGGGGATAAAAAAGGAGTGGGGCTGGCAATTTTGGTTAAAGAAACAATTACAGCTGTGAGGAGGGATGATATGTTAGAAGGATCATCAAATATGGGTTCAGCTAAAGAACAAAAAAGGGGCAGTCACACTACTGGGAGTGAACTAAAGACCCCCAAACAACCCGAGGGAGATATAAAAGCAAATATGTAGGCAAATTTCTGAGAAGTGCAAAAACAGTAGGGCAGTAATAGTAGGGGATTTCAACTACCCTAATATTAACAGGGATACAAACAGTGTGAATGGCATAGAGAGCGCAAAATTCTTAAATTGCATTCAGGAGAACTTTTTTAGCCAGTTCGTAGCAAGCCCAACAAGAGAGGGGTCAGTTCTGGATTTAGTTTTCGGAAATGAGGCTGAGCAGGTAGAAGGAGTATCAATGGGAGAGCATTTTGGTGGTCGTGATCATAATTCAGTTAGTTTTAGCATAGTTATGGACAAGGACAAAGATAGAACAGGAGTTAAAGTTCTCAACTGGGGGAAGGCCAATTTTACTAAGCTGAGAAAAGATTTAGCAAAAATGGACTGGAAACAGTTACTTGAAGGTAAATCAATGTCAGAGCAGTGGGAGGCATTCAAGGGGGAGATTCAGGGGGTACAGAGTAAACATGTTCCCACAAAGAAAAATTGTGGGGCTGCCAAATCTAGAGCCCCCTGGATGTCAAGGAGCATACAGGGTAAGATAAGGCAGAAAAGGAAAGCTTATGTCAGACATCGAGAACGAAATACTACAGAAAGCCCAGAGGAGTTTAGAAAGAGCAGGGGTGAAATTAAAAAGGAAATTAGGAAAACAAAGAGAGAGCAGGAAAAAATATTAGCAAGTAAGTCTAAAAATTAGAGCCAGACCTTTCAGGAGCGAGATTAGAAAACATTTCTACACACAAAGGGGGTAGAAGTTTGGAACTCTCTTCCGCAAACGGCAATTGATACTAGCTCAATTGCTAAATTTAAATCTGAGATAGATAGCTTTTTGGCAACCAAAGGTATTAAGGGATATGGGCCAAAGGTGGGTATATGGAGTTAGATCACAGATCAGCCATGATCTTATCAAATGGCGGAGCAGGCACGAGGGGCTGAATGGCCTACTCCTGTTCCTATGTTCCTATGTAAAATCAAGGAAAATCCAAAGATGTTTTATAAATACATAAAGAACAAGAGGATAACTAAGGAAAGAGTAGGGCCTATTAGAGACCAAAAGGGTAACCTATGTGTGGAGGTGGAAGATGTGGGTATGGTTCTTAATGAATAATTTGCGTTTGTCTTCACAAAAGAGAGGGACAATGCAGACATTGTAGTTAAGTAGGAACAGTGTGAAATATTGGATGGGATAAACTTAGTGAAGAGGAAGTATTAAGAGGATTAGCATCTTTGAAAATAGATAAATCACCAGGGCCGGATGAAATGTATCCCAGGCTGCTAAAAGAAGCATGAAAGGAAATTGCGGAGGCTCTGACCATCATTTTCCAATCCTCACTGGATGCAGTGTAATTACAGACCAGTCAGTCTAACCTCAGAGGTGGGCAAATTATTGGAATCAATACTGAGGGACAGGATCAACTGTCACTTAGAAAGGCACGGAGTAATCAAGGACAGTCAGCGTGGATTTGTTCAGGGAAGGTCGTGTCTGACTAACTTGATTGAATTTTTTGAGGCGGTAGCAAGGAGGGTCGATGAGGGTAGTGAATTTGATGTGGTCTACATGGATTTTAGCAAGGCTTTTGACAAGGTCCCACATGGCAGACTGGTCAAAAAAGTACAAGCCCATGGGATCCAAGGGAGAGTGGCAAGTTGGATCCAAAATTGGCTCAGTGGCAGGAAGCAAAGGGTCGACGGGTGTTTTTGTGACTGGAAGGCTGTTTCCAGTGGGGTTCCACAGGGCTCAGTACTTGCTTTTTGTGATATATATTAATGATTTGGACTTAAATGTAGGGGACATGATTAAGAAGTTTGCAGATGGTACAAAAATTGACTGTGTGGTTGATAGTGAGGAGGAAAGCTGTAGACTGCAGGAAGATATCAGTGGCCTAGACAGGGGGACAGAAAAGTGGCAAATGGAGTTCAACCCGGAGAATTGTGAGGTAATGCACTTAGGGAGGGCAAACAGTAAAAGGGAATACGCAGTAAACGGGAATATATTGAGACGGGTATAGGAAGTGCAAGACCTTAGAGTGCATGTACACAGGTCCCTGAAGGTGGCAGTACAGGTAGATAAGATTGTGAAGAAGGCATATGGAATGCTCTCTGTTATTAGCTGAGGTATAGAATACAAAAGCAGGGATGTAATGATGGAACTGTATAAAATGCTGGTAAGGCCACAGCTGGAGTATTGTGCGCAGTTCTGGTCACCACATTACAGGAAGGATGTAATTGCTCTGGAGAGAGTGCAGAGAAGATTTACAAGAATGTTACCAGGGCTTGAAAATTGCAGCTACAAGGAAAGATTGGATAGGCTGGGGTTGCTTTCCTTGAGCAGAGGAGGCTGAGGGGAAACTTGATTGAGGTGTACAAAATTATGAGGGGCCCAGATAGGGTAGACAGGGAGTACTTGTTTCCCCTAGTGGAGAGTTCAAGAATTAGACGACATAGATTTAAGCTGATTGGCGGAAGGATTAGAGGGGACATGAGGATGGTGGGTGTATGGAATTCGCTGCCTGAATTGGTGGTAGAAGCAGGGACCCTCAACCCTTTTAAAAAATACCTGGACCTGCACCTGGTTGTTCTTCGAGCCGGCACGGACACGATGGGCCGAATGGCCTCCTTCTGTGCTGTATCTTTTCTATGGTTCTATGGTTCTATTACAGGAAGGATGTAATTGCACTAGCAGAGGTTTCAGAGGAGATTTACGAGGATGTAGCCAGGACTGGAGAATTTTAGCTATGAAGAAAGATTGGATAGGCTGGGGTTGTTCTCTTTGGAACAGAGGAGGGGTGATTTAATTGAGGTGTACAAAATTATGAGGGGCCTAGATAGAGTGGATAGGAAGGACCTATTTCCCTCATTAGAGTGGTCAATAACCAGGGGGCATAGATTTAAAGTGATTGTTAGAAGGATTGGAAGGGTGCTGAGGAAAATTTTTTTCACCCAGCAGGTGGTGGGGGTCTGAAACTCATTGCCTGAAAGGGTGGTAGAGGCCAAAACCCTCAACTCATTTAAAAAGTACCTGGATGTGCACCTGAATTGCTACGGACCAAGTGTTGGAAAGTGGGATTAGGCTGGGTGGCTCATTTTTGGCTGGCGTGATGGGCCGAATGACCTCCTTCTCTGCTGTAAATTTTCTATGATTCTATGATACGTCAAACAAGTTAATCTTGCAAACGTCACTTGTGAGGCCACATTTTGAATATTGAGAGGAGAACATTGACACAATGGACAGGCTTCAGAGACAAATGGTAAGGATGATTCTCGGACTTAGGTCTGTAACTTATGAAGTGAAGCTCACAGAGTTGAACTTGTTGGGATTGGACAAAAGAAAATTTCGAGGGTGCATGACACAGATTTTTATAATGCTGAGAAGAATGGATAATATAGATACAAACAGGCTATTTAACTTGGACTATAAGAAAAGTACTAGCAAAACGTTTTACTTGATCTAAAAGTTGTTAATTAACATGTGTCATGAAATGCCCTCACAAAAGTGTATTGCATGATCTGCATCTATATGTTCTTGCTGACATTTGCCCCTGCAGACCAGTGGATTTGTGGAATTGATTCAAAGCAAGAGTTAATGGTGTGTCAATTAACACCTTTTAGAAGAAGCTGGATAAATAGTTGATTAAAATTGGGATTGAGATTATACGGGTAAGTGCAGATAGAGATGATCAAATGCCCCATTGAACATGTTGGTTCCGGATGTGTTGGGATCATGAAAATGTCATAAACTGGTCAAGGATAATAACGTATGATATAAGGTTTCATAGCTTTGTGGGTGTTTTTGCTCAATTTCACTTTGAGGTGTTCATATAACCTTTCCTAAGGTAATTAGATGGGTTGGGTAAAGTTGTAATAGAACAGATCTGTGGTTGCTTTGCAATATTTCCATGTTTTGGATCTAATTGGTGTGTTACCAGTCTGTGAAATGTTTTTCTGCATAAACTTTTTAGATCAACTTACAATTTTGCTGCATTGCAATAGGAGATGTAAGAAAGTAATGAAAATCTACAAACTATTAAAACTAGGGATATTAAGTCTGAAAAATGATTATTGCAGCATGTAATATTTCTCACTGTACCAGAAGAGACATTGGATGTTGCTAAGTTTTAAAACCTGTTTGCCCAATGATTGTGCTTAATTTTCAGAAACATTTTGCACATCGTCTGAATTGGATGCAACATAAAGTTACTTCATACCCTTTGAAATTCTGGACTAAAGGCCCTGCCTATGGTCCATCTGGTCATCTGGGGTCAATCTTCAGAGGTCTTAAGTAGTGATGGTTGGTAGATAGGTTCAGGATATAATGTCACCACTGCTAGCACATTTATTGGAGGGCGTTGTGGTGGCTTCCAGCCACTTGTCTTCTGCATTGAGCCTGTAACCACATCTACTTTCAGCAAGAGGGCATAGAACATCTTAGCATCATGGACACTTACTAAAGGAGGCATGGACAATATGCTTGCTTTCATCTATTTCTTGCAGCTGGCTCCTTCCACCTTCTTAACTGTAAAACTCTGTTTACCTCCTGTGCGAAGGAAGATCTGGCTTACTGCCATCAGTTAGTAGCTGACAATCCCTTGTGATATATTCTGTTAAAAACAAATCTACTGTCATCAGCCCGATTGGTTAGGTACACAATAAAAGCCCCTACTGAACATTGCAGCAATTCTCATTTCACACAGATTAGCAAATATGGTAATTGTATTACTAATTTATGAAACATATCATACATCTGGTTAGAAAAGCTTTTCCAAATCATTAAAACATGGACAAATTATAACTCTATACCACTGTATCTTTTTGTCTACTTTCCATACTAAAATATTTCTACAGTTCCCATGAGTAGACTTGCAAGGTATTATGTTTAGAGCTGAGATGGCCAGTGACTGGCCTGTATGGGGCAGTGTCAGGAAATCGATGCCTTTAATATTTGTATATTCCTATAAAATATATTCACAGCATAGTTTTATTATGTGAGCTGCTTCTCTGTTTTGAGACCAATAAACAAAAAGGCTTATAATTACAACAAAAACAACTTGCATTTATATAGTGCCTTTAATGTAATAAAAGGTCCCAAAACGCTTCACGGGAGTGTAATCAGACAATAATTGACACCGAGCCAAAGAAGGAGATATTAGAACAGTTGAAGAGATAGGTTTTAAGGAGCATCTTAAAGGAGGAGAGACAGGTGGAGCGCAGAAAGTGGGGAATGCACAAGAGACCAGAATTGGAGGAACACAGAGTTCTCGGAGGGTTGTAGGGCTGGAGGAGGTTACAGAGGTAGGGAGGGGTGAGACCATGGAATGATTTGAATATGAGGATGAGAATTTTAAAATCGAGGCATTGGTGGATTGGGACCCAATGTAGATCAGTAAGCATGGGGGTAATGGGTGAATGGGACTTGGTACGAGTTAGGATATGGACAGGTATATTTACTTTTTGAGAATCTAGCACAAGAAGTCAGTATGGTTTTACTCTTGAAGGACATAATCTGAAGTTGTGGTACTTTATAGAGCTGTAAAGAATATGTGCAAATATCAGTGTTCATATGAAATCAGCTTATCCATTAGTTTAAACAATTATTAATATTTCCATTAAAATGCTGGATAAAGGGAGTTCATACAAATCCATTGTATTTGTGTGGTACATAAGGAGATCTGTTACATTCTAAATCATAAGAAAGCCTCTATGTTTTTAATATCACCTTATGAGATGTGGCTAGTCACATTTATTTTACTGCAGGCCTCACTTTCACTCTAAATCTGTAGTAAAATAAGCTTAAAATAACGAGTCACATCTCACAGTGAATAGAGTAAACCTGTGATTTTCCGATAAACTGTCCGCTGGTAGCGCATGGTCTCAAAACTTGTCTTCCCTAGACACGGCTAAAGATAGCTGCAATGAGACTAGTTGGCCTCAATGCATTAACACTCTTTAATTGCAAAGCCATTAGCATTGATCTCACCAGAAGCACTTTCTGATAGCTGTCTGCATTGAGTCTAGCTTTCAGTCTATTGAATCTGGCAGATTGTTAGCTTGTCGTTTGTTTGGCTGGAGACATTTCTGGGAGATCAGCTTTATGTCTTGAGCCTACTACTGTAATAGGAGCAGCTGTATTTGTTTCTGTAAAACACTTTTTGATTTCCTTTGTCTCAGTCTGAATTGAAAGCGAAAAAAACAGGTGGAGGACTTCAGACAGCTTTCTGAGGGGCGAGGGCTCTGATACCTTTTGAAGTCTATTTTGATCGACAGTCTGTAACCAGGAGCTGTCCTTTTAGAACACAAGTGTGTCAGTCTCTGAGTTCATCAGTTCTACTGAGCTCATTGAAATAGAGCCTGGAGAATTTATGGTGGATAGATGTCACTGGACCAGGTTTCGTATTACTAAGGAAATTAGCAAAATGTTGCAACTTCTATTATTCTAGTATATCCAAGGAAGTATAAATTAAAAGTTCTGTAATCTAGTGAGATCTGCTGTATTAATTTTCCATGACAATCTACCTTTTACTTTTAATAATTGTACTTCTTCAGTTTATAGCCTGAGTTGTTTGGTCTGAGTGTTTGTTCTTCTGCTATCCAATAACTAGGAGAACAGGAGAAGGTGGAAATCTATTCAATGAGTCAATTGCAGTTGCAAGGGTTTCTGTTCATACCCTGGGCATGTTAGATGTCAGCCTCGGCTCACCTCTGAGTCAGAGAGTTTTGAGTTCAAGCCCTACTCTGGAGACTTGAGCACATAATCTGGGCAGGCATTTCAGTGCAGTACTGAGGGAGTACTGCACTGTCAGAGATACTGTATTTCAAATGAGATGTTGAACCGAGGCCCCATCTGCCCTCTCAGATGGATGTAAAATATTTCATGGCACTATGAAGAGCAGAAGCGTTCCCATGGTGTCCTGGACAACAAATATCCCTCAACCAAAATCACTAAAACAAATTGTCTGATCTTTTATTTAATTACTGTTTGTGGGATTTTGCTGTGTATCAATTGGTTGCCACATTTCCCTACATTACAACAATTGGCTAGACTTCAAAATTTGATTGATAGGTGCTTTGGGCTGTCCTGATGTCATGAAAGACGCTATGTGAATGCAAATTCTTTCTTTCTTTACCAGATATTATGGGCTCTATTTTAGCTCGCGATCGGGTGCGTTCCTGGCGGGGGGGGCTACGAAAATCGGGGATTCCCGGGGCGGGTCGGGAGCCTGGCTCCAGCCTGCCCACTTCCGGGTCTTCCATTGACGTGCTGACATGCGCGCGCAGCCCCCGCATGTGGGTCTCCCGCCGGCAATTAAAGTCGGCAGGGTGCCACTTAAGGTATTTATTTTGGTATTTCAGGTCGTATACAGACCTGATTAACATGATATTTTAGGAGGGTTGGGATTTTACAAAAAACTGGGACTGTTTCCCGCACTGGGGGAAACACTCCCAGTTCAAATGGACGTGTTGCAGCCATCAGCCTGTGGCAGCTGCAAAGGTCCATTTGACAGGTCGGGGGGGGAGAGACCCTCACTCATTGCAGGAGGCCACTCTGTCACTTGGGACAAAGTTTGTCCTCCACCACCCTCCTCCCAACAATAAAATTCACCAACTTGCACACTTACCCCGGTGTCCAGATACATGTACCTACCTTGCGGACCCCCTCAGATGTACATCTTATGGATAGGGGCCGCCGTAGCTGCAGTCATGACCTCCTCGGAGGGCGAACAGCATCACCAGCCTCACCAGCCTCGCCGGCCACGCCGTCCACCTCTGACACGTGGAGCTCCACAACACAGTGCTGTGACACATCCACCTGCACAGCAGGAGGGAGGGCAACCACAGAGAGAGATGCGTTGCAGAAGGCACTACCCTCGTCACAGGGTCCACAGACTGAGGCTCAGCTTCCTGGACCTCTCTGAGCAGCAGTGCAAACGGAGACTCAGAGTCACTCGACATGTAGTCGTGGACATCTGCAGCTTCCTTCATGCCGAGCTGGCCCGAGCACCATCTTCTTACCTGTCGCTGTCAAAGTCATCACTGCCCTCAACAACTTCTCCTCCGCATCCTTCCAGGGTGCCACCGGGGACATCGCTGACATCTCTCAGTCGTCTGCACAAAAGAGCCCTGCAAATACACCTACACCCACTCTGGCAGTAGTGGTGCCAATATAATATGTAATGTGAGTTGATCAGAAATTAAATATAAGTACAAACCATGACAAACCCTCAAACACCCTTGCGCATCCCCTTCATGCTCATGACACGTTTGCCTTACGCTGCCTACTGCACATATGTGATGCATGCCCTGTGGCTGCAGCACAGGTAGTGGCAGGTTGAGTGAGGCTGACTGTGAAAGAGATGCATGAGAGGGTGAGTATGAGATAGAGCCATGAGATTGTATGAGGATTGGGTTGAGTGGTAGTGGCGGGATGAGTACTGGCGAGGTGAGTAAGTGCAGGTAAGATGAGGATGAGGTTTGAGTGGGTGTGAGGGGTGATGTGACAGAGTAGTGTTGGCAGTGCAGAAGGAGATGTGGGGTGGGGGCGGTGATGTGGCAGACGGAGTGCAGGGGAATGAGTAAGTGTACTCACTTCTGCTGACCTAGTTAGGTGATTGAAGCGTCTCCTGCACTGTATGCAGGTGCGCGATATGTTGGTGGTGCAGGTGACCTCCTCTGCCAACTCGAGCCAGGCCTTCTTGGTGGCAGAGGCAGGCCGCTTCCTCCCGCCCGCCGGGGGGATGATCTCTGTCCTCCCCCTCCTCCTCACCCTATCCAGTAAGACCTGGAGTGAGGCATCATAAAACCTCGGAGCAGCCTTCCCCCTGGGCTGCTCCATGCTGTAATTTTTCCTATTTCTTGCAGCATCAGTCAGTGGAGGACTGCCCCTTTAAATAGAGCGCCTCCAGCTGACAGACCTTACTGCGCATGCGCAGTCTGCCCGCCACGCAGCTTAGCAGCGGGGAACCCGGAACAAGAGGTAAGTGGATCCAATAAGCCTGCGATTGCGCGCGGGGCAGACTGATTTCACCAATCGCATCCCCCGCCGCGAACCCGCAGCCATGGTAATATCAGGCCCTATGTGTTTGAAGTCATGGAGAGAAATGGCTTATTTATGGGCTAAACATGTCAGAAATATCTAAATGAAGCCCAAAAAATGTAAGCTTGTACGCTAAATTTCGCACAGCAAAATTTCAAGGGCTATATTAAAATGATACTGACTGGATTTCTTTCTGGATGATACATACCTCACTTTCAGCCTCTAGAGTTTAATTTTTAAAAAAATGTTAGCCATAATAAATAACAGCTGCACTTCACGCTCTTAATTAATGTTTAATTATTTTTCCCTAGTAATATTTTGATGAAATGTACTGGAGTATTTTCAGATAGGAAGTGTGAAACAGATTAGTGAAACTCTTGGAATGTGTTTTTTTAAGTCATTACAAAGGAACGTCACCTTTTCAGTTTTCCTGGCACTGTGAAATATTGTGGTTAATTGCAATTATTTTAACAAGAAATATTTGCATAGAATGTACATTGTAATATTTGCTCTAATTCGAATTCCTGTTGAGCCAACATACAAATCCACCTATGGTAGGTGGCAATGTTGAACTAATGGCAACTTGCTACCTAATTAGCACCAATATGAAAATGCTCATCGTCTTCTGTGGTATGATGCTATTCCACCAGCAGTGTTTCCAGCCAACTAGAGTCTGGCAGAACTGCCATTGTACTTTTTGCACCAAGTGCATATCAGGAGTGGAAGAAAAAAGGGAGCGGATCAGAAAAGAACATTTTAAAGAAGCAATCATTAAACTTTTGGTGATGAAGAATTTCAAAAAAAAATTTGGGTCAGGTCAACCTCTCCCATTCCTAAGGAATGACAAAAGTTATGGCAAAAACTATCTCTCGTGTATGAAACAAATCAAGATGGGCTCCCAGAATTGATTCAATTATGTTGAAAGACAATGGAATACAGAGGGCCCCTAGAGTAGGAGCTATGATCCAGATAAATTAACATTTTGGAGGGAGAAACTAGGGTGGGAAACATGGTTCTGCCTCCAGATGTGCAGACCTAATCCAGGAGACAATGTTGTCCTAAATTGATTCTTTTGTTATCATAATAGAGTCTACTCCAGTTAAAGGGAACAGTAGAGTCCTGCCTGGGAGAACTGATCCAGAATACTGCTGTTTCAGTCAGCCAAACCTTTGGAGCTACATTTGCTTTCATGGAGGTAGCATGTCAGTCCACACCAGTTGCCCTTTGGGTTTCATGAGATCACATGGAGCAGTATGGGAGGGAAACTCAGTAACTTTGTATCCAGCTTGGTACATTTAGTTGATGAGAGATACTGATTTAATGCTGTCTGGGTTGAGGCCAAACCAGGTTTTGCTCAAAATGGCTGGGTTTCTTTGAACTTGGGACGAGAAAGTAAGACGTTTAAGGTAGCTGTCCAAATTCTTTTATTATGATTTCAAGTGCAACACACAGAGAAAATGAAATGCTGAATCAAGGAAATTATGACCAGGATAGGCTGTCAAGACTCTGCAGTTGTTCCCCATCATTCAATCTGGAAATTTTAAATACACATTTCCGAACCAGCTATAGAAGTTGGGAGTAGAGAGGCCAGATAAACCAGACATGACAACATCAGAGACACAACCATGGGCAGGGGTGGGGGGGGGGGGGGGTGGTAGGGGGTGGGAGAGGAACTTTAGAGATAATTCAGGAATTGGGAGCAGGAGGAAGAGGGAAGCATAACTCATGCCAAAAATATTTGTGAGGCAGAGGACAATTTTTCCTTCTCTCCCCAGTGGTTGCACCTATAGACACCAGCTGGGGTTGTCTGCTTCTGCAGTCACCGGACACAATTTTCCACCCATTGAAGCAAAGTAGAAAACCTCTGGCAACACCTTTATTGTTTAAACTTAATTTTCATCCATGCAGTTTGGAGGATGTGGGATTTAGTAGTGCGCAACCTTCATGATGGCATTTTCTATCTTTTGAATGAACCATGAGTTCTAGAATATTTACAACAAACATAGAGGGGGTTAAATTGGACAAGGCCAATAATCGGGCGCGGGTAGCGCGATTCGTGACTAACCCACGCCTGGTGCTTCCTGCACAGGCAGGACGAGACATTCGTCCAGCCTGAGGACTTACCTGACTGCAACATTAAAAACCAGGCCTGACGCGAGAATTCAAGGAAATGCACACTTTCCACTAGGAGGGGGTGCCCGAATCTCTTAAAGGGAGGATGTCTCTTAAAATCTCTTAAAGGTAGCCAGTACCTGTTATTTGCTGAAAATAACAGTATGCTGTCTGCATGGAGATCAGACATCACACACGTAAAACACGGATGCAGGTCCCGTCACCATGTTTACAAACTGATGAGTTATGTTAAAACATTGAATAAAGGTTGCGCACTACTAAATCCCACATCCTCCAAACTGCATGCCAGACCTCACAAAACTCATTTCAGTTTGTACTAGGCCTGCGAGGGTGCATGCATCAAGGTTCTCTGCTGATACACTAGAGACCTTGGTGCAAGAGGTGGACAGAAGGAGAGGCATCTTATATTTGCAGGGGGGCAAGAGGCCATCCAGACATATGCTTAAAAGGCAGTGGGGAGGCAGCGGGGGATGACGTCAATGCCAGGCGCATAGCGCCATGAACATGGATGCAGTGCAGGAAGAAGTTCAATGCTTTGACAAGAGTGGTCATGGTGAGTGAGGTCAACTGTCAAGTAGCGTCTCCTACTAACTGCTCCATGCACTACACCCCCCATCACCCACATATCAACCAACTCTTTCCATCAATACTCAACTCCGCCAATCAGATGCTTCCTCTCACCCTTACACATTACCACTGTTGCAAGCCGCCCATTCACAACTCACAGGCCACACACACTGGCAGCTATTAAACCATGATAGGTACATCACCCAGACACACGTCCTGCTTTCTTGCAGGAGAAGGTGGCGCATAACAGGAGGTAGCAAGTGGCAGTGGCATTTAGCCCCTCGAGCCTGTGAGATCATGTTGACCTATGACTTAATACCATATACTCACCTTAGCCCCATATCCCTTAATACCCTTGGTTTACAGAAATCTATCAATCTCAGATTTAACATTCCCAATTGAGCTAGCATCAACTGCCGTTTGCAGAAGAGCACTCCAAACTTCAACCACCCTTCGCGTATAGAAGCGCTTCCTAACTTCACTCCTGCACGTTCTGGCACTAAATGTTAGACTATGTCCCCTCGTCCTAGTATTCAAGTCTAGGAGACCACCAAAAACTGTTACAAATGCATCAGCAGCCAGAAGCAATAATCCAGCAACTAACCTGCAAATCCTGCATGGTCCCTTTAAATAGCATTGGTGGGGGGTCCTCCAGGCTCTCGAAGACATGTTCAGATGGTTGCGTTGAGTGGAGCGTTAAGACCCAAAATGGTGTCTATCACTTTAAATCAGCGTTGCACACTGATTGTATCCATTTTCTCTTCACTTTACATGCTGCCGGCATTCGCTCTCTGCGCAAGCGCTAATACCTATACCAAGATGGCGTCTGCCACACGACACGCTAAAAACATGTGTGCACAGCCAAGATGCCATCTTGGCACTTCGAGAGGCTGCGTAATGCTGAAACAGTGGGCACTAGATGACCCAATTTCTAGCCCAGAGAATATTACCAGTTGTTCTGGCAAAAAATGAATTAGTTGTTTGGCACAGGAGTAGAATATTCTAATTAATTATTAGCCTGAATACTATTTGTTGCGATAAACAAAGAAGGGCTTCCTGAGCGTAACTGTTTTCACAATACTTATTTAGGTATGTTCTCTTCATTGGATGCCGGAAAATCTCTTTCCTGCACTAACATAATCACCATAGAAGGTTTCGAGAGTGATGAGAACATTAGCCACAAGGCTAAAACCACTGTGGATCTGAGCTGCAACTTTTTGAAAATAAAGCCCTGCAGTGCAGACTTGCTATTCCCTTCGCAGGGTCCCTGAACTGAGCTTTGTACCAAACTGATTTTGCTGCAAGCAAGTGTCCACAGTGATCATATTTGAGAATCCAAAGCCACCTCTGGCTCCTAATGATCCAAATAAGCACCGATTGAGTATGCTGTACAGATTACACCACCGTCATGATGAAGTAACACTGACCTATCTGCCACTACTCACCTCAATACTTTTTGTCATCAGACTCCCACAGAAACTGCAGAAGTCGACGTCTGATGGCAAATTTAATTAGAAATCTTCTTCTGTAAACATTTGAAATAGTGAAGAATCCCAAAAAGTTGAATGATCATATATAAGCTTCATTTCATATTTTTATCTGATTTTCACAAGCCAGGCAGTGTTATTTGAAATCAAATAGTTTTACATATCGTTGCTGTTATGTGGTTTTGTAAAGAAATGAAAACACCTTTCAGTATTTGGCGAGATTAATGCTTTGATCAGTTGACAGTAGTTTTCATCAGTGATGCAAGTCCACGTTGAGCAGTACTGCTTCTGGATGTTTTTATGAGATTTCTAATTCCATTTTTGGTTATGTATTATTGGATATAAATGAATGAATCTATGCCTAGACTGAGGTTTGCAGCCTGGTAAGTCACGTGAATGTAGTTGGCTCATATTCGTGACCTTCAGAAAATGTGCTGGAACATTTGAACAGAGACAAGGCAAAATCAGCTGCAGTGAGATAAACATTAGGAAATTAGAGGTTAAAGGGGAAGTGAGATGGATAGATTTATGGGGGGAGAAAATGTGAACATACAGAGCACAGTTGTGAATGGATTCATTTTGTGCAACTTGTCTACACATAATAATACAAAATAATAAACACACCATACTTCCTCATATTAGTGGGTTGTCTTGCTTGACTTAAACTACTGTGCTGCATCCTAACCTTCTGAGCCTGGTATAAGCTTGCCCTTGCTGCTTTCTGTTTAAAAACCCAAGTGGCTACCTGTCTCTCTGCCTCTTATTTTTATTGTAAACAATTTTACAACACCAAGTTATAGTCCAACGATTTTATTTGAAATTTCAAATAAAATCGTTGGACTATAACTTGGTGTTGTAAAATTGTTTACAATTGTCAATCCCAGTCCATCACCGGCATCTCCACATCTTATTTTTATCTCATCGTGTTCACAAAATGAGGGCAGGGCATATGCCAAATGCCCCCTGCTGAGCACTGGGACCAGGGACCTCCCAACACAATGGGTGTGAGGTGTTTATTGATTACCGAGACAGGCAAACAAATTGTTTATTGTTTGCAGTCCTTGGAGAAACTACTTCAAAATTTAGCTCATTAGCAGTTTTCATCTCAGTGCCTTTTATAAAATTTGTGTAAACGCACTTTGCTTTAAAACACAACAGTTAAATGTAACTTTTTTCAAATCCTTTCTGCGGAAAAAGTCAAAATATCCCAAAACGTGACAGTAGGGTTTATCTCTTCAAAGGGAATGTGCTTATTGAGCCTATTCCTGATCCTATTCCTATTACAAAAATCTCCTGCTTTTATGGTGTGGAAACTTGAAAAGAATTCAGCAAAGGTGACATCTAAGTATTTGATGAATTCCAATCTAATGTTGCCTCGATAATCTGGTCAAAATAAATTTTGAGGTCATAGAATCATAGAGCACATTCGGCCCATCATGCCTGTGCTTGTGCTGGCTCTTTGAAGGAGCTACCCAATTAGTCCCACTTCCCTGCTCTTTCTCCATAGCCCTGCAAACTTTTCCCCTTCAAATGGGCCAAATTTATCCAATTCCCATTTGAAAGCTACTATTGGATCTGCTTCCACCAACCTTTCAGGCAATGCATTCCAGATCATAACAACTCGCTGCATAAAAAAAATTCTCCTCATCTCCCCTCTGGTTCTATTGAAGTAAATAAATAAATTAAGTAAATAAGCCAAATTATAGAAAATTGCATAGAAGCTGAAAAGCGGAAGGGGTTACTGGGACTACCGGTCCTTTGCATACATCCAGTAAATATTTGCTATCAAAGCAATTGAACTGGATTTCCTGCATTTGGACAAAAATTCTTGCTGCTACAGATTTGAATTTTCTTGTTATCTGTTCTACATTTAATGCTCATTTTGGTTCAATGTTTGCTTATCCCTCATACCACATTCCACTGGTGTCCCCTTAAGGGAAGGATCCATGCTGAATGTTCAGAGCAAATGTCTACTTTAAAGTAATCGTATGCAATCAGCACCTGAGATTCCTATTTTCACTGATCAATGCTGCTGGAGAGTGTTTATAGAAACATAGAAAATAGGAGCAAGAGTAGGCTATTCGGCCCTTCGAGCCTGCTCCGCCATTCAATTTGATCATGGCTGATCCTCTATCTCAATACCATATTCCCGCTCTCTCCCCATACCCTTTTGTGTCTAGAAATCTATCTAGCTCCTTCTTAAATATATTCAGTGACTTGGCCTCCACAGCCTTCTGTGGTAGAGAATTCCACAGGTTCACCACCCTCTGAGTGAAGAAATTTCTCCTCATCTCAGTCCTAAATGTCCTACCCCGTATCTTGAGTCTGTGACCCCTCGTTCTGGACCCCCCAGCCAGGGGAAACATCCTCCCTGCATCCAGCAGTCTGTCTAGCCCTGTCAGAATTTTATATGTTTCAATGAGATCCCCTCTCATTCTTCTAAACTAGAGTGAATACAGGCCGAGTCGACCCAATCTCTCCTCATATGACAGTCCTGCCAACCCAAGAATCAGTCTGGCAAGATAAATATTGTTCTCAAGTCTTAGACGTGGGACCTGAACCCACAGCCTTATGAGTCAGAGGTAAGAGTGCTACCAACTGAGCCACAGTTGAGACCCTATACAGCTTGCCACGTAATAAAGTTCATCAGAAAGCGCTAATGCAACAGTTTAAATTACACTTGAAATGCAAAATAAGGGTGGAATTAATCTACTCTCCTTATGGGTCAGGTCTAAAGTGTTTCTATTATGTTGTAGTATATGTTAATCGCAATAGTGTTTTGTTAATTCAACTTTTGTTGATGCAGCAACATTGGCAATTTATTGCAGTGAATATTCAACTTTCATGTAATTTTCTATAATTTGACTTATTTATTTGGTAACCTTGCAGTGTAACTTACTTTGAAGAAGTTTGTTCAAATTATCACGGCAATATTGGAATCTCTGGAATGTTGCTGGAGTTGGCATTCATGATGGATAGCGATACACAAAAACAGTTCTTTAAAACAAAAAAAGTAACCACATCAGAATGCTTCATGGTAGATCTGTGAGAGGGGTCTTTGAGAAAGTCACTGCTCATGATTGTGACCCTCAACAAAAAGTTAGAATACCTCTGATTTTGAAGATGGCACAGAAGTTACCAGTTTCAAAGCAAAGAATATTCTAATTACAAAAAGTGAAGTATGTTTGTTTAACATTTAGCTTGACATTGTTAGTTCTGCTGCCATTGAGGCATAAAAGGTTATATACCCACTGCGTGGGTCCATCCACGGAGATGGAAAGGCAAGCGATTATATAGTTGAGATGCCCTAGGCTATGCAAACCAAGCTGTACAAAGCATTTTGCACACACGCTAAACAGAGTACCTTCAAATCCTGTGCGTCAGTATGCATACCCTGTGCCACACAGTGAGAGGGAACATATAGCTTGGAGACTGTAAAAGATTCTGTGCCTGGAAATAGTAAGGCTGTTCCATCACTGATGACATTGGTTGCCAAGAACAATAAAACCACAATGTTCTGTGAAGATTAATAGATGATAAGTGATCTGCTACAAACTGATATCTACTCTTTGCCTTGCCCAGAGGAGGTCCTTGAGAAACTAGGGGCGCCAAGTGTCTAATAACTCCAGACCTGATAAAATGTTATTGGCAAGTGCCACTAAATGCAGAGGCCGAGTCGCACTTCACATTTGTTAAAACAATGAGGCATTATGTGCTTACAGTCATACCTTTTGGAATTAAGAATGCATCCATCGTGTTCCAGTAACTGAAAGAACCATTCTGATAGGGACCAGGGATAACACCATGCCATACACTAATGATATTGCCATTTTCTGTTAGATAAGCACCTCATGAACATCACTGACATCCCAATAAGCAAAGCATAATTGACTGTTAAGGCTGAAAAGTACAACACTGACATGGCTGAGGTATTGTACTTAAATCACCATGTGCGTGGAGTTAAGATGACCAAACCAGATGAAGATTGCATACTGGGCCCACCCCATAAACAAAAAATAGGAACAGGCATACCTGAGGCTGGCTGGCCATTATTGCAGGCTTATTGCCAACTAAAGCAATAAAGCTGTGTCATTAAGCAGTTTGATACAGAAGGTAAATCGCAATTGAGTGATCGGGTCCATTGATGCAGAAAATTCTTTAGCAAAGCTGAAAGATGCTCTGTGTCTAGACCTCACTAACTAGTCCAGATTATGCTGGACCTTTTACAGTCCTTACTGACTCATCAGATGGGGGCATTAGTGCATGCCTGAGCCAGACAAATGCCATCAGGAGGAACATCCAGCCATTTACCTGAGTTGCAAGCCACTACCATGAGAAATGGCTTATGGAGCAATTGAAAGAGAATGTTTAAGCATCACGTCCATACTGCGGAAGCCACAACTATACTTATATTGGAGTGCATTTACTGTGTATTCTGATCACAATCCCTTAGTGCGCTTAGCGTTGTCTCATGGCAAGGATACAACATCGTAATCCAACATCATCATGGTTACCAAAACAAGAATGCCAAATCTCTGTCACAACAGCAAGAGATGCAGTTTTAGTCCTTAATGCAGTCTTGGCAGCATTCACCAGGATTCAATAGAAAAGGAGGGGGAAGTAATGTAATAAAAATGAAATGTTTTTGTCTGAGATTTAGCTTCGTATTGTTTTCGTTAATTCCGTCATGGTACATAACAACAATTTGCATTTATATAGTATCCCTAATGTAGAAAAACATCCCAAGATGCTTAAAAGCCAGCTTCACTCACTGACATCATATCTCAGCTTAACTTGACACAATTGTTACAAAGGGAGGGCCAAGCCTCTCAATGCAGAACAAGCATCTTTTGGGATTTGTTCAATTATGTGTTTAATTGGCAGCTTTTAAAAAATGTAACAGTTATTTAAATTTGCTTAGTCCCAGTTACTCTTTTGAAGCTACCTTTTTCAAACCGTAGAGTCTGTCTGCAGCCTTCGAAGAGAGATAATCAGGTAGGAAGTTAGTGTAGTAAATGAAAAAAGGGAAAGAACTGCGATGTAAGAATATTATTTATATCATAGTTCAGCACAGCATAAGCAAACTATTTATGATTTTCTACTTAATGAGTTTAACAGCTATGGTGTTACTGCTGCTATTTGTTTTTTTTCTACCGTTTAATAAATATGTTTGGCAGTTAAAGCCTAAGTCAAATCCAGACTATTGTCATTCTGCCAGCTTCTGAAGACAAGGAGAATCACGTGAGGTCACATGATACCACACGATAAAATAAGTAACGGAAATAAACTGGAGAGAGTTCTCTGTTCATTCCTATGAATTTACCTAAGATACATGGGCAAGTGAAAAGACTAGCTACAATATAGGGAGCTTGGGCTCACCTGAGATGGTAGTCTGAAACATGCATGCTCAGAAATAAAGAATAAAAAATGATTTAAAAAAACATCTAAACATAACAATTCTATCCATAGATTTCTATGAATTGTGGGAATAAAATGGCTGTGATTTTTCATTTTATGTTAATGAAATTATTTATCACATAATTTTTTTTTTAAGAAGAATGGTGACAAATGTGATCTTGCAAAATGTAGACAGGATGATGAATTTTGGTATCAACATATTGTCAGCTGGTTCCTGACTAATGATATATCAGCACGCTGTCAATATTATGCTTTGATCAGTATTGATGCAGTGTTTCATAGTCCTAGGACTAGTGGAGTTAACTCAAACCTTTAACTATTGGACTGCTGAAGTTTATTACATTTGTTGATTTCTTTTTAATTTACTGTATATTTTTGAGCTTTTTGCTATAAAGGGACTTGTGACCAAATGCACAGTAATATATAGTTGTTGGCCAATGAAATGTAAAATGAAGCACAAAGTAGATGATACATCTCACATCATGGCCACAGCAGTGTTCTGAAACAACTGTCTGCACATTTCAGATTCTGATGGTTTGACCTCTAAGTTATTTGCAGACTATCTTTTTTAAACAACACTAGTTGACGTCCCCGTGATGTTGCACACAGAGAGTTGGTTCGAGCATAGGAGTTTCTCTGCAGTACAGGTTCAAGAACTCGGAGATGCAAAACTGAGATGGCAGAGCACCACCAGTGCCGAAAGGGTGTATTTACTGCGTGATAAGGTTACAGAGGCAGTTTCCCTTATAAATATGGACATAGGAATTGATGATAGGAAAAAGCTGGCCCAAATATGTGTTAATAGGATGTAAGTTTTTATTGATAGGAAGTAACCTGCATTGAGTGAACAGAAATATAATTGTGATGAAAATGGCACTTAATTCTTTTGGAATTTTCTGTCCTCAAAATAGTGAAGATTCCTCCTTTTAATTTCTTAAAACTTTCTTTTTTCCCCCCAGTGAATTTTGTGATCAAGGTGGGGGATGTTAGTGCTAAGGAATGGGGTGTAGTCCTAGTCCAGACAGCCAAGGGGAGATTTTCCATTTCTGTGCCCTCTAATCTGCAACTTTCCACCCATGATCATTTATTGGGGAGCACAGAAATGGAGAATCCCCAATGTCAGTATTAATGCCAGGTCCAGTATAGTATAGTTAGATACAGAATCAAACTCCCTCTACTCTGCCTCAATAATGTGCCTCAATCCCAACATCAGAAGAGCACTCCCTGATGCATGAGTTTGACATTTTCTGCTTCTCACGTTGGTATTCTTGTCGTCTCTGAGTGAAACCACCAATTTAACGGCAATTAGTATCAAAGTTGGGGCAGTCCTGTGCTGGAGGCACATGCTCATTAGGACCTAGGTTGAGGCAGCCTAAATTTAATTGACATAGGATCCTTACAGCCAATTGACAAATCAGACTTTCATCCCATTAATCTGGACTGGATTCAAAACCAGTCCAGATTGAGTGAATGTTCCCTTCAAAGTTTAACAGCTTAAAACATGTCTGAATATTATATTAAAAATCTTGTGTATATGTGTAATACCCCTTCACAAACTTCACTTCCTGTTGTCTTGATTTTTGGTCATGCTTTTTATGTTAGTATTTAACATTGAAAATGCCTATGTATCAGTTATAATGGGAACTCCCTATGTAAACAGCTCCTGATGCTGCTGTAGCTGCAGGCCACAGTTTTTCATCAAAATTTACTAGTATTTAAATAAAAACTTTAGAAGTATTCACAATCCATGGGGGGTCAGCTAATTACACAATATTCTTTCGATCATCAATGTGGCACTGTAATTGATACCTCTGAAGAAAATTTCAATGCATCTTTCTCAGTTCAATACACCCAATTTTGTATCAGTCTATTCAGTTTCACCTGTAATCATCCAATTACAATAAAGAAATCTACCATTTTGATTGTTTAGGTATTTCATTGCCCATATTTGAATTATAGGAAACAATAGTACATGTTGCTCATATACTAGTATAGAGGAAGATGAGGAGCAAAGGATAATTTACAGGCCATACATTTTAAACTATGCTTGGAAAGTTAGAATTTAAATTTATATAATTTAAACCTCTACCAGTGTGGGTTCATAGGGCATTATACCTCAAATCTGTATCACATCGCAAAGTTTCCATCAGGTTAAAGCTCGTGCTTGGTTCAAATATTATTTTGATTAAGATCAAGTCACCAAACCTTATTTGTAAAGTGACGCATGGAATTGACTCACTTCCATTTATCGGGAAACAAGGCAAAACCAATCAGATTGCTCAAAAACTTTTTTAAAGTGACCATCTTGGTTTCTAACATAAATAAAAAAACTACATAATTCATACCAAAAATGATAAAACATGTGTGTAAAGTTGCCTCCAAGATGCTACAATGTCCCTCCAAAGGCCTAGCTTGTGTCAGAGTCCTGGGGATGAGCCTTTAGTGGTTGTCTGTAGCTGATTAAGTTGAGCTTTGTTATCTGTTTTTTCCTCCTTAAAATCAGGTCAATCTCACATGTGTGTCCTGGTGCCAGATCATCCACACATACAGAATTGTTCCCAATTATCCTTGTAGGTTTTCTTTAAAGTCTTCTTTATATTTTGTATCGGTATGAATTTTTGTCCCGTTGTATTATTAATGGTTAATATTCAGAAAGTTCTAATGTTGAAATTTCTAAACCAATTTGTGTTGTTGAAGTGGAATTGTTTTTCTTGTACTGAAACAAATTCTACATACTCAGGACAAATGATTAGGAAATCATAATAGACTCGTATTTTATGGTGGACAACTGCAAATGACATAAGGCACAACATGGTTACAGTAATTAATGGTTATTTACAGGTAAATTAATGATAAAAGATTGCCAGACTGGATAGGACGCAGGAAACAACAAAGCAGTTCAAACCTGACTTATTGAATCAGAACTTATAAAGGATCAGAGTTACTTTCTGCTGTGAGTCGCAGTGATTAATTTAACCAGTTTTTTCCCCTCATCAGTAATTTCTCAGGTGGCTGTAAGGCTCAGTTCTGCTGAAGAACAACAAATTACCTGGGAAACCAAACCTGGAATTTTACTTACTGTAATTAATTAAACCTAGTAACAGGTACAAGCATGAAATGTGCAGTATAAGACATCTATCCATGTATTTAATTAAAAGACTTATGCATAGGGTGTCATGCCTCAAAAAATTCTGTATAGCATGTGACAAAAAATCCTAATCAACTCAAATGTCCCATTAATAAAACGAAAATAACCAATCAAAAACCATTACTTACATAAAAATAAATCTTTTTCAACATTTTCCCTTTAGTAAAATACAGCTCGTTAGTAATCAGCAGCTAACACAAAATGAACCGATCTAATTGTTCAGACATTTTTGACAAACTCTTTTCTCTGGCCATCCTCCTTGGCTGACTATGAATATCAATGTATAGGAGTCACGGTACTCACACCAGCCCAGGTTTACCATTATCAGCAGAGTTAGCAAAGTGCTGCATTTTCTGTTATTTTTGTACCCAAGTTAAAAGTTCTGTAAAAATAGTGCAAGCTGCTGTATTGTCTATTGATGCTGCTTATTTGTTCCTTATAATAAACTACGACTTGATAGAATATTTATTCTTCTGCTTTCCAAAGTCTCCAAATTCATGAGAGGGCTTGTCTTACCCAGTAAGCTAAATATAGTAACAAGGGTTTCTGTTCAGCCCCTAGCCAATACTATGTGCATCCACTACACTCCAGCATCACACTTTGTGACATCTGCAAAACAGTCTTGAAAAGAAAGCCAGGCATTTCATTCCAAGTTCTGAACTGGAGCCTGAAATTTACAAGCAACTTCCTGATGTTTGATTGACCTCAGTATATTTACAATTACCTGGATCCCACAGGGGGTTCATGAGCAGTAATCTTAAAGGGCCAGGCCAGGTATGAATGTCAGGCCGAACATCACAACTGCACTCCAGACCCCAGACAACCCACGAGCAATGCCAAGGAAGATCTGCTAGTCCATATAAAGCTTGGCTACTTTTACCAGAAGATCTGAACTGACAAATATATGATTGAAACAGAAAGTAATTTTGGACTACGTGCCAGTTCTAGTCATAGTGGCCCCTTCCATTGAGGTGTAAGGAGGCACTTTACGAATTTCTTTTGAGAAGATATCAGCATTATGGAAAATCCAAGAAGGAGAAACAGAAATGTGCAGGATAATGTGGGCTCAATAGAACCTAAAGTCTCAATATGAGCGACTCCGCAGATAGTATTAAGACAAAAGATTAATGGGGTGGAAATTGCTTGGAGTGGCGAACCAACACTGCTCACCGCTCCATAGATTTATGTTAACCCACTAACTCACCGCAGTCTTTTCTTCGGGCATTTCCTTGAATAGGAAGCGGAGAAGAGCCCAGCGTCAGCTCAGGTGAAGCTAGGACCCTGGGAGAAGTGGGAGAATCACACTCTCCCCTCGACCAATCAGATTGCAGCATTTTTGACAGCTGCGTTCACTGTCTCTGCAGGCTTGGAACGTTAAACCAAGAAGTGAAAGGCACAACATTAAAATCAATGTAAAAACAGTTATAGACAGCGAAAAAGACGGTAAGAAATAACTGAATAAAAGAGACAGAAGGGAAAAGTAAAAAAAAAAAATTTTTTAATTTAAAAAAAATTTTAATGACCAAAAACTATTAAAATAAAGAGTAATTAGACTCCACATTTTTAAAAGTTAATTTTTAGTTGTTTGGCAGTCATTAAGGCTTATTGCGCTGTTAAAACTTAGTTTAGACCTCGTATTTTTAAGCGTACCTGTTTTGTGGCGGATTTAGTTACTTTCCAGCTGGGCAGATAAACAAGTTTGCACTTTTTCAATGATTTCTCTGATTGCAGCGTGCGATATACCTTTAATTCGAAGCTGTCATATCTCCGGCAAACCAGCAGGAGCAAGTTCCGGATTTCCGGATTTCACTGCGCATGTGCGAACACTGGAACTTGCTCCTCCATTTCGCCACCAACCACGGTGAACGCTGTTGAGCTCACCGTTATTTCGCAAACGATTCCTGCCTCATTAATGCTGCAACTCCAAGGCAGAGAAAAAAGAATGAAGTGAGAATATACATAGGATGAACTGAGAGAGAAGGAAAATATCTATCCGAAGTTTCACTTTGTGGGAGACTTATAATAAAACTAATTGAGGATTAATATGCATTGAACTTACTTTTAGTAGGGCAGAATAATTTTGGTTCTTAGAACTAGGCAGAGACTCTATGATTAAGGAGATGAAGCAGGCAGCCACTTAGCTTTTTCAAGCTTCCAGCTTAAAAGAACAGAGGCAGTTGCTTCTATTTTAGTTTTTAAGGACCGGAATGAAAGTGCATACACTAATACCAATGGAAATATCTGAGGTTATGCAGGGGTTCTGTGATGTGCTCTGTATTTCTGAAACTGATGTTTGAACTCTAGATATTGACAGCTTTTTGATGAAGCTTGAAATCGCACAGATGACAGCAGAGCACAGATAACTTACAAGAGGTAAAAATGGCCATGAGGAAAGTGCTGGAAAGTAAAACCCTTGATTGCCATACAGCAGTAACATTGTGTTATATCTTAGTTTGAATATCGGCATAACTCTTTCTCCCACTACGTTCAATGATTTTCTTGGGGGTCTTCGGAGGCTCAGTGGTGTAGTTTTTGTTAAACTACTTAAAATTACGGTTGTTCTCTGCAATGACTCATCACCATAGATCACATTAATAGAAAATAGAATAGCAAGTGCAGTGCAAGTGGTATAGAATGATAACGAGTGAGCCTTACAAAGAGTCTTGTGGATGGATGATGTAGTTTTGATCTTTTTATTCTAATTTCCATCATTAAAGCTTCTTTAATGTTGACTCTTTTATGACAATTGCAGGCATTTCTGTGCATGGTAGTGTAACTATTTATGCTTTTAATAATGCCGGCTCACAGTTTAACACAGTCATTTGGCATCAGTTAAGTGGCTTTGTTGCTAAAGAATAAAAACCTGTTATGGGTTACCCTGATGGCTCAGTGGGGAAATGCCTGATGGGGTGTGGTACTGATCCACATTGACCAGGAACATCCTGATTCAATCTCTGCTCTGTGCTAAATAAGCTGATCTCAGCTGAGGCAGTGGCAATGTCCTACAATTTACCTTAGTATCACTGGGCCAGGAAGTGGACAGAATAGGAACATAGGAATTGCTAGATGAAAAATGACCAAGGTCCATCTTGCTTGCCTTCTACCATCCCGGTAGTCATACGGTACAATGATACATTGATAATGGAGTTGTTGACTAATCATAGTGATCAATTAGTCTATAACAGACGCATTTTTTTTTCAAAAAATATGCTTTATTCATAAAATTTGCAACAATACATACAATACAGTTGTCATATAACATTCCAAACGTACACAATACAGATTATACAATTTCCAGGTTACATCAAGTACAGTTCAATGAACACATTGCACATAATTACAGTTCATGACACTCTAGGGTGCCTCATTGCATTACACTCAATAAGGATTATTGATTACAGGTACGTTACAGATTCATTACAGGTACATTACAGATTCATTACAGGTACATTGCATCAATTTGAGTTTTACATTCTGCCCGAGGGGGCTTTTCCCTAATTGCAGCCCCTCGGTATACAGTGGCGGGAAGGCTCTAAACGGTTGCCTTTCCCCACAGAGCCTTTGCGGCGGCCGCACCTAGCTTCAGTGCGTCCCTGAGCACGTAGTCCTGGACCTTGGAATGTGCCAGTCTGCAACAATCGGTCGAGGGCCCATATAACAGACCCATAGATGACACGAGGAAAAACCCCAGTGGTGGAGAGCTGTGCGAACCATAGGTCCATATTCACCTTTTTCTTCCCAAGCAAGCTACACTTATCACATGTTGTATCTCAAATCACTCATATACTGTATCCCAAAATGTTATTTTTTGAAGGAAACCTATCTAATTTGCATTTGAATGAATCAATAGTAACTGTTTCCACCGTCTCCCTAGGGAGTCTGTTCCATAGATTAACCACTCGCTCATTGAAATATTGTTTCCGCTGATTAGTTTTGAATTTACCCTCCTTCAAACACAAGCTGTATCCTACGGTTCTACTGTTCTGACAAGGTGAAATAGCTTGTCAAGACCTACATTATCTTGTCCCTTTAGTATCCTAAAAACAGCAATCATATCAGCCCCCTTCCTGGGAAGGGTGTGTATGCAGATATTGGTAAATGACAGGATCAGGCTTATCTGTGATGCATCCTCATAGTTAAATAGTTTGTCAACACTGTCAGGACTCATAGGTGAAGAGCAGACATTTGGGTGTGGTATTCAAGGCTATCGATGCCTGTAAAGAAAGAAAAAGGTTGCATTTATATAGCACCTTTCACAATCTCAGGATGTCCCAAAGCGCTTTACAGCCAATTAAGTACTTTTTTTTGGAAGTGTAGTCACTGTTGTAATGTAGGAAGTGCACACAGCAAGGTCCCACAAACAGCAATTTGATAATAATCTGTTTCTGTGATGTTGGTTGAGGGATAAATATTAGCCAGGACACCAAGGCAAACTCCCCATCTCTTCTTCACAATAGTGCAATGGGATACCAATACATCCACCTGAGAGGGCGGACAGGTCCTTGGTTAATGTCACGTCTGAAAGACAGCACCTCCGACAGTGCATCACTCCCTCAGTACTGCACTAAAGCCTCAGCCTAGATTTTTTTTGCTCAAGTGGGAGTGGAGTGGGCCTTGAACTCACAACCATCTGACTCAGAGGCAAGTGTCCTAACACTGAGCCACAGCTACTCATATCTGTATGAGTAGCATAAGACATGACAATAAGGGGAAAAAATGGATACGGTTCCTTTTTCTCCTTATTCAATAATGAGATTCTAAAGTTGAGCGGAGCCTCTTGTGTCATTTCCTGCTTACCATTTTTTGTGTTGATGCATCAGGAGCTTAATAAGTTACGTCATTTGCATATGTCATGTAGTTGACTTGCATGGGTAAATGTAGGTAAATTATTAATGCCAATTAGCATCTGATTAGATCGCCTTAGCTTCCAATAGTGGAAACAAAACCTCAGGATGTCTCAAAGTGTTTCACAGCCAATTAATTACTTTTAAAGTGCAGTCATTGTTGCTATGTAGACAAATGGAGCAGCCAATTGTACACAGCAAGGTCCCACAAATAGTAATTGGGCTTAACGATGACTTCATCTGTTTTTTTTTGCCGTGAAATTGGCTGAGGGATGAAAGTTGGCCAGGACAGCAGAACTGAACTAGTATGATCGGTTACATGTTAACTAACTAGCTAAAGTCCTGACACAGGCTAAAGTGCCTTTCACCCAGCAGTCTGGAAATAGGCTCTTAGCAGCTTGCAACCTTCAGTTATTCTTCTCAAACGTACTCTGCAAAATGGATCACAGTGATTTCAGTATAATGGTATTGGAGAATTTATGAAGTACATAGTTCAATAATAGGAATTTTGTGCTCAGATGCAAGTTGCTGTAGCATATGACCAGTTCGGACACCTAGCCTTTGTTGGGCAAAAGGGTTAGTTTAGTGCCTTTGTAAAATTAGGTCATAGATCTTGGGGATGCTGTAATTGGCTTCATAATGGTTTTGTCTAATTCTTCCACCTGCCTGTAGGGAGTTCACCTCTCTAAGTCATCTTACCATCTCATCCAGGAAGGGACATTACTTATCAATAATTATTTTTTGAAAACCCTTTTGTTTTAGTTGAACTGACACCCAGGTAGTTTTCTCAGCAGCAGCAATACATCTTTGACAGTTATTCTACCAGGATTTCAAATTAATAATTTCAGATCAGAGGTTCTCCATTAGACAATGAAAGAACTTTAAATTAAACAAAATTTTAGATTGGTAAATTATTTTAACAGTCGATGGGCTCAATGATTGTTTAAAATTAAATTACAGGTTTTGCTATTGTAATTTAAATTGGATTACAGCTATTGCTATTGTAATTTAAATTGATTCTCATTCTTGTCTAATCCCATTCCCTAATTATTTGTGTAAAATGTAGTTAAGCACCACTGATTTTCTAAATTGCTACTTAACTACCGCTTGTCATTTACGTTTTTAATTTCACTTTCGTAATTTTTTTAACTGTAGAGTTTTCACAGTACCAGAGACAGAAGCTAGTGTTGTTTTAAGTATTATTGTCCGATATAGGGGATAAAAAACATAATGAGGGTTATAAATTGGTCTTGGACTCCAGTGCAAAATGGACAACAGCCATTCCGCAGTCCGTTTTACACTCGGCTGGATTTTCTTTTCCATTATAGTCAACAGAAAAGGAAATTGGGCGGAGGGGAAAATGGGCTGTCGATGCGCTATCACCCACTTTGTTCCACGTCCCAAGATGGATTTATACCCCAATGAGTTCTAGCTTGATCCTCATTTCCCTCTGAATAAAATGGCAGTGTGCTGTGTCTGCTGACTACAATTCTTGCTGACGTCCCATTACTAAACATTTTAACTTGTCTGAGAAGCTACATTTGAAAAAGAGACAGGATAATTTACAGTTTGTCTAAAGCTCAACGATATTTTAAATACCACTCCTTCCCCTTCATGAGTTAGCCCTCTGTGTTGACAGTCCAACCTGCAGGCTATGGTTACTGTTATTGTCACTCCTTGATCAATCTGCTGGGAGAAAGTGCTGCTAAAAGAATGTCTCCCTGCCCTTTTTTCTCTGCCAGTTTTTCCTTCTCCCTTCAAAGATGATTTGTGGCCAAGGCTGACAAATCATTCTCTGGGGAAGCCCCATTGCAAATGTCAGTCAGAGCAAGATTCAAAGTCAGGCCTTTGAGTAGAAGAGCAATGCTGCACTTTGTAGCTGCCAGTTCTTCATATCTTTGTCTGCCAGTGTTTGAGGTAAATAATAGAATACTAATCATATTTGACTATCGTAATTACTGTTTAATGAGAATTTCTTAAAACTCTATAGTCTTTGGTATAAACAATGCCTTCCCCTTTTAACATCTGTAGGTTGTTTAGTAGACAACCGAACATTAATTACGCATCTTTCTTCAAATCTCGGTAAATTCTAATGTCGTATCATTGCTTCACTCCTTGCAGGATTTGTGTTTGCCAATTTTATCTACATGATTCCATCTGTTAAATTTTATCACACAGGCTGTGCAGGGGTTCTCAGTCACGACGCCCATAAAACTGTACACGGCATATCTATTTACTAGTGCTTGCCAGTAAAAATCTTTAAACCATTGCAATCTACCAAAAATGATTTAAAAAGTGTGAAATAATTCCTTCTGTTTCATTTTTTTTTCAGAACGACAAAAGAAAAATGACTGCCAAACAATGTGTAGCCGGTGGGTTCAATATTTGCCATTTTCTGTACCATCTGAGCCATTCTGTTTAATTGCCAGTGCACATGGTGCTTTATATTCTCAGTAGATATAGTCTCCATGACAACTTTATCAAAGTGCTACAATGCATGACTATGAGCCCTCCAACAATCAGCTTTGTAAAGACCAAATTTACACTGTATCCTTATTAGAAGAATGTTCTTAAGTCTGTGACAAGGACAGCCTGAAAGCCACAACAAGTAGTGAAAAAAACATAATAAGGGACAAAGAAGGAAGCCATTCAGCTGCAAATGGGCAATCGCAGAAGTGCTATAGATGGCAGATGGAAAGACAGCAGGTGCCATAGCGCGATGGGATCCCACTTCTCTTCATGCATGCTCCATAATGATGCAGATTGACAAGGAAGGGAATTAATATGCTGGAGCAGGTACTTTCTGTCCGTTAGCCAATACTCAATGTAACCGCATTTATGCTGCCCTTGGCTATTTTGTAAAATGTCTAACCAATTGTGTTTAGGTTGTCTGGAAGGGAGTGGAGCGGTGTGATTTACCTGTGTTTGCCCTAATTTACTTGCATCCAACTAACCAGGCAAACCTCTTCTCAAGAATAGAATTTTAGGCTATGAATAAATTATCCTGATGCAGATGTTTTGAATATATTAATTTAAAGTACACTGAGTGAGAGCCATTAGGGATGAATAGAATTTGGTACATAAGTGCAGATTAGCAGAGGCAAACAAATGCAGGCTGCACAAAGGCAGGGAAATATTGGCTTTCTTTGGTGCGGCATGTTGCATTTGCTGCTAAGCACCCGTTTCCAATGTAATACGACATCAAATTTTAGCCTCAGCCTGCTCAGTTAAATGGAGAAAACATAATTACTAAATCAGTCAGTGCTGCTGATAGCAAAAGGTGATGTTGGAATGACATTGAGAAAATTAGATCTACTTCTCATATAATTATAAAAGCGATGTTTCCCTCTAATGCTGTTATAATTGGAATGGATCATCGAAATGTGAAACCCAATGCATCCGACTATCTAATTATCTTTATGAAATGCATTCGGAAGTTCGTGAAGGAATGCAGCCAGTTCTTTTTCAGAATGCCATTTAATTCCTATTTTTTTTAAACACAGTTGTAAAAAATCCAATTTGTAATCGTTCCCAGCTAAAAGTATAAATACAACCAAGCTTGTTTATACGTCTGCCACTTCCAGAGCTATCTCTGTTCTGAGATTACCAGACTCAGCCCCTGATCTATTTTCAGGTTATATTTTACCCTTTTTATGACACACTTCTGATTATAACACGTAATACTCTTTGCTCCCGGAAGTCGTAATATAACGAGGGTTAAGTGCTCTGCAGTGTTTAGATCTCTTTTTTTTAAAAAAAAAGAACATTGAGCAGCATTAAAAATTGGCAACCGGGGACAGTAGCTACATTTGTATAACAAGGGGAGGAACTGCTCTGGTTACTATGGGGCCGATAAGACGAGGATGGGCATCCGATGTGCCACGGCCTGAGGTGTGCATAATGCCCCAATGTGGGCAGCGGGTGCAAAGAGGGCTGGGAGCCTGCCCACAATCTGTGCGCTGGGCTCGTTAGGACACTGACTTTAATGTATATGAGACCGTCTCGGAGTGTAGCTTGGAGCACCTGAAGGGGTGGCCTCATTAAAGAAAAATTTCAGTCCGCAGCTGCCCAGTGCTCTTTGGCACTCCTAGCCTGGCACCAATGGTCCTCACTTGCCAGCTGCCTAATGCCCCTCCCCCACCCCCCCCACACCTCAGGCCAGGAAAGTACCCGGCACATAGCAGGCAGCCACTGTCACTTCACTGCTGCCTGGTGCCTGTCGATGTGAGTCCGGCATTCCCGGTACATCACGTGACTGGAGCGCCAGAAAATTTTGCAACTGGAATGGCCTTGTGACCTCCAGTGAGGTTAGCAGGCACATGCAAGACCAGCACTGGCATTAAGGCACCTTGCTGTAGAATTGGCCCCTTTGTGTAGAAGCATCGTAAATGCATTCAAAAAGAATCTGTTTACAATTTCAGTGATCGGAGCAAATCTTCTTGTACATGGTCAATAACACTATGTGGTAAATTATGTTACATATATGCTGTAGTTTGGGGCCCAGCTGTCTGCAATTGGCTGCCGCTTTTGCCTACATAACAACTGTGACTGCACTTCTAAAGATAAGTCATGAGTTGTGAGACGGTTCGAGACATCCTGAGGATAAGGTGCATCATAAATGAAAACACATTAATATGAAATTCTTTGGTCTGTGTTATTTTTAAAAAGGCATTGAATGTTTAAAAGAATGGTATTAACACCCTCAATAACAAGACAGACAAAAGAATTTTTTACGAATGTGTTAACACATTTACTAATACTGCACCATAAGCACCTCCATAAGGAGCATTAAAAGTAGCTGTTTTCGTTTTTGTTAATATAATTTGCCATCTGGAAAAAGCGATTTGTTGACCAGTGAAGGTCAAATCAACCAAACATTGGGCACAGTGGGAAAATAATGGTAATGACTTGGAATTTCAGTCTTAGTGCAAGGCAGTTAAAGCTAATGGGTAGTGTGGACTCCGAGGCAACAGCCAAGATCTTACAAAGAAAGCAATTATTGGAAGTAAAAATAGGAGGTACATGTACTCTATGGGTGGATTAGAACTTCCCAATGGGAAGCTGAAGGCGATCAAGTGATGTTCATTGATCTGTCATTCAACGTTTCCTAACAGTGTAAAGCAATAAATAGAGCAAATAGGATCCTGGGTTATATTGCCAAAACTAGTTGAGTTCAAATACCCAGAGGGCAAGGTGAAACTGTACATTGTCCTAATCAGACCATTGCTGGAGTACTGCATTCAGTTATACTCACTGGACCACAAGGATGCCATGCAGAGGCAGTGCAGAGAAGGACAAGGTTGATCGTTGGAGTCAGAAGGAAGATCTATGAGGAGTGATTTGATTACCCAGCACAGAGGCAGTGGAAGGGTCCAGCGAGGTAGTGGAATGGTAGAGCTGGGTGTCATCAGCATACATATGGAAGCTGACCCCATGTCTTTGGATGATATCACCAAGAGGCAGCACGTGGATGAGGAAGAGGGTTTGCCAAGTACAAATCCATGAGGTAGTCCAGAGATGACAGTGTGGGGGTGGGAAGAGTAACCATTACCATTGCGTGCCCATGAGTGTTGGAAGGAGAGTTTTTAATGGAAGGAGAGGTTTATGGAGAGAGAAGTTTAAGGAGGACTGGAAGGTAGTGAAACCAAAGGAGAGAGGGCAAGGTGAGTTGAGCTGGAGATTGAAAATCACTGAGGATGAGGAGCCACTCAGTGCATAGGCTGAGGGAAGAAAGAAGAAGGATATCTCGGGGAGAAACTTGAGATTGGGCTTGAATATTCACCCCACATCACTGAATTAAATATAAAGCTAAGGGCTCCATTCCATGTTAACTAGCAATCCAACTTCTGTTAAATATATTCTAAAACAGTGGCTAACTGACTTGGCAATCTTTCAAATGTTGGAGAACATTACCAGTGTGTACCTTATAGTAATCTGTTTCTTTATTAATACAATAAAATAATGAGGGTTTGTTTTCTCAAAATAATACATCCCTATTCACAGCAAATGAATTAAAGAGTATAATGGGTGTGCAGAACATTCCTTTTGCTGTTAATATCCCTTTCTGTCTGGACTCTAGACAATTAGTAAGCAAAACAACATACTTTGTTATAGTTCTGGTGTTATAAATACCTGAATATTAATGTCTGATTCAGTCTATTACGATATCAGATGTTGTTTATTTTAACCTCTTTAATCTATTGTAATCAGACATTTTAAGATATCCAGCTTGGCAATACAAATTCTCAGCTAACGTCACAATGGTCACAGCTCATTGCTCTTGCCCTTTACAGCCATCACTGGAACAATGACCTTCATTAGTCATCAATGCCCTAGATTCAAGGCTGAGTTTCTAAGGATGAAGAGTATTGTCTCGAGCACTATTTATACCATGACTGTACACTTAGATCTTCCCCTTAAATTAACAGCTGTTTTAATTAAAAAGCTGTCTAAATAAAGAAAGAATATTGGTTACCTCATACCGACTTATAATGCAGCAAAGGAGTTTAGATAACATTTTAAGCCATGAATCTGTCTGAACCCTGTTATTAAATTACCTACTTTAAAATCACTTATAGATTTGTTATTGTTTACCAGAGAGTGAAATTTCATTCAAAGTGTTCTTGCCTTTTCAGTAATGAGTTTCTTTAATAAAGAAAGTTCTGATGTAATTTGATGATGAGAGTAATGCTGAATGTTAATGGGACAAAGACAATGAACCAGTTTGAAGATCTATGCCCTGAAAGTGTGTTTGGCCATGCAATGGGTTGTGCAGTATTAATAGGGTTTCTTTCACAGTCGATAATAGGAACATTTACTATTTTGCGTTCAGTACTTGACATATGCTCATTCCATCCCAGAGTAAATTTCATGTATCTCAAAGTCAGCTTTATACCTCCTCCAAAATAGCTTCGTGTGAGTAATGTCATGAATCTGTTAGAATTCACATGCTTTGTTAATGCTTGTTATGGCAGCTCAGAAATACAAGTATAAAACTGCCAAACCAAAGTGATTGTGACGACACTGACTGTCTGGAGCCAGCCCAAGATGGTGATGATGGAGTAATGTTAAGTTGGCATCACTCTACCACCAATACTCCACATTCCAATGCGCCATCTCATGTCACAGTATGCATTGGAGCCACTGTCTGTGCAAATATGCACCTGATAGCTCCAGTCGGCAGAGGATGAACCAGTTGATAGTTACAATCTGTGTTTGATCAGATTATATAGTTATACGGACTGGAGGTTCATGTTGCAAATGAGAGCTTGGAGCATTATTGTACGTGAGTGTGTATTGCATCATGTATTGTATATGGTTTTGAGCAGAAAGAAAGATAGAGCACCCAGAGTGAGCATGAAGTATGATCTGGCTGACATGACTAAAGCAATGCACTTCACTCATGATGGTACATTAGCCATAACAGGGGTACTATGCTAATGTAAATAATCTGATTTAGACCCCAACCCCGCTCCTATCCTCACATATGAGAGCATCAAACTGCAACTCGACATGATTTGCGGCAAAAGGGAAGTATAGACTCTAGGTTGCCATTTGGTTCCAAATTGAATCTGATGTGTAAATGAAGTTCTATGCCCATTAATGCATCCATCCTGCCACCTCACCAGTGAAAAATGCCACACACTAAACACTGTCTTCTATTTGTCCTTGTCATACTCAATAACCTGCGTTGACAGTGTTTCCATAGAGTTCTGACCCTTTGCCCTGTTTTCATACGAGTCTTGTTTTAGAGGAAATGGCATTTGAATTATAGCTTTACAGTTATGGTTAAAGATAAACAAAAGAGGAATGGATTAAAATATATCCTGAAGCTTACAAATTTATATTGACCCTTTGACTATTGCATTTCCTTTCCAATTTTGAAATACTTTCAATTTTCCTGTATTCGGGGCAATTCTCAACGGTGATTATTTGAATCTCTTAAATGTCTATTTCTGTGGATATTTGTTTCAAAATTAAATTGTGCATTTTAAAGCTATTTTGTCACAAGAAGGATGCTGTACCTTATAGAAAGCACTGGCAATAAAAACAAAATCGATATTTTGAGCAACAGTATTCAACAAAAATAAATCTTTCTCCCTGAGTGTTGGAAGTAGGGGATTTAATTACATTTAGAGAATCATTAAACCATAGAACATATCCTTGTTCACATCATTATCACTGAAAAGAAAAAAAATTGTTATATATTTTCCCCTTGCTTGATAGAAAGAAGTTGATTTATATTATAGCAATATTCATCTATCCATGTTCTGTCAATCTGTTGCTTTCCTCAAGCCAACCTGATTTGTGTATTCTCTTTATATTATTTTGTATAAAATGCCTTAAAGGGAATCATTTATTTCACACCAATCTTTATATCTAGTTTCCCTTTGGGTTTTGATAAGAGAAGTATTTACTGATATACATTTGCTTCAACTGAAGTACTGGAGCATTTATGGAGATCAAAAGATATGGAAATGAGAAAGTCTTTCAGCCAATCTTAGCTCATCCATTTGGAAGGAAACCTAGTTTCCCCAACCCAGCATCTAACTGTTAAACGATTCCAAGGTTTTTGCCTCCACTAGCCTACCCAGACATCCATTCCATGTGTTGGTCACTCTGTGCAAAGAAGAATTTCCTGACATCAATTCTAAATTGACTTTCAATGTTTTAACCTGTGCTTCCTGGCCCATACTGCCATGTTTCACCTTGAATTGGTATTCTGTTTCAGCCTTTTCTATACTGTTTACTGTTCTATATATTTCCAAGAGGTCCTCTCTTTGTTTCTTCCTCTGAAGCTAAAGAGCCCCAAGTTTGTCCAGTCTTTTCTCATAACGGATTCCTCTGGTTTTGTGGCTCTTCTCTGCACCACCTCCAATGAGTTGAATGTTTCTCTTGTGTCTCAGTAACCTAAACTGGACAGAGTACTCAGGATGATCAGATCTCTATATAGTTTCAGCATGATATGCGCTGACTTGTATTCCAATTATTTGATTGTACGGTTCATTATTTTTATTTGTTGGTTTCTGCTGCTCAGTGACCAGATGTGTTAAATGCCAAGCATAAATGACAACATAGAAAACTAGCAAATGCTGACCAGCAGATTCAAAAAACTGATATAGTCTCCAAAAGGCTGATACTTCAAGAATGGCTCTGGTGTGACAACAAGTAGTTATATGGGCTATTTACCTTAAGTTGTAGGTATACATAACATTCCCAAGGAATAAAAAACATGACTCCCTAAGGGTGTAATCCAAATACTGTGGAATCAAAATTAATGGTGCGTTTCGAGGGAATCCAAGTGGAGGGGGCCAAGCTCCCAACAAGTTTTTGAATTTTTACATTAAAATTAATGCAATCTGTTAATTTTAAGCACTCCCAGACTTCATAATTGATAGATTTTTAATTTTAAAAAGATTTTGGATTTTGAACAAACCAATCAGAACACCACTTACTTAAAAGTTACTTCAACAGTGACTCTCCTACATTTAACTCCCAGCACCCCAGTTCACAAAGGCACTCTAACTCCTCCTGACCCAATCGCATAGAACCTGTACCCCATCCATCTTCCCGTCCTTTCTTTTCCAATTCTCCCAAGGCCATACTAACACACTTTTCCCCTCTCCAACCCAATTAAACTGGTTCTCTTAATCCACCCTCTCCTGTTCGTGCTGATGTCCCTCCCTCCTCCTCCTCACCCCCACAAAGTTCATGCTAGGACTCTCTCGCCCACCTCTGTAAAGTTTATGTTGGCATTCTCCTTCCCCACTCTCAGTTAATGCTAACACTCTTCCTCCTCCACCACCCCAAAAGCACCACTCCCATCTAATCTCCTCTTCCCCCAAAATGCCACTCCTAGCCTCTTTTCCCTTCATTACTATCCATTTTCCCTTCCTTCTACTGCCATCCATTCCCCCTTCCTTCTCTCTTTCATTGTCACTCATTTTCTCCTTCTATCTCACTTTCATTGCCATACTTTTTCCCCTTTCATTACCATTCATTCCCCCCCTTCAATTGTCATCTATTTACAGCCACCAGCTGAGTCTCGCTTCTACTTGAGTCTCGCTGTTAAAGAACTGGATTGGGTTCCCTCTCTCCTCTCAGCACCGCAGCTAGCACTAATGGCAGGGATTATGGCATCTAGATACCATAGACGGGAACTCCTGTTGATTTGAGAGTACCCAGCTACCGTATACAGAGACCGCAATTCCTGACATTAGCACTGGGAGCAGAGGAAAGAGGAACCTGGCCTGGTGCACTGGGAGAGATTTTTGTCAGCGTACATTGGCCGGGCTTCTAAAATGCTGAACACCAATGTGAAATGTTGATGGTTGGCGTGGATGGAGGGCCAAGTCTCAACCACCCTTTACAATTTTGACCCCATATATGTTCCCCATTGTTTTCTTCTAGTGTACAATACTTTACATTTATCCAAATTGAGGTTCATCTGCCTCTGGCTTTATTTAATTCATTTACATGGTCCTTGGCCAGCTCTTCAGGTTTCATTGCTTTCCTTCTAATTTCATTTTGTCCATGAATTTCACCTATTTGTTTTGATTTTCTACATCCAAGTTTTTCAGCAACAGTAGAGGCCACAAAACCGATCCCTGGAGGACTCCATTCAATACTCCTCCCCCCACCCTGACATTTCACCCTTGACCACTCACTGCTTCCTACTTTTCAGCCAAGCCATGTTAATTGTATGATTTATATCAATGAGTGTTAATTGTATTCAGGTGTTGGGAATCAATTGGGAACGCTCATGTATCCTTTTTATAGAAGAGCTTATCTAGGGTGTGGTTTATGTCTAAGGGGAATCTCTATGAATGAAAGTTTGGAAACGGCTAAAGACCAGGCTCTAGTAGTCTATCCTTCAGCACATGGCTATCCATTTGTAACAGCCAGGATACTAATGTGTTCAAAGTATTCAATTCGTACCTTACAGAAGACCTATTCTAAGTTTTTTCAGTGCAGAAACATGCTAAGTTATTTTTCTGTAAGACGATGGAAGGTGATAGTCTTTCGGGATTAGTGTTTTTTTTGTTGCCATGTTGATCCCCAAAGTTTTCATGCTAGTTTCAAAATCTTTGATCTTTTGTTAGGTATTTTGTTCTTGATAAGAGATACAGGAGATTGAAGTAGATCCAAAGTATTACTTTGCCTACAACACATATTAGTGGCTTAGGAAATGTTAGAGCAATTGTTGTCCACTAAATAGCTATCAATATTTTGTTCAAATTGTGTGAAAGACTCCTCCTGTACAAGATAATCCTTTAGTCTCCAACTTCCCTGTCTTTGGATTTTGAAACTGATGACTAAATCTGCTCAGGTCTGAGCATGATCTACTGGGACTAGGCTCTCAACTCCCATCGCTGCAAGTCCTGTACAAACAAGATAGATTTTAAAAGCAGGTCAATTCTGGATATGTTCAGAACCTGAGTATACAACAGGAAGAATCTTGACTTTGGCATTTATGGTTCTCTAAGTGTCTTTCTGTAAAAGTGAACTACATTCTAAACCGTAGATGAGGTGAATTAGGGCCGTCTTGTATTGTAACAAAGTCACTACATGTCAACTACAAAAATATATTGACCATATGAAATCCAGTGTAACATGAGTGACAAACTAGTGAGTGGTACAAATGTCCTAGCAAACCAGGGCTTCCATGGTGGTCTACCTTCATGAGTTTGTGTGTATGTTTTAATATGTCTACCTACATAAACATTTTGAGGCATATCCATCACACTTCAGGTGTCACACATGCAAATTTTTCTGTTACACATTTAAAGAAAAGTATGAAAGAAAGTCAATCATTTCTAATCTACAAAGATCCCAAATGGCAGCGAGGCGCTTCTAATTGATCTCAAGAGTCACACTTGAGAAAAAAGTGTTTTTTTTTAAAAAGAGAAAGAAAGGCAGTCGTGGTTTCATTCTGACCTCTAATTGACCTCGGGGTGTGTCCAAGAAGAATTAGCCTCTAATTGATCTCAAAAAGGCACAGCAATTAGACCTTAAAGGAAAAGACCAAGTTGCACACAACTGTATTTTTGCAGTAGAGTAAAACATTGTGCCTTACATGGTGTAAACCTTAATTCCTTATAGAACAGCACATCCTCTGATATATTGTGAGTGATGCCTTCTGAAATCCACTGGTAATATTATGCATGTGTGGCTTCTGAGAAGCACAGGTTTATTCTGAGGAGGGAAATAAATAGGTCTCTAAGGCCATGTGGCAGACTTACAGTGACATTAGGGATGCAGACAGGCATCAGTGGTCGTTAAGTGAAATTAAGAGGAGTGCAGCATAGCAACCAGCTATGAAGGAAATGAAACAGCGAGGCAGGATAGAGAATATAGCAGAAAATGAAGGAAGTAAAATCAAGTAACAAGACAGTAAGGAATAAACTCAGAGGGTGGAGCAGAATTGGCGACAATGGCCTTCAAATTACATTGTGTGAACATTAATATGTGAACGTTTATTTCACTCATATGACATTCCTTCTATAGCTATTTTAACAGACATCAAATGATTTAAAATAAACAATTTAATACCTTCATGAAAAAGCAGGCAAAAGACTTTCATAGGAATATTAAGTGTTCATGCATTAATAAGGCCTGTGATAGTGAAGTGAGCTAGACCAAGAACAGACAAATAAATTATTTGTAGATTCATAAGCTATTACTTTATTTCCTGTACAAGTTGCTATTTCTTTGTAGGTGAGATTTTGTATCCTCTGATTGTTCTGTTATGGGTTGCAGAGGGCAGTAACCTACTGTTGATCTCATGCTTTTGCCTGTTGTGTCAAAACAGTCCCATAACAGTAAATCCCATGGGGAGAACCAAAGCACTGCTTGACAGAGTGCAGAAGAGTTTTGGGGAAATTATGTCTTTACTTCCTCCCAATGGTAGATTGGGAGGTCCCAGGAGGTTGGGGAGATCCCCGAAGCTCTCCTTGACAGCTGCTCTCCCACTTACTCTTCCTACTCTTTTATTTATTTCCTTTCTGGTTCCTTTCCAGGTCATTACCAGGTTGCTGTGCCACTCTCACTGGAGGGTGTGCAGTCAGGCAGTCATATCCTCTGCTTTTCACTGACTGATGTTATAGACTACTGGAGAGTTCAATACTCTGATCTTGCTACAGAAGTTCCAGATCAGTGCTTTATTTCCATTTTGCTCCACATTGTCCTGGATCACACACTGATCTGGTCACTTAATATAGTTCCATTGTTTTCTATTGCCTATTTGGCACATTGGTGTTGATTTTCTTTGAGTAAATGTTCGATTTTTAAAAATCCAATAGTTCAACTATTCATCCCATTACACTGTACAGCGTTATTCTTTCCTGTATAGATAGATTCTTGTAATTCTTCTTCACAAAAGCCGTCTGTCAATTGATTTCAAAATTCCTAATCCAGCAGAGTGATTCCCCTTTTGACTCCGCATTGGTTTATTTTGATCTAAAAATGCCACCATAGTCCTGAATGGTTAAATTTGTATAGTTGGTGCAAAACACTGTAAGCACAGGTGCTGAGATTCTTAAATAAGAGTTTTGTTTAACTTAGATTATGGAACAAATTCTGTAACTGAGCTGCAGCTGTCTGCATAATGAAGTGCTTCCTGAATTGGGGCACATTTAAAGCTTTCTATGCTTTCAAATTTTACAAATATATTTTTGCCAATTTTCTCCCCTTATCTTCTGTTAAAGGCACATTTCTGCGAGTCGTCTGGTACCTCACCAATGTGGCCATTCTTCAATCTGTGGCCCTGGAGTCAGTTATTCAACCATAGAGACATCGAAGCCAAGTCTGAACCCCTCCTAACCTGATGTCCATTTGTGCACACTTTACAGCTGAGATCAGTGGATAACAAATCGGGATTGGGAATCCTGGTTTTTCTCTTCCTTAGCACAGGGCCACTGAAGCCAACTGTAGTGCGACAACTGAAATAAGAACAGAAAATGCTGGAAACACTCAGCAGGCCAGGCGGCATCTGTAGAGAGAGAAGCAGTGTGAACATTTCAGGTCGATGACCTTTCATCAGAATTGGAAGAGCTCTGATTCTGTACTTACTTAAAAGCTGTTCATCTCTAACATCTTCCAGCTCTGATGAAAGGTCATCGACCTGAAATGTTAACACTGTTTCTTTCTCCACACATGCTGCCTGACCTGCTGAGCGTTTCCAGCATTTGCTCTTTTTATTTCAGGTTTCCAGCATCCGCTGTACTTTGCTTTTGTTGTAGTGTGATACTGTTACCCTGGGCGACACAGCACAAAGAACCAAACCTTTATGGCTGGGTATTACAAGAGGCAGTAGCCAGTAGGCCATCGGGGGAGCTAGGCTCATCCATTTAGTGCCTTGAAATACAAAATAAATGTTTCTACTTCATGTTTATAAGGTTCTAGTTATTTGCTAATAAAGAAAGTAAAAGTATTAATCAACACGTGTGGTATTGCAAATATGTTTCATTTGTTATATATCATCCTTTTTATAATATTTCCATAAATAACTCCAATTGTTGAAGGACAATTTTTTTTTCCGTGTTCAGTGTAAACCATCATTGCACTGCCAACAATTGCAAAGCACCGGGAGTCTGCACTGTAATCAATTCTCATATCTGTGGCCATATTAACCGTCTTTAGGGTTTGCTTTGTGATCTGTCTGAAACCTTAGTCATGTAAGAGTGGCAATAAGTGAAATTTAATTTTATGTTGTAAGACGGTTTAACCTGTATTTCCATAAGGATTCATCATAAGATGCTACACAAAGAGAACAGTGCAAAAATCTAATGAATATGCAGCTTTAAATGTCAGCTTCTGTTTGTCAAGCTGAGTAGATGGAAATTTAATGAGTCTCAGCAGTGGAACAACAGGGATCAATACCTCTCTGAGTTTTCCATGGGCTCATTTTTTTCCAGTGAGAATACCTTTGAATATGTCTTTTTTTTCTCCTTTTTTTTAAACCAGCACCACGTCCATGTCGATAGTAAGCAAAGAACGTAACACAAAGCTGATACCTTAGTGAATAACTGGGAAATGACAAGGTTATGGATTAACACAGGCCTCAACAGAATGTATGGGAGCAGATGCAGATTGGGCAACCCAGACACATCAAGGTTACACGCACTGTTTAAAAGCACTTGACTCATATCTACCTCATCGGTGATGCTGTGATAACAGCTAGATATAGGTACTCTCTGAAATGGCATTAGAATATGACATTATATTTTCTGCTGCCAGCAAGGTTTATCTTTCAGTGTACCCTTGCTGACAGAATGGATGGGAAGCTGTGTAAATGGGAGCTGAAAGAAAATTGGCACATCAGTATTTCCAATTAGACTTTGTACCTTCATATTACTGAGGGCTTTCCTTAGTGAGGTGCAGGCTACCTTGCTTCAGCACTTTCTGTGTAGAAAATCAATACGTTACTAATGACACGATTTGGAGGGGAGGGGGGAGGATTCCTGCTGTTCCTTCCTCCAAATCATAATCATTGAATATATTAAATAATGGTACTCCACTAGCTTTCCTAAAGTGAATCTTTGTCCTTGTCAGTAGAATTCTAGGAACAGTACAGAGCAAAAACATCATTTTAAAATTTGAATATCAATAAAATATGACAAAGTTAACTTGCTTATTTGAAAAAAATGTAATTGTGTTTGAGATTTTATTTCGTACTGGTGCAGGAATTTCATTTTTTTCTGGCAACAACATTCAAGTTAGATTCAGGACATTTATAACATTGTTTTGCAACCATTTACTTCAGAAATATGACCAAACAAATTACAACTTATAGCTATTTTGACAACAAGATCTTTCAAATCTAATTTAGGTTTAAAAGGACACAGTATATCCTTATACATATAATTAAAATCCTGGCATATGGCTTGCACTTCTTGTTCACAAATGTCATTTATTATAATACTTTTATATCAACATTTATAATGGAAACTGGCTATGTAAATATTTATAATGGGAAATCCTATGTAAACATTTGTCATTTGTCTTCAGTAACTGAAATTTCTAATGGCTGAAATATGGTTTTAAACAATTTTTTTTTAAATCAAAAAATTACATATTTCACAAGAGAGCAAGAGAGGAGTAAGAGATTAAAAGAATGGATGACAGGAGGGAAAAGACTGTACTAATTACACTCCTGTTGTATAAATACTGTATAATATTCAGAAAGCATACTAAGCTGATAGAGAGAAATAAACAGAGATCTTGAAAATCTCTGATCTTTTATCCAAGATGCTATTGAGGTGGCTGGGGCAAATTTTGGCATGAGGTTTGTTTATGCCAGGTCTCTGTCCCAATAGGCCTGTGTCTTTTTCCCTCATACAGTGGGGGTGGTCACCTTCCGTGTCTGACCCCTCTTTCCAAATTACTACAACAACTTGCATTTATATAGCGCCTTTAACGTAGTAAAATGCCCCAAGGCAGAAGCGATTATCAAACAAACGGCCATCACAGGAGCGATTATCAATCAAACTTTGACACCGAGCCACATAAGGAGATGTTAGGACAGGTGACCAAAAGCTTGGTCAAAGAGGTAGGTTTTAAAGAGCATCTTAAAGGAGGAGAGAGATGTCGAGAGGCGGAGAGGTTTAGGGAGGGAATTACAGAGCTTGGGGCCTAGAAAGCTGAAGGCATGGCCGCCAATGGTGGAGCGATTAAATTCAGGGATGTGCAAGAGGCAAGAATTGGAGGAGCGCAGAGATCTCGGTGGGTTGTAGGGCTGGAGGAGGTTACAGAGATAGGGAGAGGGGAGGCCATGGAGGGGTTTGAAAACAAGGATGAGAATTTTAAAATCAAGGCATTCCCAGACCAGGAGCCAATGTAGGTCAGTGAGCACAGAGGTGATGGGAGAAATGGACTTGGTGCGAGTTAGAATATGGGCAGCAGAATTTTGGATGAGCTCAAGTTTATAGAGGGTGGAAGACGGGAGGCCAGCCAGGAGAGCATTGGAATAGTGCAGTCTGGAGGTAACAAAGACATGGTTGAGGGTTGAGGGTTTCAACAGCAGATGAGCTGAAGCAGGGGCAGGGAAGGGCAATGTTATGAAGTAGGCGGTCTTGGTGATGGAGCGGATATGTGGTCGGAAGCTCATCTCAGGGTCAAATAAGATGCCAAGGTTGTGAACGGTCTGGTTCAGTCTCAGACAGTGGTCAGGGAGAGGGATGGAGTCCGTGGCTAGGGAATGGAGTTTGTGGCGGGGACCAAAGACAATGGCTTCGTTCTTTCCAATATTTAGTTGGAGGGAATTTTTGCTCATCCAGTACTGGATGTTGGACAAGCAGTGTGACAAATGAGAGACAGTGGAAGGGTCGAGAGAGGTGCTGGTGAGGTAGAGCTGGGTGTCGTCAGCGTACGTGTGGAATCTGATGTGTTTTCGCATAATGTCGCTGAGGGGCAGCATGTCGATGAGAAATAGGAGGGGGCCAAGGAAAGATCCTTGGGGGATTCCAGAGGTATCGATGCGGGAGCGGGAAGAGAAGCCATTGCAGGTGATTCTCTGGCTACGACTGGATAGATAGGAATGGAACCTGGTGCAGACCCACCCACCTGGATGATGGATGAGAGGCGTTGAAGGAGAATGGTGTGGTCAACCGTGTCAAAGGCTGCAGACAAGTCGAGAAGGATGAGGAGGGATAGTTTACCATGGTCACAGTCACATAGAATTTCATTTGTGACTTTGATAAGGGCTGTTCCAGTACTGTGGCAGGAGCGGAAACCTGATTAGAGGGATTCAAACATGGAGTTGCGTCAGAATAAAAGGCAGGATGACAAAACATACCAGAATTCCCACTAGTCCCACCTCTGTTATCTCCAGCATAGTGAACATCTGCATGAAGTACAGAACTGCCACATGATCAAAGGTAAGTTTCCTAACGGTCACCAGTCACATAGTGATTGGCTACCCTAAATAAAATGGCCTTCTTAGAAAGGAATTTTTACTCCTAGAGGTTCCTCAATAGAACCTGCCAACACTTGAGTTCCTCTTTCAGCCTCACAGATGTTCCAAAGGCAACAATACTGGTATGGACACCACCCACTTTATTTTAATTGTTTGCCCAGAACATTCTGATGGGCTCAAATGTGTTATTGGCCAGTAGAGAGGAAATCCTGGTGTGCTAATGTTGCAGCAGCAGGGCACGATTGTGGATTTTCAGAGTGTCTTTCCACATCCTAATTTGAGTGTTTTTAAAGTTGAATTTTGAAAGCAAATGAGGCTTCTAATTATCACCTATATTTTGTTGATAGTAATTGGAATAGACATTTTCTAACTGACAGCTGTGAGGCAGAAACAGAATGAGAGAAAGGGGAGAGAAATATTTCCAGGAACTCAAATCACAAAACACCAAATTTAATGTTTGCAGAGAGCTTAGAATGTTACAAACTAATGCTGGCAGAAAAGGGATGCTGCAGCCCCTATCCAGTTCTTTGAAGTCTGTGCCCTTCCCATCCTCCTCCCCTCACTGCTGACAGACACTAGGAACTCAGAGTGAGCCAAACCCCATAATGTATCTCCCAGGTTCTCCCTCTATAGTGATGCCTAACCAAAGGACACCCCCATGCTGCAAAAGCCCAGGACCCCACCCCAGCTCTGCCAAAGCCCTGGACCCCACCCCAATGGTACCAAAATACCAGAAGTCTGACCCCAATAATGTGTTGTTAGCTTTAAAACCAGTAAGAGATAAGAAGTAAATGCACAGGTTAAGGTACACAAACACAAATATAAAAATAAATATGGTCACTCACTTATGGTTTGCATAGAATAATGGAGTCATGGAATTCTATCCCCACAGCACCAGTCAAATACCCAATCATTATTGAATAAAAATAAATTTGACTTATTCACTGTATCTCCTACATAGTATAAAAACACTGTTATAAAACAACGTATCCTCCAACTCAGTATGAGCACTGTCATGGGAGATCTGCTAGAACACCAATAAAGCTTTTTGAGTCCATTACACTTCAATGTCTCACTGGTTCGTCTGAACTTGAACAGAAGGAGGGATTTATAAACATCTTCCAATCAGAGAGGAACAATTAGGGGACCGAGTGTAATTTATCCAAGTTTGCTGGTGGTATAAAACTAGGTGGGAGAGTAAGTTGTGAGGAGGATGCAAAGAGGCTGCAAAGGGATGTAGACAGGTTAAGTGAGTGGTGAGAAGGTGGCAGATGGAGCATAATGTGGGGAAATGTGAAATTATCCACTTTGGTAGGAAGAATAGAAAAGCAGAATATTTTTTAAAAGGTGAGTGACTAAGAAATGTTAGTAGTCAGAGGGAATTGGTGTCCTTGTAAACGAATCACGGAAAGTTAACATGCAGGCACAGCAAGCAATTAGGAAGGCAAATGGTACATTAGCCTTTATTGCAAGGGAGTTGGAGTATAAGAGTAAGAAGGTCTTGCCACAATTAAATAGGGCTCTGGTGAGACCACACCTGGAGTACTGTGTACAATTTTGGTCGTCTTACCCAAGGAAGGATATACTGGCCTTAGAGGGGGGTGCAATGAAGGTTCACTAGATTGATTCATGGGATAAGAGGGTTGTCCTATGAGGAGAGATTGAGTAGAATGGGCCTAAATTCTCTGGAGTTTAGAAAAACGAGAGGTGATCTCATTGAAACTTATAAAATTCTGAGAGGGCTTGACAGGGTAGATGCTGAGAGGCCGATTCCCCTGCCAGGAGAGTCTAGAACAAGGAGTCATAGTGTCAAGATAAGGGGTCGGCCATTTAGGACCAAGATGAGGAAACATTTCTTCACTCAGAGGGTTGTGAATCTTTGGAATTCTCTCCCCAGAGGGCTGTCGATGCTCAGTCGTTGAGTATATTCAAGACTGAGATCGATGGATTTTTGGACACTGAGGGAATCAAGGGACACGGGGATCAGACGGGAAAGTGGAGTTGAAATAGAAGATCAGCCATGATCTTATTGAATGGTGGAGCAGGCTTGAAGGGCCATATGGCCTACTCCTGCTCCTATTTCTTTTCTAATACCTAAACAACAGATTCCAGACTACCGATGAGCGATGGAATGAGATCAGATAGTACTTAACAATATTTTCTCATATAGTTAAATGCCATTTTATATTATGGTTTGCTTGTCAATGAATTCTCAATCACCCAGAGAATGTGTTTAACCTATTATACAGGATGGGGAAAGAAAGTATATTCCATTTTAAAAAAAGGAGAAACGGAGTAAGACTTTGACCAATGAAGAAGTTAAAAGAAACCTTAAAACAATCATCAATATGAAGTGACCAAAAATAGAGAGGAGTGATATTCATACAAAAGGCAACTGAGGTAGTTGAAGAAAGTATTAGAAAAAGTAAGAGAGAAATAGAGATAAATCACAGAGGGGGCTGTTGATAAATTCCAGTGATAATAAATGGGGCTAAGTGATTCACATTTAAAAATCAGTAAATAAGGTGTTATGCAAAAGTTGGGAAGATTAAATATCCATGAGGCCCTGGACCAAATGTGATTCATCATAGAATCCTCAGGGAATTAAAAGTGGAAATTAGTAAAGCTTCGGTTGATATTTTTCACAAAGCCATAAATACTGGAGTAGTACCTGAGGAATGGAGGATGGCAAACGTAATTCCAATATTCAAAAAGGGAATAAAACACAAGCCTGGTAATTGCCAGCTGTTTTTTTAATGTGGATTTTGCAAGAGGCATTCAAGAATGTTTCTTGTGAGATTAGTAGGGAAAGTTATGGCTCATAGAATAGTTGACAAATTGTCTGGATGGACTGACAACATGCTTAGCAACAGAAGCCCACGGGGAGGAGGGGCAAGATAAGTGAAAAATGTTTTGCCTAGGAAAAGTAACTGGCAAAGTTCCCAAGGATTTGTTATGGGATTTCTGCTGTTCACAATATTTGTGAATGATATGGACCAGGGTGTCTGTAGTATAGTATTATTAATTTCACTGATGATACCGATATGTGGACGGGTGACGAGTATCTTCAGAGATACTTAAATCAATTATATAGATGGGCTGAGATATGCTAGGTGGATTTTAATATGGATAAAGTAGGGTAATGCATCTGGGAATTGTGCAACAAACAAGTATATAACATGAAAGGATCTCCACTTGCAGATGATGAAAAGGAAAATAATTTAGGAGTGATCATTATACCCTGGTCAGTGAGAAGCAGTTATCAGTAAGGTAAGTTAATACTGGGAAGTATCTGGAAGGTACTGGATTACAAATAAGAACAATTTATACTGGCATTATACAGATCAATAGTGAGGCCAGTTCTCAAATGTGGTTGTAGTTTTGGTCACTATCTCAAAAAATACCTATATATATTGGAAATGGTTCAGAGAAGAGTGATCAGGATGATTCCTGTCCTAAAGGCAGAAGCTAGCTAAGTTTGAAGGATGGGGAATGGGGTTGATGTCCAAACTTGGCAATGAACCATCCATGACGACTTCCTCCAATACCATGTTGCCATTTGCATTGGATTGAAAACAGCAACATGATTGTGATTGGCAGTCAGTTTTGGCAGAGTTCTAAGTTGGGGGGGAGGGGAGGGGAGGGGACTCATGATACCCTCTGACCTCCGATCCCCCCACTGGATCCATCACTGCCTAAGGGAACTAAATTATGAAGAAAGACAAGAATGGTTATACATGCACTCTGGAGCTAATGGGTCCATTGACCTTTTCTCACTCCAGACTTTATGTTCTTATTTCCACAATTATTTCTTCCCAGTTTAATTTAATCCTCTTACAGTACCCCTTCACCTCTCTCCCTATTCCACAATTGTTTTCCTCATTATTTAGTTTTAGCTTTGTTTTTTAAAATCAGCTTGATCAATAGTTTCCCTACGTTTTGAGGGAATGATAAAACAGCAACATCATGCTACAATCAGCCTGTGTAGCCTCAAGATCCCTACCACAATGCATGTGCAAGCATAATGTAGATTAAATACCTTCTGGCCTGTTCAAAATTGCATTGTAATTATGACAGGAAATATGCTACATTTTAGTTATGGAACATGGCAATGTTATGCAGTGACTACCTTCAGTTCAACAAATGAACTGCAGCAATGCTATTGTGCCTGGGGCAAGACAAGATATTTATGTTATCATTGGGAAATGAATAATTAGTGATCAAAAATAAGATTTATTAATATTTTAACAATTTATTTTTTAAAAATTACAGCCTGAAAACTTCCATATTGGAGTAACAAATTAAAATTTGAATTATTTTCAAAAGCAAAAATAAATAGATTTTGTATTGGCCTCTCCCCCAGGTTTAAAAAAGAATCCTGTTTTTCTCCTTTAAGTGGCCTACAGAGAGGACATGAACAGACAATCTCCTTCCAAGACCTCCGGGAAATTAGGAGGCGCACTGGAGTGGACCAGCATGACTGACCTGACAATTTTTAAAATTAATTTTTCCGCCCATTCTTGCTCTCTAGGAGGAGTATTCCTGTCTGCGTTTGATATTTCCCAGTACTCAACCCAACTAAGTTTGGGAATTCTGCGTGGGAAATCACACACTGCACAGTAACACCATTAGAGAGCAAATAATGTTCTTTTTAAAAAAAAATAAGTTTAAATTAATCTTGCTGTAGGTAATTTCTTTGGGACTTACTAAGTTTTTATACTGAATTTTCACTGATTTAATTAATGCTTCCTATTGGCTTTCTGCACATTTAAATCCTGCAGAGGAATAAAAACTCTTTTTTAATGAATTAACATGGGAGGTTTAAAAGGCAATCAGGATAAACCTTACGTTAATCCATTACCGTGGCTCCAGGAAAGTCATGCTCATTAGCTAGTAGCTCTTTAATTACTGTTATTCAATACTGCCGGGTACTGCAATCAGCAACAGTGTTCTTCACAAAAGAGGTTGCTCCTTAAAATAAGTTGCAGTCGTCAGTCAGTCAGTTTGTGCCTTCATCATTTTCTAAGCAACTAATAAATCTTGGTCCTACACAGAAGATGTTACAAAATTATTGGCATATCTCTTAGGCTAGGTACACTGACGAAAGCACCCTGGGAACCTGTAATATAGAAAATTGCACTAGCCTCTTGCTAGTGGTGTCGTGTTGTGAAAGCAACCAAGCAGTTTTATGGCATCCCAAAGAAAGCTCCTGATGCAGCAGTTATTTTATTCACAAAGCAGAGGATTTTCTTTCATGAAATAAAGCTACTTAAATGTTACTATTCATAATTAGTAATACACATGCAATTTTTACAATGGATACATCGATGGGAATCGAGTAATTTGAATCTCTTCCCCAAAGGAGGACACAGATATTGTCAGTGATGTTTCTTTCTGACAGTTGATCAGTGATAACTTGAAAAATCTTGATAAGTTTCACCCAAACATGCCATCTTGAAGTTCAAAGGATCAATGTCAAAGATAAGTTCACTATTAGGGCCAAACCTAGTGCTGCCTTGACGAAGGTTCGCATCCTGAGAATTTACCATATTATTTAACTTGCAATTTTTTTTGAAGTCTCTGGTGCTTCACAGTTTAAGAGTACAGAAGTAGAGGAGAAGAAGAGGAGTATTTATGTTTGCTTGTTTAAATTTAATCCAGACTTATACTACAGGCCACAGTCTCACATAAAGCCAGTATTATTCTTACTGGATTTTTTTGTACTTACTGATGTCATTTTATTTATTTATGCCCTTCATTCTTACTTCCTGCCATTGACTAAGTTAGTAAAATTCATAATGGGTTGCACAGGTTACACACAGTGCATTTTATGAGCAATAAGTGATGATGCACACAGTCCAAGGCCCTACGGAGGTCATTAGAAATTTAGAAATCGGAGTTGTATGACACATTCCCTTCGTCATCACCATCTATTTATCTTCAATAAGGTGGTAGTTTTAGTTTATTTTAAGAACTGGCCTTCTTTAAAATTGATGTGATGGTGCCTAGTCAGTAGGAACTGAGTAAGACAGAAAAAGGTTTTTTTTTCTTGGACATTAAATGGTATATCAATATAATACAGCCAGAGACAATTGTTACAAGGACAGATGTCTCACAGAATTGACCATGGGTGGTTAGTATTAAGCTGCCCAGAAAGACATTGAGAATTGATAACCATTCTCCACATGCTCCAATAAACTAGTTCAACAAATAATGATTAATTCTACATTTAAACTTTGGTTTGCTTGGGATATAGTTCCAAATGATGACACTGACCTGGAAAATGCTTCATAAGGAGGTGAAGTGGTGTGTGAAGCTTCACAGCTGGTATTTCAAATGGAGTTATTAAATACACAGATATTTTAGTGCAGCTCATGTTTTCCTGGAGATCCTTCAGATGAAATGTTAAATCGAATGCCCCGTCTGCCTGTTTGGGTGGACATTAAAGATCCCATGGAACTATTTTGAAGACAACCAGGGATTTGTCGGGTGTTCTGGCCAACATTCTTTCCTCACACAACGAACTAACTGGTCACTCATTTCATTGCTGTTTTTTGGATTTTATTGTGTTCAAAATGGCTGTCCCATTTACCTATATAAGAACAGTAAATGCATTTAGAAGTAATGAACTGTATGTGAAGTGCTGAGTGACATGTGTCAGATATGATAATGTGCTGTAGACATACAAGTCCTTCTTTTTTATTATGCCAATAATAATACCATATGACCAGATGGGGTAAATTAGGGTAATTGGGATTCAGTCTATGTCTATCGCAATTGTCCATCTATTTCAACTTATTAATTCTTAAGCATCTTAGGAATCACCGCACCAACAGTTTCATTATTGTTAAAGTTTTACGAGGTGGGTGCTGTTACTGCAAGGTAAAAGGCATTCACAGATCAGGCAGTTCACATATTACATGCAAGATAATGTAGGCCACTGGCACATTGGCCCCGATATTTACGGGGAGGGCCGAAAACTGCCAAAGAACCCAGCAAGACCAGGGACACAGAGGTCCTGCCGATTGTAACGGCACTCCACGGCATGACACTCGGACGCCACAATATCCACTGCCATGAAAAAGGCAGTGAGCGCATGTGTGGCGTGTTGGGGACGCATTCCCCATATAAAAGTCTTTAATCCCGCCCCCCCCCCCCCCGACCTTTCCCCCTCGTCATGAGAGGGTTAATATCGAGGCCAATGTCACCGGTTTGTACAAATGCCATCAAGTTGGCAATCCCACAAGTCCAGATGCTCAGGACAAAGGAGAGCTTGAATTTATTATGTGGAAGTTGTGCCTGAGCTCTTAATGCCAGTAATTACTGTCAGCTACAGGCAGTTCAGATGGAAGTTGCAGGTTCTAAATGGAATGGTTCTGCCTTTCTCTCTTTCTTTCGTTTTCAATTCTCCAACTAACCAACCTTTATTGTCCTCAGTCACTGGCTGTTTGTTGTGTGAGTGATGTGAATATGAGAGTGTCCATTGCCAACAGCCTATGCAGTTCAAAAATCATAGTTACAACCAATTAAAATAAAGAAATCTCACCATCAGGGGTCATTTAATAATCAAAAGTTACAATTAATTGTGACTAATTTAAATACTCCCCATTTCATTTATTTTTGTTAATATTTGTGATTTTTTTTCTAAACAGTGCCTGCTGATAACATCATTGGGGAAATTAAGTGGGAGGAGTTACTGTACCCAGGAACTGAATTAACATATGTGCATGATGCAATCAATCACTAAAGGATACTGGGTTAATGGCCCAGATTTTGCTGTCAAAATAACGGTAAGGCTAATGGCGCTCGCCCTTATTTATGCGCAAATGATACAGCAACTTCAGGCGAGGGGCAGATGCGTGGTTAGACTCAAATATTCAAAAGTTGCTGTCTCAGTTGGGTGGCTGCGCTGTTCGTTTCACGAAAACAACATCTCGCTGTCTGCCTCACCATTGAAACGGCGTGAAGTTGCTGTATTTGCGCGGTCGGTATGAACTAAACTCACCACAGAAAGTTAAGTCTTGTCCATTTCAGTGTAAGTACCCATTTAACAACATGGTAAGTGTTAGCACTGGCACTGAAAATTAACTATTACAATTTTGGAGTCTCATTCCTTCAGGTTTTAATTGTTGGAGATTTTAAAAATGTCAAATTTTATTTTTTTAAAAACTTTTCCTTGCTGTCTTTTTTATCTCCCTCTTAATCCAATCTTTCTTTCCCTCTCTTTATTTCTCTTTCTGAACCTGATTTGACATTGAATTCATCCTCTCTAAATTACACTTCCTTCTCAGTCCTTGCGCTGTTAATTTTACAATCCTGATTGGTTAAGGAGATACCCAGTTGCTTGCCCTGTTCACTCAGGTCCCAGATGCCCTGTTTCCCTCACTGCACTGTTATCAGCTCGCACTTTCAGCAAATTGCCACTCAAAAAATTTAAAAACCTAAACGCGCAGGGGCAAGTCTAACTAACGGCAGACGCTGTTAGATGCTCTGCCACAGCAAATTATGGCCCAATGACTCTAATTCTACTGACATAAAGCAGGAGACCACTTTATATTTCAGCTACCCAGGTTTTTCTTTTTATATAACTCTACTGCTGTTAATTTAGCTCACACTTACCCAGTAACTGCTCCCAACTGGTCCTTCCAACGGAGTGATAAAAACTCATTATTTAGCCAAAAAATACCCTAAATTGAATAAAAATAGGGAAAATGGTGTTATAGCTGTTCATTCTTTCTTTGGTTATTTGTAAATGTATCTTGTGTGTTATAATGTAAACATTGATAAGAACGAAACACTTGTATTTATATAATGCCTTTCATGACCTCAGGACATCCCACAGTGCTTTACAATCAATGAAGTACTTTTGAAATGTAATCACTGTTGTAATGTAGGAAACGCGGCAGCCAATGTATGCACAGCAAGATCCCACAAACAGCAATATAATAAATGACCAGATAATCTGTTTCAGGTGTTGATTGAGGGATAAATATTGGCCAGGACTTCGAGAGAACTCCCTTGGTCTTCTTTGAAATAGTGCCATTTGATCTTTTAAGGTCTACCTGAGAGGGCAGACAGGCCCTCGGTTTAACGTCTCATCCGAAAGACGGATAAAAAGAATTACAGATCCAAACAATACTACATTAATTGCAGAGTGATATTAAAATGATACATTGGGTTTATTGGGTTTATCTTATCACAGGCAAAGAGTTTGACAGCAAACAAATTATCTGGGCTAGATTAGACATAACGCTGTCACTATGAGTCAAAACAATCATAGCAACCAAAGAAGTAATGGATGCAGGAAGGGGAATACTTCAGAAGTTGACGATACAGACTTCTGAGATCCAGAAAACTCCTTCTAAGTCCCACAAAATGGTCACTGGATGAAGATCAAGGCATCTTTGTTTTCTGCTTGTCTATATGAATAGTGTTCCAAGAAAAGAGACTGTATCTGAAGGATTTTAACCAGGTTTAAGCAGATGATATAGTAGTTCTCTCTGGTACTGCATGACTGGAATACAATGACATGTGGCATAATGCAAGAGGTTAATCAAATGGCATTAATAGATCCAACAGAAGCTCCACAAATCAATGAATGGGCTTGGGGTTAGTAGTGACCTTCGTTATGGGCTGATTTTGTAAAGTAACATCTGACGGTCAAATTTAGTGACCCAATTGACAGACTGGATAACTAATGCTACATTTACAGAAGAAACCTTTTTATCCAAATATATGTTTCTATTTATTCTCAGAATGTGGATGACACTGGCAAGGCTGCATCTATTGCCCATCCCTGGTTGCTCTGAGAAGGTGGTGGCGGACCTTCTTGGACCGCTGCGGTCCTTGTGCTGATGGTGAAACCACAATGGTGCACTAGCAATGATGAAGGAAAGGAGATATATGTCTAAGTCAGGATGGGATGTGACTTGAAGGGGATCTTAGAGGTGATGGTGTTCCATGTCCTTTCTGCACTTGTCTTTCTTGATGGCAGAGGTCATGGGGCTGGGAGGTTTTGTCGAAGTAGCTTGGTGAGTTGCTGCAGTGCATTTCTGTGAATAGTACATACTGCTACTACGGTGTGCTGGTTTAATTCCTTTGGGTGCGTTTTAGGACACTGGTTAATGCATTGGAGTTAAGTTCCTGTCTGCACTATTTTTAATGCAGCCTCTAACCCACTTATTTTAAATGAGTAAAATACTGCAGACAAGAATTTAATGACAATATGTATTAACCAGTCCATTTAAAATAGCATGCAGGGGAAATGAAACCCCTTACAAATTCACAAGGGTTTATGTTCTGAGAGATAATTTACATGCTTACTGGTAGTGGCCTAAAAACACAAATTAGTTCGGAGCAGGTCGAGTCAATATAACCAATACTGCATTTTCTGACAATTATAAGCCTTTATGTCGTATGGGCCAAGTTGTACCATTGACAAATTTAGGTCAATACGTTAGTTGTATAATTTTTGTACATTGTACAGAATTGCCTAAGTGCAATCTGTGTTTCAATACTGCCGTTGCATGATGCAGTTAAACAATGTGATGGAGTCACAGCAACATTCTTGATTTGTGTCATACACGGATTACAACAATTTGAATTATTAGTGTTCTGAGTCAACACTAAAGGAACATTAATATTTCAACATTTTTTTATTAAAATCAAAGTAAGCCTGGATCTGACAATGCTAGATATTACAATATGTTATTAGTTATTTCAACAATCTTTTTCCATCTCAACTCCTGAATGTGGTGACTCAGGCTGGGTTACATTGCCATCTTACCATACTAAGTTTAAACAATTAAATATTCCCCTATTGGGAATGTTTTACAATACAAAATGACAAGCAATATAAAATATAGCAATACAAATATAAGATACTAATCCATCTCCCATGGGGTTGTACACAGGGAGTCAAGACCAAGAGTAATCCTTAGATAATTCGGGGTTAGAGGACATGGAATAATTGGATCAGGGCATGCAGATGTAATTCAGTTCCCATTTTAAAACCATACGTTCTGTCCTTATATTTATAAAATACTTCAATTTTACATTACTATTTATTGATAAATAGCAAAACCTATGGCAACTTGAAAAGTCATGATGTGGAGATGCCGGTGATGGACTGGGGTTGACAATTGTAAACAATTTTACAACACCAAGTTATAGTCCAGCAATTTTATTTTAAATTCACAAGCTTTCGGAGATTTTCTCCTTCCTCAGGCAAATGTTTCAAGAGCTCCTTGAAGCCTACGCATTTATACATATTGAACAATACATGGTGTTTACAGACTGCCCCTGCAACTGCCCGTTGCCAAGGCAATCACCGTGTTCAGACAGAGAGGTGTCACCTGCAGAACCCCCGAATACACATTCAACAAAAAAACAAACAACTTGAAAACAACTTGAAAAGTTGAGTTGGTTGGAGCATTTGGGTTTCTCTGCAGTACTGGTTGAGGAACTGGGAGATATAAAAATGAGGTGCTGCCATGTCACCACTGGTGGGGAGGTATAATTACAGTGTGACTTGTTACCATAGGCAGTTTTCATTATAAATGTGGATATAGAATTTTTAATGGCAAACATTGACACATAAATGTGACAAAACTGTAAAAACAGGAAGTAAGGTTTAGTAGGCTGGAAGTGCACACGGATGTTAGATTTTTAATATATTCGTAACACAAGTCTTTATTGTCTGATAATCAATTTGCTTTAATTCCTTTCCTATCATGTGGGGCTATTTCATTCTGAAGTTATTTATGCCACTAATTGGCCATTCTCCATGCGTGAGCTTAAACAGTGAGTGGTAGGTAACTGGCTGTTTTACTATGGGAGACCTCACAGCTGAGATTGCTCTTGTCTTCCACCAATGTCCATACACACAGACTTTCTGGCAAGAGTCACAGGATAACCATCAGGACCAAGGACTCTGGTTCATTTTTCCCTTCCTTCATCCAGGGACCTGAAGACGGTCATTGTGCATCTGCTGCTTCAGTCACTTTGATCTGATAACTCAGCACAGACCAGAAGGTCAAATCAGGGACCTTCCTAATGCATAACATTCAGTATCACAGTGCATTTAGCTGCTGAGTCATTGGGGTAAGTAACTGAATAAAATTGAGTACTGCTAAACTGTCTAAGGGGCCTTTACATCAAAAGGATGAATGTACCCCCATAGCATTTCTTCAAAAACTGAAATATTTTTATAAACTGTTGATTTTGTACTTCAAGGAAGATGAAAAGTGTTGCAATGGCTTCCTTTGACATACAAAATACTTCACAAAACAGCCTCATTCATTTGAAAAGCCACAGTGTCTTTAAATAATTAGGCTGTTTTGTTGTAGATGTTCAATTATTTAGTTTAACTAAGCCTGGTGCATACCAATAAAGACAGGTCTTTGAGGACAATGGCGGTACTTTGACATCAAAATTATAACATGACTACAACTGCTTTGTGAATTAGGCAAAATGACTTCTGAAGTGCTCAGTGAGTTCACAATTCTTTGCCAAAAGTTCTAAAGGTCACAATAGAAGCTTGGTAGAAGATCAATTGTTGAGATCAGACGGGTTGTTTAAAGTTTGTACTTATGCTCTTCTTTTGTTTAATTTTCCCCTCGCCCGGGCGTTAAGTGAAATGGTCATCAATAAGATTCTGCCTTAGTTTCATCCTGTTTGAAATTGAGATTTTGTTTGCATGCCCTCAGTCTCTGGATCAGTGATCTTGATATAGTGATTGCAGAATCAGTTGACATAAAATAAAGAAATCATAATTTCTACCAGACTAGCAAACAATTGACGTGTATTGCTTCTGGACCCATGGCCATAGACAGCTGAACATTAATGAGCAGTAGTTCTTTCATGAAAGTGGGCGGTGGGGGTGGGGGGGCGATTTTTCCACACTTTGGGAAAACCTATCACATAGTAATAGTGCAGGATTCTCTTGTATCGCTGCCTGGTTTCCATGGGGAAACTGATGAAGGAATTTGTTCTTGCAAATAAGGCTTCTGTCATTCTGCTTGATGCATCAGTGCTCTGCTGGTTGTAAGATTTGGAAGTTATCCCCTGCTGTTGCTTGGAAGAAACCAGTCAAGTAAAAGTTGGAATACTGTGGCCACCATCGATAGTCACTGGCAGTGCCACCCCTGTCCTGGCACTGGTCTGAAGGTCTGGCTCCAGGAGACTGTATATTTCTGTCATTGCTTTGCTCATGATATCAGAACTTCCTAAGGCAGATCTGTGACATGTCAAGGCTGGTGTATCATGATTTGTACACACAGATGGGTGGGAAAGGGTGTAGCGTGGTTGCCTGAAGTGTAAATGAATCTCCCTCTTAAGCCTCCTCAGATTTTCCTTTTTCCTCTGCCAGAACCAGCAAATATAATAGTATTTGCAGCTGCATGCCCGTGTTTAAAATGATGGCACTGCTGCATTAAATAGCATCGGCCAAACACCCACCCATGGCAGATATGGCCCCACCGTAATTGGGAAAATTAATACAGAAGGGCAAAAAAAACTTGTAAGACATCAGCAAAATAAGAGGCACAACCAACAAAACTTGCCACAGCTTTTGATGAACAGTCGGCTTAAGGCCTGTGTGGCCAATAATGCACACCCCAGTCACCTGGCTGACACCTGCATTGCTAATTTACAGTAATGTGTGGTATCAGTTCCATATACATTATGGAGCACCAACTCAACAAGGAGAAATTTAATGAGCCTTCACATCCGACAGGAATCTTTCTTGATGGGTGGACCTGCTGGATAATTGGGTGCTGAGGTCAGGCCATCTGAATCGAGGTGTTCACAATTTTCCAGTTTTTACAACACAATCAGGAACACCTTACATTGGCCCCACTGACCTCCATGCCCAGTTCTGCAATCAGTGCTCCTGTTGAGCAAGTCTCCCTCTGAGTGCATAGTCCTTCAAAATTTACCAATGTAATCACATCATCTGATTCATGTGTTTTAATGATATTCGTGCATACACATGTCCAGTGCATTGCTTGGACTTTTGGTAATCAAAAATGTGGTTACATCCTAATCTCTAAATACAATCCAGTACTTGGTGTCGAGTAATGATTTCTGAAGATTACTCTATCAATCTAACACATGGGTAAGAGGAAGCTATGGTACAGAAAAGTTAAGGATGTAATCATATCTGCTTTACTTTTGCTGAGACAAATGAAGTGACATATAGAATTCACACTGGGAGCTTTACTCTGTGTCTGACTCATGCTGTACCTGACCTGGGAGCACTTGATTCTATCACGGGAGTCCAGGAGTGGAAATATATTCCTTTTCCCATCACTGACATCCTGCACTTGGATGAGCACCAAAATGACATATTGTCATCGGTGTATAAACTCGGAACCTCATCCTCATTTCTGACTCTCTGACTTAAAGGAAAACTCATGTTTCCAAATAGTTTCCCCTTACTGCAGTATTTGCTATATTATGACTTTTCTGATAGCAGTTATTACCGAATAGATGAAATGAATAAAATAAAGTTGCGCTTGGTGTTAGAGACTGGAAAAATGTTCTGTACATTAACGAGAGGTTTCGAGCTTGGTGCTTTCCTTTAAGTGGATGAAAAAATGGTAACAGCAACAATAGTTTTCAGCTTCATATAATTTTCTTTTCAATTGTATATACTTCTAGCAGATCTTCTCTGGCATTGCTCATGATAAGTAGGAGTCAATACTCTATTATAATCACAGGGCCATTACACTGTGCAATGCATGTTTCAATATGATAAAAAGGGGAAAATTTAGGGATTTACTTCCCTTTCCTAATAGGTCTAAATGAACTTTTGTTGAAAACTGCCTGCTGCTGTGTTTAACTGACCTGTCCCCATAAGTTCAATGCTCTTTATAGATAAGTTTATGCATATTGCAAAAAATATAATTTTATGCCATTATTATGTTACAACCTTTATTTTGGACGGTTACATTTCTGGATCTTTGTAATCCTTCTTACTCTGGATTACTTTGGTTCTTGCATCTTAGATTACTCTCATGGGTAAGTCCCAACTCCCCAACCTTTTGAGAATGTCTATCCAACCTTGAGATCCAGATAAGCTTTCAGCAACACTCCCAGATAAACAAACAGGAAACCCTATTTGGCAAATGTTTTTAGGTACTGGTGTCTTAGGTCTCCATAACAGGCCACTTCAGTCTTCAAACCAAGAGAGTATTACATCATAGGAACAGGAGAAAAGTTAAAATGCCAAAGCATGATGACACAGCATGACACCAGGACATTATAGGCAGGTACTGTGTATTATTTTTAATATATTATAGATATACTAGCAGATTTCCTGTGCTGTCAATCGTGGTCAGTCAGATAATATGTTGTTTTATATGGAATGGAGTGTTATACCATTTAATCCACAATATAGTATCCTTCTCCTAAGGTGATGTGGTGTCCTTTTAAGGCCACAACGTGTAATTGTTCTTAAATAAACATAGCTTCAGGACGATCAGAGTTTAAATGTTTTTTGGTGAGTGAACTGCAGAGATTAGAAAATGATAGTGCTTCTGACCTGCAGCCTGAAACTATGACTTTTAGGTGAATATTCTTTTTTGTGGAGACTTGCTTGTGGTTGAAAATAAAAAACTAATCAGCAAAATTACGCTAACATTTGTTCAAAATAGGCTATTATACAGTTGATTCTTGGTATACATTCAGCAATTTACCAAGATGTTTTATGCATGGGTCAGGACTTCCATGATGTGGAGATAACAAGCAGTCAGTTTTGAAATCTTTGGACCGCAGCCTGTTTAATCATCTGCTGTGGATTTAGATCCATGGAAAACACTTTAATAGGGGCATAGATTCTGCACTGAAATGATTAGAGGTCTTTGCATTTGTTTGTTTGCGATTTAATTTTCAGGATAAGTTATGCCTATTCTAAAGTCTGCTTGACTCACACCTCTGCTGCTGGGAAGGTTGGTGGGTGCCTCGGACAATGCTGCCGTTGAGCAGCCACTTGGAGGCATGAATACCCTATTCAGTTGCCCAGGCTGGATTAGTCTATCTCAGCCCCCAACCAGGAGACACCACAGCCTTTGCAGATCAGGAGCTGAGAAGAATGCAGAAGCGAACCTGTAATCTGTGATACTGAAAGCATTAGTGCTCCAATACTCAGCACCACCTCATCACCTTGTAGAGATTAGAAGTGTAAAATACACTGCTGCCTCTTGGTGGAATTTTACAGTGAATGGAATATATTTAATGCACTGAGGATTCAGAACTGAATAATTGAAGATCATTTCCTGGGATGGGATTTTGTATTTAAATGTTATGTTGGATCAAAAGTTCAGTGCATTATGAATGAATGGGGAATGGCTTGGCATATTGGTTTTCTCTAATAGATGAGGGATGTCATTATCTTGAGTCAGCCGAAATGATCTCTAATGTTCTAAAACGTTGCCTTTCTGCTGTTGAAGTGGTTCAGGTGTGGTATTTTTTTCCCCTGATAGTGCAGTGCTCGTGATTACTACAGCACCATAACTGGTTTAAACAGTGAAATTAAAAGCATTGTGATTGGGAAGCTTTTACTATAGAAAACAAAGAATACAACACAGAACATGTTTAATAGGAACATAGGAACAGGAGTAGGCTATTCAGCCACTTGAGCCTGTTCCGCCATTCAATTAGATCATGGTTGATCTGTATCTTAATTGCATCTACCCACCTTGGTTCCGTAACCCTTAGTATCCTTGCCTAACAAAAATCGATCAATCTCAGTTTTGAAATTTTCTGTCTCAAGGTAACAGGACATGTCTGCTGAGGGTCAACTGACGATGAACTTTCTTTCTGTCTTTTGAGGCCTTTTTATTCTAAAGTTATTGCTGCATCTTACAGGAGATTAGGAAAAACCAGAAAGTCCAATTTTAAGGGTCAATGAATCTATTCCATTCTCTTGTTTTCTTAATTCTAGGAAATGAGAGTGGCCTTTATCAGTGATCCTTACGGCTAACACAAGGATCAATACCACCCAGCTGATCTGTACCATTAGCCTACTCCTAATCAGACAATCACATCCGTATTTCATCTTGTCTATTGCACAGCTAATTCTAATTAGGTACAGCCTCGTGCACACCCCAGTCTAGTAAATTATATTACGCAGTATTAGAAGAAATAACCTTTGGCACAGTTTTTCCGAGCAAGAAATAAACTGTGAGATTAGGAAGGTTGTTAACCTCTTTATTCTGTTTAGTTTCTGGAAACTCAATTTGTGGGACAGTCCAGTTCAAAGCACTGTTTCTTGTGCAGTTACAAATCATTTCACCATGACAGAAATCTTAGAGATTAGGACAACGCAGCTTGACTACTAAAAGAGCGCTTCTGTGTGCTGCTATTCAATATGATTAGGCATGGGTTTTTATATGTAATTGTTGAGCATCTTCAGGCAAACATCTTGTCTGAGGACTTTTTAATTCTATAAAATCCTCACAGTGGAATATTCCTCAGAACAGGCTCTCATTTTTCTTGTAACAGACACTCCATTTTTCTCACAAAAGACCCGCAGAACTGGAATGGTTTACGGCTATATGCTTGCTGTGTTAAATTTGCAATATATTTTTGTTATTTCATTCTGGAGGGCACAGGAAGTGAAAATAACAAACTTTTCTTCAGCGAGTTCTTACTACAGCCACCTCACATTATGGTGATTTCCTCCTTTGGGCTAACTGAGAACAGAGGGATGGAAACTCATTGGACCAGAAAAGTACTCATGTGGCCTCCCAATCCTGAGCAATTAAAAAAAAAACTGCTTGCTTCACAAGTTTTGCAAATGGTTTTCGATCTGTAGAAAAATCATGATAATTACTGTAAAATATGTCGCTGCTCTGTCCATTATTATAGCGGAACGTTAAGCTGAAATGGTGATCAGAAAGATGTCATATAAAAGCATTAATCTTTCGACAATTAATATCGACAACAGTAAGCTCTAGCCTTTGGTGTTCAAACACAGATGTATGTCATGGTCATTTCAGCAGAAATTGGTTCAGAAAATAATTTTGTGAATAAAACCCAAATCAATATGATGGGTGAAACCAAGATTGCAAACAAAATAGCAATAATTCTAAACCCTGTTGCATTTCTTAGCACTGGACCAAGAGAATGTAAAATAACAAAATTAGATGTATGTCATGGCCTGTCGGCAGAGAGGAGCTACACATCCAGGAGGTGGGGGAGGAGAAAGAAAGAGAGAGACCTCATCGGCCATTGGGAGAGACATGGGGGAGGGACAAAGATCGGAGGCGGGGGGGGGGGAGGGGAGACATCGGACGTCGTGGGGGGGGGAGACATCGGACATTGGAGAGACATTGGACATTCGGGGTGGAGTGGGGGGGAGGAGTGCAGGTGACATCGGTTTTAAGGTATGTTTATTTATTTATTACAGTGGGAAATGTAATTTTATTTAATTTATTTAGTCTATTTTTCACTGATCCGACCCTTCCCACTTTGTTTCACCAGGCGTGAACCGGAAGCCGTGGCAAAGCCGCTCAGGCACGGTTAAAATCTTTTTAAGTGTCCAATATACAAAAAATAAACTACCTTAAGGACCTCAATGAGGTACATTTGCCGCTTTAATTATCGGCCCACCGGATTAAATTGCCGGCAGAGCTTCCTGATCCGCAGGCGCACCCAGATGCGTCTGGGTCGTACACGTTTTTTGGCGGGTTGGAGCCAGGATTCCCTCCTGCTCCATAAAAATGAAATTTTGTTTGCCCCCCCCCACCCCGAACCCACAGTTAAAATCCTGCCCATTGTGTCTGTGCCAGTTCTTTGCTAGAGCAATTCAAAACTAACTCCAATGCCCTCCTTTCTCCCTGTAGCCCTGTATCTTCCTCCATTTCAAATATTTATCCATTTTTTCCTTAGAAAATGCAATGGTTTTTGCTTCATCCACACCCTGTGTCTAAACATTCCTTGCGCCAACAATTCTCTGCATGAAGAGATTCCTCCTAACCTTTCGTCTCATTCTCTCTGGTGACAATTTTGCATTGATGATTCCTCAGCACTGACTCCTCAACCGAAGGAAATAGTCTTTCCCAATTCGCTCTATCAAAACTCATCGTGATTTTTAAAATCTCTATTAAATCACCTGTTAGCTTCTCTGCCCCAGTGGAAATAGTCCTGGTATCTCAAGTTTCTCCTCATAACTATAGTTTCTCATTCATGTTATCAACCCTAGGACACAATTGGCCCATGTTGAAGATATTCCTTAGAGCAGAGAAGGTTAAGAGGAGATTTGATAGAGGTGTTCAAAATCATGAACGGTTTTGATAGAGTAAATAAGGAGAAACTGTTTCTAGTGGCACAAGGGTCGGTAACCAGAGGACACAGATTGAAGGTGATTGACAAAAGAACCAGGAGCGCAATGAGGAAAACATTTTTTATGCAGCGAGTTGTAAACTGGGTTGCACTGCCTGAAAGGGTGGTGGAAGCAGATTCAATTGTAACTTTCCAAAGGAAATTGAATAAATATTTGAAAGGAACACATTTACAGGGCTATGGGGATAAAGCAGGGGAGTGGGGATAATTGGATACCTCTACCAAATTGCTGGCACAGGCACGATGGGCTGAATAGCCTCCTATTATTCTATGATTCTATATGGTATGACTTTCACACAGGTGGCAGGCAGGAGAGGTATTACCACTGGTGAGTAATTTGTTGTTACAATTCGTGGTGGTAGGAAAAGCATACTAATACATAGAGATGTAGAAACATCGAAAATAGGAGCAGGAGTAGGTCATTTGGCCCTTCGAGTCTGCTCTGCCATTCAATGTGATCATGGCTGATCCTCTATCTCAATACCATATTCCCACTCTCTCCCCATACCCCTTGATGCCTTCTGTGTCTAGAAATCTATCCATCTCCTTCTTAAATATATTCAGTGACTTGGCCTCCACAGCCTTCTGTGGTAGAGAATTCCACAGGTTCATATTCAGTAATACCAAGTGTGCAATGTTACCATTTGCAAAATGTTCATATAGTCAACTACTGCCAAGGCTTGGAGAAAGGTTCAGGACAGTCTGGAAGAGGATGAGCCATTTTTGTCATGCTGGCTGACCTTCATCTCTTCTCTCTGTTTGGCAACATTGCCACAGATATGGAAACCGGACACTGATCTTATTTTATCCTGTTATTTATTAGATAACAGTGGAGTGTTTACTCCAAGATGTGTGTGGGTCACACTGCAGCTGTGTGACCCGCACTGCAATACAACCAAAATTTTACAAAGTGAAAAATAATGCAAACACCTCATAGGCAGCCTGTCCATCCATCCTGCACCAGCAGCAGATAGGAAAACATTTGCCAAAACATAGAAAGTATGCTTGATATGCATTTGAATATTTGAGTTTTGGCCAACACGAGAGGAAGCTACCAAGTTGAGATAGTAGATCTATTGCCTATAATTGGTAGTCATACAATCTGTACCCACCCTGGGGAAGATCACACCCTCTGTGTAAGAAACTGCCTTCTCCAATTGGGAAGCTAGAATTTAAATGAAACAAAAGTGGAATCTACAGAATGGCAAGGAAAGAAAAAAAAAGTTAAATCTGAAAACTTTGTAAATTGTAAAACAGCATAGTTTCAATTCAACTCGTAGCACTGAAGGAAAAGTGAACATCAAATTAAGGAAGAAAGACTTTATTCAGCATTTCAGAGAACAATAAAAAAAGAAATCAGCCTTTTTAAATTCAAATTCTATTTGAACCAGAGCACAGCTAACCTGAGCCAAGTAAAATAAAAGCTACAATTAGTCTTAATTCAGAGGTTGTAAAACTGGAACTCTTATCACCACAAAAGCACATTATGTGAGATTGTTTCTATTCCCAGTTTAATACCTTTTAGCTATGGTTGAATCTTTCTCTCCATGACTGGGACATGGAATCACTTGGACTAAATTTGATCCGATGTCTCTTAATTTAGCCTTATTTCACATTGTTCAACCGTTTATTACAGCAGTTCCATAGGCTTATGAGGAAATTAGGTATATGTGTGTATGTCCACCGACACAACCATCATTCATAATATGGACAAGGTAACCTTCTGCATCAAAGGTGGAAGTACCAAATAGTCCTCTTGTGCTATAGTATTATGGGGCTGCATCAAATGAATAAAAAGATTACGCATTGGTTCCTAATTGTAGTACATAGTCAATACTTTCCTTAGAGGAGCAGAGGCACAGAGTTTATTCACGTAATTCAAAGAAATGATGCAAATTTGGCTTATGCCTCATTCTGCTTCACTTTTTATCAACTGTCATTTCTATCAAAGTAGCTTACTTTCTGACTCCAGCAGTAGCTGAAGATGAGGGATTTTGGCTTGTCTGAAGCAACATAGCAATGTAGGCAGAGATTTTCTGTAGATCCCGCAGAAATTAATTACCTTAATTCTCTCTGTTGAATCAGACTAATCCCAAGCTTTAAAATAAAAAATAAAGCAAAGACCAGACTTAGCCTTTGAAGTCTGTGTCGAAGGCAGGATAAAACTTTTCAAATCGCTGTGGGCACGCTAAAAAGGGCCCCCAGCTCCACCCACACCGATAAACTCAATGCAATTGCTGTTTCATCACTCTAATTGGACATCTAGCCTGTCCACAAAATGGATAGTGAATGCAAAATTCCAAGCCATCTGCCAATTAACCTGCTGCTATTGATACTCTACCTTCTGATGATGCTGAACCTCTACTTCAGATCCCACAGCTGCCAATATGTGCACCAATCAAAGAGCCAAACTGTCATTCGGTCAAGCCGAGAGCGAATCTATAGAAAATATCTGGCAAATTAGTTGTCTTATAGAAGAGTTGATGTTTAACAAAGATCCCAAATTGCACATTACTACCTCTTGGTACATTTTATAAAATGGAGAATGAGGGTTTATGGGATTCTTGTTTAAAAATATTGGAGCAAAGTCCATAAATTTTACACAAATTCTCAATAGATTTTGCTGAATGTTTCTGAGGGGTTTTTGACGATCGATTCACTCTGATGCCTTGTGTCTTATCCATAAACATGAAGGTAATGCCATGAGAGCACTACAGGTAATGCAAACTGCTTCTTCAGATAACTCAATCATTTACTAATCAATCATTACTATTCAATAACAGACCATTCAGTTTAATTGGGGAAAAAGGGCACTAAGGCTGTTAGAAATATGTTTTGTGACACTGGCTAAAGTCTTCGCTCAACTGCAGGAGGAATCCTTAGTTTGCCTCCAAAGATTTATTCCAGTAACTCTCCACAGATTGGATATTTATTGGTAGCTCTGGTTGGCAGTAGACTATCCGATCGAAGATACTGAATTGTTTTCTAAATGATAAATATTTCTTGGCTTCAAATGAATATCAATATCTCATATCTTCTGACCATTGGTCATTTTATGAACTAAAGGCAAAGTAGGAAAAAGACTTGGGTGTCAGTATTAGTATGCTGCAGTGGAGATGGATTTAGAGAAGTAGCTACTTATCTCCCCAGGATGTAAAACATTAACTCATACAGTACAAGTTACTAAAGAGATGCTACTGATCAACTGGACAGCAACAAGCAAATATAACATGTCAGACAATGTAAGGTAGACAAGGGCACTCTGCTACATATTTTATGGTTATACCCATTTATTAGTGTCATAGGAATTAATGTCAGTCTAATACTTTAAGATCTTCGATCCATACAATACAGGGGAATCCTATTCTTTTAGATAATGCACTTCATATACTTCACTGCCTCAAAAATAAAACTGGCCCTCTTGGTATTCATAGTTGGGAAACATACACCTGAACCAGCAGTGAGATGATCCCCAGACTTCCAAAATGTAAACAACTGCCATCTTTGTGAATAAGCACAATTATTAAAGCCACTAGAAAATATGACCTGTGGAATGAACATTAACTGGCTGATTTCAATGGACATAAATGAATGTTGTAATGAACTATGTCATGGAGCAGACAGCCCAGCTCTTGTTGGTATTTACAGCTGAGTTTCTTCTGGCTTTTCACCTTAACTGAATTGCTGGCCACAGGGCTGAGCAGAGGTGATATATTGGGGCAGATTTTCCAATGTAGGTAGTCCCAAATGGTTAGAAATGGGTGCAAACTTCACCTGAAGTGAACTGTGCTCTTTGCATGCAATTTTCCGTCATCAGCTCATTATCATAATTACGCATAGTTCCAGGTTCAGATTTGGATACGTACAAGTGGCAGATAGTTGCAGTGTAATTTCAATTCAAAGCCTTCTTTGCCACTCCAGCGCACCATCCCCATAGATCAGAATTGCAGTATTCCTGGGAGGAGTAGAGGTAGGTTTGAGGCTGCAGCTGAATTGTACCGTGACTGGCTGTGCCAGCCCACTGTTGCACATTGGCTGCAGGGGTCCTTATAGCAATTGGCAGAGCTCTGCATCTGGCTCTCTGCTGACCCAGACCCTGTGAAAATAGCTCTCTATGGTCACTGTGAGGTAGGCGCACCAATGCGCGGAGACATGGTTGGTGGCATCTTGGCAGGTTTGCTCAATCAGGCTATGCTGGCTGATCACCCCAGAATGCCTTCTTTCATGCGGATATCACCGAAAGCATGACATACCATGATTGGAATGCTTCCAAAGAACCATCCAGAAACACAGTTAATTGGCATTCACGTATTGCATTTATGTCATTGCACTGTTGTTACAGCCTAGTTTTGGAAATTTTGCACAGTACAAGGATGGCTGGTGTAACTTATCTCTGCATACTTTTCTGCTTGAATACACTCAATTTATGCCCAAAAAATCGTGTGAACGCGAGTGAAAAATCTACACCACTGTCAAAGGGAGTGCTGGAAGATCGAAGTGAATAAACCTATCTTCACCACTCCAGCAGCTACCAGAGGTCAAACCAGAATCAGCATCGTAGGCACCACATGGAGATGGGCCAGACCTTCGAGTCCTCAGGAAAGACCACCTGAATGTGAAAAGTGAACAAGCAAGCAGTGCATAAAAAGGCTTCTTTTTCTGTTTATCTTCTATAATCTATATTTGAAGCACGTGGTATATCGAACATTTCAGTGTGTCACCCTGTGGCAGTGGACAATATTAGCTGCTATTATAATAACATTTCTTTTTCCTTAAATATATACAATGCAAATGAACAAAATCAATTTGGGTGGAGATTTATGATAATCATAGTATGATACTGTAATGGGAATCTGTAATAGTTAATGAAAAGAAAAAGTATTTCAGATTCCCAATTTCAAAAGAGCAGATTTTTCTGCTCTAGAAATGAGCACGAGACAACGGATCGGCATTTTAAATTACAAGTTGAGGTCACAAATGGAAAACTAAAAAATCTTGAAAAATATGAAGGCAATGGATATTTATTTGGACTTGTGGAAGACCTTTGCTAAAGCCCCACATAGGAGACTTGTCAAGAAGATAGACGTATGAAATTGAAGGAGCTGTGATAAATTGGATAGATAAATGGTTACAGAATAGAAAACGGAAAGTGTTTTTAAATGGGAAATTCTGGAGTTGGAGAGAGGTGACTGTTGGCCTGTCTCAAAGATCAGTCCTACATCCTCTGTCCTTTATATATAGTTATTAATGATCTGAATGAGGATGTGGTTTGCAGAATATCTAAATTCATAGATGCAACATTGTGTGGGAAAGCAAGCTGATGAAGTCATTAACTTGTTGAAGGAACTGCTTAGGCCCAACTGCAAAGTACTTGGGCAGAAAATGGCCAATGTTGAAAAATTTTGCACATTGGATCAGGCAATGATAATTCAAAGTATAACATGACTGTCAGGATTTACCAAATGTGGCATATGTAAATGAAAAGGTATTGAGATGATCTCAACAGTGTAACATGGCAATTAAAGGAGGCACTGATTTCACAACAAAGTATTTAGCTAGCCTTTATCAATTTGCTTACAAACATGGTGTAATGGTATAAATCTGCAAGGAAACATATCAGGGGAGACTTTAATGAAGCAGGTTTCCAGCGGATACCGCTCTAGCGAATTAATTTCCTGCCTGTCAGCGGTAGCAGGAGCCCTTCGGTGATTTTAACTGCAGGGCCTCATTTAAATGCCGCTGGTCCACATCCTGCCTGGAGAAACAAAATAACCTTTCAGGATTTCTGCTAATCTTCCACTGAAGTTACGATGGGAGATCAGGAGGACCCCTTGGAAATTTTGCCCCAAGGTGTGTAGATAAGGGCATGCAGTGCCCATAATTACCTGTGTTTAGAATTTTCACCTACCATTTATGGGCCAGCCTGAATCCTCATACAAAAGCTGGAAAATGGATAATATTTGTATACTGTATGCCTGGCACAATTCGTTTATAGTTCAAAAAACTGCATATTTCAGTTCATCTATCAGTTCTGAAGGGAAGAACATAAATAACATTAGATAGTGCATAATATTTGACTAGTACAGTGCATATGACACAACTGATGACTGATTTCTTGTAGAGGATTTGCGTTTCCTTTGGCTTAAATGGATAACATCTCTTGCATTACCAATTGTAATCTGTGCATCTTTTGTTGCCTTTTTGCCACTCACTACTTTCCTTTCTTGAAGCAAATATATAATCCCTTCAGACAATCCATATTTCCCTTTTTACTTCAGCATCAAAGTTCCCCATCTAATTTCTCTCAGATTTCTTTATATTGCTGCCAACCATGAAATGTTCAATTCCACTGCTGGATTATGAATCTTTTCATCAGTTCTGCTGGTTAACTGGTAATTTAGGTGCTTAAGAAGTATAAAAGTAGCATTATTAATAAGCGTGGGCAGACTGGCTGGTTTTCTGTCACCCTGATAAAAGAAATTGCTCCACAATAAAATTGCAATAAAATATCCAAATATTTTCTGCAGTTAGGATTTCAATCATATCATTCAGACAAAAGACAAACTCAACTCAATCGGATGTTTGTTCCACACATAATGATGTATCTCTGTTAAGTATTTGTTGTGTTTCATAGAGATTACATCAAAAATTGAAAATAGTCTGCTTCTCCGATGCTGCTGTGTAAGGTTACTCCCTGGTGTGCCACTGAACCATATAGACGAAGGACGTTCACAGAATGATACAGGGGCTTAGAGGGTTAAATTATGAGGACACGTTGCATAAACTTGGTTTGTATTCCCTCAAGTACAGGAGAATGAGGGGTGATCTAATTGAGGTGTTAAAAGGATTTGATAGGGTAGATACGGAGAAAATCATAAACAAGGGGACATCATCTAAAAATTAGACCTCGGCCGTTCACGAGCGAAATCAGGAAGCACTTTTTCACACAGAGGGTAGTAGAAATTTGGAACTCGCTCCCCCAACAGGCTGTGGATGCTGGGTCAGTTGGAGCTATCAACACTGATACTGATAGATTTTTGTTAGCGAAGAGTATCAAGAGATATGGAGCGAAGGCAGGTAAATGGAATTGAAATATAGATCAGCCATAATCAAATTGAATGATGGAGCAGGCCCGAGGGGCTGAATGGCCTACTCCTGTTCCTATGTGAGGTCATTCGGGTCGGACAAAATCTGTCTTGATGTTTTGCACAATCGAATAGCCTGCTGATTTTTAAAAGGCATAAATTCAGTTCCTTAGGGTTTTGTTATGCCATATGCATAAAGCTAAAATTTGAATACTCTTGATTGGCCACCAATTTCCATTATTCATTGAGGGTTGGCGACCTTCGCTCCAATACAGCGGGTAATGTAAGTTCCACTGCAGTTACTTATCATGGGCCAGCCCGCAGGTGGGATATAAACGATAACTCACAATTCATGTATTTCTTCATCTGTATAAATAGAGTGAGTTAGAGCACAAGCAGAGTGCAACCCACTGAAAAAGATCGGTACACAGTAAGGAGGCAAGAAGCTATTGAGGCGAGGAAGAACATTGAAAGTAATAAAGAACATTTGCTGCAAAAACAAACATGAGCTAGACAGGAAAAACAAAAGTAAAGGGAAAAAACAAAATCGATGACAAAATAAAGGATTCCAACTGACTCACGTACAGTTGCTGGGAAACAATCAATAAAACACACCTAAACAAACTACAACATGTTTCAGGAAGATGGAACTGAAGCAATAAAGCTGGAGTACAATGAAGTAAGGTAACGAAAAATTGAACGAAACTGAAAAGTGATGAACATTGCATCAAAGTATTGAATTTCCAGACATCAAAGGAAATAATGGGGAGGAAAAAAACAATTTGGGATTATAGGAGTAGTTTTATTATTTGTAGCAATTTTCCATTTTGGATGTAAAGTAGAAATTGCTGATGGTATTTAGATCATTGACAACAGTGTCCAGATATAAAACCAACAGACATCCAACATGGCTGATAGCTTTGTGAGACGCAGGTTGCTGCAGAACTAGTTTTCCTTTAGGATTAGGAGCTCCTGTTCGCAATATCAGATCACTGTCAACGATGAAGCAATATATTAGCAATCCTTGTAAGAAATTGGGAAGAAGGGAATTAACTCTTATCCCCAGGGTTTTCACCATTCAATTAGATCATGGCTGATCTGTATCTCAACTCTATTTACCCGCCTTTTCTCAATATCCCTTGATAGCATTACCGAACAAAAACCTAACAATCTCAGTTTTGAAAATTTCAATTGACCCAGCATCTACAACCTTTTAAGGGAGAGAGTTCCAGATTTCCACTACCTTTTGTATGCTTCCTGATTTCACTCCAGAATGATGTGGAGATGCCGGTGATGGACTGGGGTTGACAATTGTAAACAATTTTACAACACCAAGTTATAGTCCAGCAATTTTATTTTAAATTCACAAGCTTTCGGAGATTTTCTCCTTCCTCAGGCAAACGTTTGCCTGAGGAAGGAGAAAATCTCCGAAAGCTTGTGAATTTAAAATAAAATTGCTGGACTATAACTTGGTGTTGTAAAATTGTTTACAATCACTCCAGAATGGCCTAGCTCTAATTTTAAATTTATGTTCCCTTGTTCTGGATTCCCCCACCAGAGGAAATTGTTTCTTTGTATCTACCCTATCAAATCCCTTTATTACTTTAAGCACCTCAATTAGATTACCCCTCAGCCTTACAAACTCAAGGGAATACAAAACAAGTTTATACAACCTATCCTCATAATTTAGCCCTTTAAGCCGTGCCACTCCCATTCTGACCTCGACCTCTTACACTGTTCCAATGAAGCTCAATGGAAGTTCAAGGAACAGTATCTTATCTTTCGATTAGACACTTTACAACATTCTGGACTCAACATTGATTTCAATAACTTCAGATCATAACCACTGCTCCCATTTTTTTGGACAGCAGGTGCTGGTAATGGTTCTGCAGTTGCCATTCCCAGGTCCTCTAGACCCTTTTGTTTCTTCACTTGTCCCATTACCTCCTTGTCTTGCACCATCATCCCTTTTGTCATTTAATCACTCCTGCCTTCCACCCTATCACAGAACTTCCCTTTTGGTCTCCCCCCCACACCTGTCCCTGGCTCTATATTTGCTTAAAACTGTTTAATCTTCAACTTCCAGTTCTGACGAAAGGTCACCAACCTGAAACGTTAACTCTGTTTCTTTCTCCATAGATGCTGCCTGACTTGCTGAGAATTTCCAGCATTTTCTGTTTTTATTTGAGTCCAAGACTAACCTGACCCAGACTCGGGTACTTCAAGGTAACCAGAGATAAACCACTCACGCTCGTGTTTTCCCACAATCTTTTACGCTGGTTCAAGATTCAGCTCGCCCAGATCAGGCCCCGCCCACAAAACTGGCCACACCCCCAGGTCGAAAATTGCGAGTTTCCACCCATTGCGCTGGATCGGAAAGGCTCTTCAAATTCTGTTCATTTTCTTAGGCACGCAGGGACTAGTAGACATGTTTTAAAAGCTTTTTCATATCAAAAAATAGTTCATTTAGTAAGAAACTGACTAGTGCACACCAATGAAACTATTAAATGGTTCAGTATGGTCATTTTCAGTGATTTTAAATCAGGTTACTCACAGGTGGAGGACTGGACCCTTATTAAAAATGCCTATTTTTGCTGTTAGACCCATTTTCAGCTGTATTAATAAAACTGCTCCAGGTTACCACTCTTTAATACATCAAGGAGTACTTTTTAATGGAAAGAAAAAAAACAATTACATTCTATTATGCTGTCCGATTGCGCTGGTTAATGGAATACTTTAAGTTTATGATTATGCAAATTAATTTGAGTGGAAACTGAAGCCTAACCTAACCAGTGCAATTTCAGGCGCATTTTGGGTGCGATTTCCTGATTGCGCCCAGAGCGGAAACTCTATCCCTATATATATATATATATATTAATGACTTGGATGAAGAAATTTAGACTTGTACATCTAAGTTTGCAGATGTTAAGAGGCACAGTGAGTTGTATAGATGCGAGCAGGAAGTTACAAACGAGCATCGACAGGTTAAGTGAGTGGACAAAGCTATGGCAGATGGAATTCAACGTGGGGAAGTGTGAGGTCATTCACTTTGGATCCGAGAAAGACAAATCAGAATATTTTCTTAATGGTGAGCGACAAGGAGCTGTGGAGGAGCAAAGGGATTTGGGTATCCATCTACACAAATCACTAAAACCTAGTGCACAGGTACAAAAAGTAATCAAGAAGACGAATGGAATGTCGGCCTTTTTCTCAAGGGGTTTGGAATACAAAAGTGAGGAAATGATGCTTCAATTGTACAGAGCTTTGGTTAGATCCTATCTGGAGTATTGTGTTCAACTTTTGGCATCGATTCTCAGGAAAGATATATTGGCCTTGGAGGGGGTACAGTGAAGATTCACCAGCATGATACCAGGGCACGGAAAATTAAAGTGGCAAGTGGCAAGGTCAGGGTCACGCTTGCAGACTGGACGGAGGTGTCCAGCAAAGCGATCACCCAACCTGCGTTTGGTCTCCTCAATGCAGAGAAGACCACAGTGTACTAAATTGAAAGAAGTACAAGTAAAACGTTGCTTTTTTCTGGAATGAGTGTTTGGGGCCTAGGACAGTGAGAAGGGATGAGGTTAAAGGGCAGGTGCTGCATCTCCTGAGCTCGCACAGGAAGGTGCTGTGGGAAGAAGGGCAGGTGATGGAAGAGTGGATCAGGATGTTGCGGAGAGAACGATCCCTTCAGAATGCTGTCAACTACAGCGGAGGGGAATCCTCGGTTGAGGAAAAAGGAAGGCATATCGGGCCTTCAATCGTTTTCGTCCCATTTCCCACACTTCTGCCCTCACCCCTTCCCCTCCCTCCCAGAACTATTCTAGGATCCCCCTTGTTCTCACCTTCCACCTCATCAGCCTCCATACTCAACGTATCATCTTCCGCCATTTCCGCCATCTCCAGCGCGCTGCCACCACCAAACACCTCTCCCCCCCACTTCAGCATCATCATCCCTTTTGTCATTTAATCACTCCTGCCCCCCCACCCTATCACAGACCTTCCCTTTTGTTGTTTCCTCCCCTCCCCTTCCTCCCCCACTTTCCCTGGCTCTGTACTTGCTTAAAAACTGTTTAACCTTCAACTTCTTCCAGTTCTGACGAAAGGTCATCGACCTGAAATGTTAACTCTGTTTCTTTCTCCAAAGATGCTGCCTGACTTGCTGAGTATTTTCAGCATTTTCTGCTTTTATTTCAGATTTCCAGCATCTGCAATATTTTGCTTTTGCTTTAGTCTTGGACTCACTTTGACCATTTGTTTCCCTTCTAGTGTAGCAGGAGTGGCAGCTTCAAATGACTTTGGGAGAAGACAATTTCCTCTTGTTTTACCTCCTCAGATCTTTATAAATTTTCTAACATTTCTTGTATGTTCTATTTATCAACTATTGAAGCCAATATTTGGTTCCATTTGTGTTCATTTCAAACTGAGAAAAAAAGACATTTAACAAATTTTGTTGTATCTACAGACTTCCATTTCAGTAAAGCCTCATTCTATCACACATTTACAATGACTTACTTATCATTGACAAACATTTTGTCATATATAGATTTTCTGTAATTGGCTGATACCTTGCTGCAATGACATGAAAACAGCAAAAAATAAATGCAGATATTAACAGAAAGAGAACATCTAAAACCCATTTGCTTTTTCTTCTTTCTTGAGATGTGTGAAACACTGACAAGGCAGTATTTATTGACTATCCCTAGTTGCCCTGAAAGCATTAAGAGTCAATCAACCATGTATATGGGTCTAGAGTATAGGGTCTAGGGTCTACACATGACTCCAGGGGTGGCAGGTCCCACTTCCCTGAAGGACATTAGTGAACCAGTTGGGTTTTTACAACAAAATAGCAGCTTTCACCATTTTCTGGTGCCAGCCCACATACTTTCAGATTTTTTGAATTCAATTTCATAACTTGCCATGGCAGGATTTGAACTCAAACCTTTGGTTGCTGGTCCGTTACCATAACCACTAGGCTACTGTACTCAAGAAATGCAAGTGGTAAACAGTTCCATACAATGAAAGGAAACTAAAGAGTACATTCACCCATAAAATGCAATGTTATTTAATAATTGAGGAGTACCCAATAACTCAAGAGTGGTATCACAGGAGCTGCGTAGATTGTGTATCATGATTGAACATGAGTGGATGACCGACAGTAAAGGCACCAGTATAACATTGTAAATAACAAGGGAGGCAATCCACTTTACTGATTTATTTTGATGATAAGTAAGAGTGACATTGTAATGGTGAGTGATACAATGAATGATTAACAGTACGAAACAACTTACACAGTCAAGATTGCCCCCTACCATTGTTCTAATCATTACTTAATTAGTTCCTTCATAAAAGATACTATCAGAATAAAATGACTAATTGGTAATGCTTTCAAAGGGCAATTAGAAAGTCAAAATCCCTTTCTATATACAAAATTACATTCATCTACTTAAGCAGGGAAGTAGATGTGCCCATTTAGAATCTGTGGCACAGTTATTTGAGGACAAGCTATGTCTATCAAACATTTGATAATGAATTCTTCTTCAAGTAAAGAGCCTTCCTATTTGGTGGAAATTATTTAAAGATTAATAATTGGGCCAAGTGCAGGCAATTGGGACTAGCTTAGTGGTATAACCTGGACGACATGGACATGTTGGGCCGAAGGGCCTGTTTCCATGTTGTAACTTCTATGATTCTATGATTCTATGATTCTAAGCAGATAAATGTATAATTTCTAATAGCAGGATTAAGGGCCGATCCCACAATCACAAGCAGTATATTTTGGGTGTACAGGCCATTGGATTGTAGGATCATAGAATCTTCCCTTTGAGAGAATAGTTCTGCCCGAAAGAAACCGATGTGGCCTTGTTTTAGTGGATAAAGCGTTTTTTCTTTTGCGTGCTTGTACTGCGGTGCCTGTTGAAGGCCATCTTCTTCAAAGAGAAGGATTCTGTGGCAGGCTTTACGAATTAGCTCCAATGGCAAAGAGCTTCAATCAATGAAAACGCACATCAGGAATTCAGTTTTCCACCCATTCTGTGCCAAATCCCTGATATGTAGCCCTGTTGCACAATGCTCATCGGGAGTGCTAATTTGTAAAATCCACCATGGTCTGCATAGCTTGAGATGTGATTTTGCAGAGAAGCGAAAAGGTTGCACAACAGTCTATATATTGGCAGGTTCAGCTGAATGAAGTATATAATATCTTCCTGACTGAAGATGGAAAAACAGAGCAAGTACTTTTATGTAGGCTGTTCTATCTGTGCATAAACATAGAGCCCACCGCTGTCTTTTTTCACCCTTGGAAAAAATGACCCCAATTCACTCTGAAGCACGCTCTCTAATTCTGTCCTCCCCCTTTTCTGGCTCATGAGGTCAATTTTCTCCACATCTCCATCAAACTTCTCCATAACTATTTTGCCTCCGATACCTTTCTCTTGGACAGGTTCCTATCCCCACTACTCCTCATCGTATAAAGCGTCAAATCCATGGGCATAAGCTTGATCACATTTGTTGATCAACCAGCTGGGTTGTCCGCTGCCAGATCTGACTGGACCACCTTTTGCTGTACCAATGCTCCCTCTCGTTGGCCTATACTGCTTACTTCTCCAAGATCATCCTGGGGAATGAACAACTCCAAACTCCTCCTCTCCACCACAAAACACTGGCTTAGATCTCCCTCCGACACACCCCTGTCTTCACCATGGACTGAAAATGTGAGGAACTCAGTCCAAAATTGAGGCTAGATGCATAGCTGCCACTGCTTCCTCTGACTGGCGCTAAATTCCTCCTTCTCCCTTGCTCTCCACTCAATTGACCCCTTATCCATTCGATGCTCTGTAGTTTTCCCCTCAACTCCTTCTCAGCACACTTACATCATCAATGAAGCCCACCACTTGCCCCCTCAACCTCTCCTATTCCATCTCCCGATCACCCAATACATCTCCTCACCCAATGTTCACTGACATCATTAACCTGTCTCTTTTCTCTGCAGTACCCCATTTCATTCAAGACCACCATTACCATCCCTCTCCTCAAGAAACTCAACCTTAACTCCTCCATTCTCTCCAACCTTCCCTTCCTTTCCAAAGTCCTCAAACATGGCTTTGCCTTGCAACTATTCTCCCACCTCTCCTTTTCCAAGTTCCTCCAATCTGCCTTCTTCCCTGTCGACAACACTGAGACCACATTGGTCAATCACAAATAATAGCCCATGCAACTGTGACCATTGATCTCCGTCTCTCCATTTCCTTCTCGAACTCTTCATATCCTTTGACACCTCTGAGCATTGTATTCTCCTGTTGGCCTTCCTGCTTGGATGGGTGCAGCTGCAACAACACTCAAGAAGCTCAACGCCATCCAGGACAAAGCAGTCTGCTTAATCGATGCCTCATCACATCCAAGTTTCCCTCCAAGTTACACATCATCCTAACTTGGACAAATATCACCGTTCCTTCATCGTTGCTGGGTCAAAATCCAGGAGCTCCCATCCTGACAGCATTGCGGCAGCATCTTCACCACACAGAAGTGCAGCGGTTCAAGAAGAATGGCCACCATCACCTTTACAAGGGCAATTAGATATGAGCAATTAAATCCAGCCCTACCAGAGATGCCCACGCTCTTAGAATGAATAAAAAATGAGATTTCAAGGCCTTGTAGGGTGGTACAGAGAAGGGCAGTTAACATGACACCCAGTCTTGGGGCTCTTGGTTTTCAGAATGGGCTCAAGGAATTGTGACTACTTTCACTAGAGAAATGCAGGCTTAGCAGAGAGATGATTGAGTTTTTTTTAAATGAAAAAACTCAATCATCTCTCTGCTAAGATGATTAGATTAGATTCTGTCCAGTTGGATATGTTATTTGAGAGGAATAGGGTCAGCAGAACTGGGGGTATGCAAGTAAAATTTGTAAGCAAAGAGTTAGATTAGATATTTCTTTTCACAGAGAGTCATCGCCCTCTGGAACAGATTACTGAAGCATGTGCAGATTCCCAGCAGTCCTACAAAAGAAGGCTGGTCAAGTTCCTGAGAGAGGAAGACATTTCCAATTATACAAGATAAGTTGCAGGGCAGCTGGAAATAGTAGGATTTATGTTATTGTGGGTTACTGGAGCTTTGCTTGATTGCCTTAGAGACTTGGAGAGGATTTTCCCAGAGCTTTTTCTAAATTGGCTTCAGTTTATTTTCCCTCTTCCAGGAGATTGCACGACTAGGGAGATGGATTAACAGTGGTGCATGGCAGCCCCGTGTCTGGATGGGGGAGGCATTCCGAGACGGATGGCCTTTTCCCATCCTTCTTTTTGTCAGTTCATATATGCAACTCATCCAAATTTGCTGATGATACATAGGGAGGTGGGAAAGTAAGCTGTGAGGAGGACGCAAAGAGCTGCAAAGGGATATAGACAGGTTAAGTGATTGGACAAGAAGGTGGCGGATGGAGTACAATGTGAAATTATTCACTTTGGTAGGAAGAATAGAAAAGCAGAATATTTTTTAAAAGGTGAGAGACTAAGAAATGTTGGTATTCAGAGGGATTTGTATATCCTTGTATACGAATCACAGAAAGTTAACATGTAAGTACAGCAAGCAATTAGGAAGGCAAATGCTATTTATGCCTTTATTGCAAGAGGGTTGGAGTATAAGAGTAAAGAGGTCTTGCTGCAATTACATAGGGTTCTGGTGAGACCTCACCTGGAGTACTGTGTATAGTTTTGGTGTCCTTACCTAAGGAAGGATATACTTGCCTTAGAGGGGGTGCAAGGAAGTTTCACTAGATTAATTCCTGGGATGAGAGGGTTGTCCTATGAGGAAAAATTGAGTAGAATGGGCCTATATTCTCTGGTGTTTAGAAGAATGAGCAGTGATCTTATTGAAACTATAAATTCTTAAAGGGCTTGATAGGGTAAACGCTGAGAGGTTGTTTCCCCTGGCAGGAGAGTCTAGAACTAGGGATCATAGTGTCAAGAGAAGGGGTTGGCCATTTAGGACCGAGATGAGGAAAAATTTCTTCACTGAGAATATAGTGAATCTTTGGAATTCTTACCTCAGAGGTCTATGGATGCTCAGTCGTTGAGTAAATTCAAGACTGAGATTGATAGATTTTTAGACACTAAGGGGATCAAGGGATATGGGGATAGGGCGGGAAAGTGGAGTTGAGGTAGAAGATCAGCCATGATATTGAATGGCGGAGCAGGCTCGAGGGGCCGTATGGCCTACTCCTGCTCTTGTTTCTTATGTTCTTATCCAAAACACTGCAGCCCCAACTCATCTAGACAATGTCCTGCACTTCCATCAACCCATCCTCTCCAGGCCCTAGTGAATTGACTTCAAAATTCTCGACCTCCCTTTCCAGTTACTCTGTTTTTTCCCCATCTTTACTTTATGATCTTCTCCTGGTCTGCCATATTCCCTGCTCGTTCTGCACCATCAGGGGGATGGGAACCTGAGCAGGGAGACAGAGGAGTGGGAAACAAGGATAGAAACAAAAGACAGAAAGGGAAGAAGCAATAGTGGAAGGCAGAAAAAACAAGGGTGAAAAACAAATAGGGCCATAATGCAAAATAATACTAAGATGACTAGCAATCTTAAAAAGACAAGTCTAAAGGCATTGTGTCTTAATGCACGGAGCATTCGCAATAAGGTAAATGAATTAACAGCGCAGATAGATATTAACGGGTATGATATAGTTGCGTTAAGGAGACATGGCTGCAGGGTGACCAAGGATGGGAACTGAACATCCAGGAGTATTCAATATTTAGGAAGGACAGGCAAAAAGGGAAAGGAGGTGGGGTAGCGTTGTTAGTAAAGGAGGAAATCAATGCAATAGGGAGGAAGGATATTGGCTCGGAAAATCACGATGTGGAATCTGTATGGGTGGAGCTAAGAAACACCAAGGGGAAGAAAACATTGGTGGGGGTTGTCTATAGGCCCCCAAACAGTAATGGAGATGTAGGGGAGGGCATTAAACAGGAAATTAGAGACGCATACAAGAAGGGTACAACTATAATCATGGGAGACTTTAATTTACATATAGATTGGTCAAACCAAATTAGCAATAAAACTGTGGGGGAGGAATTCCTGAGTGTGTACATGATGGATTTCTAGACCAATATGTTGAGGAACCAACTAGAGAACAGGTGATCCCAGACTGGGTATTGTGCAATGAGAAAGGATTAATTAACAATCTTGTTGTGCGGGGTCCCTTAGGGAAGAGCGACCATAACATGATAGAATTCCTCATTAAGATGGAGACTGAAGTAGTCGAATCCGAAACTAGGGTCCTGAATCTAAATAAAGGAAATTACGAAAGTAATGAGGTGCGAGTTGGCTATGATAGATTGGGGAACTTTACTAAAAGGGATGACGGTGGATAGGCAATGGCTAATATTTAAAGAACGTGTGTAGGAATTACAACAATTATTCATTCCTGTCCGGCACAAAAATAAAACAGGAAAGGTGGCTCAACCACGGCTTACAAAAGAAATTGGGGATAGTATTAGATCCAAAGAGGAGACATATAAAATTACCATAAAAAGCAGCAAGTCTGAGGATTGGGAGCAGTTTAGAATTCAGCAAAGGAGAACAAAGAGATTGATTAAGAGGGGAAAAGTAGAGTATGAGAGTAAACTAGCAGGGAACATAAAAACTGACTGTAAAAGCTTCTATAAATATGTCAAGAGAAAAAGATTAGTGAAGACAAATGTAGGTCCCTTACAGTCAGAAATGGGGGAAATTATAATGGGGAACAAAGAAATGGCAGAACAATTAAACACATACTTTGGTTCTGTCTTCACAAAGGAGAACCCAAATAACCTCCCAGAAATGTTAGGGAACCAAGGGTCTAGTGAGAGGGAGGAACTGAAGGAAATCAGTATTAGTAAAAAAATAGTGCTAGGGGAATTAATGGGGCTAAAGGCTGACAAATCTCCAGGGCCTGATAATCTACATCCCAGAGTACTAAAGGAAGTGGCCCTGGAAATAATGGATGCATTGGTGGTCATCTTCCAAAATTCTATAGACTCTGGAACAGTTCCTACAGATTGGAGGGTGGCAAATGTAACCCCACTATTTAAAAAAGGAGGGAGAGAAAAAACAGGGAATTACAGGCCAGTTAGCCTATCATCAGTAGTGCGGAAAATGTTAGAGTCTACTATAAAGGATGTGATAACAGAACACTTGGAAGGCATTAACGGGATTGGACAAAGTCAGCATGGGTTTATGAAAGGGAAATCATGCTTAACAAATCTACTGGAATTTTTTGAGGAGGTAACTAGTAGAATAGATAGGGGAGAACCAGTGGATGTGGTGTATTTGGATTTTCAGAAGGCTTTTGATAAGGTCCCAGACAAAAGGTTAGTGTGCAAAGTTAAAGCACATGGAATTGGGGGAATATACTGGCATGGATTGAGAATTGGTTGACAGACAGGAAACAGAGAGTAGGAATAAACGGGTCTTTTTCCGGGTGGCAGGCAGTGACTAGTGGGGTACTGCAGGAATCAGTGCTTGGGCCCCAGCTATTCACAATATATATCAATGATTTGGATGAGGGAACAGAATGTAACATTTCCAAGTTTGCAGACGACACAAAGCGGGGTGGAATGTGAGCTGCGAGGAGGATGCAAAGAGGCTCCAATGTGATTTAGACAAGTTGGGTGAGTGGGCAAGAACATGGCAGATGCAGTGTAACATGGATAAATGTGAGGTTATCCACTTTGGTTATAAAAACAGAAAGACATTATTATCTGAATGGAGATAGATTGGGAAAAGGAGAGGTGCAACGAGACCTGGGTGTCCTTGTACACCAGTCGCTGAAAGCGAGCATTCAGGTGCAGCAAGCAGTTAGGAAGGCGAATGGTATGTTGGCGTTCATTGCAAGAGGATTTGAGTACAGGAACAGGGATGTCTTACTGCAGTTATACAGGCCATGATGTGGAGATGCCGGTGATGGACTGGGGTGTACAAATGTAAGGAATCTTACAACACCAGGTTATAGTCCAATAGTTTTATTTGAAAATCACAAGCTTTCGGAGGCTTTCTCCTTCGTCAGGTGAGTGTGGAATTCCACACTCATCTGACGAAGGAGAAAGCCTCCGAAAGCTTGTGATTTTCAAATAAACTGTTGGACTATAACCTGGTGTTGTAAGATTCCTTACATTTGCAGTTATACAGGGTCTTGGTGAGACCACATCTGGAGTATTGTGTGCAGTTTTAGTCTCCTTATCTGAGGAAGGATGTCCTTGCCATGGAGGGAGTGCAATGAAGGTTTACCAGACTAATTCCTGGGATGGCAGGACTGACGTATGAGGAGAGATTGGGTCGACTAGGCCTGTATTCATATAAAATTCTAACAGGACTAGACAGACTAGATGCAGGGAGGATGTTCCCGATGGCTGGGGAGTCCAGAACCAGGGGTCACAGTCTCAGGATACAGGGTCTGTCATTTAGAACCGAGATGTGGAGAAATTTCTTCACTCAGAGGGTGGTAAACTTGTGGAATTCTCTACCACAGAAGGCAGTGGAGGCCAAATCTTTAGATGTATTCAAGAAGGAGATAGATATATTTCTTAATGTTAAAGGGATCAAGGGATATGGGGAAAAAGTGGGAACAGGGTACTGAGTTAGACGATCAGCCATGATCATTTTGAATGGCAGAGCAGGCCTGAAGGGCCGAATAGCCTACTTTTGCTCCTATTTTCTATGTTTCTATCAGTAGTGGTGCTTTATTCAGCTATTTTGCTCCTACCTTCTGGAATTTCCTGTAAAGTCCCATCACAGAAGATGACTCCTGAATTGGCAACTTCCTAATGAGTTCCTCTCCTTTTCCTACTCCATCCCTGGCCATCTTTTGCCCTCCCCTACCAGTCTCCTTTCCTCTGTTGCTTAAGACCACCTGCTTCTCATAGTGGTACACTTTAGCTCATACAAGTTCAAGCTATGGAACCCAGTTTCTTCCATTTTTTTTTACTTATGGTCTTTTTGATGGCTGGGACTCTGCCTTATATTTGATTTCACGGATTCCTCTGCCATCAGCATTATGTTACCTTGCTGGACTGCTAGTCAATTGTTTCAAGTTTAAGGTAACCTATTCCAGCCTATATTTGGTACTGTTATGTATTGAGCCTCAGGACTGTACTCCAATGCACTGCTCACTTCTCAGCTTTACTGTTGATCTGGATCATGGGCAGAAAACTGCCTTCTCCTAGGATGAATTGCATTCTTCCACGAGCTACTGGGCTTTACTGTGGCCTCCATCTTTCTACTGAGACTATATTCTCTGCTGGGTTGTCTCTATCCCATGACCTTCTTTGCTCCAGTGAGCTCACTTTCTGCTCCTCCACTGAAACTTTTTCACTCTACACCTGGCTAGCTCTCATCCATTCATGCTGGCTCCTTTCCTGCTCTGGATCCTGCTCCCATGCTGCTGAATGATATCTGCTTTGTTGCTATCTGCTTGTTTCCCATGGCCATTGACTCTGCTCTGCTCCAATCGTCCCTTCAGAGCTCCTCCATCACCCTTTGCTGGATTGGGTTGGCTCGGTTCCTTAATTTCCTGCTGCTGCTCCCAATCTTGTATTTCCATCTGAGCTCCAAGAATGCACTATGAAAATCTGTCTGTTCCTTCGCTTGTGCTAAACAAAAAAGGGAGGAGGAGGGAATTGAATCCCCAAATAAGAAACAGAAGGTGTGGTTAGACAAAGACCAATTGTGCATTAAGTATTCTGAATGGCAAGAAAGAGTAGTGAACATTTCAATTTTAGGTCCCAGGCACCCGAGATGAGTAATGGAGTTCAATTAATAGAGAATTAAGGGAAGATATAGGGAATCGTTCCTAATAAAATATCAAAACTGATTCAATCTGATTTGGAAAACTGTGATGTATCTGCTGCTTTAGGAAAATGACTGTGCCCATTTAGTTGGACAATACATTACTTTCTTTGGTGCATTTTCAAAACTGGTTTCATTATAGGTCCTGAAAGAGGACATGAATTACCGGATTTACAGAAAATCATTTTGTTCCCTTATCTTCTTTTTCTGTTTGCTTCCAGCCAGGTATTTTTTTTTATTCGTTCATGGGATGTGGGCGTCGCTGGAAAGGCCAGCATTTATTGCCCATCCCTAATTGCCCTTGAGAAGATGGTGGTGAGCCGCTATCTTGAACCGCTGCAGTCCGTGTGGTGAAGGTTCTCCCACAGTGCTGTTAGGTAGGGAATTCCAGGATTTTGACCCAGCGACGATGAAGGAACGGCGATATATTTCCAAGTCAGGATGGTGTGTGACTTGGAGGGGAACGTGCAGGTGGTGTTGCTCCCATGTGCCTGCTGCCCTTGTCCTTCTAGGTGGTAGAGGTCGTGGGTTTGGGAGGTGCTGTCGAAGAAGTCTTGGCGAGTTGCTGCAGTGCATCCTGTAGATGGTACACACTGCAGCTATGGTGCACCGGTGGTGAAGGGAGTGAATGTTTAGGGTAGTGGATGGGGTGCCAATCAAGTGGGCTGCTTTGTCCTGGATGATGTCGAGCTTCTTGAGTGTTTTTGGAGCTGCACTCATCCAGGCAAGTGGAGAGTATTCAATCACACTCCTGACTTGTGCCTTGTAGATGGTGGAAAGGCTTTGGGGAGTCAGGAGGTGAGTCACTCGCCGCAGTATACCCAGCCTCTGACCTGATCTTGTAGCCACAGTATTTATGTGGCTGGTCCAGTTAAGTTTTTGGTCAATGGTGACCCCTGGGATGTTGATGGTGGGGGATTCGGCGATGGTAATGCCGTTGAATGTCAAGGGGAGGTGGTTGGATTCTCTCTTGTTGGAGATGGTCATTGCCTGGCACTTGTCTGGCACGAATGTTACTTGCCACTTATCAGCCCAAGCCTGGATGTTGTCCAGGTCTTGCTGCATGCGGGCATGGACTGCTTCATTATCTGAGGGGTTGCGAATGGAACTGAACACTGTGCAATCATCAGTGAACATCCCCATTTCTGACCTTATGATGGAGGGAAGGTCATTGATAAAGCAGCTGAAGATGATGGGGCCTAGGACACTGCCCTGAGGAACTTCTGCAGCAATGTCCTGGGGCTGAGATGATTGTTCTCCAATAACCACTACCATCTTCCTTTGTGCTAGGTATGACTCCAGCCACCGGAGGGTTTTCCCTCAATTCCCATTGATTTCAATTTTATTCGGGCTCCTTGGTGCCACACTCGGTCAAATGCTGCCTTGATGTCAAGGGCAGTCACTCTCACCTCACCTCTGGAATTCAGCTCTTTTGTCCATGTTTGGACCAAGGCTGTAATGAAATCTGGAGCCGAGTAGTCCTGGCGGAACCCAAACTGAGCATCGGAGAGCAGGTTATTGGTGAGTAAGTGCCACTTGATAGCACTGTTGACGACACCTTCCATCGCTTTGCTGATGATTGAGAAGAGACTAATGGGGCGGTAATTGGCCGGATTGGATTTGTCCTGATTTTTGTGGACAGAACATACCTGGGCAATTTTCCACATTGTCGTGTAGATGCCAGTGTTGTAGCTGTACTGGAACAGCTTGGCTAGAGGCATGGCTAGTTCTGGAGCACAAGTCTTCAGCACTACAGCCGGGATGTTGTCGGGCCCATTTCAGATCTCCATATTGCATGGTCTTCTGGTGCTGGTAGCAAGAAATATTACTTTTATTTTGCTTATTTATTTTTTTGATCGCATTGATGTTCATACAATTGGTTTGATTTGCACGATGGTTTGCCGGCTAAATTGTGAGGTTTGTTATAATTTTGCGGTAAAGAGACACGGAGCATCAACCCAAGCCAACTAACTGACTAGCAGTCAAGCTAAAGTGTCTTTTATGCCAACATGGTGCACTCACTAGTCAATGGTTGGATATAGATTATTTGAGTTTGTTAACCAATTCTATCAAATTGCAGCGAATTTCATGAAGTGTAGACTTTCAGGAAAAAGGAACGTTGACCAACTTCACTTGGTGCTATAGTTGTCACGTATAATTGACACATTATGAAAATCAGGAGGGTTGTACAACGGGTAGGTGATCCACTCCACCCAGGCAGTGAAGATGAAAACCTACCCAGCTGGGTTACCTTGACAAAGTCCAGGAATGCGAGCAAATGGATAAAAATTGATAAACTGTGGACTTGCAAGATAATAATACTCAAAGTTTTGAGAAAACTGGATGTAGATTGAGGTACATTAGAATACTTTAAAGTACAGAATGTAAGACTAAAATAGGAAGAGTAACTTTAAAGTTGTTCTCTGGAAGAAGAAACCAAGAGTTTCAATATTAGAAACCCAAGGTGGTAACTTCAAAAAAAAAGTCACAATAGCCTAATTCATAAAGAGCCTGTAAAACTGCACAATTGCAATTTGACATTTGACAGTTGGAAGTGTTTCATTTTCAGTACATCGGCAACAAAATTCAAAAGTCTCAAGCCAGGAAAATGTTACTGCATAAACTATACAGGCATGATGCAAATCTTTTAAGTGGACAGCACTTATGATAATGTAACTGTCTCCTACAGTCGTACAGGTCTACAAGATGTAGAAGGCATCCCATCCACCACCCTAAATGTTCACTCTCTCCACCACCGGTGCACAGTGGCTGCAGTGTGTACCATCCACAGGATGCACTGCAGCAACTCGCCAAGGCTTCTTCAACAGCACCTTCCAAACCCACGACCTCTACCACCTAGAAGGACAAGGGCAGCAGGCACATGGGAACAACACTACCTGCACGTTCCCCTCCAAGTCACACACCATTCCGACTTGGAAATATATTGCCGATCCTTCATCATCGCTGGGTCAAAATCCTGGAATTCCCTATCTAACAGCACTTTGGGAGAACCTTCACCACACGGACTGCAGCGGTTCAAGAAGGCAGCTCACCATCATCTTCTCAAGGGCAATTAGGGATGGACAATAAATGCTGACCTTGCCAGTAATGCCCACATCCCATGAACGAATAAAAAAAAAAGACACCTTACATTTAAGTAAAAAGTAATTAAGCAAAAATGAAGCGATATACATTAGTGCCATGGAGCAATAGCATGCAGGTTCTTGCATTTCATATATGACAGTTGTCTGATCATGCTGGCAAGGATGGCACTAATAGGAAACTAGACACTTTCTCACAGGGAATGGGCAAACATTGGCAGGTGGGTTATTCTTGTGCACCATGTAACAGTTAACTGCAGAATAACATTGTCAAAGATTTGGTAGACATTGCCCAGTTTCCTAGCTGTGAAATGATGGGCAGGAAACCAAGATAAAAAGGAAGAAGAGTGAAACAAAACAAGGGAGGAAAGAGGGAAATAAAATGAAAACAAATTTTGTTTCAGACCATCCAACGAGATGAACAGTCAGTTGTTCTTAATAAATTTTGATGTGAAATGATTTCTGCCCTCACAACATCCCTTGGAGTGGATTTCATCTACTCTAAAAATAAGTCATCGGGATTCTGACTGGCTGAACGACTGAAAGATTGGAAACAGTGGTGTTTGTTGCTTACCTTCCCCCCTCCAAGCATCATATCGCTCAGCTTCCCCTGACAGGGAAAGGCAAAGATATCATGAAATTCTACAGAACATCAGTGTGAAAATAACTCAGAGGTGCCATGTATTAGAAGGCACTACATGTCAAAAAATGAGATACAGAAGAGAGATAGCTCTAATTTGAAAAAAAATATCAGTTGTCAAAATTTAAAAGGTAGATGTTTACTGCATTGTTTCAGTGCAAAATTAGAATACATTTCAGCACTGAATTATTTTTGTCGCCTCGGAAGCAGAGTCTCAGGAGTGGGGCTCGAAGTCACTGATGGATTTGCATGATTTTTTTTTTTGGTTTGACTTCTTCTCCAAGGACACTGAAGCTTACAACAGCTCGATTCTCCCAGCAACAGTCACACAAGGTTACTGTGAAAGTGACATCCTGATGCGTTTGGAGACAGCAGAATACAAATATAAAACTAGTGTGAAAATGACCCCAAATCACAAGGTGATTGGTGACTCCAGAATATCAGACGCACAAGAGATTAAGAACTCTAGATTGTGCATTGGCTAATCATGAACATCCTGAACGGAGACCTAAATTATGAAAGTCAAGCATGTGACAGATTGAAGGTTAGCAGACTGAGGTAAATACAGTTGTATTTTGAGGATAGCCTCTTCCTTCCATTTTACAATAGTACTGCCAGATCGCCTGTCACATTGCTCTCTTAGTGAGTTCATGTCCTGCTTTATAATGACAGGAGTGTACAACATACAACACGTGATGTTAGGTGGCATTGTGTATAACCGGTCTGTTCTTTAAGATCACTAAATTTATTTGCTATAAATTGGCTGTAAAGTTAATTAGGAATTAATTGCTGTTAGTGAGGGAAGTTTGAGGATTGCCAGGTTCTTGTAAATTGCAGGTTCTAGGACAGAAGAAACCAACATGAAACAATGACATCTCTTTGTCTTTTTAAAACTATTTCTGACACTTTGAAATGTGACATCTGAAATATGATGATGTGTGCCGGATGCAATAAATAAATCTCTCATGGTGCTGCTCGCGGTGAGTCAGAGGATGCACTATTTTATCTGGACATGAACATTATACAATGTAAAACATAATTTAGAGGGCAAAAATGTTTTGAGCTGAAGGGTGCAGGGGCAAGTCTAATTAATGTCAGATGCCATCAGATGCCCTGCTGCAGCAAAATCTGGCCCATTGCCTTTAGCATGTATGCTTCTTTTTCTCTCCGAAGGCAGACCAAGAAAATACTTGGTATGATGAAGCCGATTTCGAAGTTTTACTTAAGCTATTATGTTTCACACTGAATGAACATTCAGAACAACAGTTACGATCTGGTTCACCTAGTTCTAATCAGTCTTCATGTATTAATACAAAATAATGAACACGCTGCCCTTCCCCATCTCATTCCGTTATCTTACTTCACAAACAAAATAACTACTAACTTTCCTCCTGCATGCTAAATTTCTGAGCCTGGCAACAGCTTGCTCTTAGAATGTTTTGTCTGAAAATCTGGCTGCCTGCCTGCTTCTCTGTCTTTTATCACCCTCTGTTCACAGTCAGAAGGGTCCAGAGACTGCCCAACACAATGGGGCTGAAGTGTTTATCGATTGCTAAGACAGGCCAACACATTGCTTATTATTTAGTCTATGGGGCAACAACATTAAACTTTAGCTCATCATCATTTTAACCATCTATCATCTTAATGTCTGTTTTTTTTCCCCAAGTCCTTTCTGTGGAAAAGTTGTCAAATAAAACCACAACATGACAGGCCATCTCATACATTTGAGATAGCTTCTCTTTTGAACTAAGCTCTGTAGACATACCAAGGTGGTGCTTCATTAACAGTAGTAGGTTTAAGGCTTAGCTTAACTCTAACTCAGATAATTTGTTTTATTGACTCCTTAGTATACTTGAATCCTGAGGCAGTTCCTAGCTTAGATGGTAGATTCTACCTTTAGAGTTTCTATCCAAATCATCAAATGTTCCAGTATCCTTTAGTCTGAGTGAATGAATAGGAGATACTTTTCAATGTGGTCTTCGTTCCCCCAGGTTTATTGCATCATTGTCACTCAAGTTAGATGTATTTACAGCTTTGATCCTGACAATTTATTTTCTTCTGTTTTTGTCTGCACAACATCTGATTTAATCCACAACTCAGCACACAGCTCGCTAGTTTTCAATTGTACGTCATTACCACTTCCCTCAACATTCCTAATATGCTTATGCTACTGACCTATTTTTGCACTCAGCACAACTGGTGTCCGACAGATTAGCTCTTAGTTTCCATCTGGGCTTGATGTATTTGCTAATGAGTCTCAGTCTGGGCTTGTTGGAATCATTGTATTTGCTGCAGAGAGTCAGCAGGAGCATGTTGGATTTACTGTTGAGTCTCTGTCTGGGCTTGCTGTATGTACTGTCAGGTGTCGGCCTAGGCTTTTGAAATATCCTCATGGATATCCTGTAGAAAGCAAAGCCCTGTTATCAGAGTCATTGATTAGGTCATAGCAGAATCTTTTCTTCCATCTCTTCCTTGGGGATTCCTCTTCTAACATCAATAAAGTGACTTTGCAACTTTGCTTTAGGAGGCTTATCAAAGGAAGAACCAGATCTACACTGCCGGGTTTAAAGGAACAGAGCAGCTTTATTCTGTAACTGCTAGCTCAAATCCACAGCAATTTAAGCCTCAAAAGTTTCCAGGAAGTTATCCTGGGCATCACAAGCAATTATGTTAACATATGCCATAGAATAACCTTGCATCACCTGAATCAACTATACTCACAGTAACTGACCTGACATCGCAAACATGAGGAAATTCCCCATTCGCAAATAATTATACACCAGAAGCCTTTAAGATGCATTTATACTGCAAATTTAGCATTGTTGTGAAGTGGTTTCACACTTGTGCTTAAATTGCACTATAAATCCAGATTGCACTATAAATCCAGGGTCAGGGAGTAATCTGATTCCGGACACTCACTGGAGGGGGTAATCTCGTATCACTTGGTGTGTAACTCATGTGATGCTAAACCAGATTTAGGAAGAGCTTAGGGTTCCCTTGGACGCCCTGGACATATTTTTTAAAAATGTACTTGCCATTCATTTAAATGATTAGATACAGCGCTCTCTGAACATTTGAATTTTAGCCACTGGGTGAGGAGCATGCGTGTAACCTTACATGCACAAGGGCTATCTCCAGGGCAGAAGAATGGCATTTCCAGTCTGGCTGTATAAACAAAGTCCTGCCTGGCTGGACTGATGCTGCAGCTACCAATCTCAGACCCATAGCTGCTGCGTAAATTCTTCAGTTGTGTGTGGGGTGGGGATAGAGTGGGGTGAGGAATGAGCTCAGAGCTACAGTACCTAAAATAATATGTAACTGATGTAAAGCCAACCAGCTTTTACCAGAATAGCTAAAGAGGAAAAGGTAGTAACCAACTGATTACAGCAGCATTTCTCTGCTCGGTTGTACATAATCAACCTTCCATGCAGTGTAAATTTTTGCACCATTTCCTCCGCTGATCAGAAGGTGCCACCTGAGGAATGCAGTGACTCAGTGTGAATAAACCTGATGTGAGATGAAGTAGTTGGAGTAATCTATATGCTCAGAAAATCCATTTCTCGTTGCAATTTCCTCTCGTAGTATACCCAGTTTAATAAAATCGCAGGATCAATGATCCTACTGAGTAACTGAATTGAGATTCAACTGGTTGATAATGAAAAAATATGGTTCACTTGCTAAAGTTTATTGAGATGGGAAGACACAAAATGAAAAATGTTCCATCTGTCTGTTCACTGAATCACTCAGCTCTTCACGGAGGCAGTGATCATGACCCCTTTACCATGCTGTTCCTTTTCTTCAGATTCCCCAGCGAGAAGGCATTTCGCAGTTCATTTCAGTGATGTCAAAATAATCGGATCAAAATTGAGAAAAGGCCTTGCAGTAACTCTCTCAGTGGATTCGTTTCATGAAGCAAGAGAAGCAATTACATTTCAAATATTTTTTAATTTTAGATAGTCTTTTAATGTGCACATTAAAGATGCTTTTCAGAACTGTGCTGACATTGAATCACAGGAAACTTCCAAATCAATTGGTATTGTTTTTGCATCTAATTTTTTTCTGTGATTGCAGGAAATGGATGGGGATTTTATCTGTTTTTGAAGTTGAAATTTTGTTCCAATCAAGGTGAAGAAAAGAACATTTTTCATTTAATATCAGCATCAAGAACTCCTGGGCTCCTTGATGGGGTGAAGCATGTGGTGGAAAAGGGATGTCTTAGTCCTATTCTCAGACATTGACCCTCATAAAATTTCCCTTTCCCACACCGGCCATCTCTACAGCCTCTCAAGGTAATATTTTCCAATTAGTGCTGAATTATGCACAGTATTGTGGGCCTGTGCTCGCTAGGAAATAGATTGAGAGTGCACAAATGCATTTCACTTAGGACCTTTAACAGCTGTGAGAGAGAGAGAGGAGACATTCACCTCATCAATCTGGGCTAGACTCAAACTCAGATCTCAGAGGTGGAAGTATTGGTCTGACCTGTCGTGTCATTCAGCTCCTATTGTGCATACAAATTTTAATATATTAATGCATGAAATCCTCTCAGTCATACCTTAAGTGACAGGACCGTTGTTCAAAATATTCATAGGGTGTTTATTTTGCTGAGGTTCACAAGCTTTAATTTACTTTCCTGAATAATTATAATGATCACATTTGTAGTTATTATAACTTATGGACATACAAATTTTAGACAGTAAATGAATTGCAATTGCTACAGCTGGAGAGGTCAGATGGAGGTTAAGCAGGTTGAATGTGTTTCTATTAAGTCGTTGGTCCTTTGTAATCCTTTACTAGAATTAACAGAAAAGACATCAGTCCCATCAACTGCAGTTTTTTTATGCAGAAGGGTGGATTTGTCACTGCCTTATTCTAAAGCCCTGTCTATTCTGTTATAAAACGATATGCTGCGCAAATCTTGTCCTCAGAGAATCCAATGGAATCCCTTGCTTCAAGGTGTGTAGATAAGACTATACCACAAGAAAGACAATCAGTTAGATTTACTTTAACATGAAGTACTGTTAATATGTTTATTGTAGTTTTATGATTGCAATAACTACCATGGTATTTTAAACAATTTTATTAGATTCCCTAATTGTTTTTAACCGTTGCTGGTGGCTTTGATTTTCTATTTACCAGTAACTGCATGGATGGTTGATCCGATCCTTTGAAGCATCATATAAGAACATCAAAAGCGAATTGAGTTTTGTATCAGTTGGTTTTAGCAAACAAGATCTAACAGCTGAGCCTGTTTCCACAGTTAGGAAAGCTTCTAGGAAGCTTTACATACAGCTAGTGTTAGCATCAATTAGAGTCAAAATCAAAATTAACTTTTACTAATGACATATTACAGTTGAGCAAATTGGTGTTTCCAATGGTACTTCCAGCTTGTTGTCTAGCTGAGTAAAAATTAAGCCTCGATTTTAACTCTGGCATGGGTTCAGCGTGGGGAGCGAGCGTCAGGCTTGCATGGCCCCACTGCAGTGATTTCCAGACCATTTTAACTCCCAGAGGTCTTATCTCCAGCCTGCTGGTGAGCGCTCCTGATCCTCCCGGCTCACAAGGAAACATAAAAAATGTTTTTAAAAGCTTGCCTTCTTGACCCTCTTCTAGGGTCCTGCTTGGCACCTGGTTATCCTGGCAAAGCCGGATCTGGACGTCAAATGCACAATTGCAAGTTAAAATCATATCAAGGTCTTAGTTTATGAGGCCATCACCTGCCTGTAGCGAGGGTCTCACACGTTGCCCAAAAAGCACCTATTAAAATGGTATGGAGCGAAGATGCCCTTGTGATGGTGATGGTGGGCTTTCTTCTTGAACTGCTGCAGGCCATGTGGTGAAGGTATTCCCACAGTGCTGTTAGGTAGGGAGTTCCAGGATTTTGACCCAGGGACCATGAGGGAACTGCAATATTTATGTCAAAGCCAGGGTAGTGTGTGACTTGGAGGGGAACTTGGAGGTGATGGTGTTCCCATGCACCTGCGGCCCTTGTCCTTCTAGGTGGTGGAGGTCGTGGGCGTGGGAGGGCGTCTCAGGTTAGCTGCTTGACTGTGAAGGTGGAGAACAGAACACTGTAAGGCCCCCATCCCCATCAGAAATGCTGATATCTCCACAGGCATGGTGTCAACATTTTTTGTTACAATGTTTATGGGCAAGTGAAGTGTCCCATGGAATGAAACATGGAAGCGTATGCAATAGACCCTAGGGGTGAATTTTCCCCGGGGTCCTCGAGCTGGTCTGCTGTAATTTTGATCGTGATTTTGCGGCTCTTCTGCCAAAGTTACAGCGGACAACTGGAAGAAACCCCACTGGAAAGTCACCTCCCCGTATATATAATTTGAAATGATTTACGATGCCGTCACACCACCTTTCAAAAAAATGACATTCGGAGTTAGCTGGATCCACCCAAGGGAATGTTCTAAGTTCTCCCTCCCTGCAGGGAGCCTCGCCCAGCAGCCATGCATATTGGAAAATCATGGGCATCTGCCCACCATTTTCTATCTGTTCATTTTAATAAGGGGGAGGGGGGAAATAATCAAGGGCAGCACGCTAGCAATTTCATAACATACGTGGCTGACGGCCGAGTGTCTCACAAACAACACAATCTCCTAAAAAGTTATTAAAATTAGATGTTTTTATTCCACTAGCAATAATTATTTACACTCATGCTAAACCTATATTGGAATGTGGACCATAATATTAACACTTCTCAAGGCATTATACATTTTAAAATTGTAACCTTCTGCCAACAGACATTTTAGTGAACTTGCTGACAGTCTCTTCCCCTTTAATACTTAAAACACAAGACCCTTTGTTTACATTTTAGTTTTAAATCTAATGTGAATCATTAAAATGGAATTGATTTGTAAAATGCTCCGAGCAAATGTTATTGTTTGCGTATTATTTTTCATTACTTGATGGCACTACAATTGCTTGGCTACTTTCGGTGCTAACAGATAGGCGTTGTCTTTGGAACATAGTGTTCTTTGTCAGATCTCGAGAGTGTATTCTGTGGCATTTACTGTAACTGTTGAACAGCAAAATTACATTTGCTTTGGACACAACTTGCTGCTTTCATTGTGTTTCATACCTATTTTTCTGAACATCTTTAAGAAGAATCAGAAGCCAGTCAATTTTTAGAATCATACTATCATTTCTGTGCATTGTCATTTTAGTGATAACTGCTAATATTTCCTATCTGTTTGTTTTTCTTTTCTTGCTTTCAAAAGATCTTGGACTTCATACTACCTCCTCCAGCTTCTCTGCTTCCCCGACATTATGCTTGCTGATGCACCATGTTGGGTTTGCCCAGTCTGTCTGAAGTGAGATGTTCCACCCAGCAGCAACTGATCAAACCCATCACAGTGGGAAGGGACACTCAAGTGTCAATCTGCTGGCAACTATACGCTTTGTGATATAAAGCTTCACCCCTATACTACCAGGCCAGCGTGACTTGCATTATCTCGAAATCGCTGTGAATAAGAAAAAATTCGGCTTACCCTGTTGTGTACTGACATATAAAGCCCTCATAACATGTATCCTTTCAGACTGCCAGCATCACCAGAGTTTATTTTATGGGACTACAATGTTTCTACATAACGTAAGCAAAAATTCTAAAAGGACTGAAATTATGCTTGAATTTTAGAAATTTTAATATTCTCAGCAATAAATTTTACTTTATTAAATACATTTCAGTTATCCTGTATTTTTTAATGATTATTATTCATCGGCATCTTTTTGAGAAAGATTTAAGACCTGCAATGAACTCAATTTAGGTGCATAGGGCCTCGGAGGCCTCTGTGTATGCGTGCACTTAAAAGGCTGACTTGATGCACTCACCCTGCGATTTGAATGGTCAGAATTAAGAAAACAATTTCTGAGAAGCACACGGTGAAATTTTAATCCGTGGGGGTTTCAGATCTTTTGCTTATTATCAATAGCATTTAGTTTTTACTTTTAAAAATATATTTCTACTTTCTGTATAGTTGTCAAAAAAAAGGTGTATAGTCTGTTGCAGGACTGGACCTCGTCTGCTCTCTCAGGTGAACGTAAAAGATCCCATGGCACTATTCAAAGAAGAGAATGAGAGTTCTCCTCGTTTCCTGGCCAATATTTATCCCTCAACCAACACCATTAAACAGAGCATCTGGTCCTTTACCTCATTGCTGTTACTGGGACATTGCTGTGAGCACATTGGGTGCCACATTTCCTATATTACAACAGTGACTACAATGCAAAAGTACTTTGTTGCCTGTGAAATGCTTTAGGCCTTCCTGAGTTCATGAAAGGCGCTATTTAAATGCAAGTTCTTTCTGTTAGACAGAGTCTTGTCTTGATTTTACATTGATTCATTAACAAAAAGGGCCAAACATTTAGTTTCACTTTTGCACAGGACACTTTGAGAGGGATTAGCATGAATTTTCCAATCGAGCATTAATCTGGTCGTGAGTTAATAGCAACCGCTTGTTAGCGTGCTCACCCCATCTGATCTTGCAGAGTCGGCTTCATTTACATAGTGCGGGCGAGCTCCCTGCCCAGGTTGGGGAAGAAGATTGTGTGTAAACAGCCCTGAAAGTCTGCGTACCTGGGGTGATTTTTTTAAATATTCGTTCATGGGATGTGGGTGTCGCTGGCAAGGCCAGCATTTATTGCCCATCCCTAACTGCCCTTGAGAAGATGGTGGTGAGCCGCCTTCTTGAACCGCTGCAGTCCGTGTGGTGAAGGTTCTCCCACAGTGCTGTTAGGAAGGGAGTTCCAGGATTTTGACCCAGCGACGATGAAGGAGCGGCGATACATTTCCAAGTCGGGATGGTGTGTGACTTGGAGGGGAATGTGCAGGTGGTGTTGTTCCCATGTGCCTGCTGCCCTTGTCCTTCTAGGTAGTAGAGGTCATGGGCTTGGGGGCTGCTGTCGAATGGGTAGATTTAACGGGATGTGGCTACTTGCAAGGATCATCTAAAAATTTAAGAAAAGGACTGAACTCTTTGTCGAGCTAGTGCTGTCTACAATGAAATTGAATGCAATAAAAGTGTAGTTTGTCCAAAATCAATCTATCACAGCAAGTACTATTGAATTTTAGATTTATTGCTGTTTGTATTTTTTTGGTAGGGAGTTGGGTGTAGCTCTCATGTGACAACTATACAGTTTCCCTCGTTCATTAAGTGAGACCAAGGCTAATGACACTTTCCTTTAAACTGAATAGTCAAATGCATTTGTATAGAGGTTTTCACACTAAAATGTCTCAAAAACACTTTATACAATCTCTTTTTGGAGTGCAGAGTGTACACAATCTGATCTCAGTTAATTAATATTTATTTTGCCACTTCTTTTCAAGTTTCCTCTCTCTTTTTATTATATCTCCTTTATTTTACTAGCATACTGCATTTCACACTATTAAAGAAATGAGATGAGAATTTAGATTAGTGTTTCACACTATAAAGTGTCTCCTATTCAGTTCTGCAAATGTCCATTGTATCTGTTCATTGTATTTCAGTTTGGTTTCTTTTCGACATGCTTTTGTGTGCATGAAATAATGGTTCTGTCTGTGAATTAAATTTTCTTTACGAAGTCTTTGATGAAAGTCTCACAGCAGAGAGTGTTCTCTGTCCTCCCTTTGTGCTGTGCTGCTCTTTGGTGTGAGGTGCTGTTACCAACCCGCTTGTTGATCATCCTTCTCCCTGCCTCTGCCTTCAGCTGTCAGGATCCCCCCCGTCTTTATAAATGAATCACTCCTTATGTACAGCTCAAGACTCCCTCTCAACCTCAGGCATGTGTAACTGCCAATCAATCTCTCGCTCTCTCCCTCCACCTCAGGTAATATTAATCAATATTAATACAGTTAGTTTCACATTGCTGCAGTATTTTGTTTTCACCAAACATTTGAAATCAGATAATCATGTTGCTCAGAACAGCAGGCAATTTACTGCGAACAACAATAAAGTAAACTGTGGTTTCAAATTGCACAATTTAAATGGGATTTCTGGGTCTGATCAAGTTGTTTAATTCCAGGTGCGTAACTGGAATTTTCAAATACATGTATCTACTTGTACATATCTACCAGGAAGACATGGTTGAAATGTGTGACATCTGACCAGGGCACGTGCGGAGCCAACAGATATAATGGCAGCGAAGTCCAGCTAAACACCACAAATTCCACGAATGGAGCAAAACCCAAGGCCTGGGCCTTAAAGAAAAAGGTAGAACTCTTCAGAAGAAATTTGTGGTAGATATTATGAGATGCAATGGGAAAATGTATTGATATTTTCAGAATTAATTTTAATATATGGTGTTCCCCAGAGATCTGTACTGGGGCTTCAGCTTTTCACCATATATATCAATGACTTGGATGTAGGAATAGAGAGTTGTATATCCAAGTTTGAAGATGGCACTCATTTATTAGGAGGCACAGTAAGTTATGTAGATGGGAGCAGAAAGTTACAAAGGGACAAAGACAGACTAAATGAATGGCCAAAACTATGGCAAATGGAATTCAATGTGAGGAAGTGTGAGGTCATCCACTTTGGATCTGAGAAAGACAAATCAAAATATTTTCTTAATCGTGAGAGACAAGGAGCTGTGGAAGAGCAAAGTGATTTAGGTGTCCATGTGCACAGAAATACTAAAAGCTAGTGCATGGGTACAAAAAGTAATCAAGGCGGCTAATAGAATGTTGGCCTTTATATGAAGGGGGTTGGAATACAAAAATGAGGAAGTGCTGCTTCAGATATACAGAGCCTTGATCAGACTCCATCCGGAGTACTGCATTCAGTTTTGGGCACCAAACGTCAGGAAAGATATATTGGCCTTGGAGGGGGTGCAGCGTAGATTCACCAGAATGATACCAGTGATTAAAGGGTTAAATTATGAGGACAGGTTGCATAAACTTGACTTGTATTCCCTTGAATTTTGAAGTTTGAGGGGGTCATCTAATTGAGGTGTTTAAAGTTTTAACATAATACGAATTTATTCCTTTACTGTATGGTTTGTAAAGGCAGGGTCGGGGGATAGTATCCACCTAATGATGTGAGGCCAGAGTGAGAGGAATGTCACAATTATATTCTGAACTCAAAGTGACTTGAATTGGGCCATTATGGTTAATTTACAAGTTTAACCCACTTCAGCCTACCACTTTATTAGATGGCTGCATGCATATGGAGAAGGACAAATTAGGTCTCTCTGCATGTGTACCTCCAATGTTGTCATTCTGCCACTTCTTCCTAGAGAAAGATATCTTCTGTACACCAGTTGTAGCAAAATCATAAACGTGCTTAAATAGGACGGAACAGATTTACAATTTCATTGCATGAGGTGCACCGAGGAAATCTTCCTTCCCCCAACACTGTACTAGCAAGACACAGGGAGGGCATTTCCCCACTCATCTCTTCCTGATGGCTTCCCCATTATCTTTGCCGATGTAACTGTAGTCTGCCATCTTTTTCCCCGTGTGTCACTTCAAGTCACCGCACATGTGCTTCGGGTTGACAACCCTCCAGGATTGTCCTGGAGTCTCCAGGAATTAAAGACTAATCTCCAGAACACTGCTGCTAGCAACACCCAGGAGGAAAATCATATGGGCATCAAAACAATTGTATGTTGTTTTCATTTTCTTTGAGCACTTTGATTTCTTAGTGGTAAAAATATTGGCGATGGGAAAATTGGCTGTTTGACTCACAGTCAAGAATCATCCAATCAAGTAACAAAGAGTCTGTTCACTTTGCACTTGGTATAGGTAGGCAAGGATGGATGTGCTGGGCGACCAATGGTGGGAGTGTGGAGGCGAGGCGGTTGGAGGTGAGAGATCATGTGACAAAATCTCCAGGAATACGTCCAACCAGAGTTGGCAACCCTACATGTGTTTGATGGCTATGGTGGGCCTCTTTGCTGGGAGCCCACTCTAACTTTTTTGGCAGCCCTTCTATCAACTTTGACCACATCCTCTGTTAATCTGCAAAAGTCTAGTTCCATTATTTGGCACACTCACCAACAGCTGCAACTAGCAGATACTTCAGAACTGAAAAGTGATTACCAGCCCTTTATGAACAACATTCAAAATGAGTAAATGGCAGTGTTTACAAGTAATGTAATTACTTACTATAATATCTTTAGCAATTAATTGTGCCCCCCATGTTCTAGCCTTTGCCAAAATAAGATTGCACCTGGGTACTTAGGCTTGAAACATCCTGGTTTAATTAAATTTAAACCGTGGGGAAAAGGAACATAGAAGAGGAGGGCAACTGTGGCTCTTATAGGACTGTTTCCCTATCACCATCAGACATTTACCTTTTAATATTATATTATTAGTAAAACTAATAAGTTGCTAACCTTAAAATAACTCTTTGTATTCAAACAGAACAATTTACCTGTTCTGTCAGCCAGCTTTATATATGGAATGCTCCACTAACTATAACTCAACACTTTCTAATAAAACAAGATAGATAATGACAGGCATTCTCTACAAACCTTCCAAACAGCTTTTCCAATAAGATTTACCTTGAATGGCTTAGGGTTCCTTTATCTGTTTCCGGCTTGATCGGAATGAGCCCTGAAGCTGCTCTTTTTTCAGGCAGGAAATGAGGAAACCTGACCAGACCAGAGGACACACCATCTAGTGGACTAACTACACTGCTGCCAGGCAGAGAATGCTGAATGCGTTCTCTGGTCAGCAAAATAATTGCACTGTGTTTTGAGCTGGCAAATGTGATAAAAGAAAGAGTGTAGCCTCAGGCAGAGGATTCAAAATTCCACTGAACAGCAAGCTACTCTCCGGCATTGGTGAATTAGAAAGTAAAGAAACTCTCCAGTTATTGAGCAACACCAATGTGCTTTTCTTTCTAGAATTTCATCCTGTGATTTATTACTTCCTCTGATTCTTGGTCACCTGTTGAAGCTCTTTCATATCCCACTGTTTTGATCATGGTTGTTTCTATGGTTGCAATTTATTCTTTTTTCTAGGATTTAATGCCCTTTGATTGAAGGCGAAGTACAGGTTTTGGTGAATGAGGATTAATATACAGTTTTTTAAAAAATGAAATATTCTTCTCCAAATGGTATGTGACTTTTAAAACATTTAGTTGGCACTGCCTCAACCCAAGACTTTCAAACCTCATGGGCAGCCTTAGATCTAGAGAATTTAAAAGGAAAGACAATACAGCTTGGACTAAACTCCTTTATTGCATTCTCTGTTATTGAAATATATATTTGACCCTGGTCACGGTGGAAGCTCCAGTAATTCCCTGAGGAAGACTTCAAGTCTCCACATTCTTGTAGTAACAATGTTGGATTGTACAATGATGACACAGTCCTACTGCTCACCAATATATTACCTCCACGTAGGAATAGTCATTCAATAGATGATAAAAACATGTTTGCAACTCTCTTACAGTCATCAAATGAGTTGCTTTTCCTTGCTTCAAAATGAATACACATCCAGTACTGTTCTTGCTTCTTTCAATAAATTCTAATAGTTTCTAAATTCATAAATGGGGCTTGCCCTGGGGTTTTGCTAGCTGTTTGGTCTGTGTACTAACATTAAGACTACTATCAAGATGGACAACAGCAGATATAATGTTAGTCGTTTCCCAGTTGTTATCCTTAATGTCCTCACCTTACCATCAATTGTAAATTTTGTTTGGTAAATTCACTCATAGTCAAACTATTTAAATAACTGCCATGATATCATTCTAACTGCTGAAAGTTTATGGAACGGGCTTACATGTAAACTGTCTAGATGAAAATTGCAAGGCTAAGTGTTATTTCCGTCTGTATTGGTGCTGAGCGCATCTTGTCTGCCAAAATGATTTATGTCACTTGTTGTGCTGTGCTGTATTTTGTAAAAGCACTTTGCATCAGTGCTAATTCCATGCACCAATACTCTCAGTCACTTTTAGCACTCATGCAAGTGAGCATCACTGGTATATTTTGTGCTGCAGTCTAAATCGTATTAATGAATTGAAAGATGGTAAGTCAGTCATCCATACGACTATTAATGTCACAACTTTTGCAGTGGTATTTAGTGCCCAGAGAGGGAGGGGCAGCAGTCACAGGTGATGTTTCAATTTTGAAGATTGCTAAAATAGCTTTTCATGCATCCACAGAAAGAAACAGAAGATCCATGTCTGAAAGCGTGAATTCCTTTCGTAGGCAAAATCGAAATGAAAGCATAGGTTTCAATTTAATAAACAAATGCTCTCTGACCTCTCTGAGAATTAAGGGGATTTGGAGCATCTCCTTGCAACTAATTGTATTTCGCTGGTTCTCATCTGTTATCACCATTACATTTCAGAGTCTAGTCAGTGTCATATGGGCATCAACCAAGCAACCATTGCAAAATGTATTGCTCAGATGGGTCTTTTGAATGAGTCCAATCTGTTTTCCATTTTGTTTTAAACTGGAAACTATAAAGATCTTCCTTGCTGGTTTCTCAAATACTCTAAACACCACTGATTGTTCCCATGTGTGTTCATCCATAAACCTACAGTGAATGCAACAAAATTCAGGAACACATTCAATTCAACAACTTTTCAACTGATATGTGATGCCAGAATGTTAGTAATGTGTAAGCAAACTTTCTTAGCATCCGCCATTATTCTTATACAGTGTGGGCCAGACAGGCTGTGTGATAGTGGAGATCTGGTGGATGGCTGGTTAGTAAGTACAATATCATTACTAAAATGTAAACAATCTTACAACACCAAGTTATAGTCCAACAATTTTATTTGAAAATCACAAGCTTTCGGAGGCTTCCTCCTTCGTCAGGTGAATGGACATTCACCTGACGAAGGAGGAAGCCTCCGAAAGCTTGTGATTGTCAAATAAAATTGTTGGACTATAACTTGGTGTTGTAAGATTGTTTACATTTGTCAACCCCTGTCCATCACCGGCATCTCCACATCATCATTACTAAAACTTACACAAGACATGCTTAGTGATGAGTTTGGTCATCTGATGGTAGAACTAAAGATATCTTTGCCCTCAGATGTGTCTGATGGAAATCTTCAAGTAACTGGAAGAATTTAGTTGCCTCTTTAGGAGATGGCATTGTATCAGAATGTTGTTGTGGATTCCTTTGATGGCTAAGAAATAACCAGAATAGAATTTTAACAACAATTGTAAAACATAAGACTAGGAATTATAACAATTGAGTGCTACTGTCCAGGAATTTAGTAAGTTTGTCATTTCCTGATGATTCCTACCTGTCCTGAAATTTCTGTTGCAGTGTTGAGTGTGTGGTTGCACATATATCATGCATTAGCCTTCTTGTATGGAGTGTCTATTGACAAACACTGTGTCAGCCATTGAGTTGGAGGCGGGACGGGACTTACGGCAGGACTTACAGCAAACAATGTATTTTACAGCAAACAAAGTCTATTTACAGAGTCTATTTTAAAAAAAAGTCTGCAGCAAACAGAACTCATTACCGAAACTGCAGCAACATCTTCCGTTAAAAGCACAGTGATTTCTCCAGCAAAATGCAGTGAGTGGAGGATAGTTACATAGAAATTATGTGCATAAACTCAATCCCAGTCACTTACAGCAGTGTGGTCTCCGGGCGTGATTGACAGGGGGTATTACCCAATTACCTTTATTCTGGCCGGGAATAGTGTTGTCACTATATGCAGCCCATCTTGTATTCATTTCCAGAATCGATGATTGTTAAGGGGGAGCTCACAAAATTTTTATCTTTGTCTGATGCAATAGTCCCACCCATACAGAATGGCTCTACCGCTGAGCCAGGCTCTCATGTCTGGATTCAGAAAGGGAGCTCCTGCTGTTTCACAGAAAATTCACTACAATGGAGATTACTTCCAGCACTCTGATGGCATTTGGTTTAGTGGTGGAAGGTGAACAGGAGCAGAGAAAGGTGGTCAGATGTGTAATGACCAGACCCACCATCAAGTGCAGCCAATTTAACACTGTCACATTTCAGGATTTTTTTGAAATTGTTTCCACAGAATGGATTTAGAAATAGCTCTACTTTTAAATGTTGGGTTTTTAAAAAGCAGATTGTATTCATATAAGTTTAGGAAACAAAAAAGCACTTAGACAAAAGGTGGTTAATATGCTAATGGAGTTGTTTTCCACAAAGAATGTAAATAATAGGCAATTCATTAGCCTGTCTTGGCATCTGATAAACACCTCACACCCATTATATGGAAAGTGTCTGGTCCCCGTTGACTGTGAGCAGAAGGTGATTTAAAAAAGCAGATACTTTGAGCAGTCAGTGAGACCTAACAATAACTGTAAAGTCATCCTGGCTTTTTAAAACAGAAACCTGTAGGAAGTTGGAATATAGGAGAGGCAAGTTATTTTTTAAAAACCAAGCAAAATGCCCCACTGATTTGGGAAGCGTAGCATGCTCTTTATTTTGTATTATTATATGAAGACAAGTTGTTGTGATCGAACTAAGTGAATCTGATCATAACTGTTGCTCTGTATAGTCACTTGCTGCTTAACGCTTCACATCTGGCCTCATCTCACTAAGTGTTTGGTCTGCCTTGAGATATTGGATCACCAGGGGATACTATTGCTGCACCCTGGGTTACACCATCATATAGTTAGATATTGGGCAGTACAGGCACACCCCTAAATGAAAGATTTATGGGAGTGAGTAGCACCGCTGTACCTGAGAGAGTGTCAAGGCAAGACCCTAAACTTGTGATGTTGCCATCTTTTCCACTTAGTGCCAATTGATTGTGCATTCCTTCTATGGACGGAGGGAGAGCAGGAAGAGAGAAAGAGATTAGGGGTAAATGGTTGTTTTTTGGGTTGGCTGAAAACGAGTAATGGTGCGCCCCAGGAATCTGTACTAGGATCTCTTATTTTCATGAACAGAGACTCCAGTCCATATACATACATGTCATTTATGAGCACTGAAACGTGATCCAATATGTTAAAGTTCATTATCTGGAGAGCACCCGTGATGCTTTTATTATGCAGCAGTTCAAGCTGCCTGGATTATTTGAAGGCCCCAAGAAATGAACAGGTGGCCTTTGGAAGACCGGGTCTACCTTTTGCATCCATGGCTCACGACCCCAACTAGAAACCGCAGCACAGCAACAGAATGCAAATACAATGAGGCCATGTAGCCACCTGAGTTAATTGTCAAGTACACTATAATGATTCTACAGCAATGATTCTAGGTGGAGTGCTGCTCTGTAGTCTGGCCAAAGTCTCCAAACTTCCCACCTTCTTCTCCAAATCACGTAACTCTGTCCTCCAACAAGGACTGAGCATGGAGCTAGATAACAACAACAACAACTTGTATTTATATAACATCTTTAACGTAGTAAAACGCCCCAAGGCGCTCCACAGGGGTGTTATAAAACAAAATTTGACACCGAGCCACATAAGGAGATATTAGGACAGGTGACCAAAAGCTTTGTCAAAGAGGTTGGTTTTAAGGAGCATCTTAAAGGAGGAGAGAGAGGTAGAGAGGTGGAGAGGTTTAGGGAGGGAATTCCAGAGCTTAGGACCTAGGCAGCTGAAGGCACGGCCACCAATGGTGGAGCGATTAAAATCAGGGATGTGCAAAAGGCAAGAATTGGAGGAGTGCAGAGATCTCGGAGGGTCGTAGGGCTGGAGGAGGTTACAGAGATAGGGAGGGATTTGAAAACAAGGATGAGAATTTCAAAATCGAGATAATAAGGAGGCTAAGGCACTGCAGGCTGGTAGGAAAAGGAATAGGAGGGGAGTGATGTGGAAAGAGATGCTGTACAGTCATGAAAATTGGTGCCAAACTCTATGATCAAGATCCATAAAAAGTTTTCCTCATTTGTTCCCAGATCTGGGAGATTCCATTCACTCTCTCTATAACCTTCATCAAAGCAGCTTTAGCCTCTGCTTTGATATGAAGGTGGTCTTCCCTTCCAAACAGGGCCACCCTTCTTTGTTTCACCTCCTGCAGCAGGACTTCCAAGCCACCATCCTTAAAAGGATGAGTATTTCCCACATTCCTCATCACCCTCATCGCCCTGATCAGCAAGTGTTTTTTCAGACAGAAAAAAAATTGTTGAGCAGAAGCTTTTTAAGAGCTGCTGCTGCACTAGATTTCCCATCCCTTGCCCAATCACATTGCTGGTCAGGCTCCATGTGCACAGGGAGCCTATCATCACAAAATTTGGTGAGCCAGTGTTTCTCGTGACTGATGTGGGCTTAGCCAGGTAATGAGTGACCACAGCTCCAATATTGCTGACAACACAAATTTGGGGTTTGTAGGCCTTAGCATTGTGCACAGAGGAAATCTTCTTCCACTGACTGTTAAAGAGGCACTATCTTTGTGAAAAGTGTTTGGCAAGTCTTTTTTTATTTGATTACAAACACAAGATAACATTAGTCATATTGAAATTCATCATTTGTGTGCGACGCCATGAATGACAAAAATAGAGTCTGGGTCTTCTCCCTTCCCAATTGAGTAATGGTTTGCCAGACATTTTTAACGCCTTTTAAAAGTTAGTTGGATAGGTGGTTCTCATATGAATGGATGGTGGTGATACCAAGCACCAGAGGGTGAGGGAGAGAGGATACAAACACAAATACAAATACGGTGCAACAAAAATTGATTTTAATTCAATTTTGTGTGATTGATTTATTTCAAATGATTATCATGCGAAGTAATGTTTTGGCAGTGGCTGCCTGAATTTTCTATATTGGTGCCTCATCGAAGACCACAGAAGAAAAGTTTGAACCTTATGTAATTGAATTGACTGGTCAGTTCTTTATCCTTGTTTGCTTTCCCAAAGTCAAACTTTTCCTGTTGATCTAAGCAAAGTATTTACTGTGTTGTTTTCTTTTAAAGTCAATGCTGTCAACCTCTGCCTAGATGAAATATGAATGGCTTTCTAAAAAAGCCATTTCCCCTGCCCATTGAGTACTGAGTAATCATGAAGTTGCCTAATTAGAGTTTGCAGTAAATTCCAATACCATGATCAGACATAATCAAGCAACTGGAACTGCATTTGCCTAGTTGACAAAAATAGTTTCACAAAATGCTTTTCAAGATGCATATTCCTTAAGACATCTTGATAACTCATTTATATAGTTAATGGTTGCTTTCATTATATTTAATGAAAAGCAATTGACATTTGAGGGCAGATTTGAAAATCACGGCATCAATTTACATCAGGCCCAAAGCAGTTATCTTGAACAGAGCACGCATTCTGGATAAACCATGTAACCCCGTCAACAACCATTGCAGCATCATGCACTGTGTGATTCATCAGTTGGTTCTGTATAATCTTTCTGCTGTGAGCAAGAATTGTGATGGTAGTGCAGACATTTTGTCTTGAACACAATCCTGACAATAGTTCACGGGATATTGTAACCTTACCTACCTATCAACACTTCATTCAAATCTGTCATTCACTTTAGCACTGGCTGATTAGAAAATGTGTCCTTTGTGTGTGTGATTATGTACTACAAAGGAAAGATAATGGGCTCAATTTTAAAAGGAAAGTCCCGTGCGTTGGGGGCGGGGGCAAATAAAATGTTTTTTTTGAGCGGGCAGAAATCCCGGCTTCAACCCGCTGAAGAACGCGCATGACCCAGAATCATCTGTTGTGGGGTGCCAGTCTCGGCGTCCCCGATGGACAGGCACTCGAGGGTGCGGCTAATCTGCAGGGCCCCCTCCTCCACGTCTGTGAGAACCACTATTTGTTGTGCCCCCCACCCCTCCAGTCCTCGCCCTCTCGCGTGCATTTTGCGCCCTCTTCTCCTAGAAGGGGAGAAAGTACAGACGTGTGGGTGAGTGATGGTGAAGTGGCTGACCGATGAATGCAATGCTTTGGGTGAGGCCGACCATAAAAGAGGTGCATCAGAGGGTGAGTATGAGGCAGAGATATCACATTGGATCAGGATTGGGGTGAGTGGTAGTGGTGGGGGTCACAAATGGGGAGGGAGGAAGTGCTCAGAAAGTGCAGGTAAGTTGAGGATGAGCCTTAAGTGGGTGTGAGGAGTGATGTGATGGAGTAGTCTTGGCAGCGCAGAATGAGTTGGTGGTGGGGGGAGGGGGGGGGATGATGTGCACCACGGAATGCAGGAGAATCAGTAAGTGTACTCACTTTTGCTGACCTAGTTAGGTCATTGAAACATTTCCTGCACCGGACCCAAATGCGGCAGATGTTGCTACTGCTGGTGACCTCCTGCCACCTCAAACCAGGCCTTCCTGGTGGCAGAGGCAGGGCACTTCCTCCTGTCAGCAGGATAAAATAATACTGTCCTCCTCCTCCTCACCCCGACCAGTAGCACCTGAAGTGAGGCATCGTTGGATCTTGGAGCAGCCTTGCCCCTGTGCTGCTCCATTGGGTCTTCTGGCTCTTTGGTACAGCAAAATCCAGTGGAGCAATGGCCCTTTAAATCAAGATGCTGCAGCTAACGGCCTGTCATGTGGGTACGCAGTCCGCCCACTGCACAGCTTTCGGAATGCAAACCCGGAAACAAGACTAATGGCCACCAATTAAATCGCGATCGCAAGGGGAACGGTAAGTTTTTATTCGTCGGGTTTGCTGCGCGCCCTCTGACCTTTTAAAATCAAGCCCAATATCTCTTCCATTTTAAACATTTTCTTGCTGGTTTGATGCATTTGAAACTATTATGGTGCGGCCATCAAAGTGTAACCCTTCTGGGTCCTAATGTATGCATCAGCACTGGAGCAAATTTGCATTGGAATTATTTTTTTTTGCACTTATCACAAAGCTGAACTTTCCGCAATGCATCAGAGGAACTCTCTAAATAAAACATATTTTATGTCTTTTAGTTTTACCTGAAAATTTGGTATTAGCAAAACTAGCAGATCTCCCACGTCTTCATTTCTTGGATTCAGGCGATGCAAAGGTTATAGTTTTGCGGTGATGAGGGAAAGGTCAGCATCGCCACTGATAGGATTTGGAATCGAGTTTGTAGGAGTTCTGTTCAGTGACAGTGAGTAAGTTTTTGATTGGGTTCCTGGAAAATAAATACTGCAGGTAGATAAAGAAATGTTTACCCTTCAAATATCACAGTTACATAAATAAATTTGTACACATATCACATGGGAGAATGCACTCCCACTTTCCTATGAAATTGGGTATTTGACCTTCCACATGGGCTGTCTGAATTATGTTTCTGTAGCTCCTTATTACCTTTTTAAGTGCACTTGCATCTTTCTATCTCTCACACAGAATTAGGCACAGGATTCTACTGGGTACGGTTAAAAGAAACATTTTTATTCAGCCATAGAGTTGGTTTTATGGAGGCTAGTCCATCTCTGTCAGATGATATCCAATAGGCAAACTATTTAGAAAATAGGCATTTTCTCAGTAAACAAATAAAATACAATTAGCTGACTTGTGTTACATAAACTGACACACTCAAATCAGGTTCCAGTTCCAAGTTTTAACCAACCAGTTTTTGTAAACCCAGCATCAAACAATAATATTTTGCTTGCTGTTTCTTTTATGTTTCCTTCATAGTTAGTGGCATGAAATGCAGTATTTGTAACAAAAAATACAAATGATAATTTCTTTCAAGAACAGCTCCTTATCTACAGTATGAAATCGGCTTTTTCTCCCATTGTTTAGGATATAGGTTCTTATAAAATTCATATAAAACTGAGGAAAAGAATAAGCTAATTTGCATATTTCTTTCCCTACCAAATATCTCTGGCATTGCACTGAGTGTTACTAAATAGCTCTGCTGTTTGTTGTTTTGTTGAATCTCTTCAACCGACAGTGATACATTAGGCTTCTCACATAGGCACAGGCCTCTGAGAGGAAGCATTATCACAGCCATTTCAAACACAGAAAATGCTATAGTATGGGTGAGCTTAATCATTTTCTTGTAAATTTTATAATTGTTTTGGGTTTTTATTATTTTAGCTTTTCCTTTCAAATTTATTTGTCTTACTCCTTCGTGTCTTTTGCATCTGTCTGAACTTGACATTACACTGTGGGATAGTATGGATATGAATGCTTAGCATGTTCACCTGAAATTCCTCTATCTGCTATTTTAGCAGATGACTTAAAGCACTTGCTTTAAACTGAGTGATGAATTCTAGATGAACGTGTTAAACACTCACACACGGATAAGCCAATAGTTAATTTCAGGGGCCCTATTTTTCTTAATGTTCCAACGATTTTCATTTTGCTTTTGATTTGTTGGGACATGTTATCTTGTTTTCCTATTTACCTTTACATTTATTTATTGTTCCACTTCCACTATACTTATTAGTCCTTTCAATTTCTTGTCTTTTTGTTGTTCAGTGCCTTCAGGGGATCTGAAAACTCAGTTTAAGAAGGAAGAGGATATTAACACCAGGAAATATTAAGGTTGTAGGGATATTTACAGCAGTTATAGCTTCAAGATCTAGATTTTCTAAGGAATGCACAGTGGGAGTGGTATTACTTTCAATACCACATTGATGTTGAACTAAAGGTAGGTCTTTAATGTCCTTCTTCTAGTGCAGAGCTTGGGGAAGGAGGGAGGACAGTTAACAAGGGATGGATCAGTAGTGTGATCAATCCATTACTTGATTACCCCTTTTTAATGCTAGAATTGGTCTGATCCTCACCAAAGGAGCCATTTCTGTTCCATGGACAGCTCTCATCTTAGATGCTGAGAGGTTGTTTCCCCTGGCTGGAGAATCTAGAACAAGGGGGCATAGTCTCAGGTTAAGGGGTTGGCCATCTACCCGACAATGTGGAAAATTGCCCAGGATGGCCTGTCCACAAAAAGCAGGACGAATCCAATCCGGCCAATTACCGCCCCATCAGTCTACTCTCAATCATCAGGAAAGTGATGAAGGTGTCATCGACAGTGCTATCAAGTAGCACTTACTTACCAATAACTGCTCACCGATGCTCAGTTTGGGTTCCACCAGGACCACTCAGCTCCAGACCTCATTACAGCCTTGGTCCAAACATGGACAAAACAGCTGAATTCCAAAGGTGAAGTGAGATTGACTGCCCTTGACATCAAGGCAACATTTGACCGAGTGTGGCACCAAGGAGCCCCAGTAAAATTGAAGTCAATGGGAATCAGGGGAAAAACTCTCCAGTGGCTGGAGTCATACCTAGCTCAAAAGAAGATGGTAGTGGTTGTTGGAGACCAATCATCTCAGCCCCAGAACATTGCTGCAGGAGTTCCTCAAGGCAGTGTCCTAGGCCCAACCATCTTCAGCTGCTTCATCAATGACCATCCCTCCATTATTAGGTCAGAAATGGGGATGATCGCTGATGATCGCACAGTGTTCAGTTCCATTTATAACCCGTCAGATAATGAAGCAGTCTGTGCCTGCGTGCAGCAAGACCTGGACAACATCCAGGCTTGGGCTGATAAGTGGCAAGTAACATTTGCGCCAGACAAGTGCCAGGCAATGACCATCTCCAACAAGAGAGAGTCTAACCATCTCCCCTTGATATTCAATGGCATTACCATTGCTGAATCCCCCACCATCAACATCCTGGGGGTCACCATTGACCAGAAACTTAACTGGACCAGCCACATAAATACTATGGCTACAAGAGCAGGTCAGAGGCTGGGTATTCTGCGGCGAGTGACTCACCTCCTGACTCCCCAAAGCCTTTCCACCATCTACAAGGCACAGGTCAGGAGTGTGATAGAATGCTCTCCACTTGCCTGGATGAGTCCAGCTCCAACAACACTCAAGAAGCTCGACACCATCCAAGACAAAGCAGACCACTTGATTGACACCCCATCCACCACCCTAAACATTCACTCCCTTCACCACCGACGCACCGTGGCTGCAGTGTGTACCATCTACAGGATGCACTGCAGCAACTTTCCAAGGCTTCTTCGACAGCACCTCCCAAACCCGCGACCTCTACCACCTAGAAGGACAAGGGCAGCAGGCACATGGGAACACCACCACCTGCACGTTCCCCTCCAAGTCACACACCATCCTGACTTGGAAATATATCGCCGTTCCTTCAATGTCGCTGGATCAAAATCCTGGAACTCCCTTCCTAACGGCACTGTGGGAGAACCGTCACCACACGGACTGCAGCGGTTCAAGAAGGTGGCTCACCACCACCTTCCCAAGGGCAATTAGGAATGGGCAATAAATACTGGCCTTGCCAGCGACGCCCACATCCCATGAACGAATAAAAAAAAATTAAGACTGAGATAAGGAGGAATTTCTTCACTCAGAGGGTTGTGAATCTTTTGAATTCTCTATCCCACAGGGCTGTGGATGCTGAATCGTTGAGTATATTCAACGCTGAGATAGATAGATTTTTGGACTCTAGGGGAATCAAGGGATATGGGGATAAGGCAAGAAAGTGGAGTTGAGGTTGAAGATCAGCCATGATCTTATTGAATGGCAGAGCAGGCTCGAGGGGCCGTGTGGTCTACTCCTGCTCCTATTTCTTATGTCCTTAAATTGTTGTGGTTAACTCCTGTTCTCAGCTGTATGTCCCACCACTAATCAGTACCAAGCACAAAGCAACGGGAAAAAAAATCAAAGTAAACTCACCATTCAGGCATGACCTCCAAAATCCACAAATTCCATTTGGTGAACATTCTGACACCAATTTTAAATCCAGGTGGATTTTGGGCAGATGGGTAGCGAGTGGAGTTGGAAACTCACCCCCTACTCCAGAAATAAGGCCTGGGCTTCTTTAACTCCTGGGACTCATTTAAATCCCACCAGTTGACTTCCCGCACATTCCAGGTGAGAAGCAGTGGAAAATTGAATGGCCCCTGAGACCAACCGCTTACACGAGGTAGGTGACAGGATCGGCATCCGGGATCTTCTCGCAGTGGTCTCATATTTGGCAAGGAGGGGTGGCCATGGCAGGAATAGCGCTCCTATTCACCCTGTCCTTGCAAGGAAAGTAAGAATAGTTACCTGTTTGGTCCTCTTCTGGCCCCGGCTCCTCTTCCCACTGTCATCACTTGGCAGGAAGCTACCCCACTCAGACCACCAATTAAAATTGCAGTCAGGTCCCAATGATGTCATCGGAACCCAACATGCATATGTAAAGAAGGACCCCACCGGCTTTGGGCAGGTGTCCTTGTTGTCTGCTCAGTAGAGTAGGTTAAAATTTGGGAACGTTGAGTTCCTGGCAGCTTTTCTTGTACGTTAACTACCCACCTGCCCAGTTTCCGCCTCTCTGTTTACATTTTGTTAACACTACTACACGGGTAAAGTACAGAATTTGTACAGACTTTAACCTGAAGTGGCTGCTATTAACCCTGCCGCCACCTACCAACATGAAAATCTAGCTCCTGGTTTGCTGTTCTGGAGAATATTGAAAGTTAGGGTCACCGATTTACGACAGGAGTTGGCAGGTGTACATTTGCTGTTCTCTTTTGGCATCTCAGTATATTTTCTGAAATGTATTCCATTTCACTAGCCTTATTCTTAATCTTATTTTTGCCAATGTTAAAGTCTCAATTTGTCTTACTACATTTGTAACTATTAATTACTTTTTGCGCTTTTTTTGGCTCGAAATGTTTTGTCTGACCGAAATTGACGTTGAATATTAAGGGAAAATAACTGATACATGTTGTTTGGTTAAGGCTTTAATGTGATTTCACAGTGATTGACATTGACGGTTGAAGAAAATCAAAGGGCATCTAATAAATCCTCCTGAAGCCTTTTATAACTATCTGGATCAAAAAGAGTAATGGGAGTGCGTCTGCAACAAGATTACACAGTATTAGTTCTGCAATTCAAATAGGATTGTACCATGAAATATTACATTTTGGGTTATTAACCAATGCTATTTTTGCAACTGACATTAACATTTTTAATGCCATTTGTTTCACTAAGATGCATTTACTTAGAATTTGCTAAGGACCAATAAAAAAATTGATGTATCACAGACTTACATTGCATCTGGCGTCAGCACTGTCTTTCCAACGTACTCGGACAGAAATGCACTTGCTCTTAAGTTACACTTTGCATTCCACTATCCCGGTGAAGGTAGTTTGCAAGTAAACACGAGAAAAATGTGAACCGTTTCCTTGTAAAGCGATTTATACAAAAAAAAAGACAAAAGGATATCGTTTTTTTGGGGAGCGTTGTAATTAATTAACACACTTCCAGAGACTTTAATAGATATATTAAACTGAGCATTGATGGGGAAGTTGCCGGTTGATCTTGAGTTGGGAATCGCTTGGAATTCACTTCACTGTTCAGATCGACTCTCTGAGTCATCTGAGCCAAATGTTTTGCTTTCTTCCTCGCATAGCCCACGGGTTTAATCTATTACTAGGTGCAGGAAAGTAGGGTCAAAGAAAACTGACAGCTTGACTACAGCCATACATCAAAACCTGTTAGGAAACCAGTTTAAAACACGCTTCATGCTATGCAATTCATAACCTGTCTGAGCTTCACTTGCTTAATTTATGTAAGTTTTTTAAAAGACATTTATAAGTTTGCCTGGATGGAAACACTTAAAATATATAGGTGCTTTTGCAACTTAGAATCGTAGAATCATACAGCACAGAAGGAGGCCGTTCGGCCCATCATGTCTGTGCTGGCTCTTTCAAAGAGCTATCCAGTTATTCCCAATCCCCTGCTGTTTGCTCGTAGCCCTGTAAATGTCTCCTTTTCATGTATATATCTAATTCCATTTTGAAAGTTACTATTGAATCTGCTTCCACCACCCTTTCAGGCAGATCATAACAATTCGCTGCTAAAAACAATTTCTCCTCATCTCCCCCCTGGATTTTTTTGCCAATTATCTTAAATCTGTGTCCTCTGGTTACCGACCCTCCTGCCAGTGGAAACAGTTTATCCCCATCTACTCTATCAAAACCCCTCGTAATTTTGAACACTTCTATCAAATCTCCCCTTAAACCTTCTCTGCTCTAAGGAGAACAATCCCAGCTTCTCCAGTCTTTTCACATAACTGAAGTCCCTCATCCCTGGTACCATTCTGGTAAATCTCCTCTACACTCTCTCCAAGGCCTTGACATCCTTCCTGAAGTATGGTGCGCAGAATTGGACACAATACTCTAGCCGAGGCCTAACCATCGGAGTATAAATGTTTATCGTGACTTTCTTGCTTTTGTACTCTGTGCCTCTATTTATAAAGCCAAGGATCCCGTATGCCTTTTTAACAGTCTTATCTTGTTTTATTACTTTTATTGATTCCGGCATCAAGATAAGTTAATAGAGAATTTGCAACATATTGCTGTTTCTTTCCAAGCGGCTGGCTGACCAGTGAATCCCAAATTAAATGTGAATAAGTGAGCTGCAGATGGGCTCTGTTTCTAATATACTGAAAATTCGGATTCAGTGAGGCACATAATTGTCCTGATACACTTCAAAAACAGCAGACTTTCCTGTTTTTTGAGTAAATTCCAATCTTTGAAATTCTCATGCATTTTGCAATAGCAGCCCGTTCATTTGCATTTTCATCTATGCTGAGTGGCGATAAGGTGAGCTACACATGAACCTTAACTCGATGATACTTTCTCACCATTTCTGCAGTGGAATATTAGAATGCACAATAGACAAATTCATCCTCTTGAGGATATTAAAGCTGGAATCATCAGTTGAAAAGGGCAGTTGAGGTTAATTACTGTTTTCTTTACATAAGCTGGTAAAATGTTAAATAGTTTACATAGAACTTAATGCTGACAGAATTCATATTCTCCTATAATCCTTCTGACTTTTGAGGGAATAGAAATCCTGTCCTAGTGAACGTGGCCCTCACAATTCCATGATATTTTTTCATTATGCTCTATTATTTACATGTGGTAAGAAGTTTCAGATTTATAGACTACTTCTGGTGCACAGATGAGTTTGGTCAAACCACTGCATAATAATGTCAATATCCACCACCCAAGCAGTAATCAGTATCGACAGTCTTGTTTGAAAGCTTCCCTTGTTCCTAATTTTCCATTTGCAGTTGAATTACAAATAGAGAAATAAGTTAGTCTCGGTTAGTATATTAGTAACTGAATCAATATTAAAACAATATAGAGCCCAAATTTTACATTTAGCTCTTCTCTTCCAAGCTTTCAATAAATAGTGTTTTGAAGATCAGAAGGGGTGGTTCTCTCCAATCTCCCATGACATGATTACTCCTGGTGCCTTTGAAGGATTCTTCAATGAATATGTAAGTAAAGTAACACTGAGACAGTACATTGACTGCTCGCTGCTATAGCTGCATTGCATGTTGCAGGCCCAGTCTTAAATGTTATTCATAGTGGTCTCACCTTTCTCTCCAATAGTAACATTAACTTTAAATTCAGTCTCCTAATCATTTGTGCAAAATGCTATAAGAAAATGAGTGGCACCTGTGAAGTTTATGCAGAATGTTAATGTAGTCTATTATGTAACAGATGCCAGAACAATACTGTGCAAAATTAGAATTTTCAACATTACGAAGCAATAATGAGCTAAAATACTCAACATATATGTAATTGAAGGTCCTTCATTATTGTTACTGTATATTAAAAGATGTTACAATATCACCTCATCATTTTTTGTAACAGTCTGCATAAAAAGATTTTTTTTCAACCCAGGAACCACAATCTTTAGAAGGCTTCCTTAAAAGGAAAATGTAGGTTATTGTATTTTTTCCTATTAAATTGTCTTTTAAATCTTACCAACAATTCTTGCTAAAAGTGACGAATTGGGAAGCAGTCAGAGCAAGTTGGTTTTGCCACTCGAGTGACATCAGTGACAGGGACGTCAGCACAACTCATTCTGATCTGAGCCTCAAGGTAGTTGAATCCTAGATGCACTTTATAAGGACGTTAGTTATTGAAAAAAAATGAAGACTGAAATACTGTCAGAGAAATCCTGCCATGCTCTACTGTCACAGTGGCAGTCCCACAAGCACAATGTTGTGTTGCTCACTGAATGTCAGCAGCATCCTCTTTCGACTCACAGGAGAAAAACTCCATTGTCTGTGAGTGAAGCTTTTACAGTCCATTTGTAAGGACATGCTGTGCAGTATGAATGGCAACATCTGCAGTTTTACTTGTATTAAAAGAGCTGGTATCAGAGTTTAGGAATGGTGAACTTTTTGTCACCAATAGAGAACAGGCAAAGAGCAGCACCCATTTATGATGCTGACTTTGAGAGCCATGTGACAAGTGTTAGATAGGTTCCCTAGGGACTCTGAAACATTCCACACCAACACATAGGTCATAGTGCATCAGAGTACTAAATACAATGGGCCAGATTTTGCTGTCAAGATAATGGTGTGGCTAATGGCTGTATTTGCGTGGTAGATACGAACTAAACTCGCCACAGAAAGTTAAGTCTTGTCCATTTCAGTCTAAGTACCCTTTTAATGACGTGATAAGTGTTAATTACTGCCAGTCAACCTCTCTGGCACTGAAAATTAACTATTACAAGTGTGGAGTCTCATTTCTTCAGCTTTTAATTGTTGTTGGAGATTTTAAAAATGTCAAATTTTAAATTAAATTTTTTTTTTACTTTTCCTTTCTGTCTCTTTTTCCCCCTCTTAATCCAATCTTTCTTTCCCTCTATTTCTCTTTCTGTATCTGAATTCACCCACTCTAACTTATACGTCCTTCTCAGTCCTTGCGTTGTTAATTTCTCAATCCTTCAATCTGATCGGTCAAGGAGATACCATGTTGCTTGCCCTGTTCACTCAGGTCCCAACGGTTTCCCTCGTTGCAACGGTATCACCTCGCATTTTCAGCAACTAGCCACACAAAAAATTTAAACTTGCAAGGAGAAGTCTAACTAACGGCAGACACTGTTAGATGCCCTGCCACAGTAAAATTTGGCCAAATATAACTTGACTCACAAAGCTTTGCTTTTTGGTAGGATTTCTTTTGTCAGTAAATATGCCTTGTTTGCACTGCTAATAACTACTCCTGAAAGTATACCATGACCGTAGAATGGTGTTGCAAAAATAGGATAACATTTGTTACAGAAGATTGTATTTGGCATTACCGATTGCCTTAATAATTTACAGCACCATTCCAAGCAGCACTAAAGGCCATAGTTTAATTTGATCAATTTTTCTGCGCATGTAAATTAAAACTTCAATCGGATACAAATCAGTGTACTTATTGATTAAAGATATGAACGGACAAAATACTGTATTAAACAATTAGACATCATGTTAAGATCAGCAAATTTTGTAATGCAATTATAGGGGGAATTGGCTTGGCATCATTAATTTCCCGTCTGGTTTTGAATCCGTAGAAAATATAGTTTTATGTGGGAAATTGGGTTTTGGTTCAATTTCTCCCAGTTTTTAAATCAGCCATCCCTGTCGAAATAAGAGGAAAAATTGTCCGCACAGTGAACACAACCCATTCAAAAGGGATCCATTCTATTTAGATTTAACCCAAATTACCCACTACATCAGGATTTTCATGCCAGCACCAAATGAAGCATGGTTTTTAATACCGCACTGCACATTAATAAAAAAGTGTAAAAATATTTTTTCTCTCAAATAGACGCTTTGATTTCATAAGGTAGCGCTGGCGATGGGCAGCCTTTTTGCTGTTGGGCACAGAGCAGAACATGAGGTGCCTGATTCACAGCACGCTGAAAGTTTCAAGATGTTTTTGCGGCCAGTTTCCAGCGCAATCTGGGCAGAATTCACTGAACCGGCGCAAAAGATCGGGGAATTTTAAACGTGAGTTACGCCCAAAACCACTTACGCTGGTGTTTTCTGCAATCTTTTACGTTGGCAGAAGATTTCAAATTGGCCACGCCCACAAAACTGGCCACGTCCCCCCATGTCAAAATTGTGAGTTTCTGCCATTTGCGCTGGTTCGAAAAGGCTCTTCAAATTGCACTCGTTTTCTTTGGCACACATGCCCTAGTAGGCACCTTTTAAAAGTTTTTTCATATCAAAAAGTCTTTTTTTTTGGGGGGGGTGGCGAGGAAAGAAGCAGTGCTGGAGGTCTCACACGGAATGTCACGGCCATGGGCGAGGCTCCATCTCACCCAAATAAAATGGACGCAACATTGCATAACGGGCTGGCCTGCTGGAGCCTAATCGTTAAAGCAAGTTTGATTTGTTGAGGAACAGTAATCTTTTTTTGGTAGCGAGCATTTATTTACCTCTGCATTTAGCATTTTGCATAGCATCTTAGCCCTGAGCATTTTTGCAAAAGCCTTCAGTTTACTCGAAAAAACTTTCCCACAGTCTTAGCAATTGCTGATGCAATACAACTTGCAGCTGACAAAGTTGGGGATTCCAATTTTGCTGCATGAATTTGACGGGAAGGACAGTTTCAATCAGGTTAAACAACACCTCAGGCAGTACGTTCTCTCCCATCAAGATTCAAGGACTCACAGACTACAACCCTCCTCCCTGGGTATTTCAGAGCAGACCTGTCTTAACCCTTTCTGCTTCATTGCCAAGGCAGTGGCTTAGCTATGCCATCTGGTGTAGACTAAGTTTTGGACAATCTCAATGATGGGACAGCTCTACCTGTAGCTGTGAAGGTCACAATGGCATTGAGTCTCAATGCAACAGGATCCTTCCAGACCACTGCAGGGGACATCTGCCAGATAAGCCAGAAAATCCTGAACATTACTCCTTTTGAAACCAGCATCTGGAAAAAGAGGAGGTAAGCTGGGCAGGCCTAGTGGAAGGTCAAGGCCATCCATGACAAGAATGCTTACTTTTCCTGCAGCCCTCACCTGTAGTGCTCACTTGTCAAGGACACTGATTGACTGATGCATTTCTCAGGCTTCAGTCACTATTATTGGCCACGTTATTTTCTGCTCTCTTGCATAAGCATGTGGCTTATCTCAGATAATGAAGCCTGTTGAATCTACTTGTTGAATTCTCACTGGATGGCTTATATTCCACCAGCGAAACCCTTTGTGTTGAATTATACAGTGAGGAAAGGCACATATATTTTTTCTAAAATTTGCCCCCACAGCTTCTCATGTCTGCAACCTGGATGAGTCTCCCTATTGTTTTACTGACCTAACAGAAACAACTGGTAAATTAAAGGATAATGGCCATTAATTATCTCTAATGCACTATAAGTATAGCAATAGCATGGTACTTTGCGTAATAATCATTTTGAGCATTTGAACTATGAAAGAAAATCTATTTTGTAATCAACCTAATCGACATATGTAAATTAGGATTACTTAGCAAACTTCATTAATGTGTTCTCCTATTGAGCCTAGCAATTATACCTTTTTATTACAAATATATCATATATGTCCAAAGTGAAATGTAAAATTCAGATAGTTATTTATAGCCAGCATGTAGCTAGCCTTCAATTCATGTCGCAGATGTTTCCTGAATGACATCCTACCATGGTCTAAAATGATTTCAATTAAAACTGCAGAGGAACTGGATCACAAGATCCTACAGTAGGCTTCTGCAAATCAGATTTAAGCTGTTCAATTTCAGATCCGTGGCTTTGTCCAACCCTTTCTGGCCTAGTGCTCTGACTATGGCCTTTTGTAGATCTCCACCAATGGCGGCAAAGCCTTCTATAGCCCTACTCTCCCAAAACCTCTCCACCTTGTTAATTCTCTCCCCTTCTTTAAGAGGTTTCTGGAAACATACCTTTTCAACCACCTACGACTGCTCAACATCTGCTTCTCCTCAGCGAAGCACCTTGGGACATTTTATACATTAAAGACACTATTTTAAATGCAAGTTGCTTTTGTTGTTACTCGTGTCACGCGGACACATCAAACCAGCTCAGTCAGTCCAAAAAGTTTCGAAAAATTGGGGTCTGCGATGATGGTGGAACTCTTTGTATTTTGGAGTGCCCTTGACAATTGAAAAACTGCATGTCTGCTGTCTGGCATTCCCTCAAGGTAAAAATGACCGGAGCTTTGCATGAACATGCAGAGTTGAAATACCCAAACCAAATGATTGTATCTACTGATGTTAATTTATCTCTTGCTCATTATTGAGCTCATTACCTCCAGGCAGCCGATGATGTCATTATTGATCAGCACTGACGCAAATAAAAGAACACACAGCAACACTGTCCAAAAGCAAAAGGACTTCAAAATTCTTCATAACGGAATTTTCAGAAAAAAGTATGATGGTAAACCACATTTTCACACCCACGGTTCACAAGCATGACAACCATGTAATTTATTTTAGGCCACACTTTCCTCCAGTCACTAAAGGGAGAGAAAAGGTCAGAGTGACAATAAAACTGAGAAACCCATGACTTGAAGGAAATATCACTTAACTTCAGAACATCTCAGAGGTAACTTCAACTGTGCTCTGATTACTGGGTGTTATTTTGTTGGGATGTGAACTTGCTGCTCAGCTGGCAGATAATTCATCGAGTGACAGAGAAGGTCACATCAACTATTGACCCACTCACATCTCTGATGCAACTGTGTTGATTTTTAGACTTTTTTTGCAATCTGCCGAGAAACTAACCCTTTGAGCTGCTCTTCGGTCAACTGAAGGATGGTTTATTGAAAGGCCCTGATTTTAACTCTGGGTGGGTTTTTTTGGGACCCTACAAAGGAAAGAGAAACACTCACCTCTTCTGGGGCTGATCCTCATCAGGAAAGACACAGAGGCTTCCACCCATGGGCCCGAGTTAAAATTGCAGTCAGGTCCCGATGATGTTATATGTAACAAAGGACCCCGCTGGCTTTAGGCGGGTATTCTTGGTGCCTGCTCGGGAGAGCAGTTTAAAATCATGGGCAGTGAGATTCTGGCGGCTCCAGGGTGGGTAAGTAGCTCGAGGCATTTTAACTGCCCAGTTGCCAGGAGGGTTGGGTTAAAATTGTCTAAGTTTTCTTTTCAACAAAAGTTATTTCTTTGAACAAAAGAGTTTAAGTTAGATTGATTATTTGAATTAGAGAGAAGAAAATGCTCAACCCCTGGAATGCCTCTGTCCCCAGAAACCGCTCTGTCCCCAGTCTCAGCCGCACCTGCACATGGCATTTCTCTGAATGAAGAGGCTAAACCCAACAGCAGACTACAATTCCCAGACCACTCAGCACCACTCTGAGTAAGCACCCTGTGGACTACAACACCCCGGGTTCACTTAATTTGGCCTCTCCGCTGAGTCTAATGAGCAGCAACATATTTTGGAGTGGGCGAAGGAGGGAACCTGGACACACTAAACACCAGGAATTTTTAAATAATTGACAGCAAGACTGGGCATTTGCAGAGCATGCTAGGATTTACTGTTTGTAGCCCTCTCCCCTTGTCCAGTATTGGCAAAGATTTAGCAGCACTAAAACTCATTGTTCAGATGGCTGAATACCTTGAAGGTAGCTATGACTTGTCATTGTATTAAAAACAACAAACAAAAAATAAATTATGAACTCTTAAAACCATTCCTGAGGTATCTTTGGTAGGAAAAAAATCATGTAACTGACTTTATACAAGAGCTTCCAATATATAATAATATTACTAACACCCTATATGTTATAAAGAACTAACCCTGCTGCTCTCACTAGCCCTCATCCCAGCTTCAGCCCTAAGAATCCTTCCGGACCTGGTTTTAGTTGCAGAATGTCTGCATCCACAGCTTCAGCCTTAGGAATACCTCTGCTGTCAGCCTCAGCTAAAGGGATATCCACGCTCCTAGTCTCAGCTGCAGGAATGCCTTTGCTCTATGGCCTCAGGTCCTTCTGCCTGCCTCAGGCCCCGGACGTTGCTGCTCACAGTTGCCATATAACAGGACCTGACTTTGCTCCATCTCCCAGCCTCATGTCCCACTCTGTCCCTGCTGAAGCTCCCACTTCACCTGACTGACACACTCCCTGGCCTCATTATTGCAGGCTCATCTAACTGCTTCATTGCCCTCCCCACCTCTTCCCTTGCTCCATTTCCTACCCAGCTGTCCAACTACCCACCAACCCCCCCCCCCCAACAAATCCCCCTCCCCCACAGCCCCCCCACTAAGCCCCCCTCCCCCACACACCCCCTCCCTCCAACCCGGCCCATGTCCCAAACTACCCAATGCCTCAGGAGATCTACTAGTAATAATATATTTATTTTCTACTCAAAATATTAATACATAATCTATTTTATCATCACATTAAGAAGTAATAACATAGCACTTCATTTTCAATAAACTGATCTGCAAAGCATACACTTTTAATCTCTAGCCTTCAGCTTAATAAGGTAGCACTTTGCAGAAACCTCTTTAAGGCACAATTTTTGATGCGGTATAACACTTCTAAATTTCTCCAAGATTAATATTTAATTGTGAAGAGCTTTTATATCTCAGAAAGTGTGAAGGTTTAATTCGATGCGTTCAGCTTGTTCCAAAATGCATATACAAAAGGTAAGAGCTACACTAAAAGTTTATTTGATGTGCTAATTAGGATTAGTTTGAGCCTCACTATCCAAGCATCAAATTAACACGGTCGAAAACTGAAAGTGTGGATATTCTGTCTCATTTTTAGATCACATGCTATTCTAAATAATTCAGCACGCCACGTTACAGGGCATCAGTAATTTATGAGCACAAGTGACAGTTTTAATTTCGTTCTTCATCTGCTTGGTTTTAGTCTAGTGTGGAGCTGAGATGTATTTAGATTTTTCATGGTCCACAGAGCAGCTAATCCAGCAAGTGTTTTGCTGAGCACTGTGAGGAGCTGAGGTCACGCTGGACTCACTCACCGTGACACTATCAGTATAAAGATGAAAAATGTTTTTTCAGTTGGAAGGAACTTGGTTAAATGATTCCGTCGTATCAATATGATTGTGCTTCTAAATTCAGTTTTAAAAGTGAATATGTGCTAACAAATTGACTGTGAAGAATCTATATTTGTAAGAGGGACTTCAACAGTTTCTGCAAACAGTAGATGGTTGAAGAAAGTGAAGTAGACCATAAGACCATAAGAGATAGGAGCAGGAGTAGGCCATTCGGCCCCTCGAGCCTGCTCCGCCATTCAATGAGATCATGGCTGATCTGATTTTTACCTCAACTCCACTTTCCCTGCCTTTTCCCAATATCCTTTGACTCCATTGCTGATCAAAAATTTGTCTAACTCAGCCTTGAATGTATTCAATGACTCAGCCTCCACAGCTTTTTGGGGTAAAGAATTCCAAAGACTCACGACCCTCTGGGAGAAGAAATTCCTCCTAATTTCTGGCTTAAATAGGTGACCCCTTATTCTGAGACAATGCCCCCTAGTTTTAGATTCCCCCATGAGGGGTAACATCCTCTCAGCATCTACCCTATCGAGTCCCCTCAGAATCTTGTATGTTTCAATATGATCTCCTCTCATTTTTCTAAACTCCAATGAGTATAGACCCAACCTGTTCAATCTTTCCTCGTAAGACAACTCTTCCATACCCGGAATCAACCTAGTGAACCTTCTCTGAATTGCCTCCAATGCAATTATGTCCTTCCTTAAATAAGGGCACCAGAACTGTACGCAGTACTCCAGGTGTGGTCTCACCAGCACCCTGTACAATTGTAGCATGACTTCCCTGCTTTTATACTCCATCTCCCTAGAAATAAACGCCGATATTCCGTTTGCCTTCTGGATTACTTGCTGCACCTGTATGTTGACTTTTTGTGTTTCATGTACGAGGACACCCAGATCCCTCCGTACCGCAGCATTTTGTAGTGTTTCTCCATTCAAATAATATTTTGCTTTTTTATTTTTCCTCCCAAAGTGGATGACTTCACATTTCACAAGTGATTCTCAGTGTTGAAGAAAATAAAAGTAGAAGCAGAGATTTACTTCAAATCTGATGGAAATAATAAAATTCATGTTTGTCATCGTTAGGGCAATTAGAACTGAATTAGTAAACCAAAGACATCCTGATTCTGCCTTTGAAGATACTTACGGGGAAAAATTGGATAGAAGCTGTTTTCGGGCGGGGGTAGCTTGATGCACTAGTACCCCACACCCGATGGCCCCTAGGCAGGCAGCACATGAACTTTGCACTGCCTGCTAATTGTTATGATATCTCCGTGTAGCCAGCGCTATGTGCGCTGCTGAGAGGCTGCATGGAGAATGAGGAAGTTGGAAATGGGGTGTGCTCAGCGCACGTCATCAGCAGCCTGCACCTCTTAAAGGTGCAGGTGCACATTTCAAATGGCAGGTACACAGTTCACTAGGAGGAGGGGAAGATGGCCACGAGGATAGCAGCACCGGTGCGAGAGAGGGCTCCATGATTCTCCTATGATGCACTGGAGGCCCTGGTGGAAGGGGTGGACAAAAGAAGGGCCAACATATACCCGTAGGGTGGCAGGAGACCCTCTAGACTGCAGCTGCATAGGCATTGGCGCAGGAAGTCAATGCCAGGAGCATGGCACCACACACGGGGTGCAGTGCCAAAAAAAGTTCAATGATTTGACACGAGTGGTCAAGGTGAGTGAATGCAAGTGTTAAGTGGCACATCCTATCAACTGCATCACTGCTCCATGCATCACACTGCCCGTCACCCACCCACCAACTAATACTGTCCATCCATACGCAATGCTGCACTCAGCTTGCTGCATCTCAACCGCACATAGTACCATACTTGCAGGCCACACAACCACCACTCACAGGTCACACACACTGGCAGCTATTCTACCATGATAGGCACATCACCCACACACCTTGCAGGATACTCACTGACACTGATACTCCTCTGTCTTGAAAAAGAAGGTGGCGCATAACAGCCGGCAGCAGGAGAGACCTGAGGGTGGACGGGGACGCTTACACGTCCTCACCCCCCTAGAGGAGACAATGCTTTGGATCATTGGGCGGGCCGTCGCTGCAGCCGTGACCACATATCGCGCTGGGGGTCTCTGCATATCTAATGATCCTTCACCTTTCCCACATCTCCCTCCTCCCACAATCTTTTCTGACTCCCATGCTGCAGATGATGTCAGCACGCACGTCTTACTTGCTCGTCTCCCCGCTCCACAACTCAGCCTGTTTCCCTTTGTCATTGCAGATACCCAAGAACACGTGGCGGCACCCAAGGAAGAGGAGGACACTGAAGCCACACCGTCACTCGATCTGACACTCACTTCCACCAGCTCAGAGACTGACACTGCGCGTCGTTTAGAGGCTAGGTTAGAGGATGGATCTGCACGTGTTGAGACACTGAGCACAAGTGTTCAGGAGCCGGGGCGGAGGGAAACGGATACTACAGGTGCCAGCTCGCCGGAGGGCGAGGTCGCTCACTAGTCCTGATGCAGAAGAGTCAGATGAGGACTACAGTGGGACTGGCTACAGAAGACAGCTGATGGGCGTACACCACCAAATGCTTGGGGTACTGGAAAGCCTGCCAGAAAGCCTGCGCATAATGACAGGGGGCATGGAGGAGTTCAGCTCCAACTTGGCACAGGGCTTTGCGCAGTGCTTGGAGCCCATCCTTTTCAACATGGAACAGGTGGTCACCTCCATCAGCCCACTTGTGGAACCCACCATGATGCAGCATCTGATGACTGATGTCACAGGTTCCATTGCAACACAAACATTTGCCATCCATGGTCTGACTGCTGCATTTGGAGCTCAGACTGCTGCCTTGGAAGCTCAGCCTGCTGCTATCGTGGGTCTGGGGGCCACTGTGGAACGGGGCTTCCAGGGTGTCACAGCACTCCAGCAATCCGTTCTCCAGCTGATCACCAGGATTGCTGAGGCGCCACCCCGGGAGAGTGGCAGTGGCGCCATGGCAGTCAGACCTGCTGTCCTCTCTCAGGGTGACAGCATTCCTGCTCCCACCCCTGCCGCTCCACCAATGCCCCTCTTGTTGCCTATCAGCCAGCCAGGCCAGACTGCTGCAACCCATGCTGAGATGATGCAGTCTAAAGCCGGGCTCTCCCGGCCCACTGCTGCTCAAGGTCGTCTTCTGCTCTGCGAACTTTCCAGCAGTGCAGGAAGCCAGGAGGAAAAATCAGCCTTCCTATTTTTCTGAAAAATAGGATGGTAGCTTGCTTTTGTTGAGATTAGTGAATCGCTGATGAAATCATAAGAATATGTGTTGTTGAGTCATGTGATTCCGGTGGACACAATGAGAAACTAACAGTCAGTCATGGCTCACCTTTAACACTTCTGAAGCAGTTAGCAAGTGACTTAACCATTAAAAAGTTTGGAAAGTTTATGAATTCAGCTAAGGTGTGCAGTTGTACTAGAGAATGGCACTGCAAGTCCTCCTGAATTCTGTAATAAAGTCTTGTGAGGACATTTAATGGGGGAGGTTGATTGTTAACCCATTGTTTATTGTCTTGTCATTTTCAAGACAATGAGAAATGGGTTTATGACCATGTGACTTGTTTTTCACACCTGAACCAAGCAGTGTTTGACTCTATCGCAAATGTAACATCTTTGTTATAATCATTTGCTCACACTTTTATTCCACTGTCAAAGCCACTGAGCAACTTGTTAGTTTTAGACACAGTAAAATATGACTGAACAGCATCCAATTCAAGCCTTGACAATTATAAAGAACTCCATCTTTTATATGATCCAACAACTACAGAAGCAAAATTGAGTCCTGAATTTTATGACCTAACAATATGACACATGAGGTCACTAATCAGTGATTGAACTGCAGGTGAAGGTGCTGTTTGAAAGTAGCAGCCAGGATACTGGGCATTGAAAAGTCCTTCCTCAACTCCATAATTTCTGTAATATCCATACTTTTGCAGACGATCCAAAGACACAACCACCCACAAGTTTGCTATTGTACCACTAGAAGATTTATTCAAGAATTGCATGAATGACACAGAGGGGGAGGTTAAGTGCATCCAAGAGGAGCTGGAGAATGTTAAGCAGAAAAGAGAAGTGAGAATCTATCTTTTCATCTTCTGTGGGTCATGGGTTTCACATTATTGTTGCGGGAAGTACAAGCAATAAAATTAGTGGCAGTCCTACTACTGGTGCTTTCATAATTGGAGATGAACCTAAGACGATCGAGAGATAACAAAAATGGGAAAAGAATGAAAAGCCCAGTGTCAATCACTACCTCTAAAACCTTCACAGTAAAAAAGAATGGATAAGGTTACCTCAGCATGCTAAAGGAAATGCCCACAGCTGATAATGTTTTGTGTATAAGGTAGGGGCAGCTCATACCCAGATGGCAATCAAACACCTTGGATTCCTTTCCACTAGCATTCCTTCACATCGTATTTTAAACAAAACAAGCAACATAATCCTTTCCAATAGACCCAGGTTAAAAACTAAGTATGTTGAGCAATTTATAAAAGTGAAATATAAAACTGCCACTTCTCAATGTGATTGTGATGTGATTAGAGAGGTGAGGTTGTAGACAATATACGTACAATCCATAGCCATTACACTAAGCTACCAGAGGATGGACTAGACAACCAGGCATCTTGAGCACTCCACTCGTATTTGCTTTAGCACCTTTATCTACTATGAACAACATTGCCTCTGGCAGTCCATGCCACTTGTACTATTAATTAACCACGGCATCCAGTCTGTTGACAGGAAGAGTAATCCATGGTAGAGACATACTATAGAAGTATATAGTTTGCCGACAGCGAGATGGGCAGACAAAGGAGGCGAGGAGTTGGTTCGATTGATCACTACCACTCATCTTTTTTTAGCAGACTAGCAAAGAAGGCAGTTTCACAGAGTTCTGCGGAATAGAACAAGCGTTAGAATTAATTCTGTTTTGTAAGAAGGTAGGTAGGAAAATGCAGGCATAACACTCCTAAAACAAGGAAGTGAAATTCCTCTGTGCGTTAGAGCTAAGATGGGTTAAGTGCACATTAATGTGTAATGATTCAGTGTGTTATTAATGGAGCATCAGCCAATTTATGCCCGTAGTCCTAAAGTTTCTCAGGGAAGTAATCAAGTTGAATACATATTAACACACAGATCCAGGGTTAATGGTTTTTGGGCTGGTTAAGCACCAATTAAAGTTCAATGTGAAAATTTGCTATTGCTTGCTTTCCAGCCAACATCATGACACTAATGCTGGCTCTAGACGTAGATTTAAGGTAGTGAAAAGAGTTATCAGAGGTTCAGTATGGAGGAGAGCAATAGACATTGAAAGGAGCAACTCAGCTGTTTCAGTCCACACAGCAACATGGGTGCATCGGCATGTCTCAGTAGGTTGGACATATTGGATGACAAAGGATACAAGCAGCAGTAGAGGACAGCAGGGAGATGTGATGCCATGTGAGGTAGGCCACCAGGACCCAGTACTATCCAAGATAGTGTGTCCACTAGGCGACAGAGCTATTGTGATTTCAGGAGCACATTGTGTTACACCTGGAATGAATAGGTGTGGAGGCTTCTTGAAAGGTCCTCGAGTATCTGCTTCTGATTCAGCTGGCTGTCCACTTGTACATGTTTCAGGCTCTGAGTGTCCTGCCTATGTCCCAGGAATACCCTGTCCTATTTCAGCAGCAGGGGGCTGCTTCCTTTCAGGGGGCTTCTCCTGTTATTTATCCAGAGGCAAGGGCATGCAATGGCTTGTAAAACACCTGCCTGTATCTGTACATCTGCTCGTGTGCCTCTGCTGGAGGCTGAGATCTTGGGGGCGATTTTAGACCTTTGCCCAAAATGGGCACGAGGCCCATGTCCAGAGACCTTAACCACTTTTGGGTTCGGGTCTCGTTTAAATGCTGCCGGCGAGCTGTGGGCGCCAAGCAGGCCCCTCACTCGAGGGCAGGAAATCAGCCGGCTCCCTTGCTGAGCTAGCTGGCAGGTCAGACTGAAGCGAAGGTGACCCCAGAGCTGGAAGGGTGGGGGAGGGTCGCATAGGTTGGCAGCAGGACGGAGGTTTTTTTCTGGGGAGTGGAGCGTGGAAAGTGGGGGGGCACACGATCCGCCCATTTGTTTCCGAAAATTGCGATCGGGATCCTACAGCCAGCGTAGGACCCCAATTTGCATATTTAAGCAGCTTCCCACTGGAAGCCGGCCGACGGTTATTTGCCCATTTGCAGGAATGCTTGAACGTTGCATCAGGCGGATATGGCCATTAATGGGACAACCAAGGTGCCCCACCCCCAATTTTCAACTGCTGGCTGTCCTTTTTTTGCAGGTAAGAAATGGGCAGCCGGCATGTGAAGATTGCCCCCCGCCCCCCATGTGTCAGCCCCGAGCTGCTTAAGCACAGACAGTTGCAGAGCCACAAGGCCTTTGAATCCCTCATTGATTGTACTTTGGCATTTAATCGCCAAATGCATGGAAACTGGCCATTAATGTGACTTTGGATTTTAGACCCCAATGCCTCAACACCATCAATGGGAGCAATTGTGAGAGATGCTGCAACTGGCTGTGTGTCTGAGGAGTCCCTTGCAGATGTAACCGATGCTGTAGACTGTTCAATGGCGGCCTGTAGAGCAGAGAATCCTCAGTACATGACATCACTAGGGGCAAGTGACTGATACACCCATTTATGCTCTTGATGTTTCCTCAATTTCATGGCTGCCTTCCTGAGGTCTGAATGGCAAACTGATTCAATAGGGGCCATGGTGATGCTAGGGTTATGCTCAGCAACAGCCAGCCCTTCTTCAGATCCCTCCTCTACCCCTTCTATGCCCATGTGAAGTATCTACATTAAGATGGAAAACTGGAGGATCTTGGGCTTTTCATCTGGAAAGGAGGCATATAAGAAAGTCAGGGAATGGAAAAGGCAAATCTGGAATATTACTTCAAATTAAATTATGATAGTAGGACAAGTTGACGCAGGTTCAAAGTGGTATTCAGTAAATTTAGGACAAATATCAGGGAATTTCACACAGGGAGTGATTAATATATGGAATGGATTTCCAGATATGATCAAGGTGAAAACCCTGGAATCATTTAAGAAATAATTGGATGCTGCAATGGATGGATAAATTTAAAATGGCCTGCCTCATCCAGACTACCTTGTGACTCACCCTGTGCTTCGACCTGTAAATCTGTGAATCCTCCGCAGTGTGTCCCTCTAGGCCGATACCCGCTGTGGTGAGACTTTTCCACATTACGTATACGTTGATATCTTACTATGTTGAGGTGACACACACAATTTGTGGCATATTTTGCAGGGCACCATATTCAATGCTCTGCACTTGCTGAAACACGATTGCGCTGATAAGGTTTGAAATATCAATTCTACAAACCAGGAACGTGCTTCTCTCCTCCAGCTTGCCTGCCACCTGTGGTGTGCATTGCCTCCCATCTTATGATCTGCATAATCACCTAGTCCAAGGGAGGGTAATGGGTTTGGTCTGTTGAGACCCTTCTGTGCATCTCTACCACTCCACCACTAATGGCACAGACTTCAGCTGTCTTGGTCACACGTTCTCCGGAACGTCCCACCTAAACCCTCCACTTCTCATCCCTCTGCCTTTAAAAGTCTTCGTAAAACCAATCTGTTCTACTCAAGCTGTTGGTCATCCCAGCTAACTCTCCCACCATAGCTCAGCGTTGTTCCTTTCTATTTTTCCATCTGCAAAGCGCCTTGTGGCCTTTTTCTACGTCAAAGTCTCTATAAAAATAGAAATTGTTGCTGGTGTTGTCCCTCCAGCTTCACTGTAACGCCTACCATGTCTGCCTCACCCACTGGCTATTTGTAGATTGTGATGCTGCCATGAATCCATTGTTTAAAAAATACAATTAAAATATATACTGAAGCACTCCTTGTACAAACCGTAACCAGGTATTAACCTTACAATCTGAAGGAAGGCATCATACCAACAGTGATCTCTTTTACATATTAAGAAATGTAACTACTTTAAACTAGAGTTTCCCTTTTTCTTATTCAGTTCTGTTATTTGTTTTGTTTAATTGAAGAGTGCTGATGACTCCATTGATGACTAGGAGAACTACTGAGCATGACAGTGTGAAAGAGATGAACCAGGATCAGTAGAATTATAATTATTCAGGCAGCAATGTCATTTTAAGTGTATATGGTAATTTTACTCCCTAGCACCCTGCTATATGAGAAATGTTTGAAGCTATCATAGCTAATTATAAATTGAACAAGCAAAATTAAAAAAACAAAAATTTACTGCCCAAAATCTTTTTGAATATTTAAGGCAGTGACAGCTGCTAGTTGGCTGATATTCTTTTTATAAAGTAATGACACTGCAAACATCTCCGTAGGATACCAAACTCAGTTCATAGGTAACATCTACAGGATTGATTGCTCAGTGATAATCAACACCCCTCAGCACACATTTGAGGTGTGGAATGTTGTTTACTGGAATAATTAATAACGCCGATGTTTTGCATCTATAATTTTTCTTGCTAAGCAAAACATCGAGCAAAATTTGACTATAACAGTGTCATTCACACCGCACAGTGGCGCCGCACTTTAGGAAGGATGTGAAGGCCTTAGAGAGGGTGCAGAAAAGATTTACTAGAATGGTTGCAGGGATGAGGGACTTCAGTTACGTGGATAGACTGGAGAAGCTGGGATTGTTCTCCTTAGAGCAGAGAAGGTTAAGAGGAGATTTGATACAATAATTCAAAATCATGAAGGGTTTAGATAAAGTAAATAAAGAGAAACTGTTCCCATTGGCGGAAGGGTCAAGAATCAAAGGACACAGATTTCAGGTGATTGGCAAAAGAACCAAAGGCGACAAGAGAAAAAACTTTTTTACACAGCGAGTGGTTATAATCTGGAATGTGCTGCCTGAAAGGGTGGTGGAAGCAGATTTAATCGTGGCTTTCAAAAAGGAATTGGGTAAATACTTAAAGGGAAAAAACTTGCGGAGCTGTGGGGAAAAAGCGGGGGTAAGGGACTAACCGAATTGCTCTTACAAAGAGCCGGCATGGGCCCGATGGGCCGAATGGCCTCCTTTTGTGCTGTAACCATTCTATGATTTTATTATATAGTCAAATGCATTTAAGAAAAAGGCAATATTTTCAGTTCCCCAATTCAAAGATCTGTATACATTACAAACTTCTATTATTCGTAGAGTAATTTGATAACTAAATACAGTTAAAAATGCAATTTCTTATTAGTCTAGAGATAGGCGCTAAGAAAATATTTGGATAAATTTTACAATTTAACTCTCCCAACATGGAGCACTGCTCAATGGGAGCATGTATTGGGAATTCGAGCGAACAGGTCATCAAACCCCTTTTGATTTTCCACCCATTAATGGGCAGCAAATGGTGTGGGACGAGATGACCTCTGCACCTGAATTCTGATAAGTGCACCCATTGTGCAAAGCTCTGCTTCAAAAATGCTAAATCATAAAATTTACCCCTACATATTTAATTTAAAACCTGCAACATTTAAAGTCACTGCAAGTTATGTCAGCTAGAAACTGTGTTTGGCAGTTCCCAACCTTGTATATGGCATTCACTTTATCACTCTAAATGTATGAAATGTAAACATAATTAGCTATGGAGTCATTATAAACCTGATATAAAAGGCATTGGGATCCAATTTTTGAAAAGTGATTAAATGGGGAAGAATTGCAGCAGTCCGTATGTGAAGTGAAATAGTAGGACTATTTTTTAGTGCATTTACATTATTGCTACACACAGCAATCAGAGCAATTCTTACCACTATACTAACTGCAAATGTATTCAATATCTCCTTTACCAATGTGGAGTATGTTTGTGTAATACGTTCAAACATGATTACTATTGCACTGTGTCCTTGTACTTCGTGAACTAGCGAACCACGTTCTTTCTGAAGCAAAATTACACTTTCTCCTAACGGAAGGAAGGTGTAGGTGTGGCCAATTCCTGAAAGGTCGCCTGAGCATCTGTTTCCAAATCTATTGGCTGCCTACCTCCACCTGTTGCTGTCCCAGATATCAGGAATAAATGGCCCTACTCCAGCTGTGTGGGCCTGCATACGTTGGATGCTTCTCCTGCAGAGGTGACCTGAGAACCACATGGTCCTTTGTTTTTATTCATTCACGGGATGTGGGCGTCGCTGGCAAGGCCAGCATTTATTGCCCATCCTTAATTGCCCTTGAGAAGGTGGTGGTGAGTCACCTTCTTGAACCGCTTCAGTCTGTGTGGTGAAGGCTCTTCCACGGTGCTGTTAGGTAGGAAGTTCCAGGATTTTGACCCAGCGACAATGAAGGAACAGTAATATATTTCCAAGTCGGGATGGTGTGTGACCTGAAGGGGAACATGCAGGTGGTGGTGTTCTCATGCGCCTGTTGCCCTTGTCCTTCTAGGTGATAGAGGTTGCGGGTTTGGGAGGTGCTGTCGAAGAAGCCTTGGCGAGTTGCTGCAGTGCATCTTGTAAATGGTGAAGGAAGTGAATGTTTAGGGTGGTGGATGGGATGCCAATCAAGCCGGCTGCTTTGTCCTGGATGGTGTCGAGCTTCTTAAGTGTTGTTGGAGCTGCACTCATCCAGGCAAATGGAGAGTATTCCACCACACTCCTGACTTGTGACATATAGATGGTGGAAAGACTTTGGGGAGTCAGGAGGTGAGTCACTCGCCGCAGAATACCCAGCCTCTGACCTGCTCTTGTAGCCACAGTATTTATGTGGCTGGTCCAGTTTAGTTTCTGGTCAATAGCGACCCTCAGGATGTTGATGATGGGGGACTCTGCAATGGTAATACCGTTGAATGTCATGGGGAGGTGGCTAGACTCTCTCTTGTTGGAGATGGTCATTGCCTGGTACTTGCCTGGCGTGAATGTTACTTGCCACTTATCAGCCCAAGCCTGGATGTTGTCCGGGTCTTGCTGCATGTGGGCACGGATTGATTCGTTATCTGATGGGTTGTGAATGGAACTGAACTCTGGGCAATCATCAGTGAACAACTCCACCTCTGACCTTATGATGGAGGGAAGGCCATTGATGAAGCAGCTGAAGATGGTTGGGCCTAGGACATTGTCCTGAGGAATTCCTGCAGCGATGTCCTGGGGCTGAGATGATTGGCTCCCAATAACCACTATCATCTTCCTTTGTGCTAGGTATGACTCCAGCCACTGGAGAGTTTACACCCTAATTCCCATTGACACCAATTTTACTAGGGCTCCTTGATGCCACATTCGGTCAAATGCTGTCTTGATGTAAAGGACAGTCACTCTCACCTTACTACTGGAATTCAGCTTTTTTGTCCAAGTTTGGACCAAGGCTGTAATGAGGTCTGGAGCCGAGTGGTCCTGGCGGAACCCAAACTGAACATCGGTGAGCAGGTTATTGGTGAGCACCGTCCATCATTTTGCTGATGATTGAGAGTAGACTGATGGGGCGGTAATTTGCCAGATTGGATTTGTCCTGCTTTTTGTGGACAGGACATACCTGGGCAATTTTCCACATTGTCGGGTAAATGCCAGTGTTGTAGCTGTACTGGAACTGCTTGGCTAGAGGCGCAGCTAGTTCTGGAGCACAAGTCTTCAGCACTACAGCAGGGATGTTGTCGGGGCCCATAGCCTTTCCTGTATCCAGTGCACTCAGCCATTTCTTAATATCACGTGGAGTGAATCGAATTGGCTAGAAGACTGGCTTCTGTGATGGTGGGGATCTCGGGAGAAGGGTCATCCACTCGGCACTTCTGGCTGAAGATGGTTGCTAACGCTTCAGCCTTGTCTTTTGCACTCACGTGCTGGACTCTGCCATCACTGAGGATGGGGATGTTCACGGAGCCTCCTCCTCCCATTAGTTGTTTAATTGTCCACCACCATTCATGACTGGATGTGGCAGGACTGCAGAGCTTTGATCTGATCCGTTGGCTGTGGAATCGCTTAGCTCTGTCTATAGCATGTTGCTTCTGCTGTTTAGCATGCATGTAGTCCTGTGTTGTAGCTTCACCAGGTTGGCACCTCATTTTTAGGTATGCCTGGTGCTGCTCCTGGCATGCTCTTCTACACTCCTCATTGAACCAGGGTTGATCTGGTTTGTTGGTAATGGTACAGATTGTAGTGGAATACAATTCTGCTGCTGATGGCCCACAGCGCCTCATAGATGCCCAGTTTTGAGCTGCTAGATCTGTTCTGAATCTATCCCATTTAGCAAGGTGGTAGTGCCACACAACGTGTCTCCACAAGGACTGTGTGGTGTTCACTTCTACCAATACTGTCATGGATAGATGCATCTGCAACAGGTAGATTGGTGAGGATGAGGTCAAGTAGATTTTTCACCACCTGCCACAGGCCCAGTCTGGCAGCTATGTCCTTCAGGACTTGGCCAGTAGTGGCACTACTGAGCCCAATCTTGGTGATGGACATGGAAGTCCCCCACCCAGAGTACATTCTGTGCCCTTCCAACCCTCAGTGTTTCCTCAACATGGAGGAGGACTGATTCATCAGCTGAGGGAGGGCAGTAGGTAGTAATCAGCAGGAGGTTTCCTTGCCCATGTTTGACCTGATGCCTTCATGGGGTCCAGATTCAATGTTGAGGACACCTAGGGCCACTCCCTCCTGACTGTACAGCCACCTCTGGTGAGTCTGTCATGCCAGTGGGACAGGACATACCCAGGAATGGTGATGGAGGAGTCTGGGATGTTGGCTGAAAGGTATGATTCTGTGAGTATGGCTATTTCAGGCTGTTGCTTGACTAGTTTGTGGGACAGCTCTCCCAATTTTGGCACAAGTCCCCAGATGTTAGTGAGGAGGACTTTGCAGGGTCAACTGGGCTTGGTATGCCTTTGCCTTGTTTATGTCCAGTTTTATTCTTATTATGACTTTTTATAGTGGGATTGTACAACTGAGTGGCTTGCTAGGCCATTTCAGAGGGCAGTTAAGAATCAACCACATTGCTGTGGGACTGGGGTCACATATAGGCCAGTCCAGGTAAGGACAGCAAGTTTCCTTCCCGAAAGGGGATTAGCGAACCAGATGGGTTTTTACAACAATCGGGTAGTTTCATAGTCACCATTATTGATACAAGCTTTTTATTCCAGATTTTATTTAATTAATTGAATTTAAATTCCCTAGCTGCCATAGCGGGATTTGAATTAATAACTCCAGATTATTAGTCCAGGTTTCTGGATTACTAGTCTAATAACATAACCACTATGCTACTATATCCAATAGCCCTTGCCCAGAGGTGACATGAGAACCACATGTTCCTGTGCTGCTGCACACATACTGCCACTGGAGGTAGGCCCTGACTGCAGCCACTGATCTCTATGTGCAGAGAGCATTACGTTACAGTGACGATTTTCGATTCCTTCTTAATATCTGTCCCTTATGTGTTTCCATCCACATCAAAACTAGCCTTTAATGCATCTCCTATGTGGACCTCAACCAAGAAATTGGACATGAATTTAGATTTGAGGTTAGGATCAGATCAGCCATGATCTTATTGAATGGCGGAGCAGGCTCGAGGGGCCGATTGGCCTACTCCTGCTCATATTTCTTATGTTCTTATGTTCTTATTAGAAGGAGCACTCCTGAGAGATGCTTGAACTGTTCTTGCTGCCTGCATGCCGGAGGTCTTCCCTGCACATGCCACTGATGGGCATATTGCTGGGTGACATTGTCTATCTGGATGGTAGAATTCACAACTCAACCTAGATCAGCTTCTGTCATCTTGTGTAATGAGGTAAATGACTTGCTCAGTGGTTCATTGTTGTGAAGGAGCCTCTGTTTCATCAGTAGCACCATGGAATTAGGATCATGAAATCATGATGTATCTCTGCACAGCAATAGCTAATCCAATTTTGTCCACAACCTTTGCCACTTCATCACCATTCACTCCTTGTTGCCTCATCAAATACCCACCGAAGTGTTTGCACCTGCTTTAAGGAACGTGGGACAAGACTGTGCATGATGGTATACCACTGGTATTGTGACCTTTCTGTAAAATAAATGGCACAGAATGAGCCCATGGCATTGTTACATTGGTGCAATCACGGTTCATGCCCTGCATCATGGCAGAGCACAAACATTGCTTCGAATTTAATGAAAATTAATATCATTGCCATTGTAAACACATCAATTATCATTGCTCACACCTGGAGTATTATCATCTGCATCTTACACACCTATTAAAGGGTTAACAGTAATTCTGTCTCATTGTTACTTAGTTGGAATGCATCTGAGCTCCAAGAATGTGCTACGAGTAAATTTATGCATTCCTGTGGGTGTGCTTTAAAAAGGGGGAAAATTAACTTCTACTTGATACACAGTCAATGAACTAAAAACAAATTAAACCTCCAAGTGGCTCTTGTGAAGGAGATGACACCATTCAAAAAAATTTACACAAACTAAACACATTAATTAAAAAAATGGGAGATGGATTTTAATCTGGATATTGTGAGGTAATGTACATTGGTGCAGGAAATGTGAATGTGTTTACAATGGATCTGTGTCGATTGACAAAGGCAAAAAAAGAGCTGGATGTGATTATCTAATCAATGTGCAGTTGTTATTAGTACTGAGTAAAACTGGAGATGAGAAGAATTCCCTTCCCTTCTATCAAAAGCATTTAATGACACGATGATTAACTCCCATTAAAAAGGAGCTGGATGAACATCATCTGAAATGTAGGATTGACGAGGTTTAGGAAAAGTATAGACGCACATGATCAGGTACGCTACAGAACATTAAAGTTCCAGTCCTAGTGGGTCTATGAATAGATCATCTGAGGAATCCAATGGATAGAGACTGAATAACGTAGACTACAAGGTCAGATTGACATCCTGGTGCTTTTACATTATTATTTCTGGCAGTCAGGGAGAGCTTCACAGAACGTTATGCTCCTGGAAGCTTTTGCAATGGTTAGTTGTCTCCCTCAGGAGATTAAGTATCTTGAGTGGAGTGGCTACTGGAAGGAGAGGGATTTTTTGGGTTGTAAAGCTTTATCCTGCCCATACTTTTGTCTGTTCTTATGATAGGTTAATATTGGCATAAGGAGAAGCGTGCAAGGTAATGATCTCATCACCTAACATACAAACAGGCGGACAGGAAAGGACCGACTGTCCATCAAGCTTGTCCCAAACACTCACAGCGCAATGAAGCATCGTGACTACCAGTGTTCCCTTTAAACTAGTAGTCATGTATTCTCCCGAGAGAGGCAGGGCACAGATTTAAAGAAACCATGGCTCAATTCATGGACAAAAATCTGGGAAATTCCTTTCTGACTCCGTAAGGCGATGAAGAGCAAGTTTCAGGAGATCACAGTCACCAAGAGGTACAAACCCTAGTCCCACCTACCTTCTATATGTAGAGATATTTGGATAGTATCACACAACCACAATCCACGTGGGGTTATAATCTCCACGGAGCCATTTTTAGAATGGAGAGAGAAATCAAACTTTCCAGAAACCTTTATGTTGTAGCCTCTCTAAAGTCTCAATATCCTTCCTATAATGTGGACCCTAATACTGCACACAGTAGTCTAACTGAGGTCTTATTTAAGTTTTATGTAGGCTCATCATTATCTCTTGGCTTTTATATTCTATATCTCTTAAGATAAAACCTAGAATTCTATTACCTTTCTTTTCCCCACAGCCTTGTCAACCTCAGGTGCTGCCTTAAATGTCCTGTGAACCTGTAGCCCCAAATCCCTCTGTTCTTCCACAGCACCAAGCCTACTTCCATTCAGTGTATAATTAATGCTGTAATTTTTTTACCGAAATGCATCATTTACTGACATCTAATTCCATCTGCCACTTTTTAGCTCATTGGCCCATCCTATCACTATCCCTTTGATCTTCTAAAGAATTAATTATATCTCTGTTTTTTTTTCAAATTTTCAACACCAGTCCCTCTAGGCCCATATCCAAGTCATTGATATACACAGTGAACAGAAGTGACCCCAAAACTGAACCCTGAAGGACACTACTATCCACTTCCTACCACTCTGAAAAACTGCCCTTAGGTAATACTCTCTGTTTTCTCCCTACTCTCCAATTTTTAAGCTTAACTATATTATCTAAAATGTTCCTTTTATCCACCACAATATCGCTCATCTCACTCTCAACCACCTCAGGATTCACCTCCTCTCCAATATCCTTCTCGTTAGTAAAGAGCAATGAAAAGTATTTCTTAATACTGCTGCCATTTTTTGATCATCCTCTACAAATTGACAATCCTCTCTTCTCAGGGGTCCCACCTCACTTTTAACAATCCTCTTTTTACTGGTAATGTTAGATTGCTCCTTTTGCTGTGTTACCCTGGGGAGTCAGGGAGAAGAGCTCAAATGGGTCAGATCTCATTCTAGAGGTATCTGAAAGGGTCAGGCAGAGCATCCTGCACTTTATGGTTCCCTTTTACAATATTTGCCATATTTCAGAAAGGGTATCTGAATATTCTGAGTAGTTTGCTCTTTATTATAAAGGTGGAAGACCATTCAAGGCTACAACCATCAAGTAAATTTGATATTTATCTACTATTTAAACTAGTGAGTGTTCAGTGTTTGCATATTTAGCTATTTGCTAATATATGAACATATGAAAAATGACAGACAGGAAAAGACCCTCTGGTCCATCCAGCCTGTCCCAGACAATTGCAATGCCTTGTGCATTATAATATATATGATGTGGAGATGCCGGTGATGGACTGGGGTTGACAATTGTAAACAATTTTACAACACCAAGTTATAGTCCAACAATTTTATTTTTAATCCCACAAGCTTTCGGAGGTTTCCCCCTACCTCAGGTGGTGTGGAAAATTTTCCACACCACCTGAGGAAGGGGGAAGCCTCCGAAAGCTTGTGGGATTAAAAATAAAATTGTTGGACTATAACTTGGTGTTGTAAAATTGTTTACAATTATAATATATACACTCCATACCCCACCCAAAAGCCATATGATCTTCTGAGAGAGGTGAAAAACCTGATAAAAACCCAGGCCAATTTGGGGGAAAAATTCTGAGAAGTTCCTCTCTGACCTCCTTAGGTGATCAAAACTAGTCTAGGAGACCACTCCGGCCCTGATTAATGTCATGCAGTGCCTACCTTGTGTACGAGAAGATCTCCACCTCTGCCAGAAACAGGTCCAGCTTTCTCTTGAAGGCATTCAAAGAATTGGCGTTCATCACACGAGCAATGATAAAATAACAATATGCATTGTCCTTATTGGTGACAATGAACATCAGATTCTTAGAGATACCTTTCTTGAGATACAGGTACCTTCACTTTACTGATTTGAGCATTTACCGTAGCTACTTCTTGCTAGAGACGTTTAATTTTGGAACAATCCCAATGCAAATTAAACTGAGACCCACTTCATCTTCAAGTCTTCAGCATGGGCTGGATATGTAAATCCCCAGTCAAATCAATCTATATAGTTTATAATGCACATGGTTCAAAACTTTAAAAATTTAGCTGTAAGCTTCCTTTGGTACTAGTTTGCTTCCAGATATTTTCTGATACTGATGTGCATCTGGATGTTTTTCTCCTGAATGAGCATCAACCATTAAGTAGAATTCTTTCCTACATCTGGGAATAAAGTTTGATCAAAAATAAAAGGGTTTGGGGGGGGGGAATTGGTGAAGAAATGGCATATCTACAACAAAGTCAAAATTAAAATAAATTTACTCACCGCTCGCTTATTAACTTGTGGCAGTTCCTGAGGAGGAGAAAGCAAGCTCTTTTGACAGCTGAGTGGATGGATAAACAGGCCAGTGCAGTACTTTTTAAAACATTCATTCTCAGAATAAGGGCATCACTAGCAAGGCCAGTCTTTATTGCCCATCCCTAATTTTTTAAATTCATTCATGGGATGTGGGCGTCACTGGCAAGGCCAGCATTTATTGCCCATCCCTAATTACCCTTGAAAAGATGGTGGTGAGCCACCACAGTCCATGTGGTTATATCTTTTTGTAGCAGGATTGTACAACTGAGGGGCTTGCTAGGCCATTTCAGAGAGGAGTTAAGAATTAACCACATTGCTGTGGGTCAGGAGTCATATCTAGACCAGACTGGGTAAGGGCAGTAGGTTTCCTTCCCTAAAGGTCATTAGTGAACCAGATGGGTTTTTACAACAATCCAGTAGCTTCATTATTGATAGTAGCTTTTTAATTTTAGATTTAATTTACTGAATTTAAATTCCCCCAGCTGCTATAGCAGGATTTGAACTTATGTCTCTGGATTATTAGTCCAGTAACATAACTACTATGCTACCATACCTGCCCTTGAGAAGTTGTTGGTGGGCCTTCTTCTTGAACCACTGCAGTCTGTGGTGAAGGCACTCCCACAGTGCTGTTAGGTAGGGAGTTCCAGGATTTTGACCTAGTACTGATCCACACAGCTGGAAGGCCTCAGTGTTTAATCCTTGGCCTATGCTGATTTAGCTGATCTCAGTAGGGGTAGCAACAGAAATGCTACAATTGGCTTCAGCTATTACAGGCTAAGCAATGGAAAAAATATCAGCATTGATTCCTACTCCTGGTCACTATCCAGTGACACCCACTGAAAAATACCTATAAGTGCACATCAGGTGAGGGCAAGATCACAGTCATTTATGATGCTCCTAGAATTGAATAGTCTCTGTATTCCAATACGGAGTGAGATTTGTACCTCCCAGCCCTTGTGTCCAGGAAAATAGTTTAATTGACTGTGCCAAAATGCTGGGGTTTTATCAATTTGATGTGGTTGGGACACTATAACGTTGAATATTGAAGCATTTGGAATATATCAATTTCATCACAAATTTCAATGAAAGGTTTAAAACCACACCCGAACCTTAATCTTGCGATTATTTTCCAGCTCTGGGTAAATTCTCTACTTGGATTTGTGTCAGGTGGAAAATGTCAGTGGAAATGACTTTGGGCCAATCTTCTGCCAGTCTGAACTTTCCACACTGTGTTTATTTGCATTGAATATGTTTTTATGCCATGTCTAAAACTATCAATTTTAGTTACAGATTAGAACCATATCCAATCAAATGCAACAACAGATTTCCATCAGTTATGGAGCTAAAACTCAGTCAAATCAAGTTTTGAAAAAAACACAGCCTATAAATCACAATGAAAAAATTTGTTCCTTAAAATGTAACATTACATTCATAATTCAGTGCAGCTAACTACATTATTTTCCCATTGTAAATGATTACAGCAGTAAACCAAGGACATTTTCACTTTCACATATGGCTAAGTGCTAACACTTTGGAATGCAAATCTTGTCAGTATAATTCAATCATGGCATTTCTGTGAATGACCATCTGTAATAAATGCGCATATGGAATTTATATTTATGAAACCGTGCTACCCAAGTCACCTGCTACATGTTATGTTAATTAATGGAGAAAGAAACCCTAGGGCACTGCTTTCTGTATGCAGCAAATCCCAGCACCATAATTAAAAAAATACACGCATATCTTCAGGGTAACTCCAGTTTAATTACTAATTTTACCTCTCCCAGAGGCTCATTGCTTTGGATCTCCACTCACACCTGGATCTGGTTTGGCAGTCTAGCTTACATGTGTGTTCCAGAGTGTGGACTGGATAGGATGCCAAGCTCAAGGCCCCTGACCTGAGAAGTTAGTTCTGGCTGGGCCTTCTCTCACGCATGGAGCTGCTTTATGGTCTAGGTTATAATGACTTGTAACATGTTGAAGACCATTAATAAACTTGTAACTCTCCTCAGCAGTACATAGAACATTTGACAGTCTGTTAATTACTTTTTCGGATTGCTCATTGCCCCATTCAATAGCCTCATATTGTAGGGTTTTTTTAAAGCAAAAGATGCATAACGTCGTCTATGAACGACAGCAACAATTTGCATTTACATAGCACCTTTAACATCCCAATTATTTTCCCATTGTAAATGATTACAGCAGTAAACCAAGGACACTTTCACTTTCACATATGGCTAAGTGCTAACAATTTGGAATGCAAATCTTGTCAGTCTAATTCAATCATGGCATTTCTGTGAATGACCATCTGTAATAAATGCGCATATGGAATTTATATTCACAGGAGCGTTATCAAACAATATTTGACACCAAGCCACATAAGGAGATATTAGGATAGGCGACCAAAAGCTTGGTCAAACAGATAGGTTTTAAGGAGCGTTTTAAAGGAGTAGAAAGAGGTAGAGGGACAGAGAGGTTTAGGGACCGAATTCCAGAGTTTTGGGCCTAGGCAGCTGAAGGCACGGCCACCAATGGTGGAGCGAGTAAAATCGGAGATGCGCAAGAATTGGAGGAGGGCAGAGATCTTGGAAGGTTGTAGGGCTGGAGGAGGTTACAGAGATAAGGAGGGGCAAGGCAATGGAGGAATTTGAATTCAAGGATGAGAATTTTAAAATCGAGGCGGGGAGCCAATGTAGGTCAACGAGCACAAGGGCACTTGTTGTTTTATCAGAACTTAAGTGCAACAGATGGAAGTTTGTTTCTCACTTAGTATCTTGTTTTGATATCATTTTCCACTGTTTACTGCTCTTGCAAGTGGAAAAATGCCATATGTGTAGGTCAAGTGACCTATTTGCAATGGCTAAAGTGGTAAATAGTAGTAAATAACTAGTTTTCATTGTGTTTGCAGGGAAACATTTTAGCTGGAAATCATTTACTTGATATTTCCCACTGAAACTTTTAAAATTCTGTCAAAAGTATCTTTTTACCCAACACCTGGTGAGCAGCCCCTTTTTATATCAGGTCTGTCACTGCCTTCAGCCATTTTTCCTTGCAACACTAGAGCTTTTGTTTTGCCACAGAGAGGATGTGAACAATTGGGATGTCTCCTGTAAAGGCTGTTTTATGTTCTGAAATGTTCCAACTGCAGAAATGATATATAACGGGAGAAGCTACAGGGGAAAGGGCTAGTCTCCTGGGGAGTGAAACTACTCTTGGCACACAAGCAGTGCATTAAGTGGGAGTTCATTTTTGTCCATTTTTTTTTGAATACTCACAGGAACACACAACTTTATTCAGTGCAATTTCTGGAAGTTTTAGGTTCATTAGGGTGTACTAAAACATAATGTACAACCAAGCGATCAATGAGAAAGAACCAGCAGGAATGCTAACTAAGCAGCCACTTAACCAGTATAAGCCTAACAGCACTGTGGACAGTGGAGAGAGAAATGGCACAAGGCAATGGTACAGATCAAGATCTGCAGATCAAAGTAGACCACATGAGGGCTCACTATAGAGGAGAGGGGTAAGCCAGCAATATCCAGAGTGTAAAATGGGTGGCCGAGGCATTATAAACACTCCAGGTTTTGTATACTTTCAATGTGCAAGTGTAAAGCACTGACTGTTGCATTGTAACATGTGCCATGTGTTGTATATGTAGCAACTACATGCCCAACTTTAGAACTTATCCAAAGTCCTTTTCTTCTTGATACTGATATGCCACAACCCCAGGAACAGCAAACCCCCAAATTAGTGATGGATGATTTTCTTTGCTAATATATTCCAGTGCCCCTTTATTAGTGCAATGGAACTGTAGTTTGCAAAAATGGATAGATCCTTTTTCTAAGTGTAACTGATAAGGCAGCCAGTCTGATAGGTTCTGGCAAAGTACAACCAGGATGTGATTTATTAAAACAGCTTAAAGAATGGGAGAAATTCTGCCGTTGATCCCGAGGCCTTCCCAGACATTAAATCATCTGCTGCCTGTTTATACTCCTTTGCTGTAAAAGTTACATCTAACTGTTCTCTCTGGTTCTTCTTTAATCATGGAAATGAAGACTGCTGGATGAATTGTTCAATATCCTTGTGCCCATAGGAGCTCTTGGTCTCTGATAGGTTCTTCATGATTGAATTCACTAAGATCACCATTGGGTCATTTGAGATGGTTCCACCAACCAGCTTAATAGTCAAACAAACTTAACACTCTCTCTTTCCTTAAGCCACTGAATTAACTGGTTTTGTTGTCATTCACGTACTTTTACCTCTACCAGAAGAGTAGATTCTACCTTTTCAGTTAGTGGCGCATTTACTTGAATCCAAATATTGTACAAGTACGTAGCCTATAAATAGGTCACTTTTCTAATTTACAAATAGAAAAAAAGAAAGACTTGTATTTATGTAACGCCTTTCACAACCTCAGGACGTCCCAAAGCGCTTTACAGTCAATTCAGTACTTTTGAATTGTAATCACTGTTGTAATGTCAGAAATGCAGCAGCTCATTTGCGCACAGCAAGGTCCCACAAACAGCAATATGATAATGACCAGGTAATCTGTTTTAGTGATGTTGGTTGAGTAATAAATATTGGCCAGGACACCAGGGGGAACTTGTCCTTGAAATAGTGCCATTGGATCTTTTACATCCACCTGAGAGGGTAGATGGGGTCTCAGTTTAATGACTCATCTGAAAGACAGCACCTCTGATAGTGTAGCACTCCCTTATTACTCCACTGGAGTGTCAGCCTAGATTTTGTGCTCGAGCCTCTGGCTTGGGACTTGAACCCATGACTTTTACCTGACTCATGGGTGTGAGTACTACCACTGTGCCACAGCCAATATTGTAATTTTACCTTATGGTCAGAATTAAACCTAATGCAGCCTTAGCTCTGTCCCAGAGAGTCGAAGAAATTCAAGTGGAGGCTGAAATCTCTTATTTCTTCACAATGAAAGGTATAAATTCTTCATGCTGTGTCAAAGATCAATGAATGTGTCATCCCCTGGTTTTCCCTCCAGGAGTTTTAATATACAGAAGCATGATCAGATATCACAATAGCTGTACAGAATAGTATTGGAAAAATTATCTGAAGAGAGACAGAAATCAATATGTAAATAAGAATTATGAAGCTATGATTAAGGAAAGCAGTCTCTGCAGGTGGAGTGACAAGTCCACCAATATCTAACATCTAACAAACACTCTCCTGTGGGAAGAGTATTAAAAAACCCAAAGGAACAAATGTGCATCTTAACACTATTCACTAATTTATCCATAACGGTTGCAATCCTCGTTCACAATAAGCAAGTGATCCTGATACTGGGACAACCAGAAGAAGCTTCATATGTTCTGATGATAGCTCATCGACCTGAAACACTAACTCTGTTTCTCCCTACACAGATGCTGCCTGACCTTCCAGCTTTTTCTGTTTTATTTTAGATTTCCAGCATCTACATTATTTTGCTTTGGTCTAAGCTTCATATGTTGTTGATGTGTAAATATGAAGACTGTGAAGCTACCTCATCCATTTGAAGAAAATGATTGTAGCTTTTCTCTGTAGGTCACTGTGTACCTTGGTAATTATAACATTGAACAGTTCGTATACACACATTGAAATTTTAATCTCTCTTCTTGAATTGTAACTTGCAACGGTTTCATTATCTTGGGTTTTTAACTATCCCTTTAACCCTCCTTCAGAACAAAATGTTTCTCTTTACAAATATAACGCATCTCCAATAACATTACGCAGGGTGGGTCAAAGAATGAGCTGTTTTATAACAACAGTGGTTGTTATCAACAAAGGGTGATGAGAAAGTGTGACAGGGAAAGTGTTACAGAAAGTATGTGTGACACTCAAAGGAAGAGTACGCTCTGTGCAAGACTTTTAATATATTACTAGCAGATCTCCTGTGACGGTGCTCACAGTGAGTTGGAGGATACTCTGTATTGACATCCTGGGCCCGATTTTACCAGGGGTGCGGGATCTCGGCGGGTAGGCCAGCAGGCGCGTTAAAAATGCGCCCGGTGAAATTAGCGGGTTGCCCGCGCGATCGTAGCAGGCAACACACTAATTGGATCCACTTACCTGCTCCTCCGGGTTCCCCGATGCTGATCTGCGTTTCGGGCGGCCTGCGCATGCGCAGTAAGATCTGTCAGCTTGAGGCGCTCTATTTAAAGGGGCAGTCCTCCACTGACAGATGCTGCCACAAACAGCAAAAATTACAGCATGGAGCAGCCCAGGTGGAAGGCTGCTCCCAGTTTAATGATGCCTCACCCCAGGTATCATTAGATGGGGTGAGGAGGAGGGGGAGGACAGAGATCTTCCCCCCGGCGGGCGGGAGGAAGCGGCCCACCTCTGCCACCAAGAAGGCCTGGCTCGAGGTGGCAGAGGGGGTCACCTGTGCCACCAACATATCGCCCACCTGCATACAGTGCAGGAGGCGCTCCAATGACCTCAGTAGGTCAGCCACAGTGAGAACACGTAGTCTTTTCCCTACACTCCATCTGCCACATCACTGCCCCCACCCCACATCTCCTTCGGCACTGCCAACACTACTCTGTCACATTACCCCTCATACCCACTCAAACCTCATCCTCAACTTACCTCCACCTACTCACCTCGCCAGTACTCACCCCGCCACTACCACGCAACCCAATCCTCATACAATCAAATGGCTCTATCCCATACTCACCCTCTCGTGCATCTCTCTCACGGCCAGCCTCACTCAACCTGCCACCACCTGTGCTGCAGCCACAGGGCATGCATCACATATGTGCAGTAGGCAGCATAAGGCAAACGTGTCGTGAGCATGAAGGGGATGCACAAGGGTGTTTGAGGGATTGTTATGGTTCTTACTTCTATTGAATAAAAGAACAACTCACATCACACATTATATTGGCACCACTACTGCCATGTCTTCGCGAATCCTGTCCGGTTTGTGCAATAATGGCCGCTCCTGGGTATCCCTATGAGGACCCACCACTGATGCCACCCAGTGTGTCACTGCAGAGTGGGTGTAGGTGTATTTGCAGGGCTCTTCTGCGCAGACGACTGAGAGACATCGGGGATGTCCCTGGTTGCAGCCTGGAAGGCTGTGGAGCAGAAGTTCGGGAGGGCAGTGGTGACTTTGACAGCGACAGGTAGGAAGATGGTGCATGGGCCAGCCAGGAGCAGCTCGGCATGAAAGAGGCTGCAGATGTCCACGGCTACATGTCGAGTGACTCTGAGCCTCCGTGTGCACTGCTGCTCAGAGAGGTCCAGGAGGCTGAGCCTCGGTCTGTGGACCCTGTGGCGAGGGTAGTGCCCTCTGCGATGCATCTCTCTCTGCCGTAGCCCTCCCTCCTGCTGTACAGGTGGATGTGTCACAGCACTCTGTTGTGGAGCTCCACGTGTCAGAGGTGGACGGCGTGGATGGCGAGGCTGGTGAGGCTGGTGATGCCGTTCGCCCTCCGAGGAGGTCATGACTGCAGCTACGGCGGCCCCCATCCGCAAGATGTACATCTGAGGGGGTCCGCAAGGTAAGTACATGTCTCCGGACCCCGGGGTAAGTGTGCAGGTTGGTGACTTCGACCATCAGGAGGAGGGTGGTGGAGGCCAAACTTTGTCCCAAGTGACAGAGCGGCCTCCTGCAATGGCTGAGGGTCTCCCTCCCCCCCCCCCCCACCTGTCAAATTGACCTTTGCAGCTGCCACAGGCTGACGGCTGCAACACGTCCATTTCAACTGGGACTGTTTCCCCCAGTATGTGAAACAGTCCCATGTTTATCCAAAATCACACACAGTCCCTTAATCAGGTCAGTTAATGACCTGAACAACCAAAGTAAATACACTCAAGTGGCATCCCGTTGGCTTTAATTGCCTGCGGGATTCCCACCAGCGGGGGCTGCGCACGCACCCCCGCACGTCAGCGCGGAACCCGGACATGGGCGGGATCGAGGCGCGATCCGGTCCCGCTCCGGGATTTCGGGATTTTCGGGCCCCCCCGCCGAGAACGCACCCGGTAGCGGGTGCTAAAATCGGGCCCCCTGTGTCTATGTAAATGGTTCCCCCATGTCAGATTTTGTTGTGCCATCCACAACTATATGATAGTTAAGTTTAAAAAAAAATAAAAGCCTGTTAACGAACACCGAGGTGAAACCAGGCTCTTAGTTTGCTAAGACACTTAAACAGTTAATACTAAATATTTGTACAGTAAAATAACTAATTTTTTGTAAAGAATTCAGTGCTGGCAATCCAGCACTAAGACAGATGAGATTTGGAGAAGAGCTCTAATGAAGAGGGAGGGGTGTTGATAAGAAGGGCGGAGGGATTGGTGGTTGGGCTTAAGACATCAATTTCTGTGAGATTAAAAGCCATACATTGATGAGGTCCAATGTCTGGATAATTGAGGTTGCATTGGAACAAGGGCCACAGTTCAGGAAAGCAGCAGAGCCTCTTAAGATTATGGTTGTTTATAGATTGTTTTATTGAATTATTCAGAAACTAAGAGACATGAAAAGAAACACAATTGGTCCAAAACCAAGGCCTGAGAATGACTAACAACTTCCCATTCTGATGGGAACAGCACAGGTAGAAATGCTATGACAGTAGACACTCTATGAGGAGGGGACATCAATTTAAAAAGACTTGAAATGTATGTACTAAATAATATTCTACCTCTATCTTTAATTGTGGTCAGGATATATGAGAAACTCTCAAGGTGGCTGTATCGCACAGAAATTACTTTTAGTGGCAAAGAATTGGTTTTGCCCCAGAAACGACCAGGAATATTTAAATATGTAGAAGTTGTGACAGCACCAAGCTTCTGTCACTTAAGTGAACATCTTTCTGTCACTAAAGATGGAGCAGTAGAAAATGACCACAGTTTATAAAGTTCCAAAGCTGTTTATAAAAAATGGAATTTGCAAACATGAAACAGTATCAAGCTAATAATTCTCAACAGGTAATATGGCTGACTCATGTCTTTATTTTTATACCATGTATATTTTCATCTGGGACAGTGAATGCCTAAGAGATTAAGGAAATTAAATCTATTCTCATTGGGAATTGAATATTGAAGGGGAACATAATCCAAGATTTTGAAATGATGGGAATTATTAAGGTGAATGAGCACAGGCATTTAATGTAAAAATAGGATTTGGGGACTAGAGACAAGGCACAAGTCAGGAGTGTGATGGAATACTCTCCACTTGCCTGGATGAGTGCAGCTCCAACAACACTCAAGAAGCTCAACACCATCCAGGACAAAGCAGCCCGTTGATTGGCACCTCATCCGCCACCCTAAACATTCACTCCCTTCACCACAGGTACACAGTGGCTGCAGTGTGTACCATCTACAGGATGCACTGCAGCAACTCGCCAAGGCTTCTTCGACAGCACCTCCCAAACCCGCGACATCTACCACCTAGAAGGACAAGGGCAGCAGGCACATGGAAACAACACCCCTTGCACGTACCCCTCCAAGTCACACACCATCCCGACTTGGAAATATATCGCCGTTCCTTCATCGTCACTGGGTCAAAATCCTGGAACTCCCTTCCTAACAGCACTGTGGGAGAACCTTCACCATATGGACTGCAGCGGTTCAAGAAGGCGGCTCACCACCACCTTCTCAAGGGCAATTAGGGATGGGCAATAAATGCTGGCCTTGTCAGCAACGTCCACATCCCATAAACGAATAAAAAAACTTATAAACTAAAGAATGGATAACTATTTTGTTGATATGGTCACTGTTCCCTCTCCTGAGGCATTGTTCCCCCCACTTTTAAAACTGCTGTAATCACCCCTCTCCTAAAAAAGTCTACCCTCCACCCCGTCCAATTACCACCACAATTCAAACCCCCTTTTTCTCTCTAAAGTTCCAGAACGTGTTGTTGCCAGAGAACACCAAGACCACCTCTCTCACCACTGTCTGCTTGAATTCCTTCAATCCAATCTCTCTCTTGCCCATAATACTGAGACCAATCTAGTCAAAGGCACCAATATCATTCTGTGCAACCGTGACCATTGTTCATTATCGCTCCTTCCACTCCTCAACCTCTGTGGCCTTCAACGTGATACCACTGTCCTCCACCACCTGTCCTCTGTTGTCCCATCTCCATACCGTTGCCCTCTCATGGTTTCATTCCTACCTGCACCTGGTTAGCCAGTACATATACTGCGATAGATTCCTCTCCTGTGCCCGAATGGACACTTCTGGTGTACCCAAGGTTTGATCCTTGGCCCCCTCCTATTATTCCTCTGTATGTTAGATTTCATATGTACGCTGCTGATACTTAGCTTTACTTCCCTGCTACCAACCTTGATTCCAAGATTGTTGCCATGCTGTTGGACTGCCTGTCTGACATAAAGTGGTGGATGATCCTGAATTTCTTGCAACTCAACAATGGCAAGACCAAAGCCATGCTATTTAGCCCCTGCCAACTCAAGCTCTTGATCCCATCCCCATCCCAATGGTTGCTCAAACATAACCTGATAGGTTCACAATCTCAATGTCTTGGTCTACCCTGACTGAGCTTCAAATCAGTTCATCACCAAGACTGCCTACATTCACCTCCAACCTCATCCCACTGCCACTGAAACCTTCAGCCATGCCTTTGTCACCTCTTGACTTTTTCAATGTCCTCCTTGCTTGTCTTCCAAGGTCCACCTTAAATAAACTTTAACTTAACCAGCACTCCTCAGTCTGCATCCTAGCCCACGTAAAATTCCACTTACCTATCATCCTTGTCCTTGCCAACCTTCATTGGTTCTCTATCCTCAGTTTCAAAACCTTTGTCCTTGTTTTCAAATCCCTCCATGGCCTTGCCATTTTTAGTTTTACAATCTCCTACAGCACCCTCCACTATTCCAATTCTGGTGCGCTTTCCTCCCTTGCTCTGCTCTACCATTGGTGGTAGAAACTTCAGCTATCCTGTTGCCCACTCTGGAACTCTCTCTCTAAACCACTTACTTTTGCTACATCTCTCCCCACCTTCAGAAGCATCCTTCAAAACCTAACGCTTCAACTGCACTTTCGGTCACTTCCCTCAACCTCGCTACTGCTTATGCTCGGGTCTGACCCCCAATTGTGAAGCACCTTGGAGTATTTTGTTAGACTATAGCTGTTATATAAATGCAAGTTGTTGCGTCAATGTTTAAATGGTAGAAATTACTATTGTTGATGTTATCATATGAAGGCTTAACATACTTGTAACAAATTCCACTCTCCATGATCCTAACTAACATTATACCCATTTATTTTAAGTAAAATCACCGACTCTAATTTCTACCCCATTGTTGTAACTCCTGGTGCCTAATCTAGAATCATAGAAAGTTACGGCACAGAAGGAGGCCAATCGGCCCATCGTGTTTGTGCCTGCAGAAAAAGAGTTATCCATCTTAATCACAAATTCCGGCCTTTGGTCCGTAGCCCTATAGGTTACGGCACTTCCAGTGCACATCCAAGTCCTTTTTAAATGAGTTGAGGGTTTCTGTCTCTACCACCCTCTCAGGCAGTGAGTTCCAGACCCCCACCTCCCTCTGGTGAAAAAAATTCGCCTCAGCTCCCCTCTAATCCTTCTACCAATGACCTTGTCAAAAGCCTTGCTAAAATCCATGTAGACTACATCAAACGTGCTACCCTCATCGACCCTTCTTGTTACCTCCTGAAGAAATTCAATCAAGTTAGTCAGACATGACCTTGCCTTAACAAATCCATGCTGTCTGTCCTTGATTAATCTGTGCCTTTCTAAATGACGATTAATACTGTCCCTCAGAATTGTTTCCAATAGTTTGCCCACCATCGAAGTAAGACTGATTGGCCTGTGATTACTCGGTCCATCCTTTTCTCCCTTTTTAGATGATATAACATTAGCAGTCCTCCAATCCTTTGGCACCTCGCCTATAGCCAGAGAAGATTTGAAAATGATGGTCAGAGCCTCCTCCATTTCCTCCTTTGCTTCTCTTAACAGCCTGGGATTCATTTCATCTGGGCCTGGTGATTTATCTACTTTCAAAGATGCTAATCCCCTTAATATTTCCTCCTTCACTATGTTTATCCTATCCAATATTTCACACTCCTCCTCCTTAACTACATTGTCTACATCATCCTCCTCTTTTGTGAAGACAGATGCAAAGTATTCATTAAGAATCATACCCACATCTTCCGCCTTCACACATAGGTTACTTTTTTAGTCTCTAATAGGCCCTACTCTTTCCTTAGTTATCCTCTTGCTCTTTATGTATTTATAAAACATCTTTGGGTTTTCCTTGATTTTACTTGTCAGTATTTTTTTCATGCCCTCTCTTTTCTTTCCTAATTTCCTTTTTAATTTCACCCCTGCACTTTCTCTACTCCTCTGGGCTTTCTGCAGTATTGAGCTCTCGGTGTCTGACATAAGCTTCCCTTTTTTGCCTTATCTTACCCTGTATGCTCCTTGACATCCAAGGGGCTCTAGATTTGGCATTCCCACTCTTTTTCTTCATGGGAACATATTTGCTCTGAACCCTCACTATCTCCCCCTTGAATGCCTCCCACTGCTCTGACACTGATTTATTAATGTGACTAATGTTGATTTAGTTTAAGCATTCAAAGGGAAATTGGACAGACTCTTGTTTCAGTAGAGAACAGAGACATTTAGGGTAGGAAGGAGACAAAAATCGTTCAGATCAGATTCTGAACAGACAGCATGAACTTGATGGCTAAATAACCTGTTCTCATTCTGCTTTTCTCTCCTTTCTGACCTTGAACTTGACTCCGCTGGGAATATTCTCACCTCTGAGACAGAAGCCTTACTCCAGGTCTTGAGCACAGGATCTAGGTTAGCTCCAGCGTAGTACTGAGGGAGTGCCGCACTGTTAATAATCATTGTAAATTTCTTTAATGTAACACTCAGAGTAAACATAAAAATATTGTTATCCCGTTATGTTTAATTTTCTGTTTTAAATGTTGCCACAGCCCTCTGAGTAACAGAAGATTACAGTGATATGCAATTAGTGAATGCCTGATAAGTGAATAACCTGTTTAACTGAATGAAGTTTCTGCACAAGTTACAAGATCACAAGATAATTACAGATGAGGAAAGCCATTCGGCTCACCTTAGTATCTATCTACGATGATCTTAAAGTCCCCCCATTGCAGCATCCAATTGGTTCTTAAACGATTCCAGGCTTTTTTGCTCCACTACTGTATCCGGGAATTCATTCCATGTGTGAAGAACTTCCTGATATTAGTCCTAAATTTGCCTTTTCTAGTTTGAACTTCCTGATATTAGTCCTACTCTCGCACAGCCTTTTCTTATGACTCCGCACGTTTTCCAGATTGTTCCAATAATTTGGAAAGATTGTTTAAATGAATTAGAATGTTACCATCTGCAGCCTATTTGAAATAATGGAGGTGTGATTCAGTAACTACATCAACGTCATCAGTGCTAGTTAACTTCAATTCGTCTCCTGACCTACTGCTGGCTTCTGCCTCCCTTAGGAAGAAAATTGCTGTTCACGTTTTAATTTTCTGTTCCTTCCCTCCCTCCCCCTCCCCATCTGTAGAATTTGAGTCATTATCTGGTTAAGACAGCCAGTTGGGTACCTTACCCTAGGACAACTAATTTCCCATCTCTCCTCTTGGGAAGAATCCTGATTCTGCTAGTGACTCTCCGAACGGGACAGCTGAGATTGGAAATGCAGTGGACAGGAACCGTGTCTGTGAATATTGCACCCAAAAATTCAAGGCGCTGCACCTATTCCATTTTTTAAACAGGAAATTCCAACAGTAGAAAAACAATATGAATTAAGAAAGAAAGATATGCATTCTTCCCAAATGGTCATCCTTTATCTCTCACCACAAGTACACAGGTCCTGGCATGTTGTAATACCAGTGGCATTTAACTAGATGGCTGTGTCAGGACAGTACAGGAACTTTTCAGTCTAGCATGCCCCCTACCAGGTGAACAAGTGAACAACATGAATTTAGTTCAAAGACTGCATCTTCATAACACACTTCATTACATCCGGCCTCAAATTGGTGTCAGTTGCACTTAACCCTGGAATAAATGAATTAACTCTTTAATGAAGAAAATACTGCATTTCTCACTTCATCAAATCTTAGTTTTAAAATAACCATGCTCATAACACTTAGCATGTTCGGAAAATCTTCAGTGACAGCTATGCCTGACATAATTATAAAGAAATGGCACACCTGCTATAAATTTGATGCTCTATCCATAGCTTGTAATGTATATGTCATCTGTTGAAAGAATTTATTACAACTCAAGACTAATGATTTTACTTATATTATTAGATTGAAGGGAAGAGCATCCAAACAGTCAAATCAGCTTGATTTTACAATGAGAAAACAAGGCCATATGTTTTATTTACGGATCAATTGAATTGGCCATTCTTGGCTGGACACTGGATAGTCTAAGGTTACATCAGGCCACATAACTCATGTTTCTGCTGAGAGAGTTTTTCACGAGTGTGTGATTTTGTTTCCAAGCCTCTGATGTAAGCCCTCAGCGTTAATCTACACCGTTGGATTATCAATCTGTCCTCTGGTTTCACATCTATTTTATGCAGAGCTATCCTCAGTATGAAGCAACGAATTGATCAGCAATATTTGAAGTGTCACGGTGTTACCTTGGAGACAGTATAGGCTGGAGGCAGGCACCCAGTCCTTCCTTGTGTCAGCTGCACACTTATCAGTTAGAGCAGACAAGGTTCTGGAAGGTGATGGGATCATAGACCCACAAATATGTTCTATCAGAGTAAGAACAGCCCGATTCTGTGAAGTGAGTGTGGGACCCAGCCCATGTTTGAAATCCGGGTCTTCCTATCACCCAGCGGGGCCCAGCAAGCCCTACAGAGACATGCTTGCAAAGTGTGAAACTGGCTCACAGAGTTCGGTCTCCTGAATTAGGATTCTAGAACAAGCACAAAAGTAAAATCATCTATCGATGTGAAGAAATGCATGCATTATGTTGTACTCATTAAGATGAGTAATGAATACTGGAGAATGGAACATTTTTCCACTTTGGATGCACAGTGTTAGTGTCGAGCACTCCCAGGTCAGTTATTAGCATGATCCTGATTCAGAGTAATGCTCCCTCTACTCTGCCCCAATAAAGTACCTTAAACTCAGACTCCTGCAAGAGTAAGTTACTTTTCCATTGCTCACAATAACCTCTGGGTCAGAGATATCTAGTTTAGTGTCGATTTATGATGTGTAGAGACTGTTTATTCTCATTTCACTTAGTGCCTTTTACAGAGAGGAGACTTTCAGCCAATCAATCTGGTCTGGATTGAAATCCAGATGACAAGGTGAAAAGACAATGTGCAAACCCACTACAGCATCCAATTCCCCAGTGTGTGCATGCATTTAATATTACTGGAGTTTATTTTGCTAACTGCCCCACAATTTGATGCAGTATGAATTGGCTTAAATTCATTCCAGCTGACACTTGCATCAAATCAAAACAAAGCAGCTCGAGTACCAGACTGAAGATCAGGAGTGGAATGGAAAGACAAAGGGCAGAATTCTGCAATCACTGTTGGACGTTAGTGCCAATGCAATCCCATTAGTCATTTATGTCAGCGTAAAAATGACATCCCTTTTGATATAGTAAAGCATGTTGCAACATTTATCTGTGTAAGAAACAATTTAACAAAATGTTAAATTTGCTTTTTTTAAAAAATAAGAATATTTTTTTTTTATTTGTTCACGGGATGTGGGCGTCGCTGGCAAGGCCGGCATTTATTGCCCATCCCTAATTGCAGAAAGAAACAAAGCTTGCATTTATATAGGCCTTATCACATCACAGGATACTCTAAAGTGCTTCACAAACATTGAATTACATTTAAGTGCAGTTACTGTTACTACATAGCAGCCATTTTATGCACAGCAGAGTCCCACAAGCAGCAATGAGATGAATGACCAGTTAATTCATTTTCGATAATGTTGGTTAAGGGAAGAATATTAGCCAGGACAACAGGAGAACTCCCTGCTGTTCTTTAAATAATGACATGGGATCTTAATTGTCTACCTGAAGACACAGCTGGAGCCACAGTTGAACAACACATTCACAGGGCAAAGGTTCAAATGTTCTTGAAGTGGAGTTACTGATCTCAGCCACGCTGATGTTTAGAGGAGCACAAGTTCCCCATGGGTAAGGATGGAGTGAAAAATTACCCCTCCATGTCTGCTCTCATGCACTTCATAGTTACCAGGTCAGAACGCCATTGCTTTAGAGCTGGAAACAGATTGGCCATTTCAGATCTCATCTGCAGCTTGTGTATGGTCCAAGGACACTGAGTGCATCAGAGGGAAAATAGAAGGATTTCATATCCTGCTAAAAAAAAGATGCAGCCCAAAAATAAAATTGGTGTTTCCTTTGGTGAAGAATTCTCAAGGATGATCTAGGCCCTTAATAAAGCTTTTTTTTAAATTTAAAAATTGTAGAATACTGAAAATAGATCAGGAAGCAGTATGGGATTGTGTCATTTATTTGGAACAGGACTTGCTCCAGCCATTCAAAGGATGTCTTTCCTGAATGCTAAAGTTTGTCCATTTGTAAGAAACAAATCTAGCTCTTTATTTTATTTAAGAATTGACTTTCTGCAAAGTTGCTCCCAAAATGGTAAATGATTCAATGGCACTTATTACTGTATAAGCCCATTAGGCTGCACAGTGCCGAGAACACAAGGCCCAGTTCTGGGTAAGGTTCATTAATTCTCTCCAGTCAGCAAAACTGTCTCTTTTAATGTAGTCAATCCATCACTTTATCCAGTCATCCTTTTTGTCTTTTGGCACCTGGAGACAGTTGAGGCCTCTGCTGCAAAAATGTTTTTATCAGATTCCGCTGTCCTAGCTTCATTGACAAGTCATCTCAGGGGGTCATCTTAAAGTGTGGCTGACCCATTCTCACACCTCTTCATTTTGGATGTGACACCATCATCACATGAATGCCAGTCCCCATGTACTGAAACTTAAACAGCTTTCTTCAATGTTATTGTCATTTTCTCATGACTTCAAGTTAAGCGAACCTACATCGAGGAATGAGAAATTATGTTAGAAATTGAGGGTTTTTCAGACAATTAAATCCTGCTTAAAAAGGAAATGCAATGATGCACCCAGCACAAAGGTAAAAAGATTTAAAGATTGCTCAGTTGAACATTTTTGAGAAGAGGTACCTTTCTTCCAAACTGGGTTTTGCCTGATAAATAATAAAACCATGGTTTGCTATCATTAAAAAAAAGCCCTCAATGGCTCAGAGAATACCAATCTACGCAGACCACAAAGATCCCTGGTCCTTGGTCAGTGCTGAATTAGATTTACCAGCAGTCAATGTCCCAGAGCCAGTAAAAGAAAAAAAATCAATTGCCTGCTGGGAGGACTGGTTTTAGTGGGTCTTCTGAGTCACCTCAGTTTTCCATTTGGCATGAGACCCATGCTTCTGGGAAGTGGTGGTACTAAGACAGGTCTCATGCAATGGAACAACATCTATCGGTTATACTGTGGAGTGCAGGCAGTGGAAGGAGAGCCACTTGTCTACAATCTACTGCACTCCTAGGCTATGGGTAGTCAGGAAGAATCAACTACAAGGCGGGGGGCGAAGCCCCAATCTGATCACTTGTCTTGTTATTAAATGTTCTAGGGACCTGCAAAGTTTGTGAAGAAACCAATTTACACTTAAAAGTGGTGTACAGATTGCACAATTAGAACAACTCAATTGATGTGAAACTTTGTAAATGGTTTTCTTACTTTTTGCATGATATATTAAAGGATGACTATTTTCATGGAAAAAAGTATCTGGCACAGCTTTTCCAATTAGCTTCCAAAATACGTGATGCAATGACATTGGAACGCACATCAAGGTCACATGCCATGTCACCTGTGCGCAACACAGTCATGACAAAAATGATTCATGGCTCTCCCCCTCCCCTCCAATATATTTGCCATTTTTTCAAGTAGAGAGTGCCCTTGCTATATGTTGGTCTCTATGTCTGTTCCTACTCAGCTGTACTGCAGCTTAAACAGTCACATAATGGTCCACAGTTCCTTCTAATGGCCTATTTATGTAACAGAGCTACTACAAAGAGAAGCTGTACTATAACACTCTTTATTCCTTTTATCAATTTTTTATTCTTCTTCTTTCCCAATGTAAAGTGCCTTGAGACACATTCTAAAGGTGTTATATAAACACAAGTTGTTGATGTTATCCCAGTGTATGGTGTTGAAGAATCCATGCTGTTTCCACCATAGAATGGATTCCACAGCACCAGCAGAAAGAGGCAAATAACTCCACGTGGACAGGACTACACAGGCACTCTAGGTGATTTTATACAAGTGAGAGGGGGTCGTGATCAAATTGTACAGGGCTCTGCTTAGACCACACCTTGAGTACTGTGTCCAGTCTTGATCACCGAGTCACAAGCGAGACATTCAAGCAATAGAGGCAGTGCGGAAAAGAGCCACAAGACTAATCCCCTTTGTTAGCGATCTTTTAATAAGAAAAACTGGAAAGGCTATGCTTCTTCAGCTTGGAAAGAAGGTGCCTGAAAGGCAAACTTAGAGTTATATAGAAGATAGTTAAAAGGTATGAAAAAGTTAAATCCAGAATAATACTTTAAAGTATTCTATGAGAAAGTAAACTAGCAAAAGGCAAATTGTGGGCTGATAAAATTCTTCTTTACACAAGGAGTGGCCGACACATGGAATGAACTCCTGGTTAGGATAGAATCATAGAACATTTACAGCAGAGAAGGAGGCCATTTGGCCCATCGTGTCCGCCCCAGGAAAGGGCCGGAATAGTAACGGCAAAAGCCTTGGAATCATGTAAGAGACAATTTGATGATGCAATGGGGGGGGGGGGGGTCTTTAGGGTTATTCTGGATGGATGAATTAAGATGGAATAATGGCCCCCATAATTATGGTGTGATTTTGTTTTTTCCTTCCCCATTATCTGAGGAAGACCAATGATGGGAAATCTGGATTGCTGGGCTATACAGGCAGGCTGAGCACTCGATTGGCCATTCAGTCAGTATCACCAATGGCATTTACAGTTCCTACATTCAGAGGCAGCAGTCCATCTTCAAGTGGTTCTCAGCTCCTCCAGAAGTAGTGGCGAAGCATCATTTATTTTACAGCATTATTGGTGAGGTCCAGGTAGAAGAATAATGTAGAATGGATGTTGTGATCAAAATCAATGGATGTCATTTCTGCCAAAAATTGACTTATTTATAGTGCATTTTATTGTAAAATGCTTCAATTTACTATTTCTCTAAGGAAAACCTTCTTATATTGAAGTGAAGGTATAATATTTTCATTTCTTGCTTATTTCTAAGAAAGAACTTGTATTTATATAGCACTTCCTATGTCCTCAGGTTGTCTCAAAGCCCTCCACTGCCAATGAATTACTTTTGGGGTATCGGCACTGTTGTCAATCTGCACACAGCAAGGTCCTACAAATAGCAGTGCGATAAATGACCAGCTGGTGGTGTTGGTTGAGTGGTAAATGTTGGCCAGGACACTGGAAGAACTCTTCTGCTGTTTTTCGAGTAGTGCCATGGTATTTTTACGTACACTTGAACAGGCAGACGGGACCTTGGTTTAACATCTCATCCGAAAGAGAGCATCTCCGACAATACAACATTCTCTCATGGAGTATTACTCGCAATTTCAGCCTAGATAATGTTCCCAAGTCTTCGAGTGGGACTTCTGACTCAGCTTCTACTTTTCTGACTTATCAAATTGAAAGCGGCCTTAAGAGGGCTCCACTGAGCAGGTCCATGATTTGAAATGCAAACGCATTAATAGTTCAAATATATCTCATGTTTCGCACCATGCATTTTATTCTCAATTTACACCTGAAGAAGAAAATAGAAAGTGGCTATTAAAGCATAGTCTTATGCTGATTTTCCACATTTATCTCTTTAGTTAGGCCTGAAAGAGTTTATTATTGTAATACTCCAGTCCATCCGTGTGTCACTGAGTCTGTAATTTTAACCGATAACAGTCATAATATATCATCTACAGCAATGAAATCCAGTGAAGTGTTATATTAAAGCCACATTGCCCCACAATGGTTATTTTTTTCAATTAAATTGGGATTGAACAGTATTTGCTTCATAGTTAAACCCCGTGAATAAATCACCATACAAATCCCCTTCATTTCCAATTTATTTTTTCCGCTTCTCTTTATAATTCATGTTTGCCACAGATCGTCCCAGCCTGACAGTCACAGTTTAGTCTAAGTCCAGCAGCATTTCGATGCATCAATGTAAAATGGAAGCTGTTAATATTAAAAAAAACATAGTGGGGGTGAAAGGAATCAGTTCCAGATGGATTTTTTAAAGTGTATTCCAAAGAATATTCCCTAGACCATGTCACCCGTGCTGAAACGGATGTGATTATTCTAACCTCTTAAAAAGAGAGCTGGTTTCCAGATCTTGCTATTTAGATTTTTAATCATCTGCACATGGATGAATCACCTGAAATTGTTGCTTGCTGGTTAAGATTGTAGTTATACTGCACCACTGCGACTGGCCTGAGCCAGAAACTGCAGGGCGAGAAGTGCAACTGGCAAAACCTTAGTTACACCGTGAGCTGCAAATTGTGATCTGCTTGCGAGGGAGAGCTCTGCTCCCCATTGTTTGGGCCGGATTTCCTTCTGGGGGTGGTTTTGCCACTGGATGTGGGCCGGGTGGGACCGCTGCCCACTGCCCCAACCCTGCCATGACCCTAGGTCGGGGGGTCATTGAACAGGCATGGCGGGCTCCTGGCCAGCAGCGTCCCAGGTTATTTTTGTGGGGCCCACAAGAGCACTTCTGCTCCTCCTGACCCAACGGGAATAATTTAAAACTTACCTTTCCAGGGGCCCCTGCAGCTCGATCGCCAGTGAAACTGATCAGAGAGTGCACGGCTCCCTCTGAAAGTGACAGCTGGCTGATCGGCAGCATTCAAAGAATCTTACAGGATAGAAGGAGGCCATTCGGCCCACTGTGTCTGTGCCAGCTCTTTGAAGGAGCTAACAGGGCGGTAAGCTTACCAACCCCATTTTGAAGGCGCAAGTTGAAATCAACTCTAAGCACCTTGAAATCTTGGCTTCATGTCGCATTACAGATATCCTGCACAAAGTGTCAAACCCAAGCACTATGCTAAGGCTGTCCTGGCATGGTTTCACACTGTTTAGCTTCAGTGCATCCTGACATCAGATTAGGGGCATGACTCAGAAGTTATGCTTCCACTTTCCCATCAAGGCACAGCTGAAACCATTTCACACCAATGCAAAAGTGTCGGTATAACTGCACTCTAAAAGTCTAATCTTCAATTAAAGTCCAGATCAAGTGGGAAAAGCAATTAACATCCGACACATAATGAAGTGTTGAAAGGCAAAAGTACAAACGGTCACTTACAGCACTGAGCATCATTTTAACCAGGTTCAGGTCAGCGTGAGGCAGTGGGATTCAATGGGCGGAAGATTGGATAGGGCCTGTTTTTGGGCGGGAGCAGCACGATCCGCTATTATCCCGCGCGCAATGGTCCCTGCACAAGCAGGACGAGATTTTCGTCAGGCCTGAGGACTCACCAGTAATCTGCGTTGGAAATCAGCGTTGAACGAGCATTCCGTGCAATTCACACTTTCCACCAGCAGGGGGAGCTCCAATCTCTTAAAGGCAGGCTGTCTGTTAGAAATCTCTTAAAGGTAGCTGATACCTGTTATTTGCTGAATATAACAGCTTGCTGTCTGCACGGAGTCTCAACGGAGATCAGACATTGCACACGTAAAGCACAGATGCAGGTCCCATCTCTATGTTTACATACTGATGAGTTATGTTAAAACACTGAGTAAAGGTTGTGCACCACTAAATCCCACATCCACAATCTGCATGCCAGACCTCACCAATCTGCCGATCTGAGAGTCCGTACAGCAAAGTTCTCTGCTGATGCACCAGAGGCCTTGGTGCAAGAGGTGGGCAGAAGGAGGGACATCCTATATCCGTGGTGGGGGAGCAAGAGGCCTTCCAGAAATACACCCAAAAGGCAGTGGGAGGCAGTAGGGGATGAAGTCAATGCCAGGCGCCTAGCATTTTGTTTTATTTGTTCATGGGATGTGGGCGTCGCTGGCGAGGCCAGCATTTATTGCCCATCCCTAATTGCCCTTGAGAAGGTGGTGGTGAGCCACCTTCTTGAACCGCTGCACTCCGTGTGGTGAAGGTTCTCCCACAGTGCTGTTAGGTAGGGAGTTCCAGGATTTTGACCCAGTGACGATGAAGGAATGACAATATATTTCCAAGTCAGGATGGTGTGTGACTTGGAGGGGAACGTGCAGGTGGTGTTGTTCCCATGTGCCTGCTGCCCTTGTCCTTCTAGGTGGTAGAGGTCGTGGGTTTGGGAGGTGCTGTCGAAGAAGCCTTGGCGAGTTGCTGCAGTGCATCCTGTAGATGGTACACACTGCAGCCACAGTGCGCCGGTGGTGAAGGGAGTGAATGGTTTGGGTGGTGGATGGGGTGCCAATCAAGTGGGTTGCTTTGTCCTGGATGGTGTCGAGCTTCTTGAGTGTTGTTGGAGCTGCACTCATCCAGGCAAGTGGAGAGTATTCCATCACACTCCTGACTTGTGCCTTGTAGATGGTGGAAAGGCTTTGGGGAGTCAGGAGGTGAGTCACTCGCTGCAGAATACCCAGCCTCTGACCTGCTCTTGCAGCCACAGTATTTATATGGCTGGTCCAGTTAAATTTCTGGTCATCATGAACATGAATGCAGTACAGGAAGAAGTTCAATGCTTTGACATGAGTGGTCAAGGTGAGTGAGGTCAACTGTCAAGTGGCATCTCCTTCCAACTGCACAACGAGCCGCATCCACTCCTCCACGCACTAAACCCCCCAACACCCACCTACCAACAAACTCTTTCCATCAGAACTCAACTCTTCAAATCAGATGCTTCCTCTCACCCTCACACATTGCTACTGTTGCAAGCCGCCGAACCACAATTCACAGGCCACACACACTAGCAGCTATTCATAAATGACAGGCACATTGGCCAGACTCTCGTCCCGCTTTCTTGCAGGAGAAGGTAGCACATATCAGTAGACAGCAAGTGGCAGCAACATTCAGTCCCTCGAGCACGTTCCGCCATTCAATGAGATCATGGTGGAGCTGTGAGCTAATTCCATATTTCCGCCTTAGTCCCATATCCCTTAATATCCTTGGTTCACAGAAATCTATCAATCTCATATTTAGAATTCACAATTGAGCTAGCATCAACTGCCGTTTGCAGAAGAGCTTCCCAAACTTCTCCCAACCTTTTCATGTAGAAGCATTTGCTAACTTCACTCCTGCACATCCTGGCTCTAAATATTAGGCTATGTCCCTGCGTCCTTATATTCAAGTGTAGGAGACCTCCAAAAACAGTTGTAAATGTGTGGGCAGCCAGAAGTAATAATCCAGCCACTAACATGGAAATCCTGCATAGTCCCTTTAAATAGCACTGGTAGGGGGTCCTCCAGGCACTCTAATACACATTCAGATGCTCGGGGTTAAGATTGTGCATTGAGTTGAGCATTAAGTCCCAAAAGCGTGTGTATAATTTTAAATCAGCGTTGTAAACTGATTGAAGCCATTTTCTCCCTACTTTACAAGATTCCAGCGTTCGTTATCTGTGCCTGCGCTAACTCCTATACCAAGATGGCGTCTGGCGCACGTCACGCCGGAAACGTGCGTGCGCATCCAAGACGCCATCTTGGATGTCGGAGAGGCCTTGTAGCGCCGAAACAATGGGCGTTACACGGCCCAATTTAGCGCTCTTTGAGTCCAGATCTAACATTTTTGTACTAGAACAGTTAAAATGAATCAAAACTCTGGGAAGCGATTAATAGCATTTCTCTGGCAACACAGAATAATCTGAAATAGAGGAGACTTTCATCCCTCAATCTGCTTTGATTGAATTCAGGTCGCAAAGGTGAAAGGACAGAGTAAAAATGTTGTTTCATTTTGAAATGATAGTTGGGTGAAGCATAGAAGAGATCAGGGGGTTGAAATGACACTGCGCGATTAGCAGTGAACATGTTATAAAAAGTGCATATGAAATTCCTCTGTTATTTCATAAAAAGCTGCTTATCTATTTAAAATAAACAGGTTAACACCTGCATTATAAAAGTTGATAGAAGAATTTTGTTATCTTAATGTGTTCATTACTAATAATTCAGTCTGATTTCAACCCACCAATACCCAAATAGCACAATGCAAAAAAAAAATTCTGTCACTGGTTCTTTCTGTAAAGGGTTTATGATATAAAAGAGGGGTGTGTTTTCACGCAGCCCTTTTTTATGATCAATATTTAACAACAATATTTTGTGATGGGAGCAGAGGTTAGGGGGCAGAATGGTGAAACTTAGCAACATGTTGAAAAATAAGCATTGTCAATTCAGCCGACTGTTATAAATCTAAACAGCTCACCATCTTGCATATACAGGGATGGGAAACTATAGTTATTAGGAGAGACTTGAGATGCTGGGACTATTTTCACTGGAGCAGAGAAAGCTAAGAAGGGATTTAATAGAGGTTTTTGAAATTACCAAGGTATTTGATCGTGAACAGGGAAAGGCAGTTTCCTCTGGTTGAGGAGTCAGTGGTGAGGGATCATCAATTTAACACCGTCACTATAAGAGTGAGCAGACAGGTTAGGGGAAATTTCTCTGCACAGAGAGTTGTTGGAGAATGAAATGCTTTGCTACAGGGAGTGGTTGAAACAGGGACCATTGCATCTTTTAAAGGAAAATTGAATAAATATTTGAAGCAGAAGATACAGAGCTACAAGGAGAGAGTGAATCAGTGGAATTAGTTTTGGATTGCTATAGCAAATAGCTGGCACGTTGCACCGAATGGCTTCCTTCTGCACTGTAAATTTCTATAGTTCTATAGTATCATACATCATGCATTACAATCCATTAATCCTATGAGCTATAACAGTCTTGGAGCACGAATACTTTCTCATGATGTATGACCTTGTCAGAATCCCTTGTCTGTTTTGTACATACTTGCAGCCAATAATCTTTTAATATAAATGAACATACATAATAATAGTACATTTATCCCATGGATCATTTGAACTGTTTGCACCACTATTGAAACAAGTACGGCTACTTTTAATGGTCTTTAGGATATCATGTTGCAAGACAGGTTTAGTGGGTGTACAATACAATGTGATGCCAGTGATGGTGAGGGATTACATTAGAAATTTTGGATGACTATGACAGCTTTCAAGAGGCCTGTTTAAGCAGGGTAGGCCCCACAATCCCAGAGGCACCCATCTAAAATAACACGGGAATTTGGGCAAGAGACCTAAGTTAAGGGACTGTTCACTTTAAGTGAGGCCTTTGTATGCCAATAGCACAGCCTCAATTGCGCCCACAAAATCACTGCTTGATAAACCAGGTACATCCCCCACAAATTAGGCACGTGTGACCATGGGCCCAATTTCCCAATCACCCCACTTACTGCCTCAAAAGCTCTGTGCAGTAAGCGGAGCCTCAAAAAAATCAACCTGGAACAACACTACATAGTGGGATGGTCAGAGGGTTTTTAGCTTCTTTCCCTGAACATGTCTTTTCTTTGGCCAGAAAAACACACAAATCAAAATGAAGCATAGTTGCAGTATCGTGGAAAAAAAAATCACTTTCTTTGACTTGAAGAAAGTAGTGGAACTTTTGCAAGGATCGAAAATGCACTGCCAGAAGTTTCTGCAAAGTAAGACAGAAGATGTAGTCCAGAGAACAGCCAACCTACTAATATCCAAGATGGAGCACTGGGCTCTTCAGCGATTAATCTGCTGTGTAATTTTGCCATGATATTTGTCTTTAGACAAGTTCCAGAGCAGAATCGGTGATCAAGATTATTTTTTAAATGAAGACCTTGTTTTGAAACTGAATTGTCTTTAAAAGGAAAGTGATGGCAAAGCCTCAGTAAAAGTGTATGTAAAATCATCACAATTCATTCCATCCTACATACCTCAGACAGGCTTTGCGTTTAGTTTGACATTGTTTTCATTGTACAATGGGCAGAAAGATCAGACTGTATGTGACAGATGACTTCTTGTATGCATTTATACGGTTAGACAAGTGGAAAAACTAGAGATGATTTTCAATCTGTTGGAGGTTGCCCGAGTTCCCACAACTTCTGAATTATTAACCTTGGCACTGGAAAAGTTACACAGGGAATTTATTACTGAAGAGCCCGGAGTTTATAAGTGAAGTTCAGGGATGCATAGTAAAATACAATATATGGTTACAGATCACTAAACTCTTACAATACGAATCTTCAATTATTTGCAAACATAACCTTACAGCACATCCCTGAAGTACATTTACTAATTGTAGACTCTTCACTGAAAGAAAGAATCCCTTTGTCAACATTCATCCTTTTACATGTGAATGCAAAGTAATGTTTCTTTGTTCTCACTGTCAGGGAGCTTCCATGAAAGTGCTTAAAGATGATTTGATGTTGAATTTTCAAAGAGTTCATGCTTTCCTCAAACTTCAGTGAAAGTCCTCATTTATGTGGTTTCCTTGTATGATGAGATTTTTTGGACATTTCCCCCTTCCCTTGCCTCCCCAACTTCTAAGAACATTAACTTTGCTAAAACAGATATTTTCTAAATTAACTTTCACATGCTTTTAATTATTTTTTTTTCTATATCTTGAGCTTCTGTAGTTACTTTTAAGCTGACTCTTATATATTGTAAATAAAGCTTTAAGTGAGGAAAATTATTCACAGTGGAGAGTTAACGCAGCCATTGTGTTTTATTCTTTGATTATCTCCATGGGCACCAGCTGCAGAATTAATATAATCGCTTAAATGACTTGTGCACTATATAAACAGTCTCAGTCTCATCTCTTCCCTCTGAGGGTTATTGTCATTTGCTACCAAATGACACCACAGAGTGATCAAACTGATGTCATTGTTTATTGAGTCTACAAGCAATCAGGAATATTAACCATGTCTATACAAAATTACAGCTGTCCCTCTTCCCACTTGACAATACGTCACAAAGGGAGCCCATATCTCCTAATACTTATCCCATGCCAACCTCAAGTTATACACAATTTTCTCAGTGGTAGTTCCCTGAAGCTCGTTTGTCTACAGCTGTTTAGTGGGGAGGTCTGGAGCATTACAAAACACATCTCCATCCTTCATCCCTTGATGGTCGAGAAGATTCTTATTGTCCCAGGATCATACCAACTTAATAGGAAATCCCAAGCTTCAGGTTGCTGCCTTAGTGGAGAACTGACATCTTAGGATCTCCTGAGATTCCTGCTGTACATCCTGCTTAAAGGGACAAACTTCGGACTCTTGCAAAGAAAGTGATTCCCCACTCACAGCCCCTTCAACAGCGAGAAAGACAGCGGGGAACATTAGGCATGTTGGGAGAGTTTCAATGTCAAACGTTAAACGTATTCTTGTTAAACGTATTTGAAGATTCCACTTTTGAAACTATTAAAGGCATGATTTAATGTAAAAATCCTCACAATCATGGACTGTAACTGTCACTTTTATATAGAAGATTGGCACTTCTGCAAAATATATGCAGTGAAATGTATGATAAAGCGAGCTTATAAATCAAATAGGATAACAAAATGAAATGATACATTAAATAAGAGGAGTCAAGAGGAAGATGGAGAGTAAAATTTAACAAAGGTTGGGAACTTCCTCAGAGCTGCTCCTGCTCCATCACTATAACTTCGCTGGAAGTGCGGCTGAAACCAAGTTTATTTGTATAAACAGGGCTTCCAGCGCGATTCTGTCAAAGTTACGGTGGTGGAGTGAGAGCAACTCTGAGCAAATTCCCAGCCCAAATATTTTAAGTGCTTTCAGATGCAAGGCAAATAAAATATTGGGATGTATAAGTAGTTCCATTGAATGCACTGATGCTAATGAAGCAAAAGTGAGACCACAGATGTGGTGTCTGTACAGTTATTTTATCCCCTCTCAATTCATCATGGGGGTAGTTTTATTGGAAAAATGCTGTACAATAATTTTGGGTGCGAATGGAGAACTTGAAAAATAAAGGGAACGGACGTATTTGGTTTTAATATGTGACAACTGTAGCTCACGCTGACAATTAATTGTGTAGCGTTAGCTTGGCTTGATTGGTAGCACTCTCATCCCATAATATTATGAGCAATCAGCTTAATTTATGTAGTGTGGATGAGCTCCTGACCCATATTGGACCTGGCATTGGGAGCTCACCAATGGTAGAGTAGGAAATCGTTGCTGACAAGGAATGATGGGTAAATTTAAAGGGATGGTGCCACTTAAAGGGATTTGGGGAGAAAACTGTGTGGTAGCAACTGCAAAGCCTGCTTGGTATTTTTAATGTATACCTCAGCCTTTTCAAAGATTCTTTGAGTAGCAAAATGCCTGGCAAAATAGCAATGCCAGCACAATAAATGCGGAGGCAGGAAATTGAGTCTATGGCCAAGTGCTGGAGTAGTGCAATACTCCAACCTCCTGGCTGATGGCTGGCAAAATGGAAGTGGTAGCAAGGCAAGTGGCTCTGCTTCCCACTCCAGGGCACACTCTCCGTGGGACAGCATGTGTAACTATTTTTGCATGGTCACTGTCGGGTAAGTCTATCTCTACCCCTAAATGTGGATTGGAAGCTACCAGCAGGTGAACACAATCTGCCTCTGGTGCAGCCTGATGTGCCACATTGCTGCTCCACCTCTTCCTCCAGAAAATATAAGGATAGGCGATTCCTATTGGGAAACTTATTGGCCTGTATTGTGGACATATTTTTTAAAATGGCAGTGCCAAACACTTGGCATGAAGCTGCCTGACCAAATAAGTGGAAACAGGAATGATACAATAAAAAGCAAGATAAAGGGTTCATAAATCATCTCAAAAGGTTTGTCATACGATAGGGCTGATTAAATATACTTCCATAATCAGCACACACTAACAGCCCCTGGCACCTGCTTTATATGGGTGGGTAGATGGCTGAGTGCTGCCCTGGCATAAACACTAAGAAAATGCATGGATGTCTAAATAGGGTAGTTGGGGATTAAACAAACAGCAAACTGAAGGGTACGACAGGTACCAGTACAAATCCTGACCAGAAAATTGGATCTGACATAACAGCCCATTTTCCCAAAGTGGTTACACCTCTGAAGGATTATGTGTATAACTTATCCCGTTTTCTGGAGGTGTAGTGAGTGAAGAAACCGTATACAATCATATATTTGTAATAAGGATGTGAACTCCATTTAAATGTATGGTTACCTGACCAAAAACTACCCAGTAAGCCTTGTGGATAGACAATGGAACTATTGCAGCTAACAAAGAGAAAAGCTTGTCCTTGAAAGCTTTAGCAGATGATTGTATCTCATAGTCCTCTTTGTGACAAGTGGCTAGGAACCACAAAGACCTATTCAATTCATAGACTCTTCAATAAGAAAGCTATGGAACTCCTGAGTGTTCTTGATTATGTCTCTTACATTTAATCACTGCTGTTGATTGAATTTGCTCACACTGAATCCCGTGGGTATGTGCTGGACCTTGAGACAAGAGTGGAACATCAAGTTGAGACTTGGTCAAAACTATACTTGCAAGGAACCCAGGGGGGTGAGATGGCCGGTACGGCATGACCCACCAAGGGTGGACAAACAGGAAGACATCACGTAAAGGACAGATGGATATCAGTCCGGTCATATGACTGACCCAGGGGATATAAAGGACAGTGAGACTAAGCAGCTGCACTGCAGTCAGGTGGGTTGATTCCCCACACAAAGATCCACAAGAGCTCAACCAAACTAATCAATCATTTGGACTTGTACCAAGGAAGTGTATGTATTGTTTGCTTACTGTTGACTAATCAAGTAAAATAGTTGAACTAAGACTACCTGTTGTTGTGTCTTTCTTACGGGTCAACCCTTAAGCTTCTCAGTTGAAGAAGCAGAATCCTACACCTCATTAATCCCGGCTGTACACAGTTTTCCCATAGGAACTGCATACATTTTATCATTGAACTATTAATGCTCCACATTAAGATCAACTCATCGGATCCAGGCCCAAGACTTTACACTGTGCTGCCGAATGGTGGGCAGAATGCACATATCTGGCAGGATCGAGCACAGTGCCATCTCTGGATAGCACTCTTAAAGCTGGATGAAAGAGCCGGGAACAGATCAGTCACTGTGCCATTATTAACAATGCTGGCCCGTCAATACTGCCACAGCATTCAAACTGGAGTCTGATAATATGCAGATACACAGTAGCATGGTGACATTGCATAACATTATGCAATTTAGGCTGGGTGTAGCTGGCAGAGCAGGTTGGCTCGCTAATTAATCTGTTTACCACATTGGTGAGAAACAAGCAACCTTTCTCCTCACAGCTCTTGTGTTGTGACCCAGAGCTCCTTTGAGAATTGAGTGCCAGCCCGCAGATGTGGTGAAGCCAACATCCAATTTTTCTGAGGCTATTGTGCCTCCAAATTCAGAGTGGGACAGAATGTGATCCTTTGAAGCATGTTTCAAGTGATGGGCCTGATAAGGCTGGCAAATCATTTATTTGCAGAATTTGAAATAGTGCATAGATTTGAAACACAAATATTGTTACAATTTGTCATATTCTTTAAAAAGTGTTTATTTATTCCTGTTAATTTTGCAGTTTTTAAAAGGAGTAAATAGAATTACTTCATAATTTGAAAGAATGTAATGGCATTATTTATTTTACAAAGTTAATAGAAGCAAGATTATATGGTTATGTAAGCATATTTTTGAAGTACCAATTTTTATACAGCAGTGAAATTTTAAATGGTTATCTATTTTTATCACTTCCATATCCAGTGTCTACTATTCATCTCAAACCAGTTCCCATTCCATATACAAATTTAACAGGTCCATCATGTTGCCCATTAGTTCTGCTTGGTGTAGATCCTTCTGTTTCTGGAATCTTCTGTCACAGATTAACCTATGGTTTCTGCTATCATTATTAAATTCGTATGGTAGGTGACTTGGCATTTGCCAAATGCAACATTTAAATTATTTTTTCCATAGAACCATTTTAATTGTAAACTTTTCTTCAGTGTCCACCCAGGACACAGGGCTGATATAATGCAATCCAAATAGGTTAGCAGTTTTACATGTCGGATTAAGCAACAGTGTTGGAGAAAGTCAATAGTAATACTTTGTAATACACATTGCAGTAAATAAGTAAAAGCACTTATTTGTTTATTTCTAATGGGTATTAAAAAAAGTCAAATGTATTGACTTAAGCCTATCTGTGATAGTAAAACCTAGCCAATAGGTAATTCACAGTATTGGAGTTATATACCTTTTACATGACTGGAATATGCGACAGTAATTTAAGGGGAAGCTAGATAACCACAAGGGAGCAAGGAATAGAAGGTTATGCTGATATGGTTAGATGAAGAGGGGTGGGAGGAGACTTGTGTGGAGCATAAACACTGGCATAGACCAGCTGGGCCGAATGGCCTCTTTCTGTGCTATAAATTCTATGTAATATGTAGTACTTATTGGATCTGACCCTAATAATTATATTTATAAAAATTATTAAGCCAATCTTGCCAAAATAGGATAAATTCGGAATCTTTTAAAAAAGACCGCGGTGCTATAATTCAAATCACATTTTAATGGTTGAGCAAACTGTCCAATCATATAATTGGCTCTTTGGATTTATTAAAACATTTAATTGACTGTTAGAGGCCTGGGAGCAGCATTCCATGCAGATGTCAGTGTTCATGCGTAAAAGCCCTTCCTGCCCCAGAGCACAGTGATATAAACAGGCAGAGTAAGTAGAGAACTGACTTTCCTCGCTGGGGTCTCCACTGGAGGTGCACTGCACCTGTAAGGGGAGAGGTGTCCACAATTTTTCTGGCTCAGGTTATCAGCTGCACTCCCAGCATAGGCCCAACCTCCTGGCAGGGCCTTGTGCTTAGATCAGCAGCCAGAAGGCTCGGAGGTCCACAGATCATCTTATGCTGCGGGGGGGGTTGACTTTAAAAACCTAAAGTACCCTTTTCTCTTCAGGTTGCCTCAGGGTCCCCCATAGACCCTCCAATCCAAATTTTTTAAAAAATTTCAAAATATACTTTATTTCATAGAATTTAAAAGGTACACACAGTTCAGTGTAAATATCATAGTTTCAAACCAGTACAATTCAAACCAAAACTCTACAGATCATACACAAAGCGATCTCATTATTACAATTTAAACACAGTCTTATGACTCATGGTGTACAATACAAGGTGGGGTGGCCTTACACAGTGGCCTTTCTCCATAGAGCCTTTGTGTAGGCCGCACCTCACCTCCATGCGTCCTGCAGCACGTACTCCTGGACCTTGGAGTGTGCCAGTCGGCAACACTTGGTCGTGGACAACTCCTTCAGCTGGAAGACCAGCAGGTTTTGGGCGGACCAAAGGGCCTCTTTCACCGAGTTGATGGTCTTCCAGCAGCAGGTGATATCTGTCTCAGCGTGCGTCCAGAGGGACAGTCCGTCAATCACAGCACCTTGTGTTACCAAACTGTTTGGGATGAACCGGAACAGATACCGATGCATGTCTCTTCACGTCCTTTGCGCAAAGGAGCAGCCCATCAGGAGGTGGAAGACTGTCTCCTCCCCGCCACAGCCTCGAGGGCAGCTCGCGGTGGCGCTGAGGTTCCGTGCGTGTTGGAAGGACCGCACTGGGAGGGCCTTTCTCACCACCATCCAGGCTACATCCTGGTGCCTGTTGGTCAGTTCTGGCAACAAGACGTTCTGCCTAATGGCATCGACCATTTGGTCGGGGATGAAACCGATCGAGTCCACCCTTTCTGTTCCTTGCAGGACTCTCAGAACGTTTCATGTCGACCACTGTCTGATGGCCTTGTGGTTGTAGGGGTTCCTCCTCAGGAACCTCTCCACCTGGGACTGGTGGGGGGGCTGGTCCAGCTGGATGGGATGTCCTTCACCTTCTCAGCCAGCGTGGCCAGACCCAGCCTTCTCAGTGTGTTGGACAGGTAGAAACTCAGCACATAGTGACACTTGGTGTTTGCATACTGGGGCTCTACACACATCCTGAGGCAGCCACACACAAAAATGGCCATCAGGATCAGAGCAGCATTGGGAATGTTCTTCCCCCCCTTTGTCTGGGGTCTTGTACATGGTGGTCCTGTGGACGCATTCTACCTTGTACCTCCAGACAAAGTGGAAGATAGCTCCAGTGACTGTGATGGTGGAGTTGTGGGGAATGGGCCAGACCCTGGCCACGTAGAGCAACGCTGCAAGTACCTCACACCTTATCACCAGGTTCCTACCGGTTATAGAGAGGGATCGCTGACAAAGGCCGTCCAGTCCTTCGAGAAGATTAGAACTCCCGGAAGCGACGGCTTACCGGTCAGAACAGGCTTTAGCCTGTTGACGATGACCTAAGACAGAATCTTATAATCGACATTCAGCAAGGAAATGGGTCGCCAATTTTTGATTTCTTTCATCTCCCCCTTCCACTTGTCCTCATGGACTCTGACATGTTACCTGCCAGAAGCATACTCCCGTACACTTCCAGTAGGTCTGGGCCTATCCAGTCTCACAGAGCCGAGTACAACTTGACCGGTAAGCCATCGCTTCCGGGAGTTCTATTCTTCTCGAAGGACTGGACGGCCTTTGTCAGCTGAACGTGAGACTGTTGACCCCGGAGGACATGGAGGAACTAAAGAGGGATTAGGTTGCGACCGTTGACTCCAGAAAAGCATGCAGAATCTGCTCCAGCTGCAGTCGATGGGGGTCGATGTCAGGGAGGAACTCTGAGAAGTGAAGGGCCAGCAAGCCTCCAAGGCCTCAAAGATCATCTTCCGCTCCAGAGTTCGCACCGTGAGGCAAGGCAAGAAGTGCTCATGCTCCTTCTTCCAGAAGCTGCATCGAGAGACCTATGTGATCAGCAGCCTGAAAGAGGAGGATGGCTTGCTGACGTCCTTGCAGGCCAACATACTGAGGATCAGCAAATCCTTTTGTGCCGGGCTGTGTGATGCGAAGCCCACAGACAGCACGGCCTCCTAGTCATTCCTGTCCTCTATCACTGAAGTTTTAGAGGACAGCGAGCGGGAGAACATGGATCGGCCACTGACCTTGGACGAGCTGACAAAGGCCGTCCGGTCCTTCGAGAAGATTAGAACTCCCGGAAGCGACGGCTTACCGATCATGTGATGTGGGCATCGCTGGCAAGGTCAGCATTTATTGCCCATCCCTAATTGCCCCTGAGAAGGTGGTGGTGAGCCATCTTCTTGAACCGTTGCAGTCCATGTGGTGAAGGTGCTCCCACAATGCTGTTAGGTAGGGAGTTCCAGGATTTTGGCCCAGCGATGATGAAGGAACGGCGATATATTTCCAAGTCGGGATGGTGTGTGACTTGGAGGGAAGCGTGCAGGTGGTGTTGTTCCCATGTGCCTGCTACCCTTGTTCTTCTAGGTGGTAGAGGTCGCGGGTTTGGGAGGCGCTGTCGAAGAAGTCTTGGTCAGTTGCTGCAGTGCATCTTGTAGATGGTACACACGGCAGCAACTGTACGCTGGTGGTGGAGGGAGTGAATTCATTGGTTGTGAAGCACCTTGGCCAATCTGAGGATCAGAGAGGCATTATAGAAATGAAAGTTGTTTCTTTTTACAAAAAACTCAACATGACCAACAACTGATGTCATATGGCCCGGTACCAGCAGGAGGGTAACCTGATGCAAAGAGATAAAAGTCACATTACTCAGTTCCTCATTTTTATGAGCGGGCACATAAACATTATTGCAGCTGAAATAGTCCACTGTAAAACATTCTTTCTTTTTTTATTGCAGTCGATTAGATATTTATTATGCCTGGCTTGTTCTATTATTTTATTTAGTGTTAGGAAATAAAGGATCACTGGAGATGATTTCTCCTTTGCACTGTATGCAGAGAAAGCATAAATTAATCGCAGAATCATACAGCACAGAAGGAGGCCATTCGACCCATCGTGCTTGTGCTGGTTGTCTGAAAGAGCTACCAATTAGTCCCACTCTCCTGCTCTTTCCCCATAGCCCTGCAAATCTTTCCTTTTTAACTACATATCCAATTTCCTTTTGAAAGTTACTAGTGAATCTGCTTCCACCACCCTTTCAGGCAGTGCAATCCAGATGTGGGAGGATTTCCTCTGGTCAGTTAATTTGTAAACTTATGCGTTTTGAATGCATTTACAAATTTACCAGAAATAGTGGGGAGAGAAAATCTTCCCTCATTTGACTAGAGGAAATCAACCTTACAGGTCCCAGGTTCACTTCTCTGTCTGTATTGAGTTGGCTGACTACAATTGGCCCTAGCACCTCAGGCTAGAAAGGAGTAAAATAAAATGAAACGGGTTTCTGGCTCACAATTATGATCCAGTAGTTAGAGCAGGTTCCTGTGTGAACTTTGGGGGGGACAGGATTGGGCTTGACTGCGATTGCTCCCCCTAGTCAACTGATGGACTTCCAATCCTATCCAGGCTCTCCTTGAAGAACGGGCATTTGGATGAGGTATTAGAGGACTCCTGACCCTCATGCAGCCATATTCACAGAAAGTTGGCACACTTAATGTTAGGATAGTTAACTTTTGCTTCTGATTCCCATGCCTTTAATCACAGTTTCCACAAACATACCACAGAGAATCGTAGAATCTTACAGCACAGAAGGAGGCCATTCGGCCCTTCGGACAGCACATCGATATATGCAAAGACTATTTGCACTATAAAGGGAAGACTAATGAACTGATGTTAATCATTTGGGGCCTTGGACACACTAAAAACAAACACTTGATCAAATTAAACTCAACATTTTGTACAAATTAGATTCCGTCAATCTCAAGGAATGTGCACATTTAAAGGGGGGCAATTTACACTGTGGACCTGATAATTTAACAATCCTCTTTATTAATTTGTTTTTTGTTGCAAGATTGCCTTTTCTGGCACTCCTGCAATAAGCCTTATCTACCCCAGCACTTAGTTCATCTTATGCTCCATTGCTTTCGTGCCTTGAGGCATGACTGGAACTCGTCAGTATGCAATAACACAACTCTTTATAGAAAACATCCACTGGAGCTTTGAGTGTGCACCAAGGTCGAAAACATCACTGAACCACCACAGCAACCTGTGGTGCAAGAAATATTATCGGAGCAACCAACAGCTGGCAGATTTTCACAAAATCATGAAAGCATGCAATGAAGAAAAATATACCTAATTTAGTACAAGTAGTTTGTTAGTGTTGGAGAAAGTTTTGTCTTGTATATTATAATGCATCGTAAAACAGTCACTTTAATAGAAAGAGACAGTGACTAGATGTGTCTCAGCCCTATTGAGCCACATTTAAGTACTGGAAAATTGGGACCTATTGTGCATAGTTTTTGAATATCGGTTGAGTGTGTCGTCACTAACAGATTACCTTTGGCTGGAGGCTTCCAGAAAAAACTAGAACAGGCTTCAGGCACAAAGTTGAAACTAGGTCATGTGCGTCAAGCATAAAACCAAATTTAGATAGCCTTAGGGGTTAAAAATTAAATTCAATGGCATTACCATCGCCGAATCCTCCACAATCAACATCCTGGGGGTCACCATTGACCAGAAACTTAACTGGAATAACCATATAAATACTGTGGCTACAAGAGCAGGTCAGAGGCTGGGTATTCTGCGGCGAGTGACTCACCTCCTGACTCCCCAAAGCCTTTCCACCATCTACAAGGCACAAGTCAGGAGTGTGATGGAATACTCTCCACTTGCCTGGATGAGTGCAGCTCCAACAATACTCAAGAAGCTCGACACCATCCAGGACAAAGCAGCCCGCTTGATTGGCATCCCATCCGCCACCCTAAACATTCACTCCCTTCACCACCGGCGCACTGTGGCTGCAGTGTGTACCATCCACAGGATGCACTGCAGCAACTCACCAAGGCTTCTTCGGACAGCACCTCCCAAACCCGCGACCTCTACCACCTAGAAGGACAAGGACAGCAGGTGCATAGGATCGCCACCTCCAAGTCAAACACCTTCCTGACTTGGACATATATCGGCGTTCCTTCATCATCACTGGGTCAAAATCTTGGAACTCCCCACCTAACAGCACTGTGGGAGCACCTTCACCACACGGACTGCAGCAGTTCAAGAAGAAGGCTCACCACCATCTTCTCAAAGGCAGCTAGGGATGGGCAATAAATGCTGCCTTTGCCAGTGACGCCCATATGCCAAAAATGAATTAATAAAAAACTAAATAGGTTGTTCTCAGACACCGAATGCTAAGAATTGTCATTATTGTGACTATGACAAAGACTAAGGATGCGTGTTGGGAACATTTTAGAACCAGCATAGGCTACAGTCTTTGAGCACTGGATCTGGTAACTGGCAAGACTTGGGAATGGAGGACTGAGATGAACTATCAGTTTAACAGCAGCTATCTCTAGAGCAGCAGGGCAGAAATCAAGACTCAGTTCAGTAAATAGAACTAATTCAATTGTTCCTTCATCCCTCACAGAATGCATATGACCTTTCTGTGGCTCATTTTCATTTCAAGTTATTGTATAACTGTTACTTTCTGCTGTGGTGCAATGTTAATCGACCGCTCTGGCATAAAAGTAGCTTAAGTATACTCTTTACCAAGAGCTTCATTAAATTTAAAGTAGCTTTGGCTAAAGGAAGAGGAGAAACTCTCAAGAAATTCTAATGGGAGAAACAAACATTTTCCTGAAATCTGGAAAGATTCCATGAAACTTTTGTAATAAATAGAAGTGCGATGTGGTTGAGACTGGATGATGAGACCCTCCGATTGCTGCTTTCCAATGAAAGCCCGGTCAGAAGGGATTTATCTGGATTATATTTTGTTGATATGATCCCTGTATATTCTTAAAAGCCAGTTACGAATTTCTGAATACAGGTCTGGGAAGTCTGTGTTGAAAGCCTTGCCCTGCATGGTCTATCTCCCACCTCATGTCCACCAGTTTAGATTCAAAAGGGTACAACTGATTCACTAATGAGCTTAAGCAATGAGAGGTAAAAAATCTAAATATTCTAGTACCATTGTTGAGTTTCTGCCTCTCCACAGTGAAGCAGCCTCCTGCAGTAACAGATATCATTTTAGTACATTCCAGCTTTCTTCTAATGTGCCCTGTAAATCACAGGTTGTTTTATTTTAATGATAATCATCATAATTTGAAAGGAAGACTTCTGACAAGGAGAGGCCTGTATTTCATGGAAATATTTAAACTCATCTTTTTTTGTTAGTATAAACAGCAGTGAACCATAGAAAACAAAATAAACCATGTCTACTGTTACTACCTTGTTAAGATGCATTCCTTCCTCCTGCAGATTTAATTACCATTAAGATCGTAGTAAGCAAATCTCGAGCATAATTCAGCAGCTCACTCTTACTGTGGAATGTGCATTGTGCACTGGCCAGGATTATGGCACTACTTTCTCACAGGACTAGTTTCAACCAACACAAGGTGTACCATATGATCTGCCGATCTTGCCCCTATCCATTCAAATTTTAGTAAAAACAACATCGTTCTCAATCTAAAAATGTGTGAAAATATTATTTTAAAAATCCTCATAACAAAACCAAACCAGAAAAATATTTGAGTCAGATTCAAACCTGCTACTGTAATGATAATTGAATTACATGGAGGAATGTTCAGCGTGAGGCTAGGTAATTGACTGTGTTTGTACATATACAGAAGCACACAGAGTCAGCCAGTAGCAATGAATTGGTATGAACTGGGAATCTCAAGTATAAAGACTGGACCCAACCTCCCTGTCTCCTCCCCTTCCTGTTACCCAGCCATGCCTCTTTTCATTTCTCCCCTCTCGGGTATCTTGCCCCCCACACCCCCCGCCATCCCCCCTCAAATCCCTACCTCAACTCTTCAGTATTCCTCCACCTTCCTACTCTCCTGTTGTCTCCCCAGGCTTGACTCCCTCTTGGAAAATCTGAGTGATATCATTCATTTACATCTTTGTAACAGAATCTAAACTTAAATCTCCTCCTTTAAGATGCTCCTTAAAACCTACCTCTTTGACCAAACTTTTAGTCATCCGTCCTAATATCTCCTTTTCGGTGTAAAAATTTGTATGATTACCCTGCTATGAAGCACCTTGGGACGTTTTACTACATTAAATGCAAGTTGTTGTTGTTTAGTGCAACTTTGTAAGTCCCTCTTCAATTATTGCATCTCCCATAACTCCCAATGTAACAAAATCTGCATAATCATGACGTAAATAATAGATTCCATCTCGATGATATTATTGAATAGAACATAACGGATAATTCTATGATCCCACACTCTCGGGACACTGGGTTGGAGAATTGGGGAGCACAGGGTTGCAGAATCACCCATCTAGTTCCTCCATTTCCTCAAATTTTCTTTATTTAAGCAATTAATATGTTATGGCAGTCGCTTCTAAGGTTATGCAATCAGTTTCATTTGTTTCAGTGCAGTATCACACTGCGATCTGAGTGATATCCCACACTTGTACCCTTGTAACAGAACCTAAGCATAAATCACAGACTTCCTCACTTTACATCTCCCGCTCTATCATTTTAGAGTACGATGTGGAGATGCCGGTGATGGACTGGGGTTGACAATTGTAAACAATTTTACAACACCAAGTTATAGTCCAGCAATTTTATTTTAAATTCACAAGCTTTCGGAGATTTTCTCCTTCCTCAGGCAAATGTTTGCCTGAGGAAGGAGAAAAAACATTTGCCTGAGGAAGGAGAAAATCTCCGAAAGCTTGTGAATTTAAAATAAAATTGCTGGACTATAACTTGGTGTTGTAAAATTGTTTACAATTTTAGAGTACGGCAGTGCTGGTTTGTTAACTTGCCTGATATCCCATATGAACAACCTTCTTCCAGGATTGTGCTTTCACCACTATATCCTTTCATTTCTGATTAGTATTAGACTGAAGAAAAAAGACTCAAACAATTAGGAATGTGCTTCATGATGTGTATTTATTGCTTGTATTTTTAAATGAAGCAAATTTTCACTCTGGGTCAGAGAAGAACAGGGTGTGCAATATTTATTATCATTTTTGCATACCGTTAGCACTCAGGCAGAGAAGTTGCTTCAAAAGTGTATTACTACTAATTTATTATGACAGTCACATGTTTTTAACCTAAACTTGAACTAATCAACATTGCTCAGCATAGTAGCAGCTTACATGGGACCTAAGGGCAAAAGATATCCAATTAGTTCACCGTAGGCTGGCTCTCGGGATTAGAGATGAGAACTTTGTTCAGTCACAACAAATTCCAATCAGCTGATGGAAAAGTCATTTCACCCTCCAGCAGCTGCTACTAACTCATTAAGCGCCAACATATTTGTTCAGATATATTCATGGCTTCATTTTATAACTATATCTTATAAAAGAAAAATCAATATAATTTTTTAAAATCGTAAACCTCAGGAACACAGGGTGAATATTTCAATGCACAAGTTCTATTATCACAAAACACTCTTAATATTTAAAAACCTATACAAAGCAATCCATACTGTTCAAAGTCTATTACTGCTGAATCCTTATAACCCTTTGTTGGGAAATGCTATGCTTGGGTCACATCTATACGGTCAGTGCATGAAGAAGTCCAAATGCACTTGTACTGCATGCAAGTTTTGGGAGTGTGATACCTGTACACCACTCTGTAGGTGTATTGGGCTATCATTTTATATGGAAACTCACAGTGAGAAAATGAGAGGGACTAGTTCCCTGTGTTTACACAATTTAGTTATGTTTTGGTTTTGGCTTTGCGCGATTGTAAACTTGTATCGTGTTTGTCAGGTGTTAAAGTCTAAACTGACTCCTTAGTAAAGTGGAGTGAGAGTCCCTTGACCCCAAATTCAGATTATATTTATACCATAGCTCCAGTGTTGAAGCACTTCACACCAAAGCTACAGTTTAAGGGTAAATGTGACCTAAAACTGGTTCCTTTATCCCAATTTCAGAACCGTAGACCCATATTCTAGCAGATCCACCATACCTGAGGTTCCTGGAACATGGCTAGTTTACACTATGGACTGCAACCAACAGAAGGAGACCTGCGAATTTGCAGTTAACTGCGCTCCTATAGCATGAAAGCTTCTTTATTAGTAATATTTGTACTTCAGCCAATAATTTAATTCATGACTGACTGTAATTAAATAAAAGCAATGCACATATTTAACCATTTTTTTGTACCAAGTTACAAGGTATCAAAGATTATGGGGTGAAATTCAACTTCGCCAGGAACGCAAAACGGGCAGTAGTGGATCTGTAGCTTGTCACACAGCCCGTCTGATTTTCCTTTTCTTCTATTGTTCCTTTATGCAGTTTGTCTAAATAGTCTGATGAGCATTAAAAACACAAATATTTGGCAAAATTATATTTTTCTAATTGAGAAAATTTCAGTGACGGATCCAGCGTTTGTTGAACAGAAAACCAAAGGGTTAGAAAGAAAGTGAGAGAGAAGACAAAACAAACTAGGAAGTAGTGATTAGGTGATCCCAAACTTGGATCATTAAAGCCAGTGGATTGTAGGAACATGGGAAGACATGAAAGCGGTAAGAAGCAGCGTTACACGTTAAAGTGTGTGCTTACATTGAGAATACGCTACAAAAGGAGTGAAGTAGGAAGTGGTTTGATTTATCAGAATGCTCTGTTTAAGTAAAATCATTTGAAGGAGTAGTATTTTTATTGGAAATTTTTAGAAGTATTCTGTAAGATAGCAGCTCCATCTGCTGGATGCCCAATATAACAGTCAAAGAAATAACTGGCCTGGACTTCCCTCTGCATTTGTGCCCATAGATTAACCTGGGTGCAAACAAATTACGTGGCTTAAAAGATCATGGAATATTGGCCGTAAGCGAGTTGCACACGTAACACCAATACGCCCGAGTCTCCTCAATCTTTTATGTCCGTCCATCAAACCCTTCGTCCGCACGAATCTCCATCTACAAAAGTGGCCACACCCCCGACTCTCAAATCGAGTATCCTCCAATTGCGCTTGTCTGGGGGTCTCTACACATTGTGACCAGATTTTGAGGCACAGTCGGAAAGAAAGTTGTTTTTCTGGTGTTTAATTGCAATTTTTTGAGGGTTTTAAAAAAAAATTATTCTCACTCAAGACCTGCTCTGTATTTTTTGTTTTTTTAAATGAATGTTTATGGAATCAGTATAAGTCACATTAATAATTGAAAAACTTCCGCGATTGCAGGTTCCTAAACATGATGTGCCTGATGTACACGAATGATGGTTAAATGAGTTCATATTTAAATTTTCATATTTAGAGAAGAAATATATGGTGTAGGTTTGGCGCTTTCCTTTGGTCTCGATTGTTAAGCTGATTTAAGCCCAATATATGTTAGAACGTATTCTAACGAGATTGGAAGGATACTTGAGGGGATCGGGCAAGAAAGTGGAGTTGAGGTCGAAGATCAGCCATGATCTTATTCAATGGTGGAGCAGGCTCGAGGGGCCATATGGCCTACTCCTGCTCCTATGTTCTTATTGAGCACAACTTGACATCAGCAAAATTGGGTGCATTTACGGGTCTAACTTCCAGGATGTGCCCACAGACGGAACTCTAAGACAGTATGGTTATGCAGAATATAAAATGTACATGAACAGTTTCATTGCAGGCCAACTTCATAGATTTACATCTAACACCAGTGGTTGACAGTCCTTTAAGTAGTCCCAGTTTATACACTGAAAGACTGTGCATTCGGCTAGCATGGGAATTCCATAATGAATTCACCCTGTCTCCACGCTGATTGAGACTTCTGTGGATACTGATCTGTGTAGGCAGCTAACTTTCGGAAGGATTCACCCTCCCCATGCCTTCATAGTCTCAAAATTCTAGCTTTTAATGCCAAAGGTGCAAAAAACAACATGCTTGAGTATTCTATGATCTAAAACTGCTACAGAAAGGCTGTTTGCAAAACAAATATTACATAGAATGTACAGCACAGAAACAGGCCATTCAGCCCGACAGGTTTATGCTGGTGTTTATGCTCCACACAAGCCTCCTCCCTCCCTACTTTATCTAACTCAGTAGCGTATCCTTCTATTCCTTTCTCCCTCATGTGTTTATCTAGCTTCCCCTTAAATGCATCTATGCTAGTCGCCTCAACTACTCCTTGTGGTAGCAAGTTCCACATTCTAACCACTCTCTGGGTAAAGAAGTTTCTCATGAATTCGAGATTGGATTTATTAGTGACTATCTCATATTTATGGCTCCTTGTTCTGGTCTCCCCCGCAAGTGGCAACATCTTCTCTACACCTACCCTATCAAACCCTTTCATAATCTTTTAAGACCTCTTTCAGGTCACCCCTCAGCCTTCTCTTTTCTAGAAAAGAGCCCAGCCCTGCAGGAAGCACCAAATGTAAATTTAGGGCACGAATTACAACTACTTCCCATTTCAGTATTTTAACATAGCTTTGCTGAGAAGACAGGTACTATTTTTTTTAAATGTTCCCATTGGCAGAAGGATCAAGAACCAGAGGACACAAATTTAAAATGATTGGCAAGAGAACCAAAGGCAACGTGAGGAAAAACCTTTTTTTACACACGAGTGGCTATGATCTGGAATGCACTGCCTGAGGGGGTGGTGGAGGCAGATTCAATCATGGCTTTCCAAAGGAAACTGGATAAGTACTTGAAGGAAAAAAAAATGTGCAGGGCTACTAGGAAAGGACGGGGGAGTGGGACTAGACTACCTGGATTGCTTTTGCGATTTCGCCCCTTCTCTCCTGAAAGTACCGTCTCTTGTTGGGTGCTGGCTGCCCTCTGGATGTGTGACAATTTGACTCAGTTGATAGTACTCTTGTCATTGTAGGTTCAAGCCACTTGAACACATAATCTAGACCCACATTCTGGCAGATCCATCAAACATTAAGTTCCTGGAACCTGGCTAGTTTACATTATGGACTGCAGCCAATAGTAGGTGACCTGCAAATCGGCACAACTGCTCTCCTTAATTAATAATATTTGTACCTCAGACAACAATTTAATTCATAAACTGACTGCAATGAAATAAAAGTAATGCACATTTTTAACCTTTTTTTTGTACCAGATGACAAGATATCAAAGATTACGGAGGTGAAATTCAACTTTGGCAAGGACACCACTGTTCTTCAAATGAGACGTTCAATTAAAGCCCAGTCTGCCATTTCTGATGGTTCAGGTGGCTGTTAATAAATCCCATGGCACTATTTGAAAAAGAGTAAGAAATTCTCCTGGTGCCCTGGCCAATGTTCCTCCTTCAAGCCACAGAATCAAAAGCAGATCAACTTAACATTCACCTCACTGGGCCCATACTGTGCAAAAGATGGATGTTACATTTGCCTGCATAACAAATGTGACTGCACTCCAGAGTCATTCATTGCATGTTCTTTGGGATGTTTGAGAAGTGTGATGAGGTACCATACAAATGCAGGTTCCTTCTCTTTCAATGTTCTATGTCCTATTTCCCAGATCAAATCATGCAATATCTTACACAATTTTGTGATTAACTTGGGGTTTTCCTCACGTCATATCTGGCTCTGTTTTAGACTAATTGTTAGAGATTGGTTGCTATGATTAAATTTTAAAATTCTCATTCTTGTTTTCAAATGCCTCCATGGCCTCGCCCCTCCCTATCTCTGTTACCTCCTCCAGCCCTACAACCCTCCGAGATCTCTGCACTCCTCCAATTCTGGCCTCTTGTGCATCCTCGATTTTCTTTGCTCCACCATTGGCATCCGTGCCTTTAGCTGTCGATGTCCTGAGATCTGGAATTCCCTTCCTAAACCTCTCCGCCTCTCTACCTCTCCCTCTTCCTTTAATACACTCCTTAAAACCTACCTCTTTGACCTGTCCTAATATCTCCTTATGTGGCTCAGTGTCAAATTTTGTTTGATCATGCTCCTGTGAAGCACCTTGGGACATTTCACTACGTTAAAGGCACTATATAAATGGTGGTGGTGGTGGTAGTGTTGTTGTTGTTGTTGTATCTTGGTCTTTTTCATTCTATTGTAAACAATTTTGCAACACCAAGTTATAGTCCAGCAATTTTATTTTAAATTCACAAGCTTTCGGAGGCTATCTCCTTCCTCAGGTGAACGATGTGGAAATGAAACCCTCGAAATGAAATCGCATTTATAATTCACAGAACAATGCTTGGTGAGTACGGACAGTTTTTTCAACTGCCCGTTGCCAAGGCAATCAGTGTGCAGACAGACAGGTGTTACCTGCCAGGTCTCACAGAATATACAAATCACCAAAAAAAACAACAAACAAAAAAAAACAGAGATAGAGAGGTAGAAACATAGAAAAGACAGCAACTGACCCGTTATATTAAAAACAGATAACATTTGTTCGCTGGTGGGGTAACGTGTAGCGTGACATGAACCCAAGATCCCGGTTGAGGCCGTCCTCATGGGTGCGGAACTTGGCTATCAATTTCTGCTCGACGATTTTGCGTTGTCGTGTGTCTCGAAGGCCGCCTTGGAGTATGCTTACCCGAAGGTCGGTGGCTGAATGTCCTTGACTGCTGAAGTGTTCCCCGACTGGGAGGGAACCCTCCTGTTTGGCGATTGTTGCGCGGTGTCCGTTCATCCGTTGTCGCAGTGTCTGCATGGTCTCGCCAATGTACCATGCTCTGGGGCATCCTTTCCTGCAACGTATGAGGTAGACAACGTTGGCCGAGTCACAGGAGTATGAACCATGCACCTGGTGGGTGGTGTCCTCTCGTGTGATGGTGGTATCTGTGTCGATGATCTGGCATGTCTTGCAGAGGTTACCGCGGCAGGGTTGTGTGGTGTCGTGGACGCTGTTCTCTTGAAAGCTAGGTAATTTGCTGCGAACGATGGTCTGTTTGAGGTTGGGTGGCTGTTTAAAGGCGAGTAGTGGAGGTGTGGGGATGGCCATAGCGAGGTGTTTGTCCTCATTGATGACATGTTGAAGGCTGCGGAGAACATGGCGTAGTTTCTCCGCTCCGGGGAAGTACTGGACGACAAAGGGTACTCTGTTGGTTGCGTCCCGTGTTAGTCTCCTGAGGAGGTCTATGCGATTTTTTGCTGTGGCCCGTCGGAACTGTCGATCGATGAGTCGAGCGTCATATCCCGTTCTTACTAGGGCGTCTTTCAGCGTCTGTAGGTGTCCATCGCGTTCCTCCTCGTCTGAGCAGACCCTGTGTATTCGCAGGGCCTGTCCATAGGGGATGGCCTCTTTGACGTGGTTAGGGTGGAAGCTGGAAAAGTGGAGCATCGTGAGTCTAGCAATTCCTATGTTCCCATTACTACAACAAATCAAACAACACTTTATGTGTAAATACAGATATAAATACAATTAACCATACAAAAGCAAGATACTCTGCTAAGATACAAAAATCTATTTTGAAATACAAGTGAAATCATTAATTGGGTCAAAGTCTGAATAATGGATACATCAGATTTTCATAACAGGAAAACCATATTATTTAAAATGTAAGACCAACTGCAAATTAAATTGACAAAATCAATCCCATATAAGATCAAAGACCCCTTTGAACATTAAAGTCAAGGAAGCAACCAGTGTAGACTTTGACACACTTGTCATTTGCTGCTAAAATCTTGTTATTGATTATGAGATGTTCTTAGTGTTACTCTATGTTGTGGAGTCTGGCCTATACCTCATAACTGTGCCACTGCAGTTATCAGGGCAAACTTTCATTTTATCTAAGGAACTGAAATTGGTTATGTATGAAAGGATTCTACATTTAGCCTTCTGGATAAAGGGGGAAAAATCATGCTGAATATCACCCAATGATTTTTTTAAACGGTTTTCATCAAGCTGTGTGTAGACCCTCAGTACGTGAAACCAAGTGGCACGACATGCTGAAGTTCTTTCTGCTTCTGGTGTTGAGAAAGAGAAGGCTGGCCATGCCACGAAGGAACACTATTTATTGGGAGTGTACCAAACCATTATTCCTTCATAAAGATGTTTCTGAAAGAAAATGGCTTTAACCACATGTCCAATAGCCAGTGGTCCACACTGAATGACCACGGCCTCCAAAAGAGGGAGCTGTTGGATTTTATTAGAAGACTACCCCGACAGCCTGTCAGTCATTTGGCAGAATAGCTTAATCAGCAGATCTGATAAATGAGCACCAAAATGTCACTTGGCTGGTGGTGAGAGAAACCCTTCCTGTCAGGTCCAGAGTATCTCCAAAATAACACATTTCTTACAAGATGATGTGTTTGTAAAGAGCCTATTGCCCACCTCCTATGATGATGTATATTTGCAAAGAAAATCTGGAGCGGAATTTGATGTGTTTTGTTGAGCTTACCCCCAACGGCTTCATAACACAGGACTTTGTGCTCTATGGTTTGATCCCAGTGACTCACACCAAGGCAAAAGTCAATTTTTGCTGAAAATATGTTAGGGTGAGATGAAATAAGATGGGAGGAGGCTCGTGTGGAGCACAAACACCAGCATTGACTTGCTGGGCCAAATGTGCTGTAAAATTCTATGTTAAAAAAAACCATCAATTTGGTAAAAGTTGTCCTCAGAATATGCTGAAGCTTGGTGAAGCAACCGCAAGGACTAAACAGGGAATGACACTGCCCTGGAGCCTTGTTTCACTGGTTTTATCATTCAATGCAATAAGCAATACAAGCTGTATCCACCTCAGCACGTATACTATACTTCTGTGCATCGTAGAATTTGACGTAAATGCAGCAATCCAAAAGGACTACCTATAGGAGTGCCATTTCACAACATACACTATACTTGATCTGAATGACTGAATGTATCTATATCTGTAATGAGCCATTTATAGTGTGCATTGTATCTGCCCTCAGGGAGGGCACCCTGAAACTATGGACCTAGAAATTTTTTTGTGCCAGCCTGCTGACGAGATTAGAATTTTAAATTTGAGGCATTGGGGGACAGGAAGCCAATATAGGATGGCAAGGACAGGGGTGATGGGTAAGCAGGATTTGGTGTGGGATAGGATACGGGCAGCAGAGTTTATGGAGTATGAAGGATGGAAGACCCAGACAGGAGGGCATTGAGATAGTCGAGTCTGGAGGTGACAGAGGCATAGGTGAGGGTTTCGGCAGCAGATCTGATGAGGCAGGGGCGGAGACGGGTGATGTTAGAGATAATTACAGAAAATTCATTCTATTTACAAAACTTTATAAATAGAGAGATTAATTAAGAGTAAAAGTAGAATCTTTTAAAGGGGCAATATCTTCAGGGAAATGTGTTTTAAAATCTTTTTCCTTTTGTTTACAAATACACAAGAAAATGATAAAAATCACTTTGAAATGCATCATTTGTATCACTTGTCCATAATTTCATGATGAATGGTTGTAAGATTTGCTAAGCATTTTTCCAAGAGGACTTTACCCCTTTAAATCACAACACTATTTAAGATGTGGAGATGCTGGTGATGGACTGGGGTTGACAAATGTAAGGAATCTTACAACACCAGGTGTTGTATAACCTGGTGTTGTAAGATTCCTTACATTTACACTATTTAAAGCTGTTCTATTAAATTCCCAATTGCAACATGCAATTTGCACACATGCCAAGTATCAGTATGACAAATTAAACTATCGTAATACTTTATTTCTGTTCCTACAATTGTTCCCATCAATAAGTGTTTCTTATTAATGCTATTTATAACTGATCAATATGACGTCAGCCTGTAAAATCTTCCCAGATTCCTGGAACTACCGCATTCCACGCAATCGTGTATCAGAGAGTGTTTGGGACAACCAAACTTTACAAACTGCAATTTGAGAAGTGAAATGGGGCCTTGCACAGGCAACAAAACTAATTCCTCTTTATAAACACAGCCGGTATGTTTTTTCATTGAATATCTTTGTTGATACTTTCTAGTTAATAGAGAGTGAGGATCTCCACAATGGTTTTTATTGATATTTTCAATTGGAAGAAGAGGAAACACTTCTGGTTTGTTTTAAAATAAGATTAATAGCAGGCACCTAAATATTAAAGTATAAAAATCATTTTATTTTACACTTGATTTGAGATTACAGTTTCAATAAAGGCATTTGTCGGAAAAAAATATTTTACTTACGCAGCGAGTAAAGATAGTTATTATTAGCTCTTTAAATCACAGGGGAAGATTTTTACTTTGTCTTGCATTTATAGCTAAATCGTATTTGTATTCTTTATACTCACGTTCATGATTTCATTAGAAATAGTAAACAGTGAAAATTTCCCCTACAGCCATGATTTATGACCCAGAATAAGGGTCCAATCTTTACAGAAGGATTAAATAAAGTCTCTCTTATTAATAATATGTATTTGCTTGCTCCAATGTGCTGCTATGACATGATAGATCACAAAAAAGTCAACTCGCACCTTGAAATTACAGTGTGACATACCAATGTGTGATCACAGCACAGTTGCTTGTCATTTCTTTCTCTGTCATTTTAATATGAAATAACCAATTTAAAATAACCAGTTAGCACCTCTGCTAAAACTGCAGCAAGAGGACTTCCAGATAAATGCATTATTTGTTTGTAGGCTCTTATCCCAGAGGGCAACGTCAGTTGAATGTGATCACCACAAAAATCAAGAGAGTTTCTCTGGGTCTGCAAAGTTCGTTGTGATTTTATCAAAATGATAAGATGCCTTCCTCTTATGAAAACACTTTTGAAGAATAACCCACTGATGTTTATTTTGTTTGACCTTGACAAGATCACATACATATTAAGTAGACCAGTCAAGGCTTGGTTCTATTTTGACTGACTAGACTATTGAAATCAAAGCTATAAGAAGGTATTTGAACCACTAGTACCCAGAGGTATTGTTATCCCTTAATGTGACACAAAGGCTGCACTACTGGGCCCAATACTAAGTGCCTTCTCTTTAGCTTTCTCTTTTACACATGTTCAAAAATTTAATCCACACACAATTTGGCTTGCCCAGGCACCAGTTAAGGATTCCTTAACCAATGTTTCAGGTTTTCTCAGCTTACAGCCCAATTCCACAAATTCTTAACAAGCAATGGATTCTAGAATTCCACAGTTCTGACTGGCAGGTTCTGAAATGGAAATAATAGTTGGTGTACGTAAGAAAATAAAGGCAGACAAAAAACATCATTTCCAAAACGCAGGGAAACATAAAAGTGACAAAATGAACAGGGTTACTGCTTTGGGGGAAAAAAATGTAACTTAATAAGTAACAACAACTTGCATTGCTATAGTGCCTTTAGTGTAGCATCTTTAATGTAGCAAAACATCCCAAGGCGTTTCACAGGAGCGTTAACAAACAAAATTTGACACCAAGGCCTAAATTTTAACCCGGAAGAACGGGTGGGTTGGGGGGGGGGCAGTAAAAATTTTAAAAATCTAAAACCCACCCCCAAACCACCTATTTCCGATTTTAATGGAGGCCGGATGAGGGGTGGCGACCAACCTGCTCTTAGGAGGTGAGTCAGTCACTGAAAGCTTTCAAGGAGGCTGCGGGCCTCCATTTTGCTGGCTTTTTTATTTTTAACTCCTGGGGGGCCAGGGTTTCCGGGCCTTCTGCTTCACGCCACGTGTGAGAAGGTGAGAAAGGCCTGTCTTCCCAGCTCTGCCTTAAAATTTAGGTCCAAGTCTCAAAGAGATATTAGGACAGGTGACCAAAAGCTTGGTCAAAGAGTAGATGTTACATAAGAACATAAGAAATAGGAGCAGGAGGCAGCCACAGGGCCCCTCGAGCCTGCTCCACCATTCAATAAGATCATGGCTGATCTTCGACCTCAGCTCCACTTTCCTGCCCGATCCCCATATCCCTTGATTCCCCTAGAGTCCAAAAATCAATCTATCTCAGCCTTGAATATACTCAACGACTGAGCATCCACAGCCCTCTGGGGTAGAGAATTCCAAAGATTCACAACCCTCTGAGTGATGAAATACCTCCTCATCTCAGTCTTAAATGGCCGACCCCTTATCCTGAGACTATGACCTTTAGTCCTAGACTCTCCAGCCAGGGGAAACAACCTCTCGGCATCTACCCTGTCAAGCCCCCTCAGAATCTTATATGTTTCAATGAGATCACCTCTCATTCTTCTAAACTCCAGAGACTATAGGCCCATTCTACTCAATCTCTCCTCATAGGACAAACCTCTCATCCCAGGAATTAATCTAGTGAACCTTCATTGCACCACCTCTAAGGTAAGTATACCCTTCCTTAGATAAGGAGACCAAAACTGTACACAGTACTCCAGGTGAGGTCTCACCAAAGCCCTGCACAATTTTAGAAAGACTTCCTTACCTTGTACTCCAACCCCCTTGCAATAAAGGAGCGACTTAAAAGGAGGAGAGAGGTGGAGAGGTTTAGGGAGGGAATTCCAGAGCTTAGGGCCTAGGCAGCTAAAGGCACGGCTGCCAACTATTATAGTAAACACTATAAGAATGGATGTAAAAGTGATTTAGCAATACTTGAAACTTTATTTGGATGTCATAAGCTAGGTAAACATCAGAAAAACCAAACAAAATTAGACGTTGTATGGCAAAGATTTTTTTGTACACTTGCTTAACACTCTTGCAAGCAGGAACTGCAAGTAAGGAATGGCAGATGGCAGCTAATTATCTGGCACAATGGCATTATTTATGAGTGTCAATATCATCACATTTGTTTTGTGCCTGCCAATTAAGGTAATTTGAAGGCTACCACGATTAGAACTAACATAGCTGTTCCAGATATGGAGCACCCGTCCAAAACAACAAACTATACCTGAAGGGAGGCAACTGAGAAATCAGCCTCTTCCTAATAATTTCTGATGGAATGTGGCTGTACAAAGTGTAAAGGAAAGCAAATAGCGTGGCAGCGCTCTGATCAAGGGCGCAATAAAGATTGCAGTGTTTAAAACAAGGCTATTTCTTGCTCTGCAAAAAAGAATTCAATAAAGAGTGCAGCAACATGTGTGATGTTTCAGCTAATTTGACTTTTATGAATACCTTGTATTGAAATGACCCACGTCTTTTAGCAAAAACGGAGGTCACTTTTGATCATGGCTCAAGCACATACATCCTATTGATCGGAATGGTTCTATACTGCAGGCATCCTTAGACAGATAATCTCTGTTCTTGCAGAAACAAACAACTTCTGTACATCCAGATGCACATGTTCTTTTAAAATTGGCGCATGAAAGCAAAGTGGGGTTACACCACACTGGTGTTCCAACACACTGCCATGGGTTGGTACAACACAAGATCATGCCCATAATTACACACATAGCAAGTTCCAAATTTGTGCTACTGGGTAAGGAACCAAGGAGAGGCGAGCTACTTCCTTACAGGGAAGGAGGGAAACTTGGCAGATAAGCCATCCCAGGCTGTTTCTACCCATTCTCTAGTGTCTGGGCCCAGCAACAACACTATCAGAGGCCTGAGAATAGGACACTTATCTGACTTCTCAGCCAGGAATTGGTAACTGGCCCAGGGAGTCCTAAAGGGGAAGTAATAGAGCAAGTTAGAAAGGAGGGGGAGAATAACTATGTTGGTGATAGTAACATGATTAAATGCATAAATTCCATTTCTCTGATATATTTGTCCATGAACCCTTTCGCTATTTGATTTAACTAACATTAGTTCCCTGTGCATATGGTAAATTGAAGCTCTTGCAGCAATACATGCTGGCAGTGTTTTAAAGCATTTTATAAATATTTTAAAGTCCTTTTCGGGAGGAGAAGGGAATTTCTGAAGCTTCATTTGTTAACAGATGTAACACTAGAAGCCAACATCCTAAGGAGAAATGATTTGAATGAGGCACATTTAAATGTCTAAAATTAAATGTCAATAATTTTAACACTGTCAGAGATAAAATCAATCCAAACTGGATAATAAATTATCAGTCGATTGCTTCACTTTTATATTTATGATTTACTCCCACAGCTTAGACAGTTCAAGCTGTCGTCGCCTTGTCTTAATAATGGAACGTGAAGGGATGCCCGTCAGTCATGTTGTTCAGGTTATTGTAGTTTGAACTCTTAATATAGAAGTTAGTGCCAACAATAAAAGCTTGAAGTTATAGGCTTGAGTGAAGGTGAGACAGGATCCTAGTCAGAGCTCTATGCTCTTTGATATTGCTCTTGGATCAGCTTGCACAATCTTAAAAGTTGCTTAAGATTTTCAGAGATTAATACAGCCAGCAGTCTCTCTTCATGTTTAAAAAAAAAAGTTACTACTGGCTTTGAAACTGAATATCAAAAGAAAAACCATCAACTCTACTTTTTAAATGGATGGATTTCAGGGAAATAGAACACTTTTGACAACCAGTGTCAGCATCAAACATTCTGATGTCAGATACAACACGGGTTAGATATGGAGCAGGCATCTTTCCACTTTACCCCAACAGCATATCTTACCCCAGGAGAAGTGCCCCTGCTGCACCAGTTTGACATTTTCATTTCCAACACCAGCCATCCTTACTGAGCTAGGTAATTTAATGAGTTGTGTAGCTGTGTTGTGGACCCATGCCAACTAGGAAATGGGTTGAATCTGCTCAAACTCATTTCTTCAGGACTCTTACAACCAACACCAACAACTTGCATTTATACAGCACCTTTAATGTAGTAAAACATCCCCAGGCACTTCGCAGGAGCGTTATCAAACAAAATTTGACACCGAGCCACATAAGGAGATATTAGGTCAGGTGACCAAAAGCTTGGTCAAAGAGATGGGTTTTAAGGAATGTCTTAAAGGAAGAGAGAGAGACAGAAAGGCGGAGAGGCTTAGGGAGGGAATTCCAGAGCTTAGGGCCTAGGCGGGTTGTAGGGCTGGAGGAGATTACAGAGATAAGGAGGGGCGCAGCCATGGAGGGATTCGAAAACAAGGATGAGAATTTTAAAATTGAGGCGTTCCCGGACCAGGAGGCAACGTAGGTCTGCAAGCACGGGGTGATGGGTGAACAGGACTTGGTGCGAGTTAGGATACGGGCAGCAGAGTTTTGGATGAGCTCAATTTTATGGAGGGTGGAAGATGGGAGGCCGGCCAGGAGAGCATTAGAATAGTCAAGTCTAGACATTACAAAGGCATGAATGAGTGCTTCAGTAGCAGATGTGCTGAGGCAGGGGCAGAAATGGGCAATGTTACAAAGGTAGAAGTAGGCGGTCTTGGTGATGGAGCGGATATGTGGTTGGAAGCTCACCTTAGGATGCCAAGGTTGCGAACAATCTCAGACCGGCAAGAAAGAAGAATTTTATCAGATCAGAGTCCATCCATGTTCCAGAGTTAAAGAGAAAACAGGGCATTAACCTCCAACTTGTTACAATCGCTGTCAACTATAACTCAAGGCCACTGATTTACCGTTTTAATGGAAAAATGGACAGCATCACCCAATGCATTTCCCAAAACAACAGTAAAAATCCCAGAATCCCCATGTAGCAACAGATTTAGACAATCATTAAAAAATAGTTGCCCTGCCTATAATGTTTCCTGTACTTGTGCTAACTGGAACTAGGCAACAGAACACTGGGATTTATATTCCATAAAACTTGATGAGAGAAAAAAATAAATCAATCAGCACAGAATCCAAATTAAATACTAACATTATCACTAGACTATAACATATATATTATATTTCTAATAAAACGTTTTCCTCCCAAATAAGATTTGAAGTACAAATTATGGTTTAGAAGACTGCAGAAGATTTGAACCTAGGCAAAAATGCAGAAGGCAAAGTGACTTGCCAAGTGTGACACTACAGTCCGCTTTTGCATGCAGTCAGTGTGACTGCTATATATTAAAAAAAATGTGAATCAAGATGTAGAATTCAAGATGCAATAACATAAGATTACCCACATTGATGTGATGCAAAAGAACGTGTCAATGTTTATTTTCATTAAGTCGTGCAAAATCCAAGCCATGACTTCCTTTTTATTGTGGGTTATAAACTTGATTAATGGAATCATTTATAGTTTATTTGAAATGTGTTCTTTCATCTTCTCTAGACTAATATATGCATTTTCACTAAAACGAGAAAAATGAAGTATGATGATTGATGATGTAATGTTGCGCCTTGAATATTAATAAAACTGTGATTTACCAGCATAATAGGATCAGACAGTGGAAGAGGTTAATGTGATAGTTTTACATTATCTGACATTAAAATGAATATTAATAAATATTGAAGCATTGAGGTGATTAATGTTATAACCACAATAATTCACTGATTAACAAATATTCTGGTATGCACCAAGAGGTGACATCAATTATCATTTCTTTTGTATCAATACAAGGCCTTTGCTTTATGCATGTATTAAATTAGCTTTGCGTCAATAATCTTGTTGACGCAAAAGCAGCACTGATCTTTCCCTGACTGAAAGGTTTCCTGCCAATCTCCTTTAATTTCTCAAAATTTGACATAAGTTTATTACGTTTGGTTTTGAACAACAACAACTTGCATTTATACAACACCTAGAATGTAGGAAAATGTTACAAGATGCTTCACAGGAGCTTTATAATACAAAAGAAGGAGGTATTAGGCAGGGTGACTAAAAGCTTGGTCAAAAAGGTAGGTTTCAAGGAGAGTCTTAAAAAGAGAGAGAAAGGTGGAGAGGCAGAGGTTTAGGGAGGGAATTCCAGAAATTATGGCCTAGTCGGCTGAAGGCACGGCCGCCTATTGTGGGGCGAATGAAATGGGAATGCACAAGAGGCTAGAGTTTGGGGGAATGCAGAGTTCTCAGAGGGTTGGAGGGCTGAAGGAGGTTACAGAGAGAGAGAGAGAGAGAGAGAGGGGCGGGGCCATGGAGGGATTTAAATATCAGGATGAGAATTTTAAAATCGATGTGTTGGTGACCAGGAGCCACAGTGTAGGTCAACTGGCACGGGGATGATGGGTGAACGGGATTTGGTGTGAGTTAGGATACGGGCGGCAGAGTTTTGGATGAGCTCAAGTTTATGGAGAGTGGAAGATGGGAGGCTGGAGAGCGTGTCTTAAGGTAACAAAAGCATGGATGAGGTTTACAGCAGCAGATAAGCTGAGGCAGAGGCAGAGATAAGTGATGTTACAGAGGTGGAAGTAGGCAGCCTTTGCTGCAAAATTATACTCCCTTTGCTGTATTGCTAAAAATAGTATTGGTACCATGCTATGCAGGACTGAAACTATTTATATTAAAGCAAATATAGATTTCATCTCTCTTTCAATGTTATAGCTGATGTAGATTTTCTGTACCTGTTGTAGATAAAATAAGTACAGGACAAATCTTCTTTAACATAGTGATGTGAGGGGAGAAGTTACAGCTCTGCAAGGACCTCAACTCAATATTGCACTCCCTCAAAAAAACAGCAAAGCCATGTCACTGTTTTCATGTTCATGTGGATAAAAGGAATTAAGACATAAATTAGGGGCTGCCCCCCATGATATTGGCTAAGGGTCCCACTTGCAAAATTCATAAATTATTTTTATACTTGTTAATGATTCTCAATCAGGACAGGGATGATATCTACTTGAGGCACTGGTGAAAAGTTGGATGATCTTTCTTGGTTCACTAGTAAATTAATAGCACGGGCATAAAACCATGCTCACCAGGTTTCTTCGACAGCACCTCCCAAACCCGCAACCTCTACCACCTAGAAGGACAAGGGCAGCAGGCACATGGGAACAAGACCAACTGCACGTTCCCCTCCAAGTCACGCACCATCCCGACTTGGAAATATATCGCTGTTCCTTCATCGTCGCGGGGTCAAAATCCTGGAACTCCCTTCCTAACAGCACTGTGGGAGAACCTTCACCACACGGACTGGAGCGGTTCAAGAAGGCGGCTCACCACCACCTTCTCAAGGGCAATTAAGAATGGGCAATAAATGCTGGCCTCGCCAGCGACGCCCACATCCCATGAACGATTAAAAAAAATGCTAGAAGAGCATTTACATTCAAAATGTTCATCTGGTAAAGTGTATTGTACAATGTGGCACCAGATAAAAAATGTTTAATGCCGTGGGAATTGTTTCATTTCAGGTGCTTTTCTCCTTAAAATCTGAGCTAGCTGGCAGTTTCCATAAGCAGACCAAGTCAATTATGATCTGAAACTTCTGCATTTATTCACTGCCGTTTGTAGGTCAGCATGCTCACTTTTAACACTGAATCTCTAATTGCAGTAAAACTTTTATTCGAGAATACATGGAATGCCTATTATGTTTCCTCATCACCTCAGAAGGTGGAAAATGAATCATTGGTATCCCAAAAAGCAGAGAACAACTACTTAGATGAAATGACATAAAGAAGCAAAAAAAAAGGCACAGCAAGATACCAAAGAGCTCAAAACTTAAAATTCAACTATGATCAGTTCACAAGTAGTTAATGTCCCCCTTTGAAGAAAGCCACTTCTTATAAGCCATTGACAACCAACAGGTCCTTGGGATGGAATAATTGGGTTTGCTCTTTCATGGATCTTCAAGTTGAGATGTTACATATGGACAATGGAGGTTCTAGCTTGGCCACAGAGTTTGATGCCCTTATACCAGAACTACAATATTACATTATGAGGCTTCTTTCAAGTAAAATTATTTCTTTTGAATTAAATAAGCAATCAGTGTTGTTAATTTCAAACCATTACCACCTCACCTGCCAAGGTGTAAAGATTATGTCTTCGCTTCCCATTGTACCTCATCCAAAGCTTCTCTTTTTGCTTTTCTTTGTTCTTACTTTCTGCTCCTCTTATTATTCTTTTGGTGCACCTGCATCCCCTTGCAATCCCTGGATGGTAATGAAACCCCACATGGAGGTGGGGAGGTGGACCATTGACGATCCAGGGTTGCTGAACTAAGAGGAAGAGGAAAATAAACAATTTCTGCTGAAATACCTGCAAATTCCACCAGAGTTTCACTCCCAACAGTGAGAAACAGGCTTGCAAATCTATGACCATCTGGTTGGACGGCAGGCACCTGACTGTCAGGTTGTCAAATGTTTGAAGTATTGTAAGATTAGAGAAGGAATAGTGCAGCCCAAAATCCTGACTACATGACATTAATGATTTAATTCTGGGAACTGCTGGTGATGCATTGCAGTGTGCAGATGTGTGGTGGTATTGGTGGTATTGCCAAGGCAGTGATTTAACAAGTTTAAGGAATGACAGAAATGGCTGGATGATTGCAGCTTTAATATCACTAACAAAGCAATATCACCACACATCTGCATACTGCAATGCATCACCAGCAGTTCCCAGAATTAAATCATTAATGTCATGTAGTCAGGATTTTGGGCTGCACTATTCCTTCTCTAATCTTACAATACTTCAAACATTTGGCAACCTGACAGTCAAGTGCCTGCCATCCAACCAGATGGTCATAGATTTGCAAGCCTGTTTCTTACTGTTGGGAGTGAATCTCATCAGCTCTTGGCCAAGTAATTGGATGCAGCGGCACCTCTGACTGCTCCAGCCTCTTAGTTGCAGAAGGTTCCACAGCAGCAAACAAGCTTTTGTGTAGAGTTAATTGGGAAGCAGGCAGTCAGGAACCTACATAAAAGGAAAACATGAGGGAGGGAAGAAGGGGATCAATCAACCACAGTGATAGCTCCTGACTTTCCCAGGAAGAACAGTTTTGGAATTTGTACTGAAACAGGGGTATTTACTTATCTTTGGTTCAGGGCAACAATCTCAAGCAGTGACTTACTCGAGGGCTGCTCTCAAACACACAGTTACATGTTTATTTATAGGATTTTGTTATCATTTATTAATTTCTATTTTACCCACTTTCTCCATTTGCCTTTGATTTCTACACAGCAGATGATATTATAAATTAATGATCATGATAACTTGAGACTAGATAAGATCAGAACTGAGACCCAGTGACAACACAAAACACTGGCTGAACTCATTTATAATTAAATTATGCAAACTGTATATTCACCTCTACTTTAACCACACAACATTCTCTGTAAAATGAACCATTTACAGGGCTATGGGGAAAGAGCAGGGAAATGGCACTAATTGGATAGCTCTTTCAAAGAGCCAGCACAGGCACGATGGGCTGAATGGCCTCCTCCTCCACTGTACCTACTATGATACTATGATTAAAGAAAAAATTATGAGGGAGGTCTGAGCTGATCCTGCATACCAGTCTGCAGCCTTGAATGCCATACATTGGCTCAAATAAGCCTTTTTAAAACTAGCAATGCATGGCCTTCCACACATGTACAATGCATTTTATTTTTTTCAAAACTGCACTTCACTCTTTCCTTTTTCTGTCCAGTTTTAAAACTAATTACCCAACTTGATGGATAGCTTCCTAATGCAGGATATAGTGTGTGCAGCCACAGTAAGGATGCAACAAAGGCTTGCACTGTCCACAGTTGTCTGATAGACCAGATCATTTCCCCCATGTTAGAAGGTAAACCTTCTCTGCTCTATATGCTCCTGAAAAACTAAGAAGTGACTTGGTCCTTAACCATATTTCTTGAGCATTACATTTGCTCACAGTCTGTTAAGTTAGGTCAAGGACCCTCAAACACAATCAATGCTAACCGTTCCTTCACCATGCTTGATGCCTCACCCTGTGCTTTCTCATCAATATCACTATGTACATCTCTCAATGTATGTATTTGTGCTGGTGCTGGTTTTAAGTGGAGCTGGTGGCAGTTGGTCTTTAGATCTGTAGTATTTTGCAGAGAATACATGTTTAATATTGAACTGTCTCCTTCAAGCCCCTCTGCTGCACTGCCATTTAAAACCTTCTATCTTGAACCAATCCACCTAATCTTTTCACTCTATGATCTGCTGCATGCTTTATCCTTTTGTTGTGTGCCAGTTTTGCCTTTAAATATAAGAGCAGTAGGGATGGAGACAGGAGGATTTGGCCTATGGAAATCCTTCCTGGCCTGTATTCTGTCTCCAATTTGTGGGATGTACAAAGCAATATGTATAAACCTGCAGTTTCTTTTGTTGCCTCTAATAGTTTAGTTATACTATGCTTGCTAACATTTCTGTCAGTACAGCATTTTTTTATACCTCCAACAATTATCACTACTTTTGCCTCCAAGGTAATATTTGTGCTCTTAAGTGATGCAGTTTCCTCTGGACCATCAGCTGAGTTCTGCAAGTCTTTGATACAGTGTTCACTCTCGTCACATTTCCGGCCTTCTTGGCAAATTTATGGCCTGTCCTCCGATGCCAAAAACTTGCTCACTTATACCTGCAGGGCCTTGTTGTTAAAGTGAGCTCCCTTTTGATCAGTTACTCTTCAGCCATTTTCAGCAAAAATGATGCATTCCAAAGTTGGATTAAAGACTCTGGCATTTATACCAGTCGTATAGATTGTTGTGAGTTGTTATTACAGGTGCATACTGATTGGCTACTACATTTTCATTACTATGAATAAAATGATATTCCAAAGCTGTGCGTTCTCACAATTTCATTGGTAGATTGTTGATTCAGGAGAAGAACACACACCTCTTTATTCATGACAGGACCTCTGATTTTTTACCTTTATCTATGACAACCATTTTATATTTGCCGATATGTAATTACTTATCTTCTCCCTCCATAGGGTAAGACTGTGACTGTTGTATCCATGCCAGGTGAAATATGATGGATAGCAAAATGCCTGGGGATTCACTGAAGTCCTAGAAACCAGAAGCTCAAACTGCTGAAAACGCTAATTCCAATATAATTTTATGAATATAATTTTAATACTTTAAGTAAAAAGGATATTGATATACTGTTAAAGCGTGAAAACAATTCTATAAATTCTTAGACTTTATAGAGGCATAAAAATACAATTTTCTCTTTTTTCTGTAGATGGCAATTTGCAGAAAAAACCCCCCATGTGCTAAAATTGAAGCAGATCTCATTATGTCCCTGCAAATAAGATCAATACCTTGACAATGTAGTTATTTTCTTAGTAATTGTTTTCTTCTAGAAATCAAATATCAAATTAAATTTGGGTATATAAAAATGCTTGTATTTTCATGTATGGGCAGCTGAAGTAGCTAAAGTCATGATATTTATGCAATATATGGGACATAAAAAGGGAACTTACATGTGACTGCTAGCTCCAAGGTACCAGCCAATACTGCATTACTGTTACTGGCCAGACACCAGATACCTGTTATCTGATATCAGTCATCTATTTTCCATTGTTGTTCCATGAATGACAGGCCTATTCCACAAAACAATTTTTGTGCAGTATTATACTATTTTGTGTCCTTGTTTCAAAACTGTACACAATGACACAGTAGAGCCATAGCCCCTCAAGCACACATAATTCAATGTATACTTTTGTTTTTATTTGTTCATGGGATGTGGGCGTCGCTGGCGAGGCTGGCATTTATTGCCCATCCCTAATTGCCCTGGAGAAGGTGGTGGTGAGCCGCCTTCTTGAACCGCTGCAGTCCGTGTGGTGAAGGTTCTCCCACAGTGCTGTTAGGAAGGGAGTTCCAGGATTTTGACCCAGCGACGATGAAGGAACGGCGATATATTTCCAAGTCAGGATGGTGTGTGACTTGGAGGGGAACGTGCAAGTGGTGTTGTTCCCTTGTACCTGCTGCTGTTGTTCTTCTAGGTGGTAGAGGTCGCGGGTTTGGGAGGTGCTGTCGAAGAAGCCTTGGCGAGCTGCGGCAGTGCATCCTGTGGATGGTACACATTGCAGCCACTGTGCGGCGGTGGTGAAGGGAGTGAATGTTTAGGGTGTTGGATGGGGTGCCAATCAAGTGGGCTGCTTTGTCCTGGATGGTGTCGAGCTTCTTGAGAGTAGTTGGAGCTGCACTCATCCAGGCAAGTGGAGAGTATTCCATCTCACTCCTGACTTGTGCCTTGTAGATGGTGGAAAGGCTTTGGGGAGTCAGGAGGTGAGTCACTCACCGCAGAATACCCAGCCCCTGACCTGCTTTTGTAGCCACAGTATTTATATGGCTGGTCCATTTCAGTTTCTGGTCAATGGTGACCCCCAGGATGTTGATGGTGGGGGATTCGGCGATGGTAATGCCGTTGAATGTCAAGGGGAGGTGGTTAGACTCTCTCTTGTTGGAGATGGTCATTGCCTGGCACTTGTCTGGCGCGAATGTTACTTGCTACTTATCAGCCCAAGCCTGGATGTTGTCCAGGTCTTGCTGCATGCGGGCTCAGACTGCTTCATTATTTGAGGGGTTGCGAATGGAACTGAACACTATGCAATCATCAGCGAACATCCCCATTTCTGACCTAATGATGGAGGGAAGGTCATTGATGGTTGGGCCTATGATACTGCCTTGAGGAACTCCTGAAGCAATGCCCTGGGGCTGAGATGATTGACCTCCAACAACCACTACCATCTTTGTATTTTCATGTATGGGCAGCTGAAGTAGCTAAAGTCATGATATTTATGCAATATATGGGACATAAAAAGGGAACTTACATGTAACTGCTAGCTCCAAGGTACCAGCCAATACTGCATTACTGTTACTGTTACTGGCCACGACTCTTTGGTGCCACACTCGGTCAAATGCTGCCTTGATGTCAAGAGCAGTCACTGTCACCTCACCTCTGGAATTCAGCTCTTTTGTCCATGTTTGGAGCAAGGCTGTAATGAGGTCTGGAGCCAAGTGGTCCTGGCGGAACCCAAACTGAGCATCAGTGAGCAGGTTATTGGTGAGTAAGTGCTTGATAGCGCTGTCGACGACACCTTCCATCACTTTGCTGATGATTGAGAGTAGACTGATGGGGCGGTAATTGGCCGGATTGGATTTGTCCTGCTTTTTGTGGACAGGACATACCTGGGCAATTTTCCACATTGGCGGGTAGATGCCAGTGTTGTAGCTATACTGGAACAGCTTGGCTAGAGGCGCAGCTAGTTCTGGGGCACAAGTCTTCAGCACTACAGCCGGGATGCTGTCGGGGCCCATAGCCTTTGCTGTATCCAGTGCACTCAGCCGTTTCTTGATATCACGTGGAGTGAATCGAATTGGCTGAAGACTGGCTTCTGTGATGGTGGGGATATTGGGAGGAGGCTGAGATGAATCATCCACTTGGCACTTCTGGCTGAAGATGGTTGCAAATGCTTCAGCCTTGTCTTTTGCACTCACGTGCTGGACTCTGCCATCATTGAGGATGGGGATGTTTGCAGAGTCTCCTCCTCCCGTTAGTTGTTTAATTGTCCACCACCATTCACGACTGGAGGTGGCAGGACTGCAGAGCTTTGATCTGATCCGTTGGTTGTGGAATTGCTTAGCTCTGTCTATAGCATGTTGCTTCCGCTGTTTAGCATGCATGTAGTCCTGAGTTGTAGCTTCACCAGGTTGGCACCTCATCTTTAGGTATGCCTGGTGCTGCTCCTGGCATGCTCTTCTACACTCCTCATTGAACCACGGTTGATCCCCTGGCTTGTTGGTAATGGTAGAGTGAGGAATATGCCAGGCCATGAGGTTACAGATTGTGCTGGAATACAATTCTGCTGCTGCTGATGACCCACAGCACCTCATGGATGCCCAGTTTTGAACTGCTAGATCGGTTCTGAATCTATCCAATGTAGCACGGTGGTAGTGCCACACAACACATTGGATGGTGTCCTTAGTGCGAAGACGGGACTTCATCTCCACGAGGATTGTGCGGTGGTCACTCCTACCAATACTGTCATGGACAGATGCATTTGCAACAGGTAGATTGGTGAGGACGAGGTCAAGTAAGTTTTTCCCTCCTGTTGGTTTGCTCACCACCTGTCACAGGCCCAGTCTGGCAGCTCTGTCCTTCAGGACTCGGCCAGCTCGGTCAGTAGTGGTGCTACCGAGCCACTCTTGGTGATGGACATTGAAATCCCCCACCCAGAGTACATTCTGTGCCCTTGCTACCCTCAGTGCTTCCTCCAAGTGGTGTTCAACATGGAGGAGGACTGATTCATCAGCTGAGGGAGGGCAGTAGGTGGTAATCAGTAGGAGGTTTCCTTGCCAATGTTTGACCTGATGCCATGAGATTTCATGGGGTCCAGAGTCAATGTTGAGGACTCCCAGGGCTCCTCCCTCATGACTGTATATCACTGTACCGCCACCTCTGGTCAGTTAGTCCTGCCTGTGGGACAGTTCTGTTTCTGGGAATTTTTTCACCAAGCTCAGGGAGTATCAATATGCTAAACCAGCAGCATATGAAAGCAGTGATGAAGCGCTCAACACAATAGCCCACTCACTTCACAGGCTATGTCAATAGGAATCGTTCCCATTTCCCAATTCTTGCTATATCAAGGCTATGCCTTCATTTCATCCTTCCCCACTACACCTTCAATACACCCTCACTTTTCTAATAGTTATCCCAAGCCAACAGCAATTGATAGAATCACCACTTGCAGCTTACTGCAGTGAGGACTTTATAGCAATCACTTAATTGCTAGGAAATTTGACATTCTATTGACCTTGCACTTTTTTCTGCAGACTGTTCAGTTAATCTATTTTTTATGTGTTAATGAGTTTTGCAGCTGTCTCAGGCTGGTTCTTTTTAACTATTGGTTTTGCCAGAGGTGAGATTAGTTCCTTTTTGGTTCACTTACCTGAGCTGAGTGGCTTAATTATTTAATTGTTCTATTAGATTCTGCTGTGATGACTTCTGGATCTCTCCTAATTTAGGAGCAGGTCTGAAGTGGCCTGATAATATATCAGCTTTTTTTTTTCCAATTCCCCTGAATTTTTTAAAAATCGTATCTGCAGTGTTTGTTCCTAGCTCAAAGAGATGACTTGATTCAAGCCCCTTTATGAAATTATTTTCTTAGCAATGGGAGGCAACTTGTAAAAACCAAATGGTTCTGGAGCAGGTTCACTTGTAACCATTATTTTGGTGGTAGTGCAGCTCTGTGAGAACTGTTAGAATCATAGAATGATACAGCTTAGGGGGCCATTCGGCCCATCAAGCCTGTGCCAGCTCTTTGAAAGAGCTATCCAATTAGTCCCACTCCCCTGCTCTTTCCCCATAACCCTGCAAATTTTTCCCCTTCAAGTATTTACCAATTCCCTTTTAAAAGTTACAATTTAATCTGCTTCCACCACCCTTTCAGGCAGTGCATTTTATATCGTAACTGCTGTTATTAGCTATTCGGAAGCAGCCTTTCAGTTTCTCTCATACCTCATAATGTATGTGACCCCGACCCCATGTTCATTGTTTAATATTGTTTGAGACCTCATGTTAATGTGAGTACAATGGTTTTTCAGGAGTGGTACTATCCTTTTCTTATCAAACTTATTTTAATTGTTTTTGTGGCAAGGACTATCTTTAAGGTTTCGGATTGACATGCATGTCCCTTTTTATAGAATGGCAAAAGTTGCTCAATGTGGCATCTGTCCAAGAGCAGGGTATCATGTTTTTTGCTTTTTCTTGAGTGCAGAATCTGAAACAAGTCCTGCAAGCAATGTCATGAAGTGAGCTTTTACCTGCCCAATATCTTGGTATATTGTAGAGAGCCTAGAGATTGAACAGAAAACTCATGTAACTGTATTTTGGTCTACTGGTTATATTGTGTGTCCTTACATGATCTTCCTCAACTCAGGAAGACAACAGAATGAAGATTTCACTAGTCTGTCCACAGACTTGCTCTACCCTATGTGTCTCTCAGATAGACTAGACAATTTTAACAAAACAGGCTGAAAAATACTGTGGAAAAAAATGACCAAAGATTTAAATGTGTCTCTAAAAATCGAAAGAGCTGCCAATCAAACATATATTCAAACAAAACACATAAGATGCTTGTATTTGAAGTCAATGGTTTGGCCCGTCCCTCTGGTAGCTCACCAGACATTAGGCCTGATATTCCGGGAGATGCCTTTTAGGGGTGGATCTAGGCTGATTCAGAACTTCCACCTGCCCCATGGATATGCCCCAACCCTATTCCAAATCAGGGAGTAAGGGCAGTTACATATTGTGGGTGGGTGCTCGTGTCATTTCGGGTGCCAATGGGATGCTCATGTTAGATGGGGGATGGATTTTGCAGCCTAAGTGGGCCCACTGTGCCAACCAAAGATTTTTTTAAATTTAAAATTGAATTTTGCAGATTCTCTAGTTAATCAATTGCTCTGCAGTAGGGAAATTGGCCTTTAAAATGTTAAACCCTTCACTTAGCAATGCTGGATGCAAGTGATGCATAGATATCCCTTACACCCAGTGTTTCTAAGCTGCAAATGGAAGGAAAAGTGTTTACAATTTATTTCCCTCATTTACATGACATAGTAATATGTGTATTATGCACCTGCTCCAAAATCTACCGATATTTCTGAGGAGGGCAATAATGTGTGGGGGCTCAGCATAACCAAGTCCACCTCTGCCTGCCCAGAAAGTGTCTATTTGTGTCCCAGAGCTTGAAATTACAGTCTCATAGGCCACGATATTACCAGGGAGGCGGGATGGCAGCGGGGTGGGGGGGCGACTGGGCGCGTGGGTAACCCGCCCAGTGAAATCAGTCCGTTCCCCACGCGATCGCGGGTAAATTGAAGCCACTTACCGTGGCTTCCGGGTTTCCCGTCGTCAACCTGCGCAGCGGGCGGACTGCGCCTCCACGTCACAGGCTGTCAGCTGGAGGAGCCCTATTTAAAGGGGCAGTCCTCCAATACTGCTCCTGCAGCAAAGAACCAAAATTATAGAATGGAGCAGACCAGGGGAAAGGCTGCTCCCAGATTTACCGATGTCTCACTCCAGGTCCTACTGGATGGGGTGAGGAGGAGGAGGGATATTTTCTACCCGGCGGACGGGATGCAGTGGCCTGCCTCTGCCACCAAGAAGTCCTGGCTCGAGGTGGCAGAGGAGGTCACCAGCAGCAGCAACGTCTCCCGCACATGGATACAGTGCAGGAAGTGCTTCATTGACCTAACTAGCCAAACTTACTCATTCTCCTACACTCCGTCTTCCACATAACCGCCCCCACCCCACAACTCCTTCGGCACTGCCAACACTACTCTATCACATCACTCCTCACACCCACTCAAACCTCATCCTCAACTTACCTGCACTTCCTCACCTCCCCAGTACTCATCCCACCACTACCACTCAACCCAATCCTCATGCAATATCATGGCTCTGTCTCATACTCACCCTCTGATGCATCTCCTTCACAGTCAGCCTCACCCAAACCAATGCATTCAGCGGTTGACCACGTCACCATCCCTCACTCACGCCTCTCTACTTTCTTCCCTTATAGGAGAAGAGAGCCCAGAATGCACGGGAGAGGGCAAAGACCGAAGGGGGGCCGCAACATCTGGTCGTCCTCACAGACACAGAGCAGGAGGCTCTTGAACTGAGCCGCACCCTCGAGTGCCTGTCCGTCGGGGATGCCGAGACTGCCACCTGACAACCAGCTGGTGATAGAACTTTAGCATTCAGCACTCACAATAACAAATGATGTTAACATGCCTTGCCATCTTCAGCGCCTCAACATCTGTCATCATGCTTAATATTGCCTTCTGTTCTCTCACAGAGCCTTCAGCGACCGCCGTGACAGCGGAGGGCGATTCCTCAGAGGATCAGCCGGCCTCTGAGGGGGCACCATCACATCTGAGCGAGCCATCCACCAGCGCAGATACACATACCTCGGTGAGTCCCCGTCCTCACTTAGTTGGGGTCGCACATGGCGAGTCACCACACACGTGAGCACGAGCAGACACTGGTGGCAGGGGCAGCTAGATACAGATGCTGAACCCTGGGGGCCATACATGAAGAGGAGAATGATCGAGGGGCAGCAGCGCGTTTGCGAGGTGCTGGAACAAGTGCTACGCCACAATTGCGCAGAGGATGGAGGAGTCCAACTCCTGCATGAGTGGAATGGTGGCACAGGTACAGGAGGGGATCTCTGAGATACTGTCACAGGGACATAAGGGTATCTCTGAGATAGTGTCGCGGGTAAGTACGGGAATGTCTGCGATGGAGGGAAGGCTAGCCTCCATGGAGCTTCAAGCACGGCTCACCAATGATTTCATTGAGGCCCTGACAATGGCCCTTCGGACTCAGGGTGAGCAACTTTCTGTCGCCTTAAACAGGCAGGCAGATACTCTGGCACTGGCCTTACAAAGCTTCACACATGTCCTCCAAATTGTCGTCCAGCAGAGTGGTAGGAGTGGTGTGGGCCTGGTCCAGGGGAGGGAAGTGGGGACGCCACTCAAAGCGCTCCCACGTCTCACCCGCTGCCCCCCTCTCAACCTGTACCCACAATGCTGCCTCCTCTCCAGGTGGCTGAGTCTGCCCCTGCACAGGCGCAGGTGGAGCAGTCTTTGGAGAGGCCCTCACAGGCACCGAAACCCAGAGGGCGTAGGCCCAAAGCATCTAATCGGCCAGGGCATGAACAAGAGCAACCTGCCAATAACTCTGCTGCAACCACAGGGGAGGCACCATATAGGAGTACTCGTAAGCATAAGGCGAAGGTTTTGTGAGCACAGAGGGGATGCACAAGGGTGTTTGACGGTTTGTCGTGTTTTTTATTTATATTTGATTTTTGTTATTGGCACATTAAATATTATTATTGTCACCACTACTGCCACGTCTTGGCCATTCTTGACTGGCTTGTGTAATAAGGCCCTTTCATGAGGTTCACCATGAACACCCACACTTGGTGACACCCACTGGGTCACTCTACAGTGGGTGTATGTGTAGTTGCAGAACTATTTTGAGCAGGGGGCTGGGGTGGGGTGGGGTGCTGCTGGTGTGGCTGCTGCTCTGTCCAGGTGGTGAGGACTGGACTCTTCACAGTGTTTGATGTTAGGAGAACCGTTCACATATCAGTGACTCCCTGGCCTCACGAGCAGCCAGGTGAGCCGCTGTTCTGCCCATGGGTTGCTCCTTCTCCTCTGCCTCCTCGTCCTTGTCCTCCTCCTCAATGTGGGTGGCAGATGTGGATGGGGCCTCCTCCAGCGGCACCTCTCTCTGTTGTGTCATGTTGTGAAGGCACAACAGATGACTATAATGCATCCCACTCTGTCTGGAGAGTACTGAAGCGCTCCCCCAGAACGATCAAGGCACCTGAAATGCATCTTGAGCAGCCCTATAGCATGCTCAATTATAGACCTGGTAGCGATGTGACTGTCATTATATCGATGCTGTTGCTCAGTGGTGGGGTTCCTCAGAGGTGTCATGAGCCACGTGTGCAGGAGGTATCCCTTTGTCCCCGAGGTGCCAGCCCTTGCGGGTGTTCGGTGCGTGGAAGAGCGGCAGGAATTTGGACTCCCGGAGGATGAAGGAATCGTGGCAGCTGCCAGGGTATCTGGCGCACACGTGAAGGAATCTCTTGCGGTGGTTACAGATGAGCTGAGTGTTGATGGAGTGATACCCCTTCCTGTTGATGAACAGTCCTGGCTCGTGTGGAGGTGCTCGTATTGCTATATGGGTGCAATTGATTACACCCTGCACCCGTGGGAAGCCAGCCACAGTGTGGAATCCCACTGCCCTCTCTGTCTGGCAGGGGTCATCAATGGGGAAGTTGACATAGTGCGAGGCCGTGCGAAACAAGCCGTCGGTGACCTGCCTTATGCACTTGTGTGCAGACGACTGAGAGACCCAGGCGATGTCCCTGGTGGCACCCTGGAACGATTCGGAGGTGAAGAAGTTGAGGGCAGTGGTGATTTTGACAGTGACAGGTAAGAAGATGCTGCTTGGGCCAGCTGGGAGCAGCTCGGCATGAAGGAGGCTGCAGATGTCCGCGACTACCTGGCAACTGAGTCTGAGCCTCCATATGCACTGCTCCTCGGAGAGGTCCAGGAAACTGAGTCTCGGTCTATAGACTCTGTGGCGAGGGTAGTGCCTCCTGTGACATCGGTCTCTCTGTTGTGCCCTCCGTGCTGTTGTGCAGGTGCCTGTGGCGCAGCAATGTGTTGTGGAGCTCCACGTTGCGGAGGTGGACGGTGTGCCTGGTGAGACTGGTGATGTTGCTTGTCCTCGGATGAAGTGATGAATGCAGCTATGGCGGCCCCCGTCCTGACGGTGTGTGTTTCAGGGGGTCCACAAAGTAGGTAAGTGTGTTTGCACAGCAGAGTTTAGGGTATAAATTCAGAATTTGAGTGGAAAGACAAAGGTGTTGCAGCCAAAACTTTGTCTGAAGTGACAGTGCCCTGCTCCAATAAATGAGGTTTTCCCCCCATCTGTCAAATAATCCTTTGCATCTCCCACTGGCTGCTAGCTGAAACACGTCTGCTTCAACAGGGAGTGTTTCCCACAGTGCAGGAAACATGCTGAGGATCCTTCAAAATTGCACCCCTGCCAAAATCTCCACTCAATGAGGTCTGTCAAGTACCTCAACTATCTACCTAACTATCTAAAGCAGCATCCCGCCGGCTTTAATTGCCGGTGGGAGTCCCGCATTCGGGAGCTGCGCGTGCACCTGAACACGTCACTGGGGAACCCAGAAGTCAGCGGGTTGGAGCCAGGCTCTGAACCCACTCCAGGATTCCGCCATTTTAGGCGCCCCCCCGCCCCCAATGCACCCACTCGGCCATCCGAAAATCAGCCCCATAATGTCTATAACCTGTGGCTTTGTGTATCAAAACAATTGGGACATTTTCTATAAATGAACCTGGTTTTTAACCTTTTATATGTCCTGCGACAGAAAGAACAAAGCCAATACCATGATACATTATCGACAAAAAATCTTGTTTTTTGTCACAGGACACACAAAATAGTTCTTAACTGTGTGTTTTATTTTTATTTTACACAAATCCATTCATTGTGGCAGGGTGATAGATAGGTAGCTGACCCTAGGGGTACCATGTATATGAGGAAAACAAGGGGGCTAAGGATGGAGCTTTGGGATACACTCAACAGGTCAGTGCAGGGACAGGAGTAGAAGCCCATTACAGGAAATGTGTTGGTTTTGATGGGACAGGTAGGAATGGGATCAGGCTGGTACAATAGAGTTGGATCACAGAGAAGATTCAGTGGAGAAGGATGGAAGGGTTGACTATGCTGAATGCTACAGACGTGCCAAGGACAATTAGGAGGGATAACATACCATGGTCACAATCACAAACACTCTGCCAACTCTGCAGCTTTGCCTGGGGCACATATTTTGTTCTGAGACATCTTGTATTTATATTACAGCTGCAAACACTTGAAACATTAAAAAAAGATTTTAAAATGAATAGTTGAATGTATATTAAAAATGCAAGTACTTGAAAAATTTGGTCAAGCTCAGCTACTGTACTGGATGTGTAACTTGCCTTATTTGGGAAACTATATTTCTAGCTCATCTTACTCTCTCTGAAAGGACAATAACAAGATCATGTTCATTGCTGTCAGCTAGTTGAGTGGATCTGGCAGACCAGAGATGTTATTTATTTAATAGTTTTCTATATGTGGAGGTGATTCTCTCAGGTTTGTATACAATGATTCACCCCAATGCACCAGCAATCTGGCCTTGACTGGAACAGGGTCAGTTGTATTACACGGACATTTGCTCTTCGACATAAATTGCTGCTATGAAAGTGAGTCTCAAATAATAGATCAGAAACATTTACTTACCTTAGAAAACTCAGCATATCTTGGAGGAGTCACCCCCACTAGCTTCACTCTTGTCCTCCATCGATAGTCTTTTCATCATCAGCTGATAACTCACTGAAGCTTCCTTCCAAATAAAATATAAAACGATGCATTTATCTAAAGGATTCGAAAGGCACTTGAGGAACTGCTTGCGTCCTTTATTTCTTTGTGTGGGTAATTAAAATGGTTGTGCAGTAATTAATTATATTACTCAACATGCCAAATAACTCAGATGGTCATCGGATCATTAATTATGAAACAGTCCAGACTTGAGCCAACTTTGAATAGAGTTGCTATGACTAATGACAGTATAGATCGTTGTGGGTGATTGGTGGTATTTGATCCAGAGGAAGAATGTACTAAGTACTTCATTGGCACAAATCAATAATGCTGTAGTGGTTAATTAAAGTGAATAATGATTGTGAGAAGAATTTTCCAGAGCATGCGTGACAGTATCTACCAATAACAGGAAGTAACTATGGTTCCACTGTAGTTATTTCTAGTGACGGACATCTTAAAATATCTCAATTTTCTGCTCCTAGTGTTGATATGTTTTAACGCACGATGTGTATTATTGTGCCTTCAGGCCTTAACATGCTCAATGCCAGCTCGAGGAACAGCACCTCATCTTTCTACAAGGCACTTTACAGCCTTCCGGCCTTAACATTGTGTTTGATCGTGTATTATTGTGCCACTGGCAAATACCAGAAAAGAAGACCCTGTAAAGATGAAAAGAAAAAAACTACAAATGTTGGAAATCTGAAAAAAAATTGAAAATGCTTGAAATATACAGCAGGTGCATCAGTATCTATAAAAATAATACAACTTAACATTTCAGTAGAGCTTTGAAAATTAAAAACGGTGAATGGTGGAAATTACATAGAATTACATAGAACTTACAGCATAGAAACAGGCCATTTGGCCCAACTACTTTATGCCGATAATTATGCTCCACACAAGCCTCCTCCCACCCTTCATCAGCTTACCCTATTAGCATAACCTCCTATTCCTTTCTCCCTCATGTACTTATCTAGCTTCCCCTTAAATGCATCTATGCTGTTCCCCTCAACTTCTCCATGTGGTAGCAAGTTCCACATTCTAACCATTCCCTGGGTAAAGAACTTTCTCCTGAATTCCTTATTGAAATGTGAATTAAAAATAGAAGTTCTTGGCATAGCCATTCATCCAGCAGCAAAGCATAGGCTAAGGTGGATGCAATATGTTTATATATATTTAAAAATACCAGTGGTGTCTCCTTGCTGAGGACAAGACACCAGCCATTTGAAGGGCAGAATATGCAAAAATAAAATAGATATTAGTGCAGGGAAAAAGGGGCTTCATTTCTCTTCTATCCTTGTTCTCATCAACGCACTGGCTTTTAGCCAACTTCAGATAAAGTTATTGAGTTGTGTTTCCATTTATTGGCCCTCGGGGCGACAACTTTTGGAGTAAAAGTATAGAGACAAGCTGCCGCACAGCATACTTCCTCTCCCTCCCTCCTTCTAAACAATTTGTGCTTCCCTGATAGAATTTTCCTTTATTTTATGCCTGCCAATTTCTGTTGGGAGGAGGAATCTTCCCAAAGCACTTTCTATATGAAATTATTCCCCCCTTCCCCCCCCCCCCCCACAAAAAAAATCCTGGAAGGTCATTTTCACCTTCACTGCTTGAGTGGTAAACTGGCAGGGCGGATCGCTTATATAACCCTCCTAATTTTCATTCCCATTTCCAAATGGTGAAGGTAAAGATTGCCCCCATCAATTTTAGTTACTCCAAAAATATCTTATACAAAGAAACCTATTATAACTGAACTGCCATCAGTGGCAGCTATGCCTTCAGTCACCTAGGCTCCTCACTCTGGAATTCCCACCTCCCTCTCCTGCAAGACCCTCCATAAAACCCAATGGCCTAGAAATTCGATGATGCTGGGCCCGATTTACAGGCATAAAACAGGGACAAAAGCGTCCAGTATGGCGGGCAGCGTGCGCACGCACACATTCTGAGCCAGAGGTGGGCCACCTGCCATATTAATATCGGCATCAAAAGATGCATTGAGCACCCACGTCTGAAATGGCATTTGACCCTTTGCATACTCCTTTGTAAAATTGGGCTGCCCTAAACGATGCCGGCACCAGGCTGGCAGTGTTCAGGAAAACCAGGTCTTAAAGGGACCGCTGCCGGCCGCCACCAAAAAGGTAAGTTGCAAAAAAATACTTAACCTGAATGTGGAGCCGGGAGGAACAGGAGTGCTCCTCCCGACTTCACAGTAAAACTACAGGCTGCTGCTGGCCACAGCTCAACCCCTCCCAATTGCCTCGCGCCCTCTCCCGATCGCTGACTCCTTCCCTCCCTTGGTCACTGCCCCCCTCCCTCCCGATCGCTTGCCTCCCCACCGCCCCACCTCTTCCAAGATCTACCTGAGAGCCACTGCTGGCAATGCAGAGGCCCGTCTGCGGCTTGCCAGTCAGATGTAAATGATGTTGGGCCTCGGGCCTACCTGTTCCAGCACAGGGAATGCTCCCTGTGCATAGTTCATGCCGGCAGGCCAGCACAAACCAATTTCTAAGCAACTGTTTCTGAAGCCCCGCTGGTGGCATACTGTTTTGTAAAATTTCACCCTATAGTTTTAGCATTTCTAATTATTATTGATTGCATATAATTCCTTTATGTATTATTTTAAGGCAGTTGGAGTCTGCTAAGGACTGTGCTAAATAGCACATAAAGGAATATCACATGAATGCTTTAACTAGTGCATTACCAGAGGACATTAAATCACGGGATTTATAACATTATCCCAATCAACTTCAAAAAAGCTTCTCTGTAGATAATACAGTACTGACCTCAGGTGGCTCAATGAACAGAATATTTGTGCTTTTTCATAATGGAAAGACTTAGAAAAAAAGAAATGCCAAAATTCACTATTTCTTAGCAAACTGCTAAAATAAAAATTGAACTTTTATTTTAAAAGTATCTACAACAAATGAAAACAAAGTAAGTTATTTGGGTTGCTTTCAAGGTCACCTTAAGCTTGATAAATTGCCATAAATCCTCAGCCTAGGATTTCCACAGAACTATAGGAACAAAATACATCTGCTCTCGAGTGAATACCTGTTCTGTACTTGTTCGACAATTATAATATTCACTGTCCCTTAACCAATTTCATTACTGAAATGTGCAGCACTATCTTCTTTGTCAAAATTTATATTTTGTCTTTTTCCTGTGCAACTCCTCCCTGAAGATTGATTTTTATTGTAGACACATTTTATAAGGCCCCTACAATCAATATTCTGTGTTCTCTCCGGCCAATACCACACTCTCAAAATTGAACAACGCTATAGAACAACCCTTGAGCATAATTGAGTTATTCAACCATAAGAGTACAGTCAATCAATGTCTGCCTCTCCTGTGACTGTCCATTTTGTGAGAACAGCTGGAGGTCAGTGAGACATATGCTAATAGCTGTAGCTTTACTGGAAAGATGCCCAACCGAGGCTGCAGTAAGGAATTTAGCTTCTGAATTGTCGATAGCTGCAGCATTAAAAATTATTATTACTAATATCTATATATTATTTAAAAGTAAACATGATTTTCACAAACGTGAAAACCCTGGAATTTCACTTCTGTGTTCTTCAAAATTTTTTGTTTATGTATTTTGGAGGTTATATCTTTTGCATCAGTTCTCAGTTTTTGTTGTGTGTAATTGCATCTGCCATATAAGCTTATAATAAATACATACAGGATACCATATATGTCAGTATCAAACTCCAGAATAAAAGTGCATAATACATAAGATTGATTATTTCTTACTCTTTCCCTGCCCTCCTCTACTGTTTTCCTAGTAAAGGTCAAGTGACATCCTAATACTTCAGCTGGAATATCACAATAATCATCTGCTTTTATGTTAGAAATACAGAAAATACTAAAAAAAAGATATGCAGCAGGTCTATCGGCATCTAAAGAAAGGAAAATTGCTTAAAGTTTTGGGCAATGACCCTTCATCAGAGTTCAAAATGTGAAACATTAATCTCCCTTTTATTTGCAGATGTTGGCAGACCATACAAATTTCAAATACTTGTTTTATTTCAGATTTCTTTTAATCTCTGCTCTTTTGCTATGATACTCAGGCTGCCATCTACTCTTGTTTCCCTCAATATGGCAATCAAACATAATGAGATTCCCTGGCACTAACATTTTTAATTTTAAAAAATGTTCCAGTCATCTTACATAAAAGTATGTAATGTGGTTTGCTTTAAGGCTGTTACGCATACCAAAGTGTGGGTAGGTGCACTGTCTGATACTAAGCTATATGAACCAGGAAGATTCTAGATTGGATCCCTGGTCTTTGCTTTGGCAGTTTATCTTATCTGGGGTAGTGCCAGAGATACTAGAGTTTTTATCAGCTGTATCTGATTAGTCAATATTTTGGAGGTGGTGCCTATCTGTCCTTGTTCACACACAATAATTGGAATGGACCAGGCCTTCCTCAAAACACCATTATGGAGCTCCTACTTTTGACACTCCTGCTGGAAGTGATTGCTACACCATGGGTGGGAATTCTTGCAATGTTGGGAAGTCCCATCCACAGAATGACAGGTGTCAATCATTTACAGCAGGAGGGTAGGAGGGATAGAGTTTGCAGCCGTGTTTGGGAGGGAGGAGAGACAGGAGAAATTAGCAGCAGCATTTTGGGCAGTAGAAGCTGGGAGTGGCTCTTTGGGGGTGGGGAAGAAGCTGGAAGTGGAACTTTTGTTGGGGTGAAGGGAGGGGAAAAGCTGGGGGCACACTTTAAGGGGGCACCAAATAAAGTATTAAAAATCAAAATTTTCTGGGAGCAAGCCCCAAGACGCCCCAACAAAATAAATCTCTTGCCTTCAATACTTGTATCCCCCTGCAGGCTCTCATATACGAACAAGCCTAATTTTGCAAGACGCTGCTTGTGGTGAAGTACAGAATAGGCCATACAGGCTAATGAGCGACTGTGTAGAGAGTCACATTTTGCAGCAAAGAAAAGTAGTGGTATTTTGGATGCTGATGGCCAGCACCGGCCTCATTATACCCCAAACTTACCAAATCTTACAGCTTCTCACTGCCTCCTTGCTGGCAACACAGCTTGCCATTTGAAAGCGGTACTGTAATGCATGGATATCCTGGCTTGTGGGAGTAGGCTTCTTAAAGGTGAACATCACTTTTTAATTTTTGGTTGCTAAGATTATTTTTTATTACTATGATGATGTTTTATCAGCATTTCTAATGGTGCATTTATTTCTTGTTGCTGTTTAGATCTGATTTTTTTGCATTGCCGGACTTCCATTTCCAACTCCATTTCTGGTAACCATCTTGCTTCCAGCTGCTGTTTCATTTGCAGCAAGCAAAGTGGGCAGGATGAGAATTCCTTTGTTGGTTTCAATGGCACTCATAGATTTAGGGATGTGAAAGGCAGTTGCAATTGTAACTCATTCGTTATGTATGCAACCACCCTTATCCCAGGACTTGCATTTACTGGTCCAGGCAGTCCTTCCTTAACATCATTTCACAAAGGAGGCTGCCACATGGCTATACCATCACTTGGAACCAGATCCCGAAGACAACTTGTAACACAGGGATGGCCCTTCTCATGGGTGTGCAGGTCACTACTGCATTAAATGTTGACAGCACAATATCTTACCAATGCTGACATATACTAAATGAACCAGTTGGCTCTCCTCAGATGCATCAAGGAAGTGGCAAAGGCTTTGTTGCAATGAGCAACATGTTCACCACTTTTTCTGTGGAAAGGAAGCATCAGCTCAACAGGATACAGAATATTTCCTGGGTGCCAGGGTTCGCAAGAGCGCCCAACATCATAGGTGGCACCCATGCACTGTACAGGCTATTGATCCTGGCTGGCACTGCTGAGAGTCTAGGTACACTGCTATACTCTGGGGTAGAATCTGTGTTAACTTTTTTGAAGTGGAGATGCCGGTGATGGACTGGGGTTGACAATTGTAAACAATTTTACAACACCAAGTTATAGTCCAGCAATTTTATTTTAAATTCACAAGCTTTCGGAGACTTCCTCCTTCCTCAGGTAAATGTTCAGGATCTCCTTGAAGCCTACGCATTTATACATATAGAACAATACATGGTGTTTACAGACTGCCCCTGCAACTGCCCGTTGCCAAGGCAATCACCGTGTTCAGACAGAGAGGTGTCACCTGCAGAACCCCCGAATACACATTCAACAAAAAAACAAACAGGGAAAAAAAACAGAGAAGAAAAACAGAGAGAGGCAGAAACATCCGGAAGGCAGGCTCTCTCTGCCTTCCGGATGTTTCTGCCTCTCTCTGTTTTTCTTCTCTGTTTTTTTTCCCTGTTTGTTTTTTTGTTGAATGTGTATTCGGGGGTTCTGCAGGTGACACCTCTCTGTCTGAACACGGTGATTGCCTTGGCAACGGGCAGTTGCAGGGGCAGTCTGTAAACACCATGTATTGTTCTATATGTATAAATGCGTAGGCTTCAAGGAGATCCTGAACATTTACCTGAGGAAGGAGGAAGTCTCCGAAAGCTTGTGAATTTAAAATAAAATTGCTGGACTATAACTTGGTGTTGTAAAATTGTTTACAACTTTTTTGAAGCATTTGGTCAGCTTTTGTTAGTTTTCTAGGTTGGTACTTATGTCTTTTGTGTGTGTGTGTGTGTGTGTGTGAGTGTGTGTTGAATGAGAACAGTTACACACACTCCTGATTAGATATGCCACATTTCTCTATTTTCCCATGAACAACTACCCGTTTTCACCTTGATGAACAATAATGTGGAACCTTACATGATCAAAGATCACCAACTATGAAATGGGCTTAAAACTTGACTCGCAGCATTTGTACCATTGAAATCTGGTTGCACTTCACTGCACATGCTTGTACAATGATAAAATCAGATTAGGTCAGCAAAGTTGGTTGGTAAATTGGAAATGTTCAACTAGATAATGAAACGTTTATTTATGCATTCAACTATGTATTAATATCTTACAAGCAATATGTGTTGTCAGCAACATGTAGGCTGCTGAACCCATGGTGTATCTGATTTCTCAGTGAACTAAAAGCTTCCACTATGATTATATTTATATTACTCAGACATGTACTGAAACTAAACTTACTGCTAATTCATTGAATGGAATAAATTTAATGTTATTCATTCAACTTGTCAAATGAATTGGTTTAGGAGGCTGTCAGTACTTATTCTAGCTTTAAATGAGCATGTAAACAATAACAAATTAAATGATATATTAGTTTGATGTAGAATGTTATTATCAAGGAGAGAATTGTAAAGAAGGAAAACAGTTAAAAAGATAAGTGCTTCAATAAATGTAAGAAAGAAAGGACTTGCATTTATATAGGACTTTATCACATTTCTCAGCATTACCCAAAGCACTTTTTAAAAATTCATTCATGGGACGTGGCCGTCGCTGGCAAGGCCAACATTTATTGCCCATCCCTAATTGCCCTTGAGAAGGTGGTGGTGAGCTGCCTTCTTGAACCGCTACAGTCCGTGCGGTGAAGGTACTCCCACGATGCTGTTAGGTAGGGAGTTTCAGGATTTGGAACTCCAGCGACGATGAAGGAACAGCGATATATTTCCAAGTCAGGATGGTGTGTGACTTGAAGTGGAACATGCAGGTGGTGGTGTTCCCATGCACCTGCTGCCCTTGTCATGTAATGAATTACTTTTCATGTATTGTAATGAATTACTTTTTGAAATGCATAATATCATGAATGAATATTTAAAGACAAAATGGGCTTGAAAAGAAGAAAGATTTGCATTTATACAGCACCTTATCAATGCTCTAATCTGAAAGTAGTTCACCTGTTATTAGTTACCTTGAAATGCAGTAACTGTTGGATAGATATTTGAGGGAGTAGGCAATTGAGAGGTATGAGTTATTGCGCTCGACCAGTTAAACTGGATAGCCTTTTCTGGTCCTATACTTCCTTATCTTTCTGTGTTGTTATGTAAGCAAATGCAGCTGCCATTTTGCACATTACAACATAGTACATACAAACAACAATAGATGAATAACTAGTTAATTGTTTACAGTGTTAATGTTAAGGGAGGAATGTTTTGCCCAAAGAACTGGAATTCTTACTACATGTGGGCCAAGCAGGGTATACTCCTCTTGTTTGGAGCCATTACACAGGAGTAGTGTACACTCCACAGCTGGCTGAATAAACCGTTTGCTCTATGGCTTCTGGGTGTAAAACCCTTCTTAGCAGACAGACGGTACGTTTTCTCCCTTTTTAATACATGATCAGGAACGTACAGCTTAACCTTTTGCAATTTTAAGAATCATATTGTGTTAAAACCAACTCACAGATGAATGGTCAATCAGAAACCACTTGCACTAATGCTGCTGGGCTAGCAAAAACGCCACTTAAACAGCATAAATTATGCACAGTGAACCAATTCAGTTGTGGAGGGAGCAATTTTGGAACAAAATGGAGGGACAGCTCAGAAGACTCTAAGCTCAATTTCACAATATCACAAGATATTTTCGAATGGGGAAGGCCATTTGGTCCATCCCACTCTCCCATTGCTACATCTAATTGTTTCTTAAATGACTTCTGGAGTAAAATTCAACTTCGGTAGGGGTGTAAAATGGGCAGTAGCGGATTAACAGCCTGTTTTACACTCTGCCCAATTTTCCTTTTCATGAAGGGTGGGGTGTATGACGGGCAGCCAATTCGCTACAGTTCATTCTACGCCTCCGCAGAAGTTGAATTTTACCTCCTCCAATTTTTTAGGAACAGAGGAACAGGAGTAGGCAATTCAGCCTCTCGAGCCTGTTCCTCCATTCAACTAGATCATGGCTGATTTGTACCTCAATTCCATTTACCCGCCTTTTGATCTAAATTGCTTGATACTCTTACCTCACAAAAATCTGTCGATCTCAGTCTTGAGAATTGCAATTGACCCAGCATCCACACCCTTTTGGGGGAGAGAATTCCACCCTTTGAGTGAAAAAGTGCTTCCTGATTTCTCTCCTGAATGTCCCAGTTTAAGATTATGTCCCCTTGTTCTGGATTCCCCCATCAGAGGAAATGGCTTCTCTGTATCTCCCCAATCCTTTTATTATTTAAAACACCTCAATTAGGTCACCGCTCAACTTTCTAAACTCAAGGGAATACAAGCCAAGTTTATGCAACGCATCCTCATACTTTAGCCCTCCTAGCCCTGGTATCATTTTGGTAAATCTGCACTGTACCCACCTCTAGGGCCAGACTAATTTACAGATCAAATAATAGTGTCAGTGAAGTGCTTGATGGGTGCCCAGAAGTAGTGGGCCTTTTGCCCTGTGTCAAGCCCCTCTCCAATTGGAGAATCAGAGTGGGGCAGGCAGCAAAGATTTCTCCTGTTCCTAGTTAGAAGAATTTCTAGATTATTTATTTTTATATAAGTTTATAGCTAAGCCTAGGTGTTGTATTTTTTTTTAGATGGAAGCCATGGCTGTTGAGCCTGATTTTAAAAAGTCTTGCATTTGTGTGGGAATTTTCACATCTTCATGTCTTCCAAAATGCTTCACAGCCAATGAATTGTTTTTTGAAGTCTAGCTACTATTTTTGTAGGAAAATGCAGCAGCAAATTTGCACACCGCAAAGTCCCATAAACAGCAACAAATTAATCCATTTTGGTGGTGCTGTTTGAGGAATGAATAGTGGCTTGGACATTAGGGAGAGTTCTCTATTCCAGAAAAAGTGTCATGGGATCTTTTATGCCCACTTGAACAGACAGACAGGGCCTCGGTTTAACATCTCATCCAAAAAAAGTCACGTCTGACAATGCAGCGATCCTTTGATACTGCACTGAACTGTCAGCTTAGAATTTGTGGTCAGATCCTAGAGTGGAACTGGTATCCACAACCTTCTGACTCCAAGGCAAGAGTGCTATTACTGAGCCAAACCGGCACTCCTTTGTGTGTGTTTGAGTGCCTGCATGTAATGTAATCCACACCACCTGTCTGGAGTCGGATTTGATACTCAAAGGGAACATCCCATGTTTATTTAAGTCTTTGTCCTTCATTAGGTTTGATTAATTCCTCGGATGCATGTGGCCACTAAGGAACAAACTATAACAAGTGTTAAATAATAGAAATAATTAATATTGATTGTCAGGCAGTCAATTGTCTATACTAACAGTACCTGTTGCATTTGCTATTATTCTAGGCCTTTGAAATGCTTCATACAGATATACTTGCAAACTTACAGTTGGTGCCTACTGTCTGTTTGGTGTTAATGGCTATCCTAGCAGGAGTATCCTAATAGCAAGAATGTCGCCTATTGTGGCATTTTTGCTTTGTTGATGAAGTGTGAGAATTCATCTCTGTCTTTCTTAATGAGATCTAAGGGGAGATTTTCCTGGGTCTGTGCTCAGGCGAACTGGATCACCTGGGTACAGCGAATATCGGAAAATGGGAGGGTCGGAGAGCACATCTTATTGGAGCCGACCCAATTTTCCTTTGATTTAAATTAATGGAAGGAAAATCTAGTAGGTTCCTTTACAGGCATGTATTCTGACTCGCCTGATTTTCCAATTTTCACTACACCTGGGTGATCCAATATACCTGGGCACAGACCCAGAAAAATCGTCCCATGCCCACCTCACACAGTACTGTTCAGTGAGGTCAAAGTAGTTTTGTTGCCTGCCTGATACAATAGTGAGTCCAGCTAGTCTTTCTGACCTCAATGACCCTCCACTTCTGCTCCTTTTCTTCCTCCAATATGTCCAGCAAAATAAGACTTGCTGATGAACCCATGCAACAGTGGGTTCAGTACAGTATAGTCACTACTTTCAATGGGTGGAACTTTCAACTTTGGTGGGAACGTAAAACGAGTGGTAGTGGATCACCGGCCCGTTATAGACTTCGCTCAATGTTCTGGACAATTGGGCAGCCAATCCACTACTGCCCATTTTGCACCCCTGAAGTTGTATTTTACCCCCAATGGCATGTGCTTTGCTCCCTACTAATGATGCCAGTGTGGGCATCATTAACGTGATGTGCACATAAAGATCAGCATGAATAAAATTACATGTTCCCTACTCATTGCTGCTTAATGAACAAAATAAACTTTAATGCTGACTCTGTGCATTAACATGTGGTAAACTGATTTACTTCTAAAAACACTTTTAGGACATGGGCAAAAGGTTGCAACAGATCCCTCTTTAAAAATTACTACACCTTAATACAGTCTTAGCACACATGCTAACTGTCACCCCCTAAAAGGAGTTCCCCTCTAAGTGGCAATTTAGATGCCTGCAAATTGAAAAAGGTGCACTATTACAAGTAATTTGTGATTGGTTGTTTTTCTGTTGTTCCCCCTAATGAATCAAATCATCTTCAAGAAAGTTACCATTTTACTTGGCAGCTGTTTAAAAAGAACATAATTAATTCTTTCTCTGGTAACGAGGATGATATGCCCTCTGATGATTGTATGTTAAAGCTTAATGTATGTGGTGAGATTAGTTTACACATTAATCATTTAAAGTGAAGCAGGCATAAACTGATCATTTTTCGGGGCTAATCTTAATTTTCATATCATCTAAAAATAATCTGGAGAACAGAAAATTAAACAATTGATTAAAGATGCAGCTTGTGATAGTTAGAAATTTACATTAGCCTGTAAATAATTAAAAAGAGCAACAAATGTTAATGAGGTCTTTGTCAAAATTTCTGTTCCTGCATTATTGGCCTAGCCCTAGAATAATCTGTCATCTCATGTGTCTTGCTGGCCCAACTTACCCGCTAGAGTTTAAGGTCATTCTGACTCTTGTATTTAATGCTGAGATATTCGATGTCTAAAACAAGGTTAACCTGGAGCACTGTCAATCCCTTTTTAAGTTGTAGTAACTGGTTGGCAATACAATACATACAATGAAAAATAGTTTCATCTTTAATTATGTCAAAAGGGGGGAAAAAGGTTAACTAAAACTGTTTAATTTATGTTACTGGGAAAAATAAATTTCTCAACATGTTGTTGTTAGAAACTCCTGTTTCAAATTTTTGTTTTTCTTCACAAAGTTTGCATCTGTCAGTGGCATCTCTGGGAACCTAGAACCCTAGGCTGCGTTGGCCTGGTTATCTGATCAGATATCTACTTGCATGTTGAGGCAGCATCTGGCACCTCACTGGAGAATTCAACAATTCCGTATTTAATTGAAGACATGTAGTTACAGCTGACATTCTTCCTTGTTCAGTTCAATAGTTCAGCTAACCTTCTATTCATTGTGCCTGACTGTTATTTTAACATGATTAACACACTGACAAAGTAACCCAGTGTTACAATGTGAATGGCTGCAATAGGAACAATTTATTTGTATAAAGTGATCACAAGATCAGGCACTGCAGCTTGAAATAAGTGCCTTGTAACTACAATTATTCATTCTGTAAATGCCAAATTTTACTCTTATCTTTAATTATCGTTTTTTTTATTATCAATTACTGATTTTATGGCGTAATGTATTTTAGTTAAAAGTCGCTCATTTTCAAGTCTCTTCCTTCACACCAACCTTCCCTCCTCTCCCTATTCTGGAGGCAGTAACTCATGCTGGGTATCATTCCATAGCACTGATGGTTCCACCAAGAAGCTATTCTATGTGTAAATCCAGACGCTGAGGGTCAAAGGCACATTTTGTTGTGGGGGACAACACAGGTGAGCTCAGGTCTGTCCTCACATGAAATCTACATGTGCTCACATTTTATGGTGGCGGTGTGGTCATGGGACAGTAATCCAGAGGATGCAGCCTGGTTGATTTTTCCCCTTTCTTAACGTCATAAATGCTGAAGCCAACTGTAGCACCCAATTATCAGCAGGCTCAGAACAGCTAACTCTGCACAAACCTCAAATTGAAATGGCACCACCGTGGTATGTGTGGCTCAATACGACACACTGGAGTAGACTTTTGTTTTCACCGTCTGGGCAATAATAGGGTGGAGCAGATTTGTCCACCCGTTATGGAACCCGCCTGATTTTCACTCCATTGATCCATTCCACCAGATTATAATCCAAGCGGTGAAGGCGAAAATCTACCCACTCTGATGGATTTACCCAGTGGCCTAATGGGGCAGACCATATGCTGGTAATTTTGAAAGTATATTTATATCATTAAAAGAAAGAAAGACTTGCATTTTAATAGCGCCTTCCATGACTTCAGGATGTCCCATAGCGCTTTACAACCAATGAAGTACTTTTGAAGTGCAGTTACTGTTGTAATGTATTAGTTCTGTTTCTTCACCTTCAAGGGAATAGATAATTCTGATCAGCTTTGAACCATGAAAATTATGTCACTCAGCATTGGTTATGAGGAATAAAATTAAGAAATAAAATAATGCTCACCAGCACTTAGAGCACACAGAATCCTAGATCTCATTCTGGATCATTCATCCAGAACACATTAATCAATGTTGTCAAGATTTTTCAAGGAACTGGATAATATATTCAGCTGGGTGTCAGATTATGCTGTGAAAAATTGATTGTAATAGTTTCCTGTGTTACTTAATTTGATTATCATGGTTCATTCAAATCTGAGTCTTTCTCATTGATATTGAAAATGTAATATTTATTATAGAGTTAACTATGAAACAAATGCACAAACCTAATAAGGTACCATCCTTGGGACTGCATACATTTGTGATTGAAAATTAAATGTAGTTTATAATTTTGTCCCTCTGTTCCACCAAAGGGTTTGGAACTTTCTCAATCTGCGATCTACAATATTATTATTTAATGCATTTAATTTGATTTATTCGAGAACATAAATTAAAACAACCAAGTCATGTCACATCGGATACAATTTTCTGAATGCATTTTGAAAGCTGTACCCTGATGATCAATGAAGCAAAACATGGAAAACACTAACAAGAGTAGAAAGGGACAACAATTTTTGCTGAACTTTTCAATATAAAATGCTGATTTAAGGAATATTGACAGCGAGGTCATTTTACGGATCATTGATTTAGACATGCAGTCAAATGATCCAGTGTTTTAAACAGTCAGATTGATGGATTATCTTTGAAAAGAATTGCATGGCATGATATGACCATTGATACTAGTTATGTCACTGACACAGGATACTTAAAAACTATCATTGCAATACCAGCAACAATAATGAACATACCCTGACCACCAATATTATATAATTGTAACAATTAAAGGTAAAACAGAATGGTATCCCTTACTAATCTTTCTCTGACTCTGCAGTGTAGCTTTGATCTCAATGGGTTGAAGTAAATGCTGGCACCTGAGGTCAGGGTAACAGAAAACCTGAAGGGTCTAACCGTTACATCGAACTGGCCAACCAGTCCTATCTAAAGGAAAAGATTGTCAGTGTGTTGGAAACAATTGCTGCCCATGCCCTTGGTTTCAGTGTTCCTTACATGGGCACTCTGCAGTTTATGAACTCAATTTCATAAGTGCCGATTTTAAGTTCCAAGTAATCAAATGTGGTTTAGATCATATAGTTGACTGTAAAAGATTGTCAGCTTCCACTCATTTCAGAGACGCCTCTGTGAAAATAGAAAATACAGTGGAACCTTCATTATTTGACCTTGGTGGTTAATGGACATTGTTAACTTATCAAACATCCCCAATTTTGGACTTACATATATGGTACAGCAATACACTAGGCACAGGAATGAAGACAAATAACATAATTTAGTTTTATTCATCAAGAAAAGATGAAATGCAACTAACAAAAGAAGATATACAATGAGGCAATGTATTGCACAAAGCTTTGTCTTGAGTTCTGGTGCAATAGTGGAAAGCCACAGGGAGTTACGCCTCTGCCGGGGACCCATGGAAACAGTCTCCTGCAAGGTAACTGAGGATGGAGGGGATTGGGAATGATCACAGTTGTTTTGGGGGTGGGGGGGGGGGGGTCGGAGAAGCCCAGGGCAGAGGATGTCCAAGGTATCCTTGCAGGGTCTGGGGGAGTGCTCCTCCTGGCCCAGAAGGATTCCATATAAAAATCATTTTTTCAAACTCACCTGGACTTCCGCCATGGTTGAGATGTTGGGGTTGGCCCCATGCGGGTCTTCCAAATGCGGAAGTTAAAATGCTGACACGGCGCTGATGATGTAATCAGGCCCGACTTTAAGATTTAAATTAGGCCCCTGCCTGCCTGTTGTGTGGGCTTTGGTCGACTTCAAAGTCGGTGAAGATAAAATGTTGCCGGGCCAGTAAGTGGACTCAGATGGTTTTAACCCCTCCCACGCACTGTTCCCAATGGGCGAGGGTGTTTAAAATTGACCCCTTAATGCCCTCCGAAGTAGCTGAGCAAACCATTTTCCAGGCAACTAGAAATGGGCAATACATGTGGCCTTGCCAATGTCACCCACATCCCAAGAACAAATACATTTTAAAAACTGACTCATTTTGTTGTTACATCCCAAAATTTTCCACATCCCAAAATGTATTGTTCTAAACAAAAGCACACTGATGTATTTTGCATTCTGTGTTAATAGTTGTTGCTTTGTTGGACCTTGGGAACGTTATAATTGTGCACACACACAATCCTGAGTTCTCCATGCAGAAAATATATGTCAATTATATTGAAAAGTTTAGTAAACTCTTACTGGTGTTGCTCACCCATGATACCTGGACCACCTGGAGAGTGATTGGTACCTATGGAAACATGAACCAATACCTTGAGGATTGAAAAACTATATGTATTTTTTGCTTTATTTAATTTCTAATGGCAACCTAATGTAAATAGTTGGCACCTACCAACTCTTGAGCTTGTTGGAATGAAACTACAGGAAAATAATGAAGATTCACTTGGGGAGCTGAAGCCGCATGTACTATATTGAATGTGATAGCTAACAGTATTGCAAATGTTGTCATCAGAAGCTATGCTTAATCTTGTATTGATAGTTGTGTAAAGATGTTGGGGTGGAGGTGATGGTTTTCAAAAAGAGGCCTCCTAACTTTTACATTGTGCATATTATAATTGTGCAGGAAAGCTAATGCATTACATGAGTCTTGCTGAACAGACCTTGCCAATAATGTCTAGTGATGTTACTTTCACAGAGAAATGTGATGTGTAACAACATAGTGGTATATATTTCCTGAACAAAGGATCCTGGCCAACATCCACATAGGAACAGTGGAAGGCACTTCTATTCAAGAGCTGAAAAAAAGACATTTACTAGCTAGCACATTCCAAATTCATGTTTCCTTCTGACTTGTGAAGCAGCTAGCATGAACAGCTCAATGCTATCACACAGATAATGAGTTTTCCACATCATTGCTTTCAAAGACAAATTTAAAGGTGAATTGGCAAAGTGTACTAACACACTTATAAAAGTACCTTCTTCTCTCTTCGCAGGTAATGGGAACAAGGAGGCATTTCCATTTGTGTTAGCATCAAGCACCAGTCCACATATTCCCATTTTTGGGATTTACTGACATGGAGGGGTAGGAAGCACTGAATATTGTATAGCACAGTAACGAGGATGGGACAGAAGGTGAAGAAAGGGAACTGGCAATGGGGAAATTGGTCAAGGATAGAAGGTGCAGAGTTGATGGCTATAATAATGGCTGCTCCTTCTTGGACTATTGGGGGTAATATTCTGGCATGGGTGGAGGATTGGTTATCTAACAGGAAGCAGAGAGTTGGGATAAATGGTTCATTCTCAGACTGGCAACCAGTAGCCAGTGGTGTTCTGCAGGGGTCGGTGCTGGGTCCCCAACTCTTTACAATCTATATTAACGATTTGGAGGAGGGGACCAAGTGTAACATATCAAAGTTTGTAGATGATACAAAGATGGGAGGGAAAGTGGAGAGTGAGGAGGACATAAAAAACCTACAAGGGGATATAGACAGGCTGGGTGAGTGGGCGGAGATCTGGCAGATGCAATACAATATTGGAAAATGTGAGGTTATGCACTTTGGCAGGAAAAATCAGAGAGCAAGTTATCATCTTAATGGTGAGAAACTGGAAAGTACTGCAGTACAAAGGGATCTGGGGGTCCTAGTGCAAGAAAATCAAAAAGTTAGTATGCAGGTGCAGCAGGTGATCAAGAAGGCCAACAGAATGTTGGCTTTTATTGCTAGGGGGATAGAATATAAAAACAGGGAGGTATTGCTGCAGTTATATAAGGTATTGGTGAGACCGCACCTGGAATACTGCATACAGTTTTGGTCTCCATACTTAAGAAAAGAAATACTTGCTCTCGAGGCAGTACAAAGAAGGTTCACTCGGTTAATCCCGGGGATGAGGGGGTGGACATATGAGGAGAGGTTGAGTAGATTGGGACTCTACTCATTGGCGTTCAGAAGAATGAGAGGCGATCTTATTGAAACATATAAGATTGTGAAGGGGCTTGATCGGGTGGATGCGGTAAGGATGTTCCCAAGAATGGGTGAAACTAGAACTAGGGGGCATAATCTTAGAATAAGGGGCTGCTCTTTCAAAACTGAGATGAGAAGAAACTTCTTCACTCAGAGGGTAGTAGGTCTGTGGAATTTGCTGCCCCAGGAAGCTGTGGAAGCTACATCATTAAATAAATTTAAAACAGAAATAGACAGTTTCCTAGAAGTAAAGGGATTTAGGGGTTACGGGGAGCGGGCAGGAAATTGGACATGAATTTAGATTTGAGGTTAGGATCAGATCAGCCATGATCTTATTGAATGGCGGACCAGGCTCGAGGGGCCGATTGGCGTACTCCTGCTCCTATTTCTTATGTTCTTAAGTTGGTCACTTTTCTTTCTGCATTCCAAAAGAGCCTGATTGAATGCATGGACAATGTGAAGAAGTCCTTTGCCCCCTCCATCCCTCAGGTAATTGAAAGAATTTTTTTAATATACATTTATATACACCTTTCACATTCTCAGAATGTCCTAAAACATTTCGTAGCCAATGTATGAATTACTTTCTGAAGTGCAATCACTTCGACTGGCAAACAGCAAAGTTCCACAAACAGCAATAAGATCAATAACCAATTAATATTTTGGTAGTGTTAGTTGATGGATAATTTTGGCCAGGACACCTCCTCTGCTCTTCTTTGAATAGTGCCTTGGGATCTTTAACTTCAACCTGAACAAGCAGATTGGGCCTCGGTTTCATGGCTCATTTAAAAAACGCCACTCCTGACAATGCAGCACTCCCTCCATGTAAGTCAGGAACTCTGCTGTGATTCCAGCCGCCTGGTCCAGCATGGGTTTTGTCAAATCTATAAATGTTTAATTTTCTTTATTCAGTTCAAAATAAAATCTGGCAAATAAAAATATGGAGCTACTTGAATTAATATCAGGTCAGTTATCATCACAGACACCAGCAGTGGAGCTCGGCTACACATCTGCCCTTCCAGCAATATCAACCTCCTTGATAATTATGCTGGTACTGATTCAAATAGCCATATATTGTAAGCATATTTTCAGGTGGTAAAAAAAATACCATTCTGCACAATGAAATGTATAATTGTAAGTAATGGTAAATAATTAACATTTATAATTAAAGCTAAATTCATCAGTCAGCTGCTGATTGAAGACCCCATTCTGAGATAATAAAAAACTTTGGATTTGTTGAGACTTATCTTGGAACCAGGTAATAAGTTGTACTAATGAGCTATGGAAAACATTCTGTATACTAATTGTTAGGATGGGTGATGATAAACAAAAACAATGACATCTGCATAGATTGATTTTTTTTAATGGTGCACTCCATTCTCATGAAACTGGAAACTTATGTAGGTTCTACAAGAGGTTGAAGTACAGAAAGGCATGGAGTCACAATGCCACAATGATGCCACTATCTGTCAGCAACACACAGGTCCAGGATGAAAGATAGCTGCAGGAAATCCATTGCTGACTGTTTATTAGATACAGTTAGTCACAGAAGAATATAGTTCCAATTTACTTGTGATTGCCTCTAATATTTATGCATCATTAAGAATAGCATCCTGTCATGTTTATTTATTGGATTATATCCCCATATACTGTAATAAACTTGAGCTCATCCAAAACTCTGCTGCCTGTATCCTAACTTGCACCAAGTCCCATTCACCCATCACCCCTGTGTTCGCTGACCTACATTGGCTCCCAGTCCGGGAACGCCTCAATTTTAAAATTCTCATCCTTGTTTTCAAATCCCTCCATGGCCTCGCCTCTCCCTATCACTGTAACCTCCTACAGCCTTCCGAGATTTCTGTGCTCCTCCAATTGTTGCCTCTTGCGCATCCCTGATTTTAATTGCTCCACGATTGGCAGCCATACCTTCAGCTGCCTGGGCCCTAAGCTCTGGATTTCCCTCCTTATACCTCTCTATCTCTCTCTATTCCTTTAAGACGCTCCTTAAAACCTACCTTTTGCCCAAGCTTTTGGTCACCTGTCCTAATATCTCCTTATGTGGCTTGGTCATAAATTTTGTTTGATAATCGCTCCTGTGAAATGCCTTGGAATGTTTTACTATGTTAAAGGCGCTATGTAAATACAAGTTGTTATTATATTATTATTTGTTGTTGTTGTTGTTGTTGTGATGCTTGTCTTTTACCTCCAGCAAAAACAAGAGTTCTGTGATTTGCTGGGCTGAAATCAATTGAATCATTAAATGAGTCTTTCATTTACATGAGCATATGCAGGATAAAATAGTGGTGCAAAAAATCATATACAAATTCTTCTTTAAATGTGGCAAAATGCTTAATCTTCTCTTAATTGATGACATAATAATGACATTGTATTCTCAAATAATACTTCTTAAAACCACAATTTCCTGCAATTTTATTAGTGGGTCAATAATTAGGGAAAAAAAAAGAGTCATTCTTCCACATTTCGTTAAAAATGGAGTTTCACTCCCATGAATTGAAATCAGCTAATCTTTAATATCTTGAAATTCAAAGCATCGTAGAAGCTGTACTGGGGTACCATTGGATTGCACGCAGGTTGTCCCAGAGCTGAATTGGTATGCTTAGTGCTCATTTCATGCCCAAAAAGCAGGCGCAATGCAGACCAAATTCTATCCCATGACCCATGGTACTGATAGTTCAGTACCATAACCTACTCTATCAAACCCATCTAATGTTGCAATGGGACCTTGGTATGTTTCCTCCATGTAAATGTCATTAGTTACAATGTTTCTTCAATGTTATTTACACTTTGCTTTGGAACCATTAATTTCTTTGATTTATAAAACAGCTCAGTTACATTGTAGAGCTGAAACCGACACAGCAAGAAAACTGGAGTTCAATGCAGAAGTACTGCATTGTACTGTCGCTCCTATTGAAATCATCTGCAGACCATGGGCTAAATTTTCCTCCATTCTTTAATTTTAATGAAAAAATGGACGTGGGTATAAAGCTCAAAGTCAATTTTTCTGCTAAAATTAGCAAACCAAAGAAAATATTTTCAAACAATGTGACTGAGTCACACGTTTTAATATTTTAAAGTGTTATACTAGATTTCGGCCTATCCAAAATAATTTGACCACTGAAGTACTTGTAGCTTTTGCACTTTTTGTATTATAGACTAGGAATGTTATTTTGTGGGGTAATCCCTGATTAAAAATGAGAACATAAGTGGGTATTGCTTTTTGTGCAACGGGTTTGAATACTATACTTTTAATCTTTGGGGCCTTTGCTAAAATTCATTCAAGACTGGTGACCTTGTGTGCAAACTGGTTGTTGTGTTTCTCTACATTACAACAGTAACTACACATCAAAAGTACTTTGTTGGCTGTGAAATGCTTTGAAGACATCACAAGGTCATGAAAGACATTATATTCTTTCTTTAAAATAAATTAGTTTAGCCAGTTTGAGTCCAGTCCCACGAACAGCAATGCGATAATGACCAGTTAAGCTGTTTCTAGTGATGTTGATTGAGGGATAAATGTTAGCCAGAACAATCTTCTTCAAATAGTGCCATGGGTTCTTTTACATCCACCTGAGAGGGCTGATAAGGCCTTAATTTAACCCCACAATCTAAGGACTTTAACAGTGTAGCATTCCCTCAATGCTGCACTGAAGTATCAGCCTAGATTATATGCTCAAATCTCCACAGTGAAGCTTAAACTCATAGTTTTCTGACTCAGAGGCTGACACTTGCATCCTTGGAGATCAAATTCATGTGGATGTTTTGGACCTATTAGTAGGTTTGGTTTAGTTTGCTGAAGTAAGTTTAGAGGTCAGGTCAGTCACATACAGTTCTTTAGATAAATAGCAACCATGTCTCACCAGTCCTGCAACGTGTCTAATCTTGTTTACTGTTTTTCTCACATTGGCTCTCTTACCTATTATTAATGCATTATTTGTTTTTTTCCATAATGTAATTTGTCAGCCAGTAGAAGGATTATCGGGAATGATAACATTGTCAGTAGATAGATGTCCAGCCCTAAGTGGGCATGCAGCCACATGAGCAGATATTTTGGTACTTCTATGGGGTTAAAATTCTTCCTTCTGTGAATTAGGCATGTGCTGGAAATGCATATTGCAAAAAAAGCCCCAAATAGTGCACTTAATCAGTGATTAATTGTGGAGCTAGAGTTGAGTATCTATAGTTGTGTTATGGATTGCAGCAGTTTAGAAAGTATAATGTAGAATTTAGAACAACAGTAGTTCAGAACAGGTTATCATCTAACTACTGACAATGTTATCATTCCTGATAATCCTTCTACTGGCTGACAAATTACATTATGGATAAAAACAAATAAGGCATTGATATTAGGTAAGAGAGCCATTGTGAGAAAAACAGCAAACAAGATTAGATACGTTGCAGGACTGGTGAGACATGGTTGCTATTTACCTAAAGAACTGTACATGACTGACCTGATCTCTAAACTTACTTCAGCAAACTAAACCAAAACCTACTAATAGGTCCAAAATATCCACATGAATTTATTGTATCCACCTACCAGATTTGAAATTCTGAGAAGCTATTATAGTTATAATTGTATCTTTTTTTAAAAGATATATTTAAGCTCAGTTGTAATTCATTTGTTACATCTACTCATTCCTACTAAATCTAGGACTTATATTTAAAAAAATCTGGAGATAAGGATATGGAATGATTGATTGAATACTTGGATCATTGATTTCAAGAAAGCATTCAGTTTGGCTTAGAAACCCGTTTGGCTCACTATCTCTCCTTATTCTCCTGACCATTTCTTTTGATAACATTGATCCCTCCATTCTCCTCAAATCCTCTCCTCTGAAGTCCACCTTCATGGTATTGTCTGCCTTTTGAAGCAGACAGGAAAATATGGTGGCAACCCTTGTGATCTCCATTGTATTATCTACCATAATCGGGGGAAATTGTTTATCCTGTCTGTGCTATTCCACATTCTTCACGTACAAAGATTTTGGATGATCGGAGACTCAGGGGATGAAATTGGTCTTCTGCAGTAGCACAAATCGGGTGATAATGAATCGGCAACCTGTTTTACACCCTGCTAGATTTTCTTTTCCATCAACTTCAAAGGAAAAGAAAATCGGGTGGAGTGCTACACAGATTACCGATTTGAAAGTGTCCATTTTTACACTACTGCCCAAGAGCAATTTCAAGCCCTCAGTTTGGCAATGGAAGCCATCTTTTCACCATGATTACAAGGCGAAGGTATTGGCAGAAAACCTAAGCCATACCACCACCTTCCCCACATCTGATCCATTACCAAGACCACTTTCTTCCACCTCCAAAACATTTCCTGGATACAGATCTCTGTTTTTTATTTGCTTCTCCCAAGAGGTAAGAGCAAGGAAGGATTGTTATATGGGGATGAAATCAGCCAAGGTTAGAGACAAGCACAAATAGCCCTGATGGCCCTTTTCTGTTCTTGATACATAAATGAATGCCAAGACCTACATTCTCTTCCATAAAAGGGTCCACATTCCCATCACCACATCTTTGCCACTGATATTAAGTATCCTAAATAATGATTTTAAGATCCTCATTCTCATGCCACAGCCCCATTCTATCTCTGAAATCTCCTCCAGCTATATTACCCTGCATACACCCTCCACTCCTTTGATACTAGATTATCTTTGTTCCATGACCACTCTGCTCCAACATCGGTAGTCATTCTTTCAGCCACAATGCTCCTGCCCTCCGGCTTGCCATCTCCCTCCCTACTTTTAAAATCCTTCTTAATACCATCTCTTTGACAGTGGCTTTGCTCCCCAACCTCTTTTTTTCTCTCCTACTCAGTGTCCATCTTTTTGTAAAGCACTCTAAAACAATGTTTTCCACATGAGGAGCCCTATAGAAATGTAAGTTATTTGATATTTTCCATTATGTAGCACATTAGTGTCCAATAAAATTTTCTGTAAGTACTTGCAGCATTGTTATCATTCAGACTGCCTCTCAACTCTGTTCACATTCACCACAACGTAGAGTTTCCATGGGCAAGCCCACATCTCCTAAGATGTTAAATTGACACCCTTATGCATATCATAAATAGGTTTATGTTATGCATGCCATAAGTTTAACAATTACCCTTTTGTCATGATATTTCTCACCAAAGGTTGCATGGATTGCCCACCATGCACTCCTGTCAACTCCATAGTGTGGAAATACCATGCTGTCAAACCATATAGTTCAGGCCTAAAGTAGTAGTCAAACTTAATTACAAGATTTTTAATTTATAAAAGGAATAGAGCAAATAATAAGCAATATAATGCACGCCTCTAACTTTACCCGTGCCCATTTTCTCAATGCTCGCTGGCCTCAGACTGTCCAGCATGGCCTTCGCAGATTGACTTGGAGGTCTCAAATTAGGAGGCACACTTCCATTTTGTATTCCTATTACACACTGCCTTGTCCTGCAAGTAGAGAAGTAGAGTTGAAATGCTAGAAGTTTGATGAACACATAAAGAATGAGACCCAAATGTCCACCCTCCATCCCAGCTTGTGTTTGAGTATATGAACATACATCGTGTAGATACGGGCTCACCTTTCCAAATGGTAATTTGACAATAGTTTCAGTTTTGAAGTGACAATAATAAAGTGTACCTGCTACAACATGAAAGTGCATGTGAAGCTTGGAAAGAGCTTTTTTTTTTGTGAGCACTTAGCGTGCAGTCTGAGCCATTTTAACAGAGTGAGAGGAAACTGATCATGGCATAGTCATCCACTTTGGATCTGAGAAAGACAAATTGGAATATTTTCTTAATGGTGAGAGATTAGGAGCTGTAGAAGAGCAAAGGGATTTTGGTGTCCATGTACACAAATCACTAAATGCTAGAGTACAGGTACACAAAGTAATCAAAGAGGCTAATGGACTGTTGGCTTTTATCTCAAGGGCATTGGAATTCAAAAGTGAGGAAGTGATGATTCAGTTGCACAGAGTCCAGGTCAGACCCCATCTAGAGTATTGCATTCAGTTTTGGGCACTGAACCTCAAGAAAGATATATTGGCCTTGGAAGGGGTACAAAGCAGAGACACCAGAATGATACCAGGGCTTAAAAGGTCAAATTATAAGGACAGGTTGCAAAAACGTGACTTGTATTCCCTTGAGTTTAGGAGGTTGACAGATGATCTGAGGTATTTTAAATAATTAAGGGATTCGATAGGGTAGATACAAAGGAACTATTTCCTCTAGTGGGGGAATCCAGAATAAGAGGGCATAATCTTAAAATTAGAGCTAGGCTGTTTAGGAGTGAAATCTGGAAGGACTTTTTCACACAAAGGGTAGTAGAAATCTGGAACTCCTCCAAAAGGCTGTGGGTGCTGGATCAATTGAAATTTTCAAGACTAGATCGATAGATTGTTTTTTGGTAAGGGTATCAAGGGATATGGAGTAAAGGTGGGTGAATGAAGATGAGGTGCAGATCAGCCATGATCTAATTTACAAGTTTTACTAGGAGTACCAGAGGAGATCTTGATTTTTTTTAATGCTTTTGCTACACACATTAAAGGAATTCTTACCCCAATATATATGACTAAATCATGTGGCTAATAATCATAACTCAGGGACCTTGCTGCTTGTAAGTAATCTAATTTGCCTCGCTCATGGATCTATTTGCAATATTGTATATGACACTAAATTGTAGTGGGTACAACCAAATAAGATTAAATTGAGTGCCCATAATTCCAGGACAATTTTAAAACTGGTTAGATGACTCACTAACAGATAAGAATAAAAGAAAAACAGAAAATGCAGGAAATACACAAAAGGCCACTCAGCATAATAAAATTATCAGCAATGCAGACCGTCAGGTGCTACTTGCAAACAATGAGTTTTCTGAAAATATCATTGTCACATTGTTGTTTTTTTAAGCTAGATATTTTCTCAAGTTCAGCATCACTGCCTACTCCCATAAGTGGCCCTTGCATCCCCTAGGATCAGAGTGTGCCATAATCTGCTCAATATCTAGGTAAACAACAGTGAGACCCAGGCACCATAACAGAATACTCTTACTCTGTACACCAGCAACTGGACTATATCACTTGCCACCATATGATTCTTCTCTCTTTGAAAGGCAGACTAAATACGCACTCTATCCAACTGAGACTTAGGCCACAATATTAATGGGGAGCTGGGGAGTGTGCGGGGAAGTGCGTGATATGTCGAGGAACCAGGCAAGGCCGATTTAGAATATTGTTGAGCCGCCTCCTGCCCGGCAGTCGATCACTCCACAAGAAAAACCTGAAAAATAAATTTTAAACTTACCCGCTAGGCTTCTTCTCCCAGGATCCAGCTCCAGGCAGATTTTGCCTGACGGAGGTGCCGACATTGGCCCCTCCCCCGCCTTGCTCAGGCCTCTGATTGATAAACAGATCAGGTCATGATGACATAATCGGACCCGATCTGCATATTTAAAACAGGAGCCCACTTCCTTCCTTCGGGTGTCCAAAAGAGCAGGTTCATATGGGAACACACGGGGAGGGAAGCGGGATTGGTGGGGTTATTTCAACTGCTCCCCTGCTTGGTTTCTGTCAGTTGGGGGCAGTTAAAATCGGGGTCGTAGGCTCTGAACCAACAAAAGGTTTAATTTAGATAAGACAGTGTACAATGTAATACAATGAATCATGCATTTTGTTATTCTCCTCGATACATAAAATAATAGATGTAACTTACTTTCTTTCTAAATGTGAACTAATACAATCTGTTCTAGCTGTAAGGTACAAACTTAAAGACAGAGATTTATGGTTGTTGGTTGAAAAGCTGACACTGACTGCCTTCTCAGACAGACTTAGTCACAGAAATATGGTGGCGACTCCTTTGAAGTTACTCTGAAACAAAAAAGCAATGGACGGCTGCAACTCTTAATAGATCAACAATCTTCCACAGCAATGTGCATCTCCCTCACAAATATTGGATTGCCAAACTTTGGCTACAGCAAAGAAGCTTATCATTGAATGGGTGCTTCCAGCCATTCAAACAATTAACACCATTGTGCTTGTCTTAGCAACAAACACCAATGCAACCAACCTGTATGGTCTCTTAGAGAAATACCTTTGGTGGTCTTGTGTTTTAACTCCTTACATACCGTTTCTGGCAATACAAAACATAAGTGGGATACATACACAGATAAAAATCAATCTTCTGTCACCATCAATCTTTTTTAAATTAAAAGGTTCTATTCATTTAACAGGTTCCCATTTATTCCATGACTTTCTGAAATAATAAAGACTCTATGATGGTCCTCCCAAGCACAGTGAGGAAAATGGGGGGGGGGGGGGGGGGGGAGAACCGTGACAACGGGTTTTTGCCCCTTCATGTTGTCCTGGGATTTCTGGATCTTCCAGGTGGGTGGGGAGGAGACGGAGCATACATGTCTACAATTTGTGCAGCCACTGTAATTATATGAAAATGAGAGGGAGCGGCATAACAGCACCTCATTTTCCTCAGTGTATGCTGGTTGGGTGTCCATTAAAAGGGATGTCTGAAGCAGTCGTTGTCAACTCTTGCACCAGTCTGCCTCACATTGGGAGGTCTTAGAAGGTTACGTGGCCTTTTTTACCACAAGGACCCATTGTGTCCTTGAGGCTGTAAGCCTTCTGGCTGCTGTTTCTGGACAGTAGCGATTAGGCCTCATAGCCGTCAGTCTTCGCTCTGCTTAGGCTTGGGTGCAGGCTCTTTCAGGGGTCAGGCCAGAACCAGAGGCGTGGCAGGGCTATGCTAATTACTGGAACCTGTAAAATCCAGGCAGGATCAGGTGAGGCACAGCACACTTCACCCAGCGCAGGGAGCAGAAGAATATTTGGGCCAAAATGTTTCTAGTGCCCTTATCAAGGCAACACGGGCAACCTGCTGAATGGGTCAATTAATGAGAGTTGAAAGGGGAGACTCCTATTGGTAGAGCAAGGACCTTCCAGGGAAAATGCTGCTTCTTCCATCCTAAGATGCACCAAAAAAAAAAAAATTCCGTTCAGGAAACATTGGTGCTTCTGGAAGCTCAGTGGTGCCACATCAGACGCGCCCACCGCTGGGGAGATGCTGCAAGGCGTGTACCCAAAGGAGTTCCAGCTTCGACACAGCGCGGCCGCGACAGGGAGCGTGCCGCCGGATGACGTCACCTCCCTCCCGCCTGTCACCGTCACGCGATCGCGCTCGCGCCCGCGCCGGGTGAAGGTGAGCACCGAACGCGCGGGCGCGAGCGAGGGGGGGGGGGGGGGAGAGAGAGAGAGAGAGAACGCGTGCCCGCGCGCGCGCGCGCGCCTCCGCCACTGTGGGCGCGAGCTCGCAGTGACACGGAATTATCCGGGTAACCCGTAGGTGCGGAGCGCCGTTGGAACTGACGGAGCCGGAGCGGGAGCGGGAGGTGCTGAGGAGAATCCGGCTTATTACATACGAGAGAGAGAGAGAGAGAGAACGGCGACGCTTTCAGTCATCTTCCCGAGAAAGCTTAGGGAGGGAGGAAAGAAAAAAAAATAAAGCCTTTCGATCAAGGTGTTTGTGGGTGGGACTGAGCCGGGATGTTTTGACGGGAAGATCTGCAGGCGGACGGCCCGAGAGGATGCATCTCCATCAGGTGCTGACCGGCGCTGTCAATCCCGGAGACAACTGCTACTCGGTTGGGGGGGTCGGTGACATCCCGTTCACGGTAAGGGTTTTTGCTCCGATTCATTGTGGCTGCAGATGGCTTAAGGCCTGACCCGGGTTGCAGTTGGACTTTGAATATTATGATCAGTAATAATAATGTGATGGAAGTGCAAAGTGTTACACATAAAACACGCCTCTTATGTCAGTGCACCATTAATGCCAGCCAGCAAAGATGCAGCAGGCCCTTTAATTGTGCGGAGATCGATAGATGTGCATTGAAGCTTGAATTAACTTATATTTGAAATATATTATTTGCAGGGTTGGTGCATGCCTGACTGCTCCTAGCATTAATTCTCCCTTGGCTTCTTGCAGCAAGCAGATCGAAGAAATGGAAGTGCAGTTGCTCAGCTGTTCTCTTCTATTCCCCCCCCCCCCCCCCCACACACACACACACAGCTCTGCAGGTCTCACATGACTGTGGTACTAAATCGTGAGCATCAGCACAAATATATTTTTCCTATTCTCTATTTGGATTTCAGCCTTTTTGTTTTGGAAAAGCATTGCCATTAAATTATTTGCACTCGTTGACGTTGGCTGATGTTGCACTGGCTTTTTGCTGGCATGGTTGCATTAATAAATCATGGTGCTGAAACTGGCTGACGGTGACGTCCTTCAGAATCTCCAACAGGTTCCCATAAGTTGTTTGTAATGGCATTGTAACCTTGCGTGTACTGCGTGTAACATCAAACCGATGCTGATATTTTGGAAACTGTGTAATACCCAATGATTATTGGCTGTGTTTATATTTGATTGGATGGGAATGATGGAGAAAACTAGATCGCCCAGTGAAATCCGTCGAAACCAAGCTCTTGACTGTTACAATTGAAAAGTGCAGAATGGAAACGAACCTTCTGCACAGACTAAATAAATGGCTGTTATCACTTCGGTACGTTTTGTTCATTTACCAGGATTTTGCTACCAAGAGTTCGACACAATTCTGTGCATACTCTAAATGCAGATGAGTTTCTCCCCAAATTTATGCTGTTTAAGTTACTGCAGATGTAACAAATTCCCGGTGAGAGTTGCAGTAGGAGATAACTATGCTAGGATGTTGATATATTTTTTCTAGTGGCAGATACACTTTTTACTTTGTAGCACTTTGACAAACTAAATTTTGTTGTGACTTTTTTCTGATGTAAATCACATTTTGTATGTTACAAGTGTTAGCTTGACAAAGTTGGCAGTGCTCTTGCCCTGAGTTCAAGGCTCAGACTTGAGTACACAATCTAGGCCAACATTTCTGTGCAGTACTGAGTGAGTGCTGCATTGATGGAGGTGCTATCTTTTGGATGAACCATTAAACCAAGGCCTTGTCTGCCAGTCCAAGTGGACTGTTTGAAGAAGAGCAGGGAGTTCACCTCATTATCTATTCCAATACAGCCACAACACTGGCCTGTATGTCCTGTCCACAGAAAGCAGAAAAAATGTAACCCAGGCAATTACCACCCTATCAGCCTACTCTCAATCATCAGCAAAGTGATGGAAGGAGACAGCAACAGTGCTCAGTTGGCGCTTACCAATAACCTGCTCACCTATGCTCAGTTTAGGTTCCGCCAGGACCACTCGGCTCTAGACCTCATTACAGCCTTTGTCCAATTGTAGAAACGAACTGAATTCCAGAGATGAGGTGAGAGCTACTATTTCTGACATCAAGGCAGCAATGGAATGTGTGTGGCGCCAAGGACCCTCGTAAAACTGAAGTCAATGGGGATCAGGTAGAAAACTCTCCAGTGGCTGAAGTCATACCTGGCACAAAGGAAGATGGTTGTGGTTGTTGGAGACCAATCATCTAAACCCCAGGACATCACTGTAGGGGTACCTCAGTGCAGTGTCCTAGGCCCAATTATCTTCAGATGCTTCATCAATGACATTTCTTCCATTATGAGGTTAGAAGTGGGGCTGTTTGTTGATGATTGCACAGTGTTCAGCTCCATTCACAATTTTTCAGATAATAAAGCAGTCATTGTCCATATGCAGGAAGACCTGGACAACATCTAGGCTTGGACTGGTAAATGGCAAGTAATATTCATGCCACACAAGTGTCAGGCAATGACCATCTCCAACAAGAGCGTGCCTAACCACCTCCTCTTGACATTCAATGACATTACCATTGCCGAATCCCCTAGCATCAACATTCTGGGGGTTACCATTGACCAGACACTCAACTGGAGAAGGCACATAAATGCCGTGGCTAGTAGAACAGATCAGAGGCCATTGGTTCACCTTCTGACTCCCCAAAGCTTTTCCACCACCTACAAAGCACAAGTCAGGAGTAAGATGGAATACTCTCCACTTGCGTGGATGGGTACAGCTGCAACACTCGAAGCCCAACACCATTCAGGACAAAGCAGTCCACTTGATTGGCACCCTATCCACCAGCTTAAACATCCATTTCCTCCACCGCCGGCGCACTATGGCTGCAGTGTGTACTATCTGGAAGATGCACTGCAGCAACTCGCCAAGCCCGTGACCTCCATCACCGAGAAGGACAAGGGCAGCAGGTGCATAGGAACACCTCCAAGTTCTCCTAAAGGTCACACACCATCCCAATATGGACATATATCGCCGTTTCTTCTTTGTTACTGGGTCAAAATCCTGGAACTCCCTACCTAATAGCATTAGTATCTTCACCACATGGACTGCAGCGGTTCAAGCGGAAGGCCCACTACCAAGGGCAGCTAGGGATGGGCAATAAATGCTGGCTTTGCTAGCGACACCCACATCCCGAGAATGAATAATAAAAAAAAAATCTGCTCCTGACCACATTTCCTTACTCAGACAACTTAGCTTTCAGTATCAATTCGGTACCTGCAACATAAGTTTTGCATAATAATCCATACCTGAGTTGGGACAGACATACCAGTACAGTCCTTACAGTTTGATGTTTGCACTCAGATTTTGTAAAATTACTTTTATATGTGTTTGCTTTGCATTGTAGGCACAAGAAAACATTTATCTAAAGTGCAAATATTCACATTAGATATTCATCTTGTGAAATAATATGGAATTGAAGGGGTTAGGTAGAGAAGTCAATAAACATGCAACAACATTGCCAAGGCTTTCATGGCATTTGAGATAAACGCAGTATTGCCTATAAGGGCAAAATCGGAAAGGATCATCCATCTCTTGTTGAGATAATTTAATACACACATAAGCAGCCAATCCTATTCCCCACACCATCATCCCCCCCCGCCCCCAACAAAATAATAGATTACAGTTAAAGTGTTGCTGGGAGCACCTTTATTGTGTAAATATTGGTTGATCTGTGAACAAAATAAAGAAAGAACTTGCACTTATATAGCGCCTTTCACGACCTCAGGATGTCTCAAAGCGCATTACAGCCAATGAAGTGTAGTCACTGTTTTAATGTAGTAAACGCAGCAGCCAATTTGTGCACAGCAAGCTCCCACAGTGGTGGGGTTGAGGGATAAATATTGGCCAGCACACCGGGGAGAACTTCCCTACTCTTCTTCGAATAGTGCCATGGGATCTTTAATCTCCATCTGAGAGGGCAGACGGGGTCTTGGTTTAACATCTCAACACCTCCGACAGTACAGCATAATCACAATCAACACAATTTTTAAAGCAAGTATTGCCCTTGTTTACTTAAATTAGCCTAGGCCCATTTCAATCCTCTAGCATGCGTAGTTGAGGATTATATCTATGGTCTTGCTTTAATTAAATTTAATATTAATCAGGATTTCTGTGTAACCTCTGTATTGAAAATGTGTATGCTGGAGTGAGTGAAATTATCGAATAACAAATGCTGATTTTATTGCATTACACAAATGTTGTGAGCCTAAAATCTAGTGTAAGGTATAAATACAATTGTAATGGAGTCAAGCTAGTTTATGTGCAAAGGTGGAATGAACAGTTCAATGGCTAGACAATGTAGTATTTGTTTTCATTTATGTGTTTACTTTGAGGTCACCAAGGAAAATGGTTGAGGCCAAATAACTGGACTTATTTAAGAAACAGCTAGAGACTGTAATGAGAAAGTGTTAGGGTTGGTACCTATATTTTGTAAGGATGAAATCAAATGGGTTGAAGGGCCTGTTGCACCCAAAGTTTTCTTAAGAGTAGTTGCAGAGTGTTCACTGGCTTTGTTTCCCTGGTCTTTGATTTCTTGTAATATAAAGCTTGCTGGGGGTGAAATTGCCAGTTTAACACATTCCAGTTTTTGTAAGTAATTCGAGCAGTTACAGGCTGGTCTAAATTGAATTCCAGTTTCAAGCCTCAAAATCCATGTGATTGTAAGATAAATCTGTGTGTAATCCTTTCTTCTAAGCAAAGACTTAACTAAATTAGCACATACTCATTTTTATAGATTAGTATCTACTCCCAAAGAAAGTCAGGTGAGACCAGCGGAGTAAAAAAAATGGAAAACACCAAATTCACACACTATGAGCAACTGAGACAAAAGGAAAGTTGCAATTTGGGGCTTTGGAGTAGATGTTGTACCACTGTATACAGGATGCTGAAACAAGCCTGAGTTGAATTTTAAAAAAATAAAGGAAATCCATTTATAACATTGGAGAGAAAGGCTTAAGGAAAATTGTATAGAATCTGAAATCAAGTTTCAAATGCAGCACTTTCCTTATGAGAAATGTGGATTTAAAGAAACAAGAAGAGTTTGACGGAAATGATGGACATGCTTGGTGTATTCAAATTCGCAGCAATAAATATCTGTCCACAAAACATTTCTAAATTAACAGACTTGAACTCTTGATAATATTTCTCATTTGCAAATGACAACTGCATGATGAATTTGTAGCTGTTCTAATAGGAACTGATGAAGTTGAAACTGTAAAATCTCACTTTGCAGGTAGCAGAGACAATAGACGTTCATTTTGTGTCCTATGTTTTTCTTCCTTTACCATTGGCATTCCTTGGGATGACAGCTCCATGGTCTTGGCAGTGTTTCATGGACTCTGGACATCTTCCAGTTGCAAGATTATAGCATGATAGATGAATACATTTATATGGAATAAACATGTTTTCTGATGTGCTATAATTATACTTTTTTAAAGACTTAAAATACAAACTAAAGTTATTGAACATTATTTGTGTGCAGAGCTGCTGATGAACAGATGATCTGAATAGAGCCCAGAGATTAGTAGACCCAGAGGAATGATGATGTGAAGAGAACCAAATCCTTTCAGAGAATAGGGTGTATTACAAGCAGAGCCAATCCTTTAAAGAATGTGGAAGAAGTGAAGAAAAGGGAATCCAAAGCAAAGTTTATTATATTCCTTATTTGGTGGGGTGGGTGTCTCAGGGCATGATGGGTTACTAAAATGTGTTGAAACAGTGGGGTTCTTCCCATTGCCTTGCGATGTTTTACTACGTTAAAGGTGCTATAGAAATGTAAGTTGTTAAGGAATACAAAACAGGAAAGCTTCTTACTTGATCCTGGCTGTATAGAGGTAGCTGATTTGAGTCAGGATGGCACTAGCATGCAACAATTGGCCTCCATGTCCTCGAGCTAGGGAGGAGAATACAATCAGTTGAAAAGTGCGTATGGACATTGGGAAAGGACAAAGTTACACTCTGCTTTTATACTCCTCCATGTTTATTCCATATAAATGTATTCATCTATCATGCTATAATCTTGCAACTGGAAGATGTCCAGAGTCCATGAAACACTGCCAAGACCATGGAGCTGTCATCCCAAGGAATGCCAATGGTAAAGGAAGAAAAACATAGGACACAAAATGAACGTCTATTGTCTCTGCTACCTGCAAAGTGAGTTTTTACAGTTTCAACTTCATCAGTTCCTATTAGAACAGCTACAAATTCATCATGCAGTTGTCATTTGCAAATGAGAAATATTATCAAGAGTTCAAGTCTGTTAATTTGGAAATGTTTTGTAGACATGTTTATTGCTGCGAATTTGAATACACCAAGCATGTCCATCATTTCCGTCAAACTCTTCTTGTTTCTTTAAATCCACATTTCTCATAAGGAAAGTGCTACATTTGAAACTTGACTTCAGATTCTATACAATTTTCCTTAAGCCTTTCTCTCCAATGTTATAAATGGATTTCTTTTATTTTTTTAAATTCAACTCAGGCTTGTTTCAGCATCCTGTATACAGTGGTACAACATCTACTCCAAAACCCCAAATTGCAACTTTTCTTTTGTCTCAGTTGCTCATAGTGTGTGAATTTGGTGTTTTCAATTTTTTTTACTCCGCTGGTCTCACCTGACTTTCTTTGGGAGTAGATGCTAATCTATAAAAATGAGTATGTGCTAATTTAGTTAAGTCTTTGCTTAGAAGAAAGGGTTACACACAGATTTATCTTACAATCACATGGATTTTGAGGCTTGAAACTGGAATTCAACTTAGACCAACCTGTAACTGTCAACAGTGATTTTATAGGCTCTCATGAACCATTTGGGTGAGGACTAGGAAGGCAGCTAGTGCGTTTGGAACTGTACCCTAGCATGAACCATCACCTTTAGGAGGGAAAAAGTCTAGGAAATGTTTTGGTTTGAACAAGTTGGAATGCTTCTTTTGCAAGCTTCAGAAGGCTTTCACTGTGGTGAGGGTACTAACTCTGGGCTTAATGTAAAAGCGAAGATGTATATTTATATTAAATAATTACCTTCTTTGGGTAATAAATCATGCTGTCTGTTTTGGAAGTATTTCTGGGCTTTGGGATTATCTGCCTTACATTCTTGAAATATTCCATTTGCATCTTTTGGTTCCTTGTTTTCCTGCAATAATCATTATGTTGCATTAAAAGGTATGAAGCATCCATAGTCGTGGAGAATGAGGTGCTTCAGTGCCTTCGCAATAGATAACCTAGGTCATAATGCTGCTTAGGCCCATTGATATTATAGTGGTGAAGCTTGAGTTTTGCTTTGATGGTACAAAAGTTTTGTGGGTTGCTTGACACAGTTCACTATTTAAAATAGAGTGCAGATTTGTTTAGCTACATCAGACGCTTCATTCCTGGCTTCAGTTCGTGTTCTGCTGGTTTTGATTGTGCTTCCTTAGTCTGTTCATTATTCTGCTAGGCAGCACACGTTGAGCTGCAAAAGCACTGTGCAGGATATATTTGAAGCTTTGAAGCCCCACTTGCCCAAAAATGATTTGTTCTTCATTTTAACATACAGTGAAACCTGTAAATTATGGACACTGGCTTCAGCTGTCCTTTTTTTTGCAGAAAACCTTATTTTCAAAATGGTCATTTTATGCACTGTAAAGATTTTCCAAACAATCTTGAAGAACCAGCTGAGATTATGATCAGCACCTAATCAGCCGCAACAATGCTAAGCACTTAAGTTTGGAAGGAGATATAACAACAAAACTGATGTGCTAAGTACAGTACCTGTACAGTGGAACCTGTTCCTAATGACACTCTCAGACAAGGAACAACCGTACTGCTTGGGGTTGGGTGTGTGCACGCGCATCTTCTGGGTTGCTTTTGGAAACAGGGGTAGCAGCTGCAGGAATGATTTAAACCCTGATACTGACATGGACAAGAAGGAATCCAGTAACAATCCATCGGTCATCATGACCTTCAGACTCAGATACAGTACGTACTTTGAACATTTTAAAGTGTGATGTCAGGCTGTGTCCCATGTTTTAAGTTGTAAAAGGTCTTGGTGCATTGAAGACTGTCCGAAGTTTGTAATTTGTGTGTGTCCATGGTTTCAGAGTGTCTCTTGTATATTTTACAATGCAAATTGTTTGGGTCTCTCAATAAGTGTCTGTTATTTGCAGGTGTTCGTTTTTTTGAAGTGTCCGTTTCTACAGGTTTCACTGTAGTTATTAGTAGGACATGCAGCCGCTTTCCTTATTTTCAAATGATCTATTCCATTGTACTCTGTTGTGTCTTTCATATCATATAAAGTGTTTTTTAAATAAGAAAAACCCAGAGGCTATTGATCCATCTAAATGTAGTTTGCAATGCTAGAGTTGCTAATTATGGACTTGAATATGCAAGTGATGTTCACATGGATTAAACTGGATTGGAGTTGAGGTCATATCTTTGAAAACACCACAATGTTTTTTAATACAGTTGTAACAGTATGAAAAGTTAAACACTTGGATTCAAGGTTTCCAGAGATAAAACAGTCTTTCCTTCCTGATTTTTGGGACCCGTATGATAAAACTTCTATAAGAAATCATAAATTACAATTACAAGCAATAGGAATCTTTTAGCATGACATAAATTGTACCTGTTTGCAGGAAAAATGCTGGGTCTGCCATCTGGCCTGCATAGAATTTTTAGGGGATGAGAAGACGTTTGAATAGAGGATACATTTTTGGGTAAGTTTAAAAGGGGATGTCAGCCTTGGCTGAGTGGTAGCACTCTTTCCTCTGGTTCAGAAGGTTGTTGGTTTAAGCCCCACGCCAGAGACTTGAGCACATAATCTGGGCTGACACTTCCGTGCAGTACTGAGAGAGTGCTGCGCTGTCGGAGGTTTTGTCTTTTGGGTGGGATGTTAAACCGAGATCCTATCTGTCCTCTCGGGTGGATGTAAAAGATCCCATGCCACTATTTGAAGAAGGGCATGGGAGTTCTCCTAGTTGTTTACATTACAACAGTGATTAGACTTCCAAAGTACTTCATTGGCTGTAAAGTGCTTTGCAACGTCCTGTAGACGTGAAAGGTGCTATATAAATGCAAGTTCTTTTCTTTCCTCCATTTAGTATTTTTTATGTTGTGCTTTCACATTTACCCTCAATCCTTCCCTAAGTCACTTGGGGATAGAATTTCTGCGGGGTCTCTCCCGACTGTCCACTGTAACTTTGGCAGATTGGTGGGAACCATGGAGAAAAGACGTTAACAGGAAAATCGTGAGAACACCTGCAGAAGTTCTAGGCATTCATCGTGTTTTCTCTTTCATTTTAGTCCAGATATACCCGTTCAACCTTCTCCTTTCAGAGCCCAGAACTAACTAATAACATTTTAATTGCTATTAGTGAGGGTTGCTGTAATTTTCCTTGTGGATTGGAAACCCATTTGAATTCTTGGCATATTATCTATCTGTACCTGTTACTGAATCAGGATCTGAAAGTTACACTAATTAAATGTGTGACTATTGTACGTGTGAAATAATTCCCAGTCTAAATTTGGAGATGTTTTTTGGGTAATTCAAGTTCAAACCATTGCACTAATAAACTAGATCGTGTCTAATCTAAGTAGTTTGTAATGTATTGACCTTGAAAGTGGCAGTCACAGCATTTTTGTGCAAATTGTATTGAGCTTGTAGTTATTTGGGAGGATAAGATTTAATAATAAGAACAGTAAAATCCATTTTAGCCATTCGAGAGTGCTTTTAAAGGTGTATTTGGAAGCAGCAGAAAGTTTGAGTTGTATTATGTGTTTGGACATTGAGAAATCAGAAGGATAGCCTTGTTTTGAGGTGACCAAGTCTAAATTTGTAGGGTGTCAAAATATTTCACATATTAAGTACAATATTTAACATTTCAGATTACCTGTACTGCTTAAAAATAAGATGCTTCAGTTTTTCAGATGGGTTTCTCCACTGTACATGTTGCACAGCAAAATTGCACACATCCCTCAAATTTTTTGCGAATTTTTATGAAATCTGTGGGACATATTCTTATCAAAGACCCCCTTTTAAATGTTTTCTATGTAGAGGTGAAATACTTATTGACAGCTAATGGGCTTTTTTAATTCTCTCTTTCATTCATGATTACTTGAATTTTTATTGGTGCACATTGGGTTAATTGACAGATGGCTCTGGGCAGCAGGGTGGAATCAGTGGAAACAGTACTGATTAGAGTAGCAGGGTGATTTGCAGATATATTCGAATTTTATTTTTACCCTTGTGAAGACGGGCCAAGGGGTGTGTTTTTAGTTACGTGGTACCCATTTCATTCATTTATTATGTTTATTGATATGGCAGGAGCTGAAAGTTATTTTGAATGTAGCAGTGAATACCTTAAAAGTGTGGAAAGCAATTAGGCATAGAATTCAAATCACAATTTGGGGAGAAAAAACACATTTTCCTTTTCACCTCATCAGTATCAGTTTGTGTTTTATTATGTTCATATTTTTTGTATTTTTGAATTCTGACATACTTGGATATCTATTTATAAAGTTCTTACGACTTTAGCATCGGCTTACCTCTGCATGTTTGCACTAGTTACGTAAAGGATATTGAATACAGCAGCTATTGTGATTATCTGGCCACGTGGCTAAAGCGTACACTGTGGCTTAACCACACATCATTGCAGATTATTTGAAGATCTTGTGACTTCATTAACATTATGGTCTTTGATGTATAATGCTGTGTGCAGCATTTTAAAATTGTGTACTCTATGACATTGAAACATTGAACTTGAAATCTATTTAGAGTATAGTTATGCAAATAATAAAACCTAAGCAGATTACCAATCTTAAATATTTTGTAGCGATACCCAATGAAGTGTAAAACGTACAGTACATACTATTATTTTAAAAAAGTACTGAGCAAATAAAATGATGATGGTTGTTTTAAATTCCCTCATTTCAAGCTCTACCGGCCCTCATTCTCCTTTGCCAAAACCACCCATTACTATAGGATCAACCTGGAGAGCAGAAATAACCACTGACTTCTCCACTACTAACCATTTTCTTAAACTCCTCTCCCCGCCCCCTCCACTCCACAATATGTGATCAGCTCATATACTTTTTTGTCACCAAGTTAGAGACCATTGTTCAGCTGATTCTATTTCTTCCCCCTTTCCTTTGCCCACCAAGCCAAAGTATCCCCTAGGGCTCCTCATATCCTTGCCCCGAACCCCTGTCTCTCTCTAATTTCTTCCCATTAACACCCATGCCCTCTCCGAATTTACCTTGTCCAAATGACCCACCTCCTGCTCCCTTGACCCTATTTCTACTAAACTGCTGACCCCCTCTCCCCCCACCCATCATCCCTTCCTGGCCCCCATGCTAGCTGACATTGTAAATGTTTCCCACTCCTCTTGTACTGTCCCCCTCCCTTTAAAAACCGCTGTTGTCGCCCCTCAAAATACCTACCCTTGACCCTTCTATGCTTGCAAACAAACTACTGTCCCATCTCCAGTGTTCCTTACCTCTCTAACGGCCTTGAATGTATTGTTCTCTCCCAGATCATTGCCTATCTCTCTGGCAACTCCCTGTTTGAATCTCTCCAGTCAGGTTTTTGGCCCTCCACGGCATCAAAACAACCATAACCAAACTCATGAATGACATGCTCTGTAACTGACTGTGGTGCAAGTCCCTCCTCAACCTCTCTGCAGTCTTTGATGTGGTTGACTATACCATCCTTCAGTGCCTCTCCTCCATTGTCCAGCTCAGTCTGACTGCCTTTGCTTGGTTCCACTCTTAACTATCTAATTGTAGCTAAGGATCTCTACCTATGGCTTCATTTCCCACCTATACAATCAGCAACCAGGGATCTACTCTTGACCCCTCCTCTTCATCATCTCCATGCTACCCCTTGGTGACATAGTGCAGATATACGGCAAGCTTTTACATATACACTAATGGAACCAAGCTCAACCATTCCACCAGCTCTCTCGACTCCTCCACTGCCACTGTTATAAGATTGCTTGTCCGACATCCAATTTTGGACGAGCTACTATTTTCTCTAACTAAACATTGGGATGGCCAAAGGCATCGTCTTCGCCTCCTGCCACAAACCCCGGATACTGTCTCATGCTGAATTAGACTGTCCGCAACCTCGGTGTCCTATTTGAGCTGAGTTTCCAATCCCATCTCCTCTCCTTCATAAAAGACGGTCTACTTACACCTTGGTAACGTAGCCCACCTCCACCCCTACCTCAGCTCATCTGCCACTGGAACCTTCATCCGACTATCGACTATTCCAATGCTCTCCTAGCTGGCCTCCCATCCTCCACTCTCCGTAAACTTCAGCTCATCTTCTTTTAAAATTCATTCTTGGGCAGGCCAGCATTTATTGCCCATCCCCAGCTTCCCTTGAGAAGGTGGTGGAGAGCTGCCTTCTTCAACTGCTGCAGTTTGTGTGGTGAGGTTACTTCCACAGTGCTGTTAGGTAGGGAGTTCCAGGATTTAGACCCAGCGACCATGAAGGAATGGCGATATATGTCCAAGTGAGGGTGGTGTGTGACTTGGAGGGGAACTTGGAGGTGATGGTGTTCCTGTGCGTCTGTTGCCCTTGTCCTTCTTGGTGGTAAGAGGTTGTGGGTTTGGGAGGTGCTGTCGAAGAAGCCTTGGCGAGTTGCTGCAGTCCCTCATCTAATCGCACTTTATCATCATCAACACTAATTTGTGTTTATATCTTTGTTGATTTAATTTTTCTAAAGAGTGGATTAACTTCCCTTCTGAAAGACAATTTGCAATCAAATCACTGCAGTATGATATAGTCAGAATTGATCTATGGGTGCTAAATGGTGTATTATATTTGCCACTGAGAAGTTAATGAACGGAACTTTCAACTTTGCCAGGGACGTAAAACGGGCGGGAATGGATCAGCCACAATGGAAAGGAAAATCGGGTGGCGTGTGTAACAGGCGGCCGATCCACTACCCGCCACTTTACAGTCATGCTGACGTTCTAAGTTCCACCTAATAACTAAAATCGATGGGCTGTGGTGATACCCATCCACCATAACTCAATAAAGATTGTAAACTTCCCTCAGTTGCAACATTCGACTCGTGGGTTGGTAATCACATTTGATTTCCATTGGGACAGATATGTGTTGAAGATCACTGGACAAGTGTTTGAAGAATGGGAATCCTGAAGCAAAAAAGAGAGAGAGATTTCTCTTTCTGACCCTGTGATGACACAGCTGTCATTGCAGTTGCTGCTTTGCAGCTGTGTTGGTGTCCTTACCTGTTCTGTTATTAATGACAAATGGAATTTGATCTTAATGCAAGTGAACTGAATTAAAATTAGTGTGGAAATGAGGCAGATCATTAAGACTGTTATTCTTCCTCATCTAGGGGTAACTTGACCCTACATACTACCGTTTGTCAATAACCAGATACTATTAATAAAAGGAGACAAATACAAGGGTTGTTAACATTGCCACCACTCAACTGATAATGGTTTTGGGAACATTTCACTCAGTATTTTGGAACGATACAGAGCTAACGTTTATTGTTCTCCCTTGCCTCTCGTTTTTAAAAACAGCAGAAATCGCTCCTGTTCTGCTTTTTACTCTGGTTAAACACCCAAGATACCTAATGCAAGTGATTTATTTTTTAATTTGCCCAGCAATGAGTGCTATTTGCGTCGAATGTGCAGTTCCTCCCCCACTCCCCTCCCATTACCAGTTATCTATTGTCCATAGTCATTTCAAAGAAATGTCAAGTGCCCTGTGTTGGAGTGTGCCAGGAATTGATTCAATGGATAGTGCAACTTAATGTGTGGTACTGAAATTAATTATGTTGTTTACATACTATATTGAATATACCCCCTGGTGTTGATTGTCTATGACTACCTGCAGCAGTGTTGGCCTTGTATGTAGGAAGTACCGGCGGGCCTCGAAGGCAACAATACTCCACAGAATGACTCTCTTAACCCATGCTAAGATTTTGAGGACATTGTCTATCGCATATGTGGAATAAAGTGTGTGCTTGTACCCCAATTACTTTGAATTGAAGTTATGATGTATTAAACGCAGATATATATTCCAAACACATCACTTTTATGGGTGATTTTTCTAGGTCCCTGTATTACTGACACAATTCCTGAATCACTGGTAGTGTACTGGTTGACACAGAATTAATGTTGTAGACTTGTGCTGCAGGACCATAAGCAGCCTTTTCTTGGATAACTTTTACAAAGGTTTACAACTTATTTGTCACAAAATAAATAATTTAACTTTGCAGTTATTGGTCTGAAGAAAACCCTAAGTGGTATCAGCTGGTAATCATGCTCTGCTGCTAGGAGTTCTACAGCACTGTACCTATCAAATGTTTGTTTAAAATTGGCATTGTGAGAGATCTGGATGAGGAGCATTGATCTTGTGTGTTTCGGTACAACACTGTGTGCGTCTTAGGGTGTTGTATAAGATTACTGGGCTCTGTATAACATTGCCATTCATATGCCAGCATTAATTATTGTAAGAAATTAAACTGTGAATTAATGATGGGAGGAGTAGATATTTTGCAAACAGCTGGCAACTGTGTAATAGTGCAGATTTAGTAATAGGTCGTTATTGATGAAAGATGCTTATTGTATTTCTTCTAAGGTGAATATTTGTGTTAAAAAAAATCTTTTGTGTTTGAACTGGTGAGCTATTCTCACTGCACAATAATGTTGGTCATTTCTGGGGCACAAGTACCATGTGCTCCCAATCATCTCACTTCCAGTATCGAAGAGACTCTTTACTGGCATCCTGAGGTGCATTGTCAATGACTCCAGGTCTGCTACCAACACTCTCCCTGGTTCCAGACCCCATCTCATGTCACCGTCCCCAGCATTGCAGGCTGCAAGTGTGCATATTAAACAAATAGATAGCCTTTGGAACATGCACATCCGTCGATTTACTGAATATTGCTCCTGCTGCTACTAAAAACCTGAAGTAGAAAAGCAGTAGGCTCAGTATTCAGGAAATCAGATGATCTGTTATCTCCAGTGCTGACTGTGGCCCTGACAATGCTGCCAATGCTTTCCTGGTCCTCAAACATAGATACCAGCATCATAAAAGCTCTTCCTGCCCCTCTTCCACCTTTAGCTCGCGGTCTGTGCTGTGCTGTGCTGTCTCCTAGATTTAGCTTCAGGCTTTGGACCACACTGTGCTCCCTTTCCACTATAAATTTGGGACCCACTACACTCCCGCCTGTCCCAACTTTGGGCCCTGTTCTCTCCATGCCACATGCTTGGATTCCCTGGCATTCTTGCTGCAGTCCCCAGGTTCATACCCTTGCTCCCATTGCTGGATGTGGCAGCTGTGCTCAGGACTATAATTCCAGATGCACTATAGCATCAACGGTAAAACTTGGGGTACAAATCCATGAGACTTTCTCCCAGGCCAAACCCCTGCTTCTCCCAGGTCATTAGTGCCCATTTCTCTGTTCCCTTCCAGCCCAGGCCCAAACTTCCAGTTTCTTTTGCAGCTGTGCATGTTACAATACCAACCCTGATGGACTCTTCCCCACCCAACATGGCCTCTCTGCACTCAGCCAGATTCCCACTCTGACCAGATACATTTTAGCTACCATCTTGCTCATTGCCCTGGCCCTTAAAAAATGTAAAAGATACAAATTTAGTACATCAGAAAGCTTAACATATTCGATGCATACAGATGCAGTGGGAAACACAATAGAGAGATGAGGCAGATGAAAGGGCAATTACAGAAAGAGAAAGGCAAAGTGTGAGAAAAATAGTTAGAGCACATAGGTGTTCAAAAAAGGGGAGAGGGATAAACCCGGCAACCTCAGACCAATCAGTCTAACGTCGGTGGTGGGGAAACTTTTAGAGACAATAATCTGGGACAAAATTAATTGGGACTTGGAAAAGTATGGGTTAATGAAAGCCAGCATAAATTGTGTTTGACTAACCTGATTGAGTTCTTTGATGAAGTAATGGAGATGGTTGATGAGGGTAGTGCAGTTGATGTTGTGTATATGAACTTTCAAAAGGCGTTTGATAAAGTACCACATAATAGGCTTGTTAGCAAAATTAAAGCCCATGGGATTAAAGGGACAGTGGCAGCGTGGATACGAAATTGGTTAAGGGACAGAAAGCAGAGAGTATGGTGAACGGTTTTTCAGACTGGAGGGAGGTAAAGAGTGGTGTTCTCCATGGGTTGGTATTAGGACCACTGCTCCTTTTGATATATATTAATGACCTGGACTTGGGTATACAGGGCATAATTTCAAAGTTTGCAGATGACACGAAACTCAGAAATGTAGTAAAGAGTGATGAGGATAGTAATAGACTCAGTGAAATGAGCAGACACATGACAAATGAAAGTTAACACAGAGAAGTATGAAGTGATACATTTGGGTAGAAGGAGTGAGGAGAGGTAAATGGTATAATTTTAAAGGGGGTGCAAGAACAGAGAGACTTGGAGGTGTACGTACACAAATCTTTGAAGCTGACGGGACAAGTTTAGAAGGCTTTTTTTTCCCAAAAAAGCATATGGGATCCTTGGCTTTATAAATAGAGGCATAGAGTACAAAGCAAGGAAGTTATGTTAAACCTTTATAAAATACTGGTTAGGCTCCAGCTGGAGTACTGTATCCAATTCTGGGCACCACACTTCAGGAAGGATGTCAAGGCCTTTAGAGAGGGTGCAGAAGAGATTTACTAGAATAGTATCAGGGATGGGGGACTTCAGTTATGTGGAGAGACAGGAGAAGCTGGGGTTGTTCTACTTAGAGCGGAAAAGGTTAAGAGGAGAATTGATGGAGGTGTTCACAATCATGAAGGGAGAAACTGTTTCCACTGGCAGAAGGGTCAGGAACCAGAGGACATAGATTTAAGATAATTGGCAAAAGAACCAGAGGCGGCATGAGGGAAAAAAAATTTAGGCAGCGAGTTGTTATGATCTGGAATGCACTGCCTGAAAGGGTAGTGGAAGCAGATTCAATAGCAACTTTCAAAAGGGAAATGAATAAATACTTGAAGGGGAAAAATTTGCAGGGGTGTGGGACTAATTGGATAGCTCTTCCAAAGAGCTGGCACAGGCACGCTGGACCTCCTGGCCTCATTCTGTGCTGTATCATTTTATCATTCTACGAACAAGAGAAGTTGTGTGAAAGCCAGAGAAAAAGATAGAAAGAGACAAACCAAAGTACACAAAAAATTAGAGTTGGAAGAAATTGAGAGACAGTTGTAGGAAGAGAGATGCCATTTATTTTTGTCTGTGAGCAATGCCACAGGGGATCAAGTGTGTGTGTGTGTGTGTGTGTGTGTGCGCGCGCACGCGTTGAATATGCCAATAACAATGTGTTCAGAAAAGTAGCTAATATAAATTTTTTGAAAGTTTTGTAAATACTCAGTGATTTGCCATTTATTATCCATGTATGAAGTCTCCAAATCTATTTCATTAGCTTATTAAATGCTCCACACAGTATTATATCCTCTATTAGCCTAAGTATTTTGCTTGCTAACCAATTGGTAGTTGCTGGCTATCTTGAATAACCAAGTCCCAGAACTGATGCCCTTGGAAGTCCTTGTGACTAACTTCAGTTATCATTTATGGCAATCCTGTTTCCTGTTGTTAAATTAATTTTCTTTCTTGACTTGTAGCTTTTTCCTTGATCTCATGAAGCTTTACTTTAGCTTAAAATCTTTTGTGAGGTTAATTAATTGTTTCTTGTGATTTCTGCTTTGCTAGGCATACGCTTCAGGATGTGACATTGTGATTCTTGGAAGTGATTTTGAATGTGTTCAGATCATCCCAGGTGCTAAACATGGAAACATTCAAGTTGGCTGTGTGGAATGCTCCCTTCAGCAAGGCAGGGTATGATTTTTATTTGATTACTTCCAGTGATGGAGGCCTGTGTCATATCTTTGGGGTTTAGCGATCTGTTTTACCTTGAGTCAAATACTGTTCTAGGTGTGCTAAATGCAGTGCATAATACATTTAAACTTTGCTCATGAATGGTTATTTTATGATTGTGCTTTATCTGAGAAATTTGAAATATTTAACACTAGTCTATCTGAAGATTCCAAATGAACTCTTAGGGGCACATCATCCAGGTCCAGAGAGCTTGAGTGTGGGTGTGCAGAACCAAGGCTGGGGGACTCCCAAGTGTGTGTAGGGGTACTGCTGAAGTTTAACCAGCTAAAACTGTAGGTTTTACTTGAACAGATAACTGGTAAGCTTCCTTCTGTTTGAAAAGTTAGGATCACCCTACCAATTAAAACTTCAGTCTGTTGGGTTATCTGGACTGAGTGAAGAATCCCAGCCTCATTTAAACCAAGCTGGTTAGTTGATATGAGCAGTTCCCTAGAGTGCAGCATACCTGTTTGGCTCAAATATTGAATTACCAAGTCTGCCCTGGTGGGTTGACTTGGGTCAAAGTTTCCACCACAAGGCCTATCACCTTCACCCTAAAGAGACTTCTTCCCCTACCCCTTGCTGGGGGATAATCACTAGTTTGGCAGTTGATGTGTGAGTTTGAGCCTTGTCTACTTGGCAGCAGGTACTAGGAGCTCCTTATAAGCAGCACAATTTACCATAAAATGTAGGCATACATTGCAGTGATCCTGCTGACCAAAGCATGGATACACACCATTCTGCATTGAATGTGAGTTCCATGAATTGGAGGTGCGAGGTTTCAGCAGCTTTGTTTCAGCTTGCCTCACTGCAACCCAATCAAGATAAACACAACCCCCTGGATAAATGAGCATGTGCTCTCATACTTGGTCTCCAGGCAATGCCTTCCAGCAGCTGTTGTCTCTTGATCAGTTATACAACCCTTTGGTGTGAACGAAGAATCTATACAGGGTAGCTTGTGTTGATTTTTTTTTCTCTTAATGAAAGAGTTACTGTTCAGTACAGTGAATCAGATTGAAAGTAGTTTAATTTCAAACAGATAACAGGAAAGTGTGACGATATCACAAGTTAAACAGTGATATTGCATAACATGATGTCTACTGAAGCGAAATTGAATTTTATTGCAGGGAATTCGTGTGACCTCTATATTATATACACTTGTGACTATAGGACCATGTGAGATCAGTGAATAAATAGCTTTAATTGTGTTGTTTTTAGATTGCTGCTTCTTATGGGAACACTGTTTGTATTTTTGAGCCATTACCTGTAAGCCATTACAAAAGAAAACTTGTGAGTATCCACCACTTACTCCAGCTATTCCTTTTAAAAGAAATATTGTAATGTACTGTAATCCTTTGTTAATTTTCATTAAGAAAGATGATATCGGATAACTTTCTGTAATCTTAGACTGTAGTTGTAAATTGTCCGCAATATCTTAAACTATATATTTTTTGCTTATTTGTGTGGCAAGATTGGAAAATAGAGGAAATCATAATTTTTCCAGCTAGAACTTTACCATACACAAAATAAGCTGTTCCACTCTTTGTTTTTAGGTTATTTTTTGATTTAGCCAAGTTGTATTACTCCAAAAAAATATTTTTTTTCCTAAATATTGGTATCGAAATTTAAGTCACCATTGGAAGGTCTTTGCATCATATGAATCCTGCTATTGCCCAAAAAAGATAGAGTTCCGAGACTTTGCTGCTTAAAACAAGATCCAGTCTAGAATTGGGAAATCGTAGTTTCATCATTGATAAATGAGAAACACGCAAAGACCACACAAACCTCTTCCTCATTTCAACTCTCAGAAGAGGAACCTTCCAAGAAACCTTGGAGAATGAGTTCAGACAAAATTTCCCCCTGAATCACAATCTACAGCTACAGCAGATATTGCTTTAGTTTTAAAGAGGACCTGGAGTAAGCTTTATAAAAAATCCCACAAGAAAATAATTCACCCTGCTCCAAATCAAGTAACCTCTAGCCAACAAGCTGGTACAGTATCAGAGAAAGGAACAGCCAATGGAGCTTCATACTTGTGCCAGTGCACCAATGATGGTCAAACCTGAAACACTGAGTTCTTGATCTTTGACTTTTCTCAGTGTAAGCAACAGTTTTTGCTGAAAATCCGATGGAACTGAACTCAATAAAAATGATTCAGCAGCTATTTCTGCATTTTAATCTCCCTCAAGAATGGGAGAAAGATAATCTGTTATGCTGTTGCACCCAATTAGTAGCAGTGTCAGTTTGTGTGCTGTGCTGCTTTAGATGAAGCTAATATAGGTATGTTCTCTTTTAGTATGACATGATGGTTGACATCAGTGGTATTCTGCATTCACATATTTCATGTAGTTGCACATGGCTAAGTGCCACGGAAGAAGCCAGTGTAAGGGTAGAATTACAGCAGCATATTATACTGCTATGGTGATCGATTACTGATCAATTTCAAATTGAAACTATTTTTCCTGACTAAGCAGATGTCCTGTAATCATTCTTGTTTAACATTTTCTGGAAACTGCCCCAGATAAAATGCATTCAAAATGCAATATGAGAATTCATGTACTGGAGGGATGGGCTGAACAGAATTTTCTCATCCCTGACTTTATTTATGTTGCTGTTTTGAAGAATAGCCACACACCACTTCTTAAATACTTGCCTTTAACTTTACTGAGCTGAAGGAGAATAAAGCATTTGTCAAAATAAATTAGCAAGTCCAAAAGTACTTCTGATCCCATCTATATCATATATTAAAACTCTTACAACTGAGTGAACTTCCTGTGGCAACTTTTTCTGTTATAAATTCCTATGTCCACATTTATAATGCAAACTGCCTACGTAAGATTCTCATGCTGTAATTACATCCTCTTGCTAGTGATGTTGCTTTAGCTCCTTAGTTTTGTGTCTCCCAGCTCCTTAGCTTGAATGGCAGAGAAACTCCTATGCTGTAATCAACTTTACTTCTCTGCTTCCCAAATTGCCCTACGTTTTGTCAAAGTATTGTGTAAAACTAAGGATATAATGTATGACTTTAAAATGGGAACTGAATTTCCCCCCACCTTCTCACCCCCTGTCATTTGAAGACCACACTTGGCAATCACTCCCCATGTGAGAGATCAAAAACCCTGCACGCAAATGCAGGCATATTAAAAACCCTGCGTTTGCGTGCATTTCCTGTCCATAAACTTCACCTCATTTTGTCATGATTTCTGGTCACTGGTTTTTATGTTGGGCATTTTCAATGTTAAATATTACGTAATCAGTTATAATGGACATTCCCCATGTAAACACATCTCAGTGATGCTAGGGCCACAAGGTGGCAGTGTAGCTCCACTATAGCTTGTACCACTGCGTCCTCTGATATGTCATTGAAGATCTACTAGTACTACTGAAAATTGAGCAGAAAGAGGCCTACATCAATAACTTGTTTTGTAGTGCCACACTTGTATTCCTTGAATGGGTGAAATTCATACTATGAAGACTAAAGAGAGATGTCTGATTCCTAATCCTATGCTCAGTATTGGTTTCTCAGCAAAGATGTAGCTTGCCCAACTACAACATGATTTCGACCTTCCATTAATGCATCTATTCAGGCCTATCCGTGAGGTCACTTTGTGAACACCAGTCTGCACATCTATCTGGCTGGAATGGACTGCACTACTGGTTATTTATGAGCTTGTTAATGTTAGCAAAGTCCCAAGGCTTGGAGCACCAGATAATAGGGAGCAAAGCTTAGACAGCACAGTGGAATCTGGGTTTCAGTTCCAAGAATCAGCCCATGAAATCTACATGAAAGGATTTGAAAGCATTTTGTATGTGCTATAGAACCTTCCATGTCAAATTGCTAGAGTGTACCTTGGGCCAGTGTTGGCCATTGCTGGGGTGCAGGCACCAAGGTGATCCCAATCATCTCACTTCTAATATCAAAGAGACTCTTTTTTCAGTACCGGTGCTCTAAAGTATGTTGTAAGAATGACTGGCTACCACAATTTCCTCTTTTTGGAGGAGGAAGATCAAGATAGTCTTGTGTCAGAGCAGAGAGCACAGTGCTGTGACCTTTCTTGTTTAACACAAGTTTTGCATTGGTTGCTGGAGAGTAAAGTAGTTGTCATCAAATGGCAGGGCACCTAGATTTGGCAGCATAATAGGGCATCCCTCTAAAGTAGTAGTCACATTATGGATATTTGTGTTGCATAGACTTGCAGGCCATAAGCAAATCAGCTAACAAAGTGATTTGCAGACCTCAAATCAGTTCCTTAATTTTGCTGCAAAAAGGGTGTGCAGTTTGGCAGAACTATAATGGTGCTTCTGTCAGGGTTCACTTAACTTTTTAAAATAAACTGTTGTTGCTTGTGCATCAGTATAGATCCAACTCTCAGCAGTCGACTTTGAATTGATATTAATTCAATTGGAATTTGTGTTTGAAGCCAATTTCTCTTTTAATAAATGCAGGATTTTAGAAAGCATCATAACCTACTATAATTTTTCAATATGTATGGGTGATAACAGTTTACTAAAAATGAAATTCAATCCTAAATTGCTTTATTTGATGTGTTGATTGTTTGATTCCTTGCGGAAATAAAATTGCTTTAAAATATTTTTTTTTAACAACACTATCTAAAACTACAGGTCCTAAGCTATCAATGGCAAAAGACGGGGCAGTTTTTTCTTCAATCTATGGCATACAACTTGGCTTGGGATCCGCAAGGTAATTGAATTCATATGGTAAAAATATGTCCTAGTAACTCTACTTTCTGTAATTTTTTGCTTTTTTTAAAATTTAGAAATGACTGTCTTACGTAAATAGAAATTGTTGTTGAAGCACTTTTCATCTGGGTTTGAGATTGTTTTAATATTTTTAAATAAATTTATATCTCAAACTGCTATGGTTTTTAAAAAAAATTGTTAATTAAGTTTTTTTTTAACTTTTGAAATTGTTTCTTGCTTTTTCCTTGTCCCCACATCCTTTTTTTTTAAGCAATAAAATATTATGTGGGTGAAATTGGTCTTGGACAGTAGTGCAAAACAGACTATAGTGAATCAGGAACTTGTTTTACACCCAGCCTGATTTCCTTTTCCATTGGAGTCAATGGGCGGGGTATGAAACAGGCCAACGCATGTGTGCGCGTGTGCGTGCGCGCGCGCACACACACACACACACACACACACACACACACACTTTAGTGGACTGAGTGCTATTTTCTTGTTCCATTCCTATCAACTACCATGATGCACTTCACTTGGAACATTTCTAGTAGTAAAAATGTGATAGTATAGTTCAGTAAAGTTTGGATTTATTTGCAAGTTCTGTGGTTTGATAATATAACTTTTTGGTAATTATCATGTTTAACAGCAACTTGCCTTTAACATATAGTGGCGTTAACATATAAAAACACCCCTAGGCACTTCACACAGGTGTAATCAGACAAAAGTGGATGCTGAGATGAAGAAGGAGATTTTAGGAGGGGTGACCAAAAGCTTAGTCAAAGAGATGTGTTTTAAGGAGGGTCTTAAAGGAGGAGAGGGAAGTGGAGAGGCAGAAGGGTTTAGGGAGAGAATTACAGAGCATGGGTTTAAATGGCTGAAAGCACGGCAGCCAGTGATGGGGCGAAGGGAGGTGGGGATGCAGAAAAGATTAGTGTCAGAGGAATGGAGAGTTCCGAGGAGGCGGGGGGATTGTAGAGCTGGAGGAGATTGCAGAGTTAGGGAGGGGCTTGCCATGAAGGAATTTAAACATAACAATGAGAATTTTAAATTGGAGGCGCTGGGGGACCGGGAGCCAATGTGGTCAGCAAGGAAGGGGTGATAAATGAGTGGAACTTGGCGTGTGACAAGGTGCGGGCACCAGAGCTTTGGATGAGCTGAAGTTTATGGAGGCCGGCCAGGCGAGTATTGGAATAGTTGAATCTGGAGGTGACCAGGCATGGATGAGGGTTTAATGAGCTGATGGGCTGAGTCAGGGGCAGAAGCAGGCAACATTAGACATGGAAGTAGGGTCTCTTGGTGATGGAGAGTATCTTGGGTTCGAAGTTCTGCAGTTTAACAGTGGAAAGTTTAGCAGTCTTCAATTCAAACTACTTAGAATTCTATAGCTACAGAAATTTTGTTTGTCCAACACAGAGTGCACACCCCAGTTGGCAGGGCTAAGTCTTAGGGACCCCAAAGACTGCACAAGGGCATTGCTTGAGTTTAAAAAGCTAAAACTATGCAATTTATTGGCACAGAGCACTGGTAATCTACCTGCTGCTTGTCAAGGTAGGACCATCCTACTTGTTAGGGCAGAAGCTTTCACATTCTTTGGAGCTAAGTGGGAAGAATCCCAGCCCAAGGAATTACCTATCCAGGTTCTCATAGTGTCTTGGAGTATTGCATACCTGCCTGTTTCAGCTATTAGATTATGAGTCTGTCACAGAGTTGACTTGAATCTTTGCTTCTATTTCCAATTGTGTTATCTTGGAGCCATCTTGATTCTGAAGAAATCTTGCTTACCTCCTCCACCAGGAGTAAAGTTACTAATTGGTCATACAGCTGTAATGCTAAATTAGTTTTGCATTTATTGTAATTTTCTTCCTTTTGTAGGTAACCAGTTATTGACAGCTACAGATCACCTACAATTATGGTCGCCTCCCTCTGGTGACGTTCTGGAGGAAGAAAGTAGTCATGCTGAGGAATACAAATTACAGCCAGATTTAAATGACTGGAAATGTATCTGGCAGTGCAAGTAAGCACCAATTTAAACATACTCATTTTTTAAAAGTTTAATTCTTTTTTTGTTGCATTCCATGTAAAATGGGTAAGGTAACTTTATCCACCCAGGACAATTGGAGCGACGCCCATCATTTTAAAAGGCTTTTGTGTGCAACTTTTGTGACATTCCCTTTGTGTGAAGGGTGCCTCATCTGGCAATCATCTTCAGTTTTTTTTCTTGTACTGTTGACATTTGTAGACCGCCTTGTCTGAGTTCTACTGTGACGTGTTGCTGAATTCTTGACTGAAGTTTTTTATTTTACAAAGTTTATGAAATTCCTGAAATCTTGGGGTATGCCAGGTCAAGGTTTTTTATTAATTGCAAGAGGCACTTGACAATCGCTGATTGTCACACACAATGTACTTAACTTAATTTCATGTTTCTCTGGAATCTTGGAAAGAATTTGCATCAGCTGAAGATTCGTAACCTCAGTGAGATCATCCAGGCTAAGTTGGCAGATATAGCTGTAGCTATCCTGATTGTACATGTTTCTGTTTAGGATGGGGGTGGGGGGGGTAAGAAAGGAAAGAGGCCTGCATTACTTAACTAGCATGAGAAGAGTTTGTCTCATTTTTGCTATAGGGGTAGGGGTAGGGAAATCGGGGCCATGGCATTCTAGTTATTGAACTTACTGTTGTAATATGACTTGTAGTCCAATTGAAGATGCTGTTGTTTGGGTTACCCAGTGGGAACCTTAGAGGGTTTTCAACCTAAAATTAGTGATATGTTTTGCCTCTCCAATTCCTGGCATTGATAGGCTGTATTATCCATAATGTATAGGGGAGGAAATTCCTTTAGGCCCGGTTTCGGGCCTGAAATGGGCGCCGTGCACGTGGCAAGCACCCGAACCAGGAGGAACAAGGCTGGCCTGAAATCGGGCCTCGGGTCTCATTAACGTTATTTGGGTGAGCTGCCTCCACAAGCAGCTCTCCCATTTTAAAGAGACCAATGTTGGGCTGCTTGCCTCGCCGGAAGGTATGTCCTGGAAGTGGGAGAAGAACTGGAGGGGAGCCGATCACAGGCTAGCCGCAGCCCTCATGGTTGCTGTGAAGCCAGGTGAAGCACTCCTGCTCTTCCTCACTCCATATTAAACCAAATATAAAACTCATCTTTTTGGTGGCGGCAGCTTGCTAGGCTACATCCATGCCTGGAAAACATATGCGGCCCATCCTCAATTTCTGCTCTGTTCAGAGCAGCCCAATTTCCCTGAGGGCTCCTCAAACAGGCATTAGGCCCTTCATTAGCATATGCTAGGGTCCTAACGCCTGTTTTAGGCGGTCGCCCAGATGCCTGAAAAATGGCCATGATCCAATATTGGACTGGACGTCTTTCAGGTACAATGAGGTCCAATTTCTATCCATAGTCTTCTTCCAAATGAAGGCAGCACGTCATAAGTAGTCTAACCTATTTAACATTCACTTACCATCTCTGATTAATGTGATCAAAGGATGTATTTTGGCTCTGTGTGCTTTGCATTGCTAATCAAGTTTTTTCTTTATTGGATTTTGTTGGCTCCTAAGTGCATTGTGCTGGCAAATGACATAATTCTGTTTATAATTTGCAACAAATATATATTCCTTTAAGGCACAAAAACCCAATGGGCAAAGTGGTCCAACCGTGGCTAACAAGGGAAATTAATGATAGTATTAAATCAAAGGAAGAGCCATATAAAGTTGCCAGAAAAAGCAATAAGCCTGAGGATTGGGAGCATTTTAGAATTCAGCAAAGGAGGACCAAGAAATTGATAAAGAAAGGGAAAATAGAATATAAGAGCAAACTAGCGAGAAGCATAAAAATGGACTATAAAAGCTTCTTATAGGTATGTGAAAAGGAAAAGACTGGCGAAGGCAAATGTGGGTCCCTTACAGACAGAGATGGGAGCATTTATAATGGGGAATAAGGAAATATCAGAGAAATTAAACAAACACTTTGGGGGTGATTTTAACCCCCAAGAACGGGTGGGTTGGGGGCGGGTGGGAGCTGAAAATAGTTGTTTTTTTGGGTCGCAACTGCAAAATTTTCGGACTTTGCATTCCCAAAGGGAAGCCTGTACTTTTACGCGCCCGAGTTAAACCCGGAAATAAAGCCGGGTTGCGGCCGCGACCCAAAAAACAACTATTTTCAACTCCCACCCACCCCAACCCACCCATTCTTGGGGGTTAAAATCACCCCCTTTGTGTCTGTCTTCACAGAAGAAGACACAAAAAACCTCCCAGAAATACTGGAGAACCAAGGGTCTGGCGAGAATGAGGAACTGAAAGAAATTAGTATTAGTAAAAAATAGTACTAGAGAAATTAATGGGATTGAAAATCGATAAATCCCAAGGATCTGATGATCTACTTCCCAGGGTTTTAAAAGAGGTGGCTATAGAGATAGTGGATGCATCTTCCAAAATTCTATAGATTCTGGAACGGCTCCTGCAGATTGGAGGGTAGCAAATGTAACCCCACTATTTAAGAAAGGAGGGAGCGAGAAAACAGGGAACTACAGACCTGTTAGCCTGACATCAGTAGTAGGGAAAATGCTAGAATCTATTATAAAGGATGTGATAACAGGGCACTTAGAAAATAATTATAGAATTTGGCAGAGTCAGCAAGGATTTATGAAAGGGAAATCATGTTTGACAAACCTATTGTAGTTCTTTGAGGATGTAACTAGTAGAATGGATAAGGGGGAACCAGTGGATGGTGGTGTATTTGGGTTTTCAGAAGGCTTTCAATAAGGTCCCACACAGGAGGTTGGTGAACAAAGTTCGAGCACATGGAATTGGGGGTAATATACTGGCGTGGATTGAGAATTGGCTAACAGACAGAAAACAGAAAGTGGGAATAAATGGGTCTTTTTCAGGTTGGCAGACTGTGACTAGTGGGGTTCCACAGGGATCGGTGCTTGGGCCCCAGCTATTTACAATCTATATCAATGATTTGGATGAGGGAACAAATTATATATTTCCAAGTTTGCTGATGACGCAAAACTAGGTGGGAATGTGAGTTGTGAGGAGGATGCAAAGAGGCTTCAAGGGGATATAAACAAGCTGAGTGAGTGGGCAAGAACATGGCAGATGGAATATAATGTGGAAAAATGTGAAGTTATCCACTTTTGTAGGAAACACAGAAATGCAAAGTATTTTTTAAATGGTGAGAGAATGGGAAATGTTGATGTTCTAGGGACCTGGGTGTCCTTGTACACTGAAAACTAACATGCAGGTGCAGCAAGCCATTAGGAAGGCAAATGGTACGTTGGCTTTTATTACAAGAGGATTTGAGTACAGGAGTAAAGATGTCTTACTGCAATTATATAGGGCCTTGGTGAGACCACACCTGGGGTATTGTGTACAATTTTGGCCTCCTTACCTAAGAAAGGTTATACTTGCTACAGAAGGAGTGCAATGATGGTTCACCAGACTGATTCCTGAGATGTCGGGATTGTCATATGAGGAGAGATTGAGTAGACTAGATTAGGCCTGTATTCTCTAGCGTTTAGAAGAATGAGAGGTGATCTCATTGAAATATACAAAATTCTTACAGGGCTCGACAGGGTAGATGCAGGGAGGATGTTTCGCCTGGCTGGGGAGTCTAGAACCAGGCGTCACAGTCTCAGAATAAGGAGTAGGCCATTTAGGACTGAGATGAGGAGAAATTTCTTCGCTCAGAGGGTGAACCTTTAGAATTCTCTACTCCTGAGGGCTGTGGAGGCTCAGTCATTGAGTACATTCAAAACAGAGAGCGATTAGATTTCTAGATATTAAAGGCATCAAGGGATATGGGGATAGTGCAGGAAAATCGTGTTGAGGTAGAAGATCGGCCATGATCTTGTTGAATGGCAGAGCAGGCTCGAGGGCCGGATGGCCTACTCCTGCTCCTATTTCTTATGTGAGCATTTAAAATTTACTATTCATTTGTGTAGAATTCATTTTTCTTCCTGTCATCAAGTTTTTCAAGCCTACCGAACTGATAAATAATGGCCACAGTTTGACATAGTATATTTTCTCATCAAATGAGAAAAATATTTGTAATAATATTCATAAGTGAATAATTGTAGTTGGTATGGATGATATGAAACATTCAAATACTGCATTTCTAAACTTTAGTGGTTAGTTATTTAACATTTAGTCATTTTAAAAACTAGTACTGTACACATCACATTTTATTTAATTGGTTTGGCTATGTCAGCAGGTAGCCTTGGCATCCTTTTCTATGAGGGTAAAATTAAGGAAATACTATACTAGAAAATGTAACCTGTGAATGAATGGATTGCCAGTCTATTGTGGGAGATCGCTGAGTTTGCAAACTATGTGCAGCTAGTGGTTTTATTTAAAGCGGATCTATGTTTTCTAGAGAAAAATGGTATACTATACTGACGACTTTTTTAAAGAAGTAAAATCAATAAAGATTACGATGTTTTAAGTAAACTCCATGCAACAATTTTAATACTGAGAAGCTTTATTGCTTGAAATTGTAATCTTCATATGATATTGGAAGAAAATTGAGAAATGTTCATCTGTATACTTATGAAAGAAAGAATGAACTTGCACTTATATAGCGCCTTTCCCGACTGTAAGACGTCCCAAAGCACTTTACAGCCAATGAAGTATTTTGGAGTGTGGTCACTGTTGTAATGTAGGAAATGCATCAGCCAATTTGCGTATAGCAAAGTCCCATAAACAGATATGAGACAGTGACCAGATAATCTGTTTTTAATGATGGTTGGGGGATAAATATTGACCTGGACACCGGAGAGAACTCCCCTCCTCTTCTTCGAATAGTGCCATGGGATCTTTTACGTCCACCTGAGAAGGTAGATGGGGCCTCGTTTTAACGTCAAATCCAAAAGACGGCACCTCTGACAGTACAGCAAGTGTCAGCCTTGATTATGTGCTCAAGTCTCTAGAGTAGGACTTGAACCCACAACCTTCTGACTCAGATGAGAGTGCTACCACTGACCCAAGGCTGATACCTCTTTCCATTTTAGAATCTTTGTTTCTTTTAATTGAATTAATACATTTCCAAAAAATAAAAATGTTTCCAATTCTTGTTGACACAATTAATTTTTGGACTAGTGATGACATTACATAACCAGTAGAGAGAACATTGGAGTCAATTAAAGCCTGATCTGATTGAACATACAACACTAAAATATTCCATTCTGCTATTTAGGACTGCTATTCCAATATATCTCATGAAGTGGTCCCCTGATGGAGAATACTTTGCAACAGCAGGAAAGGTAAGATTTTGCAAAACACATTCCTGCCCAATTGAGCAATAGCATTTATTTTATTTCAGTACCAACTGCCTGTTAAAAAGTTGAAGCAAAATAAATTTTCAAAAGTCTAACTGCAAAAATAAGATTACTATCTGTGAAACTTTAACTTCAATTGCAAGGGCTTGATTTTTGTAAATGCTTACTATTTCTAGTTGTATCACCTTATACGAGTAAATTTTGTTTTTCTATGCAGGATGACTCCCTTCTGAAAGTATGGTATCTTACCACTGGCTGGAAGTCTGCAGTTGTTGGTGCAGAAATTCTTGGGGGAAAAAGTGCTTCTACAGCTGTACACTTTTCCTTTGTGTACCTGGCACATCCTCGTGCAGTAACAGGATTTTCATGGCGGAAGACTAGTAAATATATGCCAAGGTTAGAGCCATGCTCACTTTCATCACAGTGAATGCCAATTAGAGTTGAACATTTGGTATTTGGCTTCTGAACAAGTTGAATGGTCCAAAATCCAAAATGAAACTTAGACTTTTAATGGGTCAGTGGTATTGAGTGCTGTATTGAATTATACAGATTACACTAAATTATCAGTCTTGTCCAGAAAGCGCATAGGGCTGCAGTGGAATTTGAAATGCCATAGAGTCATAGAGTTATACAGCACGGATAGAGGCCCTTCGGCCCATCGTGTCCGCGCCGGCCATCAAGCCCTGTCTAATCTAATCCCATATTCCAGCATTTGGTCCGTAGCCTTGTATGCTATGGCATTTCAAGTGCTCATCCAAATGCTTCTTGAATGTTGTGAGGGTTCCTGCCTCCACAACCCTTTCAGGCAGTGAGTTCCAGACTCCAACCACCCTCTGGGTGAAAAAGTTCTTTCTCAAATCCCCTCTAAACCTCCCACCTTTTACCTTGAATCTATGCCCCCTTGTTATAGAACCCTCAACGAAGGGAAAAAGCTCCTTAGTATCCATCCTATCTGTGCCCCTCATAATTTTGTACACCTCAATCATGTCCCCCCTCAGCCTCCTCTGCTCCAAGGAAAACAAACCCAATCTTCCCAGTCTCTCATCATAGCTGAAGCGCTCCAGCCCTGGTAACATCCTGGTGAATCTCCTCTGCACCCTCTCCAAAGCGATCACATCCTTCCTGTAGTTTGGCGACCAGAACTGCACACAGTACTCCAGCTGTGGCCTAACCAGTGTTTTATACAGCTCCATCATAACCTCCTTGCTCTTATATTCTATGCCTCGGCTAATAAAGGCAAGTATCCCATATGCCTTCTTTACCACCTTATCTACCTGTTCCGCCGCCTTCAGGGATCTGTGAACTTGCACACCAAGATCCCTCTGACCCTCTGTCTTGCCTAGGGTCCTCCCATTCATTGTGTATTCCCTTGCCTTGTTAGTCCCTCCAAAGTGCATCACCTCGCACTTTTCCGGGGTAAATTCCATTTGCCACTGTTCCGCCCATCTGACCAACCCATCTATATCGTCCTGCAGACTGAGGCTATCCTCCTCGCTATTTACCACCCTACCAATTTTTGTATCATCAGCGAACTTACTGATCATACCTTTTACATTCATATCCAAGTCGTTAATGTAGACCACAAACAGCAAGGGACCCAGCACCAATCCCTGTGGTACCCCACTGGCCACAGGCTTCCAGTCACAAAAACAACCTTCGACCATCACCCTCTGCCTTCTGCCACTAAGCTAGTTTTGTATCCAAAGTGCCAAGGCACCCTGGATTCCATGGGCTCGTACCTTCTTGACCAGTCTCCTGTGCGGGACTTTATCGAAGGCCTTACTGAAATCCATGTATACCACATCCACTGCGTTACCCTCATCCACACGCCTAGTCACCCCCTCAAAAAATTCAATCAAGTTAGTCAGACATGATCTTCCCTTGACAAAGCCATGTTGACTATCCCTGATTAATCCTTGCTTCTCCAAGTGGAGACTAATTTTGTCCTTCAGAATTTTTTCCAATAATTTTCCTACCACTGATGTTAGGCTCACTGGCCTGTAGTTCCCTGGTTTTTCCCTACTCCCCTTCTTGAATAATGGTACTACATTAGCGGTTCTCCAGTCCTCTGGCACATCCCCTGTGGCCAGAGAGGTTCTGAATATATGTGTTAGAGCCCCCGCAATCTCCTCCTTTGCCTCACACAGTAGCCTGGGATACATTTCGTCCGGTGGAAAGGAGTGTTTTTCTCAGTTTGGATGAAAGCACATTGTTTGGATAGAGCAAAGGAATGTTTGCTTTGCTTCTGGTCTATTCTGTACTTGCCATGGAAGTACTTGATCCAGATAATGGATGGAAAAACTGGAAAAACTTCCATTCCCCAGTACTGGTGTCCCTCATCTTGTAAATGAAGTTCAGGAGGTTCCGGGTTTGATGCTGTGCTTGTGCTGAGTTAGCTTTCTCACCTAGGAAAGTGATTACGGAAACTGCATTTGGCCTCAGCCCCCTGGGATAACTGAGGGGAAAATCAGCAACAGTTTCCACTCCTTATTGCTATTCAGTTACCCTTCATGGAAATGCCTATAATTGTGGACATTAGGTAAGGATAGGATTGTGCTCAGATATGATGGCCCCTCTGGTTGAATAACCTACTGGCACTCACTGTGAAGACTTACAAATGAATGATAGCGATTAGGGTGAGCTATTGGAAGGTGTCTGACCTATGTGGAACTGTATCCCAAGAAAGGAGTTAATTGTTTGTGCCTCTTTCCTTAAATAATCAAACATTGAAGATAAAAGCACAAGTAAAAAGTACTGAAGACAAAAAAGACTACATTGTTTCAGGGGGAAACATGAAGTATGAGTTATATTGCGATAGATCTAATGGACAAAAATGGCATCCGTACCAAGGTGCCTAGTTCTCCCATGCACATTAAAGCCCAAACTAATGAGACGTGCATATTTTACTTCTCAAATTCACCCCACTCCTGGCATTCAGCATAAAAGCCTAGAAATAATTGTTGGCGGCATTAATGGACGGTATGACCTTCATCTGTCTGTTTTCCCTCCCTCTTTACAGGAAAGTGCCTTGCCTCTACTTGGCATCTTAGCATGACAGCATAGTAAAGTTCAGGAACTCAGTGTGTGAAAGAATACAGTTGGCAGCCCATGTCCTGCTATGCCATTGAAAATTGAGTGCAGCTCCATTATGCTATGTCATCACACCATTTCCATCATTAGGTTCCTTCTGGAATGTTTGCTTGCAAATTTTGTTTGGCAGAAGCCCTTTAAAGTAATTACCTTATTAATATTGGCCCATGTGGGGATTTATTTATTTGTTCTCTTGTCAAAAATGGATAATAAACCTTTTTAGATATTAAACTGATTAGAAATCAAGCAGCTGAAGAATTTCATTAGACCCATTGACGATTATGGAAACACGTATGCATCAAAATTGTTCTGGTTAAATTAATTCAAGAACAGTCATAATTAAAAAATGTCTTTTTGACTTGTGTTTTTCCTGAATGCTGTCATTTTTGAAGGCGCCATATTGAAAGACAATGTCATTCAGTATCCAAATTGTTCACTTTTATGAACCAGAAAGGATGGTATAACACTACTCTATATAGATTAGATTCAATTGACCTATTATGTGGTAATCAGTGTAAGCCGCTGATTTCAGGATTATATAACGTTCTTCCTCATTTGTTTATCCTCCATATACGAAAAATAGGCTGTCATCCAAACAGGAAAAATAATAGACAAAAACAGAAAATGCTGGAAATACACAGATCAGTTGACATCTGTAAAGAAAAAACACGTTAATATTCAGGAAAATCATAGGATATTGATTGCCCCTTTATTATACTGTTCTGAGATAATTTTGCAAGATGTGATTTCCCCTGAATTGTACAGACATAGGGCATCATATTGATTGCTTCTTCAGTTCTTTAGGTTCTCCACCCCAGAAGTTCTTTTTATACAGTCTTTTCACTTGATTAATCATGCTAGTTAGTTGATTATCTTCCCTAATCTTTTGCAAATCTTTTTTTAAACTGTGTGTTTTATGATCTCTACTAGCTTTTTGAGTAGATCCTCCAATGCAAGAAGTTGGTTTGCTCTTTTTCCATTAAGTTCTTTGGTTAAAATCTGGGTCTGTTGGCAGGTGCAATTAAATGATGGTTATTGCATTGTTTCAATCAGAAGAGGTTTATTCAGGTTTCCCTATGCTTGTATCAGTACATCCCATCGGCTTATTTTAAATATTGTATATCCTATCACTGGGTCTTAATTGGGAACAACACCTGCCTGCAATGTTTACATTATCTTCCTGTATACTGTATAACTTTTCACATTTTTATGGACGTTTTCACACAGTTAGAAAGGATTTTGAATACAGAAGTGCTGAAAGGTAATCTTTGAAAAAAGCATGACTTGTACACTTGAGGCCCTAGGGTCCTTTCTGATTAGAAATCAAATAATCTAAGTGCATGATATAGCTGGTCTTTAGATGGAGCTAAATCAAAAAATACATCATAAAGTATAATTCTGCATCCACTATAATTCTCAATTGTCCAGTCTTGCAAAGTCTTATTCATGTTTTTATCGCTGAGACTGAGTATGTATACTGCAAAATGACTGCAGTAGAATAGAAGAGTCACTTCTATACTGGATTTGGAATGTATGTGATTCCAATATATTCTGTCTCCAGGAGTTCTGTGTGCAACGTGCTACTGACTTCATGTCAAGATGGTGTCTGCCGGCTGTGGGCTGAAACCTTATTGCCAGAAGATAGTCTTCTCGGAGGACAAATGACAGATTCAACCATTAGTACCTCAACTAGCCATCTTCCTCACAGTGGAAGTCAGAAAGACAAAATCCAGCACGCTCTGGAGGTAATCATTTTTTAAGCCTTTTGTCGTTCCAATATGATGTACTTTTGAAGAACGATGAGATAAATTTTGTGAGATCCCGTGCCTTGCACATGTGGCCCTGCAAAATTTACCCCTGTATGCCCCCCTACAAGGTTCAGTGTTGTTTTCTACAAAATATTTATAGTTACATATGCAGTATTTTCATAGTCTGGTATATGTGTATTACCACTTTCTTTGTTGATGCCAAAATTGTTCAGGCTTTGAAATGTTATACTTCAGTGTTTTCAAAATGGATGTGTTCTAGATTACACATATTTTTAAAAACAATGTGCACAATTGAGATCTAAAAAGTCATGCCAATTCATTAAAAAAAATAAGTAGCTGAAGAGATGAAATCATAGCATCTTATTTAAAAATGGGCATCTAACTTAAATATTGAGCTGTAACTTGTTATCAGCCCTAATTTTTCATAGTACAACAGACTGAGTATTGTTTCTTGCAACCCCCTGATTTCTCATGGCATTGCTCACAGATAGTCTCTCATAGTGCAGTTGTAATGTTTCATATTGTCCCATTCTGAGTCTTTGAGTGGAGCACAATGGGGGTAGTGCTGGGGAGCATGGTACAGAGTCTTCAAATTAAAAGTAATGGATCTTAAGAGAAGTAAGGACTTGCCTGTTTTTAAGTGCTGGAGGTGTGGTGAACTGTTTTGTGAGAATTATTTTTTATCTGGATCTGATTTGAAATTTGAAGGCTGGATCTAGGAGATTTTATTTGTTCAATTAGATAATAGATACGACGTCAAAGCATCAGAACTGCTCAGTCATGGTGTGCTACAGCTTCCTGTGTGCCAGTCTTGCTCTTTTTGTTCCTGTGCTGTTTTAGATTCAACAAACTTGATATCTTAATCTCGATTCTGGGAGTTGCAATCGATCAGAGTGCATAGTGACACTGCATGCTGCATTCTTGGACTTTTAATCCACCAGAGTAACTGGTCTATTGTGGGAATCCTTGATTGAGCCTTTTCATTCAGAAATGGTCCAGGTACACAATGCAAACCAGGAACCTGAGGAATTCAGGTTCATCTGTCCCAAAGAGAGGTCACGCCTGTGTGGGGTATTACTTGGAGGTATATCTGAAATCATTTGGGTCAATTTAGTGTTTTTTTCCTCCCTGAATTATTTAATTATTTTTATGTCCCCCTATATGTTCAGCTGGGTCAGAAATCCAGTTTATAGCTTGAACCAGTTTGTTAAAAAGAAAACAATAGAATTGGTTCATTGTGTGGAAAACTGCAGCTGCCAGAATAATACTTTTAAGAGAAAAAATAAGCAATTGAATGGTTTGGTTTTATAATGTTTCTTTTCCCGATTGGCAGTTTTCATAACTATGCTGATTCAGTTATACAGCTAACTTAATAGGTAGCTTTTATGAGTCAATCAGAAAAGTATGATAGATGATATTTTGTGCTCACACACTTAATGTCTGACGCATGCTAGATGCAACATTTTTAATCCTATAGATTTCTTAAGTGTCATCATCCATCAGACTAGATACCTGTAAGAGGGGCTGCTACAATCTATAATATAATAAAAAATCTGTGTCTGTACACATTTCCTGTCAACTTTACCATTATAAATTATTTTGTGCTATAAAGACTTCCTGAGACAAAGCATTGAATAAAATTTCATGGTGAAAGAGTTACATGTTGTGAGTGGCTTATTTATAATTAGTGAACAAAGCCTAGTTTGCCAGCAGTTGTTAAAGTGTGAATCAACAAAGAAAGAAGATCCAATCATCAATACCTTGAGGAAGACAACATTAATTATTTTTAAATTGTATTCGTCCATGCTAGGAGGTTTTAAAATGATTAATACTCTTAATCTATCACAAGAATAAATATTAGTCCACTGGTTAATTGGGTTAATGTGTTTTACAGACAATTCACCATTTGAAACATCTAAGAAGCCGTCGTCGCAGATCTTCAGTTTTGGTCGCCCATATGGAAGTTTTGCCAAGCCAGCTTGGATCACATGAAGTCCACAGACAAATTTCACATCATGCTAATGCACTATGTCACTTCCATATTGCCGCGAGCATTAATCCTAATACAGGTTGGGATTAGTAAAACTAGAACTGTAATTATTTTTTACCAAACTAAGATAATCAGACCCATTTTTAATACAAATTAATTGACTATTGAAAGGTGACAATAACTTTTATGTAATTTCTTGAGACTAGAACTTTATAGGGGTCGATTTTAACCCCCTCCGCCCGGCGGGAACAGTGTTTGGGAGGGTTTAAAACAGGCCGGGCCCACTTACCGGCCTGAGGCTGGACGGTTCCCGCCAGGCAATATTTTATCTTCACCAACTTTGATGTGGACCGAGGCCCACACTGCAGGCAGGCGAGGGTCTAATTTAAATCTAAAAGTCGCGGCCCGATTATGTCATCAGTGCTGCAACGTGATTTTTATGATGATTTGGGGAGAAGCCTGCCCGGTGTGAAACCCGCCAGAGAAACTTGGCGGGATGCAGCAGAATGGCCAGAAGAAGCCAAGGTAAGTAATATTTTTTATTCTTCGGTGGGATTCCTTGGGGGCCAAGAGGAGCAAGAGTGCCACCTGCTGTGGGCCTCCCATATCTCTTCCAAAGTATTTACCACATGCATCCAAAATAATGTGATATTCTGACAAGGCCTTATTTTGATATTTCAAGCAATAGATTAAAACTTTCATTAAGATTAAACCTTTTGCTATTTTTTGGTAGTCATTAAAATAATAATTTAAAAAGAATAATTTCCACTTCAGCCCTAAAAATCTGTGGTTTCGGTGGATTCCCTTCATAAATTTGGTGGGAACATGCTAGAATTGCTGCAATTTCAGCTGGACTTTGGCATTAAGGCAGCGATTTTGTAAGGGCTTCTAGGGGCGGAGCATCTGTTTTGCCCCAATGAGTCCATGATATAATGGCGGTGGGGCCGGGGTGGGAAACTCCCGAAGTCAATATTTTCCGTTCCTGGCAAGGATCCAGTGTATGATCAACACAGGTACTTCGGCTTTCACCTGGCATACTTGATTGAAAGGGGTCGAAGTTGTACCCACCTAGTAGTCAAGGCTGGGGTGCGAGCCTGGGGCTGTGAAATGATGGAGCCAGAAATTTCCAGTGCCTTTGGGGGTGGGGTGTCACACACTTGCCACAAAACAGCCAAAGACGTGCTCTTGTAGGCTCCTGCCCGACCCTGCCAACTCCAATGTGGTCAGTGGAGGGCAGCATCCTAATGTAGCTACTGTAGATTTTCTAGACCCTAATTTCTACCAGAGTATTGCCAAGTGACTCATGCAGTGCACTGTGCATGTTCCACTTAGTTGTGAGAAATCAGGAAATGTTCAAGGGACGAGCCTTAAGGTTTATCTAGAGACAATTTATAAAGGTGCCATTTAATCATTCCTCACACCTTTGCTAAGAAAAGATTTGGTTTTGGGTGGAAATGTTTTGAATGCAGGTGTGTTGGGCTGCGGGCATGAATGGGTGGTTAAAATAGAAAAACTGGTTATACACCAACGAGTTTTACTAAAGTTACCTTGCGTTTACTGACATAGTAAACATTTTTTGAACCTGATCATTGGTTAAGACTGAAAAAGAGAACAGTGTCGTTGGTTTGATTTGATTTGATGCATAATACTGTTTAGTTGGAGATGAATATATTTCTAGTTTAATGTGTTACGAGGAAGATAATTTTTCTATTGTTATGCACAGATATTCCACCAGCACTAGCTGGTGCAGCTTTTAACATAGAAGAAGCAGGTGGAAATTTTGTGGTTCACTGGCTGAACAATAAAGAACTGCATTTTACATCGTCTATGGAAATATTCATGGGGCAATTGAGAAAGCTCACAGATCAGCAGATAGAGGATGAAGTTGACAATGCCAGTCAGAATGGATTGAAAATGAAACTAGACACTGGTGAGCATGGCAAGTAAAATGTCGGTGTTATATGATGGTAGGTGAGCACAATTTAATTGATGCACTCTGTTCGGGTTACCTGCCCATCCCAGGGTGATTAAAGAGGGAAGAAGCACGAGGAAGTCAGTTTTATTTAATGAGATGGACAACTATTTGAAAGAAATTGATGGAATTGGATATTAAAAATCAAAACTATAAGTTGTTACGCTACTTGCTATAGAATGGTTAATGTTATTTTCATCCCTGTCACAATTATAAAAATTGTTGTCCAAGCTTCAAATGGTGTTTAGTCAATAATCATCATCAGTAAAATCTGCTCTGCAATGCCACAGAATGAGTTACTTAAACCTCAGCAGAGCATCAGTGTATTACTTCCATTTTCTGCTCCAGCTATTGTTACACTCTATCTGAGTGAGCCCAAGAGTTCTGAATAATAGGTAGTTTTATGCTCTCAATTCATACTTGCTTGGCATTGGATTGAGATTGGTCAAGCTTACATCAAATGGAATCCCTTACAGCTATCATTAGAGTCTTTCATCCTGTCAATCTCGTCTGGTTTCAAGCCAAGGCTTGGAGGTGGAAGTGCAGTGTTCTTACCCTGCACTATTCAGTCCTTTATGTGATAGATGTATGAGAACCAGTCATGTGTTCACTCTCCTGGCTGGGAAGGAACAACTAAAATGTGAATGTTTGCATGTCCGTGGTGGTGGGGAAAGAGAATATAATAAGATGACAATGTAGATACGTAGGAAAAGGCTTTCTGAGCCTTTCACTCTTAAACCTAAACATAATACTGCATTGCATTTTAAATAACAGTTTTTATTTTTTTCTCTCCTGACACACCCCTGAACTTTTTATCTCCTTACTGAAGTAGTTTTATAGGCACTGATCACCTTGTGGCATGTTGGTCAAATGGCAGCCGTTTATGTGTGGGCCTTGACTGTGCTGCTGGCGGTCTACTTGCCTGAGGGAGGCATTACAACCGAGTCCACTCCTGCCCTCACCCAGTGTCTGTACATTTGTACCAATAGCATGTGTGGCTGGATAGCAATCTAAGCAACAGCTCTAGCCATTTCATTTTCCCTGCTTCACTCATGGCACTAAGGTCCCCTACCCGAGCCTCAGCAAACTAAGCAGAGACTGGGACCATCCTGGCCATGTAGCTCAGCTACTTGCTGGATGGCATTTGTTTTTCAAAGATAAAATTGCTCCATTTTAGTGATCACAAGGTTTAAAATGAGTTGAGATGCTGTATTGTTTTATGACATTTATAGATTGGAAAGGTAGATATGAAGATCAGAAAACTGACTTGAGGCTTTGCCCTTTTTTAAGTTCATGTAAGAAGTTTAACAATAGAACAGAGTATTATGTTCATTGCCTGCAAAGAACTGGGGTTGAAATTTCTGTTTGAATATTAAAACAAGAGTACCTGTTTCTTCTTGTAATTAATGACCTGGTAATGAAATTGTGGGAATGTGCAGCTTTGAAAAGTGCAATTTCTTTTTGTTAATGGATTGTTAGTTACAAACAAAACCAGCATTTTCCTATTTTTTTTTTAGCTGAGGTAGGGGTAAGAGACCTTAGTGCCATGTAATTGTAATGAACATATTTTGAACTATTTTGATGAAATTGTGAAATTCCCTTGTTTAAAACAGAAATATTCAATATTGTGGAGCAACTTCACACTTTAAAATGAGTTCATCCAATTTGTGTTGCAGATTGTGGAATGCACTAAAGATCAAAATAACATAAAAGAGATGTATGCTTATAAAAGAATGCATTGGGTGCTTTTGAAGTTGTGCACAATTTGCTGTGATGTATTATATGGCTGATTTATTTTTACTTTGTCACAGAACAAGATGAAATTTCAGAGAAAGGATCAGAGAATGAGAATGAAGAGGCTGAACAAGATGGGAGCACCAAAGTATCTACTCCGTCCTCTGCGGGAGTTCCACTGCCCACCATGTTGTTAGATCGAAAAATTGAGACACTGCAAACTGAGTGGAACAGGAATGCTGATATGCTGTTTACAATCCATCCTGTAGATGGTTCATTTTTAGTGTGGCATGTGAAGTATTTAGATGAGTACCACCCAGGAATATTCAGACAAGTCCAGGTACAGATAAGACTTTTAAAAAATATTTGTTTTAAACTGAAAAAGATCTACTTTTCAAAAACCAAACTTGTTCATTTGGCACCTAATGATGTTACTTAGAAATTATAATAAAAGTTCAGTAGGGAGTTGAGCAGCTGGGTGCATTAAAACATGCATTGGATCTATTATGATCAGTCAACTGCTGTGCTATTTAGCATAGTTAAAATACTTATTACTTGCTCTTGTTTTCTTTGAAACTTTTGGAATAGTTTTCACTTGAGGCTAATCAGTATCTTGCACTAAAGCAATTACAGATCAATTTGTGGTTATATTCAAAGCGGGATCCTAATGTAATTAAGAACATTACATGAAGCTTTGACTGTAATAACTTCTTCCTTAGGTCTGGTCACTTGAATTTGACTAGGTTTATTTTCTTGTAAATTGCCACAACTTGTTTTTAATTTTGATCCAGTTAAACCAGTTGCAGCTAGTCACACACTTCTGATAGTTCCTGTATGATCATACTGCAAAGGAAACGAGAAGTTTACAAAAACTGAGTAACAATATTTTCCAGGTTACAGTGCATAATATTTTCCATATTTTACCAATGGAAGCATTTGAATGTTTTGTTAGTTCAGGAAACATCTGTGTTTGTTATTCAATCCAATTAAACTGGAAAAGCGGTATCCTGCACAAGCACTGCCATTTTAATGTTCAAATGTGTATGGATGTTTTAAAAAAGTGTTTTTTTTAAAGATTTATTTTTGCTGAATTGTTCAATTAAAGCTGATCTAATCACTAAATTATTGGTTATTTTCATATAAAGTGACCAATATTTTTTTTAGCAAACTTCGGTTTTGACTCCATGCTTTAGAACTCTCCCTGAATCCTCCACCTTGGTACCTCACTTCCTTCCTTCAAAAGCCTCCTTCAAACCTACCTCTTTAACTACGCCTTTGATCACCTATCCTAACTCTTCTGCCACCTTTGCTTGGCACTTGTGTTCACCTTTGTGAAGCTCTTTGGGGTATTTTACTATGTTTGAGGTGCAATATAAATGTAAGTTGTTGCTTGCTCCAGCCAGAAGATAATTTTCAAAGCATGCTGACATGTATGTTAACTAATAATATCCATTTCTCTTTACATTTTAGATTTCATTTTCATCTCGGATTCCTGTTGCTTTTCCCACTGGTGATGCTAACTCACTCAGCAAAAATATCATGATGTACGCATGTACTGTTAAAAACGTTAAGCACCTTCCAGATAGTGATCCAAATATCAATGGAGTGACCCATTTTGTGAGTAGCTCGAAAATAAACATCATCACTCCATCAGTTATGATGATTTCAAAACACATTGATGGATCACTAAATCAGTGGGCAGTAACTTTTGCTGAAGAATCTGCCTTCACCACAGTTCTAATCGTGTCACACAAGTTCAGGTATTGTGGACATCGTTTTCATCTAAATGACTTGGCTTGTCATTCAGTGCTACCTTTGCTATTGACCTCTTCACATCACAATGCACTAATGACCCCTGAAGCTGACTTTGTTGAAAAAGAAAAGCTTATGGTCGAACCTGTAAAGTCCCTAAAAGGGCCAACTTCACAGCAGGTTAAAAATGCTGCTACACGAACGTTTCATGACCCTAATGCCATCTACAGTGAACTGATACTTTGGCGTATGGACCCAATAGGACCGTTGTCATACTCTGGGGGAGTTTCAGAGCTGGCGCGTATCAATTCCTTGCATACTTCAGCTTTTTCTAATGTGGCCTGGCTTCCAACGTTGATCCCAAGCTATTGTCTTGGTGAGTTTGATTAAAATCTGTTTTAATCCAATTAAAGAATTGAATCAGAAGAGTTGGTTGTAGGTATCAGTTGGCCAGAAATTAATTGAATCTTTTATCATGTTATAATTTGAAATTGTTTTTCATAGTTTTCAAGAACATTAAGTATCATTATACTTCATTCATCTTTGGTAAGATGGGTAACCCATCATGGAAAATTGGAGACGTGCTTGCCCTTTTAGAGTCTGTTTTACGCGTAAACTCCCTCATCTTTCTTCATCATTTTTCTTCACTGTCTGCATCTATAAGAATCACATCAAGCGTGTGCTGCTTTACTTTTTCTTAAAGGTAAGCCACATGAAAATACTGTAACACCATTTTGGCTTTTAAACATTGTCCTTTATGAGCGCACTTATCTTCAAACTCCAATGGACATATCAGGTGGCCTTTCTGGAAAACACTGGCAAAAGTTGCAGGCTGCAATATTAAACTCAAAGCAACAATCCAGAGACACTCCAGTGTCCAAAAAATGACCAAGTGTAAATTTTTCCAGGCGAGTCATCCTTGCAGCATTTCTGTGGCAAGTTTTGTGCTATGGACCCAGGCCTAAAGGAAACTGTAAACAATTTTACAACACCAAGTTATAGTCCAGCAATTTTATTTTAAATTCACAAGCTTTCGGAGATTCTCTCCTTCCTCAGGTAAACCTGAGGAAGGAGAGAATCTCCGAAAGCTTGTGAATTTAAAATAAAATTGCTGGACTATAACTTGGTGTTGTAAAATTGTTTACAATTGTCAACCCCAGTCCATCACCGGCATCTCCACATCATAAAGGAAACTGGGTTGAGATATCCATGGCTATTTTAGGTAGGACCTTTACAATCAGTAGAGAAAAGTCCATTAGTCTGGGCTGGATTCAAATCTGGATCCTAGAGATGAAAAGACATTGTGCTAACCACTGCATCATCTGGTCCCTACCTATCTATGTAATGTATAAAAAAAATGAATCATTCAAATATATAACCTATAAATTATTTTGTCGTTGATTAATGTTCATTTATTTAAAGCAATCTGCTCGAAACAACATAGCCCACAGTAATCTATTTCTGTAATTGTTTCTTGACCATACGCAGTTCTCTTATAGTGTAAATGCAATAGCAATTATTAATAGTGTTGAATCCTGGACTTGTACCAGAATTGCTGATGTGCTGTGCCATGCCATCCATTTAAACATTATACACACAGCAAAATATACCCCATTGTTATTATCTGATACAATGTTCATAGTTTCCTCTGCCAAAACTGCTCACTATTCCAGGATCATCCTGGAATGCAAAGGCTTCTTTTCTCCACTACAAACCATTTTCTTAAACCCCTCTCCCTTGCCTCCTCCACCTTCACCTCCAACAGTACGAGGTGCTCATGGACTTCTTTGTCACTAAGATTGAGACCATCCGTTCAGCTGCCTCTGCCGCTTCCCTCCCTTCCCCTAGCCCACCAAGCCAAACTTCCCCTAAGGTTCCTCCCCTGCCCTAGCCCTGAACTCGCATCTTTCTCTAGTTTCTCTCCTATCTCCCCTCATGCCCTCGCCAAGCTCATCTTGACCATGAAACCCACCTCCTGCTCCCTCGACCCTGTTCCCACCAAACTGCTGACTACCCAACTTCCCTTCCTGGCCCTCATGTTAGCCGATATTGTTAACGTTTCCCTCTCCTCAGGTACTATCCCCCTCCCCTTCATATCTGCCGTCATTATCCCCCTCCTCAAAAAAACCCACCCTTGACCCCTTTGTCCTTGCAAACTACCGCGCCATCTCCAACCTTCCTTTCCTCTCCTAAGTAAATATTGGGAATACCCTGCCATAAACTCCGTTCCCTAGTCACTGAATCTATCCCTCTCCCTGACCACTGTCTGAGGCTGAACCAGACTGTTCGCAACCTTGGCATCCTATTTGACCCTGAGATGAGCTTCCTTCCACATTTCCACTCCGTTACCAAGGCTGCCTACTTTCACCTCTGTAACATCGCCCATCTCCGTCCCTGCCTCAGCTCATCTGCTGCTGAAAACCTCATCCATGCCTTTGTTACCTCTAGACTCGACTATTCCAATGCTCTACTGGCTGGCCTCCCATCTTCCACCCTCCATATACTTGAGCTCATCCAAAACTCTGCTGCCCATATCCTAACTTGCACCAAGTCCCGTTCTCCCATCACCCCTGTGCTCACTGACCTATATTAGTTTCCGGTCTGGGAATGCCTCGATTTTAAAATTCTCATCCTTGTTTTCAAATCCCTCCATGGCCTCGCCCCTCCCTATCTCTGTAACCTCTTCCAGCCCTACAACCCTCTCAGATCTCTGTGCTCCTCCAATTCTGGCCTCTTGCACATCCCCAATTTTAATCGCTCCACCATTGGTGACCGTGCCTGCAGCTGCCTAGGCCCTATGCTCTGGAATTCCCTCCTTAAACCTCTCTACCTCTCCTCCTTTAAGACGTTTCTTAAAACCTACCTCTTTGACCAGGCTTTTGGTCACCTGTCCTAATATCTCCATATGTGGCTCGTGTCAAATTTTGTTTGAAAATGCCCCTGTGAAGCACCTTGGGAGTTTTACTACGTTAAAGGTGCTATATAAATGCAAGTTATTGTTGTTTTTATTCTCTTCAAACAAGTATAAAAGAACAAAACAACTATTAGTAAGTTAACTATTAAATAATATTACTTTCTTTATTGTGAAACCTTCATTTTTTTTTATTAAACTAGAATCTATAATGGTGAAATAATTCTGCACAATTATATTCCACTCTCATTTTTAGGGACCTACTGCAACTCTGCTAGTGCTTGTTTTGTCGCTTCCGATGGTCAGAATCTCAGGCTTTACCAGGCTGTGGTTGATGCTAGGAAACTTCTGGATGAACTTTCTGATCCTGAAATCTCGGTAATATCATAACTATTAATAACTGTCATAAAATATTCTTAAATAACTTTAAACACAAACTATGTCATTAATTTTCATTAGGAGGAGGCATGACCAAAAGCTTGGAGTAGAGGTGGGTTTTAAGGAGAGTCTTAAGGGAGGAGAGGAAGGTGGAGAGCCAGAGTGGTTTAGGGAGGGAATTTCAGAGCACGGGGCCTAGACGGCTGAAGGCATGACAGCCAATGGTGGGACAAAAAGGCCCCCTTGTACAAGAGGCCAGAGTCAGAGGAACGAAGAGTTTGTGGGGGAGGGGGTGGGGGGGGGTAACAGTTGTAGGGCTGGAGGAGGTTTCAGATATAGGGAGGGTGTGGCCATGAAGGGATTTAAACACTAGGATAAGAATTTTAAATTAGAGATGTTGGGGGACTGGGAGCCAATGTAGGATAGCAAGAACCGAGGTGATGGGTGGGCTGGGCTTGGTGCAGGATAGAATAAAGGCAGTAGAGCTTTGGCTGAGCTCAAATTTACAGAGGGTGGAGGATGGGAGGCCAGTGAGGAGAGCCTTGGAATAATCAAGTATAGAGATGACAAAGGCATGAATGAGGGTTTCAGTGGCACTGAATTAGGGGCAGAGAATATGAATGTTTTAATATTTTTATACTACATAATATGCATGTACTGAGTCATTTTAGATTAATTATGGGCTGAAATATTGCACACTGAACCTTTTTTGGGGGGCTGCTTGTAGAAGGTAGTTGTAAGCTAAATTTACATAATTTTATAAAAAGACACAGTTTATTGCAAATAATTTACAGATAGAAGTAGTAAAATTATTTTCTTTAGACAATCTCAAAATCCAGGGTTTTATCTAGAAATAAGCAGTTAATGGGTATGAAAGTTTTGTACTTGTACACTGATAACTGATGAGCTTACTTAAATATAATACCAATTATTGGTTGGTGCATGTTATACCTGAACAGTTTATTCTGTATAGTTAATCGCAACCATTAGAATGTATCAGTAATGCTCACTAGTCCAAATTGGACTCATTTTGTAATGAGGACTTTTTGGGAGTAATTTTCCGAGTAGTTGCTGGCAATGAAGAACCTTGCCAACTTGCAACTTATATTGGAAAATCACTGGTAGTACTCCTGCAGTATTCCAATATGTGTTGCTAACGGCTAAGGTTCACCACCGCCAGCGCATACTTGGAAAATTCCCCTCTTGATGTCTTAATATTCGCTCCAATATATAGTCGCTCTCTAATACTAATTGGACTCTAAGGGAATCAAGAGAAATGGGGATCGGGCGGGAAAGCGGAGTTAAGGTCAAAGATCAGCTGTGATATTATTGAATGGCGGAGCAAGCTCGAGGGGCCGAATGGCCTACTCTTGCTTCTATTTCTAATGTTCTTATGTCTTTCTCCTATGCTTTGCTCTGGGGACCCATCCACAGCTCTGAGTTTTGGAGATGCAGGCTGTGCCATTGTACCAACTTTGGTATATAGCTGCACCCATAGTGAGGTGGTCGTAGAGGAGTTGGTTCTCTTTCCTGTAGATCATCTGATATAGCAGCATGATTAGCAATGTCCACTTGTATTTCCTGTACCAATTATGTACAACTCCTGTGGGACTTGTGCTTGTGTCAATATGTATATGGTGTGTGTTCTTCCTGACCTGTATAACTTTACCCAAATTACAAAGATTTTAATGGTCAAACAGAACAATAGAATTAGTCAAATTGTTAAAAAAAAATAGGGACTGAAATTCCTCGAGCCCGTTTCCACCATTGGGGAAGCATCAACTGACATGAAGAGTTGGGTGTCTGCACCATTTAAGGTGTCCCCTGGGTATTTGCCCCCACAGAGGGCCAAGAATGTTGGAGCTTCATCGGGAAGGGGAGACTGCCAGTTTAGGCTGAAGAGCTAAATTTTACAAAGATGCTGCCAATTTCTGTAGAGCCACTTTCCTAATGTTCTATGATCGGCTGCCACTGGGAAACCAGCATTAGGCTTCCGCTTCCCAGTTTATGCAGTAAGTATGCTTGCATCATTCTCTTTGCGGCAAGAAAGTTGAAACCGGTAGGGTTTCTGGGGGAGGATGTTGTTCCTACCTCTTTGTCATCTGTCCCCTCCCATCGAAATTTCTCAACATAAAAAAAAGAGGACGGAGACCTGATGGACCCGGGTCTTGCCCTAAGTTCTAGTCCCCTGCCCAGCTTCCACCCTCCTATGCCCAGGAATATCCGGGCTCTATTGTTTCAAGTAGCTAAATTGATGTAAGCAATTAGGCTAATTGGGTTACTCATTGGGTTACCAAAACTTTGAATGATTTAAAATAAAATAAATGAGACAGGTATTGTATCACTATTACTGCGTGGTGTAGTTTGTATTTGCAACTGTTGTATTTAATATTTTTATTATGTCTCTTTTTGTAGAAATTTGTTGGAGAAGTGTTCAACATAGTGAGCCAGCAATCAACAGCTCGCCCTGGTTGCATTATTGAACTGGATGTAATAACAGCTCAGGTTAGAAATTTGGACTGGTGTGGCATTTTACATGAATTTAATTTCCTTTGTCCCTACTTCAGCTTGTTGTTGATTTTGGAATAGGAACAGGGACAGGGGTAGGCCATTCAGCCCCTCGATTATGTTCCACCGAATATGACTGATCAGTATCTTAACTCCATCTACCTGCCTTGGTTCCCTAACCTTTTACGCTTGCTTAACAAAAATCTATCAATCTCAGTTTTGAAATTTTCAATTGACCTAGCCTCAACAGTTTTTTTGGGGCGGGGAGTTCCAGATTGCCATTATTCTTTGCGTGAAGAAGTGCTTCCTGACATCACCCCTGAATAGTCTAGCTCTAATTTTAAGGTTATGCCCCCTTGTTCTGGACTCCCCAACCAGAGGAAATATTTTCTCTCTATCTATCTTATCAACTCCTTTAACACCTCAAATAGATCACCCTTAATGTTCTATACTCAAGGGAATACATGTAAGGAGTCTTACAACACCAGGTTATAGTCCAACAGATTTATTTAAAATCACAAGCTTTCGGAGGCTTCCTCCTTCACCTGACGAAGGAAGAAGCCTCCGAAAGCTTGTGATTTTAAATAAATCTGTTGGACTATAACCTGGTGTTGTAAGACTCCTTACATTTGTCCACCCCAGTCCATCACCGGCATCTCCACATCAAGGGAATACAAGCCTAGTCTATGCAACCTGTCCTTGTAATTTAACCCTTTTAGCCCAGGTATCACTCTGGTGGATCTACACTGCACCCCCTCCAAGTCCAATATATCCTTTCAAGGCCCAGAACTGAACGCAGTACTCTAAATCAGTGCGAGTGTATCACTTAAGCTTATGAACAATCCCTGACCTAATGGTTTACTTTAAGAAATTCTGATATTCATTTTTAATGAATGACTAATTAGTATTAAAAATCCTTGCAATTAAATACTAAAATTACAGTATTTCTCTTTTTTTCATAACTTTTTTGGATAATGATATTGGAAGCATAGCTGAAATTCAACCCATGATATCAGTGGACAGTACTTGATGCAACATTAATTCAAGAAGAAAATTGAAGTCAAATCCCAGGGTGATTGGATGAAAATCTCCTATCTGCCATTGAGATGTGGGGCTCGATTTTCGGACTTCCGAGCGGGTGTGTTTGTGGTGGGGTGGCTCCGAAAATTGGGAATTGGCCACTTCCTCCTGTCCGCTGGGGAGAAGATCTCTGTCCTCCCCCTCCTCCTCACCCCATCCAGTAAGACCCTGGAGTGAGGCATCATTAAACCTGGGAGCAGCCTTCCCCCGGGGCTGCTCCATGCTGTAATTTTGGCTCCTTTCTGCAGCATCAGTTGGTGGAGGACTGCCCCTTTAAATAGGGCTCCTCCAGCTGACAGCCTATGATGCGGGTGCGCAGTCTGCCCGCTGCGCAGCTTTCCAGCGCGAAACCCGGAAGCCAAGGTAAGTGCCTTCAATTAGGCTGTGATCGTGTGCGGAGCACCCTAAATTCACTGGGCGCATTACCCACGTGTCCAGTCGACCCCCCGCTGCCAACCCGCCTCCTTCCTAATATCGAGCCCGTGACATCAGTATGTACAACCTGAACCTATGGCTAACTTTTCTGATCATTGACTATGAATAGTCATAAAATCTAGCCATTAGTTCTTAACGAACATGGGTTCACAGTACAAGACCTGCCATAACTTGCACTAAATTGGCAATCTCACTTTCAGTCCCAAGGCATCCTAAATCAGCAGTCAACTAGCTGGAGAATGAAAAAGACCACATCTTCTGGTTATTCCACCTTGATCACCCAGCAATTGTGTTTTAACTGCATATCCACTTAGGGCCCAGGTGGCTGGGTGACAGTCGACATTTGTTTTTGAAGGCAAGTGAAGGGGTACCTGTAGAAATTTTTGGGTTAGGATCATGGCTGAGGGGGTTATCCTTTACAGTTTAAGTTGAAATTCTGTTTTCGTGGTTAAAGTGAGTTGTGAGCTACGTTTGGAGACTAATGAAGAAGTTACAGTAGACCACAAAAGCAAGAGACAGGAATTTTCACTACTTTGTGGTCCCCAAAAAATAGAGCGGAGTTTGCCTTTTCCTGGGCCTATGTGATGTACTGAACATGCTTCTCATAAAGGAGAAGGCCAAAGTGGTCCCTTCACCTAAAATAATCCAAGTAGTCTGCTCAGGAGACTGGCTAGTGCCTGCTTCCACTTGCCACCAAATTCTTCAAGTCTCATATACTGCTAGTTGCTTCCTTGAACAAGGTACTTTCCTTTAGTCTCTTATCTGCCTCAGAGTGATCACAATAAGCCTGGCTGTTTTTCAGTTCATCCATGGCTATAGCATTTGCATGCCCATCACTAATTAGATTGTGCTCAGGTAGTAATTCCAGCATGACCTTCTGCCTTTTGGAATGAGTTTCTTCATAAATTATTAGAAGTCTCACCTGCTCAAAGGCAGGCCTTGAGTATAGGTGCCCACTATCAGACAGCTGGGTATTGTTTTGCTGCTATTGGTAGTATGGAAACCGGGAAACATAGCGGGCCTGATTTTAGCAGGCCTGCGGGTTTCCGGCGGGTTGGGTTTCGGGTGCGTGGCCTCCGCGCCCGGTGAAATTAGTGGGTTGCCCGCGCGATCATAGTAGGCAATGCACTAATTGGAATCACTTACCTGCTCCTCCGGGGTCCGCGCTGCTGGTCTGCGCATCGGACGGGCTGCGCATGCGCAGTACGATCTGTCAGCTGGAGGCTCTCTAGTTAAAGGGGCAGTCCTCCACTGACAGATGCTGCAACCAATGGAACAAATTACAGCATGGAGCAGCCCAGGGGGAAGGCTGCTCCCAGTTTAATGATGCCTCACCCCAGGTATCATCAGATGGGGTGAGGAGGAGGGGGAGGACAGAGATCTTCCACCCGGCGGGCGGGAGGAAGCGGCCTGCCTCTGCCACCAAGAAGGCCTGGCTCGAGGTGGCAGAGGGGGTCACCTGCACCACCAACATATCGCCCACCTGCATACAGTGCAGGAGGCGCTCCAATGACCTCAGTAGGTCAGCCACAGTGAGAACACGTAGTCTTTCCCCTACACTCCGTCTGCCACAACACTGCCCCCACCCCACATCTCCTTCGGCACCGCCAACACTACTCTGTCACATCACCCCTCATACCCACTCAAACCCCATCCTCATCTTAACTGCACCTACTCACCTCGCCAGTACTCATCCCGCCACTAACACGCAACCCAATCCTCATACAATCTCATGGCTCTATCCCATACTCATCCTCTCGTGCATCTCTCTCACGGCCAGCCTCACTCAACCTGCCACCACCTGTGCTGCAGCCACAGGGCATGCATCGCATATGTGCAGTAGGCAGCGTAAGGCAAACGTGTCGTGAGCATGAAGGGGATGCACAAGGGTGTCTGAGGGTTTGCCATGGGTGTTACCTATATTGAATTTCAGAGCAACAAACATCACACATTATATTGGCACCACCACTGCCATGTCTCCGCGAATCCTGTCTGTTGTGTCCAATAATGCCCGCTCCTGGGTATCACTATGAGGACCCACCACTGATGCCACCCATTGTGTTACTGCAGAGTAGGTGCAGGTGTATTTGCAGGGCTCTTCCGCGCAGACGACTGAGAGACATCGGCGGTGTACCCGGCTGCACCCTGGAAGGATGCGGAGGAGAAGTTGTGGAGGGCAGTGGTGACTTTGGCAGCGACAGGTAAGCAGATGGTGCTGGGGCCAGCCAGGAGCAGCTCGGCATGAAAGAGCCTGCAGATCTCCACGACTACATGTCGAGTGAATCTGCGCCTCCGTGTGCACTGCTGCTCGGAGAGGTGCGCCTCGGTCTGTGGACCCTGTGGCGAGGGTAGTGCCCTCTGCGACGCGTCTCTCTCTGTGGTAGCCCTCCCTCCTGCTGTACAGGTGGGTGTGCCACAGCACCGTGTTGGGGGGCTCCACGTCTCCGAGGCGGACGGCGTGGACTGCGAGGCTGCTGGGGCTGGTCATGCTGCTCGTCCTCCGAGGATGTCAACGCACCACCCATCTGGCAGGTGTTGGTCTGAGGGGTTGTGCAGGGTAGGTAGGTGGTTCCTCGCACTGGGGCTGCGGTTTCACGTCGGTCTGTCCTCTGGCTTGGCGGGGGGTGGTGGAGGGCAGGGGTTGCCCTACGTGACACGGTGGCCTCCTGCGTGGGTGAGGGCTCTCCCACCCGCTGTGGAGTGCACCTTGGCAGCTGCCACAGGCTGCTGGCTGGAACACGACCGGTTGAAGGGAGACTGTTTCCCCCAGTGTGTGAAACTCACTGCCTTGAAGCTAAAATCCCACACTTCCTGTTTTGACAGCTGCTTCAGCTCATTTAATGACCTCAACAAGCAAGGTAAGTACACTCAAGTGGAACCCCGCTGGCTTTAATTGCCTGTGGGATTCCCACCAGCGGGGCCTGCGCACGCAGCCCCGCACGTCAGCGCGGCACCCGGAAGTGGCCGGGATCTCGGCGTGATCCGGTCACGTGACTGGATATCGGGATTTTCGGGGCCCCCCCGCTGGAAACCCGCAGGAAACCCGACGCTAAAATCGAGCCCAGCATTTGTCTCTGTTTTCTTGGGAGCACATTTTGTGTGCATATTTCTACTGATTGCAAGGGTACATTAAAAGATTTAGAGGGAATACATGATTGCAATTTTGATAATCATATAATTAGCTTCAAAAAATGCAGTTGTTGGACATTCTTCCACCGATCTCACCCCTGCACAGAGAGAATGTTCTCTGTCAGCTGATGGAACAAGTTCTTCATCCTTATCTGGTGGGTTTTCCTTTTGATAGCTTGCCTATTGAATAGCAATGGTTCTCATTCTAAGGGACTTTCCCTCCCATGGTAGATGTTTTGATATCTTCCAAAAACTTTCCTCATAATAGGACATATAATACTAAATTAAGGAGGCTCAGGCTGTATTGCATTGAGTTGATTGACAAAGGTGAAATTTTAGGGCATATTAGCCTCAAACAAGAAATTTATTCTTGTGGAATGATTGAAATATGATGAGAACAATCTGTGCGAACCATATAAAAATCACTATAGTCGCCAAGAGAATCTCTACTGTTCCTGGAATAACAATTCAAACAGAATTGAGAGAACTCAATGAACCGATGAATTCCTAGATTTCAGTGGCTGGAGTTACATCTGTCTCAAGATAGGCATCAGCAAAGACGCTTTTAGAGATGCTTTTAGTTTAGATCATTACTAAACACCACCAGATGACTCTGACAGTAGAGATGAAGATGAACACTTACAGTAAACCACACAAAGCAATTTGATTCACTATATATAATGTATAGCAAATTGTATAGAACATACTTAATTGTACTGTACTATATCTGAACAGTGTGAGGTTTCTTAGTGCAAAATACAAGTTGTAGTATAAAACAAAGTACTGCTCAGTAATTATCTGCTAACATAGAGTAATTTTTCAGTCATTAAATAAGTACAGTTGTGTAAGTGTTAATTAAAGCATTAAATATTTTGTTGTGCTAAAAGTGGGGGTAAATAACCAGGTATATATGTTCTGAGCATTCTTTTACAATGCAGTCCCTTATTAATCGAGCAACTTTGTTTATCTTCTACTTCCGTGATAAGGAGATGAATGTAGATTGAGTAAGCTGATAACAAACGAAACACTACCTAATTTTTCATCATTCATATTGATAATTGTATGATTGTTTTGGTTTTTGTGGAGTGATGACACAAAGCAATTAAAATGCATATTGCAGTAATAGTTTTTGGACTACCTGATTGGAATACTTCTGGGTTATTCATTGTGCATGAGTGTGACTAACACCGCTTCTTACTATATTCCTGTTTCAGTGTGGCTCAAACACACAACTACTTCATGTGTTTCAAGAAGATTTTATTTTGGGATATAAACCACAGAAAGAAGAAATGAATAAGGAGCAAGAATTTTCTTTTACTCAACCTGCACAAGGTATGCAAAATCAATTATAAGCAATTTTAACATGGTGCACTTTGATTAAATCCATACATATACTCCTTATAATTGCATGCTACTGTTAGTATCAGTTTGGCTCAGTTGGTAGCACTCTTACCTCTGAAGGCAATGGTTTCAAGCTCCATTCCAGGATTTAAGCATATAATCTAAACTGACATATCAATGCTGTACTGAGAGAGCACTGTTTTGTTGGAGGTGCTGGTTTTTGGATGAGATGTTAAAAGCATGCCTGTTAAGTGGACATAAAAGATCCTGTGGCACTATTTAAAGTAGAGCAGAGAGTTGCCCAACAGTGCGCCATTAAAAAAAAACATATTAACTGGACATTCAGCTTATCTGCTGTTTGTGGGATCTTGCTGTACACAATTGGCTGCCATGTTTACCTATATAACAATAATGACTACACTTCAGAAACACTTTGATGGCACGATATAGCACTATGTAAATGAAAATTCTTTCTTTTGCTTTCAGTCTTCTACATTTATGCTAGGTGATTACCAGCTACTGTAATACTTTCTTTGATTACAGTGGCAATTTGGTTGCTTTTTGAGTTATTTAAACTTCTGTCATTTAAGGATATCGTGCACCGTCATTCTCTGAAAAGTTCTATCTTGTGGTGATAGAAAGAGAAAAGAGGCAATCTGTTCTTCACATGTGGCATCTTCATTTGAAATCTGTGCAGCCTCGTGTGGGTAGGTATTTGCAAATACAGTACAAAAGTTGACTTACTGAATCCTTTATTTAAGAACAAAATATATATGAAATTATTACTAGCAGGTTTATGTTACATAACTACAATCAAATAGCAAAAGTTTTCATGTGATCCTAAAAGGAAAAGAGGTCACAGATTCAGTGGTCAAGAAGTATTTCTATACAAAAAATATGGTCCAACAATTGTGGTTGAGGCTAGGATATGACTCTTTAAGAAATATCTACATGCTGAAATGGTAAGAGAGTAGGATTGGTATTCTGGAAGGATGAAGTCAAATGGGCTAAGGGACCTTGAAATCTTATTGTTCTATCTGAATATGATAAATTCACTTTGTGCATAAGATTATGCCGTTCAAATCATAAATTACAGATATGGAGCCCTCTGATCATCTTACCAGTATCTTTTAATATGATACTATCTTGCTTGAAACATTGAATTATGATTGAATTTGAGAGAATATATATAAAGTTTATATCTCACTACCTGGCTTCAGTTTAATGTGCAATGCACATTTTTGTATGTTTCTAAACCTCTTCAATAGAAGGTTGAAAAAATGGGTTTCGATACATCAAGGAACATTACATACGCATATAATTGTAAAATAAACTTACATGAACTTCCTTGAAGATGCTGCAAGCCAATGACACTTTCTTTTACAAGTATCTTTTTATATAAACTCTTCTTATAGTTGTCTGCCAATTTCCTGTTATTTTTCATCCTTTCTTGATGACATTGTATGGGTACAGTTCCCCTGGCAGCAGTTTAAAGTAAATTGCTCAAGTGACTGTTCTTTAGGAGCAAGCACAGATAGTAAATGTCACCAGGGAGGCATTACCCTGGGAGGAATTGAAGGCAACATAATCCTGTCCTCACCTGATGTCACACAAATGCACTTTCCAGCAAAGGTGATTGGATAGCAATCAGGAGTGGGAATCCTAGTTAATATTTCCCTTCTCCACCCACCCCATTGACTAGGGGATGCTGAGGGCAGATGTTGTGTCCCAAGCACTGCCCTGGCTGAGATTAGATCACTCAGCACAGTCTCACAATTGAGCCTGAGACATCTTGGTCTGTATGACTTTGTATCGGACAGTGGTGCATTTACCCCTACTGATATTGGGTTGTTGAGCGATCATCTTTGATTGTCAGAAAAAATAATTCAAAGTTGCAATTTTTAATTTTCATATCTTTTCTTTCTCCTCTCAACAAAACTAATATCACAGAAGTGAGTACATCAGATAATCAGTTATCTGTACCAGAGGAAAAGAGCTTTGGCCTATCTCCAAACATTTCTGTTCTGAGTCCTCTTCCACGCTCTGCGTCAGTTGCTAATCTTCAGACTGCTAGCAAGCTGATACTTAGCTCTGAATTAGTCTACAGTCAGCAGTTAAACCTACCTGAGGGAGTGGAAGTAATCCGAGCAACTCCTTCTGCAGGTAATTGTTTCTGGTATTTAATGTACAGAAAAAGTCTTTTTTTCCACCCAATAAACCATAAGTCTGCATGCATGTCCAACATGACTTCAAGGTCACTTCATCCTTCCCAGTGGTGTTATAAGCCATGTTCCCAGCCATGGACGCAGCTTTTAGCACTACAGGAGGTGGGGGCTTCAAAGCTTGAAGCCGGGTTGAGTGGGATTGATGCGGGTGGAGACTGGGTTGGTTATGGCAGGGGCTTGAGGTTGGGTCAGGTGTTGATAGATCCATTAAGCATGTGGGAGGAGACAGTGAAGAGGGAGCAGACAGCAAGCCAAATTGTAGTATGTCCAAGGTGGGTGGTAGTGGTGGTGTGGGGAACAACAGCATTACCTATTTTGGAGATACAACTGGGAGGGCTCAGTGGGTAAGTAAGCCACAATGCCACCAACCTTGGAGACCAAGCTTGGACCCTCAATCAAAGCTTAAGTACAATGAATAGGTAAGTTTAATTGTGACAGTAAAGCATAATGGAAATCAACATGACAGGAGGAAGTATGGAAGTGCTATTTGACAGAATACATGTTTTGGGATAATTCCTTTATCCTTTTTAATAACAGATTCGAAAAGCTAGAGATGGTAATATGTCTGACAATTAGCTGCATTTGTTATTGTTTCAAAACATTCATCTTAAAACTACATAGAGAGTAATACACGCAGTCCTATGTCTACAAACCTAGGTATAAAGAACTTTCCGGGAATTGTGAGCGATTGCCTACCCAAAGCCATTCATGATGGCTCTTCTTGAAAGTAGCCAAAGTTCCTACTGAGAGAAGCTTTGTATCTCTTTCATACCATTTTAAAAACAAGCCTCCATTGTTTAATTCTTGCCGAGGTTAACTTTGTTGGATGTTTTATTACCCTTAGGTCATCAAACATAAAATAGTAGAGGCTTCATGTCCTGGTCAATATCCTGCTACATTTTTATCTCAGTTAACCCTTGCTTCCTAACTTTGGTCTTCCCGAACTCTGGCTTTTGTTCTGGGGTGTCCTTGTGATCAAAAGATAAGTACTGCTAGCATACAGGTCAAACCAATTTTGATTTCCACATCAGCTGTTCTGTCTTTTAAAAAAAATGTAAAAACATATCTATATTCTTACAACATGTAGGTACACAAAACTTTTGATATGTATAAAATTGTTTCATTGACCTTTTGTAAACCCAGCCATATTAATGTCAGTTGTTACACATAGGTAAAATTGAGAGTCACACATCTGAGCCTTCCAGCAAGGTTTACCAGATAGTGTTCAGGACAGGAACTCTAGCTGTTCTCGCTCTCATGCCCCCACATCTTCTTAACTAGGGGACACTGAGGCCAATGGTAACACCCCCTAACCACCCTGTCTGAGATAAACGTACTCGGTTCAGATCAGGGATAGATTATTTTTTTCAAATTTAACCTAGAATGTCTCACTGTTATAATATAGTTTTTCTTTTTTTTAGGTCACTTGAGTTCATCTTCAATTTACCCAGTCTGTCTTGCACCTTACCTAATAGTGACATCATGCTCTGATGGTAAAGTGAGATTCTGGCGATGTACTGTAGATAAACATTCAAACTCTGAAAACTTAGAGGAAGTACGTACTTATCAGTGGGAAACCTGGCCTTTGATGAATGAGGAAGGAGAACACAGTAACAGTGCAGTGAGTGTTGCTGGACGACCAGTGGCTGTGAGCTGTTCATACACGGGACGTTTGGCTGTAGCGTACAAACAGCCTGTACAGCCTAATGGCATTACATCAAAAGAGTTCTCGATGCATGTCTCCATATTTGAGTGTGAATCTACTGGAGGATCAGAGTGGGTGTTGGAGCAGACAATTCATTTAGATGATTTAGGAAAGGTTGGCGGTGTCCTGGATTCTAGGGTTAGCGTAGACAGCAATTTATTTGTGTATAATAAAGCAGACCTTTATCTTAAAGGCCACCACATGACATCTAACATAAAACATTTAGTGCATCTGGACTGGGTATCAAAAGAAGATGGCTCTCATGTTCTTACAGTGGGAGTCGGTTCCAAAATTCTTATGTATGGAAGACTGTCGGGGATTGTAACTGAACAAGCCAGCAGCAAAGATGGAATGGCTGTTATTACTTTGCCACTAGGGGGAAGCATTAAACAAGGAACCAGGTCAAAATGGGTATTGCTAAGATGTGTGGATTTGATGTCTTCAGTGGATGGAACACCTTCACTTCCAGTTTCTCTGTCCTGGGTGAGAGATGGCATCTTGGTAATTGGGATGGACTGTGAAATGCATGTCTATGCACAGTGGAAGCATTCTACAAAACCATTAAATGATACTGAAAGTGGAAGCTTGTCATCTTTTGAAGATTTAGCTGATGCCTCCACATTCGAGACTAAAATACTTTCAAAGCGGCACAGTGTTGCTGATGGAACAACTGGTGTAGATGATGTATTTGGGGTCCCAGGAATGGTTCAAGATGGTGGATTGTTTGAAGCTGCTCACATTCTTTCACCTACTCTTCCTCAATATCACCCCACTCAACTATTGGAGCTTATGGATTTGGGCAAGGTGCGTAGAGCCAAGGCAATTCTTTCACATTTGGTTAAATGTATTGCTGGAGAAGTTGCAGTTTTTAGGGATATAGACCCAGGAGAGGGAGGAGGGCCTAGACGTCATCTTTCTCGAACCATCAGTGTAAGTGGAAGTACAGGGAAAGATACAATTATAGCTGGAAGAGAAGGTACTCGTGATTATACTGAAATAGACTCAATTCCACCACTGCCACTTTACGCACTGCTGTCTGCAGATCAGGATGCATCCTATAAAATTGCTGAAGAGACTGCTAAAATAGACAAAGGTTCACGAACTCAAAGTAAAAAGAAAAAGGAGGATCAATATGCTGATTTGTTTCAGACTACAAGTGTAACCACAGATGACTTTGTTGACTTTGTAATTGAAAAGAAGGAATCTAGATCTAAAGTCATAAATCTTTCCCAGTATGGACCAACGTACTTTGGGCCAGAACATGCCCGTGTGCTTTCCAGTCACCTGATGCTCTCAAGTTTGCCCGGACTTACACGACTAGAGCAGATGTTCCTTGTAGCTTTGGCTGATACTGTGGCCACCACAAGCGCAGAAGTTAATGAAAATAGGGACAAGAACTATTCTGGTATGTATAAAATAACTTTGTCGGGTGGTGGGGGGGAGGGAAGAGATTGCGGTGGGGCAGGGGGGTGGGGAGAGAGATCGCTGGGGAGAAATAGAGATCAGAGAAGGGGGGTCAGCCAAGCAGGGGGAGGGGGAGATTGTAGCAGAAGATGTGCTTGAGGGGCCGGAGAGAAGCACTCCTGCTCTTCCTGGCTCACAAACAGTGCTGGAAAAGCATTAACCTGCTGGATCCGGCAGTTCTCACCTCCCTTCAACTGCCGGGTTTCCCGAGCCCTGAAAAACCCAGCCTGCAGCCGTTAAATTCAAATGGCTGCCAAAATCTGAGGACTGGAGCTTCATTTAAATATTATAATTACGGTCCTGCCTCTCGAGAGCAAGTTACTCGGCCGTCCCTCCAACCAGCTGCAGTTAAACCAGATGTGGGCGCGCTTGGAGCAGGTTGGGGTCGGCTTTCACATTTTTAACAATTTAACCCCCCGCTGAACCTGTCCCGCCGGTCGTGGGATGGGGGGTAGGGGGTCTAAAATTATCCCCAATGTCTGATTCCACATGTAAGCTGACGACACCAGGCTCTACCTCACCATAGCCTCTCTCAATCCCCCCACTGTATCTAATTTGTCATGTTGCTTGTCTGATGAGCAGAAATTTCCTCCAATTAAATATTGGGAAGACCGAAGCCATTGTCTTTGTCTTTGGTCCCGGCCACAACGGTCTTCCGTTCCTTAGCCACCAATTCCATCCCACCGGCTGCTATCTGAGACTGAACCAGACTGTTCGTAACCTCAGCATCCTATTTGAACCTAAGCTGAACTTCCGACCCCCTATGACCTCGATATTAACACCCCAACCCCATGATGGGCGAGAGTGGGCCAGGAGCGGGGTGGATTAAAATTATTAAATGGGGAACGCGTCCCCAACCCGCCGCTTATGCGCCTGTTACCGTTTTTACGGTGGTGGATTTCTTGTCGTGCGAGTGTCCCGCAGTTGAGAGGCGGGAAACTTCATTAACATATTTAAATCAGGCTCCCACAGTGCAATTGGGAGCCTGATTTAAATTTAACAGTTGCTGCACGAGTTTCCCAGGGCTTGGGAAATCCGGTAGTAAAAAGGAGGCGCCCGCCTGCTGATTGCAGCCTCTCTGTCACGATTGGCGACCTTCCCCCCCCCCCCCCCCCCAAATCTCTCGTCCCCTCCCTCCTGTGATGGCCTCTCCTCCTTCCCCCCAGCCCCGATCTCTCGCTCCCTCCCCCCTCCCAAGTTTTGGAGACTGTCCCCAAGGGTTCCCATTGGTTTTCCCGTCCAACAGCCAGCCAGCCTATCAATTTGGCAGGTTGCCGAGCAGGAAACGGAAGAAAAGAATTATGAGGTCCTGTCATTAAATTCAGCAGGACCTCCGCATCCCCAGTCTGGCTGGGTTTTCCCTGCGCTACCACGCTTTCCCACACCCTGTCTCCCCATAATTATTGGGGCCTATATCTCCATCACCAAGACCACCTACTTCCACCTCCATAATATCGCCCATCTCAACCCTGCGTTAGCCCATCTGCTGCTGAAACTGCTTTTGTTACCTCCAGCCTCAACTATTCCTATGCTGTCTTGGCCGGCCCTCCCATCTTCTACCCTCTGTAGACTTCAGCTCATGTGAGAAACAGAATTACCTCTAAATAATACAAATGTTAACATGGATGAAATTGAAGTAACATTAAGCACCTGTACAATCGCATTTGTTTCACAAAAAAAAATCAATATTTGAACTTTAAAAAGCACATTCATTGTAGGCACCATGGCACCATTTTAAAACAAATATTTATTATATCTGATGCAAGCAGTATTTGAAATGAAAGCTAATGTAGTAATAAGCAAAGTGTAACCTCAGTGTAAGTATCTGTTAATTTGTCCTATTGACAGCTCAAGTAAAATCTGATTGAATGTTTCTTGATTTCTTTTGATTTTTTTTGTAGGAGGCGAGACTTTGGATGAATGCGGTTTGCGTTATTTGCTTGCCATGCGTTTGCATACATGTCTCCTGACATCCCTACCTCCGGTCTATAGACTTCAACTCTTACATCAAGGTATGTGGTTTGGGCATGGTACCATTGGATAATTTAATGGTGAGCTTTATTCTACCTATTTGAATAACTCCCATAATAAGTATAATTAAGACTGAGTTAAAAGCTATTTTATTAAACTAGTAATGAGTTCTGTCATGTTCCCTTCTTGGCCTCCCGACCTCTGTGATCTCATCCAACCCCATGCTCCTGTGTGCACTGTCTGGTCTTCCAGCCTACATCACAATTCCTGTTACAGTTAGCGGCTACTCCTTCAGCCAGCCTCCCCCTGCCCTCTGGAACTCCCTCACCATCTCTGCCTCCGTCACCCTCCTTGCCTTCAAAAACCTCCTTGAAGACTCTTGTCTTTGTTCTTTCAGCCCCTCCTCACCCTCTTTTTTCCATCCTGCTCCATGTCCATTTTGTGTCCACCCTTTGTATGCAGTCAGCATTACTGAAATGTAATTGTCCCAACTTAGCAAGTTCTTAATCACGCTGTGTGTAGAGCACTGCACAAAGAGGAAAAAAACAGAGTGAACCACTTCTTTTCAACTGAGAAGCTATGGTGATAGCAACATGCCCCAGATCATCCTGTTGTCCAATGGAAGGAAGAAGCTGCTGCAGTTGGGAAGCTACAAAGTGAAAAAATATGAATACAATGATTGAAAGTGTTTTGTCTAAAATAAAATACTTTTACGTTCTGATTGTTTTTGAGGATTTGAGTACAGGAGCAAGGATGTCTTACTGCAGTTACACAGGGCTTTGGTGAGACCACACCTGGAGTATTGTGTGCAGTTCTGGTCTCCTTACCTAAGAAAGGATATACTTTCCATAGAGAGAGTGCAGCGAAAGTTCACCAGACTGATTCCTGGGATGGCAGGACTGTCGTATGAGGAGAGATTGGGTCGACTCAGCCTGTATTCACTCGAGTTTAGAAGAATGAGAGGGGATCTCATTGAAACATATAAAATTCTGACAGGGCTAGACAGACTGGATGCAGGGAGGATGTTTCCCCTGGCTGGGGGGTCCAGAACAAGGGGTCACAGTCTCAGGATACGGGGTAGGACATTTAGGATTGAGATGAGGAGAAATTTCTTCACTCAGAGGATGGTGAACCTGTGGAATTCCCTACCACAGAAGGCTGTGGAGGCCAAGTCACTAGATATATTTAAGAAGGAGCTAGATAGATTTCTAGACGCAAAAGGCATTAAGGAGTACGGGGAGAGAGCAGGAATATGGTATTGAGATAGAGGATCAGCCATGATAATATTGAATGGCAGAGCAGGCTCGAAGGGTCTAATGGCCTACTCCTGCTCCAAAATTAATCTTGAAAAACAGTTGATAACAGCAAGATCTTGGGGGTGATTTTAAAACGGAGCCAGGCAGGGGGCGGGGGGTCAAATTGAGGTCGGGAAACCCATTTGTACGGGTTTCCTGGACGTCCTTACGATTTTAACATAAGGACGTCTTTTTTTTGTTGGTTTCCCGTCCGACTGACCGGCTGATTGACAGGCTGGTCTCAGTCGGACAGGAGACCAGCCAGGGAGAGGACGTCTTCAGATAAGTCTACAGGTAAATCTTTGTTTGCATGGGTAGGCAAGGGACATATGTGTGCACGGGGGTCACGAGTCATGGGGGATGGGATCGGGGGTCAGTCACTGGGGGTGGGGGGGTGTCGGGATCGGGGGTCCGCAATCGTTGAAGGGGAGGGTCGGAGGATCAGAGTGGGGGGAGGATCGGGGTTGGGGGTGGGAGGATCGGAGTGGGGGGATCAGGAGTTGGGGGTCTACGACCGCGTATCGGGGGTCCACAATCATTGGGGGGTCGGTGCAGGTAAGCTTGTTGGACCTGGGGGAAGCACTCCTGCTTCTCCGGGCCCACAAGCTGTGCCTTTCTAGGCACCCGCCTGTTAGTCTTGGGCCTTCTCGCCTCCTTTCACGGTGTCAAATAGAAGGCCCGGGAATCCCAGCTCACCAGGGTTGAAATCGGGAATTAGTGAAAAATGGAGGCCTGAAGTCCCCTTGAAAGGTTTTAAGGCCTGACCCACCTCCTGGGAGCGGGTTGGTCGCTCGTCCCGTCCTGGTGAGAACCGGAAATGGGTGGGTTGGGGCGGGCCTGAAATGGTGTCAATTTTCAATGCCCCCCACCCCCAACCCACCCGTTTTTAATTTGAAAATCGAGTCCCTTGTTTTTTAAACTGTCATGGTGCCAGGTCTGTGGTAAAAATATTTTGTTAAATTCTAGGCTTGTGCTGTGCTTAACTTTAAACCATTAATTTGTTCACAAATGGCAATAATGGAAAACAAAAGTGCATCCATCAGCAGTGGTTTAATAACAAAAATGCTTAATTCATTTTTTTTTCTGTACAATTGACTGCCTTTCCTGAAGGTGCTAACTTGTGCTTGAGGATTGCTTTGTATACAGTAAAAGTCCTCCAGTATCTTACCCAACTGGCTCTTTTTTATGCATGTGCCTAAATAATGAAGGCATCATAGAAACATAGAAAATAGGAGCAAGAGTAGGCCATTCGGCCCTTTGGGCCTGCTCCGCCATTCACAATGATCATGGCTGATCATCTAACTCAGTACCCTGTTCCCGCTTTTTCCCCATATCCCTTGATCCCTTTAGCATTAAGAAATATATCTATCTCCTTCTTGAATACATCTAATGACTTGGCCTCCACTGCCTTCTGTGGTAGAGAATTCCACAGGTTCACCACCCTCTGGGTGAAGAAATTTCTCCTCATCTTGGCTTTAAATGGCATACCCCGTATCCTGAGACTGTGACCCCTGGTTCTGGACTCCCCAGCTATCGGGAACATCCTCCCTGCATCTAGTCTGTCTAGGCAAATCCTAACCATGTTCTTGACCATTGCCGAAATGTTCACTTACCAGCATGGATGACTGGATAGCTATTAGGAGTGTCCCCTTTCCTAACCCAGAGGTTCTGAGGCCCATTGTAGCACCCTGGTTGTTCCATAGCTGAATACTGCTAACTCAGAATAAACTAAGGATCAACCTAGGATCTTCTATTCTTAACAGCGCACTGAGCAGTGTATTCATCCACTGAGCCATTTATATTCCCAAATGGAACAGACTAATCTTTGTGGAAATATTGTGATTTTCTAAGATACCATTAAGTATGAAAAACACTACAAAATCACCTGTTTTAACATAAATTGTCCAGAAGTCATTGGAGCAATTAGTAAATTGTTGTCTAAATTACAGTAACTTGAATTTAGTAAGTGTCCCAAGGTGCTTCAGAGAGGAGAAAAAGATAGTGATCAGCAACAGAAGGATTAGAGATGACCAAAAACCAGGGAGGGAAATAGAGTTGGGGCAAGAGCTGAATAAGCTTGCTTCAGTTTTTCCAATGTGCAGTTGGAGGAGATTATGGTTCAACTGTGAATTGACGTTGGATAAACAGTCTAACAGCACAAGTGGTCCTAGAGTCGAGTAGTGGGAGTCCTTATAATGTATGTGGAAACTGAGCCAGTGCCTATGGATAACATCTCTGAGGGGCAACATGTAAATGATAAAAGGAAGGATCAAGGATGAAACTTTGGGGTACTCCAGGGATGACTCTGCATGCAGGGGCAGAAGGGGAAGCCACTCTTGGAGCTGTGCAGCTGTGTTGGGACAGGTGGAAGTGGAACCAAGCAAAGATATTTATGTAGAGGAGAGTCACATAGAAAAGTAGAGGAGGATGGAGTGGTTGACTATGTTGAACACCACAGGGAAGTTGAAGAGGACAAAGAGGGATCATGCACCAAAGTTGGAATCACAAAGGATGTCATTGATAATCTTAACCAGGACTGTCTTGGTCCTGTGGGCAGGATAAAAGGCAGACTGAAGGGATACGAATAGGAAATTGTGCATGTATTTGATTTATAAGAGGCAATGGAGCAAGGGGTTGACTTTCATTTCTCTGTCTATGAATATATATGTTAAGTAGTTTTTAATTCATATCCAAATCAGAACTCTTAAATATACTTGGGAAAGAAGGTATTTTTCTTCTGTATATAGATCATTTAGTCATAGTATTTGTTGCTTATAAGCTGTTCACAGTCATGCAGTGAGGTATCCAGTCTAGTACTTTTGCAAATCTTTAATATATGATTATGCTTGACGTGTTCAAATTTGTGGCAGTATTGCCATTGGACATGGAAACTGTTATTGTATTTTATAGGCTTGTCTACATGCCATTTTGCCTGGGCCTTTCATTCTGAAGCTGAGGAAGAGTTGCTGAATATGATTCCTGCCATGCAGAAAGGAGATCCTCAGTGGTCTGAGCTGAAAGCCATGGGAGTAGGCTGGTGGGTTCGAAACATCAATACACTCCGCAAGAGCATTGAGAAGGTATTGTAATTATAACTTCATTTTAGGAATTCACATACAAGAGTAGATAATAATGGTGGATAAACACAAGCATTAAGATAAAATAGAACTTCTATAAATCTTGAGTGAGGAGCACAGGGAAGGAAACATTACAAAATGTGCTCCAGCGTGCAGATGAAAGAGGATTTAGTTTCCGCAACCTGCTTTAAACATTTTGCTTCATTAAGAAAGGTTTTGTGCCAGTGAAATGTAAGCTGATAATTCTCAGTTCAAAATGAAAATATTACTGTATTTCATGATACTATTTTGTCATTACCTCTTCACAACATGAACTGGTTGTGGTTATGCAGGCCATTATTGCGCTCAGTTCTGGTTCTTTTGAAATTCTGTCTTTGTTTGTAGTAAGTAGCTAATATTTTCATTTTTATAGGATTCTTGCTAGATTTCATTTGTTTAGTTTGCAAAAGAACATTGCATTTGCCAGTGAAAAAGTTACTGTCTTCAGTGTTAAACTACCAACATTTTTTTTGAGTTGCTTTGGGATTGGGACTTCCTTGATAATTCAATGGGCGAATACAGCCCATTATGTGGGATAGAACCAAGATGCTCCTTGATGCCATGGCGTTGTTCATGAATTCTGTTCCGAGTCGCCATCCTCATCTGTGTCATAGATATCTAACTGTATGTATCTATCAAACAGTCCAGACCCCACTCCAGTTTTCTGCAGTCCCCCCTCAACCCTCCTAATTGAAGGAAGAAGCATATTTGAACAAAATTGTGGTGATATTTGAACAAAAATGAGAGGACGGATTTGTAAAAGTAAGTTTTTTTTTTCTCTTTTCACCTAGGTTGCAAAAGCTGCTTTCCAAAGAAACAGTGATGCATTGGATGCTGCATTATTTTATCTTGCAATAAAGAAAAAGGCTGTACTCTGGGGTTTATTCAGGTAAGTCCAGTAGAACAGATGCATGCTAAGGTCAGTTAGTATAAATGGAACACTGTGAAGCTTTTTCATTAATATCTATTCTCCAAGTTGTGTCTTTCACATAAACGATCAGAGCTAACCCTGAAGATTGAGAATCACATGCAAGATACCTCTTGTGCAAGAACATCTTCCTTATGTAAAACCCAATGATAAGGCTGTCTGTTTATATTTCTTCTATAACTGATTCGACTAAGTTTCTTTAAATTTGGATTGGGAGAACCTAGAATGAAAATTCTCAAAAAAGTGCTATCCTTATTCGGGTGCACATATGAGTAGAGCAAAGGAAAATAAATTTGAATCAATGCTGCTAACCAGTTTATAAGCTACAAGCAGTGTTCTTCCCTGATCATATGGCAACAACTATTGACTAATCTAACAGAGAGTTATAAAAAACAGACAAAACAAGACAATATAAAAATACAATACAAACAAGGTGCCAAGTGAAATTTGGCACTCTGCCTGGCCAGTATACTTCTAATTACTTGTTGTCATTCTGCCTGGCTGATATTAATCCTCTGTATGAGGCCTCCCTTTCTACAGGATAGAGTGTATAGAGGATGCTGAAGTGAAGAAGAAAGATAGATTACCAACCTTAAATGTCTTTGACATTCTTTGAGTGATATGCATCCTCCACACACCACAGTCCCACCAGCCATTCCCTCAGGTCTTACAGGTGTATTGTTTTTTAGCATTAGTTATTTGCTGGTTATTTTCAGATTAACAAAAAAGAACAGGTAGAATGATACAGTTTAAAGGATGTAGCAAACCACGTGCTGTACCACCTACATTCAACATTTTGAAACATTTCCATGCGTGTTAAAGGACATGGTTTCTGCAGAACCAATAAAGCTAATCAATTCACTCCTAAGATGCTTTGAGATGCATAATATTTGAGGAATGAAGAGGAGCATACAAAGTAGACAATCTGTCTTTTACTTATCCAATTACTGGTATTGATGCAACTGCGTTTTTACAAATTTAGCACCTGCAGCAAGACTACAATTCAAAGTGGTGTGTATTTTTTTCTCAGATCTCAGCACGATAAAAAGATGACTGAGTTTTTCAAACACAATTTTAGTGAAGACAGATGGCGTAGAGCAGCTTTGAAAAATGCGTTTGCTTTGCTGGGTAAACAGCGCTTTGAACAATCTGCGGCATTTTTCCTTTTGGCTGGTTCTTTAAAGGATGCTATCGAGGTAATGTTGCTCTTCCTAGTTCAAATCATAATTGACTTTCTTCAAGGTAATATCTAGCCAAAACAGCATTTTAGATTTTAATAATATTTAACTGCTGTAACTGATATCCCTTTAGAGATAAAGCTGTGAAGTCTTTTTCGGCTTTAAAGGGCAAGAATATTTTAAATTCAAAATGCATCATTACACTAATAGATACAGCATTTATTTTTAAGTTTCAGTAGCATTTAATGCTAAAATGGTTAGTTGCCATTTTGTGTTTTTTGGAGCAGAAATGTGGTTTTCCTTATTTTTGATAGCCAGAGATTCATGTGTTGCAATGCAGAGTACAACATTCCTTTTACTGCACACTGATTCACAATTGTTTAATCAGGCTGGCACATGTTTTTCAGTTTTTCATAGAACATACTCAAATGCAGGGTTTTTTGTCCATGTACTGACAGGTGTGTCTAGAAAAAATGGATGATATCCAGTTGGCCATGGTTATTGCTCGACTGTATGAATCGGACTATGAAACATCCTCGACTTGTAAATCCATCCTTTATGAAAAGGTTCTTGGCCGTAAGACAGATGGATCTGAATTTGAACCTAGCCAACTACATCCAGATCCATTCCTGCGAAGCATTGCATATTGGACCCTGAAGGATTACTCTAAGGCATTGGATACTCTACTGGAACAACCTACAAAGGGTAGTGAAGAGCATCCAGGTATGAAGAATCAAGTCAGGAGTATTCATTATTAATCATCTGAATGTCCTATCTATGCTTTCAGTTTAAAACTATATGCTAATGAAACCTGCATATATTGGGCGATTTTCTTTTTTCTTTTTTTACAAATGTCTAGGTTTTAGTCATACAGGCCTAGAAATTGGGTCGTGTAGGGCCTGTTTCTCAGGCACTACGTGGCCTTCTAATTCCCAAAGTGGCGGGCAGGAAGCACATGCACACTTCCGACTGGAAGTGTGCCGCCCGCCATATTTGGTAAGGACAAACTAGAGGCGTCCTTCAACCATGTCTGAAGCAGGCGTTCGGCCCTTTGCATATGCAAATAAGGGACCTAACGCCTGCTTCAGGACCCCGCTGCAATATTGATTTGCCCTGAGGCAGCCAGTGCCATCACTGGCTGCACTCAGGAAAACCAACCCTAAAGATCGCCTGCAAAAAAAATAGTAAGTTACTTACCTGTAAAGCACCATCCCGATCGCTGCCACTCCCAGCCCCCCCAGCACCACAATCCCCGACCCCTGATCTCCACCCCCGGCCCCGATCGCCAACCTCCAGGCCCCGATCCCGTGGATCGCTGCCGACTGACTCTACCCTGCCCCCGCCACTGATCGGTCCTCGCCCTGACCTGTGCTCGTCCCCCCACCAAGACCCGCATTCGTCCCCAAGGCCATCACTTACCTTTGCGCTATGAGCATTCCAAACATCCATCACTTACCTGATTGGAGCTCGACCCGCAGCACCGTCTCTATGGGAATGAGGTCTGAGGTCCACTATCCAGAGCTTCTCGGACCTCACCGTTTGTGCGCAGGGTAACTGCCCTGTACGGTGGGCTGCTCCCGAATTTCTAGCCGATTATGTCTAATCATGTAAGTAATAACCACTGTAAACATGTTTTCCTATTATGTTTCAGGAGTCGTTATAAAGTCTTGCAATCCAGCAGTGTTCAGTTTTTACAATTATCTCCGTGCCCACCCCTTGCTGATGCGAAGGCATTTTGCTTCCCCCAAAGGCTCTGTGGCTACTTTAGGACTTACAACAGAGAAAAGCAATGAGGATGAAATCAATCTCATTGAGAGGAAATTATTTTTCACCACAGCAAATGCTCATTTTAAAGTTGGTTGCCCTGTCTTAGCTCTTGAGGTGCTATCTAAAATCCCAAAGGTCATGAAAAGATCAAAAACATTCTTCAAAAGCGAAAACTGCAAGTTAAGTGTCCAAGACCAAAATGGTGCTAAAACTGTACGTGCAGCAAAACAAGGAGGAAGCACTGACGATGCTGACTGGTCACAGACTGTAACAGGTTCCTCTGGTCTGGACTGGGGAACCAGTAATTCTGCTGGCTTTGATTGGAGTGAGCCAATAGTGACATTTGCTGACGAACCGCTCAAACTTGAATGGGATGATGATAAAGAAGATGAATCTGAAGAGAAGGATATAGGTGGGTTGACCATGAAAGATGTAGAAATAGAGCATATGGCTAAAGATGAGAAAAAGGAAGTTCCCGAAGAGTCTCAAACTCTTCAGAGAGAGGATTCCACTTCTGCTGACTCTCAGGTTGACGTAATAGCAGAACAGTTAAAATTCAGAGCATGCTTGAAAATTCTAATGACTGAACTTAGGACATTGGCTACAGGATATGAAGTAGATGGAGGGAAGCTCCGATTTCAACTCTACAACTGGTTAGAAAAAGAGATCTATGCTATGCACCAAATCTGTAATTATAAAACCGAAGCTAAAGACTCTGCTGTTCAAATAGATGAAAAGACCAGCAGCTCTTTTGACCAGGAAGAATTAACTGAGAATACAGAAGGAGCTTCATATGAGAGGCATCAGATTGATCGGCGGAGGCTGCAAGCAAAGCAAGAACATGCAGAAAGACGCAAATGGTGGCTGCGGAAAAATCAAGCTCTACTTCGAGTGTTTCTAAGCTACTGCAGCTTGCATGGAGCTCAGGGTGGTGGCTTAGCCTCAGTCAGAATGGAACTTATCTTTCTATTACAAGAATCACAGCAGGTAAAGTACTCCAGAACTGCTCAGTAAATGAAGCAGAGTGAAATGCAGTCGTAAGATTTTAATTGTGAGAATCTAGAAGTCCTACTCACTGATGTATATGATGAAGTGACATGTTATAATTCATGCCATTGCACATTTTTCAAATACACTCGGTAAAATAGAGCGTCTTTTTATTTTCCACTTTTTTCTCTTTTCTGTTGTATTATATTCCCCACCCCCAAAAAGAAAAAAGAATAGGGCTGATTTTCATGGCCTCCGCCAGCGGGAACAGGGCAGTAGTGAACATTGCAGCGCTGAATTTGCCCTCCCGTTTCTACTTCCGATCTGCTCACTGTCATTTCCGATCCATCATGAAAATGGGCGGCCAGTGTGTCTGCCTGTTTCAGACGGGAGCCAACTTGTTATATGCAAATTGGAATCCTACACCCCCTCCCCTGGTCAATTACCACTCCCCCCTTTAAGTCCAAAGTTCCAGCTTGGCTCTATAGGGGAACTGATAGACTGCCCATCCCACCACCCCGATCGGGGACCTGCCTGTGAGTGCTTTTGAATTTGGAATGAGATCCCAAAACACGAATAAAAATCCTGAAATACAAAGTAATTAAAAGGAATTTAACTTATTCAGTTGCCTTTGAGCAGTGACATTAATCATAGATCTTTATGCAGGGCTGTTTTTCAATTGTACTTTTTTGAGGCTATCAGCTTTCCTGAGTTTTTTGAATGTATGATATTTTACAACAAATTTTATGCCACATTTGTACATCACAGGATTTACTAAGCAGGCTGTTAGTAAAGAATCAGCATTTCATTAACTTGTTTTCTTCAACATGAACAGGTTGTCCAGTCTGTATCAATAGGAAGCATTTACAGCATTTGAGTGCAATGTTAATCCATTATATTGCTGCACACATGATTATGTCTAATACTGTTTTTACTCATCTGATAGGAAACTACTGTGAAACAGCTTCAGTCTCCTCTTCCTTTACCTACCACTTTGCCCCTTCTTTCTGCAAGCATTGCTTCAACCAAAACTGTGATAGCCAACCCTGTCATGCATTTGAGTAATCACATCCATGATGTCTTGTACACAGTGGTACAGATGAGTTCTCCACCTCTTCCAGGTCTTAAGGATGAAAAGGTAACAATTTTATCAGGGCTTGCTGTCTTTGAAAAAGCTAATAGTATTGGTTACAGTGGTTAGTTTACTTAGAATCATAGAAGTTTACAACATGGAAACAGGCCCCTCGGCCCGACATGTCCATGTCGCCCAGTTTATACCACTAAGCTAGTCCCAATTGCCTGCACTTGGCCCATATCCCTCTATACCCATCTTACCCATGTAACTGTCCAAATGCTTTTTAAAAGACAAAATTGTACCCACCTCTACTACTGCCTCTGGCAGCTCGTTCCAGACACTCACCACCCTTTGAGTGAAAAAATTGCCCCTCTGGACCCTTTTGTATCTCTCCCCTCTCACCTTAAATCTATGCCCCCTCGTTATAGACTCCCCTACCTTTGGGAAAAGATTTTGACTATCTACCTTATCTATGCCCCTCATTATTTTATAGACTTCTATAAGATCACCCCTAAACCTCCTACTCTCCAGGGAAAAAAGTCTCAGTCTATCCAACCTCTCCCTATACTTGTGGAGCTTATCTTTAGGAAAATAGAAACCTGCCACTGGGGTTCGTATCCTTTGAGGGAAGGAGAAGATCGTTGGGTTCAAGATGACATGTCAGCAATGGAGCTTTGCGACCAAGCCAACCCTCAGTAAAAAAATTAGTATCCAGTAACTGAGCCAGACAGATCTACAATACTTCAGGGCACGGTTGACGATTGTCCAACCACTTTGGCTCATTAGTGGGACTGGGAAAAGTAGACTTGTCACTGTGGACTGGCATTCTTCCCAGTTAGCTCCAGTTAGCTCTTTAAAAAAAACACTACCTTAATAGGTAGGTTGTTCCTGGCTAAATAAGCAGCGGGCAGATAGACTGTACGGTTTTAGCTAGTTAAATTCTAGTCTTACCCCTGTGCATACTTGGGGATCATCAACCCTTGGCTTTTCCAACCTGTGCATAACATTATTTTTAGTAAATAAAACACTTTCTGCTGAAAAGATGAGGCAATTCAGGCCAGATTTATATTGATGTGAAGTTTTTCCCCCAGCTATCTTTTAACTTTTGAATGTATTGCATTCCTTATTAGGTTTTCATTTTGCACACTTTGGCAGCTTCACTCTCAGCTTGTATTTACCAGTCTCTATGTGACAGCCACAGCTACAGGTAAATTTATTCATTATTATGACGTTTTTCAAACTGTGAGCCGGAGTTGTAGCGGTGATAGAATGGTCCAATCATTTTCACTGCAAAAGAAAAGTAGTGCTTGAGATCCAATTGACTGATGCAGGGTATTCTATAATAATTCCAAAAGCAATCTATAGCCAAACTTTATTTGAATATCTCCACATTGGTTTCTATAGTAGTGATTCTGGAGTGGTTAGTTTGTCCTTTTAATATTAAAAAATTGTCTTCAGTTTGTATAAAGGACTTCTTTTAAAAAAAATTATGGTTTTCTTTTAACAGTCAAACAGCTACAAACCTGTTTACAGGAATGGTTTATCAGGGACTTCTGTTAGGTGAAAGACGTAGACTCCGCACTGAAAGCATTGAAGAGCATGTAACTCCAAACTCTTCACCTTCACATTGGCCTGGTAAGATGGAAGAATATGTTTGTAAGATAAAAACTTAATCAAATACAAATCTTGTATTTTTTCTTCTTTGTGATTAGTTATGTTATGAACAAGATGGAAACTACTCACTTAAACTACAAGAATGTTTTATTCCTGCTTGGATAGATAATAAAATATCCCATTTGTTTGTTCCAGGTGTTTCATCACTGATTAATCTTCTTGGAACAGCTCAGGAAGAAGATCAACCTAAATTGAATGTGCTGCTTTGTGAGGCAGTGATTGGTGTCTATCTAAGTCTTTTGGTCCATGGTCTTGCTACTCAAGATAGTAATGAGCTCTTTCGATTAGTTGCTCATCCACTAAATAATCGAACCTGGGCTGCTGTATTTGGAGGAGGTGCAAAAACTATAATAAAACCTAAAAAACGGCCAGAACTTACGCCAGGTAGGTCAATTTCCTGTAAAATAACAGCAGCAACAACAACTTGCATTTATACAGCACCTTTAACGTAGTAAAACATCGCAAGGCGCTTCACGGACGTAATCAGACAAAAATTTACACTGAGCTAAAGAAGGGGACATTAGGACAGGTGACCAAAAGCTTGGTCAAAGATATAGGTCTTAAAGGAGGAGAAGTTTAGGGAGGGAATTACGGAGCTTAGGGCCTAGACAGCTGAAAGCATGGCCTTCAAAAGCCTCCCCATAACCTACACCCTTGATCAAGCCTTTGGTCACCTCTTCTGTTACTGCTCATAGCTGTTTATTCACCTCTGTGAAGCACGTTGGGATGTTTGAAAGGGGTTTTATAAATACAAATTGTTGTCTGTAGCATTCCACTCATGAAGGGGTCTGTATGAGTGATAGTCTCCATTTGTAGAATAAATGTTTTATTCAGTAGGACAAATGTTTGCAAATCTCATTTTTTTTTAGATAACTGTCAACAGTATCTTGGTCTGGATAACTTTACATGGATGATTTTAATGCCATACATCAATGGGGTTGGTGGGGCTGTGTTCTGAGTTGAACTGAATGTGGACCCAGGACTCCATTGCCCAATTGGTTTGGAATAAAAGGTGACTTAAGCTGGTTTTCATAATTCAGAAAAGAAAATCAAAGGAGGTGTGGTGGGGAGGGAGGTCTGACCTGAATTGTTAGGTTTTGGCCCTGGCACCACAGCCAGATATATATTGGTCCAGTTCAACCTACTTCTGTACTCCCTTTCTTCATGTGCTCTCAGTACAGAGGGATCCATGAATGTTGCTAGTTTCTAAAATATTTTATGCCTTTTATTAAGTTTCATTTGTTGCATTGCTATTGATGGTGCTGGATGTTTTATAAATGTGTCCTTCATCACACTTGGAATTATTTTAACCCCTTCTGGTTTGCAAGGTCTAAACCTTATTTTGACCGTTATGAAATTCTTTACGCGGAAAACTTAACTTCCTATGCCTGTATACTCTGTGTCTCATCTGTGATGGTGAGTTCCAGATGTTTTTCCAACAGTATGATATCTGCATTCAAAGTAACAATAAAATGTTGAACTCTTCCCCATCCCCATCCCACAATTCTAGATAATATTTATTAATTAGATGGCCATCGACAGTGCTGAGGTTCCCTTTTAAATGGGTGCAGTCGTTTAACTTTATTCAGTGTAAAATTAGTGGATATAATTGTCATTTTAAAACAAAAATCTTCGGTCACCAATTATTTGAGTTTGGTGAATATGAAGTCCATTGCTGAAGTATTTTTCCAGCATTAATCATTGCAGAATTAGCTGCCATTTAAATGTGAGTAGTAGATATTTTTAAACAAAAACCTAATTTATGGTGCAGGTAAACCAAATGTTTCAGCTGTTCCAAATTTGGAGCAAAATATTGCCTTGAAGACAGAACCAGTAGCTGTGTCTATGTCTCCCAGCTGTGAGACTGGGACACAACATACACCAGAACTGGATGGTGAGTGGCAGTGTTGTTTGCTGTGGAGTTTTGTGTGCTTTTCGTGGTTTTGCACTTTTCTTGCCCTGTATGTAACTTTCTTCTTCCTTCTCCTCTTCCCAAAAATTCTGTAGACCTGTAAATAAAACTACATATCAGAAAAATGGTAACAGATTTAAACTTCCCTAAAGCTGGTATCCAATCTTAAAGATGCATTTTATTGTAAGAATACACTTTATTTGATTAACCTTTAATATTTAGCTAAACATTTTGGAAAAGGATATCACTTTGTAATTAAGTAATATTATCAGATTACAAAACCCCATAATTTGGAGTGTAGTGCAAGGCCGATATAATTGAGAGGTTCAGCGGTGTCCGATCATAATAGCAAAACTATAGTGAGTTATCAAAATTATCTAACCCTGCTGTTTTATAGGGCATGTTATTTTGCTGTGATCTGTAAAGTAAAATTCAGTGAGGGTAATTTGAACCCAACCTGTCCGGCGGGAAACTGACCTGATGAGGTCAAACAAAGGATTGACGACCCACCCGCTTTTACTCTCCATTGACTTCAATGGAGAGTAAAATGGGGTGGGTGCCAAAAAGGCACTTGACCGAATGCTATCAGTTTCCGCCTGGCAGGTTAGGTTAAAATTCTCCCCAGTATCTCTGACGTACAGGTGTTGCATTATCTCTGCAGTCTTTGATATAGAAACCCTTCTCTTATTGCGTTACTTGAAAAAAAATGTTTTCAATGTGTTTAGTAACCCTGTAAAAGAATTACACACGTAGCAGTATGTTTGAGGCACTAACATTTCTTGGGGTTTAGCTGATGTTTATTAAACTGAAAGTTTGATTTAAGGTACTTGGTAAATTATTCCATTTTTACAAGTTTCTTGCCTTTTTCCTATTGTAACGCAAAATCTAAAACTATATTTCAAATTTCGACCAAATATGTCATCAACTAGGAAGGTTTTTCATATCACCAGATTTGTAATGTTATAAAAACAGATGTCCGCTGGTGAGGATGAGTAATTTCTGATTTTATTGAGACATTTATAATGTCTTGAAATTGACCACAGTATATCCTACCTGATACTTGAGTGAATACCAGATATGGCTAAGACACCGATATTACAATGACAAAACACGCCACAAAGTAGCTTCAACTGACTTTTTTGAAATTTAAAAAAAATTAAGATTTATTTTTTTCATTTGAAATTGTGCGAGAAGTGTTTTTAAGTTATACAAGGCTGGAATTTTTAAAAAAAAAACATATATTGAATGCATGTCTTATTACTCTACTTTCTTGGGTGAAAAAGAACTGGTGATCAGCAGAGTTTCTGTAGAGCATGAGAAGGGGGTGAATGGCATGTCTAGGTTTATGGTGCAAATTAAAAACATCTCAAAGTGAAAGTAAATAGAACTACCAGCTTCAAATGTTGTATCTTTTGTCAGATATTGTCTTCTATCAGGTCTTGTCCGGGTAGTCCATGCATTCCTTCTTCCCTGCATGTACATATATACGTCTTGATTTTATCAGCACATTGACCTATACTGACCAGAACTGGTCTGTGCCGGTGCTAGGCCCATGTCAAATTCGGCACTGGGCCTCATCTGCATTAAACCGGCAAGTTGCGGACGCTGAGCGGGCATCCTGATGCAGCTTCCCGGTTTGGAGATCACCAATTTAGACTGATTGGGATGCTGGCAACAGCCTTTGTGTTGGTCCTAGGAGGGGCATGGAAGAGCGAACAGGAAGGGGGCAAGTGCAGGCTGACAGCGGCCTGCAGTAGTGCTGTGTAGTTAGGAGCAACTTTCCTGCTTCTCCTGTATCCACACTCAGGTAAGTAAAAAAAAAAAAGAAAAACTTACCACTTCTTCGGCTGCCTCCAACGGCCCCTTTAAGGACTGCTGGTTAGTTCGCCATGGACCTGGAAAAACTGAGTGGAGCATGCATGGCACAAGCTCCCTTCAGTTTTTACCCAATTTGGCACCGGGGCCCTGACATAGGCATTAGCCTCCTAATTGGCACAATCAAGGGGCCTAACGATGTTTTTAGACGGCACCCTGGGCACTTGGAAGTTGCCAGCTGCCAATTTGGCAGCTGATGCACTTTCGGTGCTGGACACCTCTGCCCAAAATTGGCCCCCCTAATCCTGATTTTGCACTGAGAAAAAGATTGTGACGCATATTAATTGCTACCCCCTGATGTCATCCTGCCAGTCATGCCACTTATAGTGTTATATGGGGAGAGGGGCAATGTCTGTATTTTGAATTGGGGGGATAAAGGGCCATAGACTTAGCTGAACCATGTTCTGTCCTAACCTCCTCCTCCTTTCCCCCCCCATCCCCACCCAAATTGTGCAATTTTTGTGCTAGAAAGCCACAGGACCGTATAGTCGACAGTCTGTCAAACACAAAGTTATAGATAAGGTATAACTACTGATGTAGACTTGGAATGTTGATAGAATTCTGTAAAGTTGTTTTTAAACTGAAATAAAATTTGGGATTGCACTCAGATATTAGCTATATAAATGAATTTCATACACATTTGAATAGAATTTTGAGTTTGTGCAAAATAAGGATTTTAATTGAACTCCAGTTGATTATCAGCTTTTGCATCAACTGATCAATGTATGTTCCCCTTTTACACCTGAACAAAGATTTGTGTGGAATCTTTGCTAACTTTCGCGCTTTTCATTTTAAAGCATATTTACAATTTTGGATTAATTTTGAATATATTCTGTTTATGGTGATTGAAACAAACAGTATTAATAAATAGGAGAATCTAGACCTTTGTGTCATACTTGAGTATGATGCTGATCAAGTTTAGATGATACCTCTGGTACAGAGCTACCAGCCTAGTTTTTTTGGACTATTAATCTAAGGATCTTGGGAGGATAATGCTAAATTGAGCTATTTAAGTAAGGTCAACCCATTATTATCTATATATGCAACTACACAGCCAAAGATTTCTCACAGCATATCTATCACATTGCTCTGAACAGTTCCTCCAGAGGACATTGACCGATATCGACGGAGATTTAACATGAAGATGTTGGTTCCTGGTAGACCTGTAAAAGAGACTTCAGCACCACCACCTGTGCCTGCAGAGAGACCGTCATACAAAGAAAAGTTTATTCCACCTGAGCTCAGTATGTGGGATTATTTTGTAGCCAAGGTGAGTACAAGATATTTAAAATGTATTGTAATTATTTGATTAATTCACAGTCAGATCATGAATATTTGTTTCACTTTGCTTGATTTAATGGAGGTTGATAAATTCCAAAGTTTAGTTTTTCTTACACCATGAATATATTATGTACTTATAACTATAAAGCTTATAAAATCCCATTACTGTACAATAATCGGCTTTTATGTCATATATTTGTTAACATAGAAAATAACAAATGTCTCTGACAAATTCTGTACAAAAGCAGCTGCAGAATAGTGGAGCAAAGTGCTCATTGAACATGGAACACAAATCTTGTCAACTGCTATATATTTTTCAAAATCTTCACCTAATCCCATTTTAATCCGTTGGTGCATTTGTGCTTTAAGCCGTTCCTGCCTCCATCTGAAAGTGGATTTATGTATGACTCAGACGAAAGTATCCCTAGTGATGATGATGACGATGATGATGATGCTTTTATTTCTGACACTCAGCTGCAAGAGCATTCAGATTCTAACTCTTACAGGTTAGTTACAAGGATCTTCATGCAATATTCAAATCTATATATAAAAAGCCAATTGACGACAATAGTTGTAAGTCACTTGCTGAATTGTTTGTTTAAACATAGCTACTTTACGAGGCTATAGTACATGTACATCTCATAAAATTGACAACGTAAAATGCAGTTTCAAGGGGAATAAAGTGTAGGGGGAGGTTCTTTCTATTCAACGTATTTCCCCATTATTATAGAAGAAAATGATGCTGTCAGCAGCGGCATGATTTTATCGGGGGGGGGCGCAGGGGGAGGAAGGAGTTCCTGTTGGGAAACCCAGAAGTACGGGTTTCCCGGACGAACTTATGGTTTTGACATAAGGATGCCTTTTATTTTTATTGACGTTTTCCCGCCCGACAGTCTGGCCTGATTGTCAGGCTGGCCTTAGTCAGACTGGAGAAGAGAAAGGAAGAGGACGTGAACAGGTAAGCATTAGATGGTTGGGGTGGGGGGGGTGGTGGTTAGGGGTCACCGGGAGGGGGGGCTCAGTCATCAGGGGGTCATGGGTGGGGGGGGGGGGGTCAATCATTTGGGAATCTTTGCGGGTGGGGGTGGCTCAGTCATGGGAGGGGGTCGGGGGTCATTGGAGGGGTGGGCGGAGATCGTGGTGGGGGGGTCGGAGATCATGGGGGGTGAGGGTCGATCACGTTTGTAGGGTCACTGCAGGTAGGCTTGTTGGGCCTGGGGGAAACACTCTTGCTCCTCCAGGCCCACAAGTTGTGCTATAAAGGCACTTACCTGCAGTTTTGAGCCTTCTTGCCTCCTCTCACATGGTGTGAATCAGAAGGCCCAGGAATCCCGACCACCAGCGATTAAAATCAAAAAACTGTCAATGTTGGCCCCCAGCCTCATTGAAAGCTTTTAATGACCGACCCGCCTCCTAAGAGCAGGTTGGTCCCCTGCTCCTCGTCCCGCCTCCAAGAAAACTGGAAGTGGCCGGGTTTTAGATTTTTAAAATTTTTACTGCCCCCCCCCCCCCCCAACCCATCCGTTTTTCCCATATAAAATCATGCCCAGATGTCAGTTTTATCACCATACTGGTGATTCTTGATCGGCTCCCTATTTCCTAGGCCTCTCCATAGATTACAATTAGGGTTTAAGCAGCGAAGAGAGAGGAAGATAGGGACATGAACAGACACTATTCTGGAGTGTGAAAAGTATAGCCTTCATGACTGGATGTAGGGTAACAAGATCATCTTGGTATCAAGCAGATCGGTAAGGTTATGCACCACTGCTATGAAACTGGAAAGTACTGCAGTACAAAGGGATCTGGGGGTCCTAGTGCAAGAAAATCAAAAAGTTAGTATGCAGGTGCAGCAGGTGATCAAGAAGGCCAACGGAATGTTGGCTTTTATTGCTAGGGGGATAGAATATAAAAACAGGGAGGTATTGCTGCAGTTATATAAGGTATTGGTGAGACCGCACCTGGAATACTGCATACAGTTTTGGTGTCCATACTTAAGAAAAGGCATACTTGCTCTCGAGGCAGTACAAAGAAGGTTCACTCGGTTAATCCCAGGGATGAGGGGGTGGACATATGAGGAGAGGTTGAGCAGATTGGGACTCTACTCATTGGAGTTCGGAAGAATGAGAGGCGATCTTATTGAAACATATAAGATTGTGAAGGGGCTTGATCGGGTGGATGCGGTAAGGATGTTCCCAAGGATGGGTGGAGCTAGAACTAGGCGGCTTAATCTTAGAATAAGGGGCTGCTCTTTCAAAACTGAGATGAGGAGAAACTTCTTCACTCAGAGGGTAGTAGGTCTGTGGAATTTGCTGCCCCAGGAAGCTGTGGAAGCTACATCATTAAATAAATTTAAAACAGAAATAGACAGTTTCCTAGAAGTAAAGGGAATTAGGGGTTACGGGGAGCGGGCAGGAAATTGGACATGAATTTAGATTTGAGGTTAGGATCAGATCAGCCATGATCTTAATGAATGGTGGAGCAGGCTCGAGGGGCCGATTGGCCTACTCCTGCTCCTATTTCTTATGTTCTTATGTTCTTATGACTTAAGCAGGCAGCCAGGAAGGTAATGGAGCTGGAGCTAGAAATATGTAAATGCTGACAGGTACCAAAGAAGAACTTGTCGAGCTATGGAGGGGATTCCCAGGGCCAGATGGCTCCGGCTGGGCTAGCCCGGCCCTCAGACTGGTCTAAAGTCACACCTCAGTCTTCCTGTTGTTTGCAGTGGAGCTGATCTGCTACTCACAAGAAGTTCCCCATAATTTATTTCATTGGAGTTACCTAGCAGGGAGGATGGCTCTAGTTGGGAGTCTCCAATTTAGCCGTAATGCTGATGATTTTTTAAAAAGATGTTGGAGTAACTGGTAATGCCTTTTGCATTTATTTTACAGTTGGGCTCTGATACGTTTAGGAATGGTTAAGCTTGCACTGAACAATGTGAAAAACTTCTTTCCTGTTGTAGGATTGGAGTTTGCAGGTACAGTACTTTCCTATTGAAGTTATTATTTGAATTGTTATGTGAAAATGCGAGCTTATCATCCTGCATTTGAAATGAAACCATAATCTGGAATTTAAAAAGGCTTTCATAGTTTACTCTTTGTAATTATTGAATAACGAATGTTTAACCTTTTGCTCCTTTTATGAAAAGGAGCTTGTCGTGGAGGCAGTTGTTGCTGAGTGTTAAAAGGTTTAAATACTTTGTATCTGTGGTTCTTTTATATCATTATTTTCTTTAAAAATTATGGATTGGTGTAAAAATTTTAACCTAATTTAATACTTTTAAATAAATTAATTTGAAGTACTAGGAACAGATTTAAAATGGTGCTTATTTCACAGTGATGTAGCAAACATTTCCAATCCTTAAAACAGCTGCAAGCGTTAATCTTACCAAAAATCCTGATGTATGATTCCTTCACAGCCTTCTTTAGTTGTAAAGAATTCCAAAACTGCTGTAACTTGAAAACTTTCAATTCTGCCTGAGGAAATCCAGTAATGTAAGATCTAGTGCGGCTGGGATAATAGCCTACTGTTGGTCTTGGCCATTCATATCTTACATTAACAGTTTTAAAGGAGAAGAAAATATACAATCAGGTGTGAGAAACATCAGTTTTTCTTCAAACTTTCTTATAACGCTACCTTTGAGTGAAAAATGACCCTGTGAAATTTTTCTTCTGGGTGATTTAAAAAAAACTTGTCCAGTGGTGATGTACAATTCATTGTTCTAAAAGCCAAGTAAAATTTTAAATAAAATATCTCCTTCTGACAAATTTGTTTCAATTAACATTTCATATTTACACAGCGATCTAGTAGTTGTACACATTAAATTGACCTTTTGAACTGTTCAAGCTTTTCAAAAGAATAATGTTTAATTGTTTAATAAACTGTTTAAAAAGTGGCTTTCAAGTTTGCAGATTAATCCAATAGCGTGATTAGGTTTGTATTCCTTGATATAAATATCTTTCTTTGTTCGCAGACCTCCCAGTAACTTCACCATTGGGAAATGCTGTCATTAAAACCTTGGAAAACTGGCAACAGTTACTTCAGGCAAAAATGGAACAGTTTGAAGGTCCACCTCTAAACTACATTAACACCTATCCTAGTGATTTCTCTGCAGCTGGTGGACCAGCCATTCTGCGACACAAAGCAATGCTTGAACCAGAAAACACCCCATTCAAGTAAGGGGACAAGTAGAAAAGATAGCTGAGTACTTTTTTGGGAAGGGCGAATAAACATTTTGAGAACTCTGTGATTACCTTTGTCTTTAGTGTTTATCCTGAAACTACCTCCATGACATAAATGCGCTAGTTGTTTTCAAAACAAACAAGCTGTTTGAGAATCAAATTTTACTGTCCTAAATCCCTTAGAAAAAGAAATAAAGGTCACAAAATACAAAATCATCACCGAAAACTCTTTCATCAGACAACGTTGTCAGAATAGCTAAAGAAATATCAAAATAATAACCTCTTGATGACCGTTCTAGTTAAAGTCTGGGTTTAATTTGCTGGATCGAAATTCTCCATACCCATGAAAATCTTAAAGTCATCTATCAAGTCATTCTCCTCTTCTCCAGAGAGTCTGTCCCGGCAAAGACAATCTTTCCTCATACACCAGTCCTCTCAGTTCAGGGCTCACCCTAGTAGCCCTCCCCTGGGCTCCTTCTAATAATTCCTTATCTTTCCTGAAATACAGAGACCAAAGCTGAATTCCAGGTGCAATCTTACCAAGGTCAGATACAACTTCAACATCACCTCTTTAGACTTATGTATCACATCTTTAGCTATACAGTCCAACATTTTATTTGATTTCTTCACCAGCTGCTAACTCTGAACTGACCGTTTTAATGACTTATCCACCAAAAGCTCCCAGATCTCTTTCCTGGTTTGCTAACTTTAGCACTATTTAATATGTAATCTACATTAAGTAATGCCTCAAGAATTAAAGTAGTGGTTTCCTAATGGCTCACTGAGTTTATCCAATGACTAAGCCATGCAGGCCAGGAAGCCCCAGGTTTAGTCCTGGTCTGTGCTGAGTTAGTTGATCTCTGCCTGATTGTTGTACGAATTCTACAGTTAGCCTCAGCATCCTGGGCTAGGGAAGGGAAGATAAGACAGGGTTCCTGGTCCTGATTGTTTAAAGCTTAACATAAATGATGTTAATGACAATGTGTTAACATACAATGTTTAGTCAGATACCTTGCAGTTCACTTCTTAATATGACATTCCAGCTAAAACAAAATTACTGGTAGCTGGTGATAAATTATATTTTTGACTAAAATGAGATCTATGAATTTATTGGCTTATTTATGGTTTTATACAAAATTCACAAATTGTTTATTTTAATTCAGGTCAAGACATTATTCCACTTTTCCTGTTAAAAGGCTGTGGCACTTCCTGATCAAACAAGAAATTCTGCAAGACACATTTATAAGATTTATATTCACAAAGAAAAGAAAGCAAAGTGAGGTAAATGGGATAGAAAAGACAAAAGTTACTGGCATTTTTAAAAATTTTATATCTGGAATTAGTATTTTAGATTTAAAGATCAGACATGTATATGGCATGACATTGTTTAAAACTTAACACAAATGAAGCTAATGATGATGTGTCAACTTGTATTAACTCAGTTGAAGAAATCGATTTAGTATTAATTATTATACAATCATATGTCTAGAACCTGAAGGCTTGATGTAGCCCTGTCCGTCCGGCAGTAACAGAGCGGACAGGTGATTGAAATTACTGTCGGGCTCTTCCCGCTGGGTTCCTAATGCGCTCCCACCCGCCACCATTTTAACTACTGGGCTTTAGACAGCATCGGGGTATCTGTTCAGGTGGGCGAGGTCTCGTTAATATTGAAATGTTGGGATCCTATGACGCAATCAGAAACATTGCGATTTTTACTCAAGACCGTGCAAGTCAAGCATAGTGCCGGACCCGCCACTGAAACCTAGCAGCAAGCAGGAGCTGAGCCAGAAGAGGCCCAGGAATTACAGTATTTTACATTTTTTTTTTGGTTTCCTTTTGGGCCACAAAGAGCAGGAGTGCTCCTTCGAGACTCACAAGGAAACCTTGGGCCTCCCCTGCCCCAGACTTCTCTTCCCCCTCTCCCGACCGCGATCAACTCCGGATCCCCTCCCCCAACCCCTTGCGTGTCCAACTTCCCACGTAGAAATGAGGGCCGGGAGTTAAACTTGCCCAGGCCCCATGATGACGATGTTATTGGGGCTTCCCATGCCCAATTTACGACCCAAGCTTTGAACTTATCTAATCACGTCGCACTTGAAAATCAGAAGAAAAGGGCATGGAAATTAATTTACTGTAAACTCTTGCTTAGCTAATGGGCTGTGCATATTTTACCCATTGCTAACTTGTGTTTGTAATTATTTTACTGTAATATTCCATATTTACTTCAACCTAGTAATTTTGCATCCTTTTTTTTAACTTTTTCTAAAGGTTGAGGTTTCCCTAAATTAAATTTTAGCATTCCCTATTAGCAACATGTGTGACTGCAACGCTTGAGAATTACATCAGGAGCTGGGTAATTACACTGCAGGGTATGGTACTGAGCAGGTACTATCCTAGGTCTGTGCTGAGTTTGCTAATCTTAGCCAGGGCAGCTATGGAGGCACTTGAAATGGGCTCAGGACCCATGTGCTAGAGACAGAGGAAAAATCAGCCATGATTCCTCCTGATGATGGCTATCTAGTGAACCTTGCTGGAAAGGTGGTCATGTGTGTGCACGTTGGGTGAGGATACAACTGTGCTTGGTTGTGATTGTCATCTAGCTCTCCCTCCATGGCCATAAATCTGCAGATAACATAGTCTGTTTAGGGCTTTGTATGAAGAATAGCTACATGTGTGAGGTACCAGGGAGCTGCTAGTGCTGGTGGAGTCGTACCCCACCTTCAGGAGAGAAGAGTAGAAAAAGGGAGAAAATAGGGGTGGGGGGGGGGGAAATTACATTAATTATTGCATACTCTGTTGTTGCAGTACATGCAGAATTGGTATCCCACGCCAACTTCACTGGAAGGAAACCAGCTTTTTAAAAGAAAGCATATCAACTTCATTACTTCTTAAATATTAATCTTCAATTTGGTTTAATATTAGCATAAGGAATTGCACACTGAATTGTAATGGATTTCCATACCTTGAATAAGTTAGGCACATCATCAGTGTGCTGCTTGCCTCTTTGTTTTATAGTCCTGGCAGTATTGTTCACTTAGGCCTATGTCTTGCCTTTTTATTCAGAATTGTTGCTTGCTTCCTTTTTGCCTTCTCTGCACGTAACACTGGGATTTCTAAATGCACCAATCAGACTGTGAGAAGTCTCTTCAAAAATCAAAAAAATTAATCTCATATTGTTGCCAAATCACATTACGATTTGAATGGCGTAACAGTAGGGCTGCATATAATTATTATTCTATAAAATAAATCAACCACATTTTCTGCAAACTGCAAGTTTTCCCACAAATGTTTTTTAAAATCAAAACGCACTTTAAATTCACTGACTTCACAAACATTGACATGAAGTTCCGATTCTTCATGAAATTTCTTCATCTAATTTCACAGAATACTGATTTTGTTTATCGCATTATATTTTTGGGAATAGTATTTACTTCAGATTTTATTTTTATGAAATTTTTATTCCTTCAAATTTTTGCACGTTTTGCCTAGTGGCAAATTAGAAGAGCTGATTAGCCATCTTTGTTGATCAATTTGATATTCAAACAGGTACGTATGAAGCAGTGCAGATTTTTTTTTGTATGGAGCATAATCATGTTCACAAGCAGAATCACCATTATAGACTTATGGAATAATTCCTCCTTGTTCTTAGTCACTTGCACCACCTCCAAAAAAAAACACATTTATCACTCAACAGCTCCAGGGGTTCCCTACTTGGAAATTAAGCCAACCTCTCCAAACATATTATGAACACTTCTCTTGTACATTGGCAACTGGCCACACCTTTAACTTCTGTAAGAGGTGTGCTAATGATCTTAACTTACTTGCCACTAGTTCCAACAACCAATGATGTATTGCAACAGTGGTTGTTATGTCTCTCCCAAACCCTACCGCTGCCACCAATAGTGTAATGCCACCTGGGATGGTTAAGGATCTTTGTTCGTTTTCCCTGTTAAGACATGATCAGGTGTCTACAAGGGTCATCCTTCACCCTACTAATCCTTCACCCCTACGAATCACATACTGTACAGTGATTCCATTACTGTTATCTGCTCTACCAGATGTCCATTTTGTTGAGTTCAGTAAAGTCTGGGAACAATTTCCCCATGCCTATTGTAAGATTTGAAAGTGTCTGCATTGCTGCAAAAGCTACTAGTGTAGTACTAACATTTATTGGGTCTTGAACATCACTTTGGTGTCTTTTTGTGCCATTATATTGTTAAATGTTGGTTGACCCATTCTGAATTGACCCTTTCTCTGTCAGGCAAGTGCTTTTCTTGGGAGACATTAGGATTGTCAAGCATATCCGGGAGGGTTTTCTGTTGATTGATCCCTTTGGGATATAGTGTTAAAGGATTTGTCAGAATTACTAGTATTCTGACGGATAAACAATATCACATATCAACAATGTCCTTGGCTTGACTTTTTGCTTCTCCGATAATGGGACCCCACTGATGTTTACTGGCATCAGTTTGACCTCTGTAGTTTTACCAGATTCAGTTCTTTGAATCTTTTCCTTCCTACAGGGAAGTAAGTTTGATTTTGGAACTCATTTCTGCTTTAGGGGCGATGGTACGCTTATCTTACTTGGCCTACTTTGCCAATTTTCAATGACCTCTTTTGGTCTTGGGTGTGGGAGTCTGATAGACTCATTTTTGCTTTGGATACTATTGGGGGAGGTGGCTTATCAGGGGAAAGCAGCAAGAGCCAAGTTTGGGGCACCACAGGTGGCTCTGCTGCACAGGAGGGTAGGAATAAGAGTGGCAGGGCTATAGTGATAGGAGATTCAATTGTAAGGGGAACAGATAGGCGTTTCTGCGGCCGCAAACGTGACTCCAGGATGGTATGTTGCCTCCCTGGTGCTAGGGTCAAGGATGTCACAAAGCGGCTGCAGGGCATTCTGGAGGGGGAGGGTGAACAGCCAGTAGTCGTGGTCCATATCGGTACCAACGACATAGGTTAAAAAAGGGGATGAGGTCCTGCAAGGTGAATTTAAGGAGTTAGGCGATAAATTAAAAAGCGGGACCTCAAAGGTAGTGATCTCAGGATTACTACCAGTGCCATGTGCTAGTGAGTATAGGAACAGGAGAATAAACCAGATGAATGTGTGGCTGCAGGGATGGTGTAAGAGGGAGGGATTTAGATTCCTGGAACATTGGGACCAGTTCTGGGGAATGTGGGACCTGTACAAGCGGGATGGGATATACCCGAGCAGGACCGGGACCAATGTCCTCGTGGGGGTATTTGCTAGTGCTGTTGGGGAAGGTTTAAACTAGAATGGCAGGGGGATGGGAACCTGGGCAGGGAGACAGAGGAGGGGGAAACAAGGATAGAAACAAAAGACAGAAAGGGAAGAAGTAATAGTGGAAGGCAGAGAAAACAAGGGTGAAAAACAAATAGGGCCATAGTGCAAAATAATACTAAGATGAATAGCAATCTTAAAAAGACAAGTCTAAAGGCATTGTGTCTTAATGCGCGGAGCATTCGCAATAAGGTAGATGAATTAACAGCGCAGATAGATATTAACGAGTATGATATAGTTGCGATTACGGAGACATGGCTGCAGGGTGACCAAGGATGGAAACTGAACATCCAGGGGTATTCAGTATTTAGGAAGGACAGGCAAAAAGGGAAAGGAGGTGGGGTAGCGTTGTTAGTAAAGGAGGAAATCAATGCAATAGGGAGGAAGGATATTGGCTTGGAAAATCAGATGTGGAATCTGTATGGGTGGAGCTAAGAAACACCAAGGGGCAGAAAACGTTAGTGGGGATTGTCTATAGGCCCCCAACCAGTAGTGGAGATGTAGGGGAGGGCATTAAACAGGAAATTAGAGACGCATGCAAGAAGGGTACAACTATAATCATGGGTGACTTTAATTTACATATAGATTGGTCAAACCAAATTAGCAATAATACTGTGAGGGAGGAATTCCTGAGTGTGTACATGATGGATTTCTAGACCAATACATTGAGGAACCAACTAGAGAACAGGCGATCCTAGACTGGGTATTGTGCAATGAGAAAGGATTAATTAACAATCTTGTTGTGCGGGGTCCCTTAGGGAAGAGCGACCATAACATGATAGAATTCCTCATTAAGATGGAGACTGAAGTAGTCGAATCCGAAACTAGGGTCCTGAATCAAAATAAAGGAAATTACGAAAGTAATGAGGTGTGAGTTGGCTAGGATAGATTGGGGAACTTTACTAAAAGGGATGACGGTGGATAGGCAATGGCTAATATTTAAAGAATGTGTGCAGGAATTACAACAATTATTCATTCCTGTCTGGCGCAAAAATAAAACAGGAAAGGTGGCTCAACCGTGGTTTACAAAAGAAATTGGGGATAGTATTAGATCCAAAGAGGAGACATATAAAATTGCCAGAAAAAGCGGCAAGCCTGAGGATTGGGAGCAGTTTAGAATTCAGCAAAGGAGAACAAAGAGATTGATTAAGAGGGGAAAAATAGAGTAGGAGAGTAAATTAGCAGGGAACTATAAAAACTGACTGTAAAAGCTTCTACAAATATGTCAAGAGAAAAAGATTAGTGAAGACAAATGTAGGTCCCTTACAGTCAGAAATGGGGGAAATTATAATGGGGAACAAAGAAATGGCAGAACAATTAAACGCATACTTTGGTTCTGTCTTCACAAAGGAGAACCCAAATAACCTCCCAGAAATGTTAGGGAACCAAGGGTCCAGTGAGAGGGAGGAACTGAAGGAAATCAGTATTAGTAAAAAAAAAATAGTGCTAGGGAAATTAATGGGGCGAAAGGCTGACAAATCTCCAGGGCCTGATAATCTATATCCCAGAGTACTGAAGGAAGTGGCCCTGGAAATAGTGGATGCATTGGTGGTCATCTTCCAAAATTCTATAGACTCTGGAACAGTTCCTACAGATTGGAGGGTGGCAAATGTAACCCCACTATTTAAAAAAGGAGGGAGATAAAAAAACAGGAATTACAGACCAGTTAGCCTAACATCAGTAGTGGGGAAAATGCTCAAGTCTATTATAAAGGATGTGGTAACAGAACACTTGGAAGGCATTAACAGGATTGGACAAAGTCAGCATGGGTTTATGAAAGGGAAATCATGCTCAACAAATCTACTGGAGTTTTTTGAGGAGCTAATTCGTAGAATAGATAGGGGCGAACCAGTGGATGTGGTGTACTTGGATTTTCAGAAGGCTTTTGATAAGGTCCCACACAAGAGGTTAATGTGCAAAATTAAAGCACATGGGATTGGGGGGAATACATTGGCATGGATTGAGAATTGGTTGACAGATAGGAAACAGAGAGTAGGAATAAATGGGTCTTTTTCGGGGTGGCAGGCGGTGACTAGTGGGGTACCACAGGGATCAGTGCTTGGGCCTCAGCTATTCACAATATATATCAATGATTTGGATGAGGGAACTAGATATAACATTTCCAAGTTTGCAGACGACACAAAGCTGGGGTGGAATGTGAGCTGTGAGGAGGATGCAAAGAGGCTCCAATGTGATTTAGACAAGTTGGGTGAGTGGGCAAAAACATGGTAGATGCAGTATAACGTGGATAAATATGAGGTTATCCACTTTGGTTGTAAAAACAGAAAGGCAGATTATTATCTGAATGGAGATAGATTGGGAAAAAGGGAGGAGCAATGCGACCTGGGTGTCCTTGTACACCAGTCGCTGAAAGCGAGCATTCAGGTGCAGCAAGCAGTTAGGAAGGCGAATGGTATGTTGGCGTTCATTGCAAGAGGATTTGAGTACAGGAACAGGGATGTCTTACTGCAGTTGAACAGGACCTTGGTGAGACCACATCTGGAGTATTGTGTGCAGTTTTGGTCTCCTTATCTGAGGAAGGATGTCCTTGCCATAGAGGGAGTGCAACGAAGGTTTACCAGACTGATTCCTGGGATGGCAGGACTGACGTATGAGGAGAGATTGGGTCGACTAGGCCAATATTCACTAGAGTTTAGAAGAATGAGAGGTGATCTCATCGAAACATATAAAATTCTAACAGGACTAGACAGACTAGATGCAGGGAGGATGTTCCCGATGGCTGGGGAGTCCAGAACCAGGGGTCACAGTCTCAGGGGTATGCCATTTAGAACCGAGATGAGGAGAAATTTCTTCACTCAGAGGGTGGTGAACCTGTGGAATTCTCTACCACAGAAGGCATTGGAGGCCAAGTCATTAGATGTATTCAAGAAGGAGATAGATATGTTTCTTAATGCTAAAGGGATCAAGGAATATGGGGAAAAAGCGGAAACAGGGTACTGAGTTAGACAATCAGCCATGATCATTTTGAATGGCGGAGCAGGCCCGAAGAGCTGAATGGCCTACTCTTGCTCCTATTTTCTATGTTTCTATGTTTTTCTTCCCACTTCTATCCTCTCCTGCCCCCTCCTCCCCCTCTCCCCTCTTTCCCCCTTTTGCAAAATCATTGTTGTAGCTGTTGTACAATAAAGTTCTTCATTTAACTTAAGTTCAGCTCCATTCCGCTTATTGTGACTTGTATACAGCTACCATGACCTCTGCAATCTGGATATTTTGAACTACCACTCCTGGTTCTAATTGTTAAGCTACAAATCCAAGTGTCATTCAAATCCACCCATCACCTGGATTTATGCTTCATAGGTATTAACTTTTTGATGCACAACACTTTGGTAAATATGCTACATAAGGAGAAAAAGGTTGAAAACCTATTGGTATGAAAAGAGAAGGCAAAATAAGAAATCAATATAATAAAGAAACTGATTTTACCAATATAATACTGCCAGGGTTTCATTTTTTAATTCAATAAAAACATTTTTATTCATTTTCGTTTTTTTTATTTCTGTGCATGTGTAATGTGCTGTGACTGTGTGCTGTGTTGTGTAGTCAGTAGAAGACCATGTGGACCAAGTCAAACAAAACTGCGTAGCAGAACATCGTGGAAACAACAAGGTAGTATCCCTTATCCCACCCCCTCAACTTTAGCAGCTGTTGTAAATGCACTAGCTTCAACATCTTGTTTAATGGCGTGTGAAAGTAAATAATTGTACACATGCAGAGATCTATCTCATTGTTGTTATGTCTGTGGAAGATGCAATGCAAGCACAAATATGTCATTCTGTGCGAATTCAAAAAGATTACATTGCTAATTTATATACAGCTTTTTGCTGCAATGCTAAAACCATTAAACAAATAGTAAGGTTTTTTTGCTGCATGCTTTATTTCCACTTTAAAGGCAAACAACTTCATTGGTACAGAACTTTTAAGGTGTGTAGATATATTAATAGCCTTGATCAAAACTCTTATTATATGTAATACTTTATTTTAGGTTGAAGCAGACATGGGCTATCCAGGTAGAAAAGCAAAGATTATTCATAAAGATTCTGATGCCATAATGGCATTTGCAATTAATAAGGTAAGAAAATTAAGTGGCTTAGCATATTTTCCACTCCTGAGACCTTTTTAATCCTTCAGGTGAAATATTTCACAAACATTAACTGTCATCCCCTTTGCACTTGGAATCAGTGTTGTTCTTTTTGTACCCTTTCTAATCTTTTTGTGGCATAGTGAAACACAGTGGCCGTTATAATACACCTACCAGTAGATATACAACAATTTGCATTTATATAACATCTTTAACATAGTAAAACATCCCAAGGTTTGACACCGAGCCACACATTAAGACAGGTTACCAAAAGCTTGGTCAAAGAGGTAGGTTTTAAGTAGCATCTTAAAGGAGCAGAGATAGAGATGTGGAGAGATTTAGGGAGGGAATTCCAGAACTTAGGGCCTAGGCAGTTGAAGGCACAGCCGCCAATGGTGAAGAGATTAAAATCGGGGATGCGCAGGAGTGTTGTGTATTCCAGACAATTATTATACTGCAAAGCACATTTTGCTGGGTCTTGCATGACCAAGAGAAATCTCCACATTTGTGTTTAGGCTTGTGCACAGAACTCAGCTCTCCCAAGTGGTAAATTTTTAACGTTTGGTAACGTCCAAACTGTTATATATAACATAATGAAGACTGGTTAAGTTTATAAAGTGTCCGGGAGAAAGATATGGTACTGTTCCTGAAGGTTACATTGAGCATGGTTGGAACATTGTAGGAGGCTAAAGGTGAAGAGATCAGAATAGGAATGAGAGTGGCTGTTCAAAAGTTACAAGGACAGGGAATGGAGATATTCCTAATATACATTTGGCCTCCCCAGTATAGAGGAGAGCACACATGATCAGCAAATACAGTATACCAGATTAGAGGTAGTAGGCATAAATTGCTTTCTCACATGGACGGAGGGCTTGGGACAACTCCTATTTTCTTTGGAGTATAGGTTACTGATGATGTACTGTGGGTCTGTCAGCATCTGGGAGGAGGAGAGGCAGGTTAATACTTTGGGTGTAGACTCTTTTTCAGAACATATTTCTGTGGGGGGGAGGTGTGAGAAGTCATTTTGATGCTGAGGTGTTGATCTGTTTTCTGTTTTTGGTACTGCTGAGCCTAATGTGTGTTTTCAGCACTTACTCTTCATTTTCAGACCTCCTGCGTTTTTGTTTCTTTTTCCCCAATTTTCCTTTTTTTTACTGTTTTCATTCAGTGGCCTCTCCCGTGCCTTTTCACATCTTGGCTACTTGCATGTTCTTTCGTTTTAATGTCTTTTCGTTGCCTCACTGAGATGGTCTTTTATATCATTTAACTTTTTTCTTAAGCAGTTTGTAAGCCATTCAATCATCAACTTCACTTATCTGTGATTGTAATACCTGTTCCAACCCTACATAAGGGGCTTGCTTATCTTTCAGTTTTCAATTCTGATGAAGGTTCATAAACAAAATGTTAACCTGCCACTTCTCTTTACAAATGCTGACTGATCTACTATGTATTTCCAGCATTTTCTGCTTTGTTTCAGGTTGCTAGCATTTTTCAGTTTTTTCTTTTTATTAGCATTTTGATTAATCTGCCTTTATTATTAAATGTGACTGCTCATACCAGTTCATTACAGACTATTTTCTTCTCTACTTTTATTTTGGTTTCTTTTTGTTTTAATTTTGTTTTTTCCCCCCCTATAAAAGGCAAATTCCAATGAGATAGTTTTGGCTTCTACTCATGATGTACAAGAACTTGATGTATCTGCAATTCTAGCTGCTCAGCCTTATACTTGGATTGGTGAAGATTCAGACAGAGACTCTAGAAGGTGCTAAACTTTATTTAACCCATTTGAATGCTTTTAATTGTAACGTGTCCAGATGCCATTGCGTTTGAATTTGAAATACAATATTTGCATTACCCAAGGTTGTAACACATTAGTGATGATCTCTTGTAGTTCCGACGATCTTGATCATCGCTCAACAACGAGCACTAGCCAAACAAGTACAACTCATTTTGGATCCAGCCAGCTTTCTACTTCTTCTTCTATGCCGTGGCTAGGAAGTGGGCAAACTAGCACAGGAGCCACTGTGGTATGTCCAGAGTTATGGAACTAACTGCTCTAATACTGTCCTTTTATTCATTATAATATCTCTCATCTTGCTTTTAACCAATTTGGTGTTTATCTCCTCCCCGATTGTTTACATAAGAGAAGGATATTGAGGAGGAGGTAAATCCTGCATCAGGTACAAGCAAGATGCAAAGGATTTGTTAAATATTTTCATTAATCCCCTACTAACTCACTAACCTTTCCTCTTGAGGGACCCACCTCACATTTAACAATTCTGTTTTTTACTGATATATTAGTAGAATACTTTATTGTTTTTAATATATTTTGAGCAAACCCCCTCATTGCTTTTCTTATCCCTCTCTTAACTTTCTTGTTTTCTCTTATTTTTATCATTTTGTTCATATGTATAGGCTCCATATACTCTCCTCTCCAATTTTAAATTGTTTCTAACCTCTTTATTTATCCATGGCATCCTGAAACTTGAGCTGTTTATTTTAAGTGAATTCAACTCTGTACTAAAAAAACCATTGTAAACAATTTTACAACACCAAGTTATAGTCCAACAATTTTATTTGACATTCACAAGCTTTCGGAGGCTTCCTCCTTCCTCAGGTGAATGTTGTGGAAAAAATTTTTTTCCACAACATTCACCTGAGGAAGGAGGAAGCCTCCGAAAGCTTGTGAATGTCAAATAAAATTGTTGGACTATAACTTGGTGTTGTAAAATTGTTTACAATTGTCAACCCCAGTCCATCACCGGCATCTCCACATCTTAAAAAAAAACACACACAGGAATGTAGAACGAGTTCATAAAGCATTCATTTGCAAACTTTACCAATCAGAAGAGCTTACTCTAAGAATTGCTTTCATCTGTTTTTAATATATTAAATCCTGTTAGCTATGTAGAATGTGGATCTATAGGGCATTTACATCTGATGTGAAATGTGTACTTTTAAAGGACAATGTCAGTTCCCCCAATTGCTCAGTACATTTATCCAGTGAATACCTGAGCCTTACAGACGAGGAAGGTCTCAGGATTGACCTCGGGTCTGTGTTGAGTTAGTGTTTAATTAGCTGATTTCAGCCAGGACAATAAAAAGGATGCTAACATTGACCCCAGAGCCAAGGTAAGATGCTGTAGGGCAGAATACATTTATGGAACCTTATCCCAGCAAGGAGTCAACACCTTCAGGACCGGAGGTGAGGGAAGAAAACTGGAAGAGAAAATTGGCAACAGTTTAAAAAAAAATACAAAGTGAATATAATTAAGTGAATATTTGCTTCTTTCAATGACTAAACTGTGGGTTTTTTTGGTAATTGTACCTTTTTAAAATAATTTGTGTTTGATAATGTACCTGAACAATTTCACATTAATAAAGTGAATACAATAATCAATAAATACATTAATTGTCAAAAGTGAACGTTGTCATTTCCAATATAAGCTGCTTTGTTCAGTTGAATGAAAAGCATACGGTATTTAACCACATATAACTGGGCTGGAATTGTCCCTTTTAAAAAAAAATCAGCAGTAGGTAAATTAGATGAAATGTTAACGCAAAGACAATAAAGTGTACAATTACATTTGTTTTCTGTATACTACATTGACATTTTAAAAATTGAATCTATGATACTGCTTTTATAAATGGATAATGTCTTTTTCCTTATTGTAGCTCATAAAGAGAAACTTGAACAACGTGAAAAGGATGACTTCCCATCCGGCTCACCAGTACTGTGAGTATTGAAATGAGATTATGGCCAATACAAAGTTCTAGGTTTATATAATACGTTGACAAATCTTCGATCTAATTAGAATACTCCATCCTTGGGCAAAGTATCTGAGTATTGCTAACACCAAAAGTGCCAAACTCTAACTGAGTCACTGTCTTCAGGAGAGGAGGATAAAAAGAGGAAAAAAAAGTACGAACTAACTTGATAAAAACATTTAAACAGCTGATTACAGTAATTTATTATGTCATAAAAAACAATATATACGTACCTTCTTGCAGGTCTTTCTGCTCTGTAAACCTGGATGTATGATTTAAGCACCAGTTAGGTACTTTGCTGATTGCTTTTTTTTTATTCGTTCATGGGATGTGGGCGTCGCTGGCGAGGCCGGCATTTATTGCCCATCCCTAATTGCCCTCAAGAAGGTGGTGGTGAGCCGCCGCCTTGAACCGCTGCAGTCCTTGTGGTGACGGTTCTCCCACAGTGCTGTTAGGAAGGGAGTTCCAGGATTTTGACCCAGCGACGATGAAGGATCGGCGATATATTTCCAAGTCGGGATGGTGTGTGACTTGGAGGGGAACGTGCAGGTGGTGTTGTTCCCATGTGCCTGCTGCTCTTGTCCTTCTAGGTGGTAGAGGTCGCGGGTTTGGGAGGTGCTGTCGAAGAAGCCTTGGTGAGTTGCTGCAGTGCATCCTGTGGATGGTACACACTGCAGCCACTGTGCGCCGGTGGTGAAGGGAGTGAATGTTTAGGGTGGTGGATGGGGAGCCAATCAATTGGGCTGCTTTATCTTGGATGGTGTCGAGCTTCTTGAGTGTTGTTGGAGCTGCACTCATCCAGGCAAGTGGAGAGTATTCCATCACACTCCTGACTTGTGCCTTGTAGATGGTGGAAAGGCTTTGGGGAGTCAGGAGGTGAGTCACTCGCCGCAGAATACCCAGCCTCTGACCTGCTCTTGTAGCCACAGTATTTATATGGCTGGTCCAGTTAAGTTTCTGGTCAATGGTGACCCCCAGGATGTTGATGGTGGGGGATTCGGCGATGGTAATGCCGTTGAATGTCAAGGGGAGGTGGTTAGACTCTCTCTTGTTGGAGATGGTCATTGCCTGGCACTTATCTGGCACGAATGTTACTTGCCACCTATGTGCCCAAGCCTGGATGTTGTCCAGATCTTGCTGCATGCGGGCTCGGACTGCTTCATTATTTGAGGGGTTGCAAATGGAACTGAACACTGTGCAGTCATCAGCGAACATCCCCATTTCTGACCTTATGATGGAGGGAAGGTCATTGATGAAGCAGCTGAAGATGGTTGGGCCTAGGACACTGCCCTGAGGAACTCCTGAAGCTTACCTGATGTAAAAGTCACGTGTCCTCAGAACACTGATTTTTAAACAATGTATCTATTAATATATTAAAAATCTTATGTCTGCATGCATTTCTTGTCTACAAAACTTTAATTCCTGTTGTCATGTTTTTGACAACTTTTTCCCATTATAAATCCCTATGCCTTTTATAATAGAAACTGCGTAGGTTAACTTGTCATACTGTAATTGCACCCCCCCTGCCATTGTAGCACTTCAGTTTTGCATCTCCCAGTTCCTTCGCCTGTAATGCGATAAACACCTATGCTCCAACTAGCTCCCCTGTGCAATGCCATGAGTGTTCCGACTATTCACTTAAGAAACCGCCCTCCCTCAGCTGATGAATCAGACCTCCTCCATGTTGAGCACCACTTGGAGGAAGCACTTGGAGGGTAGCAAGGGCACAGAATGTATCCTGGGTGGGGGACTTCAATGTCCATCACCAAGAGTGGCTTGGTAGCACCACTACTGACCGAGCTGGCCGAGCCCTGAAGGACAGACTGGGTCTGCGGCAGGTGGTGAGCAAACCAACACAAGGGAGAAATCTACTTGACCTTGTCCTCGACCTCGTCCTCACCAATCTACTTGTCACAGATGCATTTGTCCATGACAGTAATGGTAGGAGTGACCACCGCACAGTTCTTGTGGAGATGAAGTCCCGTCTTCACACTGAAGACAGCATCCAATGTGTTGTGTGGCGCTACCACCGTGCTAAATGGGATAGATTCAGAACAGATCTAGTGACTCAAAACTGGGCATCCATAAGGCCTGTGGGCCAGCAGCAGCAGCAGAATTGTATTCCAGCACAATCTGTAACTTCATTGACCTGGCATATTCCTCAATCTACCATTACCAACAAGCCAGGGGATCAACCCTGGTTCAATGAGGAGTGTAGAAGAGCATACCAGGAGCAGCACCAGGCGTACCTAAAAATGAGGTGCCAACCTGGTGAAACTACAACACAGGACTACAAGCATGCTAAACAGTGGAAGCAACATGCTAGAGACAGAGCTAAGCGATTCCACAACCAACGGATCAGATCAAAGCTCTGCAGTCCTGCCACATCCAGTCTTGAATGGTGGTAGACAATTAAACAACTAATGGGAGGAGGATGCTCCGTGAACATCCCATCCTCAATGATGGCAGAGTCCAGCACGTGAGTGCAAAAGACAAAGCTGAAGCGTTTGCAACCATTTTCAGCCAGAAGTGCCGATGGATGATCCATCTCGGCCTTCTCCCGATATCCCCACCATCACAGAAACCAGTCTTCAGCCAATTCGATTCACTCCACATGATATCAAGAAACGCCTGAGTGCACTGGATACAGCAAAGGCTACGGGCCCCGACAACATCCCAGCTATAGTGCTGAAGACTTGTGCTCCAGAACAAGCCGCGCCTCTAGCCAAGCTGTTCCAGTACAGCTACAACACTGGCATCTACCCGACAATGTGGAAAATTGCCCAGGTATGTCCTGTCCACAAAAAGCAGGACAAATCCAATCCGGCCAACTACCGTCCCATAAGTCTACTCTCAATCATCAGCAAAATGATGGAAGGTGTCATCGACAGTGCTATCAAGTGGCACTTACTCACCAATAACCTGCTCACCGATGCTCAGTTTGGGTTCCGCCAGGACCACTTGGCTCCAGACCTCATTCCAGCCTTGGTCCAAACATGGACAAAAGAGCTGAATTCCAGAGGTGAGGTGAAAGTGACTGCCCTTGACATCAAGGCAGCATTTGACCAAGTGTGGCACCAAGTAGCCCTAGTAAAATTAAAGTCAATGGGAATTGAGGAAAACTCTCCAGTGGCTGGAGTCATACCTAGTACAAAGGAAGATGGTAGTGGTTGTTGGAGGGCAAACATCTCAGCCCCAGGACATTGCTGCAGGAGTTCATCAGGGCAGTGTCCTAGGCCCATCCATCTTCAGCTGCTTCATCAATGACCTTTCCTCCAACACAAGGTCATAAATGGAGATGTTCGCTGATGATTGCACAGTATTCAGTTCCATTCGCAACCCCTCAGTTTATGAAGCAGTCCGTGCCCGCATGCAGCAAGACCTAGACAACATCCAGGCTTTAGCTGATAAGTGGCAAGTAACATTTGCGCCAGGCAATGACCATCTCCAACAAGAGAGAGTCTAACCATCTCCCCTTGACATTCAACAGCATTACCCATTGCCGAATCCCCCACCATCAACAACCTGGGGGTCACCATTGACCAGAAACTTAACTGGACCAGCCACATAAATACTGTGGCTACAAGAGCAGGTCAGAGGCTGGGTGTTCTGCGGCGAGTGACTCACCTCCTGACTCCCCAAAGCCTTTCCACCATCTACAAGGCACAAGTCAGGAGTGTGATGGAATACTCTCCACTTGCCTGGATGAGTGCAGCTCCAACAACACTCAAGAAGCTCGACACCATCCAAGATAAAGCAGCCCGCTTGAATGGCACCCCATCCACCACCCTAAACATTCACTCCCTTCACCACCAGCACTGCAGTGTGTACCATCTACAGGATGCACTGCAGCAATTCGCCAAGGCTTCTTCGAAAGCACCTCCCAAACCCGCGACCTCTACCACTTAGAAGGACAAGGCAGCAGGTGCATGGGAACACCATCACCTGCACGCCCCCTTTCAAAACACACACCATCCTGACTTGGAAATATATCACCAAACAAAACTGTAATACAACAACACTTTGTAGCTCTAGGACTGTCCCTGGCCACTTTCACACGTACTCGTTAGCCAGTTTCAATGTGCATCATAATAAAAACATTTGAGTCTGATGTTACACACTTGTGACATTTATATAATTAATTCCTGATTCTGAATTGAATGGCAGGATCCAGTTTTCAGAGTCACTTCACGTTAACACCTGCAAAGCACAGTAACTGGCATTTGCACTTAGCACGTTAATGTAATTAAATAGTGACGACAACTAATTCCTTTGAAATTAAAGAAGGCACACAGTCACCATTTTAAGCCTTCGGGAAAGGTTAGCACTGGCAGATTTTTTATATGCAAGAGAGATGAAACGCACATTTTTCAATTTGACGTATAATCAATCATTGAGCGGCAAAATAATTTATTTTTACATATTTGTATTGATTAGCCCGTGAACTAAGATTTTACTCTTTGCAATTATGTCAATCAGATCTTACAGGTGCACAAGATGGAAGTGTCCGAATGTTTGAATGGAATCGGCCACAGCAGGTTATATGTTTCCGTCAAGCTGGCAACGCCAGGGTTACTCGATTGTATTTCAATTCCCAGGGCAATAAGGTTAGTATTTAATGCAATCTTTCTAAAATTTAATTTAACTTAAAGTATGAAGGAACAAATATACCTTTCATCCCTTTCCTTCCATAGACCTGGTTAAATTTGCTTTACCATTCTACTGAATTTATTTAATTTTTGAGAAAGGTCCTGCAAATCTTTTCTGTGATTTCCCAAAGGTACTGAAGTGAAAGTGCAGAATACTTATTTAGTTGTACCCATTATTCAACTTTGATCAGTTGCAGTGCAAAGGTGAACTTTCCACAGTCGTTGCAGCAGAAGAGCCATTGTCTCCTATAAGTATTAGATCCTCTCAGTACGTATGCATCTTTATAAACTTCAGTCCAAATCCTACCCAGATATTTATCTAGTTCTTTTTAAATGAATTAGTCAACATAGAGTTAGCTTTTGCTGGAAGTTTGATCCAAATAAACACTGTGAGGAGCATTTCTACAAAGAAAGAAAGAAAGAAAGAACAGACTTGCATTTATATAGCACCTCTGCAGGCTTATGGGGAAAGAGCAGGGAAGAGAGACTAATTGAATAGCTCTTTTAAAGAGCCATCACAAGCAGGATGGGCTGAATGGCCTCCTTCTGTGCTGTATGATTCTATGATTTATTTCAGGAGAATCTCAGGACATCGCAAAGTGCTGTAGTCACCGTTGGAATGTAAAAAAGATGGCGGCCAATTTGCGCTTAGCAAGGTCACACAAACAACAATCAGATAATTACCAGATAATCTGCTTGTCATTTTGGTTGAGGGATAAATATTGTCCAGGACTTCGCTCTTCCCTGCTCTTCTTCAAATAGTGCCATGGGATCTTTTGCGTCCAACTGAAAAGGCAGATAGGGCCTCAGTTTAACATCTCATCTGAAAGCCAGCACCTCCAACAGTGCAGTACGGCCTCAGTACTGCACTGAAGTGTCAGCCTGGATTATGTGCTCATGTGTCTGGAGTGGGACTTGAACCCACAACCTTCTGACTCAGAGGTGAGAGTGCTACCACTAGGCCAAGATTTGTTTAAAGATTTAGTTTTTGGAAAACGTTCAAATTTTAGAGGATAGATTTTCCTGGTTGCGCCCCAGGTGCAGCAAATACAGGAAAATCAGGTAGGGAGGAGTGCACACCTGTATGGGCCCAGCCAATTGTTCATCTATTTAAATTAATGGACAGAAAATCAATTGGTCTTATTTATGTGCATGCATTCGAACCCAGCTGATTTTCCTGTATTTGCTGTGCCCGGGAGATTCAGTCCCACAGTCTCCAGTTGATTTTTTAAAATTGCTGCTACAGTTTTGATGGTTTTCAGTGGCTGGAGGGAAAAGAATGGTTGACTATGCTACAGCATATTAATGTACAATCTAAAGGGCACTAGTAATTACCCTTCACCCCAAAGGCATTATCTGTTACTAAAATAACTTAAAGGAAAGATTATTCCTGAGGGTAAGGGATTACTTGCAGTGTAAAATGCTTTCCCATCCTACAGGTTTAATAGAAATCAGTTTATCACGTCCAAAAGTAGCCTATTTCAGATTTCTTTTGCCTATTTTAAAACTATTTTCTTTTTTCTTAACTTTGTGCTCTCTTTTCAGCTCTTTATACCAAAAAAATGCTCATTTCATGCCTTGCCTGTTGCAGTGCCTTATTCTTAACACAGTATGGCACTGTAACATACTTAAGACAACAGGAAGTATGTAATCCATTGGTCCTTTTTTATTATCGTGTGGTTCGTTTTAGTGTGAGATGTCAGAGCTTCCATTCTGGGCACCTAGTTTCAGCATTCCCAGGTCAAATATAATGATGTTAGATGATGAATAAAGTTCACTCTACTGTGCTCCAATAATGTGCCTCGACCCCAGACTCAAAAGTACATAATAACATAGGGCTCGATTTTAGCAGCCGCGATCGGGTGCGTTGGTGACGGGAGGGGGGCGGGGGGGCTACGAAAATCGGGGATTCCCGGGGCGGGTCGGAAGCCCGGCTCCAACCCGCCCCATTTCCAGGTTTCCCCACTGACGGGCTGACCGCGCGCCGCCCCCACATGTGGGACTCCGGCGGAGTGCCACTTAAAGTAATTGAACAGGTACTTCAGGTTGTTTACAGACCTGATTGACCTGTTATTTTAGCAGGGATGGGATTTTACAACTGACTGGGACTGTTTCCCATACTTGGGGAAACACTCCCAGTTGAAATGGACGTGTTGCAGCCATCAGCCTGTGGCAGCTGCAAAGGTCCATTTGACAGGTGGGGGAAGACCCTCACTCATTGCAGGAGGCCACTCTGTCACTTTGGACAAAGTTTGGCCTCCACCATCCTCCTAACAATAAAATTCACCAACTTGCACACTGACCCCGGTGTCCAGACATATGTACCTATCTTGCGGACCCCCTCAGATGTACATCTTCCGAATGGGGGCCGCCATAGCTGCAGTCATGACCTCCTCGGAAGGCGAACAGCATCGCCGGCCATGCCGTCCACCTCTGACACGTGGAGCTCCACAACACAGTGCTGTGACACATCCACCTGCACAGCAGGAGGGAGGGCAACTGCAAAGAGAGATGCATCGCAGAGGGCACTGCCCTCGCCACAGGGTCTACAGACCGAGGCTCAGCTTCCTGGACCTCTCTGAGCAGTAGTGCACACGGAGGCTCAGAGTCACTCAACATGTAGTCGTGGACATCTGCAGCCTCCTTCATGCCGAGCTGCTCCCGGCTGGCCCGAGCACCACCTTCTTACCTGTCGCTGTCAAAGTCACCACTGCCCTCAACAACTTCTCCGCATTCTTCCAGGGTGCCACCGGGGACATCGCCGACGTCTCTCAGTCGTCTGCACAAAAGAGCCCTGCAAATACACCTACACCCACTCTGCAGTGACACAATGGGTGGCATCAGTTGTGGGTCTTCATTGTGATCCTCAGGAAAGGGCATTATTGCACAAACCAGACAAGATTCGCAAAGACATGGCAGTAGTGGTGCCAATATTATATGTAATGTGCGTTGATCAGAAATTAAATAGCAGTAAAAACCATGACAAACCCTCAAACACCCTTGTGCATCCCCTTCATGCTCACAACACGTTTGTCTTACGCTTCCTACTGCACATATGTGATGCAGTCGCTGTGGCTGCAGCACAGGTAGTGGCAGGTTGAGTGAGGCTGACCGTGAAAGAGATGCACGAGAGGGTGAGTATGAGATAGAGCCATGAGATTGTATGAGGATTGGGTTGAGTGGTAGTGGCAGAATGAGTACTGGCGAGGTGAGTAAGTGCAGGTAAGATGAGGATGAGGTTTGAGTGGGTGTGAGGAGTGATGTGACAGAGCAGTGTTGGCAGTGCAGAAGGAGATGTGGGCTGGGGGCGGTGATGTGGCAGACGGAGTGTAGGGGAATGAATACGTGTACTTACTTTGGCTGACCTACTTAGGTCATTGCAGCGCCTCCTGCACTGTATGCAGGTGGGCGATATGTTGGTGGTGCAGGTGACCTCCTCTGCCACCTTGAGCCAGGTCTTCTTGGTGGCAGAGGCAGGCCGCTTCCTCCCGCCCGCCGGGGGGGGAAGATCTCTGTCCTCCCTCTCCTCCTCACCCCATCCAGTAAGAGCTGGAGTGAGGCATCATTAAACCTGGGAGCAGCCTTCCCCCTGGGCTGCTCCATGCTGTAATTTTTCCTATTTGTTGCAGCATCTATCAGTGGAGGACTGCCCCTTTAAATAGAGCTCCTCCAGCTGACAGAACCCGGAAGAACAGTTAAGTGGATCCAATCAGCCTGCGATTGCGCGCGGAGCAGACTGTTTTCACCGGGCGCGTTACTCACGTGCCCAATCGACCCCCCGCCGCCATGGTAATATCGGGCCCATAGTAACAGTTTTAGGCTGGAGAAGACCTTTAGTCCATCTAGCCCACCTACCCAGTATTCCCTTGGTGCATTTCCAATAACCCTGAATCCCATTTGTTGACAAGAACCTGTCTAGTTCCATTTTGGAACCCATTAAGGTTTTTTGTTCCACCACCTGTGCTGGTAATCTGTTCTATGCACTTACCACTCTTTTGGTTTAAAAAAAGTATCCAATTGTGATGTTTTCACATTTCTCTCATCAACCATCCTATGGCTTTTGATTGTCAATTCAATGCCAAATTAGTAGCTTTGTGCTGGGCTCCACTCGAAACTGTATTGAGACCACCCAAAGTCATTTCAGTCGAGAACTTTACAGCCAGCTGAAAAAGACTTCAATTCCATTTGGACTCAGATCCCAGAGGTGAAGGATCAGTTTCTAGCATACTGGGCCATCTAATTCCCCAGGTGTGCACCTTCTCGTTGCTAGCACTTAAGAGGCACGCAAATCATTATGCCGTGGAGGGGGAGGGACCCCTAATTCTGGGCAGACAAGTGCCGACTAGGGATTTGCAAATTCAGTTGTGGTCTTTGTGCCTTCCCACATTATTGCTCAGAATGGTTGGATTTAGGACATGATTAAGTGTGTTCTAACTGCAGGTCCTCGTACATTTCTCTGAGAGGGTGTGGTGAAATTTGAGTTTGTGTGGGATGCTGTATATGTGAATGATTTTGCATTGACCCTCAAGATTCTACTGTGAATGCAAGTTGTTAATGTGTTTCCACATCTTTCTCCATCTCTCCTCTATCGCTTGGCAGCTGACATCCTATTTCAGGTTTCCTAGATGCTTGGTGTGTTGTCTGCTGCCTTGGAGGTAAAATGATACATGGATTGGAAGGTGTTGGGTGTAGGGCAGGAAGGAGGAGAATTGATTTCCAGATTGTGGAGGCACAGCTGTAATGGGGTCAGTTTGGACTGAACTTTGCAGGGTAGTTTATCTTTTGATGTGCTTTGTCATCATTATTACCACTTCAATTAGGTTCTGTTTCTGAAGGTTGGTATCCAGACTTTTTATACTACCCAAGTGGTTATCCGTTTATACAAGAGTTTTAATGCTACGCCTACTGTCTGTTGCAAGCCAGCCTATTCATGTCTTTTGGGAAAAAAACTGGTCAACTGTGCAGATAAACAATGGTATTGATCAATATATTGTGAAATGGAGGGCTTTTTTTCCTGAAATCATATAAAGGATGAAAAGAAAAACTTAAATAAATCCCATGGGAAGTAAAGAATGAAAGAGGGGGACAAAATATTTCTTACAACCCCTATATTTTTTCTAGTAGCTATTTGCAAACAATTTTTAGGATGTACTAAATGAGATATTTGAGCACTGCATGAATTTTAAATGCTTAATTTCTAAAACTGAGAAACCTGGATAACACAAAGCTGGACCTTATGTGAACACACCAAGGCTGTCATTGTTTAACACAGACAGCTGTTCTGACAGCAGGTGACTCTCCAGGCTCACCAAACTTCAGGGTATCCATCCTGATGTATTCAAACTAATCTTCACTGATTCCTAATACTTTAATTGCTTTCACCAGAAACGTACATTGGTTTACCTATTGGTGCAGTGGTTGAATGTTTTGCTTACACTGTAGTTGGAGAAGTTTAGATTGAGACAGTTTCATACTGATATAGAAGTATTCAGGATTGGCTCATTTTATGCTTTCTTTATTCTCCATTCAGCCACTTTGACTTTGATCTAGATATTCTTCTTTTGCTTCTCAGCAGTATGAATTTCAACAGAACTCTTCTAACTTCTAATAAATGTTGAATGTAAATCAATACCAGCAAGTTTAAGAAATGTAAAAGATCTCTTAAAGGATATGGCATTTATTCTGTTAACTTGACCAAACTATTGGATATTGTGTTTCTGCTCTTTGATGTTTAAACCTCACACCATTTTACTGTATAGCTGGATACTACATTCAATATTCTTTTCTAAAGAAGGCTGTAGTCAAAAAAAAGGTTTCAATAAAATTGTACCTTTTACGATTGCCTTATTAAAGTGAGTTTTTTCTCTCTAACAGTTGGGGGTGGCAGATGGAGAAGGTTATTTGAGCCTATGGCAAGTCAACCAAACTGGATCTAATCCTAAACCTTACCTTGTAAGTTACATAAGCTGTTTTATAATTTGTTCAGAACACATGCTCTTACCTTTTGTTGAAATAAATATTTAATTTGTTTGAAGATATTATAGTCATGCCAAGAGCATGTTCAGTCTTTCCAAGTGCCTTCTATAGATGAGTTTAGTTGTCTGCCCTCAGGCAAAAGTACTGATTACATTTGTTGAGAGTGTAGCATTTCAGGGACAGAGAACTTAACAGTAACTTGTAACAATATGAACCATCATCTAAGGAAGCAAAGCAAAGTTTGCCAAAGGAAATGCTGCCATAGAATTTCTTTTGGGATGTTGTATTAGTATAAGAAGTTTTTATTTGTTTAATTGCAGAGCTGGCAGTGTCACAGTAAAGCTGCTGGTGACTTTGCATTCGTTACCTCCTCAAGCCTCATAACAACAGCAGGACAATCTAACGACAACAGGTACAATGGACTGTAACAAGATGTTGACATATGAGAGAATTTGTTGCCAAATGTAAAAGGGGACATTTCCCAAAATCATCTTTTAAAAGATTTTTTTCTCAATCTATTTAAGTATTAACATATTTTCTTCGTAGGTTCCAACTTATTAACAAATCCTGTAACTAATTTTTGTAGGTTGTAACATACTAACAAATCCTGTAGTGCAAAGCTAGGGTTGAGCTCCAGGCCAGATGGTTTACCTGTTCCACTCTGTTTTTCTGAATCCTTCCTGCTGCCATGTGAAGAAAGTTTTTTTTTGCACCATAGAATATACGCCTTCCCCTGCCCTTTATTATTCTCTAAAACACGACAGAAATAACAATGGAGTTTGTGACATAAAGAACCTTCAACAGCAAAAATAGAGCGGGTCTGGCATGGACCTGCTCTATTATAGCTTGGTGGGGTGGTGGGAGAGAAGACGACTTCACTGCCCAGGACCAAGAAATGAATAATGTGCCCCTGTATTGACTGGAAATCTCTGGGAAATTGTTTACATGCATCTGTATTCCCTGTAAGTACGGAACTGCTGAATTTTAGAATGATATTGAGAATGTTAGATGGTATACTAACTGGCATTTTCTGTTTTTCTTTCCAGAAATGTTTGTCTATGGGACACACTAATTTCACCACACAACAGTCTTGTACATGGTAAGATCACTGTTTATAACTCTTAATAGAATTCATGTTAGTGATGCAAATATCTGATTATTTTGCATTTTTTACATTATAATAACAATATCCCATGCAATTAATTGTACTCCTTTTATGAGAAATAGTGCAAAGCATTTTCTTTTAAAAGGTTACTTTATTTTGACTTCTATCTGCAAATACAAATTTATTCTATGTATTCAAACATTGTCATTGACCTGCAGCCAGAAGGCATAGCTAGTCTGGTTTTCTTTGATCCATTGTGTTCTAATAAAAAACTTTTAAGGACTTAAGTGGTACACTGGTTTAGTCACTGGCCTCTCGCCTCTGGGACCAGGGTTTGGATCCCACCCAGACTGATGAGATGAAAGTCTCCTCCATCTGCTGGTGGGAGGATCCTATGTCCCCAAAGAAAATTGGGGCCCTAATGTCCTAAAGTTGCTGGGGATGGACCTTTAGGCAAGATGTCATTTAAAGGTACAAATTTCAAGATGTTTTTTGACTTTTCCTGGAATTTGTTTTTGTTTTTTCCTTGCTGGAAATTAGGCTTTCATGACCCTTTCAGCCAGCTGTTCCTCCTTACTTTTTGTTCCAGCTCCCTTTAATGGCATCAATGGGTTTCCTAATAGGAATCCTATAAGAGGAGGAACACATACAGAGCAGTGCCAGGCAGGGTCAGGCTGCCTGAGAGCTGTCTCATGCCCTCCAACCAGCACCTGTATCTGCAGAGAGAGGTAAAATTACCTCACTTTGGCAGATGTCATGCTGGTGGAGGCTGCTCTAGCTTCACTAGCAGACTCCTGATGACATCACTATAGTATGTGAATGCTTAACTAACCATTATGCCAAATAGCTCTTTGGAAGAAGTCCATTCAAAGCTTTGGTGGTACTGAAGGAAAGAAGCATACCTGGGTGACCAAGAGCCAGTGATTCCTGATTAGCCAAACCCACCAAAATGCCACCCGCTATTTATGGGGACCCTGGCACACTTAACTGCTAATGACCAATGGCATGATGCCATGCTGACTTATGGGAATGGTACCTTGGAGCAAAAGCAGCCATCTCTCAAACAACGCATGCAGCATCACCTTAGCTGGGCTCATTGCTGGACTGCTCTGTCACTTGTCTGCAGACATATGGCTGCACCTAGGATTCCTCTTCCCTTCAGTGCAGCCACTACTTAATGATGCATTTTTAGAATCTCAAAAGGCTTTCTGAATTTTTGTCCCCAATTGTGATTACCCCCACCAAGCTATCTCCATCCCTTTAAATTTGATTTCCATGCACTTTTTCTTCTTCGCACAGATGCAGGCAATCAGATCTATGAATAATTATGCAAACAAGCTTACACCAAAACATTCAGTGCTATTTCTACTTGATCGCCTAGAAATTCATTGGCGCCACGCAAGTCTTTCATGCATAAAACAAGAGCCTAAGCATCCAATATGGTGGGTGTGGTGCATGCTCATTCAGCACCTGAAGTGCGCTGCCTGCCATATTGGATCAGGCTGTTCTGTAGGCATCCAGGATACGTGCCAGGCATCTAAAACAATGAATAAAATATTTAAATAAGGGTCCAACGCTTGTTGTAGGACCCTTTTGTGATATTGGTCTACCCCAGCATCTGACTTGCCATTTGATGAACTTATGGTGCTAACAGACAGGAGGGACCCTTCAGCAGCGCTATTTAAAGGGCTCCATACAGGTTAGTTGCTGATTTGCCCTTTTAGGCAGTTCTTCGGCCTGTTTTCTGACACAATTCTAACTTCTGAGAAGTTTTTGCTGGTGCTGGACTGTTCTTGGCTGCCTTCAAAACAGTTTTACTGCAGTCATGGATAGCCTGATAGGGCTGCCTTTGGGGCTGGAGGAGGGGAAGCAGCAAAGGAGAGAGGTGGAGAAGAGTGAAGCCCCATATTCTATAGACCTGGATTCTAAAAAAAAATGTTCAGCATTGAAATGATTGAATGCTGAGGCTGATTTGTAGAAGTAGTCATATAAAAAGTGTCTGTCTTATCAGTTTAATTTCTGGAAGCAAAGTACCATGGAATGGATGACACCAGTTTGATTTTCTCACACCTTCCCCACTTTGCTGAATTTCTGATATCCACCACCCTGTTTGCCTGCTTTTGTGAAATTTCTAGCAGGCTGTTTAACAGAAAATTGGTAAATGCCAAAGAGCAGGTCGCTCCTGAGTGGTATAATCTAAATGAAACTTGCGACAGTTTTATTCAGGTTCTACAATTATGTTTTTGTGCAGGCACTTTGTTGTGCTAACAATAAGGTTTTCCTTTTTCTCCTTTTAATCTCGTTAGGTTTTGTCTGCCATGACAATGGTGCCACAGTGCTTCAGTATGCACCAAAACAGCAACTTCTGGTCTCTGGAGGCAGGAAAGGCTTTGTGTGCATTTTTGACATAAGGCAGAGGCAATTGCTACACACATTTCAGGCACACGATTCTGCTATTAAGGCCCTTGCTTTGGACTCCACAGAAGATTATTTCATTACAGGTTCAGCAGAGGGGAATATGAAGGTAAGGCTTCTGGCAAAAAGTTCTACTAGCGGCTGCCTCAGCAAAGATATTCACCTCAATCCTGTGCATCTGGGTTCTGAAATCGACCATCAGCCACATTTTTAATATTCTGATCTAGATTACTAAAATAATTTACATCCATTTTATTTCTAACCTCGCCTCACAGGAAAAAAAATTAAACTAAATGGGCGCCACCACTGGTCAATTATACAGGTCTAGAATTTGCCTGTTGCGTCTGGTGAAGTCAGCACTGGAGAGCACCAGTGAGTTTGATTCCAGTGTCACCACTGGGATCGTAGCCTCTGGATTTTCAGGGCCACTGTGTTTTGTACAAAAATAGGATCCACAGCCTTTTATTGCAGCAGTTTCTATTACAGCTTCAGACAGACCAGTCTTATGGGACCATTTGAATCAGATTTTTTGAAAATTCCATGCTTGTGAGCAGCTTGAGCTCTGGATTTACACCTAATATTAGGGTGGCCGTGATACAATATTAGATTGGCTCTGTTTTCTGTTCCCTCCAGTCTTATGTAAAAAGAATAATTGATGGTATACACTACTTTGCACTATCAGTGTTTTAATAGCTAGCTGTTTACTGGCATATTTATTAATGAGCCTTGTTGCACCACTCCTTCCTTTTCCTGCCTCATTGCCACAATCCTGCCTGTTTTCCTCTATCTCTCTTGTATTCCAATTGTAAACGTGGCAATTGGCTCTGGTTTCAGTTCCCTCCAATTACCACCTTGCAAAGTCATCTCTCTCCTACTTCACTGTCCAGATCTTTTACAGTTTTCTCTCTCTCTCTTCCTCCCCACCCTTTACCCCTGAAGCACTTGTGGGTACATCTGATAATGTCTCAAAACCCAGATATACTCACTCACTGTTGGCGTATGTCATTGAGCACTTTGTGTAAAGTGCATTTAAATACCTGATAATTTTAAAAAGCAATCAGTAAACCTAAAATTTTAACTCTAGGTAGCCGTTTTTGCCCTCATTATGTGACGTGCCCAGTGTAAGAACAGTATTGTAAATACCTTTCTTTTTTGCCAACTTTTAAACAACTGGAAAACTGACATCTTGACTAAATGGATATTTTCGATGATTTTGAACTAATATTAATTGGCTTAGAGACTTCTGAGTATTAGTGTTTTTATCAACTCTTTTTCCTGACATTACATCTCTTTGTTTTGCAGGTATGGAGGTTAACAGGTCATGGATTAATTCATTCATTTACAAATGAACATGCCAAACAGTCGATCTTTCGAAACATTGGTGCAGGAGTTGTGCAGGTGGAAATCAGGCCCGCCAATCGCATCTTTTCCTGTGGAGCGGATGGAACTTTGAAGACACGAGTTTTGCCAGACTATTTTAATACCCCTGCTGGAATATTCGACATCTTGTAGTTTACTGGGCTTGCTCATTCTGGTTTCTGGTTATTATAAAACATGGGTATCTCTCACATGCTGTGGGGATGCATAAGCTGCTGGAGAGTGCTTTGTGTTTGAATAGGAAGGGACCCATGGTTCGGCGTTTTGCAGAAGTTTTCTATTAGCAGTGGGTCTGGGTAGATTTGATATATATATATATATAAAGCAGAAGAAAGTCATTTGAAGAAGTATAGTGTGGCTTTGTGGTATAAAGACTTGAAGAATTCCATATATTATAAACCCATAGGACAGACATGCATGTACTGTATTATTACTTATAAAAGCAATGCAGTTGCAGGTTGTTGGTAATGCTCTGTGAACATAATGCAGAATCTTTTGGTGTACTGTAAGTGTATGGACATTAAAAATATGTGCCCATGACTAAAATCCATCAGCACTGTAATGGGAAATCCCTTATGTAACGATGGTGTGAAACAATTTATAGAATTTGAATTCATTATTTTATTTTTTCTTCTCCGAGGGAATTTTCAGTGTTGACACTGAAGCAGGTAGATAGATGGTCTTATCTGAAAGCTGCAATGCAAAAAAAGTGTTTGCAAAAATGGGATCCACAGTCATTAAGATGTACAGTTTAATTTATGTCAGTTTATAGATATTTCTAAACTTTTAATTTGATCACTCAACAAGTTAAAGCTGTTGAAACATAACTATTTTATGTCTTTTTTGCACACTGTTCTAAGACTGTTGTATTTCTATTACAGACTATTTGCCTTTACATTATAAAGTGTAGCACAGTGTAATAATGGCATTATATATCTATACTTGAAAGTCAAAGGAACCAGATGGGATTTTGGTTTTGTTTATTCTGGTTTAGCATCATTGTTGGTTTATCCATTAAATCTGAACATTGCACTCTAATTAAAAGGAAGCTATGAAAACTTTGGTATTTAAAAACAAAAGAAGAATCCTATTTATGTGTAAAAGGTTGCATTTCCATAGATGAATGTCTGGCTTAATTGGCCCAACACTTTATGTAATATTATGACCAGTTAAGTTATTTTGATCTGTGGATTAACATAACCACTTGTATTCAAGAGCTGTGTATTGTCTGCTATTTTGCCTGTAATATACTGTTTAATTTATTGTATTTTTTATGTTTTCTGTATGTACATGTTGCTAACAAATATGGTAAAATCTGAGGACCTTCAGTCAGTATTTTGACATGTTGTCTGTGAAGTTGTCTTCTGCTCATATTCAATGTCTGTGTTCCGTAACAAATTCATTGCATTTCTTTGTGGACTGAGCAAGATATGGACTTCACATCCTGCGCTTGAAACTGTATCTAAAAGAATAGTTGTGCATCACAATCTTACCTTTGTAAGTTGAATAAATTATTTTTAATGTGTGTAGCTAATTGTCTACTGCATTATCTTTGTTATACTGTTGGAAAATAGTGTTAATCCATGAGATTATTATTCAAAATTAATATATAGTCCCAGGAGAGTGGCACTCAAAAAGTAACCTATGCCCTCTTGTGACAGCATCCCCTCTCTGTTTGTTAGTGCTATCACTCCTGGAAAAAAAATCTTACCATTAAAGATGTAAGTGAAAATCCTACTGTAGCTTGTGGGACCCAGAAAAACGTAAGTCTCCAAAGCTGTGGGATCTCTGGAATAATCAGCTTCATATCTGAATGCTGCCAACAGGCGGGAGAACAGCACATCTGCCATTAGTGGCACTGCATTTAAATAAAATCACCTATAGAAATTTTCAACACTTGCCGTCTGCCACCTCAGCACGGGTTCCCTGGGCTTTTGTGTTCTTGGCCAATACTAGGGTCAAATTCATGAGAAGTCTGTCCATGTAACACTTATGACTAGGCCCTGTTCTTATGATACCTTTAGTTGTATCATTACACAACTAAAAATCCAGGCCAAAAGACCCAACTTTTATGTATGTGGAAAAAATCTTTCATAGCCCCCATAGGTAACTGGAAAATGAACATGTTATTAGTCCAGGTGTCCCAACTGCTGTGCACTCAGCGGAATCTTGTGTGTGCAATAGCAATCATGCACATCTACTGTGCCGTTCAATGCTGGCTTTGCAGTTTCCCATGCTGGGAAATGCTAATGGTGCAGTTGTAATCTCCGATAAGTAAATATTATCATGAAAAGTTTAAGAATGATTCCATGTTACCATGTCTACATATACCAATATGTTGCCATTTCAAAAGCAATTGAAGTTCTTATATAAATATAGAATAACTAAAGTGTATTATTCCTTACTAAATAAACCACACCATGCAGCTAGCATGTTAAGCAGTTCAAAATTCAGTTAATATAACTTTTTCCATTTTATTAACCACTGGTGAAATGTAATTTCGATCTGCTGCATACATTTGATGTAGTCCTATATGCTTTAATATATAACACCTATTAAAAAGGTATATAGATGCATTTAACAATGTCTATTGATATTGAATTCCACAATATTCTCCATCTGTGATACTATCTGCTTAAATGTTCAATATTAAAACTTGGCATGGTGGCAATTTTGTGTAATTGTGCAATATTGAGAAATTACTGCAAGTAAGTCTCATAGCAAAGATTTGAATATGCTATAATTTGTGCTGTGCATACAATTTGATTATGTTTATTATATATGTGTGTGTATCCTTCATATATACATTTGTGTAATGTGCATGTATGCTGCCATTTACTCCAAAGATTGTGTACAAGGAGTTTCTTTAGATGTAGGTAGAATGTTTGGCATTCATCTATGGGTTCATTTATACTGTAGCTACCAATCTAAGAATGTGGATGAGAGTGTCCGCACTCAGTACATTTAACTAAGGTCTGGGAAATTGAAAAAAGTGTGGGGGCGGTCAGAGGATCACCATGAGCACTTTATAAACCAGATTCAACACTGCACTGGAGTTATTCTCCATGGGATGTGAGACTACCTTCATAAGGCGGGGTGGGGGTTTGGTGTGTGTTTGGGGGGGGAAGGTCTGTCACCATTCCTCTCCAGAGTCAGGTCAGTCAGGACCTGACCCCAGAGTTGCACTGTAACTTTAGTGTCACTAAAAAATCAAAGCTACTTCATAGTGACACTAAAACTACAATATAAATGTAACCTATATCTATTTTGCTGTTAAGAAAATTTACTATGAATCAGTTTGACACCAACTAGATCTCTAATCCCTAATGGAAAGGAAAACATTATACAATGAATTGAAATACAATGCAATTATAGAAGTTGCATGTACTATTTAAAATGTTAGATATGTTCTGTGCAAATATGTCAAAAAATTAAAAACATTTGCCAATATTGCATTAGAGAAAAAATCATTTTACCTTATGAACATATTAAAAATTAGTAGCTGCACCAGTTACACGTGCATGAATAATTGCTGTCTATTATAAAATCATTTGCATTTATTCAGCTGGTAGGAAATGTAGACCATATTTCTTTAAGTAGCCATTTTCCCAAGTATACAAATGACGATCATGTGGATTGTAGGATAGCATTGTAAGTGTATCATTTGATGATCTTAAATCAAAACTTACATCAAGTTGTTTCTCTTTCAACAAATCGAGTGCAAAAACGATTTTGGAGTCCTTGGTATCTGTGAGGTAGAGAACCCCACGTGCAATGAATGCATTGCCAGCCTTTGATTTGGGGTATGTGGTGTTAATATTCTGAATAATCGAAAATGATTTTTCATTGATTTCAATTTGGCCAACAATGATGTTTTCATCTTGACTAGAAGCATAGATTACCCAAAGTTCACTTTTCTCTGCAACTAAATCAAAATATGTCTTTGCATTTTGGAAGAGATAATTGCGATTGTTGTGCAAAGCATTTTCAATTTTCATGCGCTGAAGCTGTTTCCCATCAAGTGGAAATCTAAAACAAACACCAAGAAAAATTAGTACATTTTTGTGCTTTGCTGCAATTCTTTTCTAAAATCTACATTCTTTTTTTGTAAATTGCTTTTTCTCCAGCCCCAGCATCCCATGCAACCTCCTGCTAAAGACTGGGCATGCATTTTACAGGATCACTGTGAATGCTGCTGTAATGCGATGGGAGGTGCCACCATCTGGGATTAATTAACTTGCTCAGTTCTGCCTTTCCTTGTCCCTTTTCTCCCATTCCCATGTGCATAGAATTGTAAACTGAACAAAAAATAATGAAATCGGTCATAATTGTTGCAGGTAAAATCATATAATGAAAGCCTTAGCCAATGCTACAGAGCAAAGACCTCACTCCCACGCCACCCCGGTATCTTGAACAAAATGGTTGAGTTTCAGAAATAGATACGTATGTAAATATTGTCATTATGTCTCTGACTTAATGGGTAAATGTGAAGCATGGTGTGGTACTGAGCTATGCAGACCAGGAAGGTGCCAGGGTTAGGCTATAATTTGCATTTGCAACTCTTAGATGCGATAGGGAAATGCAGGTCACTGTTTTCAGCCCTGATCACTGTCACTGCTCTTGGAAGTGTGTGTGTGTAGATGCCATGTGAAGACAGGACAAGGCTTTTAAGACCTTCTACCATAGTTCCCCAACAAAAAAATGGACAGCACACTTGATCATTGTTCACTCTATTCAACCACAGAGCACTGAGTTTTCTCAACACTATAAAGATGGACACGTTTGTAGCCTGTAAGCCACTGAACACACATACACACAGTTAATGTGGGCCAACAGATTGGAAACTATTGGCTAATTTTTTTTTAAAGTTTACAAGTCGTCAAGGCTGCAGACAGGTCAATGTTCCCAAAACTACTGTGCCTGGTCAGATAAACTGTTGTTTAGAGAACATGGGAGGAGGATAATGATCAGCAGCTTGCATATCCACACAGGAGAAAACCAAGCCTGTATTGCAGTCAGCAATGCTAGGGATGACATTCTCATTTCGGTAGGGAAAAGCAGATGGTATGCAAATTCTTTCCAATAATCCACCTAGAAAGTCTGTCATAATGAGATGAACTACTTCTACTTTATAGAAATGATAAGATCCCATTCACTTTTCTGGCTTAATACAGTTCCTATGTGCACCTAACTGTAAGAAATGACCCAAGTTGGAGCAGTCTTATGACATTTGTGGGTTATAACTTCTACAGGTTGATTCAGCAGGAATTTGGAAGCCAGTTTTGGTTATTTTTTGTAGCCCATGGGGTCGATTTTAGGAGGGTGGCTGGTTGACAGCGGGGGGTCGACTAGGCACATGGGTAACGTGCCCAGTGAATTTGGGGTGCTCCGCACGCGATCGCAGCCTGATTGAAGGTACTTGGCTTCCAGGTTTCGCGCTGGAAAGCTGCGCAGTGGGTGGACTGCGCACCCGCATCATAGGCTGTCAGCTGGAGGAGCCCTATTTAAAGGGGCAGTCCTCCATTGACTGATGCTGCAGAAAATAGGCAAAATTACAGCATGGAGCAGCCCAGGGGAAAGGCTGCTCCCAGGTTTAATGATGCCTCACTCCAGCTCTTACTGGATGGGATGAGGAGGAGGGGGAGGACAGAGATCTTCTCCCCGGCGGACGGGAGGAAGCGGCCTGCCTCTGCCACCAGGAAGGCCTGGCTCGAGGTGGCAGAGGAGGTCACCAGCCACCAACATATCGCGCACCTGCATACAGTGCAGGAGGCGCTTCAATCACCTAAGTAGGTCAGCCAAAGTGAGTACACTTACTCATTCCCCTACACTCAGTCTGCCACATCACCGCCCCCACCCCACATCTTCTGCACTGCCAACACTACTCTTATCACATCACTGCTCACACCCACTCAAAGTTCATCCTCATCTTAACTGCACTTACTCACCTCGCCAGTACTCATCCCACCACTACCATTCAACCCAATCCTCATACGATCTCATGGCTCTATCTCATACTCACCCTCTCATGCATCTCTTTCACTGTCAGCCTCACCCAACCTGCCACTACCTGTGCTGCAGCCACAGGGCATGCATCACATATGTGCAGTAGGCAGCGTAAGGCAAACGTCGTTAGCATGAAGGGGACGCACAAGGGTGTTTGAGGGTTTGTCATGGTTTTTACTTACATTTGATTTCAGATCAACTCACATTACATATTATATTGTCACCACTACTGCCACGTCTTTGCAAATCTTGTCTGGTTTGTGCAATAATGCCCTTTCCTGAGGATCACTATGAAGACCCACAACTGATGCCACCCATTGGGCTCGATTTTGGCGTCGGGTTTCCGGCGGGTTTCCAGTGGGGGGGGGCCCGGAAAATCCCGATATCCGGTCACGTGACCGGATCGCGACGAAATCCCGGCCACTTCCGGGTACCGCGCTGACGTGCGGGGCTGCGCGCGCAAGCCCCGCTGGTGGGAATCCCGCAGGCAATTAAAGCCAGCGAGGTCCCACTTGAGTGTACTTACCTTGCTTGTTGAGGTCAGTTAATGAGCTGAATCAGCTGTCAAAAGAGGAAGTGTGGGATTTTAGGTTCAAGGCAGTGAGCTTTACACACTGGGGGAAACAGTCTCTCTCCAACCAGGCGTGTTGCAGCCAGCAGCCTGTGGCAGGTGCCAAGGTGCACTCCACGGGGGACAGCCCTCACCCACGCAGGAGGCCACCGCGTCACATAGGGCAACCCCTGCCCCCCACCACCCCCCGCCAAGCCAGAGGACAGACCGACACGAAACCGCAGCCCCAGTCCGAGGAACCACCCACCTACCCTGCACAACCCCTCAGACCAACACCTGCCAGATGGGTGGTGTGTGGACACCCTCGGAGGACGAAGAGCATAACCAGCCCCAGCAGCCTCGCAGTCCACGCCGTCCGCCGCAGAGACGTGGATCCCCCAACACGGTGTTGTTGCACGCCCACCTGCACAGCAGGAGGGAGGGCTACCGCAGAGAGAGACGCATCGCAGAGGGCACTACCCTCGCCACAGGGTCCACAGACCGAGGCGCAGCTCCCCGGACCTCTCCGAGCAGCAGTGCACAGGGAGGCGCAGATTCGCTCGACATGTAGTCGTGGAGATCTGCAGGCTCTTTCATGCCGAGCTGCTCCTGGCTGGCCCCAGCACCAACTGCTTACCTGTCGCTGTCAAAGTCACCACTGCCCTCCACACCTTCTCCTCCGCATCCTTCCAGGGTGCAGCCGGCTACACCGCCGATGTCTCTCAGTCGTCTGCGCGGACGAGCCCTGCAAATACACCTGCACCTACTCTGCAGTAACACGATGGGTGGCATCAGTGGTGGGTCCTCATAGTGATACCCAGGAGCGGGCATTATTGGACACAACGGACAGGATTCGCGGAGACATGGCAGTGGTGGTGTCAATATAATGTGTGCTGTTTGTTGCTCTGAAATTCAATATAGGTAACACCCATGACAAACCCTCAGACACCCTTGTGCACCCCCTTCATGCTCACGACACGTTTGCCTTACGCTGCCTACTGCACATATGTGATGCATGCCCTGTGGCTGCAGCACAGGTGGTGGCAGGTTGAGTGAGGCTGGCCGTGAGGGAGATGCACAAGAGGGTGAGTATGGGATGGAGCAATGAGATTGTATGAGGATTGGGTTGCGTGTTAGTGGCAGGATGAGTACTGGCGAGGTGAGTAGGTGGAGGTAAGATGAGGATGGGGTTTGAGTGGGTATGAAGGGTGATATTACAGAATAGTGTTGGCGGTGCCGAAGGAGATGTGGGGTGGGGGCAGTGTTGTGGCAGACGGAGTGTAGGGGAAAGACTTCGTGTTCTCACTGCAGCTGACCTACTGCGGTCATTGCAGTGCCTCCTGCACTGTAAGCAGGTGGGCCATATGTTGGTGGCGCAGGTGACCCCCTCTGCCACCTCGAGCCAGGCCTTCTTGGTGGCAGAGGCAGGCCGCTTCCTCCCGCCCGCCGGGTGGAAGATCTGTGTCCTCCCCCTCCTCCTCACCCCATCTGATGATACCTGGGGTGAGGCATCATTAAACTGGGAGCAGCCTTCCCCCTGGGCTGCTCCATGCTGCAATTTGTTCCACTGGTTGCAGCATCTGTCAGTGGAGGACTGCCCCTTTAACTAGAGAGCCTCCAGCTGACAGATCGTACTGCGCATGCGCAGCCCGACCGACGCGCAGGCCAGCGCCGTGGACCCCGGAGGAGCAGGTAATTGATTCCTATTAGTGGGTTGCCTGCTACGATCGCGCGGGCAACCCACTAATTTCGCCGAGCGTGTTGACCACGCTCCCGGAGGACCACCCGCTGGGAACCCGCAGGCCTCCTAAATTCGAGCCCATTGTGTCACTGCAGAGTGGGAGTAGGTGTATTTGCAGGGCTCTTTTGTGCAGACGACTGAGAGATGTCGGCGATGTCCCCGGTAGCACCCTGGAAGGATGTGGAGGAGAAGTTGTTAAGGGCAGTGGTGACTTTGACAGCGACAGGTAAGAAGATGGTGCTCGGGCCAGCCGGGAGCAGCTCGGCATGAAGGAGGCTGCAGATGTCCACAACTACATATCGAGTGACTCTGAGCCTCCATATGCACTGCTGCTCAGAGAGGTCCAGGAAGCTGAGCCTCGGTCTGTGGACCCTGTGGCGAGGGTAGTGCCTCCTGCGACGCATCTCTCTCTGCCGTTGCCCTCCCTCCTGCTGTGCAGGTGGATGTGTCACAGCACTGTGTTGTGGAGCTCCACGTGTCTGAGGTGGACGGCATGGCCGGCGAGGCTGGTGATGCTGTTCGTCCTCCAAGGAGGTCATGACTGCAGCTATGGCGGCCCCCATCCGGAAGATGTACGTTTGAGGGGGTCCGCAAGGTAGGTAAATGTGTCTGCACACCAGGGTTGAGGTTGCAAGTTTGTGAATGTTATTGTTAGGAGGAGGGTGGTGCAGGCCAAACTTTGTCCAAAGTGACATAGTGGCCTCCTGCAATAAGTAAGGGTCTCAACCCCCACCTGTCAAATGGACCTTTGCAGCTGCCACAGGCTGGTGGCTGCAACACGTCTATTTCAACTGGGAGTGTTTCCCCCAGTACGGGAAACAGTCTCAGTTGAGTTGAAAATCCCACCCCTCCTAAAATATCATGTCAATCAGGTCTGAACTATGTAAATAATTGGTTTAAGTGGATCCCTCCGGTTTTAATTGCCGGCAGGAGTCCCGCATGCGGGGGCTGCAAGCGCATCACTGGTGAACCCGGAAGTGGGCGGGTTGGAGCCGGGCTCCGGACCCGCCCCAGGAATCCCCGATTTTCAGAGCCCCCCCCCCCCGCCCCTGCCACGAACCCGCCGGCTCAGAGGTCCGAAAATCGAGCCCCATGTCTCAGAACTATCCCATATCACTTCACTTGCAATGAATTACTATGAAAGGTACTTGTTATGTGGGTGAATATGAGAGAAAGCCAGCCCCATCAATATATTTAATTTTCCTACTGGCAGTAACCAGCAGCAATGCTACTATTAGTGGTAACTTAAATTTCAAACTAGCAGCAATGGTAGAAATGATGTCCTGGCAGGCAACGGGGCTTTCATTTTCTTAGTGAGTTACAGTGTGGACTTGGAGTTGGGATGGTGGTAAACCGAGTTGTGTTCCCTCACTGAGTGATTGACTCAGTTATGTCCAGAAGGAAGCTTAGCACGTTTGGTATATTCTGTTTTATGCATTCCTCTCATATCTGATATGCCCAATGTCCAGTCCTTAGTTGTCAAATTGCCTTAATGCATAAAGCCTGATAAATAGTCTATACATTATTAATAAATACCAAATAGTAACTGCAAGGCAGTATTAAGTAATGCATCCAAGTCTTGCTTTGCACTTTAAATACCTCTCTATCTCTTACTACACAGGACCTTTAATTCTGGACATGGTTGTTGAAAATTGAAATTATAATATATTTCAATTGAAACTACAAGCAATAAAAATTAAGGATTTTTTATCTGTAGAAATTAATTAGGAAAATACATTTATCGTAATAATTGAAATGGAACAATAGTTCACAGAACACATGTTCATTTACAATCAAAACAATATATTTAAATCTATGTCTGATAAAATCGCACTGAAAAAAAATAGTTTTGTTAACCTAGTCAGAACATAGTGAGGACAATCTGCAGCTCCTTATCTTTAGAGGAATTACACTGGCTATAAACAGCAAGGAATGTCTAAGAGCCTAACAGATCTACCAATGAAGATCATTATTGATCAGCTTATACACATTATTGTTCGATAAAAATACAACAAAATAATGTACTTACTTTATAATATTATCAGATCCTCCTTTGTGATAATAAATTGAACCATCATACACAGCATGACCACAGCCATGAAAGAAATATGCCAATGTTATAGTCTTGAAGTTGCTCCCAATCTTAAGTGCTTCTAAATTCTCATATTCTTTAACAGTCAGTCCTGTAACAGAATTTAAGAAGCGATAACAAACCATCATAAGAATATCAGTAAGGCAGTTTGGTCACAGTAAGGCTTGGAAGTACGTAAGCTGCAAACAAAATCAAAATGCCTGTAAATTTTAAGAAAGTCACAGGCAATTTAAAATTGAAAGATATGAGTATTGTGTTCAGTTTTGGTCACCAAGACATGGAGACAGAACAGAGATGAGCCCCAACTTTAATCGTTGGCGTCAAAGGATTCAGTTACGAGGCAAGACTGGAGAAATTACGACTCTTTAGTCTTGAAAGGAGGTAACTGAGAGGGGACCTAATAAAAATATTCAAGATATTAAATAGTATAGATAAGGTAAGTCCAAGGTAAGCTAGAACATTAGAACAAAAGGGCATTGGCTAAAACTGGTGAAGAATCAAAATACCACTGATGTCAAAATGAACATCTTTATGCAAAAATTGATCAACAGAGAATGGTCTAAGTAGAGTTATTAAGGCGACAACCTTAGATTAATTAAGATACAGTTAGATGATGTGTTTGGGGATTTTACTTTTGAGATGGATGAGCTAAGATGGCTGAATGGCCTTTCTCATCTGCATTCATGTCCTCTTCCCCCCAATATCCACATTTATACTTGGTTTACTCAGCCAAGTTTATACTTGAGTAAATGTAACATATACTTCACTGTGAACTTCTTTCTTCTGGAAGAATTTTGGATAATCACCATTTCATCCGCTAGCGCGTTAAATTCCTGGATCTGTACCTCCATCCTGATGGAGCACAAGCTCCGATTTTGCCGCTTCTCTCAGGTAGAGGCAGTTAATGCTAGAGAATGTATTTTTTTCACTTTTTACGTGCAATATTAGGATCAACGCTCTCAGGCAATGTATAGCTTGGTTTCTGTAGAGAATAAAATTTCCTCCATACTATCCCAACAACAAGCCTTAATATCAACCCTACTTGCACCTGTCTGACACATTTTCATTCCTCAATTATAGTTGCTCTGAGGGAGCAATTCAGCGTTAATTAGTTCTGAATTATAGACAGTTTTGTGCAGTAATTCTATAACCAGTAGGAACTGAATTGAGACTACTCAAACTCATAATTCCCATTATAGCTATGAGAGAGAGAGGAGACTTCAATTCATCATTGGCTGGATTCAAACTAAACTCACAAATGTGGGAAGTATTCCAAGCCATTGCAAACACTGCAAGTCAAATTAAGTTTTCCAAAGGAGAATTGAGCAGATCGGCAATCCAGAACGAAAGCTTAAGTCTAGGGCAAGAGGGTGGCTAAAGGGATTCTGGAATGAAAAATTAGTTCAGTGGATAAGGGGTAGCAAGCATAAATTCACTAAGCCAAAGAAGTTTGTTGGGCTGAATTTCCCTTTTTTATTTGTTCTCTGGATGTGGGTGATCCCTAAGTGCCCTGAAAAGGTTGTGGTGGGCTTTCTTCTCGTAATTGCTAAGGGAGTTGAGTTATAGCTTATTGAACAGGTGTCCATAGCACAGAACTATCTTCAAATTCAACCAACTAGTAATGTTACTCAGAGATGCCACGGGGACAATGGCCTGAAAAATGGTAAAGTTATGGCCTATCAGGTTTTAAATCCAGACCAGATACTAGGGTGGGATGCTTATTAATTTCTTTGAATAAGACATTTGATTGTGTCCAAATAAAATGTGAAATTTAGGGGCTGAACATTGCAATTAAACAGCTCATATTAGCAGAATAAATTGGGAGGACTGTAGATACAAAAATAAATTATCTTTACTGTTTTAAAGTGGTACCACTGAACCACTACATTTCAAAAAGGAGCTAGACAAGTTCCATGCTCTGGTTAATATTGCCGCAAACAAAAGGTAGGAGGGATGTTGGGTTAGTACCTCATGGTCTCTGTGATCTCTTGAACTCGTTTTGATCACCTTCAGGGTCGGGGAGGAATTGCCCAGATTTTCCCCCTGGATTGGCCTAGGGGTTTTATCTGCTTTTTAGGTGACTGCTGGTGGGAGAGAACTTGGGAGGTCATGCTGTTCAGTTGCATTATGACTGTTTGAGACAGGCTCGATGGGCCAGCTGGACTTTTCCTGTCTTTCTTTTCATATGTTCGTATGTGACAGCAATAATAGGCTTGCACGTTCATTGGGAGTGGAGCTTAGGCAGGGCCAATTGAAGGAGTTATTCATCTGATGGTCTTATCCTTGAATTGAACCTGCATATCCTCAACTTCTCAGGGAAGATTGGGTTTGTTTTCCTTGGAGCAGAGGAGGCTGAGGGGGGACATGATTGAGGTGTACAAAATTATGAGGGGCACAGATAGGATGGATACTAAGGAGCTTTTTCCCTTCGTTGAGGGTTCTATAACAAGGGGACATAGATTCAAGGTAAAAGGCGGGAGGTTTAGAGGGGATTTGAGAAAGAACTTTTTCACCCAGAGGGTGGTTGGAGTCTGGAACTCACTGCCTGAAAGGGTTGTGGAGGCAGGAACCCTCACAACATTCAAGAAGCATTTGGATGAGCACTTGAAATGCCATAGCATACAAGGCTACGGAACAAATGCTGGAATATGGGATTAGAGTAGACAGGGCTGATGGCCGGCGCGGACACGATGGGCCGAAGGGCCTCTATCCGTGCTGTATAACTCTATGACTCTATGACTCAGTGAAGCACATTTTGAATTCTATCAGATATTTAAGTAAGAGGGAAATGTACAGCATATTTAGGTGTCTTGAGTCTTGTGCTTCTGTTTCATTCAGCAAAATAGAATATATGAAAGCATATCTACAACAAACCTGAAAAGTGCTCAACAACCCAAATTTGTTCATTATTCTTCAATGCAGGGTCCTTCATCCATGCTCCAAATGTGTTTTCTATCCTTGTCACATTGTAAGGGCCATCCACTGATTTTATAATGCGTCCTATTGAAGGATATTGCTTAAGTATTAATGCATTAATACCACAATTCAATACTAAAATTAGGACAGAAATGGTATGAAACAGTACCAGATTTCTTCGAAAGGGAACTCAGTGTTTTTTGTGCAGATGTTCTTCCGATTAAAGTGTCGTCATTTGGTATGGCGTGAGTTTCATCTAAATTTAAACACAAGAGTGAGGCTCAGTCTGAAAAAGACATTGTTATCAAATATCAAGAGTCACATTTCCATAGAGGGTTCGGATTTAAAGATACATTACCATAATTGATGACGTTCTGTTGATTTCGGGACTTTGGTCCCTTGGAACCTGGTGGACCAGGGGGACCTGGTGGACCTGGAGAACCTGGTGGTCCTGCTGGACCTGGAGGACCCAAAGGGCCTCTCTGACCTGAATGAAAAAAAGTTGCATTTAAAAACGTAAATCTATCCAGTAAAGGTTCACTGATGATGTGCACGGTGTGTAGCTTAACTGTACCTACATTTATTATGAAGAAAATAATACCGTATTAGTTTATACAAACAATAGCCACAAACTGTTTACTGGATACGTGCATTTATTTATTGGAGTTCACTGTTATTAGAGTTTTAAATGAAAATGCATTATTGAATCTGTGCTATATTTTATTTCCACCTGAGTCGCGAGTAGGTTCATTCACACTTAGGGACAGATCTTCATTTTTCGGCCGGCTGACCGGTGGAGTAAGGTGCCCACCCGCCCTTGCCGGGAGCAAAGAGGTTGCAGCCATTTCGAAGCCCGAACTTCATTCAAATAGAACCAGTGAGCTGCCCACCCCAAATAGGCATCCCAATGAGATTCGGGCCAGTGCAATATTGGGAGGCCTCGGGGAGGGGGGGGAGTTGGTGGGATTACGATCACAAAGTAGAGGAATTCTGGGGCGGCAGCAGCCACGTTATTTTTATGGAGTGGGGTTCTCCCAATCTCTCTCCGCAACTTCAGCGGAACATCGGTGGAAACCCTGGAGGAACTGTGTAAAACCCCCAGCCATTCTTAGTCATTAGGCCGTTTCTCCAGGGGCTCAGCCGATATCCGGTTGGAGAACAAATTCCTGGTGAAGATCCTTTTCTAAACAAATGGGGAAATAAATCCCTTTATTTTTATATACTATCCTAAAAGATTACACAAAACAAGACAAATTTTCTTTCCTGGTTTCACCAGCAGCATGACCTGTATTTTGTACTCTAACAATAACTAACTCTGGACCAGGTGAAGGAACCATTATATCAATGATAACAGAAATCGCACCACTAGATTTGTTACCTGTTATCAAAGTTTTGTTACAGGGAATGACTGGACAGTTTTAATAGCTGCACTAAGACTAGGACACCCAACAAATCAGGAATCTAGCAATCTGATCTAATAAAGCATTGAACCTGAAATGTTAATCTTACTTTTTGTTAGATGCTGACTGACCCGCTGTGCTTTTCCAGCACATTTCAGTCTTTATTTCAGATTTCCAGTATTCCTGTATTTTCTTTTCGTTTCTACCAATTATTTTGTTGTTCAGTGGATAATTAAACCCCAATGCCATATAAAAAGAGCTGTGTCACCATATAATAGCAAATTACAAGGTTATTCCTGTAATACCTTTTTCGATGACTTAAAAAATATTTCTACTTAGTCTGTGTAAAACCTATTAAACCTAACCCGCAGACACTGGCATGAGCTGGGACAACTCAGCAGGAATCACATGGTTGAGATGAGGTTAAATGGAGTAACAGTGTTGGTTATAATTAAAGACCACTGTGTAACTGTAAGTGTAGAAGTGTTCTAAATATAAACATACTTGAGCACAGAATCTAGGCTGATACTTCAGTGCAGTGCTGAGGGAATGCTGCATTGTCAGAGGTGCCGTCTTTTGGATGAGACGTTAAACCCCATCTGTCTGTTCAGGTGGATGTAAAAGATTCCATAGCACTATTCGAAGATGAGCAGGGGAGTTCTCCCAGTGTCCTGGCCAAAATTTATCCCTCAACTAAAACCACCAAAAGCAGATTAACTGATCATTTATCTCATTGCTATTTTTGGGACCTTTCTGTGCACAAATTGGCTGCAGCATTTGCCTACATGGCAATAGTGACTACATTTCAAAAGTAATTAATTGCTTCTGAAGCACTTTGCGACCTGAGAATGTGAAAGGTGTGATGTAAATGCAAAGTTCTTTCTTTTCTTTTACAGGAGTTTAAATCACACTGTGCATTCTTATGTTAATGCATTCCTTTAAATTCTTTTGTCCACTGTTTCAATAAAGACACTAACTGGTTTATTTCTAACTTTGTTAAAATAGCAAGGACCTTCGCACTAATGTGTTAATACATTTTCAATTTATATCAGCCCTATAATTTAACTCCTGTTTTTGCACACTACTGATAACATAACTTGTTGAAATGTCATGATGTGCTTCATAAGTTCTGAAAAATTATAAAGGAAAGTATACTATTATCTTTGAAGCAGAATAATGTCTCAGAGAGAGTAGATTTTACAAATTAGTACTCCTGGAGCACAGCTTCATGCCACATTTATTGGAAATTTTGGTACAGTCAGCACAAAAGCTTCTCCACACCTGAATTCCTTTTATACACTCCTGTCGTATGAGGCTCTGCATCAGGGCGCACTATTTCATAAAATCTACCCAGTAAAGAATTCTAAGCTACTACAGTAGTTTTTTATGATGTGTGGGGGATGATTTTCAAGTGACACCAAAAACGAGCGTGAAGTTGGAGAAGTGGTTCCTCCATCCACCCGTTGGTGCCAACATGAGGCACAAGCCAGTTTGATGCCCATTAACATGACGCCCAAAAACTGTGGCCGCCAATTGGGTGCCCCGCTGCAGCTCGCCAGCTCTGGGATTGCAGGAATTCGGCTGGCACCCACGCTGAGCCGGCAACTCTGCTCCTTCTGCGCCCACCAAAAAAAAAATGCTTTTTAATTTCCTGAGTCGATTTTTGAGTGGCCACCAGCTGTCACTTTATGGACCTCTGGTGAAGCTGCTCAACACACTCCGTCCTTTTGTACCTGAAAATAACAATTATCAGGCTGGCCTCGGGCATTATTGAGGTGGCCAAGGAGACCCCCGATTTTCAAGCGTTAATTCAAAATCACTTCTGTGATGTTTTACTATAATTTTCCATCTAGAAGTGAGGTCAGCAAATAGATTTGTCATTACTATAAATATTATTTAGTATAAGAGAATAACTCTTTTGCAGATAGATTCTGGGTATCTCACATTTAGCAGTAAAGCTTTTTAAGCCATATAAAAACAACTTGATAGTTTACCTTCTAAAATGATCTCATTGTAAGGTTCTCCTTTATCGCCCTTCAGTCCTGGTTCACCTTTTGGACCTGGTAACCCATCTGAACCAGGTGGGCCGGTGTCTCCTTTGTCACCTTTTGGTCCCAGCTCTCCAGGTTCACCTCTTAGTCCAGGGGCAACTGTGATTTGAAGAAGAAATTTTGTTTTAATATAAATGCTAATCAGTTGATTACTTTGTTATGAAAACACAAGCAGTCATGTATAAATAATATATGGTTTTATGCTCACAAGATCCAAGAGTTTCTCAACCTTAGTAGCCAAAATAACCTTAGTGACTAATGTTTGACTGGTTATTAATCTTAACCATCCAACACATGATATATTTCACCTGGCCAATTGGACTAGTAAAACAAAATAAGCTGTCATATTTCAATGAGTCAGAATTTTGTTACTGATCAAGTGATTTGGCTGGCATCTCCTATCAGCAAATTTCTTATTTGCATACAAGAGCGTTTAGAGAGCTCCGACTGGGTAGATAAGTCATTTAGGAGAGGTGAGGCTAGAAATTACTCTTTGTGACATTAGCTGACAAATGCTTAAAAAAATACCCATGCTATTCCCCTGTCCACCCTTTTTTCAGCAGTTAATCCATTTCAAATAAACAGGAAGACTGTTTCTGTGACAAACTACTGAAACTTACTGGTGCTTAAAAGATTCACTACCTTTTCGTCCTCGTTTGCCTTCCTTTCCAGGTGGTCCAGGAAGCCCAACAAGTCCGTCTGACCCATTAAATCCAGGTAATCCATCTAAACCTGGAGGACCTTAAGAGATATATGAATTAAATGTATTTGTCTAAAATCTATACAGTGACAAAATCTAGTCAAAATTTCTTAGATGCTTTAAAGAATAATATTGATGTAAATTATTAATAATTCTTACCTGGTGGTCCAGCTGGTCCTGGTGGGCCTGTTTTGTACAATTTAGAGAAGAGGCAAGTTTAGACATAGTTAATTAAAAAGAGATTAAAGTATATACTAATTAACAGCATTAAATGTAAGTATATCGTAGCATACACTTAGTGTAAGGAATAACTTAGTGTAAACTAGTGGAATATTAGAGCGAACAATTGAATGCGGAACATACTGACTCAGCTGACATAGTCAACATGGAACTAGATCAATTTCTGAGTCAGCAAAGAGTAAAGGTAAGGAAAGCTTTTTAAGATGCTCCGATCAAGCTGTGAAAGGGCTTTAGTCTCTTGCGATTCTTACATTTTTGCATCAATTTTCTCCCTTTCTTCCCTCTCCTTGAGAAGTTGGATCCTTCTTTGGCTGTGAAGTGCTTTGGGAAGATGTGAAAGGTTCTGTATAAATGCTTCTCTTGCTGAGATACAGTTTCATGGTCACAGTCACACTGTGGCACTTCATCGAAGTGGCTACTATTCATATGAGCCAATCAGCCTAACATTAGTAGGAGACAAGCTTCTAGAGGCCACAATTCAAAATAAAATTAATATCATAAAGCATGGACTAATTAAGGTCGGCCGGCATGGGTTTGTAAAAAGCATGTGTCACAAATTTAATAGGGTTCTTAGAGGAAATAACAGTGAGAGAGAGAACATTTAGTACAGGTTGCTGCCCACTCCAAAAATGTCCCCAGAACTTTTTCCAAGTTTTCCTCCTGGCTCCACAGAAGTACTGCGGGTCACTGCCAGCCCGGGCATGTCCCTCTCCGCTTCGCCTCCCCCCAACACATCCCCCCACCCCCACTCCCCCGCCCCCCTGCCCCCCCCCCCCCCCCCACCGGCCAGGGCCTACTTACGGGCTAGTTCAGCATCCAATCCGTCCAATGTTGTTGGCCCGAAGCCAGTGAGCTGCATTAGGACACCCGTTCAGAGCATGCAGCTCACCGGTGGCATGGAGATGAGACCTGGGCCTCAAAGTGGCCGGGACCTCCCGCCAGCAGGGATGGGTGGGCGACTGGCATTCTCTGCCATGTGCTGTGCACCTGTGCCTGAAAACAGCAGTCGGGGTCCCAACTATATCATAAGACCCTGATTTGCATAGTAAAGAGGCCCAGTGCCTGAAACAGATGGGTGCTCCATCCACCCATGGGAAGTCCCCTGTAGAAATGGCGGCCAATGAACTACTGGTCTTAACGCGAATTCGGCTAGTTAAAATCGGCTCAGCGAATTAATGTAAATGAGGCCCAACCATGAGAATGGCGCGGGTCCCACGCCAACTCCTTCACGTGGGCACAGCGCATGTCCCACTCACCACCTGCCCAACTTACACTAGAATCTAAAAATGCCCCCAGTGTTTCTCCTCTCTTCATGGAATATCATACTGACCAGTACTGACTGGTCGCTTCTCTGAGATTTCAGAGAAAATCTCCTCACGTGAGATTTTCTAACACCCACCCCCACCCCCGATTTAATGGAACATTTTCTTCATATAGATTCTGGGACTTTCTGGATTTTGAATATCTGACCTCTCAAATTCAAAGAAAAGTCAAATATCAAATGAAACAATCACACAGCATTGTTTAAATTTGAATTCTCTTTCTCACACGCTCATACGCGCACACACACACACTCTCTCTCACACATACTCTCTCTCTCACGCATGCATCAAAATAAGTTTGGTACTTTACTGAACTGCAGTGGTTTATTAAACTGCGTATATACTGACTAGATTTAAAAGGGCAGCCAGTAACTAGCATCTCCACATCATAAAACTATCCAGAAATACCTATTCTTTGTCACAAGCACAAGATACATTAAGTATCTCAAATTAAATGCTTAAATAAAAACTTACTTTCTTTTCATTCATTGCTTTCAATATTTACTCAACATAAAAAACAATTAATTATAGTTTTACAAAAAAGGTACCACTGTGCAGTAAGCAGATTACCTGCTTTCACGCTGATAAATGTTTCTGTACAGTTTTATTCGCATCTCATGAAAACAAAATATTCAGTTGTGAATTTCTGGTTAATTTGTGGGGTTCAGACTGTACATTATTGCTTTGCCAATGGATGGAGGTTTACACTTTACCCGCTGTGCTAATTTTTGGATTCAATATCCACAAATAGGGATTTGTGAGTGGCTGGACTGATAACAAATTCACCCAATTATCTCAAATAAAACATTGCTTAATGGACAGTGCAGTATAAAACTGTGTACTCCAGTATGACAGAGAAATGGGAACATCATTTCAGTATAACATTCCATAAAAGTCTATTGTTGAAGAGGAGAGTGGGGGTGTGTGGGGGGGTACATGTGTGTGTGCGTGTGTACGGGTACGTGTATCCATGTGTGTGCATGTGTGCGGCTACGTGTATCCGTGTGTGCGCATGTGTGTGTGTGGGTACGTGTATCCGTGTGTGTGCATGTATGCATGTGTGTGTGTGTGGGTATGTGTGTCCATATGTGTGTGCGTGTGTGTGCATGTGTGTGCGTGCGTATGTGATTGTGTATTTGGGGTACATTGCCTATCATTTATTTGTAATATAAAAGTACTTACCAGTACCAACCCTTCATATAAAGCAGAAGCTGATCCATTCATTACTCTTCTTACTTTTCACCTTACTAAGGGTTATGACAATGGCCGGAGAAATTCCTTGGAGCTGCTCCTCCTCTGTCGGCATTACTTCACTGGAAGTGCAGCGGAAACCCTGTTTACATTTGTAAATGAGGTTCACGCCACACATCCGGCAAAGTAACACCAGTGGATCAGTGCTGTTTACAGTTAGCAGGCTATCAAAGTTCACATCAGCCAAGTCATGATAATGTAGACAAGCAATCTTGCAGGTTGCTATGACACCCCCACACAGCTGTCCTTTTAACTGTCACAATAACACCAACCAATTTATGTGTAGTCCCACAAGGAGCCCACAGACAACTCATGAATCCTGATTTTACCGTCAACGCATTTTCTAAAATTGATCAAAATACAGTTGTAGAGAATGACAATGAAGAGCAGTTCATAGGGAATAAACAGATTTAATATATTTCAATCTTCTGCTCTGATATTCCATGCAATGTGATAATCTTTTTATAAACGTACCTGTTAAGCAAATCCCCCTAGTGCTGTTGCACAAGTCCATTAATATTCGAACCTAAAGAAAAATGTAACCAGGGTTATAATAAAAATGTCACAAAAATATTCATGTATTTTTGGAATTGCTTCTGTTCTAACAGCTGAAATTTGTTAGAGATATCAAAATGGCTTAGATTCAAAAGCCACCCCCATAAGTCTTCAAAACAATCTTCTCTTATTATAAAAGCTATCATTATGAGGCAGCTTGGCACAGAGGCTGGTGCTCAGCAGCTGTAATAGCAGAATGCTCATTGAACGAGTTGGTGGATTTAACAATGTTAGCAGCTGCAGCAGTGGGCTATGGTGATTCATCACAAGGCCTACTAGAGGCATTGCTCATGAACTAGGTGAGTCAGGTACAATACTCATTAAGTTGCAACCATACCGCCTAAAGAAAAAGTGGGAATGACAGTGGGGTGTTGGGAGTGGGAAGGAAATTGCTGCCTTCTCTCCTCAAAGCTCTTCAGAAATCCACAGAAGTTGCCAATTCCAGAAAATTATGGGTGCGACTATACAGCCATTCTCACATCAAGGTGAAGTAGTTTTTAATTTGGGTGTTTTTTTAAAATTAAAGGCACTATATAAATGCAAGGTGTTGCTGAAGTGTGAAAGCCCTTCCAGGAGGTTCTCTCTCTTTCTCTGTAACTAGATCTGTTCTGGATCTGCTGTTTTGACTACTCAAAACAACACAGAAGAGGAAACTTCATTTCTTTAATATTATCAGATTTGTTAATGACATTAAGAAATTTGAACAAGTGACAATTAAAAGAAAGATTGATAGTACTCAGATAGGCAGATAGATAAATGTGTAATGTACAATGCACCTTATGACTCGATCATAACTTGACCCTATGTCCATCCCTGCCCCACGGTATTGCAGTGGAGGTTTCCTCAATATTTTACTTTTGTTTTGAAATTTGGAGGCATTCATTTACAAAAATAACCAGCAAGGCATAAGTTGAGTTTGTTAATTTTTTTTTGTTTCAGAATGAGAGGAGTGCTGGCAGGGGTGGCTTCAGGCAGTTTAAGGTTGTTGGTTTGCCACAAAGTAAGTCCAGTCATAGTATTATTCTACACTAAGTAACATCTATTATTTAATTCTTAAACATATTTCTTTGCAATTGCACTTGCTCTCTGTGATGTTCATAAAACTATTTAAAGGCCATTCCACTATCACATCTTAAATCTGAACTATTGGCAAATATGCACATTGCAAGTAGGAACAGAGGAATGGGAGCAGGCCATTCAGCCCCTCGAGCCTTTTCCACCTTTCAATTACATCATGACTGAACTATATCTTAACTCCATCTACCCGCCTTGGTTCTGTAACCTTTAATACCGTTGCCTAACAAAAATTAGTTTTGAAATTTTCAGTTGACCGAGCCGCAACAGCTTTTTGGGGGAGCGAGTTCCAGATTTCCACTACCCTTTGTGTGAAGAAGTGCTTCCTGACATCACTCAAGTGAACCAGCACTTCGGGTTAAATATGTACAGTTCACATAGCCCTATGAGACCAGAGACGGGTGATTGGCAGGAAACGGCTGGGATGCACCACATTCTTCAACCCATACTGGAAGGCACACGTCAGCATACAGAATCAATTCATCATCATAAGAATGTGACTTACCATAATTTCAGCTGTGTCAGGAGGGGAGGGATTGGGTGTGGAGCATGGAGGAAGTAACAATTTTGCATATCAGGCATTTGTAAATGTTGCCAGTGTTTAATGCTGCTTTGCTGAACGGATATTAAGGGCAATTTTCTAATGACATGGAAGGTCTATTGTTGCAGGATGAACTAAAATTTGGTGGCATTTAGAATCTGCTTTTTGTAATAATATAATAAATGTAACATGTAACCCAGCTAAAGCTAGTAAATGTAAAAATTAAAGGAAAAACACACACACACATTGGCGTGTCAAGGAACTTAAGAGAAGGTTCCAGATAACAGACATTAAAATTCAAATGTGCAGCAAAGCTCTGGCTCCAGAACAATTTAATCTTAGTAAACTTTCTAGAGCAGATTATATTTGCATCTTTACTCATTTGGTCGTATGTCATACACCAACAGTCTAGTTTTGCAATAAATTAATTTCTATTTCAGGTTGTTTTGGACATGATATTTAATATTATTCACCGAGCACCAAAGATTTAAAACATAAGTTTGTATTTATGTTGATAACATTTTGTTCTTACTAACTTCATGATGAATATAATAAATGTACTTTAAACACTGAGGTCCAAATGATAGCAAAGTTAGTTCTGTATTAGTCATTTATCTAAGAAGAGCCTATAAAGGTGATTGAACTATTCAAAATCAGCCAAAATAGGTCTAAATAATATATTTTTTAATGCATTAGTTTTATTTCTCCTTATTAACAAGTGGAAATCAAACCTATATTGTCTTGACAATTGAAACCTTAGTCACAGCATATAGTGATATTATGTTGACATTTAGTAATGTTTGATGGTTCTGCTTTTTCCATTTATCATTAGGAGAGGAGAACAGAACTGTTATTAACTTATGAGTAATAGTGGTCATGCAGTGAAATCATTTCAAAACCAGCAAAATTAAAATATCTCACAATGTGATTTAAATTCCAATGCTCTTCGACAAGAGAACTTGTTACAGGACATTTGCTTTATGTGGTTGCTGTTAAAACGATTATACTGGTCTGAATCATCATTATAATTGAAAACAAAAGTTGCACTTTGAAAAGCTAAAACCCACAAATATTTCCATGTGGATGGATTATATTATTGTCCATCTCCCTGCGAGCAACATTTGTTTTGAATCCTGAAACCAAGAATGACAAGAATTCTGCTGCTGAATATATATTGCAAATTTGTGTACTGTATAAACAACAGCTTTCCCAGTGTTTTGCTAAAGCCAACAGTTATGGAGGAGACAGAAAGAGGGTAAGGAAGTTAGCTCCAAATGGAATGCCCTTTCAATTCAACTGCAACCCGCAGAACTCAAATATTCAAACCAGAACCAACTCGTGTGGTTCAAATCTAGTCCTGGAGAAAAGGGAGAGGGACGACCATCATGCTAAGTGCTAGATCTCATCACACAGGACCAATTCCCTCCAACATGTTTTCAACTTTTTTTGCTCTACAAACACAGAAACGTGATGAATGTATTTTGAAGTATATGTGCTTTAACTCAAGCATTCCTGAACCGTGAGAGCAAAAAAACAATAAAGAAAGGGAGCAAGTACCAAAAGTCGCAATAATTGAACCAGGAGAAAATAGGAAAGTTAATCGATAACAGGCAGCGTACCAGGAAATTTACAGATTGAAAAGAAGAATACAAAACAAAAAAAAGAGTTGGAGGAAAACAGAGAGTAGAAGCAAAGAGCAGGATATTGGATTAAATTATCATTATTTAAATAACGGAATTAGCATCTGTACTAACTTTGAAAGCAAGGTTGTATATAATAAAGATGTGGAGATGCCGGTGATGGACTGGGGTTGACAATTGTAAACAATTTTACAACACCAAGTTATAGTCCAGCAATTTTATTTTAAATTCACAAGCTTTCGGAGATTTCCTCCTTCCTCAGGCAAATGTTTGCCTGAGGAAGGAGGAAATCTCCGAAAGCTTGTGAATTTAAAATAAAATTGCTGGACTATAACTTGGTGTTGTAAAATTGTTTACAAGTATATAATAAACACCAACTAATTTGGATAGGTATTCTACAAAACGTTTTCTTCTTTCAGGATGAAGGTTTAATCTTGCCCTGATAAGAATATCTTCGTGTGTGCAGGAGCTGAGCTCAGAAATGAAGCTGCTGCTAGTGCTGGGCTTTCTTGCTGCTTCTTTAAAATCAAAAGGGTAGATTTTCACCTTCACTGCCAGGGTGGGTCTCTGCTGAAGCTGATCACCCACCTTTTACAGAACCCGCCCGATAATCATTCCTTTGAAATCAATAATTTATATGTGTTATCTATAAAGATAAGATTATGTCTACATTTTTAACATTAGGACTAATAGTGCTGAGGAAAAGTTCAGAGGTATTGCTTTCTTTGAGCAATTAAATGAGTGTGGTTCCAGCATAGTAAACAAATTAGGATAATTAGGTCAATTTTTCCACTTTTAATGATATCCACACAGGTTTCAGTTGTTAATTTAAGTCTAAACTGCCTAGTTTTTTGGGTCAACCCAAACGTGTAGCATAATTTTCCATACATAAGTTCCATTATATCTTCTGACAGTGCATTATTTTGTCAGTTTTATTGCATTATTATTGAATAAAATACCCAGTGCCAAATCTGAAATGATCCAAACTGCACTTCAAAATGTGACAAATAGCATGATCTTAAAGGCAACTTACAACATGCCGTAGGAGCATCAGCTAATGTGTCAAAGAAGCCAGACTGGAAAAGAAAGACTGCACTGTATCCAAAGTGAATTCTTTCATAATGATCTAGTTGTTTGGAACCTGCAGGAATAGGAGGTTGGGTCCCATACAAATGAAGGTTCTGCATCGTCTATATTCTCAGGCCGTAGGTGATTAGTATTTTACCACGTGCAGTGTTGGTGAAGCAGGAGAGAGGGGGGAGAATATCATACATGTGCTAGGTTGACAGTTCACTCCCATCCATCCTACCAGTGGAACTACACATTAATGAGGAGAAGTTAATTGCATTGTTACTGCTACTGATAAAAGAGTGCCTCTTCAGCACTGGTGAAACACAAGTAAATATAGTATACAGTTGTCATGCACTATAGCATGAGTAACAACTTGATTAAAAAAGACTGCAGACAGATCAATTTCTAAAGAAGAATTTCTGAAAGATATATACACAGGGTGGATAGCTGTACTAAAAACACTGTAAGAAAGAATACAAAGAGAATGAGGAAGAGTTGAAGAGATGTACAGGGAAAGAAATTGGAACCAGTTGGGGTTTTAGTGCTAAAGGGGCATTCTTATTTCACAGTGATGAAAATGTACTAAAAATGTAATATAATGATAATATCTGGATAGTGCTGAAACCTTTACTCTTTTCCCATTTTCGCCTCCTCTTCTGAAGACACTGACTCAGACTGGGATACAATTTTATGGTGCCAGTGGCCCTCTGGTACCTTACCTGATTGGCCATTTGACTGTGTATAGGGAAAGGAGTATTACGGCTTCTGAAAATAGAGCAATCTGCCTCGACCAACGTCTAGTAGAGATTATTAGATTGCCATCACGAGCAAACATTCGAGCTTTATTTTTGTTCCCTCCCCGGTCGGAGCACACCGAGGTCAATTGCAGCAATCCCACCGCCACTCTGGCTGAGATCAGCTGATGCAGCACAGACCAGGGACATTTCTGGCTTTTATGGTTCACAACATCCATGTATTAAGCCAATGAAACTGCGTGAGGTCTCTTAAATGCAATCCAGATGTGGAACTTAAAATTTCATTGCAAGACATTAACAAAACTGTGAATGTAGTTTCAGAAAAAATATCTAGAATGTCCAACAAACATGACTGAGGGATTAGCTTGACTTGCCTTGAACAATCGATTATAACATGTACTCCTGAATAAAGTACACATAAAATCGTACATCTAATAACTCAAATCATCGTACATGTTACAATTTAGTAAGTTAACCAGTTAATTTCATTTTCTAATTCAAGTTATTATTTATGTAAGCCAACAGATTTGCTCTTCAATAAACATCATGATTTGGTTGGGGACAGTATTTAAAGGTTCATTTTGCAACAATTGCAAGTATTTGATCCATTCTTGTGACCCATTCCTTGTTTATAAACTGAACTGTTTCAAAATACATCTAGTTGCAATGTTTTGAATGGAGGTTTCGGTAGGGCATATCCTTTATAATATATACAGGGTATTTCCTGATCATATATATTGAAATAATACCCAATAAACCATGCTTCGTTGGGGGTAGTATTTTACAGGTTCTTTTGCAACAATTGCAACTACCTGAAGCATTCTTGTGATCAATTCATTCTTTATAAACTATGATGTAGTTCAAAGTATGCTCAGTTGAAACCATATGCCATCAATCATTGTTACAAGGATACCCATCATCTATATATTATTTTAAAAGGATGAGTGAATGTCCCCTATTATCAATCTGATTGTTCTGTGGGAACTGTGTGCTTGATGCTTACACCACTGCCATTACCAACAAGTTGGCTGTGGCAATCTTTTCCAATTGAAAAACTTTTCTTGACATTACAAATTCTACTTACTTTTCTGTTCAATTTTATTTTCAACCTTTTGGGTTCAGGCTTTAGGACCATTATGACAGATACCTTGCAAATTATTTTTATTTTATTAACATGATTGGGCTGTTTCTTTTAAAACTGCATTCACAGTTTCGCTAATGTCTTGCTAGAAAAATGAAATAATAAATAGCATTTTGTAACTGTTAATCACATGGGTAGACACGGCTACTGGCGCAGGTTTGTAGTCACGTGTTTCCTGTTAAAGTCATCGCTGCTGATATTGTTACCACTTCGCTGGGTGGTAATCTGGAAGAGTGGATTGCCCCCTATTTATAGAAGCAGGAAACCTCACCTACCGGTAGTGCATATCGTTAAACAGTGGGCATGCTGCCTGCAATTCTCTGATTAGTGCTGCCAACAGGTGAAGTTCCACATAACCAACATGTTTATTCAGAAGGTATATTTAATTAAATAAATCCAAAACACAATGAAACAAGATATTTGAGGTCGTGCAAATAGGTGTCAGCTGTTGCTCAGTTGGTAGCACTCTTACCTTTGAATCTGAAGGTTCAAACCCTTACTCCAGAGTCTTGAGCTCGTAATCCAGGCTGTAATCTGCAGTACTTAGGGAGTGCTGCACCGTCAGAGGTGTCTTCTTTCAGGTGAGACATTCAACCGAGGCCCTATCTGCCCTCTCAGGTGGACATAAAAGATCCCATGGCATTATTTTCAAAGAAGAGCAGGGACTTCTCCTTGGTGCCCCAGCCAATATTTATCCCTGAAATGAGCTCATTAATGTTTGTGGGACCCTGCTGTGTGCAAATTGGCTGCTGCATTTCCTACATTACAACAGTTACTACACTTCAAAAGTACTTCAATGGTTGTAAAGCGCTTTGGGACGTCCTAAGATCATTAAAGGCAATATGCAAATACAAGTTCTTGCTTCTTTCTTTCATAAAAAAATATCCTTTTGACATTTTGATGTAAAGGGTCGTCGGGGCACAGTGCATAGAAAAAGTACTAGAGAAATTAATAGGACTAAAAGCCAACAAATTCCCTGGACCTGATGGCTTACATTCTGGGGATGTAAAAGAGCTGGCTGCAGAGATAGTGGATGCATTGATTGTGATCTTCCAAAATTCCCTCGATTCTAGAGTGGTCTCAATCGATTGGAAGGCAGCAAATGTAACACCGCTATTCAAGAAAGGAGGGAGAGAGAAAGCAGGGAATTACAGGCCAATTAACCTGACATCGGTCGTCGGGAAAATGCTGGAATCCATCATTAAGGAACTGGTAACAGGGCACTTAGAAAATCGTAATGTGATTAGGCAGAGTCAGCATGGTTTTATGAAAGGGAAATCATGTTTGACAAATCTATTAGAGTTTTTTGAGGATGTAACTAGCAGTGTAGATAAAGAGGAACCCAGTGGATGTGGTATATTTGGATTTTCAAAAGGCATTCCATAAGGTGCCACATAAAAAGGTTGTTACTTAGGGTAAGGGCTCATGGGGTTGGGGTAATATATTAGCATGGATAGAGGATTGGTTAACGGACAGAAAACAGAGAGTAGGAATAAACGGTTGGCAGTCTATAACTAGTGGGGTGCCATAAGGCGTAAGGACCAGTGCTTGGGCCACAACTATTTACAATCTGTATTAATGACTTAGATGATGGGACCAAGTGTAATGTATCCAAGTTTGCTGACGATGCAAAGCTAGGTGGGAAAATAAGCTGTGAGGAGGACACAAAGAATCTGCAATGGGTTATAGACAGGTTAAGTGAGTGGGCAAGAACGTGGCAGATGGAGTATAATGTGGAGAAATGTGAGGTTATTTACTTTGGTAGGAAGAATAGAGAAACAGAATATTTTTTAAATCATGAGAAACTATTAAATGTTGGTGTTCAGAGAGATTTGGGTGTCCTCGTACAAGAAACACAGAAGATTAACATGCAGGTACAGCAAGCAATTAGGAAGGCAAATGGTATGTTGGCCTTCATTGCAAGGGATTTGGAGTACAAGAGTAAGGAAGCCTTGCTACAATTGTATAGGGCCTTACTTAGTAAGACCACACCTGTAGTACTGTGTATAGTTTTGGTCTCCTTATCTAAAGAAGGATATACTTGCCTTAGAGGCGGTACAACGTAGATTCACTAGATTGATTCCTGGGATGAGAGGGTTGTCCTATGAGGAGAGATTTAATAGAATGGGCCTATACTCGCTGGAGTTTAAAAGAATGAGAGGTGATCTCATTGAAACATATAAGATTCTGAGAGGGCTTGACAGGGTAAATGCCGAGAGGCTGTTTCCCCTGGCTGGAGAATCTAGAACTAGGGGTCATATTCCCAGGATAAGGGGTTAGCCATTTATCATAGAATCATAAAAAGTTACAGCATAGAAGGAGGCCATTCAGCCCATCATGTCCGTGCCAGCCAAAAAAGAGCTATCCAGCTATCCCACTTTCCATCACTTGGTCCTTGGCCCTATAGGTTACGGCACTTCAAGTGCACATCCAAGTACTTTTTAAATGAGTTGAGGGTTTCTGGCTCTACCACCCTTTCAAGCAGTGAGTTCCAGACCCCACCACCCTCAGCTCCCCTCCAATCCTTCTACCAATTACTTTTAAGTCTATGCCCCCTGGTCGCTGACCCCTCCGCTAAGGGAAATAGATCCTCCCTATCCACACTATCTAGTCCCGTTGTAATTTTATACAACTCAATTAAATCTCCCCTCAGCCTCCTTTGTTCCAAAGAAAACAGCCCCAGCCTATCCAATCTTTTCTCATAGATAAAATTCTCCAGTCCTGGCAACATCCTCATAAATCTCCTCTGTACCGTCTCTAGTGCAATCACATCTTTCTTGTAATGTGGTGACCAGAACTGTACACAGTACACTAGCTGTGGCCTAACTGGTATTTTATACAGTTTTAGCATAACCTCCCTGCTCTTATGTTCTATGCCTCAGCTAATAAAGGAAAGTATCCCATATGCCTTTTTAACCACCTTATCTACCCATCCTGCTACCTTCAGGGATCTGTGGACATGCACTTCAAGGTCCCTTTGTTCCTCTACACCTCTCAATATCCTCCCATTTATTGTGTACTCCCTTGCCTTGTTTGCCCTCCCCAAATGCATTACCTCACACTTCTCTGGATTGAATTCCATTTGCCACTTTTCTGCCCACCTGACCAGTCCATTGATATCTTCCTGCAGTCTACAGCTTTCCTCCTCACTATCAACCACACAGCCAAATTTTGTATCATCTGCAAACTTCTTGATCACGCCCCCCACATTCAAGTCCAAATCATTAATATATACCGCAAAAAGCAAGGGACCTAGTAGTGAGCCTTGCAGGACCCCACTGGAAACAGCCTTTCAGTTACAAAAACATCCGTTAACCATTAGTCTTTGCTTTGATTTAAGACTGAGATGAGAAGGAATTTCTTCACTCAGAGAGTTGTGAATCCTTGGAATTCTCTACCCCAGAGGGCTGTGGATGCTCAGTCGAAGAGTATATTCAAGGCTGAGATCGATGGATATTTGGAATCTAGGGGAATCAAGGGATATGGGGATCGGGCGGGAAAGTGGAGTTGAGGTCAAAGATCAGCCATGATCTTACTGAATGAGCAGGCTCAAGGGGCCGTACGGCTAACTCCTGCTCCAGTTTCTTATGTTCTTATGTAGAGGAAAATAAGGTAGGGAGGATTGCATGCCCATAACAGTGCCTGTGTGTTTTCCTTCCATTAATTTAAATGGACAGAAAATCAGGCAAGCTCTATTATGGATGTGTGAACCTCCCCACTCAAATTTCCTCTACATGCTGTGTCCAGATGATCCTTTACACCAATCACAATAGGAAGAAAACGTGCCATTTTTAAAGAAGGTTACATGCAGCCATTATACGGGGGCCCAATCTGATTTCAATTTGACTTTCTAAATTGGGATCGTTTCCGCACCAGAATTTGGAAAATTCTTTCATTTTTATTTATCTTTTTAAGCTCTTTTCACTTCTCTCGCCACATCACACAAGATCAACTCATGTCCAAAAACCACAAGTTAAATAAGAGAGCTCCTCAGGAACTCTACTGGCATATATTTCTTCTTGGTCAGCTGGGTGTCTGACATGTGCAGAAAGCCATCACCCTGTTTAGGACTCTCCAACCATACTCCTGAGAAATCCACATCAGCAGAATTTCCATTTGCCAAATATAAAGTACATCCATGGACGATTCTACACTCCTATACTTCGGGAAGGAATGGTGCTCATAGAGAAATAGGGACAGAAAATCATGAACTGTGTACCTGTGGGTTCCCTGAGTGCTCCTCCCCACTGGGAATGTGGAATCAGCCCTACCCTCTCTTCATAGGGACAAACTCATTTACCTAAACTCAGAAATCTTGGCCACAGGTAGACCAGAGGTAAGGAGTAGAGATATCTAAATGTGCACAGAGTACTGCTGGAATTTAATTTACTAACACCACGCAGTTTAGTGGGAAGAATCCCATCTCTCAGTGACAATCTGCCTAACATGTCCTTTCAATGAGTCTGAAACACTTTGGCTCAGCCATCCAATTAATGAATCTGCCATAGAGGATCAATCTGGTTTCAATCAACAGATGTTATCTTGGAACTAACTCAAGCCCAAAGAGACAACGTAAACTTTATTATACAAAATTTGTGTCAGCTTGGATCAGTTGGTAAAACGTTAAGATCCGGGCCAGATGATTGTGGGTTGGAGCTCATAACCTAGCCTCAAACTCCAGTGCAGTACCGAGAGAATGCTGTACTACCAGAGGTCCTGTTTTTTGGATGAGACCTTAAACTAAGGCCCTGGCTATGTGCCTAGGGCCACAGATGGACATCAAAGATATGATGGTACTGTTTGAATAACAGTAGAGTTCTGGTGTCCTAGCCAACAATCCTCTCTTAAATAATATCAAAAACAGATTAACTGGCCATTCATATCATTGCTGTTTATGGGACATTGTTGGTGCAGAATGACTAATGCTTATTCCTACATAATACGTCACTGCACTTCCAAATCATTATTTGCGCAAAGCATTTTCAGGCATTTCACAATGATAAGATGCTATATAAATGCAAGTAGTATTATAAGAAATGTAGAGATATGCAAAATAGTACATTTTGGGGGGAAAAAATAGTACAAGGACGTATTCCCTAAAGGGATGATTTTCTGAGGCAACACATATTCGGAAAATGACCCCTACCAGGAATAAGGGGTGACAGTTATAAAGAAGAACTCAAAAATTAGGGGGTAGAATTTCTGCGGTGGTTCCCCGACCGCACGTCATAATTTTGGCGGAACATCAGCAAAAACTCTGGTAAATGCTGTTTCCCCAGTTTCTCTCGGGTTTCCGCCGATCTTATTATTTGCCCCAATATGCACCAGGTGGAGGCAAAGGCAATAAACCACTGTTTATGACATAATCTCAATCCCTCAAATGTGTTACTGCATGTCTCAATCTCGGATTTATGCTAAACTCTCTTAATTTATGTCTTGCAACTATATTTAAAAAGCGACTCAATTCTTTTCAAAATTCTAGCTATGTATTGTATGGTCACATTGCCCTGTGATTAATGTCCTTGGACTTTTACGAGAATTCTCAGCAGCAACTCACAGCCCACCAGTTCAGGCAAACAGTTGTATCAACTCAGGCTCTTTTAACACTGAAGAGTAACAACATTAAAAGTAAACTATCGGCTGTAAAACATGGCCTTGAATATCCAGACTCCCCGAGCGCAGAAAGGACCAAAAGATAACAGTGAATGGCAGATGAGAGGGTTGGACTAACCGGAACCAATATGGACCGACAGAGAGTGGGATGCCAAATGACATATGTTAATGAGATAATTATGGATGAGGAAATCCATTCTGTCCATTTCAACTGATCAATTTAAGAAAGTCCCCAGTTCTCCCCATTATAGCATCCAAATGCCTTTAAATGACTCGTGGGTTTTCGCCTCCAATATCCCACCCAAAAAAAATCCATTCCAAGAGTCAATAATTTGTTGCATGATGTCCTAAATTGACCTTCCAACAGTTTGAACCCATGCCCCATTGTTCAAATCCTATGGCATATCCTGGAGTAGGGCTCCAGGTGTATCTTTTTCTAAACCATTTAATATCGTATACATCTCCTCAGTCACCTTCTTCCAAGACTGAAGGGCTGAAGTTTCTCCATTTCCTCTTCATACTCTGACACTAGCCACAAGTCTCATGGCCGGGAAGCAAAAGCTTGGTTCCATCTTATTCTAATTGGGAGTCAGAATTCAGCTTCCCCTTTCCTCAAAGTTACCCCATATGTTTTTTTAAGTTTAATTGTTTGCTGTATTTAATTTGCTGCTGATTCATTTGGTTAATTTTGCTTCGTACTCAAATATAATTGAAATTCACTGTACGTACCGGGATCCTTGAGTAAGTCATCATCATGATGGTATCTTCAGACTCCTCCCGGGCCCTCATCTCCTGTCGGCTTCGCTTATTCCGATTTTTCTGCTCAGACAAGTCGGAGTCGTCCTGGGTTAGACGCGAGATAAACTCGATGGGCCAAGTCCCAGACAGTTCCTCCAAGCGGCTCTCTAAAGCTTCCACCTGGGATCTCAGCTTGTTGGATTGAAAGAAGAGGAAAACCAAAGTGGCGCAGTTTAATAGTGTGATCAGGAAGACCCCCAAGAGGAAAACCCTTCCTTTCACTGAGCTGGACTGCCCCGTCTGGAAAGTCATCTTTAGACCTCCTCTGAGAGCAAAAATAAAGAGATCAGATTCCGAGACAGTTCAATTCCAGGTTGCCGTCAGACTGAAAAAGAAACGGAAGAAAAATAGAAACTGTACGAGTTCCAGAGCTGACGATGTCCCATAATATTCAAGCCCAGTCCCCCTGATCACAGAATGTTTGGCTTTGATTGGCACCTGATTTATATGCAGTTGCGCCCTTTTTGCTCCGTGTCAGTGGCTGGAGGCTGCTTTTGAGATTAATCACATTCACTTCATTCATGTCCGATGTGGAAGAGTTACAGGCTCTGCATTCAGTGATAAGTCATGCTTGCATCCTAAGTCTACAGGACAGCCTCATTCAGATTGTGCAATGTGCCCTTTAATGCCACAGTCACATACTGCAGTTCCCCAATTTCCCAAGCAGGGGAACTAAGGATTTTTTTACCTGAAGTAAAGCAATTACATGTAAACATGATAAAACAAGTCCCTGATAATCTCCTGTATCCCTGATAATATCCCACTGTATTCCTGATAATGTCCTGCAGTAATCCTGATAATATTCTGTACCCCCTGATAATATCCTTCTATATCCCTGGTAATGGCCTGTTGTATTCCTGATAATATCCCTCTGTTACTCTGATACTATCCACTGTATCTCTCATAATATCCTGTTGCATCCTTGAAAATATCTTGCTATAACTCTGATAATATCCTGTTGTACTGATAATGACCTGCAGTAACACCCTGCTGGTATCCTGCTCTGTCCCTGATACTGTCCTGCTGTATCTCTGATAATGTTGTGCTGTAGCTCTGATAATCAAGGGTAGCTCAAGAGGTTTGGGGGGCTTCTGCAAAAGCTGCTTGTGGGCCTCCTGCTCACCCTCTCCCATACAGCAGTAGTCAAACTGAAGGAGTGCACTATTATTCGAGAGTGGCTGGACAAATTCAGTCACTTGTAAAATCGTGCAATCTGTTTGATGCATTTTTGCTGTTCTATTCATTGATCTATTTGTTTTTTGTTCTGGTGCACTAAAGGCAGGGGTTCCCAGTTATATTCAGGCATGGATAACAACTTTATTTGCTGATCTTATTGAGGTTGGGATAGGACACTACCTGAATCCTATTGTTTATGGGGACAATAGAAATATCTCTTTTTATCCTCTCTTTGACTGCGTGTTTATTTTCCAACCTCCCTTGGGATGAAATTTCTGTTTTTGTGAAATTTAGCAAAATAAAACCAAGAGTATAAAGCAATGCTTTCTCCCAAAAAGGCAAGATATTTCAGCCCCCTTTCCTGTGTCTGTTACTGTCCGCCTTTCTCAGTGGGGTTTATTTTAACCTGTTTTGCCTGGCTTTAATGGGTGTGGTAATGACCTTGGTAGCCTTACCCTGATAGCAGCCATGCCATTTTGAAAAGGGGCCTACCACTGGTTGCTCAAAGACCTGCTGTACAAGGCAATAAGCCTATTTTAATATGGAAAATGGGAGGAGCCCTTATCGCCATTTTAGATTGGAAATGGTCAGAGCATGCGATAGATTTGAAGAGGCCCATCCAAGGTAAGCTTCATATCATTTTGTGGACCACTGCCTCCCCAGGAGCTACCCTCCGTGATTGCAAACCACCCCGTGCTCCCTCCCCACACTTACCTTGATGGCAGCCGAGGGGGCCCGATATTGACCAGGCTTAATGCGGCATGCTGCATCAGGATGCTCATTTGACGTCCCTCAGCTGGCTGGCCTGATGTAAATGAGGCCCCCATCTCAAAATCGAGGCCTCCTCTTTGGCAAGAGTACAGGCAATAAGCCGTTCCGCCAGTTGGTAGCCCAAAAGTCAAAATGGACCCCAGGGTGTTACTCTGTCTCTGTGTGGTAGAATTTCCAACTGGCAAGATCACCCTCAAGATTGAGGTGTGCAGGGACAGATCTTGACCCTGCTGGAAGTCCTACTTGCAATTTTCCATTCGGGGTTTATGCCGATATAATTTGCTGTACAACATTGTCTGCGAGAGCTTCATTTCACATGCATCCTGCCTTCAAATCAGGAGCTTTTGACGCAGCAAAGTATTTCTCCACCTTCCATCCATTCACACCAGGTGTTATAGATAAGTTGAACATGGAAGGCAATGGTAAAGAACCACAGATTTTTTTAACCTTTTCTTTCGTAGAATTTTTACATTTTTCGATCAGAATATGGAGCCAATGTTTATGTCACTAGAAAAGTAGGAAAAAAGTACTTACAAGAGTTCATTCGCACAGACTGTCGTTAAGGAAGAGGAGATCTATGAATGGGTCCTCAAATACCAATTTTAATTTCACCGCTGTGAGCACCTAGACATCTAACTCAAAGCAACAGAGTCCAGTGTCATTTGGCCATGTGAAATGAATATCTAGACTGGAGGTCTTTTGAAAGCATCCTAATTACAATATTTGATGCTCGAATTGGTACAAGATGAAATAAGTCACTTACTTGCACCCAAATTACACAGTCCAATTCTGTTCATGCCACTCATGAACCACATAGGTTGCCAATTCATCAATGCCCAGCTGGTCAATGTTCATATATTTGCATTTCATGGTGTAATTTTAGAACCTTAATACAATCTGTATAATTTGCTGTTCCACATTCTCTGCGAGAGGTTCATTTCACATGCCTTCAATTCAGGAGCTTTTGGAGCAACAAACTATTTCCCAACCCATGTGTAAGCAACCCAAGAAATGATATGTAAATAAATCTTAAGCCTTTATATAAAGGTAGAAAATTATAGAAATACTGCTTGTTAATCAAAGAAGCACTTCTTTGAAGCAGCCAATTCTAGTTCTTTAAATAGTAAGTTATTTTTATTTAAATATGAACAATCATCTTTAATAAAATTGCCCATAATAATACATGAATGAAGTCTGCACGTTATGTTCAGAGAAGTAACCTTTGTAAAAGTTTTATGAGGAGTCAAGCTTAGCCTTTAGCTTGCAGAAAACTTGAAAACCTGGAAACCTATTTGAGTTCACAGTAGAAATCTATATGGAGCAGGCTAAAGGTTAAGACTATAATTGGTAGTTATTATGTGTAGACACAATATTATGTGCAGATAGTGATTTCTCATTGTAGAATTCACCAGACTAAACTGTGAAAAAAACAGAAATACAAATGGATAGTGACGGGTACAGATATACACTGAACTTTGTTCTTAAAGATAAAGGGAACAGTTCTGTTCAACTGTTAGAAAATCAAAGAGCTTTGATGATGCATAAGGTTGAGAGTCCAAGGCAAAGTAACAGTATGTTTTAAATGAATGATGAAACATTTAGTTGGTATTTGAAACTCCTCCGAGGGTCATTCAGATTGTAATGGGTAGGGTTCAATGGAGGATTGCATCCAAATACAGGATGAACCAATTTCTGGAGAAAAAAAACAAATTAGCATCCTTGAGGTGAGCAGAGATATTACTGCAATGATCTTCCATAGGATCAGTTGCTAAAAGGGATGTCACATCAGCTAGTGGGTTTTGAGGCTGCCCCAATGATACCAGTCACTGTACTCAAAGGAGGGCTGATTGGTCACATCCTTGAGCTGAGGAGGAAAGGGTGGTAGATACAGGTAGTCCACAGAATGATGAGAGAAAGAGACAACGTACTTGGCTAGAAGTGCTCAACCAACTAGCATAGCGTGAAATAAGAAATGTAATGTCCTTATGAACCTCAATGAAATACTTAAAAGCAAAAAATATTGCTGTAGATAAATAAACCATGAGGTCCTGACTGCTGATAAAGCAGGCTGCTCAGTATTCACAGCAATGACTACTGTCATTTTACAATATATCACACTACGAACAATTTCAACACAGATCTTCCTTGGATAAGACTTACTATCACTGTAATTACTATATAGGCTACTCTGCAAGCACCCAGGATATTCTCCCTCAATGGTGATTTAAGACTTGCAATTAAGACATTTCTAATGATGCTGGCCTATTAAGCCCTTTGTTGACTTCCTTTATTACAGCCCTGATTTTGGACTGGTCTGAAGCCATGGATGAAATGACTGTATATGCATTTTTTAATCAATAAGAATTGTTTAAATTGTATCTGTTTCGTTTACTCCATTCACGTAATCAGCAACCAACATAATCTTTTATTGACATCTCAAGGATGCTAATCTGTTTTTTCTTTAGAAATTCCTATGTTCCTAAATTAGTTCATTCTGGCCCTGTATTTAGATGCAATCCTCCACTGAACCCTACCCATTAGCAATCTGATTGAGCCTCAGAGGAGATTCAGATACCCATGAAATGTTTCATCATTCATTTAAAATATTGACAGCTCATATAATAGAACATTTAGAAGGGAAGCTAATAGTTTTCTCAATAACTAATAAGGTGTAGTGTTTTGCAATACAGTGCAAAAATATAACAACAGTATTACGAGATATCTTTTTTTTAATTCATTCATGGTATGTGGGCATTGCTGGCAAGGCCAGCATTTATTGCCCATCCCTAATTGCCCTTGAGAAGGTGGTGATGAGCCGCCTTCTTGAACCGCTGCAGTTCGTGTGGTGATGGTTTTTTCACAGTGCTGTTAGTTAGGGCGTTCCAGGATTTTGACCCTGCGATGATGAAGGAACGGCGATATATTTCCAAGTCGGGATGGTGTGTGATTTGGAGAGGAACATGCAGGTGATGGTGTTCCCATGCACCTTCTGCCCTTGTCCTTCTATGTGATAGAGGTCGCAGATTTGGGAGATGCTGTCAAAGAAACCTTGGTGAGTTGTTTCAGTGCATCTTGTAGATGGTACACACTGCAACCACAATGCGCCGGTGGTGGAGGGAGTGAACGTTTAAGGTGGTGGATGGGGTCCAATCAAGCGGGCTGCTTTGTCCTGGATGGTGTTGAGCTTCTTGAGTGTTGTTGGAGCTGCTCTCATCCAGGCAAATGCAGTGTATTCCATCACACTCCTGACTTGTGCCTTGTAGATGGTGGAAAGGCTTTGGGGAGTCAGGGGGTGAGTCACTCACCGCAGAATACCTAGTCTCTGACCTGCTCTTGTAGCTACGGTATTTATGTGGCTGGTCCAGTTAAGTTTCTGGACAATAGTGACCCCCAGGATGTTGATGGTGTGGGATTGGTGATGGGTAATGCCGTTGAATGTCAAGGGGAGGTGGTTAGACTCTCTCTTGTTGGAGATGGTCATTGCCTGGCACTTGTCTGGCGCAAATGTTACTTGCCACTTATCAGCCCAAGCATGGATGTTGTTCAGGTCTTGCTGCATGTGGGCACGGACTGCTTCATTATCTGATGGGTTTGGAATGGAACTGAACACTGTGCAGTCATCAGCGAACATCCCCACTTCTGACCTTATGATGGAGGGAAGATCATTGATGAAGCAGCTGAAGATGGTTGGGTCTAGGACACTGCCCTGAGGAACGCCTGCAGCGATGTCATAGGGCTGAGATGATTGGCCTCCAACAACCACTACCATCTTCCTTTGTGCTAGGTATGACTCCAGCCACTGGAGAGTTTTCCCCCTGATTCCCATTGACTTCAATTTTACTAGGGCTCCTTGATGCCACACTCGGTCAAATGCTGCCTTGATATCAAGGGCAGTCACTCTCACCTCACCTCTGGAATCTACTTTGAAAAGATGTAAAGCAAATAGTTTACTATTGGGACTGGGTGATTTGGAAATTGTTTTCATATAATCAGACTTTCATGCAAATCCACTCTATACCCCCACCACCATCCCCCACCCAACCCCCACCCGCCCCGTCCACTGTGATGCTGAGCAGCAGCTGAGTAATCAATGCAATGATGTCAAGAACCACAACAACCAAACTAACACAAGGTGACGTAAATTTAATCCGCCTCACTGAAGGGGACATAAATGGCTGAGCCAATTCTATTCTAATTAACTAGATATGTCTGTGTATGGATGACTGTATCAAGTCAAATACAAAAAAACACAAATTATAAGAAACAGATGGTAAATTAATGGATGAAATAATTATAGCAACAGTCCTTTCTTCTTCCTGCAACAAAATATTGTGAAGTATTAAACTGGTTCAATTGTCCAAGAGCAATTCCAGTGATATTTGAGTCACTTGTGGTAAACATGAAGTAACTTAAATAAGTAAACACTAAGGTAGTATTTCATAACTGCAGCTGTTTGTAAAAAAAAAGCTCCAGCCATCGGATTCTGCTAGTGGGAGCTGCCTTTGATACTTTAATTTGTGCACTTGTTTGTTTTATGTATCATGGCCAAGTTAAACAGAATTTCACATTTTTCATCTTTGAAAGGCGGAGTTTTTAAGTGGCGTGTACAAGGCTGAATGTTTGGTATTTAGGCTCACAAAAAGAACTGATAATGTAGATAGTAGTGTGTTGGGGACATACATTCATTAGTACTGCATAGTAGGGTTTTAAACTAATGCACATATTTGATAGCACTTTTACAGAGATACAGAGTTTAAAAAATGGAAACAATAGGTTGGCTTGCATGTTTTGGAAATGTAAATTACTTTAAAAATGTGCTGACACAAGATCCTTATTCACATTCTGTGCACAGCCTCTTCTCACAGATCAAAAAGGGCATTTCCAAATGGCTGACACCCTTATATAGTATCTTACTAATAATGCACAAAATTTAAAGATACCAATGGATTTCCTGTTGTGTTCCTCATAGAAAATCAGGACAAAGAGAATTTCCTCAGTGTGCATTAGTGATGCTGCAGATATAGATATGGGGATTTGTAGCTTCTAGAGTTTACAAAGCTCCAACTACTGGGAGAATTCTGCAGCTGCAGGCATGATGTGTCTCGGGTAGCTTTGTAATGGGAAAAGCCTCAGAGGCATGATGGAATGGCAATGCCCAAATAAAGAGTATATGGCATACATAGCAAATTTAATATCTAATTAAATATCAAGACAGTCAACCTTGTATGGGATAATCTGGAGTATAGGTTACCAGAATCTTAGAAATTACATTTAATATTTTTAGTCCTAAAACCATTCCAATTTTAAGAACTGTTCAACCATGTCAGTTGAAGATGGATAGTGACTTAAAGATCAACTCACTTATAGTGCTCAGTGTGCTTGAAAGTAACACCTTAAACTATTATCAAATAGGTTGATCTTTTGCTTGTATTGCTTGTTCTCTGAATCCTTGGTGTAATTATACTGATGCCTGGTGAAATTTGAGTCTAATATCTCATGCGCTTCTTTCACTTCGGGATTCCATTGAGTGACAGTGAAGCTGATTAATTTAATTACAAACTGAGACCTTTGGAGGTCAGAATGGTTTTGAGAGATGAACTGGACTTCTTGTGTCTTCAGGGTTCAGATCAATGAAAATATTGTACAGATGGCAGTAAGGAGCATTAGTAGGGAAGCTATTCGCGTAATAACAAACCTCTCTAGCATAATATTTGTGGTTGGAGAGGGGAAATGTCTTTCAGTATCTAGACAATATCTGTGAAGTGACTGCTTGGCATTCGGACTCAAAAAACAACTGATAATGTAAACAGCAAAGTGATTAAGCAGTGTATTAGTGTCAGACAGTTAACAAAAGAGTTTCATTCATCACTATTGCAGAGTAGGTTTTTAGGCGGATTGCTGAATATGGTTGTGAACACTTTTACAGCTACAGAGTTAACAACTTAAACCAATATGCTGGCTTCAAAGATTTGCCAATGCAAATTGAAATTAGGTAGCTGTTGGAAGAAATTCTTCAACCCCCCCCCCCCCCCCAATTTTCTCTGCTCCTTTCCTGAAGATGTTGATTCACACAGGGGTGCACTTCCATGGCTGGTCACTGCTTCTCTAGTGTCTTGCTCCATTGGCCTTTCTTCATGTGTGAGCATCAGTGGTGACTGTTTGTGGGCTATCCCATTGTAGAGGGCATGACTGCTGAGTCCAGACCTTTTCTTATGCGACATCTCCTCCCCCCCTCCCCACTTCAATTTCTCTCCAACTCTTGTGAAGGTGCTGATTTATGCTCTTACACTATTGTATGACTAGTTATTTTGCAATAAAAGTAAAGTCCTGATCATAGCAAGAGGTCGGTGATGTTGAGCCCAAGAGACTATCTAGTGCATATCTGAAATTTGTAACAGTAGTTAATATGAAAGGAATACACCATGGGTTGTGTCTCAAAAAATGTTATTCAAGAACAAAAATAATTGACCTGAACCAAAGATCTTCACATATGATACTCATGTGATCCACTCCCTCCACCATTGGCATATCATGGCTGCAGTGTGTACTATCTACAAGATGCACTGCAACCACTTGCCAAGGCTTCTTCGACAGCACCTCCCAATCCTCTACCACCTAGAAGGGCAAGGGCAGCAGACGCATGGGAACACCACCACTTCAAAGTTCCCTTCCAAGTCACACACCATCCTGACTTAAACATATATCGTTGTTCCTTTATCATCACTGGGTCAAAATCCTGGAACACCCTACCTAACAGCACTGTGGGAACACCTTCACCATAGGGACTGCAGCGGTTCAAGAAGGCGGCTCACCACCACCTTCTCATGGGCAACTAGGGATGGGCAATAAATGCTATCTTTGCTAGCGACGCCCATATCTCAAGAATGATTTTTTTTAAAACTCAGGGGCCGAATTTACTCAGCGATTCTGCTGGACTCCCTCTGTAATTCAAGAGGGAGTATGGCACAATGGCTCAGAAAATAGCTGGGAGCCTTTCCCCGTCTTTTACAAAGCCAATGGCATTGTGAAGGTGGGGCCCGGGAAGGAACTCCTTACACTGGGAGTCCCTGCTTATTCGGCACATATGGGACCCAGCATATATTTGAACGATGGTACCCCCAGTGAGATGAGGCATAGATTCCTCCAGAAGGGTATAAGTGGGACTCACTGGGACAGACCCCAGAAGATAAGATTTTCTTTTAAATTCTAGTATCGGCACCTTTTTAAGGTAAACAAAGAGAGCTGTGATTCTTCAACTTCGACCTGCCGGAAAGCTTCATTTTAAAAGTGCTCATATGGTTCATTAGACCACCTGGACACTTTATAAATTTAGCTTTCAATATTATTATGTAATAATATATTATATTATAATAAAACTATAAGGGGTTATATTGGAGTAAATAAGGAGAAACTGTTTCCATTGGCGGGAGGGTCAGTACCAAAAGGACACAGATTTAAGATAATTGGCAAAAGAACCAGAGGGGAGATTAGGAGAATTTTTTTAACACATATTTTATGATCTGGAATGCACTGCCTAAAGACATAGAGTTACATAGATTATACAGCACGGAAACAGGCCATTTGGCCCTACTGGTCTATGCTGGTGTTTATGCTCCACACGAGCCTCCTCCCATCCCTCTTCATCTAACACTGTTAGCATACCCTTCAATTTGTTTCTCCCTCATGTGCTTATCTAGCTTCCCCTTAAATGCATGTAAGGGTGGTGGAAGCAGATTCAATAGTAACTTTCAAAAGGGAATTGGATATATACTTGAAAAGGAAAAATTTGCAGGCAGGGGATGGGATTAATTGGATAGATCTTTCAAAGAGCTGACACAGGCACGATGGGCTGAATGGTCTCCTTCTGTGCTGCATGATATGATTAGATGGTTGGCATTACCATTTATGCTCTCCTGGACCAAAAATTAGCATCCAAACATACATGCACAGAGCCCCTTATCGCTAAATTCAATTTGAGGCAGAACTGGTATCACACTGATATCTGCAGTATAACGCAGCCTTTTAAACCAGATAGGATTATATAGCTGGATATAGAAATCAGGTAAGTCAACATTTTTATATAGTTAGTAACATTTGTAAAAAAATCTTTGACTCGTAATTCTTACAACACTCTGTTATGGACATTTCATTGTCAATTGTTACTTAATTTTGAATACATATTAAACAGGCCGCAGCCCACACAGGCCAGAATCCTTTCACATGTACTGCCCTGAAGTCCAAAAGCTGCTTTGTGTTTTCTACTAAAATAAGTGAAAGTGCCAGTTATTCAGAAACCTTTAATAATCAGCTTCGAATAAACCTTTGGTTTTGGGTTTTTGCAAAATTCAAGTGAAGTGCAGAATTAATGTCCCTTTTGAGTTTGGACCCGTGGGTTTCTATTAAACAAGACAATCAAATCATAGCAATAGCTGACAGGGTTGGCAGTGCCTTACATTAAAAAAACGTAAATTAATATTCTCGATAGATATTTGGTAAAAGTATAATTTTGTAGAAACATTGAGAGCAGATATGTCTTCCTGTTAGCTCTCCTGAACATATTTGTAGAAAATATTTCATTGCATATGATGATTTTTGATTTAGGACAGGAATTTATGGGAAATAAATTATATTGTGTATTTTAAAGAACTGAATGGGGAGAGATTTCCTTTGCTCACTACATGTTAATTTGTAAATGTAATGGGAAGAATTTCTCTGATTACTCTTTCTAGCAACATTGTAAATGTATTTTGGTGCAGTCAGAATGTATCACTGTTCAGGTAACTAAAATAATACTTTTATTGTAGAGAAAGGATGGCTATCACAAATTTAACATGCAAAATATTACTCTTCCAGCATCATTCTGGGGTAAAGACAACCCTAAACTCTTTTTGCACCACACATAGCCTTCTTTAACCTTCTTCCTCCATCCCCTCCTCTCTCATCTCTAATGCTAAATATAGGAAACTCCCTAGTCCCCAAAATTGAGGCCATCCCTTTGGCTGCCTCATCTTTGTCATCCTCTCCCATCTCTGATTCTCCAGATCACCTCCTACACCAGCCAAATCCCACAACATGCCATAACTTCTCCACCTCTCCCACCCTGCTCTCATTAGACTTATCTACTCAATGAAACCCATCTCCTGCTATCTCCACCCCCTCCTGATCCAGCTCCTGACCACTCACCTATCTCTGCTTGACCCAGTGCCTGCTGCCATTGTAAACAACTCCCTTTTCACAGGCATTGTTCGTCCACTTCAAAACTATTGTTATCATCCTCTTCCTTAAAAGGCCCACCCTCAACCCCATGTCCTCTCCAACTATGAACATAGTTTTACCTCTCTTTCCTCTCCAAGGTCCTTGAACATATTATCATCACCAAGTTCCATTCTAACCTCACATACCACTTCCTGTTTGAATTCCTTCAGCCTGGTTTCTGTCTAATCCATAGCATCAAACTGCCTTGGTCAAACTGACCAACAATGATTGAATGAAACAGTGACTGAAACCACAATGTGTTATCTCTTTTTGTCCATCTCAACCCTTCTGCAGCCATTGTTGAGGTCAACTTCACTGTGTCTACTCCATGGGCCCCTCATGATTCCATCACATCTGTCCAACATAGTCAGCACATTTTCTGCAAGGCCATCTCTCCCATGGCAGCATGATCACCAGTATGCAGTCCCATCCTTGGCCACCCTCCTATTCCTTCTCTATGTGCTGCCCCTCAGTGACATTATTCATATTCATGGGGTCAGCTTCTATATGTGCATCCATCTTTACCTTTCCATTACCATCCTTGACTCCACAACTGTTATTGTCCTTCCAACTGCTTGACCTACATTAACTCATGGATAAACCAAAACTTTCTCCGCTAAACATCAGCAAAAACAAAGCCAACCCATTTGGCTCACTCCAAGATAACCCCCAGTTCTACCCCATCCTTGGCTGCTCACTCGGGCTGAACCCTATGGTACACATTTTCAATGTCCTGTTTGACTGTGAGCTGAGCTTCAACTCTATTTTCTATCAATCACTAAAACCATCTATTTCCACCTCCTGCCTTTGTTGCTACCTCATCCCATTATTGTCCACATCTTTGTCACTTTCTCCAATGATTTCCTTGTGAGCCTCCTGACTTCCACCATACACAAACTCCAACCTCCAAAGAGCTGGCACTCACAACTTATCCCATACTAAATTCCATTCACCCATCATTTCTGCTCCTGCCAATCTATAAGCCCCCCACTAGTTTCCACCAGGCGGGGGCAGTTAAAATCAGGGCCGGTGTATTAGTTTCATTGATGCAAACAGATGCACAACCAATCACACTTGGAACAAGTCGTTGCTTTCCTGCCGTCGCAGTTTGCTTGTTTTCAGGGCCTTGCAGTAGCTTCTGGGTCTGTCCGACAATCAAACTCCAAGTGGTAATCAAAAGAAAACAAATCTGCAAATGCTGGAAATCTGGAATAAAAATAAGAGTATAAGTCTGAGGCCACTGTGCTGAAGCTCTATAGTCAGGCCAAATGTTGAATATTACATTCAGTTCTGGTCACTGAGGCACAAGGGATAATTCAAGCCTTGGAAGCAGTGCAAAGGAGGGCAATGAGGCTAGTTCCTAATGTCAGAGGACTGAGTTATAAGGTAAAGTTAAAAAAAACGTGTACTCTTCAGCCCTGTAAAGGAGGCAAATGAGAGGAATCTTACAGCGCCATATAAAATGCTAAGTGGAATAGAAAAGAGCATTATTTCAAACTAAACTGCAGCTGCAGGTCAAAGAGGTGGGTGGGGGGGTGGGGGGGAGTAGGTACAAGATAGTAAAAGGCAAGTTCAGGGCTAATATCAAGAAGCTCTTCTTCATGCAAAGAGTGGCAAATGTCTGGAGTGGTATTGTAGGCAAAAACCCTGGAGTCATTCTGGAGAAAGTTTGATGCTGTGATGAGAGGACTGTAAGTTTCTATGGAGGGATGAGCTAGATGGATTGAGTAATTTTCCTCAGCTGTAACTATTTTTGTAACCTTTATAAAAGGGATTTTTAAAACCTCGATATGGACATAATAGGTAACCACAAGCACAGAACTACGCAGGGCTCTCAAGATGCCTTCGTTTTAAGGCAATCACCTGTGTCACACTTATTCAACACCTATGCACTAATTGCAGACAAAAGCAGAGCAGGGTACAACAAAGCTCATGATATAACTGGAATTATTATCAAATATACCACTGGGATCTTCAAGAAGCACTTTGCATATCTGGACAGATTTGGAGACAGCCTTATGCTGGTTCTTGGCTCACCCTCTAGGGTTTCCAGAATTATTGTGCTCGAAATTCGGAAGCGTCCAAATGGTGGGGTTTGAGGAGGCCCGGATATTGGGCTTTGGACCTCATTCACATAGAGATGATGCTGTGGGAGGTGGAAGTTCTGGAAGTTCGGGCCGGGCCCGCAGGTAAGCGCATGGTGGCCGGTGGTGATCGCGGGCCTCAGAGGTGGGAGTGATCGGTGGCCATGGCGGGGGAGAGGGGGAGTGATCAGGGGTGGAGGGAGGGGCTGGGGGGCGAGAGATCCACGAGCCTGGAGTTCGGGGAGCAGGGGAGATCAGAGGCTGGGGCCAGGGCCTGGAGGTCGGGGGTCAGGATCTCGGGGCTGGGAGGGCCGGGAAAGGCAACGATCAAGATGGTGCTTTACAGGTAAGTAACTTACCATTTTTGCAGATGATCTTCAGGGTTGGTTTTCCTGAGTGCAGCCCACGATGGCACTGGCTGCCTCAGGGCAAACCAATGTTGCAGCGGGCACCTGAAGCAGGCATTAGGTCCCTAATTTACTTATGCAAACAGCCTAATGCCTGTTTTGGCAAGATTAAAGGACGCCTCTTCTTTAACCTCACCCAATATGGCGGGCTGCACACTTCTAGTTGGTGCAAACTCCATCACCACCCTGAAAAGAAGTGTCAGAATGCAATTCAATTAAATAGTGAGAAAATATTACCAGAGAAGAAAGGGAAAGAAAGAGGTTTTGCGGTAACACGGTTATAAAAAGTTAAAGGAGAAAACCAGGAAAAATGATACGGGCCAACAGTTGCAATGCCTGTAACAGGTGTAATGCCTGTTTCATATGGGTGGTACTAACATACTGGACGCGCAATGTGTGAACACAGTAATTTAGTGCGCTAGCCCCTTAGGTGTTAATCAACAAACCTGATGCACAGTTTAGCCACAAAGGGCATGTTACCCTTAACGCTTGCACAGGAATTTCAGGCCAGGCAGAAACCGAACAGGAATCATACAACATTAAAGACTCCTGACATTGCTGGCCGGTATTGTTCAGTAAATGCTTTACGACAAGAGCAGCTGCTGGGCTTTAATGTCCAGTATTGTTGCGCAGAACGTTTCAAAAATATATTGTGTTTTTTTCTGATCTATCATAAGGAAATTAAGGTATGTTCTTGCTGTGTCAGCCTCTTCTTCATCAATATTCTGTACCCTACCCAAGTATAGTGATGAGGATGAGGAAGACCAAGATAACACATCTTGGTCTCCCATAGTAATGTAAAACCATGGATTTGTGTGACCTGCTATGGCTTAACTGTACAGGAAGCAAGTCTTTTACTTTATACGTTTGCTTCACAACAGCTTCAGGAAACATATATAAGTGAACGGATGGCAATTCTGTACAGGATTACATGTACCTTTTGCAAAGCTCCAATAATCACTGACATATCTTCATATATCTATTAGAGTGCGGAGCAGAAAAACTGAGCAAGTATGAGTGAGATCCAAGTGCTCCTTTAAAGTGAGCAGTGAGTACACACATGATATCCTTTCAATACAAGAGCCCTAATCTAATGTTCAAGATCATTATCTAAAGAGAAGAAAACAAATGTTTCTTGAATATTGAATTATGGTACCATATGGTGCAAATAGGTTTCATTCAATTTGTGTTTGATCCTATCTGTGCAGATGTTTTAAATCTTCCTAAACCTATTTTTCTGCAGATTAATGAAACTTATGGTTCAGTTTTTCAACATAACCAAATTTATAAAAGTTTTGTATCTGGTATGTGTTGCTCATGCCAACATTGTCCACCACATTAAACATCATGATTGCCTCAAATTTCTCAAGGAACAATCAAAAACACTTTGAGTACATCTCTCATAAATATGTTTCCAAAACCTTTCAATGGTCATACTGCTTTCTCACACACTCCTTGCTTATAAAATGGCATATACTCTGATTGACTGTGAGCAATGCCACAGCAGATTCACTACTATATTATAGAAAACTGCAAAAGATTAAAGGCTCTGAATTTATTCCTTTCTTAAGACAGATAGCTAAGATTATGTCATATCATACTTCTTATATCAAAGCTAACTTTGAGGATCACCTCCTTACATCTAACCTAGTTCTGCCTTTGCATAACTTGAGATTATAACCCCTGGTCCTCCCTAACCTATTTAGTTAAAACAAACTGTCTATACGAACACAATCTAGTCCCTTCATCATCTTATAAACCTCGAACAAATCACACCAAAGTCTATGCTTTTCTAAAGTGTGGAGACCCAGCTCTTTGAGCGTATCTTGGTAACTAACATGTTTTAAACTGGGAATTAATCTTGTGGCCCTCCAACTGCATCTTTTCCAAACCCTCAATATCACCCACCATGTAGGGAGACCAAAACTAGACACAGTATTCTAACTGAGGCCTAACCAAGGTCTTGTAAAAGGACAAAATAGTATGCTTTGTTTTATAGTGTATTGTCTTGTAAGTACACCCTAGCACTGTATTTGCCCTAGCTATTGCTTCATAATAGTAGCACTAGTCTATGCATTAGAATGCCCAGATCTCATTCTTTCTTCACTGACTTTAGTTCCTTTACTCTGCAGGGTGTAGTATGTTCAACATGCATCCTGCCCACAATAATAACACTTCACTTTTTTAAGTTAAACATCATTTGCCAGTCACGGGTCCAATTCCCCAGCACATCTAGATCAGCTTGTAGTAGTCTAGCATCGTCTACAGTCCTTACTCGCGCACATATCTTAGTATCGTCTGCAAACTTGCAGATCATTCCCCCAACACCTACATCTAGATTATTAATGAAAATGATAAATAGCAACGGTCCCAACACCGATCTCTGCAGGACACTGTTGGTGACCGGTCTCCAATCACATCCAAATCCATCCACAACTACTTTCTGCCTACGGCTTTCAGCCAGTTCTCAATCCAGAGCAGTAGATTGCCACTAATATCCGAGGCTTCAATCTTGTAGAGATGCCGTTTACGTAGCACCTTTTGAAAGTCTAGGGAGACAATGTCTACCGGGTTTCCCTCATCCACTGTCTTTGTGATTTCGTCAAAAAATACAATCAAATTTGTAAGACAGGACCTCCTTTTTATGAATTCATGTTGGGCGTCTCTGATATGTCCTTCTTTGTCTGAGCCCCACTCAGACTTATGAGAACATAATCTAAAATATACCTCCCCCAATGTCTTTGTGGCAAATGCACCATCCATGTAGTACAAAGCTATACTGAGCCCACAGGCTTCAGACTTGATCTCCAGTATGTGCCGACTTAGCCTTGGCAAAAAGCTGCAATGGGCCTCAGTGCCCTGGGAAAAAGGTATTCCAGATTTCCTGCTTCTAATTGCTGTCCAGTGAGTCCCACATGTGTGGGTGTCAGCTGATAACAGGATGAACCTTGGTTGTGATTCCCCTCACGGTAAATTACCCTGCCAACACTCAATGGCTGCGCTCACATCTGAAGAATTGTCATTTGGGTGAGGGACAGGAGGGCCACCAGCTTCCATGGAACCAAATCCATCACGTGTCATCACCTTGAGGAAAGAAGGAGAGAAAATTGGAATATAAGTATTTTTACAAACAACTAGCAGATCTCCTGTGGCAGTGCTCATTGTAAGTCAAAGGTTACACTACTGCAACAGGGGTGAGGGTAGGGGAGAAGGGTGCATCTGACAACTCCTTGAATATAGTTAGAGACATCATTTATTCCTGTCAAAGTTACCTCAGATAATATTTCATGTTTTTACATTGTTTTTCTATTTTTATACAAAGCAAAGGCCTCGCAGTTCGTCATGATGGTTTCTCTGGCTATTGGTGCTGCTACTCCTTTTCTGAGAAGGTAGATAGGGACTTACAGACAGCAAGTCTTGCCACACTCTGTGAATGACTAATCTTGCTACCAATCATTAAAACATCTTGGCGTGTTATGCAGCACCCCCTCCCCCCAAATCCAAATGAAGTGTTGTTCATTACACCGTTAATTGTATTCAGGAGTGAAAATGAAGAGAGGAGGGTCTTACCATGATCGATATGGAATGTAGCCAGTCAAGAGTAACAATGGAATCAACAGAAAATACTGTCAATGAAGGCCAGCCCAATAACTGAAGCTCCAGGTAAGTGCTCCAGACTGAGTCCCGAGCGCTTAATATAGGAGTAAGCCTGGGAGTTACAATACTGTGCAGGCAATTCTATGAATAAGCATTTTATTCTAAATTGTTTATTTTTTAATATTTGTCATATGCTACAAATGTTATTTAAATGTCATGTCAGCTTAAAAGGAAAAAAAATAACAATCAAATCAAGCTCACAAGATATTTTTTGTGTTTTTGTAAAAAAAATATTTTTGAGCAGTGTTACTTTGGCACAATTGGTGGCACTCTCATCTCTGAGTCAGAAGGTGTTAGATCTCAAGCCTCACTCTAGGACTTGGGCACATAATCTAGGCTGACACTACAGTGCGATACTTGGAGATTGTCCCATTGTTAGAGGTGCCGTCTTTTGTATCAGACTAATACCCCATTCATGTATACATGTGGATGTAAAAGTTCCCATTTGTGAACAACAACAACAACTTGCATTTAGATAGCGCCTTTAGCTTAGTAAAACATCCAAAGGCGCTTCACAGGAGCAAAATCAAACAAAATTTGACACAGTGCCCCATAAGGAGATAGTAGGACAGGTGACCAAAAGCAGGAACGTCTTAAAGGAGGAGTGAGAGGTAGAGAGGCGGAGAGGTTTAGGGAGGGAATTGCAGAGCTTAGGGCCTAGGCGTCTGAAGGCACGGCCGCCAATGGGAGAGCGATTAAAATCGGGGATGCGCAAGAGGCCAGAATTTGAGGAGCACAGAGATCTCGGAGGGTTGTGGGGCTGGAGAAGGTTACAGAGAAGGGAATCCTGCCTCATTAGGCCTAGACATGTTTGGTAATATTAAACATACAACAGAAACATTTACTAGTACCATTAGCACTAATCTTAACTGCATGTGTGTGTATATGTAAAATATAACAATATACTTTATTATTAAAATTCTTACCTAGGTTGCAGCTCGCCAGTTCTGGGAAGGAGGGAAATCGGACGCCTCCTATGCTGAGCTGGCCGATAGTTGGAGCCTCAGAGGGGAAGACAATCCCGGGGGCAGGGCTTTGGACAGGCTGCCAATGGCCCAGGCAGACCTCTGGTTAGGCCACTCAATACCTGATACAAATGTGCAAAGTGTGCACAGCTGTGCCCATTTGTACTTCAAAATTGCAATTGGGGCCTGACGTATGTCATAGGACCTTGATTTTCATATTACAATTGGCCTCCAGCCTGAAACAGGTGCGGTCTCTGGCCGCCGATCTCAGGACCCTGCCCAAGATGGTGATGGATGAAGCGCCAGTGTAAACGGGGCAGTAAGTGGCTTGGTGCCAGTTTTGGGCCCTATTTATGCTGGGCGGAGGGAGTTAAAATGAGTCTTAATGTTTGTTTTGCAACTGAGTGCAAACAAAAGTACAAGTGGTCTCATCTCATCCCCTCCCTCTCTTGTCTTCCTGTTTTTGTGTCCTCTCCCTCTCTCTCTTTGAAACTTATTACCTATAATGTCTTTTAAAGTTAATCTTGTAGCCTCTTTTCAAATCATTTTGGAAAAACAAGGAAACTGAAAAATCCTGTTTCACCATGAGGAAAGACTTTTCCATTGAAAGAACAAATATGTTTTCGACAATTATTCTTTTCAAATTCTAAATATCTTTCTACAAAGAATGATTATTTTTGAATTGTTAACAAAAGCATACGTGCTGTTCATCATTCTTTAATTTGCTTGTCTTCTTTGGCTCTGAATTAAAAATATCTATATTAGCTTGCATGTGAAATTTTTACCTCAAAAACTTGCATCTGTCCCCCATTTAAAACTACATTGATTACCCATGTATACTGTATCCATTTAGCTAAGTATTGTATCTGAATAAAACTTGACAATAAAGTACTGAAAATTCAATATATTTAGTTGGATTTCTTCATCATTCACTGCAGCAACAAATTTGGATCCTACACTATTCACTTTTAGATTTTTTTCCCCCAGGTAGCTTTAGCTGTGGCGCCTTTACTAAAATTATGGAATTTAAAAGTTTACCTCTTGGATAGTACAAATATATCTTATTTGAATATGACAACATAAGAAATAAGAGCAGGAGTAGGCCATACGGCCCCTCGAGCCTGCTCCACCATTCAATAAGCTCATGGCTGATCTTCTACCTCAACTCCACTTTCCCGCCCTATCCCTATATCCCTTGATTCCCTTAGTGTCCAAAAATCTATCGATCTCAGCCTTGAATATACTCAACGACTGAGCATCCACAGCCCTCCGGGGTAGAGAATTCCAAAGATTCACAACTCTCTAAGTGAAGAAACTTTTCCTCATCTCAGTCCTAAATGGCCGACCCCTTATCTTGACCCCTTAAGACATGATCTTAAATTCATTGATCCCCCATCCTCGCCTACATTTACAAATCCACCCTACCTCTGCAATCTCTTCCAGCCCATGCCCCAGCTTGTAGGCCTCATTCTCCTAAGTCTAAATTTTCATGTGGTTCCTTTCTCCTGTTCTACTGTTGGTGCTGCAGCCTTCAGCTGTCATGGTCATGCACACTGAATTCTCTTCCTAAGCTGTTCTGCCTTGTTACATCTCTTCAAAAGCCTCCTCAAAACCTCCCTGTTTAAGTGCATCTTTGTTCATCTCCCCTATGTTAAAAGTTGTTGTTACATATTCTCAACTGAAACATTAATTATTTTAGTACCTCATCTCTTAATATGTGAAGAATTCAGTAACGACTTAGCTTTCATGTATAGAGTGGAACAATCCAAATGTCAGATTCTTATGCAAATATGCAACACTCATCAGTATTAAAATGTTGACCTTAGATAAAAAGCAGCATAAAGTGCGGTGCAACATTCATTTCCTTTAATTAGAAAATGACTTGGCCAAGAGCCCTATACTATTTGACATCAATAGAAATTTTCATTGACAAATAATTTTTCATTCTAGAGAGATTATAATGGCAATGAGAGCCTTCACAGTTCCATGCACTTCCTAAAGCAAATCTTTGCTTGAAGGACTGCATAATGCTTGAATAACGCCACTGGCATAGTGAAGTATAAAGATAAACGGATTGCTGTGCTCACACAGCCAGATGGTTCTACAGCTGTGGCGTGTATTGTTGCAATGCTCAGCATTAACTGTTCTATACTGTGAATCTAACACATTGGAAGTAAAATGCATATATGGCAGACAATTCGCTGGTACAAAGGCCAATATACAGGGGTGGCAAGAGTAGGAAAGTAATCTAATTAATCAACAGTGAGTCTGTTTATTTAGAAGTACATAATAGTTCCACTCATACAATCCCTAACTCTGTTCCAAATAACGTTCCTTTCATACCATTCAAATGGCTGTATTTCATATGAATCTGGTCAAATTCCAACCTGATAAGGTCCATTTGATTTTCTATGGACATATTCTGTTGGATATCCTGCATAGGATAGAGGCACGTAGCATTGACAATTTACAAAGAATCAGGCAGGTTTCAAGCCAAATGTTGTTACTCAAAGTCTTGAAGTAACCATTTAGGTTCCAATTTTATTGTGGATTGTTTTATGTAAAACTAAGCTCAATAAGATTATAAGAAGAATGATATCCAGGAGCTGTGCTCTGTTAGTTATTAATATGCTGTTTTATAGTTTTGTTTGCTATTGGACGGTTGGTGAATAGACTTAACAGCTATTTCCATTTTTGTGGTATAATATCAAAAGGGTAATATATGCCAATTGCCGTCCATTAATACCTTTAACAGATTGTATCTTATCAACAATGAGATGAGAATTGATTGTCCATCAACACTAATTGATCCGTTGGGACATGATCTCAACTTCCTCTGCCCTTCCTCCCAAGTCCTGATTCTGTTAGTCTACTCAGTTTATGGTTGCATTCCATGGTGATTTCTCATTGAATTAGTCAGTTATATGATGTTACTGCGTTTTCCCAACAGTTGCGTTCTCTGTTTGCTGTCCCTCTGCTGACTTCTGCTTTTAAAAGCAATTGGGCTGCCTTCCCAGTGCCTGTTCAGAATAGCTGTGCCAGTTCCACCTACGTTGCATCCGGTAATGCAGTTGTGACTTTAAAGCGTTGATTGGTGGAGCCTTATAGCTTTGTTAAGCATCAAGCCCCGTTTGTAGGAGATTCTTGTTTCTTATTTAGGTCTCGGATGTTAGATTCATCGCATGTGAGCGTATCTCTGCTCCATGGAGGTCTCTAACTCAATTCATTGATATCTGCGAGTTCACACAGGTGTCTGTGAAAAAAATACTGAAAGAAACATAGGACTGTAGAGAACCAGAAGAAAGCATTATAGTTGATGTGGCCAGTCCCAGTGAGGAAAAAAAGCTACTGCTGTAAGTGAAGATGCTATGGGAACTGTAGTTATAGCCTGAAATCTGTTAAATGGGCAGCCCCATTGCAGAAAATGATTCTCTAACTGCATGGTGTGCTCCCTCTAAGTTCTCAGTATAGTGATTCCATACCCATATTGTCGACAGTGCTATAATATAAATGACACAGAGCTAATGACATTGGAGGAGCCAAACACCCCGTAAAGGTGTTTTTCAGAGGCTCCATCGGAGGTTGCAGCACCACCAATAGCTGCCAGTGGCAGGAGGCCCAGGACATTGCAAGGCCTCTATAATTAGGAGCAGTTCTGAATCATAAATCGAATTTAACATCAGCACCTTCTTGTATATTTCTCCTCCATTCACTAATGTCGGTGAAAAAGTCGGTGGGAGGTACAAAGTGAATAAATTCACGCTGACCTTTTTCATTAACATAAGTGAACCAAAGAAATGTTTTTAACCAAACTGTCGGGAAAACTTCAGGATTATTGTCAAGTTAACTTATTACCATGTATGGCCGTCAACTGTTAAAGTATCAAACCGCGTTCCTTGCAAAGGTTTGTGTGCTTTGTGCATGACCATTTACTGTGTAGATGACCATACAACGTGTAAAAGATTAAAAGCAATCAGAAGAAGCACAAAAGTATTGTTCTCGGCTATTAGCCAGTGCAATAAACTGATTTCTAGAGAGTCACAAATTCCTTTTTAAACATGGATCTATTTTTAAATGGATGTTACCATTTCAGGGAAGGAAACATCCCAGAAGGCCCAGCTGTCATCAGGTCACAAGCAACAAAATGGTGATGTTTTTACAACAAGATGACATTTACACCAGAGCGAAGTGAGTTTTGTCATTGCAACGCGGACAGAAAAATATGGCGATGACTTTTACTGGTTGCTTTGTCTCTTTATAAAATTAGAAATAATTATCTTCAGGCTTCCTGGTGTTTTGACCTGGATGCCTTTTATTGTGGCTATTGCTGTTGTATAGAACAGGGCCTTCATTTATTTCTCTAATCTTTAGCACACATTGGAGTACTCCAGTACTAGTGGTTTATGAAGTCTGATGTGACTCAGTCCGTCTTCATTCTACTGGGATAAGAGTTTATTTACACTACAGGACCAGGGTCTGATGGAATGATAGTCTATCCTGTATGAATCTTTCCTCTCATGTGCTACTACCATGGATTGGCCTGCAGAAATTGGATAAAAGATAAATCTTCATAGCTTATGCTTTCAAATGTAACAGAAATTACGGAGGCAATTTTAACCTAACCTACGTGTTGGGAAACTGACGGGATTGGATGCAACGCTGGTTTTGCACCCTGCCCGAAGTCAGTGGAGAGTAATATTGGTCGTGTTGTAAAACCAGCGCTCCACCTGATCCCGTGGGTTTTCCGCCCAGCAAGTTCGGTTAAAATTACCCCCTGTTGTTGGCGAGAGCTCCTAAGGCCCACTTTAAAGCCCAATTGGAAGCTTGTGAGATGCAACAAGATTGATCTCTGCTGGGATTACCAATTTCCCAATGCCCCTTCCACTCTGGCACCATCAGTGATAGTGGCAGCAAAATGCGCCCTTATATTTACACGAGTATTACAAATGGATTGAGAGCCTCTAAAGGTATTCCAGAATTTCCAGAATGCTTTCTAATTGGAAAACATTATAAATATTATCAGAGATTGAAATGTACTATGGACTAGATTTTTCTGACTATTGACTAAGAATTATTGAAAAATCTAGCCTCACGTTGTGTTGCTTATTATTTTGCCTTCCGGTACTAAACTCAAAGTCGAATGCTTTCAGTTGCTTTCTCTGTATACAGAGGAAGTTCTATTCTCAGAAAAAGAGACTTTTTCCAGGAATATTTGGAACAAAGTCTTTCTTTCTATGGGAGTGGTCTACCTTCTTGGCCTCCATAGGCTGTTTTACTAGGCCATAAAAGCAGGATTTTTGCATCTCTGTATATGTGTACGAGGCCCAGATTCTGCTGGTATTTAATTAGCATCCACATGGCCAGCCAACATTATGGCTCATCCGTTTTCTCAGAAATGCATAATGCCACTTGTGTTCCCGATTGTGTAACCAACCCATGGTTACTTACGGAGTATCATTATAATTGCTCATTAAACTTTTGTTAATTGTGTTCATAAAATGCCATCCTTCTCTTGTTTGGTGACCTTACATAACCGATGAAAGTGATAATGTGCCTCTTCATCTAAGCTTTACTCACTGTCCATTCATTTTGCTTGTTTTTTTGTTGCAAGACTAAAGTATTTTGCGCCCATTAATCAGCGGCAGCTTGTGTGGGACATATCTTAAAATCATACATTTCAAACAAATACCAGAAAAAAGAATTTAGTGCCAAAGAATTTGCAGCTTTCTATATAAAACAACTAAGAATAATCATACTTTTTGTTCATTATGAAGCTCTCTGAGTGAATACTGCAAGTTACTGAGTCCCTGTGTAGGCGCTTAGTGAATTCACAGGCTTCTTTCATACTGATAAATAGTAGAGCAAAGAGCAACTTTGGAACACTTCACAACAGCCTTTTGTGTTTCAAAAGATATGCAACAATTGAGACACCTCCAAATTTCTCCTATCAATAACATCATGTTCAACTTTGAGTTAAGTTCAACTTATGTCTCTCTGCGTAATTGTTTTCGTCGGTTAGATCAGCAAAAATACTTTCTGAAGAAACAAAATATTTCAGACAGCTTTCTGAGATGAGCAATATCCCTCAACCTACTTTCTAAGTGAATCATTCTAGTTTCATTCTTGAATTTCCCACTGCTTCCTAACTACCAGTTTCTACTATTGCTGTATGTTGTTGTCTCTCTCTCTCTGTCTTTTAGCTTGCCTTTTTTTACTCCATTTAGCAAAAGAAATCTTTAAGTTTCCTTCCACCATGAGATGGAGCAGGGAAGAAGCCTGTTCCCAGGCCTCTGTTGGCTAGTAGATTAGCAGGGGGTCTCTCGTTCCTTCCCTCCCTGAATATGTCCCCTAGATGCCATGGCTGAGATTGAAAATTTGCTGACTGATTAATTATGGCTGATAACTCGGTGCTGCCTTTCCTTTGTAGAGAACATTGGAACAGTAACGCACTGAGCCTTAGCCAATCCCTTGATTAAAAACTACTTTGCTACAATCAATGTGTTGCACTTTTATTATTTCAATTATTTATGGACATTTTTCTTTACGAATACAAATCCATCAAAAATGAGTATAACACAACTACAACAACTTGCATTTATATAGCACCTTTAACGTAGTAAAACGTCCCAAGGCGCTTCACAGGAGCGTAATCAGACAAAAAGAAATTGACACCGAGCCAAAGAAGGAGACATTAGCACACATGACCAAAAGCTTGGTCAAAGAGGTAGATCAACACTGTAATTCAGAAGGCATTGCTGTTCTGCAGAACAGCAGAAAGGATATTATTAAACTAGAAAGAGTGCAGAAAAGATTTACTAGGATGCTACCGGGACTTGATGGTTTGACTTATAGGGAGAGGTTGGATTGACTGAGACTTTTTTCCCTGGAGAGTAGGAGGTTTAGGGGTGATCTTATAGAAGTCTATAAAATAATGAGGGGCATAGATAAGGTAGATAGTCAAAATCTTTTCCCAAAGGTAGGGGAGTCTATAACGAGGGGGCATTGATTTAAGGTGAGAGGGGAGAGATACAAAAGGGTCCAGAGGGGCAATTTTTTCACTCAAAGGGTGGTGAGTGTCTGGAATGAGCTGCCAGAGGCAGTAGTAGAGGCGGGTACAATTTTGTCTTTTAAAAAGCATTTGGACAGTTACATGGGTAAGATGGGTATAGAGGGATATGGGCCAAGTGCAGGCAATTGGGACTAGCTTAGTGGTATAAACTGGGCGTCATGGACATGTTGGGCCGAAGGGCCTGTTTCCGTGTTGTAAACTTCTATGATTCTATGATTCTAAACAGCTCCTACTTCAGTTATTCCAGTTTCAACTGTATTTTTAAATACATTTTGTTGTATTAATTGAAATGAGAGATTTAATGCTGGGAAATAGAGTATCTTCACATTTCAAGCACCCAGTGTCAGTATCAAGCACTCCCTGGTCAGGCATATCGACAAAAATACAAAGTAAAGCTTCCTCTACTCTGTGCCATAGCTCCAACTTCAGAAGAATGCACCAGTGAGGTATTTTCCATTACTCATGGAGTGAGATTGCCTATTTAATGCCAAATGAAGGATACCTCACGTGGGAGATTTGAATTTAGTTCCCAGAGATAACAAATCATTGTCTAACTCGCTGCACCATCTGGTTCCCCCTATATTTATTGTAGAACTGTATTTTGGGTGTTATAAGAAACTATAGAGTAGCTGCCAAAATTTACAGTGAAGCAAAATTCTAATGGCATCTGGTGTGATTAATGTGATGTGAATTTAAATGAGGTATTTTTGGTTTAGGTTGTCTTCAAATTGTATGAAAAGTGTTCAAATTCAAACAAAATACCAACATCAATGAAAACTGGTCAGATCCCTGGAATCATTTAACAGCTGGATGTTGTGATTTGGAGACTGTAGATTCTTCCTGGGTAGATAAGTTGGGATAGGCTGAATAATTTTGTGAATGTGCACTACATATTCTACCTATTAGTTCACTGCTTTCAGAAATATATTATGGTTAAGTAATCTCTAGAAGCACATTTTAAATGATTCCACAAATTCAACAACAACTTGTATTTTTATAGCACCTTAACGTTGATAAACGTCCCCAAGGCAATTCACAGAGGCATAATCAGACAAAAAATGTACACCAAGCCAAAGAAGGTGATATTAGGAAGTGTAACCAAAAACTTGGTAGAAGAGATGGATTTTAAGGAGGGTCATAAAGGAAGAGAGAGAAGTAGCAAGACTGAAGTGTTCTGGGCGGGAATTCTAGAGCATGGAGCCTAAACAATTGACCACCAATGGTGGGGCGAAGGGAGGGAGATGCACCTTAGGCCAGAGTTGGATGAGCGGAGAGTTCTGGGGGGGTTGTAGGGCTGGAGGAGTTTACAGAGATAAGGAGGGGCAAGGTCATGAAGGGATTTAGACAAGAGGATGAAAATTTTAAATTTGAGGCATTGTAGGTCTGCAAGAACAGGGATGATGGCTGAGCAGGACTTGGTGCGCGATAGGATACAGGCAGGAGTTCTATGTCATGTGGAAGAGTGTAACTCCATGTTACTGAAGCTTCCATTTTAAGTTCACCCAAGATATAATTGAAAAACTCTGAAGAAGGACTCAAAAATCAGCACTGTCACTACTTCCAGGACTTCTTATGCGAAACTGATATGCCCAGGGAGGCTGTTGCTGTGATTAATGCTAGCTCTGACATATGTCACATTATAAAATATTTCAACGTTATTTCTTCTTCGATATGAAATTTTACCTTGGCCAAAAATGACATGGAAACTGGTTTGTGTTAACTGATTTCTAGAAGTGGTTTCTTTTGTCTATGGGGAGGTTGGATAGACCAAATACATGATTGTGTCTGCAGTCACTACATGTTGCATGTTGTAACAGAACTTCTCGTCTTGAAAATTCCCTGGTTGTAAAACTTTGGATTTCTTAGTACATTTGAACGAGGAATTGCCAAATTATGGATCCTTTGAAGGATTTTGGTTATTTTGCTTGTAGATTGCAGATAGACAAATGTATGCCCCAATTTTAACCTAACCTGCCTGGTAAGAATGGGATGGATTTGTGTCGGACCCCCGATTTACAGTGAAGAGTAAAATCGGGTGGAGAGTAAATTGGGGGTCCGACCCGAACCTGCACGGTTTCCAACGAGTGGGTTAGGTTAAATTCAGGGCTGTGGTTATCGTTAATGACCGGGCTACTGACATCAAGCTGTACAAATGGCTACGTGCACAACATGTCACCTTTAACAATTCCTTGGTAACATAAATGGTGGACATTAGCGCTCATTAACATGGGATGGGGGCGGCCTGCACCATTGTGTCTTTGATCCACCTTAATTGGCAATCCTGTATGTAGGGGCCTCTCAAACTGAGAAAAGTACACCACAGTTCTGTCATAACTGCGAAGCAGAAATCCATGGGGTTACAATGTCCATATTATATTGATCCAAGACCAAAGGGTCTTTAACTGGCCATGTGACATACAACTCCAGTTTGGCAAAGTGAACTTTTACTAATAAATCCAATAAGGAATTCAGGAGAAACTTCTTTACTCAGAGAGTGGTGAGAATGTTGGACCTGCTACCACATGGAATAGTTTAGGCAAATGGCATAGATGCATTTAAAGGGAAATTAGATGAGTACATGAGGGAGAAAGGAATAGAAGGATATGTTGATAGGGTGAGATGAAGTAAGGTGGGAGGAGGCTCCTGTGGAGCATAAACACCAGCATAGACCTGTTGGGCCAAATGGCCTGTTTCTATGTTGTAAATACTATGTAATACTATATAATAGTATGTAAAGGAATTTTTAAGAATTTTGAGTTGCTTCATTATTTTGGCTTCAGGAAACAGTTTAAAGTGTCAGTGAAAGTTAAATACTAAACTGCTTTCTTTCTGCTGATCTTTTCTTTCTGCATAAAACAACAAATACAAGTCTGAAATATTTGGCCTGTCAATATGGTGTTTTTCTGCCAATGGAAGCAATCAGGAGAGTATAGCGGGCAGCTCATATCTCTTCCCAATGTGTAACTTGGTGTATAGTGGAGTGGATAAACAGAAAGAACAGTTGAAGAGTTTTTAGCAGGCTTTTGAAAGCAGGGAAGGAAGGACAGAGTGGATGTGTTTAGAGAAGGAGTTCCAGAGGGCAGCAACACGGGGACTTAAAGTGGGGCCACTGATGGCAAAGAGAAGGGAGGAGGGAGACAGCATTATTGGAGGAGCGGAGAGCTTGTTGTGGAGATGCATGGATGGAGTAGATCCCTGAGACAGTGGGGTGAGGCCACGAAAGGATTTGAAAGTGAGGAGGCGGATCTTGAAATCAATTTGCTGGGGACCAGTTTGAATTTGGCAAGGATGAGGATGATGGGAATGCCAACTTATATTTCTTTACACACAAAATATTTAAAAGATTCTTTAAGGAAATAACCAGTTTAGCATTTAAGATCAAACTGAAAAAAAAACAAACCGTAATTACTTTGCATTTTATTTTTTGTATCTGCTCTATACAAATATTACTGCAAGCAACAGTGTTAGGGATGGCTTATGGTGTAAGTATCTGCGCAGGCTCCAGTGATTAACTGTCAGGGAATGAGGTGGGCTGATTCCCGCTGATATTTGATATTTATAACCGGATTCTGAAATAGGTCTAGTCCATAAATTACATTTTATTTTCTGGGAGTAGAAATCTGGGTTTATCCAAAAACGTCCCCCACCCCATGTCCGAAATGTAAATGACTTTAACAGTGGGGGTTAGTATGAGATTGCCATCTAGTGATCTGATCTTATTACTACACTCATAGTAAGATCATAAAAGACAATCACTGGACACAGGATTGGATTGTCTTGTCTATTGTGGTGTTCACCTACATTTAGGATTCACTTTAGTGTGGCTAGTTTTGCATTGAACCTATTTTTGTTGTTATTTCTGCTAAGTCATGCTTTGAATTTTAATAATAAAAAATACCAATTAAACCAGTTACAAAATGGTGGCGTCGACTGAAATCGATGAACCAGTCTGATGTTGCATCCTTTTTTGTGCACTTAAGGTAATTCTGAAGTAAGGTTGAACACTTTTGTAAGAGAAATGCTTAGTCACAAACCCACCATCTATATTCAGCTACAAACCAAACTGATGCGGTGCACAGAACTTTTGGAATTCGTTGTCTTATGAATTTGTAAGCAGAATTCAACTTTTACAAACTGTTTGCAATTATGCTTTCTCACTTACTTGAAAGGACTGTAACAAGCACTACACCAAAGGAAATTACACTCTATCAACTATTTTGATGAATTATCTGGTGCACAAGGCAAGTCATTTTTTGCATTGGCTAATTGCGGTGGTAGCCGTGGCTCAGTGGTAGCATTCTTGCCTCTAAGTCCGACGAGTTTGAGCCTCACTCCAGAAACTTGAGCACATAATCTAGGCTGACACTTCAGTGCAGTACCGAGGGAGCGCTGCACTGTCAGAGGTGCTGTTTTCAGAGGTGATGTTAAATTGACATCCCACCTCCCTTCTCAGATGGATGTAAAAGATCCCATGGCACTTCTTGAAGAAGAGCAGGGGAATTGCCCTAGCCAATATTTATCCCTCAACCAATCTGACTAAAACAGATTAACATTTATTTCATTCCTTTTTATGGGACCTTGTGTGTGCAGATTGACTACTTTGTTGCCCTACATTTTAATAGTGACTACACTTCGAAAGGTATTTCATTGGTTGTGAAGTACTTTGGGACATCCTGCAGTTGCCACATTATAAATGCAAGTTCTTTCTTTTTAATGATTGTATATCCCCTGGTGATTTTCTCTTTGTTGCCCTAATACTTCTCTCTTTGAATTCCCAGTAGCAGAAGATTGTGACCACTGTCACAATAGAACCAGTAGGGTGTGCATAATGGATTTAACAACAGCATCTACTGATGTCTGTGCATCAGCGTAAGGGATACCATGAATTATCAGCACCAAGGGCTCAACGTCTACGTGATCTGTTTCTTTGGATATTACATTAAAGTTAGTCATCACCAAAGATAAGTCTCTGACATGAGTTTCTTCAGCCTATTTTAGATGTCCCAAGGTTTATTCCAGTATAGTTTCCAAGGGACTGATTATGTGGTCCAGTTACAGTGGAAGTGGGAGCACCGTACCTGTGCAGCATAAAGACCCAGCAACAAAGGAAGCTAACCTTGCATCATTTTGTGAGGTCAGCTGATTTTCACATTATGGTGCTGCTGCCTGGTGTGCAAGAAGAGCACTGATTAAAATGAGCAGGATATCCAGCAGGTGCGAGCAGTTCTTGAAGAGCTGCTAATCGTGGTTTTAAAGCTGTTCTACACAACGATGAGCCTGAAATTTTCTACCTACAAATTTACCATGCAAGCAAGGAGGGTGAAGGGATGGCCTGCTCCTTTTACACACGCTGCCTTTGAGTTCATGTTCCATGAAGTAGTGCTAAAAGCAGCAGTCCTCTTCAGAGCACAGGGTTAGCCTTCAATACTAGACAATGTACGCAATACCTGAATGGTGGTGGCTTAGCATGTCAGTGCTGACTCACACATTCATAGATCATGGCAACAGATGAGGGGGGAGTTTCTGACGGGAAACCTGGAAGTACGGGTTTCCCGGATGTCCTTACGGTTTTGTTATAACGACGTCTTTTATTTTCCTGTAGGTTTCCCTCCCGATAGGCCAGCCAGATTGACAGGCTGGCTGTCAGTTGGACTGGAGAGCAGCCAAGGAGCGGATGCCAGCAGGTAAGAGATGGGGGGAGGGGTCATCAGGGGGATTGGTCATTGGGTGGGTCGGTCATTGGGGGGTCGGGGGTCTTTGGGGGGTACATGGAGGAAACATTCCTGCTCCTCCTGGCCCACAAGCAGTGCAATAAAGGCACTTACTTGCTGAGCTGGGCCTTCTCACCTCCTTTCATGTGGCATGAAGCAGAAGGCCTGGCCCCAGGAGTTAAAAATAAAAAACCTGTCAAAATAAAAAACCTGTCAAAATGCCTCTCAACCTGTCTCCGTTAAACCTGAAGTGGGTGGGTTGGAGGCGTGTTGGGGTTGGGTTTTACTTTTTTACGATTTTTACCTTCCCACCCGTCCCCAACCCACCCATCCGTGGGGTTAAAATTGACCCCTTTGTGTACTTTTGGTGGATGGCCTTTACTATGAAGAATGCAAACAACAGCTCAGTCTCATCTTCGTGCAGAATCACAGAGACAACATGTACATTACTCATCAAACAACTCACCTGGTTTACAAATTCACTTGCATGTCTATGCTGTTGCAGGACAAACTTTGGTGTTGGTGTAACAGATACTTCTAACGCTTTACATAAATCTTGCAAGCTAGAACCACCAAGCATGCTGTTAACACGAGCTAGCCACATGCAGCATGTTAATGGAATCACATTGAATGGTTGATAGGTTTGTTGGGTGACACTATCTTTGCTCTTCCTAATTCCAATATATGTCCCTTTTGTATCTGCTTAAAGGAGAGAGCCGCACATAATAGACAGGAGCAGATGAGGACCAAGAGGGACTTCCCAACCTGCACCCATTGACTCTCTTATGAGGAGATGATCTTCTAAATTCTGGGCCTGGAAGCAATAGGAATGAAAGAGATCAGAGGGCACCCGCCATCTCCAGCTAGTGCCATCCTTTCCTTTGGATTCTTTCTCCAATGTTCACACTCATTCGTTCCCTGACACATAGGGATACACTGCATTGCAGCAGCATATCAAACAACATTCTGCTATGTAAGCTGTATTTGAAGGGGTGTCTTCCTGGCAGAATTCTAAATTATCGGGGTGAAATTGGTTTTGGGCGACAGCACAAAACAGTCGCTAGCGAATCGGCCGCCCGTGCTCCCCAGCACCTCAGAGCAGCCTGCATCACTCACTCATTCTAAGCAGGTGAGATCCAGCTCAGCATTGCCATGGTAGCATGATTGTTGAGATGGCGACAGTGACCTCATTAGGTAGTTCAAAATAGTAGCGGTAACACAGAGAGATGTTTTGCATATGGAGAACGGTTTGACCAGTTCTGGGTGCAAATGCAGCCACATGATACTGCCCTTCGCCGAGGTCTCTGTTCCCTTGAGATACTTATTGCTGACATGCGCATCAGACTAGGCGTCTCCAATGGATCCTATTGCTGGCTCCTATCCTGGAACTTACTTTATTATGTTCGCACTGTCATCCTTTATGGGGCATAAAGAAAACAAAGGTAAAAGCAAAGACTGAAAGGGAAAGAAGTGAATAAGAGAAAAGGAATAGAAAAGAAAAATAAAAGGGGGAGAAATTAAGTACAAATAGAAGAATAAATCAAAAGTATCTGCCATTATTGTATTGTAGACAATGTTTTTTGTTGTAACAGTTTTAGCACAAATAAGGCCCAAATTAGTGGGAATATGAAACGGACCCTGTCCCAGGACAGGATCATTTTAATATTCAAGGTGGATGACCTGTGTCTGTAGAGACAGAATTGAGATACCCACTCTGAAGACATGGTAGGAAACCTTGGCTGCTCTGATGAGGAAAGACAGAGAACCTTATAAAGCAGCACACAAGGGCTTTCAACTGGAGGTAATTAGACCCAGAGGGGATCAATTACCCTAGTTCTAAAAGTTCGTTAGTCGGCCCACAGTGGAATCCACACCTGCTTTCAACAGAGATGGTTTCCACTGGACCCAAGGAGGGTGTACTGGCTGGAACTCCCGGGAATGGTCCCAAAACTGACTGCTGATGGGGGCAGCTGGCAGGAGATTCAACTTCCCCACCTCCATCAGAATTTAGATCAGAGGCAGAAAGCTAGCAAATCCAGGTTCGGGCCCAAATTCCTACACACACCAATCGCCCCCAGGGACAATTCGCCCAAGTTGTGCTCTCTCCCACCTCAGGAATTTAAGCCCCATAGTGTTTAATTATGTTAGAGTAGGATAAACTTTGATCGGATAGAATATATGTCTAAGTCATTCCAATCCAGGGCCTGAAAACTATGAAGCTCCTTATCTTCCTCAATTTTTCCTTCTGCCAACAATTTTCAGGCCTTCAAAATCCAAGGCCGGCATCACCAAACCACTACTCCTTGATTGACCTCCTCTTCTCTCCTAAGCTTTCATCCTTGGTGGTGGCCTGTGCTACAGGCTTTGGCTCCACATCAACATTTCTACATTGAAAGATACAACTCCTGGAAACTTGTCCTTTGAAATTATATAAATGGTTTGTAAGAAGATAAAAGGGAACAGGGCAAAATGTTTGTCTAAACAATTATGCAGCAATAATGTATTCGCTTGCTCCCTGCTGGGTATTCTCCAAGTTCTGATACGTTAACAGCGAGTTAAGACAGTTATGTAAAAGTTAGCTAGAATTATTTAGATCTATGTTTCATGAGATATTTTGCTAATGAATGTGATGCTGTACACTGATGAAAATGAAAGTTCTGAAATTCTGGGGTGTACAACAGACAGGGGGGCGGAATTTGGGGTGAGACTCAGTTCTGCCCGGTCTCTGTTGGCTCTCCACCCTTTTCTCCCATGATCCAAAATTCTGATGGTTACTTCTTGCACCCAACCCTCCTGTCCCAACATTACATTGATATCAAAGTGAGTCATGTCAGAATGGAATACTTTTGCTGCCCAGAATTAATTTTTTTTTAAATTACTGAAAGAGGTGGGATTGGCTGGATGGCATCACCAGCCAGGAATCCGTTTGGTTCTGCCTTTCCTGCAGCCAATAGGAAGTTAGGGCCTAATACCAGTTTCCTAATGGTAATCGACCACAGAATGGCAAAATGTGTTCCAAAAATCCCCGGGACCCCCCCCCCATGATGTTCTGTAAATGGTGTAGGAGCCCGCCCCTTTTACGTCCCCAGGATTTGAGATGAGGTCACTGCCGGGGCAGACTGCTGGCAAATGTCCCTCCTTGCCGCCCTTCCTGTATCAGAGCAGAGCTCATGGAATTCCAAGCCAAAAGGAAGGAAAATGAAAACCAAGACAATAATACAAATGTGATAATATCTTATACTGACTGAAGTGTTTGCAGCACAAGTTGATTTTTACCTGTAATACTTTGCTAGAATCTGAAATAAAAGTTTTTGTTTCTCCCTCAATTGTCATCTTCTCTATCCCATTTCATCATAGGTTGGACCCTTCAGGATGATCTTAAATAGAACTGTAAAGGTTTCTGGAATGTTCAGTTACATGAGTCACTTTTTTTTAGATGTAAGTGTCCTCCTTTGTATAATATATTCACATGGAGGCTGTCTTGACTTGTGCCAGTTATAACAGGTAAATTATTTCTTCCATATCAATATTGATAATTATATCTACATCTATAGTTTCCTTTCAGAATAACACACTTGTATAATACAATGCAAAGAGCATTTGTTAAACATATTGCAGTATGCACCAGGTAAAACTTTTCAGTATTAGTGCATGATGCCTACACGTACATTATAGTCTGCTGATAGATTAAAAAAAAATTCAATTTTATAAACTTTTTTTGTTGATATAATTTAAGGCCTTGAACAACTTTGACCTATAACACTGGTGGAAACTGCAAATTAGATAAAATGCAAAGTAGATAGATTTCTTTCAGATATTAACGTTTTGGGATACAGTTTATGAGTAATTTGAGACATGAGATGTGCTAAGTGTAGTATGCTTGGGAGAGACAGGTGACCAAAGCTCTCCACCACTGGGGTGTCCCTCTGGTTATTTCTGGGTCTGTTGTAGACTAATTGCTAGAGATTGATTGCTCTGATCAGTCAACAACTCCATTATCATTGTATTATGTGATTAGCAAGATGGTAGATAGTAGAAGGCAAACTGGATGGACCTTGGTCATTTTACATCTAGCAATTCCTATGTTCCTAATATACCAGGTAATAATTCAGAAAATAAAGTGTGACTTAATATCATTTTAATTTTCTCTCTTTCCTCCTCCTCCTCCCCCCACCCAGTAATTGGCTAATATTAGGAGAAGGGAGAAAATACAATTAACTTTATTAACAGCTTGTGGGCATGGGGTTGGGAGGGAGTTACTTTCTTCTGTTATCACTCTGGTTACTGTGTTTGCTTAGAACTGTTCCATGTGCTATTTTAACATGCTCTGAATTAGAAACTTAAAATAGTGTAAAACGGAATTTTAAGCAAATACATTTATCAGTGCACTACTAGAGAACATTTCAGCTCCCAGGCGTTAAAGTTGCAATGGAATATGTAACCTGCCATCAATACTGCCCAAAACTGCCTTCAAAGCTGGACTGCTATTTTCCATATGGTGTGTAAAAATGATCAAATGACTAATACTGTGTAAAAGTAAATAATAAACTTCTTAATTATCTCTTTTGTTTGTAGTAGATCCAAATGACCTTCTATTTCAAACATACTTAAAGTGGTTTTGATATTGCTTTAATGTCAACATGTGATATTTAAACTGCCCATTTTATAATGACATTTCCCTGCATAAACAGTTGACTGTCACAGTTTTAATGAATCAATCAAATCGCTTAAAAGAAAAGCCGTGACTAATAGACTAACGGGGGTAATTCTCCTCTCTGGGGCAGAGTTCTACTGGAGGTGAGCTCTCGCCAAGCTCTCTGTATCCACCCTAACCCAGCCTATGATCCTGGGTTGGGGCACATTACAGATGCATGGTGGGCTCCTGGTGGGTTACCTGCTGTTGAGAAGAAGCCCGGCCGTGCAAAGGTAAAGAATCCTGGCACGTTTGCAGCAGGGACACCGCTGCAGCACCAGGAGATCCGGAGAGGGATCTTACAGGGGCAGACATGCCCGAAGATTAACAGGGTGGGACTGTGGAGGAAAATTCACCCCATACTGCATAAAAGTAGGAAATAAAGTTCTTGTTGAAAAAAAACATTCATCCACCATTTCTTTCCCTGGTACCTGAAATGTCAGAAAATATAGTTTTAATCAGAATAAAAAAAACTCAAAAATTACATTTTGAATGTATCCACTAAATTGTTTTTTGTGTCTTTTAATACCTTCATGGAAGTCTCTCAAAAGCCCAGTCTAGGTCTTGATATTTTTAATGAATCCAGTGCCATTACTGCCTTTGACTTTGGTTTGTTATTTGTAACTTTTTGAGAAAGTTGGGGGGGGTGCTTAGACTGACATATACCAACAATACCTAATTCTGCAGATACGCTGGCATTCAAATAAAAATGACATGGCATCAGAAGCAACTGCAATATTCCACTGGACTGATTGCCCAGCGCTCTTTTCACTTAAATGAAACCGGCCAATGCTGAAACTGCACAGCAGCTCAATCAAGATCTAAAAGAAAAAAGTATATTACGTGTAATCTTTCATGACAACTGGCAAAGCTAGACTGGAGATATGCCTTTTCGAAGACTCATGGTGACTTGGAGCATGGTGTTGAAATGCTATTGTAATTGTATGAAGCAAAGAACATTAGAATCATAGAAATGATTTTAATGTCGGAACAGAGACGGTTGCGAGGAGATTTGATAGAGGTATTCAAAATCATGAAGGGTCTAGATAGAGAGAAACTGTTCCCATTGGCGGAAGGATCAAGAACCAGAGGACACAGATTTAAGGTGATTGGCAAAAGAACCAAAGGTGACATGAGGATAAACCTTTTTACACAGCGAGTGGTTAGGATCTGGAATGCACTGCCTGAGGGGGTGGAGGAGGCAGATTCAATCATGGCCTTCCAAAAGGAACTGGATAAGAACTTGAAAGGAAAAAAAATTGCAGGGCTGCGGGGATAGGGTGGGGGAGTGGGACTAGCTGGATTGCTCTTGCATAGAGCCGGCGCAGACTCGATGGGCCGAATGGCCTCCTTCCGTGCTGTAACCTTTCTATGATCTAGATTGAACCAGTTTTATAATTGGTATTAAGGCCATGTGGCTTGTTGGAAGCTTTATGCAAAAGTAAAGACACCAAACAGTTTTTTAAAAACTGCTGTTGTGCATAAAGGACTTCATTACATGGTGTCAGAAGTATTCAAACTGCTACAGAACTGGAATGGCTGTGTAAGTATCAACACAGCCTGAAAAATTACAGCTCCTATTTGGAAGCACGGAGCAGAATTGAAAAAACATTTTAGCAAAGGTGGATGAATTTTGAGCCAGCTATAGATGTTTCAAAGAAAGGAGAAGGCTTAAGGATTGCAACAATCCTGATATGATCAGTAGTGAAGTTATTAATTTCTATGTCGTGTTCACATGAGATCTGGCAGGTGATGAAAAGTGAAAATTGAAAGTCATGGAGAAATTTGAGATTTTCTGCCAACCAAAGAAAAATATATGATATCTGTTTCAGTTCAAGAAATTAAGAGAGCAGGGAACCAATTGATCATTATTTTATGGTGTTGGGGAACCTTGCGGACACTTGGTGAACTGAAAGAGTCATTGATTTATAATAGAATTGTGTTTGAGGCAGAAAGAGCCATATGATAAGAGGGCCAGTTCTCACACTTAAGAAAGCTGTACATATGGTCAAAGAAAATGACATTACATGGGCCCAGAATTTCCTTGGAGCTGCTCCTGCTCCTCCAGCGTGACGAACACATGCAAAAGGGGCTTGCACCATATTTCCGGCAATGATATGATGGTGGAGCAGGACCACCTCCAAGGAAATTCTGTGCCAAAGTCTCAGATAAAGCACCTCTGTGATGTTCTTTCTCCTGATATTTAAAAATACTATCAAATCTGAAATGAACTGTTTGTTCAGACTGAAATGTTGTTCAAATGAAATAACGTCATCATTCCTAGAGACACAACGACATCAAATTCATTCTAATGTGGTGTTTGTAAATCATATCACAAATCATAGAGCAAGGAACCACCGAGAGAATTATGACTCACAAGTCAAGAACACTCAGAGTCAGAAAACACCAGTATCTCAAACAGAAGAAAAAAACAGCAAGTCTAAACTTTATATTTGGAGATTCAAATATGAAGCTGAGATTCCAGTTTCTCCAATGTGTTGAAGTCTACTGTCTTAGTTTTACACTTGAAGTAATTGTCAGGCAGTGGCTTTTTGCACACAATCTGAGCAGTAACCATGGCAATATGTGTAAACTAATTTCATTGGGAGTTACAAGTATCCAGATAAAAGTCTGTGTAAATAAATAGAAACTCAAAAGGTTGAACCTTTGTTTTATCAGGACCTTTATTACAGTTTAGCCTGAGAAATCAGCCAAAGAGCTGTTCTTATCAACTCATGTTGCTCTTCCATCTTATTGAAATGACTTTGGAATGATTTTCCGACTCCAAAACAATTATTTCAGTTATGTAACCTCTGCACATAGAGCCTCAGTAAACATTGAATGCTTTCACAATATTTGCATCTACTTTTGGACAGTAGGGGGAAATGAATGTTTATAACTGAATCTTTGAGTTTAACAATCAGTTCTGAAGCTCCTAAATTTGGGTAATCACAAAGCTGAATCCAGAGGTACAATCCCCACAGTACCTCCAGATGACCAAAGAAAATTAACACATACCTGCCACTAAACCACCAACGATTAAACCTCCCCCTCCCCTGGACTGCTGAGGAAAATGACAACACTGAAAAATGGATACCCACCTCCACTGCCAAACTACTAATATTTTTTAATCCTAGTGGACCCCCTCTGGTAAGCTGAATAATATATTCTTCTTGTAAGGACTGGACTATTATGCCTTGTAATGCACAAAGTATTTAAATCTCCAAGTCTTCATGCTTTCAAGTCCAAGGGCCACAAACTTGAGGTTATATGTCGCACAACCGGACTTTGTCATTCACCTTCTAATCTGGCTTTTTATTGTTACTGTGTCTTGCTTTCTGTAGCCAAAATTTTCTGTTATTCCAGGATCATCCTGGAAGTCAAGAATAACCGTAAGCTCAGTCTCTCCATGACCAATCACATCCTCAAACTCCTTGCCCCTCTCCCTCCACTCTCAGTTCCAATACCAAAGTGTAAAGAATTCATGGATTTCTTTGTCTCTAAGGTTGATACCATCCATGCAGCTGTTACCCTCTACCACTGACTCTAGATCTCCACCCAGCCCAACTCCCACTCCAGTCCCAATCTCCCAACACATTGCAGGTTCCCCTCCTCTCCCTCATACCCTCTTGATGCTCATCTCTTTCATGAGTACCACACCCTGTTAGTTTGACCCATCCACACCCAACTCTTAAACACTCAACCACCTCTCTTGGCCCAATGAAAGCTGACACATAATGGCTCCCTTTCCTCAGGCACTGTTCCTAGCACTTTCAAAATTGCTGTTGTCATCCAACTGCTCAAGAAATCCATCCTCAACTCATCTGTGTTCTCCAACTACTAATCTATTTCTAACCTCCCTTTCCTCTAAGGTCATCGAATGCATTGTCACATCCAGCTCCATACCCATCACTTTGACAGTTCCTTGTTCAAATCCTGCTTCCACTCTTCTCACTGAACTGAGACACTTCTGGCCAAAGTCAGAAAGACATTCTCTGTGACTGCAAATGTGGTGTATAATTCCTCATTGTCCTCCTTGACTTCTCTGCAGCATTTAATACAGTTAACCACAGCACCCCCTCCATTGTGCCTCTTCCATTGTCCTGTTTCATGGGACAGCCCTTGAATAGTTTCACTCTTATCTATCTGAAGATTGCCAGCATATCTCAAGTCATTGTTTCTCTTCATACCCAACCTTCATCTCCAGAGCCCCAAAAACTAATGACACCCAACTCAACCTCTGCATTACTTCTCCTGATCCCACACCACCTCCATGCTATCAGACTGTCTGTCTGACATCAAGTCATAGATTACTCACAATTTCCTTCAAGTCAATATCAGGAAGATCGAAGCCTCCACCATGAACACCGTTCCCTTGCTACAGACTCTATCCCCCTCCCTGGATAATCATTCAGGCTGAACCAGACCGTGCACACCCTTGGTGTCCTGTGCAATCCAGAGCTGAGCTCCATGTTAATTGTATGATTTATATCAGTTAGTGTTAATTGTAATTGGGTGGTGGGTATCAATTGGGGACTCTCTTGTATTCTTTTTATAGGAGAACTTAGCTAGGGTGTGGTGTGTGTGTGATGTGGATCTCTGTAAATAAAGACTTAGAAGCAACTGAAGTATTCTATCCTTCACCACTTGGCTATCCAGTTTATAACACTCCAAACCCCACATCCCGTCCACAGCTAAGATTGCTTACTTCCACCTACGCAACATCTTCCATCTCCATCCCTATCTCTGCCTCTCTGCCACTGAAATTTTTATCCACCCTTTTGTCACCTCAAGACTCGATTATTCCAATACCTTTCTTGGTGGCCCCTCATCCTTCATAAACTCCAACTTGTACAAAATGTCACAGCCGATATCCTCTCGTGAACTGGCGATTTACCTCATCTTTGTTAATCTACATTGTCTCCCTGTCCCGAGATCGGCAGCTGTGCCTCTGGTTCTACCTCCAATTTCAGTACAAATCCCTGTCAGAGGGTGGGCCTGAGGTTGGGACGTGCCTGAGCATTGACAATGGGGCCGGCACAAAACATTGAGCTCGAAGGTGGGCTGGACAGATGGAGTGCACTTCCAATGTGTTCTGTCCTGTGCTCATGCAAGAGCCAGAGGGGGGAGGGGGTGGAATATCAGAACCATGTTCCCTCAACTGAAAATGAAGCATTTGCTAATAGTTTAAAAGTGAGAGATGACCTGAATTCAGTGTTTAAAAAATCTACAGGTGGCTTTCAGAACATTTTCAAAGCACAAAGAAACAGAAATATTGGCAAAGAATGACAAGATATAGCTTGTACCTGGAAAAGCCAGACAGAAACCCATTAATGTGTGCTGGGAAATATTGGAAACGGTACAGATTGCTGATATGGCTGATAATTTCCTGCAACTCTTCTGCAAGGAAGATATAGAGTTGATAGCAAATCAATGAGTAAATTTAATTATGTTATTGTGAAATATGTATTTTCTCATTTTTTATTTAAAATATTATTTTTGGATATTATAAGTGTAATTACGGGGGGGAGAAACGGCATGCAAGAGGACTTGAAGGTTTTTTTTGAGAAATTTGATTGACTTGCCTTTATCTTTCTTTTAATCATGGCCTCTCCTGACTGGTAATTGAGGATCGGTTGTCTTTATTAGGGGGGATGAATTTCATCACGGCTTCTCCCGCTCCACTGCTGTAACTTCGGCAGAAACCCCGTTTGCACGTGTAAACAGGGTTTGCGACGAAGTTACACCAGTAGAGCAGGAGAAGCCCTGAGGAAATCCATCCCCTGGACCGTCAGTAGGTTCCCATAGTTGGTGTTTTAGCTGCTTTCCACAGTTTTGATTCATTTTTTCGTATGTCCTCAGTTCTACGGAAATACCGTACATAAATGACGAACAGGAAAAGGTCAGCTAGTCCATTGCAACTAAGCGTCATGATCCCAGTGCTCCCACCCAACAGCATCCATGTAATCTCCTGGAAGTCACAAAAAAACAGATTAAATAAAATACTCTGGCCAATTCAAGGAGTAAAGAATTCTGGGAAATTCCTCTCAGATCTCCAAAGGCAATTAAAACGAGTTCCAGGGGATCGCGGTGACGATGAGGCACATCGTCCAACATCCCTACTACCTTTAGTAGGTAGTGATATCAGGAACTCATTCAGCTCCGTTTTGAATTCTTGAAGCGAATCCGCACTCACTACACAAGCCAGCAACTTGTTCTAAAGTCGATGATTCTCTGCAAAAAGAACAACCGCCTGACATCTAACCTAGTTCTATGTTTACGCAATTTATGTTCTCTCATTAACCCTAACCTATCTAATTCAAATAGTCTATCCACATGGACACAGTCTAGTCCCTTCGTTATTTTCAATACCTCAATCAAATCTGCTCAAAGTCTACAGTTTTCTAGAGTATAAAGACCCAGCTCTCTGACCCCATTGTGATAACTAGGGGCATTTAAACTAGATATTAATCTAATGGTCCTCCTGTAAATCTCTTCCATAGCCGCTATATCTCCCACCATGTGAGGGGACTAAGGTGGTAATTTTAACCTTCACTGCTTGTAAATGGAAATGAAAATCGGGTAGGCTCTATCATGGACGGAAATCCATTCCACCAGTTCATCATCTAAGTGGTGAAGGTGAAAATTACTCCCCCCAAGACTGGGCGATAGCCTAGATGAGACCTAACCAAGGTCTTGTCTAAGGGCAATATAGTGCTTGTTGTTTTATATTGGATCGTTCTAGCAATACTTTCTAATACTCTATTTGCTTTTGCTATAGCCTCATGGCACTGATTGTGAACCTTTAGAGACTCATGCACTATAACAATTCGGTCTATTTCCTGCTCAACAGACTTTAGATCAGAACCCTTCATGGTTAAATATGTAAGGCAGGGGCTCACTTGCACAGCTCCCATTTTTTGAGTACCCTCGGGTGAATGCCATCAAGACCAGCGATTTGAGACCCCTGATTCTTTCCAGGATTGCATCTGCATCTACTTTGTCATTTATAACTTTAGTGTCAACTATACATTGCTCAATTTGCCTATATCCTAACTCGCACCAAGTCCCATTCGCCCATCACCCCTGTGCTCGCTGACCTACATTGGTTCCCAGTCCGTCAACGCCTCAATTTTAAAATTATCATCCTTATTTTCAAATCCCTCTATGGCCTCACCCCTCCTTATCTCTGTAACCTCCTCCAGCCCTACAATCCTTCGAGATCTCTGCGCTCCTCCAATTCTGGCCTCTTGCGCATCCCCTATTTTAATCGCTCCACCATTGGCGACCGTGCCTTTAGCTGCCTAGGCCCTAAGCTCTGGAATTTCCTTCCTAAACTTCTCTGCCTCTCTACCTCTCTCTTTCCTCCTTTAAGATGCTCCTTACCTCTTTGTCCAAGCTTTTGGTCACCTGTCCTAACATCTCCTTATATGGCTCGGTATCAAATTTTGTTTGATAATCACATATGTGAAGCGCCTTGGAACATTTTACTAAGTTAAAGATGCAATAGGAATACAAGTTGTTGTTCTTATTGTTGTGATGGTATTAATGGTACATGAAAACAATATTTAATGTTTTTATTATGTAATAAACTTAATTTTTGATAGTAGAAAGTGCAGTTATTGAGCACCAATGGAGGCTGAAAGGATTTTCATTGTTAGGTTTCCATCACTGGAGATAGACGGAATGATTTTCCAAATGAATGCTTCTGATTTAGAGCCTCAACCATTGGGAGCATAAGGCAGAAAATCACAGGCATGTTCCCCATGATTCTCTGTCACCCCCAGTAGGCAAAGCTCTAGTCTGGGAATGTTCATCCATAAAATCAACCCTAAGGTGGTGCCGGACTGTGGTGCCACAGTCTGTTGCCTGAAGGTGACAAACAGGAAGTGTTTACACAGATGTGCCATTTCTATAGTAATTATATGGATTGATAAATATATTTAACAATTTTTTTCTGCCCAACAGGATTTAAGTTCAGATTTTCTAAATCTTTTCTTGTCGGACCTCATTTAGCAAGAGATTCTCATCCCACAAATCCTAAATGGACTAAAACCCACCAGTGAGAGGAAAATGTAGTAATTCACTGGAAAATCTACCCTCCATAAATGCCCAAGTTCAAAAAATGTAAAAAAAACACTCGCGGCAGGAGATACTTCTTTGCAGTGTATCGTGAGCAGAAAGTGAATGGCTGGACATGCACAATAAGATTGGGCATACAGTATTATTTTTTATAGCAAAAGGCCAAGTCCAAAGAAAAGTTATCCAAATTGAGTAAAGTTCAGGTATTGACAAACTAGTCTGAAACGGCCCAATTCCGGTCCTTAATTTCACTCCTGTTTTCAATCTAATGCACTTGTTTGTCGTCTCAAGTGTTGATTATTAAACTATGTTTTGTATTTGAACTCATGGCACCGTACAAAGCCATTTGCACTCTATAAATTTCTCTTGATAGGAGATCTAGTACAAGACTAGTTGCTATGGGAACTCCTTCTAAACAGCTTCTGAGGCGAATCATTCAATTTAATAAGATTTTGTTTTGCACTGAAAAACTGAAGCAAAGCAAAGCTTTTAACTGGAACAATTATTAGAAAATGGATTCCATTTCTACTTTGTTAGATGCTTTTCCTGTCTAATCTTCCAATACATGTGTTTTCATTGGAAACATTAAGCATTAAGCGGAAGGGATGAGGAACTGAGGGATTTTGAGAGCATGTCTCTGCCGATGACAGCAGCTGTCATTAATTTCCTAGTGTTGTCTCCTGGCAACTTTTCACTTAGCAACCAAAATAAAAAACACTATAAAAAGGGAACAAGACAAACGCGGGGTTACAAAACAAAACATTTTCAGAACGGCCAGAGCAAGATCAAGAAAGGAATATCCCCTCAAGTCCCTGGCTATTACAGGTATCTCTGAATGAGACTCATTCCTAAATAATAGTAATATCAGTACGGTAAGGACCAGACAGAAATTATAAATCAAAGGATGAATGACAATTACTGATTTTTTTTTAATAAATGTAATGTGTACAGCTGTTTATATTCAGACAAACAAAATAAAATTGAATTTATAATTATCATTCATCGTGCACTAACTTTCCAACAACTATGTGTTAATCTATTCAAAAATATATTTTTGTTTCTGCAAAATATACATAGAAGAGTGAAATTATTCAAAGCAGGAGATCACAATCATTTTGGTTTGATACTGGAGTTTTAAAGAGTTTATTGAGTTATTACATTTTTAGATAATTCTCAGAACATCAAAACGATATAATTTCACACTGAAATAGATTTGAAGTAATATTGATTGAAGTTCGAATGTGCATGGGATTATTTTTGCTTTACTTCGGGTGATGTATACTGCCATTTTGGCAAATTGTTTCTAAATCATTTTAAATGTACCCTTCCTGCGGGAAAAAAGTCCCAGGTAGAGAATTGTTTTGTTTCCTTATTAAGTTATTCGAGGTAGGGGAGGGGGCATTGATTGTAAATCCTAACCGAGTAGACACCTGAGTTGGAACTGTACTGCGTGATTAGCAATGCTCTTCTAAAAGGAAGAAGCAGGGTGTTTTACTATGATAAATGTAAAATACAAGGTGAGCCCATCTGTTATCATATAAGACGAATCTTTACGTGGGGGGTGGGGGTGGAGGGGGGCTATTAAGATGTCACTTTCATGAAGATGGGAAGCTGTTTTGGGTGTGAATCAACAAAACTTGGCAACATAACTCAGTAAGCTACGAAGCACACTAATGGTGTGAAGCCTCCAGGATGCTGCCGAATACCAGTTTGAGTGCAGTGTAATTTTAGCATTCAAATCATTTCTCAGGATTTGTCTCTAAGGCAGGTTTTCAGACAAAATAATGTAAGGGGGGTTTGTAGGCTTAATAGTAAATGTTATGTACAAATATTATAAGGTCAATTGCTCGCCTGGAATGAGGTCAATCAGTTGGTACACAGGAAGAAGAAATAAGATAATAAGAGAGGAAACAATCAGTGACCATATGTAACCTTAAACAAAGAGATGATAGGACTGGAAGGAAAATTAACTAGATGCTGAGAAATAAAAAAATTCAGATAAAAGAAAAATATCTGAGAGCAAAAAACTTCTTAATTCACCGAACTTAGGAAAGGAACCGACAGCAAAGTGCATTTAATAACATTTATAGACATGTCCGATGCATTTAATATAATTTAAGTATTATCAACCTCAATGGTTGGGCTGAGTTTAATGTCACCATTGACTGTTCAAGGACAAGATTACAGATAAAAATTAGCACTGCAAACGGCATTTTAGTTACTTTGTACCAAGGTTAGCCAGAATTTTCTCTTTGAAAAAATAACATCTCTTTATTTTGACTTCAGTTCCAGTCCCTCCTGTCTGAACCTCTCCCCTATTGCCTTATAAAAATGCATCTCATGCAAGGCTCTTTAACACTGATCGACAACCACAATACACTCATCAACGGAATCAGCATAAACATGCTTTGCAATCTACTTTTCTTCTTTCAAAATTCAGCTCATGTGGAAATGAGGCAGTTTGTCCTGGGTGACACGGTGTTGCAGATGTCGAAACCAACCCGTCAGAACCTGACAACTGGGGTGGTGCCTGAAGTGGGATCGAGGGCCATGGCTCCTCTGCTGCTCTTCCTGGGACTGCTCTTCATTTTGTTCAGGAACTCCCAAAAGAAAGCAACGTTGCCAGGTAATAAAAACCACAAGTATCTATTAGAGAGTTAACCAGAGGAGGGATCACTCTAGCATTCCTAACTGTGCAATGTCTTTAAGCAGGTCCCTCTTTCTGTCTGGGCATTGGACCTTTCATCTCTTATGGTAGATTCTTGTGGATGGGAATTGGCAGTGCCAGCAATTACTACAATGAGAAGTATGGCGAGATAGTGAGAGTGTGGATCCATGGTGAGGAAACACTTATTATTAGCAGGTAAATCCATTTGAAAGTTTCTAGGAAACCAATATTCTCCTGAACAATACTCTGCCGTGCGCCATATTAAACTGCACTTCCACTGAGGAGCAGAAATATGTATTTCCCTTATATTAAAATTAAGCAGGCATTCTGTGGCTTTGGAAGTTTTCTGTATTTCTTGCATTGTGGAAATGGCCAGGATTCTATTAAGAGATCACCCAGGCTTGTGACAAACCTTTTTCCAACTCTGATTTCTTGTCTAGATCCTCTGATGTGCTTGTCTCGTTTATAATTAAACTCAAGCAGGTATTTTTCTACATTATTTTGAGCTTACGACTTTTCTACATTGACCTTATCCTGTGCAAACGGCCAGGATTAGATGAGCTCATCACCCAGGCTAGTGACCAACCTTCTTTCAATTCTGATTTCTTGTTTAGATCCTCTGCTGTGCACCATGTGATGAAGAAGGGGCATTACATCTCCAGGTTTGGAAACAAACAGGCACTTCAGTGCATTGGCATGAATGAAAATGGCATCATTTTCAACAATAATCCTTCCATCTGGAAACAGACACGTCCATATTTTGCTAAAGGTAAGAAGTTTTTACAACTTTACAGAAAAAGTATCACCTCAGTCTGTCCCACAGGACTCTTCCATAGATGTAACTTGATGCATGTGCATGGGCGAGCCACCCATATAGGTGCATAGTATTAACTGACTGCACTGACACTGGAAAACCGGCTCCTGAATTAAAGTGCTACCTTCACTGTAATATTTACTAAATATATAATAGAGGGTACAGTAGTGTAATGGTTATGTTACTGGACCAATAATACAGAGGGCTGGATTAATAATCTAGAGAATGTGGTTTCAAATCCCACATTTGAGAATTTTAATTAATTTTTAAAAGAATCTGGAAATAAAAATCTGGTATCCAATGCAAAGGACCATGAAGCTGTTGATTGTTTTAAAAACCCAATTGGTTCACTAAGGAAGCCTGCCTCCCTTACCTGATCTGGCCTATATGTGACTCCAATCTTTCACCAACGAGGTTTACTCATAACTGTCCTCTGAAGTGGCCTTGCAAGCCACTCAGTTGAATCAAATCACTACGAATAAAACAACATGGTTTAAGAAGAAGGTCTACCACCTTAGGCAACTAGAGATGGTCAATAAATGTTGAACTCGCCAGCGACACCCACATCCCGAGTATGAATTCAAGAAAGAATTCAATTAATATTTCATAGCACAGTACTCTTGTTTTAATTCTTAGCCTTCCAACAGCTGCATTGAATTATGTGCTCTCTGATGCCAGCGGCCTATTTAAAATTTCAGCTCACACATAATGATGCTAAAAAATTTCTCTAAATATTATATTAACGATGCTATCAGCCGTAGCTTTATTCTGAAATAATAATCATTTATATGACTTAACTATACCATGGACCGCTATTGTAAATAAAAACATCAATGTTTTAAACCTTACTTTAATCCATGAGGTGACAGCAATCTTACGATCTAGGTTTTTCAGTTGGATGGGGTACTGCCTCTAAGATAAATTTTGAGTTAATAAAAATCAATTGTTTGGAAATACCTCCCATCTCAAAAATGGAGAACGGGAGGAAGAATGAAACAAGTAAAGAAAGGATTTAAGGTTAGTTTTAAAGTCTAATAACAGCTTCAACATTCAAATAATTAAAATGATAAAGTGGGGACAGGGTAGAAAGGGAAAGCAGAATTAAAGTGCATAATTATTTGATCTTCATTCAAAATTTTTGTAGTGTGGGTTAATATTACAGTAATAAACCCACTTCTGATATTTGAGCAACTTTATTATTGTAATATTACAGTTTAGTTGAACATTGAAGTGCGTGAGCTGAAATTTAAGAAATTGGCCAGCACAGGGAGATTGCTATTCCTTGAAGCTGCTGGAAATCTCAGGGTTAACATCTTTACTTCTGCTCTGCCCGTCTTTGTTTTCCCCTAGTCTCTCTTTTTCCCCTCTTTCTTCTTTGTTTCTTATTTTTACCTTTCTCTTCATTACTTCATTATACTGTAACTTTTCTTTTGCCTCCTTACTTATATTTCATTTTAAGTTTAAATAATATTCCAATTCATTTTGCTTGTGCTCCCTCTCTTGTACCATTTTAGTAATGACAGGGACCCACGTAACTTTAAATCAAATTTTGACTGGCTAAGCAAGAATCCGAAGATTGTAGTTTGATCAGGCTGCTTCACTGGAGTCAGAGCAAATTATGACGTGAAAGTCTGGGGCTCCCTAAGACTCGGCTGTAAGCACATGGGGATCCTCAGCCTTGGTTCTTGCTCTATGGATTTAGGTAAGTGAGATGTGTCTCTAAGAGGAGAGAGCGTGCACTTCATATTGGACAAAGAGAATGTCTACCACTGTTGATTTCTCAGTGGCTTGGCTTGAAAACTCTTAAGAATGGTGATGGGTTTCTACACGTGCCATCTATTTTTGCTGAGAGCCGGGAGCCAGAGCATGGAGTGGTGCAGTGTGATTTGCTATCATTTTTAAAAAATCAGCAGAACCATACCGTTATCGATCCTAGGCTGGAGGTAAAGCATATTTTCTAAAAGGGAAAAGGTACAGAAGTTGACCAAATATCTTTTACTAAAAGTGTGGTTGTTGCAGATCAGTGATTCGTTGACCGCACTTGTTTACTTCTAGTAGTATGTTTGGTTCCATTCAATTAAAATATTATCAGTTAAAGCAGAGTTTTGCAGTCCATCCGTACATCCCAACCCACACCCTCTGCTCCTCCAACTGTGGTTCTCTCCACTCCATTATCAGAAGCTAAGCTGTCAGTCACTAAACCCCTAACTCTCTTCCTAAACCACTTCACCTTGCTACTTTCAAAAGCTCTTTAATGAACCTACCTCTGCTTCTCCTTGTAAAGCACTCTGAGATGTTCTGTGTAAGGTGTGCTACATAAATGTAAGTTGTTCTAAAGAAACGTTATCACACACTACATCATTGGCTGTTAATACATATTAAACTGCAATTCAAATGATAGATTTGTGTACAATGTAGGATTTGTTGTGAGTGGTGTGTGTTTCCCCTTCAGCCCTGACTGGCCCTGGTCTTCAGCGGACCCTTGCTGTGAGTGTGGAGTCTACTCGTAATCACCTGGAGAAACTGTTGGGAGGGAATGACACCACCACTGCCTGCGTGGATATACTGCTGTTCCTGAGAACCATCACATTAGACATCGCCAACAGGCTGTTCCTTAGAGTCCCACTGCATGGTAATCCCAATCTCTGTCTTGTTTAAAGCAGTTATCTGGAGTATGGATAGCTATATTAATATAACTAATCAATATCCTCCTTTATATAACTCGAGTGGAGAGCAATACCAAATTCTTCTGTTCAATGCTGTGTGAACCGATTGGAATTCACTTTGATGCATCTAATCTCAATTTAAATTCTATCCTAACGGTAGCCCAGCGAGGATTAAAATGGCTCAATATTAGTCACAAACACAATATTGTATTCATCTGAAATCGCTCGGAATTCATTCATTAACCCATTTGCTTTATTCATGAAATTTCATGTGAACACAGTTCATTACAAATACTACAGGGGTATATTTCACCCCAATGGTCTTCTGATATCTTAATCAAGGATCAAAATTGAAATAAATCTCAGTCATGGAAAACTGTAGCATTGGAGAATATCAGTGAGCAGAATTGGATTTGAAATAAGCATTTTTTCACAGGAAATCAATTTACAACCTCCAGCCCCATCATTACTGCACTTGCACACTTCTTGCACATTGAGGGGGGTTTAATAAGCCAGCCATTCATTCATATCTACATTAATAGTATGTATGGAGTATTTGACATTTTGCTTTTTTTATAGAAGGAGAAATTGTATCTAAAATTCAGAAGTACTTTGACACATGGCAAACACTCCTGCTAAAACCAGATATCTTCTTCAAATTCAAATGGATGTATAAGAAGTATGAAAAGGCTGCGTGAGTATTATTTCCTTTATCACTGGGTATCTCAAGCTTGGACCTGTTGCTTCAGGCTACTAACGCTGGGAAGATTTCATTAGAAGCTCCCTTAGATTAAACAAAAATCTATAAAACATTACAGTCCTTCAAAATAATGAAACATGTTGCATTTTTTTAATAATCTATAAACTACATAAGCCAATACATTAGAAGAAGGAGACACAGGCTGAAGGCAGTGAAAGGACAATTTAGAGCAGATCAGGAAGGAGCAAGTGATCAGCACATGAGATGGACTTTGGAGTAGAGTAGTGTAAGTGAATACCTTGTACTCATTCAAGAGTCAGTAAGGTAACAAGTTAGGCAGAATGTCAGTTTGGTTTTCATGGAAGAATGTGCTGAGATGAAACGAATGGCCATTCTCATCTATATTTATCTTGAGAATGTGCAAAGTTACTCTTTGAATAATCACTGTGAATGGTCACTCTTTTCCAATACTGTAGCCGTATCTTGATAAAGGCTGCGCTCCTTATGAAACCTTACCTAATATTTTAAAACTGCTCGCTATCTCCAAGTAAACAAAAAGCTTGTTGTCATGCTCACCCTCATTTTAGTCTGTGTTCTCAAATTGCAGCCAGGATCTGCAGGGTGAGGTGGAAGGGCTGCTGCTAAAAAAACAGCAAGAGCTGAAAGAGGCTGAAAAACTGCAAGACATCACCGACTTTGCAACTGACCTGATTTTTGCGCAGGTAGAGACATGTCGATTAAACCCCGACAAAAACCGAATTAGCATTGTTATTTAAATGGATATCATTAAGTTTATGAGTATAGCTATTACATGACACCACATGAATATTGCCAGGCTGTCCATTTCAGAATATTTTTGAATTGAGTTCTAATTCAGGATTTTTATTGCTGACCACTGTGTTTGTTTTAACATCTCAATTTATTTTTAAGGTTTTATTCTTCTCTCTTATTTCCTATTACATATTTATATCTTTATTGTTTCATTTTTGTTTTTGCTTTTTCCCTGTTTCTTAGTTCATATTTTAAAACTTTTTTCATTCTTTTCTTTATTTCTAATTTTTGTTGTTAATTTTCAATTATTTCATGCTGCTCTAATCCATATTATTGATGCCCCTTTTTGTTAATTCAGCTTTATTTTTCTATCTCCCATTTGGTTCCCTTTTTCCATCCTTTGTTTCCTATTTAATTTTTCCTTTGTTTCTTTTTGTTTGACTTTCTCTCGTCTTTTTTTATTTTTCCATTTTAATACACTTTATTTCCAGCTCTTTATTTCTAACAACATTACTCCTCCCTGTTTGTACTTTCCTTTTTTTTTATCAGAATCTTCTTCATACTATTCACTTTGAAGTAAAAGAAACTTTTGTTCGCCTTTTGTCCTCTGTACGTTTTCCCATCCAACTTTCTCCCCTGCTCTTGTTACATTGCTGGGTTGTGACAGGGTCCAACTCCCAGTGACCATGGGAGTTTGCTTTTATTTCCATCAGTCTTTTGCTCTTGTGGCAGCCAATTCTCAGTACCTCAGCCAAATGACCATTCCTCACTGAGTACTGGCAGTTTATTATTTTCCAACAGAAGTCACTGGATAACAATCAAAACTCCGAACCTTGGCTGATTCTCCCCCAAGCCTAGGGATGCCAGAGCCAATTGTTATACTCCTATTAGCCTCCCAGCTAAGATCAACTAAATCAGTTCAGGCCATACATCGTACCTGGGTCCTTCCTGGTCTGTATGGACCATAGGAACATAGGAATATAGGAACAGGAGTAGGCCATTCAGCCCCTCGTGCCTGCTCAGCCATTTGATAAGACCATGGCTGATCTGCGATCTAGGTCCATTTACCTGCCTTTGGCCCATATCCCTTAATACCTTTGGTTGCCTAAAGCTATCTATCTCACATTTAAATTTAGCAATTGAGCTAGTATCAATTGCCGTTTGCGGAAGAGAGTTCCAAACTTCTACAACCCTTTGTGTGTAGAAATGTTTTCTAATCTCACTCCTGAAAGGTCTGGCTCTAATTTTTAGACTGTGCCCCCTACTCCTAGAATCCCCAACCAGCGGAAATAGTTTCACTCTATCCACCCTATCCGTTCCCCTTAATATCTTATAAACTTTGATCAGATCACCCCTTAACCTTCTAAACTCTAGAGAATACAACCCCAGTTTGTGTAATCTCTCCTCGTAACTTAACCCTTGAAGTCCGGGTATCATTCTAGTAAACCTACGCTGCACTCCCTCCAAGGCCAATATGTCCTTCCGAAGGTGCGGTGCCCAGAACTGCTCACAGTACTCCAGGTGCGGTCTAACCAGGGTTTTGTATAGCTGCAGCATAACTTCTGCCCCCTTGTACTCTAGTCCCCTAGATATAAAGGCCAACATTCCATTAGCTTTCTTGATTATTTCCCACACTGAGGCCACATTTACCATCATGAGCCATCAGGGAGCAAGTTCTTTTGGAAAAATAACAAAAATCAATTACAAATAACCTAAAATTTATTCAACCTAAAATTTCACTTAATTTGTACAAGAAAATCTACACAATGGATAGTCTAGATCTCACCTTACAGCGAGTCTCATCAGCATGATTCAAACTGAGTAAAATTTGAAGAAAATTGGTGAAATTATGTATAATTTAGCGAAATAAGATCAGTTAACAAGACAAAATATGTACAGTTCATGAAAATTTGCACTTGTGTTAGAGCAGCAATGAGCAAGGACGCCTATGACAGGAAACATTTGAAAAAGAATGTCATTCAACCTTTGCCCTTGTGGCAATTACATTTACTTAAGGTCAAGAATCTGTCTCATTCCAGTGCTAAACAATAAGGCTGTGAGGAAATAAGGAAAAAAAGAAGTTTGCTTATTCCTACATCCTAGAATGATTGGACATGAGTTTACAGCATGATTGCTGCACACTGAGTTTGCATTTTCAAGCCGTGCTCATTCACCGATCAGCAGAATGTGTGAAGCAGAGATCATTTGTGGCCCCTAAAGGCAGCTATAGATTGACACTGGTGGAGGCTGGGAATGGGTTGCCTGTCTTGACTATAGTGCAAGGAGGAAGAGGGGGAAGGAAGTAAACGGCATCACACTTCCATAAAATAGTAGAAATTATAACATTCAAATTCAAACCCAAATACAAATTACTAATTGTTTCCTTCTTCTTTGATTCAACTTGAATTAAACATTAATGATAAACCTTCTTTCATGTATTTATTTGTGAGGTAGGTAATCATTTGGAAGTAAAACCCTTCTCCTATATTTGTGTTTTTGTACATCATGAAAATCTCTCATTTCAGATATCTGTTCCATGGTTCACATCTCCATTTTGCCAACACCCATCATGTCCTGTCATGTCTGTTAATATAATTACGAGGAATTACATGGAATGTACAGTGCAGAAACAGGCCATTCAGCCCAACAGGTTTATGCTAGTGTTTATGCTCCACATGAGCCTCCTCCCACCTTCTTCATCTAACCCCATCAATATATCCTTTTATTCCTTTCTCCCTCATGTGTTTATCTAGCTTCCCCTTAAATGCATCTATGCTATTCACCTCATCTACTCCTTGTGGTAGCGAGTTCCACATTCTAACCACTCTCTGGGTAAAGAAGTTTCTCCTGAATTCCCTATTGGATTTATTAGTCACTATCTTATATTTATGGCCCCTAGTTTTGGTCTCCCCCGCACGTGGAAACATCTTCTCTACGTCTACCCTAGCAAAACTTTTCATAATCTTAAAGTCCTCTACCAGGTCACCCTTCCATCTTGTCTTTTCTAACACTCACATCAAGTCTACCAGTGTCAAAATAAAGTCGTCTTTCTGCTGTTCTGTAGACACATGGGGAGCTGACTGCGGACAACGTGAGACAGAGCATGCTGGAAATTCTGATAGCAGGACCCGACACGATGTCTGTCAGCATCTTTTTTATGCTAATGCTTATTGCCCAACACCCTGACGTGGAGAAGAAAATAGTCGAAGAGATTCAGGCAGTTACAGGTATGAGATAAAGAAAGTGGGAAACAGTAGTTTCAATGACCACAGTTTGACTTCTCACTGTGTTTGAATCTTATGTTTGAATTCTTTTTTTCCTGAATTTGGATCAAAACAATCAGGTGAAATCAGCTGCAAGCAAATATGTGTTGTTTGGGTCAAAAATAAAAGAAAAAGAAAACTTTGGATTTGATCAACCAATCTTCATTCCCGTCCTTTGGCCTGCCACCCCAAATGACAGCAATTCCTCAATCGAATTCCTGTACAACTGCCTTTGCTCCCCCTACTCATTGTTCAAGATACTTCAATCTGGCATCCACTCTGCCCACAGAACTGATCAAAGTAACAAATGACATCCAAGCAACTAGGACAATGGTTCTGTGTGTCCCTCATCCTCATCCCCCTCAGATATAGGACTACCTCTCCTCCCAACCGCGCTGCTCAGTATAACAGTCATGTCTGCTGTCTTAAATCTGCTGACCGTGAGCTTGATTGCATTTGGCGATCAACTGGTCTGGGAGGCCTCCAAAACATTTGTACTGTTGCTCAATCTGTACTGTTGCTCAATCCCTTGGCCAAAACTGCTTACTACTCCAAGACTGTCCAACAGAGCAGAAACAACTCCAAACTCGTCTTTTGCAACACAAAACACATCTACAGGCCTCCTTCCCTTATCCCTTACCTCAGACTCAAAATACAAGGAGCTCATGGACTTTTCCATATCTACAATCACCTGACTCGCCTGCTGTCAGAATATAAAAGAAATTCGGGCATATGTTGTGCTTGATTTTCCAACCATTTTAATTAAGTTATGCTCAGCTTGCACCCAAATGTCCAAAATATACTTCTGACAGGCAAGGCTCCCTGTCAAGAGGAAAAGTGAGCGATGGGAACAGGGCGGGTACATGAGAGTAGGACTACTGTTCATGTGGAGAGTAAACACCAACACGGACTGGTTGTGCCGAGTGGCTTGGTTCTATGTTGTAACTTTTATGTAATTCTGTGTAAAATCAGAAAATCACCGTTGGTATCTTCTCACAGTATACATTTCAGATTATTGCCTTTAAAAACTTGATTGTTCCAAATTCTCAAAATAACAGAATGATCATAAAAGATTAACCACTTGACACCACAAAGTTTTATTTTTGCAGTGCCATTCGTAAAACTTGAGCTGGATCAGGCAGTTAGTGAAACCTCATACCCTGACTAGCATCGCTGGATTGCCTTTGTAAAGCACTCAAACAGCTAGACGTTGCAAATGTTACAGCTAGATTTTCTGAGCCTCTGTCAAGTTTGGCAAGTATTCAAGGGCTACATTTGCACTGTTGAATATGAAAGTCTAAAGCTTCTCTTTCTTCCAACCATGCACATTGGGCCTGTTTCAAACCCATTAGCCAGCTTGGAGAATCAATGATGGAGGAGCTAGCAGCCAATCACCCTGGACTCGAGGCCTTTGCTTCAAGGGGGATGGCCAGAGAGACCCTGTTCCACGTCAGGTTGCTAAGCCCTCTCCTCGCATGGCTCCCTCAATTACTATTTTGCAATGGCCACATGTGGTAGTGAGCATTGCTTTTACGAGGTTACTTGTCTAGGCAGGTTGACCGATACGGAATACGACATCCTTGTTTTCTGTCACAGAATGTATGTATATCTGCTGCCCGTGTGGTAGAGTTTTGGTTTTACACTGCACTGTTGGGGTGGACTGACTCAGACGGATATTTTGTTTCATTTTTCATGTGGTGACAGACTGCTGAGTATCCATTTGGCCACCCTGTAGGTCTTTAACACTGCACTGTCAAAGGACTTGATCAGTGCTTTCCTGAGAACAAACCTATAATCTATGTAAAAAATGGGTTTCAAATTCTATGATGAATAATGGACTAATAGATCAACATAAAATGCCTGCTTGTTTATTTGAAGAACAAATGCTGGGACAATGACATATTGTCTAGAATGCCAGCTCAGTGTCTTTTAGGTGGCAATGACGCTGGTGCATTTCCTGATGGCACCGTTCCTTGATTTTGTTTCAGTACATAATGTCCTTGGTTTCACCAAAGCAATTTATTGCAGACTCCTCACTAAGAGTTAAAGCTGCAGTTCCTTTTACTTAGAATAGCATCTTGCCTTTCAATTTGAATAATGCAACTTCCAAATGTAATTGATTTTGTTTTAATTACTCTTAGTATGCTACCTATATATGTCTTTTAAGGAGGCCCTTTGCCATGAATAATTCAATCTCCCAGCTGTACTTTCAGACCTCACTGGCATGGATCATTGCAAATAAATAACCACTATATTTCCTTTTTTCTTCTTTTTAAGGATAAAACTCATTCTTTTATTTAAAAAATCTATATTTTATCCCCTTTCTTGATCCTACGTGACGGGCAGTATTTGTAGAAGAATGGCCAAGTGACCTGCCTCTAGGTGTCTGCGTTGAATCTAGCTGCTAGGATGTGCTTGAGAATGACTTGGGGCGATGCTCCCTCTAACTCGTCCTTGCTCTAAGCCGAGTTTGGTCCTTGCTTGGTATTTCCCTAGTATAGACATTTTTCTCCATCTGTTGGATTATCCACCACGCCCCCCACTATTTGCTCAACTTCCTTTAGATCTCATGTGCTTTGTGTTTGAGGCCCTGTTGGCTGGGCAGTTGCTCTCTTTACCCTGGTTACGCAGGGAACTATTACTTGCATTCCCATTGTGGACTCAGAATGATTACAAAGTCACATCTTCACAGTGATGACTCAAATGCTTTTACAACATAAGGTTAGCGAATCCTCGGTTCCCATGGATATATCATCTGACCACCTTTCTTATTTCCAATGCTGTAAAATCAATGAGAGCTACAATTATTCTATTTTCCAATGAGTTATTACATACACAGCAAAGCAAATCAGATGCTGTGCTGGATTATGCTCTTTCCTCTTCATTTCTAGGAGAAAGGGAAGTACAGAACAGTGACCTGCAACAGCTAAAGACTGTGGAGAATTTTATTAATGAGAGCATGAGGTACCAGCCCGTGGTGGACTTCACTATGCGCAAGGCACTTAAAGATGATGTAATCGATGGCTACCCCGTAAAAAAGGGCACCAACATTATCCTTAACCTGGGCCGCATGCACAAAGTCGAATTCTTTCTCAAGCCTAATGAATTCAACCTGGAAAATTTTGCACAAAATGTGAGTACCCCACTTGTTGAAAATTGAGCTCTACCTATAACAGTCCCACACACTATTCTAGTTTCGTAGAGTCAGTGTAAAGGCAATATTCAATACACATGAAGTGATGTTTAGGTAGATGGCGATGTGGTGACATTTTCTGTTCATTGCAGGATATGTAGCTATGTCCACTAGTTCATGCTCAGATGATGCTCTGAGTCAGAAGACCAACATACAGAAGATGACACAATCAGATTAGCTTCCTTGGATAGCTCAGGATTCTAAGTGCACCATCTAAACACACGTTCCAGGGGAAGAAATCTGCCAGGATTCCCATTGATTACTATCCAGGGGACCCAGCTGGAAACGGTGCATGTGTGGATGTTGGACAAGGTCAGGGTTGGTTGCAATGCCTGCGGATGCTCACTGTCTAGGCTCACATTTGACCAGGAGTTAGAGAGTGTTCGCTGTCCATGGAACTGTATCCTCGCATGAGCAGCACTTACAGGAAAGGAAATGGGAGAAGTGGAGGGGGTAAAAATCCAAATTCAAAAATGCAATATGTGAACACTCATTACTGCAGCGTTCTGTTTGGATGTGATCAGTTGTATCTTTAACTGTAACGGAGACCGCTAACAGCTATACTATCTCATGGTAATGAAGAAATTGTTAAATTCAAATGTCAAAGAATTCAGACAAAATTAAACATTACTTTTTATCATAGTTGGCATGAAAGCAGTAAGAAACTCCAAGGTAAACCGTTACGATTTAGCAACAGGCAAAGTATATTATGTTTTGTATCAGGCTTTAACAGAACCTGCTGCATTTTCTTTCCATGTTCTGTGAGAGACGTGCGATCCTCCCTGACATGGAGGTGAGTGATTTCACCTACAGGAAGGAGAAACTATGAATCTCCGAACCATTTTTCAGTGCATTTCTGTAGCATAAACGCAGCGTTAAATGGGTGGACAGTTAAAATCCAGCTCCTGGTGACCAGAGTCATAATTTGATTCAAATTGATACTAATATTGCCACTCCCTAGGATGGAAAACAGAGATACCACATTGATATAAATCGATATACAAGCCATTGCAAAATACCTTTAAAAATTTTATTTCAGAAATCCTAGTTGAAAATGCTATTCTGAAACACTTGTACTAAATTCCTCTCGTGTTAAAAAGGGAACAGTATCCCACTTAGAACATATACAATATTATTGAAGTTTTTCAGTAATAATGCTACTTTCTGTACAAAGAAAACCGTAGGACTGCATTTATCAGCTTCATTACAATATTCTATCAAAGATTCACAGCAAAGTCAAAGCACAAATTATGATTCCAACAATAACATATTCCAAAAAAAGTGAGTTGTTTTTACTTTTCATTCCTTTTCTTAAATTTTAAGTGATTTTTTTTAACATGTAGGAACTTTTTTGGCCAATTTTCTCCCTCTCTCCTCTCTAATAGTATCCTTGCTGCGATATGGTTTCATGGTACTAGTCACCCTGTTATACCAAGTCGCCATCATTCATATGTGAACTTGACAGTGAGGGCTAGCCTGATCCTGTCTTCATCTGATGTCAGAACACATGTCCTTTACAGCAGGGATTCCTGGTCAGTGACCAGGTACAGAAACCCTGATCATTTTATCCCTCCCTAAACCAAGAGTGCTGAGGACAACTATAGTGGTCCCTACTGTCGCCCCAGCTGAAATCAGCACCTCAATACGGATTGAGGATCAAACCTGGGGCCTTCCTGGTCTTTGTGGCTCAGCGACTCACTGGAAAAGATTCAGTGAGCTTTTAACCTTTCGATTGCCAACAACTCGGTGGGAGGAGCAGGTAATTTTCCAATCTTGTGCTCCAGACAAGTAGCCTCGTCTGCCAAGGATGCATAATGGAAATTCGGGCGTGCACAGTGAGGTAGGGTCTCAGTGGCACAGGATGCTGAGTTATCTTGGCATTTGTTTCATCATTGGGTGCATCATCTGAAACTCAAATATAGCCAACCTAGAACGCTTGGAATTATCTCTGAATCTTCTCACATCCAAAGGTTTCATCAAACCTGTAATGTTTTCTTTCTAGGTAGTGGCAAAGACCTGGTTTAAACCTCGCACAAACAGATGTTGTACATAGTTGCACTTGTTTATTAAAAAATATATGCTTCTCCTACCTATTTGTGCGAGTGTAAAATAGCTTGAACTCTCCTGTATTTGCAGGTTCCACACCGTTATTTTCAGCCATTTGGCTGTGGCCCTCGCTCCTGTGTGGGAAAATACACCGCCATGGTGATGATGAAAGGTATCTTGGTGACCATGTTGAAGAGGTACACAGTGCACTCACCTAATGGAAGCACCCTAGAAAATGTCAAATGTAACAATGATTTGTCCTACCATCCCAATGAGTCACAGTGTCTTCTCAGAATGATCGTTACCCCAAGGAAACAAGCAGAAGCCTAAGGTCCCAATTTCTATGCAAGTCGCATGCACAAGGTTTCATCAGCATGATGCAGAGTGACCATAATGAAATCATCCAAATTAAAACACCTGCCATCTTTTCATAAAGCTGAACCAAAGTGCTGATTAGAATTAGGATCCAAAGCTTTGTGGTAAAAGTTTTTTAAAAATCTTTACACCTACTAATATTATCGTTCTTGGGGTAGTCTTGAGATAGGGCACTCTATTCGCAACCTGAGGGTTATCACTTTATACTGCAGCTTCTGCTATCACCTTCAACCCTCTCCAGGTCTCAGCCAGGCCACTAGGTGGAGCAACATGGTGGGGGTGGGAGATGAAAAGGGTAAAATCGGTGTATGAATGGCAGATCACGGAGAACCATTAACTACCTTTGTGGAGAAGTCCATAGGCCTGACCAGGTTGTCTTCCAGCAGAAGGAAGAAGGATGTTGGGTGGAGTGGGGGCCTGAAGAGCAGGGGAGGAGGGAAGAGTGATGGTGGAGATTTAAAAAAATATTGTTTTCAAAATTTAGTTCAGTTTGTCAGCTCATGTTTTAAGAATCAGTTTCTTATTTAACCTTTTATATACACATATATATAATTATTTGGTTTTGCAGCTGTAAAAACTCATGCAATGTCCTTTAACATGAGGTTTGGATGTTGAAAGGTTATTTTTCAACATTAAATAACTGACCTATGAATTTCTCTATTAGTCCTTTTCCACTACACTGAATATTAAGTTAATTGGTAAAGATACGAATGTAGATGAAAAGAAACAAAATCTTCTCAACCTTAATTCGTGCATGACCCAGGGAGATCTGACAAAATAGAGAGAGAAAATAATCTTTAGAAAAGAGAGAAGTAAGTAATCTCTCCCTTCACTCCCTTCACCACCGGTGCACTGCGGCTGCAGTGTACCATCCACAGGGTGCACTGCAGCAACTCGCCAAGGCTCCTTCGACAGCACCTCCCAAACCCACAACCTCTACCACCTAGAAGGACAAGAGCAGCAGGCACATGGGAACAACACCACCTGCACGTTCCCCTCCAACTCACACACCATCCCGACTTGGAAATATATCGCCGTTCCTTCATCGTCGCTGGGTCAAAATCCTGGAACTCCCTTCCTAACAGCACTGTGGGAGAACCGTCACCACACGGACTGCAGCGGTTCAAGAAGGCGGCTCGCCACCACCTTCTCGAGGGCAATTAGGGATGGGCAATAAATGCCGGCCTCGCCAGCGACGCCCACATCCCATGAACAAGTAAAAAAAAACTCATCAAAAGAGAGAAACTTAGGTGAATTTGTAAAGCTAGGTGTGAGATGGCAAGATCCATTGTGTGTTAGGGAGGGAGGGTAAGTTCCACTATGTGTTAGGGAGGAAGAGTAAGTTCCACTGTGTGTTAGGGAGGGACAGTAAGTTCCATTCTGTGTTAGGGAGGGAGGGTAAGTTCCATTCTGTGTTAGGGATGGGGGTAAGTTCCATTCTGTGTTAGGGATGGGGGTAAGTTCCATTCTGTGTTAGGGAGGGAGGGTAAGTTCCATTCTGTGTTAGGGATGGGGGTAAGTTCCATTCTGTGTTAGGGATGGGGGGTAAGTTCCATTCTGTGTTAGGGATGGGGGTAAGTTCCATTCTGTGTTAGGGATGGGGGTAAGTTCCATTCTGTGTTAGGGATGGGGGTAAGTTCCATTCTGTGTTAGGGAGGGTAAGTTCCATTCTGTGTTAGGGATGGGGGGTAAGTTCCATTCTGTGTTAGGGATGGGGGTAAGTTCCATTCTGTGTTAGGGAGGGTAAGTTCCATTCTGTGTTAGGGATGGGGGGTAAGTTCCATTCTGTGTTAGGGATGGGGGTAAGTTCCATTCTGTGTTAGGGAGGGTAAGTTCCATTCTGTGTTAGGGATGGGGGGTAAGTTCCATTCTGTGTTAGGGATGGGGGGTAAGTTCCATTCTGTGTTAGGGATGGGGGTAAGTTCCATTCTGTGTTAGGAATTGGGGTAAGTTCCATTCTGTGTTAGGGGTATCATAATCATACACAGCACATATTTACAAGTCTGCTCCATCAAGAGCAGAGGAAATCTGCCTTGTGATCTGGCTCCAGTACAGCTAGTGATGGAATATTCAGGCTTGCTATATGATGTAGATTTGAAATGTTTATACTTCAAAGATTAAAAAATGAAAAATATGTTCATTAATTATGAGGTAACAAAATATTTATCAGATTGCATGGAGATATTATAATCATGGATGGTCCAATCTACTATCTTACAGACATTTTAGTTTTGTACCTTTATTTACATTTTGGACCAGACTGGAATCCTTTTAAAGTGTTCAGTATTCAGAGGATTGGCAGCACCTGCTTCATTGGGGCAGAATGCCAGGCCTTCATTTGGATGATGTTACAATAAAGTAACTTGTTTGTGTGGTTCAGCCTGTAATTTCCTCCCCCCCCCCCCCCATTTTGAATAATAACCGTACCATGGCAAAACAGTGTGACACTTGCACATTGAACTGCATCTCAAACTGAGGTTGGAATTTTTCCCTCCTCGTCAATGAAGAGAAATCCAATTCCAAACTTGACTCCTATAGGATTGAAGCAAAGTGAAACAGGTCTGGACGAGAGGGGAGAAGAGGGCTAAGAAAGAATATCATGTACAAATAGCATTGAAGATACTATTATCAACATTCTTGTAATATTTATCTGACTGAAAATGTGTGTTCTATGCCATTACTAGTAACCGAGGTTACTACATTTTAGTTATAAATGATGTTGAAATGAAAATTACTTCAAATCAAAATACTGAAATGATCAGATTTAATGGTCAGACTTATTCAGAATTGAAACGCTCCTGTGCCCCTCAGATGAAGGCCTGCACAAGGGCTGCTGATGCATTTACATCTGTCTGAGCTGCAGTGAGAACTTAGCTGGTTGGGTAATGATGGGTTAACACGGACAAGCCTGGATCTACAGGAACTTCAGATTCTAAAGTCCAGGTCAGTCCTCTTAAATGGAACCTTGGAGGTCATGTTGTCTGTTGTCACTATTGCTGGAGAGTCTCATGGGCCTCAGGGAATCACTAGTGGCCGCTCACAATTTTCAGTCCATTAAAATGAACGTAGGGACAATCATGGGCAGTGTGCCTGTGATTTCTTAATACGCACAGCACCAGTCATAGGAACTCAGAAGATTGGCCCTCTTGTGTTTGTAAAAATTCAAAGACTAAAACCAATAGAAACCCAAAATATTCCCTAAAAATCTGAAACTAACAAATAATTAAAATTCAAAATCTCTCACAGCGAATCCACAGGGAACATAGGAACATTAGGTTCAGCAGTAGGCCATTCAGCCCCTCAGGCCTGCTCCGCCGTTCAATTAAATCATGGTTGATCTGCACCTCAACTACATGCTCCTGCCTTTGCTCCATATCCCGTCATATCCTTACCGAACAAAAACCTATCTGTCTCAGTCTTGAAAATTTCTCTGGACCCAATATCCTAAAAATAATGTAAACTTGGCAGGATGATTTCCTACACACACTATTTCTAGCAAAATCATAAATACGTGCAAAAAGGATGCATTTATGATTTCTCTACAAAAGGTGAACCTGGAAAAACCTTCCCCCATAGCTACCAGAAGAAGTCCTCCCTTTAAGCTTGTGTTGGTAACATGAGAAATGCAATTCAGAACTGCTGAATTGGCAATTTTTTGAAGTACCATTCAATTAAGAAATGGTGCTTTGAATACAAAGGTAATATTTTTCTCCATGGAATAAACCTCTAGATACCTTAACTTATGTTTGGGAAATGGTTCAGAAATCACCAGACCCATTGCAGTGAATAGCAATCATAAGTGACATATGTACATGATGTCCATGCTTGAATAATAGTTCCACAGGTTTTCAATGTCACAAAGCCCAGCAGAAAAAAAGTTATTTAAAGATTTATCCATCAATGTTTACGTCACTCAGAACCAGTTAGCAACATCCTTTTACTGTGTGACCCGATAGTTTTCCTTAGTAGGTATAGAACTGCACCTGAAATGTCCGTTATGTAAAGAGCTCAACCAGTACAGATAAGCAGAGCTGGAGAGTCTTGTTTTATGCTTTTGTTCAGATGGACATCATTCAGCGAAAGTAATTAATGAAATTATTAGTGTTTTTTTTTTCAAAATCAAACAAGTAATTTCTGAAGACTTTCTAACTTTCTGCATGTTCCCCCAATTCTCCAGCGCAACTAAACTGTTCTGATATCTCACAGTTCTAACAAGGTATCCTCACCATAGTGCCATTGGGTGTTGAGCCATCTAACAGATGTCATGTTATAGCCAAAAAGCAAAAATTTGCAGATGCTGGAAATCTGAAACAAAAACAGAGAATGTTAGCAACATTCAGCAGGTCAGTCAGCATCCATGGAGAGAGCAGAGGAGTTGATGTTTTAGGTGTAAACCCTTTGTCAGGTCCCAGTCTTGTGCAGAAATATCCATAATGCACCTGCCTCAAACATGCTCCCCATTGTTAAGGGATGCAGCCTATGTCGGGAGTTCCAACACCCCTGGGCCTTCACTGGCACCCGGGTACGGTTGGTAGAGGTACCACCCCAACCACAGTGGTTTTTTCAGTTTCTCCAGGCTTTCTACAGCTCTTCCACTGAAGTTATGGCAGACGAGCATGAGACCCCTTGGGGAAATTCTGCTCCGACATCTCAAGTGGCATGTAATAAGGGCACAGGTATCAGATCACGTGAACCTTGCTCTGCTAATGAAAACAGATTTCCTGCTGTAAGCACAAAACAGGATGTTGGGGAAAAGCCTGAACTGTAACAATTATTCTATAACCAGTCTGAAGGAGATATGTGGGAGTGGTCTGTCCCACTTTTTTTTTTCTCTCTCCCCCTGTAGAGGAAGTGCCTGTCCTTTACTCAGTTTCTCCCCTGGATGGGCTGGCTAAGGTTGGGAACTAATGAGATGGGGAAATACAAGGACACCTCCTAGTACTCCCAAAATTCAATTGCCAAGACTGTACGTTCTTTATGAACAGCATTTAGTGCGCGCAATCGCTGAAATTCCACTAAGTTGGTGGGGGCGGGGGGGACAGTGGGAGGACCTTGTACCATTCATGGATGTCTTCTAAAATCTACGTAGCGTACATTGGATATTCATTATTGAATTTCACAGGAATTCAAGGTCTTTGTGGAATAAATACAGTCTGTGGAAAACCCAGATCCCCTTTCATGACACAGTACTGGCTCACTTTACAGTTTTGTAAATAACAGTATAATTTAATCACACACCAGCTGTAACCTTCAAACGGGCAGATATTGAGTTCTCAAAATGCCATTTGTTTGATACCATAAATATGTTTGTTTTATAGCATCAGGGGCTATCAATTAAATATTTAGCAAATCATATTTGCGTTTTTAAGTACTGTGTCCTGCATTTTTTATCCACTATATTTTTAGATGACTGTTACAACAGGACTTCAAAATATTAAAGGGATAAAGTCATCTTCGTCAAATGGTCGGGAAATCACTTTACCAGGTTGTTTAAATGGAGATGTACAAGGATGGGATTGTTTGAGCTTAAAATAAAGTTTTTTTTTTAAGTTATTTTTTTCATGAAAGCGACACTGCATGATTTCTGCAGCCTTGTGATGCCTCAAAATAGCAAGGATTGGCCCATAAACCAGCATGAAGTGAATCCAATTTATTTTATTCTGGAAATAGTAAATGTTTTTGGAGTCAATCTTAACTCCATGTAATAGCAGCCTTTAGGTGTGGTTCTAACTGGGAGTTTGACAGTCGGGGGTGGGAGAAGGAAGCCAGCCAATTAAGGTTCACCCGTAAACTGGAACAAGTGAGTGCTTCATTCATTCTACAGCTGCCTCAAATAAGCAAATCACCATTCCACTGTTCCAGAAAGTGATGGCGCAGTGTGTAATGTTCATAACCTGAATATGTGATAGCATGGGAGAGAAGACAATAAATACATAGTTTTCTTCATTGAATGTAGGAGCAGTAAATGCTACTAGATTTTCTGCTTTTTCATAATCAATGGGTGGAAAATCTCGCCCTTTGCTGGCTTCATCTGAAGACATTTGAGCAGTTCAATAAATCAAATAATTACCAAACTGTATGATTCTGAGAATTATGGTTGGTCACTCCCCTGCTCAGTAAAGCCATTCTTTTTAAGTGTTTGTGTTAAAACATTTTGTCTGATGTCATAATTGAGTGAACGTAATATCTGCGTATTCCTGAAAGTCTCTTTACCCCAGGAACCTGAATGCCGTCTTAGTTCAAGTTTGGTTTTCATAGTCTGTCTCATTATGGTTTTCAGTAAATAGGTTTACATAAATGGCTTTTATAATTAAAGTGCTCAACACAACTCTGATTTTACTATATAGAAGTCATATTCTTATTACTCTATTTATTGGAAAATAAAAAGGCATTTAAATGAAAAAGCATACCTTTTTGCTTCATTATTTGATGAACATAAACCAAACCAGAACATATCCCTCACTTTTATTTGTTTACCTGTATAAAAAATATTAACATTATTTCTACTCTTGGTTCAAAGTCACTGAGCCCACGCTATTCTGTACCCATGTATATATTACCTGCTATTTTTAGTGCGATGGATTTGCTTGTAAACCTCCAGTCATACATACAAGTTAACTCACAGCCACTTGGACAAATGAGCATCTCAAATATGTGTACTTTGGCAGCTATGTACCCATTAATCACAGTGATTCAAAGTAAAACATTCTTCAATATGATGTATATACCTCGCCCACAAATATAAGCCACAGATGGGAGATGTGCATTTGTAGAAGGTGCATGTGAAGTTGAGCAGGATCTTCGCTAACATTGCCACTATTGGATGTGGAGATGATAAAGAAAATCTTCCATTTACATTGCCCTTTACCACATCTCAAAGCACTTCACACACACAATGAATTACCTTGAGAAGCAGTGACTGTTTTTTATGTAGCCCCATGTGGAGCCATTTTTCATCAGCAGCATTCCACAAACCCAAATGAATGAATGACCATTCATCTGTTTTTGGTGCTGATGGTCAAGGCAAAATGTTGGCCAGGACAGGATAGTTCCATGAGACTTGTAACATCCAACTGAACAAGCAGCTACAGACCCTATTTAACATCTGTGGGGATGGTATTTTTGACAATGAGTCACTCCCACAGCACTGGGTCATCAGTCTAGGATACATATCCAAGTGTGGTTTTAATGTACAATCTTCTGACTCCAAGGTGACAGTGCTACCAAATAAGCTAAGCTGACACAACAATAATCATTTACATACATTGGGGTAGATCTTGACTTTGTGCGATAGTGTAAAACGGGTTATAGTGAGTCAGCAGCCTGCTTTACATCTCTCCCAATTTTTATTTCCATTGACTTCAATGGAATGACAACAATGTATTGTAAAATGGGCGGCCCACTCGCTATCACCCGTTTTACACTATCGCACAAAGTCAAGATTGTCAATTATAGCCATGTGATTTATATCAATGAGTGTTAATTGTATTCAGGTGGTGTGTATCAATTGGGGCTCTCTTGTGGTGAGTGTGTAAGGGGGATCTCTATGAATAAAGGCTTGGAAGCAACTGAAGACCAGGCTCGCGTATTCTATCCTTCACCACCGGGCTATCCAATTTGTAACAAAGATCTACCCCATGATCCATTCACACAGCTTATACATGTCAATGAAGAACACATGAATGTTGTCTGTTGCTACATATTATAACATCTAATTAATACTGTCCTTTTCTTACATAAAAACATAAGAAGTAGGAGCAGGAGTAGGCCATACGGCCCCTCGAGTCTGCTCCACCATTCAATTTGATCATGGCTGATCTTCGATCTCAACTCCACTTACCCACCCTATCCCCATATTCTGGGGGGTTTTTTTTAGTTAGATTTGGTCTCAGGTTATTTTCACGTAATTACATTTCTGAATAAAAATGTGTAAATTTGGCAATCAGTGCAATTAGAACTGCTCTTGTCCGTGCAGTCTGTACATGCTGCAGCATGTCGTGAACAAACAGAGGATTGTGCCATTGGGGCAGCCTTTTTGTGCTGCTTTGAATAACAGAAGTTTCTGAGCTCCTTTGGAGCTGTGATGTGAACAGCACCTGTTTGTGAAGTGAATGGAAAACAGTGGCTCGGTCAGAACAAAGAGAGCTATGAATGTGGTCCACTAAGCGCTTTCTGAGCATGCTGAGTTTAATCCAGATTTCCTGTAGCACGTTGGAACCAACAAGCTCAATGCTGCTTAAGTAAAAAAAATGTCATTTACCCACAAAATGTAAAAAATACGGAAATTTCTCTCACTCTGTAGCTTGCTGAATGTTGTATATATATATACATATATATATGGAATAAACCTCAAAATGGATAATTGATTGATTCTAAAAGGCACCACAACTGGCTGGACCTGGAATGTGTATACATAAATATGGATGTGGGAGTGCTGAAGATAGAGATACCGGCAATGTTAATAACACAATTAAACTAAAATCAATGAATTAGAACGGAATCTTGATAAACATGTAGTTTAGCCAAGAAATGTTTTTCTTGGATGAGACTTTCTACAAACTGCAGATAAAAATAGCCAGTTTGCAAATCTTAGTATCACAGCCCATTTAATTCAGCAATTTAACCTAAGGAAACAAAACAGAAAATACTGAAAGAAGAAACAATGGCCAGGGGCAGCGTGCTCAGTGTAAAGCACTCCCCTACAAATATTAGTTGGACAAAAAAATTTGAAGAAGGTATCTCATATTTGACAATACCTGCAAATGATTCCCAGGGAGATCCACTGCTGTGAGTCTCCAAAATGTTCCTGGAGTTGCTCCAAAAATGTACACGTGTGTGTGTGGCTCACACATTTTCTGAAGTAGATCGATTCATATCTAAGGCAGTCTGTTCTCGGAAACCAGTTGATGTTAATTTTCCCAGCTTAGCTGTCTCTGGATCAATATCCAGGCCAGTGCAAAATACTATTTCATGTATAAATGTATAAAGGGACACCTAGCATTTCCTTCCCCTTTAAAAAAAAACTGGCTTTGAATAAATGTGAGACGACTAGAGCAGATTGCTATCTCTAGATGCGAGTCTCAGGGGAATGAATAGGCTTGGTGTGCTGAGCATGTAAAAAGATTTTCTGAGTGCCAGGACAGTATGTCCTAACTCTCTTCCCCCTTCTGAATCAGAAGAACCCCAAGGAGATATCTAAAGATGCATTTACACTGAACTGAGACCGAGCAGCACATCAGGTTCCAGCCAGGCAGAATACTTTTACCACTGCTTGGCTCCTACCTGACCATAACTTTGACTGCCTTGTTTGGGGGAGAGAGCTCTGTGCATTTCTAGATGTATGCAAGCACAGAATGTGAGAAATTTAAATGTTTAGAGAGCAGGAAGGGAAAACTCTCTGCTCTCTAAACACTTACGGCAAGGTAGGTTTACAGATTGCCATGGGGTCCATCGGACCCTTGAACACTGCAAACTGAATTTACATTCCATGCAGTGTCAAATTGAACTGGTGTGAGAGTACACCCTCTAAGGAGTCTTACTACATTTCTCTCCAGAGTCAAGTTGGCCCCTAACTCTGGATTTGCATTGCCAGTTTAGCATTGGTGTGAAGCTGGCACTAAACTTGCAGTATAATAGCATCCTAAATCATGACGATCCTTGTTACCCAAGCAGACTCAACTGGAATGTGTACAATAGAGAAGGATAGCACCAATAAAATAGGCTGTTATCAGGACCTAATATAGACTAGTATTGATGCTCTTTTGAAGTCAAGGCCAAAATTATGACTTGATGATTTGGGTCAGAAAGGGAAAGTATATGTATATAGGCAAATAGATTTTTAATAATTGTAAACATGAAGGATTTCAGGGATGGCCATTGTGCTAAACATAAAGAATTCCTTTGGCCAATTCTAGCTTTGTATGGTCAAGTGCTTAGGCTTGAACTGGTATCTCACCTGAAAAATTCACTATAAATAAAGGTTTCAAGGCCCCAGCCAAATTGTAACAGCCTGTGTAAGTTCACCAGACCAGAGGCATTGCTAGTTCTAGAATCTTTTTAGAACCATCAGTGCTTTTTGAGACAATCTCAGCACTGGCATCAAAAGTTCCTGATGATAGACCAAAATCATAGTCTGGAGAACTTTGGAAGAAGTCTAAGATCTGCACCCTTGCCTGGAAGAGTTCAAGGCGGATGGTCCTGCATCATGTAGTACCAAATCCTCTTTGGCACCTGCTGATCTCCATTTTTAGGCCAAAGGCTTATGAAAGATATAGAAAAGCTTTCTCCTTGATAATACAATATGATACAGAGCCTGTTACAGTCAGTGCTCTTCAAAAGGATGGATCCTATGATCAAAGACAACTTTCATCTGTATTGAAAAACCTCTTTCTAGCATTAAGTGCCCATTTTTAGATTTCACCCATGGATTTGAAACTGATTCCTGCCAAGTGGTGGTCCACGAAGCAAAGGAATCCACGCTCTTCAAGGAAAATGTGTGAAGAGACAAGCCAAAATTGAAGCACCGTCTGGACATGTAGCAGAGCACTTTTAGTTTGATCAAAAATAATAAAGCACTTCAAGGGGGAAATATTTATATTGACACAAACATCTATTTAACAGTATTGACCATAAGATTCATGGATGCTGCTCACGTTGGAATTGGCCAATTCCAGTGCAAAAAGAAATCTCAAACTTTCCTACTGGAACAGTAACAGCTATGACAACTACTGCGAAAGATGGAACTGACGACTGGTCAATGGTAGGGCTTTTGAACAGTGTGAGATTGAGTAAGTGTCTGCTGTAGGTCAGTTGTAGCATTCGTATCTCTCAGGTTGAGGGTCTAAGCATGATTTCAGTGAGTTAAGAACATAATCTAGGCTGACACTTTAGTGCAGTAGTGAGGGAGTGCTGCACTGTTGGAGGTGCCATCTTTCAGATGAGGTGTTAACTCGAGGCCCTGTCTGCCCTCTCAGGTGGATGTAAAAGATTCCATAACATGATTCTGTGAAGCACCTTGGGATGTTTTTCTATTTGCAGCAAGAGTTGCTGGTGGGGCTCTGGGTGATTTTCCATTCCCTAACCCAGGGTCGCTGAGCTACTTGACAGGTTAGAAGGACTGAAGACTAAGAAACCCCTTGGGTTACATGGCACATATCCTAGCATGCTAAAGAAGACTAAGGAAGAAATTTGTGAGGTATTAGCTAGCATCATGAAGGAATAATTGGGCACTGGTAGGGCTCCGTAGGACTGGAAGCAAGCAATTGTGGTAGGTACCTATATTAAAAAAGAGGTAAAAATTTAACCCAGGCTTATTAGCCCAACATACTATAATATGTAATATAATATTATATTAATATAACAGGTAACATAATGGAAACCATTCTAAGGTGTAGACTAGAGGAGTACCTGTACAGCAATAACAATAAGAAACAAGCATGGTTTAGAAGGGGATGATCCTACCTGACAAATCTCTTTGACTTCTTGGCTGCAGTGAAATTTGTTCAAACCTAAATAAGGATTTGTGTCAACAAAGGACTGAAGCAAATAGAAACATTTGCATGAAATGAGTGAGATGTCCATGACCCCCACCCCTCCCACCCCACCCTCTTCCCCCTAGGAAAGCATAAAAGAGAAGCAATGATTCCTTACTGAAAGACTTGCAACTCTATTCTCTTTTAATAAGTCATGCATTCACAGCTATTATGGATAAATTAGACCATGCATGAGCTCCCTTCCAATATTTCTCTATTAAAGGTTTATTGTGTTTTACAATACAACATGTGATTTGGGAGACTGCATTGTTCAGCAGTAGAGGACAGGGTTTGAAGATTAAATTATACTTACTTATGATGTTCTTTTACATAAAACATTCTAAACCATCCGAGCCTTTGTTCGTAAAGGAATGCTATTCATTTCACAACGTGGAAGTTATATATGAAAGATGTTTAAGACCTTATGTAATAACTATTGTCAATAATCTCTGTGAGAGGGTATTTTGTACTTTTCATTCTTTGCTAAGGGGGATGGATAGTAACCTGTTATACCAGTCTCTTGATAATATTTTATACAGCATTCATCATTAGGAAATTTCACAAATGAAGGAGAGGTAACTCATCATAGAGTAGTATAATTTGTGGGATGTAGACCAGCTAAGTTCTTGACTGACACTCCTTTGATGTACAGGGCTTGCTAAATAACAAAGACTTGCATTCATAGGGCACTTTATTACATTTTTCAGAAATATATCACAGCACTTCACATGCAATGAATTATGTTGCAGTGCAGTGACTGTAGCTGTGTAGGCAAATCGATTAAAGGAGGATGAGAGTAGGATCATTAGATGAGAGCATCCTTAATCTCTACTCCTAAAGACTGTAGCAGTGCATCTCTTTCATTAATTGTACCCAAGTCTTTGGCTTAGCCCTCCTTTTAATTTCACCAATAAAGTGCTGCCTTTTCCGAACTAAAAGGCTCTCTACTTAAAAATGTTCTTTTCCTTTTCATTGCATCGAGTCACTGACCTATTTGATTATGTGTAAAGGCAGTGGGTGTGCAGAATTATCAGTTGCACAGTGCCTTATCATTCATTTTGCCTCATACTTCAGATTGGTGCTTTCAAAAAAATTCTCTGAACAGAGGAGAGAAGTGCTTCTGAATATAAATGTGTGATATTGTCTACCTATTAAGTCAAATCTGCACAAAATCTTCTAACATATGCCAGACTTCTCAAACTTTAGTTGTAGGTTTCAGCCACTATTTTAGATCTAACATAATGTTCTTTTTAATATGTTTCATTTCTTTTGGGAACCAGTTAATTCAAAAATAGATGTTCTCCTAATAATTCATAAATTGCAGTTCTTATCTTTATTAAACTTTGAAGGGTTGAGGCAGAGACCATTGCATTTTTTAAGAGACAAGTTGATTCATATTTGAAGCAGGGGAAGATACAGGGCTACAAGAAGAGAGCAGGTCAGTGGGGCTAGTATGGGATTTCTGTAGCAGAGCAGGTGCAGATACGATGGACCGAATGTCTCCTTCTTTGGTTCTGTGGTATACTTGATATGAATCAGGAATTCAAGCGCGGAGGTGAGCAGATCCCCATTAACTTTGATGAACAGGAAATCATGTAGGCTACAAATCCACACCTGAATTTCCACTGTGCACTCCTGTCGTGCAAAGCTCTGAGCTGGTTGTACTAAGATATAAAATTTACCCCGTGAGATTATTAGGAAACTGATTTTTCCTAATAACTGAAAAAAAAACCTGAAAGTCCTATTGTTTTGCTTTGTCTCTGTAACTAAGCAATTTACAGGGTGGGAAAAGGAAATGGCATTGTAATAATTCTCCGAGTGATTTATCAGGTTAAAAAAATCTGCCTGACATGGTACTAAGCCATTTCATCATAAAGTCCCAGGTTCAATCCAATGCCAGTATTACACAGGAAATTCCATGGTAACATTACATTTAACTGTTAAGAAAACCCCCGATTCTGAAAGATGTAATAAAGTGCCATATAAATGCAGGTCCTAGTACATGAATCACAAAAAGTTAGTATGCAGGTACAGCAAGTGATTAGGAAGGCAAATGGAATGTTGTCATTTATTGCAAGGGGAATGGAATATAAAAGTAGAGATGTTTTGCTACAGTTGTACAGGGCATTGGTGAGACCCCATCTAGAATACTGTGTGCAGTTTTGGTCTCCTTATTTAAGAAAGGACGTGCTAAATGGGATAGATTCAGAACAGATCTAGCAGCTCAAAACTGGGCATCCATGAGGTGCTGTGGGCCATCAGCAGCAGCAGAATTGTATTCCAGCACAATCTGTAACGTCATGGCCCGGCATATTCCTCATTCTGCCGTTACCAACAAGCCAGGGGATCAACCCTGGTTCAATGAGGAGTGTAGAAGAGCATGCCAGGAGCAGCACCAGGCGTACCTAAAAATGAGGTGCCAACCTGGTGAAGCTACAACTTAGGACTACATGCATGCTAAACAGCGGAAGCAGCAAGCTATAGACAGAACTAAGCGATTCCACAACCAATGGATCAGATCAAAGCTCTGCAGTCCTGCCACATCCAGTTGTGAATAGTGGTGGACAATTAAACAACTAACGGGAGGAGGAGGCTCTGCAAACATCCCCATCCTCAATGATGGCAGAGTCCAGCACGTGAGTGCAAAAGACAAGGCTGAAGCGTTTGCAACCATCTTCAGCCAGAAGTGCCGAGTGGATGATCCGTCTCGGCCTCCTCCCGATATCCCCACCATCACAGAAGTCAGTCTTCAGCCAATTCGATTCACTCCACATGATATCAAGAAACGGCTGAGTGCACTGGATACAGCAAAGGCTATGAGCCCGACAACATCCAGGCTGTAGTGCTGAAGACTTGTGCTCCAGAACTAGCTGCGCCTCTAGCCAAGCTGTTCCAGTACAGCTGCAACACTGGCATCTACCTGACAATGTGGAAAATTGCCCAGGTATGTCCTGTCCACAAAAAGCAGGACAAATCCAATCCGGCCAATTACCGCCCTATCAGTCTAGTCTCAATCATCAGCAAAGTGATGGAAGGTGTCGTCGACAGTGCTTTCAAGAGGCACTGACTCACCAATAACCTGCTCACTGATGCTCAATTTGGGCTCCGCCAGGACCACTCGGCTCCAGACCTTATTACAGCCTTGGTCCAAACATGGACAAAAGAGCTGAATTCCAGAGGTGAGGTGAGAGTGACTGCGCTTGACATCAAGGCAGCATTTGACCGAGTGTGGCACCAAGGAGCCCTAGTAAAATTGAAGTCAATGGGAATCAGGGGGAAAACTCTCCAGTGGCTGGAGTCATACCTAGCACAAAGGAAGATGGCAGTGGTTGTTGGAGGCCAATCATCTCAGTTCCAGGGCATTGCTGCAGGAGTTCCTCAGGGCAGTGTCCTAGGCCCAACCATCTTCAGCTGCTTCATCAATGACCTTCCCTCCATCATAAGGTCAGAAATGGGGACGTTCGCTGATGATTGCACAGTGTTCAGTTCCATTCGCAACCCCTCAAATAAGAAGCAGTCCGAGCCCGCATGTGGCAAGACCTGGACAACATCCAGGCTTGGGCTGATAAGTGGCAAGTAACATTCGCGCCAGACAAGTGCCAGGCAATGACCATCTCCAACAAGAGAGAGTCTAACCACCTCCCCTTGACATTCAACGGCATTACCATCGCCGAATCCCCCACCATCAACATCCTGGGGGTCACCATTGACCAGAAACTTAACTGGACCAGCCATATAAATACTGTGGCTACGAGAGCAGGTCAGAGGCTGGGTATTCTGCGGCGAGTGACTCACCTCCTGACTCCCCAAAGCCTTTCCACCATCTACAAGGTGCAAGTCAGGAGTGTGATTGAATACTCTCCACTTGCCTGGATGAGAGCAGCTCCAACAACACTCAAGAAGCTCGACACCATCCAGGACTTAGCAGCCCGCTAGATTGGCACCCCATCCACCACCCTAAACATTCACTCCCTTCACCACCGGTGCACAGTGGCTGCAGTGTGTACCATCCACAGGATGCATTGCAGCAACTCGCCAAGGCATCTTCGACAGCACCTCCTAAACACGCGACCTCTACCACCTAGAAGGACAAGAGCAGCAAGTACATGGGAACAACATCACCTGCACGTTCCCCTCCAAGTCACAAACCATCCCAACTTGGAAATATATCGCCGTTCCTTCATCGTCGCTGGGTCGAAATTCTAGAACTCCCTTCCTAACAGCACTGTGGGAGAACCTTCACCACATGGACTGCAGCAGTTCAAAAAGGCGGCTCACCACCACCTTCTCAAGGGCAATTAGGGATGGGCAATAAATGCCAGCCTCGCCAGCGATGCCCACATCCCATGAACGAATTTTTAAAAATTGATTTAGAGACGGTTCAGAGAAGGTTCACTCGACTGATTCCTGGAATGAGGGGGTTATCTTATGAGGAAAGGTTGGACAAGTTGGGCCTGTATACATTGGAGTTTAGAAGAATGAGTGGTGATCTTATTGAAACATTGACTGGGACAGCCATAGCATTAGGGGCTTGGATGGAGAGAAATTTGTTCAGTGTATTCAGGAGGAATTTCTCATTCAGTATGTCGATGGCCCGACTAGAGAGGGGGCAAAACTTGACCTCCTCTTGGGAAATAAGGAAGGGCAGGTGACAGAAGTGTTAGTGAGGGATCACTTTGGGACCAGTGATCATAATTCCATTAGTTTTAAGATAGCTATGGAGAATGATAGGTCTGGCCCAAAAGTGAAAATTCTAAATTGGGGAAAGGCCAATTTTGATGGTATTAGACAGGAACTTTCAGAAGTTGATTGGGAGAGTCTGTTGGCAGGCAAAGGGACGTCTGGTAAGTGGGAGGCTTTAAAAGTGTGTTAACCAGGGTTCAGGGTAAGCACATTCCTTATAAAGTGAAGGGCAAGGCTGGTAGAAGTAGGGAACCTTGGATGACTCGGGAGATTGAGGCCCTAGTCAAAAAGAAGAAGGAGGCATATGACATGCATAGACAGCTGGGATCAAGTGGATCCCTTGAAGAGTATAGAGATTGCCGGAGTAGAGATAAGAGAGAAATCAGGAGGGCAAAAAGGGGCCAAGTGCAGGCAATTGGGACTAGCTTAGTGGTACAAACTGGGCAACATGGACATGTCGGGCCGAAGGGCCTGTTTCCATGTTATAAACTTCTATGATTCTATGATTCTATGTAAGATCCTGAGGGAACCTGAAGGGGTAGATGCTAAGAGGATGTTTCCCCTTGTGGGAGAGAATAGAACTAGGGGCAACAGTTTAAAAAAAGGGGTCTCCCATTTAAGACAGAGATGAGGAGAATTTTTTTCTCTCAGCGTAAGTCTGTGGATCTCCCTTACCCAGAGAGCTGTGGAGGCAGGGTCATTGAATATTTTTAAGGCTGAGTTAGATAAATTGCTGATTAACAAGGGAGTCAAAAGTTATAGTAGGTAGACGGGAAAGTAGGGTTGAGGTCACAATCGGATCAGCCATGATCTTATCAAATGGTGGAGCAAGCTCGAGGGGCCGAATGGCCAACTCCTGCTCTTAATTCGTATGTTCGTATGATTGTAACCTACCTCAGTCAGTGGGTGTGTGGTGGGTTCGGATCAGACGCCTGCTTTACTTGCATCCAATTTTACTCTCCATTGAAGACATAAAATCGTAAAGTCATAAAATTGTAAAACCCAGCATAAAAGGATGTCCGAACCGAACCTGACTCGTTCCCCCCGGGCAGGTTAGGATAAAATCGGGGCTAAAGAGTCTCATCTTTATTTAAAACCGTGATTTATTATAAGTAGCTTTCGGATTATTTCAGGGGGTTTCTTTCCTTTCTGTTGATTTGGTGCAGCTGGAGGCAACCGTGACAAGAACAGATGTCTGATGATTTTGATTTCAGTGGTTGCTTGGCGCACAGCGAGACTGGGAGAAATTGTACTGGGGTGCCAGAGATTCCGCATAACATCGTTCATGCTCCAACAAATTTGGTTTAGTAAGTAGAAATGAAAGCAAAAAAAAAAGACTGGAAGTTCTAGAGATCTGGCTCCCAAGGATTGAGAGTGGAACCTCAGGTGCTGAGTGATGGCAGACACAGGGAACGAGGGGCAAATTAGGGATGAGGGAGTACTGGTGGAAAAGGGGGTTGAAAACCTATCAGCAGGTGATACGTTGGTAAATTATGGCTTAGCGCTTTCTTTTTTGTACGTTTGCTGGGTTGATTGCAAGGACTGAAGTGGGGAACTCCCACGGCAACTGCTGTCTGATTGATTCAGATTAACTGCGATAAATACAACCAATCTTAAATTTTGGACGTGAGCCTACATTTACCCAATTGGAAAACTCAAACACCAAGACTGTGACTACAGGTGCAAAAAATGTTCTCATAGGTTTATGCTGCTGCAAGTGATTTTTGGATATTTAACTTGGTCTTTAACGTTCTATAAATCAGGGGAAAACAATAGATAAACAATCTCTAAAATACAGATTACATGACACCTATAATAAAATTATATCATAGGTATAACCAGAATATTCCATATATAACTGATAGGTTCTTATCCCACTCAGAAATTATAGTTTTCCTCATTCAAAGGAATAAAATGGTTTTCCACAATTACCTACTCAAAATCTTCAAATGTGGTGACAATAAACCAGCACTTTATTTGGGGTTCCATGTAAATAACACTGAGGCATTCAATTTTTAAAAAATATCTCAACCGCACCATTCCCACAAAGACCTGATTATTCTATTAAATTCAGTAGATATAGCAGTTCTCCTGATGGATCAATGAGTTTGTGTAGTGAGCAACTGGGCCATACAGGCCTGGAAGGCATCAGGTTCAATCCCTGTCTGTAATGACTTTGTTGATCTGATCAGGGGCATCAATAGGGATATTGGCCTCAGTGACCCTGGGTTAGGGAAGGGAAAATCAGCAGAGTCCCACTTCTAATCACCATCCAGCAACTCCTGCTGCAAGTAGAAAAACATCCCAAGGCAGAGGCATAAGGAAAATGGCGGCCGAGCCAAAGATGAGGATGGGTGACTAAAAGCTTAATCAGTAAGGTGAGTTTTACGGAAGGTCTTAAAGGAGGAGAGAGAGATGGAGGAAGCTAAGCAGAAAATTGTGAAGAGTGAGGGTGGGGGTTAAGATGTACTAAAGGCTGGAGTCAGAGGAACGGAGAGTTCGGGAGAGCTGGAGGGCTGTTGGTAGTTAAAAAAATAAATCAGTCGGTATTTTAGGAAGAATATTTCTCACCGCAACTTACATAAGCCATGGAAAGACTCATAGTGGAACTGTGATTTTCAAGGATGATACCAGATCTGAGAGGTTATACCTACCAGGAAAGATTGAGCAGGCTGGGGCTCTTTTATATGCAAAAGGAAAGGCTGAGGGGTGACCTGATAGAGGTCTTTAAAAGGTTTAATAGTGTAGGCATGAAGAAGATGTTCCCACTTATGGGGGAGACCAAAACTAGGGGTCATAAATATAAGATAGTCACTAATAAATCCAATAGGGAATTCAGGAGAAATGTCTTTCCCCAGAGAGTGGTTCGAGTGTGGATCTCGCTACCACAAGGAGTAGTTTAAGCGAAAAGCATAGATACGTTTAATGGGAAGCTAGATAAACATGAGGGAGAAAGAAATAGAAGGTTATGCTGATAAGGTTAGATGAAGAGGGGTGGGAGGAGGCTCGTGTGGAGCATAAACATCAGCGTAGACCAATTGGGCCGAATGGCCTGCTTTTTAAAAAAATTTGTTCATGGGATGTGGGCGTTGCTGACAAGGCCAGCATTTATTGCCCATCCCTAATTGCCCTTGAGAAGGTGGTGGTGAGCTGTCTTCTTGAACTGCTACAGTCCGTGCAATGAAGTTCTCCCACAGTGCTGCTAGGTAGGGAGTTCGAGGATTTTGACCCAGCGATGATGAAGGAACGGCGATATATTTCCAAGTCGGGATGGTGTGTGACTTGGAGGGGAACATGCAGGTGGTTTTGTCCCCATGTGCCTGCTGCCCTTGTCCTTCTAGGTGGTAGAAGTCGCGGGTTTGGGAAGTGGTGTCGAAGAAGCCTTGGTGAGTTGCTGCAGTGCATCCTGTGGATGGTACACACTGCAGCCACCGTGCGCCGGTGGTGAAGGGAGTGAATGTTTAGGGTGGTGGATGAGGTGCCAATCAAGTGAGCTGCTTTATCCTGAATGGTGTCGAGCTTCTTGAGTATTGTTGGAGCTGCTCTCATCCAGGCAAGTGGAGAGTATTCCACTTGTAGATGGTGGAAAGGCTTTGGGGAGTCACAAGGTGAGTCACTTGCCACAGAATACCCAGCCTCTGACCTACTGTTGTAGCCACAGTATTTACGTGGCTGGTCCAGTTAAGTTTCTGGTCAATGGTGATCCTCAGGATGTTGATGGTGGGGGATTTGGCGATGGTAATGCCATTGAATGTCAAGGGGAGGTGGTTAGACTCTCTCTTGTTGGAGATGGTCATTGCCTGGCACTTGTCTGGCGCGAATGTTACTTACCACTTATCAGCCTAAACCTGGATGTTGTCCAGGTCTTGCTGCATGCGGGCTCGGACTGCTTCATTATCTGAGGAGTTGTGAATGGAACTGAACACTGTGCAATCATCACCGAACATCCCCATTTCTGACCTTATGATGGAGAGAAGGTCATTGATGAAGCAGCTGAAGATGGTTGGACCTAGGACACTGCCCTGAGGAACTCCTGCAGCAACGTCCTTGGGCTGAGATGATTGGCCTCCAACAACCACTACCATCTTCCTTTGTGCTAGGTTATGACTCCAGCCACTAGAGAGCTTTCCCCTGATTCTGTGCTGTACATTCCATGTAATTCCATGTAAGACAAAATCGGTAATGTGTATAAAATGAGTTGGAAAGTGTTGTGAGCACTGATTTTACAAAGGAACGCTACCGATGGGAAGATGCACCTCCAGCTGGCCACAATTTCCAGATAGTCATGGCCAGTGAGCAAAGCACTCATTCCGAAACTTGGCCCCAGGGTATTTGTCAGAACAGTCTGTCCATTCTTCATACTCTGCTGTTTATATGCTGAAACAGTCCAGTGTATGCATTGATTGCACGACCTTGTGGAAATACAATGATGCTCGGAAGCTATTAACTGCTCTTGATGCATACGTTCTATATATATTCGATGTAGGTGAGAATCCAGCATGGCCACATTAAGCTAATTGAACCAATTCAAACATCACAGCCATCTGACGAGAGCAAACAAAATATTATGTTAGGAGTACCATTCACGTCAAATGACAATTACTAAGAGTACTCTAATATATTGAACAGGACAGGAAAAGTAGGATTTAATATCTCAGTTTTCAACGTATGCACTGCGTTTTGCTAAAGCTCTTCAGTTTTCTTTTGAAAGCTATTCAAAAAACATTTGAGGGGGAATTAGACAAACACTTGAAAAGGAAAAATATTAACAGAGAAAGAGCAAGGAAATGGAATTAAAGTGATAGCTTTGATGTGCAGCTGTCTCTGGAACAAACACACTGGGCCGAACAGCCTCTTACTGTGCTAAAATATCTCTGATTCTGTGATAGATCCAAACAGGCAAAACTGAAAACAACTTCTACATAATAATACCACCCACACTAATACGATGGTAGGTGGACTGACTATTGAGCATTGTAATGACTTCATCCATTAAAATGGTTTAAAAGCAATTGAATTTTTTTCTAATTCAAAATAAATCAGATTTTCATGTCAGAGGATCTTTCTGTCTCCAAATCTTCAATTAAACGTCTATTCCAGATGTGTTCACTGAAAGTGTTCTGTCAAATCTATTTAGCGCTTATTGTTTATCTATCCAGACACAGTATCAGATTGACAAAAGTTAAAATACTTCTGGCAGGATGCCTTCATCAAACATATTGCTATATTCACTTATTCTTTCTTCCTTTTCTAATTCTTGCCTAAGATACGATGGATGTGTTCTTAGATTATTTGCATTAAACAGTGGCAGTGCCTTGCCTAGAGATGACAACTATTGCAGGCATCAGCACAGCAAGTTCCTTCTTTAATCAACACCAAAGGTAAAATCAAAACGGGCTGGAAAAATACGACAGACCAGTCACCACCTTTGCAAAGATCATTCCAAAAATATTGTTTGTTGGATTTAATCCGAAAACTAAAAGAGATGTCCCAGGGGCAGGGATATTGTGGTGAGGCCAGCAATCTAAGAGTTAAAAGTTATTAGCTACTTGCAGTGAGGGGTTGGAGGTGCAGCAAGAAACACATTGCAAGACCTTTAAAGAGGACTGAAGGGTCTCCAGCCAAAACGTTAAGTGGTCTCTTCTCTTTTTAGGCGTTGACAGGCCAGCTGTGATTTTCCAACATTTTCTATTAACATTGCTTTCATTTTTTCCCCTTTCAAACACCCAAGATTACAAACTAACATTTGGAACAATAGACTAAAGGTCTAAGATAAACGTGTGTGTTCAGAATGTACCTTTGCAGCCAGCTAATGATTTCTGTAAAGAAACCGGAGATAGTTTGGATATTATTATATCTTCTGATACATGGCGAGGCTTGATTTGATTTGTTGTAAAATTGATAACAGAATCAGAATTAAAATACCGTATTACAGTATGATAGCACCAGAACCATTACCATAAGAGGAAAATAAATGTTGTTGTTTAAATGCTAAAATAACAGTTTTATTTTTTCACACTTCCTTTTCAATAAAAATAAACTAATTACAGTGAATTCGCAGCTGCATAAACAGATGGATGCTGATCAGTTTGCAACTGATGGGACTGCATGTTGCTCTCGAACAGATAAACAATAATTGCTAAATAGATTCGATAGAACTCTTTCAACGAACACATCTGGAATAGATTTTTAATTGAAGATTTGGAGACAGAAAGATCCTCTGACATATGAAAATCTGATATATTTTGAATTAGGAAAAATTCAATTGCTTTCAAACCATTTTAATGGAAGAAGCCATTACAATACTTAATAGTTTGTCCACCGACCCTCATATTGAATATCTAGCCAGAGCACTTTCATTTAGCATGTTGCATATTTATTCATGGGAGATAAGCAGTACTTAAAGAAGAGATTTGCCCATTATGATCATTCAAAAGGATTCTTAACCTATTTTAATCTTTACATCCACATCAATGCTGCATATTAATACAGATTTTATTCCTTTGGGAAATATAGTCGTATCAGTCATAAATCAGTTTTTTGAGGGACAGCCCAGATGTGAACGTTAAGGGCAGGATGTTCCTCTCAGCCGCAGTAACTGGTGGCCACTGATGGTAAACCCCCTGTCACCTGCTTGATCTACTGCCAATAGCCAGAAGCTAAAATAATGCATTGATTTTTCAGCCCGTGTCTTTGCATTTGGAACAGCAGAAACACAGGCCCATCAGCAATGACAAGGAAATGGTAGAGTCCAAGCTGGGGATAAGTAAAGGACAGGAATAGTAAGGAGCAAAATATATCTGACTTCCATCCCCTTGCTGTCACCTATGCATTTTGAACACATAACAACGACAACTTGCATTTATATAGCGCCATTAACATAGTAAAATGTCCCAAGGTGCTTCACAGGAGCGATTACCAGGCAAAATTTAACACCGAGCCACATAAGGAGATATTAGGACAGGTGACCAAAAGCTTGGTCAAAGAGGTAGGCTTTAAGGAGTGACTTAACGGAGGAGAGGTAGCGAGGTGGAGATGTTTAGGGAGGGGTTTTCAGAGCTTACGGCCTAGGCAGCTGGAGTTCTATCCAAGGAGAGGAGTGTTTTCTTGATTAAATTGACAGTGCAGCATAAAGGCCACACTGGCATTAAAAACAGTTACAAGTTGTGACTGTGCACCCCTTCTTTTCTCTGTGGCTGCAGCAAGTTGCCGTACCAGGTAAAATTCCCTCAAAAATGAAGTGATGTAGGAGGAAGGTATTTTTTGGTTGCTGTGTGTTAGCAACATCACAAACACAGTGAAGAGATTTCCTCTGCTCACTGTTTCTACTGAAATCGTAAATGCAATCTTTTTCACAAGAAGTAATAAGCTTAGGAAATCTCCCCATTATGTTTCCCGTGTCACTAACACAAATTAATGGATACATTGTAATATTCAGTGACACCTCCAGGGTTTCAATTTTACCATCTTGGAGGTTTTCCTTATGATTTCTCACCTCCCTCATCAGCTTAAATAAATTGGGCAGAGTTCGTGGCCTACTGGTTGGAGCAGATTTGATGGGACAAATGGCCATTTCTCATTGCAAGCTTTCTTTTAAGTGATAGGTAATGAGCAAATCAAGCCAGTTGAACTTGCATGATTAATACATCTGTCAGTGACTTTAGTGGCATGTTGTAATTCGAGCACAGTCTGAATAGCAAAGTACCAGATGCATTTATTAGTTACTTGGAAACGAATAATTACAAATCTGTTTGAACATATGAGAATAGAAGTTACTGCTGGTGATATCGGTGGATAAATACTTAGCGTGTTCATATTACATTTATCTGTCCACCGTTTTGATGAGGATGTTAACCTGTTTATTTTAAAATAGCGTCCAGTAAAACAGTGGACATGAAAGATTTGCATTTTTGTAGCGTCCTTCATGACCGCAGGACAGCCAATGAAGTACTTTTGAAGTATAATCACTGTTGTAATGTAGGAAAGGTGGCAGCCAATTTACTCACAGTAAGCTCTCACAAACAGCAATGTGATAATGACCAGATAATCTGTTTTAGTGATAAATATTGGCCAGGACACTGGGGAGAACTCCCCTGCTCTTCTTTGAAATAGTGCTATGGAATCTTTTATGTCCACCTGAGAGGGCAGACGGGCCCTCGGTTTAATGTCTCATCAGAAAGACATCACCTCCGACAGTGCAGCACTCCCATAGTACTTCACTGGAGTGTCAGCCTAGATTTTGTGCTCTGGTCTCTGGAGTGAGACTTGAACCCACAATCTTCTGTCTCAGAAACAAGTGTGCTACCAACTGAGCCACGGCTGAAACAAGTTAAACATTTGATTGTTAATATTTCTAAAATCATTTGTAGGTTATAATTGCTAAGTCATGAGGACTAATTAATACAATTAAGGTCATATGTAGGAAGTGTTTGCTCACCTCCCCAACAATGGCCGACTGGTCCCCTCCCCAACGATCTCTGGCTGCTCACCTTCCCGCCACCCCCTCCATCCCGCGATCACCCACCTCCATATAACCCACAAAGACCCCGATCTCTCCCCGACCCACCCCCCCATCCAACCCCCAAAGATCCCGACCTCCCCCATACAAGCACCAAAGACTCTGATCATCTCCCCGGCTGCTTTCCCGCCTGACAGCCTGTCAATCTGGCTGGCTGCCGGGCGCAAAACCTAGAATTAAAATTCTTATCCTTCAATTAAGATGCAATCGCAGATTCCGACCCGCCAACTTCACTTCTGGGTTTCGCGTCCAATAAATTCCTCCCCCCCCCCCCCAACCCCGCTCTCTTCCTGGCTCCAAGTTAATATCCAGGCCTTGATGTCCCAATATCGAGTTAAACTATAGTGAAAGAAAGAAGAATGAAAGAACTTCCATTCATGTAGTGCCTTTCACAACCTCAGGACCTCCCAAGGCGCTTCACCTAGAATGATACCCGGACTTCAAGGGTTAAGTTACGAGGAGAGATTACAGAAATTGGGGTTGTATTCTCTGGAGTTTCAAAGGTTAAGGGGTGATCTGATCGAAGTTTATAAGATATTAAGGGGAACGGATAGGGTGGATAGAGAGAAACTATTTCCGCTGGTTGGGGATTTTAGGAGTAGGGGGCAGTCTAAAAATTAGAGCCAGACCTTTCAGGAGCGAGATTAGAAAACATTTCTACACACAAAGGGTGGTAGAAGTTTGGAACTCTCTTCCGCAAAGGGCAATTGATACTAGCTCAATTGCTAAATTTAAATCTGAGATAGATAGCTTTTTGGCAACCAAAGGTATTAAGGGATATGGGCCAAAGGCAGGTAAATGGAGTTAGAACACAGATCAGCCATGATCTTATCAAATGGCGGAGCAGGCACGAGGGGCTGAATGGCCTACTCCTGTTCCTATGTTCCTATGTTCCACTGCCAATGAAATACTTATCAAAGTGTAGTCACTGTCGTAATGTAGGAAACACGACAGCCAATTTGTGCTCAACCATGTCCCACAAGCAGAAATGAAATAAATGACCAGATCATCTGGTGTTAGTTGAGGGATAAATGTTGGCCAGGACACCGGGAGAACTTCCTTGCTTTTCGAATGGTGCTGTGGGATCTTTTACATCCAGCTGAGAGGGCAAACTTGGTTTAATGTCTCATTCAAAAGATGGCATCTCCGACAATGCAGCACTCCTTCAGTACTGCACTGAAGTGCCAGCCTGGATTATGTGCTCAAGTCTCTGGAGTCGGGCTTGAACACACAACTTTCTGACTCAGAAGTAAGAGGGCTGACACTGAGCCATGACTGACACCTATAGTTAAACTACAGTGTAACCCGGAACTGTAACAGTAGACCACTTATTTCATATAATGGACACTACGATCTCACTCATGTGCCATGTGGGTTCTCTTGTCTTTTCCAAAGATGGACTGAAAAGTCAAGGCCAATTGCAAACAAATAAATGAGTTTATTTTACATAAAATATATGAGTTAACAGTTTTTCACCCAGATACATCTATTTCCTACTGCTCCTCCTATCATAAAAAAGCAAAATACATGACTTTGCCATTTTCTAGACTGAACCCACTAGCTATCCCTAAACTAACTGGCTCCTGACTTTCTCTATTACAGGTCATAGATGTTCATACCTAGAGCTGGAGTCTCTCAATCTCCATAACTGACTAGAGAAAGAGAGAGAGAGAGAAAGAGAGCTCTTCATGTCTCTCATTGTCTCAGACTGCTTTCTCCAGAGAGAAAGAAAGAGAGAGAGAAAGGGGGTGAGAGAGAGAGAGAGAGAGAGAGAGAAAGATTGTCCTCTGACACCTCCCTTGCTCTGTGTGACAAGTAGTGGTTTTCCAAGTTGTCAATAAAGTTACTGCCTTGAATTAAAAACTTGGTGTGGAAGCTCGTGGAAGGAGTATTATCTGTTTAGCCAAGATCCCTGCTGGGGAACATTGAATAAAAGCCATCGAGTATCGAGGTGTGATCTGCTAATGGAAAGTACTCAACAGCTCCCTATTATATCAAAGCTAATGCAACATGCAAATTCAAAAAAAGTTGATTGATGTGTCATTTTGCTTCAGAATAGCTCATTAAAATTCTAAACAGCATGTGTGTCTCTGGGAGTTAACCCTTTGTAAGCTGAATCTGACCTTATACCAGTAACAGAACATGAATTAAAGTAAAATTCCTTTCAACCCATATAGGTAAAAATCCCAGAACATTACCCCAAGCATTTTTTCAGGATATCACCAATCAGTTAAATTGCAGGCAATTCAGCAGCCAATTTATACAACGTCCCATAAACAACAAATGACATGAATTATCAAACAATCTGTTTTGCTGATGTTGGCCAGGACACCAGGCGAACTCCCTGCTCCTCTTTGAATAGTGCTATAGAGTCATTTACATTCACCTGAACAGGCTGATGAGACCTCAGTTTAACATCTCATCTAAAAGGTGGCACATCCAACCGTGCAGCACTCCCACAGTACTGCGATAGAAGTGTCAGCCTCAATTATGTGCTCAAGTCCTGGAGTGAGCTCGAACCAACAACCTTCTGATTCAGAGGCAACAGTGAGTGCTGCCAATGAGCCAAACTGACACAAGGGAAGGAATTTTTGTTGCAGAAAAGAAATTAATACCCTTATACTGTAGAGATGGGAGGGCAGCATCCATTTTTCTCAATTGATGGCATTGTTCAACACTGAGAAAATCATGTTAATAACTCAATTGAGAAAGAGGAAAATATGCCCAGATATATTGTTCTGTCTCCCCACTGTCCATTTCTGTTTTTATTTACCTGCTTGTTTTAGAAATGATGTGGAGATGCCGATGATGGACTGGGGTGTACAAATGTAAGGAATCTTACAACACCAGGTTATAGTCCAACAGTTGGATAAAACTGTTGGACTATAACCTGGTGTTGTAAGATTCCTTACATTTGTTTTAGAAAGGTGCTGACATCAACCACTTTTGATGATGTGCAGCAGATCATAATGCAGGGAGCTTTACTTCTGCAGTTGGGAGTACTCGATGCTGAAATCATGGGGTAAATTTGAGGGCGTATTTTCCACTGTTCATCGCTGTTAGCAAAAAAGTTGGTCATTGTATAATTTGGGTCGGTGGCTGAAATAGAACAATGTTGCTTATAGCAACTTTGTTATTCCTTGCTTTGATGAACATTAAAAAAACTGTTCATGAACTTGTCTGTCATGTTTTATTAAGCTGAGTCTAGTTATTCAATATTATATACCATTGGGTCCTCTGTGTATCCTTAATTTATTCTTTTCTATCCTGTTCTATGTTACTTTTATAAAATGTCTCATTAAATACTTCCACAAGCATGAAGCACATCAGGTGCTTTGAAGGTTTCACACATTTTCTCACCCTGTTGTGGACAGAAACATCAATATGCTGTGATTTTCAAAGGGCTTGCAAATTTAAAGCCTTAAAGTCATAAGGTTAAAAAGGTTAAATTATGCTCACAGAGCTACTAACTAGCTTTTGAATCCAGCACTAATTATAATGTTTGCTTTTGAAGATAGATCAAAGGCTAAGTTGCAGTAACCTATTTGTAATGAACACTCAAATATTCCGCAGTTATATAATTACCAGCCAATTTTGAGCATAAACAAACAGAAATCCATCTAAAGCAATGGTAATGTTACTGAAAATGCTTGAATTTCTTGATGGTCATCAGTGTAAACAAGGATATTTTGAAGTTTGAGGAACTTTGCCTCATTGTAACAAAGGATAATTTTCGTTCTCTATTTTACAAAAAAAATCAAGAAAATGTTACAGGCTCTGTTCCTGTCACTCTAAATAAATTATCCTGATCTCTCTAGCATTTTGAGGCTTTTTCCATTTATTGGATTACCAAGTTGAAGGATGACAATATCTAGCAAGAGTATTAGGAAGATGTAGTAGTTAGATTCCATGCTTTGCCCCTACTAATTATCTCAAACCTGCTCTCTGAGGAGTATCCATTAATACATGACATTCCTCCACCTCCTTCCCCTTCTTTAAGACCTTGTTAAAAACCTCTTTCTTTGGCCAAGCTTTTGGTCACCCCTCCTAATCTTTCCTTCTTTGGCTTCATTTTCCCTTAAACTGTGGGACATTTTTCTATGTTAAAGGTACAGTATAAATACCAGTTGTTGTTTGTGAGACTAAAAAATTAACCTTCCCTACCATTTTCTTACCTTTGCAACTACCAACCAATCCCCTTGTGTCTTTCTTAATGATTTCAACTTGATTAGTGATAAATTTTGGCATTTTAAATTCTGACAACCACTCATTCCTGAATTACAACATTCAAATCTTTTACAATAATAGTACAACAAGGATAAGATGTTTGAAGATTTAGCATATTTTTAAGAAAGTAAGTCAGCGATATTTTTGGGTATGAATATAACCATACGCTGAGGGTTTTTACTGCACTATATTTATTGATGAACATATATTTACAAAATTATTTATTGAAAGGAAGAAAACCTGTACACTTTAATTCATAAGTCTGAAAAGAATAAGCAGTTAAGCGCATGGGAGAAATATTTTATGTATTATATCAACGAAGGAACAAGGCCTACAGAACCTCTTCACCTATTTATTTCTCATAGAGTTATATCTGTCCAGATTCCTTATCAAATCATTTTCAATTCAGCAAACCACAATGTAGTACCCTTTATACAGATTAGCCTTCTGCCTAGGGAAATCATTCCACAGTTAACCATTGCTTTAATTAAAATGTTCAGCCATTTTGATCAGCAAATAAAGTTCTGCTCTCTGAGGTGTTTTTTTGTTTACATAGTAAAAACATTAGCTGCTGTTACAAGAAAATGGAAGTTCTATCAATCACCATCTCACATTGTGTACACTTATGCCTTATTTTCAAATTAATTCTGAACTTACAGGTAAGAAGTGACCCAAAAATTGTATGCAGATCCAAAGAATGCTGGTAGCCATCTTAAGTTGTGTTTTTGCTGGAAAATATTTATGATAACTGGTTCAACCGTATCATTGTGATGGTCATTAGGAGAACCAAGAGCCAATAGCAGCCATCATGGATTGTATCTCATCAAAACCACTTTTTAGAAAAATGTGACTTTGATGTTAGGAAGTCTAATGTAAAATCTGGTGGTGAATAACTGAGTTCCAATTTATTGCAAGCAGAAGAAAATCAAGGTGCCACCATCTTGATTTAGAAGAATATGCCAAGAGCAGACAAGATGTTCATTTTTTTTCTGGTAGAAAGCCATATTTAAAATGTACTCATGATTGTACAAGAGGTTTTAAAACTCTTAAAATTAAAATAGAATCTTAAAATATTGGTCAAAGTTCCACCCATTCATAGTCAGTCCATGCCATTAAAATTCAGCAATATTCAACTGGATAGTTGCAAATTTATTGAAGCCACAAGCAAATGTAGCATGACAGGCCATTAGGGGCTGCTTTTATCAGTTACTCCCCATCTGCATATTCTGTGGAAAGGAGAGCAAATGCCTTAAGGGCTTTTCAAAATGTTTACACACTTACCCAGAATACTGACTCAAGGCAGTAGTAGGTTTTGCATATCCCAATTTATTAGAAATGAAATGTGTAGGTGTTGAGTCAAGCTTATCCTTGTCTCAGTACAGATATAACAGGAATTCAGGTCCAAGTCAATGATGTAGCCATTAGAAAGAACACTGTTCAACAGCAATAGTATCATCAGTGTTTTATTTGTTAAATATACCAGGCGGCATTTTAGATATTCAATTTCTACTCTGCAGAGTTGAGAGTGGGCCTTGATCAACACCACTCTACACCACTTTCACTTTACAACCTTCCGGACTCAACCTTGATTTCAATAACTTCAGATCATAACCACTGCTCCCATTTTTTCGGACAGCAGGTCCTGGGAATGGTTCTACTGTTGCCATTTACGGCTCCTCTAGACCCATCTTTTGTTTCTTCACTTGTCCCATTACCACCCCCCTCCCCCCCTTTACCTTGCACCATCATCCCTTTTGTCATTTAATCACTCCTGCCCCCCCCCCCAACCCTATCACAGACCTTCCTTTTTGTTCTTTCCTCCCCTCCCCTCCCCTTCCACCCCCCACCCCCCTCACCTTTGCCTGGCTCTGTACTTGCTTAAAAACTGTTAAATCTTTAAGTTCTTCCAGTTCTGACGAAAGGTCATCGACCGGAGAAACATTTTGAAAATTGATCTTCATTAACGTTAAAAGAAACCTCGTTAACTCTGTTTCTTTCTCCACAAATGCTGCTGGAATGGCTGAATATTTCCAGCATTTTCTGTTTTTATTTCAGATTTCCAGCATCTGCAGTATTTTGCTTTTGACCACTATACTTATGATGCTTCTGCTGCCTATTGCTCTGCCCAAACAGCATATGTTCCTCAGCTTCTCTATAAATAGCATGCACTTTATGCTTTAAATTAAGCGTATGGCTGCATTCTAAAAGCTGATGATACAGAGCAGCAGACTTCAAAAACAGTTCTTTCAGTGCCAATGTCAGTGGAGAATAGGGAGAGGCAAAGATCGGAATCAAGCACAATCAGGACTTTGATTGAGACCTTGGCAGAATCAATAATCCAAATATAAAACTATGGGATCAACAGTTACAAACTTCAGTAAGAAATCTTGAGATCACTTCAGGAAACTTCAATACAGCATTTTTAGGCTCTGTCTTTAATTTGCTTTTTTACTCTCTTAACATGGAATTTTAATCAATTCACACGTTTCACGTATGACATTAATATGATTGGGCACACATTGAAATAGTTCTGCCAAATCAACTTGGGGAAAGTGAATACAGTTTTTACATTCCATCTTCCCAACACTAAAAAAAGATTAAAGATAAATGATTGCTGATCATAAGATGGGTTCAAATGAAGAAGGGTGCCTCAGTCCATTTGATTTTATCATTCAAGAATACCAACCCTAATGTTTGTCCATTACAGCAATTAATATTTTTTGGAAGCAATGAAAAGCATTTTCTGCTGCATTAAGAAGTGTATCTTTATAGGGTGACTTAACCTAATTTCTGTATCAAAGAACGACTATTAAGCAAAAGATAAAGAGATGTAAAAAAAAGATAACATACAGACAGATAAATAGTCAGGAAACAACAGAGAAAGATTCAATAAGAAGATAGAAGAACAGAGGGAAGTAAAGAAGGTAGGAGATAGGACAATGACAGAGTATAATTTGCTGAGGTAAACTGATCATACAAAAACCGTGTGACAGGTTTACAAGGTAACTTAATCTTTATAGTCCTGGTTTATCTGAGATAATGGGGTCAATTTTAGGATGGCCGAGCGGGTGCGTTCGTGGCGGGGGTGGGGTTGCTAAAATCAGGGAATCACGGAGTGGGTCCGGAGCCCGGCTCCAACCTGCCCACTTCCGGGTTCCCCAATGACGCGCTTAAATGCGGGCGCAGCCCCCGCATGCGGGACTCCCACCGGCAATTAAAGCCGGCGGGATCCACTTAAATCAATTAATTTGATAGTTCAGGTCATTTGCAGACCTGATTGACATGATATTTTAGGTGGGGTGGGATTTTCATCTCAACAGAGTGTGTTTCCCATGCTGGGGGAAACACTCCCAGTTGAAACAGATGTGTTGCAGCCATCAGCCAGTGGGAGCTGCAAAGGTCCATTTGATAGGTAGGGGGGAGGAGGCCACTCTGTCACTTTGGACAAAGTTTGGCCTGCACCCCCTCCTCCTAACAGTAAAATTCACCAACTTGGATCCTCAGCCCTGGTGTGCAGACACATTTACCTACCTTGCGGACCCCCTCAAACGTACATCTTCCAGATGGGGCCGCCATAGCTGCTGTCATGACCTCATTGGAGGACGAACAGCATCACCAGCCTCAGCGGCCACGCCGTGCACCTCAGACATGTGGAGCTCCACAGAACAGTGCTGTGACACATCCACCTGCACGGCAGGAGGGAGGGTAACCGCAGAGAGAGATGCGTTGCAGAAGGCACTACCCTCGCCACAGAGTCTACAGACCGAGGCTCAGTTTCCTGGACCTCTCTGAGGAGCAGTGCACACAGAGGCTCAGAGTCACTCGACATGTAGTCGTGGACATCTGCAGCCTCCTTGATGCCGAGCTGCTCCCGGCTGGCCTGAGCACCACCTTCTTATCTGTCGCTGTCAAAGTCACCACTGCCCTAAACTTCTTCTCCTTTGGATCCTTCTAGGGTGCCACCAGGGACATCGCCGGCGTCTCTCGGTCGTCTGCACAAAAGAGCCCTGCAAATACACCTACACCCACTCTGCAGTGAATCAATGGGTGGCATCAGGTGTGGGTCTTCATGATGATCCTCAGGAAAGGGAATTATTGCACAAACCAGACAAGATTTGCAAAGTGGCAGTAGTGGTGATAACAAATTTTAATGTGCTTTGTAAAACAAACAAAAGTAAATCAAAAACATGACATTCTGTCATACAACCTTGTGCACCCCTTTGTGCTCACAAAACCTTAGCCTTATGTTTATGGGAACCCTTACGTGGTGCTACCCCTGTGGCTTCAGCAGAGGTAGTGTCAGGTTGCTCTTGTCCATGCCCTGACCGATGAGATGCTTTGCGCGGACGCCCTCTGGGTTTCGGTGCCCATGAGGGCCCCTCCAAAGACTGCTCTACCTGCACCTGTGCAGGGGCAGACTCGACCACCTGGAGAGGAGGCAGCATTGTGGGTACTGGTTGAGAGGGGGGCAACGGGTGACACGTGGGAGCGTTTGAGTTGCGTCCCCACTTCCACGTCCCCTATTGCCATCATTCCTCTCCTGGGCCAGTCCCACATCACTCCTTGCACCCTGCTGGACGACAGTTTGGAGGACTTACGTGAAGCCTTGGAAGGCCAGTTGTAACATATCTGTCAGCCTGTTTAAGGCGGCAGAATGTTGCTCACCCTGAATCCGAACGGCCGTTGTCAGGACCTGAATGGACTCATTGTTGAGCCGTGCTTGAAGCTCGATGGAGGCTAGCCTTCCCTCCAATCACAGACATTCCTGCACTTACCTCAGAGATGCCTTCACGTCCCTGTGACAGTATTCCACTCATGCAGGAGTTGGACTCTTCCATCCTCTGCGCGATTGTGGAGAGTGCGCGTGGCAACTGTTCCAGTACCTCGGCAATGTGCAGATGCCCCTCGATGACTCTCCTTTTCATGGCTGGTCCCCAGGGTTCAGCATCTGGGTCCAGCTGAGCAGAGCCTGGAGAAGAGTGCTCCCACCAACACGGACTCTCCACGGCTGCCCCTGCCAACAGGGTCTGCTCGTGCTCACATGTGTGTGGTGACTCACCATGTGCAACCCCAACTAACTGAGGACAGGGAGCCACCGAGGTGTGTGTATCTGTGCTGGTGGATGGCTGGCTCAGATGTGACGACGCCCCCTCAGAGCAGGCAGGTCCTCTGAGGAATCACCCTCCGCAGTCACGGCGCTCGCAGATGGCCCTGGCAAGAGAACAGAAAGCAATATTAAGCAGGTGGACGGATTTTGAGGTGCTGCAGATGCCAAGTGATGTTAAGATCATTCGCTATCACGAGTGCTGAGTGTTAGATTTCTGTCACCAGCCGCTTGTACGCTCCCAGTCTCGGCGTCCGCCAGGCACTGCAGTGTATGGCTTAATTCTAGTGCCTGCTGCTCTGCGTCCAGGTGAGGACCACCTGGTGTGGCGGGCCCCCTCCGGTCCTTGCCCTCTCCCAGGCATTCTGGCATCTCTTCTCCTATCAAGGCAAAACACAGAGAGGTGTGATTGAGTGATGGTTGCATAGTCACCTGCTGCGTGCATTGGTGTGGGTGGGGATGACTGTGAGGGAGATGCATGGGAGGGTGCGTGTGAGACATAGCCATGAGATTGTATGAGGATTGGGTTGCGTGGTGGTGTTTGAATGGGAACTGGGGCGGTGAGTACGTGCAGGCAAGGTGAGGATGATGGTTGAGTGGATGTGAGGAGTGATGTAAGAGCATTATGGTGGCAGTGCAGAAGGAGTTATGTGGTGGTGGAGGTGATGTGGAAGACAGAGTGTGGGAGAATGCGTAAGTATACTCACTTTGGCTGACCTGGTTAGGTCATTAAGTGCTTCCTGCACTGGACCCAGGTTCAGGCGACATTGCTGCTGATGACCTCCTCTGCCGCCTCGAGTCAGGCCTTCTTGGTGGCAGAGGCAGGCCACTTCCTCCCGTCCGATGGGAAAAACGTTTCCCTCCTCCTCCTGACCCCATCGAGCAGCACCTGGAGTGAGGAGTCTGAGAACCTTGGAGCAGCCTTGTCTCCGGCCTGCTCCATGCTGACAATATGGTTCTTTGCTGCAAGAGGAGCATTGGAGGACTGCCCCTTTAAATAGGGCTCCTCCTGCTGACAGCCTGTGATGCGGGTGCACAGTGCTTAAGTACCTTCAATTAGGCTGCGATCGCATGCGGAGCACACCGATTTCACAGGGCACGTTACCCACGCGCCCAGTCGACCCCCCCTGGCAACCCTCCTAATATCGGGCCCATAGAAAATAGGAGCAGGAGTAGGCCATTCAACCATTCAATATGATCATGGCTGATCCCCTATCTCAATACCATATTCCCACTCTTTCCTCATACCCCCTGATGCCTTTTGTGTCTAGAAATCTATCTAGTTCCTTGTTAAATATATTCAGTGACTTGGCCTCCACAGCCTTCTGTGGTAGAGAATTCCACAGGTTCACTACGCTCTGAGTGAAGAAATTTCTCCTCATCTCAGTCCTAAATGTCCTACCCCGTATCCTGAGACTGTGACCCCTCGTTCTGGAAATGGTTGTTTCAACATTTTGTACCACAGTCTGACACAATGCAGGTTTGTGCTGTTCATTCCCCACACAATGTATTCCTAGTCTTGGCCATATCATCAGGAGGAAACCTGGTGCTTCTCTACAGCGAGGGTAGATATATTAAGGTCATTTGCTCATTGAATGCCGGATGGTTCACACCATGCTCACATTTAAGAGTGGAAGAAACTATAAAACTCACTTTACAAATGGGGCTTATTCATTTTCAAGTTCAAGAGATCTATACTATTAAATATAGTATGTGGAAGTGTTACTATGGTCACTGCTAGGCTGAACTTTCCTCTTTTGTTCCTCCTCGCCTATAAATATTCTGCATGTTCCTTCTTTTCCTGCAACTGCGCAGTGCGCTCATCCAAATGTCTTTTAACTAATTTTTTCGAAGACTTCCTTACCTCCCTTCGTCTTGTCTTCCTCCTGCACTCTATGGGTGTGAAAAATTCACCTCACCCCCCCACTTCATAATTTACCCCATTTTCTCTCTTACTCTGTTCGCCAGGATGGTGTTTTGTACTGTGATCTTTCTCGATAATAAAACAAAAAATCTGGAAACAATTTTTTTTACTTAATGCCATTTTCACAAAAGGTTATCTAATCGCAGTACACATGGAATTTCTTTTTGGAGCTGATATTAAAAAAAGAGGAGGTTAGAAGTGGATGCTGCATGAATTCTCACATATCTCACGGAGCTTCTCTGATCTCCGATCTCCTTGGCTTTCCTTTCTGTTGTACTGTATAAGATTAAAGATTGAAGCTGGCTGCAATTGAAAGCACAAAGCAGCCACACATTACCACAATGTAATAGATCACTAGATTTTTGGACACTAAGGGTATCAAGGGACATGGGGATAGGGCAGGAAAGCGGAGTTGAGGTAGAAGATCAGCCATGATCTTATTGAATAGCGGAGTGAGCTCGAGGGGCCCTATGACCTACTCCTGCTCCTATTTCTTATGTCCTTAAAGTTTTAATCTAACTTTCTAATGTGCTTACAATTTCTTGCATTAAAGACTAATGAAAAGTGAATCTTTATCTGCTGCCGTTCATTATGTTGCTTAAGTTAATTGAGAGAAACAGTGGAGAGTCAAGCAAAGAGCTTTCAGAAATTTAGCTTTTAATCAATTAATTGCGGCTGTAAGTTAGTAATCATGCTTACTGCAGATAATGTATTTTAATTTCTTTATACACTTAAGCAGTGGCGCAGTCCAGCAGCAGTGGTTTCTTTACATGCCCTCCTCCCCCCAACCTCCTGCCCCCCAACCCCGGCCCCCCGCCCAAATAGTTCTCATGAGAGCCCACAAAATAATTAAATAAGGCTGATGCTGGCAATTTCTCTTGGGTCAATGGCACAACGGTCAAAAAGGCACGAAGCCCACCCTGCCAAATCAACACCACCGATTTTAAAAATTTTAACCCCCGCCCCTCTCCCGCCGTCCTGGGGGGTTAAAATTCCCCTCTTAGAGTTGTCAGGGAAAGAAAACCTTCATCCAATCAGTCTTAACGTAACTTCAACCTCATCCATACTCTTCAACCCCTCCTACCACCACCAAATAAATCTTCAAGATGAAACTATGGGCACGAATTTATCCCGGAGCCGGGAAGGGGGCTGGGGGGTGGAATTCCAGACAGGAAACCTGGAAGTACGGGTTTCCCGGACGTCTGTACGATTTTGACGTAAGGACGTCGGTTTTTTTTGTTGGTTTCCCGCCCGACAGGCCGGCCTGATTGACAGGCTGATCTCAGTCAGCCGGGAGAACAGCCAGGATGAGGACTGGTTTTCAGGTTAGATGTGGGGGAGGTTGGGGGTCACAGTGGGGGGGGGGGGGTCAGTCATCGGGGGGGCTTTCAGTCATCAGGGGGCTCAGTCATGGGGGGTCAGTCATCGGAGGGCTCAAACATGGGGGAGGGCAAGCAGCGGGGGGGTCAGTCATCAGGGGAGTCAGCCATCAGTGGGGGGTCAATCATCAGGGAGGTTGGTCATCAGAGCCGTCAGTCATGGGCGGTTGGGACCGGGGGGTCATCACGGGGTCGGAGATCATGGGGGGGTCGGAGATTGTGGGGGGGGTCAGAGATCATGGTGGGGAGTCAGAGATCGTGGTGGGGGGATGTCAGAGATCATGGGGTGGGGGGGCGGTCACTGAAGGTAGGCTTGTTGGGCCTGGAGAAAGCACTCCTGCTCCTCCGGGCCCACAAGCTGTGCTATAAAGGCACTTACCTGCAGTTTCGGGCCTTCTTGCCTGCTCTCACATGGCGTGAAGAAGGCCCAGGAATCCTGGCCCCCGGGGGCTAAAATAAAAAAAAGCTTTGAAAATGGAGGCCTGCAGCCCGACCCGCCTCCTGAGAGCGGGTTGGTTGCCCACCCCTCGTCCCGCCCCCATGAAAACCGGAAATGGGCGGGTTGGGGTGGGTTTTAGATTTTTGCAATTGTTACTGCTCCCCCGCCCCCAGACCACCCATTTTTCCAGGCTAAAATCATGGCCTATGTGTCTAACAGGCTAACCTCCAGCACCCAATAGCATATATTTACATAGAATTTACATATTTGCACTACAGACAAAAATTGTGTTGATCAAGCTTTGTTTAAACCAATGTTATGCAACTAATGTTTCATTAATGTACTGTTTCTGAATGTGTGCTCTTCCAGCTGCAGTGTAATCCCCAAGAACTCCGTGCCCAGTCAAATTATTTACAGAGTGCTCACCTCTTGTAATATTCATTAAACACATTATAATAACAAACATTGGCACCTTTGATTAGAAGTTTTGCTTTGAAGTTTCAATCAGTTGTGTTTATTTTCAGTGACTAAGCAACTTGGGTGATGCTACGGCACAGCTCATTGGAACGCCAACATGTGGAATACGACTTTGTGACCATACACGGGTTCATGCCTGTGGCTGCTGTTTTGCAGAGATGCTGATCTCCACTGCGCTGCTGTTGGGTGTGGAATCCAAGTGGTTTCTGCTTGGGGGGGGGGTGGGGAATAACAAGCTGGGTGGGGCAAGCGGTGAGTCATCTCTGGGCTGCTGTCCCATATCGCCCTGTGTTTGGCTGATAGGTAACATTGGTGTGGACTGATGACAATTTTCGTTTCTAGCCTTTTGGCTGAATTTGGCTTTTTTCCAGAAGAGACTGCAAAAGCAGGAAGGAGTAAATGCTTTCAAAGGGCACGCATGCACAGACAGACATGCACACAGACGCACATGCATGCAAATGACACACACACTCCTATACACACACACAGTTGAAACCTTTCTCTCAACTTCTCAAAAACTTGAATTAAAGGATAATCTGTGAGTGAATGGAAGTTCAGTTGCTCAGAGTGCATCACCCTGCCTAGCCAGTGTCTACGGGGTCCGCAATACCACTCTTGAGATTGAGAACACCATGATTTTTTTTAATACATTCATGGGATGTGGGCATCCACTGGCAAGGCCAGCATTTATTGCCCATCCCTAATTGCCCTTGAGAAGGAGGTGGTGAGCTGCCTTCTTGAACCACTGCAGTCCGTGTGGTGAAGGTTCTCCCACAGTCCTCACCAATCTAGTTGTCGCAGATGCATCTGTCCATGACAGTATTGGTAGGAGTGACCACCACACAGTCCTTGTGGAGACAAAGTCCCGTCTTCACACTGAGGACACCATCCAAAGTGTTGTGTGGCACTACCAAAGTGCTGAATGGGATAGATTCAGAACAGAACTAGCAGCTCAAAACTGGGCATCCATGAGGCACTGTGGGCCATCAGCAGCAGCAGAATTGTATTCCAAAACAATCTGTAACCTCATGACCCGGCATATTCCTCACTCTAACATTACCAACAAGCCAGGGGATCAACCCTGGTTCAATGAGGAGTGTAAAAGAGCATGCCAGGAGCAGCACCAGGCGTACCTAAAAATGAGATGCCAACCTGGTGAAGCTACAACACAGGACTACATGCATGCTAAACAGTGGAAGCAACATTCCAAAGACAGAGCTTAGCGATTCCAGAACCAACGGATCAGATCAAAGCTCTGCAGTCCTGCCACATCCAGTCATGAATGGTGGCAGACAATTAAACAACTAAAGGGAGGAGAAGGCTCCGTAAACATCCTCATCCTCAATGATGGCAGAGTCCAGCACGTGAGTGCAAAAGACAAGGCTGAAGCGTTTGCAACAATCTGCAGCTAGAAGTGCCGAGTAGAGGATCCATCTCAGCCTCCTCCTGATATCCCCACCATCACAGAAGCCAGTATTAAGCCAATTCGATTCACTCCACGTGATATCAAGAAACGGCTGAGTGCACTGGATACAGCAAAGGCTATGGGCCCCGACAACATCCTGGCTGTAGTGCTGAAGACTTGTGCTCCAGAACTAGCTGCGCCTCTAGCCAAGCTGATCCAGTACAGCTACAACACTGGCATCCACCTGGACAATGTGGAAAATTGCCCAGGTATGTCCTGTCCACAAAAAACAGGACAAATTCAATCCGGCCAATTACAGCCCCATCAGTCCACTCTCAATCATCAGCAAAGTGATGGAAGACGTCGTCGACAGTGCTATCAAGCGGCACTTACTCACCAATAACCTGCTCACCGATGCTCAGTTTGGGTTCCGCCAGGACTACTCGGCTCCAGACCTCATTACAGTCTTGGTCCAAACATAGACAAGAGCTGAGATGAGTCACTCGCCGCAGAATGCCTAGTCTCTGACCTGCTCTTGTAGACACAGTATTTTTGTGGCTGGTCCAGTTAAGTTTCTGGTCAATGGTGACCCCCAGGATGTTGATGGTGGGGGATTCAGCAATGGTAATGCCATTGAATGTCAAGCAGAGCTGGTTAGACTCTCTTTTGTTGAAGATGGTCATGCCTGGCACTTGTCTGGCATGAATGTTACTTGCCACTTATCAGCCCAAGCCTGGATGTTGTCCAGGTCTTGCTGCATGTGGACACGGGCTGCTTCATTATCTGAGGGGTTGCGAATGGAACTGAACACTGTGCAATCATCAGCGAACATCCCCACATCTGACCTTATGATGGAGGGAAGATCATTGATGAAGCAGCTGTGGATGGTTGGGCCGAGGACACTACCCCGAGGAACTCCTGCAGTGATGTGCTGGGGCTGAGATGATTGGCTCCCAACAACCACTAACATCTTCCTTTGTGCTAGGTATGACTCTAGCCACTGGAGAGTTTTCCCCCTGATTCCCATTGACTTCAATTTTACTAGGGCTCCTTGGTGCCACACTCGGTCAAATAATTTGTTAAAAATGGACATGATAGCAACAATGGTCCAGTAAGAGCCAGTAACATTACAATATCAAATTCACACAAGTGACATCCTTCATAGCAACTGTTCAGCAAGTGGAAGTAAACTGATCGTGGCATATAGGAAAGGATACAGTTCAAAATAGTTTAATTCTAAAACTGTATTTATTCTTAAATTTCTATTTTCTTAAGCCCTGCATAGAAGTTCATAATCTGATCTTTTTCCCCTAAATTAGAGATTGACTAACTCAGCAGCGATCAGAGGAATCAAACCCGGGTCTATCCCAATGTCTATGGTAATTTTACCTACTGAGCCATTGGGAGGACCCTCCATAGAAACCAAAAGAGCCATTTTGGCCTCACAGCAAAAGTCAGCATGAATGAAATCAGTGATAAGATCAGCGCTCAAGACTCCTGTGCTGATTGCAACATGTCCAGAGTTAAATTATCATCAATCAGACAGTAAGGTTGGTGAAATGCACCACACAAGAATGAGTGACAAAAGCACAAAGCTGATCAGATCTTTAATTAGTTAGAAAAATCTGCCACGGACAATAAGTTCTTCCATTCGGGGCAACGGACTCCAGCAAATGGGAAAACTGCAAAAACTCTACAGTTAACACATTTCTTCATTGTGAATAATTAATTTCCACAAAATGCTTTTCATATTTTATGGAGATGAAAACACCTTGTGTTCTTTGTTAATGGAACTGTTTGCTCATTGAAGATTAGAAGCTCCCTGATGGCTTGGTGGGTCAATATACCAGTGGGTGGGGAGGCCCCAGGTCCCAGGCTTTCACCCTGTTCTTTGACCTCCACTAAGGCACTAAAATTGGCCTCAGTCCTCCCTTATCTAGGAAAGGATAAAAAAAAACAGCCAGGGTCACTGTTCCTGATCACTATCCAGTGATCCCTGTAGGGAAATGTATGTATGTGTGTGTGTGGATATCGGATGAAGGGAGGATCAGACTTGATTGTGATCACCCCCTTCCCCATAGTCAAATGGTTTGCCAACTCTCACTGCCTATGCTCTCAGGTGAAGAATGGTCATTTGGATAGGTTACTGGAGGCTCACGGAACTTAACCATAGGCCAGCGTGCCAGTGGCTTAAGAAGGGAGGGGAGTGATGAGGATGTTCAAGGCATAAAGGCTCCTAACATGAGTCACACCTTGAATACTCAGACTGGAATCAAATCACAAGGCAATAAAGTGTTCATGGAGCTCCTTGACAAATGAACGAAGACGGTTGTGCACTCTCCCTCTTAATGTTCCCCCTTCAAACTGGCACCTTAAGTTCATTTACACTCTTAATGAACACTACTCTGTTCCTCCAATGTCTCTAAACAAAGTAAAACAAATAAAAAGAAAAATAGGACAGGTCCCTTATAACAAATAACATGCGCACAGTGCAGTTTACTAAACCAGTTTGATAGCTGTTTATCTAATTTATATACGGTACAAACAGAAAATATCATAAAGATGCTGAATTTAACTCTGGATGTATCTAGTTCCCTCCAATATCCCACAGGTCTAATGCATCCATTATATCTGCCCCTCCCCTATTTTAGTTATCAAGTCCTCACCCTCTTTAGGCCCCTTATGCTTTTTCCCCCATTGGGTGGGGGGAGAGGAGAAAAATTAATTACTACCGGTGTAATTCATTTTTCTGTTCTCATTTTTTCATTCCATTGTCCTTTGTTGGTCTCCAAGACACAAATATATTATGTGAAATAAATCAATCTGTATTGGAATATAACAAAAATTTAAATTATGTACAGAGATACATAATGTTCTCATATGGCAAGCCACTGGTTCTAATTAGATGATCGGTAAAACCATTTATCAAAAGTCTGTATGAGAAATTACACTTAGATTTAAAAAAAAGACTGATCAAGTTTCAGAATCTTCTCAAGGCATTCTATGTAATGTAGTGTGAAGTGCAGGTGAACACAGCAGTCATTTTGCACACAGCAAGATCATGAAGAAGCAGTAATCTGTTTTTGGTGGTGTTGGATGAGAGAAGAAAGTTGACACCGGGAACACCTAGCTCTTCTTCGAATAGTTCGATAGGATATATAATGTCTACCTGGGGGAGGCAGACATGGTTTAATGACACTGAGGAGCACCACACCTTCGACATGGCAGCACTCCCTCAGTACTGCACTGCAGTGTTAGCCTAGATCATGTGCTGATGTCCTGGATTGTGTCTGAGAGGTGAGAATGCTACCAACAGAGCCCAATTAATTAATAAGAAATTCAGAAATGTATACACAAATCCATTGTGGATGGAAAATCTTGGCAGTACGCTCACGATTTTCTGATGTGCACCGGCGGTGGGCTAGTATAGCTGCCAACCACTTGCTTTTCGAGCGAGCGGTCAGCTTATTTGTCTCTAGTCACGTAGCCCACCCGCGTTTCCCTCCTGCCAGGCCTTCAGTGAACCTTAGGAACCGAGCCTACGCAGGATGCACACGGCTCCGGCGCTGTTCCGATCTCGCTGGCAAATCTGTGTGGTTTCTGGGACGGTTCTGGGGCATAGTGAATTGTGGGCATTGTTGTCGCCATAATCGGGTGGGATTGATGAAAGCAGCATCGATGGAATGAAACCAGGAGCAGTGGTCTCCTATTCTGCCCCACGTCACCTGCCTCTGACATCTGCTCCTTGGACCAGTATCCCTTGGACTTCTGAGGCTTCAGGATCCTGCAGGTAATCTTTGCTGGTTAGTCAATTTTTGACCCCACAGTGCCAATAGTATTTACGCTGCCCACCTTTTGTCTGTGCCATTTCTAGACTTGCCAGTGGGAAACCAACTGTTTGTTTCTAATAGTGCTCTTAGCACTATATCTGCTGAGTAAAAAAAACTTCACAGGTATATCATAAATGGCTATGAACACTTTAAAAAGTGAACAGCAGGCTTCCCAGCTGCAAAGAGCAGCCAGTGAGCCTTGGGGGTACTGTGGCAAGAGGCCATGAAGGGAGAAGGTTGAGGGGGGGTGGGGGGGGAGAGAAAGGGGAAAAGGGGAAGGGAGGTGAGTGGTAACAGTGAGGGGAAAGGATGAGAATGGGAGAAAGAGTGAAGGGAGACAAAGACCAAGAGAGTGAAATTCAAACTCTAAGTGAGATGGGGTGCGTGAGAAGCATAGGCACATCAGGACAGAGAAATACAGACACAGAGGAAGAAGGACACAAAGTGGCAAAGAGAAATATAGAGGAACTTTCAGCCACAATGATAGACACAGAATTATAGATACCCACAGAGATAGCAAGAAACAAGAAACTGCTGTATGACTGCCCTTGACATCAAGGCTGCATTTGACCGAGTGTGGCACCAAGGAACCCTTGTAAAACTGAGGTCAGTGGGGATCAGGGGGAAACTCTCCAGTGGCTGGAGTTATACATGACACAAAGGAAGATGGTTGTGATTGTTGGAGGCCAATCACCTCAGCCCCAGGACAGTGCCGCTGAAGTTCCTCAGAGCAGTGCCCTAGGCCCAACTATCTTCAGCTGCTTCATCAATGATCTTCCCTCCATCATAAGGTCAGAAGTTGGACTGTTCGCTGATGATTGCACAATTGCAATCCATTTGCAATTCCTCAGATAATGAAGCAGTCCATGCCTGCATGCAGCAAGACCTGGACATCATCCAGGCTTGGGCTGATAAGTGGCAAGTAACACTCACACCACACAAGTGCCAGGCAATGACTGTCTCCAACAAAAGGGAGTCCAATCACTTCCCCTTGACATTCAACGGCATTACCATCGCCGAATGCCCCACCCCATCAACATCCTGGGGGTCACCACTGACCAGAAACTCAACTGGATCAGCCACATAAATGCCGTGGCTACTAGAGCAGGTCAGAGGCTGGGTATTTTGCGGCAAGTGGTTCACCTCCTGACTCCCCAAAACCTCTCCACCACCAACAAGGCTCAAATTAGGAGTGAGATGGAATACTTTCCACTTGCCTCATTGGGTGTAGCTGCAACAACACTCAAGAAGCTCAATGCCATCCAGGACAAAGCAGTCTACTTGATCGGCACCTCATCCATTTGCCTAAACGTCCATCCCCTCCACCACCGACGCACTGTGGCTGCAGTTGGACAGATGTGACACAAATAAGCGAAATCCTATTAGGAATATATAGGGTGGGCGCCTTGACTTAATCCTTTGGAAGGATCATTTAGGATTTTGTGTCTGCACAGCAAATGGTCCGGTATCAGATTTTTAAATTTAACAGATATATGGGTTACATTTTGTAATCTGCTATTATGTACATTAGATTTCCCAGAGATGTTGGTTATAAATCAGATGCTGCATCTTCATAGGAACTGAATAGTACCTTTTTGATCATTTTGCTATTTTTTGATCAGCCGTGCATCTGACACGCAGAAACCCATCACTCTGCAATACCATTTCCAAACCAATCTACTGAGAAATCTGCATAGCTCCTGTTACTCGATATGAAACATACACTCTCTCCCCAAGAGACATATCTTATTTATTTAAGCCCAGAGAACTTAGCAAGGGCCAAGCTTAGGGATTTCTAAGTATGCACAAGAGTACTGTTGGAGTTTAATCAGGTAAAACTGTATAGTCTAACAGTATTGAATGCTGATAAGCTTCAACCTAAACATACTTGTGATGTCTTTTCACATTGTCACAGCTTTCATCATACAAATCATCTATATATGGATGATCCTTTGTTCTGACAAAATAAACTGCAGGATTTGATGAGGAGTATGCTAATATCACACAGCAAAATTTCACCCCAACTTTTGATTTGTTCGAGGGATCTACGATGTAGATTTATTTCTTCTGGGGACCTCCTGAATTCTTTTCATCTTGCTGAGCAAGATTTGCAAATTAACTCTCTTAATTCCATAGAATTAGTCTACTGACCTGGGTACTCTTGGGTTCCAGGGACAGCTGACTAGTGTACTGGTTGGCAGAGCTTCTTGTGGATTTCGACATGTAAAAACACATCAAAGATAACATCTTCCTAGTCTGGGCTTTAAATTGGCTGAGAAAAGAACTTTTCAAGTTAGTTTTTCTGTAATTATTCCTTGAATGCAAAATATTCTCACAACAATTACTTGCTCTCTCAATCAGATTACTATAGCATGCTCTGATTAGCATCAGATAGCTTACCTTGTTTTATAAACTGCATGTTTTGTTTTTAAAAATAGCAAAATTTACTCTATTATTTTCAATGGAATATTACATTTGTGATAGCTGCAGGATTACCAGTTACACACGCCAACAGTCTTAACTACGGTAAAATGTGACATTGGACTACATTTGATTTAAGCTCAGACATCACCTTTACATCCGCAGGGCAACCACAAGATACGGTTCAGTTTATTTGTTTTAATGTTCCGTGTTCTAATTTACTAGCGATAGGGACAGGAATCGCAGTTTACTGCTCTAAAACAGTTTAATCTTGTGGAGTAACTTGGATTGTGAGATCTTTTCTTTGCAATTTTACCGCTGCCCAATTGCTCAGATTCCACACAGATTGAATCATGCTCTTGTTTCCCTTCATACAACAACACTGAGCTAAACCCAGCCCATGACGAATATCCAGGGATGTTGGTTGCCAAGCATAGCAGTATCAATGATGTCATAAGCAATGACACTCCTATAGCTGAGTATTGTGACATCATATAGGTAACCTAGCAACAAAGCCTGACATTTTACCCACTTCGGAACATAGGAACAGGAGTAGGCCATTCAGCCCTTCGCCCCTGTTCCACCATGGCTGATCTGTATCTTATCACAGCAAGAGGAGGAACTCTGACCTTATAATCCATGGTGCTATAAGGTGCAGTGCTGCTCCTCATGTACATATAACCATTACACAGCCCATCAATTTATAGATCGATTGTGAACAGTTATATTTATCTTCAACCTTTTGGAGACCTGTGCCATTTCTTCAACAAGGAATTGCAAGGTCAATCTTCAGTCAGCACGGCTCTTCCTGTGACAGTCAAAGTAGGACATGTCTCAGTTGCTGCACAACCTTGCACTGTGGCTGAGGTGAGATACAGTGAAGCTCATGGCCAGACCAACTTTCTGATCAAGCAGGTCGGTTACATACTCAAACAATACTTCAGATGCTTGGACTCCTGTAGCAGCTCCCCCTCACCCACACTCCTATAGTGGCACTGAACAGTGGCCAAAATAGTTGCTACCTAACATTGCCATTGACAGAAACATCACCAACAATGAATGTTATTCAGGGATGCTGGTTGTTCGGCATAACAATATCAGTGATGTCATAAAGCAATGACACTCCTATGACAGTGTGACTGAGCATTGTTACATCACTTAAGTCACCTAGTAGCATTAATAAGATCCATCACATGATCAAACTTGGATAAACACCCTTTCTTTTCTCTTCCACTGTCTTCCTTTGTCTCCCAAGCCACACACCAACCGTCATGAGGGCAGGTGAGCGAGCTGCTCGCGGTGGACCACCAATGATGAGCAGGCACTAATACAACTGGAAGTCAAGAAAGAGCCAAGTCATCTACCCAACTGGTTCAGTAATGTCCTTCAGGGAAGGGAATCTGCCACTCCTACCTGAATCCAAATCCACATATGTGGTTGACTCTTAATGCCCTCGGGGCAACAAGAGATGGGTAATAATACTGCCTTACCAGTGTTACCAACATCCCAGGAGCAAAAATAACCCACTAAAATATCAAACAACAAAGCAACTGACTTTCCTGTCAGGCTGGGAATTGCTCAGTGCTGTTGCAGGAAGGGAAACATGAGCACAATTCAATCAGCGTGGAGCTGGGACAGATTTTCCTGTTCTTGCTCCTGGGTGTATTGGTGCAGTGCAGAGAGAAAATTGGATGGGGAGAATTGTATGCCCATTAAGAAGCCCACCCAACTTTCCATCCATCGAAAATGGATGAAAATCGGGCAGGTATCATTACCATTTCCCTTATGCACTGCTTTCAGGAGATCTAATACACACAGATGCAACAAATTAATATTATGGGGCAGATAATCTAACACCTTATTCCAAAGGAATGATCCATGATCCATGCTTCTGTACAAAAAATGCATGTTGTCCGACAAGTTGGGCTGAATGGCCTGTTTCTAAATTCTATGTAATTAGGGCCTTTGAGGTTTTTTTTATGTAACCTACTGAACTTACAAACACATTGGAATGTAGCAATTTCATTCGAGCAGCAGTGTCATACCTCCTATCAGGCAATAGTTATATAAAAATATTTGCTCACAGGACATTAATAGTAGAGACAATTTTTGGTGGAGAAGCACAAAGAAGATTTTTTTTTCTAGAATGAGATGACAGTGATCCTCTGCCTCTCCCCAGCAACACAGACTCCACATATATTGAGTCAAGCTCCTATTTCCTTTCCTGTCACAGTATTGAGTGAAACAGTATTCAGGAATGTTGGTTGCTAGGCACAGAATCAGTACTGTCAGAAAGCAGTGACATTTCCTATGACACTGTGGCTGAATACTGTGACTTCATAAAGGATCTGGACAGAGTAGATAGAGAGAAACTGTTCCCATTGGCAGAGGGGTCAAGAACCAGAGCACATAGATTTAAGGTGATGGGCAAAAGAACCAAAGGCGACATGAGGGAAAACATTTTTACACAGCGAGTGGTTGTGATCTGGAATGCACTGCCTGAGGGGGTGGTGGAGACAAATTCAATCGTGATGTTCAAACGGGAATTGGATAAGTACTTGAAGGGAAAAAATTTGCAGGGCTATAGGGATAGGGCGGGGGAGTGGGACTAGCTGGATTGATCTTGCAGAGAGCTGGCACGGACTCGACAGCCCGAAAGGCCTCTTTCCGTGCTGTAACCATTCTATGATTCTATGATTCTATTCTATGTAACCTAGCAACATTGGGGGAAACAAGTGATTGTTATAGGGGAAGCAAGGGGGAGTGGTAAAAGCTTCCTACTCACACCTGGAACACCTACAATGACCACTGCGTACCAGATTATACAGTTGCCAACTTGGATCCCTCCAGCTCAGTATTCAGGCCAGTACCAATTGTTAACATTCATGCAAGTGAATTGAACTCTTCCAGCTACATCCATAACCTACATCATTAGTGCAGCTCCCAGCATGAGAGGAACATAAAAAAATTGTATTTCATTATCTGCTCCCAGGTTTTTTGATTAGGAGGCCAATTCTGCTTTGCTGGATGCCAGGAGAGCAGTGGGAGAACAGGCTCTCTTGCCATTTCCTACTAGGCTGCAATTCTGTAGTCTGCTGCATTTTGTGTGCTAGGTACTTTGTTGCATCTTGGCATCATTAAGACCCCTGTTTTGATGCAAAAATATTTAGATAAATGCCCACCACAATTTTGCAGGAATTGCCTGGGTTTGCTCTTTTTCCATTCTGAAGCAAGGATACCTGCAGCTAAGTTGCAACGTAGGGGTGGCACGGCCAGTAATTGGCAAGATCACTGCCCTCAACTGTTACGCTGATGGATCATTCCCAACTAGCACTGGAATATCCGCTAATGTGCTGCTCACATGGTAAATATGAGACTTATGTCAGCATGGCTAGCACTTTCATCCCTTTTCCCACTGAACAACATAGCACAGCTCCCCTTTGTTATTACACTTTCCCAAAATACAAGAAATTATGGATGTCCAACCCAATCTGAAGCCCATCCTGGATGTCAGTAAGTGGCCATGTTTGTGCTACAATGGTATGATGTCTGAAACCCTCGAAAAATGCAAGTGTGGCAAGGCTTTCAGCTGTAAGTTGCAGCTTAAATGTGTACCCTGCCTGAAGTACATAAGGCACAACAAGAGACTTGTGAAGTTGTGTGAAGACATGGCATGGGTGAACAGTAAATGTGGAACAGGTTGAGGGGCAACATTTTGTGGCATTAAGTCTTTGGCCATTTACCTGGTACATGATACTGTCGGGTAACCTTGCATTGCCAGGTTCCTTAAAATATGCTGTCTTTTCCTGCATCTGTTCCTGCGTCCAGCAGATATAGTGTTCAGGCAGGATTTAATTTCTTTGCCAGGCAGAGTACAATGCCATCTTGTGAGGTGGGTGCCCTGGAGTGCCAACAAGCAAACCCTCTTTGCATCGACCTCATATCGCCACACACCAAACAGGGTTGGGGGCTGTGCTACACTGCCACTTGCCCACCGCCTCTGTTTTGTGCCTCAACATTGAGCTCCTCCTGTTCACTTGTATTTTCCTGCCACTACTATACGCTCTCCACACAGCCTTTGAAAAATCTGATACATATTTTAAAACTATTTTTAGTCTTTCCTAAAGTTTGGAGACTCACCACCTACTCTCATTCCACGCAGCCTTTAAGTGGGCATATCCCTTTAAATTTTCCCAATAGCCATTAAGAACCATTGAGTCACAATCCATCAGTGTGCCCCCAGTGCCTGAGTCAATGTGTGCGGGGAGCAAATTCTAATAATTAAAATGACTCGAACTTGAACAGGTCAGCTCAGTATGCTAATGGCACAAGGAGCCACTCAAGGAGCAGCAATTCTGCTACTACTGCAGTGAGACCGCAGAATTGGTCCTGTGCGTCAAATATAGCCGAGAAACACTGAACCTTTTACAAAAAACTCAGAGAGCTAATGTGCAAAATGTGCAAAACATGCACGCTGAGAACGAGGTTAAAACGAGACAGGTTTTATATATACATACACCACAATTTTGCACTTCCACCAAAAACTGTACCAGAAACAAGGTACTGCCAGCGCAAGGCTAGCACAATGAATGCACGGCATGCAATTTTCTGAAGCACCAACAGTAATTTGATGTTCTCGATTGGTCCCTCCGTCAGAAGAGACTACACAATGCAGCCACTTTATCTCACACATTTGCCCATAAATCATCCTGACACGACGGGCTTGATTTCCACACCTGAGGCAGACAAAAATGTTATGATTGATAAAGGCTTTCTTCACCCTCCCTCTCCTTCAGCCTCCATTTAACACTGCTGAATTCCCTAAAACTCTAGCAGGCAGCATAAAACATGTAAAGCTGGAAAGTTAACACTTCCAGTGGCTTTTTCAGGGTTTTTTAAAATTGTTGCAAAGCTATTAAGTGACATTTTCATTCTTCCGTGTTTGTTTTTTGGTATGAGGGGGTTAAATATTCTCCTGAAGCTTGAGGGTAAAGCACTGGTGACTGTCACGAATCCACACACAGATCGTCTTTGCATCTATCTGCCTTTGTTTTTTTCGCTCTTCTCTTCTGTCATGAAGGTGCTGACTCAGGGACTGCAACCCTCCAGTAACTTGCCTAACAGAGACATATGGTTGTTCGCAGCTATTTAACTGAGGGGAAATGTCACAGCTGAACCTGATCTTGTCCTCACCTAATGTCCACCTGCGTGTACTTTCCAGCACAAATAACTGGAAGGGCATTAATTGTGGCAAGCTTGGCATATGTTTTCCATTCCCTCAGCCAGAGGGATTGTTGTCAATTGAAGAGCATCAACTACTGCCCGAACTGATCAGCTAACTCAGTACATGCCAGTGAATGAACACAAGTACAACACCATATTGTGCATTTCCCTGGATTACTACCTGAGCCACGCGCAAATTGGCATAGGGACAAACGGATCAGAGAGTTAAATGCATGGCTCAAAGTGTGGTGTGGGAGAGGAGTTTTGAGTCATGGGGCACTAGCACCTGTACTGGGGAAAGAGGGAGCTGTTCCGTTGGGACGAGCTCCACTTAAACCGGGCTGGGGCCAGCGTCCTGGCGAATCGAATAACCAGGGCTGTAGATAGGGCTTTAAACTAAAAAGGGGGGGGGGGGGAGGGGAGGGGGTCAGGTGAGGGGAAATTTAGAAATCTAATGAGAAAAGTTAGAGCAGTGTAGTGATTTGGATAAAGATAAGCAGAGTGTGGCAGGAAAGGACAGAGAGTTTACCAATAATAGTGCATCAGCAAGTAAGGTCAAAGCAGGACAAAATGGTAAAAAGGCAAAACTAAAGGCTGTTTATCTGAATGCACAGAGCATTCGTAACAGGATAGATGAATTAGTTGCACAAATTGACATAAATGGATTTGATCTAATAACAATTACAGAGACATGGTTGCAAAATGACCAAGGTTGGGAACTAAATATTCCAGGGTACATGATGTTTAGAAAAGAGAGGCAGAATGGAAAGGGAGGGGGTGTAGCCCTAATAATAAAGGATGACATAAGGACAGTGCCAACCCGCCTATTTCCGGTTTTCAATGGGCCGGGACAAGGGGTGGGCAACCAATCCGCTCCCAGGAGGCGGGTTGGTGACTGAAACCTTTCAAGGAGGCTGTGGGCCACCATTTTTGCAGGTTTTACAATTTCAGCCCCTGGGGGCCAGGATTCTCGGGCCTTCTCCTTCAAGCCATGTGAAAGGAGGTGACAAGGCTCTAAACTGCTGGTAAGTGCCTTTCTGGCACAGCTTGTGGGCCCGGAGGAGTAGGAGTGCTTCCCCCAGGCCCAACAAGCCTACCTGCAGCGACCCCCCCCCCCCAATGATCTCAGACCCCCACGATGACCTCCGACCCCCCCTAACAATCATGGACCCCTGCGATGACCCCCGGTCCTGATACCACCCCCCTGTGACTGACCCCCGATCCCTCCCCCCATGACTGACTCCCCCGCGCCGTGACCTCCATGCCCACCAATGCCCCCATGCCCCCCGTGCCCCCCATGCCCCCCCCCGTCCATACAATCAAAGACTTACCTGAAGACTTACCTGAACACATCCTCTCCCTGGCTGCTCTCCCGTCTGACCTGTCAATCAGGCCGGTCAGTCGGATGGCAAACCCTCAAAACAAGAAAGGCATCCTTACGTCAAAATCATAAGGACGTCTGGTAAACCCTTACTTCCAGGTTTCCCGTCTGCAATTTGAGCCCCCGCCCCCTTCCCAGCTCACGGTCAAAATCATGCCCAAAGAGTCTGCAAAGGGATATAGACAGGTTAAGTGAGTGGGCAAGAAGGTGGCAGATGGAGTATAATGTGGGGAAATGTGAGGTTATTCACTTTGGTACGAAGAATAGAAAAACAGAATATTTTTTAAATGGTGAGAAACTAATAAATGTTGGTGTTCAAAGAGACTGGGTGTCCTCGAACAAGAAACATAAAAAGTTAGCATGCAGGTACAGCAAGCAATTAGGAAAGCAAATGGCATGTTGGCCTTTATTGCAAGGGGATTGGAGTACCAGAGTAAGGAAGTCTTACTACAATTGTACAGGGCTTTGGTGAGACCTCACCTGGAGTACTGCGTACAGTTTTGGTCTCTTTATCTAAGGAAGGATATACTTGCCTTAGAGGCGGTGCAATGAAGGTTCACTAGATTAATTCCTGGGATGAGAGGGTTGTAGAATGGGCCTATACTCTCTGGAGTTTAGAAGAATGAGGGGAGATCTCATTGAAACATGTAAGATTCTGAGGGGGCTTGACAGGGTAGATGCTGAGAAGTTGTTTCCCCTGGCTGGGGAGTCTAGAACTAGGGGGCATAGTCGCAGGATAAAGGGTCAGCCATTTAAGACTGAGATGAGGAGGAATTTCTTCACCCAGAGGGTTGTGAATCTTTGGAATTCTCTGCCCCAGAGGGCTGTGGATGCTGTGTCATTGAGTATATTCAATTGTAAACAATTTTACAAAACCAAGTTATAGTCCAGCAATTTTATTTTAAATTCACAAGCTTTCGGAGGCTTCCTCCTTCGTCAGGTGAACGATGTCACATCGTTCACCTGACGAAGGAGGAAGCCTCCGAAAGCTTGTGAATTTAAAATAAAATTGCTGGACTATAACTTGGTGTTGTAAAATTGTTTACAATTGTCAACCCCAGTCCATCACCGGCATCTCCACATCATGAGTATATTCAAGGCTGAGATAGGTAGATTTTCTAGGGGAATCAAGGGATTTTGGGATTGGGCAGGAAAGTGCAGTTGAGGTCAAAGATCAGTCATGATCTGATTGAATGGCGAAGCAGGCTCAAGGGGCTGTATGGTCTACTCCTGCTACTATTTCTTATGTTCTTATTTACCCAGTGACCCAAAGGGGGCCTCTTTACTTAATCTTTTACTCACACGTGGTACATTTTGCAAGTTAATTTACACTTGAGTTGGCTGTGGGCTTGCCGAACAGCTAAGTACTGGTCTTTCATAATTTAAATCTGGTTTTTTCCTCAAGCACCACAATGATCCTTTTTTTTATATATATATTCATTCTCAGGATATGGACATGGCTGGCAAGGCCAGCATTAATTGCCCATCTCAAGTTGTCCTTGAGCAAGTGATGGTGGACCTTCTTCTTGAACCGCTGCAGTCCATGTGGTGAAGGCACTCCTACAGTGCCATTAGGTAGGGAGATCCAGGTATTTGACCCAGCGATGATGAAGGAACGGCGATACACGTCCAAGTCGGGATGGTATGTGACTTGGAGGGGAACATGCAGGTGGTGGTGTTCCCGTGCACCTGCTTCCTTTGTCCTTCTAGGTGGCAGAGGTCTTGAGTTTGGGAGATGCTGCTGAAGAAGCCTTAGCAGCTTGCTGCAGTGCATCCTGTAGATAACACACACTGCAGGCACGGTACGTCAGTGGTGGAGGGAATGGATGTTTAAGGCGGTGGATGGGGTGCCAATCAAGCTGACCGCTTTGTCCTGGATAGTGTCGAGCTTCTGAAGTGTTGTTGCAGCTGCACCCATAAATTTATTCCTGATAATCAATTCTAGTATTGATGTGAAAATAATGAGTCTGTTGTTGTCTGGATCTATTTGTCATCCTTTCTTGAACATGAGCATCACACTATTAGCATATTTCACAAACTGCTCCCAGTTTCCAAGAATAACCACCGTCCAAAGAAAGTCATAGAAAGCATCACCGAAACCTTGGCAAGGAACTAGCACAAACTGCTCTTCATAGGTCCCAAAAAAAATCAATAACAAAGAGCCAACACAAGCTGACATTCAAACTCTGTAAGAAACAAACAGAGCTGCCCACAAACTGCCAGTCAATTGGAGCATATATTTTTTTTAATTAAAGAAGGGTAGGAGGAAGGGAGAAGCCAGAGAAGGAAAAATAAATAAATAGCACAGTCTGTAAAGTGTAGGAAATCAGTATAGGCAAGGGAACTGGAAATACATCCCACCACTACAAAACTCTTAAAAAAAACAAGGAGAAAAACAGAGAAAAACATAACTCCCACTCCCACAAGTCAGGTGATTTAAAAAAATGTTGACCTCAGATGTGTTATCTATAGAAAAAGATTTGTGTCCCTGTCCATTATCTTTTTGTATCGGCCATTTTGAGAGAGCTGACTGGTTGATAAGAAGCATGTGGTACGATCGGTCATGTGGTTAGTGGGCACCCTACACTGTTTGTGACGAAGTGAAGTAGCTGCTACAGGTGTATCCCGACGACACTGAGAACTGAAGTAACTGTTCCTCTCCCCATTCCCTATACTGCGGATTAATAACAATTGCAAACTATTTACAATAGATTCTCCAAATTATGATGGGAAATTACCAATAATTTTACCTTACTGCTGATTTCTCTATAGATAACTGTAGAAAACAAAATGTCACTTCCAGCTGCATCTAAAATATTCCTGGCAGGAGTGCACGCTCCCCCTTTTGACCCGGGTCTGACAGGAGCAGGCGACTCTTGGGAAGACTCAGTGTGGAGGGCCACCTTGCAGAAGGAGATGCAAGGAGCAGGACCACCTCACAGTGGGACTCTTAGGAAATGGGACTGTCTCACAGCAGCAAAAGGGATCTTGTCAACACACACCTCGTTCAACCCAGGTGCTGACTGTCCACGCACAGCAACTGTCTGGGAGTGTCGTTCAATGGCACTGCTTTCATGATCCGTGCTTTAAGTGTCTGCCAACTTTTTGCGTGGCAACATCTGGAGGGGACAGGGACTGATGAATTTCTCCACTCTCTGCTTCCTTTAGACATAAATTAATAGTTGGAGCATCGGCCATGCAATTTTTTTTGTCCCCAAGCAATGCCACAAAAGGTTAATTAGTTTATCAATGTGATTATGGAGACAATGTAGAAACAATTGAATAACCACCAACCCAAGATTTGCACTGGAGAGTCATTTTGAGGTATATAGTAAAAGGCTTAGATTTTAACACACTGGGAATCAAACCCTGGGTGGCTGTGTGAAAGTTAGGAATGCAAACGAATTAATCCTATAGGAGCCCTGGTGAGACCTCAGTCCTGACACTAGCAGGACTAAAATTGCAGTTGTTGATTGGTCACTGGTGACCAACTGGTCAGGTTCAGCTTCATCTAATCAATAAAACTTCGCCTGCACATCCTGACAGTGCTTCGGTCACTTATTTTCAATTATGCTCTGCATAGTTGTATGAATCAATATTATAAGAGCAATGAACCACATCCCAAGGGCCTGCACTTGCCAGCTCTGCCAGTCCCCACATTATTTTGGCACTGCAACATTTCCTGCAAATGATGACAGGAACCACTATTTCAGGTAGACCCAGGCATGCTCATGTCAACACCGCACCCTGCCCCCTTCCCCCTCTAGTGCCACCAGGTTGTCCCATTATAGATTAGCATTTGCCTATATTATCCAGCACCAGGCAGCCCCCTGCTGCCAATGTAGAACAAATAGGCACAACCAAAACAGAAGTAAAGATACACTAAAAATAATAAAGGACCAGACATTAGCAACATTCTTGGATAAATTAATAGGAGTGATGGGGATTTAATGTTAAAAACAACACAAATTTGCAATATATGCTGGAAGGAAGAGAGTTTATCAAAAAAAGATACAGTCAATTTTCATCATAACATTAAAAACGGAGATAAGTTTAATTGTGAAAATTGCAGAAGAATCAGTCTAATCAGGTATGCAAGTGAAATTCTGCTGATTCTCAAAAGGCGTGGCAGGATGCACTTCAGAAAAACCTTAAATATTAACTCACCAACATCCTGAAGACATTTTACCAATAAAGAATTGCATTAGTATAGGCCCTTATCATATCGCTCAGAAATACATCTCAAAGCTCTTCATGTACAATAAATTACTTTTGTTGAAGTGCACTGACTGTTGCTACAGAGGCAAATGCAGCATCCATTTTGCACACAAGATCTCACAAATGGCAATCAGTGGATCTGTATTTAAAGCTATTGGTTGAGGAAGGAATGTCACCCAGGACATTGGGAAAAACAAATTCTTGCAATGTACCATTAGATCTTTAACATCCAACTGAACTAACAAAATAGGATGTGTGATCCAAAATGACTGCACCTCCAACAATGCAATGAAGTGTCGCCAATTATGTGGTCATGTCCTGGATTGGGATTGAGCCTGGAACTTTGTGACTCAGAAGCATGTGCAATATCTACAGGGTCAAGCTGACACGCAAAGTTTAGTGGCAGTCATTGGAGAGCTCACTAATTGCTATATGGGAGCATATAGGGATTTAGACTGTGGTTTTAAGAAACATGATTAGGCTTTTAAAAGCAATATGTGTCACACTATTTAAGTCAATAAATAAAAAGTTCGATTATCAAAAACAGGACCAGGGAGATAAAAACAAAATGCTTTATTCTAATCAACGACAACAACAACTTGCATTTATTTGGCGCCTTTGACGTAGTAAAATGTCCCAAGGCGCTTCATAAGAGCATTATCAAACAAATAACATTTGAGCTTCAATGTAACCTTTGACGGTTATCACTTATATAATTTTCTTACATCATATAAAAGGAAAAAAATTGTAGGGCTATGGGGATAGGGAGGGGCAGTGGGACTATCTGGATTGCTCTTGCATAGAGCCAGCATGAACTCGATGGGTCGAATGGCCTCCTTCCATGCTGTAACCTTTCTATGATTCTATGATTCATAGAGAACCTGTTGCTAATCTTTGAACATTTTCTGCCTGTTCTTTTAATTTGCTTTATGCTGATATCAAATATGCAATAAGACTGGTAAATATTCGTTAATATTAAACATACTTCCGAAGTAAATTTAAGGTGACTGGTTGCAAAAAGCTGATGGAATAGAAACATCTTGTTACCTTCAAAGAAACCATCAGCCACTGCATAAGCTCCAGTTGACATTAAGATATATTAATTATGAATATTGTAGTAAACCCCTGTTGTTTTTTCTTTACTTAATGAATTCTATACAGTCAAAATGACTGCAACTGAAAACATATTGGCCCAGAATTTGCTGGAGTGGGGCTTCTCGCAGCCGGTCCTGTTAGTTAGACTTTCTCCCTCAACCTTCAGCTCAAAAATTTGTTGCACCACAAATTGCTGGAAGTGTGAACAGATAGTGATGCAGTGAGGGCAATGGGACATCTGGGACCTTAGTGAACGACGGGACCAACAGTCTATTTCCTTAACCGATGAGATTTAAGGATATAGAAAGAAACAGGAATGACAGAGAACAAACTAGGGTGAATTAGAGTCAAATTGGATACAGAAAAATAAATAAATAGAGGGCAAGAAAGATTGGATTAAGAAAGAGAGAAAAAAGACAGAAAGGAAAAGTAAGAAAAACATTTTAAAATTTTAAATTTTAAAAATCTCTAAGAACAATTTACTACCTGTAGGAATGAGACTCCACGGTTTCAATTATTCCCTTTCTGGCATTGCTGAACCATAAATCTCATCATTAAAAGGGTCCTAATGCTGTTAAGTACCAGCCCTAACTTTCTGTGGAGAGTTTAATTCGGATTTACTGAGCAAATGCAGCAATTTCTTGAAACTCACAGGGAGGTTGAGGGCGAGCTGCCGTTTTCACAAGGCTAACAGAGTAAATCATCCAGCAATTTTTGGCGATTTGCAACTCATGGGGTATTTCGCCACAAACTGCTGGACGATTTACACATTAACAATGGTGAGCACATTAAACTCGCCATTATTTTGGTAGCAAAATTTGGGCCATTCTTATCTGTGCTGACTTACATCTATTAATTTTGCGCAATAGCCGAGCTATTTCGTTTTCTTGTTATTATGTACTGGATACACCCATCCATTTTGTAAAGTGAAGGACGTTCTCTTCCATTAGATAGTCCCAATAAATATTAGGGCATCAACTGATGATATTAACCTGTTACAGTTTCAGATATTTTATAGAATTGGTTTCTCTCCACAGTTGCACAGCGGCTCTTATAAATAGACTTTATCCACTACAATCGGGAAGCTGGATCTTTTCAGTGATCTGCCTCTAAGGAGTTCTGAGGCCTGAGGAGCAATAGTTACCCAACTCGCAGCAATCTTCTTACTGGATTAAACAGTCTCATGCTGCACCCCACTGTCACTTTGGAATGACGGAAATTAAATTCAGACTGGGTTTTACAGGCTTAAACAATTAATATTTATTTATAATGAAATATTGATTTGAAGCACTATGGTTCAGCAGATACTAGGAGTTGGCCTGTAAATTGCTCCAAGCTGTGAACCAGCAGTGGTCTCCACTCATTAGATTTAAATTCACCCACTAAGTTACCGCATTCTTTTTGGCGGCAACTCCCTTGAACTGCGACTTCAAAAAACATCAGCGTTCTTTCCCGGGCTGTGTGAGTGGTGAAAGGATCGCTGAGGCCCCTCAACCAATCAGCTTGAAGCAAGCCATGCTGTGAGAACCAGGAAGTGCAGTTCATTCACAAACCGCGCAAACTAAAAACCTGGATGTGTCTGATAAAGTATTATAAAAGACTTACCACGCTGTTAAAACCTAAAAAACTCAGCATACCTATTTTGTGGCGAGAGTAGTTTGTTTCCAGCTGGGCAGGAGATCAAGTTGGCACTGGTCCATTGATTGCAGTTGGCGATATCCCTTTAAGGCGAAGCTGTCACATCGCCGGAGAACCAGGAAGACCAAGTTTCAGATTTCTGTGTGGTCGTTGGAACTTGCTCTTCCTTTTCACCCTTAATAATGGTGGGCACTGTTAGGCTCACCAATATTTTAAAAGCAATTTCTGGCCCAATGTTTTTTAAAAGCAAATTCCATCTATTTTTGTCCTCTCATACCATTTTTGGTTTCAGTGTATTGATTTAAATTGGTAATGTAATGTAACGTAACCTCCAGACTTGGAACAGGATGAAGGACTTTGTCTGACCAGATACCTGGGCTCATAAGATATTGCTGAACTGAACAACCTCCCTCTTTTAACCTATTCATTTTTTTGAAGTCAGATTTTCAACCAAATGTAGTGATGTTACATTCAAATATTAAAGTTGACAATATAATATAGAATACGTGATGAATAACACAAGTTACAACATGTGGAACTCAACAGGATTCACATAACCCAATTGGCAGGAAGCTGCTTTTATGCCTGATTTGCATCTAAATCATAATATTCTAAGGTGTAATAGAACATTCACAAAGGACAATCATTTTGTTCATATTGATTACAAGAAACTTCTGCTATTTACATAGATGCAACCATTGGCAATTTAAAACAGCAACTTATCTGCTCATTAGAAATGAAACAAAGCAAAGTTTGAATTTTGTAACAGGTGCCAAAGGCAAATGAAAAATGGAAAGACCAATTTCATTCTCTTTGCTAGTTCTTGAAAACTCACAAAAAGTCTAACTTCAATAATAATTATTTAGGAGCTTAATAAAATTCATGACTGAGGTTCTCATTTTACAAACTTCAAAATGTATTTCTAAATGATTTAATAGGCTACACTCGTTAATGCAGTCCAACTTTGGGACAATACATCAAGATTGCTAGCTTTTAAATTATTTTTATTACTGTATTTTGATTCATGTAATTTAATCTTCAAGTCATACCTCCTCAAGAACAGCTGCTATTCTTTTTTAACTGATTCATTAATGTGTCAGATTTATTACTGCTAGACCACTAGTGGCAATGCCTTAATGCCAGTCAAAGGCCTTCCTCTTCTAGGGTGTGTTCAATCCCTCTTGTTAGTCTTATTTGCATAAATGTTCAAACAATTTACATGAGTAGACTTACTAATTTGAATCAAATCCATTTGACAACAAAATGGAGTTTATACTAATGGAAACTTTTACTCAGTTAGCAATTCTTTCTGCACCATTGAACTACACAGTTGGATAAAAGGAATGGATTGAGTGTCACGTGGATGTTCCCATTAAGGTGATTCTAGTGTACATCATGATTATCTGCAAAAAAAGTGAACAAAGTCAAACCCCACTTCAATGTGTACTAAAATGCACAGAAACCATGATGAATGGTTTGAAGTTAAGGAATCCTTAAGGTTTAATCCTCCCAAAAGAATTAAGGAAAAATGAGTGCCAGAGCTGCTTCCAGCTATCTTTTCTGAAGTTAATGATCCCTTTAAGTAGTGCAGGAAATGGTTGCCTCCTGACCAGTACCACCCACGGGTTGAGGAAGTAGTGGTGGCACCGATGATTCACATGAAAATGGAGTTAAGGTCTTAACTGTGTCATTTGACCCCTATTTACAAATATTAATTAGGTCCCCACCTGTTTCTGGATTAGAACGGACGGACTTCAAGCATTTAAATAGCAGGACTTTTTTTTGGTTGCAAGTTTTGTCCCACTATCACCCCGGTTACAGGCGAAAACAAGATGGCAGCAAGTCAAGAATTTATAGCTCCAATTATCCAATTCATGCTTGCTGGCAGTGGAGCCGTGCAAAATTACTCTGATTGTATAAACACTATTTTATCAATCTGAATTATACAGAGTTTTAAAAGCCTATAAAAACTATCAAAGTATTGTGTAAAAACAATTGTACTACACACTTTTCTAAGTCTTAGTTCATCTTGCATCAAATAAACATGCCAATGATTAAAGATGTTTAAACAGACTGGAATTGATTCAAGCAATTTGAATTAGCCAGTCTGATCTTGGCACTTGATACTTTCCAATCTGTAACACAATGGCCTCACTTTCATGAACAGTGCTGTTGTGCAATGTACAGTCATCACTAATTTTGTCACAAGAATGAGTCTCCTTTACATGAAGAACTAAAAATAAAAGACACAGCAATTCCTGAAGCACGCAGTGAGCGTGGGGAAGGAAATAGCACCTTTTTAAAGAAAAAAACTTATTGCCTCCAAATTTTCAGAGAGTTTAACTAAAAAAAAGTACATGTAAGCAAGAATTTCTGGCCTACAATGCAAAAAGTCCTGATGCTCCAGAATCTTCAAACAGGCTTTCACTTGTTCTATTCTTTCAATGGAGTGAAAGCATGTGTAAGAAGTTGCTGGTTGGGCAATGATGTGTCTACAGGTTAATCAAATATTTGCTTAGGTAACAACTTAACTCCTGGTATTGAACTGCACAACTGGATAAAGGGAATGTGTTAGCACTCCACTGAATAAAACAAAGTAGTACATATTATACTGGCTTTGGTATTTATCTCATTTTTTTTTAACTGATTTTTAAAGCAGTATCTGGACACAAGTTTATTAGCAGCAGAATCACTCTGATAATAAAGTGAATCTATCACCCGCAACCTCCGACATTTCTATATGTTGAAAAAAAAATACAAAAAGCAAAGATATTCAGCTGAGCTAGTGTTGCAGCTGCGACCCTATAATCCCAAGAGCGTTAACCAATTTCCCTCAAAGTGTGCGGTATAACAACAGACAGCAGGAGTACACTGCCAGGTTTGTTATGATACTTGGCCCTAAATGACCACCCATTGCAACAGGGCTGGCCATTTCAAGTTGGACCTAGCATTGTTTCCCACTTAGTTGCAAAACCACCATCGACAGGGCGGAGCTGCCGGCGATCCATACTTACTCCATTTATTTTAATGGAAGTCACAACTTTGAACTGGTCTGGGAGCTGATCTGGAGCTACTTAACTCTAGAAACTTACAAGTTTCCGTAAGTTGGAAACTGCTGCGTACTGAGTATGGTAAGAATACCATACTCTCCTAGTATCTTGCAGAATACTTTCTCAGAAGATTAAGTGGGTGAGGTAAAGACCATGGAAGAGTGGATTGTATATGGCCTGTGGAAGGAACTGGATTAAGATGGAGAGTTAACTGCCCTTTTACTGCTCACTCTTTCATAAATTCTTATATCGCTACAATTTGTTCCCCTTTCCATGTCATAATAGCTCTACAAAGCATTTGTTTACTTGATCATTCTGCAACGACAGCGAAGGCAAAACTACTTTGGATTAGGGAGGGCTGTTAAATGTGTAAAAGTGCCCCTCTCCACTGAATTGGTGGAACTGTCCCACGAGAAAGCACAAGCTCACAGTCTCTTAACTCTTTACTACAAGAAGAATTCTCAAAGTTTCATGCCTTCAGCTACCTGGAAAAGGGAACATCTTCCCTTGCATTTCTTATGCTATGTACTGAGTTTCACATAAAACTCAGCGCATTAGTAAACAAGGATAATAATAATTAAGGCCAGAAAAATATGGGCATAATCACATAATTTGAATCTGAAAATATTTAATGCCCCATAATACTTTGTACTAAAAATGCAAATTGACTTATACAATAAGACAGACTTGCATGACCTCAGAACATCCCAAAGTGCTTTACAACCAATGAAGTACTTTTGAAGTGTAGTCACTGTTGTAATGTAGGAAACGCAGCAGCCAATTTGCACATAGTAAGGTCCCACAAACAGCAATGTGATAATGACCAGATAGTCTATTTTAATGATGTTGGTTGAGGGATAAATATTGGCCAGGACACCGGGGAGAACTCCCCTATTCTTCTATGAATAGTGCTATGGAATCTTCTACATCCACCTGGGACAGGACCTCGGTTTGATGTCTCACCCAAAAGACCTGCAACAGTGCAGCACTCCCTCAGTACTGCACTGGAGTGTCAGTGTGGATTTTGTGCTCAAGTCTCTGGAGTGGGAACTTGAACCCACAACCTTCTGACTCAAAGGCAAGAGTGCTACCAGCTGAGCCACAGCTGACACAATTAGCATAAATGAGTTGCCATGATAATATGTTATGCATTACTTAGCATTAAACAGCTCATCCTCTGACTCTGTGTGAGGAACACAACGGGAGATCCACTGGTGTGTATATAGATTGTGAACCCAGTACGTGTCCATCACACTTCAGATATCACATTTCAGACTTCAAAGTGTCAAACGTGTTAAAAAAATCCAGTCATTTCCTCCTGTTTTTCTTTTTTCTGACCTTGACAACCTAACTTCTCCCCTAGGGCAGGAGCTAGGGATTTACAAAAAGCTTCCAATCAACTGAATTAGCCTCTAGTTAACTTCAGAACCTACTTAGACCAGATCTCCACAAGGAGTACCTGAGCAGTGGTCTTTAAGGGACAGATCAGGTTAAACACAGCTCGATCCTTACAACTACACACCACAACCGTACTCCAGACCCTAGACTACTACTGACCAATGCCACAGATGATCAGTTAATACATCCATATATACACCCACACATGATCTTAAAAGTCCAAAGTGTATCTCATGAGCAAAATGTGTATTGCATGTATTTGGTGATTCACTACATCTGAACTTACTGTGAAGTTAACATATGTAAAATAAAACATCCAAGTTTTGTTGATGTTCGTTGCCAGGAATGACGGAAAGAATGGAAAAAAAGCAGTGAGTCTATTTAATTTCTTAAATTGTATTTAAAGAAACGCAGGGAAAGATTTAACTATCACCTGAACCCACTCTTATATAAAAGAAAATTAACTGACACAGATGGCATGCAACATTGAGTAATAATGTGAAGTCATCCCACCAAAGAAAATCTCACAGGAAATGAACAGCGCTCGAGAATCCAATAAATGTATGATAGCACTTGGTGGGGATTTGTTTGTACTTTACACACTGTAATATGAAGGAACACCTAAGAGCAAACTAATGAAAGGGGGAGGGGACGTGACATCAGATAACAGGTCCATGTAGATGGTGCTGTCCTTTTGGGCAAATAAATGGACATGGAAATAGCGCATTGGTCAGCTTCAGAACAATGGAAAAAGCCCTGGGGAGATGGAATTGCAGGATCCAGCACTTTAGTGGAGCTGCAGCACGAGGATTATTAGGTTATTTTTAAACATGTGCTACAAAAAAAAACATGGTTTAAGCTGGAATGTGGGCTGTTGAGCCTGCTCATGTATATTTTTTCCATTTTCGGGGATGCTTTATATTAATTATACCGATTGCAGTTGGTAAAATCTGTATCCACTTAAATGAGACAATAATTAGAGATTCAGTCTGCAGTTCTGTATGACCAAGGGGGTTTGGAGCTGGTTTTAATTTCACGATTCAGCAATGCTATTGCAAAATGAAATCAGACTGTTAATGAACTTACAAGGGCTTTCAAAACCAGACTGATATGGAAGCTGTGCCCGTGGTTTCAAGATAGAGGAGGCCAGGGAGGTTCTGTACAGTCACTTCTCCTACATTCTGGTTCATATTCTGCTAGAGAAGAGACAAACTTTAAGCATCTTCTACATTCCTCCTTTCACCTTGTGTGAGTAATCTGTTTGCTTTTCCTCCACCTTGAATGTCAATTTTAAAGTGCCCAGCGCTCAGTAATAGTGATGATATATATGTGCAAAACATCAGTTAGGTCACATTTAAAGTACTCTATGCAGTTTTATGTAACCCATTTTAGAAAGGGCATTAAAGCCATTTAGAGTGTACAGTATAGGTTCACCAGGATGATGCCAAGGATGGGAAACTAGTTATAAAGAGAGACTTGAGATACTGGGACGATTTCCTCTGGAGCGGAGAAGGCTAACAGGAGATTTAATAGAATGTTTTTTTTAAGTTATGAAGGATAGAGTGACTAGGGAAAGACTATTTCCTCTGGTTGGGGAGTTAGTGATGGGGGGTCATCAATTTAAAATTGTCATTAAGAGAGTAAGGAGACAGATTACAGAAAGTTGTTTACACAGAGGGTTGTTAGAGCATGGAATGCTTTGCCACAGGGAGTGTTGAGGGTGAGGCCATTTAATCTTTTAAGGGAAAATTGGATAAATATTTGAAGCAGAGAAAGATATAGGGCTATGGAAAGAAAGCAAAGCAGTGGGATTACTCTAGCAAAGACCTAGCACAGTCACAATGGGCTGAATGACCTCCATCTGCACTGTAAACTTGTATGTTTCTATGGTTTTAACTTTTCCTTGAATAGTGCCATGGAATCTTCAACGTTCACCTGAATAAGTAATCAGGGCTTTGGTTTAATGTGTCATCGGAAAGATGGTAAATAAACTGAACAAATCCTTTGGCTCACCCTTTCAGATTGCAGCGCTGTTTCTACACCAAAATCAAAACTGTAGGAAGATCACAATTTGTTTATTCTAATCACATCATGAAGCGGAAAACAGCGTTAGACATTAACAGTTTTCTAATGGAATACTTAATTAACAAATAGGGCAAGATTTTAAAACTTGTTTGATAGAGCCGCTGAATTCTGGATGCTCTATTTATAGCTCCCTAAGTATATCAATCTATAAGAGCAGCCTTTGACTGTATGGGGTCCTGCAGATTCCATGCATCCAATTGCCTTTGTCATGCTTGGGGCTGAATGTATAATTGTGTCCAAATTGTCAAAATCTCACAATTACAGATTTTTCAGCCAACTAGTAATTATTCTATTATTATCCATATAAATCCTTGAACACAAATCGTATTACACGCCATGTATACCAGTTAATTTTAATTCTTGTTAACAGTGTATGATTGGGCGAGATAATGTCATGGATTCTATCAGCGCTACGATACAGCCAAAGCTGTCATCACCCTGTATTCTTTCATTCTTACCTGTCCCCTACCCAGTTTGTTCCCCAATCAGAATCATGTGCTGAAACCCCTAGGATATTAGTTATTGTATTAGGGACTGGGTGTACTCATTTTTCACAAATCTGTTATCACCATTGTCACAAAACTGACAAAAAAAGCAGCAGCGCAGGAGCGAAACGGTGCAACAATTAAAATATTGATTGGTTATTCAACAGTCATTGCTGCAAACTCACTTTCTACTAGTTTTAAAAAGTGCAGGAAACACCAGTGATTCAGACGAGTTCAAACCCAGCTGTGTGTACACCCAAGTACCGAATGTGGTCTCATTTGAAAAGTGGACGTGAATCTTCTGTTGGCACAACACCAAATAGAAAATGGAGGTCTACCAGCTACCCTTGAGTTTCAGTACAGGTCTAGTGCTATATGTTTTGGAATCTCTACCAGACTGAACTCAGTCCCTCAGTGCCTCAAATTTAAAATTCTCATCCTCACGTTTAAATCCCTTCATGGCCACACTCCTCATTCTCTGTAACCCCCTCCAGCCCCAAACTCTCCATTCCTCTGGTGCTGGTGTATATCCACCCCCTCCCCCCTCCCCCCTCCCTTAGCTCCATTATTGGCAGCTTCCCTTCAGCCGCCTAGGCCCTACAGTCTTGAATTCCCTCTTTAAAGCCTTCTGTCTTTCCACTTCCCTCTCCTCCTTTAAGACCATCCTTAAAACCCAAGTTTTTGGTTACCTGTCTTATCTCTTTCTTTCTTATCTCTTTCGCTCTCTCTTTCTTTGTCTATTTTTTGATTACACTTCTGTGTATCTCTTTGAGATGTTTTTCTGCATTGCGGGAGTTATATAAATGCAGGTTGTTGATATTACTTATATAAGGTACATATCCACTAGTGACAAACCATTATAATTCCACAAGCACCAAGAGAGGATTTAATCAAATCACATCACGACTAAAATTAGTTCACCACAGAAGCTGCCTCATAACTGCTTACTTAGTATTTGTCAGTAATTATTCAGAAGGTTGTAGGTTCAAGCCCCACTTCAGGACTTGAGCACATAATCTTGTCTGACATTTTAGTGTAATACTGAGGGAGTGCTGCATTGTTAGAGGTGCCATCTTTCAGATGTGACATATGCTGAATTCAGTTGAGACTGCTTCATTGAATCCAGTTAGAAATCAGGTCATTTTAGAATGTGCCATAGATAGGAATGAGTTGAACCGTGCAATCATAGTGAATAAAATGGATGTGTGCTGGTGACTAGTTGATGAACCATATTTGTACCATGACGTGACCAAAATTGCACCATTTTATTATATTGAAAAATGGCTTGATTCAAGTATTTTTCAGTCCATGTGTACTTTATTGATTAGTCCTGCCATAGTGCTAATAATCTGCAATGGGACCAAATATTCTTCTGTGTGCAGGGGACAGCATTTTCGATCGTCCACCGTTAGTTTATCATCATCGGAGTAGTATGTATCTGCAGGTGGAACTACAGCACTGAAGATAGTTGTATGATTATCTTAAACTATTATGATAGCGGGGCAGAGATGTAATCCCTGGTGGTCTTACACTGAATATGCATCCACTTCCTTTACAGAAAACTAAAGGCTGATATTTCTCTCTTAGCTAATTTTAGTAATAAAAAAGTAGACGTTAGTAAAAATTGTTGTAATGTGGATAAAGTGTATTAATTGACTGCTTGTCCATACTTAGTGCTGGCCTTAACATTCCTGCCCCTCCAAAAATAGATTGACAAACACCAGCAAACAGTGAGTAAAAAAAGCTGAAACATGCTTGTTAAAGTCATTAGTAATGAGCTTGTGCATCATTCCCCAGCTGCACAGTCAAATCAAAAAATGGCTCACTCCAACTCAGAGGTGGAATTAGTGAGAGCAAAGAAAGAAATTAGACTTTTTCTGCCCAGAGCCACTGGAGGGCATATCATTGTGAAGCAGGAAGAGAGGGAGACCAGAAGAGCAGAGGGCGTAGGAAATATATCAGAGGCAGCTCCCTGGTCATAGTGGAGGAACAATGCCTGAGAAGACTCAGGCTAACCAGGGAGATTGTGACTCTTGGATCACCAGTTCAGAAAGTCCTAAATGAATAGTCAACTAGCTGTAGTGTCCGACCAGTGTCAGTGAAGGTCATCATTTATGCCACTAGGACTTTTTAGGCACCCAAGGATCACATTTCCCAATCAGAGATTGTTTACATATTTGGAGCTATTTTCCCCAATTTTTGATGAAGGAGGAAAATTAAACCTTCAATGAAAGGTCTAAATCTGAAGGTCCCACCAATCTACTGATGAACACATGTCTGATTCATGGTGATTGGGCTGCAGTATAAGAACATAAGAACATAAGAAATAGAAGCAGGAGTAGGCCAATCGGCCCCTCGAGCCTGCTCCGCCATTCAATCAGATCATGGCTGATCTGATCCTAATCTCAAATCTAAATTCATGTCCAATTTCCTGCCCGCTCCCCGTAACCCCTAATTCCCTTTACTTCTAGGAAACTGTCGATTTCTGTTTTAAATTTATTTAATGATGTAGCTTCCACAGCTTCCTGGGGCAGCAAATTCCACAGACCTACTACCCTCTGAGTGAAGAAGTTTCTCCTCATCTCAGTTTTGAAAGAGCAGCCTCTTATTCTAAGATTATGCCCCCTAGTTCTAGTTTCACCCATCCTTGGGAACATCCTTACCGCATCCACCCAATCAAGCCCCTTCACAATCTTATATGTTTCAATAAGATCGCCTCTCATTCTTCTGAACTCCAATGAGTAGAGTCCCAATCTACTCAACCTCTCCTCATATGTCTGCCCCCTCATTCCCGGGATTAACCGAGTGAACCTTCTTTGTACTGCCTCGAGAGCAAGTATGTGGCAGATTCCTTGCTGTTGCATTGCTACTTTCATCTCATCCTTTGGTTTTATAAGACTGGAATTTTGAGCTTTCTGAAACCGAAAAAACCTGACTGTTAAGCTCTAGTCTGTACTGTGAAGTGTCTGTACTATGAGGTGTCTGTACTATGAGGTGTCTACTGTGGGATGTTTGTATTATGGGGTGTCTGTACTATGGGCGGTTTGTACCATGGGGTGTCTGTACTGTGGGGTGTCAGTACTGGGGGATGTCTGTACTATGGGGTGTCTGTACAGTGGGATGTTTGTACTGTGGGGTGTCAGTAGTGTGGGATGCTTGTACTATGGGATGTTTGTACTATGGGATGTCTGTACTATGGGGTGTCTGCACTGTGAGGTGTCTGTACTGTGGAAGGTTTGTACTATGGGGTGTCTGTGCAGTGGGGTGTTTGTACCATTGGGTGTCTGTACTGTGGGGTGTCTGCACTGTGAGGTGTCTGTACTGTGGGAGGTTTGTACTATGGGGTGTCTGTACAGTGGGATGTCTGTACTGTGGCATGTCTGTACTGTGGCATGTCTGTACTGTGGCATGTCTGTACTGTGGCATGTCTGTACTGTGGCATGTCTGTACTGTGGGGTGTCAGTAGTGTGGGATACCTGTACTATGGGATGTTTGTACTGTGGGATGTCTGTACTGTGGGGTGTCAGTAGTGTGGGATGCTTGTACTATGGGATGTTTGTACTATGGGGTGTCTGTACTATGAGATGCTTGTACTATGGGATGTCTGTACTGTGGGATGTCTGTACTGTAGGATGTCTGTACTGTGGGGTGGTTGTACTATGGGGAGTTTGATTTCAGAACAACTGTAGGTTCTTAACATACCAAAATTTGCAACTAAAGTTTGATGCTCTTTTTTACTACAGGGGAGGTGCAGTGCTGGTTCCTGTCAGCCACTGCAGAATTACTGGAGTTGGGCCAATTATACTGGCTGCTCACATCAGCACCTGCAAGTTTGTAAGACAGCACTGTAACATGCACAATAGAGACTTATACAATGTTCGAATATAAAAACATTTAGGAAACATTTAGTGATCTTGGCCTTGGGGACAAAGAGGGTTTGACATACGCACATGGAGATCCTCACTAACATTTGGTGAATCATTACATCTCTGCAAAACATACCCTTGTAGGTGGTCTCAATTGAAAGTGTTTGCATGGATGATATTAGGGAGTTTGTACTACACTCTAAGTAGCAGTGTAAAACTGCTCTCAAACGTATGGTATAATAATGGAGTATGAATGGGGCTACCTGCTACAGCTCTACAGAATGGCAGTAAGTGAAGTTGCAGACAGCTTTGTATGTATGGGTAGCATGACTTCTCCCTTTCCTCCCATTCTAGCTATTGAGGATCCACATCGATAACCATTAATACCTAATACTTATTATCTAATTTAACCTATCCTAAGGTGCCCATAATGTTCTGTACATATTCATTTTCACTACTGAACAGCCTTGTGCTACAGTTCCCTCAATGGTTTAGTGGGCAGATATTATCACCTGGTGCAGTACTGAGCTACACAGACCAAGGAGGTGCCAGGTTTAATCCTTGGTCTGTCCTGAGTTGGCTGATCTGAGCTGGAATGGCAGTATGGATACTACAGTTAGTCTCGGCACCCCTTAGCGAAGGTGTGAAGCCATCAGCCAGGTTTCCCAGTCCTAATCACTATCCTGTGAGCCCCTTCTGGAAAAGTGCATGTATGTGTTTGTGGACAGGAATGGGTTTGCCTCTGATGCCCCTCCTCCATGGCGCCCGAGCTGCTGACACCTACTGTGCAGACTCAAACATTAAAAATGGCCACTTCGGTAAGGTGCTGGGCAGTGGTTGATCCCTGTAGAATTATAACCAAGCACAAATCTGTGCTTTCAGGAGAGGGGGGACAAAAATTGGAAGAAAAAAGACCGTATGCTATCTGTTTCAGTTTTATCTGCATCAATTTGCCTCAATAGCACATCAGATATGGTTATAGTAATGCCAAAATGTTTAAGATCATTACACCTAGTGGCAAAGGGACTGAAAAATAACATCCTCAAAGCAGCATGTTAAATCAAGACTCTGTTGTTGGCTCTGCTGCAACTTATACTGTATATTCACAGTGGACTTCATCTGTTTGCCACCATCTTGAATATCACCAAACATGAAACTATCAAGCTCCCTCAATGGCTCAGTTCACGTATGCAGTTCTTGGTGTAGCACTCAGCCATATGGAGCAGTCAGGCCTCAGGTTCAATCCCTGATCTCAATTAGTTGATCTCAACCAGGAAGATGATGGAGATGGGACAGAGAAGGTTGCGAGGAGATTTGATAGAGGTATTCAAAATCATGAAGCGTCTAGACAGAGTAGATAGAGAGAAACTGTTCCCATTGGCAGAAGGGTCAAGAACCAGAGGACATAGATTTAAGGTGATTGGCAAAAGAACCAAAGGTGACATGAGGAAAAGCTTTTTTAAGCAGCGAGTGGTTAGGATCTGGAATGCTCTGCCCAAGGGGGTGGTGGAGGCAGATTCAATCATGGCCTTGAAAGGGAACTGGATAAATACTTGAAAGGAAAAAATTTGCAGGGTTACACGGATAGGGCGGGGGAGTGGGACTAGCTGGATTGCTCTTGAATAGAGCCGGCGCGGAATCGATGGACCGAATGGCCTCCTTCTGTGCTGTAACCTTTCTATGCTGCGGTTGACATCAGCGACTCTGAGTTAAGGCATGGTGGGGGGGAAAGAAAGCAGGCAGGGTTCTCCTAATTAGTATCTAGTGAATCTTCCTGAAAAGCACGTGTAAGCAAACGTCAGGTTAGGAGAGAGTCGAGAGTTGCTATGCCTCCTGCAGTCAAACTGTCCAATGATCCTTACTGCCTGGGCTCATGCATGATGAATAGCCATTTGGGTGAGGTATGCAGGTACCCGCTTCAGGATAGGAGAGGAGAAAACTGGGGGGAGAAAATGATGCCATTACAGTAATTAGTCCCAGGAAACTGCAAAGGGTAACATCTCCTCTCTGGTTTTAAAGTAATACCAGAGGTGGAATTGCATGTTAAATTCTGAGAGGACTGCAGGAAAGGGAACTCTTCAATAACACAACTACATTTCAGGTTAGCAGTTAAAAACATAAATGCATCAAATCTCACGATTTTGCATCAGAAACGTCATAGAACCCCCAGCAGAAAAAAAACAGTACTTGGCCCAACATCAAAATAGTGCAGACAGTACCATCTTCCTTCCAAACTTACAGGAAGCCCTGTGTAGCAGTGAACAGACTCTCTCATGAATGATGGCACAGGCAAGGGAAGTGACTCACACGTACCATTTTTTTCTTCAGAGGAGTTCAGTGGAACAAAGCAGTGTGCCAATTTTTTTTGCGGTTTAGATAAATTGAATAGAAAAAACAGACATTAATAGCTTTATATACCGCTGGCCCGACACATGTCCTTCAACCTAAACAATGCCAGATTCTCACCTCTTTCACAGAACCTTATTACACTGCCCCAGTACAATCGACTGCTGTTTTAAAAAATGAATAGCCATTTTGCAGCAAAGAAGGACAGAATCCCACTAATAGTAATTCCAGTGTTATTTCAAAGGCTTGAAAAGAACTATGACTAAAGCTGCTTGCTTTTAACAGTGAGCACTGAACTAATCCAGGGAACAGCTGGACTCCCGAGTCTATCACTTTATTAATCATTTAGTCAGCTTGAAACCTCAATGCGTTATTCCTTTGTGCACCCTGGCTCAATTATTAGAATGCTTATCGGGTTTTTAAAAAATATATAATTCGTGTAAGAGGAACTTAAGCAGTTCTGCTCTTGACATTAGTTTTCTCCGCATCAAGCAGTCCCTTTAGAGAAAGGTCTTCAGTCGGACGTCACAGCCAATCACCCGGCAGTCCAGTCTCTGTGGTGTGTTAGAAAAAAAGAGAGATGATGAGGCAGAACTGGGAGGCACCAGAGCCCAGAGCTGACTCACTTTAGGATCAGTCTGCTTCTAACTTACAGCAGTGGTTCTGTCTGCTCTGCTGTACAGCAGGCGCTGGACTGAAGAGTTCGCTTCAAGTAGCCAGCTACCAGTTAGTAAGGGGAAGGTTTAGAACAAAAATGGATTTAGAATCTGGGGAGCTGAGTGAAGGAGATCTTTCCCCAGGTAAGAAGTTTTTAAATAAAATTTGAAAAAGGACTTTATATATTTTTTATGAAACTATCATCGTGATACCCAGGGCAGTACCTGTTGCATGGCTTTTAATGAGATCACAAGAAAGGTTCGTTTAATAAGCATTCTGTCTTATTCTGTTCTTTGCTTCATTAAGTAAAATGTATATCACTGATGTTCCTAACGTAACAGAAGAATACTCAGAAAAATGCACCCAGCTCCTTCAGAGGAAGCTTTCAGCATAAAACTCCGCTTCCTGTGCAGTCTATTATTTGTGTTTTTCATTTCTTAACTTGTGATTAGCATTTTACGCTGTCCTGAGCGAGTATCTTTCAGACAAGCCAAACATAGATTTTGCACAAATTCATTGTAAGAGGAATCAGACAATATGTGTTGGAGGACTTTTTTTAATATCTACTTTTAAAATTAATTTCTTAAATTGGAAAAACTCCAATTTCTCCAGGAACTGAAAAAAAACTTATTTCCTTTTCACTGCTATTGAGTTCTCTTAACCAAAGGATAAAAGACAAAACCTGTTTAACATTTGCAATAAACTGTTCTTCTTGTGTCTTTGTGTTACAGGCCAAGTTTGGCCTAATAATGTTTTTTAATTCTTTAAAGGGAATCTCAATTCACAACACAGTTTTAGAATAAAGCATCTGTATTGTCAAGCACGTTGGTCTGCACATTGCTGAACAGCAATAAGGAAGTGATAGCTGTGTCCACTTTCTGGGGGAGGGCAAGTAACCAGGAAATACACACGGCCAATATTCAAGTTGTTTTTTTAGGAAGTAGCAAATGTTGGGACCCGTTCCACTCTGCTTTAATGGCCATCTGAAAATGTGCTGATTCCTTTTGGCAAATATCAGGATTTCCTGCCTTTGTAGTAATGAGTAACAGTGTTCAGCAATTAACACCTGCTGTCCTGGGCAGTTGTGACCCCTAGTTAACAATCTCACTCACTTCTATTTGTTGTCATCTTGTCTCTGATTCATGGTAAAATTGCTAATGTAATGTGCTGTGATTTTTGCAATCACAGTCCACAGTAAAAAAAACTTACCAGATTTATACCAGCTGGAAATCATTGACATCGCACTAGCTGGTGTAAACAGACTGAGGTGAGTCAAGTGTCACTTTCTGGCACACAGAAAATTGCGATGGCAGCCCAACTCAAGCTTGTGATTTTACACTGCTGTCAAGGAAGAGAAAGCTCTGCACACTTGCCTCTCTCTTTTACTTTTTAATTGCCTGCTGGTCGCTCAGGACTCTTGCTGTTTAATGTGGAGACCCATTTGGTAAATGCAATGTAAATTCAGGGGGCCAGTTCCCTCTATTAATTTTAATTAAACCAGTTCCTTGAGACTAATGTCAGATTCGTAGGCCCGCATTATCATTGATCTATGATACTGTCCATTCCCTGAACTTTGAGGCTTGTACACTGTGAAGTGAAGACATACATGCCACAATCAGCTGCACTCCTGCAATGTAAAGTTCCTTAAAAGTGAGCCGACATGCGGATCTGGATGTGTGGCCATGCCTTCAACTGCCTAAGCTCTGGAATTCCGTCCCTAAACCTCTCTGCCTCTCCACCTCTCTCTCTCGTTTAAGTCGCTCCTTAAAACCTACCTCTTGTCACCTGTCCTAATATCTCTTTATGTGGTTCGATGTCAAATTTTTGTGTGATAACGCTCCTGTGAAGTGCCTTGGGACGTTTTTATTCTATTTAAAGGTGTTATATAAATGCAAGCTGTTGTTGACGACATGAATTGGTGCAAATGCTACAAGAGCAATTTCAGCTTAGATAATTGACGTCACCTTGGTGTAAGTGGGCTGCACTTTCTTCTATCCTGTTTATATTGGCCCGGATTTTGTGCTGAGCGGCGAACGAACGTCGCCCGCCGCTCGTTAGATTTAAACTTACCCACAAACTATCCATGGGCTTTTGGGTGCCAACTTACTGAAAAAAGTGCAGCATCCCCTCCTGGGCATCTGTGAGCAGTGTAAGCAGGGCAAGGAACTGTCTGTCCCCATAACCAATTAGATTGAAGCATCCTTAACAAGCCGCACAGAGTGAGAACCAGGAAGCGCATTTTTGAAATGTCCAACAACTATTAAAATCTGAAGGAAGGAGACTCCACATTTTAAAAGTTAATTTTCAGTGCCAAAGAGGTTGTTTGGCAGTCATTAAGACATACCACACCATTAAAAATTAGCTTAGACCTAAAAAACGAATTGTACCTTTTTCTGGAGAGATTTGTTAGCTGGGCAGGAGAGCAACTTTGCACCAAAGGTGAATCAGCCAGCGAGCTGTCCTTCCTGCACATCTTTTGGAGGAGCAGAGCATCTCCGAGAGCAACTTCGGGGTTTCCGCACTTGACTGCGCACGTGCGCTCGCCAGAAGTTGCTCTTCCATTTGCCCTGAAATAATGGTAAGTCCTGTTAGCCTCGCCTTTATTTTAAGGGCAAATTCTGAACCATTATATTAAAGCTCTGGGAGGCAGCATTGTAATATAAAGAGGTGGTGTCCATTCCTTATGAGATGTAAAACAGCACCTCGTGAAGTGGTTTCTTTCCCTGCCTCAAGAAGGGAAGGTGCCACAAGTAGAAAGGGTAAACCACCACATCACTGGATGCCACCATTTCATGCCAGCTGCTGCGGCTCCTTCCCCTCCTCGGTACAAAAAAAAGACTTGCATTTATATAGAGCTTTTCAAGACCTCAGGACGCCGCAAAGCACTTTACAGCCAATGAGGTACCTTTGACGTGTAGTCACTGTTGTAATGTAGGAAACACGACAGCCAATTTGCGCACAGCATGATCTCACAATCAGCAATGTGATAATGACCAGATCATCTGCTTTAATGATGTTGGTTGAGGAATAAATATTAGCCAAGTCACTGGGGAGAACTCCCCTGCTCTTCTTCAAATAGTGCCATGGGATCTTTTACATCCACCTGAGAGGGCAGACAGGGCCTCAGTTTAACGTCTCATCCAAAAGACGGCACTTCTAACTCCCTCAGTACTGCAATGAAGTGTCAGCCTGGATTTTGTGTGCAAGTCCCTGGAGAGGTGGCTTGAACCCACAATCTTGTGACACAGAGGCGAGAGTGTTACCACTGAGCCACAGCTGACAGCTGATACAAACCAGCAATTTGGACAGCACAACTTCAGAACAACCACAAGTGCAAAATATTTGCATTTCTTCCGATGTATAAATGGGATGAATTCAGAAATACTTGCCCCTCTACCACTGGAAATTGTTCTACAATATGAATAGGCAGTTGGATACATTTTCCTCCAGTTGCTAATCTGACTGGAAAAAAAGTTGGTGCGAGTATAAAGAACGTAAGAACATAAGAAATAGGAGCAGGAGTAGGCCATCCGGCCCCTCGAGCCTGCTGTGCCGTTCAACAAGATCATGGCTGATCATGCGTCATACCTCATCACCATTTTCCTGCATCATCCCCATATTCCCTAAAACAGGGAAATGCAATGATTAGAAAATATGAATCAATGGGAACAATCAGACCACAATACAGACGAGCACTGCAGGCTCCAATGTGTTTTACTGCATCACATCACAAGTAATTTATTGCTGAGATCCCAGCACTGTCCTGTGGTACTTTAGATTTGTGGAATTGTTTGAACAAAAAATAAATTCCAGCAATGATGCATGGTGCCTGTAAACCGCGTGCTTTATCTCTTAGAGTCTCCTGGGGATTTAATTGGTCATAAATAAACTGCCCTGTTTCAGTGGAAACATCTGGAGCCATTGTTCGTAGCTGAATTGGGTTTAAGTAAGCTTAGTGCAGCGTAAATATTTTGTACATTATTAACTCTGACTGCATAAAAAAGTGTTGGAGAACATTTTTGGGGGGAGATCCGTTCATCATTTTCATTATGGCAAGAACACAAGCAAGTGAAGCAATGATCAAGATCACAAGTTAAATACAGATGAGCAAGTTCGTGCAGCCCATCCATCCAGAAGGACTCTGTACGTTCCCCATTGCAGTATCTAATTTTTTCTTAAATGACTCCGAGGTTTTCAATATGATTTATGTCATTGCAATGTGTGTGTGCCATCTTTGCTATGTTGGTAGCATCCTTGCCCCCTAGGCTATGGCATTGAGTCCCACATCAAGACTTGAGTTCAGAATCTAGACTGACATTCCAGGGAATGTTAAATTGTCAGCGGTGCAGTCCTTTTGGTGTACGTTAAACTCAGGTCCTGTTCAGGTGGAGAATTAAAGCTGCTTTTGTATTTCACCCAAGCAACTCAAGGGTAGATTTGCCATTGAAAATGGTCTTCCTTTCTGCAAGTTTGGCAAGTTTACTTTGGCGTTGCTGTCAGCCGTGTGCGACTCATCTGCTACTGGCACAAGAATGCCCTTAGGTGCAATATATAAGCAGCTAAAGATCCCAATTCAAAGAAGCTCTTTGAGATGTTTCAATATTGGTCCAGAACAGCCAGCTTGTTCTCTTACTGAGCTGCTCTGTGTCCATCGAGATGCACCAATGTAGGTGCCTCAGTGATGGAGGAGTGCAATATTGGCTCCATCTAAAAGCTGTACTTCAACATAACCCAGAAACAATGCATTTCACAACATTATGACATATAGTCAAATTGCACTATCTACTTACAGGCATGAAATCTGACCCACAACCCCTCTTAAGCTATTAAATATAAGTGTATCCAGTTGAAAGTACCACACTCACTGGGTACCACTGATTACTCCAAGTCAGTGCCACCGTGCATGCACAGGTATATACTTATGATGTTTGTGCAGCGGGATTCTGAGTTTCACCACTGTCATATTGGGATGTACACTATGATATAGGAGAATATAATAGAAAGAATAAAGCCAATGTGACAATATCCCACCCAGGCACAAATGAGATACAACTATTTTTTTTATTACCTGATGAATTTCCATGTTGATCCAGGGAAGAGGCAAAATGTTCTGCTAAGTGTTAGGATTGCATCAGGATCAAGTGCTCCCTTATCAAGTACATTATAGTTAGGTCTCCTACTTTGCCCCACCAATGTGCCTTACCATGAATCTCAGAAGAGTACTCCACTCCCTACTGCACTAATGAGTTTTTCCATTTCCAATAATAGTCATCTTTATGGTCTGTCTGAGCAAAGTTGCCAATTTGAAGCTGAATTATTAAGTGTTCTTGTGGACCAATGCCTACTAGGAACTGGGTTGATATTTTCCAAGCTCGTTCAATAAAAGAACCGTACAGGTGTCAAAGAGAAGAGAGTTTCATCTCTTCAATTTGCTTGAATATAATGTAATAGACATGAAAGGACAGTGTGCAAGTCTACTATGCCACCCAGTTATCCCAGGATGCATTATTTAAGTAGTGCATAATAGCATAAGTATGTTCTGTCTAGATATAGTAACATAGCCACAGTGTGCAGGCGGGAGTAGACCATTGGTCTATCTACCCAACCCATCCTACATCACACAAGATTACCTTGATGTATTTCTAAATCTAATCTTATTTGCTGACAGGAATTTGCTGATTCCTTTAATATAGTTTCTTGTTCCAACGTCCCGTTGCTGATAGTCTGTTTCACACATCTATCAGCCTTTAACTGTTGTCCTTAATTTGAAATGCTGATCATTTCTTATTAGTCCAGCATCTCTATATTCCTTGCTTGCTTCTGACATGTTTGAAGTTGCTGTTCTACTTTATAGTTGAAGGTGTTCTTGTGTTCTTTTTTTAGTAACTCATCAATTTGTTCATATTTCACAGTCTATCTTTATAGGTCTCCCCGTCCTGTTCCTTTCCTGAGCATTTAAAAACTGCCCTACTTATCCTATTTACTGGGATATAGGTACCACCTTGGTTTACTTGAAGACTGTCCCATTTGTACAGTTCTCCCTTGTCCCAGCAGTAATCACAATGTTCCAGGAAGGTGAATCCGATATTCATACACCATTTCTCAAGCTATGCCTTTCTATCTCTCCACAATATTTCAGCATTTGGCGTGGGGGGGTAATGCTGAGATTTCTATTTTGGAAATCCTCATCTTTCACCTGAAACTGCCCTTGCAGAACCTCCACCTCGTTCCTTCCTACATTGTTGCTTTACTTATGAACCTTGACGTCTAGCTACTCTCCCTCCCTTTGCAGAATGTTGCAAGGAAGCTATCTGTCCCCTTAACTAAAGAGTTCCTTATAACTATTTTTGCTATTTTCACTCTGTTCCTTCTAGATAACCACTTGCTGCCTGGTGTCTGATTTCCCTCTCATGTAATCCCACTTTTTGTCCACCTCCAGCACTGATGATCTATTGGACAGGTCCACATTTTGTGTAAATGGTGCATTTCACCAGATTCTACCCTATTCATGCAATGGATTATTGATGAAAGTATTTTAAGCAATTAGTTTAAAATTCTAAAACCGTTGGTTAAAATGAACTTACCTCGTAAAAAGACGAGTTGCTAACTCATATGTAGAGTTACTTCAGGTGAGTCTATTTCTCTGCAGTCAAGTTAAGTTGGTGCTTATGGTGTGTAGAAATTCTGGAGTCTACCATGAAGTGTAGGCCTTAAGCCTGGGGATTAATTCTTGCTGGCAATTAGTTGTAGCATAATGTGAGGTTTTTGTGTCATATATGTATTTTTGAACTAAAGAAGGGAAAAGGAAGCTATAGAAAACAAAATTTAAACAGGAAATAATTATTATACACAACTTGGTATGGTAAGGAGACATGCAGCCCATGGAGATCCCTGATCTATGCTGATTAAGTTGATCTCTGGATCAGAAAAGGGAAACAATCAATCTGGGCTCCTGCTCCCAAGCACTATCCAGTGACTCCTGTTGGAAAATATACTTTTGGGCATTGAGTGAGGACAGTATTTGGCTCAGCTGTGACATTATCCACAGCCAAACAGTCTGCTGTCACTCATTGAATAGGGTCATGTATGAAGAATCACTACTTAGGGCAAGGTATTCCTCTCTCACACCCTGAAGCACATTGTCACCCCCAGTAAAGTGCCCACCTCTCCTACAATTCCCTGCTTGAATCCCTTCAATCTTGTTTCCACCCTGCCCACAGCATCAAGACCGCCTTGGTCAAAGTTACTAATGAATTGCATGTTATCCCTCTGTTTTTCCTCACTCTCTCCACAGCATTTAGCATGGTCGACCATTCTATTCTCCTCTACTCTCTCCCCTCAGCAGTCTACCTCCACGGCAATGCCCTCATTTGATTCCATTCCCACCTGTCCTAAACTTAGCACATCTCTAGCAATAAACTCTACTTCCGTCTCCAGATGGTAACCTCTGGGGTACCCCAAAATTCCATCCTTTGCCCCATCTTTTTCCTCATTTATATGGTGTCCCTCAATATCATTATCTATAGGCATGGAGTCAGCTTCCACACGTATGATGCTGACACCCAGCTCTACCTCTCTGCCACCAACCTCAACACCATGACTATCACTGCTGTCAGATTGATTGATATCAAGTCATGGATGAGCAAAACTTTCTCCAACCAAACACCAAAAGTACTGATGCCATCCTGTTTAGCACGCACCAAAAACATTATACCTTTGTCCCCTATTCTATCCCCCTCCCGAGATGCTCACTCAGATTAAACCGGATGATGTACAAACATAGTTTTCTGCTCGATGATGAGTTAAGCCTCAAACCCCATATCCTACCCATAATCATCAATCACTTTCTTCCACCTCTGCAACATTGCCCACCTTGAACTTTACTTCACCTCCACCAGCACAGAAACTCTACTACACGCTTTTGTTACCTTCACACTTAACTTCTCCAATGCCCTGTTTACTGGTCTCCCAAGCTTCACCCCATCTCGTCCAAAACTCTGCTGTTTGCATCATTTCAACACTAAACCCTCCGCTTGTCATTCTCCCTGGCCTCACTGATCGTTAGCTTCCTGTGTCCTTATGCATTGAATTGAAAACTTTTGTCCTCATCTACAAGTTCCTCAAATGGTCTTGTCCATGACTCTGCAACCTTCTCCAGCCCTACATCTCAGCTCATGCCCTTCAATCCATTGATGCTGACCTCCTATGCATTTCTCCCTCCCTCTATCCACCATCAGTGATTGCCTTAAGCTTTGTCAGTCCTAATTTCTTCTGTAAACCCCTCTGCTTTAAACCTCTCTAAAAGCATCTTCAAAATCTATTTCTTCAACTATTAATTCAGTATATTACTACTCTGTCTGTTTCTCCAGCATGAAACACGTTGGGACATTTGTTACACTGGAAGTGCTATATACATGCAAAAGATTTAGTGTGGAAATGAAATACAAAATGTTGGGACAAATTAAATACACAATGTTGGGACAAATGAAATACATAATGTTGGGACATTGGTGAATGGCACAAGTACATCAGTCATCCACAGTCCTAGTAATTCCCATTATTTCTGGGTTATTTGGGAGTTATTAGGCTTCATTTCACTTAGTGATATACTTTTGTTGTCATCACTCAGCTCCATTCCCATTTTGGAATTTTATAAAGGGATTAAACTACTGTAGACTCTTCTGGGTTCTGAATTTAGATCATTCCAAAGCTATCCAAACACTCGGAAGGTTTGGTTAAAGCACAAGCTTCAGGCTTCGAACTGGGCAATAATTAATCAAAGCAATTTGGCTAAAATACAGAAGAAAGAATTAGTCAAACCTAATTCTCTGGCCAAGTGCCACCTTCATGAACTCCAGCTGATTGGAGTTCGGCCGACTGATATAGAACTTTGACTAAAAAGGAAAAGGAAAATTCTAGCCAAAAGGCAATATAGCAGATTGTTGGATATTTCTGCCTTTGTTTGATATTAAAAAGTTTTGTTTAAACTATTTATATAAACTATGATGACTTCATGGCGGGGGATTGGCTTTGAGGAATTATTGAGCCTTAGTGTATAAAATGACCAGTGGAGATAAAGGAATGAAATTCATCTATTAAAACAAGAGGATGTCTATTTTTGTCCAAAACTACAAGAAGAAGTTACTTTTATATCGTGCCTTTAAAGTGATAAATCTTCCCAAGGTATTTCACGGTTGGGAATCAGGCCCAAGCTGTAGTAGGAGAGGTGCAAGGCTCTGTTGAAAAGGTTTATGGAGAGAGTTCTAGAGTGTAGAAGGAAGGTGGCTGAATTCTTTGCCACCATTTGTAAAGTGTGGAAAAGTGGGCAGAGAGCAAACAGTAGACCAGAGCTGAAAGGGCAGAGGGTGCAAGCAGAAATTTAAGGTTGGAGGAGGTCGCTAAGGTAGGAAGAAGTGAGGTTGTGTTTGGGATTTGTAGATGAGGATTACAAAGTTGATATACTGAGGGACAGTGAATCAATGAAGATTGGCAGGACTTGGGTGCTAGGTGAGCGGGACTTTGTACAGGATAGGGTATTAGAGTTTATGATCAGTTTTTGGAGGCTGGTTGGGAGATCACTGATTCTGGAGGTGACAAAGCATGGATACGAATTTCAACACCAATGGGGGTGAGGTATGGTCTTAGACAGGCAACATTTGAGAGGTAGAAGTAGGCAGTCTTGGTGATGGACTGGATGTGGGGTTTGAAGCTCAACTCAGAGTCGAGCAGGACACTTGGGTTGAGCATTATTTAACAACTTCTTTACAAAATCGTATCGTCAGAAATCACATGTTTCAAAGCAGTTCATTCATTTCATTGGCAGGTCATTAATTACAGGGAGAAACAGGCATTTTCTTCTTTTTCATTAAAAGAGAGATTTTAGATTCAATTGTGCTTGTTACTTCAACCTCCAGATTCAGTAAGTTCTTGAGAACATTCCCCTCCCTGCCCCATGATGTCAATAGCACTCACAAAAATATGTTTTTTTTTAAATGACAGAAACAAACAAAAGTGATGTTAAAGTTCATGGTAATTATTTCAAAGGGTTTGATTCATAGAATTATACAGCATAGAAGGAAGCCACTCGGCCCTTCATGCCTCTGCCGGCTCTTTCAAACAGCTATCCAATTAGTCCCATTCCCCTGCCCTTTCCCCAGAGCCCTGCAAGTTTTTCCCCTTCAAGTATTTATCCAATTCCCTTTTGAAAGTCATTATTGAATCTGCTCCCACTACCTTTTCAGGCATTCCAGATCATAACAATTCGCTGCATAAAAAATTCTCCTCATCTCCCCTCTGGTTCTTTTGCCAATTACCTTAAATCTGTGTCCTCTGGTTATCAACCCTTCTGCCATTGGAAAAAGTTTCTCTTTCCTTACTCTATCAAAACCCTTCATGATTTTGAACATCTCTATTAAATCTCCCCTTAACCTTCTTGCCTTGAGGAGAACAACACTAGCTTCTCGAGTCTCTCCACATAATTGAAGTTCCACATTCCTGGTACCATTCTAGTAAATCTCCTCTGACCCTCTTTAAGGCATTGAAATCTTTCCTAAAGTGTAATGCCCAGAATTGGACACAATACTCCAGCTGAGGCCTAACCAGTGATTTGTAAAGGCTTAACATAACTTCCTTGCTTTTGTACTCTGTACCTCAGTTGATAAAGGGGAAGGATCCCATATGCTTTTTTAACAGCCTTCTTAACTTATCCTGTCACCATCAAAGATTTGTTTACATAAACCCCCAGATTGTGTCAGGAAGGGACAGAGCGTACAAACAAAAGACAACAAATAGGATCCGGGTAAGAAAAAATGGTAATAAGACAAATAGGCCATAGTATAAAAAAATATTAAGATGTCTAAAAATGTTAAAAAGGCAAATCTAAAGGTACTGTATCTGAATGCACGAAGCATTCGTAATAAGGTAGACGAATTAACAGTGCAAATAGATGTAAACGGATATGATATAATTGCAATTGCAGAGTCCTGGCTGCAGGGTGACTAAGGCTGGGAGCTAAATATCCAAGGCCATTCGATATTTAGGAAGGACAGGCAAAAAGGAAAAGGAGGTGGGGTGGTGTTGTTAGTAAAGGATGAAATCAGAGCAATAGTGAGAAAGGATATTGGGTCAGAAAATCAAGATGTAGAATCAGTCTGGGTGGAGTTAAGAAGCACCAAGGGGCAGAAAACACTGGTGGGAGTTGTCTATAGGCCTCCAAACAGTAGTGGTAATGTAGGGGATGGGATCAAACAGGAAATTAGAGATGCATGTAACAAGGATACTACAGTAATCATGGGTGACTTTAATCTGCATATAGACTGGCCAAACCAAATTAGCAATAATACTGTGGAGGATGAATTCCTAGAGTGTGTACGAGATGGTTTTTTAGACCAGTACGTTGCGGAGCCAACCAGGGAACAGGCTATCCTAGATTGGGTATTGTGCAATGAGAAGGGGTTAATTAATAATCTTGTTGTGTGGGGTCCTTTAGGAAAGAGTGACCATAACATGATAGAATTCTTCATTAAGATGGAAAGTGAAGTAGTCCAATCCGAAACTAGGGTCCTAAATCTAAACAAAGGAAACTACGAAGGTATAAGGAGTGAGTTGGCTATGATAGATTGGGAAACTTCATTAAAAGGCATGATGGTGGATAGGCAATGGCTAGCATTTAAGGAACGAATGCATGAATTGCAACAGTTATACATTCCTTTCTGGCGCAAAAACACAAAAGGAAATGCGGCCCAACCATGGCTAATGTAAGAAATTAAGGATAGTATCAGATCCAAAGAGGAGTCATATAAAGTTGCCAGAAAAAGTAGAAAGCCTAAGGATTGGGAGCGGTTTAGAATTCCGCAAAAAAGGACCAAGAGATTGATTGAGGGGAAAAATAGAGTATGAGAGTAAACTTGCAAGGAACATAAAAGTGGACTGTAAAAGCTTCTACAAGTATGTAAGAAGAAAAAGATTAGTGAAGACAAATGTAGGTCCCTTATAGTCAGAAACGGGAGAATTTATAATGGGGAACAAGAAAATGGCAGAGCAATTAAACAAATACTTTGGTTCTGTCTTCACGGAAGAGGACACAAATAACTTCCCAGAAATGCTAGGGAACCAAGGGACTAGTCAGAAGGAGGAATTCAAGGAAATTAGTATTAGTAAAAAAATAGTGCTGGAGAAATTAATGGGACTGAAAGCCGATAAATCCCCATGGCCTGATAATCTGCATCCCAGAATACTAAAAGAGGTAGCCATGGAAATAGTGGATGCATTAGTTGTCATCTTCCAAAATTCTATTGATTATGGAACAGTTCCTGCAGATTGGAGGGTGGCAAATGTAACCCCACTATTTAAAAAAGGAGGGAGAAAAAACAGGGAACTACAGACCGGTTAGCCTAATATCAGTAGTAGGGGAAATGCTAGAGTCTATTATAAAGGATGTGATAACAGAACACTTAGAAAATATCAATGGGATTAGACAAAGTCAACATGGATTTATGAAAGGGAAATCACGTTTGACAAACCTACTGGAGTTTCTTGAGGATGTAGCTGATAGAATAGATAAGGGAGAACCAGTGGATGTGGTTTATTTGGATTTTCAGAAGGCCTTTGATAATGTCCCACATAAGAGGTTAGTATGCAAAATTAAAGCACATGGGATTGGTGGTAATATACTGGTATGGATTGAAAATTGGTTAACAGACAGGAAACCGAGAGTAGGAATAAGTGGGTCTTTCTCGGGTGGCAGGCAGTGACTAGTGGGGTAGTGCAGGGATCAGTACTTGGGCCCCAGCTATTCACAATATATATCAATGATTTGGATGAGGGAACCAAATGTAATATTTCCAAATTTGCGGACGACACAAAACTAGGTGGGATCATGAGTTGTGAGGAGGATGCAAAGAGGCTTCAAGGCGATTTAGACAAGTTGAGTGAGTGGACAAATACATGGCAGATGCAGTATAATGTGGATAAATGTGAAGTTATCCACTTCGGAAGGAAAAAGAAAGGCAGAGTATTATTTAAATGGTGATAGATTGGGGAATATTGATGTACAAAGGGACCTGGGTGTCCTTGTACACCAGTCACTGAAAGCAAATATGCAGGTGCAGTGAGCAGTTAGGAAGGCAAATGGTATGTTGGCCTTCATTGCAAGAGGATTTGAGTATAGGAGCAAGATTGTCTTACTGCAGTTATACAGGGCCTTGGTGAGACCACACCTGGAGTATTGTGTCTTGCTATAGAGGGAGTGCAACGAAGGTTCACCAGACTGATCCCTGGGATGGCAGGACTGTCATATAAGGAGAGATTGGGTCGACTCGGCCTGTATTCACTCGAGTTTAGAAGAATGAGACTGTGACCCCTCGTTCTGGACCCCCCAGCCAGGGGAAACTTCCTCCCTGCATCCAGCCTGTCTAGCCCTGCCAGAATTTTATATGTTTCAATATGATCATGGCTGATACTCTATCTCAATACCATATTCCCGCTCTCTCCCCATACCCCTTGATGCCTTTTGAGTCTAGAAATCTATCCGGCTCGAAGGGCCGAATGGCCTATTCTGGCTCTTATTTTCCATGTTTCTATGTCTCTCTGTTATTGCACCTCCTTTAAAATTGTACCATTTAGTTTATGTTGCCTCTCCTCATTCTTCCTACAAAATGCATCACTTCGCACTTCTCTGCATTAAATTGGATCTGCCATATGTCTTCCCATTTCACCAGTCTGTCTATGTCCTCCTGAAGTCAGTTACTATCCTTCTCACAGTTGACTACATTTGATTAGTGTACTGTTGATGATACTGATCCTTAAAAAAATAGTAATGCTGCACCATTTGTGTCATCACAAAGCATTTTTAGATTTAGAGCAATACAAAATAGTCCAAACCAGGAATTGGTATTGGATATGAGACCACCTTGACGAGGTAATTTCACATGAGACCACCCCAAGGAGGAAATCTCATATCACTTGGGCTTCACACCAATTGCATTATATTTTGGTGCAAAATTAACTTTGTAAACTTTAAAATAAAAGTCACTGAACCAGCCTTAAAGCTTCTAATGGACAACCACTATAATTAAAAATGCTAAAAATAATTATAGTGAATTTCATCTCCATGTTTTCTGTCTCATGAGACTGGAAGTTTAGGACAACTGAGCAAATTCTGGATTTTCAAATATCTTTCTTCACTAGAATGGATTTAATTTTTCAGTGGTGGGGGGGGGGGAAGTGGGAATGTCCTCACCATGAACTATTATACTATTAGCTTTCCACTTAAATGCAATTCCAAAATATCTAATCAGTGTTAAAGCTACTTTGAACTTTAAGATGAAATGATTGTTTTAATGGTCTAACTAGGGAAAGTGAGATTGGAGATTAAAGATTTTCAATGTCGCTTCCAAGATTTATGCCATTAGCTTGCAACATGGCAATCATCAACTTGGCTTTACTCTGCTCACAGATTTTAGCAACAAGGTCCCATAATTAATAATTAATTAATGTGGCAGCTGCTAGCAATTTAGAGACCAATATGTTTAATTAGTACATGCAGTCCAACACATTACTGAGGCATGCTGAAAATAAAATCAACAGATGAAGATCTCTTCATCATTTAATGATGTACTTCTGTGGCTAGCACCAAATCCTTGCCTAATACAGCTAGAGTATCCTATAGTGCTAATGTGGTATTTTACATTAGTGGCAGATAATGGGCACCCTATTGAAGACTTTGCTAAACTTCAAGTAGTCTTCAAAAGGCCTTGAGCACTATTTTCATCAGCCATGTAGGGAGACAGGATATGGTAAATCCATATTATCCTGACATCCAGATTGTCAGGGAAATCTAACAGGGTTTGAGAGCACAGTTCATGAAATTAATGTCATTTTTTGCTTTCTGGGATCCCAAAGATCTTCATTGTTTGTCATAATTGTTTGATGCTCAAATTTTCCTGTTACATTAAAATTTCAACGTGGCTTTCCAATTCTGCTGTTGTGAAGTTCTCTAGAGTTGACATCTCCTCTTCTGTTTGATTTAAGATTCTTGACATTGGAGTTCACTGAGGTTCCAACTGATGTGATGGGCACAGCCAAATTCAAATGCCACCTTTAGCTAAATATTGACACCATTCCTGTGGCATATCAAAATAACTGTTCCATTGCTAAATATCTACCACATTCAGCTGGAGTGATTGGGAGCCTACAGTCTTTAGGAGTTTAAGGTGGGGGGGGTGAGATTTCTGTAAAAGCAGTGTTGCTATTGGTTTATTCTGTAGTCCCTCCACCCAAAACCCACAATGTTTATTGGTTCAATTGTCAAGCTATTATTTCAGGAAATGTTTAAAACATTTTAAAAACTCACAAATCAAAGGTGCATGGCGCTCTTGCAACAGATGTCTATTATCACAGTGACATAATTGGAAGGTTTGAGTACGTTCCTTTAAAGGAGACATTTGCTAAGGCTGAAATTAATTAATTCTGAAACATCTTATAATGCTTACCTAACAGGAACAATTGAATAGTAGAAACATTTTGCTTGCCATCAGTTTGTTCCCATTAAAGAAACTTGTGCTATTACTACCCTTTTTAGTACAACAAATTTTACACATGCGTTATAGAAACCAATAAAATTCATTCACACTGTAAATCTCCTGATGGTATTTGGGTATTGTACCACCCGGTATAGTACAGAGCCATACAGATAAGGAAGGTCCCAGGCTTGATATCTGGCCTGTGCTATGTTAGCTGATCTCAGATAGGGCAGCAGTTGTGGTGCTACAAATGAGTTCAGCAGCCCTGGTCTAGGGGAGGGAAAGAAATTAGCCATGGCTTTGGATCAGCGATGATGCCTCAAGATTGAATAATCTACCAACATTCAGGACAGAGTTTTCTGCTTCTGCCCCCACCAGCCTGTGATTTCCACCCATTCACATTTAATAGGTGTGTAAAAATCACAGGCTGGCAAGTGCAAAATGAAAAATCCCAGCCTCCATGTCTAAGCTCACACATGAAGAATGGTCACTTAGACAGTATATCAAACTTCTGTCATTTGTAGAATCATACAACAGCAAGAGTTGGTGCCTTGAGGTGGATAAATTCTTTTAATCTTTAAATTTGCCAGTACAATAATAGAAGCTGTGAGCATACAGATGAAGGAGTGAGAGGATAAATCAAGTTACCAACAGCTAAATACATTTAGAGAAACAACAGGACTATTCAAAAGTGCAACCATTGGCTGTAAAAGCAAAAGTAATTTTTGGTTGGGTTTATTGAAGTTTTCAGCTTGGACCAAAGACTAGCATGACCCACTAAATAGCTGGAGGCTATGTAAGTTTCCTTGTATTCAAAGTTCCATTATCAGACTCTATTCCACATGAATCTTCACATGTCATAAACAATATCTTCAGGCCAAAGTCCAGCCAGGACTGATTCATTTTCAAAACATGCAACTGAAAGACAAGTAAAAGTACCTTTTATTCATTGTGAGGTTATTTTCCAGGTACATGAATACTGAGAGTTGTGTTCTTGGCTGATAACATTGTGCTTGTCATGGTAAAAAATAATTGCTCATTAGCAAAGAGCTACATAATAATACAATAGAAAATGATAACTCCCCATTCTAACATTTGCCCTTTTACCAAGTAATGCACGCGCCAGCCCGGGTGTTCTGTTTTTCACTTCGTTACACTGCTAATTCAATTAATCCCAGTTTTAGAAGTGATTCATCTGCTTCCATCCTGCAGTTCTCCTCCTCTAATTCCTTGGCTTCTCGAAGATGAGATTTCAAAACATAGGGCATTGGTTTTTAAATTTTATATGCCAGGAGGAGGTTTATGCAGGGTTTTTTATACAGAAGTCTGTTTTTTCCATGTCTTCTATTTTGCAAAATCAGTTTTATACCAGTGCAGCAACCATAAAGGTACATCTCAAACTGATTAAATGTTCAAACCATTGCACAGCAGAGTCAACAATCATCTCTTTGTTCATGTTTGAGCTGCTGTGCCTGTAGTGCTTAGTTGTAAAACTGGTAAAAGTAAGAACTAATTTAGGGTGTTTCTCACGTGGAAACAGCTGGACTGTGTAATGCAAATAATTCCATTTAGTTTGTAATTGGAAGTAAATACCTAATTCTAACACATTCGAGAAATTACTTAAATGTGGGAAGGTGCAAAATCATTGGGCCAGAATTTACTGTCAAAATAACAGTCAGGCTAACAGCGCTCACCGTTATTTATGCGCAAATTGGACAGCAACTTCAGCCGAGGGCAGTTACACGTGAAAATCCGGAAGTTGCTGTCAGAGATGCGCCGCTCGGCCGTCAGCTTCACGAAAACGGCATCGCAGTGTCTGACTCACCACTGAAATGCATTAAACTCGTGAAGTTCCTGTTCTTGAGCGGTAGATGTGAAGGGAAATTAGGGATGGGCAATAAATGCTGGCCTTGCCAGCGATGCCCACATCCCATGAACGAATAAAAAAAAACTCGCCACAGAAAGTTAGGACTTGTCCTTTTCAGTTTAAGTACCTTTTTGAATGGCATGATAAGTCGTAATTACTACCAAACAACGTCTCTGGCACTGAAAATTAACTTTTACAAGTCTGGAGTCTCATTCCTTCAGCTTTTAATTGTTGTTGGAGATTTTTTTTTAAATTTAAATACATTTTTTGTTTACTTTTTCTTTCTGTCTCTTCTATCTCTCTCTCAATCCAATCTTTCTTTCCCTCTCTTTATTTTGCTCTCTGTACCCGATTTGACATTGAATTGACTATTGTAACTTACACTTCCTGGTTTAGACTCTGCACAGTTCATTAACAATTCTTCAATCTGATTGGTTAAGGAGATACACGGTTACTTGCCCTGTTCACACAGGTCCCAGATGCCCTGTAGAAGGCGCTACGCTGCGCCATTTGGATCTCTAACTTTCAGCGCAAAACCTCACGGAAAGTATACGGCCAAATGCAAGGCTAACGAATGCCGTTCGTTTGCCGGCTACAGTAAGTTTTGGCCCAGTGAGTCACAGGATCACACAATTTCCTGAGACAAGGCAACAAACGGAGACTAGAAGCAAAATACAAGGAAAACATCTGCCCTGAAGAAAATGTTAAGGTTGTCTAGGTCGCTGATGAAGTTCTGGTTGAATATCTAATGAAGTACAGGCTGACTCTTATAAATTCAATACGACATGGTGATTTATATCATGCCAAGGAGATTTAGGAGGATTGTATCATGTATTTTTACACATCTATAGAGATTAAATTTAACATTCAGTGCTGCGTCTATCTATGTATCTTGTCCGTAATGACCAAATTCAATTAAAACCAGCTTCATAATGTGTGTCGGTTGGCGCTGGATATTTTAGACCCTTCCCCAACCTAGCCTGAAATGGTTTAACTAAAAGACAGAATGACAATGCATGATGGGCTGAAGTCTTTAACCCTATACACAAATGCTGAAAAAAACAATCAGGAGTAGATATAAACACGTGTTAAAATGACAAATCCTCTTTACAGAAGTTCTTATTTATAATATATTAAAAATCTTACATCTGTATGCACTTCCTGTCTATAGAACTTTAACTCCTGTTGTCACATTTTTGTGTCAACTTTCTTTTTGAGAAATTCTTATGTCTATATTTACAATGGGAACTGTCTATGTAAAGTTGTCACACAGTAATTACACCCTCCCACCAGTGGCGGTGCTGTAGCACCTCAGTTTTGCAGGTAATGCAGATAAAGTCCTCTCCTCCAACCAACTGTACTTCTCCATTTCCCTAGTTATCATAAATTTAGTAATTTATCTATAAATGATGATATAAAATCAAAGTATTATATTGTAAAAATAAGAGTAGAACATATCAATTTAGAATGGGGACTGAATTACATCTGTACTCCCCGGACCAATTATCTCCCGTGCTCTAACCCGAGTTCACTTGAAAGCTACACTGCAGGAGATCAATTAGTAATCTATCAAATCGGAAATAGGGAAGATCATCATAATCTGAATTTTCACTGTCCTTTACTTTGGGACTTGTACTGTTTGGACAGCCTGTGTGTGCAGAAAATTCCAGATTTTATATAGAGCCATTTTAAGTGAAATCCTGGATTTGGACCAAAGGTAGCTTAAGTTTGGTTTGGGCAGTTTCTTCACCAAAAGACCAATTCTCTAATTTTGATTCAAGGTGACTATGTGGACATCACAGTTTTAATTTGCCAACAATACTGTGGGTAAATGATTGTTGTCCGTGCTGGAGCCACAGTATTAAAGAAAGGTGCTATATAAACAAAGCAAAGTTGTGATTTTGTTAAGTGTGTATACATGTGGGTGTGTGTGTGTGTGGGGGGGTCTGATCTCTGGCATCAAATCTATATTTCCTGGGTAAGGGGATGAGTGGCATTCACATTCTGTAGTGGCTGAGAAAGGAGAAAGTTGATCTTTTAACACCCTAGTGGCAAAACATCTGCTAATTTATCTAGGGATGTTTACATTTGATCATTGATAGTGTAAAGGCAAGTATACATCTGCTTTCCACCATGTAATATTGGAGGGAATGCCCCAATGTTTCCTCATGCCCCAGAAATACTTGTGCTTCAGCCCGCAGGATCAGAACTTTGCCGCCTTAATTTTCCAGATTTAAGAACCTCGAAAATCAAAGCAAACTTAAACTCTATCTAAAAATCTCTTCCAACCTGATTTATATAGTGAGTCTTTAAAGTACTAGTCTCAACGAATGCCTTGCTGGCCATGATACGTTCCTGTTCAGTAAGATATAAATTAAACTACAAGCTGTATTTGGTGAGAATTGTTTTCACATATTTCCCCAGTTAATTGATTGCTGAAGAATCTTCTAAAGTTAGTCCAACATGATTCATTAAAGGTTCTATTTATATAATCTCTACAGTGAAATAAACATTCAAAGCAGGATTAAGCGAAATAACAGCAGAATTTGCTAAAAGGTCCCTTGAATCAATCACTACACACTGCTATTGTGAAGTCACTCACTGAAATTCCTATAGAGGAATGGCTTTAAATTGATTTCTACTTTATGACAGAGAAGAAGCTATAGGGTAAATTCACACTCGAAAGAAGCACCGATCAGAGTTAGGCTACAATGCTCCAGGCCACATTCCCTTCAAAGATGGCTCGTTGCTGGGAGCGCAGGATCAGTGAATTAAGTCGTATAAATATGGAATCGCATATCATTACTGCTTTTCTGCCACTTTGATTTCCTGATGTTATCTCGCACTCAAACAGTAGTCACCTGTATGACCCACCCAGCAATAGAAAACATCAGCATTTTCAGTGCAAATGTTAAACTGAAACATACAAACAACATACCGGAGGTAATATGAGGCTGACAAATTGATCTATGTATATTATAAAAGTACTAGTTAACAGAGAGGTACAGGAAAATTCACCATTCATTATCTCCATCGGTCAGTCAATTTTTTGTGATGAAGTGAATATTCAAGACCTTTTTTCCAACAGTAATTTATTAATTGATCTTTCCCTTGTGTCCCCTTGGCTCAGTGGTAGCTCTCTTGCCTCTGAATCAGAAAGTTGTGTGTTTGAGCCTCACTCCAGAACTTGAGCACATAATCTAGACTGACACTTCAGTTAGTACTGAGGTATTGTTGGAGGAAATGTCCTTTTGATAAGATGTCTAGTTGCGTGGACATAAAAGATCCCATGGCACTATGGTAATGACTTCAACAGAAATGAAAGTCGGGAGAGATGTATAATGGGCGGCTGAAACAACATTGCCCGTGTTACACTGTCACCCAAAGTCAGTTACCCTCCGAGAGCTGTAGTTACACTGCCTGCTTACGATACTGGGTAATGGGAGCAGGTGGAGCTCTGAATGCATATACGCAAACACCTCTGACTCCAGTTGGTGACTGAGAAGAGCTGCTGAGTCAGTCCACTTCAATCCACAGAAATTGTAAAGCTGCCTCCTGTACCATCAGAATATTTTTAAAACATTGTACTACCTGTACAAAGCAAAAATGAAAACCATTTCTAGGAGATTGCCTCACTTACTCTAGTATCATCCTGCACTGACAGCCTTGATTGTGCTTTTAGCGTCAGTACCAGAATGATGGGTAACTGGAAAAATGGCTCCCCATTCTGATTTTCCTCCCCACCCACTGTAATTATGCAAGGAAAGATCTGCCCTAAGATCTTTATTTCCAGTGCATCCATCTTAAATTGTGATAAATATATATTCACTAACAAACTCTTGCAAAAGTCAGTGTACTGAGTATGTATTTTCTGCAATGTAACTCTTTTAATTGGACTGAGTAAAATCATTGCTGGACAAAGATCAACTTAAGTAACGCATCAAAAAGGCCTTTAATTAAAATGGGCACTGCCTTTATAACGATGAACACAAATTAATGGATGCTACATTTGCAAATAGCTTTAATCATGTGTAGTTGTTCTATTGATGTGCAATTTCTTTAAAAAATGCAGTAGGGATGTATAAAAATCTCAATGGATCAGCAAAATTTGGGCTTAGACACTGTTCAAAGGCTCAGTCATAGTTACTATTCCACCTCTAGTGCACTGCTTTGCACTAGCTTGAATCTCTCTGTAAGGTTAAAGATAAATGTTTTCTCTTTCTGTTGGCTTTTCATCACAGATGGGTAATCTTCTTCCAAGATCAACTTACTCCACAATGGGAATGTACCCATCACCTAGCACAGAGAATGAGCAACACAGCTCAGTATTGTTAGCACTGAGACATCCAAAATTGATGGTCGTGGATTGATATTCTAGTACTGCCTGACACTCGAGTCTGCCTGCAACACTTCATATTAATTTTGTCAGTTCTTGATCTGGCCAACACATAACTAGCTCATAACAGCAGAGCAAACAGTGATGGCAAAGTTTTTATTTTCTTAATTATGGAAACAGATGAACTAAGAATTTAAAGCAGGAAACATAGAACCATAGAAATTCACAGCACAAGGCACCGTTCAGACCATTCTATTCATGCCAATGCTTTGCTCGACCAATTCAAAACTAATCCCACTGCCCTGGTTTCTACTCAAAGACCCTAATATTCCTCTGCTTCAAATATTTGTCCAATTTATCCTTAAAAGATACAATGGTCTCTGCCATTCTTTGTGGCAAAACATTCCATGCTCCAACAGCCTGCTGTGCGAAGAAATTTCTCCTAACTTCACTCTCATGGCGTCAGTTTTAACTTATGATCCCTTGTCACTGACTCTTCAACCAGAGGAAATAATCTTTCCCTTCTCACTCCATCAAACCCTTCATAATTTTAAAAACATCTATTAAATGAGAAAGGAAGAAGCTAAAAATTTAAGCATAAAAATATATTGTATTGAATGCAGTGAAACTGGAACAAAATAGTCGTTGATATTCTCCCTTACATTAAGCTGTTAGAAAATGAACTATACCAGCTCAGCCAATTCACCACATGCAAGTGGTTTATCTTTCCAATTCAAAAAACAATTTGATAGGAATGCAGTACTGCCTGTACTGCACAACTACCTTCAATTAGTTAATATATGATCAATTTTAATACTAACATTAATGTTCCTGTTTGGGATATAATCTACTGATTTATTTATCTATAACATAGTAAAAGTCTTGTGTACAGTGTACAGTTCCTGTAGGTATCACACTTACTGCCTGTTACACTTTCTCTGTCAATCTATGTTGATTGTCTTAAGGTAAAACTGGGAAACCAGAACTGAATAGATAGAATGTACAAATCAAAATTAAAGAAAGCTGTTTTTCTAAAATAGGCTATCATCCAACTTACCTTGAGAAACCTCATAGAAAATCCACTATAATATATTAAAAATCTTGCATATAGTGTGCAATTCCCATAAGCATCACACTTAGTTCCGATGATGCTTTAACTATCACATTTCAACTGTCACAATACTGACAGCACACTTTAGCATATCCTCTAATTCACCATGTGCAACACCATGATAGATCTGCCAGTATCTTTATAAAAAGTTTGAGACTGTCACATTTAAGATGTCACACTTCAAAATGTCAAAAGTTTTTTTTTATTCGTTCATGGGATGTGGGCGTCGCTGGCGAGGCCAGCATTTATTGCCCATCCCTAATTGCCCTTGAGAAGGTGGTGGTGAGCCGTCTTCTTGAACCGCTGCAATCCGTGTGGTGAAGGTTCTCCCACAGTGCCGTTAGGTAGGAAGTTCCAGGATTTTGACCCAGCGACGATGACGGAACGCCGATATATTTCCAAGTCAGGATGGTGTGTGACTTCGAGGGGAACGTGCAGGTGGTATTGTTCCCATGTGCCTGCTGCCCTTGTCCTTCTAGGTGGTAGAGGTCGTGGGTTTGGGACGTGCTGTCGAAGAAGCCTTGGCGAGTTGCTGCAGTGCATCCTGTGGATGGTACACACTGCAGCCACTGTGCGCCGGTGGTGGATGGGATGCCAATCAAACGGGCTGCTTTGTTCTGGATGGTGTCGAGTTTCTTGAGTGTTGTTGGAGCTGCACTCATCCAGGCAAGTGGAGAGTAGTCCATCACACTCCTGACTTGTGCCTTGTAGATGGTGGAAAGGCTTTGGGGAGTCAGGTGGTGAGTCACTCACCACAGAATACCCAGCCTCTGACCTGCTCTTGTAGCCGTAGTATTTATGTGACTGGTCCAGTTAAGTTTCTGGTCAATGGTGACCCCCAGGATGTTGATGGTGGGGGATTCGGCGATGGTAATGCCGTTGAATGTCAAGGGGAGGTGGTTAGATTCTTTCGTGTTGGAGATGGTCATTGCCTGTCACTTGTCTGGCACGAATGTTACTTGCCACTTATCAGCCCAAGCTGGATGTTGTCCAGGTCTTACTGCATGCGGGCACGGACTGCTTCACTTTCTGAGGGGTTGCGAATGGGACTGAACATGTGCAATCATCAGCGAACATCCCCATTTCTGACCTTCTAGGAACATAGGAACAGGAGTAGGCCATTCAGCCCCTCGTGCCTGCTCTGCCATTTGATAAGATCATGGCTGATCTGTGATCTAGCTCCATATACCTGCCTTTGGCCCATATCCCTTAATACCTTTGGTTGCCAAAAAGCCATCTATCTCAGATTTAAAATTAGCAATTGAGCTAGTATCAATTGCCGTTTGCGGAAGAGATTTCCAAACTTCTACCACCCTGTGTGTAGAAATGTTTTCTAATATCACTCCTGAAAGGTCTGGCTCTAATTTTTAGACTGTGCCCCCTACTCCTAAAATCCCCAACCAGCAGAAATAGTTTCTCTCTATCCACCCTATCTGTTCCCCTTAATATCTTATAAACTTCAATCAGATCACCCCTTAACCTTCGAAACTCTAGAGAACACAACCCCAATTTGTGTAATCTCTCCTCGTAACTTAACCCTTGAAGTCCGGGTATCATTCTAGTAAACCTACGCTGCACTCCCTCCAAGGCCAATATGTCCTTCCGAAGGTGCGGTGCCCAGAACTGCTCACAGTACTCCAGGTGTGGTCTAACCAGGGTTTTGTATAGCTGCAGCATAACTTCTGCCCCCTTGTACTCTAGTCTTCTAGATATAAAGGCCAACATTCCATTAGCCTTATTGATTATTTTCTGCACCTGTTCATGACACGTCAATGATCTATGTACCTGAACCCCGATGTCCCTTTGGACATCCACTGTTTTTAACTTTTTACCATTTAGAAAGTACCCTTTTCAATCCTTTTTTGATCCAAAGTGGATGACCTCACATTTGTCTACATTGAATTCCATTTGCCACAGTTTTGCCCATTCACCTAATCTATCAATATCACTTTGTAATTTTATGTTTTCATCTACACTGCTTACAATGCCACCAATCTTTGTGTCATTGGCAAACTTAGATATGAGACTTTCTATGCCTTCATCTAAGTCGTTAATAAATATTGTGAATAATTGAGGCTCCAAAACAGATCCCTGCGGGACTCCACTAGTCACATCCTGCCAATGTGAATACTTACCCATTATCCCTACTCTCTGTCGCCTTTCGCTCAGCCAATTTCCTAACCAAGACCGTACTTTTCCCTCTATTCCATGGGCTTCTATCTTAGCTAACAGTCTCTTATATGGGGGCCTTATCAAATGCCTTCTGGAAGTCCATATAAATAACATCCATTGACATTCCCCTGTCCACTACTTTAGTCACCTCTTCAAAAAAATTCAATCAGGTTTGTCAGGCATGACCTACCTTTCACAAATCCATGCTGGCTCTCTCTGATTAACTGAAAATTCTTGAGGTGTTCAGTCACCCTATCTTTAATTATAGACTCCAGCATTTTCCCCACAACAGATGTTAGGCTAACTGGTCTATAATTCCCCGGTTTCCCTCTCTCTCCTTTCTTAAAAAGCAGAGTGACATGTGCAATTTTCCAATCTCAAGGGACAGTTCCTGAATCTAGAGAACTTTGAAAGATTATAGTTAGGGCATCTGCAATGTGCTCACCTACTTCCTTATGATGGAGGGAAGGTCATTGATCAAGCAGCTGTAGATGGTTGGGCCTAGGACACTGCCCTGAGGAACTCCTGCAGCAATGTCCTGGGGCCTGAGATAATTGGCCTCCAACAACCACTACCATCTTCCTTTGTGCTAGGTATGACTCCAGCCACTGAAGAGTTTTCCCCTGGTTCCCATTGACTTCAATTTTACTAGGGCTCCTTGGTACCACACTCGGTCAAATGCTGCCTTAATGTCAAGGGCAGTTACTCTCACCTCACCTCTGGAATTCAACTCTTTTGTCCATGTTTGGACCAAGGCTGTAATGAGGTCTGGAGCCGAGTGGTCCAGGCGGACCCCAAACTGAGCATCGGTGAGCAGGTTATTGGTGAGTAAGTGCCGCTTGATAGCACTGTCGACGACATCTTCCATCACTTTGCTGATGATTGAGAGTAGACTGATGGGGCGGTAATTGGCTGGATTGGATTTATCCTGCTTTTCATGAACAGGACATACCTGGGCAATTTTCCACATTGTCGGGTAGATGCCAGTGTTGTAGCTGTACTGGAACAGTTTGGCTAGAGGCGCGGCTAGTTCTGGAGCACAAGTCTTCAGCGCTACAGCCGGGATGTTGTCAGGGCCCATAGGCTTTGTTGTATCCAGTGCAGTCAGCCACTTCTTGATATCATGTGGAGTGAATCGAATTGGCTGAAGACTGGCTTCTGTGATGGTGGGGATATTGGGAGGAGGCCGAGATGGATCATCTACTCAGCACTTCTGGCTGAAGATGATTGTTAAAGAATGAGTCATTCTTCTGACCGGGAGCCAGGAATTTACAAGAACTCGCCAATCTACAAACCTCACTCATTAATAATAATTAACCTCTAATTGACCTTAGGATCTTGGTATTTACAGCAATTAGATTTTTTTGCCTAAAGGGCAGGCCAGTTTAAACACCTTAACAGCAGAATAATACAGTATGCATTAATATCCCTGTTGTTATAAATAAAAGTCTATCATCCAACTTACCTTAAGCACCATCATAAGGGATCCACAGGTCACACCTATAATTATTTTTTTCCAATTATATCTCCCAGTTCGAAAGATACTTTAAACTCTGGTGTGTTTAAACTTTGGTGTGAGTTTAAACAGTCAATGTCAGTAGGCTATGTTACCATTAGGGGCATCATAAAAATCCAATTCTGTCCCAACCATCTTCCACACAAGCACTTTCCACCACGAAAAGTAATCAGGAGCTGGTATAATGGCTGATTCTTTTCCTCTCCTTCCTTGTCCAGAAAAAAACTGAGGCTAATTATGCCCCACTACTGCCCTGGTTGAGATCATCATAGCTAACTCAAGCTCGAACTTGGAATTATTTCTGGTCTATATATATGTACTATTGCAAGCAAAGGTTTTGTTGTAATTTATCTCACCGTACTCTCTCAGCTGGTGGTAGTGCAGGCTGGGCCATGGATCTCTTTGTGGTCAGCATCATTACTAATCCATAATTAGCTGAGAGGAGATATGCTTTGCTTAAGTTGGGTAAACTTTCTTCCTCCCCTTCTCCCCCCATAAGAAACACTTATTTGCCATTGTAAATCATTCCATATAGTTGCTAAACAAAGGTAATTAAGGGATGATTTGTTGCTGTGTCACAAATATATTTGAGCCAATCAGTTGCGATGTGACATACACTTTCCATGTGTGACACTTTTAAGTGACTCTAGAACAGACACAATCAACACAAGATTTTTAATATTTGAATAAATATGTGTTCCTCTATATCCAAATTTCTTCTATTTTGCAATTAATGACAACATCAAGAATTGTCAGACATTGGCATAGATTCTTCGGAAATCACAGCCTTCTAACTCTGAGGTGAAAGTGCTGCCAACTGAGTCAAATGACATAGAAATATAACTGGCCATGTTTGGTACTCCTACAAGTCGTCTTGACGTCTTAAAATTATATTTTCACAATTTCATCTTCAGTCTTTGATGAGCTGTGGTAGTGTCAGGAGTTGCACTGCACAAGGATTGAACAATGTACAGGTATAAATTGGGTCTCGATGAATGACAACATGAGCGTTAATGCCAGTTCTGCCATTTCCCCATAAAAGTTAACATTGGTTGTCATAAATAAAATGAGCATGTTTCGTGTGTTGTGTTTTTAATATGGCAGAAGATGGTTGGAAAATGTACTGTTGCTAGTACCGAAACTGCTTAATCAGAAACATCTATTGCAGTTACATAGATGCTGCTGAGTACATATACACATTCTCACAGCCAAAAGGGCAGTATGCTTTTTTAAGAGTTTATAATTAAAGCCAGGAAAAATATTCTTTATTAAAAGCAGGTGTCTAATAACTGGTTTGAACGCCACCGTTACACAGAATAAAGTGTCTCGTTTAGCTAAGAAAGAAAAGGACTAGCATATTATATGTTGAAAATGAAAAGATCAGTGAACTTTTCTGGAACATTGCTTCAATTATTTTGTAATAATTGTCGACTATTTGGAAAGTCAACCATAAAATTTGAAAGTAAATGCAGTTTAGGCGTGAGAAAAGGTCTTTTGCCCAGTTGGGTTGCTCTCTGAAAATGTAGGTCTCTGGGTTAAATGTTGCAGCTAGTTGTTTCCAGCCTAGCCTTCATGTGTATTGTGGATCTACTGTTTCTACTTCTCAGACAGGATATGTGGTGTCCACCCGTATTCCTGGACCAAATTCCAGCCTACCCCTATTCCCCTCAAGTTTTTTCATAAGAAATCTGTTGAGTTTTTTTAAATGTATTAACTAATTTTCTAAAAGGGTCAGCCTTGGCTCAAAGGTAGCACTCTCACCTCTGAGTCAAAAGGTTGTGGGTTCAAACCCCACTACTGAGACTTGAGCACGTAATATAGGCTGACACTTCAGCGCACTACTGAAGGAGTGCTACACTGTTGGAGGTGCCGTCTTTCGGATGAGACATTAAACCAAGGCTCCATCTCCCCTCTCCGGTGAACGTAAAAGATCTCATGACACTAGAAAAGCAAGGGAGTTATTCCAGTGGTCTGGCCAATATTTATCCTCAGCCAATATCACTGAAAAACAGATTATCTTGCCATTTATCTCACTGCTGTCTGTGGAACTTTGGCTGCCACATTTCCCTACATTACAACAGTTACTTCATTGGCTGTGAAGTATGATATAAATGCAAGTTATTTCTTTCTCATTTTCAAAGGATAATAAAGACTATGTATTCAAGAACAAGTTTTTTTTTTAAAAAAGCAGGGAAGTAGATACAATAATATCTGCTATGGGTTGAAGATAACATCAGGATTTGTCTGACCAACACTAATAATGAGGCTATATAATAACATCACAAGCAGCCTCATTCAAGATTCTTTTCATTTCCATCACTCCAGCTATTTCAAATCAAGTTTCTAATTCCTCCAGATTGAGGTATCGCTTGGCTGGAGAATCATACTAATTTTCCTGAGACTTTCCTCCTGGATCCTGCCCTTTCCTTCTAAATCCAAGGTATGGGCCATGAATTAGTTGCCACCTAGATCAATAACAAATATATCCCAACCATTTCCCTGCCCAACTCACAGTTAGGCTGGATGGTGAATCTGAATGGGTATTTGCTTGTCTCACATCAGCCACTTTGCTTCAATAGATACCCAATTGCTTTTTGTTTAGCCCCACAGAACAGCTGGTGTACAAAGTGCTGCTTTGTGATTCTGTGACTAGTGTAGAATTTACATTCTTTCCATGCAGTCACCTACTTCTGGGGATAGTGTAGGTACTTTACGATTGAGGACTGGCCTTTAAACTGACTGGCTCATGTGTAGGGACTTGCTGGATTCTGTCAAGCTCTGACAGCTGATCAAGCTACATCGCCATGGAGTCATGAACAATGCTGAAGAGATAGTCTTAAACCCAGTAGGGCTGAGGAAAGGTGATTTGGCCTATCGAAGGTCATTCTTCTAGAATGCTAACAGCTTCCTTAACCTTTCCTCAAAACTTAAATTATAGTTTGAATCATCTTTGGTTCCATGTCTCTGCACTCTGTCAAGGATAATAATATTCTGAGTCAAAAGGTCATGTGTTCAAACCCTACTCCAAGACTTGAGCACATAGTCTAAATGGATACTTCAGTGCAGTATGTGAAAGAATGCAGCATTATTAGCGATGCCATTTTTCGGATGAGATGTTAAACTATCTGCCTGCACAAGCTGATGTAAATACCTCATGACATTATTCAAAGAAGAGCAAGGAGTTTTTCCAGTGTTTTGGCCAACATTCATCCTTCAAACCAGAACCACCAAAAACACAGATTACCTGGTCATTCACCCCATTTGTTGTTTGTCGGATCTTGCTATGCACAAAGTAGCTGCCATGTTTGCCTACATTACAACAGTAATTGTACGTCAAAAATAATTCCTTGGATGTGAAGTACTTTGTAATGTGTGGAGGACGTGATAAAGTGCTATATGAATGCAAGTTCTTTCTTTTTTTACCTATGATTGCGTGGCCAGAACATCAGTGTTCTCCAAATAGGGTCGATAGGAATTGTGGAAACACAAAGATTTTTTTTAAAAACAGTATTTGAGGAGCTTTTCCAATCATAGAGAATTATTCACTTTATAACCATCATCTCCTTTCTACTGCCACACCTTATTTTTTGTTAGCTTAATGTTCAATTTGCCTTGAATTGTATCAATGCGATGTTTTCTATGAGGTACTTGTTTGAGTCTTTATTGGAAGTCCAAATAAATTGTATTTGCATCTCTATATCCTTTTGCCTTTAGGTAAGTTCCACTTTAAATTCTTGTAGCAGCTCTGGTCAGTCAGTTTTTGAAGCCAATCCTACAAGGTTTTACTGAGCGGGTAGGCCGCTGGGGAGGGGGGGGGGGGGGGCGAACTTCCATTCCACCCAGTTAAAATAGCATTGGGGTCCCAATGACATCATGGGACCCTGATTTGTATATAATTATTAGGCACCCACCTTTTTCCAGTGGGTGTCTTTCTCGCACATTTCAGCGCTTCAGTAAAAATGGTAGTCGGTGGAATCCTGGTGGGAACGGAGCAGTAAGTCGATTTTCGTGATTGTAACCACTCACCCACCCCATTCCCGCTGGGTGGATAGGGTTAAAATTGGGGCCACTATTTTTACCATGGTGAAGAAAGATTGAGTGCAATATTCATCTCCTATTGAGAGAACCTGAATATTAGCACTGAATACTGTTAGCGGAGAAGTCTGCAGGTTCAAATTAATGTGAAATTATACATCTTTTCTAATAAACAAATGTAGCATTTGGTTTTTAAAAGTTGTTGTTGCCGGTAATGGTTATATGCAAAGTGCACCATTGACTACAAGTAATGATTACAATTGGCATAAATCCAACTTGTTCCCATATTGTCGTAATCTGAAATCACCAAGAAAACTCTTCTGTATCTCTGTAAAGTTCTACTTCCAGCTATCAACCAATAAACTTGGAAAGAAAATGGAAAGGAGCTCTTCAATACTCTGTATTTGGTGTAACCACTGCTGTTCAGAGTCATGAGCATCGATTTCTCTATTGATTGAGTACATCACTAGGCTTTTTGCTTTGTATGTGTTCCTATTGCAGCTACAGTAGGAATCCCTTAACAGTCATATCCTTGTGGTCTTTTTCTCCAATTGTTCCTATTAAGCAAAATCTATTAACCTTTAGCCCACTGAAAAATCTGAATATCCATTTGAATGCACCTAGTTATGAATCCATCCCAGATTGACAGAATGAAAGTCTTCAGCTTGGTTCAGCAGTAGCATTGTCACCTCTAAGACATGGGTCATGGGTTCAAGCCCCACTGCAGGGACTTTAGCACATAATCTAGGTTGATGTTTCAGTGTAGTTCTGAGGGAGTGGTGCGTTGTTGAAGGTGCCGTCTTTTGGATGAGATGTTAAACCGAGGCCTCATCTGCCTGTTCAGGTGGATGTAAAAGATGTCATGGCACTATTTGTGCAGAGTAATTTTCCCAGTGTCCTGGCCAATATTTATCCCTCAACCAAAATGGACTAACTGTCATTTATCTCATTACTATTGGTGGGACTTTGTAGTGTGCAAATTTGGTTTCAGTGTTTACCTACATAAAACAGTGGACTGCACTTCAAAACATAATGAATTGACAGTGAAGCATTTTTGGATGTGACGTGAAAGGCATCATATAAATTTAAGTTCTTTCTCTCCCAACCAGACGTAAAGTTTAAATGAGTTGGGGGCAATCTCAGCTCAGTTCCCAGACAGCATGGGTCCAAAGCACAAATCTGCCTCTAAACAAGTACAAACTGACAATTTCATTCAGAAATGGCATGACGATATGCATTGAATAAAAAACAAAACTCACACTGGTGCGGTTACAGTGGGTTCAAGGTAGAGACAGCCTTACTTTGCTTCTGACCTGTGCTTTGCCTGACCAGTGAGTTATGTGAATTCTAAATATGAAAAGTGTTGATTAGTGAAAAATTCACCAAAAAAAAAACAGAAATGCTGCTGAGAACTGTAAGTCAATGCTGCTAAAATCTGAGACTTGGCATTGTCCCCATGGCAACTAAACATTAAATCCATGCCGCAGACCCCAGACTACCCATGAGCAATGTCACATGAGGTCCATTAATTTACAAAATGACTTGCCAGCACAGCATGAGAGGGAACATCGCTCAATTCACAACATTGTCAAAAATGAACTTTAAACTGGTACTGCAGCTTTTAGTTTTTTTTGTTTGTGAGGAAATGCTTGTACAGATGTCAAAGGACTGAAAATTATTCGAATCGCTGTTCCAGTCACGCAGAATAGAGTCTCAAGTCACCTACGTCAAAGCAATCACTTACTGATAAAAATGTAGGTGGATTGTCTGAAAGATTTTAAGCTCAGTTTGCAAAGATGAGTGTATCAAGCATCTATTTTAGAAACAAATTACTTTCAGATCAGTGTATTACTTATTTCCTCCACAAGAATGTAGGCATAAGTGGAGTGAAACAAGCTACCTCTTCAGTTTGGTAAATTAACTCTCGTTCCACTAAATCACATCTGCCTGATGAAATTAATTCCTCCCAGTTTAATGTCAAAATAGAAGTTGGAGACAAAAAGAAACTAAATAGTAGCCTAGATGAAAGGCTATGGTAGGTACACAAAGAATGTCTTTTTTCTTATGGTCTGCAATGGCTCACTGGGCTTAGGCACTGTGTGAAGTGGCACTGAGCTATACACAACAGGAAATGCCCCAGTTTTGACTCCCACTGTGCGCTGCGATAGCTGATTTCAGTTGAATGATTTTAGAATGAGTGCTAGAATTGGTTTCATCCAACCGTGGACTAGGGAGTGGGGAAAAAACTCAATTGGGGTTTCCACTCCCGACCTATCCAGCAATCCCCTGCTCAAAGTATGTGGATGTTCAGTAAAGACAGTTTCAGGCTTGGCTAAAATGTTCCACCCCCACCCCATAGTGAATTGACATGGCCACAAGAGGCTGGTGGGCCGACGACATCCCAGCTCTTAGGAGAAAATGAAGTGATTTTACTTTTAGATTTCTCACCACAAGAAGAGAGATTTCCTCTTTGCCATTTGTAGCAAAATGATAAATATGTTTTTAATACGGTGATATAATCCTGGAAATTATTGTTGTTGATGTTAGCAAACTGATATTTCTTCGTCTACTATTTTACAGAGGTATTAATCCATTTAGAATAAACAGGTCAATGCCTGCGCTAAAATGGTGGACAGAGGAATGTCACGTGCACAGATTAAGCGATCGTCCGCTAACATCGCCAACAGTCATTTCCAGGCTGTATTCTTTTTAGGGGTATTTTATTAAAACCCACGATCGAAATGGTGGGTGGGTGCATACAATTTTGCTGTGGGTAATTTCACATGACACAATTTTCCTAGTGACTATGTCAACAAATCGGCCAATTAAAAAATCTGCATTCCTTAGTCCGTAGTGTGACCTCCCACGATTAGCAGCCTAGCAAGGAAGGAAATCAGAGTCTCCATGTTGGTCCGGAACTCAGGGTTCAAAAATCCACAGCCTTACTGCCACACTCCCACCATAACTCTGGTGGAATTACACAGGATGGGCCGCAAATTAGGCCAGAACCTGGATGCACCTAGCGTTATATCAGGAATCCTTGCGACCTTGTAAGGGATGAAGCCCACACACTGGCCGCAAACAAGGCCAGCAACATAGGAGGGCGCGAGAACCAGAGGCGGAGACTCCCAATGCCAGGAGATCCCCAGCATCTCAAAGACCAGGCAGAGCATCAGTGCTGGTACATCAAGCCTGGGTCACAGCCTTGACCACTGAAGATTGAAGACCTGGTGACCAGCGCCACAGTTTGTGGCCTCCTTCGGTGGCCGGCTTTGCGCCCAAGATGCAACCCTAGCAGGTTCCCACCATTGGTAGGGTAATGAGGGAAACTTCCCAGACCCCAGAAAGTCAGCTAAGGGCAATGGTAGAGGCATCCTGAGGGCTCATCTCAGCACTTACACTGTGAAGTACTCCTGCATGGATTTTCCACTCCCTGATGTTTTACCAAAATGTCATAAAATATTCTGCTCAGAATTTTATTTCTCCATAAAATGAGGGAGTAATTTTTTTTAAAAGCAACCCCCCCGCCCTCAGACTTTACACCCCATTTAACATTATTTCAGTGTGGGGAAGGGGTTCCTTATGGATGTATTATACGCTGTAAATTTTAAATTGTTGGTATAATCCTAACATTTTTTTCTAAAATTAGACAATATTTAAAAAGACCTCTTGTCTTTCTCAGAATGCATTATACAAAAGTCTAGTGATATTAAGAAAGTTCACTTTTTTTTAATAAAGGAGGGTTTGTTTGGGTAGACTTAAGTATGAGCTTTCTTGTAAGAATTCCCAAAATGTATTTTTTTCATGGATCACTACAGGTTCAGTTGAACGTATATGGAAGCCACAGAGCTGGTCAAGCAGCATGCTGCTCGTGAAATCTGAAACAGTTTAAACACTGCTCTCCAGTATGTGACTTCAGTCCATGAGCTCTGCCGATAGTAACTTAGAATTCTGTGCACAGTATAAACTGCTGCATCTTCTGTTTGTAATACCCTGACTGCACAATGTGCACTGCTGCAAACAAGCAATGCAATCCTACAGAACACGTGGAATGCCAACCAATAGTTATTGTGCTGCTGTTCTCTGTAACTTTTGCACAGAGTGTCGCCAGAGCAAGTAGAGAGGACGAACCCAAATCAAAACATTAGTGTTTTCACAAACATCAACTTTTGTAAAATGGTTTCATTGTACAGTCTTGTGATTTAACTTTATGATTCTATTCTCTGACATCTGTGCTGATATTTAGCAATCCTCCCTGTTCATTAATCTGATGCCAGATTGACCTGGAGTTCAACACTCGCTTTTTTTTGGAAAATTCCCTCCTCCAAATTTGTATGATTCTGCGTGAGTTTCAATGACTGGTCTTTAACAAAACCTTAGAAAGCAAAAGCTGTTTTTTTTCTCCCAATGACTCCCATTTAAGATGGGAGCCTTATTTACAGTAGTGATACATCAGACTCTTTTTAAACATCTGGCTCCTCTGTTTATGCAATTTTGTAAAAATTTACATATAGATATACCAACGCACTCCTCCCACAAAAACCGTGCAATCAAAATGTATTATGGCTTCAAGTATTTTTTTTTAAACTTACCTTTTTGGTGGCAGCCTCCAGTGATCCCTTTAAGGACCATTGGTTAGGCCACATATCGACCAAGTAATCCTGAGCGAAGCAGGCCCAACACCTGCTCTGCTCAGGGCAAACTAATTTCCGGGATGGGCCCTAAAACAGGCGTTAGGCCCCTCAATGGCATCTTCAAGGGGCCTAACACCTGTTTTAGGTTGAGGCCAGGGACGCCTCTACACTGCTCGAATCAATATGGCATAGGGCATGTTTTCGATGCTGTTTGTACACGGGAGGTTAACCTCCTAAATTGCACCTCTATGCCCCATTTTCTGGACAGAAAACAAGCACAAGGTCCAATTTTCCCCTCTATGATTCTATAATGAATTGCAAAAAAAGGTAGATCCAGAACACTATTTCAAACTAAAATGTGGCAATAGAACAACAGACTCAAACTAGTAAAAGCTAAATTTAAGATCAAAGTTCTTTACACATCCTGACCAACAAATGGAATTGACTTCAAGTAGACAAATTACTTTCGTTGTCTGCAAACTTCAACACAACAGAGCAACAAACTCCAGAGCTGCTGATTAAAGGAAAAGGGGACTGGAAGACGATCTTGACAATGCAAAAAAAATGAGGCATGAGTCGCACTACAACATTTTCTCCTGTTGATAAAATAATAAAGTTCTGCCCAGGAGCCTCAACACAAATGTCCATGAGTGAGTGCACAGTCAACAGTGCAAGACTGAAGCTTGTTAACCCAATCTACGAACATCTGGATCAAATTAGTCAACTTTCTTTTTCCATCGTTACAATATAATGACGCTTTTCACACAAAAGTTCTGTCCTAAATTGAGGGGTTTAGGGACCAATTATTTCCTAGCCACATGTATTTCGTTATTATTTGGCACAGTGAAGTAAATGGAAGTTTTTGAGAACACAAAATTGCAACTTTCATAAGAAACATTGACTTTGACTAATAAATAATGAACCTTTTTTTAATATATTTAGGTAATATAACTTCTTCTGGCCTAGTAGCTCTGAAAGAACTTGTCAGATCATACCTTGAATGTCTCCTTTGTGTTTTGATGCAATTCAAGCCCTGGAGGTGATTCAAAGAAATCATGAGACTGATCCTTAGCATCAGAGTTATGAGGAAAGCCTGGAGAAAATTGAACTTTTCAGCCTTGAAATGAACTGACTGAGAGTTGTTCAGATAGGAGTGTATAAGATAGCAAACTGTATGGGAAACGTAAATCCAGAACATTACTTCAAATTAAAATGTGACAGTGGGGCAACAGGATCAAACTAGTAAAGAGAAATTTAGAACTGATGTGAAGATGTTCTTCATACAGAGTGAGCCACGTGTGGAATGGACTTCTGGGCAATGGAGGTCAAAACCTTTGAATCATATAAGAAGCAGTTGGATGCTGTGATAGAGGGGCAATAGATGGATGAGCCATGGCCAAAAAGGCCATCCTTGTCTGAATTTAACCTGTGAGTGAGTCATACAGAGAAATACTATGAAAATAGAGAAGGATTTCCACGTGTCCTAGGTACTTGATTTCACCACGTTTGTGTCTAACAAAGGCACACTGTCCTGCAGGAACTCTGTCATCTGCATTTAGTTGTTACAGGGCTCAGGGGCTCGGAATACCAGACCCACATTTGTTGAAATGTCCACCGTCAGAAAGTAAATTAGACTGGTCGAAAGCATTTTCAATTCTAATTGACAATAAAATTCTAAATGCGCCATAAGATCTAGGGCAAAAAACATACAGGGGAAACCAAAAGCTTGTATTCTCTTTGTAGAGGGAGTAGAAAATGCATTTTTTTTCTACATTACATTCCATGGGCTTGTGGTCTGTGCGATTGGGCCCATGGTATATAGAGACCACCAGAAATGAAGGACATAGCGTTTTAAATAAACACTAGACCATCATAAGATGAAGAAGGCCATTCGGCCCATCCTTGCTCATCCAGAAAGAAAGAAACTATAGTCACACCTGGCACAAAGGAAGATGGTAGTGGTTGTTGGAAGCCAATCATCTCAGCCCCAGGACACTTCTGCAGGAATTCCTCAGGGCAGTGTCCTAGGCCCAACCATCTTCAGCTGCTTCATCAATGACCTTCCCTCCATCATAAGGTCAGAAGTGGGGATGTTCGCTGATGATTGCACAGTGTTCAGTTCCATTCGCAACCCCTCAGATAATGAAGCAGTCCATGCCCGCATGCAACAAGATCTGGATAGCATCCAAGCGTGTGGCCCGAATATTACTTGCAACTTAAGTGCCAGGCAATGACCATCTCCAACAAGAGAGAGTCTAACCACCTCCCCTTGACATTCAACAGCATTACCATCGCCAAATCCCCCACCATCAACATCCTGGGGGTCACCATTGACCAGAAACTTAACTGGACCAGTCACATAAATACTGTGGCTATAAGAGCAGGTCAGAAGCTAGGTATTCTGCAGCGAGTGACTCACCTCCTGACTCCCCAAAGCCTTTCCTCCATCTACAAGGCACAAGTCAGAAGTGTGATGGAATACTCTCCACTTGCCTGGATGAGTGCAGCTCCAACAATGCTCAAGAAGCTCGACACTATCCAAGACAAAGCTTGATTGACACCCCATTCACCACCTTAAACATTCACTCCCTCCACCATCGGCTGCAGTGTGTACCATCAACAAGATGCACTGGAGCAACTCGCCAAGGCTTCTTCGACAGCACCTCCCAAACCTGCGACCTCTACCACCTAGAAGGACAAGGGCAGCTGACGCATGGGAACAACACCACCTGCACATTCCCCTCAAAGTCACACACCATCCTGACTTGGAAATATATCGCCGTTCCTTCATCGTCGCTGGGTCAAAATCCTGGAACTCTCTACCTAACGGCACTGTGGGAGAACTTTTACCACATGGACTGCAGCGGTTCAAGAAGGCAGCTCACCTCCACTTTCTCAAGGGCAATTAGTGATGGGCAATAAATGCTGGCCTTGCCAGCGACACCCACATCCCATGAATGAATTTTTTTAAATCATGGCATCCAGCTGTTTCTTAAACGATTCCAGGGGTTTTCACCTCTACCATCCTACCCAGAAATCCATTCCATGCGTCCGACTGTCATTTCGAAATTTGCCCCTCACTTTTGTTGACTTCCTCTTTATATTTTAATTTGAAGCAGCGTTCTGGATTTATCTTTTCCATACCATTTACCTCTTTCCTACATTACAACAGTGACTACACTTCAAAGTACTTCATTAGCTGTAAAGCACTTTGGGACATCCTGAGGCTGTGAAATATGCACAAGAAAGTCTTTCTTTCAGTCATTTCCTTTCAAGGCTGAAAATCCCGAGTTTTTGCAGTCTTTATAACGTAGGACACCAATGATCTTAGTCACTTACAGGGAACAAACAATGTTGTCACATTACATTTTCAAATCCCACTTTCTGTTAGCCATTGAATGAGTGGTGCTGATGTTTGACACAGAAATATTTACAGCCTAGCCTACATCCCCCTTAAAGATGAAGTAAGCCAGACAATGACTCCAGCAGAGAAACTAAAGTCTGGGGGCAAGCAGAAAATCACGGATAAGAATAAAGTAGTTTAAAAAACTAAATTTTATGATCAGTGTCCCAGTGCCAGATCAAACAATCTATCAAGTAACAATTGCAGCCCTTAATGTATCATAAAGCACTGGTCACCAACATAATTACCAATTATTGTAAATCAGTTGACTCCTTTATTCAGTGGTTTCCTAATTTTATTCTGCTGTGTATTTTTAGGGATTTCTGTACAAAATGCTGTCCAACATTCTAAATGTAGATGTTTAAATATATTGATCTCTTAATAACAAGTCTCTGTGTAATACATTTTCTTACTCAACTGAACTAGTACTGTGTAAGGATACAGTAGGCTACTGAATAATACTAAGTTGGAGTCACAAAGTGACAAAAAAAGAGCTGTTTAAATGCTTCCCCAACCAAAAAGTACCCTCCTGTATGTAAAGCAAGTCTCACCATTAAAGATGAATGGATTGCATATTAACTACAAATTCTGATGTGAAAACTTCTTTGATTTTCATTTTTTTTTACTTGAAATAGGTATTTTATTTAATTCGGAATACACTGTAGATCCCAATCGATAACATTTTTATATTAGTATCATCTTAAAACAGTCTCATGACAATCACATTTCTCTTTTTCTCCCTTTATCTTCTATTAAGTCAGCGCCGAGGAGTTAAAAAATCTGGGCGAGTAAATATATTCCTTCAATTGAATGTTCCCCATTAACTGGCACATATTGGGCCAGAAATTGCTCCCGAAATAACAGAGAAGCTCAACAGCACTCTCCGTTTTAAATGACGAATTGAAGGAGCAAGTTCCCGCGTTTGCACACGCGCACTAAAACGCGGAAATCGTGAACTTGCTCCTATTAGTTCGTTGGCGATTTGACAGATGCGAATTAAAGGGCCATCGCACGCTGAAATCATTGAAATCACTGAAAAATCGCAAACTTGCTCATCCGTCCAGCTGGAAAGTAACTAATTCCGCCACCAAAAGGCACGCTTAAAAATACCAGGTCTAAACTAAGTTTTAAAAGTGCGGTTAGTCTTGTTGACTACAAAACAACTAAAAATTAAATTTTAAAAATGTGGCAGCTCCTTATCTTAATAGTTTTTGGTCATTAAAAAAAAATTTAAAATTAAAAAAATTTTTTTTTTTACTTTTCCATTCTGTCTCTTTAATTTAATTAAATTATTTGTTTGGCTTTTTATTAAAATTTTTATTTAAAATGACTTCCAGAATATTAACTTAAAATGAACAAAGTCTGCTTGTGGGCAGGACTTCTCTTCCTGACAGATTTTGTGGGCGTGTCTTCTATTCTCACAGACTGTACCATGTGCGTCAACTTACCCTGCTCAGAGGCTGGGTCGATAGCGCACAATTCTATAAAGGTTCAAAATCATGCAAGTCGACGCCACAGAGCCCGCAGTGAGTACGTTCGTAAATTTAATTCGCAGGAGCTGCAGCGATCGTTGCCACGTCTCTCTGCGCAAGCTCTGGCCCATTATACCATCAATTCTAGCGGGTGGCTCATTAACTGGCATATACAGTGCCATCGATTCTACACCATGCTCACTGCACACTCCCTATTTACTTCTTGTACCCTTTTCACTCGTTTTTGACAAGAAACATTTAAACTCTTGTGTCAGAAGAATTAGGATAGGCTAAATGGCCTTCCTCAGCTGCAAGTATCTTGCGATTTTGTAAAATTGGCTGCGAGCTCGTGGCCCCAGTATTATTTCAGAATCATGGATTGGTTGCTGGGACGGGAGGGGGAGAGGAAAGGAGAGCCTCAATAAAGAGTCTTTAGTGCAGGACACCAACAAGCTTGAAGAGAGTTGATGAGAAGGCAAAGTAAAATAGTGGATAGATAGTACCAAACTTGGATATGAAAAGCATGCAGATTGTAAGAGGGTAGCTAAGACTGAGGGAGGTAAAGGGTTCCACAGTTTTGAGGCCCAGGGAAAGAATGAATTGGAGTAGAGGATGGTGAAATGACTTTTGATTTCAACACAGTGAGGATGCAGGAAGAAGAGCATGTTGGACATTTGGACCAAGATAGGAATGTTCACAGAAGCACTGGCCATAGTATTATTGATGAGAGAGAACAAAAGAGAGAGAAAAAAAATTATAATGAAGGGCGAGTGACCCCAGGTTGCTCGTATACATCTCCTTGTGACTAGTTACAGAGCTGGGTTGGCAGAAGCCTGGTACAGGTTACCTGTATATATTGTCAGCAAAGGTTGGCTGTAGTGTGAGTGAAAGTGGAAAGAAAAGGATTAGATAACATGGTAACCCTTGGGTAGTTTTCCAATTTATATCCAATTTGACATACTTTACAAGACGAAAATAGACATTCTTCACAATTAAACAAATGAAAGCTTTAAAATGACAACATAAATTGATCTATCTTACTGAAGGCCCCTATTATATGGAGCCAGTGACTCAAGTCAAAGTCATTCACAAGCAAGGCATTTTGGTCTTTGGAGAGTCAGGAATGTTTTTGCTTTGTACCGAACTTTGTTTTTTCCCTTATTTTCTATTACGTTCCAGTAAAGCCCAATGCTGTTTACACCTTGCGTGTACAAGTACACGTTTCCCAGCAGGGGTCGCTAGGTAGGGACCAGGAGGGAGAACCCTGGCTGATTTTTCACCTCCTTAGCCCAGAGGCACAACAATGTATAAAGGGTTGGGGGAGCGGGGGGGGAGACAGGAGGGGAGGGGAGAAGGACAGCATGGGCAATACCAGGGTTTGAAGTGAGGGAATAGAGGGACATACCCATACAAAACAAAAATTGGGACAATGGGGGAAAATCATCCTCTTCATCCTCCAATGGTTGCGCTTATGTTCAAGGTAAGGGCACTGAGGCTAATCATACCTTTTATGGGATCAACTACTCAGCACAAACTGGAGATGAACTTGGAAATCTTCTGGAAGGACTCAGCACCTTACATGGCAGTGCACTTACCTGCTGAGCCAGTGTAAAAGCTCTGTGGTTTTCTATTTGTAATGACGACTTTAAAAATACTTCCTTAAATTTAGTTGAAAATGTTTCTGTGATAAAAGCAGATTTAAAAATAGCTTTGGTGCCTACTAATCTGTCCACAGGCACCAAGGAAGAAGCCAGTCACACTGTGTGGAGCAGCGGAGTGCTGTCAATTAACTCAGGGATCAAGTGAGAATGTTTATGGCAGCAATCGGGAAAGAAATGGTGACTTTCGGGGAGTTGTGGAGTCCTGAGGTGCGAAATAATTTGAGGTGTGAGGTCATGTCCTGGGGATTGGAATTCACTGAGGCACGGAGAGCCTTGGAGGTGGATGAGGGGCCGTGGAGGAGGAGGAGGAGGAGGAGTCAGGACCCCCGAGGGTAGGTAGCTAGCACAGCATTGTAAAAAGAGCTAGGTGGAGAGGAAGGATTATTTTTCTGTAATCTGATAACGCTTCCCTTTGTAGTATAGAGCTTTGGCGCTCTAATCTGAAGATCAATGGAACAAAGTGACGATCTTGAGGATCACTTGTAATATATAGTAATAATATTAGGGCCAGGATTCCTCAAACTCCACTCCACTGCCCAAAGTGTGTGATGGGGGTGGGACTTCTGCCACAGCATTGACCCCCTTCCCAAATTCCAGGAAGGGGGTTATTTATATTAAGGGGGAGGGTATTTATGGGCACCCATCCCACAGGGGTACGGGACTATCAGAGTGTCACCCTGCTACTCCATCTGGGACAGGCGGCATTTCAGCTAAAGAGTTGATTTTTTTTAAAAGGCAGCGATTTCTTTGTTGCCAGTTTCCTAATATCAGGAAACTGGCTTAAAACCGCGCCCCCCACAGCCCCATGTCTGCCTTTGGACAGTAAGTACACCTGCTCCATGTAGGCATAATACAATCTGGCCACAAGAAAAGCAGAACTGGCCGGATTTCCGGCGATGTTGTCATCCCACTAGTCCCGCCTCTTGTGATGACGTCAGAATGGGAGTGGGTGGGCACAAGAATTGCTCACCACACTGCACACCCCACACTGAGCGTGCCCCACACTGCGGGTAAAAAGGAGTGAAGACCTGGTGGAGCCAGATCCCACCCCAAATTCCAACCCCCAACCCCAAGAGCATCACACCTCAGATTTATAGTGACCTAATTTGAAGTGAAGTGATTGTTATGTAGGTAAACACAGCAGCCATTTTGTACCCAGTAAGTTCCCATAATCTGCTTTTTCAGGATTAAGGAATGTTGACTAGGATACCAGGAGAAATCCCTTCCATTCTTCAAATAGTACCACAGGATTTTTTTTACCATCCGCGAGAACCAGTAGGCAGGCCTCAAATTTAACATTTCACCCAAAGAAACAGCACTCCCCTAGAGCATCAGTTTAAGATTACATGCTTAGGTCCTGGAGTGGGGCTTGAACCCATAACCTTCTAAATCACAGGCACGTGTGCTACTAACTGAGCTAAATCACATTCCAAACAACTGTGGCAAAAAGTGTTCTTCTGATACTACAATAATAAACAGAAAATGTTCTTGCATAGTTCTAGCCATGCAATTAATGTGACCTACTTTAATACTCTTAGTGGATTTTTATACATGTGTAAGAAGCGTAATTCTGCTCTTTATTTTAAGTCTATATATTGGGCAATGAAATGACAGCCTGCTGTAGGCCATTTATAGATTAAATCACAGGCTTGCAGGCCATTGTGGCCTGAAATAATGCTGCAGCACTCGTGATCTGTCTGGTTAGTGACAGCACCAGAAGTGCCCCGATTCATTAAAAAATAAATCTGATTTCTCAAGGCACTGCTTTAGCCAAACGTAAATTGTTCCTAATCTTTGAGCAGTAACAGCTGCGGTCTTTCCTATCCAGCTGTCGTGAATTTAGCTTTTAGTTTGATCCTCGTCACAAAGTGTAGCAGCAGGTTCTAAATATATTGCCGAAACATTGCTCCTTTTCCTAGCCTCAGTAATGCAAGTTATTATTTTATTTTTAATCGTGGAATTTCCTACTCTAGGTCTCCCGCAGAAGCTGCATGCCGCTGTGCCAGCTCCGTAAACTCAGGGGGCAGGGTAGGGCATCAGACTCCACAACCATCACCCATATACCAAGAGCGTACAACCTGGCCTTTGAAACCCAGGCAACTCGGTTGTATTTGAGTTTATGTTTCATACTCACTGATGGGTCTGGACTGCTTTAATGCAGCTGCCTCAATGGGGGAATAAATCCTCAATCAAAAGTATAAGATCTTTTAGTATCAGCAGTTTGAGATACGTGCAACTTAAAGGGAACATGGATTTAAACTTTATGGAGTAGAGTTTCTGCTAGATTGCGCTGACTTTTTCAGCGCAATTCGTCCGGTTCAACACAAAAGATCGAGGAAATTTCGATGTACACTGGGCGTAAATTATGTTCAGCGTAACTCGAGTTTCCACGATCTTTTGCGCTGCTTCAAAAAATCATTGTGCTGAAGCCAGCCCCACCCACAAAACTGGCCACGCCCCCCCCAGATCGAAATGACGAGAAGGGTGAGTTTCCGTCGATTGCACCTGCCTGCAGCCATTCGAGGAGGGTCTTCAAATTAAGCTCATGTTCTTGGTTGCAAAGGCACTAGTAAGCCTAGTAAATATTAATTTACTAAGAAACTGACTAGTGTACTCTAATGAAAGTAGTAAACGGTTCAGTATAGCTTTTTTTAAGTCATTTTCAGTGATTTAAAATCAGGTTACTCACAGATGGACTAGACACTATTTTTAAAAATGCTTATTGTTTGTGATAAACCCATTTTCAGCTGCATTTATAAAATTGCACCAGGTTACCACTCTTAAATACATCAATGAAGCATTTTTATTGCAAAAAATAATAAACAATTACGCTCTGTTAAGCTGCCAGATTGCGCTGATTCAAATAGGATTTTATGTTTGTGATTGTATTAATGCATTTGAGTGGAAACTCGGAACGAAACGCAGCCAGCACAATTTTCAGGCGCAATTTGCACCCACTTGCCGATTGTGGCCAAAGTGGAAGCTCTACCCCTGTACGTTTAAGCAAGGAAGTTGTACTAAACCTTTATAAATCGTTGGTTATCATTGTGTTCAATTTTGGGAACCACATTTTAGGAAGGATGTCAAGGCCTTGGAATGATGGGAAAGTGGGTTTGGTTGTGGCTGTCTTATTCCTCTCATTCACATTTAAAGGTCTTGGTGACTCTTCTATACCCATGACTTGCTGCCAGCTCTTTCCAATAGCTCCGTTCCTGTTGCCCTTATTTCTACATTTGTCCTGTGGCTTATTCATTTCTTATTTAAATCACCCCTGATCCTCGGTCTTTCTCTCTCAACCGCTCTTGCTGTCAGTATTATACTTTCTCAAATAGAATGTAGTTCAAATACTCCATAATAGGGGGATTTCAAAGGCACTGCCAACTATGGATGGAACAGCCACTAATTGTAGACCTGGTGCTGGTGTGAGAGTCAATTAATTAACATTGTTATAAGACTTGTAACAAATAGATCTGCCAGTATCACCCAAAGTGACAGCATTTGAAAAAATATTATGATTAAAAATTAACAAGATGGGCACAGTGGGAATTCTTCTCTGGCCTAAAAGCATCAGCAGTAGAGTTGTGCAATGTTGTTCATGCAAAGCTAAGGACTAGATTCTGACAAGTTTCTTTTTTTTTGAGGAGTTGAAATATCCATAACTTGAGCCCATAATCTAAACCGACACTTGAGTGCAGTACTGGAAAATCATCTCATTGCTATTTGTGGGACCCGCTGCTGTGGACAACTTGTGTTTTACCCACATAGTAACTGTAAATGGCCGATGTAATTCAGTCTATGTGAAGTGCTTTGGGACTTTTCTAAGAGGTATGGTAAGGCACTATAGAAATGCAAGATTCTTTCTTTCATCAAGTGGATTGTGCTAAATTGTATGACGTGATATATTTGGACTCGCAGAAACACTTTGACAAAGTTGCTCACTAAAGATGCTGAATAATTTCAAAGTAGTGGGAATTCAAGATAAAACCGGGAAATGGTTAAGAAACTGGGAGGAAAAAAACGTAAATACTTATTAGAGGAATAGTGTTGGAGTGAGGGGGGATGGGTGGGGAGTACAGAACAGAATATCTCAGGGAATGGAGTTCCAGAGAAGTGGAGGCAAAAACCTCAGTGTGTCTTTTTTTACATTTTAAACCTCATATGCCCTTATCTTTTTATATAGATAATATTATTGATATTAATCGATCATTGTTATTTACTATCAAAAGGTATTCTTTGATTATGAATTCATCCCTTGTCCATCCCCACACTAAACTGGGTATGAAGACCTGTCCGGAGCAGTGAGCAAAAGAACCAGATGGGAGTTGAGGAGAATTTTTTTTACGCAGTGAGATGTTATGATCTGGAATGCACTGTCTGAAAGGGTGGTGGAAGCAGATTCAATAGTAATTTTCAAAAGGGAACTGGATATATAATTGAAAAAGAAAAAAGTTGTAGGGCTATGGGGAAAGAGTGGGGGAGTGGGACTAATTTGATAGATCTTTCCAAGAGCCAGCAAAGGCACAGTGGGCCGAGTGGCCTCCATCTGTGCTGTATGATTCTATGTTGGTCTCAAGGCTTCATAGACACAGACAAAAGCTTCGACACCCCTGAGTTATAGCACGCCTCAATTCAGTGACAGGAAATGTACTTGCAGCAGAAGTGAGGCACATGTCAGCCTCCCCACCCCTATCTCTGCTATTGTGCAGTGCTCCATCTAGTGTTAAAATTAGTAACTCACCAGCCCTCAAGCAAAGTTACAATGAACAAAAACTGTCACTTTCCATCTGAGAGCTGAAAATGTACATTCCTGCCAGTGTACTGCTGCTCTGTGTCTGTCTGTTTCTTCACCGACTGGTTGTACTTTATTTACATATATGAATGGAACATTATTCAGAAGTTTAACAACTCCTGTTAATTATCCAGTTAATTCTAGAAATATCACTTCAGACATTTAAGATCCTTGTTATTTTAATCTGAATGATGCATGTATAAAATCACCTGATGTTACAAGATGATGCAGAAGGTTTATTTAACTCAGTAAGAACTATTATACCAACCTTACATCAAAATAAAATGGCCCTGTATATGTTGCTAGTTTCATCAGATTGTATCTTAAATTTACAAACATTCATTTTTGCAGATAATGTGACTGAAAATACAGTAATTAAGTTTCTACAATGGCAGAGTGCATAAATGCACCATTCAGCACGTCATTAATCCATAGACACCAGGAAGGTGGTTGGTTCAGTTCTCAATTTGTGCTGAGTTAGTTAAGCCAGTATGGTGTCAGTACTCTGGGGGGAGGAGGGGAATCAGCCAGGATTCTGGCACCTGGTCACCGCTCTATCGATTTCAGCAGAGAAGATGGGGCTCGGGTGTGATGCCAATTACAGTCAATTAGCCTGCCAACATTCACATACAAAGGATGACCACCTGGGTGAGATTCTAGAGGGCTGCTGACATCCTGGAACTGTATCTCAGGATGAGTCAGCACCATCAGGAGAGAAAAAAATTGAAGAGAAAAACATGATACGCCCCAATGGTTCCTAAAATGGGGGAAGCTTTTCACTGTTCGTTCTTCAAAGTGAAACCATAAACGGGTTCCTTATGTTTTTACAATTTCACTAAAGCAAACAGCAGAGATCTTTCTCAAGTGTGTCAAAACTACAGGAATCACCAAAGCCATCAGGATGAATTGTGTTATAACTTGACTTCAAAATGTACTGAATCCCTTTCACGAGCTCTGTGATCTGGCTTTGGGTTAGCTACACACTGCAAAACAAATACATACTTCTTGAAATGCTTGGCAACAACTTGGGACCTGAGTTCACAGTTGAATCGTGGAGGCTGTGCAGTTATAAATCCTCATCCTGGAGTGACACCTTCAAGAAACCTAGACTGGCTTGATAGTTATAGGTATCTAGTATAAAATAGATTAAGCAAACTTGACTTATCTTGTAAACTGAAAAATGAATCGTTTCATTTAAGGGATAAGTCCATTATACCAATAATAATGAAAAAAGCTACAAGTCATTTCGTATTACTATTAGTTATTGTTCCCCTCCAGCTCCATGCAATCACTAGAATCTTGAAATGATGGGAAAGTGGGTTTGGTTGTGGCTGTCTTATTCCTCTCATTCACATTTAAAGATCTTGGTGACTCTTCTATACCCATGACTTGCTGCCAGCTCTTTCCAATAGCTCCGTTCCTGTTGCCCTTATTTCTACATTTGTCCTGTGGCTTATTCATTTCTTATTTAAATCACCCCTGATCCTCGGTCTTTCCAATCTGACCTCTCTCTCAACCGCTCTTGCTGTCAGTATTATACTTCTCAAATGGAATGTAGTTCATATACTCCATAATAGGAGGATTTCAAAGGCACTGCCAAGTATGGATGGAAGAGCCACTATTTGTAGACCTGATGCTGGTGTGAGAGTCAATTAATTAACATTATTATAAGACTTGTAACAAATAGATCTGCCAGAATCACCCAAAGTGACAGCATTTGAAAAAATATTATGATTAAAAATTAACAAGATGGGCACAGTGGGAATTCCTCTCTGGCCTAAAAGCATCAGCAGTAGAGTTGTGCAATGTTGTTCATGCAAAGCTAAGGACTAGATTCTGACAAGTTTCTTTTTTTTGAGGAGTTGAAATATCCATAACTTGAGCCCATAATCTAAACCGACACTTGAGTGCAGTACTGGAAAATCATCTCATTGCTATTTGTGGGACCCGCTGCTGTGGACAACTTGTTGTGTTTTACCCACATAATAACTGTAAATGGCCGATGTAATTCAGTCTATGTGAAGTGTTTTGGGACTTTTCTGGTAAGGCACTATAGAAATGCAAGATTCTTTCTTCCATCAAGTGGATTGTGCTAAATTGTATGACGTGATATATTTGGACTCGCAGAAACACTTTGACAAAGTTGCTCACTAAAGATGCTGAATAATTTCAAAGTAGTGGGAATTCAAGATTAAACCCGGAAATGGTTAAGAAATTGGGAGGAAAAATACAGTAAATACTTATTAGAGGAATAGTGTTGGAGTGAGGGGATGGAGGGTGGGGAGTACAGAGCAGAGTATCTCAGGGAATGGAGTTCCAGAGAACTGGAGGCAAAAACTTCAGTAATTCCAGATCAGTTTGGATGGTATGATGGGGAACTACAGGCTTTTCCTTTTTGCTTGGATGAGCTACGACGGGACGAATAGCCTCCCTCAGCTGCATTCATCTTGTGATCTTGCTGCGAAAGATCTGCTGTTACTTTATCAGAATCAATCCTGTTCATTAATAATGTCCATTGATGCTATAATCTCATTCTGGTACTTTTTTTTTACATTTCAAACCTCACATGCCCATATCTTTTTGTGTCTTCTGCTGTTTGTGTAATGATACAGTGTGTGGGCCAGGAATGCTGCACTGGGACCGGCACTCATCAGGTGCTGGCCACGTCAGCCCCCAGACGAGCTGACCTCCCGTCACAATGTGAGGCCAGCTCATTTAAAGATTATTTGGCCATTTCCAGTGTGTAGTGCATGACGCGCCAGGAGCATGTGGGATCTGCTGACTGCCCGATCATTGCTACCGTTTTATTCCGCTTGCAGCAGGATTTAAGTCCCCTTGCACCATTTAGCCAGTGACGGTCAAAAAACAAAACATGGGGGCAATAAATAAGAGCGACCCTATATCCAGAAGATGGCCACCTTGGATCAAAATTTATCTTCTGCCCCACCAGATTCCCCTGAAGCACTCTTTCCAAGTTCCCCATTCACATTATGGAACAAATCCTTAATTGAACTATTTCCTGGAGCATTAATATGCAGTTTGTATGGATTCCCGGAAAGTCACTTGCTGGCCAGCCACATTGTGGGTGCTGCGTATCTTGGGCATGTTGCTGGTATTACATCATGTCCAACATCATGTTACCAGCCTTACGGAATTCCCTCACTTCAGTCAATGCAATTATTTCATATCAGTTTTCATGTGCAATTTATACAAACATCCATGACAATCAATATCGAGCAATGTATAAATTCTGCAGTCGATTTAAGGCAGACCACCCAGCCAAGATGGTGCTTGCTAGATGCTGAACTGCTGCATTTTTGGTTGTTTTAAACTTTAATAAATGATTTTTCATTCAATCTTGAATTACAAAGAAGGATAAAACAAGTTCAAAATAGGAACATTATGATTAGGACTCCAGATTAGATTGTCTCTGTAGGTCCCAGGCAAATCATCCTGGATTTATTCCCATTAAATTTATTAGCTATAAACTGCCTTTCAAAAATTAGTGTTGGTTAATAATTATTGTCTTTGTACTTGTTAAGTGTATTTGAATTGGTTCCTTCATATTAGACGCCAATGCTTTGCTGACAATGGATGGTAAATGAAGAGGCGTATAATTCCCATGTCCATGCTTCGGATCTTGTTAAACAAATTGCAAGAGTAGTTTTTTTTCATATTTTCTGGTATTGCTCCCGTCTTTATTAAACCTGCAAAAAATTCAGCTACAGCTTCCTAAACTTATATGTTCAGTTCCTCAAGGACTGTTGGATGCATTCCAACTGTTCCTAATGTCTTATGAATATTTAAATTCTCCAATCTTTTTAACAACATGTCATTACTAATCTCCGCTTTCTCCATGAACTCTGAGGCACCTGCTGCTCCTTCAACTACCTGAAACAGCGAACCAGCATTTTCTTTCTTTCTTCCAATTTTCTCATCTCTCCAGATGACACCTACTCTTAAGAGGAGCGTGGCTGCTAGTGCTTTTGTATCACACCCAAGTCGCCACTTTTCATGTCAGCCTAGACAGTCAGGTGGCTTTTTCCCACAGCTAGCTTTCCAGCAGCGGGAACAGTGCACAGCGGGCTATGTGCCCAGCTGTGCTCCTGATGGCCGAAACTTCCTTGATTGGCATATTTAGAGATTCACTAAGAGCTCCCAGCTGAAATCCGACTACCACTGGGAACTTGATCATTGGTTGAGGGGGCAGGGGGGGGGGGGGGATGGAATTCTGGCACTCCGCCAGCAGCTATTTCAAAAGAAAATGTCACGTATATGGCCAAATGTGGCAAAGGAAATCTGGATAGCAAAAAGAAGTGGCTACCAACAAAAAATGGAGTCTCCGGGCAAGTGATGAAGCAGCATAGCGCCTGAACTCCTCAACTGATTCTTGGTGAAGTGGAGATGTTGCTGCAGGAGCAATGCCTAGAGGCTTGCTCTGTTTGCCATTCTAGGGCACCCTTCCCAGAGAAGAGTAATGCAGCATTTCTGGCAGAAAGTGGCAGAAGGGTCAAAGCTACATGCAGTTCCTGCAGGAGCTGGGAACAGATGTGGAAGAAGATGTCAGAGCTTAAGGAAGCCTGCATCGGGGGGAGGGGGGGGGCGGAGAGCTGGGGGAGTTGATTATCATTGCTCCAGGCTTCAGGCGCCTGCAGCTATGGAACATGGCTGGTTGTCTTTGGGGCAGTTGCAAAGGTGAATGAAATTTTTTAATTGGCACTCTGGCTGAGTCCAAATGATTGTCCTGTGATCAATTTGACTTGGTTTGTGAACCATTTAAAATTTAATCTGCCTTTCCCCCTATAACACTGAAACACACTGCATTCCTCACATCCAGGTTCATTATCACATCAATGATGGAAAATACATCATTTGACGCTTTCCTATCATTGACTATAACTTGAATACGCCTGTCCATATTTGGGTGCGTAATGGGTGAGAAATCCCAGAAGTGATGGTAAGTCGCAGGGAACCAGTGGAAGACAGCAAGCCAGCATCTCACTTATGTCTTGCATCTAGAAAATAAATGGGATGGGATGGGATTGACACACATCATGCACTTTCATCAAGTGGAAGCTCTAGTTCAGAAACCTTAAACTCGCATACAACAAATAGGGAAAAAAATTGGTTGCACTACATTTCAACTTTGCCCAGATGTTTCTTAATGATGGTCCAGAATAAGAGAGCAGCACAGGAAAGGATGGACATCCATGGTTGCTAAAATATGTTAAGCTGCCTTTGATATATCGGAAAAGGCTGAACAGGCTGGGGCTTTTTTCTCAAGAGAAGAGAAGGTTGACTTGATAGAGGCTTTTAAGATTATGGAAGGGTTTGATAGGGTAGATGTGGAGAAGATGTTTCCACTTGCGGGGGAGGCCAGAACTAGGGGCCATAATTATAAGATAGTCAATAATAGGGAATTCAGGAGAAACATCTTTACCCAGAGAGAGATTAGAATGTGGAACTTGCTACCATAAGGAGTAGTTGAGGCAAGTAGCATAAATGCATTTAAGGGGAAGCTAGATAAATACATAAGGGAGAAAGGAATAAAAGGATATGCTGATAGGGTGAGATGAGGTAGGGAGGAAGAAGCTCCTGTGGAGCATAAACACCGGCACAGACCTGTTGGGCTGAATGGAATGTTTCTGTGCTGTATATTCAATGTAATTCAATGTAATATTCAATAGAGGACAATGTTGATGACAGAGACTTGGCCATTTGATTGTGTAAATATGGACAGGGTGGTTAGTTGAAGACGTGACTTAAACAACTAGCTGAAGGTCACTTGGATGAGCAGGTGATGTATTAGTCTTCCTGGCTGCACCTGTGTCTCTACAGCATCTTCCTCTTGATCAAAGTCTGTATCCTGCTCTCATCTTGGTTTTGGGCCATCTTCCTAATGCATCTCCTTGGTTAAGGCATCTTTGTATATGAAGGTTGTGGTGTATTCAGCTGACGATAAGATCATGCAGACACTGTCAGCACTGCACTGTAATATCCAGGCATCTGAAGTACTGTTTCAGGATACCAATGGGGTGATCTATCCAGGCATCTGAAGTACTGTTTCAGGATACCAATGGGGTGTTCTATAATGATCTTGCTGGCTGCATGGAACTTTTATCTGCCCTCTGCTTCTGTCCATGGCTGCCACAATAGTGTCATTCAGAAGGGCTGAAAAGCGTAACTTTGGTCTCCATGAAGCTCCCCTTCCAATCTGCCTTCACCTTCAACGGAGTCTGACATAGATAATTGGTACTAACTGAAAGCATTGTGACAGCTGCCTGAGAAGCAGACATTACCTTGCATGGCATAGTATTTCTAACCACTGACCAGCTGTATATTGCTCTTATGTTTGCATGGGCCTGGTATTGTGTCTGGTGGCTACATGGATGCCATCAGTGAGGAATTTTGGGGAATCAAACAGTTCAATGAAATATTTACCATTATGCCTTTGATAGTCAATAGGAAAGGAGCGATATGTGCTGGAACTGCTGAACAATAAATCAGCCTCTCTTTTGATACATCTGTGGACAGCAAATTGGCCTAGATTGTAAACCAACCCTATGTTAGACTGGAAGGAGATGGAGGTAAAGCAGTTGATGACACCAATGATCTTGATTAGCACTGGCAGTACCAACTGTATGTGCAGGCATCCGTGTAGCAGATTGGACAGCTCTGCAACTGCCTCCATGCCGACCCAGAGTTTACGGAAGCAGTTGATCCCAGTTGTTGCCAAATGTACCAGTTCTTGATAGTAAGGCCGGTGGCATAATGACAGATAAGGGTAGGCTGGCACTGGTGTCAGCTGATCTACCTGGTATATCTCCTTTCACCTTGCACCACCAAATACTGCAACTGGGGTGCGTTAAATGAATCCAATGACCAATTTTAAGCTAATTTGCCAAAAATCACTGGACTCTCTAGCCTACAGTATGGTGTGCTGTTGCTCCCTGAGCTGGGGTGTTCAAGAAGCAACTTTACAGATCGTCTCTTCTTTAAGGATCTTCCTGTTCTGCTGAATTCTCACAAATCCTTTTTTTACAGTTGGCTTCTTGGTGTTTTTGGATACAATGATACAGCTGCTCTTCTAGCAACATAAACATTTCCTGCATCTTCTGTGAACCCTCTGTCCTAAGAGCTTATTTCTGTATACAGCTTGTGAATTAACGACGGTCGAGACTTTTGCCAAAAGACTGGGTAATCCTTTGTTTTACATAAAGGACCCGAAGTGCACGCGAGTACAAAGGAACCCTCACAACATTCAAGAAGCATTTGGATGAGCACTTGAAATGCCATAGCATACAAGGCTACGGACCAAATACTGGAATATGGGATTAGATTAGACAGGGCTTGATGGCCGGCGCGGACACGATGGGCCAAAGGGCCTCTATCCATGCTGTATAACTCTATGACTCTAAAACGCTGGCATTAAGATGAACAGAAATTTGCATGAAGGAAGGTTCAAGTGGAGACCAGGTGACATTGAAAAGCATAAGTTTCCTGGTCACCACATGCGCTATTTGAGTTGGCGGGAACATTGCTGCTGGTCAGAAATTCTACCCCATCAAGTATTTGCAGGCTATCGACAGCAACTGTGCTCAGTTCTGGTCTCCAGATTACAAAAAGGAATAAGAGGCACTGGTGAGAGTGCAAAAAAGATTTACAGTGATGATACCAAAGCTGAGAGCTTATAACTATCAGGAAAGACTGTACAGGTTGGGTCTCTTTTTTTCTAGAAATGAGAAGGCTGAGGGGTGACCTGATAGAGATCTTTAAAATTATGAAGGGGTTTGAAAGGGTAAACATAGATAAAATGTTTCCACTTGTGGGAGAGTGTAAAACTAGAGGCCATAGATATAAGATAGTCACTAATAAATCCAATAAGGGATTCAGGAGAAACTTCTTTACTCAGAGAGTGCATAGAATGTGGAACTTGCTACCACATGGAGTAGTTGAATAGCCTACATGCATTTAAGGGGAAGCTAGATAAACACATGAGAGAGAAAGGAATAGAAGGATATGTTGATAGAGTTAGATGAAGTAATGTGGAGCTTAGACTTGTTGGGCCGAATGGCCTGTTCATGTGCTGTAAATACTATATAATTCTATGTAATACTATGTAAAGTGTATTATAGACGAACCTGTTTCTTAAACACTGACAGCCACCACCAATTGTGCATGTACAGTTGTTTGAAAGACACAACTTTGCTTTTGGGCTGCTGGACCCTACCCTGATGGCTGGGAATGTTCCATACAGATAGTGAGCAGGAATCATCATCCCTGGGCCATACACATAAGCTCACCACTTGGTGCATCTCTGGCCAGAAAAGCAGTCCGATGCACCTGTAGACACTGTTCACATTATTGTTCTGGTGCTGTTGTCACCAGCGGTCACTGGGAAAAATTCTGTCTTTGGATGAGTTTTAAGGCACTTTTGCTTTGCTTTTTTTTTGTATTCCTGTCAAGAGTAAACGGGTGGCCCATTCTTGCCCTTTTAAATGCAGTGGGTGCCAGTTTCCATCAGCCTATTGTGCTCTGATAGAAAATATGGACAGCCGGTTGTTAGTCCAAATGTGCAAAGCCAGTTCCACATGTTTAGCTTTCTGAAACAAGGAGGCCTTTATACAATAGCAGATTTGTAGGTCCACACGTCTACAACGCCAGAGGCTCCCTGTAAGTCACGTTGTTAAAGTTGGAAGTGCATCTGATGGCTGGATAATCGTGCGTCTGCTGTCAACAACACTCCTTTAATGTAAGAGTGTCTTCATTGGCTTTGGAGGGAGTGGCCTGGCTTCCTTTACCTTGCAGCGCTGCCAGCATCACAGTACGGTAAATGCAACGTCAGATACTCCCCTTTCTGTTTTCTCTCTAAGTATTTGATTAGTTCTTCTCCCCCTCTCTATATCCTTTTTTATATTATATTCTGCTTTTCTAAATATCAATGTCATTCTTCGTTATATATAAGTAAGTCACAATATGATGCAGGTTCTGATGAAGGGGCACACCCCAAATATTAAGTGACTTTCTCTTACAGATGTTGATCAATCTGTTGAGTATTTCCATCATTCATGATTTTTTTTCTTTTTGTCTTATCTTTATTAATAATGTTACACATCACAGTACATTAGCATCATGAGATTCCTTCTAGTAATTTAATAACAATGTATTGTATCAAAAGATAAATAAACCATGAGTACTACTTCAAGCTAAACTGTGAAGGTAGGACAAGGGGATCACAGGTTCAAACTGGCCAATTTAGTACTGATATCACGAAAGAGTGATCAACACATGGAATGGACTTCCAAGCAGGATAGCCAATGGAAATAGTGTGGGAGCACTCAAGGAACAGTTGGAAGTTGTGAGGGGGGGGGTCGGGGAACAATTGTTTTTTCAGATGAATGAGCTAAGCTGGGCTTAATATAGGCTTCTTAGTCTGAAAATCTTTTATATGACCATGTGTTTTTTTCCTTTATTTTCACAGTGGTAACTGAATCCTTCAACTCCAAAAGCTTGGCTCTGCAGGCTCAGAAAAAGATCCTCAGCAAAATGGCCACCAAGGCGGTGGCCAATATGCTCATTGACGATACAAGTAGTGACATCCTGGATGAGCTGTACAAAGTGACCAGGGAGTACACAAACGACAAGAAAGAAGCCCACAAAGTCTTGAAGGATTTGATCAAGATTGCTTTAAAAATTGGGATTCTCTACAGAAATAACCAGTTTAACCAGGACGAAGTGGAGATTGTGGATAAGTTCAAGAAGAAATTAAACCAGGCAGCCATGACAGCTGTCAGTTTCTATGAGGTTGAGTTTACGTTTGACAGAAATGTTCTGGCGGAACTGTTGAACGAATGTAAGGATTTGCTGCACGGACTGATTGGGCGTCACCTCACCCCCAAATCCCATGGACGCATCGATCACGTTTTCAGACTCTTTGCGGACGTGGAGTTTCTGTCCGATTTGTATCATCCCGACGGAGTTTACAAAGAGTATCTGCAGAAAATCTGCGATGGTGTCAACAAACTGCTGGATGAAGGAATCATCTGAAACTTTTCTGCCCCAAAAAACAGGATAACATTTGACTTCCTGCTGGTCCTCACAGAACATCCATTCCATCATTGAAGGGTTTGATGGTCTATTTCCATTGTTTGTATCTGGTGCCACAGAGAATCCTTTGTCTGAATGTTATACTGTAAGTGTATGCATTTAAAAACAAACCAGCTTGTGACTCAATTTTGTTGCTTTGGAAGAAGAGTAAATTATCTGCTGTGACATTGTATGTTGAAGAGCTTTTTGTAAAATCTTAAATTACATTTTCACTCGCACGTGATGGGAATGTACATTTTAAATACTGCTGCTTTCAGAACCTAAAGTATATTCCAGCACCTTAATCCAAATAATGATATGCTATTAAAATTATAGTTGGAAAATTTATTATAGAAATTCAGAAAATTATGCTAAACAACCCACAAAATATTGCTCTAACAATTCTGACAATGTAAGAATAATTTAGGCCAAAAAATGTCATTAGTTGTTTAACAGAATCGAAGAATCTTACAGCACAGAAAGGACATTCAACCCATTGTGCCTGTACCAGCTCTCTGAAAGAGCTATCCACTTAGTCCCATTTCCCCTGTCCATTCTTAAAATTTTCCTTTTCAAATATTATCCAGTTGCTTTTTAAAGCTATTATGGTTTGCGCTCCCATCAGTTCCTGGTAACAACCCTCCCTTAAAAAACGAATCTCCTAATCTCGCCAAACAATGAACAAGTTGAGAGAGAAACATGCACACTATTTTCTAATACACAAGCAGAGGTTCAAAGCCCAGAGTAACAGCAATACTAGCACTCATCAGAAACGTGAAGTAGTAACTTCATAAGAGTAATCATTCGTCCAGTAACCAGGAGCAACACCATTTTCTGCTTTAACTACTCAATTTTTAAAAATTTGAATAACACAAAAAAATCTCTAGACCCGCCTACCCAGCGAAGTACTGCACTGTCGGAGATGCCATCTTTTGGATGAGACGTTAAATCGAGGCCCAGTCTGCCCTCTCAGATGAATGTAAAAGATCCCATGGCACTGTTCGAAGAAGAGCAGGGGAGGTTCTCCCCGGTGTCCTTGCCAATCCCTCAACCAACACCCAAAAATAGATTATCGGGTCATTATCACATTGTTGTTTGTGAGAGCTTGCTATGTGCAAATTGGCTGCCTTGTTTCCTACATTACAACAGTGATTACACTTCAAAAAGTACTTAATTGGTTGTAAAGCGGTTGCGAAAAGCACGATAGAAATGCAAGTCTTTTATTCTCTTTCAAGGAAAGCCGCTTTTCCACAATAAAAGTGCAGCTGATAGAGGGAGTCTTAGTCTGCCTGAGTCGGGTGGAGCTAACGGAGGAAGCCCTGGTCTGCTTCAGTCGGGTGCAGCTAACAGAGGGAGCCCTGGTCTGTCTGGGGGTGATTTTAAACCCCAAGAATGGGTGGGGTGGGTGCGGGTGGGAGTCGAAAATAGGTTTTTTTGGGTCGCAACCGCAAAATTTTCGGACTTTGCATTCCCAGTGGGAAGCCTGTACTTTTACGCGCTGATGTTAAACCCAGAAATAAAGCCGGGTTGCGGTCGCGACCCAAAAAACAATTATTTTCAACTCCCACCCGCCCACAACCCACCCATTCTTGGGGTTTAAGATCACCCCCTGAGTCAGCTGCACTCCATAGTGGAAACAAGCCTGGCTTCCATTTTCCCACAGCATCTTAGACACACAAAAATGTAGGTCCGGGATTCTGCTATCAGAATAATGAGCAAGGTTTAGTAATTCAAACACAGGCGGCTGGTCTTGTGTGTTTGCTCTCTGTTGGGGCTCTGTGGAAAAGGGAAGCAAATCTAGGGAGACCAGCTCTTCAGTCCAAAGGTAAAAGTCAAAAAGCAGTGCACAGATATCACTCCCCTGAAACTGGATAAAGTTTTGGCACAGAATATAAAACACCTTAAAATAACAACAGTGTGATGTCAGACAAGAAATAAACAACAGGCGTACTCACATAAAATGATCACATTCTGATGACAGCATTACAATTGAAGTAGTAGTTTCAAAAGGGGGGGGTTATTTTATCAAGTAACCAGGAGCAAGATCACTTTCCTGCTTTAATTATTCAAGGTTTTTCTTTTGATAGAAGCCCTTGAAGATTTCGGTGAAATGCCAGCAAGTTTCTGGATAGTTCAAAAATAAAAACAGTATTAACAAGCTGTGAAAGAGTCTCTTTAAATGAGGGCCTATAATCCTGTAAAGTAATATGATCTGCAACTTTATCTAATTTTTCAAGTAATGAAAATGTAAACCCAATTTTAAAGACTATCAGGCTTCACATGTTTAGTCTTTTGTTCTCAGCCCTGTGTTTGGATTATTCTTAAATGCTTTTGCACATACCCAATGAGTCTGTTTCCTAGGTTACTGAAATCTCTGCTGAAACACGTACAGCAAAGGACAACAAGGTGCAGTGGGTCTGTAGGTTTAGTTATTAGGTTCATACATGGGTATCCACATTTATGAGGAAGTATTGAATCTATATAATTATTATATTTTTTTTAAGTCTTGCTTTACAACTAACATAACTAATAATCCATTGAAACACTGAAGTCAATGGTACAGCCTGGGGGCTACTTATAACTCAGCTCCCATCAATGTGACCTTCACCAGATGTGCTGCTCCACGTGTCTGTGGGCCACCAGTTCTACGACATTGCTCGAGTCAGGATTTAAGGCATGAAAATGAAATCTTGGGATGGCGATCATCGCCAAATGTTTCGCAAGTAAGCCGAGTAAAGTACAGCTAGTAAGGTTCAGGGCAAAAAAATGGATCTCAAACTCAACCAGAGATGGGCATGTTAGTTACCTATGTGTACCCACATCCATAACACAGAGCTGGCAACAATGGCCAAATGCTGGTGTGGGATTTTCAGTCACAAGATGCATACGTAAAGCATCCACTCACACCAAGAACATAAACATGGCTATAAGTGGCAAACTGCATCTGTCACAGGGCCGGCCAAGTGACATTAATATATTCTTCTCTAATGAGCCAAGTGATCTGGTAAATCCCAGTTAAGGTACACAGCTTTGATATCAGCGTCAATCCTTATATATGGCTTTTTACAAATGAAACATAATCTTTTTCTGTTAAATGAAACACTTACATAGATTGGTTTACCAGCGACCTCACACACAATTTTGTTCACTGACAATCTAATATAAACTTGAAGCAGGAAAAATGTTTTGTTTTTATTGCAGACAGGGAACAAGACGGTGCAGTGTGTTAGACACTGGCTTTTTGCCTTTAGGTTCCCAGTTCAAATCCACTGCAGGCTGATGCAATGAAAGTCTCCTTTGTCTGTTAACTGTGAGGGTCCTATGTGAAATGAATATGAGCATTCTCAATCCAGCCCCTAGTGGGTACAGACCCACAGCACAGAATGGCTGCAATTGACAATCGTCACTCAGAGACCACAGGGTGGCTGGTGTGGAAAATGGAAGAAATGTCATATTGATGTAGGGGGAAGTGCTGATTCACGGCCTGGTAGAGGAAACTCTACTCTGCATTTTCGTGTGCTGTACTTCAACCAGGAATGCTTGATTCTAAAATTCGGTGATGGAAATAGGAAAGCAAATTTCCCAGCACTAACATCCCTCAATTTGCTATTTGCTTACAATCTGTGATGAAAGCATCACATCACAGCTGCAATATATTTAATTAATTAGCCAATAAACTTCAAATTTCATGACAGATGTGTCCCATTAACTGCAGCAAATCCCATAAAGGTTTATGGAGCCAAGACGCGTAAATGGAATTAGGATACAAATCAGCCATGGTCTCACTGAATGCAGAACAGGCTCGAGGGGCTGAATGGCCCACTCCTGTTCCTATGTTCCTAAATCCAGCTCTTCTCTCCAAAATGAAATCAAGTAAAAGTTACATTTATTAAGAAAGTAAGCCATTTTTTGTTATAAATACATCCATAACTCAAGCCCCAAATCAACCCTGCCTTAAGCTGATCGATGTAATATGCTGTAAGAATTCTTATTACATCCAAATATACCAAACATCTGTAAACTGGCCGCACAATTTAGCAGTGATTCAGTTAGTAATTCGAACAACTTTTAAAAACATGAGACTTATTCATCACTTCTAATACGTGCATTTGCTGGGGACCAATCCTTTTTTCATGTGTGGGAAATGGATTGAATACTTTTAGATTATTTTGTTATTGATGTTTTAGATTTGTTCTTGTCAAGATGAGGAATGACAGTGTTGGGTGATGCAACTTTCTTCTACTGCAGATCTAGTGACAGAATTCAACATTCATAAGACAGGTAAAAGATACAACACTAACAAATCCAACCTCAAAGATCTTGACCAGTATCAATGTGCCTTTTACACCTCATAAATTGCCTATTTATATTAACCGCCACATTAGTGTCCGCTAAACTCAAGGATGTGTGTATGCTGTTGACTCATGCACCGGGAATTGGATTGGGTATTCACTAAACAGATAGTAAACTATCACAAAAAGAGTTTGATCTTGCCTGCCTGAACCCTGTTCAAACCAAGGTTCCAGAGGTGAAGGATTATAATTTTTCCCACTATGTACTTATTTCCTAGTAATCAGCTGTGGATTACCATTTGATAAATTTGCAATGATTGACGTCACGATCTTTAATCTTTCCATCTGCACAATGTCACACACTAGCCACATGGTGTGTGATATCCGCTGCTGGCAGAAAGAAGTGAAAGCATTAGTCACTGTAACTGTTCTTTATCAAAAAGCTGTTTGAGCAACCCAGGCGAAGGGCCCAAGGTGCAGGACAGCATCACAGTTAAAAAGTGTAGGAGAGAAGACAAGGAAGATCAAGAAGTAGTGGTGAGGTGATGTCAAGCTTGGGTTTTAAAAATCTGCAGTGTAGGAGGAAGCCTTTCTCTAGAAAAGAGAAGCCTGAGGGGTGACCTGCTAGAGATCTTTTAAGATAATGAAAGATACGGTATATGTAGAGTAAATGTTTCCACTTGTGGGGAAGTCCAAAACCAGAGGTCATCAATATAAGATAGTCACTAATAAAACCAATAGGGAATTCAGGTGAAACTTCTTTACCCAAAGAGTGGTAAGAATGTGGAATGCACTACGACAAGGGGTAGTTGAGCAAATAGCATTGATGCATTTAAGGGGAAACTAGCTAAGCACACAATGGAGAAAGGAATAGATGGGTATGCTAGGGATAGATGATGGAGGGCGGGAGGAGGCTCGTGTGGAGCTTAAAAGCCGGCATAGACCTGTTGGCTGAATGGCCTGTTTCTGTACTGTAGGCTCAACGTAGGAAAAGACTGAAGGGAAAAAAAGATGGTGACATAGGAAATAATTACAAGGCAATAAACCAACACAGGATTCAGGTAATGGTCATATTGATAAACTCTTCATGGGTTTACTGACATTTAAAGCACCTGGCAAGACTAATGCCTTGTAATCACTCTCTGGTATCCATTATTCCCTATAAGCTGGGTGCATTATTTTCTATTCATCAACTGCAAATCATTTCTGAGCAACTTGGGGTGATGACGCCACAGTCATCAATCCTTCAGTTTGGACACCACCACACACCAGTGACATGGAGGACATCAGTGTTCACATTGATAGACAGTGTTGCAAAAAAGGACCCAGAATTAAAACAAAAGGTAACCAGGAGTGATTTAAAAGCTGTAATCTTAACATGGGGCTCACATGATGATTTGGCTTATAGTTTATATTGAGAAAACCATCTACTAACCACTCCCAGGCATTCACTATTATCTCTATAAAAGGGTTATCATTAGTCATACATGATTGTCTAAAAATTGGAATTTAATATTGACAAAAAGTTCAATAAAAAAACATTCCTTCCAACTTGTTCCCCTCCTCTCCTGAATGAAGGAACTCACGATCTGTTATGGTTTAACAAATGCCGGCAGCTCTCCAATACCTGTCCCAAGTGGTGATTCTTCACACATCAGCTTGGACATTGAACGTCAATGGGCTATTTCATAAGATCATAAGAACATAAGAAATAGGAGCAAAATTAAGCCATATAGCCCCTCGAGCCTGCTCCACCATTCAATAAGATCATGGCTGATTTGCGACCTCAACTCCACTTTCCTGCCCGATCCCCATATCCCTTGATTCCCTTAGAATCCAAAAATCTATCGATCTCAGTTTTGAACATACTCAACGACTGAGCAGCCACAGCCCTGTGGGGTAGAGAATTCCAAAGATTCACCACCCTCTGAGTGAAGAAATTCCTCCTCATCTCAGTCCTAAATCATCCACCCCTTATCCTGAGACTATGCCCGAGTTCTAAACTTTCCAGCCAAGGGAAACAGCCTCTCCGCATCTACCCTGTCAAGCCCTCTAAGAATTTTATATGTTTCAATAAGAGATAGGAGCAGGAGTAGGCCATTCGGCCCCTCGAGCCTGCTCCGCCATTTAATGAGATCATGGCTGATCTGATTTTTACCTCAACTCCACTTTCCTGCCCTTTCCACATATCCTTTGACTCCCTTGCTGATCAAAAATTTGTCTAACTCAGCCTCGAATGTATTCAATGACTCAGCCTCCACAGCTTTTTTGGGTAAAGAATTCCAAAGATTCACGACCCTTTGGGAGAAGGAATTCCTTCTCATTTCTGCCTTAAACGGGCGACCCCTTATTCTGAGACTATGCCCCCTAGTTTTAGATTCCTCCATGAGGGGTAACATCCTCTCAGCATCTACCCTATCGAGTCCCCTCAGAATCCTGTATGTTTCAATAAGATCTCCTCTCATTCTTCTAAACTCCAATGAGTATAGACCCAACCTGTTCAATCTTTCCTCGTAAGACAACCCTTCCATACCCGGAATCAACCTAGTGAACCTTCTCTGAACTGCCTCCAATGCAAGTATATCCTTCCTTAAATAAGGGCACCAGAACTGTACGCAGTACTCCAGGTGTGGTCTCACCAGCACCTGTACAGTTGTAGCATGACTTCCCTGCTTTTATACTCCATCCCCCTAGAAATAAAGGCCAATATTCCGTTTGCCTTCCGGATTACCTGCTGCACCTGTATGTTAACTTTTTGTGTTTCATGTACGAGGACACCCAGATCCCTCTGCACCACAGCATTTTGTAGTATTTCTCCATTCAAATAATATTTTGCTTTTTTATTTCTCCTCCCAAAGTGGATGACTTCACATTTTCCCACATTATATTCCATCTGCCAAATTTTTGCCCATTCGCTTAACCTGTCAATATCCCTTTGCAGACACTTTATGTCCTCATCGCAACTTGCTTTTCCACCTATCTTTGTATCATCAGCAAATCTGGCCACAAGACACTCTGTTCCTTCATCTAAGTCATTGATATATATTGTAAATAGTTGAGGCCCCAGCACTGAGCCCTGCGGCACCCCACTAGTTACAGATTGCCATTTTGAAAATGACCCTTTTATCCCGACTCTTTGTTTTCTGTTAGTTAGCCAATCCTCTAAATTTCCCAGTATATTACCCCCAACACCATGAGCTCTTGTGTAGTAATCTTTTATGTGGCACCTTATCGAATGCCTTTTGGAAATCCAAATATACTGCATCCATTGGTTCCCCTTTATCCACCCTGCCCGTTACTTCCTCAAAGAACTCTAATAAATTTGTCAGACATGATTTGCCCTTCATAAAACCATGTTGACTCTCCTTGATTGTATTATGAGTCTCCAAATGTCCTGCTACTACTTCCTTAATAAGGGATTCTAGCATTTTCCCAATGACAGATGTTAGGCTAACTGGTCTATAGTTACCTGCTTTCTGTCTCACTCCCTTCTTGAATAGGGGTGTTACGTTTGCGGTTTTCCAATCCGCTGGGACCTTTCCAGAATCTAGTGAATTCTGGAAGATTACAACCAATGCATCCACTATCTCTGTAGCCACTTCCTTTAAGACCCTCGGATGCAAGCCATCAGGTTCAGGGGACCGGTCAGCCTTTAGACCCATTAGTTTACCTAGTACTTTTTCTCTGGTGATAGTGATTGTTTTTAGTTCCTCCCTCCCTTTGCCCCTTGATTTTCTACTATTATTGGTATACTATTAGTGTCTTCTACTGTGAAGACAGATACAAAATATCTGTTCAATTCCTCTGCCATTTCCTTGTTTTCCATTATTATTTCCCCAGTCTCATCCTCCAAGGGACCAATGTTTACTTTAGCTAGCCTCTTCCTTTTTGTATACTTGTAGAAGCTTTTACTGTCAGTTTTTATATTTCTTGCTAGTTTACTCTCATAATTTATTTTCTCCCTCTTTATTATTCTTTTAAGTCATCCTTTGCTGGTTTTTAAAGTTTTCCCAATCTTCAGGCTTACTAGTAATCTTTGCCATGTTGTATGCTTTTTCTTTAAACCTGATACCATCCTTGACTTCCTTAGTTAGCCATGGTTGGTTCCCCTTTTGTGGAGTCTTTCCTCCTCACTATTTTTGTTGCGAGTCATAAAATATATTTTTAAAACCCAGTCCACTTTAGCCAATTCCACCCTCATTTCTATATAATTGCCCTTATTTAAGTTTAATACAGTAGTTTCAGACCCAAGATCCTCGCTCTCAAACTGGATGTGAAATTCTATCATGTTATGATCCCAAGGGATCCTTTATTTTGAGATCATTAATTAATCCTGTTTCAATGAGATCACCTCTCATTCTTCTAAACTCCAGAGAATATAGGCCCATTTTTCTCAATCTCTCCTCATAGGATTACCCTGTCATCACTCATTTCATCTTGTCTTCATCCAACATCCATTCATATGAACCCTGCTTCACTACTCACTTTATAATGATCAGAAGCAGGAACTCTGGATAGTTCCCCTCCATAATCCAGAGATTCTAAGTTAAATTGTAGCAGCCCCAACTGACCACCAACTATCCCAGCTGAGAGCAGCTAACTTAGCGCAGATCATGGATCAAGCCTGGGACCAACCAGTTTTGTATGCCTCAATACACAGTGCTGCCTTTCAGAGGTCCAAAGCCTCAATTGTTGAACTATTTCAACATTTTAGTTTTCCATTCGGATGCCTAGCTTAGATGGTGTGCCAAATACTGAAAACATGAAGCTGGTGCCACTTACATTAACTTGAATTTGTTGGGAAGCATCCATCCTTCCAATATGTTTTATATATTTCATTGTCATTTTTTAAAGCCATTCAATGTTGAACCATTTAAACTTTTAAAATTGTTAATTCCCAGCAAGCTGAAAATGGAATGTTTGACCCAAGACAGAAGATTGTGGAACTTTAACAAATAATCTAGGCTGCCATTTCAGTGCCATATTAAGGATACCGGAGCATAAAGGATTAAATTATGAGGTTGCATTAACTTGGCTTGTATTCCCTTGAGTTTAGATGGTCGAGGGGTGATCTAATTGAGGTGTATAAAATGTTAAAGGGATTCGATAGTGTAGATACAAAGAAACTATTTCCTCTGCTCGGGTAATCCAGAACAAGGGGCCACAATCGTAAAATTAGAGCTGGGCTATTTAGGAGTACAATCAGATAGCACGTTTTCATACAAAGGGTAGTGGAAATCTGGAACACTCTCACCTAAAAGACTGTTGGTGCTGGGTCAATTGACATTTTCAAGATTGAGAATGGATAAGGGTATCAAGGAATATGGCAGAACTAAATGGAGTTGAGATACAGCTCAGCCATGGAATAGAACAGGCTCAAGGGGCTAATTGGCCAACTCCTGTTCCTACGCTGCATTGTCAGAATTGCTGTCTTTCAGATGAGTCATTAAACTAAGTCCCCATCTGCCTGTTCAAGTGGATGTAAAAGATCCCACTGTACTACTGAAAGAGGTGCAGAGTAGCTCTCTAAGTGTCCATGCCAACAATTATCTCTCAATCAACACCACCAAAAACAGATTAACTGGTCATTAATTCACTACTGTTTGTGGGACCTTGCTGTGTGCAAATCAGCTGCTGCATTCACCTACATAGCAACAGTGACTACACTTCAAAACAGTTCTTTGGCTGAGGAGCACTTTGGGACATCCTGAGGATGGGAAAGGCACTATATAAATGAAAGTTCTTTCTTTAACACTTAACTCTCATTCACTGTGAATCAGTAGCTTCAGGAAATGCATTTTGTCACCAACCAAAACACTGGCAGCTCTCTCAAATGTTAATGTTGATTTTCTTTTGTGACTACTGGATATTTCTTAATGCTTTTGATATTCATTAATATTCTCAAGTTCAATTTGCTATGTACTCGCTAAATCTATGTACTCGTTAAATTCTTATTTGAGCCGCTTTTTCTCATTAGTTGCTGTTCAATTTCTCTCTTGCAAAGGCTATTCTTAATTGTATAGATAGGCTACAACTTGAATGTAAAATAGTCTAGAAAGATCAAACAATCTGCAGCTGACTTTTGAAACCATATTTCAATCACATTTAGTATATCTGGTTCTAGACTTTGTATGAAATATCAGTCATGTACTGTCAGTTCTCTATATATTTAAAATAAAGTATGTACATACACAATTAAATGTAAAGTGGATTTTAATCAGTTATGTTATCTGAGATTGTAAGTGTTTTGTTAGGTGGTTACACACCTAAAAAGCGTTGGACTTATGACTGAAAGCCAATGTTCAAACCTTGATGGTTTCTCTGGATTTCGTCTGGAGGTTGAGATTTGACATCCTTAGCTGTTATACATGGGAGATATGGAAAACTACCCAAGGATTCCTTTCCTACTCCATTCTGGTGGATAAACTAAGGTGGCATTGATACTTTATTTTACAATAGTTAATGACTACATTAAAATAGTGAACAAAAGAGCTTAATCTAAAAGTATTAACTAAAAACACGCAAAGTAATTTCTACTTCAATAACAGCAGGAGAGTTTAAGAAGTCAGGAAAAAGATTAAAAAGCAGGACCTCAAAGGTAGTAATCTCCAGATTACTTCCAGTGCCACGCACTAGTGAGAATAGAAATAGGAGGATAGAGCAAATGAATGCGTGGCTGCAAAGGTGGTGCAAGGGGGAGGGCTTTAGATTCCTGGGGCATTGGGACCGGTTCTGGGGCAGGTGGGACCTGTACAAGCCGGACAGGTTGCATCTCAACAGGGCCGGGACCAACATCCTTGCGGGAGGTTTACTAGTGCTGTCCGGGAGGGTTTAAACTAGCTTGGCAGGGGCATGGGAACCTGAGTGTGGGTTCAGATGGGATAAAGTCAGAACTTCAAATGGAAGGCAGAAAATTAGTGAGTGAGTCTGGAAGGCAGAGGGAACAAAGGTTAGAAAATAAAGAGGAGTTTGGCAGTCCTTAAATGTATTTACCTCAATCCAAGGAGTATAGGAAATAAGGCGGATGAGCTGAGTGCACAGATAGACACATGGCAGTATGATATCTCAACTATTACAGAAACATGGCTTAAAGAGGTATAGGACTGGCAGCTCAATGTTCCTGGTTACAGGGTTTTCAGACGCGAGAGAGATGGGGAGGGTGGCAATTTTGGTTAAGGAAACAATTACAGTTGAGTAGGGATGATATTTTAGAAAGAGCATCAAATGAGGCCTTATGGGTTGAGCTAAAGAGCAAAAAAGGGGCAGTCATATTGCTGGGAGTGTACTATAGACCCCCAAACAGTCAGAGGGAGATAGAGGAGCAAATATGTATGCAAATTTCTGAGAAGTGCAAGAACAATAGGGCAGTAATAGTAGGGGATTTCAACTACCCTAATATTAACTGGGATACAAATAGTGTGAATGGTATAGAGGGTGCAGAATTCTTAAATTGCATACAGGAGAATTTTTTAGCCAGTATATAGCAAGCCCAACGAGAGGGGGGGGGCAGTTCTGGATTTAGTTCTAGGGAATTAAGAGGGGCAGGTGGAAGAAGTAGCAGTGGGAGAGCACTTTGGTGGTAGTGATCATAATACAGTTAGTTTTAGCATAGTTATGGAAAAGAACAAAGACAGAGCAGGAGTTAAAGTTTTCAATTGGGGAAAAGGCCAATTTTACTAAACTGAGAAGCAATTTAGCAAAAGTAAACTGGAAACAACTTCTTGAAGGTAGATCAGTGTCAGAGCAGTGGGAGACATTCAAAGGGGTGATTCAATTCAAGGGGTTCAGGGTAAACATGTTCCCACAAAGAAAAAGGGAGGGGCTGCCAAATCTACAGCCCCCTGGATGTCAAGAAACATTCAGGGTAAGATAAGGCAGAAAAAGAAAGCCTATGATAGACACCGGGAACTCAATACTACGGAAAGCTTAGAGGAGTATACAAAGTGCAGGGGTGAAGTTAAAAAGGAAATTAGGAAAGCAAAGAGAAGGCACAAAAAAATATTAGCAGGTAAAATCAAAGAAAACCCAAAGATGTTTTATAAATACATTAAGAGCAAGAGGATAACAAAGGAAAGAGTAGGGCCTATTAGAGACTAAAAAGGTAAATGATGGGTGGAGGTGGAAGATGTGGGTATGGTTCTTAATGAATACTTTGCACCTGTCTTCACAAAGGAGAGGGATGATGCAGGGATTGAAGTTAAGGAGGAGGAGTGTGAAATATTGGATGGGATAAACATAGTGAGAGAGGAAGAATTAAGGGGATTAGCATATTTGAAAGTGGATAAATCACCAGGGCCGGATGAAATGTATCCCAGACTGTTAAAAGAAGCTAGGGAGGAAATGGCAGAGGCTTTAACAATCATTTTCCAAACTTCACTGGATACAGGCATAGTGCCAGAGGATTAAAAAGGGAGCGAAGGATAGACAGAGTAATTACAGGCCAGTCAGCCTAACCTCGGTAGTGGGCAAATTACTGGAATCAATTCTGAGGGACAGGATAAACTGTCACTTAGAAAGGCATGGACTAATCAAGGACAGACAGCATGAATTTGTTAAGGGGAGGTCGTGTCTGACTAACTTGATTGAATTTTTTGAGGCGGTGACAAGGAAGATCGATGAGGGTAGTGCAATTAATGTAGTCTACGTGGATTTTAGCATTGACAAGGTCCCACATGGAAGATTGGTCAAAAAAGTAAAGGCCCATGGGATCCAAGGGAATGTGGCAAATTGGATCCAAAATTGGCTCATTGGCAGGAAGCAAAGGGTAATGGTCAGCGGGTGTTTTTGCGACTGGAAGGCTGTTTCCAGTGGGGTGCCGCAGGGCTCAGTACTAGGTCCTTTGCTTTTTGTGGTATACATTAACGATTTGGACTTACCCCCGTAGGGGGCATGATTAAGAAATTTGTGGATGACTCAAAGATAGGCCATGTGGTTGATAGTGAGAAGGAAAGCTGTAGACTGCAGGAAGATATCAATGGACTGGTCAGATGGGCAGAAAAGTGGCAATTGGAGTTCAATCCGGAGAAGTGTGAGGTAATGCATTTGGGGAGAGCAAACAAGGCAAGGGAATACACAATAAATGGGAGGATAGTGAGAGGTGTAGAGGAAGTGACGGACCTTGGAGTGCATGTCCACAGATCCCTGAAGGTAGCAGGACAGGTAGATAAGGTGGTTAAGATGGCATAGGGAATGTTTTCCTTTATTAGCCGAGGCATAGAATATAAAAGCAGGGATATAATGCTGGAACTGTATAAAACACCAGTTAGGCCACAGCTTGAGTACTGCGCGCAGTTCTGGTCACCACATTACAGGAAGGATGTAATTGCAGTGGAGAGGGTGCAGAGGAGATTTACGAGGATGTTGCCAGGACTGGAGAATGTTAGGTATGATGACAGATTGGATAGGCTGGGGTTGTTTTCCTTGGAACAGAAGAGGCTGAGGGGTGATTTGATTGAGGTGTACAAAATTATGAGGGGCCTAGATAGAGTGGATAGGAAGTACCTATTTCCCTTAGCAGAGGGGTCAACAAACAGGGGGCATAGATTTTAAGTGATTGGTAGAAGGATTAGAGCGGAAATTAGGAAAAAAAATTTCACCCAGAGGGTGGTGGGTGTCTGGAACTCACTGCCTGAGAGGGCGGTAGAGGCAGAAACCCTCAACTCATTTGAAAAATACCTGGATGTGCACCTGAAGAGCTGAGAGCTGCAGGGCTACGGACCAAGTGCTGGAAAGTGGGATTAGGATGGGTGGCTCGTTTCTCAGCTGGCTTGGACACGATGGGCCGAATGGCCTCCTTCTGTGCCGTAAATTTTCTATGATTCTATGAGACACAATGTTGTAAAAGGAATTGGTTTAATGGCTTAGCAGCATTTATCTCCTGGGAAATTACTGACTACAATTACAAAGCCAGAAAATAACTAAAAGGTATTCATTGTCAAAAATTATTTTTATTCATGGGGCATTTTTAAATGAAAACAACACATTACTGACCTTACTAATTATAGCTAAATGTGCTTGATTGCTGTAGAGGATTTTTTTTTAATGTATGATTCTTGTGTAAGACATGTCAATACTTGTCATAGGCACAACGTACTTTATCACCCAATTATCTATCACTTAAGTAAGCTTGTGTCTGAACAAACTCTGAATATAGTGTCCAGAATTAAATATATTTGTATAATAGGTAAATAGGTATGTTTTCAATAACAGTTTATATTGAAAGAGAACCTTTGCCTGAATAGAATTATAAATGAGTTGCAAATTTATAAGAAAAATCCAAATTAAGCTTTTCAAAAACAAAATACTGTACCAGCTTGTAACTTCCTCTATGGTCAGACAGGTGGGAAGAGACAGAGTATCAGGATTCAGGTGAACTGGGAAAAGCAGCAGTATCAGGACTTAGGTGAGCTGGGAGAAGCAGCAGTATCAGGATTCAGGTGGGAAGAGACAGAACATCAGGATTCAGGTGGGCAGGGAGAAGCACCAGTATCAGGATTCAGGTGGGCAGGGAGAAGCACCAGTATCAGGATTCAGGTGGGGTTCGAGGAGCAGCAATATTAAGGTTCAGGGTGGGCTTTGAAAAGCAGTAGTATCAGGATTCAGACATGGGCCTAAGGTATGGATAGCACAAACATTTATTTGTGTGTTTAGGTTAAGGATCTGCAGTCACAGATAATCTTCCCTTCTACAATGTATGCCATAAATTGGCTCAAATTGCAAAAAAGAATGAAACAATAAAAATGATAATGTAGCCTTTTTGAGATATTTTATTTCAGTATCTTCAGTACAAGATATTTACAAGGAATTAGTTATTCTGAGAGGTTACAGAAAATATAGGCTCAATTTTAAATCTTTTTGCAAGGAGTGAATGTCCTTTTCCACATTGACGCAGCCGCTGCAGCTCGCATGCTATTGTTAGAAGAGATTGCTGCGAGTCTGTTTAACACTTTGCACTGTTTTGAACGAAGGAGGTAGGATCTGACAAGAGACCAAAGCCAGCTTTTCAGCCCAACACCATCGAGTTTTTGTAGGTCAAAAGGGAGCTTGAGCAAACACTCTTATGTACAAAGGTAAATTCATCTAATTAATGCTGTAAAGTTATACCGCAGATTACATGCGAAGTATCCACTGTGATGTGACCCTACCCATAAAATACTGTATGAAGTGGAAGGGATGGAATTACAAATCTCCAAAACACCAGCACGTGGTTTAGAACACTTGGGTGTAAGATGCTGCTTCTCACTGTGAGTTCATCTCAGCTGACGACTTCAGCAGACAATTCGAGCAGCATTTTCTCAAAATACATCAAGCACAAACCATCTTGTAGAATTATACTTCTACTCTATTTCACAAGATGTCGATGTTCCTTTCTTTTAGAACACTGCCTGAAGTAATGAGGCTTCAATACTTCTACCAGTTCCTCAGCATAAACCTGCAACTTATCTGCTGGCTTTTGAGCAAATAGCAAAGTTAGCAAAGGGCATCCAGAAATTCCCAACTGCAATATTTACTGAGGCATTATCTACTGAGAACCCAACAAACTTTTCCCATGCGGTCCAATTAATCTGCATTATTACAATCAAGCCATTTAATTGATTTTGTGTTGGGAGTATTGCAGGTTATAAATGCTAGCTGGTTACCTCAAGCAACCCTTTTGTTCTTGTTGAATTATGCTAAAAGAAAAAGAAACTTGCATTTTTATACAGCCTTTCATGATCTCAGGATGTTCCAAAGCGTTTCACCGCCAATGAAGTACTTTTGAAGTATAGTCACTTGTAACAGAGAAATGAGGCAGCTAATTTGCACACAGCAAGGTCCCACAAACTGCAATGAGATAAATGCCCATATCATCGTTTTTTTAGTGGTGTTGGTTGAAGGATAAATATTGGCCAGGACACCAGGAGAACTCCCTGCTCTTCTTCGTAAAGTGTCATGGGATCTTTTACATTCACCTGACAGGTCCTCAGTTTAAAGTCTCACCCAAAAAACGTCACTAAAATTGAAACACAACTGCATATATTCAGTTGTCCTTATTGCAGTACTTAGGTTACTGTATGATATTAATTCACAAGCTACTTTGGGTGAGGTTTCAAGGGCATTTTCTTCATCATCCGAATACACATGAGCACATCATGTTGCTTCACAATGTTGCTGAGAGGAAATGTACAGATGTCCCACATGAATAACTGCATTCACAAGCAAGCTATGTTCAGTCATGAAACTAGTAATAAAGTCTCACCTCAAATAACCTTGAGATCATTTTTACTCAAGTCATGTTGCCAGATTTCAATTCCTTGAGACACTACGTGCTCTGATTTACTAACATTTTGCAATAATACGTACAAATACATACAAGTTGCCCCAGCGAGTAGAGACTAGAAAATGGTCTCTAAATACTAGGCTGACATCCAGTAGACTACTCGCTTCTGAAAAGAGTGACCATTGGCTCCCACCTCTGAGTCAGAAGGGTTTGGTTCAGGCCCCACTTTAGACAGCCCTGGTAAGTGGAGACTGGAGGCTGTAATTACTGGGTTGATGTCCAATAGGTGCAAAGAGTCTAATGAGTCCAATGGGTGCCGGTGAACCTCGCCCCCACCCCAAAATCGTAAAAGGTAGGTGGGGCTCTTCAGCCCCGGCTCCAGCCAACCTAGGAGAAGGTACTCCAAAGATAAAAAAAAAACATGAGGAAGGCAAAGGGAAACCACCTCTGTTACTCTTCCATATTAAGTGGTTCAAGAATTCCATGTGTGTGACTTGAGTTAGGTCCTGACGTAGGGCAGGACACAATGGACGGACGGAGATAAACGTTACAACACGGAAACAAGTCATTTGGCCCAACCTGTCCATGTTGTCTTTTATCCTTCATTAGAGCAAATAATTCTAATCACATTTATCCACTCTGTTTTCATAACCCTCTGCACTACACCCCTTCCGAGCCCAATATACCTCTTCCTGGGGTTTGGTGCCCAAAATTGATGGCAGTACTCCAGATAGGATCTGGCCACGGCTCTGTATAACTGAAGCATAAGTTCCTCACTTATGAATTAGAACCCCCTTGAGATAAAGGGCAACATTCCATTAGCCTTTTTGATTACTTTTTGTACCTGTGCATTAGTTTTTAGTAATGGTGTATATGGACACCAAAATCCCTTTGCTTCTAGTCTCTCACTGTTAAGAAAATATTCTGATTTGTCTTTCTCAGATCCAAAGTAATTGATCTCACACTTAGCCACATTGAACTCCATCTGCCATAGTTTTGTCCACTCATTTACTCTGTCTATGACCCTTTGTAACTTCTTGCTCCCATTCACAAACTTACTGTGCCTCCAAACTTAACGTAGTCTGCAAACTTGGATATACAACTCTATTCCTTCATTCAAGTAATTAATAAATATGGTGAAAAGCTGAGGCCCCAGTACAGATCCCTGGAGAACACCACTTGTTACATCGCGCCAATGAGAACAAACCATATACTCCTACTCTCCGTTCCCTATTCCTACCTCCCAACAAATTACTGACCCAAGTCACAAGGTTACCTTTAATGTCTTGTGAGGAGCCTTATCAAATGCCTTCAACATTCATAGACACTCCCCTATCCACCATGCTGGTGACCGCCTCAAAAAATTCAACTGGAGTGGTCAGAAATGACCTATCCTTCAAAAATCCAATGCTGACTTTCTTTGATCAGCTGATATCTGTCCAAGTGCTCAGTCACTCTGAGTGGTCCGTCCTCTGCCACTACACTTCTGGCTAAAGGGGGAACGAGAAAATAAGTAACAAGAATCATGCCATGCCATATATTACTTCAAATGCATACATTACATTTAAATTTTATTTTATTTCACCATTTAATGGCATGCTAGCCACAACATTGGGGCCTACAAAACAGGTTTCCTGAATCAATATTATTTTGTCTTTGTAATTTTTGCCAAATTAAATAACGTCAAGAAGAAATCAAGATTAATTAGATTCTTGGTCTGTTGCCCTTAAAGTATCAAAGTAGGCCCAGAATTATAAAGCCAGAAAACCTTTTAATACTGCTTACAATGCCAAAATAAATGTGTATCAACACAAAGACTGATAGGTTTACATATACAAATCTTTGAAGGTGGCAGGATAAGTTGATAAAACCTGTTTTAAAAGCATATGGGGTCCCTGGCTTTATACATAGAGGCATTGAGCACAAAAGCAAGGAAGTTATACTAAACCAATCAGTGGTTAGGCCTCAGCTAGAGCATGTGTCCAATTCTGGACACCACAGTTTAGGAAGGATGTCAAGGCTTTGAAGAGGGTGCAAAAGATATTTACCAGAATGATACTAGGGATGAGACTCCTCAGTTATGTGGAGAGACTACAGAAGCTGGGATTGTTCTCCTTAGAGCAGGGAAGGTTAAGGGGAGATTTAATAGAAGTATTCAAAATTATGAGGAGTTTTGATAAGAGTAGATAGGGAGAAACTGTTTCTACTGGCAGGAGGGTTGGTAACATATTGAAGATAATTGGCAAAAGAACCAGGGAAGAGATGAGAATTTTTTTTTACGCAGCAAGTTATGATCTGGAATGCACTTCCTGAAAGGGTGGCAGAAACAGGTTCAACTTTCCAAAGGAAACTGGATATATACTTGAAAAGGTAAAATTTGCAGGGCTATAAGGAAAGTAGGAGGAGTGGGTCTAATTGGATAGCTCGTTCAAAGAGTCGGCACAGGCACGATGGGCCAAACGACCTCCTTCCGTGCTATATGATTCAATGAGGCAAACTGCATGCCCTTCCAGACAAGAGGTCAAAAAGGTGAAGTCCAGCATATGTATAGTTACTTCACATTGCTTTTTTGCACTATGTGAAAACAAACTAGCCCATGAAGTAACAACTGTTGCTAAGGCTTTCATGCCCTGCCAATTCTGTTGCCTCTCATAACTTCTGCCCATTATATAAGGCTGCTGAGCTGGCAGAGCACAAAATCCTTACCAACATTATCTCCACGCATTACCTCGAAGTCTACTATCAGAACTGTTTAATGTAATTTTATTGAAAAGCACCACCAACTGCTGTTTGTCAGCTGTCCATCAACTTTCCCTCATGTTCCATGCCAAAGTGGGTTCTCAAAACTTCTGCAAATTCTTTTTTCCACCCCTCTTCCAATTGTTCTCTCTCCTAAAGGGTACAAGAACCCTATTAACCTCAAAAGTGTACTTTTTAAAGTTATAGAAACTGATGTTAACTCTCAAAATTATGCATCACCTTGAAAGTTTTGTCCTAATCCATAATTACCAGTATGGTTTTCAGCATGGCCGTTCCACTCCTATCATATTGCCTAAACTGCACATACGAACATACAAAATTGACCAGCTGGTACATCAAGCCTGCCCCACACCTGGAATTCTGCAGTAGAACACTTTAGTGGCTCAATTATTATTGTTTTAGACATTTCCAAAGCTTTTAATAGCTCCTGGTCTAAGGCATTTCTAAACAAGTTGTATTAAATGGTCTTCCATTTAAGCCATGTACACGGCTTTCCTATTTCCCAAATCACTATATTGGGTTTGATGACTCATCATTTGACTCTTTCTTCATTAACCAAGGGATTTCCCAGGGCCTTGTTCTCTCTCGCACTTTGTTGTGCTAGGATGTTGGACTAATTTATGTTGGAAATACTTAACAGATTGGACTATGCTTCTGACTAGTTCACCATTTGCTCTTTGATGGTAGCCAAAAGCTGGTTCATAAATGTATGAAATTCTGTGTCTCCTATCTCTAGTCTGTCCAAAAGTGAGTTATTTGATCATGGATCGGAGCTAGGAAAATTGCAGTGCCAGCCAGATCAATCAAAATTCCACCATGTTGATATGCCACGTCGCCAAAGACCAACAAAGACACTGGTTCCCTGCCAGACACGTTTTTGTTGAATCCAGTTTCATTTGTGTCAGTCAGTGCAGCTGTGCTTCATGAAACGAAAACTCTGATGCAACAAAAATGGGTGCAACCGTCGGTCCCACAGCTGAGGTTGATTGTTCTAAATAAATAGTGCTTGAATTTATATAGCATCTTATTACATCAAAGTGTCTCAAACCTCTTCACAGATTATTATTTGGAGTGCAGTGACTGCTTTGTGGTTAAGTTTGGCAACTATTCTGCACCAGCTAAATCTCAAACAACATTGAGACAAATAAAGTGTTAATTTGTTTTTTTTTGCTGGTACTGTTCTTTACTTAAAACTTTTTACAGCTTTACTTAGAGTACAGGCCTTTAAATTAAAGGTAATGCAGGATAAGTTGAAGGGATTTTTTTTTTGCAGAGTGCAATAGTTCAACAGTTACAGTACATTAGTTCAAATATATGTGTGCACATTTGTACGCCTTTGGAGAGGGAGGGGGAGAATGGTAGAAGAAGCAATAGAAATTTCACCATAAATCGAATACCTACCAAGAATTCATCCACATTTTCAGTTTGAGAAGCATAGTAGCATTGTCAAACCTAGGGTGCCCACAGTGCTGTTGGTGAATCTAAACTGAAGTAACTTGGTGAAATTTTTCACAGTATGATTGATTACACAATCAAGGACAGCAAGATGTGAAATACTGCTGTGTGTGGAGAAATGAGATAGTACTTATTTTTAAGCAGTAATCTGCAAAAAGATTATATTAAGCGTGGCATGTTTATTAAATTACAGATACTTATGAAAACCATAATAAAACACTTACAATATATTTTATATATATATCCATTATTAAACAGGGAGGTTGTACCACAGGTACAAATAAACTTCGGTTATTATATTGTACAAACATAAGGCTTTGGGTTAGTCTTCAATAAACACTATTAAGTTACATGCACGGTTGACCCGGTATAGAATGAAAACACTTCCCTGATTATTACTTTTATCTTGTCCACAGTGCAAGAAATAAGCAAACTGACTTTGTTTAATTATAGTGCAACATACTAGTCCAGCTCTTGTGGTGAATTAGAGAATTACAGCTAGAATACTGGAGCAATGAAACAATATACCTGTACCAAACAAAGGCATATTCTATTTTACACTTTCAAAACAGCTTTAAGTAATAGCTTCACTCGCTACAGAACTTACAGCAAACAAGGCCCAATATGCTCAATTACAAAACATACATTCGTGTTTGACCGTTTCTGTGCTCAAAAAGAAAATCAGACAACAAAGATTGTGTGGTATATAAAATACTTCAGGTATTAGAATAGATACTGAATACGTAACTGACTTCAAGTTGTATCACAGGCAGAATAAAATGGCGTGCACTTCGGTGGAACTTCTGAATGAAAAAGTTAAGTTTGTTTTCAAACTGTAAACATGTTACACACGTTACACTATTCCAAAGCTCCTGGCATTTAGCAAAAAACATGGGAAACTATGCATTTGTTTCATCAATGCCAACATGTCCAAAATTTCAAATTTGGATGCAAAATGCTTTACCTCGTTTTGCAGTTTCCTCTGCTGCGTCTTGACATTAGGCAAGGTTTCATACTAAAAAATTATTCTGGAAATCATATCGAAGTGAAAATTTGAACATATCTCAAAGAAACCGCCAGGAAGACAAATCTATTGAAGACGCCGCAAAGATCGCATTTGTAAGTAGCTGCCACTTCTGGTAGCTTCCACCACTACAAAATGTTCTTACTCCAAGGCTAAAAGTCACCTGCGGTAGTTGACTATTGTTCTTATCGTATCATTGCTCTAGACCAACCCATCTACACTGGTCTTTAACCAGAAGTCTCACATCAAACGTTTCAGCCATCTTGAATCCAATCTACTCAAGAACCTTTGCCAAACCACAGTGAAGCTAACACAATCTAGTTGACATTATTTTTGGCTTGTGTTTTTTGCTGAAGTTAAACTTTTTGTATCACCTTTTGGCACTCGTACAGCAAACAGTCTGGAAGGACACAGCAACCTGATCGCAGCCACATGGATAAAATACCAGCATGAAATCGACAATGAAGTAAACAGGAGGTTGATGGAAGCAGTTGGCATGCTATAATCCCTTCTTCTCCTGGAGATAAAAGTAAGAGTTAATTTAGACAAATTCTCCAAACTCAGCACAGTGAAAATACTACTCTGTGTGGTAGGTTTGCTTTCCTCAACATCTATCCTACTGCTATTATAGTGACAAATGCAAACTGAAGTGTGTTTTCTGTGGTGGAGTCATGTTCACCAGCATCTGAACCAAGACTACTCCAATGCATTCCAGTCCAGGTCAGAGTACAACAACATACTCTGTATAGAGAATGAATGCCACAGCATTCCAGGAATGAGAGAGAGAGCTTGTTCACACCTGACTGTGCATCCCATGAGCTGAGGACAAGTTGTATCCTTTCCATGATGTGGCCACGAAGCTGGGTTAACTAAATATAATTTTTCCCCCTCCGTCAAATCTTAAACAAACAGCATAAATTTAAACTTAGTCATATGATTTCTGGTATCAGTGTTAGATTTGGACAGTCAGAACTGGGCTACCCAGAAGGATGAACAGTTAACAGCCATTAAAAAAAAGTGGAAGCAGTGGAGGTGATTTCAAGCTGCACATTTTCACACGGTCTACTTCCTCCCCCTCGACTGTTAGGATGGTGGTAGAATTGAGTCTTTAGTTATGATTAACATCTTAATTGCCAATGATACCTTCATTCTAATTGCTTTTTAAAAATTCAATCAAAAAATGCTATACTTTACAAATGTACTAGCTTAGGACAGCTTCTCCATTGCTCACTGTCAAGTGCATTGTCCAGTACTTTGTTGAGCCATGCAGATCAGCAAGGGCCCCAGGTTCAATTCCTGGTTTGAGTTGAGTTGGCGGGACAATGATAGGGTGCCACAATTGGCCTCAGTGCCCCTGGACTAGGAAGGGAAGAAGAAATCAGCCAAGGGTTCAGCTCCTGATTGCTGTCTAAAAAATACACACGAGGACATCAGGCGACAACAGGATTGAGTTCCTCTATAATGTTTGGGTGGATCAGATAGTTAACATACATGCACAAAGTCTCAGATGAAAGCAAGATATTAGAATCCATATTTCCATTATTTTCTTTTAGGCATGGTGCTTTGCCAAACTTTTCCCATTCACAGTCGGTCCAACTACAACAAAATAAAAAGGCTATGGAACCACAGAGAAGACATTCTCCGCAAAGCAGAAACTGCCAGTAAGACCAGTATCAAGCCTGGCCTTTTTTATTCACTCTTGCTACGTGCTTCCGCAACTTTCTCTAAATAGTTTCCATCAGGGAATGTGCAGATTGGAAAGAAAATAAGAGACGAAACAAGAAGGGAAAAAAAGTTATAAAAAGGTGGCAAAATGGGGAGGGGAGGGAAAGAGTGAAATGCTGAGTGGGGAGGGAGAGAGAGAGAAAGACAGGCAGAAAGGAGAGTAAAACAAAAAAAAGGGGGAAAAAAAGCAAAAAGTGGAAAAAAAAACAAAGCTGAAAGGAAGAGATAAATGCCAAAGTGTGTTTTGGGAGGGTGGGGTGTGGTGTGGGGTGGGGGGTGGGGGGGGGGGGAGGTAAATCAAGGGTAATGAAGAAATTAAACAATCCAAACAGAGGCGGAGAAATTTGTTTTTAAACAAAATGGGCCATGCCACAGACTGCTTGTGGAAGGCAGTTAAATGTTGCAAGACTAAAATGGAGGCGTCCCCACCCTATCATTTTGACATGGGAGAGTCCTCCAAATGGAGCCTTTAAATTTCTTGAGGTCACAAGTCAATGTTTATAGCCATAAGCAAAGGTGGCTGTGGTTTCTAACCAAATGTCAAGATCAAACCCACTTCCACCTTAGTCTATCGGAAGCGAATAAGGGTTCCTTGAAATGGATTAACGCCTCCGCTAAAATAGAAGGCAGAGGAAGCTAATGTGAACACGTTAAGTATTTGTTCGCTAATATTGAAAACAATCATTTCTAAGCTTAATGAGTCTAAGTCCCTGATTAAGTCTGGTAAAACTTAGATAAGTGCATAACAATGTAAAACTATGTAAATACACAACTCTTGAATGCACCAATAGCTCCTGCCAGCATGCTCCTTTTCAAAGGAAGTTGAAGGATGATGAGAGGATATTGTCAAGTTTGGTAAAAGCTCAGTACTAGGTTCTTTAAATTAAGAGGTTACTACACAATATTTGATTAAGACATTATGAAGTTTAGTAAAGCAGTTTAAAAAGGTACTGAGCTGACAAGTTCGTGCTCACAAGACAACCAGCCAGTATATGAAAACTCTCTCTCCCCACATAGTGAGGGAGTGTCATACAAAGGTTCATGTTACATGCGACGATAGTAAAACAGATGAGGAAGGTGCTCAAAAATGGAGGATCTGAAAACTTGCAAAGACTTAAAAACGTTACTTTTCTCTGCCTCCTTTCTTGGACTTGCTTCGATTCAGTTTCTGGCCAGAAATAGCCATCACTTTCATAAGCAGTGATTTTGAATGAACAGCAGAGTCTTAACAGCTTGTTGCTGACCTCTACTGGCCAAATATCTAACAATTCATCTGCAGAATTAAGTTAATAACATATCAATAGAACATGTCTGCTGATGCCAGCAGCCCACTGTCTACCACACAGGAACTGGCCAGTGCCAAATGTATACATGCCAGCCGGAAGATTTATTCAAATATTTGGAAAGAGATGTTATGGATACTCTTAACTTGCTATGTTACCTTTTTCTTTTGAGTGAAACACTGAGGGAGATTATTAGTTTTATTCTTTCAGCATGTGGTTAAAGTGCTTGTAGCTTTAAAGTTTCTTTCAAATTCGTTGACTTTTTGGGATACTCAAGTTTTAGATTTCCAATTCATTTTTTAATTAAAGCAAGGTATAACCTTGCCCATTGTCAGCCAATTGATAGAAATGCCCCTGTCTGCCTGAATCTTAATTCTGTAGTGACCAGCCTTCCAAACTGACAGTCTTTTGGAGATGGAAAAAAAAATCAACTGTAAAGAAAAAGAAAAAGTGTTCTAAAATTAACCAGAATGAACAATTTCTAATATAAAATTTAAAAAGTTTCCAGGAGACATGCCTCCTAGGATCACATGACAGCCAATTCCAGGGGGACATTATTTGGAAGTATTGTGCGCTATTTTAAATTTGCTGCCTGTGTGTGGACGGCTCTTGTGATTAACTGCAAATGCGCACGTGTGGATACTGAATGAAGGCAGGATTGGGCTTATCTGTGATGGCCTCTGCAGTCATTTAGCCTGCCGATAGTCACCGTCAAGGCTCACACATGAATCACTTGCACAAGGTATCAGAGGTCAGCCTTTGCCTCTAGAACTGTTCTCCAGGAGGGAGTCAATGCTTTCAGGAGAGGAACGGAGGAGAGAAAATTGGCAAGAAATAAGAAAAAAAAAATGACAATATTACAACAGGAAATGTTTTCAGGTCAGATTTACATATACAGTGTTGACTGTGTGTGTATAATTTCAGTTCAAGAAGCTGAACAATAAACAGACATTACCTATAATATCCACAATATGTAGCTTGAGTTCTTGCTGCAGTGTTTGAAGTGTTGAAGTTAGAGCTTCGGATGAATTTGATGAAAAGCTAAGATTCTGTTTCACATCATTGGATAGTGAAAGCCAAAGGTGCCCAAATTCTTCAGTGGACAGTCTTAATGGCCTGGAAGCAGACAGACACATGAGCTAAGCCAGAGAACCTTTTGAATGAGAATATCAATTTTTACAATGTGATTTAAATAAAATTTAAATTAAACTCTATTGCTTCATGTGTTCACCAGAACATAGCTGTACTGCTAAATAATTAGGCAGCATCTTAATTATATCCAACTATTAATATAAAAAAGTTGCAGGAACTAAACAATTAGCTTGCCCTAGCATTCCCTTTAGAAGGTAGAGCATTCTCTTTTTTCTCAACTCAGTATAAGGTAGTACTGAAAAACAAACTGTTCCAAAGAAAATGACATTAACCCATCTTTGCAATTATAACCTCCAAAGCTCCTGTTTTTTTTTGTTGTGGGCTCTCCAATAACTCAGGAGATAAAAGGGGTGAAATTCAACTTCAGCGGGGCTGCAAAATGGGTGGTATTGGATGGCACACCCATTATACACTCAATGGAAAGGAGAATCGGGCGGGGTGTATAACGGGCGACTACTCCACTATCGCCCGTTTTGTGCGCCCCCACCCCCGCCGAAGTTGAATTTCACCCCCAACGTCTCTGTGCCATAAAGGCCGGGAAGGTCCCAGTTAGATGGGTTAAAGCTCTCATATGGATAACTGGCACTTGGGCAAGGTACTAGTTGGCCATTGTTGCCTCTGGAACCGTATCTGTATCAGACAGTCAGCTCCTTTAGGCGGGGGAGGAGAACTAGCTCCAATGCACCGGGCTTCTATGCCAGCCTCAAAAGTGTTTTAATGGTTTCCTGCATTGCTGGCATGCAATCAGGAGTCTCCATCTGATTGAAAAAATTCTGGAGGCTGACCAGGAATTAACCAAATAATAAATGGAACAAATAAGAGTGCAGCTTTGCACTTAGTGCAGGGTTTTTAATCATTCTAAAATGACATTGCTGATCACATTATTATATCTTCAGTCAATAAATACCAAGATTTTCAATCATGAAACTGATGTGGGTAGGGTTGGTGTGGTATCACGCTGTGAAACAAAATGGAGTGGTGAGATGTAACTGTGTGTGTGCAATCCCTAAGCACAGTTCAGGTTTATGTTTGTGCCACTTCACGACTAGGAAGCACCAGAGATCAGATCAACCCCACTGGAAATTGAGCTGGGTAAGAAAAAATAAAATTGGTAGGGCAGGCATCACCACCATGGTGCTGCTCCAAAGGTCTCAGCAGCCTCAGGTCACAATGACGTTGGCCAAGGTCTAGAAGCAAGTCACCATTGCTGTGCACTGCCCGAGTAAACCAAGGGATTGAAGAGAAAATACAGTATTACCCTCACTAAAAAAGTTGACTTTTATGCATATTAATCCAGATACTGTAGGTAGAAATGAAAAATTGAGGATTCACAGATGGGATTGTAAGCAAAGTGGGTAATACTATCCTTATTAAGATTGCTTTTTATTATTATAAAATATTTGCAAGGCAATGAACAACTTTGTGCCTCTTAGAATCATAGAATCTTACAACACAGAAGTAGGCCATTCAGCCCATCGTGCCTGTGCCAGCTCTTTGAAAGAGCCATCCAATTAAGTCCCATTCTGCAAATTTTTCCTTTACCTAGCAGCTTTTATTAAGAAAGACACATAACCTGTGTCACCCTTTGCTATAACTTGAGTAAATTGGGCAAGCTTTCCTCTCTCAGAGTGACATTATCTGATTCACTCAATGGCATTACAGCTGGGCAATCCACCCTGGCTATTTGGTTGCAATTAAAAGACAGTGAAATTCAGGCACAGGAAATGCTTGTAGGAAAACAAACAGTCTCAAAAGTATTTTTGTTCTTACACAAGTATTTTCTAGTTCATCGAACAAATGACTTTAAAAAAAAATACTTTCTCTCTCGCTCAGCTCTCTGTGCTACCCAGTGGGTAGACGAGCATTACCAGCCACACGCTGATATTCTCCAATAATCAAGATCGAGACTGTGAAACACAAACTCTATGGGTGATACTGAGAGTAAATAATTTACACTGTAGATACTTCGCTCATGTAAGAGGAACCGGATTGAAACTGCCCAAACTCATAGCAGCCGTTTTCAGATTAAGATGGCTGACATGAGATGCCAGAGTGTAACTAGGGGAATTCCTCCTTCAGTTATTCCTCCCTCCCTTCCTGTGGGGCAGTAGCTGGGCTCCAGCCGGCATCTCCCCGCAGTAGGACAGCTAAGGTCAGGAGTTCAGCATGTAGAGGAACACAGGTTTGAGCTAGTGCCTATTACTCTACTAGACAGTATGTTGAGGCTCTAGTGGTAGCATTGGACACCGTGCAGATAAATAAGCAGTCAAAGTCCCAGTCTCAACTGATCTTTGAACTTGTTTGCCTTTTAGCGTGGGCTTCATCAGCTTGAAAAAATGGCTGAAATGAGTGTAGACAATTTCAATCCAGTTTCTCTTCAATGAGAATATCAGTGCATAGGGGAGTATCTACAGTGTGTTACTCCCTACATCGCCCCTAGTTTTTTGTTTTTTCTCAGTCATGATTATTGGAGAATTTGGCTGGTAAGTAACTGTTCCACATGTGATGGGTGAGCCTGCATTTTATTATTGCACAGGATTAAAAAGACAGTATAAGCAGATTGGCTGGAAGGCTACATCTGGAAACAATTGATATTGGGAGTTGCTCCTTGCCTTTCCACTCAAAACAGACTATGGTCTGTCCTTGATTACCTGAGAATACCAACATTCAGCCAGTACGTTAGCTCAGTCAGCAGAGAGGCATCACGCCTTGGTGCTCCTGGGTAGACACCTTTCATAACTATCCCATTCAAACAACGTCAAACTTTTTAATCACCTATCAAACAAATTGCAGGCCCATAGATGACTGTTCACAAAACACATTCTTCAAAGGATGGTGACAGAAGTTTTAAAACAACGTAAAACTCGTGATATTAGGGGCCAAGTGCTGCATATCATCACTACATGGCTATGAGCTAATGATCTTACGCAGCTGGGATCCACATACTATGACCCAATTTATTCAAGAGCCTTAATGGTCAGTCAGTTTTCATTCTTGTGATAGATATTTGCATCGTGTCAAGCAGGTGCCCAGGTGCCAAGAACTACAACTGCAATTCCACACTGATATACTGTAATAAGAATAAGTTTCAGCAAATTTCTTGAATTTCATTTCACGAATATTCAACATTAGAAATGTACAAGAAAAAAATCTTTCAGTAAATAGCTTAATCGAATACCTCAATATTTTAAAACCACAAAGGGCATTCAGTATTCAAAAGCATAATGGTCAAACTTCTACTTACTACAGCATTGGACAACAATTCATTTTGTTATGAAAATCAATATTTAGAAACAATCATTTTGGTACAAGTTAGTCTCGTACCTGATGAAATCGGACAAACATAGAGCTAGTGCAAATTCCTTGTGGTTACACTGACTGGACTCTAGATGATAAGTAACATGCCCTGTAAGTGACACCAGGGAACAAGGTTTCACCATCTGCAGACAGAGTTGACACTTGACTGTGATTTGGGATCCCACTGCTGGAAAAGGGAAGTTTGTGTGCTCACAAGCCTGTGCAATAATAAAAACATTAAAAGCTGAGATAGGAATGTTAACAAAGTTATAAATATACAGTACTATCACATTTAAACAAGAAAAATATGATCACATAAAGTGACGTGTAACATGCTGTGTTGCAATGGTAGGATGGGTGTGCAAGTGTGATTCCTCACACAGTAAACTCCCGACTTTGGTTCATCCATCCACAGGAGAGCCCGAGACGAGGACAAACACTTTTTCCAAATCCAAAGGCAAAGGACTTCTAGCAACAAGTTACTGAGTAACATACGCTGAGGAGCCGATCACATGCCTGATCACTCAGCTGAGGAATGATGTGCATGTGGGAGGCAAGGGGAAGTCAACAGAGAAACCAATACAAAAAGAGAAAAAAAACTAAAAATGTAATAGGCAAATTCCCTGAAAAAAAGTAAAATATGAACAAATGCAGAAGTTCACTATGCTTCACAGATACATGATGTGGAGATGCCGGTGATGGACTGGGGTTGACAATTGTAAACAATTTTACAACACCAAGTTATAGTCCAGCAATTTTATTTTAAATTCCGAAAGCTTGTGAATTTAAAATAAAATTGCTGGACTATAACTTGGTGTTGTAAAATTGTTTACAATTCACAGATACATGGTTGACCTGATTCTAAAACTATAAATTATTTGGTACGATCATGGCTCTTATTGCAGAACTTCATTTGACTGGTAAATGTAGTTGTATTAGGGTTTTTTTTTTGAAGTAATGTTTAATACAAACTCCATTCATGTTCAAAAAATTAGTTTGATACTTAATACTAATTTAAGGACATTTATCTTTCAATGATAACATTATGGCTTACAAAAATACAGTGTGTGTATATAAAAGTCACATTTTATTTCAGCAAACAGCCCGTTGTTAGTTACTTAATACTGTACCACTGTCAGATTATATCAATCATATTTACCTGCAATTCCTCAGTTAATGCAAAATTGATCTTTACATTAGTAACTTCTGCACTGCTGCAATTAGTAAAGAACAGGACTATTAGGAGGCAATCCTCTTTCCAAACTTTGCAGGAAAACAAAGCTATATTTTCATTGGCACAAACACACTCGAGGTTTGAATGAGACTGCTCAGAGAATTCTACTGGCAAGCTTGGAGTCAGACTGGAGATCGGTTCATGGGCCACAGGGGCAGAGCTGCGATTTGCAGGCTGTATGATGTCAAAATTTCCATCTGCAAATAGACCTGAAAAGGATTCCTTTGATCCTGAAGGCAAGGCTTTGATTGTCGTTAAGTTGTTACTCGGAGTCCAGGTTTTGTCAGGTCCTTGGGCAGGCTCCAGAGGGACCTCTGCAGAATCGGATGCCGGTTTCCTTAAAAGTATCGCTTTACTTTCCTGGAAGGGATCACGGCTTTCTAAGACATTATCCATGAGGTTTGGAATTTGAGTATGGGGTGAAATAGTTGCCTTCTGAGCACTCATCATCTTTTCGCGGCTATTTTGTCCCTCAACAATCTTTGATTTTCTCCGAAATTTCTGGTTAGTGCTCTGAGGTTTTCCCATCTGGAAAGATTGCAGAAAATGTAAAAGCTGTATTTTTCAAATCCTTGAAATTGCTAATCAGCATTAGTCAAACATTCTTATTCAGGTGAATTCGTGTACACTAAAACTCACATTTTTAAAATATTATGCATATAATCAGGTCCGATTGATGCCTTATGCTGAAAAATAATGATGCTCGTGTTAATTTTTTTTTAATAAAACATTGAGACAGTAAAGTCAATTCAAGTGCAGCAAACAGCCAATTACACACAGTTTATCAGGATTTCAGACGAGAATATTAGCAATAGTTTTCTGCTGCACAATTTCTTACACACTACAGGTAAATTGCTCAAATTGCTATTTAGTTTCTACTAGTTGGTGGACTTTTGAAACAGATGGCAAATTATACATGACTGCATGTAACATGTACCTATAAGCCTAGTAAAATGGATAGTGCGCAAAAAGGAATCGTGTAACAGTAATTTACAGCTAAAATTACTTACCATGAGCAAATTTAATGGGGTAGATATAAAATTGTTTGGAAATCTATTCAATTAACAGAAACATTCACACAGTTAATCATCTAATTGGATCAGTTGTACTATCTGTAATATTTAGACTATGCAAAATGCTTCTTGTTGAAGTTTTGCATGGACTTTCAATGGGGCTAATCCCACAACAAAATGTAAAACTGCTCAGAAGTCCCATCTAACCCCATAATTCTGGGTTTATGCTGCAGAAATGGAAATTCCCCCCCCCTAGTGGCACTACTGGGAATTGCAACACTTCAATCTTCCACAAACTAAGCAGATTTTTCCTGTAGGTATTGACCCTCAAAATACAGATCCCAAAGCTCTTGGATTTTCTCCTTTTTCTTCCCCACAACATTTTAATTTATATATTATATATGTATGTATGTATGTATGTATATGGGTGTACACATAATTATATCTCCTCTTGAAAGTATGATAAGATTACTTTCTGCTTTAAAACATTGCAAAAGAGCAGCAAGTACTTCAGTTTCCAGAAAAAGGATGGATTTGTTACCCGGCTGCAGAGTTACTAATTATAGTCCAGAAAGATATTATGAAGTCAGACAGCAATGTGACACACACTAAAATTTCAAATGGGTTCTGTGAACTGAACTTATCACTTTGATTTTGCAGTCATCCAAAAATGGATTATAAAGCCCTGTAGTTAAATCTTTATACATTCCCCTATTAGTACATTAAAAAGGACTGCAATTTTAAGAAAAATAGAAATCTTGGCAGACAGCATCTTTAAGTGGGTACTATAAACTTTAAGCAATTAGTTCTAACAATTACTAAACCTGTGACAGGAAGGTTTTTGGCCAACCACTGGAGTGATTACACGTGTTAAACTCTTTGCCAATACTCTCAAAAATAGCCTTTAAAGGTTTCGTTTGGGAATGTTGTCTGGGTTATTGCATAGCATAGAGCTCATCTGGAACAGGCAGATTTTAACAGGAAAAACATCATTTGTGCCTTGTATATTTTGTGAATAGATTGCTTAAGTTCAACCAGCAAGTTATGTTGAGTGGTCTCAAAAGAAAATATGATTACTTAGATGGTCAGATTCATACATCTTTCCCATTACATTAGCTTTACTAAAGTAGTGATAGCTTGGCTCAATTAGTAGCAGCTCTCGCCTTCGGAACCAGAATGTTGTGACTTGAGTGCAGAAGTAATTCATTAGTTGTGAAGTACTATGGAACATTCCGAGGACATGAAAAGGTGCTTTATAAATGCACGTTATTTTCTTCTTATTGCACAAGTAGACCAGGATAATGCACAACCAGATCTAAGGATGGAACAGGCCAGTGATCAGAACATGTTGATGCATTAGACTTCCAAGAGATGAGGAGGAAGGTACAACTTTAGCACCATAACCTTTTATAGGAGATGGAATGAAACACTGACATATTAGCAAAGAAAATTGGGTTGAGGTTTAAGCACAGCAAGACCTGTTTGCCATACAAGATATGGTGCATCCACCATCACAACTCACAGCTCACATATTTGATGTGCTGAGAATATTATTAGTTATTTCTAATTTATATTTTTAGAGGACAGACTCAAAGGGGCCACTTTGCCCAACAGTTGAGTGAATTGAATTAAGAGATGTCACTAGTTGTGCTGTGGGTTTGAACACTGTTCTTTCATCCAGAGTTCAAAGTCCTATAGGAAATGGGTGGCAGCAGTTTCAACTCAGTTCTTGTGAGCACAGGTCCTACCGCACAGAATTTATCCACATTCAGCAGAGTCTTTGGGAATCTTACTAAGAGGCCAGAAGGTTGGGGCAGGTGTGGGGCAATGGAAAAATTCTCACTGGTGCAGTTAGGAACATGATTTTAAAGCTCTGGTTAAGACCCTCAGCCCAGGAAATCCAAGATGGAGTGCATATCTCTACATGCCGTGGTATGTCCACCAGGAACCTGCACTGCTGACCCCTGTGGACTTTCTGGGGGAGATTCCCCGATTTACATGCAACGCGGGCACCCGTACCAACAGGGGTGTCCACCATAGTCTCTAAGCTAGGAAGCCTGACACAGTTAGCCCTGCTTGGGGGGAGGGTGGAAGAAAGGGCATTAGGTGCCTGCCCTGATCGCTGGAAAGAAGAAATAGCTGTACCCACTCCCACTTCCGAGTAGGCTGCCGTACCAAATTATTTTGTCTTTAAACATATTCTTTTTCTTCGGGGCTCCAGACCTCAATCCTGGCATAGACCACTAGGTGGGCCTCACTTCCACCCTCGGTTGGCAAGATACCTGGTCTGACCAGATATACCTTTGCCAACTACATGCTGGGTGCCACTAAGAGCCCCGAGACATGAGAACCTCCTCCCATGCCCATGGCTACATTTGGGGTGGATGGAGGTTCTGTCCCCAAAAGGCCATCACTGAATCCTCAACACAGGGCTGGGGCCCAATGTTACAGGAGGAATACACGGAATGGCCATGGATGTTCGGGGGCTTTATGTCCAGCCCATACTGTACCTAACCTGAAAATGCTTGACAACAGTACTCGGTGCCAAAACTTGGAGTATCATTAATCCAATATCCTTCAGAGATTGTGAACTTCAGATTGCTAATTCACCTCCTCCAAGTTTTGTACTGATTATTTATACCATGTATTATAAAAAAGCAACAGAAACAAAAAGAGAGACTGATGGGGACATCAGCTTTTTAAAGGGGCTGCTGTAATTCATACTTGGGTCGTATTTCTACTTGAAGTGAATCTGTACACAAACATGCTAAAATTCACTTACCAGACTGACTGAATTGTTGGATCCCAATCCAACAAACAGTGATGATGCTAAAAGCTGCTTTTCCTGTTCTTCTGCGGAAACGACACTAGCAGTTTTTTCGGCTGTGGAGGAGCATTCTGTAGTCATGTCACCTTCAGAAATGGAATTTGCTTTGACCAAGGTTTCTTCTTTAGATTCCTTCTTTCGAAGATAACCCTCCTTCCCCCACACTTTCTTCACTCCGTCAAGTGTCAGACTATCTGAACTGAGTAAGGAGGTTTACAAATCAATACTGTTTGTCCAAATGCAGGCCAAAAATGCTTGACAACAGCACTAGGTGCCAAAACCTGGAGTATCATTAATCCAATATCCTTCAGAATTTGTGAACTTCAGATTGCTAATTCATCTCCTCCAAGTTTTGTACTGATCATTTATACCATGCATTACAAAAAAGCAACAGAAACAAAAAGAGAGATTATTAAATCGTGTAAGATATCACCAGTTAGACATTCTATCACCAAGATATAAAATCAGAATGTTAGCAGTTCTCCAGTTAAATAAAAAGATTATTATAGAATTGTGTAATGGAATACAACTAATGCTTGTAGTACCGGTTGGAATTTACTTATTTGTCAGCCTTGGCTCAGTGGTAGCACTTTTGCATCAGTCAGGAGGTCATAGGTTCAAGATCACTCCAGAAACTTAAGCACATAATTCAAAGCTAACACTTCAGTGCACTAGGGAGGGTGTCTTTTGGATGAGACATTAAACCAAGGCCCCATATGCTTGTTCAAGTGAATGTAAAAGGTCCCATGGCACTATTCAAAGAAGTGCAGGGGGAGTTTTCCCGTTGTCTTGGCCAACATTTATCTCTCAATCAACATCACTAATACAAATGAACTGGTTATTTATCTCACTGCTGTTTGTGAGACCTCACTTTGCACAAATTGGCTGCTTCATTCACCTATGCTACAGCAGTGACTACACTTCAAAAGTAATTAATTGGCTGCAAAGCACTTTGGCACATTCCAAAGATGTGAAAGGTGCTATATAAAGGCAAGTCCTTTCTTTTTCTTTTCTTTTATTGGAGGATATGTTACCCTTTTATTTTTCCTCTGGACTCCTTTTGGAAAGACACCTCTTTGTGGTCAAGAGGGCAGATGAACAGCTTGCTCCCAGACTTTTGCCGATGTCACTTCTGAGCCAACATCACTAATACAAGTAGCCAAGTGACAACTCTTCCTACAATTTTACCCCTTGCCGTTTGCAGAAGTGTCTGGCCTTCATTCAGCAGTTACCCACACTAGCATGACTGAGATCAGGAACTGAGCAGAGTCACAGGAATAAAACTGTTGCTGAATTAACTATTAAACTATTAACTATTACATTAGTATTTCCATGGCTGTTATGCGGTGGTTGTATTACATTCAAATGTAACAAAAATTCTTATACTTAGTTGTAATGATCTACCAATATGTAAATACGGTAAATTATAGCAGTCATGCCACTGAGATCAAAGGACATGTTTTCTTGGAATTTACATTTTTAATACACGTAAGAATGTATGTACTTCATCTTGTTCTACTCATCAAATTGGAATATAATAAAATCTGTTGAAAAAAATGAAAGTAAAACTCATAAAATTGCCTCAAAATCTCAGTTTCTGAATACACACTTCACACAGAGTGAAACATCACTTTAAGCCTGTACTAGGCTGCTGGTGTACACAATACAGGAGGTTAATGGCAAGTTGCAAACTGAAAACATTAACATAATTTTCTTACAAAGATTCAGTGCAGTAGTGCTGCACTGTCAAAGATGCCATCTTTCGGATGAGACGTTAAGCCGAGGCCCTGTCTGCCCTCTCAGGTGGACATAAAAGTTCCAATGGCACTATCTGAAGAGCAGGGGAGCCCTCCTGGTGTTCTTGCCAAATATTTATCCTTTAACCAACATCACTAAATCAGATTATTGGTCATTATGTTATTGCTGTTTGTGGGATGCGGCTGCTGCATCTCCCTACATTGCAACAATGGTTACACTTCAAAAGTACTTAATTGGCTGTAAAGTGTTTTGGGACATCCTGAGGTGGTGAAAGACATTATATAAATGCAAGTCCTTTCACTTCCAAGAAGAAAATGTTGACTTTCATTTGTAACGGTAGCAAATTAACTGAACAGTGGGTGATTAAAATTACATTCAGCACCTTCAAGCTCACTAAAGGTAGGATTGGAAAACAGAAACAAGTATGTCCACCAAAGGAATGATTCTAGTATCTTTTGGGGTTCTCATCAAAATTGACTGACGTCTACATGAATGTTGCTGTAGAGATGACCAATCTATTATTTCTGAACATATTCACATACAGACCCCAGTATGCTCATGTTCAAACATAAAAATCACCTGTGTTATAATTCTAGAAATTTGGAGATTAAATTATTTCACACTGCACAAACAATAATTATACAAAAAGCTACATCTATATAATGGATTTCTAATATTACAAGACATTAAACAAACAGCATTCTTGCTTACACCTGCTGATATTTATCAAAAAAAAACACAAAATAGCCTAAACTTACTCTTTTAATCCAGCTTCTGTACTGTTGCAAGAAATCTCTGAACTGAAGGATAAGCCTGTTGGAGACTGCCTTCCTGTAACACTGGAGGTCTGTGGGCTTGTAGCAAAAGATAGTCCATATGGTTCAAAGTTCAACACTGTAGCAAAATAGAGTGAAATCTTTCAATTTGTGCAATAAGTTTCTAACAGAGGACTGTAGCCATACGTGCAACCCTGGATGGATGAAGTTAAATTGTTTAGAACAAAAAAATACTTTTTTCCCCCCGCACTTACTCTTGATACAGAAAATGTTTGAACATTCACCAATCCAGTGTCTAAACCTGGTCACAATGACCCAGATGTTATTACATTTCATTTGGCTAATATTCTTTTCACTCCAAATATGCTAAGTGTAAAACTCCTCTTTCCAAAATTATCCTATCCCCTTCCCTAATATCCTCATGCTAAGTCCCACCTAAAGCCAAGGTTAGGCGACCCGTGTTGAAAAGTATAGACAATAAAGGTTAAGTAAATGTGGTGCTGAAGAGCCAAACCCTTTAGATTATAAAATCAGACAAAATGTCAAGTGACATATTTGTCAAAACCTAATACAGGAATACATTTTAATGATTACACAAAACTTGTTCGTAATTGCAAATTTTCCAACAATAATATTCTTACTGCTTACGGCTGATTAAAAAAAAAATTGGTGTATTGACTTTTATTCTTCTTGATCAACTTACTGCAATACCTCCTGATGACAGTTGTTTCAGTTCCACTTTGCCACTTGGTGGTGCTCTTTCTCAACAGACTGCATTTGCTTAATTACTGTATTCTATATACATAAAATGTATTGCTGCATACAGTATCAATGGGGCATCTAGGACCTGGTGAACATCAGGTCTATCTCCTTAACCAATTAAATTTAAGGATAGAGAAAGAAACCGAGTGAACAAGAGAAGGAAATAGGGTGAATTAGAGTAAAATTAGATACAGAAAGAGAAATAAAGGGGAAGAAAGAGAGAGAGAAAAAAAAACAGAAAGCAAAGATGAAAAGAAAATTAAATTTAAAAAACCTCTAGGAACAATTTACTGTCTGCAGGAGTGATACTCCACAGTTTCACTGTTCCCTTTCAGGACCTCTGAGTTTGAGTGGCATGTCAGGACCAAAAATCATGTCATTAACAGAGTCCTTACATGAATTACCAGCCCTAAATAGCTGCGGCGAGATTAATTCGTATTAACAACACAAATCTAGCAATTTCACGACACACAATGGGGAGGCGCATGGCGAGATGGTAATTTTCTCGGTTTTGGCGAGGCTAATGACGGAGCAGTGCAAAACGTCCAGCAATTCATAGTGAATCGGAACTCACAGCGTACCTCTTCTTCACCACAAATTGCTGGGGTTTTTACGCACTAATAATGGTGGGTGCCGCGGACACCCCACTATTTTTCCAGCAATTTCTGGCCCATTACTTTGGTACATTGCAGTCTGTTTGTCAGAACAATTCAGGGGAACAGCTCCTGACTGCAGCCGATTCCTGCTTTAACTGGAATGCTCTGATACTGTCAATAGGTTCAAAGGGAAGAATGTTCTATTCTCCAGCACGGCCATCCCTCAACTTGATGAGCACAAATGTAAAAAGATACTAGAATGTTGGCAATACTAATATCATTTCTCTTCTTCCCCGAGAACATACCCACACTAGTCCCAGATAACGATATCACAAGTGCAGTTTCCTTTGGATGGGATGTTAAACTGAGGCCGTCTGCCTATTCAAGCAGGCGTTAAAGATCCTGTAGCAATATTCAAAAAAAGCAGGGAACTCTCTCAACATTTTTCCCTTACCCAACACCACCAAAAAAAACAGATCAAATGCTCACTCACCACATTGCTGTTTTTGTAATCTTACTGTATGCAAAATGGCTGCCACCTCTGCTTACATAATAATAGGAATCTTACAACACCAGGTTATAGTCCAACAGTTTTATTTGAAAATCACAAGCTTTCGGTGCTTACCTCCTTCGTCAGGTGAGTGAAGGGATTCTAAAATCGCATAGCATATATTAGGCTGGGAGACAGTCACAGCAATCAAAGGTGTCGTTGGTGTTCAGACAGGTTAGCCACGGAAAACATTACATCCCAGTATACTGAATACACAATGGGTCAGATTACACAGACAAAGAGAGAAAGAGACCCGAAAGGCAGAGAGAGAGAGAATGTCCAGTTGTATTAAAAACAGATAACTTTTTTTTTCCCGCTGGTGGGGTTACGTGTAGCGTGACATGAACCCAAGATCCCGGTTGAGGCCGTCCTCATGGGTGCGGAACTTGGCTATCAATTTCTGCTCTACGATTTTGCGTTGTCGTGTGTCTCGAAGGCCGCCAAGGACATTCAGCCACCAATCTTCGGGTAAGCGTTCTCCAAGGCGGCCTTCGAGACACACGACAATGCAAAATCGTCGAGCAGAAATTGATAGCCAAGTTCCGCACCCATGAGGACGGCCTCAACCGGGATCTTGGGTTCATGTCACGCTACACGTAACCCCGCCAGCGGGAAAAAAAAGTTATCTGTTTTTAATACAACTGGACATTCTCTCTCTCTCTCTCTCTCTCTCTGCCTTTCGGGTCTCTTTCTCTCTCTGTCTGTGTAATCTGACCCATTGTGTATTCAGTATACTGGGATGTAATGTTTTCCGTGGCTAACCTATCTGACCACCGACACCTTTGATTGCTGTGACCGTCTCCCAGCCTAATATATGCTATGCGATTTTAGAATCCCTTCACTCACCTGACGAAGGAGGTAAGCTCCGAAAGCTTGTGATTTTCAACTTAAAACTGTTTGACTATAACCTGGTGTTGTCAGATTCCTTACTTTTGTCCACCCCAGTCCATCACCAGCATCTCCACATCATACATAATAATAGTGACTGCAAATTCACGTGAAGCATATTGGAACATTTCAAAGAAACATTATGAGGACCATATAAATTTACATCTGTCAGAAGCCTTTCTAAATGTAAGCTATGATGTTGTTTGTCACAAGCTTTATGAGTATCACCTTGGTAATGAACGAAATAACAAATTAATCTTGTTCATAGCTTTAGAACTGATACCTGAAAATTATATTTGACGGCTATGTATCTGGTCTGCAACCTGTTATCTGTTTCAAAGATGATAATTTTTCTATGCAGGCAACAAGGTACTCAGTGTATTACATATCAATTATTTTCTGAAGTGACAAATAAAAATATTCTGTTTTCCCAGTCACTGTCTCACTCATACCTTCCATTTAACTTTAACTGGACGTCTTGGTGGAGCTCCAATGGAATGATAAGAGCATAGCTCTGCATCTTTGATTCTCCATATGGTGAGGTCCTGATTTAGCCATAGAATTGAGTGAGTGGCTGTAAACGAGGGCAGGGAAGGAGACAAAGACCAAAGTAAGTGTAGCCAGGACCAGATCTCCAGACAGTTTTGGAGCAGCACTGGCAGGGGCCTGGAGCAGCCTGCTCTCATGTCCAGGGATAAGGGATGGTACAGGGTAAGGTACCAAAAAGTGGAGGAAGGGGAGAGGGATAAATACCTTAATCTAAAAAATAAGCAACAAAAGTTATCAAAACATTTAACCTTGTTAAAGCTAACCTCAGGCCTCACATAATATGGTCCACAATTAATTTACTAATAGATATGAAAAACTACACTGTCAGAATAAGACAAATTCAATGAACAACCCTACATTTTTTATTAGACACATACCTTGTTAATTTTTCAATGCTTGCTCAACCTTGCAACTTAGAGATAGTTAAGCATTAGGTTGACATGACTAGAGGGCAAAGTTATGTGCTGGTATTAAAACTTGTGGCAAATGGGCACTATCGAAAGAGCAAGGTGGCCTATTATAACAGAGATTAAAAGGTTAATTTTTTTTTGATGGTATTGATTGGACCTGGTAAACACTCTGCTCCTCTTTGAATAATGCCAAGCTATCTCTATTGTTCGTTGCTGTTTGTAGGATATATGTTGGTGCCACAGAATAGCTGCCATGTTTGCCTACATAACAGTCACTGCATTCCAAAGAAAAGTATTTGTTGTGAAGTGCTTTGAAATGTTTCAGCTACATAAATACAAGAATTTCTTTCTTTTATGTGCCTAACTCAAAGCAGATTGTGGGGGTGATCTTTAGTCTCCTGATGTCCTTGGCTGTATGATATTACACACCAGCGCAAACAAGTAGTGATTAGGCATTAACTAGTTTACTAAGAGGGCTATATGGACTAAACAGTTGAGAATAAAGCAATTCACTTAAATGCCAAGAAAATGTCTATCTTGATTGTCTAGACTAAGCATTTATTAGGTGGAGGTGGGTTTAGGTGTTAAGCTAATAAGCAATTTCTTTAATAAACATAAATCATAGAGGGCCTGAAAAAATTGCTTTTCTGCTGAGTCACAATTGATTTCAAGGACATTTATATAGCAGACCAAAGATTTTAAATCTGAAACTTATTAAAGTGGATGAAATGTAAATGCCATCTGTGAACCTGGCTATGCGTCACCTTTTCATATTTGAGTCAGAAATAACACCAAACAGTCCTCCCTCCCAAAGCAATCTCTGTGATTTCATCTTTCAAAATCAATACCACTATAAAAAAAGTTTCACTAGATGTCAACAACATACCCCAATATACCCACGTATGATATCACTGTTGATCAACCAGACTACAGAACTAGTAAAAGCCATGGACCATCTTCAATAATTCCTGATCACAGAATAAAAGCTGCTGACAACTGCTAAACAGAATTGCCAATGACACTGTTTCAGGTATCAAGTGTGGTAGGAATACAGGGGCCTCTGATCCTTAAGGGATTTTGTAAATACTGCAGATAGAGGGACTGCTTCTTACCACTCAGGGTGCAGTGAAGCAACGATAAACAGATTGCCTGTTTGAATATGAAATGTATCCAAAAGTGTGAAAGTCAGAGTTGGGTGGCAGGTATCATTTATTGGGTACCATTAAACTAATAGCCTAAAATGTGAGTATCTTCCCGCATCAGACTCTATGTCACTGCGGCAAAAAAAGCTGACCAGGATTTGTGTGCCGGTACAATTGATTCTTTATCAAAGGAAAGTATCAAACAATAAAAGTGAATGCCAACATGCTGTTCAACTAGAGTGGTTGAGTATCCAGAGATACTGGCCCCGATTTTGAAGGTGGGGCGGTGACGATGTGTGTGAGCCCCGAAGCAGGTGGCGCACCCGGACGATCTTAATGACAAAGCAGTTTCTTAACACTGACTTAACAGTTTCTTTCCTTCTCAAAATGATTGCTGGTGAAGTCAATGCAAAAAGGGGACCTCACTGATAAGTCCAGCTAAACATTTTCAAAAAGAATCATGTGTTAGTTGAGACTAAATTTGGTTAGAATCTGGTGAAATATTTGAATTACTGAGCGGGCAAATTCCTGATCGTAAACAGATGGCAGTATAACTCTGTCCTTCCTCCTAAAAGGCAGAATTTAAGTCTAATAAATGGCATGTTACAAGCTGGCCAAAATTTAGAGGTCATCCATTCACTGTCCCGATTTCTTCGCTATCAAAATTAAGTATCAATAACTATCTTATGTACTGCAATTGAGTCAAATTTTCACCTCTTTATAACCTCTCTTAAAACATCATTTTACCTATAAGAAATTTCAACCACAGCTCCTTCCCCTGGATTACACTGGACACTTGCAAGACAGGTCAGCTTTCTGAGAACAGTTCACTGAGTAGATGACAGCACAGACTTGAATTTAAAAATTGTAGTTTTATTTACCAACTTCCTTTTTGCTGAGCATGTTTAAATAAATTTTATAAGCTGAAAGTTATAAAAGGTAAGTTATAAAGATATACAAGATAATACATCCACAGATTCAATTAACCATTGCAATTTGGTCCAAAACAGAAAAGCCTCCTGACAGGGATTGGTGAAGATTCAGTATTATAGATTCTAACCATCAGTAATTCAATGTACATATTTGATACTGCTCACTACCTAAAAGACTATGCAATCGTTTCATTAAAAGGGGTTTGATTTGGGCTTAAGATCATTCACTTTGTTCAAATACATTTGGATATTTCTTAGTGCTTCCTCACCTCTCCAGTTCAGCAGCTGCAATGCAGTTTAAGCATCACTAACATCCCTGTGTCAGCAAATCTTACTGCAGTGAGTTACAACCAATGCAGAAAAATAAAACAATGAAAACTTTGCCCTCCACTTTCCATCAACAAACATGCAGCTAATGGGGAAGTGGCAAAGATCCTGGTCCAAAGGACTGCTGAAACTATGTGTGACTGCCTCAGCGTGTCCTGCATATCAAAAGAATCTATTTATCACCCATAGCTGTGCTCAACGAACTGTTACAATTATACTGTTGTTAATCCATTGAACATAAAAGGTTTGGCTATATAACGATTCTTGAGGAACGCATAAATGCCAATGTAGAAAAGTAGCAAAAGCTGACCATCAGCTTCAAAAAAGCTGACACAACCCCCAGAAAGCTGACAACTCAAAAACAGCTCTGATATATAACAAGCAGTTATGCAGCTTTATATCTTGAGCGGTAGGTATTCACAACATTCCTTCACTTGTACCAGAGGGGAAAAAAAAGATAAGTACACAAAAGTCTGAAGGGAAAATCCAAATGTTGAAGCTAACAATTGGGGACACATTTCTGAGTGGATCCAGGGTCATGCTCCCCAGAAAAATGTTGAATATTTGTATTAAAAATTATGCATTCTAGTTCACTTCAAGAACTTTTATACCGTACAATTAATAGATTTTTTAATCTGAAAATAAGGAGAAACCAAGTGATATTTGGATTTTCAACAATCACTTATCCAAAAATTACCACAACTCTCTCACATCCAGACCTAGCACCCAGTTCACACCAACACTACACCCAATCTAACTCCCCTTTTCAGAGAGGCATTATATTTTCCAAACTTTTCAAATCATACTGGGCTCTATAAGCAGACATTAAGTTTGCTTCCCAGAGTTCTGATGATGTGTCCTATCCCACATAATTAATCTAACTCTCAGCAATCCTTTAAATTCCAGCATTTTGTTAATGTCTCCCATCTTATTTTCCTTCTTACTTTGGGAAATGGCTGATGATGACTCAGTGGCTCATCAGGCAGTTCCCAGAGATTGGAAATTCATCTTGCGTGCAATCTGAACATGAGCCCCATCTCTCTGATGAGCAGTGAACTAGTGCATCAATTCCACTGCTCTACCAGCCCACCATGAAAGTAACTCTAACTACTTGGAATCTTTTTTTTTACCTTTTTCTTCAGACAACCTCTCTTCCTGTCTTTGATGATGTGGCTTGTAAGGTGCAGCTCCGTGACCCAAAGCATCAGCAACAAAACCATCAAGAAAAGACAATGAAGCATCAACCTAAGAAAGCAAACAACATGCTTGCTCATGAAATTACAGTCATATTTTTCTGGCTGAAAGTTATCTGCACATTAAAATTAAGTTAGTAGAGACCTTACAATTTAAACTCAATCAAATGTCACGTTAAATTTCCCCCCTTCTCACAAAGTCTACGTTAGCAGGTTATTCAATCTTGCTGTCACAGATGAACTCATCTGATATCCATACATGTGCAATTTCCAGCAGGAATGACCGGATAATCATAAGAAGCAAGAATCCCAACTGATTCTCCCCCATTCCATTGCCCAGGGGTAAACCGACTGTCAGTTTGGCTCAGAGGCAGCACTCAACTCAAGTCAAAAGATTGTGGGTTCAAGTCTCGCTCCAGGACATGAGCACATAATCTAGGAGTGCTGCGAAATCAGAGGTGCTATCTTTCAGTTGGGACATTAAACCAAGGCACTATTTGCCTGGTCAGGTGGGCTTTTTCCCCCCAAAGAGGATCAGGAAGTTCTCTGATGTCCTCATCCCTCAATCAATACAACCAAAACAGATTATCATGTTATTCATTTCGTCGTGTACAAACTGGCTGCTACGTTTGCCTGCATAACAACAGTGCCTGCACTTCAAAAGTAATCCAATGGCTGTGAATCGCTTTGGAACATCCTTGGGACAGGACAGGCGCTACATAAATTAAAGTCTTTTTTTCTTACTGCTCCATTAAGTTCGGCTGATGTACGGATCAAATCTGGAATCTTGCTGCTCTGTTTAGTTCAGTTCCACACCAAGAATTGCACTTAGGAAATGAGCCATCCAGGAAGCAGGACGCAGCTTTTTAATAAAACAATGATTTATTCTGTGCTTTTAAGGATTAGTCCATGGTCGGCGGTTTTTAGCCCTAACTAACCATATATTTTTAGTCTTGCATAAAATTAATTGCCACTAGAGACTTACCACTATGTCATCACAACTTGCATCCAGAGGTAAAACTGTGTTCATTATCTCTCTGTTCTCAACAAGTTGCTTCAACTCAAAAGACTGTTGTCTCGAACAAGAATCCATTGAATTGCCGTAGTTTTGCATGATTTCAGGCAGTATTTTAACATTTGGTGTCAGACGAAACAGTTTGGTAATTGCACTCAAGATCCAGGCTTTTGTTTCTAAGTTTGCAGAGTATTTCTCAAGTAAGCAATGTAGTTTCTGTATGATATCTTCTGGTCTGACTTCTGTTTTGAGGTAGGAATACTCTCCCAGCACCTGATACGTGGGTCAAAAGAAAATATTTCAATCATTTAGTGCCACCAGTGTGAAGTGAATTTCCACTATTTCTGCAAAGCAGATGATTGTCATTCAAGGTGCTTTTATTTTTAGACTTGCTAATGTTTTGCCACAGATTTTCTGATCATAATACTGACAGTAACCCATTTAAAATGAATGGGTTCTATCAGTGTTATGATCACAAAACCTAGGCCAGTATGTCTTGGCACAATTTTGTATGTCTTTATGCAATAGCATTTATGAATGTTGCCATAACAATATCCCTTGCATGGGGCAAGAAGTGCGATAGGCACTACATGTAATTTTTTGTGACTTCTCTTCAAAAACCAGTGAAAATAAAGTACAAGCTCCCACAATGATTCAGGAAGCTTATCTAGTTCGTACTTGAACTGTAAAATCCAGAAAGGTCCCAGATCTGACCTCTAGTCTGTGGTGAGTTATTCAATCTCAGACACAGCAGTGGTATGGGAGCTACAATTGGCATCAACATCCCTTGGGTTAGGCAGAGACATAAAAAAGCTTTCCTGCTCCTGAGTGTTATCCAACGGTCCCAGCGAGAAATGTGGGTTTGTGGACAGTGGGTAAGGGTAACATCAATTTTGCTGTGATCCCTGCTGTGGCCAAATAGCCAGCACTCAATGTTAAGGTCCACATGTGTAAAATGGCTAGACGTCCAATGCCCTTAAAACTGTGTCCCATCAAGAAGTCAACTCCTTCAAAAGTGGAAAACTGGTGAAAAAAGTACAAACAAATGGATAGAAAAATTCTAGTCTGATTTGTGTTGTGTTTTGGGTTGGTTGCAGAATTCTTTACATGATTTTAAAGATTTAAGAAAACATAGGATTAACCAAATCCCTATGCACAACTAGCCAGTGAAGAAATAATACAAACTTACAAGTCCAGTTCATTAACAGGACCGTAAAATGATTTTGCCAATAAGCAGACAGCAGAATGCCTGCCTCCTGAACAATTCTGACAGCACTTAATGAGAAGTCAGAAGTTCATTCTGTTGCAGCCAGATGACTGCAAGAAGTCCACGTAGCATGGCACCTTCATGCAGATAGGTGGGGGGAAAAAAAAAGATAAAAATCAAATTTAGCCTAATGCTGCAGTAAACCCTGAATTTGATAAACAAGCAGTGTATATAAGCAAATAGAAAGCTGGAACCTTTGTGATTGCTACACTAATGTCATAAATGGCTCTGTGTTGTTGAGTGAGAGCCTGGTATGGTCTGCCATCAGTCTATGCAAAACCTGTAATTGTACCACTGTCATTTGCACTCATTGGTACCCATTTCAGAATGAGATTAGTAGCACAATACGTGCCTGAAAGATCCCTACCCTGCCGAGCTGCTAAGCCTACTTCATTCTTTTTATTAATAGTCTTACCCAGCTCATAACCTGCAGGAATCTCTGAGGATATTGCGTATTATCCTTTTCCAAAAGGGCAAGGTAGGAGTTCACTGCATAAAGCCTCAGCTGTTTGTTTTCCACTTCATCATCAAATCCTAGGTTTAAAAAAAAATTGCAATTTAAGTATTAGTATGAGCTGTAAATGTTTTATACAAAAAAATCTTCAAGCATCACCTTCGGAAAAAATCCAGTCTATGATCTGTATAAATTATATGGTTGAACAATGTATAATACAAACGTCACCACCAAATTACTTGAGCAATTTTTTCCACCCACTTACAAATCAAGACAGCAGAATGCACTCATGAAAAAAGTTTTTTTTTTATGGCTTTATTAGTGTGATAAAAGGACTGTCTTGGAGTGTGCGTCAGAAATGAAGAACTGTAATTGACAAGAATTTAAAAGCTTTTCCCACTGCCACGTAAAAGATGTGACTTTTAAAGGAGCAATTAATAAACTGAAATCACTACCCTATTGCTTAAAGCTTTCCAACACTTATCTATAACTGTTGTATTTATAAAGCATCTTGCTGTTTACTTACCTTCAGCCAGCAGCCTCAGGAAGTTGTTTGGGATATCTGGTTGGATCATATCTCCACCAGCTGAGAACACTGCATTCATGGTTTGTATAAACCACTCATTATTGGGAGCATATGTTTGTGGGTTGTTAAGGACAAAAACCAAACCAAAATAGAAAGGCATTATAGAATCATACAGCACAGGAGGCCAATCCGGCCCATCGTGCCTGTGCCGGCTCTCTGAAAGAGCTGTCCAATTAGTCCCACACCCCTGCTCTTTCCCCATAATCTTGCAAATTTTTCCTTTTTAGGTCTATCCAATTCCCTTTTCAAAGTTACTATTGAATCTGCTCCCACCACCCTTTCAGGCAATACATTCTCAACTTGAGTATTGTGTCCAATTTTGAACGCCACACTTTAGAAAGGATGTCATGGCCTTGGAGAGGGTACAGAGGTGATTTATCAGAATGGTACCAGAAATGAGGGAATTCAGTTATGTGGAGAGACCAGAGAAGCTGGGATTATTCTCCTTAGAATAAAGAAGGTCAAGGGGAGATTTAATAGAGGCTTTCAAAATTATACGTGGTTTTGATGGAGTAGAAAGGGAGAAACTGTTTCCACTGGTAGGAGGGTTGGTAACCAGAGGACACAGATTTAAGATGATTGACAAAAATGCCAGGGGGGAGATGAGGAGAATTTTTTTTATTCTATTACCTATTTTTTGGATGTGGAGATGCCGGTGATGGACTGGGGTTGACAATTGTAAACAATTTTACAACACCAAGTTATAGTCCAGCAATTTTATTTTAAATTCACAAGCTTTCGGAGACTTCCTCCTTCCTCAGGTAAATGTTTCAGAAACATTTACCTGAGGAAGGAGGAAGTCTCCGAAAGCTTGTGAATTTAAAATAAAATTGCTGGACTATAACTTGGTGTTGTAAAATTGTTTACTATTTTTTGGAGGGGAAGGGGGAGTGGGGAAGGCATATTTCAATATAAAATCGTATTGAATAATATATTACATCTATGAAAAGATAATTTTCTGGTTAACAGGCTTTTAAAAATGTGAATCGGAAATTAGCATCTCTACATTTACTTCCTTTTTACTAATTTTAGCAAAAAAAAATAAAATTAGTGTTCCCCGCTTTATACTCACAACTACATTTTTGCTAAGGTTAGCTAATGATGCAAGTGTAGTTCTACATTCTTATGCCAGCCACGCACAGACGTAATTAACAACCTAAATGATTGACTGCTTTAATTAACGTATCTGCTAGAATGCACTTTAACTTCAGGGAAGCCTGGAAGAGGAGGCAACAGAAGTAACATTTATTTAAATCTAGCACTCCCATTTATTCTATGTAACATTTTTTAAGGTGAGATTTATAATGTTCCAGACTTCTGTCAGCAATGCAAACTCTTAACATGTGAATTTTCACTTTCTTTGCTGTATGTTACAAAGATACTACAATCAAATCAAATCACTCTGGAAAAACAAAGTTAGGAGCGATCCTTTTTAAAAAAAAATACAATCCAATGTTTATAAATATTTTCTCTAGTGTCTAGAGAATGTTTGATTCTCCGATACATTTTTTATTACTAATGCAGGTTATTCCGCTGCCTTTGACGATGTCAACACCTTGCATTCATATGCACCGTTGACCACTCAATCCCCCCAGAACATCTCACCTCCATGGCATTGCTCTCCGCTGGTTCCATTCCTACCCAGAGCATCATAAACATTACACCACCTCATGTGGTTTCTCCTCCTATGCCCATGTTAATTAGTCATTAACTAGAATGGCGCCATGTGTCCTCAACTGTACTAAGGCCAGTTTCTCTATCACCACCCTCCTCGTCAAACTCTTCTGCCTTCCCAAACCATCTCAAAGAATTGACTTAAGATTCTCATCCTTGCCTTCAAATTCCCCCTCAGCCTCACTCCTTCCTACCTTTGTGACCTCCTCTGACCCTATGTCCCTCAAACATTGGCCTACTAATCATTCTCCACTCGACCACTGATTCAGTCACCTTATCCCGCCCTCGAGACTCTCTCCTTCAGCATCGCCATCTTGCAACCTTAATTCCCTGCATTCAGAAATCTCGCCTGTACTTTTGCCCCCTCCTGACTCACTTTATATTCCCTCCAGTCAGTGCCCACTCAGTATGCACCATAAAGCGCCCCTGAATGGCACCTTATATGTAATGAGTGGTACAGAAATGTAAGCTGATATCACATATGTAACCACATCATTAGGCTAATACATAGGCGGGGGAGTGGAAGACACCTTCCTGCACCCCACCCCGAAAAAAAATAGAACAAATATGAGTAGTGGAAATCACTGCATTCATTGTCCCACCTTTAAGTCACTCAAAATAGCCAAGTAACTGTCCAGTGCTCATGACCTGGTGAATCATAGGATTTTGCTACTGGTGAAATAAAAGCCACAAGTACACTGTTTTCTACTTTAATTTATTGCTGAAGGATAATTCACAGTTCACATTTCACAAACATCTCCAACTGAATCAGATTTACAAACACCATTTTCAATTAGTTCCAGCATGTTTTATTACTCACTCTACATATTTTAAATCTCAGCAATTCTCATTCTAATTATGAAGCAAAAAAAGCAATGCCCATTCGAATCATAGAAAGGTTATAGCACAGAAGGAGGCCATTCGGCCCATCGAGTCCGCACCGGCTCTATGCAAGAGCAATCGAGCTAGTCCCACTCCCCGCCCTTTCCCCATAGCCCTGCAAATTTTTTCCTTTCAAGTATTTATCCAGTTCCCTTTTGAAGGCCATGATTGAATCTGCCTCCACCACCACCTCGGGCAGCACATTCCAGATCCTAACCACTCGCTGTGTAAAAAAGCTTTTCCTCGTGTCACCTTTGGTTCTTTTGCCAATCACCTTAAATCTATGTCCTCTGGTCCTTGACCCTTCAGCCAATGTTTCTCTCTATCTACTAGACCCTTCATGATTTTGAATACCTCTATCAAATCTCCTCGCAACTGTCTCTGTTCCAAGAAGAACAAGCCCAGCTTCTCCAGTCTATCCACGTAACTACAGTCCCTCATCCCTGGAATCATTCCAGTAAATCTCTTCTGCACCCTTAATTCACACATCTACAAGTCTTAGCTGATATGCTGTGTTGAAAGGATATTTTTCAGCAAGTTCTGCTACTTTGCCAACTAAGCTGATGGTGATGTATTCATCTTTGCTTTGCCTCAGATAGTCCAGCATTTTTTGGACAATAACAGCTACATTCTGTGCATTAGTGATTCGATAGAGCAGTTCTAGTGTCTGTGGGAAGAGCACAACTCAGATGACATTAAAACAGCAAGACAGTATGACTGAAATCAGGAATCATTTAAACAAGCTGTACAATCAGATTGGGAAGGATTAACCGTCCAAGGCTCACATGCACTTTCCACATCCCAGAATCAATCTTCAACCTTTGTTTGGAGCCTATGGCAACTCTTACTTATTGAATTTAGAAAAAACGCAAAGAAAATTTTAAATTACGTACTGGTGAATAATGTGTTCAATGCGTCACCAATTCAGTGTTTGGAACATTAACAATTCCTCCATTTCATTAGCCTTAATACGCAAACAACCGCAGTCAAAACAACTCTTACCTCTCGCTTTATAATCGGGTCAGGGTGATCCAGGCACTCAATTATTGTCATTTGGTGCTGAAGAACTAGATTCAAATCTTGCTGGATTACAAATGTGAGGGCTTTTAACCCTGGAACATTAAAATGCAATGGTTCACTTTTCAACATATACAGTATCATGTAAAATAAAAATATGACCAGTCATTTCATATACTATCCTTACCCAAATATTTCAGGTTGTTTTTGGGTGACAAGATAAACTTTCCATTACACTTTGCTGCCTTCTCCAACAAATCTGACTTTGGATGAATAGTATATACTGTTTGAATACACTCAAACAAAATTGCTGAAAAACACAATATTAAAATAAAACATGATACAATAAGGAAGTTACAGAAACATTTACTGTTGATGCAAATCTACAGAACTGTTGCTCTGTATTGTAGCGATGAGGAAATAGGAAAAATACTGATAATACATTTGTAATAAAAAAATGTAAAGAAATGGAAGTTTTTCAAAGAATCGACTATTGTTTGAGTCCGGCTCAGGTATATTAGCGATCTTGGTCAGCAGGCAGGTTACGAGGATTCAAAAGAGACATGAATGTGGGAAGTCTCAATTAAGACTAGGATGTTAGTGTGATATATCTAGCAGGCTGTGACTTTTCCGATGACCCGCTGTGGAACAAAAAACAGATAACGCTTCATTTTCTGTCACCATTCAATAGAATTTCACATCCCAAGTCATAAAATTGGTAATACAATACTTGGGGAAAAAATGAAGCGTTTTTTGCGCTCAATAAAAGGGATGTCAATGCTATAGACAACAATTTCCACGTTTGTTACACAGCAATAGTGTCAAGCACTCGGTCAGGTATAATGCAAATGGGTTGCAGAGTAAAGCCCAATCGACGCTGCCCCAACCATTACAGTGGGCTCTTAAACTACAGCTGCCATTGCAGCTTGATTGTAAATGATAACCCCAGTACCTGTAAGCAATTTGATACAGTAATCCAATCTTGCTTTGAATACTGAAACAGCTTGCATCCATTATTGATCAAAACTCAGGTTAAGAGTACTGACGGAACTATTTAATTGTTAAAAAAACTGTAAAACAGCAGAAGGCTGCATCCCATTTTCCAGTCGTGACATTTCACTTACAATATACAGAAAATTAGGACAATTGCATCTTTGATGATCAAAAATAACTCCAGAAAGAAAACGCTGAACTCCCAACAAAAAGGACTAAATTTAAATCACCGCCATGGTTCGTATTCAAACCAATCGGGCCACTGGATAACATGCTCTGCAGCACCAGAGCACTTCACCATCTGGGGCACAATCAATAGAGCAGTTTGGGAGATTTAAGGTTAGTGGATTAGGGATATGCTGCAATCTGTGATTACAATATGTTGTTCCACTTGAAGAATTTTGTGTGATGGAATTATGTTCATTGGAAAATGAAACCATTTCAGAGGCTTTTAGTTAACCATTCACTATTTCCTAGTTTGAGACACAATCTATATGGAATCTGCTCTTTGACATAGACTTACAGGACTAAACCCAGCCGTAGACTGTTACATACCATAAGTTATGTTGTGGTTGATCTCAGCTCTTCGCAAAGACTCATCCAAAACATCATACATTAGCTCACTTGTTCTGTACCAAAAAGAAAAATATCACATTGCACAGAGATTAGAGATTCAGATTAATGAAGTATCATGGTGAACTTAATTATTATTTAGAAATGTTAAATACATGAAAGAAAAAAGAAAAATAGAAACAAAAATGGAATAAAAACTTGCATTTATATAGCACCTTTCACAAGTTCAGGATGTCCCAAAGCACTTCACAGCTAATTAAATACTTTTGAAATTTAGTCATTGTTTTAATATAGGCAAACGTGGCACTCAATTTGCGCACAACAGGGTCCCACAAACAGCAATGAGGTAAATGGCCAGATAAATTGTTTTAGTGATGTTAGGTGAGGGATAAATATTGGTCAATACACCAGGAAAACTCCCCTGCTCTTCAGCAAATATTGCCATGGGATCTTTTACATCCACCCAAGGGGGCAGATGGGGCCTCAGTTTAACATCTCATCCAAAAGGTGGAACCTCTGACAGTGCAGTGCTCCCTCAGTACTGCACTGAAGTATCAGTCTAGAGTGTGTGCTGAAATCACTGCAGTGGGACTTGAATGTATGACCTTCCAACTCAAGAGGTAAGAATGCTACCACTGAGTCAAAGCTGACAGCTAAGAATCTAATTTCTAACAGCTGAATTGCTGATTAGCTGAATTGTTGTAATCCATTCAAGGTACCCTTCTTTTCGGCAATTTCCCCCTCTAATTATCTTCCCTACTGAAGATGCTGCCTTTTACTGGGGTACAGTTCCACAAGTGCAGGCAGCTCTCCAGTACCTCACCTTAGTGACCATTCCTCACAGTAAAGCCTGGAAAGTAAGTGTCGGTGGGCTATCAAGAACCAAAGATAGGAATTTCTTGTACTTTCTTCTCTGTATTGCTTTTGTGGTGCACGTGGCTATTAAACCATCGGGTGAATGCAAATTTTACATTTTCTTGCCAGTCCAGGAGCTGAATTAATGTATCAATTGGAAGCGAACTGTATTGTTTCTGAACTACATCTAGCCAATATTTTATGAGAAACCTTTTTCATAAATTTGGAGATTTGTAAATGCTACCGTAGATTTTTAAAACAAAAATGTGTCCTTAGATAAACCCCAACCAGCTAGTTAAAACCACTAGTTGAATCTGCACACAGGCTGAACAGTTTTGCATTCTATTAAATACTTGCTTCTAGTTTTACATGTAAGCACATGAAAGATTTACAAATTCTTAAACTTTAAAAAGACCTGGAAGTTTTAGTTATAAGTCAACCAGCAACACTAACATATGTATTCTGCATTTAACTTTAAACTCCATGTAACTGAGCAGTTGTATACTTTGCTGTAACAAAATAGATACATTATTTATATAACCAACCTGACCAGCAAACTTTTAAGTCGAAGGATTCAAAAATTACTTTCAAATAAAACATATGATGCACAGCAATTAAAATGCCTTACTAAAGAAAGAATTGGTATTTATAAAGCACCTTTCACAACCTCACTATGACCCAAATTGTTTCACAGCCAATGAAGTACTTTTTGAAGTGTAGTCACTGTTGTAGTATTTTTTTTTTATTCGTTCATGGGATGTGGGCATCGCTGGCGAGGTCAGCATTTGTTATCCATCCCTAATTGCTCGAGAAGGTGGTGGGGAGCCGCCTTCTTGAACCACTGCAATCTGTGTGGTGAAGGTTCTCCCACAGTGCTGTTAGGAAGGGAGTTCCAGGATTTTGACCCAGCGACGATGAAGGAACGGCGATATATTTCCAAGTCGGGATGGTGTGTGACTTGGAGGGGAACGTGCAGGTGATGTTGTTCCCACGTGCCTGCTGCTCTTGTCCTTCTAGGTGGTAGAGATTGCGGGTTTGGGAGGTGCTGTCGAAGAAGCCTTGGCGAGTTGCTGCAGTGCATCCTGTGGATGGTACATACTGCAGCCACTGTGCGCCGGTGGTGAAGGGAGTGAATGTTTAGGGTGGTGGATGGGGTGCCAATCAAGCTGGCTGCTTTGTCCTGGATGGTGTCGAGCTTCTTGAGTGTTGTTGGAGCTGCACTCATCCAGGCAAGTGGAGAGTATTCCATCACACTCCTGACTTGTGCCTTGTAGATGGTGGAAAGGCTTTGGGGAGTCAGCAGGTGAGTCACTCGCCACAGAATACCCAGCTTCTGACCTGCTCTTGTAGCCACAGTATTTATATGGCTGGTCCAGTTCAGTTTCTGGTCAATGGTGACCCCCAGGATGTTGATGGTGGGGGATTCGGTGATGGTAATGGCGTTGAATGTGAAGGGGAGGTGGTTAGACTCTCTCTTGTTGGAGATGGTCATTGCCTGGCACTTGTCTGGCGTGAATGTTACTTGCCACTTATCAGCCCAAGCCTGGATGTTGTCCAGGTCTTGCTGCATGCGGGCTCGGACTGCTTCATTATTTGAGGGGTTGCGAATGGAACTGAACACTGTGTAATCATCAGCGAACATCCCCATTTCTGACCTTATGATGGAGGGAAGGTCATTGATGAAGCAGCTGAAGATGGTTGGGCCTAGGACACTGCCCTGAGGAACTCCTGCAGCAATGTCCTGGGGCTGAGAAGATTGGCCTCCAACAACCAGTACCATCTTCCTTTGTGCTAGTGTTGTGTAGCAGTCCCTTAGTATTGCTTTCCCTTCTTAAAGTGCATGACACATAATTTCCACAAGCCAAGGCTGGCACTTCAAAGTTAACCCACAATAAAAAATGAAATTGCGGAAATTACATGTTGTGCACTTTAAAAGGGGAAAGTAGTAACATAGTGAACAGAAATTTCTACGCTTTAAATTATCCATGTCTACATTTGTCTGTATATTAAAAATCTCACCTGGACTCACTTCTTGTCAATTTTTCCATTCTCAATTCCTATGTCCACATTTATAATGGAAGTTGCCAATGTGAACTTGTCACACCTCCCCTCAGTGGAGTTACTGCAGCACCACTGCTGGGGGAGAGAGAGGGTGTGATTACAGCATGATAACTTTAAAGAGGCAGTTACCATTATAAATATGGACATAGGAAATGGAAATAAAGACATAAATAAAGACAGAATGTATGACTTTAAAATGGGGACCAAATTACATTTGCACAAATTACCCAAATATCCCTTGGTCTCTCCCTGATTTCAGCTGAAGACTACACTTGGTTTTGACTTCCTGCATACAACATCATGGGAGACTAGCTTTGTAATAAATTAAAATCCTTGCGTTGGTAGCAATAACACCCCAGCACATTGAAATCAATGGGTAATTCTGTAATGGTAATGCTTGTTATTCTTACTTGCTCCAAAGGTGGTGCTGTAACCTCTCAGCCTGTAACAAACGCATACCATTTCTCCCAAAGAACAGAGCATTTCCAATGGTAGATTTCCTATTAATAGTTTCATTCCTAAGTATGGCAATATTAACCTTTGAACTTTAAAAGGAAAACTAAGTGAAGAACAACTTACATCTGATCATCCTTTCCCAGTAATCTCAAAATTCTCAGCAGCTGTATCTGTAGCCAAGGTGCTGGTACACTGTGGTAGTTGAAATCTACTGCAAGTTTTCCTCCAACCACTTGCTTGAGAATTGTTATAAAGCTCTCGGTTAAATCTTTATAGCCATCTGGATTTTCCTAGAATACAGGAGTTAAACTATTAGTTTCATTCCTCTAAGGCTTAAAAACAAGCACAACTCTTTCAAAAAGTTCGCTTATTCATCACTCCTTCCCTGCTGGCCGAGGGAGCACTGCTTGGTGTGGCTCTAAGCCATACAAAGCAGAGAGGTCCTAGTCTGTGCTGAGTTAGCCACTCTAACTAGATTGTTATAATTGGTCTCAGGGCCATTGGACTGTGAGGTATGAGGGGAAAATCAAGAGGGATCCCATTCCCGAATGCTATCCAGTGACTCCTATTAGAAAATGCAGCTTTATGCACGTCAGGTGATGATGAATCAGGCTCAGCTGTAATACCAACTGCAGTCAATTGGTCTGTCAACATTTGCTGCCTAAGTTCATGTGAAGAACATTGCTCGTGGCTGCGATACCATACCTCAGAGTCAGCACCTTAACAGCATTACTAATTTAACTATTTGCTAGAATTGTTTAAAATGTTTTTCTTTATATTCAAGAAATTTAAATGTAACATTCTACATTCAAAGTTCCTGTGTGAATTGTTAGCATTAAAAAAAAACTTGCAAATGGATCATGAGTTTTAGCAATACTGCCCTTAGGAGGAGAGGGAAGAAAAATACCAACATAAGGAAATAGCTCATTTTCTCACTACTTGTCATAGCATGGTACCTTAATCAGCAGTAGGTAGATGTGAAGGGAGGCAGCCATGACTCCTGGGTCCCTGTCGCATAGTGCTTTCCTAAACTTGTCATGAATGTGTTGAACTTGATTTGGAGCAATAAGATAAAACTTGTACAGGGCAAGAACTGCTTTTCTTCTTATTATTTCCCTATAAAGAAGTAATATTTTTGTTTTTAGAACACATTGTTATCAGGGAACTGTCCTCAACAAATTGAACAGGAAGCTAGGAGAAAAAGGATTGCTGCTATTTAGTCAAAAAAGGCACAAGATGAATTTATCTACAGGGCACACTTCAAAACAATGTCAGTGGTCTCCACATGAGTGAATTATTGACGTTATTAATCTTTTATTTTTAAAAAAAAAGTCTGATCCCTTTAATTACTATCAAATGCAAAACACACATATATGTTTGATCTGGATCAAGTCTATTGAGACACAAATCCCGTTCTATGTGCATTAGAACGCAAATAGTGAACAATTATCAAACTTCAGCGTTTTTGTTTTAACAGGAAGGAGGGGTAAGTGAAAGCTGCAAATGTATCACACCCAATACTTTACTGAACTCTAAAGCTGCCTTTATACCAGCAGTGGTGGGATATTAGTGCAAATCTGGCTAACAAGAGGACACAGTAAAAAAAAAGGTCTTCCTCGGTGTCAGGATTCCACCAGTAGCATGAGATGCATGTCAGGAACCAACAGCATTAACACCCCTCTAAACTTAGTATAGAAGCACCTTAATACTATACGAATTCCTTATGAGGCATACACACACACTATTAGGGAAAACTAATTGGATTCCTAATAGAATATCACATTCTCGGGTATAGGTGATTATAGAATGAAAAGATTTTTACACACTCTTTTCAGATGTTCTATTCCTTCCAAGTTAGTTCATTTACAGTATGTTCTAATTTTAAGCCAGATAACTTTAGACAGGCAATTTTTCTTTTGCTTGAATTACATTACTGTGCTCAGACAATAGAGAAAGCCCTACTGTAGAGTCACAATGACATCCGTTGGATTGCATTTGCAGGTCAGGATGCTGAAGGCTGCTCCACGTTATCCAGTGTGAGAATCGTGCAGTTTCCACCCATTAAGTGTTTGGGATTTTTCTTTGGGGAGGGAGGGTGCAAGGAAGATTTCTTTTGTTACCTATTTATAGCAAAATGGTAAGTCTGTGCATTAAGAATGCATTTACCATTTCATTATAAATAGTGGGAATCGGTCTCCCGTCCCAGTGAAAATTTTAGTGAATCCAGTAAAACACTTGACTTGCAATGAAATCCTGGCTGCATTCAGGTTATGAAACATGTGTATGACTTGCCGTAAAAATTACATACTGAATGTTGCCACTTTATAATAATCTTCCTTTATATTGCCTTACTTAGAGTGCTGAAGCTTCTCTTCAACCAAAGGAAGAACTGCAGGGATCATATCTGGTGGAAAAAGCTGGCTGGCAACAGTCAGAGCCATGCAAACCTCGAGAAGATTAATGCTCTGCAGATCCTGCAATTAGAACAAGAGTTTTCAGAATTAAAGTCAATTGTATTACAAGTCAGAGTTACATATGCAAGGGCTAGACCGTCTCATTCCCACAGACAGACATGTTGCATTAACTTACACTTGTACATCAGAAGAGTTTTATTTATTATTCAACCTCACAACACTGTACAGAGAATAAATTATTCGGCATTACGTTACTTCTAATGCAGAAATGGTTTATCCAGAGTGCCTAGAAAGCAATGTTTCGTTTTTCTTACCCTTAAAGTGACATTTATTACACATAAGACCATAACAGATAGGAGCAGGAGTAGGCCATTCGGCCCCTCGAGCCTGCTCCACCATTCATTGAGATCATGGCTGATCTGATTTTTACCTCAACTCCACTTTCCCACCTTTTCCCCTTATCCTTTGACTCCCTTACTGATCAAAAATTTGTCTAACTCAGCCTTGAATGTATTCAATGACTCGGCCTCCACAGCTTTTTGGGGTAAAGAATTCCAAAGAATCACGACCCCCTGGGAGAAGAAATTCCTCCTCATTTCCATCTTAAACGGGCGACCCCTTATTCTGAGACTATGCCCCGTAGTTTTAGATTCCCCCATGACGGGTAACATCCTCTCAGCATCTACCCTATCGAGTCCCCTCAGAATCTTTTATGTTTCAATAAGGTCTCCTCTCATTCTTCTAAACTCCAATGAACATAGACCCAACCTGTTCAATCTTTCCTCATAAGACAACCGTATGAAGTTTCTGTTTAAGTGATATGGTAAGAGTTAGTGTATTTAGTAGAATTCATACTACAGAAACCAATTTTATTTTAGCCCTGCCAGCTACACTGAGCAAAACCAACATTTCCCTTCAAGTAAAGCATTCAAAATAAAATTATATAACCACTGCAACTCAATTCATAAAGACTTGGTATGTACACGATCAATTGGTTCAATATTTCAAGTAAATGTATAAAATTTGTGCATTTGATTTCGAATCAATACAGTTTCTCCCCAATTTACTCTTCTCCTGAAGGAGTGGATGTGTAATGAGATACAGTTCTGCAGGCACTGGAAGACCCAGTATTTCGTTCAAATGGCCATTCTTCATGTGTGAATGAGTAACAGCAAGCTATTCAACTATGGAAAGATCATAGCCAAGTCACACCCTAGCCTCACTCAACAGTTAAATACATGCACTTCCAGGAAGAGCGACTGGATAACAACTGGGATTAGCCCCCTAACTGCTGCCCTGGGCAAGATAATTAAACCAGCACAGACCAGCAATTGAAGCTGGGAATTTCTGGTGAGTATAGCATAGTTAACTTTTTAAACTTACTATGCCACTGTGGCAGCACCAAGATCTCAAGAAAGGTAAATTTTATTTTCCATCGAAACACCAAAAGATAAGCTTTTTTGTTTAAATTGAGAACAGGAATATAGTCCAAGTGCAGAACACATCAACTCCCAGCTAAATGTGACACAATTAAAAGATGAGTCACTATAGATATTATTGATCTTGTAACGTCAGTATAGCTTAATTTTTCACACTTACGCAAGATAAATATACAAAATGTCATTTAAAAAAGATTACCACATCAAATAATATTAAAAATCTTGAATCCAAATGCATTCTATGAACAAAATCTTACTTCCTGGTGTCATATTTTTGTCACACTGTCAACTTTTCCATTATAAATTTCTATGCCACATTCATACTGAAAACTGCCTATGCAAATTTGTCATTTTTAATATTATTTGATGCGGTAATCTTTTTTAAATGACATTTTGTACATTTATCTTGCATAAGTGTGAAAAATTAAGCTATTCTGACGTTACAAGATCAATAATATCTAGTGACTCATCTTTTAATCATGTCACATTAAGCTGGGAGTTAATGTGTTCTGCACTTGGACTATATTCCTATAACACCCTCCTGTCAATGGCGAGATTGTAGCATCCCTGTTTTGCAACTCCTAGCTCCTCAGCCTGCAGAAAAAACCCCTACACTCCAGCCAACTCTGCTTCCCAAACTACTGTAAATATTGCCATTGGTAGTGGTTGTTGGAGGCCAATCATCTCAGCCCCAGGACATTGCTGCAGGAGTTCCTCAGGGCAGTGTCCTAGGCCCAACCATCTTCAGCTGCTTCATCAATGACCTTCCCTCCATCATAAGGTCAGAAATGGGGATGTTCACTGATGACTGCACAGTGTTCAGTTCCATTCGCAACCCCTCAGATAATGAAGCAGTCCGAGCCTGCATGCAGCAAGACCTGGACAACATCCAGGCTTGGGCTGATAAGTGGCAAGTAACATTCGCGCCAGATAAGTGCCAGGCAATGACCATCTCCAACAAGAGAGAGTCTAACCACCTCCCCTTGACATTCAACGGCATTACCATCGCCGAATCCCCCACCATCAACATCCTGGGGGTCACCATTGACCAGAAACTTAACTGGACCAGCCATATAAATACTGTGGCTACAAGAGCAGGTCAGAGGCTGGGTATTCTGCGGCGAGTGACTCACCTCCTGACTCCCCAAAGCCTTTCCACCATCTACAAGGCACAAGTCAGGAGTGTGATGGAATACTCTCCACTTGCTTGGATGAGTGCAGCTCCAACAACACTCAAGAAGCTCGACACCATCCAAGATAAAGCAGCCCGCTTGATTGGCACCCCATCCACCACCCTAAACATTCACTCCCTTCACCACCGGCGCACTGTGGCTGCAGTGTGCACCATCCACAGGATGCACTGCAGCAACTCGCCAAGGCTTCTTCGACAGCACCTCCCAAACCCGCGACCTCTACCACCTAGAAGGACAAGGGCAGCAGGCGCATGGGAACAACACCACCTGCACGTTCCCCTCCAAGTCACACACCATCCCGACTTGGAAATATATCGCCGTTCCTTCATCGTCGCTGGGTCAAAATCCTGGAACTCCCTTCCTAACAGCACTGTGGGAGAACCGTCACCACACGGACTGCAGCGGTTCAAGAAGGCGGCTCACCACCACCTTCTCGAGGGCAATTAGGGATGGGCAATAAATGCCGGCCTTGCCAGCGACGCCCACATCCCGTGAACGAATAAAAAAATATATAAAATAAGAAGGCATGACTTTTAAATAGGGACCGAATTACGTATACGTGCCTTAGTCCAATTATCTCCCATCCCTGAACACCATTTCACCTGAAGATTACAATAACTTGCATTTTTATAGCGCCTTTAACATTGGAAATACATCTCAAGGCACTTCACAGAAGCACAATCAGACAGTAATTGACGCCAAACCTAAGGAGGAGATATTGGGGGGGGGAGGCGATGTGACAAAAAACATGGATGAAGAGATAGGTTTTAAACTTGATCTTGACAGGAAATGGATCATATGCATCTAAATGGTGTTTTGCCACTTATGGAACACTGTGCAGGCAACATGAAAGTGAACAAAAGCAGCAGCACTTCAAATGCCAATAAGTACTGCTGTAAAGCAAATGTTCATCATTGCATTGATGTACAAAGCACATTATTCCTACATTAATATTCTAGACGTATAATGAACTAGTGTTTAACGTATGAATACAAAAGATTTAAAAGAATTTCAAATTACCTTGCCTGGACACATACATCAACTTGATAAATTCAATACTCCAACTCTAATAAATAATTTATTCTGAATATATTAATAATTTATTCTGACTATCACTTTTGTAAAACATATAAAATTGAACCATCTACAATGGTACCAGGCATTATTAATTATTCAACTTTCAATTGTTCAAACTATATTTTATGAAACACATCTATATTTCCCAACCAATTTAACTCATCAACAGCTACTGGTTGACCAATTGCTTATTTCCCCAAATGCACTACCTCCAGAGCACTCCAAATAACTGGATGCAGTGCATTACAAATCTAATACCCTATCGCACAATGTTGTCCTCTACAGTCAGTCTTTTTGTGTGGCCTCATAGAGCAGATTTATGAGGGATCAATCTCTTGGATAGTTCATTGGAATTGCCATGTGAAATTCACTGGGGGTAATTTTAAACTTTGGGTGATAGTGTAAAACGGGCGATATAGTTTCAGCCACCTGTTATAAATCTCTCCCGATTTCCACTTCCATTGGTGTCAATTGAAATGAAAATCGGGAGAGGTGAATAATGAATGGCTGAATTAATACTGCCCATTTTACACTATTGCACAAAGTCAAAATTATCCCCACTGTGTCTATGCAATCATTAATGTTTGCAATTGAAATTAGTTTGGGTTTCATTTGGACCAAGAGATCACAGCTGCTGTCCAATGTGAAATGGAAATTTGTAACAGAACTGAGAATTAAGAGCACTTTTAAAAAATTTTATATATCCGTTTTCTCTCCCCTGGCATCTTTGCAAAACTCCCCAATCAGGAGGATGAGGAGGAGGCACACTCTTAGATCTCTGCCACTCTAATTGACTGCTAAGAGGGCCAAGAAGGCAATGCATGTGGGCAAGAGGCAATGCACACTCATTTTCTTCAAACATTTCCTTCCTTGGATTGTCTCAAGAAGTCCTTCGCCTCCATTCAGAGCCTCCCCTGATGTTCTGGATGAAAGTGATAACTCATCACAAAGAACCATACAGGTGAACATACATCCCCTCACCCTAAGGTGCAGCATGTTGATGCACTAATACTAATGTTTCCCTGCAACACTCAAGAGATTTTTCGGCTGATCACAAATGTACAAAAATTCTATTTTGTTTACAATAAATAAAATTCCTAACTGCCAGATAAAATTCTTAGTAAAGTAATTCAATTTCAAATGGGAACAATGAGTAACAACTGTAACTGTAGTGGGAATACTTTTAGAAGCTCATTCATTTGAATTTGTTTTTGAAATTTAATTTCAGGTCTATTAATAAAAGGGGAAAGATTTCCTCTGTGCACGATATATATATCAAAATAGTAAACATGTTTATAATTTTATAACAAATAGCTTACAGGGGAGATCTTCTCCCAATGCCTGGGTGATGCTGATGTCTTTAGCATTACAAACAAAGAACCAGTATGTTATGGAATGAAACAAAAGGTTTAATACTTTATTAAAAAACTAATGATCACATTACTTAAACTGCAAATATAAAAACAAAGATGCAAAGTACAATTACTCATTAAAGCTGACAGACTTCATATACTCTTGATACACAATTTTACTTGCAGATTCACAGTAACAATCTTCTCTTTATAAACTTCCCTAAGATCTCCTCAAATCTGTCATCAGATTTGCAGGTCTGATAACCGTTACAACTCATCATTGCACACTCCCATTACCAAATACTGGAAGCATCAGGCAGCTTGACAAACAGGCGTGCCAGGTGATTTTCACACACAGTCCGACTCCTTTAAAGAATGTACAGGCAGAAGCCCGCTATGCTGTGACTTCATCTGATGGACATTTTTATTTTTAAAAAAGTGTTCATCTCCAATTTTTCCAAAATGGGTTTTGCGTGAAAAATAAACAGGTTGCAGTGATCGTGAGCAGATGGTTGTACAATGCTGGAATCACAGCATTTTTTTTTATATGCACTGAATTTGTTTTCTCAATTTAAGAGTTGGAAAAATAATTCAATAAACTTTGGTAATGTTTAAGGACTGAGCACGGACTCCAGCTTTAAAACAAACATGTTCTGCAACAGAAAAGCACAGTACTTTGGCATCTTCGGTTGATCACCAAAGAATTTAGATATAGTTTGCTCGAACTCACCCTTGTCCCAAAACATTATAATAATCTATTAAATCATTTTCTCTAGCATCCAGACTGGGAAAACAAAGTTAGGATTACAGCATGTACAGCCCATTGATTCAAGTTCACTGCAACAAGCAATATTCAACAAATCGATGAAACATTTCTTGAACAGAAAATTAAAGAGGATTTTTTTTATTCATTCATGGGATGTGGGTGTTGCTGGCAAGGACAGCATTTATTGCCCATCCCTAATTGCCCTCAAGAAGGTGGTGGTGAGTCACCTTCTTGAACCGCTACATCCGTGTGGTGAAGGTAACCGCCCCAGTGATGTCAGGTAGGGAGTTCCAGGATTTTGACCCAGGAACGATGAAGGAACGGCAATATATTTCCAAGTCAGGGTGGTGTGTGACATGGAGGGGAACGTGCAGGTGGTGGTGTTCCCATGTGCCTGCTGCCCTTATCCTTCTAGATAGCAGAGGTTGCAGGCTTGGGAGGTGCTGTCAAAGAAGCCTTGGCGAGTTGCTGCATCTTGTAGATGGTACACACTGCAGCCACTGTGCGCCAGTGGTGGAGGGAGTGAATGTTTAAGGTGGTGGATGGGGTGCCAATCAAGCGGGCTGCTTTGTCCTGGACGGTGACGAGCTTCTTGAGTGTTGTTGGAGCTGCACTCATCTAGGCAAGTGGAGAGTATTCCATCACACTCCTGATTTGTGCCTTGTAGATGGTGGAAAAGCCTTGGGGAGTCAGGAGGTGAGTCACTCGCCGCAGAACACCCAGCCTCTGACCTGCTCTTGTAGCCACAGTATTTATGTGGCTGGTCCAGTTAAGTTTCTGGTCAATGATGACCCCCAGGATGTTGATGGTGGGGGATTCGGCGATGGTAATGCCGCTGAAGGTCAAGGGGAGGTGGTTAGACTCTCTCTTGTTGGAAATGATCATTGCCTGGTACTAGTCTGGCGCGAATGTTGCTTGCCACTTACCCCACCCCGAGCCTGGATGTTGTCCAGGTCTTGCTGCATACGGGCACGGACCGCTTCATTACCTGAGGGGTTGCGAATGGAACTGGACACCGTGCAATCATCAGCGAACATCCCCACTTCTGACCTTATGATGGAGGGAAGGTTATTGGTTACGCAGCTGAAGGTGGTTGGGCCTAGGACACTGCCCTGAGGAACACCTGCAGCAATGTCCGTGCTGAGATGATTGGCCTCTAACAACCACTACCATCTTCCATTGTGCTAGGTATGACTCCAGCCAATGGAGAGTTTTCCCCCTGATTCCCCTTGACTTCAATTTTACTAGGGCTCCTTGATGCCACACTCAGTCAAATACTGCCTTGATATCACAGGCAGTCACTCTCATCTCACTAGCAACAAAGGTGAGAGAACTGAGTGACCTGTTCCTGTTTTTTTTGCACTTTAGTTTGATTTATTTTTGCCACTATCAAGTACATAGTACTTGTAGAGTTAACCTATCTCACCTTCACTTCTGTTGAGTTCCAAGCTTAGGTGTATCTTGTTTTGGGTTTTGCTGTTTTTAACTGTTTGAGAATTGTGTGCTAGAACTAGTTGCACTGACTCACTCATAAACATGAAAAGTGAGTCACGATTCAAGTAGCCTTACAATCAGCACAGAATAATTAGAACTGGTTTTGGATTTTCAATGAAAAATTAATAAAATTCTGGAAAACAATCCTCAAAAACACCAGTAAAAATCACAGGATTCCATACAATAAAAACACGAATATGTCTTATTCCGTCATCATAAATCAGGAGCCCTGACAGTATCAGCATTGGTAGGAAATAAAGATAAAAGAAAAAGTAAACTTAAGCAAAAAGGTGACAATTTCTTTAAAATAAAAAGTAGAGGGCTTGTAGGGCATACAAAATGGGAAGTAAATGTTTCTGCATTACCACTACATACACCACGAATATTGAAACATTAAAACAAACTCCATTAGTATTTAAACCTTTGTTGATGATGCTTATAGAGTATTATCCTGGAAGACTAAATGAAGAGGAGGTACAATTCACAGATCAACTAGGACTGATGCAAGTCAGCATTTTCTGTGAAATCTGTAGGATTGATTATAAATCCAATATACGATCACTTCTTACCTTTAGTACAGTGTTCACAAGCAGTAGCAGCAGTTCATGGCTTTCATTTAGAAAGAGAGAGACAGCTAAATAACCTAGCAAAGAAACAAAAAATTAAACAGGAATATACTCAAGTTACCATGCAAGTCCCTCCTATATCCCCACGGCAGAATTTCAGGATAACAGTGCAGATATTTCGGTGAAACCTTCAGTCCTACTCCTTGGCAGATCCAAGTGTCACATTTAGCCAGCACAGTCGCACATTCCAGGAACAAGATTTCTTCACCCGGTCAATCTAGCTGAAGATTGCAGAACTCACTCTCTAGAGGAAGGTTTCCACTAACCAACATAATGCAGCAGATTGTGCATTGAAACTAGTCTCCTCACAGTGCAATTATTTTAAATTCCTGCAATCTATCAAGTACATGAAGATGAAGGAAACCCAGGAAAGATTGGATGTGAATATCCAACAAGAAAACTACCAAAGGTCCCAATATAAATGCTGCAATTCCTATCAGGGGCCCAAGGCAGTTGCAGTGCGCCTCCATACAGTATAAATTGAACATCAAGACTAATTTGAAAACAATTTCTCTTCTGTAATTTTAACTAATTTTCATTACTTAAATTCTTAATAATCCAGTTACAATTGTGCATTTTCTAACCCATAATAATAATCAAACAGTAAGCTCCTGTAATTATTTTCCTTACTCCCCCAAAAGGTAGTGAATCATGCTCAGGAATGTTGACATGTCACTATCCCCAAATGACCATTCTTACTCTAGGACCTAGAGTGTTGTCAGACTACCTCATCACAGAGATGTATCACAACTGAACTCAATCTGTCCTCACCGGATCCACCTCTACACATGGGCACCTTAACAGAGGACATTAATTCATAAGCAGTAGGAACTTTGTTTCATTTCCCACTCTGGAGCAAGAGAACACTGTAGCTAATCGTAGAATGGCTACAAGACCGAGATCAGCAGACCACAGATCAGAAATTGGACCTGCAATTCTCCTGGTCTGTACGGTTCAGTACTAACCGGGCAAAGCATTCACCCACTGACCTACCAGGAGAACTAAACAGGTTATTCCCATTTTAAAAAACAATGCTCTTGAAGAAGAAATACAGCAGAACATACCAACTCTTTTTTCCATCAGACTGCCCTGCTGAGCTAGTTTGATTGCATGTATGTATCCAAAGGAGGCCTCATACCCCAACATTTCACAGTAGATTAGCCGCACCAAACATTCTCGCATCTGCTTCTGTAACAGGAGTAGAGCAAAGTTTTTTTTAAATCTTCCAACCCTTCAGCCTTGGTGGTGTCCTGCATTATTGGGCATGGTTCTTCACTTAAGATTTCTCAACTAAAATTTATAAATATAACCCTTTAGAATGGTACTATAAAATATGTGAACTTTTAATATACTTAACCTAGCAACTGTAGAATATGTTCCTCTCCGCCTTTCTTTCCCTGGCCATAAAATGAACAAAAAAGATGCTGCACCTAGCTTCGAGACACAATCATGTTGCATCACAAAACATTCATTGAAATCGGAAATTAATCTCTTGCTTCTGAAGAAAATATGAATTCTTACCAGTGATGTGGTAGGAGCAGAGACCTGTTCTTTTAAAGCAGCCAATTCCTTCTTTATCAATTTCTCTTCATCCTAAAAACAAAATATCAAACATTTAAGTAAGATGACTTCTAACTTACAAAATGAGAGCACTCGAACAGATACAAATAACTTTGCCCAATTCATAATCTGACCATTAAGGCATATATAGCCACAGAATGCAATATTGATAGAGCAGGTAAGATACCAGAAAAACTATTATTTCACAAATTTGTTTCAAAGGGTTGAAAAACCTATCTTAATATTTGCTTTCTTCAAATTTTACACATAAAATGTGGAGGAATAGGAAAATGATGGTGCAAATTATTCAAACAACTTCATGTTCAGTGACATACAAGACAGGAAAAGATAAATCCTGAAAACTACTTTGAATGATACCATGACATTAGAACAAGGAAACGCAGTTTCAACTAGTGAAAGACAAATGTTGAGCTATCAGGAAACTGTTCTTTGCGCAAAGAACGACCAACACTTGGAACAGACTTCTGAGCAGAGGAGTGCAGGTGAAAACCCCGAGAACAATTGGATATTGTGATTGGGGTGCAGAGGAAATTCCGAATGAAATGTGTTACGATGGGCTGAATGGCCTCTCTCATCACTATTTATCTTGTGATCACCAAGTCTGAACAGTATATACAACTTCTTCTGGAAGTTTTAATTTTACAGTGAGAATTTTTTTTTAACGCAACAAATTGTTATGATCTGGAATGCGCTGCCTGAAAGGGTGATGGAAGCAGATTCAATAGCAACTTTCAAAAGGGAATTGGATATATATTTGAAAAAGAAACATTGCAGGGCTATGGGGAAAGAGGAGGGGAGTGGAACAAATTGGTAGCTCTTTCAGAGAGCCGGCACAGGCACAATGGGCCGAATGGCCTCCTTCTGTACTGTAAGACTCTAAAGGAAATGGAGGAAAGAGATCAACATATTATGTAGCTGCTAGATTAAGTATTAATCAAAGCAACTGCATGTTTACCTAATCTGATTTTTTCTTATTTGTTTATTTTCTACATAATTACTTTATGTACAACACTACAAAAGTAAATTCTGCATACATGGAATCAAAAAGCTCATAAGCAATCATTCATCATCATTTATATGAAGGTGAAAAGGTTTTGTAAACTTCACCCCCCAGCAGGAGATATTAGTCTCAGTTATGTATTGGAGAGACGTGCAAACTGTGCATCAAGAAAAAAGTAATGTAAAACAAACGTTCAATAACCTGAAATAATTTTAAATGTTTATGTCGATCTCTCTGCACCTAACTTCTCTAAGCTTACTGAGAAGAGTGTTCCATTCTGTAGCAAGCAAACATAAACTTTCAGTTCTGGCAAAGAAATATTATACTCGAAACATTCACCTCTCTTCACCATTTAGATGTGGAGATGCCGGTGATGGACTGGGGTTGACAATTGTAAACAATTTTACAACACCAAGTTATAGTCCAGCAATTTTATTTTAAATTCACAAGCTTTCGGAGACTTCCTCCTTCCTCAGGTAAATGTTTAGATATTGACTGACCTGCTGTGTGTTTCAAGCATCTTCGGTTTTTGATGAAAATACAAATATTTTTAAGAATGGCCCAACTGCTTTTTTGGTTTGTTACATGGTGACAAACCAATATTTCCCAAATACTTTTTGAACATTATACATCTTATGTTTGGAACAGTTAATTTATATTGAAATCTGGACATAAATACTCTAACTGTCTGAGGTGTTATCTCAAACTTGAGCACAAATTCTCATCTCTCTGTTATTTTGCAAGTAATTGCACGGCATACCTAAAACTCAGGCAATGGAAAATACAGTGTAACTACACTCATCTGAAATACATGCAGGGATACAATGGCACTGTATCGTGTATACTAAAAATAGAATTTCCCAGCAATAGGCAAATCTGTGATAATGATACTGACACTGTTAGTCCTCTGGCACAACAGACATCGTGGGCCAGAAATCACTCCCTAAATAATGGAGGAGCCACACAGTGCTCTCAGTTTTTAGTGATGAATTGAAGGAGCAAGTTCCCACGTTTGCACACGCGCAGTGAAACGCGGAAATCCAGAACTTGCGCCTAGTGGCTCGCAGGCGATACGACAGCTTCAAATTAAAGGGCCATCGCATGCTGCAATCAGAGAAATCATTGAAAAAGCTCCAATTTGTTCATCTGTCCAGCTGGAAAGTAACTAATTACATCACCAAACAGGTACGCTTAACAATACCAGGTCTAAACTAAGTTTTAACAGTGAGGTTAGTCTTAATGACTGCCAAACAACTAAAAATTAACTTTTAAAAAGGTGGAATCTCATATTGCACCTTATTTTAAAAGTTTTTGGTCATTAATTTTTTTTTTACTTTTCCCTTCTGTCTCTTTAATTTAATTCATTCAATTATTTCTTTGGCTTTTTAGAAAAAAAAATTTTTTTTTTTTTTAAATTTACAATGACATGCAGAATATCAACTTTAAATGAATGAAGTCTGCTTGAGCAATACAGCCTGAATCTTTGGGTGTGACTTCTCTTCCTGACAGGTTTTGTGGGCGTGTCTTCTCCTCACACACTTTTCCAGCCATGCAGCAACTCACGCTGCTCGGAGGCTGGGTTGATAGTGCACATTTTTTTTTAAGTTCAAATTCAAGCAATTCCACGCGACACTTTCATTAATTTAATTCGCATGAGCTGCGGTGAGCGTTGCCTCGCCATTCTGCGCGATTTCTGGCCCATCATATCATGGGCATGAAGTGCACTGCTACCCAATGCCCACAAAAAAAAATTAACCCAAAGCAATGACACAGTGGCGAACGACTTCAAGGCTAACCTGCTCAAGATTCACTCTGTTGATACCCTCTCCTCTCCGACACTGTCTGTTTACCCTTTCTCCTCAATTTCCCCCCTTCTGTCATGAAGTCCTAACTCCAACTGGGCTGTGATTCTGCCACCTCACCCAAGTGGCTATTCCTCATGTTTGAGCCTAAACAGTCAGCAGGTTATTCAACTGTAGGAGACACGCCAGCCAAAACTAATTCTGTCCTCACCCAATGTCCACACGTCGACTTTTTCCTTCAGGAATTACTGGATCTGGAGCAGGAAATTGATTTGATTTGACCACTGACTGGCACTGGGACAAAGAGAACTGCAGAAACCCCACCACCAATCTAGCTGAGATTAGTTAATAGGGAAATCTGGGATCTCTCCGGTCTGTATGGATGAGTTCCACAATGTGTAGTGCATTTATAAAATAAGCCATTGGAGATCGCCTCACTTTCATAGTTTATAACATCTTCTCAAATTCTAGATTAAACTGCAGACTTGTAATCACTCCTGGTAATTATTATTTAAAACCATTTATTTCAGGATTGGGTCAGTTTTAACAGGTGCCTCTTTGCATTACACTTTGTAATAGCTGAAGATTAAGATTTTTTGTAAGACCTTAGCCCTCTATATAAATTGGCCTATACATTTTGAAAGAGAATATTTTGATAATTTGCAGTGTATTCAGTTACTTTGTGACAATTTAGAACTAGGTAAGCATAAGTGATGAAGGCAAAGATTACCAGTAATTGTGATTAACTAGCCTATTGGCACCACTCTAATTCCATTTATGAAGAGAAAATAGATTTTACAGGTGATACCATCAAGACACTTTAAATTTATAAACAAACAGCTACAGGCAGTAGCACATTCAGTATATTTAGCACCTCAGATTTATTGTGTCGCAGGTTGCATGCAAACTGCCAATTTTGCACCAGTGCAAAGTGATTTTGGGTGTACCTCAATACAAGTGTGGCAGTATAACTCAGAAGACTAAGTGCACAAAAGTTCTGAGCTTTGAGGCACCGAGTTAAGCCATCTTTCACTGGTTTAAATTCCTAAAGAGCGTACCATTAATTTGGTCTTAATTTTAGTAAAAACTGTCATCGTTAAACTTAATGTGACATCAGCGCCGGCTGTGATACAAACTTCCAATGCATCACTTTTGCTGATCATAAATGTCACTTTCAATCTATTCCCATTGTTGACAGCTCCGACTATGGTTTAAAAATATCACCGAGTTTGCTATACTTCACTCTCAGAAAGAGACACATCTGCACGTTTAGATGGATCTACAATTTATATAATGCCTAACCTTTCCCCAATGTGTCAGCTTGGCTCCGCTGATAACATTCTTGCCTTTGGCTCAAAGATTGAGAGTTGACCACCCACATCAAGGTTAAAAATCACATGGCAATATTTGAAGAGCTCCCAGTGTCCAGGCCAACACTCATCCCTCAGTGAAGTCAGCTGCCAGTGGATAGCACTATCACCTGAGTCAGCAGGTTGTGGGTTCAAGTCTGACTCCAGGAGCTTGAGCACAAAGTCTAGGCTGACACACCTGTGTAGCACTGAGGGAGTGCTACACTGTCAGAGGTGTCATCTTTCAGATGAGGTGTTAAACTGAGGCCCCATCTGCCCACTCAGGTGGACCTAAAAGATACCATGGCACTATTTCAAAGAGTTCCGCCTATACTCTCTGGAGTTTAGAAGAATGAGAGGCGATCTCATGGAAACATATAAGATTCTGAGGGGGCTTGACAGGGTAGATGCTGAGAGGTTGTTTCCCCTGGCTGGAGAGTCGAGAACTAGGGGGCATAGTCTCAGGAAAAAGGGTCGGCCATTTAAGACTGAGATGAGGAGGAATTTCTTCACTCAGAGGACTGTGAATCTTTGGAATTCTCTATCCCAGAGAGCTGTGGATGCTGAGTCATTATGTTCAAGGCTGAGAGAGAGAGAGATTTTTGGACTCGAGGAGAATCAAGGGATATGGGGATCAGACAGGAAAGTGGAGTTGAGGTTGAAGATCAGCTATGATCTGACTGAACGAGGGGCCGTATGGCCCACTCCTGCTCCTATTTCTTACGTGGCAGGAGCGTTCTCCCCGGTGCCCTGGCCAATATTTATCCCAGCACCAACCTCACTAAAACAGATCATCTGGTCATTATCAGGTGGCTGTTTGTGGGACCTTGCTGTGCGCAACATTGGCTGCAGTGTTCACTGTGCTAGTGTGAAGGCTGTGAGTGTTGATGGGAGGAGGCACTGTACAGATGGACTGTTATTTATTTAGCGATCTTTAATTTTTTTTCCCCTCCAAGCTCCCCATATCAGTGACAAGGCCCCCTGGAACGAGGGGGGGGGCTGTGGGAAGGGGGGGGGCTGTGCCCCGGGGGAGGGGGGGGGGCTGTGCCCCGGGGGAGGGGGGGGGGCTGTGCCCCGGGGGAGGGGGGGGGGCTGTGCCCCGGGGGAGGGGGGGGGCTGTGCCCCGGGGGAGGGGGGGGGCTGTGCCCCGGGGGAGGGGGGGGGGCTGTGCCCCGGGGGAGGGGGGGGGGCTGTGCCCCGGGGGAGGGGGGGGGGCTGTGCCCCGGGGGAGGGGGGGGGGGCTGTGCCCCGGGGGAGGGGGGGGGGGGCTGTACCCCGGGGGAGGGGGGGGGGCTGTACCCCGGGGGAGTGGAGGGGAGGGGGGGGCCCGGCTCCCACTACCCACCTGCTTGGACGCCAGTTCAGTGACGCCTCTAATTAAAGCTCCGAGTCTGGAGGCGGCGGAAAGTTTGGCGGCGGCGGCGCCGCTGGGGTCGAGGGACAGGAGACTCGGCAGCGCCGACAGCGTCTTCTCCATCACGTCGCTCATCTCGCCGCCCGTCACCGGCTCGTCGAAGGGGAAGCTCCGAGCGAGCGGTCGGGGAAAAACCCTCCGAAACCTGTCACCGGGAGCAGCGGCCTCTCGGCACTGGGTCACGCCATCTTGCTTGCGGCCGCGTCATATCCTGTTTGAATCCAAAACTTTATTTTAACTTTTGACATCCGCGCACACAGGGGAGTGAAGGGCAACCTCCTGGCCGCCAGGGGGCGCACTGGTCTATTCCTGTATTGGAGTAAAAAGCATCAAAATATAACCTGAAACTTTGATTGTGGATTAACAGTGAGGGAGGCTCAGAGACAAATACCACAACACAAACTGAACAAATTAAAAGCAAAGTGATGGGAATGTGAAACAAAAGTAGAAAAACAGTCAGCATCTGTACAGAGAACATAGGAACAGGTGTAGGCCATTCAGCCCCTCGTGCCTGCTCCGCCATTTGATAAGATCACGGCTGATCTGTGATCTAACTCCATATACCCGCCTTTGGCCCATATCCCTTAATACCTTTGGTTGCCAAAAAGCTATCTATCTCAGATTTAAATTTAGCAATTGAGCTAGTATCAATTGCCGTTTGCAGAAGAGAGTTCCAAACTTCTACCACCCTTTGTGCGTAGAAATGTTTTCTAATCTCGCTCCTGAAAGGTCTGGCTCTAATTTTTAGACTGTGCCCCCTACTCCTAGAATCCCCAACCAGCAAAAATAGTTTCTCTCTATCCACCCTATCTGTTCCCCTTACTATCTTATAAACTTCGATCACATCACCCCTTAACCTTCTAAACTCTAGAGAATACAACCCCAATTTGTGTAATCTCTCCTCGTAACTTAACCCTTGAAGTCCGGCTTCCACAGTCAAGGTTTCCAGCTAGTACCCTTCTTTGGAACTGACATATGAGAGGGACAGAGGTATTAAATAAACCAGGTCAAAAGCAAAATACTGCGGATGCTGGAAATCTGAAATAAATCCAGAAAATGCTGGAAATGCTTGGCAAGTCAGGCAGCATCTGTGGAGAAAGAAACAGAGTTAACGTTTCAGGTCGAAGATCTTTCGTCACAACTGGAACTGGAAGGAGTTAAAGAAATAAACCAGAAACCAGTGGAGGGGAGGGGGATAAAACAGCTGGACGAACACAGAGAATAAAGATCAAAGGAATGATTGTTGGTTGATGGAACAGATCATGTCAAATAATGGACAGAAGCGTTAAAAAGATAAAACTGAAGAACATAACTGAAGTTTGGCAAGTCAACAAAGAAGGAAAGGATAGGAACTTTCTGTGCCTGTCAACTTTATGTTTAAGGAAATAGGGGAATTAAAGAGTGAAAGTATTGTGCAGGATGAACCCCATGTTAAACAAGCACCTTATTAAAAACCACCTTGGTAGAACATGGTAATGGAATAACTGATACATAATAATGATTAACCTACCTACCCATCCCATCCTCTAGATAAGAAGTTAAACCAAGATCCCATTGTTTCAGTAGTCTGGGTACACATTAAAAATCCCATGACACTATTCAAAGAAGAATAGGGAGTTTTCCTGGTGTCCCGGCCAACATTCCTCCCTGAACCAACACCACCAAAATAGATTAACTGGTCATTCATCTCATTGCTGTTTGTGGGACCTCGATTGTACAAATTGGCTGGCATTTTCCTACATAAAAATAAACAGTGTATTTCAAAGTAATTTAATAAATGTTTGTGAAATGCTTTTAGATTTGTTTCACTCTTAAAATGTATCTGTAAGATTGCAGAGAGTGGGATTGTAGAGTTCCCAGGGTGCTATTAATTGGTCTATGCTAATCAGGTAATCTTTAATTATACACACACCAATTACATTCCAACAATCTATTCACAAAAACACATATCTTTTATTTTTACTTTTTACCCATATTTCCCAGTTTTTCCAATTATTTACTTCACTTTTATTTTATTATTTCCACTTGTTAGTGTTCTTAGTCCTGTTTAGGTGCTGATGCCCTCAGACCATTTCTTCTCCAGTTTCTACAACACAATCATATAACACTGCTCCCTATTAAACCAGAGATCATCCCATTTCCTTTTTGAATATTTCAAAAAAGCTTACATTAATGCAGACTCATACTGGGGAACTTTCTTGTGTTTCGCCTAAGTGGCACATCTTCATATGTGACCCTGGACATTAAGTACTGACAGCCTCATCACAGTCGAGCCTGAGCTTGTTCGCACATATACACTTCTTGTATGGGTCATTGGACAGTGATCAGTATTGGGAATTTAAACTGATTGTTCTCTACTTAACCTAAAGATAACAATATAAGAACATAAGACATAGGAGCAGGAGTAGGCCATATGGCCCCTAGAGCCTGGTCCGCCATTCAATAAGATCATGACTGATCTTCGATCTCATCTCCACTTTCCTGCCCGATCCCCATATCCCTTGATTCCCCTAGAGTCCAAAAATCTATCTATCTCAGCCTTGAATATACTCAATGACTCAGCATCCACAGCCCTTTGGGATAGAGAATTCTGAAGATTCACAACCCTCTGAGTGAAGAAATTCCGCCTCATCTCAGTCTTAAATGGCCGAGCCCCTATCCTGCGACTATGCCCCCTAGTTCTAGATTCTCCAGCCAGGGAAAACAACTTCCCAGCATCTACATTGCCAAGTCCCCTCAGAATCTTATATGTTTCGATGAGATCACATCTATTCTTCTAAACTCCAGAGAGTATAGGCCTATTCTACTCAATCTCTCCTCATAGAACAACCCTCTCATCCCAGGAATCAATCTAGTGAACCTTCATTGCACTGCCTCTAAGGCAAGTATATCCTTCCTTAGATAAGGAGACCAAAACTGTACGCAGTACTCCAGGTGAGATCTCATCAAAGTCCTGTACAATTGTAGTAAGACTTCCTTACTCTTGTACTCCAATACCTTGCAATAAAGGCCAACATGCCATTTGCCTTCCTAATTGCATGCTGTACCTGCATGTTAACTTTTAGTGTTTCTTGTACGAGGACACCCAAATTTCTCTGAACACCAACATTTAATAGTTTCTCACCATTTAAAAATATTCTGTTTTTCTATTCTTCCTACCAAAGTGAATAACCTCACATTTCCTCACATTATACTCCATCTGCCACCTTCTTGCCCACTCACTTAACCTGTCTATATCCCTTTGCAGACTCTTTGTGTCCTCCTCACAGATAACTTTCCCACCTAATTTTGTATCATCAGCAAACTTGGATACATTACACGCGGTCCCTTCATCTAAGTCATTAATATAGATTGTAAGATGCTGAAGCATTCACAGTACCAGCAGTTTACTTATATTAACAGCTTCAAGTGTGGAGTGTTTCCTTCTTAAAATAATATTTAGACTTGTCAGTTTATAATTATCTCCCCTAACTTCCTTCACGCAGTTCAGTATATTCCCTTTACAATTTCAATTTAAAAACTCAGATCATTTCCTCTCCCATCCCCTTTAATTTTCTGTTTTCCAACTAAAGCAGATTTACTTCGCATAACCTCTTTTCATAGCTGATTGATTTAAAATCTAGCATCATCTTGCTGCCTTTGTTTGAACCATAACCAGTGGCTTTGTCTTTCATGGCTACAATGGAAAACAAACTGGACAGAACATTCCAAGTGTAGTCTCACCAATGTTGTATGGAGCTAACAGTGTGTTCTGCTTTGGTGTATATTCAATGGATCCGTGTAAACCTGGCAACATTCTATTGTCTTGGAAATTGCAGCCATATAATGTGATTACACTTCCAATGATCAACTGACACAATTAATTCTCTCCGCTTTTTTTCCAATGACCAACGTTTGGTTGTGTGGTCCTATTTGCTGCTTTCAAGATGTGTGTTAATTTACTTTTCACATTATTAAATGCCAGTTGCCATTCACCTTACCAATTATATATCTGTGGTGGAGTCCTCATCAGCTTTTCCCGGATAAAATAATTTACTTTACGATGAATCCATTCTCGAATGCATTTTCATTCAAAATATTTATTTTAAAATTAAGTTTTTCTTTGGTAAAATGGCATTCAATTCTAGTTTTTCCTCAGATTTGACGAAGGCAGTTCTGCCAATTTGTTAAACACCTTCTGCATCTACTTAAGTAAACACAAAACTAACCATTAAAGACCCCTAGCCCGGAAACACTGCCTGATATAAACAGCATTAGCTCCCATTATCACCCTGTTTTGCCTTGCACTGTCATTCCTTTTCTCATTTAATCACTCCTGCCCTCAACTTTATCAGAGACCTCTCCCATTTGTTCTTTTCTGGTCCCCCTTTTCCCTGGCTCTGTATTTGCTTTAAAACTGTTCATTTCTAACATCTTCCAGTTCTGATGAAAGTTCATCGACCTAAAACGTTAATTCTGTTTCTCTCTCCACAGATGCTGCCTGACCTGCTGAGTGTTTCCAGCCTTTTCTATTTTTATTTCAGATTTACAGCAGTATTTTGATTTTATTTTGTGTTGATATAAACACTTACGACTATTTTTTAAAATGATATTCTGGTTTTTAACCGAAGTAAACATTTCCCTAATGTGTATACAATAGAAGTTGTTTTTCTAATGCATTAAAGGAATCAGTATAATGAACCCTAGCCACGTTTGAAAGAGAGGGGTTTGAGGAGAATCCTATCAGCACTTTCCTTTATTAATTTATGCTACGCCTTTTCATTCACCTGAATGTAAAGATTTTCTTCGGAAATGTTGGAAACTAAAAACATTTATCATCGTTCTGTTGTGTTGATCGAGCAATGAATGGAGGCGCGCTATAAATAAAATATTTTCTAATTTTATTTATTTACGCACGCCTCCTTTTGTCATGGAATTGTTCAGGATTCAGTGCTTTTATATCATGGAAAAACAATGAAAGACGCCTAAACACAGGAAATCTCCGGCTGCCTCTCGACGGACCGTCAACGAAGTGGAAACATCTTGAGCAGTTGGAGCTTTTTTTTTTGTTGTTGGGTGACGCAGGTTTGAGAGTGGGCTGACGCACAAGGGTGGATTTTTGCATGGAGCCCACCCCCTGCAAGCTGTCAAGGAGACGAGCTCCAGTCCCCAGGCTCATCCACCGGCAGAACAGCGCCACTCAGCCCATTCTCCAGCTCTTGTCCTACTGCGCTCTCCAGAGTGCTGAAACCGAAGCCCCAGTTAATCTGCAGGCGGACGGGTCCAACGCGAAGGTCTTGCTGGAAAGCGCCCGCAAAGGACGCCGATAACCTTCTCTCGAGCGATGACTTCCAGATATGCAGCATTTGTATTCTTTTTCCAGGCGTTTGCATTAGTTTTATATCAGATCCATGCATTCCCTACACCCGAAGGACCGAAAGGTAAGTCCCGTTTCAGATGCAAAAATTATTAAAGAATTCTTGATCGAATAGAAGAATATAAACTATTTATGTGGATTGATGACATAGTTGAAGTCACTTGGCCTTTAAACATTTAAATATTATTTCTGGGCCAGTCTTTTGTGTCTCCGAGTCCTGTTAACAAGGCGATGGTGATACCGTTGCAGTAAGGCTGGTCTGCCAGGGTGTTGCTATTGTTTCCAAGATATCAGATTTTACTCGATAAATATAGTCAGGCTGGTCCATCCAATGATGAGTTGTGTGCTGCAATTACCCTGAAATCACGTGAATTTATTTGAATCTGTTACTAGTTCGTAAATATTTCAACCGAAGGCTCCATCTCGTTACTAAGCACAACGGGCTTTCCCAGTGCCCTGTTCTATTTTCGGCACTGTTGAGATGTCAATCCGTCGACATGGTTAATCCGATTATGTTAGAAATATTCAGTCACATTTGTCGAACAAATTGAGGATTTTAATGAAGGCTTAGAATTGATCTGTATTGTGCTGTAATTTTCCCATTATCACGACGCATTGAGACCAATGGGCTATTTATAATTGTACGTAGACTACGGGTCTGTGACATTTTGATCTCAAAATAGTTAGAAATAACCAAACAGTCCCATGTCAAGAATCCTGACAATTTATGTGCTTTCACCAATAATGCCGATACAGTACTATAATGTGCAATAGAGCAAATTTAACCGGCACACTTGCTAATAACAGAACTGATAACACCATTGTTGACCAGGAAGGAGTAACCCTGAAACTTGGTAGTTTTCATTTGTCAAGCAATTGGTAGAAATTTGCATAAATAAGGTTTGCAAATATCGAGGGTTCAGTTGTTCCAATTTATAGCCGACAGTTGATGTAAACAAAAAGATGTGCCTTTGGTACCCAAATGTTTAGAAGCTGTGTTGACTATTCTATGTATAGAAACACACATTGGTTATTTCTCATTCACAGTTAAAATCACACTTACTCCATTTGTTCCAGACAAAGCTGTATACAACCGGGAATTATCAGCGGAAAGACCAGTAGAAGAACAGGTAAATGATTCCAAGACAGTGTCGCATTACTTCAGACATAAAACTTGATACGTTATTTCAAATTTTCACTAAATATGTCTTTATTACTTAATTTAATGTCTTCACAAACTGATCATTGGTGACACTGCCCCCTTTTAAAATCTGCTTTAAAATGACTGCATTGCAATTTTTCGTCGTGTTCAAACATATCCTTTTGGGGCATATATTGGTGAATGGCATCTTGTATTGATACATATCCTAACTAACCCAAACACTGTATAATCTGGGTCTTCTGTCATTGAATCTCTTAAAGTTGATTTGGAGGAACCACCAAGCAGCCCAATATTAAAATTCACTTTTTAAATTTGACTTTTCTCCCTCCCTGTAGATTGCTGAAGCCGGACGGGTCGGCCAGTCAACCTCTACAGGTAAATAAGATCATTCTTTTTTTGTTGGGTAGATTATTAATGCATCACAAGCCAATACTTCAGACTTATTCTCGGTTACTTTTCACCTCTGCCCATCGTATCGATTTGATATCCTTCCAGAGCACAAGGTCCTGCTACAGAATGATTCGGCTGCAGATGACTTCATTCTGCTCAAATCCTTGGCAGAAAAAGAAAGAAGTGAAAAGAGAGACTATTCCACAAGCAACTCTCTGAGTGGTCCCTCGCCTCCCTCCGGCATTGCAGATTCAACCAAAAGCAGAAGACTAGCGGAGGACTATGATGATTCCACCAAAAATGCAATGGGTTACAAAGATGAAGGTCTCGTCCTTTTAATTTAAATAATTGTCTTCTTTTCATTTGTCATGTACTTGCTTTCGTACGGGTTCAGTTCGTCTATGTGTGCACTGCGCTTGCATGTTTGGGGTATATCATTATTGTTTCTTAAGTTCTAAAATAAACTCTAAGCCTTAAACCATTATTATGATCTGGTGACGTTTATCCTTGCAGATGACCCAGATGGTCTTCACCAACTGGACGGGACACCTTTAACGGCAGAAGATATTGTCCAGAAGATCGCCAACAGGATCTATGAAGAAAACGATAGAGGGGTGTTTGACAAGATCGTTTCCAAGCTCCTAAACCTGGGATTGGTAGGTGTCTAAAAAAAAAACTAAAACAAGTTTATAAACAGATCCTCTGCAATCAAACAAGAAAGAGCATTTAGTATCGACCGATCATACAGGCAGAAGTCAACATGAAACTGGACAGTAGAATAACACTGAATCAACTCGGATGCGTGATTCAAAACCATTCTTCCGGATCATTGCTAACTCCCTGACAGTTAATTGCAATGCCATATGTGCCCCGGGGATATCAAAGAAAAATTGCAAGAGAATCATTTTAATATAAAAATTGAGAAGACATGAAAAATATCGTTGAGTACAAGAAACGAGGTCATACATTTAAAACCTTAAAACACGCGGTTTTTTGTATTGAAGATTATTAACGACTGAATTTCAGGTATTACTGGTTAGAAAAACATCATCCACGGCTATTAGCATTAAGAAGCCGGCCTACATTTTTAGCAACTCGACACTCCCGGCAATGCAAGGCAGAGATGATTTTAGGGGGCGGGTCATTAAGGTCAAGCTAAAGAACATGGAGGGGAAATTCCTGGATGTCTGTCTCTTTACCACAAAATAAGAACATCTGCATTTCTATAGAAGCAATTTACCTTTATCATTTTCGGTTAATCAGTTGATGTTTTTGTCTGTATAAATATGAAAGACCAAGAAAAGTATAGAAATAAACAGTGAAACAAACAGCGCCCCCGCACAAGAATAAACACATGAAAATACTAAAGAAAACAGAAAGCAAATGAATATTTGCCTTTGTTTTTTTCTCTCTTGCTCTTCTCTTTGTTGCTCAGACTCTTTAGTGAGCTCTTTCAGTTCTTTTTCTTCCTTCTCTCTTCCCTCTAGTGGAGTGCCTTTGGTCTGCAGTTATTTCTGCTTCTTTTGCTGCTGTTTCTTCCTATTTGACTGTTTCCTTTGCCTTGTTGCTTTCTCTCACTTTAAAACGCTGTGGATAAGTAGGGTTTGTCATTTTCTTGACTGTGTCTGGTTTTACACCGTCTTCCGCTAAGTACAGGAGACTTTATAAACATGGATATTTGTGACTAGGAAGGCCTCAGTTTCAGTTCCTGCTTTCTGCTGAATTAGGAGCAGGAAAATTAGTTAGGGCACCTGATCACTATCCAAGAAAATGTGAATGTTGGGTGAGAATAGAATCAGGCTCATATGTCATGCCCTCCATGGCCAAATAGCTTTTCAAATCTCACAAGTACCACACTCAAATGGTCATGTGTAAGGCTAGAGTACTGTCAGTGGCTGTGGGAACTGTACTTCAGCAGAAACCAGTGCTTTTTGGAAGGGGGCAAATTGGGAAAAAGTAGAAAATGAAACATTATTTATATATTTACTATTTGTACCTATTATAATATCGATATATTCTTGTTATAGATAACAGAAAGTCAGGCTTACAACCTGGAGGATGAAGTAGCAGTAGCACTGCAACAACTTATTGCCAATGAAGCCAGTAAGAATGAAGTGGAGGTTGAAGGGATCGATTACCCTGGTATGAAGACAGATGATGACATGAATGAAAGAGAAGAGGAGAAAATGGCAAGTTCATTAAAGCAAATTGCCAATTTACTTTCCTAGACAGCGTATAGCTCCAATACGACTGGTTATCTATGCGGAAAGCTTGATTGCTTTAGTGTCAGAGGACTGTACATTCCATCAAGAGGATTATTTGTGTTCTCTGCCCAAACTGAACATATTACATAGAATGTACAGCACAGAAACAGCCCAGCAGGTCCATGCTGGTGTTTATGCTCCACATAAGCCCCCTCCCACCCTTCTACCAGTATTTGGTCGGTTAGAACTAAAAGCTACTACTTTTTGGCAAGGCATTGACCATTCATGATCAACATCATCATAAATTACCAGTTAAAGAATAAAACAACCTTCTCCAATTGTTCAATGAGTTCTACCACTGAGTGCTGAGCCATACTGATCATGAGGGTCCCAGGCTGAGCCCCCAGTCTGTGCCGGGTTAGATGATCTCAGACAGGGTGGAGGTAAAGGTGGTATAATTGACCTTGACACCCATGGGTCAGGGAGGGGATTTCCACTCCTGATTGCTATACAGTGACCCCTGCTGGATGAGTGCTTATGCGCATGTCAAGTGAGCACAACAGGCAGGCTTAGCTGTGATGTTCTCCACAATTGAATAGCGCACTCATGAATAATGGCCACTTTGATGAGCTACCAGAGAAGGTATGGAACCCATGGAACTATATCCTAGTAAAGAGTTAACATTTTGAGAAGAGAGAGGGGGAGAAAACAGACTGAAAAAAATAAAATAAGCTATTAGGAAGTAGCAGGGGCCTAAAGAAATCATATATAAATAAATGTAAGTGCCGAATCCTTAATAATGAAAAATAATAATGTCTTGCTGGTAATATTTATGCAGAAATATCAGTGGAAGTGAACATTATGACCCAGAGTTGCCGCTCGAGTGTGCTGGCATTTTCAGCGCAATCCGGCCAAATCAGTGCAAAACATCGCAGAATTTCGATTTACGCTGAGCATAATTTCCACCCAGTGCGATTCGAATTTCCGTGATGTTTTGCGTTGGCTTAACAAAAATCGCACCGATACTAGCCCTGCCCACAAAACAGGCCACGCCTCCCCCGCTCGAAACAACATGGTTGGTGAGTTTCAGCCGATTGCGTTCGCCTGCAGCTGTTTGTAAATGTTGGCCAGGACACCAGGGAGAATTCCCCAGCTCTTCTTCGAAATAGTGTCATGGGATCTTTTACGTCCACCTGAGAGGGCAGTCGTGGCCTGAGTTTAATGTTACTTTCAGTTGTATTAATAAAACTGCACTAGGTTACCACTCTTAAATACATCAATGAATATTCCTGATTGCAAAAAGAATGAATAAACCATTACGCTATGTTAAGCTGCTGAATTGCACTGTTTCAAGGCAGATTTTATGCAGATTGTGCAGATTGTGCCCAAATGCCAATTGTGCCCAAAGCGGAAACTCCAGGCCCATATGTCCAATGGCGTGGAATTGCAGTGAACAAGTGAAATCTCAAAGCACTGGTCGCTGATTTTTATTTAGAAAAAAAGACATAAATACTTATTAAAATGACTGTTTCCAGGACAAAACAGTCCTACAAATGTTTTTAAATAGAATATATTATTGGTCAGAACAGTTACAACATTTCCCCTCTTGAATTGGACAATAAACCATAAAGGATTTTCTCATTCATGAGTCCTTGACAACTGCACAGTGCTGATTACATCATCCTTACAGTTTGCATAATTATCTTCATTATTTACAGAACACAAGCATTACTTTAAAATTTCAAATGGCCAGCAGCAAAATTCTGTTTATGTAGAAGCTTTTCTTGCTTGATTAGTTTTACATAAAATATTAGGTGTCAGCCATGACGCAGTGGGTAGCACTCTCACCTCTGAGTCAGATGGGTTGTGCATTCAAACCCCACTCCAGTGATTAGAGCACACATTCTAGGCTGGCACTTCACTGCAGTATTGAGGGAATGCTGCACTGTCAGAGGTGCCGTCTTTCAGATGAAACTTTAAACCAAGTCTACCCTCTCAGGTGAATGTAAAAGATCCCAACATCACTAAAACAGATTATCAGGTAATTTATCTCACTGCTGTTTGTGGGACCTCAGTGTGTGCAAATTATCTGCAATATTTCCCTCCACAGTGACTACATTTCAGAAAAAAGTACTTCATTAACTGTAAAGCACTCTGGGACATCCTGAGGTCATGAAAGGTGCTATATAAATGCAAATTCTTTTTTTCTTAATGTGTGTATCGCAAGCCCAGTTAAGATATGTTGACAGACACACTGGAGCACCAACATATTGGACAAGGATTCAAACTATCACCACCAACAGGCAAGGGTATTAAGGGTTACAGAACTAAGGTGGGTAGATGGAGTTACGATACAGATCAGCCATGATCAAATTGAATGGCAGAAAAGGCTTGAGGGGCTGAATGACCTACTCCTGTACCTATGTTCCCAACAGAGTTGCCTGTCTGAGCCAAATCACTGCAGAGAGCTAGTGAGCAGAGGCCAGGTGCTTCCTCATAGAGATGGAGGGAATATTCACACTGGACTCATTCTCTTATTGCACCCCGAACCAGCTGATTTCAGGTGGGAGGGACTTCAGAACAAGTCTATTTGCTGTCCTCCTAAATGGGAACGGTGCCCAATGTAAGACAAAATACTTCCATCAAAAAAAATGTACACATGTTTTGATTTCTAAAAATAAAATATTAAAAATTATAACAATACCTGCATTTATATGCATCCTATCATGTTGCTAATACCACCCAAAACACTGCAGGTATTGAATTAATTTTCGGAGTGCAGTGACTATTACGGAGTGAAACTATGTGCTGGTGTTATACTATAATGCTTTAAAGAAAAAATAACTGAAAATATACTTCAGAGATGCTCCGCTAAAACACAATTTTAATGCTTCCCAACCCAGCCTCCAGTTTGTGACCAAGAGGGAATGAGCCGGGTTATTGTTCCCAGGATTTTGCCAATTCCCTTTTTAAACTAACTGCCAAGAGCTACTCAAGTACAAATGACTTCATTCATCACTCCAGTATTCATCTCCTCCACACGGAGAGGGTGCATCAGTGCCACTCACTGCTTCTCCACAATGTCCTGGCTAGGTTAGCATCGAGAACTCTCCTCAATGGGAAATGCTGACATGAACCCATGTACTACCACTCCATCATACTCTGTGTAATCAACTGCCCTGAGATCTCCATAAATACCACACTGAAATACTGTCATAGGTGTTAACTTAGGGGGAGGAACTGCTTCCTCAATATTATTTTTTGCGTGTAATGCAGCTCCATTCTCACACAGCTGCCTCTCAGGCAGACACTTGGCTAGAACGTGTTGGTTGGTGGTGAGCCTCTCTGCTTTTGCAGTTAAATGAGTGGATTTAAATTTCCTGCACGACACAGAACCTCCCCATTGACCATCAGAGTTCCGTAGGAAATCTATCGATCTCAGTCTTGAAGGCTCCAATTGTCCCCCAGCATCCACAGCCTTTTGAGGGAGAGGGTTCCAAATTTCTACCACCCTTTGTGTGAAGAAGTGCTTCCTGATTTTGCTCCTGAATGGCCCAGCTCTAACGAACGCTAATGAATAGCTGTTCATGAGAATATGTATTGCTTTTTTTTTGACTTTCTCACCTTTTCACAGGAAATGAAAAAACCTAAGAAGAATGAAGATGACCTTGTGAAGGAGAAGATCAATGGTGCTCTGGACAATAGCCGGGTCTCAACCAACGACATGAATCAAAGAAGCAGTGCACCAGTCACCGATGACCTGCATGATCTTCAGTATTTTCCAAACTTCTACAACCTGCTGAAGAGTTTGAACACAGGTAATTAAGATATTAGTTTAATCTCAGAAATCAAATCATTATTTTAATTATTAATGCATTATGATTTTAATGTCAGATTGATGAGCAGCCAACTCACTAGACCTAGGTTGATGTCAGTGGCAGTGATAGTCAGCCTGGATGAGGTGAACAGTAGCATTTAATGCTGGAATTTAAGAATCTATCCTTTTGCAGCAATGAAGCCCCGACAGCCATCAGTATGATCTTGAGAAAATGGCTGGACCAACACTACGAATTAATTTTAGTAGCAAAAAAACTTGCTAGTAACGTATTGCTTTCTGAACCAATATTTTTCCATTCTACGTCATAATATTATTTATAGGCACTGGCTCTCAGTTATTTAATCACTGAAAAATAATATGGTAAAATAAATGTCAAAATTAATGCAGTCGCTTCAACCAGACCATCTCTTTGCTGCTCAAAATATTGAGACGTGCATTTTAAACCTACATCATATTCTTCTGGATTTATTGAAAACAATTTAAACCTGTATGTTGCATACAAGTTTTACACAGCACTTCTAATTATCTTTCATTAACACAGAGCAAGATGCAAAGGAAAAAGAAACTTTAATAACCATAATGAAGACCTTAATTGATTTTGTGAAGATGATGGTGAAATACGGAACAATAACACCCGAAGAAGGGGTTTCATACTTGGGTGAGAATACGTTCAAATAATACATAGATTACATTAGCTCTATGTGGTCTAATGATCAAATATGCTATGGAACATTACCTGCAAGTACGATAGGGATATGATCGCTGCAGACTATGCAACCAGCCAGGGATAAAGAATATGTAGGTGCAATGTTAGGTTTGATATCCTGGAGTTCTTGTTGGATTACTTCTGAAAGTCAGGTAGAATTTTCAGAGGGTTTTCTCTTAAACATTTTGTACCTCTCCCAGACGACTCCCTGGCATCAAAGGATTGAGTTACAAGGAAGGACCAGAAAAACTGGGGTTCTTTACTCTTTAAAGAAGGCAACTGACAAGGGACCATGCAGAAATCTACAAAATCTTAAATGGTATAGGTAAAGCAAATCTGGAGCACTACTTTGAAATCAAGACAATGGAACTAGGGGGGCATATGCCAAAAGGACAATTTTGGGCCAAGGTTAATAAGAGCTTCTGCATGCAAAAAGTGATCAACACTTGTAATGATTGATGGAGTAGGGTAGTGGAGGGCAAAACCTTAGATTCATTCAAGACACAATTAGATGACACAATGGGAAAGTATGTGAGTTTTTAAAATTCTGGATGAATGAGTTAAGATGGACAATATGGCCTTCCTCATCTGTGCTCATTCTATCTGATCCTACAATTATGTAAATAACAGAATTATAATCAGAATTTTATTCTTTTACGTGACTCTTTTACACATTTAAGTTTATGCAGCAAACAGTTCAAACAAAGGCAGATTTTTAATTAAACCTCTCATTAATTCCACTGTATAGTTCTACAGTTGCTAAGTAATACATGCATTGTAATGCTTCCATAGATCCTTGCAGATCCTTAATTATTTATTCTTTTGATTACTTTCAAGTATTTTTTCTCATGCCCTATTTCTCGATATAGCACAGGCTGAAAATAATGTGAAGAGCCTGGCAAATACTTGGTATTAAAAATATTTTGCTCTGTCTCTTGATGCTGTTTATGTATAACAAAAGGTGAGAAAACATTTGGGATTATAATTAGTCTTACAAATAACACTTTCTCCCTAAAATAACAAATAAACCCTTTCTACGTTTGCCATGAAAATTATAAACACATGCAGAAAAAGTCACAACTTTTTGTTTCAAAGTGCACAAGTATGTGTGTAGTTGAAACTGTTTACTGTTTGGCAAATTGAAATAATTAATTCAAAATGTTAATTTGTATGTGAAATATATAACCGTATTCTATAAATATTAATATATGAAGCCACACTTTTTTTTAAACTGAGAAACCAAATTGATGGACAACAGTGCAGAACTCCACCAAGTTTAAAAATTGTAAGAGAAGATAAGGCAAATCAGGAAGTAGGGTATGGATGACACCACATTTAGGTTTTCAAAGCCTGGAGATTGTAAAAGGAAGGAAATACTGAGAGAGGCAAGGAGACAGTTTTGAAGTCCTGGTAAAGAATAAGTTTAGTGTAACAAATAATGTAGTGAGTTTTTATTTCAACACGGTGGGGAAGAAGCGACATGCAAGACAGCTTTAGAAGGAGCAAAGAGGGCCATGTTCATAGGGGCACTGAACCATAGCAGAACTGATAAAACAGAGAGAAATAAAAAGGTTGTGATGGAGAGAAATAGATCGGGGGCTAAAGGTGAGCAAGGGATTGCTTATCAGATGATAACATTTTTCTTGTATCCTGTCTCTGAGTGTGAGAGAAGTGTCAGAAGAGCTTCCCCAGATACAAGACCAGCATTCAAGTCTTGAGCAGACTTGGGCTTCAGAGAGAATTAAGAGTTGTTAAGAGAGAAAGGAATAGACAGCATGAAAAAGAAAACCAAGCTTCTTGGAGACAGCTCTGGTAATGGAGGAGAATTGGGAGTTGAGGTCAGAGGAGATAGTAAAGCCAAAAAATGTTTGATAGACAAAAGGCTAAAAGGTGGAGACATCAAAGGTAAAAGTTGGAGCTGTTGGGTAGATTTGTAAGAGACATGAATAAATCATGTCTGAAAAATTAGAAGAAATAAGATTTTTCAAACCCAACAAAGGACAAAGAAAAGATCAAATTATATTGATTCAGGACTGGAACTTGTGCGGACTGAAGGCATGTTTCTGAAGGATTCTGATGAATGTAGTGTGAAATCGTCTGTCAAAAAGAGGATGAAGTTGGATGATTAGCTGCCCAGGCCATTGATATGAAGAAGGAACAAAGTGGGAGTGAAGACAGAGCCCTGGGAATGAAAAAAGGTCAGAGAATGAGCCATCAAATACAGCACAGATTGAGCAATTTGAGAGGAAATTATATAGTAATGAACATAGCTTTGATTTAGAAGTGCATTGTGTCAGGTCCTATTAAAGGCTTTAGAAATGTATAGGATAATGATAGATACTTCACCAAAGTGTTCATGGTCAGTGTTTCAGAAGTGTAATACGAACAAGAGCACCAGCTATGCTAAAAACCATTAGATTAGATCAAAATTTTCAGTGTGATATAATTTCAGAATTAACAGTGGCTTCTATAATCCTGGGAAAGTATAGACATAAGTACAATACCCTGAATATTAGTTTGAAGAAGTATACCATGCTTGGTAAATTTTCAGTTTTCTATTATAATGAAGTTTAATTTTCAATATCAAGTATTAACCATTCGAGTGTGACCAAGTGTGCTTTTATAAGTTTTTGCAATGATTGGATTTTCAAGCCCAGTTACGTGAACAGACTTTCAGAGAAGAAAGTTAATTTGTGATCAATTGACATCTTTAAAAGAGAATTGGATCAGCATATGTTGAGGAATTGAAGGGTATGGAAATGTTAATAGTGCTGCTTGTTATTTTTCAGGGAGATGTAAGGGAAGGAACTTAACACTTTTAAAATAGGAAATCAACAGACTGTGGTGGTTGGAGGTAATCCGCGATAGAGCAATTGTACACGGACTCTGGATGGAGCGATTGTTCTGGACTTTCTTAGGCTGTTATGCAGAGTGGTAGCCAATATTATGATGATGATGCAAAATGACACAACGGTATTTGACAACCTAGAAATCAATTTATACCTTGTATCCTATTACGTACAAGCCCCTTCCCAATCACTACAACACTCTATTTTAGGATCTAGTGCACAATATGACCAAAGTCACTTTGTGAATAGCTTGCAGCAAAAGCTATTGATTTCTGCATCTTCTCTCAGTTCTGCTGTCTATATATTTTAGGTTGTAACTACTCTCTAACTGTTCTACTACCATATTATATGATCACACTTTTCGCAGGGAAGAAAAATATTTGAAAAAAATTCAAAGCAAACATTGAAAGACTGGCAAATTGAGTTCCTCAATAGCCATTTAGACTGTCTACAGTTTTACCTCCTGTCAGTCCCCAACTCCAAATTGCAGGCTTAGGATAAGAAATCAATCCCTTAAAATATTTTTCAATGTAATTCAAAGTAACTTGAAAATATCATTGCATGCCTCTGGCAAGCATGATTACAGTAATATGGCACTGCATGACTAGAAATCAACTGCAATGTTAAAGTGTATGGTGCATAGAAGTGGGGATGGAACCAGGAGTCATCTTATGGTACACTTCACACTTTTCGCATGGCTCCAATTTTTCCCTTGGAAAGTAAAAGTCTCATGGTTGAACATCAAAGGGGAAATTAGGAGCTTAGTGCATCAAATTCCGTAAAGGGGAGTATTATATCGGGCATGGAGAACATACAGAAGCTGTGATTTCTTCATCATTAATTCCAATAAGCTACCAGCAAATCACTTTGAAATTCACCTTCACAACCGCAAGGGCACACAAGAACATAATGATGCCATTGATAAATATAGAGCATACACATTTTACTGGAAAACATATCAAGTTCACATTAAATATTAATCTTATCAATGCAACAGCCTTGCAGTTGAATCTTTAAAGTGAAGCATTTTAAAAGAGCTGCCTTTATCGACCATTACAAAATATAGTATTTTCATCTATACAGTACCATATTTTCATTTACAGTACATCATTTCTAGATAATTTATTGAAAAACAATAAAAGCAGAAATGCTCAAAATTATATAAAAATCTTAAATATTAGTCCAGCATCTGTCCCCATTTTAATATTTGTTATTTTAGAGATTACTCAACATAGCCACCCCCATACATAGGACCTGAGCCTCCCAAGTGTCACCTTGGCTCAGGTGGTAGCACTGTCATTACTGAGCTGGAAAATTGTGGATTTGAGGTTCATACCAGGAGCTCACAATTGAAGCTGACACACCAGTGCAGCACTGAGGCAAGGCTGCTTTGCTGGAGGTGCCATCTTTCAGCCATCCTTAAACTGAATATGTCTGTTCTATTTGACATTAAAGATCCTATAGCACTGCTTGAAGAAGAGCAGTGAGTCTTGGCCAACGTTCCTTCCTCAACCAATGTTACCAGAAACAGATTAACCGTCATTTTATTAATCGCATTAATGTTGGGGGAACTTGCTGTGCCCAAAATGATTGTCACGTTTGTCTACATAACAACAGTCACTATACTTCAAAGTTATTGATTGATCCTTTGAGAAGGTGGATGAGAAAAATGCAATCAATGTGGTAGATGTGGTGTACGTGGATTTTCAGAACGTCATTGCCATGGTACCACACAGGAGAAGATTAAGGAGTATGGAATAAGGGGAAGGGTAACAAATTGAAATAAAAACTGATTAGAAGGTAGGAAACAGAGAGGAGGAGTTAAGGGCAGTTTCTCATAGTGGTTGGAAGTGGATAGATGTATCCCACAGTGTTCTGTTTACTGTGCATATCAATTATTTGGATATAGAGCTAGAGGGAGTGGTATCCACATTTGGGATAGGACAGTGTAGATAGCAACAGACTGTTTTCAGTGGAGCCCTAGAATGAGGAGACTTAGATATAAAATTAAATGTAAGAGATGGAGCAAGAGAAACTTATTTTAAAACAGAGGGATTTGAGGCTGTGGAATGCGCTACTGGAGTTAGTGATTGGAGCAGGGACCATGTCAACATTCAAGAATAGATTAGGTAGGTGGTTGAAGGATTGGAGAAAGAGTGATATTAGAACAGAGCAGACATATGCTCATGAGAAGGATAAACACCAACACAGACTGATTGGGCCAGAGGGTCTGTTTCCGTGTTGTAATTTCTATGTAATTCTATATGTCAAGTGCTTTGAGACATTTCTGAGTAATGTGATAAGGCATTATATAAATGCAAATCTCTCTTTAAATGCCCATCGTGTACGTGCATAACATTTGAGCTCACTGATGGGGCTTCTGTTTATTTTTTAAAGTTTTTTGGATGAATTGTTTTTGCCCAACAAAGTGATGGATGTTATTGTTCGAGAATGGAACACTTTCCATTTCATGCACCGAATGTCAGATCAAGCACTTCTAGTCAGATAAGCATAAATAAGCTCAACTTTCCCCAATAATGTGCCCTAGGCCCAAACCCCAGATACTCACAAGCACAGCATTTTTCCATTCCTCATATCAGCCCTTTTGAGTGAAATTGCCAATTTAATGCCGATTAGTACTAAATTGGGGTAGTTTTATACTGCGGGCCCACACTCACTAGAAACTTGACTGAGTCAGATGAAACTTATTTCATATGCAGAATATAAGAAAATCAAAGGATGAAATCATTGGCCCATCAAAACTCACTCTCTTCTACATTCATTCTCTCGTCATGGAACCTAGTTGTGTTTTAAATAACCCCAATGTTTGCTTAGTAATTTATTCCAAATATTTAGCACTCTAAGCTAAATAATGCTCTCACATAGAATTCTTACAGCCAGAAGACAGAGGAGACTTTTATCTTAGGAGTCTGGGGTGGATTTGAATATAGATACCAGAGGTGAAAGGGTGATGGTCTTTATCTCCCAACCCCTCCTTATGCCTCCTCACACATATTTAATACACTTCTGGAACATGATGCAATAAGCCATTGAATGGAAGATAGTTAAACTTTTTGTTGCAAGACACATAAAACATAATTATTGCAAATAACAATTCTATTTTATGTTCTGGTTATATTATTTTGCTAAAAATCATAAATCATAATAAATAGATTAGAATTACACTCACATATCAAGCTGGTAATACAGATTTACTAAGTCATATTTTAAATCTGCAAACCTTAGGACCAACTTGATGTTGAGTTATACACTGTACCATACATTTTCCAAAAGGATTTACAGAGAGTTTTTTTTAATTTCAAGGAAGGTTCTTGTATAAATCATAAAGTGCCACAGACACTGCTGAAATGAATAGACAGTTAAGCAAATTCTGACAAAACAAAGGAAATTCATAAAGACAGAAAGCAACACCCAGTGATCCTTAGAAACCTACCTTGTAGTTAGGTAACAATAATAATATTGGTCATGACAATCAAAGCATTGCAAAAACATGTACTCAGAGATGTTTGATATATTGGGCAAGATCAGCGATTGGGGCTGCAAATACTAAACCCTCACATGAGTCCATTCTACATGGGGTGCTAGTTACTATAGGAACTAAAGTGACAGCTTAGCATGATTCCACAGGAATCAGCAGATAGAAGCCTTGGTTGCTTAGATACTGGTCCTCATTTATGTCCAGACCAGTATGTCTAGTTAGGATTCAATCGATGCTGAGCAGCTAATGTGATTCAGCTGTTATTAGATACCTGAATGGTCTGCTTTGAAACACTGGCTTTAAATTCAATTTGTAGCAATGTCATTTACACTGGCAGTTTCTAAATGAAACTAATTTACTCCTGTCATTAACTCTAAGATGAAAAGTGAGGTGTAAAAATGAAGTCGAGTAGCTGTTTAACCATCCACCACTATCTGTTAGTCTACAGCTGTAAAAAAGTTTGTAATAATTAATTATATTTGCTTTTGAACTACATTGTGTGTTTGGGTTATATATAGTAAATCAGACATGAATTCCTTTAACAAAGTCTAAGATACTAGAAAACTGTAGATTATCCTATATATATATACACGAGCTTATGGCATATTTTATTAGACCCAGGCTGCCTATCTTGAAGGGGGAAAGAGAAACAATAGTGAAATAGATACTGCTATTTGAGATCTACTATGTAGGAATTGGCTTTCTCTGTGGATTTGAACATCTGTTGAGGAAAAAGATATCACTGTAATCTGTTATCTGGAGACTCTTGTCTGTTAGGCAGTCAGTGCATCTGGGGGCTGGAGCATCAACAGAGATAAGTCTGTATCTTGGACCCTTGAGTATCAATCAGGAGCCTGGAATGTCCATCTGGATCAGCTTGGTGAATCAATCTGGAAAAACTGAGTGCTGTCATAGTAAGACTAAACCATTTATTCCTGAAGGCTTGGGCAAGGCATCAAGGTGAAGCCAACATCAGATGAATCTTAAAGAGGAGATGTGGCTGAAGAGTTAGCAACAGCACAATAACTATTAAGTTGGTTGAGGAATTTACATTTGGTTGAAGATGTTTTTACATGTTACACAAGGATTACAAGAGAGGATTTTTTTGGGGGATGGAGGAAGAGGAGAACGGTAAAAGATTTGAAAAAGTCTGGTTTTTGATTGATTTGAATAAAAGAAAACCTTGTTTTCAAACCAGATCCCTCATCCCCACATGTAGCCAGTTTGCATGAGTCTATATTTATAAATTGTTTTGAAAAGAGTGTGGATCATTCTGTATTTGTGTCAAAATTAACACTTTTTTACAGAGAATCTGGATGCAATGATAGCCGTGCAGACAAAGAATAAGCTTGGTAAAGTCAAGACGTATGCCATGAATAAGGAAACAGCAGGTAAAGTTGTGATCCAAATGCACATATAATTTTTTTTAAATCGTTGAAACAATTATATCCCCTCCAAGGATTCCTTAAGTACAAATATTCATGTCTTATATTAAAATAAGGTATAATTGCTTTTGGCAGATAGGAGTGATGACATAGACAGCACAAAGAACAATTTTGGAAAGCTGGAGAAAGACACTGCAAGTTCTGACGACTCTACAAAAGAGGAAGTACAAAAAACAGAGAATTCTAAAGGTACACAGTTCACAATTATTCCCTTTAACATGAGCTGTTACTCTCTGCACAGCAACTGAATAAATGCAAATGTTAGACTTTTCCTCCTTATCTACCAGTATGTTTAAGGAGTGCTGCACCACATCTTTTATTAAACAAGAGCTGTGAGTCAATGCCAATACTTTGCTGCTAGACTGAGCATTGTGCTTTGAATCACTACATTCAATTTGCAAACTATAAGTTCAAATGAAGTGTGGATCTTTTAATTCATACGTGAATACCACACTAAGGAAGCCACTTCCTGCTGAAAATTGCTCCAATTAACTCCATTATTTAACCAAACCTCATACTTGATATTCATTTTAATGTATCAGTGAAATAGCTGCTAGGTTACAGACAAGATGGTGCTCAGCTAGGCCAACTGGTGCTTTGTGAGATGCTTTTAGTTAATCAGAGGATTTAGCTAATTTTGAATCTAAGTTGGTATCACCTATTTGGAAAATAAACCAAAGGGTGAAAGCATTAGCAGTTGCAAAGCAGAGTACAGCAATTGCATGTTTTCTTCTTATTCCTGGCCAATACCCAAGCTAGTGATTGCTTTTGCTGATTGAAAGTGTAGTGCACATGACAGAAGATAATCAGATTCTGTCCATGATGTCCTAGAGGTAAGCGAAATTGAATTGTAAATAGTAAACTGCTTCCTCTCATTGAGAATTACTTCTGTCCAAAAGATTTCAAGGATACAAAATTCCAAATCTTGCTTGCAGGAAGTTGCTAACCCATAATTGAAATATAGGTCAGATCTGCCACCACCTGTCCCATGGCTTCTTTAGAAGCAGCAGATGAATTAAAGCCTCATTCACTACCTGCTGTATAAGGAATGATTCTCAAATAGCCTTGTATGTCAGAACCTGAAAAACCAGCAAATGATGACAGATTGCCTCTGCTTGCAAAATGTAATGTAATGTAAATTTATAATTCATGTGCATACACAGTTGTCAAGTCATAGGCAGAGGTGAGGCCTATGGTTCTAGATCAGAATAGTAGGGAAAGTTTGGGATCTCTCCCTTCACAACACTATGATTTGTGATGCTGGAATTTGGAAGCTGGTTTTAGGGATGTCTACATCGATTTTGATTCTATCCCCATACTGAATGAAGTTTCTCTTTATCTGACGAGGCTAACATGATTGGGACAGCAGAGGAAAACTAAATATTTTGGGGATGGATGAATATTCTGGAGCTTTGGTTGATTACTTTAGGGATTAGAGATTAAATGGATGACATAGTTCATAATGGGGCAGATTGTAAATCGTCTGTCAAAGGAATAAGCATATTGGGTCATTGCCTTAGCAGCTTTTCACTGATACCTTGAAGGAATACAAAGTATGGGGTTTGGATGTATAGTGATGCTAATTGGAGCAATCCCCAACATGACGTTGCTTCCTTAGTCTGGTATTCATGTACGAGTACAGTTTCATGTATGTAAACAAAAGATGCTGCAAAATACACAGATCAGTCAGCATCTGAATCATGACAGAGGATCTCTACTCAAAACCAACCTTTTTTGCAAATGCTGATGGACCTGTTCTGCATTACCAGCATTTTTTTTTTCAGATTTTCTGTGTCAATTTATCTCTACTATTATAGAGCCCTTATCCTAATGGCTTATTTGACAATGTGGCTTTACAGAAAACAATGATATTTGAAAATATTATATTTGTAATAATTCATTATTCAATGATAATTTATGCCTATGTTTGCCAAGTACATTTCTAAAAGTGACATTTCCAATCACACTGAGTGAAGATGTACATTAAGCACATCCTCTAATAAGTGATCACTTCTGGAAACAAGGTATGAGGTTGAATTTCAAATAATAATAATAGCCTTGTCACTGCTATTTATAAGAAATAAGGCCTCTCTGTATATTTATTTGAGGCTGCTGTTGTTGTAATACTCACTGTGCATGAGCTAGAAAACAAAATGTTTGTTTCATGTCTGACTTGGAATTCTGCTTATGGCTGATCTAAGCCACAGTCCTATTAGATGCACTCGATATAATCCCCTGAGGTGCTTACCAGCTGCCTGTTGAACAAAATCTGTCCTAATACAGTAACTAGAAGGTCACTGCAGCCATTTAAAAAAAAATCGTTTGAAGACAAAATGGACTTTCCCAGCATATGATCCTAAGGAACAATGTTGTAAATGGAAAAAGATGGAACAGGAAATTGTAAATTCTAAACACTAAATGTAAATAGATAAAAAAGCTGGAATCATAATGCTAAAAGTACTATGTTATTTTACCCATTGTGTACCAAATCTGTTAGAACATTGCTATTTGACATTTTATATTTAGTTTTATTAAATAGTAATCTATTGTAATATCAAAACAGAAAATGTGAGACATACATAACAAGTCCGTCAGCAGCTGAAAGAAAAATATAGGTTCTGCTAAAGGAGTTTTTTATCCCCATTATTATATTCTATCTAGACTGTCAATACAACTTAAATTAAAGAAAGAACTTGCATTTACATTGCACTTTTACATCCAAAGGACATCCCAAAGTGTTCCACAGCCAATGAATTGTTTTTAATGTGTAGTCACTTATTATGTATGCAAATACAGCAGCCAGTTTGCACACAGCATAGTCCCACAAACAGCAAACAAGATAAATAATCAATCAGTTAATCTATATTGGTGGTATAGATTGAAGAATAAATGATAGTCAGTACACCAGGAAAATTCCCCTGCTCTGCTTCAAATAGTGCTGTGGGGTCTTTTACATCCACCTGAATAGGCAGATGGGCCTCAGTTTAGTGTCTCAGCATCTCCAACAATACAGCACCCCCTCACTCCTACACTTACTCAGTACTGCAATGAAGTGTCAAGCCTAGGTTATGCACTCAAGGCCTGGAGTGTGGCTTGAACCAACAACCTTCTGATAGAGGCGAGAGTGAGACCACTGATTCAAGCTAGCAATGGATAAAGCCTGTAGAGGGACATTGGTACTATTTGACTAAACTTCCCACAAAAATAATATTCAAGCTAAAGTATTTTGTTTGAAGATGAAGGCTGCTACCTACACATGATTATTAGAGTTTAATGCTGTTTAAATGCTCAGTAAAGTTGAATAACTTGTATTGCAAAAGACTACTAATTATATGTACTAATATTAGTACATATAATTAGTATTATATGTGCTAACCTACATATAATTGATCTATAGTAAAAGCCTAAAGATTACTTTTAACAATAGGACCAACTCTTACATCTTGCATTGTCTTGTCAATCTTTAATGATGTTAGATGCTATTTAATAATGTGCCCTACATTTCAGTTCTTACACTTGTGAGATTATTTACATATGAAGACACTAAATGAAGCACTCTTTGGGGGCGAGGGTAGAATATTTGTAGAAGCAAAGCTACATTAAGGACTGCAGGTTATTCAACAGAACAGGTTGAACTTATAAAGCTCTGTGAACATTTATGCTCCAAATCTATAGGTAGTCCCTTTTGAGTTGCACATTAAAATGTTTTATAAATCAAACACATACAGGGTGTACTTCCATTAGCACAATGTGGGCCTGGGTTTGAACCCAGTCCAAATTAATGGGATAAGAATCTCCTTTCTACTGACCAGGATGGTCCTACATGAAGTGAACTTGGGTCAGTTGCATCTCAGTCCCTAGTGACAATAAGACCACTTTCAGCCCATATCCCATTCACCTATGGCCTTTAGCTGCTCCGTACATCTCTATACCTCCATTCATAACCCACTTCGTTGTGGGCTGGTGCCAGAGCTGGAATAAACTGTTATTTCCTATTTTTCTGTTGCTGTTCAGTCTATTAGAAAGTAAGGTTATCCATGCATTCATACTGCAAGTGAAAAGATTAAAACTATAGTATTTGCTAAAGTTTGAATATAACTATCAGCCCAGTGATTTTTTTCCTCTATCTGTAAAATATCATGGTAACAAAGCAGCCCGCTTGATTGGCACCCCATCCAACATCCTAAGCATTCACTCCCTTCACCACCAGCACACCGTAGCTGCAGTATGTACCATCTACAGGATGCACTGGAGCAACTCGCCAAGGATTCTTCGACAGCACCTCCCAAACCTGCGACCTCTACCACCTAGAAGGACAAGGGCTGCAGGCACATAGGAACAACACCACCTGCACATTCCCCTCCAAGTCACACACCATCCCGACTTGGAAATATATTGCCATTCCTTCATCATTGCTGGGTCAAAATCCTGGAACTCCCTATATAACATCACTGTAGGAGAACCTTTACCACATGGACTTCAGTGTTTCAAGAAGGCTGCTCACCACCACCTTCTCAAGGGCAATTAGGGATGGGCAATAAATGCTGGCCTTGCCAGCAACACCCACATCCCATGAACAATTTTTTTTAAAAATTGAAAGCAGGTGTCTGGTTTAGGAGCATTTCTGTAAGTGGCATTGAAGAAAGGTAATACTTTGGATGTTAGTGAAACACTGGCTTGAAACTAAACTTGTTTACATCAGTGATCTGCAACCAGTTCCATTTTGGTATTAGTTAGAGCCATGTAATACATTTTGTCATCACTGAGCACTGTAATGTTTACCTAGAAACACTATAATGGTCAGTGGGTGAAAGCACAGCTGAAACAGCACTGTATCATTTACATTACTTGCATGAGATGCAGTGTTTGCAATAATATGGTTTTACATGAACTGCGTTGTAATGTTTCATAAACACAGAAACCTTTTATGTGAGAGAGTGTCCCTTTAAAGACTAGATGTGACAGTGTCCTAATTATTCAACAGCTAAAAGCTTTTTTTTCCCCTTACGGTCAGCAGATTTTGACAAAACAGAGTCTTACCTGTCAGCGATCAGAAAGAATATTGAATGGCTGAAGAAGCACAATAAGCAGGGAAATGGGGAAGGTACGTTTGACCGTATCTGAGATCAAGATTGTTCTCGGAAGTTAAGTAAAATGACTAGATTCCCAATTTTAAAAAAATTTAATTGATCTATGTATAAACAGTAGAGAGATAATGAGGTTTAAAGTCAACTTTGTAAATTATTCTTGAGGACTCATTAACGGAAAGGACTTTGCCTATCTCCATTCTAGTATGTTTATTTCAATATATGGAAAAATAGATTCACAACTTATTTTGTACCAGATATTGTGATTTACTGTGCATGCAAAAAGGAATTAATTTGCATTCCTTATTAGAAATAAAATAATCAAAATCTGAACTAGGAGAGGATCATACTGACTTTTGGGTGGAGTGGGTTTCATTCTTTTCAGTTAATTTATCCATGATGTGTGGAGTATAGTTTAAGTCAGGCAACCAGGAAAACTCAAAGAAATCCCCTCCCTTTAAGAAAAGTTTCAACCATAATCTGCATGATGGTCTTTTATTGTGTCCTATAGAAATGTTGTATTAGGTGGCCAACTTCAGTTATTTTGACCACAAGAGGCTTCAAGCAAACAAAAATCAGTTACAACATTGCATAATTACATTTTCCATATGTCAGCTACTTAAATAAGTCTCACTTAATTAGCAATTAGTACTATTTGGACCCAACTGTTGAGAATACAATCAACTTTTCCCTCTAGATAGCTAGACCTAAATAATACGACTTGGTGAAGGTGTTTATTGATTCTCCACTTCCCAAATACTGCCTAGCCTTCATCTAGACCATTGTGTGAGCTTAGTGTTGAAATAGGTGTTTTATAATTTGTTGCAGAGTACGACCTTCAGAAACTGCGTGACATCATTGATCAACAAGTTGACGCCTACGTACAGAAAGGAATCCTGGAGAAGGGAGAGGGGGATGTCATCAAACGTATTTACAATAGCCTGTGAAATTCTCCACTATCAAAGGGAAGTGTCCTGGTTTTCAGACCCTTTCAACAATGGCCAGCACTGCAACTTTACTTATTTCTAGTTCATATTAGGCTGTGTATAATAGATTTATTTTCCTGGCTATTCTGCAGCATCAGGCAGGTTCTAAGCTAGAATAGGGGAACAGAGAGCTGATAGAAACAGGAGGCAAAAGGAGATGATTCCACATTCCCAGTGGAGAAGACATGCAAGGTCGGAGATAGTACTGCACCTGTCGCTCCACCAGTGCGGCTCCCCGCTGGAAGCACAGGTTCACGGAATCCCCAGAGCCTACTTAACTTACCCTATTTTGGAATAGAAACTGCTCGTTGTGCGACTAGGCCAGTGCACGCGGTAATGCTTTCAAATCTTGACATCCATCTTCAAAAACGAGGGACTGTAGCAGCGATCAGAGCCTCCCCCAGAAAGGTTTATTACAACAAATCAAGTGTAAATTCTATTTGTTATCTTTAACAGAAAGTCCCCAACCTCTGATGCATGCCACGGTTTGGGCAGTGTGTGATCACCACATAAATGCAACTCCTGGTAGTTTTACAGAAAGGTAGAGATGTGCATTCTGGTTCTCCTTTCCAGTTCTAATTTACTTTTGGACTCGATGTTCCTGAAGCAATCACTTGCAATGACAATTCATCTGGTGAATTTTAAATCATACATTGAACGGTCTCCTTTAATTAGCCATTTTCAGCAAATTGCAGTAGATTTATTTTTTAAAATATACCAACAGTTACTGGAAGTGTGTTCAGTTGCAAAAGACTCCCAATGTATCTTCTGTTTCCACGCCAGTAAATGGCTTGTGCTCGATAGCTTGGTCAGTGTACTTTTGTTCAGAAAACTATGCTGACTTTTTTCTGCCAAAAAAAAGGTTTCTGTAACAGGTTACGAGAGTCACACGAGTGGAAACATCACTCTCCACTGCTTGAATTGTGATTTTGCAAACTGATTCTTATGTACTTGTGTCTCCATCATTAAAATCACAATATACTGGTCCTCTAAAATAATGTGTATAGAAGTGGGGGGGGGGGGGCGGGTATACACAAAATACAGTAATGTATCACTTATCTGAATGAGCAATAGTGGAGTTGATATCTGAATGCATTGTGTGCAAAATCCTGTGTCCTTTGTGCGTGTAAATGGCTCCCATTCATGTGTCGTCAGTAAAGCGCAAAAAGTATTTTGTTCAAGTGTAAATATGTTAAATTTTCAAAGTCATGTAAAAAAAACAATTAAACTGTTTGAGTTTTCTTTACAAACTTATAGTTAAGTTATCCTGGAACAAGAGTGATCCTCACTGTCCATTTGAAATGGGCTCCCCAGTTCACACAAGTCTGGGGGAGGGGTGGAGACACTCCAAATCACTAATTTTCTAGATTTTTTTCACAATTGTCCACAAATATATATTACAATTACATAACGCAACAGTGCAAAACAAGTTAAATATAGCAATTCTTTGGAGCATCTTGGATGGAGGCACATTTATCCAGCTCAAAAATAAGTGACCAGTCTTCTGTTTTTGCAGGCTGTAATGACATGAGTCTGAGGAGTCTCAATCCCGTAATAAGTGGGCACAAGTTCACAGCACAAAGTTATTCCCAGTTCAATCCTAATTGGCAATTGTACTCGGAGTCTGTAGGATTGTTGCGAAATGGAAAATGTACCTCAGGGCCACATTAAAGATGTTCTTGTCAAGTTGACAATGAAGCATATAGTTACTGCAAGGAAGAGGGAGATTTTCTTTGCATCTAACTGTTATAGCTGACCACAGAATGTCGGATGCTCAAAATTGAAAGTGTTCTATTCCCCATGATTATCTCTCAGAGCACAACATTAAAAAAATCTTTTTACTCTTCGCTTTGTCAAGATTAAGAACATTTGAAATAGATTGTGTATTAATCACTAAGCTGAGAACACTCCAACTCCACACAAATCATGTTTATTTGTCTTTAAAGAAAAATTTGAAAGGAATTCCATTCATTTTATTAGACTTTTATTTATTTCTTTAAAAGCCAACATCAGCATGAAAAATATTACCTAAAAAATACAATTTGGTAATTTTAAAAATCTATCATGGCCCTCAGATACTACAATTGGAGGGAGCAGTAGTTGAGATGCTGAAGGTAAAAAGGGGGAACCAGCAGTTTTTATTACAATACCGGCAGTATTTCAAGTCACAACACAAAAGTTACTTTTAAATTTAAAAAAAAACTTTTGTTTGTTTCACACCAGAATCTGGAACATTATTTCTCCCTCAAGAAACAAATAGCTTACAATGAAGTGAACAAAGCTTTGTTGGAAAACACTAGGAAATGTTCGTTTTGATTAGAAAGAAAACCACAAAAACCCAAGCAGCTTTTTGTACAACTGAGACAAGCCAAAATATATCCTCTGCAGAGATGGAAATGTGGTGAGAAACATTTCAGTGTCCCATTAAGGAATTGGTGTGGGGTCTACATTTAAATCAGGAACGTTGGGGAGGCGTCTGTTTGGATGGACATTGCTTGTTCCACACTACAAATGTCACAACTCTTCTTTAAAAAATAAAAATCACAAACAATTATCCTCACCCTTGAAATCCTTGTGTTTACCCTTTTCTTCCCCTTTCCTAGCACTTTTGTTCAAAGCACAAGTGCTGATGACAATGGCAGAGCTATTTGGAGGGGTCTTACTAATCTCATCATTATATGGGGAATAAGCATGGTGAAAGTTAGAACAGCGCTCGGTACTAACTCCTGGCTTCAGAATTTCCCCAAGTCAGATCTTCGAGTGAGATCAACACCATTCATCGCACCCAACCTAAAAAAAAGTTAACCTGTTCACTTTTTGAAAGCAGTATTGAATGGGACACTTCAGCTGAATACACAGTTTTAAAAGATGGTCATAGTTGCTTCAGACAGGCAGTCCAGTGACCCTTATCCAAAGGTTTCTATTGTAAATAATGACTTCTAAATTCAGAATTCTGGTGCAAATTCTACTGTATTTTTTAAGGAGGGAGTTTAAAACTCAATTCCATATTCTAACAAATTAAAATTAGTCTGAATTTAATATGCATTCATATTTCTTTCACACCAAGGGGCACACAGAATTATTCACATTTGATTTTAATAATGGCCAATGTAATTTCCTCAAAAGAGAACAAAAGTTCAACACTTAATTTTTAAGATGCAGCTTCACATTTTCCTCAAAGATTATATGTACTTTTTTTGTAACTAACTGATAGTGGACTGGGTATTTTTATTTTGGCAAACAGGTGCACAGTACTTACTTCACCACTTACATATAATGTACCTTTCCCTAACTCTCAATGAACTCTGTATGAAGCTCAACTGGGCAAAATGGCAATGTGCTATAAAGAGGCAAAATTACGATAAGTATTGAATTCTTCGCACTGTAAAATATAAGCAACACATCGCTTCAGATTGAAGTTGTAACAAAATCCATTTATTGCAGATTGTCAAATGAAATATTAACCAGAGAACAAGTCCTCATTGCCAGTACATTTTTTTTAAATCTAAGGCCACAACATAGCAACACAAACAATTCATGCATTAAAAGTTCACTGCATTAGTTATTCCACTCGACTCTTCAGAATGAAGTCACAGATTTCCACATGTTCAAAATCATTATCTGTAACTTATTCTTCCAAATCACATTTGCCCAATATAGTTCCTGGAACAAAACAACCTTCACACAATTATGGATAGTAAGTGAAGGCAAGAAAAATAAACATTCATTAATCCAATTTTAAAAGCACAACATTTTCACACAAATTAAAGGCATAAACGGATTTCTCTCTTATACCTCCGACCTCCAAAAAAACCCATAAACGTGATAACCATTATAGTGCTTAACTCGGTTCTGCAACAATGTCAGGTTTTCAGATGCTCAAACGTATTTTAGCAATTCACTAGGCCTTCATTTAGTCGCCTCTGCACTATTTTCATGAAAATCATAAACTAAATAAGGGAAGGTCTGCAGTTGAACATATGCACATACTGTGTTTACTTTCAGAAGCAATCCAACCATGACACCCACGAAACTCATACCCCAACAAGAGGCACTGAGGTAGATTTACAACTTGTTACCTGGGCGTTAACACTGGCATTGCAGATTGATTGAAACGAATGGAAATGAAAGTCAAGCAGTTTCTATGACGGATTGTCAAACCGCAATGCCAGCTTTACACCAGGGCAGCAAATTGAAAATCTATCCGTTTTTTGGGGGGGGGGGGGGGAGGAAGAGAAGAGGAGAATTGGGGAAAATAAAATTTAAGAATCCATGTCAACTCAGAGCTCCCCAGCTCAGATATGTTTTTCATCTGCACAATAATAAGGTAAGAAACTCACTATCAGACATTATGTTCAAACTAGCTTGCATTCTTTAATTTAATGAAATGTGATTTGCATTACATTAGTGATGAGCTCGAGCCTGAGTTTAAAATAGCCATCAGTAATTTTACAGTATTGTGGCATTATACCATTAAAAATCATAGAAAGACGATATCTGTAGCCATAAATAATTCTTAGATAAAATTGATTAAAATATGACATTTTTAACAGCAAGATAGATGTTGCCCAGCAGTTGGGTAACTATAATCATTTCAAATGCAATAATCCTCCTGCTGAAATATTTTTTATTAACAGTATCTTTGAAAAAGATTTTATTTGGAAAAGGAAAATAGGATTCATACCAATTTTGCACCAAATAATTTTGAAAGCACCTGGCAAAAAAAGCAATACGGCAATAGTTATATGTTTAAATATCCGAAAATCAAGAAAAAATACTTACGGCCAATAATAGAATTGATGTGCAATGCTAGCAATTGGAAATATAATAACTCAAGTCAAAAATCTCACCAACAAATTTACATTGTATTCAATAGGTACTCAACATACTTCTGTTGCTGCTGATGAATGGCCCCACTTGAAATGTTAATCAATCTCTCTCAGATGCTGATCAAACCAGTTGTGCATTTCCAATATTTTCTGTTTTGATTTCTGATTTCCAGCATTTGTGAGTTTGCTTTTTATTTTCTATTGATAGCAGGTATTTGATAACATCCCCATATCTATAATATATACTTGAAATTACCTGAAAAAGTAAATTGCCTTCCTTTTATAGAACACACAAATGAGATAGATATGATTCATGAAATGTTTGATGTATGAAAGGCAAAACAAAGAGATCTACTGTCGATATCCCTCGTATGGTGTGTGCAATTTCTCCATTTTTACATCTGAAGTGTCATCAAAACACTATTACATGTATCTATTAAGTTATACAAGACAAATACACAGAACTGAAATTACCATGGTAAGTCTCAGCTGACTGAATGCATTCAAGACAGATCCTTGACACTGCTGAGTAATGTCTCCTACTCTGCATTCAGTAGTAACTAAAAATCTCACGCAGAGAACAGCACAGCAAACAGCTCCACCACTCAGAGACTGATCAATCAATCAGAGCAAACACATTGGGTATAAAGGGATCTTAGTAAATGTACGTAATTGCTCACAGTTTGATGACAACCACCAGCTCTCCCTGCAAATTGCCTATACTAAAACTACTTCCCACTGTGCCTCTTAGGTGCAACTACTGCCTAGTTTGAAATCTGCTAAAGCCCGTATCCTTCCCCATTTTCTCGGCACATGTTGGAGTAACTATTTTTGTAAGACAGATAATCTGTGCCAACTCTTAAAACCCAGAAGTGAGAGAAAAAAATAGAAGTCAGGTGTAGATCGCAGTTGAGAATTATACCTGCGTTATGAGGTGATATCATGCTTACAATGTCTTTAGGTGGTGTTTGGAATTCAGAAGCAACCAAATCAAGACGGGTAAAACAATATAACTTTAAAAGAGATACATTTTGTGAAATTTGAATAAATTATAATTTCAGCCAGGTCAGGATGCATCCCATGATTTGAAAAACCTATCAATACTTGCTGTCTGGGCTCATATATTAAGAATAGTCACTCTGGTGAGGTAATGGGAGGGGTCGTCCAGTGCCTGAGGAATCCTACCCCAACGTGAATCAGCACTTTCCGGAAAGGAGGGGAGCAATATTAGAAACAAGTTAAACATACTAACAGTCTCATCAATATATATTATGGATCTTCTTCAATTGACTCGGTCATCATTTCACAGATATACAAACTATTACAGGTTCAACTTTTATGGAGCTCCAGGTTGGGGAATTTGCATTGCCTTTATGAATAATGTACAGCGCTTGATTACTTTTAAACATTAGCCCATACACTGACACCAAATCAATTTATCTACATGAGCAACCAGTGCTTTAATGTAATCACTGTCGCTCACTCAAAATAAATTTAGGTCAACTCCTCGTAAACCTGGCACATTCACCATCATCTCCTATCTGGTGCTCATATCTTCGGCCTGGTTCTTACCTCCTTGGTTTTGATTTCATACCACACTCAATATGAACACTCAAGTGGCGTGAACGCAGCAGTGCTATCCCAACAGTTTGGCTGTTACCGTGGTAATGAGAAGTGCAGGCAAAAATGGACTTTCTGCTCCTTCTTGATGGTCACGTGTAGATTACCTTGTAAACCAGGCACTAACCAGATGCACATAGGAAGTGAATAAGGCAACTGGAAATGATATCAATCATAAAACAAAAAGGTAATAAAAGCATATGTGGATGAGCTCTTAAAGTGGGCATTGTGATCTGAAAACAGCATATAAGGTGTACTAGATACATTATGGAACTGTATTGTTAAGTAATCTATCACAAATATCAGCCTAATTTTCATTACATGGTTAGGAATATTGCCTCAATCTCATCCAGGGAAACAACTGTACTCAACCAGTTTGGTACAATCAGATTCTGAACAGATATTATGGTGTTTGAGACAGTGTGGGATTACATTATTTATTAGGCCTCTTCAGCCCAGTCAGAATGTATAAAATTAGACAGCCTCATCAGTTACAGTTTAGTGGCTGCACTCTCAAATTGGATTTATTTAAAAAGTAATGTACCTGCACTAGGATTTAGTGCTCAGGTGTTTGAAGGAGCTAAAATGTAGGACCAAAGTCCCAGACAATTTTCTAATGCAGTGACAAACTACATTCCCATAGCGGCAAGCTCTGGCCACAGTTCTGGCGATTTAGTCTCAGAGCTAAGCCACTAATACAGGAAGGAAAAGAGTGCCCTCTCCTCTCCCAATGGAAAATAGTTCCCTAATCAAATCAGCAAACCAATTTTCAGCAAAAAAAAATAAATGCATGAATGTGGAGACAGAAGGAAGCCTGAGACACAGCACGCTGTGCTCATGTATCACAGAGTGGGGAAGATGTTTTGTAGAAGTCAGTCCACAATCTGACTTATAGAATGGAGTGATTGAAGATGGAAACCACTGTGCAGAATTAGGGCAAAAGCTGCATTACTCACTAAAATGGTGGTAAAAACTGACAACGTAAAAACATATCACTCTCGCAACTGCATTATCAAGACTATCTATCTGCTTCTGGTAGCTCAACAAACCTAGGTTTAGCTCAAACTGCATTTACTCAAGCATCCAAACTTACATTCATGAAGACCACAAACCCCCTTTAACTGAAAGCAATTTGGTTCTGTGGTTGTATGATTTTGCCCACATAACATTCTAGCAGAGCAATAAGCTGGCTGCATTAATGAACCAACACTTACCATGTTTAGACAGTTTGCAATTGGTCACCATCAAAGCAAATGCTTAAATTTGGCTTAGTGTTGCTTCTATAACTACAGGTTGGGTTCTGCTTCATGTAAGTGATGTCATTCCACTTTTTAAAAAGAATAAAGTCCTGTGATTATCCCACTGTCTTCATCCTAAATGAACACTGTTGCTTAGAACTGAAGGTATTCAATATAACCTTTGGTTTTAACTTGAAGATTTTGAACATATGGCCCCTTCAACCCAGTCAATATGTGTAAAACTACCCAGCCTCATCAGTATACAAACAGGACTTCCAGGTAATTAGCTAAATGTGAGATCTCTCCCCATTCACTCTCATTTTGCACAAAATCATAAGCTAAAGTCATATTTAGTTAGAATTAAATTAATTCCAACCGAGCTCAGTCTCAAAGCAATTACAATCACCTCTGCCCCAGACCCAATCAAGTGCCAGGCAGTCGGAAAGCACAGCAGCCAGCGCGTGCAAGATGTGAAAAGGACTACGGATTTGAATCAGGTAGTTTACACTGCTTTATATCTAACTTCAAACCAGCATTAAGTGTATTTCCTGTGGACTAGGACTGCAGCAAATAAGCACACACTTCAAACCAACAGAAGCTTTGCTGTTGTAATATAAAACAGGGGGTAGAGAAAGCACAAAAAAACCCACAAAAGTTGTAGCAGCTCACACTTCACACCGAAGATGTTCAAAGTAAAATGCTGCCTTTCCCTTTTATCATACTCCAGTGTCCTGGCACGCCAGTGTATACAATGTAATCGCGTAGATTTAAGCAAAAAAAAGCAAAAAGCCCAAAACCCAACAAATGTCACAGTCTGTGCCTCAGAATCCAAATTCTCCACCTCCAATAACTTATTTGGAAAAACACTGTTATCTTGAGCCGTCCTGTATGAACCATCCTGTAGGTCTGGATCCCTTTCTGTATTTAATGAAGACTCTGGTAGGAGGATGCTGCATAGGGATTATCTTTGTGTCCTCCATCACCAGCTCTGTGGAGAGTAAAGAACTTGATTATTTCCCTGCAGAGATTTGCAAGATGACATTTTTTTTAAAAAACAATCTTTTTGCTTTCATATTTCTATTCAAACTTCTGATTAGATCAGAATGTTTAGAAGCAAATCTATAAAAACAAAGTAAAGTAAGAACTTGCATTAACATAGTGCCTTATCACATCCTCAGGGCATCCCATTTATAATCAATGGATTACTTTTCAAATACAGTCACTGCTACGTAGGCAAGTGCAGCAGCCAGTTTGTACACACCTCAAACAGTACATGAAATGAATGACCAGTTCTTGTTTTGACATTGGTTGAGGGAGGAATATTGGCCGGTTAATGAGAGAACTCCCTGCTCTTCGAATAGTGCTATGGAATCTTTTACATCACCTGTGGCAGACGTCTCATCCAAAAAGGCACCGCCGACAATGCAGAACTCCCTCAGTACTGCTGTCAGCTGAGCTTATGCGCTCAAGTCTGCCGTTGAGCTTGAAGCTACAACCTTCGGACTCAAAGGTGAGGGCGCTACCAACTGAGCTAAAATTAAACTTGAGCCCTCACCACCTTGATGGCAAACATACCAAATCTTCCTGTAACTGCTTTGAAAACACCACATGGATTCTATAGGGTGGGATGTATTCAGCTGTACAGGGAACTGATAGCATCCTGTTTGGAGGCCTTTGGTTCTCCTCCTGAATTCCAATGAAATATTTCTTTTCAGACAGATAATTACACCGAATTGAGGAAAGCAAACAGAAGAATCATGATTGGAGGTTGAGGATACTTGAAAAGGAGCAGAAGCATTTCAAAGTAACAGGTCAGGCTGTGGTGTTGGAAATCCAATGGTATAATCTACATTTTTAGAATTGGTGTTGTAAAAGCGCAAGTTGGGAAGGATTGATTATTATGGTCTTTCAAATGAGATCGGTTGAAGTTAGACACATTAAGGAAGAACTGTTTAAAAAAAAATTAGACTTGTGCCTGTCTTTCAGGAAAAAAACAATTTTTAAAAATTTATGAGGATAGGGCGGGGGAGTGGGACTAGCTGGACTGCTCTTGCATAGAGCCTGCGTGGACTCGATGGGCCGAATGGCCTCCTTCCGTGCTATAACCTTTCTATGATTCTAATTGGAGCATAAACACAGATGGTGGGACAATGGGCTGAGACAGAGAAAACAGTTAACTGTAGACATGGAGAAAACATAGCAGGGAAAGGACAGGAGGGAAAAAAATATTAGCAGAGAAAACTGACAGAAAAAGGACAAGGGAAAAGAACAAGAATAAAAAAAACAAAGATAGGAGAATGGTAAGTGCTAGCGGGGAATGCAAAGCAATACTAAAAACAGCATAGGAAGCAGGAAAATGGCCAAAGAACTGAAACAATGGCAACAGTAAAGAACAAACAGATAAAAAAGAGCTGATGCAAAAGAAATGCCAGAACTTCTTAAGCAGCCAAATCAGCATCATGTATGTAACTGGAGTCAAAAGAAGGACACATGGTAGAACAAAGCCAAGGTGGCACACCGGTCATGTGCAAGGGGTAATCAGACTTGAGCAGAAATCTTTTTACAGATCAATAGAAAATAACTAAGGCAACAGAGCTTCTGTCAGTGCAGCCAAAAGGTCGGTGGAAAAGAAGGCTGTGGATCATTGCAGTAGCATTAATAAAATCTTTTTCAGTCAGAGGGCAATAAAGGAGTGCATAGGGCCATTGAAGGATTCCTCAGGGCAGATTCAGGTGGGCTCCCAAAACACGGCAGAGGTTTTAAATGACTACTTGCATACACCAGCCAAAATTATCCGTAACTCACACCTCCGCCAAATTTGCTCTCCACATTTGACCCTAACACATCAGCCAGCAGAATCTCTTCTCAGTGAAGAAAACATCATCTAATCCCACCACACTCCTTTTCACATTCCTGACAAGGCCACTATTTTGAAAGGCTTCTGGAATCTGTTTCTATTCATTTGATCTAGATCATTGCTTCTATTCAAGCTTATTTCTGATGATGTACAAAAAACATAAAATATAAAAACGCCTTTTAAACGACACAAGTTTTCACTTACAAAAACAGAAAATTATGGAAACTCTCAACAGGTCAGACAGCGTTTGTGGAGAGAACTGAGGAATTGATGTTTCTGATGAAGGCTCTACACCTGAAAAGTTAACTTGTTTGTTCTCTCCACAGATGCTGTCTGATCTGCTGAGTGCCGTAGCATTTTCTGTCTTTGTTTCAGATTTCCAACATCTTCAGATTTTTGGATTTGTTTACAAGTTTTCACATATTGTATAAATGGAATATTAAGCATGTAGGCACCCTTTGCATTTCAATCATGAAGCTGGCCTGCATAATCCAATTATAATGCTGCAACGGCTATTTCACACTGAGGCAGTGTCAACAGCTGCCATGGAAAGCTTCTCAACTGACACAATGCAGGAGATAACCATGTCAAAATAGCAAGGTTTCAAATTCCCAATGTTGTCACTCAACTGATTTAACTTATTGGTATCAATATACTTCAGGAAACTTGAGTGAATACACTTTAATGCTGTGTGATCCTCTTAACCGATCATCTTAAATTGCTCCCATTAAGAACATTTGCAACGACAAACCCTGTACATTGGAACAAAAGTAGCCATCCCTCCATTGAACTTATTTTACTATGGCAGGTCCATTTCTTTACTCCCAATTTTCTGCCCTACCACCATATCCTTTAACACCCTTATTTTGCAAGTAAGTATCTATCTCCCTTTTAAGCACCTTAATTGATCTGTATCTATGCTCTTCTGGGACAGTGCAATCCGCATCCTTACAACCCATTCTGTGAAGAAATCTTTCCTGGATTCGCTTAGTTCTAATTTTAAGATTTCATCCTCTCGTTCTGGATTCTCCTACCTTGCCAATTCCCTTCATTATTTTAAGCATCTCCGTGAGATCAACCCTTAATCTGCTCATCTCTAGGGTATTCAACCCAAGTTTACCTAGTTTTTCATCATAGCCCAATTTCCCCTAGGCATCATCCTGGTAAATCATTTGCTAGAATCTCTCCAAGGTCGGTATACCTTTCCTACGGTACAGTGCCTAAATCTGCACACAATACTCCAAATGAGGTCTGAGCAGCACTCTGTGTAACTGTAGTAGTACTTCTTGCATTTATATTCTATGTCTCATGTGAAGCCTAGCATCCAATTAGCCTTTTTGATTGCTTTTTACACCTGCAAAGTAGCTTTTAATGAATTACTTACATGGATTCTTAAATCAGATTGTTCATCTATACTCCCTAGTGCTTCCCCATTTAGACTGCAATCCCTTCTGCCAATCTTACATCCAAAGTATACCACCTCACACTTTTATGCTAAATAGTACCTGCCACCGTTCCAACCAACAGTGCCCTGAAGTGACAAATCGAACAACCCTCCCCACACCCACCTTATGTAACTGCAGGTCCATTTGGTCAGCCCACCAAACAAGAGTTGGGTGTGTACCATTCATCCACTCGCCTACAGAATCCACAGAGGATCTCCTTTCACTTCATTTATGCCCGATACTTCTCCCCTAATGCTGCCTTGCGTTGTGGGATATTTTCATCCATTTTAGTACGGCTGTCAAAAATGAGGTGCCAATCTGGTGAAGCTACAACTCAGGACTACATGCATGCTAAAAAGCAGAAGCAACATGCTATAGACAGAGCTAAGCGATTCCACAACCAACGGATCAGATCAAAGCTCTGCAGTCCTGCCACATCGAGTTATGAATGGTGGTGGACAATTAAACAACTAACAGGAGGAGGAGGCTCTGCAAACATCCCCATCTTCAATGATGGTGGAGTCCAGCACGTGAGTGCAAAAGACAAGGCTGAAGTGTTTGCAACCATCTTGAGCCAGAAGTGCCGAGTGGACGATCCATCTCGGCCTCCTCCCGATAACCCCACCATCACGGAAGCCAGTCTTCAGCCAATTCGATTCCCTCCATGTGATATCAAGAAACGGCTGAGTGCACTGGATATAGCAAAGGCTATGGGCCCCGACAACATCCTGGCTGTAGTGCTGAAGACTTGTGCTCCAGAACTAGCTGCGCCTCTAGCCAAGCTGTTCCAGTACAGCTACAACACTGGCATCTACTTGACAATGTGGAATATTGCCTAGGTATGTCCTGTCCACAAAAAGCAGGACAAATCCAATCCGGCCAATTACCGCCCCATCAGTCTACTCTCAATCATCAGCAAAGTGATGGAAGGTGTCGTCGACAGTACTATCATGCGGCACTTACTCACCAATGCTCAGTTTGGGTTCCGCCAGGCCCACTCCGCTCCAGACCTCATTACAGCCTTGGTCCAAACATGGACAAAAGAGCTGAATTCCAGAGGTGAGGTGAGAGTGACTGCCCTTGACATCAAGGCAGCATTTGACCAAGTGTGGCACCAAGGAGCCCTAGTAAAATTGAAGTCAATGGGAATCAGGGGGAAAACTCTCCAGTGGCTGGAGTCATACCTGGCACAAAGGAAGATGGTAGTGGTTGTTGGAGGCCAATCATCTCAGCCCCAGGGCACTGCTGCAGGAGTTCCTCAGGGCAGTGTCCTAGGCCCAACCATCTTCAGCTGCTTCATCAATGACCTTCCCTCCATCATAAGGTCAGAAATGGGGATGTTCAGTTCCATTCACAACCCCTCAAATAACGAAGCAGTCCAAGCCCGCATGCAGCAAGATCTGGACAACATCCAGGCTTGGGCTGATAAGTGGCAAGTAACATTTGCGCCAGATAAGTGCCAGGCAATGACCATCTCCAACAAGAGAGTGTCTAACCACCTCCCCTTGACATTCAACAGCATTACCATCGCCGAATCCCCCACCATCAACATCCTGGGGGTTACCATTGACCATAAACTTAACTGGACCAGCCATATAAATACTGTGGCTACAAGAGTAGGTCAGAGGCTGGGTATTCTGCGGCGAGTGACTCACCTCCTGACTCCCCAAAGCCTTTCCACCATCTACAAGGCACAAGTCAGGAGTGTGATGGAATACTCTCCATTTGCCTGGATGAGTGCAGCTCCAACAACACTCAAGAAGCTCGACACCATCCAGGACAAAGCAGCCCGCTTGATTGGCACTCCATCCACCACCCTAAACATTCACTCCCTTCACCACCGGCGCACTGTGGCTGCAGTGTGTACCATCCACAGGATGCATTGCAGCAACTCGCCAAGGCTTCTTCGACAGCACCTCCCAAACCCGTGACCTCTACCACCTAGAAGGACAAGAGCAGCAGGTACATGGGAACAACACCACCTGCACGTTCCCCTCCAAGTCACACACCATCCTGACTTGGAAATATATCGCCGTTCCTTCATCGTCACTGGGTCAAAATCCTGGAACTCCCTTCCTAACAGCACTGTGGGAGAACCTTCACCACACGGACTGCAGCGGTTCAAGAAGGCGGCTCACCACCACCTTCTCAAGGGCAATTAGGGATGGGCAATAAATGCCGGCCTCGCCAGCGACGCCCACATCCCATGAACGAATAAAAAAACTGTTATATTTCCAACATTTTACTTATTGCAACCATAAGGTGAAAAGGAGTGAAGAGACTGCTCACCATGTTGTCATGGTTACATAAAGCAAGGATAATGGGGAAAAATAAGCAAAAAGAAAGTATTTATAAAAAGAAATGAAATAAAAACAGATGGTTATAGAATCATAGAATCATAGAAGTTTACAACACGGAAACAGGCCCTTCGGCCCAACATGTCCATGTCACCCAGTTTATACTACTAAGCTAGTCCCAATTGCCTGCACTTGGCCCATATCCCTCTATACCCATCTTACCCATGTAACTGTCCAAATGTTTTTTAAAAGACAAAATTGTACCCGCCTCTACTACTGCCTCTTGCAGCTCGTTCCAGACACTCACCACCCTTTGAGTGAAAAAATTGCCCCTCTGGACCCTTTTGTATCTCTCCCCTCTCACCTTAAATCTATGCCCCCTTGTTATAGACTCCCCTACCTTTGGGAAAAGATTTTGACTATCTACCTTATCTATGCCCCTCATTATTTTATAGACTTCTATAAGATCACCCCTAAACCTCCTACTCTCCAGGGAAAAAAGTCTGTCTATCCAACCTCTCCCTATAAGTCAAACCATCAAGTCCCAGTAGCATCCTAGTAAATCTTTTCTGCACTCTTTCTAGCTTAATAATATCCTTTCTATAATAGGGTGACCAGAACTGTACACAGTATTCCAAGTGTGGCCTTACTAATGTCTTGTACAACTTCAACAAGACATCCCAACTCCTGTATTCAATGTTCTGACCAATGAAACCAAGCATGCTGAATGCCTTCTTCACCACCCTATCCACCTGTGACTCCACTTTCAAGGAGCTATGAACCTGTACTCCTAGATCTCTTTGTTCTATAACTCTCCCCAACACCCTACCATTAACGGAGTAGGTCCTGGCCCGATTCGATCTACCAAAATGCATCACCTCACATTTATCTAAATTAAACTCCATCTGCCATTCATCGGCCCACTGGCCCAATTTATCAAGATCCCGTTGCAATCCTAGGTTCTGGAAATACAACAGGTCTACTGGCATCTAAAAAGAGGAAAGTTAGGTTAACGTTCTGGGTGTAGATCCTTCTTCACCTTGTACAAGCAACATGTACATACAGGTATTATTGAATAGTAACTGATCCTATACTGAGCTAGGACTCCAATACAATATTAGTGACTAGATCCTACAGATTTGTTGATCTACTTCATGAAGACAGCATCTATTTTGTGATATTCATGTCACCGGATTTGGAGAGGGTTAAGGCTGGAGTGATAGTGAAGTGGCCCATTTGACCAGCAATGAGTCTGCAAATCGAATAAGTTTTCTTTTAAGGCATCTGTACTAGAGACAGGTGGCAGTGACTGTATACAGGGAACTCCAACATCAGCCTGGGTTTGAACTAGAGAAGTCAGCATCATCGCTGCATTATTATAACTAAAATACAGCCAACGTGTATAATAAGTAAAAAATAAAAGTGGTGGTAATGCAATATATAAACTTCCATCCAAACATACATCAATACAGATTACTATTCTATCGGAATATGGAGGCCAGGTCAGGATAAGGGGCTAAGGCCACAGGTCTGACATATTGTTATTCATCGCATCTCTAAATACCTCAGCAAATAAGTCCTGTAATGAAGTTGGCCACATGCTTGTGTTTAAAAGGACACTAGTTTCACCTCAGGCAGAGACCAGTGCAGTCCAAGCACTGCCAATTTTATCAGCATATCCTCAATTGACTTTGTAAGGATGGTGGAGAGCCAATCGCAGTATGGGATATGATCTTGATACCATCAAACTCAATTTAAAAGGAAGCAAAGAAGCCCCTGCAGCTTTTCATGTTTCACAAAAGCACTTCTGATGCACAAAAATCATAATGTGTACAAGATTACCAGGGAAATGGGAAGAAGAAAATCATTTAAAGAAAACAAACAGCAGATAGCTGCACTAGTATAACAAAGCACAAGCATTTACAGAAGCACATAATCTAGATTGACACTTCCATGCAGTACTGAGGGAGAGCTGCACTGTCGGAGGTGCCGTCTTTCGGATGAGCAAGAAATGAGTGGTGGTAATGCAATAAATAAACTTCCACCTAAACAAACATCAATACATATTACTATTCTATCGGAATATGGAGGCCAGGTCAGGATAAGAGGTTAAGGCCACAGGTCCGTCTACCCTCTCAGCTGGATGTAAAAGATCCCATGACACTAATCGAAGAGGAGCAGGGCAGTGCTCTGGACATCCTGGCCAGTATTTATCCCCCAACTAACATCACCAATAACAGATTATATACTCATGTATCTCACTGCTGTTGGTGGGACCTTGCTGTCCGCAAATTGGTTGCTGTATTTCCCTACATTACAACGGTACTTAATTGGCTGTGATGCACTTTGGAATGATCTGAGATTGTGAAAGGCGTTATATAAATTCAAGTCCTTTCCTTTTATTTATCGAAGAGTTCAGCGCAACACATGAAAAACCAGCATTTTTAATCATTTCAGCTGCAGCAAACACCCAGTTTTTAAATCAGTTAGATTTTCACTTCATGACCACTCCGTTTAGTCAGCAGTAACCCATCAATGAAACCTGAATGGAAATAATGGCAAAAAATGCTGGTAAAGGCTCAGCAGGTCATTCAGCACCTGAAAGAGAAAGATGGTTAACTGTGTGATAGAACCGTCCTGATGGAGGATCACACTCAAACCTTTAATCTATTATCCTCTTTCAAATGCTGACCAACCTAACATCATCCTTTTTTTGATTTTACTTCAGATTTTGAATATTTATTTTTTGTTCATCTAAATCTGAACTGAATTGCATTCTAATCACTCATTCCACCAAACTCAATTGGCTATCATCATTTCCTCCTTTGCAGGAGTAAACTTTTTTAAAAAACTACTAACAGTGGGCAGGTTACCTCTCGAATGCTGAACTGAATCTACGGGGCGAGCTGAGAATCACCCAATCGAGCTTGACTGATACGTATTACTGTCCATTTGGTATAGTCAAATCATGATCTGACCCACTTGTCAATACGCAAGAAAAAAAGTAACATTTTTTAAACAATCTCCCTCATTTCCTCCAGGATTTAAGGTGAGAGGGGAGAGATACAAAAGGGTCCAGAGGGGCAATTTTTTCACTCAAAGGGTGGTGAGTGTCTGGAACTAGCTGCCAGAGGCAGTAGTAGAGGCGGGTACAATTTTGTCTTTTAAAAAGCATTTGGACAGTTACATGGGTAAGATGGGTATAGAGGGATATGGGCCAAGTGCAGGCAATTGGGACTAGCTTAGTGGTATAAACTGGGCGACATGGACATGTTGGGCCGAAGGGCCTGTTTCCATGTTGTAAACTTCTATGATTCTATTAGGCAGGCCCAAAGGCCTCTTCCCATTCAAACAGGATTTCTTCATGTTCCCTGCTCCCTCTACTTGACCATCGGTGGCCATTCTTTTACCTACTGCACAGCTGCCTTGTCACCTCCATCTCTACTTTCAGCAAAAAGGTTTCCCAAATTCCTTCTCTCTGGCCAGACCCTCAGTCACCCGTTAACTCGCAATTTCTTTTCTTCTACTGTGTCCGTTTTATTTCTGCTTTATAAAGCACACTACATTTATCTTTATGTGACGAGTGCTACAGAAAAGGAAGCTATCGTTGCTGGTACCTGTGCAATTGCATCTCAACAAGAGTCAGTGTTCAGGAGGGGAAAAAATTGGAAAAGACAATGTGGACAATGGCCATTAATACCACGGTGACGAGGCTGAGACAATCAGTACACACACCCATTCATTTCTCCATCATTCACTCTATCCTACCCAACGTCACCATCTATATCTGCTATTCCTAATAAATCTGTCAATAGTTTTCGTCAACCTGAGCTCATCTTCCTCACCCAGTCAAAAATAAAAACTTCATTTTCAGCGAGTGCCCATTAGGCCCGAGCGGACAAAGGAATAAATAACAATTGCTATGACTGAACGTAGAGCTATTCAATCATTGCACAGCTGCTGTTTCTGTCAAATGCACCAAGTGTGACATTATGCTATATATGTTCAAAAAAGGAAGAACTAAGTAGTGGTTTTATATTGCATCAGTTTCCCACCAATCTAAACTTCCCTCAAGGTTCCCCTCTGCCACATCTTTCTCCCATCATACCCTCACTGATATCATCTTGTTTATGAGATACACCTCCTACTCTCTCAACCCTATTCCCACTAAACTGCTGACCATCCAACTTCCCTTCCTGGCCCCCATGCTAGCCGATATTGTAAACGGTTCCCTCTCCTCAGGTACTGTCCTCATTTTCAAATGTACTGTCATCACACTCCTCCTCGAAAAAACCCACCCTTAACCCCTATGTCCTTGCAAACTACTGCCCCATCTCCAACCTCCCTTTCCTCTCCAAATTCCTTGAACGTGTCGTCACCTCCCAAATCCACGCCCATCTTTTCCGCAATACCACATTTGAACCTCTAAAATCAGGTATCCGCCCCCGCCACAGCACTGAAATGATCCTAATCAAAGTCACTAATGACATCCTATGTGACTGTGACCGTGGTGCACTATCTCTCCTCCTACTTCTTGACCTGTCTGCAGCCTTTGACACGGTTGGACACACCATCCTCCTCCAACGTCTCTCCTCCGTTGTCCAGCTGAGTGGGACTGCCATCGCCTGGTCCAATCGCAGCCAGAGAATCTCCTGCAATGGATTCTCTTCCTGCTCTCCCACCGTTACTTCCGAATTTCTCTGAAGATTTATCCTTAGCCTCCTTCTATTTCACATCTACATCCTGTCCCTCAGCGACATCAACCGAAAACACAATGTTCCACATATACGCTGATGACACCCAGCTCTACCTCACCACCACCTGCATCTATATAGCACCTTTAACGTAGTAAAACGTTCCAAGGCGCTTCACAGAAGTGTAATCAGACAAAAACTGAAACCGAGCCAAAGAAGGAGACATTAGGACAGGTGGTCAAAAGCTTGGTCAAAGAGGTAGGAAACATTTTAAAAGAAGGAGGGAGAGGCGATAAGATTTAGGGAGGGAATTCCAGAGCTTAGGACCTAGGCGGCTGAAGGCACGGCCACTAATGGTGGGGTGAAGGAGGTGGGGAATGCACAACAGGCCAGAGTTGGAGGAATTCAGAGTTCTCAGAGGATTGCAGGGCTGGAGGAGGTTACAGAGATAGGCAGAAGCGTGCTATCTGGAACAAACAATAAGTCACTTTCCCTCTTATGCATTTCAATTTCCAGGAATTTTTTTTTTTAAATGTCACAAGAGATAAGATACAAGTCTTTTAGCTAACTGTAATAACTAGTTTAGCTTCTAATCCTTTCATATCCACAGCTCTGATTTAATTTAACAGCACGCTCATTCTTCGCCAGGAATGAAAAACACAGGGGAAACTGAAAACCATTCTGAGAGAATTGATGCCATTAATTACAAAGTTTTGACAAAGGGTCCAAGATTTTCTCCTTTCAGATGCTAATGAAGCAACTGTGTATTCCCAGCATTTTTGGGTTTTCATTTCTGCTATTTACAAAGCTTACACTGAAATTTATTTTTTGAATCACCTTTTCCATTCATTAAAAAGTGGCAAGTGGGATATTGTTCCACATTTGGCCCCATGCACTTCATCAATCATTACCAAGATCGGGACAACATGGACAAAGAAATCATAAACATTGACAGTACATAGAAGAGTAATAAAGCATACATTTGAAATGATTTATATCTTCAAGTTGGCTGACCAAATGTCTCAAAAGCAATAGTGAGTTATGATACAGTGCAACGAGTGGGATAAACAATGCTCATGCTCTTTAAGACATGTGTTTATACTACACAAGGTATTAATTGATTAGATATAAATATTAATTTTAAATGTTGTTGATATTTATATTGTGAAGTGGTTCCATTGTTGTGCAACACATTTTTAATTCCACACTGCCAGCTTGAAATATTAAAAATGTCAAAATAATTGCATAATGAAATATAAAATGAGAAAGTTGGTGTATGATTTTCCATATCATTATATTCAACCTCTTGAATCACATGTAAACTCTCCAAGTAGAATTTCTCCCCAATTCCCAAATTTAGTGAAATCCGGCCATGGAACCCATATTGTTCAACTCTGACCAATTCCATTTCAGTAGCTAACTCATCCACAGCCCTAACAGCAAAATTCCTCCTTATGTAAAGAATGATAACTCTTCCAAAAAGTGATGGTACACAGGCTGCAAAAGAACTGAACAGGTTTTTTGGCTTAATTTTTTTACCAAGGAGGAGACAGGTAACTTATTTGATCTGGAAAGGGAACTAGAGGATGTTGCAGAGGCAAGTTATGACACTATTCACATTCCTACCAGCACTATTGCCGAACAGTTGGGCAAACTTAAGATAATTATATCTCAAGAGCTGCATAAGATGCATCAGAGGATCCCTAGAGATATGGGAGGAAATTGCAAGAACTCTGGCACAAATTTTCCAGAAATCACTGAATACTGGGGACTGGATAAAGGCAGATGTTTCTCCCATTATTAAAAAATGGTAGCATGAGTGACCCAGGAAACTATAGACCGGAGAATTTGACGTTCATAGTGGGTAAAGTTATTAAGACAAGATCACGGAGCATCTGAATAGAAATAACAGGTAACCAATATGGGTTCATGAAAGGGACATCTTGCCAATTTATTTTATTGGCTTTCTTTGAAGGTGTGACAAAGGAGCTTATCTTACAATTACCAGGATGGTAAAAGGTGAACCTTGGTCTTTTTCCATCTAGCAATTCCTATCATCCTGAGACCACACAGTAGATTTTGCACAGCTCTCCTCCTGGTAGGGAGCCTCGCACAAAGCGAGTGTAAATCAGGGAATCAGCCTGCCAAATTCATGATGTTCCCAATTTTCAGATTATTAAATTAATTGGCAGTGCCACAAATTTGTTTTACTGGCCTCATGGTGCCCTGTAAAATTTGCCCTTATGTGCTTGCAAAAGCAAACGTCCACAGATTCTGTAACCATTCGACTACATTAAACTGATTTGACTGAAGTCCAAATGCAGTCTTTATATTTGAGGAACAGGCATGTTTCTGAAAACTCATCTCTTCCGTGTATCGGAATGCTACAGAAATACATTTGCTCTGACCAAAATAAAAGCTCTTCTCCATGCTGGCAGTTCTCACATTTACTGCAACAAGAGGAAACCTTGCTGCAAAATTTACAATCACAGCAAAAGAATTCAAATATCATTTTGCTGGTTCTGAATACCAGATTGGTGCACCACCACCTTCTCAAGGGCAATTAGGGATGGGCAATAAATGCTGGCCTCGCCAGCAACGCCCACATCCCATGAACAAATTAAAAAAAAACAACAAACCCAATTTTGGTTTTAGAAACTACATATGCCATAAAGGCAAAATACTCTAGGTTAGAATCTGGGCTCTATTTAGATAGGGATCTAAAAAGTGCCGTATGGCCTCATGTAACCAAAGCAGAAGATAATTCGGAGAAAATAAACATGACTCATTCAGTGGCAAGTTCAACATTTCAGCTCAACAGGGTTCAAAACTAATGAAATGCACATCTGTTTCTTGGCACCATTTCAAAGCAACAAACTCTCTCCTTACAGATGCTGCACATGGACATTAATGACACAAGAGCATTATTTTGCAAATACAATATAGGACTTCAAAGTCAATACCAAGCACATTGCACAGCAAGGGTTACAGAAGTGGTAATGAAGCACAGTAAGCAGTATGGAAGGTGAAAATTGATGAAAGCTAGAAAGCAGGGTCGGCAATGAAATGAATATATGCCAGCACAAAAAAATATCAAATGAACCAAGTATTACAAAAGAAAATAAAGGAGACCTGAAACAAAATACCCACTAGTTATATTATTATTGTAACGCATGTATTAAAAAAGTTCATCTTCAGTGCCTTTAATAACACTCCCCTTAATGTTTCTATTTTTGTTGCTTTCCTATCTCCATAGTCAACAGCTGGTCTAAGCCACAGCACAGTACCACTTCTCAATGGCCATATGCTACTGATACCACTCCATAACAGCAAGTACGAGGCAGGTGACAAAGGCCAGGATAGATCGAGCTATCGATTTTTCCTTTTGCTCAAGAACAGGCAAGGCTGGGCTATTGGGAGTCGGCAATTTCAAATTCAGTTGGGACTGAAATTCAGAACCAGATCCCTTGCTTTCGACACATCACTCCTCCACTTGAAGTAGCACGTTGGTCAGCCTGAATCTATAGAGGGCTGACTGCTGACAAACTGAAAATTCATGTGAATCGCACTGTGGAAAGCTGTAGCTCACTGTCCCGGGACTCTGGTCCATGCCTTCATCACCCACCGCTAGACATGCCATAACTAACAGGATTTCACAGCAGGCAAGAATTCAGTTCCCTTCACAATCAAAATGCAATGTGATTAACATTTTTCTTGATTATGGTACTAGTCACTATATTTTCAGCAGGTATGAAGATATAATACATGTTTCGCCCAGAAATGAAGGATCCGAGGCCTGAAACTCCTCTTTTAAATGATAAAAACAAGAGAATGCCCATTGTCTCCATAATTAATTACCTAATAAAACACTGGGATGGCTGCGTGTGATTTCCTTTGTTTATTTGTCCCAATTCATTAAAGAAGAATTTCAACTACATTGAATTTGCCAAAGGGACTTTTACATCCTACTGAGTCAACATTAGGCACCGGTAATTTCAAGGCTTGTTTTAAACTGGAACGCCAAGCATAACATTTTATTTGCATTTGTTACGTGGGCCAAAGGGTTACCTAGCTGACTTTGGAAGGTTTTGAGCAGCTTAGGCCCAGTCCACACCTCTCACATATGCATGATTACAATCTTCTCTCCAATTGAATTATGATGACCTCAGCCCTGCACAACAAAAAGGAAACCGAAGGGACGAGCAATCTGGCTGCCTCCCGGGCAATGGGAAGTCATAACTTCAGCTTGAATGATTGATCATCTGCGACTACTTTCTGTACCAGGAAAAATTTGAATTGTGCAAAACCTACAAAGTAGTGTTGTCTACAGAAAGATGAATAAATGGGAGGCGGTGCAGAACCTAACATACAGTCAAAGGAAGCTCCTGGCAGCTTTGTTTTTTTGTCACCTGATACTTCGGAGGACACTTTGTACAAAACGGGAAAAAAGTACAACATGAATCGCTGTTCCAGATCTGGATGGCACATCATTTAGTACACATCCCTTTCAACTCGGGGAGCTGTCAGACTGATGGGTGATAGTCTCTTCTCGCTGTTAACTGTAAGAATCCTACATAAAATTAGCCAGTTTGAACCCAGGTCAACAGCTAAATACATATAAGATTATGAGGGGGCTTGACAGGGTAGATGCTGAGAGGTTGTTTCCCCTGGCTAAACAGTCTAGAACTAGGGGGCATAATCGCAGGATAGGGGGTCAGCCATTCAAGACTGAGGAATTTCAGAGGGTTGTGAATCTTTGGAATTCTCTACCCCAGAGGGCTGTGGATGCTCAGTCATTGAATATATTCAAGGCTGAGATGGATAGATTTTTGGACTCTAGGGGAAACAAGGGATAGGGGGATCGGGAGGGAAAGTGGAAATGAGGTCAAAGATCAGCCATGATCTGACTGAATGGCGGAGCAGGCTCGAAGGGCTGTATGGCCGACTACTGCTCCTATTTCTTATGTTCTTATGTTAATACAGGCGAGGAAGACCATTAAGCCTCTCTTAGTTTATCCTTATATAAAAATCTGCAGTCAACCCAATTCTTAGACGGCATGGCCCTATAAAATTAACTGTAATTTAATACAATTTGGCATTCTCACTCGGGCCACATGGATGGTTGGTGCGAGAGATGGAAAAACTCAACGCTGCAGTGGGCAGTTACTCCTCTGAGATAAAGGCAGAGTCACATTGTGGGGCACAGCAAAAGGAGCTTTACTCCCTACCTGTACCTGACAAAAGTCCAAAATAGCATAAATACTCAGTTCCCCAACACTAATACCTTCATCAAAAAAAAAACCTTCATCTCCACAACAACATAAAATCTCTTCAAAAATTAATTACGCTTCTAAACAAGTTACTTAAATGCAATATCATCTATAATAGGTGTACAGGTATACAAGAAATGTTATTAACATCCTAACATGGAGGGCAAGTGAGAAAGAATTATAAATAAAAGCATTAAAAAAAGAGGGTCCACATTAGGTCTACAAAACTGCATCTTTTCATGAGAAAGTTAGTGCCATACAACAAAATAAACGGTGCTGTACTTATAACACGTTAGAGTTCCTCATAATTCAGTAATGAATAATAAAGAAGTAACAAGAGCTGGAAAACCAAGCTATGTGCCGTGCATAAGCTGCACAATAGATATTGGGGAATGGTCAGTTTTTACCCTGCATGTGTGATAGTTGGTGGATCAGATCTAGGGTGCGTAAAACCCTCCCACATAATGAAGGCAGATTAAATTGGTCAGTTAACTCTTTGGTGTACCCGACAGATACACGCTTACTGTATCGTCAAATTGCCACTGTTGACTTATTTTGCACTGGACTGCAATCTAAACAGGTACCCGATTTAACCAAAGATTTGGAAGTACTAATTTTACTCATATTGATGATCTGTGACAGGTTAACTTGCAACATACAGCATTAAATGGCTTTGATATTAAAAAAAAGTTAAAAGGTAACTAAAAAATATACTAATTTCAGCAACATCCACTTTATTAAACTTGGCCCAGTACTAAACCCATTACCTATAATCATTATGCACAGGATTATCCTGGAAGCACAACACACACCGTCCAAAGATTTTGAAGAATTTTCTCTAATTTAGAATCTACAAAATATGCATTTACCAAATGCTTTACTGTTTATTTCTAATATGTATAAATTGAATAACATTAAATATATTTATTGCAAGTGCAGTTACTCACATATAACTGTGCTGTTATTTACAATATAATTACCCGTTATCATCCTCCTGTATTGTCTTAGCAGCTGCTTGTGTTGACAGTTTAATCTGCAAGTCCAGTCTCTGCAAGAAGTCTTTGGCGGATAGTTCCTCAGGCTGAGTGGGCCTGTTGTCAGGATCTTCTGGGCTCGAAGATGAAGAACTTTCTTCTTCTATATTCAGCGGCCTTTCATCACTGAGAGTGTGCGTCTCCCTGGATTCATTCTCAGGAGAGTCCAATGAGTTCAGTCCATTAAACAGTGACCCTTTCTCAGATATGACTGGGATAATTAGGGTTTTCCTCAGGAATATGCAATCACTTGTGAAGAGTTTATTTGCTCTTTTTATTTGCTCCATCTAGAACAGAATCATGATAAATGTTATTATCATCCTAACTACAGGCTTGTTTTACAATATTGTACCTGATCTGTCCTGCGGTGTTCAGAGTAAATTTTGGCCTGAGTTGAGAGAGTAAATTTTGGCCCAAATTCCACTCCGGAGTGAACCTAGCAGATATTCCATGTGCATTAAATTGGTATAAAGACCAGCCCTCCAAGGGAAACTGGGTGATGCAGTGTGTTAGACACTGGGTTTTCACCTGAGACCTGGACTCAAATCCAGACTGATGGAATGAAACCTCCTTGGTCATTTGGCTATAAAGTTTCTTTAAGAGCGGAGTTTGGGCACTGTCAATCCAGTTCTTAGTAGGGAATGGCCTACAGCCCAAAAACAGCTGGTGTGGGAAATGAATTAAATGACACACTGCTGCAGCAGAGGGTGCTCTTGTGAGAGTGATCTTTGGTCAGATTGCTGGGTCTGGGGTATATTAATGGAGCAGAGTGGAGGGAACTTTGCTCTGCATCTGGCTGTGCTACACCTGACCTCCTGGGAATGCTGCGCGTCTAAAATGAAAAGTGTTCAATTCCTCCAGCAACAAAAAACATCCTTTACCTTGATGACTGCACAAAAAACAGCCCTCATTCCACATTTACATTGGTATGTAGAGGGAGTTTGCAGGAGTCATTCTGTGCAACAGGTTATGTTTGTGGTGCCACAGATCTGAGACTTTCTAAACACCGACATGAAGAGTGGACATTATAGTGCAACCTCGCAGTTATAGCTTAGCCTTGAATTATAATTTTGAGGGGCTGTAACTGTGAGGTTGTACTATAATGTGTCACCACGACCATGTTTTTCAGCTCATCATTAGCTGTACCGTTATGATACAGTAGTCAATTTTAGTATTTGATAGAACATACGACACAGGACACGCCTTTTTAAGATCTGTTCAGTTAACCCGCAGCTCTGCACTAGTTGTGAGTTTGGGTGGGAGCCTATTTTTTCATTGAGAAGTTCAGATATTACTGTACCTAAAAAGCGTGCTGCTTTACAGAAATCTTCACTGGCACTTCAGAGTTGCAGCCATGTGAGAGTTTTGGATACCCCATTAGTCCCAAGATGTTTATTCCTGCAATGGTAATCCCTTTGCACCATCATCAAATGGAAACTCCTTCAAACATCCTTCCAGCAGGGCCTCATGCATTCACTCTCAGTACGAAACCCACAGTCAGTGGGACGACTGCTCACAGATATACAGGATGTGGTTCAGTGTACACAAGTGGAAAGGATGGGTGGGGAGGAGGGCTTTTAAACCACCAGGTTTACTCAAGTCCATGTCACAGTCATTCTAAAACAAATTTGGTACTATGAATAGCTACCTATAAACTGTCGCAGCATTCACATCAATGTGCTGAAGATATCAGAGTAATGTAAATGGATCCTGATCGCTTGCCAAGAGCCCTTCATCTCGCTCCAGTGCTGGGCAGCAAGATACCAATTTAATAATCAATTCTCCTGCATGCATCCTCAGCTCACATCGGTACCTAAATAGTTTTCGAATTTTTAATTATTATAGTAAGAACTGCTATGAAAACAACAGTGAGCCTTTGTTATTATTTCAAATGTGGATTTTCATTCAATTTACCTGCAGAAAGTTATTAACAATTGTTAATCCTTGGATATGAGTGCCATTATGCATCAACTACACTAAATACCCTGATCAATGTTCGCCATGAGCTTACACCAAGAGAATTTTTTTTAAATGGCCAATGATTAGGCAAGACTGTGTCACAAGTCTATGGAGATGAGGTACAGATCAGCTCGATGGGCTGAATAGCCTATTCCTGTTCCTATGTTGTATAAAAAATAGCAAATATATGAGACCAATTGGGCTGCAATTGCATCTCTGGATGCAGGAGACAGTTTTGAAATACAGTACTCCATCTTTATTCTCAGGGACTAGATCATCCAAAGCCTGCAATGAGATTACTGCTTTATATTCCTCTGTGGAACGTATTCCCAGAGAAGGTAGTCAATCGGAGGTCAAATGCCACCATTAAATGGAACTGGATCAACTGTTTTGAGAAAGGTCTTCGGAGTTTTTGTCCTTGTAATTCACCAATAGAACCATCTCTGTATCCTGTATAGGCCCGTATCACAGGATGATATTCTGAAAAGTCATTTTGGAGTAATCTAATTTTCTCATCGATTTTTTTTAAAGCCACAATCTATCCAACAATGAAATCCTGCTAATATTTTGTAACTGAGACACAACACACACATATTTAAAAAATTGTAAACAATTTTACAACACCAAGTTATAGTCCAACGATTTTATTTTTAATCCCACAAGCTTTCGGGGGCTTTCCCCTTCCTCAGGCGGTGTGGAAAATTATGGAACACCGCCTGAGGAAGGGGAAAGCCCCCGAAAGCTTGTGGGATTAAAAATAAAATCGTTGGACTATAACTTGGTGTTGTAAAATTGTTTACAATTGTTAACCCCAGTCCATCACCGGCATCTCCACATCATATTTAAAAAATGGATGAGTGACATTGAATAAGACAGCAGAAATCTAACAAGTAAACACTTAACAAAATTGCTGCCGTGCAATCCATCCCCACCCACACTGTATCCTGAATGTAGTCACTCCAGGACTTACATTATTCGCAATATGTTGATTAATCACAACCTGTAGCTTCCATCGCACTGGAGGTCATGTATTACAACAGTGAAAGTAAACAAGAATTTCTAAGAATGATGAAAACATAAAACCTATGAATGTTTCTGTTACAACAATTCAGGAGAAATGAGGAAAGCAAGAGTTTGATCTTGCTATCACATGGAGTGGTAGATGCATTTAAGGGGAAGCTAGATAAGTACATGAGGGAGAAAGGAATCGAAGGATATGGTGATAGGGTGAGATGAAGTAAATAGAGCGGGTGGAGGCTTGTGTGACGCACAGACGATCGATTGGGCCGAACGGCCTGTTTCTGTGCGGTAAATTCTATGTTATTCTCTATAATCTACTTTGAGATGTCTTTTTTTAAAAGCTGCCTTAGAAGTCGACAGGATACTCATCCCATCTGTGAAGGAGGACCGTCATCTCAGTCAGAACTCTGTGCCTGGACTGTCCCACAATTCATGTAAATTTGCCGAATTGCCACTTCAGATTTCAATTTTGATTTCCCAGCTGATTTCCTCCTTCCTAAAAAGAATACCCACTTCAAAAAAACCTTCAGAACGCCAAACTCTCATCAGTAAAACAGTACTTAAAAAGACATCATTTTAACGCGGTGAAGATATATGGAGTAATCAATAGACACGATACATTACAATGGTGCATGTAGTGCCAAGTTAGTCTTAGACACTATTATATCTAATGGAATGGTACAAGAATGAGGGCATATACAGTCCTCAAACTGAAATTCACCATTTATTAGAAAGTAAGAAAAGTCATGGACAAAAAAAGGCCATTCAGCCCCTTAAAACTCATCCCTCTAGTACCCTAAACCTTCCACCTTAACATTCAACTATACTTTAAATAACACCAAAGTTTTTACCTCCACTACCCTGCCTGGGCAAGTTATTTATTACTGAGTAAAGAAGTTCTCCTCAACATCTACTTACATTTACTTTTCATTAATTCAGATCTCTCTCTTCTGGTCCTACTTTCCTGGTTTACTTCAAAATAATATTCTGAATTAGCCTCATCTATATAATTGTATTATTTTATGTTATCTCGATGAGGTCCACCTTTAACCACCTTCTTTCTAGACTGTAGAGCTGGAGTTTCTCTAATCTTTTTATCTAACATATTTTATTTTGTATAATAGTTCACATATTTTTGACATTTATTTTCCTTCCAGTAACTAAGACTAAGCTGCCTCGATGGCTCAGTTGGACAATGCAGTGCATGGTGTCAAACAGCCATCCAGATCTACTGGGCCCAGATTCAATTCCCCAGCCTGTGCTCAGTGAACTGATCTTAATTGCAGTGTCGCAAATTGGTCTCAACGTCCCTCCCGACAGCTATCCAGCAACTCCTGCTGGAAAATCCACATGCAAGCGCAGGGACAGGCTCAGCTACGACGTTCCCATGGTTGAACAGTCTGCTGGCCTTCACTATCTAGGCTCACACACGAGGAATGGCCATTCGGACAAGCTACTGGAAGATGGTTTCTGCCTGTAGCACCGTTTTTTTGGAATGGAGGAAAACTGAGGAAGCATTAGAAATGCAACAGTGCAGGAAATGGTGAATGAAAAGTTAACGTGCTGACACACTAGAATGATGCTCACTCCTCACAAACTGAATATTTTCTGTTACCTTACAAAGATACTTCACAGGACAAAGATTTTAAGAGAATATATATAGATAGCTTCACCAGTGGCTCAATGGTTATATCACTACTAAACCACATCGAGTAGGAAGGTCCCAGTTTCAGTTCCTGGTCTTCACGGAGATAGCCGGTGTCAGCCACAGCCGTGGTGGAGCACACATTACAATTGGCCTAAGTCCCCAAGCTGTAGGAGGAAAGAGAAGGGGTTTTGAGCGATCCTGCTCCTGATTGCTATGTGGTGACACAAGCTGGAAAAGTGTGAGCGCAACATCAGGTAAGGTCAAGATTGGGCTTTAACTGTGATGTCCACCCCAGTTGAATATCCTACAGAGACCTCAGGCCTAGATTTTCCAATTATACTGGCAACCCAATTAAATTAAATGGGTTACAGTCGACGTAACAATCAGAAAATCTAGATCCCACTGTCCAGACTCTCTCATGAAGAATGACAGTGATTGGAAGGGCGGTCAGTTCTGGTGGGACTGTATCCCAGATTTTAAAAAATGGGGGAAAATAAGTGGTCTCTTGTGCACTCAAAGTGAGATTTGATCAAGCCAGTAGGAATGGCGCCTCCCTGGCTGCAGCAACATCAATTTAGAGATGCACATTTTCTTCACATGTTTTATATGCCTTTCTGCTGTTACATCATCAATCTCAAGTGCTATTTAATGTCACAAAACAATTATAAACACACACAGACTTTCAAAGAATGTGGGAGTACAATATTGAGGAAGCATTCTTTGAAAACTGATTAAACAAATATCATTTACAGTCCACAGAACAGATGACAGTGGCATTCTTTATATGCCCTGCAATGATTTACTATCAGATTAAGCATATGTAATTTTGAACTGAGCCCTTTTGCAAGAGGCAGTGCTTTACCAAATAGTTTGGCAAATATTTGGATGCAAAAATTCAAATTTTTAAAAATCATTACAAAATGTGCCTTGCCACATTGGTATATCAAACCAAAAGTGACACACAACTTTCTACTGTGCTTTCTCTTCTCCCATCTCCCAGCGTGCACCTCTTTAAAATAATTAAGGAAGGTCCACAACCTTTCCTAACTATGATGTGGAGATGCCGGTGATGGACTGGGGTTGACAATTGTAAACAATTTTACAACACCAAGTTATAGTCCAGCAATTTTATTTTAAATTCACAAGCTTTCGGAGATTTTCTCCTTCCTCAGGCAAATGTTTCAAGATCTCCTTGAAGCCTACGCATTTATACATATTGAACAATAATACATGGTGTTTACAGACTGCCCCTGCAACTGCCCGTTGCCAAGGCAATCACCGTGTTCAGACAGAGAGGTGTTACCTGCAGAACCTCCGAATACACATTCAACAAAAAAACAAACAGGGAAAAAAAACAGAGAAAAAAAAACACAGAGAGAGGCAGAAACATCCGGAAGGCAGAGAGAGCCAGCAAATGACCCATTATATTAAAAACAGATAACATTTGTTCGCTGGTGGGGTAACGTGTAGCGTGACATGAACCCAAGATCCCGGTTGAGGCCGTCCTCATGGGTGCGGAACTTGGCTATCAATTTCTGCTCGACGATTTTGCGTTGTCGTGTGTCTCGAAGGCCGCCTTGGAGTACGCTTACCCGAAGGTCGGTGGATGAATGTCCATGACTGCTGAAGTGTTCCCCGACTGGGAGGGAACCCTCCTGTTTGGCGATTGTTGCGCGGTGTCCGTTCATCCGTTGTCGCAGCGTCTGCATGGTCTCGCCAATGTACCATGCTCTGGGGCATCCTTTCCTGCAACGTATGAGGTAGACAACGTTGGCTGAGTCACAGGAGTATGAACCATGCACCTGGTGGGTGGTGTCATCTCGTGTGATGGTGGTATCTGTGTCGATGATCTGGCATGTCTTGCAGAGGTTACCGTGGCAGGGTTGTGTGGCGTCGTGGACGCTGTTCTCTTGAAAGCTAGGTAGTTTGCTGCGAACGATGGTCTGTTTGAGGTTGGGTGGCTGTTTAAAGGCGAGTAGTGGAGGTGTGGGGATGGCCATAGCTCGACTCATCGATCGACTCATCGATCGACAGTTCCGACGGGCCACAGCAAAAAATCGCATAGACCTCCTCAGGAGACTAACACGGGACGCAACCAACAGAGTACCCTTTGTCGTCCAGTACTTCCCCGGAGCGGAGAAACTACGCCATGTTCTCCGCAGCCTTCAACATGTCATCAATGAGGACAAACACCTCGCTATGGCCATCCCCACACCTCCACTACTCGCCTTTAAACAGCCACCCAACCTCAAACAGACCATCGTTCGCAGCAAACTACCTAGCTTTCAAGAGAACAGCGTCCACGACGCCACACAACCCTGCCACGGTAACCTCTGCAAGACATGCCAGATCATCGACACAGATACCACCATCACACGAGATGACACCACCCACCAGGTGCATGGTTCATACTCCTGTGACTCAGCCAACGTTGTCTACCTCATACGTTGCAGGAAAGGATGCCCCAGAGCATGGTACATTGGCGAGACCATGCAGACGCTGCGACAACGGATGAACGGACACCGCGCAACAATCGCCAAACAGGAGGGTTCCCTCCCAGTCGGGGAACACTTCAGCAGTCATGGACATTCATCCACCGACCTTCGGGTAAGCGTACTCCAAGGCGGCCTTCGAGACACACGACAACGCAAAATCGTCGAGCAGAAATTGATAGCCAAGTTCCGCACCCATGAGGACGGCCTCAACCGGGATCTTGGGTTCATGTCACGCTACACGTTACCCCACCAGCGAACAAATGTTATCTGTTTTTAATATAATGGGTCATTTGCTGGCTCTCTCTGCCTTCCGGATGTTTCTGCCTCTCTCTGTGTTTTTTTTTCTCTGTTTTTTTTCCCTGTTTGTTTTTTTGTTGAATGTGTATTCGGAGGTTCTGCAGGTAACACCTCTCTGTCTGAACACGGTGATTGCCTTGGCAACGGGCAGTTGCAGGGGCAGTCTGTAAACACCATGTATTATTGTTCAATATGTATAAATGCGTAGGCTTCAAGGAGATCTTGAAACATTTGCCTGAGGAAGGAGAAAATCTCCGAAAGCTTGTGAATTTAAAATAAAATTGCTGGACTATAACTTGGTGTTGTAAAATTGTTTACAATTTCCTAACTATGGCTGATTAGATTTTTCATAAAACCAATTATATTCAGTTGCAGAAGATAAAGTTAATATTGCGCTTGCCATCGGGGTGTTCTGATTAAGCAGTTTTAAGACTAGGGTATTAGTTCTGTCATTTAATTTACACCATCATCTCCAATTAAAGGGAAACTGCATTCAATACGGCCACTGCCTCCAACTGTTTTCATTGGTTTGGCAGAAAACCATAAGACTGAGCAAAAATGGAAACAGAGTTAATAAAATTGACAACTAAATTGCTCATAGAAATAGTGATGGAATTTAAAATGAATTCACGCATTGTTCATGGCGGGTAGGGGGACTGAAAAAATTATTTATTTTCACGTTCACTATATTCCAATGATATAAAATGAAAACACTATTCAGAATGCAATCCTTTTCAGAAGTGTTGTATGACAGCTTTCCAAATCATCACACTGAAATCAAAAAGTGGTTATACTATTAAAATGCTAAATTCAGGAACAATTTCCAGGCATAATGATATTGATCTGCAGCATTCAGTAAAGGTGCAATAATCGAAATGGAATGGTGCTAGCAGTCAAATCACTTGTGCATGACAGTTTTCTCGACTATTATGGGTTTCTCAGAATTGAAAACTTAAAACCGGTGGCCTTAACTGGACAGTCGCAATTGCGGATGGTTTTAAAATCTTAATTGGAACCATAATGTTACAGAAATCGATGCTGTAGTGGGCATTTGTAGGGCAGATTCAGAACTCGGGAGGAATCAATGTAGAGTTTCCATCCACATGTAAATTCCTGGAAGCCCGATATTACAGCAGACTGCACACTGGATTCTGCACCACTCCAAGTCTGTACGCTGTGCTGAGCACTGCTGCACAGTATTACCTTGAGTGGGAGCAGTCAATAGTAATGCTCCCTTGAGATGTGTCTTAGCTAATCAAGATTATTCTTGCATCAAACGCCATTGTGCAAATGGGGTTGATCCAGGCAAGGAAATCACTAAAACCAATAAGTATTAGGCAGGCAGGCTGTCAGCTGCCATTTTACTCTTCCAGCGTTTGGAAGTACAGCCCATTATAAATGGAGCAATTTTGCCCAAAGAATTAGTACCTCTGAATGCGCAAACCCTCATCGCCCGTGACTCATCCAACTCTCCTTCATCTCGTTAAATTCATCACTCTAACTTTGAATAGTCTCCAGAATGTTCAACTGTGTGTCTTGCAAAATCAAATCGATTAACTAATTTCTCTTGTGGTCAAATCACCATTCTTGCAGAGTTAAATATTCACTACCAGCAATGGCTCTGCTTTCCACTTCTACAAATCAGGTCTGTGCCAATGTCAAGTCCTTTGCTTTCCTGAATGACCTTGAATGAACTTATCAATCATCCTGTGCATACCCATGATCAGCCTGATCATTCAACTAATCTCCTAGACATTTTTCTCATCTCCAATCCTTTTACACTGCAGCACTTTTCTTAGCCAGAAACTGGATCCTGGGTCCCAAATGCCAAACTAGCCTCAGACCACCAGATCTGACTACCATGGGACCACAATCTCCCTTACTTCACCCTCACCACAGCTGAAACTCTTATCTATGCTTTTGTTACCTCAAGACTTGACTGCTTCAATGATGGCATCATGAGCTCCACCAAACACAAACTCCAACTTATCCTACACTCCTTAGACTTCAACTTGTCCCGCACTAAGTCCTGCCACCCATTATTCCTGTCCTCATCCTTGTTCTCGTTCACAATTCCCTGCAAGAACTCTCTCCCTATTTCTGCAAATCTCATCCAGACCTACAGCCTAACCTCTGGCCTATGATGCTCTGACTAGCCTCCTATGCATTCCACACCCTCAGAAGAGCCTTCAAGCAGCCTCAGTTCTATGCTATTGATTCTGCTCCTAAATTTCATTGCCCAGCTACCTCTGCTCATGCTTAAAAGCCTACTTTTCAACCGTGTGTTCAGTCAGCTCTCCTAACTCTTCTACGCCTCCTCAGGGCCATGCAATCCTATGGGAAGTGACTTAGAATGTTTTTGTTGCAGTAGAGATATTATATAAATGCAAGTAGCACTTCTACACAATGTTCCATCATATGGACTCCCACCAATGCTCTGTTCATGGCATTCTAGTTTCCTCCCAGATTGTTCTCTCTGCACTGTAATTAATGGTTCATGCTCAGACTTTTTATCTCCCAGATTCCCTCGTATTTTGTCCTCTCTCCCACTCTGTTCCATATTAATGAACTCCTCCACAAATTATCCAACCCTATCCCTCTTTTATTGATGACTCAAGGCCCTCAGTGCCATTCCTTTCACAGTTCAACATTTGAATCTCGATCTCCTTTATGCACTTCAATTTTGTTTCTTTCAATTTTTTAAGACACAAATTTCTTCAGGTCTCTCCCACATCTAACCACTAGCTTGCCTTTAATGGCTCCATCCTTAATCCTTGTTCCCCTTGCTGATATTCTTGACCTCTTTATCTCCTCTGAGCTCCAATAGAACGCCCACATTGCTTTTATTGCTAAAGCTGCCTCCAAGAAACTCCATTTCTCTTTTGTGCTAAATACTTGTTTTCTCCTCAACAACTGATAACTCTATAAAAAGGCCAAGTTCATCCAAGACTTGAACATTGCATTTTGGGAGCCTCTCCCAACACCTCCCTCACACTTGAACAGGTCAAAAGGAAACACAAGGAAACACATCTGCTAGCCATTTTATTGGCACTACTATGGTCGGTGCTCCTCTGAACTTTCCTCTGTTTTCTAAGGTGCAAAGTATCCCATCCTACACATTTTTCCTCCCAAGGTGACTATGCAGGGGCAAGAAGAGAAGCAGCTAGTGGAGGTGCACTGGCTGCATTGAGACAGGTAGGAGTGGAAGTGCAGTCCCACAGATCTGGACAGAGGAGAGGTGGCGGAGAGATATGGTATGATCAATCACATCAAATGCTGCAGAGAGGGTGAGGTGAACAAGAGATAACATGCTGTAAGATGGAAGTTAGCTCAAAAGGATTTAAACAACCAGTTGTGGGAGCAACAGGCATGGAGCTGGGGGTACAGCAACACGTTTGAGAACCTCAGTGAGGAAATGGTGGTTAGAGATGGGATGGTAGTTGGAAAGGACCTCACGAAGCAGGGATGGGTTTTTTGAGAAGGGAGTGATGGAAATGTCTTGGAATGGGAGAGAGGCAGTGCCTGAGAAAAGGCAGTCATTAATAACGTAAGGCAAGAACAAAAACAGCACTTTGTGTTCTCAAAGGACAACCAATGACAAAAATATGCCTTTAGTGCACTTACCGCTCTTTTTTTTTGTGTTTAGAACCAATTCTCACCCACTGCAATTAAGTTAATGATATGTTCTTTTAAAGCAAAGAACCTCTAGGCTAGAGAGCATGGCAATAGTGGGGGAAGGACAAGGGTGGGAAGAGTGGCCTGTGCCAAATTTAACCATTTAGAAATCAGCAGATTGAACATCATACTCCCAATTATATAACACTAAACTATCTCCTCTTGGATATAGGATTCATAGTTCCTCCTTCCCCATTCCCTTATTTTCCTAAATGATTCACACTCAGGTACAGTTTACAAAAACAACAACTTGCATTTATATAGCAACTTGAACCTAGAAATATGTCCCAAGGCACTTTACAGAGGCGTAATCAGAGAAAATTAGATGCCAAGCCAAAGAAAGAAAGCATTAAAGAAGGAGAAGCATGAGGTTTAGGGACCGAATTCCAGAGCATAGGGCCTAGAAGACTGAAGATGCAGCCGCCAATGATAGGGCGAAGGGAGTGCAAGTCAGCCGAGAGTTGGAGGAAGCAGAGGTTTTGGAGGGTTGTAGGACTATTAGAAGGACTAGTATAAGGTTACAGATAAAAGGAGGAGCAAGGCAATGAAGGGATTTAAACACGAGGATGAGAATTTTAAATTTGAGGTATTGGGGGACCGGGAGCCAATGTAGGTCAACAAGCAATGAGGTGATGGGTGAACAGGACTTGGAAAGGGTTTGGATACAAATGGCAGAATTTTGGATGAGGTGAAGTTTATGGAGGATGCAGGATGCTGCAGGTTTCAGCAGTAGGTGGGCTGAGGCAGGAGCCAAGGTGGGCAATGTTATGGAGATGGAAGTAGGCAATTTCTGTGATTTAGAGCTACTGATAAGATAGTGGAAAAAGTAGCAGTGGTAAACTTCACTGAGTACTGTCACTGGGAAGTCCATAGCACAGGCTCTCATTCCTTGCACAAATGAAAATGTTTACCTTTGCATATTTTTGACTAAGTTAAAAGGAAAAAATAACTGAACTCCTACAGGGTGACATAATTTACCTCAAAATCCCAGGTTCCAATCCAATCCAGATTGACGGGATGAAAATCTTCCATCAGCTGAAAATGTCCCAAAACAGGACGCCCATGCCTAGTTCCCAGCTCTTGCAGGTTCACGGCACAAAACTAATAAATCAGCAACATCACTTAAAAAATTAACAAAATTCATGCTGGTGCAATAAGAGGGCTCTCTTCTAAGGTTGGGATTGAGACAAATATTTCCAATAGAGGGTAGGGAGATTTCCTAGGTAGTAAGCAAAGGGCTGAGTAGAACAGAAGCTACAATGTATCAAGTAGCAGCTGCAATTATTGCATACTGAGTTCCTGTACATCCTAGCAAAAGTAATCCTGCCAATTTTGAATGACAATCACACAACAGAACACTTCATTCAACGAAAATCATAATCTAATAAATTGTTTTGTGAAGGTAATGCTATAATTTTCCAGAGGTTTGAACAAAAAACTAGATCACTATTTATGGTCTGTATCTCAACCTAACTACATGATGCACCTCAGTGTTACTTAACTAATAATTAGACCATAAGACTCAACTTCCACAAGCTTAGCAGGCACAAAGGTGATGTGAAACTAAAATATAGCTTGGGTCTATTTTTACACATAACCCACTTCTTCAAAAAGTCAAAAATAAATGAAAAGAAAATGGGGCAGATTTTCATGGTCCTGCATATCGGGCAATTGGATCGCCTGAGCGCAGCAAATAAGGGAAATCGGCAGGGACAAGCACACATCCCTTAGAGAAGCCATTGCTGGAGATGCTCTGGCTAGGATTCAATAGGTAAGAGTGGAACAAAGCGAGGGCAGTCCCACTGAGCTGGGCAACTGGGGAAAGGCACTGGAGGAGGATGGTGTAATCGACCGTGTCAAAGACTGTACAGAGGTCGAGGAGGACAAGGAAGGAGAGCGTCACAGTCACAGACGACATCATTTGGATACAGCCGTTTCAGTTATGTGGCGGGGGGGAGCCTCATTGGAAAGATTCAAACATGGAGTTGCGGTAAAGATGGGCACAGATTTGGGAGGCGACATTACATTCAAGAACTTGAGAGGAAAAGGAGGTTTCATTTAAACAGATGGAAAATCAGAGGAGTTCCTTTACAGGCGAGTGCTCTCCCCAAGTTGACTTTTTCTGTATTCGCTTCACCCCGGTGATCCAATAGCACCCAGTGCAAGAACAAGAAAATCTAGCCCCAGGTCCATCATTTCTTAAAAGGGAAAGGCGGCATGGGAAACAATGACATTCCCACATAAATGCGCCCTTAACGGTTAGTCTTCGTACCTTTAATAAACACAATTATAAATACTTACCTCATAAGTTTTTTTTACATTTGGTGGCATGGCGGTAATGGTCAGTATGGGGATAGGGGCTTGAAGCTGTCTTTTAAGGGGCTAAAGTAGCGTTCACAAACAGCTGTCTCTAACATTTTTTGGCACCTGAACAGCAGCGGGAGAGTTTCACACTTGTTTCCCCATTACAGGCATCGTGACTACAGTGATCCCCAAATGAAATGGTGGCAATGTGGACCTGCTCAGAACATTTAAGTAAATCATTTGATACCTTTAAAATTAAGTCAATACTGTGTTTCTAAAACTATATAATATAGTAGAAGTGATCTTAACTGGCACAATAGCAATCCTTTGAATACCCCTAAGAATTAAGCTGATCAAATCAACAATATCTGGGAAAGCACAAGTATTTTCCATTCAATTTTTGGAGCATTTTGGTAACTGAAGATAATGGAAATTACACAGAGTCTTAGAAGTGCTAGAGAGCCAGGAAAAGGCAGTGGGGCTATTAACACAAAAAATAAGCTTAAAAGAAATACAAGATTACTGGTGAAATCTGAATAGGTTGGGTGCTTATCCAGTTGTTTCTTTATTAGCTCGTTTCCCCCTTGCGCAGCTATGCCTCTGCTTGCAGGAAGCAAAAAAAAGCAAATAAAAGTATTGGTTTGCATCGGCAGCCAGCTACAGTACAAATCATGGGCGGTTATATTGTTGCTATATCCAACCTCTCTGTAGTACTCTGTGTATTTCTTGTTGCCTAATCATAGGAATTACAGTATTGCCCTTGAGATGACAGAGGCAAGCAAAAAAATGCTTCCGCCTCTCAGGGACTTTGAGGAAAGGTTACAGAAGTTAGCCTTGACCTCTTTTTGGAAAATGAGAGACTTCAAAGTCACTCACTAAGGTTTTCAAGATTATGAAGAGAATTCACAAAGATGATCCAGACAAATTGCTCAATACTAAGGAAATTAGAAGTAAAAAATAGAAACCAAGCAGAGCTTTTTTTTTAATACCAGGGTAATGGACTTGTAGAATAGGTTACCAAGAAAGGCCACTGAAGCAAATTGTATAAATAGGTTCAAGGGACAACTAGATAAGTTTCTGGAGAGAGGGTGTGAGTAAGTGAGGTTGAGATCAATCAAAAAGGGCAGGCTTCTTGACCTTTGTTCCTAAATAATCTTATGGAACTCTATGCAACATTAGGTTTAATTGTAACCAGCTGCTGCAGCAACAAACTACGGTCATTATTCATGCAAGAACGTGATCGGCCTATTCAATCATCGAAGATCAGGCTGAATTGAGCCCTTTCTGCATTTGACAGGCACACACTTGTTTTTCTAGCAAGGGGTAAGCTGGACAATGACCAGGAATGTGAACAAGTGACACCCCATTCTTTTCTCTGCAACTCCAGAACACTGAGCCCAACTGAAGCAAGTCCCAAAGCTGCCCAGGCTGAGACTGGCATGTCTGCACACATCAGGGATCAAAACTGGAGCTCTTCTTATCCCTATCTATATGGCTTAGTGCTTCATCACATTGAGTCATTTAGGAGAAGGATAAGTTAAAGTCTAACTCTTAGACTCTGAACGTCATAACATCTAGTTCAGAAATTTTATATTTCTAGGTTCCTTAAGATATACTGAAATAACTATTTTTGTAACTGGATCAGTAATAAGAGCTTACATTTTTCTTTTGCTGAATCACATCATTTGAAATACTGCAGAACACTTGGTCTAATGCCATTCAACGTGTCCAAGCAAATACTGGAATGTTCTACTTTCACAATTGCTTCAATTGTGACCTTTGAGCACACAATAGGCTGTGTAATAAAGCAAGTCTTGCATTTCCTAGGCAGGTACATTCACTTGTACTCAATTGTATGCTACAGATGGGTCTTCCCAGCAGCCAGTGTTAGTGAGTCCCACAAATTTTATACTCAGCTTGTACTCAGCCCTGGAAAATCTGGGTTTCAGGAGCCAGGGACTGAGGTCTCAAGCACTGTAAAAGGTTCAAGTAAAGGCAAAATGTTGGTCTCTTCATATTTCAGATCTGATGTCTGAACAATTAGCCTTTTTTTTCAAATTAAGGAAGCTAGGTGAAGTATCGAGGCCCACAGTGCAGGACACTACCAAGGCTGCAGACAGTACAACAGAAGACAAAGGAAATCAAGAAATAGCATTTCGATATTTTAAAAATTTATTTTCAAAACGTGGGCGACACTGGCAAGGACGCATTTATTGCCCATCCCTAGTTGCCCAGAGAAGATTTGGTGGGCTTCTCCTTGAATTGCTGCAGTGCTTGTGGTGATGGTGCTCACACAATGGTGTTAGGTAGGGAATTCCAGGATAATGGCCTTGAATGAATGGCGATATATGTCCAAGTCAGGCTGATGTGTGACTTGAAGGAGAACTTGTAGGTGATGATGGCAAGCTTGCATTTTTAAAGCCTAGATTATAGACGGTAGACAGAGAGGCAAGGAGTGCCAGTTTTGAGATACAGGGTAAGAATGAGATGGAGGAGGACATGGTGCAATGAGCTTTGATTTCAAGATATCGAGGATGAAGGGAAAAGGAAGCGGGAGCAGGATGGTGTATTTTGAGTGCTATATCATCATAAAGTAAAATTCAACCAAACAAATCTCATCCAGGTGAGTTAGTTACCATTTGGCGACATCTTCCAAAGATATGGAGTCAGGTTCCACATGTACGCTGGTGACACCCAGCTCCACCTCACCACCACCTATCCTGACCCCTCCAGTGCCTCTGTGTTGTCAGACTACTTGTCCAACATCCTGTTTTGGATGGACTGCAATTTCCTCCAGTTAAATATTGGTAAGACCAATCCATTGTCTTCTGCCCCCACACAAACTCTGTATCTCGATTCCAAGCCTCTCCCTGGCCATTGTCTCAGATTGAATCAGGCTATTCCCCACCTCACCATTCTATTCACCACCTCACCATTCTATTCCCCAAGCTGAGCTCCCGAACCCACATACTCTCCAGTACAAAGACTGCCTACTTCTACTTACATAGCATCACCTGCCTCTGCACCAGACTCAGCCTACCTGCTGCTGAAACTCTCATCCATGTTTTTGTCATCTCCAGACTCAACTATTCCAAGGCTCTCCTGGCCAGCTTCCCATCCTCTATAATCTTCAGCTCATTCAAAACTCTGCTCCCTGTCCCTTATCCCACACCAAATCCTGCTCACCCATTAATCCTATCCGAATGCATCATCCTCATGTTTAAAGCTCTTCATGGCCTCGACCTCCCTATCTCTGTAACCTTCTTCACCATATAACCTCTCCCCCAGAACTCTGGGTTCCTTCGACTCTGGCCTCTGGTGCGTGCCCCCCTCCCTCCCGCCCCACAGTTTCCACTCCCCCCCCCCCCAACCCCCGTTCCACCACTGGGAGTCGTGCATTAAGCAGTCTAGGCCCTAAACTCTTTAATTCTCTTCCTAAATCTTTTCGCCTCTCCTCCTCCTTTAAGACCCACCTCTATGACCAAGCCTTTGTTCGCCCCTCCTAATATCTCCTTCATTGGCTCGGCATCCATTTTTGACTGATTACGCTTTGGTGAAGCACCTTGGGATGTTTTTCTACATTAAAGGCGCTATATAAATGCAAGTTGTTGTTGTAATGCACACACAGCAACAAGCAAGGGCTTCTCGACTCACTAAAAAGTTTAGAATCTAAAAAAAAATACGATTCTTTTGCAATATTTATACAGTTTTGAACCTGTCACATTTCAACCAGCACAGTCAATGTTTCAAATGGAAATAAAGGCTGGTTTCTTCTGATCTAGATTCAGAAATTTACAAGTGTCTGCCAATCTGCAAACTTTCCTTAACAACAGTAAATAACTTGTTGATTTTTTCTCAATGGGTTAGGGGGCGACTCCATTTTGTTGCAGAGTGCACTACTGTACTGCAGTGAGAAGGGGCGCCATAGAAACCATAATGGCGTCACCATTATCCACAAGAGTCAGATTACATCATTCTGAAAACAAAATCTCTGGACTGCCTCATTCCCAAGAACTGCAAGGGATCAGCGCCAAGTGGCTCCAATGTGAGGGAGCCGAGTGACTACATCCACACATCTGAGAACTTCCTCCAACTAGCTTCCAAAGTTTTTAAAATCAACAGTTTTTAAATAACAATGTGTCAGTTTCACGAAGAATACACTTCCTCATTTCTAAAAACAAATGTCAATTACTGTACACATTAAACTACTCTCAAATTCAGAATTTAAATACAAAATGCTATATAATTTCTTTTAAGTCAAAAAATCATTGCAATTTAAAAAGATCACAAAATGATTCAAAAAAAAGTACCAATATATTGTAACTTCAAAAAGAGCATCACTTAATATGTCAGTTTATAAAACTCTTGTAACTACTTTGCAGTTGCTGGTGAGACTACATCTCCGCTTTGAAGTTAATCCAGAATATTTACCATGTAAATGACAACATGGATACGAAATTGGCTAAGTTATAGGAAACAGAGCGTAGTGGTGAACGGTTGTTTTTCAGACTGGAGGAAGGTATGCAATGGTGTTCCCCAGGGGTCGGTACTGGGACCACAGCTTTTTTTGATGTATATTAATGACTTGGACTTGGGTGTACAGGGCACAATTTCAAAGTTTGCAGATGACACAAAACTCGGAAGTGTAGTAAACAGTGAGGAGGATAGTGATAGACTTCGAGAGGACATAGACAGGCTGGTGGAATGGGCGGACACATGGCAGATGAAATTTAATGCTGAGAAGTGTGCAGTGATACATTTTGGTAGGAAGAACGAGGAGAGACAGTATAAACTAAAAAGGTACAACTCTAAACAGAGGAATCTGGGGGTATATGTACACAGGTCGTTGAAGGTGGCAGGGCAGGTTGATAAAGTGGCTAAGAAAGCATATGAGATCCTGGGCTTTATAAATAGAGGCATAGAGTACAAAAGTGGGGATGTTATTTTGATAAAACACTAGTTCGGCCACAACTCGCCAAGGCTTCTTTGACAGCACCTCCCAAACTCGTGACCTCTACCACCTAGAAGGACAAGGGCAGCAGGCACATGGGAACACCACCAACATCATGTTCCCCTCCAAGTCACACACCGTCCTGACTTGGAAATATATCGCCGTTCCTTCATCGTCGCTGGGTCAAAATCCTGGATCTCCCTTCCTAACAGCACTGTGGGAGAGCCTTCACCACACGGACTGCAGCGGTTCAAGGCGGCGGCTCACCACCACCTTCTCAAGGGCAATTAGGGATGGGCAATAAATGCTGGCCTCGCCAGCGACGCCCACATCCCATGAACAAATTTTTAAAAATTGGAGTATAGTGTCCAATTCTGGGCACCGCACTTTAGGAAGGATGTGAAGGTCTTAGAGAGGGTGCAGAAAAGATTTACTAGAATGGTTCCAGGGATAGACTGGAAAAGCTGGGATTGTTCTCCTTAGAGCGTAGAAGGTGGAGAGGAGATCTGATAGAGGTGTTCAAAATCACAAAGGGTTTAGACAAAGTAAATAAAGAAAAACAGTTCCCACTGGCGGAAGGGTCGCGAACCAGAGGACACAGGTTTAAGGCGATTGGCAAAAGGACCAAAGGCGACATGAGGAAAAACTGTTTTACGCAGCAAGTGGTTAGGATGTGGAATGCACTGCCTGAAAGGGTGGTGGAAGCAGGGTCAAATGTGGCTTTCAAAAAGGAATTAGATGGGTACCTGAAGGAGAAAAATTTGCAGGGCTACGGGGGAAGAGTGGGGGATTGGGACTAGCTGGATTGCTCTTGCAGAGAGCTGGCGCAGGCTCGATGGGCCAAATGGCCTCCTTCTGTGCTGTAACCATTCTATGATAAATCCAGCTGTAACCATTCTATGATAAATCCAGTCACTGACGTTATGTCGGTACAATTTCAGCACTATGACAGTGAAAACCACAAACCTGGAGATACATGTCTCCAAGTAACACAAGATGCCACAATAGCCATGACATCATTACACTGCCATCTGTCCTGTTCTTTTGCACAGCTAGATTCTAATGATCTGCTGCAAGAGAACATGCAGCAGACTTCACTGTGAGAAGCAGGCATTTTAGATATTAGTGTAAACAAGATTAATGACAATATCGCCTTCAGGCTGGTTACACTACATAGTTTGTGTCTAAACTAGTTTCAGCTTTCCATTAAAGCAAACTGTATAATACAACTGGTTAGTGAAATAGGTCAGATCAAAGTAAAACTGCAGCTCATGCAAAGCAAACTGTCAAAACAAACTCTGCCAGCCTGTCACATCAGCCTCTTTGCAAATGTTAAAATTTAACCAATCTTTTGACATTTGTGAATAATAATATGCTTGCCAAGAGGGCAATGTGCAGCCAGAAGTATAACTCACCACTGCCAGTTCAATATCATCCAAAGTGGGTACCAAGCTGAAACTGGTAGCTGCAGAATAAGAGCACTATTTTAAATTAACTATGTTGGGGGTGGGGGGTAAGAGAGCAGAGTGACACTAAGACAGAAAGGCAAAAATATAAATGGGGGGGGGGGGGGGGGGAACTACTAAAGTTTGCAAAATCAGTCAATTGTAACTGTTGTTTATTACACTTTGATGCTGAAGTATTTGCTCATTAGTATAAAACACAATTTCCATTACAGCAAGGTGCCATTTCCACCCAAATTAAAATGCCAGCTCACAGTGTTCTTATAATGTGAGCATTCAAAATGGAGCTGGAAGAGTTCCTGAGAGGCCAACGTAACTGTATATAGGACATAGGTGGGTCACTGTGGGATGAGACACTCAGCCACTGCGGACTTCTGGAACTTAATCATAGAATCATCAGCCCATTGTGCCTGTGCCGGCTTTGTTGAAAGAGCTATCCAATTAGTCCTTCTCCCCTACTCTTTCCCCATAGCCCTGTAAATCTTTCCTTTTCAAGTATACATCCTTTTGAAAGTTACTATTGAATCTGCTTCCACCACCCCTTTCAGGCAGTGCATTCCAGATCATAACAACTCACTGTGGAAAAACATTTCTCCTCATCTACCCGCTGGTTCTTTGAATGATTGGCTTCAGAGATCATAGAGGAATTTCTCTGCTTTTTCTTAATTTGGTCTAGGGCTTTTTCTCAAGTTTTTTTTTGCCTCTCCCAAGAGATTGCGTGGGTTGGTGGGCGGAGGGGAGGTGGATGGGGGTGATGATGTGCAGAAGTTAGATCATGACACGATCGGACAGGCACGATGAACCAGCTCATTTTTCCTGTCTTTTTTCATAAGTTCGTATAAAACTTCAAACACAGTGATTTCTATTGTGCTCAAATAAAGTGACGTCAAAAACGAGAACAAGTACAGCTATTCCCAATTATTTGGAGGAAAGAGAATGTTATACAACGAGCAAATCAAATAGCACAACACATGAGTGACAAACTCCTGATTCTGTTGATTCAACTGTAAAATTGTAGTGGCTACAACACTCCAGATGGCTGGTTTACCCATCAACAGCAGGTCACACACTGGCTTCATATAGAGGCCAGACAGGTGATTGAGCAGATGTAGCTGTTAACTCAAAGACTCAGCTTTTATTAGCTAATCAATTAACTTAATGATTACACTAGTCAGGTCCACAAGTTGTATAAATTTGGTATCCGACACAGGTTTGAGTAATATTCATGTAGAGAACATGAGGACTGAGAAACATCAGCAAATTCATTCCTTAAAAGATCTACATTTTACTGAAAATACCTTCCCTGAGTGTGACACAGCACCCAGCAGACTCCAGTAACGATAGGTCTGATGTGCTACATTACTCTAGCACCTTGCTGGGGCAGCGACAGTCCTAGCATCACACCAGTCGCAGAGCGGCTTTTACTGGGTAAATAACTCTCAACATTTGCTCATTTAATCGATGAGCAAAGAATCGCAGGAATGGAAGCATGCCCCACCAAAAATATAATTTAAACTACACAAGTAATTGAGCCAGATAACAACAACTTGCATTTATGTAGTAAAACGTCCCAAGGCGCTTCACAGGAGCGATATCAAACAAAAATTTGACACCGAGACACATTAGGAGATATTTAGACAGGGAGAGGTAGGTTTTGAAAAGCGTCTTAAAGGGGGAGAGAGAGAGGTATAGGGAGGGAATTCCAGAGCTTAGGGCCTAGGCAGCTAAAGGCTGCCAATGGTGGAGCGATTAAAATCGGGGATGCGCAAGAGGCAAGAAATGGAGGAGCGCAGAGATCTCGGTGGGTTGTAGGGCTGGAGGAGGTTACAGCGATAGGGAGGGGCTTGGCCACGGAGGGATTTGAAAACAAGGATGAGAAACTTAAAATCGGGGCGTTCCCGAACCGGGAACCAATGTAGGTCAGCGAGCAGAGGGGTGATGGGAGAACGGGACTTGGTGTGAGTTAGGGTACGGACAGCAGAGTTTTAGATGAGCTCAGGGTTATGGAGGGTGGAAGATGGGAGGCCAGCCAGGAGAGCATTGGAATAGTCCAGGCATAGATGAGGGTTTCAACAGTGAATTAGCTGAAGCAGGGGAGGAGACGGGCAATATTACGGAAGTGGAAGTAGGCAGTCTTGGTGATGGAGCGGATATGTGGTCAGAAGTTCATCTCAGGGTCAAATAGGACGTCAAGGTTGCGAACGGTCTGGTTCAGCCTCAGACAGTGTTCAGGGAGAAGGATGGAATCTGTGACTTGGGAACGGAGTTTGTGGCGGGGACCAAAGACAACGGCTTCGGTCTTCCCAATATTTAGTTGGAGGAAATTTCTGCTCATCCAGTACTGGATGTCAGACAAGCAATGTGGCAAATGAGAAACAGTGGAAGAGTCTAGGGAGGTGGTTGTGAGGTAGAGCTGGGTGTCGTCAGTGTACACATGGAATCTGACGTCGTGTTTTCGGATGATGTCGCCGAGAGGCAGCATGTAGATGAGAAATAGGGGGCCAAGGATAGATCCTTGGGGGACTCCAGAGGTAACAGTGCAGGTAACGGCAAGTTAGCAATATTTTCGCACAGTGTAATTAAAAACTCCCAACGTGAACATTCCCTGATATAACATTATTAATTGTGCCTATTTAAATTTGGAATGCATTTAAAACATCCTCTTTGTAATATGTCCTCCATGATAAGATGGCTTACTGACACATCCCAATGGCATTATTGTTATACAGTCTGCTCCTGATAATTCAAAGTCATTTTTTGCAATTAAAAAGTTTTGAATTATCCAATAGCATTGGAAAGAAGGAATTTAGCACTTAGCAACTTTGAATTAAGAGAAGTAGACTGTAGTTTCTGAAAGATTGTACTGACTAAGTTGCTTTCAGGTAGCACAAGGAGCCTTTCTGTCTGCATGCCATCATGCAGCAAATGCACGGAGCTTATTGGTCAATGTCAGCCATGACACCAACCAAGAAAAGGCAAAATCCCAAACGTAAACACCATTCCCTCAAACTAGATATATATATATATATATATATATATTAATAGTAATTACATCTCAGAGGTCCCAGGTGTCAGTTATAATAGTTACCTGAACCCCAAGATCAGTTGTTCCCCATTATCCATAATACACTCTGGCCCCTGATAATCAGTTGCAGACTGTCTCTCAATAGACCAGCAATAATGAAACACTAATTGTTAATCCCCGTGTGTGAAATACAATCATGAATCAAAACTGGGAGCCCATGTACAAAAGCTAGCACAATAAAAAGTCCAAACACAAAATAAAACTCCACATAAAGTTTAAACCTTTCAAATTATTTATGACAAGCGTTGATTTAAGGCAGTAATTTAGTCTCTGATGATAGTTATAAACCACTTGAACTCTTAAGCCAGGGTTTATGGGCATAGGGTTAATCATTAACAACACAAAATAGGTGTTAAAATGATCCATGTTACTAAATGCAGCCAACGAAAGTTGTGTTTTTTTTAATTACATAACAATGTAAATTTTAATAATTAAGCAATAGAGAACAAGGCATGTAAGATTTTCCTGCCGTCGGAATTGGTTAGGCACAAGGTGGGGGCTAAATCAGGAGTAAAACTCCTCCTCATTCATTACTACCATTAGTTCACATATTTCCATTATTTGTATACAAATAGAAAAAATGCTGAAAGGAGAAAGTGGATCAAGAGCTGCAAGAATTGGGTCAGATAGAACGAATGAAATTCAAAACATTCTACGGATTTGTAAAAGGAGTTAAAAGTAGATAATCCACCACAGCACTGTTGCCGTCTCCGGTGCAGTTGGTAATTGTTTAGGAGCTATTAAGGAACTAATAGTGGTTTACAATAAACTGTTCCAGTTTTTAGATCAGCATACATATCATTAGTAGAAGAAATTTTGGTGATGACATTTTAATAGTTTTCTAAATTTACCTTTTTTATCATCTAAAGTATCTATGGCAATTTAAACTGCTAGCATGTTAGTGCACTTAAAAACTCAATCGGACAATACAGATACAGAAACTTTCCCACTTAACATTTTATCATAATATAAAATGTTATATCATGAATCATCCATTTTCTTTTCCTACACAACCTAAGGAACTATTGCAACATTTTACTTCACACAATGCCAGACTTTATGCTAAATATTGTTATAAAGACTATTCTGTCACATTCTGTCCTGGAAGGAGGGACAGGGTGCTGATTAAAAGATAACGTGCATCAGAAGGTCCCTGGTCTGTGCTTAGTTGGTTGTGCTCATCCAGGGCAGCAGTTGAGATACTACGATTGGCCTCAGTGCCCCAGGGGGGAGGGGGAAAATCAGACAGGATTCCCATTCCAGATCGCTAACCAGTGACATCAGCCATGAAAGTGCACACATGTGAACCTCAGGCAAGAACTGGATTTGGCTCAGCTGGACAGACCTCCAAAGTTGAAAAGCCTACTGACACTCACTGCCTAGGCTCACACATGCTGCATGGCCACTTGCACATGATACCAGACAGCAAACAGCGCATATGTAACTGTGTCCTAGCCACATTCAGTGCGGTCACTGAAAGGGTAGAAAGGTGGGGCGGGGGCATGAAATGCTTGTTGAGTCCTATCCCAGATTTTTAACATGACGGAGGAAGATCTCCTGTTTGTTCTGGTCACAGTCATAGATGCATGTATGAAAAATACATGTACATTGATTAACCAATTTGTGGCAAGTGAGCCAATTACAGAAGTGTAGACTTCTGCTGCACCTTAATATTTGTTTGCTTAGGCGATAGGAATTCAATAATAGAAGCAGTTTACTGAACACTGCTGCTAAGCTTGCTAATGTTTCGAATCTCAAGTCTCACAATAATGATCCTTTGAGTGAGTGACCACTCAGGACTCATGTTAGGTGGTGACAGATAACACTTATGATATGGTTATGAACAGCAGTAGCACCAAGGCCAAATTCTAACTTGGGAGTTTAAAATCAATTCTAGAATCCAGTGAACGCTGGACAACTATTGAGCCAGAATTTACTTGAGTGAATGTCTTATTTTTCACTCAAGTAAATTATTTATCGGTGAAAGTAATCTGACTTTTTGTATCCCCCTCCCCAAAAAAACTCTGGAATGGGAAACACAGAACAAACTTTTTCTTTTGAATTCTATGAAAGCAAAAGATGACTTGACAGCCCCAACAATTTACAGTTCTTCCTGTGAAGAACCATTTTGTTTTAACTAACGGACTGGGCCCTGAGTTCAACTCAGCATCCTTCATTCAACAATCAATCTTGAACCCAAGGGCTTTATTGAGAATAACCAACTTGTCAGGAGAAACAGCAGCAGTAATTTATTTCACCTCTCATGAAATGCCACTTTTGTTCCTTTTAGGTGTCACTGGCGCTCCTGTTAAAAAATCAGCACCACAAATCAGCAAAGAACAGCATAGCAGTGCGGTGAAACATGCTACTCCTCAATGCTGGCCCCAGAGTGTCATCTCACCCTGGATCCACTGTAACCACATAATTCAAATGTACAAGATGGTCCCAGATTCAGGTCCAATTTCTAATCTGTCCTGAATTAGTTTATCTCAGGTTGGGGTGCGGGTACTACAACTGAGCTCAGTAAACTTTTGCTTGAGGGAGGGGAAGACGAGGAGAAGTTAGCCAGAATTAATGATCTCTGCCAGAAAGATACATGGGTGTCCTGTGAGAACAGGGCTAGTCTTAACTGCAATGCCCTTCATCTCAAATTGTCTGCCAATAGGCATGGTCTAGTGACTATTGGTATCAAGGTGAGGCTATCGGTGCCTTTAGAACTGCATCACAGCACATCAACACCTTCAGACAAAGGACATTAAAGAGAGAAAATGGGATTGTTAAAAAAAACTGTATTGCTCTACTTCAATAGAATCAAAAACAATAACAAATTGCAAATTTGACTGCACAACATATTTGAAATCATAATTGAAAAGGTTATCCCACCATGCATTACTCACTTAACTCTGCCAATAAGTGTACTGGTGGAACAACTTTAACAAGGAGCTGTCAGAAGCTGGGCAGCATGCGCTAGTGACACGGTGTGGAATGCACTGGGCGCCCAGGGGCCGGGCTGGCGGTGACCCCGGGTGCCCGGCGGGGATCGCCCGTGCCCCCCCGGGAGCCCGGGGCGGCCGTGCCCCCCCGCCGTGCCCCCCCGGGCGGCCGTGCCCCCCCGGGAGCCCGGGGCCGGGGCGGCCGTGCCCCCCCGGGAGCCCGGGGCCGGGGCGGCCGTGCCCCCCCGGGAGCCCGGGGCCGGGGCGGCCGTGCCCCCCCGGGAGCCCGGGGCCGGGGCGGCCGTGCCCCCCCGGGAGCCCGGGCGGCCGTGCCCCCCCGGGAGCCCGGGGCCGGGGCGGCCGTGCCCCCGGGAGCCCGGGGCCGGGGCGGCGGTGCCCCCCGAGAGCCCGGGGTCGGGGTGGCGGTGCCCCCGGGAGCCCGGGGCCGGGGCGGCGGTGCCCCCGGGAGCCCGGGGTCGGGGTGGGGATGCCCCCAGGAGCTCAGGGCACCCTGGGTGCAGGGCCCACACTGAGTGGGCTGCCGGGCCCGCCTTCATACACATCGCTGCCGGGTGTCTGACTTACCGTGACTCCGTACCGCAGGGCGAGGCCTTGTAAGGTATCGCTCGGGCTGACCTGGTGCTGGAGGTACTTCTCGGCCAGCGGGGCAGAGACGCTGGCCGTGCTGCCGTACGAGCGCGTCTTAGTCCGGGCTAAACTCTGGGAGAGCTCGGCCTCCGACTCGTCCCCTCCTGCCTCCGCCAGCAGCGTCTCCGCCATCATCCCCCGGGGGCCAAGTCCTGAAAGAGAAGCCGGGGGGAGAGAGGGAGGGGGGGGTTAGGCGGGGCCGGGGTCCAGTCCGGGGAGGGAGACTCACAGCCCGGGCCGGGAGCTGGGCTGCAGCCGGAGTTGGGAGCCTCGCTGCCCGGGTCCAGCCAGGAAATGCGCCTCCAGCAGCTCTCACTCGGCATCAGCCGCTCGAATGACAGGAGGAGCCTCCCGGCAGCTGCAGCCAACCCTCCTCCACAACATCAAAAAAAACCCTTCTCTGCAAAAAAAAAACTTACCCCCAATAACATCTAAACAGAGAATCTCAAATCTAAGAAATCACTGAGGAAAAATATTCATTTATTATCAAGGGGGAAGCACATGAGGGGGAGAGAGGAACAGAAGGATATGTGGCCAGGGTGGGAGGAAGCTCTTGTGGAAGATATGGACCAGGTTCCTGTGCTGTAAATTCTATGTCATTCCTATATATTTAAATGGGGTGTAACAGGGTGGGAGGGGCAGGGTATGCAGTAAACACTTTGTGAGCGATTTTAAAACTAACCCGCCCGGTGGGAAAAAGGTGGATTCGGGTCAGTCGCCCGCCCGATTTTACCCCCCTGTTGAAGCCATCGGCGTCGTACCCGAACCCGCCTGTTTCCCACCTTCCCAGGTTAGATTAAAATGACCCCGCCATAGGGTTGAAGATCTGTGGGGCCAGGGTTTGCTTCTCCTGCTCTCCAATTTTTTTGTCCACTCACTCCAACATGTGGAAAATCGAAGACCCGCCAAGCGTAGAGTAGAAAACCTCGGCTCTTGTGTCTGATTAATAAAGGGTGGGTCGTAGAACCGTTATTAGAATAGTAAATTGCCCATGGCATTGCCCACGTTAGTCGATGAAGATAAGGTTTTTTTATACATATACAAGATGGCGGTGGAGTTGGCAGACTTCAGAAACTTGCCTACTGAACCACCTAATGGCCAGAGCCTGCATCTATCTAGTGACAGTTGATTGAGCAACACTGACTGGGAAAAGTTATAAATAGCAATGTGCAATGGTAAATGTTAACATAAAAGCTGATCAAAAATCATGACAACAGGACGTAAAGTTTGTGAACAAAAAGTCTTTGCCCGATACAAGATTTTAGAAAGTATATACATTTAATGTAAGGAGGTGATATTTGTACTTGTAACATTGCCTTTAATATATGATGTTTATTTTTTTTCCTCATTTAAAAATACATGGATGTTAATACACAGACTGACAACAGCATATTTAGGTATGAGGTCGTAGAAAAATACCCTGTAAATTGCTTGACTTGTGTTCTCTAAATGAAGTTTCATTAAAATTAGACACACAATATGAAGTCACTTGTTAAACTGAATGCTGGGAAATGGCTGGGAAATCAAAACTAATTAAAACCCTGAGTATGTTTATTTAAGGACATTCCTTACTGGTGATAAAACAGCTAACATTGAGGACTGAGCTCAAGAATAGCTCATTAGTGGGACAAAAATATGTCATGCTCTATCTGATCCTGTGTAAAATTCTTTGTTAAAGAAAAATTGAGGAGTAGCAAGCAGAACTTGGCATGCCTAGATATCCGTGCCTCATTAACTTTGACATTTTCCAGAACCTGTACATTACTGTTAGAAGTGATTGACATGAAAAGAGGTGAACCCTTCAGACACATGCGTCATCCAGATTGGTCAATTGTATGGAAAGAGGTTTTTCTTTGGATTTAGGATATATTAAGGGGTGCTTAGCAGATTCTTTTTGCCTTTGTTAGATTCTCTTAAATTCTCCTAGTCTTGGTTAGATGTAGTATCTCTGTTAGTTAAAGAAGATTCTCTTTGTCCTCTCTTCTTCTGTAGTAATCTTTACCTAGCAGATGTAGGAGGGTACATTTACAAAATATATTCAGGACAGAGAGTAAGAGGTTATCAAGTCAAATTGTATGGTTATACTAGCATACAGGCAGAAGAGATAAGTGTGTAACATAACTGTACAAGTTGTCTGAAATTAAGGAAGGTGAGAGTTAAGCCAGTTAGCAGATACCGTCACTCGTATGTAAGGTGGATTCACCCAGAACAGAGGATCCAAGTGGAACAGATAACCCAGTCATCAAAGGGGCTCATCACCTTGATGTTCCAGAAGCTAATGCTGCCATCTCAGGGAAAGAAGAAGGTCAACTTGACCATGCCATTCATAAGGACAAGATCGTAGAAGCTCTGAAAACATTACTAACCACCAGCACATAGACTCTAATCTATTCAATAGACTGGTTAGCCATTGATGTTAACTTGTCAACAATCTAAGGAGTTTACTCCTAAAGTAATCTCACCAATTTGCAGTAGTCTCAAGCACTGATCTCAACTATAATTAAATAGTTAGCGATTCAGCAGTGCTGAAGTAGAATATATACTGAGCTGCCTGTACAACTTCTGTTATTCATCTTGTTAAATAACTCTATCTATTAATTATGTGATATTCAAATTACTAGGTAACCCTATTTTAACTGTTTATATTTATTAATTGTATGCTCCATGTTTAATTTCAAGTAGGGATAATCTTGTAGTCAATAAATAATTGTTAGTGCATGGCTTATCTGAATTCTTCCTTGATTTGGCAGGAAATTCATTCAGTCGCTAATGTAGGGTGGTAAGGTGAACTCAAAATTAATCCAAACTGGGTGATCTAGGGCACTTAGGCGAGCCGACTTAGACATCATTCACTCCTGGACCTCAGCTGGTCAGTAAATCCTTAGTGAGGAGTTAAAGTTGTGGGGGGTGGGCGAGGTTACGGATTCATCTGATTCCTTGGCATATATTTTGGGACACCTAAATACGGTGTTCTTACAAGGTCTATCAGAGTATTTGTACATTTAACTGTTACCAGCTACAAGTATTAGGAATGAATGAGATAGAACAAGACATCATCTTTATGTAGAGAAATGGAAAGTTTGAATACCCCCCAATCCCCAAATACGTCCTGTGCAGCAGCTTTGGAATTTCAGGTATAGGTACATATATTGAAAATGTGCTTTGATTTCGGATCCATCAGCATTTCTCACTCTGGGAGTAGCTCAGGTTTATTTGCTGCCATACATCAAATAACATTATTAAAAATGCATAAATGAAAGCTGCCAGTTGGTTGCCACAGAAAACAGTAATGGTGATAAGCCCCTCTTTATTTAGTGCTTTCATGATTGTTAAATTAGGATAATCCAGTGCTATTGGTTAACACCTTTCCTCTGCTATCAGAATATACAATTTGGACAAAGTAAACATTTTTCCCACTCCGTGAGGAATTCCCATTCTACTTAGTCAAAGGTATTCAGGAAGAGCACTGTGACAAAATCTAAGCATCCCATTGGCATGCTGACAAATATTCAACAATTGTTCTTTTAATGTCTCTCTCATCTGATCCTAGTTATAGTTCCATCTGGATATATTACTGGGATTTTAGCTAGAATTTTAAGGAAACGGTTTAACAAGGGTCTTGGATGGTATGAACAAAAGGATATGCATTATTCAATAGAAATCCATTACATGTACTAAAATAAATTGATGAAGAATATATAGCAGGAACTTGCCAATGCTATGATAGATGTTGTCAAGGGACAGTGATAAGGTCACCTTTGTTTAGTGTTCCTATTCCAAGGAGAAAGTTGATCATGCGAGTAAAAAAAACCACCATCTATGCTATCAGTAAATAGTGCTGTAGAAATAAAGACAGAAGACAATTGAAACAACAGTTGGTAAGATTCATGGATGAACAAGAAAAAGAAAATAACTTGAAGAAGGATGAGAAACAGCAGGCCACAAAAGCTGGATTGAAAAGTTAAAAGTATGGGTCAAGCAGCAAGGAATGGAGATCTGAAAAGAATAAGGCTTGTAAGAGGAACAGGAGGCAGAAAATCTGGATTTACTGAAAACAATGAAACCTGCTGGTGATGGAGGAAGATAGGAACAGAACATAGGCCTCGAACTTTAACGGCATACTTATAGAGCAGCTCTTTAGACTGGAAATATGTGTTAATCTGAACGTCAGTGAGATCTGGCAAAAGGAAGTTGTAACAGGTGTTGTGACAGAAATAGAATTTGTATCTTGTTGGGCTTGCATACATACCCAGAAATTGCTCTGAGTGACGAACCAACAGTGTTCACCTCTCCATAGAGTTATACCGCGCAGTCTTTACTGCGGGCACTTCCTCTAATAAGAAGCGGAGAAGAGCCCAGCGTTAGCTCCAGCAAAACTAGGACCCATGGGAGGAGCGAGTGAATCACGCTCTCCTCTCAACCAATCAGATTGCAGCATTTCTGACACGCTGCGAAGAGTTTCTGTGGGCTTCGAACGTAAATTTCAGGAAGTGAAAGGTACAACATTAAAATCGTTTGCAAAAATAGTTATAGACAACGAAAAAAAGAGGGTAAGAAGTAATCGATTTAAGTAAAAGAGACAGAAGGGAGAAGTAAAAAAATAAGTTTTAAAATTTTTTTTTAATGATCAAAAATTATTAAAATAAGGATTTTAAAATCAGAAACATCCACATTTTTAAAAGTTCATTTTTAGATATTTGGCAGTCATTAAGATTTAACGCGCTGTGAAAACATAATTTAGACCTGGTATTTTTAAGCATACCTGTTTTGTGGCGATATTAGTTATTTTCCAGCTGGACAGCTGAGTAAGTTGGCACTGGTCCATTGTTTCCACTGATTCCAGCTGGCGATATCCCTTTAATTCGAAGCTGTCATATCGCCGGCGAACCAGGAGGAGCAAGTTCCGGATTTCCGTGTTTCACAGCACATGAGTTGTTGAGCTCACCATTTTTAAGCAATTTCTGGGTCAGTGCATTTATATATATATGGCCCCAATTTAGCAAGGATTCAAACTAATTCTTGTTGGTTGTCTGATACTACCAAGTGACCACCCTCCTTGGAAGGGAGGTAAGCAGGAGCTCTCTGGATTAGAGATGGCTCATCAGATGATATATCTGGTGATGGAAGGTTGGAGCCAAGTCAACCCTTTATGACAGACTCGGTAATTTGCCACCTGAACCAAGCTGGTACTTCATTGTTAATCACTGACCAGCCAACTGGATCACTAGTGGAACCAGAATTCATCCTACTCAGCTCCCAGTCACCCCACAAGCCAAGGTCCCAACAAGTAAGGTGGTGGTTCTAGCTGAACAAGTAACGGGAAGTTGCTCTGCTAAGCTGGGTAGCCTCAGCTGGTTAAACTCTAGCAATATCCCTTCACACACTGGGGGGAACAGTTGCTATGCCTTGGCTCTGCCAATCTCTGCCTGAGCTTTCTGAATTTGGATAAGTGAGATGTGTCCCCACTGAGAGTATGCACTCTGTAATCAGGCAAACAAACTCCTTGCAGGTGAGTGTAGATTTCTCAATAGCTTGATTTGGAGACTCTTACACATGGTGATGGGTTTCCACATGTATTGGACAACCAGTTGACTGAAAAAATGGGAGTTGGTAAAAAGCCCAAACTGAACAAGTGTCATTTATTGAACTTTAAGGAAGCAGTAATCAATGCAATTCCATCTGCCTCATGGAAGGACGAAGAGGGCACCACTTCAAAGACAAAGGAAAATATTGAACTGTAAAAGACCATGAAGATGTGAATGATAGTGAAATTGACTAAGAATGGTGACTTATTGGTGGACGGGTGATATCATGCATTGAAACACTAATGCACTTGCCTGCGTTGTGGTGGGACATAAGCTTTTCCTGTGATTTATCAGATGTTGAGATTTGCTGAGTGGTGGTAATGACTTTTCCACAGGGAGAAAGGGAAACAAATCAATGACAGAGTCAATCAATGCTATTTTTCTGAATCTCCTAGCAACAAGTTCAAAAAAACAGCACTGGCAGAAGATTGGGAGCAGGCCAAGGAATATTGAAGTATATTTTCTTCCACTCACTGCTGTTAGCAACAAAATTGCTGTGAAGGCTGCTTTATACTCACAACATTTTTTTTCATTATTATCGATGAATGGAAGAAAATATGTGTTTAATGAGGCAAGAAGAAATGAATTTAAAGTACTGTGGGGCAGAAAGAAAAAAAAATGGATTGTAACAATGGAAAGTATTTCCCAACGTCTGGTCCAGGCGAGTTCTCAGCCTGAACTGGACATGGTGTTGAGAGTTTCCTGACATCAGGGGTGGGAAATAGCAGTCCAATGCAGCTCTTCAAGGCTGCAGCTGCTTTTGAAAAGGACTGATTCATTGTTGCTGGCCACAGAGAAGGAATGGCTGCAGAAAGGAGCAAGGCAGTTCCATCAGCTGATGGAAATTTGCAGGTTCTTCTGGATGAAATGTAGCAACGCCATGTCTTCTTTAGCCTCCCAGGGTACCCTCCTCGGTGAAGAAATGCACACGTTGCTTGGCAAGAAGGTGGAAGATAGAGTACAATGCGGGGAAATGTGAGGTTATTCGCTTTGGTAGGAAGAATAGAAAAGCAGAATATTTTTTAAATAGTGAGAAACTAGTAAATGTTGGTGTTCAGAAAGACTTGGGTGTCCTCATACAAGAAACACAAAAAGTTAGCATGCAGGTATAGCAAGCATTTAAGAAGGCAAATGGCATGTTGGCCTTTATTGCAAGGGGGTTGGAGTACAAGAGTAAGGAAGTCTTACTACAATTGTACAAGACTTTGGCAAGGCCACACCTGGACTACTGTGTACAGTTTTGGTCTCCTTATCTAAGGAAGGATATACTTGTCTTAGAGGCAGTGCAATGAAGGTTCACTAGATTAATTCCTGGGATGAGAGGGTTGTCCCATGAGGAGAGATGGAATAGAATGGGCCCATACTCTCTGGAGTTTAGAAGAATGAGAGGTGATCTCATTGAAACATACAAGATTCTGAGGGATGCTGAGAGGTTGTTTCCCCTGGCTGGAGAGTCTAGAACTAGGGGGCATAGTCGCAGGATAAGGGCTCGGCCATTTGGAACTGAGATGAGGAGGAATTTCTTCACTCAGAGGGTTGCGAATCTTTGGAATTCTCGACCCCAGAGGCTGTGGATGCTAAGTCGTTGAGTATGTTCAAGGCTGAGATAAATAGATTTTCGGACTCTTAAGGGAATCAAGGGATATGGGGTTCGGGCAGAAAAGTGGAGTAGAGGTTGAAGATCAGCCATGATCTGAATTAATGGAGGAGCAGGCTCGAGGGGCTGTATTGCCAACTCCTGCTCCTATTTGTTATGTTCTTAAGAGGTGGCTGATACAGTAAATGAATACTGTAGGAGGTGGCGGATACAGCAAATGTATACTGTAAGTAATGGCTGATACAGTAAATATATATTGTAAGAGGTGGCTGATACAGTAAATGTATACTGTAGGAGGTGGTGGATACAGTAAATGTATACTGTAGGAGGTGATGGATACAGTAAATGTTTACTGTAGGAAGCGGCCAATACATTAAATGTCTACTGTAGGGGGTGATGGATACAGTAAATAAATGCTGTAGGAGGCAGCTGATACAATAAATGTATACTGTAGGAGGTGGCCGATATGGTAAATGTATACTGTAGAGGTGGCGGATACAGTAAATGTATACTGTAGGAGGTGGCGGATACCATAAATGTATACTGTAAGAGGTGGCTGATACAGTAAATGTATACTGTAGGAGGTGGCTGATACAGTAAATGTATACCGTAGGAGATGGCTGATACAGTAAATATATACCATAGGAGGTGGCGGATACAGCAAATGTATACTGTAAGAGGTGGCTGATACAGTAAATGTATACTGTAAGAGGTGGCTGATACAGTAAATGTATACTGTAGGAGGTGGCTGATACAGTAAATGTATACTGTAAGAGGTGGCTGATACAGTAAATGTATACTGTAAGAGGTGGCTGATACAGTAAATGTATACTGTACGAGGTGGCTGATACAGTAAATATATATTGTAAGAGGTGACTGATACAGTAAATGTATACTGTAGGAGGAGGCTGATACAGTAAACGTATACTGTAGGAGGTGGCTGATACAGTAAATATATATTGTAAGAGGTGACTGATACAGTAAATGTATACTGTAGGAGGTGGCTGATACAGTAAATGTATACTGTAGGAGGTGGCTGATACAGTAAATGTATACTGTAGGTGGTGGCTGATACAGTAAATGTATACTGTAAGAGGTGGCTGATACAGTAAATGTATACTGTAGGAGGTGGCTGATACAGTAAATGTATACTGTAAGAGGTGGCTGATACAGTAAATGTATACTGTAAGAGGTGGCTGATACAGTAAATGTATACTGTACGAGGTGGCTGATACAGTAAATATATATTGTAAGAGGTGACTGATACAGTAAATGTATACTGTAGGAGGAGGCTGATACAGTAAACGTATACTGTAGGAGGTGGCTGTTACAGTAAATATATATTGTAAGAGGTGACTGATACAGTAAATGTATACTGTAGGAGGTGGCTGATACAGTAAATGTATACTGTAGGTGGTGGCTGATACAGTAAATGTATACTGTAGGTGGTGGCCGATAAGGTAAATGTATACTGTAGGAATTGGCCAATATAGTAAATGCATACTCAAGGAGGCCACCAATACAATAAATGTCTTTTTTATATATGGAGAGGAGTTGCAGAAATATTCCTGTTTAAGGCATGGTAGCACCTCACTTCTGTCATGCTCACCATGATAAGTTTTCAAATGCTAGCTGAGCCTCTCTACCTTTTCTTACAGGTAGTCAAGGGGCTGGAACACGTATGTGATGTCCAACTGTTTAGCTGGCCTTTCCCTTTCTGCCACCAATGTGTCAAAGAGATGTAAACTACCCCTTTAAAACTATTATTGCAGAGGTCAATTTTTCAAAATGGAAACAAATGACTCCTCTGTCATCCAATTAATCTAGCAAGGTCACCTCCGTTATACAGCATCTGCTTGACCTAAACAAAATATCATTTCAGAACAAAATTTAGACTAATAATGTTTTGCTGGGTCTTCTTCCCCCATCCACCCCAAAAAAGACATTTAAATGGTGTTCTTGGCAAGTTATTGTAATTAATATGCTAATTGGTCAATTTTTAAGAAGCCGTATATACATGATTGCAGGCTCCTTGTGAAATGATTACATCTTGCATGAATGAATACAATCATAATAATTATGCAAATTCTTTGCATAATTTCCTATTTATTGCAAGGGCATTAATGTTAATATATTACCTCAACTTCAAAATTATCACTGGAAGGGGCTCTGACTTTACAGGAAATGTTTGGCACTTTCTCGTATGTTTGCATACACATGGCTTGATGATACCAATTGCTTTGAAACACATCAATGCAGTTTTGTTTAGCCTGAGATAGTGGCCGGAGAGGAGTTAGAGTCATTGACAAGGGGATGTGGTTTGTGTTTGTGAAAAAAGAAAAAAAAAGTTTGTGGCAAGGGCCGAAGATGATGCCTTCAGTCTTTCCAATATTTAGCTGGAGGAAAGTGCGGTCCATCTAAGGCCGAATGTCAGCACAAAGGCAGTGGACAGATTGAAAAAAGATGTTGGAGATGTACAGTCAATCCACATGTGGATGCTGACCCTATGTCTGCAGATGATGTTACCAAGGGGCAGCATCTATATGAGGAAGTTGAGGAGGTCAAAGATGAATCCTGGGGAGCCTCCAGAGCTAATGGGGCAAAGGCTGGAAGAGAAACCATTGCTGGAGATGCTGTCTGTGATTGGATAGATATGAGTGAAACTGAGCTGGACAATGGAGGAGGGCCATTGATGGAGGATGGTGTAGTCGACCATGTCAATTGCTGTAGAGAGGTTGAGGAGGATGAGAAGGGATAATGCACCATGGTCACAGTCAGAGTATGTCGTTTGTGACTTTGGTTAGGGCCGTTTTGGTGCTCAGATTTAAAATGATTAATTGAACTAGCATCTATTGTTTTTTGTGGGAGAGAATTCCACACGTCTACCACCCTTTGTGTGAAGAAGTGTTTCCTAACTTTTCTTCTGAATGGCCTGGCTCTTATTTTAAGGTTACATCCCCTTGTCCTAGACTCCTCTACCAGCAGAAAAAGTTTCTCTCTATCTACCCTATCAATTCCTTTCAAAATCCTAAAAACCCAATCAAATCACCCCTTAACCTCTAATAAAAACACAAAATGCTGGAGAAGCTCATCAAGTCAGGCAGCATCTGTGGAGAAAGAAACAGAGTTAACGTTTCAGGTCGAAGACCTTTCATCAGAACTGGAAGATGTTAAAGAGTTAAGGTTTTTAAGCAAGTTCAGGGAAAGGTGGGGGGGAGGGAGAGGAGGGGAGGGAAGAACAAAAGGGAAGATCTGTGATAGGGTAGAGGGCAAAAGTGATTAAATGACAAAAGGAATGATGGTGCAAGGCAAGGAAGGTGGTAATGGGACAGGTTAAGAAACAAAAGATTGGTCAGGAGTAGCTGTAAATGGCAACAGCTGAACAGTTACCAGCACCTGCTGTCTGAAAAAATGGGAGCAGTGGTTATGATCTGAAGTTATTCAATGTTGAGTCCTGAAGGTTGTAAAGTGCCTAAACGAAAGATGAGGTGCTGTTCCTCAAGCTTACGTTGAGCTTCATTGGAACCCTTTTGCCACCCTCCCTCCCCCTGCCTTTCCCTGGCTCTGTAATTGCTTAAAAGCTTTAACATCTTCCAGTTCTGATGAAAGGTCTTCGACCTGAAACGTAAACTCTGTTTCTTTCTCCATAGAGACTTACTGAGCTTCTCCAGCATTTTCTGTTTTTATTTCAGATTTCCAGCATCTACAATATTTTGCTTTTGATTCACCCCTTAACCTTCTATATTCCAGGGAATACAAGCCTAGTTTACGTAATCTCTCCTCATAAACTAACCTTTGGAGCGCTGGTAACATTCTGGTGAATTTGGGCTACATTCCTTCCAAGGCCAATATACTCTTTCTAAGGTGCGGTGCCCAGAACTGTACATAGTAATCCAGATGTGGTCTAACCAGGGCTATAGCTGTAGCAAAACTTCCTCCCCCTTATATTCCAGCCCTCTAGTTGCCTTTTTGATTATTTTTTGTACTTGGCCACAGTTTAGAGTTGCAGCTGTAAGGGCCAGAGGTGATAATTCCAGAGATAAATTATGGAGATAATTGGTAAAGAGAAGCTGGGGGTTATCTTCATTTTCCAGGATGATTCAAGAGTAATGGAGGGTTTTGGCAGAGGCCTAGTAGAATTATATGTCTGACATTTTATGCAACATAAGTAAGATGTTCTGATAATTTTTCAACTCTAAACTGCAAAGTCCTCAACAGCCACGATGAAGCTGGTACTTTAAGTTTATCACGGATGATGTGATTGAAAGTAGTTCCAGTGATAGTTTGAGAGATTTACATTACTGCTGAAACAGAACATACTGAATTATTGCAACCCATGATGCAGAAATCCTAATGGTTCCAAAATTGCTCAGGAACACGATCCCGGCAATTACACCAGGATTGTACCCATCAGTGATTTCCAGCACTGGCCAGCCAGGGTCAGAGGGAGGGCACCTGTGTCACTAGGGGCACATTTCGGGCATCCACAAGGCCACATGGGGGGAAAACTTCTAGTGAGTGCTGCTGCTCATACATCCAATCGTAATATTAGCAAATCTATGGCAACATTCTGGTAAATACTAATTATTCCAGATTCTTTGTTTTGATCCTTCCCCCAATAATGACACAGTTTTCTTGCTAAATATAAGTCTGTTTATATGTAAGTTCTCTGCATTAAATCTATTATACAACAAGAGGATTCCACTGGGCTTACATTTCATGTTGACTAAAGAATGATGGAAGTTTAATACTTTTTGTGGAAAACGACTGCTCTTGTCACACCAGTTGCCAAAATACAAATCACATTTGGAGTTCAAACTACAGTTATGCCATGTTTTGTGCATTGATGCACAGCAAATATTTCAGTGCTGAAACTGCAGTATAACTGGCCCATCTTACAATCTTTTGTGAGAACTTCAAAAAATTGTCAATACGTTATGTATGTTGTAGGGACTTCCGTAGAGAATTATACCAGACAATAGAGATGCTATACGATAATATGGAATATCTTCAAAAGGATCTTTATTTTTCAGTCTAAATGTGATAAAGTATAATTAGGGAAATGTATGGAACCATAAATCATATCTGAATTTGTAAGATTTATGAATAATAAATATAAAGAGATTGTGATCGCAACGTAGGAATTTCTGTGTTTGGCTTTTGTAGCAACACCATGTTTTCAAGGCAGTTTCTACTGTTTGCTTTCTAATGAAATCCAAAAGAACATGCTTATAATTTCACTTGAAATACAGAATACAGGAAATGGTCATAAGTGCTTTTATTATACACAGCAATCAGTGGAATTCTTATCCCTTTCTTAGTGAGCTTGACTCAGTCGGTAACACTCTTGCCCATGAGTTAGAATTTGAGAGTTTGGGGCTTGAACCACATAATCTAAGCTGACACTTTAGTGCAGTACTGAGGGAGTGCTGCATTGACAGAGGTGCCATGCTTCAGATGAGACGATAAACCAAGGCCCTGTCTGCTTGTCCTCATGGTTCAGGTGGCTATTAACGATCTCCTGGCACTATCTGGAGAAGAGCAGGGAGCTCTCTTGATCTCTTGGTCCAACATTCTTCCCTCAACCAAAACCACCAGAAAAAAACAGATTAATTGGTCATTCATCTCATTGTCGTTTGAGGGATGTGTGCAAAGTGACTGCTGTGTGCACCCATACAACAGTTACTGCACTTCAAAGGAATTCATTGGATGGGAACTTTTTTTTTCTTAGTATTAAAATATATATTTTGGTTCAAATATGTTCCCATAATCCTCAAGGGGTTACTGGGATAGCCAACAGTAAATTCAGCCTCTCCATATTAGGAATACTATTGACATTTTATACCCAATTATGCCATACATTATTTGATTTTGGTTTCACATCAACACAAACAGTATAATGTAACACTGGTTTGAAGTCACCCACATCAAAGTTAAACAACTGGTGTGAGACCACTTTGAGGAGATGATCTCAAAGAGAAGCTTTAAAAGTTCTCAAGCGGTCCATTTTTAAATATGGCTTTCAATCCTCTTAAAGTTAGCAAGGAAGCCGATTGTGCTGACACCTTCTTGGTAACATTAAATTTTAATCAGCATTCAGATGCCAGTGGCTGCAACTCTGCACGCATGCATTGTGCTTTCCCTGGCCAGGCGATGATGCAGAGCCGGTAGTAAGACTCAGACTTCCCTGCCCTGCATTGCTGTAAGCGGGTATGGATTTCAAACCAGTACCTGCAGAATAACAGCAGCTTTAATTGAAACTGTAACTAGTTAAAAACATGGGCAGCAGGATTATTATTTCACTATACACGGTGCACAGAGGAAATCTTCTCCACAAAGACTCAGGAAAAATTCTTTCACTGTGTGAAAGATGTCATTGAAATGAGAACATTTGGAAAAATGAGTCCAAAATATAGTGTGATTAAACCTCTATTAAAGAATGCTAAATAGAAAATTACTTCAGTTTACTTTGATGTTTTCTACCCAGATAACACTGCATCACAGCTAGATTCTCAGAGATAGACGCTGTGCACATGTGACTATTCCTCTGAATTTCAGGCTGTGAGTTTACATATAAATGAGAACAAATCTTCTGGCATTTTATTTAAAATATTTTCCTAGAAAATGGGTTTTGCACTAAGTTAGGTCTTCCCTGATGAAAAAAAATTGGAGGTTTACAAGTTAATATCCTGAAGAAAGCAAAATGAGGCACCTGAAACACGGCAGAGGATTATCTTGGTAAGTGCAGTCTCATTAACCAGCATTGGGGGTAATTTTGACTTTTGGCGATAATGCAAAAACGGGTGATATCGCATCAGCCGCCCGTTATACATCACTCCCCATTTTTTGGATTTGTGGGAGCGGAGCGTGTGAGCCCCAAAGTGGGCAGCACGCCCGAGGACATTGGAGACATCAAGGCCAATTTTAACAGCCGGGCCTCATTGCCATACATTTCATCGGACTTCCACCCGAGCCCTGTCAGATCCACTACCTGGCTGGCAGGAGGCCGCAGTCAAGGACCCACAGGAACAGTCCCTGGTGGTCAGGTAAGTGGTGGGGGATGATCACGTTCGGGGGATTGAGGGGGACGCCCGGGGCAAGGGAGGCCCAAGATATCCTTATGGGGACGGAGGAGCACTCCTCCTAGCTCTCAAGTAAACCTAAAAAATAATGTTTAACCTTACCTTGCTGGGCCTCGATCCACCTTGTACAATAATTTTCATGGAAGGTCATTCAAGCAGACAGTATTCAAGAGATATGCATTGCTAGAGAATGAAGGGATATGTGAGTAAGTAGGTAGGTGGAATTAATCTATGAAACAGCAATAGGCCTGCTGAACCAAATGTTTTTTTCCTGTTCCTGAACATGTTTATGTCCTGTTAAAAAAAGTGATGATCTCCTATCATTCCTGAGAGTATTTTAAAATCTATTTTTGTAAATTGCTTCACCAGTACAACCTCAACCCAGCCAATCCTGCCTCCCCGAACCTGTTCCAGATCGCATCTGATGGTACAGCAATAATGAGCCTATCATACCTGCCTTGTACAGCATGCTGCCTGGGAGAAGGGGTCAGACTGCAGTTGGGCAGATCTCAGCTACACTTCGCTCAGTCCTTATTCTGTATTCAATTAAAACTTTACTTCTAATTGCCAGGTTAGTAGTAGAATTACAATATTAAAAATGTATTTGCCAACAATACCAAATTAAGGCTTACTATAACCACAATTTGAGTCAAGTTATATAGTATGGGATAAAAATATCTTGCTTTCTGCAGTAAACTTAATTTCTGAGTGTAATTCAAAGTTTTTTTATATGATACATAGGTTTTCTGTTACATAGGACAAAGATTTAAACACAAAATGGCAGATAATATGAACTCATTCTAATGGTTTTAAACACAAAATGGTAGAGGCCAATCTAACACCATTGTTTATCCCTGTTGATTTAGTCTATTAAGCATGTGTTGAAGTGCTGTTGACTGATTTTAAAGTTTTCTGGGCAGCTTAGTTCCATTAAATGTCACCGTCCCATCCATGGGCTGGTTTACACCAGGGCAGAACCTATATCCGTCTAGGACACTAACATTTACAGTTGAGGTTTTGTACATCAACCTTTTCCAGTTGGTTTGACAATTTGAGCCAATAGACTTTACTATGTGAAAATGCCCCTCTAACAAATAGTGTGATCCTTGTATTCTTAGAATCCTAATCCAGTAATGCACCAGCAGGAAGCAATCCCGAAGGTACCTTGTGAACTATTCACTGATTTCATTAATCCAGCTGGCTTTCGGTGTACTCTGTACTTGACCCAAGAAGGATTGTATTTTGCTGGAAAGGTATATGTGTCTAATGGCTAAGGTTACTGTCACAGGAAATCTGTTTGCATTAAATGTTTGTAGAGAATTATAACACACTGAGGCAGTAGATTTGGTGCTCCAGTCTGCTGAGTCATGGAATCGCAGGACATACATTGTGACCATGGTTCTCCATGTGACAGGTTTTTCAGTGGGAAAAAGTGGGGAGGGAGGTGTCATTGCATCAAAGGCTACATGCTTCGCTGTCTGAAATGACTGAAAAATCAAAGGATGATTTGTCCTGAGTCAGCCTCATGCACTTCCAAAAAAACATTTTGCTTTCCAACCTTTTATGTGGGGAAGCATGGATTTATGAATGGCAAAACGCAACTAACAAATGTATTTGAATTCCTTGATCACATGCCAGAAATGGTGAGTGATGACAGTCTGATTGATGTTATACATCTTGACTTTGAGAAACAGTCTCCTGGCTAAAGTAAAAATCCATGAGATAAAAGATATAAGTTGGATAATTAAATTCTTAGATTCTAACAAGGTAGATATTAAAATGGTAGTAGCTCAATAATAACAATTGAAATACTTCATGTATCCTGGGTCTCTGTTGCTTCTAATATTTCTTTGACCTTGGTGAGAGTATGTCAATAGAATATCTTAACTTTCAGATTACATCAACTATGAGAAACCATAAAATTCTGTGGAAAATTCAGAACATTAGTGATTTGAAAATTAGGCAAATTAGTGACACATGTTATTTTGCATTAAATTAAGATGGCTGAAAATACCTTAAAGACTTGAAACCTGGGACCTGGCTTGTTGCGGTTCCTTTTTTACAAGTATCCATATGCCTCTTTCATTTGCAATACTGTGGAGCATGTGACATGCTACAATTATTGAGCAGACTCACTCCAGTCAGGCTTTGGGTTCTGACGAAGGGTCATCGACCTGAAATGTTAACTCAGTTTCTTTCTCCACACATGCTGCCAGACTTACTGAGTATTTCCAGCATTTTCTGGTTTTATTTATGCTATATGGCATGCTTGGTGCAGTCCAAATATTGGAATAGTTGCTTTAAGAGTCTAAATGGTCTGCTCTGTTATATTTTTGCCATGCTGACGTGTATTATTGCAGTCCTTACTCAAGAGGTATTGGCATACTTCACAGGTGACATCAGCCACAGTTGAGGGGTAATTTTAACTTTTAGCAATAGTGTAAATGTGCAATATTGGATTGTCCACCTGTTATACACCTCTCCTGATTTTCCTATCCTTTGACTTCAATGGAAAGGAAACTCGGACATAGTATATAATGAGCGGCTAATTCGTTGTTGCACGTTTTACACCTTCGCCCAAAGTTAAAGTGACCCCCTTTGGAGTGGATCATCCATTCCCCAAAGAGCCAACCTTGCATTCAGTCTTCACCCTTGAACAGTTGGATAATACTTGATTGCATTAAGGTCTGTGCATTGTGAGCACTCCACGAAGAACAAGCATCAACTTACAGAAGATTTGCTGGTGCTCATATATCGTTGCTGCCTCTAACATTGAGGTTACTTGTCTGTTAAGTGCTTTGCTTAAAGTGAAATTATTTGAACAGATTGAAAATAAATGAATAAATTAAGTTATACTTTTGACTAATAAAGCATCAGATGAAAAAGTCGTTGTTGCATTTTTAATACTGTAATACAACATTTTAGACATTAAATCGGAAGTGTTGACTTAATATGCTGTAATTTCATAATAAAATCCATAGGGGAAATTGGCTTAAAAATAAATATTTCTAGTTAATTAACACATCACAGTATTTGCAGAGAATCTGACGACGTCAAATTATTTTGCAAAAAAAAAGCTTTGACATGTAAAGATGAGAGGAAAAAGGTTGAAAATCCTGAAATACTGTATCTCATCTTGAGACAACAGACATTAGCAAACATGCCAATGGGGCTGCTGGTGACTGCACATTCTGTCTTTATCATCAAAGTTAACAGTGTTTGGCAAAAATTATAAAATATTTATATGAATGGAGATGTTGGACTGCCACAAGCACAGGTGTACTTTTCTTTCATTGTGATATGAAAATGGTAAGGAATGTGTTGCCCACATAACAGTCGCTGCATTTCAAAATTCAATTATTGTGTGACTGTGGTAAGATGCGACATAAATGCAAATATTATTTGCTATGTATAATTAATGTGACATTAAATATTGAGGCCTGGATTTCATCACTGAATGGTAACGTCATTCACTGCTGATACCAAAAGGTAGAACGATGTTCTAACCCGTGTGAACACAGGTAGAAGTGAGACACTGGTGAAGACCCATAGCACTGGGATAACAGACAAATATCTCAACTTTGCATTTTTAAAATGCCAGCGAAGAGATGGCCAGCTACAGCTTTGGCTCCCATATCTCTGGAGCCTTAGGGAGTCAGACAGAAACTCCCCAAAGGTTTCCCTGAATTGGCTTCAGGTTTTTTTTCCTCTCCCAGGTGATCAGATGGCTCGAGGAAGGGTCTATAGTATCCATGGTTGTCCCACGTCTGGATGAGATGGACCTGACGGTCGTCTTTCACTCTTGTTTTCATATCTTTGTACATCAATTAACTCCACATTCATTTCTTTTCCTTCCTATTTTTCCCCTTTTCTCTCAGACACTTGAGTTCTGTCCTCAATGGAGATGACACTTTGCGTGTGCTCAATTTTTCTTTGTGGGAGGGAAGGCAACAGAAATATTTTACTTCTTTCAACTCGATCCCTCCCCCCAGCCCTAGTATTCAACTCAGACTTGGACTCAATTCTTCCCTTTATATTAGGAGTCCTGTATACAAATATACATACAACTAGGAAAGGGATATACATTTCTAATGTAACAGCAGCTGGTATGCACTGTGGGGAAGATGCATGCAAAGCTAGATGTATTCCTGAATGTCCGAAGCAAATACTAAGTAAATTAAATGATTTTCACAGAAACATACAGTATGTGACAGGCATAATACATCCAGCAGTTAAATTGCAGAGAGTTGTTGGAAGTCAGCTCAAAGCAATTGTGTTGTTCTATTACCAGGCTTGAAATTGTCAGACATCTAAATTACAGTAAATAGAGTATAAATAGTTGCCTAACATTTTATTAGCACATTCATTTAACTGTACTTTGCTTTCATTTTCCACATGCTAATGAATTCTCCTAGTCAGAAAAGAAGCAAAGCACAGGAGTTAAGATGATATTGACCCCCTTAATGAAATGTTTAATTTAACTTGGTAGATCAATTTTTTATCTGCTAGAATTGTTCCATTCTCTGGATAGATGGGGCACTTTTTTTCCTGTTCTACTTTGTGATCAGATACCATACACACCATGAACAAACTAAAGAGTAATATCTCAGGAAAGCCTTGGCTTGGATGGGTGGGGGAGGGGGGGGAAGACACTCTTCCATAGTCCCCTCCATCTTGAATGTTTTGTCTGGTTTGCGCTCAAACGGCAGTCGTGAGACCTGAGTTTCAGTGACATCACCAAGAACCAGGCTAAAGAGTGAAAGCTTTAAAAATAAATTGCATAATTTAGGGGATTTTGTTCCTGTGTAATTAGTGATTCCATTTCACAAGTAGTTTTCTTGTGTTTTTTTTAAATTGAGAAAGCTAGGTAAATGGTCAATGCCCAGAGTGCATGACACCAACTTTGAAAACAGTAGGAATGAAGATAAGATAAATCAAGGAACAGTAATTAGGTGATGCTAAGCTTATGAACATAAAAAATTGACAGGCAGGAAATGACCAGCTGGTCCCTCAAGCCTGCCCCACACTCATGATGGCCGGATCACCCCCCACAGACATGTAAAAATCTGAAGATTGTAGAAGGAAGAAAAATACAGACCTATAATATCCTGGGAAAGAATAACATATTTGCTAAGCCAATTTTAAAATGAATACTGATTCACCTAAATGATCAAAGAAATACTAAAAAAAACACTTGAGTTTATCTTCTCTGGAAGAACTCCTTATTGGATAATACATTAATAATAAATACCATTATGCTTACCAAACGGGGAGGGATGAAGCCTTATTCCACTCCTTTCACTTTAAGTTACTGATTAACAATCAGCAAGAACAAAACTGATCAAACACCTTGTCACAGTGTGTTCCACTCCCATCCACTATCCCATCTAAAGATCTGATAAGTTCCCCATCACTGTTCTGTATGATTGTCCTGTGAACATTTCTATTTAAAACATTCCCAGTATTTTTCAAAGTCTTCCAATATCAGTTGGAAGTTTTTTGCAGTTTTAATTCAAAGTTGCTTAACACAACCATCAAAAAGCTGACAACTGGAGAATAGCCCTGATTATAAGTCTATGACTTGTGAAAACAAGTTGCACGTTGTAACTTTAAACTGTGGGTATAGCCAACATTCTGGTGTTCGTCAGTCATAAGTGTCTCTGTTAGAGATTTCTATTCTTGGGTCTCAAGGATTAACTCCTTCAAATGAAGGGAGGAGAGACGGTTGGAACTAGCTGAATACTAGCGGAATGAACTTTGATGGACTGAATGGTTTTTTTTTATCATCCTTGATTTTTCTTATACTCTTTAATTGCTTTTGTTGCAGTCGCAGCCACACAGAGGGATTGTCCCCACACACTGTGAATTTTACACTGGTGGTAAAGTAAGGATGAAGGCACAAGCTATTGCAACAGATTTGCATCAATACATCTTCCAGTGCCTTCAGGTCCGTATTGATATTTAAATTCAAATGACAGAGAGCAGAGTTGCTTTTGCAGTCATCTGCCTTTGTCTTCTGAACCTGCATTTAACTAGCAATTTAAAGCTTAAAACATGGTAACAAAGGAATAACTGAGAGATAATGGAAAGTGCACATCATCTCTCCCTTTATATGAATGCAACCACCAACAAAATGATGGCAGCGATACAACACACCCCAAAACTTATCTGTGATTCTTTTTAAAAATCAAACATCGTGAGGTAGTACACAGGGCAGATAACACTTCAACTCCAACTGCTTTTGGTAATATATTTGGATAAATGAAAGGCAAATCTGTATCGTAGCTGGTATTAGGTATTCAACTATCTGTTGCGATACCCTTCAGTCTTCAAAAGTATCACAACAGACTTTGTTTAAAGTTTAAATGATGAGGCGAATTTATTATACAAATAAAATACAACAGATAATCTAACAGTGAAATAACAGTTATACAGTTACAGTAGAACATCCTTGATTTAACTCAAGTAGACAAACAGAACATAACATTAAAAGAACATATTTCTAAGAAATGAGCTAAACCGTTATGGATAATTTTTAAATAGATGTTGTATTTCTCTTTTCTTTGAGGAATATCAACCCACATATTCTGAAATTTTCAAATAGCCTCTTGGCTTCTCTGAGATTCTGAGACTGTCTCTTCTCATGAGATTTTCCAATTACTAACTGTGTATTTGGACCGAAGAGATCATTTTTATATTCTGGAAAAGAGTTACTGGAATTCATGGATTTTGAATGCCTGACTTCTCTAATTTAAAAAGAAACTGCCAATCAAGTAGAAACTGAAATAACAATGAAAATTGTATTAGACTCCCTCTCAAGGCTTTTTGCATGCTCTACAACATCAGTATAAGTGTGGTGCAAGGGTTTGGCTTAGATGGCCATTGAACCCCCTAAGCACCACCACTTCAGCAGAGATGATCCAAATCAGCACAGACCAGGGATTGAACCTGGGACTTTCCTGGTCTTTATTGCTCAACGATTCACTGAGTAAACTCACTGGCCTCAATTTTAAAGAGGGGGGGGAGGGTAAAGGTGCGCGAGCCCCAAAGTGGGCGGCAAACCCAGGGAGCTCGGGGATGTGGAGGCCCGGCCGTTTGTTACCATAAATTGTCTCGATGACCCGCCCGAACCCAGCCAGATCCACTACCTGGCTGGCGGGCAGGAGTGGGAATTCGGCAGCATGAGACCGCAGCCAGGGACCCAGGTAAATGGTGAGAGGTGCTCAGGACGTGACTGGGGGTAGGGGGACGGAAGTCCAGGACAAAGGAGGCCCCCGGCTTCCTTGTGAGGCCTGGAGGAGCATTCCTGCTCCACTTGGCCCACAAGGAAATCTAAAATTATATTTAATTACTTACCCAACTGAGCCTCTTCTGACCCACAATTCAGTTCCCAGCAGGTCTGGCCTGGTGGGGAAACCATCATTGCTCCCCCACTGAGGCCTCTAACTACAATTGCAGAACGGGCCCCAATAACGTAATCAGGCTGCAATCTGCATATTTAAAGAGAACCCCACTGCCTTTCTGCGGGTGTCCTGCTCGCCTGCTCAAAAGAGCAGGTTACCATCAGGACACAGCGGGAACGCAGTGGGATCAGAGGGGGTAAGTGGCTGCCCTCATTTTAACTGCCCCCCCCCCCACCCCGGCCTGACTTCCTCCAGGCTGGGGGTGTTAAAATCAGGCCCACTGAGTCATCAAAGGAGTCTCACAGAAATCTTTTGAAACTATTTGTATTAAAAGGTATAAGTATGCTTGCATTTTATGTCTTAATTTAGAGATACGAAGACAATACCTACACAAAACGAATTGCTAAAACAATCTTGCTCTCTGCAACGTGAGGCCCATTGATTTAAAACTCCCGTGCCTCATTTGCGTGGGCCCCATGACTTTCCCACCTGAACCCAGCGTGAATTGCTAGCTGGCCGGCAGGCAGGAGAATGACTGCTTACAGCGGGAGGTTCGTGCTTTTGAGGGCAATTGGGAGGTCATCGCAGTCAGGGGATGGGGAGGGAACCCCGGGGCAGGGAAGGTCCGGGGCAGGGAAGGTCCAAGATTTCCTTGCTCTTCCTGGCCCACAAAGAACCAAAAAACAATTTAAAAATACTTAATTTTCTTAGCCTCTTCTGGCCTGGGATCCGCTTGTCGCCCGGATTTACTGGCAGGTCTGGCACAAGGCGGGACGGCCATGATTTTGAGTTAAAGTTGGGTCAGGGTTCTAATTGCATCATAGGACATAGTGTTTTTTTTGGACACTAAGGGAATCAAGGGATATGGGGATAGGACAGGGAAATGGAGCTGAGGCAGATGATCAGCCATGATCTGACTGAATGGTGGAGCAGACTCGAGGGGCAGTATGGCCTACTCCTGCTCCTATTTCTTATGTTCTTATGACTCTGATTTTAACGTATTTATGAGGCTCAGCCGCCTCTGAAAAGTGAGCAGTTAAAATGGCGTCAGGCGGGGGTGGGGAATGCGGCAGTAAGTACTCGATTGCTATTTTAACCACGCGCCTGCCCCCTTCCCATTGGGCAGGCACTGTTAAAATGGGGGCTAATGTCTTGGGCCTTTAAATGCTTTTTGTTTTTTTGATTGATTAACGAACAACCTTTCTGGCGCTAATCACCAGCCTCTTATGTATGTGGTCTCCAAAGTAGAATAGATAAAACCTCCCTGCTTTATGCTTAATAGCATAATTGGGTTTCCGTGGCAACTAATGCCCTGGAGAAAACTTATCAGAAAAAGAAGAGGAGGCAGCTTGAGCCTGTTTTAAAATCCTGAATATGATTTCAGTTGGTAAATCAGGTCAGAGACTGTATCAGTTGGTGTGAGGACTGCAATATATCAGAAGTGACAGCTGATCTTTTATGGGGCTTTGGTGGTTGCAGGTAAAATAAAATATAATTCAAAATGTGCAACACCATCATCACTTTGCTAGAGTTGTATTGGAAAATGCCAGATTTTAAAGAGATCAACTTCACAAAAATTGCAAACATCTCTACATAAAAAAAACACTGTGCAGCCAGGTGTGAATGTTACTGTAGTTATATAAAGAACAAAGACTAAATTATACATCAAAACCTATTAAATTACAATGGCATATAATCAGATAAAGGGAAGTGACTTTACGCAACTGTAACTTTTAGTTCTTCTTACCTAAATGGCAAACCTAAAAATAAGACAGTGATTTATACAGGACTGCAACCAGGCTGAATGGGTTTTACACTGTCAGAGCAGTTTTGTTAGAATATCTAATATCTTGTTTATGCAGCAAAAATGTAATCTTACCTCAGCCATTTCAATGCACAGACGCTGTTGAGATTTTTTTTGGAGGGGGGGGAATCCATGAGATTCCCAGCATGACAACACTCGTAATTTCCTAATAATTTACTGGCCTGCACTTTGCTCAACTCCCCCGTGGAAACTCACCCCCTAAAACTGTAACAGTGCCAATTGACAGATTCCTCCTAAATTGTTTATTTATGACTGTTCCTGAAAGTAGAATCACTTTTTGCAAAGAACTAGGGGTAAAGTTAACATGAAACTTAAAATGCAGAAGCTGCGCCTTAGCAAAGTCGACCTCCACTTCACCTCCCACCAAATTCTCCAGACCTCCCAGACGTAACTAACCAATTGCTGACAGGACTTTCGTATTTGCCCTGCCCAGCAATATTAAACTGAGTTGAACCCCAGATTTCAGATGGGTCAACATTGGGGCTAATGTCCCATCCCACAGCACTTCTGGCAGCAGATCGCAGGACAAGAGATTTTGGTGCTTGGATTTCTAATAACAGAGTTAAGGAAAAACAGTTTAAAGTTTGATTCTCAATTATGAAGGAGGCTGCTATAAAACTAAATACTAAGGGGCTGAAAAATGATTTGAATTTTAAATAAACACTAATGAAGATCAGAATTAGGCAAATACGGCAAAGTATGATCCGTAACAGTCGTTTCTGGAGGCCACATGGGGTTACTGTACCTTCCCAACAGGTGCCAGCCAATCTTAGAGAACAGTCTTCTTCTCCGTTTCAATCTTAACTAGTCCAACGAATTACCTAGTCTTCTGTCTACATTTCCTTTGAGTGAAGATCTCAGCTGATCCCTTTCCAGCAGCAATACCTTCCAGTTTATACACCACATATTTCTTCTTTTGAAGATGAACTTCCAGACACACTATGGCCATAGCAATATTTGTACACACAATAACAAGGTGTGTTGACAGACAAAATGCGTCAATGTTAATTCCAAGATGCAATTGACGAAGATACAATATTACATATAAGTTCTATTAACATAGAATGCTAATGAGGAACAGTGACAGATAATTGATCAAAATCAAAATCCAATTCCAGGTTTGGAGTCCTCAAATGTTCACAAATCTCCAATCACTGGACACAGCAAATCCTAACAGGATGTGAAATCTTTTAAAATACAATGATGTGACACCTGAATGAATGAATATGTAACAATAAAAAGATGTCACCAGCTACCTGCAGCAGTAAAGCACATATCTGTCGGTTGACATTCAGCACACACAATGTGCATGACACATAGCCTTTATGTTCCCTCAACAGAGAAAGCCTGACTACCATTTTGTATTTTATAATACAGTAGTTTACCTTACTGTAAACCATAATGGGGAATATTTTCAATTTTTGCCATCACAGAAAGGCGGGTTAGATAATTAATAATTATTGGGCCAAGATACGAGCTCATGTGATCATGGAGAGGTGAATTTAGCTTGAAAGTTGATCTAATTAAAGTACATCATGGTTTACTTTGTTGACCTTTACAAAGCAAAATTGAAATTCTCAAAGGTCGAAAACTTCTGAATAGCCATTGTTTAGACAGGAGATAAACAAAATAGATAGCTTGGATAATGACAGATGCAAAAACCCACTAAAACATTTAATCTGTTTACTGAGTTCAAACAAAATCCTTACAGGATCAAGCAAATCTCCAGTTTATTGCACATTACTATCTTTGCATGGTGACACAATCAAAAGGTATTTTCTGGATCACTGTGTACATAGAATACATGTCACTTCATTACTCTGCGTTTGGCCAACTGGGACTTATAAAAACTTCTATACAGACACAGAGGGGCCGGGTGTGGGGTGTCAATACTACAGTGGAACTTATAGAAAGAAAGAGGAACTTGAATTTATAAAGGACCTTATCACATTCTCCAAACATCCCAAAGTGCTTCAGATCTGTTGAATTACAGTTGAAATGTAGTCACTGTCATTACAGAAGGTAAATGCGACAGCCAAATTGTGTACAGCAAGATCCCGTGAATAGTCATGTGTTTTTGGTGGGGTTGGTTGAGGAAGTATTAGTCAGGACAGCAGGAGGACTCCCTGCTCTTCTTCAAATAGTATCATAGGATCTTTAATGTCCACATGAACAGGCTATCAGGGCCTCAGTTTAGCATCTCATTCAAAACTCAGCACTCCCAATATGCAGCACTGCACTGAAGTGTCATACTGGGTATGTGATCAATCCTGGGGTGGGATGTATTAGATAAATGGACCACATCTACTATACATAGACTTGATAACATTCTGTTGGCATTTATTTGGTTTAATATTAATATAGCTGGAACAACCTTAGATTTCCTGAGGAGTTAAATGTCATAACCAAGACTTGGTGGTAAAACATTAAAGGAGATGTATGATGTTAGTTATGAAGCTTCATTGTTCATGTGTGTGTGAATCAAAAAGCAAATACCATAGAATACTGAGGGCTAGTTTTAATTTAGAATAGTGTAGTCACTCATGTGAGAAAAGGTAGCAGTCAGTTATCAAGAGCACATAATGCTTCAGGAATGTTAGCAGTCAGTGGGACGTAGAATGGAATAGGCAATTAGTTTGTGGTCAGTGAGAGAATGAAAGGATGTGAAGGAAAGTGCTCCGGTCTAGTATGACTATGAGCAGCTGCTCTTTAAGTTACTACTGGAGAAAGAAATATGACACGATTTTAAACAGCACACATCAAGTTATGGAGGTTTTGGTAACTAACTAATGCTGCAATATATTACAGGTACCATTTTGACACCAGTATCTGTTTTTAGAGCAATGCAAACCAGCTGCACTGAGTTACACTGCTCTCTGGTCAGAGAAAAGCAGTGCTCTGTGTGCACACCTGACTCCTAGATCTAACAGAGGTGTTAACCCATTAAGATAGCAGACAAAGTAGTTTCAGCTTCACACTGGTCATGATATAACTACAAGCATTGTGAAATCAACTTTAAAATATTTGTAGATGGCCCACTGAAGTACCTTTAAGTTTCTAATGCCAGAAAAGAACACTTGTTCCATCTAATGCCTCTGCTAAAATAGCAGCCAAAGTAATTTTGTGTGAGTGTGTTAAAGCATTCAGATGCTAATAGGTCACAATATTATTTCTCAGCTATAGATTCTCAGTGCCATGGTCTTGGGAAATTGTCCCTTGCATGTGCTTTTAGTGAAGCTACAATAAAATAAAATCAATTTGAAGACTTGGGTTAATGTGGAGATTATGTTTTTCATGGCACACTTGTAACTATAATTTTATTTTGTGAATTTTCATGCTCAGCATAAGATCTAAGCTGTTCATTTTACAAGTATTTTGGCTCAAACTGTGGTAGAAGAGAAATAAAGAACTTCCCAGTTTCACACATCAGGTGAATGGAGATAATTCAATAAAAAGGTTTGCGCAAATGATTTTACCCTTCAGTCTAAATCCTCTGTTCAATTCCCTTGTATGTCGGGGCATTCTTTATTGCTGATTTGTACCTGACTGTGTTAAATTTAGATCAAGAGAAGAAGTGATATGATTTGAGTTCAATTTTGAAGAAAGCTATGAGGGAATACTGTATTTGCACAGGTTAATCTATTACATTTGAGGTTCATAATTCCTGTCAATTTTACTACAGCAGAGACAATGGAACTAGCTAATTTCTAAGTACCACCATCTGGCATTGATACAGCTAAATGCCTCCCTTTGGCCCAAGTGCCTCCAGTATAATATGGTTCATGAATCACATGAGTATCTTTGTGTAAATCAATTATTCCATTTTAACAGGGAGATCTAGATTTCTTGGTAGGCCAGGTTTTGTATTATAGCCCCCTCTCCTGCGTTTAATCAGTATTAACACAAGTGCGCTCAATGAAGAGAAACTCCCTTCACAAAAGCATTCTGTATTGACTTTTCATCTTACTAACACTTTATTTAATACTCAAATATTGCACAAATATACAGGAGCAGGTGGGCATTCTATACAATGTGTTCTTTTTCTTGGGATACATATTTATATAATGTCCTGCATTTAGTTTAAAAATTATATTCACAGGATTTGGAAATCACACAGTATCTAAATTGTAGGTTTATTACAGGTATTAGGTCAACCTGTATCCTGCTTGTACACTTGCTCTTCCTTCTAAACCTCCCCATTAGGTTCTGCTATTTTTATATCTATTTACTCATCAATGCTTCTGGCTCTCTGTCAAGTGGAATGATCGCCCAGTATGAGGTAGTTCCTGTTCTGTGCTTTCTCTGGAACTGAACTACATCAGGCAGTTCCACAACATCTTGCCAGCACTGCCCTCCCTCTACTCCACATCACCAGCACCACTATTCATATTAAATCTAACTCTGTGGCAACAGATGGGGCCCATGGATAACTCCTGTTGGACAAGAGTCTGCACCTCAGGTTACTCTCCATGCAGACCTTGTATGTTCAGTCAGGTTGAATCCATTTTTTAAAATTTCAAGCAATGAGTACAAACCTACAGAGACAATCAACAATGATACTCAAAGGGAATCAAGGGATATGGGGATCGGGCAGGAAAGTGGAGTTGAGGTCGAAGATCAGCCATGATCTTATTGAATGGGGGGAGCAGCTCGAGGGGCCGTATGGCCTACTCCCGTTCTTATTTCTTATGTTCTTATGTCACCATTGCATCCAATAAACTGCTGCACCCAGGGCAGATTGTAAGTTTGGCAGAGATTCATAACGCCAGACCTTCAAATGTGTGCATCGTGCGCAGGAAGTTTCCACCTCTTTCACTGTAATATTAAAATTAGTGGGGGATGATGTCATTTCATCCTGCATGTTGTTTTCCTAGTCTCGTGTATGCAGGATGCTCAGTGCAATGCCCATAAAGAAAGAAGAAAGACAGACTTGCATTTCTATAGCATCTTTCATGACCTCAGGACATCCCAAAGCACTTTACAGCCAGTGAAGTACTTTCAAAGTATAGTCAATGCTGTAATGTAGGAAATGCACCAACCAATTTGCGCACAAAAAGGTCTTTTTTTTTATTCGTTCATGGGAATGTGGGCGTCGCTGGCGAGGCCGGCATTTATTGCCCATCCCTAATTGCCCTTGAGAAGGTGGTGGTGAGCCACCTTCTTGAACCGCTGCAGTCCATGTGGTGAAGGTTCTCCCACAGTGCTGTTAGGAAGGGAGTTCCAGGATTTTGAACCAGCGACAATGAAGGAATGCCGATATATTTCCAAGTCGGGATGGTGTGTGACTTGGAGGGGAACGTGCAGGTGGTGTTGTTCCCATGTGCCTGCTGCTCTTGTCCTTCTAGATGGGAGAGGTCGCGGGTTTGGGAGGTGCTGTCGAAGAAGCCTTGGCGAGTTGCTGCAGTGCATCCTGTGGATGGTACACACTGCAGCCACTGTGCACCGGTGGTGAAGGGAGTGAATGTTTAGGGTGGTGGATGGGGTGCCAATCAAGCGGGCTGCTTTGTCCTGGATGGTGTCGAGCTTCTTGAGTGTTGTTGGAGCTGCACTCATCCAGCAAGTAGAGAGTATTCCATCACACTCCTGACTTGTGCCTTGTCGATGGTGGAAAGGCTTTAGGGAGTCAGGAGGTGAGTCACTCGCCACAGAATACCCAGCCTCTGACCTGCTCTTGTAGCCACAGTATTTATATGGCTGGTCCAGTTAAGTTTCTGGTCAATGGTGACCCCTAGGATGTTGATAGTGGGGGATACGACAATGGGAATGCTGTTGAATGTCAAGGGGAGGTGGTTAGACTCTCTCTTGTTGGAGATGGTCATTGCCTGGCACTTGTCTGGTGCAAATGTTACTTACCACTTATGAGCCCAAGCCTGGATGTTGTCCAGGTCTTGCTGCATGCAGGCTTGGACTGCTTCATTATTTGAGGGGTTGCGAATGGAACTGACCACTGTGCAATCATCAGCGAACATCCCCATTTCTGACCTTGTGATGGAGGGAAGGTCATTGATGAAGCAGCTGAAGATGGTTGGGCCTAGGACACTGCCCTGAGGAACTCCTGCAGCAATGTCCTGGGGCTGAGATGATTGGCCTCCAACAACTACTACCATCTTCCTTTATGCTAGGTATGACTCCAGCCACTGGAGAGTTTTCCCCCTGATTCCCATTGACTTCAATTTTACTAGGGCTCCTTGGTGCCACTCTCAGTCAAATGCTGCCTTGATGTCAAGGGCAGTCACTCTCACCTCACCTCTGGAATTCAGCTCTTTTGTCCATGTTTGGACCAAGGCTGTAATGAGGTCTGGAGCCGAGTGGTCCTGGCGGAACCCAAACTGAGCATCGATGAGCAGGTTATTGGTGAGTAAGTGTCTCTTGATAGCACTGTCGACGACACCTTCCATCACTTTGCTGATGATTGAGAGTAGGCTGATGGGGTGGTAATTGGCCAGATTGGATTTGTCCTGCTTTTTGTGGACAGGACATACCTGCGCAATTTTCCACATTGTCAGGTAGATGCCAATGTTGTAGCTGTACTGGAACAGTTTGGCTAGAGGCACGGCTAGTTCTGGAGCACAAGTCTTCAGCACTACAGCCAGGATGTGGTCGGGACCCATAGCCTTTGCTGGATCCAGTGCACTCAGCCGTTTCTTAATATCACTTTACAGCCAGTGAAGTACTTTCAAAGTATAGTCACTATTGTAATGTAGGAAATGTACCAACCAATTTGCACACAGCAAGGTCCCACAAACAGCAATGTAATAATGTTGGCCAGGACACCAGGGAGAACTCTCCTGTTCTTCTTTGAATCGTGCTATGGGATCTTTTACGTCCACCTGAGCAGGCAGACAGTGTTAATTGTATCCATGTGATTTATATCAATTAGTGTTAATTGTATTCAGGTGGTGCATATCAATTGGGGACCCTCATGTCCATTTATAAAAGAGAGCTGATCTGTGGTGTGGGTGTAAATGTGGAGCTCTGTGAATAAAGGCTTGGAAGCAACTGAAGACCAGGCTCTAGTATTCTATCCTTCACCACCTGGCTATCTGATTTCTATTGGACGGGGCCTCGGTTTAAAATTTCATCCAAAAGGTGGCACTTCCGACAGTGCAGCACTCCCCCAGTACTGCACTGGGGTATCAGCCTACAATTTCTGCTCACAAATTGTGGGGGGAAATCGTAGATCGTGGGGAGGTGGGGGTCACTGCAAGTTGGCTTGTTGGGCCTAGAGGAAGCACTCTTGATTCTCTGGACCCACAAGCAGTACTATGAAGACACTTACCTGCAGTTTTGGGCCTTCTCGCCTTCTCTTACATTATTTTCATTAAAATATACTTTATTCATAACATTTGCAGCAATACATACAATACAGTTGTCATATCACATTCCAAACGTACACAATACCGATTATATAATTTGCAGGTTACATCAAGTACAGTTCAATAAACACATTGGACATAATTACAGTTCATGACACTCCAGGGTGCCTCATTGCATTACACTCAATACAGATTATTGATTACAGATTCATAACAAGTACATTACATCAATTTGAATTTTACATTCTGCCCGAGGGGGTTTTTCCCTGATTGCAGCCCCTCGGTATACAATGGCAGGAAGGCTCTAAATGGTTGCCTTTCCCCACAGATCTTTTGCGGCGGCAGCACCCAACCTCAGTGCGTCCCTCAGCACGTAGTCCTGGACCTTGGAATGTGCCAGTCTGCAACACTCGGTCGAGGACAGCTCCTTACACTGGAAGACCAGCAAGTTTCGTGTAGACCAAAGGGCATCTTTCACCGAGTTGATGGTCTTCCAGCAGCAGTTGATGTCCGTCTCGGTGTGTGTCCCCGGGAACAGCCCATAGAGCACAGAATCCTGTGTTACGGAACTGCTCGGGACGAACCTGGACAGATACCACTGCATCTCTCTCCAGACCTTCTTTGCAAAGGCACATTCCAGAAGGAGATGGGTGACGGTCTCGTCTCCACCGCAGCCTCCTCGGGGACAGTGTGTGGTGACGCTGAGAGTCCGGGAGTGCATGAAGGATCTGATAGGAAGGGCCCTTCTCACCACCAGCCAAGCTAGGTCTTGGTGCTTATTTGAAAGTTCTGGCGATGAGGCGTTCTGGCAAATGCCATTGACAGTCTGCTCGGGGAACCAACTGACAGGATCCATCATCTCCTTTTCCCGCAGGGTCTCGAGGACGTTACATGCGGACCACTTACTGATCGCCTTGTGGTCGAAGGTTTTTTTTGCATAAATTTTTCGACGAGGGACAGGTGGGGCGGAACGGTCCAACTGGACGGAGCGTTCTGTGGCAGTGTGGCCAGGCCCATCCTTCTCAACACCGGGGACAGGTAGAACCTCAGCACGTAGTGACACTTTGTGTTTGCGTACCAAGGGTCCACGCAAAGCTTGATGCAGCCGCACAGGAAAGTGGCCCTCAGGATGTGGGCCACGTTCGGCACGCCTTTCCCCCCTTTCTCCGGAGATTTGTACATCGTGTCCCTGCGGACACGGTCCATTTTTGATCTCCAGATAAAGCGGAAGATGGCTCGGGTGACTGTCACGGCGCAGGAGCGAGGTATGGGCCAGACCTGTGCCAAGTACAGCAACACTGAGAGCGCCTCGCACCTGATGACCAGGTTTTTGCCCACGATCGAGAGGGATCGTCAATCCCACAGTCCCAGTTTCTGCTTCACCTTGGCAATATGCTCCTTCCGGTTCTTGGTGCATGCCCCAGCACCCCCCGAACCAGATCCCCAGCACCTTCAGGTAATCCGACCTGACGGTGAAGGGGACAAAGGATCAGTCGGTGCAGTTCCCAAAGAACATGGCCTCGCTCTTGGTACGATTTACCCTGCCTGGCCCCCGAGGCCAGTTCTAATTGGTCGCAGATGCTCATCAATCTGCAGACCGACAGCTGATCCGAGCAAAAGAAGGTGACGTCGTCCATTTACAGGGAGGCCTTGACCTGAGTGCCTCCGCTGCCTGGGATCGTCATCCCTCTTATGCCCGCATCCCTCCTGATGGACTCAGCAAAGGGTTTGATGTAGCACACGAGCAAGACGGAGCAGAAAGGACAGCCCTGCCTGACTCCATATTTGATTGGAAAGCTTTCTGATTCCCGCCCGTTGATTGAAACGGCGCTACTGATGTTTGTGTAGAGCAGTTGGATCCAATTGCAGACTCCCTCCCCAAACCCCAATTTGGGGAGCACGTCCATCATGTACGTGTGGGATATTCTGTCAAAGGCCTTCTTCTGGTCCAGGCTGATCAGGCAGGTGTTCACCCCCCTGTCCTGTACGTAGGCAATCGTATCTCTGAGTAGCGCCAGGCTATCAGAGATCTTCCTGCCGGGTACAGCGCAGGTCTGATCGGGGTGAATCACCACCTCCAGGGCTGACTTGACCCGATTGGCGATGACCTTGGACAGAATTTTGTAGTCCACGTTAAGTTGTGAGATGGGTCGACAATTTTTGATTTCTTCCCTCTCCCCCTTCCGCTTGTAGATGAGGGTGATGATGCCTTTCCGCATGGAGTCTGACATGCGCCTTCTCTAACTTGGCGTGAAGTAGAAGGCCCAGGAATCCCGGGTTAAATTGGAGGCCCCGCAGCCTCCTTGAAAGCTTTTAGTGACCGACCCGCCTCCTAAGAGCGGGTTGGTCGCCTCTGTTAAAACCAGAAATGGGCAGGTTGAAGGCAGGTTTTAGATTTTAAAAATTTTTACTGTTCCCCCCCCCTGCCCCCAACCCACCCATTTTCCAAGTTAAAGTTTAGGCCTTCATGACTGATTTGTGCACCATTTGCATTAATCAGATTTAGACAATCATTCCCTTCCTCAACCATTTCTTACCTAAGCAGCAGTGTTAGCTCTTCAATCCCCTTACCTTTCATTCAGCAATTGAAAACCAGGCACTAATGTAAACAATCTACAAGACACAGACAGCATTAATATTCACAGTGCAATTAATATTCAGAACAGCTGGCATGTATTGTATGATGAATAGTGGTAATTCCTAAGAGAACAGCAATAAATTTACTTAGCAAAATGTAGGCAATTTATCAGCCCCACTGGCGCATGTACAATCACACAAAAAGGTTATGGATTGTTATCCATAAACAACTGTTCCCTATTCTCCATTGGTCATGCCGATGGCCAGTGCTGAAAAAGACAGCAGTATATTTGGAGTAAAGTCAGAATGTTCCTTTACATAAATTTGATACAAGAGCAGTGAAGTCTTAGACAGCATTCCTATATAAATCACAATTGTAATCTATGATTCAGCAACACTCCACATTATGTCAGGATTTTGATTATTCTTTTTTTTAAACACAGAATAGTACAAACACAGGAACCTGTTTCAATTGTGTAACAATCTTTGTATACAGGTGACATCATAGACCATGATCAAACAGCCAAAGTTCTGAAGTTTGAGCGCTTTATAAATGTTATTTGAACGTGACTTTCTACTGCACTTTAAAAACACTCCTATCTACGTCTTTATGTTATATGAAGTGTAGACACTGGATTTTAAAAGGAAATTGTTTTTTTCCCCATGTGGTTAGTGGGGAATCTGGCTGAAGAGGTAAAGAGAATCAGTGACAGTGTTGGGGTAGATTAATTGTTGGTATCCTGATAGGTGGCCCTTGCATGTGTACATTTGTTTTTATTGATTTACTTGGCGTCTTGCATAAACTCAACATCTAAAATAACCTGATATATTGCAAGGTCCTGCATCATTGCCCAATGTCCTGTGATATCTCACATTATGTGACATTAATCTACAATCGGAAAAAAAAATCCATTTTAAACAAAAGAATTGCTTATATTATAAAGCATTGGAAGCAGTAATCCAACTAGTGTTCAGCCAGTGATGAACAACCCACATAAGTTACGCATTAAGCTCAACCCAGTTGGGCTTTGCTCTCACCGTTGAGAACATTAGAACCTCATTGAACTAGTTATAATTCACTGTCAGCCATCGAGTACCTAGTTTCCTGTACTCAGCACATGCAGGTTTTGAAAAAGTTTTTTTCCCCACACACAGTCAGTCCTTCGCCATTTCCTTCTCAGTGAAACCTGTTCAATGTTTTGGGTAGTGTATAGTTTCTGTCACATTACAATTGATGAAGCAGAAATATTTACTGGATGTATTGTGCGACCTGTTGAAACAGGACTAAATATATGCATTGTCATGAACGCCCCCAGTATTCCATGCGGCCTAGCTGAACTGACTGCATCTCAATAAACTGCTTTTGTTTTATCCATCTAGATGCAGCATACCAGCTGAACTTGGTAACAAACAGGCAGCCTAGGAGGAAGGCTGTAAGACTTCTACATCATCAGGAACTTTCACAGAACCAGCATCAGTGTGAAGTGGCCACAGTGGCAGATGAAGCTGTCCCTCAATCTTATGATGCTAGTTATTTTAGAGCCTTCCCGCCATTGTATACCGTAGGGGCTGCAATCAGGGAAAAAAAACCCCGGGCAGAACGTAAAAATTCAAATTGCTATAATGTACCTGTAATGCACCTGTAATGAATCTGAAATCAATAATCTGTATTGAGTGTAATGCAATGAGGTACCCTAGAGTGTCATGAACTGTAATTATGTGCAATGTGTTCATTGAACTGTACTTGATTTAACCTGCAAATTGTATAATCTGTATTGTGTACAATTGGAATGTGATATGACAAATGTATTGTATGTTTTTGCTACAAATTTTATGAATAAAGTATATTTTTTGGAAAAAAGTGATAACATCTGGAGTTTTGTACCAGTGCAGCTGGCAAATTTGCTACGGAGCTGATCTGCTCACATAACTGTACCCAACTATTTGCATATTGCGATGTCTTTGTTTCGTTCTGGTCAGGCAGATTGCACAACATTAAGGACACAGGGCACTGGAAACGTTAAAGAAAGAACAAATTTCCATTTATATTAGGGCAATTATTTCTTGGTGACCGTGGTTCAACTAGCTAAGGGAACTCCTGACCTCTGTAGCTATGTGCCACTTCATGGGTTTTGAATTGCTCTTTAGATGACATCCTTTGAGGTATCTCTGTGGAAAAATCACAGGATGGAAATGATATCCTCTACGTACTTGCTCAGACTTTGAATCCGCAAAGCTGACAGATTTCATTACCATCTCTTTTTCTTAAGACTTAGGGCTCCTTTTGCTCCTCAGACAAAACAATGAATTCTTCATTCAAAGATTCAACCATTGTTTGGAATGTAGATAAATCATGTGTAGCTTTGAAGAATGGAAATATGAATCATGATTTTCTAATGCAGCTCTGCAAGCCGAGTGATTGAATGATCTTCCTGGCAGTCGTCTTGTCATCATTCTAGCACTCTGACATCCTGCCTAGTTCTTGTATTGTAATAGATTGTACTCAATCATTCTGCAGAGGCTTTGTATGCCTTTTTATGGCTGTAGAGTTTAATGAATTTGTGGTGGTCTCAAAGATGGAGGGCTTGGTGAAAACAGGGGTGATGGGTAGTTGGGCGAGAACAGAGACAGTGGCACTTCTAGTTTAGGGAGGCTGGCAAGCAGAGCATTGGAGAAATTTAGTCATGAGGTGATATAAGCATGGACTAAGGTTCAGTAATGGGGGGGGGGGGTGGGGAAGAGGGGTAGTGGCAAGGTGGGCAATGTTGCAGAAATGAAAGAACACAGTTTTAGTGTTGGATCATAACTGCAGGAGGAAGCTGAACTCAAACTTAAACAGTGCACCAAGATCCACATCTTAGTTTGAGGTGGCATCTGGGGAGATAACTGGAGTCTGTATTGTGATGCAAACTTCAAATTCAATCTCCTTTAGTACCTCCTCTCCAATCCACAGCTAAATATTTTTTTAAAAACTGGATTATCTTTAAAAAAGTCTTGCAAAACAGAATACCCACCGAGCCAATTTGATATTATGACAATCATAAAATCTGCCTTGAATTTTTTCAAAAACAGTCCCTCTATATGATCTGGAATATCAAGCTCCAGGCCTCTTCAATCTTGAATACCATCATTTAATTTCCAAGTTGATTCATTCTCTTTTATATTTAATATTTATTTTAATTTGTAGCATTTAGTAAAATAGAAAATCCCATCTCTTAGGACATATCAAGCCTGAACTTCAGAGACTACTGGGGGTTGTTCTATAGGCTGATACATCACTGGTTATTATTTTGAAACAGCTTTAAAAATATAATTTACTTAATTAAAAAAATAATCTTCAAACCCACAAGAAAAGTAACAGAGTGATTGCAATTTATAAACCAAAACCAAAAGATGTTTGGGTTCTAGCCAGGCAAATCACTGTTCTCATTGCTTAACTCCTGACTGACTGGAACTTTAATTATCCAGCTTAGGAGAGAGCTCTGTACATGCCTATACTGTGTAAACGTGTGCACAGGGCTCTCTCTAAACAGTTAGAAGTTTAGAGAGGGTGAGGGGAGAATCTCTGCACGTTAAATATTTAACTTAGAGTCAGATAGGTTTACACATTGTCTGACTGAGTACTTTTCCACTAGGTTTGACACTGCATTGGATTTAAACTGCAAGGGGGTAATTTTCACCTTCATCACTTGGGTGGCAAACTGGTGGAGCCAATGGCCCGTCTGTTATAGAACCCGCCCGATTGTGGAAATGAAAATCGAGCAAGTTCTATAACAAGCGGACGATCCGCTCCCCCATTTTACCTCCCAAGCAGTGAAGGTACAAATTACCCCCAAGTGGTAAGAGCAGGTCAGAGGCTGGGTATTCTGCGGCGAGTGACTCACCTCCTGACTCCCCAAAGCCTTTCCACCATCGACAAGGCACAAGTCAGGAGTGTGATGGAATACTCTCCACTTGCCTGGATGAGTGCAGCTCCAACAACACTCAAGAAGCTCGACACCATCCAAGATAAAGCAGCCCGCTTGATTGGCACCCCATCCACCACCCTAAACATTCACTCCCTTCACCACCGGCGCACTGTGGCTGCAGTGTGCACCATCCACAGGATGCACTGCAGCAACTCGCCAAGGCTTCTTCGACAGCACCTCCCAAACCCGCGACCTCTACCACCTAGAAGGACAAGAGCAGCAGGTACATGGGAACAACACCACCTGCACGTTCCCCTCCAAGTCACACACCATCCCGACTTGGAAATATATCGCCGTTCCTTCATTGTCGCTGGGTCAAAATCCTGGAACTCCCTTCCTAACAGCACTGTGGGAGAACCGTCACCACACGGACTGCAGCGGTTCAAGAAGGCGGCTCACCACCACCTTCTCAAGGGCAATTAGGGATGGGCAATAAATGCTGGCCTCACCAGCGACGCCCACATCCCGTGAACGAATAAAAAAAAAAAAATGGTTTGAGGCTGTCTTCTCTGTGGTTTACACCATCAGTTTATCATTGGTACAAAGCTAAAATTGCTTTTCACCACACTAAACTTCCAATGCAAATGCATTCTTATTAATTACAAATCTTTGTTCTTTTTAAAAGTACAGTTAAGCTCCCACTTTGGGCAAAAATGACATTTACATGTTATGATACATCCACATTGCTGGCATATCCAGTTTGTGGTAAGTAATTGACAACACTGATCATGTAACATCCTCCTGCGTAAAACAGATCAACTTCAACCACTCTTCCTTTTTAAACACAATTTTTCCAAACGTCATCTTTCATCAAATTTCCTGGACACCTCATACCTGAGCACATTTACTGAAGAACAAAGAAGCACCTGTAGTTGGAGGTGTCAAGCGTTTCCTATGACATTTATTAAATGACACTTAATGACATTCGATTACGGGGGAAAAGAGCAGCTGCGGTAGCAGACTGGGTAATCTCAGACTCTGCATTCCAAACAGTCACGAGCTGTCCAGGAGCCTTACTGCTGCAAAATGGAGTAAGTGACAATACTGGAGGCACCTTTTGATTTGAAATTCAACAAAAGGGCAATTAGCAAAACATTTGCCTTCTTCGCTCAGCCTTCTAAATCTGCCTTCCATCTGTCAAACTGCAGGTTTGCGCCAAGCACCTGACAACACTAATCTGTTCTGAAGAACCTTTGATGATTTGAACCCTCCTCCTGCTGTCACCACAGTGCTGGCTACAGATCTGTAGCTAATGTCCACCTATCACTGTCACCCACAAGGCACAAACAACCAGATTCTAAAATTGGAAGTGGATAGAGGGAGAAAATGGCATTTGAAAGTGCCTTTAAACTTGTATGTTCTCAAGATTAACTTGGTAATGAGATTGTCACACTGACTTGTTTGATTTTACGGTGCACTGGCAGATGAGATGAAAGATTAAACTTGCCAAATAACTTTACTATTTCCCCACAGACAATGAATGTTTTTGTTCTTGAAATATTTTATCTTATTTCTGGATTATACAGGAGTATATAGTCGACTACAGTAAAAGCAGTTTAAAGAAATTACAAGTAAGCCCTGTGATGGTTCTGTTGGTAATTGCAGTACCTAGTGCGGAACTGAGCCATATAAATGAAGGTCCCAGGTTGAGTCGCCCATCTGCCTTACGTTAGCCAGAACAGTGATAAGCATGCTACAATAAAAACAGAAAATGCTGGAAAAGCTCAGCAAGTGAGGCAGCATCTGTGGAGAAAGAAACAGTTAACATTTCAGGTCAAAGACCTTTCGTCAGAACTGACGTGAAACGTTAACTCTGTTTCTTTCTCCACAGATGCTGCCTGACTTGCTGAGCTTCTCCAGCATTTTCTGTTTTTATTTCAGATTTTCAGCATCCGCAGTATTTTGCTTTTGAAATGGTTTGCTTCTTTATGCATTACAGTTGTATTTCATTGCACTTCCCTGACATGAGAGTGAAATGATGCCATTTCATCACTGAATTGTCAGTTATATTTTCACCACTGTCTCATCAGATCTCAGACTAAGCCTTTAAGGGAATTAATGTCTTTGCCTCCACTGGCTGGACATGGAGCTAGATTAAATTTCATAATATTTCTGAAAGATTCTTCTAGATTTAGTAGCTATGTTCAAGCTCCCCTGTAACTTGTTCTCATGGTTTACTGTATGTACAGGCATGTTTAATTTACTTTTTTTTTTAAATGCTACTGGTTCGGGACTGTTTGACCTTCATTCTCTGTCTCCCTTTTTAACATTTCTGTCTGTGTATTGGATGGATACTGATGTAAGACCCGATTGCAGGTAAAATGCAAATGTCTAAAACTGACTATCCACGTTAAGTATGCTGGAAGAGGAGCTTTGATCTAATGGAAAATTTATAGAACCACATAATGTGTGTCTACAATGCTATTGTTACACTACAGATCCAGCTATTTATACTTAAGAATGCAGCTGAGGGTATCTGCAGTTCACTAACATAAGAGCTTTATACTTATAAATGAAAGGCATCATGATGTAGGGTACAGTAGAATCCACTTGTAGTGATCATGAAGATATAAGGTTCAAATCCTGGTTATCAAAACCTTTGTTAATCGGTTGTAGTGATTAACACAAGTCGATTACTCTGCCAAGCACTTTAAACATTAATTAACTGCCTTCTGATGTCATCCACTTCTCTTATTTAGGGAAATTAATTTAAGAGTAGTGATTTACTCCCATTCATTCAGTTTGAAACTGGCACTCTATACATATATAGTTGATAAACAGTCACATAACCACTAAATTGTTTACTATCCTTAACCTATTAACCAATGCATGTCCTCTAAGAATATAACTAGAGGCACTGCACTTTGAGATGTTGTAACCTGAAAATGTGCTATATAAATGTGAGCATTATTTATTATAATGGCACAACGACTCATTTAAACTGAGGTCCTTATATAAAAAAAACATTCCCTTTCTAACTCAAAATAAATTAATGTAAATTTCTTTAAAACTAAAAAGACTTTATAAAATATTTTGATGAGTTTCTGGTCATAGAGTTTAAGCAATTCAAAATGGAACATTTTCTATGAAGTTTTAGCATCAAGTGCTCCTAGGTTAGGAATGGTACGGTTATTGCAGGGTTAACTTCATTTAACTCTGCCCCAACAATGAAACCTCAGAGCAGCATTCCACACTCACCAATTTGCCATTTCCATTAGCTATGTGAGTCATTATTGTGGTCATAGTGCGACTGCCAATTTCATTACATACCTGACATGAAGAATCATATTGGGCTTGTTACCATCAACCTTTAGTAAACTGTACAAATTGCAGGCAAGCAACATCATCAGTAAAACCAAGGTCCAATTGTGTGACACCCTTGTTGTGTTAGTGCTACATTATGATAGTGGGATTGTTGGACACTGAAGAAAAATGCAAGCTAAAAATAAGGCATTTCGGCATTTATGGTTAGAAATGCATCCATGTTTACATTAATCATAGGGGCACATACTATAACTTTGCTTATAAGATAAATGTGCCCCTATGATTAATGTAAACATGGAGTAATTTCTAACCATTGCAATGTTAAGGAAACATGTTTCCATGAGGATGGTGACTAACTCTGAAAGCTAGTCCTCTTTTTGCTTATGTTGAAATAAAAAAGTGGAAACATAAATACTGCAGGGACAACGTATTAGATGATGTGCACAGAAGAGCAACATTCAACTTGGAATAAATGGGATATCAACCAGAGGCCTCATGACTGAGAAACAGAAATGTGCTGAATAATGAACCGTTGTGTGATGGATTCAAACCCATTGGACAACTAGGTTGAGACTGACCAAACTCATTTCACCTTGGATCCTTACAGCCAGACATCAGAAGGAGAAAATGACATATTATGAATACTTCTAGGATATGATTTATATTCTACGCGTGGCTAGCTTGACAGTTCAGAGTTATTCGCAGCACCACAAATGAGACACAAACCATCAGCTGTGGGTCTTTCAGGGCTGATCTGTTAAAATCAAATAGGTAAAATTAATTAGGTAAGCAAATGAAAAAAAACTATGTTTAATGGCACACTATATTACGTTGTGCTTTTGTTTCAGTTGGTGCCATTGCGAATCCTGATTAAGCCATTGCTGCGTGATGTGGATTGAGCATATTTATGGTTTGAACATTTGCTGTGAATGAATTTTTTTTTAAAAAAGTTCCAGAAATTTGATGTCAATTATCATGGGTTAAATATGAAAAAAAAACACTATGCTGTTTCCTCAGAATTTCTGCTGCTGTTACACCAGGATATAGGGAGAACCACTGTGGAAGTTCTACCCCGTTATGTTCTACTCGCTTGCATTATGCCCCTTTGTGTAGTTCTGTTGAAATGCCTACTTTACCATACTTTTAGGAGATCCCTTTTTGGTTCTTCTGAATCAATTGAAGATTTAAGACCTAATTAGTCACATTCATCCAAGCATTTGCAGGTAATGAACCATTGGGTTGACATTTATCTAACATAATCAAACAAAGGTAAAACATTATGGCTGACCTTTATCTCTATGCACAATAGTTATTAAAAGGTGTTAATGGAAACCTTAAATTCATGTCTAGCAATAAGCTCTATTTTTGAATACTTAATATTCACATTAAAGAACAGAAGTGCCTTTTTTCCCCCCGATGCCTCAGCAAATTTACACAGTGAGCAGCTGAGCTATACAGTACGGAAGATCCAAGTTTGGTCAGCAGCCTATAAAGGATTAGCTGATCTTAAACGGCAGGGGTATGAACACTACAGTGGGCTTCAGCCTCCAGTTACTTGGATAAAATAGAAATGCTGTTATGGTTTTGTTGCTGTATGAAGTGAGACAGAGTTTATTAAATAGCTGCATTCTTAAAGCAGAGAATCATTGTTTTAGTGGGGATAAAGAATTAAACCTATCTTGAGCAAATTAAGAAACGATTACCTAATATTGAAGTATTATATGAAACTATAAAATTGCGCTATTAGAGCCATAGTCGTCATAGCAACACCACCCACTGTTCTGAGTCATCCTCTATTCCTGTTCACTATAATGGTATCCAGTTTTCTAATGACATCTTGGCAACCGTGCATGAAGATTAATCTCCTTGTTTTGTGTTTTACTTAGAAACGGAACATGCAAGCACAACAGAGTTAGCAAAGAGCCAGGGAAGCATTCTTGCCTCTCCACTGTTGCAGATTGTGTAGACCACTCCATAATCCTGGCAGGTATATAGCTCCTCCCTCCTCCCCCACGCCCCCCCACCATACCATATGATGCCTTAGAATGTTCTTCAATGCCTCTATCAGATTTATTTTTCCCCGAGAACATTTTTCTCCCCCTCGAATTTAGTGGGTTCGGTGTTAGATCCTTATTGGTTTATTTATAATTTTTTTTAAATGCTTGCAATTGCCTACCATTCTTTCTATTATCACTTGACATTGAACTCCCAACAAAAAAGTGGAACTATATTTTGTGTGCTAACTTTGCAATGGATTTGGATACCATGCTGCATGGAAAATCTGTACCAAGTATTGTTTACCACATTGGAACTTTAAGAGGTGGAGGGGTTAGTATTTTATCTGTAGCTCTAATAAAAATACCGTACCAATTTACATTATTGTAATGATCCAGCACTGTGCTTGGTGCTTTCAAAATCACTGACGAAGAGAGAAATTAAGCATCATCTGAAAAGTAAAAATGGTACAGATAGAGACTATACAACTGTCTGCGCAACATGGAGGTTCCTCAGCTGCAGGGGCCATGGAAATGTCACAGCAAGGAAGGCTGGTCTAGGATGTATATGTGGAAGCCTTATTCCAGGGAGAACCGGGCAAAGATAGGGTTACAACATTGATCCAAGCTCCCTATGAGCATGGTTCCCCGCTGGAAGCATAGGATCACAGAATTAGCCCAAGTGTTCCAGTCCTTCTTAACTAGATTTTGGGATATTTTGCAAAGAAAGAGCTGTAACTTGATAGTTTAAATTTTAACCCCACTTTTAAGACTAGGATTTTGTGCCTTGTGTCCTACAGTATGAAGGATTAATCTACAGCATCTAATATTACCATATTCTGTACTGGGTTGCCCTCTGGAGGTTCAATAATGTAAAGCACCATATTCTTCCTTCAAATAAATTACAAACTCACGTAGGTGGTGTTGAACATACTCTAATAGAAAACATTTTAAGTATGCAATATTTCATGTCTGTCACATTTTGGATGTCAGGCAGACTTTAGAGGTCACAAACTTGTTTGTCACACTTTAAAAAAGTAAAAAGAACGGCGGTCATTTGCAACGCGGAAGAAAAATCTGGAGGAACATGCTGAAGTCACAATGTCTACAAGCTCCTCAATGACCTCTCCACGAACAAAGCCAGGGTTCCACCTCCAATTAACTTCAGAATGAACTAACCCAGTGTTTACTTACCAATTAGAATTTGTAGCCTACAAGAGACACACATTTTAGCAGTAGCAGAATACATTGTGTTTTACATGGTAAAATATTCCTATCCTTATAAAATAGATTAACCTCCAACTTACTGTGAGCAATGCCATGGGAGATTCACTAGTTTTTAAAAATGGTAATTCACACAAGATCTCAGAAAAAGCAATATTTGTGTTGACCTGTCCAATTATACAATCAAACCAAAATCCACAGTTGCTATTATGTTGTCTAAAGAATTCTAACAGAAGTGGAAAATGTACATTTATGTGGATACGTTGATATTCTCTCGACAAAGTGAATGGAACCTGAAGGATTTTTTTTCAGTATATGATGCTACTCAGTGATAAACTGTATGTAAATATAATCTATTAAAGGTCTCAGAGGTTTGACAAATTACCTGAACAACAGTGTTCTTAGAGATGTCAAAATGTTTGCTATTTGAGCAAATTCAGCCATTCTGCAAAAGCCCACTGCAGAGTAACTAAGCAGCTGATGAAGGTAGCAGTTCTGCGGCCAATGCTGGCAAATTGAAGAAAATACATGTGCAAGAAGGCTCTGCATGGGGAAAGACCAGATACGAGAACAAATGGAGCCCCTCTCCTGAGCTGATATTCAGACAGAACATGGAATTTACACTGCTGCTTGTGGCAATTGTTTCAAAAAAGATGCCATGGAGAGATGCATTACTTCTAGCAAAGAAGGAAATAAATATATATAAATCCCGCCCCATCCCCGGGCAAAAAACATATTTTTCATTCAACTTGTCCTCGGGAGAAGTGCTGAGCTATCCGCCTTTCCTTCTAAGAACAATCCCTACCTAGGACTTGTGGTTCTGAACAAGAGTCAGTCAACATCACAAATGGCAGCTCTTGGACTTTATTATTAACTGCTTATCTGGGATTTTCTACCACTAATTATAAGAAATTCTATCAATCTGTTATGTTAGCCATTTAGTAACTTTGAGGCTAAACTGTAACATTGCAGTATAGTCCTTTTAATTCAAAGGTTTTTTTTGCACTAAAAATACATTACTGGAGAATTTGAATTTGGTGACTGATTTCAAAGGACTAGCCTGTATTAAGGTCAATGATGGAAACCTGCACATTCTGACATCAAACAGGAGCTGTTTTTAATCCAGGAGCAGATAGCAGTTAATAAATACACCACTTTTCTAAAAGAGGAAATAAGTTAGTTTTGCTAACACTCCTCTCAACCATATCCTTTAATTAAAATAGCACCTATTGAGTGACAATGTACTGTAATACAAAAACTGACTAATGATTACTGACAACAGGGAAAGATGGACATGCTAATAGTTAGCTCCATTTCTATAAGTAAAATGAGGTTGCTTTGTGTACTTTTGCTTTAATGATGGCCTTAGTTCTGTCTCAATTACAGTATAATACAGCCTGGATCAGTGTGTGTAGAGAAACTTGAGTTGACAGATAAAAAGCTCCTTCCCAATGCAATGAAATCTATTAGATTGTTTTCATATCTAGTGCATATCTGTTCCTTGTTAGACAATCAGACACATCTATTCTGATATTGAAACCTTTTTGTAGCAAAACTCAAAATAAGGCTTTTTGAGGTTTGAGATATGTTCTTAGTCCCCAAAACAATGCACCCATGGCCTAATGGATAAGGATACTCCCCAATGTTACATCGAGTCTACAGCACAGAAACAGGCCATTCAGCCCAACTGGTCTATGCCAGCGTTTATGCTCCACTCAAGCCACCTCCCTCCCTACTTCAATGTAGTACTAACCCATAAAGATCAACAACAAATTGCATTTCCATAGCGCGTTTAATGTGGAAAAATGTCCAAAGCGCTTCACACAGACAATCAAAAAATGGATGCCGAGCCAAAGGAGATATTAGGATGGTGACAAAAAATGTCAAAAAGGTGGGTTTTAACAACTTGCATTTATATAGCACCTATTACATAGTAAAACATCCCAAGGTGCTTCACAGGACCGTAATCAGACAAAAATTGACACCGAGCAAAAGGAGATATTAGGAAAGGTGATTAAAAGCTTGGTCAAAGAGGTGGGTTTTAAGGAGGATTTTAAAGGAGGAGAGAGAGGTGGAAAGGCAGAGAGGTTTAGGGAGGGTCTTAAAAAGGAGAGGTGCTTTCATCTTTGGTTGTACTATTCACTTTCCCCCCATCTCAATTTATAAACTCAATTATGACAAAAGTTTAAACACTAGCATTCATGGCCTTGCCAACATTGCCCTCACCCCAAGAACAAACTTTTAAAAACTACGAACACTGGAGACAGGTGCATTCAGTGTGTCAGCCCTGGTTCAATGGGAGCACTCTCACCTCAAAATCAGAAGTATGTGGGTTCAAGTCCCACTCCAGAGACCCGAGCACAAAATCTAAGCTGACACTTCAGTGCAGTACTGAGGGAGTGCTACAGTATCATGAGACATTAAACCAAGGCCACATCTCAGGTGGATGTAAAACATCCCATGGCACTATTTTGAAGAAAAGCAGGGAAGTTCTCCCAGTGTCCTGTCCTATATTTATCCCTCAACTAACATCACAAATCGATTTTCTGATCATTATCTCATTGCTGTTTTTGGGATCCTGCTGTGTACAAATTGGCTGCCCGTTATCTACATTTCCACAGTGACTACACTTCAAAAGTACTTCATTGGCTGTAAAGCATTTTGCAACATCCCAAGGTCATGAATGGCACTATTATAAATGAAAGTTCTTTCTTTCTTTACACAGCCCAGGAGGTAATAGAGTTCAACACACACAAAATACAGCCAGCACCCATTAGCAGTCGTGCTCCAGCACTTTGCAGTGCTTATCTTTGCAAAGCCAATTCAGCAAATACCCTTCAAGGATGGGACAATAGCGAGAGTAATGCCGTCTACTGGCAAAGTTATTCAATGTACATTGTACATTGTACTGTCAGAAAGGAACTGTAGATCCCATTCAGGATTTCAAAAACAGTGAATTTTCCACAATTGAGACAGTGAAAAACAAATCACATATTCTACTAGTGAAATGACACCTATAGCTTCAGTACAAATATGAGTAAAATTGTCAGGATTAAATATTGCAATGTTCATGGGAACACCACCTGCACGTTCCCCACCAAGTCTCACACCATCCCGACTTGGAAATATATTACTGTTCCTTCATCGTCGCTGGGTCAAAATCCTGGAACTCCCTACCTAGCAGCACTGTGGGAAAACCTTCACCACACAGACTGCAGCGGTTCAAGAAGGGGGCTCACCACCACCTTCTCAAGGGCAATTAGGGATGGGCAATAAATGCTGGCCTCGCCAGCGACGCCCACATCCCATGAACGAATAAAAAAAAGTCAGGTGGGTGTGGATAACATGATCCTGAAGGTGGCGATGTAGCACAGTAAGGACGGACACCTAAACAGGTATGGCCTTTTCTGCCTTCAGTAATCCAATAATATGCAGTGAATGCGTTTAGACGATAGAGCAGAGTTAAACACCGGTTGAAAACAATTGTGGGAGTCAAGAGGAACTGAAATTTAAGTCAGGAAGAAAATGGGGCAAAACTGATTGCTAAAAACACCTATTACCTATGCTGAGCTAGCTGATTTCAGCCAGGACAGTACCTACATTCCAGAATGAGCTACGGCATACCTGGGTGATGAAAAAGAAAATCGGCTAAGTTATCTGCTCTTTTCCCTCCCTCATCCTTTCTCTTTCTTCACATTGACACACACCCAGGAACTGCCTGCAAATATTGACACACTCTTAACATTCCCAGAGGCCCCTGTCCTAACTTCTAATACCCAAGGAAAAGTGCTATATTTGCAAAAAAACATGTTTTCATTAGTATACAGCACCACAAATAATGTACCAGTAAGTCAGCAATTACAGAAATCTGATAAGATGGATAGAAATCTGATGATTTTGGACACAGACCAAACCACAGCCATGGATGATGGAAAGCCTGTTTATGTTGATGGGGAGGAAGGTTAAAGAATAACTGCAGCCTGTTTGCATGCTATAACCCCATTAACTGATTTGTAGATCTGTCAGGGAAGTTTACATCACAGTAACTAAAAATAATCAGAACTTCAAGCTGATTAGGGTCCAAATTCAAAATAAAGTAGCTGTAAAGGAAGTTTTGCTATGTACAGTTGCCGTTGGACTGTGTAAAACTGAGATCCCCTCCCACACTCCCTGGGAACCCGTCTGAAAACCATAAATTCAGACAATGCACTTATACAAGACTAACACTTCCACAGCCCTGCCTCCTACCTCCCAGCTGAACAGCAAATTAAAAACAATGAACTGGATGAACATTTGAGTGAGCTCTTCAGATTGTTTCACTGATTCTATATTGTCTTTTGAGAGTGGTTTTAAAAATACTGCGATTAAAATCTAATGCACATTCCAACTTTAAAATTGATCATAGCTTAGATACTCTAAGATGCATTTTTTTGCTTTGGATGTTGAATCTGAAACCCTAATCAGTTTGAAATTCTGATTATTTTAGCAATTAGGATGTAAAGTTTACCGTAATAATTTATGTGGAGATCAATAATGGAGTTATGGCATGGGAATGAGCTGCAATTAATCAACACTAATTAATTTTACATCATTCATCACTGCAGTCTGGTCTGCATCCAAGTCAAATCTATCATGACTAGTTGACAGGTCTCAATGCAGTTAGTAAAGAACTGGTAGGAGATATGACAGAACATTTTACTCAAAGTATCTAAAAGATATACGGAATTCTTGTTTCAATTTTCTCTACAAATCCAAAAACAAAATATTTGGTGTCCATTACCAGTATTTGATCTTAATCTTAGCTGGTGGGATGGGGGGGTGGGAACAGAAGGGAAGGGTGAGAGCACTGAGTGGAGGGTACTTAACACAGAAGAACAGACTGATGTATCATTGCAGTTTGGGAGATGCCACAAGAATTAATGGTTATTCAAAGCCTTGATGAAAGAGGCCTGAAAAGAAGTTGTTTGTCCATACTCAGCATGGGGTGAGGGTGAAACGGATATGTGGCATGGTGAGACCTAAGGCACAGATAGAAAGCAATTTAATCTTTCCCAGACCTCATAAAATAGTAATGAAGTGACATCATTTCTATCTAGGGCTTTTCTTGGCATCTCATTTGCATTGAGATCATGATCGCATAATATCTCAAAATTTTAGCTGTGCCACATAACTCAGCCCATCAAAGTGCCTTCTTCCCTGGGGTTGTTAGACCAACACATGCTTAGGTTAAATCTTAGGCTTTTGAATTCATGACCAATTACCAACAGTATCGCATCATTTCCACCACACAAAGCTTATTTTAACCTACTCTTCAGTCACTTGTATTTACCTTTGGATCTCCACATACATTTGATTTCGAGCTTTTGGAATTTCTGCTCAACTTTTCAGATTGTTCCAGCACTCTGCAAAACACTAACTGCAATGTTAGCGTTGCCTTCACCATCATCTTCAGAACTCCATAACTTGCTGAGTTTCCTGGAGCCGACTGCTGCTTTCCAAGGAAGATATTTCCTGATCATGTATGTCTCTATACAATTGTATTTCAACTCCCAGAACTGTAAAACTATCCATATATCAACTTATCAGCAGTTTGTTTCTTCATAAAATACATTCAAAAAGACGTGCGAAAGGGTGAGGTTAAAGTAACCAAAACAAATTAGGCAATGCCACTTCAAAAGAGCTAAAGAAACAATGAGGCAAATGCTAAATTTTAGTGCTTCCAGTGAGGAAATTCTCGTGTCAGGGGGTGCATATTGGGAATTTGGGTTGGAAGGTCATCCCACGTGAAACGTGACCCACATGACCATTCATTTTTGCGAGATCACTGAGGGCGTGGGGGCCAAAAAAAATTATCTCCAGCCGACACCGGGGTATACTTTTGGTTCAGGTGCGATATCAGCGATGAGCCCATGGCGCCTGCTCAAAGCGATGGTCAGGGGGCCCAAACTTCTTTCAGGTTCAAGCCCCTAACATTTTATCAGCGAGCTGCAGGCATCAAAAAGGCACACTGCTGCAACCCAGTTTCCTGAGGTGGCAGCAGGGGGTGGAGGGGGGTAGAAGCGGATGCTAGGTAGGGTGCAGAGAGAGGCTGGCAACATGCTGGAAGATTTTTGTGGAACTAGGAGTGCTCTTCCTGGGCCCACAAAAGTGTTTTTAAAAAATCATATCTATTGGGAAGCCTCCAGCAATCCCTTTAAAGATCAGTTAGGCCTCACAATGCGTGAAGAAATGGGGCAAGGATGCATTGTGCATACTGCGCCCATTTCTCCTTTAGAGTTTCTACAGGTATTCAAAAAGGAAAAGAGTAAGTAAAGTGAGTGTTGGTCCTCTAGAGAGTGTCTGGGGAATTAATAATGGAGACTAAGGAAACGGAGGATGAATTGAACAGATATTTTGCGTCTGTCTTCACTGTAGAGGATACAAATAACATGCCAGAAATAAATTGTGAATCAAGAGGGGAAAGGGAGGGAGGAACTTAAAACATTTACAATCACCAGGGAAAGGATTCTGAAAAAATTATTAGAACTAAAAGCTGACAAGTCCCCAGGTCCTGACAGGCTTCACCCTAGGGTCTTAAAAGAAGTGGCTGCAGTGATAGTAGATGCATTGGTATTAATTTTCCAAAATTCCCTAGATGCTGGAAGGGTCCCATCAGATTGGAAAACAGCAAATGTAACTCCTCTATTCAAGAAAGGAGGGAGACAGAAAGCAGGAAACTACAGGCCAGTTAGCTTAACATCTGTCATAGGGAAAATGCTAGAATCTATTAAGGAGGTTATAGCAGGGCACTTAGAAAATCACAATGCAATCAGGCAGAGTCAACAAGGATTTGTGAAAAGGAAATAGTGTTTGACTAATTTATTAGAGTTCTTTGAGGAAGTAACAAGCAACGTGAATAAAGGGAATCCTATGGATGTGGTGTACTTGGATTTCCAGAAGGCTTTTGACAAGGTGCCACATCAATGGCTACTACACAAAATAAGAGCTCATGGTGTACGGGGTAACATGGATAAAGGATTGGTTAGCTAACAGGAAACAGAGAGCAGGCATAAATGGGTCATTTTCAGGTTGGCAAGATGTAACGAGTGGAGTGCCACAGAGATCAGTGCTTGGGCCTCAACTATTTACAATCTATATCAATGACTTGGATGAAGGGACCGATTGTATGGTTGCTAAATTTGCTGATGACACAAAGGTAGGTAGGAAAGTAAGTTGTGAAGAGGACATATGTCTGCAAAGGGATATAGATAGGTTAAATGAGTGGGCAAAAAATTAGCAGATGGAGTATAATGTGGGAAAATGTGAACTTGTTCACTTTGGCAGGAGGAATAGAAAAGCAGTATATTATTTAAATGGAGATTGCAGAACTCTGAGGTACATAAGGATCTGGGTGTCCTTGTACATGAATCACAAAAAGTTAGTATGCAGGTACAGCAAGTGATTAGGAAGGCAAATGGAATGTTGTCATTTATTGCAAGGGGAATGGAATATAAATGTAGAGATGTTTTGCTACAGTTGCACAGGGCATTGGTGAGACCACATCTAGAATACTGTGCGCAGTTTTGGTCTCCTTACTTAAGGACGGACATAATTGCTGTGGAGGTGGTTCACTCGACTGATTCCTGGGATGAGGGGGATATCTTATGAGAAAAGGTTGGACAAGTTGGGCCTGAATATACTGGAGTTGAGAAGAATGAGAGGTGATCTTATTGAAACATAAGATCCTGAGGGGATTAGAAGGGGTAGATGCTGAGGGATGTTTCCCTTTGTGGGAGAGACTAGAACTCGGGGCCAGAATTTATAAATAAGGGGTCTCCCATTTACGGCAGAGATGAGGCGAAATTTTTTCTGAGGGTGGTGAGTTTGTGGAACTCCCTTCCCCAGAGAGCGGTGGCGGCAGGGTCATTGAATATTTTTAAGGCCGAGTTAGATAGATTCCTGATTAACAAGGGAGGCAAAGGTTATAGTAGATAGATGGGAAAGTAGGGTTGAGGTCACAATCAGATCAGCCATGATCTGATCAAATGGCGGAGCAGGCTCGAGGGGCCGAATGGCCTACTCCTGCTCTTAATTCGTATGTTTGTATGTAAAATTGTAATCAGGGTCCTACAACAGGCTCTGATTTGCATAACTATGAGGGGCACAGATAGGATGGATACTAAGGAGCTTTTTCCCTTCATTGAGGGTTCTATAACAAGGGGACATAGATTCAAGGTAAAAGGCGGGAGGTTTAGAGGGGATTTGAGAAAGAACTTTTTCACCCAGAGGGTGGTTGGAGTCTGGAACTCACTGCCTGAAAGGGTTGTGGAGGCAGGAACCCTCAACATTCAAGAAGCATTTGGATGAGCACTTGAAATGCCATAGCATACAAGGCTACGGACCAAATGCTGGAATATGGGATTAGAGTCGACAGGGCTTGATGGCCGGCGCGGACACGATGGGCCGAAGGGCCTCTATCCGTGCTGTATAACTCTATGACTCTAACTAAACAGCCTTCTGATGGCTTTTGGGTGGGAGCGCTGGGTGTCTACTTAAAGGCCTGCCTGAAATTTGATTCAGGCAGGCAAATGGACACACAAGGCCCCTACCAGACTTTTAACTGCCAGTCGCCCAGTTTTCAGGCGAGCAATGGGCAGCCAACAGTTAAAAGTCTCCCCCACTGTTTATGGTATTAGCTTCAGTAAAACTGGTTCTGCTTTCCCAACCAGCAACAGGAGATAGATATATTTCTTAATGCTAAAGGGATCAAGGGATATATGGGGAAAAAGCAGGAACAGGGTACTGGAGTTAGACAATTAGCCATGATCATTTTGAGTGGCGGAGCAGGCCCAAATGGCCTACTCTTGCTCCTATTTTCTATGTTTCTATAATGAAACTAGGGGATAAAAGAAAATAGGAGCTAACTCAATGTGTACATATAAACTAACTTCTACCTAATACAATGCTTACATGAGATAAATCAACATGCATTCTACTGTGGAACTAAGCAATTCAATCCCATCATGCAGACAGTGGTATTGTGGTGACTGAGGATAATCTTTTAAATAAATTTGCTCAGAATTAGCAGAGGTTAGGTACTTCTTGGACTAATCCTATTAAATAGTATTTTCTGTGGGAAAGGACATTACAACAGCCCTAATTATCTAACTTAAAGCATCACTTGTTTCCATTTTTTTTTACAAAAAAAGTTATATGCTTGTAAAGTTTATATATTTTCACTTACAGAACTTTTCCAGATCCATTTACCTCACATGAAGATGTTCATCCTATATAGTGATATCTTATTCAATGAAAGAGCTACACTCCTAATCTGAATGTAAATGCAAGGGATTAAAATCTATTCACTCCAATGGACATTTAGTGTTCTAAGCAAAATATGTTTGAACAGTCTATGTAAAGTTGCAGCTAGATAGGAGCACACAGTACATACATCCTTCACATTCTAGACAGTCAGTACAAACTCAGAAATCCTGCTTGGAGACACCCAGCACAGAGTAGAAAAGGAGGTAATTACTTATCTTTAGCTTGTGATCGTATTATCTTTAATGTTCTGAAAGCTATTTTGCACAGGTGTTGATAAGTATTTAGTTTCCATATAAAGACTTAGGTAGCCTTATTATCTTCGCTAATTCCCACTTAACAAGCATGTGTGCTATACGCATTATCTGGTCAAGGAGGCAAAAAGGAATATTGAAAATACTCTTCTCTGACTACAACATTATACATCTCCCGTCTGGTTAAACAGAGATGCAAATTCCTTATACCAAGCATTGCCTTCCCCTAATCAGAACACTAGCATTACTTTTCCATCATCTTATCTTTACCTCAGAACAGCTCTTGATTAACCCTTCAACAATTGAGTTTGATGAATGACTTTAAATCATTTGAAGCACTTGTTCTTTTACATACTTTACCCTTTTCTGGCCAAATTGAAAATGATCTTTGAGACTCTCATTCTTGGAGTAATTTCAACCTGCATAACTGAGTACGCACAATTACCAGAGCTCACTCTGCTAAGAAACGATGATCAATAAAGTTGAGGAGAGAAATACCATACTTGGAGAAGAAAGTACAGAACTTGTAAGTACACAAATCAAAATCAGACTCAGCAGTTCATACTGTGCAAGTGTAATAAATCAAGTTATGACATGTTACATTTATAAGTCATTGTCCGTGCAGTTACCTCATTTCTAGAGAATCTAACAATCTCTGTTGAAACAGAAACCAGTGTGAGGTCATCGAAATGATTTGACAAACCATACAAGGAACTGTTTAATGTACAGGTTTTGATCTCCTAGCAGTGTAAGGGGCAAAAATCAATCAAACCCTTTTATATAGGCAAAGTGATCACTCTCATTAAAACTACAAACCACATATCTTACATGACAAGTTATTTTAGGATTATACTGCTTTTAATTTACATTTTTGTAATGTAATTTAAGCTTCTTTCCAGAGACCAAAAAGAGTAGTTCATTTGCTTTTAGATAATCATTATTCTTCAGGTTAAAGTACACTTCGTATATACTCTGAATCAGGTAGCCTAACAAATGAGGCAAAAAGGACATGTCTGTCCCTTTAAAAACTTCAATCAGAAATCATGCGACCATCCATTCTGACACTCTTAAGAATATCACTTTGTTTTTGACCACAGATGGTATCACAACATAAAAGTTTAATAGGAATAATGTCCAGGGTCTATTCCAGTTTGGGAAAAAAACAAAAAAGATTTATTCAACTCTTTAAACAAAAATGTTTTTTTTTTAATAAAAATTGTTTAGCAATTTTTTTTTTTGGGGGGGGGGGGGGTGGGAAGAGACTAAGCAAATGTACATAAATCGAACTACACATCAGACCATGATTCATCTAAAAGAAAACCCCAAGTGAGGAACAGCAAGACAGGGAAATAGAACAAGAGGATTGCATTTCCATTCATAGATTGATGAGAACTGCTCTTAACACATACTCCACTTTTCATGAATACCTATTCTGTTACCATTCTACCTGTTACAGTAATTCAAGAGGAAACTGGAGGACAATGGAAGACAATTGAGTATGAGAGAGTAAAGGATGAAGACAAACTACATAACCTCTCTCTACCAGGAAGATTGTAAACAATTTTACAACACCAAGTTATAGTCCAGCAATTTTATTTTAAATTCACAAGCTTTCGGAGGCTACCGTTTTTCACATCGTTCACCTGAGGAAGGAGGTAGCCTCCGAAAGCTTGTGAATTTAAAATAAAATTGCTGGACTATAACTTGGTGTTGTAAAATTGTTTACAATTGTCAACCCCAGTCCATCACCGGCATCGCCACATCATGACTACCAGGAAGATGTGTCACAGTTGTGCTTGAAGGTGAAGAGTGCCTCAGAGTTGCTTTGCTCTTGAAGGTAGCACAGGTAGTGTCATAGAATGCCCCCAGGCTGATCAGGTATCTTGTGCTCTGCAAGCTGATACCAAAGGTGGAGGCAGTCCTTCAACTATTCTGTCTGGTTTGAAGGCCAAGTCATCAAAGAGTTTGTCAGAACAAAAATAACTTTTAAGTACTGTACTGATAGAATGTTTGTCTATTAAGTTAAATACAATTCTGACTGAATTCTGGTACAGGATTATAGGATGAGAGTCAAAGACAGAACTATTACCTTGTCATGAGATACAGTGGATCATCTATCAGTAGGTAAATCTGAGATCAGTGCAACAAACAGAGTTGCCAACTGGGACACATTGAAATTGATAGTGATCGTGATTCTGAAGGAGATTATGTCAGCTATACTAGGTTTAGATCCTGAGCCAAGAGGAGATCTGACAAGTGGGAGGCCTCGTCCATTAAATGATACTTTCCCAAATGATTCTTCCATCCACCATTTGATACAAGAGTTGGATTTTCCAACACATTAAAAAGTTAAAACAAGTACAGAATTTTCTTGACGTTTGCAGATTACGATCTGGTTTTTATTGGCCCAGAACTTGCTATAACAGTGCCCGCTGTTAGTTAGACTTGCCCGTACCTGTTTAATTTCCAAGAGATTTTGCACTGCAAGTTGCTGTAAGTGGGAGATGGAAACAGCGTGGTGCCCCATACAGGGCATCTGGGCCCTGAGTGAACAGAGCAAGCAACTGTGTATCTCCTTAACCAATCAGGTTGAAGGATTATTAAATGAACAGCGCAGAGGATGAACAAGGAAGTGTAAGTCAGAACAGTGAATTCAACGTCAAATCAGGTACAGAAAGAAAAATAATGGGAGGGAAAGAAAGATTGGATTGAGAAAAAAAAAGTAAAAAAATTTAATTTTTAAAAAAATCTCCAACAATTAAAACCTGAAGGAATGAGACTCTACACTTGTAGTAATTAATTTTCAGAACTGAGGGGTTGTTTGGCAGTAATTAACTCTTACTGTTAAAAAAGGTACTTAAACTGAAATGGACAAGCCCTAACTTTCTGTGGTGAGTGTAATTCATATCTACCATGCAAGTACAGGAACTTCACGCCATTCAATGCATTTCAATGGTGAGTCAGACAGCGAGATACCGTTTTTGCAAAGCTAACGGTACAGCAGCGCATCTGACAGCAATTTCTGGATTTTCACATGTAACTACGCATTTGCCCTTGTCTAAAGTTGCTGTGCGATTTGTGCATAAACAACGGTGAGCGCTGTTAGCTTCATTGTTATTTTGACAGCAAATTCTGGGCCATTATCTTTAAAAGCTAGAAGATACAGGTGGATTCTTAAATTTATAAAATGCAACTTTTTGGCAGTCAAAAGGTAATAAATGTGCACTTTAAAAAAATAGAAGCCTGTCCCTATAAAATCTCAAATTAAAGTTAAAATGAACCATTTTTTGGGTAAACTAACTAACTACATATTACTCTTCGATTGAATCACAGTAACGGTGGTGCTTGATCAAACAGTAGAATGGATTTGCCAAGTATGTAGAAGTAAAAATATATTTGGAAACAAGCTGTTTTATGCTTATAATAGGACAGCTGAAATAATTCAGAGTATGAGGTTTGCAGTGGCTAGATGATAGCAAAAACATGAACAATTAATAAATTCACATGTAATCCTTACCTCTCCAGGAAAATGTGTACATCTTGAGAACATTTTATCTTATGCCCTTTGAGGACTGAGGTTGCTTATTGAAGTAATGCTACCTAGATGCTAAAATAGTTCCATAATATAAATATATTTTAAAAAATCTTCCATTTCTTGTTGCAATTTTTGGTTATGCTTTAGTCAATATTTACCATTCCATGGTTGCTATGTCAACATTTCTCATTCAATTTTGCCGTGCCAATTGTCACAATGTAGTTCCAGGCTATGGCCAATAGGTGGCACCATGTAGCAAGTTTCTAAAGTTTGTCCCTCCCAATTCATCATCTTGTATATAGAAAAAGCGTTTATTAATCAAGTTACCATGGGTAAAGTCACAGGCAATTTAATTGTACCGAATAAAAATCCTAAACAAAAAATAAAGTTCTAAAACCATTACTTATGCCTCCCTCCATTTTTGCTTCCCTATTTCCTCTTCTATTTTAGTTTCCGTTACACCTGATCTGAGCACTCTTATTTCATTCTTTATTTTCTATTATTCCTCAAACTTACTTGCTTTCCTCTGTCTCCAGCGACTTAACTATCAAGTTCAGTGTCAGGTGTCCTTTGCTTAAAATCCACCTCTAATTGCCTGAAACATTGGACTGATTGAGTCAGCAGTGATCGGCTTTTTCTCATAATTTTTAATGGATATGGCAGAAATAAAGAATGATGTAATTCATCAGAGACCCACAACGAAGGAGGTGCAAAAATTGGTTATCCCATCAGTGGCAATGGAGATGTGGAGGGGGTAGCACTGCAGAATTATACAACTACAAATACCAATAATGGAACGCTATACAAAAAAGCTGAGGAAAGGAAGACAAATGGAAGGATGATCAAACAGTTTAGCCAGTCTGCTTATTTCAATTACCCTATATTGTACAGATGGCAAACATTAAAAAAAGCATGGAATGAAAAAATACGATTCAGTCCATCAAGTCTGCTAACTACACAAAGCTATCTAAATAATTGTGGACTCTTATCCCATCTCTGCCCAAGCTGTAAATTGAGGCTCTGAGACACATAGCACAGCAGGTCTGCTGAGGAATACAGGTAAGGACAACATGGGCTATATTATGAGTACACTTGATCTAAAGCAATCCTACAGGGCCCTGCCTCACTTTGTAAATACAGCAGAAAAGTGGAAAACTAACAAAGGTTGAGACAATTAAATTTGCTTTGCCACAAATCTTGTAATATTCATCTACCTTAATTTGAAGACTAACAACAATGACACCAGTATGTTGAGTAATGTACATTCATTACACTCTACAGAAACAAATGGAAGAAAATCCAGTCATCCCCGAACCAAAGCAAAATTAAGTACCACCACATCTTTTTACAGAAAGATGCAGCAAACTACAGGTGATGAAATTGTGTGGATTATTCCAAGCAATTGCATTGCCAGTTTGCAGTTCCCTTTGAGACCAATTGTTAAAAGTTGATCCAAGTCATGGCTTCCACTGTGAGTGACCATCATAATGTGAAGCTCAGACCCTGAGCGACATCAAAGGGCAATGCAATTTGCCAAAACATTATGCACGAACCAGTTTTTAAATTGGTCAACCTTGAACAGAAAGAACATGAACATTTGTTTCAAATATATTCATCGGGAAAGGTTTATATTTTTGATGGTTGACTACTTTTTCCTTACCTTTGCATATGGCGGCATGAAAGTAATCAATACATTTTAACTGGCAATTTTAGTGTTCTTTATTGGACAAAAAGTAAAGAAATGTCATCTCACAATTAGATTCAGAAATACAAAGCAAAAATTAGATTCATATTTGGCTTTTACAGAATTAATACTGTTCAAAACTTTTACTTGTACCATGTAGAGTCAGCTCAACTATTTTTATACAGTGATGTATTCAATCTGAGGGAGTTGTCTCAAACCATCAGCCAACTAAGTTTTCATTGAAACATAATTCAATTTGCAAGCGGTTCAATTCGTCCATTTATACATTAGGCCGACATCCAAGCTTAAATTGCCACACTGCATATTCTATTTGGCTCCAAATCTATATAAGCCTAGAATAATGACTGGTAAAAGTATTGTTCCAAGTAGCCATCTTGTAGGTGCAGAGATAACTTTCTTGAAATTAACTCAAGTATGTCATAGCTCTAGCCTAATCGCGTCCTCTGACTGATCAAACAATGCTTGACAAGATCATTCAAAAACAACATCGGGTGATCAAAGTGGGATGAGATCAAACCCTGAAGTAGAATCAATACTCAACTATATTGCATTTCAAACACACAATTTAAAGTAGTGGTATTTGAACAATGCAACCTACATAAATACTGAAATATGTAATTTTATGCAAGTCTGGGATTGTACTACTTAAGAACAGCCAGATCCAATGCTTTTTGCATTTTGCAAATGCATAAATTAGCATTCCAAATCAAAGACCTGATTTAAACAAAAGATTAAAGAAAAGCCTTTCTTAGTTTCCCAGACAGGCAGCTATTTTTGGATTTCTTTAAATAGACCCAAAGATTTTTTTTGTGTTTGTCACTACCCTTAAAAAGCGATTCCAAGATCTTTCACTCAAGGTACAACGGAAATTTGTTAAAAATAAATCAGGGTTTTTTTTTCAAAATGTACAGTTCTAGGAGGCAAATCTATGTAAAGATTTAGCAACCAATGTAAACACTCAGCCACCAACTTAGTTACAGTTCAGTGAGGAAAGATGACTTCTCACAGCTTAAACGTTAACTGTTTATTTTTTGAGGCAAGTCAGTGAAAAAAAAAATCGGACAGCAAAAAGGGTAGAAGATTTTCAAAATCTTTTTCTTCATGTAGGCTATAAAAAGTCAGAGAAACACACGAATTGTTGCTAATCGGGAAGGCTCATATTTGCATGAGTGCAAGTAGTAGGGTACTTAAGATCAGAATTTCTTTGCATATCACCCTGCCTTGCAGGGGCTCAGTGCTTTTTGCCTCGCTTGCAGCAGGCTGTTTATAAGGTAATACTGTAAACTACGATATTGAACAAAATTAAATCTGCACTCAAGGGGGAAGACTTTACTTGCCTATAAGCATATTAACTGCTGCATGTAAAACCCGTACCTAGCTGCATGCTGAACCCATCTTACACCAAGGATATTCCTGCATTAACCGTGTCTCTGTGCAGTGCCCAATTTATTGCTACATTGAAGCCCCGTTGGCACAGCACTTGCTTCCTCTGAAAAACTGAACCACTGCGGTTCACTGGGTTTGTCTTCAATTCCACCATAAGTGAATCCGAATGCAGCTGTTTAAGAATGCAAAGGAATATTTTTTGGGTATGAGAAAGCACTGAAGAATTTGCAATGGGTAAAGCTTTACCCTCCTCTCCCCAACCTACATGTGGTCTGTTACACCATGACATACCACAACATTCACTCTTGCAGTTATACTTTTAGCAGTGCAGCACTAACAGAATTATGTGGTGCAGCAGGAGCATACAGTCATATTGCCCATCTCTCAGCACTGTGGAGTGATGGCGACAGGTCTCCATAAATGCATGCCTACTATTGCGCACAACAGGCGAAATAGCTACCAAGAGATAGGAGCAGGAGTAGGCCATTTGGCCCTTCGAGCCTGCTCCGCCATTCAATGAGATCATGGCTGATCTGATTCTGGCCTCAACTCCACTTTCCCGCTTGTTCCCCATATCCTTTGACTCCTTTGCTGATCAAAAATTTGTCTAACTCAGCCTTGAATATATTCAATGACTCAGCCTCCACCGCTCTTTGAGGCAAAGAATTCCAAAGGTTCACAACCCTCAGAAGAAATTTCTCCTCATCTCCGTCTTAAATGGGCGATCAGTTATTCTGAGGCTATGCCCCCCTAGTTCTAATTCCCTTATGAGGGGAAGCATACTCTCAGCATTTACCCTGTCAAGCCCCCTCAGAAATAGCTCTTGAAAATCATTAAAAATAGAATGGCTGTACAGCAGGTCTCAGGTTTTGTACAATAAAAATGTAGGCTTCAGGCCAGCTTGTTGTACTGTCACTGATGTGATGTAAACCAGTGATGTAAAGTGGATACAAGACCTATCAGACAAATTCTTACATCAATAAGGGCTGGCCACAGTTGCTTTGTGTATTCAAATTTCCCATGAAATTACCATTTAAACAATAACTTAATGAGAAACAAACAAGATGAGAACTTTTAAGTATTAAAAACTTTATTATCCCACAGGTTTCATTGTAGAATGCTGTACATTTTAAATATACACAGCACTTTTTACATAAACTTCCCTCATTTAACAGATTAATTCTTATATGCACTTTACTTCATAGGTTGTAACCAATTATTTAATACGACACAAAACAACCTAATACCTTTTGTAAGGATGAGTGTTTTGCCAGTTCAGTTATAAGGGTAGGCTATATAAATACTTTCAACATCCAATGTTTATTTGTGAGCATTTACTACCACAAATCTGATTTCCATTGATGATTAATCTTTGTTTGATGGAGAAGCTTAAATGTTAACAGTTAAGCATTTATAACAATTTTCTTTACATAATCCCATGTTAATTGCATGTTTGAAAGAATCAATAAGTCAATGCAATATATTAGCTGACGGGGCAGACATTATACATGGGCCTACGAACACTGACACAGCTATTCATCATGTTATCATAATATAGCTTAACTACACAAACACTTAAGCCTGGACTTTCAGACAACATTCACAACAGCTTGGTACTTTAAGCGTACTATACAAGATGCTGGCATGCGCATGGATTTTCGAGCATCCAGAATATTTCCTGCAATATTAGTCATGCTGCCACATAATTTTCTATATAAGTGAAGTTAGACAAACTCCTAAAATAATCAGCAAATAAAAACGTCATTAAAGGGGGACATAAAAAGTTAAAATATTTTTAACTACTGCACGCACCTTTATCAGTGCGGGTTGGTATGGATTCCACAAACCATTAACACTTGGTGTAAGGAATGGTTCACATTTGTTTCCCCAATACCTAGTACTCCAGTACTCCATAGAATCCAACTTGCTTTACTGGAAATGTCTGCAGGCTTCACTATTTAATACATTAGGAGAACAAAACTGCAAAGAATCCAGATTTACAGATCTTTGGTTAAACAGTTATGACTATTGCCAACGAACATATTCCTTTCAGAACATAATCTGCAAGTGTTTTATTACTTTGCTCTAATAGAGTTTCCATTGATACAAAAATCATTTTGGTAATAAAATGCAGTTTGCAGCAAAAGGAGTACAGATGAATTTAAGAATTGCAAGTGGCTTTTTTGGCAGAAAGTCTGAAGAAATATCCCTGTGTTAAACCTTGATTTGAACTGGCCTCACCACAGAGCAATCATGTGGAAGAGCAACAGCTACCTGCAATGGCCATGGTTCAGTGCTGCACAGCATGGCCAAATCGGCAAAATAAATCTAAGTCCCAAGACAAACTTCATAGTAGTTTTTAGTTAATACAAAATTTTAAGAAAAAGTTTGTAAGTTTGTCTTAGTCCAGATACACTGGAACATTAAGTGCAGTACAAAAATGACACTTAACTGCACAACACACTACAATTTAGCACGATTTTCATTACAGTTTATAAAAGGTTAAAAAATACTTGACGTTGGGCACAGTGCAAATTTCAAGTCAAACATTTTTCCTGTCCTGGATATCTTAATATCTAACATATTTTCAAATCACAACATAGTTTGGTGCTACTCATGAGGTCCCCTGAAAAATTAAAGAGAAAAATGTGATGTTTGTGGGTAAAAATTATTACTAAATTACAATTACTGCTAGAACAGTGGAGGGGTTAAATTCCAGTCTTTTCCCTTCTACCCAGACAGCAAAAGTGTGAGAATGCCTTCACCTAGGCTTGGCAACGTGCCCAATGCATTGTAGTGGATCTTCCATAGGATGAAATACAGCACCAGGCAGGCACAGACTCCAGATTACCGTTAATATGCGTCTCGTTCGACTCGCTTTTTGCGAACTGTATTAAAATAAGAGAAATAACTTAATAGGCTTAAAATGGCAGTCAACAAGTAGTTTAGAATACATGTCAAACAGACACACATACACAGCACCCTCTTGGAAATCCAGAAATTTCCTCGCCCACTATAAATTTGGGAGCATGCATTCAAAGAACATCCAGTATTACAAGTTCTAACAGGCCAGACATTAGAAGAAAAGCAGTGAAGTAAATAAGATAAAGGCAAAACTCTGAAAACAGAAGTTAGTGCAATGCAGAAAGCTGGTGATAATTAGTTCAGCAGTTTCAGTTTTCCATGCTCATCACACTTAATACCGTTCAAAACTTCATGGCCGGACAGCTGGCAAGGTGTATGAAGAATTTACTCATACTCCAGACTGAAGAAGCAATATGACAGCAATTAGCAGGAATCAAAAACAACTCTAGCATGTAGCCTTGAAACTGAAATTACAGTAGTCAATGCTCTCAAACAGTTGCCTTGCGGCATTTGAGTGGATATCAAACATATAGTACAAGAAAAATCTAAAACTGAATGAACCAAAAATCCGAAAGGAAGATGGATAGTTGAAGCAGATATAAAACAGCAAAGAATCTTCACATCAAGAGGTTTCTCACTGAAGAAATCAGAACTAATGCTATTGTTACAAAGAAGCTCTAAATTTATAGCAATAAAAAGTTAAAAATCATGACTACAGTACTTTTTTTTTCTATTATAGGCATGTCAAGAAAGCTTCCATATTTTGAACTGGTTTAAGAGGTTTACCTTTAATCATTTTTCAGGAAGTAAACCATTTGTATTAAAGCAATGTTATCTGTTCTGCTATTCTGGCTCGGTGATTGGAAGCAATTGGGTCAGCAGTAATTACATAAACCATGTGCTCCTCACCGTCACTATTGGGACATCAACCTTGAGTTGAATTTTCTTCACATGGGACCCGTTTTAGTTCACACCTATACATGGAAATATCGGAGTTCTGCTGCATTAATTGAAGTGTCAATGCTTGCCAACACCTCGTTAATGTTTATTACAGTGGTTGGACAATTAATATTTCAATCAATGCCATAGGCCTGATCTGGTGGCAGAGAACATACAGAAATGCAAAAAATTGTGCAGGCAAGTGGGGGTGTGGGGGAAGGTCTACTCTAAACGCAAAAATAAAGGTGGGCAGGTCAAACCAAAGTCAAACCAGAATGAGATGCAATAATCAGATACTCTGTACTCCTAAAAATGAAGTGCATTACTTGCAATAAAAAGCAAGGATAACACACTTATCTAATTAAAAATAAACTTACAAAATAACAAATCTAACTTTTACCAGGGTGCAGATTATGGCTGTGTGGAGGGAGCAGTAAATATCTTGTTTGCCCATTTCTTCCTGAAGCTGCTGACTTGAACTGGGTTGTGGCTCCACAGGTGCCGACACCTCTCTGAAACCTCACCCGCTAGAGCAAGCATCAATATTCTAATGAGAGAAGGCACAAGTACCAAGCCTGATCCTATTCAGCTGACCTCATTACTCGTGCACTATTCAGCAAGGGTCACTGAATAATTAGAAGCAGAAACACGACTGACATTTTTCTCCTCCTCGTCCAGGGCACCTCAACTGCTGTTCCATCGGAGATCAGCTAACTTAACCTTGAATGTTCTGATCTGTATAGTTCAGTGCTTCACCACGTGACACATTTATCCAAGATATCGGGGGTGGAAACAGCCTGGTCTGTTATTTCCAATCGGAATTTAATTCTACTGCAATAGTCTGGAATACAATACCTATATGTGACTACTAAGTTTATCTTAAAAAAAAGTATTCCAATTGTTTCATATTTCACATCAAAATTGTAAAGGCTCATCTAAAACTTACAATACTTGGTTTTTACCAAATGCTATCAATATTTAAATTGCAACCATTAAAACTAAAAGTACTATTGTTAATATCCAGTTAAAAGACTGTGTGGTCAGCCTTTCCATGTTCAGCATCTTCCAGAGGCTTTTATGATTTTTTTTTTATTAGTGTAGTCTAAATGAAGCCTTGAAAATCCAAACATTCAGGATTCCCTGATGGCTCAGTGAGGTAGCAGGACGTGGCGTGGTGCTGAATTACACCAGAAAGTTCCAAGTTTGATTCCCTCTCTGTGTTAAGCTAGTTGATCTCAGCTGAAACAGTTGCAGGAGTGCCACAATTGGCCTCAGCAAGTAACTCAACTATACAGACTTGAAAAGTCCCAGCTTCAATCTCCGGTTTGTACAGAGTTAGCTGATATCAATAACGGCTGGCAATAGGGGTGCTACAGCTGACCTCCCCGGGGTGGGAGTGGGAAAGATGTAATCAAATTGGCCAAGACTCCCACTCCTAATGGTCAGTGACCCCGGTGTATGTGCACATAGAATGAAGACAGGATTGGCTTGGCTGTGATGTCCTGATGCCATGGCTGCTGTGCATGCCCCCTCCATCCTCAAAGTGGAATAGTCTGCTAACATTCACCAGCAAGGCTCACATAAACAATGATCACTTAGGCAAGATACTGGAGGGAGACTGGAGCCCTTGAAACTATATTCCAATAAGTCAGCACCTTCAGGGAGGGGATAAAATTGGTGAAGGGGAAATACAAAATTCTCTTTGGAAATTGGATTACTGGGACAAGACTGAAAGGAGTTGTAGATCTTACCTAAATCATTGTTCTTGGTTATGGCTGCAGCCGCTCTTGTTCGTGGTCCTTGTTGCGTGAACTGATATCCAATTTTCAAGACTGAGGTGTTTGTCTCCAGCATTTGAGCTATTTCCATTTCGACTGTGGCACCTAACTGTTGGCGCTGTGAGCAAAACACAATCAATGCACCCAATCTAGTGCAAGTTTACATTGCAACTTCCTTTTTGTCTTAAATCGTCAATTTGACAGATTCAAATAGAATTTGACTGGACATTTTTAGGGGATGGGGTGCTGAAGGAGGTTTTGGAAATCATTTATAAAGCACTTCAAGTGCAATAACTGCATGTAATTATTAATGCTTTTCAACTTTACAACAGATTAGCAGTTATTTTTCAGAACATTACATACACAATCAGTGAAGTTATTATACATTTTGTTCTTTCATACAGTATATAAAGCAGCATTCCAGAATAAGGCCTTATCTGCAAATATTTAAACTACACATTTTTTTGAAACTACACAAAGATGAGAGGGTTGTCATATGAGGAGAGATTGAGTAGAATGGGCCTATGTTCTCTGGAGTTTAGGAGAGGTGATCTCATTGAAACGTATAAAATTCTTAGAGGGTTTGACAGGGTAGATGCTGAGAGTCTGTTTCCCCTGGCTGAAGAGTCTAGAACTAGAGGTCATAGTCTCAAGATAAGGGGTCGGCCATTTAGGACAGAGATGAGGAAAAATTTCTTCACTTCGAGGGTTGTGAATCTTTGGAATTCTCTACCCCAGAGGGCTGTGGATGCTCAGTCGTATAGTACATTCAAGACTGTTGGGACTAAGGGAACCAAGGGATATGGGGATAGGGCGGGAAAGTGGAGTTGAGGTAAAAGTTCAGCCATAATCTTATTGAATGGCAGAGCAGGTTCGAGGGGCCGTATGGCCTACTCTTGCTCCTATTTCTTACGTTCTTAAAGATATGACGATGTGCATCCTTCCATATCTTCGTAACTTTAAATCAGTAGAATTAAGAACAAGGTATCTTGGGGGCTTCTTGGTAATAAATTTGAATACTTAAAAGATGTTAAAAAAGTTACACAGCAGAGAGATGTGTCACTAATTAAACAGAGCAGCAAAGGTACTGGGCGCTCAGACCACATGCAGACCTGTTTCAGGTTAATTCAATTAAGATGCAAGAGGACTCATACGACATTTCAGTGTCTTGGCCTGAGGGCTGTTTTATATCTAGAACATTAAACTGTTTCTAGTATCAGTGCCAAAGATAGACTAGTGGTGATTTACTAGATCATTTCAGGCACAATACAACTTACCTGATTATCAATCTTAATCTCCACTAAGGTTTCATTCTCTTTCAGTGCATCTACAATTGCCTGTATACCAACACCAGTAATGAAGTTCGATTCAATATTGAGACTCCTAAGTGTCGTATTTATTCGTAGCATTTCTGCAAAAGCCTTTAAAACAAAAACTTGATTTAAACGCGAATAGGTAATGTTTCCAAAATCAAGAATTTAAAAAAACTAATGATAATATGATGCAACACTGAAACAAAAGCAGAATTATTTAAATAGAGATCAATTCTGACATTTTCACAAGCCAACTGGCTGAAACACTTCTGTCAGAGGTGGATTTTAAAGAGGATCTTGAAGATGGAGGGAGTTGGACAGGCAGAGAGGTGTAGGTATGGAATTTCAGAACTTAGGACCGAGATGGCTGAAGGCAAGGCTGGCAATGGTGAGGGGAAAGGTATTTTGGGATACACAAGAGGCCATAGTTGGAGGGATGCAGAGCTCTTGGAAGGTCGTAGCACCGGAGATAATTACAGAGATAAGCAGAGGCGACGCCATGAACATATGGATAAGAATTTTAAATTTGAGGCGCTGGGGGATCAGGAGCAAATATAGGTCAGTGAGCATAGGGGTGATGGATGAGTGGGACTTGGTGTGGGATAAGATACGAGGGGAAGAGTTTTGGATGGGCTGGTGATTATGGAGTTGGAGGATGGGAGGCCGGCCAGGAGTGCATTGGAATAATCAAGTCTGGAGGTGACAGATGCATGGCTGGGTGTTTTGGCATCAGATGGGCGATATTAAAGGTAGAAGTACACAGGCTTCTTAATGGAGAGGATATGGGATTGGAAAGTCATCCCAGAGTCAAAAAAGACACGGATGCTTTTATATTCCTTTAATTCAAATTCTAGGAGCTTGGCATTCATGAACCAATTCCCCTTGTTTATGTTATTAAATCCACTTTCAAAGCCTGGCTGCAGACTTGGAAGCCCAGATAAAAGTGGGTCAAGTGAGTTTGCTGCCAGGCTACAGAAAATGGATTTAACAAATATCGTGAGCCGGCTCACAGATGCCACTCTCCCAGAATCTGATTAAAATATATTTAAAAAAAGCTTTACCCACAACTCAAGAATAATATTAAAGCAACAACTTTCATGTGCCCATCCATGATCAAATGACAATATGAACCAAACTGTGGCTATTTGAGTTTGGGTTTAACTCTCATCTGATCTCAATTAACACTTCATTGACTGAAGGATGATGGATACTACATTAAACCAGTATGCAGATTTTCAAAGAAATCCACCAACTCAGGAGGGAAAGTCACTAACAAAAGTTGTTTAAAAGCACGTGTCCCCCAAACTGCCGACACCACAATGTCAAATATTATCTTCCAAATGTCCAGGCCGACAAATTTCAAAAAACAGCAAACCAGCAGATAAGTGAGCACAAGTAGGACAGAGCTGCCTGGGTTTTGATGCCTTATTGCCAGGGGTGTACGGCTCACTGTTTTGATATTCCTGCTCTACCATAATTCCAAGTTAAAACACTCAAAAACAAAAAAGAACACTTCTCAAAAGACAGAATCAGAGCAAAATTAAACTTACAAGAGCTATGGGGTCATTGCTCCGAGACGCTGCCAAGCTAAATTTCTTCAGGTGAGTGTTTTTTTTCAAAGCTTCCGCAAAGTCTTTTAACATTGGAATTGGAATGTTCTGAGGACAAATTCAAGATAACAATAAGTGTACATTGGAACCCCAACTATCCCCTTCATGTGCTTCTACTAACCCCAAAGCAGTCACTAGTTTCCCATGTGCACCGTTGACTGACTCGCTTTTCTTCAAACAGCTTAACTGAGGTTAGAGCTTCCTATGTGGGAAACTGCAGGAAAGAACGTGTCCTATGGACTCTCAGGATCGCAACCAGATCTTTTGAACAAATCAATTTCCCCCATTTATTGACCACTTTTAAAGCTCTTTACCCCCTCTCCTTTTACAAGGTTCTGTAATTATAGTACCTGTACCAACCACTAGGAGGTGCAGGAGAGAAGATAGTCAATCCAATTTGCCTTCCTGCTGGAATGCAAAAATAGTCATAACCAAGATGCCTCAATTTGCTCCATTTTGCATTACCAAAGATACCTTGATGCGCGAAGCTTAAATAACTCTGACCTAGTCAAATCTATTATTCAGAGATTAAACTGCTGAAAAACTTGCCCTTGAAGCGACTTATATAATGAAGAAAAGTCCAATGGTGGCACAGTACAAAATACTAAAAGAGGTAAAGTATTAAAATTATAAATTAAAAGAGTGAATACAAGAAAAGGCAAGGTGGAGAGAATGGGGGAATAAAGAAGCGAAGAAGATTTTAAAACAGAATTTAAGTCTTAATTTGAGTAGCAGTTCATTACTATAAATGAGGCTATTGACCTCATGGCAGCGATAAGGGATTTTTAGCATCACAGATCATGAGCTGAAATCTTTCACTGGTCCTCCAGAAGTGGCAGAATTCCTTGCAACTGTTGATGCTAAGTATTTTGTTACACAAAGCACTTAGATTCTTTTAAAATGGTGCAAATATAATAAGGTTATGAAAGTTAATCAATCATACAAACGGAAAGTACCACTGAGCTAATCCAATGGTTGATTACAGAATGCAATAAAACAGCATTTAAATAAGACAACAGTATTCAATTAGAAGTCTTCTACCTTTATGTTATTAAGATTAACCTCCACAAGCCCAGGATCATTGGCTTTTATTCGCTGTAAACTCTCTTCTACATTTGTTGGGTTGGGAGGTTCATCGAAAACTGGTTTGACATTCTCGCCTTTGACGACATCTGGAAATTACCATTTACAGTAGTTAGCAACACCTTGCAGTAACAAATTATCCTGAATCTTCAAAAATATTAAAAGACATCTCTCAAGGAGCTTAAATCTACATGTAATATGTAATGTTATTAACACTCAGCTTTACCACAACTAGTTGAAGTAGCAACACTTGTGCTGAATTAGTGGTCAGCTTTCAGATATCAGCACTATTGACACGATATTTATACATGGTCGTAACATGTATTGGCTTAAGTCTCACTTCACTGAAGAAGCCAGTATGTGTGTTTAGCACTAAGTCAACATGTGGAAATGTAGTTTGAAAATGAACATATTTTAAGTGAAGCGCTAAGTGAAATTTCACCCTATTAAGCCAGACAATCTTAGTAAACAACAAATCTATATGCAATACTAAAGGCTGATCAATTCTCATTTTTAGTGCAACATACAAGTGCACTGCTAAAATAGCACTATCTTTTAGTTCAACTTGCCATTATCTAGAGGGGATGGGGGAAAAGGTTGGAAAGAGAAAGACACCACAGTTATTCGGCGTTGTTACCAGGATTTCAGTAAAACTTAAATGATGGACCAGTGAAAGTTTTGGTACCATGCCCGAAATACCTAGTCAGGAGAGAGCATTTTGAGCAGTACAACACCAGGGTGAAGTATTGGTGGTTACAGGTCTATCACCAATGATGGAAAAAATTGTTGTGAATCAAGAATGCCGTACAAAAAATACATTGGCTTAATACAAATTTTCCTTTCTCTACAGTGTACTGGTACCAACACAAAATAACCCTAGTAATTAACATGTTCCATAACATGGTGTTAACTTGTTACATAAAATATTAGTCCTCTAGCTATGATCTGAATACTTCAGTATACTTGCTCATTTTAGATTATAGAGAATCCCATCAACGAGAAGAACTCCTTTTAAACTAGTATCAGCCAACATGACCTTTATTTACTATTGCTGGTTTGCATGCATCTCTGGAATATGACTCAACAGATTACACATTTGAAAAAAGATCAGATTTTAACCTAACTGAACATATTAATCTCACGCTGACTAAATTCTTCAGTTTCAAGCATTTGACCCCCTCTCAAGTATACGTTTAAATGACTGATTTTCTGCCCAGGCAAATCAAAATCTTCACATTCACTCCACTCCCAGCCATCTTAATGTTAACAGCAGCAAAGTGAGCATTCATTAGCCTCAGAATGGCACTATTCCAGAAATAGATTGGTAGATAATATTTTCTAACATTTGAATGTAAAGAACTTTAATTATTTTCTTGAATAGAAAATGACAAACAGCAATGCTATTTCAACATGCCAGAGGATCACTTGGATCATACTTCTAATGAAGACATATTCGCAAAACAATCAAGTGAAATGCAATCATTGACATTTGGTAACTGATTTTCTCCAACTTACTGTTCAAACCTCCTTTGTTTCCAACTGAACCGAAGTGCTGCGTGTTGCTCACCAAGGTGTGCATTCCTAGAATGGCTGAAATTAGGAAGCAGTAAATTTTCAATAAAATCTTAAAAGCAGGTTTGCTAACCTCTCAGTCAAGTATATCTGCCTCAATTGAGAGTTAGTTCTTATCCAAGCTGCAAAACAAATACATGGATAAAAGAGGCATGTTGAAATCAGATTATTTAATTCATTTACTGCCAGTGATTTCCCCTCAAAAAGCCCCTGTAGCACTGAGGGGGACTATCAAGGTTAAAGGGTAGAACAGATATTCCATCTTAATTAAGATTAGATTATCACAAATGTTTCATGTATTTCTTGCGTTGCATCAAACATGGATTTTTCTAGAAATGTATAATCACTAAACAAAAACGCAGCCAACTGAAATTAGCTGTTATGAGTTTTTTTTTAAGATGAGAAATTTCTGGAATTCAGTATTTGCAAGTAACTTGTTACCAGCACTAAGTCCCTGCAGTGCTGTAAACAAACAGAGCTATTATCATGAGCGCAGTTTTGGAATCAAAATTCAAATCAGGTGTGTTGGGGGAAGAAATCAGATGACTATTTTAAGCAAACTACTTGAAGTATACACGCTGACATCCCAACCCTGCCTGAAAAAGACTTCGTTAAAATTATGGTACAGGGTTTAAGTTGTTGTTTGAGGGTATATTACCCCATTTCCTTGATTTATTCTGTTTGCTGGTTTCCACATGAACAATGAAACTCCCATTTCAGAGGGAAGGCAGGCACACTCCTCCCAGACCACTACCAATGATACTTGTTTAGCTAGGCAGCCAGGTGGAGGCTGCCTAGTGCATTTCTCTCTTTCCCCTTCTTCCTCCCCATCCCTCTCCCTCTCCCACCAGAGACATCTACTAGTAGTAGAATGGCCAAAAGGAGGAACAAGTAGAATTTAGGGGACCCAAGCTAAATCCTATTGCTCTGTGGCACTGGGTGCTGGTGTCCTAAACTTTGTAATGCATTACTTCTTTGACGGAGATCATCTGTAAGACTACATGAAGATCAATTGTGTCATACATAGATTGATGTTGTTTCCAGTAAATAGCATGCTCAATGATGCTCAGTAGTTAGCTCTGTAGACATCCATGGACAATTCCACAGAAGCAATGAATTAATGATTTCATGCAAATACAGTACCAGATCGATATGATGCAAATTATAAAACATATCCAAACGGGAGAGTTATAACACTGACAGAAGTTCTCATCAATCCATAAATTGTGGATAAAGTTCCCAGCCACTAAATTCCAAGTTGCAATTGTTAGAACAGCTGCCCCCTCTAAAATTATACTATTTCCTCAGAATTTTGCGCATACACTATGGAGTAGAGCCCTCGCAGTCTTCAGTTATTTTTGTCCAATTAAAGCTAATCACTCTACAGTGAAGAGTAAATAGAATCCCCCTACTTTAAAAGTTTCACACAATTCCCCCTCATCTCTCTCTTTACCTTTCCAGGACAAAAACAAATCAGAAGTGCACCAAAACAGACACATCAAGGAAATGCTGTGTTCACTGTGGTTTACCTGCAAGATCACAGAGTTCTGTGTCTGTCGCACTGGTCAAGGCTTCTTCCAGTTCTGGATCCAGGGTCACTTTTTCTTCCACATGCTGCTCCATAGGTTTCTTCTTGGGTGTCCATAACTTTCCTGTAACAAATTGTTTTTACATGATGCACCAAGGTTTTTCAATTACGCTTAAGAGTACTGTGCACAGTTCTGGTCTCCATATTACTAAACGGACATAGAGGCACTGGAGAAGATGTAAAAAAGATTTACAAAATATGCTACCAGAACTGAGAGATTACAACAATCAGGAATGATTGAACAGGCTGGGGCTCTTTTCTCTTTAAAAAAGGCCACGGGGTAATCTAATAGAGGTCTTGAAAATTATGAAGGGTTTTGATAGGGTAGATGTACAGATGATGTTTCCATTTGTGGGAGAGACCAAAACTAAGGGTCATAAATATGATAGTCACTAATAAATCCAATAAGGAATTCAGGAGAAACTTCTTTACCCAGAGAGTGGTTAGAATATGGAGTAGTTGAGGTGAATAGCATAGATGCATTTAAGGGGAAACTAGTTAAGTACATGAGAGAGATAGGAGTAGAAGGATAGGCTGGTGAGGCTTAGGGTGGGAGGAGATCTGTGTGGAGCATCAATGCCAGCATAGACTAGTGGGACCGAATGACCTGTTTTTGTGCTGTGAATTCTATGTAATCTATTTTCTTCGACCAGCTTCTATTTGACATTTGTATTAGGGGCTTAAAATCAACAAAACACTAATCTAGACTATAACAAAGATTTCTTATAAATCAGTCAAATTCAACACATAGGCCTAGAGTTTCCGCTTTGGGCACCATCAGGAAATTGCAACCAAATGGCACTTGAAATTGGGCTGCTTTTCCAGATTCGAAGTCATGGTCACTAAAGATATCCTAGAAAAAGGTGAGTACAGAGTTGTTTTTATGTAAGCAAAAATTAGTAGAGATTTGTCATGTTTACATTATACCATTACATTTTGTTCGAAAGAGCTGGAAGTGAGCCAGCAATGTAACACACCATTTGCTTCCCAAACAGAAAGTTGCAGGTTTGGAGCACAGCGGGGCTTGTGACTCAATAAGTCTGCCGTTTCAGCTAGTTTACTAGCTCAGAGCCTATGAGCTGTTAGCTGGAGGCATTTTGCAGTCCAGATTACTGCCCTGTTCAGTGGCAGCCATTAAAAGGAATTGGCAAAGAAAATATCCAGCAACAGAGTGCTGGGAAATTAGTAATAAGACCATGAGATTTGCTGACAAGTTCCTACCGAAAACCCTGCAAATTCTCACTGCAATTTCTCTTTCAAAGAGCTAGCACAGGCACAATGGGCTGAATGGCCTCATTCTATGCTGTATCATTCTATGAATACAGATTCTTCACTTTGATTTTATTGAATTATAACAAGTTTTACTGACAATTTCTTCAGCTACTCATTTCAAATTTTAGTTTTCAATTCATTTCTCCACCTTGAAATGCTATAATGTGTACATTAGAACAAAACTTTAAAAAAAACCTGAAAAAGTACTTAGCGAAATGGTCTTTTAAATTAGTGCCGGGCATATACGAAAGTAATGGATGCAAAACTAATTTAACTGAAGTCTAATAAAATTAAGAAAACTTAATTTAACATATTAAGATGTTAACTCAAATAGCCCATGCTACTGCTTAGGAAAATATTTCCTTATTTTAGATTTTTAACCTGTATATCAGGAAAATCAAATAAAATGCATTTAAATTTGTAGATCATACTACTAGAAACTGGGCAACAGGAAACTCAGCACAAAAACTAAAAGACAACCTTTGCTACATTACAATGGTGAATACACAATCATCTAAGGGCCTTAAAAACACACTTGTGCAAGGATTGCCTCAATTTCAGACAGGGATTCAAAGCAATATTCTATTATGCATTTCCTGTTTTTAGTAAAGCAGTTCAAGAAAATTGAGAAAGTGAGTGAGTGTCTGGCAATCTGGTGTGAAAATAATTCTACTCCTTTCAATACTAACTGGGAATATTTTTAGGACAATAGGGACTGGCACAAGGGACAGACTTTACCTAAACAAAGCAGAAACAATGAGACTGGCAAAGAACACTGTCTCTCTAAGAATCATTTAAATTAGATGGTGGGGTGAGACGGGAAGAAAAATTAAGTGGAACAAGAAATTGGATACCAAACTAGATTGATCAAAGAGCAGAAAGTAGCCAACCGTTGGATATGACTACAGTAACTCGTATCCATGAGCCAAATACCAGCAACAGGCAATAATGGGAGCCAAATCTACAAGTGTCAATATACATGAACTCTAGAAGCATTGGGAATAAGATGGCTGATATGGAAACTATTACAGTAGTAGGGAACTATGAGGTAGTAGGAAGATCAGAAACATAGCTGCCACCAGAGAATGGTAATGAATATAATCAATATACAAAGTATCTAGGAAAGTACAGATATCTCCGTAAGGGAGAAGGGACTGAGACCCCCTAGTCAGTGTATCCAGGAAAGCATAGGCAAGAAAGGGAATGGTTCAGCCCTATATACCAAGAACTTACATTTATATATCACCTTTAACGTAGCAAAACATCCTAAGTGCTTCACAGAAGCATAATCAGATAAATATTGATAATGAGCCAAAGACGATATTCGGGCAGTTGATCAGATGCTTGGTCAAAGAGGTAGGTTTTAAGCAGTCTCTTAAAGGAGGAGGTGGAGAGGGGAAGAGGTTTGGGATGGGAATTCCAGAGCTTAGGGCCTAGACAGCTGAAGGCACTGCCATCAATGGTGGGGCGAAGGAAGTGGGGGATGGTCAAGGGGCCAGAGTTGGACCCAGAAGGTTGAAGAAGTTGATCCCATTAGAGGTGGAAAGTTACACTGGTTGAAAAAGGTAAAGATAATACGAGGAGTATGTTATAAAGCACAAATTCAGAATGAGAGAGAGTTTGTTTCCACACTCCTTATTTGGATGTTATCATTTGTCAAGCTTCGAGGTGGCATATCAAAAGGATACCTCATTATTCAGTAAGCGGCTACCACCTGTTCAGTCACTTCTGCAGCTACACATTTACCAGTAGATAGAGCTTCAAACCTTCAAGTCTCCATTCCTAAAACACCATTATTCAGTCAGGTTTAGAACACATTGCCAACATTCCGATCTCCCTTCAGGATTACAGCAAGTTTGTAAAAGAAACTTCTCCATTTTTTCTTTCCTTGCTAGTTTTCTTTTCTATTTTTAAGTTTAATGTTTAAACAACTTTTTTTTAAAGTATTATTATTCATAAAACTTTGCCAGGTTGGGCCTCCAAGGCCCTCGCTTCTAGATAGGATTTGCCATAGTGTATTTTATTTTTCATAGAGACCCCTCCAGCATTTGCCTGTCTCAGAAGGTATTCCTGTGCAATAATTTAGTTCAAACACTGTGCAGAATTTTCATTAGCATTGCATCTGGAATGCATTCTAAGGGAAATTAGCTTTGTCTTGAATTTCCATGGACAAAGCCACAGAAGATGCACTAATATAGATAAAAAGGGTACGCAAAAGCTGGAAGTATTGTTTTAGTGGGGGATTTCAACACAGTAAAAAATTAGGAATATCCATGTGGTTCAAAGTCTGAATTATTAAACATGAATTCGGAAGCTTCCTCCAAAAACATGAGTTATTGTAACTTCATTTGAAAAGGTCAGTAATCCTTGAATACTTCCCCAATTCTGCATTTCAAGGTTAATCCTCAACTTTACAGAAAATCAGTGCTGCAGTTAGGATGATAGAAAAGTAGTGCATATATTCAAAAGGTTAAAAGTCTGTTCTAAAAAAAAAAATCATATTGAGGCAGTGCATTATAAAACCAGGTCAACATAGCATTTTAAATCATTATGGAACTGATAGCGAATCAAGTGCAAAATAAATAAGGATGTTCACAGGTTCCCCTGAACAAAAAGTATGATGTAATTAAAAAGCACATAACAAGTACAAAGAAGGTGAAAGATTGAAAGTTGACTATAGCTACAGGAAAACTGACGCAGATTGCGCAGTACAAGGATCAATAATGTAGGTGAGTTGGTAAGACATGAAAAGAACATAGGTTCTAAGTGGAGAACATACCTATGATGCATTATTTTTAATACAAAAATATTTATTATGTTATACTGTATATACCTCATTGAACTTAAGGTATCCTCCACAAACAAATTTGATTGTTTTCTAACTAGAAAGTGGCCCAAAATGTTCAAGGGATTAAGAACCTGCAGTGGGAAAATAATACAACCCTATTTCTATGTGGCACATCACCACCAGGTTAATGAAGATCCGAGGTTACCCAACAAGTTAATCTTTTTTGAAAATCACTAGTCCCTTTGCCTCTGATAAAGAACAGTCCATTATTATCCTACTTGTGGAAGAGGACATTGCAATAGTTTAATAAATTTTCCTCTTCACACACTAACCATCCTTGTAGTCTTAAGACTGCTGCTCCTACAGAAATATGGATTTGGGGCAGGCGGGGGATAAGAAGAAAGGTGAATTTAAACCTAGGTCCAGAGGTGAAAAGAACAATTTACGAATCCACAGTGGCAAATAATTCTTCAAAGCTGATATGTTTTTAAATTAAAAACATGCCTATACAAGCATTTCTGGTTTCAAGAAAATATAATATGCATTTGAGTTTTCCACAAAACTAAAAGTATCTTTTTCAAGCGAAGTCATTACAAGCAGCTACGTAGACTGTAACTTTCTTTAAGTCAGTGCATCAAGGTTTGTAAAGTTTTGAACTAGAAATGGGCCTTAAAAAAAAAGCAAAAACCATTCATGTGTCACAGAATTGAACATTTGCTGAACTATTTTCAATGTGTTTATTCTAGAACAATGAGGGAAACCCAGAACACTCCCATCTCAACTAGGGATTAACAATCTCCTTTCATTGAACAGATGACATGCTATACAGCTGGTTGGACGACTTTACGGAGAAATGGCACATGAGTAATTCTATTTGAAAAAATTAAGTTGCATGCCATGAGCTCTAAATTTCCTGGGATAAAGAAGGTTAAGGGGTGATTTGATTGAGGTTTTTAGAATTTTGAGAGGAACTGATAGGGTAGATAGAAAGAAACTTTTTCCGCTGGAGAGGGAGTGTAAGACAAGGGGACATAACCTTAAAATCAGAGCCAGGCCATTCAGGAGAGAAACTGCACCAAATTCAAAACTATTGAAGTAATTGTAAACATGTTTTTTTTATTAAACAAAGCTCCCTCAGCTACTAAGAGTTTATTCCAAGATCTGCACTTGGTTTATGTTTGCTTTTATTCTCGTCCATATTTATACACCATCAAGTCCTTAATAAGCATTGTGCTTAATATGATTATATCTGCACAGCCAGCTACATAAACACTCAACTTTGAGTGTATTCTCTTTAACCCCCAATTTTAATAATCTTGGCTTTCTTGCTTAAACAATTTCTGCAACAAGTTACTATCATCAATTGACATTTAGATGCAGGAAGAATCAGTTCTTCCAAACTTCCCCTAAGGTTCCCCCCTGCCCTAGCCATGAACTTGCATCTATCTCTAATTTCTCTCCTATCTCCCAGCTCATCTTGACCACGAGACCACCTCCTGCTCCCTCGACCATATTCGCACCAAACTGCTGACCACCCAACTTCCCTTCCTGGCTCCCATGCCTGCTGATACTTTTAATGGTTCCCTCTCCTCCGGTACTGTCCCCCTCCTCTTCAAATCTGCCATCATCACTACCCTCCTCAAAACTCCACCCTTGAGGCCTCTCTCCTTGCGAACCATCTCCAATCTCCCTTTTCTCTCCAAAGTCCTTGAACATGTCACTTCCCAAGTCCGTGCCCATCTTTCCCGCAACTCCAAGTTTGAATCTCTCCAATCAGGTTTCCGTCCCTGCCAGAGTACTGAAACAGCCCTTATCAAAGTCACAAATGACATCCCATGACCATGGTAAACTATCCCTCCTCATCCTTCTTGACCTGTCTGCAGCCACTGACATGGTTGACCACACCATCCTCCTCCAACGCCTCTCCTCAGTGTCCAGCTGGATGGGATGGCGCTCGCCTGGTTCCATCCCTATCTATCCAGTCATAGCCAGAGAATCACTTGCAGTGGCTTCTCTTCCCACTCCCGTACCATTGTCTCTGGAGTCCAAGGATCTATCCTTGGCCTCTTATTTCTCATCTACATGCTGCCCCTCGGCAACATCATCCAAAACCACAGCGTCAGATTTCACATATACGCTGACGACACCCAGCTCTACCTCACCACCACCACCTCTCTTGACCCTCCACCGTCTCTCATTTGTCACAATGCTTGTCCGACATCCAGTGCCAGGTGAGCAAAAATTTCCTCCAACTAAATATTGGGAAGACCGAAGCCACTGACTTTGGTCCCCGCCGCAAACTGCGTTCCCTAGGCACCGACTCCATCCCTTTCCCTGGCCACTGTATAAGGCTGAACCAGACCATTTGCAACCTTGGCGTCCTATTTAACCGTTTCTCATGAACACAATGGGCCGAATAGCCTCCTTCTGTGCCGTAAATTTTCTATGATTCTATGATTAATAAAAACAGTGCCAAATGAGAGCAAACATCAAGTCACCAATTCCATACCAAGTTCAAAGAATTATACATTTGTCAAATTATCTAGTAGTCCTGCAGTTACTGAACACAAGTGAAATAGAACTGGCATTAACCATAATATCCCTTCTAATTTGTATAAAATATCAAACAGCAGAGCACATATGATACGGACAGATACAGTAACCAGCTGGTGCAACATTCAACAATGTGCATTCTTCTCACCTGCACTTCAAATATTTAAATTTGAATTTTAAAGCAGGAACACTAATTTTAAACTTTTTAATGCTGAGGATGAAGCAACAGTAAACTTTTTTTTTCTTCTCATAATATGGGTGACACTGGCACTGCCACATTTATTGCCCATCCCAAGTTCCCAAGAAGGTGGTCAGCCTTCCTCTTGAGTGATTAATTTTACAACCAAATTGCTTGCTAGACCACATCAGAGGACAATAGCATCAACTACGTAGCATGGGTCTACAGTCAAAGTCAAATGTAGGCCAGACTGGGTGGGAGTAGCAGCTTCTCTCCCTGCAGGACATTAGTGAACTGGATGTGTTTATATAACAAAAAATGCAGTATTTATGGTCATTTTCTAGTGCCAGCTCACAAACTGACAGAATTAATTGAATTCCAGCTTCACAACTTGTCATGGCAGGGTTTGAACTTTCAACACTTCCATGCCCCTTAAATGCTTGAAGTGCAAGAATGGAATGCACAGTTAAATGCACTACCACCGGCAGCAACTTGCACTCAGTAAACAAACTAGGAGATACCGTGCAGACACAGTTATCGATACAGTAACTGCAGGAACACTAGACAATGACAAACTTAAACATTTACAAAACAAAAAAATATAATTTTACTTCTGGATATTTTATAATTAAAAAGATATCTTGGCATCTGACAAGGGTACAGTTTAAGCAAGGCAATGGAGTTTGATTACTACTACAAAGTTTATACCATTTGGATTCAGAGCAACAGGGAATTGTGTTAGCAAGTGTAATTATAATGGAAAATGACTGGTAATCAGACAAACTTGTTCAGATCCCCAGACATTTGGGGTAATGAGTTTTGGATAAACTAGGTCTGACTGTACCACGACCATGTGCACGCAATCTTCAGTTATCTTTTGCTGCATCTATCCCAACTAGCAATGTTTCTGGGATGGGGAGGGATGTGAAGGAATAAAAGTAGTACAATAGTTAGGAATTAATTGCCATGGCATGCCATTATTCCAAAACGATTGTAAAATATAAAAAGGTTGTGAACAATTTTCAAATAGCACAATCTATAGTAACTTAACAGTTCTATGCTACAATTATGAAAATATGGAATTATATCCTAAAACTGAAGTGATTGATAGATGTTTGATTCTTTGGTACAAAATTTCCTATTAAAAAAGAATGGGAAATGGAGCACAGCCCAAATGTTAGGAAACAAAGAAAGTAGAACAGTAGTGGTGGGGGGGAAATGCCAGTACTGTACAGGTCAATGAGCACCTGAAGCAGAAAGATAGGTTTCGCATCCATCAGAACTGATGGTTTTGTGTTGTGAGCATTCATGAGAAACAAACTGTCTCTTTCAGACCTACAAATGCACAGCACTTAGATCACCATTTGTGTTTTTATAGCCGTAAATGACTGCATTTTAAGAGTCTAAATTCGGAAGCACGCTACTCAAACTGACCTGATGGACAATTCTTTCAGTTCAGGAAGCTTGTAAATCTGGAGTAATTCCTTTCTCTCTCAAAATATCAATCTTAAGTGTACGTATATGGTTATCCAACTGATTCTGCTCAAAAAGGATTTTAAAACATTGGCCCATTGTACAATTCTAACCTCAACATTTTCCACTGGAAAATGACAAAACATCAGAAAACCAGCCCTGAAGGCTCCCACCAAAGTCCAGATACACAGGAACTCTTAGCTGATTTTATATAATCAAACCAGATAAGACTAATGAAGCCTCAGCCTTTATGGTTTCCACAGTTAAGCTTTAGCCAAAAACACTGATTTCCAACAGCTCATCCTCATTTACAAATCCCAAGGTGGGGCGAGTACTCTGCACCGTTATTTAGCTCCATGTCCCAGCTCATGCCCTCCACTCCCTATTCTGGCCTCCTGTGCACCCCCCTCCCAAACAACAATTAAAGGCAGAGTTTTCAACATTCTATGACCTACACTCTAGCTCTTCTCTCACCTCCTCAAAAATATCATCTCCCCTCGATTCTACGACGACTGGGTCCCCATTTCTCCTGTGAAATACTTTGGCACACCCAACAGTTTAAATACCACAACTTGCTAATCAGCCTGCCCTACATCCTTTTGTGTTGGAGTTCAATTTCCCCACAATCCTGTTTGAATATTTTAGAGCTGTTTGAGAAAATATGTACTTTATATTCTCTAACATAGAGATATTTTATATTTTAAAAAACGCACTTTCAAAATTAAACTACTAGAAGAGGATGAAATGCAGTTCAGTCCTGCACTGATGATTTGCTAATTTCAGCCACAGTGCTTTGGGGCCAAAAAAAGTGGACCTTGACTGTTATACACCCAGCAAATGGCACAGAGCATTGGCAGAGACCCGGCAGCATGTCACCTAAGCACCTAGCGCATGGTCCAAGAAAATTGGATAAAGGTAGACTGTTCATATCCACATTCTGTAAATAACAAAATAACTAATTTCAATATCACAGTAATGAAATGTAACAGCATGTGTAAAGCTGGAATGGTTTCTCCCTACAATTACCAATTATAGTCCACATCAGGAGTTCAAAAGCATCTCAACATCACTTCAGCCTTTTTGCCTTCCATCACTTCAGAATTTTAATATTCTATTATGTTTTTCCAATGATTAACTAGTAGTTTTAAGACATTTCTCAAATGGTTTCAAAAACCTTGGCTCTCCCTACAAGGCATAGGTACTGTATTAACAACCTCAAGCTAGTGAACCTAGGTCCCTATTATAGTTAGCATTTTCGAATTTCAACGTAATTTAAAAGGGATAACTAAGCTAAGGCAAGTCATGGCAGCAGACCTCGCACCCGTGATATGCCCCTCCTGCAAGATGTGGGAAGTCATGGACACTGCCAGTGTCCCTGCCGACCATGTGTGCAGGAAGTGTGTCCACCTGCAGCTACTGACCGATCGTATCTCGGAGCTGGAGCTGCGGGTGGATTCACTGTGGAGCATCCGCGATGCAGAGAAACTCGTGGATAGCACGTTTAGTGAGTTGGTCACACCGCAGGTAAAGGGAGTACAGGCAGGAAATGAATGGGTGACCACCAGGCAGAGTAAGAGGTGCAGGCAGGTAGTGCAGGGGTCCCCTGTGGCCATCCCCCTCTCAAACAGGTATACCGTTTTGGATGCTGTTGGGGGAGATGGCTCACCAGGGGAAGGTGACAGCGGCCAGCTTCATGGCACCATGGCTGGCTCTGCTGCACAGGAGGGCAGGAAAAAGAGTGGCAGAGCTATAGTGATAGGGGACTCGATTGTAAGGGGAATAGACAGGCGTTTCTGCGGACGCAACCGAGACTCCAGGATGGTATGTTGCCTCCCTGGTGCAAGGGTCAGGGATGTCAGAGCGGCTGCAGGACATTCTGGAGGGGGAGGGTGAACAGCCAGTTGTCGTGGTGCATATAGGTACCAACGATATAGGTAAAAAACAGGATGAGGTCCTACAAGCTGAATTTAGGGAGTTAGGAGTTAAACTAAAAAGTAGGACCTCAAAGGTAGTAATCTCAGGATTGCTACCAGTGCCACGGGCTAGTCAGAGTAGGAATGACAGGATAGCTTGGATGAACACGTGGCTTGAGAAATGGTGCAAGAGGGAGGGATTCAAATTCCTGGGTCATTGGAACTGGTTCTGGGAGAGGTGGGACCAGTACAAATTGGACGGTCTGCATCTGGGCAGGACTGGAACCAATGTCCTAGGGGGAGTGTTTGCTAGTGCTGTTGGGGAGGGTTTAAACTAATGTGACAGGGGGATGGGAACCGATGCAGGAAGTCAGTGGGAAGTAAAGTGGTGACAGAAACAAAAGGCAGTAAGGGAGAGTGTACAAAACATGACCGGACAGATGGTCTGAGAAAGCAGGGCAAAGACCAAGGGAAGTCTAGATTAAACTGCATTTATTTCAATGCAAGAAGTCTGATGGGCAAGGCAGATGAACTCAGGGCATGGATGGGTACATGGAACTGGGATGTTATAGCTATTACTGAAACATGGCTAAGGGAGGGGCAGGACTGGCAGCTCAATGTTCCAGGGTACAGATGCTATAGGAAAGATAGAGCAGGAGGTAAGAGAGGAGGGGGAGTTGCGTTCTTGATTAGGGAGAACATCATGGCAGTAGTGAGAGGGGATATATCCGAGGGATCGCCCACTGAGTCTATATGGGTAGAACTGAAAAATAAGATGGGAGAGATCACTTTGATAGGATTGTACTACAGACCCCCAAATAGTCAACGGGAAATTGAGGAGCAAATATGTAAGGAGATTACAGACAGCTGCAAGAAAAATAGGATGGTAATTGTAGGGGACTTTAACTTTCCCAACATTGACTGGGACAGCCATAGCATTAGGGGCTTGGATGGAGAGAAATTTGTTGAGTGTATTCAGGAGGAATTTCTCATTCAGTATGTGGATGGCCTGACTAGAGAGGGGGCAAAACTTGACCTCCTCTTGGGAAATAAGGAAGGGCAGGTGACAGAAGTGTTAGTGAGGGATCACTTTGGGACCAGTGATCATAATTCCATTAGTTTTAAGATAGCTATGGAGAATGATAGATCTGGCCCAAAAGTTAAAATTCTAAATTGGGGAAAGGCCAATTTTGATGGTATTAGACAGGAACTTTCAGAAGTTGATTGGGAGAGTCTGTTGGCAGGCAAATGGACGTCTGGTAAGTGGGAGGCTTTCAAAAGTGTGTTAACCAGGATTCAGGGTAAGCACATTCCTTATAAAGTGAAGGGCAAGGCTGGTAGAAGTAGGGAACCTTGGATGACTCGGGAGATTGAGGCCCTAGTCAAAAAGAAGAAGGAGGCATATGACATGCATAGGCAGCTGGGATCAAGTGGATCCCTTGAAGAGTATAGAGATTGCCGGAGTAGAGTTAAGAGAGAAATCAGGAGGGCAAAAAGGGGACATGAGATTGCTTTGGTAGATAAGGCAAAGGAGAACCCAAAGAGCTTCTACAAATACATAAAGGGCAAAAGAGTAACTAGGGAGAGAGTAGGGCCTCTTAAGGATCAACAAGGTCATCTAAGTGCGGAACCACAAGAGATGGGTGAGATCCTGAATGAATATTTCACATCGGTATTTACGGTTGAGAAAGGCATGGATGTTAGGGAACTTGGGGAAATAAATAGTGATGTCTTGAGGAGTGTACATATTACAGAGAGGGAGGTGCTGGACATCTTAACACGCATCAAGGTAGATAAATCTCCGGGACCTGATGAAATGTATCCCAGGACGTTATGGGAGGTTAGGGAGGAAATTACGGGTCCTCTAGCAGAGATTTTTGAATTATCGACAGCTAGAGGTGAGGTGCCTGAAGATTGGAGGGTAGCAAATGTTATGCCTTTGTTTAAAAAGGGCGGCAGGGAAAAGCCTGGGAACTACAGACCGGTGAGCCTGACATCTGTAGTGGGTAAGTTGTTAGAGGGTATTCTGAGAGACAGGATCTACAGGCATTTGGAGAGGCAGGGACTGATTGGAAACAGTCAGCATGGTTTTGAGAGGAAAATCATGTCTCACGAATTTGATTGAGTTTTTTGAAGGGGTAACCAAGAAGATAGATGAGGGCTGTGCAGTAGACATGGTCTACATGGACTTTAGCAAAGCCTTTGACAAGGTACCGCATGGTAGGTTGTTACATAAGGTTAAATCTCACGGGATCCAAGGTGAGGTAGCCAATTGGATACAAAATTGGATTGACGACAGAAGACAGAGGGTGGTTGTAGAGGGTTGTTTTTCAAACTGGAGGCCTGTGACCAGCGGTGTGCCTCAGGGATCGGTGCTGGGTCTGTTATTTGTTATTTATATTAATGATTTGGATGAGAATTTAGGAGGCATGGTTAGTAAGTTTGCAGATGACACCAAGATTGGTGGCATTGTGGACAGTGAAGAAGGTTATCTAGGATTGCAACGGGATCTTGATAAATTGGGCCAGTGGGCCGATGAATGGCAGATGGAGTTTAATTTAGATAAATGTGAGGTGATGCATTTTGGTAGATCGAATCGGGCCAGGACCTACTCCGTTAATGGTAGGGCGTTGGGGAGAGTTATAGAACAAAGAGATCTGGGAGTACAGGTTCATAGCTCCTTGAAAGTGGAGTCACAGGTGGATAGGGTGGTGAAAAAGGCATTCGGTATGCTTGGTTTCATTGGTCAGAACACTGAATACAGGAGTTGGGATGTTTTGTTGAAGTTGTACAAGACATTAGTTAGGCCACACTTGGAATACTGTGTACAGTTCTGGTCACCCTATTATAGAAAGGATATTATTAAACTAGAAAGAGTGCAGAAAAGATTTACTAGGATGCTACCGGGACTTGATGGTTTGACTTATAGGGAAAGGTTAGATAGACTGGGACTTTTTTCCCTGGAGAGTAGGAGGTTTAGGGGTGATCTTATAGAAGTCTATAAAATAATGAGGGGCATAGATAAGGTAGATAGTCAAAATCTTTTCCCAAAGGTAGGGGAGTCTATAATGAGGGGACATAGATTTAAGGTGAGAGGGGAGAGATACAAAAGGGTCCAGAGGGGCAATTTTTTCACTCAAAGGGTGGTGAGTGTCTGGAACGAGCTGCCAGAGGCAGTAGTAGAGGCGGGTACAATTTTGTCTTTTAAAAAGCAGTTGGACAGTTACATGGGTAAGATGGGTATAGAGGGATATGGGCCAAGTGCAGGGAATTGGGACTAGCTTAGTGGTATAAACTGGGCGACATGGACATGTTGGGCCGAAGGGCCTGTTTCCATGTTGTAAACTTCTATGACTCTATACCGGTTTTTACTTTTGCAGGTATGCACAGTTTCAACAAATAAATTGATTAAATATTACCTGGTAAAATGTGATCATATTTGTAAAAGAAAAAGAAATCCAGAAAATGCAGACCACATTCTGTGGAATGCAAACCTTTCACATACACGCCATTCAACATTAAGGTCAATCTATAGACATAATCCAGACATCAATACTGCAACTCCGATCAGCTCAAATATTTGAACATTGCTCCAAAATATTATCTTTTCCCTCTCCCATAGCTGATTAGGGTAAGACTAACTATATTTTATCTCTTCCTCCCCCCACTCCTGCAAACACACAAATACAAGCATCAGTTATAGCTGGGATTGAAACTGGTTCTCTCAACTGAGAATTCAGCCTTTTGCATTCTGTTTAATAGTCTGGTTAAAATCTAGTTTAAGCTAATTTTGTAGATTTTTTTCTCAATTGTTGTACATTATACATTTTCATTTTAACGATCTCCAGAAAATAGCCAAATACTGTGCTGTGCGTCAAGGAGTATTACTAATTTAGCAGAATACTACCAACAAACAGAATATTACTACTTTCTTTGCTAATATTTCTGGAAGCTGGAAGTCTTCACAGTGACATTTATGTTACAGAAAGGATAAGCAAAATAGTTCCAACCTGTACGGGGATAGGGGGCACAACAGTGAAATGCATTGAAAACTGGTGCTCATTATTAACATAATCCAGACCTTGAATTTGTTGGTAAATTAGGTACTTGCTTAGTTGATGACATTGTCACTAACTTTTAGATTGAGCTTTATTATAAAGACACAATGCTTATTTGTAATCTATAAATCCTTGGCTAGACTCAAAATTTTACTGTTCTTTGATTTACCACATTCAGAATCTAACTAATCTTACAAAGTTTAATTAAATATCTGGATTTTAAAATCTTTAAGCACTCAACTTATAAAGACTGTATTACAAACCAATTAGTCTGAAGTCTTTGTGCTGTAATGCAATAGTCCTAAACTCCTTAAATATTTGAAAGTTATAAAATGTGTACAAGGAATTTTAGTACAATACCTCAATTTTCCCTCCAGCATTTGGTAAGAACTAGTCACACCATCAATTTAATAGCAAGGTGTAGAAATAGAGGCACATAGGGAGTATTCTCCCTTCTGTCTTTCCCGATATCCCCATTCCAACAGGCAACCTAGTCAAACCAGTGACACTGGCCCTCAAAGAATCTCAACCATGACCATCAGCTAAGATCAGGATTCAAACTCAGGTTTCCTAGTCAAAAGTTCTAATATTGTACCTACAAAACCAATACCAGAGAGGCAAATACTCAAAGGCCATGCTGAAAATACTGCTTTCTGCCTGCAGTGCAGAATAACTATTGCAGACAGCCAACTTAGCATTCTTTTCAAATTTTATTAGGCTACATTACATTAAGATACAAAAAACTTGCTGAAAGCATCGGCCCTATATCCCAATATTAAATTTCAAGCTGCAAGTATAGTAAGAGTGGTTTCAAATCACTAGCATATTATGTTGATGACACAAGACAAATTTCATGCCAAATCCCATCAGCATTCTAACTACAAACATATGGGACTGTTGAATAATTTTCCCATTCTAGCTTGGTTTAGGCCATTGAGTATGTTAAGGGTAAATGAGGCAGTAAAATTAGATCCAGACTATTGATAATGCTAACAATTAATCAGATAAAATACCACACTCTGAACAACCCACAGACAAAAATGGTGAAAAAGATGGTAGGGGATGGGGCAAGACAGGAAAATAAAAACAGATAGAATCATTCAGGGAACTTCCCTATACCATTATCAGTACCTCACATCTGCGACCAGTTCAAACTGGCCTCGGGGGCCAGGGTAAATCGTAGCAAGAGCGAGGCCATGTTCTTTGGCAACTGAACTGACTGATCCTTTGTCCCCTTCACCGTCAGGTCGGATAACCTGAAGGCGCTGGGGATCTGGTTCGGGGGGGCTGGGGCGTGCACCAAAAACCGGGAGGAGCGTATTTCCAAGGTTAAGCAGAAACTGGGACTGTGGGATCGACTATCTCTCTCGATCGTGGGCAAGAACCTGGTCATCAGGTGCGAGGTGCTCTCGGTGTTGCTGTACGTGGCGCAGGTCTGGCCCATACCTCGCTCGTGCGCCGCGACAGTCACTCGAGCCATCTTCCACTTTGTCTGGAGATCAAAAATGGACCGTGTCCGCAGGGTCACGATGTACAAATCTCCGGAGAAAGGGGGGAAAGGCGTGCCCAACGTGGCCCTCATCCTGATGGCCACTTTTGTGTGCAGCTGCATCAAGCTGTGCATAGGCTCTCGGTACGCAAACACAAAGTGTCACTACGTGCTGAGGTTCTACCTGTCCCCGGTGTTGAGAAGGATGGGCCTGGCCACACTGCCATGGAACGCTCCGTCCAGTTGGACCGTTCCGCCCCACCTGTCCTTCGTGGAAAAGTTTGTGCAGAAAAACACCTTTGACCACAAGGCAATCAGCAAGTGGTCCGCACGTAACGTCCTCGAGACCCTGAGGGAAAAGGAGATGGTGGATCCTGTCAGTTGGTTCCCCGAGCAGACTGTCAATGTTATTTGGCAGAACGCCTCATCGCCAGAGCTTTCAAACAAGCACCAAGACCTAGCTTGGCTGGTGGTTAGAAGGGCCCTTCCAGTCAGATCCTTCATGCACTCCCGGACTCTCAGTGCCACCGCGTGCTGTCCCCGAGGAAGATGCACTGGAGACGAGACCGTCAGCCATCTCCTTCTGGAATGTGCCTTTGCAAAGGTGGTCTGGAGAGAGATGCAGTGGTATCTGTCCAGGTTCGTCCCGAGCAGTTCCGTAACACAGGATTCTGTGTTCTATGGGCTGTTCCCGGGGACGCACACTGAGACGGACATCAACTGCTGCTGGAAGACCATCAACTCGGTGAAAGACGCCCTTTGGTCTGCCCGAAACTTGCTGGTCTTCCAGTGCAAGGAGCTGTCTTCGACCAAGTGTTGCAGACTGGCACATTCCAAGGTCCAGGACTACGTGCTTAGGGACGCACTGAGGATGGGTGCGGCCGCCGCAAAGGCTCTGTGGGGAAAGGCAACCGTTTAGAGCCTTCCTGCCATTGTATACCGAGGGGCTGCAATCAGGGAAAAACCCCCTCGGGCAGAATGTAAAACTCAAATTGACGTAATGTACCCGTAATAAATCTGTAATGAATCACCTGTATTGATTGTGATGCAATGAGGCACCCTAGAGTGTCATGAACTGTAATTATGTCACATGTGTTTCATTGAACTGTAGTTGATGTAACCTGCAAATTGCATAATCTATATTGTGTACGTTTGGAATGTGATATGACAACTGTATTGTATGTACTGCTGCAAATTTTATGAATAAAGTATATTTTTTGAAAAAAAATCAGTACCTCACCAACTCTATGTGCCAATTCAGCTCAATTGCAATGTCAGACTCAGCCAATGCCTCCAAACTAGTTCCACAAACAAGGTAATTTTTACTTCATTTAAAACAAAAAAAAGTAGTTACAGAAATTTTTTATGGTGCGATTTAAGAAAATTAGTGATGTATGTGTTTTCTGTTTAAGCTCAACTATATTACCAATAACTGAAGTTTAACCCTTGGACATTAAAATGGACAGCTAAAAGCAATCATGAGTTGGTAGTGGTGTCACATTCTAACAAGAAAAAGGTGGTGATAAGTAGGGGTGGGGGGGCGCAAGGGGAGAAATAAATGATCAGAAACAAAATCTTTCAACTGAGGGAAGTCTCACCTGAGGCAGTAGCAGCTGCTGCTCCTGTGGTTGGCATTAGGATGAGCAGCAGAGAGCACTGGTTAGCAAAATACAGAAACCCAGCAAAAAAAGGACAAGACAGCATGTAGAGAAATAGCACAGGCATGCCAAGGTTTCCAAAACAAAGGCTACTTTTAATCAAACAGTAAATTTAAATGCAACACAAGGGGGATATTTAACCGTCCATGCAGCATCATCATAATCCATGCAAAAGAAAAAGCACTAGAATATAAATGTGACCAAGCCAAACAGCACCATTCTAAACAGATACTGCATGCATGACATGTTCCTTTATTTAGTACATGCAACTAAATTTCTGTAATTCAGGGAGGGTCTATTAGATGATTTCTTCTGCATAATACAATCTCCGGTTACCCTTGTTTCACGCAGAGAGAGAAAATAGATGCAGAACTGATACTGGAAGAAAAAACATGCCCTTTCCAATTAATTAACTACTGTAGGTCAGGAAGAACAGAGGAGAGATTGCTAGATATTCCAGCTTACATTCCAGTGGGTAGATGGAGTTAAGATACTGATCAGCCATGATCTAATTGAATGGCGGTACAGGCTCGAGGGGCTGAATGGCCTACTCCTAAATTAAATGAATTAGAAAAGATTCACAAGCACCATTTAAAGCCAGTTTTCAAAACAGCACAGATAAATCATCCATGTCTTCTATAGTTACAATACTTAACTCAAAAATTAGACATTTGCTAATCATTAAATCCTTAACAGTCCTATGAAATAAATGAGCTAGAAGAATTATTCCATACAATTTGCGTTTTAATGGGCTATGAAAGAACACTGGAGAAACTGCAGTTTTTCTAACTATTAAAAAGAGCTACAAAGGGTATCTTGTAATAGATATATAAGCTATTAAATGGAAAATAGAAAAGTGACATCCAGACTACTGCAAGATAAGCTATAGCAGGAAGGCATAGGCTCAAATTTTTGATATGCAAATTTGGAATGTCAGAAAAAATAACCAATACTTGGGACAGTCTCTGCATAGGGCACTGCAGGTAAAAACAGAGTAAGTTGCTGAAATGGAGACGCTAGTTCTTTCCTTCTGGATGGATCTTCTAATCTGAATTTCTCTTATGAACTAGGTTTTAGCTAGCTGCCCCAGTGGTCTAATAGATCAAGGCACCATCTAGTGCAACAGTACTGACCAGAATGTCTTGGTGCCAAGGAACCGTCCTTGAGCAAGTGTCAGACGCATAATTAGAAAGAAAGAACTTGCCTTTATAACACGTCTTTCATGTCTTCAGGACATCTCAAGGTACTTTTTTTTTTATTTGTTCATGGGATGTGGGCGTCGCTGGCAAGGCCAGCATTTATTGCCCTTGAGAAGGTGGTGGCGAGCCGCCTTCTTGAACCGCTGCAGTCCGTGTGGTGACGGTTCTCCCACAGTGCTGTTAGGAAGGAAGTTCCAGGATTTTGAACCAGCGACGATGAAGGAACGGCGATATATTTCCAAGTCGGGATGGTGTGTGACTTGGAGGGGAACGTGCAGGTGGTGTTGTTCCCATGTGCCTGCTGCTCTTGTCCTTCTAGGTGGTAGAGGTTGCGGGTTTGGGAGGTGCTGTCAAAGAAGCCTTGGCGAGTTGCTGCAGTGCATCCTGTGGATGGTACACTGCAGCCACAGTGCGCCGGTGGTGAAGGGAGTGAATGTTTAGGGTGGTGGATGGGTACTTCACAGCCAATGAATAATTTTGAAGTGTAGTCACTTGTTACGTAGGTATATGTTGCAGCTAATTTACACATTGCAGGGTCCCATGAACAGTAGTGTCCCACAAACAGTAATAAAATGAATGGTGTTTGAAATTTGAAATGTTGGCCGGGACACTAGGAGAAGCCCCCTCCTTCCACCACCTGCACTTCTTTGAATAGTACCATGGAATCTTTTACATCCACTTGATCAGGTTTAACATCTCCTCCAAAAGAGAGCACCTCCAACAATGCATGATTCGCTCAGTACTGCACTGAAGTTCTGTTTAAATTACATGCTCAAGTCCCTGGATTAGGGCTTTAACCCGTGGTCTTCTGACTCATAGGAGTGCTATGACTGAGCCAAGTTGAAAACAGAAGGGAAAAATAAAATGTCTGATAAAGCTAAATAATCTGGTCGTTATGTACCCTTGTAACCACCTAATTCTACAACATCACTTATAAGACCGGGGTGGGGGGTGCGGAGACTGTCCAATGCATCTTTGCAATTTTCTAATTTATATTTAATTCATCTGTCAAAATTCTTATCAAAAATTTCTAAAGAATACTATTGTCATGGCAGCAAATGTATACCAAATGAAGTTTTACTGCACCCTTAATGCTGAACCCAGTAAGAAAGTGCCAGATTATCTAGTATAGACACAACAATCAGCCAGAAAAAAAGCAATTAGTATGTGAACCAGTTAATAGCTACACCAGTCCTAATCAGCAGGATGTCTATTAGCATATTAAGAAATAAGCAAGGCAAGTTGAAATTATACTTCATGCTTCAGGAGTTTCTTCAGTACTTCAGTGGATAGTGGTACTGAACCACGTACGTTAAGGCGTTTGAGGTTCAATCCCTATTCTGTTCTACATTTCCCTGTGTTAAGATGGCCTGGGTTAAGGAAGCTAGGGAAGAAGGGGAGAGGTAAAGAAGGGCGAAGATTCCATACTGAACCACTGTCTACTAAAGCCAACAGCAAAAGTTTTTATAAATATATTGAGAGAGTGGTAAAGGGGAATGTGGACCCATTAAAGATGGATACAGGCGAGACTATAATGGATAATAAGAAAATAGCAGATTTGTTAGATGATTGTATCTGTTTTCATGGTGGAGGAAGAGGACAAAATACCATGGTACAAGGAAACCTAAAAATACATCAAGGGGAGTTACTTAGTGGATTTAATATCAATTTTAAATTTGGAAATGAAGAAAAATCTCTAGGGCTTAATGTTTCCACCCTAGGGTATTAAAAGAAATAGATGAGGAAATCACAGATGCATCATTCAATTTTCCAAAGTGCTCTAGATTCAGAAACTGTGCCTTTGGATTGGAAAATTCAAATGTCACTCCACTGCTTTTCACCATATAGATACTAATGACTCAGATGAAGGAATGTCAAGTTTGCAGATGACACGAAGTTAGGAGGCACAGTAAGTTGTGTAGATGGGAGCAGCAAGTTACAAAGGGACATAGACAGACTAAGTGAATGGGCAAAACTATGGCAGATGGAGTTCAATGTGGAGAAGTGTGAGGTCATCCACTTTGGATCTGAGAAAGACAACTCAAAATATTTTCTTAATGGTGAGACACTAGGAGCTGTGGAGGAGCAAAGGGATTTAGGTGTCCATGTACACAAATCATTAAAAGCTAGTGCACAGGTACAAAAAGTAATCAAAAAGGCTAATGGTATGTTAGGCTTTATTTCAAGGAGTTTGGAATTCAAAAGTGAGGATGTGATGCTTCAGTTGGTCAGATCCCATCTGGAGTACTGCATTCAGATTTGGGCACCAAATCTCAGAAAAAGAAAAACTGGCCTTGGAAAGGGTACAGCCCAGATTCACCAGAATGATACCTGGACAAGCTAGTTTTAACAGTATTAAACTAGTTTGTTTAAAGGGTCGAATCATGAGGGCAAGTTGCATAAACTTGCCTTTTGTTTCTTTAGAAGGTTGAGCGGCGATTTAACTGAGGTTTTCAACATTAAGGGATTCAATAGGGTAGATACCGAGAAACTATTTCCTCTGGTGGGGGAATCCAGCACAAGGGGGTGCAATCTGAAAATTAGAACGAGGCCATTTAGGAGTGAAATCAGGAAGCACTTCTTCTCACAATAGGTAGTGGAAATCTGGAATTTGCTCCCCCAAAAGGCTGATGCTGGGACAATTGAAATTTTCAAGACTGAAATAGATAGATTTTTGTTAAATAATCAGTATCAAGGGATTATGGAACTAAGGCAAGTAATGTAGTTGAGGTACAGATCAGCCATGATCTGATTGAATGGCAGAACAGGCTAGAGGGGCTGAAAGGCCTACTCCTGCTCCAATGTTCCGATAAATACATCCATATGTACATAATTTGGGGTAGTACTGGACTTATCTGGTATGCAAGTATTGCAGTTAACATTCACAATCTAGTTTCCTACTTCATTCCCTTTTCACCATAAAAATTTCCTTTCAGATCATTTGTTTGGTACTCAACACTTTCCAACCCTCAACCCATCTCTGAAAATTTAATCTTAGTGAATGCCAATTTTGAACATATTGAATCCAGCTATTTGTACCTTGGTGAACTGCACAAAGTCCTGAATGCAAGAATGCAGCAAAATGTGAATAGAGAACAAGCTTTGTACGCAATTATGGTAATGGCTGCACAAAATATCGAGTTCAAACCCATTTTCTTGGAACAAAATTGAACGAAACAGTACAACATGGAAAGCACTAAGGTACAAGTCAAAATTAATCATTTAAAGAAGGCAACATTCGGTTACTGTAGGTTTATAAAAATAGGTGCATTAGATAATGTAGTATGTTAAAATATAGAAATATAGAAAACAAGAGCAGGAGTAGGCCATTCGAGCCTGCTCCACCATTCAACATGATCATGGCTGATTATCTATCTCAATACCATATTCCCGTTCGCTTCCCCCATACCCTTTGACGCCTTGTGTCTAGAAATCTATCTAGTTCCTCCTTAAATATATTCAGTGACTTGGCCTCCACAGTCTTCTGTGGCAGAGAATACCACAGGTTCACCACCCTCAGTGAAGACATTTCTCATCACAGTCCTAAATGTCTTACCCCATATCCAGAGACTGTGACCCCTCATTCTGGAAAACCCCCCAAAGCCAGGGAAAATATCCTCCCTGCATCCAGTCTGTCCAGCCCTGTCAGAATTTTATACGTTTCAATGAGATCCCCTCTCATTCTTCTAAACTCAAGTGAATACAGGCCGAGTCGACCCAATCTCTCCTCATACGACAGTCTGGCCATCCCAGGAATCAGTCTGGTGAACCTTCGCTGCACTCCCACTAGGGCAAGTATATCCTTAGGTAAGGAGACCAAAACTGCACACAATACTCCAGGTGTGATCTCACCAAGGCCCTGTATAACTGCAGTAAGACATCCTTGCTCCTGTACTCAAATCCTCTTGCAATGAAGGACAACATACCATTTGCCTTCCTAACTGCTCGCTGCACCTGCATGTTTGCTTTCAGTGACTGGAGTACAAGTATGCCCAGGTCCCTTTGTACATCAACATTCCCCAATCTATCATTTAAATAATACTCTGCCTTTCTGTTTTTCCTTCCGAAGTGGATAACTTCACATTTATCCACGTACTTGCCCACTCACTCAACTGGTCTATATCACCTTGAAGTCTCTTTGCATCCTCCTCACAACTCACGATCCCATCTAGTTTTGTGTCATCAGCAAACTTGGAAATATTACATTTGGTTCCCTCATCCAAATCATTGATATATAGTGAATAGCTGGGGCCCAAGCACTGATGCCTGCAGTACCCCACTAGTCAACACCTGCCACCCTAAAAAAGACCCATTTATTCCTACTCTGTTTCCTGTCTGTTAACTAATTTTCAATCCATGCCAGTATATTACTGCCAATCCCATATGCTTTAATTTTGCACACTAACCTCTTATGTGGGACTTTATTGAAGGCCTTCTTAAAATCCAAATACACATCCACTGGTTCTCCCTTATCTATTCTACCAGTTACATCCTCAAAAAACTCCAGTAGGTTTGTCAAACATGATTTCCCTTTCATAAATCCATGTTGACTTTGTCTAATCCCATTGATATTTTTTAAGTGTCCTGTTATCACATCCTTTATAATAGACTCTAGCATTTTCCCTACTACTGATAGTCGTTCCCTGTTTTCTCTCCTTTTTAAAAAAAAAAGTGGGGTTACATTTGCCACCCTCCAATCTGCAGGAACTGTTCCATAATCAATAGAATTTTGGAAGACGACAACTAATGCATCCACTATTTCCATGGCTACCTCTTAGTATTCTGGGATGCAAATTATCAGGCCCTGGGGATTTATCGGCTTTCAGTCCCATTAATTTCTCCAGCACTTTTTTTTTACGAATTCTAATTTCCTTTAATTCCTCATTCTCACTAGACCCTTGGTTCCCTTGCATTTCCTAGAAGTTATTTGCGTCCTCTTCCGCAAAGTCAGAACCAAAGTATTTGTTTAATTGCTCTGCCATTTCCTTGTTCCCCGTTATAAATTCTCCCGTTTCTGACTGTAAGGGACCTATATCTGTCTTCATTAATCTTTTTCTTTTTACATACTTGTAGAAGCTTTTACACTTATGTTCCTTGCAAGTTTACTCTCACACTCTATATTTCCCCTCTTAAATCAATCTCTTGGTCCTTTTTTGCTGAATTCTAAACTGATCCCAATCCTCAGGCTTGCTACTTTTTCTGGCAACTTTATATGACTCCTCTTTGGATCTAATACTATCTTTAATTTCTTACATTAGCCATGGTTGGGCCGCATTTCCTTTTGTGTTTTTGCGCCAGAAAGGAATGTATAACTGTTGCAATTCATGCATTCGTTCCTTAAATGTTAGCCATTGCCTATCCACCGTTATGCCTTTTAAAGAAGCTTGCCAATCTATCATAGCCAACTCACTCCTCATACCTTCGTAGTTTCCTTTGTTTAGATTTAGAACCCGAGTTTCAGGTTGGCCTACTTCACTTCCCATCTTAATGAAGAATTCTATCATGTTATGGTCACTCTTCCCTAAAGGACCCCGCACAACAAGATTATTAATTAACCCCTTCTCATTGCACAACACCCAATCTAGGATAGCCTGTTCCCTGGTTGGCTCCGCAACGTACCGATCTAAAAAAAATCTCGGACACACTCCAGGAATTCATCCTCCACAGTATTATTGCTAATTTGGTTTGGCCAGTCTATATGCAGATTAATTTCACCCATGATTACTGTAGTACCCTACGTATGTTCATTAATATGCTGCATTGCTAGCTGCAACGATTCTGGAATGGTCCTTGTGACATTATCTAATGTGGATTAACGCCAGGGATAGTAACTTTCATAGTGACTAATATAAATTTTATTTTTCCATCAAATATATTCCTATGCATTCTTGCTTTCTCTACCCAAGAGGCCATAGTTCAGGTTTTATTCGTAAGGACATCCAAACCAATATTTAAATATAATTTTATTTCTCTTCTGCAGATCACAATTGCTTTCTAAAAAGGCAATACAATTCTGATTAACATAATGCACATTACACAAAAGGAAGCCCCATCCAGTTACATTTCACATCTTACACTAGAGAAGGAATCAGTTACATACCCAACTGAAAAGCAGTATAGATAATGGGAAATAAATTCCACACATTGAATTACTGGGCATCTATTCTACAATAAGTTATTTGTGTTCAGAATAATCGGCAGTTCAAATATACTGTCAAGCATGGACTGTTTGGATACTACAAATGGCAATCTGGACTGTGTTGCCAACATCAGTTGCCCAGCAGTATTTTGCCATAAGCGACACTATTTCTGTGAACTGTTGTCACAGAAGTTAGAACAGCACTGCAGGCCCTTTTGACCGTTTTATTTGATGATGCAGTTTCCCCAGCACAACTGGAAACCTGCAATGAAAATTTGGTAAACGTTATACCCCATTGAGTCTAGAATTTCAAAGTCTTTACCTGAGAGTTTGCAAATCCTGAAGTGCTTTTCCAGTACTGAATTACACTGGTATTAGATAACTATCTCTGCAGAGAAACTTATAGTGTAATTTGACTGGATTTCAGGGGGAATAAAATAGTTTTGTCAATTCATTAAGTACATGAGGGGAGTTCAGACCTTTAGTTATACTTGGCCTCATAATGATGTAAGGAATCTTACAACACCAGGTTATAGTCCAACAATTTTATTTTAAAATCGCAAGCTTTCGGAGATTATCCCCTTCGTCAGGTGAATGAGTGGAAGGTTCTCAAATCGCATATCTTATATTAGGCTGGGACAGCATCACACCAATCAAAAGGTGTCGTTGTTGTTCAAACAGGCCAGTCACAGAGAACAGCACGTCCCAGTACACTGGATATACATTGTGTCAATTACACAGACAGAAAGAAAGAGACCCAAATGGCAGAGAGAGAGAGAGAGAGAGAGAGAGAGAGAGAGAATATTAAAACACAACTTTTTTTTCCCCCTTTTTGCTGGTGGGGTTACATGTAGCGTGACATGAACCCAAGATCCCGGTTGAGGCCGTCCTCATGGGTGCGGAACTTGGTTACCAACTTCTGCTCGACGATTTTGCGTTGTCGTGTGTCTCGAAGGCCGCCTTGGAGAACGCTGACCCGAAGATCGGTGGCTGAATGTCCTTGACTGCTAAAGTGTTCCCCGACTGGGAGGGAACCCTCCTGTCTGGCGATTGTTGCGCGGTGTCCGTTCATCCGTTGTCGCAGTGTCTGCACGGTCTCGCCAATGTACCATGCTCCGGGTCATCCTTTCCTGCAACGTATGAGGTAGACAACGTTGGCCGAGTCACAGGAGTATGAACCATGTACCTGGTGGGTGGTGTCCTCTCGTGTGATGGTGGTATCCGTGTCGATGATCTGGCATGTCTTGCAGAGGTTGCCGTGGCAGGGTTGTGTGGTGTCGTGGACGCTGTTCTCCTGAAAGCTGGGTAATTTGCTGCGAACGATGGTCTGTTTGAGGTTGGGTGGCTGTTTGAAGGCGAGTAGTGGAGGCGTGGGGATGGCCTTAGCGAGGTGTTCGTCGTCATCGATGACATGTTGAAGGCTGTGGAGAACATGGTGTAGTTTCTCCGCTCCGGGGAAGTACTGGACGACGAAGGGTACTCTGTTGGTTACGTCGAGCAGAAATTGATAGCCAAGTTCCGCACCCATGAGGACGGCCTCAACCGGGATCTTGGGTTCATGTCACGCTACACGTTACCCCACCAGCAAAAAGGGAAAAAAAAAGTTATGTGTTTTAATATTCTCTCTCTCTCTCTCTGCCATTTGGGTCTCTTTCTTTCTGTCTGTGTAATTGACAGTGTATATCCAGTGTACTGGGACGTGCTGTTCTCCGTGATTGGCCTGTTTGAACAACGACACCTTTTGATTGGTGTGATGCTGTCCCAGCCTAATATAAGATATGCGATTTGAGAACCTTCCACTCATTCACCTGACGAAGGGGATAATCTCCGAAAGCTTGTGATTTTAAAATAAAATTGTTGGACTATAACCTGGTGTTGTAAGATTCCTTACATTTGTCCACCCCAGTCCATCACATCATATAATGATGGCATTGGGATGGATGGACAATTGGTCAATATTTAATCATGTGTAGGACTCCATGATTGACAACAGGTTAAAACCACTTGCTAGTTGCAATCTAAAAAGGCAAGGTTTACAACAGGACTGTAGTATTCAATACCTAACTCTATAATGCACATTTCACCTCCAGTAAAGGCAAATTTATTAAGACTCACATTCCTGACATATCTATCAGTGAGGAGTCTCTTCTACATAGAAAGTGAAATCAACATAACCTCTCTGACAGTACCAACTATGCCCAATGTTAGAGCTTAGAAATTTTTGGTCTGGGAGGCTGTATGATTAAGAATTTTGAAGCCTTACTAGGTCAGCCACAAGGCTCCATTTGTGCAGCTGGGTATCAGGTCTTTTATTTTGTCTAAGCTCTGCTATCTTAGCAATTATCTTTCTCAAACATGGGAATTAACTGTCATGGATAACAAGACTCTGATAAGCTGCAGTACAACTAGCTGCAGCTGAACTATGCATTAACCTTGTGTGGTGTGCACACTTTAGGAGAGATCATTTACCAGGTTGGGCATACTAGTATGCCATAGATAATAGTGTACAATTCTACCTCAGATGTCAGAGGCACAATAATGACAATTAATTTAATGCTTCAACAACATTTTTTTTTATTACACAAGTCTGTTACAATACCTTCAGATTCCAGAAATTTGAGTACGCCTTACACAAAGTATAATGATGGTCAAGAGAAGGCTCCAAAAGCAAGTAGGCTTGGTTGCTTGCAACATAAGCATTTTTTGAATTTATGCAGAACTTTGAAGGAACCACCACTGGATTTTAGGTAGTTCTCATGACAGATGCAATCTGACCAATAAAAACAGAAGGAACAGAACTACGGGATGCTTTGTATGGTACAGGACATTGTTTCAGAAGATCGTCCCAAATGGAAGTCTTCAAGGCATCCACTGGAATGAGATCTACTCAGTCAAGTGCCATGTTTTCGGGGGGAAAAAAGCTTTCATTTAATAGCTTTTTAAGTTTCATTCGATCCCTATCTTCAGACCTGAAAGGGTTGAATTCATCAGTAAAACATCCATGAAAGCTTAAGAAAATGCAAGAACAGTCATTACAATAAATAAATGGTACTAACGTGCTGGGCACAAAAAGTTACAAGACTTCCACCCAAAGCTCTTTATAGGCCCATTATCATGATTACTGGAACTTGGTTTGGTGGGGGGAAGATACAAAGTATAACCACGTATTCAAATAATATTTTATACAATTACAGAATTGTGGCATCCTTGTATGCTGGTCGGTAGAAAAGTATTTTTAAAAGGTGTTATTTATATTCTTCAAATCGGGCAAGACATGTGCAAGTAAAAAAGTGATCCAAGTGGTCTTAAAACTCATGTTTAGATGCAGGTTAATAAAAAAATAATCAGCAGAAAAAAACCCAAAACATTGTAAAAACTTGCACCTACAAATCACAACAACGTGTAGCTATACACATACTTCTCATTTCAGGAGTCTAACATTATACAAATATAGACTTTTGATAAATTGTTGTTCAGTAAAAACATGCCTTTAATCTCAAGTTTGGGGACTCTCCATTCTTGTCAGATTATATTAATTATGTTCTTAAAAGAAAGCACTCAAAAAACAACAAAGACAGGAACCTGGATCCAATCATCCCAGCAGCTTTGTAATGAGGAAGATTTTGAATTTTAACATGTTTAGGAAATTTTACTTGCCACTTTTGGGATCGTGAGGCTATCTTTAAAAACTACGCACTGTAGACTTGTTTACAAACTCGCAAAAAAGAACTGGTTATTGCCATGGGAAGCTTACTCTCAGTACTCAAAACTGAGGAAAATACTTAATTTGGCACTGTTACTGGTTGGAAATGCCAGTGCAATGAAACAGTCAAGAAAAATTATTTGGAATAGGAGATGCATGAGAGCATTAAGTGTGCATTTAATAGCTATGTTTTGGCATTTCCCCACTTCAAGCATTCTCCTAATGGGGTTAAAGTTACTTCTGCGCAAACTCATCTCAGAGCTAAATACATGCCTCCAACTAGTACTAACACTTCTCGTCAACAGGAAAAAAAGATGGTAACCACACTAAGTCCCATTATGCTATTAAAAAAATCTGCTTCTCCTCAGTTACAACACATTTAAATACTGTAATTAGCATTGCTGATGCATGGCAGGAATGTTTCAACCCCTCTCATGTGGATTTTATTACAATGTAACTGAATCTTTGCATATTAGCAGCAATTCCCATTAACGCAAAATGTTTCTAGATGATTTTACCCTTCCTGTAATCAAACTTCAGATTGCTCCTACTTTAGGGGATTTCTTTGACTGGTAAATGCCTTAATAAAAACCAAATGTTTGCCATTCCATGGTCTAAACACCATGTTTACACTGCATTAACATAGAAACTCTCATCTAAAATGGAGGGCAACCTTTTCTATTCATAATGAATTGCATACCATTGGAAGTAATGAACCTTAGAAGACTACTTTAATAATGTCAAGAAATTTTAACATTTAAATTATACACAATGTTCATATTAAATATAAGAATTTTCAGCTACAAATATGCTGAACTTTGACATTAAAAATAACCCAATGAAGTTTGATATTTTTGAAATGAAATGCTGAACAGTGTCATAATGAATGCACAATTTTAAAAAAATATATTTATAAGTCAGCAGTAATAAAACTGCTATGTATTTGCATGTGGTTTCATTTCTCTGCTTTTGCCTAATTTACAAGTCGAAGACAGAAAACTGAGGTAGATTTCGAATTCACCATTTGTTAACTCCCTCCCCAAAGACAGAAACATGCAAGAGAATAATGAGAGCCTGCGGCCCCAAGTAAAGCTATTACAGTACCTTTTTTCTCCCCTGTGAAAGGCACAACATCCTCCCTGTCCTTATACTCCAAGGCCTCCTTCTCTAAGAATGTGAGAAGCCGATCTCTATCAAAGGGGCCTGTTGGGGTTTTGACAGTATGGTCCTTCTGACGAAAGCCTGCTGGCAGGAGTGCATTCTAAGACAGCGAAGAAAACACTATTTTAGAAGCCTGAATAGAATACAGCAAACACCATTTTGACGTGTAGACACACACAAACAAAAAAAAAGCTGTTATACTTTTCAAAAAAGTCTCAAGCTTTAGAAATACCACGATTAACGCCAACCATCTTGCTAAATATACATTAACTTGTAGAAATAATGATACAGAATATGAAAATAGCTTAAATTCAGGATGTTAAAAACCATGCAGCTTCCCCTGAACACCTGGAGATTAGAACAATATGATCAATGCCACAAGATGCAAATGGTACAAATGTAGAAATGAGCCTGGTTCTGCCTTTCTTTTTTCTTCCTTGCCCGCCACAATGATTAGCATATCAACCTTATTTTAAAGCGTGTGTATCAATGTTACAGTGCAGATATCCAAATCTTAATGAACTGATGAGGATACAAGTGAATGAAGGTTTTATTTTTTTTTGGGGGGTGGGGGAAGAGGAAGAGAAGGAGGAAAAAGGAGAAATGAGAAATGAGAAATGGCTATTTGCATTATGACAGTCTCCAGAAATCAGAGACATGCAGAAAGAGCTAGAATTCCAAGTTCTGTAGCAGAGTAATAAGAATGTTTACAATATAAATATACACATACATATACTTACACACTATTTACAGACACACAAAGTTTGAAATTGTTTGCCAGGTCCAGTTTTTTTTGGGGGGTTGGGGGGGGGGCGAAATCAGAACGAGACCCATTTCTACATTTGTACCACTCCCAATTAAGCTTAGTCTATTGATTATTGAAGTTGTCCACAGTTTGCCTAATAGACATCACCACTATACTGAGAAAGGAATCAAGCTTTAGTGAACCAACGTCGTTTCAAGGAGTGCCATCGCACGTCTATTTTGCTAAAGGTGCTATGTAAAAGCAAATTGTTGTTGAAAGTTAAAATGCATATGTGCCATTTTTCCCCATCTCCCCATAACATTATTTATCTGTAACACCATCCCCAAGCACCATAGGTGGAATACATTGAATTTCTACTAATTATATTTTCCCTCATGAACAAAAGAAGTTTTTTTTCTTAAAAAAAACTTAATTTTTTCCTTGCATGTTATACAATATGCAGTGTACTTCACTAATCTCCATCACTCCAGCATTGGTTTAACTTCGGTGCCCAAACGTTTCAGGGCCTGTAGTGCATGAAATTCGAGACTTTTCCTCCCCTCCCTGTTCCTCTAACTCCATCCCACTACATACAAAAGCCCCTCAAAACTGGTGAAATGAACAAGAGCAGAGGCATGTGCGTGTTTCTAAATTGAACATTTGCAAGAAGAGATTGCTCAGAGCAGATTTTGGGAAAATGGCCAAATTTAAATGTACAAACCTCAAACTAAAAAAAAATTGGATCTCATCCACAATCTGCAAGATTTAATTAAGATCTAGAGTTTTGAAAGACTGAGCATTAACTTGCACCAAATCTCCGACACATCGGCAGATGCATGGGACAAGATCGTTCTATGTATCACTACAAAATCATAACCAACCAAGTTAAGACTGTAGCTCATGTAAGATGATCATATAATTTCATTTCTAGCAGCACAATACTTTTGTGCAATTAAGTGCAGCATCATTGTAATTGCTGGGTGGTGAAGGGAGGAACACTAGTTCAATCTTCCATGTCGCTGAATTGTTGATCACAGTTATGTTGCTGTGGGAAAATGCCAAAAATCACAGATTTAAGGGGAAGAAAGCAACCTTGGGGTGGTAGGAGGGTTAGAAAATGGTAGAGTAGGAAAGGAGTGTTAGGAATATTTATATGGTGCTCCCATGTAACAATTCAAGCTCATTTTACATAACAGCACAATGTATAGGTGATAATGTGCTTCCAGTGCAGAGTTTAAAGTTGCTTAGAGCATCATCCAATAGTTTAACATAGATTTGTATCTTAATAAAAACTTGTAAAAAGAATTATGAATTAACGAGACCTGGGTGTCCTTGTACACCAGTCACAAAGCGAGCATTCAGGTGCAGCAAGCAGTTAGGAAAGCGAATGGTACACGTTGGCCTTCAGTGCAAGAGGATTTGAATACAGGAGCAGGGATGTCTTACTGCAGTTATACAGAGCCTTGGTGAGACCACATGTGGAGTATTGTATGCAGTTTTGGCCTCCTTATCTGAGGAAGAATGTTCTTACCATGGAGGGAGTGCAACGGAGGTTTACCAGACTAATTCCTGGGATGGAAGGACTGACGTATGAGAGATTGGGTCGACTAGGCCTGTATTCACTCAAGTTTAGAAGAATGAGGGGTGATCTCATCGAAACATAAAATTCTAACGGACTAGACAGACTAGATGCAGGGAGGATGTTCCCGATGGCTGGGGAGTCCAGAAACAAGGGTCACAGTCTCAGGATACTGGGGTATGCCATTTAGAACCGAGATGAGGAGAACTTTCTTCACTCAGAGGGTGGTAACCCTGTGGAATTCTCTACCACAGACGGCAGTGGAGGCCAAGTCATTAGATATATTCAAGGAGGAGATAGATATATTTCTTAATGCTAAAGGGATCAAGGGATAAGGGGAAAAAGCGGGAACAGGGTACTGAGTTAGACGATCAGCCATGATCATTTTGAATGGCGGAGCAGGCCCGTAGGGCTGAATGGCCTACTCTTGCTCCTATTTTCTATGTTTCTAAATATTTCTATTAACCAGTCTCAGATGATTACCACCTGCTTCACATTAACTTTTCCAGAAACACATGTTAAATAGCTATAATTTTTTTTTGGAGGCACCAAGTCCAAACACACTACAATATCTCTGAAAAAGTGATCAAAAATTTCAACCCCCACCTCTGGATCCAGCTCCTCGAGGGCATTTTCCAGCTGTTTCAATTCCTCCTCGCTCAGTTTGTCAAGCAGCTCATCCTCATCAATATCCCTGTACTTCTCCAGGTCCTTTTTGAATGGCAGCGCCATCTCTTCAGCAACAGTGTCACTTTATTCCGTGGCAATCTCTCAACAATTCAATCCTTAACCAGACGTGTAGCTTTCTGCCGAAGAAAAGTACAAATAAATATTTTACACCAGTGCAAACCTTTCCCAGAACACATTCTGATGCTGGAAAAGAGGATTCAGGTTTATGAAATATAAATCCGTAGCAAGGCTAAACGAAATGCCAACATTTTACCAAACATATGATAATTTGAAGAAAATTAAAGAACAAGCAGATAGCATTGTATCTACTTATCAGATAATGTCAAGTTACACAACCCGAATGATTATGTAGTTAGCAATATGAAGCCTCAGGTGTCAGCTTCGACTCTGGTAGCATTTTCTCCTCCCAGCCAAAAGGTCGTAGGTTCAAGCCCTACCTCAGACTTGAATACATAATCTAGGCTGATACTTCAGAGCAGTATTGAGGGAATGCTGCGCTGTGAGTTGCTGTCTTTCAGATGAGATGTTAAACTGAGGCCCCGTCTGTCCCCTCAGGTGGATGTAGAGGATCCCATGGCACTATTCAAAGTGTGAATTATAAAGTTCCATTATATTTGACTTTCTAATGTATTGCTTTTATTGAAAAGTCTAGTGATTGTGGAACTGGTTACTGTCAATTTATGGTAATGTCAGAATAGGGTGGTAAACTTATTTTCCCATCCAAAATATGAAACTTCATGTTTCATAGCTCTGTCAAACAGGAAAGTCAAATTAACAATCTGGCTCCAAAAGAGCCTCTTTAAAAGGTTTGTGTAGAGTGTTAATTTAATCTCACAATTAGTTAGAAATTGAAGAACTGCCAGTACTTTAATACTGCAACATTGAACAAGGCATAGCCTACAAATAATTAAATCTTTATGCTACCCAACCCCAGCACCCTGGTATCTGCCATTACATGATATCACACACCATAGCCAACTCTCTTCACCTTCTCTCTCCCCACCAAACAAAAAAGGGTCATGCTACAGGTTACAAGTGAATACAAGTTTGGGTATTATTTAACAGTGCTGCCTCAAAAATATTTTTTTTTGGTAGAGGACATAAGAAAAAAGGGGGTAAGCTATTTCACTTTGAAAAAAGAATTGAATACCTTACTACCATCCCTCTCTATGCCTAACTGTACAAAAATCAAAACTATTTTCATTTTGCACCTACTTCTTACTGTTAGAGCTCTTTGCTGAACACTTCAGTCCTAAGTTACATTTAGACATGCAAATAATTCAAATATATACAAACACTGCATGTTCAGTAATAAACAGGCAGGGATACTCATGCTTTATTTAAAAGGTGATCAAAATTAGATTTCATCAATACCAGAACTTCACTAACAGTACATTATATGAAGTTTCATGAACCAACCTGACTGATTAGTCCGTATTGAAAAACAGCAAGAACTCCTGGGAAGGTAGTGGATGTCATGGTATTGCTCTAACTGGAGAGATAGACTACAACAGGATTAAACAACTATTTGGATAATGAGCCAAGCCAGAAAGTTGAGTTAGCTGAGTTACAGGCATTGGTTTACCATAATTGGTTTATCATAATTGGAACAGAAATTATATACAGTGCTTTTCAACATTTATCTCAGACACAAGACAATTCCTATTCTTATTTAGCAAGTCGAACAATCTCCAAAGTGATTGCATATACAGTCTATGAAGAACTTCAGTACATCTCTTAGTTACAAATTCAAAACTAGATTCACTCAGCCCTGAAGGCATGAAACATCCCTCACTTTGTCAGAACAACCATTCGTTCGCCGCTCACAGCAAAATCTGGCCCATTGTTTACATAATTATATACTGGTATAAAAATAATTGCACCATCTTTACATAATGATGTCATTTTCATGCAAACATGTACACTATATTAAAATGATCCTTTCGAGCAATTTCATTTATCAGAAGGTTCAGAGGAAGCCTCAAGTCTTGATCAGGTTTACTGCCAAACATTTACAATGTATTAGTCTTACAACCACAAGCCTTTCTGCCAACTCACATGATCAAAGATTTTAAATTATTTCATTTAACAAGGTTTTGGTGTTCACATCAGGTTTGAAGCTTTGTTACTATCTCCTTTTTATGCGGCTTTGATCGTTTCCTAGTTCAATTCACATTTCCCTAGTTTGAAAAAAACAGCCGTTCAAAGATTTTGGACCTATTCTGGCCCAAGGCACAAAAAGATAGGGTTTGGTGGATTTTAAACTAATTTTTACTTTCTAGTAGTACAGTACCTAAAAAGCAAATACAATGGATTCACAGACAGATGGCATTAATTCAGCGCTACTTGTAAATTATGTAGACTTCCTGAACAAAGCTACTCAATGGCCATTCTAACATTGTATTTGATAAACAAAATTATATCCATTATTGTAATTATACTTCATATAGTAACGCTGGAACTCTGTACTCAGACTTGCATTTCCGCACAACAGTTATGCAGAAGTTCCAGCACAACTAAAGTTTAAACTATTTGAAAACCAGCAAATACCGGAGGTCAACAAGTTGCAAGTGACTGATCCTTAATCTGTGTGCATTAGTTTCCATTACCAACCAGCAGAATAGCAGAATTCAGTTTCAAAAAGTTACAAGATCAAGTTAAATATTAAACAGTACTGTACAAGATTAGAGTACAGCATGTTCACCCTACACCTGCTGTACAGCCCCACGTAAAAGTTAGCGATGAAGTGGATAAAGCAAAGTAACCAGGACCTAAAATATGAAGACTGGAAGGTCGAGCACTAAGTGGTAAGTTCAGATATAGGCACAACTTAAATGCCAACATCCCACAAAAGAAATGACTGGTACAATTTTTTGGGAAAGGACAGGAAGGGGGAAAAAAGCTTGAATTTGAGATTGGCCGATTTCATTGCACTTAAACGGCTACATATCACAGGTACAGAGAAAATTGTTTAACAGTATGCACAGTCGACACTGCATTACATTGTTGATATCCAACACGTGGCCCTATGGCCAAATCTCGCGCACAAGCTCCTGTCATCTGGCCCCCACCACTTCTCACATTAAGCATGCAAAGCCCTTTCAATTACACATCAGCTGCAGCCCTTCAAACTTCCAGGTTCTGGAGGATTGGTCAAACAGGGACAACATTCTTGCAACAATACATCCTTCCGTTCAGAAAACTTAGAGTTGAGGCCGAAGCTTGCTGGTTTTTAAGCTTTGGAGGAAGAGGAGAGGAAGAATAAGAGAAAGGATTAAAGGAGGTAGGGTAAAAGGTTGAAAGTGAGGGGGGGAGGTTATGAAGAGAAGAGGCGAAGAGGACGGCGTGAGGACTTAAATTGTGTGTATTGGAGCGTGGAAATTTGTGCAGGGATCTCACTTTTCGGAAAGGGCAGTCTGTGTTTGTGTGTGGGAGTTGGTTTTTGTGCATGAGCAGTTTAGCATTGTGCACTGGGGTTGCATTTTTTTTGCGTATGGGGGTATTTCAATTTTTTGTGTCTGTGGGAGTCTTTCAATTGAAGGTTTGAACTTTTGTGTAACAAGGCTTGCATTTCTGGGTAATCACGCAGCCCACTCTGATTTTGATAAGTATCTGGCACCAGACTCCAAAATGTTAGACATCCCCGATTTAAGCTATGCATCCATTTAGTACTTGAAGCATAAATGTGTCAGGTAGCTAGTATGAGAGAGACTGCAAATTAGATTCCTCTTTGCAGTTTGACTTGATGCCAATAACCAAAAATGAACCCAAATGACCACATAACCAGCCTTGAAACTGATGTGGGGAATAACGAAACTCAATAAAATAGCACAATGGTGAACTATTAAAACTAAGACTATGAGCTTTCACAATTTTAAAAAAAACTTAAGAACCACAAAATGGACAATAGTGCTAGGGATCGTATGGAACTCTTTATATTCAGTAGACCAAAGCAGTTTGATAGCAGAAAGCAGAGATTTCAGTTCTGGGAATGTTCAGTTGAACAGATGTTACAGTTAAAGAAAGCATAGAAACTAAACAATAAAAAAAAATGGGAGTTGCATGCATCAGGTTCCAAATGGGAGTTTGTTCCTGGCCAGAAACATGATCTAACAATCCCACCCAACATTTTTGTTTAGAGAAGAATCTGTTGGCCTGAAGTTAAACAGTGATCTTCCACTTTTGATAGTGCAATTTCCAGCCACTTTTTTTGCAATATATAAAATACAATCAACTGATCAATTCACCGCCCTTCCCAAAAGTTTGCTTTTAGTGGCTAACATCATTTTCTGATGTTACTGTACGCATATCTATTAAGGAAATCTCTGAAGAGGGAACGTACCACAAATGCTGCAAGAACCAGACTTCACATTTGCAATAGGGTTTAACTCTTCGTGTACTGGCACAAAGTCAATGCATTTGCAGTTATCAGAGGTATAAACTAACAGCTTCATCCATGTCTAGACAACAAAAAAGGTAACAAAGCAAACTGAGCCATGAGACACCATTTACACCACAAAGGTGAATATTGAAGTTGAGTAAGTTATGGTCAGCACCACAACTGAATATAGGCAGTAGCCCTCAGCTCATTGTGTACTTCATTTATAAACATTTAAGTTCAACTTAAATGTGAATTTTAAACGTAACTATAGTGATTACACATTGCAGAGATTTGATAAACTTTTTCCATAGTGCACTCGAGTCTTAATTGTGATATCCACTACAGACAAAAATATGAAGAGAGTTGCGGACTATAGTTTAAACCACTTGTGAATAAGCACATAAGAAATAGGAGCAGGAGTAGGTCAATCGGCCCCTTGAGCCTGCTCCGCCATTCAATAAGATCATGGCTGATCTGATCCTAACCTCAAATCTAAATTCATGTCCAATTTCCTGCCCGCTCCCCGTCACCCCCAATTCCCTTTACTTCTAGGAAACTGTCTATTTCTGTTTTAAATTTATTTAATGATGTAACTTCCACAGCTTCCTCGGGCAGCAAATTCCACAGACCTACTACCCTGAAAGAAGAAGTTTCTCCTCATCTCAGTTTTGAAAAAGCAGCCCCTTATTCTAAGATTATGCCCCCTAGTTCTAGTTTCACCCATCCTTGGGAACATCCTTACCGCATCCACCCGATCAAGCCCCTTCACAATCTTACATGTTTCAATAAGATCGCCTCTCATTCTTCTGAACTCCAATGAGTAGAGTCCCAATCTACTCAACCTCTCCTCATATGTCCGCCCCCTCATCCCCGGGATTAACCGAGTGAACCTTCTTTGTACTGCCTCGAGAGCAAGTATGTCTTTTCTGAAGTATGGACACCAAAACTGTATGCAGTATTCCAGGTGCGGTCTCACCAATACCTTATATAACTGCAGCAATACCTCCCTGTTTTTATATTCTATCCCCCTAGCAATAAAAGCCAACATTCCGTTGGCCTTCTTGATCACCTGCTGCACCTGCATACTAATTTTTTGATTTTCTTGCACTAGGACCCCCAGATCCCTTTGTAATGCAGTACCTTCCGGTTTATCGCCATTAAGATAATAACTTGCTCTCTGATTTTTCCTGCCAAAGTGCATAACCTCACATTTTCCAATATTGTATTGCATCTGCCAAATCTCCGCCCACTCACCCAGCCTGTCTATATCCCCTTGTAGGTTTTTTATGTCCTCCTCACTCTCTACTTTCCCTCCCACCTTTGTATCATCTGCAAACTTTGATATGTTACACTCGGTCCCCGCCTCCAAATCATTAATATAGATTGTAAAGAGTTGGGGACCCAGCACCGACTCCTGCGGAACACCACTGGCTACTGGTTGCCAGTCCGAGAATGAACCATTTATCCCAACTCTCTGCTTCCTGTTAAATAACCAATCCTCCACCCATGCCAGAATATTACCCCCAATCCAGTGATTCTTTATCTTGAGCAATAATTTATGCGGCACCTTGTCGAATGCCTTCTGGAAGTCTAAATACACTACATCCACTGGTTCCCCTTTATCCACCCTGTACGTTATGTCCTCAAAGAACTCAAGCAAATTTGTCAGACATGACTTCCCCTTCATAAAGCCATGCTGACTTTGTCCTATTAAATTATGTTTATCCAAATGTTCCGCTACTGTCTCCTTAATAATAGACTCCAAAATTTTACCCACCACAGATGTTAGGCTAACTGGTCTATAATTTCCAGCCTTCTGCCTACTACCCTTTTTAAATAAGGGTGTTACATTAGCAGTTTTCCAATCTGCCGGGACCTTTGCCGAGTCCAGAGAATTTTGGAAAATTATTACCAAAGCATCCACAATCCCTACTGCCACTTCCCTCAAGACCCTAGGATGTAAGCCATCAGGTCCAGGGGTTTTATTCGCCTTGAGTCCCATTAATTTACTGAGTACCAATTCCTTAGTGATTTTAATCGTATTTAGCTCCTCCCCCCCTAGAGCCCCCTGTTTGTCCAGTGTTGGGATATTCTCAGTGTCCTCTACCGTAAAGACTGAAACAAAATATTTGTTCAGCATTTTTGCCACCTCCATGTTTCCCACCATTAATTTCCCGGTCTCATCCTCTAAGGGACCTACGTTTGCCTTAGCCACCCTTTTTCTTTTTATATAACTGTAGAAACTCTTGCTATCTGTTTTTATATTTTTTGCTAATTTATTTTCATAATCTATCTTCCCTTTCTTAATCAATCCTTTAGTTATTTTTTGCTTTCTTTTGAAGACTTCCCAATCTTCTATCCTCCCACTAAGTTTGGCTACCTTATATGTCCTTGTTTTCAGTCGGATACTATCCTTGATTTCTTTACTTAGCCACGGATGGCTGTCATTTCTTTCACACCCTTTTTTCCCTCAGTGGAATATATTATTTTTGAAAGTTGTAAAATAACTCCTTAACTGAACACCACTGTTCATGTACCATCTTACCCTTTAATCTATTTTCCCAGTCCACTTTAATCAATTCCGCTCTCATACCATCATAGTCTCCTTTATTCAAGCTCAGTATGCTTGTTTGAGAACCAACCTTCTCACCCTCTAATTGGATATGGAATGTAACCATGTTATGGTCACTCATTCCAAGGGGATCCTTAACTAGGAGATTATTAATTAACCCTGGCTCATTACACAGGACCAGGTCCAAGGCTGCCTGCCCCCTTGTAGGATCAGTTACATACTGCTCAAGAAATCCATCCCTAATACACTCAATAAACACTTCCTCAAGGCTGCCCTGCCCAATTTGATTTGTCCAGTTAATATGATAGTTAAAATCCCCCATAATTATAGCTGTTCCCTTATTACATGCCCCGACTATTTCCTGATTAATACTTCTTCCAGCAGAGTTGCAACTATTAGGAGGCCTATATACTACGCCCACGAGTGTTTTTTCCCCTTATTATTCCTCATCTCTACCCAAACTGTTTCATTATCCTGATCCTTTGTCCCAATATCATTTCTCTGTATCAGTGATTCCTTCCTTTATTAAAATAGCCACCCCACCTCCCCTTCCTTCCTGCCTGTCCTTCCTGATTATTAAATACCCTGGCATATTTAATTCCCAGTCGTTGTCACCCTGCAGCCATGTTTCTGTAATGGCCACAAGATCATACCCATACGTAGTTATTTGTGCCGCTAACTCGTCCATTTTGTTACGAATGCTACGTGCATTCAGATAAAGAACTTTCAAATATGTTTTGTGACACTTAGTTCCTGCTTTTTCCTTTTTTTAACACTACCTCTTACTCCCTACCTTCTTCTGTCCCTTCCTGACACGCTTTCCTCTGTCTCCCTGCTCAGGTTCCCAACCCCCTGCCACAGCTTTGATGCTGGGTTAATCGCCTTACGCCTTCTAGTTTTTATTTTATCTGTCGTGCCTAAAGTACACTTTCTTTCCGCTGCTCTACGCTTTTCCCTTTCACTTGTTCTTGAACAACTATTTGTATTGTAGATTTCCACTGGGTCTTCCCCTCTCTTGCTGCTCTCAACTTTATTCCCTTCTGACTCCCCGCTCAGGTTCCCATCCCCCTGCGACCCTTGTTTAAACCTTCCCCAACAGCACTAGCAAACACCCCCACGAGGACATTGGTCCTGGTCCTGCTCGGGTGTAACGCGTCACGCTTGTACAGGTCCCACCTTCCCCCAGGAATCTAAATCCCTCCTTCCTACACCATCCCTGCAGCCACACATTCATCCTGTCTATTCTCCTGTTCCTATACTCACTAGCATGTGGCACCGGTAGTAATCCTGAGATCACTACCTTTGAAGTCCTGCTTTTTAATTTATCTCCTAACTCCTTAAATTCACCTTGCAGGGCCCCATCCCTTTTTTTACCTATGTCGTTGGTACCAATATGGACCACGACTACTGGCTGTTCACCCTCCCCCTCCAGAATGCCCTGCAGCCGCTCCATGACATCCTTGACCCTAGCACCAGGGAGGCAACATACCATCCTGGAGTCACGTTTCGGCTGCAGAAACGCCTATCTGTTCCCCTTACAATTGAATCCCCTATCACTATAGCCCTGCCACTCCTCTTCCTCCCCTCCTGTGCAGCAGAGCCACCCGTGGTGCCCCGAACCTGGCTCTTGCTGCTTTCCCCTGATAAGCCATCTCCCCCAACATCTAAAGCAGAATATCTGGTAACATATCAAAGTTTGCAGATGATACAAAGATGGGAGGGAAAGTAGAGTGAGGAGGACATAAAAAACCTACAAGGGGATATAGACAGGCTGGGTGAGTGGGCAGAGATTTGGCAGATGTAATACAATATTGGAAAATGTGAGGTTATGCACTTTGGCAGGAAAAATCAGAGCAAGTTATTATCTTAATGGCGAGAAACTGGAAAGTACTGCATTACAAAGGGATCTGGGGGTCCTAGTGCAAGAAAATCAAAAAATTAGTATGCAGGTGCAGCAGGTGATCAAGGCGGCCAACAGAATGTTGCCATTTATTGCTAGGGGGATAGAATATAAAAACAGGGAGGTATTGCTGCAGTTATATAAGGTATTGGTGAGACCACACCTGGAATACTGCATACAGTTTTGGTGTCCATACTTCAGAAAAGACATACTTGCTCTCGAGGCAGTACAAAGAAGGTTCACTCGGTTAATCCCGGGGATGAGGGGGCAGACATATGAGGAGAGGTTGAGTAGATTGGGACTCTACTCATTGGAGTTCAGAAGAATGAGAGGCGATCTTATTGAAACATATAAGATTGTGAAGGGTGGATGCGATAAGGATGTTCCGAAGGATGGGTGAAACTAGAACTAGGGGACATAATCTTAGAATAAGGGGCTGCTCTTTCAAAACTGAGATGAGGAGAAACTTCTTCACTCAGAGGGTGGTAGGTCTGTGGAATTTGCTGCCCCAGGAAGCTGTGGAAGTTACATCATTAAATAAATTTAAAACAGAAATAGACAGTTTCCTAGAAGTAAAGGGAATTAGGGGTTACGGGGAGCAGGCAGGAAATTGGACATGAATTTAGATTTGAGGTTAGGATCAGATCAGCCATGATCTTATTGAATGGCAGAGCAGGCTCGAGGGGCCGTTTGGCCTACTCCTGCTCCTATTTCTTATGTTCTTATGAGAGGGAGATGGCCCCAGGGGACTCCTGCTCTACCTGCCTAGTCCTTTTACTCTGCCTGGAGGTCACCCATTTCCTTTCTGCCTGCGTAATCTTTACCTGCGGTGTGACCACCTCACTGAACGTGCTATCCACGATAGTCTCAGCATCGCGGACGCTCCACAGTGAATCCACCCGCAGCTCCAGCTCCGAAAGACTGTTAGCCAGTAGCTGCAGCTGGACACACTTCCTGCACACATGGTCGCCAGGGACACTGGTAGTGTCCATGACTTCCCACATAGTGCAGGAGGAGCATATCACGGGTGCGAGCTGTGCTGCCATGACTTGCCTTAGACTCTCAGACTCTCCTCGCGCTCTAGGGGTCTCCTTTAATACTGTGCTCACCTCTCGGACTCTCCTGCCTCACCTGTGATGTCGCACAGTAGTTGTCTCTCGTTGCAGCTCTGCTGCTGCTTTTATTCCCCAATCTCAGTCTTCTACTCTCAGGTCCACTGCCGCTCTGGGGAAAAAGTTAGGAAAAGCAAGGCAAAGCAGCACCTCCTTCCCCCACTGCACCAAACTCTCACACGTACCAAACTCTCAGCAGTTCACACTGTGCTGTCCGCACTGACAGGCCCCTGTATTGCTACAGTTTGTGACTCAGATGAGTCAGGCCTGCCCCACCTTCAAGTACCAGTTTAATCTAGCTAACCAATTAACTTGCTACAGCAGCTCCCACCACTGAAGCCTGACACAAACTTAAAAATTTAAACTTTAAAATTGAACTTAAACAGTTGAAAGCAATATGCACTAGATTTTAGAGATTAACCCTTAAACTCCCACACGTACCAACTCAGTAACTAAATACAATTTCAGGAACTATTCAATCGTGAATCACAGTTTTCAACAGCACTAAGATCAGAATCGAAAGGTTTTAGATCTTTGTCTCAAACACTTGTTATTTAAGAAATTCCTTTCAGATGTCAATATACCACTGAAGGCAAAAGTTGCCCTCCAAGACAATTTGGAGAGAAGGGGGGGGCAATTAGACCAGCCTACATACAATTCCCATTTAAGGAAAAGTTTTTAAATTATTAAACTCGTGATATTTCATTCATTAAACTGGACAAGCTAATTTAATTTGTCTTCATGAGTACAATGTACGGTGGGCATGAAGATAAAGTGAAAGTCAGTTAGATGATCCTTAACTCACTGTTCTCCAAGGATGACTCACACTTAGTGGCCCATCTTCATGCAAATACCTGTGCACTCATTACACCACACTAAGTACACATACACAGATCTGGCCACACAGCTTTCATCAGTAATTTAGAAGGGCAAGTTAACCTAAAACAATTCAGAAAATTGTTTACAGTATAATTATTGGGCAAAGTTACAGAAGGGGATGATGCTGAACAAACTTCAGTCTTTCATTAAAAGATATTGTAGCAAACCTGGTTATCTAAATCTGGAACTCAAAACTCCATCTGAAAGGAAAAAGTAGAAAAGCATGCCAGAGTTTGTAGTCAGTGGAAATATTCTACCACTCCTACATATTGAATCTAGGGATATACTGCAGCTCCAATCCTCAAATCATTTCATTTCAGAATTAGCTACTGTAGAAAGATTTGTTGACCTCTTAAGCAATGTTAATTAAACGACTAAACATATGGATTAAAGAGTAATCCTTCCAAACATTTACAGTAACATTCAAAATACTTTTGGCACAAAAAATCCTCCTCCTCTTGAAAGTATTAATCACTATTAAGCACAACTGGAAATTATACTATAGGCATTTTGAGACCAGTACCAGATGAAAAGAGCACAGGATCAGCAGATCAGTTATACTGCCAGCACCTGATCAAATGGAGCCCTTCTTACGTACACACGAGTGGAGCTCTACACCTGCACGAGTTAAATTTGAACATTAAAGCACTGACTGTCCTCATCAGCTCCTACATTAAAAATTATGATTAAAAAGTTCCCGGAGTCTACTGGGTAGCCTGGGAGCTTTAAACTTCACTTCACACCATCTGCAATTATACTGCACACCCAAATTACACTGCATAGATTACATCAATGCAAAGTTGAAATCAGTTCCTGTCAACAAACTATATAGTATATCTGGCCTTTTTGATTCATACCAGGGATCGTTCACAACAGTATTTAATGTAAAATGCATCAAGTATCCTGCACCTGATATTGTAGAAGAAACATATTTTGCAGTCTGTCAAATTCTTCAAATGATACTGCTGCTTTAGTTTTTCAATATTAACCAAAACTATGAAGTTTTGGCTTAGAGCTTCCTTAGATTTACATGAATCTTATGTTTCCACTGTACTCAAGGGAACTTGCTACAAGCTTAAAGCTAAAATACTTCAAAATTTAGCAGGACATCAGTCAGGACCCAAGACTTTTCCAGATTGTAAACAGTTAGCAAATAGTCCTCTGGACTGCACCAGCCTCAGCACATGTATCTGCAATTCCACCTGAAATGAGTTATTGCACAGGAAAAGGTGTACACGTTGCTGAATTCAGTAACAAAAACAGATTTCAAATATTTCCAAAAATGGCCATTATTTAAAATTGGTAAGTTTGGTTTGATGTATTATTTGAGTGAGAAGTTTGTCTTTTATTGGGTTCAGTGCACACAGCTGCAGCCACTCCCTCAACAAGGTCAGATGCCAAATAAAAGCAAAACAACCTCGATAGAGTTAGAACAAAAATCCACTTGGTAACATAACAATCTGATCAGGATTATTTTAAAAATTTGCTGTTAGGCTTGTTGGTGACAAAATATACTAGTTATAACAAGATACAAAATCTCACTCTAGCCTAATGGATGTTTAAATGCCCAGATTCAGCAACTGAATTTCTGCATCCAAGACAATGAAATCCAGGCAACAGTACACAGACACACAAGAGCTGTGAATGAAGCTTTGCCACTGACACTGCATGCTGATTTTTTTTTATGATGTGGAGATGCCGGTGATGGACTGGGGTTGACAATTGTAAACAATTTTACAACACCAAGTTATAGTCCAGCAATTTTATTTGAAATTCACAAGCTTTCGGAGGCTACCTCCTTCCTCAGGTGAACGATGTGGAAAGCTTTCGGAGGCTACCTCCGTCCTCAGGTGAACATTTCCACATCGTTCACCTGAGGAAGGAGGTAGCCTCCGAAAGCTTGTGAATTTCAAATAAAATTGCTGGACTATAACTTGGTGTTGTAAAATTGTTTACGATTTTTTTTTTTAAGGTGAATAGCAAACAATGTCCAGCCGCAGCAGCTCTTGAATTCCTGGCCTCAACGTTCTTGTGCTGCTGTTTTGTTCATGATCTTGAGCATGGTTAATGACTGAGCCACCTATTATATAAATTTTGTGGAGGATATAGCGTGTAGAGTAAACGATTCCTACCTAGTCCACTAGCCTGTATGGGTTTGTTAGGAGGAACCAAGATCAGGACAGACCAAAGAAAATCCTGAACTACTGTGATCCCTTGACAGTCCAAGAAAAATAATGGGTTTATCTTAGGGAGATAATATAACTGATAGGCAGGAGCACGAGGAAAGGGAATCATCAATCTATTAAGGTAATTTCTGATTGGCAGATTCCTTTATATTGCTGACAACTAATTCAGCCAACCTGGAACAAAGACAATGCAGAGGTAATATAGCCCATATAAACAGTGAATGGTTTCCCAACAACATAGAAGAGTAGCACAAGCCCCAAATTCCTTTCCCCTTGCCAATTTTTCTCCGAGGATTTCCCAATAGGGTTTTCTTCTTTGTGGTGTCCGAATGACACTATCCATCGAAAACCTGGATTAATCACAACATATACAGATTCAAACATTCTCTGCAGCTTCAACAAAATGGCTCCTCTTCTCCCTCTCCCCCACCATCCACTACATGATGTTAGCTAACTAGGTACAGAGCAGAGATCCAACCGGGAACTTTCTGGTCTGTATGGATTAGTATCACAAGGCAGTGAATTATAACCCCATGGAAGAGACTAACTTTCTTTTTTAAAAAAAGAGTAGGAGACCAAACACTTATTTGCAAAGCAGCCTCTTTTACAGACCCCCATCAACTTCAAGCTTGGAAAACTATAGATATGGTTACATCTGATGCCATCTAAGCAAGTTAACAACTACTAACACTTATGCATCTATATGTTTACATACATGACAAATGTCCATGGAACCTATTTTGATTAGCCAGTTTTAGATGACTGTTGAGCTCACATGGCTCTATTAAATTAATTTAAGCATGATAAATGCCAATCTCCATTTCAGCTTGGAATTGAAACTACTCTGCATGCTTGTGCTCGACATCTCTTACCTTCATTAAGAGTCATGTGTGTGCATTGTGACTGAAATCAAAAGTCAATTCTCCACTCGTGTTGAATAGGTTAGCTTTTCCCAGACAAGAACACAGTAAATATTACTGACACTAAAGCAGCATAACTTATTCCAGAGCCACAGCCAGCACCTGCTTGGTTTGGTTAACCCACTGTATTACACAAACTCATTAATGGAATAGCCATTTGAATTGTAAAGTTACTTTTATTGCAAGGCTGCAGTCCCCTATTCAGTCAGGAAACAGGAACTCATAAAAAGGTGCACATTGCACAGATCACCTGATGTCCAAATGTGCACTTCCCGTACTGAATCGCTGCATAGCGGTCAGAAGCAGGAACCCAGTCTGATTTTCCCTATCAGTCAAGATCAACTACCTCAGCACTGGCTGGAGATCAAATGTTTGACTTCTTGTTCTGTATGGATGAGCTACTTACAAAAGCTGGACAACTGGCAGAAACAAGTATCTGATATGTCTTTAAGACTACAACTCCCCAGAACTGCTCATATCAGGTAGTTATTTTAGCCAGTAAGAATACTTCAGCTTTTGTACAGTTAGATACCAGACAACTAGCTGGTAAATTGTCCTAGAAATCCATGAGCCTTAAAGTTGTATTCCAAAATGGAATTATTACAAACAAGAACCTGCAGTGAATAGTTTGACTACAGCAGAGTACTGACACACACCTCTAGTCCAGGACCATGATATTGAAAATGGGCATTTCATCTAGCTATCCTAAGAAACATGCTGCTGAAGTTGGCCAGCAACGTTAATGCTAAAGATGGCCATTTTTAAAATGCACGGAGTGCAAGTTTTTCAAAATCTAGCTGCCTTAACACACAAAACAAAGTTTCATTCAGCTGATTTATCCAGTACCTTGAATTAACACCACTACTAGCTCAAAACAAAAACAGAAGAGGATAGGATACTCTACACTCCCCAACGACAAGAAAATTACATTTCAGGGATCGTTGAATGCATTTTGCATTTGCACATACTGCTGAAATGTCTCAGTTGTTTTAATATGATACATCACCAGGAACCAGAGACAGAATTTTCACACCTAGAAGTTATTCCCAGGACAACACGCATTGGACACAACTTGCCAACACTGCAACGATATCAGATGGACAATTTCTTATAACAAACAGAAGTGAATTACAAACTCATTAGGAGACTGTCAGAATAATCAGATCTGCAAAGTACATAAATGACCAGAAAAGTTTTTTTTTGGGAACATGGTGCCCCCATCCTTTAAGTTTGCATCGTTTAAAACACTGGCGCACACCCGCAGGGGTCAGATGAATTCTGCTATCAATCACTGTTTCGTACACAATTAGGCTATTCCAATTGTCTGGTAACATTCAGAATATCCCTAAACTATTCCAGATAAGAGCTCAAGTTACAACTCCCCTTCTCTCAAGCTCCCCCTCCTACAAATATTTTAATAGCCCCTTTAGAGATTCCTTAATTCTTTGCACTGTTAGCAGAGTCAATATTCCAACACTTTTCAGTCAAATAGCGACTATTTGTTTTAATGAAATGGTTACTAAAGTAAACAGATAAAAGGACAACAAGTGAAGCATTGCTAAATTGCATTGTCCCATGGGATTGTCTTGCAGCAATAAAGAGCATTCCCAGTTGTACTGCAAGGCAACATGATTCAACCAGGTAGTTGGGCAGATTTATTTGGAAGGTCCTCAAGATGGACTATTCAACATCTATGGTTCAATTGAAGCAGGTTTCCATCCATGCCAGAGTTAACCACTGACCTCTGAAACCAAGCCTATATGAAGATAATTTGCTCACTGGTTATGAATAATGCGGGAAAGAAGGAGTCATTAAAGGAATTAAAACAAAAAGTAAGATTACAATGGAAATTACGCTGAGAGATAAATACTAAATAATGCTTCAATAACTTGTAGTTACTCTAATGTCCCAACTGTATTACCTGGCATGACTGTAATCTTAAGAAATGGAAAAAGCAGGAATCCAAGAACAGCTGGACTGCCTCTTCCCGAGACACTCATTATTCACAAGATGTGCCCAAGTGACTAAATGTTACATGTTTACACACCCTCTAGTCCATTTTACAAACAGAGAAGCTAAACTTTTTTTTTCAGGCTTTACTGAGACATTTCTCTTGCACTCAGTGCCAAAGACCAGTCCCGTAATCAAGCCCACACTAACTACAAATAGAGTGCAACATAATACACCCAATATCTGGTCTTGTAGCATTGTCCAGGGGCCAAACAGAAATCCTTGCTATTGTAACAAAAACAGAAAACAGTCTTGTGTCCCTCTGGACTTCAGATAGCAGAAAAACAAACTTTCAGCAAGTGATTTAAACTATAAACTACAGAAAAGGTTTATTAAAAGTAAACAAACAGTAGCTGGAGATAACATAGCAGCTTGCACTATTTTTACAGAACTTTTAACTCGTGCTCCTTTCTTGGGTGCAAAAATAATAAATGACAATACCCTTTACTAAACCCACCAATAATACTAAATCTCGACTTGAGTCTATACTGTCACTCCTATACATGAGTATTTGTAATGGCCAATGGAACTTTGCAGGGATCACCTTCACATAAGGTGAAGTACAGTGATTCAAGAAGAACTGGCAGACAGGGATTCCCTTTAGAATTATAATCCAGCTTGTCCCCATCGATCTCAGGAGACCAGAGAGTAATTGACAGAACTATCATACAAATTTGAATACAGCTATCTAGAAAAAGATTTTTTTTTTAAGTACATATCTATAGACTGATAGCTAAACAGCATCAGGAAACTGAACAATGATGGCCATCTAGACTTCTCCTAGTGCAATTCATCATTCACAGAACAAAGCAAGAAACAAGGTCAAGTATCACATCAAAACATGAAGCATTCCATCCCACCAGAGCTGATTTCTTGATTGTGCAAAATCACCAGACATTCAGCTAGACTAACAACTGCAGTAAGAAATTTAAAGTGCTTAGCCAGCTTATAGACTATGATTCAAAACGTGACAAAACTCCCCATTTGTCACACTAAGCAGCACTGCCACCAGTTAATATCAAACACACTTGAGAAGTCTTACTGCATACAGATTCAAAGCAGCTGATGCTAAAATCAAGCACCATGAGAATATGATGTGCATCAATTAAGTACTTTAACTCTGGCGCTCATACCTTCCTTTTATATTTTTTTTATTCGTTCACGGGATGTGAGCGTCGCTGGCAAGGCCAGCATTTATTGCCCATCCCTAATTGCCCTCGAGAAGGTGGTGGCGAGCCGCCTTCTTGAACCGCTGCAGTCCGTGTGGTGACGGTTCTCCCACAGTGCTGTTAGGAAGGGAGTTCCAGGATTTTGACCCAGCGACAATGAAGGAACGGCGATATATTTCCAAGTCGGGATGGTGTGTGACTTGGAGGGGAACGTGCAGGTGGTGTTGTTCCCATGCGCCTGCTGCCCTTGTCCTTCTAGGTGGTAGAGGTCGCGGGTTTGGGAGGTGCTGTCGAAGAAGCCTTGGCGAGTTGCTGCAGTGCATCCTGTGGATGGTGCACACTGCAGCCACAGTGCGCCGGTGGTGAAGGGAGTGAATGTTTAGTGTGGTGGATGGGGTGCCAATCAAGCGGGTTGCTTTATCTTGGATGGTGTCGAGCTTCTTGAGTGTTGTTGGAGCTGCACTCATCCAAGCAAGTGGAGAGTATGCCATCACACTCCTGACTTGTGCCTTGTAGATGGTGGAAAGGCTTTGGGGAGTCACTCGCCGCAGAATACCCAGCCTCTGACCTGCTCTCGTAGCCACAGTATTTATATGGCTGGTCCAGTTAAGTTTCTGGTCAATGGTGACCCCCAGGATGTTGATGGTGGGGGATTCGGTGATGGTAATGCCGTTGAATATCATGGGGAGGTGGTTAGACTCTCTTGTTGGAGATGGTCATTGCCTGGCACTTATCTGGCGCGAATGTTACTTGCCACTTATGAGCCCAAGCCTGGATGTTGTCCAGGTCTTGCTGCATGCGGGCTCGGACTGCTTCATTATTTGAGGGGTTGCGAATGGAACTGAACACTGTGCAGTCATCAGCGAACATCCCCATTTCTGACCTTATGATGGAGGGAAGGTCATTGATGAAGCAGCTGAAGATGGTTGGGCCTAGGACACTGTCCTGAGGAACTCCTGCAGCAATGTCCTGGGGCTGAGATGATTGGCCTCCAACAACCACTACCATCTTCCTTTGTGCTAGGTATGACTCCAGCCATTGGAGAGTTTTCCCCCTGATTCCCATTGACTTCAATTTTACTGGGGCTCCTTGGTGCCACACTCGGTCAAATGCTGCCTTGATGTCAAGGGCAGTCACTCTCACCTATAAAACGATACTGCCGTCAGAGTCACCAAGACTCTTCTTGAAAAAGGGGGTTTTTCCTGGTGTCTTCAATTATCTAGTGCCATTTTCAAATATAACAGCAGCACTAAAATCAGGTCCGCCATCTTAAGTTTAGCCCGACGCATCCTAGAAAGTCAGTCAGCCCTTACACACACTAATGGAACATATGTAATTCTGTCAAAAGTCAAGTTTGCAACTTCAGAGCAACTGAATACAGACTTAGCCACTGTTGCTAAATCTGGCCAGTATATACAGTCGACTCAATTTCAAGTTAGCTAATTCAAATTATTGGATAATTCAATTTCTTGTGCAAAAATAATGACTTCATATTATCAAGAAAAGGCTGTAAACAGGATATATTCTGAAATGAGAATTTAGTACCTAACAGAAATGCTTTCAATGCACTAGAAACCAATGCTCGTTTTCCACATCTGCTGTCCACTCTCAGGTTCCAGGTGCCTAAGGCACAGAATTTGCTTAAGTCAGGCAATTTTACATTATTGACAGAGTGCCATCAACAGTAGGTATAAGCAGGTACTCCTACCATCAACTGCACTCTATTATGAAGGACCTGATCTCCACAATCCAACAGCTCATATTTTCCAGAGATTAGCAAGCTACTACTAGATTCCACACCTTGCTGTGCATCTGCCTGTCGCCTTTTAAAAATTCTCTGTTGTTTCATTAATCATGAGCAGAGCAATTACAAAGTTCACAAAACTACTGAAACATAGGATTTTTATTCTCAGATCTGCCCTAAACTTGACTTGCGGAATAGCGAAATGCAGGAGGTCACACTTTAGAAAAAGAACTCCACTGGGCATACAATTAGACCCAGACAGATCATAAGGTAAATCAGAGAAGGTACTGCAGAGATCACAAGTCTCCATTTGAGCACTAATGTCTTGATGCCCCAGTACAAGAACCAATAGTGTGTCAGTGACAGGAGCTCAGAGCTGCTGCTGGCACAATATTAATACAAACATATGTTGCAGCACTGAGTCAGAGGGAAGGCTTGTAGTCCTGTTTATACTGCAACACAAATTAACATTAATTGCAATTTTGTAGATATAGCAACTGGCTTTGCATGAATAGTATGAATAGTTACTGCATTTATTCTGATTGGAATTCAGAACAGAAACTTCCACTTTCATTTCAGTTTTGCCTGACACTAAAAAGCAGGAGGTCCTCACTTTGCTTATTTTTTTTGTTCATTCCCAAGATGTGGGCATCACTGGCAAGGCTGGCATTTAGTTCCCATCCTTAGTTGCCCTGAGAAGCTGATGGTGGACCTTCTGTTTGATACAACTGAGTAGCTTGCTAGGCCACATCAGAGGGCAGTTAAGAATCAACTATGGTGGTCTGGGACTGGAGTCACATATAGGCCAACCAGGTAAAGATGGCAGGTTTCCTTCCCTAAAGGGTATTGGTGAACCAGTTGGGGTTACAACAGCAACATCATGGTCACTTTTACTAATACCAGCTTTATTATTTCTAGATTTTTTAAAACTGCATTCACATTCTCAAACTGCCTTGGATTATTAGTCCAGGCTTTGGATTACTGGTCCAGTAACATAACCACCATAATTACCATACCCTGTATTAGACTAATGCAAAACTCTTGTCTGGTTCAACCAAAAAGTTGTACTGGGCAGGATGGCTATAAACAAATTCTGCAAAAATCATCCAACGACATATCTCTTAACCCCTCCAGACAGCTTGTCTGACAGTCTTGAATGAATCACAATTTCCTCCAGTTAAACAGTAGGAAGACCAAAGCCATCATCTTTGGGCCCCACCACAAACTCTGTACACTTGCCACGGTCTCGGGTTCAACTAGACTGTTCACAACTTTAACGTCCTATTTGACCCTGAACTGAGCTACCAACCACATATCCTCTCCACCACATAGACCACTTACTTCCGCAACACTGCCTGCATCAGCATCTAATAATTCTCGTCTGTACCTCCGTCACCTCCAAACTCGACTATTCCAACGCTCTTCTGTCCGGCCTTCCAACCCCACTCAATTTCAGCTCATCCAAAAATCTGCTGCCTCTATCCTATCCCACACCAAGTCCCACTCCTCCATCACTCCTGTCCTTGCTGACCCACATTGGCTCCCAGTTCCCTAATGCCCGAAATTTAAAATTCTCATTCTCATGTTTACATGCCTTCGCCCCTCCCTATCTCTGTATCCTCTCTAGCCCTACAACTCTGCCAGAACTCTGTTCCTCCGATGCTGGCCTCTTGTGCATCACCCACTTCCTTTGCCCCAACATTGACAGCTTGGGGGTCACACTTTGCTTACAAAGTATTTGATTATTCATGAAGCACTTTGGCAATTTCTGTCGATGTGATAAGGTGGTGTATAAATCTCAGTCGTTTCTTTCACAGGGAAGACTAGGTTGGTATAGTCTAAAATGCATCTACTGATCACTTTTAATCAGTTGCCGAGGAATGCAGAAGAATAATCTTTACAACAAGTAGAAATAAAACACCTTCAGCATAAAAAAGTTCCAAGGCACTTCACTGAGGCATAATCATAAAAAATGGATGCTGAATAAAATGAGATACTGGGAGGGGTGATCAAAAGCTTGGTCAAAGAGGTGGGTTTTAAGGTCTGAAAGGAGGAGAGGAAGGTGGAGGGTTTTAGGGAGGTAATTCCAAAGTGTGGCCAGACTGATCTAGTCTATGTATGGCGTAGGATACGATACCTACCTTATTGTAAAGAATGATCAAGTTTCTACCGCGTGAAATAGAACAATTTGAAACCACAACAGGGTAGGTAAATTCTGGCTCTTTTAAGCATACATTAGTCAAGTTTGAGGAATAACCAAGCCAAGCTCATGGTAAGTTATCACTAACTCTACATAATTTTGCCAATCACTATTACTTCAGCTGTGCTACAATCTTTATGATGAAATTTTAACTGGAATAATTAAAATTAACACTTGCTGTATGTCTGTCAAGGATAGGTACTGCATGGGTAGTTATTTTGCCCCGACTTGCTGTCTTGTAGATGTGGCAATGAAAAAAAGCAATGCTTCTTGGCCTTGACTGTAAGCAAGCCTCTTCATATCTCTTACTATAGATTAGCATGGTTTGTTTTCCTAGCAAAGCTGTGATATTCTTTGGTGTAGGCTTACGGACTTTAGATCAAAAGATGATGTGTCCACAAAGCAAGAAAATTAGACACTTAAAACAGAAAACAAAAGCAACCAAGTGCATGAAAGACAACCACAATACAGATATGACAAATTACACAATTGATTTGTTGAAACACCAGTTATTAAAAAATTGTTTCAATTAGCTAAGCTAATGAACTGCACATCAGTGGTAAAATTAAATAGAAAGTGGCCGAATTCAGCATATTAAAACTATTTTATAAAATGCTGAATGTGCAGTTAAACTATTCTAGGATACCAGCCCACACAATCTTATCAAGTTTCTAAAACAAACTTCTCAGTCAGAGTGGTCATTCTTTCTGTGGTTCTAGAGGCTAGGCACTGAAATATGATATTCTCAGCTCCTAATCACCAAGATTCAGTTACTGCACTCTACCTCAATCAGCCGATCCTTAAAACAACAACTCGTATTTGTATAGCGCCTTTGACGCAGTAAAACGTCCCAAGGCACTTCATAGTAACGTTATCAAACAAAATTTGACACCGAGCCACATAAGGAGATATTAGGACAGGTGACCAAAAGCTTGGTCAAAGAGGTAGGTTTTAAGGAGAGTCTTAAAAGGAGAGAGACATGGAGATGCAGAGAAGACTAGGGAGGGAATTCCAGAGCTTAGGGCATAGGCAGCTGAAGGCACGACCGCCAATGGTGGAGCAGTGAAAATCAGGGATGTGCAAGAGGCCAGAGTTGGAAGAGCACAGAGATCTCAGAGGGTTATAGGATGTTAGAGATAGGAAGAGGCAAGGCCATGGAGGGATTTGAAAACAAAGATGAGAATTTTAAAATCGAGACGTTGCTAGCCCAGAAGCCAGTGTAGGTCAGAGAGCACAGGGGTGATGGGTGAATGGGACTTGGTGGGAGCTAGGATACGTGAAGCAGAGTTTTGGATGAGCTCAAGTTTACGGAGGGTACAAAGTAGGCGGCCAACTAGGAGAGCATTAAAATAAAAACATTAGCTGGGTAAGCATTATTACACTGACTTAAGCTGCAAACAAACAGCAGATCCCCCCTCTCCGATCAAAGAGGAGGTCTTTAACATTTTCACGGTATCTAAAATTTGGATTAAGAAAGTTCTTGTTGGGCATAGGATTTGAGGGCTACGGGTCAAAATTTCAAGTTAGGGGTGAATGGAAATAGGCAATTCAGGCAACACTTTTTTTTAAATGAGGTGGTGATAGAACTGTGGAATAGATTACTAGTGGCGATGAGGATAATCATGGCAGGTTTATAGATTTATTTTTTAAAAATCGGATGAATTTTTATTAAGAAAGGGAATACCGGACTATCAGCTCCAAAATCTCAGTAAGGAAACTGATGGGAGGCTTGGAAGAATAGTCTCTACGGAGCAATAGTTTTATCCCACCCAAACCATTACCATGTTATTATGTAGGTGATTGTTATACAGGCTTGGCATTCATCATATGACTGAAAGGTAGCATATAATAAAGGGAGGACAGCATTTTAGAACAGAAAACAAAACAAACAAGCCAGTTTCAGCCCAAACAACCTATTAACGGCCATCTCTATTGCCTAACAGTTTCTAAAGTTGACAGTGCTTAATTTCCATCCTGTGACAGAAAAAGAGGTTTCATTGGACAAGATCAGACAACTTGAATGAACATTTATGTAATTGCAAGTGGATTTTTAAACCTGCTCCATCAATTTAAAAACCCTCTCACAATATCACTGTTTACACACCAACGTTAGCATCACGGCAAAACAATTTCCATCTAATTTACACAACAGTGATCCACCCAAGCAATCTAATGAAGATCACACTAGAGCAGTTGAGGGTTTTATACCTGAACTGCAGATCCCAGACACAGTTTGGGTTCAAAAGTGTACAGTAGTAAAGGGTCGATTCCTACAATGTCAGGACGTGGCTTCATACCAATTTAAAGCTAATAAGTTAAATTGGGTTTGGAAGAACTGGTATAACAAATAATTGAGCTTGGGAGCAATTCACTCTAAGGTCACTTTGTGAAGTATAAATGCATCCTCAGAAACCAGGACTTGTTAAGCCTACCAGAGGAAAAACAAACAAAAGAACCCACTCGGGTTAATTAAAGGCTGTAAAATTCAAAATTTATCCACAATACTGTATGCACATATTACACATTGATCTGGTTCATAAGTGGCCAATAAGGGATAAAATATAAGTAATGCAAGAGTCATAATCTCAAGTATATACGTGTTCATTCCTGGTAGATCTATTACATCCATGATTATGCAGCCAGATTCAATAATTTTGAAGACATTTCAAAGCCTGGTTTCCTGTTCCTCGAGCTGGAGCTACTGAAACATAAATACTCAAGAGAAAATAAGCAGTTCTTTCCACAGTGAAAACTCAAACCCACCTATTCCAGTCGCACAAAAATCAAAACTAGATAAGTCAAGGGCTGTCCTTCAAATTTATTTTTCGACAATTGTTTTTTTTAAAACTCCTTCCCAAATGCATACATGCAATATTTAAAATGTGAAGCAGATGGAGCATACCCTCTGCAAAAAAATCTCTTGTAAAGATAATTATGGATAGCCAGCCCCAAGTTGCATCTTTTAGAAAAAATATTTAAAATATTCCATGTATAGAATACAACATTTAAGAGCAATTTTAATGTAGAGACAAGTCGAATGAATGGTGTGGGTTTTATATATCAGACTTCCACCGAGAAGCACTGAATCCATCCATCATGAAGTGGATGCACTGGGATGACAAAGAGGCAATGAGATTCCCATGCAGCAAGTCGATTCAATAACCTCGAGAACAACAACTGGTGATAGACACTCAGGCACTTCCTTCCTGTTGCTACCAAGCAGTTTGTTACATTTTTGCAACTGAACCAACGGAAATAAACAAAAAAAGATTAAAAAATACGTGGGCCTGAATTCCTATACTGTCCTTTCACCTCTAGATTTAAATCCAGCCCAGACCGGCTTGAGGAAATGTGTTTTTTCTGCTGGTTGCAAGCTACTTCACTACACAGTAATAACTGTCAGGGAGGAAATTAAAAGAATTCAGAATTATGTAGTGGGGGGAGGGGGGTACTTTTAGGTCAATGCACATTGTTGGGCCAGAATTAAAAAAATTAGTATGATAATTTGCTGAATCCAACATCCTTTGGAATATAAAACGGTCCAATCTCAAAGTAGAACTGAACTCTGTTTCTTTGCTCAGTCTCGCTGTTCTGGTTAGTTATTTAAGGATGCGACTTTCAGTTACTTACATACCCAAGTAATCAAAGAGATTAATCTAATTAGAGGAGATCTAACATCAGTTGTCCAAACATGTGAACTCCAATATTAGAGACTTTGGGTCACATTGGCATTTATTAATGAAATAGTCTGCAATCACAAAAAAAAATTGAAAACAAAGAACTTAGATAATATTATAAACCACACCAGCAAACTTCACCTGAGCCTAGAAATATGTTAACATGACATTATAAAGCACAACAGCAAACTTCACCAAACCAAGAGATGCACTACATCCTTGAAACACAATAACATTTCCATCATGGTGTTCATTTCCACATCGTTCACCTGAGGAAGGAGGTAGCCTCCGAAAGCTTGTGAATTTAAAATAAAATTGCTGGACTATAACTTGGTGTTGTAAAATTGTTTACAATTGTCATTGTAGGAGGCATTTTTTGTTAGCTACATGCATCATGTTGACATCAAAACAGAAAACTCACCATCAAATCATTGCCATACCATGCAAATTTGATCTAAAATACTGGCAAGATTTGACCAGAATAACTTAAAAAAGCATTTTTTTAAAAAATTTGCAGCTGTTAGTATAGGGGGCAACCATGGTGCTTTCCATGTCAACATACATGGCACTGACATGATTCTACTCACATGTTGCAAGATATTACATTTCCAATTGTTCTTCCACCTGCATCAACGCCATCACCTCCAGTGCATCCCCAGGCTCCAAGCTCATTCCCTTCCTCAACATTATAAGCAACCGTCACCAATAGTATCTATAGGCACAGGGTCAGCTTCCATGCAAAGGCTAATAGCCAGCTTTACCTCTCCAACTCCATCGATCCCAAGGCTGCTGCTGCACTTTCCAGCTGCCTTCCCACGTTTAAATTCCAAACAAGCCTAGATTTTATCCTGCTAATATTGGCAAAACCAATGCCAATATTCTTGCCAACTCATCTCTGGCCTTGTACCCATCCATCGCCACAGCTACCACTGCAGGCTGAGCCTGTAGGTGCAGAAACATAGAACACTGTTCAATCCCAAGCTGAGCTTCCTACCCCACACCCAATCTATGACCATCACATGCCTCCTCCCCTATCTTTCCCTAATCCACAGCTTTCTCACAAGGCTCAACATCTCCAAATCTCTCCTAGCCAGCCTCTGCAAATTACAGTTCATTCAGAAAGTTGAAGCCTTGTCCTCATCCACACAAGTACCCACACGACCATTACCCCATCCTTGCCAACAATTGGACTTATATAGCACCTATCATGTACAGAACTGTCACAAGGCACATTAAGGTGGAGGGATGGAAATGATCACAGAGCAGGAGTTGGGAGGAGTCAGGGAGGTGACTGAAGGATAGCTGAAGAGAAAGCTGCTGGAAATGGGGAGAAATGTAGCAAGGCAGAAAGGATTGAGATATGAAATCCATGTCCTAGCGATTGACTTCAAGATCATTATTCCTTGCTTTTAATTCCCTCCATGTCTTGTCCCAACTTATCAGCAATCTCCTTCAGTACATCCCTACATGCAACCTTTACTCCTCTGGTACATCTCCTCCAACATCAGTTTACACCTTGCTCCTTGCCCCAGCATCAGTAGTTGCTCATTCAACCCCTGTCCACTAGGACACTCATTTAATTCCTCTGTTTTACCACCTTCCATCTTGTTTTCTAAAGTCTTCACTGAAAACCCTTATCAACTACGCTTTCAGCAACTCAACTTCAAATTTCTTAAAGTTTTCCTCTGCTTTATAAAATGCTGTGATGCACCTTTGTATAGAAATATAAATTGTTATTCACATCCTTCATCCTGAAGTAACTGGTTACCAGACAGGTCCCTGTGCAACATATACAAGGCACATCAGAGAAAAATGATAACATCAGGAGTTAGAAGGCAGATTTAAAGCATTAAACTCCATGCACCTGGACTTTCAAAATTTATATAATACAAGAATTATAATTTTGAAAGCACACAATCTTAAATATCTCATTTGTGGTTTTCAAATTCCAAGTGACAGCCAGCAGCACAAATTGTAACCTTGAAGCTTATGACCATCCACACGTATTAATGCCCGAGCATTAACTAATTTTAATTCTGAAAAAGCTGGGAACAGGTCAATCAGCATCTGTGGAGAAAACAGCCGGTGCTTCAGGTTTTTTTTGCCCTCCTTTAAAACCCACAAAGTGTCAATTGTCCGTTTCATCTACAGATGCTGATGGTAAATGCTGTGTTTTCGGCATTTTCTGTTCTTGTCACAAATCTAGCTCAATTCAAGTCCCTTCCAGCACCAACCAGCATTGACAGTATTTTTTTTATTAATTCTGCTAGCTCTATTGAATCCTGAAACACGACTCAACATAAAGGTCAACATTGTCTGTTTAAATGCCAAAATTCATGTCCCCACCCTACATGTACAATTAAGCTGTTAGCGATAAAAGGTTTTATTGATGGATCAAGGGCATAAACTATATACATATTTATGAGGGTTTCAGCCTACACTGGTGGCCGTTCTTACAGCGAGACTGTTATGACCAAGCCTCAAAAAGATAAAGGACATGGCTGAAACCTGCAGAGAAACAGCAGGGCTGGGGCGCACCAGGGGCTCTTTAAAAGGCAGCCAGGAACAGTGGGGCGTGGGGCCTAAGCGGAGCCGTTCCCCCCCTCCCTGGCTCCACACCGCGCCCTGACAGCCGCTGCATGAAGAGGACAAGCGGCGGCACATCACAATATCCGGCCCGGGACCCGATCTCTATCCCGGAGATGGAGCCAAGATATTTCCGGGCAGTTGGGTTGCCCGGTCCTGAAGATGTTGGGTGTCGGAGCCGGCATCACTTACCGGTGGCTGCTGGGCGAGGTGCGTCCTTCTCCGGCTGAACTGAGCACTCGGTGTCCGCCGGCCGATCCCTCCCCGCCCCGCCCCGAGTGGAGAGACAAGCCTCGCTCTCGCCCTGACAAAAGGGGGCGTCACCGCCCCGAGAAGCCCGCCGCCAACCGCCACGCCAGGCGGTGACGCGAGCCCGCCGACGTCACGCGATTGGCATCCGCATCCACCAATCCAACTAATCGTTTGGCCTCCCGCCTCCCGCCTCCCCGACCCGATGAGAGCCAATCAGCGCAGGTTGACAGAGGCGTTGGCTCGGGATGGCGTGAGAGGTGCGGAGTGCGCAGTCGCACTGCGGTTGGTATTGCGCAAGAGTTGGGAGTGCTTTTCCCTGCGGTGGGGCCTGTACTCAGGGGCGCCCTCTGTAGGCTGCATGGTAGAATTAAAGATAACTTTTCAACAAGAAACAAAAAAAATTGCAAACTGATGAAGGCTCCTCATAGTTGCCTTTTCCAAATAACCAGTAAGAGTTTCCCCGATGTCATCAAACAAAAATTTACTAGAATAGTTCCAGGGATGATGTGGAGATGCCGGTGATGGACTGGGGTTGACAATTGTAAACAATTTTACAACACCAAGTTATAGTCCAACAAATTTATTTTAAATTCCACAAGCTTTCGGAGGCTTCCTCCTTCCTCAGGTGAATGGTGTGGAAATGAAATTTTCGAATCCTTCGCATTTGAAAATCACAGAACAATGCCTGGTGATTACTGCCCGTTGCCTTGGCATTGTTCGGGTAAGCGTTCTCCAAGGCGGCCTTCGAGACACACGACAACGCAAAATCGTCGAGCAGAAGTTGATAGCCAAGTTCCGCACCCATGAGGACGGCCTCAACCGGGATCTTGGGTTCATGTCACGCTACACATAACCCCACCAGCAAAAAGGGGGGAAAAAATTATATGTTTTTTAAAATTCTCTCTCTCTCTCTCTGCCATTTTGAGTTTCTTTCTGCCTGCCTGTGTAATAGACACAATGTATATCTAGTGTACTGGGACGTGCTGTTCTCCGTGACTGGCCTGTTTGAATAACAACGACACCTTTTGATTGGTGTGATGCTGTCCCAACATAGTATAAGATATGCGATTTGAGAACCTTTTCATTCATTCATCTGACGAAGGAGATAATCTCCGAAAGCTTGTGATTGTAAAATAAATTTTTTGGACTATAACCTGGTGTTGTAAGATTCCTTACATTTGTCCACCCCAGTCCATCACCGGCATCTCCACTCCATAGAGTAGAGAAGGCTGAGAGGAGATTTGATAGAAGTGTTTGAAATCATGAAGGGTTTAGATAAAGTAAATAAAGAGAAACTGTTCCCATTGGCAGAAGGGTCAAGAAGCAGAGGACACAGATTTAAGGTGATTGGCAAAAGAACCAGAGGTGACCTGAGGAAAAACTTTTTTACACAGCGAGTAGTTATGATCTGGAAAGCGCTGCCTGAAAGGGTGGTGGATGTAGATTCAATTGTTCAAAAAGGAATTGGATAAATATTTGAAGAGCAACAATTTGCAGGGCTATGGGGAAAAAGCGGGGGAATGGGACTTACTGGATTGCTCTCCCTGGCACATGCTTGTTGGGCCGAATGGCCTGTGCTGTAATAATTCTATGATTCTATGAGAAATCAAACAAAAGTGCCCCCTTTGTAGAAGGGCACAACTAATAAAGAACGAAACCATAAAACAAAGGAAACTTATAAAATTAAATCATAATATCGGTCCGGATTTTGCCAATGAATGGCCAGCCGATCATTAGACTTACACTTGCCCATATCTTTCTATGGGGTTTTCAAGTTACTGTAAGTAAGAGCTTGTCGCAGCGCCCTCTACAGGCCAGCTGGGACCTGTGTGAACAGGGCAAGTAACTGTGTATCTCCTTAACCAATCAGATTGAAGAATCGTTAATGAGCAGTGGAGAGTCTGATCCAGGAAGTATAAGTTAGAATAGTGAATTCAATGTCAAATCAGGTACGGAAAGCAAAATAAAGAGAGGGAAAGAAAGATTGGATTAAGAGAGATAAACAAGACAGAAAGAAAAAGTTTAAAAAATTATTTACATTTTTTTAAAATCTCCCAACAATAATTAAAAGCTGAAGGAATAAAACTCTACACTTGTAAAAGTTAATTTTTAGTGCCAGAGAGGTTGTTTGGCAGTAATTAAGACTCACTACGCTGCTAAAAGGGTACTTAGACAGGAATCGACAAGCCCTAACTTTTTATGGCCAGTTTAGTCGTTATCTATCACGTTAGTACAGGAACTTCACCCCATATGGGGAGCCAGAAGGCGAGATGCCGTTTTTGCGCAGCTCACGGAGGAACACCGCATATCGGATAGCAACTTCCAGATTTTCGTGTTTAGCTGCACATGTGTGCTCGCTGGAAATTGCTGTCCGAATTGCGAATAAATAGCATTGAGTACTGTTGGCCTCACCATTATTTTACACAGCAAAATCCGTCCCATTACACCGTGTATCCATTATGCCCTCCAGTATCTGCAATGCCCACCGGTCGCGGAAGGCCTCAAGCGTGCCGGTGGACTCCACGTGCTCCTTCTCCAGGGCCACCTGGGCACGGACGCGACCGCGGAAGAGAGGCAGGCAACCAGAGCGACCACCCCCATGGGCCACGTCCATCCTGGACCTGTAAATGGCCACCTTAGCCAGGCCCAAGAGCAGACCCATGCCTCCTCACAGATGCTAATGGACCTGCTGAGTATTTCCAGCATTTTCTGTTTTTATTTTAAATAAGTGGTTTTGAAACTTTTTGGTGCGGTGGACCCCTGGGAATGTTAACATTTTGCAGGTGACCCACTGGAAACGTTGGTTTTCGCTGTTTCTCCAGGAATTCCGCAGAACTTCCACCAAAGTGGAGAATTCCCATGGAAATTCAACCCCACTCTGTCAGCTTCTGAAAGGAAAACACTGCTCATTCACTACTCAAGTTGGAGACAACTTCTTTATGAGTATTCATATGCAGCAATGGAAATAATGTCCTGGTAAATCAATAAGTACTGTGCTGAAAAGTTCAGAATCTGATGACATTGGGGTAGCCTAGGTTCCAGGGACCCTAGTTTGAAAACCTATGGTTTAAAACAAATTACAATAAACTGGTCTGAATTAAGTAATATGAGGCAAATAAGTAATGTCCCTATATAACTAATGGAATATAGTCTGCATGACATCAGTTAAGTCTTCAGTATTCCAGGCCCTCAAAGCACTCCGTCCTCCTACTTTCTCAAGATTTGGGTTGGGGGGGCTCCCGACACTCTTAAGTAAAAGCAAATATGACCTTTTCCTTTTGAAAAGTCCTGTGAAGCAGTCATATCATCCTTCAGATGTCAGCTGTGTTTTGCTCCTTAGATGTTGCGTACCATTTCACAATGCCAGTCGTGCTCACCCCATCCTCTTCCTTCTTATCATTCTCCTCAGCCACCACGATGGTGGTTTCAGATGTGGTTTTGAAGCTGGTTGAAACAATTTTGAACATATGTCTTTCGATCAGGCTTCAGCTAAGAAAGTGTTTATTAAGAATGTAGCATAAGTCATCAACCATGTGTTTACCCTGAAAACATAGTGGAATGCTGATGAAACTTTATATGTGTGTATCGTAGCTCTGTTTTTTTGCATTCATATCTTGTCATCAGTTGTCTTTTCAATATTTTAAAACGATGAATGCCATGTAACATGAAGAAAAAACTTAATAGATTTAGAGAAAGGATTGGATGTGTTATCTGTCATGAACAGTATGGCCACTTTCTGCAGGAAAAAAATCATTTTTGAATAGCCCAACTTCCTGTTTGATCTTACTTATTGTCTATTGTCAGTTTCCTTCTCCCTTCTGAGTCATTAATATGAGTCATTCCGTCATCCTCTAAAAAGGAAAGAACTTATATTTACATAGTACTTTACCACATTTTTCAGAAACATTCCAAAGAGCTTCACATAGAATAAATTATTTTCTTTTGATGAACAGCCACTATTGTTATGTAGGCAAATGCGGTAGCCATTTTGTTTACACACCACAGTGAGATGAATGACCAGTTAATCTTTTTTAGGCGGTGTGGGTTGAGAGAAGCGTGTTGGCCATGGCACAGGAAAATTCCCTGTTCGTCTCTGTATATTGCTGTGACATCTTTGATGCCCATCTGATCAGGCAGACGGGTGCCGGTCTTAATGTCTCATCGGAAGTATGTCATCTCTGAAATGCAGCACTCTTTCAGTGCCACACTGAAATGTCAGCCTAGATTAGTGTGCTCAAGTCCTGGAGTGACTTTCGAATCAGAGGCCAGCGCGCTACCAACTGAGCCAAACTATCTCTAGATTCCCTCTTAGTGTGTCAAACGACTTTTGTAACGTCATCCTGATACACATTGAAGCTGACCTTCTATTGCATAATTGCTCTTGTTACTAATCTGAATTTTAGTAAGTCCACAGCCCCTAAAAAACAACAGTTGTGTTTTGTTTCACAATTTTCCCTCTGCTAACTACCAGTACAAAAAAGTCTGAGTCATTAACAAAGATCAAGTGGTTCATTTCCTCTCATTAAACAGATCCATCTGTATGATCACATTTAATATAAAAACAGAAAATGCCAGAAATACTCAGCAGGTCAGGCAGCATCTGTGGAGAAAGAAACAGAGTTAATGTTTCAGGTCGATGACCTTTCGTCAGATTACATTTATTCTTTGATTGGATGGCTTAGCTAATTTGCAGCAGTAAAACACCATGGTTTAATTTTCACTGGTTATGCACCTTTTGACAAGCCACATAAATCTCCTCCTGCAATATCTAACACACTTGTTGACTTGTTTATTTAAAATGATATATAAAGAAAGCATTAACCAATATGCTACTGGAGACAATTAAACCTCATGAAAGTGACAAGCAGACTGACAACACAGAAGCAATGGAGGGGTCAAGAGAGGTGGTGGAGAGGTAGAGTTGGGTGTCATCAGCATACATGTTGAACTTGTCTTTAGATGATGTCGCCAAGGGGCAGCATGTAAATGAGGAAGAGAAGGGGGCCAAGGATAGAACCTTGGGGGACTGCAGAGGTAGTGATGTGGGGGCGGGAAGAGAAACCATTGCTGGAAATCCTCTGGCTACAGTTGAATAGGTAAGAGCTGGACAATGGATGAGAGGCGTTGGAGGAGGATAGTGTGGTCAACTGTGTCAAAGACTGCAGAAGGGTTGAGAAGGGTAGAGCTCCATGGCCACCGTTACAAAGGATGTCATTTGTGACTTTGATTAGGCCTGTTTCAGTGCTGGGGCTGGGGTGGAATCCTAATTGAAGAGCTTCAGATATGGAATTGTGGAAAAGATGGGCACAGATGTGAGAGGCAGCAGGAGGCTGGAGATGGCGCAGAAGTTTGCAAGGACAGAGAGGTGGGTTTTTTGAGGATGGTTGATGATGTCAGTTTTGAAAGGAAGGGGAGGGTCATACCTGATGAGAGGGAACCATTTGCAACGTCAGCCAGCACGGGGGCCATGAAGAGAAGTTGGGTGGTTAGCAGTTTAGCAGGAATGGGGCTGAGAGAGCAGGAGGTGGGTGTCAGGGACAAGATGAACTCTGGGAGTGCATGAGGGTAGATAGTTGAGAAAATAGAGAATAATGCAAGTTCAGGGCTGGCGCAGGGGGTAACCTTGAGGGAAGTTTAGCTTGGTGGGCAAAGGGAAGGAGGGGATGCGGCAGAGGCAGCTGAACAGATGGTCTCAATCTTAGTGATAAATATTATTGGAGGTGAGGGTGGAGGGGCAAGGGAAGTAGTTTAAGGAGACGATTGTTAGTGGAGAACAGGAGCCAAGGGTTATCTTTGCTTCCAGGATGATCCTGGAGTACAAAGCGGTTTTGGCAGAGGAGAGCAAGGCTGGATAGTGGTTGATGTGCTCCAACCAGATCAGCGATGGATGGTTAAACCAGTTGTGTGCCAGGTATGCTCAAGTCTGCACCCCTTGACCTTGAGGGAGTGAAGATGGGGGCCATACCAGGGGGAACAGCTAGGCTGGATAAGAGTTATACTTGGGACATTGGCATCAAAGGTGGAGGTGATGGAGTGGTTGAGCAGATCAACAACCATAGAAGTATTGTGGGGAATTAGAGGGCCAAAGGTTACAAAGGTGGGAGTTTGGAAGTGCAGTTGTAAGTGATTTGCAAGAGAGTTTTGTGAACGCAGAACAAAGTGTGGTTGGAAGGGGGTAGAGGGATGTGGGTGGTGAGGGATACAAGGAAGTGGTCAGAGATAACCTTGTCAGTGATTGTGACAATGGGAGTAGAGAGGCCACGTGAGACGGCAAGGTTGAGGGGGTGATGGCGAATGCGGGTGAGAGAGTTTATTTGTGGAGAGCGAGCAATGAACTCAGGGGAGAAGGGACAAGGTGAATTGAGATAGAGATTGAAATAACCAAAAATGAGGAGTCACTCAATACAGAGGTTGAGGGAGGAAAGGAGGGAGGATAATTCGGTGAGAAACTCGGGGTGGGGCTTGGGAGATGGTAGCGAACGAGGATTTTAAAGGAGAGCCGAGAGGGGTGAAATAAGGTGAGGTCCTTGAAGGTACCAGAGGAGTCGGGAGAAAGACCAAGGTGTGATTTGGTGATAACGGCCACACTGCCACCACAGTGGTTTGGGCGGAGCAAGTGGTAGAAAGAATAGCTAGGCGGGGAAGCTTCAATAAAAGGAAAGGTGTCACCACCTATGAACCAAGTTTTCGTCAAAGCCATGCTGTCAATGCAATAATTCACAATTAGGCCATGGATAGCAAGGGCCTTGTTCACGAGTAGACGGACATTCTGGAGGGAGATATGGAGGGGGCGATGATTGATCCACAGGCATAGTCTGAAGGGAAAAGGGAGGTAGGGTGAGTAGGACAAGAAGGAGGTTGGCATGGTTAGCCCCCAGCGGGTACACTGGACCAGAAGGTCAGCAAGTAAGGAGGATGAGGCAGTTGGGATTGCTACTTTGAAGGAAGTAGCGACAGGTGCTTCGCTGAGTCCTTTGAAGAATGCCAAGAGAAGCACAGAGGGTATCTGTGGGCCTATCCAAGAGGGGTTAAAGCCTGGAACGGTGGAAGCAGCATGGGAAGGCAGAGGCGTAGTGATGGATTTGGGTAGGGATTGGGGGAGGCAAAGTACCAGGAGGGGAGAAAAGATAGGTGACATGACTGGATGACAGGAAGAGGAGGAGATAGGAGAGAAGGGCCCAAGAGGAACCAAGAGAGAAAGAAAGGGGGATAAATGTATTGGAATGTCTTCACTTCAAAGTACGTCTAAGATTTACTGTTAAAACCGTTCTAGCCATACCCATTTTGAATTTCAACCAAAATAATTGACAAATGACTTCAGAGGTCACCCTTTGATTTTGGAGATGGGCCCCATAGAGGATAAGCCTCCTTTGTTTTCGTGGGAGAGTGATTCATGACTATTGCAGCTGTATGTTAGGGTTATGGTTATAAAAGTCTAAAAGTAAATCTTAAGCCTGCTTTGAGGGCTTAGTCTTAATTTTGGCATTTGCATTACTTTGCTACACTCAAGAGTACGTTGGTGAAAAAATCACAAACAATTTAGCAGGATTGAAAACCTGAAAAATCATCAGGCTGTGTTTGTCAGCTTATTCCTTTTGTTGCCATAATGCCTTTATTCTGTATTGTTTTACTTCCTCGGTAATCTGGCATTTCTAGAGTGCCCCCTTTGATAGCTCGGGGTAAGTGTATATTCTTTAGCCTTGTAATTATTAACTATCAGCAATTGAATATTTAACACATTTTTGTGTCTGCTATTTTAGTGGAATAATTAACCCATTTGTATCTTCTCTTAGCTGCTTTTCATGATTGTCTCAATGGTGTCATGAGGCAAAGCTGAAGAGGGTTGTCTTGATCTACTAGAAACCATTCGTGCTGTTTGCCTTCTCCTTCAAATAGCTTTGACATATTCTTAAAATTAAGGAATCATGACTGCTACCCAGGCTTTCATCTCCATGATCCCGTGCTGCTGGCTGCGGACTACATGAGAGATTGGAACACTTGGGGTTCATGAAGGCCAGGACAGCCACATGAATGCCATTAATCGTCCTGCACGTTGGGGAACCCTGCTATGTGAAAAAATTCCAAGGCCCTCTCATTCTGCTGCCAGGTTTCCCCAGCAGGAAAATGGTGCATCTGTGTACTGCAGCTTGACTGATTTTGCTGATGTCCCCTGTGGCAGCTTGGAATGAGCCTGAGGCAGAAAAGTTCAGGGCTGTGGTGACCTTGACTGCACATGACAGCGCTGTCCATGTGATGGAGCTTGTCTGCAGGTCAGATTCCAGCAGACAGCACACCCTGTCACTATCTACCTGATAAAGCAGAAACTGCAAAGTTTTCTGTGGACATTATTAGATAGGGTCTGTTGAACAAGGTCATTTGGCTGATCAAGTCTGTGCCTGCACTTTGCTAAAACAATCCAAAATCAATTCCTCTGTGCCGTTCTCTCCCAATAGAACTCTATCAACCTCTGCTTCAAACGTTTATTTTTAAAAGATACAATGCTATCTGCCTCAAACATTCCCCATGAACAAAAATTCCATACTCCAACAACCATACATGCGACCTTGTAGGTAAGGGCAGATCGCTAGTGATGCACTTGAATGTGTATTGTATCCTTCCTTTTATCCACTTCTTCATTCTTCAAATACTGCAAAAAATTAGATATACCATTAGATTTCCCATATGCATGTTTTTGACTGAAACTTTGCACTACCAAAATCCTGGAACAAGAGCCTTCCGAAGTAAACAAACTGCCAAAAAAAATACACACACACAAAATCAGCTCTCACAAACATTCAAATAAAAGTATGGCAGGTCTGCCTTTAAACACTGTCTCCCTGTCAGCTGAGAATGTGCCTGACCCTGATTGCCCCTTTTTATTTGGACAAACAGAGCACATAACACGTTCCTTGAGAGAAAACTAGGTAACGCACCTGTGTTGATTGCATCTTATTACCTTGCACTACAATACTAGAATGGATCTCTCAGCTAAAAGATTGGTTGGAGGATCACACATGGATCACAAAGAGTGGAGACCTGTGCAAGTGCAATACCCACCCGATTTCCAAGTCTCTGAACTCCTGTTTCACTCCAACATTAACAGCCATGGCAACTGGAACATTTACCCTGTTATGTATAAGACAAGAACATTTTCTCTGATATTTTGCATAATAATAAAGAAGGATAAATATATTGAGTAGATCCCAAACCTATGAAAAATTCAAAATGCCTCTTGATTGGACTACTCAACTCAACTCCATATTAGATTCTGAAAGTACAAGTCAGTCATTTTGAAATAATGAACAAAACAACAGGAACCCAAAGGCCGGTTGATTTGATGGTTTTATTGCTTTCCTTCCTGTGTCCAACTCTAATTCTTGCATTTATGTTGTGCCTTTCACATCTCAAAGACTTTACACAATTAATTACTTTTATAGTGCAATGACAGTTGTGCAGGCAAATTCACACATAGTTTTCCGGTTACAGACAGGAAGTCCTGTAGAACGGGAAAACATTCATAATCTAATTCGCTCCACCTTTCATTCCCTAATCCTCTCTGTATCTCCCTGTATATGTGTGAGCTTGTGTGTTTTCATACCTCTACCTCTCTCCGTCTCTACTTTCTTATATATGTGTCTACATCTCTCTACCTCTATCTACATGTATTTCTGTTATCTGACTGCACGTGACTGTGTACCTCTACTTTCTGCTCTTCTAGTGTCTCTCTACCTCTGTGTCTATTTATATGTCTGTCAGTCAACTTTTGTCATTCTTTTTTTTAATGTCTCTTTCCAGCTATACTTTAATCTTATTATGTTTCCAGTCTCATTTCCCCGCTCCCTCACCCCACCCACTGTATATTTCATCAAATTAGAGAAAGGGTTCCCACAAAACCAGCAGGTCCTACCCCTTGGGGAACAGAATTTTTTTTTTACATTTGTTCTCCTTCTATCAATTTGATATTTGTGTCCCTGCACTGTGTCCTCTCTCACCACTCCCTGGTGGCTGCACTTTTTATAGTTGCTGTTAAATTTGGACTACATTTAAAAAACTTTAATGCAGAACCGTGTGGTGTGTTGGCTTGCATCACATTTCCTGAAAGTCACTTTCATTTGTTTGTTTCAAAATCCTGAACTTGGCAGTGCTTCATTTAGTGAGCTCATGCTGTAAGTGACACTCCTGCTTTCAGGATGTTGAATTTCAAGTGTAACTTGTCATCGGCTTTAGAAAGTAGTTGCCTGGCAACTATCGTGGGTACAGACAAAAATGAACAACAACAATAAAAGCACTGCTGGTTCTTTGATGGTGCCAGAAAACTGGTGGATGACCCTGGGCACAATTTTTAAAACTGATGCGTGGGCAGTGCCATTCTTGGTGTTTGTCCCCCCCCACATGCCAATATGAACCAGGAGAGGACGGTGCATGCAGCCAACACATACTGACTTTTCTTCTGATTTTTCCATCCCTTCCTGAGAGGAAACATCTCACTTTCACTTTGTGCCTCCTCAAATGAGACCAATTGACATTGAGAATTCACTGGCCTAAAAACTGGATTGAGCTGCGCCTCCGTAAAATGGGCACTTAAGGATCCAATATGGCAGGTGGCGTGCGCATGCTCATTCCTCGATGGATGTGCGTCGCCCGCCATATTGGCAAAGGCTCCTCTGTAGGTGCCCAGGGTGCGCGCCTGAAAATGCTGTTTGACCTTTTGCATATGCAAATAGGGGGCCGAAGGCCTGTTTGTGGCCCCCTTTGCAAAACTCGATTACACATGACTGTAGCATGTGCTGTGCACGCTGCGGTCAGTTTCTTCAGGTGCCTGGCAGCCAAACCAGCAGTCCTTAAATGGGCCGCTGGAGGCTGCCACCGGAAAGCTAAGCTTGAACTATTTTACTTACCTTATGGTGGAGTTGGGAGGAGCAGGATTGCACCCCCCTCCCGCCCCCTTCTCAGACTCCTCTAACAACCATAGCCAGTGTCCGAGCCGGCCGATCTTGCTGCCCCCCCTGGGATTGGTGAGCTGCCTCTGGGACGGTGACTGGCACCCGCAGCAAATGAGGCCAGCCAATTTGGGCGCAATCCAATTTCTAGGCCAAATGGTGGAGCTGGAATATGCCGCTCTGTAGCACAGCATGTCACCGCACTGATATGATACTCCACAAGTGGTATTATTCTAAACATCTTTATTTTAGAAATATGTAAAGTTAGAAATAGCTGAAAATGACCAAAATAAGTACTAGATATTATTATAAGTTTTATTAAAATTTATTACACAAGTCATTGAAAATTATCAGTAAGTAGGGAATATATGGGATCATGTTGGCTCCAAGATGACAGGAGGTTTGAATTGACTCAATCTTTTGTAGCAGACTCTGTATTCAATTTTTGAGCCAGGTAAGTCTGTAGTACAAGCGGGCACGACTGATGAATGACTAGCAAGCCAAGCTCATTGACAGGGCCTGCAGGAGTAAATGTGACACTGAGGGTTGAAATGTTTCCCTTTCAATTCCCATTCATTGCAAGCCAATGCCCTAATGAATAAGTTGATCATAGCTGCAGATGCAGCCAGAAACTTAACAGTGCTCTATGCTGGTAATCTGCACAGTTTTAGCTGGTTAAAGTCCAGCAAAATCCTTGCATGCACTCAGGGGTCCTGTAAGCTTTGACTATTGCTAACACACACCAACATTCTCTGGGCTTAGGTAGTTGATTGTGTCCCTAAAGGGAAGGAGTGTGTATTCTTGTATAGGCAAACAGAAACTCTACTTATAAGGGTTTCTTAGTAGTTTGGTTTGGAAGACTGTTAAACATGGTGGTGGGTTTGTGTGCATGTCAGACACCTGACTGACTAAAAAATAATTGAACATTATCGCAGATATATCAATACACTGACAAAGACAGTTTAGCAATGAGTCCTTTGATATATCACAAAAAAGGAAATGAATCTTGAAAAAAATGCAATTTCCAATATATTCCTCCAGGAACAATGACTATATGCAGTAAAGCTCATAATGAAGTGGATTTCTGTGTTCCAAACAGATAACAAAAGATAAATAATGGTGCTGGCAGGAAACATTAACAGTTGCTGTTCATCTCCTCAACCTACATTACAACAGTGACGACACTTCAAATACACTTCATTGGCTGCAAAGCTCTTTGGGACTACCTGTGGTCGTGAAAGGCACCATATGAATGCAAGTCTTTCTTTCTTTCATTTATCAATACAGTGTTGTGACACCAGCATTGTGAAATTGCAAACTGTAAATGGGATTCTAATTTTTTCATCTCAATCATTGAGCTCTGAAATTTGCTAAACAAAATCATCATAATACTAATAATCATGCATAAGTCATTTTTTGTCTCTGAATGAGTGAAGCTACTAAAATCATTGAAAATTGATGGCATCCCTGTAGTCTTTTGTATTGAGAGCAAACCTGTTTATATCTTCTTAGTGGCTTTGACCAGGTCATTTGGTTGCTTAACCGGGTGCTAACAAAAATTAAATTTGTGTTTGCATACACAATAGATTATTTTGTAAGGATCCCATTTTCATTTGAGGTCACATGTCCCGTATCCAAAAGATAAAGATTACGTCCTGCAACAGATCACCTCAGTAAGTATCCCCAGGATTACAGCAAGTTAAACACTGGTAATTCAGTGTTTTCAAAAGGACATCACTATTCTGAGTTCTCCAGAACTTGAAAGGAGCACATTGTGGAGTGTAACCTGCTAATATAGAAGTGCAAAGGAGAATTTCCTCAACAAATCTATTAAAATATGCATCAAAAAGTTAATGACTAGAACAAAAGAAAAATCAGGGATGTGAAAAGGTCATTTGGCTGTAGAGGTTTCGTCCTTCAGTGTATCAATTGTCCCATCATGGTGTCTAAGTGTATTTTGAAACTCCAAAGTTTGCCTCTATTATTTTATTTGGTAGATCATTCTAAATGTTTATCAGTCTTTAAGTAAAAATGATTTTCCTGATATCTGTTCTAAATTTACTTTCATTTATGGCCTCTAGTCCGACTTTCTTGGAATCTTTTGAAGTAGTAATCTAGATTTAACTTTTCTTTATCATTTAATATCTTATATATTTCAAGGACCTCCCCCCCCCTCCTTAACTCAAACTTCTTTCATTTTTCCTTACAGCTCTTCGGGGTGCAATTTTGGTGCAGAGTCTCATTCGACGGGAGTGCGGATGGAAGAACTGGTGTGAAGTTCAGTGCGGCCAATTCACACCACTGTCAATTTTGCAGTTATTAAAACTTAATGGCTGGAAAATGAGCACATTGGAGAGACTGGTGGCACTGACATCCCACCTGAATCGCCCATCTGTGATCCTGTTAAATTGGACTCCTCACTGGTATGGTAGTCTTCATAAATTTACCTTATCCTCTTTATATTTGGGATCAGTCCTGTTGCTCATTTCTGTACCCTTTTTAATGTGCATATATCTTTTTAAACTCAGTTAGACCATACCAGTGCATTGTAAAGTCTTGGCAATAACTTCTATTGGTTTGTATTGTTCTGGCTATATATCCCAGCATTCTATTAGCTTTTTAATTGGTTTGCCACATTATCTGGACATTTGAAAGTAACATGTCCACTATTGCTGCCAGGTTCTATTCTAAGTCTATACTAATTCAATTCCATTCATTGTACACTTACGTTCAGCATTTTTTTGACCAAGAATTTTTACACTGCCTTTGTTTGATCTTTGTCGTCACTCAGCAATGTATTGTTCAAAGAATCTTTTGATATTTGCTGGTCAAAGTGAGCTTAGGTACATTGACATCATGTAAACACTACTGCCATTGATGAGATGTTCTCCATTCCCTACACAAGAATTTTAAAAATATTGTTGTTTGTATGGGATACATTGGCAATACTGCATTATGTACTCTGACAATGGTAACATGGACACCCATCGATGTTGCATAACAAGCATGTTGTTAAGTCCGTTTACCTGGAGTAAAGCCCTGGAAGGCATTAATTGCTGAGTGGCAGCACTCTTATGGTTCAGAGTCTAGCTCTTTTCCTATTGTGTCTGTGCACACTGTGCGAAAGGAAAGTCACAGGCTGTACACTATTTGCAAATCCTGATAGTGTCTATATACAAAAACCTTATCATACATACTCTTTTGGGAATAATTGAACATCAAATTATGTGATTGGATTGATCACATTACACTTTTTACTGGTAGTTATGGCTAAATATATACGGGTAAGAGCTGCCTCAATCCAATCTTAAATGTATCATTTTAGCCTCCTACATAATTAAAAAAGATGTTGACAGACAAAAGGATGGGTGTCTAGTCTAAACTGTCAGCACTCACACTTGAATAAATAGGGGACTGGCCATCTTCTTCCGTATGGGCTCTGTAGCTGGGGTTTCTATGCAATTTTTTTTAAGGCCGCCATTTATGGGCCATCCTTAGTTGCTGATGTAATGTAACTGTAATGAATCTGTAATGAACCTGGAAAGAATCTGTAACGTACCTGTTATCAAAAATGTGTATTGAGTGTATTGCAATGAGGCACCCTGGAGTGTCATGAACTGTAATTATGTCCAATGTGTTCATTGAACTGTACTTGATGTAACCTGCAAATTGTAAAATCTGTATTGTGTACGTTTGGAATGTGATATGACAACTGTATTGTATGTATTGCTGCAAATTTTATGAATAAAGTATATTTTTTGGAAAAAAAAATCCTTAGTTGCCCTGTGAAGGTGGTAATAGGCCTTCTCCTTGAACCACCACAATCCTATGTGGTGATGGTATTCCCATAATGGTATCAGGTAGGGAATTCTGCGATTCTTACCCAGTGATGTTGAACGAATGCCAATATTTGTCCAAGTCAGGATGTTGTATGACTTGAAGGTGATGGTTGTTCCTTCAACACTGCTGCTCTTGTTAGAGGCCACAGGGGAGGGAGGTGCTGTTGAAGTAACCTTGGTGAGTTGCTGCAATGCATCTGTAGATCATGCACACTGCAGCCACAATGCAACAGTGGTGGAGGGGGTGGATATTGAGTCCAGTGGTAGGGCCATCATTCAAGCAAACTGCTTGGTCCTGAATGATGTTGAGCTTCTTGAGTGTGGTTGCAGCTGCACCAGGTGAGTGGTAAATATTTCACCACACTCTGGACTTGAGACTTGTAGATATTGGAGAGAACTTAAGAAGTCAGGAGGTGAGCCACTCATTGCAGAGTACCCAACTTCTGTCCTGCTCTTGTAGCCATGGTATTAATATGGTTGGTCCAATTCAGCTTCTGATCAATGGTTGCACCCAGGATGCTGATGGTGGGGGAAACAGCTATGGTGATGCCACTGAAGGACAAGGGAGATAGCTGGGCCATCTCTTGTTGGAGATGGTCATTGCCCTGCACTAATGTACACAAATGTTAGCTGCCACATGTCAGCCCTAGCCTGGATGTTATCCAGGTCCTGTTGTAGGCTGGCATTCATTATCAGAGGAGTTGTGAGTAGAGCTGAATACTGTGGAATTATCAGTGAACAGCCCCACTCCCAGGTAGATGCAAAGTATGATCTCCTCACACCATACTTATCTGAATGCCTCCTATATAGGCATAACAAATAGAGCTTCAAACATCAAAGAGCAATTGTGTGAATGTGCACACTCAGACATGAATCTGTACATGGAAAGTGAAAATTGCCCATAAATCTTCTAACAAATCTGTGGTGTCCTGACTGAAGTATATTTTAGACATTTTTCTAGGAGAAAACTTGATCAGTTTTATATATTGTACTTGCTTTGCAGTTCTAATAAAAAGTGCCAAGAGCTGCTTAAAAGAACATTGTCAAAATTATTTTGAATTCAAGAATTAGGAGCATCAAGCGATCGTGAATTGTTTGGTTGCAGAATGTAAACTAGGTAGAATTCATTATAGATTGATGGCTGGTTGACAGGGTTGGAGTTAACTGTTAATTTGAATTATCTGACGATTCAAATATTTTGTGCACTAAATAATCACTTTGTTTTGTAATTTATATTCCTTCAATCAAATTATTAAATAATTCAAATTTTTAGTGCAAGAAATGATTTTGAATTACCATGAGTAGACTGTACACGCAAATGCGTATGACTTGGTTTGGGGCTGATGTATGTCCATGAGAGTGCAGCCACATGACCGTGTACAAGCCTAAAACCCATGAGACAGGCCTGTACCTTTGCTATTCCCAAGTATCTGTATTACCATTTCTATTTGACTTTCTTCTCTCCTTGCAGGCACCGTTTGCTACACATTCCCCTCCACCCAGGAGCCGGATGTCGTGAGCTGCAATTTTCTCTGCAGCTTCTCCATGATTAGTTGGCAGGAGGCACAATCTGATCTGGTGAATCGATCAATGTCAGATTATCTCTTCCACCCAAGAACATTTGGCTTTGTTAAGTTACTCTACATAGTGAATGAAATACACCCAACTGAGACAAGCAAATCTGAGTGACAGACAGCTCTGGACTTAAACTTACAGTGGACTGCTTCAGAATCACATGCTTAAATGTTTAGTTACTTCAGTTACTAGTCTGTTCTCACCATGCTCATCAATTTCTTATTGTATTATGTATATAAAAACTGAACAGAATTTTAAAACCTTTCTTTAAAACTTATCATGTTTCCTAAACCAATGGGCAGTGTCTGACCTCAGAGATAACAATGTTTTTTTTCCCAAGAATAAACCAGCATGTTATGTGTTGCTTCCTCCATATTAATATTACACAAAAACAACTTTGCAAAAGATACAGGTCCTTTATTTTTCCTTTGCTGCATAGCATTTGACAGCAAAGCCTTTTTAATGAGAATGCCAGCATGTAGAGATGAATGGCACTTTTAATCAAATTGGTTCCAATAAGAAAAAAACATTTGAAATGCCAGCAAAATACACTGTGAATAGGGAAGGGCTTCAAACCCAATTGAGATTTATTCAGATCCTCTTTCTTAGCGCTGTTTACATCAGGTGCCACCTCTGCCCATTCAGCTTTCAGTCATGACAGGTATTAACACAGACAGGACATGAAACTGCCGATGAGACTGATTATAGTTTTAAGGACCTTTTATCTATACTTCGGATCCGGAGATAAAAACTCGTGTTTGAATCCAAGCCTGAATCTAAAATTTTGATTTAAATCCTCTTGATGCATTTAAGCTGGCGGATGTCCCTAATAACAGGCTTCTTGCTGGTGTGTACAGTATTGTATTGTTCTGCAGCACAATTCTAAGAATCTTGATCCCAATTATTTTAATATATATATTTTGTACTTTGTTATGTGGACCTGGACAACCCTTGTTTGACAGCTTAATAAAAGTGGCGGAGAAGTATGTTCCTGCTGTAACTGGAACTATAGCACCATTTTGACTGCGCATCTGGTTGTTTTTTCCCCCAGCATCTTCCATTGTTGCAGGATGCTCGGATGTAACATGCAATTAAGCACCACTGGGTGGCAGTGCAAAGAGGCGAAATCAATACAGAAGCACAAATTCATTCTGGTTACTACAATGGAACAGTGAACAATTAATGAAAGCTTAATCCAATTGGAAAAATACCTGTTCTGACAATGCTTTGGATGATAGATGATTGGCAAAGATCTGACTGTATGGTATAATGATGATGGCTATGAAAACAGGCAAATAGTCTGTAGTGCCTTTTAATTCTGCCCCCACACCCTCTCCCAGGGCCATGCCAGCAATGCAGCATTTCTCCCCGAGATTATGCAATATGTAAGACAATTACCCAGAAGCAGAAAAAAATCATGCAGCAAGATGCTGATGATTCAAATACTTAAGTAAAATTATAAATATTGAAGAGTTTAAATATCTTGTTCAGAATGTATTCCTTATACAATCTGATAATCTGCAAGTTTAAAATCCCAGCAGCTCTGAAATGTAATCATTCTTAATTTATTCTGAGATAAAAAGAATACAATATAAATGCTGTGAATCTGAAATAAAAAGAGAAAATGTCACTCCGTCAGCATCTGTAAAGCAAAAAGGTGAGTTGACATTTTAAGTGTAGATCTTGTGAAAAAATGAATCTGATAAATGATCCCGGCCCAAAATATTAACTTTTCTATTTTCAGATGCCGACTTAACTCCTTTGTCATTGTAGCATTTCCTGCTTTTATTCCTTCAATTATTTGTTTGAATGCAGTAGAGTAAGTACTGAGATAAGTGTAGGTATATTAAGAAATGCAGGTGCTTGTTCAATCGTGAGAATGGGTTAGAAGGTCTGCCTCTTGGTTTCAGATCTGTCTATTGTGCTCCCCGCTCTGGGTTTATGCCTACCTATACGACCCTGTCCCTGAGTTTGCACCCTCTGTCTCTGGGTTCAAGTCTGCCTATTGCATCCCCAGGTTCTGTGTTTAGATCTTCCATTGTGTCCCCTTGTCTCTGGGTTTTGGCCTGCACAGTGTGCCCTCAATATTTGGGTATAGTTCTGCCATTGTATCCCCTTCCTTTGGATCTGTATTTACACCCATTTCTGTGTTTGGCTCTGCCCATTGTGTCCTCCATCTCTGGATTTTAGTTTGCCTACTGTACCCCTGTATCTGTGTTTGGGTCTACCTATTATGCACCTGTCACTGGATTTCACTCTGCTTATTATGTCTCCCTGTATCAGTGTTTAGGGCTTCAGCGACCTCTAGCTCTGGTTTAATTCTAGGTAATGTGCCTTATCTCTGGGTTAATGCTGCCTATTACACCACCTGTCTCTTAGCTTGGATCAGCCTACTGTGCCCCTGTCTCTGGGTTTGCCTATTGCACCACCACCACCACCACCACCACCACCACCACCACCACCACCACAACAACAACAACAACAACAACAACTCGCATTTATATAGCACCTTTGATGTAGTAAAAACCGTTATCAAACAAAACTTGACACCGAGCCACATAGGAGATATTAGGACAGGTGACCAAAAGCTTGGTCAAAGAGATAGGTTTTAAGGAGCGTCTTAAAAGGAGGAGAGAAAGGTAGAAAGGTTTAGGGAGGGAACTTCAGAGCTTAGGGCCTAGGCAGCTCCCTAAGCATGGACACAGGGGACACTACAAGCAGCTCTCTAACCAGACAAGGCGGGTGCCTAACCTGACGAAGGGGGGGTGGGGGCAGGGGGCGCTATAGGCAGATCCAAACCCAAAAACAGGGGCATCCACAGGCAGCTCCCAAATCTGGACACGAGGGACTCTACAGGCAGCTCCCAACCTTGGCCACTGGGGCACTACATGAAGTGTGCCCCTGTGTCCATGCTTAGGGAGTTGCCTGCAGCACCCCTTGCGTCCTGTTAGGGAGCTGCCTGCATTGCTCCCTGTGTCCGGTTGGGGAGCTGCCTGCAGCGTCCCCTGTGACAGGTTGGGGGGTTGCCTGCAGTGCCCCTCATGTCCAGTTAGGGGGTTGCCTGCAGCGCCCCTTGTGTCCGGTTAGGGAGCTGCCTGTAGTACCCCCTGCGTCCAATTTGGGAGCTATCTGCAATGCCCCGTGTCCAGTTACGGAGCTGTGTGCAGCGCCCCCTGTGTCTGATTAGGGAGCTACCTGCAGTGCCCCGTGTCCAGTTAGGGAGCTGCCTGCAGCGCCCCCTGTCTCCGGTTAGGGAGCTGTAGGCAGCACCCCCTGTGTCTGGTGAGGGAGTTGCCTGCAGCGCTCCCTGTGTCCGGTTAGGAAGTTGCCTGCAGCGCCCCCTGTGTCTGGTTAGGGACTTGCCTGCAGCACCCCTGTGTCCGGTGAGGGGGTTGCCTGCAGTGCCCCCTGTGTCCGGTTAGGGATTTGCCTCAGCACCCCTGTGTCCGGTGAGGGGGTTGCCTGCAGTGCCCCTTGTGTCCGGTTAGGGAGCTACCCGCAGTGCCCCCTGTGTCCTGTTAGGGAGTTGCCTGCAGCACCCACTGTGTCCATTTAGGGAGCTGCCTGTAGCGCCCCCTGCAGCCAGTTCCGGAGCTGCTTGGAGTGCTCCCTATGTCTGGTTAGGGAGTTGCCTGCAGTGCCCCCTGTGTCCGGTTAGGGAGCTATCTGCAGTGCCCCCTGTGTCCGGTTAGGGAGCTATCTGCAGCGCCCCCTGTGTCCAGTTAGGGAGTTGCCTGCAGTGCCCCCTGTGTCCAGTTAGGGAGTTGCCTGCAGCGCCCCCTGTGTCCAATAGGGAGCTACTTTCAGTGCCCCCTGTGTCCAGTTAGGGAGTTGCCTGCAGCGCCCCCTGTGTCCAATAGGGAGCTACTTTCAGTGCCCCTGTGTCCAGTTAGGGAGTTGCCTGCAGCGCCCCCTGTGTCCAATAGGGAGCTACTTTCAGTGCCCCTGTGTCCAGTTAGGGACTTGCCTGCAGCGCCCCCTGTGTCCAGTTCGGGAATTGCCTGCAGCGCCCCCTGTGTCCAGTTCGGGAGTTGCCTGCAGCGCCCCCTGTGTCCAGTTCGGGAGTTGCCTGCAGCGCCCCCTGTGTCCAGTTCGGGAATTGCCTGCAGCGCCCCCTGTGTCCAGTTAGGGACTTGCCTGCAGCGCCCCCTCTGTCCAGTTCGGGAGTTGCCTGCAGCGCCCCCTCTGTCCAGTTAGGGACTTGCCTGCAGCGCCCCCTCTGTCCAGTTCGGGAGTTGCCTGCAGCGCCCCCTCTGTCCAGTTCGGGAGTTGCCTGCAGCGCCCCCTCTGTCCAGTTCGGGACTTGCCTGCAGCGCCCCCTCTGTCCAGTTCGGGAGTTGCCTGCAGCGCCCCCTGTGTCCAGGAGTATTTCGCGGGCCGCAACACTTTGGCGCATTTTGCCGTATTCGGGTTGCCCCGCGACGAGCGCCGTAAAAAGTTTCCGTAGTGCGCGTCGCTGCCTGCTTTTGCGACCCGGCAAAATGGCGGACATGGCGGATTTATTCGGTAGCGAAGCGGACAGCGATCCGGAGCAGAAAGGTAACGTTAGCCCGGCCTTTTAATGCTGTGCCTTCCCGGAATGAATCGGGTCCCGGCCAGGAGAGTTTTATTCTCCAGTTTAGTTATTAACCAACGCGGTTCCAACTCCCCCGGCAGCTCGGGGAGGCCGAGGGGGTTTGAATTCTTTGGGGACTAAAAGCTGCTTAACGGTTTCTGAAAATCACATAAAGGAGCACCGCCTGAAGCTCGGCAGGGCTCTGTAGTGTAGCTTGTGGTCCTGGAGGTCATGAGTTCAGAATCTACCTTTGCAAATTGTCAATTTGAATTCACTAAATTTGTCAATTTTTTTTTTCTGAGCTAACACCTGAAAAAAATGACCATGAAAGCTGGCTTTCTGTCAATTAAAAACCCAACTGCTACCCTTCCAAACATGACTCCAGTGACACTAAATACCCTCTGAAGAGGCCTGGCTAGCTACTCAATTGTAAAAAAAAATCACTTAGCATAAAGGAGACCCACCTCTCTCTAAGGGCAATTAAGAATGAGCAAAATATGTGGCCTTGTGGCTGTCTCCCAAATCCTGAGAATGTTTTTAAAAGTTTAACAACTCTAAACTACTTATTAAAGTGGGATATCATACATTTTTGGAATGCTCGTCATTCCTGATATTTGGCAATGTGCAGCAATATTACTTCTCTAAAGAAATGTTAATGGTCCTCCTACAGATCTAATTTTCTTACTGAACTGTGAATGTAAAAGAATTGTAGTACAGCGCATGTATAGAGGGAATTAAAAGATTACACGGGTACAGTAAACCAGTAATGGAGTGGTTGAGATCCTCTAATTCTAGAGGTTTGACACTAAACAATGTGACTGACTACAACTGAATCCAAAATCAGACCATTTATCCTTATACGTTTTGAAACAGTAGAATTTGGAAGAAGACTAGTTTGAAACATATAAAATCAAATGTGTTACTCACCATCTCAAAATGGTTACGGCCTTCTCCGTGAATCACAGCGCACAGAAGTTGCAAATGGGGCCTGAGGTTAGTTGCTAAAATGACATGTCTGAGCATCCCAACTCCAGAAATGACGGTTCAGACCACAGACTGATGATTTCATCCATTTTTAGTTCACAAGTATGCAGCACAGTTTTCACAAAATTGTATTTTTTTTGTAAGGAAGGTGGAAAAGGGGTTCAACATTTGCATTATTGGATGTAAACATGCGCCAGATTCTTCTGACTGCAAAACAAACGACTCATTCCAACAAAAGATTCTCCTTCAGAAAAATGGAAGGCATGTGTTATTGTAATTTCTGTTTGGCCTTTGCATCAGTTGAAATTGCAGAAAACTTGCAAGAATCAATTTCTGCCACTTGCATTATTTCTCAACCCATGGTCCTGTGGTTTGATACAGAAGACCTCATGGAGCATCAGGTCCACTTTACTTAGGGAGAGCCCTCGCATCAAAAGCCTGATAAAAATTTGGAATGGCTGAATTTGTTTGAAAATAATGTTCTAAAAATATATTTATTTATATGCTTATTTCTCAATCACCACAAAAGCAGTTCTACTGTACTGTAGAATACATCTTTATAATAATCATTATTTGGCGTTGCATCACAAAAATGAATGCAGATCAGTGGCAAAATTGTTAAATAAAGTGTGATTAAACCAATTCTGTTCTCTCTCTCTGTTAATTTGGACATAGTTGCAAGGAGGCCCAATTGATGTTCATTAGTAAACAAGTTAAATGGAGCAAATTAAAATAATTTTGTGAATTGAACAATGAATGCTATGAATTCAAATGGCAGCTGATTTCCTACCACCAAATAGCCCTTACACACCCGAGTAAAAGAACAATAATACTTTAGAACGGAAAACTCCTGAGCACAGTGGCAAGCTTCTTTAGCAGAGAACATCTACCTTTTAAAAAATATATAAATCACGATCCTTGGTTATGCAACTGCTCCAGTTGCCACTGACACATGCGTTATCCTATTGATTCCTTTACTTTAAATTGCAGCAGATTATGTGCAGTGAACTAATGATGTAGTTTGCAGTGTCCTCAATGTTGATGAAAAGATTAGAGGGTATATTGCAAGAATACATTGTAAAAGAGTGTTGAGCCCATTTATGCACAGCTTGGACAGCAATGTTCATTTTATCAAATCAGGAATAGGAAAACTCAAATATTATCCCTGTTTAATAGAAAGTATTTACAATATCTCAAACGGTATTTGGATTGATGAAAATATTATTAGGTCAAATGGTGCCATACGTGCCAATTTAAATTGTGCCATTTCTCTAAAGCCAATGTGCTGTGGTTCTCCGTAGGTATTGAGGCTGCATTGTTTGCAATTCAGGTTTCCAGGCTTTAGGAACATACAAAAACTTCGGACAGGAAAAGACCAGCTGGTCCATCTAGCCTGTACCTTTGTTCTTCTACTTCGTTGTATTAGGATAAAACCACACACAAGACCAACATATTAATGTTAAAATGTGTTTTAATCTGAGTACAGGAACTAAAACTGAACCAGATTCATTTGATTGCTTTTTATCCCCCCACAGATTTTGATTCTGGATCTGGATCTGGCTCTGATTCGGAGCAGGAACAAGCAGCATCAGAGAGCAATCCTTCCGGGAGTGAAAGTGAAAGGGAAGATGGGAATGAGGATGAAGATGAGAGAGAGGCTGCAAAGCCTAGCAATAAAGAATTATTTGGAGAGGACAGTGAGGATGAAGTGGGCTCAAGACACAGTGGCAGTGACGACAGATCTGATAACCAGTCCATAGCTTCAGCACACTCCGATCAAGACGACATTCAGCATTCGGAGGTAGAGCAGCAAAGTGGATCTGAAGAACAGTTCGATAATGAAGATGATGACAATCATTCTGATGCTGGCAGTGTACGTTCTGATGCTGGCAGTGTACGTTCTGATGCTGGCAGTGTACGTTCTGATGCTGGCAGCGCGCGTTCTGATGCTGGCAGCGCACGTTCTGATGCTGGCAGCGCGCGTTCTGATGCTGGCAGCGCGCATTCTGATGCTGGAAGTGCACGTTCTGACGCTGGCAGCGTCCGATCCCAATCCGACGCTGGCAACGTCCATTCTGATGCTGGCAGCATCCATTCCCGATCCGACGTTGTCAGTAACCATTCCCACTCTGATGCTGCCAGTAACCAATCAGATGCTGAGGGTTCTGGAAAGGAGGTGCATTCTGAGAATGAGAAATGGGAGAGAGAGTCCAGAAGTGACCAGTCGGATGAAGAGGAAAAACCACATCATTCAGAAGAGGAACAGCACCTTTCAGATGATGAGCAAGAACATAAATCGGGTAAATGAGGGATCCATTTCTGCTTTAGTTATAGTGTTCCATCTAAAATCTCTTGGTTTATCCTCTGTTACCCTTGCATATGAGGTGTTCTGAAGTGATCCTGTCATGGGCAGTGGGACTCTCCTATTAGTTGGGAAGGTTATATTAAAGGAAAAGAAAAGTCTAGAGAAATTGCTATCTCTTCGCAGTGCTCACTGCACAAAGGCAGATCTCTATTTGTTTTACTGCAGGATTGGCCCAGGGGGAGGGGAGGTTGGCCTAGAGCTGCTGACCCAGGAAAAGGGAAGCAGACTGTTGACAGAGCTTGCTCCAGTACCCAGCCCAAACATGCTTTCCCAGGGCCAACTGGATTGGCTTCCTGGCTGGTCCAAAGTTGCAACCCCTATTAAAATGAATGGAACTGTTGCAGGACGCAAACGACTCCTCCCTGTCCTTGATGTTACCAGAGTGTCATAGAATCATAGAAAATTTACGGCACAGGAGGAGGCAATTTGGCCCATTGTGTTCGCGCTGGCTGAGGAACACGCCATCCAGCCTAATCCCGCATTTGGGCCGTAGCTCTGTAGGTTACTGCTCTTCAGTTGCACATCCAGGTATTTTTTTAATGAGTTGAGGGTTTCTGCCTCTACCACCCCCTCAGGCAGTGAGTTCCAGACCCCCACCACCCTCTGGGTGAAATTTTTTTTCCTCATTTCCACTCTAATCCTTCTTCCAATCACTTTAAATCTATGCCCCCTGGTTGTTGACCTCTCTGCTAAGGGAAATAGGTCCTTCCTATCCACTCTATCTAGGCCCCTCATAATTTTGTACACCTCAATCAAATCACCCATCAGCCTCCTCTATTCCAAGGAAAACAACCCCAGCCTATCCAATCTGTCATCATAGCTAAAATTCTCCAGTCCTGGCAACATCCCCATAAATCTCCTCTGCACCCTCTGCAATTACATCCTTCCTGTAATGTGATGACCAGAACTGTGCGCATTATTCAAGCTGTGGCCTAACTAGTGTTTTATACAGTTCCAGCATTATATCCCTGCTTTTATATTCTATGCCTCGGCTAATAAAGGAAAGCATTCCATATGCCTTCTTAACCACCTTATCTACCTGTCCTGCTACCTTCAGGGATCTGTGGACATGCACTCCAAGGTCCGTCACTTTCTCTACACCTCTCAGTATCCTCCCACTTATTGTGTACTCCCTTGCCTTGTTTGCTCTCCCCAAATGCATTACCTCACACTTCTCCGGATTGAACTCCAATTGCCACTTTTCTGCCCATCTGACCAGTCCATTGATATCTTCCTGCAGTCTACAGCTTTCCTCCTCACTATCAACCACACGGCCTATCTTTGGGTCATCCGCGAATTTCTTAATCCTGCCCCCACGTTTAGGTCCAAATCGCTAATGTATACCACAAAAAGCAAGGGACCTAGTACCGAGCCCTGCGGCACCCCACTGGAAACAGCCTTCCAGTTACAAAAACACCCGTTGACCATTACCCTTTGCTTCCTGCCACTGAGCCAATTTTGGATCCAATTTGCCACATTCCCTTGGATCCCATGGGCCTTTACTTTTTTTGACCAATCTACCATGTGGAACCTTGTCAAAAGTCTTGAAGGAAAACAACCTGAAATGGTGGGACTTTCATCGGCAGTGACTCTGAAGTTTTTATAAAGGTGGCAAGTACAAATTTTACACATAGGCATGTGAGGCTATTTTAAATGTGGCAGACGAGAAGGGGAAGGGAAGTACTTTGAACAGAAAGTGCATCCCTAGATTTGATTTTCCTTTTAAGTCACAGCAGATTTTGTCCAATTATTATTTGAAACAGAATGTATCGTGTCTTAAGAAATGCTGAGTGTTATTTAAATGTCTATTATTTTTTCAATTTAAACCAAAAGTAGGTAAACTTTTTATTTGTCAAATACATTTTATGTTCTATGAGTTGCTATAATCAGTTTTCAAGTAGAATTTTAGGTGGGTGAAATATGACTTTTTAAAAAAAAAAGTTCATAGCTTTAGTATTTACAATCTCGTATGTTAGAAGGATCGATCTCAGAATTCGATTGTGAGCAGTCCTGCTCTTGTTATCACTTCTATAATCGAACTCCCCATTACCATTACTATGTGAGGAAGATGGGCATCGATATTGATAGGTTTCTAAATATGTCAAACGCTTGTCTTTTAAACTGTTCTCACTTTCAATTTCAGTTTCTGCAAGAGGCAGTGACAGTGAAGAAGAAATAGTTAGGCACAAGGCAAAAAAAATCATTGCTTCAGATTCTGACTCTGACAGTGATGTAAAAGATAAAGGTAACATTCTTACAGATGTTTTAACCTTCTGTTGCAAAGACCTTTTGTTCATGAACATCTGTATTTAAAAAAGAAATGATGCCAGTGTGTTGGCATTACTAGCTATACACCATTGTGCAATCTTTTCCTAAATACATTGGTATTGTGACTGTGCTGCAGATAAAATAGAAGGAGATGATCTTTTTGGGGGTGCAGATGATATTTCATCCGACAGCGAAGGTGAGAAGCCTCCCACGCCAGGCCAACCTGCAGTAAGTATTTCTTTAAACTTTTCCGAGAAATATATTTTTTCCATTTTCCAGAATGCCACTAATACAGAAAATAGGAAACTTCGAGTTGAATTTCCTGGAATTTAATTTGGATACTTTTTCTGGATGTCTCATTTTAAAGTTGTGCTAAGCAGTGCCAAAATGAGAAGGATGGCTGCATAGGTGGAGCACTGGTTGGGGCATTGAATATAAAAGCAAAGAAGTGATGTTGAATTTGTACAAGCTATTGATTAGGCCACAGTCAGATTATTGCATGCAGTTCTGGGCACCCCATTATAGGAAAGATGTGAGAGCCATGGAAAATGTACAGGAAGGATTCTCTAAAATTATACAAGGAAGGAGAACTTATAGTTATGAAAAAAGGGTGAAAACATTTTGGAGTTTATTGCTGGTCGAATAGAGGTTTTCAAGATTATGAAAGGTTTTGAGAAAGTAATTGTTGGTAAATTGTTAACTGGTGGGGCTTGGAATCAGGATTATCACTGTAAAACTGAAGGGGGATGTTAGATTGGCATTGTATAAGGTGACATTGCACTTTTTTGAATAGTGACATGCTATGCTGTTTCCTTAAACTTTTAGCTAGCTTGTATATCAGTTCCTTTTGAATTGAAAGTTTGGGAGTTACGTTTTAATTGTTTTATCATTCCTGGTGGATTTTTGTATTAATCATAAGTGAGGGCTGTCAGTGCTGGGAAATAGAACACACTTCATTTTTGTGCATTCAGCCTCAGCCTCAGCATCAAGTACTTTCAGTTTGGGTATGGTACAACCAGATGAAGAGCAAAGTTAATTCCACCATACCTGAGCAACATACTTCAACCCACAACCTTTGAGAATTACCTCCTAATGCACAAGTGTGAATGATTCATTTTTCTGGATAATTGCTATATCAATGAAGGTTTATAAAGTGTGTTCATGTCTACCAGGAACTGGGTGCTGACAGAGAGAGAGAGAGAGAGAGAGAGAAAGAAAGACCTCATCCCAATAGTCTAGGCTGGGTTGGAATCCAATTTCTACAAATGAAAGGAGAGTATATTAATGGATTACGGTAGCCAGTCCTTTTAATTGTTTCCCAACTAGGAGAATATGAATTTAAAAATGAGACCTATTGTTTTGGTCACATAATATACAAATACTAAGGAAGGCTCAGGGTACTCCCTAACAATGAAGAAGTCTTCGAGAATAGTGTGACATAGCTAGCTGATTAACAGTCTGACAGACGGCAACATGGACACTCCTTCCATGGCCACAATCACCTTTATACCAGCTGATAGGGTGGTTCGCCCTATACAGCGGGAGGGTTTTATGGGCTTCCACAAACCATGTGATGGGGGGGGGGGGGGTTCACCCACACCCACACCCACACCCAAACCCAAACCCAACGGATGCGAGTATCTCCGAGTAGCTGGATGTCAACCCAGAATTTAGAGCCAGAGTTCTAGTCTCCACTCACTGGGACTGTCTGGTGCAGGTTTAAACTCTGCATCCATCTGAATCCAAGGCGGCAATGCTACCACTAAGCCAAAGGCTCGCTCACCTTTCTGTGTGGATATACTTTTACCCCCTCCTCCCCTTAATGATTTCCTTTTTGCTTTAGGATGAGTATGGCATGGATCACGACCAGCCAGAAGAAGAACCAATCCCAGAAACACGGATAGAAGTAGAGATTCCTAAAGTGAACACCGATTTAGGAAATGACCTGTACTTTGTTAAACTGCCTAACTTTCTCAGTGTGGAGCCCAGGTACTTCAGATTTCTGTATTGACATCTTCTTGAATATTAGTGTGCACATACAGGCAAGATACTTCACCCAGTTTAGATCACAACATAGATGCAAACGGCTATTTGGCCAACTTAGCTCATCCAGAAATATTTTACTGTTCTTTCCTCCAATATGTCATCCAATTGCTTCTTAAATAATTCCAGGGTTCTTGCCTTCACTACTGTATCCAGAAATCCATTCAATATGCTGAGTAAACAAGAAGTTGCTGACATAAAACACTGGTTAGGTCTCAACTGGAGTATTGTGTTCAATTCTGGGCACCCCACTTTAGGAAGGATGTCAAGACCTTAGAAAGGGTGCAGATGAGATTTACTAGAATGGCACCAGGGATGAGGGACTTCAGTTATGTGGAGAGACTAGAGAAGATTTGATAGAGGTGTTCAAACAATTTTACAACACCAAGTTATAGTCCAGCAATTTTATTTTAAATTCACAAGCTTTCGGAGGCTTCCTCCTTCGTCAGGTCATCGTTCACCTGACGAAGGAGGAAGCCTCCGAAAGCTTGTGAATTTAAAATAAAATTGCTGGACTATAACTTGGTGTTGTAAAATTGTTTACAAAATTCAAAATCATGAACAGTTTTGATAGAGTAAATAAGGAGAAACTTGTTTCCAGAGGCAGAAGGGTCGGTAACCAGAGGGGACAGATTTAAGGTGATTGGCAAAAGAGCCGGAGGTGACACGAGGAAACACTTATTTACACAGTGAGTTGTAATGATCTGGAATGCACTGCCTGAAAGGGTGGTGGAAGCAGATTCAGTAGTAACTTTCGAAGGGGAATTAGATAAATACTTGAAAGAAAAAGATTACAGGGCTATGGGGGAAAGAGCAGGGGAATGGGATTAATTTGAAAGCTCTTTCGAAGAGCTGGCACAGGCACGATGAGCTGCATGGCCTCCTCCTGCGCTGTACCTACTATGATAAGGTCGCCCATCAGTTACCTCCCTTTAAGGCTAAAATGCCAAGTACCTCCCTTCTTTCTTAATTCAGTCCTCAGATGTTAGGTATTATCCTTGTGGCTCTTCTCTGGATTGCCTCCAGGGCTCAAGTGTCTCACTTATGTTTTGAGTCAGGAGGTCGTGGGTTTCAGTCCCACTCCAGAGACTTGAGCGTATAATCCAGTTTGACACTTCAGTGCATTACTGGGAGTGCTGCACTGTCAGCGTTGCTGTTTTTCAGATGAGACGTTACACCAAGGCCCCGGCTGCCCCCTCAGGTGGACATAAAAGATCCAGTGGCACTATTCGAAGAAGAGCAGGGGAGTTTCCCCCAGTGTCCTGGTGAATATTTATCCCTCAACCAATGTCACTAAACAAAAACAAATTATCTGGTCATGTACCTCACTGCTGTTTGTGGCACCTTGCTGTGTGCAAATTGACTGCTGAGTTTCCCTACATTACAATAGTGACTACACTTCAATAAGTTCTCAATTGGCTGTAAAGCACTTTAGGATGTCCTGAGGTCATGAAAGGCACTATGTAAATGGAAGTCCTTTCCCATATAGTTCAGCATTTTTGTTTATTGCTGCCTCACAGTGATTTTGGACATGTTGAACATTGAATCTACTAAACCCTCTAACTCTATTTCAGCTCCATCCATAGCTATTTAAACACTAGTCAAAAATGTAAACATTTCACTATCTTCCCAGCAATAATTTTAAAACCTGTATTTGATACCAACTTCATTTGCATCATAATATTTGCTGACACAAATAAATTGTGAGATAAAGAAAATATTTCCTTTATTAAATTACATTAATCAACATCAAATGTTCTTTTTACTGTTCACTTTATATAAAACAAAGCACTGTGTTTTGTGTTAAATGTTAAAACTTAGTTGTGTTGTGTTGACTTCTTTCTATAAAAATGTTTATACTTTACAGTACTCTCTGACAGTTAGCTGAAACCAATTCAAGTCTGAATCATTAACTGGGTCAGACTAACTAGCTTGGCGGTTTTTTTGAATTAGATTAATTTGCCCTGTCAGTTTGCATGGGATACATCAGGATTACAGCACGTATTTTGTAGCCTTCTTGTTTGAGAACATACTGTAATAACCATGGCAGTTTGTAATCATTTTTCAAATTATTAGCGATAATAGGTCCATCTTTCTGTGTGGGCTTCTATTTTAGACCATTTGATTCCCAGTACTATGAAGATGAATTTGAAGATGAGGAAATGTTGGATGAAGAAGGTAGAACAAGACTTAAACTAAAGGTAATGCCTACTCTCCAGGATAAGTAGTAAACCCATCTGATTGCTAAGATTTTTCCGTGCGTATTTTTTTTTGGAGGTGGGAGGGAGGATTATATTTTCTCATCAGGGTAGTAAGTGAGACATTGACATCTTAAAATTGCATTTTTTTTGTGGTCATAGGTTGAAAACACAATTCGCTGGCGAGTGCGTAAAGATGAAGAAGGAAATGACATTCGTGAAAGTAATGCTCGAATAGTAAAATGGTCAGACGGAAGGTTGGTAATATTTATTGTGAATACAGACTAAAGTGAGTCTTCCCTGGGTCAGGAGTTGCAAGCCTTATTATTTTGTAAAGTAGCTTTAATGTATTCTGATTTCTTATGAGGATCTTGTTTTAAATTTGCTTGTTACTTATTATTTGCCACAATTCCATACATTGTTTGAGAAAATGCTGAACAATACAGTCTGCTCATTCCACCTGCACTGATAGTTATGACCGTAGCAATGTAGAAGGAAAGTTACTTTGCTGGATAGTAAAAATAAATGTGAGTGTGTATGTGAGAGAGAGGGAGATGGAAAGAGAGATATTTATTAAAAATATGTTTTGATTGGTGGACTGTTGGTATTATGAGTCTACCATCATTAATAACAATTAAGGAATGCTGCCTCTTTAAAAAAGTGATGCATTAATAGAAATGCATGAACCCAATAATGCAAGTGTGCTGCACCTGTCAGTTTTACACTGGTATGAGATTGAGAGCCCCAGTTTATGCTGCCCACTTTCATGGCTCTGAAATCAGGTGGGGACAGAGCAAAGCTCTGAACATAGGTACTTAAAAGCATGCACAGGACTGTGCTCACCAGCTAGTGAAAGTTTTAACATTAGGAAACAGACAGTGGAAAAAGTTGTCTCTTTTCTAACAATACAAAGTTATAGGTGGTCTAGCTGATCACTTGGGCTCTTTATAGACTTTTATGTTTAAAGAATTAGCTTTGCTTTGGATGCAGATATACTACCTTATCTAGATGGCCTTGCACTTGCCGTGTTTTGCGTTGCTGATATTGAAACCGCCTCACATAACTTCACTATTAAATACAAATTCTCTTCTGAATTTGACAAAGTACAAAACAATATTTTAGTATTATCTTTTAGCAGAATTGAGATACTTTCCAGCCACCATGGAACTATTTTCGGATCTTGGCAGGACTGCTGTGTGAGTGTATTCCTCTGTAATGAGAATGGATGTTGCAAAACTTTTATCCTGTGTTAGTGGATGCACCATTCACTCAGCAACATGGTTGTCTGAACATAGGATTTATCAATTTAGTAAGGCTGGAATGTACCCATTAAGGGTGGCTTTGTGACTCAACAGATTGGTTCACTAATGTGAAATACTGCATATTGGGAAAATGGGTGTGTGGGGATGGAAGAGGAGCTGGGAAGTTCCCACTAATGGTTCCCTACCTGGTGAGTATAGGGTCTTGGATGAGTTGGCAGGGGGCGGTGCCAAGTGGAAATCAGCTCCTTCAGCTGCACAGCTGTTGATTGCAGAATTGTACTGAAGGTTTACCTGCTCATCATCTTGGCCAGGTAATGATGTGTGGTCTGGCGGGACCTAATTGAGAGGGGGGCAGAGAAACAACTTTATTTCTGAATTGTTGGCAGGATTTTTTTTAAAATTGTTTTGATGGATGATATCTGAATTAGATACGTATCTGAACTGGACAGGTTCTTGTTAACAAATGGGATTCAAGGTTATTAAAGATCAAACAAATACTGTGGCTATGTAGGCTAGATGGATCGAAGGTTTTCTGCATAAAACTGTTACTATGTTACATAAATTAATTTCTTGAACACAGATAAATTACTCTCTAATGAATGATAACTCTTTTTAAGAGAAAGTTCAATGACCTGTGAATTTCTGTTAAATTATTTAAAGGCACAGATGCCAGCGTGTAAGACAGTCTATGCATACAATATTCAAATAATGGTGATTTTTTTTTATTATTGTAGTATGTCCTTACATCTGGGAAATGAAGTTTTTGATGTCTACAAGGCTCCACTTCAAGGGGACCATAACCATCTGTTTATTAGACAGGGAACTGGTTTGCAAGGTCAGGCAGTCTTCAAAACCAAGCTTACCTTCAGGTATGTTGAACCCGTAGTAATTAAAAACACAAAACTTAACCTGGTATCTATTAAACTGCAGTAAAAAAACATTGCGTGATTGGCGCTTCATGAATTTATCAAAAGCTTGATCTTCAGAGGAGATATTTGTTGAGGGTGAACCTATCTTTAAAAAAAAATTACAGCTGATCTTATAATGAAACCATTTTTATTAAAAATGGTTTTAAAAGGGTGCTTGAATTCTAGTTCTGTAAACTAATCAGGTTAAATGGTAACAGTGTCCTTTGTGTTAAACTATGAATTAAAGCAAGCAAATGTTCCCATATATCAGGCGGTTTAGAAAATTAAGTCAGCACCTGACTAAGTGCTCACCGTTGTAAAGTTCTGTTTCTTTTTCTAATGTCGTAAAAATGCTACACTGGTCACACAAGCGCATAAATCATACTTCAAGTTCAGAGGCTTTTCAAACCCTCTGTGAAAGTGCAACTTTTGCACCATTCACTCCCCCCCCCCCCCCCCCCCCAACCCTCACAATTTTCTGTCCACCACTTTGGAAGACTCCATAGATGCTGAAGCCCTCTAGTACTTGCCCAAGTGCCCACTCTTTGTGTATGAACTTAGATAGCTATTACTGGCAGGCTGTTTGGCTGACCACCAGAGCCAAGCCTGACACTTTCCTCGTATCATATACATCCAGCCGATAGTCAGTGGAGGGTAATCCAGATTGAGTGTTGATTACTTTCCACTCCGTGAAGCCAATTGTGGCACTCTAATTATTGTCCCATCTGAAATCAACTCAGTACCTCCCTGAATCTGGGACTTCCTGTTCTGTATGACAGTATAACATTGCATGACACATTTACCCTCTATGCCATCAGGTGAATGGTAAATATATCTTTCTTTTTAAAAGGTAGGACTAAATCCATCTTTATCCCAAATGTATCACAGGCCTCACTCCACAGACAGTGCTACCCACAGGAAGATGACTCTGTCTCTGGCAGATAGGTGTTCAAAAACACAAAAGATTCGAATCCTCCCTATGGCTGGCAGAGATCCTGAATCCCAGCGTTCTGAAATGATAAAGGTAAACAAACCTGACTGACCACTAATGAAAAATATTGAAATGAAGTTGCCCTCTCTTAAAGCATGTACATATATGAGATAAATAGTGCTGTTATCAATGGAGTGAGTATCTACATGTAGATTTGCAATCACTTTGAAGTGACATAAAAATCTAAAAGCAACTTTTGATCTTGGCAGAAAGAGGAGGAGCGCCTCAGGGCTTCCATTCGAAGAGAGTCTCAGCAGCGCAGAATGAGAGAGAAGCAGAGTCAGCGAGGCCTTAGCTCCTCTTACCTGGAACCTGATCGGTATGATGAGGAGGAGGATGGTGATGAGACCATCAGCCTTGCAGCCATCAAGAACAAATACAAGGGAGGAGTTAGAGGTATGGAAAATGACCAAGATCATTGAGTACAGAGCAATTCATTCTCACAGATGTAAGACACTGTTCTCTTATGACAATGCTTTCCATGCCAATAGTGTGTTTCATTTTCTGCTGGGAATGCCGTTTGATTGAATTATTCTACATTTGTGAATACAGTATGTTCTTTTAATTCTTTTCATAAAGTATTATGCCAGTTTGTATGAATAGGCACTCTCTGTACCTCAATGTGTACAAGTGGGATTCTGGATGATGCAAATTGTATTTCAGTTTCTGAATCCAGATTCTGCACTTAGAGTATAACTTCTGTACATCATTTTAAATGTATAAATCGGAAACACTTCCACCTTTTAAAAGAATCAAATAAAAGCTGTAAAGTTATAAAAATTTCTCTCAAATTAAGAGCCAAAAGAAATTGCAGGAATGCGTGGCTAATTCAATTTCATTAGCAGGCTGTCAATTGTGGGATAAAAAGAGGTATTCTACCATTTTTTTGTAAAAAGAGGAATCCTACTCCAGTTTCCATAATTGGATTAATGTCATTCTAAGAGGTCTATGATCGTTTTAGAGTCATAATACGGGAGTACAGGTGCTAAACCAAAACTTTATAGTGATTTGATGTTGACAATTGCCATTTTACTGCTGAAAAACTGAATGTAGCAATTCTGATTTTTAATAATTGAGACTAATAGTAGCAAATAATAGAGATAAACAACCAAGAGAATGATTTTCATCCAGTTTTCAGGTGGGAATGGGGCAGTAGCGGACTAAAAATCACGGTGTAGCAATTAGCGACTTGTTACCGCCCACTACGATTTTAGAGCAGACCATGAAACAGATGGGAGCCTACTTAAAATATCCAAATTGAGGTCCCATGCCCGATTTAGGACCCTGATGCAATTTTAGTCTTCCACTAGGTGGAGTGCATTCTGCCTAGTGGAACTGAGCGTTGAGTGGCCAAACCAGTAGTCCTTAAAGGGACCGCTACAGGCTGGTCCAAAAAATAATTTAAACAAAAGATTTGCCAATGGATTTAGTGGGGCCAGGAGGAGCATGAATGCTCTTCTAGCCCCCCCCAAAATTTCTTGCCTACTGCCTCCATGCCCCTCGCCCTATGCACCACTTCGAGCTTGGCATGGTGGATTTCCAGTCCCCACTTCCAATCAGTGAGCAATCTGTCAGGGCTCTTTCAGTACTAGAGGCTCCCAGATATTATTGTAATGAGGCCTGACCATGAAAACAGTTCGGGCCTCATGCCAATGTCATCAGGCAGGCATAGCAGACACCCTTCACACCGCCTGCCCGATTTAAGTTCTAATCGAAATTCACTTTTCCCCCAAGAATTTTGTTTATACTTGTGTAACCACTGGCAGTATCAAAGGGGAATTAATGTCAGCAAGAACATTACAAACTTTCTTATTTTTATCAATTGAATTACTGGATTGTGCTGGGTTTCATTTTAGTCCAATATACTGCTAATGCAGAACCATCTAATTTTAAGATAGAATATTCAGTATTGAAAGTTAAAAAAATCAATTGAAAAAGTTTCATATTTTAAAACAAAGATAAGTGTCATAAGTATCTGGTTTAATTTGCATATTTTTAATGTCTGTTTTAGAGGAACGTGCCCGGATTTATTCCTCAGATAGTGATGAGGGGTCTGATGACGACAAAGCACAGAGGCTCCTAAAAGCCAAGAAGCTTAACAGTGATGAGGTTTGTGAAGAAAACGTTCATGCAAAAGTCTAATTTTTATTACAAATAGGAATCGGTACTGCAGTTTTTTTTAATGTGAGACAAATGCTATCCATCCCCGTCTGTTGCAGACTGATTTTTATTTTAAAATGTAGACCGAGAACTTGACCTCTATCAGAAGGTTTTCACATTTATCCTACTCAGATTTCTGTGAATGACATGCAGATGAAATTCTGGGGAGTCAAAACAGTTAAACTATATGAACATTTAAAAACCCAGTTCTTAATTTAATGTATAATATTTCTTTTGTTGAGTGAGAGAGGATTTTATGAATTTTGATATTTCAGTCACTATATAAATCGAAATGTATGTGTGTGTGATGTCACGAATAAAAATGTGACTTTATTGGATACCAGAAACTATTTTGCAAGAAAGTTGTCAGCATAATTTTGAAATATAGACATATGTACGAGAATCTCACCCCTCACAGAAAAAAATTAAATGCTGAATTAAAATAATGTATTGGCAGTCTACTCGCCCTATTGGTGGACTGTTCAGCACTCAGTCAGATGAGCTGGATTTGAGTTTTGAGCATCCTTTGGACTTGGCTATATTATTGTGAATTCTGATAGTTTTTAGCCACAAGTTATTGACCATTCCATTTTGATTCGGGGGGATAGAAATTATTCCAGAGATTTATTTCCCTCTGGGAAGTTGTTTACTGCCTGAACAGACTATGGATATTAGCTTTGGGTGAGAGGTTGGCCCGCACTGCCCTGCCCATCTGGCAACAGGACGAAAGCATGGAGGTGGGAAGACAGCAAAAGGGAACAATATGGGTGTAAACTGTGTAAAATAATGACTTATAAACATTCTGAGTTTTGACCTTGAAAGAAGGATCTATGGGTTATGACAACTTTAACATATCATGCGAAACGCTGAACTTGATATTAAACCAGGAAGTTGGATCTTTTTTGATTATGATCAAACTTATCCTATTACACAGTTAATTATTTCAATAGCATTTAAATATTTTTTTAAAAATAGGTCCCAGATCTATTTAATAATTTAAAGAAAATTCAAAAATTTCCTACCTGGTAGAAGTAGTTATTTGTTTTGTAGTCACTTTGGAAGGCAGCTGAGCCTAGCAAAGTCATGCCTGGCTATTATTAACTTCTCCTGAATATCATCCAAGTTGCTCACCAATCTCCATGTCCAGGATTCTCTACAGAGCCAATGGTCAATGCATGTAATTAATGGTGCAAGGGGAAACCTGAAGCAGCAGGTCTCCATAGGGCTGAAAGTGAATAGGTAGAAGATTTTTAGCCTATATTTTGGGTAATAAGAGCTTTGTTTCCTCTGCCCCCAAAATACAAAACTATTCCTTTCATAAAATAATTGGCTATTGAAATAATCTATTAAGTAATTCTTTTGATGAGGTACCTGACTGATTCTCATCATTGACTTAGAAAGTACTTTACAGCATCAAGTCACCTGTTCTCTACATATAAATATGATGAATGCTTATACTATTGTATTTTCTCTTCCCTCTCTCCTTCCCCTCCTCCCCCTCACCCCTTCCCCCATTTAGGAAGGTGAACATTCTGGAAAGAGAAAAGCAGAGAATGATGATAAAGGTATCAGCAAAAGGGCAAAGAAGTATGTGATTAGTGATGAAGAGGAAGATGATGAGTAAGGTCTCCTAACTGGTTCAGATGGCTTATGTCATTAGACATTAAATTGTACAGTTATTTTGGAAGTAACTATATTATCTGATTTTTGGATAATTTTGGTAATCATTTGTAATTTGGTAGTTCATGTACGTACCAAGATTCAAAAATTAAACTTTTTTTTTTAAAGTGTATTTTAACTGATTTGTCTTTTAGCTGTTGAAGAAATAGCAGTGATATGACACTATATAACACTTCTTTAAAAAAAAACAAGTTCAGAGCTGCCAATATGAAACAAATCAAATAATGGAACATCCTTGTATAGTTTTCCGTTATTTTGGTACATATATAGTAGTCTTAAATGGAACCCAGATACGCACAATGTGAAAGGAGGAGCTGAATGGAGACCTCATAACGGTATATAAGGTAGTAAATTCAGAACACTACTTTGTTTAACCATGACAGTAGGATAAGGGATCCAGGTTCAAACTTAGTGAAAGACAAATTTAGGACTAATGTCAGGAAATTCTTCTTCACACTGAGTGATCAACTTGGAATAGACTACCTGGGCAGTCGAGACAAAAGCTTTGGAATGATTTAAGAGACAGTTGGATCCTGAGATGGGATTGTAGATTTTTCTAAATGGAGGAGCTAAGATAGGTCAAAAGGCCTTCCTCTTGATATTTATTTTGTGATCTACTATGTGTCTCCCACTTTATGCCTCTCATACTTGTTCCTTTACTCAATTTGTATCTGTTGGCTTTTATGAAGCCCAGGATTATGCACATGTTTATTTTGTGGGATTGCTTTATATTTTCAGATTCAATTTAAGCACGTTATATTTTGGTTGCATAGTGGACACAGAGAAAAATGACATGAATTATTTTCCTGTCTAACTTCAGGTGACATTCAAACTCTGTCATGGTCAATTGGTGAGTTTTGCTATTTTTTGGCAAGGTAACTGGTTTGAACACTTCATGGTGATTTAATACTTAGTTTCTAGGTACAGAGGAAAATGACAAAGCTCCAACTAGCTGTACAAAATATACCTTCTGGCAACACAGGTCAATGCTTACTGCAGCCCAAACCATCCAATTCTCCTGAACTAAAGAGGACATTGTGAAGTTTAGAAACCTAAAAAGAGGGGAAACTGCAAACTAAGTTTCACTGTTAGTTTGTTAGTTCTTCTGTCAATGACAAATATATCATGGAATGAAAACTGTTGCACACAAGAAACTGTCCCACTTCAGTGTTCACTAAAGTAAATAAAATATTTTGGGCCCAACTTTCCTTATGTACTGTACAACTACAATATTTTATCCAAAACAAATTTAAATGAGTGTGGTGCCTCTTCACCCTGCCTTTTGTTTTTGCACAGCAAGAATGTTTGTAAGTGTCCTTTTCTCCCATTTTTGCATTAAAAAATTCCTCTGGGATGTTGGGTTGAAACCTTGATCCATTGGGAGGGGGAGGGGAAATTGGGTGCAATTGAGGGTAAAATGGATAGGCTGCACCATTGAGGTATGCTAATACCTTTATGGCTGTGTACAGGAAGGGAATGATGCAAAAAATGTATGTTTTTACTTAGTTTTTCATTTGTGCCTGGCTCAGATGTTTGTATTGGCCAAAATGGAAAGATCAGGAGAATTCTTGATTCCTGTATAAAATGCTGGCATAAAATGTTGACATTATTGTGTTAAATATACATGAATTATAATCAATCCACAAATTGCAGCTAGAGACATTTTAGAAAATGTCACACATCCATAAGATGCTAAATGATTTTTTTTGTTCAGATTAAATTGTTCAGTGAGTGACTATGCACTTTGATAGAAGATTGTAAATTGGCTGTTTTTACTTGCAGCTTATAAAAGTCACAAAAGATAAAGTGCCTTGATCAACTAGTTTACAGTTATCAACATTCAAGTAGAAAGATAACAGAAAAATATTCAGATAGTCTGAGATTGCTTCATGTAATGAGTTCACCATTTTTAGCGTAATGTGATTTTCCTTTATCAGGATAATTTACTTCTAAGGGGTACATTTTCCTCAATTCATTATTGGTGACTTGGGTGTAAAGCAGGTTAGAAGAATGTGGCCAGCTTTCAAGACATTGTGTGAAGGAACAAGGAAAGTCTGATGCACTGGAGAACAGAAGCATGGATTAACAAAGGGACCAGTTTGTCAGTGGTAACAACTGGCCTCAAATGGACCACCTTTACTATACTTTTGACAAGTGTGGCTAATGGCGACAAAGTAAAGTTGATGATTATTTTTAACTGAACATTACACCATATGATAAATTATTGTCCAGTACATCACACAAGATTAGGTTGCTAGTAAACTAGTGGTGGAATGGGTTGCGGAAGTATAGGATGGATTTTTAATTTGAATTCTTTAGACACTTTATGCAAACCTACTTGTTTAACAATAGTTAAAGCTGTCCTTCAGTAAACAAACCAGCTATGATGCCTGGAGGCCTAACCAAGCATCTCCAACCAGTACATTTAAAAAAAAAAATTATTTGGAAGTGGACAACCCTGGCAAGGTTACAGTTACAGCCCATCCCTAGTTGCCTTGAGAAGGCTTTCTTAAACTGCTACAACCCTTGTGCTGACGGTGCTCCCAGTTTGGTGTTCAGTAGGGAGTTCCAGGATTGTGACCAAGCCAAGCAATGATGAAGGAATGGCAGGATACATCCAAGTCAAATATGGTGAGTCACTTAGAGGTGATGATTTTCCTGTGATCTTGCTGCAGTTGTCCTTGGCAGTAGGAAATTTGAGTTGCTGTCAAAGCAGGCTGAGTGAATCGCTGCATTGTATCCTGTACATAGTACATACTGCAGCCATAGTGCTCTTGTGGTGGAGAGGGTGGATATTTGAGTTCACTGGCAGGGGTGCAAATCAAGTCCTCAATGGTGTTAAATCTCTATTATTGTTGCTGTTGTATCCATACACGGGAGTGATGAGTATTCTATGCACTCCTGACTTGAGCCTTTTTGTTGGTGGAGTGGATGTGAGCGGTCAGGAGATGAGCCACTCCTCACAGAGTACCCAGCCTCTGCTCTTTTAGTTACGTTGTTGATCTGGCTGGTCCAGTTAAAGTTCTGGTCATTGGTGACCCCACAATACTGATGATGCGCTGGGGCGGGGGCGGGTTGCCCTTATAATGATATTGAAGTTTTGAGGGTTGTTAGGTCATTTCTTGTTGGAGGTGCTCATGGCCTGGTGCGAATGTTACCTGTCACTTGTCAGCCAAAACCTGAATTCTGTCCAGGTCCTGCTGTAGACTGGTATGGGCTACTTTATTATTGGAGAAGTTGTGAATGGAACTGAACAATATTGAATTGTCAGCGAACAGCCCCATTCCTGACCTTATAATGGAGGGAAGATTATTGATGAAGCAGCTGTAGGGTTGAGGATGCTACCCTGAGGAACATCTGCAGTGATGTTCTGAGACTGTGATGCTTGACCTCCATCAACCACGACCATCTTCCTTTGTATCAAGTGTGACTCCAGCCACTGCAGGGTTTTCCCCTTGACCATCAATGAACTCAGTTTTACTAAGAATCCTTGGTGCCATACCCAGTCGAATACTGCCTTGATTACAAGGGCAGTTCCTTAATATGTTATTTAAAGTTATTGTTGGGTCGCCAGGATATCTGTGGTCTGCATTCCTTCATTGCAGGTGGCGAAAGAAAGGTGGCCAACAAATCTGAAGTTTGTGAATGAGCAGTTAGTGCTTGGGAGCCTGTACCTCAACAGCCTGTGTCAATGAATTCATAGCCAATTAAGTAATTGATACTGCATTCACACTACAAGCTTAGCATCAGTGTGAAGCTGTTTCTTCTTCACACCACGCTAAACTTGTGTGATGTGAATTAGGCATCGAGACCTGAACTGATTCCGAAGCAAGGCAGAACGAGACTACCTCTTTCAGTGAGTCTTGATCCTCTAGGCAGCCGTTCCTTGTCAGTCATAGCGCTCTTGCCTCTGAGTCAGGTTGTGAATTCAAGCCCCACTCCAAGTACTTGAGCACATAATCTAGGCTGGCACTGAGGGAGTGCTGTACTCATTGGAGGTGCCGTCTTTCAGATCAAACCAAGGCCCCTTCTGCCCCCTCAGTTGTGCATAAAAGATCCCATGGCACTATTCAAAAAAGTGTGGGGGAGCTCTCCCAGTGTCCTGGCCAATATTTATCCTTCAACCTATAACTAAAAGAGATTATCTGATCATCAATCTCATGCTGTTTGTGGATGTGCCCAAATTGGCTGCTACGTTTCCTACATTATAACAGTGACTGCTCTTCAAAAAAAAAGTACTTCATTGGCTGTAAAGCACTTTGAGATGTCCATAAATACAAGTTCTTTCTTTTCTACTGTGTCAGATCAGGCCCTAAATGGCTCAATTTACACTCTAACAGCAGTGTTGGTGCAGGGAAGCTGCTGGACCCCATGCTGTAGTTATAATGTGAAATCATCCGTAGCCTTTTTGAGACTAGTACAAATTAGGGAACAATTTCTGTTTATGCAAGCAATCCTCCAGGTAAATTGGTTTCCTTAATATAAATTTGAAATGTCTGAGATTTGCATTGATTGTTAAGGTTAAGTGCTGTCCAGGCCGTTCAGATTATTGGGAAATACATAAATAGACATCCTTATAACATTTTGGCACTGTGTCCAAAACAAATGTTAGAGTAAGATGTTAGATTTTCTGACAAATGGAGAGTTATGTTTGTAATTGAGTGGGACTTCAATTATCCACCATAATGGAGAAGATGCCCAGGTGGATAATGGAAATTGGTAACTGAACAAATCCCCAAATCTCTTCAAGATATGTTTTAAATTAACTCCTGTTTTATTTCAAACTGAATTTTTATTTAAATGAATTTTCCCAGCCATCCTACTGGGGTCTCTATCTGAATCCCTTCCACTAAAATTCTATCAGATAATCCAGAGTATGGATATTTGAGCTTTCACTGTGGTGTTCTTCACCCTTTTAGAAAATACATTAAAAGCCTTGTAATGTGAACTCCTGCATGATTAGTAAAATCTGCAGTTCTGGAACAATATTTAGAAATTTACGATAACAGAATAAATCTGAAAATCAGATCAAACACCTTTTATTAAAATTCAATGAAAATACATTAACAACAATGTGCCATATAGTCGCAGGTATCAACAGTTAGATCTGAATTGATCCCACAGTGCAGTTGACTCCTTTGTTTGAAAATCCCTGAATAATCACTTGTGGCAGGTAGCAGTACTTGGCAATGATACGGTGGACAGTCTTAGAACATTGTATCCAGTTTTATCTCATCAATACTTTACTGAGGTCATGCTTTTTGTGTGCTCCTTGACTTAGATTGAATGCCAGAATTGGAAAGGGACCCACAACACTTGCTTATAGTTCTATTATAGTAAGAACAAACAGAAATTGTTGTTTTAGGATATTTAATGCAAAGTTTTTTAATTGTTCACTTTTTAAAAAAATTAGATCGTAACTATCAAATTTTACATTGACGATAGATTTGACTATTAGTGCAATTTTACTGTATAAAACCACAAAGGGAAGCATCAGTAGAGGAAGCACAGGACCTGCATCCTTCCAATTTATGGCGTAGCATGCTGGTACACTAACAGACTATGTCATCGTGCCCACTAAAGTACAAAGACAAGTCAAAACTCCTTGTTAATGGCAGATACTCCGTTCTGTAGGTCACACTCATTACACTCATGACCACATTGCAGAGCTATCTGTGACCTTGAAATTTAAGTTCATTAGCTCCTATTTAAAAAGACATTGGGATAAATATCAGCAAGCTGCATGTGATCTGTGCTGGAAGTTGGAACAAACGTGGATGCTTCTGTTGTGTAGCTACTTTACAAATCCTACCCCATGAGAGCTTTCTAGATGTCAAACAGCGTGCGGTTATTTTTATCTGACAACTCACTAAGTGGCTTTACCCTGGTAATATTTGGAGCCTGCACCATGTCAGTATAATGTACCATTGAGTTTACTGAGTGGTTGCCAGAGTGGTTCCCTGTGTTTCTGCAAATGTGTAGGTTTGTTGGTGTTTATAGTTAACCACAGGACAACCACAGCCGAGTTATTAGCTACTTAGCCAATGGCATGTATGCTGCTTTGTAGTGTGCACACAACATATCAATTTGCATTCCCATTATATCAAGGTTATGACCAGCAAGGTCCTACAAAGGAGGAATGTTGGTCAGAACAGTGGGAGAACTTCCAGTTCTTTGAATGGTACCAAGGGATTTAGTAGCTAAAAATCCTGAAACTACACTACAGAAAGTTAACAAAGGACTCTGGATTCAAAGATTTGAAAATAGATTTTGGAATCATTGTACTGAAACCTAGACCCAAAGCTCATTTTCTTGCAGTTGCTATTTTCTCATCAGTTTATGCTACAGCACCATAGAAGGCAATTTTTGAATCTAAGAAGCTTTCATGAATTTGGCTAAGGTGCAAAATCTGGGAGACATTGTTGTTAAGAATGATCAACAAGTGGTTGTTTAGCAAGAGACTGGCAAGACGATAAAGGACAGAGCGCATTGCTTATTGTTAGCCACAGTACAAGAAAAAGCAGAGCACCAGGTCCAAATATTTTTGTGTGAAAAAGCACCGAAAAGTTGCAACATTAAAAATTTGGTTTTATGGTATGTGATGGAAACTTACGTATCATCTCAAACTTCAATTTAAAAAGAAAATTCTCCCCATCTCTTCTGAAGGCAATGAATCTTGCTGGAGTACCGTTTCATGGGCACTGGTTGATGGATGTGCTCCAAAACCTTGTCCAAGTGGCCACTCTTCATTTATCTGCTCAGAGTGAGAGAGTGCTAACATGCTATACTGTGGGCGGGAGGGGATAGCATAGCTTTAAGTGAAGTGTTAGGGTGTGTGTATACTGCAACTTTAGCTTTTCTGCAAAGTGATTTCTACTTCACAACATTAAAGTTGCAATATAAGTCCACAGTCACAGCTTCCCCTAAAGCAAGTTGTCTCACTCCACTTGGGTTTGATACTGCATGGACTATAGTGTCGACCTGGTTTAAAATTGTTCAGGAACCCCCTCGTACCTCATATACATTATTTAAACCTACCTGCAAATTTAGATAGCCGTGCTTTCAATTGTTGGGAGAAAAACTGAGCTCTCCCCGTAGCAGTTCCAGACAGTATGAACAAGATACTGTCTGCTGCCGATCAAATCAATGACCTTGATACTGCAGATGCTGCCAGACATGCAGAGTGTTTTTCCAGCATTTTCTGTTTTTATTTCAGATTTCTAGCATCCGCAGTATTTTGCTTTTGTTTTATTAAACAAGGTACTGGCTGGCTGGAACCATTACTGCAGCTACTCAGACTGGTACAAGTGCAGCATTTGCAGTGTTGCTGTTTTACAGTGACTGAAGTCAAATTCTGTTTTGGTCATATGGGATTTTGGAATTTTTACCAACTTTCTGGGATTGTATTTTGCCTGTTTACAATTTGGCTCACTGGTTTATAAGATAAATTCTGTTTATATTACATGGGATTTTGTAGGATTTTTAAAGGTGTTCCCGGGGATCACACTGCAAGTCTGTCCATTTTTCTTTGAAAACTACAGATCAGTGACCTTGAGCAATAGACTTGGACTGACTGTAGCAGCACTTGGCCATGTTACCTCCAGATGTCACTGTTGCACAGACCCCATGCACAAATCCCATGCTTCTCTGTATATGCCGCACTTTTCTATCATCTAGTAATGAAACGCTCTTCAGCAGACTCACACCATCATCTGCAGACTAGTTCCTTCCCAATCAGTGACCCAAGGAGCAAATGTAGTACTTGCATATTGTTTTTCCATCTATTATTATGGACACATTGCTCTTTAATTATGCCATTGACACACAAATTGGAAGCTGACTTGTTTTAGGGTCTTCTCTTTGGGAAAAAAATTGGTCGAAACACTCTGGCTCAATTATCTTCCTCCTACATTTCTCAGAAACTCTCAATGAAATACAAATAACTAAACATAGGAACAGGAGTAGGCCATTTAGCCCCTCAAGCCTGTTCTGCCATTCAATAAGATCATGGCTGGTCTGTGGCCTAACTCCACATACTTGCCTTAGCCCCGTATCCCTTAATACCTTTGGTTAACAAAAATCCATCAATCTCGGATTTAAAATTAACAATTGAACTAGCATCAACTGCCGTTTGCGGGAGAGTTACCAGACTTCTACCACCCTTTGCGTGTAGAAACGTTCCCTGACTTCACTCCTGGAAGTCCTGGCTCTAATTTTTTGGCTGTGTACCCTAGTCCTAGACTCCCCAACCAGCAGAAATAGTTTCTCTCTGTCTATCCTGTTATTTCCCCCTAATATCTTGAAAACTTCAATCAAATCACCCCTTAATCTTCTAAATTCCAGGGAATACAATCCTAGTTTGTGTAATCTCTCCTCGTAATTTAACCCTTGGAGTCCAAGTATCGATCTAGTAAATCTACGCTGCACTCTGTCCAAGGCCAATATATCTTTCCTAAAGTGCGGTGCCCAGAACTGAGCACAGTACTCTAAGTGTAGTCTAACCAGGGCTTTGTATAGCTGTCTACCCCCTTGTATTCTAGTCCTCGCGATATAAAGGCCAGCATTCCATTAGCCTTTTTGATTATTTTCTGATTATCCTGTCCATGATATTTTAATGATCTACGTACATGGACCCCTAAGTCTCTTTGGACCGCCACAGTTTTGAGCTTTTCACCATTTAGAAAGTACTCTGATCTATCATTTTTAGGTCCAAATTAGATGACCTCACACTCGCCTACATTGAAATCCATTTGCCAGAGAAACTGTGCCATGAGCCTAGTCCCATGCAAGGCTTTGTTCAGTGAAAGTTCTAGCAGATAATCGGAGTGTGAATATAGCGATTCTACTGTATCTTTAGGACAGCCTGCTTTAATGTCTCCTAATGTCAGAGCAAACTTTTAGAATCCATAACTCAAGATGAAACGAGTAAGCATTTAGAAATGCATGGGTTAATCAAGGACAGCCAGCACAAGTTTGTTGAAGGCAAGTTGTGTTTGACAAATGTAGTTTTTTTTTTGAACGGATTGGATAAAAAGAGGGAATGCAGTAGTTGTATATAGATCACATTTGATCTAGGTTAGATCCAATTAAAAATAACATCCATCTCAAGCACTCTCCCATTTTTATTTCATCAATGTTTGACTGTTTTGTTGGTAATTTTTTGTGCAGGCTTAATTCCTGGAAGAGCTTGCTCTGAAAATTCATTTTCCACAACCACCATTTTGGCCACTGAGAAAATTCACAGTTCAAGAATGTGCTAATTACTCCAACTCAAAGGGGTGCCATTTCCTTGTGTCTAAAATGAGAGAGAAATTCTTCAAACCAAGAATTTTTCATGAGGAAAAAATTTAGCCCAAACTATTGCAATAGTTGCATGGTGGTCTCTGTTGAAAAAACACTCTTAAACAATCGGTAACATAATGACATTGTTGCAACAGCAATCATACCATGGTGCATCTCTCTTTACAAAACCTAGTAAACTGATACCGTACAATAACCAATAAATAAAAAGGAAGGGAACAAAAACAAGCACAAACCGTGAATGCAATCTCGTCACTGATACTGATATGACAAGATGATTGCATTATTGATTAGTTATCTTGGTCACTACACTTCCACGGGACTCAACAGTACTTTTGGCAGCTTCGTAAACTCTATCCTCACCATATTGGTGACCATTGTTTCCTGCACAGAAAACAAATGTCAGTTATAGAAAAGGTATTCAGGATGGTAAGGGTTAAAGACTAGCATGCATCCATATTTGCTATTTGTTTCCTTGTCAGCATGGAATTGTGGGAAGAAATTTCCTGTTGCAAGCATTTCCTGTACTTGATGTAATTAACCAAATTGTGAAGGAAATTATTGTAGCAGAAAGCTCCAGCCACAATGAGCCAACAGGAAATTCCTAGCGATCATTATGTTGGCAAATCTTCCAAAGCTGTTAAAGCTACACCCTTATATCTTTTTCAACCATGGTGGATAAGGGTGTAGGTTCAGGCATTAACTTATGTTGTGTTTAGATTGTTATCCAGTGTGACTCCAAATGGCAAATAGAAACCATCCATGGTCTGCTCCAGACCGTATCCTTTCAAACCACGCACAGATACTGGAATTGTACAAGTATGAACTCCACAAATAGGTCGGTACAATTCCATATCAGTGTAAGGGAGGCAGTTTACACTGACCACTTGTCTCCAGAATGAACTCCATTTTGGAATCACATTGGTCAGGCAATATAACTGAGATCACTTTAATAGATCTTAACACAGTCAGCGCAGTACAGATGGGGTATTAATCTCCGATTGCTGTTTACCACGTCATCTTCACATTCACTACCTTTTAACCTAAAAATACACCCATGGAACGGTCTTTAGTGATACAAATTTGATTCATAATTTAAAATGTTACAGCTACAGGCAACTTGATGGTACAACAGGTTGATGTGCCAAACAGTACCTCAAGAAGTGGTAGTATGTTGTTGAAAAGAAAGACAGACTTGCATTTATATGGCACATTTTATGACCTCAGGATATCCCAAAGCTCTTTACAGCCAATGAAGTACTTTTTAAAGCATAGTCACTGTTGTAATGTAGGAAACGTGGCAGCCAATTTTGCACACAGCAAGAACCCACAAATAGCAATGAGATAATGACCAAATAATCTTTATTTTTAAGTGATGTTGGTTGATGGATAAATGTTGTCCAGGACACTGGGAGAACACCCCTCCTCTTCACCCAATAGTGCTATGGGATCTTTTACATTTACCTAAGAAGGCAGACAGAGCCTTGATTTAACATCTCATCCGAAGGACTACATGGAATTGTCAGTCTGGATTATGTACTCGAGTCTCTGGAGTGGGGTTTGAACCCACTACCTTCTGACTTGAAGGCAAAAGTGCTATCATTCACATAAAAACATAAGAAATAGGAGCAGGAGTAGGGCATACGGCCCCTTGAGCCTGCTCTGCCATTCAGTCAGATCATGGCTGATCTTCAACCTCAACTCCACTTTCCTGCCCGATCTATCTCAACCTTGAATATACTCAACGACTCAGCATCCACAGCCCTCCGGGGTAGAGAATTCCAAAGATTCACAACTCTCTGAATGAAGAAATTCCTCCTCATCTCAGTCTTAGATGGCCGACCCCTTATCCTGCGACTGTGCCCTCTAATTCTAAATTCTCAAGCCAGGAGAAACAACCTCTCAGCATCTACCCTGTCAGGCCCCTCAGAATCTTATATGTTTCATTGAGATCACCTCTCATTCTTCTAAACTCCAGAGAGTATAGGCCCATTCTACTCAATCTCTCCTATAGGACAACAATCTCATTCCATGAATTAATTTAGTGAACCTTTGTTGCACTGCCTCTAAGGCAAGTATATCCTTCCTTAGATAAGGAGACCAAAACTGTACGCAGTACTCCAGGTGAGGTCTCACCAAAGTCCTGTACAATTGTAGTAACACTTCCTTACAATAAAGGCCAACATGCCATTTCCTTTCCTAATTTCCTGCTGTACCTGCATGCTAACTTTTTGTGTTTCTTGTACCAGGACACCTAAGTCTGTCTGGACACCAACATTTAATAGTTTCTCACCATTTAAAAAATATTCTGTTTTTCTCTTCTTCCTACCAAAGTGAATAACCTCATATTTCCCCACATTATACTCCATCTGCCACCTTCTTGCCCACTCACTTAACCTATCTATATCCCTTTGCAGACTCTTTGTGTCCTCCTCACAGCTTACTTTCACACCTAGCTTTGTAGCGTCAGCAAACTTGGATACGTTACACTCGGTCCCTTCATCCAAGTAATTAATATAGATTGTAAATAGCTGAGGCCCAAGCACCGATCCTTGCAGTACACAACTAGTTACAGCCTGCCAACCTGAAAATGACCCGTTTATCCCTACTCTATTTTCTGTCTGTTAACCAATCCTCTATCCATACTAATATGTTACCCTCAACCTCATGAGCCCTTATGTTGCGTAACAACCTTTTATGTGGCACCTTATCAAATGCCTTTTGAAAATCCAAATATACGACATCCACCCCCCTTTATCTACCCTGCTATTACATCCTCAAAAAACTCTAATAAGTTTGTCAAACACGATTTCCCTTTCATAAAACCATGTTGACTCTGTCTAATCATATTATGATGCTCTAAGTGCCCTGTAACCACTTCTTTAACAATGGATTCCGGCATTTTCCTGACGACTGTTTTCTCTCTCCCTCCTTTCTTGAATAGCGGGGTTACATTTGCTACCTTCCAATCCGCTGGGAATGTTCTAAAATCTAGGGAATTTTGGAATTCCCCACTATTTCTGATATGCTTTTTGTGTCTTCTACTGTGAAGACAGATACAAAATATTTGTTTAACGCATCTGCCATTTCCTGATTCCCCATTATAATTTCTCCTGTCTCAGCCTCTAGTTACAAGTTACATACTTGTATAAGCTCTTACAATCCGTTTTTATATTTCTTGCTCGTTTACCATCATATTCTATTTTCTCCCTTATCAATTTTTTGGTTGTCCTTTGCTGGTTTCAAAAACTCTCCCAATCCTCAGGCATACAACTCTTGGCAACATTATAGGCCTCTTCTTTTAATCTAATACTATCCTTAACTTCTTTAGTTAGCCAAGGGTGGATCACTTTTCCTGTGGAGTTTTTATTTCTCAATGGAATGTATATTTGTTGAGAATATTGAAATATTTCTTTAAATGTTTGCCATTGCTTTTCAACAATCATATCCTTTAACATAATTTCCCAATCTACCTTAGCCAACTCGCCCCTCATACCTATGTAATTGGCTTTATTTAAGTTTAAGATTCTAGTTTTGGACTCAAGTACATCACTCTCAAACTCAATGTGAAATGCTGTCATATTATGATCACTCTTTCCCAGAGGATCCTTTACTATGAGATTACTAATTAACCCTGTCTCATTACGCAATGCAAGATCTAAAATAGCCTTTTCCCTGTTTGGTTCCATGACGTATTGCTGTAGGAAACTGTCTCGAATGCATTCCATGAACTCGTCCTCCAAACTACCTTTGCCAATTTGATTTGCCCAGCCTATATGAAGATTAAAGTCCCCTATGATTATGGCATTACCTTTGTTACATGCTTCTATTATTTCATGATTAATACTCTGTCCAACGGTAAAGCTACTATTAGGGGGCCTATAAACTACTGCCACCAGTGTTTTCTGCCCCTTGTTAATTCTTATTTCCACCCATACTGATTATACTTCCCGATCTTCTGAGCCAAGAACCTTTCTCACCACTGTCCTTATGTCATCCTTTATTATTAGGGCTACACCCCCTCCTTTTCCATTCTGCCTCTCTTTTCTAAAAATCATGTACCCTGGATTATTTAGTCTCCAATCTTGGTCACTTTGCAACCGTGTCTCTGTAATGGCTGTTAGATCAAACCCATTTATCTTTATTTGTGGAACTAATTCATCTAGTTACGAATACTCCATGCATTCAGATAAAGAGCCTTTAATTTTGACTTTTTACCATTTTTTCCTGCTTTGACCTTACTTGTTGATGCTCTATTATTGGTAAACTCTCTGTCCCTTCCTGCCGCACTCTGCTTATCTTTACCCAAATCACTACACTGCTCTGTTGCCTTGACTTTTCTCATTCGATTTCTAAATTCCCCCTCACCTGACCCCCCCCCCTTTTTAGTTTAAAGCCCTAGTTATTCGATTCGCCAGCACGCTGGCCCAGCCCGGTTTAAGTGGAGCACATCCCAAAGGAACAGCTCCCTCTTTCCCCAGTACTGGTGCCAGTGCCCCATGAATTGAATTAAGTGAATTGAACCATGGCTAACACCTAATGATGTGGGTGTAAACCTGCAATTCTATTGTTGTGGGTTCCTGATCTAAGATGGGTTATCTGGTGAGGTGCTGAGTGGAAGAAGTGCTTCCCAGTGGGAGGGAGGGAGGGAAAACTAATGATCCAGCTAGTTGATGGGCTATTACACACCTGCTAGTAGTTAGGTACAATTGGCAGGGACATACAATCAAGTTATCAACAATTCAAATTGTCATTGCAGGTTTGAAGGATTCAAAAAGTAGCCTTTAACTCAACACAGTGGTATGTTCTATATATTTAATCCAATTTCTGGCTCAATTTGCCATTGGATGCCTTTCAAGAGTTACTTTGAAATGTGATTCCATTTCACTGTTTCAGAATGACAACTGTGGTCTTGCAAATATAACGCTGATATCAATAATATTCCATTTTCTTCAGTGCCCTGATTGTAAATGGCATGTAGCACTACACGTTTGAGCACTAACACTGGTGCCTTAGAATGGGAAGATAAAGGTTAAATGCTCCAGTTTGTTAAGTTCCTTTTGTGTCTAAGATGAGCAAGCCAGGGAGAACAGGAAAGGGTTCCAGTTTTTAACAGAAGTGTGGACCTAAAAAAAAAAGCACAACTGAATCCCATTTCAAGGTAACCTGGACTATTAAGAGACAATCTGTGGCATTCCCATGGGGTGGCCAGTGAGTCAGAACAAACCACTGAATTGAATTAAAGACTTGCCTTTTTTACCCTCAGAAAAGGGCATTGTGCCCTTTGTGGAGGATTAAAAAAGAGGGATCCATTCTCAATTCATAGAATCATATAGCACAGAAGGAGGCCAGTCGGCCCTTCGTGCCTGTGCCGGCTCTTTGAAAGAACTTTCCAATTAGTCCCACTCCACTGCTGCTTCCCCATGGCCCTGCAAATTTTTCCATTAAATGAAAATTTTCCATTTGAAATGAAACAGCATTTTAATAGTAGAGGGAGGTTTCTATCATTATTATTAAAGATGTTTCTTAGTAGGGGTTAAGAAATTGGCAATTTTTGAAATGTCACAGTCATGTGCTGGATTCAAGCAAAAGCACACAGAGCCGCAGAGGGGTCCAACACCACCACACTCCCGATCTCAGCTGTGTCTTTGTGAGAGGCACAAGCAGAGCACAAGCTCTTCTTCACAGAGACTGTCATCAGCTACTCTCACACCTCTCGTAAAAGCCTAGCAGCATTAGCAGAGGCTTAGGGCCAGGGTGCTCATCCACCAACATGTTCAACCATAGTTGACGCCTTGAGATTAGTGGGGGAAAAGGGGCAAAAAGTAGAGGTCCCTCTCAAAAAGGTCATTTCAGAAATGCAAAACAGAAAGTGCAGGAAGTGTGATGTAGGGCTGTCAGCATTTAGAAAAAGAAAACAAGTGGGTAAATATTTCTCATGTCGACCACTGTGTTCTACTTGGTTACCAGAGAGTAAAATGTTTAAATAACGTGTATGTCACAGCGTCAAAGAATACGCAGTAACTACGTATAAAGTACAAGGTGCATGGACTTCAAGCTCGAGAAAGCATCCTGTTCCAAACTCAGCATAAAAGCCACCACTAGATGGCACATGTGCATATGAGGAAGATCAGAGACTTAGAAGAGAATCCCATAAAATTTTATAAATGGGCCCCTCAACAGCTTTTTCCTCGCAGTATTCTATAAATGTCATTAGCTGCTGATAATTTCACAGGAAGCCAATCATATGATTGAAAATGCCTTGGGTTGGATTAATTTTACATAATGTTGCCAGTGTTATTTCCAATAATCAACAGCGGATTGTCACACTATGATGCACCTTTTACAGTGAGCATCATTACTATCACTTTCTGCCATGTTGCCCTACAGTAAATACAAAAGTAATGAAAATTCAATAGAACTTAATGATTTTCCACCCTCCTGTTCGACCATCGTGGCCCAGATCCCCAACCTTTCCTATTGCTCTCACCATGTTTCCTGGGACCATAACCCTCACGTCTGGTTTCTGACTACTCCCTTTCCAGCTTAATTCTTAAGTAAAAATGTGGGTTGGAATAAGTCTGAAGGTATCGAGAAAGTAGCAGATCTCTTCCCTGGAGACAGATAAAACCTGGTTGGAACTGAAGGATGTCTGCTGGTCAGCAGCCACTTATAGCATCATCCACCTCCCTGAGACAGCGTATCAGCCAATAGCCATCAGTGAATGAATGAGCGCAAATTAATGTGAATTACTCAGAACAAAAACATTTGATGAGTAGTTTCACAAGTAAATTACTGACAATGAACAAAAAATAAGCAAAAAAGCATCAAAGCAAAAAAAGGCAGGCGTAAAAAGAGAAAATGGTAGAATAAAGGAGAAGGACCAAAGCAAGCCAGAAAATGGAAGTAAAAAAACAGGAAATGAGCAGATCTGACGAAGGGATCTACCTGAAAGGTTAACCTGTCTTTTCTCTCATGGATGCGGACTGATCTGCTCTGTATTTCGAGCACTTGTTTCAGAAGACAAAAGGAAGTGAATCGGAGATATTACAGCCTTCTCCCCATTGGAGCCATCTGATTTCCTAATAACTTCAATCTAAGATATGACTGCCGAGAGAGTAGATTCACTCTTTACCAATTCTCAGAGGCAATAGTCTGATCTAATTGGCTTGTAAAAAAACAAGCTATGCTCTGATTCCATGGTTAAGGCTGATGGTATATGAAGCACAAAATCTCATAGCCTTTGGTTGCAGATATTGCGCATCACTAATGTTCAGAATAAGTGTTTTTGTACCTCTCCTTATACCGAGGTGATTTTTGGTAGGTACAAAGCCTATCCCTTCTAACTACATTTATATATACTTTTGATGAAACGATTCATTGCTATAATTGATGTTGGAGCGTTGCAACAATACTTAATAAAAATCATTGTGAATCCTTTTTTTTGTAATACTTCTATTTGTATTTCCCAGTTTCTCTGTCTTACTTTGTTCCTAGTGGTGCCAGGGTAAAGGACATCACTGAGAGGGTACGGAACATTTTGAGGAGGTGAGGGGAACAGCCAGAAGTCGTAGTCCATGTGGAAACCAATGATCTAGGAAGAAAAAGAGTTGAGGTCCTGCAGCCAGAGTTTCAGGAGCGAGGGAGAAAGTTAACTGACAGACCTCAAAGGTAGTAATCTTTGAATTACTCCCAATGCCACACGCTGTGAGTCTAGGAATAGTAGGATGAGGCAGGTTAATGCATGGTTGGAGAAATGGTGCAGGAGGGAGGGCTTCAGATTCCTGGGGCACTGGGACCAGTTCTGGGGCAGGAGGGATCTATCCAAGATTGACAGGTTGCATCTCAACAACTAGGACCAATGTCCTCACGGGGAGGTTAATGAATGTCGTGGGGGAGCGTTTAAACTAAGTTAGCAGGGGGATGGGCACCGGGATGAAACATTAGAGATGAGATACAAAATGCTCAGAGGAAAATCCACATCGGAGCAATGGGAGTCTTTCAGAAGGGAGATTGAGACCATACAATGGCAACATGTTTCCGTAAAGGTCAAGGGTGGTTCCAAGAACTCCAGGGAACCTTGGATGTCAGGGGATATACGAGAATGGATTAGGAAAAAAAGGAGGGCTTTTGGCAGATACAAAAGGCTAAAGACGGAGGAAGCCCCTAGAGGAGTACAAAAAGTGCAGGGGGATACTTAAAAAAGAAATTAGGAGATCAAGGAGGGGCCATGAAATAACACTGGCGAGCAAAATAAAGGAAAATCCTAAGATGTTTTATAAGTATATTAAGGGTAAGAGGATGACTAGGGAAAAAATAGGGCCCATTAGGGACAAAAATGGCAATCTGTGTGTGGAGCCGGCAGATGTAGGAGGGGTTCTAAATGAATTTTTTGCATCTGTTTTCACTATGGAGAAGGACGATGTAGACATAGAAATACGGCAGGGGGACTGTGATAAACTCGAACATATTAACATCGAGCGGGAGGAGGTATTGGCGGTTTTAGCAGGCCTAAAAATGGATAAATCCCCAGGCCCGGACGAAATGTATCCCAGGCTACTGTGTGAGGCAAAGGAGGAGATTGCGGGGGCTCTGACACATATATTCAGAACCTCTCTGGCCACAGGGGATGTGCCAGAGGACTGGAGAACCGCTAATGTAATACCATTATTCAAGAAGGGGAGTAGGGAAAAACCGGGGAACTGCAGGCCAGTGAGCCTAACATCAGTGGTAGGAAAATTATTGGAAAAAATTCTGAAGGACAAAATTAGTCTCCACTTGGAGAAGCAAGGATTAATCAGGGATAGTCAACATGGCTTTGTCAAGGGAAGATCATGTCTGACTAATTTGATTGAATTTTTTGAGGGGGTGACTAGGCGTGTGGATGAGGGTAACGCAGTGGATGTGGTATACATGGATTTCAGTAAGGCCTTCGATAAAGTCCCCCACAGGAGACTGGTCAAGAAGGTACGAGCCCATGGAATCCAGGGTGCCTTGGCACTTTGGATACAAAACTGGCTTAGTGGCAGAAGGCAGAGGGTGATGGTCGAAGGTTGTTTTTGTGACTGGAAGCCTGTGGCCAGTGGGGTACCACAGGGATCGGTGCTGGGTCCCTTGCTGTTTGTGGTCTACATTAATGACTTGGATATAAATGTAAAAGGTATGATCAGTAAGTTCGCTGATGATACAAAGATAGGTAGGGTGGTAAATAGCGAGGAGGATAGCCTCAGTCTGCAGGACGATATAGATGGGTTGGTCAGATGGGCGGAACAGTGGCAAATGGAATTTAACCCGGAAAAGTGCGAGGTGATGCACTTTGGAGGGACTAACAAGGCAAGGGAATACACAATGAATGGGAGGACCCTAGGCAAGACAGAGGGTCAGAGGGATCTTGGTGTGCAAGTTCACAGATCCCTGAAGGCGGCGGAACAGGTAGATAAGGTGGTAAAGAAGGCATATGGGATACTTGCCTTTATTAGCCGAGGCATAGAATATAAGAGCAAGGAGGTTATGATGGAGCTGTATAAAACACTGGTTAGGCCACAGCTGGAGTACTGTGTGCAGTTCTGGTCGCCACACTACAGGAAGGATGTGATCGCTTTGGAGAGGGTGCAGAGGAGATTCACCAGGATGTTACCAGGGCTGGAGCGCTTCAGCTATGAAGAGAGACTGGGAAGATTGGGTTTGTTTTCCTTGGAGCAGAGGAGGCTGAGGGGGGACATGATTGAGGTGTACAAAATTATGAGGGGCACAGATAGGATGGATACTAAGGAGCTTTTTCCCTTCGTTGAGGGTACTATAACAAGGGGACATAGATTCAAGGTAAAAGGCGGGAGGTTTAGAGGGGATTTGAGAAAGAACTTTTTCACCCAGAGGGTGGTTGGAGTCTGGAACTCACTGCCTGAAAGGGTTGTGGAGGCAGGAACCCTCACAACATTCAAGAAGCATTTGGATGAGCACTTGAAATGCCATAGCATACAAGGCTACGGACCAAATGCTGGAATATGGGATTAGAGTAGACAGGGCTGATGGCCGGCGCGGACACGATGGGCCGAAGGGCCTCTATCCGTGCTGTATGACTCTATGACTCTATGATTGGGAGAGGCAAATAGTATTTCAGTAAAGAATAGTTCAGAAATAGGAGGGATCAGACAGGGGGCAAATGCGAGGCAGACTAAGATGAGTTTGGAGTGCATATGCGTAAATGCACGTAGCATAGTAAATAAGGATGGTGAGCTGCAGGCACAAGTCGTCACATGGGACTATGATATAGTGGCAATAACAGAGACCTGGTTCAAAGAAGGGGAGGATTGGGAACTTAATATTCCTGGCTACAAGGTATTCAGGAAAGATAGGGAAGGAAAGAAAGTGGGGGGGGGTGGCAGTATTGATCAAAGAAACTATTATGGCATTGGAAAGAGATGATGTAATTGAGGGGTCAAAGACAGAATCTATTTGGTTAGAATTAAGGAACAGTAGAGGAGCTATTATGCTACTGGATGTATACTATAGGCCACCAAATAGTGGGAAGAAGATGGAGGAGCAAATTTGCAGGCAAATTACAGAAAGATGCAAGAACTATAGAGTAGTGATAATGAGTGACTTCAATTGTCCCAATATAGACTGTAAAGTAACAGTGTAAAGGGCAAAGAGAGGGAGGAATCCCTGAAATGTGTACAAGAGAACTTTCTTGATCAGTGTGTTTCCAGCCCAATGAGGAAGGAAGCAGTGCTGGATCTAGTTCTGGGGAATGAAGTGGGGCAGGTGGAGCATGTTTCAGTGGGGGAGTATTTGGGAAACAGTGATCATAATATCATCAGGTTTAGTTAGAATAGCTATGGAAAATCACAAGGAACAATCAAATGTAAAAATACTTAACTGGGGGATGGCTAATTTCAGTGAGTTAAAAGGGGATTTTGCCCAGGTAGATTGGAATCAGAATTTTTTAGGCAAAACAGTAATTGAACGATGGGAGGCCTTCAAGGAGGAGATGGTTCATGTAAAGAGTAGACAGATTCCCACGAGGGGGAAAGGAAGGGCATCCAAAACTAGAGCTCCCTGGATGACTAAAGATATAGAGACAATAATCCGGGACAAAATTAATTGGCACTTGGAAAAGTATGGGCTAATAAATGAAAGTCTGCACGGATTTGTTAAAGGAAAATTGTGTTTGACTAACTCGATTGAGTTCTTTGATGAAGTAACGGAGAGGGTTGATGAGGGTAGTATGGTTGATGTGCATATGGACTTTCAAAAGGTATTTGATAAAGTACCACATAATAGACTTGTTAGCAAAATTAAAGCCCATGAGATTAAAGGGACAGTAGCAGCGTGGATACAAAAGGGACAGAAAGCAGAGAGTAGTGGTGAACAGTTGTTTTTCAGACTGGAGGGAAGTATACAGTGGTGTTCCCCAGGGCTCAGTATTAAGACCACTGCTCTTTTTGATATATATTAATCACCTGGACTTGGATGTACAGGATATAATTTCAAAGTTTGCAGATGACACGAAACTCAGAAATCTAGTAAACAATTTGGAGGATAGTAATAGACTTCAGGAGGACATAGACAAACTGGTGAAATGGGCAGACATGTGGCAAATGACATTTAATGCAGAGAAGTGTGAAGTGATACATTTTGGTAGGAAGAATGAGAGGAGGCAAAATAAACTAAATGTTACAATTTTAAAGAGAGTGCAGAACCAGAGAGCCCTGGGGGTGAATGTACACAAATCTTTCAAGGTGGCAGGACAAGTTGAGAAGGCTGTTAAAAAAGCATGTGGGATCCTTGGCTTTATTAATAGAGGCATAGAGTCCAAAAGCAAGGAAGTTATGCTAAACCTTTATAAAACACTGGTTAAGCCTCAGTTGGAGTATTGTGTTCAATTCTAGGCACCACACTTTAGGAAGGATGTCAGGGCTTTAGAGCAGGTGCAGAAGAGATTTACTAGAATGGTGCAGGGGATGAGGGACTTCAATTATGTGGAGAAGCTGGGGTTGTTATTCTTAGAGCAGAGAAGGTTAAAGGGAGATTTGAGAGGTGTTCAAAATCATGAACGGTTTTGATAGAGTAAATAAGGAGAAACTGTTTCCAGTGACAGAAGGGTCAGTAACCAGAGGACACAGATTTAAGGTGATCAGCAAAACAACCAGAGGCAACATGAGGAAACATTTTTTTACGCACCGAGTTGTTATGATCTGGAATGCACTGCCTGAAAGGGTGATGGAAACAGATTCAGTAGTAATTTTCAAAAGTTAATTGGATAAATACTTGAAGGAAAAAAATTACAGGGCTATGAGGAAAAAGCAGGGGAGTGGGACTAATTGGGTAGCTCTTTGAAAGAGCCGGCACAACACGATTGGCTGAATGGCCTCCTTCTGTGTTGTACCAACTATGATACTGTGTCAGCCGTGGCAGCACTCTCGCCTCTGAGTCAGAAGGTTGTGGGTTCAAGTCCCACTCGAGAGACATAAGCACAAAATCTAGGCTGACACTCCACTGCAGTACCGAGGGAGTGCAGGGAAGAAGAGCAGGGGAGTTCGCCCCGGTATCCTGACCAGTATTTATCCCTTGACCAACATCACAATGACATATCTGGTCACTACCACATTGCTGATAGTGGGACCTTGCTGTGTGCAAATTGGCTGCCGCTTTTCCTACATTACAACAGTGACTTCATTGGGATGTCCTTTTTTCTCCGTCAGAAAGAAGGGAACATGGTGTGAGCTGCAGATTTCTCTATAGCCACTTTTAATCCAGCTCTATATTCGCCCTGTGGGTGGGATAGTTAGTCTTACTGAGGTTTGACTACCCCTTTCCACTAGAAAGACTTCTTTCTTATATTTATATATTTCTTGTATTTCCAATGTCAACTCCAGGTAGCAATGAAGGGTAGCCAAATTCAAATGGCAGTTATCCTGGGATTCATAACAAGGATCTTCTGAAAGTGTCTGTCGCTCTGCTGTGCGTTGCCAATGGGATCGCTGATTAGGAAAAGGTTGAAAAGCTACTACACAATGAATCATTTTTATTTTAATCGTACTATGTTGTCAGCAGAGAGCAATTATGTGTGTTTTTATGAGCATTCTTAAACTGCAAGTTATTAATGAAGCTGCTGCAAATTCCTAGTAGGAGTAATGCAGCAGGCAGTTTGGGAACATCAAATGTATCCAACAATTGAGGTCATTTAGTGAAATCTCAACCATTAATGAACTAAAAATGAAATGGTTAGCCCTCAGCTCATTGTCTAGTTGAATAAAATGAAAAACTTGTATTATTTGATAAATCCTTTGATATGTGAATGATGTAGCTGTTGCAAAGTGATTTGCAAGAATAGAGTTTTTTGTTTGAGCTGTGTACTTTAGGAGCTTTCTGGCCAACTTCAATTGTTGCAGGAAAATGGGGCCTTGTTTGAGTGTATTGCACTAATTAATGTTGGTCTGTTTCAATGGTGGGAAAGGTACAGCCTTTCATAAAAGACAGATTTAACTTGAGCTTTTTAATGATCTGTAATAACCACAGTAATGAGCGATGTGCAGATTTGCAGTTGGCCAGACTGGACTGCTGGTACGATGCCAGTCAGATCATGCCTGTATGTGCTGCTCTTCAGCTGAACAGCAGCTGATGGCATTCCCACTTGTTGTAGGATTACATTTGCTTATTCAACAGTCTTCAAGGCCAGACACCATGGGAAGAAAATGAGTGTAGAGTCCTGGTAGGTGCTTTGATGCCTGGTTTATATAAGACCAGAGACCACCCTTTAAGTGAATAGTTCATAGTCCTGAGTCACTGACATGAGTCCATTTTCCCATCATTTCCAGTTTTTTTCATGAATTTATCTTCATGTATTTTCTTCCCCAAACCTTCCATTTTGGCTCAGAGAACAAACGTGGCATCTATTAATCCAGGCATCTTCATTGCTTCTGCCAGTGGTACTCTGAAGACACCCAGTAGCTTGAGGCTCTTTCAAAGCTTATTCTTCCAATTGCCTTTGCTTCTACTTTCACCTTGACCAAGATTGGCAGCTCATCACTAATATCTAGGGAACACAAAAGTGTCACTGTCAACTACAGCTGAAAATTAAACCTAGCTCTGCCAGTCCGTAGTGCCCTAACCCTTCCAACATATTGAAGATTTAAACTGATTCTTATTTCTCAAACATAACTTTTCACCACAATACTGTAGCTACACAGGGTTCCTAGATCAATCTTTAGAAATACTGATCGTACATTGTTGGGGTAAAAATTATTTTAATAATATTTAAAAGAGCTTGTATCTAAGGATATTCATCATTATGGTTAAATCCCACCAAATAAAAGATCTGTTGTTCATTTTATTCCTGGATTTAGATTGTACTAGATTGGTATATATCTCTGCACATGACAGGAAATGGGAGTATTGCATTGGAGGCATGAGCTGGAATAGGCAGTGACACACCCTTATGAGTACATCAATTATAAAAAAAAAATCCTGTTCTGATTTTTTTCCTATTAACTCAGATTAATTTGCTCTGCTATAAAATATAAAAGGAACATTTTTGTTATATAATTTTCCATCTACCCACATTTATAGACAAGAGAAGAAAATTAATCTGGAAGGGATGTCTTGCTTCACTGAGTGGCTGATATGGAAACAGCAACCAGAATGGATGAAGGGATTGAATTATGAGAAGCGATTATGTAAATTGGGCATGTTCTCACTGGAAAAGAGAAGGTTGAGAAGTGATACGATTGCCATTTTTAGGATTCTAAAGGAACTAGATAATGTAGACCATGACAAGCTATTTCATCTTGTCCAGAACAGTAGAACCAAAGGACACGGTTTGCTCTTGAAGAGGGTAAATTCAAAACTAGCCTGCAGAAACAATATTTCAGTGAGCGATTGATCAATCTATGGAACAGACACCCTAGGGAGACGGTGGAAGCAGTTGCTATTGATTCATTCAAATGCAAACTACATAGATTTCTTTCAGAAAATAACATTTTGGGATACAGAATATCAATAATTTGAGACATGACATGTGGTAAGTGAAGCATGTTTGGGAGGAACAGGTGACTTTGGACCTGTGGTTCCCAAAGTTCTCCACCACTGGGGTTTTTTCTTGTGTCATGTCTGAGTTTGTTGTGGACTAATTGATAAAGATTGATTGCTATGATTAGTCAACAACTCCATTATCATTGTATCATGCAACCATCAGGATGGTAGAAGGCGAACTAGATGGACCTTGGTCTCTTTTTGTCTGGCAATTCCTATGTTCCTAGTGCTGACAATGGTCAGCAGAGATGCCCGTCACCTATACAGTTCCCCTTTCCTGGCTGGTAGAGCTACGTGTGCGCTTACAGGAAATAAAGGGAAATAACACAGGTAAAATTAATAGATTTTTAAAATCTCAGAACCTTGCCATCTTGAAAGAATATAATATGTTGCGAGTAACAGAGAAGACAAGACAAATCACAAAATATTGGTTAGGCGAGGGTAAACTTGGGTTGTAAAGACCTGTAGATTGTAGAAGGAAGGGAAGACTGAGGGAGATAATGACCTCTATAGTTTTGAGTTGGTGCTGGGAAAAACTGAATTGGTGTAGGAATCGGGGTGAATAGTCTTGATTTCAACACAGTAAGGATACAGTGAGGAGAATCAGCGTTTACAGGAAGAGGGTTTACTGAAAGAACACAAGGTATAATAGAGCGAATTGTCTCAATTTGAGAGCACCAGTGAGCACTTTGACCTTTAACATGTGGCAGCCATTCAATGAATTGCAGCCTCCTAATATGCTGTTAGTAAATCAATGAAAGTGGTGTGAAAAACCAAGCTTACTCAAAGCCATCTTTAAGTGAGAAAAAAGCTTTATATTGTGATCAAACAATTCATTAAAAGAATTGAATGTATTATACCCCTTCTCCACCTCCAAACCGCAGGGCACCAAAATGCGTGTGCTAAAAAAAAACAACAGTTTCAAAATGACTAGAAGTGCTAAAGAATGGGTGGCACAGTTATAGATTATTACCCATATCAAAAGTCAGACCATGCAGGCAAACGATAGAGATGTGCTACCCAAAGAAATCCTGGCTGCTACTTTTTCACCTCACAAGAGTAAGAGAGCTCACATTCACTGAGTCCACTGGCCTACTAAGCTATTTTTGTAGCACTAATGTCATTCACAATGTAAAAATATCAATCACGAGTAATGCAGACTAACATGATAGGGCCGTGATATTGCTTTACATAGTGCACTGTAACATATATAATGATCATTTTCCATTTTTTTCTGCATTCCAGAAAGTTTTCGAAGCATAGATATGAGTCAAAATCTTATACAGGAAAAATATCTTATGTTATACACAATCAAAAGTCAAAATATTTGAAAATTATGTTTAGAAGCACTATTATAACAAATTGAGGGGACATTAGGGGCAATTCTGGGACTTAGGGTGGGGGTGAAACAGGGACTTCAGTTACATGGATAGACTGGAGAAGCTGGGGTTGTTCTCCTTAGAGCAGAGAAGGTTGAGAGGAGATTTGATAGAAGTGTTCAAAATCATGAAGGGTTTAGATAAAGTAAATAAAGAGAAACTGTTCCCATTGGCGGAAGGGTCGAGAACCAGAGGACACGAATTTAAGGTGATTGGCAAAAGAACCAAAGGTGACATGAGGAGAAACTTTTTTACACAGCGAGTAGTTATGATCTGGAATGTGCTGCCTGAAAGGGTGGTGGAAGCAGATTCAATCGTGGCTTTCAAAAAGGAATTGGATAAATACTTGAAGGGAAAAAGTTTGCAGGGCTACAGGGAAAGAGCGGTGGAATGGGATTAACTGGATTGCTCTTACAAAGAGCATGGGCTCGATGGGCCAAATAGGCTCCTTCTGTGCTGTAACCATTCTATGATTCTATAATCTGTAGTCAAAGAAGTTGGGGGTAACATGCCTCACTACATCTCTCCAGTGGTTGCATCTATACATTAATTCACATTCGTAATCACAGTAGAATCTTTGGGCAAAGAACTCATCAGGTCTAAGGAGGAAAAACAAGCAGGAGGTGAAGGGAGATGACTTGGAAGATTCAAAGGAAGAGGAAGGCAGACAGTCTGCTGGCATTGGAGATCCAACATCTTCTGCAGCATAGGAAGCACTTTTATCCTCTACATTCCTGTTTCCTTAATACGTCCAAATCAAACCTTCCAGGTCACTTGCATTTCTGAACAATCACATGCTGTCACCAGTCATAGAAATTCAGAATATTGTGGGGTGACAGACATATGTGATCGTTCAGAAACGAGGGTAAGTTGGAAGTTCTGGTGAAAGGTGGCTTGAACTGTTCCAGGTAATTTATAAAAACGTGTATAGCTCCCGTGGCATCGAACGGAAACTCACTGTTGTCAGTCAGATTTTCTTGTCTGTGATGCCAATACCCAGGTCACACCAGACAAAGTAACCCATCCTCAATACACTAGGGCTTCACTGGTGTTTTGGTTTCACTGGTGTTTTGGTCATGGTGTACTAGTGCATTATGGTTGGGTTATTGAGTGTAAAAAATGTGGAATAGTTATTCTGAGTACCATTTCTGCCAAATGAAGCATGCTGCTATAAGTGGCAAAAACTGGGTAATATTACCATAAACAGGATGATTCTGGCCTATATAGATATTTTAGGGGATACAATGGTATAAGTCTGTATCTGTTACAAAAACTCTGGACTAGAAATTGCTTTAGACCCATTTTGGGGCCCAAAGTAGGTAAAGCGCTCAGAGCACACGCCAGAAGCTGGAGACCGAAGGGCCTTCCGAAATTGGGCCTTGGGCCTCGGGCCTCAGCAGCATAATTCCAGTGAACTGCAGATGGCAATCGGATGGCCAGAGGCAGCTCATTGGTTGGCTCCCCACCAACTTGGGCCAGAACTGCGACGCCAGCAGCGGTCCTTAAGTAGATCCTGGGGGGTGGTGGGGGGGGGGGGTGGGGACAAACACAGGTTGGCAGCGGCCCTCAGGAGTGTTATAGAGCTAGGAAGCGCACTCCTATTCCTCCTGGGTCCATGTGAAGGTAAGTTAAAAAGAACAAACTTACCTTTTTGTCGGGGAATCCAGCGGTCCCTTTAAGGACCACTGGTTAAGCCGCAGCAAAATACAGCCCAGCGAATTATGCGTGGTGCCCGCTCTGCTCAGTGCTGACAAGTTTCCGAGAGCAGACCTTCTACAGGTGTTAGGGCCCTTATTAACATATGGAAGGGTGCAACTAGGTCTAATTTCTCCCCAATGAATCACAATCATTTCAGCAATACCTGGACATATTTTTTGTTCACTTCTTCCTGATTCTCACAATTGCTTCCCACTTGTCATGAGGAGCACGGCCTATGGCGCAGGCTTCACCATTACTGTTGTCAGAACCAGGTTCATGACACACAAATTAACCAACCGCAGTACAGTGAAATTCAAGCTCAATGTGAATATCTCAGATATGCAGATGATACTAAACGAAGGGGGCAGTAAAGTCTGATTGAGCTGCTCAGGATTACAAAAGGACCTGGACAATAGTTGCAAGTGGCAGAAATATGGCAGATAAAATTCATTTCAGATATTTCACCGTAAATCAGAGTCCCCGAGACTTTATTGTACATAAAAACACAACATATCTTCCAACTTACCATGAGCAACACCGTAGAATGTCCACTTGTATTATTAAAAAGCAATGGCTGGTCAGGTGTGATCGGCTGCAATACAATCGCAGAGTTGCGACAATGCTATAAACAGGCCTTGTAGTTTATAATCACCTCATAAATCTTTGGTTATACTTCAACCTTGTAACCGTCATGCAGTATCTTCTAAACGCTGGACTTTCACCTTTGAGATAGAATCAGATTGTGCCTATTACTTAACTTTGGAAAGTTAGAACATGACTCTGGTATATTTTAACAAAACATTATGATTGCTTTCTAACGCTCCCTGCACCTTACTGGGAACAGGAGGAGTCGTCTTAATGTGCAATCTAGTGCAGATAGTGAACCTCTACACAAGAACAGTAGCTGTGCTTCAAAGGTAATTGTGTAACTTGCTTTGAGATGTTTTTCAGAAACTCAATAAGATGCAAGTCTTTCTTTTTCACTGCCATGTGAGCAACAGCACAAACAAAGCACTATCCCTTTAAGTTCCATCGAGAGTGCAGCTATGACAGTGACCTCACCTTGGTCTGTGGCTAGTTCTATTCTGTTATCGCTTTAAGCATTAATACAGTACAGCTAGACTTGCTGCTTTGACTGTTTTTCAGCTTTATCCTCAACTATGCCACAAAACCTTGAATAAAAGGATTATTTTGTAATTAGTGGCTCAGAAGGATAAAGTGAATGGCGCCATTGTTTAATGATTGGATAGGAGAGCATTTCTGGGCTTGTCTTTTAATGTATTATCAAACAATTAATATGGCCTAGATTTGCATATTATATAAGCAAACTAACAAGTGGTTTATTAGTTGCTTGATTAACAGTGCAAATTCTGGACATTTTCCATTGCTTCAGCTAGCAGTTTTGGGTATTGTTTTAACATTTATGCTGACTGCAAATGAATTAAACTAAGCTCAGTTGATAATTGGTTCCTTTTGTTCCAAGGAAAGTTCCATTCTACTGCAATCTGCTGATGGATGAAATTCACAGATGCATTTTCTGTTATACTCAGGCTTTATCTGAGTTGCATAATATCATATTTAAATGGCAGTGTGTCTGATAAGCTTTGCCAAAGTAAAACTATAATAAGGGAATCAAACTGAAAATAATATATTTTTTCTTCTTATGAAACAGAAAACGTGGGGCAGGTTGGTATGTGTCCTGCATCAAATTCTAATCAGCTTCCTTTTTCAGATAAGTGTCAGCTTGGTTCAATTGGTAGCACTCTCAGCTCTAAATCAGAAGGTTGTGAATTTTAAGGCCCACTATGGACTTAAAAACATAATTTAGGCTGATATTTCAGCACAGTATTGTGAGAGGTGCAGCTTTTTGGATGAGACATTAAGTTGCCTTTTCGGATGGATGGAAAAGATCCCATGGTGCTATTTGAAGATGAGCAAGGAGTTCTCCTCGTGTTCTGATCAACATTCCTCCCTTAACACTAGGCAGAAAATGAATAAAAACTAGGACAACAAAAGCAAAAACTTGCACCTTATAAGTCTTCCCAGAGGATCTCAGATCAAGTGTGTTAGCTCCTGATCACTGATATTGCAGACAAACCTCACAAATGCAGTGCCCCAGGGCAACGGAGCAGTGTAGTAAGGAGCTTTGCTAAAATATTGAGAGCTGGGATCCGAGAACTTCCTGGATAGAACAGGCGTCTTGAAAAGTCCTCATTAAAACCTATTAAGAAGGAAAACCGTTTACCCCGTGATTAAACTTTAAGGCTATTGTGTGGAGAGCTAATGATGTAAGGAGTGTACTGATGGATTGACATCTATTTTTGTGGAAATTATGTGTATTACTGTAATATGGAGAATGAGCATTAAAACTATGGCTACTACTTTTAGTCAGTATGTGTTAGTCTCTTCCAGTGCTTAGGGCGACTCCAGGGCCAGCTAATACACGTAACAGTTGCAGTTTTACTTTAAAGTACTATGCACTAAGCAATGGAGTGGAAGAATTGGCAGCAAAATTTTTGGTTTATCCTGAAGAAATTTGGGGCAGATAATATAATGGCACCAGTGTGCTGAAATGCCTGCTCCCCGTATTATCAGCACATGGAGGCCTGAGAGTAACTACACGCCCAAGGCGCAAACACAGCCCCAGTATGGGCAGTGAGCCCAAAGAGGGCTGGGAGCCTGCGCGCAAGCTGTGTGCTGGTTTTGTTAGGTTCTCAACTTTAATGCAAATTAGGTGGCCACCAGATGCAGTTGGAGCACCTGCTCGGGCGGCCATTAAAAGATTTGTTTTTTAAATTAGAGCACCCCATGCACTGGCGCTCTTGGCACACCTGCCTCCTTGCCCTCCAGCACCGTACCCAGTGCCCTTGGTCAATGTTGGACAATAGCCTGGTGCACACCAGGCAACTAGCAGCCTTTTCTGGCTATTGGCAGCTGACGTTGTGGCCCTGACACATCATCAGAGACACACTCAGAGTGCCCCAGCACACAGCATAACGTAAATAGGATAGCCTAATATTATCTAATGAGGTCAACTTATTTATATGCAGTTGTACGCAACCCCCCCACCACCACTGTGACAGCAGCTCGAGTGTAAAATGTGGGGGAATTATGTTACAATGTACTTGCTGAAAAATCACCTGAAATCTAAGGTCAGCTACCAAAAATTCGATAGAAATTTAGCAACCTAAAAAAGCAGAACTTTTTAGAAGATGGAAAAGAATAAACAAATGGCCAAAGGAAGATATTTTCATGCTATTAATGTATCAGAAAGACAGGTTTTACTGTCAGCTCCAAAGTGCTGGATTTTCAGCCAGACCCCATGGATTGGCAAAAAAAACCATTAACTTTCTTTCCAACTTCACCCTGAACCTACAATATTTAATTCTGAGAAGAATAGAGTCAAACGGTACACGTCTGCAGACAAAGTGGAGTTGTTGAACACAATATTTGCTGAAATCCAAAATATCACATGTCCAATTAGAGCGTAGAAACCCAATCAGCAAGTCAAGATCAGGCACAAGAAAATCAAAAAAGCACTTTGAAGTGCCTGGTCCAGAATGGCATACCTTGTACCTGAGGAATTTGTCGCTCCCCGATCAGTCTGTATGACACAGTGAGCAAAGAGTTAAGCCCAGGATTTAACCTGCACTCCTGTGTCAATCCACTGAAAATGAATCCAGTATATATGGGCCTACTCCAACCAGTTAGGTGAGTTCAGTTCAAGGAATGTTGTACGGGTAAGCAATAGCTCTTTGGTCATTTGCAATCTGCTCAAACTGTCACAGTTAACCAATTTGAGAAGAAACTGCTGCCAAAGCTTTATACTGGTTGTTAGTTTATGTTCAAAGTAAACAGATGAAGCTGTCTAAACTTACATTTATTGACCAATTTGTGTGTTAATCAAGATGAAGGATGACCTTTGTACTAGGCTGAGTGGTGATGAAACCCAATGCTACCAGGATAACTGCAAGCACCCATGGAAAAAGGCCACCACCAATAAATAATGAGCAGTCAGTTCAATGCCAGTAAAATGTTTAAATGATAATTTTGAAATTTAAATGGATGAAGCGGTTGGTGTCCTAAAGTGCCCTCCAGTTATATAAAACTTCAAGTGAACCGCTGCCCACTATGTGGTTCTGTTTCATGGTCACATGGGCACTCACCCAAGTTCTAAACATGGGCAAGAAGTCAGAGAGACCCTCTCTGGTAATCTTGTATATCCTGATTGAAAGGTCTCAGAGGGCTGGGTAGTAAGGCTAGGGGGGCTTAAGAAGATAAGTGCGTCCCACCCCCCACAGAAAGCCATTGTGTCCTTGGGGCTGGAGGTTTTTCTAGCTGCTTTTTTTGGACAGCAGCAGGTACTTGTCAGGGGGTGGGCCTGCAGAGAGGGCATGTCGGAGCCATGCTAATGACCTGAACCCTAAACCCGCAAGCCGAGGCTAGCACCCTGGTGTGTGTGGGATGGGGGCGATAGCTTGACCATACTCTTTTTCCCAGGTATAGGTGTCTACACTGCTGTCATAGCATAGCTGAACCCTTGAACAACATTCACATTTTATGACTCTGCTGCAACCACAGCTGTTACTGGATCTGTGTAGTTTGTGCTGCTCTAACAACCTTATACTGCCACATGGACCCTTACTGCAAAGAAGATGTGAATTTGTTGGGAAACACACCAGTCCAACCTGCCTCTGGCTGCATCTCTGCCCCTACTGCAAGGCCAGAGGTAATAGCTGAATCCTTCCACTGTTAGAAGTCATTACGCATAGGTTGATGAGATCTTCATGCACCCGGTTCTCTAGAGACACATGGGATTTGCTTGGGGATGTGGTAATGTAAAAGTTAAATGGGTAAAGCGGGTTCAAGCCTTGAGCTATTTAACAGTGATGTTTTGCTGCTTTTTTAAAAAAATATTTGTTCTATAGTTTCCCAGAGGTGCATCTGCAGAGGCAATCACAGAGTTTAGGAGAATCCAGAATAATCCAGAGTATATCCAGATCTCATCAATATTCAGTCTTTGCTCTAAGTGCTGACTAAGCACCATGTTAAACATACATTAAAATAAGCAGGATGTTAAATGTACATTAGAATGTTAGTGTTTTATAGGAAATAGGCAACCAATGACCTTGGAATTTTCCGGCACACCTGGGATGCATATCAGGAAATTCCCTGCCCCCAGATCATCATTTTCCAAAAATTAATGTTTCAAAAATCACGGGCAGGTGGTGCAGAATTTCCCAACGTGCTCTCCTGGCACATACCAAGAGTGCTGAGGTGGAAAATGCTGGGCAATCCGTCACAGTCAGCTGAACAGATGCACGCGCATTCGAGTAGTCCAAAAACTATTGCTAGCAATGTTGCTTGTACTGCATTGTAGATCCCTCAAGAACAAAGGTCGAAGAATTAAATCAACCAATCTAAGTGATTTAGTGCAGTGTAACCTGGTAACAGAATGGTTAAGATACCCATTCAGTTAATCTGCCAGACACTAGGGTTTACCAAGGAGGTGCAGTGTCTTGTCTCAGTGCGACAGGAATAAATAATACTTTAGTGTACATACAATTAAACTGGCTCCCTCTCTCTGTCCCAGCTTGTTCTCTTTATAATGAGTAGTTTTATTTGGGTAGGTTTGTAGTACATAGTCAGCACTTAAACAGAAGACCAATGACTCCAATTCTCAACTTTGAAAATGCTCTTCAATTAAATCTTCATCTAAATGGTTTAATTCAGTGCTTCATTGTTCAGCAACAAGTGCAATCTAGCTAGGATGAGTCTGTTTTTCTTTAAACAATCCTAAATTCTCCTGTCATACAATTGAAGAGAAAATTGCATTTTGTACTAAATAAACACAAAAAAACTGTTGTAAGGCGACAGGAATTTTCCAGATTCCACCCCCCCCCCCCAAATTGGCCTGGGTTTTTATCTTTTTTTTGCCTTTCCTAGGAGATTACATGGCTTTCAGGTGGGGTCAGGAGTCTATGTATTGTGAAGCACATCACAGTTGGATGGGACAGGATGGATGGACAGAGAGTCTTTTCCTGTCAGTTATTTTATGTATGTTCATATAGCAGATCCGTGTCAGTGAAAGACCAACAATCAAAGTTGGGCACTAGTTTAACTAATACAAACCCACAAAGTTCCTATGGCCAAATGGCATGCATAAGAGTGACTGGGCTAGTACATAGGAAGGAACACAGGAACAGGTGTAGGCCATCCAGCCCCTCGCGCCTGTTCCGCCATACAATAAGATCATGGTTGATCTGTATCTTAACTCCATCTACCCGCCTTGGTTCCATATACCTAAATAGCCTTACCTTACAAAAATTTATCAATCTCAATTTTTAAATTTTCAATTGATCCCCAGCCTCAACTGCTTTTTGGAGAGAGTGTTCCAGATTTCCACTACCCTTTGTGTGAAGAAGTGCTTCCTGACATCACCTCTGAACAGCCTAGCTCCAATTTTAAGGTTATGCCCCCTTTTTCTGGACTCCCCCACCAGAGGAAATAGTTTATCTCTATCTACCCTATAGTATCCTTTAATCATCCTAAATACCTCAATTAGATCACCCCTTAATCTTATATACTTGAGGGAATACAAGCCTAATCTATGCAATCTGTTATAATAATTTAACCCTTTTAGCCCCGTTATCATTCTGGTGAATCTGCGCTGCACTCCCTCCAAGGCCAATATATCCTTCCTGAGGTGCGGTGCCCAAAACTGAATGCAGTGCACCAGATGCTGTCCAACCAGAGCTCTATACAACTGAAGCATAACTTCCATCCCTTTGTATTCCAGCCCCCCTGGTGATAAGGGCTGACATTCCAATAGCCTTTTTAATTATTCTTTGTACCTGTCCTCTAGTTTTAGTGATTTCTGTACATCAAACCCTAATCCAGAGAACGCAAGTTCAAATCCCACCATTGCAGTTTGAGAATTTGAATTCAGTTTTTAAAAAATCTGGATATAAAATTCTGGCATCAGTAATGGAGATCATGAAGCTGTCAGATTGTTGTTAAAAACCTAACTGGTTCACTAATGTCCTTTTAGGGAAGGAAACCTGCCCATCACTATATGTGATTCCAACCGCACCTGGAATACTGCATACAGTTTTGGTCTCCATACTTAAGAAAAGACATACTTGCTTTCGAGGCAGTACAAAGAAGGTACACTAGGTTAATCCCGGGGATGAGGGGGTGGACAAATGAGGAGAGGTTGAGTAGATTGGGACTCTACTCATTGGAGTTCAGAAGAATGAGAGGCGATCTTATTGAAACATATAAGATTGTGAAGGGGCTTGATCGGGTGGATGCGGTAAGGATGTTCCCAAGGATGGGTGAAACTAGAACTAGGGGGCATAATCTTAGAATAAGGGGCTGCTCTTTCAAAACTGAGATGAGGAGAAACTTCTTCACTCAGAGGGTATTGGGTCTGTGGAATTTGCTGCCCCAGGAAGCTGTGGAAGCTACATCATTAAATAAATTTAAAACCGAAATAGACAGTTTCCTAGAAGTAAAGGGAATTAGGTGTTACGGGGAGCGGGCAGGAAATTGGACATGAATTTAGATTTGAGGTTAGGATCAGATCAGCCATGATCTTATTGAATGGCGGAGCAGGCTCGAGGGGCCGATTGGCCTACTCCTGCTCCAATTTCTTATGTTCTTATGTTCTTAACACCATCATGACTAACTCTTAACTGCCCTCTGAAGCGACCTAACAAGCCACTCAGTTGTATCAAACCACTAGAAGAAGGCCCATTACCACCTTCTCACGGCAACTAGGAATGGGCAATAAATGCCGGCCTTGCCAGCGATGCCCACATCCCAAGAATGAAATTTTTAAAAGTAAGATAGTGGAACCATGTTACAAGAAGCATTACTCGTAGCCAGTTGACTCACCTTTTGACAAAAAATTGACACACGTGCAGGAGAGAAATTTGTCATGTCCCTCTTGTTTTCCAACCTTATGAACCCATCATGACATAATAGAGGCTAACATACCACACGGGCACCACACATCTACCCAACAAATAACTGAATCAATGGCATACCATAGAAAACACAACTGATACTTAGCCATGCCTATGTGGTTGCAAGAGCACAGCAGTGTGATTGATGCATCATGCTGGAGTGTCATTAGGGTATTCTCTTGACAGGACATTACCAGTAATGATAACGACAGATTATGTTCAATGTAATTTTAAATCCACAACATGGCTAAATGTGTGAGACTGGAACATCAATTATGCACCAGCCATCGATAGTGCCATGCAAAGTCCATCCCGCCCTGAAGTAAATGTGCTTTCTGTCAGCAGAATTCAGAAAAGATCCTCAAGACAGTCACACATCCTACTTGTAAGGTCCCCGGGAAGCAGCAAGGATGTACAGTCTCCAAAACGTCAATAACTTTTTTGTGCAAATTAGGCAGCATAATGATAGTGTTCATCCAGAGCCAACTGCAGCAAGGTCAGATGTCCCCTATATTTGAGACTTTAACCCCTGTGTTTGCACAGCAAGATCAGAGAGATTATACATGGGCTGAAGAGCAGGACAGATTGATATAGCACTTAGAATTATATTTATTTTATCGTTTAAAAGTTTTGTATAAAATTCAGGTTTAACTTATGTTAAAAGTATGAGCGATGTTATTAGTGCGTTGCTACTGCTTCTGAGTTTCCATTTGATGCTAAATATTTAATATATACTGTTTTCCATTTTCCCATGGATGTTTCGGAGCAAAATTAATGAATGCACTTTAGTTGCCTTCATTTCCAATCCTGGGGATAATGAGCAGCTTTACCATTGGCATAATAAGGAAGCCAGGCACAGTCTGCAGGACCCATATAGGCTGTGTGTCAGGATGATGGGGCGAGCACAAGGACAAGCTCTGGTCTTCTGCATTTCACAGTTTTTTTTTTAAAAAAGCAAGCATTTTATAAAAACTAAAAGCACAATTTCTTTCTTTTGCACATTGTTAATGATAGAATGACAAACATTGGAATGTCTGCAGGGATGCTACTTTTGAAAGAAATAGCTTGGTCCAGGCTCAGCCACATGGCTATAAACTCTCTAAAATTATGGTAATAACCGTACGTGCGCAAATGAAGTAGAATATTGGTATTTCGAGAGGGCTATTCTGCTATTGCACAGAACAGTGTAAAAGCCGTCAATAAATTAACGTAAATGCAGATTGCACCACTCTGCATTTTATTTTGCTTTTCCTCAATAGCTTTTCCTCCAAATAAGCTTAGTGTTGAGTACAAAAAAACTGCATATACGAGCATAAAACAGTCAGCAAAATTGTAATTTTTCGATGTCACTACTTGATTTGCAGGCATAACAGAGCATGAAAACCTACAACTAAGAGCAAGTGAATATGTGTGTGCTTTTATTGCACTTTATTAAAAATGCTGAAATTGTCTGTTTTGAGTGGACTTTAATGTTCTCATTCATTCTACTATTCACTGAGAATCAATGTAATTATTAACGGGTCCCTGACAGAGAGGATTGCATATGGTGCTGTTCCTCAGCACGACAGTCAAAGCCAAGAGCATTCATCAAATCTAAGCACAGTTGACAGGAAATGACTCGTGAATTGCCTCACTTTGTACTCATAAGTTTTGGAACCCTCTAACATTAAACATTCAGCTTGCAGTGTAAAGTATAAGGTAGCGTAGTGCAAATTAATGTGTTGTAGAGAGCCAGCCCTATATATGCATTAATGTGCAACTTTACTTTTGGTAATTCAATATTTTTCTTAACAGTTTATTCGTTTTATTTTCCTTCTGGATTCTTCTCTCTTTGATATCTATATACAGGGGTTAAGTTAGGACCATGCAACTATTTAAAGTGATTAAATCCAAATAATTGCTGAGTGCACTAAGCAGCAGTGTTGATGGGTAGCTACACTTAGTGTGGGAGTGTTACTGCAACTCCCTCTTCTTTTATCCCCACCCCTTTCCTTTCATGTCCTGCAACTTTAAAAAAATATGTTTCTTGCGTTTTTTTTGTTCATCAAGCTTTTGTTTTTCCCACAATGTTGACATGTCATACTCACATGGCCTAAGTGGATTTTGAATCATTACTGTTACATTTCACATGCCGTGGCCAAGCCTTTTGCCTTTCTTGGCTGCTTCGGTATGTAGCACAGAGCCTCACAGGCACAATGAAAGCTTAAATCAATGTTTCCTTTCATTTTCATATATCTCAAGCTAATGATGCTAACAGATCTAGGGTGTTCTGATTTAGGATTTATCCATCAATGACATAACGGTGTTAACCCTTTGCAAACCTCTAGGCTCACAAAATCCAATCAGTGCAAACCAGTGATTAAGAAATAGGAACATAGGAGCAGGAGTAGGCCATTCAGCCCCTCAAGCCTGTCCCGCCATTCAATTAGATCATGGCTGATCTGTATCTTAACTCCATTTACCCACCTTGGTTCCATATCCCTTAATACCCATACCTAACAAAAAGAAAGGGTAAATTTAGCACAGCTCCACACAGCTGACAGTCTTTACACACAGACAGTGCGTGTCAGAAAGTCACGGCTGTGCTGCCACCTACTTTCCATCCCAATTTACCCTTATAGGCACAAATAGAACTGAGGTAACTGGACCTCTGGTGCGGGATTGCCAGAGCTTCATGTGGTCCACAGGCTGTGGTTCAGACATTCCTCTTTGAGAGCATCCTCCTATTGTCCCCCATTTTGTTTGGTTTCCTTTCCAATTTATGTCCCTTGGAAGTATTGTCCGACCAGCTTTTTGTTCCAGTCACAGGCACTGCACGTAGAGCTGTACCATTATATTTCCACTTGAAAATAATAATGCCCATGGGAGTAACGGCCTAGATCTTTCATTTAAATGTCAGGTCAGTGTGCCCTCCGCACCGATCAGGTCAGGCTCCAAACAAATGATACATTTCCATTAATGTTACAGACATTAAATAAAATAATTCACAAAAAGCAGATTTATGTATTTAAATGTAAATTCTTATTTAGCTTACCAATGGCAAGAACAGGAATAAGCATATTCTCTGAAAAACCTTGATCCCAAATATTTACAAGTCTAATTAAGCTTCCTATACATTGGTGACAGAAATGTCAAGACATAAATACCACTACAAAGATTTTTTAAAAATCAGATTTTGAGCTTCAACCAGAAGAAAATTAAATTGATTTTGTGAGTCTCAATGTACGATTTAGTCAGTCCGATGGTAATCTTATTTAATTGCTTGCGGGAGTTCCATGGTACAGAACAGCTTTGTTTTTGTTCACTCTGCTACTGTCCTGCTTCAAATAATGGAAGGTTCTTGTCCAGACCTACATGCTAATCACACTACCATGAATGTTTAGTGAGTGCATTCAGCGTGACTCAAATCCTTTAATAATTGCAATGCATTTTCCAACGCAGAGCTTTGTACCCCATAGCACACTTAGAAAGAGGCTAAACCAACCCATTGCCAGATACCTGCTGGTATTATTAAACAGCAAGGACTCTTGAAACACAAAATACCACCCCAGACTGTACTTTCTGTCTGCTCCCATTAACATGCTGCTTTATTAATCAACACAGAGAAGATGTCTCTAATTAGCCAAACATATAAAATGTTCCCTTTGTATTTAGTGAGTTATTTTGTAGCATTCAGCATACCGGCTTGCAATTGAGGATTAATTCAAAATGGGGGCGGGAATAGAAAGAAGAAATTCGCAATTCATTTCACCTTGGAAAATGTTATAGGCAGTTGCGATTAAGACATGTCAGTTATATGTGTAAGAGAAATAGAATTGTAGCCTTCTCCACTCATTAACAGTAACTGCTTGGCTGTCTTGTTTTGAAACAAAAATTGTTCTTGAGGTGTGAGCAATGCTGGCTAAGCCAGGTCCCTAGTTCTCTGTTAGGCCACTTTATTTCAACTGCGTAGCTTGGTAGGCCACTTCAGCAATTTAGGCCTGGATTTTAACTGCCAACGGGTTTCGGACGGTTTTAACTCTCGTTCCTTCTGGCCCCATAAGGAAAGTGAAAATACTTATCTGTTTGGGCCTCTTCTGGTCCCGGCCCCTCTTCCAACTGTCTTCACCTGGTGGGAAAGCTACAGCAGCTTCCCCACTCAGGCCACTAGTTAAAATTGCAGTCGGGACCCGATGATATCACTGGTGCCTGACATGCCTATGTAAAGAAGGACCCGGCCAGCTTTGGGCAGGTGTCTTTGCCTTCTGTTCGGGTCAGCGGGTTAAAATTCGGAACAGTGAGTTCCTGGTGGCTTTCTGGGATGGCTTAGTAACCTAGGCGATTTTAACTACTCACCCGCCCGGTTTCTGCTGGGTGGCTAGGGTTAAATTCTTCTGCTGTAGAATCAACTACGTAGTTGACTATACCAGGTAAAGGTGGCAGACTCTCATCCCTGAAGGACTCTTGGGAACCAGTTGGGTTTTTATGACAATCTGGCAGCTTTATGGTTATTTTTCATGGTGCAAGCTTGCAAGTTACTAGATTACTTGTAACCTTTAGGTTGATAGTCCAATACCATAACCACTACACTACCATAGCACCTCAGAGCAACAGTACATCAGTGAGCTCAGACTTAGTGAGAGATGGCCGAGATGGGCTATCTGCTAAGTGAAGTAGGGTTTGCTATCTGTGTCTACTCTTTCCAAAGCCTTACTCAGCATGGTGAGAAACACTGTAGCAAACAACTGTGGTAACAACAGCCAAGAACCATTGGTGAAGAAACTAGAGTGTTATAATAGCCCTGAAATTTCAATGATGGCAATTGCTGGGCTGTGCCCACCCCTGGCATGGATACACATGTAAGGGCTGCAGGAAGAGCTGGACTCTCCAGAATTTGTGAAACTAGCCCTGCCCGCCCCACTAATTCTAGTAGACTTCTGCTACCTAGAAAATGGGTGCTGGAAGTTAGGCTGGAAGTGCAACTGGCTGGCAATTGGGGGAGGGGGGAAGGAAGTATTTGGCACAACAGCAGCTCTTAAAGGTGCTGCTGCTCATCCTTTAAGAGGAATGCTTTCTGCATTTAGCAAAGAAATTTTGGTCAAAAATTTCAATGAAGCCAAGGGGGTAATTCTGCCCCTTTGCAGGACGAGGCATTGGAGATTATAATGCAGGAGGAGCAACAAAGGAAGGTGATGCTCTTTGAAGTAGAAGGCCAATATCCATTGAAAGCAGAGGTGTAAGATGTGTGGATGGAGGTAGCAGGGAGATTACATCCATGAGGTGCTTTGGGCCATCAGCAGCAGCAGAATTGTACTCCAGCACAATCTGTAACCTCATGGCCCGGCATATTGCTCACTCTACCATTACCAACAAGCCGGGGAATCAACCCTGGTTCAATGAGGAGTGTAGAAGAACATGCCAGGAGCAGCACCAGGCGTACCTAAAAATGAGGTGCCAACCTGGTGAATCTACCACTCAGGACTACATACATGCTAAATAGCAGAAGCAACATGCTACAGACAGAGCTAAGCGATTCCACAGCCAATGGATCAGATCAAAGCTCTGCAGTCCTGCCACATCCAGTCTTAAATGGTGGTGGACAATTAAACAACTAACGGGAGGAAAAGGCTCTGTAAACATCCCCATCGTCAATGATGGCAGAGTCCAGCACGTGAGTGCAAAAGACAAGGCTGAAGCGTTTGCAACCATCTTCAGCCAGAAGTGTCGAGTGGATGATCGATCTCGGCCTCCTCCCGATATCCCCACCATCACAGAAGCCAGTCTTCAGTCAATTCGATTCACTCCACGTGATATCAAGAAGCGGCTGAGTGCACTGGATGCAGCAAAGGCTATGGGCCCCGACAGCATCCTGGCTGTAGTGCTGAAGACTTGTGCTCCAGAACTAGCTGCGCCTCTAGCCAAGCTGTTCCAGTACAGCTACAAAACTGGCATCTATCCAACAATGTGGAAAATTGCCTAGGTATGTCCTATCCACAAAAAGCAGGACAAATCCAAACCAGCCAATTTCCACCCCATCAGTCTACTCTCAATCATCAGCAAAGTGATGGAAGGTGTCGTCGACAGTGCTATCAAGCAGCACTTACTCACCATTAACTTGCTCACCAATGCTCAGTTTGGGTTCCGCCAGGACCACTCGGCTCCAGACCTCATTACAACCTTGGTCCAAACATGGACAAAAGAGCTGAATTCCAGAGGTGAGGTGAGAGTGACTGCCCTTGACATCAAGGCAGCATTTGACCGAGTGTGGCACCAAGGAGCCCGAGTAAAATTGAAGTCAGTGGGAATCAGGGAAAAACTCTCCAGTGGCTGGAGTCATACCTAGCACAAAGGAAGATGGTAGTGGTTGTTGGAGGCCAATCATCTCAGCCCCAGGATATTGCTGCAGGAGTTCCTCAGGGCAGTGTCCTAGGCCCAACCATCTTCAGCTGCTTCATTAATGACCTTCCCTCCATCATAAGGTCAGAAATGGGGATGCTCGCTGATGATTGCACAGTGCTCAGTTCCATTCGCAACCCCTCAGATAACGAAGCTGTCCGTGCCCGCATGCAGCAAGACTTTGACAACATCCAGGCTTGTGCTGATAAGTGGCAAGTAACGTTCACGCCAGATAAGTGTCAGGCAATGACCATCTCCAACAAGAGAGAGTCTAACCACCTCCCCTTGACATTCAACGGCATTACCATTGACGAATCCCCCACCATCAACATCCTGGGGGTCACCATTGACCAGAAACTTAACTGGACCAGCCATATAAATACTGTGGCTACAAGAGCAGGTCAGAGGCTGGGTATTCTGCAGCGAGTGACTCACCTCCTGACTCCCCAACGCCTTTCCACCATCTACAAGGCACAAGTCAGGAGTGTGATGGAATACTCTCCACTTGCCTGGATGAGTGCAGCTCCAACAACACTCAAGAAGCTCGACACCATCCAGGACAAAGCAGCCTGCTTGATTGGTACCCCATCCACCACCCTAAACATTCACTTCACCACCAGCGCACTGTGGCTGCAGTGTGTACCATCCACAGGATGCACTGCAGCAACTCGCCAAGGCTTCTTCGACAGCACCTCCCAAACCCCCGACCTCTACCATCTAGAAGGACAAGGGCAGCAGGCACATGAGAACAACACCACCTGCACGCTTCCCTCCAAGTCACATACCATCCTGACTTGGAAATATATCGCCGTTCCTTCATCGTCGCTGGGTCAAAATCCTGGAACTCCCTTCCTAACAGCACTGTGGGAGAACCTTTACCACACGGACTGCAGCGGTTCAAGAAGACGGCTCATCACCATCTTCTCAAGGGCAATTAGGGATGGGCAATAAATGCTGGCCTTGCCAGCGACGCCCACATCCCATGAACGAATAAAAAAAAACATGGAGTCTCCCAAGCTATAGGACCTAGATTTCAATAAGGAAAAGCTTTCGCGAAATTTGGAGAAGTATCGAAGAAAGTGTACTTTTCAGCAACAATCAGCGATACTATGGAAGAGTGTGGGGAACAAACAATGCTAAGATGCAAAAATGCCATCATCCGCAGCAAGAGAAACATGTTGAGAGCAAAATGCAAGTAAATTTTAATGTTTTTTTATTAAACTTTGGGAACAAGGACCCAACTTTAAGAATCCAACCCAGCAGGCCAGGCCAGGATTGTTCTTTTTGTGGGGGGCAGGGAAGGTGAGCACTGGGAGCAGAGAATCCCCAAACAATGTGAATTTCAAGCCCAAAAATGCCAACTGGCACTGACCCATGGTGAGGCCACCTCCTGCCAGCTGAGCTTCTCAATTTTGGGACAATCTTCTTAAAGCCTGGCATCAGCAGAAGGAAAAAAACAATAGCTGCTTGATATTGTTGGGTTCTGCTTTGAGGGAGTCTATTCATTGTGTGCATGTGTTTGCTTCCCAATGATCAGTTATTGCAAGTGAAAAAAAAAATCATTCAACACAAATGTACGATAAATGCCGCATTTATTTATTGTTTAACTACCCCAGATCTATCCATGAGGTGATTCCATCACTCTGTCATAATCCTCCTTTGTTTGACAGAGACAATGGATTGGGTAGTGGATGACAACTATTACGAGTGAAGAGATGGCTGATGACTATCTTTCTGAATGCACAGAGCCGGAAGAAGTATTAATCAGGAAATAGTCGGGGCATGTAATAAGGGAACAGCTATAATTATGGGGGATTTTAACTATCATATTAACTGGACAAATCAAATTGGGCAGGGCAGCCTTGAGGAAGAGTTTATTGAGTGTATTAGGGATGGATTTCTTGAGCAGTATGTAACTGATCCTACAAGAGGGCAAGCAACTTTGGACCTGGTCCTGTGTAATGAGCCAGGATTAATTATTAATATCCTAGTTAAGGATCCCCTTGGAATGAGTGACCATAACATGGTTACATTCCATATCCAATTAGAGGGTGAGAAGGTTGGTTCTCAAACAAGTGTACTGAGCTTGAATAAAGGAGACTATGATGGTATGAGAGCGGAATTGATTAAAGTGGACTGGGAAAATAGCTTAAAGGGTAAGACGGTACATGAGCAGTGGTGTTCATTTAAGGAGTTATTTTACAACTTTCAAAAAATATATATTCCACTGAGGAAAAAAGGGTGTGAAAGAAATGACAGCCATCCGTGGCTAAGTAAAGAAATTAAGGATAGTATCTGACTGAAAACAAGGACATATAAGGTAGCCAAACTTAGTGGGAGGATAGAAGATTGGGAAGTCTTCAAAAGACAGCAAAAAGCAACTGAAGGATTGATTAAAAAAAGGGAAGATAGATTATGAAAATAAATTAACAAAAAATATAAAAACAGATAGCAAGAGTTTCTACAGTTATATAAAAAGAAAAAGGGTGGCTAAGGCAAACGTAGGTCCCTTAGAGGATGAGACCGGGAAATTAATGGTGGGAAACATGGAGGTGGCAAAAATGCTGAACAAATATTTTGTTTCAGTCTTTATGGTAGAGGACACTAAGAATATCCCAACACTGGACAAACAGGGGGCTCTAGTGGGGGAGGAGCTAAATACGATTAAAATCACTAAGGAATTGGTACTCAGTAAATTAATGGGACTCAAGACGGATAAATCCCCTGGACCTGATGGCTTACATCCCAGGGTCTTGAGGGAAGTGGCAGTAGGGATTGTGGATGCTTTGGTAATAATTTTCCAAAATTCTCTGGACTTGGCAAAGGTCCCGGCAGATTGGAAAACTGCTAATGTAACACCCTTATTTAAAAAGGGTAGTAGGCAGAAGGCTGGAAATTATAGACCAGTTAGCCTAACATCTGTGGTGGGTAAAATTTTGGAGTCTATTATTAAGGAGACAGTAGCGGAACATTTGGATAAACATAATTTAATAGGACAAAGTCAGCATGGCTTTATGAAGGGGAAGTCATGTCTGACAAATTTGCTTGAGTTCTTTGAGGACTAACGTACAGGGTGGATAAAGGGGAACCAGTGGACGTAGTGTATTTAGACTTCCAGAAGGCATTCGACAAGGTGCCACATAAAAGATTATTGCTCAAGATAAAGAATCACTGGATTGGGGGTAATATTCTGGCATGGGTGGAGGATTGGTTATTTAACAGGAAGCAGAGAGTTGGGATAAATGGTTCATTCTCGGACTGGCAACCAGTAGCCAGTGGTGTTCCGCAGGGGTCGGTGCTGGGTCCCCAACTCTTTACAATCTATATTAATGATTTGGAGGCGGGGACCGAGTGTAACATATCAAAGTTTGCAGAGATACAAAGATGGGAGGGAAAGTAGAGAGTGAGGAGGACATAAAAAACCTACAAGGGGATATAGACAGGCTGGGTGAGTGGGCGGAGATTTGGCAGATGCAATACAATATTGGAAAATGTGAGGTTATGCACTTTGGCAGGAAAAATCTGAGAGCAAGTTATTATCTTAATGGCCAGAAACTGGAAAGTACTGCAGTACAAAGGGATCTGGGGGTCCTTGTGCAAGAAAATCAAAAAGTTAGTATGCAGATGCAGCTGGTGATCAAGAAGGCCAACGGAATGTTGGCTTTTATTGCTAGGGGGATAGAATATAAAAACAGGGAGGTATTGCTGCAGTTATATAAGGTATTGGTGAGACCGCACCTGGAATACTGCATACAGTTTTGGTGTCCATACTTAAGAAAAGACATACTTGCTCTTGAGGCAGTACAAAGAAGGTTCACTCGTTAATCCCGGGGATGAGGGGGTGGACATATGAGGGGAGGTTGAGTAGATTGGGACTCTACTCATTGGAGTTCAGAAGAATGAGAGGCGATCTTATTGAAACATGTAAGATTGTGAAGGGGCTTGATCGGGTGGATGCGGTAAGGATGTTCCCAAAGATGGGTGAAACTAGAACTCGGGGGCATAATCTTAGAATAAGGGGCTGCTCTTTCAAAACTGAGATGAGGAGAAACTTCTTCACTCAGAGGGTAGTAGGTCTGTGGAATTTGCTGCCCGAGGAAGCTGTGGAAGCTACATCATTAAATAAATTTAAAACAGAAATAGACAGTTTCCTAGAATAAAGGGAATTAGGGGTTACGGGGAGCGGGCAGGAAATTGGACATGAATTTAAATTTGAGGTTAGGATCAGATCAGCCATGATCTTATTGAATGGCGGAGCAGGCTCGAGGGGCCGATTGGCCTACTCCTGCTCCTATTTCTTATGTTCTTATGTTCTTATAGAGGCGAAATGTAACCAGGAGCACAGCTATTAGGAGACTTGAGAGCAGAAATTAGGATGACTTAAAATGAATTTCAGATGCACTACTGGTTTTGCTGATATGCTACAGCACAATTCTCTAAATGCCTGCCATATCTTCCTGCTTTGAACTACAGGGCTTGAGACAAGGAGGCCTGGAGGGGAAAAAAAGCTTCGAGGGAATTGCATTTTAACAGAGTCCTTTGTGAAGGAGGCACAATAATTGCATTTAATTCCTGGTGAACGTGTTTCCCTCCTTCGGCACTTCAAGCTCCGGGAAATCCAGCTGCTCATAACATTTTAAGTAAAACAGTATGGCTGCATATCCCATTAACCACACAGTTGGTAATAACCAGATGTCACTGTGTACCAGGGGAAATCACCCTTCCAGATAGCAACATTGACCATCTTTATTTGTTTGTTTAATCCTGTTAAGAAGGAAGTGCAAACTGGAACTGAATGCTGGGAAGATAGGACTTTGGAAACTTGTGGTGGTAGACACTGGTTAAACAAATTGTGACATTCTTGCAAATAAACTATTTACCAATAATCACAATGACTGTGCATGAAAACACCCCGCCCCCCACCCACCCCTCTTCATAACTGTTTGAGTGGAATTGCTTTTAAATGTTATAGCCAGAGATGTATTGTGCTTTTTCATCTTATGTAATGGCGGTTATTGTTGTACATTCCTCTTTACAATTTCAGTCAGCATCAGTTTATATGCTCTTTATGCCTTGTTGTTGTGGTCAGAGCTATATGCACAAAGCATAAAGTGTAAATGAAGTCATAGCAGTGTGATAGACAGCAGCTTGTGTATTTCCGTTGCTCTAATTATTCCATTTATATTATAGTAATGGTCTATGATTACCGTTTTGCAATAATTCCTGCTGTTTGCAGGCACATTTGCTTTAGTAGTTTGCAGAAATTTGGCACAATCCTGAGGGATAAACATTTCAGGGTTTTTTAAGCCTCTGCAGACTGCTTGGTCCAGGGCCATTGCTGGATATGAGGGACACTGTTAACTGTGTTTGAGCAGCGGAGTCAGGAGATCAGAGCTTCACCAGGGGTTAGATTATATTCTCAAATTCATAGTGGAGCTTGAACCCACAACCCACTGACTCAGAGGCGAGAGTTCTGCCAACTGCACCAAGCTGACATATAGTACGATCATTTACACGGTCAAATAAACAGACACAATTTTACTTTTTGGACCAGAAAGAGGATCTGGTGATATGTATGTTTTAAAATGTTTTTTAGTCTTTTCTTGTATTCTCTCTCACTCTTGCTCCCTTTTCCCCCTCCTTTAGTCCCTTTTCCTCCTTTCTTAATCAAGGAGTTGTCTCAGGACTCCAAGAAATTAATATGCCTTGTGGCCAAATAAAAATCCAAATGCTATTGGACACAGCACCATATAAAATTGCCCCATGACCATAACAGCTTTTAATGCAAGGCAAAACCAAGCTACACCAAAGGAAGATATGCCCTGTCGAGCCATTAAAATACTTCCTATTATCCTTCTAAACATATGATAGAGCACAAACCATCCCAGCAATCATGTCCCAAGGTTTTCAACAGAAAGATTTTCATACTGCTGTTCACACATAGAAAGACATCACAGAGCATTTTATGTATTGGAGGGAAAAGGTGTGTTCCAGGAACAACAGGAGCAAATGGCAACACTTGAAGAGGATAGCTATTAAAAGTAGGGACAGAGGTGGCAAGTTAAGAGATATTTTGGGTTGGAGTTCCAGAAAGGAGGATGTAATAGCTTAAAGAATGATTGTTGATGGTGGAACAGAAGGAGTTTGGGATGAGGACTAAAATGGTGTCAGAAGAGTGGAGGGTGCTTGCTGGAAGAGATCACTGGGGTAGGCTGGGTAAGGCCATGGGAGTATTTGAAAGTGGGAAAGAAGATCTTAAAATCAATTGGGTCACGAGAAACCAGTGGAGCCTAGCAAGGTCCAGGGTAATGGGAGTGTAGACTTTGTGTGGATGAGGACATGGGCAGCGACATTCTAAATGAGTTGTAATTTGTGCAATGTGGAGGTGGTGAGGCTGGAAGACCATTTGAGATGAGAGAGAGATGGGGGCAAAAGCAGGTGATGTAAAGCTGAAAACAAAGTGGTCCTTAGTAACGGAAAGGAGTTGGAAAAGTAAACTCAGCTCGGGTCAAACAGCTTGCCAACATTCTGCATCTCTGGACTTAATCTGAAGTGGCAGTCAGGAAGAGTGATGGAGTCAAGGCCAGAGGCATGTAGGTACCGGCAGAAGTAGGAACTGGGACATGTTCCTTGTTAAATAATAATGTTCATTTTACTTACTTTTTTTATTCATTCATGGGATGTGGGCGTCGCTGGCAAGGCCAGCATTTATTGCCCATCCCTAGTTGCCCTTGAGAAGGTGGTGGTGAGCCGCCTTCTTGAACCGCTGCAGTCCGTGTGGTGAAGGTTCTCCCACAGTGCTGTTAGGTAGGGAGTTCCAGGATTTTGACCCAGCGACAATGAAAGAATGACGATATATTTCCAAGTCGGAATGGTGTGTGACTTGGAGGGGAACGTGCAGAAGGTGGCGTTCCCATGCGCCTGCTGCCCTTGTCTTTCTAGGTGGTAGAGGTTGTGGGTTTGGGAGATGCTGTCGAAGAAGCCTTGCGGAGTTGCTGCAGTGCATCTTGTAGATAGTACACACTGCAGCCACGGTGTGCCGGTGGTGGATGGAATGAATGTTTAAGGTGGTTGATGGAGTGCCAATCAAGCAGGCTGCTTTGTCCTGGATGGTGTTGAGCTTCTTGATTGTTGTTAGAGCTGCACCCATCCAGGAAAGTGGGGAGTATTCCATCACACTCCTGACTTGTGCTTGTAGATGGTGGAAAGGCTTTGGGGAGTCAGGAGCTGAGTCATTCACCGCAGAATACCCAGCCTCTGACCTGCTCTCCTAGCCATAGTATTTATGTGGCTGGTCCAGTTAAGTTTCTGGTCAATGGTGACACCCAAGATGTTGATGGTGGGGGATTCGGTGATGGTAATGCCTTTGAATGTCAAGGGGAGGTGGTTAGACTCTCTCTTGCTGGAGATGGCCATTGCCTGGCACTGGTGTGGTGCGAATGTTCCTTGCCACTTATCAGCCCAAGCCTGGATGTTATCCGGGTCTTGCTGCATGCTGGCATGGACTGCATCATTATTTGAGGGGTTGCGAATGGAACTGAACACTGTGCAATCATCAGTGAAGATCTCCACTTCTGACCTTACGATGGAGGGAAGGTCACTGATGAAGCAGCTGAAGATTGTTGGGCCTAGGACACTGCCCTGAGGAACTCCTGCAGCAATGTCCTGGGGCTGAGATGATTGGCCTCCAACAACCACTACCATCTTCCTTTGTGCTAGGTATGACTCCAGCCACTGGAGAGATTTCCCCCTGATTCCCATTGACTTCAATTTTACTAGGTCTCCTTCAATTTCTCTCTTAGTGAAGCACTCCTGGAGCTTATTGCCCTTGTCTTCCAGCACTTACCCTTCCTTCCACTGCACCTAGCAGCTCACATCCAATTAAATGTGACCTTGTGTCCTATCTGCATATATTATTCATTCATACTAAAGGCTAAGTCATGCACAAATTCCACAGGTGGCAATTATCACCTGAGCAGAAAGTTGTGCCATGAAGAGTTGTTGTTGATGCAAACAGCTTCCTGTCCGCTTATCAGTAGCTCGGAACTTATTGACCTGTTCTGCAAAAATGCCATTCCATATGCCTTAGATTGTTAGGTCATTTATATGTAGTTAGAGGGGGTAATTTTGACTTTGTACGAGGGGACAGCGAATCGGCAGCCCATTTTACATCTCTCCCGATTTTTATTTCTATTGACTTCACTGGTTAGGTTTTCATTGATTGAGGAACTATTTTATTTGTATGAAAGATAACTGAAAGACAATAAAGCAAGGAGTGAGTTCATAAGTCTCCAGTAAAATGAAAAGCTCATTCAACTGTCTATGTAATAGAACTTTAAAAAAACATGAATGCTGGAAAAATGAAATAAGAACAAAAGAATTCTGAAAATATACTGCAGGTCAATCAGCATCTTGAACGAGGAAAATGCCTAACATTTCGGTTTGGAGCCTTTGTCCTGATTACTTTCTCTTTCAGAATATGGCCTGCATTTTCAGCATTTTTCAGGTAATACCCTACTTCTTCTCTGAAGGGTAAAATTGAAAATCAGCCAAGCATTTAACAGTTAAATACCAGAGGAGATCTAAACCTATTCATGGCTAATTTCCATCTGATCTGAAAGCTGATATTTATTTGGACTACAATAAAATATTACTGGGCTGCACAGTGAAAATATCTCCCAGGGACACAGATTAAAACACCCTTTCACTTGCAGAGACTTGCGCTCCATTCTAATTCCATTCTATTAAAACTGTAGAGAAAGGAGCTTTCAGACTGAATGCTGTTGAAATCCGTAAAGCAATGTGAACTCTGTATTACAACTTTGACACAGAGTTCACATTGCATTTACACGTGAGTGAGTGAGTTCTTTTGGTCTGCTTTAAACTACTTAGGCCCCATTATTAACGGGGAAGTGGGAAGGGTGCAGGGGGAGCCCAGTAGCGGGCGAAGAACCTGGCAAGGCCGGGGAGGTCTTTTGGCCAGTCGACTGCACCCTCCATGTTCCTGTTGCCGGGCAGCAGGCAGCGCGGGACTCCCCCTGTGGTGAGGTTAAAAATAAGTCGCAGCGCCGATGACGTTATCGGGCCCTGGCTTTTTGCATGTTAAGTAGGCCCCCTGCCTGCTTTTAGCGGGAGCCTTGTCCAGGGCATGAATCCCGGCCGTAAATATTACGGCAGCCAGGAATAAGAGCAGATTGCTCGATCCCGATATTTTAACCGCCCACCTTGACCTTCTCCCTCCCATTTGGAGGGGATGCGGCGGGGGGTTTAAAAACCAGGCCTTATTCTCTATGTGTTGAACTATCAACCCTGTAACCTTCAAATGGCAGTCTCATACTCAGCTCTGGTGAATCAGTTGCCTGAGCCAATAAATGAAGCACGGTTTGAAGATGGTGCAAATCACACATTGTTTGCTTCTGATATGGAGATTCCTAGAATCCTGGACTGGTCAAGTAGTAGTCTTATGCGGGTAAGCTGTACAGTTTTAGCTGGTTAAACACCAACCGTATCCATGCACATACTTGGGAGTCCCTAAGCCCTGGTTCTGCCTATCTGTGCCTAAGCTCACTGGACTTGAATAAGTGGCATGATTCCCTATGGGGAGAGAGCGTGCACTCCTTGTCAGACAAACAGAAACTCTACATATGTGGATCTCTCAGTAGCTTGATTGGAGACCGTTAAACAAGGCGATGGGTTTTCGCAAATGTCAGACACCAGGCTGCCCAAAACAAAGTCCACAAATACTGGCAGCCTTCCATTAACTCGTGCAAATGGTTACTCTTCACACATGAGCCTAGGCAGCAAGTGTCAACAGGCTATTGCAGCCAAGGCAATCCTGTCCTCACACATGTTCATTTCCACATTGCTGTTAGTGATCAAGAGAAGAAATCCTGTCTGAATTTTTTCCCTCCCTAGCTCATTTATGTTGAAGACAACGGCAGCATTTCTACTACTAACCAGGCTGACTCAGGGATCAAACTGTTTGCTCAGTACCACAACCTTCAGATCATTTGTTCAAAGGGACAGGCGCACCCTTCTTAATCCAGCAAAAAATCAAAAGCTTATTTAAAATAACTTTTTTTGTGGTCGTAAATAAATCAACAGACATAATTAGTAATTTACTGTCATCACTCAAGAAAATTATAAAGAAAAAGTTGAGAGAGAAGCCACAATGTTTACCTCATTTGCACGCTCAAATATTTCATTTAATGACAGGGGCAGAGATATTGGGAGATTTCTCGAGTGCCCTGTGAATGGTCCCATAGCGCTGTAATATTGATGCCACCCCTTTTCAATGAGAATCCTGAAGAGCCCCATGCACTTTCAGGGGAACCAGTCCCCCTCCCACACTTAATGAGACATTTCAGTAATGGCTGTGGGTGGGGTGGGGAGTGTAAGCATTAGGCATCACAACTGTACAGGACAGGCTGGATGAACCAGTATGTCCTTTCCTGTCCGGCATTTTCATATATTCGTAACCTGTGATTGACTTTTCTTTTGTCCCAGCCAGCACCACAGGCTTGAAGTGCCGTTCAGGTTTTACTGTGTCAAGTACCGTGTTATCACATGATTCACTTATACCGATGTTGACAACATTTTGAGGGCCACAAGATCAGTCAAATTACCAAATCTGCCTATTTTCTGTATAATTAGAGGAGTGCAAGTGAAGAGTTGCTCTAAGGACCTGTGAGTTCCTGAAACTCCAGTTAGTAGCATTTAGCATTAGAAATGGATGGAGTGTTATTTTAGTAGGAAGAGACATAACCTTGAATGGTACAAGGAGATCCAGAACTCAAAGTACTTGCTGCAGTTAAAAGATTTTTTTCCTTTTCATTTCAAAGAGCAGTTTTCAGGCTGGTTCAGTACCTGACGGAACTAAGAACAGTCTGTTCTGAAACTGCCCCTTAAAATAGTATTGTTGGCTGCCGAGGAACATTTGTACTGCTGTAGGTGTGAGTTTCAGGCTATTTTTATACATGGCATAATTTGAACAAAGTACTAAGTCTTTTTAATGGAAGGTGTAATCTTTGGCGCAATTACACATCTGGGCTGTCCTCTGTGTGTCGAATTGGAGGACAGTGCAACAGGACAAGGTACCAGGTGACATGGCCCTTTAGAAAGATCAAGATTTTATGCCTTGGAAGATAAGAGTAGATTTTGCAGATCCTGTGCTGTGACAGGGTCTTACACACAGCCAGTGCAGATCAATGGGTGGAAAATCATGGGTAGTGTGCCAGTGATTTTCATAGAGTAGAATCTTTTTCAAATATTTATCTACTTCCCCTTTAAAAGCTATTATAGATTCTACTTACAGGTGTGTTTCTGCTAGGACATTCCATGTCCTAACAGTCAATACTACATAAACAAAACTACGCTTAACCTCTCCTTTTGATGATGATTTTAAACTTATGTCCTCTCCTTACTGACCAGTGGAAACATTTTTTCCCTATTTACCTGATCAAAACCTTTTGCTTTTCTTTTTCAGCTTTATCAACTTTTCTTCCCACTTTTATACAGTTATTGGTTGAATGTGAGGCCCCCGCAGTAGCACAGGACTTCACAAAATTTACCCAGTACTGTACTGTTTTTCATTGCTGGGTCTTTGAACAGATTTTCTTTCCAGCTGGGCTGAAGTCTGTGATGGTTCCACAGACAACTCATCCAAGTTGCCATTCTTGATTTAAGAATCTGGATAATGAGTATTGCCTGGCTCTTTCACCAAGGAAGGTCATCCACTTTGGATCAAAAAAGGATAGAACAGGGTACTTTCTAAATGGTAAAAACAGTGGATGTCCAAAGGGACTTAGGGGTTCAGGTCCATAGATCATTGAAGTGTCATGAATAGGTACAGAAAATAATCAATAAGGCTAATGGAATGCTGGTCTTCATATCTAGAGGACTAGAGTACAAGGGGGCAGAAGTTATGCTGCAGCAATACAAAACCCTGGTTAGACCGCACCTGGAGTACTGTGAGCAGTTCTGGGCACCGCACCTTCGGAAGGACATATTGGCCTTGGAGGGAGTGCAGCGTAGGTTTACTAGAATGATACCCGGACTTCAAGGCTTAAGTTACGAGGAGAGATTACACAAATTGGGGTTGTATTCTCTGGAGTTTAGAAGGTTAAGGGGTAATCTGATCGAAGTTTATAAGATATTAAGGAGAACAGATAGGGTGGATGGAGAGAAACTATTTCCGCTGGTTGGGGATTCTAGGAGTAGGGGGCACAGTCTAAAAATTAGAGCCAGATCTTTCGAAAACATTTCTACACACAAAGGGTGGTAGAAGTTTGGAACTCTCTTCCGCAAACGGCAATTGATACTAGCTCAATTGCTAAAATTAAATCTGAGATAGATAGCTTTTTGGCAACCAAAGGTATTAAGGGATATGGGCCAAAGGCAGGTATATGGAGTTAGATCGCAGATCAGCCATGATCTTATCAAATGGCGGAGCAGGCACGAGGGGCTGAATGGCCTACTCCTGTTCCTATATTCCTATGTACAAGCATCCCAGCAGGGATCATTGCATTTACTCTCTGAGCCAATGAAGCTTAAATTAAAGCCTGTATTTTTCTTTTTGGTTACTACTGGCATCGTTGGCCTGTTTTGTGAGGAGGAGAGAGACGTACTGTCAAGCATACAGACAGACTGGCAAATATACAGAAGAGAGAGGAGAGACTTACAGGGAGAAAGGCCCCGATATTTACGGGGAGGGAGTAGGGGCATCTGTCTGTGGCCGAGAAACATGGCAACATCGGGAAGGCGGAGGTCCTGTCGAATTTAACGGCAGGACCTCATCAACAGTTTTTTATTCCATTTCCCAGCCAGCCCGGGCGGGAAAGCCTGCTGCAGAAGGCCGCAGCCGGGGAACGCTGGGGACGGTCCCCAGTAATCGAGGAGATCAGGGTTGGTGGGGGGGGGAGGGTTTCGGAGAACAGCAGAGAGGAAGGAGGGGGAGGAGATCGTGAGGTGGGGGGGTAGATTGCAGGGAGAGAGTTCCAAACTTCTACCACCCTTTGTGTGTAGAAATGTTTTCAAAAGGTCTGGCTCTAATTTTTAGATTGTGCCCCCTATTCCTAGAATCCCTAACCAGCGGAAATAGTTTCTCTCTATCCACCCTATCTGTTCCCCTTAATATCTTATAAACTTCGATCAGATCACCCCTTAACCTTCGAAACTCCAGAGAATACAACCCCAATTTGTGTAATCTCTCCTCGTAACTCGCGGGGAGAGAGATTACAGGGTGCGAGAGATCGCAGGACGGGAGGGCTCGTGGGGGAAGAGATCGCAGGGCGGGAAAGATCACAGAGGGGTATGAAGAACTCGGAAGGGTCGGACGATCATGGGGAGGGAAAGATCACAGCAGAAGATGTGCTTGAGGGGCCGGGGAGAAGCACTCCTGCTCCTCCTGGCCCACAAACAGTGCTGGAAAAGCACTTACCTGCTGGATCTGGAAGCTCCTGCCCTCCTTCAGCTGCCAGGTTTCCCGCCCTGGGAGACCCAGCTCATAGCCATTAAATTCAATGGCTGCCAAAATCTGAGGAACGCAGCCTCAATTAAATATATAATCACTGACCCACCTCTCAAGAGCAGGTTACTCGGCTGCCCCCAACCCGCCGCAGTTAAACCAGAAGTCGGCGCGTTTGCGGTGGATTGGGGTCAGTTTCAAATTTTTACCAAGTTAACCCCCACCCCCCCCTCCCCCCCCCCCGACCCTCTCCAGTCCTGTCGTGGTGGGGGATTAAAACTCCCCCCAGACAGTCAGAAAGATACAGCGATAACAAGAGAGAGATGCACAACCACACACAGTAAGGAGACACAAACAGTACAAGACAAACTGAAACGAGGAGCAAAATAGAAGTAGAGAATGAGACGGAGAGACATTTGGCGTGAAACTCCTTGAGCCCTGCTGTGCCACCAGAGGTCTGGGGGGGTGGGGGGTGGGACTTGCAGCTGCCTGTCTGCCCCATCCCTGACCCTGCCCCAAATCACAGGCATGGGCTCATTGGCATAAAGGGAGCACACGCCCACTCCATTCGCAGCACTCCCATTTCTGGCACAGGAGTTGTGGAGTGGCACCTTGCAACTCCGTTTGGGGAGTAGGCTGGCCGTTCCAGCCAAAGATGAAGGAATGTTCAAAAGAGAATCAATTTGGCAGCAGCCGCTTCCCTAACAGTAAAGGAACAACATTATGGGCTCCACCACCTTTAGGATGATATCCTGGCAACACTAGTGTGCTCGCTGCATGCGGGTATAGTGTGCAATGGGAGCAGAGCAGGTGGAAGGGGTGAGGTTTCTGGTGGGTGATGAGTCCTGCCAGTCCCACCTCCTCTCCTGATTTCAGGATGGGGGGGTGGGAGTAGTTGGGGGGGGGGGACGGGCAGTGGGATGGGGGTTAGTGCAGGAAGTGCCTGACCCCACTTCTATGTCATTTTTTTTACTGTTTTTCAAAAAAAGGGTGTTGGCTTCGAGGAACGAGTCCCAGCCCAAAAACTGACCATCCCCCACCACCTCCTAGTTTACGTTACTGCAACATCCTCCCACGGCCAAGATTTCAGGGCCAATTTTTTAAAATGATGGTCATGAGCAAAGCCGCAGGGGATCAGTCATTCTATTAATATTATTGAGGTCAGCAGTGCCTGCGACAGTCTTATGCTCCCCGCCCCCCGACATAAGTGAGACAATAATGTGACTATCACTGGATTTCCCGAAATCACAACAAAAATCCTAACCACCAAGCAGCTCAGATTACAGCCACTTGCCTGGGTCTAGCTAAGCTGGCAGATACTTCGTTTGTTTTACTGTTGCTGTAAACTCTTCAGTCAACAGAAGGAAAAGTTCATCTCCACGATTAGATTTACATTGAAGTTCCAAGTATCTCGGGTGAATAGTTCTGTTCCATTTATATCCCATACATAGCAACTGTAGCCATAATCTTATCCATTTTTATGTAAATATTAAAGTCTGTGTCTCTGTTGCAAGATTTGTGTGTATATAATATTTGCACTTGATTGATTCATGGATGAACAAGACTCCACTGTGCCTTCTTCAGTTTCTATCTGCATTTGCATGGATCCAGCTGACTGTTCTGCATCACTCTATTTTTGCCACATCATGTATGTTACTCCACTCACGTCTACGTTGCACGTAAGAACACAAACCAAATCAAACATATAAATCAACCCAACCACAGCACCTTAAAGGGGCACTGTTGTCTGATGGTGTCTTGCCAGAACACTGCTAGGTCTGAAATCAAAGGAGGCTGCAATGATTGCAGTTTGTGACATTGGCAAGGTCAGTTTGTTGCTCATTAAATGTTCTGATGTTGAATGGAAATCATTGGTAAAACCACACTGGAACAAGCTTATGATGCACATGACTTCTGTCTCAGTGATAAAAATGTTGCCAAACTTATTCCTAGCTGTCCCATGAACTCAACCTACCTGCATACTTCCCAGTGTGATAGTACTCCTTTAAATGACTTGTAATCTACCTGATGGGACACTGAACGCTGATCGGAGCAGGATAGTGAGCTTCACAGGCAGAATGCCTGAGGACATTCTGAGTAGAATACATTTATATGTGGGAATGAGGAGCACAGGGAGAGAAAGTGCAGTGGAAAGTTTCATTCTCAATCTATTTATACAAGTAAATGAAGAGGAAGGCAGATGCTTTTTCATTCTGGTGATGACAATCTGAACAGACGGGAGTGGTGGGGGGGGGGCAGAATTCTGTTATGTTTGTCTTTTTATTGGCATTCCTTTTTCCTTGGCTTCACTGTAAATGGCTGACATTGCTCCCTTTGTACATGTAGTAAGTTTATTCATGGAATCCTTTCATTGTTATGGGGCTAAGGCGGGTATATGGAGTTAGGTCAAAGATCAGCCATGATTTCATTGAATGGCAGAACTGGCTCGAGGGGCTAAATGGCCTACTCCTGTTCCTATTATTATACTTTTAAAAAATGTTAATTTCCTCATCATTCCTGAACGAGGTTTCATGGGTTCATTTTATTTCCATGAGTACCTGCGATATCTTGCCCAAGTGACAATTCTTTACGTGCATGCCAAGACAGTGAGGCCCCAATAACTCCCCCTGCCTGGCGGAAACCGGGCAGGGGGGAGCAGTTAAAATGAGGGGAACGACTTACCCCCTCCAATCCCGCTGCCTTCCCTACCGTTCTGAATATTAACCTGCTCTTTTGAGCAGTGGAGCAGGACACCCGCCCCAAGCTGGCAGATTGTGTTTAAATATGCAGATTGGGGTCCGATAACTACCCCTTCCCCAACTCCCCCCCACCCCACCCGCCTGCTTTCTGCGGGAGCCTTGTCCAGGGCCTGAATCGCAGGTATTATTGCAGATGGGAACGCGGTCGGGTTGCTCGATCACGATATTTTAACCCCCCACCTCGACCTTCTCCCGCCCGTGGGGGCGGAAGGTTAAAATCGAGGCCGGTGAGTTAATTTTGCGGAAGTAATTGCGATCGGCCTGAATCGAACTGCTCTGTGGTACTGTGTGTTGGTACACAGTGTACTGCTTATTTTTATTACTCAGATTGATGTCATTTAATACATTGCATCTCATAAATATAGCTAGCAAATGGACTTGGGTAATAAGGGCGGCATATTATAATGTGGCGTACTGCAGAGTGAGCAAAATGGAATGAGTCAGCAGTTAGATACAATAATGCAATTATAATTCATTCTGTACCACGAACAAAATCCCATCAATCAAAACACACCTGTGCTGAAGGGAATACTGATTCCCCGACCTCATCAAAACTACTTTCAATGTAATCATGCTTACCCTGAATGCTCTTTACAGCTTCTCACCAAACTATAATGGAGGCTAAAACCCTACGCAGGTTAGCCCTGGTAGTTTTGTCAACCGTTGTGTTAACTTGATACTTTGCACTTTGCACTCAAGAACAGGGAAAAGGTCATTTGGCCCATCGACCCAATTTACCTTACAATGGATTCAACCTCATCTATTTAATTTTCTGTGGCAATGTGCTGCATAAATATCCCTGATCCCCAAAGATAAATCAAGAAAAAAAATCGCTGTATATTTAACTATCTCCATTGTTTAACCCTGGCTTCCACTGATAACTGCCTCTCCCTTCTCTGGTAATGCACTTCCACATTGGCTACTGTGTTTTAATTTAGTCAGAGGAGGGGTAGCAGCAAACTGCTGAAAGCTGACCTCATCCATCTCACTCTTCAAACACTGCTCACAACAGTCTGAACTGCCAGCTGGACCTTTACAATACTGCAGCAACCACAACCAGATTCTGCACTTTGTGAGTGTAGATTCTGTACTAAGTCAGTCCAGAGTTTGGGGTTCATCAATTACAAAAAAATCTTTAAAATATTGCATAAAATTAGTGCAACACTGGTGGATTTTGTGTCGAGAAATTGCAGATTTTTAAAATGTTTTTGTAGCAATGGGGTCTATTTACACATTTAAAACAGCTAAATATTCCTTCACTTTCTCCAATGTTCAAAACCAGCCCGCAATTTGATGCATATTAACAGTCAGATCAAATGGTTTGAGTGTTTTATTACAAGCTTGTTACACATCTTAGAAATAGAAACTCAGGACTTTTCCTCCCACATGTTTTCGGCAGAACATGTGTCCTGAGGTAATTCAAAGCATTGGTGGGACTAGTTTCATGAGGCCTAGGTTTATTAGTTTTCTTCCCCTCACTCTTCCTGTCCTGAGGCAATGAACTCCTACTGGGGTACAGTTCCACAAGTGGCAGCAGCTCTTCCATATCTTGTCCAAGTGGCCATAGTCAATACGGGCGCCTGGACAGTGACTGGCCGGATGCTCAAAGTTGAGACTGGTCCTGTGCTCACCTGCCACCCACACACATGCCTTCCAGCAGAAGTAGCTGGATAATGATCAGGATCCGCAATCTTGACCCACTTATTTTTCTCTTCCTTGGCCCAGAAACACCAAGACCAATTATATTGCCCGTTGCCACCCTAGATACGGTCACTTAATCAGCACAGACCAGCAATTGAAGTTGGTCTGAATTGTTCTGTGCCACGCCATGTGGCTCATTTACCCATTCAGCCTTCCTGAAGGCTCTGGGGATTGTATTTCTAATGAAAGTTTGACAATGTTAAAGCCATTCCTCGTAAGGTGATACTTGATTTCTTTTAAAAGAGAAAGAATGAATAATAGCATGGACCAAACTTATGAATCTGTAAATGTTAAATCCACGAAGTGGGGTCAAATCTGTGTTTAACTCTGGAAAGCAGTGTGTTTAAAAGCACACCCTGCGGCAACCTGCTTGTTTTGAGAGACAAATTTCTTTGTTTCTATAGCCATGTGTACATATTTCCAGTCTGTGGTAGCATTTTAAAACGCTGTGTATAATTGCTGTAATTAAGAGACAATTATCCCAACTATAGAATTCTACTGTTTGAATCGCATGTCTAACTTAATATTTGCTCTTATATATCACCAGTAATCCTGCTTACTTACCATGGAATCCTTCACATGTATGCTTTCCAGAAGTCTTTGAGGAATAAGTGCAAAAAGTGACCATGTGATGTTAAAATCAGCATCTTAATTACAGTGCAAGTCTAAACCCAAATAATCCCCACGCTGGACTTTGGAGCTGGCACCATCCCATACTGCTGTGTCAAATAGAATTCTTGTTAATATATCTAGTATTTAGTCTATTCCTTACAGTAAAAGTGCGCACCAAATACAATGTGATGGACAAGGGTCGAAGAAATCATTAAGGCAGTTAATCCATTGGTGATATTTAACCTTTAGAGGACAATGATACACTTTCTGACAAAAATAGATAGAAAGGGTACTTGCAATCACAGCTTGATAGGTTGATGCTTTGAGTGTTGCCCTTTGTCAGAGCTGATGAACTGTTCTGATGATCAGTCAGACTTCAAACATTAACCTTGTTTTTCTTTCCCTGATGCTGATTAACCTGCTACGACTTTCCAGCATTTTCTGTTTCTGTTGCAGATTTTCAACATTCACAGCTTTTCCTTTTATCACAATGTTGGAGTATTCAAATGTCGTGATTTTTCAGATTTCTCTAATTCTATTTTATACTGCCAGTCCGTTGTTGAAACTTAAATAAATTCACAGATGTGGTGCTTTCAAAAGTGATTCATTCACAGATCTATGGCATTTCTCTCAAAATACACCATAAAGCCAGGGTTCGTGGAACCTTCTCCAGAAGCAAAGTCATTGCATCTAATAATTACTCACTATTTCTGGTACACAGGTCTGTGACAGTACAGAGAAGATGGGATTGTATGGGTGTTTAGTCTGCAACGGGTGTCATTGTGTATCTGTGTCCTGACAGCAGACCCAGATGTCTGTGGTAAATAGGCAATGAATCTTGGCTTCTGCAAGTATAACTGTATTTGTTGTAAATTAAAGTCTTATTCCCTCCTGTTGAAGGGACAGAATTTAGATTTATTACAGGAGAAATTATTTTTCTCCCACTTCAGTGAATGCTGTATTGACGAGTTCCTGTACTGCTGACATTCATAGGTTAAACCTGGGTCAACACAACCTTTTCTATAATATATACAAGATAAAGTTCGAAAGCCAAGTTTTAATGTGGTTTAATATGCAAATTTCTAAATTATTTAAGGCGTCAGGTCATTTAACACTTTGTTCCTATTAAAAATATATCAATTTAGTAAAGAACATTAAAGGATGACGAGGTCAGATTATTGGCTGCAAGCTGAAACATGCAGAAATCTCAGTTCTGTGAGTAGTAAATGGGTGGGTTTCACTTGCTTTTAACAGGACAGTAGGCAACATGCAGAAAACAGTTCTTTTAACCAGTAGCCAAAGCAAAATTTAATGAAATGATCTAATTAAAGCAAAAGTAAAAATACAAATGATATAGAAAACCTTCACACTGCACTAGGCGATAAGCCCGCTATAGTGTTAACATGCCCATGTGTAATATTTTGAGTACAAAAATATCACAAGTGCACTGGCTGCACAAGCCCATCTGCTGTTGAAACCCTCATCCATTCTTTTGTTGCCTCCCAAGAGAGCATTTAATGCTCTCTTGGCCAGCCTCCCATCTCCCACTCTCCATAAACTTGAGCTCATCCAAAACTCTGCTGCCCGTATCCTAACTCAAACCAAGTTCTATTCACTCATCACCCCTGTGATCGCTAACCTATATTGGCTCCCGCTCCGGCAACGCCTCGATTTTAAAATTCTCAGCCTCATACTGAAATCCCTCCATGGCCTCACCTCTCCTATCTCTGTGACCACCTCCAGCCCCACAACCCTCCAAGAACTCGACGTTCCTTCAACTCTGTCCTCTTGTGCCTCCACCACTTCCTTCGCCCCAACATCGGCAGCCATGCCTCCAACCATCTAAGCCTTAAGCTCTGGAATTCCCTCCCCAAACATCTTTACCTCTCCACTCCTCTCTCCTCCTTCAAGACACTGCTTAAAACCTACCTCTTTAACCAAGCATTTGGTCGCCTGTCCTAATGTCTCCTTCTTTGGCTCTATGCCAATTGTCTGATTACGCTCCTGTGAAGCACTTTGGGGTGTTTTACTAAGTTAAAAGGCGCTATATAAATGCGAGTTGTTGTTGATGATGATTTACTGAATGAAAAGTGAAATAAAGGAACCATAAAACAACTTCAGATAGCCTAGCTCCAATCACTCACTCAGAGTTTAGAAGTGCTATTTAAAAAGGAAGCATGGCAACTTAACCATATATTACAGTCCGACACCCATCATTGTGGCTTCAGTGTTGAATTTTCAGAGCAGTTTGTACCCTGCCTATTCAAGAATTGAATCAACTTAAAAAGGTGATCCTGTTCCTTTAAATGTAAGGGCTCTGAAATTCTGGCGGTCAGAGACGGCGATTTTGCAGCACTATATCCACGGGAAGGGGAGGTGTGGATTTGGGGCGGTACACAGATCAGGCAGGGTGCTATCCCTTTTCAGCCCCGTTGAAAATCCCGGCCTTTTTGGGGCAGGCCTATAATACACCTGTCCAAAAATAGGCGGGAGTATTATATTCTAGTGTAAATAGAAATATATCATATGAAATATAGCCCTCATTTACTCCCTTAGCAACACTGGATGCCAGGGACGCCTTTGAGTCTCTGACATCAGGCATTGCTAGGGCCATGGGTTTGGGAGGTGTTTCTACAATCAAAGGCCGGTTTTGGGAATGCAACACAATTCCCCCTCACGGACATGGGCATGCCTAGGATTTGGGCTGGCACATGCCCATATTTTGCTAGGATCAGAAAAGCAGACCCTTTTGTGCTCGGTGATAATCGATTTCACTTTAGCAGCATTAGCACTAGATATAAGGTACATAATCCTGGAAATATCCATCAGTTTTCATCCCAACACCTGTGGTATTTGACCATCACTGGATAGTAATTTTGTGATGTTGATCAGCCCTCGCTTGATCACATGTTTCCTGAACAATGAAGAATTGCTGTGGGGTGAAGGTTGGATCTTAGCTCTATCGTATTGAAGTTGTGTGTTCGTCGTTAATCTCATTGTCAACATAATAACTGAAGATCACAGTGCACCATATTTCAATGCGAAGCCAAAGTCCCATGCTCTTCTCCTACATTTTCATACTCCATGCTTTATATACCTTTCAATACCATCTTATGCTGGGCTCCTGCTCTTTTGTAAATAATGACAAACAAATACACAGCAAAATGTTCAAATCAAGTGCTGCTCATTTATTTCAACCATTGTATGGGTTATGTGACACCTAATCGACAACTGATTCCCTTTTGCAAGGACTAAGTATGCTGGTAGCCGTAAGGTTTCACAAACAGTTTGCTGGGATTCTGATGGCCGCTAAATCCCATTGGCTGTACATTGAGAGGGCTCTGTCCAAGACTGACTGATGCTACTTGCTTCCTGCTGCCACCTCCCATGCCTGCTGTACCTGAAGCTTATAACGGGGTGGCCATCACTCCCATAAAGTGTGCCTATCCTCCCCTGATTCCTTGCAATGAGGTTTCCAGTGCCTAGACTGTAAAAAATGCCATTGCTCACTCTGTAACATCCCATTCTTAAGCAATTTTGCTCAGATATCTTGGACGCTCATGGTGCTTCTCCAGCTTTAAATGCCTCCAAATTTTAGCTTGAAGCTGATTATAAGACTTGAAGCTTTTTATTTTCATTGGTTGACCTGCTGTTCAGGAATTAAAGTTAACATTCAGCCCAAGTAGTAAAAACTTTTGCGTTAAGCAGCTTTCTTTGTAACTCTCAAAACCAAAAATAACCCTCAGTTAACTCCGCAATGAAACACTCCGACCTGATGCAAACATCCCAACACAAGTGGCTTCCCCATAGCATTGGTCGCTGTTGTGTGTCTGTGCTGGTTGCTAGAAGTTTTTAAACCTCGATTCATCGTGGCAAATCTCTAAGCTCATCATTAAATTGCTAGCACCATAAAAAAATACTGCACCAACAGCAATCCAGCAATCCATGCACCCAGTTGTAATGCATCCCCAGCTGTAAGGAACAGTTTGAAATATCCTGATTTAAATGCATCATAATTCTATAGTAATAACGCTTGAACATATTATTCAAATAAAATGCTGTATGTCAGCAGGGTCATTGGGTAATTGGGAAATTTACACTGCTCGCAATGCCTCGATTTTAAAATTCTCATCCTTGTTTTCAAAGACCTCCATGGCCTCGTCCCTCCCTATCTCTGTAACCTCCTCAAGCCCTACAACTCTCCGAGGACTCTGCGCTCCTCCAATTCTTACCTCTTGCGCATCCCCGATTTTCTTCGCTGTACCATTGACGGCCATGCCTTCAGCTGCCTAGGCCCTCAGCTTTGGAGTTCCCTCCCTAAACCTCTCCTCCTCCTTTAAGACATTCCTTAAAACCTACCTCCTTGACCAAGCTTTAGGTCACCTGTCCTAATATTTCCTTATGTGGCTCATGTCAACTTTTGTTTGATAATCACTCCTATGAACCACCTTGGGATGTTTTACTATGTTAAAGGTGGTATATAAATGCAAGTTGTTGTTGATCCTTCATGGAGAGCTGTATTGCCTGCATGTCTGCTCTTCCTCCTGCACTGATTGCACTTCCATGATATGGAAACAAACCAATCCTGTTGAACACAGATAACTTAGCATATGTTCCAGAATCACATTAGTAACTGGTTCTGCTAGTGATAGAGCGTCAGACCACCATCATAATTCCCTTCCTCTGGTGCTTTGGCAGAATTCACTTTGTTGAAAGGCAATGTGCTGTTGAACCCCTATAAAACGCACCTTTAGCACTGGGGAATAGGTGCTCATTATTGATGGGGTTCACTGTCAAGTGAAAACTGAAGGACGGTTTTCCTTCAGTGAACAATTGCACTGCTTCCTTGCTCGATACACCACACAATGTGGTATCGGAGTAGCAGGAAAAGCTGGCAGCACCTTCCTTTCCACAGATGTACACCTTTTACCAGTGATGCAGAGAACACAACAGTTCAGACAGCTTCACCTTGTGAAATGTGGTGACAGGATGCAGCAGTCGGGATGGAGACAAGTCTAGATTTTTCTTTGAAACACAAAGTGAATGTGCAGCTTTTGTTTTATTTTTCTTTTAAATAAGCCATAAATGAAATAGAGCAAAAATTACTTTTTTAAAATACTAAACTTTGATTTATAAGCCAAGAACTACTAACTGTTACATCTGGGCAGCTGCTGTGGCCATGAAATCAAAGCAATATTTTAACTGGGGAAGTAAAAGCAGGACCACCTGCATTTTGAAGACAAGACTGAATAAGACTAAAAATAACAACGTTTGTTGGTGAACAACATTTGAGTCATTATTATGGCTCGCTCTGTATTAAGCAAAGATTGTAGGTGCAACTTTCATCCATCACAGGATAAAGGCACTATATAAATGCAAATTGTTGTTGTTGATCCTTCATGGAGAGTTCCTCCACCAGCTGTATTGTCTGCATGTCTGCTTGGTACTCAACTTAAGCCCAATAATAGCTATTCTATTAATCACAGGGTGGACCCAGGATAGCAGTGCATTGAAGCAGCATGTAAATCAGGAACAACAGTGGCTTATGTTATATTCAGTGCCATTGGCTTTACCTCCCAACCAGATGAATATAGGTTTGGCTGCAATTACCACTCAACTCAAAATGTTGGATCAGATTTTGTTATTTGGGCCCTTTGATGAAGTAGCTCATGGAGGTTCAGTGTTATAACTCATGGAGGGAAGGAAATGAAATAGTTTATTAATTATGCATTGTCATCAACAAATAAGATGACCTTTCAGAATATAAAATAAACTACACAAACTTAGAAAGCATTTACCTGGGACCACAGCTTTTCCAGTCATCAGCAATTCATTCTCCTTCACTGAACCAACTGATGCTGCTACTCCTGGATGGACATAAATTCATCTAATAACGAAGTTGGCCAATCCCTACACTAGACTACACACAGGCAAGGATGGAATACAAAGGTTGCCGCACCTGCCCAATGTCATCCCTCACAAAATACCACCCTTAGTCCAGTCACATTCCCAAATCTGGGCCACCCCATGGCAGCCATGAGGGAGAGCTTCAAGTCATAGCACAATAGGGGCATAAGTAGATGACCACTATAGAGACAATAGCTTCAATAGACCTCTTGAGGCCCTCAGAGCCAAGTATCAACTTAATGAGAGCAACCTTTTCTGGTACCTGCACATCAGAACATTTCCTGTCAAATCACACCAACTTGGATAGAGAAGCTATTCACAACCATGGAGAGCTTTCTATTCTAGCCACAAGAACATGACAAACTTAATTTCATGGAAATAAGTACCCTTCAGCAAAAATGAGCCTGAGGAAGAGATTTCCAAAGAATGCTAATTGATGGCAAGTAGGAATCCATCTGTGAGCACGGTCTCAACCACATCAAGAGAATGGTAAATTAAAATAAACCCTTACTAATGCCACATCTCTTCCTGCTTGTACATGTGAGACCCTAAAGTGCAGGGAGAATGCCTCAGGGGCTGTGATGAGGAGGGTACAATCTGGAGGATCCCAAAACCCCAATCCTACTGGCCCAGTGGGCACAGGAAATTTAATAATGACTCAGCCCCACATTGAGCTGGTCCCAGAGTTCTCCATTATTATCTCCATATACCCCAACAGAGGCAAATGTCTGGGCCTGTTCCTAACTGGAAGCCAACAATCAATGCCACTGAATTGATGGTTTCTTCCCGTGCCACATACCATTCCCAGCCAGGCAGGTGACCTGCCTCCAAGCCTGCACCAATGACATTCTTGAGCTGCATGTTAGGAGGTCTGTGAGAGCAGACTGGAGTGATTCACTGTACAGTTTTTACTCCATTTTTATGGGGAAACATCCTCTCAAAATGGCTCAGTCAAGGTCAGGTCTTCATCATATAGGGAATTGGTGGGTAGCGTGTAAACCTGCATCCCGTAATTTTGGGACATCTTGATACGCTCCTTATCCACTCCTCCCCACTTTATATTTGCTCCCCTCTTCTCCTTTCCTGAAGGCATTGACTCCTACAGGGCTATTTCACTCAAGTGGTCGTATTTATGTGGCCGTTTATTATATTGAACTGTGGGGGCATCACAACCAAACCCATTATGTCCTCAGCCAATGTCTACACATGGACACTTCCAGCAGGGCTCAATGGATAGCAATCTGGAGTGGGCAACATGGCTGCCCCCCTCCCCCTCATCGTATCTGCTAATCAGGGATATTGAGGTCAATTGTGATGCCCCCAATGCCACCTCAGCTGAAATCAGCCAACAGCACAGCCTGGTGCCAGCATTTATTTGTATGATTGAATCAGTGCACAGAAGAAATATTTTTCAATCTGAGCGCAGTGCTCCTTGGATTTTAGAACAGTCATGTCGTAGTGTGTGTGTGTGTGTGTGCATGTGTGTAAAGTGCAGTTTCACAGTGTAAAAATAAAGTCCAATATATCAATCTTCATACATGAGCTCGCAAATCACTTTGAATCTATAATTACCAACTTGTGGTTGACTAGAGGTTTTGTTAAAAAAATCAATATACATTAACTTTTATGATCGTTCCAATGTCATACAGGGTGCATTTACACACCAACTTTAGAGTCACTTCCTTTGACAAGGACTGATTTGCGATCTCAGAGCGATCGCACAGTATCTGCTAAAGTGAAGCCCCCAGTAGCTGAGAGGTTTCATAACCGAACTACAGATCCCAGACTGTAATATAAATGTGGCCTTCTGCGGTTCGGGTTCAACAGAGCAGAGCGAGGGTTTGCCTGGAGCTTTCACAGCAGCTAAATTGTTTTCATGTTTTTTATTCATGAAATTTCCAATTGAATATCCCTCCTAGGGATAATGTATGAAAGGCTTTTCACTGTTGGTAAACGTTACAAACTGTACAGGTGCTCATGCACTCATGGCGTCATCGCCCGTATATCATGCTGTAATGACATCAATAAACTTCAGCCCACTTTTGAAACTGGGGAAGTAAGTTTGGGTTTGGAAGAGCTAGTGTAAGTCAGCTCTCCAGACCTGCAGTGAACTCGAGAGCAATTCTCTTTCACTTTTCTTGGTGAAGTATAAATGTACCCTAAATTGTGTCAAAAAGTTCATCTAAAAGTTTTTGGCTTCAAAAAAACAAGCTTATCTTATGCTAATGAAAAGCACTTTCTCCACTGTTCATATCCAGGCAAGCACTAAGCTAATATATACCTTCATATAAAGATTAGGTAATAAGGGTGAAAATTAAATTTAATGCTTGGTTTCATATGTCAGATCAAAGTAACCATAATTTACCTCACAGGGCCATAAGAAGCTTGAATAGTTCAGACTTGTCTTCGTTCCTGGATTTACCTTCAGTGGCTCATTTTCAACATTTCTAACAAAAGAATGTTTCCTTTTTTAAAAAAGAGTAAATGGAGGATTTTTTTTTCTCATCAACTTTCTCCCCCTCCCCTCTCTTCCGCTCCAAAGGCACTGATGTCCGACTATATTATGGCTCCATGGACATCAGTCACGTCTGCTAATTCACCCAAGTGCCTATAATTCATGTGTAAACTTTACAGTGAGAGCAGACACACTATGAAAGCCTGGAGGCATCACAGCCAATCCTATCCTCGCCTACAGTCCACACTCATTTGCTTCCTGCAGGGACTACTGGATAATAATTAGGACTGGGGAATAAGGTTGCCAACTCTGGTTGGATGATTCCTGGAGGTTTGATCACATGACCTCCTATGTCCCACTGCTCCGCCTTCACCATTGGTCCACCAACATGTCCATCCTCGCGGCGCACTGCCTTCCTGCGGCCAATTGAGAAGCAAACAGACTCTTCGTTACCCGATTAGATGATCCTCAACTTGAGTCAAATAGCTCTTTTTCCCATCTCCAATGTTTTTTTATAACTAATAAGTGAAAGTGTTCAAAAAAAAATCAGCTTGGGTTATACCAGGACCACTTGGCTCCAGGCCTCATTACAGCCTTGGTCCAAACATGGACAAAAGAGCTGAATTCCAGAGGTGAGGTGAGAGTGACTGTCCTTGACATCAAGGCAGCATTTGACTGAATGTGGCACCAAGGAGCCCTAGTAAAATTGAAGTCAATGGGAATCAGGGGGAAAACTCTCCAGTGGCTGGAGACATACCTAGCACAAAGGAAGATGGTAGTGGTTGTTGGAGGTCAATCTTCTCAGCCCCAGGACATTGCTGCAGGAGTTCCTCAGGGCAGTGTCCTAGGCCCAACCCATCTTCAGCTTCTTCATCAATGACCTTCCCTCCATCAGAAGGTCAGAAATGGGGATGTTCGCTGATGATTGCACAGTGTTCAGTTCCATTCGCAACCCCTCAGATAATGAAGCAGTTCGAGCCCGCATGCAGCAAGACCTGGACATCATCCAGGCTTGGGCTGATAAGTGGCAAGTAACATCCGCACCAGACAAGTGCCAGGCAATGACCATCTTCAACAAGAGAGAGTCTAACCACCTCTCCTTGACATTCAACAGCATTACCATCGCCAAATCCCCGATCATCAACATCCTAGGGGTCACCATTGACCAGAAACTTAACTGGAGCAGCCACATAAATACTGTGGCTACAAGAGCAGGTCAGAGGCTGGGTATTCTGCGGCGAGTGACTCACCTCCTGACTCCCCAAAGCCTTTCCACCATCTAAAAGGCACAAGTCAGGAGTGTGATGGAATGCTCTCCACTTGCCTGGATGAGTGCAGCTCCAACAACACTCAAGAAGCTCGACACCATCCAGGACAAAGCAGCCCGCTTGATTGGCACTCCATGCACCACCCTAAACATTCACTCCCTTCACCACCGGCGCACTGTGGCTGCAGTGTGTACCATCCACAGGATGCACTGCAGCAACTCGCCAAGGCTTCTTCGACAGCATCTCCCAAACCTGCGACCTCTACCACCTAGAAGGACAAGAGCAGCAGGCACATGGGAACAACACCACCTGCATGTTCCCCTCCAAGTCACACACCATCCCGACTTGGAAATACATCGCCGTTCCTTCATCATCGCTGGGTCAAAATCCTGGAACTCCCTTCCTAACAGCACTGTGGGAGAACCTTCACCGCACGAACTGCAGCGGTTCAAGAAGGCGGCTCACCACCACCTTCTGAAGGGCAATTAGGGATGGGCAATAAATGCTGGCCTTGCCAGCGATGCCTACATCCCATGAATGAATAAAAAAAATAACAATTTTTTCTAATGTCCCAATGATTTTTCTCCAGGATTGCTGGCACCTGGAGATAAATCTTCAATTCCTGGAAACTCCAGGACAATCCTGGAGGGTTGCCAAGCCTAACTGGGAACTTTGGCTTATTAAACCTGGCACTTTCCCTGTCTGTATGGTTTAGTTATTCACTAGATAAACGTGCGGGCGTACTCGCTATTCAAAGCTATTTGCGGGCCCCACAGTGAAATATTCAAATAGAAATCAATCCAAGAGATGTGGTCCACTAGTGATGGAACATTGGAAAATCTGTATGTGGTGTAACCCCCTCCCCCAATGAACTGGCAAGGTGTTGCTCCAAAATCACACTGAGTCCACAGGGCAGGCACCCCTGCAGCACTCATAATATATATTTAAATGACCCCGCCCCTGTGATTTGGGACAGGGCCATGCCGAGGTCAGACGGGTGGACAGAAATCCATCCCAGCCGCACCTTTGGCAGCACAATGGTGCTGCCAGAATTTCTAAACCCAGATCATTTATGATGTGACCCACAAGTTATCATTTTACTTGTATCGTACGTTTTAACCAGTTAAATATCTATAATGTCCCAAAACTCTTATAATATCTTAAGAACTTTTCACCCTTCAGAGATCTGTTGGCTGTGTCACATGTCCTCTTGTGCACTAGTTTCACTCCCAAACTGATCTTTCATCATGTTGAACTGTGATAGAAGGTGCACAGGTCCATTTAATGGGCAGATATAGTTACTGCTGGGCAGAGGGCAGATTTTTTAAAAAATCATTCTTGAATTCAGGCACAGAACATATTTTCAATGGAAAGCACAGGTAGGTCCCCCTGATATGCACTCATCTTCCCCACCACTTCATATCTTTTTTACCGTACTAAAGATTTTCTGAACTTAATCTGCATTTGGGGTTGGCAGTGCTGTGGGGGGTGGGGTTTGCTAGGAGAGAGAATTAATTTCATTGCTCTAACACCAATAGTCAAAGGTACTGAATGTAACAATCAATATTTTTAGTTCCCTTTGCTTCCAAAGGGAGAATGTATCCCTTTTCCCCCAATTCTGGCTCTATTGCTGCCAATGTTTGCTTCTATGACCTCTCTGGAGACTGGTGAACTAAAAGAAGACAGTTATTTATTTTATGGTGCACAAGAAAGATTTAATTTGAGAACCAAACCCAACAGCCAAAATGTACAGGTATTGGAGATTAGTCCTCCTGCTTCTTCCCATGGCTGTGAATCAGTGCAGATGGAACATTGTGTAAATACTTTGGTTATACTGTGTGTGCTGACGTAGCACTTACATTCTGAATAGAGAGATTAAGATGTCTGTTAGAAAGCACTGAATGTGAATGTGAAGGTTACCCACAGACACTTTTAATTGGAACATGTACCTAGCTTAATCTGTCTCCCTCTCGTCTGAAAGCGTAACACCCACTGTGGCAGACATATCATAGCGCTGACATCAGCATCTGTAAAAGTTGGATTTCATATGTACCCCTGTTTCCCTGCAATCATTTCTTCCTGGGTCCTGAAGCAAATTCCACCCAGTACAGAAGAACATAAGAAATTTTCAGAATTAGGAAAAGACCATTAGTTTTTTTGTGATTTTTTTTTTAATTCCATGGGGACGATGCGTATAAGTGATTTCAAACACTAATTTATAGCAACTATGGCTGAATGAGACGTCTGCTGTCCCAAGCCATCAGACAAAGAAACACTCCTCCCCACCCCACTCCCTCTTATCCGGCCACATCTTCAAAACCAACTGTCTCCCCCAATACATTAAAAAAAACCTAACCCCCAACACCCCAAGAAAAAGAAACCTACATTATGGGCCAAAATAAAATTGGGAAATAAAATATTTAACTTCCTCAAGCATGTTCAACAGATGAAATGAACTCTAGGATAGAGTAGTGGATTTGAGAACCAATTGGATGCTGCAATGGGGTGGGGGGTTTCGAGTCATTTTGGATGGATGAATTAAGATGGGCCGAATTACCTTCCTCATTCGTAATTAACTTGTGGTTTGTGACCTGGCAAAAAAAGAAAAAGTGAGTCTGAAACCTGAAATCACACTCAGGTCTCAACACATTAGTAGCAACTCACTGATTCTTTATTCTCTGCTCAGCTTCTTGTGGCTTGTGGGCTTAAGCATTAAGCAGTACTGAATCAGCACACATTCAGATTGTTTTTAACAATAATGTGGAGCAGCATATTTCAGAGATAAAGCATTTTCTCTGATACTCTGGATTATGGGAATACACCACTACCATTGTGACATGACTGCCTTGCCACTATCTGAGCCCGCCCACTGCATTGTTTCCTTCTTGTAAATCCACCCTTGATAGCAGCTCTCATTTGAACTGGAAGAGGGTTTCCTCTTTCCATTTCAACTTGCTATCGGTTTTTCATGTGTATAGCAGCAGTTAGAAGCAATGTCATAGTGTGTGAAGGAATTCCAAAGAGATAGACTCACAGGGTACATACCTAATAGGCATACATAGGACGTCGTAACTCTATGCATAACTCAGAGATTTACATACTGGTGTACATTGATGTACTTTAGAAGAGGCCTTTACAGTCCTCTGATACCTTCTGAATCAGCTATCTGAATTTGTTCCAAGACCAGCTTGTCCTGTTTCCCTGTCTCTCAGAGATCTGAGGTATGCTTCTCTGTGGGTAATTTGCCTAGAGAATTTGAATGTAATTTATATGCCTTATCCTGGATATTGTACCAATTTTAACCCACTTCATGACAGCAGATGAGACACAGCCTTTACAATTGCAATAAATGATCTCCTTTGGCCCAACTACACAGAATAGGTAGACCCAATGGTCAACCAGATCCAAAAAATCCAGAAAATTCAGTCACTAACTTCTGGGGAGTTCCTAGAGGGGAATCTAGATGGGAATTCATGGGAATCTTTGACATTTAATTGGTGCCAAGGTCAGTAATCAGGCAGGTATTAGTGGTATGAAGCATCGGCCCATTCAAGTTAAAATGCAGTGGAGGTGGGTATGATATCATCGGAGCGCAACTTTGACTTTTTAATTAGGACCCCCGCTTGCCTGGGGCAGGCACCTGATAAGTAGCCACAAACAGGTCAATTAAAATGGTCAGGGGCGTGAACGGTGCAGAAAGGGTGTGGGGACAAGTCCCTCGCCCTCACCATTCCCACCAGGCGATGGGGAGGGGGGTTGAAATTGGCCCCAATCAATCTGTTGTGTTGACTAAGCCAGACAAAAACCTCATTAAATGTGTAGTCATAGGCTTAAATCCCCTATCATCATTGACTATAAAATTTAACAAGCTTTATATATGCTTAAAGAAAATTCTTAGAGACATTAGTAAGTCATTGGTATTCAATGAATAACTTTTGGGATTTGCACATTATGATGTGGAAAAGGAGCTAAATGGGCAATTCAGTAATAGTAATGTCACTAGATGTGGAGATGCTTAAAACAGTAAACCCTTTCATATAAGTTTACTAAAATTAGATGTGGTGCAACCTTTTGAACCTGGAATACATATGAAATGACAGTTGGGGAGGAGTGTGTTACAAGGTTGTAACATGATCAAGAGGGAGGGATAACCTCTTAAACCAGGACAGTAAGACAAACTATATATATGTAAGTCACAGGGAAATGTGAAAGTTTTTTGCAGCCTACAACAGTTATTTTATTATATACAATATATGTAAGACAGATGATAGAATTTTTCATCAGCTCCTGTGGGTAGGTGGTTAAGGCTGATTTATTAGCCTCCAGATGCTCGCGCTCTCACGACTCCTGTTGAGTCTGGAGCCTTGGGACATATGCATTAAAGTGTAGAATAGTTTCTAATCAGAGAGTCTTGTGATACATTCACAAGGGAAGTGGTGCGTCTGACAGAAACTCAATGCCACATCACTAATCCATTGTTTTCTGCAGTATTGTAAATAACCAGTTTGGGGCTGATTTCCTCCCCTCCCTCACTCCCAGTGTAAGTCAGGTAGCATGCCTTGGAAAGCCACCCGACTGGTGTGCAGCTAAACCTAAATGAATTTCTAGCTGCAGCTTGTTTGCACGGATTGAATACGGCCTGTGAAAGAGCGGACACCCCAGACCAGCGAGGGAAATTGTGTGCTGCTCCTCCTGGCTTCTGGGCATTCTGGCTGCAATCAGAAACAGCAACCAGATTTACCTTTCTAGAGGTCTGAAGACGTTGCTGGCAGCTCCTTTTTCAGACGCTTCAATCTGAAGGGGCTGGGGGCAACGCCTAATGCTCGGTTACTCCAGGCATTCCTCTTCGGGGTTGCCCAACCAATGCAATTCCCAGAAAATTATGCCTGTGTTGTGAAATCACTCCCACATTAATAATATTACATTAAAGAAGGTGGAGACCCATGCAAAGAGGGCAGAGTCCCACAGAAAGGGCATGGAGATCCACAGAAAGCGGTTGGAGACCCATGGAAAGGGGGTGGAGACCCATGGAAAGGGGGTGGAGACTCACCCCTTGGTCCTCATCAAAATACTCCAGCAATGGGGAGGATAAAAAGATTACATGGAATGTTCAAAATTATGAGGGGTTTTAATAGAGTAAATATGAAGAAACATTTTTCACTGGCCGGTAACCATAGGATACAGATTTAAGGTAATTGGCAAAAGATCCAGAGGCGACATATGGAGAATTTTTTTTACACACTGAGTTGTAATGATCTGGAATGCACTGCCTGAAAGGGTGGTGAAAAGAGATTCAATAGTAACTTTCAAAAGGGAATTGGATAAATACTTGAAGGGAAAGAATTTGCAGGACTGTGGAGAAAGAGCAGGGGAGTGGGACTAATTGGATAGCTCTTTCAAAGAGCTGGCACAGGCACGATAGGCCGAATGGCCTCCTATGGTGTATGATTGAATGATTAAGTAAAATCAGCTTTTATGTTTCCAAATGATGAATTACTCATGGTTTGAGACTTCTAAGCATCTCAAACTCCAAAAACCACCATCTTTGACCCCCTTTCTCTTCCCTGCCCCAGCCATACTGAGCCACATTGCTAGTTCTGTTCATGTCCTGTTGCTGTGCAGGGTAGTAGATGGCACATTATGCAGCACAACAGTTACTGCTTTACATTTGCTGAAGCACATTTACACAGAAAAAATATTTGATTATGTTTATACAAACCTGGAGCCTGTTCCTATTATCCTGCTTCTGCATCATCCACACACTGTGTACAACTTCCCAGCCAATGACATCAAAGGGATTTGGTCAACTCAGTGTTGGTGCCCTGTGCATTCCTTTGAAAGTAGCCTTTATTTGTAGGAAGAAAATTATGCATTGAAAAATATTCTATGCTGTGTATTTTAACCAGCTGCACCATTTTATGGTGTTACACATCGTTTACACACCATGTAAAGTACCTAGCATACAAAAATCACAAATATAGATGAGAGAGGACATACAATCCATCTCTGCTCAACCACCCAGAATAAGGAAAAACTTTCTATCATGTCATCTAATCTGATTAACCTTTTCTATACTGTTTAATATCTTCAGAAACTTTTATTAGATCTCCTGACAGCCACCTTTCAAGGGTTAAGATCCCTAGTTTCTCCAGCCTTTCCTTATAACTCAGTCCTGCTAGGGATCAGCCTTGTGCCTCGTCTCTAGAAAATTTGTGAGAATGATTAAGAGTTGACTAAGTGCATTGTAATTGTCAGCTGTATGCATGAAACTTATAAACAATCTTCAATCTCTCTCAGCTGATTTAATTCTAGGTTGAACTTTTTTAATTCTGCTGCACCAGTTCCCAACTATAATTACTATTTCCCTTTGTGTTGCATTTACGAGATCAACCTGGAGTAAGTATACTAAGGTAGTCAAGCAAAGTTATCTGATACCTGTAACTTGCTTTGATTGTTATCAGTTCCTGCCTACATGATAATGTTTCTTCAAGCTCATTCTCATTTCTCACCTTGGTACTTGTCTCCAAGACTGGCATCTTGTTGTAGATGGCCTTCTGGACTCTCTTGTAAGTGACCCCCCAGTGACTTCCTGTGAGTTGGCCTTCCATGACTGTGTCACACTCTGGGCATTGGTGCTTTGCTCCTCCACTTCAAAGAGAGCACTTAACCATATGATCTTCAGATCTTGATCCATAAATCTTCCTTTATGTCTTCTGAGCTCTTTGCCCATTTATCACAGAAATTATGCACTCTGCAGCTTTACTGGCCCATTGTGTGTTATTAATATCAGTTAAGTCGCTGTTTAGAGAGCTCAGCATCAAGTCCTTTCTGATTGGCTACTCAGCTTTGTGGCTTTTTAATACACTCAAGCTTCCAGAAGTGCACCAAGGTTCAGTAAATTTAATTCCCACTTCAATGGCACCCTCCCACAATGCAGCTTTGAAGCTCCTGCTGCAAGAGGTGCTGGAGAGAAGGATGGCCCTTTTTGGAGCAGAAGGCCTTTTGATAGCAGGCCAGCTGGAAGTAGCAGAAAAAGGGAATACTGTCTGGCCTATGACCAAATCCTGAGATCAGGTGAGGAAGAAATTTGCTGGTCTCCAAAAGATTGCCAAGGTCAGTGTGCTCATATTTTGCTTCATTTTACAATGTTGCCTTATAAATCATCTTTGCTTCTTTTTACAACGTTGTCTTTTTGAATACCCACATAATCATCTGATAACATGGTCTTCTAAATTCTTCCAGACAAAACTGTAAACAAGGTTTTGCATACAACAAGGCGTATTTAGTAACGAGTAATAAAGATACAAGTCAGCAACTGCAACAGTATTTTATTTTCTTTATCTCTCTTCCTCCATTGGAACCTTTTGGGTTTTGCCTTATGTGCCCAACTACCACCTCCCCTTCCCCATGGGTGAAAGGAGTCACAGCTGCAACTTCTTACAGCTCAGTCCCTTGGAATCATTACACTTTACAATGGATCGCAACAGCACTTCACTGCAAGCTTAGTAGAACATCACCAAGGAAGAATGCACAGCACTCTGTCAACTGTTCACATACTTTCCAAACGCATGGGCATGTGTATGTTTCATCAATGCACTCTGTGTTAAGGCCATGTTAGTGTGCTTGCTCCATGGCCAAGGAACAAACACCAAGCAGACAGCCAACACAAGGTATTTGCTTGCTGCATGTCCACAGCCTCACATTAAGTGACTGATGGGCAAGGCCCTTTTCTGTCATAGTAAGTAGTGCTAGATGGGAGCATAAAATTACAAAGAGATATTGTTAGATTAAGTGAGTGGGCAAAACTGTGGCAGATGGATTTCAAAGCAGGTAGGTGTGAGGTCATCCATTTTGAACCAAAACAGGATAGATCGGTGTGTTGTTTAAATGGTGAAAAGCTAGGATCAGTGTAGGTCCAGAGAGATTTAGGTGTCCATTTTTAGTGGTCAGGTACAAAAGATAATCAAAAAGGCAAATGGGATGTTAGCCTTTATATCTAGAGAGCTGGAATATAAAGGGTAGGAAGTTTTGCTACAGCTATACAAAGCCCTGGTTTGACCACATCTGGAGTACTGAGTACAGTTCTGGGCAGCGCACCTTAGAAAGGATATATTGGCCTTGGAAAGAATGCAGCACAGATTCACCAAAAGGTTACCAGGTCTCCAAGGGTTAAATTATGAGGAGAGATTACATAAACTAGGCTTGTATTCCCTGGAATTTAGAAGGTTAAAGTGTGATTTGATTGAGGTTTTTAGGATTTTGAAAGGAATTGATAGAGAAACTTTTTCTGCTGGTGGGAGAGTCTAGGACAAGGGCACATAACCTTAAAATCAGAACTAGGCCATTCAGGAGAGAAATTAGGAAACACCTCTTCACACAAAGGGTGGTAGAAGTGTGGAACTCACTCCCACAAAAAGCCGTAGATGCTAGCTCAATTAATAATTTTAAATCTGAGGATCGATAGATTTTTGCTAGCCAATGGTATTAAGGGATATGGAGCCAAGATGGGTAAATGGATATAGGATACAGATTCAGCCATGATCTCATTGAATGGCGGAACAGGCTTGAGGGGCTGAATGGCCTACTCCTGTTCCTATGTTCACCACAACATTAGCTCTTTGCAGGACAAAGCTGTGTAAGGTGCATCAGGTTGAAATCATCTTGGATACCTAAGCAGTCCCGTACTGTGTGCCTCTTTGGATTCTGTTCTTCCTCCTCTGGAACCAGCAGATAGAGGAGGGGTGGCCATCAGGATACTCATAGGTTCTGCTTAAACAGAGCTCAGTTACGATTTCCTCAGCTAACAGCCACCGCCATGATTACTCACTGACTCCATTCCCCGTTCAATGTTCGCTCAGTTATGCTTGCATTGCTTCAGTTTCTCCAAGGCTGTATACCTTCTTCCACCAGTGGGCATAATGTACTGTTCTTTCATCTCTTAAACATGAGTTTGAGTCTAGCCCGGACTCTCAAAGTGAAAGTTTGATTTCTGTGCGAATTACAACAACTTGCATTTATATAGCGCCTTTAATGTAGTAAATGTCCCAAGGTCCTACATGAAATGAATTTGGAGAATCTCAAGCCTGTTCCTAATGGCCATGGATCCATAGCACAAAACTGTCCAGTTTAGTAGAAATTGGCACTCAAATTGGTAATTTCACTCAAAGGCCATACAAATGTATGGAAAGTAGATAAATTCACACTGGGGAAGTATGAAGTGCTTTACTGAGGCTGAACATAATGCACCCTCATGAAACAGAGTAAAGGGAGCTTTATGTTGCATCCGGCTATTCAATACCTGACCTAGTAGTGCTGGGGACCTGAAAATGTAGTGTTTTGTTCCCTAGTGCTGACATCCCAAAAACTGAGCACAAAAAATAAGCAAGAAGGTACATTTCGTTCTCTCACTGTTTAGGGAAGATGGATATAATCAAAAAGAACAAAATTCTTAACGTGAATTAACCTTTCAACATTATTCTCTGCTACATCAAAATGGCTTTCTACAATGAAGAGTTCTATCTGAAATGCTAACTGTGTTGTTCTCATTAATGTTGACCACCTTGCTGTTTATGTCCAAAATGTTCTGTTTTTATTCAAATAATTTAATCAATCAGTTTGGGATTAGTTGGAGCAAGAAAACCGCAAGACTTAATGTGGCTAAACTGTTCAGGCAATGAAATTCGACAGACTTTCCCCAGCCTGACCTACTTTTTCATTATCTGGCTTTTCAGTTTCATCAAATTTTTAACTGGATGGGCTTTAAAGATTATTCTCCTCAATCACTGATGTCAATAGAAAATTAAGAAAAAGGATAGGTGGCGATCCAGGGCCCTCAATCTGTCTAAAGTCCCTAATTTTCTCAATCAATATATATAGCTGTGTGCAATATTCAGATTTGGGTTCAGAGTTCTGGTTTGCTTAGGCTAAACTCACCCCAATAGAAGAGGTGAAAGAGCTGAATCATTCCAATCCATATCAGTCTACAAACATTGCAATAATTAAGAAACACTGCATTATTAAAGACTCATGGGTTGTACTACAACAGATGGTACATAATTCTGATGTTATGTAGGAAGTCGCCTGAAGACCCATATTAGGATAATAGCATGATATGGGGCAGAGAGTGCGTGACAGCAGTCAGGAATAAAGGGTGTGTAGTGAAAAGGCACAGGATACACTGCCGAATGGATCATTTTGATGGATATTTTACATTTTAAATATGGATTCTGGAAAATCAAACAATCAGCAAGGGACATATACTTGATTATCTTCATGGAACTTCCAACTACTTCTTCTCTGGAAAATATCAAAGATAATTCTGATCAGACTAGTATCTAGGATTTATGTTTAACTTAATAGTATAACCACTTTATAATATTCATGATAAATAGACTGAGGAATAAGGTACAAAGCTGATAAGGACACATGAAGGCTTTCATGAATGCTTAATGTTTAGAAAGCCAGGACTAATGTTTGGCTAAGATTATTCTAGTTGAAGGTGTTACAACCAACGTATTTGACCCCTTCTAAGGCAAAGTATTTGACTATCTAGCACTTATGGGCACTGTGCCCAGGATGATAGAAATCATACACATATGTTAAGGAGGTGCCCAGCCACAGCCAAGTTCTAGGAGGATGTCTTTGATATCCTGGAGAATATACTGAAGTGCACATAACCACAAATTGCTAGAGTAGCAATTACTGGAATAACGCCACTGCACAATAAGCCTATAAATCATAACAACTGCTTTAGCTAGGTTTAGTTCTAGTTTAAATATATATATTACTGCACTGGAAAGTTATGCAGTTGTCTGCCACATACAAAAGAATGGGCAAAAATACTGCTTGATACAATTTAGGCAGAACTGCTTTTGGATGGGTGTGAACAAGATCCCTTTAGAAATTTGTACTAAAGGCCTTATAGTCATGATTGGTTCCATGAAACAGTGACACTGAAGGAAAGGAACAGAGAGAACATTCCCCCCCGCCACCCCCGCTCCTTCCCATCAATTCTTAAAAGAAAATGTTACTCTTTCCAGTTAGTTGATTTTAATTGGCATCTTTATCCTATGAGAAATGGATATTTGAAGGACCTTTTTTATATTCATAATATCAAGATGACATCCATTTCAATGATGAGGAAGTGAAGTGACTGCAATCCAGTGGTGTAATTTGCGGGGTTTCCTGTGGAGCACATCCGCTGTCAAGCATTGATATGAATGTAACTGGTCTGTGTCCAGATCAATCAGGAGCTGTCTCTTTTCTTTTATTAACTTGGTTTCCCCCCCCTCCCAAGAGTGTCTGTTGTTTGTACAAAAATGGAGGAACCGAAGTAAACAAGAAAACTGAAAATGAGGATAATGTAAGCTTTGCAAACAGTTTTCTTTTTGCAGACTAACTGGTATCAGTTTCCATAGCTACATGAGGCTATGAAAACTTTCTTTTTACTAGTATAAGCACACATGTAGTGTTTAAGATAATATCATGTAATTTCATATGTATCCGGGAGGAGTCTAATAATGGGGGGTAATGCTGTAATTTATTTGGGAAGAACCTGGCTGTGAAGCAGGGGATCAGCTGGTTGGCTGCTGGAGCAGAGATCTGAATTGGAATAAAGACAGAGTCTGTGGTCTTGTAAAAGGAATGGTTTCTCTTGAATATTATTCAAATCCAGCTTTATATACACATTGGTTAAATTGTGTGCTCTGGAGGCATACTATCACAAACAGGGTATTTTTGCTAATATTGATTCAGAGCAGTATCCTTTTCATTGGCAAGTTCACATCTGAGTGATTCAATGTTGTTTACTCCGCCGAGTTCTTGCAATCAGTATGGGATCCACTTGAAAGCCCTTTAATACTTTCAATATGACAGAGTTCAAATTCAGATTGCATTGAGAACTATATGTGCCCTTCTTATGCTTCCTCGCCTAGTAAGAAGCAAACATAGAAGAAAGTTAATTCAACAGATAAAAATACCAATACTGTACTTTGCTTTCCCTGGTTCAGTCAAGTGTTATCTGAATCCAACATAATAAATGATTGGAATACTTAGACTCCTTTTCTCCAGAATTTCAGATGAAGGTCGGTGGAAGCAAATTCAATAATAACTTTCAAAAGGAAATTGGATAAATAATTGAATGGGAAAAATTTGCAGGGCTATGGGGAACGAACAGGGGAGTGGGACTAATTGGATAGCTCTTTCAAAGAGCCGACATAGGCACGATGGGCCGAATGTCCTCCTTCTGAGCTGTATCATTCTATGAAGCAAAATGTGGACTCGAAGTACCATGGAGTTCTCTCTCACCACAGTGACTTGGGTTTATGATCAGCAGCAACCGCAAGGCCTTTTTCTGCTAAAAGAAGCCTTTCATGTCATAGGTTTGAATTTTGATACAATACCAGCTTCCCTACCATGATACCCTAGGATGGGTTGGCTTTTATAGATAATGGCTGTATCTCTATATCTGACAAATTTACAATAATTGTCTCAGGAATTAATCAGTTTAGCACTGATTGGCTGGCCGTCCTTTGAAGTTAGCATCTATACTCCAGACAGGTGCAGTGTTTTTGCTTCTATTTACAGGCTAATCAAGATGAAAGGATCAAAGGAAACATGAACAGAAACAGCAGTTAACAAAAATCGGTTTAATGTTTTCATTAATAAGTGATGCTCCCAGACAGAATGGTACGTATTTGCTCAAAGCACACACACCCACACAAAGACAGAATAAGCAGCTAACAGAGATTAATTTCAGTTTGTCAATTGTACACCAGCAAAACTTCATATAAAAAGATATAAATGTTAACATTTGAAGCAGGACGGATCTCAGTTCTGTCAGATTCTGCCACAGAGCCCATCTATTAGTTCTGAGTTATGTTTGGATATATGTCTCATAGGCCACAAGCTTAATCTGGATCTGGACTTTGATATTGATGAAAGATTAAAAGACCGAATTGTCCATGGTCCCTTCTCAGGAGATTCCCTGAGCAGTCCAGGCTAAAGCTGGCATCTACCAGGACCTCGAAGTACTGATATGAATCACCAATTGGGATGGATGCCCCCTGTGCCTTCCATTCAATATCCTTTGTGATTCGCTCTTGAGCTGGAGAACGACATAATACTCTACTTGTGAATATCCACCACCATGTCCCACTGTTTACCAAAACTTAAATGTTCCAGTCAGTGTTATATTAACAACAGCATTTACCAAAAATGCGTTTCCATAGATGTTAAACAAATGGCAATCAGAAAATCTAGGTTGGAGTGTTTAAGCGTAGAGTATATTAATCCTCAGCTGAGTCAGCTAACTGTAAGTATAACATCATCCATGAAAGGAGCACTGGAATTCTTCCAGAAATGTCCAAAAAGGACCATCCCTTACAACAACATCCAACACATCATTGATGAGGGCATTGGATAGGATGGGTAGCAGTGGACAACCTTACTTTTTACTCCTTACAAAAATAAGGGTCTATGATTCTGCCATCTGGATTAGGGCAGTTTTAGCGATATAGACGCTGGGATCCAAACTACAGTATACCGAAAAAATACTGTATTGCGCCATAAATGTGGCGAAAATCCAGTAATAACCAGGACAATGGAAGGCAGCCCTCATTCCATTGGTGTGCTCGGAGGTATTAAATTACTAAACTAAGCGTATAGGCTGAGTATGATGTACGACTGCATCGACGAAATTTGCATCAGATTATTTATATGTGCCGGATAGGAATATCTTGCTTTACAACTCCACACAACTTAGAGAAGAAACGAGAAGTTTCCCCACCTCCCACCGTGAAAGCTGATCGGAGACCAGTAAGCAATTCCGTAAGGTGAGTTGTGGATAATCAGACTTGCTGCACATGACCCATAAAACCGAAATAAATATTTATATGGACAGTTCCGCCCAATTTTAGCGTGTTTCTGAGGGAGGAATGAAACTCGATTTTTTTTTCCCCACTTCTCCTCCAATTTACAGAACGAACCCTAGGAGAGAAAAAAAAAAGTATTTTCTCTAGTCTGTTTTACAAGTAATGGTAATTGTGTAAGATAGGGAGAAATGTGGGCTGGGTCTCTGTTTACGAGCTCGATGCGTCACTGCAGGGTTGACACTGACAATGACATTGACACTGAAACTGATACAAGCGCCGCCTCTGATACTGTAAAACCAGCAACAACTGCATGCAAACGCAATTTAAATTCGGCCGGCACTCGCTACTCACAGATAAAGTGGCTTCGACTTATGGTAAGAGTGCAGAAAAAGTACCCAAATTAAAGAATTCGTGATCGTTCGATTCTTGAAAACGAGGATTCTTTTCGCCCAATTGTGTGATAACTTTGTTAAATAGAACACGCCAAAAATGGTAAGCTGTTTCAAAACAAACGTGCCAATTTTAAGTTATGAGTATGTGATTGAGAAACACGTCGATTTCTGGCTTCCAACGGCTTTATCTCGAATAACACTGATTGCTATTATCAGTTTTGTGCAATTGTACTTGCATTTTGCGTGTTTCAATTTGCACTCACTATAATGACTACACGTAGTTCCGCTCTTGTCGTTCGTAAGTCAATTGACTTAAGCGAGTTGTTACTATTTGTTCGCTGTTAACTGGCGTGATGTACAACCAGTGTGTCGCCAATTTGAAGAGGTAATACTGTTCATATGTTTAACACGCCTTTTCATTTTGTAGTCCAAAACATTAGAAGTTATGCTACTTAACGGAATGCATATTACAATTAATAGTTTGACCAAAAAATATCCTGACTTTTTTTGCTTGCCTTTGTTGCAGCCATATACACAACGTTGTAAATGCTTATACTGTAAAACAAATTTGGATTGCAAGGAACATCTCTTTCATATAGTAAGTTCTTTCATATAGTAAGTTTTTTCACATTTAATCTCGTGTAGTGATTGAAATAGAACTTCATTCGCTACCGCAGAACGGAACATCACCTTACAAGCAGGAGAAATAATTTCTGAAGGGAATAAAACAAATAAGGGAACATCTCTTGGAGCTAACAGGTTACCTATTCATATATACTGGCATTTAAAAGGTGCGATTTAAAGTTCATTTTTTTTAGATCAACTGCTTTGTATGATGTCAATGGTTAAAGCAAATGGCACAATCTGCCGCAGGCAGCATTACGTATACCGTGTCAAATTACTCTGCAACTTCAAAAACAATCCCCATTTAATTCATTGTTTGGTCACTTCATTGTATCTGTAGTTACTATGGTAATCTATGTTATTTCCTCATTTTTGTCGTGTTATATGAAATAGGCAGTGGGTACATAATAAAGTTGCTTCCAAGTGGACTTTAACGTTAACTTTGTAGATTAAGTGAAGAATAAAGCAGACCTTGGTGAGCATTTGCGCAGGTCAGGCCAAATAGTTTTGGCAGCATCCACAGAAGGCGAGAGGCAGATACATAATGTACTTGGACAAAAAGAAAAACAGCGAATGTTTAGATCCGTCAGTATATATATATTTTTTAAAAAGGGCTTACGGTCCCGATGGAAACTGAAGACCTTTGCTGTCCATTAACCTGCGGGTTTTCTTTCCGATACTGAGAGACGCGGGCTGTATCCGAATAGCTGCTGTTCCTTTAACACATTTGCACTTGTTCTGTCATTTGCACTTAGAGCGCCGTTCCGGGTGGGAGAATGTCATGTCACGCCTGACTGAGGGTCGAGAATGATTTAAGGGTGAGGAACCCTGACTGCTGCTTTTTCTATATATATGTGTATATATATATATATATGAAGTAGTGGCCGGGGGGGGGGGGGTTTGAAGTTCCCGCCGGCCGGCCGGCGCGCGGCGCCTGTCGGGTAGCGGTGACGCCGCGCGCTGTATGGTGGGTCTCGGTTACTGCGCCTTCTCCGGCGGTGGATGCGGCAGCGGGCGGGCGGGCGAGGGCGAGCGAGAAGCGGTGGTGGGACTGGGGCAGCGTCGCCGCACTCGTACCTTCCCTCATGCTTTTGGGACGCCGAGTAAGTTACCGTACGGGCGGTGAGAGCGGGCGGTGGTTCGGGGGGGGGTGTTTTTATTTTGAGTGAGGGGGGTCGGGGTGAGTCTCTCTCTAGGCCGCGGTGTCCTTTGTTTGACGGGGTGGGAGGCTTTTGTCTCGCTCATCGTGAGGAGAAGGACGGCACGTTTCCGCCGGTCAGTCGTTCCCGGTAAGGGGAGGGGGGTGGGGGTGATGTTTTACTCCGGTTGTTCAGCCGGACGCGGGCAGTTTCCCATTGAAGCGGCTCCCGGGGCCCGGCTTTTTTTTTTAACCGCGGGGGGGGGGGGGGACGGACCAAAAAAAAACCCCGAGTCGCTGAGCTGGTGTGAACGCGTCACGTTGATTGACAGCCGCGCGGGCCATACAGAGATAGAGCCCGCGGCGATGGGCGGGGCTTCCCCACGCGAGCTGGCCTATTGGCAAGCGGCGAGGGCGGGACTTTTTATATCTGAGTGTGTTCGACCTGCTCAGGTTCTTATCGGATGCCCTTAATATTTAGTGTAGGGGGGGAATAAGACACGCGGCCGGCGTTAAATAACCCAAACCCGCTGCCAACACCGGGAGCGGTTATTGTCCGTGCCGCGGTGATCGCAGCCGGACAGCGCTAACCTGTCGAGCCTCGTTAGGTGTCTGCCGCATCGTGGCTCCCGGCTACTGTCTCTTATTGTTCAAGAACACGGCGACACGCGGTGTGTGGGCTCCGACAAGGGGCTTGATTTGGTCTTGAGCCCGGTTACTTTTAATGGGATTCTTGGCTTTAAGCAATCATTTTTTAAAAACTTTAATGCACCCCTTGAATTTTACTGCAATCAAAGTGAATACTTTCCGGGATTTTTAAAATCTCAGTGTTACCACGTCCTTTTCGATATTGCAGCGCACTTTGCGCAGTAACTCTGGTAATTCATCCCAGCAACAGTACTGAATGCATCAAAGTTTCTCAATTCAATCGCTTTCTTTCATCGTTGGAGGATGCCAGATTTAGATTCGCATACCATGCCCCCGCTACATACGCACAATTATTGTGTGATAAGGTAGAATTGAAGCCCTCCAGTCAGTGAGTAATATTTCCAGGGGGGATGAGACGTCAACGATTCGTCTTGCCCACAAAGGGCGACGTGGCTCGTTTTCATGTGACTCATGTGGGTTTTTTTTTAAAGTTGCGGCTTATTTCCCTGTGACGCTAGTGCCGGGTTTAAATGACCGCTTCAGGCATTGACTCTGATGTGTCTTGTTACACGGGTATATTCCAGTAGCTTGCTCTGAAGCACGTTTAATTTGTTAAATCCACCTAATTATTTTGGTTGTGATCAAAAGTGGCAGTCCTCCCTAATGTTCGCGGAAATGTTGGCTGCTTTCAATTTCCTTTTGATACAATTCTCGGGATTATAATTAAGTTTAGATTACCCGTGCCATTACCTTTTATCTCATTTCAATGGAGAGAAACTGTGTGTTGGGTTAGTCAGTCATGTGATCAAATCCCCGCTGGGGATTTTTTTTGCGGGAGAGGGTAATTCTTTACAAACTGAAAATTACTTTCGAACCGAGAACACCGGGTGAGGTAACTGCATTACCAAATGGTTTTTCCGTTTTGAGTTAACTATTTTCGATTAATTCCTATGAGCGTTATCTGAATGTTAAATGTCAGTGTTTAACAACTAGGGGAAAACGTGGTCAGTACGTGATATTCAAATATTAAATATGGAACGAAACAGTGGGGTTTTTGAAGTTTCTGATAAAATCTGAACCACGGAGAGTTATTAGAAGTCCGTGATTTTATTACACAAGCGAGGCTTCATCCATAATTTACAGGTAATGGTCGTGGGGATTGTGTTGCTGGTGTGATTAGAATATCGCTCTTGTTCTTGTGTGTCTGTAACCAGTTGTGTGCGTACGTGATCCTGTACAGTTCTGGTAGAGATTCCTTAGGGTTGGAGGAGTGCATGTTAAATGTGCTAGGAGGCAGTGTGTGTGAAGTTTGCAGCCTGGTGTTTTTGGTCAGACGTTGAATGAAATATTTTGAAGGTTTTTTTATTGTAAAGATTGTAGTTGGAGGCAGAACAGAGTAAGCACAGTATATCGCTGTAGCAGTCCTGTTTCTCTGTCTCCAGAGATGAAAGTTCTGACTGTGACGTTTTTATATCAAATGGTACATTTTCTTCACAGTTTCATGACGCCAGATACTGTGCTGTGATAGGAAATTTCACATTGTAATTATATTATGAGTGGGTTTTGTCTTTCGGCCATAAATGTGACAGAAGTGAGCACTTCAGAGGATAGTATAAAAATTATGGAGATATTTGAAGCAACTAAGAGCTTTTCATTCCAGTAAATTTAGTTTCAATTTTCTTTGTCACATGAATCAAACTGGTATAGCTACAACAGGAAATTCAAAAAATAAATCTATGCTGTATTGTAACTCTTGCCAGGGCACATGACTGAATACTTTGTACTGTTCCAAAGCCAAAAGTATGTCTTTTTTGGGGGGCAGGGGATTATATGGGCTACCACATTTTTCATAAAATTCACAGTTCAAAGTGAAAGTGTAGGGTGTGTATTATATAATGTTATGTGTTATATTGAATATTTGTTTGTGGCAGTACTGGCATGACTTTGTCAGTAAGAGTTTTTGAAATTGAAGTTCTAAATGATGCAAGTATGAGGAAAGTTGTATGAACAGAATACATAATATGTAGGTTAATTTGAAGCACACAGGGGCCATCATAAGTCACTTATGATTGATCATCTGGATTTTCTTCATTCTTTGTGTAATTTTAATATGGCCGATTCACAATGAGTATATATTTATTCCATGAAAAACGAGACCTGAGCGTCGTGAAGATCCTCTAACAGAATGATATTCAAATCCATGCATTAAAGGTGAAAGGATATTGTGTAAACTTTTTTTTTATTCGTTCATGGGATGTGGGTATCACTGGCAAGGCCAGCATTTATTGCCCATCCCTAATTGCCCTTGAAAAGATGGTGGTGAACTCAATTTTTTTGTTACCAAGTCCCTGAGGATGCTTTCACTGTTCTGGTTGTATTGTGTGAGGTGCATTTTCACCAATATCTGAAAGGCTTATGCTATCTTATTGGAAATTTTACCTGCTTCCCTTTCTCCCCTCCAAAAAATGTGCCAAGTTTTTAACTCCAAACCATGATTATAAATACTTGCTGTAGTGCTATGTTGAAATAATAATTCTGACTAAATGTAACTGTGAAGTATTACAAAAATATGACTTGTCTGTTAATGTTGAGACCTTACCACTAAGTGCAGGTGGTGACTCACTGCCCACTTTTCCTCCCACATTCAGCACATGCATACCTGCTGAATAGGAAACTGAAGCAGGAAGCTAAGATTTGTATTAAAGTCCTAATAATTTTTCAGAGTTTAAAGTTTTAATTAGCTTTGGAACTAATTTTATATTAATATTTAGGGTTAATTGTAGTAACTGGGTTGGAGGAACATGTGTGGGACTGCCACTATAACTCCACTATCTGAATAAATTGTATATTTATCCCATACTTCTGATGCTTACTTGATTTTTCTCCCCTTTGACCCCTTCTCCCCAGCCCCAATTTGGGCATTTAAGCACAGTAGACTAGGTAGCGGGACTCTTGTTTGTAAAGTATCTATTTTCTCAATTATACTTTTGAGTTAAATATTAAGCATTGTAAGTGCTCTGAATTTACCTAAATCTCCCCGTATGTGTCTTCTTAGACTTCATGTCTCAGCTCAGAAGGTGGGCAGGTAACCTCCGATGTTACAGCTGCTGTTGCTCAATAAGCAACCTCTAGTCAATAAGGGTTTTTGGCCGTGCTGTTCTCCCTTCTGTGAGAAACATATGGTTGCTGCTTCTCTGACGACATGGCAGAGATTGGGAACTCCGAACATGGGAATCAGAGTTGCAAGCATAAATCCTCCCACTCTGTGTGGCACATTACATTGATACCCCAATACACATCTGCCTGCCAAATTACATTGTTTTGAATGGAAGGGGGCAATTATTTGTAAACTTAAAACTAGTGTTGCACACAAGTGGTACGTAGAAGCAACTATGTCTTTTCTAATTGTTCTGATCTGTGCAAAATATGAGAAATAACTAATAGAAGATTTAACACGTGGAGAAGGGCCCTCAAAGTAATGTTTATTGTGAGATGGAAAATATTTGGTGGAACGCTGCCATTATGGGCTAATGTGATGGCTTTACATATAGCCACATACTCCCACTTACTGTGTTGCATCAGCACGCCATTACATTTTTGTCAGGTTGTCACAGTGAATCAGCTTCACCTAACCTGAACAGCTGTAGTTATTATACTCAATCAAGGAGCCATGAAAATGCAGGAAATTAAAGAACTTGGGTTGTATGTTTGGTCCATTTTATTCTTTGTATTCATAGCTGAAAAGTTTACAGTTGCATTAAAAGGTTTTAGTTAGAATCAACAATGAGGATGTCCAGATTGAACATCCGGGTCTGGAGTTTCCACAGCATTGGCGTAAATAAATTACGTGGCTTAAAAGATCGTGGAATTTTGCGCAAAATTCCAATACGCCCAAGTCTCCCTGATCTTTTACGTCTGTCCAACAAATCTCCACCCACAAAACTAGCCACATCCCCAACTCAGAAATGCTTGTTCAGGGGCGCCTCAACATTGCGACCAGATTTTAAGGCGCAGCAGAAAAGGAAATAATTTTCCGGTCTTTTCATTGCAAATTTTTGAGCAGTTTTTAAAAAAAAATTATCTTGCTCTGCAATTTTTGTTTCTTTTAATGCATTTTTATGGCAATTGACAATCTTTCCCAATTGCAGGTTCTTCTTAAATATGCTCTGCCTGATGTCCTTGAATGATGGTTAATTAAGTTGAAATTTAAATGTTAAGACTCGAAGACATGTACTGATGTGGGTTCGATGGTACTTTGGGTCCCGACTGTTTGATTTGAAGGAAACCTGGATGTTTTTGACTCCGGCAAAATGGGAGCGATGTTGGGCACATTTTCGGGTCTAACTTTGGGGTTGCGCCCACGGAGTAAACTCCAGGCCCGTATATCTCTGTAATGTTTAGATAACAAAATGAATCATAAATTGTCTTTTGAGTTCCAGAGTAACTGATATTTTCCTAGTGTTATTTATGCAATTTTCATTGTATTCTATTTTGTACCATTAAATAAGCCAATGATATTCACAAAGTTTGATTTTTTTTTAACCCCTGAAATCAGATTGAAATTCATACAAGATACTTTTTGGTGTGTGGAAGTTCATTAAACAGATATGATGGGCACCCAACTCATTTAATGGGCACATTCACAGGGTAGGGATAAGGGATCTCTCATTCCAAATCTAATTTTTGGTTCAAAAATGAAATGCAAATTTTAGACATGTGTACTTGCTTATCCCTTCAGAACCATCTGTTCTGTAATGTATTAAATCCAGAAGGGGAGATTTGAGTAAATTTGGAGTGCTTACCATGCTTAATATTTAACCCACAGGAGCTGAAAGATTTATTTTGTACTCAATTAAGTTTTTTTTTTCCATTAGGATTACATGCCTCTGATAATGGGGAAAAAATTGACCTGAATAATAAAGTGTCATAACTGCAAAATGACTTGAATTATTTTAGATTATTAGTGCACATGGTGTGCAAGAACACTCCTGGATCTCAGACATTTTGTTTATCCAAACATTACACACAACTATATGATGTTCAATCTGGACATCCTTACTTGTTGATTCAAACTAAAATAGGTTAAGAAAAGAAGCATTCCTTGTTATTGCACAACAAGAGAGGGTCTGTGATTTGAATGGGATTCAGTCAAGCTTCAAGGCAACCATCTTGAAAATCATATAAGCAGTAATTAAATATCAAACTTTCCCTTGCTGCCTAGGCTGAAATTCTGGTTTCAGCACTGGACTAGCACCAGTAGTTGTTTTTTGCTTCATCACACAACAAACCTTTTTCTTCAAACTTGCTGTTGTCACCAAACTGCCAATAGCGAATGTCTAAAGCTAGTGCTGTAAAGATCTAAATGCATATAGAATAATAATGGTATTATCTTTGGTTACTGGATAGGCATTCTGGAGGAATGGTGTAAATCTGCTTGCTAATTATGTGGTATCAATGGATTTCTTAAATTTCAAAGTTTCCTTTGTGATATATTTTCTTAGTGTTCTGTCCACAAATAGTTTAAAACCTTATCTTTTGTGAATCTACTGATTTTGCTTTGTCCACAGATGGGTTCCCACAAGTATTTTACAAATATTTTTAATGTAACTTTCATTAGATAAATTATAAAACTGGAGCTGTTTTCAATGTAACATGTTGCAGAACAAGCTCAAGTGTGACAGGATGCATTGTTCTGTTCAACTCTATTTCTGCTCCCAACTTCTGTATAATAAATATCTTGACGTGAAATTAAATTAAACATGCATGTTAGTTGTAGTGAAAGATTATGCTGAATATACTGATGCATAATATGCCCTAGTCTGTTACAAATTGGAATTGAATAGCTTAAGTTTCAAAATCGACCCGCTCACTCAATCAGATCATCAAATAAATGTCATATGATCACTTTCATATGTACTGTAACTGTGATTAATTTTTTCAGTTACTTTTTCCTTTATCCTCGTTTCTTCAACCCCCTCCCTAATTTCCAAAAGCTTGTAATCCAATACTCAGATCTTTAAATAGAAGTGGCTGCTGTACTCTGGTTTGTAGTACAGTGCCAACATTCTAAGAAGGTTCCTGTCACTGTTTAGACTACGTTGGTTGTAAAGCCAGAAAAGCAGCTTGGTGGTGGAGGGGGGGAGGCAAACCTCACACAGAAGAAAATATTTAGCTGATTGGCACATCATATACCTTGCAGTCTCCACATCACATCTCCAGTATCCCGTATCGTTAAGTCGAGAGAATCACAAGCCTACATGACTATTAGCTGGTTTGTTTTCTTCTCCCCTCCAAAAAGTGATCACTGTGGAATATTGAGAAAAAACAGACTCTGCTATTCAGTATAATATTTACAATTGTTTGATACAAAGACTTTGGATCTGTTACTTACCACTTCTTTTTTCTTTTTCTTTATAGGTTGTCCAAGTATAAAATGGATGATAGCTTTGATTGTGACTGCGGTGAGCTCGAGCCACCTGATCATTAACGGGAGCCATCTTTTAGAGATAGAAAAGCTGCCACAAGTTCATTGCTTGACCAGACTATAATTAAAAGGAAAAAGGAAAGAAAAAGTGCTCATCAGCACTGTAGAATGACGCTGCTCAGGACCAGTCTTACACTGAATGTATCTGCACTATGAGGAGGATGTCAATAGAGGTTTATAACACATATATGTATTCTCACACACCCTGTTAAATGTTAGCCTGTTTACAACAGTAGTTTGGATGCATCTGTCTGTCGAAGTTCATTCCGTTGCAATCAAACTTTAGTTTAATTTTTAATGTCTGCAGGGATGCCCTTTTTTGAATTAGAAGCATAACATTTACTGACATAGGTCAGACCAGAATTTCTATTCTGTGAGCTGTTCATTCTTGAAAAGGAGGGATTCAAATGGGAACAGAGCTGACCACGTTCAGCTAGGCTAGATGGCGCACACATTTCAAAGAGAAAATATCTTGAAGTTAAGAAAAGGTTACGGTTGTCTTGCTCTTTAAGGAAGCTCTTTGTTGTGGAAGCTGATTTTCAATAGCTTAGTTTTGACATAGGATTGGCCATCTGATAGAAGAGGAAAGCTTGAGGGTTATCAACATGGCAGAAAAGTTTGGAAGTTTAATGAACATTCATGGTTTTGATTTGGGTGCTCGGTATATGGACTTGAAGCCACTAGGGTATGGCGGCAATGGCCTGGTTTTCTCTGCTGTGGACAATGACTGTGACAAGCGAGTGGCTGTCAAGAAAATTGTCCTGAGTGACTCTCAGAGTGTCAAACATGCCTTGCGAGAGATCAAAATCATCCGACGACTTGACCATGATAACATAGTGAAAGTGTTTGAGATTTTGGGCCCGAGTGGGATACCGATGTCTGATGATGTGGGTTCTATCACAGAACTGAATTCAGTATACATTGTTCAAGAGTACATGGAGACCGATCTAGCGAAGCTGTTGGAACAGGGTCCATTCTCAGAAGAGCATGCTAGGCTCTTCATGTACCAGCTGCTTCGTGGGCTAAAATACATCCATTCAGCTAATGTTCTGCACAGAGATCTCAAACCGGCTAATCTCTTCATTAACACTGAGGATCTGGTGCTGAAAATAGGGGATTTTGGTCTGGCACGCATCATGGATCCCCATTACTCTCACAAAGTAAGTTTTAATTTATTACCCATGAACAAATAAGGTAGTTGTGTTGTTAGTAGTGCTGGCTGTTATTGTTCAGATGTTTTGCAATAACGTTTAGCAAGAGCATAATATAGTATAAGGAGGGTTGAGTATTGTCACTTGTCCATGAGGAGCATATATGCTAGCATTTTGTAATAAGAATTTTCATGCGGTTTAAGGACCAATTGTGTAAACTAAATTTCTTAGCTATACAACAGCAGTCTTAACAATATTTAATCATTCCAATTCTTGCAACCATTATTAGTACAATAAAATTATTTACTATGGAAACCATCAGTTTTTGTGGAGGATTTCACAAGGAAAGCAGTTTTTTTTTGCTCAGCTAATTATGGAAAGGAACATCCTTTTAAGGTTCAGCTTTTAAAATTTTGTCTATCTGTCAGATAGAAATAAGTTTATATATACTATGGGAAAACATCATTGATTTCATGAGATTAAAACTGAAAAACACTGTATATTTTCTGAGGCTTCATTGAAATATTTACATGGCGGGGTAGGTATGGTGGTGAGGGAGTGAAGTTGTTTCTTTGCTCAGAAATATTCAGGTCCATAAAGTGGTATGTTAAATAGTATTTGTGGTGGATTTTTTAAGCCTGTGTTTTTATGAATGCAACACCTGCCGTATGACACTGTTAGCAGAACAGCAATATAGTGAAATGTGTCTCTTGGACCTTTTTGCTAGACAATATTCAGTAGTGTGCACTTGAATGCAGAATGTATCCCATAAGTGAGGAGGACTAAATAAATCGAATCCCAGAGAAATGGAGAGTTGTATTGGTTCTATTGAAGTATTGAAAATTTCAGTTGGCAGCTTGTCCTCCATGGTCTGTATCACAGCTTTAATGTAACAATGTTGAAGTGCTATACTGTAGTTTAGTATGGACTAGTATGCATTTTATTATTTGACAACAAGAAAATGGCAGTGCTGGGAAAAGAATATGTTTCCTCCTTCAATGCCCTGTCAGTAAACTCTGCCATGTATCAACTAGATGCAGAAAGATCTGCCTCAACTATGATTTCAGAAGAGTGGCGTCCTTTTTCTGCTGTCACTTGTACAACTTCTATATTGTAAGCAGAAATAACCAAAATCACTGAAAAGGCAGGATTTTATTTATTTTTTGCTTCATGTAATTTTAAAAAATTGTCCCTAATGTGTGAGCCTGGATGGTGTTAGCAGGTTTTCTTTTTCATTGAACAGGGCGCACGAGCCTCTTCCAGGATGTAACTCATGGATTACATTCTGGCATCGTTTTATGATGGCAGCATGTGATGGGGGTAGTGCGCAATAATAATATTGAGGTGGAATGACCTTGCTGGTATCCCATTTTGTTAGTCCCTTTGGAAATTAAGACACTAGACTGTTGACATCTGTCACAAGGTTAGCCTCTGTTCCATGTATGCAAATAAAAGATCTGGCTGCTTGTGTTCGTGCAATACATTTTATCAGGGAGCAGCGGATCCCTACAGTGAATACTGCATAAGAAATATAAGCCATCCTGATAGCAATAAAATCTTTAGTCTGACAGCATGGTCTCTTTCAGCTATAGTGGATAGAGTTTGGGGAAATCTGTTATGAGTCTTAAATGATTGCACAGTTTTGATTTTGGTGTTGACTGCATTGACTTTTGAGTAGGGTTGTGCTTACTGACCCAAACAAATAGAATATTCTTAGAATGAGCGGTTGGGCTGAGTAGCATAGGCACATTTGCATGTTGTGATTGAAGCTTATGGGAATATAACTTTCAGAATGTACAAGGCATAGGCTTTTTTAATTGAAATAGATGATGGAAATTTGTGTATTAATCTTTATGAAACTGGACTTCCTTGTGAAACACCCGATGCTTTGGCACCGTTATGCTTAAGGACCACCTTTTTGTGTTTGTTTTTCTACCCAGATGTGTCTCAGTTGGTCAATTATTAAACTGAAAACAAAAATAAACTTCAATGTTGTTGGGTATTTTGATCCCAAACTGTTCTACCAGTTTTCTGGGTTTATGCGTGCATGGAGACATTAAGTATTAAGGAGTATGTCTGGGAGGGTGTGCACAAATCATTTTTGAGCCTATGCCAGGAGCTCAGTGCTGAGCCAAATGCTGGTTTAAAGTTATGTAACGTCTGCTGGAAGGTCCGTATATTTTGTGTTCGTTCAGTGCCTGATGTAGCATTAAAGGAGCTAGCGAGGGCTTGGTGTTCAGCACTCAAACTTCGTTTTGAGTGAATGTAAAAGGACTGCACTGAATGTAATGATCCCAATACACTAAATGGCTGTTGGCAAACTATGGAGCCAAGTTTTAACTTAAGTGAATGTTAAAGGGCAGAACACCAAATATTCTGGAAGTCTTCTAAATGGTCGAATGAGGGAAATGTGCACCTAGAAATAACATGGTTATCCTGCAAAATGTTAAGTTTCCCACATAGTAAAATGTATATACCACTATGAATCTGTAGTGTAGTTGATGCAGAAAATATTACATCCTAGTGCTCATTATGTAAATATAACTTGCATTTTTAATTTTGAGGAAAGGAAAATGCTAGGTGTTATGTTGGTAAATGCAGATAACTGAAATGCTGCAAAGGCTTATTGCATATATGTTGTATGCATGGCTTTGCAGGTGCATAAAGCTTCAGTGATGTGGATTGTGGCCTTAGTACTTAATCATTTGGGGTTTAATTTTAGATTGTGCTGTGCAGTTTAGCTTGTAACTGGTTTTGAGTTGCATGCAATGTAGATTCAAAGTTTTTTTTAAAATCCAGTATCTTCCTCTGCTGATGAGGGTTTAAATCTTCGTCCCTTTCACCTACCACACGGTATGGAATTAAAATGATTGCACACAGACAACACCCACTTCAAGTGGTTATTTTTCAACTGCAGAGAAAGTCTGTTTCTAAATTAGGAATTGTCTTTCAACTTTTCAAAAATTTTTGCATAAAATGTTACTTTGAAGTTCAGTTTCCCAGAAATGTAACTTCAGACTTTCTGGCATAGCTTCTGACACCATCCTCCTTCTAGGTCAGCCATTTTACATATTGACCTCCTTTAAACTTCATTCAACTATCTTCCTGTTTCTACATTTGCAAATCAACTTTGTCTTGCTCGTTGTAGTTTAGTAAATAACCTCGAGTCTGGTTTCAGTTTTATAGTTTGCCTCTTTTTTTTAAATTGAGCGTTTTCTTTGCAGAATGTTAGAGGATGAGTTTCATCTTGCGGTTGCATTTGTGATGTTTTCTGAAACTGCTTTTATATATTAATCTTGATGAGCGATGTGGGGTGGGGGGGAAGACTATTTGAAGTAAAAAAAAGTCTCCATTGTTTACTCATAATTTTTAATATTTCACCAGGTTTTAATTAAACTTCTGTGTTTTCCCCTTGTCAGACATGGGTCCCATACAGAAAAAATAATCGGTCGCTCAACTTTTCACTTAGCAAATGATTCCTTAACCCAGTCCCTGAGGGAGTGCATCAGGTCAAGTGTCTGTGAAAAGTTAGTACTTGAGCATCCGTGCCCTCTTGAACTTTAAAACCTTTTCAGATTTTCACCAAATTGGATAAAGGACTTTTTCTCATCAGACTTATTTTCTTTTCAAATCGATCAAACTAAAAATATGAAGTAACAACAGAAAATGCTGGACATACACTGCAGGTCAGCCAGCATCTGTAGAGAAAAATCAAGTTATGGTATTTTGAGTGCGTACCCTTCATCAGAACTAAGAGCATATACAAACAAGATGTCATAACCTGGCTGACCTGCGTATTTCTAGCTTTTTCTGTTATTTCTGATTTCCAGCATTTGCAGTTTTTCCTTTTTGTTATTAAACTCAAGTATGACATTGTCTTGAGACCTAACTAAATCCTTAAATTTACTGACCCATCAGACACTTTTTTTAAAAAACCTGTATTCATGCGTACCTGCATGACCTCTTAAACACCGCAAAATCTTGTGATAAATGCTTAGAAGTAGGAAAAACATTAAAAATGGAATGTAAGCACTGAAGTAACACTAATATCGCATGCCAAAACCAGCATTCACATTACCAGTTAGACCACTTTGATTTACAGTTGCATATGTCTGTTTCTTTTTAAACATTTTTGATTCTTGTAAAAGCTGCAAATAGTTTTTTTTTAGAAGTGGTGTTTGTGGGATGGTGATATTTGAGAGTTATCACATCTTCAGCTGGTGACTAAATGTCAAATTTGTGATTAATTTTTGATCTATACAAATACAAGCCATTTCCCATGGGGGAGGGAAGTCTGGAGCCCAGAAACTGTCTGTTGGTTTATCTCTAACTTGGCTTTGCATAAGGAGCCGTTGAAGTCTTGCTAGATTCATTAGGGATTTATGGTCTCATGGGAGCAACTGGACGGTATGATTTCAAGGCCGCCACCATTTTTGAAGAGAAAGCTGGGAGATTTCTACATGATTCTGACAGTGTAGCCTTGCACGAAGCACACGTTAGCAGATCTTTAAAATTGTTTGATTGCAGTTCTGATGAGATGGCATCAATATTAGAGATGGAATGAAGAGAGGTAGAACTTTCTACATTCCAAATACTTTTCATCAGGTGATTTTGAGTAACACAAATTGCCAGATAATGAGGGTTTTTTATTTCAAACTTCTATTTAATAGCAGCCTGCTAATCCAGGTCTTCGCAGACTGGCCCATGTATTCAGACTGGCTGTGTTTACGTTCGTTTATCTTGGTCTGAATTTTTTTGAAGGAGAAGGAAGGTAGAGAAAATGTAGGTTTTTTCCATTTTTGTCTAGTAGTTTATAGAAATGGATGTAACTAGTTCTTCTGTTTTGTGGATTAGAAGCTTTGCCAGATTGATTCACTGTGGGTTCCATGTAGTAGTAATCTCTCCATAGTTATTTGTGCTGTGGAATGCATGCATGAGGCTGAGTTAACAGCTTCTACTTGGAGTAAAGAAAGCAGACCTCTACATTGTAGGTCTGTGATCTTCAGTTTAACTTTCATATAGAAGTTGACTTGTTAATCCTAGTGTTCCAACTCTGTCACTAAGAAACAACATTTAATTTTAAGAACTGCCAATGAAGTAGCTTATTTGTTGTAGTGGAAGGTTTTATATTGCTAAAATTGGTTAGGGATTTTTGCTTATGCTTCGAGTCATTTTGGTTGCAAAGTTCTGAGTTAAATTTTGAACTTCTGGACCCTGAATGATTTTGAAGTTTTGGGCTCTGGTATTAATTTGGCAGCTGCTCTACTTGGCGGCTTGTTTAATACTTGTTTAAGTACTTGCGTAACCAAAAACGTATCATTGCAATATTTTTACCACTAATTTGCTACAAAATGGGCATTCTGTTACAGTGCAGTCTACCACCTATCCATAATCACTAACTTGTTTCTAAACTTATCTTTCACCAATTTGCTGCAAATGGGGTACAGTCTCATCGGCACTGATTGCCTAATGATGCCTCCTCCAAGTGACCATTACTTGCGTGAGCCTTGGCAGTAAGCAATGAGATCACCGCTGAGCCTGACTTCGGTCCTTACCTAGCAGTCACAGCAGGGGTTGCTGGATAGCAATCTGGAATGGGAACCCTGGCATTTTTGTTTACCTTCTGCCTAATCCAGAGGCATGGAGGCTAACTCTACAATCGTAGCACTTAGACTGCTGTCCCTGCTGTGAGCAGCTAGCACAGCACAGGCTGGAAGTCAAACCTACAACTTCCTGGATAACCTCATTGAGCCACTGGTTGAGTGTACTCGGATTATAACCAAATATTTCACTTGCTTCCTTGACTTACTGAGATTCTATTTAAAATAGATTGATTGCAAATTGATAACTGCTCCTGAAAGCACCAGTAACATTTTGGCACCAAAAATAAGCCAGATAAATGCACCCAGTTTCAAACCTGTAACCTTAATATTTTGGTATTTCCTGGCATATTACTACATGCTTGATGCCATCTAATTAGGTTTCCTAATTACATGCTGTGACTATTTAAATGTGCACCTGAATGTAAAGTTTTCATTAAATGTTGGTAATGCACAGATTTTCCATGTGGCTAATGTGTTTCCTAAACATTCCACGTACAAGGGTCCCTTTGTTTTCTCCAGACATCTCCCTTCCTCTCTTGAAGGCAGCAACTTGTGCCAGGATATAGTTCCACAAGCAGTGGCCCTCCAGTAGCTCTGAAATGGCCATTCATCATGTGTGAATCTGGATGGTGAGTGCTATTCTGCTATTCACAGCCAAGCTCTGCCCTTTCCTCACCTGACGTTCATTTGAAGCAGGAATTGCTGATCTGACGTGCTGAGTGTTTCCAGAAATTTCTGTTTTTGTTTGATTTGCAGCGTATGCAGTTTTTTTTATGTTCTTTCTTTATACCTTTTTCTGTATGGCTTGGAGCAATAACAGTGTTTGTACCCACTGAACGAAGACACTCTGCTAAGTTTGAGCCAAGATCAGAACACCCGGTATTTGTGGTAGGTGTAGTCTGGAGGCATAGGTTATAGCTGCCTACCAGCCAGGGTGGAGCATTGGTGCAGGAATCTCAGTACTAAAGCCTGAGTGTCTTGATTTGATTCTCCACTGTGGTCAGTTCCTGACCTGAGCTGTGCCAAATGGAAATTTTTAGAATCTCCTTGTTGACCCTGTCTATGCAGTACCTTGCATCACTTAGTGATTGACTAAGAGAGGCTTTGGTGAAGGTCAGGAAGCAGGCCCACCACCCACTTGCGCTACTTGCAGATGTCTCGGCAGTTTTGGGAGAGAGAAAAGTACAGGGAGATATGTTCTGGTACATATTTACAATTACTAGTAGGCAATTGTAGAGTGGCTTTGATGCATGATATGAGTGATTGATTGAGATACAGTATTGAGCTCCTGCCAGTCTACCATCTTCTGTCTTGATAGTTCCATATTTGACTGCTCTCCAACCCGCCTTCAACAGTCTTTTTTCCCCCTCCCCCTGCCCTATAACCTCCCTAATAGGGCAGCAATGTTAGGTGTGGTTTTTGTTCCTAATATCTTGGGTATATTTTCTTCAGTTTGCTATTTTTAGCAGAGGAAAATGCAGGAAAATTGATGACTGGAGCAAAATATACCGTGTTCGAAGAGTGGACCAAAAGTCAGTGTTTACACTTGCTGTAAAAACTTACCAAAACGGGAGGAACAGTATTACTCTTTTCAGTATCTCAGTCTTATGAATGGCAACCATTGCATCATCCCAGATTTGATGAGTGCATGACCAAATATTGCTGGATCCTTTAGGTCTTTAACTAGGCAGCAGATGTGCATTAGCAGAAGTATGCAATCGGAGGTGAATTTGAAGAGAACAGTGCGAAAGATGTAATATTTCACAATGCGGATTTAATGAGTAGTAGATAACTTATATCAGTTGTCATAATGCTAATGTTGCATGACAAAGCATATTTAGTTTTGATGGCTTGCATTGAAAAATTGCATAATGGCCTTATTTAATATTGCAGCCAGCATGAGCGAATATATTCTTCGAATGTTCACTAAAAGCTGATTAAAAACATTTGTTGAAGAATTAACCACAATTTTCCTTGTAATAGGAAAAGGCTACGTGTAAAATCTTAGTGAACACTAGGATAGAACCATTTAATGCTGCATTGTATTTTTTGTTCTGCTATATGCCTAGCCTACTTACTGTGTTTTTAAACTGAATTATAAACATTTAGCAGTGGCATCAGAGTGGTGCACATAATTAACCTTTCTGGTCACTTGCGTTTTGTTTCCCTGACAATGAATATTGCAAGTATTCACATGCACCTATAAATGGATTTACCTAGAAAACTAGCAGAAAAATGAACTTTTATAGCACAAATTATGATAGGAAATTACATACAATATTTCTAAGATCGGAATGCCCTGTTCATGTTATAGTGTTTCTAGAACAAGAATCTGGCACCACTGAGCTTTTTATTCAACAATGTGGGGTAAAAATGGGATGCTCGCTGGCAATTGACCTTTTTTTGTTTGTGTGATAGACCAATAACGTAAGCATATTACCCACAAATGACTGTTTGTTGACAGGCAAGTGAATCTGACGCATAGTTTCTGATCAGATCCAGTATTCTGTTGCAAGTGTAAGCAGTTTTCAAAACTTCATACATTTAAGTTCCAGAATGCTGCATGGAATGTCTTATCTCATGTATTTTATAGGTGAGGATAATACAGAAGATCTGTAAATCAGCCGATTGTGTTCAAATGGTACATGCATGGATTATTGTATTCTATTTTTCGGTTCAAGTAATATAGCATGTAAAAGGCTCTTTGGAGGGGTAAAAAAAATGTGTATCTTATTTTTCTAGGGCCATCTGTCTGAAGGATTGGTTACTAAATGGTACAGATCTCCACGCCTCCTCCTCTCTCCCAACAACTACACCAAAGCCATTGACATGTGGGCTGCCGGCTGCATCTTTGCAGAAATGCTGACTGGGAAAACACTTTTTGCAGGTCAGTATAATTAGAGTTTAATGAGGAGTAAGTGAGAGAGCATTATTGTACAGTTTAGTACAGCAATTTACCTTGCACTAAACTACTATGTTTTGAACTAAGTAATTATTTTGTTCCTAAAAAATCAGTGTTTCAGTGGAAATTATCCTAAAGCGCTTATTTTATCCCTTTTAAACTTTTGTTGTATTGAATTCAATGCAACACTGCATTTGCTGACCCCAGACATTTCATGTTGTAGCAGTTAATGCAATGATTCAAAGCTGACTTGACTGTTATCAATGCACAATTCTATTAGCCTTGATTATTGCTATACATATGGGACTAATGTTCTGGTTTGCTTGTTAATATTTTATCCCTTCAGATGTTCAAAGCTTTTTTTTTTAAAACTTTGTTTAGGTGCTCATGAGCTGGAGCAAATGCAGTTGATTCTTAATTCCATCCCTGTAATCCATGAAGAGGACCATCAGGAGCTACTGGGTGTCATCCCAGTTTATATACAAAATGACATGACAGAACCACACCACCCGTTACCACAGTTACTCCCCGGCATCTGTTCTGAAGGTACTTTACATGTAACTTCTTATCCTGAGTTTGTATTCTCATTGAAGTAATTCAAATTTATTTCAGATATTTGTATTTTAATTTAGTCTGTAATCTGTGTGGATTGAAAAAATAACTTGATGTAACCAATTCTTAACGCTCCAGAATTGCATTTTTAAGAATGATCCAGAAATCATTCCCCATAATTCCCCAGCTGGTTTCCTAATTTTGGCTGAGCCACTGGGCAGAAACATAAGGGAGTGTTAACATGAAGGATAAATCCAGGATCCTGCATTGTAATATCTGGTTAGAGTGCAGTTAGTGGAGTTTAGGGACAGATTTCCTTCCTGCTTTCTCTGGTGTTGGAAATTATTGATGTTGCAATTATCTGTTTGAATCATAAAGCACGGAAGGAGGCCATTCGGCCCATTATGCCTGTGCTGGCTCTTTGAAAGCTATCCAATTTGTCCCACTCCCCTGCTCCTTCCCCGTAGTTCTGCAAATTTTTCCATTTCAAGTATTGGGCAGACAAGAGAATAACGAGACAAGGGTACTTGCGGAATTGGAGAGTAGGTGAAAGGAAAAGTTGAGGCTCCTGTAAAAATGTTTTTCTTTTAAAACTAGCATTAGATTTTCTGGAACAAATTTTGACCTTCAATCCAATGGACAGACTGACAGCAGCGGAGGCCTTGGCGCATCCATACATGAGTATTTATTCCTTCCCATTGGATGAACCCACTTCTACCCACCCCTTTCACATTGAGGATGAAGTTGATGACATTTTGCTGATGGATGAGAGTCACAGCCATATTTACAACTGGGACAGGTAATACATTTACATCATTGTTTCTAATACACTGTTCATCTTGTGTTTGGTAAAGCACTGTTGGTCTGAGATTTTGATTTTAAGAAATCTAATTCAATAATTAGACCAGAAGGGAGTTACTTTTGGGCGTAACCGAAACAGGGAGAGGCAGGAGCTTTTATTATTTGTTTATTGTAGAGAATTGTTCGGCAGTTTTACAGTGCATGCCTGGTGACCTTTCTGCAACTTTGCAAAGTATTTGCCCTTCCTTTTATAACTATATAGTTGCCCCTTTTTTATGACTAAAGGATATGCTTGCATACTGCCTTTATGGCAGGGAATCATACACCTTTCAAATGAAGTTTGGTACTAATTAACTAAAGTTTTCTTTCTTTCTGGTAAGTAATTTTTAATGGCCTGGAAAGCCACCTGCAGTCATCATTAAGGCATAATGGTGGAACCTTCCAAGGAGGATTTTCGGTAGAAGACATTAACTTCAAGAAAGAAAACTAGTGAGAGGGTAAAAATATGTGATTGAATACTAGACTGTTTAATCTCAAACTGGAAGGTACTATCACAAATTAGACAACAAAACCTTATGAATGTTGTAGTGTAACCCAGGCCCTGGGTAACTGTACAAGATAGACTGACTCGTCGTTGTAGATAGGAGTTTTATTGGCCTTTTATAGGATTTTTGGACACTAAGAGAATCGAGGGATAGGGCGGGAAAGTGGAGTTGAAGTAGATGATCAGCCACGATCTTATTGAATGGCGGAACAGGTTCGAAGGGCCGTATGTCCTACTCCTGCCCCAATTTCTTATGGAGTGTTTTTTTCCCACTTTTTTCCCTCAGTAGCTCTTGAGTATTCTTGCCACATGTAACGTGGGTTCAGTGCACTCTAGATTTGTACTGTTCCATTAAGATGTCATAAACATCCTCCTTGTACTTCAGTGTGGTAACACTATTTCCCAGGCTTGCCATCTTGTTTTGGTAGAAAGATTTCCATTCAGAATGAGATGTATGTTTTAAAATTGATCAACTAATCTTGGATAATTAGTTCTGTGCTCAACTGAATTGGGGCTTCCTAATTTTAACAGCTATCCAAGAAAGGACCCTTGTGTCCCTTAGGTTCAGACTGGGTTAGAACCAAAGATGCTGATGTTAACCCACTGAGTGCCCAACTTGTGTTTTTTCATAGATGATTTATAAAATAAAATGCCCAATATGTACCGGTAAAAGACTTGCTGAAGTTAAAATGGGCTATTGTATTTCAGTAAGATGTTTCAATCTTGAAATTATCCAAGATGTGGGAATTATGTCAGATTTCCAGAATTTACATTGCTTAAATTGTTTGTTTCAGATACCATGAAAGCGAGTTGTCAGATCATGACTGGCCTTTGCACAGTAACTTTGAGGCAGATGATGTTCAACGTGACCCACGAGCAATGTCTGACATGACTGAAGAGGAGGAGGTGCAAGTGGACCCTCGCAAGTATTTAGATGGAGACCGTGAAAAGTATTTGGAGGATCCTGCATTTGACTTGAACTTTTCCACCGAACATTCTTGGCCACATCCAGATCACCATGAAAACAAATACTGTGATCTGGAATGTGGCCACACCTGTAACTATAAAGTGGGTTCACCATCCTACTTGGATAACTTGGTGTGGAGGGAGAGTGAAGTGAACCATTACTATGAGCCTAAACTTATTATAGACCTATCTAACTGGAAAGAGCAGAGCAGAGAGAAGCCAGATAAAAAAGGCAAATCAAAGTGTGAAAAGAACGGACTGGTGAAAGCACAGTTAGCTCTAGTGGAGGCATCCCAGCAGATTGTTGAGAAGGACAAAGAGAAGATTCGGGAGTTTGACTTTGATTCTTTCATGGCAAGCACCATCAAGCTTAGTTTACAGCCAGAGTCTCCTGATGTAGACAAGCTGAATGACTTGAACAGTTCAGTGTCCCAGTTGGACCTAAAAAGCTCAATGTCAAATTGCAAGTCTGTCAGTCAGGAGAAGGAGGAGAAGGGGATGGCCAATTTGGCTCAACTAGAGTGTCGTAGCCAGAATCCATGGGAATGCCAATTTGGAATTGATGGAAGTGGTGGTGGGGATGATAGCTTTCTAATTCACCTAGATGAAGAAGTTTGTTGGGACAGCAGGAAGGATGAACAGCTAGAAAAAAGTACATTCACTAGTTACTTAGACAAGTTATTCAACAAAAAAGAGGACGTAGAAATAGCAGAATCTGAGCCAGCAAGTGACAGGAAACTGGGGGAAAGAATTAGTGAAGAGAGTGTGAAAGAGATGAGCAGAAATGGAGAGATCCCATTCAGCAAGCAGTTGGAGTCCATCGGTATACCCCAGTTTGACAACCCGGTTAGTTCACCGCTGAAATCTAGAGCGATTCAGACCACTTTAGCACCTGCGGCTGCAAAACTGTCTCCTCAGATTCCTCATAAGACCTATAGTAGCATCTTGAAACATTTGAACTGAATAGAACACTCAGCAGACATTTGTTTTGTATACTTTACTATGTGCATTTGTCTTGTTTTCTTAAGTCTGGAATCTTTTTATTTTTGTAATTTCAATATGTGCTTTTGGTTTGAATGGTTTACCATTTTTACAAGTCAAATTATTTTGACATTGTATTTTAATTTTTTGTACACTTGTACGTCATTTGCACACAGTTTAAAATAATGTACATTGCAAAAAAAAACAATGACTAATGCAGAAAATTGTGACTATGAAACCGTGGTGAGAAAATGCACTAAGCCAAGTGGACACATTTTATTGGTGAAACAAAAAAAAAGCCACCAAGCACAGTCTAGTTGTTTTACAGATGGAATGGTTTCCATTTTGGCAAATACACAGTTGAAATATACATGCATGAGATTTTTTTTTTAAATTTCATTTGAAAACAAATTAAAAGTAGTTTGAGTCCAAGCAGTAAAGTGCATTTGTTTTCCCCAGCAGTATATTATATTAGAAATTTTCTGATAGCTTAAATGTTTCTTAAACATGTGATGCCAGCAAAACCAGCAAATGAATGCAGAACATGGTACGCATGTGTTATCTACCTCAAGGTAACGGCAATGAGTGGCTGACCTTGAGCCACCTACAGTGCTTCACAGCATGCACGTGAATTTAGCCAGCATCACTGTACGAGCAGTTATTCCCAGTTTGAAAAGCTGTCAGTACTTGTAATTTTCTGGTATGCATTTTCCATAGTAAAAGTGTTCAGATACATTATTTATTTTAGCAGATGTAAGATTTTTTCTGTATTTATTTTAATTTTATAGTTTCATTGTGACTTTAAAATGAATTTGAGGCATTTTGAAGCTAACTTTGTGTTTAGCACTATGGTTAATTGTGTAAAAGGAGAATCCCTTTGTCCTGATGCTTTCCCCGTTTTCCATTCTTTAGAATTGGCTTGTTTTGAAAAGAGCATTCACTATCTATATAGGAATTGGTACACTTTAGTGGTGCTTGACTTCCCATTAAATAAAACCTTTAACAATTTAGAATCCATTTCAAAACTGATTTTGGAAATGCTCCAAGAAGTCTTAAATTCTATATTTAATTTGTTAAAACTTATAAGGCTAGAATTCGCTGCATGGAAATAATTGAGTTACAAACATTACTGTAAAAGTTAAAAGTATAGACTACAGTAAGATGAATGTTGAATTTTCATCTTTATTTTTATTGTACATTTTTATTAAATTTGTAATTTCTCAAGCCAGCATGATTTCCATAGGTTCAGAATATAGCATGTAGAATTATTTCTGGAAATTTATTTGCATTTACCAATTTAGATACTAAGTTTCTGTATTACTGGTTCTCGCCCTCTTCCCTCCCCCCCCAAAAAAAATCCAAAAAAGGAACAAATAAACATAACCAGAACCTGAATACTTGTGGCTTGCTGTGTTACCTGAATTTCAATGGGATTCCTGCCCAGAAATTTTAAGTCTAAAGAAAACCTTTGTTGAGTTGGGTATTTATTGTAAATGGATGAAATGGTTCCACTAGTGCGTGATGCTCACAGCTGAGAAATGAAGAACAAGCAGAAGGTTCCTGATAGGCTCAAAGATGACCCTGCTGTTATCCTTGTGAAAGGAAAGCTGAATATTTGTGAACCTGTCTGCTTCTAAAAATGAAAGTTTAAATCATATTGGGCAATTCGCAAAAGTGAAATGGGGTGGAATGGAGAATTTGACTTAACATTTAGTGGGCAGCTATTTGAATCCAATTTGCAGTTTGTTCTGCTCAGTAGAAATTACTCTATTTGACCAAGGAGATACATTGCAAAACAAAACTTGACTAAATTCATTAAATGTACAGTGAAGTTGGTGCAATGGACTGTGTCACAAAGTTGTAGAGTGTGTATTTTGCTCCTGCGATATTTTTCCCCTTCCCTGGTCTGACATTGCTGTTGAGGATTAACAGCCATTTAGAAAAGTTATTTTTGGGGTGCCTGTTACCCCCATTTTAACTGCATCACTTTGCATGATTTTCAATCTCTGGATGTTTTAACAGTAGTTAAATAGTCCTTCCCTGAATACCAAATTGCAACATCAAATTCCACAAATGACTCATTCCGGTTTCCTTTTGAAAGTGGATGTACTGAACATTATAGCCTAGATATTCTGTGAAGTGGGATATTTGCCTGACTGCTGCTAGAAATTATGCTGAATGTGATTTGTATAATGTAGATGAGCTGCACGCATTGGAAACCTGTCTGATTTGAGAGTTTGCCCATCTGTTGGTAGGATATAGCACGGTGCTGCAGGCCTTAAATGCCTGTAGCAGCTTAAAGGGGAGGCCATCCTCGAGTATTTCATACTGATTGTAAAGATCTGTAGCACAGGTGTGTAGTATGCACGGCTGAGTGGGAGAGATATGCTCCATAGATGTATGCAGCAGGACACAGCCCTCAGATTTATTGATGCAGATGTGGAAGAGCTCCTGTAGGAGGGTGGCCTTCTTTGGATCAATAAGACAACTCTGGGTCAGTGGAGGGATGTAGCAAAGACTCTTTAACTGCCAACTCCAAAACCTGATGTACTGCATCTCCGTGCAGGAAGAAGTTTAAGGACCTTACTACGTCAGGCAAGGTAAGAAAGAGTAAGCCAAACCAAAATATTCTGCGTTAAGCATACCTATCACTTGCAATAACCTCCCCTCACAATCTTTAAAGTGCTTGACTTGCATGCCCTTTATACCCCAACCTTCCCCTGGAAGTGTTCTTTCAGCCATGGTGTCATAAAATCACCCTACTAAAAGCCTCAGTTGGAATCCAAGGGTAAATTCTCCACTTGTGTTTCCCCAGTAGGAATACATATTAGAAAATTGAGCAGGTGCTCATGGTTTTTCTAACCATTTAAAATGCATGAAAGTGGAAAATTCGCCCTCTAATTTTTGCAGCATGTAGCAGTCAACCTCTTTAGTGTGGGTTACAGGCAGGCACTTGGGTTTTGCTGTATCTTATTTTTAATGAAGGTAACTCACTTGCATTCATTTTTAAGACAACCCAAAAGGGCTGGGAGAAATTGGCAGCAGGTGGGGGACCACTTGCCAATGCACAAGAAAACCATGCACACCTGGGAATAGAGTGGCCATGAATGCTGTTGAAGTAGGAGGGCATATGCCAGTGGAGCATGTCAGGATATTGTGTTTCGCCTATTTTACCCTTTATTGGGAATGAACGAGTTATATAGTGCTTTTTATATCCTTAGGGTGTTACAAAGCGCTCAATGAATTACTTTTGAAGTGTAGTTACTTGTAGGCAAGCGTAGCAGCCAATTGTGAACAAAAGGTGGCCACTGCCTATATTGGGCACAGAGGCCTGCAACGCATTCGATGCACATAGAACACCCTAATACAGCTAGCACAAGCACTAGTATGCAATGTTCATTAATGCCTTGAGAAAAATTCATAATGCTTCAGAACCAGAGTGCTTGTTTGGGATAGGTGCAATAGAGCAGGCCCAAAAAAATATTTGTCTGGCTTTTCCCCATGCTGCTAGCGCTTGACTTTCAGGCAGTAGCAATGCTCGACTGGTGCCTGAAATACTAATCCATGATGCGTCCAGTGCATTATGCGCAATACGCTTGGAGTGCCATTTAATTGTTTGAGCTGACCTTGTATTATAGGGGGAGGTCAGCTCATGCGGGCAGCAATCCCAGTGCTGTGTAGCCAGGATCGCATAATCGGTCCCCTTATCACACAATCCTGCTGTCGCTCATTCAACAAAGTGCTATGTGAACTCTGCTCTGGTAACCAGTTTAACAGGTCCCTCAGCAATACTGGCTCCTTGCAGCATGCAACCTTAATTCACTCCATCCCATCTATGCACCAGCCCAGAGATTTACAACCGAGGAAAGATAGTGAGGAAGATGGGAGTGTAATGGGTGAGAGACAGGAGTAGGAACACGTGATGGGAAGAAGGATCAGGAGGTGTTGGTTGAAGAGCTTGCGAATCTAGTTCAGCGGCCATGCATTTAAAAGAATGTTGCTCACAAAGTGACATGCATTGGACAATGTACCACACAGCATGCTGCAGATGGAATCCGCTAGCGGCATTCTCAACACAATAGAAGACCATTTAACAACATTGCTGTTCACCATAAGAGTATGACAACTCCAGTGTGTTGAAACACCGTCACCGAAGCCTTCAATGATCTCATTGAGACCATTAGACCTGCTTTCCCATAATCAGTGGCCATGCAGAGCCATTGTTAGAGATAGTGCCTTGCTGTTATGTCACTAGGGATGAAAGCACATGCGTGCCCTCCCACCAGTTCCCTCCAATGCCTGCACATGTGGCAGAAAAGAGGCAGGGTCAGGTTACCCATGTAACACAAGGGGTGCTGCCTGCAGCATATCCATCTCTGAACGTAGTTGCCATGAGATAACAGCCACCTCAGACCCAAGAGGTTCCTCCTGCCATTCAGGTAACGCCCAGAAGTATGAGAACTCATAGTGCTTCTCATCACTGGGCTTCCCCTTAATGAACTAAGTGCGTCCATACACTAGATTTTGAATCAAATTAAGATAGTGCTAAAACTTTGTTTTTGATAAAATTTGGAAGTGTTTTTTTTGAGGTGTGAATGGAAGTTGTGTGTGTTGATGCACACAGAGAAGTGTCTGTAGATGATATATTTGTGCTGGGAGGGGCAAAAATGTGGGCACTATTGTTAATAGAGTGGCCAGACGTGGTAATGAAGAGATCTATCGAATCAGATGGGCATTAGTATCTCTTGCAGCTGCCGATAGGTTGTCCCCTGCTTCTTCAGGTTGCTGCTGATTCCTTTGTTCCTGATGGTGACTTTTGTCCTCTGGGGCCTGCATGAGGAGGCCTCTTTGTAGAGAAAAGTTGTACAGCATACACCACGCCTCCATGATTCTTAACACCCAGCATGTCCTCCAGATCAATCCTGGCACCTAAAACATGCCTTCAATGTGCCTATTGAGTGGTAAATGATTCTGGTGAGAAGTTGGGGCCTTTTGCACTAGAGCTGAGAATGTTAAGTAGTATACTGACAAGGGATCCTCAAGATTATGAAGGTTCATAGTGACAAGAGGTCCTCAAGATTATAAGGTTAATAGTGATACATTGTTTCCATCAAGTGGGCACAAATTTAAGATAATCACAAAGAATTAAAGGGGAGGTTAGAAAAAATGTTTTACCCAGATGGTGGGTTAGTATGTGGAATTTTCTGTCACAGACTGTTTTTGTAGCCGAGTCCACAAATTATTTTAAAAGGGAATTACATACTTGAATATTAAATATTATGGGAATTAGAAGAAGAGCAGGATGAGATTAGGTACTTTATGTAGCGAAAAACACTGGCGCAGATTTGTTGAGCAAAATGGCATGTTTCTGTGCTGTAACATTCTTTGATTCTATGAATTTATTACACGTGAAGTGTTCTTTGAGATTTTTCTGAAAGAGTCTATATAAATCAAGTATTTTTTAGCAGAAATATCACAACTTCTGGCAGTCAAAATTGCTCCTTTGAGTTAGCTCCTAGAAAGAAGTATTGAAATTCAAGATTTTTTTTCTTACATTTAAATATGTATCTGGTAAAATCTAGATTCATCGTGGTGAAAGATGTCAGTACTGGAGAATGGGACGTTTTCCACTTTGGACATCCAGCCACAAGCACAATTAAGTGCGGAGGGAAAGCTCCCTCGACCTTTCACCTTTAACCCCAACCCCAAAGAGTCTGACTTTGTAGCACTGAAATTATCAACCTCTCACATCAGTTATAATTTTGGCTGTTCTGAGACCTCCACGTTGTGGAAGGTTATGGCCTGCTTTGTTTTATGGGCCTGTTCTCAATTGGAACTGGGTTCAGGCCATCCATTTCATGCAGGAGTTGCAGTCAGCAGAGACGGAAAACTTCCATCCAATTCTGAATTCAAACCTAGGGTTGGAAAGTGAAGGGACGGTTTGCAAATACACATTCACTCTCCCAATTAAAGCGTTGTTTAACTATAAAATATGAAATTGACTGGTTGTGCACTACATTAGATAAGATATATTTTTGTCAGACCTTCAATAATGCCACTGGTACGTTGTGCGGTGGCCTTGACGTTTACTGTTGTTTAAATGGGATTGTTGATTTAAATACCTATTCAACGTTTTTCAGCAGTGACTAGATTTAATCGACGATGAAAGAAATGTCTTCAAACTGAAATTGCTTTGATTTTTGTTTTACTAATATTAATTCAACCAGTAAACAAACGGCACACTCTGCAGCATTGTGCCTGGTGTCTTACGTAGGTGGCCTTATCTTTATAGTTTAGGTTTACTTTTTAATTGTACTAAATTTCCATCATTGTTATTTGCCATTTTGTTTGGCCGACAGTTCCACTAAATCAACAAATGGCTGCTGGTTATACACGCACACACACACAAAAGTTTGCAATGTCTTATCAAGGAGACGAAAATGTAATCGAATCAAAGCACCTTATGACTCATAGCCAGATGGTTCAGTTTACAGACACATCATCTAATCTACAACACGTTTGCACTTGATTTTGCAACTGGTGAATGTGAAATGCAGTAAACAAAAAAAAAACACCCAGCAGCTTGCATATGCTTCAGAGCATAACTTGTAAATTCACAGTTAAGCTCCTTTCTTTATAGCAACCCCGTTAGCAAGTCTCCCAGTATGCAAAGTGAACTCAGTGCACTATGTCTGGTTTGAGTATCTTAAAATTGATGTCAAGTTGAAATTGCTACATGATTATTCAAATCATAAAGATAGATCCTCCTCCCAGACAACTGTTTGCAGTCAGTTAGTGCAAATCTGCATGTGATGTTTTTACAATGATGGGCAGGAAAAGACCAGCTGGTCTATCAAGCCTGCCCCACACCTCATGACAGCTGGAGCATCACAAATAAACACTTCCTACCTTCCCCCCCCCCCCCCCCCCCCAGCCATGTAATCTCTTGGGAGAGGCAAAAAGCCAGAGAAATTAACTATTAGTGTGAACTTCCTCTAGGTTACTTTAAGAAAAACACAGTTGATCGATTTTTCAAAAGGATTAAACCAGGCCTGTCATTTTATTGCTATTTGATGAATGTACTGATGTTAATTTTCATTGACTTGTCAGTTGGTCCTTCCACATGAGTCATTAAAGTTTAAGTACTGTCTGGAGGGTTGCATATTTAGAAACAATTTTGATCCAAGAATTTTGTTTATTATTATTGAGTAACCAAGGGAAAGGATTTAGGCCCAGAGAACAGGATATCACTAAGGATGAAAAGTAAGAGAAGACTAGGTAAATCAGGAAGCAGCGATCAGGGAGATAACTTTTAAGGGATTATAAGAATGATAAAAAGGAGAGGAGTTGGGATTAAATAGGAAAAGAGACAAAGACAGTCTGAGTCTTTATCATTTGGAACTGTTGTGATATTAATTTAATACACACTAGGAGACATTAGTGTTTATTTGAAGCTGAAAATTAAACATGCAGTTAAAACAACTATGGTATACTGTATGCAATTTATGGAGCACCTTCCTTACAATCAGATAAATGTGATATGTGGAAGGGTTTATTCCCTCTACCTATCTCGGTAACTTCCTCCAGTCCTACAACCATCCAAGAACTCTGCCTTCCTCCAATTCTGACCTTGTGCATCCCCCACTCCCTTTGCCCCACCATTGGTGGCTGCACCTTCGGCCATCTAGGCCCTAAGCTCTGGAATCCCCTCCCTAAATCTCTCCGACTCTACCTCTCCTCCTTTAAGACGCTCCATACAACCTATCTCTTTGATCAAGCTTTGAGTCACCGATCCTAATATCTCCTTCTTTGGGTCGGTGTCAATTTTCATTTGATTACGCTCCTGTGAAACACCTTTGGTCTTTGTTAGTTGTTATTAAATTATTGGAAAGAATGTCAGGTCATCTCAGTTTGTTTTCACTGTCATATTTCACAATTGCCCATTACGCACATGATTGTACTGAAGAGCAATTGGAAGCGTTACAACAACAATGACTTGCAGATTTAACGGTTCTTCTGATAACAGCCACTTTACAGTGGCTTAGGAACAGGAGTACGCCATTCAGCCCCTCGAGCCTGTTCTACTATTCAATTAGATCATGGCTAATCTGTACCTCAACTCCATTTACCTGCCTTTGATCCATATCCCTTGATACCCTTACCTATCAAAAATCTGTCGATCTCAGTCTTGAAGATTTCAATTGACTCAGCATCCACAGCCTTTTGGGGGAGAGAGTTCCAGATTCCAAAAGTCGCTTAATTCAAATTATCTGACAATTCAAGTCTTTTCAGCATTAAGATTCCAATTTTGTCTAATTCAAATTACTGGATAATTTTTTAGTATTTAATAATAAATTATGTAAGTCAGATAAATGTTATCCTTTTTAATCATTAGCAATAAAGTAGAAATTTGAAGTGATCTCAAGCTGGCAGGTTATCACATGGCCCAAGCAACACAAGTGCAGTTTTATCCACTTCTCGCCCTCTCCTCTCTTGACAGATATACACAATAATTAGTTGAGTTCCTGTTTCTGATGATTACGTTGCGGTGCTCCAATTTATTGGAAAATTGTGACACAGTTTCGGAAAGTGTGAAATATTCTTCCTCACAGTAATGAGCGAGACACTTTAAGGCAAAAATTAAACATCAAAATTCAAACATTTTATTTTTTTTATGAGCTGAAAGAATTTGAGCAGTGAATTGCAAATAGTGTTGAGGATTAACCGTGCAGATTAAAAGAACTGCACTGTTCAGACGGCCTGGTCCGTCTGTTAATGCACGGACTGAGATTAGTAAGTGCTATAATGCAGAATCTCAGCTGCGTGAATGAACTTAGATGAGGACTAAGGTAAAGTTTTGCCTTTACCATCTGTACAATATGCGCTGTTTACTAGTCGTGATTTCTTGTTCATTCATGAGAGGCGTAATCAATTGACGTGCTTTATACCATTGTGTGCTGAGCAAATAATTATTTCATTATTACAGTCAAACCCACATAGAATAAAACATTTATCACAAGTGGGAAGAGGATTAGTTTAATGTGGGCTTGCCACGCTTTTCATTTCCGTTTTTTAATCTCCTTCCAAATACCTTTAAAACTTTCAAAGAGACGGCACAGACACAATGGGCCGAATGGCCTCCTCCTGTGCTGTACTAATACTATGAATATTGGTCAAGATCTGCTGATTGGATTTCAACATTGGAAGTTCCTCTGAAACCCATATTTGGACCATCCCAGACCTAACAGTGTGAGTGGGGCAGTTCCAAGTCCGAGTCAGCAGGGGTTTGGTCACTTGCAGCTGAGGAACTGTGAATGAACTGGCGATGTCTTGCACAACCTTCAACTTGCGTGCAACCTCTTGTTTTCATACCCAGAGAGGATGAGAGGCAGTGGGAAGCCCTGCCTCATGCCGTGAGCCATCTCCAGTTCCTAAACACAAGACCAACGCAAACATAAAGGGTCAATTTTAACTCTGCCCATCTGGCGGGAAACTGGGACGGTGGGCAGTTAAAATTGCCCGGGGGCTTTACCCGCCGAGGTCCTGTCTTCTTACCACAGATTCCAATTTTAACCTGCTCTTATGAGCAGGCAGGAAGGGCACCCGACGGAAACCAGTGAGGTCCTTCTTTAAGTATGCAGATTGGGTTCCAATGACATCATCAGGGCACGACTGCCATTTTAACCATGGTTGTGAGTGGTTAAGCAGTTGTGGCTTTCCTACAAGGTCACCCTAACAAGAAGAGGCCAAAGGGGTAAGTCTTTTGAACTTTTTTTTTTACTTTCCATGTGGATCCGGTAGGAGCAGGAGAGCAAGAGGCCCCCTTGAAACCATCCTCCGCCAACTTACCTTAGTTCCTTCGGTAAACAACAGCGGCCTCCTGCCCCCGATATTGTGTTTTGGGAGGGAAACTGAACGGGGGCATGCAGACGAGGCCTGGAAGTTTCAAATTGCCAGGCCTTGCGTTGCCGAGGTCAGGAGTCTTTGCCACCCACCTCTGACCCTGCCCGCCTCACACCCTGGCCGCCTCTGACCTCACCCGCCTCAGTCCACGCCCACCTCACACCCACCTGCCTGATTCCCGATCCGAGTTAAAATCGGAACCTTAAAAATGGATATTTGGCAAATTGGATTCTCTCACTTCAAACTACCCAGCAACAGGTCAACTTTCTGCACTGTCCCCTCAACTCTTCCCTAACATTAGAAATTTACCCCGCAGTCAGGGATTGGTGAGTATGGATATCGGAGCTTTATAACTCACTTCTCTCCACTCGCCACTGTAAAAGCAGATTCCAGTCTCAAATGGCCTCTATGATCAGGGCCACTGGTTTACTGAGTTCAATTCTGTTTTTATTACTTGGGATTCTGGATTGTTTACCAGTGTTTTGGGATCACATTCCCCAAATTTGTCCAGTTTTCCATGAAAACCGAAAACAGGTGGCTAGGCCAGTGGTCTCCAAGTTTTTCTTTATTGAGCTGCACAGGTGTGCACTATAGACCTTGCTGGGGTTCACATTAAATCTCTAATTTGCATATATATCAGCTTGCTGATACTGTACCTAGAACCCTTGGTGACCTGATTTAGGATTTAACCATCAATGAGGCAACAGCGCTAGGAACAGTCCTATTCCAAACATCCAGGCCACGAAATTTAAATGACAAATCAGCAAATAACAAATGCAAGCACAAGTGGGACTGGGTTGCCTCGGCTTCAAAGGCTGGATTACCAGGACTCAGGGGGCACACACGGAGCTTAGGCCTCAGGCTGAACACTCTGGCCAAGTCTATAATATAACTACAATGTTAGTCATTGTGGACGCACCAAGTATGGAAATTTGAAAACTACTTTCAGTCACCAGTCCAGGGGAGCATGTTAAAGAGTTTAGAATCTGTACTGTGTTTAATCCTCGACTGCAATTCTGATTGCATTTAGAGCCCCTTGATTTAAAGACAACATTGTAGAGCATACACTGAGCTTGAACTCCTACCTACTTTCTGCAATCTACAGTTAAAGAGAACGCAATGTTTTTCCAAAGGTCGGTAAATTGTTCATTTCTAAATTCTATACTTGGTAAAACCTCGCTGCTAGGTCATCTGAAATACCTTGCATAGAAAGATGGATTGTAACCCTGTACTTTCAGCATTCAGTTGTAAGTCTTCTGAAGCAATATAACAACTTGCATTTATATAGCACCTTTAACGTAGTAAAACATCCCAAGGCATTCCACAGGAGTGTTATCAGACAAAATTTGACACCGAGCCACATAGAGTTATTAGGACAGGTGATCAAAAGCTTGGTCAAAGAGGTAGGTTTTAAGGAGCGATTTAAAGGAGGAGAAAGAGGTACAGTGGCGGAGAGGTTTAAGGGAGGAAATTCCAGAGCTGAGGGCCTAGACAGTTGAAGGCGTGGTCGCCAATGGTGGAGTGAAGGAAATCGGGGATGCGCAAGAAGCCAGAATTGGAGAAGCGCAGAGATCTTGGAGGGTCGTAGGGCTGGAGGAGGTTACAGAGATAGGGAGGGGTGAGGCCATGGAGGGATTTAAACACAAGGATGAGAATTTTAAAATCGAGGCGTTGCCGGACTGGAGCCAATGTAGGTCAACAAGCACAGGGGTGATAGGTTAGCAGGATATGGGCAACAGAGTTTTGGATGAGGTCAAGTTTACAGAGGGTGGTAGGTGGGAGTCCAGCCAGGAGAGCATTGGAATCGTCGAGTCTGGAGGTAACAAAGGATTTCAGCAGCAGATGAGCTGTGGTAGGGGCGGAGACAGGCAATGTTACAGAGGAGGAAGAAGGCGGCCTTGGTGATGGAGAGGATATGAGGACAGAAGCTCAGCTCAGGGTCAAATAGAACGCTGAGGTTGCGAACAATAAGGCTGATTGTAGAAGGATCGACGTACAGATGAAACAAGTTAATTGGGACACTGCACAAAAGGGATTTATTCTATTTATTAGATAATTAATATTAACCCAGGCAAAACCAATCCTGACACATTGGGGCCTCCATATTACAATGTACTCAAGTTTATTCAAAATTAACTCCACACCCACAGCACCCTGCTATTATATCCTATGCACAATGAATAATTATTTGTTAATGATGGAATTTTCACGTCAATGGTTACTCTCGGGATATTAAACATCCTGGAATATAATCATGTCCCTGTGCCACTGATTCTACCACTAGGTGAAGTTTGTTTACTGGAGATTTAATGAAGGTTTGAGTTATGTTTTGTGAATATATGATAAGTTCGATGTCAGAATTTTTAAACGTTCATTTAAAGCACAATCTTCCTTTCAAGGGCCTCTTAGTCGTATACACTCTCCTCTCATAGGAAAGGCTGGAACATGTTCACAAAGTTCCTCAGTGACTTTCCAAGTGCTGGGAGAGGCATTACTTAACAGGGTAAGACAGACAGTTTCAGTTTTTCTTCCCTTTATTTCATGCAGCGCTTCACCCAGTGGCTCAGACCAGAACAGAACAAACATCAGTCGACTGGAGACAATGCTGGCCGGCCTGGGGCCCGAATGAGGTTGTTGTTATTGAGAGGCTAGTGTTGGGTCACTAACTAGCATTAACAAGCAGCTTGCATCAATTTTTACCCCAGGAATAAGAAAAACACAAGTCATAAGCATCACATGGACGAAGGAACTAAAAAGGTCTTTTTTTATTAGTAAATAGTAAAGTTTAAAAAAAAATCTATATCACACATAACTCCCTTTCGGGGCTTTTTTTTCACATTATTGATTCTGCTATGACCATTGCTTCTCTGAACTTTCTTCTCTTGGTCATACTCTTTCTCTCCGTTACTGTTGTTAAATCAAAACTCTTATCGTCTCTTATTCCAATTCATTCTCTCCCAGTTCCTAAATACTTTGGAACTGTTTGCCTCCTTCAGTCTCCCCCACCCACAACCTATAGGTTTATAAATAACAAACATGGTGTCAACTAATCCTTACTTCTTGATTTATCTCACCTTCTCTCCTTTTCAACTTATGGGCCTTCACCTAGGCTTCTCAATTTAAAAGCTATAATAGATAATTCATAGAATGAAAGAAAATCTATCCTCTTACTTTGTGCCTATACAAATATAAACATATAGCTCATTAGAAAAAAAGATTCAATTCTTTTTGGGAGTTTTATTTTCTATCGGGTATTGAGATATGTGAAGTTACATAAATACGCCAGTGTAAAAAATACTTCTACTATTTAATTTCACCAAGACAGCTTTTACAAATAGACAATAAAACGTATGTTCTGTGGTTATCTAGGATTAAGGTTTGCAATCATAGATGCCTTTGTGAACCCAGGTTTGACTTACTAACAAATCTCAATCAATAGGAACAATACAGGGCGAGCTTTGTTTTGATTGATCTGTCCCTGCCCATTCCCAAAATCCTAGGAATTTTAAGCTGTGAATTCCAGGATTTTGAGGCCCTTAAAACAGTCAGGGATTTGGGATACAGAAACCCAGGATTGCAAACTCTAGTAAAATTATTGATTTCCACCAAATCATGTGATTTTTGAAGCATATTTAAGTGTGGTTATAAAATGTGTTTGATGCTGCTTTACAAGCCAGTCAGGTCACAGTGCCTTGTTTCCCAAACTCTCTGTGATGTGACAACACTTTTCCTCTTGCTGTACTATTAGAGAAGACCATGGTGTGCGCTATGTACTGATTGAGTGTTGTGACACTCAGGGACTGGCTGACTGGGTTAGCTGGTATTTAATCGCTGGCTATTTGTAGCATCACTTCCCTTAATGTTTCTGTATATGGACAGCATTTTCACTGTCAAGTCATTTCATTTAAAAATGATTCTGACCCTTGACATTCTTTTGAATTAGAAACGTCATTCTAAAATCAGCTACTTCCTGTTGGTTCTGTAACAAGTGAGTCAGCAAACTCTCAGATAGTGGTAACATCCCATTGACTCATAATTCACTGTGGGATGGTTGAACTGACAGGGTGTTTATTATTTATCTATGCCACAAACATATTATTAGCACGCTATTTTCTTTGTACTAATGATCATGCCAGTCACTCACTCATCGCCAGGTGATCAAGCTGGCTCTGTGTAATGAAATCCATTCTCATTTGGCTGGATAAAAAGGGCATAACTAAATGTAGTGTCCGAGACCCTAACTCGTTTTGATAAGCAGGCTATGCCGATGAACTTTGATTCCGTTAGTGCATTTTCCTATTGGTTTATTTAGTCACTATAACAGTGGTGAAAAGTAAAGCCACTCCTCTGCTCTATAACCCATGTTATATTTGAGATAAGAAACACATTTGTTGATTTGTTGCTGTATTACCTTGAGAGGTTTAAAAACACAAGGTAGCAGTTGCTGGCATTACTCTGCAGTTCCAGAGCTTTGTTAGAAGGTTTACTTCTACCTGAGGTCTGAGGTTAAATCTACCTCCAGAACCATTTTTAACATCCTCTTTTCTACATCATTCTTCAGCCGAATGAAGAAAAGAAAGAATTTGCATTTATATAGCGCCTTTTTATAACCTCAGGACGTTCCAAATTGCTTCACAGCCAATGAAGTACTTTTTTGAAATGTAATCACTGTTGTAGTATCAGCTGTGGCTCAGTTGGTAAAACTCTCACTGACTGAGTCAGAAGGTTGTGGGTTCAAGTCCCACTCCAGAGACTTGAGCACAAAATCTAGGCTGTTACTCCAAGGCAGTACTGCACTGTCGGAGGTGCTGTCTTTCGGAAGAGATGTTAAACTGAGGCCCTGCCTACCCTCTCAGGTGGATGTAAAAGATCCCATGGCACTATTTCGAAGAAGAGCAAGGAGTTATCCCCAGTGTCCTGGCAACTATTTATCCCTCAACCAATACCACTTAAAAAAAAAGATGATCTGGTCATTATCATATTGCTGTTTGTGGGAGCTTGCTGTGCGCAAATTGGCTACCACGTTTCCTACATTACAACAATGACTACACTTCAAAAGTACTTCATTGATTGTAAAGCACTTTGGGACGTCCTGAGGTCATGAAAGGCGCTCTATAAATGCAAGTCTTTCTTTCTGTTTTAATGTAGGAAACTGCGTTGTTCCCCTGTAACTTTGGTGTGCAAGAGTAGGTTCTGCCAATGAACCCTCCCTCCTTTTAGCCGAGGTGCCTGCGTCGTCTCCCGAGAAGCAGCAATGTTGCATTTTGTGCATCTCATGTGCGTTCCTTGTCCTACCAAGGCATTAGGGAAGTTAAGGGTTACAGTTCCTCGCCAGCTTCCCAATGCGCCGTGTTTTCACAACACTGGGCCGCATGTTATTTAAGAATCCAAACAATAACTTTCTCCCACACGGAATGTATGAAAGCTGTTATCCACACAATCCCCCAAAGCAGCCAGACACAAGCTCGCAGATGTCAGGCGGTTTTCATTACCAGTTATATAGTAAGACTAAAGCTGACATCACTGTAAAGTGCTGCTTGTTACTAATTGTTAACAGTGGACAAGAGGGAACCTTTACTGATTTATTGCCTGTTATTTGAACTGCCTTGAAGTCATGGGATTTTCAGATTGGATTTTCTGGGAGCGAAGGAACAGCAGGGTATAAAGGCACTGTGTAATCTGTTTTGTTCTGTGTGGGCTGTGCTCATTTATTTACAAACACTCCTACAGGTCCTGGTAACCTAAAGATAGCAGCCAGTTCCTTGTGATGAATAAATATCAGGCTGAATGAACTTAATAGTTTTCATTCCACATTTATCTTTATTGCAAGTAAATGTGCCGTTATATCAGTAGCTAGGAACTGAAGTGGAAAATAAAAGCGATAAAGGCTTTAAGAGGCCTAAGACTTTTTAATTGAATGAAATTTATTCAGCAGGTGCTTTTCTTATGCACTCCGGCTCCACTAAAGACTGGTGATTGGTATGTGAGGCTGGAGGCGATGGGCAAAGATAACGATTTTAATTTGTGTCACAGTGATAAAGCCACTAGAAAAACCTGCTTGTTATATCCCTTTGTCCCCATCCAAAAACAACAACTTGCTCTCACAAAGTGCCTTTAATGTAGAAAAACGTCCCAAAGTGCTTCACAGGCATAATCAAAAGAAAATGGACACCAGGCCAAAATAGGAGGTCATAGGAGGTGGGAGGGGGCAGAAGGCCAAAAGCTTGGTCAAATGGATGGATTTTAAGGATGGTCTTAAAGGAGGAGAGAGAGGTGGAGAAGTGAAGCGTTTTAGGGAGGGGGGTGTACAGCCTAAGCAGCTAAAGGCAGAGTAGCCAATGTTGGGGTGAAGGGATGGGGTGAGCAAGACAGAGGAACACAGTTTGAACACTACAGCATATTGACGTGGTGGACAGGTTCAACCAATGCTGCTCTGTGGGCAATTTTGAATCTATGATAAATTATAAATCATACGTCTGCGTGCAGTTCCACTGCCAGCTTTATCCATTATAGATTCCTATGTCCACATTTATAATGGAAACTCTCTATGTAAAGTTGCAACACTGTAATGACACAGCATCAGCTTGTGAGAGGGTATCACCTCAGTTATGTATCTCCCTACTCCTCAGCCTGTACTGCAGAGAATACCTTATGCTGCAACTAACTCTATTTCTCTGCTTCCCCAAACTGCCTCAAGGTTTTTCAAAGTATTAACAAGGACACAGTGAGCCAGATTTTGCTGAAAAAATAATGGCATCTGAAAGGCGCACGCTGTTATTAATACGCAAATCGGGCAACAACTAGTAGCGAGGAAGAGACACCCCGTGAATTAACTAAATCAAGGACTGTGTACCCTGGTCCAATTATCTCCTACCCTCTAACCCTACCTCATCTGACTAAGTGCTATGTGTATGTTGTTGGTGCTAAGCTGTAGATATGAGAGTTTGGGGATTCAGATCCGATGGTCAAGACCATTTTTTATGGGTTTCTAATGGTCTGAGCTTTGACTTCAAAGAGCTGAAACAGGTACAGATTTTGCAAAGTTCATAGAGCTACAGCGTGAGCCACTGCCTTAAAAGAACTGCCATATGTTGGTGAAAACAAAAAGAAACAATTCATTCAGCCCAAAGATAAAGAGTCCTAAGCCTGTATTGTTATTACAGAGGCAAACAATCACCCCAGCTGCTTGGATTGTTTAAGAAACAATATTCTTTTGGTTTATTGATTGAATCTCCGATATTGTCACTTGTTTCTTAAATCCCAATTATTTTGAATTGATTCTGTTTTGTCAAATAGCCCTTAGATTCTCTGTTACCATTTAGTGCCACTTGCCATTTTTCACTCAAAATATTAATAGTATCATCTTGGCATCCAACTCACATGCAAAAGTCTCTCTCTCTCTTTCTACAATTTCCCTTTTGCTTAGTAAATGCCATCTGAATCCCGATTAATACTGCAGGCAGCCTCCCGAGCTGCTGGTAAAAGTTTGTATATTTTTATAATTTTTAAATTTTACTCTACTGCTTATGGAATCAATCACTCTACTTTTGGTTGCACAGGCATCCCAGGTTTCAAACTCCATAGCAACGCTGAATGCCAGAGATAAGCAGGGGTTTCCTGCATCCAATGTTGCTCTGGGGCAAACAATGAACAATAGGTCAGTTGAATATGGTTACAATATGTGTGTCCGTGTTGTCCTTTACCCGTCACTTCTGGTAGGAATTAGGAGGAGCAACAAAATGACGTGGACATGGTGGAGCATTTCTCTGACCCACTCCTCCTCCAAACAAATAAGGGGAGGCAGGGCACACTGAGGTGCTGCACCACAGCAGAAGCAGCACAAACGTTCAGCATGGGATCAGCAGATCAATTGGTTTCCCGAGTATTGATGCTGCTGGTTGTGGAGACTGTCCCTTCGCTATTTTACTTCATAGAAGCACTGATACTGCTTTATTTAAAATACTGATATTATTTTAAATATCTCTGCAATTAGAAGTATGGCTTGTCCCTGCTCACATCTCCTGGACGTGCCTCACAGCTTGAGAACTCTTACGCTGGATCACAATGTAAATACAGATGACAGAGTTCATTTGACCCACCTTCGCTTATCCAGCCAGAGAAAAATCTTACATCCTGTCCATCACATCATCGAACTAGCCCCTGAATGAGCTTTTCATCATCTACCTTGTCCAGACTTATTGGGCTCGATTTTCGGACCCCCGAGCCGACGGGTTTGTGGCGGGGGGGGGGGCTCCGAAAATCGGGGATTCCCGGGCCGGGTCCGGAGCCCGGCTCCAACCCGCCCACTTCCGGGTTCCCCAGGGACGCGCTGACATGCGCGCACAGCCCCCGCATGTGGGGCTCCCCCCACCCGCCCCCCACCCCCCCCCCCCCGGCAATTAAAGCCGGCGGGATGCCACTTAAGGTAATTATTTTGATACTTCAGGTCGTTAACAGACCTGATTGACCTGATATTTTAGGAGGGATGGGATTTTCATCTCAACTGGGACTGTTTCCCGTACTGGGGGAAACACTCCCAGTTGAAATGGACGTGTTGCAGCCATCAGCCTGTGGCAGCTGCAAAGGTCCATTTGACAGGTGGGGGTTGAGACCCTCACTCATTGCAGGAGGCCACTCTGTCACTTTGGACAAAGTTTGGCCTCCACCACCCTCCTCCTAACAATAAAATTCACCAACTTGCACACTTACCCTGGTGTCCAGACACATTTACGGACCCCCTCAAACTTACATCATCTGGATGGGGGCCACCGTAGCTGCAGTCATGACCTCCTCTGAGGACAAACAGCCTCGCCGGCCACGCCGTCCACCTCTGACACGTGGAGCTCCACAACACTGTGCTGTGACACATCCACCTGCACAGCAGGAGGGAGGGCAACCGCAGAGAGAGATGCGTCGCAGAAGGCACTACCCTCGCCAGAGGGTGTACAGACCGGGGCTCAGCTTCCTGGACCTCTCTGAGCAGCAGTGCACACGGAGGCTCAGAGTCACTCGACATGTAGTCGTGGACATCTGCAGCCTCCTTCATGCTAAGCTGCTCCCGACTGGCCCGAGCACCATCTTCTTACCTGTCGCTGTCAAAGTCACCACTGCCCTCAACAACTTCTCCTTCACATCCTTCCAGGGTGCCACCGGGGACATCGCCGACGTCTCTCAGTCGTCTGCACAAAAGAGCCCTGCAAATACACCTACACCCACTCTGCAGTGACACAATGGGTGGCATCAGTTGTGGGTCTTTATAGTGATCCTCAGGAAAGGGCTTTATTGCACAAACCAGACAAGATTCGCAAAGACGTGGCAGTAGTGGTGCCAATATAATATGTAATGTGAGTTATTCAGAAATCAAATATAAGTAAAAACCATGACAAACCCTCAAACACCCTTGTGCATCCCCTTCATGCTCACGACAAGTTTGCCTTACGCTGCCTACTGCACATATGTGATGCATGCCCTGTGGCTGCAGCACAGGTAGTGGTAGGTTGAGTGAGGCTGACCGTGAAAGAGATGCATGTGTGGGTGAGTATGAGATAGAGCCATGAAATTGTATGAGGATTGGGTTGAGTGGTAGTGGTAGGATGAGTACTGGCGAGGTGAGTAAGTGCATGTAAGATGAGGATGAGCTTTGAGTGGGTGTGAGGAGTAATGTAATAGAGTAGTGTTGGCAGTGCAGAAGGAGATGTGAGGTGGGGGCGGTGATGTGGCAGACAGAGAGTAGGGGAATGAGTAAGTGTACTCACTTCGGCTGACCTACTTAGGTCATTGAAGCGCCTCATGCACTGTATGCAGATGCGTGATATGTTGGTGGTGCAGGTGACCTCCACTGCCACCTCGAGCCAGGCCTCCGTGGTGGCAGAGGCAGGCCGCTTCCTCCCGTCCGCCGGGGAGAAGATCTCTGTCCTCCCCCTCCTCCTCACCCCATCCAGTAAGACCTGGAGTGAGGCATCATTAAACCTGGGAGCAGCCTTCCCCTGGGCTGCTCCATGCTGTAATTTTGCCTATTTTCTGCAGCATCAGTCAGTGGAGGACTGCCCCTTTAAATAAGGTTCCTCCAGCTGACAGCCTATGATGCGCCTGCGCAGTCCGCTCGCTGCGCAGCTTTCCAGCGCGAAACCCGGAAGCCAAGGTAAGTACCTTCAATCAAGCTGCAATTGCGTGCGGAGCACCCCGATTTCACTGGGCGCGTTACCCACGTTCCCAGTCGACCCCCCGCTGCCAACCCACCTCCCTCCTAATATCGGGCCTATTATGTGTGTGAACATGTGCTTCTTGACAGCTGTCCTAAATTGACCTTTTATTAGTTTTAATCTATGTGGCAGCCTGGCTCAGTAGTAGCACTCTTGCCTTTGAGCCAGAATTGAAGCCCCACTGTAGGACCTGAGCACATAATGTAGGTTCTACATCGGTGTATTACTTAGAGGGTTGTATTGGTGGAGAAACTACCTTTCATGGAGATATGAAACCAAGGTTCCATTTGCTTGTTCGGGTGATTGTAGAAGATCTGATGACACTACTTGAACAAGAGCAGGGGAGTTGTCCTGGCTAATATGTTTCCTCAACCATCACCGTCAAAACAGATGGACTGGTCATTTATCTCATTGCTATTTGTGAAACTTTGCTGTGTGCAAACAGATTGCTTTGTTTGCCTGCATAACAACAGTGGACTACACATCAAAGTAATTAGTTGGCCGTGAAGTGCTTTGGGATATCCTGAGGATGTGAAAGTCACTATATCAAGGCAAATTCTTTCTTTCTTCCACTGCTCTTTGTCCTAATGTCTTTGCTTACTTTGATGTTCTGCTTCTAATTTACCTTTTCTATTCTATTTAATATCTTGTACGCACTATAATATTCCATGTCAGTCACCTCTTTCAAGGTTAAAATGTCAGCTTATTTTAGTTGGTAGCACTCTTGCCTCTGAGTCAGAATGTTGTGGGTTTAAGCCCCATTCCAGGATGTGTGTAATCTAAATTGATATTTCAGTGCAGTACTGAGGGAGTGTTGCATTGTCATATGTGCTGTTCTTTGGACAAGATGTTAAACTGAGGCCTTATCTGCCTGTTTCAATGGTTCACATGGAGATTAAAGGTCCCATGTGACTATTCAAAGAAGAACAGGCAGGTGTCCTGGACAACAAGCTTCCTTCAAACAACACCACCAAATATAGATTCATTGCTCAGTTGCCTCAATGCTGTTTGTGAATATTGCTGGGTGCTTTGGGACTTATCTGAGAGATGTGATAAGGTTCTTTATAAATGCAAGTTCTTTGTTTCGTAAAGGGCTGCAGTTTTCACAGGCTTTCCTCACAATTCAATCCTTTTTTTGAGCATTATACTTCACATACAGGAAAAATGCTGGTAGGGTCAGTCCTGTCCTGCAAAAATGCATCTTCTGTCAGCCAAAGAGAAGCATCAATAACGATCAGAAAGATTGTCAAGAAAGCCAAGTTTAAAAAAAATTAAAAAAATTAAAAACCTCATCAACATCAACATTTTAATCCCCTGATCAGATTTGGTATTACAGTTGAGCTGAGAGAGATCAAAGCCAAGAACAGCCATGTCCTTCAGCTATTCTCATTGGTGTCTGTCGCTAGGACAGCAGCTGTAGATTTATTTCTAATCCAAACGATGCTCTACATAATGGACAGACAGAGATTCTCGGGCTTCATCAAAAAGCTTACAGAATCCAACGGTACTGAATCCCGGCCATGTGGATTGAAATCCTTGATGATGTAATTTCTTAAGTTTCAGTAACCAAGACCGTTTCACCCTGCGAGGACAGGAAGTGGCACATCCACAAAACTGCAGCGAACATTCTGTCCTCGGCCAAAGGAAGCTCCCAAGATCAGTTTGGCAATAATTACATGAGGAACTAAAAATGAAATAGGGGTTTAACAGACCTGCCCACTGATAGTGATCACTGGCAAGTTGGATGTTTGGAACCTTCCAAAGATTTGGATCATTTGGCCCGACCGTAAAGGGTGTTGCAAAATAAAAATAAACACAAGATGCCGGCAATGCACAGCAGCTGAGCCAGAAAGAGAAAGAGAACGAGGGGGTGAAGTTCTGGTGGGACTCCGCATCAGTGATTTTTCTTTTGTTTGCAATTTAGAAGTTCATTGGTGACCTACAGAAAAATGATGCATCTCTTTGAAAGAAAGGAATACTTGCATTTATGTAGCAGCTTATGACATTGTCAAAACATCTTAAACCTCTCTAGCCTTGATTTTAATTCGGGGCAGCAGTCGTGTGGGCAGAGGGGCCGAGGCCTGGGGCAAACTGTCTCGACCTTGGCAGCGTGAGGCACCACAGTTAAAATCTGCAAAGAATCAGTCAATCTCCAGCCCGAAACTGGTGGGCAGTGCCAGCTGGAGAGAGTGGGGATAGCCCAGGGCAGGGGAGGCTAAACTTTACTCCTGAGCACTCCTGCTCCTCTTGGCCCCACAAGGAACGTCAAAAAAAAAGTAAAAACACTTACCTTTTTGGGCCTTTCCATTCTCCCCTCCTTCAAAAGCCTACTCAAAAATCTACCTCTTCAACCATGTTTTATGTCCCTTCCTGAACTTTGCTCCTATTTCTTGCTCAGTGTTCACCATTCCTCCTGTAAATCTCCTTGAGATATTTTGTTAACATGAAAAGCATTATAAATGCAAATAGTTATTGAATTTATTGCTTTCTTGTCACTTTTCTAAGTCCAGGTACCATAACATAAATGAAGAACGACTCATTGATAACTACCTCCTCAACCTTGGATCAGCTGTGCTTTTAGATTTTACCAGTATTCACAGAAAAAATGTCTGAAATTAAAACAAACCAGATTTCACTACAATTTCCCCTTCCAGGACCTTCCACAGTGACAGTGAGAATGATAGACACGTACACACACATACATACATTCACCCATCACCCCTGTGCTCGCTGACCTACATCGGCTCCCGGTCCACCAATGCCTTGATTTTTAAAATTCTAATCCTCGTGTTCAAATCCTTCCATGGCCTCACTCCTCCCTATCTTTGTAACCTCCTCCAGTCCTACAACCCTCTGAGAACTCCGTGTTCCTCCAACTCTGGCCTCTTGTGTATCCCCCACTTCCTTCCCCTAACCATTGGTGGCCATCTAGGCCCTAAGCTCTGAAATTCACTCCTTAAATCTCCGCCTCTTCACCACTCCTCCTTTTAAGATGCTCCTTAAAACCTACTTCTTTGACTGAGTTTTTACTCATATGTCCTAATGTCTCCTTCTTTGTCTTGGTGTCAATTTTTGACCATTCATTGGAATTGGAGGGACGGTGGTGGAAACAAATCAACTCTCATGGAATACATACAGGGTATGTTAAGAGCATGTTAAACTCCAATGTGTTGTAGCACACACACAAATGCAAACACGCGCACATGCACACAAGCGCAAGCACAATCACATGCGCACAAGCACACACGCACACGCACACTGCATTTTTACTTGGTCATCCAGGTGTCTGACATGCACGGAAATTCATCACCATATTTAAGAGTCTCCACATCAAACTACTTGGCAATCTACACCAACCTGTAGGGTTTCTGTTTGCCCAATATGGATTGTAAATCCTCTCCCCATAGGGACACATCCTACTGACCCACAGATATTATGCATAGGTTGGCAGAGAAAGGCTTGGCATTCCCAAGGGCATGCCGGGGTAGTGATAGTGTATAACCGACTAAAACCATGCAGCTTACCAGTGCAGAATGTGGTAAGCTTCCGGCTGCTTGTCCAGCTAGGACATTGTGGCATTGACTTGCAGGACTATCTGGACCTGATTGGGAAGAATCCTGCCCCCAGTGACAGGTCAATTCCAAAAGGTTCCATCAGTGATTGAGGCTGGTTGGTAAATATTAACAGTGCTCTGGAGTATTGCCAACCTGCCAATTCAGGTACTACCAAGTCTACCGTGGAGATTTCTGAGTTTAGATCAAAATGCATATCAACTTGGAGCTACCTCAACTCCACACGAAGGATAGTCATCAGTTATCGTTAGGCAACTGACAAGCACTGTCAGTATGAGCCCTCAGTAGGGGGCCAGGAGATACCAGGAGCTCCCAATGATTGGCCGTTGAGCAGCAGAACTCACCGAAATATATGCATTGCCACCATCCTCTTGACTACAAGACGGGGACACACCATAATCCCACTGATCAGCAGTTTCTTCAGTCGGAGATGCAGAGATTCAGCAGCAGCTGTTTATGTCTCTGCAACCCAATCGGGTCTGAAAACATGCTCTCATATGTTGAGGGTAGGCACCGAGTCCTGGATATATGAGCATGTGTTCTCATACCCAGCCTCCAGGTAATGCCTTCCAGCAGCTGTCATCCCAAATCTCAGAGTTTCCTCAATGCTGAATCAGTGACACCCAATCAACACACTGTTCCTTAGCTGTTTTAGGTCCTAAGCTCTGGAATTTCTCCCTAAACCCCTCCGCATCGCCATCTCTCGCTACTTCTTTAAGACGCTCCTTAAAATCTACCTCTTTGACCAAATTTTATATCTAATATCTCCTTATGTGGCTCGGTGTCAAATTTAGTTTGATAATCGCTCCCGTGACACGCCTTGGGTCATTTTACTACGTTAAAGGTGCTATATAAATGCAAGTTGTTGTTGTTGTTCTCCTATATCTCAGGTTAACCATTTTTCAACACCCACTTCAAATACTGTAATCATCAACGCAAAAATTAAGGGGAAAACCACATTTTGAAAACATTGTGAAACAGAGACTGAAGATACACCTAAAATAAAATTAAACCTTTTTAATCATCACTGTAAATTTCCCAGCTCTCAGCTGGAGGTTTAATGAATCCACACTAATACAATGGCAGACCTACAGAAGGCTGGGCCTTTCATTTGGGATCTCAATTTAATCACATCTTTTGCGATGCTAAAGTTAGAATGTCAATTGTAAATAACAAAAGACAACTCAAGCTCGATAAAGTTAGCAAATTCACTGCCTCTACCAGGTGCAATTATATCTCTTTTCTGCTATTGCAAGATAGTAAATTTACTGGAATAAACCAGAGGTCTTCAATTATGCCCTTTGATTAGAGACACTCAGGGTTTTTCCCCTGTGGTGCTGCAAATCCTATTCTCAACTCCTCACGTTTGCTTTCGCATAGACTTTCCAAAGACGGATGGGATGATGAGCTGTGCAGCTAGTTCCACCCGTCGTATTATGCAGAAGCCACATTGCTTGTAGCAGGAATTTCTTCATTCAGATGTTGTCAAAGCAAACAAATTAAAAATGAAAGCTCACAATGCTTGTCCAATGTTCACAGAAATTGATTTTAGTTATATATTTGAATTAATTCTGAAGGCCGATTATGAAATATTTAGGAATATTGAGACTTTTATTTTTGCAGTGTAATATAGATAGATAGATATACATTATCACATCCTCAGGACACTCCAAGGGCTTCATAATCAATGAATTACTTTTAAAGTGTAGTCACTGTTATATATTTATAATTGTAAACAATTTTACAACACCAAGTTATAGTCCAGCAATTTTATTTTAAATTCACAAGCTTTCGGAGGCTACCTCCTTCCTCAGGTGAACCTCCTTCCACATCGTTCACCTGAGGAAGGAGGTAGCCTCCGAAAGCTTGTAAAATTGTTTACATATATTTATAAAGCAGCTTATCACATCTCTCAGCTAAGTTCCCAAACACTTCACATACAATGAAGTACTTTGAGGTACAATGACTGTTGTATAGATGAATGCAGCACCCAGCAATATTCACAAACAGCTTTGAGACAACTGAGCAATGAACCTATTTTTGGTGGTGTTGTTTGAAGGAAGCTTGTTGTCCAGGACACCTACTTGCTGTTCTTTGAATAGTCACATGGGACCTTTAATCTCCATGTGAACCAGTGAAACAGGCAGATAAGGCCTCAGTTTAACATCTTGTCCAAAGAACAGCACATATGACAATGCAACACTCCCTCAGTACTGCACTGAAATATCACCTTAGATTATACACTCACTATCTGAAATGGGGCTTAAACCCACAACCTTCGGACTCAGAGGCAAGAGTGCTACCAACTGAACTAAGGTGACATTTTAATCTTGAAAGGTGAATGACATGGGATACTATAGAGTGTTCAAGATATTAAATATTAAAGAAAAAGTAAATTAGAAGCACATCTTAAGATAAACCAAGATACTAGAACAAAGAGCATAGAAAGAACTTGTATTTTTATAGTGATGTTCACATCCTCAGGACATCCCAAAGTGCTTCACAACCAATTGATTACTTTGAAGTGTAGTCTCTGTCATTATGTAGACAATTGTAAACAATTTTACAACACCAAGTTATAGTCCAGCAATTTTATTTTAAATTCACAAGCTTTCGGAGGCTTCCTCCTTCACCTGACGAAGGAGGAAGCCTCCGAAAGCTTGTGAATTTAAAATAAAATTGCTGGACTATAACTTGGTGTTGTAAAATTGTTTACAATTGTCAACCCCAGTCCATCACTGGCATCTCCACGTTATGTAGACAGCCATTTTGTGCACAGCAAGATTCAGTAAACAGCCAATGAGATATTAAAGTTAGAAATGTGGTTTAATGATGGTTTTGAGGTAAATGGCTCACTGATCTCACACAAAAACAGGAGGTTTTATTCACCATCTTGCAGAGCAACTTTATGGGTGGAAAACGTTTAACTAGAAATGAATTGTTCAGCCTTTTATGCCTCTTTTAACTGGAGGATGAAGGTGCTGATATAACACCTTTACGTTGAGATGCTGCCTCAGTGGCAGTTGTGCAGATCTTCTCTGTCGACACAGCTCACTAATATAAATTGATAAGCTCTGGCTACCTGACAGCGTTAAGAGACCCTGGTGAGTCCATGAACCACATCGGTCTCCATTTACCTCTGAATAAGATTTTCTTTGGAGGAAAGGGAGTGTGGTGCATAGAAGGCACAGTCTCCATATGAGTGACATTCTCCTGGGACCCCCATATTAAATATAAAGGTATCTTTAGGAAGGAGTTGGGCAGTAGTGGCTCAAGACCCAGGTCCTGGATTGTGTAGAAACTGCCCTATTTATATTTCAGGGACAACAAAATAAAAATACCTGTGTGTGTACCTACATACCTACATTTTAAGTCATGATTCATCACAATGTATTTGGCTGATGTATCTTCTTCTTATTAGGCATTGCTGACCAACCAAAATGGCTACAGGTTGCTGAGCAATTGCTTTTGCAAATATCATCATGCATGGGAGCAGCATTATTATTATTTGACTGATTGTTGGTCTTAAACCTATTCTGAAACTTACAACGTGCACCGAAATTAACACCTGCAGGTAGGAGGCGGAGAAAGTCCTCCTGCTGTGGCTCAGTGGGTAGCACTCTCGCCTCTGAGTCAGAAGGTTGTGGGTTTAAGTCCCACTCCAGAGACTTGAGCACAGAATCCAGGCTGACACTCCTTCAGTACTGCACTGTTGGATGTGACGTTAAACTGAGCCCCCACCTGCCCTCTCGGGTGGATGTGAAAGATCCCATGGCACTATTTTGAAGAAGAGCAGCGGAGTACTCCCTGGTGTCCTGGCCAATATTTATCCCTCAGCCAACATCACTAAAAACAGATTATCTGGTCTTTATCACATTGCTGTTTGTGGGACCTTGCTGTGCGCAAATTGGCGTTTCCTACATTACAACAGTGACTACACTTCAAAAGTTCTTAATTGGCTGTAAAGCGCTTTGGGATGTCCTGAGGTTGTGAAAGGTGCTATATAAATGCAAGGTTGTCTTTCTTTATGCCACCAAATGAAGGTGAGCTTTGTATTGGTCTTATCAAACTTGTGAGCTTTGTTAAACTTTATCTTATTAACAAGGTCAGGAGGATATGTAGTCCAAGCATTGCGAAGTGAACATTGTGAAAAAGAATTACAAAATTGTGGCCCGTGACCTTTTTTAGAACTGCAAATGCAAGCTGAGATTTTCAGACACATGCTACGAACCTGTAATATCCGCTCCGCCGAAAACATCAACGTGGCTAAAATGGTGAGCTGCGGCTGGTACATTGACCGAAAAGGCAGTCAAGGGGCAATAGCCTATTTTCTATTTTGTTTCCTCCTTTCACTGTGTCTCTCTCCTTCTTTGCATCTCTTACTCCAGAGGGAGAAGGCAAGAGAAATCAATGGAATTGCTGACATTCTGTAGCTTTAATAAATACTGGGATAAAAGTACTCATTTATTGTTAATGGCTGCTCTGCAATAGACACAGTGTCAGCCGTGACTCAGTGGTAGATTTTTTTTGCCTCTGAGTCATGAAGGTTGTGGGTTCAAGTCCCACTCCAGAGACTTGAGCACAAAATCCAGGCTGACACTCCAGCGCAGTGCTGAGAGAGCGCTGTCTTTTGGATGAGACATTAAACCAAGGTACCAGCTGCCTTCTCAGGTGGACGTAAAAGATCCCATGGCACTATTTCAAAGACGAGCAGGGGAGTTCTCCCTAGTGTCCTGGCTAATGTTTATCCCTCAACCAACACCTATAAACAGATTATCTGGTCATTATCACATTGCTGTTTATGGGACCTTGCTCTGCAAAATTGGCTGCCATGTTTCCCACATTACAATAGTGACAACACTTCAAAAGTACTTCATTGGTTGCAAAGCACTTTGGGACATCCTGAGGTCATGAAAGGTGCTATATAAATGCAAGTCTTTCTTTCTTTTAATACAAACTTGTCACAGTGACCAAATTTGTATAAGACAAACCTTTTTCAGCAGAATGTTTCCAATTATTTCAGGACCTGAACGCAGCTGAATACTCCCCACTGAGGTGATAATCCCCTTTAACAGCTCTGACCACTTACAGGTTATTACTCTCCAGTAATATTTATTGAACATTCTTGCACCTTACATTTAGTAGGGATTTTAGAAGTTATTTTTGAAAAGTAAGCAAATTCTTGAATGAACACCACAAAGTTTAAAACAAAAACCGAGGCATGCAAACTGACCCTGTGTTATGGAACACTTTCATTTCAGAACGGTCTATTGAGAGATCCATTCATGGTGTGACCCCACAGTAGCACTTACTACTTTGGCATTATAAAGGAGCTGAAATATGATCTCAGCTCACTCAGCCTCTCGTTGCATAATCCTAACTCCAACATGTTCAACAGCAAGGGCATCCGTCAGAAACACCACTTAATCTTCTGTCACAAGTTTCATTAAACATTTTTTAAAAAGAAAACATTTCCTTTGCCATCACTGAATGCTGGGAGCACACAGCTCACAATAGGGTTCGTTTATAAATGTGTTTCCCGTCAGACACATTTAGGTAGTGACTTCAGTCATTTTAGCATGACCAGCTAACAGCTGCACATAATTAGAAATTTGAACCTGGCACGGTTAGTCACACAGCTCTTTCTGTGGCTATTCATTATGTAGAAGCACTTTCCCAGATCACTTCTAGGCATCTATGTTGCTATGATCCATGTATTATTGTTTTGGGGGGAGGTGAGGCCAAATAAGGAGCTATAGGCTGGCTTTTCTCTTTCTCTGCTTTGGCTGCAAGGCTTCAGGTAGAATGAGCTTAATTCTCTATAAGGGCTGTGATCACAAAGTACAAATTAGACTGGCTGATTGGATCTGTTCAAAATTACCTTTTACAAATCTCCAGATCTGAACTCTAGGTTCAGATTCCTTGACTGATGCTTGACAGCATGGCTTCAGGGATTGGGTTACTACCCATCCAGTTCTGGACTGGACGGTCTGGTTTTTGAGTGGGCTCTTCAGAAATTTCTAAAATGTAAACCAGATCTGTCTGGTTTTTTAAATTTCAAAATAGATGTCCAGTTCGTCCACTTGTATGACTGTAAGTGCCAGTTTGGCTCATTGAGTTGGAAGGTCATGGGTTCAAACCCCACTCAAATGCTTGAGCACATAATATAGGCTGATGCAGTACTGAGGGAGTGCAGCATTGTCGGAGGTGAGGTCTTTTGGATGAGATGTTAGATTGAGACCTCGTCGGTCTGATCAGGAGGACGTTACTAAAGGAAGAGCAGTGGAATTCTGCCAGAGCCCTGGTCAATATTTACCCGTCAACCAATATCACCAAAACTGATTAACTGGTTATTTACCTCATTGCTGTTTGTGGGACCCTGCCGTACGCAAAATGGGCAATAAAGTTTTCAATATATTTTCATAAGTAATAAAATGAACATAGGATCTTAAGCTATGTTCCCACCCACTGCCCTGCACCCCCTCCCCCAACAAACCTGAGTAAATCTGAATAGAAGCAAATTGTGCCAAATGCAATTAATTTAGCTTTAATAAAGATTTCACGGTCTTTCCCTGTCAGAATGATTATTGGGGACAGGTTTGCCTGTCAGTACCTCTTTTAAATCAGAAGGATGTTAAATTGACTTATAATTAGGAACTAATCAAATGTGAGGCATACCTCCATCTATCATAGGCTTTCTCCATGCCACGGATCTTTGGGCACAAAGCATAGTCCTGTGCTAAAACAACCGAGCCCTGAAATCCTGCAAGGGTTCTCCTGGTGCCCTACCCTAACTCCGCAATCCCCAAAAAACAGTGGAGACTCAGTGTAACCCAGTTTTGCTGGGTTTCCACCGTTTTTTAGGGGTTTCCACTAGTCTGCTGGGGTTACAGTGTGAGGCCAGGGGAACCCCTCCCATAAAACCTCAAGGCCTTAGGCTTTTAGTATAGCTTTCCAATGCCTGATTCAAAAATTCCTGTGATATATATAATAAGAAAAGATAATATTTGATTCTAAATACGAAAAAAAAGTTAATAGTTGGACAAAAGTTGGAACACCAGGAATTTTTGAAATGAGCCTTCAAAAGCTCTGTTCCAAATCCATATACCATGGGTGCTGAAGTTTGTGATCCCCCAATCTCAGCCAATCTTTTACTAATTCAAATAGAAAGAATTGCATTTATATACTGCTCTGTCACATCTCTCAGAAACATCTCAAACCACTTCACACAAAATTAATTACTTTGAAGTGAATGACTTGTTATGTCAGCAAACATGGCAGCCAATTTACACACAGCAAAGTCCCATGAATAACATTGAGATAAATGTTCAAACCACCACCTCCACCAGAGATGAAATGCCTTGTCGTCTATCTAGGAACCCTGTTTAAAAACTGACAAAATTCATATATGGACAAGGGGACTATCTAAACATTGGATATTCAATTTGTGACCTCTTGCTCGGTGCTCTCCGCAGCAGGTTAATTACAAGCCTCACAAGGGACACACGGAATAAATAAAGACTTCTCTTTAAGAGTTAAGTGCAGGCATAGTCATGAGTTCTTGGAGCAGACCTCATTCAAATGCTGGAAATCTGCAACAAGATTAGAGAAAATCTGGCAACGAACAGCAGGTCACTCAGCACTTGTGGAAAGAACAGACAGTCGGAATTTTGGGACGCTACCCTTTTCAGAACTGAGAAATAAGAGACAATTAAGCATATTAATAGAATCAGAAAGCGGGGGGAGGGGTGAAAAAAATATATAAATATACACAGAGAGGAAGTATCACTGGAATGATGGTTTGGTGATGGAACAGATTAACATAGTCAAATAATGAAAGACCCATGAAAGAAATTGAAGTCATTAAAGAAACAAAAGGCAGTACGAACAGGAGAGGCAGTGGGAGGCCTAAGGAAAAGGTGAGAAAATGAGACAAATGGAAAACCAGGCGATCAGATTCAAGATCAAAACCCATCAATATTGAGCTCTTGAGTATATTAACATGAGCCAGTGCACAGTGGCTGGAATAATGCTGATAAAAGGAATCCTTATTCCTGTGTCTGCAAAGATTTCATTTTATAGCAAATGTTCTTGGCCAATACGATGTTTCTTGAACTCTTTTCCCAGAATAATAAATACTTTAGAACAGTCTATAAAACAAAGAAGTAGCAGGTGGTGTGTTTCTGAAAAGCACAATGGAGGCAGACAATACAGAATTTTTGTCTGTACTCGACCACATCAACATGACAACCTGGCAAATCCTCAATAATGTCTAACTCTACTCAGGAATTAAACTCCTCTCTGGCCTCCAACAACAGCTAAATTTCCTTTTGAAAGAATCCATAGGAGTGATGTTCACTGCACTGGCTGCAGCTTATTGCAGAAGCTGACATCCTTTGTAACCAGAAGATCCTTCTAAACTTTCCTTCACTGCCATAATTTGGAGAATGAATCTTTGTGCCGTACATTTCTTTCCTTATTAATCTTCTCTCCCTTTCTCCTGAAGTTCCGAGTTCACCAGCTGAGCACTGGTTGATTTTAATACACGCAGGAACACGGTTCCTTGTAATGAGTGTTTACTTCGTGTTTACATAAAGCCCAATCGGTCAGGGAATAAGGGCTGGATACAAATGGTAGCAACAGAGGATACAGGGACCACAGACATAGGACCACTTAACGGGTGGAGCTGGGCAAACCAAGAGAGTCATTTAGTAAAGGCAATAAAAGCTGTGATACATAATAGTATTTTACAACATTGTTCCAATACATTATAGTAGCTTGATTGTCTGAAAATAACTAATATTTCTAAAGTTAATAGAGAAGTCAGTCTAGAAGTTTGCCATGCAAAAATCTTACAATACTCGATCTTTAGAAAGGACGTGACTTTGTTGTCCTCTTCTAGCCGCTTGCCGCTGGCACCTATGATGAAGCCAAAGAATCTGATGTTTCTACCACCCGTGAGAGCGATGATTTCAGGTTCAAGGTGTTTATATTTTGATTGTTTCTCTTTCCAGCCATTTCGCAAGAGATTTGTTGTTATCTTCGAATCTTATCTTACAGTAACATCTACTTTATTCTAGAAAATGACATTGGGCTTCCAGATTTCAACCTCGGTTCGGCATATGTTGTCCAACTGTATTTGCAAACCCTAGCAATGAGTTTGTTTTTATGTCTTTTTATTCTCACATTTTTCATATAGATGCAATTTCCTGAGATACAAGCGATCATTTTGAAAACCATGACTTACTCATGTTTGGTCTCCCCAAAGTTAACGTGTACCTGGTAGGGTATAAATTGCATCTTCGAAGCAATGAATTAATAAATTGAGATTGCTTCATCCCATTGTTAAGGTGAATCCAGGCTTGCTCATCAGTTCTGATGGGTGGTCTGGCTGATTAAACTGTACGACTGGACTGACATTCAATGCTAAACTTTCCTGATCTCCAGGATTAAAGGGCGTCTTCTTAATTGAATCAAGGCAAGTTCTAACATCTCTGAGAACCTGTAGATTTTTCAAACGTTCAGTGTTCACCCAGTTGTCATGTCTGTGATATATAAATTAAGTTGAAATAATAGGGTCCTTGAAAATCACCAAGCCTTCTAGTTTCCTAACTAAAGCAGTGGGAATTTGGATCTCCATCCTAGGCATCCCCAAACCTTCGTCTCTATAACTCAAGTACAGTACATCATCCGACAGACCGCTATGAAGTTGTAACATGTCTTTAGTCCATCTCTATCAATTTATTAATCCAACTATTGAGTTTGATCGAACAATTGTCTTCAGCTACCCCAGACCATGGATCAATACAGGCACCAAGATATTTCTCAATTTCTCCTGGAGGTATTTGTTGGATGGGGCAACCATTTATTGACCATTCAGTTATAGGTGGTTATAAATAAAGGTCTTATTCTTTGGTGAGAAGTGGAACCCAGTAGTCTTCTTGGTATTAATTTCTAATCATGATTTTTTGCAGCATGATTGAAGAATGCCCAGAATTTTAAACATCCCTGTATGAGAATCGCTTGGAATCGCCACATCATCAGCGAATGCTAATGTTGTACTTCGGATGGATTGATTATTGTTCTTCGTTAGCACTCCCGAACCATCTTTTTCTAATGTGCAGAGGAGCGGATCCATAATGAAGTTAAACAATATTGGGAATAAGGGGTCACCTTGTTTGACTCCTATTTTGATCTGAATGGGGTCAGACCAGATTTTGCTCCCGATATTTAAGGGATTAAGGGATATGGGCCAAAGGCAGGGATATGGGCCAAAGGCAGGTATATGGAGTCAGATCACAGGTCAGCCATGATCTTATCAAATGGCGGAGAGGGCTCGAGGGGCTGAATGGCCTACTCCTGTTCCAATGTTCCTATATAGTAGTAGATGTTTCCAAATATAGATTCTGAATGAGACAGATACATTTAGTGGGCAGATGTGATCTCTTCAATGACTTATGATATATGGAATCAAAGGCTTTTGCAAGATTGACAAAAAATATCACCAGTTATTTCTTGTTATTTTTCACATTCTTAATGATGTTATGGAGAATCGCTACATTCTCATTATATCCAGAGGTTACTGACATTAAACCTTTTGTCTCAGGTTTAGCTCAATTATACCAGCAAGCTTTTTGCCATAATTTTTGTAAATAGTCACAATAGTACTGGATTGTTTGCCGGATAGGCTGACCCTACCCTCACATGCACTGCCAGAAGAGGTCATGTGATAGCAATCAGGAGCGGGAACCCTGACTGCTTTTTCCCCTCCCTAACCCAAGGGTGTTGAGGGTAATTGTGTCAGCCTGCATAGCCACCCCATCTGAAATCAGCTAACTCAGCATAGACCAGGTATTGAACCTGGTACTTTCAATGCTGGTTCGCTGCATTCCTACAAGTGAGAGCTGGATCTATTTCTGGCTGGGGTGGAAATCACCTCTTACAAGAAGTAGGTACCCTGTAATATAAATCAGGGTCAATGTGGGCTCCTGGACTAGTTTCTATCGCTTAAAGGGGGGGGGTCAGAGAGGAATTTTCCAATTTTTTTCCCCCTCGTTGGCCTGGGTTTTTACCTGTTTTTCCGCCTCTGCCAGGAGACTACTCTGGATGAAAAGGGAGTGTCTGTATCATGATGAATAGGGCATCACAATTATATGGGACAGGCCAGATTGACCAGTGGGTCTTTTCCTGTCTGACATTTTTGTATGTTCGTTCATATGTTCATATGGTCTGAATGGCTCAGCTACTCACTGGATAAACATGCTAAGGTGAGCCTTGCCCTACATTCTAATTCAGTTATAGAATTGCAAGATTGATGTGGAGATTTATTTGAATGCCCATTAGGGTGACCACTTGTGACTACACTTTATGATCAGCATAAATGCCCCTTACTCAGTAAGGTATGTATTTTCAATGTATCAGATGTGACTGTAGCTGGGGGACAGTGATCAGGTTACTCTGAAGGTTATTGATGCATAACCACATAGTTATTTCTGCATTATGTGCAGAATGTTAGATTTATATTCTCAAAGAGCAACAATTGTCATCTGCTTTGTTCTGTTTGGCTATTAACTAGTTTTTAGAACAAGGGATAGCTTGTACCACCAAGGTCCTTCATACCTTGGGAGTGGGAGTGAGCTCGGACCATCTGTAAATGTTTTTAATATCATTGGACTTGCTGTTAGTTGAAAAATATGATACAACTATGCTGGTCCCCTTAAAGGGGTCTCAATCTACAAGATGAAAACAACATGGTGATAAACTGGGAGAGGGAACAGTCAATAGAGTGGCATTCAAATCACTCTCATTAAATGGTGCTTAACAGCAATTTGTATCAAGTACAAGTTAGCAACAAGAAAAAGAGAAACTCCAGATTAGAAAAAGTATTTGTTGAAAAAGATTTTATTCTTTAGGATGGGGAAATCCATTGTGTTCAGATGACTACAAAACAAAATTGATAAAGGTGTAAAATGTTTTCATTTGCCATTTTGGTTATTAATCAAATACCTTTTATTAGCCCATACTTTTTCAAGTGCCAGTTAATTTTGTGCTGGATTATTGTCTCTAAAAGTTTCCCCACCACCGATGTTAGGCTGACTGGTCTGTAATTGCTGGGTTTATCCATCCTACGGTTTTAAAAGAGGTGGCAGCAGAGATAGTGGATGCATTGGTTTTGATCTTCCAGAATTCCCTGGATTCCCTGTGGATTGGAAAGTGGCAAATGTAACCCAGCTATTCAAGAAAGGAGGGAAAGAGAATGCAGGGAGAACTGAAGCCATGTCCTATTGCATTGACATTTGCTGTATCTGTGGACATGTGCAGCAGCCATTGCTACTGGCTGCAGGCGAGTTAGGGATCCTGGGAGACTCTCTGAGCGCTGTTGGTAGATTCCACAAAGACTGAATTCAGTTTTAATGCATAAACTTAGAAAATAGAGATGGAAATGGTGGAAGAGAATGGCGCCACCATCTGGATATGTTTAGTAATAATTCAATTAGCTGATACATAATACAGATACTGTACATACATTCATAATATATCAAATAAATAAGTAATAAAGTGGCTCTAAATAAATACTCATGCATAGATTATGTTAAGCGTGTTGTGTTTATGTGAGTGTGCTATGGGTGATATTCTAGTCGACACTGGGTTCAGTTGTTTTATCCCCTGTGATACAATAGGTGTCGCTGTATGACAGAGTGGAGAAAGATTAATGGTCTTTAGCAGCGGAGCTATGATGTCTAACAGCCTTAGGTTCTAGCCAGTATTGTTGTAACTGCAATAAGAGTTGTTTCACGAATCTTTCACAGACACTTCTACATTATGGCCCAGTTATATTGTACTAAGCAGTAGTTGGCTGCATGTTTAACAGGAATGCAAGTGGACAGTTATTATTATACTGCCCATTTACATTGTTGTTGAGTACTGCCATGTGCTTGTGCACTGCAACACGTGCACAGATCTCTCACTGCTTGTAACATCTGATTGCTGGTGAGATTATTAGTGATTAGGGATAATCACTGGGTCTTAACTTTAGATGTTGTTTTTGGGTTAAGCACTGCAGACCACTCCTGCTCCCTATGACCCAGGCTCTGCCTTTGCCTTTCCAAAATCTAGGTAATTTATAACATGTCCAGGGATCGATCATAAAACCTTTATTATTGTATTTTACCATGTTAGTTATATCATGTGCCCTGACATGATCTTCCTTGTCATTAGAAGGCAGTAGATTAACACTTCACCAGACAGTAGTTTAGGCTTTAAGCACCAAACAGATTTGTTTAGCAGTAAACAGATAAGTGAACAGCAGCAATGACACACCATAGATTTTAGCCAAATCTCCTTGAGTTGGTAGAAAATAACAAATAGCCAGCCTGCTGTGCTAAACTATAATATAAATATTAACCTTACATGGTGGTTCTTTTGTTAACTACCTTCAGAGTTAGGTCTTTCTGACCTATCTCCCTCTCTCTGATGGCTTCAGGCTGACTACTGAATTTTACAACATGGAAGGGAAATATTTTTCAAAATATGACTGGGACAAAGAAAATTTAAATACGTGTCTCTTAAATTCAACATGGAACTCGCAATCAAATATATATACAAACTAAGTCCACAAGATGTTTGTATTTGAATTGAATGGGCACCTGAATCCCTTGGGTACCTGATCCAGAGAATAATGCCTGGTTATGTGTCAAAATAAGATGACTCATTTTTGGAATGAACTTGTTTTTTTAACAACATATGGACCATGGCAGAAAGAAACCAATATCATTACATCTAAGATAAAAATGCTTCAATTTTGTCACACAGCAGGATGCCTGAGGTTTTTGAAACGTTAAAAATTAGAACTTAAAAAGCCAGCTGCATCACTTGCAGTTAATCTGCAGCTGGTGCACATTACTAGATACATGTGATCATTGTTTCCCTATGGTGTTCTATGAGTGCCCAGCAACATTGTGACACCATACCACAGATCATGTGGCTGTGACAGGAAAACATCACACCATTTCAACAGAAGACCTCTGATGTAACTGGGGTAGTGAAGGGTCATTGTCAGTAGGTAATGTAACCTGAAAACTGATGGAGCCCTTTGCTATTATGGGGGAGTTACACAATAGATGATTGATGATGTTCTGTGAATTACTTGAAATTGGCCAGTAGAAACACTACCTTCTAGCAAACATAAGGTGAGTACTAAACAGAGGCTTATGGTGGGATTGTATTGCATGGAGCATATCAGTGGGATGGACAGGGAAATGGGGTTGGTTAGAGATGTGGATCATCAGGGAGAGGGAGGTTTAGCCCAGGATTTAATCATAGGCGTATGCTATCATATGGGCAGTTAACATGGATCCCTTCCAATAGGGGAATCCAGAACAAGGGGACATAATAAAGAACTTGCATTTATAGAACTCCTTTCATGTCCCAAAGCCAATTAATTATTTTTGAAGTATAATCACTGTTAGGTAGATAAATGCGGAAGCCAATGGAGTTCTGGGTAGAGTAGTGGAGGCAAAAACTTTGATTAATTTAATAAACAGTTGGATGCAGTGATGGGAGTACTGTAGGCCTTAGCTGGATGGGTGCACCAGAATGGGCTGAATAGCCTTCCCCATCCACCGCTACCTTGTGCAAAGTGGAAACATTCTTTGCTGAGGTCAAGTGTCTTACTTCCAAAGGTTACAGCAATCATTTTCAGACATTTCCCTCAAAATTGATTGGAAGTCTATCAGAAGTGTCTTGCCTACTCTAACCTGGAATACAACCCTTGTATTTCTGAGCTAAGGTTACTTCATTCAGTTATATGCTATTAAGTGTTAAGGCTGTGATTATCCAATTAGAACCTGTTATTGTCTATTTTGACAATCATTGTGTGATGCAGCTCTGTCCTGCTTACCTTTCTAGCCAGATGATTATGTTGGGGCTGTGATTAAGATTGCAGGTGATCACTTTCATTATATTTACCCAGGAGGGTAGCTCTTATTATTGTTGGCAGGCTGTCTAGGTCTTTGACAAGACATCAGCATTGCTGGGTAATGGCTCTGCTCTGACTCCAGAGTCACATGGCACATAAGCCACCTCAGTGTGAAAGGAGTTTTGCTGGTTTGAATCTAGAATTCATACCAGGGAGCAACTTATTATATATTTAATTCAGTCCATAATGGAGTCAATCTTCAATAAAAGTTGCAGTGTAAATGAAGCGACAATGATATCTGACTCTTTTATAGAGTGGATGTGGGCTTTAGGATATATTCTGTTGCTGTATAGAAGTCCACTTCTGCACTGGGTAGGCCTGGCGGGAAACCCACTGTCCTTTCCCGCTCAGGCTTTCTAGTGAAAATTGCAGTTGGGTCCCGATGACGTCATCAGGACCTGACCTGCATTTATCACAACTCTCCTCTGGCATTCGGCTCTTGCGCTCATGTCTGGATCAAGGCCGTGATGAGGTCTGGAGTCAAGTGGTTCTGGCAGAACCCAAAGTAAGTGTCAGTGAGCAGGATATTGGTCAGTGGGTATTGCTTGATGGCACTATTGCCAACTCTTTCCATCACTTTATTGCTGAGAAGGAGGAGGCTGATAGGGCAGTAATTGGCTGGGTTAGACTTATCCTGTTATTTGTGAATAAGATATACCTGGGTAATCTTCCACATTGTCTAGCAGATGCCAGTGTCATAGCTGTACTGGAACAGTTTGGCTAGGGGAGCAGCTAACTCTGCTGCACAGATCAGCACTACAGCCAGGATGTTGTCAGAGCCCATAGCCTGTGCTGCATCCAATGCATTTAGTCATTTCTTAGTGTCACGTGGAGTGAACCTATTTGGCTGGTCACTGGCATGTATGATAGTGGGAATCCTGGGAGGAGGCCGTGTAGCATCATCCACTTGGTACTTTTGGCTGATGACACTTGTAAACACTTCAGCCTTGTTGCTTGCACTCACATGCTGGGCTCCGCCATGGTTGAGAATGATGATGTTCATGGAACCTCCTCTTCCCATTAGATGGCTGGTTTTCCACCACCATTCTTGAGTGGATGTAGTAGGGTTCCAGAGCTTTGGTTGTGGGATGGTTTAACTCTGTCTATGGGCTTCTGCTGTTTAGCATGCAGGTAACCCTGTATAGTAACTTCACAAAGTGCAAGTCAAGTGCATCCAACTTATTCCCTACTTTGTGTCATATGGGAGTGACTCCACCACAGTGCTTCCCCTTAGGACTGACGGATTGTGCACAGCACCTAACCCCTAACCTACTACGGAAGGAGTAAGCATGCTGGTCGGCTGCAGTTTCAATGACTGGTTGGGATTCTGCTGGCCTTGTACTTCCTTGTGCTGGTAGGTCCAGGATTGTTTGGCTTCATCCGCTCTGCTGTTGTGGCTGGTTGATCCTGCCCACTTTTTGGCCCATGTACTATCACTTGATCAGGGATAAAAGATGGGCCGGATGTAGCATCAACTTGAGAGGCAAACTTCATCTGGGTCTTATCCAGACATGCTTCTACTACAGGGCATTCTCTCTACATGTCCGCAGAACTGTGAGTAGCAATAAGGCCTGTGAACCCCGACTGTATTGGAGCTTTGCAAGATCGGTGAGAATGGCACAGGGTACAATGAGATACTGGCTCCCTTGGGGACACTTTCCGTAGTGTCACTCCAGGCCCACAGAAACAGAAGGAGTACCATCAAAATGTGGAGTCAAATAAAAGCCTTCAGCAGTCCGTTAAAATCAATATAGTGTGTGTGATGTTGCAGAAGTTGCTTATGTGCTTGTGTGTCAGTGACTGAGTGAAGGAGGGGCAGGAGATAACAAAAGCATCACGGTGCTAATACTGAATTTGGGGGAGTCCTTCCACTTCGCTTGATGCTCTAGCACAATAATGTAGAAGGTGGCCTGCTCAAAAGGCTTGTAGTATCTTAGACCTTGTCCAATTCTTGTCTGCTCCCTTCTATTATGTATTGTCTTGTCCTGACAGCAGATAAGTAGTTGATAGTTTGCAAGTTTAGGTATCACAGAGAATGTGATACTTCTGCCCTGCCCTTCCTTCAGGCAATCCAGGATGACACTGAATGAATATGCATCATGCTTTTAGATTGCCTTACATAGATTTCTTACACTAACTTCCTTTAAGACTTTTTGGTTCCCACAGTTTGAACTATACAGTTGCTCATTGTATTTCTCCCAGGCAGCAGCATGACCACTCATCATAAGCATTCAGTGTCTTGTTTGTCCCGTGACATTACTGCACAGATTAACCTCCTATTAATGGATTACAGGTTATGAGGGTACATTATGTGGCATGCCTACTTTACATTCCAAACTATACTTGAGGCTGACCTTAGCTGATTCCTTAAGATCAGCCATCTTTTTTCTCACATCCCTCCTGGTCTCTGCTGGGTTCTCGAGTTCACTCGGTTTATTTGTTCCCATGATGCAGATTATGCTCATCAGTTCCATGCAGAGTTTCCCTCCTCACCCTGAATTCCTGCAGAGATGCTTCCAGCGCCTGGTCATCAGATCGCCTCTTGCGAGGTTTGGGTACCTGCGTTCTGTGGCAATTGTGGTGCGTTAATAGCTGCCCTGCTCCCCCCCCGTTAACAGCCGTTGTCCCTCGTTATTACTGGTGTTGCTGTGCGACCCATTCTGTGGCTTTATAGCACACAATTTACTCCTGTTACAAAATCCAGCATTTTCAAGGTTAATGAGCAGGCTTTAATTCTCCTGAAAACCTTAAGCAACCCACAGTTAACCCCAAGTAGCACACAAACAGCAATTTCTAGGCTGGAAACAGGCCAAGAAAGATCATAGGCTCGATCCCTGAACTGTGTTGAATTAACTGATCCAAGTCAGGAAGGCAGCTGAAACTCTGAAATTGCAGCTCAGCTTCGCTGGGCTAGTTTTGGGAGATGGGGGTGGGGGACTTCCTGGTCCTGACTGCTCTCCAGTTGCCTGCTGGTACATGGATACCTGGAAAGCTGGTGAGAAAAGGACGGAGCTCGGCTCTGCTGCCGATATTCGCTGCTTCGGGCACTTGAAGAAGAAAAAGACGAGGACCTGCCGTTTGACTAATGTTGCTGAGTGGCTTTGCTTGCCTGCTTGTCTTTGAGTAGCAAGCACTTTGAGCTTGACAAACATTAACACTTGTGTTATATTTAATGTAAGATGTTTGACATGCAAGATACAAGAATGGGCTCTTGAGAGCTGCTACTGCCCATGGAATTATAACTCAGTCTAAGTCACCACTTCAGGAGAGGAGGGGGAGAAGACTCTAAATAAAAACCACATTAAAAATAAAACCCAACTGACTGAGCAAGTTGTATTTGGAATACGCGATAGACACAGTTAAGCTGATCCTTGTGGCTTCACTGGAATTGGGTCAATTATTCAATGCACTGAAACTCATGATGCAAGGCATCAGGCTTCAGCAGCTAAAAATAACCATAATACCAAAATGGTCAAATGAAATGACTTCGCTGAGCAGAGGTTTATTAATAGCGTCAGATCATTCACACAGATACATTTACATACCCAGCGTCACTCCTTTACTTGTTTCTTCATGGTTTGTTTCTGTATGGTGTGCAGATTAATGATGTTATAAACTTTTCCTCGTACGCACACACACACACACACACACACACATTATGATCTGCATTTATTTAAGCCATAACATAATGGCAGGAAGATCATCCCAGGATGTAAGAGACCTGGGGGTGCATATACACAAATCTTTCAAGATGGCAGGACAAGTTGAGAAGGTTGTTAAAAAATCATATGCTTTATTAATAAAGTACAAAAGCAAGGAAGTTATGCTGAACCTTTATAAAACACTATTTAGGCCTCAGATGGAGTATTGTGTTCAATTCTGGGCACCACACTTTAGGAAGGATGTCAAGGCCTTTAGAGAGGGTGCAGAAGAGATTTACTAGAATGGTACCAGGGATGAGGGACTTCAGTTATGTGGAGAGACTGGAGAAGCTGGGGTTGCTCGCCTTAGAACAGAAAAGATTCTGGATAGCTCTTTCAAAGAGCCGGCACAGACGCAATGGGCCGAATGGCCTGCCCCTGTGCTGTACCTACTATGATACCATGTAAGCATCGGATGGTCATTCGAGAGACAACACATGGAGCAACTCATTCAATGGATTGGATTTTCCTCTGTGTACGCACAGCCACAAATATATTATTGCTGTTCAGCCACATTCACAACATTGAAATATCTGTATTTTCAAATTTATGAAAGGCCTCAGTTTTGTCCGTGACTGAGGACAGCACCACCTGACTCTCGAGCAAGTCTGAGATAAAAATGAAATGATGACGGAGTTATAGCATCCTCCTGGTGTTTGAAAAAGACATGGGGTAATCTGCCAGGTTGTGAGTTGAAGGGTTCTTTGGGGGAGATTTTGATCAGGTTTGAGGGGAAAACCCAATATTCTCCACAGACACCAGGACGCAACGTTCTCCACTAGTGGAGAATAAAGACATCCAAACATGTAATAGTCAAATTGCACTACTCACCAGGAATTAAACCCATGGCCCCTGTAAAGACATGTGCAGATAAGGTTTGACCACAACAAGGACCCTAAGGGAGACCAGGAAAACCATTACCTGATGATTAAATGATATCTCCACCACAAAAAGGACCGAGTATTAAATTGATAACCAAAAATGAAAACGGCCATTAACAAACAAATCTGAAATAAACTGGCGGAGGATCCCAGAACCAAAAAGGACCAATAGTGACAGAGGAGAGGGTCCTCTGAGTCCTTGCTGCTAGTAAACTGCACAATGTGGGTAAATGGGACTTACCTTGATATTTGGCCAACAACATTGCAGTGAATGAAATATAAACTTATATCACTTAGTAAGGGTCTTACTCTAAGGTTGATCTCCTTAGAGCAGCATGTTAATTGTATGATTTATATCAATGCGTGTTAATTGTATTCAGGTGGTGAGTATCAATTGTGGACTCTCTTGTATCCTTTTTATAGGAGAGCTTATCCAGGGTGTGGTGTGTGTGTAAGGGGAATCTCTATCAATAAAGGCTTAGAAACAACTAAAGACCAGGCTCTAGTATTCTGTCCTTCAGCACATGGCTATCCAATTATAACGCAGAGACGGTTAAGGGGAAATTTAATAGACGTGTTCAACATCATGAAGAGTTTTGATAGAGTAAATAAGGAGAAACTGTTTCCAGTAGCATAAGGGTCGGTAACTGGAGGACACAGATGTAAAGTAATTGGCAAAAGACCCAGGGGTGACATGAGGAGAATTTTTTTACGCACTGAGTTGTTATGATCTGGAATGCACTGCCTGAATGGGTGATGAAAGCAGATTCAGTAGTAACTTCCAAAAGGGAAGTGGATAAACACTAGTAGGGGGAAAATGTGCAGGGCTATGGGGAAAGGGCAGGGAAGTGGGACGAATTGGATAGCTCTTTGAAAGAGCCGGCACAGGCACGATGGGCCGAATGACCTCCTTCTGTGCTGTATCATTCTATGATTCTATGAAATGTACCAGCAAGTTATGATTATCCATGAGGATGTGAAGATTCTGAAGATCGAGGCATATCCTCCTAATTTTGAAACTGTCTCTTCTCCACAGACACGCCTGCCCCTTCTGGTTCAGCCACCAGTCAGAAGTCACCTGACGTCTGCAGCAAAGCAACAACAATTTGCATTTATAAACCACCTTCAATGTAAAGGAATGGCCCAAAGGTGCCTCACAAATAGGCATAAGGAAGCCAAGAAGGGAGAGATTAGGTAGGATGACTGAAAGCTTGGTCAAAGAGATGGGTCTTGAGATTTATAAAGGAAGAGAATGAGAGAGATGGAAAGGTTGAGAGGGTTAGGGAGGGAATTCCGAAGGACGATGTAGACATAGAAATACGGCAGGGGGACTGTGATATACTCGAACATATTAACATCGAGCGGGAGGAGGTATTGGCGGTTTTAGCAGGCCTAAAAATGGATAAATCCCCAGGCCCGGACGAAATGTATCCCAGGCTACTGTGTGAGGCAAAGGAGGAGATTGCGGGAGCTCTAACACATATATTCAGAACCTCTCTGGCCACAGGGGATGTGCCAGAGGACTGGAGAACCGCTAATGTAGTACCATTATTCAAGAAGGGGAGTAGGGAAAAACCGGGGAACTACAGGCCAGTGAGCCTAACATCAGTGGTAGGAAAATTATTGGAAAAAATTCTGAAGGACAAAATTAGTCTCCACTTGGAGAAGCAAGGATTAATCAGGGATAGTCAACATGGCTTTGTCAAGGGAAGATCATGTCTGACTAATTTGATTGAATTTTTTGAGGGGGTGACTAGGCGTGTGGATGAGGGTAACGCAGTGGATGTGGTATACATGGATTTCAGTAAGGCCTTCGATAAAGTCCCGCACAGGAGACTGGTCAAGAAGGTACGAGCCCACGGAATCCAGGGTGCCTTGGCACTTTGGATACAAAACTGGCTTAGTGGCAGAAGGCAGAGGGTGATGGTCGAAGGTTGTTTTTGTGACTGGAAGCCTGTGGCCAGTGGGGTACCACAGGGATCGGTGCTGGGTCCCTTGCTGTTTGCGGTCTACATTAACGACTTGGATATGAATGTAAAAGGTATGATCAGTAAGTTCGCTGATGATACAAAAATTGGTAGGGTGGTAAATAGCGAGGAGGATAGCCTCAGTCTGCAGGACGATATAGATGGGTTGGTCAGATGGGCAGAACAATGGCAAATGGAATTTAACCCGGAAAAGTGCGAGGTGATGCACTTTGGTGGGACTAACAAGGCAAGGGAATTCACAATGAATGGGAGGACCCTAGGCAAGACAGAGGGTCAGAGGGATCTTGGTGTGCAAGTTCACAGATCCCTGAAGGCGGCGGAACAGGTAGATAAGGTGGTAAAGAAGGCATATGGGATACTTGCCTTTATTAGCCGAGGCATAGAATATAAGAGCAAGGAGGTTATGATGGAGCTGTATAAAACACTGGTTGGGCCACAGCTGGAGTACTGTGTGCAGTTCTGGTCGCCACACTACAGGAAGGATGTGATCGCTTTGGAGAGGGTGCAGAGGAGATTCACCAGGATGTTACCAGGGCTGGAGCGCTTCAGCTATGAAGAGAGACTGGGAAGATTGGGTTTGTTTTCCTTGGCGCAGAGGAGGCTGAGGGGGGAACATGATTGAGGTGTACAAAATTATGAGGGGCACAGATAGGATGGATACTAAGGAGCTTTTTCCCTTCGTTGAGGGTTCTAGAACAAGGGGGCATAGATTCAAGGTAAAAGGCGGGAGGTTTAGAGGGGATTTGAGAAAGAACTTTTTCACCCAGAGGGTGGTTGGAGTCTGGAACTCACTGCCTGAAAGGGTTGTGGAGGCAGGAACCCTCACAACATTCAAGAAGCATTTGGATGAGCACTTGAAATGCCATAGCATACAAGGCTACGGACCAAATGCTGGAATATGGGATTAGATTAGACAGGGCTTGATGGCCGGCGCGGACACGATGGGCCGAAGGGCCTCTATCCGTGCTGTATAACTCTATGACTCTATGACTCTATAACAGGGCTGAAGCAGTGTGGGGTATAGGGAGGGGGTGCACAGAAGGCCAGAGTCCAAGAAGTGGAGCATTCAAGAAGGGAAGTAGGACTGGAAAAGATTGCAGAGATAGGTGGGCCAAGGTTATAAAGGGATTTATAGACAAGGACAAGGATTTCAAATTTTTGGATTAGTTGGAGTTTATAGAGGGTGAAGGTTGGGAGGCCAGCAAAGAGAGCACTAGAATAGTTCGGTTCAAAGGTGACAAAGACTTTCAAGGTGGAGGGACTAAAGTAAGGGCAGAGGAAGGTAGTATTGGCAAGATGGAAGTAATTATTCTTGGTGATGGACAGGAGCTAAAGCTGAGCTCAGGATCGAACAGGTCACCAAGATTCTGAATGGTCAGGTTCTGCCTAAGGGAGTGGCTGGGACGGGTATGGAATCAATGGCAAAGAAGTAGAGTTTATGGTGGTGGCCAAAGATGATGTATTTGGTTTTCCTGATGATGAGCTGGAGGAAGTTGTGACTCATCCAAGATCTCATGTCAGACAAGTAATCTGACAGCACGGAGGCAGCTGAGAGGTTGAGGGAACTGATGGAGAGGTAGAGATGGACATCATCAGTGTACACATGGAAGCTAACATATGGATGATGTCACTGAAGGGCATAAGGGGGAAGAAATGGCCAAGGATAAATCCTTGGGGGAACCCAGGGAGTGACGGTGCAGGAAAGGGAAGGGAAGCCATTGTAGAAGATGTGTAGGAGTGGAACCCCATGGAACTAGATGATGGAGGAGAGACATTGGAGGAGGATGTTGTGGAACACATACATCACCCACAGTTCAAATGGCACACTGGCTCAGTTATTACTTTAGCATTCATTTTAATGGACAGAGAATCGTTTGGGGTGCTGCCAACGTGCAAAGCTCTGTGCCAAGAGCGCTAACTCATAAAATCCATACCTGTATTGCTTTATGATTAATGTAAGATGCCCTTATCTTAATGTGCATATAGTCAAGCACCATGAACCACTATGCTCCTTACATACCAGAAAATTCATTGTCACTGATGGCAACCAAAAGGCAACGGGTATTTTGTGCTGCTTCAGGTGCTGAGTGCAGACTGGCTACCTACAGATATGTTTTGTGCAGTTAGTTCTCAGAGTGTTAATATTCTTGTTTTTCCAGTTTGTTAACACTAATGTTCTTCCATTTGAAATCCCATGTTTTCTACTGGTAGCAATCTTTCACCACTTTGGCATTAATGCTAATACATAAATGTGGCTAATCCTGACTTGCCTCTGATCATGTTGGTTTCATACTTCAGAAGCGGATTAACAACTACTTAAATGGTATATGTAGCAGCCAGTGACATTAAGTTAGCTGCAGAGAAAACAATTCCAGAACTACTGTCACTCGACCATGAACAAGAAAAGTTTGCTTCATGGACAGGTATCTGTCCAAACTTGTAGATGGCATTTTGCTTAGCAGGCATTGATGCCACTGAGGCTAGGTGTCAGTGTGTCTGGTAGAAGATTGCTGACAGGATGAATGTTATGTCCATGACTCCCTGATACTCCACAATCCTAACTGGGAAACCACACAAGATATTCAAAGCCCTACTGCTTTTAGGATTGCAGATGCTGCTCCATGCCACATGGTGATGTATGGTGGGCATGGCCAAAAGTGAATCCGTCGTCTGTTTAATTGCTCTGTGGACCAAATAGTGGCTCGCCCTATCGGGCTACCAGCAGATTAGAACTTGAGAGCTATTGCTACCCTGACCCCCACAGGGTGGGCAGTGTTTGCTGAAGAATGTCCTTGCAGGAAGTGGCACAGGTCCGTTACCAACTCCTGGTACAGCCTTAGCTTTTGCTCGTATTGCTGCTTCCTTCAAAACAAGGAGCTACTTCTTGCCCTGTACACATTGCCCTGAGTGTAGTTGGTGTGGCTGGTGGTGAGTGCTCTTTGAACCCATTACTCCAGCTCTGTCTTTTGCGGTCTTGCTCTTTAAGCACTATCTTGGAGAGGATAATAGAAACATAGGACCAGAAGTAGGCCATTCAGCCCCTCGAGCCTGTTCCGCCATTCAATTAGATCATGGCTGATCTGTATCTTAACTCCATCTACCCGCCTTGGTTCTGTAATACTCTTGTCTATCAAATATATATCAATCTCAGTTTCGAAATTTTCAATTGACCCCCAGCCTCAACAGCTTTTTGGGGGAGAGAGTTCCAGATTTCCATTACCCTTTGTGTGAAGAAGTGTTTCCTGACATCACCATGAACTGCCGAGTTCTAATTTTAAGGTTGTGCCCCCTTGTTGTGGACTCCCCCACCAGAGGAAATAGTTTCTCTCCATCTACCCCATAACATCCTTTAATTAGCTTAAACACCTCAATTAGATAACCCCTTAATCTTCTATACTCAAGGGCATACAAGCCAAGTTTATGCGACCTGTTCTCACAATTTAACCCTTTTAGCCCCGGTATCATTCTGGTACCAGATCTCAAAGATCTGTGATGTAGATTCTCTCCTTATGGTCGAAAGGATGGATGATTAGCATTCTGGTTTTCCTACATGTAAATAGTAAGCAAATTCTAGCAGAAGTTTAACCCATTCAATTATATATTGGGCTAGAATTGGCATTCCCATGTATCTGAATCTTCTAGTAAATGGGATTCACTGTGCTTAAGTATGTACATGTGGCCATTATATTCTCTTCTCCCCCAGCCTAGCTGTTACGAACATAAATAGAGGAATGCACAGAGCTGACTTAAATATAGGCTGGCCCCAGACATTATGTCATTTTCAGATAATGAATTTCTCATTACAGACCTGCTGACGGATTGTTTTATTTTAGTGCTTGCAGACTTGCAGATGTGCTACATGTGTTTCGGTAATACTGAATATTAAGATGAAATATTTTTGCTGGAAAAGCCAAATATTTGTGTGAACCTGAGCTTAACCTTGAACCTAAACTTTGCTGGATTGCTTGCACCACACCTGAATTGACCTTTGCCCCTTACCATTTAGTGTTGACCCTGAGTCTACTTAAATGAGGCGATATTGCTGGAGAGTTGGGGACATAGCCTATCGATAACGAAAGGGCTCGACCAGGTGGAAGAGCAAAAGGCGAGAGTGGTGACAGTGAGAGGTTTGGGTGGTGGGGGGAGATAGTTCTTCATAGTGGAATCAGCAGTCAAGTGGCCGCTGTCCATGGTCCATGGTAATAAATAAATATTCCAGAGCAGAGGCAACGGAAAAATAAACTAACCGTTTCAGTCCACATGGATGGTAAAATGGTTCATAGGAACATAGGAACAGGAGTAGGCCATTCAGCCCCTCGTGCCTGCTCCGCCATTTGATAAGATCATGGCTGATCTGTGATCTAACTCCATATACCTGCCTTTGGCCCATATCCCTTAATACCTTTGGTTGCCAAAAAGCTATCTAAAAGTTCCTAAAATGTTCTCATGCCGCGCAGTATTCCTGGCAGAGATCCAGCTGAAGACCTGTTGAGAGGCCTCTGCTAATGCCTCACTATAGCAAGGTGCTATATTCCTCCAATTTCTCTCCCAATGAGGAAGCGCCTGATGTATGCTCGACACCTTCCCCCAGTGGCATGTGGGGAACTCTGTGTATGGAATCATGGGAGTCAACTCATATCTTACCACTCTGACACACCACCTTGGAATTTCAATTCATTGCTTCGCCATCATTAGGCTTCTTACTTATTTAAAAATATGAAATATTTGTGAGGTAAGTAGCTTACCTCTTGATGGATACCAGTGACAGTTCACAACTAAACATCCCACCGAGAATTGTAATGCACGTCGATAGCTATTTGAGAGTGTGACAGAAGCAGAATTCAGAGGGACAATGGACAAGGGAGCACAGGTTCAAACAAGCAAAAGGCAAATTTAGAACTAATGGGAAGCTATTCTTCACTTTAAGAGTGATTAACATTTGAAATGTTTTTTTGGGTAGGGTAGTGGAGTTGATAACCCTGTAATTATTTTAAGAAACAGTTGGATGATGTGATGGGAGGACTGTAGTTTCTGTCTGAGCATGCTGGGGATGGGCTGAATGGCCTCCATATCTATCCTGTAATTTTATGACCTCAATTTCAAAGTAAAAAAGAAGTACACAGAACAAGAGAGTTGCAGCTGCCAATGGGAGGGAATGGACCCAAATACTTTTTACTCTTACTTGTCAGTAGGCACGAACGTCTGCCAAATCCTTCAGACAGGCAGTATCAATAGCTTGTGTTGCAAGATTTTAACTCTTGGAGCTCCTGAAACAACAGTATTATGGCAATTCTCAAAATATAACCTGGAAGGTGTCTCCTGTACTATGGTCGTCTATGGCCCCGATTTTAACAGGGGGGAGGGTGGTGCGAACGATGCACGTGAACCCCGAAATGGGCGGTACGCCCGGGAACATTGGAGACGCGAGGCCCGGCCGATTTAAACAGCCAGGGCTCATTTCAATAAATGTTGTCAGACTCCTGCCTAGCTGGCCGGCGGGAGGGAACAGGCGGCAGGGGGCCGCAGCCGAGGAGCTGCGGGAGCAGTCCCCGGCAGTCATGTTAATTCTATCCATATGATTTATATCAATTAGTGTTAATTGTAATCAGGTGATGCGTATCAATTGGGGACTCCCTTGTATCCATTTATATGAGAGCTTATCTTGGGTGGGATAAAGATCTCTGTGAATAAAGGCTTGGAAGCAACTGAAGACCAGGCTCTAGTATTCTATCTTTCACCACCGGGCTATCCAATTTATAACAGTCAGGTAACTGGTAAGAGGGTAGGGCAATTGCAATCAGGGAAGGGGGGGAAGAAGCCTGGGGCAAGGGAGGACGAAGGTTTCCTTGTGTGGCCCGGTGGAACACTCCTGCACCTCCTTGGACTACAAGTAAACCTAAAGAAAATGGTAAAACTTACCTCCTGGTACTCTTCCGGACCACAATCCACCTCCTGGCAGGTTTGGCCTGATGGGGAGGCCGTCATTGCTCCTACCCCCCTCCCCCCACCAAACTCTGGCCTCAGACTAAAATTGCAGTCGGCTTCCGGTGACATCATCGGGACCCGATCTGCATATTTAAAGTAGGACCTCGCTGCCCTCCTGCGGGTGTTCTGCTCAAAAGAGCAAGTTAATATTGGGACGCAGTGGGATCAGAGGGGGTAAGTCGCATCTCTTATTTGAACTGCACCCCCACCCCAAAACCGGGTGCCTGGTGGGGAGGCGGAGGGTTAAGGTCGGGGCCATTGTATCAATGTCTTATGGACTGTGAACAATTTTTTTAACTGCTGATAGGGATTTGCCTCTCTAAGCAACACATTGAGGAGATTTATAGCTTTATGAACTAGAGTTCAAGTGAAAGCATTGAGAACCAGTGCCTTTACAAAGTTGGATAATTAAATATCTGAGGACTTAACCTATCATTAGACCCTACGAAAGGTTAATGGTGAAACGATTAAAGTCTTTGGATAATAATTATGTGGTTACCAATTTATGAGTAAGTTAAAAGAGGGCAGGCTAATTTTAAATTTTATTTGAAAGAAAAAGAACAGGTGTCAGCAAATGCTTATACATTTTAATGTTCCATAATGAAAGACCAATGTTCATAGAGATAATCAAGATCATAAAGAAAGATTTCAGGATACTGAAGGAAAGCATCCATCTTGAAAGCAAGAGAGGTGCAGTTCGAAAATTAGTCCAGCCTAGCAACAAAGAAAGGAAATTTGAGAGAGGAGAACGTGATTGCTGTTTTTTTTAATCATTATTCAGATGGAAAATGTCCTTATCATGCCCAATATGACTGATGTGTTTCTAGTTTCTTGGCCTCTATGAAGCCAGATGAAAAACACATCAAATCAACACTACCTGAGTAAGATGTCCAGTCAGACTTCTGCATCTGGCTAATTTTGAAATAAGTGTTGAGAAACAGAATAGGGAAACACTTTTTGGAACAAATTCCCGCTGACTGACCGACTTTATTTTAAAGCGGTACTGTCTTCATGAAAAAAATAGTCAGTGAATCAAATTTTGTTTCTTCCGGTCAGTGATGTGATTGTGAGGTTCTGCATGGTTGAATAGCCTGTGGACACGCAGAGGAGTTTTAACTCCAAGGTGGGAAAGTGGCCTAGCGTATGGCTGGCCGGTCTGGGAGCGGCAGCCGGGAGGACCAGCCGATTCCAACGGCCGTGCCTCATTAACATGTCGCTGGCCGACTTCCTGACCAAAACAGCTGTTAAGTCATCAGGAAACAGCTGCCCAGCCATTAAATCAGGCGGTTCGGAGGTCTCTGGCAGGGAGGGGGGAGGGGGGAGGAGGTCGAGGTTTCCAGGGCGGTCAGTGGCTTGGGAAGGGGGAGGGGATAGTCCAGGGAAGGAGGCCTACACTTTCCCTGGAGGTCTGGAGGAGCATTCCGACCCTCCAGGTCCCACACAGGAAAGAAATACACTTAACCTTGAGGGGTCTCTTCTCCCGGTGATCAGTCTTCAGCCTGGTGGGAATCTAGGTCCTACCCAATCTGCATATTTAAAGAAGGACCCCGTCAGCTTAGGGTATCCTTGGAGCTTGCAATTTAAAATTGCAATTGGCGGGATCTGGGTGAGGGGTGTCAGCAGGAAAGTCTCCCGCTCCATTTTAACTGCCCCCCAACCTGGTTTCTGTTGGGTGGGAGGAGTTAACATTCCACCCCCCCTCCTCCCCCCCCAACCCAGCTCAGTGGCTTGAGTCAGTCATGAATTTGGGTGAGGTACCAGAAAACTGCTGATAGCCATAGAACTGAACCACATCAGGAGTCTGCAGTTCAGAAGGGGAAGTAAAGGGAGATGGAAATAAAGAGAAATGGCATAATAATGTGATGCAATTGGTGTTTTAGTCTCAAGTATTTCTAAAAAAAAATAAGGCGGGTAAGAAGTCCTCTGATCTCTAACGGCAGGGACACCATGGGGGAGATTTTCCTGGGTCTGTGCTCGGGTTCAGTGGATCGTCAGGACACAGTGCTTATCAGAAAATCAGCCAGGGTCGGAGTGCACATCTGTAAAAGAAGCCTGTCTGATTTTCCAATATGCTCTCAGGTAATTCAGTGTATCTGAGCACAGATTGAGGAAAATCCCCCCTCATATGCTTTGCCATTCTTCACCTGATCTGGCTTGACCACCTCAAGCCTTACTGGGCCTCAGTTTCCTCTGCCAAAATTGCCAACCAAGCTGGGATCATCCTGGAGAGAAGTCTCTTTTTCCCTACCACCAACCTGATTGTTAAACCGTTCTTCCATACCCACTCCACCCTCACCTCTAACAACAGGGTGCTTACGGATTTTTGATAGAGGTCATCCAAACAGTTGCCTTGCTGCTTTACCCCCCTTCCCCTTAGACATTAAGCCAAGCTTTCCCCGCAATCCACATCCCCACCCTTGCCCTGAACCCTTGTCTCTCTCTCTCTCTCTAGCTTTTCCCCCATCTACCGCTCCCCTCTCCAGTCTCATCTCATCCATGAGACTTACCTCCTGCTGCCTCGACCCCATTCTCACAAAACTCCTGATGTACCAACATTCCTTCCACGACTCCATGCTAATTGATATTGCGAATGGTTCCCTCTCCTTAGGCACTGCCCACTGCCTTTCAAAACCGCCATCATCAACCCCCTACGTGACCTCTCTGTCCTTGCTACCTATTACTCCATTGCCAAACCACCACCCTGCCTCCACACTTTCCTCTCCAAGGTCCTTGAATATGTTATTGCTTTCCAGATCAGTGCCCACCTTTCCCGCAACTCTCTATTTGAATCCCTCCAATCAGATTTCCATCCCTCCCTCGGCACTAAAATGGCCCTAGCCAAAGCCGCAGTCTACTTTCGTTGCGACCGTGACTACGGTGCATTATTCCCCCTTGTCCTCCTTCACCTCGCTGCAGTCTTCGACACAATTACACAAACCTCCTCCAAAGTCTTTCCTCTGTTGTCCAGCTCCATGGGACTGCACTTGTTTGTTCCAATCTTAACTATCGAGTCATAGCCAGAGCATCTCTAGCAATGGCTTCTCTTCTAAACCTCACACCTTCACTTTGAGAGTCCCCCAAGGATCCATCCTTATCCACGCGCTGCTCCTTAACAACATCATCCACTGACATAGGGTCAGCTTCCATGTGTATGACAATGACCCAACTTTAGCTCTCCACCACCCCTCTCAACCTCCCCACTGCCTCTGTACTGTCAGACTGATTGTCCAACATTTAATCTTGCATGATCCCTAACTTCCTCCAGCTAAACAGGGGAAAGGCTGAAGCCATTGTCTTCAGCCCCCGCCACAAACTCCGTACCTTTACCGTCAATTCCATCCCCCACCCTGGCCACTGCCTCAGGCTGAGCTGAGCTTTCAACTTCACATCCTCTCCATCACAGAGACTGCCTACTTCCACCTCAGTATCATCACCCATCTCCATCCCTACCACCCACTGCCTCTGAAACCCTTATCTTTGCTTTTGCCACCTCCAGACTCGATTACCACAGTGCTCTCCTGGCTGTCCCATCACTCTCAATCAACTCCAGCTCATCCAAAGCTCTGCTGCCAGCATGCTGTCCTGTGCCAAGTACCCATTCAACCATCACAGCCGTCCTTGCTGACCTACATTGGCTCCCAGTCCCCAAAAGGCTCGAATTTAAAATTCTTATTTTATGTTCAGATTCCATCATGTCCTTTATCCTTCCCTATCTCTGTAACCCCCTCCAGGTCTACAATCACCCCATCCCCCCCACCAGCCCCGGCCTCCCTCTTCCTCTAATTCTGGCCTCTTGTGTATGTTTGTTCCTCCTTGTGCCCCATCATTGGCAGCCATGCCTTCAGCCATCTGGGTACCACTCTCTGGAATTCCTTCCCTAAACCCCTCCTCCTCTCCACCTCCCTCTCACCGTTTAAGACCATCCTTAAAACCCATCTCTTCAATCAAGCATTTGGTTGCCCATCTAGTGGTTTTCTACGCTAAAGGAGCAATATAAATGCAAGTTATTTATGAAGATTTCCTCTACTGAAAACATTCTTTTCAAATCTTCATAAACACATAAAATAACATTGCTGTACGTAGACACCAGAGGAATTCTACTTCCAGATAAAAGGTTTGTCACATGCTTTTTCAGGAAGACAGTGGCCCTTTAAATTAGACATGAATAAATGAATTTGATATGACTGCCTGGCACTAAGGACACAGATTTCATTTTCCGTATCTCTGTAAATGGAAAGGCCCTTTGCTGCTTACTAAAAGCGTTCTAGGGGTCAGGGACCTGGCTTGAATTCCCATGTGTGTGCTTGATGCGGACAAATATTTTTGGCCTGCACCAAATGTCCGTACATGGTATCCCGAGGAAGCTCTATAAGAATGCCTGTGTCAGCCTCAAGCAGTGTTCTCCAATGGCAATCACTTTTATTGTAGACCACTGTTTTTAAACTCGTTGGCTCTTGTATTTTCCCCATGTACCCACAAGAATGAAAATGCATCCAGTATGGAAAATAATGAGTGTTATGATATTATAGAAGAAAGAAAGACTTGTATTTATATAGCGCCTTTCATGCCCTCGGGATGTCCCAAAGCGCTTTACAGTCAATGAGGTACTTTTGAAGTGCAGTCACTGTTGTAATGTAGGAAATGCGGCAGCCAATTTGCACACAGCAAGGTCCCACAAACAGCAATTAAATAAAGACCAGATTACCTGTTTTAAGTGTTGCTTGAGGGATAAATATAGGCCAGGAAACTGGGGGGAACTCCCCTGCTGTTCTTCGAATAGTGTCATGGGATCATTTACGTCCACCTGAGAGGGCAGACAGGACCTCAGTTTAACGTCTCAGCCGAAAGACGGCACCTCCGTCAGTGCAGCACTCCCTCACAACTGCACTGAAGTGTCAGCCTAGATTATTTGCTCAAGTCTCCAGAGTGGGACTTGAACCCAAAACCTTCTGACTTAGAGGTGAGAGTGCTACCAACTGAGCCAGGGCTGACAACTGCTGCTAGATATTTTCACAGACACTAAATTCTGTTTGACGCCCCACCCCCATCTGTCCCGATAGCATAGATGAAATCAAGAACTTGCCATGTTGGGAATTATGGGAGTGAACTCGCTTCTTATCTTTCTGTCACACAATCCTACACCATCATTCCTCAGTGTAATCTTGCTATTCATACAGAAAACAATGGAATTGTTACTTGATCAACACAATACAATCTCTCCATTCCTCTGGCGATTTAAGTATCCAGAACAGCTGGTTTGTTCTTCCTAATGCCCTACTTCCACAAATATGTCAGCCCTGAAATTTCATGCGGGAGACAGGTGGATTCTCCAAGGAAGGGGGCAGGGAGGGACTCAGTCAAGTTGGGACTCCACCATTTCTATCAGCTTCTGTATTGACGCGAAAGAGACTAAACTTGCAATCAAACAGTTTACCAACTCCCGGCCCCGATGTTTACGGGGAGGGAGTGGGGGCGCCTGTCTGTGGCCGGGAAACCCGGAAATACCGGGAAGGCGGAGGTCCTTCCGAATATAACGGCAAGACCTCACTAGTATTTTTTTACTCTGTTTCTCATCCAGTAGCTGGCCGCACAATTTAACCCCCCCCTCTCCGACCCTCTCACCCCCGTCTCTTGGGGGGTTAAATTACCCCCCAGTGTCCAGTCTCATACATAGGTGAGATACTAGAGGGTGTACAGGTTTTGTGGAACTGTAGCCCAGCAAGGAGTCAACACTTCCAAGAAAGGAGCTGACAGGGAAGAAAACTGCAGAAAAAGGAGAGAAGAAAAGCATCATCGAAATACATTGTAAAAAAGTCAAATGGCTTTTCTTTCGATAGAACAATGACATGTGTTTGAAAAATAGTTTATACCAAAGAGATGAACATTTATACTTATTTCTTCACTGTCAGCTAAGGTGTACCATTGAAGGCTTGTTAAACATTTGTTCTTGGGCTGTGGGCAATTCTGGCAAGGCCGCATTTATTGCCCTGAGAAGATGGTGATGGGCTTTCCCTTGAAGCGCTGCAGTCATTGTGGTGATGGTGCTCCTACAATGATGCCAGCACCCTCCACACTTGTATCAAGCCCCACGCAAGCATTCAAATACTTACTAGCCCTAAAATTCCGCTGGAGTTCCACTGTCCTCTTCAATAACACCAGCGGAACCCCCAAGGAAACAACTTCAACACAGTTCCAGTAGAAGGCAGGTAGAACCCCTGCAGACTTTCAGAGCCATTATATTTACCTAACACTCTTTATACACACTGAGGAGAACAGGGCAACACCAATTTTATTCCATTCATGTGGAAGACCTTCACAACTCCAACCATTTGGGAATTTTCATCTCCCTCCCTCATAGATTAAAAGTAGGTATTTTACTGTTCCTTATTCCCTATGAACCCTGAACAATTCAAGTGCCTGGTCATCACACAGGCCAACATGGGACAGGTGTTTATTCATTAACCAATGAATGCCCAGCAAAACCATCAGATTCTGGGAATACAACATAGGTGTAGAAAATATTTAACATTGATCTTTATATTTCCACACTTTGTGCAATTTTGAATTCATGTTGGAGTGCTGTGCCTGAAATTACTCTTTTTGCGATTTTCTTTAAATTCGTGCCTTCTCGATACTGTCTCACAGATCAACAGAAACAATCTATCAATACTTACCCTATCATAACCCTTCATAATCTTGAAGACCTCTGCAATTGCACCATTAGAAATATGAGAGTCATGTCTGAGTGGTGCCTTCTTATCTCACCCGTGGAACAGGAATGTATTAAAGACCTGTCCTGTCATATTGCAAAGAATATTGAATGCCATCCAGTACAGATACCACCATGGGACTACTACCTTTATGTAAAGTGGCATCGCTGTTCTATGAGGTTTCCAGGCAGACAGGGTTCCTGGAACACTCAGGAACAGACTGCTCTCAAAATAATTTTAATTGATGTCATGTTGGCTGCTGAGGTAACAGGATCTGCAGCATCTGAATAAAATTCTGTGAATCAAGTCAACGCAACCTTCCAGGGGATGGATAGACAACAACAGCTCTCGGCTTAAATGGTCAATCACTTTGAGACCTTCACAGGCTCCAATCACAGCTTTCCACGAACCTTGTGGCTTCACGTTCCAAACTTGTGGGAATTATTTGAGTAATTTTGTTACCATGGATTGGGAATGGGACTTTTTTTTGGTGGCTAGTCCTCACTAGATCTTCAGGCATAATATAGCAAGTGCAGTCCAAAAGGGGACTTAGAAATGTATTTCAGTTAGAATAGAAACATTAACTAACCCTCCCTGTCATGCTCTCAAATCCACATAGACTTTTTACTAGGATTGCACATAGGATTATGCTGAGCATCAATGACAACACTGGTGTCTGCAGTAACACAAGTTTTTGCCATGGATTTTATTCTTTTGTTTTGCTTGGCTCATTGGTAGCACTCTTCCCTGACAGGCAGATGGCTGTGGGTTCAAGCCCCACTCCAGGATTTCAGTCCATAATCTTGGCTGAGATTTCAGTGCAATACTGAGGGAGTGCTGCATTGTTGAAACTGCTATCTTTTAGATGGGACATTAAACTAAGACTCTTTCCAACTGCTCAGGTAGAATGTAAAAGATCTCATGGGACTATTCAAAGAAGAGCAGGGGTGTTCTCACAGTATCTTGGCCAACATTTAACCCTCAACCAACACAGCCAAAAACAGATTAACTATGATTTATCTTATTGCTGTTTGTGGGACCTTGTTGTGCAGAAATTAGCTGTTGTGTTTGCCAACAAAAATAACAGTGACTGCACTTCAAAAGTAATTCATTGGTTGTCAAGTGCTTTGGGACATCCTGAGGACATGAAAGGTGCTCTTTAAATGCGATTTCTTTGTTTCTCTGTTCTGACTTAAAAGTTAAAAAAATTGCTGAGCTATATGCGAACTCTTACAGCGGTGAGTCACTGAGCATGCCTCTGTTTACAAGGTTGTTGATGTCTTGCATTGACATTTAACCATGGCTTCGCATAAATAAAGACAAGGGCGCACAGTGATCCATTACTAATGCACCACTTAAATATTTCTACTTAACCTCGTTAGATCTCAGCACATCGCTATCAGTGAACTAACCCTTTGTGTTCTGAATGCCCTCTGTCATTTTCTAATACTTACACAATTTTTGGCACTTTTCATCATCAAATATAATGTTGCATATTTTTAAAAAGCAATATTTTAGGAATATAAGGGATGATGACCGCTAAATTGTGCCGTGTAGCGCCTGTTGTTTTGGTGCTACGCGGCCTCTCCAACATCCAAGATGGGGTCTTGGATGCGCACGCGCGTTTCCTGCGTGACGTGTGCCAGACGCCATTTTGGTATAGGAGTTAGCGCAGGCGCAGATAACGACCACTGAGATCATGAAAAGTAGGGAGAAAGTGGCTTCAATCACTGTGCGACGCTGATTTAAAGTAATAGACCCCATTTTGGGACTTAACGCTCAACTCAGCGCACAGTCTTAACCCCGACCATCTGAACGTATCTTAGAGTGCCTGGAGGACCCCCACCAGCGCTATTTAAAGGGACCATGCAGGATTTACAGATTAGTGGCTGGATTATTGCTTCTGGCTGCTGAGACATTTGTAACTGTTTTTGGAGGTCACCTGGACTTGAATACTAGGACGCAGGGATATAGCCTAACATTTAGAGCCAGAATGTGCAGGAGCGAAGTTAGGAAATGCTTTTACACGCAAAGGGTAAGAGACTTTTGGAACGTTCTTCTGCAGATGGCAGTTGATGCTAGCTCACTTGTGAAAGTTAAATCTGAGATTGATAGATTTCTGTAAACCAAGGGTATTAAGGGATATGGGGCTAACACGGGTATATGGAGTTAGGTCACATGTCCACCATGATCTCATTGAATGGTGGAACAGGCTCGAGGGGCTAGATGCCACCACCACTTGCTGCCTCTTGAAATGCGCCACCTTCTCCTGCAAAAAAGCAGGACGTGTGTCTGGGTGATGTGCCTGTCATGGTTGAATAGCTGCCAGTGTTTGTGTCCTGGGAGTTGTAGATGGGCAGCTTGAAACAGTGGTAATGTGTAAGGGTGAGAGGAAGCATCTGGTTAGAAGAGTTGAGTACTGATGGAAAGAGTTTTTTGGTAAGTGGGGGATGGGGGGTGTAGTGCATGGTGTAGTTGGTTGGAGACGCCACTTGACAGTTGACCTCACTCATCTTGACCAGTCATGTCGAAGCATTGAACTTCTTCCTGCACTGCATCCATGGTCATGATGCTGTGCGCCTGGCATTGACTTCATTCCCCTACTGCCTCCCACTGCCTTTTCAGTATATGTCTGGAGGGCCTCTTGCCCCCCTCCCCCCCCCCCCCCACTGCGGATAGTATGTCCCTCTTTCTGTCCAGCTCTTGCACCAAGGCCCCTGGTGCATCAGCAGAGAACCTTGGTGCATGTACTCTTGCAGGCCTGGTACAAACTCAGATCGGCAGATTGGTGAGGTCTGGCGTGCAGATTGGAGGATGTGGGATTTAGTGGTGCGCAACCTTTATTCAATGTTTTAACATAACTCATCTGTAAACATAGGGATGGGACCTGCATCTGTGCTTTACTTGTGCGATGTCTGATCTCCGTTCAGACTCCGTGCGGACAGCAGACTGTTATTTTCAGCAAATAACAGGTACCAGCTACCTTTAAGAGATTTCTAACCAACAGCCTGCCTTTAAGAGATTGGAGCTCCCCCTGCTGGTGGAAATTGCGAATTTCATTGAACCCTCGTTCAACGCTGATTTCCAACGCAGATTGCAGGTAAGTCCTCAGGCGTGACGAAAGTCTCATCCTGCCTGCGCAGGGGCCATTGGGCGCGGGGTAATAGCGGATCGTGCTACCCCTGCCCAAAAACAGGCCCTATCCAATTCTCCCCCCGATATCTGAGGAAACTTTTGGAGCAAAAATGTCCCAGCCCATGTTGAAGACAAATGCTGGCAATCAACTTACAAAGGCAATTATTTATTTCCAGATGGACAGATCTGAAGTGCCCACGAATGACCATCACTCTCACTGGCATCCATTGGTGTGCAGGTCACCTGCACAGCTGACCAAACCCTTTACTCTCTCCAGTGAACCACATTTCTATTGAGGTGGTTCTGACCTGTGTCGAACATTTTCAGATTTAGTGAAAACGTTGCATTGTATTTTGTCCATCTGTTGTTCAGGAGGCTTCATGCCAACGATGACACATCTTGACAGGTAGATTGGTAATAGATGAGGCAGTTCCACAAAATACCTCGGGTGGATTGCAGGTGCAGTTATGCACCTGGCTCTTGCGAGCTATGGAGCCAAACATTAACACCTACGAGTTCAAAAAGGTCAATCAGCATGTCTTCCGTGATGGTTCAGTTGGTAAATGCACTGCCCTGCGTGGAACAGGTTCAGTCACTGCCTGCGTTGAGTTAGCTAATTTTTTTTTTATTCGTTCATGGGATGTGGGCGTCGCTGGCGAGGCCGGCATTTATTGCCCATCCCTAATTGCCCTTGAGAAGGTGGTGGTGAGCCGCCGCCTTGAACTGCTGCAGTCCGTGTGGTAATCTCAGCCACATTGGCGGTATATGTGCTACAAATGGCCTCAGCACCCATGGGCTAGGGAGGGGTGGGGGGGAGGGGGGAAATCGTCATGGCTGACTCAGTAGATTGCTGTCCAGTAACTGCACATGTGTGGATATTAGATGGATTGGCACAGGCTCGTCCGCAGAGCCCTCAGTCAAATAAACTGAAAGAAACACTTGCATTTATATAGAACCTTTCACAACCTCAGGACATCCCAAAGCGATTTACAGCCAATGAAGGACTTTTGAAGTGTAGTCACTGTTGTAATTTAGGTAACGCATCAGCCAATTTGTACACAGCATGATCCCAAAATCAGTAATGTGATAATGACCAGATAATCTGTTCTAGAGATGTTGGTTGAGGGATAAATATTGACCAGGACACCAAGGAGAACTCCCCTGCTCATCTTTGAAATACTGCCATCCACCTGAGAGATATCGTCCAAAAGGCAGCACCTTCAACAGTGCAGCACTCCCTCAGTATTGCACTGGAGTGTCGGCCTAGCTTATGTGCTCAAGTCTGACTCGTGTGGAGCATGAACACCGGCATAGACCAGTTGGGGCGATTGGCCTGTTTCTGTGCTGTAGACTTGCTATAACTTGATGTAAGTCTCTGGAGTGAGACTTAAATCCGCAATCTTCTGACTCAGAGGCGAGAGTGCTACCAAGTGAGCCACAGCTGACACCTAACTGCACGCACCATCTGGGCCCATACAAAAAGAAAGACCACTTGAGTGAAGTAATTGAGGAGGGGGGCAAACACCAATGGAGCTGGACCGCAACGAGAGTCAACACCTATGGGAGAGGAGAAAATTGGAAAAAGAGAAATGAATAAGGTCAACAAGCTTCGAAGCAGACTTTCAAAGGAACCTTTACAGGTTTCTACCAGTAGATGGCAAAATGCAGCTCAATACGTAAGGTACAAATGTCAGTTGTGAGAGAAAAGCTCTCTGCCAATGTTCAGTGGCTGGAGCAGGAAAGATATCACTACAGGAATAGTAATGGGACGCCCTGTATCCAATTTCTATGTATGCACAGACATTGAGAGTAGCGTGGGCAGCAAGGATTTGTTGATCCACAAATATAGCCTACAGTACTTCTAATGTAGACATGTGACTCAAACCCGAGGCGAGACCATAGGATGATGACTCACCTCCTGGAACAACGTAAAATTTAAATAGAGAAGCTCATTTACTCCCTGACAAAGTATGAATCACAGGAAAGGAAGAGTGAAAAACAAGTACATCGAAACCAGCAGGGATGTAGCAGGATGCAGAAGAAAGTAAAGAACCTTGTTGATGGTTGTTCCTGAGGTAGACTGATTCCTCACGGTCACATGCACAAGTGTAAACGGAGAGAAAAAAACGGAGAGACTTGCATATAATTGCTGTTCATGTTCGAATGTCCCAAGGCACTTCATACACATCAAATTATCAACACATTGGAGTCTGGTGACCGTCTTTCAGATGAGACGTTAAACCAAGGCTCCGTCTGCCTTCTCAGGTGGATATAAAAGATCCCATGGCACTATTTCGAAGAAGAGCAGGGGAGTTCTCCCCGGTGTCCTGACCAATATATATACCTCAACCAACATCACTAAAACAGATTCTCCGGTCATTATCACATTGCTGTTAGAGGGACCTTGCTGTGCGCAAATTGGCTGCCGCGTTTCCTATATAACAACAGTGACTAACTTCAAAAGTACTTCATTGGCTGTAAATTGCTTCGAGGTGTCCTGAGGTCATGAAAGACACTATAAGAAAGCAAGTCTTTCTTTCGTTAATAGTTGGTGCAAAATCAGCTGCAAACTTGCATCCAAGTGCAAAATACGTCATGCTTCTCAATCTGCCACATGGTGAGCAAAATATATACAGTAAAAGCACATTAATGCAATCAGTGTACAAGCACAGATGCACGCTGCAGCCATTTTCTGGACTATACACAGGAGAACCAGACATGAGATTGGCTCCAGTTTCTCATCTTTTCGAAAAAGTTTGTATTTGGGCCAGAAAAAGCCTTTTCTACTTATTGGGCTCCTGTCGCCATGGGAATGAGAAAATAGACGTGGGTGGGGACAGAACAAGGATATGGAAGAAAACAGGGAGTCTTATTTATTATAGCTTGCTTCTTTAAACACACACTTTGTCCACAACGGACAGACAAGACCTATTTCAGGAGAGTCGTTTCTTTACATAAAGCCAGGAACTATATAGTATCCACCAGATAGGAAGATAGTACAGTGTGAGGACAGATAATATGACCAGCTAGCAGCTTTTCACCAGGCCCCAGGCTTACAAACAGAATGTATGTTATTGCGGACGAAATGAAATCCTGACCTAGAGTAACCTCAGTTTTGCTTTTACAGAGGTTAGGTAGCATTTGTGCTTAATGAGCAGAGGAGAATTTAGATCCTACTCATCTCATTGCTGCAACTTGCTCTGTGTAAAATGGCTGCCGCCTTCATTGCACTTCAAAGTAATTCAGGGTGTTTGTGAAGTGCTTGGGAACGTTTCTGAGAGAAGTCATAAGGCGTTCTATAAATGCATGTCTTCTTTCTTACTGTCGAGCACAACAGTTCTAAGAGTCAACATCTTCATGAGGGAAACATCTATATATTAAACGTGCGAGGGTATGCTGCGCATTCCTTATTTGGGCATCACTGTTCTGTGACACACAGTCATGCCTGTAGCCACAAACTTCTACCATTAGATAGGGCTCCATAAGCTGCATTCTTATCTTACAGCATCACAAATATGCTACGAGGGAAATCCACTTAGCCCTGACTTTCTGTGGGTGAAACTACAGGAGATCCGCTCATGGAACTGATTTTCCAAGTACTTGCAGCCAGCAGGGAGCCTCGACGGCCAAACACACACACACTGGGAAATTGTGGAAGCCCACAATCTCCCAATACATGCGGCCGGCACGCAAGGTTCCTGAGCTGCATCACGTACTCAGCTAGTCATCTCTTCTATGTTGACGTGAATTGCTGCAAAGTTATTTGAGTTGTGGATTCTGCTCAAATACCTGCCAATTCGGATTCCCACTTTCTGACAAGTGCAAAACCAGATATGGGGCAGGATAGGGCTTGGGGTCATGGCTTGAGTTGCAATGTTTGCTTCACTACAGATGTGAATTCTTTAAAAGCTCAATAACTAACATTTGCACATCATAAGACACAGAAGTTGGAAAAAATGGACTTTATTATCCAGTTCTCATTTGAAAAATGTCCATGGAATCCATCAAAAACCATACTGTCCAATCATCACTGGGCCAGTGCCAAGCCTACTATCGATTCTATTTGGTTCTGAATATAAAGTGTGTGGTTTAATTTAAGTTGTGATTAAATATAAAGTGTGTTTTGATGCATTTAGGGAAAAGTGGCCACCAGGTATTTCGAGGTTTGTAGCAGCACAGCCAGTTCAGAGAAACAAGATAGTGACGGATATATAAGTCTGCTGCACTTTATACAATAAGGAGGTTTTAAAATAATTTTTCAGGTATGAGCCTCTATATAGAGCTTGCACCTTCAGTGTCTTTATTGTGCTGGGTCTGATTGTCCAAACTGACTGTTTCCTAACAAACCTAAAATTCCCATCGTTGATGCCCCTTCAAAATCAGATTTGTGTAATTAGATTTGAATTGGGTTGGGCAAAATGATCTGATCCATATCTACTGCTCAAAAGTAGACACTAACATTTTCTCACCTTGCAATCCACTCTCCACCATGCACTTTCCTCCTCCTGGATAGGCAGCTGATGGTTTTCTTCATAGCTGTCACTAATGCTGTTCCATGATTTGATAGCATGAGCTGCCACTTGAGAAATGATGTTGGTTCTCCCCTCCAACCAAGATGCAACACCCTGCTTCATCCAACAGTTCCACTTTGCAGTCTGACTAAGCTAAGAAGGTTCAAGCAGTAGTCATGTAGTCAACAGGATTGCCTTCAATCTTTTTTGATAGAAGTCTGCTCTTTAGTGGAGTATCTGGAAATTTCTAAAATGAAAATCATACATTGAATTACATAGCACAGAAACAGGCCATTTGGCCCAACAGGTCTATGCCAGTGTTTATGCTCCACATGAGTCTCATCCCACCTTACTTCATCTCACCCTTTCAATATATCCTTCTATTCCTTTCTCCTTCATTTACATATCTAGCTTCCCCTTCATGCATCTATGCTACTCACCTCAACCACTCCATGTAGTAGCGAGTTCCATATTTTCACCACTCTGAGTAAAGAGATTTCTCCTGAATTCCTTATTGGATTTATTAGTGACTATCTTGTATTTATGGTCCCTAGTTTTGGACATCCCCTCAGGTTAAACATAACAAGTTTGGGTTTAAAACAGAAGTCCATTTTCCCACTTATTTTGTGTCTTATGATGTGGAGGCATTAGTTATTAAAGTTTAAGAATTTTCATCAATAAAGCAAACACCAGAACTCAATCCATGATCCCACCCTTTACCCTGTGCTGTTTTGGACAAGACAAAAAAGACCAACCCAAGTTGAGAGTCAAGAGCTTGATCATCTGAGCAGGGAGACTGTCTCAGGTTTAAATCAATACTTACTGACTGATAGATATCATGTGGAATAGGGTATGTACAAAGTGGATCAGAATGATCTGAAATAGAACCAACTATGCCGAATTTAATGACAGCATTATAACAGAATACAGAAAGATTAAGGAAAAAAAATACCAACCCATGTCTTCTTTGAGACACTTTGATCATGCTGCATGAACAAAACTTGAAAGTGTTTGGCCACCAGCAGTCGGGATTGTTGACAAGAAGTGTTGTAAGCAGCAACTACACAACTATTGTCAAACACAAGGTATTGCTGAGCAGCTGTGACTCAACAAAGGGAGAATATGGCTTGTGGTGTTGTTGAGAATCTGTTTTCCCTGGATTAGTTATTTGTTTTTCACAAAAAGTTAACTGACTTTAAGAGGGAAAGAATGAGACTTGCACTGATCTGTATTTACAAGCAAATATCTAAGTGAAAAAAAAATATTGAAAGAAAAGGTAATTTTCTGAGATCCAAACATCTCAGTCCAAATATCCTGAGCTGCTACAATGATTAGAGATTCATTTTCCTTGTTAATGTAAGTGAGAGACAGGTTGTAAGGGGCCAGGTCTTGCTGACAAAGTAATTGTGTCTGAACGACGCTTGCCGTTATTAATGTGCAAATTGGCCAGCACCTTGTAGCAAGGAAGAGAAACCCTGTGAATTGCGAACCGCCACAGTTTGCTGGCTGATTTGCGCTGCTCCTCTGTTAGCTTCACGAAAACGGCATCTCGCACTTAACCACCCTGTGATTTTCATGAAGTTGCTGCATTTGCATATTAATTGCCCATTAAGCTCGCCACAGAAAGTTATTAATAATTATCTGCATAAGTACCCTTTTAACCACATGATAGTTGTTAAAGATTGCCAACCAACCTCTCTTGCCCAGAAAGTCAACAATTATAAATGTAGAGTCTCCTTCCTTCAGGTTGTGAATTATTTTTAGGAGATTTAAAAAATGTCAAATTTAAAATTTTTTATTTTTTTTTCTTACTTTTCCTTTGTCTCTTTTTTTTCTCTCTCAATCCAATCTTTCTTTCCCTCTCTCTATTTCTCTTTCCGTACCTGATTTGACATTGAATTGACTCACTCTAATTCACCCTCCTTCTCAATCCTTCCTCTGTTTATTTCTCAGTCCTTTAATCGCATTGGTTACGGAGATACACTGTTTGACCCGTTGTTCACCAAGGTCCCAGATACCCCGTTGCCCTTGCTGCGCTGTTATCAGCTCGCACTTCCAGCAACTTTGTGGGCAAAAAATGTTAAAACCTAATAGTAAGTCTAACTGATGGGACGCACTCCAGCAAAATCTGCCCATTCTGTTGTCCAGTGATTGGGGAACATAAGTTTTTTCTGTTTGCACTTTATAATCAATTTTGGAGACAATTGTGCAGCAATGTAGGTACAGTTGTGTAGTGGTTATGTTACTGGACTAGAATGTGAGTTCAAGTCCCACCATGGAAATTTGAGAATTTGAATTCAGTCATGAAAAAATCTGGAAATAAAAAGCTGCTATCAGTAAATCGGATTGTCGTAAAAAACCAACAGGTTCACTAATGTCCTTTAGGGAAGGAAACCTCATCTGATCTATATGTGACTCCAGTCCCACATCAATGTGGTTGACTCTTAACTGCCTTCTCAATTGTATCAAACCGTTTCGTAGAAGGTGGCCCACCACCACCTTCTCAGGACAACTAGGGATGAGCAGTAAATGTCGGGTTTGCCAGTGATGTCCCCAACCTCAGAATGGATTAAAAAAAGGTGTGCATGTATGTGAAATGGTGAGACTATGAATGGCTCACAATGAGACTGCACACATGGTGCAGTAGTCAGTATGTCAACTACAGTGTCACAGCAATTCATGATTCTATTGCACTGAGTATGTACAGTATGTTGGATTGACACATAGCACTCAAGAAGAATTAATGATTTATTGAAGGCCCCCAGAATTTGTTGTTTTAAAAAAAAGGTCATCAGGATTTGCAAAATTTGGAGCTTTCTGAAAAAAATTGTGAAGCAGTTCCCTTCTATAGTGAAGATAAATCAAACTAAAGGTTTTTGTATGGAAAGATACTCCTCCTCATTTACACCAAATACCACGTAGAGACTGCCTTATAATCTTTTATTAAACAAATCCTCCGATCCTACAGCCCTTGTCATATGATTCAATGTACCTTCAGGTTCTGAGTCATAAAACTAATAACATCCCTTGTCCTAAATCAGATAACACCACTTTAATCTTCAAACAATATTGGAAAGCCACGTGATGATAGAAAAGCTTTCAAAACATCACAAAATCGTGAGGGAAAAGGCAACATTCTGACACGAATATTCCCTGTGGCCTTTACTCCTGTACATAGTTGAAATAATGACAGGCATCAATGCTGCCAAGTAGTAAACATAGAAATTATTTCTTCTACGCAGTGTTCAACATCAGTGGAATGCACTGTGTCTGCTTGAAAATGGAAAATTGTCTACATTCTCTGAACTAAGGTTACCACATTCTGCCAAAGGGATGGGATTACGGCTCGAGCTCTGAATCTCAATTTTCCAAGCACACACCAGCAATGCACCCGCGATTATCCCATACGCGCTCACAATAGGCAAGATTGTTTGCCGATGGCATATACTGGAAAAATCTAACCTCTGATGATTTCTTTGCTGATGAGAAGCTTAATTTATTAGGATACCCCAGTGCTTCGTAAATAACAGAAGTTTAAAAAAAATGGGCATCGATTTCAAAAAACAGACTTTCATGGGGCACTTTCTCAAATACGCACTTGCAGTGGGGAACCCTCGCCTATTGGCAGCACTTATCAGAAACCTGTGTGCGATGCGCCCAGAGCTTTCCCATATGCGTTGCCAATGGATGAAGTTTCTCAGCACCAGCATGGTCAGGAAAATGAATTCCTTTGTGTCCACCTTACACTTTAGAAATTTCCAGTTAATTCATAGAAAATAGGAGCAAGAGTAGGCCATTCGGCCCTTCCGGCCTGCTCCGCCATTCAAAATGGTCATGGCTGATCGTCTAATTCAGTACCCTGTTCCTGCTTTTTCCCCATATCCCTTGACCCCTTTAGCATTAAGAAATATATCTATCTCCTTCTTGAATATATTTAATGACTTGGCCTCCACTGCCTTCTTGGTAGAGAATTCCACAGGTTCACCACCCTCTGAGTGAAGAAATTTCTCCTCATCTCGGTTCTAAATGGCATACCCCTGGTTATGGACTCCCCATCCATCGGGAACATCCTCCCTGCATCTAGTCCGTCCAGTCCTGTTAGAATTTTATATGTTTCATTCAAAAACCAGAATTTTATATGTTTCATTCAAAATTGGGAAAGTGACAATCATACTTGGAACCAAAGCAGCCACAATTATTTTTGGGATATGTTGGCATTATATAAAAGGTGAGTCAGCAGGAAGGAGACCCATCTCCATGTGACAGTGACAAGCACGGCAGTTGTACAGACTTGTCCTTCTAAATCAGGAGGAGGCAACAAAAAAACACAGCTGAAGAAGCGAAATATTAGAAAACAAACTTGTTGTGCAAACTGATCACAAGATCAATAAGAGAGGCCATTTGGTCCATCTATGCAAAATATTGTCCCTCTGCCGTGCTAAAATGTCCCATTATCCCAATATTTATTTTCCAGGACCTCAAAACAATGGAACTCTTCCTACAATCTTCAGGCTTTTAAAAACAGTCTCAAATTGCCTTACCAGGGAAGGTAGGACTATTGCAAGGCAGAATAAACTTTACTCCAAGACCTCCCTGCAAAGTTATGCAGTGTTGGAAATATGGCACAGGAAGACTTTGAAGCCAAGCTGAGTCCATTCAAATTTTGGCAAAGGATGTCAGAAAGTGTAAAGAGTCTGCAATATAAAAGAACTACTGCCCATTGTACCAAAGTACAACAAAATAAAAGTAGAATAACATCATCTAACTAACTCTTGAATGATGCTAAGGTTTTTACTTCCACTACCCTGCCCAAGTGTGATCTCTCACTGAAGTTCTGACATCTGTCTTAAATGTTTTTTTCTCACCAGTTCCCTTGTTGTAGTATCTTGGCATACCTTAAAATAGTGTTCTTAATTAACATTATCAATGCTAATCAATATTGTGTATACTTCTATTAGGTCCTCTCTCTGTCACCTTCTTTCAAAGCTAAAGAGCCTCAGTTTTTTTTCTCAGAACTCAATCCCTTTACTCTTGGGATTAGTTCTTCTTCGCACCTTCTCCATAGCTGGAGTGTTTCCCTAATATGTCAGTGGCCAAAACTGAACACAGCACTCAAGGTGCTGACCAAGGCATTATACAGTTTTAGCATGACATCTTCCTGACCTAGTAATATAATTAAGCATTCTATATTGTTTATTGCTGCTCCTCTGTGATTTGACATACTAGCCATGATAATCTTCCCTCATCTCCTTTGCTCAGACATTAGATAGACCTAGTGTGCCAGGTCATTGAATAACCCAGTTTCATGCCCCACTAGCAGGGCCATCTACCTGGAAACTGGAGTGGAACTGGCCAAGGGTTGCCAACCCTCCTGGAATGATTGGGAGTCTCCCGAAACTGAGGACCGATCTCCGGCGGTTTGCACTTGTGCGCCTTTACAGGCTGGAGCTGCATTTTCCGTCCCTACCAGCCTACCTACCTCCCTGGTGCTTGAGGAACCTGCCTGTCTTCTGTCTCAGCCACCTGGGAGCTCAGAACAGATGCTGAGAGGAACAGAGTGCAACAAAGTTCACTTAAAAAAAAATATGAAAGAGGGAGGCAAGATTAAAAAACAATCACCGAGTGCAGGCACCTCGCCATCTCCTCGGACCCACTGACCGGTCAGTAATACAGGACCATGCGGCATTTTAAAATACCAAGTAACCGTAGTGTCTTAATTTTAATAGTTACTAGGAAATGCGTTCTGATTCCTTTCATGAGGAAATGCCTCAGACATGTATTTTAGTGCAAACAATTACATTTTAGGAAAATTCTGGTTCTTTTCCATCGATAAAATGTTACTTTTTACATTGCTGCCAAGTTTGAGTGAAGAGAGAAAACCCTGTTTAAATATATACTTTGAGCGATTAACTGATTTATTACCATGAGGTATTAAGGAGCTTTGTTGCAGCCTTAATGCCCTTTCTAGCTTCTGTGGTGGATAGAAGTCTTGTCTTGGCATCTGAAGGACTGCATGTAGTCAATGGGATGAGCTGGTTTATCTTTTAAGAGCTCGACTGGGGTTTTTAAGTCTCTAAAGACCCGTTGAGTGAAGGGGGTTTGGCTGGTGAGGGGTCACCGAGGGACCTGATGTGGTGCCAGCTGCAGTTGCTGGCTTATAAATTCCCCGAGCCACTTTGGATCCGTCATTGGGTTTAGGCTGCTTCTATCAACTGCAGCTGGCACCACATCAGGTCCCTTGGTGACCCCTCACCAGCCAGGCAATGGGGAAACGTTGAATCTGTCACAATACAACTTACTACATTTCAAGATGTTAATACATAGAATACACATCATGTTATTTTCTTTTTAGGATGAACTAATTTGTTTTGTTACATGATTCAAAACTTGTGGAGTAATGCAATGTTTAAACAAATTATCCAATCCCATTGATTTCCTAATTAGATATTGTGGGTACTAGCTTCTAAAATGAAATGAATCCACTTTCAATCATTAACTTCTGCCCTCAGTTAGTACTGGAGTGGAGATTAAGTCAATGATTAAAGTTGAATGATGATTCAGTTTTGATATTGGCATCTGAGTATTGCTCTTCACTCTGATGATGATTGGGGGACGGGGATACAGCACAGAGACAGAGAGAAAAGAAGAAAGGGAGAGAGAAGTAGTGTTACCCCTGCTAAAGGTCAATCAAACTTGTGATGAGCATCGCAGTTTATCTTAGGCCTCAGGTTTTAAAGACATAACTGGTGATCAGGACTGGGAGCCCTGGCTAACTTTTCCCCTCCCTAACCCAGGCTAATTGTAGTGCCACGATCACTACCCTGGCTGAGATGAGCCAATTTCAGAGCAGGAATAAAACTTTCGACCTTCCTGGTCTGTCTGACCAGGACACCGATCGCCTCTAATTTAAGTTCACAGGAATTTAACTAAACCTTTAGCATCAACAAGGTGGTCAAATGATCGAAGGCGCGTGTTCAAATGTCAAGTGATCAAACCTCCAGGAAAACGTCCAACCAGAGTTGGCAACCCTATACTGGCCGTTGGCCTCAAACCTTCTGGCTACTGTTGGAAATTAGCAGCCAGGCCCAAAGTTCCATGGGAGGCTGCAGAAATGGGGGGACCTACCTTCTCTGGCTTCCCTTGCTTTGCTGCCTGGCCCCCTCAGACCTTCCGATCTAAGGGCCCAGGCGCAAGGCTTAACATAGGCTTCTTTGGGCCGCCCTCAAAAAGGGCAGTTTTCCATTGCACAGAGAGGAAACGAAGGCACGAGGTCCGGTAACGCCCCCTCCCGACTCATCTCCGTGGCAGCCCTTGTCCTGTATCTGTTGTGGGAACAGGCCCAGGTCCGCCTCTATAGGAAACCCCAGAAATTCTGGAGTAAGATAAAAGGGACAGAGACTCAACATAGTGAGTCTCTGTCCCCTGCTCTTCTCCATAACACCTGGGAATTCAGCATTTTTCAGGTGTTACAGGGAGAAATATCAGGGGCACTAAGTCTATTAGAGTATGGTAACCTAGTGGTTATGGTCCTGGACTAACAACCCAGAGATTATGGGGTCAATTTTCAGATGGCCGAGCGGGTGCGTTCGTGGCGGGGGGCTCCTAAAATTGGGGATTCCCGAAGCGCGTCCAGAGCCCGGCTCCAAGCCGCCCACTTCCAGGTTCCCAAATGACGCGAATCGGTGCGCGCGCAGCCCCCGCATGCAGGACTCCCACCGGCAATCAAAGCCGGAGGGATCCCACTTAAGATCATTATCTGGGTAGTTGAGGTCGTTTACAGACCTTATTAGTTGGAGATTTTCGGACGATTCAGATTTTGGACTACCCAGAGCGTGTTTCCCATGCTGAGGGAAACAGTCCCTGTTTAAACAGACGTGTTGCAGCCAGCAGCCAGTGGCAGGTGCTGCGAGGTCCATTTAACAGGTGCGGGGTAAACCCTCATTCATTGCAGCAGGGCACTCTGTCACCTCAGACAAAGTTTTGCCTGCCACACCATTGTCTCCACACCCCAAATTATTAAATCATACCCGAAACTCTGCTGTCCAAATACATTTACCTACTTTGTGGACCCCCTCACACTCACACCGTCAGGATGGCCGGGGTGGGGGGTTCCATTGCTGCATTCATCACTCCATTGGAGGACGGGCAACATCACCAGCCTCGCCAGGCATGCCGGCCACCTCCACCACGTGGAGCTACACAACACAGTGCTGCGCAACGGGTACCTGCACAAAGTAGTCGTGCAACTACACATACACCCACTGTAGGGTGACCCAATGGGTGACATCAAGTGTGGGTGTTCATGGAGAACCTCATGAAAGGGCATTATTGCACAAGCCAGTCAAGAAAGGCCAAGACGTGGCAGTAGTGGTGACAATATAATATGCAATGTGAGTTGATCAGAAATTAAATATAAGTAAAAACCATGACAAACCCTCAAACACCCTTGTGCATCCCCTTCATGCTCACGACAAGTTTGCCTTACGCTTCCTATTACACATACATTGCATGCCCTGTGGCTGCAGCACAGGTAGTAGCAGGTGGGGTGAGGCTGACTGTGAAAGAGATGCATGAGAGGGTGAGTATGAGATAGAGCCATGAGATTGTATGAGGATTGGGTTGAGTGGTAGTGGTGGGATGAGTACTGGCGAGGTGAGTAAGTGCAGGTAAGATGAGGATGAGCTTTGAGTGGGTGTGAGGAGTGATGTGATAGATTAATGTTGGCAGTGCAGAAGGAGATGTGGGGTGGGGGCGGTGATGTGGCAGAAGGAGTGTAGGGGAATGGGTAAGTGTACTCACTTCGGCTGACCTACTTAGGTCATTGAAGCGCCTCCTGCACTGTATGCAGGTGCGCGATATGTTTGTGGTGCTGGTGACCTCCTCTGCCTCCTCTGCCACCTCGAGCCAGGCCTTCGTGGTGGCAGAGGCAGGCCGCTTCCTCCCGTCCGCCGGGGAGAAGATGTATGTCCTCCCCCTCCTCCTCCTCACCCCATCTAGTAGGACCTGGAGTGAGGCATCATTAAACTTGGGAGCAGCCTTCCCCCTGGGCTGCTCCATGCTGTAATTTTGGCTCCTTTCTGCAGCATCAGTCAGTGGAGGACTGCCCCTTTAAATAGGGCTCCTCCAGCTGACAGCCTATGATGCGGGTGCGCAGTCCGCCTGCTGCGCAGCTTTCCAGCGCGAAACCTGAAAGCCAAGGTAAGTGGCTTCAATTTACTTATGATCGCATGGAGAACCCACCGATTTTACTGGGCGGGTTACCCACGTGCCCAGTTGACCCTCCCCCCCGCTGGCAACCCGCCTCCCTCCTAATCGGGCCCTATGAGTTCAAATCCCACCATAGCAAGTTGTCAAATTGAATTGAATAAATGGGATAGTATTTGGGCTAGCACCAAACAAAAATGACAATGGATGCTGGAGTAAAAACCCAGCTGATTCATTAATGTCCTAAAGGGAAGGGGGCCTATCACCCCTACCTGGCCTATATGTGACTCCAGTCCTACCCTATGTAGTTGACTCTTAATGCCTTCAGGGCAACTAGGGATGGACAATAAATGCCACTTTGCCTGTGTCACCCATATCACAAGAATAAAATAAAAATAGTGCCAAATCTACCATCACGCCCACATCCCTTTCTGCTTCACCTTTATGTATTTCCATATTATCCCCATAGTATACTTGTGGCATTCACTTTTCTGCCCGTGTAGATTTTGTCTAAATCCTTTTGTAAGTTCCTAGCTGCTTTATCCATCTCAACATCCTTCCCCTCCTCCCTACCCCCAATTTAGCATCTTCTGATGTAACGTTTATTCTCATCTAGTACGAATTCACACTAAAGGTGTCAATGGGAGATGAGCTAGATTGCGATGCGAGCTGTGGGTTAGGTCGTTTATATATTTGCACATTTAAATACACTATAAATAAAAGATGACTGACTCAATTTTCTTACGCATCAAAACAGTTCCTATAATCATGGGTGTTCAGTTTCTTCACAAAGATAACCCTTTCCATCTCGTGCACTCACATTAAGAAATAGCTTAATCCTATAACACTTTTCTCTCAGAAACATGTCACGTGTACACAGATATTAGAAAATCCTATGATGTTCCACTCAAGATTTGGTGCTGGAGTGCCCCCTTCTTAAAGAGTCAGACATGTTTGCATTTCAGGTGAGGGAGTGGGAGATGTGGACTACGCTGCATTGCCCTAGAACCACATGCATCCCGTGTACGGGCAGTCCATTTCTTATCATAAATCTGAAATTGTTACAGATACAATGGGCCTCATTAAAATAAATCTGTCAGTTAAAGACCTTAATAAAAATATTGTGTCATTGAAATCAATGGGAAAATTCCCATCACAGGTTAGATTTGTCATTAAGCGTTGAAACCTATAAAAATACATCCTGCAAACATTTCTCAATTAAAGTTTTCAGGACAGCAGTAGATGTCGACAATCAATGGTTTACACATGGTCTCTCATTGCTAATGGCACAGTATTCCTTGGGGAGATGAATGCTCTTCTGTAAAGCACCATTAAGCAAAGCATGTCTCAAAGTTTTTAGGCTTCCCCAATGGCTCAGAAGATACAAGCCTCACCTGAGGTCCTAATGACCCACCTAGATCAAGTAGGCTTGATCCGTGGTCAGCTGATCTCAGCCAAAGCAGTATTAGGGAAAGTGCAAGCAGCCTAGATGTCCTCAGCTTAGAGGAAAGGAAAAATAATCAGCTGGGAGCCCCGACCCGATTGCTATATCGTCCTCCCCTTGGAAAATGCGCGTTGAAGGCAAGGAGAGGATCAGGCTGCCATGCTTCCCACCGGTTAAACAGGTGGCTGACACATGATGGATGGCCACGTGGGTGAGGGCTACTTGTGCCTGCGGAACTGTACCCCAATAGGAGACCCTGAGGAAGGTTAGAAAAAAACACAGCTCCCAATTGCAATATTCTGTAGTACGTCTATGGGTAATTTTGATCACATGGATCTTATTGTTTTGCAGAAGCACGTCTTCATTTGAAATTTCATATTCAAACAATTCGACCTTTAGGAGAAATGGCCGTAGAAACTGAAGGCTACCTCACTATTCATTTGTAAAGAAATGCTGGTTGACTAACAATTTCTGGTTAGTTTGCTTTTGCATGATAAATGGAACAGGTTAGCTGCTGAATGTCTCCAGAGTCAAGCCACTCAGCATTAATACAGGAACATAGGGCAATACACACACCAGCACTGCGTTCTTCGCAAATAAATGGATCGCGGGCATTTTGCATTTAATCTGCAGCTCTCTATTCTGGATGTAGCTGAGCTACAAATAACAAGGCTCAATAATGATAGGAAAATTCCGCTGTGGTGCAATGACATAATGGCCCAAAAGGGAATAAGTGATGTAACCGCCACAACACATCAGCAGCCCAAAGAGCAAGTGGAACATATTTTAATATTGTGCTGTTTGCTGGGGACCAATAGCTTTCCACACCTTTGAGAGGGTGGAGGTGTATTGTTCATGTTAAACCTGCTTTGCAGATGCAGCACAGTCTCACAATAATCCCAGAGTGCAAGCACGGCAACAGCTATGGAAACATATTATTAACCGGCATTTAAAATGGAATACTGTTATTAACCCATCAGTATCTGGTAACTATTGCAGCATTTTCACTATCTTTGTTTATTGGAAATAAAGGGCAGATGAAGCAGGGAGTGTGTACCCCTCGGTTTTATTGTAAATCCGTAGTCTTAAACCAGCTCCCTTAGTAATTACACAATCTCACCTCCATCAATAGAGATCTTGGGCTCTCTGAGCTGGAACAATAGTTACAGCATTGCCCAGATATTCTAAAGACAGACCTGGAGCAGCCGGTTCAGGTTCTTAATGAAAATAAATAGTTTGCAACAGGAGTGGTTTAACATCTGGGCCAAATATGTGGCCTCCATCAAGGGCCCCGTGCCAATAAGCTTCATTTAAGTATATTGAGATATGATTTGCTTTAATATTAATGCAGTGTGTAAACATTCTAGGGGCCTATTTCTTCATGCATTTTACTACATGTTTGTCTTTTAATGGATGGAGGGGGGAAGGAAGCTGTCTGGGGGTGGGAAGGCCGTCCGGGGGTTGGGGGGGGAAGGATGGGGGGGGGGCGGTGGGAGGCTGTCCAGGGGCAGGAGGAGGGGAAGGATGGGTGTTAGTGGACTGGTGCCAAATGTTCCTCGTGCCCAGGGCCCTAAGGATTCTTAATCCAGCTCTGGTTAGCAAGTGTGTATGACAGACAGAAGAAACAAACTTGCATTTATATAGCGCCTCAGGATGTCCCAAAGGGCTTTACAACCAATGAATTACTTTTGAAGTATAGTCATTGTTGATATGTAGGCAAACATGGCAGCCAATTTGGGCACCAAGAAGTCCCACAAAACATTATTGAGATCAATGAGCAATTAATCTGTACTTGGTGGTGTTGGTTGAAGGGGAATGTTGGCCAGGAGATGCCAGCACTTGTGCTGTCCAAGTGCTGTGTGCACAAATCAGCTGTCTTCACCAGATAATGTGAAGTTAGCTCATTTCTACCATTTTCTAGTGCTCTGGATATGTCGCTCTTGACATGTCTGGAGCACCAGGGCTAGGATATTGAGCAACATCCACCGGGTGATTTTCCAGTATATGTTAGGGGGTGTGGGGGGGAAGGGGAGGGGCACTGAACAGGGTGCCAGGGCTGTTTTTTAATGGAGCCCTATGTAGCAGCAACCAATCTAAACAGGCACTAAACCCATTTAGTGCTGACCTTGCCCAAACTATCGCATTATCAGGGAGGCCCTCATTTCGATGAAATTGCAGACAAAATGAGCATTGTGCAGTCAGTGTGCAGGCTCCGAATCATTAGAAACAGCACCAAACTCTGGGAGACACTATACTGATTATATCCCCCCAGTAATTCTCCTAACTAATACCCACTTCTTCCCCTCTTCTAACTCCTTATCCACCTCCAGGTTTTGCTCGCTGCCTTAAGTTTATGCTGTTCATTTACCTGAGGAAGGAGGAAGTCTCCGAAAGCTTGTGAATTTAAAATAAAATTGCTGGACTATAACTTGGTGTTGTAAAATTGTTTACAATTAAGTTTATGCAGCAGCTCTCGTGGGGTCCAGGTTCACTACAACTCTTGGGATGTCACCCTCACCATATTTATATTTGCGCAAGAACAGTAGCGCAGTCTTCAAAAGTTTAATTTAAAAGGGATAATCGTGGTCACATTACTTCACAGTGATGTGACAACAAAAACACAGGTTACTGTTTCAGGAAAACAAAGACCTGCGGGTAAAATTCCTGTTTAAAAAATGCGAGTGTGTTTTTCTCTAAAATTGATAGCCCTATAATGAAATTGTGGTTCAAAGCCACATGTTCCCATGATTTCATCACTGGATCATTAATTATAGAAAGAATTTTCACAAGCTGTTTTTTTTTGTTACAAGAATCGCTGCCCACATTGGCATTTTGTTAGAGTCACATTCTTCACCCGTTCAGTAATTGTGAGCTTCAGCCTCAGCTGACTGACGAAAAGGGATTCTCCCAAATTAGATAATTATTTATACCCCATAACTTTGAGAGAATCTTAAATTCAGTTCTTATGTACTGGATTTATGATTATCAATCTAGCATATACCATTCAAAAATTACAGAAAATCCCTACAACCAACAACACCTGGGACTCAGGGCTCCAAGAAAGTGATACTACCTGTGAGGGAATGAGAGCAGCAGGATGTTTTCTAGTATTCAATGACGGTGACATCCAAATTGTGGCAGCATCACAGCAACTAGATTTACATTTTACTTTTGTCCTGCCACGAATCTCAAAATGACCTTTTGTTCAGTTGTATAAAGGTAATATTTAAACAGTCAACATTTGGTAAGAATTCTGACGGTGTGGTACATGCACAGTTCAAATATTTTCAATTTGTAAATTGAAGATCATGGCATTGCAGAACAATGTCTCAGGGACCTGTTTACATAGTAAAACAAGTGCACTGCACACATATAGGGAGTCACAAAGGGAAGTGGAAACTGCTATTGGTTATACTGTGATCTCATGATCTTTACCTTTATTTCAACACAATTTAAACTAGTGATAAACAACACAGCTAGAAACACATAATTGGCAGCACACTCTGCTTTCAGCTGGACTTAGAAAAGAGGCAAATTCAACATTGATTACGTTTATTTATAATTTTGTAAAGGATTAACTCACATCATCTATAAACCAGACATTTAAAATAATTCTTTGGCAATATGTGGTATAGCATTATTTCAAGGATTGTACTCACTCAGCTTCCCCAACTCATTTTTTCCTTTCAGCTTTGTTTTTTTTTCTCCTTTTCTGCCGTCCTCTCTTGAGGGCATTGACCCTTTGCTGACATCCAGTTCCACCAGCTCCAGTCATCCTCGGGATTTCAACCAAGTGCCCATTACTCATGTGTGACCCTTGGCAGCAAGATTTAGCAGGTTATTAGACTGCAGGGAGTAGCACATCCCAAACCTGACCTCATTGGAAACACACACACACACACACACACACACAAAACAAAGGGGTCACTGGACAGTCATCATTAGTGGGAACACTGCCTGATTTTCTTTTCGTTATCCAAGGCACTCTGAGGCTTTGAGCTAGTCAAATGGCAATTTTAAAAAGTTGCTCCCACCTACAAAATGGACATTGGGAGCAAAGAGACAGAAGAAGAAAGTTTTTTAAAAAAAAGGAAATGTTCAATATTAGTAAAAGAATAAAAATAAAATTTAACAAAAAAAGACAAGGCACGGAAGAGAAAAAAAGACAAGTAAAATGTTTACATTTTTAAAAATGTGTTTCAGGCATTGATTTTACTATTTTACGGCTAACATTGTAGTAATAAAGCTGCTTAAATACTGGTAATTGCATTATTCTTGTAATATTAATCTTTTATTCAACATCAGAGTGCATGAACTGAAAATGAGCAATACTGGTCAGTTCGGGGAGACAGGAGTTCCCCAGAATCCATCAGCAGCACAGGGGTTAATCCCAGATTATTTTAAGAGAAGTATTTGCATTTTTGCAACCTCAGGTTTCAATTATTTAACTGTTCAGAAACAAGGCAACACAGTCTCTACTGACCATCAGTATAGCAGTGCTGCATTGAACAGTTACTCCACTCCGATGATAAACATTGCCATCAGTCAATAAAATTGCCTCTCTGAATCTCTTCATAGACTGGCTTTGATCACAGGTGTCTGAGTAATTGGTAAACTCTTCAACATAAGGTTCTGATTCCTTCCAATTAAGAGTTGGCAAATTAACCTTTGGCAGTCTTCCAAGTACAGGATGTCCTCAACCCCCTCCCTGCCCCCCCACCCCCAACTTCAGATCAGCTTTTCTCTTTTTCAAGTAGAAGATGAAAATTATTTACCCATTCACTCTTGTGTGGAATCATTACGGTCGTAAAACCAGTGTCAGCATCAAGAAATTTCAGATCAGGAATGGCATAGGTAAGACAGAAGGTAAAGCTCCTTCAACTTTATTCAACAGTGTGCCCCAGCATCAATCTGAGATCATTCATAACTGCCCCAATGTGCTACTTCCTCTTCTTGCACCAGCCATCCATGTGATCTCTCTGAGGGAGACTGCCAAACTGCATTTCGATTTTCACTGTGGGGCTCATATTTCAACACGCAACGGTTTAAGTCATCACGGAACACAATGGTTCCAGTGCTGTTGGGAATCACAGAAAGGTCATGTGTAGGAGGTAAACGTCAGTGTTTAATAACAGAAGTGTGGATACAGATCAAGTTTAGCTTACATTATATTATGCTCATATGGTTCTTAATACATTGATATTTTACGGATCTGCTTCAGGTGTGTTGGCCAGGCTGTATGCAGTGGACAGTATTACTGACATGGTCAGAGTGAATCATTAGTTATGACTTTGTGGAGAGGGCAGGTGGGCAGTCTGGGCAGCATCACTCATCCCCTCCTCCACTGTGGGGTTCAGCTGTGGAGTGCTGCTCTCTTCTGCTGCTCTGGCTGTGCCAATTGGTCTCATTTTTATGGAGGGCATTGGTGACATCACGGTGGGCGATGTAATCAAATAGGTCTCCAGATAACGTGGTACTTTTCCCTACTGAAGAATTCTAAAATGAGCTCCACTGAGCACATTGCTATCTAGAACCATGACTTTTAAAACCTTTAAATAGAAACATTCGTTAAACACAGCATGCCGAATACATCAGCAATTTCATCCTCGTCATAATGTATAACTTTTTTTGCCATCTGATTGGTCAATGTAGAACAGATGTTGTATGTTTGACATAAATGACTAAGATCAGTCATGCCAACTATCTGGGTTCCTGGGTTCTGATTGGCTGACAACTGGATGAAATGGAAGAACTGTTTAAGATTTAATGGAAAATACTGTTTAAGGTTTAAGCATTTAGCTCAGGTTGTTCAACCAGAAGGATGCCATTATTACAAAGAACACATACCAGATAATTCCATATCAAAACGATTTCACATTGTTTTACATTTCTCAACATTATTGGTCAAAAAAGAACAGGGGAGTTCTCCCTGGTGTACTGGGCTGATAATTGTCCATTAACTAACATCATTAAAACAACTTATCTGATCATTATCACGTTGATGTTTGTGGGATCTTGCTGTGCGATTGGCTGCCACGTTTCCTACATTACAACAGTGACTACACTTCAAAAGTATTTAATTGGCTGTAAAGCACTTTAGGGCTTCCTGAGGCCATGAAAGGTACTATATAAATGCAAATCTTTCATTTACCAATCGTTACCTCGCCAAAAACAGCACAGTTGTACTTTCTGACACAGCTCTACTTGAACATATCATCATGAAAGCAGGATTTGGTAAAGATTGTACTGCACTAAACTCAGGGACTTGGAAATCAGGGATCAAACTCGAAATAAAAATATTTTGGGCACATTATCAAATGTAGGATATGTACGAATTCCAACAATGAATGGATTCATGGTTCAGCCATCCATTTGTGACTTGGCAAGAACCGTGGCATGTTACATTAAAGCAAGAAAGCTCACTTTAATGGTCTCTTTGAAGTCAACAAGCACTAACAAGCTGTAGCATTTAGTCTGTTATCACTGTCCTTTCAGGCCTACTGCGCTGATTAGATAAGTTACCGTGACAGCTTAAAAATCTATTTTGCTACTACTGTACAGCTATAGTTAATGATTTTCATTGTTCCTATCACACAGCGGCTTTTGTTTTTAGGTTTATATGGGCTTTATTTTGCTGCTGTGTGGGTTCTGGCCAGAAATCCACTCCTCCTAGGCCGAAGTCCATTTCTCCGTTGCTTCTAGACCTCTTTGTGACCTCCAACGTTACCGCTGTTTTCTAGGAGAATGTATTCTCTGCTGGGTCATCTTGATTCTAGTATCTGGCCTGCTGCTGTGTTCTCATTTTTCTGCTCCTCTGCCAGGAATTTGTCAGTCTACGCTGAGCTAGCTTTGATTTCTTTCTACTGGTTTCCCCATCCTGCTCTGGATTTTGCTCCACTGCTGCCGAACGACCATTGATCTACCTGCGCTCACATGTCATTGAAGGGGATTACTAATCACCGAGGCCACTATTCACCCCCGCTGGACCTCTGGATCAACCTATGCTGGATCAACGGTCAATTCACCACGCTTGCTCAGCTCTCCACTTTCCACGGAAAAACCTCTAGCAGCGCGTCCACTGATACTCTGCCCCTCAAACAGCTCCCGGATTCACTCGCCCTCCATACCTGTCTCCGAACCTGGACATAAGTTCATTGGGGCTCCAAGTTGACACCACATTGTCTACAAGTCATCTTCATCCCACCATGAGACCTCTGACTATAACTTTGGACTCTCTTATTATCTCCTCTCTATTCTTCATTTACAACCAGGACATCTGTCCAAATCTTTGCAATGCCTATGTAACTTGAATTTCCCATTGTCCATCGGCAAGCGTATTTTGGCTGCTGCTTCTGACTCAAACCCATTAACTATATCTCCCTTTTCTCTCTCTCTTCTCTTTACCCCTCTTGGGCCCTTTTCTCCTATCTCCTCACCTTCCTTTTTATCAGTGATGCCTTCTTTAATTTCTCCCCTCTAGGGTACTTTGCGCCCTCAAATCCCAACCCCAATCCTCCACTATTCCTCTATCTTCCTATTTCCCTGCCATCGTCCCAGGCTTGACTCCCTCTAGGATAAGCCCACAGCTTCCCTCTGTGGCTCTCTCGGCATTCTCCAAAGCACCCAGCGAGGCACTCGTCACTGCCTCTTTATGCGCAGCAAGCCCAACTGCCCCATCCTACTCTCTCCCCGACCTTCCACCCAGCATGCCCACGGGTAGCTAATCTGGCCAACCTCCTTCCCATCCCACTCACCCCTCCCACCATTGACCCTGTGGATTCTGCTAGCGGATCAACAATCACTGCTCCTCTCTGCATCTTCCTCCAGAATGTCCGTTCACTTGTGGACAAGGCGCCTGCCATCCATGACCTTATTGTGGATGATTGCATTAACATCATGGCCTTGACGGCAACTTGGCTCACGGATGATGATGCCTTGCCCCTTGCTGAAGCCTCGCTGCCTGGCTATACCTTCCTGGCCCAAAGCACTGTGGGGGCAGTGTGGCCCATATCACCAAATCTCACCATTATCTGTCCCCCTGCTCCTCTGGCACCTCTCCATGTTCCACTCCTCCCGCCTCTCTAAAATCCTCGTACTCTACCACCCACCCAAGCCGCATGCCAAGTTTCTCACCGAGATATCCTCACTGTTTTCCTTCCTCAGCCTCTGCACCAAGTAACTTCTCATCCATGGTGGTTTCAACCTCCATCTCAACTCACCTTACCCTCTCTCCTGAGTTCACTGCCCTCCATATAAACTTCTCTAATCATATTCACAGCCACCCTCTCGATCTTGCCATCTCATGTGGCCCCTCTATTCCCACCATCTCAATCACAGACAAGGCCATCTCGGATCATTTCCTTGGCTGTAAAGTGTTTGGGACATCCTGAGGTTGTGAAAGACACTATATAAATGCAAATCTTTCTTTCTTTCCCACCAGCTGTTATGCAGGAACTCTTTATAGTGGGTGGAACAGGCTGAAAAGATTGTGTATTTGCTCCAATTACCATTGAGTGTGTTCTTAGGAACTCCAATGTACAATTTTCTTTTATAGAAATCCTGATTATAATAAATGATCACTTGGAAGTCAACGTCTAATTTTCACCATTCACATGGATATTCCTTTGTACTTCGCAGCATCCAAGATATATTATAGGTCTTAGGCCTGCATAAATTACACATTTATAATGTAAACTGGCGATGCTTTAATTACACCCTCCACTCGGGGAGGAGGTGAGGGAGAAGAAAAAGTCAGGCAGACATCTTAGGGTGCAGATGATGTCAAACAGATGATGTGATAAACTACAAGAGCACATTGTAAGTCATGTCAACCCGGAGATGTGTTTTCCCCAAAACAAAGCCCTGAATATGTATTATTCTTTATAATATATGCAAAATAATACTTTTTTGATGAATAAATTCAGAAGGAATGGAGCTGAACAGTAAGTTTTTAAATGGCCAGGTCCATACAAATGAGACAGGGATGGCAATACATGTACAGGTGATATCACACCTCATAACTCAAATGTAATGTTGGGAAACAACAAGTCTTTTATCTGTGGTTAGGATGTATCCATCCATGTTTAATCATGCATCAGTGCAAGTACAGAGTGAAAGTGTTTGTTCAGCTTGTACTGTAATCTTTTAGTTAATAATAATGTGCTCTGAACTCTTGCTGTGAACCTGTATGTTTGGAAAGCTTTTTTTTAGCCACACACAATGGGGTCTCTGTGCCTTACTGACCAAACTCCATGTACCTTGTCAGAATCCGACATCAAAACTGCTTTGATACGGTGAAAAAAAATACAAAGACATATTATTCACTTTCCAAAAGTAAATTAAGAGAAAAGTAGATAAATTTGCGTTTCATCAGACTTATGATCATGTTGGTGAAGTATGACCGAGCTGAGGTTTTATTTTTAAAAAGAAACCCATTGTGGACAGCACAGGTGTTAGTACTTTGAAGCCCAGTTCGATTCAGACAGCTGGTTTCAATAACACTATTTTCACTTGAAAAGAAAGATGCAATCTGAATAATACAATGAAAACTGATGGTTATTTAATTTTCCAGCTAAGAGTGTATGCGAAACTAAAATAAGGAGAGAGGACTATTTGCTGTTAGAAATAGATGTTTTTTCCAGGGAACAAATAAACAGTGGGGTCTTAATAATTAGATTTTACAAACCAAGAGTACTTTAGTTGATAATAATTCATGTACAACATCTAGGGACGGTCCACATTTATTAAAGTTGTACATAATTTAACTCAGCATTATAGTGGAGCTGGTTTCAGCTGTGTAAGAATGGTTGATTGCATTATTGACCCTGGAATTCTTTTAGAAAACAATTCTTTTGCTATATAGGTAATAATAGGTATGCAGAGCAGGGGATCATTGTTAGGCTTGAAATCCAGGCTCTGTTGTTTTGTAGTTATTAGAACTTGCGTATGGTATAATCACGCAATCTTGTACTGCACTGAGCTGACGCAAGAAATGTCGTCTGGGGCCTTGTGATAATGAGTCACTGTATTGCAAAAGACCAAGCTTCAAGATTAGAGAGAGGAATATAGATAAGTGAAGTAGGGTCTTCTCAAAACTAGTTAAGTATACATTGGTTGACTCCTTTGAAAAGGAACTATGTAGGTATTTTGCTAAGGGAAGATTGAGGGTTGTGTGGATCATTGCAGGCATTCATGGTTAGACACTCTGTAAGGAGTTGATTTTCCTGTCTCCTCTGCACCTGGGAGCCAGACAGGTGGGGTACACATAACGTGCACTGCATTTCCAATGATCTGAACACACTTGTATTTCTGGATTCAGGTGATTATCCTACTCCCAAAGTGCTCCCAGTGCAGGCCTAACTGCTGTCAGAGCCTGATGTCCTGAAACAGGGTCTGAAGTAACAGCTGCTGTCACAAGAAGCCTAAGAGGCTGCGGAGTTGGGCCTTTTGGCTGCTGCATTAAAAACTGCACCCAGAAGGCCTCCAGTACTGATTGCTGTGCCTGTAAGGAATAGGAACTTATCTTGGGTCCTTAGATCATGCCAGCCCCTCTGTAATTGTTTGATCAAAGAGAGGCTGGATGCAGGCCCCATAAGCCACTTCTTCTGGGTACCCCTCAAAATGGGCTGCTTTCTGGAATTGGAGGGGAAAAGACTGAGGCAGGAGGCCTCTTGCCTCATTACCAAGGCTGTGCTTTGCTTGCAGCTTTTGTACGTGCAGGCACTGTACCCACAACACCAGCAGAATCCCCAGAAATCTCAGGGGGTTGAGATCCAGCATCGTAGGTCTCCACCCCACCTTTCTTCTCCTTTGTGTCTGGGAACGGAGCTTTCCACAGGCACATTGCAGAGAAAAATCAGCCTCTACTGTAGTGTTATTGAGATCAGATTAGTGTTGCCAGTGAAACACATTTGGTTAGATTTGAACAAAAACAATTTTATTAGATTGAATTTTTCACTTTATTGCCTCCATTACACTTCAGTTAGAGAGACAGATATATTGCAAATATATAATGGTTTTGGATTTGGGCACTTCCCACAAAGATGTCAAATTAATTCAGATGTAAAATCGATTCAACTGAAAATTGACTTTTCCACTTGAATTTAATCCCAGTTAACTTCTGCGCTGTAGTGTGATGGACTACTCTCCACTTGCCTGGATGAGTGCAGCTCCAACAACACTCAAGAAGCTCAACACCATCCAGGACAAAGCAGCCCACTTGATTGGCACCCCATCCACCACCCTAAACATTCACTCCCTTCACCACCAGTGCACAGTGGCTGCAGTGTGTACTATCCACAGGATGCACTGCAGCAACTCGCCAAGGCTTCTTTGATAGCACCTCCCAAACCCGTGACCTCTACCACCTAGAAGGACAAGAGCAGTAGGTACATGGGAACAACACCACCGCACATTCCCCTCCAAGTCACACACCATCCCGACTTGGAAATATATCGCCGTTCCTTCATCGTCACTGGGTCAAAATCCTGGAACTCCCTTCCTAACAGCACTGTGGGAGAACCTTCACCACACGGACTGCAGCGGTTCAAGAAGGCAGCTCACCACCACCTTCTCAAGGGCAATTAGGGATGGGCAATAAATGCCAGCCTCGCCAGCGATGCCCACATCCCATGAACGAATTAAAAAAAAATGTGCATGATGTTTAAATCTGACTGAATATAATATCAACCTATTTGCCATGAATGGCTAACAAAAGCTTAGCTATGGAGAGTTACTGAATTCCAACATGCAACAAGGTGCCACAACCTACAATGCTATGGACCAAGAGCTGGAAAGTGGGATTGGTGCTGGATGGCTCTTTTTTGCGGGCACAGACACAATGGGCCGAATGGCTTCCTTCTGTGCTGTCAATTTCTAGGATTCTATAATACATTTAACTAAATTAATGACATTACCACCTCTTACCGTTTGTAATTCACCCGTAGATGGCATCCAATAGGCAAGGCGCTGTGAGACACACAGGTCTGTCTTCTGGCAAAGCATACAACTGAAGTATTAGCTAAGTATGAATTACGTCAAAGATGCTCTGGCATGTAAACCAGTTGGATAGACAGAAAGAAAAGGTCGGATGGGTTTATATGCTAACTTTTTGTGTGTAGGGTGGGGGGGCGGGGTGGGGTGTCGGTGATGTGTCAGTGTTGTTGTTTACTAATGACCGCAGTAAATTCACTACAGATTCCACAGCACAATAGTGAAGGTATTTAACATCAGTAAACACATGGTATCTCTTCCATCACCTTTGCAAAAGCGAATGGATAATCCAAGAATATCAAAGTACATTAACATTTAATGGGGTCAGATAAACAATCTAACTGAGGTGGACCACTGTCCTGAAAATGGGGACTGGTGCCTTATGCTCCTTAGTTCACTTCTTGATGTACCGCTGTACAGACAAAGGCTAACAAAGGGCTCTGTACGGTTCATTTCTTCGCTTAAAAACTTTTAATTGAGGAGACATAGAATCGTACAGCACAGGATATAGTATATTTAATATTTGACTATCACAAATATACTTCAATTATATCTTTTACTGGATTTTTAAAAAAATTGCACAACAAAAGCTTAAGTACTTATTGCAAGATTGTACCTGCCCAGAACTTACTTAACCCAGGATAAATTATGAAGTCAGCATTGTGCAAATGAAAGACAAGCCATTGTTTTACACAGTCATGTGTCTCTGACTATCTTACAGAGGAAGCAATGGCAAAGCCAGCAACATTCTTCACTGACACAACTCTATCAGAAAATCATGTAATAGGTTAAGAACAGCATCTCCTTGCTGCAGGCCATTGAGAGACACTGTTGTAATGCAAGGGGCCTGCAAGAAATCTGCCCTAATTTGCCTTATTGCTTGCAGTCAAGGAAGGACCTTGCATTCTTGGTTTGCTCCAATGAGGATCTTTGCTGATCACACCACTCTTCATTTGACTAACAAGTCTTATGTAACCTTTAAAATTCAAGCTTGCTCTAGATACTTTTTCCTTATAACCAACACAAAAGTTCATTTCTCTAGGCAAGCCCTTGCTCCCTATAAACTGAAACAGGACCTGAGATGCGAAGTAGGATACAGGGTAAACAATGAACCCTTCTTTACCATTAAGGATGCACTAGAAATAGTATGGTATCTCACGTTGATCTCTCTGACTGATGGCCAATACCACACTAACTGATCATTAGACTTGGGCTGAAAACTACAAATCAAGTAAAATAACCTGAAGCAAGAACAAATAGCAGATTTGAATTTGATTATAATACTTTGCACAACTCAGTGCCTCTTTCAAAACATGTGGAGATGCCGGTGATGGACTGGGGTGGACAAATGTAAGGAGTCGTACAACACCAGGTTATAGTCCAACAGCTTTATTTGAAATCACAAGCTTTCGGAGGCTTCCTCCTTCATCAGGTGAGCGATGAAGGAGAAAGCCTCCGAAAGCTTGTGATTTTAAATAAAGCTGTTGGACTATAACCTGGTGTTGTAAGACTCCTTACATCTTTCAAAACAATAAAACTGAAGGAACCTTTAGCAGTTCTCTGCATTACTTAAAACAACTTGGACCATGTTCTTTCAAAGCTCTCTTAGCTTCTTCAAAGAGCCGGCACAGGCATGTTGGGCCGAAAGCCCTCCTCCTGTGCTGTATGATTCTACGTCTCCTCAATTAAAAGTTTTTAAGCTAAGAAATGAACCGTACAGAGCCCTTTGTTAGCCTTTGTCTGTACAGCGGTACATCAAGAAGTGAACTAAGAAGCATAAGGCACCATTCTCAATTTTCTTCCCTTTGATCTCGGCCAGTACAAAAGGAAGATAAACAGATAATTAAAGCTGACCCACTGAAAAACATTTCTTTCAGTGACAGACTAGCCAATCGCTTTGAGTTTCACAAGTACCAGAGCGTTTTTTTCCAGAAATCAGACAAGCAATCTGTACATCTTTTGAGGACGCAGCCAAACTGCAAGGGGGTTATATTGGATAACCCCCGAAAACAGGCGTTGGGATCATTCGTGCTACCTGATAATTTCAATGATTGCTGCGTGCAGCCAGCGCTATCTGCGCTGTTGATTGGCTGCACGCATCAGCAGCGGGCCCCAATATCGGGAGTGGCTAGCACTACTTAAAGGCAGCCTGCACTTCTTAAAGGGGAAGTGTACTGTGGCTGCAGGAAGTCCATTGGGATGTAAATCTGACCTGGAATTTTGTGACTAATAGTTGGGTCTGCAAGAGGGCGTGCACCAAAGTTCTTGGAAGATACACTAGAGGCCTTGGTGGAGGAGGTGGACAGAAGGAGGGGCATCCTATATCCCCAGGGAGCAAGAGGCCTTCCAGACATATGCTAAGAGGCAGTGGGAGGTTGTGGCAGACGAGGTCAATGCCAGGAGCATAGCACCACGAGTGTGGATGCAGTGCGGGAAGAAGTTCAATGATTTGACACGAGTGGTCAAGGTGAGTGAGTTCAACTGTCAAGTGGCATCTCCTACCAACTGCACCACTAGCATCATCCACTGCTCCACGCATTACACCACCCCCCATCACCCCCACCCCAACCACCTACCAACAAACTCTTTCAATCAGCACTCAACTCTTCAAAGCAGAGGCCTCATCTCACCCTCACACATTACCACTGTTGCAAGCCGCACACCCACAACTCACAGGTCACGCACACTGGCAGCTATGCAACCATGACAGCCACATCACCCAAACATCCTGCGGGACACTCACTGTCACACTTCCCTCTTTCTTGCAAGAGAAGGTGGTACACAACTGTAGGCAGCAGAAAAGAACAGGAGGAGGACAGGCATACCTACACGTTCTCAGCCCCATGGAGGAGACAGTGCTGTCCATCATTGGAAGGACCATCTTTGAGGCCGTGGCCACTGGCGGTGCTGGAGGTGTCGACGATGAGGGTCTTTGCACACCTAATACTCCTTCTCACTTCCCACGTCTCCCTCATCCCACAATCTTTTTTGACTCACGTGCTGCAGATGGTGTGAGCACGCGTGTCTTACTTTCTCCTCTCCCCGCATCACACCTCAACCCGTGTCCTTTAGTCATTTTAGCTACCCAAGAACTGGAACCTGCACAGTCAGGGGAGGCAGAGGCAGACGACGGTGGTGATGGAGACACACCGTCACTTGATTTTACGCTCACAGCCACCAGCTCAGATACTGACACTGCGCCTAGTTTAGAGGCTAGGACAGAGGAGGGATCTGCACATGGTGAGACGCTGGGCACAAGTGCGCAGGAGCCGGGACGGGGGGAATGGATACTGCAGGTGACAGCTCACCGGAAGGTGAGGTCGCACACTAGTTCTGCTGCAGAGGAGTCAGATAACGACTTCGATGGGCCAGGCTACAGTAGGCGGCTGATGGGTGTATACAACCAAATGTATGGTGCGCTGGAAAGTCTGCGTACAATGTCAAGGAGCATGGAGGAGTCCAGCTCCAACCTGGCACGGAGCTTTGCACAGAGCTTGGTGTCCATCCTTTTCCACATGGAACAGGCGGTCACCTCCATCAGCGCATCTGTGGAATCCACCATGATACAGTGTCTGATAACCGATGTCACAGCTTCCATTGCAGCACTTACATCTGCCATCCAAGGTCTGACTGCTGCATTTGGAAGCTCAGACTGCTGCTATTGTGGCTCTGGATACCACCATGGAAATGGTGCTTCCAGGGAGTCACAGCAGTCCAGCAATCTGGTCACCAGGACTGCTGAGGGACCACCCTGGGAGAGTGGCAGTGGCGCCATGGGAGACGAACCTGCTGTCCGCTCTCAGGGTGACAGCATTCCTGTTCCCACCCCTGCCACTCCACCAGTGCCTTTGTTGTTGCCTGTCAGCCAGCCAGGTCAGACTGCTGCAGCCCAGGCTGAGATGATGCAGTCTGCAGCCAGGCCCTCCCAGCCCAGAGCTGCTAAAAGTCGTCCTCCAAGGCCATCTGTACTCTCCTCCATTGAAGGTCAGCAGCCTTCCAACACCCATGCTCCAGCCACTGGGGATGCACCTCGTAAGAGTACTAGGAAAGATAAAGGCACACAAACGACAGGCATTAAGGGAATGCAGAAGGATGAATAGCATCAGTTTGTTTGAATCATTTCATGCGTAAATGTAAAAATGTGGTTTTGAATTTGTATTTGGTGGTGGTTTTCATTTCTGTGATGAGCTGAGGGAGGAAGCAATGTGTAGTCATAAGGAGGATGATTTGATGGTCATGTGGGAGAGGAAAGGTAGGAGTGTGGGACTGTCGGTGAATGGGGAGGTGTCATTGAGGTTACTGTTATCACACATTAATAATCTGATCACAGAGTCCTGATAGACAGGCCCTTTTGACCTTGTTACCTCCCTGCCTCATCCTCCACTTCCTCCTCCTCTTCCTCAGGTTCTCGCCTGATAGGTGGTGGTTGCTCCCTCATAATGGCACGGTTGTGCAGCATGCAACGAAAAATCGTTAAACCCACTCAGCTAAGTACTGCTGAGCTTGTCCAGAGCGGTCCAGGCAGCAGAAGCGTGGCTTGAGGACACCTATGCTGTGCTCAGTGATGTTCCATGTGGCAGCATGGCTCTTGTAGGCCTGCTGTGCACATGTGTATGTGTTCCTGACCAGAGTCATCAGCCATTTTATGAGGGGATAACCCTCGTCGCCCAATAGCCAGCCTTTGACTTGCTGTGCTGGTTGAAATATAGGTGGCACATTGGACTGCCGCAGAATGAAGGAATCCTGACTGCTGCCAGGGTAGCGGGCATTGACCTGCATGATGTGCTGCGTGTGGTCGCACACCAGCTGCACATTGAGGGAGTGGAATCCCTTTCTGTTCATGAATATGGCCGAGTTCTGATGAGGAGCATGCATGGCAATATGTGCGCAGTCAATAGCTCCCTGCACCATGGGGAAGCCTGCAATGCGAGCAAACCCTTGTGCTCGCTCCTGCTGCTTGTCTCTGGCAAGAGGGAATGAGATGAATCTGTTTCGGAGTGCACACAGAGCCTCAGGGATCTCCCTTATACAGCAGTGCACTGCAAACTGTGAGGTGTTGCTTATATCTCCAGCAGCAGCCTGAAAGGAGCCAGAATTATAAAAATTAAGCACCACGGTTACCTTGACAGCCACAGACAATATCCTTGCCCTGCTCTGAGGCTGCAGTAGTTGACAAATTTCAGTCACAACCTCTTTAGTGAACCGTAGCTGTCTGATGCACTGGTCGTTACTGAAGTTGAGGTAAGAGAATTGGTCCCTGAAGACTCTCGTTGCTATATGGCATCCTGCTGAGTGCCCCGCTCCTCCTCCCTCTTCTAGCAGCTTGTCCTGCTCCGTGTGGCCTCTCTGCATGCTCAATTCCCAGAGGAAGCCCTGGCAGGCCACCCATATCGGGAAACAACTTTGTTCAGCACACTATTTTAAATGCCACTAACAGTACTGCAAGGCCAGCCAGACCCCTCTATAGAATATTGCAACTTTATCCAAGTATAGGAAACTTCCACAAACACGTACAATTGTATCAGGAGCCAGAATACCTAATCCAGCAACTAACCTGTAATTTCTGTATGATCCCTTTAAATAGCACTGGTGGGGTGTACTTCATGCCGTTTAAGTTCAGTTCAGCTGTGCACGGTTAGGACATGGCGAGCCAAAATATCATCGGCTGCTTCAAATCAGCGTTGCACACTGATTCACATCATAATCTCACTACTCTACATGTTGCCAGCGTTCGTTGGTGTGTGTGCCCAAACACCTTTACCAAGATGGCGTCCTGCGCACTTCATGTCGCTACATGGCCTAATTTTGCCCCCCCCCCCAAGAGTCTTGCTTGCAGGATCCTTGAGTCAATTGCAAAGGCCACAGACAGAAACGCAAGTGATTGATAGATAGCCTGGTGATCTAATCAGTTTTGTCACCCAACATTTAATTCACAGAAAGAGAGGTTGAACAACTCTTTGAAGCAGCACGGACAAATAGCCAGGGGTGTGGACTTAGTCAACACTGAAATGGCATACAAAGCTGCAGAGTCAATAGCTCGCCCCAAGGAACAATTGGAAATCCATTTAAAAAATAACCAAGGCTGCACTGAACTAGTCAAAAATTCATTGATACACAATTTGGAGATTCTTCAGATCTCGAACCACAGTCCTCTGATCTGTCACAGTAACTACTAATTAATTAAAACACCTGGGACTTCTGCTCATGAATATAATGATGTGAAGTGGTGTCTGTAAAGACCCTTTCTATGCCTCTTAGGGGAGGTGTCCTAATCAAACCAAAAGCTACACACAGAGGTATCACAAAATGATTTTTTTTCAAAATTAATTATTTTGTTTAAAAAAACCAAACTTTTCACAGTTAGTTGCAAAGGGGGTCAATCCATTCTTTATGCTACAGAATTTTAAGATTTTTTTTGCCAAAGTTCATATTTCAGAGAGTATTCCAAACAGAGACTGTTATTTGAAAAATATAGTTTAAACAATACCTAATGGTACTCTACAGTTGAAGTACATTACTCAGGTAATGTCAGTATATGTATTCTTGCATCTAAACTACCACCTTAATATATTAAGAATACTAATTTTCCATCTATGAACGAACTCATTGATTTTGCTGTAATAAGCAGGAAAGTAGTGCTAGTGAGATAAATAATTACAGGCAACAAGTTTTATTTTGAACTTAATTTTCATTAGGACATCTGTAAAATTCAAGTTAGACTTTTTAAATTTGTATTCCTTTAATACGTCACCAAACGTTATTCATAGAGGGGAGTGTTCTGTCTAGACACAACTACACAAATGGATAGAGGGATTGTAGTCATGGAAGTCCCAACAGGCCCAAACGTGGACAAGTACAGTAGCTTGAGTTGCCAGGATTGAGCCATTTGTCTGATTTTACCCTGACTCAATCCATCAATATAATCCAAAGCAAGACCACAAAAGATTGGAGGAAGGGAACACCCTCTTTTGAAGATCACTGATTAGATCGCATGGCTGAAATCTGCTCAATGAGGTAAGCTTCAAAGCCACCCAAAGACGCTTGGGTTTTTTTGTACGTAATAAAACATTTGCATTGAGTGTGATACTTGTTCAGAAAGCCGTACGTGAGGTCTGCCTTGATTTCAACACACAAAGGATGTTGCTGTGCTTCCTTTGTGTATTCAGTCATTCTGGATCAGGTGGGTGTGCCAGTGACATCATTTAGCACCAACCACAGCCAATAAAAGGGGGCAGTACAACTGCATGAAGCTCTCTGAATCCACAAGTGCCTCATCCAAGAATGTCAGCACCAACCCACTGACTTGATCTAACCTGCCCCTAGCTAATCACACCCAGCATCAAGCATCAAACTGGGACAAACTAGTCTCAATCATCTGATTCGAGGAGCGTTTGAAAGAAAATATATGGTTTATTTACGTAAACCACATCAGATTGGTGCATCACGGACAATGCTGCTATTTAGTCTAGGTCTTATTTAACCAGTCAAAGTAGTGCCATATGTCAAGAGGCAACATTAGGGACTTTTGGTCATTTCAGACAACAAAAAGTGTAAACTGGTACAACTTCCACAAATTATAGCAAAAGCACAAGTCTAAATAAAATAAAATCTAGTAATACTGAATGGCAATAGCATGCGATAGATTGAAGTTTATGAACCAGAGTATATGAATAAGGGTATCAGGGGATATAGAGCAAAGGCGGCTAAATGCAGTTGAGGTACAGAACATCCATGATCCAATATAATGGCGGGACAAGCTCGAGGGGCTGAGTGGCCTCCTTCTGTTCCTATGTTTCCAGTCTTTTTGGAGATTTAGACTTGAAGCTCTATGACCATTAATGAATAAAATGAACTTTTTGTATTTAAAATAGATTAACTGATCTACTGTGACATTGCCACTGAAGATTTAAAAAGTATATTCTTTATATGCATTGTGGTAGATTTACAAAATTAAAAGTCCTGCATGTAGTGCACATTGCATCATAAATATCTGCAATACATTTTGAATATATTCCAAGCATGAAAAATCATCCAACACACTTTTCTGGTTCAAATAACTACTGTTAATCTATTAGCGCAGTTAACATAGAAACATAGAAAATAGGAGCAGTAGGCCATTCGGCCATTCGAGCCTACTCCACTATTCAATATGATCATGGCTGATCCTCTATCTCAACACCATATTCCTACTCTCTCACCATACCCCTTGATGCCTTTTGTGTCTGGAAATCTATCTAGCTCCTTCTTAAATATATTCAGTAACTTGGCCTCCACAGCCTTCTGTGGTAGAGAATTCCACAGGTTCACCGCCTTCTGAGTGAAGAAATTTCTCCTCATCACAATCCTAAATGTCCTACCCCGTATCCTGAGACTGTGACCCCTCGTTCTGGACCCCCCCAGCCAGGGGAAACTTCCTCCCTGCATCCAGTCGGTCTAGCCCTGTCAGAATTTTATATGTTTCAATGAGATCCCCTCTTATTCTTCTAAACTCGAGTGAATACAGGCCGAGGCGACCCAGCCTCCCCTCATATGACAGTCCTGCCATCCCAGGGATCAGTCTGGTGAACCTTCGCTGCTCTCCCTCTATGGCAGGGATATCCTTTCTTAGGTGTGGTCTCACCAAGGCCCTGTATAACTGCAGTAAGACATCCTTGCTCCTATACTCAAATCCTCTTGCAATGAAGACCAACATACCATTTGCCTTCCTAACTGCTTGCTGCACCTGCATGTTTGCTTTCAGTGACTGGTGTGCAAGGACACCCAGGTCCCTTTGTACATCAACATTCCCCAATCTATCACCATTTAAATAATACTCTGCCTTTCTGTTTTTCCTTCTGAAGTGGATAACTTCACATTTATCCACATTATACTGCATCTTGTTTTAAAATTCGTTCATGGAATGTGGGCGTCGCTGGCATCGCAGCTGTACACCCCCAAATGTTAAACATTGCTGTTTGTGGGACATTGCGTTTCCTACATTACAGCAATGACTACATTTCAAAAAAGTACTTCATTGGCTGTAAAGCACTTTGAAATGTCCTGAGGTCATGAAAGGCATTATTATAAATGAAAGTCTTTCTTTCTTCTATACACTTCCATTATTTTCCATACTGCGTGCATTTTCTTTCGTTCTTACCAATGGTCTAATGGCAACGTTTGAGTCTAATCTGGAAATGAAATCTGGTCAGTGGCTGATTTGGTGTCTAATCTGTAGTAGTCTTGAAGAGGTGGGGGTGGAGAAAAGAGAAGGAGCATTCATTTAAAAAAACACATTCACATGCTGGAAATCTGAGCCAAAAGAAAAAGAGAGAGAATATGCTGGAAATACACAGCAGCAAAAACAGGTTAAAATTTGGGGGTGTACAGCTAATGAAGGGTCTAGACCCAGAATGTGAATGTGTCATCTGTTTTCAGCTGCTGATGGACCTTCTGTATATTATAGCAGTTTGGGTTTTAATTTTGGAAGAATGAACACATTCATTCTTACTGGTGGTTTTGGATATACTCGTCATTAGGAATCCCCGGCTTCTCGAGAGATAAAACAAGACAGACAAAATATTTATTTCTCATAATTGATCCTATAGCACAGCTAGGATCAAACACAATTTGTCCCTTGATACAAACCAATGACCATCTGGTTAAATAGGTGAAAACATTAAGACTTCACTATTTTTAAAAAAATGATTGTGCTAATAGGCTGTAGACAGAAACGAGATGAAAGCATATTTATCTGCTTACACCTCAAAACATGTCCACACAAACCCTGTAGGTTTATCTCTTAAAAACCAAAACCAACTCTGGCTGAGCACCAGTACAGCATTATTATATAACTTAACTCCCAACGATGCCTGGCAGCTCCCAAACCGCCAGCAGTTAGATGAAAATCACCGAGCACTTTGAAAATCTAACCACATAAGAACGGAACTTTGAAATCCAGCATTCCTGATTAATCACAGTGATCAGCATAATTACAGAGGAAAATCCAGCCTTGGGGGGGGGGGGGGGGGGGGAGGGAGGGGCTGCTGGCGGGGGCAAAAGAAAGAATTTTAAACCAAACAAAGTCAACTTCAATACAGGTTTATTCAAACCCCTGCTTCGCTCAGGCTGTAAGATCAGATTGATTGCATATGTTGCTGCATTCTTGTGTACCTGTGAAGTTCAGAGAGCTGCACACAGGGAGGGGGAGAGATACTTTGGGAAATAACTTGTTTCTTTAAAAAAAAACAGCTTTCTAAATTAATAGTTTGTTTGAAAAAATAAAGCAAACAAGGGCATTAGATTTTCCAAAACTAGTTGAATGTTTGTTCAACTATGTTAATGATCATGTTGAACATCAGACAAATTGGGGCAAAACAAGACATTTTGTATTCTGCTGTTTCCTTGTAAGGCATCAAGGCACCTTTTTGCTGGTTGATTGGAGAATACCAAGTCGATTCCTCTTAATTCAAATCATCTCCTGAATCAAGTTCTTTTAGCACTAAATTCCAACTTTGCTGCATTATTGGATAATTCAATTTTTTAGGGCAAAAAACAATTTTGAATTATCAGGAGTGGACTGTAAGCCTATGTATAGTGTCGGCAAGGAAAAAGAACTTTCACATGCATCTTTCAGTACAGCATTAAAGATTCCCCTATGCTCCATGCACTCACCCCACTGCAGCTCTACTGTCAACTGGAAGTGAATGGGTGATGTTTATAACAGGATTTCAGACCTGCAAACAAAACAAGAATCGCAATGTCCAGTTTCTCAAGTGAGATAAGGAGAAATAATAGCTACCCGCTATTGGTCTGAAAACTATTTTACATAGTATTCAACAACGTAAATATATAATCTTTATAAATAAAACTGGTTTATCCTATGGTTGTAATCTCAGGTTTATTCTATGGGTACAGCATTTAAGAATGTAACTATAAAGGACAATGAGAAATAAAGATGTTGCGAAAATGACATTTTCTTGCCTATTTCCTCACGTAGGCTCTCATTGTTATAGCTGTTTGCACATTTTTTGTTCTTTAATGCCTTAAATATTTCTTTCTATTGGTTGACTGAGATGGTCTTTTATATCTAACAATCTCTTGTTTGTCCTGTATGCAGCTTGCTAATCATTCAAACTATTAATTCCATCTCTGCGCTTGGATTTGCTTCCCTGTCCCTTTTTTTTCTAATTTGATAAGTGCTCGGCTATCTTTCACTCTTCAGTTATGATGAAGGGCTCTGCCCAAAATGTTGTCCTGTCTTTTCTCTTCACATTGTGTATTTCCAGTATTTTCTGTGTTTGTTAAAGGAATGAAACTTTTTTGCTCTGTATGTGATCAGCAACATTCCCACAACAGTAACATTGGAGATCCGCAGTTCGAACCTCCTCCAGGTTATTCCAATAGCTCAGCAAATAAATACATTGAGTACGGCACTGAGCTTTAGAGACTAGGAAGGCCCAGGACTGATATCTGGTCTCGCTGAGTTAGCTAATCTCAGCTCAGATAGTGTTGAAAAGAAAAAGACTTGCAGTTATATAGCACCTTCCACGACCTCAGGTCGTCCCAAAGCGCTTTACAGTCAATGAAGTACTTTTGAAATGTAGTCACTGTTATAGTTGCTTTGAGTTTCCCAGTTATCTTGGGTCCTGCTCCCAATTACTATCCGCTAACCCTTTGCTGTAAGTATATACATTAGATGCTGGGTAGGGAAGAGGACTGATCTTGGCTGTGATAGAAAGAAAGAACTTACATTTGTATAGCACCTTTCACGACCTCAGAAGCACCAAAAGCGCTTTAGTGCCAATGAAATACTTTTGAAGTGTCGTCACTGTTGTAACGTAGGAAACGCGGCAGCCAATTTGCACACAGCTGTGATGACCGCTGCATTCAGGTGAAGTATTGGTGAGCTTCCATTCATGCAACCGGAACCAAGCAATGTTGGGATCGGGCATTATTACACTCATCTGATCCCAGATCTACAAAACTGAAAAACAGATTTGCATACCAGTGGCCTCGCAATGGAAGAATGATGTCACTAGAAGCTTAATCAAATTCCCTGGACTCCAGGCCTCCGAGGGGAAAGAAACCTCAATGTTCGCCCCTGGATTCAACAAAATCTAAAGCTATACAAATCAGTGGTTGGAATTTCCCAGAGTTTATTTCCAAAATTAGCCCAGGGTTTTCCTTCAGGAGATTGTGTGGCTGGTTGGTGAGTGGGGGTGGTGGTGGATAAAGGTCATGGAGTGCATAAGTTGGAACATGACAGTGTATGTGTATGTATGTATGTCATAAACACATATAAATACACATGCACCACATATATACACACATACATCAACAGCTTGGGGGTCACCATTGACCAGAAACTTAACTGGACCAGCCATATAAATACTGTACCTACAGGAGCAGGTCAGAGGCTGGGTATACTGCGGCGAGTGATTCACCTCCTGACTCCCCAAAGCTTTTCCATCATTTACAAGGCACAAGTCAGGAGTGTGATGGAATACTCTCCACTTGCCTGGATGAGTGCAGCTCCAACAACACTCAAGAAGCTCAACACCATCCAGGACAAAGCAGCCTGCTTGATTGGCACTCCATCCACCAGCTTAAACATTCACTCCCTTCACCACCGGCGCACAGTGGCTGCAGTGTGTACCATCCACAGGATGCACTGCAGCAACTCGCCAAGGCTTCTTCGACAGCACTTCCCAAACCCGCGACCTCTACCACCCAGAAGGACAAGGGCACCAGGCACATGGGAACAACACCACCTGCACGTTCCCCTCCAAGTCATATACCATCCCGACTTGGAAATATATCACCATTCCTTCATCGTCGCTGGGTCAAAATCCTGGAACTCCCTTCCTAACAGCACTGTGGGAGAACCTTCGCAACTTAGACTGCAGTGGTTCAAGAAGGCGGCTCACCATCACCTTCTCAAGGGCAATTAGGGATGGGCAATAAATGCTGGCCTCGCCAGCGACGCCCAAATCCCATGAATGAATAAAAAAACCACATATATACATTTATTTTGGTATGGCAAAAGGTGTGATTAGCAACATTCAAATAACCAAGTCCAGATTGGTGAGCAGTGGGTAGCTTCCGAAGTGGCTTGGTGTAACTTACAAAGGGACATAGATAGACTAAGTGAGTGGGCAAAACTATGGCAGATGGAATTTGATGTGGGGAAGTGTGAGATCATTCACTTTGGATCTGAGAAAGTCAAATCAGAATATGTTCTTAATGGTGAGAGGCTAGGAGCTGTGGAGGAGCAAAGGGATTTGGGTATCCATCGACACAATTCACTAAAAGCTAGTGCACAGGTACAAAAAGGTTAATGGAATGTTGGCCTTTATCTCAAGGGGATTTGAATTTAGAAGTGAGGAAGTGATGCTTCAGTTGTACAGAGCCTTGGTCAGACCCCATCTAGAGCACTGCATTCAGTTTTGGGTACCAGATATCAGGAAATATATATTGGCCTTGGAGGGGGCACAGTGCAGAATCACCAGAATGGTATCATGACTTAAAGGGCTAAATTATGAGGACTGGTTGCATAATCTTGACTAAACTTGAGTTTAGAAGGTTGAGAGGTGATATATTCAAAATGTTTGAAATGATATAGGGTTTCGATAAGGTGGGGGATAAAGAACAAGGGGGCATAATTTTAAAGTTAGAGCTGGGCCGTTTAGGAGTAAGATCAGGAAGCACTTTTTCACAATGGAAATCTAGGACTCCAAAAAGCTGTGGATGCTCGGTCAATTGTTAGGTAAAGGGTATCAAGGGGTTTGGAGCAAAGGCAGGTAAATGGAGTTGAGGTGCAGCTCAGCCATGATCTAATAGAATGGCAGAACTGGCTCGAGGGGTTGAATGGCTACTCCTGTTCCTATGTTCCTCCATCCCCTTTCCATCCATGACAGCAGGTTACATGGAGCATGAATCAGTGGAAATGCAGCAGGGCAGTGCAATGGAAATACGACTTTAAATATTAGGGGCAAATCTACCCTAGATCCCAAAAGGTTATAAATACATCCACTTTTCAGCATTGGAAATTAGAAAGAGCAATCTTCAGATAGAAAATAAGGGAAGAGTAAGAGTAAGTATACCACAATCTCCAAGTACAAATAGTTCACTGGAATTTATCCAGTTGTTTAAAGTATTAATTACACACATCAAAATGTCGGCTACGCTATGCATCGATTTGTAATGATTTTAAATTTGAAGCAGAGTTTAATTGTTTTGTTGGTTTTAAAAAGCCATACTTATGCACCATGAGCAACAGGCTTTGTTGTATAGTGATCCATATGGAGATATGGCCTACTGCTCAAGATTTCACGGGTCATCAAATGCCTTAACACTATGCAACTCCTGGCCACCATGTTCAGCTCTGAAAAGAACCTACAATGACATCTGGGCTTTAACCCAGAAGTCCTCATATGAATAAGTAAAGATTGTGACATAATCGCTATGAGTAAAGAGTGATATTTACCAGAAAATTAGTGTCAATGCTATATTCATTTTGGAATGCCAACTATATACTTATTAAAATACCCAAAACAAGACTTTAAGGCTATAATCTATTCTCAGGGGTCATATAACTGTCAGAAACATCTCCAGCTTCTTTCTCACAGACTACATCATCTGAACTCAGCTAGACAGCATGGTAGTGTAGAGATTATGATACTGGACTAGATGTGTAACTGAATTCAGTAAATCTGTAATTTGTGGCCTGAAACAAGAGGAAAAAGAATGACTGTTAAAGCTGCCAGATTATCGTAAAGACCCAGCTGGTTCACTAATGTCCTTCAGGTCAGGGAACCTGCCACTCCTACCTGGTCTGGCCTACATGTGACTCCAGTCCCACACGATGTAATTGACAATGCCTTCTGAAGTGACCTAGCAAGACACTTAGCTGAGAAAACAATTACTAGAATGCAACCCACCATCCCCTTCTCAGAACAACTAGGAATGGGGATGGAATGCAGTCTGGCCTGTGTCGCCGACATCCTGTGTCCCAAGAACAAAATAAATGCACACATGCACATACATAAACACACACACATTTACAGTCAGTCTCACACACACACACACACAAATACGTACATATTCAGTAATCTGTGTGTATGTATATATATCAGTAACATCCACATTTGATCCCACTATCTACAGTCTTCCAGAAGCTTTACTGCGCATTAATCACATGGCCCACTGACCCATCTAAATTTACTGTCTGTCTCAACAAATAGTGTTGAGAACATTAAAGTTTTGTTCGAAGGGAGTCATCTCATGAGTGGCACTGGGCAGACAGACTAAGATAGTGGTTAAACGTCACTTAATTCCGATCACAGGACATTAAAGAAATTAAAATCAAATTTCAAAATTAGTGATAGTTGCGAACTTAGACATATGACTTTCATGCTACAGTTTCACATCTACGAATTGGGACAGTTATGACTGCCAAACCTTTGAGTATATGCAAAGCTTAGCTAGCAGAGCAGCAGCACCACACAGGATGTTAATCAGCTGTTTCTAGTGAAGTTAGTGTTAATTCTGAGAAATCAGCTGTAGTGGGGAAGCCACTGCATTTGCAGGTCTGAACATGCTCCAGCACAGCTCCAGGCTACAGTGTGCACAAGTAGACGCTGAGCAATTATTCCAGGGCCCCAGGGTGTGTTTGAACAGAAATTGCAACAACGCCACAGCAACAACAACTTGCATTTATATAGTGCCTTTAACATAGTAAAATGTCCCAAGGCACTTCACAGGAGTGCTATCAAACAAAATTGGACAATAGCCATATAAAGGAGATAATAGGACAGGAGACCAAAAGCTTGGTCAAAGAGGTAGGTTTTAAGGAGCGTCTTGGAGGAGAAGCAGAGAGGATTAAGGAGGGAATTCCAGAGCTTAGGAGGAATGGCCAGCGATGGTGGAACGATGAAAATTGGTCACACAAGAGCACAACAAATGCAAGTATTTAAAAGGCTTCAAAAACCACAATCTAAGATTGAGGCATTTGACTTAACATGTTTGGAGTTTCTTTTCTCTCTCGATTCTATTTTGCTTAAAGTTCATCCTCCACATACAATTTTGCTCTGATCTATTTTCAAACTGGAGCACACTGTTATAAATTGGATAGCCAAGTGGAGAAGGATAGAATACGAGAGCCTGGTCTTCTTTTATTTCCAAACCTTTATTCACAGAGCTCTCCCTTACAAACACACCACACCCTAGATAAGCTCTCATATAAAAAGGATACAACAGAGCCCCAATTGACACACACCACCTGAATACAATTAACACTCATTGCTAGAAATCACATGATACAATTAACACACACTAAGATGCAACTCTTGATAATTAGAATTAGATTTGTGTAACTTGTAAAAATAGAATTAGGACTTCAATGTGGAACAGTGAACATTTCACACCTTCTGATCTGTGAATACAGGCTGAATTTTACTGGTTCAACATTTCTTCGAAGGAGTTGGATTGAGACCAAATTATAAACACACGTTAAACCTATATAAGGCTGGCGTTGAATAGTACGGTGCTATTGCATTGTCTTTTCAACTCAGAGATCTTGTTTTGAATTAAACCATAGAAGCTTACAGCATACAAGGAGACTATTCAGCCCATCATTTCTCTGCCAGTTCTTTGCTGGAATCCAAAACCACCCACACTGACCTGCTTTCATCCCATAGCTTATCATTCTCTGCTTCAAATGTTTATCTACTCTTCTCTTAAAAGATGCAATGGTGTCTGCCACAACTATTCTGTGTGTAAAGCATTCCATGCTCTAACAACTCTATGCAAAGTAATTTCTCATAAGCTCTCGCCTCACTCTCTTTATGACTATTTTAAATTGATGATGCCTTATCAATGAACCAGAGAAAATCCTCTTTCCCTCTTCACCCTAATCAAAATTCTTCATAATTTTTATAACCTTTATGAATAATCCCTTAGCCTTCATGGCTCCAGTAGAAATAGGCCCATTGTCTCAGCCAGTTCATCTACAACATCCAACAACAACTTGCATTGTATTTATATAACATCTTTAATGTAGGAAAACATCCCAAGGCGCTTCCCAGCAGACTCGTAATCAGAAAATGAAAATCGACACCAGGACAAAGAAGGAAATATTAGGAGGGGTGACCAAAAGCTTGGTCAAAGCGGTGAATCTTAAAGGGTGTGAGGAGTTGGGGGTTGGATTTAGGGAGAGAATTCTACAGTGTGAGGCCTAGGCGGCTGAAGGCATGGCTACCACTGATGAGGCAAAGGTGGGGAGAATGAACAAGAGGCCGGAGTCTTCGGCGGGGGGGTGGAACCTAGGGCTGGTGAAGGTTACAGAGATAGGGAGGGATAAAGCCATGAAAAGGAGCCAATGTAGGTCAGTGAAGACAGGGGGAGATGGGTGACTGAGACTTGGTGCAGAATAAGATATGGACAACAGAGTTTTGAATGAGCTGAAGTTTACAGTGGGTGGAGGATGGACAATGGGAGGCTAGCCAGGAGAGCATTGGCATAGTCAAGTCTGGAGGTGACAAAGGCATGGATGAAGGTTTCAGAAGCAGGTCAGGTGAGGTATGGCGAAGGCAGGTGATGTTATGGAGGTTGTAATAGGCAGTCGTTGTAAGGGAGAGGATATGGGGTCATAAACTCAGCTCGGGGTCAAATAGGATGCCGAAGTAGTGAACAGCCTGGTTCCGCGTGAGACAATGGCCAGGGAGGATGTTGGTACTGGTGGCAAGATTTTGTGGCAGGTGCCCAAGATGATGGCTTTGGTCTTTTCAATGTTTAACTGGACGAAATTGCAGCCCATCCAAGACTGGATGTCAGACAAGCATTTTGACAGCACAGAGGTAATGGTTGGGTCAAGAGAAGTAGTGGAGAGGTACAGCTAGATGTCATCAGCGCACATATAGAACCTGATCCATACCAGTGAATGATGTCACCAAGAGGCTACATGTAGACGAGGAAGAGGAGAGGGCCAAGCATAGATCCTTGTGGGACTTGAGGTAATGGTGTAGCAGCAGGAAGAGAAGTCATTGCTGGATAAACTGTGGCTAAGATAAAAAAGGCAAGACTGGAACCAAGTGAGGGCAGTCACACAGAGCTTGACAACTGAGGAGAGGCATTGGAAGAGGATGATGTGGTTGACCGTGTCAATGGCTTGCAAAGAGGTCGAGGAGGAATAATGCACCTTAGTCACCATCACAGAGGATGTAATTTGTGACTTTGATTAGAACTGTTTCAGTGCTTTTTGCAGCAGCAGAAATCTGATTCGAGAGGTTCAAACATGGAGTTGCCAGAAGGATGGGCACGGATTTAAAAGGTGACAACACATTTAAGGACTTTGAGAGAAGAAAAGTTGGAAATGTAGCGGTAGTTTGCAAGGACAGAGGGGTCAAGGATGGGTGCTTTGTTGAGGGAGGGTGATGACAGCGGTTTTGAAAGGGAGGGAGACGGTCACTGAGGAGAGGGAACCATTTACAATGTTAGCTAGCATGGGAACCAGGAAGTGAAGTTGGGTGGTTAGCAGTTTAATGGGAATGGAGTCAAGGGAGCAGGAGGTGGATCTCATGTAGATGAGCTTGGAGTGGGATGTGGGGAGTTACAAAATAAACTAGAGAAAGATGTGGGTTCAGCGCTGGGGGGAGGGGGGTGGTGGGGGGGCTGGCAAAACCATCTAAATAGGGAAAGGGAGAACTGGTGCACAGAGGTGTGAGCTGCCTGTGGAAGGGCAAGAGCAGTTAGGAGATGCCTTGCCAACTGATTTTTTACATATCAGTTAGTCTGCATTGCATACTGGACAAGGTCAACTTGGATGCTGCCAAACTATGGGAGTTTGACACCAGATGTGACAGAATTAGCAAGAGAATCAGATGTCCATTTGCTAAAATAAATATAAAAAAGGAGTTTGGACAGTTTCAAGCTAATTCTTGGTAGGCACACCTCCAAAGTACAAAACTATCTAAATTCAGTAAATTAGTATCATCAGTCTCCCTGATACACCAGCTTTTGGAACCAAAATAGCCCAAACCATCCAAAATCCAGATCCAAAAGTATAATGCGATCACTTTTGTTTGTTCACAAATTGGCCAGGCAAACCTGATCCTAGCTTTGTTCCAATTTTTTAAAAATAGAGTTTGAAGCCGATTTAGGTTCTGGATTGTGTTTGTAAGAATGGCCATCACATTGTCCATAATACACGCATGTACAATTTGCCCAAAATGCAAAGTAGGTATTTCCAGGATGGAACTAGAATAGTCTTGGATTCTGGCCATCAGAAACCAATATCAATTTATCAGACAGGCTCATAAGAGTAGCCCATTCTGGAATAGGAAAGTTTACACTGGTACCCTTCTGAGGTTGGGGTACAGGCAAAGTAGAGAAAGCTTTACCCTGCAGCTATTTTAGACAGGGTTACCTTAATGTAGCAGCCAACACTTTATCCATTTATAAACAAAGAGTCTTGTGCCTAGTAAATTTCCATCAAACTTTAGAGTGCTAAAAGTATTTTAAAAAAAGCCAAAAGTATTTGAAACAAAAAATAATTTCCTGCTGTTGTTTAAGTTTGGTAACCTCACACTTCCAAAAGGTAGAAGCTGAAGATTTTCAATTTTCTGCCAATCTATACAACCTTCCCTCAACAATTAGCCTCTAATTAAACTCAGACCACTTCTCCACAGAGAATACCTGCGCAGTGGCCTTAAAGGGACAGGCCAGGTGAAACATCACTCCATCTTCGTAACATACTCCAGGCTACCAGTGAACAATGTTGCATTAGCATATTGTGTGTAAATTCTATACTTTTCTTGGACATGAGTGTTGAATATGCATTAAAGATCCTGAATGTAACAACAGGCCTTAAACCATCTAGAACAGAACTATGATAAAATCTGGTGTGCAAGTTGCAGCTACGAGAACTTTTTTTTTTAAAATTGGGATGTGATATACACACTCGATTGAACATTACTACTGGGCGCAGTGGGTAGATGTGGAATCTGCAGTGGTCAACGTTAAAAATACAACAACTATTTTAGAATAATTTTGACAACGGTGAAGAACAAGCATTTTACTTGACATAAGAAATAGGAGCAGGAGTAGGCTATACGGCCCCTCGAGTCAGCTCCGCCATTCAATAAGATCACGGCTGATCTTCGACCTCAACTCCACTTTCCTTCCCTATCCCCGTATCCCTCGATTCCCTTAGTATTTAATGGGACTGCATGTCTACAGATGATAAATTCTGCATCCAAAATCTGCCATGGTCCAAATGATACAAAATAGGATCAAAATTCTAAAAAAAAAGGAATTAATATAAGGTTGGATTCAGTTTTTCCTTATGCTTGAGAAAATTGGATGACCGAATGAAATAATTTATTGGAAATCATTCATTTAAAGACTGAACCACAGATTAAGGCAATACAAGTGAAGAATCTTTAATGGCTATAAGTCTTACTGTTAAGAATCATCGGTCCAGAATTTACTGTGAAAATAATGGTGAGGATAACAGCGTTCACCGTTATTTATGCGCAAATCGGACAACAACTTCCGGCGAGCGCACATACACAGGTGAACACGAAAAGCCGGAAGTTGCTGTCAGAGATGCACGGTCCCTCCATCAGCTTTGCGAAAACGGCATCTCACCGTCTGACTCTCCCCATTAAAATGAATTGAACAGCGTGAAGTTCCTGCACTGACGTGGTAGATACGGACTAAACTCGTCACAAAAAGTTAGGGCTTGTCCAGTCCAGTCTAAGCACCCTTGTAACAATATAATAAGTCTTAATTTCTGCCAAACAACCTCTCTGGCACTGAAAATTAACTTTTACAAGTGTGGAGTCACATTCTTGAAGGCACCAACCTATATTGTGGTATGGCTCTATGGCAGCCAGCTGGCCTCTTGTAACTCAAGTGGCCCTTCTTCATGTGTGTGCCAAAAACAGCTAATTTTTGGCAGGCTATTCCACTACAAAGGGCATCACAACTGAATGCTATCCGGTCCTCACCAGACATCCACACACACACACTTTCCAGCAGGAGTCACTAAAAAGCAATCAGGAACAGGAACCTAGCAAATTTTTCCCTTTCTGTAGCCAAGAATTTGTGTGTCTGTACCTGTATGTGTGTGTCTGTGCATGCGTTTGTCTAAAAATCAGGTAACCCAGCACAGACCAGGATTCAAAATTGGTAATCTTCTAGTCTGTAACACTCATTAACACACCCATTAAACTCCCAGGGCAGCCAGTCATTTCATGTTGCAAGTAAAAGAGAACAACTTGAGTGGATTTTTACTGAAAAGGTGACATTGTAATTGGGCTGTGACTGGCACGCCACGGTCAAGGCCTAACCTAGCGAAGCTACAACACAGGGCTACCTGCATGCTAAACAACAAAACCTGCAGGCTATAGACAAAGCTACACACAGATTAAAGCAAAGCTCTTTAGCCCTACCAAAAATAGTCAGGAATGGGGTTGAAAGCCAAACAACTAACAGGAGACGACTTCGTGAACATCCCCATTCTCAACTATGGTGGAGCCCAGCATGTTAGTCCACTGAACAGAGCGAATGCTACAGGCCTGACAATATCCCAGCTGTAGAGCTCATCACCTCCTCTTAACCAAGCTGCACTAGTAAAGCTATGAAACTGGCATTTACCAAATAGTGTGGAAAATGGTCTAGATACAAAAAAACATACGAACAATGACAGGAAGAAACCCTCTGGTCCATCCAGCCTGTCTCACGCAATTGTAATTCCTTGTGTATCCCAATATAAGCTCCCCACCCCATCCAACAGGATAAATGAAACCCAGCCAATTACTACTCTTTTAGCCTCCTTCCAATCATCGGTAAAGTGATGGAAGGAATCATTAATAGTACCATCAAGTCAAATCTACTCAGCAATATGCTGCTCAACGAAACTCAGTTCAAGTTCTGCCAGAACTACTCGGCTCCACACCTCATCACAGCCTTGATCTGGACACAAGAGCTGAATGCCAGAGGAGAGGTGAGAGTATCTGCCTTCGACATTAAGTAGCATTCGACCAAGTATGGCAACAAGGAGCTCGAAATTGAGGTTAATGGAGGTTAAAGGGAAACCCTTTATTGGCTGCAGTCTTACCTGACAATAAGGGAGCCAACCGTAGATATCAGAGGCCAATCAATCATCGCAACCTCAGGATATCGCTGCAGGAGCTCCTCGTGAAAGCATCTTCAGCTGCTTCTTCAAGACCTTCCCTTGGTTATAAGATCAAGATTGACGATTCCTCTGTGTTCAGCTCCGTTCACAACTACTCCGATAATGAAGCAGCATACGCCAGCCGACAGCAGGACCTGGGATATATCCAGGCTTGGGATATATCCAGGCTTGGGATATATCCAGGCTTGGGATATATCCAGGCTTGGGATATATCCAGGCTTGGGATATATCCAGGCTTGGGATATATCCAGGCTTGGGATATATCCAGGCTTGGGATAATAAGTGGTATGTTAACAATCACACCATGTAAGTGCTGGGTATTGACCGTCTCCAACAAGACTTAACCATCTCTATCTGACATTCAGTGGCACCACCAATCACCAAATCCTTACCATCAACATCTTTAGGATCAGTGCTGACCAGAAGCATAACTGGACCAGTTAGATCAATAACGCGGCTATAAGACCAGGCAGAGGCAGTGCATTCTGCAATGAGTGGCTCACCTCCTGACGCTTCAAAGCCTCTCCACCATCTACAAGGCTCAAGCCAGGAATGTGATGGAATACTCATCACTTACCTGGATAGATGCAGCTGCAATGTTCAAGAAGCTCAACATTCTCAAAGATAGAGCAGCTCGCTCAATTGGCACCTCTGCCACTGGACTCGATATCCAGCTCCTCCATCATCAGTGCATAGTACGATCTGCAGTTACAATCTACAAGACGCACTGCAGCAACTCAGTATATTTACTTAGACATCACCTTCCTGCCCTGTGACCTTTACCACTGAAAAGAACAAGAGCAGCAGTGTTGTGGGAACACCATCACCCCCCAAGTTCCCTACCATCCTGACTTAGACATATATCATCATTAGTGGGTCAATATTTTGTAATTCCCTCACTAATACCAACATGGGAGCACTATCACTACAATGTCTGCAGCAATGAAAGGTGTCAGCTCACCACCATCTTCTCAGGGTAACTAAACATGAGCAATAAATGTGGCCTTGCCAGAATTGTCCACATCCAAAGAACCAATTTAAAAAATATATTGAAGACCCTAGATCTTCCTCAAAAAAGTGTCACACTTATAAATAGGCTGTGACAAAAATAAAGCATTTTTGTCCATAATTATTTATTGGATTTCTTTTCTTGCTTGTTATATCATACACAGGGTTAAAACCGAGTATTGCTAGCTCATTCTGTAGGCAGTGGAGAATACACATCCCAGGCTGATTGATACACAGACTTCAAGACAAGGCCTTTCTATGTGTCAGCTGATTGCTGCCATTGTCCTTGCATAAGGATCCATCTCACACATCATTCAAAGCGCTTGAAACTGATCAATGGGCCAAATCATTCCATTCTGTTTAAGAGTAAGTTTGTTTAGCTGGTATATTTATGTGAGAAAATTCCATTTTGAATACTGTGAATCTCTTACCATCTAAATGTAGTTTTGAGGAATCTAGTTTTAATGTCTTTTGGGATATCTTCAAATGATTCTGGAGCCATATCATCAGTGTCAAAGTAACAAGCAGCTGGAACCCAGCAGGGATACAGGGATAGTATCTGTATCTACATAAGAACATAAGAAATAGGAGCAGGAATAGGCCAATCGGCCCCTCGAGCCTGCTCCGCCATTCAATAAGATCATGGCTGATCTGATCCTAACCTCAAATCTAAATTCATGTCCAATTTCCTGCCTGCTCCCCGTAACCCCCAATTCCCTTTACTTCTAGGAAACTGTCTATTTCTGTTTTAAATTTATTTAATGATGTAGCTTCCACAGCTTCCTGGGGCAGCAAATTCCACAGACCTACCACCCTCTGAGTGAAGAAGTTTCCCCTCATCTCAGTTTTGAAGGAGTAGCCCCTTATTCTAAGATTATGCCCCCTAGTTCTAGTTTCACCCATCCTTGGGAACATCCTTACCGCATCCACCCGATCAAGCCCCTTCACAATCTTATATGTTTCAATAAGATTGCCTCTCATTCTTCTGAACTCCAATGAGTAGAGTCCCAATCTACTCAACCTCTCCTCATATGTCCATCCCCGGGATTAACCGAGTGAACCTTCTTTGTACTGCCTCGAGAGCAAGTATGTCTTTTCTTAAGTATGGACACCAAAACTGTATGCAGTATTCCAGGTGCGGTCTCACCAATACTTATATAACTGCAGCAATACCTCCCTGTTTTTATATTCTATCCCCCTAGCAATAAAAGCCAACATTCCGTTGGCCTTCTTGATCACCTGCTGCACCTGCAAACTAACTTTTTGATTTTCTTGCACTAGGACCCCCAGATCCCTTTGTACTGCAGTACTTTCCAGTTTCTCGCCATTAAGATAATAACTTGCTCTCCGATTTTTCCTGCCAAAGTGCATAACCTCACATTTTCCAATATTGTATTGCATCTGCCAAATCTCCGCCCACTCACCCAGCCTGTCTATATCCCCTTGTAGGTTTTTTATGTCCTCCTCACTCTCTACTTTCCCTCCCACCTTTGTATCATCTGCAAACTTTGATGTGTTACACTCGGTCCCCTCCTCCAAATCGTTAATATAGATTGTAAAGAGTTGGGGACCCAGCACCGACCCCTGCGGAACACCACTGGCTACAGGTTGCCAGTCCGAGAACGTACCATTTATCCCAACTCTCTGCTTCCTGTTAGATAACCAATCCTCCACCCATGCCAGAATATTACCCCCAATCCAGTGATTCTTTATCTTGAGCAATAATCTTTTATGTGGCACCTTGTCGAATACCTTCTGGAAGTCCAAATACACTACGTCCACTGGTTCCCCTTTATCCACATCCTGATACAGGGATAGATAGAGATACCATATTTATCTGTAGATATCTATATATCTCTGTGGTAACTGATAACCTTGTAAGAAGTAAAGGACCATATTTAAATGGTCAGTTTACTGTTGAGGATTAGTGCAGGAAAAGGGTTGTGGTGTTATTGATAGAGGAGATTAATAAGTTTGTAATTACTGTAAATATCAAGTTTTCATTGATTAATGTTCATTTTCCTATTTAAAAAAGATAGTTCATAACTTGAGCCATGATCCAAAAGAGTCAATTGCAGGGTTTTCTATGTCTGTCTTCACCACATCCATTCACTTTAATGGGCAGAAAGTCACAGGCTGGTGAATGCAGGAGCAGAAAACCATAGAATGGCCTCCTGTCAAAACCATTCGGCCCATCGAGCCTGCGCCGGCTCTCTGCAAGAGCAGTCCAGCTAGTCCTAATCCCCCGTTCTTTCCCCGTAGCCCTGCAAGTTTTTCTTCTTCAGGTACCTATCTAATTCCTTTTTGAAAACCACAATTGACCCTGCTTCCACCACCCTTTCAGGCAGTGCATTCCAGATCCTAACCACTCACTGCGTAAAAAAGTTTTGCCTCAAGTCACTTTTGGTTCTTTTGCCAATCACCTTAAATTGATGTCCTCTGGTTCATGACCCTTCCGTCAGTGGGAACAGTTTATTTCTATTTAGATTGTCTAGACCCTTCATGATTTTGTACACTTATGCCTACCAAAGATGAAAAAATCATGCAGCAGCATGTGATATACTGCAGTAACCTGGTGTACAGTAACAAGGGTTCTCTGTTTGATCCCTGGGTCTCGCTACATTTACCAAAGGCACACACTGGTTTGTAGGGGATGCAATGTTTGCTTATGGAGTGACCAATTTCATTGAAACCAGGGAAAATATCTAGTGTAAAAATTAAAGCAGAACAGAGGCATTTTAAAATAAATTGTGTGTTTTTTCCAATTAGGAATGAAAAAATAGTTACCAGGTCTGTTCTACTTAATCAATAATCTCTGTGTAGGTGCTGTAGAAGTTTCATGTATCTGAAGTCAAAGCCTGCTGTCCCTGAACTCAATGCATTAGACTAATGGGGGCAGGGAAGGAAAAGATTTCCACCATTCGCTATTTATAGCAAACTCTTAAAACTGGTTCTTTAGCAACACATTAATGATTCCATTATAAACAGTAAACAGTGGAAATCTCCTCCTCCAGAAGAAAATATTGAAATAACATTTGAATTAATAATAGAAAGTTCAGCATAATAACTATAAATCACAGTAATGCCCTAAACATCCACAGCTTAAACCAATAACTAGTTAATAATTCCACAATATGCAATAGTACGACATTCTTAGGGAATAACATAGTATGTGCAAATCCGTATGTATTATCTCTTTAAAAGAGAAAAATTAACATTTTGGGCATAGATCCTTCATTGGAAAGTTCCGACAAAGGGTTTATACTCAAAGCATTAACCATTTTTATTTACAGACACTGACGGACCAGCTCTATATTTCCAGAGCTTTCAGTTTCTTTTTCATCTGTATTTTGTTTGTTGTAACATTTCCTCCCGTTGTTTACTGGAGCTCTGTGGATTAGTGGAATGTGTTTGATCAAAATTCTCTGCCATTTCAAACCACTGGTGACAACCATAATTGCACAAAAACATGCATTTCCTTGGAATTGGTTTGGAAATGGATTTCAAAACATTCCATGTATGTCTGTGGGGATTGAATGAGGTATAAGTGAAAGGTTCCTTTTCATTTGAATTTTTTATGCTGATATTGTAAACTCCCCCTGCCCTTTAAGTTCCCCATGATGTGCACCAGTATGGGGGGGAGGGGGAGAAAAACAAAATAACAGATGGGAAGTTTCTTTCAAGGGTCAGAGAATAAAGCTATTTTTTTAACACCTGGAAATGTGCGGCTAGAAGCAAATCCTCCTTGCCACAAATGTAGCTTCAAGTCTTGCCTTTTGGGATCTGACCAGTTTCCATTTAGCGCTTCTGATGGTCTGGCTGTGATTGGGATTATGGATGCAAATGAGCTGAGCTACCATACTGCCTTAATCAAATGTGACAAAGAATGCATCTCACAACGCATTAACCTATCTGCCAGTAATGAGAATGTGATCTTTATGTCCTGTTTTTAATTGCAATAATGTCAAACTACTTACCAGAAAAAGCTGCATTGATTATAGTCAATTGCAGAAATAATTTTGAAAGCTGTTACATGGAAATTATCTCTGAAATTGTGGATTTCACCACAGGATTCCATTCAACAGAAGCGAGTCAAGCTAGAAAATAGTTTTAAAAGCTGTAAACATGGGAGATAATTTCCGCTATTTTCATGTTGGACTAGCTTTGCTGTTTATAGAGTTTATTGGCAACCTGTGCCCAAGATCATCTGTTAGAGGACTTGTTGCAATAATGTCACATGCAAGTAATGTGATGTTCTTTTCAACAGAATTGCATCACTGTGTTGACAAAACTCCAAGGTAGCAGGGAGTTGGGAGGGGGGGGGGCGGGGGAAGGGGGTGAAAGAGTGGTTTCCAGAGTGTTGAAAACTGACTGGGGTTGTTCGGTTATCATGTCTACAAATACTTAAATAGATTAGCAGAGCTCCCATCACATTGCTCACAGTGAATTGGAGGATACACTATTTGACAGGTGTTATCAACAAAGCGTGACAGAGAGTGGGATGGGAGCAGAGTGATGGGAAGCAAGCGTAACACTTATAGTCTTGCACATAGTGCACAATTCCTGTATCAACTAGTTAAATCACCTTTAGCATTGCACACAGGAAGTCAAGACTAAGTATGGTCTTTAGATGAGGCAGGTTCGAGGCTGGGGGCTGGTTGGACCAAGGCATGTGGATGCAATTCATTCCCCATTTTAAAAATCATACATTTTGCCAAATTTTTATATTTCAATTATAAATTAGTTTGATGACGACACTAAACTAGGTGGGATCGTGAGTTGTGAGAAGGATGCAAAGAGGCTTCAAGGCGATTTAGACAAGTTGAGTGAGTGGGCGGGCAAATATACGGTAAATGCAGTATAATGTGGATAAATGTGAAGTTATCCACTTCGGAAGGAAAAACGGAAGGCAGCGTATTATTTAAAATGTTGATAGATTGGAGAATGTTGATGTACAAAGTCCTTGTACACCAGTCACTGAAAGCAAACATGCAGGTGCAGCAAGCAGTTAGGAAGGCAAATGGTATGTTGGCCTTCATTGCAAGAGGATTTGAGTACTGGAGCAAGGATGTCTTACTGCAGTTATACAGGGCCTTGGTGAGACCACACCTGGAGTATTGTGTGCAGTTTTGGTCTCCTTACCCAAGAAAGGATATACTTGCCATAGAAGGAGTGCAGTGATATCTGGCATGGCAGAACAGTCATAGGAGGAGAGATTGGGTCGACTCGGCCTCAATTCACTCGAGTTTAGAAGAATGAGAGGAGATCTCATTGAAACATAAAATTCTGACAGAGCTAGATAGACTGGATGCAGGGAGGATGTTTCCCCTAGCTGGGGTGGGGGGGGGTCCAGAACGAGAGTCACAGTCTCAGGATACGGGGTAGGACATTTAGGACTGAAATGAGGAGAAATTTCTTCACTCAGAGGGTGGCGAACCTGTGGAATTCTCTACCACAGAAGGCTGTGGAGGCCAAGTCACTGAATATATTTAAGAAGGAGCTAGATAGATTTCCAGACACAAAAGGCATCAAGGGGTATGGGGAGAGAGCGGGAATGTGGTATTGAGAGGATCAGCCATGATCATATTGAATGGCGGAGCAGGCTCAAAGGCCCGAATGGCCTACTCCTGCTTCTATTTTCTATGTGTCTACATTTATAATGGAAACTCCCTGCATCAACTGGTCACATCATAATTAAGCCTCCCGCCTTTGACACAACTGCAATGCCTCCATTAGGGTTGAGGATGTGAGCTACAGTATAACAGATTGCCATTATAAATGCAGGCATAGGGATTTATCATGGGAAAGTTGATAGGAAGTGCATGTTTTTTAAATATAATCGATGGACTAATTGTTATGAAGATCAGACTAAGATTTTGTGGCATTGGGCAGTTTAATTCATTCCACTTTACAGTCCCGATTGCAGCTGTATTACTGTCCCCCTGCAGAAAATTGGATGGAGTGACGCCTATGCCCCATTCCTGCATGTCTCTGGTAGTGGTCTGGGGTAGACTGCCCACATCATCTTTTTGGGTACAGAAATGTGCAACTTCAGGGAAAGAGATTTTCTTCCCAACTTAACAGCAAGAGCATGCATGCATTTTGCCTTTGGCAGTCACAGTGCAAAGTAACAATTACTACAAGTAAACTATAACAACTTGCATTTATATAGCAGCTTGAACATAGAAAATATCCCAGGTGCTTCAGAGCAGCACACTGAGCAGATGATGATTTAGGCTGATTACTGACGAGATGCTTTTAAAGGCAGGGAAGAGATGTAGTGTAAAGAGAGTTCTCGCGAATAGGCCAGAGGTAGCAGAAGCCTCCGCCACCAATAGCAATGAAGGGTGCTCAGGAGGCGAGAGTTGTCAAAGCAAAGAGCACAGGCTGGGAAATAGGCTTATGGCACAGACTGAGAACTCATGGGCCACACAAGACCCACGGCCAGAGTTTGAACACCATTCTTCTACAGTATAATTGTGTTAATGGATCATGGGCTGTTTAAAACATCTCTACAAATTTTAAAATGTGAGACAGGGGCTGGTTAGTCATTGCTGTTTAAGATATTCATCTGAAAAGCGGTCACATTTTAATCTACAACCTATGTGTTATGAGAACTAACTGTGGTCTCCACTATGTCACAGTAATTTGGAATGTGGTATTGAGAGGATCAGCCATGAGCATATTGAATGGCAGAGCAGGCTCGAAGGGCCGAATGGCCTACTCCTGCTTCTATTTTCTATGTTTCTATGGTGTCTACATTTATAATGGAAACTCCCTACATCAACTTGTCACATCATGATTAAGCCTCCCACCTTAAATATATTCAGAAATGGTGGAGTAAAAAAAAAAGTCATCCTTGTTTCTGCTGTAGTTCAGAGCTTACTTAAGACTCCCACTCAGATACTGTGAATCTTGAGTACCAACAATACTCAGTGACACCTGTTAGAAAGGGTATGGATGTCAGATGACAACACAATCAGGCAATCGTGGAGGGCTAGTTTAGCCACACCCACTCTTTGGCTTACACATGAATGAGTGGTTAGGCAAATTCCCCCGCTGAGGGAAGTATCTTAGATAGCACACATATTTTATAACTTCCATATCGGTAACCAATTTGTTTCCTTGGTTTTCTGGTCCTCTTGCCCACTTCACAGCGCTACAAGTTAGTGCTAACTGGTAAGCATCGAGAGATTGCGAAAGTCCCATCTCTAAACTTGGAAAACTTTGTTAGGTCAAAATGAAGTTTTTATTATCTCCAATTGGAGATTGCAATCTCATCCTTCCCCAGTTTTGTGGTTTCTTACAGTCAAGAGGTTCTGTACATCATTCAACACTATGGAAAATCAGTCCCTTAATTCTTAAAAAAATTAAAGGTGTAGAAGAGAGGTGATCAATTTTTTTGTCTTAGGGACAAATAGGTACACACAATAGACCACTAGGAGCCACATCTAAAGTTTAAAGCCATGCCTTATTAATTTTCATAAGTCACCAAGTTGCTGCTAGGTATCATGATTCAGGATTTATCTGACAATAAGGCAAAGGGGTTAAGGAGAGCTCTTTTTCCAAACATCTACAACGATCAAACAAGACAAACCAGCCAGTAAGAAATAGAGCGTGAAGACAACTAAAATATTACAGCTTAGTGCTGCAGTTTGGACACGAGTAGAAACAAGTTTTTCTACATTATAAACTGATTTCTAATTTGGCTCACTAAGAAACAGTATGAGATTTTTGTATAATACAGATTACAGACTATGGAAACCTTGAGCAAAAGCAAAACTGGAGCTGACCCATTGCATGTGTCAGTAGTAAGCCAATGTAAAATTCTGGCCTTCAAATCCCTCCACAATCTCTCTACCCCATTTCTACAATCTCCTCCAGCCTTCCATCCCCTCCCACACCCTTCAGTCTCCAGACTCTGGCCATTTTCCTTTTATCCCAACATGGGTAGCAAAGCCTTCAGCTGCCTTAGCTCTACACTCAAACTCCCTCCCTAGACCCTTCCGCTCTATCTCCACCTTTAGAAACCTTACCTTTTCATCACCTCTGTTAACACTCCAATATAACTCAGCATCTGTTCTATTTTCTCTTCTTTCCATTCCATACAGTGCTTTGGAACATTTTACACCATATAAATGCAAGTTGTTGAGCATTAAAGAATGTTTTATGCAACATCTAGGGATGAAAAAAGAACTTGCATTTATATAGTGCCTTTCATTACCTCAGGACGTCTCACTGCACTTCAAAAAGTATGTAATTAGCTGTGAAGTGTAATCATTGTTGTAATCTAGAGAAGTGTGGCAGCAAGTTCCTACAAACAGCAATGAGATAAAATGACCAGATAATCTGTTTTAATGATCAATATTGTTCAGGAGTGAAGAGACAAAATATAGTTTTAATAGTATATATGCCTACGACCTTTGCTTTGTTATTCAAGTGTAAATAAACTGGAGTAGTCATTTTAGCACTGTACAGCTGGCACAATGCATGCTTCTTTGCATTACTTAACAGATTAAAGGCACAGCTAGAATAGTACGTAAATTTTAATGCACAATTTACTGCAATCATGATTTAGAAACTGAGCTGATCTATAACAATATCAAGAGAAGCAAAAAGACAGCAATTTCAGATGGTAAAGGGCATGGCCCACTTCAAGAATAGTTCTCAGGCCATTTGAATAGGAGAAAGACATTTTAAATGGCAGAGTTCTAATATTTAGCTATGCAAGGTCAAGTGCAGGATTTTAGTGCACAGCAAAAGTAGGTGGGTCAGAGTCCAGTCTCCAAACTGTGTGCAAAGAAATAATCCAGTGGAAAATGAAAACCAGTAGTCACCATGCTTTATTCTATTCAATGTTCCATAAAAGCAGATATTTTGAACTAACTTGGTGCGGTGGTAGGAACACTGCAGTTATTTTCTGCTCAATAAAATAATCAAAGGTAACATTCCATCTACCCGCCTTGGTTCTGTAATCCTTAATACCTTGCCTAACAAAAATCTCTCAGTTTTGAAATTTTTCAATTGACCCCCCCACCCAGCCTCAACAGCTTTTTTGGGGGAAAAAAAAGAGTTTCAGAAAGCACTTCTTCACAAAAGGGTAGTGGAAATCTGGAACACTCTTCCCCCAAAAAGCCTAACACTAATTTTAAGGTTATGCCCTCTTGTTCTGGATTCCCCCACCAGAGGAAATAGGGTAGAAAGAGAGAAATTATTAACTCCTTTGATCATCTTAAACACCTCAATTAGATCTCCCCTTCATCTTATCTATTCGAGGGAATGCAAGCCTCATCTATGCAACTGGTCCTTATAATTTAACCCTTCAGCCCTGGTATCATTCTGGTGAATCCACGCTGCACCCCCTCCAAGGCCAATATATTCTTCCTGAGGTGTAGTGCTCAGAACTGAATGCAGTACTCCATGAGGGATCTAACCAGATGTCAGCAGACTGCCCGCCCACTTTCTGGAAGGAAGGTAGGGTTAATATCGCCCATTATTCTTCAAATAAAGAAAAGCCATGAGGGATCTTATGTCCCCTGAACATGCAGACGAGACTTCATTGTGAAATTCAGCACCAACAATGGAGCACTCCCTCAGTACTGCACTAGACTGCCTAGATTACGTGCTGAACTCCTGGAGTGGAGCTTGAATACTTAACCAAAAGCAAAATACTGCAGATGCTAGCAATCTAAAGTAAAAACAGGTGATGCTGGAAACACTCAGTATCTGGAGAGAGAAACAGAGTTAACGTTTCAGGTTGATATGAAAAGGTCATCAACCTGAAACGTTAACTCAGTTGCTCTCGCCACAGATGCTGCCTGACCTGCTCAGTGTCGCCAGCATTTTCTGAACCTTCTGATGGAAGAAGCATGAATGCAAACAACTAAAACAAGCTGACATTTCAGTGTGATGTTGCCAGAATTGCCCTAAGGGATCACCAATGTTAACAGTACAGGTTTAGTTCAAACCTGGCCAATCAAAAAAAATGTAGCTACATGCTTCAACCTTTACTTTCAACAGATGCAGACAGGTGTGCTAAAAAAAGTTGCTTTTCTACTGAGTTTACACAAGTGCAAATACAACTTTGTTGCAATTATACAGTAGATATTGAGCCATATATAAAGGCATTTTTCAAATCTGTTGTACAGTAGTTTGGGACACTTAATTATAAACATTTCCACCACAGAAACATTTGTACCACTGTGACCCCTGAAGTAATTAGAGATTGGGTTATTCAGATAGCAAAACTGCTTTCACAAGTTCCAAGTTAGCAACACCCAATGGTTTATATACTTTCCTACATCTGCCCAAAATTATGAAATTTAGAGTTTGAGAATATCTCTTCAGTTTTGTGAATAACTGAAAGGCCCAATTCTTTTCCCTGACTTGAGTCTAAACAAAAAGGGTGTATCCACTTCCCCTCCCACATACCACTAGGAAAAAAAGATGCAGACAAAGATGCAGACAGGTAAGTGGTACTTTGTCCAGGCAAATTGGGTAAACGGGACAAATATTTTCCCAAACCAAACACACAAAGTAATGCATGATTCATCAATTGGGGTGGATAGGAATGTTGGTTTCTGGACATTTCCTTCCTTAAATTGACTAACTGCAGGAAATGTAAATTAGTCACAATTTGACAATCTGGAATCATTTTGCACCCTGTGGTGTTAATGAACTAGTACACATTCTTTCTTCTGGAGTTTGATCTCTAAAATCAAGAGTCTGTAGCCAATATTCTGCAGATTGCCTGCTCACTTCCAAATTGGAAGTTATTCCGTTTTAGAATCAAAATAAAATTGAACTAGCAAGCATCTACATTTTAATAGGCATTTTTAATATTCAGAATTGCTGTCATAACCTTCCTGATTATAATTTTAAAAAGAGGTATACCCACATCAGTCTGTTGTAAGTAGGTTGCACTATAAAGTTAAGTTTATACCCACCTTCATACAATAGGATGGCACAACCCTAGTGGGAAGGTGCATCACCTTGCAGACCCAAGTTGAACTGAAAGTGGACCAAATTAGGCACAATACAAATTCAGGTTGTAAATTTAATTCAACCCTACCTTCCACCCCCACCCCAGGAGATAATTTTGTGTTGCAGTATCAAGCATTTTTTTTTAAATTCAAAAACACCTAATGACTGATGTAAGCACACCAGTCAGTATGGGGAATTACTGGGATAGCTAGTTGTTTTATACAGATATGCAGAACAGGACAAACAACAAGTTTGCTGCTACTCATTCTCAAAAGGAAATATTAGAGGGCAATTGGGAAGCAAGTATTGATGTGACCAGTTCTGAGGGGGAAGAAATGGGACAGAGATACCATAATAAATCTATACTCCTCTTTCTCTAGCAGAGTGAAGGTACCGGAAAGGGAGGGCAAGAGAAGATGAGACATTTGTCCTGGCCAGAGAGCCGTATAAATTTAATTTGGTCAGGCTCACATTATTCTAAACAAGTACTGGTCTCAAATGCTGCTCAGAAATAGTAGAGCTCTATGGACTGTAGAATGGAACATATCCCAAATGACAGCCAAAGTAAACATCCTCCATTCAACAGAAAACTCTCTGCCAAATCTATGCACTACAATTAGTGATTGGCATAACTTAACAGGAAGCACTAAGGAATGCTTTGAAAAGTACATTCTTGCGAGATCATATTTTGCTGCCTGACCAATTAAACTGCATTTTAATAAGTTTGGCTCTGACATTTACCCATTAACCTTACAATTCTTTATTTCCCCCCTATGTAATTTTATTTAAAAGGAAGTATCCAAATTTGACAGTGCATAGTTTAAACTCCAAATTTTCCATGAACCCATTAAGTTGAACTAAAAAAATTCCACAGAGAATAGCCCTATTCATGCTGTGTTATTTGTACCTTCCTGAAAGCCAGTTTGTAAATGGAAACATTTTTCAAGCCAGCTTCATGCATTCAACACAATACTATTTACTTAGCAACCCCACCGCACCTATTCCATTTAGAATTACTGTTCGGCAATCAAACAGGTGTGACAAGGTTTACAACCAATCAATCCACAGAATGAAGCATTTAAGTATTAACTTTGGAGCAACCATACAATTACTGAACACTAGAGTTAAAATTTTTCTTTGGTGGCGTCAGGGAAAGTTTAATTAAACTGGAAACCCAATATGCCAGAGTGGCAGAATGTAGGTCTGTGCTCATACACTCCCTATGTAGCATTCACAATCTCAGCAGTGGCATTGATTAATGGGTTTCCATTGTTACAATGTTGCATTTATATAGCACCTTTCACAAACTCAATGTCCCAAAGCACTTTTACAGCCAATTAAGTACTTTTGAAGCATAGTTACTGTTGTAATGCAAGAAACGTAACTGCTAATTTGCACAAAAAGTCCCACAAACAGTGCGATAAAGACCAGATAATCTGTTTTAGTGATGGTGGTTAAGGGATAAATATTGGCGAGGACCTCGGAGAACTTCCCTTGAAATAGTGCCATGAGATATTTTACATCCACCTGAAAGGGCACTCCTTCAATACTGCACTGGGGTGTCAGCCTCGATTTTATTCTCAAGTCTCTGGAGTGGGATTTTAACCAAAACCAATGGAGCATTGAGACCATATCACTTGCTTAACCCTGTGGCTGACAAATCGTCGGAATTAGAGGAAAAACAACCTTGGGTAAGGTAACTGCAGACAGACAACTAGTGTCCATTGAACATACCCCAGCAAGCAGTCATCACAATAAAAAATAAAAATAATTTAAAAAATATTTAAATGCTAATATGCAAAGCCTAAATCTAATTTTAAAAGTTCTTTCAATTCTTTGGAATATACACAAGAGACACCAACTGATCTTACAGACTAATAAAACCACGTAATAAAGCATCACCACACAGGGCCTCAGAATTTCCAGGTTTCATTGGTTTTGTCATTTCAGCAATTACAGACTGCTCAGTAAGTAGTACCTTTAGACCAAGCTTATTTTACATATACAACCATTCAGCCCAAGTGCACCATGATACTTTGGGGGAAGTTCCCCCATTAAGACTTTAAAAATAAACCCAAAGTATTTTGACAGTCATTGAATCTTTTTTGAAGACATCAGAACAGAAACAAGGCACATCATTAAAGTTTAAAAGTGAAAAATTAGTTCCAAACTACAGATTTACTTGCTTCTATGATTTATACATTATGCCCATACGGCAAAGTAATTTAACAGCTTGACGCAAGAGTACAAATTGTTGGAGCTAAAAAAAAAATAAGCAAAGACAATAATGCTATACACATACAGGAAACTCTGTAGAAGCTGCACAGAATGCAGATTTCAGTACTTCCTCCTCTATACTGCTGTATTTTCTGCACCTTTCAATTAATTAGGACACAGCAAGGGATTCTTGTTGATCATCATTTATCAAAAACCAAATAATGATTTCAACATCCCAAAGAATACATCCCATTAACATGCTCCTTCTGATTAAATTTAATGGTAAAGAGTAACAGGAAATATGAATATATATTAATAGTTCCATGCACTATAAAAGGTAGATGCTCACCCCTGCCACAAGGTAAAATGAGCTTCACAGATAAAGCTGATTTTAAGTCATGGCATGATTCTAAATGCTTTGCTATATTTAATTTATAAAAATGTTATATAAATACTATTACACAATTTAAAATATGATGGGACACTTAAACTATAACATTGCCAACGACATTAAGTTCCAGGTATATTTGGTTGCTTTCTAGAATGGAGAGTTTGAGGTGCTTTCAAAATTCTAACTTGCATATACAATAGGAATTCATCAAGCTTTCACGATGTATTATTTAAACACAACATTGATACAGTACAGAATTAGTAACACTTGTTTTTACAAATACAGAAAAGTTTTTAAAAATTACTACTTTGCACTGTAAGGGTTTGCTGGCTAGGTGTACTATTTTCTACCACTACTTTGATGTCTATACTGTACACAATATGGAACCATATTTTATCAAAATAGTTTTCAGTTGATTTCCAGTTAATACGTTACCAAACTATTACTAACCATAAAACTATTATGGTGGTCTGGTTTATGAAATACAGATATTGATAGGTGGTGGACAGAGGAAGAGCAGAAAAAAAGATAAAGAAACTAATGCTAGTGAACCTTTACAGAAGGTTGGTAAATTATAATACCCTGATAGAAATGTAACAAAAGGAAAGAGTTTAATTTGGACCAGGACACATAAAACCTGATGGTTTTTCTGAGACTCAGACAGCCACACATGCGCACGCACACACCCACCCACAAAAGCATGAATTTCTTGCAATGAATCAGAAAAACAAAGAAATGGATTTGGTTATACCTTGCTATTTCCAGATTACTCAATAGGTTAGTGCAATTTTTTGTGACTCAGAACTGGACTATAGAATAGACTCAATTTTGCATTACATTATTCCCTCATTTTCCACAACTAACCCACAATAATCAAAACCGTAAAGGGCTCATTTTGTTCAAGCCCTATTCTTATCACAATGCCATTTAAAAACATCAAAGGATACTTCATTTCATGTTGTAGGCAGTATATTAAATGAAATATTAAAAAGTTAAGTGTACATCAAACAAACGTAACACTAGCAAACTGCAGACAAAAGTTTGAGAATCTCCATATTTCTTGCTGCTGTCCCATACGATGGCAACCTCCAAAAATATTTTAGAAATGGAGATTATAAAAATGGAAAACATTGTGCATGAGAAATTTATATCTTCTAGGATGTTAGCAACTGTTCCAATTGGTTAGATGCACCAGTCTATCGGACAGCAAGAAGGCAAGCTAGCCCTGCTATACCAAACCCAGCAACTGTTATCAGCATGTTGCGTACTGTTGACTCTTGCCAATGGTCATCGCTGCCAAAGAATCTGAGAAATCCCTCCTGTCAAGACAAATAAAAACAAGTTTACCACACTTACCCAGACAGCTTGATTCATGTCTTTCAATGGGCATATTAATGCAGAAGAGCATCTTTACAATAACAGAATCATAAACAGGCCTCTACAAAAAAAAATTTCTACCCCTCAAAAGTGGATAAAAAAGGGTTACTTGACATGAAAAAGATAAATGATCTTGTCGTTAAGAATGATAAAGCTCTAATTCTGCATTTTAATTTTCATTGGTGTAAATACCCAAAACAGAAACAGCAGTACATTGCAGCTTTATTGAATATTTATAACAGAATTTTTATTCATCTAGACAATGGGCTTATAATTAAGCCCCTGGGTATAGGGTGCATTACAACTAACCATTCAAATTAGACAATTAAAAAAAAGTGTCTTAAAACTTTCTCCTGCAGAATCCAGAATGTATCACTAACACGTACAATTAAGAGGGCTAATCACAAATGGGAATATATCTATACGTTTTCAACAGTATTTTTTTTGGATGGGGAATATTTGAACCCCATTTAGTTTTAATATTTTGAGGCCTAGTTCTATTCACATTACTTTATTTTTAAAAAGGTGGTAGCAGAAATTCCATAAAATTTAAAACAGATTTAAGTTGCATGCTCTCAGGTTTCAAAAGCCCAAGCACAATACTGTTCAATGTAGAAATCAAGTCCATTCAGAAAACAGGGAAAAAAAGACAAGCAGCTGTGTTTGCTTCAAGATCCACATTCAATATCGTGCATTGTGTATGCAGAAGCCCAGCTGGTGTATTGGTGTATCGCCTGCCAGATGTCTATGTAAATTTGCCTGGCCCATATTTCTTCAGGCACTTTATTCACCAAAATACTTGCAATCCACTTTACAGTACAAGGGCATTTAAAAAAAAAAAGTTACCATACCACATCCTCTTAAATATGCTGTTCAGATTCAAGCCCATCTTATAGCATATTTTTAAAACTGCCTCGAGTGGATTTTAAAATTCCTCCTTGAGGCAAAAAAATCTATATTATATTCTAAGCATATGTCTTCCCTTCTATTTGACCTGTATCAATTTTACTACATTCAGTATAAATTATTTTAGAATCCCTAAATCCAAATTAGAATTTTTTCTGGAACACAACTACAGTATGCTGTATCACATTTTGCATGATTTTAAAAAAAAATAACCCTCAACAGGCAGAAATATGAAACTTTTTCCTGAAAGCATTTTACTTATGTCACATTAACATCCATATCTCACATGTAGAACTCTTAGATTCATGAATCTAAAACTATATCAGGAAGTTAAGCAACAAAATAGCATTGTGACATTTTTTTAAAAAACAAGCATTTGAAATAAGCAGCACACCTTGGATATAGTTATTTATTTCACAAATGAAAACCTCCAACAATGTCACAAGTTGGTTTTAAAAAGCCCTCATTCATGACTAGGGCAAACCCAACACTCCACAGTTCCCAGGTAGGGATAGGCAAAAATTCAAAATGTACTAGTAACTGAGCTTAAAGCAGGTTAATACTAGTTAGGATAGGCAAACGGTGCTCTAGACACATCAGAAACTCCACGAGGGCCAGAATGTACATCCTGAATGTTTTAAATATTGAAATAATAGGTAGTGTGGCACAATATGTTAACAGCACCAAGGTGCAGTAGCACAGGGACAACAAGATGCAATTACCCTATCTTTGGTCTGCCTGGCCTCTGCAACTCTACTGTGACAGCAGGTGCATATCCTGTTCCCAGGCCATCAGTATTTGCCTCCTTACAATCACAAAGGACTAATGAGCACATATGTGACTAACTTTTACCTCGCCTTCAAAGTAAGGCATCACAGTCTTTGTTCAGCATCTGCCCCACTTGCCATGACTCAAATCAGAAGCCAAGCACAGCAGGGACCAAAGCAACATGACCCCTACTCGTGGCTCAGTATTATACCTGGCCACACAGTGCTGCCCCAGTGGGGGAAACATCACCGGCATCTCCACACCAGTGGGGGAAGCAATTCAAACCCTTCTCACACCTCCGCCCAGAGTTCCCATACAGATATACTGCACCGGGGTGGGGCTCTCAAGGCGATGGGTCTTCATGACATTCATCAGCTCTGGCCTAGGAGTAGATGAGTCAGCCCTAGCTCTTGGCTGCAGAAGGCACAAGAAGAAGGGAGAGAAAAATATAGGGAAGAGATTTAAATATAAAAGCAGGAACTCAATGTGTAGTCAGGCTCTGCCCTGGTTGGCATCCTGGGCCACGAAGAAGCCTCCCCCACACACCCCTCCCCCCGAAAGCCCCACGTCTCTTACCCAGCCCCCATTCTGCTCAATCCACTCCCGCCGCTCCTTGCCCAAATAGTTGGCCACACTCTCCGCCAGCGAGTCCACAGGGCTGGGCCCAACCTCCGGGCTCATGACGATGCCAGAGTCCCTCAGGTGCCGGCCCAGCACCCCGGCGAAGGCGAAGATGCTCACCACCCGGCCCCAGTTCATCTTCTCGTCCGCCGACATCTCCTCCACCACCCGGCGCAGGAAGTCCGCAGCGGCCACCGCCGCCGCCGCTGTCGTGGTTGCAGTCGGGTCCGCCGCCGCCGCCGCCGCCACCGGCTCTCCTTCGGGCCCGGCTGCTCCCGATCGCGGCCTGGGTGCGATTTGGAGGCCGTTGTCGAAGCGGCTCTTCATGTTGCTGAAGGCGGCCTGGTGCTGCTCCACCATCTGGTCGGCCACTTTCCGCAGGGTGAACGCCGTCTTGTTCGGCGGCCTCGGCTCCCGGGCCGGGTTCAGGCAGTGCTGCACGTAGTCGCGGGCCAGCAGCAGCGCTTCCTCCTTCACGCACTCGCGCATCCTCCCTTGGAGCTCAGGCCTCGGTCGACAGGCTTCGTCCGCTGTACCTAGTGTCGGGGGCAGGGGGGAGGGGGTGGGGGGAGGCTGCTCGCTTCCAGCTCCCAGTCCTGCGCCGTTGCCAGGTAACAGTCTCAACCCCGGTTGCCCAGTAACGCTCGCGTTCCTCCTCTTCTTTCCCCCCCCGTTGCCCGGTAACGCTCGCGCTCCTGTTCCCTTTAATTTTCCCCCTTCTCCTCCTCCCCCCACCTTTCCCGTTACCCTAGTAACACTTTCGGTTCCTCTCCCACTGACGAGAGACTGAGCCGACAGCAGCCTCGGCCCGCAACCGTCCCTTTAAAGAGCACGTCACCACCCCCATTGTGACGCTAATGACGTCACCGTATTTAAAGGTCTATCCAGCACCCCCAACAGGTGATCCCTTAAAATGCACCAACTCTGCCCTTAATGTAAGTAGCAATTAGAAAGGCTCCACAGAATGCTACCTCCACATATACAACTGGTGGGTACCGCAGGGCACAGTAGACATTGGGAAAAATATTATCATTTAATTTTATAAGTTTCTTTTGTTTTGTTTTTCTGCTTAAGTTATTTATTAAAATCATAGAATGGTAAAAGCACAGAAGGAGGCCATTCGGCTCATCGAGCCCATGCCGACTTTTTGCAGGAGCAATCCAGTTAGTCCCATTCCCCCACTCTTTCCCCAAAGCCCTGCAAAATTTAGATGTGCCCCCTCTAAAAACGGGGCACTTTTGTTAGGTTCTTTGCTTGATGACACCGGGGAAACCCAATGTTTCCTTCTGAGTTTATTAGAAAAGGCATACTCTTTGCAAGAGCAATCCAGTTAGTCCCATTCCCCCGCTCTTACTCACTTACACTCCTCATCAATGTAAACTAGCCACACAGCATTATAACTGTGTAATAATTATTATTACAACCCTCCTTTTTGCCTACAGTGTTAGCTGTGGCTCAGTGGTAGCACCCTCGCCTCTTGAGTCAGCAGGTTGTGGGTTCAAGCCCCACTCCAGAGATTTCAGCACATCACATAGGCTGGCACTTCTGTGCAGTACTGAGGGAGTGCTGCAGTGTCAGAGGTGCCATCTTTTGGATGGGATGTTAAACCGGGGCCCCATCTGCCCTGTCAAGGGGGCGTAATAGATCCCACGGCACTATTTATTCGAAGATGAGCAGGGGAGTTCTCCCCGATGTCCTGGCCAACATCTATCCTCAACCAACTCCTAAGACAGATGATCTGGTCATTTATGTCATTGCTGTTTGTGGAACCTTGGTGTGCACAAATTGGCTGCCGCGTTTCCTACATTACAACAGTGACTACAGTTCAAACGTACTTAATTGGCTGTAAAGCGCTTTGGACCATCTTGAGGTCATGAAAGACTCTACATAAATGTAAGTTTTTCTTTTACTCCAGTCTCTATTGTGCCCGGGTGGCCCTGGAGAAGGAGCATGCGGTGTTTGCCGGAATGCTTGAGGCCTTCTGCCTGGAGTGCATAGTAGACACTGTAGGGCCTGGAGTGCATAGTAGACACTGACTCCCCAAAGCCTTTCCACCATCTACAAGGCACAAGTCAGGAGTGTGATGGAAAACTCTCCACTTGCCTGGATGAGTGCGGCTCCAACAACACTCAAGAAGCTCAACACCATCCAGGACAAAGCAGTCCGCTTGATTGGCACCCCATCAACCACCCTAAACATTCACTCCCTTCACCATCAGCGTACCATGGCTGCAGTGTGTACCATCCATAGGATGCGCTGCAGCAACTCGCAAAGGCTTCTTCGACAGCACCTCCCAAACCTGCGACCTGGACAAGGGCAGCAGGCACATGGGAACAACACCACCTGCACGTTCCCTTCCAAGTCACACACCATCCCGACTTGGAAATATATCGTCATTCCTTCATCGTCGCTGGGTCAAAATCCTGGAACTCCCTTCCTAACAGCACTGTGGGAGAACCTTCACCACATGGACTGCAACGGTTCAAGAAGGTGGCTCACCACCACCTTCTCAAGGGCAATTAGGGATGGGCAATAAATGCTGGCCTTGCCAGCGACACTCACACCCCCGCCACATGCAAATATATGCACATAGATTGATTACGACAACATTACCAACATCTCTCATCCTATATTTTGTACAGAGTGTGACAGGTTAGCTATCACAGTTGTGTAAACTCTCAACCCCCCCACCCTGAAATGCACAAAGATTGGCTACTACAGTGTCTTAAAATCCCAGTGGCTTAGTTGCTAAATGACCACGTGGAGAGGCACTGATTCACATAGACTAGAAATGTTCCAGGTTTAATCTGTGGTCTGTGCTGAGCTTGTCGGCTTCAGCTAGGATAGCAGTGTGGGCATTACAAATCTGGGCTCTGGAGAGGAAAAATATGGGGAGGGTAATTGTTCTCACTTGCTGTTCCGCGACCATGCTTCACGTGCTCATGTGTGCTCATCAAATAAGGATAGAGCAGGCTGAGCTGTGATGGCTCTTACAGTCGAATAGCTCACCAATGTTTAATGTCCATGCTTATACACAAAGTATGGCCACATGAGTGAAGCAGTTGGGGGACTGCCAGGTGCACAGAACTGTGTCCTAACATGAATTTCAGGATCAGAGAGGTAAGGGGAGAAAATCAGGAGGAGCAGAATAAATATATGTAACTTTTACCACAAGATGATTCCTATATCTCTTGTGTCATCAAAATACACAATTGATTACTGGAAATCTGAAATTAAAAAATAATGCTGGGAATATACAGATGATGTCAGGAAAAAAAGATGGGTTTAAATGTTTTGCCAGGATGTTATGGGCTGAGACTCTTTGTCCTCAGGAAATCAACCTGAAACATTAACCTCTCTTTTATTTTTTTCTGACATTGACAGACCTGTTGAAGTTTCCAGCACTTTTTGGTTTTTTTTTGAAATAGTGGAGCAGTTTGTTGGAGTTTTTCTGCCATCAACTTTTTGGCAAACACTCTGTGACAAGAACAAAGCATTTGTATCTAGTTTCAGTTTTAATTCAGTCACAATACACAAGGAATTAAAACCCATCTTCATTCAGAGTCATGTTTTCAGCCTAACTCAATCTTGGGAGGACTACTAGTCGGTGTAGTATCTGAGCTGTTGCTTAAGGAAAGAGCCAAGCCGTACCATTCAAGCAAAAACAAATTGTGATTTATTCAGTTATGTATAAGACTGCCAGCTCCTTTTGAATTTAAGCTTACAGTCATTCAAATCCAAGAAATCCTGGTAAATGTTTTGGTAGTGGGTGCATTTCATTAGAACTGACTGTTTAGAGAGAGTTGGTCTGGTACTTTGAAGACATACGGTCAGGCCGGTTTGCTCCTGCAGTTGATAAGGATATAAGAAAAGAATAACTGTATATATAGAAGTTAATTATTAAATATATAGCTTAGTATACAGGTTGTGAACCATTTATTACTTTCCTTGTTCAGACAAGCCGAGGCACAGGATAGATCCAGCAGCTAAAGAAGGGTTTTCAGTTTTTTGTCAAGGGAACATTTTCAAAACTTATGTAGATATTAGAGCCAGTGAAGATACTCACAAGATTGAAGAGAGTTAAGATGCCCCTGTGAGACTAGTCTAAAATATGTAAGCCAAAAACATTAGGGTAAGAAGGGCAAAAAAGACCCAAAAAATACATGATTCTCAACAATGCAAATTAAATTAGAGTAATACTGAACATTGTATCTCTATTGTTTAAAGACAAAACATTTGGCAACCTTTATATACCATTTTAGCTGGAAGTGAAATTCTTTTATTTTCAATCAACAGTCTCTGCTGCTGCTTTCAATTTAAATGGTTTGAAGTGGTAACATTCCTGTGATACAAAAACCATTTCACTGTGTGGTTTATTACTTCAGGGCACCTCATGCCAAAAGACTAACATGTATGTCTAAAGATAGAATGAAACCTCAAATGCATACATGTCTTTCTGTTTGCATTGCAGAAAGAAAATGGTTCACAAACTGAAAAAAAAATTCTTTAAGAGTTCTGATCTGTTAATAAAACAAATCTTCTGCAACAGTTTTTTTCAGAATGAGGGTTTCTACATATCTCAGCTTTACTATAGTATGTAAACAGGTGTAAGGGCTCATTCCTGCTATTAGGTGGCCAGCTTCTTGTCAAAATGGACAAGGACTAATCTGAATTACAAATTAAAATAAAATTTATTAGCCGCAACATGATGTAATAATTATTATGATACATAATATTGGAACAAAGGGAAGGTATTGCTGCTAATCTTATCACTTCAGTGATTTCCATTCAGTGTCCAAACACAAATCAAATGCAAACTACCTAAAAATGACAGTTGGGGGTGTGTATCATTTTCACATCAGTTCTCTGATTGACAACTTAACTGTCATTCAACCAAAGGGTTCACTGATGGTGCTTCTTAAAGTCCCAGTAACTGGATTGTCCTATTGGATGGCACATTGCCGAATCTTTAATTGGCATCTGCAGCAGCCAATCAGAAGCCCTTGCCTCCCTGACATTATTCTGGAGCTAAGGCAAATAATTTGTTCCAGCAACTAATTTATTATCACTCAGATCTGCTCAGAATGCTGCATTTCAATGCCTCCAGGACCTTTTACGCAAAATTGTGATACACGGGCAGCCATTCACATTACATGCAATAAGTGAGCAAATTGGCAGGATTTGTCACCGAATGTTGCGTTGTGACAAATGCTTGTCCTGCCGGCATCAGAAGCCCCATCTGCAACTTCCGGGGCCAGACTCTTGAAATCTTTATGAGCTTTCCTTTTAAACAGAGACCATGTAGCATTTTGATTAATAATTTACCAAATTAAGCGGATTCAGTTGCAGATTTTCCTGTTATGTAGAGATGAATGAAACGAAAATCGGACAAGTTCCACAACAGACGGTAAATTCGCTGCCTCGGCGGTAAATTTGAAAATTATTTCCAATTGTAACAAAACCTTTTAGTACTGCAACTTCAGCACATTTAGTACTATGATCTGTATGGTAACAACCTGGTAAATAGCAGCCAACATGGATTTGTAAGAGGAAGATACTGCTTGACTAACTTGCTTGATTTTTGGGGGGGAAATTACTTCCCAAATGGATGGTGGAAATTCCTACAACATGATGTATCTTGGCTTTTAAAAAAGCATTTGATAATGTTCTCATTAAGTGTTATTATTTAATTTTAAAGCAGTGGGGATTCAGGGAACAATCTGGGATTGGATAAGAAATTGGATGAAGGTAGGAAGTAGCAGATACTTATTAAAGAAGTATGTTGAGTGCAATACTGAATGGGATGTCTCAGGGATCAGTGTTTCAGCCTCCTATATTTCTAATTTACATTAATGACTTTGGATTCCGAAGGTCAGGGCAAATTTGCAGACGGTACCAAATTAGGAAGGTCAGTTGCATCCGATGGGGCAACTTAGAAGCTACATAAGTGAGCAGATTACTGGTAGATGAAATGTAATATGGATAAATGTGAAGGGGGAAAAGAATGGGCAACTCTTACAAATTACAAGTCTGCACTAGGTATTCTCGCGGGTTCAGCATTATTGGTCACATCGTGGGTAGACCACACACTCTGTATGAGCTGGAGAGCTCTAGAGTGTGCTCGAAACTGATGAGGTACATACCTGTTAGATGGCTGCATTGTCTGGTATTCCAACTCATTTGCCCTAAACAATATTCCTGATAGTTTGTATGTCTCTGGGAGTTGACTCTTTGTGAGCTGAATCCAACATCATCATATAAATCAAACCAAAATCCCTCCCAGACCAAATAAGGTAAAAATCTCAAAATGTTACAGTGATATAAGTACTCCATGAATGGTATGGAAATAGCCATTAAAAATGAAGTTGAAAGAGATCTCGGGGTTTAATAGACTTGGTGCTTAACATGTCTAACCATTGTAAAAGAATAGCCAATAAATCGAATAGAATGTTAAACTATATAGTCAAACCAGTTGGAGGGAGTCATGCTCAAACCGCATAGTGCTTTGATCAGACCACCCTGGGTACTGTGTCTACTTCTGGCCACCAAGACACAAAGGAGACATTCAAAACCTGAAAGTGGTTCAAAGAGGCACAAGACTGATCTCCAGCACCAGGGGACTGAATTCCGAGGAAAGACTGGAGAATATCCATAAAAACGAAGCCAATTCAGATCGAAGCAGATTGTTCCAAATGTCAAGTTTTGCTTAGATTCAATTTAGGTTTTGAACACATGCAGGCTATTTTAAGCAGGACTACTCAGGTGTTCTTCCTGGATGTAAAATGTTGGACCTCCAGTCCAGAGAGTTCCAAGAATAATCATTGTTGTATTGTAATTATCCTTAGCCGTTTGCCCATTCCAGCATTAGTAAAACTAAGGCTTTTAGAAATAAATTTCAAATTAAGATTTCATGGGGAGCAAATTTGTGAGTGGGTTGTTCAGGCCTACATAGTGTGGCAAAAATTCCCTACTTAATAACTCAGCAACATATTTAATGTCATAAAAGGTATACTTAATGTGAGCAAAACTGATATCTGTTTAGCTATTACAGTGGTTGAGTGCATGAATGATGTCACCTAATTAGGATGATATGCAAATGATGAGTTACTAAGATAAAAAAAATCAAATGGGTTTTGAAAAAAATCCATTAGACAAATATTCTCTGCAATCTCTAAAAAAATGTCCTATAAACACAGAGTTAGTTCTAAGTTAGAAAATCTATGAAATCAAAGTTTTTTCTCCCCTTTCGATTGTTCTTTAGTGCAGAAAAGGAATCAAATATTGTTCAGCTCTAAATACTTCTGATTGGTTGGCCTATTTCTGCACCATAATTCATGTCACAGTAACTTTCAGGAGCACAGGCCCACCAGGATAACAGTAACATTTGCTGGTTGATACAACTTTTCTTTTTGCTTGAGATTGAGCCCCCTCCCGAACAATCTCCTGGGCATCTCATTACGACCCAATACACTCTGGTCATGAAGAATACACTGGTACACCATCTTCACACTGAGGATACCATCCAATGTATTGTGTGGCACTACCACCGTGCTAAATGGGATAGATTCAGAACAGATCTAGCAGCTCAAAACTGGGCATCCATGAGGCGCTATGGGCCATCAGCAGCAGAATTGTATTCCAGCACAATCTGTAACCTCATGGCCCGGCATATCCCTCACTCTACCATTACCAACAAGCCGGGGGACCAACCCTGGTTCAATGAGGAGTGTAGAAGAGCATGCCAGGAGCAGCACCAGGCGTACCTAAAAATGATTCTATTAAGATGGGTATAGAGGGATATGGGCCAAGTGCAGGCAATTGGGACTAGCTTAGTGGTATAAACTGGGCGACATGGACATGTTGGGCCGAAGGGCCTGTTTCCATGTTGTAAACTTCTATGATTCTAACCGAGCGAAGCTACAAGTCAGGACTACGTGCATGCTAAACAGCGGAAGCAGCATGCTATAGACAGAGCTGTGCTCTACGGGCTGTTCCCGGGGACACACACCGAGACAGACATCAATTGCTGCTGGAAGACCATTAACTCGGTGAAAGACGCCCATTGGTCTGCCTGAAACCTGCTGGTCTTCCAGTGCACGGAGCTGTCCTCGACCGAGTGTTGCAGACTGGCACATTCCAAGGTCCAGGACTACGTGCTCAGGGACGCACTGAAGCTAGGTGCGGCCGCCGCAAAGGCTCTGTGGGGAAAGGCAACCGTTTTGAGCCTTCCTGCCATTGTATACCGAGGGGCTGCAATCAGGGAAAACTCCTCCCCCCCCCGGGCAGAATGTAAAATTCAAATTGCTGTAATGTACCTGTAATGAATTTGTAATGTACCTGTAATGAATCTGTAATCAATAATCTGTATTGAGTATAATGCAATGAGACACCCCAGAGTGTCATGAACTGTAATTATGCACAGTGTTCATTGAACTGTACTTGATTTAACCTGCAAATTGTATAATCTGTATTGTGTACAATTGGAATGTGATATGACAACTGTATTGTATGTTTTTGCTACAAATTTTATGAATAAAGTATATTTTTTGAAAAAAAATAAGCGATTCCACAACCAACGGATCAGATCAAAGCTCTGCAGTCCTGCCACATCCAGTCGTGAATGGTGGTGGACAATTAAACAACTAACGGGAGGAGGAGGCTCTGCAAACATCCCCATCCTCAATGATGGCGAAGTCCAGCATGTGAGTGCAAAAGACAAGGCTGAAGCGTTTGCAACCATCTTCAGCCAGAAGTGTCGAGTGGATGATCTATCTCGGCCTCCTCCCGATATCCCCACCATCACAGAAGCCAGTCTTCAGCCAATTCGATTCACTCCACGTGATATCAAGAAACGGCTGAGTGCACTGGATGCAGCAAAGGCTATGGGCCCCGACAACATCCCGGCTTTTGAAGACTTGTGCTCCAGAACTAGCTGCGCCTCTAGCCAAGCTGTTCCAGTACAGCTACAACACTGGCATCTACCCGATAATGTGGTAAATTGCCTAGGTATGTCCTGTCCACAAAAAGCAGGACAAATCCAATCCGGCCAATTACCGCCCCATCAGTCTACTCTCGATCATCAGCAAAGTGATGGAAGGTGTCGTCGACAGTGCTATCAAGCAGCACTTACTCACCAATAACCTGCTCACTGATGCTCAGTTTGCGTTCCGCCAGGTCCACTCAGCTCCAGACCTCATTACAGCCTTACTCCAAACATGGACAAAAGAGCTGAATTCCAGGGGTGAGGTGAGAGTGACTGCCCTTGACATCAAGGCAGCATTTGACCGAGTGTGGCACCAAGGAGCCCCTGTAAAATTGAAGTCAATGAGAATCAGGGGGAAAACTCTCCAGTGGCTGGAGTCATACCTAGCACAAAGGAAGATGGTAGTGGTTGCTGGAAGCCAATCATCTCAGCCCCAGGACATTGCTGCAGGAGTTCCTCAGGGCAGTGTCCTAGGCCCAACCATCTTCAGCTGCTTCATAAATGATCTTTCCTCCATCATAAGGTCAGAAATGGGGATGTTCGCTGATGATTGCACAGTGTTCAGTCCCATTCACAACCCCTCAAATAATGAAGCAGCCCGAGCCCGCATGCAGCAAGACCTGGACAACATCCAGGCTTGGGATGATAAATGGCAACTAACATTCATGCCAGACAAGTGCCAGGCAATGACCATCTCCAACAAGAGAGAGTCTAACCACTTCCCCTTGACATTCAACGGCATTACCATCACCGAATCCCCCACCATCAACATCCTGGGGCTCACCATTGGACAGAAACCTTACTGGACCAGCCATATAAATACTGTGGCTACAAGAGTAGGTCAGAGGCTGGGTATTCTGTAGTCAGTAACTCACCTCCTGACTTCCCAAAGGCTTTCCACAAGGCACAAGTCACGAGTGTGATGGAATACTCGCCACTTGCCTGGATGAGTGCAGTTCCAACAACACTCAAGAAGCTCGACACCACCCAGGACAAAGCAGCCCGCTTGATTGGCACCGCATCCACCACCCTAAACATTCACTCCCTTCACCACTGGTGCACAGTGGCTGCAGTGTGTACCATCCTCAGGATGCACAGCAACAACTCGCCAAGGCTTCTTCGACAGTACCTCCCAAACCCCCGACCTCTACCACCTAGAAGGACAAGGGCAGCAGGCATATGGGAACAACACCACCTGCACGTTCCCCTCCAAGTCACACACCATCCCGACTTGGAAATATATCGCCGTTCCTTCATCGTCGCTGGGTCAAAATCCTGGAACTCCCTTCCTAACAGCACTGTGGGACAACCTTCACACAGACTGCAGCGGTTCAAGAAGGCGGCTCACCACCACCTTCTCAAGGACAATTAGGGATGGGCAATAAAAGCTTGCCTTTCCAGCGATGCCCACATCCCATGAACGAATAAAAAAAAAACGCACTGAGGGACAGAAATTCATTCCTCTGTGAGCTCTTTCCAAATGAATTAATTAATGGGTTCAATGCAGATGACACAACTTGGAAGTGTAGTAAACAGTGAGGAGGACAGTAATAGAGATACAGTCAGTAACACAGGGCGCTGGGGGAGAGGGGTTACTGAGTGACAGTGTGAGGGAGAGGGATTAACATCAGTAGAGATACAGTCAATAACACAGGGCGATGGGGGGGAGGGGTCACTGAGTGACAGTGTGAGGGAGAGGGATTAACATCAGTAGAGATACAGTCAGTAACACAGGGCGCTGGGGGAGAGGGGTCACTGAGTGACAGTGTGAGGGAGAGGGATTAACATCAGTAGAGATACAGTCAGTAACACAGGGCGATGGGGGGAGAGGGGTCACTGAGTGACAGTGTGAGGGAGAGGGATTAACATCAGTAGAGATACAGTCAGTAACACAGGGCGCTGGGGGAGAGAGGTTACTGAGTGACAGTGTGAGGGAGAGGGATTAACATCAGTAGAGATACAGTCAGGATGGTAGAATGGGCGGACACATGGCAGATGAAATTTAACGCAGAGAAGTTCGAAGTGATACATTTTTGGTAGGAAGAACGAGGAGAGGCAATATAAACTATTATAAGGTGGGTGCAGGAACAGAGAGACCTGGGGGTATATGCGCACAAATCATTGAAAGTGGCAGGGCAGGTTGAGGAAGCGGTAAAAAAAAGCATACAGGATCCTGGGCTTTATAATTAGAGGCACAGGATACAAAAGTAAGGAAGTTATGATGAACCTTTATAAAACATTAGTTCGGCCACAACTGGAGTATTGTCTCCAACTCTGGGATGAAGGAGTTCAGTTACGTGGATAGACTGGAGGAGCTGGGATTGTTCTCCTTCGAGCAGAGAAGGTTGAGAGGAGATTTGATAGAGGTGTTCAAAATCATGAGGGGTCTAGGCAGAGTAGAGAGAGAGAAACTGTTCCCATTGGCGGAAGGGTCAAGAACCAGAGGACATCGATTTAAGGTGATTTGACAAAAGAGCCAAAGGTGACATGAGGAAAAACTTTGTTACACAGCGAGTGGTTATGATCTGGAATGCACTGCCTGAGGGGGTGGAGGAGGCAGATTCAATCGTGGCTTTCAAAAGGGAATTGGATAATTACTTGAAGGGGAAAAATTTGCAGGGCTACAGGGAAATGGCGGGGGAGTGGGAGTAGCTGGATTGCTCTTGCAGAGAGCCGGCACGGGCTCGACTGGTCGAATGGCCTCCTTCTGTGCTGTGACCAATTATCCTAAGTGAAATTCCTCGCTATTTTAAAAAGGTTAAAAATCACACACAGTGGAATCTGTACCCATTCATAAATCTGCACAATCACCCTGTTCCCCACTTTCCCATCAATATAATGTAGCATAACCAATTGGAAACTAAGCTGTAAAAGTCAAAACAACTGCCACTGTTTAAAATATTATATGTGCCATTTATTAATTTTTGGTACATTTCAAAAGATTTACACAAGTGTTCACCAAAAGAACTGTTGAAGTATACATGAAACAATTACAGAAACAAATCCAAAATCATACAATTGACCCTACAGAAAATAGGTGCTTTACAAGGACCCTAAAGAGTCAGAAGGCCTTACTTTTTTGCCTAGATCCCAGTAATGTTGTAATATAATATTGCACTTCTTACCAAGTGAATTAAAATCTTTAAAAGATCACAGTGCATTTAAATCTACTGCATTGGATTTTACATCAATTGAAGTTTACAACTTACCACTTTAAACAACAACTTTGATTAGATTTTCTCCTGCTGCAATATGTGAAGTTCTTAAACAGTCATTGTCTACAGACCTACCCCAGATTTGTCATCTGCTGTTAAACATTATTTTACAATTCTGTGTATCAAAAACAAAAAGTATACTGACAAATGGATATGCTGAGCTTTAAACAAAAGAGAACTTTGCCACCCATAAGTGGTGTAACTATTCAGCGCAATTCAAATTGCATAATATATATATATATTTTGGAAAGGACTAGTTTAAATAGATTCTCTACGCTTTACATTATGTAGTCCATTCACCATCAAACCATAGAGTTTCACTTGTAGTTATTTTTATCATAGAACATAAACAATGCCTTGTAACAATCTTTCAGAAAGTCTGTACCATTGTAGCTGTCACTTTGACTCAAGAAAGCATTACAAACAAACACAGTTGATAATTCTGAGTTGGGGATTTTCCTTAAGCCTCATTTTTCTCAAACAGAATGGGGACTCAAAGACATGGAAACATGAGAATTGTGTTTTAATGTAAATGTGGATATCATAAAATTTACAATAGGGAACATTATTAAAAAGTGAGGAAATGTATTATTGATCGGCATTTTGGAAAAGGCGGCAACTACTTCTAAATATTTTGTTTGCTACAAGTTCAACTGAATTATGATACCAATATCAAGATTACCTAATTTCCTCCTAGGATTCTTAAATAATTATATAGTCACTACAGACTCGGTTAAATGTCACAATCCCACAATATTTGCACATTTCCTAAAACAGACACATAATCTAGGAGCTGAGCCACCATACTGCAAATGCCAAGAAATCCCAGAACGGAATCTTCATTCAGAATTGCAGGATCATTTCCAAGAAACTTTACGCCCAAATCTGCAAAACAGAATAATAAATACAAATTCAGTTTTATTGGTTTGTGCTGCCAACAATTTCAGAGCGCTAAGAGAAGTCATTTTGGATCATTCATGCATTTTAAAATATTTGGAATTCATGGGGGAGATTTCCTCAGTGTGCTTACTCCAGCAAAATCATAAAGCTGATTACAAAGAAGAGGCTTATAAGTTCAATAGTCTAGCACACAGGATATCTTCCTCCATTGGGTGTACAGTGACTCTATATTACAACTATAGCAGTCAAGATAGATGCTCTATTCTGTATAAAGTAATGGATACCTGGAAGTGATTACAAGGCAGTAATCTAATAGAAGTGCTCAGGTGACTTCACAAACTACATGAGAAAAGCTTGAGCATTTACTGGCAGTCAACTGAAATGTGATTACTGCCTTCTCCAGAGTATTGAAAAGATATATATTAACAGCTGGGTTTATTCAAATTTTCATGCCAAAAAAGGACAACTGCCAGTCTGTTCTATGCCATCAAAGTGTGATGACATTCACACTGTACCTTCATGACTGTAGGCTAATTGAGAGATAACTTGCAGCACATTTCAGCAACATTTTATTAGCAGTAGCATACAAAAGGCAAAACTACAATTAAGCTTTGTGCCTGTAATATTGAAAAAGCATAATATTGTGGTGAGCCTTTGCTGTTACTAATTGGTTCATGCTAATCATATTGCACTACAGACCAATCAGATAGCAACATTGGTCCATGCTAACCAGGTGTCACCACAAACCAATCATATTGTTAGAAACACAGAATCCAAATTATTTTTGGTGCCACGATAGTTTTCTTATCATTGCCCCCACATTAATACTCCACCTCTGTCTTTTTACCCACTCTGCCAGTCGCTGCTCCCATTCAGACCCCCCCACGCCCCCTCGTGAGTCCCTGTCCTACTTCTGGCTGTGGCCCGTACTCCACATTCTCCCCGGCCGATCACGTGTGCTCCAGCATGTCTCCATTCCCTCCTTTCTTCCTTCCTTCCTTCCCAGGCCTGCCCTACGTACTTCAATGCTGCCTTTTGCCTTTCGGTTGGCTTTGGTCGGTATATAATAAAGTAAAATGCAACTTACGTGGGGGAGCATCCACTCAGGCAAATTCACCAATGTAAACATGCACTTATCCTTCTGATGTATGGAATGGAATGGTTAATATTCTGGCAATAAACTCATTCCTGACAGTTCAGTGCCTTTATTATTGTAATATTAGTGTTCATTTCAGCATCACAGTGTGCAAATCAAAAAAACCTTTCTTTAAATAAAAAGGCCAGGCCAGGGAGCCTGGAATTATTCTGGACTTACTCAGCAGTTTAAGGATTAAATTTTTAGAAGATACAAACCAACAAAACTGCCCTCCTCAATCGATAAGAACGGCCATCAACATATATTTTCAACTCAGTGATACAAGGATGGGAACGTTGGTAGAGAAAGGGAGCAGGTTATGATTAAAGTATATGGTCAGTTTTACCCCATTTATATAACAAACTCTCCCAAAAGGCAGTTCACTATCCAGTTCCCATTAGGCATAATCTGCCCTGTTGATACTGTGGCGGAGATTTGGTAACATGGGAATAACTGTGCACGCAAAGATCACAGTTGTTCAAAAGTCGAGAACACAACCTTGAAGCAATTGTGCACACAGAGTCTGTGCAGCAAACTACCGAGTTTATCTGGAATTGTATCCGTCTGATCACAGACCTTTTATCAGTGTTGTGCAAAGATCTGTACAAGCCAACAATGTGAAAATTGCATCTACAGCCTGTATGGGTGGGTTGAGAGCTCAGCCAAAGCAGAGCCAGAATAAAATGGCTGACTCGATGGCAAGTAGTGACATTAGCAACCACTTCTATCCGCTGCTGGGAATAAGTTGACTTGGTAGCAAATAGAGAAACTATCTCCCAACTATCTCTCAGTGCCTTGGGAGGCACACACAGTTCCTCATTTTATAGTGTGGGCTGTCTCTGGAGGCTGTGTTTTGATATAAATGGAGTATTTGAGGAAGGGGAAGGAGACGGAAACTTTAAGTGAAAAGTAGAAAAATGCTCCCATTCAGTACCATCAGTGCTGAAGTTAAGTAACTGCGAGCACAAATGATTAAATACAGGTGTAGGCCATTCAGCGCCCGAGCCTGTTCCTCCAATAAAAAATAATTCATTTAAAATAATAAAAGACATTATACAATAAAATAATTTTAAAAAAACACTAACCCTCAGGGTATGATCCCATGATCCTGAGGAGAAAGCAGTGCCATCAGGGGAAACTCGCAAAGTGCTGACTCGGTTCTCATGTCCAAACAGGATTGACACTCGCGTTCCCTTCAATACATCCCACACATTGATGGTGTAATCGTTGTAACCAGCGAACAAGAGGCGACCTGCAGAATAGTTCAAGTGTATTGTTTTATTGTTCGATTTTACCCTTATAGCAGTTTCTGTTGCCTTCGTTCCTCAGTGGGCGGGGGATGGAGGAGGGAGGGGTGGAGGGGGGGAAACAAGATTCTGAGCTGTGGATCTCATAGCTGCAACTCCATACCAGCAGAAAGGAGGCAGAATGGCCATAAGTGTCTTCCCAAAGATGGGGCATTCTGTCATGAAACACTCTATCCTACTGAAGAGCTGGTGAAACAAACTCACCGGGAATAGCTTAAAAGATAGATTTTCCTTAGTGTTCTTTTGAATGTTGAAGGCCCCCCTCCCCAGCGACGATCTAAAGGCTTTTTCACTACTACAAGGCCCAGCCAGGGGGTTACATCAGGAGGGCACCCAGGCAAATGGCTTGGGGCAGGAATATTGCATGCTCCCATCCCCGGACAGGAACAGTGCACCTCGGGGGGGCTGCACCGAATGGGTGCTCAGCAGTCACCCATAGAAAAAAATAGGGCATTATATGTCATTCAAGGCTGCCACTCAAACTCAGGCTCCCCTAAATCAACACAGCAGTCCTGCTCTGAGCTGGCCACTTGCAGTTTCTTTTTGGGATCATAAGCCAAGTGTATAATTATCAATAGCTTTTCATTCAATTATTCAACTCTATTTAATACAGGAAAGATGGGATTGAACACACCTTCTGCACTTCATCGCAGATTTTGTTGAACCGAGCACCACAATGAACTGTTTAGCTGGAGTTACATCTTTTGTCGAATAAGTGACATTTCCTTTTCACCAATGTCATCAACATGTTTTTGTTCTGAGCCACAGTTATACTGAACAAAAATATTTTGCTTGGAAACTCCCCATACCTTTGCAATTCCTGAGAACTTCCAACAATATTTTTAGTTGGATTGGTCAGCAGATATATTTTATGATGTCTTTTGACAGTAAGTTATTTTTCATAATAGTACCGGGGGCTGTGCCCAACACATTTGTTTTATAGTATCAAAGCACTTCCACATAGCTAGAATCCTGCACAACACGACAGTCGAACGTAAGGGATCGTCTTACATTATAAATTACAATCACTAACGTTTTGCTGGTACTTTTCTGTGGACAGTTTGATCTATAATTTCCTCAAAGTGAGTTATGCTGCTATTGCACCTTTAAAAAAATTTGTGCTTGCAGAGGGAGTTACACATGAGTTTCCTGGGTCAGTTCATTTGCATTCTCGTTAGTGCAGTCACTGGCGTAAAACCCGGGCATTTAAGATGATTAAAGGAGTTGATAGGGTAGATAGAGAGAAACTCTTTCCTTTGGTGGGGGATTCCAGAACAAGGGGGAATAATCTTAAAATTAAAGTTAGGCAGTTCAGGGGTGATGTCAGGAAGCGCTTCTTCACACAAAGGATAGTGGAAAATTGGAACCTTCTCCTTTAAAAAGCTGTTGAGGCTGGGGGTCAATTGAAATTTCAAAACTGCGATTGATGGATTTTTGTTAGGCAAGGATATTATGAGTTATGGAACCAAGGCAGGTAGATGGATTTAAGATACAGATCAGCCATGATCTAATTGAATGGCGGAACAGGCTCAAGGGGCTGAATGGTCTACTCCTGTTCCTGTAATGGGTGTAAGCAGCTGAACTACATGGAAGTTCCTGTGTAGCCTTGAAAAAGACAGTTCAGCCTGTACTTTTCAGCAGCAGACTGGGGGACAAACAGTTAAGAGAGGAACAGTGCTTGGCTCTTTCGTTTCACTCTCAAATAACTTCACTGCATGTCACAGCAATATTATTATACTTGTACAGAATAATGAGCACCATCTGTGCCCAGATGGCAGCAGGGCAGGGCCTCATCCAGGAGAAGAACACAAAACTTTACTGATACCGACCTCCTGGAAGAGACTGAAGGCAAGAGGCACAGACTCTTAGGCGTGCGTGCCATCAAGCTTGACAGGAATGTATCTTGTGCTATCTGGAGGGAGGTGGCACTGGCACCGAGTGCCAACTCCCGCAGCCCCAGGACTGCAAACTAGTGCCAGAAAAAGCTCAACAACCTCGACAGGGCTGGCAAGGTAACAAGGTGGGTACTTTCTCCTTTTCTTCCTTGCCCACTCTGGGCACCAGCACACTTTTCACCCTCTTAAAGCAACACTTGCACAACTAATCCTTCACGGTGCACTCTGGTTAGGGGCAGCTCAAACTCAGTATCGTGCCTAACACCAATAACTGGCATTCACAACCAGAAACCTGCTTCCTCCACTTTATGAGTCTCATACCTCCACATCTCTTACTTCACCTCTTCCATGCCACTTGGCGCACATTCTTCAACTGGTAACCTTACCCTCATTTACTCTATCTTCTTGCCGGACAAATTAGCACACAAGGGGAATCCCCACCTTTAAACCCCTCGCCCCCTTCGAGGAGAAGGCCATGGAGCTAGTGGTTACTTGTTCAGCTCTTGTCATTGGAGATGGCATTTTGCTTCTGCCAGGTTAGTGACTGAGAACCCACACTGTCACCCTAGCATTGCTATGAAGCACCAAGCAGACAGAACCTTTCAGTCCTTTTCTCTGTCTCCTAAATGCAAAGGGGATAATGCTGACCCATTCTTAATTTCTACCCTCCTTTCCTGCAGATCCACCACAGCAAGGTGGGGGGGGGGGCGGTGGGGGGAGGTGGAAGAGGGAGGAAATTGATGATGATGAGGAAGAGGAGAAGGAGCAGATGGGGAAAATATTTCTCCCTCGTGCTGCTGCTACACCCGACCCCATCCTCCTCTGTCCCTTTCCCTGCCAACTCCTCACCTGCAGCACTTGCTTCCTCATCCCCAGGCACCAGCTTAGGTTCTTTCACCCAGGAGAATGAGATAGTTGTAGTGAGGGTGTGGCACTGAGTGATTCATTGAGCATGAGGAAACCAGTGGAGTGGAGAGTTGGATAAGGATGTGCCACTTTCCCAGCGGAGCGTGCAAAAACTGCCAATGGCTTTGGAGTCATGGGACCCAGAACCCATGGGTGCTCGCCTGAAAAGAAGGCAATTCGAGGAACACTGCACCTACGTGCAGGCTCTGATGTCAGTCTCCGAGGATGTGTGGCAACTGACAGTCTACAGCTGTCCTTTGTGACAACATCACAGAAACTTTCTCTCCCTTGGAGCCAGTGGCAGCTTCATGGAAGTCTGCAGTAGATCCCCATTTAAGCAGCAGCCAGGGGCCTTGGTACCTCCACCTCCATGGAAATACAGACTGCAGCTCTGGAGGCAATAAGGGACAGAATGGAGCGCAGCATGAATCACGGCTTCCGGAGTGTGGCGGCCGCTGTGTCTCAGGGCTTTCAGGATCTTCTAGCTGCCATTAGACCAGTCAGCCACTGATCATTGGGGCCACAGATCTTAGGGCCAGTAGAATGGAAACAGCTGGAGTCCACCTACCTGACACTGACTTCTCTCAGGACAGCAGCACACACCAAGCCTCCAGCTTTCCCTCTCAGGGCACCACACCAATGGAACGTGGGAGGTGAGACCAAGCTACCCAGAAGCACTCTCCAGCAGCAGCTTCATGGTAAGTGCCAGCTGCCAAGAGACAAGGGCCGCCTTAGTCCCATGACCCTCTGTACAGCACGAGGAGACAATCACCTCCTGCGATCCAGGCAGCACTCAGAAGTGATAGAAAGGCACAAGTAGGCACTCAGAGGAAACAGGGTGTTGGGAAAGAGTAGGGTGATAGTTTGCACTTTGCAACTATTGTGTTAAAAGAGACTGTGCGCTGACATGTCACTTTGTTATTCATGGAGGTTACAGGCAACCAGGTAAGGGTGCATTCATTGCAAGTGGTGTCAAAGGTAGGCCGGGTTGGAGAGAGGAAAGACTTTCGAGGTGATCTGTCCTCTGAGTTCATGTCATCCAGATGTAGCTCTGGATCCACTGGAGCCAGTGCCTTCTCCTCAGCCATCTAAAAGACCAGTCCTTTCTGAAAGTCCTATTTTTTCCCATGCGCTCCACTCACACGGTGCTTTACGCCCAAGCACTAAAGAGGTACATTTGCCCCCTAATCTTTGCCAATTTGGTCTTAATATACTGGTTATTCAACAATCACCTTAGATAGCGAACAATTATAAACATACTGTTAACTTTAAAAGGCTACCCTGCCAAATTACCTCAGGATGCATGAACTCAATCTTCAAAAACCTTGGAAACTACAGACTATATGGCATCAATAGCTTGGAATTTTATTTACATGATTTTCTTTCTCCATATGCCTGCCAATCACCCATTATGTATTTTATTCTTGTGTCTCAAAACTGAAAGTACTGTACAGGTATTAGACTCACGAGTCAGGTATGCAAGAGCAACTACAGACCATCTGATGACTAGTTGCTACTGCGAAATGGCCATAAATCACAAACCTTTCCTGGTATTCAACTGGATAAGAAGTGAATGTACAGTGCAAAGGATTGGAATACGAGAAGAAGTTTAGATTGATGTCATTTTTTTTCAGTATATGGAATGCAAATCTGATTCCCTAGAATCGGCAGGTTAAGCAGTTGTACTGACAGACTCACCACTGAGGGAGAAGTCCACACTGGAAGCTCCAAAGATGATACTGTCCTTCGAATAAATAGCTACTTCTCTGTCTGCACGGAGATCATACAGACGACACTGAAAAAAAAACAACAGTCTTATTTAACCCTCTAATTATTAGAGTTTCAGGTATACTTTTGGGTACTATTGGAATCCTGACACAATGTCAAATTGGTCAAGGCTGAAAGGGTACCTTAAAAGGGTTTCCCATTTTCAGTTCAAAACAGTCCCCTCTCAACAGACAGATCATTTTGGTTCACCGAAGATTTTATCACTCTCTCTTTCCCCCACCCCGAACAGGTCTCAATACCATCTAGCTTTTCTGCTGCTAGTAAGCATCGCCCCCATCCTCGTAGCTCTGCACTGCATCCCTGTCCCTCCCTAAATGCACTGAATTTAAAAATCTCATCCTCACCTTCAAGTCCCTACGCGGCCTCACCCCATCCTAACTCTACATCCACCTTCAGCCTTATATTACCTCCTGTGACCTCCGATCCTCTGACTCTGGCCTTCTGTGGATTCCCCAGTCCCACTATTGGCAGCAAAAACTTCAGCTGCCGCTGCCTCACTCTCTGCCACTTCCTCCTCCTCTCCATTCTTTTCTTCTTTAAAAACTCTCAAAAACCCCATCTTTCTGACTGAGCTTTCAGTCACCACTCATAACCCTCCCACCTTGGCTCAGCACCTGTTCCTTATTACTCTCATCATTGTTTTCTCCCCCCCTCCCCATATAAAATGCCTTGGAACATTATGCCAAAAGGCACTATATAAATGCAAGCTGTTGTTGTTGGCAATGTTTCACAGACACTGAGTGACTGCCAGCCCACCCACCCAGTGGATATATCAATCATTGATGGAACAAATGATCCTCAGAGCTAATGAGTGCTTGGTTAGGTCTGGAAAAAAACATTGGCTAGCTTTCCCCAAATATTTTCAAGACCAAGAGCTGATGGATTCCAGCCCTGGCAAGGAAGGCTCTTGTTGGTTAAAGAGATCTAAAGGTTTGGATTATAGAATAATTGCAGTTCATAGGTAGTGTCCTGTATGCACGAACGTCAGGATATGAGATTGGAGAGTACAGATTATTCTTTTCTAATTTATTTTTATTCTTTCACTACTCTGTTTTCCATGTTTGTACGTCACTTATTACCATCCTGGATGGATTCAATCAGAACCATCAAAATGACAAGGAAACATATAAAAAGATTATGTACATTTTAATGTTTTTCTCAACAAAATTAAAGGCTTATAGCAATGAATTCTGTGGTTTTTGTTTTCATGTTGGGGATTAACCCATGGAATAATAGGGAACTTTTGAAACTATGTGTAATGTTAAAATAAACCCACACAGATCTGTAAAATTCCAACTAAAGAATTAAAAGCACAGCATAATTATTCAACTTTGATGACTCAGTCATTGGTAATGTCTATTTCTGCAGCACCTCTGACCTTCACCCAATGAAGCCATCCAGATCCCTGGAGACTGAACTCCTGGAAAGGTATGAGAGAAATGTTCCCATCTCTACACCTTTCAGAACATGGTGGGTCTTTGCCAGTGAGTTGTTAGGTTAAATAATACAACATGTTGGTCAAACTCGGTCAGGAATGGAGGGTGAGAGAGATTACTCACTGAGGCAGGTCTCCGTTAGGAGTGATATGCCTATTGAGGGCACTGCTAATCTCCAATCCCATTGTTGAACAGATACCACAACAACATGGCAAGCAGCATTTCCTATCTTAGAAACATAGAAAACATGAGCAAGAGTAGGCCATTCAGCCCTTTGGGCCTGCTCCGCCATTCAAAATGATCTTAGCTGATCGTCTAACTCAGTACCCTGTTCCTGCTTTTTCCCCATATCCCTTTAGCATTAAGAAATATATCTATCTCCTTCTTGAGTACATCTAATGACTTGGCCTCCAATGCCTTCTGTGGTAGAGAATTCCACAGGTTCACCACCCTCTGAGTGAAGAAATTTCCCCTCACCTCGGTTCTAAATGGCATACCCCGTATCTTAGCACATTTTCTACCTCAAAAAGATGAAAGGCTAAGCAAACACTGCCTTGATTCAAACCCAAAAGCTCAAGCCTGCTATGCAACCAAGTGAGCTATCCCATCTCAACATAAGATGTGTAGCTTTCAGAATGGAAGCTTTCAAGGCAACTCTTTAGGTGTGGGAATAACAGTTTTTCCCAGGGAACCACAAAGCTCCTCCTGATTATTATTTTAAAACAGCTGCCTCAAAAAGATTTATTTAAATTCACTGAAATGGAAGACTGCCCAAGAACAGAAGGTAACTTCAATATCAAGTTAGAACTACCCACTTGTTATCATTTGTGTTCGATAGAGGAAAAATAACACAAAACATAAGCGTTATACGGTATCTAAAAGTTATTGAAGTTTATCTGAAGGAATCACAGAAAATGACAACACGGTCAGCTTATTGATCATATCTTCAACCGTCATGTCTGTCAAGACCTTTTCTCAAAAAAAAACACCCCTTCTGTATAATACACAAAGGAAACAATGTACAACCTGTGATTAAATTCGACTTACTGTGGCATCATCTGAACCAGAGGCAAAAGCATCACCACTGGGGAAATACCTGTTGTGAGAGAGTGTACTTCAGTATCATGTTTGTGACAGACCAGCATAATAATGTAACTCAAATTTTTCTATATTATATCTATGCAACTATACAAACATATGAATAATAACAGACAGGAAAGGGCCCTCTGGTCCATCCAGCCTGTCCCACACAATTGAGGTACCTTGTGGAGCATAATATATACACTCCCAACCCCACCCAAAACTATTGCTTCAATTTTAAAGGTATAATTATAAGCAGTGCACAATAATTATTTTACATGATACACACTGAGGTTTCCTCAGGCCTGAAATGATATAGTTTGTTAAACATTTGTGAAAGTTTGTTCAAAAACAGCTGATGCAGGCCTGAAAGAAGACTTTTACAGAATAAATCATTAAACCTACTAACCTAACACTATTTATATCCGACTCATGAGTCTCAAAGGACTGGATACACTGACCAGATCGCATATCCCAAACCATTGCTTTCTTATCACAGCCCTGAAAATAAATAGGAACACGAATAAATAAGACAAGAAATTGAAATGAACTGAACTGAACTGAATTGACTTAATGACTATTAACCAAGTCCAATACATGCATAAATTAAAGGAGGCAAACAATAATCTGAATGGCCACATACAGTCCACTCCTGCTAACTCAATGTCACTTAATTGGAATTATCCATAATTTCAACTTTTCTGGAAAAAAGGGTAAGTGCAATTATAATTAAGTTGCTTAGTTCAAATTATTGAATCATTTGATTTCTTTATGCAAAAACAACTGAATTAATAGGAATAGACTGTAATGTGAAACGTTATAAAGGGAAAGATCTGTACAAACAATAGTAACTCCCGTGCATCCCTCATTTTACGCTATATTGGATCATATTCTTGCTGACTCGTGAAATCATCAGTTTATGGCAGGGAGCTTTACCTGGTTGGTAAAAATCCTCATGACTAACCCAACCATCCCCATTTCTGTGAAGCCACCTCTCTCTCAGCTGGTTTCCACCTGACTAACTTGGCCACTGGGCCGAGAAAAGGAGAAGAAACCATAACTGAAAGTGGGAGGCAGTAGAGTTAGAAAATGGCTGGTGGAAGAAGCGAACTTGAGAGCTTTTTATCTCCTTCCATGTTTTGTTATGGTTTTAAAATATAGTGCCCAATATACATATGTATCACGATTGAGCAATATATATTTTTTCCTGGTGTTTTAAAAAAATCTTTAGCTTTTAATTGTAATCCTTCCTGGCAACAGCCAAAGTAACTCGAGGGAAATTCTGCATGTGATGGTGAGCTGGCTCTGGAAGGGTAGGTGCGCTGTCTGACTTGCTTTTTATTTTCCAAAAGAAATCGGAGTGCAATATTTGAGCGTCAGAACATCTTTTATTTTCCGTCAGGACTCCAGGTTGTTTTGAGCACTCATGAGCGTTCATCCTTTCCGTAAACTAAACAAGTACTAGATTTGACGCATCAATCCAGCTGATTCAAGGCCTGCTGCTGTGTTAGATTTCCACCCTATTGACGTTATGAAGGTAAGCTCCAACTTCAACATGAATGAGAAGGGATTCCCAGACTCACAATGTAGCTACAGAGAATTGTTCTTCTTCAGTATGCGTTCTCCACACACTGTTGGAGTGGCCAAAACTAGGGCACGTTCCTAGAAAAAAGATCACTTGGGGGAAGTAACCTCCTCCTTACGATGTCATGGGACTGTGTCTTCAAGGGTGTCCCCCATCTTAGAATCATAACATTTACAGCACAGGAGAACACAATTGGGCCCTTCCAGCCTATGCTAATGCTAGGTCTACACTGCAGCTATCTCCTCGATTCCTATTTTCCTGTGCCCTTCAATATTTTTCTTCCTTCAAGTGTTTATCTCAATCCCTCTTAAATGCCCTGATTGAATTGGCTTCAATAGCCACTTACGAACTTACGAATTAAGAGCAGGAGTAGGCCATTCGGCCCCTCGAGCCTGCTCTGCCATTTGATAAGATCATGGCTGATCTGATTGTGACCTCAACCCTACTTTCCCGTCTACCTACTATAACCTTTGACTCCTTTGTTAATCAGGAATCTATCTAACTCAGCCTTAAAAATATTCAATGATCCTGCCGCCACCGCTCTCTGGGGAATGGAGTTCCACAGACTCATGAAACTCAGAAAAAAAATTCTCCTCATCTCCATCTTAAATGGGAGACCCCTTATTTTTAAATTGTGGGCCCTAGTTCCAGTCTTTCCCACAAGGGGAAACATCCTCTCAGCATCTACCCCTTCTGGTCCCCTCAGGATCTTATATGTTTCAATAAGATCACCTCTCATTCTTCTAAAATCCAGTGTATACAGGCCCAACTTGTCCAACCTTTCCTCATAAGATAACCCCCTCATCCCAGGAATCAGTCGAGTGAACCTTCTCTGAACCGCCTCCAAAGCAATTAGGTCCTTTCTTAAATAAGGAGACCAAAACTGCACACAGTATTCTAGATGTGGTCTCACCAATACCCTGTACAACCATAGCAAAACATCTCTACTTTTATATTCCATTCCCCTTGCAATAAATGACAACATTCCATTTGCCTTCCTAATCACTTGCTGTACCTCCATACTATCTTTTTGTGATTCATGTACGAGGACACCCAGATCCCTCTGTACCTCAGAGTTCTGCAATCTCTCTCCATTTAAATAATATACTGCTTTTCCATTCCTCCTGCCAAAGTGGACAAGTTCACATATTCCCACATTATACACCATCTGCCAAATTTTTGCCCACTCATTTAACCTATCTATATCCCTTTGCAGACTTCTTATGTCCTCTTCACAACTTACTTTCCTACCTACCTTTGTGTCATCAGCAAATTTAGCAACCATAGATTCGGTCCCTTCATCCAAGTCATTGATATAGATTGTAAATAGTTGAGGCCCAAGCACTGATCCCTGTGGCACTCCACTCGTTAAATCTTGCCAACCTGAAAATGACCCATTTATGTCCACTCTCTGTTTCCTGTTAGCTAACCAATCCTTTATCCATGCTAATATGTTATCCCCTACACCATGAGCTCTTATTTTGTGTAGTAGCCTTTCTTTTTTATTCGTTCATGGGATGTGGGCATCGCTGGCGAGGCCGGCATTTATTGCCCATCCCTAATTGCCCTTGAGAAGGTGGTGGTGAGCCGCCTTCTTAAACCGCTGCAGTCCGTGTGGCGACGGTTCTCCCAGCGACGATGAAGGAATGGCAACATATTTCCAAGTCGGGATGGTGTGTGACTTGGAGGGGAACGTGCAGGTGGTGTTGTTCCCATGTGCCTGCTGCTCTTGTCCTTCTAGGTGGTAGAGGTCACGGGTTTGGGAGGTGCTGTCGAAGAAGCCTTGGCGAGTTGCTGCAGTGCATCCTGTGGATGGTACACACGGCAGTCACTGTGCGCCGGTGGTGAAGGGAGTGAATGTTTAGGGTGGTGGATGGGGTGCCAATCAAGCGGGCTGCTTTATCTTAGATGGTGTTGAGCTTCTTGAGTGTTGTTGGAGCTGCACTCATCCAAGCAAGTGGACAGTATTCCATTACACTCCTGACTTGTGCCTTGTAGATGGTGGAAAGGCTTTGGGGAGTCAGGAGGTGAGTCACACGCCGCAGAATTCCCAGCCTCTGACCTGCTATCGTAGCCACAGTATTTATATGGCTGGTCCAGTTAAGTTTCTGGTCAATGGTGACCCCCAGGATGTTGATGGTGGGGGATTCGGCGATGGTAATGCCGTTGAATGTCAAGGGGAGGTGGTTAGACCCTCCCTTATTGGAGATGGTCATTGCCTGGCACTTATCTGGCCCGAATGTTACTTGCCACTTATGAGCCCAAGCCTGGATGTTGTCCAGGTTTTGCTGCATGCGGGCTCGGACTGCTTCATTATTTGAGGGGTTGTGAATGGAACTGAACACTGTGCAATCATCAGCGAACATCCCCTTTTCTGACCTTATGATGGAGGGAGGGTCATTGATGAAGCAGCTGAAGATGGTTGGGCCTAGGACACTGCCCTGAGGAACTCCTGCAGCAATGTCCTGGGGCTGAGATGATTGGCCTCCAACAACCACTACCATCTTCCTTTGTGCTAGGTATGACTCCAGCCACTGGAGAGTTTTCCCCCTGATTCCCATTGACTTCAATTTTACTCGGGCTCCTTGGTGCCACACTTGGTCAAATGCTGCCTTGATGTCAAGGGCAGTCACTCTCACCTCACCTCTGGAATTCAGCTTTTTTGTCCATGTTTGGACCAGGGCTGTAATGAGGTCTGATGTGGCACCTTGTCAAAAGCTTCTGGAAATCCAAGTACACCACATCCATAGGATTCCCTTATCCACGTTGCTTGTTATTTCCTCAAAGAACTCGAATAAATTAGTCAAACATGATTTCCCTTTCACAAAGCCGTGTTGACTCTGCTTGATTGCATTGAGATTTTCTAAGTGCCGTGCTATAAACTCCTTCATAATAGATTCTAGCATTTTCCCTATGACAGATGTTAAGCTAACTGGCCTGTAGTTTCCTGATTTCTATCTTCCTCCTTTCTTGAACAGAAGAGTTACATTTGCTATTTTCCAATCTGATGAAACCCTTCCAGAATCTAGGGAATTTTGGAAAATTAATACCAATGCCTCTACTATCTCTGCAGCCACTTCTTTTAAGACCCTAGGATGAAGTCAGTCAGGACCTGTGGACTTGTCAGCTTTTAGTTCTAATATTTTTTTCAGAACCCTTTCCCTGGTGATTGTAAATGTTATAAGTTCCTCCCTCCCTTTCCCCTCTTGATTCACAATTATTTCTGGCATGTTATTTGTATCCTCTACAGTGAAGACGGACGCAAAATATCTGTTCAATTCATCTGCCATTTCCTTATTCTCCATTATTAATTCCTCAGACTCACTCTCTAGAGGACCAACACTCACTTTACTTACTCTTTTCCTTTTTAAATACCTGCAGAAACTCTGATTATCTTTTTTTTTTATTTCTAGCTAGCTTTCTCTCGTACTCTGATTTCTCCCTCCTTATTATTCTTTCAGTCATTCTTTGCTATTTTTCATATTCTGTCCAATCTTCCGACCTGCCACGAATCTTCGCAGAATTGTCTGCTTTTTCTTTCAATTTGATACTATCTTTAACTTCCTTAGTTAACCACGGATGGTACATCCTTCCCCAAGAGTCTGTCTTTCTCACTGTGGTAATGCAACCCACATTCTAATAATGCTTGGCATAAAATAAATCCTTCTAACCCTCGCATTACACTTCTGGCACTAATCTTAAATCTAGGCCCCTTTTTTTGCCATTTGAATAAACAATGTTCCTCTGTTTCAAAACAGAATTGGAACTGAAGGAAATTTCCTATTTTTTATTTCAATGCATCTAATTCTCTTCCTGCAGCGATTCTCATTAAAAGATAAAGTCCTTCCAAAAGTTAAAACCGTCAAAATTGCTCCTCAGTGTTGCATTTCAGCTAGTATCACATGATGTCGACCAGTAATTTCCCAGACACATGAAGAAATGGAAAGTACCTGCATTAACCGATTTGAGGCGGAGTAGAGTTGGAGGAAGTCTGATTGCTTTTAAACCTATCTGACCCAACAAAAAAATAAATTCTTGACTGGAATTTTAAATATTGAAAATCTTGTTGAAACAAGGAAAAATTCCCTTAGAATTCTTTAGGACTTTCTGATAATATATCCCTCGTAAAATATCTGGTGAGTGCAGCTGTCAGTGAGATCATAGTTGAATGGTGCTGTATGCTAAAGAGTGTTGTAGGCAAGGCTGGACCGGTCAAATGGGAAATCAGGAGATTTCCCCTCCTGAATTGGTCCATGGGGCTGCATTATCCCACAAGGATCCCAAAGAATCCTGAACCCTTTCGGGGAAGCCAGTCCGCCCCTGGTCGTAAGACAACTTTTGATGCCAACATATAAAGAACGGGACTCAACGACAAGGTTTGTCAAACCCATCCAATTATTTCTTTTTTGTGCAAATTCTTAGTGAGAACAAAGACAACAATGACCAAAGCTTTTCAAAAGAGTTCACATTCCAGCAACAGCAAATCACATTGGCCACCCTATGTTGCACCAGACATGCTCAGTATAGCAGATGTATGTCTATGAATGGAATCAATTGTCTCCCTAAAATATAATTTAAAGCCAGTTGCAGATTGAATTCACGCCAGAAGATTTCTCATTTTTTTTTGCTGCTGTTTCCACTAGAGCAAATTAAACTGATGAAATAAGCGGAAACAAATAAAGAACAAATCAATTTTAAATATCAATGTTACTTATGCCTTCAGCTCATGTAATGATGGAATCTATCCAGTAGTCTAACTGTAACCATTTGAATGGTTAAGCTTGAAGCCAACTCATTAAAGAAGGACATTTAGAATCATAGAATCTTACAGCACAGGAGGCCATTCGGCCCATCGGGCCTGGGCCGGCTCTTTGAAAGACTAAGCAATTAGTCCCACTCCCCCGCTCTTTTCCCATAGCCCTACAATGTTACCTTTTCAGGTATATATCCAATTCGCTTTTGTTCAGTAAGTTTTAATAGTTAAAGGGAAGGTGTCACAGTCACTATTTTGTTGCCCTCCTACCTCAGTCGCACAGCCTGCGATTTTCCACACAATGAAATGAGAGGTTGGAAAATCACAGATTTTGAGCCTGCCATTCCCTGCGTTGTGCTTCCTGCAAATGCCACCTCCTGCTGGATGGGCAGAACCGACCTTTATATTTATACGCAGGAGGATGCAGTGAAGCTGACGACCGCACAGTGCAAATAGCATTTAACTTCAAACCTAGATGGAATCTGAAAGCTGCATTACACGGAATGTCTGGTGCAACATTTGCTAAGATGGTGCTGAACATATGATTTCGTTTAGTCCAAAATTGGGTGAGTAAAGTTTAGTTATTAAAGTAAAACTACTGCCTCAGTAGGGAAGAATTGCTTTGGTTGCTTTGTGTGAGGTACTCGTAAGTACACTCTGGTTGGTATTTCTCACAAAATTGTGAAGATGCTCATGATTTCTCAAGAAACACCAAGCAAATAAAAACCGCGTGGAATAATTTATAATTACACTACACATAGTAACCAGAGAAACTCCTCTCCCGTTTGAGGCCTGGAATTTCCTGTGTATTTGCGCCCAGATACACGAGATGCAATCAAATACGCGGTCTAAAGGATTGCAGAATGTTGGGTGTAATTGATCATTTAACAATCGTCCATCGATCCCTCGGTCTGAACACACCTCCGCCCATAATAATGGCCCTGCTCCCAAGTTAATACTGAAGTTTCCTGCAATTCAGAGGCTCTCTTCAAATTATGACCAGATTTTCAGGTGCAGCAGGAAACAAAGTCATTTTTCAGATGTTTCATTACAATTTTTGGAGCATTTAAAAAAATTAACCTCCGAGACCTGTATTTTTTGTTTCATTATGTGCATTTTTATGGCATAATTCATGTTAAAAATTGAAAAGCTTCCCTGATTGCAGGTTCTTAAACATGAGTGTCTGATGTGCATGAATGATGGTTAAATGAGTTGAAACTTTAATTTTCATGGTTAAAGAAGAAACATGTGGGGGCTAGTTTTAACTCGGAGCCGGGAAGGGGATGGAGGGGTGGGGGTTGATTCGCAGACGGGAAACCCAGAAGTACGAAATTCCCGGATGTCCTTACAATTTTGATGTAAGGACATCTTTTTTTTTTGTGTGGATTTGCCGTCTGATTGGCCAGCCTGATTGACGGCTGGCCTCAGTCGGACAGAAACAGAGCAAGGAAGAGGACATGAAAAGGTAAGTTTTCAGGTAAGTCTTTCAATGTATGGATGGGGGGAGGGGGGCATGGGTGGGAGTCAATCATGGGGGCAGGGGTTATCGGGGGTCATCGCGGGGGTCCCCGATCATTGGGGGGCGGGGGGGGGGGGGGGGGGGGGGGAGAAAATCAGGCGTCATCATGGGGGTCTGCGATTGTCGGGGGGGGGGGTCGCTGGAGGTAGGCTTGATTTGCCTGGGGGAAGCACTCCTACTCCTCCGGGCCCACAAGCAGTGCCAGAAAGGATTTGCCTGCAGTTTCGGGCCTTCTCACCTCCTTTCGTGTGGCGTGAAGGAGAAGGCCCGGGAATCCTGGCCCCCAGGGGTTGAAATCCAAAAAGCTTTGAAAATGGAAGCCCACAGCCTCCTAGAAAGGCTTTAGTGACCAACGCGCCTCCTGGGAGCAGGTTAGTTGCCCGCTCCTCGTCCCGCCCCGGTGAAAACCGGAAATGGGCGGGTTGGAGGCAGGTCTGAAATTGATGAGATTTTCAATGCCCTCCCGCCCCCAAGCCCCGTTTTTCAAAGTTAAAATTCTGCCTATGGTGTGAGTTTGGCGCTTCCCTTGGACCTCAATTGTTTATGGTGATTTAAGCCCATTCTAATGTGATTCGTAGGAAATGTGAGTGTAACTTGGCATCGGCAGAATAGGTGCATTTTCGGGTCTAACTTCCGGGTTGCGCCCATGGAGGATATTCCAGCCCCAAGTGTTTAAGTATAGAATGTAATTACACCCGTGTCCAGCGGAGGGAGATTACTCCTTTGGCTGGGAGGTTGTCAGGATCAAAAGTAAGAAAATGGCTGCTGAATAAAGACACAAACACTTTGATCAAGTAAAACGAGTGATTTCTCTTCAGTATTATTCAGAATGTCAGTTCCACACACACACAATCTCACCAAGTTAACATTCCACAATGTGTTCTACACACTGCACCTTAAACACCTTCAATCCTTCATCTTAAATGGTCTAAATTGTGTCCTTCTACTTGTCCCCATGACATAGAGAGAAAACACTCACCCCCGACACAAATGTATGGCCCGTCTCAGATGGTGCCAAGTCAAGGCAAAGGACATCAGCACTATGCCCATGAAAGCTCTGAAGCAGTTGTCCACTCTCCACATCCCAGAGTGCACAGGTTCCATCGCCACTTGATGTCAGAATCTATGGAGATGCATAAAGGGAAGAAAAGGCAAAAAGGATTTTCTTTCTTTTTATGGTCATCAAGGTGACAGCTGTTAGTGTTAAGGAACAAAGTCTTCTCATTTCAAGCAGGCACTCCGTGTCAACAGCGAGCATCCCCAGGTCAGGCACAGCACAGCCACGTGCAGAATAAAGCACCTCCACTCTGCCCCAATAACATGCCTCAACCTCAAAAGAACACCCATTACTACAATATAATTTTTTCCATTTCCCACAACAGCCATCTTGTGGCCTTTCTGAGTAAGATTGCCAATTAGTGCCAAATTAGAAAAATCGACTTGCATTTATATAGCGCCTTTAATGACCTCAGGACGTCCCAAAACACTTTACAGCCAATGAAGTACTTTTGAACTGTAGTCAGTGTTGTAATGTAGGAAACATGGCAGCCAATATGCACATAGCAAGCTCCCACAGACAGAAAAGAGATAATGAGAAGATCATCCGTTTTAGTGATGTTGGTTGAGGGATAAATATTGTCCAAGACACTGGGGGGAACTCCCCTGCTCTTCTTTGAAATAGTAGCATGGGATCTTTTACATCCATTTGAGGGGGCAGGTTGGGCCTCGGTTTAATGTCTCATCCAAAACACGGGACCTCCGACAGTGCAGCGCTCCCTCAGTACTGCATTGGAGTATCAGCCTAGATTTTGTGCTCAAATCCCTGGAGTGGGACTTGAACCCACAACCTTCTAACTCAGAGGCAAGAGGTGCCATAACAGACTCTTAGAGACAGTTCTTAGACCCACACCCAATAGAAATTGGATTGAGACCACCCAAAAGGTCATTTACATACAAGAGGCATCAATTAGTCTGGGCTGGATGTGAACTTAGTTTCTTGAGGTGAAAGGCCAGAGTTTAACCCCACTGTACCACCAAGTTCCCCAAAAGGATACTATTTTTAAAACAATACTGAAGTAAACCAAATGTATCAAAGATGTGCACCCGATAAGCTCCTTCTGGACATCATGTCCATGAATTTTTGCAGGATGGTCCAAGTCTGTGGCCCTAACTTTGGCGGAACGCCCAGCGAATCGGCCATTTAAGTCGTTTCCCTGGAGAGTTCTGCCAATCTCCCGTTGTAGAACTCCCAAGGCAACTTCAGGCATATGTGACGATACCTCGCTCACGTTAATAGAAAATCTGTTCAAACTTAAAGTGATATCAGTGTCTCGTTAGAAGTTTGTGGGCAGGCTCATTCATGCAGTAACTTGCCTCAAAATTCCCACTGCTGGACACTGGAAGTTTTTGCAGCAGGAAGTACTAAACCTGCTGCAAACATTTTGTTGCTCAGTGATTTTCCCTGCTCCCCTCCTCTCCTGAAATTGACTGCGTGCTGGGGAAGGATCCTACATGCGCCAAGCAACCTGGTGGCCATTTTCTTATGTGTTAGCCTTGGCAGTGAGTGTCAGCAGGCTGTTTTACGATGAGAGCCATCACAACCAAGGCAAACCCTGTCCTCACATGACATCCAGACACATGAACAGCAATGAGGATTGGAACCTTCACAAATATTCCCCTCCTTAACCCAAGGGTGCTGAGACCAGAGTGCTTCTGTCAGAAACCCAGCTGACTCAGCACAGACCATTGGTTGTACCTGGGACCTTCCTGGTCTGTAGAGCTCAGCTGCTATGCACTGGATGAACTCAGTGAACCACCAGGGGAGCCTGAGCAAATATTTTCAACATATTTTTTTTTCCAACTAACTTGAAGGTTAAAAACAAACAAAGTGCTCACACACTCGTCTGGGAGAGGCAAAAAAAAAAAGAGGAAAAAACCTGAAGCTGATTAAGGGAAACTCTGGAAAATTTATCTCAGCCCCTCGAAGGAAATCAATTAAGCTCCAGGAGATTGAGCTCAGTCACCCACATGGTTTAATGGCTTGCGAACGTTTGCTACTTGTGCATACATGATGAAAGACCACTTCAGAGAAAGGACAGTGGCCCTTGTGGAATCAAACCCAAGGGTCTTCAGCAGAGGAGGATAAAAATGGAAACATTTTGAAAACTAAAAATAATTGTCCTTGCAGACACCAACTGGGTGGCAAGAGAATATTCTACAACCATCACACGCCTCTCTGTTTGATCATTTCAAATGATGGATCTCACACAATTCTGCTCCTTTGAACTTTAAACTTTATGGAGCCATTTCCTACATTGCCCAATTCTAGCTACTCTTAATAAATTGATTATCAACAGTTTATCAAAATAATTAACATATTTTGGCAATACTACTAGATTCCAAGGAAAGAATTTTCTTCTTTCCAGAAGAAATAATTTAATATGGACTAACCCAGTGTGCAGTTTGTCCAATGTGTTCACATAACAACAGTGACTGCACTTCAAAGAAAGTGATGCACTTTATGACTTCCTGAGAGATGTGACTAGGTGCTGTATAAATGCAAGTTCTTTCTAACTGCTTCATATTACTGTATGGTGCACAACTGCCATTTCCTGTACACATATGCCATCTAGTGAGAAAATTCATTCACCTATCTTGCAGTTTATACTCTGCACCGAGAGGTACATTTGTGCTTTTTAATCAGAGATTGGCATGCCATTTTCATGCTGAGTTGATGGCCCAAACTCATTTGACATTGGGCCTGTACACAAGGTTGTCAACCCTCCAAGATTGTCCTGGAGTCTCCGGGAATCAAGGATTAATCTCCTGAATACTCATCTGAGCAATCTGGGAGAAAAGTCACAGGTACATTTTCTTCTCCTGTTTCACTCCGGCCAGACTAACGATAAACAGCAGGGCCGCGACATACCCAGGATGCAATGCAGCCCTCCGGTACAACCAGGTGATGGATAGAGTGGTTTCTGGAGTGCAGTGGATTGTGGGTATTTTAGCTGCCATTATTGAATGATTGCTGTATCAGACAACCAATGGCAGGAGTGTGTGTGGGGGAGAGGGCATGGTTGGAGGCAGGATGTCATGTGATGAAACCTCCTGGAATATAGTCCAACATGTGTTGGCAACCCTACATGTACAGCCAGGAGAGAGAGGAGACTTTGAACTCATCAATCTGGCCTGGGATTTGACTGCAAGTCCCAGAAGTGAAAGGGCAGCATACTTCCCCATTGCACCACTGAATGATTCTTATTTACTTTACCCGAGTGAATTTTTTGCCATAACACCTCTTTCTTTGCTACAAAATGTGATAGGAGCCAACATCTGGATAGCCCTGTAGAACTTAACATTCCAGATGTTTCAAATATGAAACCAAACACAAGACCAGTAAAGGAGCGGAGAAGGGGCCTCCCAAAGCCATCAAGGACCTCGAATGCAACATGTACTAGAATGATAGCGACCTCTGAAGCACTCCTTTTGCAACAGCAACAAACTCTGATACAACTCCTACCAATAGAAAAACGGCATTATCCAATTAATTATTACAGACAGATCCTTTCTCCCAGGATTCTAAATTCATTAATGTTAAGCTTGATCTCCTGGACTGATTTTGATTGTCTGAGGGGGTCGGAGAGGAATTTTCCAGAGTATTGTTCCCTTATTGGCCCTGGGTTTCTTCTCTCTTTTTTTGCTTCTACCAGGAGATTACGTGGCTGCGGGTGGGAGGGAGGGAGAGGAGTGTTTAATCGTGATACTCTGGCCATCGTGATGTGGGCAGGCTCGGCAGACCAGCTGGTCTTTTCCTGCTGGTGAATTTTATATGTTGCTATGTTTGTAAGCCACTCCATTATTTCCTTCTATTAAACTTCTTATTCTGTCTACTTAAAAGTACACAAAACATTAGAAATGAGCTTTAAATGTAACTGTACAATAATAATAACTCATTAAAGATAGAGTCCTGTGGACCAAGGAGGTGAATTTCTGTGGAGGTTCTCACCCACCCACCCACAACCCCCACAACCAACCCCCATCTCTTCAGTGGTAAAACATTCCTATCTACACATAATTTTACTTCCTTTTTGGGTTTCATCAGGCCTCTGTCCTTGATATGGGAGGAGGGGGTGGTCAGTGGATACCCTACTCCCAGGTCCGTGCCAATTAGCAGCCAGCTGCGAGAGGGCAGGTGCCTCCTCACAGTGGTTCAGCTTAGATCAAGAGCTCAGCAGAGCTTGGGGTTTGGATAGTGTTAATTGTATCCATATGATTTATATCAATTAGTGTTAATTGTATTCAGGTGGTGCATATCAATTGTGGACTCTCTTGTATTCATTTATAAGAGAGCTTATCTAGCGTATGGTGGAGGTTATGCAGATTTCTGTGAATAAAAGCTTGGAACCAACTGAAGACCAGGCTCCAGTGTTCTATCCTTCATTACCTAGCCATCCAATTTATTACAATTGCTCCTCTCACTCCTCCACACTGCATTGTGCCCCATGTGCCATTATTAATAATTAAGAGCTAGAATTTCATTTTCAGTAACAAAAGACTGATGATAGAGTAGGCTTCAAGAAAAGCTTCAAAGACTTGAATTTATATAATGCCTTATCACACCTCAGAAATGCCTCAAGGTGCTTCACAATCAGCACAGTGACTGTTATGTACACACACACAGCAGCCAATCCATGTGGAGCAAACAGTATTATGAGATGAATAACTAGGTAATCTGCTCCTGGTGGTTTTGGGTGAGGGAGGAGTGCTGGCCAGGACATTGGAGAACTCTTTGCTCTATGTCAAATGGTGCCATTGGACCATGAACAGCCACCTGAACCGTTGAAACAGGCAGATGGGCCTGAGTTTAATGTCTCCTTCAAAAAACATCAATGAGATTGCCATTAGCTACAATTTTTGTCTTAAATCTTGTTCATGTGTGGAAACCCATAATATTCTCTTGAAGCATATGCTCGGTCATTACAACTGTGCAGTTAGCTTTCTAAAAGACGCTATCTATAATATTTCTGTATACTGTACAGATCATGGGATACCTCTATTGCAGAAAATCACTAACTTATTTTCTCTCTTCCCCGCAGCTAATCATAGCTCATATGCAGAAGGCATGGGATTATGGCTATGCAATAAATATGAATATTTTGTGACAACATGCAAGCACACATTTTTAGATGCAAGCGTTTTACCTTTGAACATTTTTCATCAAATCATTTTTATAATAGTTCACCAAGGTTAGCTTACTAAACCCTTAGGATTGATTAAATCAGACTCCTACTGTTAGTGCCACAGTGGATCACAGCAGAGGCCTCTGGGTACATTGTGCACTTTTAGCCGCTGCCATGGTAACTGGTTTCAGAGCCACCAATGTATAACCGTAATCACAGGACAAGACTATAAATGTATCCTAAGGAAAGCTGACTGCATCAAAAGGATGAGTCAAACAGAATTAGTATTTTTGCAGAAACAATGATTATGACTTACAGTAAGGGCACACGAATATAAATATTTTATAATGCATTTAGATAATGTATTAGGAGAAGGGATGTATCAAATACTCAGTGGGAAACTATAATATAAAGGGAAGAAGGATAATAATTCATGAGTGATTAAGTCACAAGAGTTATTAAAAGGTCTTTCTTATGAGTAGGATTGTTCACTGTACAGTTCCCCGCTGACTATTCTATTAGCACTAGTCACATCTCATTTTGAATATTTTTTCTCTTCGTCATCAATATTCAGGCCTTAGCGACCATAATGAACTAAAACATACCATGGACTAAATCCTTTTCTCTTAATTGTGGCCAAACTGACATACAATCACAGAAATTTCAGTAAAGAAAGATGACCATTTGGCCCATTAAGCCAGAGCTACTGCTAGCTCCAAATCGGAACTATGTATTCGAATTAAATTTTCCTGCTTTTCCCTTTACTTTTTAATATTTTCCTCTTCAAGTATTTATCTAATTGCCCCATAAGTGTTGTGATTGACTCAGCTTCAATAGTCACACGTGGTTACGCATTCAAAACTCTAATAACCTGTTGTGCAAAGATAATGAAGCCCTGCTTACACATGGCGTTCATCTCCTTCTGTTTCTCTCGCTCTCTTCCTTCGCTCTCTTTCCCACCATCTTTCTCCACTTTATTGTTTTTATCTCTCTCTCTCTTTCTACTCAATTTTTTCCTCATTCTTTCTTCTCCACTTTTCTTTTTGGTTCTCCTTTACTCACTCCTCACTCATGTTCATCTCTCCCCCCCTCCATTTTTTCTGCCAATTTCAGCTAAGTGGACTTGAAACAATCTATTTTGACTTGGAGTATAAATGGGTTGTGTTCAAAAACACGCCAGTGCAGCCATTATGTTTTCATTACACTAATGCACAATCGTAGGCTGATTTTCCACAAATGAAACTGTCAACGACATCTGCTTTATTTCCCCTGCCTGAGATCCCGTCACATCATTCTCCAGAGAGGACAAAAGATGACTTTCCCTCAGAGATTGCCATTTTTTTTTAAAAACAGTTTTTAGAACGGGCACAAGAATGGAAGACACTCGCTAATTATCTGATTGTCCTTCTCCCTTCAGAGACTCAGGCAATGCTGTCAACCCAAGCCTGCCTTGCATTTTAACTTGCATTGTGATCCACAGCACATACAGGACACCCAAGCCTTGTTTCAGTCCAGGTATGCTAGCTTTATAGGCCAATTTTGATGTTGGCATGGGTGCAGATGCAACAAAAGTGCAGTATAAAATGGGCAAAGGCACATCGGTGCATTGCCAGTGAAGCAACCTAACAGTGGTGGTCTCACAGCTGTATGGGTGGTGTAAAGGTAGCAGGTTGATGCTCCACACAAAAAGTCATGTTTTAAAATAAAAAGTAGCTCTGGTGACCCACTGTACTATCACTTACATATTTATGATTGAAAACAGCTGACTTGAACCAATTGTTAGAAGGGAACACAACAGCAAAAGAAGTTGAGAAAAATAAAAGAGACCTCCTTTTAGTATCACAACACAAAAGAGTAGATGAGAAAATTAGGTTCTAAAAGATAATATTTATAGTGCAACTGGTAAAATGTTAAAATATTGAACAAATATGTCCTGGCACCATTCACCAAAAGGGACAATACTAATTATAGTGTCCAATTGTGGATTACACCCAATACCATCGCAGATTCTGAGGTCAGTGAAGCAAAGATATTGGACAAATTTCCTACATTACAACAGTGACTACACCTCAAAAGTACTGCATTGGTTGTTAAGCACTTGGTTACATCCTGGGGTCATGAAAGACGCTGTATAAATGCAAGCCTTTCTTTTTTTTCCCTTTTAAGTTAAAAAGACTTAGCACTAGCAAATTTCTTAGCACCAGATAGCATATACACCAAGGTTTTGAGTGAGCCCGGGGAGGAAATCTGTATAATACTGGCTATAGTCATGCAGGAAGTGTTGGGCACTGGGGAGGTACTGCAGGACTGGAAGCAAGTTAATGTGATACCTATAAACAAAAATGGTGACAAATCTGACACCAGTAAAATGCAGGCCCATTAGCCTTACATCCATAACAGGTAAACAAGATAATGGAGACTATTCTTAGGGGTGGTCTGGAGGAGTTGATGTATTATAATAATTTAGTCATAGAAATAATTGAGAAATAGCTGGCAGGGATTTCAAAGGGGAAGAACCTGCCTGAGAATTTGAGCAAGTTAAAGAGAAGATTGATAAACTTTCATGTATTTTATCTGAATTTTTAAAAGGCTTGTTACTCAATAGGAAGCAGGAAGTACTCAGAGCGCAGTAATATCAGAATGGGAGGGGACAGATGCTGAGTGCGGTCCTTCAGTGATCAGTGCGAGGACTCCCTTCCTTTCCAATCCACGTTAATGACCCAGATATCAAAACTAAGCGTGCCAAATTTAGTGATGACACCAAATCAGGGAGAGCAGTAGGAACAGAGATAGCAGCAAAAGACTTAGATAGGCTATCCAACTGGTCAGACAAATAAGTGTCATCAGCACACAATGAATGGACCTCGACTGGCAGAAGGAGACATAGAAAGAGGCCCAAAAGCAATTGGGGATCCATCACTTTCAATGTTTGGACAATGTTGGGAAGCTACTAAAAAAGCAAACAGACTGCTAGGATGGGTAGTCAGGAGAACATAGGAACAGGAGTAGGCCATTCAGCCCCTCGAGCCTGCTCTGCCATTCAATTAGATCACGGCTGATCTGTAACTTAACTCCATCTACACGCCTTGGTTCCATAACCTTAACAAAAATCTATCAATCTCACGAGTCGACTACCAGTCGGCTTCTAATATTTCAACATCATTTTTTGCACTTAACAATTTATTTGTTACTTGGAGGAAAACAGCACTGGAAGCGTTTTTAGTGCATTATCCAGTAATTCAAATTAAGTGATTTTGAATTATCAGGAGCTGATTGCCTCGGGGGTTATGCTGGGTCATTACAATGCATTGGGCAGCTCCATATTTCAGTACAGAGTTTAACATAAAGGTTGCAGAGAAAAGCAGCAAGACCGATCCTGCGTGTAACGGGGGTGAGCTTAGAGGAAGGCAAGATAAACTTAAGCTCTGTCGTTCAGAAAAGAGGTTAAGGAGGGACCTCAATGAGTTATGCAAGATATTCAATTAAATGGTACGAAAAAGATAAGCCTTGAACATTACTTCAAAACAGACCAGGAAAACAGGCCTAATTTAAATTAGTGAGAAAAGCTTTTAAAACAAGAACTAGGAAGGACTTCTTCACTCAGAGTGCCAATAGTTTGAAACAATCTTCCAGGGACAGAAGCAGAGGCAGAAATGTTAAGATGCAACTTTACCCACAAGTTGAGTGAGTGGGCAAATAAATGGCAGATGCAGTATAATATGGATAAATGTGAAGTTATCCACTTCGGAACGAAAAACAGAAAGCAGAATATTATTTAAATGGTGATAGATTGGGGAATGTTGATGTACAAAGGGACCTGGGTGTCCTTGTACACCAGTCACTGAAAGCAAACATGCAGATGCAACGAACAGTTAGGAAGGCAAATGGTATGTTGGCCTTCATTGCAAGAGGATGTGAATACTGGAGCAAGGATGTCTTACTGCAGTTATACAGGGCCTTGGTGAGACCACACCTGGAGTATTGTATGCAGTTTTGGTCTCCTTAACTAAGAAAGGATATCCTTGCCATAGAGGGAGTGCAGCGAAGGTTCACGGGACTGATTCCTGGGATGGCAGGACTATCATATGAGGAAAGATTGGGTCGACTCGGCCTGTATTCACTCGAGTTTAGAAGAATGAGAGGGGATCTCATTGAAACATATAAAATTCTGACAGGGCTAGACCGACTGGATGCAGAGAGGATGTTTCCCCTGGCTGGGGGGGTCCAGAACGAGGGGTCACGGTCTCAGGATACAGGATAGGACATTTAGGACTGAGATGAGGAGAAATTTCTTCACTCAGAGGGTGGTGAACCTGTGGAATTCTCTACCACAGAAGGCTGTGGAGGCCAAGTAACTGAATATATTTAAGAAGGAGCTAGATAGATTTCTAGACACAAAAGGCATCAAGGGGTATGGGGAGAGAGCGGGAATATGGTATTGAGATAGATGCTCAGCCATGATCATATTGAATGGCAGAGCAGGCGCGAAGGGCCGAATGGCCTCCTCCTGCTCCTATTTTCTATGTTCAAAAACAGGCTGGATCCTATAGTGAGAGAGTGACAGCACCAGAAGGATGAACCTCGATGGGTCAAATGTCCTTTTCTTATTCTTGACTTTATGTTCTGATGACTTCCCTCTCACCACTGGAGGTGGAAGGCCTGTAAGCTGCACTGGATTGTGTACAGTAGAATGTGTGGTGATCATTAAAATGAAATGCTGTACCTCATAGCTCTTACCTGCATATCAGAATTAGTGAAGCTGCAGGCGGACAGGTAGTTTGTGTGCATCGCAACAGATTTCTTCTTGGACGCCATGCTCTCGTTTTTATCAAAGGTCAGTGGGTACACGGAGCACTTGTTGTCCAAACCACTGCAAAAGTTCAAGAGTTCCCCAGGATTACTGAACAGGATATTGCAAACACTCCCTAACGTTCTCTAGCATCATAGCAATGATGGCACAGAAGGAGACCATTCAGCCCATCAGACCTGGAGCTTTCTTCTCCAATCCCATTTCCCCACATCCTTTTCGATGGTGTGAGAAAAGGACATTCAGCCAATCTAAAGGTTCTCAGACTCTGCTGTGTACCAGTTTTCTCATAACACCAGATCTGACCAGAATACGAGCATTTTCCAATGAGAACGACTCAGTTTTGCGTTTATACAAGTGACTCCCTGGGCATTGGGTGACGGAGGGGGCTAGAGCATGATTCTTCAAATCTGGGACTCAATTCCAGACATTACAGGTGGGACGAAAGTCTTCTCTCCCAGTGATTGTAAGGAATCTAGCTGAAAAGATCATGCAAGAACAAAAGTGAACCCATGGCACAGGAAGCCATATCACAGCAGGCTTATGTGCCAGTCTCAATCGAATTGCTGGTGGCATTAGTATATAAAGCTACCCATAATTTAGTTAATGCCGTGCACACCAGGTGTTGAGTGGCCTAACCAATGGTCCTTAAAAGTACCACTGGAGGCCGCTCACAGAATGGCCCAGAAAACACTTTGTGGGGCCCTCCCCACCAAAAAGATTCCATCCTGCCACAGGCCGTTCATGGTCTCTCCATGGGATTGCGCCCCTCCCAGACCTGACCTGCCAGCTGGCTCAGCGTGGGAGCTGGCCGATTTCCCGCCCTGCCACAACTAGTGGGCTGCAGCGGGGCACCCACTTGGCGCTCACAGCTCGCTGGGCCTCCATATGGCTCGGGGCTTCACGCCAGGAAGAACGGGCGGGTGACCTGCTCCTGTGGTCTTTGTCTGCGGTCTGCGGCCTACTGTTCTGGCAATCTGAGCTGCGCCATTGTCGGGCAGCACCGAGTAAACCAAAGGAAGCTCTTCACGTGAGGTGGGGAAAACCAGAGTACGTGTCGTCACCAGACTGAACTCGGACACCTCCCAGCAGCCAGTGTAAGAGCAGTAGTGGTGGATGACTGGGTACAGGGAGCCCATTCTCCTAGCTTTTGTTGGTAGGTGACCTTGGAGGATTGAATAAGGCACAGAGAGAAGATAAGTTTAAAAAAAAGGATAGATTTTCTGATCAGCTGAATGAACACTGGGAATTGGTAAATTGAGCGAGCAGGGTTTAGCCATGTTTCTTGCCCGGTTCCTTCTACCAGTAATTTTCTGGCTGGCTGCATGTTGTATGCTGGTATTCTCACACATTTCATACCACGGCCTCATCAAGGTCCCAGCATTCAAAAAATATTTCAATTAATACCAGTGATACAAGACAAAAGAAGGCATGTCAGGGAAATCAGCAGGCATATGAGCCACACTGGCCACACCTGCCATTATGCCGCCATCAGTATCTGCAGTCCTTGGCACACCTCCAGAGGCACTGGGGAATATTTACCCTTAGAATATATTCTGACATAGAGTAAATAAAAACATCACGCATTTACTTCTTGCTCTCTCGCCCTCTTCAAGATCTTTATAAATATTGACTCTCAGGTAAATTCAGTGACTGCACTCCTACTGTGGAGCCTTGCAAGATGGGGGCACAGATCAGAGAACTGGGGGGGGGGGGCCTTACTGGGGGTAAAATTAGTCTTGGACCATTGTGCAAAACGGGAGACAGCGAATCGGCAGCCTGTTTTACACTCCGCCCGATTCTCTTTTCCACTGACTTAAAAAAAAAATCGGGCAGAAGTTGAAACGGGCTGCTGATTCGCTACCGCCTGTTTAGTGCTACTGTCCAAGATGGATGACACCCCCATCATTATAACTGTACCTCCGGTCTGTGCTCCCATCTGGCCAGGCTCCGCTCAGAGTACGGAGCCTTGCTGAAGTTACCCTTCGACACACCATGTCTTCAGTAGCTCTAGTGTTAACATTCAGATGACACAATCCTTACAATCAGGCAGGACTATGTGGGGGTGTTGCTGCTGAGCTTTATCATCTCTTTGCCAAATCCTTTACTCTAAGAGGCGTCTAACCAGAAATGAAGAAACCAAACAGCGACATGGAAAGTACTTAGCAAAATGCAAAAAGGGAAAACAAGCAGGAAGGAGAGAAGTCACACAAGTTGCTTTTTCAGAACTCCTGGTAGACTTTTACCTGGAAGTACTGCCAGAGAACTGGGAATGGGCGAGCTACCCATTGAGAGAGGAAAATGTAAATAAAACATGACATATAAAAGATTAGTGTCCAATATAACTGCACTCACCCACATGCAACAGCACAGCCTGATGGGGCATAGGCACAAGCCATCACCCAGGTACAGGGCATGGTCACTGCATGTTCCTGAAAATGCACAGATACTAATCAGTCAATCAACCAACACAAATTAGGATCGGTCAAAATGAGCCTCAAATCTTGAATTCCACAAGTTGAAGAAAGGAATCTTGGCATGTACTGTACTGCACACAGAATGTACACACAGAGGGCCCAGGATTTTTGGTACTTTAAACTTGAACTTACACTAAAAGCTGGAAGCAGAAGCACCCCAGGCAATTCAAGAGAGACAGTTATTTAAGGGTAATGTGCAGTCAGTGCAACAGAAGCTGCCCTCCGTATGAACAATGTCATTTTGTGAACCAGCAGGACAGTGAATGTGAGGGCTGAGCCCGGACACAGATCCAGATCTCAGCCTAAATGAAATACAATACAGTTCGACAATCTGCTCCGTGCCTGGTGCTAACCTATCGAATTACTCAAACACATTCTTGCGAACCAGGTTCATTTGCTAACAGTTTCATATAAAAGGACAACTGCGCCGACTGCTTGTGATTTGCTGAAAGTTCACTTGTACATCTTTCTAAATGCACGCAACAAAAAAATGCATTGCTATGGATGTGTGCGCGGGGGCGCAGGGTGTGGGGGTCGTGTGCTTGTGTGTGTGGGGGTCGTGTGTGAGGGCCTTCATCTCCTTTCTCTTGGCCTGCAGAGCTGAGGCCAATTGCTGCAGCGCCTGTTATCTTTCCAGTGGAGATCAGCCAACGGAACTGGGGACCTCTTGATCTGCATGGCTCAGTTAAAATCAGGACATCTGTTTTATATCTTTACAAAATTGCATGTACCCATTGAGCTTGTTGACTTGTTTAAATCCCAAGCGGCAATCCCATATGATTAAGAACAAGGAGTCGATATGATAATGCAATTTGGAACCTACCTTGTTTGTGGTGAAAGCATCCCACACAATAACCTTTCCATCCTGGGAACAGAAGAAAGAACAGTAAGCCACACATACGCACTCTCATAGCGTTTATTCAGAGCACCAATTACAAGGGAACTCAACCCTACTCACTGACTAAAAGGTAGCCCAGTATGGATGCAAAACCCTCCTGTCTCTGCAGGTGCGACAGGTATTTGTTTAGATTTTTTTTTTGCTCCCGAACATTTGGGAAACAAGGTCCTGAGACGCACACAATTATCCTCACACCCAAACACACAGGGATACATTCCACAAACCGGCCCTGCTCAGCATCCCTTCTGAACTGTCCAATTAACGGAAAATGGCAATTTTGCACAAAACGTTGAATAGTTACAGCTCAAAAAGCAAAATGGTTCTTTATTTTCAATAAATGCATCCATCAGAATATCCTCCAACAGACAAGGAAGCTTAAAAGGGTCATAGCAATCCTTTCTGGCTATGGGGGAAGGTTTGAGGGTAAAATGCAATAGGCTGTTCCCCTCGTTGTTCTCGCTGGTCCACAGCTGGGCTGTGCAGAAACTCAGATCACGTCATTGCCTGTTTTATTTGACCTGCCTCGCCTGTGACCCATTTCTGTTGGAGTTCCAGCTTCATTGTGAATCGGTTTATCCGTTAAAATAAATCCACGCAGAATCTTATCCAGACTGCGACCTAGTATTGCAAATAGTGCATCACTGGAACGGTTGCTGGCAATCAAATTCACAAAAGGAGGTAACAAAGAAGCATAATATCAGCCCCTTCCCACCCCTGTACTGAAGAGAATTCATTGAAAACTTAAACATGGATTTCCACAACACAAACAATTCCAATGGATGTTTCATTTAAAGAGTTGAGTTTCCCATTAAACAAAAGAAAATGGTCCTGGAGTTATACCGTGGGACATTGGTGCGATTTTGTACGAAATTCTGCTATTCTAGTGGAGGCAATAAATCGCTTATTTTAAAATGTGTTAACACATCCAGTAATAAAGCATTGGGGGGAGTGAGGGCAATTAGAGACGGGCAATAAATGCCAGCCTTACCAGCGTTGCCCACATCCCCAAAATGAACAAAAAGAGATCCATTATATCCGCGGGCTAGAAACTTGATCAGAATCAAGCACCCAGGAGTTTATTCATCAGCACCAAGGTGATACAATGCATCATCGGTACCTTTAATTAACAAAACTATGTGAGTCTACAGCATGGCACGCAATCACCACCCCTGGGACTACGCCTCTTCCCAGGCACAACGTACATGGTGAGGCAGCCTGCCTCTCTGCTGTGCCTACGCCTCCGCCACAGAACGTACTCCTTCTTTCCCGAATTCACAGTCAATGACAGAAAGGTGTGAATCTGCGTGTTATATTCTGCAGCCTGTTGAAGCTGCTTCACACACCCTCCCTGGAAGACACTCAGTCTTCCATACAAGCAGCTCTGGCTCCATTTCACTCCTCTCAAAAATGAGCAGACAACACCCAGCAGCGGTTACTGATTATACAGAATTGTATCCTCTACCGTTACACACTAAGAGGTCAATATAGTTGTACATCCACCTTGCAAAACAGTAATATCGTGGATTATCACCTGCTGATATTTGCTCAGTGCTGCCTCACGCCTTAAGTCACTCACTTTCCATTTCCTGTGAGAGTAATTAGTAATTGCAGATTTCTGGCAACACTGCTCCACTCTCCTGTAACTCTTCAAATTCACCAGGCTATATTTTAGCTACTGCAGTGTCCTCAATCGTTAATACATGCTTGAATTCTAAGATAAGTTTAAGCTCATTTGGTGTTGATGCTACGGCTTTAAAAATCTCTCTGGGATATATCTTAGGGTAAAGTTTGTGAATCTCGCTCCCAGCACAGAGTTAGGCTTACCAACCCTCCAGGATTGTCCTGGAGTCCCCAGGAATTAAAGATTCATCTCTCGGACACTGCTACAAGCAATTTGGATGTTAAACAAAATTGTGATTTTTTTCTTCATTTTCTTGGAAGACGTTTATTAATTATAAAAATATCAGAGATGGGAAAAAAGGCTGTTTGATTGACAGTCAAGAATCATTGAATCGAGTAACAAAGAGGCTGCTCGCTTTCTGATTTGGACGGAAAGGTGGTGTGTAGCAAGGATGGACGTGTTGGGTGACCAATGGTGGGAGAGCGGGTGCGGGGCTATTGGTGGTGGTAGATCATGTGATAAAACCTCCAGAAATACGTCCAACCAGAGTTGGCGACCCTACCAGGAGCGCGTACCGGAAATCAGAGGCATGTTCACCGTGGTTTTCGCCGTGGACAAAAAATTGTGAGGATGACGACCGCAATATGTGCTCCCTGTGTGCGAGACTCCACGCCGGAAGCATTCTTTTGTAAAATTACCCTAATATAGCCTTCAACATGCAAGATCATAAGAAGCTTTTTTCTCCTTCCCAGTTTCTCCCTTCCTCTCCTGAAGGCAATGACTTGCTCCCATGTGGTTCCCTACTGCTGATAGTACTCGGGTATTTCAGACAACTGGCTATCTTTTGTCTGTTAGCATAGACAGAGTCAACGGGTTATTCAACCAGGGGGTGCACCACAGCTGACATTCACACGCGAGCCCTAATTTTCCTCCTTCACCCATGCCTTCCATTGCAAGTTATAGGCACTTGATTTGACCTCAGCTGAATCTGACCGTATTTCTGGGTTCAGCTCATTTAAATGGTCTGGGTGAACGCCAGGCAGGATTAATGCCTTGGAATTGACACTTGCCCCAAATCAGGTAGGAGAAATTAAAGGCCTTTTGCAGTGCAGATTTACATGGGTTAGAAACAGCAGCCTCCACCCCTGCTGCCCTGAAACAGTTCAAAAGTTTACTCACCGTAGCCAAGTAAAAGTTGCTGGCTGTCCCTTTTCCAGATCCCTTGATCTGAAGGGGCAGCCCCACAAGCTCTAATGTTCAGTTACTTTGGGTGGTCCTATTATCCAGAATCCCTGGAAACCGATGCAGGAGACATCACTGCCACATCATTAATATAACATTTCAATACTCCCACCTGTTTCAGGCTGAAGCCTCCTGCCCACGCTGCAATTGCCTCAGGAAATGTGTACTAAGCACCAATGGGACAGAGACTCTGTCTTATGGGTCTTTGCCTCTTTTTTCTCTCACTGACACTTGGAAACTGGTGCACGCTGAAAGAGGACAATTGCCTCCATGGACTTTTACCCCAAGGATCACTAGGTGGTGCTCAGGACCAGGAACCCGAGTTGATTCTACCTCCCCCTTCACCCTTCCAAACTCGGTCACCAAAGCTAACTGTACATGACCAATGATGGACTAACTGAGATCAATTAACTCAGTATAGAGCAGGATCTTCATAGTCCATAATGAACCTGTATCACTCCACAGGCTGTATTTACCCAGTGAGCCATCAGGGCAATTTACTGTTCAGGCCTTTGATAAATGACCACAATCTGAAGCTAAATCCACACAGAGACTCAGCAATGACTTTCTCTGCATAAGAAGTTTCTTCAGATCAAATGGAGGTTTTCAAGCATGCAATAAACCCTGGCTTGAAGCACTTTTTAAAAAAACCTAATGCATACTCTTATAGATGTTTGCAGGTTTCTAGAGAAACATACACCACGGGACGACATATTTCAGTGCAAGTGCAGGATACACCTGCCTGCTGCCTCCACCACTGACACTGCCAAAGTTTACACGACAACGCAAAATCGTCGAGCAGAAATTGATAGCCAAGTTCCGCACCCATGAGGACGGCCTCAACCGGGATCTTGGGTTCATGTCACGCTACACGTAACCCCACCAGCGAACAAATGTTATCTGTTTTTAATATAACGGGTCATTGACTGTCTTCCTTCTCTCTCTCTCTCTCTCTCTCTTTTTTTTTGGGGGTTTGTATATTCGGTGGCCTTTTTAGGTGACACCTTTCTGACTGCTCACTGTGATTGCCTTGGCAACGGGCAGTAATCACCAGGCATTGTTCTGTGATTTTAAAATGCGAAGGATTCGAAAATGTCATTTCCATACCGTTCACCTGACGAAGGAGGAAGCCTCCGAAAGCTTGTGGAATTAAAAATAAATTTGTTGGACTATAACTTGGTGTTGTAAAATTGTTTACAAAAGTTTACAGGGTCAGGGGAGGGGCTGCGAGCATTGGGCCTTTGGTGGTTTGGAGGCCCCAACCCGAAGAGGAAATACCAGCTAAAGCTTCCCAGGCCAGGTGGGCGAGGGAGAGTGGGGAAGGGGCAGAGTCTGCTCCCATGTGTCAAAAACAAAGTCCGGCAGGTTTAAAAGTTTGCCATCTTTTCCGATATACGCTCCATCCAAGCTGAGCTTGTTGTAGCGAGCAGTGTTATCTCTTGTTTCCCTATACTGGTGTCTGAAATGCACTCTACCCTGAAGCATAGGGTCGTGCAATTGCTGCCGATACAATCACAGCAATGGCTGAAAACAGTTAATAATTGGAATTTTCTTTTTAGGAAACAATGCTCAACTGGACTGCTATTGTAACATCAGGAACATCACTGGCTGTATTTCAACACTTCATTACCACCCTTAATAAATCAATATTTGTATAAGGGTTAGCAATACAAAAGCTTATCTGATCTCCCTTCTGATATACATCGACCCTGAAATTCTGCTTCTGTTTCAGTGCACCCCCGTTGTAACGATGGGCGGGAATCTGCTGGAACGGCCCCAAACTCAGCCAGGACCTGGCTATGCCGGGTGCTGGCCATGGGTTGAAGTTTCTGGGATGTCCTTAAGGGGCGGAGCCCTCTCCAGCCGCTACAAGGCCATCAACATGGGGGAGTGGAGCTGGGGACTCCCCATGTCGGGAGATCCTGTGCACAACCCCTCAGTCGGGACCTGGCCTTGGGTCGGCGCAGGTACACCTTGAGATCCGGACACAGGAATATTCAAAATGCACTCTCGCCGAGCAAGGATTCTCTCTTTGATGAAAAGTCACCCCTTACTGTGTATTAAAATTAAAAACTATTTGTTATGGAAACAATTGTGCTTACAGAATCTCCCCAGCAACCAACCCAGGGAGCTGGATAAACTAGTGACAAAGGCCAAAGAGGATTCCTTAAGCTCTTATTATATCGCTCTTTGACCACTGGTTGCTGTAGCATTGCTCTCATGCAAATAGCAGGTAATGTAAACCTCTGGTTTACTCATCCAGTGTCACTACAGTCCCTACCTATATATACTGAGCGTTTGTAATTTTACTATAAATCGTGCCCCACCATGACCAAAACCAGGAGGGGATTTTTGACTTCCGCCTGAAAGGGGCACAAAGTTGGCAGAGTGGTCACGCCGCCTGCCGGCCCGCGTCCGGCATCTGAATGCTGCCAGTGAGATGTGGGCACCAAATGGGTTCCCTGCTGCAGCTCGCTGGAGATGGGTGAGCAGGAGATCGGCCCACTCCCGTGCTGACTATTTGGCCCCACAAGATAGCGCCCCCAAAAAATTCCTGGTCCTTTTCTGGAGCGGTCAGCAGCAGTCCCTTTAAGGACCACTGGTTAGGCCACTCACTGCCAGGTACAAATGGGTGGTTGTACATGCTCCGCCCATTTGTACCTGAAAAATTGCAAACGGGTTCCTACAACCACGATTTTCATATTTAAAGAAGCCTCTTGTCCAAAACAGGCCCAACTTAACATTGCATCGGGGAGGGGGGGGGCGGGGTCCATGGGCATCAATGCCACCCCCCCACCCCACTCCCTGTTTTTCAGGCGAGAAATGGATGACGTACAGTTGAAAAATCGCCCCCACAATGTTTTCCTATCAGCTTTTCCAATGCTGTCTGTCCACATGTAAATAACTCTGCTAATTATCTGGTACTGTACAGTTCTTGGCATCGTGGAGCTCGAATGGGGAAGCAAGGGGAATAATTAGCCTGCATTCGCACTCCTGAGCCTATCCAGTGAACCAGGCTAGAAAACAGGTATCAGGTGAGAAAAGGATCGGGCTGAGCTGTGATGCCCACCATGACTGACTAGCCCTCCAACAGTCACTATTGAGGTGATTCTATGATCTGGCACTCCCTATGGGGAGTAGTGCTCACAGGGAGTTCCTGGTGGGAAATTGCGGGGGCGTAGCCCATAATTTCCTGTCAGACAAGTACCCCTAGTACAGGCTTCCCACATGACGGATGGTCACATCAACTGGCACCTTATTGAGGGGGGTGGGGGTTAATGAAGGAATAACTCTCCATTTTAATAACTTGGTGTATTTTTTTTTAATAACAAGATTGGAAAAAAAAAGATGCATACAAACAATAATGAAAATTAGGCCCTTTTTAATTCTCTCTCTGAAGTGGCTACTTCATATATGTGATGTTAATAAAACAAATGAGCTTCCGCCTGTTCTATAGGGAGGCAGCATGTTTGGTTCTCTTGACAGATGTCGCAGCTCTCTGGGGACTGGCTGGAACAGGTGCAAAAACACTGAATGGAATTTCCTGACTTCTTCAGCACCCAATAGGCTGTCGCTAGTAACTGGAATGAATGTGCTTCATTTGAATCAGAATTTTTTTTTCTGCCCTCTTCAATTTTGAATAAAATTGAAATTTTCTTCTGAACCTAGTTACGCTCTTCATTGTCTAGAAAAGCTGCAATTTTTTTTTAAGCTGAATCTTGCAGCAATTAAATCAAATTAACAATTTTCTCAGGGGGGAAAAAAGAGCACTGGGTGAGACAATAGATTGCTTCTAGAACTTTACTGCAATTAAGGGGAAACTGGAACACCATATGGGCTTCAGACAGACAGGCTGGAGCTCTGAACTGTAACAGACAGGCAGGCTGTGCTCTCCGAGGACAGGCAAGTAGTTGAAAGGATAAGACTGCAGAAGAGGACGATCCTCAAATATGGGCTATGGCACAATTTCAATCGTTATTCAAGTATATATTTCAAATATATACAGTAGGGCATTTTGTTGTCTATCAGTGTAAAATGGTTGCTGTAAGCACAAAATTACAAGATAGTCACAAACAATGAAGACCATTCATCTTACCTTATCCCTCCAGGAAGACCTTATGGTCCTTCCAAAACTGTACACAGTGGTTTCTTAAAAGACTCCAGAGATTTTACATCCACTGCTGTACCTGTACAAGTTCATTCCATGGGTTACCACCCTTTGTGTGAAGAACTTCCTAACATCAGTCCTAAACTTGCATTTCACTAGTCTGAAACACTGGGGGTAATTTTAACCTAACTCACCGGGGTGGTACCCACAAGATTGGGTGAAGTGCAGGTTTTACACCCCGCCCAATATTACTCTCCATTGACTTCGGGCGGGTCAGGATAAAATTGTCGCCACTTTCTCTTTGTCCTGATTTGAAGTAATATTCTGGATTTACCTTTTCCTTACTGTTTCCGATCTGATTTCTCCAGAAGATCAGCTCCCTGTCTCTTTTCAAGGCTTGAAAGTCTACAGGCAGATTTTTCTGTTCCTGCACCTGGGGCTATTGGATCACATGGATACAGGAAAATCAGTCAGGGACAACGCACGTCCATAGCAGAACCGCTCGATTTTTTTATCCATTTAAATGAATGGCGAGAAAATCAGACGGCCTTTGTTAGGGACATGCAGTCCTCCCTGCCCGATTTTCCTATATTCATTGCACCAGGAGCAGGAACAGGGCAATCTTCCCCTGGGTTTGCCTAGTCTCGTAGCTTGGACCTCCAAAATTAGAGATCAACTTCGTGGCTCTTCTCTAAATTGTGTCCACTGTTTGAATGTCCCCTTTGTGTTTCGCTGATCAGAGCCAGACACAGTACTCAAGGGGTGATCTGATTAGTGGCAGCCCTGGCTCGGTTGGTAGCACTCTCGCCTCTCAATCAGAAGGCTGTGGGTTCAATCTGAGACCTGAGCAGTACTGAGGGAGTGCTGCACTGTTGGAGGTGCCGTCTATCGGATAAGATGTTAAACTGAGACACCTCCCCCACCCCACACCAGCCCTCTCAGGTGGATGTAAAAGATCCCATAGCACTATTTCGAAGAAAAGCAGGGGAGTTCGCCCCGGAGTCCTGGCCAATATTTGTTGCTCAACCAACACCACCAAAAATAGATTAGTTGGTCATTATCACATTGCTGTTTGTGGGAGCTTGCTGTGCGCAAATTGGCTGCTGCGTTTCCTGCATTACAGCCAATGAAGTACGGTCACTGTTGTATCGCGCTCTGTGACGTCCTGAGGTCATGAAAGGCACTATATAAATACAAGTCTTTCTTTTAATGTGTGACTATGCACTTCGAGCATGACTTCCTCGAACTTATATTCTACTGTTTTGCCTATGTAGTTCCACATTCTGATTGCTGTTTTGCACATGTTAAGTGTTGAATCAACTAAAACCCTACATCTCTTTTAATTTCATGCTTTGCTAGTTCAACAGCATTCATGCAGTGTGTATGTTCCCCATTTTTCTTCCTATGTGCAACAATAGTCTGTGCTAAATTTCATCTGCTATTTTTCCGCCCACTTACAAAACGAGTCAGACAAAATATGTATCTCCCAAGCAGCCGCCTCCTCAGAATCAACTGCACTTCCTAATTTGGTATCATCTGCAATTTTTACCAACCGGCACTAAATCTAAGTCATTGATGTAAATTAGAAAAGGCAGAGGTCCCAATACCGATCCCTGGAGCACCTCACTCAGCACTTCCCCACCCAACAGAACTCCTCTAATAAGTTGTTTTCCACCCTTAGGCTGATTTCTTATCCAGTCCCAAGATTTACCCCGAATCCCCACAGTTTTGAGCCTGTCATGCAAAACTTTGTTGCATGCTTTTTGGAAGTCTAAATACACCATGTGGGGCTTTCCACAGTGCACCTGGTGGATCTGCTCCTGGACCTGATTGCACCCACCATTCACAGGTCCAGGTTGCATAGGATCCACGGAGATGGGGGGTTTGCTTTGACAGTTTGCTGCTTTTTTGTGGCCTTATGTGCGTTCGGGTGACCTTAGAAAAAGAGATCCCACAGTGTATGCTTGAAGCCTCCCGCAACCATTGGCCACGGCTGGATGCCACCTGTACCGTTGATGAAGGAAACCAGATCATGATTTAACTGCAAACATTTTAGTTTGACTGAGCCATTTGTATTAGTGCTGCCCTCCTCTTGACGAGGGCACTTGTAGCGATATTTTATCCCGGTGGCATTAGGCCAACGTCAGTACCACACCAATTCAAAATAGTTCACACTCCAGTCAAGATGGTTGATCAGTCAGGGTCTTCCCCTTCTGAATACAAGCTGACTGCTGTTTACTATATTATTATTGTACAGGTAATCCTTCAGTTTATTCCTGATAATCAATCCCATTATCTTACATGGATATTGAAGTAAGACTAATGGATCTGTAGCTCCATGCATCTGAATGCTTGCTCCTTTTGAAAACAGGCACCACATTAGCCTGTTTCCAGTTCACTGGTACCGCCACAATGTTAATCAACTCTCTTGCAATCACTAATACCTCACAAATCTCCTCTCTTGTCTGTCTTAGTGCTCTAGGATACAAACCATCCATCCCTGGGGATTTCCTGCTGATAAACTCTGCTTTTGATTTATTTTAATACATTAGACATGACAATATTAATAAAGCAAATAAAATGCACTGCCGTTTGGACATCACTGAGCATGTTCCCCGTTCCTTACAGTAACTGTCACCTCTTCAGGATGCACAAATTTGAACAAAATTCTTTCGAGGGAGAACTGATCTGTATTTAGGTTTCCAGTGTGTTATCTGAGATATTTCACAAGCATACAGGCCAGAAACAAAACAAATGCAAGCTGATAAAGACTTTAGCACAATGAATTTTTAAAAGCAGTCAAATAAGAAAAAGAAACTTTAAACATAATATTAGAACTTGAGGCTAATTTGAATGATTTTGGATTCTACATAGAGGGTCAATGATAGGGTTTCCCTTTCAATCTCCAGTTTATTAGACAAACTCAAAGAATGATACTGAGTTCCACTTATCAGAACGTAATCGCTAAAAGTTCCTTTTTTCTGATAATTGTTTTTTCATTTTGGTGACTTTATTGCATTCACTATTGAAAAATACTGCACAGCGGAGGCGTTTTATTGTTTGAACAAAACAAAAATGGAAGGTGGAGGCACAAATATAAACTTAGTTAATGCCATCTGGAGTGCAGCTCATTCAAAGCTAGCTAATGGGACTATGCTGCTTAATTGTATTTGCATAAAATGCCAGTGCCCTTTCCCCTCATTTCTGTGAAACCAGTAGCAGTGCTTACTGCTGTGTTACATTTTTCAGTGGAAGCACATCGTGCTAATGTAACAAAAAATTACATAAATATCTCAAAGTTGGGATATTCCAGTAATAAATACATTGTTTCCAAGTATACAGCAGTTATGAATCCGCTTGTGGAATGCCGACCAACCAGAAACCCACGGTTATTGATAGTTAGGATTGAGAGCTAGCTTTCATCAGGACTCAAACACACAACTAAAGCAGGTGATAGGGCAACACCTCATCCACTACCCTGGCGGGTGCCTCACATGATGAGCAACATTAGACTTTCAGTGATTTGTCCCATCGTCCCTCCCGCATTTTGCAACCTTGGTGATCTCCTGCACTATGTGACTTGGCCCGTGACCATTTTTTCCTCAAAACAAAATGGTGCAGCCCTTTTTATGTGTTTGTCATACAATGAAGCAATTCACAACATTGCAGAATCACCATCATATCACTTGTGCATGATATCATCATGACAAATAAATACGTGGCTCTTCTCTCTTCTCAGGCATTAAGACTCTTTAATTAAAAAACAACTGATGAGGTCATTATAGCTTTGTTTATGACCAATGTGTAATTTAAAAGTTGCAGAAATACATAGCCCAACATGGCAAACCACTCAAAGATCTCTACACACAATAGCATGCCTTCTACTGGACCAATTAACATTAGAAGTGGTCAGTGTCACACTCATTTAATTTCTAAATCTGGAGAAATGCCAAAGGATGGCTCTCCTGCAGCTACATTAACTGGAAGTGTGCTCAGTGAAATACAACACAATTTTTTTTTTTATTCGTTCATGGGATGTGGGCGTCACTGGCAAGGCCAGCATTTATTGCCCACCCCTGATTGCCCTTGAAGAAGGTGGTGATGAGCCGCTAGGCCATTTCAGATGGCGATTAAGAATCAACCACATTGCTATGGGTCTGGATTCACATATAGGCCTGACCGGGTAAGGACGGCAGGTTTCCTTCCCTAAAGGACAGTCATGAACCAGATGGGTTTTTATGACAATCCGGTAGTTTCAAGGCCACCATTACTGATACTAGTTTTTTTATTCCAGATTTTTTTATTTATTTAATTAATTGAATTTAAATTCCCCAGCTGCCGTGGTAGGATTTGAACTCATGACACCGGATTATTAGCCCAGGCCTCTGAATTACTAATCCAGTAACATAACCACTATGCTACCGTACCCAATAAGCCAGCATGTAGTGAACAGGTTAACTAGAAAAGTAGTTCTTTCCAACCCACCCAAACTGTCGTGTTGTTGGACACATTACTCTCACAGCTATTCCTGTTCACATACCAACACTTCCATCATCTCCTCCCCCAACCCCCAAGGCTGCCACTGACTTCCACCTCCACAGTTTGAATTCTATTTGAACCTGCACCAGATGGTGCCGAGTGTTACAAAATAATTCAACCGGTTTAACAAAAAATAACTACACCACTGAGAAGAAAGGTCCACTAAGTTTCTCCTGAACATGTTTCAGCCTTTTTTACAATGTTGCAGAGAATTATTGGGCACAATTTTAATATGCAGGCAGGAAGAGTTTGGGGTTGATGGTGGTGGGGGGGGGGGGGGTGGGTGATTTGCGAGCGCCAAACCCGGAAGGGAAGTAGGCGGGTTGCGATCGCTAATGAGGCCAATCAAAGCCTCTTCCAGGTTTCGGGCCTGGCAGCCAGCCTGATTGACAGAAGCTGCACATCTTGGATGGGGGGGGCGGGGGGGTAGGAGGGGGGCGGGGCGAAGAGAGAGAGAGACCCCGAGACCTCATCGGCAGTTAGGATAGAGATGGGGGGTGGGGGGGAACAAAGATCAGAGGGCAGACATCGGGATCAGAGGGCAGACATCGGACATCGGGATCAGAGTTCGGGGGGGTAGGGTCCAGGCAACAGTGTTTACTAGGTATGTTTATTTAATTTGTTTATCGTGGGAAATGTAATTTTATTTAATTTATTTTTTCACTGATGCGGCCTTTCCTGCCTGGTTTTACCAGGCGTGAATCGGAAGCCGTGGGAAAGCTGCCCAGGCAATGTTAAAATCTTTTTAACTATCCGATACACAAAAAATAAACTACTTTAATTACCTCAATGAGGTACATTTGCTCCTTTAATTATCAGCCCGCCGGATTTAAGTGGGGGCAGGACTTTCTGGTGACTGCTGTACGCACGCACACAGATTTGCCTGACTCTCATTCAAAAATGTGCAGGTTCTAGCCGGGATGTCTGCCTGCTCCCAAAAACAGTGATTTTGATTTCCTCCCCATCCCCAACACACCCGTTTTTCCCTTTTAAAATTGTGCCCATTATCTCTGGAGATGAAGCAGCAATTCATCATTCAGAGTGAAGATATTTTATCTTCACAGACTTAAATAACAATACTGTCTTATTGAAGGTTAAAGATTCCCCCCCCCCCACAACTTGGAAGCAATTTACAGCACATTCTTGTTTCGGATGCATCATGAAGGTAGATTACTTCCTTATCTGTCAATCAAGAGGTGTGGGAGAGGTTTAAAACTCATTATTTTTGAAGAGAATTAAGGGAAAATACAATAATGGTCACCTTCTGGAAAACTTGGATGAATCATATTAGAGATCGTATAGTTTGTGTAACAACATCTTGAAGAATTATACAGTAACTTGTACTTAGATAACGCCTTAAAACACAAAACATTCCAGGTACTTCACAAAAGGGAACTGGACACAAAGCAGGAGTTCGGAGAAGAGTTAGGGAAAGTGACCAAGGTGTAACTGAAGAGTCAGGTTTTGAGGAGGCTTTTGAAGGTGGGGAGAGATGCAGCAAGGTGCAAGGATTTAGGAAAAAAAGAGTTCTAAAGAAGAGGTCATGATGGATAAAGGCCTCTCCCCCAGTGGTGGAGTAGAGGAAGGGGTGGGGCAAATACAGAGTAGTACAGAGTCAAAGCTGTGAATTATTACTAGAGGAGGTTGCAAAGAAGCAGAGGAAGGCCGTGAAGGGATTTGTAAATGAGGATTTTGAAACTAATGTGGGGTTGGAAAGCCATCGGAAGTCAGGGGTAAAAGGTGAGCAAGACTTAGGACAGGTTAGGATGTGAGTGGCAGAGTTCTACATGAGTTGGGATTGTTACTGGGTGAAGCTCAGGATGCCAGGTGTTGGGAGGAGACAAAATCATGGATGAGGGTTTCAGAGCACCTGAAGGTGAAAATATAATACAACCAATCTTATGCACGGTTTTGGCAATGTTGAACAAATGCTACAATTCATCTTAAGCCTGTACCTAAGCTTTATTTTTAATGATGTACCCAAAAAGCCCCAGGACACTTTGGAAAGCCATGAGTGAGAAAAGATTTCCTTACCTCATGCAAGCAAGACATACTATAAAATGCATTGTGTAAATAAAGCTAAAGTATACAGATGATAAGCAGAGTTCAAGTGCCCTTTAAGCGCCTTATTTCTAGATAATAACGTTTTTTAAACTTGGGCTGGACAAAGTTTTCTTCTACCCTGATTAAGAGTTCCCCGAAATGGTTGCACCGTGTTTATAATAGAAGATCCACACTTTGTCCAAGCATCTGAGCATCATCCATTCTAGTCTTAATTCCAAACCTTAGTTCAAATGATTCCAATATTCCAATCACAAATTTAAAATTAGATTATTTTCTTCAGTAGCAAATACAGAAATATAAGTTACCAAAAAGTAGGAAAGAATTTAACTTAGGCTGCTATAAAAAGTAGAGACAGTAAATCAAGTAAATATGTGCATATTTTCTTGAACTATCTCCCAAATTAGGACCAAGACCATTCCCTCTCCAAACAGATACCTGTTTTTTTTTGCTGCATTTGAGACTTGTCAGAATAAAAGCAGAGAAAGGCTTTATGGTTGCCAAGTTGTTACTAACAGGATGGAGGATGCTCGGAGTTTAAAATATACCTTTATTTGTTACCGGTGAAGCATCTTTAATAATGCACTGGCAATCAAGTGGTGGGTGGATGAACAGCACTGTGGGACATGAATCTAACCTGGGAGGAACTGACAATTCTTCTCTTGTCTCTGCACCAGTCCATGCACAACACTTTATTTCCATGGCCTTTTAGAGTCCGTCTTGTCTTCATCACAAACTGCCCAAGAGCCTCCGTACGCTCAGCCACCTGGTGAACTGGACAGGACAGCAAAGAAAAGAATATTTGACGATTTTTAAAACCCAGACATGGAGTGTGAGATTGTAAGATGGAGTGCACTAATGTAGTGGCTTCCTACACAGGGAATCATTTAGAAAGACTTCTATATAAATTTGAATCAGTGATGAATTATTCAGGCAGCTTCAGACTGGTCTTCGGCAGATGAAGATGGCATGTCCCTACCCCTACCAGTAGCCTCTACTCAAGTGTCAAAAAAAAACTGAAAGGTTGAATACAAATCATTCTGGTGGTCACATTTGGAGTAGAAAACTTAATCTGTACACATAATCCTACCAATGTGGAACAGGTATTATTCATCACAGAAATTGTTCTGAATATTTGACATCCCTTCAGTTTATTTAAAACAAAAACATAATCCTGATTGCATGGTGTCTACTGTCAGAGGTGGGATGCAAAGATCACACTTAGGCAGTTCCACAAAGTTGGGAACAACAACAATTTGATTCCAAAATTAACGGATGAAGTTGAATAAGAATACCTCTACCTGGAATGCTAGGCATCAAATCATATTAGTTTACTACTAGCCCATGCTGAACTGAGTCTTTGCTCCTTGTCTATTGAGAAAATCGCTGCTCCATCTGAAGGTCACTGTTACAGCTTCAATCCTGGACTACTCTACATTAACGTTCTGCTATACCATGCCATTTGAAGTGGATGGCTCATATAATGAAAAATATCTCCATCATGGTAATCCTCATCATGGCCATGCCAAAAATAAGCAGCATACCTCCCGCTGATTGTCCACACAGTAAACTCTGGAGAATGCGTGGTGTCATTTTTAATCTTCTTTCACCATATACATTTTAACCCCTTAAATGATAGTGAAAAGTGAAGAGGCTAAATACTGGCGAACACAAGACTGAGGGAAGACAGAAAATACGAGAAATCTGGAAATGAAAAACTGGTATCAGTAAAAGTGACCATGCAGCTATCGGATTGTTGTAAAAACCCAATTGGTTCACTAATGTCCTTTAAGGAAACCTGCCGTCCCTACCCGGTCTGGCCTACATGTGACTCCAGTCCCACACCAACATGGTTAACTGTTAACTGCCTTCTGAAGTGGCCTAGCAAGCCACAGCGTTGTATCAAACTGCTACAAAGAATTGCAGCTGTTCAAGAAGACCCACCACCACCTTCTCAGGGTAACTAATGAATGCCGGACTTGCCAGTGATGCCCACATCCCGAGAAGGAGTAAAAACAAATTCTTGTGTACCATATTCTGAAAAGAAAATTAAATCTTGTACTATTTTTGAATGTAGTTCAAAGAAGTCCTAACACGTTAGATAAAGGTGCATGATAATTCTTCTCAGAGGCCCCAGTTCTGATTCTCTCATTTTGTAAGTTGCCTCTCCTGAAACTGTTGGGATTGTGCTGCCCAGTGTTGTCCTTCTATTCAGTAATTTCTTATAAACACCAGTCAGGTGAAGTCTGCTTTGCCTGTTGAAAGTTTAGTACCCCCTTTTCTCCAACAATTAAACCACAATAGCAGGTGTCTGATTCCCAGTGATTCAAATAGGATGTAGTGAAAACATTTCATACAGCCCAGTGCAGTTTTTTGAAAATTTCATTTCCATCTTTGCGGTCTAGACTTTCCACCTTCTCTATAACAACAAACCATTACCTCCCATCATCATTACAGGGCGGAATACATGGAGAGCTCTGCCACAGCCCAGGCCACAATAAAAAGAAGATTCTTTCTTATTGTTACACTCATTGGAGAAAACTATTCATTCTTTGTTGCTGGGCCACACAAATATATTACTGGAACACTACAAAATGGCACGGGACCACAAGGATAAAGTGCTATTGTCACAAGTTATTTTAAGCCACGGTCCATTATCCACTAAATAACTGGATATTAGGACAAAATCAATAAATAGTTCATGAGAAGAGCCAAGATTTTCACAATGGAAAAACAGCAAAAACTTGTTTCAAATGGGCTAGTAAACCACTAGGGGAGAGATGTGAACCAAAATGAAAACTCAAATTTGCTATGTCAGGTTAATTTGTAATACTTCAATTTTCCCTCATTTTTAAAAAAAAAAGTCAGCATACAGATGCAATCAGACAAAATGTCCCTCTGCCTGTTTTCTTTATCTCACCAATTTTGTCATTGTTATAATAGTAGGTGCTGAGTGACTAATATCAGTGCCCAGAGTCACAGCAAATGGGATGAAGTTGATGTGTTTCAAAAATGTGGTCATGAGCTAATTTATCTGATCTACTATAGCTGGTTGTTAGAGTCTAATAGGGAGAGGCTGATCTCTGCTAATCTAATGAGGGAATGAAAAGAAAGATAGCAGCACATCATTTGTTGATTGTTCCTGGATATTATCAAGCAGAGTCTGGGATGGGGAAAGGAGGTGTCCATATCTGATTTCTGATAGTGCAGAAATGAGCATCCATTTGGCCCAGCTATAAATTGCAATGGATATGCCCAAATTCCCTGAGGGTCTGAGAACAATCCTGAGCTGGGAATTGAGATCAGGTATTCAGATTTGTAAATACCCTCATATTTTACTTCCAGGGCCAAATCCTGAAGGAAAAAAAGGGGAGGAAGTGACCCATTTAATACATCTGATAAAGTAATTTAGGAATTGTAGGACCAGAAAAAAACATTGGCTGATCCCAGCATATTTAGGATTGAAGATGGCAGAAAAATTGTCCCCCTCGTAAACATGTCCAGAAATGGTTACAATGAAGGACAAAGGTGAGGACAGGTGGTATAGTGGACAGATACTGGTACATTACCATGTTTAACAACTGGAGACCTCACTGCATAAATGCAAAACGTATCCTTTGCTCTTTATTACATGACAGTTCTGACAAACATAGTTCCCATGTTCATTTTTTAAATAAAGTTACATTTAAGTGCAGGTACTGGCTTCTGCGCTGGGGCTTGGGTGGGAGAAAATCCTGCGATCTTGGCACCTCCGGAAAGATTCTTTCACACCTGTGGGACCAGTGAATCTAAAATGGTTTTGCTAACTCACTTCAAATATAAAGAAGTCTATTCAAAAATGCTATCTTGTTGTAAATATGCCAAGTATAGTGCAATTAAAAGACATCATATGCCTGAAAATCTTTCATACAAATGGCAGAGGGAATCACTGGGAGCTGGTAAAATCAGGCAGCTACTCCCAGTCAAATGAAACACACTAAAGAAACACTAATCTATTGTTTTATTTACTAATGCTGCACACATTGCAAACCTTCTAGCACTGTTAAACTGGTTAATTAAAAAAATATATATATATACTTTTCTCCACATTTCACACTGCAACCCCAAATGTTAGCTCAAAGCTCTTCTGGTGGGCCACTAAGGAAAGTGCTGGCAACAAACACATCACAGCCACAGAGTCCCTCCATGATCAGACTGAGCCGAGGAGAGAGTCTGGGCCCCGGTTTCCCCCCCTCCTGTACTCACGTTCTACATCATGAAGCTTTGCCCTCTCCTCCTCCAGTTTACCCTTGAGCGTCTCTGCCTCGTTCCTCAGCGTTGACACGGTTTCGTTTTCCTGCAGCCCCTCGGTTGCCATCTTTTGACACCAAAGCAACGAACAAAAAAAAAAATATGAGATACAAAAGACCAAGGATTTGTCTGTTTGTTTGTTGTTAGCCGGGGAGCTGCCAGGACCAGCGGCTGCAGCCCATACACTTAGATGGAGGCTGGCTGACGTCAGTGGGAGGATACTGAAATTCAGCAGCCTCCTCGATAAAGATTCCTTCTCCTTAAATGACCGGGGTCCCCATATGTCGGTCCAGCAAAAAATAAAAATAAAACATTCAAACCCGCTGGGTTTAGAAAACCAATGATTGGGAACAGCAGCCACACCTGGCAGCCGAGCTCCTGTATCTGACAATATGTTGGTTCTGTCTGATTATATTCCACAGGGAGTCAGCATTTGGTACAGGAATGTGGGAGCGCGTCAATTCAAACTGTTTAAATATAACATTCCAGGCCAACAAATCAAAATCTTGATTGAAAGAATCAAAGTGCTAATTTACAGATTAAATTACCATAAATATCCAAAGTGCCTCTTATTGCTAGCCAGTAAAGCTGCAAATGTAAAGGACGTATTTTGAGTTCGTTTGCCCATATTGTTGCATCTCTCCGTTATCATTTTCATTGCACTGTTCCTGCATCAAATTATAGGCTGCAACCTGCAGACAAACCTGACCCCATCAATCCAAAACTCCTAAATTATGCAGGCATATAAACTGAGCCAGGACAGATCAAACAGAGCAGATTACATTAAAGTTAATGGTGTCATTATATCCCAGATTTTTGAAATGATTAAATTGGGGAAGTGGGGGTGATCTCATTATTTTATTAACTCCTTCTCTATCCTGGAAGGATATCATTTTTGTCTCTTTTCTATAGACTGCCATTTGTTAATGTTAGTGGACAAACACTTAACATGTTTCCACAAAATTTCTGCCTGTTATTTTAACAGAGGTGTTAACCCTAAATGGTTTACTTGATTTGTTAACCGGAAATGGGTTAATACTTCCATTAAAACAGTATAGAGGAAAGTGTTAAATGCTCATCTGTTTATGCTGCCAATGGCAATTTCTGATCTTACAGGAGAAATGATAGAATTGTGGAAATTTCAGCACAGAAAGAGGCCTTTTAGCCAATAATATAAGAACATAAGAGCGTAAGAAGTAGAAGCAGGATTAGGCCATACGGCCCCTCGAGCCTGCTCTGCCATTCAATATGATCATGGCTGACCTTCTACCTCATCTCCACTTTCCTGCCCGATCCCCATATCCCTTGATTCCCTTAGTGTCCAAATATCCATTCATCTCAGAGTTGAATATACTCAACGACTGAGCATCCACAGCCCTCTGGGGTGGAGAATTCCAAAGATTCACAACCCTCTGCAAAACTATCAAATCCAATTTAATTCCTCTACTCTTTCCCAGTGCCCTGCAATATCTTCCTTCTTCAAGTGTTTACCAAGCTCCCTCTCATGGCGCATTTGCAGCGTGAAAACATTTCTACTTTGCGCCAACACTAAACTATCAATATAAAGCTGGCATCAGGGGTCAACTGACTCCGGAGCAAAGTGAAATGAAACTCCCCAGAGGGGCAGTTGCCCATTGCTTGGGTTTGGAGCGTAAATCCAGTGCATTTTCACATCTGATTTACCAAGTGCTATGGGGTTTGTTGGGCCCCATGGACACCTTGTATGGATGGATGGATCTGACGTGGATTTCAATATCTCAAGGGCAGGGATTCTCCCCTCCCCTCCCAGAGTTCTCTCCTAAACAAGTGGTTAAGGTTCCAGCCAGACAGCAGCCAAGTCATGTGAACTAGATTCTGTCTGGCTGAACAGATTAGTTGAACCCTCCAGTGCTGTGATTCACTCAGCTTCAATAGACACTTGTGGTAATGCATTCCAAATCCCAATAACCCTATGTGAAAAAATCTTCGAAGGTCACATTTAGATTGTACTGTAGTGCCTGTGTGAAGTGGTTTCCCTCTGCACTAACACTGCATATATTATATGGAGTGGACTGTACTGCCTGTAAGGGTGGGGGAGGAAGATTCAACAGTAACTTTCAAAAGGGAATTGTATCTCTACTTGAAATGGAAAAAAAATTGCAGCACTATGGGGAAAGAGCAGGGGAGTGGGACTAATTGGATAGCTCTTTCAAAGAGCCCGTACAGGCATGATGGGCTGAATAGTCTCCTTCTGTGTTGTATGATTCTATGAAAGTAAAAGGAGTCTGAATCCAGTATCAGGTCCTGACCTAACACCAGAAGTGGAGTAAGAGTTCCGGCTTTTACACTCCACGTTTAGTGGCCATGTGAAGGCATTTTGGGTTCATACCTGCAGTAAACTTATAGGAAAATAGAACCATTACAGAAGAAGGTCATTTGGCCCGAGGTGCCAGTGCCAGCTCTTTGAAAGAGCTGTCCAATTTGTTCCACTTCCCCACTCTTTCCCCATAGCCCAGTAATTTTCTCCCCTTCAAGTAATTATCCAATTCCCTTTTAAATCTGCTTCCACCAACCTTTAAGGCAGTGCATTCCAGATCATAACAACTGGCTGCCTAAAAAAATGTCTCCTCATCTCCCCTCTGGCTCTTTTGCCAATTACCTTAAACTTGTAGAGTATTATTGCTGGCTAAGTTTAATAAAACACTCATATTCCCTCTGTTGACCTGTTCAATCAGCTTTGAAGTCTGAATCATTTTGGGTGATTTGGCAGATTACATGGATGTCGTACCATTTTGACGCACAATGAGCAGTAGTTGATCTGCACTGTGTTGACGTAAAGGTTCTGCAATGGTCCGATTTCCTGGCATTTTTCACAGGGTCCAAAGGTCGCAGCAGCAAACGTCTGGTCACACATCACTCAGGAAGCCTGGCTTGGGAATTGTAGAAAGTAAAAGAAAAAACAGGGAGGAGACAGCAGATCTGCAGAAGGACATTTAGTCAGTAATTAGAAATCTGCTCAGCCTAATCCGATCAAATACACACATATATATATATACACACACACTGCCTTCGCTTCAACCTCATTAATACAGGGAAACAATCCATTCAAAGGCTCGATTGCATTTTGCCATTTTTTTTTGATTAAACCACAATCCATGAAAGTAAATCTGCTGATACCAATCTAGTTCATTAAAAGAATATCAGCCCAGATCAGACCACCTCCTCACACAATTAACTTCTTCAATTTGAAGATCGATTTGACAACCAACCCTGATAGTTTATAAATGCGTCCTACTCACATAACATTATGTCTGTAATAGATTTAGTCGTGGGATTATACATGAACATGTAAAGTATCCATAAGGTACAGCAATTAGAACCGTTGGACAGTTTCCATGAAAATTTTCCTTACTACAGGTTACTTTCTAATCTTTTAATATAGAAAATCAAATAATTAAAAATATATACAGAAATGGGTATGCATGAAACAATTATTTACATTTTAAATGCCAATATTTTAACACTGAGAGCCCAGGCCACACGTACCTGGTTGTTGTAGGAAGATTGCGGATAGAAGGCTGAAGTCAGACTCTGAAAGACTGAGGATTTGAGAAACAGATCGAATCTAAAAGACTATCCGATAATCTTCTTAAGGGGTTACAGCTCATCTGAATATTTTCACTGACACCTTCACATTGGACCTTATATTCGCTACAACTTTACGCTTTACTGTAGAAAATATAGAGGACTCTAAAATCAAAATGTTCTAAATATTTCACCACTGTCCAGGATATTCGGAACTATTAAAAGTTCAGACGATCCCAGGCTCAATTCACGTCCTCAAATAGACAAATGATCACGTGGCTTCCTTTGCCAAACACACAACACAATAGTTTTAAACTGTCAATCATTTCTAAAAAAAAATTAAGTTTAGCACCGTGAAGTGGAGAGTAAAAAATAATATGGATATTACTTAAAATATATAACCTTGGACATGTCAAGCGGACCAGGAATGGTCTAAACGCCCGTTGCGGTTGAAAGCTGGGTACAACATTTACAGAACGGGACAGTCACACGCAGAAGTTATTTTGCCAAGGTACCTGATATCCTCAATATTGGGACACAAGAGGAAATAAAAGGAAAAAAAATACAAATGCTAGAAATCTGAAATAAAAATAAAAATGTTGGAAGTACACAGTAGGCCAGTCATCATCTTAAAAGAGAAAATATGGTTTAATGTTTGGATTAGGGTCCCTCGAAAGCTAAAGGATGCAGTTTAGACCCCTGGTAGATAGAGTATCAATCAAACCAGCTTCATATGCAAAAGAAACATTATCAGTGGTTCTGTACTCTTATGTTTCCTTATTGGAAAAATATCAGATTCACCCAGATACAACATTTTCTGTTGATGCTTCGGAGATAAATATGTTGCTGTGCTTTTTTGTGTAGAAAGTGGGGGAATCCTGGTTTTCCTGTAAATTATCATCTTCTCCCTGCCCGAACACACCCATCTGACACACGGCTGCATTAAGGAGAGAGAGCCACTGCCTTCAAGTCATTTCAAATCTGTGGTGCTAGGCGCATTAAAGGATTATATCCGGATTAGAGGAAGTCACATCTAAACGGTCTAAAGACCAGAACGTGGTAGAAATAGTTTTGCTGAGATCTTTGGTATATGAAGAAGGGTCTTGACCAGATAGTGAGTGATAGTCATTTGTTACCATTTACTGCCAAAAGTCAAAACAAGAACATATGGTGATCTCAGTGCAGTCATCAGTCATTTTAGTTATTGGGGTTGTCCCAGTGCTCTGCTCTGCTAAATTACCCGGACCCTGTGCCTTATTTCTCTTCCTAACATCAATTACTCCAATTTATTTGCTAATGCCACCATCACAAAATTCCATCACATATTGAGGGTTTTCTGGTTAAATTCAACTGGTTTTTCTAATCTATTTTTAAATTTTATTTAAGATTTGTTGGTGTACGTGTTAACGATGTGCTGCTTTTTTGCTATGATTGGCAAAAGTTAATATAGGGATTCATATAAAACTAAAACGCATGGTATAGTAAAAGAAATTCACTTGCTTACCATTACAAACTAACTCTCATCCATGCCTTTATTACCTCTAGACTTGATTATTCTAATGCTCTCCTGGCCGGCCTCCCATCTTCCACCCTTCATAAACTTGAGCAAATCCACAACTCTGCTGCCTGTATCCTAACTCGCACCAAGTCCCATTCACCCATCACCCCGTCCTCGCTGACCTACATTGGCTCCCAGTCCAGCAATGCCTCACTTTTAAAATTCTCATCCTTGTTTTCAAATCCCTCCATGGCCTCGCCCCTATCTCTGTAACCTCCTCCAGCCCTACAATCCTCCGAGATCTCTGCGCTCCTCCAATTCTGGCCTCTTGCGCATCCCCAATTCTAATCGTTCCACTATTAGCGGCCGTGCCTTCAGCTGCCTAGGCCCTAAGCTCTGGAATTCCCTCCCTAAACCTTTCTGCCTCTCTACCCCTCTCTTCTTCAAGATGCTCCTTAAAACCTACCTCTTTAACCAAGCTTTTGGTCACCTGTCCTAATATCTCCTTATGTGGCTCAGTGTCAAATTTTGTCTGATAACGCTCCTGTGAAATGCCTTGGGACATTTTACTACATTAAAGGTGCTGTATAAATGCACAAAACAGTTGTTGTAAAAACAGATCCTTTTCTCCAGATCTGCCATTTTGGATTAATGAATGGGGCCCAGAGGTGGAGAACTATGGTCCCACATTACTACTCTCTTGTAGTGTGATCACGTTTTCCTGATGATGCTACATCAAATGTATTGTACAAATCCAACTATTTCACGAATGTCCTTGAGAGAAAAGATCAAGGAGACAAGGTTCACTAGACTTCTGTTTCAGATACTTAAATAATTTTAACAAATGTACATGCAGACATTTTTTAAATATGGCAAAATTCAGGAAAGGGAAATTGCCATCCCTAGCTGGTCTGGCCCACAACAATCACAACAAAGCAATAAAAGCCCACCACCTTAGGGCAACTGAGGATGGGCAATAAATCAGCCTTGCCAGTGTCGCCCACACACCAAGAATAAATAATAAAAACCCACAACAATAGAACACTGAATTTTGCAAACCTTGACTTGAATCTGGTTACGATCTGGAATGCACTGCCCGAGGGGGTGGTGGAGGCAGATTCAATCATGGCCTTTAAAAGGGAACTGGATAAGTACTTGAAAGGAAAAAAAATTGCAGGGCTACAGGGAAAGGGCAGGGGAATGGGACTAGCTGGATTGCTCTTGCATAGAGTCACCAAGGGACTCGATGGGCTGAATGGCCTCCTTCCGTGCTGTAACCTTTCTATGATTCTATGATTACAGCCCTACAATCTCTTCATAGAATCATAGAATCATAGAAGTTACAACATGGAAACAGGCCCTTCGGCCCAACATGTCCATGTCGCCCAGTTTATACCACTAAGCTAGTCCCAATTGCCTGCACTTGGCCCATATCCCTCTATACCCATCTTACCCATGTAACTGTCCAAATACTTTTTAAAAGACAAAATTGTACCCGCCTCTACTACTGCCTCTGGCAGCTTGTTCCAGACACTCACCACCCTTTGAGTGAAAAAATTGCCCCTCTGGACCCTTTTGTATCTCTCCCCTCTCACCTTAAATCTATGCCCCCTCGTTATAGACTCCCCTACCTTTGGGAAAAGATTTTGACTATCTACCTTATCTATGCCCCTCATTATTTTATAGACTTCTATAAGATCACCCCTTAACCTCCTACTCTCCAGGGAAAAAAGTCCCAGTCTGTCTAACCTCTCCCTGTAAGTCAAACTATCAAGTCCCGGTAGCATCCTAGTAAATCTTTTCTGCACTCTTTCTAGTTTAATAATATCCTTTCCATAATAGGGTGACCAGAACTGTACACAGTACTCCAAGTGTGGCCTCACCAATGCCCTGTACAACTTCAACAAGACATCCCAACTCCTGCATTCAATGTTCTGACCAATGAAACCAAGCATGCCGAATGCCTTCTTCACCACCCTATCCACCTGTGACTCCACTTTCAAGGAGCTATGAATCTGTACTCCTAGATCTCTTTGTTCTATAACTCTCCCCAACGCCCTACCATTAACGGAGTAGGTCCTGGCCCGATTCGATCTACCAAAATGCATCACCTCACATTTATCTAAATTAAACTCCATCTGCCATTCATCGGCCCACTGGCCCAATTGATCAAGATCCCGTTGCAATCCCAGATAATCTTCTTCACTGTCCACAATGCCACCAATCTTGGTGTCATCTGCAAACTTACTAACCATGCCTCCTAAATTCTCATCCAAATCATTAATATAAATAACAAATAACAGCGGACCCAGCACCGATCCCTGAGGCACACCGCTGGACACAGGCATCCAGTTTGAAAAACAACCCTCTACAACCACCCTCTGTCTTCTGTCGTCAAGCCAATTTTGTATCCAATTGGCTACCTCACCTTGGATCCCATGAGATTTAACCTTATGTAACAACCTACCATGCGGTACCTTGTCAAATGCTTTGCTGAAGTCCATGTAGACCACGTCTACTGCACAGCCCTCATCTATCTTCTTGGTTACCCCTTCAAAAAACTCAATCAAATTCGTGAGACATGATTTTCCTCTCACAAAACTATGCTGACTGTTCCTAATTAGTCCCTGCCTCTCCAAATGCCTGTAGATCCTGTCCCTCAGAATACCCTCTAACAACTTACCCACTACAGATGTCAGGCTCACTGGTCTGTAGTTCCCAGGCTTTTCCCTGCCGTCCTTCTTAAACAAAGGCACAACATTTGCTACCCTCCAATCTTCAGGCACCTCACCTGTAGCGGTGGATGATTCAAATATCTCTGCTAGGGGACCCGCAATTTCCTCCCAACCCAAGCATCTGCTGTCATCTTTCATTGGCTTACAAAGTGTAGGCGTAAATCACATACTTGGTTCCTAAATGGGATAAGGGGAAATGGTAGTACTCCTGTAGGTTAGAATGGTTAGTTATCTAGTTGCTATCTGTGGAAGTTACCCACTTATGTGGGTAACTTTCAGCCACATTTAATCTTTTCTCCACATAGAGATCAATCATTATGGGACCCTGTACCTTAGTTGTGAAGGGGAATGATTTAACTCTCAGCACTGGGCTCACTTCTGCAGCACAGTCCTTTCTTACAGAATACTTCTTGCCATTGGGCCTAGTCCTGCTGAATATGTGAGAATTGCAGGCAAATATGATACGATGCCATGTTGTGATTTCATGATAGAAACCGAAGGCATGGGTCATGGTCTCCTGCAATTGAAAAGGCCCAGTTGCAGATAGTGCAATGTTTCAAGTTAGACATTGGCTTAGAAACATTCAAGAGCTCTACAGGAAATTTTCAGAAATGGACCATGTGTTGAACACCGTTGAGAAAACCTTCAAGAAAATTGAAACAAAATATTCTGAGTGAGAACGACAGCAGAGATTAAAATGATAGCTACAAAGAGATTAGGTACCATATACTTGGTTCTTTTCAATGGAAAGAACTATAGCTAATTTGATAAGAGAATTTGCATTTTACAGACAACTATAACAGGCTCGGTAAGTAGTGGAGACACCATTTCTTGTTTGTGAAGCTGCTCTATTTAAGTCACAGGCTCCTTCATAAGAGTGGAAGGGGCAGAGTGTAGCAACAATAACAGGAGATGCTAAAGGAGCTCAATCTACTTTTTTTGGGAGGGATAAATTAGGAGTTGCATGATCTAAGTTTCTAAAAAGGGAATTAAGGTGGGTAAAGAAACGAACCAGGAGATTTAATTATTGGGAACTAAGCAAGCTACAAGCTAAATGTAATTTAAGGAATACATTTCTAGAAAAAGTTATACACTTATGGAATATACTGCCATCTAGTGCATTCAAGACAGAAGCATACAAATTTTGATGTAGCAAGAGTAGAGGCATAGGATAGTCCTGAAGCAGGAGAAAAAAAAATGGTCCATAGAGAAGCTGAATGAGGATGATTGTAAGGGGCAAAGTAGAAGCACTGAATGGCCTTTTCCCTTCATACCTTATGTTCTCAGAATGTTAACAGTTCATTCAGAACAGGTTGAAGGTACATATTTCATTCCATTTAAGTAACACAAAGAGTTACGGCTATCTAATATGACATTAAGACGTCCTCTCTGTACTGCAACTTAGTAAATGCAGACATGACAATCTCCCTGTTTGGCACTGCTAGCCAACTCATAAGCAAATACTTTTAGAAATATGGAACAGAGGAAATCTTCACCAACCCATTTACAATGTCAATACACATAGCGGCCTGACGCTTTCTTACCCTGTGGTGTCTAATTTTCTGACATCTGCTAAAGCTTCATTACTTTAAAAAAAACACTTCACAGTTTCTGAGTTACTATAGATTTACAACTACTTTTTAAAAATTTGTTCATGGGATGTGGGTGTCGCTGGCAAGGCCAACATTTATTGCCCATCCCTAATTGCCCTTGAGAAGGTGGTGGTGAGCCGCCTTCTTGAACCGCTGCAGTCCGTGTGGTGAAGGTTCTCCCACAGTGCTGTTAGGAAGGGAGTTCCAGGATTTTGACCCAGCGACAATGAAGGAACAGCGATATATTTCCAAGTCGGGATGGTGTGTGACTTGGAGGGGAACGTGCAGGTGGTGTTGTTCCCATGTGCCTGCTGCCCTTGTCCTTCTAGGTGGTAAAGGTCGCGGGTTTGGGAGGTGCTGTCAAAGAAGCCTTGGCGAGTTGCTGCAGTGCATCCTGTGGATGGTACACACTGCAGCCACAGTGCGCCGGTGGTGAAGGGAGTGAATGTTTTGGGTGGTGGATGGGGTGCCAATCAAGTGGGCTGCTTTGTGCTGGATGGTGTTGGGCTTCTTGAATGTTGTTGGAGCTGCACTCATCCAGGCAAGTGGAGAGTAATCCATCACACTCCTGATTTGTGCCTTGTAGATGGTGGAAAGGCTTTGGGGAGTCAGGAGGTGAGTCACTCGCTGCAGAATACCCAGCCTCTGACCTACTCTTGTAGCCACAGTATTTATATGGCTGGTCCAGTTAAGTTTCTGATCAATGGTGACCCCCAGGATGTTGGTGGTGGGGGATTCAGCGATGGCAATGCCGTTGAATGTCAAGGGGAGGTGGTTAGACTCTCTCTTGTTGGAAATGGTCATTGCCTGGCACTTGTATGGTGAGAATATTACTTGCCATTTATCAGCCCAAGCCTGGTTGTTGTCCAGGTCTTGCTGCATACGGGCACGGACTGCTTCATTATCGGAGGGGTTGCAAATGGAACTCAACACTGTGCAATCATCAGCGAACATCCCCATTTCTGACCTTATGATGGAGGGAAGGTCATTGTTAAAGCAGCTGAAGATGGTTGGGCCTAGGACACTGCCCTGAGGAACTCCTGCAGCAATGTCCAGGGGCTGAGATGATTGGCCACCAACAACCACTACCATCTTCCTTTGTGCTAGGTATGACTCCAACCACTGGAGAGTTTTCCCCCCGATTCCCATTGACTTCAATTTTACTAGGGCTCCTTGGTGCCACACTCGGTCAAAAGCTGCCTTCATGTCAAGGGCAGTCACTCTCACCTCACCTCTGGAATTCAGCTCTTTTGTCCATGTTTGGACCAAGGCTGTAATGAGGTCTGGAGCCGAGTGGTCCTGGCCGAATGCAAACTGAGCATTGGTGAGCAGGTTATTGGTGAGTAAGTGCTGCTTGATAGCACTGTTGATGACACCTTCCATCACTTTGCTGATGATTGAGAGTAGACTGATGGGGCAGTAATTGGCTGGATTGGATTTGTCCTGCTTTTTGTGGACATACCTGGGCAATTTTCCACATTATCGGGTAAATGCCAGTGTTGTAGCTGTACTGGAACAGCTTGGTCAGAGGCGCAGCTAGTTCTGGAGCACAAGTCTTCAGCACTACAGCTGGGATGTTGTCGGGGCCCATAGCCTTTGCTGTATCCAGTGCACTCAGCCGTTTCTTGATATCACGTGGAGTGAATCGAATTGGCTGAAGACTGGCTTCTGTGATGGTGGAGATATCGGGAGGAGGCCGAGATGGATCATCCACTTGGCACTTCTGGCTGAGGATGGTTGATTGTTACTCATCAGCACCATGTTTTGCAATAATTAGCAACAGTAGAAAAATTAATTTCTTAAAAGAAAAGAACAATTTTAATTAAGGTCAAGTTTATGTTGGAAGATACAAATTGTTTTTAACAGTTGCCTGTATTTAAGAAAGAACTTTGATTTATATCGCACCTTTCATGACCTCAGGACATCCCAAAGCGCTTCACAGCCAATGATATATTTTAAAATGTAGTCACTGTTGCAATGTAGAAAAATGTGCCAAATTGCATACAGCAAATTATTACAAATAAGAATGAAATAAATGACCAGCTAATCTGTTTTAGTGATGTGGGTTGAGGGATAAATGTTGGCCAGGACACAAGGAGAACTCGCTGCTTTTTTTCGTATAGTGCCATGGGATCTTTTACGTCCACCTGAGAGGATAGACGGGACCTTGGTTTAACAACCTACTATGCTTCCTCAGTACTGCAGTGACTTTTCAGCATAATTATATGTTGAAGTCTCAGGAGTGGGGCTTGAATCTACAACCTTCCGACTTAGAGGTGAGAGTGCTACAACTGAGCCCAGGCTGACACTTAAAACAATAAAACTCATTGCAGCCGTGAAGCTTCTCAGGAGGTTGACAGTGAAGCACTAAGAATGAAGCAGATGGGCAGTAGTTACCTTTGTGAAAAGAATATCACTTTTGTTAAGTACCAAATCAAACAAAATCTGATGAAAGTCCAGAAACTGAAACAGATCTTCAAGTTTATGTAATTGAACTGTTAAAAATTTAAACTGTTATGTTGTTCTAAAACATTATTGATAAATAGTTCATACGTTCAATGGTTAAAAGAAGTGATATTATAGCGCTAGGTAATGTCTAGGTGAAATAGGGACCAGACGACCCATGGGAGTGAATGCTTCATTGAACATTATTCTTAGATTGCATTCAATAGCTTCCTCCTTTTAAAAAAAATAAAAGCATATCTAACATATCATTATTGTGTACATACAACAGCAAGATTTGTAATTACAATAATTGTCAATATAATAAAATAGTGCATTGTAAAGTGATGCACTATTTGTACTATAATTTGATAAATACGACAATAAAGTTAAATATTTTTTTTACAGGCCTATGGTATTAACGAGTTACAAACCTATGTCAATGAGTGTTATGAACAGTTCAATTAAAACCACTTCAGGTTAGTCACAAATGGCCGACTCCATTTCCTTATGAAGTCAATTAGAAGCTGGGGTAGTTCATGTTGAGGCAAAGCCAGATCCGAGCACGGTAGAACGAGTGACTCCAGTCTGGTACAGTTAAACTATTTTGAATATAATGTGGACACTTTCAATCTAGTTCCTATTACAGAATTCTTTTAAAAGCTCAGAGCAGGTCACTAAATGGACTACCATGTGACAGCCAGATACTTGGAATCAGGGGAGGAAACTGGCTGACCAGCATGTTGCACTTGAGCTCCTTTGTTTCCTGCCAGTAAATTGTGGAGCAGCACTGATTCAAGCCACAGGAAGAACTCTACAGAGCAGACAGATCCACTTTTGTAGGATGATCTTTAGTTGTATATACCCTTGGGTGAGGGGGAAGGGGCAGATCAGATGGAATACGGTATAAGAGGCAGCTGTCTTACTATGCTGTGAGCAGTTTGCAGGAAATTACATTTCCTTAGGGAGACAACAGCCACTATTTTTTGTTATGTTTTTAAAAAGCAATGCGTTCATAACTTGTGATAAAGAAGAGTTTTTCTTTCAACTTTACAATGTGCAGTGAAATTTCGCACAGAAATGAGACACGATTGGTATATTTTTTTTATTTTGCTTTTGTAAACAACAGTCATGGTATAAAGTTAAAATATATTCTGTACAGAGGAATCAATGTTGTGATAAATACATTCATTAAGTGGTTTTCCTATTTTTTCCTTTGGTTCTCAACATGCATTAATTTTCTATGTATATTTAAAAACCTCATGATTTTAGAATCTGTACAGCCCAAAACAATTTTTTTAAACCACTCGTACATATTGTTGGGAGAATATTACCAACATTATGAAAAGCATCACTCTGCTTTCATCTTTATGCTAAGATTTATGCAACTTAAATCTGCAGCTGCTTATGAAATACTTTAATGAAATTTTTAGAAGAACTAAATACTGTATTTGTAAGAGCAGCCAATCCAAACTGAATGTATTTGAAATTTTGTAAAAATACTGCATTTTTAAAAAAATGCACAATGTAAGAATGTACTTAAACTCAAATCATTCATCTGACACTTATCATGAGGAAAAAAGAAATAAACACCCAATCTCCGCAATCCAGACCATCAATCAATGACTCAGATATTCATTTCCAAAATAACTCATCTTCATTCAAAGTTAACCACAAATATTCTATACAGTAGCATGCTTTAGATCCTAGTAAGGAAGTTTAGCTTGAAGCTGCTGGGAATCTGGATTGTCTCCAGTGCCTGTGGAGATGGACTGAATGGAAAAGTCACTTGAAAATGGTACTTGGCATCCATTATTAACGTTAAGCCATCTTCACGACTGTTCAGTTGTGACTAAAAAAATAAGAACAGCGAGTTTTACTTTTTAAATCTTTAGTTTTATAATTTTCCCTTTAACATCTCGCTCCAAACCCATTCTTGGGCCTTGGCTTTACAATACTGCACTCTTCGTTCTTGGCCAGAAAGGCACAGATTGTTAATATTTTCTGTGGGTAGGATCAATCCCACTCACTTATACTTGATCTAGAATTGTCTGCAGAATTATTCATGAAAGTTGTGTTGAATTAATCCTTCATATCTACCATTTCCAGATTCACCCACAATATTTCCAATCAGATTATTTGTTAACAAATCTGTCTGGTCTTGAACACACCCTCTACTTAATACCTTGTTGAAAAAATTCTTCCAATTCTGTTTGCTGCTATCAATAATTTGCTTTTTATTATCTTTTTGCCCCTTATATTATTCATTTTAATTACACTGACTTTTGCATTACTCCAAGTTACATTTCAATAATTCTTGTGTCCTTAAGCTGCTGTGGGTTTGTTCTTGCTATTGATGTTTTTTTCCTTGCAGAAAGCTACGGGACATGTACACAACAAACAGAAGTTTCCTTTAAAAAGGCAATACTTTCTGTAACTGGGTAACTTCAGCCACCAATTCCGCATATACATTGCAGATTTATAATAATTTCCACAGATGATACAAATTTTGCTTACAGCTTAATATACCAGGGGATGTAATGAACCACACAGACAGGTTTCCTTTCACCAGGTGACTTGATCAAGACTCATTAAGCTAACCTTCTAGGAGAAGCTACAGCACAAATATCAGTGAAGACCATTGAAGGACATGTAAGTAGGAACACAGATAACCCAATTAATACTGGTGAAGCTTCCCCTCTACAGAAAGTCAATGCATAAACCAGTTGAGACTAGGATTTTAACTCTACTTTCTTAGCTGGGATTCCAAAACTCTAGAACTATAACTATTAGGCACCCCCAAATATCTGTTTTCAGAAAACTCTCTTTATTTTGAAGGAGGGACAGTAATGCATTTGACATTAATCAGGCAAAAGCTTTCATCTCATCTATCTAGATTGAATTTGACAAGTGTCCCATTAGGGGAAAGGAAAGTGTTCTAATCAACTGTACTACATGTCCTCCAAGTCAATATATTTAATCTGCTGTACCATCAATACCTGCTGCACATGTATATTTTATATTCAAGTAATTCTTTCTGTTTATACTAACTGGTAGACCTCCTCTGGTGCTGTTCATAATGGTGAGCGGGCTGCTCTAGGTTTGGCTTGGTGTGCAATAGCGCGTTTGAGTCAGTAGCAAAACAAAATTAGCAAAAAAGAGTCCCAAGGTAAGAGCTTTATAATTGCCTTCTCTCTCAATGTTCTAGGATCTGATGGTCGATGCTAGGTACATGATCGATAATACCACATAGTTAGTCAGGAGGAACTCTACATGCACACATTCATACAGACACAAAACATATTAGCAAGATTTTTGTGTGTGGAGATTATGAAATTAGGTTTAACCTCTTAAAATATTATTGTTGCTCACCTGAACTTTGCGGACAAAGGACGGAGCCAAACGTTTCTCAAAATCATCAATTGGCGTGTAGGAATTCAAAATCTTGACAATCTGTTGAAATAAAGTACTGAAACGTGGGACAGAAATTCCATAAAAGACATTCCCTTGGTCCATGAAGCTATTAACCATTCAACATGAAAGAACTACTACTGAAAGCTGGTTAATTTGATGAATTGAACCAATTAAGAAAACATCACAATATTGTACGTCCCCTTATATATTCTGTGCAATGGTGAGAATTGTACAGCAAGAATCCTTCATACAACTTTTTCTGATAGAAAACCCATAAGAAATGTATATTACATCAGAAGTCAAGGTAAATCAGAGGCAATTATAGTGAGAGATGTTGGAATGCAAATGATCAAACCAGAAACCAAAATAGGTTAAACCAAATCAGGTAAATAATAATTATGGAATGCCTCCCTCAAGTAGTTCACTTGATATTATAAAATATCAAATCTAATGATCTAATCAGTTTAAATGACTAAAGTTGAAGATGGGGTAATGAAACATCAGTGAATTCACATATTATTGATTTAAAGCAAAGTTAGGCAACAAGTCAATAAAATAGCTTTCCAAATTCCAGATACAATTATTTTCTTCCCTCTGGAAACTATATTGGACAATCTTGAGGCACATTTAAAAGGATTTTGTTCAACAGCTCTGGATTCAAGCAGCCCAGCTCCCTTCCTCCCTCCCACCTCCCAGCTCCAGGTTCTGGCCACCTGGCTCCCTCCTTCTGAACCCTGACTGAAGGCTCTGGCCTTCCACTCGCTCTTGAGTCTTGGCCATGCCTCTCATGTAGTGTTGAGCCATGGATCCAACCTCCTGATATTCAGGACACTTGCTCAGGGCAGGAGGCTAGGGCATGGCTCAGCACCACACAGAAGGCTGATGACAAGGCCCAGGCATAGTGAGGAGCTGAGACTAAGATTCATACATTTACTGAAATATTTATGTGCTGGTTAGATTATTCTGAAGGAAGTTTGAATATTAGGCTGATAACCAAGAGATCATTCCATCTAAGGATTGGTGCACAAATAAACATATTTATGAGAGAGAGCAAGATTGTGTGGGATATGCAGGAGAGAGGAGACTTACAAAAACATTGAGAATGAATGCTAGAAAAAGTCAAAGAAAATGGGTGTCAAAGATGGTGAGAGGGAGAGAGAAAAAGAAAACAGAAGACAAGCGAAAAGACAAGAGATTGAGACAGAAGAAATGAGAGTAGGAGACAAGCAGAAATACATTTGGAGAAAGTGAGTGAGAGAGAGACACAGAGAGAGAGAGAGAGAGAGAGATAGAACTTTAAATAAATTGTCTGACAGCAATTGTGGGATATCAACCAGTAAATAATGAAAGCTAAATCAGACCTGCACAGCTGAGAGAGATGAACATCTTTCACATATTTCTTTAACATCATCATCTGTTGTCTTGTTGACCTGAAGTAGCCAGGCAGCCTGAGAGAGTGGCTCTAGGGTCTCTTTTGCATTGCTACTCTGCATATTCTTATCCTTCAACCACTCTTCTAAGTAACTAATATTACATCTGTATCAAGAATAAAGAAATCATTCATTAAAAATGCACTGCAACTAGACATCTTAAAAAAAATTACTGATAACTGTCACAACACTATTATAGATCCAAAGTATCAAACATTGGCACCACAGTTTGAATTATGCTGAACTAAACAAGTATTGCAAATAATTCCATTTAATAAACAAAGAATATGATTTACTTGGCTCCATTATTTTAGAAAGATTCTATATAAATTTGTAAGTTTAATGTCCAGTACACATTTCTCCCCTTCCCTCACTCTCCTCATAACAGACATCCATGTTTGAGTCCAGTTTCACACGTGGCAGCAGTGCTCTGTTACTGTCTGTAAAGCATTACTTTTTATTTTTTATGTGTACTGCATAAATAGAATGCAAGTTAGAATCAGTGCTTACAGAAAATAAACCTTCTGTGGGGTTTCTTACATTAATTATTTACACCTCTGGTGTTCATGAGTTATGCAGTGGGTGTCATTCAGTGGTTTATATTTGCAAACCTGCAGTCTCAATTAAAGCTTGTATCACGTTTACTCTGAGTACATAATCCTGAATAGGTTAGCACAATTCAACATAACAAAAGCACAAAGAAATCTAAGCTTTTTTTTTGTTATGGTATTAGCCTTGGATCAGTGGTAGCATTCTCACATTTGAGTCAGAAGGTTGTGGGTTCAAACCCCATTCTGGAGATTTGAGCACATAATCTAGGCTGACATTTTGGTGCAATATTGAGGAAGTGCTGCACTGTCAGAAGTGCTGTCTTTTAGATGAGACATTAACCAAGGCCCCGTCTGTTCTCTCAGGGAGACGTAAAAGATACCATGGCATGATTCGAAGATGAAAAGCAGGGGAGTTCTCTTGGTGTCCTGGCTAACAACTATCCCTCAACCAACATCACTAAAACAGATAATCAGGTCATTAGTCGAACTGCTGTTTGTGAAACCTTGCTGTGCACAAATTGGCTGCCATGTTTCCCATTCAACAGTGACTACAATTCAAAAGTATTTAATTGATTAAAAAGCACTTTGGGATGTCCTGAGGTTGTGAAAGGTGCTATATAAATGCAAGTTCCTTCCTTTCTTCCAAGTCCTCTGTACAGCTTCCTAAGTAAAAGAGATGCATAATCTGACCTGGGGTTATATCTCTCACAGATTTAATGCTACTCACTCTTTGTGACGATGTACTGAACTAAAATGTCTACTGCATTTCCGATTTTACCTTATTTGCATTCCTTTTCTGCACGAGCACATGTCCTTGCGCAGTAGGAGATTATTAAGGGTGATTGCTCCAATCAGAAAAAACAGCTGTTTAACTGACTGTTTGATAAGCTCTGTGTCCATGCCATGCTGGCACATTGTGGTGAAGTAATAGCTGAGTTGCTGCAAAATGGAAGATATGGTGTACTGGTCCATTTCTTCTAGAAAACTTGAAGATCGTTTCCGATGTCCGGTTGGCTTCATGCTAGAAATGCCTTGAAGACTTTCATGTTCCAGCATTCCTGGTACTAAAATAGAGTAATAACATTTGTGAGTTAGTATTTTTGGTAATAGACTGACACTGTGCTTGCTAATATAATCATTGACTGTATATAGAATTCACACACACAAGTATGCAAACCAGCCATGCATACCAGGGCTAGCATTATCCCTTTGCATCAATTCTCACATGTGCACACCAGTTCGTTTTCAATTGCTATCCCTCTGTTACCTCACCATAAACACACTCTATCATAGAAATATAATTAAATATAACTAGAACCTTATCCTGTTTCAACTTTAGCACTTCGAATGAGCACAGCCCCCAAAACACAAGTCGCATTTCATCTAAGGTTACTATTCTACCGGACACTTTTTGATGACAATTTGGGGTGTATTTTGAATTTGACAGCCTAAAATCTTCTGGTGATACATGAATTTCCCATCTGATGTGCAAGAGTTAATAATTCTGAAGCTAATATAAATGAAATATGGATCATCTTCACCTATCATTGGCCGAAGATCATCTTCCATCACTTGAATGAATTGCTGGTAGATGTGAATAGCCAAGTCACTCAGAATCTGCCTGTACTCAGAAAGGTCAAAGTTTTTCAGACACTGTTTATTTTGTTGAGGAGTGTTTTGCTTCATAAATTCCTTCATTAAAAACAATAAATATTATATGTTAAAAATGTACCAATGGTAGTAACAGCACAAACAATAAGTCTCTTCTATTTTAATTATTTGAGAAAATTAAAAAGCCTCATAACCCAACTGCCAATGAACTAAATCATTCATTGCTGAAATTGCCAATAAGTTCAACTTTTCAAACTCTGCTGATTTATCTGATCAGAAATGTTTGGGTTCTGCCAGGACCACTCGGCTCCAGATTTCATTACAGCCTTGGTCAAAACATGGGAACAAGAACTGAATTCCTGAGGTGAGGTGAAGGCAGCATTCGACCGTGTGTGGCACCAAGGCGGCCTAGTAAAACTAAAGTCAATGGGGGTCAGGCGGAAAACTCTCCAGTGGCTGGAGTCATACCTGGCACAAAGGAAGATGGCTGTTAGAGGCCACTATTCTCAGCCACAGGACATGGCTGCAGGAGTTCCTTAGGGCAGCATTCTAGGCCCAATTATTTTTAGTTGCTTCGTCAATGATCTTTCCTCCATCATAAAGCCAGAAGTGGGGCTGTTCACTGATGATTGCACAGTGTCCATCTCCATTTGCAATTCCTCAGATAATGAAGCAGTCGATGCCCACAAGCAGCAACACCTGGACAATATCCAGGCTTGGGCTAATAAGTGGCAAGTAACATTCACCAAATGCCAGGCAATGGCTATCTCCACAAGAGACAGCCTAACCACGTTCCTTTGCCATCCAATGGCATCACCGTCACAGAATCCCCACCAACATCCTGGGGGTCACCATGAACTAGAAAATCAACTGGACCAGCATAAACATCCACTCCCTCCACCACCAGTGTACCATGGCTGCAGTGTGTACTATCCACAGGAGCCACTGCAGCAGGACTCCAAGGCACCTTTGACAGCACCTTCCAAACCCACCACTTAGAAGGACAAGGGAAGCAGATGCTTGGGAACACCATCGCCACCAAGTTCCCCTTCAAGTCACACACCATCCTGACTTGAACATATATCGCCATTCCTTCATCATCGCTCTGTCAATATCTGGAACTCCCTACCGAAAGGCATTGTGAGAATACCTTCACTACATGGACTGCAGTGGTTCAAGAAGGCGGGCCATCACCTTCCCAAGGCCAACTAGGGATAGGCAATAAAATGTCGGCCTTGCCAGAGACACCCATATCCCGAGAATGAAAATTTAAAAATTGTTAACAAAGATATAGAGAAGTCCTGGCCAAACAGTAATGTGCCATATGTATCTCACACATGAGCCTAATATGTTAACACATGGATTACAAAGCCATGAATGATTTCAGTAACATCTCATTGCAGATTAGCACATATTATATTTTAAATATTTTGGAATTCCCAGACGACGCATGTTCTTACCTCCTCTCCACTATACTGTTTTAAGCAGTTAAGAAAGTGGACACTGTTTGAAAGCCAAAATGACAGAATTTCAAAATCTTGATTGTGATTCTGTGAAACAAGGTAAGATTTGAAAGAATGAATAGTAACAATTATAGAATTTTCTCCTGACTTCCAAAAAAGCAAAAAAAAGTTATTTTTCATATTAAAAATCCCCAGAAAATGTAACAGTTTTGGTATATAGATGGTATCCATAAATCACTCAAGCCTTATCAAAATTTTGGATGTTCTCTAAACTCTAAGTTTGTTACAGCCTTGTTTTGGACACCAGCTATTTTCCATATTAAATATTCACAACAAATTCTAAAAATTCATACATTATCATTTGTAAAAACACAAGAGACTTTACGCTAAACAGCTCATATCTTAATGTTTATTGAAAAGAAGTAACAAATGTTTCATTAAACATCTCTTCACTTCCGGAGGTTTTCATACCTTAGTGACTTCTTTGATACCACCAAGCAGGGAGCTCATCAGGGATTTCAGTATTTCAGCATCATTAGTATCATCGGCATGGCGCACACACATGAACAGGATGTGTGCTGGCAGTCCTGGAATCATATTTACTACCACACCTCGTGGTTTAAGGTCTAAAAGCAAAACATAATCATATACAAAACAATATACAAGTCCTGTACACAAGTACAATAATCATTTAATTAATATTTTTATAGCCAGCACCACAATCAAGTACTGTAAAAAGTAAACTACTGCAATTAAAATTGATATGTGGTATGAGTTTATAGGGGAATAAATTGGGTTATTGCCGGGAACCGGCATTAAATCAGTGACACGTTGAAAACACATGCCTGAAAACAGAGGCCTAAGGCTCACTCCTCATCTCCATAACAGCCGCGAGCTGCGGACGCCAATCGGGCATCCCTATGCAGTTCACCAGACTAGGCCTTCCCAAAATCGTCTGGTTCGGACATCTAACCGGCCCACAGGTAAGTCCTGGGAGGGCGGAGAAGGCGAACAGGAGGGAGACAAGCACGGCCCGGCAGCGGTCCGCAGTATTGCATTAAGGTAAGTGGAAACTGAAAAACGTACCTACTATCTGGCCGCTGTATGCCCAGAAAAACTGAGCGGAGCATGTTTGGTGCTTGCTCCACCCAGTTTTTCACCAATTTGGTATTGGGGTCCTAAAACAGGCGTTTGGCCTCTGATTATCATATTTAAGGGGCCTAACTCCTGGGACGCCCTGGGCACTCGGAAGTCAGTGGCTGCCAAATTGGCAGTTGGTGAACTTCCAGGAGATTGCACTTGGAATTTGAGCCCCTCACGTCCATTTCATGTTCAAAAACAGGCGCATCAGGGACCAAATCCCCCCCATGGTGAGTAACTTAAACCTAGCAATCTGTAGCTACCAAAGTATTGTTTTTGAAACACTAGCAAAAATCCCATGGGGCTGTGTATGGTAAACTGGGGATTTAGTGTTTTATAAGGTCAGGCACATTATACTGTGTAAAACAAAAAGTATTATTCTGCTGATAAAGTATACAAGTACTCTCTTTTAATATGACAAGGTGTATTATTTTACATTCTTGAAAGGAATTACATGCTGATTGCTCCTAACAGATTCTCAGGTCAATCAGAGACCAGATAGGCTGAACAGGATTAAACTACAGGAGGATTGGAATATACTTGAGAATTGGACAGACAAGTGGCAGAAGAAATTCAATGTAGAGAAATGCAAAGAGTGCTTCACATGGGGACAAAAATCTAGGAAGGGATAATTATCGTTACATCATACAACTATCAGGATGATAGGAGGCAAACTTGATGGACCTTGGTATTTTCGTCTACCAATTCCTATGTTCTTATGTCCTTTAGAAATCACAGAAATTGTCTTGTAAAACAACTTTACCCAAAACTAGATTTTTGATGAGCTTTTCTTCATCTTCAGTTTTACATTCCAGCATTCCAAGATACTCCTTCTTCACAACTTGACTCAGATTCCCATTGGTTTGATTAACTGTTTGGAATTGTAAACACATTTGCATACAAATCAGATTCTTTCTGCTTTCAAAACTATTTAAATAGTCAGAATCTCAAGTCCACAAAAGTCCGTGCTACTCTTTTTCGATCATATATTTTTGAAAAAGTAACATGTTACATCAAATGTCAGAGAAATGTGTTCCTTTTTTAAATTAAATGGCTGCTCCTTGACTATAAGTGTTAGGATTTGGGATTAACATATTGCTGTCTCTATTACACAACAACACTTACAGCCAAAAAAAACACTAATCCTGGACAAAGTTCCAATTACATACCTTTCTCAATTGTTTTGGTTAAGGACTTAATCTGATTTTGCAACTTCCATATTTGCTTTTCTTTCTGGTCAAGTTGTTCCTCAAGATCCTCCAAAAAGAATCAGAAACACAATTACCTTTCTGCCGATGTCAGAGTCAAGTAAATTGATCAGCAGAAGCTTCTGTCATTGGTGCAATACCACTGCTAGCTTTTCTAAAAATCATACCACTGAGTTTGTTTAATAACAAAAAATGAATGAATTGATCCATTCAATTTAGTCAAATAAGTTGAAGCATGTATGTCATAAAATGAGTTTGACAGATTATTTTAACCTACTGCAGCTAACATTAATGTTAACAGGACATGGTCTCATCAGGGTTCCATCATATACAGACGATATCAAGAAAGGTTTCTGCTTGATTCTTTTAATTCCCTTTAGATCCTGACTACAAACTTCCAATTCCTTTTCCCTCTTTAGCTTAGTTGGAGTACTGTGCAATCTTTGTTGTTTTGAGCCACCAAATTAAATTTTATATTGAGGGAAATCTGAAATGCCATAACACTATGTACAAATTATTTCAAAACAAAAGCAAAACCATTTTCCTAATTTTCATCCACACTGGGTGGCCCGTATGGGTTACAAACCTCATATTGCTACCAATTAAAGTTGTATTTTCAAGGGGATAGAGTGGAATGGCTTTAAGCAGCTCTTTGTCATTGCCTCATATCCAGTGGAGTGTTTTAACAAGTAGGTCAACTAAGCAATATCAGGTTATCCATAACAGACATTTCACATTCAGATATCAGTCAACACTGCAATCAAACTTCAAATGATCTCTACGAGCTGCGAATTCAATTCTCTATCATTGGAGCTTACGATACATGTTCTATGTTGTTGATGGAGGTATTGAACAACCCCATTGTGGGTGGTCAAGTTTGAATGCCCTCGAGACTAGTATTCAAATTCAGCCATTCTAGTTCAGTCTTAAGTTAAAGTTGCTAGATCGTCATACAAAAATTGCATTTTAACAATATTCATTCCATTTTAGATTTTAAAAGATCATTTGCATCAATCTACACAAAACCTGTTGTAGCACTTTAGGGATGGCAATATACCAACACTCACCAAGTTTTCCATTGTTAATTGAGATGCTTCTTGTTGTATTCTGGTACTGACTGTGCTATCAGTTTGGGTTCGATTCAGCAGTTGGAAATTCTCATTTTGAAGTTGTGAGACTTTAGCAAGTAATTCCACCTTTTCTTTTGCATAGTTATCTTTCTGGGTCTCTAACAATCTATATATTGTTAAAAAATTGAGAACATTTCAATAGCAAAACCCGTTACTGTACCTTTGTCAATTAACAATGCGGATTTTTTTTTATTTGAATAGGAGCATTGGGGAATTTGCTATTTAATTTGAATGTTAAGTGTCTTGGTTTAAATTCCAGAAACTTCCTCAAGTTACAATGATTAGAAAACAGGAACGGTAACTTTTTGTTACTGCTTGGGGCTTTGTTCAGTTATAAACTAATTGTAAATATGCGAGGGTTTATTTAGATAATCAAGTAAAAAGGATTATGAATCTTTGCATGGTTTGATTCCTGGTGTTACCTCTTGCAATCTAATGGCAATGAGTATGATCTATAGATCACACTCCAATTTTATGATTACTCTTTCAGTAGAAAAAAAAATCTATAAATTGCACTGGTTTACAAATCCTTATGTGTGGAGGACATACATGAAAACAACTTGTATACCAGATTTTACAGTAGATTTACAGGAACTTGTTCAAAAATCTTTATGTAATTATCTTGTCCGGCTACAAAAATACAAGTGCTTTACACAGTGGGAGTCAGGTAGCAACAGAGTTTCACAGATTATAGCTCATGGAGAAAAGGAGAATTAAAACTATAATAACTGAGTAATGAGTAGCCTTGGAAATATTTACTTTTTCAAAATATGATATTCATTTAGAAAATACTATACAAAATATAGTTTGGATAATATGCTGGTTGTTTTCTTTAGTAAAGACAGGAAATTATCTCAGTTCTATGGGAGCAAGGTAAGTAACTTTTCTGGGGTTTACATTACATAACTGAATAAACATTCTAACATATTTGAACAAACGGTTGAGCTGAATAAATCGGTTTTCATCTCAGACCTTTCAATTGTTCAAGGTATTCAAAATGGAATTCAAAGAAAAAAAATTGAATAACACACTGCCTGACCTTCTACATAAAAATAGCTGATTATTAATGATTGGAATGATAATCGCTTTCAGATGATTTGAGAATCTTTGGATATGCAAAATAAAAACAGAAAGTAAATCAAAAATATTTAGGCCTAAGGCTGCAGCAATAATACTGGTCAATTCTGTTATAATTCACACTGCTGATTATTTTGTTCGTATATGGTTTTCAGAATATAATTCTGGTTGTTAAAATGATGTAACATCACACAATGTTGAAGAGATACTGCACGAAGCAGTAGAATTTTAACTGTAATTCCCTTGTCGTACTGCATATTTGGTGCAACAGCAAACATGCATTATAATTCTGGTGATTAACAGAAATTAGAAGTTTGGCACCATTGGTTATGGCTGGTAATTAATGCTCTGTTCATGCATTTCAGTATGCACATGCAGAGCTCTGCCTTCCTGCACTCAACGCTGATGCATAACTTTGGCCCCCTGCTTGCATTTCTGTTAAAGAGAAAACCTGCACCAATTTGTGCAGTAGAACTGGATCATAAACAAAGTTAGGCCCTGAGGGAATGTATTAAGATTAGAGTTTTTCACACCTTCTTTGGGATCCTTCTTCTTCAAGATTGCCTTGCAACTGATCAGTAACTTCTTCCATTTTTTCTGTAAATTGCAATTATTTTATCAGTGCACAGGTTTTCTTTCATATAATCTGCATAGCCTTCACAGTATCTTTGATGAGTTAAGTTAGCTGGTAGCTTATTCATTACAATGTCAATAGACTGTTAATAAAATAATTTATCAATGCTTGCAAGAAAATGTGAAATAAAGCTGGAATTTTACAGAGATTCTGACAACTACAAAACCTTTATTGAACTGTGAAAATCAACAAAGCATTCTTTATTAGTTGTATGCTTTAGATAAATGCTACACAGCATACATAATCACCTTTCATTTCCACAACCTGTCCCTGTAAGTGGTTCTCAATGTCTTGTTTCTGTTTCTGCAGCTCTAAGATTTGGAGTTTGAACTCTGGAATAACCTGAATGTACACAAAAGTGGTTTACTCCAATGTAACAAAATTCAACGCCATCAACAACATAGAACATACTACAGCTCAGTGGCATAAATGAACCAAAGCTCAAATAGCATCAGCCTGACAGTTCAGATGAAGTGCTGTACCCGTAACATTAATCCACCATTCTCTTTCTGATATTTATCAAGCTCCAGTATGTTTATAGCACACATATGTTTAGTCAGAAAGTTGAGAGTTCAAGTCCCCCTTCAGGATTTGAGCATATAATCTAAGCTGGCACTTCAGAGTAGCACTGAGGGAGTATTGCACTGTCGGGAGTGCAGTCTTTTAGATGAGATGTTAAAGCATCTGCCTGTTTAAGTGAACATAAAACATCCTATGGCACGATTTGAAGCTGAGCAGAGTTTTCCTGGTGTCCCAGCCAACATTCCTCCCTCAACCAACGCTACCAAAGAAAACAAATTATTTAGTCATCCTGAAATTTGATGTTTTTGGAACCTTGCTGTGTGCATTTGCCTTCATCACAAGTGACTGCACTTCAACAACAACAAACAACAACAACTTGCATTTATATACTGTCTTTCACGTAGTAAAACATCCCAAGACGCTTCACAGGAGCATTATCAAACAAAATTTGACACCGACAGAATTAGGACAGATGATGAAAAGCTTGATCAAAGAGGTAGGTTTTAAGGAGCATCTTAAAAGGAGGAGAGAGAGGTAGAGAGGCGGTGAGGTTAATAGAGGGAATTCCTGAGCTTAGGGCCTAGGCAGCTGAAGGCACGGCTGCCAATGGTGGAGCGATTAAAATCGGGGATGCGCAAGGGACAAGAATTGGAGGAGCGCAGAAATCTTAGAGGGTTGTAGGGCTGGAGGAGATTACAGAGATAGGGAGGGGTGAGGCCATGGAGGGTTTGAAAACAAAGATAAGAATTTTAAAATCAAGGCGTTCCAGGACCGGTAGTCAATGTAGGTCAGGGAGTGCAGGGGTGATGGGCGAATGGGACTTGGTGCGAGTTAGGATACGGTTAGCAGAGTTTTGGATGAGCTCAAGTTTATGGAGGGTGGAAGATGGGAGACTGGCCAGGAGAGCATTGGAATAGTTGTGCCTAGAGGTAACAAAGGCATGGATGAGGGATTCAGCAGCAGATAAGCTGAGGCAGGGGCAGAGATGGGCGATGTTACAGAGGTGGAAGTAGGCAGTCTTGGTGATGGAGCGGATAATGTGATTGGAAGCTCATCTCAGAGTCAAATAGGATGCTAAGGTTTCGAGCAGTCCGGTTCAGCCTCAGACAGTGGCCTGAGAGGGGGATGGAGTCGGTGGCTGGGGATCGGAGTTTGCGGTGGGGACCAAAGACAATGGCTTTGGTCTTCCCAATATTTGCTTGGAGGAAATTTTTGCTCTTCCAGTACTGGATGTCAGACAAGCAGTGTGACAAATGAGAGACAGTGGATGGGGTCGAGAGAGGTGGTGGTGAGGTAGAACTGGGTGTCATCAGCATCCATGTGGAACCTGACGTCCTTGTGAACTAAATTCTGACGTCGTGAAATAAATTAATTGCCCATGAAGCACATAAGATGCCCTAGGGACATGAAAGGCACTATATAATGCTAGTAATTTATTTCAGATTTTCAGCATTTGCAGTGCATAACGGATTGAGAGAGGGTTTGAATCCAACTTCCAGCTTTGATTTATATTTGAATTCGCCTACTCTCACTAGGAAAGTTTCAGCAGTTCCCTACTGGGCTGCTAGGTGGGCGTATGTTATATGTTGTAGAATTATTCTGGATGGAGACAGGAAAGAGAAAAAAACTGCAATAACCAGAGCTGCTCCACAGAAGCACGAACCTACTGACTAATCATGGAGCAGTATCAACAGTAGCTGTAAAGTCCTTAGCCCAAACTGTAGCACTCTCAAGAGTGAGTGTGAAGCAAGGTAATGCATAGTGGGTGTGGGGAATTGAAGGAGGAAAATGGATAATAAATGCAATTCATCTCTATTGAAATCAGTCCAAATTGCATTGGAGGTTTAGATGGTCACTTCTTTCTCCCTGCTCAGCAAACACTTATTTTTAAAGTTCAGTGGAAAATGGCCAAAGGGCATTGAATTTAAGAGTGCCTACCCAATTAGGATGCAAGTATTCTGGAGATATTACACCTGTTGGTAATTTGAACATTGAGGTGGAAGATGTTCAGAGCCTGGGAATTATAGTCAGGAAACCCTGGGTAAGCACTTTAAGCACTCTAGTAGAACTCTAATCTCGGGTCCAAGTGAAAGCGACAGACCTGTGCAGAGGAAGTTTAAAGGGATTTCTAAGAGAAAATAGATAGGTTTACAATTAACCTTAGTGATTTCTTTCAGAATTTTGCATTGTGCATTTATTATGCTATAAAATATATATTTTTTAGATATAGTCAGTGCCTTGAATAGCAACATGGCTGCCAAAAGAAATTGGAGCATACTTTTTTGAGAAATTTGATTAGCTGGATTTATGGTACTTGCTAATTTATAAATGGTAGCTTTGAATAAAATTAAGCTATTTGGTTTGTTTTGTGTGATTGCTAATTGGTAGCTTTTCCTACCGATCCAGTGAATGGCAGTGATTTTTGATTAGTTCCCATTCAGTCAGTAAGATATTTGAGCCCATCATCATAGTTAGAATAACAGTAGGTGAGCCAATCACGATTTATTTTACCCTACAAATGTCTGACGTCTCAGAGGTGTCACAGAATGGATGTATGCTACACAGATGATTTTGTAGAAAATGGGAACTTTTAGCACATGAAAGTTAAGATTTTATTCAACAAAACACAATACTGTCTGTGAAGCACAAGGTGTCCCTGTAAATAATAACATTGCTGCATATCAGAAACCAGGTCAGAGATATGCAAAAATATTAATTCCTTTCGACTATGCACAACGCACACCTGAATACCACAATTATGAAGAGTTCCATGAATAATTGTTGTATGTTGTAATGTCACAAATCACAAATAATTTGCAAGTTTGCAGCAACACCAATCAATCTTATTCTTAGTATTTTTTTATGGTGTTTAATTTCTTGCTATCTGTTGGCAAACCAAAGAGATTCTTGATAATTATGATACTCTCGTCATCCAAAATAAAGCTGGGGCTTTTTAAAAATTAAAACACCAAATGACTCGACTGATTTCAACATTATTTTTGACAAAATATTTTTTTCACACTCTTTTTCTCCCTCTTCACTCATGTATTTTTTCATAAAGTAATCACTATAGTTACTAATATATTTGTAAACTAATAAAAATAAGTTGAGGACTTTTTAAAAAATTAAAACACCAAATAACAACTTTATTTATGTGACATTCATCCCACTTTTTTTTAAAAAACAAGTAGATTATTCTATGCCTCATCACAGAATCACTTTAAAACTGGATTTATGTTCAGTGCCTCATAGCAACACATTTGCTGTCATTATAAAAATCAATCAAAAGTGAATTGAAGTAAACCACTTGGGCCATCAGAGCAGAAACACCAGGGAAACAATTTTAATATGCCAGTGGAAGGGGGTGGGGGGGGGGGGGATTGATTTGCGGGCGCCAAACCTGGAAGGGAAGTTCAACCCTAATGAGGCCAATTATGCCTCTTCCGGGTTTCGCACCCGGCAGCCAGCCTGATTGACAGACTGGCTGCCAACAGGAGCTGCACATCCGAGGGGGTGGGGTGGGGGGAGGGGGGAGAAAGAGAGACCTCATTGGCCGTTGGTAGAGAGATAGGGTGTGGTGGGGAGACATCGGGGGGAGGAGTGCAGGTGACATCGGTCATCAGAAGGGGGGTGCAGGTGGCATCGTTTGTAAGGTATGTTTATTTATTTATTTTTTTACAATGGGAAATGTAATTTTATTTAATTTATTTTTCACTGATCTGGCCCTTCCCATCTGGTTTCATCAGGCGTGAATCGGAAGCCATGGGAAAGCCACCCAGGTAAGATTAAAATCTTTTTAACTAGCCACTACACAAAAAATGAACCTTAAGTACCGTAATGAGGTACATTTGCTGCTTTAAATATCGTCCCGCCGGCTTTAATTGCTGGCGGGACTTTCGGATTCGGGAACGGTGCACGCACCCAGACGACTCTGGGTTGTGAGTGTTCTTCAGTGTGTTCGAGCTAGGATTCCTGCCCTCTTCAAAACAAAATCACGATTTTCTTTTCCTGCCCCCTCCCCCCCAACAAACGCACCCGGACTTTCATTTTAAAATTGAGTCCCAGATGTCTATTTCTTAAACCATTATTTTTCCCTCTGATGTCAGAATATGGTTCCACTGATGCTGTCAGTTCTCCGATAACCTCATCCAAATGGTCATTCTTCACGTGTGAATCTAGTCAGGAATTTCTACTGGGCTTCTTTTGATCTTTTGCCGTAACTTTGGTGGAAACCCAGGAAAAACTTATGCCATTTCTCAGGGGTTTCCAGCAAAGTCACAACGGGAGGTAAGGAGACTCGCTGCAGAAATTCTACCCCAGTATCTAGCAGGCTACTTGATTGTGGGGGACGTCGCAGCTGAGCCCAATAACCAGTTGTCCAAACATTCATACTTTCCAGCAGGGGGCCATTAGATAGCAATCAGAAGAGGAACACTGGTTGATTTCCCCCAAGTTTAATGTCACTCCAGCTGGTACGGCCTCAAGTTTTATTTCTCTTTTTCTTTTGCCTTTGCTAGGAGATTGCGTGATTGGGGGATGAATTAATTGTCTAGATGGGGCAGGATTGATGAACCAGATCGTCTTTTCCTGTCCTTTTCTTATGTTCATATGTAAGTTACTGCTGCCCTGGCTGAGACCAGATAACTCAGAATACCAGCGACTGAACCTGTGACCTTCTGATCTGTATGGCTTATGGGAAGCCACACTAGATGGTTTGATAGTTACTGAGCTACAGAACTTTCGTTCCACTTTTAAACAGTGCTTCAAAAATGTACAAATACTGAAAAGTTAGTCGATGACAATATTTATTTACATTAAATCTGTGGTAGAAATAGAATTCTCACTGCCATTTTTTCCTGCCAGTACTATTGAGGGAGAATTTTATAGTTCAATAATATTACTCCACAGTTACTGATTATGTATCTTTTTGTATTTGGTCTTGAGTTGATTTATGTCAGGTACTCAACTAACCAATCTTGGATTTTGCTCACATATATAGAAACATAGACATAGAAACATAGAAAATAGGAGCAAGAGTAGGCCATTCAGCCCTTCGGGCCTGCTCCGCCATTCAAAATGATCATGGCTGATCGTCTAATTCAGTACCCTGTTCCCGCTTTTTCCCCATATCCCTTGATCCCTTTAGCATTACGAAATATATCTATCTCCTTCTTGAATACATCTAATGACTTGGCCTCCATTGCCTTCTGTGGTAGAGAATTCCACAGGTTCACCACCCTCTGAGTGAAGAAATTTCCCCTCATCTCAGTTCTAAATGGCATACCCCATATCCTGAGATTTTGACCCCTGGTTCTGGACTCCCCAGCCATCGGGAACATCCTGCCTGCATCTAGTCTGTCTAGTCCTGTTAGAATTTTATATGTTTTAATGAGATCACCTCTCATTCTTCTAAACTCTAATGAATATAGGCCTAGTCGACCCAATCTCTCCTCATACGTCAGTCCTGCCATCCCAGGAATCAGTTTGGTAAACCTTCGTTGCACTCCCTCCATGGCAAGGACATCCTTCCTCAGATAAGGAGACCAAAACTGCACACAATACTCCAGATGTGGTCTCACCAAGGCCCTGTATAACTGCAGTAAGAAAATATGGAAGAGAAACATCTGTAATTCACAGCATGCAAGATCTTATTGATTTTATTGTACCATATTTTCGTTAGCCAGCCTGTTCAGCTCCTGCCGGATGTTCTCGTTAGTATTATTCTCTGCTTGGAGCTTTTGCTGCAGATGTGTTGTTTCTTCACAGAGATGTTCAATTCTAAAACTGAGTTCCTCGATTTCCTTTTCATAGCTCTCTTTCTGAGAATGAATATGCGTTTCCATCACTCTACGTAGTACAGAAGTGCACAATTAATAGAATTTAAGTCGCAATAGGCACACGATTCTTTATAAACACTACAGAAAATAAAAAGCTACTACAAAAGCCACTAATTGGAACCTTAAGCAATCTGAATTGTTGTTTGTTGAACTAAAGAAATTTAATATTTGCTAGAGAGGGGAAAGTGAAGGTGGGAGAGGAAAGTGTAAGGGAGAGTAAGCGGGGAGAAGAGGAGAGTGGTGAGGAGGAAGGAGAAGTGAGAATAACGGAGAGATGAGAGGGAACAGAGAGAAAAGGGGAAGGAGAGAGGATGAGGGGGTGAGGAGGAGAGGAGAGGAAAGGCAAATGATGGGGATATGAAGGATGGGAAAGAAAGGCAAACAATGGGAATGAGGAGGACAGGGAAGATATGGGATGTGAGGAAGGGATTGGACAGGAGAAAATTTGGGAGATATACAGTAAGTATACAAATTTTTGTTTGAGTGCTCATGGCAATCTTTATAATTTCCATTTTTTGGGAGGCAGGGAAACAGCAAAGGCAGCAGTTCTGGCCCAGAATGGGATGAATGATCCCATATTAGCATATTCATTATGGGGGCAGCCCCAGAATACCGACCCTGAACTCTGCCATCCCTGAAGTTAGAGATTACAACATTTGTCAGCCTAAGTGATTGATTTTTTTTGGCTGTAGGCCCTTTCTTGGATACATGCCCATGAGGCTGGGGAGTTGCGATCAGGTTGGGGAGAAGCAGAGATCTACCTGGAAGAAGTCAAATAAGGGCCAAGAGAAGTAGAAATCGGGCTGTGGAAGGCCAAGAGTGAACCGGGAGATGTGAACAATGGGCTGGGAGAGATGCAGATCAGAACAGGAGCGGCGGAGATCAGTGGAGAACAACTGCAAACAGGAGAGAATGGATGATCATGAGACTGCGTATACCCAAGAAAGGGCCTACAGCCAAAAATAAAATCAATCATTTCAATCTCTAACTTTAGGGATGGTGGAGTTCAGGGTCATTACTGTGGGGATGTCACAAAATGTTAGGTAACACACCATTGATTTCATCCTGTCATGTAACATTATGTTTGCAATGAGCTCAACAGCGCTCTCCGTTTTTAATGGCGAATTGAAGGAGCAAGTTTCCGCATTTGCACATGTGCAGTGAAACGCGGAAATCACGAACTTGCTCCTATTGGTTCGCCAGTGATTTGACAGCTTCGAATTAAAGGGCCATGGCATGCTTAAATCAGAGTAATCATTGAAAAATTTCAAACTTGCTCATCTGCCCAGCTGGAAAGTAACTAATTACACCACCAAACAGGTACGCTTAAAAATACCAGGTCTAAACTAAGTTTTAAAAGCACAGTTGGTCTTATTGACTGCCAAACAACTAAAAATTAAATCTAAAAAATGTGGTGTCTCCTATTAGTCCTTATTTTAATAGTTTTTGGTTATTAAAAAAATTAAAAAGTTATTTTTTTTTATTTTTCCCTTTTGTTTCTTTAAATTCATTCAATTATTTCTGTGGCTCGTCATAAAAAAATTTAAAATTTTTATTTACAATGACATACAGAATATTAACTTTATATGAATGAAGTCTGCTTGCCTGCTTGAGCAATGCAGCCTGAATGTGTGGGCCTGACTTCTCTTCCTGACAGATTTTATGGGCATGTCTTCTATTCTCACAGACTGTTCCATGCGCGTCAACTCACGCTGCTCAGAGGCTGGGTTGATGGTGCACAATTTTTCCAAAGTTCAAAATCAAGCAATTCGACGCCAAAGAGCCCGCAGTAAGTATTTTCGTTAATTTAATTTGCAGGAGCTGCCCAATTTCTGGTCCACTGTCTTTATAAATCACTGATTAGACTTCAGCTAGAGTATTGAGTCCAATTCTGGGCACCACACTTTATAAAGGATGTCAAGGCCTTGGAGAGAGTGCAGAGGAGATTTATTAGAATGGTACCAGGGATGAAGGGTTTCAGTTATCTGGAGAGACTAGAGAATCATAGAAATCATAGATTTGGAATCATAGTTGGGATTGTTCTCCTTACAGCAGAGAAGATTAAGGGGAGATTTAATAGAGGTGTTCAAAATTATGAGCGGTTTTGATAGAATAGATAGGGAGAAACTGTTTCCATTGGCAGTTGGGTCGGTAACCTGAGGACACAGATTTAAAATAATTGGCAAAAAAGCCAGGAGGCAGATGAGGAGTGATGTTTTTACTCAGCAATTTGCCTGAAAGGGTAGATTCATTAGTAACTTTCAAAAGGGAATTGGATCTCTACTTAAAAAGGAAAAATTTGCAGGGCTGTAGGGAAAGAGCAGGAGAGTGGGACAAATTGGTAGCTCTTGCAGCGAGCCGGCACAGGCACAATGGGCTGAATGGCCTCCTTCTGATCTATATGATTTTATGTGACCTGTTAGTGTGGCACCGTTGGAATCTTGAGACCACTCACTGTTTTAATATATAACAGATAGTAAAAATAAAATATATACAAGATAATTTTGCATACCAAGAAGGATACCCATGGAGATAATAGCCAGTTCATGATTTAGTCTTTTCAAAAATGAAATTTCCTTACAATATTGAGAAAAGGACATCATCCTCTTGATTAATAATCTTGTCCTTAAAACTAGTGATTCAAATTTCCCATAAATATAGGTTTGCATCTCTTACAAAATTGCTGGCAATTCAATCTTCATTTCCAGGGTTAATTTCAGTCCAGCTTATATTTGAAGTACTGAAATTAAAATAAGGCTGCCACTATAGTGCGAGAATACATCAAAAAGATAGCATTCTTACAACCACCTTACAAAATACATTACAGTAAATTGTATGAAGAGTAATATAATTTGAAGCACTTTAGGAAATCCTGAGGATGTAATAAAGCACTAGATAATTGCAAGCTATTTTCTTTTTATAATAGTTCACTTAATAATTCTAAAGTAAGTGACTCAAATTATATGATTGTAATATGCAGATATAAATATCCCGCTGTAGAAAACACCCACACACTAACAAATGTGCAGCATTGCCATTATTAATTAAAACAAATAAGACCTCATTTATTTTCCATTACCTGGTAGCTCTTTTCAATCCTTCGTATGCCAACCAGAGCTCTCCATCTTCATTTAGCTGTTCCATGTCCTCTGGAGAAAGCCTTAAATGAAACATTGTGTTATATATTTTTAAAACAACCAACTTTTGCAAGATTTAACCTTTCTGCCAATCAAACTTTTATTTGAAGTATGCAACATGTTTTTGTACAGGTACACTAAACAGGGAGAACATAGCAAACTGTATGTTCCAATTATACTCTTATTTCACTTTCTCATTTGATCTCACTTTGTAATGTCATAATACTAGAGTTTCATATCATCACCTTTGAATGTGCAAGTTCAAATCAGACTCCTTCCCCACTGTCCTACCAGATGGTAGACCTGTACCACTTTTCTTATGCACAGGTTACTCAATTATAACTGCTCCCATCACAATTATTTACATAGATTTAAAAGTTCACTTTTTGAGTGATATTTTTCTTTTAAAAGTGTCTCCAAAATCCATTATGTTGAATTCACACATATTAACTTTGAAAGCACATGTGAAAATAAATGTTATCAATGGTTCAAAAATTAGAGTTATAATTGGAAGGCAACAATCACGAGGAGAAATGCTTCTCATCTAAGAAAGGTTAACTATAAAAGGGATTGTTAATCTATTCCAGTTACTACAAACCAGCTGGAGCTATGCCAGATTATGATGAGCACACACAATGGTGCTGAGGTTCCTTTGATATGCTTCCTGTGACAAATGGCCAAACAGCAGTTTTGTCATTTTCTTCTTCTTAATTAGTTCTAATTTTCTTGATTTTTTTTTAAACAAAGCTTTTTTTATTTTTGTCTTTAATTTTCTGTTTATACTTTTTAATAAATGCCACTAAAATTCAATTTTCAAATCTCATTATAAATGGGAGCCAAATATCAAGTCCTGGTCTTCATTGTAGTATGCATATTATTGAAATATTAATGTTACCGATATATAAGTAAGCAGCAAAACAACAAAATTAACCATAAAATAATCGCAGCAGTAACACTTTATCTAAGGAACTTCTCTCATATTGATATCAGCCATTGAAAATCAACACCTCAATACATGCACCACAATGTACACGCCAGAGTGTGTTACAAGACAGCAAACACCAACATATTTAGTAGTTTGGACATCATAGAGTGAAGCTTAACTGGTTTATTAATTTCATTTATATCCAAAGATGTGTTACTGATTGAAACACACGCCAGCAAGTGTTATTTTGTAGAATATCTAGATGTCACTTACAAGGGTGGTTTTATTACACTGCCATCAAGCCATTTTTTTTGTGCTTACAGTGGGTGTTATGGTGGACAGCGACAGATGGCAGACACTCTCAGCCAAAATCCCATGATTTGAACAAAAGTGCTGTTCTGCCACTAATTTGACTTGGGCTGAGTCCAGGTTTTATTTCACTGCATATTAAAGGAGAATATTATTCCATGCAAAATTGTTTAGCCCAAACACTAACTGACTTAAGTTCCCAAACCTTCACACTGCTTTAATATTGTATGTGATATAATTATTGGTAATATTGCCAAATCTAAGTGAGAAAGCTCATACCTCTTCCGTAACTCTTCTCCCTCTAAACCTCCAAGGAGCTGTTTTGTAATTTCTTCCACTTTTTCTGTTAAATTATAAATTGTTTGTACAATTTTACAATACTGGCTGTACATTGCAACCGCTTATTATATCACGTTCACATGCTACATGATGTTAAGACAGTTCAAGCATTCCTAAATCTGCTGCGGGATTAGACATAAAATAGACTGAGCTTTGCCTATGTAATTTCAACTTTGTGCATTAACCCAAAAATCATAAGAATATGAAATTCTTACCCTCCCTGCTGTTTTATTTTTCTATTTCCAAATTCTACACCATCTAATCTTAAAGGGAAACTCGAGGCTCCAAACAACTTGTATTTAGCTGCTTTTATGTCAGGTTTATTGGAGCACTGGTGCTGACAGCTGCTGTTGCTCAGTCTTGCCACACTGCTGGCAGTCCCAGCAGCTGGTCGCTCGGAAGACACATTTACTTTGCAGTTGTCACCGGTTATGTGAGGTCCATACGTCAGCATCCAGCAGCACTAATGTCCCACTAAACTCAATACAGTATAAAAATAACATTCCAAAAATGCCAAAAATATTCAATGCCTAGAATTGGTTCATTTTCATATACACAGTAAAAGCAAGTTACAAAACGGACATTTTAAACTGAATGGAACGTTTACTGCTACGGAGAGATTGATAGCATCATTTTGTTAGCAGGTAATGCCATATTGCCTTCAGTCGCTCCTGATGTCAGGGGGCATTTGTATCACATATCAAAAAATTCTGTCCCTCATATTTAGGGTCCAAGTCAGAATGATAGCCTGGACTCTTGGGTGGGCCCCACATCTACCCATGTCGGCAAGGTATGCCTGGTGAGACTAAGTGTACCTGCATTGAACCAATGCCGAGTTCCGACTAAGGACCTGGATGTGAATATTTATGATGTAGGGAGTCCTTGCTCCTGGCCCCGCTTTCCGACGTCAATGGCCTTATAGGGGTGGGCAGAGGCTTTGTTCTCACAAGGTCATACACAAAATTTTGCTATGAAAATTTATCTCTAGCATTTCCAGGTCCTGCCAAAGTTACAGCAGGAATTCGTTACAACAATCATGCATTTTCAGCTCCACAAGTTGTTATGAATATTATTTGTGAAATAATGAGCCATTTATTCAGTTTGCATTACATGTATAGCTACTGGTCCTTACCAGGCATTTCAAAGTTTCTTTAACAAATTTAACAGTTAGCTTTTTACAGCAAATATGATTTCATACCAGACACTTATCTGAATATGCAAATGATAATCATGTAGTGTATACATGTATTTTAAAAATGTTTAGACTAAAAGTCTAGGTAATGTAGTAGATTAAGACTTAAACCTATTACTCCTGCAATTTTTGTTTTCAACCTGTCAATATATATTGGATAAAACACTGCTGTCTACAATGGTTGTAAAGCCCTTAAGTAAAATTAGTTTTTGGTATTGAGTCTAAAACATAAACCATCTACGTTTTGAAATTCTCACTCAGATAAACCACCAAAGTGGTGCAGAAAACCTAAATATTAACTTGGTACATTTGGAATTATTCTTCTAATGTTGGAGTTGAGGAGCATTGTTGGAGTGATGTTGACTGAGCTTTACTCTGCATCTAACTGTTGTCGTAGGAGCTGGGAAGGCTTGATGCTGACACTGGTTGCAAAAATAGAAAAATGTTCTATCACTCAACATCAGCATACCTTTACCTCAATGAGTACAATTAGGGGATTAGCTGAATACCGAGCTAAAAAGTTGCTGCTCCAAAGCTCAGTCGGTGCAGAGTTTGCAGATTTCAGCTGAAATCACAGAGTCACCTGCCTGTATTATTAGCCAGGAACGATGTGTATTGTGCAGGGAAAAAAGCCGAGAAGGGCAAAAAGTAGAAGGGAGAAAGGAAAAGAAATGACTATTTAAGTTTTCTAAAGTTTTGCCCATAAAGGTGGCGCTAGATGGGAGCAGCCCAGTGTCCAAGAATTACTGAATATTTCCAAGTATATGTTATGAAAATGTTCAGTGCATACAATGCTCAATTACACAAGTACTTAATTAGTTTTACCTCGCATTTCTTTTCTTTGATTTTGCAGACACATTTCTAAATCTTGTCTCTTTATTTCAAGAGTTGCAATGTCACCTTTAAGTTTTGGAATTACCTATGAAAAGATGCATTACCTATTATTTCATATACAGGTTAGATTAACTCCAGTAGTCAGCCACTGTCACATACAGGTTGATAATTGGGCCAAGATTACCCATGTAAACAAATATCTAACTGTATAAATTTTTTTTAAAACTGCAAATGATGGAAATCTGAAACAAAAACAGAAAATGCTAGAAATACAGCAGGTCTGTCAATATCTCTAAAGAGAAAAAAGTTTAACATTTCAAGTATAACTGTCAGAATTCACTGTATTTGTAAAAAATAATATATTGCTTTTCCAAGATTTGTGACTATTGAGAGTGACAGGGGTTCTTAAATCTAACTTACTTAATTATACACGCTGGAAGGCATGTATACAATTGGTTTCAGTACTTCACTGTAAAACTGATGCTCTGCGTGAGCTGGTTTTCATTGACTGATTTCTCTTATTTTTCAGGCACATCAAACTAGAATTGTGTGCAACTCTTACGAGAAAAGCTGGTGTGAAAAGCTTGTGGGAGATCAATCAAAAAAGCTGTCGAACATTAACAAATACATACGCAATTTTCAAACATTTGGCATTACTCTAAATACATTCTCCAAGGCAATCATACAACAACGGATGGACAAGTTTTACAAAGCTCATCCAGTACCTGGGGAGAAGAATTTACTTGAATATGGTGAAAACTATCAAGTATAACTTAATGAAGTCACCTTTGAGTAGTTGTAGCAGATATAATTTCCAACTTGCTTAATATCAAATAAATTGTCCAATGAGAGTAAAGACTTTTGTAAAGTTCCTGAAAATCTAATGTACTATTTTTGAAATTATAGAAGTAACTAATTAGTGTTCAAGTGACAAATCTTTAGCATGGCAGGGCCCAGTGTACTGACAATTATTTTTGAATGGATCCACTGTTCATAAAAATCACAAGTAAGTCTGAGTTATTGAAGTGACACATGCTTTCTTGCATTCTAACAATTGAAGTTTGGTTTTTGTACATCAGGCAGTGAAGTACAAGGGTGCAGATGGATGCAACTGTAATGATAGCAAATGTCTCACAAACTGACCCTTGTGGTTGCTGAGAGCACAGAGCAACCTGAAGAATTCATACAGGGTGCTAGTGGGCAAATAACAATGTGTGCCTGATAATCTGGTCACTTAATTAGACGTGCAAATCTAAACGATACAAATAGCTTCAATCAAAAATCCACTTTCTGATTTGACTTGGCATTTAAAAATGAGGCTGCTCATTGCAGAGGTAAATGTTTAGAGATGTTAGGGTGGGTAAAAGAAGAATTAGCAACAGACCCTTGTACAAACAGAAATGGGAGGACACATTGAAACTTCAGTTCAAATTCGATGAATCATTTTTCTTCTCTAAATTCCTCCCCTTGACACTGCCCCAGTAGCTCATGCTGGGCTTTGGTACCACAGGGATAAGTATCTTCTAATTATCATTCTTTTGCTTGGACATTGAGCAAGAATAGGATACTCAAATTTGGTGGGAAATACCTCCCTTGGTACAAGGCCTGCATGATGATGAAAGCAGAATGTGCTTGCTATTTATCAGGATCTGGAACTGATCTATAAGTTGGCTTCCAACATATATAATAAAAAATGGCTGGAGAATCTAAGGAGGAGCAAAACACAGATTAACAACTACACAAAAAGTAGGTTACCTGGCCTACAAAGCCAAAAATAAAATTTGTCAGACCTTATGAGGACACTTGTTTAGTATATAATTAGAGTTATGCTCTTTCAGGAAGTTAGAAATCAAAAAAGTTTATTACACTCACCAGTGTTTCAGTGGCCAGTTGTGCCATATCCTTCCGTAGACTATCATTTACCAGGTACTCCTCCTGAACTTGTTCCTGCAACTGAAGTCTTTCCTCTTGTAGATGTTTTACTTCATCAATCAGTGCTTCAATTTGCTTTTCATAGTCCTCCTTCTGAACCTGACAATGATTCTCCAATTTTCTGAAAAGGACAGAACGGAAAAATTACTGATTATCAAAACTGCATTACCCCACAGTTGTTCCTAAATTCCTCCCTCATGCATTTCAGTATTTTGCATATGTATAACTTTTACATGTAATTAACTTCTTAATGGCATTGCACCTAAAGATATTCAGCTTTTGATAATAGAGTCCATTTCAGGAAGACATAGTTTGTACATCGAATTTTTCCATTCTAATAGCTATTGCTCTCTGCTTATAATTCCCAACAACCATGCAGCCAGAATCCAGAGACAAAAAGCAGATGTCATAAATGTGAGTACACAAACTGTATGATTTTCTGAAATCATGCATTGTGAATACTTGAAGATTTGTATAATGATACTGCCAAAAATAAGTGACTTCTACAACAAAAATAATGGGGGTGATTTTAAACCCCAAGAACAGGCGGGTTGGGGGCGGGTGGGAGTTGAAAATTGTTGGTTTTTTTGGGTCGCAACTGCAAAATTTTCGGACTTTGCATTCCCAGTGGGAAGCCTGTACTTTTACGCACCGACATTAAACCCGGAAATAAAGCCGGGTTGCGGTCGCGACCCAAAAAACAACCGTTTTCAACTCCCACCCACCCCAACCCACCCATTCTTGGGGTTTAAAATCACCCCCAATGATGTTGTGAGAATAATAAAGCATTCAACAATGAAAATGAACAATTAAGAATGTTCTATTGTGCTAAAGTTTAAACATGTCCATAGTCTTTCACCACAGCCAATTTCTAAAATACATGAATGGAAAAGGCTGGTACCTTTATAACTGAACAAGAACATTTTGAAGCAGAGACATCGTGCTTTTGTGTACAGAAATAAAATTCTACTCAGGCCGTTTTTGTGATCCTACAACACATCAAATACTTCCCAAAATGAACAGTTAGGGTATCCTATACCTGCTGTCTTCAGCCATATTAAAAAAAGAGAAAAAGCAGTAAAAAAAAGTAATATTGCCAAAGTGCAATTTCTTTTTAATAGAACAAATATTTGGATTGTTCCGCGTGCTGTCAAATGCTATACTGTGAAATGAAAATAACTGACAAATCACACAAAATTTAGAAAAATAGTATTGGCAAGGCAGAAATGATTCTTCACTCACTAGACCTATAAACTAGCCACAGATTTCACATGGGATATAACACATTCTGAATTCTGAAGCTAGGAAACAGTAACTTCCATCATCACTTTTCTTTGCCGATGTTTCAGTTTAAAGTTCTGAATCCAGCAATTAAGTCTAAGTATGAATGAGGAATCTGAATCAGAACATCAGATTAGGAATGGCTTTTTCCATGTTCTTGATCTTATGTTCAGACTTGAATTCCTTCACCAACTATCCATAGAGCAGATTCAAGTTTTTTGAGTCACTACAGTTGTATTCAGAAACGCTCAATCAACTCTACAAACTATCGTATCCAAAAGAATCAGAGAAAGTAACAAATTCAGTTTTAACCAATTCAGGTTGAAAAGAAGTTATCTACTCTTTACTACCTGGAATCACCATCTTTGTTCCTCCCCACGTATGAAAATATTGCGGATGGATCTGTTCATGCTTACGTTTTAGTTACCACCCTAAACCTCTTTGCCCCTCCACCTTCATCTTCTCCTTTGAGACCCATCTTAAAACCCACCTCTTTGACTAGTCACCCACTCTAATATCTCCTTTGGTTCTGTGTCCATTTTTAAAATTATGCCCCTGTGAAGCACCTTGGGACATTTTTCTGCATTAAAGCTGCTATATAAATGCATGTTATTGGCTGTTGTTGTTTTGTAGGTGCCTTAATCTATTAAAGGGCAGTGTTGTCTTCTAAATGACTGCATGGCTTTTCAGTGGATGTGCACATAAAGATGTGCAGTTATGTAACTAGGGTAAAGGAAGTTCCTTAATTCAAAGTTTATTAAACAACCCACAGAAGTATATTAAGTAGTTTATCGGCCAGAAGATATAACACCTGGTGTTGCTTAAACGTTCCCAGTAATGAATACTTAATATGGGATTCAAACTGATTTGCTGAAGCAGGCTGTTACTGAAACCCAGCCTGCCCCCAGAAATAATGAAAACTATAAACTATAATATTCCTTTAGAGGCTCGCAGCTTGGGCTTTCTAATAACATTTAGTTCAGCACATGTCAATTAGAGAATCAGTAGCATTGCTAAAAATAGTTGGCTGCTTCATTCACAAACTATGCAACAATTTGTTAAATTATGTATAATCTTCTAAGACATAAAAGCTGCCAATAATAAGATTACACCTTTCAATATTTAAACCAGATACCAAGATTTTATTTTTGTCCATCTTGTTTACGAATAAAAGCTGAATGAACCTGTAGCAAAGCTCCTGATGCTAATAACGTAGAAGTCCAAAGCACAAAATTGCCTATAACTTGGAAGTCAGAAACAACACAAAGATAGTTGAAATGAAAATGTCACATCAATGTAAAAGAATGTATCTTCTGGGTTAAGATGCCTTATAGGATAATGTGGAGGGAGCTTTATCAGGGGCTCAATTTTGAAATGGTGGCGGGTTGGCAGCCGGGTGGGGGGGTGGGTGTGTGTGAAGGTGCGTGTGGCAAACCCGGATTAAAACAAAGTTACTTTTCCCAACACGGTCGCGATGTAATTGATGGCGGTTAGTGTTGTTTCCAGGTTTCGCGAGCAGGCTGGCTGCCGACAGGAGCTGCAACACCCTGTGGGGAAGAGAAAGATGGAGAGAGAGAGAGACACAGACATCATCTGGCACTGGAACATAGAGTGGAGGGCGCTGAAGATCCGGGGGGAAAGAGAGGGAGATAGAGAGGGGGAGATATCGGGGAAGAGAGGGGGACCTCGTACATAGGGATGCAAGTGACATCGGTGGAAAGGTAGGTTTATTTTGTCTATTAATTTTGTGCAATGAATTTTTATTTAATTTATTTACTTTATATTTGCCTCGTCCGGCCCTTGAATCAGAAGCCGTGGGAAAGCCGTCCAGTTTAAAATCGTCAAAAATAAAGTATCTTAAGTACCTCAATGAGGTACATGTGGTTCTTTAACTATCATCCCGCCGGCTTTAATTGCTGGCGGGACTTAAGCATTCGGGAAGCGTGCCCGCACATAGGCACGTCTGTGGGAAACCCGGGTTGGGGCCGGCTCCTTCACCAGTTTGGGATTTTCCCGATTTTCGCAGCCCCCCCTGCCCCCAATGCACCCACAATTTCATTTGAAAATCGGGACCCATGTTTCTAATCCATCCAATACCTGATCAGCAAGCATATGATGCTTACACAAGGTGTAAAAGGTGAAAAAGCATTTCTCTTTTTAATAGACGTTAACTATCTCGTTGAACACAACATTTCCTACAATGTATGAGTTATCACTGGGATATTGGAGTGTGGTACAGAAAGGTTGCTTTGATTTTTTTTTTAAAAAGAGCCTATTGCACTGGCTAATTTCATGAGTGTGAAAGATCACCATCCATGAACACCAAAGGCAGGCAGGAACTGAAAGGCATTTCACACTGTTAAATAAAATCAATAGCGCATCAATGCAAATACAATATTTTTATTCTATGGAGCTAAATTCTTTAAAAAAGGAAATAAAAATGACAACTAGAATGGACATGCCAACTCTTGTACTGATAATGAGTAAATTGATGTGTACATGCAACAACTGGTATCATTATACCTTCATTACTAGAATTTGTTTAGACAGATATCAAGAATCAGATGGCCGCCCGACGTCTGCACCGGGGGAGAATCTACCCAAAGCTGTTTCACATGCTACCCATTCTACTCAAAATAACATATGCTGCTTAGTCAACCTGATCTCTCTTTTGGGTAACATTTAACTTCATAAAATTCTGATCCTAAGCATATTTTTTAATCACAATTTCAGTCAATTTTGCTAATTGTCCTAATTCACTGCCATTTCTTAACAACTTCTACATGGCAGAGTTTGATCCCAAAAGTCATCCTTACTTTTCATGGGTAAAACGAGAGCGCAACTGCCACGGCAGTGGATGCAGCTGTTGCCACATGTTTCTTTATTCTGCCACCATCAGGCACGTGTATGCTAGCTCTGTTGCTAATCTATGCTGTTATAGTAACAAGGTTCTGCAAGCATGCAAAGCAAATCACATCACACAAAAGGACTAAAAAAAGAAAATTCATAATTAAACAAACAATTTCAAGGTTCATAACAACTGTTGTTCTCTCAAAAAATGTTATTTTGAAGAAGGAAAGGTGTTTTGTAGTAGAGATTGTTGTGCTGTTTATTTAAGGATAAATTTTGTGAGGCTCAATGACAGGAGTCGAGCCAGGCAATATTTACACTATAATGTAAAAAATGAATTTAAAAAGAGCATTTTGTTAATTGGTATGCCTTGCTATTGAGGGTACTTTATGGCAAAAGAAATTCAGCTCCCATTTGATACTATAAGCAAGGTATTACACATTCACATACATCCATTGTACAAATATATATCTGTACATATGTTTAAATACTTTTCTGTAATTAAACAGTTTATATTCAGCTCGGTTTTCTCAGGAGAGTGTGTTATCAATTGATGTTGAACTGCTACAAAGTATGGCAGCGTCTGAATATTAAAAACTATGGGAAAAGTGCACTGTAATTTTATGTGATTGCATAAGCTTAAAACCAAGTCAGACATTATATAGTCCATATTCAGATTAGCTTTTCAATGACTAATCTATTTCAATGTTGGAGAAAACCCACATTTTACTGGGAAATGGAGTAAATCTCTTAAACATGGCAAGATACAAATATCACAAGTTTTTTGTACCTCCTTTGTCGTTCTTCTCTTTCTAGATCACCAAGATGCTGCTGGGTGATTTCACCCATTTTTTCTGTGAACAAACATAAATAATTAAACAAATATTCATGGTGCAGTAATTATATAGTAAGACCCTAGATTTCTGCAAAAATTGATACCTTGGTACAGTTCTAATCACTGGTTTCATAAGTCAGCATTAATAGCTTTGAAGCTCAGCAAGGAACATGTGAAAGAAATTTCTTAGTTTTTTTGTTTCAGCAGTACCTTCACAAAAAAGGTTGTGCCAACTTGGCTCAGTTGGTAGCATACTGTCCCGAGCGTGAAAGTTGTGGGTTCAAGTCCCACTCCGGGACTTGAGTTCATAATCTAGGCTAACACTACTGTGCAGCACTGCAGGACTGCTACATTGTCAGAGGTGCATTCCTTCAGAGGTGACGTTAAAAAAGGTTGGTACGCCTGTACAGATAGACAGAAAAAGATCCCATGGCAATATTAAAAAAGGGATAGCAAGGATTGGCTCCTACAATAACTATTTCAAAACAGGCTTCTATTATTTCACAATTAAAAACAGTTGGAATTAGCACCATGCCTTTTGGGTACATTAGGTCCCCACACTTTTACCTAAGCCAATCAGTGTAGATATAAAAAATTAGTGATGCACACTACACAGGAGATTTAGCAATTTTTGCAGGTGTCACCTCATTATATTGTTTGGTTAGCAGCTTAACAAGTGGATCAACATTACTGCAGGTGCATTTTGGCTGGCTTCTTTTGCAACAGGTCCAAGCCTACATTAAGTAAAGTTGCACAGACTTGCCGGTATTACAAAAAAGGGAGCAAAAGCTAACTCTTTCAACACACCCTCAATGCATTAAGAGTAATTTCATCTCATTAGTGTTGTATTTTACAGTGAGTTCACTTCTACTACAGTGAGTGAAGACTTAGTTTAGGAATTTAAAAATAGACAAATGACTAAGTATGAGAATATGGGTGGTCATCAAGGCAGGAAGGATATAATGTTTTGTGTGTGTCAGATCAACGCAATGATTCAAATATGTTGAATGGCCTTTTCTTAATCTAATTTTCTTCAATTTTTCTGTAAGTTTTAGCATTAATGAAGCCTTTACCCTCCATTAGTGCAACCCTGCAATTTCATTTGACAGAAAGAGGGAATATTTTACACCTGGAAGTAAACCTGAGATATGAGATCCAGTCACAGGGAGAGGCTTTCACAGAGGTGCAACATGACTCAAATGAGACTAGAGGTTAGAAGAAACTCTTCCCCCCATCAACTGAGTAGTGGATATGTCAAACAGACACGTAGCAGTTGATGCCAAGACAATTACCTCCTTTAAAAAAGAAAGATACAAATCTGCTTGCAAATGGGATTGGTAATTATAAGGATTGGTATATGCTAGGATAACCAAATACTCCATGGGACACATTGGGCTGGGACTGAGAGTACAGCAGATTAGAATTGATTGTTGCAGATATGGGGCTGAACAAATATTGTGGTGTTTTGCTGTATTATCTTTGGGGGATCAAGGAATATTTAGACAAAACAACCCTCAGGAGATATAAAAAGGTAGAGTACAGCCCACAATTGGGTAGATTGCACAAGGTGTGTGGACTTGATGCACGAATCAGCTTTTTTCACGCTTTCTTATAAACTTAACCTAAAAGCTGTTTAAAACCACTCAGTGTAATTGATATTAGTACGAAACTATTACTTCTACAAATAACACACCTTTCATTTCCAGGGTCTGTTCCTGAAGTTGCTTCTCCAGCTTCTGATTTTGTGCTTGCAGTGATAACGTTTGCTTTCTAAACTGTGACAATGTCTGTGTGAATGGCAAGTGGATGAATGAATAAAATAGGTTAGTGAATATTTTAGTAGAAAATATTAGCTCCAAATCTCCCCTCTTCTTCCCCTCCAAAATGGTCACATTAATAACCTAGATTCAATTTAGTGTTCTACAAATAGAAATACCTGATCAGTTTGCCCCTTGGATTTCTTCACTTCCTCCTCAATGGATTTCTTTTGAGCCACTGCTTTCTGAAACTCTTCCTCAAGTTTCTGAAATTTGCCTGCATCAGCAGCATGAGTTGTAGACAGATGTGTCAAACGTTCCAGCAACCCTTTGTTCTCTTTGCTCTGGTTTAGGAAGATAAACACAGATTCACACATATTTAGAGACCATTTTATCTTTCCTGGACTTTCTTTAGTAACTTAATAAACATCTAGTAAATTCAGTGCATCAAGCTAGACAAGGAGGAATCAAATCAAAACAATTTTTAGAAATATTGTTTTCGAATCATATTTCTAGGTTGTGCAATTAAACTTGATTGAACCATTTTTAAGACATAACTATTTTTACAATATAACCAACTTATCATAACATTCCAAAATAATTTATCTAAATTTTGTATGCTAATAACCTGACAAATTATATTCATTCTTCTCAATAGAAATACTTTATTTAACCACAGATAACCAAATTAACCATGAAGGCAGCCTGAAAGAGCTAGTCTGTGAACAGCAGTGCAACTACTCTTGCTAATCGATGAATGCCTCTGTCCTTTTAGTGTTTCCTTAAAAATCATTCTCACCAGTTTTACATTTCTACAATTCCTCTTTTATCTGAGCACATTACCATATTTTGCACTTCGTTACAGAATAAGAACAAATACGGAGAGGCAACTAAATAAAGTTTTACATGTACTATAAGACTACAGAATGTCCAAGATCAATTTCTAGTGAGTTGTTCAGAACATGTCATTTCTACAGGAATGGCAAGCCAACTTTCGGTAGTTTTAACAAAAATCTGTTTAAATTTATGTGCTGACGTTGGCTGTTAAAGTTTGCTTAATTTGGCTGAGTTTTTCTAAACATTACCAAATAGCAAAGCCAAACACTGGATTGTACTTGCATTTCCATTTTCAGTTAGTTAGAAACATTTCTGCAAGAGCTGCAGGAAATTACCAAAGTGATGTTAGGCTTAAAAAATGTACGCCTTTTTGAATTTGTTTTTGGAAGTTTAAGTTTTTAAATAAGCATTACACATTTCAATAGAAATGTTTGTTTATTTTCCAATAGGTGACTGATGGACTTGTAACCCACCTGTTCATCCAGTTTCTTGTGGAGCTGTTTGACACGGTAGGACAGCTGGATGTTCAAAACAAACCGCCGTATACTTTGATATCTGCGTCTTACCAACCAGGCCCGGACATGCTTTTGAATTATTAATGCTTTGTGATCTTGCACCATCTAGAAGAAACATTTAACAAAAGTAAGGAAAGGTATCTGCTATGAATTAAGATCTGTGACCTCCAACAGCTGTAGAAAAAAAACCTATTCAACTGGTTGCTTAGACTAAATAATTAATGATGTGGAGATGCCAGTGATGGACTGGGGTGGACAAATGTAAGGAATCTTACAACACCAGATTATAGTCCAACAGTTTTATTTGAAATGCACAAGCTTTCGGAGGCTTTCTCCTTCGTCCTCCTTTCTTACCCGACGAAGGAGAAAGCCTCCGAAAGCTTATGATTTTCAAATAAAACTGTTGGACTATAACCTGGTGTTGTAAGATTCCTTACAGAAATAATTAATAGCATTTATACTTTGTTGATCAGTTATGGATACTAATCTTGTAGGCAGACTGCAGTGACTGCATTTCAAAAAGTAATTCATTGTCCCTGAAGTACTTTGGGTTGTCCTGATGTGCTGTATAAATGCAAGTTCTTTCTTTATTTCTTAAGAGTATGTAGTTTTGATACAATTCAAGATGAAAAGATAGATACAGATGAAGAACCTTATTCAGCACATCTTAGCTCATCCACTGAAAACTGCATACAGATGACTGTTAAAGGATTCCAGGGCTTTCCACTCTTTGCTCTAGGTCTTGAACAGTGTCCTTGTATCTCAATGACTGGACACAGTATTGAAGGTATGCCCTAATCAGAGCACTATAAAGTTTAAGCATGATTTTCTCTGACTTGTACTCTAAGGTTTTGTCTATATAGCTCAGCATTCTATTTGCTTTGTTGATCGCTGCTCCGCAGTGGTTGGACATGTTTGGCATTGATACTAAAACTCTTTCAACTTCGGCCTCAGCTATTTCAACACTATTCATGGAGTACATGTGTTGCCCAAAATGTCCTCTAAGTATAGTACTTTACACTTGTCCATATTAGATTTCATCTCCCTTTGTTAGGCCCACTCTCTTCTTATTTAGTTTAACACATATTGTACTTTTAAAACTTGCTCCTCAGATTCAACTTTCTCTCCTGGTTTGGTGTCTTCAGCAAATTTGACCAGTTTGTATTGAGTTTCTGAATGTAAATTGTTAATGCAAATTAGAAACAGCAGAGGTTACCTCATTCATCATTCTCTCCATTCCAGCACAACTCCTCTAACAAATACCCACAGCTTTCTACCCTGCAGAACTTTTTTTAATCCATTCCCAGATTTTATAACCAATGCTTCAAACATAAATAGCAGCCTTTGCTGTGAAATGTTGTGCATTGCTTTTGGAAATCAAGGTACATCCAATTGTAGGATTTCCACAGTCTACTTGGAATATTACTTCCTCAAAAAAGTCTGAATCCAAGCTGGCTGTTGTTTAATAGGTTATTATCATATGGGCAATCATCAAGTTTACTCCTGATAACTGATTTCATTAGTTTACTTGTTAATGATGCAAGATTGGTGATCTGTAGTTGCCTGGGTCTGTCCTGTCACCCTTCTTGAAAATAGGCACCACTTTATCCTGTTTCCAATCTACCAGGAATTCACTGGTATTCATTGACTCCCTTAGAATTTGTCTTGTCCTAGACTGTCAAGGACTTCATCTCATTTATGTCAAAGGCATTAATTCTACTTGGGTTATCGCTATTTAGGCAGGGCATGGCTTGTCTAGTGAAAACTAGAGGAAATATTAATTTACCATATTGACTGTCTAATACATATCCTCAGATTTTGTCCCATTAACATCCTTTAAGATTCTCCTCTTTTCTAACTGCTCGCTTACTGTTACATAATGAAAGAATTCCTTACCGTTGAGCTTTGTGTCTGCAGTTATGCATTTTTCCAGGTCTCTCTTTAGCCATCTGACCACTCTTTACTTTTTCCCATGTACATTGTTAGTTCTTTTGATATGGTTCTTTTGTGGTTGCAACTTGAGTGTGTTTCCCCTTTGTAGCAGTGATAATGGCTAGGCATTCTCTTATTTTGGAGTTGACATATCCATTAGGGTGCACCTTTGCTGATTTAAATCTTACCTTTTTATATTGCCTTCTTGCTAGCCAGCCACGGGTGTATGATTGAATTGTAATGGTGGCCACCAGAATGAGCTGGTAAAGACGACACACTAAAAGTCGTCGCCAGTGTTTCTGGATGATAACCGCAGCCCAGGCTTGTTTGAGAGTAGTAGCATTCAATACACGTCTTAAATTAAAAGCATACATATATTAATTACACATTAAACAAAACTTTTGTAATTATTTTGGACAGGCTATGAGATAGATATTGCATATTATCCAAAAAATTAAGTCAAATGCATAGCAATAAACAATCTACCCCTGCAGTCTTTCACAAGGAACAAAATATGAGCCATGATAATGTTTTCTTCTTACAATATCCACAAGGGGTACATGATGCATCTGCATGTGATGCAATCTTTGTTTCCACATTGAAGTGATCCCGTAATTAATGAACAACAAAGTCTGAAGTAAGAAATGGTCAACTAAAAATTAAACATGTCCCACAGAAGAATCTATTCTTTGCCTCAATTTAATTTTGTTTTTAGGTTGGGAAATTACCCAGGGATTTCACTGTGTCACTAACATGGAAATAAGATTTTTAATTCCAAAAATCTGTGCCACACAAGGGTTACACATGATACAAAATGTGTGAATTTCATGTGGGCCGTGTGAATTTTCACTGTATCCCTGATCTAACATCCAGCAGGAATCCTGGAAAAATCTCATATCTGGAAATACTGTATTCTTAACATAGTCATACATAGTTTCTGATTAAAAATAAAAACTAAATAAAGTCCAAGTGTATTAACTCCATCTCAGTCCCTAGATATATTACTGCTTTGGGATATGCTTTATTGTGTTATTCTGAAACAATCACTTTTTACTGTTTTCTCGGGTGTTTGAATGTTAGCGTGTCATAGAAGAGAGCCATAGTTGGCACGCTCTCAAATCAAATCACACGATTTGACAAGCAATTATATTATACAATGTGACTTGGCAAGCAGATATAATCAGAATTTACTTTGCTGTATCAGTGGTAGGAATCTCACTTCTGAGTGAGAAAGTTGTGGATTCAAGCCCCACTAAAGGGACTTGAACACATACCTGGGTTGACATTTCAGTACAGTACTGAGGAAGTGCTGCATTGTCAGAACCGCTGTATTTCAGGAGACATGGAACCAAGTCCCCTATTCAAACTAAAGCAGGGGCTCTCTCAATATATTGGCCAACGTTTATCCCTCAACCAACAGCACCAAAAACAGATTACAGATTATCAAGTCATTTATCTCATTTGCTGTTTGTGGGACCATGTTGCATGCAAAATGGGTGTTGCATTTGCCTATAAAACAACAATGACTATTTCAAATGTAATTCATTGGCTGTTAAGTACTTTGGAACATCCTGAGGATGTGAAAAGTGCTATATAAACGCAAGTGCTTTCTTTACTGATATATTCAAGGATATATTGAAGATTCTTTACATTTATTAAATCCTTTCTTTATATGGGATTGTTTTATAATTTCAAAGCACTGTAGTAAATGGCAGTGCTGTAAGAAGAGTAATTACCGTATGGCACGCTGCCCACGAATGTATTGCTGTATGGTAATAGCAGCTTGTTTCATCTCAAGGAATTTTTTCCGCTGAATCCAGCAACGCAGATTTTTCTGTATAGTGACTGATGCTGCCCTAAGTTTATCTGCTCTCAGTTTTTCCAAATACGCCACTTGTCCAGCTCGGAAGAAAATCTTTGTTTTACCAAATTGATATTGGTTTGGATCCTGCAGAAGAAAAAAAGGTTATAATTTATTCATTTGTTTGCAATGTAAAATAACTAAACCAGGGGCCATTGTGCCTGGATAACATAGTTTTTTTGTTGATCGATAAATGCAGGGATAAAATATATTGAGTTAACTACAGACATCTGAAGTTACACATATCCTCCATGAATTGATTGTGTAGCTTATTCCAAACCATAGCTATGTTATCTCCATCATAGTTAACTTGGTAGTTATAAAATATGCTCTTTATCAAGAGAAAGTGATTCACGATCTAGGATCACTTTTAAGAGTATAATAAATTACTATCTATGGAGCTCACAAAAAAGGTTAAGTATTGTTATATAGTTTACATTACATATTGTTGTTTCACAGTAATTTTATTGTAAATATATAGTGGAGGGAGTAAGAATAGAATGTGTTATCATTACAGTGTTATCGATTGATTTCAAAGGACTAGGGCATTACAGAGTTGCTCGTTGATTTCAACGTACCAAGTATCACAATTCTGACAAATTCATTAATAAAAACTATATATGTATTGACTAAGGCAACATTAAGTTGGACAACAGTGCTGTAGCTGTACTGCCTTAACATACTGACCTGAATTAAACGTTTTAAGACTTCTTTGCAAATCTGTTTTTTATCCTTTATTGCAAGGTCTTGTTGTGACATCAGAATGCGGTAACGACTGAAAAACTCAAAATACGTCCATCTGAAAATAAGAATCAATATTTATGTAATGCTTTTTCAAACCTTCAACTGTGATGAAAGAACTACAAAAAGCTCACATTTACCTGGAAGGATAACTCTGTGCACTGATCCTAATAGTTTCCAGAACACCACAGGCTCTAAGCTGTTGAACAACTCTCTTTGAATCATATCTAAAAATAAAAGCTTACAATGTTGCACTCTGTAGAAATTTAAGTTGTTAACATGATTTTTTTCTTGGTTTTATAAGGACAAGTAAAAATGTTCAGTTGGGAAGTTATGGTGATAAAGTAAGAAAACTTACTCAAATGGGAGCTTAGAATCATTCGGCTTGATGCAACGCACATAGTGAGGTGTTGTAGCATTGAGGGTCTCCATGAGCAAATGCAGAGAATTACGGAACTGTAAGTAACATAATTCAAGTACGGTTAGAAATGCAATTTTGCTCTGCAACAATGTTGAAACATCTCAGCGTAGAAAACGACTCTCTATACGATTATACCTTATTGCCGACAGTTGTCCGATGTTGTTTGTTAAAGGGTTTAAACCCTGGTCTCGCAGGCCTCACTTTAATGTTTGCCTTCAGGTTCCCTGATGATAATTCATTTTCTTGAAAGAAATCAGCTACGAGGTGCAACTGTATAGTTAAAATAAAAAAAACAAAGACTAGATTTATTGCAATACATTTAAGCTTTCTATACCACAATTCTGTGATTCTGAGCTTTAACTTAGTTTTGTACACTGCTCTAGATGTTTTTGTCCATATTGTTTAGAAGATGTATTTCAATGTTTTTGGCAAGCCATGTTTACAAAGCTTGCTTTGGCTCCCATGTACAATGATCATCAGGAAAAGTTTGTGATAACAACTTGTTTTTTTCCCTCTCCCTTCCTGAAGACATTGACTCCCTTAATGGGTACAGTTCCACACGCACCATTCATTCTCCAGTACCTCACCTGAGTGATCATTACTCAAGCGTGAGCCTCAACAATTAAGTGCCAGAAAGCTTTCAGACTCAAGTTTGATCCTGTGCTTACTCACAGTGCGCACGCGCGCGCACACACACACACACACACACACACACACACACAACTGTACTACAATCAAAAACTGGGCAATTTTACTTTCCCTAGGGCACTGTTGGCTAAGCGTATTGTCCCTCGGCCACCCCATCTGAGATTAGCTAATTTAGCAAGGACCAGGAATTAAATCTAGGACCTTCTTATCGTGAATGGTCCAGAAATGCTGACTTTATCTGTGAGCCACTAGGGGAGCGATGGAAAGTTTGGTTTGCATGATCTATCAACACTGAGCTGCGTATGATAACCATCGAGTTTTTAGTCTTTGTGAATAGAATTGGTGTTTGCTGATTCATGTGTCTGGAGTTCTATGTCATTATATGGTTACTGTAACTATTGGCAATAAACACCAGCTCCTTCACCATAGCAGATCATATCTTGCTCAAATATTAATTTTGTTACTACTATAGCATGTGACTTACCTGCTTTACAGAATACACGTATGGAAGTTCACACTGTGACATACACAAGTTACACAAGGATATGTTTTCTTCTGTTCAGTAACCCTAGTGTAATTGGGCCTTACTGCTTTATATTCTCTCAGACTTTTTCGCTAACATTGGAGCTCCCATTTTAACTCCGGGCAGGAATTGTGTGAGCAGGGACCAAGGCAGACGGCTAACCATCTGGACCTCAGCAGCTTGCCAGAGGGCAGGAGTGGAATATCGGATGGCAGGGGGCCGCTGCCGGGGACCCGAAGGAACGGTCCCTGGCGCTCAGCTAAGTGGTTGGGAGGGGGCTCAGGGGGCCTCACTGTCGAGAGCCCAGGGCAAGGGAGGCCTAACCTTTCCTTGTCGGGGCGCGGAGGAGCATTCATGCACTCCACAAAGAAAGTAAACCAAAAAAAAGGAAAACTACTTACCTTTTGGGCGTTTTCTGGTTACGGCTCCTCTTCCCACTAGGTTGGCCTGGCAGGGAAGCCACAACAGCTCCCCATGCAGGCCTCCGGTTAACCCTGCAGTTGGGCCCTGATGTTGTCACAAGAGCCCGGTCTGCATAGTTAAAGTAGGACTGTGCTGCCTTCTGGCAGATGTCCCTCTCCCCTGTTCAGAAGAACAGGTTAAAATTGGAATGCGCAGGAAGACAGCGGGACCTCGACAGGGGAGTTTTAACTGCTCACCCGGTTTCTGCTTGAGGGCTGGCATTAAAATTGTCCCTTCATAAACAGAGGAAAACATACTTTTTGTGTTATATGTTGAGTGTCAGCTTTTATCTGTTATGTACTGTAGCTAAAGATATTTCAGTTTACATTAGTGAGTGCACATTTAGAAAGGAGTAACTAAGTATGCCATTAACCCCCTAACTATTCTATTCCAGCTGATCTATCTCGAATAATAAGAACATCAGCACAGGGCATTTTATGTGCTACTTTCTTTGCAAAGTGCCACTGTCAGCGAAGATAGCTGGTTGCTGACGGCACTTGTGCTAGATGCATCATTTGCTTCTGGCTGCAGATGGGCTGTGCTCTCAGCCTAGGTATACAGGTCAGCCATAAGTTTTGCCACTGTTGACCTGTACAAATCTTCCCCAGAAATCGGTGAAAGTCCGTGACTAGGACAATAAACTCGTAAACGCAACCATGTAGTAACTGTGCATTGACAAGACTTGTGTCTTCACAGCTTATTTTAATGTTGCATTTTTGAGCCACTGTGCAGAAGCAAGTCTTGCACATACAATTGTTCCACTGTTGCTTGGTGTGTTCTGCAATATAAAAGGGACAGATTCAGCTCCAAAGGAACTGCTATAGTTAAGATTCCACTGGAAGCAGTTCTGTAGAAAAAAAAGGGACATTAAAGGAGAATTAACCCCTTTTCAGCTGCAGGACAGTCAGATCCATGTAGTGCACAGCCATCTTGTATGGAATTATAATACAAACGGAGAAAAGGAATAGACTCCCATAGACACAGAAGGCATCAAGGGGTATGGGAGAAAGCGGGAATATGGTTTTGAGATAGAGGATCAGCCATGATCATATTGAATGGTGCAGCTGGCTCGAAGGGCCAAATGGCCTACTCCTGCTCCTATTTTCTATGTTTCTATGGGGTACAGCGCTGCAATAACTCGCTACGGCTGGTAAAAGATTGTACGGAAGAAATTATGAAAGGTGCGGATTTCAGATGAAACAAGCAGGTTAACAGAATGGAATTTAGCATCAGCATGTTAAGTGATCATATGAAAACAGCGGCGATAGTAACTTCTACACTTAGGTCTGTAAACAAATTTTTGAAATTGGTAACTTTTCTTACAAAAAGCTCTATAAGTGATCATTACATTACAGAGATGGTCACAAACCTTACTTTTCTTCAGTACGTTTATCAGTTCTTCATACAATGTATCTCTGTTCTTCTCGAGGAATCCCTCACATTCATATTGCACCTGGACAAGGTGAAAAACTAAAAGTAGTTTATTGCAAGACACCAGTACTATAAATCTCAGCTTATGTTATCAGATATGTCGTTAATAATGAATTTCAAGGACACTGCAAAAACAGACCTGCTCTAACAGTCTCTTACCTTGTCAGCAAAATGCAGGATGATGAAGGCCTTGCTCAACATTCTAGGCTTCTCAAAGAGAGGATGTTTATTTAAGTAATTATTTTGTAGTTTCTGAAGCCAGTTTTCCTCTGTTCCTTGTGGCAGCTGTATAGATAATTTTAAAAATAAACTTGAGATTTATTGCCTACTTGGAAACTACCGTCTTATTTTTCTCTGCTTGTTAATGTGATATTACAATTACTTTCTCACTCACATTAGTAACCAGAGCAATAATTACCCACTCATCTCTATTTCAAATACTGCAAATGAAGGGCAGTTGCACCTGTAGCCTAACTCTATGAGTCACCATAGTGTTATACAGCCAACTGAGGCACAGGTTAAAGTTTGGAAATACAACTTTATTTGCACATTCCTGACCACCACAACAAAATCTCTATTGTGAAACAACATCTATCAAATCCCCCTCTTCCTCCTTTATGTCATACTTATTCTGGAACTACCCTGAGGTAATTTGCTAACAAACAGGATTAATCAATGCCCTTTTGTATTTCTGGTGTATTGGCCTCCCATTGTCATTAAGTTTCCATCTTGGAAAACCATTGTCTGGTAGATGGGCAATTTACGATTAATAAGCCAGATACACCAATATCCAATTCTAGAAAGGCCAAGCTGATACACACATTACCAAGTGTTAAAATGACGTGAATGATCAGGAACATCAATCAATATCTGGCTTTTAGGCTTCGGGGAAAGTAGTTAAATGAAATGTGGGCCATTCCATATTTAAATTTTAGACATGACTGTCATCTACAACATTATTTGCTGTTTATATCCTTCAACAGTCTACCCTGGTTATCCAGATATACATTCATCTTTTGTTCTTTATTGAATTTCAAAGATTTTTGAGGGACCAGAATAATGTACCAGTTACTCAATTTAAAGTTCTATAATTTAAGTAACAATCTCATGCACAATGAAAAGTATTGTGAACTCTTAAAATTAAGGAAACACAAAACTCCCCTTTATTCTTATTTGTAACTGTATGCACTGCATGTAGGACAATTTTTTTTAAAAAAAGACTAATTTGGAATCCTATCAAAATTAACAGAATATAATTTCTTTAAAAACAGAAGATGATAAAAAGAAAGCCAAATAAATATTGTAATTGGACTACTGTGTTTGTGAGGATTTAAGTGAGCGGATCTCCCCAGTCTGAATTCCCAGGTGTATCTCTCATTGCATGCTGAAAGATCTGTTTGGACCTAATTCTCAATAAAAGTAGGCAATTATTTAAACGTTTGATTCTTACCAGGCACTCCTCATCCAAAAGCTCCAGTATGCCCATCCTAGCTTCTATCAAATCAATGCAAGGTTGATTGTCGTTGAATTCTATCAATGTCCATGGAATGTCTTCCTTCATGTATTCATCTTGTTCAAGTTTAAACACATGCTGGAGAGATTTTATTTCTAAAGTGTTTAATTTGCATTTGTTTTCATTATAGGTAAGATAACCATGCAGATGATGGTTAAGTTCAGATATAGTACCTCTTAATGCTCCAAAGTTAGTTAAATTATAATCACAATAAACAGACAATAGAATTAAAATTGCAGAATGCTACAGAAATACTCACCAAGTTAAATTGTTGTTGCAGTTTTTCATTGGCGTAATTTATACAGAACTGTTCAAAACTATTCACATCAAAGGTTTCAAACCTAAATGGATATAAAATAATGATTTTACTTGCTTTTTGAACAAATGATATATATTTTAACAGGAAAAATCTATACATGATTCTGAATAACACAATTAGTTTCACCTCCCTGATGGCATAGAATCATAGAATCATAGAAGTTACAACATGGAAACAGGCCCTTCGGCCCAACATGTCCATGTCGCCCAGTTTATACCACTAAGCTAGTCCCAATTGCCTGCACTTGGCCCATATCCCTCGATACCCATCTTACCCATGTAACTGTCCAAATGCTTTTTAAAAGACAAAATTGTACCCGCCTCTACTACTGCCTCTGGCAGCTCGTTCCAGACACTCACCACCCTTTGAGTGAAAAAATTGCCCCTCTGGATCCTTTTGTATCTCTCCCCTCTCACCTTAAATCTGTGCCCCCTCGTTATAGACTCCCCTACCTTTGGGAAAAGATTTTGACTATCGACCTTATCTATGCCCCTCATTATTTTATAGACTTCTATAAGATCACCCCTTAACCTCCTACTCTCCAGGGAATAAAGTCCCAATCTGTCTAACCTCTCCCTGTAAGTCAAACCATCAAGTCCCGGTAGCATCCTAGTAAATCTTTTCTGCACTCTTTCTAGTTTAATAATATCCTTTCTATAATAGGGTGACCAGAACTGTACACAGTACTCCAAGTGTGGCCTCACCAATGCCCTGTACAACTTCAACAAGACATCCCAACTCCTGCATTCAATGTTCTGACCAATGAAACCAAGCATGCTGAATGCCTTCTTCACCACCCTATCCACCTGTGACTCCACTTTCAAGGAGCTATGAATCTGTACTCCTAGATCTCTTTGTTCTATAACTCTCCCCAACGCCCTACCATTAACGGAGTAGGTCCTGGCCCGATTCGATCTACCAAAATGCATCACCTCACATTTATCTAAATTAAACTCCATCTGCCATTCATCGGCCCACTGGCCCAATTTATCAAGATCCCGTTGCAATCCTAGATAACCTTCTTCACTGTCCACAATGCCACCAATCTTGGTGTCATCTGCAAACTTACTAACCATGCTTCCTAAATTCTCATCCAAATCATTAATATAAATAACAAATAACAGCGGACCCAGCACCGATCCCTGAGGCACACCGCTGGACACAGGCATCCAGTTTGAAAAACAACCCTCGACAACCACCCTCTGTCTTCTGTCGTCAAGCCAATTTTGTATCCAATTGGCTACCTCACCTTGGATCCCATGAGATTTAACCTTATGTAACAACCTACCATGCGGTACCTTGTCAAATGCTTTGCTGAAGTCCATGTAGACCACGTCTACTGCACAGCCCTCATCTATCTTCTTGGTTACCCCTTCAAAAAACTCAATCAAATTCGTGAGACATGATTTTCCTCTCACAAAACCATGCTGACTGTTCCTAATTAGTCCCTGCCTCTCCAAATGCCTGTAGATTCTGTCCCTCAGAATACCCTCTAACAACTTACCCACTACAGATGTCAGGCTCACTGGTCTGTAGTTCCCAGGCTTTTCCCTGCCGCCCTTCTTAAACAAAGGCACAACATTTGCTACCCTCCAATCTTCAGGCACCTCACCTGTAGCGGTGGATGATTCAAATATCTCTGCTAGGGGACCCGCAATTTCCTCCCTAACCTCCCATAACGTCCTGGGATACATTTCATCAGGTCCCGGAGATTTATCTACCTTGATGCGCGTTAAGACTTCCAGCACCTCCCTCTCTGTAATATGTACACTCTTCAAGACATCACTATTTATTTCCCCAAGTTCCCTAACATCCATGCCTTTCTCAACCGTAAATACCGATGTGAAATATTCATTCAGGATCTCACCCATCTCTTGTGGAAAATAGTGCCAAGGTATCTTTTACGTCCACTTGAGAGGGCAAACAAATTTAACATCCTATCTGAAAGGCAGCACCTCTGACAGTGCAGTATTCCTTCAGTATTGTACTGGATTGTCAGCCTAGATTTGATGATCAAGTCCCTGGAGTGGGACTTGAACCCACAACCTTCTGATTCAGAAGTGAAAGTACTACCATTGAGCCACAACCAACACATAACCAACGCATAATGGATACATTTATTGCTTGGTGTAGTACTAAACCTTACAGATTCCAGCTTTGAGTACCAGCCTCTGATGAGTTAGCTGATTTCAGCCACAGCAGAAGTTGGGGTATTACAATTGGCCTCAGTGTCCTGGGCTTGAGAGGAGAAATAAAAATCATATGGCAGCCTAACTCCTGAATACTATCCAATCATTATAACTCTCACCTGCCCACTGTAATGAGAGATCCCAACATTAAGCAGTGCCACTGAGAAAAGCACACAAAACTCCCAAGCCAGCAAAATCAATTGATTTGCTAGTTGTACAGAAAACTGCACTCCTGTCCCAATCCAGAACTGAATTCCACCCTTTCAGCACATTGTAGGTTGAGGGATAAGTCAGTGACCCCTGCAGGAGAGGATAGTTGTGTCAACTTTGGATGAAGACAGGATTAGGCTCAGCTGTGGTGCTCTCCACTGTTGAACAGCTTACTAATAACTATCAACGGCCACACATGAAGAATGGCCACCTGAATGAGGTATCAGAGAGCTGTTAGCATTCATTGAACTGGAGTCAGCACCTTCTGGAGTCGGCAGTATTACCACCCTGTTAACCCTGATGATGTGGCTGGCTCCATATTGAAAATGGCCAAGCGTCCTGTTTCAGGCAGTAGACCCTTTTTGATATGCAAATAGGAGTCCCTATGACATAAATAGGATCCAAATTGCCATTTTAGGATGGAGCTGGTCGGGGCATGCACCGTGCTGGAAATGCAACTCCGAGCCCCACAAAAATAATGTAGGCCGCTGCCGCCCTGGGACTTACCCCCCTCACCCCACTCCACAGCAATGGCGACGCCCCCCCCCCCCACCCCCCACCTCCAGCACCCGAACTGAGCTTCTTGAAAAATGTAGCCTCTTGAAAAATGTAACAATTTATTTATCAACAAATGTAATCTACCAAATTAACTGGTGGCCGGAATGGCCCAAAATTGGTAGGCCTCAATTTGGCGAGCTGCATCGGGACGCCCGTTTGGCGCCCTGGCAGCTCGCCAGCCCAAAGTGAATGAGGCAGGGGCCTCGAAATTGAGGTTGCCTCTTTGCTTCGAGTGTGGGCGACAGGCCAGCTGTTCCATTGGTCGGTCGCCCAAAAGTCAAAGTGAACCCCATTGTGTAAAGTTGAGGTTTTAACTTCACGATGTTTATTTACTCCTAAATTGATACTGAAATGTCGTTTTCTTTTGCCTGTCAACACTTAGGATTAAAATTAAGCTTAAATTTAAATCCTCATAACATCAGCTAAACAGACAATTAAAGCCCCCAGAACAAGTACTAACATTTTCCTGCAAAATGAACACATTATTTGATATTTTCATTACCCATAAATGTCCAGAACACCAATGAAAGTATGCTGTTTGCCAGAAAACTGCAAAGCCTGGTTAATGTGATCCACAATGCAGCTGAACAGATGAGCATAGATGTGTTTTGCCAAAGCATCCCTGGCATTGATAGCTTGAACCTTGGTCATGGGTTTGACCACAGTGTCTGAGGTAGTAGCAATTTTTCTGTGACACAGCCCATAAGCCATCTCCTCTGTCTTTAGCTCAAGAAGTTCACAAAATATTTTCAGATGTTTATTATCATGCTGTTTAGAGGAAAACAATAAAGTAGAATGAGTATCATTGTGGGTTAATTCTTAGAATTAAAAACTCAGTAGCTGCATGCACTTTTATTCCTTAATAATATGCTCAAACATTATTGTGTAGAGGTTTTTTGTTGAAGGCAATTTCTGACGTAGCACAAACAGTTCACGGAATCATAAAATAATACAGCACAGCAGGAAGCCATTTGGCCCATTGTACCTGTGCCGGTTCTCTGAAAGAGCTACCAATTCGCCCACTCTTTTGTTCTTAGAACCATAGAAAAGATACAGCACAGAAGGGGGCCATTTGGCCCATCATGTCCGCGCCAGCTCGAAGAACAACCAGATGCCCATTCTAATCCCACCTTCCAGCACCCCGTCAGTAGTCCTGCAGCTTACAGCACTTTAGGTGCACGTCCAGGTACATTTTAAAAGAGTTGAGGGTCCCTGCCTCTACCACCAATTTGGGCAGCGAATTCCATACACCCACCACCATCTGGGTAAAAAAGTTTTTCCTCATGTCCCCTCTAATCCTTCTGTCAATCAACTTAAATCTATCCTCTAGTTCTTGAACTCTCTGCTAGGGGAAACAGGTGCTTCTGTCTACTCTATCTGGGCCCCTCATAATTTTGTACACCTCAATCAAGTCTCCCCTCAGCCACCTCTGCTCCAAGGAAAACAACCCCTGCCTATCCAATCTCTCCTTGTAGCTGCAATTTTCAAGCCCTGGCAACATTCTTGTAAATCTTCTCTGCACTCTCTCCAGAGCAATTACGTCCTTCCTGTAATGTGGTGACCAGAACTGCGCACAATACTCCAGCTGTGGCCTTACCAGCGGTTTATACAGTTCCATCGTTACATCCCTGCTTTTGTATTCTATACCTCGGCTAATAACGGAGAGCATTCCGTATGCCTTCTTCACAACCTTGTCTACCTGTACTGCCACCTTCAGGGACCTGTGCACATGCACTCCAAGGTCTCTCACTTCCTATACCTGTCTCAATATATTCCCGTTTACTGTTTGCCCTCCCCAAGTGCATTGCCTCACACTTCTCTGGGTTGAACTCCATTTGCCACTTTTCTGCCCACTCCACCAACCCATTGATATCTTCTTGCAGTCTACAGCTATCCTCTTCACTATCAACTACACGGCCAATTTTTGTGTTGCCTGCAAATTTGCCAATCAAGCCCCCTACATTCAAGTCCAAATCATTAATATATACCACAAACAGCAAGGGACCCAACACTGAGCCCTATGGCACACCACTGGAAACAGATTTCCATTTGCAAAGACATCCATCGACTTTTACCCTTTGTTTCCTGTTACTGAGCCAATTTTGGATCCAATTCGCCACATTTCCCTCTATCCCATGGGCTTTTACCTTTCTGACCAGTCTGCCATGTGGGTCCTTGTCAAGCGCCTTACTAAAATCCATGTAGACAACATCCACTGCACTACCCTCATCAATCCTCATTGTCACTTCCTCAAAGAATTCAATCAGATTTGTAAGGCATGACCTTCCCTGAACAAATCCATGCTGACTATCCCTGATTAAACCATGCCTTTCCAAGTGACAGTTTATCCTATCTCTCAGTATTGATTCTAATAGTTTGCCCTATAATTGTTCAGCCTTCCCCTCATACCCTTTTAAAACAATGGTGCTACGTTTTCAGTCTTCCAGTCCTCCGGTTCCTCCCCTGTATCTAGTGAGGATTCTTTCCTCATAGCCCTGCTGTGTATATCCAATTCCTTTTTGAAAGTTACTATTGAATCTACTTCCACCACCCTTTCAGGCAGTGCATTGCAGATCATAACAACTCACTGAGAAGAATTTCTCCTCATCTCCCCCTGGCTTTTTTGCCAATTATCTTAAATCTGTGCCCTCTGGTTACCGACCATCCTGGCAGGGGAAACAGTTTCTCCCTATCTAATCTATCAAAACCCATCATAATTTTGAACACCTGTATCAAATCTCCCCTTAACCTTCTTTGCTCCAGGGACAACAATCACAGCTTCTCTAGTCTCTCCACATAACTGGTACCATTCCAGTAAATCTCCTCTGCACCCTCTCCAAGACCTTGACATCCTTTCATCTCCTCAATCAGCTGTTTATTAATGCACCCTCTGTTGAAAGTTTCTTATTAAGAACAGAAATGGCAATGGATACTACAAATACTGAATTAAAAGGATTTTTAAAAAATATAAAAATCTCAACCTAGCATGATTATTCTTTCTATTTCAGATGCTCCAGATATGAATGCTCTAAAAATATCAACAATGTAGTGATTGCTCAAAATTACAGCCTTACATTGTACATTTACTGTGTTACTGAAATGTAGTACAAGATATCACAACATGCTGAAGATTTGAAAGCTTCAACTTACTTTGACTGAAGATTTATCTTCACTCACAGCTTTTATTCCTACATTTCCTAAATGCAGAATCCCTGCCAATACTTTGAAGATATCCATCTGAAAGTCTTCTTTCAAGCCTGCAACACAGGTTTACTTTTAGTTAAGTGTACTTGGGTTTCTTGGGTCAAATTAGAGGATCTCAATTATTGAAAGCTGAAGTGATACAAAGTTAGCCTGGTGACATCACTGGACCAAGAGAGGGAATGTGTACAAATGGGAAAAAACAAAATTAAGACAAGCAAGGAAAATTGTTTGTTATAGATATATACAGAAAGTATATATTGGCAACAGGCGTGAAAGTTTGAAAATGCAATCCAGTTAGTCATTTAAACTTTATATCCCACTATTGATTGCTAATTATGTATGGTAGGACCTGTCTTTTATCTCCTATCATTATTTTAAATTTTATCCTGTCTTTTCACTGCTGCGTGTTCAAAAAAGTGTGTTTACTATTTCACTAGAAATATTGACGAGAGGAAATTTTCCCATGTCGCTATACATCCGGGGAGGGAAACCTAGGGCAGGAAACGTCCAAGGATTCTTTGTGGGGACTGGTGGAACACTCCTGCTCCTCCTGGCACACAAGGGAACTTAAAAAAAAACCTGAAATCCACTCACCATTTTGGAGCTCTTCTGGCCCATGCCCATCTTGCCACCAGGTTGACTTGGCGGGGAAGCCACAACAGCTCTCCGTGCAGGCCTCCGGTTAAAATTGTAGTCGAGCCCTGAAGACATCATCAGAGCCCGAACTGCACAGTTAAAGTACGACCCCGCTGCCTTCCGGTGGGCGTCTCTCTTGGCTGCTCAGAAGTGCAGGTTAAGATTACAACCCACGGTGAGGCAGTGGGATTTGTTCAGGTAAGTCGCACAGACCATTTTACCAGCCTGCCTGCCTGGTTTCCGCCGGGCGGGTAGGGTTAAAATCGGCCCCTAAGTTTCATCACTGTTAGAAATTATATACCACACAAAAAATGGGAAATACATTTTACTCATTCATTAGTGGGCCATTCATAAATTTCTATTTTAATTTTGCCTGTGCGTTTTTCACGTCACCTCTTCTTTGGGTATTGTTGCACAATTCTAGCAGTCCTTTGGTAGCTCACTCAAGTGGTTATTCTTCATATGTTTTCCCAGCCAGTGAGCTGTGACAGACTATTCAACTGAGGGGAGGGGGGCACATTATAGCCAATTCGTTGCCCACTCTCATTCTCACCGAGGTATGCACACTTTCTTGCAGGGGTTACTGGATGGTAATCAAGAGCAGGAATCCCACCTGATTTGCACCTCCCTAGCCCCAGGATGCTGACACTAATTGACACACCTTAAACAACACTCCAGCTGAGATCACTTAAACTAGCACAGAATCTTTGTGGTGTGTATGGCTGAGTACCAGAAAGACATTTACCAACTGAACCATTTGGGGAGCTTTGCCAAAGATTCATCATCACTTACCCAGCAGTAAAAATGTTTTTTGCGTTTCATTCATGTCTGTTCGGTCATTAACACCATCAATGACAGAATTTCCACCCATGTTCACATAACTAAAATTTTCTGCAGCAGCTGTAAATAATTTAAAATATCTAATCATAAAAAATGTAAGACAACTGTTGAGTTGAAGAAAAATCTTATTTCACAGAAATTGACTCGATTAATAAGAATAGTCACTTGTAACACAGATACCTCATCAGTGGAGTACGCAGACTGGTAAAGTTCAAATGATACAGATTTTTCAGGTTAGAAAGCTATTAATAGACCTACCTAACTTCAGATGCTTGAACTCAGGTCGATCAGCAGAAGCACAAAGCTGGTAGAATATATGGTAGTTTCTCTCATTTTCAGTCTAGATTTGACAAATACATATTGCAATGTAATTATAATAGGGCTAGTACAATTACAGCACTGGTATGAGCTGCCGTTAGATACCATGACTACTTTTCACAATGAACTTTAAATAAGATTTCTGTGGAGAAGTAGGATACAGAAGGCTAACAAGTGATTGTGCATAATGTTAAAATATTGTAGCTGTGGAAGAAATTAGGTCATCCAGCTGGGAGGGCGCAAGAGCTGTACACCAATATCCTGCTTCACTCAGCATGCTGCTCCTACTAGATTCAGCATGGTTCAACTAGTTATAAATAAAAATAAATTAATACTTTTAGAAAAAAATGAATTAAAACTATTTCTATCGCTGGATAGGAGTATCATCAACACCTTAAAAATCACAAAACCTGTTCAACCCAACAGAATATGCAACATTCACTTTAGAATGTAACTTTCTTCATTTGTTTTGGTTTTAAAACTGCCCTATCCAGCTCATCATCTGAGTCACCAGAATTTGCCTCAATGTCCTCCGCTAGAGCGGAGAGGGGTGAGGCGGGAGGATGTGGGGCGGGAGGATGGGGGTGTAGAAATAATAATCACCCAGAGCCGTGCAACAAACCTTAGACGAAGCACATGTGACCATCAGTTCAAAAGTAGTCTCAAGAATTCAGAATTAACTTGTAGAATAATTACAAGTTATATGACTGATTCATGAGTTGTATAATAAATGGTAATGTTTGAATCATTGAAAAAAAAAGATTTATTGCAAATGTAATAGTACTTCACCAAGTGATATTGAAAGCACTTTTTACGACTTCTGGATGTCCCAAAGTGCTTTACAGCCAATGAAGTACTTTTGAAGTGTAGTCACTGTTGTAATGTAGGAAACGCAGCAGTCAATTTGCACACAGAGAATCACAGTATTTCCCTCTGCCTAATGTAATTCTCACCTGAAACACCACCCTAGACTTTTCCAGCAGGTACGTTCTCATATTTGCGCCAATGATTCGATACCAATTATCAAAACTGATCTCAGTGTATTTACCAAAACGACTGCTATTGTCATTTCGTGTCGTCTTTGCATTTCCAATAGCCTGGAAACAAGGACACATAGCTACAGGTATCTCAAGGCAGAACATGCATTAGGTAATCCTGTAATCAAACCATTTATGATAAATATTTATTGGGAAACTTTAACACCAAACTTTTTATGACAATCTGGATTTATGGAAGCTTTATTTCTTCATTTTAATGAAGGAATGTTTAAATTAAGACATTAACAATTACAAAATGGAAGAATGTAAATTTAATAATTTTCTTTTAATACAACTATAATTATCTTAATTTGAAGTTGCTTAATTCAAATTATCTGTTAATTTGAATTGAAATCATGCAAAAAAGTAATCCTGTCCTGTATAATTACAAATTGCTTAATTTACACTGCTGGATAATTCAACTTTTTTTTTTCAGAGCAACAAAAACTACTTTGAATCAAAAGGAGTAGACAGTAATATTACTTTAACGATAACATAAACCTAGGGATATTTATCCTACCCAAAATCCATTACCGGTATCATCTCCAAGCTTAATTTTATCCAGTTATATGCAATATATCCTTAACACAGATTGTATGAGGAACCTGTTCCAGCAATAACATCATAATCACTAGACCTAATGTATGACTATCACTGTACATCAAGCACACAAGATTATATAGACAATTGAAATTAACACCAATAACTTCCGATTGCATAAAAAATTAGCTGAAACAAAACTCCACAAAACTGAAGCAGTACATGTTATAAATAGCAACAGATATCATGGAGCAATTTTAAGGCTGTAATTAACCTTGGGATAGAGAGGACAGTTATGAAACACTCGAGTTTCAGTGTCACGCTTCATAATATCTTCCGTTTGCCTTGATTACTATTCCCAGGTATTATCTTTCTTAACTATTACACCATTTTGTTGCTTCTTACCTCGGTTATAGGGTTTGATGCGAGGACTTTATCTTCTACACAAGCCTTGCTACTGGATTTACTAACAGTGGCGAAGTACCTCATAGCATATCGAGCAGATACGGTCTTCCCCGCACCTGACTCCCCACTTACAATAATAGACTGGTTCCTATTGTTCCTAACATTAGGAGACATAGGATGAGGACATTATGCAACAGTTTTTCTCTCAGGTACCTTAATCTGATTTAAATATAACTAAAAATAGAACCACTTATTACCTTTTGATGAAAAGATTAATAAATTAAAGATGGAAACAAATACAAAAATAACAAACTGGAGTATTAACAGCACAATTTAAAGGCATTTTCCATTAGCTTTAAGATTAGCAATTAATCACTTTATTCTGATCTCAATTATCTAAGTAATGTGATTTAATTTGACATCAACACTATGAAATGCCGTTTTTTCCACAGGACTGTTTTTACACCATTGACATACCATGAGATTATCAGAAGGTTCCTACAGACTATGACAGAACAAACTAAGAACACTAAATACTCCCTAAGTGCAATCAGCAGATAACACACACGTTTACAAAAAAAACCAATAAACCCGTTTTATTTTTCTTTTAAAAAGTCAACCCTTGCTCCCTGCCAACTTGCTAGAGTAAAAATTCTGATTGGTAAAGTTCATGTACAAACGTTTAACAACCTCATACTGTTTCTGTGTGTACTATTTTACACAGATGTTTCAAATAAATGGGTTAATGCTCATGTAAGAATAGTGCACACAGGAATGTAGCATGAGCATGTGACACAATCGTGCGTGAATTTTGTTGATCGGAATTTACACACTGCTTTCACTTTCTCACAGTCTGTTCCTTCCTTTCAGTTCATTCAATCCACTCTCTTTCCTTATTTATTTCACTTCCAATGTTTCCTCTTAATTACTCCATATCTGTTTTACTACTCAAGGCTGAGACAGATAGATTTTTGGACTCTAGGGGAATCAAGGGATATGGGGATTTGCAGGAAAGTGGAGTTGAGGCCAAAGATCAGCCATGATCTTAGTGAATGGCGGAGCAGGCTTGAGGGGCCGTATGGCCTATTCTTGCTCCTATTTCTTATGTTCTTCGAACTTTCTTGCTATTTCCACTCTTCCCCAAACGGCTTGACAGCTGTCTACATCCTCCCAACGCAACAACCAATTTTAACTGAACACTTTTAATTATTACTATGCATGCAATCTTGAAATTCTGGATTCCAAATCGTTTTTAAGCAGCCACTCACCTGCTGTATTAATTTAACATTTGCTTTTACTTTGTTGTAAATGTGTAAATGTACAAATTTCATAAGTTTAGTCCAAACTTCAACATCTTTCCGAAGAAACTAATTTTATAAATTTATTTATAAAGTTTAGCATAAGAAGTACAACAACCTATATCAATGTATAATCAGATAAGAGTGTTTAGTTACTGATGTTATCAGATTTTCAAGATGTACACAATAGCATTTAATAAAATATATAAAAATCAATTATATATAGAGCAGTAGCTGACCAGGGAGCATGTTACAGGCCATAACACATCATGAGATTCTGATGTTGTAAGCTAAGGATGTGAAACTCAAATAGGTTTATGTAGTTATCAGAACAGCAGGATTGTGTTGAATCCTTGCAACATATTCCCAGAGAGCAATATTATATTATTTATATACTTTATGCACACACACAATCAGTCATTCTTTATTCATATTATTTTCCCTCCAGATTTGGATGTTCTACAGTTGCACTTTTCTGGACTATTTCGCATCTTAATCTACCTCCAACAAGAGGAGTTTGCTATTTTGTTTTTTTATTTTCAAGAGCAACTACTTGAATTTATTTAGCTCCTTTAACATAGTAAAATGTCCCAAGATGCTTCACAGGAACGTAATCAGACAAAAACTGACAGAGCCAAAGGAGACATTAGGGCAAGTGACCAAAAGCTTGGTCAAAGATGAGGTTTAAGGAGAGTTTTGAAGGAGGAGTGAGAGGTGGAGAGGTTTAGGGAGGGAATTCCAGAGCTTAGGGACTAGATGCTGAAGGCATGGCTGCCAGGGAATGGGGGATGTAAAAGAGGCCAGAGTTGGAGAAACGCAAAGTTCTCGAGTGTTGTAGAGTTGGAGGAGGTTACAGAGATAGGGAGGGGCGAGGCCATGGAGGGATTTGAACACGAGGATGAGAATTTTAAAATAGAGGAGTTAGTGGATCTGGAGCCAAGGCAGGTCAGCGAGTACAGGGGCAGATTTGGATGAGGCGGTTTATGGAGGGTAGAAGATGGGAGGCCGGAGAGCAGAGCATTAGAATAGTCGACTCTGGAGGTAACAAAAGCATAGATGAGAGTTTCAGCAGCAGATGGGCTGAGGCAGGAGCGGAGACGTGCGATATTACGGAGGTGTAAGTATGCGGTCTTTATGATGGAGAAGCTATGGGTCAGAAGCTCAGTTCAGAGTCGAATATGACACTGAGGTTGCAAACAGCCTGGTTCAGCCTGCGACAGTGGCTCGGGAGGGGGATGGAGATCGTGGCGGGGGCCAAAGACACTGGCTTCGGTCTTTCCAATGTTTAATTCGAGGAAATTTCTGCTTATCCAGGACTGGATGTCGGACAAGCAGTCTGGCAACATAGATGCAGTAGAGGGGTCGAGAGAGTTAGTGGTGAGGTAGAGCTGGGTGTCATCAGCGTACATGTGGAACATTATGTTGAGTCTTCTGATGATGTCACTGAGAGGCAGCATGTGGATGAGAAATAGGAGGGGCCAAGGATAGATCCTTGGGGGACTCCAGAGGTAATGGTGCAAGAGCGGGAAGAGAAGCTATTGCAAGAGGTTCTCTGGTTACTACTAGATAGGTAAGAGTGGAACAAGGCGAGGGAGGTCCCACTCAGCTGGACAACAGAGGAGAGGCGTTGGAGGAGAATGGTGTGGTTAACTGTGTCAAAGCCTAGTTACCAAGGTGGGAAAGTAAAAATCATACCATAACATAGCTAAGTACCAAAAGATGAGGATTGTGACATAGGAAAATGAGACCGCATCACAAGAGATGTAGCAGTCTGTTAAGGTATTACAAATTATTTTTTGTTTGTTGCATATAACCAGGATTTTCATTTAATTGTATCATTATTCTTTTTGATAGTGAAATGTATACGATACTAATGGAATATATGTTGACAAGTTATGATTTTATACAACAAACTTGTATGTGAAACCACTGCTCACAGACATTTATCATGCACTTATATTGAACCAACAGGTCAAAAAAGGTGACCTGGCCATTTGTTTGTATGCTTCTTCAGCCACTGCAAAGATATGAGGATCCATATCTCCCATATTTTGCCCACTGTAGGCATGGATGATGGCATCTCCATAGATTGGTATCTCTTTGTATGGGTTAATAGCCACAAGAATAATACCTAAAAAAAAATCAGAGACAATAGTTATCGTTACCTAGAGCAATCAGAGTTAGGTCCAAATTTATATAAAGGTGATGTGTAATCTGTTGTGGCTTTATTTCTTACCACAGTAAGTGTAAATGAGTTTGGAATCCACAAAGCGCACTTTGAGGTTATGCATAACCGCAGGCTCATGCAGATAGCTGAGTGCCGTGAGGTCATTTTCACCAACAAGTATATCAGGGTTCCGTAGCGGTGGTAGAAGTGTCTTGATTGGATCAACTGGATATTCCAATTCCTAAAATGTTCAAATTAAATGAGAAAAAGATGGAGTGTGATATTTACCTTTTAAATGTGCTTGTGACTATTGAACACTGAAGTAGATTAGGCTGCCCTACGATAGCAGAAGAAATCTACTGTGAAACCAGTTTTTTTGACAGCATGGATCAAGGAATGCGTAACTTTTTTTTATTACATTCCTGGTGTTGTCCTACTTGAGAGATGAAGAATGTGTCATTTTTAAGCCAGAAATGCAGATAATTGTTGAAGTCAATTCAGTCACCAAATTTTTGTGAGCAATGGCCGTATCATTTATTTTACTTATTTTTTTTGCATGATGTAAAAATACCCTAAGCAGCAATAGTATTGTACCAGCAACATTTACATCAGATGCAAATTTGGTTTCCAAGAACTACATCATTACATGGGTACAAAGCCAAATCCATGTATAAAAATATAATAGGAGCCATTTGCAAAGCAACTGATTGCAATGAAGTAAGGAAATAAAAGAATCATTTCTTACTGACTGGAACTGTGAGTAATCTTTATAAATGAGTTAAGTTACAAACAAAATCTAAAATATTTCTAATTAGTATTGTTAGCATCACTAGGAGCACTGACATTCAAATTAAACACAGCAGTTCATGTCAAGTGATGTTGCTGGTATGCTCTTGGGTGCATGAATTAGAAACAAAAAAATTTGAACAATGTTTCCTCCTACAATCTTAAGTCAAATAAGGGAGAGCAAGAAAGAGGAAGAACTTGTTTGACCGGTAACTGCATATTTGGGTATTGGATAAAATTCAGCACACGGTTTGAACTAATGAATTTTACTGTCTGTTAAATGATCAGTCAGACTTGCTTTGTGAAGTAATTAAGAAGAAACACTAAACTGATACTAAATAAATATCATACTGGAATAGTGTTGACCCTTTTCCTTAATAAATTGTCAAGTATTATTGTGACCATCATAATCACCTAACTTTGCTTTAATACAAAGTATTCATGTTGTTGAAGTTTGAATAAATGGCAAAATAACTTTGCATTGACCTGTATTCAGCAGAAACTACTTGGTATTCAAGTATTCAGTACACTTTTCAGTACGTGAGATTTTGACAATCAAACTTACAATATACACTTCATACAAAGTAACCTCTTAATAATTTGTATTTTATAGTTTTTATGAATTGTTATGCAATTGCCGAATAAAAAATAAAACTAAATGTAATTTAAATTCATATAGTTGAATAAATTACAGAAAACCAAATTATTGGGAAAACTCACTTTGCCTTTTGCTGTAAGACACAAAGAAAATGAAAGCTTTGAAGGGATAACTCACAAGCAATAAAGTTATGAGTAAGATGCAGTCAGTCTACATGTACTCTAATTCCACTGCTTTATTCATGATCTGAAAATGGCACCATAGAATTATAGAAATTGGAGCATAGAAGAAAGACATTTGTTCCAATGCATTTATGTCAGTGCTAGCTCTTCAAGTGGAGCTATCTACCCTAATCAGGTTTCTCCACTCTCCTGTATAATTTTATATTCCTCCTTTTCAACTACTAATCCAATTCCCTTTTAAATGAAGTTGTAGTCTCTATCTGACCTGCTACTTTTGTTAAAACATTCAACGTTCTAATAACCCTCTGTGTGCAAAAATTCTTCTAATGCTAATCTTGAGTCCATGCTTCCCTATTACTGATTCATGAATCAGTCGAAACAATCTTTCACTATTTATTCACTCAAAATCTTTCATAATTTTGAAAACCTCTATGGGATCTTCCTTAACTTTCTCCATACCAAGGGGAAAAAAATTTCTTCCAGCCTTTTTTTTCCTTAAATATGGCCTCTCATTTCTGGTACATTCTAATGAATCGTCACTGTACACTTTCCTAATATTTTTCCTATAACGGGTTTTCCAATAGTAAAACGGTGGCCTAACCAATATCTTGTTCAAATTCAACACCATTTCCTTGCTTTTATATTCAACCTTTAAATATAATCCAGAATATTATTGCCTTTTTACAGACTTTTCCACCTGCACTCTCATGCTTAAAGATCTCTATGGGAGTGAAAGTAAACTTCGGCAGGGGGCACCAAACAGGCGGTAGTGAATCGGCGGCCTGTTATACACCCCAACTAATTTTCTTTTCGATTGAAGTCACTGATTTACCATTTTGCGCACCTTCGAAGATGAATTTCACCTCAAACACCCCCAGATCCCTCTGTTTCTCCATTCCAAGAATCTTGCTATTCCTTTTCCTCTAACATGTACTTCTTCACATTTCTCTGCAATGAAATGCAACTGCTAACCTGTCAATATCCTCCTGCAACCTACTACATTCTTCATTACTGTATGCTATGATCCTAATTTGGTATTGTCAGCAAACTTCGATTTCATCCCTCTTGTGCTAAATCATTTATACAAATCGAAAATGAAAGATGTTTTAGCACAGATTCCTCTGGCACACCACCACCCACATCCCACTAACCTGAAAAACATCTATTTACCCTGCTTTCTGCTTTCAGTCCTCCAGCCATCTCTTTCTCCATGTGACGACATTCTATGTAATAACATTTTTCTCAATCTTCACAAGAAGTCTCTTATGTGGCACCTTTTCAAACACTGAAGATTCATGAATACAACATTCAACGTTAATTCTCTTTATCTACTCACTCTGATTTCCTTGAAAAACTCAATTAAATTGGTCAAGCATGATCTGCCCGTTACAAATCCATGCTGACTGACTCTGATTAGGTCATGTTTAAATGTTCCCTAATTTCATCCCGTACTTTGGACTCTAGCGGGTCTATTTTGAGGGCTCCCAGTTCTCACCGTTGCTGTGGCCGCCGCAATCTTTCCACGATCCTATCACTGGCCAGCCAGAGTACTCCCTGAGTCAGACGATAGGCTCATTTAAAATGCAAATCGGAGTCCTATGCCATTTTAGGAGAGCACTGGGTCGAGCATGCGCTGTGCAGCCTTTGCCCAGTATCTGTCTAGACGAAAAAGAGCTGACAGGTAAGTCTGTTTATTTTTGTGGGGCCAGGATGAGATGTTAAATTGAGGCCTTGTTCAGGTGGATGTAAAAGATTCCATGGCACTATTTGAATAAGAGCAGGGGAGTTCTCCCGGTGTCCTGGCTAATACTTATCCCTCAGCCAACACCACCAAAACGGATTGACTTGTTATTTATCTCAGTGCTATTTGTGGGGCCTTTCTGTGTGCAAATGGCTAATTGCCCACATAACAGTGACTACACTTCAAAATAATTTACTGGTTGTGAAGCACTTTGGGATGTCGTGAGGATATGAAAGACACTATGTAAATGCAAGTTTTCCTTAGGAGTGCCCAACTGGCATAACTATTCTGATGAAGGAAACATACCCAAAACAACATATCCTGTCATTTTTTCTTTACAGGTGCTGACTGATCTGCTGTGTATTTCCAGCATTTACAAATCTGTTCTTTCTTTACCTGTTGAAGCTTTTATGGGGCTTAATTCCAGAATCTCTATGAGCAACCTCTAATCTAATTTGAAGTAATTCAAACATAACATTTGAGCAATAGTGCAATTGTACTCTTGTCAGTTTGCAGATTATAAAAGCTTCTGGCAGCTCAGAACACAGGAAATTAACACTGCATCCACTGTGTTGACAGGACAATGGGTTCAAAGTACTGAAAGTACTTCGAAACAAACCTGTCAAGTGTACCTGGACCACAAAGTGTAGGATAGTAAACTTACAAAACAAAACTTACAGGTTTTATATTGATCTATGTTTGTTCATTTGATATTCAACCATATTTTACAGAGAACCAAAAAGATACAATGGAGCGTTGTACTCATACTTCTAGGTTATTATTTGGGGCCCATAAATGCAAACAGCTTCCAGGAACTTCATAAATAAAACTGAACTCTTTCATTTTCAGTGTTGTGGAATAGCATTAACTGCAGCCAACATCACAGTGTAATCAATTGTGTAAAAAAAGACCATAAAATGTGTTTTATTCCTCTTTATTGGCAGCAATGCAGAGGGAAGGCACCAGTATAGTTAAGCTCCAGTAGACTTGCAAAGCCTAATGTAACCACAGTCGATATAGCAAAAATGTGCTTTGTGAATTAAAAGTGTACAGCAGGAAAATGGGAACATCTAACGAGAAAAACTTTTCAGTTAAATGATTTTGCAGATCAGTTTATAAGCTCTTGAAAAAAAATGCTTAGAATAAAATCAGTTACATTTTTCTTTGCATTTTTTGTCAACTTACAGTGCCATCTTCTAACTGCAGGAGTAGCACTTCACATCCCTTCTGATAGTTCTTGGTGATCTCCGCCGACTTCCAGATTTCATCAGGGTCAGGAATCCAAACACAATTGTACTGTGAAAAAGGAATATTTTCCATTAATGCAACAGACACTCTCAGCAAATTCCATATTCTTCTCCTATTATTTCTCAATGTCCATTTCTGACTTTGCAATGCAACTTGGGTCAATTACTACATTAAAGGTGCTATAAAAATACATATTGTTGCTAGTGTTTCCCCCTTCCTGTGTGTCTAGCAGTGGACTAAGTGTGGAGGATGGAAAGTATACCATTACTACTTCTAAAGTGGAGTTACCACCTGGGTTTATGGAGTACTGTGGCAATATTTGGGTACAACTTTACCCTCCAGAGTCCCAACAAATGGGAAGCAATTCATTATTCTCCTGTGCACCATAAAAGCAATTTAAAACTTTACTTCCCACACATCTGCCCGATCTATCAACCTTAACTCCACGATAATTGCATGACTGTGCAGCAGCACTGACTAATCTTAACACATATACACCACCCCCCACACTCTAATACTGCCATTATGCTACATAAACCACACAGTTATCTGTAGAGCGTGTTTCTCATTTGACAGACTAGAGTTATAATATTGACTGCACTTCATAAGAACATAAGAACATAAGAAATTGGAGCAGGAGTAGGCCAATCGGCCCCTCGAGCCTGCTCCGCCATTCAATAAGATCATGGCTGATCTGATCCCAACCACAAATCTAAAGAACACAAGAAGTCGGAGCAGGACCCGGCCACATAGCCCCTGGGCCCTCTCCGCCACCCACAGGGCATTGACCGATCCGAACTCAGCTTCATGTCCAATTTCCTGCCCGCTCCCCATAACCCCTAATTCCCTTTACTTCTAGGAAACTGTCTATTTCTGTTTTAAATTTATCTAATGATGTAGCTTCCACAGCTTCCTGGGGCAGCAAATTCCACAGACCTACCACCCTCTGAGTGAAGAAGTTTCTCCTCATCTCAGTTTTGAAAGAGCAGCCCCTTATTCTAAGATTATGCCCCCTAGTTCTAGTTTCACCCATCTTTGGGAACATCCTTACTGCATCCACCCGATCAAGACCCTTCACAATCTTATATGTTTCAATAAGATCGCCTCTCATTCTTCTGAACTCCAATGAGTAGAGTCCCAATCTACTCAACCTCTCCTCATATGTCCGCCCCCTCATCCCCGGGATTAACCGAGTGAACCTTCTTTGTACTGCCTCGAGAGCAAGTATGTCTTTTCTTAAGTATGGAGACCAAGACTGTATGCAGTATTCCAGGTGCGGTCTCACCAATACCTTATATAACTGCAGCAATACCTCCTTGTTTTTATATTCTATCCCCCTAGCAATAAAAGCCAACATTCCGTTGGCTTTCTTGATCACCTGCTGCACCTGCATACCAACTTTTTGATTTTCTTGCACTAGGACCCCCAGATCCCTTTGTACTGCAGTACTTTCCAGTCTCTCGCCATTAAGAAAATAACTTGCTCTCTGATTTTTCCTGCCAAAGTGCATAACCTCACATTTTCCAATATTATATTGCATCTGCCAAATCTCCGCCCACTCACCCAGCCTGTCTATATCCCCTTGCAGGTTTTTTATGTCCTCCTCACTCTCTACTTTCCCTCCCATCTTTGTATCATCTGCAAATTTTGATATGTTGCACTCGGTCCCCTCCTCCAAATCGTTAATATAGATTGTAAAGAGTTGGGGACCCAGCACCGACCCCTGTGGAACACCACTGGTTACTGGTTGCCAGTCCGAAAATGAACCATTTATCCCAACTCTCTGCTTCCTGTTCGATAACCAATCCTCCACCCATGCCAGAATATTACCCCCAATCCCGTGATTTTTTATCTTAAGTAATAATCTTTTATGTGGCACCTTGTCGAATGCCTTCTGGAAGTCTAAATACACTATGTCCACTGGTTCCCCTTTATCCACCCTATACGTTATATCCTCGAAGAACTCAAGCAAATTTGTCAGACATGACTTCCCCTTCATAAAGCCATGCTGACTTTGTCCTATTAAATTATGCTTATCTAAATGTTCCGTTACTGTCTCCTTAATAATAGACTCCAAAATTTTACCCACCACAGATGTTAAGCTAACTGGCCTATAATTTCCAGCCTTCTGCCTACTACCCTTTTTAAATAACGGTGTTACATTAGCAGTTTTCCAATCTGCCGGGACCTCTCCTGAGTCCAGGGAATTTTGGAAAACTATCACCAAAGCATCCACAATCCCTACTGCCACTTCCCTCAAGACCCTAGGATGGAAGCCATCAGGTCCAGGGGATTTATCCGCCTTGAGTCCCATTATTTTACTGAGTACCATCTCCTGAGTGATTTTAATTGCATTCTACCTAGCCAGGAGACATCTCTGCACGGCGTGTTTGGATGTACAGAGTTCTGCTCCCAGGCCATTAATTTTAGGAGAGCACAGGCAAAATTCCATATGAAAATTTGAAATGTCCTCAAAGTCACTTGGGCACTTTTTGAGACTACTGCCTAGATGCGGTCTCACAACCTTTGTTTTAGTGCACTTGGATTCATTGACTTGACTCCCAAGTAATGCCATTAGCTGTACTTTTGTTTTGAAGTACACACAAAACCACTCTGTATTGGGACAAAAGGAGTAGTATAAAGAAAGCCTAATCCAACCAGGCCATAATCAAGGTTTGTTCCTCAACCTACTTCCAGTGAGACGAGGGTCTGGATACTTAGTCCCAACAGTGTTATGTAACAATTTACCTTGTGGGATATTCAGATACTCCTACATTGTCTACTTTTGGTTGGTTTACTGTATACACCTTTTATAAACATGCACATGATTTTTTCTTACTAATTTGGCTAACTCCCACCTCTAATATAAGGCTGCTCTATTCTGAGTGTGGGCGTTCCTTAAAATGAGCTAATATATTTAACGTAATCACTTCCTCTTCTCACATCTGTGTGCAACAAGGATATGTTTCATTCCTTTAGACTACAGTTCATTACTGAGTTATGGCTTTGCTGTTATTACCTAAAAAGTTACAGGAATCAAAAGGTGATGCCACCTGTCTCAACATCTTATATTTCCCCAGTAAATGCCAGAGGTCCTAGTTCAGTTGACTTTCAGGCCCTCCCTGATTTCCTCTAGTGGGTAACGTTTAATACCATTCATCCTTACTGGTCCTCTTAGGACTAGAGTATGGCTTTATTTACCATTAGAAGTACATGGGCAGTCAGGTAATTCCCAATGTGACCTTGGTTACCAATACATTTCCTTAATTAGTCACTGACTTCTTCAGTAAAAAATGAAAAACTGGTATCCAGATTTTATAACAATGAGATTCCCCAGCATCCACTGGTTATTGTAGCTGATATATTCTAAATATTTAAATACTAGCATTGAAGCCCATTTGATTCTGACATGTACAGGAGAAATGCTTTAGCAGGCTTCACAGTCCATCCAATACTAACTATCCCATAGTCCAGCTACCTAATACTAACTGTTGTGTGATTGAACTTGGTGCTGGCATTGGAACTTATCCAATGCTAGCATTTACCTTTAAAGGGTCTAAATGCCCCTAAATTAAACTTACTGTGTCAATCCAGGACATGTCAGCAGTTATTATTTGCCAATGTTCATAAAGAAATGTGAAGATTATTTGACTGTTGCTGTCAACCTAACCCGTGCACTTTTCTGAATTCTCCTACTTTCACCATTCCTTACTGATTCAAAATCCCTTAGTGTCCATCAAAACTTACCTCTTTCACCTATCTTAATTACTAGCTTAGCAGTAATTAATATCAGTTCACTGGGAAACAGGATGGGAAGTTTGTTTGAAGGTCTGGTCCAAGCACCTACTATCTTTAATTCCCCCAATGTCATATAGGGTCCATTAAAACACTGGATTACTTTTTTTAAAAACTGCTTTTTTGTGGCCTTTTGCAGCTGTGAAGAAATATATCAATGCTTAGATTCAAACCGTGACAGATAACTATCTATTTCAACCACACTACACAGAGTTGTTCTGCAGAACTCTTAATTGAGTTTGAACAAACATTTGGCCAATCAAAACATTACAGGTGCGATTTTGATGAAAAGAGGGATCGGTGCGGCTGGAGGTGGGGAGGCAGATTGGAAGCTGTCTGACTATCCGCAGCTTGAGGCTCGGGCAGGCCTGGTGGTTAAGATCGCATTACCCGAGCTCGATCTACCTACTTAAAGCAGGACCTCACTGCCTTCCAGCGGGAATCCTGCTCACCTGCTAAAAAGAGCTGCAAAATGTCAGGACCTGCCAGAAGGTAGCCGGATCGGAGGGGGTGAGTTGCACGGCACAGTTTTAAACCTTTGGTGATATTATGTACTAGGTTGGGAGAGAGGAAGGAAGGAAGGACAGTTTTTGATGGCAGGTGTTCTACAGGAGTGGTGTCTGAGTTGCTGCATTGTCTTGTGGGGAGGTGGGGTGAGTTGATGGCCTTTCCAGAGATTTTTGCTGGGTATAGTTACTGTTTTGTTTCTCTTCTCATGTTTGTCCATTCTCCTTTTGAAGTTTGGGGTATTATTTGTAACGTGAGCCAGCCATCCTTATACTGTATATGAATAACACACAAGCAATTCACTATTGTGCAAAAAAGCCTCTCAGTTTTTCTAGAAATAGGATACTTTTAGGGTTGCAATTTTTACATTAAGAATTCCTAGACTTTGCTTTTATCTTAATTTATTTAAGAGCTATTCAGCATTTTGTGGAGTGATAAACCTAAGCAATGTAAATTTTACTTTGTATATTGATAACTTAAGTCATGATGCTGATCACATGCTTAGTGAGCACAATATCCAGCTCAATATATTAAATTAAATTAACTATACACCCAACTTCATTTGGATAAGGGTAGATGCAAGTTCATCATATAAAAAATTCAAACTGTGCCACTCCACACCTCCCCCTGCTATATAGAAATCAACACAAAAATTCAGAGCATCAAAACATCCCAAAATGCTTCATGTAATTAATTATATTTGGAGTTCAGTAACTGTTGGTGGGAACCAAACAATTAATTTAAACTTGTATTAAGATATAAGCAATCTACAAAGACAGCCTGCAACCAGCTCTTCATTATAGACTGATTTCACTACCTTGACCTGCATTCAAGTTGTTTTATTTCTAATTATTTATTACTATGGTTACTATTTGCCTTTGTTCAAATAAAGGAAGCTGGGGGAGGAGGAGAAAAACAGCAGTTGAATTTTTCTCACCTTTACACTCTGTTCATTTAAAATGAGTCAGATGTCATTACTTACATGTCAGGCACCGGATGATATGTTGTTTTGACTACTGCATTTACTGGAATCTATGGAGAACTCATCAAAATAAGCCTATTCATTTTTTTTTAAGTACCGAGCTTTAAAGGCTTAAGCTACTACCCAGGAGTTAAAAGCAAGAAGTCCTAAAATATTAATCATTAGATAAAAGAACATGAAGGAAAAATAATGTATCTATACATGTTTTGCATAGAAATTATGTTTTTGTTTAGAAATTTCAATTAATTTTAGTAAGTTTGTCACCGAGGTGCTGCAACATGGGCTGTTGAAAGAGAATATGGGGCTGAGGGTCAGGTCAGGACAGGTGGTGGGGACAACAGATGGGAAGAAGCGACAGGTTGGGTTGGAGCATGGGAGACAACCAGCAGAGAAAGGTAAGCTGGATTTGGGAGTAATTGTTGGACACTCAAAACTTACCTCAGAAGGTTCTAAAGTTCATGCTCCAATTTATTTTGAAATCATTTGAAAAAACAAATTCATAATAGCTTGGCTAGGGCACTGGGATTTTTAAAATGAAAGCTATGTCTTATAAGATTTTCTTTGCCCTTTGCTTTAAGAGCTGGAGGCACTACATGTTAAATTGCAACCAATCTCCTGGCTGTGACAGTTTGGTTGTCCCAGTGGTTTCAGAGCTATAGACTACCAAATAATGGATCCTTTGAAGGACAACAATAATTTTACTTGTAGTTTCCAGCCAGACATATGTCAAAGAATGCAAATTACAAACAGTCATAACCTCTAAAGTTAAACTATCGAGATTATCTTTGTTTTACAATACTTCCTTAGTAATGCAGACACTGTATGACAGTGTTCATTAAAATGGAAAGTAAGCATGTCCTACCATTGTGTCTTTGATCTATCTTGGTTAACAGTCCTGTATCCAGGAGCTTTCTAGAATAGGATAAATATGACTAGCTTTTGGTATATCTATATGCTGTTTGTTTCAACTTCCAAGATTTATATAGCAGCAGTAAGTCAGAGTTCCATGGAGCTAAGCGCCCATTTTACAGAGATCCAATTCTGTTAATTTGAGTTCATTCATAACTCTGCTGCCTGTATCCTAACTCGCACCAAGTCCCGTTCATCCATCACCCCTGTGCTCGCTGACCTACATTGGCTCCCGGTTTGGCAACGCCTCAATTTTAAAATTCTCATCCTCATTTTCAAATCCCTCCATGGCCTCGCCCCTCCCTATCTCTGTATCCTCCACCAACCCTATAACCCTCCAAGATCTCTGCGCTCCTCCAATTCTGGCTTCTTGTGCTTCCACGATTTTCAATGTTCCACCATTGGCGGCCGTGTCTTCAGCTTCCACAGGCCCTAAGTTCTGGAATTCCTCCCTATACCTCTCCACCTTTTAAAATGTACCTTAAAACCTAACTCTTTGACCTGTTTTAATATATCATGTGGCTCAGTGTCAAATTTTGTTTGATAACTTTGATAAATTTTGTGAAGCAACTTGGGATGTTTTCCTATGTTAAAAAGAGTTTGATAGAGTAGATGTAGAGAAGGTGTTTCCACTTGTGGGTGAGACCAAAACTAGGGGCCATAAATATAAGATAGTCATTAATAAATCCAATAGGGAATTCAGGAGAAACTTCTTTACCCAGAGAATGGTTTGGATGTGGAAACCGCTACCACAAGGAGTAGTTGAGGCAAATAGCATAGATGCATTTAAAGGGAAACTAGACAAACACATGAGGGAGAAAGGAATATAAGGTTATGCCGCTAGGCTTAGATGAAGGGCAGTGGGAGGAGGCTTGTGTGCAGCATAAACGCCGGCATGGACCATTTGGGCCGAATGGCCTGTTTCTATGCTGTACATTCTATGTATGTAAAGGTGCTATATAAATGCAAGTTGTTGTTGAGTTAATGGACCCTGAGACAAGGACTCAAGAATTTTTAAACATTATAACTTCAGAAAACGGTTTAAAGTATCAGTGAAAGTTCAATACTAAATACCATACTGCTCTTTATCTAGTGATTATATTTTTGCTTCTGTATAATTTTATGCCGTACAATAAATACCTTTGTATTTTAGCCTAAAATACATAACCTGTCAGTCTGGTGTTGTTCTGCCTAGTGGAATTGAATAGAGTGCACATCCAGGACAACTTCCCACTGTGCAACTTGAGCAAAGAATAGTTATTAATCCTGCAGCACACTAACCATTCACTATGCACAAGATGGAAAAGTTTCAGTTCCAGGCAGGTGCAGATCTGCCTACGAAAACTGTATTGGTGCAATAGCATGAATAAAGAGTATTGGGAGAAGTACGAATTATAGCCAGTGCAAACTTATGCTTTCCATAGTTCCAGCCTCCTTTAACTGCAACACTTGCAAGTTTATCCAAATCTAGATAATGATTTATGAGTTCCCACTCAGTGGATGCCAGCTAGTGTTCTTGACATACTTTCCAAATGATGTGCAGAAACATCACATCTTGAACGTTTTCTTCTGAATGATGGTTTCAACTGCTTAAGTTAGAAATAGAACTTGTTGGGGACAAAAGGTAGCAAGCGGTAGAACTCTTGTGTTTTTTTGGCCTGAGAAAAAAGGGAAGAAAGCTCTTTGCACGTTGAGTTCTGCTGTGAAGGAAAACTGGTGCCTTAAACTGTGTTCTTTTGGAGAAAAGAAAGAAATGACCAACCACACTCAAGTATGTGATACAACAAATGCAGAGTGTTGAGGGTGGTTCCCCACTGACTGGGGCACCTGAAAAATCATTCGACCCCATACTGGGTCGGATAATTTTTCAGGCGCCCTTGGTGCATTTTGGCTCCATTCGGTACCCAAAAATTGAGTGTAGCTGGGTCCATTTTCTCTCCCAAAGATTCTTGAAGGGATTCCTTATTCAGTAACCAATACAATGCCTTTAAGATCAGTGTCAAACAAACCTAATGTCTAGGTGCCTGGGTAGGAAGATGAAATAATTTGAAATTAATTCCAAACCTGCTCCTGTAATAACCAGAGTCAGAAGCTCGTCTATTCATGAGTAATAGCTCTCTCCAATGTATTTAAATTCTGATTAGCTGAATCAGGGCAAGCATGACCTGCTGTGGCTAATTATGTACTCACAGCAATTACATTCAAAGCTGTGAGAAGTGGCAGTGAGAATAAGAGACATCAAGAGAGGAGTACTTGGGAGTAGAGCATGGAGTCGAGTGAGGTGCATTCAGCAGGGTTGCAGCATAGAGCAATGGGGAGAGTGCTCTTGTAGCAAAAAAGTGGTGAGTCAGATGCACACAGTAAAAAAAAAATCCCAGGAAGTGTGTGTGTGGAGAAAGGACATTTTCATTGAAATAATTTGAATAATAATTGAAGTGAAGAACTCAAACTAGGGTTGATGGAAAGGGAAGACTGAAAACAGATTTTTTTTGTTTAGCATAAGTTCAAAACCCAGGCTGTGCCATATCAAATATTGCAAATACAAACTTTTTTTATATAAACATCAATATTCCTGCAGACGTGGAATCACTCAAGCAGGATCTCCCTCTCTGCCAGTCCACTCTGTTGACATGAATTATGGGGAGCGTTCAGAAGCAGCTCCATTGTAAACAGCTGCTGGTGCAACTTCAAGCTGGCTTGTGAACTCCTTCAGGGCCACGAGACCCTGAGAAGCTGTGCTACCAGCTGGGACATTAAAGGTTCTTATCTGTCATCTGCAGATATGCAGTTCCTATACCATTGACAACTGCACTCCTGAAAATAAATGACCAGTGCTTTAAATGACAGAGCACATCCATATCATCTTTTCCTTCTCTCCTGTTTGGATGACAGTCTGTTCATTTGTACGTGGAAGATGAATAAATAAAGAATACACCTGTTTATACCTCCTGCCATGGTGTTACTACACTACTGAAATCATCTGCGCCCTTCAATATGGCTGCCAATCCTTTAAATATTATGCTTAACTGTATTCTCTAATAGGATAACATAAAATGTAAAACTCCAAATTAGGGTCATTATAAACTAGACATTCCTATGCACTCAAAATCCTGCAAGTCCCAATTTTTTAAGCTTCTAAAAAGGTATTTTTTTATGTTGGTTAGTAGAATACACAGGATAAACCAAAGGCCAAGGTTTTGCTCTTGTTGATAAAAGAGCTACCACATTAGGAAAAACAATTGACCCTGAATAATGGCCTTGAAGACACCGCTCAGTGGTTATTTCCAGAGAACGGGATCTGATGCTGTCTTGCTTTGTCTATAACTATTAGTGTTGCTAGGAATAATCATTTTATATTTTAAAGCTACTAAGACAGATACAAAAAGCAATCAAAAACACTCATGGAATATTGGCCTTTATCACAAGGGGGCTGAAATATAAAGTGGAGGAAGTTATGTTTCAGGAGCCTTGGTCCGACCCCATCTGGAGTACTGCATTCAGATCTGGGCACTGCACCTCAGGAATGACATATTGGTCTTGGAGGGGGTGCACCAGAACGATACTGGGGCTTAAAGGGTTAAATTACGAGGACAGGTCACATAAACTTAGCTTGTGTTCCCTCGAGCTCAGAAGAATGAGGGTTGATATGATCGGGGTGTTTAAAATTTTAAAAGGATTCGATAGGGTAGATACAGAGAAATTATTTCCTCTGGTGGGGGAAATCAAGAACCAGGAAACATAATGGGCCATAATTTGCTGTGGCAGGTCATCCAACAGCATCTGTCATTAGTTAGACTTGCTCCTGCACCTTTTTAGGTTTTTAAAATTGATGTGGCAAGTTGCAGCGAGGGAAGCAGGGCATCTGGGACTTGAGTGAACAGGGCAAGCAACTGTGTATTGCCATAACCAATCAGATTGAAGGATTGTGAAATTAACAGCACAAAGGCTGAGAATGAAGTGTAAATTAGAGTGGATGAATTCAATGTCAAATCAGGTACAGAGAGCGAAAAATTGATTGGATTGAGAGGAAAGAGACAGAAAAGTTTTTTTTAAATTTAAATTAAAAATGTAACATTTTTAAAATCTCCAACAATTAAAAGCTGAAGGAATGAGACTTCACACTTGTAATAGTTAATTATCAGTGCCAGAGAGGTTGACTGGCAATAATTAACACTTACCACATCGTTAAAAGGGTACTTAGACTGAAACGGGCAACTTAACTTTCCGTGGCGAGTTTAGTTCATATCTACAGCGCAAATACAGCAACTTCACGCCGTTCAATGGACTTCAATGGTGAGCCAGACAGCGAGATAATTGAGTTTAACCGCGCATCTGCCCCTTGCCTGAAGTACCATTTGCGCATAAATAACAGCGAGCGCCATTAGCCTCACCGTTACTTTGACAGCAAATTCTGGCTCAATGTTAAAGTTAGAGCTAGGCCATTTAGGAAGGAAATCAGGAAGCACTTTTTCACACTAAGGGAAGCAGAAATCTGGAATTCTCTCCCCCAAAAGTCTGTGGATGCTGGGACAATTGGAGCTTTCCAGACTGAGATATAGATTTTGTTAGAGAAGGGCATCAAGGGTTTTGGAGCTAAGACGGGCAAGTGGAGTTGAGGTACAGATCAGCCATGATCTAATTGAATGGTGGAGCAGGCTCGAGGGGCTGAATGGCTTACTCCTGTTCCTATGTTCCACGCTGAGCTAATGATATGTCAGATTTATATATGTAATTACAAAACAGGTTTCCAAGCATCCTATGTCAGCTGGAGAGTTTGCAGTACATTGCTATTTTTTTGAAAAGGCAGTTTCAAACTGGACGGGTCCCCAGAATGTTGGTATGGGGAAGAGTGCACCTGTTTCTTCATTTTTACACCGTCCAAATCTTTGGAGTCACACAGTCCAACATAAAAGCAGCACTTTGCACCAACAGGGACAATATTTTCGTTCCCCTTGAAAAAAAACGATTTCCTATGGGAGGGGAGAATCGATTTTCATCTATTCTGGGCAAGTGTACTGAACTATATCCTGTTACTGCATCCAGGTGACATCTTATTTCTGGAACAGTGTGTGACTTTCAAACTACTGTGCAAATACTCCCAGACCAAGCTGTAAAAAACCCCACGTGAAGCTGCGACATCATATCTATTGTCAATTAGTAGCTATAAGTTACACTAATAAAGCCACGGTAGAATTTCAAAATGATAAAACAAATGGCATTAAGTGGGCTAACACGACAGAATCTGAGAATGCAGCTTTATAAACCGGTTCCATATGGCTGACATGGTCTTTTGCTGGAGGCATTTCTCAGTGACAACTTGGCAAAGCTTTGATTCACTTGGGACCAAATTCGACAGTATTTCCAATATATAGTCATTTTACATTAACAGCAGGGGGATAAAAAAAGATTTAACTGTATAATTTCCGGCAAAGGTACTGCGCTTCAGCAGGTGCATTAAGGAACTGCTGGGGGAGAGGAAAGTGGTTGCTGAGTTACCTTGGTGTAAAGTTCAACCACCGCCATGGCCCTGGGGGGATGCGTTGCCTCAGTGACTGTCGGAGCGAGCCGCACCGCAGCTGTTCATGATTGGGGCGATGAGCAGCTCGAGCTCCCAGGGTCGCTTGCTCTTCTTTTCCCCTTTCTCTCTCTCCCTCTCTCAGCACGTCCCACCTGTTATGTACACACAGCAGCTCGACTTTGCACACTCTGCCTCTCTCTCTCTCTCTCTCTTCGCCCACTAGAGCCACCTCGTGACAGGGAGTGCCTGGAAGCAACTTCTAAAAGTAAATAGGAGCCAGTCAGGTGGAAAATTGTCGCTTGGGCACAAGGCAGTGAGAAAAGTTACTCAGATTTAATCTTACATATTGAGTCCCAATGGATAAGTTTAAAGGGTCAAGTGTAAGTTATTATTTTAAAATGCTAAATTTCATTTTAAAGTTATAGTGCATTCTTCCTCCCATTCTTTCAACATAAATGACATTTTGTTACACCTTCCAACGTGAGGAAAGTTTCATGATAAAGACTCAGGCAAGTGCCAAAGGGACAACCACATTGTAATTTTCAGGGACTACTTTAAGCCCCGAGGTTTTCCAGATAAGTAAGCGCGTTTAGAAATGCAGATAATTGTTCAGAAGCGATGAGTCATCAAAACTGGTATCATGGCCTCTTTTAATGAGACTCTGACAACTGGAGGAACAAACAAGTGGATTTTAATAAGAAGGATGAGGACATTCCACTCTCTTGCAGTTCCACGCCTGTCTGTTCCTAACACTGTCTGCTGTCTTGATAAGACAGGCCCTTTTCTGTCTGTGCCCCCCCCCCACCTTCTAGCATAACATTGTCACAGCCCTCAACCTGGATGGTTCAACAGAAATAATTATGAATTAGAATCATAGAAGTTACAACATGGAAACAGGCCCTTCGGCCCAACATGTCCATGTCGCCCAGTTTATACCACTAAGCTAGTCCCAATTGCCTGCACTTGGCCCATATATAGAATTGGTCAATCCATTTCAAATAATTATGAATTGGTCATCCAACTCAAACTCAGAACCCTTGCTTTATTTTTTTATTAATTTCTAAGATACTTAGATAAAGTTGTAACACAAATAATTGTGATCTTGCGTCAATTTAATGCTGTTACTATACCTGCTGGTGCAATACCAACAGAATATCTTTACTGGCGGTATTATATGGCAACTTTAGCACCTGCTTTACAAATCTTGAGACAACACCAATTGCAAAGTGCAGTATGGTCAGCGACATCTATGGTCAGGTACAACAGCAAATTAGGATGACCATCTTCTGACTCAGGACCGACGCCAGTGTCATTGTTAATACTGTACGCTAGTTAGAGGCTAGCTGGGACTGGGACACAGGTGCTTACATTTGTACTGTTGTCGGAAACATAGGACAGGGTGGCAGGCCATGAGAGCATGTACTACATTTATCATCGGGAATACTGTTGAAACTTTGAGCTACAGGTTTCAAGATTACAGACCAGCAGCTTCAGAAGGATTATTCCCATTTATTTTCAAAAATAGAAAAGCAAACAAAATTGACTTTTAGCACCACATTTGAAGGACAGCGCCTCCAACACTACAACATACCTGCACTGGAGCCTGGATTATGAACTCAAATTCCTGGCATGGTGCTTGAATGCACAAATTTCCGACTCTCAGGGAAGAGGTGTATCAATTGAGCCAAACTGATACACAGGATTTGATGTAAATTGCCATAATCACATAATACTACACTGCATCCTGGAATGATTTTAAAACTGGCCTAGAAATAACCATCGAATGTTATGTAACTAATGGTGCAAGTCCTTTACTCCAAAGGACTTTAGGAACTAACCTACACCTGGAGCACTCAAGTTATATATTCAGTTACAACTGTATAATGGGTCCACTGTCACCAATGTGAGATCCTGTAAAATTGTTTTACAGTTGATGAATCAGGTGGCTAAAAATTAGCTTTTTCCCTGCCAAATGATTGTATTACTAATTTTTTTTTAAAAACAAAAGGTGAACACTTTTTTCAGTTTCATATCATTTTTATTAATGTTTTAAAAAGTTTTGGGGTATTGTATTTTTTGAGTCACACACCTCTTACCATAGAGCAGCCCATTCCTTCATCAATCTCAATCCCACTTCAGTTCATTAGGAAGCAAAGGTGGAAGCAGTGGCAACAGCAACAAAACAACAACGATGTAATGTTTGATTTTTTTTTTCCCCCCTGGTTTCAACTTGATGCAGGAATGGAGCAGAGACTGAGCATAGCATAGAGATCAAATCTTCAGATATCTACTTCATTGTATTTGCGTTGGTGTTGTGATATGCTGTGCTTCCACATTACTAATTCATAATACTAACTGTATTAAGACATTCTTAATAATAGCATCTATTACTGTTCCATTGATTACACTTAAGACGACGATGGAAAAGTAAGCTTTGGAAGACATGCTACCATTGTTGTGTAGGACAATGTGTTTCTCTCCAATATCACTCTTTAAGCGAGTTGTAAAAAGAAATCAAAAATTTTGCAATTTGAGTGCTTCAAAAAACAATGAAATGTTCCACACATAAGAAACAATGCATTGTGTCATTACTTACTTTTTATGGTCACCACTTAAATCTACATAGACCTGTTAACGTGGGCATAAAGCCATAAGTAAAATAGTCCATTTATTGAAGATATGTGTAATATTCCTGGTTTTGAAGGATTAGCTTTTTGGAGAGTTAAAATAGCTTTCTCCAATGCTTGTGATCTCAAGTTAGGCCAAGATCAATCCTGAATTGCTAGTCTCTTCCAATCAGAGATGACGTTTAGCCTAACTGATAAGCATTATTCAAATAGTTTTACTGGAAAGCTACTGCCAAATATTGGTGGGATGTGGTTACAAAACTCGGAGCTGTTTCAGCAGAGTAAGTCAAAAATCATAACTAATGTGATGACAAGCATCTTCCAGTGTCCAAACACAAATCTGCTTAGAACAATGAACTAGGATTCGGAAAGACTATCAGCTGAACTGTTACATTTTTTTGGAAGTGTTCGTATATTCTCTTTGTAATGTTGATTAATATGGACTAAATTGGAATTAGATATCATTTTACTTTAGGAAATTCTGTCCTTCAGCAATCATGCTGTGCTAAGCTTAGATCATGCAGCACTGAACCACGTCAGGAGTGAAAAACAACAATGGCCTAGAAGTACTCACCCTGCGCATGAATGCAGAGGTTCGAGGAGCCCCGGACCTCATTCGAAAAGGAACGGCGCTAAGAGAGGAGTCCAAGAAGGTGAGTGGAGGAAGATCGGGCCGCTGCTAGCTTTGCAGTGGCCCACAGGTAAGTGATGGTCTTGAGGGGGAGGCAGATTGCGGGCACCGACAGAGGCCCGCGAGATCTCGGGGGTTGGGAGCGGTGATCGGGAGGTTGGTTTAATGTGTGGTCAGGAGGAGAATTCCTGTTCCTCCCAGTTACACATTCCGAGGTAAGTAACTTACCCCTTTTGTTGAAGGGTTGGTTTCCCTGCGATGGCGCTGGCTGCCTCGGCAAACCAATCTTGCAGCAGGGACCCCATGTAGGCATTGGGCCCCTTGTTTGCATATACAAAGGGCCTAACTCTTGCTTCAAGCGTGGGTAAAGGATGCCTCTTGTTTGTCCTTACCCAATAAGACGGGCAGCACACTTCAGCTTGGAAGTATGCACGTGCTTCCTGCCTGCCATTTTGGGGACATGGAGACGGCATAGCGCCTGAAAAACAGGCACTACGCAGCCCAATTTCTAAAGGCAAACAACTTTTTACTGCTTGAGAAAGTGCAGAACATAAAACAAAACCCTTTACATGAAGATTAACATTATTGAAATTGGACAGTGGTTGCATTATCACTTTCTCCAAAAAATTAATCTAGAAAAGCTTGCTACAGTGTTGAAATTTTTATTTATTTTTACAAGTTGGACATTACTTTAGTACCTAACTCAATATACATTTGCCATGATGCACACATTTACTAATTACAACAAACAGGAAACGCTACAGTGTTCTCAGAACTTTTCTGTACATCAATATCATACTCATTGTTTGCTAGCTGGTTAAGTACAGAAGTAGTCATCCATGGTCAACATCAGTGATCTACGTAATGTAACAATAATTGTGTTTTCAGCTGACCGCTGTTGTTTTAAATATCTCCAGTTTCTTAACACTAACCACTAGTAATGTACTTACGTTTTGTAACATTGTGTGATACAAAAAAGTAAAATACAATATAAGCAGGAAACATAGGACTATATATACGTATAAGGTAAAACTAAAGTGCATAACCAATATTTCAAAGGAAGATTGCCGTCATATTTTCTCAACACCATTTTGGACAACTTAACTTTTTTTGTTCTACATGTGCTGAGATTCATAACACAAGTTTAACCTTTGGACCCTGGTTTTTGAATAAAATTTTTCAAAACAAAAATAAAATACTGTTGGAGAGGTACAGTATTGATGAATGACAGCTAGTAATTTGGAGTATATTGATTTCATAGACAAATCTATCTTTAAAAATTAAACCCTTTTCTGTCTGCAGTGTGTGCACCCTTCACAAAAAGGCATGTTTTAAGATAACCAAAGCAGGTTATGCTTTTATTCATTTTGTAATGGGCGAATTAAGCAAACATCTGATAAGAAGGAAAGGTAAGGCTCTGGGGAATTTTATATTTTAAGACATTAATAGATTGAAATGTACAAAAATGCAAAAAAAACAAACTAGGCAAGGAATACATCACAGATTTAGTTATGTTTCTATCAAAATATTGCCCAACATTGATTTTTTTTAAGACGATAGTTGTGGAACTTAAACTATTCTGTAAATCTACAGAATAGCTTGTTAACTTTTACTCTATGGGACCCAGAAATACCATATCTTTCAATTAAATATTGGGTATTCCAATAGGACTATAAATAGGCACACACAATACACCATTTAGATATGAAAACCATTGTTCTGAAATTGGATGCTTGGCCAATATATTTAATAACTTAAAATATGTAAACAATGAAGGGTGCAACAAGTATATAATTTTTGGCCACCATTAAGTGATTATGAACTTGCGCACTATAGGTTCTAATTCCAGTCACAGCATCTACTGTCCTTAAATTGGGCATATCCGTTTTAAGAGATATCCATTTCAGAATTGAAATCCACAGTACACTAGCAACATCGGGAGCTTTTGGGGATTGGAGTTGAGGCTGCCCTGTTAGGGTGATGCCTGCATCTTAATCACTGCAACCTGTATGAAACCTGACCCTAAGGTCACTAAATACTGTACTGCAAATACTGGAAAAAATACTTCTACTCTGCTTTTACGGTTGTCTCTTTTACCCTAATATACACAGTAACAAAAATGAAATAATTGAGCAATTCCTGTATTGTAAAGTCTAAGAGATTCCAATAAGGGCATATTTAAAAGGGAAATAAGGTATTACCTCAAATACTGAAAAAAAAGTTTTGTTCAACTGCAATATTTTTTTCTGCTGCCAAATATCTTTACAATCCATCTGAGAATTTAATATTTTGCCCTTCTGTGTGCTTTTGTGCTTTGTCAAATTTAGAACTTAAAAGAGTGGTAACTACAGATACTTGCATAAATCAAGTTTAAAACAGTTTCAAAGTTGATGTGATTTTTTTTTAAAAGAGTTACAACTTAACACTATACAGTGCAGTGCTAAATGAGTTTGGTTCAGCATATTCAGAGGACAATGGACAGGGTAACTATCAATGTGCTAAGTAAAACACCAATACTAACAACATAATCTCTAGATTATATTCTGACAGACCTTTGTATTCTACATCATTTATATATTGACTTAAATAATAGATATTAGACAAATGGTGCTATATACGGCAGTTGTATTTCCCCTTAGTTCAGATTCCTAATAATTGAAGTATGACACAACCTTAATTTACAGTTGTTAAATTCAAAGTATATTCATTGGAACTGCACATTAGCAGTCATCACCAGGTATTTAATGGTGCTGCATGAAAGTGTTTGGCATTCTTTACTTTCATTGTACATTCCTTTTATAATGCAGATACTTTAACATTATTCTAGCTGTATGTAGTGAACGAAGATGTTCATTTTCTGACCGACGTAGAATTTATATCCTGCTTAAGTGTTCCTCAGACACGCAACAGGAATCCAAGGTTCATGCTGCTTGGAATCTGAATGCTTTCGAGTGCCAAAGAAGATGGATTGAATGGGAATGTAACTGGGAATATGTGTTTTGCATCCATTAGCAGCTGAGGAGAGTCTTTTCGATTTTGAAAACGCACCTAGAGAGCAGAAAAAATATTTATTGGAACATAATGAACACAGTTTAAGTAGAATTGCAGTTTAAACATTTTCCCAATACTGGAAATAGATTTTCCAATCTCTGCAGGTTTTTTCTCAATGTGTACATCCATGGAAACATTCATGTACTGACATTGATGCTCAGAAGAAAAAAATAAAGCAATCCCACAACATTCGCTGTTATTTCTTGTAGAGAGGGGCCATGCAAAATACCCAAGACTTTCTACATAGTTTGCAAAGAGAGCTTTTCCTGAAAGTCCTATAGTGGAAATAAGTGTTATAATGAGGATGATTACTACCCATCTGGTTTGTAGGAATACACTGTAGCGACACAGAGAACAAACTTAGCTCAAAGTTGCTCGACTTAAAAATTTCTCTTCAAAAATCTAGTTAATCATCAACAACCCTTAGATTGCCAGCAAGCCCTGGAAAATTCCCATCTCCCAAGGCCAGCTGATTTTTGAATTTTTCAGCTCACACGCATGCCGGAAGAAACCACGATAAAAGCAACGCAAATGTCAGGAATAGCTTTATTACTAAAATATTTACCCTCTACTACAAAAATAAACACTTAAAATGAAATGCCATTTAAACATTCCAGTATCCCTATAGTAAGTTCCCAAAGTTAAAATTGTTAAATGTACATGAAAAGTGGGGGGTGGGGGGGAGAAAGGAAGAACGTATGAACTAAACAATTTTTATTGCTGATAATTGTTCTTTTCCATAGAAAAGTAAGAAAGATCTTATAATCTTAAAGTCTTACCTGAATAGTACGTATGAATGAGGCAGTTACACGCTCTTCAAATTCATTAACAGGAGTGTACAAATTTAGGACTTTCACAATCTGTTTGGCAAAGAAAGAAAATGCAGTTACTATTTCAAGTTTTTACTACATAGGTTAGAAGCCTCTTAGTGTAAGTTAATTTGATGTACCTGTACTACAATGGAATTCAACACTATCTGATATCATTCAAGAAATACTCACTCAATACAATTCTAATGGTACACTATTCCCAGCATAAATTGATTAGCCTTTATGTGCACGAGTTAATATATTTGATTAATCACCTCCATTATGAAGCTAACAAATACATCTTAAAGCTTTTACTTGGATTCTTGTACGAATAACATGATTGATACAAACCACTGTCAACATAATGACCAAAAGGAAAAGTTCCTTTCCCTACAGCCCCACCCCATCCCAGTATTTAGTTGTGTCCTTCTATGTTTTTCACAAAATATTTTTAAATGCTGGAGGGGGAGGGCAAGAATATACCCAGAACATCCTGCACTGAAGGATATGCCACTATGTTGGCCACCACAACAAGTTTGCATTTGGAATAGAAATTTGTTTCCACTAAGTTTTAATGTTTTTCTTAAATTAGAAGATTGTAGTGGCAGACATATCACTACACTACTGATTGTGTCCTTACAGCCATCTCTGGGTGCAAGAGACGCTACCATGGCAACATTGATCCATTTTAAGTTTGAGAATAAATAATACACACATATGACCACAATTCTGTGAATGAACTAGAAAGCTCTTAGCATTTTTAGATGATTCAATTTATTAGTATTTTAGAAAGCTGTTCCTAATCAGCAGGAAGGTCCCAGTTTCAAACTCTGGTCTCTACTGGGGCAGCAGTTGGGGTATTGCAGTTGGCCTTAATGCCCCTATATGAGGGAAAGGAAAACTGACCACGGTATCTGTTGCTGATTGGTATCCAACAAACCCTGTTAGAGATGTACTTGTGTGGACTTTGGGTGAGGACAGTATTGGGCTCAGCTGTGATGCCTCGGCGAAACAGACAGCAAACATTCGCTGTCGAGGCTCAGACATGAATAATGGCCAATTGGCCAAGGTATTAGAGGGTGATCAGTGCCTGTGAAATTGGATCCCAGTAAGGAGTCAACACCTTCAAAAAAAAAAGGAAAAATTTGGCCAGAAAAAATAATTTGAAATTGTTATCTATGAATTTCCACTGACACCCAGAATTTATTTTTGCAGCGTACCTGGGCAGTGGTAAGAGCACTGCACATTGAGCAAATGGCCTCTGCATCCTCATCGGTCTTCTTTTTCACCTGCAGTAGCTGTGCAGCCTGAATTAAAGGCTCTAGTGTTTCTTTAGCACCACTATTCTGCAGATTCTTGTCTCTCAACCACTCCTCAAGTTGGCTCACATTGTACCTGCAGAACCGAGAAGAACAAAAGCAGGTTAGATTGGTTTCAAATGTAGGTCACTGATGGGTTAGCAAATTTTTCACAAGTTCATTTGAAATTAGGACATACCCCATAACTACTAAACAGGTTATGCAAAAACAGTTCAAGCAGCATAAATTGACAGACCAATATTAAATTGGAGTTAACACACCTATTATTTGTGGTGGACAAAGGAACGAGAAGTAGGTGGGGTCATTTCATCTCATGTCGGATAAAAGGTACCAGGAAAGAGAGGGGGTGAGGACAAAAAAAACTGGCATAAGAGCTCATGAAAACCTAACTGCCATCAGGAAATAGATTTTCAAAAATTAAGAAAAGCTAAGAAACAAACTATAAACCTAAATCAGAGATGAGCTTTTTAAAGGCCCTCCCACATGACAGGTGCACCCCTAGCCCCTTTCCTGCCAGGGGTATGCTGGGAACATGGCCTCCAGTTTGCTTGCCAGCTGCTTTTGAATATACGAATGAAGCGACTGGCTGCTTTGGATGAGAGTTTCCAACACCTGCCACAGACCCAACTGGAATTTGGTGCAGGGCCAAAATCAGGTGGCAATCCGGGAAAACTCATTTCTGCCTGATTTCACTGCCCAGTATACCCGGCTTGCACCGAAAAATGGGCATGGACAAGGCATACTGGACCCTGAAATCAGTCCCTAAAAGACAAATGAGACTGGGAACAAAACCCAAGTCCTTAAAACCTGAAAATCCACTGCCATGAACAGCTAACGATAAACGCCTTGCAATAATTTTAATGCAGCTGTATTTTGGTTGATTGGAAAGTTAAATCATCAAAGTTTGAAGTTGGATTGGGAATTCTAAATTCAAGTTTTCACTAAGTAGAAGTGTGGGGTAATTTTGAAGAGAAAAGATCTGAATTGGGTTTTGGTCTATTGGAAATAGTTGGTCTGTTGGAAATGTCTGTTAGAAAGTTATTTCTGATTTGAGCTGATGGCTGAAAATAAGTAGGTTTCTCTTTACCAACAAAATATGTAGGTTTCTCTTTACCAACAAAATATGTAGCACTCTTCTACTGCTGTCTAAAGCTGTTCATTACACAGCTTTAGTCTACAGCTGAATGTTCTGTGTATTAAGAACTAATTAACATTCATATTTTTTTAAACAATAATTAATGTTTAAATACTTTAGTCTAAATTGTTCCAATTTAAGGAGATAAAACAAGAAACAATCTAACCATTTTTAAAATGAAATTTCTTTCATATTTCTATATCATTCTTTTGAAAATGCAAGCCATTACTAGAGATAATATTGCATGATATCCATGGGTTTTCTAAATAACAGTACTACAGAGCACATGAACTTTCTAATGATTTTGGATAGGCCACTCACCTGATCTGCATTCCTTTGCTCCATGAACACATGTCCTTGCGAAGAAGCAGGTTGTTGAGGGTGACGGATCCAATTATATAGAACATCTGCTTGACAATCTGTTTGATGAGCTCTGGATCCATGCCATGCTGGCACATTATAGAATGAAAATTATTCAGCTGCCGAACAATGGAATCTAGAGTATAGGTTCCTTCATCTGCAATGCTGGAAGTCCTCTTACGAAGTCCTGTGGGCTTTAGCCCTGATATTCCCTGAATAGTCTCGTGTTCCAACATACCTGAAACTATTTCACAATACAAGGAAGTTAGTAATATAGCTATCAATCCAATTTTCTCATTGTAGCAAGAATGAAGATTAGTAGCAGCCCTTTATGGTAAATAAGTTCCTCACAAAAAAGTGCTCAAAGTTTCCATGTTTAATCAATCTCCAAGTGCTATTTAACACACCTCTGCCTTTGTATAATAATCACCGTAATCGCCTTTTGTTATTTAATTGTTTTCCCTCCTTCCCCTATATATATATATGATGTGGAGATGCCGGTGATGGACTGGGGTTGACAATTGTAAACAATTTTACAACACCAAGTTATAGTCCAGCAATTTTATTTTAAATTCACAAGCTTTCGGAGACTTCCTCCTTCGTCAGGTAAATGTTCAGGCTTCAAGGAGCTCCTGAACATTTACCTGACGAAGGAGGAAGCCTCCGAAAGCTTGTGAATTTAAAATAAAATTGCTGGACTATAACTTGGTGTTGTAAAATTGTTTACAATTATATATATATATAGACAGAGTAAAAGACACACCCAGTTTCCTCAGCATCTCTGAGCATATCAAATTACATACTCAACACTGCAGCAGCACCTGTGTAGGCTGGTGGGACCCATGAGAAAGCAACAGAACATTACATTTCCACATCCAGCCTCAAAAACACTGAGGCCAGCCACATATAATTATACACAACATTCATAAAGTGAAGTACAGAACTGTATTTTTCAGCCAGAATAGTTTAGGAAAAAGTCATTAAAGGGCTCTATCTTGGTGTACTTCTTTAGTTTGGAACATAGTCCTTGGTGTGATATCAGAACACAATAATAGGAACAAAAGAACTCCCCCAAAATACATACATTTAAGAAGCATGAGAGATCACTCCCACCTCAGGGATTTAACAGAGGGCCAGACTAGCCAACTATCCCAAATGATTTCTGTTCTGCAACATTGAGAATTCAATAAACATTAAAAAGAATTCAAATCATATGAAAAGGTCTTGTTTTTCAAAAGCTTGGTGTTCCAATAGATATCTATTATCTGAATAAAAGTGGTGGGGCTGGCTTTTCCAATGTTTGCAAGTGTAACTTTGTTAACACCTCCATCTATTTTCCGTGTCCCAAATAATGCCAATTGCAAGAAGTCCAAAAGAGTTATGTCAGGGTCCAAAGGAACCTTCTGCATAGTTATAGAGAAGGTCACATTAAATACCATGAGCCAGGGGCTCTGTATTGAAAAACACCTTGAATCGTAATGGAGCAGAGTCCTAACATACCTCTCACAAACCCCTGAAAATGTGAGAAATGCTGGATGGGTGAATTCCCTTTGATACTGAACTTCATGATGAACAATTGATAACCTTCAAACCTCTAATGAATAACCTCTAGTTTTCCAATGGGGGGAAATTTAGTTCATGGCCTCCCAGGTTCTATTCCTAGTATTCTTCAAGATGCAGTATAGTAAAAAAAAATTTAAGAAATATATTACTAAATTTAATATATTTTATAATTCTGTTCTTTCAAACAGAGGTATTACCAAAGCTGGGATGTTTCTTTCTGTTTGAGAATAATATGGGGAAAAATAATAATTTAGTTGCTACAGCAAAATAAAAATGGTATGTAATAGATAATCAGGCTTTAACTTGACAGATGAAAATAGCTTCCACCTTAAAATACTGGATTATCTATTTTTAAACAATTTCATATTGCTGTTATAGTTCCAAAAGACTTCCTCTCTCTCCAGCTTTCCGCCAGCAGGATCTTGTCTTTTTTAAAAATTTGTTCATGGGATGTGGGCGTCGCTGGCAAGCCCAGCATTTATTGCCCATCCCTAATTGCCCTTGAGAAGGTGGTGCTGCAGTCCTTGTGGTGAAGGTTCTCCCACAATGCTCATCATTTCACACTCCTAATCGTTTCAGGCTGTTCTTACATCTCAAGTCACAATATACCTGTTACCGTACACTGTAGGAAGGACCTGCTTGCCACATTGGAATTTATCCCCCAAAAGTCAATTTTCAGTATATGGGTGAAGTGTTTCCGCTATCAAAAGGTATTAATGCCATCTCTATCTGATCAAACTGGAGTATTCCCTCATTCAATAAATCAAAGCTCTAGCCTCAAATGGATTGGGTCAGGTCAATTCCTCTTCCCTCCACTCAAAAAAAAATCTATTTCTTTGAAGGTTCAATAAACTGAGGTTCAGCAACTTCCTGTTTTCACAAAAAACTGTTCAGTGGTTTAATTTGCTTAAAAATTCTTGATGTCATAGGCAATATTTGTCCTTAATAACAAATATATTTTCTTAATTCTCATTATCTCCAACTACTTACCAATCATTGGCTGCAGGACGTTCTCCATGACCTTGGTGAGTTGTTGATATATCTGAATTGCTAGATCACTTATGACCTGTCTGTATTCAGCAAGGTCAAAGTTTCTCAAACAATGATCATTTTGTCGAGGACTGTTATGTTTCATGAATGCCTAAAATAGTGAGCAAATTACATTAGTAAAACAAAAGCTTGTAATGATCATTAAAGCTGCTGGCACTGACAATACACTCTTCAGCATGCTACTCAACTAATAATCTAAAAACAAAAAGAGAAAATGTATCACAGGCTATGAGCAACATCAATGAAATAATCTATCAATAGAATAATAGAACAAATCTCTGATTACTCTTGATGGCAATATTGCTTTAAAATTCCATGGGATCTAGTTTCCATTCGCAGTACAAAATTTAACTCATCTGTGTAAAATTCCTTTGTACGTTAATTTAATGCAGTCCTTAATCCATTTAAACTAACAGACAAAATTGGGATGACCTTGTGGCCACGGCCAGTTTGAAAACGTATGGAATAGGGGACAGTAAGTCTGCATTAATGTACTAAGCTGCACCTCAAAGATAATTCTGAAACGGAATTGAGAGCTGATTAAAACACACTGTATATTCATTATTACCATGCTGAGTATAATGTATATTCTGATCACATTTTAAATTGAAATAATTTGCCAGGAATTAACAAATTCTTAAATCACACCATTTAAATAAAATGTTATGTTGATTTCTCCTACAACTTTTGTTAATACATATTATAAGGAAGCAAGACGATTCAATGGCAGAATTAGCCTTTTGAGCAAAGTAAAGTACTTGGCCATTACATGGTGCCTGATTTTGTTTTGTCCCCTCTTCCAGCATTAACCCTGCTCATTCATTCATAACTAAATTCTCCCACATCTTTGAGAACTTCAAAACTGTTTCTACATCAAAACAACAAAGCTTGGAATATTGCAAATTGAGACTTGTTTCTGTGGTAGCACACACATTTTCCAAGTTAACTTTTACAATTTTTATCATAATGTAAAAAAGAGCAAGAGTGATGTTTGCAGCTGTAATAAGAAGGAAAGGTGTATATTCTGTGAGCTACAAAAGGGTGACAGCAATGAAACTCATTTCTAAGATAACCTTTCCACAACTGACTACAAAACTGCATTTTACCTCTTCTCCACTGTACTGCTTCAGACAATGCAGGAAGCGACAAGTGTTGGACAACCAGAATGACACAATTTCAAAGTCGTCACTTCGTTTCTGCAATAAGGGAGGGTGGGAGAAAGCAAGAACATTAGGAAAACGTGTCTGAAGCAAGCTTAAAGAAAGATATTCCCTTGTGAAAATGTCTTAACACTAGATTACTGTGTGCTCAGTTTACATATTCAATATCTGCTTACAATAGTTCCAACAAAATATAACTGAGTTTGGACGGTCAGGTAATCTGTGCAGGTGTTCTGGATATTGAGCCAAATTTATCTTATGACTCACTTCATGACACACAGAAGCTTTTACTTCGAGATAATGATTGTATAAGTATAGTCCTAAATGCTGTAGCAGAATACACTCATAAAATATTTACATATTAAGAGACTCTATTCTCAAATTTAAGGAGTTTAACAAGCATGCAATTTCAGTATTAAAGGCATACTACAAGAAAATTTCACAAAGATCATAATTGTGAGCCTTCCCTTATGAACTGGTAAATTAAATATAACCTCACAGTTTAAAGCTATTTTATGTTTTAATATTGCAAAAGCTGACCCTTTGTTTCAAGGATGACCACAGCTATTATCCAGCTCCCACAATCATTTCCAGAACACTATGGTATCCTGCAATGATTTAGCGCTGGGTACAAAGTACACCCAAATTTAGTGCTGATTCACAATAGAAGTTATTTTGTGAATACTCTCTCAGCAAGTGATAATTTTAGGACTTTCATCTCACGAAAAGCCTAAAAGGACTGCTTGCTGATAAGTGCCCTGCAAAATGTAAGATTTTGTGAGTCATTGGTAAGCTCAGTGCTGAATTTGAGTGGGGGGGGGGGGGTATTGTATTCAGTGTTAGCACCCCAAATGGCACATGGTGACAAAGTGGCATCAAAGGTTTCTGAAAATGAGTGTGGAAACTGCATAATGGTTGTGTAATAATAAAGGAATATAAAATGGCTTTAAAGGAATATAAAATGGCTTTAAAGGAATATAAAATGGCTTTAAGAAAGATTCGGTTAAACTTGCATTTCCCATATTGGTATCCGACAGTTTAGAAGAGAGAGCTTGCAAATTCTGTTTTTTTGTTCCACTCCTTGACCAGACATTTAATGATGGCTGATAAGCCACACTGTTTTTGGAGCTCTTCATTTCACATTCCCCACAAAAAAACTAAGCTGCTACAATCCTTTTTTGGTAAAGTGGCTCCAGAAAGAGTTTACTGGAAAAACTACGGACCAGGCTTTGGTGTATTTGCGACCAAAATAAGATCTGAAAATAGTTCATTTGTTACTTTGTAGCTGAATTGAGTTTCTATCCCAAGCCACGAACTCAGCTTCATCATTTTCAGATATACCACTTTATAAATCTATTTTTCTGTTCATTCATGGCCGGGGAACTGTGCTAATGATTTTAAGTGCTGTTCCTAAGTTAATTTTCAGTATACATATTAGCATATTATGGAACATCTTACAGAATTGCCATATCACAGTTAGCATCATAGAACTTTACAGCACAGAAGATGGCTATTCTCCCCGACTCTCTGAAAGCTCTATCTACTTAGTCCCATATCCTTTCTCCACACCCTTTTACAAATATTAACCACTTTCCTTTTGAAGGCTATTATTATGGATTCTGCTTCCACTGTCATTTCTGGTACAGCATTTCATGTCCTAACAACCCTCTGCGTTAAATAAAAATTCTCTTAACCTTTCCCTTCGTTCTTTTATTGTAATCTTAAATTCATGCCCTCAAGTTACCAATTCATTAATAGGGTGAAATATTTTTCCCTGATTTGCTTGATCAAAACTTCTCATAACTTTGAACACATCTATTATATCTCCTACTAACTTTTTTTGTTCTGGTCCCACTTTCTTTAGTCTCGCCTCATAACTAAAGCTTCTGGTCCCTAGTAGCGAATCTCTTCTGCATCCTCTCCAGCCATGTCATCTTTCCTAAAGTAAGGTGGTCAAGACTGGACACATTATTCTAACTGCAACCTAACCAATGATTTGTATAGATACGAGATTGAAATGTAATGTATTGCATTAATTCACTGGTATTTATATTGGCTTTAAAATTAAGTTGCTAAACTTTATACACATTTAGTAAACAAACTACATGCCAGATGCCCACTGGATACAACAAACCTAAGCAAACCCAACATCCTAGGAACTCATGACTGCATCATTCATGTTATTTAGCATGTCGCACCCTTTGGATAAATATCATATCTACTGGGTACCTGCCATGTGTCCTTTATTTACCATTTACTTCTCTCTCAGGTGCAGTATTGCTGAATGGTGTTTGGGGTGATCTTTAGTTAGTCCTTAAAATACTCTTCTTCTTCTTCTCCTTCTCCTTCTCCCTCTCCCCCCCCCCCCCCCCCACCTCCTTCCTTCCCTTCCCTCCCTCCCCCCTCCCTCCTAGTTCAGGTGGTCACTGTTTACATATAAGCACAGGATAAATAATTTCTAATTACACAACATTCTTTAAAAAAAAATCTGCTACATTGATTTTATTGATGTGGAGATGCCGGTGATGGACTGGGGTTGACAATTGTAAACAATTTTACAACACCAAGTTATAGTCCAGCAATTTTATTTTAAATTCACAAGCTTTCGGAGATTTTCTCCTTCCTCAGGCAAATGTTTCAAGGGCTCCTTGAAGCCTACGCATTTATACATATAGAACAATACATGGTGTTTACAGACTGCCCCTGCAACTGCCCGTTGCCAAGGCAATCACCGTGTTCAGACAGAGAGGTGTCACCTGCAGAACCCCCGAATACACATTCAACAAAAAAACAAACAGGGAAAAAAAACAGAGAAAAAAAACACAGAGAGAGGCAGAAACATCCGGAAGGCAGAGAGAGCCAGCAAATGACCCATTATATTAAAAACAGATAACATTTGTTCGCTGGTGGGGTAACGTGTAGCGTGACATGAACCCAAGATCCCGGTTGAGGCCGTCCTCATGGGTGCGGAACTTGGCTATCAATTTCTGCTCGACGATTTTGCGTTGTCGTGTGTCTCGAAGGCCGCCTTGGAGTACGCTTACCCGAAGGTCGGTGGATGAATGTCCATGACTGCTGAAGTGTTCCCCGACTGGGAGGGAACCCTCCTGTTTGGCGATTGTTGCGCGGTGTCCGTTCATCCGTTGTCGCAGCGTCTGCATGGTCTCGCCAATGTACCATGCTCTGGGGCATCCTTTCCTGCAACGTATGAGGTAGACAACGTTGGCCGAGTCACAGGAGTATGAACCATGCACCTGGTGGGTGGTGTCCTCTCGTGTGATGGTGGTATCTGTGTCGATGATCTGGCATGTCTTGCAGAGGTTACCGTGGCAGGGTTGTGTGGCGTCGTGGACGCTGTTCACGACGCCACACAGCGTCCACGACGCCACACAACCCTGCCACGGTAACCTCTGCAAGACATGCCAGATCATCGACACAGATACCACCATCACACGAGAGGACACCACCCACCAGGTGCATGGTTCATACTCCTGTGACTCGGCCAACGTTGTCTACCTCATACGTTGCAGGAAAGGATGCCCCAGAGCATGGTACATTGGCGAGACCATGCAGACGCTGCGACAACGGATGAACGGACACCGCGCAACAATCGCCAAACAGGAGGGTTCCCTCCCAGTCGGGGAACACTTCAGCAGTCATGGACATTCATCCACCGACCTTCGGGTAAGCGTACTCCAAGGCGGCCTTCGAGACACACGACAACGCAAAATCGTCGAGCAGAAATTGATAGCCAAGTTCCGCACCCATGAGGACGGCCTCAACCGGGATCTTGGGTTCATGTCACGCTACACGTTACCCCACCAGCGAACAAATGTTATCTGTTTTTAATATAATGGGTCATTTGCTGGCTCTCTCTGCCTTCCGGATGTTTCTGCCTCTCTCTGTGTTTTTTTTCTCTGTTTTTTTTCCCTGTTTGTTTTTTTGTTGAATGTGTATTCGGGGGTTCTGCAGGTGACACCTCTCTGTCTGAACACGGTGATTGCCTTGGCAACGGGCAGTTGCAGGGGCAGTCTGTAAACACCATGTATTGTTCTATATGTATAAATGCGTAGGCTTCAAGGAGCCCTTGAAACATTTGCCTGAGGAAGGAGAAAATCTCCGAAAGCTTGTGAATTTAAAATAAAATTGCTGGACTATAACTTGGTGTTGTAAAATTGTTTACAATTGATTTTATTGGTCATCATAGGCTAGTATTCACATTAACGGTCTGATTATATATCAAGGATATATTCAGCTGGGATCAATGTGGGTTGTGAGGTTGGATGATGTGACGACAGTGGCTGGCAGTCAATGTCTTGTGCTTCACTGAATATGATCACTGTGGAGCAGGTCCAGCAGTAGCACACTGAAATCATACCACTGTCAGAATCTACTCCTTGTAAACACAAAACAAAAATACATATGTACTGATATATTAAAAAATTAAAATGCTGGAAATCTGAAATAAAAATACAGGTCTATCAGCAGAGAGGAAGAATAGGTTATCTTTTTGACTAGAGACCCTTTGTCAGAACTTCTGACAAAGCAGCCTAGATTTTCTGACCAGTGTTTTTTTTTAAACACTGGCTTTGTTCCATTTATTTTAAACAAGTTACCAATTGGTAAATCTAGGCCAAGGTCTCTACCTAACATGTTAAACGTTCTTGACTCTACAGTTAACGATGGACCTGGTATGTATTTCCAGCATTTCCAGTTACTTCTTCGGTCTGCAGAGGATTAGCTCGAGTACAGCAGCCGAGTGGTTATGGCACTGGACTTGCAAACCAGAGAGTTCAAATCCCACCACGGCAAGAAATAACTCTAGCATCCATTGTATCTGCTGATTCCAGGAGGTTCACTAGATATTCACTAATTATTTTTATTTCTAGATTCATACTACCCTTGAAAAGAACTTTCATACCTTCAAGATTTTCTTGATGCCATTAATAGATGATGTCAGCAAAGATCGCACTCTCTGATCGTCATTAATATAATCGGCATGGCGTACACACATAAACAGGATGTATGCTGGCAGTCCGGGGATCAGGTTAACAGCCACACCACGAGGCTTTAGTTCTGGGATTTCAAAGGAGTACATTTTACTTTCAGAAAGGCTGTACAAGGTACTGATTAAACAGCGACAGGCCAAACACAAGCCAGGTGAGGACTGCTGCTTCATCTATCTATCGCAGGTACATTCCTCAGGGCTCTCACCGGCACAGATCATCATTCAACTAAAGTCGAGCAGACATGGAGATCTCCACAACCTTGAGAATAGTGCTGCTCAAGACTAAACCAATATATGCTGGAGGTTTGGTGAGAGCGCTGTAGTACAGGTTCATCCTCTCCACCCACCTTCAGGGAGAATGCTAGCTTACTAATGCCATGGATGTGTTTCTTATTTCTGTGCAAGTGATAAATGGCTGATGGTGGCATGGCCACATAAACATCAAATCCAGTCTCTCGAATTGTGACCACCAAGGAATCACTGAAATTTTCTGCTGTAATGAACTGAGAAAACTGACTAGTTCTTTGAGCCAAACATAAATCAATATTGCACAGCAATTTATAATTTTGCTTTCGGAAATGGACAGCAAAAATCTCCAGCCACCAGAACAAATTCCCAGTTCAGTGTAACAAACTTTAAAGTAATCAGAGCAGAAATTTCCACTGGGCCTAGCCATTTGTTACCCCTTGTCAGAAAATTTTGCCTTGCAACCAAGAAACATGTGAGAATAGACTCGTTAGTCCTAAATGCTGAGGTCTGACTGGACTGGTTTTTATTGCCTCTTTTAATTATCCAGAACAGGGGAATGGTTTTGGTCCTGTGAACCTAGATTTTCTGCTGCTGTCCACATATTGCAGTGGCGTCAATTGGGCTGGCAGATGAAAACGAGTGGGAGGTCGACCCTGCCGGAACTCTGCCCCCTCCCCCACTTTGCATTGTGACACAGTTTCTGGGGGTTCGGGACCAGCGGCATTGGATGTGCCCACTTAATTTAAATATAAACTTGGGGTGGAGACGTCCTGTACACCATATCCCAACATTTGGGCATGCAAGACATCGGGCCGGAATTTGCTGAAAACTTGCGCCAGTAGATGTATACTATTATTATGGTGTAGAAATTCCAGGAAATTATGAAGTGAGTGACGTGTGGCATTATGTACACCATGCCATATTTTTCTGGGACTTTTGTACTGCTCTACAGAGACCCTCGCCGAGAAAGTCAAACAGCTAATTCTCATAGCTCCACCCCCATTAAAATCAATGGCAAGATTGAGTTTGCTGAACTAACGTCACTGTAATCACCACAGCGACTGAGGCCATTACAGAATGGCACTGGTGGGCTCAGAATGTTTGATGCAATCAGAGGAATAACTGTGTTGCCCTCGTTAGGTGCATTTTTATTATTCAATGGTGCAGTTCTGACAGAGTCTAGGGTCACTGGTGCAATATGCAAAGCAACAGAAATTATATATATCTGGCAGGAGCGGGTTTCTGGTTCCTAGACTTAAACTACCATCCAAATGTGACTTTAACATATGAAATTCGGATCATTAATCCTATGCGCTGTGAATGTGGTCGTTATTGATCAAAATGTGCCTATTTACATCTTATTAAAATCCAAGTAGTAAGTCATAAATATTGCAGGGATTACAGAATGCTTGAATAACTAAAGACTAAAAGCCCCTGGTTGTTTGTACAATCTCAATGGGAATGGTGGGGGGTGGGGGGAGGTCACTATTCCATCTAATGAACTAACCAGACAGATATAAAAACAGTCCTTAAGGCAAATTAGTTCTCTACAATTTTGAATCTGTACTTGTTTCTGCCCATCAGTTCAACCTTCAAGGACATTCCAGCTACCATGCAGCATAGGGCTAGCACATCCAGTAACTGTCGTCAACTGTGGCCTGAAACTTGGCTCTACCCCCTTGCAGGTATGGTGCAATGCTGACCTACGGGGATGGGAAAATAGAATGGCACAAAAAGCACTTGTCTCACAATTACTTCATGTAGCTTCACCTCTACTTCAGCAGTCAACAAATAGGGGGTTGGGCACTAGGCTGTTCCATCACTTGCCTACAGACTTGTGTCTACCATGTGGGTTTCCTTTCCCTTCATTTTTACCTGTCACTTTTAGTCCCCTCCTCATTCAGTGTTAGCAATTTCTCCAGATGAGTTGAGCCTTTCCAAAAGGTTTTGGAATTTTTGTCCCCTATTTCGACACATTCTTTCCCGTTAAATTTCACTTACATACAATTTTCTGCTCCCACCACGAGTTTGTTCCCCATTCATTTTCTTTTTATTTGTTCTGGGGATGTAGGCAATGATGGCAAGGTCACATTTATTGCCCATCCCCAGTTGCCCTGAAAAGGTGGTGATGGGCCACCTTCTTGTACAGCTACAGGTCTTGTAGTGATGGGGCTCCCACAAAGGTGTTAGGGAGAAATATGAGAATTTTGACCCAGTGATGATGAAGAAACAGTGTTATAGATCCAAGTCAGGAGGGTGTGTGACAGGAGGGTAACTTGGAGGTGATGGTGCTGAAGCTATGCAAATGAGCAATTCTTGGAAAATTGGGTGCAAACAGCACACTTCATTCGAGTCTAAGCTACACCAATGGAGGAAGATCTAGGCTATGCTTTGCCTGTGCTGTTAACTTTCACTCCAAAGTTGGCTTAATTCAAAATCAAGTGCATTTTCTCAAAAAAAAATGAATTACTCTGTACAAACAACATGCCAAATATTACACTCGCAGAACAGTAGAAGAAAAAGTGCTCCATTTTCAGATTCAATCCATCTCTGAAATGAGAGTGAACGGAGCCAAGACTACAGAAGTGATATATACACTTGCCTAGTATGAGATTCTTGATAAGCTTAAGCTCATCATCCTTCTTGTATTCCAACATTCCCTGGAAATCCTTTTCTTTCCTTGGAATATTCACAGGACGGATGGGTTCATCTGCCAGCTGAGCTGGTGACACATTCTCTGTCTGGCCCACTATTACAAACAAAGACAAGATGAACAGACAAATCATGCAAGTGACCTGTTTATGTGGAGTATTGCATGCAAAGCATACAAGGAGGAATAGGCCTTAATTACTTTACAAGGCATTATTTTGACAATATATATCACAAAGGAACTGTGAAACAAGTTTTCAAAATATATTGAGTTAAAACCAAATATGCATCATAAATTTACTTAAATGGGCGTACCAATCGATACACCCACCATGCAGAAGGCTATTTTACATTTTAGCAAAAGTATTAATTTTTGCAAGTTCTCTATTAACTGAGCAATGTAAGTTATATTTAAACCATACAGTACATCCTGTTTATATTAAGTTAAGATGGGAAGGAAGCATTTTAGCATAATTATGCAAGCAGATACTACATACAGCATGCCCTTACGAGGTAAAGGGGCACAAGCTCGAAATCAATGTACATTTGTACACCTTTTTCATTGTTGTTATCTAGTCAAAAATCTGATTGTATGGTTTCTACTCAATGTTCTAAAACAAACTGTTATCTTACCCAAGCACATAATACATAAAGGATATTGCACAGCAAGATTACAGAAACATTCATTGTACTCTGTTCAAAGGGACTATGGTAAGATTCTGATTATTCTATTCTTATTTTACTCACTAGCAACTATTTTGGGAGAAGTTTGGTTTCAACCTATATGACCATACCTTCTAGTTCACCAATTTTCTTTGCAAATACTTTAAGCTGCTTTTTCAGCTTCCGGACAGTCTTGTCCTGTTTCTCCAGTTGTTCCATAAGATCCTGTAGCAAAGGGCAAAGAGAACCAGACTGAAAATGCTGAACTATAGGATACTACTGAAATGATGTTGTTACAGGTGAACATTGCTAACACTCAAGATTAGTAGTATAGCATAATGCAAGGAAAGTGTAGACTGCTGATATTAACTGGTTAACACAAACAAGCGTAAATCAGGGTACAGCTGGCAATTAATTGATGCAGTTTCACAGAGATGAAAACATGGCTGACAGAAACAAAGTCTTTTAAGATTAATTTGCTGGTTTACCATGAATGATGGAAGCAAATCTCATGTAGAACGGTCAGCCTGATTCAGTGAGTTGGGACAGTTTTTCTCATGCAGCTGTTGGGACAGACATCTTTGGGGGAGAGGGTGGGTGAACGTACAGCTAGTACAATCATCTTGCCCCATTGCAACTGTACCTCCTATCTTAAGATGATGAAACTATCTGGGTTAGTAATGCTTGAACAAAATATATTTTTAGCTCCCCAAAATGTACACGCGTGTCTACATGTGCTCTTTATGGATTTTAAGAATTAAATTGTCTTGCACATGGACAACTGCGCTATTTTGAGACTTCTATCAAAAGTCGAAGTCAATTCCAAATCGAAGGGTTAGGTTCAACCCAGTACTGCTGAATCTCTCTAATTCAGATGAGCTCATGTTCCAGAGTACCTCCAGTGGCATGGGTGGTGCCAATGGGTAGTATCAGGGAGTCATCCATGATCCGGTGGCCTGTCTTCACAGCTGAAGTAAGGTTGAATGGTGACAAATTGCTTCTGGTTAGAAACATGAGCAATTACTTGAGTTCTAAGGAAGTATGTCCAGTTGATGCTGCAACTATGTATTTAGTAAATGCTTTCCCTAATCATTTGTGCAAGTTGGGCAATATAATTGAATGCAGCAAGTGTTGAAAAAAAAACTACCATCTTGATTATTTGGTAAATGAATTTTAGAAGCAGTAGCCAAGTTAACAAAAATTACTAAAATATATTTTTTTTGACTTGTAATGACTTTGTTCCATTGAGACCAAGGCAATAGAATTAGCAATAAACCGCATTGAAAGAACATTGCATCACTGTGTTAAAAGTGCTGCCAGTAAAACAGTAAGGTGTTGTGTAGCCACAATACATAGGAGAAGAAAACAAGGACTTTTCTTTGCAGGTGCACAGGCAGGTCATTCTTCTGTTAGTGCTCCAGAACAGAGAAACAGTGGAAAGAGAACAATTTAGGCCAAACAACAATGGTTTGATCTACATACAATGATCCGTTTGTAAAGCGAAATCCTGTAGAACTGATACTTCATGGGGTCATCTGCATATAACTCCTCATAATACTGCAAAAATAGTGGTGAAATTTGTGCCATTACCCAAACAGTTTAGAAATTATGCGAGTAGAATGGGAAATATTCAGTAGTTGTTTAACAGGACAGTATGTGTTCTTTGGTCTTCACTTTACCTGTGTGCATTTCTTTTTAAATTCAAGCCTGCCAAAAGTTATTCAAATTGCGTCGGCCAAAGAACTATCCTTCAATTCCGAGCTACACCATTAAATAAACTGGGTTTGTACTCTGACCTAACTTGGTTATCATGCAGAATTCTGTATGGCCAGCAAAAGTCATATCTAGTCACGTACAATGTAAACTAAATAGAGGACAACTTGCATAGCGGATGACACAACGAGGCCTCAAATGAATTTTGAGTTTGCCTGTCTGTTTGAAGAAGCATCATTGCATCAAATGACTGTTCAAAAGATTCTTCTGTCAACAACATGAAATTATGGTGTGTTTTGTTATCTGCATGACTAATTTGCCTCGGATAATAAAATCTAGTTTAACATTCTGCGAGGTGCTATTACTTCTATACTATGGAGTACATTGCAGAGTGATTGGGCGCCTTTGTGCCTTGTGAATAGTATGTTTGAACAAGTGTTTACGAATTAAAACTAAAAGTTACTGCTCGTCCATTTCCACAGCAGCAACTCCTGTTAAACAATTTATTAATTTTTATTGCAGTAAACAATTCTCTTTAAAGTCTCAGTATTTCATCTCTGTAGGAAACATTTGAAATATGCCAGGAGAGTCTATTGCACTTATGAACTGTAATGTGATTTTGGTAACTGCAAGTGTAGTACAACCAGTTAATCTTTCCTCCAAACTGAAACACGCAGTTAAAGCATTAATTGTTGGCAAATTTCCTACAGCCCTGTGTCCTGCAATCTTAGAACAAGTTCAATTTGAAATAATGCAAACATGGAATGAGATGGGTTAAGTATCAATTTAAAATACTGAAATAAAAACAAAACATGTTGAAAATACACAGCAGGTCAATCAGCATTTGTAAAGAGAAAAGACACAGTTCTGGCATTTTGAGTGTGTACCCTTCATCAGAATTCATATCAGAGCCTGTCTTTTCTCTTTACAGATGCTGATTGACCTGCTGTGTATTACCAGGATTTTCTGTTTTTATTTCAGATTTCCAGCATTTGCAGTTATTCCATTTTATTTTTTAAAATACAGTTCTCCTGCATTTTGGTCTGCCGTATTTTGTTTTTACAGCAGTAACTATATGCATGTGTGTTGGGGATTAATTCTATTTAATTGTAATGAACACTTCAGAAGCTTAGAGTGAGCAAATCTGAATTAGTTCATGTGAATTGCTTCTGCCTGTTGTTATTCTTTTACTTTTTGTCCCCCGACCTCCCACAATTTTCTTCCCTCCTCTCCTGATGTCTTTAACTGGGTACAATTCCATAGGTGCCAGCAACTCACCAGTAGCCATTCTTCATGTGAGAGGTTAAACGGTGTCTATTTGACCATCACAGACAAGCTTGATCCTGTCCTCACCTGACGCCTACAAAATGCACATTTTCCACTGGATGGCAATGTGCAGCAGGAACCCTGGCTGAATTTTTCCCTTCCCAGAAATGCTGCCAGTTTTGGAGTTCCCAAAGTTGTCCTGATCTAGATCAGTTAAATCCGCTCACATTAGGACCTTCCTGATCTGTGTGGCTGAGTACTACACAATGCGGTGCATTTACCAACTGCACCAGCAAGGAGCCCAGACCATTAGTTTTTAGAGCAATATTTCCTTTTGGGTTCCACTGTATAACTTTTAAAGTTGCACCTCTTCAGTCCAAAAACATGAACTGGTGTGGCTATATTTTTTTCTTCGCTTTCACATTTAGAAACAAATGGTCTGATATAAACTGTACAAGCATCTACGCCTTTGTCTTTGCTATCTGATACTTAAAAAGGTAGTTGATTACAGTCTGTCCTCCATTCACGTTTATTTATTTTTTTGTCCTTCCACATGCCACATATCACTCTCTGGCTGAGGGCATAAGATTACAATCTTCTGCCCTGCTTCCACCAATGCTGCTCTCAAGGTGACTTGCTCTTTGAATTTCCCATTGAGAGGCACCTGGTCTCCACTAAAAGCCAAAATCTGTCACCATGAGCACAAGTCCTCATCTCTGGCACAACACACTGGAGCACCAATATCCTGGCACCATGTTTTATTTATTAAAAAGCTTAGTGAGGGCAACTAGTTAATGACAAATAATTGAATCAGTTTAGTTGTTGAATAAGGATGAATTTATTGTATTAAGTTGAAGCAGATGTTTTCAGTTAGACTCCATGTTATGCATCAATAATAATAATTCATGCATTTGTAAAATGTAGCCAGTGTTGTTGGCAGCTACAGTGCCACCATCCCATTTTCCTCACCCCATAAGCTTTGAAGGTACTGCATTTAGTTGTTATATGGAGGTGTGTAATCAGGCTGCGGGCAGGTACTCGCCATGCCTAGATTCTGCAATTATAGCAATTTTCAAAATGCTAATATCTTCAAAATGGACAGAATGGGAGCACTTCTCTTCATCCCCCCACAGGTAAGGTTATTTAGTTAGATGTGGAGAAATGTAAAACTTGGGATGGGGTAGGCACAGATTTAATGTTATAAATTGTTGTATGAGAAAATGCCAAATTGATAGACCCCCTTTTCAGCAGGAATTGATTTTATTGTTCAGCGTGGAGAAAAACATAATATAACATTTAGAACCATCAACTGTTGGCCGTTTGAGTCAGAAAACTATTTTAGTGCCTCAGTCAATATGTGCAAAAATGCTTTTACTCAATCTGAATGGACTAAGAATCATGACTAATTATTGAGATGGATCACCTCAGAAATGACAACAGATGCTTTTCAGGTCAGAGAGAAATGTTACAGAAGAAGTAAAGTTCCCACAACCTGGATATCAATGATTAAACCCATGTTTTGCCAAGATTCTATGCATGCATAGCCTGCCACAATTCGAAAGCAAAATGGAGCCAATTAAGAGTTTGACATTGCTTGTCGTAAACAATTTTACAACACCAAGTTATAGTACAGCAATTTTATTTTAAATTCACAAGCTTTCGGAGGCTTCCTCCTTCGTCAGGTGAACGATGTGACGAAGGAGGAAGCCTCCGAAAGCTTGTGAATTTAAAATAAAATTGCTGGACTATAACTTGGTGTTGTAAAATTGTTTACAATTGTCAACCCCAGTCCATCACCGGCATCTCCACATCATTGCTTGTCGTAACATGAAACCATACAAGTAATCATAACATGACAGAACTACTAAAAATCACTTCACATTCTGTGCGTAATGTTGAATGACTAAAAGTTACCTCCATCTATTGTTATATTTAAGTAAATAGTTGTCTTCTCCAATTCTGAAATATATGCACATATACTGCAAAGTCACTGCTCATCATCGTTAAAACATATGTTTCTACTCGTAACCCTATTATTGAACTCTAATATCAGCTACTTCAATAACATGCCTGCTTTTCTCAGATCAAAAGGTTTGAATAATGCTAAATAATTCTGCTGGCACTATGCATGTAATTATAGTGGCAAACAACATGTACCTAATCATTAGGGCTTGTACGTGTATAGTTTGCACACTATAGCATGTATATGCAGAATATTGCCAAAAAGGAAATGGGCTTCCTTTGTTACCTACACTGTGATGTACTTTATAACCATTTAGTCTGACAAAGCAAGGTAATACTTACGAGATTTTCATTGGTTAACCTGGTAATCTCATGTTGCAGGCTGGCCTCAATTCGGGCCTCAGGTGGTAGTTGCAAGTTCTGGGCCAATAGTTGTTGCTGGCGATTTATCTCCTCCTTGAGATTCTGAACCTCCCCACGTAAAATCTCCAACTCATTCTCATAATTCTTTTTCTGGCCCTGAAGCTGAGATTCCAGCAACCTGTGGAAAAAGGCATTGTAAAATTGTAACTGTACCCCTCCAAACCAACATGGCTAAAGCAGAGTCCATCAATTGGTCAACACTCAAGGCTTAAAGCTGCGACTGCGTGCTGTCCTCAGGGCAAATGTAAAGGCACGACATCCTTTAAACCTTTCAAAGTGGTACAGGCAAGTGGAAGAATGAAAATATTCATAAAATGATTTATTTTTTAACCAAGAATGCAACCCAGGATGCTGTCATCAGCTCTTTTTTAATTTTACAACTACTGAACACAATGATGGCCTTAATTAATTTAAATATCAACACTTGTGAATTGAAGTAACACTTTGAAAGTTTAAAAAAGTAAAGCAGCAACAGGACTATGAGAGTAATAGCTACAAGAAACAAGCTTCTGAAGGCAAATCCAAGATTTTGCCTTGCAGTGGTTTCAGTTGGCTTAAAAGGAACATTAATATGGCTATAGCGACAGGTTACTACTGCGTTTCGAAAACAGAGTTGAGGAACTAGATGCCAGCTAGTTGAGGAACTAGCCGGCATATCTTCTAGAAAGTATGCAATGAACAGTCTATCTGCATGCTGCCCTTCTTCAATGCCTGAAAGTTTGTATCTTCATTTTATCTCATTTACATGAAAGTTTGCACGCATCGAGATGAAGGATGCCAGCACTGAGGAACAGAACACTTTCTAGTTATAGCAACCCAGTATCAGGGTATGGCACAACCAGCTATAGAGTAAAGCTCCCTTTACTCTACCCAATCCATATGCTTCAGCGCCAAACTCAGAACAGCTTCTCCCTACTGTACTGGTGGAATATTTACATTTCCCACACAGGACATTCTTGTGGCGTGCCTGAGTAGGATTATCAATTAGGCACGATTTTGTGTTGTGGGCTCATGCCCATTAGAAATGGAGCTGAGATGGCCTCTTTTCACAGAAAACAGTCAGTCTTGGTTAGATTTGAATGCAGGCCCAGAAGTGACAGGTCAAGACATTGTGCTGACACACAGCATCAACTGTTCCTCTGCATTAAGTCTTTGCAGTGAAATCAAAACAAATTCTCTATCATCTGATCTTCTTGCATCACTGTAAATTTTGATTTAAAAAAGGGAATACTCCTAAAGTGTTTGAAGGTTTCAAGAGCTGCCACCACCAGGTAACATTTCACAACTTCCTCCTTACTTCTGTTATTCTATAAGTAGCAGTATATATCTAATGTTAAAAAAGATTACATTGCCATCAAGCAGAATATGTGCGTTTAAAAATCTACCTTGAAGTTACTGTACAGCAGCCATAAAAAAGTTCAGTTAGAATTCACCGCACAATACACTACTGAAATTTTCTAGTCTAAGCTTTGTTAACACAGTAAGTCTAACTCTAGAAGGAAGAGTTTGAATACTTTTTACTATAACATTAACACTTAACACTGAAACGTGCCAAAGCATATTTCTGTAATGCAAGTTCGCAGCAAAGGTCTCTGGTTAGTGACGAACAAAGTGCAGACGTAGAAAGGCCCTAGGTATAAATGTGGTAACCTGTTGGTTTGTTTTAACCCTTGATAAGCCATCCAAAGCTCTCCATCCTCATTCAGCAAATGGCAGTCCTGTGATGGTCTTCAATGAGAACAAAAATGCAAACAGAAAAAAAAAGGTACAAATGATGGGAATGAGCATGAAATGTAAATGACAATGATGCACAAATGATGGTAACATACACGAGGGAGACACATAAAGACCTTCAGAACACACTATTAAAATATCAACTGTTAATGAACTTATCCACCATTCATTTTACATTTCATTCTGCTTTTGAAAACAATTTTAGCCAGTAATGCACTACCAACAACTTGCATTTTTATAGTTTCTTTAACGTAAAAAAAATCCCAACATGCTTCATTGGCGTAATCGGGTACGGTAGCATAGTGGTTATGTTACTGGACTAGTAATCCAGAGGCCTGGACTAATAATCCAGAGTCATGAGTTCAAATCCCGTCACGGCAGATGGCGAATTTAAATTCAATTAATTAAATAAAATTCTGGAATAAAAAAAAACTAGTAGCAGTAATGGTGGCTATGAAACTACCGGATTGTCGTAAAAACCCATCTGGTTCACTGATGTCCTTTGGGGAAGGAAACCTGCCGTCCTTATCCGGCCTGGCCTATATGTGACTCCAGACCCACAGCAATGTGGTTGGTTCTTAATCGCCCTCTGAAATGGCCTAGCAAGCCACTCAGTTGCACAAGGCGGCGGCTCACCACCACCTTCTCAAGGGCAATTCGGGATGGGCAATAAGGCCAGACAGCTGAAGGCACGGCTGTTAATGTTGGGCCGTAGGGAAGGAGAAGACGTTGTAGGGGTGGACGTGGTTACAGAGATAGGGAAAGGAGAGGTAATCTAGTAGATAGGTGTTAGATCATGATAATATATTAGAAATCATCACATATATTTCAAATAAAAAGAGCTTTTCTATCGTCATGGGTACATAAAGTTTACAAAACATTACATATATATGTCGATCGGTTGGGGTGAGGGCAGGTGGAAATCACTCGTTTCACAGAACCACTATATTTCACAAATAATGTTTCTATCCAACCCAAATCAATATGAGAGAATAGTATGGTGCTGTTATCCTATGGCTATCGGTTGGGGAGCCTGCTTAGGGCATTCCAGCTGACCATCTGGGGACTTAGTCCATAGAATGTGAAGCAAACTTTACAATGAGGGAAGAGAAAAGCTTAATTCTGAAAATGACTGAATTAAAAGAAATATGTTTCCTGGTACTGCTAAAATAATCAACAAATAACAATGCATATTTCCAATTTTCCAGACTCTCTGTAGTTAGCACTTTGAATGAAGATGTGCATTACTGCGTTTTCAGTTTTTCAATATCTATAAAAACTTTATTGGAGTTCTAATTTATGGATAATTGTGGATCTCAATTATTTGCAATTTGTCCCCATTTCCAACAGAAACTAAAAACAGCATAGTAAGAATTGCATTTGTTGGAGTAGTGTTAGCAGTATTCTAGTCTTGGTTACATTAAATACCCTGATTGCTATTTTGATAACTTTTTTGTCTAAGAATAACTAAAGTAGTAATTGCCATGGTAACTATTTGAGATTTGTGTCCAATCATTACAATAGTGCTCTGTTTAAAAGAATGCTGGAGCTACTCCTTTTTGAATAGTTAAAGGATAACATGAACGCTGACTATCCATCTTCTACAGAAAGTAACCCACTTATTTCTAATTCATACACTCTGATACAATATTTTTGTAGTTCAACTGATGTCAAAAACAAAGCATCACAAAAATCAGGATCCTGATATGATTGCTAGCTGCACTTTAGGCCACTGATTGACAAACAGTTTTACTGTTTAACAAACCTAGAAACAAGAGGCCTGAAGTTCTGGTTCTGTGGGAGGATGGAATTTGGCTGAATTATCCAATGCTCATAGGGGTGCTGAAACCGAGGGTGGAATCCAGATCTATCAGGTTTCTGCCCCGTTCATTCCACAGTCCAAATTCCGGTCCGGGGGAAGGAGGGGGAAAGAGGTTGCTGTCTGGGTCAGTCTTCCACCCGCCGTCCCCAAGTTTGCTTGAATCTTTGGGGCGTATCTTCGGGGGGTTCCCTGGAATTCTGCCCGGTACACCACCAATAGGAAGGGTTGACAATGCCCAAAAAAGAGGTAAATCGATCCCAGAGGAAAAAGGATTACCTTTAAAAAGACAGACAGCCACTTGCTCTCTTAACAGCAGAAAAAAAAATCCTTTTTTCTTCAGCCTTTTCCAGGCTTTAGGGTTCCCCCTATCAAAGTAGGCACAATGGGGCAGGCACTTCTGATGCGCTAATACACGGACAGGCCGCCTGTCCCTGCGACTTAGGATGGGGTCCACAGGGTAGTCTGTAGGCAGTCAGAAGTCCTGTTACTCTGCACTTCCGCCAATAGAGCAGGGACCCCGGAATTTCAGAGCCAGGCTTTGCAAATCTCATACAAATTTAGTAACTTCCACAGCTTATTTCGCTGTAACTAAAATTACTCAGTTTATAATTAATTCAGACAAACCGCTGTCATGGAAAAAAAGGCAACAGATCATTCATCTCTGTTACAAGATCCTCAGATTCTAAAGCAAGTCACTAACTTATTATTATTTTGTTTTATTAATTCATTAATCCACCATTAGAAAGAACGCATTTTAATATTTCACATCACAAGGCTAGTTAGTCAAACATCAGCTTAAGTTTGACGCTCTCTTGCAAAGCTTCATTATGAGCATTGTTATATTCTGTTGGTTCACGTCCAGCAAGTCAAGGGCTGCAATTTACAGGCTCATCTGAAAGGGTAGAATGATCCCAGGCATCCATCAATAATTACTTTTACTAAATACAAGAGGGACATTCTAATTTAATACTTCTTTTTCTCTGCTCCCTTCCTCTCCTGAAGGCTTTGATTCCTTTCTCGGGTACAGTTCCATGAGAAGTGGTTCATCCAAATGGCAATTCACACATGAGCCTTGATAGCAAGGGTCAGCAGGGTATTTGACTTTGGGGGAGCGCATCACAGCCACGCCTGATCCTGGCCTCACACAACGTCCACATTCAAGTAGGAAGAATCAGGAGCGGGAACCCTGGTTGGTTTTGCCTCCCTAACCTAGGGTGCTGAGGTCAATTGTAGCTCCCTTACTGCTGCCCCAACACAACACAGGTCAAGGTTCAAACCTGCAATCTTCCTGGTCTGTACGGCTCAACTAGACATGTTCTGCCTTCTCCAAATAAAGGAAACTGATTACTAGCTTTACAGGTATATCATAAATTAAAGTTATATATATATACACATATTAGTAAAAAGTAAATGTTTTAATAGGCTAGCCTTTATTTTACAATATATCCACACAATTACATTCATTGTGCTGATGGTATTTTGAAAACTTCTAACTAAAAGGTAATTATGGTTTTGCTGTACACCTCCGGCCAAACTGGATTTTAATGCCACTCGCATGAGTCACATCTATAAATCTTAGTTTTTATTCAAATGCTGGTCAAACAAATTTATAGCAAAACACGCAACTAGTGACACAATGGGGGTAATTTTAAACCCCAAGAACGGGTGGGAGTTGAAAATTGTTGTTTTTTTGGGTTGCAACCGCAAAATTTTTGGACTTTGCGTTCCCAAAGGGAAGCCTGTACTTTTACGCGCCGATGTTAAACCTGGAAATAAAGCCGGGTTGCCGTCGCGACCCAAAAAACAACTATTTTCAACTCCCACCCGCCCCCAACCCACCTGTTCTTGGGGTTTAAAATCACCCTCAAAGACTCACAGACAGAAATCTGCAGGGAAATATAGTTACTTTGGCAAGATAGTTTTCCAATTATCTGATTTTGTAAAGGAGGCCAAAGGGAAGAATCCCTGTCCCCAACGACTCCTTCTGGTCCCACTACTGAGCCAGACCACGTGGCCAATTATCGACAGTACCCTGAAGTACCACAAACCTGCCTGGCTCAAATACTGAATATGTCACAGAAGACTGACTCAGATCCAATTTTTCAGTGCCAGGCACGCAATTTGGTGAGGCATTCTCTTTTAACACATTATTGCTTTCCAGGTTAAATACATTTCACACACACAAAATGGTATTGCTGATTCTCCTGTTCCTAATGGGTTGCATCAGAAAGCTGTACTTATATGCTGACATCTTCCTCTACATTTACTCTGAGGGGCTTACAGACCATCAGCTAAATGAAGCCTGGAGCTCTTCAGAAAACCTATGAAAGCACTGTCAGAATATTCCTATATGTCATCAAATTATTAGGCCTTTTGTGTGACAGAGTAGTCACCATCCTGATCCCTTTCACAACTCACATCAAGCCAGTGATTTTCACATTCATCAACTCCTCCAGAATCACAACCAGTAGGACAATCAAAAAACTGGGATGTCAACTAGACCACATTAGTTAGGACACTCATTGAAGGAGTGGACTGTTAGGTGTGAGTGGAGGGTACATCTGATGTGATTCTAGAGCAATTAACAAGTTTACTCCTTTCTCCCTACATGTAAAAGCTCATGCAAGTCTTTACTCAAAGCCTTCAGTCTCCTATGAGTCATGAAGAAAGTAGTTAATTCCAGTTCAGCAGCATCTACAGGTATCTTGCATTGCATGATATCCACAGGTACAGTTCCACTTAAGATAACCAAAAACAGACCAAACTGGTTATCAAAGGGCAGAGGATCATTTTACCACCTGCTGCACAAACAAGTCTTTGTACATCTTTCTACCAACCCTTCCTTGTCATCTCATTCTTCTATCACTTTGATCGCTCCCTTCTCATTTACTTGTTTTTAATCACAGACCCAAAAAATGTATTCACCTTCAACTGGGTTCCTCCCAAGTCCCTTTCCTGACACTGGTTTAGAATAATGGCAGCCAATTTGGTGACTACCAGAGGCCAACCCAGATTATTGAATCCAAGAGGTGGGCAGATGAAAATATTTTAGATTCGTTTGTTTTGAGGCTTTGCACAAATCTACAATAGCCCCCCTCAAAAAAATATAGATAGCAAATACCTCAGGCTGCATGTTTTTCCTTCATAAGTTGTTCGTTTCAGGTTTTCAACTAATCATTTGGGTAGTAAGGCTGTAAATGAACAAAGCTATGCCAGGGCATCCGATAGTCTTTGTAATCATTACCTGGACCTCATCGTGCATGAGCTTTGGTTGTATTGATATTAGGGAACTGTTTATAAGAGCACATAGTTTTCCCTTCCTTTTGTCTGATCATATTTGAATAAACTAGATGACCATCCTCCAGTATCCTTTTTTTGGTCAGCTGGATGCCTGACCTTCATGGAAAGCTATTACCATGTTGAAGATTCTCCAAACCAAGCTACTGAGAATTCCACACAGGTAGAGTTTCTTTTTGCTTGATATGGAATGCACACTCTCACCTAAGTGCAGAGTGTTTAAGCACGAGAGCCAGCTTAGTGATCCTCAAATGTGTGTAAGTGGAATACTCACAAAGAAACATTAGGCCAATAAGACATCAGCCCCGACTAATCTAGAACGAGATATTTATAAAGTTGAAAGGAACGCAGGATTCTAATTATTGCTTTTCTTCCCTCCCCCCAAGCTGTTTACCCATATTATTAGGGGTGGGGAGGAAACAAAGACTAACAGTTCAGATTTCTGGTATTGCATTGTGCATTAATTACATCCATCAGTAAAAGCCACAGCCTTTCATTACATCTTTTACGAAAAAGCTCCAGAGATAAAGCACATTTGTCAAACGTGATTTTTACAGCAAGACTTTGTAGTTCGCCTGATTTCAAATAGAGCCTTACAGAATTGATCCAAATCCTGTGGATACTAAAAAAGATGCTCACCACACCGTACATCCAGCTGATAAGTCCAAATCTGTAAATAGTTCTAACATTTACTGTTAAGGGCTTCTTTTAAACCAGGTATACAAATATATTGAACAGTTCGACAATCATCTCCCTTATTTCACTACAGTATTCACTAAAATAAATTGCTTAATAGTTATTTGATGCAAATAGGTAAATGAAAGGCAGAAGATAATTCATATTTTCTGTCACATGTTTCTCCAAAACTGGACCCTTTAACTTTTCCAAAACAATTAAATTTCATTTAAATTCATTTATCAACTCAAAAATATCCTTTAATATTTTATATCACAAGTCTAGATAGAAAATCAGCTGATCTTTGGTTTTCTTGTGGCATTTGATTATATCCTGTTGGGTGCATTTTATAGTTCAATGCAATGCTGTTATGATTCACAAGAATCCTTAACATATAATTTTTTCTAAAATGTCAGAATTCTAGTTTAGTTTTGATTTTTAATAGATATGTCTTAAATAAACATGAAAAAAACTTTATTGTAGCAAATTCAAATCTTAATGGGATATCCTCAACTTTATAATGTAACTGGACTAACACACAAATATACAGATAGCATATTTGAGAAAACATGAAAAACAGTTTTTAAAAAATGAGATAGCAACAATCTCTCCCAAAGGAGGTCCTGCTTTCTATACGATGCTCTGAGGATGCTACTGTAAGGAACTCTATGAGCACAGTTGAACTTCAACATGCTGCAACTTTCAGTTTCTATAAACGCATATTTTGTATGATGTGTAAAACTACACAGCTGAGTAGTTTGTGAATTTGAATAGGAATCGGATAACAGCATTGGGTTTTATAAATAAAGTAATATTTACCTTTCTCGTAGGCTTTTGCATTAAGTAGTGTGCAGTTATACCTTAGGTTAGACCAGAGTTAGAATACCGTGTGTAGTTTTGGGTATTTCCATTATAGAGAGCATGCAGTGTAGATTTACCAGGATGGTGTCGGGGATGGGAAACTATAGTAATGAGGAACAACTTGCATTACTGTGACTACATCACTGGAGTTGAGAAGGCTATGAGGAGATTTAATAGAGGTTTCTAAAATTATGATTTTTTTTAAGATAGGGAGTCAGTGATGAGAGGTCATCAGTTTAAAATATCATGAAAAGAGCAAGGAGAGAAGTAGGAGAAATTTCTTTATGCAGAGGGTTGTTGGGCAAAGAAAGCTTTGCATATGGAATGGTTGAGCCAGAGACCATTGCAACGTTTAAGGGAAAATTGGATAAATGTTTGAAGCAGAGGAAGATAAGGTGCTATAGGGAGAGAGCGGGGTAGTGGGATTAATTTTGGATTCCTCTAGCAAAAAGCCAGTACAGACATGATGGGCCAAATGGCCTCCTTCTGAGCTGGAAACCTCCAGGTGTTGGGAATAATCAGTATGGAAATATTTTCTTAAGCTTTCTTTTCAAGAACTGAGATTACTTTTCCACTAATCTCGTAGCCCATGCAATTACTCACTCTGACTAAACTAGTATTCAGAAAAATCTTGTCTAAGTGCACAAAATATTTCCTTGGGGATTACCTTTTAAGCGATGCTAGTGACAGGATCCTAGAAAAATTGTCTCATTGAACGATGCCAGATGTTCTTACAGCCGACTGTAGGTACAGAAAGTGCACACACTGTGCAAGATAGAACAGCAGAGGCAGGAAGGCCTCATCCATCTATTTATTTTTGGCATTTTCAACAGTACTATTTATTCAGGGATTCCTCACGCAATAAAAATTTACCAACCATCTCTCAAATTAGTATAAGCACTGCACTCTCTTCTGAACCAGTCAAACTAATCTACAAGAAAGGATGAAACAGAGTTGTTTATTTAAGCAGAGTTACAGGTCTCTTGCCGGAGTATTAACCCTGCGTATTTCTTTCAGATATTCTGAGTGCTATCCTTTCCAAATTACAGGGTATCTATCCCTACCAAAGTCATATTATCAAACTTCCAGATTAGCCTTCAACATGAGTAAGATGGTTAGATTTTTTTTTAAATAGTGACTCTTACAAAATAGTTCATCTCATCAAATCAGAGCACATTCGTTTTATACTAACTGCACAAGCACTGCATCCTCTTGCAGTTTAATGAACCAACTGAGATATGATAGATACCAGCACTGCATAGAGTTAGATGGTAATTACACAGGATATTCTCTATTAGAAATCATTTTTGCAGCCAGGTCATTGTTTCCATGTGCTGTAAATTCTTTCTCTGATAAAATTTAAAAAGCATTACTGTGTAACTCAATCACACAGCACTCCATAAGAAAGATCTCTCTATAACATGTGGTCCTCACTTACAATTGTTCTAGTCAGTTACCACATTCGAATAGAAGTTACACTTTTATATATTTCCAACCCTGGCTACATATTATAACAAAAGAACATCAAAACAGTTGATGAAGGTGTGACGATTAATGAAAGCACATAAATGATGGGAATGTTACAAGAGCTTGCACAATCACACACTTTTTTCACCAGTGACTAATGGAATGGATTGGACCATTACCTGTTGGTTTCCTTGAGTCCAATGTATGCTTGGGTTATTTCACCTTGATCCTTCATTTTACGAACATCCTCCAAAAGGAGTATCGCCTCAGTCATTGTCTCCTGTAACAAGAACTCATTGAGAATTCCAGCAACATTCACAATAACCACTTCAGGATTCCTCTGCTGAACAGAGTAGTTTCTCTAAAGCTAAATAACCAGCAGCATTGAATGGGACAACTTTGGGGATGAGATTCCTTTATTAATGAAAAATAAAATAATCTGTAACGTTATTTGTTTTCTTTTTATCTCCTGACAGAAAACAAAAAGTGTTCATGTAGGAGTGAATTTAAACAGCAATAGTTAAGTCTGTTCTATAAAGTGGCAGCTTTAAGGCATGCACACTTACTGGGGATAATTTGAATGTTATTAGTGTGGCTGCAACACCTGGTTTGTGGTATAAATGCACGTTTCCAGCCCCCAAATGAACACCGTGAGGTAGATTTCCTCTCGGTCACTAAAGATGAGCAAAAAAAGTTAGTGTTTTATACTTGCACCAGCATTTTGGCTCATATCAGCAGTTAGAGGAAAATAGTCTCAGATATTCTGTCCCCATTTTCTGGAAAACAACGAGTGCATCATTAAGAAGAGTGGTGGTGGAGTATTGATGTGAGACACCAATATTGTGATAAATTTTAGGATGTCCACATTTTGGCCCCTCTCTTGCTAAAACTCTGAATGGAGTACAAACAATAAATAACCACAATTTGTTTCTGTGTAAAACATTTAGACCCTACATACCCAAAGATCCATCAGAGTTTAGTGTTTTCAAAAACCTTAATGCTATTTTTCAAAACTAGTAAGATGACAACCTCATTATTTTTAGTCACAGTCTGTACTTTCTTCCTTTCCAGTGTTCTAACATGAAACCATGATTGAAACAGGCCTCTAAATAAAATGCCACTCTGCCCAATGCTTTCTCATGTGTGCCTCTCAATTGAATATTAATAATTATAGTAACATGAAGAGGAAAAATTCCATCCTTGATTTCCTGTAATCCATCACAAGGTACATGGATTGGCTCCAACTCTGGGAATTTCGTCATCTGCCTGATTGGCCATCATACCTAGTGGGAGCCTCATTTCTGTTGTTTATTTGGGGTTTCTGCCGAAGTTACAGTGGCTGACCAGGACAATCTGGTCAGGATGCACTGCAGCAACTCACCATAGCTTCTTCGACAGCACCTCCCAAACCCGCGACCTCTACCACCTAGAAGGACAAGGGCAGCAGGCACCTGGGAACACCACCACCTGCACGTTCCCCTCCAAGTCACACACCATCCCGACTTGGAAATATATCACTGTTCCTTCATCGTCGCTGGGTCAAAATCCTGGAACTCCCTGCCTAACAGCACTGTGGGAGAACCTTCACCACATGGACTGTAGCGGTTCAAGGAGGCGGCTCACCACCACCTTCTCAAAGGCAAATAGGGATGGGCAATAAAAGCTGGCCTTGCCAGCGACGCCCACATCCCATGAACAAATAAAAAAAATCCCTGAGGAAATTCCAGCGCAAGCTTTGAAACTTTGCCCTCCCACCCCCACAATAAGGATATAACTAAGCATTTCAGGATTTAAAATGATGCAGTTTTCAACCCTTGACGTTTCCATTTGATTTTTTTCAGGCATTCACAAAGGAATTGAAATGCATTCAGTCAATTTCAGTTCAGGCTTTAAACAGAGTTTTAGTGTCAATGACCATCATCAGGTGGATTTTCTTAAAATCCCAACTGGTTCACTAATATCCTTGAGGGATGGAATCCTGCTGTCCTTACCCAGTCTGGCCTATGTGTGACTCCAGTCCCACACCAACGTGGTTGACTATTAACTGCCGTCTGAAGTGGCCTAGCAAGCATCAAGGTTGTATCAAACAGCTAGAAAGAAAATCAAGGATCAAACTGGACGGACCACTCAGCTGTGACCTCATCATTGAATCAGGACAGCATTGTGGGAGCACCCTCACCACATGGACTACAGCGGTTCGAGAACCAACTATCACCTTCTCGAGGGCAACTAGGGATGGACAATAAACACTGCCCCTGCCAATGATGCCAACATCCCAAGATGGAATAGAAAAAATGTCAGTAGATGTAGAAAGTGTAAAATTAATCATCACTAAAATACCACAGTTTAAAACAAAACAGAAGAAATGCATAACGTTTACCTTGTTATCCTAGAGGTGAGTGAGGGGTTCAGAGGAAAAAGACAAAAACAGGATGTTAGCAGCATTATAACATTACAATAACAGTCATATAAATCAAAATTAAAAATGCAAGTTGACTACGGAACATAACTGGATTATTATAGCACAAGTCTCTTCTTTCGTATTGATTTAAAATAAATAAATAAATGCAAAACATTAAGTATTTTTGTGCATTTTCCATCAATCGTAGGATGTATCAGCTTTATATACCTTCCGCGTCACAGCTTCCTTTTGGCTGACGAGTTGGGATCGCAGAATGAGAACTTCCTCTTTACGAACCTCCAGCTCTTCACTTGATGCATTCAGATGGTCAAGTAGAACTTTGTACGCAGGAGAACCAGGGGCCGTAACTTGTGGGGAGGCCTTCTCTGTCAGAGAACTGTGCAGTTCATTCAGCTCATTCTTTAATTTCTTATTCTCAGACTCTAGTTCTTGCCTCTGTGGAATAAAACATAGATTGATCAATTAAAAGATAAAACACATCTCCACTGAATAAGTTCATGAGAGTTGAGTTAAATCATATCCCAAATCCAGGGACTCAGTCTTATGCAATCCAGAGAAATAATTTCAATAATTCTTCAAATTCATTCCCTTCCAAAACAAAACACTGAATAACTTTATACGAGTAGTTGGTGTGGTGGGTGGCTGTCAGGATTGGAGCACAAGGCTATTTATTTGGTAATGTCAAAAAGGCCAGTATCCAGAAGTTTTAAAGACCCTTCTTCCATTTCACATAGAATTGATTTTCACAAATCTAATTGTATAAGTTATGTCTTTCTGCATTCCTTGCGACAGATGGGATTGTATTGATCTAATTTCGCAGCTCAGAGATCAGAAATGGTGATCAACTCTGTACTGCTCTTGGTGTTATTTAAGCAGAAGGTAATGTTCCTGTGAAATACTATATTCACTCTATGTGCCACATGATCTGTGCAGCAGGAATTTGATTTTCTGCCACTAGGTGGAACTGCTGGTCGTCTTTCACAGAACTTTCACCAAACTCCATTCTGTTTCTGGAACTGTAGAAATGCGATCAGCAACACCTTCAAGCCGGCATTGAACCAGCAACCCCAGAATGACTGTAATTAACAGTCCTCCACTCTGCCAGCTTAGTTATTGACAGGATCGAACTAGATGGGATTCGAACCTCCAATCTTATTTCCCATAGTTAGGATGCTGCGTGGTATGAAGAAATACAAATACGAAGAACAACATGAAATATTGGGGCTGTTTTCATTGGAACAGAGGAGAATATGGGGCGATTTGATACAAGTGTTTAAAATTATGAGGGACAAAGTAGAGAGGTTTAGAACGAGAGGACATAGATGCAAGATTAAATGTAAGAGATTTAGATCGGAGAACAGGAGAAACTTCTTTTTAACACAGAGGATTCTTCAATCCTTCTATTTGTCTCACTGACATCAATACTATGCAGCTGAAATATCATAAGACTTGACATTATTTGCAGTAAAATAAACCTATCCTGATTTCCACTATTAGTGTGTGAAGATTACAACATTGACAGGATTATCACTCTGTGTTTAAATAACCTCAGTTTGACAATGAACTTAAGCACAATAGAAGTGTTTGAGATATCTGTCCTCCTTAATCATTAGACTATTTCTCAAGAGTAAAATTCTGGATCACAAGAAATACCGGGTTGTAAAAAAACACCACCTGGCTCATTACTTTGCCAATTGTACAGTGTTTCAGTTCTCGAATGCCAGCGTGCTGTCTGAGATGCTGTATAATGGCTCCATTCTTCAAAAAGTTGTTTAAGTGCCCTGGTCAAATTCAATACTGCAAAGACATGCAAGGGGAATAACTTGCTGAGGCTTCAGCTGGAGTCTCACTACAATCCCCTTGGATTTGAGCAGAATCTCTCCTTTGACATAGACTTTAAAGACTATAAAGCCATCCAAATCAACTATATGTACAACAATTTGCATTTGAATAGCACAGCTCACAAAGAGCACTTTACAAGGGGGAAAAGGGGAAAATGTAGAGTATGAGATGTATAAAGAATAATGGGGGGGTGGGGGGGGAGGGGAAAGAGAGAGAGACCGAAAGCAAGAAGAGGATTTTTAAAGAAGCTTTTTGAAGGAAGGGAGGTAGCAAGGAAAAAGTGGTTGGGGGAGACCTTTCCAAAAGCAAGAGCTCAGTGACTAAAAGATTGCCCGGATCCTTCAGTTAATATGTCGTATTATTATAATATGGAGTGCTGCAGACATCATTCCAAACAGTTCATGCATAGTTCGAGAGGATGATGTGTTCCTAAGGAAGAACATGCAGATCTGATATTATCAGTACCATCTAACTGGTTCCAAGCAGCTTGTAAAAAGGTTTGAACCTAAGTTATGATGAGATAGAATTACCAACCCTGTTGTTAAACATCAAAAGGAATAGGCCCAGCTGGAATATGTAGACACACATCCAACATCATATACAGTTGCTTCATCCCATCAGGTGTCGATAAAAAGCGACACACACACATAAATAACACACAAACGCCCAGAATAATTGAGAAAAATCACATATGTAAATTCCCATTATATATGACTGTATATAACTCACCAAGTGCACTGGCCAACACCAACTTGCACTGATATAGCACCTTTAACATAGGAAAACATCCCAAGGCGCTTCACAGAAGTGTAATCAGCCAAAGATGGAATGATCAAACCTTGGCAACAATTCAAACACATGAGGGGTGTGAAGATATGAGTGCTAGTCTGAAGACCCTACGTCCCTGTCACAAGGTCCAAGCATCTGTTTTGCACTCGTACTACTAGGTTTTCTGTCAGAAGAAGAAAACCAAATGAATCGTTCCTTCCAATATCTGGTATCTCAGTGAGGACACCAAGTAAGGTGACCAGATCTGGCGTACTGAAAAAATACAGAATGACAGCCAGACATTTCCCCTGTGATAAACTAAATGTAGCATGGTCATGATTCGAAATACAGTCAGGGATATTTCTGATTTTGGTATGGGTGCAGAAAGTTAGCTTTCCCATCCAACATACAGGGGGATGGAGAGCTGCAAGATAGCACACAAGACTACCTCTAAAACTGTAGGTAAATTGGACCTTAATGTAGGTAGTTCAGAGGAAAAGTTCAAAGGAATGTACAATACACCATTTTCAATGTATCAGTGACTGGAAATGTTTCATTATCAGAACTGCCTGGTCTATTTTATATTAATTCATGGTCCATTTCCCTCTCAATCCTGAAGGCTCATTGGATCCTGAACAATAATCCTTGATTAAAATCCATATTTTCTGTTCACTCTCTTCATTTTTTGGAAATGGGAGCAGTTTTGCAACAAACGTTGATCCGTTCTATACAGGGAAAAGGCAACTGCAATCCGTATTTGGATGTTTGCCTTGGTGCCGCAGTTCAGAAAACTGCACTGAATGTTGAATGCAAAGAAACAGCAACAAATGCTTTCTATATTGGCAAGTGTCACATTGAAGACCTTGTACCTAGACCAGGTCTACAGGAAGGAAAGTAACACCATTTCCAAAAGGAGTATTGCTTTCAAAAGAACAGTTGTTTTCAGTAATGGGGGGAGAAGGAGACAAGTAGGTTGCTGATGGCGCAGGGTCTCGGAAAGTTCCGCCCCAGGTTTCCAATTTAGTTACACGTAGAGCACAAGGAAATTCCTTACGTCCTGAAGACCTCAATCCAGCAGAGAAAATTCTACTCTTTGAATTCTACTCTCAGAAACCTGCAAGAACAGCTCACGCAACCTGTGCCATCTTACCTTGAGGGATTCATACTCCAGTTCTGTTCCTCTGGCTTTAACTTGTTGATCCTCTGCCTCCTAGTTAGAAGCACAAACAAGACCCATTGGTTGACTTGAGTAAAATGGAATTAATTTACCACAAACTTGCAAATAATTCTTTCACTTCTAACCATTAAGGAGACACAATCTATATTTTCACTTAGAATGTCCCCAGTCACCCCCACACCGGCCCAAGATTTGGCACGTGAACATAGGAAAGCACGGGACCAGAAAAGCCTCGAATCCATCTGGCCAGTCCCAGAAACTAATTGCTCCCTCCCTCAAATCTCTATCTAATTCTGCCTATAGGGGTGATATTAATCCTACCCTGTGGGCACTTAAAATTGGCCAGGTGATTTACCTGCCCATGTCCTGCCTGGATCCTGCCCTCTTCTGTTTTAACCTGCTCTTTTGAGCGGGCGGCATTAGTACCTACCTTGAGACGGCAGGGTCCTTCTTTGAATATGCAGATCGGAGCCCGATGACATCAGCGGGCCACAACTGCAATTTTAACTCTGGCCTGGACGGAAGAAACCTTTGCAGAGCTCCTGCCAGGTGAAGACGGCAGGAAAAGGATCTGGGACCAGAAGAGGCGATTTAAGGCAAGTTGTTTTTTTTTTAATTTTCTTTGGGACCAGCAGGAGCAAGATTGCTCCTCAAGGCCCCATAAGGAAAGTTTAGGCTTCTCCTGCCCTGAGCTCTCCCCCTCCCCCGACCACAAGGCCCTCCCGATTCCCCTCTCCACGACTTACCTTCTTGCTGGCGAGCCTTCCTTTAATGCTCCTGCCGCCCAAATGTTCGCTCACGCCCACTAGCCAGATGCCACTTCATGCCCATTTCAGGCAGGCAGCTGAATGGCAGCCATGCAGATGAGGCCCCGGAGTTAAAATTACTCGTCTGACTTAACAGTCTGACATAATGCACAAGTAGTAGCTTAAAATTCAGATGTGTTTATACTCACACCTGTATTCTAGTGTTCCCTTTATAATACAGTGCATCTCATTGTAACTGAAATCAGTTACAATAACCTTAATACTGCATCAAGAATTGACTGCAATAAAGGTTAATCAAGTATTAACACCTGGAACAAGAAAAATCCCATCCAAGACGACTTTTCCTGGGAAAGAATATTGTACAATCCAGATATTTAAAACTCCAACAAACACTTGGTAGATCAGAGATTGACTTCAGTCACCTTTCTTTGAGAGAGGTCATTATAAGCATAATATTTCCTATATTACAACAGTGACTACACTTCAAAAAGTACTTCATTGGCTGTAAATACTTTGGGATGTCCAGAGGGTTGTGAAAGGTGCTATATAAATGCAAGTCTTTCTTTTTCTTTCATAAATGGGACTGCAAGGCTGGGAACCTAGTCTCCAGTCCATGCTCTTGAGCCACGTAGGGTTCTTGACAAAGGGATATAGACAGATTAAGTGAGTGGGCAAAACTGTGGCAGATGGAGTTCAATGAGGGGAAGTGTGAGATTTTCCACTTGGGATCTAAGAAAGAGAAATTGGAATATTTTCTTAATGGCAAGAGACTAGAAACTGCGGAGGAGCGAAGTGTTTTGGGTGTCCGGGTACACAGATCAATGAAAGTTAATGCACTTGGTGCAATAAGTATTCAAAAAGGCTAACGGTTTGTTGGCCTTTATCTCAAGGGGGCAGGAATAAAAAGGGGAGGAAGTGATGTTTCAGTTGTACAAAGCCTTGATCAGACCCCATCTGGAGCACTGCATTAAGTTTTAGGCACCGCACCCCAGGAAGGATATAGCAGCCTTGAAGAGAGTGTAGTGCAGATTCACCAGAATAATACTAGGGCTTAAAGAGTTAAATTATGAGCACAGGTTGAATAAACTTGGTTTTTATTCCCTTGAGTTTAGAAGGTTGAGGGGTGATCTAATCGAGGTCTTTAAAATGATCACAGATTCCATAGGATAGATAAAGAGAAGTTACTTCCTCTGGTGACCGAATCCAGAACAAGGGGTCACAATCTTAAAATTAGTGCTAGGCCATTCAGGATTGAAATCAGGAAGCACTTTATCACACAAAGGGTAGTGGAAATATGGAAACATTTTCTCCCCCGAAAAGCTGTGGCTGCTGGGACAATTAAAGTTTTCAACACTGAGATTGACAGATTTTTATTATGTAAGGGTATCAAGAGATATGGATCAAAGTCAGGTAAATGGAGTTGAGGAACAGATCAGTCATGATCTGATTGAATGGTGGAAAGCATTCAAGGGGCAGAATGGCCAATTCTTGCTCCTATGACAGGAGAGATTCGATAAAGGGCTAAGAGGAGAAAATCAAATTGTCTTTCTAATGAAAAAACACTGTTTACTCCCGTAAAAGAAAATCCCAAAATGACTGAGGAGAGCACGCCAACCCAGCAGAGGACATGAACCATCTTTAAGGGTGTAGTAAGAGACGTCACTCACCCTCTAAGGGTATAGTAAACTGTCTACATGCAACTCTACAGTACCCCAACAATAAGCAGGTATGTGGAATGCACTAAAGGGAGACAAAAAGAACAGCACTTAGGACAATGCTTCATCGTTCAAACAGACTACCAGAGCAAAACTTCACTTAAACTGAAGTTCAGCTTGGCTCTGGGCATTACCTTTGCTTTGCCTCTTAGTGCCTGCTCCTCCTTCCCATCCAGTTCTTCCTGCAAGGCCTGTTTCTCCTGCTCCAGCTCAGTCACACGCTTCTGCAGTTTCAGGAACAGGGACATATCCAGAGCACCTTTCTGTTCAGCAAATTCCTATTACGTACAAAACAATTATTCATACATTTTATTTTTAAAAAAATAACTGGATAAATTATCCACCTGTACCTCTCTGAGCACTGGGACAACACTGATTAAAGGATATACTGAGTTTCCTCTGGGTTACTGACAGTGAATGAACAGCAATACAGAGGGCTCTTGGTACTTCATGTCTTCAAACTCACTTTCAGCTTCAAATGAGATCAGTTAGAGAGAATCAACATTAATTCTGTATGTAGATTATCTGGATCCACTATACGGACCAAATGCTGGAATATGGGATTAGAGTAGACAGGGCTGATGGCCGGCGCGGACACGATGGGCCGAAGGGCCTCTATCCGTGCTGTATAACTCTATGACTCTATGACTCTCCATGACAATCCCTCATCTAGAACTATACAAATTAATACAACTGTACGAGTGTTTTAAGCTAAAGAGAACACCAGTGTCTCTACTGGTTAATTAGCACTTCTAAATTTGTGTGACTTTGTAAGAAATAGTTTGTTGTTGAGATTGACCTTCAGATGATGCAACTCATTCGGCCCCTCCCAATTCAGTCATCTAGAAAGACCCTAGGATTACCTTTATAGTAGTATCCAACTGTTTCTTTAATGATTGCAAGGTTTTTGCCTCCACTACTTTTCCAAGAAGGGCATTCCACATGTTGATCACTGTGAAGAACTCCCGACCATCAGTCCTAACTTCGCCTTTCACCAGGTTCACCCTGCACCCCCTTGTTCTCTCTCAGGACAAACAGTCGATGAATAATGGTACCAACCTCCGTTCTTCTCGTCACATCCTCGGATTCTCCAGGCTCTGAGGAAAGCACAGAATTGTAGGTGTATTCTGACTCGTTGCTGCTGTGTGTAGAGTCTGTCCTTCTGTGACCAGGCTTTGTAACACTCTGTAAATGGATTGTGTACAATTTCCAATGAGTTACTTAAATCTAACCACAACCAAATCTAATAAAAAGTTATCCTTTAGTATAGAGTTCGGATACAAAGCATGTGGACTAATGTCAGAGTTATTTATCATAAAATATTACTTCAATATTTGTACAAATCACATGTGAGTCCTGTTTTCTCAGGTTTTAGAATGAATGCAGTGATAATGTGTGGAATGTAATTCAATGGATTTCAATATTTTTTTTAAAAAACAAGTGATATTACCCTTTACTGCCAGACACTAATTACATCCCCTCCCTGCATGTTTATAGTCAGGATTAAAACTGCACCATTAGAGTTAGTTATTCATGAACACGCTGTGCTGACAAAGGAAAAACAAATTAATGTTCCACAATGTGGATTTTTTAATCCCATTGTAGACCGAATTTGCCAGAAATAAAGTTTGTGCAAAGTCCTTCAAACATGGGTCTTACAATTATTGGGGGGGGGGGGGGGGGAGGAGGGAATAATGGGCTGTGACCCTCCCCCACCCAAATCCTTGGTCAAATCCAAGGATTACCACTGACATTGCTCCCCTGAACTCTTTTTTTTTTAGATAGTTCCGCTTCTGCCTTCAAGGACACAAATCCTAGCTCCCTTGGTGGCTCAGGTTTTTAAAACGGCAGACTAAGCAATGCAGGCAAGGGAGCTCCCAGGTTTGATGCCCAGTCTGTGGTCAGGTATCTAATCTCAGCCGGGGCACTACAGTGTGGCTTCAGCACCCTTGGGTTAGGGACAGCGAGAAAAAAAAACAGCTAGTGTTCCCGATCACACCTAGCGACAACTTCTGGAAAGTGCGTATGCGCGGACATCAGGTGAGCACAGGATCAGGATCAACTGTGATGCCCCCACTGTGGTTGCAAAGCCTAACAACACTCATTGACCAGGTTCACACTTGAGGAATTCGGCAATGTACCAGAGAGTAAATGGTGCCTGTAAAACTGCACACCAGCGAGATTCAGAGATTTCTCAGGGAGGCAGAGTGGAAAAAAAAAAGACAAAGACCTTTTGGATAAATAGTGCCTGAAGATCGAGAACTTACATTTCTGTAGTGCTCCTAATCTAGAGAACGTCTCAGAGCACTTTACAGAAAGGTGAAGATCACAAAGGGGAGATGGGGAGCAGGAAACAGTTTAGGGGAGGGGCAAAAGCACAGTTAAAAAAACAGGGTTGAAAGCAGCGAGTTGGCAAGGCAGAGAACTAGGCCATAGTGCTTGAAAAAATGGCCAATGGTGGAGGGGAAGGCGAGAAGTAAATTGGGTTCAGAGGAGTGGAGAGTATATGTTGGATACATGGCTAAAGGAGATTGCAGAGGTAGAATGGGGGGAGGCTACAGAGGGATTTGGATAAAATGACGATCTGTTGGGAAAACAGGAAACCAATGGAGTTTGGGATACAGCACTTTGTGCAGTATAGGAGGCTGGCTGTAGTTTATGGAGTGTGAAGGCAGGGAAGTCAAAGAAGAGTGCATTTCAGCAGTGAAGCCTTGGACAGACTATTCATTATTAGCATTTTTATATTTTGAATGGAAATACATTCAAGACACTTACGACCAAAGACATTTCCTCCTTCATGTTGTCATAGCGCTCCTCCAGTCGGCAGAACTCATTAAGCAGTGACTGGTACCTGGACCTTTCATCATTAAGGTCAATCTGAAGCTGTTTGGTCTCTTCTTCCATCCTCTTCTCCATAGATTCTGCAATGAAATACAAGAGCTTTATAATAAGGAGTTGAAAACGTTTTCTGCACTGATATTGTATTGGTAAACTCAGATTACAATAGTTTACTGTTTTGCCAGCTCATGTTTGGTGATAGGACGCATGTTAAACTTTTGCTAGAAACATAATAATATAGAAATATTCATGAGAGCTGCTGAGTGGGACAGTACTTCGATGCAGGGTGCTGAAGCTCTCAAATCTCATGCCACAGATAGCACATAATGGACTCCACATTTTGGCTGTGCTTTCACAAAATGTCACTGCCCCATGAGAGGGCAAATTGCAGACAAAGCCAGTCCGATCTGACCTTTGCACCTCTCCATTCAACCAACTCAAGAACACAATTGGCAAATGCCTGGGAGCAAGTCGCCTCTCAGCTACACTAGAGTCTGCAATAAATGAATCCTAATGATTTTGAATGACAATACATTAAGGGATTTTACTACCAAGATTATGTAGCAGGTACTAGAAAATTATTTTTTTTAATTGTACAGGTTCAGGATAAGAAATCTACACACTTGTTTTATGTGGTTAGACAGTGAATCGGGTCTTTAAATGAGAGAGGTGAGATTAATTACCTTCAACATCAAGGCAGTATTTGAATGAGTATGACACCAAGGCAAGTCCCCCACCATCGACATCCTGGGGTCGCCATTGACCAGAAACACAAATGGACCAGCCACATAAATACCATGTCTACAAGAGCAGGACAGAGGCTGGGTATTTTTTGGCAACTAGCTCACCTCCTGACTCCCTAAAGCCTCTCCACCACTTACAAGGCACAAATCAAGAGTGTGATAGAATACTCTACACCTGCCTGGATGGATGTAGCTACAACAACACTCAAGATGCTCGACACAATCCAGGACAAAGCAGTTCAGTTGATCAGCACCCCATTCACTGACTTAGATATCCACTCCCTCCACCACTGGCGCACCGTGGCTGCAACGTGTACTATCTACATTGCAGCACGTCGCCAAGGCTTCTTCGGCAGTACCTCCCAAACCCGCGACTTCCACCACCTAGAAGGACAAGGGCAGAAGGCGCATGGGAACACCATCACCTCCACGTTCTCCTCCAAGTCACACATCATCCTGACTTGGGCATATATCGCTGTTTCTTCATTGTCGTTGGGTCAAGATCCTGGAACTCAACATCGTGGGAGTATGTTCATCAGATGGACTGTAGTGGTTCAAGAAGGCAGCCCACTACCCCCTTCTCAAGGGGAACTAGGGGAAAAAAATGCCAGCCGTGCCAGTGACACCCATATATCAAAGAATGTTTTTTTTTTAAATAGGCAGAACAACAATGAAATCAGAAAAAAAACTGTTTTACAGATCAACCCTCTATCCACTAAAGGATAAAAATATTCCTCATTTTATAACTTTTAACTGCAGAGAGAAGTCCATCAAATAATAGTTTAAGATCATTAATGCACATTCTGCCTTTGCCCTTGTCCTTCGAGGCATAGAATATAAGAGCAGGGAGTTTATGCTAGAACTGTATAAAGCACTAGTTAGGCCACAGCTAGACTACTGAGTACAGTTCTGGTCACCACATTAGAGGAAAGATGTGATTGCACTCGAGAGGGTACAGAGGAGATTTACGAGGATGTGGCCAAGGCTGGAGATTTTTAGCTATTAGGAAATGTTGGATAGGCTGAGGTTGTTTTCTTCGGAACAGAGGAGGCTGAGGGGAGATTTAACTGAGGTGTATAAAATTATGAGGGGCCTAGATAGAGTGGATAGGAAGGATCTATTTCCCTTAGCAAAGGGGTCAATAACCAGGGGGGTATAGATTTAAAGTGATTGGTAGAAGGATTAGAGGGGAGTTGAGGAGAAATTTTTTCATCCAGAGGGAGGTGGGGGTCTGGAACTCACTGCCTGAAAGGATGGTAGAGGCAAAAACCCTCATCGCATTTAAAAAATACTTGGATATGCACTTGAAGTGCCGTAACCTACAAGGATACGGACCAAGAGCTGGAAAGTGGGATTAGGCTGGATAGCTCTTTTTCGGCTGGCACAGACACGATGGGCCAAATGGCCTCCTTCCGTGCTGAAAATTTCTATGATTCTATGCCTTCAGATTTGACATCAGAAGGCAACCACGAGCAGACTGAGATTGCATTGTGGGTTGATAAGAGATAAGGTCATTCAATTAAAAATGTTACTGCACTCGCTCATACAACACAGCTTAAAAGACACCATTTTAAATCTTTACAAACAAAAACACTACAATAATTTGTAAAGGACTATATTCCCAAATTATTAGTTTAGGAATTTCTTGTAATGCTCCTCTGTGGTACAATTGAACGTTTAGAGATCATGCAGCAACTTCAGTCAGACTGCACCCTTTAAAGTTCCACTGCAATGGCTTTCAATCACCATGCTGAATTTCACCCAATGCAAGAGATGGAAGCTTCACCTGTCATCTCTTTGGCCTGCTCCTGGATTCGTCGGTTCAGATCTTCTTTCTCATTCTTCAGCAAAGCATTCTGCTCTTTAAGCTGGGACACCATCTGTAAGGAAGGAAAGAAAAGGCAATTTTAATTGTTTTGCCTTATTTCACTGCTAATATGCTGTACCATATGACAGCCTTCATATTCCCCATTCAATTTTGTAATCCTAAAATTCCCCATTCTACTGGACTGCCACGTACTGTATTTTAATCTCACTCCAGGAAAAGTGGAGACCTATTCAGCAGCTGCATCAGAAACTAATATAATCTTCTCTGTAGAAAGTAGGTCATGCAGTGCATCTAGGAAGTGCTTGTGTTCATATAATGAAGAAAAAAGATTACCTTCTAACACTTAGTATTAATTTGACTTTCTTTAAAGTTGTTTATATTAGAATCATAGAATCATAGAAGTTTACAACATGGAAACAGGCCCTTCGGCCCAACATGTCCATGTCGCCCAGTTTATACCACTAAGCTAGTCCCAATTGCCTGCACTTGGTCCATATCCCTCTATACCCATCTTACCCATGTAACTGTCCAAATGCTTTTTAAAAGACAAAATTGTACCCGCCTCTACTACTGCCTCTGGCAGCTCGTTCCAGACACTCACCACCCTTTGAGTGAAAAAATTGCCCCTCTGGACCCTTTTGTATCTCTCCCCTCTCACCTTAAATCTATGCCCCCTCGTTATAGACTCCCCTACCTTTGGGAAAAGATTTTGACTATCCACCTTATCTATGCCCCTCATTATTTTATAGACTTCTATAAGATCACCCCTAAACCTCCTACTCTCCAGGGAAAAAAGTCTCAGTCTATCCAACCTCTCCCTATAAGTCAAACCATCAAGTCCCGGTAGCATCCTAGTAAATCTTTTCTGCACTCTTTCTAGTTTAATAATATCCTTTCTATAATAGGGTGACAAGAACTGTACACAGTATTCCAAGTGTGGCCTTACTAATGTCTTGTACAACTTCAACAAGACATCCCAACTCCTGTATTCAATGTTCTGACCAATGAAACCAAGCATGCTGAATGCCTTCTTCACCACCCTATCCACCTGTGACTCCACTTTCAAGGAGCTATGAACCTGTACTCCTAGATCTCTTTGTTCTATAACTCTCCCCAACGAAAAGCTTCCCACACAACCTGCAGTACTGAAGATGTAGGAAACCCTCACCAGATCAGTGTCCTCTTTATATTTATCAGCCCTTTCTTCAAGACGTTTCTTCTTAGCCTGAGTTTCCTTGAGTTCCTTGCGGAGTATGGCGATCTCCTCCATCAGGCTAGTAATCTTGTTAGAAGATACTTTAGCATTTCCTTCGTTTACACGGAGCCTATCGACCTCAGACCGCAACTTCTCCGTCTCGTTGGTATAAGTGGTCTCCAAACTGCTCAACTTCTCCAGCAGAGATCTCATCTCTTTAGTCTAAATTGAAAGAAATGGAGGATTGTAGTCAGCAGCCCAGTGAATAGCCATGTGAATTAAAGTGCCATGATTCAATCAGCTGGAGAGTGGAAACTAAGTCCTGAATGGAGCCAACCTGTAAGGAATGGGCTCATTGACGCCAACACACTGAAACATGACAAAGGTTTAAAAAACAGACCACTATATGCATCTCTGTCAGAGAAAAGATGGGTGACCATATAAACATATATAGAATATACATTATACACACGTGTATTATGTACAAACAATTTACCATAGTCATCTGTTCACTAGTGTATAAAGATTACTCTTCTACTTATCCCCAAACATACATTAATAATCTAACGTGACTAAAGAATTGACAATATGCGCCCTGCTAAAATACTTATTGTACTTTTTTTCTCCACTCTCCAATTTTTTTCCCTCCTCTTCTGAAAGTATTGACTCCATCACTAGGATATGCTCCCACCAGCTGCAGTCACCCTCCAGAACCTTTGCTCTAGTGGCCATTATTTATAAGTGAGCCTTGACAGTGAGCGTCAGTAGGCTGTCTAAGTGTGAAGGACATCACAGCCAAGGCTGATTCTGTTGGTACCCAGAATCTAAACAAGTGCACTTCCAGCAAGGGTCAGTGTTAGCAATCAGGGAGCACGAACCCTCCAGCAGCCAATTTTGGAATCCCAGCTGAATCGGACATTAGCTAACTCAGCACAAGGTGGGACATGTATAAAGCACACGTGTGCAGAACTGTGCCCCGGTGGGTGGCGTGCAAGTGCCAGCATGCAGTATAAGTAGAGCCTTGCTCGCTGCACTTCATAATCTACAGCTACAGACTGGCAGTGCAGTATACTGTATGGATTTTACTTTGAAGAAAAGAATGGCCCCCGTACAGCTGATGAAATGGATCCATTTGTCTATCGCAGAAAACCTTCAAAGTACTGGATGAATACTGGGGTTACCTGGTTGTTGACTTTGAACTGCAGCTGCACAATCTTGTTCTCCATGCCTATGTTGAGGGTCTTGTAGTGCTCTACAGATCTTGCTTCAATCTTCAGCTTCTTAAGCTCACGCTTTGCCATCATGCGGCGGTAGCAACACTGCAAGTAGATGATGGCGCTGTGGGTCTTCTTGTACTTGCCCCTCGCCATCCAGCCACGCACGTGCTTCTGAAGAATAATAGCTTTTTGTTCCTGGAGGATCTGTTTTAAAAAGAAAAATGTTTTAAAGATATACACAGTTATAACAGAAGCCTTATGATGTCTGCATATAAGAAATGGTGCTGGTAATGGATCTTTTAATCTGGTCTTTGAAAGAACAAATAAACTTTAACTCATATAATGCCTGATCACCTCCACAGAATGTTCTTTATATCCACTGAATTACTTTTGAAATGCAGTTGTTATGTCGGCAAATGTAGCAGCCAATTTGTGCACAGCAAGACCCCACAACTAGCAAATTAGATGATTGACCAGTTAATCTCTTTTTGGTCTTGTTGATTTGGAGAGGACTACTGGCCAGGATACTGGGAAAATTCCCTGTTTTTTTTTTTTAAAAACAATCCCATGGGATTTTTACATCCATAAAGGGCCTTGGTTTAATGTATCATTCAAAGGATCGAACCTTTAACAGTGCAGCTCACCCATAGCACTGCACTGAGGCATCAGGCGGGTGCTCAGATGCTGGATTGGGGATTGAACCCACAAACTCTAACTCAGGGGCAAGTGCACTACCAAGTGAGCCAAGCTGATAACTTAATTGTGTTGTTAATTCAAAGTATTTAACACACAGTTTTAGAAAGAATCCACAATTATGGTATTTGCAACAACTTTGATGCCCGTTTATCCATGTCGAATTACTGATGATTTGAAGTGATTGAAAGATAATTGGATCCTACACTCTTAACTGGAATGTATATTCAGTTCATAACATTCATTTAAGATTATTCCATTATTACTGTGTGTGTATGGAAGAATCCACACGGAATTAAGAATTGCTTTTTGTTGGAGATTTCCTCTTGCTGAACTAGAGTTACTGGCCAAGCATTGGCTACGAGAAAGCTCCAGCTTACCTGATGTCACCCAGCACAAATTCCCCAGGGGTTTTTTTAGTACACTGAGCAATCACAAGGATTAATTCTTTTGACACATCTGCCCTCAATATGATTGCTTTTTGCTATACTCTGCTACTGTGCCATCCAATGTACAAAAAATCAGTAAGATCAGACAATGGCCTTTAGCATCAGCGTTCAAATTCAGTCCAAATTGCTGGGATAATAGTGTCTTCTTGCTGCTGTCTGTAAAGATGCTCTGCGACATTAGTTTGGGCATTATAGATACTAGTGGATATCAGAGCTAACTGGCAATCTTACTCATAAGGCCACACAAAATGGATCGCACAGCATGGCTGATGTGAGAAATGAAAAACTGGAACACTGTAGTATGGGGGCTGTTCTTGAGGTTCAGGCTGAGGCATATTGTTGAGGCGGATTTGCCCTGCATCTAACCATGTTCTACTGGGATGCTTGGCGTTGGGAGTCCAAAATGGGAAAATAACATGCTTTATCTTGATAATTCTTGCATTCATAACAATGAACACAAAAATAGTGTGCCTCCCATATAAAAGTAATGTAACATCACCTCATTATTTAACTGTGACATTGAGTAGTAATAATGTCCCATAATTATGGAAACATCAACATGAAACAAAACATATGCCCAAGCTCTGTTGCTTGGCATTTTCGTTTATCTTGCTGGATATTGCTCTGAACCATTGAAGCGTTTGGAAAGAAAGCAATGATGTGAGCTATTAAAGTAATTGCTTACCGCCTTGTATTGTCGCCTTCCCCGGAAGCCTCGCACAAAAGACTGGATAACAACGGTTGCTGTCCGGATACGCAGGAACTTTTGCCGAGCAGTGTACATACGCTGGTATTTTTGGATGAGGATTGCTGCTCTGGTCCTGCGGAGGAACTGCGCGTAGCTGGAACACAACAAAAAGCCTTTGAGGAACAAAACATACTCTAGACATCACCCTAACAAAACAGACTTATGTTATATGTTTTTGGTGGCAGTGGTTAAGGGATAAATGTTAACCAAGACACCAGGAGAACTCCCCTGCTCTTCTTTGAAAAGTGCCATGAAATCTTTTAACGTCCACCTGAGGGGGCAGACAGGGCCTCGGTTTAATGTCTCATCAGTGCAGAACTCCCTCAATCTAGATTATGTTGTCAAATCTCTGGAGCGGCGTTTGAACCCACAACCTTGTGCCTCAGACTGAGCCAAGGCTGACATCAACTCTAAATGATACAATCAACTTCATTGGTATTACAGTATTATGGATATAATGTAATCATTCAATGCTACCAGGAACAGCCGGTCGTTTTTTTACACATGTGAACTATTATTGAGCAGGTGAAAAGGAGGAATATTTCTAGAATTAGTCTTTCTCCTTCATTTTAGTGGCCTTTTGGAAAAATGGAGTGTGACGAGATTGGCAATGGTTTGTGCCGCACAGACATTCAAAACATTGAAGCAAATTTTCACAAGTTGAGAACTAAGGTGTTAATAAATCTTGTATAAACGTAGAACACCAGATCATTAGCACTTAAGAACAGGCCTGTTCTACACTGCTAATGATTAAACTACCTACAAACTCTCTGTATGAATCAATGAATGAAAATCCTGAGACTTTAAAAAAGAATGAATGATACAATATAATTCATATCTTAGCAATATACATTTTATACTTTTTGACCCCATTCTTAAGTTATTCACTGCTCTTTCCTTTAGGTCCCTTCTCCAAACAAGGAGGCTTGTAAGTGACCCTGTTCCTAGGCTCTGCCATTATATGGTGCACAAAGGTAACATGGATTGACTCACACTCCAGCTTCTCCCCTTTTCTCAGTGGCAGCTCAGATGAGAACATAGTTCCCATGTGTGAGGCCTCACAAACTCCTGCCAGACCTCTCCAAGGTGCGGTGTACTAGTAAACCAATGTGGGCTCACGTTAAGGGATAATTTGTTGATTTGAAAAGCATCATACCATCTGGCTTGATAGCCCCGCACATATCTCTGAATGGTGGTTGCAGCCTTTCGCATGCGCAGGTACTTCTTCCGCTGGAGCCAGCAACGGATAGTCTTCTGGATCCTGATGCAGGCGGCTCTGAGCTTGTCTGCCCGCAACTTCTCCAAGTAGGCCACTTGCCCAGCACGAAAGAAAATCTTAGTTTTACCAAACTGGTACTTGTCCTGGTCCTAAACAACAAGCACAAAATTGGAATAGTTCAATAGAGATGGGAATGTATTCACCCAAAAGAGTAAACTGTACCCGGGAACAAATTAATCTGGCACTGGGTGTGACAATCTCGTATCTGGCCAACTGGAAATTCAGATATAAATGACCTAAATTAGTCAGCATCAAAATTCCAATTTTATGACTGGATGCGAGTTGACAGATTGAACTTCTGCAGGATATCCTGCTCTCAAAAATATGAATTTGCTTTTATACTTTTAAATGCGTTGTTAGAAAGCTACTGTTTTTCACAAAAAAACTTCAAGCTGAAGGTCCTTGAGTTCGTTGCGAAGATGCAGGAATCCAGGATCCACATAAGTGAGCTTTGCAGTACAAAGTCCAATTGGAAGCAGCAGGAAGTTTGAAGGGTTAAATCTGTGTCCCTGTTACAACAGTTAAACAGCAGCACAAACCCACCTACAATTTGGGACTGCCTGATGCAGAGGTGCAATTTAGTTGAATCAACAGTAGTCAATCAGTAAATTCAATTCAGACTTTTCAACAATGAATTCAGCTGCAGGATCATGAACCTGTAGGAAGGGAGAGTTAAGCCTTGAGTAGACTGGATAAGCTGAAGTTTACAGATTGTAGGCTGGCTAGGACAGCATTGCAATTCGTGTCTGGAGGTGATAAATGCAGGGATAAGGCTTTCAGCAGCTGTTGGGCTGATGTAGGGGCAGAAGCAGGAGACCTTATGGAGGTGGAAGTAGGCGTTTTTTTGTGATTGAGAGGATTTGGGGTCGGAAGCTCAGCTCAGGGTCAAATTAGACGCTGAGATTGCGAACAGTCTGTTTCAGCCTGCGACAATGCCGGAAGGCACAAGAGGGCCTAAGAGGGATGGTGGAGAGGTAGAGCTGGGTGTCATCAGCATATATGTGGAAGCTGACCCCACGGTTTTGCTACGGGGCAGCCGTAGCTGAGGAGGAGAAGGAGGGAGCCAAGGATAGATCCAAAGGGGATTCTAGAGGTAACAGTGTGGGGATGAGAAGAGTAGTTATTGCTTGAGTTGTTCTGGCTATGATCAGATAGATAAAAGTGGAACAAAGTGAAGGCAGTCTCAGAATCCTCTCCATCACAAACACTGCCTACTTCTATCACTGTAATATCACCCAGCTCTGCCCCACCTCAGTCCATCTATAGCAGAAACCCTCATCCGTGCCTTTTTTACTTGCAGACTCGACTATTCCAAAATCCCAAGGCCTTCCATCCGCCACCCTCTGTAAACTTCAGCGCATCCAAAACTTTGCTGCTCGTATCATATCCCTCACCAAGTCCTGCTCACCCATCACCCCTGTCCTCGCTAACCTACATTGGCTCCTGGTCCCCAACACCTCAAACTTAAAATTCTCAATTGTGTTTAAATCCCTTCATGACCTTCCCCCTCCCCATCTCTGTAACCTCCTTCTGCCTACATGCCTCAGACTCTTCATTCTTTTGATTCCAGTCTCTTGCACACCACCCACAACTCCCCCGCCCCGACCATATCTTCAGCCACCGTGGCTCCAAGCGTGGAATTCCCTTCCTAAACCACCCTCTGCTTCTTGAAAGCCCCTCTTTGACGAACGTTTGTTCACCCCTCCTAATATCTCCTTCTTTGGTACCGTGCTGTTTTTTTTCTGATTATGCCTCTGTGAAGCACCTTGGGATGCTTTTCTACATTAAAGGTATGATATCAATGCAAGTTGTGTCGACGTCATCATTGTCTATGGTCACACAAGAAGAATAGCCACTTGGACAAGGTTACAGAGGGCTACTGGCTTCAGCATCAGTTAGCACATTCGGGGAAAATTGAGGGCCAGGAATAGTTACTTTTCCTGTGGAAACTGAAAACTGGGAACAGTAAGGAAGCAGATGGGACAGCTAGGCTAGATGGACCAATGGTCTTTTGCCCTAAACATTATACACCAATGAAAACATTACGCCTGCATTGAGTTTCTTAGGAAAAGAGCAATGGATAAGTCTGCATAATTCGAATGATCACCTTTATTAACTTTTTCAGGACATTTCTGCACATCAGCTTTTTGTCACTGAGGACATCTTTTTGCTTCATCAGGACACGATAGCGGTTGAAGAATTCTTGATATGTCCACCTGAAAATCCCAAAATTCAATGAATCAAAACAGATTTTCTAACTTCAAGTTCGCAGTAAAAATGCACAACGTGCAAAACATGAACGTAGACATGAACCAAAAAATGATCCAAAACAAAGCAATGGGGTTTCTCGATTTCTTCTGGATGGTTTGCACTACCTTGATGGGAAGCCTGCAGCGCTTATCCTGATGGTTTCTAGCACACCACAAGCTCGAAGCTGTTGCACTGCTCGCTTTGGATCAAACCTATGGAGACACAATTCGGTCAAGTTAATGTTCTAGACAGAGATACAAAATTATCAGATGAACTGGCTAAGCCAGACTTTAAACTGAAGGAATTCAAATTTCAGAAACAGACAACAGGCACATGGGAACAACACCACCTGCACGTTCCTCTCCAAGTCACACACCATCCCGACTTGGAAATATATTGCCGTTCCTTCATCGTCGCTGGGTCAAAATCCTGGAACTCCCTTCCTAACAGCACTGTGGGAGAACCTTCACCACACGGACTGCAGCAGTTCAAGGCGGCGGCTCACCACCACCTTTTCAAGGGCAATTAGGGATGGGCAATAAATGCTGGCCTCGCCAGCGACGCCCACATCCCATAAACGAATTTTAAAAAAGACCTGGGGAGAATTTTAGCTCCAACTAGGAGGATCTTCCAGTCCTCTAGTCTTCCACTAGAAGGTTTCTGAACTGGCCCAAAGTTGGTAAAGAACAATACTTGGGCCCACGGTTCCATTCACTTTACAGTCACAGTCCATAGTGAGCTCATACTCATCTCCTTCTCTCCTACTTTGAGAGTCAATCGAGCAAGGATAAGAATGTTGAGATGGATAATGTTGTTGACAAGTAATGCAACAACAAGACATGAATCCAATTTGGAACCCCCATTACTGCAGTGAAAGAATATAATAAGCAAAAGAAAACACTTCAGACACAGACAGTAAACATAATCCGTTCTAAAGTGGTAGCATTGTTTACTCTGGAGCCAACACTGGTCCCTGCTTTGTTCCAGTCATGATCATGCTCATCACTACACAGACGATCAAGTGCGAACTGCAGACGTAGATGGAGTCCCACTGCTGGGGTGCTCAGCACAAACAAATGTAGTCAATTTAGGGCCAAATTTTACCAGCAGCACATTTCCAGAAGTTTAATCACCTTAATGTCAAATGTTGTCTATTTTTGTTTAGATTAAATTGCTGATGGATTGATGAAAGCTTTATTAAACTGGCTATCCTTATCCAGTTTACAGAAAGCCTGATCCAAAACGTTAACCACTTTCTCATTTGTCAACATCCACATGCTCAGGGTCACAGCGTTAATCATTTGGAGGTTTGGGCTTTTGTTTAACCTTTTAATAGAGAAACTGATCCATGTGCAGACTTCAGAAACAAAGTCTTCCCTTGATCTTCCTTTTAAATGGTGCTTTCATAGTGCTCAAAAACTATCCAGTGAAATTTATAAATCTGCAGATGCATAAAAAAGATAATCATTATCACATTCCAGTCTGATCTGAAATGAGTCACACGGCTTGAAGCTCTTGCTTCATCTCTGGAGGGGAAGGGGCATTGAGACATTAAACAGCAACAGCCCAAGGCACTGCAGCTCAAACCACGTCAGTGATGGATAGTCAGTCATTGCATTTTCTCTGTTGCCGCTGCAATAGAAACAATTCTAGTAACGGACAACCCTGAATAACGGCTGCACTGCCTCTTCCCACAGTGCAGCCCCTTCACACTTACGTTGAATAAGGAGGAACACATCAATGGACTATCCCAGCTCCTGATAATCCAAAGTATTTTTTGCACTAAAGAAAAATTAATTATCCAATAAATCGAATTAAGCAATGTAAATAACACAGCTAAGTGGAAATTTTGTGCTAAATATATTGAACTCTCAGACCATTTGAATTAAGGGCCTTTGAATTAAGGGAGGTGGACTATTCCATTCATGAGTAGCACTGTGCATTTTTGACATGCTACACAGATCCCATGAAGTCAGGAGGTCTAGCTGAATTCATCAATTAATTTTACAGCATGTTACAATAATTGGAAACTTAATAAATTTGACAGTTCCAATGACAGCTGCTCAAAATGCAAATTTGTTGTTAAATGGGACAAAATGGTTAACTGGACAGCTGTCAGGGAATAAAAATAGCCTCTTGTGCTTTCAAAACGCTGCAAATCAGAACAATGTGAATCAAACCATTACACCCCCCCCCCACCACTCCAACAACCTGATTTGAATTCCCTTTGGTTTTCTGCTCTCAAAATACAGCACATCTGTCAGATTTTTCAAGGGAACGTAGCACATGAAGCAGGAGATGGAACTCAGTTCAGAAACAGAGTTGAAATCTTCATGATGGCAAATTTCCTCTAATTATATAAAATATCTGATGAAGTATCAAGGTGAAAGATTATTTTTTAATTCCCGCTCATTATACTTTCATTTAACTACAGGAATTATCATTTCCTATTGATATATTCTAAATTTAAGAGCATACGCCAGCACAGAATGAGGAAAGGCCATTCAGCTCCACAACCTCACTCCATCCACAGGCTGTGTACAACCTGGCCTATCATGGACTCTACTGCGCCCAGTCAATTTGCTGAGGGAAAGTTCTGTATAAATACTCACTGATTCCCAAAGATTATCAAACACATTTCTAATGGATGAGGTTTCAGTGAAGAGAAATACTACTGCAAACAATCTTTATAAACGGTTACTATTTAAAGCTGTATTTCACACTCACACATACATTATTGTGGTTCCACCATCAAGCTTTAGTTTAAAATACTACAATTGAAGGGTTTTCAGCCACTAACGCCCGCCTCCTCCCCCATTTTCAGCGTGGGTGGGCTGAGGGACCTGCACATCCCCACCCATCTGGAAACGGATGCTGTTTCCCAGGTGCTTGTGGTACAGAGACAGATACAGCTGTCGTCATGACCATCACTCTATCCGACTGCTGGTCCGATGGAGGGGAGGAAATCAGCTGGGTTAGTGGATTGGTTCCCCAATGCTTAAGGTGCCAAAAAAAAAACTTTACCCTCAGCAAGAATGAGAGCAGATGGAAAATTATCACTTGGTCAATATAGTGGAATTTCCGAACACCATCGTGGAAGCAACGTCACTATTAGTTCAAGAGAAAGGCCCACAGCCACCTGATTAGAGAAACTAGGGCGAGGCCATAAATGCAGCTTTACCGGCATTGCTCATATCCCGAGAACAAGTAAAGAAAAATGTACTTAATAAAAACATATACAGGTCCTTTAAATGAAAATTTCAATCTGAAAAAAATCCATGTTTCATAAATAACTTTAGAGAAAGGACCACATAGTTTTAATAGCAAAAAAAAATACTGAATCCAAAATGGTCATAAAATAGTTTGGGGTATGCCTTAGGGCAGGTAACCTTCACTTTCCCCTGTGATTGTGGGCTAGAGACTTCAAAGATGTATCGTCTGTAAGCAACATACTAGCATCAAACTGGATTACACAGCAACCACAACATTCTGATCGAGACCCAGCAACACTTGTACAATTTTGTTCTTTGTTGTCTAAAAGAACAGGTAAATACATTCAATTCACACAACGTTTTACTTGAGCCCAACACGAATGCTGGTTTATTACAAGGCTTGCATAATTACAATGTTTAAAGCATTCTGCAGACTCAGAGTGACAAACAACTGCACAAACACAGTGCCTCAGGTTAATAAGGTGAGAATGGAAGCTCATTTAGTTTGGCTTACGTGAAAGCAAATTTGTCGTCATTGGGTTTAATGCATCGCACATAGTGAGGTGTTGTAGCATTAAGGGTCTCCATCAGCAGATGAAGGGAGTTACGGAACTGCAAGAAATTAATATGAAATCAATATTAATTAGCGAAATTGGTGAAACATCTTTAAATTTTTCTCTCTCCTTAAATATGGCAGGATTTTTGTTTTCTCAATTTTCTCCCCGTCTACAGGTTGGGGTTTCCATGGTTACCATGCGCCCTCCACTACCTTGACTAAGTGACTTCAAATGTGAGCTTCAAGAGTCACGGTCAGAAGTCTGCGTGACCAAAGAGACTCCGTTGTTTTTTTTTTTGAGAGAGAGAAGTTGGAAAAATTCACAGACATCACTCACTGGTTCTGTTCATCTGCCTCCCAGCTGCCAGTTCTCAAGCAGTACAGGCAAAGGCCTACATACCCAACTTCTCAAATCACTGAACGGTACATGGAGAGAAGAGAATAAAATATATATCAGGCCATATATAATTCACTAAGCCAGAATGCGGGTCCAACTACAATCTAACCAAGGTGGAAATGGGAGGAAAAGAAAAATCTGAAAATGAGAAAGGTAGCCATTATTTTGAGCCAGCACTCGCACAAACCAGGTAGCAAACTACCAGCCTTCCTCTCAAAACAAGCCAGGAAAATAATATACAAAATTGAGAGAGAGAATAATTCATGAAGGACTGTGAATAAAAGGGGCCAACAGTGTTTCCTATGACTATTAATGTTGAACTGCCCGCCTCTGTTCCTATAAGTGCAGTAACTGGGATTCCCCTGGCAGAATTGAAATAGCTGTACGCACACAACAGGTTTATATTATCCAATGGGTTGCAGGTTCAAGCAATAGAAAAGCAACAATGATGGCAATGATAGTTACAATCTTTGGACCAAACCACAATACCATTTTGCACCAAGAATACAATCTTAATAATTTTGTGCCTCATATCCACAGACTTCCAGACTCTCATATACAGCAATGTCCCTGACCCCATCTGAAATCCTGGCGTCACGCCAATTTAAATAATTTCTGGCATAGCTCTGATGGGGGGGAAGGGGTTAGGTGAACGAAGGGCCTGCCGTCCCCCCATAGTGACATCACTCATGAACTCATCAGTCACGGAATTCCTGCTAGTTCCATCCAATGCATAGCCTGTGGCAAGTACACCAAGAGGCATTGATTGCTGTTAGGAACGCAACAGACCAGAGAACGAGCAACTTAGTCCAGACATGCCTGCACTCCCTCCAATGGAGCAGCAAGGTTCCAATCTGAAACCGCACCGACTCTGCTGGACTGAACCCCAGTAGCGTTAGAATTGGTGCAGGCACCCGCCCCAGAAATTCCACTTGAAGAGGAAACCCAGGATTTTAACATAAACAGTAGATTAAAAAAAGACTCAGCATTCCGCTCAAAATACTGCTATCCTCAGCAGTCAACAAACATGTCTCCCATCAGTCCGTACTTTTTTTTTAATTCTCGGGATGTGGGCATCACTAGCAGGGTCGATATTTATTGCCCATCGCTGGTGGCGGGCCTTCTGTTTGATAAAACTGAGTGGCTTGCTGGGCCCCTTCTGATGGCAGTTAAGACTTGACCAGGTTGGTGTGGTACTGGAGTCACATATAGACCAGACCAGGTAAGGACGGCAGGTTTCCTTCCCTAAAGGACATTGGTGAACTAGTTGGGTTTTGGCAGCTAAATGGTTACTTTTACTGATACCAGCTTTTTAATTCCAGATTTTTATAACTGAATTCAAATTCACAAACTGCCATTGTGGGATTTCAACTTATATTATCAGTGAAGGCCTCTGGATTACTAGTCCAGTAATATAACCACTACACTACAGTATAGTTCAGCAGCAATTCATACAGGCGAACGTCTATGACTGAATGCTATACTTGGAACCTGTTCTTTCAGAAGCCACTTCAGACCAAGCACTAGGACTTACCTGATGTCCCACCGATTTCTTGTGCTCTTTGCTTGGTTGCAGTGCTCGAGGCTTGGCAGATTTCACAGTTGCCCTGGCAACTAGAGGCCGTCCTCCAGTTGGGCTGGTGACCGGCTTCTCCTCTTGGAAAAGCTCCGCAAGCAGATTTAACTGGTTTTGTGTGAATTACAAAAAAAAAAAATCAAAAAAAAAAGTTAAAACAGAAATAATTTCAGATCCCCAAGTCCTTGCCCTTGTGCTGAAAAGTCACGCAGAAATCAAATATTGTAATTGATGCTAGCACAGACCCGCATCCCATCATTCCATGGTGTAGCATTTCTATAAATGGCCCTCAAGGAAGACAGATTGCAATTGTGGCCCTCAACTGATAATCCTATTAAACTACATGGAAATTACAGCACAGAAACAGGCCATTGTGCCCAACTGGTCTACGCCAGTGTTTATGCTCTACACGAGCCTCCTTCCACCCTACTTCATCTAACCCTATCAGCATAACCTTCCATTCCTTTCTCCCTCATGTACTTATCTAGCTTCCCCTTAAATGCATCTATGCTATTCGCCTCAACTACTCCACATCGTAGCAGGTTCTAACCACCCTCTGGATGAAGAAGTTTCTCCTGAATTCCTTATTGGATTTATCAGTGACTATCTTATATTTATAACCCCTAGTCTAGGATTTCCCCCTGGCCGTTGGAAGATACGGAGTGCCAAATTTCCTGCAAACTGTGTTCTCCAAATGCTATTAAAAGATACCACCCAGTCACTATAAGGTGAACTGGATCAGATCTGTACAGACCACCGCTGGGTCGTCTGCTATCAAATTCTGGAGAAACTAGACTCTGTGAAGTTGTAGCCTATTCTGCAGCTGTGTTATGAAAAGATCCTGAACAGTACCCTTTTTAAATAAATAAAAACCTCATTTTATCGAGATAACCATTACAAATCCAACTAGAACTGGAGAAATGCCCAACAGTTTGGAGCCCTTTCCTGGAAGCCCTCCTCAACCCTACAACACATTTGTAAGAGGGACAGGCTGGTGTCAGATGGAAAATAGAAACACATCAGCTTCTCTGAGGAGCACAAGAAAAGTGATTCAACCCAACAGCATCCCAGGACAGGTAGGATGAACCCTGTACATCTATATCAGACAGTACATTTCTTTAATGTACATTGTGGATAAAGGCCTCCATCTAATAAATAGAACCAGTGCATGAAAAGCCTATTCTGAAATCTGGAACAAATATTTATTCTACTCTGAGTTTCTGTAACCCATTCACTGATTGTTTATTTTTTAACTTCACACAGATCACTGATCCAACTGATTGTCAATGGATTTGACTGATAATCGAGAAACCATCGGCTAGGTTCTTTTATTTCCACTTAAAACTTTCATCAGCAAAACCGCCTTTATGACTCTAATGACAGAGGAGAGCTGATTCCCCCACGTGTGATTTCTAATGTTAATTTTTACCAGCAAGCAGAGGCAGGGAACAGAGATTAGGCTTGAAGCTCTGCTTTCCCGAGTGGTGGAAACGGGCAACATATCTCTGTGCTGTCCACTCACACAGTCCCAACAGTATCCCTCCAGGATTCTTAATGGTGCTGGAGTGACGTAAGATCACCATATCATTTTAAAACAAGCGAGCTTTCAAATGTCACTGTAACCCACTCATTTCTAACCAGACCTGGAATACGAACAAAGCAATCATGCAGTATCCAGTTCCAGGGTGCCAATCAATGCAGTAAATTGTTATTATGCAACTGAAAGCAGTTACTGTGTTCATAATATTAATTTTGTACTCATCAAACATTGAATACATTTAATGAACTGTTTAAATTACAACCTTTCTCTACTGAAAGCACTGACTCACGCTAGGTTATGAATTCGTAAGTCCCAGGTGCACTCCAGTATCTCACCCAATTGGTCTTCATTCACATGTTGGCAGGCTGTCTGACCACCGAGAGGGGGCAGTGGGAGGCATCATCGCCGAATGCAATTCTGCCCTCACCTGACAACCACATACTTGCACTTTTCAGCAGTGGGTATTGATCAGATTCCAGCAACTGTGGCCGATATTTCCTCCCAAGCCCAGGGCACTGAAGCCAGTCGTTGTCCCTACCACCATCCTGGGTGAGCTCAGGCAACTCAGCACAAACACAGGATGGATCCTGCAACCTTCCAGTTCTGAAAGACTCAGTAACACAAACTGCAATGAATTTACCAACTGAGCCAAATTATGCATGCATCATTTTAAGTACTGTAGATATTTAAATAAGATGATGGATATTGTGAAGGAGGGGAGGAGGTTATTGCCTCCTCTACTTATTCTTCCCATGCAGCAGATATATCAAGCATAATTGTTTTTGGTTTTCAGCAAGCTGCAGGGTTAGGGATCTCCATTTCATGCAGCAGCCAGAATTGCAAACTGGAAACATTAAAAGATTTTTACCTTCTGAGGAATAAACATCCATGTGCACCAAATAGAACAAAAGGAATATAACATTAGGATTAAATTGGAAAACTCAAGAAGAAACAAAGCACCTAATATCCAGTTATTCCATTTTTTTTCTCTCTGCCCCCCCCTCCTGTACTTTCCTTGCTGAAATATGGATCTCACAAACATTGGCCACTTGGTATCGATTCCAAGTGGCCAATGTTAATGGATGATCTTGGATATCAAGTGTGAACAGGCTATTGACCCACAGGGACCATAAAAGGCAAGGCCTGATCCTTTCTTCACCTGGCGCCCATGTACTCATTTCCAGCAGGGGGTGCCAGATAGCAATCAGGAACAGGAATCCATGCCAAATTTACATTCCCAACCCAGGTGCGTTGAGACCAATTGTACTGCTGCCCAAGGTGAGATAAGCTCACTCAGCACAGGCTTAGGACCACCATGCACTGTGCTAACTTAGCTACACATTGGACCATGGGGAATGGGGGGGACGGGCTAACAAGTTCATTTCATCACCTTGAGGTCCCTTTACTTTTTCTAAAATGTATGGATGTGTGCCCCCCCCCCCATTAAACTCTGATTAGTCCATGGTCCTCTCACAGTTCTCTAAATCAACTTAGTAACTATAGTTTAACCACAGCTTTCAGTTTTGTCAAGTGTTGATTTTGAAAACCCATGACATTCACCGGTAATCATATTGTAATCACAATTTCACGAAATCACTTCTTTTTTGAAAAGTCTACGGGAGAAAATGTGTGAATCAGGAGGGTGCAACTGGGGCGTGATTCTGGCAGAAGCTGTAATTTGGGGAGGATCCCAGATTGGTCAGGATTCCACCCCATTGAGGTAAAATTAAAAAGAGGAGAAATTGTGCTCCAAGGGTAGAGGCATTTTTTACGCCCATCCAATTACATCACAGAACAACTTTGAGGCCACATCCAGGGTCGTTCCCAGGCTACCCTGGGAATTCTGCCCAGCATGCCCCTGATAGGCCCTACATCTGCTGAGAGAAGGCAGAGGTCCCATTATAGGCCTGAAGAGGGGCCTTCAGCTACAAAGGCATCACAACCAGATGGATCGATCGCCATTGCTTCAGCAGGCCAGAAAGCGAAGGATGGAAACATTTCTTGAATTATTGCTTCCTCTCTTCGGCCTGTCCGTGCCCATGGGTGCCACACTGAGATCTGCCTCTTCTGTAGGTGGACACCTATGTTATATCACCTTTGTTACACACCCGCCCCGAATATTTAACTGACAACATCTCCTGGATTTGGAACTCCCGTCCCACTTAAATTCTATTCCCGCAAACTGGATCATGGGATTTCCAGGTTTCTTTGTTTAAAAAAAAAGCCCGAAATGTTCTTTTAATTAAACATGTGAGAACACCTATTTTGCTCTGACAATTAGTGAACTATTGAACATGTGAAATGTCCAATTTCTGAGAATACAGTTCATTTGGCAGGTCATTGATTAAGAAGTTTTAATTTTCTTTAAAAGAAAAATTCCGCCCCCCAAAATTTAAGATGATTATCAACTAAGATTGGGATCTCCCAACGTGAGGACCCACAACCACGAGCCGAAGTTTGTAACATAGCACGAGTGAGCATTATGCTTATCGCTCTTCTACTTTACAATAGCCTCAAGTTCTCATATTTCACCTGCACTGCGAGAAATCCAAATATATATTATCTTATTCAGCTTGTCTGCTGTAGCATTGCTCACAGTTAGTCAGATAAGATGCAGTTTTATACCAGGTGTGTTATGTTACTTTAAACCCAATGTGTCACTTTCCTGCAATGATAGAGCTGTGTTTAAGCTGGCTTGTGCTTCTGTAACCAAAAAACTGCATTTCTGTAAGTAAACAGAGCCTGAATTCAGAGTTTGCTGTTTGGGGAAGAAAGGTGCTGGTGAATTTCAAACCACGAAACAATAGCATGAAATGAAGTCCTAACTTTATTTTAAATACTTTTAACATTCATTAAAAGTGTGACATCTCAAAACTTTAAATGGACAGTTAGTCTGTTTCTTTATTAACTGCATATTTCGTTTTTTTAAAAACGCATTTTTAAATACTTGCTGTAAAATTTTGGAAGTTGGTTTTGAAGAATTTTTACAAAGTGAAGTATTTGGTCAGGTCCTAAGAGATGACAATCAACTCCCGTATTGACCATATTTGGTTTGGTGTCTCGGGGTGGGGGGGGGGGGGCTATATTCCCAGCACCCACTGCATCTGCAATCAGCTTATTTAATATGTTACAGCTAATCTGGGGGGAAAAAAGCAATCTGACAACAATGTATAGTTATTTTTGTCCTTCACAGAATTACACACCGGGTGAAATAATCATTTGAACAACTGAAATGAATTAAATTGGAAATGTGGTGACATCTATACTGATAAATGCTTGAATAAATTGCTAGGTAGGACAGTGGAACAAAACAACAGCGATGTACAAAATGCAGCTGGATGCTATAATGGGAGAGTTAGGCTATGACACAAAGGAGCTTCGATGGAACACCCTTTTCTCATCCTCGACTCTTCTTCTGTTTAAACGTCATTGCTTCAATCGGAATGTGGACACATTTTGAAGACACTTTAAAAATCGTACTCATTTAGTCAGGTTTCAGGAAACCACCTTTTCATGAGCCAACTTCCCCCCATTTCTATCCATAAATCCAGCTCTCAACCAGGCACCAGAATCATAGACCCAGTTTTTTTTTTATGCTTCAGGTCAAAACAGGTTCTAGATTTTCATACATACAACTGTGAGGTGGCGAAGAATGATAGTTGCACTCACCTTACTCGCCTTCAGTACAGTGATCTGTTCTTCATACACAGTATCTTTGTTCTTTTCTAAAAATCCCTCACACTGATATTCAACCTGTTAAAGACCATCAACCAACAGTATCCGTCAGGGAGAACACAAGATCCATTTCAATTAACAATCTCTACAACCATCTGGCCTCAGTCAAAATAATTTCAAAACAGAAATAATAAGGGAGATACTCGGGTTTGACAGAGCAAACCAACGATTGTAGGAGGCCCGCAGGATAGGAGGTCAGCTAGTGAGAAGCTGAAAAAGCTGTTAAATGTCATCGATCGTAGGGAGGTAAACATCACAACGCCATACATTTAAAATTCAACAAAACAATTCTTTGGACGATTTCAAATTATGAGGAGAACCGAGCAAGGATGGGCAAGGGAGGAGAGGTTTTGGAAGGGGATGGTGGGCTCGACCACGTCAAAGGCCGAGAGGTCGAGGAGGGATAATGGACCATGATCAGAGTCAGGGAGGATGTTATTTGTGACTGGTTAGGGCCATTTTGGTACCGTGGCAGGGGCGGAAACCTGATTGGAGATATTCAAACAGCGTGTGGCAGGAAAGATAGGCATGGATTTAGGAAATGACAACAGATCCAGGACTTGAGAGTAAAAGGAGGTTGGAGATGGAGCTATAGTTTGCAAGGTCAGAGGGGTCAAGGATGGGATTTCTTGAGAAGGGGGTGATGATGGCAATTTTGAAAGGGAGAACAGTACCTGAAGAGAGGGAATCATTTACCATTTCAGCTAGCACGGAGGTCAGGAAGGGAAGTTGGGTGGTCAGCAGTTCAATGGGAATGGGGTCAGGGAGCAGGAGGCAGGTCTCATGGATGAGATAAGCTCGGAGAGGGCACGAGGGGAGATGAGGAGAAAATAGAGATGCAGGTTTAGGGCTAGTGTGTGGGGGGAGGGTGGAATCTGGTGGAGATTTGGCTTGGTGGGCATGGAGAAGGGAGAAGCAGCTGAATGGATGGTCTCAATCTTAGTGACAGAGTCCACAAGTTCCTCGCACTTGTTGCTAGAGATGAGGGTAATGGGGGCAAGGGAGGGGGGTTTAAGGAAAAACTGCAGCCAGAAAATTATGTAGGGGTAGGTTGGGGAGTATAAGAAAGTAAGAAAGCTCCAGGAAAATATCAGTTGATTTAGACATCATTATATAACTTGCTTTAACAGCAGAGTTCACTTTCAATGCTTTTTCTATTTAACTGAGATAGAACTACTCCGTTTTTGGAAATATTGCCTATTTCAATACTTAAAGACAGTAAAGAAGTCACATATTAATTTGTCACTTTTGAAGTTATAAAAAAATTGAAGACTCAAACATAAAGCAAGACAAATTTTCTGTGTGGTAAATACTTTAAGAGATGGACAGGAATAGCTTAATGTCCTGGCAGCGTCGCGTACTGAACTGCTTAAAAAAATAGGACATGAGGAAAATCTGGGGTATTATTTCCTTTTACTGTTCCAATTCAGTCTCACTATTGCAATTTTAGCCCCTTTTTATGTCTAAACCAGGTCATTGAAGTCTTTCGTAGTTTCTGTTGATTGCTCCAGTCAGGTCAGGTGTTAAAACCTGCTCCCATAATGACAGTAGACCATATTACCCGTGACTGGTCAACGCTGGGTGCCGGGCAGTGGGTAAGCACCCTGGGCACCTTGGAAAGTGCCAATGGCTTTAGGTGAATGAGTGCCTGGAGGAGGGGAGTGGATCCCTTCATGGAGGAAACACCATCACAAGGCGGATGAGCTAACCTTTAAATTAGCCAACGGCATCCATAACCTGCAAGCCATGACACAGCTGCAGTACATAACAAGTCAATGAAAGAGCAACCATGGATAGTCCAAAACACAGCACCGGGGCTCGTGTCCCTGCCTTAAAAGAGCGTGGAGGACAGTCACAGGAGCTCCGATGATGATGATTGTTGATTGCTCAAGTTAAGTTAACATTACACAGGCATATCTACACAAAACACACATATATGGAGATATCAGAAATTATTCATAATATATGAATAAGGCAGCACAGATGTGTCAAAGTTGCCTAGGCAACCAAAGATCAACTGAGCAGCCAGCATCAAAGGGATTAGCATCCTCATGACTCAGGTACCTGCGTTTCTGAGTAAACCTCAGCTTTGAGGCTCTGTGCAATCTCAGTGAAACGATACAACTCCTACACACGCCCACGTACACAGTTTTCTATAGTTATCACCAACTGGTCATTACATTTCACAGCGCTATCCCCTAAAATGGAATAACCCATGTTATCCACACACTTTCACAAGGGATAATATGATTAGAAAGTCCTTTTACCTTGTCAGCAAAGTGCTGGATGATGAAGGCCTTGTTTGACATGCGTGGCTTATGAAACAGTACACTCTTGTTTAAGTGGGTGTTGTACAGCTTCTGAGCCCATGTTTCATCAGATCCTCTGGGCATCTTAATGTGAAAACATGAAAACGCCAGTCATTAATGAGAAATCAAAATGTGCTTTTGTGAAATTAGAATAAAATTATATAATCGCAAGTGAAAACTATTTTTTTAAAAACAAATCTAGGGATGAATTTTTTAAATATTTTACATTTGTTCCCAGGGTGCAGGAGAAGCTGGCAACGCCACATTTTCTGGCCATCCCAAGTTGTGCTGAGAGCATTAAGAGTCAACCATGTTGTGTTGGAGTCACATGTAGGGGTGATAGGTTCCCCTCTATAAGGACATGAGCGAACCAGTTTGTTTTTAATGACAATGGTTATTTCATCTGGTCCCAGCCCACAAGTTATCAGATTTACTTAATTCAATTTCCCAACTTGCCATAGTGAGATTTGAACTCACAAGCTCTGGATTGCTAGTTCAGTACCACAACCACTAGGCTACCGTATCCTGTCATAATTTGGGCCAAATAATGACTAACTACTTATAACATAGGAGGAGATTGTTCACAGCTGAACAATCTGGTCAAAATCAGCTGGACAAGGATCAACAACACAGCACAGCGCTAAAGAATACATCAGATATTCATTTTTCAGATTCATCAGTTCTGCAAGGCTTCTGCTGTCTGACCCAAATATTTGATATATTTTGGTCAATTTTAACCACCGAAGAAGTTTAATTACTTTGATGTAAGAACATTAAGGCAGGAGATGGGTTACTCAACAAAATCAAACAATTTATCATTGTGAAGACCTACCTTGCACTCTTCATCCAATAGGTCCAGAATGCCAAGTTTAGCTTCAATTAAGTTGATGCAAGGCTGATTGTCATAAAAATCTATTAGTGTCCATGGAATTTGTTCCTTCATATACTCCTCCTGCTCTAACTTGAACACATGCTGGAAAGAAAAAAAGCAATCAGTAATTACTGGCCTATAATCTGCTGAATGTATTAAATGGGCAAAAATTAACCTTCTGTTTATATGCTCAAGGGGAGGGCAGCGATATGTTGCAGAAGGAACCATTTTCTACTTTGCTGCACATGGTGACTGTACTCAATGCTGTTAGGTTGCTATGGTGATCTGTACTGATCATCAAACCTGCAGCCTTGAACATTCTAAATCACTGGGTATTTAGTGCAAGGCTCCACCAGTTTCCATTACTAATTCAGAGCAGCTTTTAAAATTCAATCAAGTATGCAGACACCAGAACTCATTCTATTGGTGGCATTTAACCATTATTATTTGCCTTTGAACCAGAGGACATCGATTTAAGGTGATTGTCAAAAGAACCAAAGGTGACATGAGGAAAAACTTTTTTACACAGCGAGTGGTTAGGATCTGGACTGCACTTCCCGAGGGGGTGGGGGAGGCAGATTCAATCATGGCCTTCAAAAGGGAACTAGATAAGTACTTGAAAGGAAAAAAATTGCAGGGCTACGGGGATAGGGTGGGGGAGTGGGACTAGCTGGATTGCTCTTGCATAGAGCTGGCGCGGACTCGATGGGCCGAATGCCCTCCTTCCGTGCTGTAACCCTTCTATGATTCTATGATCACATCTGGTTCAGGTTTTATGGTTTTTGATCCTGCGTAATACAGAACCACTCTCCAGCTCACAACAATACTACATATTCACTTCTACTTATATTACATAGAATCTACAGCACAGAAACAGGCTATTCGGCCCAACTGGTCTATACTGGGCAGCAGTAATACACATCAGCACCTGATCTACTTGTGTACAGTAAAGACACCATACCCTTTCATCTGTGAAAGGTGCTAGAATTTGATGATTATGACTCTTGCATCTGCCTACAGTTTACTCTGCAATAACATTTGGCTACATTAATGCTAGCAGTAATTGGTCCAGAATGCTTGCACAACTTAGTATTTAGTAGACTGTCAATATGAGGGAGAAGAAATGAGTCTGGGCCCGTTTTTGCATGCAGCACGCAACAGTTCAGAGAGGCCTGCCCAAAATTAGGCCTCAGGCCTCATCTACATCTTTGGGGGGAAGTTGCCTTCACAGGCAGCTCGCCTCACGAGAAAAATGAATTTCCGGCTGCCAGCAGTGGGCCTCGGGTGAGTTCCAGGAGGGGGATTGGATTGGCAAGACTGTGGAGCACTCCTGTTCCTCCTCCTGGATCCACAGAAAGACGTTTCCTTTTTTAAAAACTTACCTTTATTTGGTGGTCGCGGGAGTTGTTGAAGAATCCTGAGCGGGACAGGCCTGACCCCGCTCATCAGTAACATATTTTGCGATGGGGTCCGACAGGAGGCATTAGGCATATTTAAGGGACCCAGCACCCACTTTAGGCATCCACCCAGGATAATTAAAAGAGGGTCCCCATGAATTTAGCAGCGTGACCAACAAATTGGGCCCAGGACACCCACTGCTAAATTGGTGTACTTTGCGCCTGTTCTACACCCAATAAACAGGCGCAATGCATACTAATTTCTAGCCGGTGATCTGCGTTGTCTTAATTCTACCATTAGTAGTACTGCATTTTCCCAGCACATATACAACTGTTTCAAGCTTTCTGCTTTTTTTTTGGTAATATTGTCAGCTCCTCAGGCATACCCTACACATAGAAAAAAAAAAGTCCCCAAATGCTTCACAGATGATGAATTGCATGCCATACGAACAAAATTCCGCACTCCCAAGACGCGGCCAAATGTGATGAAATTTTCCCATCCGTAGCACACACTAATATCTGTTAAGTTTAAATGAGTTTGTGGTTCACTTTCCCTGACTTTGCCCAGTGTTGAGTGTGTTCAGGCGAGAGGTAGAGCTGCAGGGGAGCACACAACCCAGAAAGAGTTCTTTCCCCTCAACCCTGAAGTAAAAAAATAAAATTGCCTGAGATAATAGCTGGTCTGTTGCCCCAAAGGGAACTGTACCTTGCCTCTGAAATGATTTATTTATTTTGTGACTGGAGCCCAAATGAGTAGAGCATATGCCCAAAGCGTGTGGTTATAATCTAATTCAGTCAGAGCAGAACACTGAAGGGCGAATTTCCACAATGCAGCTGCTACATGATGGAAGCATTGAAAAATTCCCCATCATGTCTTTCCAGCTACTGAGTGTACAGCCATTTATTTCAACTCACAATGTAACCTCTACTGGCAACTGCTTCCAAAATCCATGGAAGACGCCAAAAGCGGTAGTTGCCTTCAAAGCATCAGATTTATGGAGCCAATTTTTGAGCTGACCAAGTTAGCCGCCGCAGGTGCAGGTCTTGGTGGTAGTAGCAAATATTCAAATGAGAACTTTGAAGGTCGAAGTGGAGGAGGGCTCCATGTGAACAGCAGTTGAACATGGGTCAGTCGGTCCTAAGTTTGGGTTTATTAAGGAATCCCCTCTTAGTGCTCATAGTTGGAACACCATGAGCGGAGAAATTAGCCTTGGGCAGTAGTGCAAAAACAGGTGTTATCGTATTAGCTGCCCGTTATACTGAGATTCAGTTCCATTTACTTCAGCAGAACCGAATACCAGTTGAGGAGTATAACATCTGGTCGATGCAAAATCACCTGATTAGCCCCACTGTCCAAGACTAATTTCTACCCCCATGGATATCAGCAGAAAGACATGTACAGAGGAGAGATAACTGCTGCTTCTAACACTTCGACAGAGACACAGAGAAACTCAAAAATGACACACACACATTACTTACCATATTAAACTGCTGCTGTAATTTTTCATTTGCATAATTGATGCAAAATTGTTCAAAACTGTTTATTTCAAACGTCTCAAACCTACATTAAAATATTAAACAAATTAAAACATTAACTGCAGTTAAAAGAAAACCTAACTTTTTTTTTTAAAAAGGAAAATCAATAAATTAATTTAAAGAAACAAGCACATTATGAGCCTGGGTTGCTAGCTGAATGTGTCTCCCTCGCTGGGTGATTAAATCTGATAGATCAGCAATTCGAGAAATTGCCAGAATTTTATCAAATTGACCAGAGACTACTTCCAATATTATGGGCAGAGTCATGGGAAGCTTGGTGATGCTGAATGTCAGAGCATTAACTCAGTACTGTGAAGTGGGAGGATGCACCCTTATCTGAGCCACACTAAATGGAGAGGTGCCAAATTGTCCTGTAGCGTCTCAGACAGGAATATGGTGCCAGGGCAGTACCTCACAGCTCCCAGTGGTCAACAGAAGGAGACACTAGCAGAAGCCCGGGAACAATCTGCCATACGCGCTCTCAACAGATGATCACAAATCCAGGCAGACTTGAAAGGAAAACAGGGATAATTGATGGTGAGGGAAAGTAATTGAAAAATATTCTGTCACGGACTTTAGTAAATGCTCATCAGATCCATGAAGCATGTAAACTTTGCTGAATTCAAAACGTGTTTTCTTTTTAAAAGTAGCAGTCTTTGTAATATGTGCACATGATATAGGTGCGACTGTGAGTATGACAGTTGTAATATGTGAATATGATAGAAGTGCAATGAGAATATAACATAGGTATAATGAGTATGATCAAGGTGCAATATTGGATCATGATGTAGCTATAATACAAGAGTATGACAAGCATTTAAAACACAATTGTTTTGCACCTATTATTCCGTAACTAAAAGAGAATTATGAACCCGCACAAACTTACTCTAACTCACCCTTTTTCCCAGAAACTCAAAACTTTAGGTGTGACAGTGAAAGTAGAGGAGATAGCTCAGTAATTACAAAATGATTTGGACAATGTACATAAGTGGGCAAAATAATGGCTGATTACATTTAATGAGGAAGGAAAAATGGATGACACATGTTCCATGAATGGTGTTAAAACAGCAAAGGACGAAAGAGACGTGAGTCGGTGTGATGCTCAGCACATCCAATCAATACAGAGCAGCAAGCAGCCTATAGAATAGCCAGAATTTTATAAGATATTAAGGGGAACGGATAGGGTGGATAGAGAGAAACTATTTCCGCTGGTTGGGGATTCTAGGAGTAGGGGGCACAGTCTAAAAATTAGAGCCAGACCTTTCAGGAGTGAGATTAGAAAACATTTCTACACACAAAGGGTGGTAGAAGTTTGGAACTCTCTTCCGCAAAAGGCAATTGATACTAGCTCGATTGCTAAATTTAAATGTGAGATAGATAGCTTTTTGGCAACCAAAGGTATTAAGGGATATGGGCCAAAGGTGGGTATATGGAGTTAGATCACAGATCAGCCACGATCTTATCAAATGGCGGAGCAGGCACGAGGGGCTGAATGGCCTACTCCTGTTCCTATGTTCCTAACATAGAATACAAGTCAGAGGAAATTGTGCGGAAATTGTATTGTGCTTTGGTCAGACCACACCTTGAATAATTGTGTCCATATCTGGTCACAGACATTCAAACGCTAGATGCAGTGAAGAGAATAGCCAAAAGATTAATCACCAGCATCAAAGGACTGTGCTGTGAGGAAAAACTGGAAAAATTTGGTCTTTCAGGCTTAAAAGCGGGCATCTACGAGGTAAACTTAGGGGTATACAAGATAGTTGCACAGTATGGAAAAAGTAAATCTGGAAATTTACCTTCAACTAAATTGCAAGTGTAGGTTAACAAACCACAGGTTCAAGTTAGTAAAAGTCAAATTTAGGACTGCCGTCTGGAAGCTCTTCTTCACAGAAAGAGTGATCAATACGTGGAATGGACTCCCAGACTTAGTATTGGAGGCAAAAATCTTAGAAGCATTTAGAAACAATTGGATGCTCAATGGGGGAACTAACAGGGTCTTTCTGGATGGATGAACCAAGATGTGGATGAATGGAAATCCGTAATCATCTTGTGATCTTCACCTTCCTCGGACTTGCCTTTCTCTTTCAATCTACAAGATTTAAAAACCTAACTTTGGTGTCACCTAACCAATACTTCTTGATTTTCCTCCTCTGCTCTCCTATCCTTTTCAACCTTGATAGCATCCTGCACTATTTTCCTTGATCCTTCATCTAGATTTCTTAAAGACAACATAGTGGGGTTTTCTTCAATGAAGATCCCTGCATGCACTGTCTAAAATCAAAAGGTTATTCCAAAATAAGTTGTAGAAAACATTACAAACCACTACCAAATCTGATCAAAGTACCACTGGTGCTCATTAAGCAGCCAGGACCTCTGTGCTTATTGTTTCTCTTTAACACGTGACTTTACATAAATTGCAGAATAGTGCAGTGGGAGTAGCACGATATAGTTAAACAAAATCAACGAGTATTCACTTACACAAAAGATAGGACAGAACAACCGACTCACCCATATATATCCAGCACTCCGATGAATGAATGCTGCTTCACTGAAGCACGCAGAGCCTGGTTGACATGGTCAACAATCCAGTTGAAGAGACTGGCGTAGATATGCTTTGCCAGAGCATCCCTGGCGTTGATGGCCTGAAGTTTGGGCATGGGCTTGATGTAGGTCTCCGAGCCAGTGACGATCTTTCTATGGCAGAGCCAGTGAGCCATCTGTTCATAGTCCACTCCCAGGAGATCACAGAAGATGATCAGGTGTTCGGTGTTAGGCTGCCAGAAACGGAAAACCACATCACAATCAAGTTGTACACTTCACTTCTGCTGGCACATTTTAAAAAAATTTGTCAGATGACAGATTGTTGTAAATGGCGTATAGTCAAACCACTCTGCAATCATGTGGCTGGAAAGTGCAGAATAGCAAGTTCTAGCAAGCAGCTTTTCTGCAGGTGGTGCTTTATTTGGTTCCTCCGCTCATTTGAGAACTGTACACAAAGTGCACTTGAGCAGAAATCTGTACAGTGGGAAAGAAAATCACAACAGAGATCGCTGTATTCGTCCTTGAACATTATCTTTTTCCTTATTAACTTGGAGAGCGATTGTGCATAAATATTTTGTTTGCGGAACCAAGTGCTGCTTCCTGCACATTAGTGAAATGGACCGAACAAAGACAAAACACTCCTAAGTGTAGCCCAGGTCACAAGAGGGTTGGGGATCAAGCAGATTTTTTTCCACTGCTTTTTTAAATAATCATCAATGTAATTGCGAGATGAAGTACTCCAATAGGCTGTGCTCAAGCTGAGAAACATCCAGCATCACTGGAAGATCCCAGTGACAAGAAGCATAGGCACTCAAACAGTAACCACGCAAGCATGAGTTGATAATTCATTTGTCTAACCTGAGGAAGCTTATTTTAGGATTCATATTGATCCCCAGTTTCAACAATAAGACGACCTTTCTCTGGTGTTAAAACACAGACCAGTTACAGTGCCTTCCCTACATCAACCGACAGAGGGCACTTTTAACATGAGTTAAAGATACTGTACTCAGATACCACATCTGCCTTGCCAGGGGAAGACTCTACAAATCAAACGACTGAAATCTCCAGCAGATCTTTTATTGACTGGACAAGTTGAAGCTTTATGTCTGCCAGGATTACAATCCACAATAGAGATGGAAGAGGACTATCTGATCACTGAGATCAAAAGGGAAAATGATCATTTAAGAATTCCATAAACAGCATAAATAAACTTGAAGTGTACCGAAATGTTGGCTAGAGTCTGGCTTATTACTAGCAATTCGTATTTTGTGTTCTGTGTTACTGGACATTGGCCTCTTTTAGCGCTTTGTATGAATGGCCTACGAAGATAAAAATCTTCAGGGAGGTACAGTTTTATTTAAGGTAAGGCTTACTGAATACGCAATCTCCTTAGGGATCTCAGCGCATCATTGTTTAAAGTTGTTTCTAGTGCATTTTAAAAGACCTCAGGGCATTAAGTAGAAGGAACGACTGTTAACATGTATTTTTTGTTATTTGTGATGAAACGTTAATTAAAGAGATTTGACCCTGTCGAAAAACAGCCAGAATGGTATTAACAAATGGAGGCAGAAGCATTAGAGCAATTTGGTCTTCTTGGTCTGATTTTGCCATTTAAAAAAAATCTCAAGTTACCATAAAATCTGTCCTTCTGAAGCACAACTAATTTTTATTATGATCCCTTTATTTAACAACAAATTATTTCATTTGAAAAATAAAGAAGACGTGCATCCAAATCGCTCATTATCACATGTCTTCTCAAAATGCTTCACAGACAGTGAAGGGTTTTAATGGAGTAAATAAGGAGAAACTGTTTCCACTGGCAGGAGGGTCGGTAACCAGAGGACACAGATTTAAGATAATTGGCAAAAGAACCAGAGGGGAGATGAGCAGAATTCTTTTTACAATCTGGAATACACTGCCTGAAAGGGTGGTGGAAGCAGATTCAATAGTAACTTTCAAAAGGCAATTGAAAACGAAACATTGCAGGGCTATAAGGAAAGAGCAAGAGAATGGGACTAATTGGATAGCTCTTTCATAGAGCTGGCACAGGCACGATGGGCCGAATGGCCTCCTTTTGTGCTGTAAGATTCTATGATATTTTTTAGCGCACACTGTTGTTATGTCGGCTAAATCTGGCAGCCATTTTGCACATAGCAAAATCCCACAAACAGCAACAAGGTAGACGTTTTGGCAGTGGTTGAGGGTGAATGTTGGCCAGGACATCAGGAGAATTTCCTACTCTTCTTTGAATAGTGCCATAACTACTTTAACATCCACCTGAACAGAGAGAAAGGGTCCTGGTTTAACTTTGCATCTGAATGATGGCATTTCTGACAGTGCAGCCTAGCTTAGGTCCAGCTCAAGACCAGAAGTGGAATTTGAACCAATGTTCTTCTGGCTAAGAGATGAGAGTGCTACCAACTAAGCCAAGCTGACATGGTTTTGAAATATAAAGTGGTAATTTTTCTGTTTGCTAATTTCAGTGAAAAGGCAGACACAAGAATAAAACAGGGATATTGTTTCAAACTCACGCATAATTTTTCACTAAAATTGATGGAGAGGGGAAATATCCACCATTTAAAAAAAATAAATGGATATGACGAAACAACAGTGCTGGATCTAAACTTGGAACACGAGGCATTTGGGGTGAACTTTGAACTATATCCAGATGACTCTTTGGCTGTAATATTTGGGAGAGTTCCCAGACACTCAGTCAGTACCAACAGATGGTCTTGAAAGAAAATCCACTATTCCAACCAGTGGCAGAGTCAGTGGGGAGGGGGGTCATGACCCCCAATTATTTTGAGATTGGGCAACACGGCTTTGGAGGACCACCTCCACGTCACTCCCACGAACTTCTGTCACCCATCTTCAGCCTGCAGTCTGTCTAGTCCCCAGCTCGGCCTTTGGAGTAGGCTTGTCAACAGTCTCCAGCTCAGTTCCCTTCCTGCCAAGTTGGCCATATGTCGAGTTTAACTCAACCCCCACCCCCCACCACCCCAGGTGAGTTAAACCTAGCTCCACTACTGATTTGAAGAAGTATTATAATGTGCATTATGAATAGAACCAAATAACGTTGCCCAAAGAACTTTCAAAACAAGTACCAAAGGCACATCTCATAACTAAAGAAGAATAATTGCATAGAATATACAGCACAGAAACAGGCCACTCGGCCCAACAGGTCCATGCTGGTGTTTATGCTCCACATGAGCCTCCTCCCTCCCTACTTCATCTACCCTATCAGCATATTCTTCTATTCCTTCCTCACTTATGTATATATCCAGCTTCCCCTTAAACACCTCAACTACTCCTTGTGATGGTGTGTTCTATATTCCAACCACTCTCTGGGTAAAGAAGTTTCTCCTGAATTCTCTATTAGATTTATTAGTGACTATTTTACATTTATGGCTCCTAGGTCTGGTCTGGCCCGCAAGTGGAAACATTTTCTCTATGTCTACCCTGTCAAACCCTTTCATAATCTTAAAGACCTCTATCAGGTCACCCCTCAGTCTTCTTTAGAAAACAGAAGAGCCCCAGCCTGCTCTATCTTTCCTGATGGGTACAGCCTCTCAGTTCTGGTATCATCCTCGTAAATCTTTTTTGCACTTTCTCCAGTGCCTCTACATCTTTTTCATAATATGGAGGCCAGAACTGTTCACAGTATTCCAAGTGTGGTCTAACCAAGGTTCTATACAACTTCTCTGCTTTTCAATTTTATCCCTCTAGGAATGAACCCCAGTGCTTGGTTTTCCTTTTTCATGGCCTTATTAACCTGCGTCGCGACTTTTAGTGATTTGTGTATTTGTACCCCCAGATCCCTCTGCTCTTCTACCCCATTTAGACTCTTACCTCAGCAGTATGTGGCCCCCTTCCTATCAAAATGTAATACCTCACACTTGTCTATACTGAAATTCATTTGCCAATTACATGCCCATTCTGCAAATATATTAATGTCTTCCTGTATTTTGTTGTAGTCCTCCTCGGTATTACATATACCCCCCCAATTTGGTGTCGTCCGCAAATTTTAAAATTGCACTTCCGGTTCCCGAGTCCAAATTGTTTATGTAAATGGTGAACAACAGCGGTCCCAGTAACGATCCTTGTGGAACACCTCTTCCCACCTTTTGCCAGTCTGAGTGACTACCTTTAACCACTACTCTGTTTTCTGTTTTGTAGCCAGCTTGCTATCCATTCTGCTACTTGCCCCGACTCCACATGCTCTGACCTTAGTCATGAGTCTACTATGTGGTACCTTATCGAAGGCCTTTTGAAAATCCAAATATATTACATCTACTACATTACCTTTGTCTATCCTTTCTGTTACTTCTTCAATAAAGGTTGGTCAAGCATGACCTTCCCTTTTGAAATCCTTGCTGGCTATTCTTTATTACATTTTCAGTTTCTAGATGTTTTTCTATTACATCTTTGAGTAAGGATTCCATCATCTTTCCTATCACCGACGTTAAGCTAATTGGTCTATAGTTCCCTGGACTGGTTCTATCTCCCTTTTTAAATATAGGAATCACATTAGCTCTCCTCCAGTCCTCGGGCACTATTCCCTTTATTAATGAATTTTTATATATATGTAATAGTGCTTCTGCCATCTCTTCCCTAATTTCTTTTAATATGCACGGATGCAATCCATCCGGATTTATTCACTCTAGGTTTGATTAGTTTATCAATTATCTCCCCCCTTAAATGTCTTTATATCTTTTTTGATCTCTTCTAATGTCAGGCCCATCATGTTAGTCTTGCTGGTAAATACTGAGGCAAAGTAATTATTTAATATTTCTGCCATTACCTGTGAGTTTATCATGTGTATCCCTTAGTGGTCCTATCCCTATCCTGATTTTTCTTTTGTTATTTGTGTCTGTAGAATACTTTACTATTTCTTTTTATGTTCCTTGATAATTTAATTTCGTAGTTTCGCTTTGCCTTCCGAATTGTTTTTTTTAAAACTTCTTTCCTAACCTTTTCGTATTCCCTTTCGTCATCCTCTCCTTTGTTGTCTATGTACTTAGTGTATGCCTTTTTCATTAGTTTCAATGTTGCCCTTATTTCTTTATTCATCCATGGTGTACCATTACTGGCTAATTTGTTCTTGCTTTTTAGTGGGATATATCACTGTTTTAAATGTTTCCCACTGCTGTTCTAGTTCTTTGTTAGTCAGTAAATTTTTCCAGTTTATTTTCTCCAGTTCCATTCTCGTCCCCTGAAAATCAGCTTTTTTCCAATTTATTACTTTGGTCTTTGTCTTACTTATGTCCTTCTCGATCTTTATCTTAAACCTTATTATGCTGTCGTCACTCTGGCTAGATGTTCCTCTATGCTTATTTCTCTTATCTGTTCTGGTTCGTTTCCCATTACTAGATCCAGCAGTGCTTCCTCTCTTGTTGGGCTTTTGACATACTGGGTATGAATTTTACATAATGGAAACAGACCATCAGCTGTCTTTGGATTGGCTCCATTACATTATGCATGAGCCAGAATTATTTTTCCAAAGACCTTTACTATAAAAGTTAGAAAAATAAATCTCATTCTTCTGAAATAGTCCAAATCTTTAAATAGTCTAGTACGTGAAGAATATATATGGGTTGATATTGTGTTGTGTGATATTAGCAAAAAATGTTAACAATTTCACCGAAGGTGTAACATGTCTAAAATAAACTGGTTAACACCCTTGATAAGGTTATTGGCTTCATTAAAAAGCAGATAAATACATTTCAAATGAATGTGTTAATCCATTCATTACCAATGTTGCACAATGGGATTTCAACTTAATACAATTTTACAAACTAATTCAAACATTTATACAAGCTATGTACTTCACAATAAAAGAATGTAAGGAATCTTACAACACCAGGTTATAGTCCAACTGTTTTATTTGAAAATCACAAGCTTTCGGAGGCTTTCTCCTTCGTCAGGTGAGTGGGTGACACCCACTCACCTGACGAAGGAGAAAGCCTCCGAAAGCTTGTGATTTTCAAATAAAACAGTTGGACTATAACCTGGTGTTGTAAGATTCCTTACATTTGTCAACCCCAGTCCATCACCGGCATCTCCACATCACAATAAAAGAGCCACACATACAGGCCTAAGTATAGACCATACCCTAAACTTGAGGCCTCCCCAGAAAAAAAAAGTTAACTTTCATATAGGCTGCACCCCAGTTTGAACTGATTTCCGCACGCCCCCTCTTTTTAAAAAAAAAGTTCATCTGGAAAGGATATGTATTTCTAAAAAGCTATTATAATGCAGTCAAAACCACCTTACGATTTAAATAAATTGAATGTCTTCCAGTTTATTTTTTTGTGCATTCCAGACTCTCATCTTTCAGTTTTCTTGTAAATTAAAAAAAGAACAGGTACAGCAGCATTAACATCATGCAATATAATACAGGGGATATAGTATGAGCTCAAAAGAAGAAATGTTAGGCCTTTACGGAATGCAACAATCACAGGTAAGTGGAATAACATAAGCACAGTTACACTCAATTAGAAATTGGATATAGAGAGCAGTGAGAGTAAAAAGGGTTAAGGCAAGGGCAACCACTATACAGACTGAAAATAGAATGTCACACCTTAAGTCAGTGGGACAGAGCCAAGCCAGGTAAGGAGGATATCAATTAGCACCAACAGTAGTTGGTACTCGTCAAACAAAGCATCTGATGTAAACAAATTGTCTTGAACATACACAAAGAGGTCATCTTGAAACTTAAGAGACGTGCTATGGCTTAGTTGGCCACAATTCAATACTATACATGTATATATAAAAATTAGAAAAAAATTATGTATTCTTTTCTTTATATAATTTTTTCCATGTATAATTTGGAATATCTATTAAATTTTAAAACTGAAAATCAGTGTAGGCAGGCTGGGTTGACCACAGCTGCATATCAGGTCCAGAGGCAGTTTTCTATCATTTCCCAGGTGCACATTACAATGACAGACACAGCAGCAAGTCTGTCTGTCAAAAGACCCAGAGGGAGACACAACGACATAGACTAGTGCTTCGCCATACCAAATATAAAAATACATATAGAATATGAGCAAACGGTACCTTGCCAAGGAACACATTTTCCACACATTTAAGAAAAAAATACTTCAGCATGCAAATGTCGTGCTGACTTTGTTGAAATCACACTGAACAACTTGATGCCTTAGATACGTTCCGGTTTGATAAAATGCTCTTGTTGATTATCATAATTAACAAACTTCAACGTTTTTCAAAAGGGGGCCCCATATTGGAAAATGTCTACGGGTGATTTTCAATGCAACATTTTAATAGGAGGCGAGTTTAGTAAAATGACCAGAACCATGTGCAGATAAATACTCCACTTATTGTCGATAGATAAGCACTTGAGGAATTACTAGCGAATATGATGCTCGAACCTTGTGGGATATACAATAGCTGTCTAAGTGCTTCATTTACATCTTCGATACTGTGGCAGATGGAAAGTTCTGGGGCTTTTTTCCAAATCATATTCCAAGCCAACATTGTAACAATTCTGCAGAAAGGCCATGTTTCATAAAATGTGCTCTTGTTTGATTTTAAATGATTTAATTGTGGATGGAATCACAGTGCAGCTGCATGAGAAAACAAAGGTCAAACTCATCCTTAAATTGTGGAAATTAGTTCCGATGTCATCGTTTGACTGAGTCACTAGACACTGAACACTCATCTCAGATCTCATCGTAAATAATTGGGTATGAGGTGATCCATGTATAAGATGAGTAGATATTCACCACTGCCTACTTTTGAGCCAAAATACCTGAAAAGAAATCTTTGACCCATGTATAAGACATCCCATCAGTTATTGTGGCTCCACCGACAGTGGGAAATTTGATTTTAATGTGTGCTGATTGGCACCACTAAATACAGATATGGAGAGAGACTGGGAGCCTGGAGAGGGGAGCAGGAGAGAGTCCCAAATAGACAGGGCATAGGGACCAGGCAGGAACAGGTGCATGTGCTGCTCAGAGTCATCATAGGCAGAGCATCTCCAGCAATTTTTTTCTTTCCCATCCCTGCAGAGTCCCCCAGAGATCAATCCTTGACCTCCTCCTCTATAGGCTGCCCCTTGGCGACCCATAGACATGGGGTCAGCTTCCACCTACACGCTGAATATAATCATCTCTACCTCTCCCCCACCTCCCTTGATCCCTCCACTAGCTCTGTGCTCTCTCGGACTGTTTGTTCAACATCCAGTTTTGGATGAGCCACAATTTCCTCCAATTAAAGATTGGGAAGACTGAAGCCATTGTCTTTGGCCCCCGCCACTAATACGGTTTCCATTCAATCCCCCTGCCAGGCCATTGCCTCAGGCTAAACTAGACAGCTTGCCATTGGTAACCTCGGCAACCTATTCCACCCCAAGGTGAGCTTCTCATCCTGTATCCTCTCAATCACAAAGACCACCTACTTCCATCTCCATAACATCACCTGCCCCTGCCCCTGCCCCGACCTCAAACCATATGCTGCTGAAACCCTCATCCATGCCCGTCACCTCCAGACAGGGTGAATCCAATACTCTTCCGGCTGGCCTCCCAGCCCAACCCTTAATAAACTACAATTAATCCAAAACTCAGTTGTTCCTATCCTATCCCACACCAAGTCCCACTCACCCATCACACCTGTGATTGTTGACGCATATTGGCTCTCCGTCCCCCTATGCCTCAGATATAAAATTCTCATCCTTGGTATTCCCTACCTAATACCACTGTGGGAGTATCATCACCCCAAAAATTCAAGTCCACATCCCAACAACAAATAAAAGAAACTCCACAGACTTTGAAACGTTCAGAGATACTCACAGGGATAAAGCAATTGTCTGCATCACGATCATTGGATTGAATTGCCACATTGCCCAAGTGAAGAATGGCTGCAAGAATATGGAAGATACCCATCTGGTAGGATTCATTAATACCTGCAAAATTTTTAAAGCAATGTTTTCAACTTTGAAAGGAAGGCAGTGAGAGCAAACCAATATTAACATCATCCTTTCCAGGAGGATATTTCAAAATTGAATGAGTATTTGGAGCAAGAAGATGCCAGCCCTAGTTTTAAGCAACAATTTAAAATAATTTAGATAATAGTTACTTTCTGAACTGCTGTAAAGGTCGGCGATCTCTCCCTCACAATTTTCGAAAGCAATCTGTATTTATCTTGGCTCACATGTACCTGGAAAATCAGCATGATTTACTTTAACTATGTGGTCTTTCTGAGTCACTAAACAAGCAGTGTGTGCGACCAACAGAAGCCCTGGGAAATGAGCTTAACTTGTGAAGGTTAAGTATTTGAGGAAAATATTAAGGAGATGTTTTAGGTACAAATGTTTCAAAGCAAAAGCAGCACTGTAAAATGCTGGCCTTTGAGGAGTGTCCATTATTTAATTTTCTAATCTGGATCATAAGCAATTCTATCCAGTTAATGTTCAAGATGCGGAGATTAAAATGGCATTGTTAGCAAAATCCCATGGTCTAAAATCCAGAAGCTGAAATATGAGATTAAAGCCAATGAAAAGGTTTAGATAGTTACCTAGTAAAGAACAAGCCTGCCTTGTATTCATCATTTCTTTGGCATCATCTACTCCCTCAATCACAGGACTGCCTCCTAGATTTGTGTAGTGGAAGTTTTGGGCATGTCCTGAAAGCAAAAAGACATCAAAAGTACAATTAATTAGTGATATATTTTACATCTGGGAGAAATGGTAGCTTTCGAATAAAGCATTTAAAAGATTGCATGCACAGCACTGCTACCAAAACCACAAACTAAAAATGTTTTATAATATTAATACAGGCAGCCCTCTCCATTCTCCTTTCCATCGGCGGGATGACTGAATTGGCTTTTGTAACTTGTGCCATTGCTTCCCAAACAAGCCGAAAAGTGGACATTATCGATTTGGCTGAGAAACAGTACCAACCATGACATGGACGCGAATCCACAGTGACACTAGTGGGAAACAAATGGCTTTCGGCTGTGACATATTATACTTATGAAAAGTAGACGTTTTGATAAGCTGTTCCATACAGGCTAATACACAGTAGATTCTCTACTCAATGATATGGTTATCATTGGAAACAATTCAAAAAGGACTTTATAGTTATGGCAAGTAATTCGTTTGCAGCAAGCCACATGTTATTTCTCTCAGAAACTGGAGTTTTCACTGCCTAGGGGCTTTTTAGGCTAATTCGGCAGCAAACTATAGAAATTTGCAGGTTCTCTTACAGGACATCATGCTGCATCAAATCACTTGCCCTAGTTATCATGTTATAGAGCGTTTTTACGTGGTTTCTCTGTTAATGAGGGAGCCTAAATTGTGCAGTCATGGTACATGAAACTATTACAATAAAAATTCTGACAAGGAACATTACACAGTCCAATGATGTTCATCTTCCTATTAAGTTTAAAGAAATCATCCAGAGCTTTAAATATTCATTTCAGCTCATTACTTCAGAATTGAAATTGGCAACGCATTGGTAAACATACTCAGCCTGAGCGCTTTGAATTCTGGTAAGTGTTTAGAGGCACATAGCTGGTAGAGGATGTGGTAATTTCTCTCCTCTTCTGCCTGAAAGAGAAGAGGACAGCTTAAAATCTTCTTTATTACATTTGTGTGCAAAGTTCTACAGTAGAACTGAAAGGCGTCATTAATACCCAATGTCCTTATTCCCGTACAACTATTTGTACTAATACAGTTAATCATTTATTTTTTTCAGCTCTTCCCAGCCCCATTAGATTCTACAACTGGGTATACAAGGCAGTCTGGTCTGCTGCCATTGCCACTCCACAGTGGACCAGGATGAGGTTTATCTCTATAAATTAGTACTGGACTGGAAATTCTTTCTCACCCCCCCACCCCCAACTTTTCCCCATAATGGAGGGTTCTGCTGAAAGCACTGCACACAACCCAGACAAGAGCTTGTCAGACTCACCCAATGAATGACAGAAGTCTTCAAAAATAGTGAAGGCTGAGATCTGAACTCAAGCATTGTGGATGACAACTACTGGAGGCTTTTGGCTCTCTACACTTTGAATGGACCAGAAACTGCAGCATACTTCATTCTACATTCCCATTCCCAAATCTTCCTGCCTAAAGGCTCCAAAACCCCATCAATCTTTCCATACAAGTGCTTTTAAACTTCTTCTAACAATTAATAGAAGCTGTCAATATGTACAACATGTACATTGTGTATCATCTACATGATTTCATAGATCTTATAGGAATGTAAGCTGGGTAACACTTACTTGAAAAACAACTCTCGACTTTTCCAACAGGTAGGTTCTCATGTTAGCCCCTATGATGCGATATCTCCTGTCAAATCCAATTTCAATGTATTTCCCAAATCGACTGCTGTTATCATTTCTGGTAGTTTTTGCATTTCCAATTGACTGCCAAGCAAAAAGAGACATAGATTTCTACGTCGCTGTATAAAATGATCATTTACCCAATTATCATCATAACAGGCTCTGATTTACTACATTTAGAGGTCTATTCAGGCCTGTATTTTTCCACTTATATTTTAGTGCCCAGGTGGAAGAATATTCTCTTGACAGAATCATACTTAAGAGCCACTCATACCAACAGAACTTGCTAGTTCTTCAACAGAGTCCTTGGTCATTTGCAGAAATTTTAGGTGCAGGTTAGTCAGTGTAAAGAGGCCCAAAATAAATTATTAAAAATAGTACAATTTTGACAATTAGGCTCCTTAAATAGACAATATTTCATACAACAAATTATTGTTCAATTTTGTGTTTGCACAACATACAGCAGCTGTTACAGTGTAGTAGTTTGAGAGCACAAAGTTAGCACATTGTCATTTCACCTCTGTGAGCGAGACTCAAATCCAGCACAGACTGATGGCATAAATGTCTCGGTCAGCTGTAAGTTTCCCAAGTGATATGAAGTTGGATCATTCTGTGCCCAGTTCATAATGGGTATGATCTACAGCACAGAACTGCCCAATAATTCAGCACAATTGGTACAAATTGGAAGTCTCAAGTCACCCCGTGTTGATGTTTGCTGTGGGAACTATAAAAAGATACACACTTTTTTCTGAGGTAGGGGTTGCAGCATGATGGGGGATAATTTCCTGAGTGCTGTTAGATTGTGCAAGTCCAGCTGGAATTCATGGGTTACTTGGGCAACTAGATCAGTTGTGAAATCTAATTCATGAATTCAGATGAGAAAAGCAAACATGAGCCTGGCAAAATACTGAGAAGTTTTACAATCATTAGCCTACTTCCATTTAACAATTCTTTTTAAAAATGCAATTCTTTGTTCCTCCTTCGTTGTGCACCATTTTCTAAGAAGACAGGCACTCAGTATTGTGCCAATTCCACTCAATTTAGGCAGTGCCTACTTCTGCTCTGCACCCTGACCAAGATTGGGAATCGGCCACATGGTGAATCACAGGGAGCAATCAAAGTCCTGTCACTCCGTGGTGCAGTACATCGCTGGGTGGCCTTACTGTCATCATTTTAATGAATTTTATTTCACTGTGGTCCAAAATCATATAGCAGGCCTAACAACCATAAACCCAGTCAATGTTAAATTGAAATTGATGCTGTTTAAGAATGCATGACCTCACCTCATTCCTCAAAGTCTGACCCTCACAAAAAGGCAAGAATTCAGTCCAAATGACAAGGTTATTGGAATATCTTTATTTTAAATGCTTTCATACCATGGAGAAGCTGAAATGTAGAAAATAAAGGTTTGAGTTGAACCATTTTGAAACTGAACTTGTGGAGGCCAATGAAAAGGATGTGGGCTTTTGTCAATTCACACAAACGCACAATATATGTCAGCAGGAATGTGCCATTCTTTTCCAATTAGTAATCCAAGGTATATTCAGCCATTTACACTTTGCAATAGAGTTACAGAAACCAATGCCTTGGAGTGTACTGGACCTGATCACAAGAGGATTCCTTCACGTGCAATTGTATTTTTTCATTTCCTCCATATGGTATGAAGAGAAAATGGAAAGCAAACTTGCAACACACCTTGTAAACTAACCCCAGAACATTCTTCTTGTTCTTACTTTAAATGTACAATACTCAATTAGCAACACTTGCACATATCCCTGGTTTGAACTGAGTGGTAGATCTCGGTCAGCTGCATGAGTAGCATGTACCAGTTATAGCTGCATAGTGTGACCAATTAAAGAAAACAACACCACAGTTACAGTCTTGCGAGCCACAACGGTTCCTGTTTTAAGCCGTTTATGTTGCTTCCGTTCTTCATGTGGAAAACAGTGACGTACTCTCTCAGATGCTGAATTTGTCGTAGTCTCTCGAAAACTGGAATTTATTCAATGATATTTTCTAGTGTTTTCCATTACCGATTTTCTGTCTCAGATTTTCAACATCTATATTTTGCAAATTTACATTCTGTGCTGTTATTTGCTGCCAGCAAAGAAAGAGGCAAAGAATACCAGTGTTGTGTTGAGTTAGCATCCCTGGAAATATAAATTGAGTTTTGGTAAGCAATGGATTTGAATGATAAACCTGAATATAGAACATGGAGTTGGGGAGGGGCAGTTTCTATTGCTTTGAATTAGTGTGGCTAATTAATCTGAAAAATAAGTAGCCACAGACTGGCTTGAGGTATGAAATCATTTTACTTTGACTTATATTTTCAGGAATACTTTGATTTATTTTTCATGTAAATCTAACATTAGCAAAATCCTCATACCAATAACTTTAGGCAAGTCCCAGTTTGCACCTCTGGTCTAAGATTTGGCAATTGACTAAAATGTTTGGCTTCCTAAATTTCCTGTTATCAGTCACTTTGAAGAATAATTCAATCACCTGTAGAAAATTTGCAGAATAACCCTTTTTTTAAAAAGCAGAGAACTAACAGTTTTGTGTTGGCGCTTTGGGCAGTAATGATACCATTAAAGGCAATCAGCTAATGGTAAGTATTTGTCTAACTGGGGCCATTATACAGAACAGAATCCCACAGTACCTGCATGAATTTTCTTTACAATTATTTTGATTAGTAGTTGACTGTATCAAACGTTTTGGCAGAAACAAACTTGACATCTTGTGTGCCAGGAACACAAGAGCACAAGAGGGCCTATCCCGAAACACAGCTTGCACAACCAGTTTCTGTATTTCATGCAGGATCTTCATTCTACTGTGCATTTCACACCAGCAGTCACTGATAAGCTACAGAAGTGGGGCTAAGACATAATATTCAAATGGAACAATACATTCCACTTTTGCTCATTGCCAATGCCATACTAAGCACATCACTAGGGACTGGATTCCAAAGACGTCTGTAACAGTGAAAGTTCAAACAGCAAAGAGGATGAGTCTCCTCCATTATCATGCACGCAGCATTTATCTTCTCACAGCAACTCAACAACCTCGTGCAAAATCCCAGTGACACACACTGCCAAATGCACTGGCAGTACCCATGTAGCCGAGAGGAACGGGCACGACAATTCTGAAATGTCAAATGACCAGACTGTCACCTTCTCACTCGTCAGGCTTCAATGCATTGGATAATGGCACTGGTTTTAATAAGAAACTATCGGCAGAGTTTCACTTTTTTGATGCCTTCTACGGTAAGTTCTTGGTCATCAAGTGTGTATCATAAGGGTCAGGCTTTTTAAGCTACCATCCACTCCATGTCCATTAATGGTTATGGAAATCTGTTCAGCAACTGAATGATGAGCATCATTTCCATTAAAGTTTAGAGTGGTTTCTGAGCCCATAAACAATGCAGCAAATTAATGGCTTGAGGTCTCTCCTTTTGACACCTCACATTTTCCTCCTGTTATCAGTCAAACCAATATAAATGTCTTTTCCAATGCCTGAAAACCCTTCATTATTGTAAACGGGAAAGAGTTTCCCACCCCGCCCCGCCAAAATAAAATTATCCGCTATGTGCTTCTCTTATGTAAAGGTTTGAATATGTGTATAATTTAAAAAAATCAAGTATTCATCTGATAGGAGCTGAAAGGCACACAAAAATAGGCGTCAGTTCTATCAAATAACAGCTCCTGTGACATTGGGGATGAACAGGATTCTTTATTCTTCCGATATCACATTTTATTTGCACAGATCAATCTTGTACTCAAGCACTTTGCCACAGCCCAATCCAGACTGAATGAGCTGTTCAATGACGAGTACTTTTTCCCACCTACATTGAGCACTCACTAAAAACTGCTCTGTTACCACACAGGTCAGAGATGTTGTTGAATCTAAATTCAGATTGCAACATTCAGTGCCTCCACCTCATGTTCAGCCTTCCTGTACGTCATGTACTTTTTCTCTGTACCTTGCTATTTTATCATTTTCCAGTGTTCGTAGACAAACTCATACCAAGAGGCAGGAGCTAAACTGTTGTTGTTAGAAGGCAACTCAAGAAAACCTTGCAGTATCTCATCTACAATGTTACCCCAACCTCAATTTTCTGCCTTCCTCACCTGGATGCACCTACTCAATTGAGGTACAACTTTTTGGCTGCCCCCCTGGTAGTTCACCCATGTAGCCATTCTTCATGTGAGCTGGCAGAGCATTGGTAGGGTGTCACATGCAAGTCTAGTCCCGTCCTTGAATGCACTTTTCAGCAGGAGTGGTAACCTGGCTCCCTTGCCCAGGGGCTTCGAGGATAATTGTAATACCTCTAATGCCACACTGACTGAGATCAGCAAATTCAGTGTAGACTGGGGATTGAACTTGGAGTCTTTGAGATCCATATAGTTCAATACAATACCAGGCAATGCAATCAATCCATTGAGCTATCTGGGAATCCAAATGCATTATTTCAAATAGACTTCAAACTTTTCTTACTCTGAAGTGTATTTTGGGATTGTGGTTTGTATTTTTTTTTAAAAAGTAAAGACTTTAGGTAGAAAAATAATTTATGCCTCATTTTAGAGAAATTATTTTTTCAAATGCAAGGGGGGAAACGTGAATTATATAGAAGTGTAAAGTTGTCAGAGTTTGTTGATCCTAGTTCTCCATCACCTTCATCCCAAGGGGCTCTCAGATCTCAGGTAACTTTCCCTCTATCCTCCAGAGATCCTTGACAGCTAATAGCAATTCCTGCTAGATTCTTAAAAGTGTTGATATAGATGCTGCAGGACTTATGAAGGCACCAGCAATACGAAGAAGTCGTTTCACTGTAATTCTTTCTGTTGTGAATAAAATATAATTCTTCAAAAACTGCAAAAGCTTTCATTTTCACTTCTGCCCTAGGGAATATAAATGTCTATTAGCTTCCAGTCTCAAAGACAACACCTTTTGAAATCTCACAGCACTGCAAACCAGACAGTAGTTACCTTCTGTGAAATTCCATCTTACCAACTACCATGGTGTAGCCATTCAAAGATCACGCCACAAAGCTGAGGTCAGCTAATGAGCAAAAGTATCAAAGAAAAAGAAAAGAGGTAAACAAACCTGGTGTTTTTGTGACTGGAAGGCAGTTTCCAGTGGGGTTCCGCAGGGCTCAGAACTAGGTCCCTTGCTTTTTGTGGTATATAGTAATGATTTAGCATTAGGGATGGGCAATAAATGCTGGCCTCGCCAGCGACGCCACATCCCATGAACGAATTTTTAAAAAATTTAGACTTAAATGTAGGGGGCATGATTAAGAAGTTTGCAGATGATACAAAAATTGGCCATGTGGTTGATAGTGAGGAGGAAAGCTGTAGACTGCAGGAAAATATCAATGGACCGGTCAGGTGGAAAGAAAAGTGGTAAATGGAATTCTATCCGGAGGAGTGTGAGGTAATGCATTTGGGGAGGGCAAACAAGGCAAGGGAATACACAATAAGTGGGAGGATTCTGAGAGATGTAGAGGAAGAGAGGGACCTTGAAGTGCATGTCCACAGATCCCTGAAGGTGGCAGGACAGGTAGATAAGGTGGTTAAGAAGGCATATAGGATACTTTCCTTCATTAGCTGAGGCATAGAATATAAGAGCAGGGAGGTTATGCTAGAACTGTATAAAACACTATTTAGGCCACAGATTGAGTACAGTGTACAGTTCTGGTCACCACATTACAGGAAAGATGTGATTGCACTAGAGAGGGTACAGAGGAGATTTACGAGGATGTTGCCAGGACTGGAGAATTTTAGCTAGGAGGAAAGATTGGATAGGCTGGGGTTCTTTTCTTTCGAACAGAGGAGACTGGGGTGGGGGGATTTAATTGAGGTATATAAAATTATGAGGGGCCTAGATAGAGTGGACAGGAAGGATCTATTTCCCTTAGCAGAGAGGTCAATGACCAGGGGGCAGAGATTTAAAGTAATTGGTAGAAGAATTAGAGGGGAGCTGAGAAAATTATTTTTCACCCAGTGGGTGGTAGGGGTCTGGAACTCACTACCTGAAAGGGTGGCAGAGGCAGAAACCCTCATCACAGTTAAAAAGTACTTGCATATGCACTTGAAGTGCAGTAAGCTTCAAGGCTACGGACCAAGTGCTGGAAAGTGGGATTAGGCTGGGATCTCTTTTTCGACTGGCACAGACACGATGGCCGAATGGTCTCCTTCTATGCTGTAAATTTTTCTATATTTCTATGTTTCTAAACCATCAGTTGATGTCTTCAGCTATTCCCCTTTAGTGCAGCATTAGCTGACATCTACCCAAGTGGAGGGGTTAAAGTTTACAGAACTGTCAATTCTTATAAAGTGGTTTACATAGGAAGTTTTACAGAATGTTCAGAATTATCAACTTTCAAAACATTTCTTTATAAAGTTTCAAAGCTGAAATTTGAAAATGGCAACCACGGTTCACATTTGAGAGAACTACAGCCTGGACCAACCCACATCAAGTATGCTCTTCTAGTTCTGAAGACAGTGCAACCCAGAAATGACTATGGATGCAAATGTATCATCTCACCACTGTGTACATGCCATTCAATGCAACTTCCAATCTATGTACGTGTGCAATAAAGTCAAGAGTTCAACACTGCAATTCTTCCAAGTTATATGTCTCAAGTCAACTTTCGCTTCACAGTCAGTACACTTAAACTCGACAGTGTTCCATTTTTGGACAAATTACAGGTGTTAGTTACTTGTGGGGAGGGGTGGGGGTCCATTTCACTCAGCACTCTGAAAAGGCTCAAGATCTCTTTCACTGATCTCTAGGGCCATTAGCTGAGCAGCTGTAATTACTTTGATACTCAGGTCACTTTTGTTCTTCAGTGTCATGAGTTTTTATATCAGCACTTCAGGAAGAATTTTAAGGGACCAGTAACTCGAAGGATAACTATTCAGATCTTTATCAATTGAAGACTTAGAGCTTTGTTTCTTTAAAAATCCAATGAGAGTCCTGTAATCATGTATTCTATCAAGGAAACAGTTAAACACACTGGAGTGATGAGAGCCAAGCAGATATCCTTGGAGTATGCATGGTTATTGTTGGAGCGTCAATGTGATTTGCCTTTTTCAGATGATCAAAGGGATTTCTCCATCCCAAAGACTTGCTATGCATACCAAAGCTTTCATATGATCACACTGAAAACTGTCCAGGAGCATTCTCTTTAAAAGCAAAAGGTCAGGTTAATAAATTTCAACAGATCAAGGCAAGACCATTTGCTCTATTAGCAACAGAGCCAATGACACAATATTGTTGCACATGTCACCTCTCAGGTATTGTGTTAATGGGTACTGTCCCTGGCCTCAGTTCAAAGACTTTGGTCGAAACCAAGGTGAGGCAAACCCCACTGACATCTGGAAGTGGATGAACTACTATTTTCATGTGAAAATAATGAATCATGTTGATTGTTAAAAGCATGTAAATTGCACCCCACCACCTCACTTGAGCTTGCACCGAGCAAAGCTCTGCTTTGGATGCATTATGAAGGGTACACAACCAAGATGTCATAACTTGACTTTACTCTTTGCAGATGGTGTGTATTTCCGGCATTTTCTGTTTTTATTTCAAAGTTCTGCTTCGGCCTGGTCCAATCCAGAGTGACTAGGATCCTCACAACAGTACAAATTATCACATATATTTTGAATTTGCTTTCAATCCTATCAACTCAAGAGAACCTTTCACCTGCGGGTAATGCAACACGAAGTGGGCTGGATCAATTCATTCAGTCACATATGTTTAAAGGAAGCTACATTTTCAGTCCAAAGCAGGCACAATTTGACTTACATTTTCTTGGATAGTACCAGCCTCAACCTCTCAATGACCCTTGAACTGCCACAATATATTTCAGATTCATCCATCAATCTAATTGAGGAAACATCCATTTAATTAAATTGCCTTTCCAGAATCAATCTCACCTCCATGATAGGGTTGGAGGCCAGAACCTTCTCCTCCACATTAGTCTCACTGGCAGAACCACTGACTGTAGCAAAGTATCGCATGGCATATTTCGCGGAGACAGTCTTCCCTGCTCCAGACTCTCCGCTTACGATGATAGATTGATTCCGCTCATCTCTGAAACACAGATTATAAATTGTTGTACACTCGGAGTGATCAGTTAGCAAAGCACAATGAAAATGGGACGTGCCTTCTCAAAAAATTAATAAAAGCATGCAAAAACCACAATCTTCACTTACTGCCGAACTATAGGCAGCATTTTCCAGGGAGCAAAGGGCAGGAGGCTTAAAGCCAACAGAAAACCAATTACTGCCCAGATTTTTTTTTCTGCCAGGAGTTAACCAGTTATTTAAAAGAGAACAATATTAATGAAAGTGAGGAGAGATCTTTCTCAATGGAAATACTCCCTGCCTTTTGTAAAAAAAGAAAAAATGGGTTATAGTGGAGATTGGAGCTTTTCATTCCAAGGAGGCAGGCTGCAGGAGACCCCGCTATGTCATGTATGTATATGGTCGGTGTGTCTTTGGCTCAGGGGCCAGGTTGCTGATCCCAGCTCTCCAATACATCGAAAAGGTTCGAAATTAGTTGGGATTGCTAGTGACTGTACTTCAATTGTGTCTTGTAAAAGGGGAGGGAGGATGAATGGATTATGGCAAGAAAAATATGCTATGCCTTATATCACAAGCATCATCCCATTTTCTCCTTCCAGAACCACTCTTTCCCCCCCCCCCCCACCCCACCAACCACCACACTACAACTACTACTACAACAACCAACTTGCATTTATATAGCACCTTTAATGTAGTAAACATCTCAATGTGCCTCATTTAATGCTGAGCAGTAATCGAAGAAGTAGAAGAGATGACTGAAAGCATAGACAAAGATAAAGATTTTGAGAAGGATTTTGATATGAATTCAGTTAGCAAGCGGGAGGGTTGGGAAGAGAGTTCTAGAGAGTAGCCCTAAGATGGCTGAAGTCTCTGCCATCGATGGTGCAGTGAAAAGGGTGGGAGATGCACAGGGGGCCAGTGTTGGAATTTGAAGCTCAACTCATGATCGAACAGAGCACAAGGCTGAGCAACTTTAGATTCAGTCTGACTTAAGCAGCTGGGGATAGGTTGGAGTCAGGGGCATAGATACAGAGCTTTTGGTGACAGAAGAATTGGATAGCTTCAATTTTGCCAATGCTCGTTTGGAGACAATCCTGGTTCATCCACAATCTTACATGAATGAACAAACTGCCGGCACATTTCTAGTTGTAGAGTCGAGGGGGTAGCAGAAAGATAGAATTTGACATCTTTCACTCTATTGCAAACCCATGCTTTTATGTCTCATGGAATAAAGGGGGCAGTAGTGGCATTGTTATGAAATTGTCTAAGTAATAGGAAACAGAGAGTAGTGGTGAATGGTTGTTTTTCAGACTGGAGGGAGGTGTACAGTGGTCCCCAGGGGTCGGTACTAGGACCACTGCTTTTTTGATATATATTAATGACTTGGACTTGGGTGTACAGGGCACAAGTCCAAAATTTGCAGATGACACAAAACTTGGAAGGATAGTAAACAGTGAGGAGGATAGTAATGGACTTCAAGAGGACGAGTGGAATGGGCGGACACATGGCAGATGAAATTCAACGCAGAAAAGTGCGAAGTGATACATTCCAGTACGAAGAACGAGGAGAAGCAATATAAACTAAAGGGTAGAATTCTAAAAGGGGTGCAGGAACAGAGAGATCTGGGGGTATGTGCGCACAAATCGTTGAAGATGGCAGGGCAGGTTGAGAAAGCGGTTAAGAAAGCATATGGGGTCCTGGGCTTTATAAATAGAGGCATAGAGTACAAAAGCAAGGAGGTTATGATGAACCTTTATAAAACTGGTTCGGCCACAACTGAAGTATTGTGTCCAGTTCTGGGCACCGCACTTTAGGAAGGATGTGAAGGCCTTAGAGAGGATGCAGAAGAGATTTACTAGAATGATTCCAGGGATGAGGGACTTCAGATACTTTCACAGACTAGAGAAGCTGGGGTTAGAGCAGAGAAGGTTGAGAGGAGGTTTGATAGAGGTATTCAAAATCATGAAGGGTCTAGCCAGAGTAGATAGAGAGAAACTGTTCCCATTGGCAGAGGGGTCAAGAACCAAAGGACATGGATTTAAGGTGATTGGCAAAAGAACCAAAGGCGACATGAGAAAAAACTTTTTTTCACAGCAAGTGGTTGTGATCTGGAATGCACTGCCTTACGTGGCTTTCAAAAGGGAATTGGATAAGTACTTGAAAGGAAAAAAATTGCAGGGTTACAGGGATAGGGCGGGGGAGTGGGACTAGCTGGATTGCTCTTGCAGAGAGCAGGCACAGACTCAATGGGCCGAATGGCCTCCTTCTGTGCTGTAACCATTCTATGATTCATTTTATGATTCTAATTTGGTCTTGGGAAATTCTTTTAAGACCTTCTCTTAAAAGGAACCTCAATGGTATAATTCCTTCAAACTTAAAACAAGACACCAAATCTCCAAATACTTTCAGGAACTATATTAACCATGTGGGTACTCATTTCCTTTGTAGTTCCCGGAATACATCCTTAAATATCTACAAACTGATTTCCAGTAAGAAGGGCTGGTATAGTGATATGCAGAAACAAAGAAGCATTCCCCAATTCAAAGCAGTTTAGTCAGAACAAACAGAAGGCACACATTGTTTGGTGGAACTGCATGGATTCTTGACGATTGCAATTGCGGCAAAAAATAATTAGAAAACAAGTAGCAAGTAAACCTTCAATTGAATGAATTTTGGATCCACCTTCTTCAAAGGAGAAGGAAACTTTGAGAATTGTATATCTAACATTAATAGAAGTAAACTCTCAAAGCAAACAAAACTAGAAAGACTAATGAAACACTACTTGGAAACGATTATTTTAAAGACACCACCACCCACACAGCTAAACTACAACAATTGAACCCATGGCCCAGCTCCAATTGTCTTCACTTTACCATCTGCCTTTATGGCATCAGCAGGGATGAGTACACAGTGGTAACACATGGGTTGAGTCAACATTGCCATTAGAGAGACTGAGTGTCTCCACAAGGGGAGGGAATGAAGGAAGCATTGGCTGTTGAATGACATCAGCACCATCTCTGCAGAGTGTCCTTATATCCATGTGCTGCTCACTGAAGCAGATATTATTTTTCACTGTGACTTTTAAAAAAAAATATTTATTTATATAAAACCTAAGCTACTGCTTATTTATTGTCATTTCTGCAACTCCTAATTTAAATTCTTCACTCTCCCACCTACAAGTCTTTCGAGTCAGCAGCGTGAAAGAACCCAGCCTAATTCTTGACTAACCCTCCATAACACGTAATCAAACAGCGTCCAAAAGGTCTTTGGCTGCCCCAGAGAGTCCAGCCGAGACTAGTGAAAACCCACTTTCTACGGGAAGCCCAAGAATAAATGTACTCAATTGAGAGCAGAGCGCTCACTACTGATATTTCAGTAAGCAATTTAGTACAATTGAGCTAATTTTTAAACCTAGGGGTCACACAATATCTGCAAGGGACAGGCGATATTAAATATATAGCTTCTGAGTTCACAGGGGAGCAGGTCCATTCTGGGAAGTGCTGTGAACCTGTTGGAAGGTTAAAAAAGTATATTCTAAAGCACCAAATCACAACATTGTAGTAATCGAGTGTAAGGGTTATATTTTATCAACATAGCCACCATTAGATCAGCCTGTTAGTGGTATTATCCAAGGTAACTCACAACTACTGAATGGCATCCAATGTCTATTGTATTGCTGTTATTCATCAAACCTCAACCAAATGGCATGGGGAGAGGATGGGAACACCTGACCTAATTGACTTTAAGTCCTTTCTCTAAAATTTGACGAAAGATTGAATATGGCTAAAGATATTATAGCAATAAAAACATGTAATATAAGCTTGAAGAGATCCAGCTTCCAAGAGGGCTTAACTGCATCTTTTATAACGGTAAGAAAAAGTGGTCAAAGAAGGAAAAACCTGCTTTACACTTTAGAACATGTGCACTTTGTAACTGCAGCTCCTTTAAAAACAAGTCCAGGTCACTGCTAGGCCCAAACTTGTGAATGAAATCAGCAGGGTTTAATTAACAAACATTGCATCTCCCGAAGTGTAAGGTAGGCCTATACTGGTGCCTCTTGAAACACTATCCAATTCACATGTTAAATTAAAGAAAACGCAACAAAGTTTAAAACAAGTGGCTGTGTTTCCCTTTTCAAATATCTGTGCCCATTTCCTGTTGTTCGTTTATCTGTAATGAACAGCTGTTTGCAACATCAAGCTGCTGATGACTTGTTTTGAAGACAGCGCTGTTGACCGAGACACAGAGTAAGAGTAAAGCCCTGCCATCAATCCAGTCTCTACGTGAAACTTGGAGATGGAAAGAAATCAGCATTCAACACTAAGGGGAAGAGTGGAAGAAACTTTTTCATGCGATGAGCTATCAGAATGAGGAACGTTCTGCCACAAGTGGTGATCAATGCTAAAATCATTACAGCAATTCAAAATGGTGCTGGATAATTACTTAAAAGAACATAAAAGGGCACAGGGAGAAAATGGGAAAATGTTTGTGTAAAACCAGCTTACAAGAGGGGCTTAAAATCAGCAAGGAGGGCTGAATGGCCTCCTCCTGGGCTAAAAATGTCCATGTGTCTGTGTAAATGCTATCAAACCCACCCAGGACAGGATTCATATGTATTCTGTCTTTCACCACTTTCTTATCAGAGGCCTGTCTGGCCGTGCCCGCTTTGTACAGCTCACTTTTTAAGCAAGCCAAAAGATATTGAGAATACAATATAGCTGGATTTTCCCAGAAAATAAAATCCAATGAAGATTAACACCCTGACACAATGACATCCAAATGAAACAGACTGCTCCTGTTTTGTAACAATTTGTTGCAGGAAATGTGAAAAACTTCCTGGTGTATTATATACTAGGGAGGTGCAAGCTGAAAGCCAGAGCAAAATATTGAAGCAAGTTGCCTTTTTTGGAGTTACTGCTATCCACATAAGGAGATGATACCTACTGATGGATCCCAGCATTCCTTGCTGTAGCATCTTCCCTTCTTGGTAATTTTTAGTTCCCATGGAGTAATTAGTCCATCGGTTCATGAATTTCATACATTTTAGTAGGTTAGATACTGGGAAGGTGACCAGAAACAATTGAGGCAGAGTAGAGCTACAAGGCTGATCCCTTGTGTCAGAGGTCTGAGTTATGAGGAACAATTGGAGAAACGTGAGCTTTTCAGACTTGAAAGGAGATGTCTACAAAGTAATCTTAGAGATATACAAGATGGTTAATGATACAGATAAAGTAAATTCTGAAAATTAAAGTAAATTGTGTGAGTAGGACAAGGGGAAAGAGGCTCAAACCATTAAAAGGCAAATTTAAGACTGATATCACACAGTGATCAATGCATGGGTTGGACTTCCAGATAGAGCAATAGAGGAAAAAAACATGAGGTCTTCTAGCAACTAATCGAATATTGCAATGGGAGAACTTTAGGGTGTTTTTGGATGGATGAACTAAGTTTGGGCTGAATGGCCTCCCTCATTTATAATTATCTGGTGAGGGAATCTTCATCTTCTGACTTGCTGGTAGACTGCAAGTCTCTCAGTCTTTCATTAATGCTAACTTTGAAAAGTTCAGACAATGCCTACTGTGGGAAGCAGAAATTCTTGCCTGAAACCTCAACATCAATGGCAGCAGCAGACCTCATGTCTATTGTGATTGTTACACGTGGTGGATTTGAAGAGATTTGTTATTGAAGAGATTCCAATGTTGTCATGGATGTTCAAACTGTAAATCAATTGGATGAACTTGAAGGTCCCCAAAAGAATCCATAGGAGGGTGCACTTGAAACAGCGACTAAAATTAGGCACAGTGCAACAGTATCACTAGGTGTCAGTTTGGCTTAAGATTGCACTCTCGCCATGAGTCAGAAGGTTGTGGGTTCAAGTCCCACTCCAGGACACATAATTGAGGCTATCATTTCAACACAGTTCTGAGGGGGTGTTGCATCTTTGTAAGAAACATTAAACCAAGGCTCTGTGTCTGCTCAGGTGGGCAAAAAAGATTCTACAGCATTTTTTGAAGAGGAGCAGCAGAACTTCCCTGGCGTTTTCCAACATTACCAAAACAGATTAACTGGTCATTTATCTCACTGCTGTTTGCGGGGCCTAACTGTGCTCAAATTGACTGCCACATTTGCCTACATAACAGTGACTGCACTTTAAAAGAATTCTTTATGACACTGAGGACACTACTGTTAAATTGTTTTTGCCAAAAAACTGTTTTTAATGAGGTTGTTATTATCATCATCATTGTGGAACAAGTGTATCACTTCTATCAACCAGTGCAACATCAGATCAGGTACAATATAGGCCAGATGCAGAGTAAAGGCATTTATGCACTGCCCCAACAATTGCCATAAACCCAATCTCAGCAAAGCAATTCATAATACACCAATCTGAAGTGACCATCTCCAATTCCTGAACCAACTATCCTTGTGGGCTCTCTCCTCGCACTCCCGTTCTGTTTCTTTCTCACCTGTTTCTCTTCTGTTTCACTCTGTCTCTTCTGTTTCTCTCTCCCCTCCCCCTTCTTCTGTTAGTCTCCCTTCCTCCCCTCATTCCCTTCTGTTTCTCACTCTCTAGGTGTATGTGAGCGATTCTATCTCCTCCTCTTCTGTTTCTCTCCATCTTCCTCCATTTATCCTCCTCCTCTTTTGTCTGTGTCTCTCTCTCTTTCCTTCCCTTTTTTTTAAATAGTTCATCTGGGTGTCAAAATGCCATGTCACAATTCAAAGGTGACCTAGTAGTCCTCCTGGCCAACATTTTTTCCTCAACCAACACCAAAATACAAATTATCCAGTAATTAATTGTATTTGCTGTTTATGGGATCTTGCTGTGCATCAGTTGACTGTTATGTTTGCCTGCATAACAATAGTGACTATACTTCAAAAGTAATTAATTGGATGTGATTCCAAGAATTTGATAAGGCATTATAAAAATGCAAGTTCTTTCTTCTCCATCTGCCTTCTTTCCTTTCTGTTTCTTGTTTCCATTCTGTTTTTCTCTCTTGCCCTTCTATTTCTCTAATTTTTCCCTTCTTTTTTTCTCTCTCTCGCTCCTCTTTTCCCTTATGTTTTTCTCTCTCCCTTCTCTTTCTCCTCTTTCCCTTTTGTTTCTGGGACTAGGACAGAAGGGAAGGAAGCAGAGAGAGACACAGACAGGATGAGTTTGTCTGGCGAGCCGATGACTTTCTTGCTCCAACAGACCTGATTTTTCCAGCCCCTGACGTACCGGGTCCCCTCTTCAATGTCACGGGATGGTTGGATTGGTAGAACACAAACGTTTACATGGCTGAAACAAAAAATAAAAATGGCTCTACAAGCATCGCCCTGTGAAGCCAGGTAGAGCAATCACTGGGGGGATAAAAAACCAAACACACACACGCATCAGCCGGAAGGGCTGAGCTGAGCTACCAGGAGGACAAACAATGCAAAGAGCATGCAACAACCTGAGTTCCTGCCATTAGTCTGGGAGTGACGGCACTGCTACTTACAGGGAACAAATTATTTCTGAGGTAAAGGTAGGACCCATGCCCCCATGCCCCCTCCCCATCATGGTCCAATGGGCCGCACAGCCCACTGTTCGATAACCACTGTACAACATGTGATTCTAGCAGGCTGTTGCTGTGGTCATGAACAGGTAATTAGCAAAGAATTAGTTAGATTTTTGTACGTGATAAAAATATTGATGTATAAAAGGGAGGATATCCTGCCGTGTAAAGCAGTTTAATAGATATTTGAGTAGAATCACAGAGAATGTGCAGCACAGAAACAGGCCATTCAGCCCAACTGGTCAATGCCGGCGTTTATGCTCCACATGATACCTCCTCCCACCATTGTGATTAAGAGAGCAGTAATGAAATATTCAGCTAGAATTTAAGTAGTGTGATGAAAGGGATGATCAGAGATGTAAAGCATCAGTTACAAAAGAGCAGTGTCTTGATATCAAAAAAAATGTGATTAAGGGCAAAGGAAACTATCTGGCACCATGACTGGAGAAACTAAACTTGGAAGCAATGCAGGATGACCCAGTTGGCACACCACATGCTTCACTACAGAGCGGTATGAGTTGGATTTGCATCTGGCTGCAATGCTAAGTTCACAGCAGACACAAGCCACTTCCCTAGAAGAGCCTTGTATGAATTGGCAACAGAGGCAAGAGACCTAAACCCATCAGCTGATTAATTACATACCTACCCTCTCTAGGAATGTGTGTGGGTTTTACATAAAGCTCAATTTAAATAAATTTCAGTGTTAGAGCTTTTCTGCAATGGCCATCTTTTTGCTGAAAGTTCATTGAATTGACAGGTCAAACAGCTTACAATTTATTCACCAAATCAAACGCTACGAGAAGATGTAACAGGGCTGCCAGTCGCGCCAAATAGTCTGCCTCGGGTAAGCCAATTGGATACCTTCCCACTGGGTCATGAGATGGAGTGGCACACTGTATTGAGGCAACAGAAACTGAGATCATCCAGTTTGAAGTACTGACCGGTCACAAAGTGGTAGTGATGGGATCGTGAAGAAGTTAATGACCATACTGCCTGCAGGAGGAGGTTTGGTAACAAGTAACTTCCAATGGATGAAAAACAGGAAAATGGGGAGTTTTGTTTTTAAATAACAACAAAATAACGGAGCGAAAATGCACTAAAAAGTTTGTCAGTGAGTAAAGGTGGATTTTGTTTTTTTGATCAGTATACAATTTCCAGTGTTCACTTTTTAAAAAGAGGCCAAGAGGCTGATGAAGGGAAGTTCCTCATCAAGGTTGAAGAGAATAGGCAAATCACATTGTTTTAATTCCCAAGATGTGAAACTCCTATGGTGGGAGGCCTCGAGATTGAAACTGTTGGGTACATGAAGAAAACAGAGCTTGAATCCGAACTACCCATCAGTACAAAGGGATAAGCCTAGACTTTGAGCCCTTTCAGCTAGTTTCCCAACAGATATAAGGTAGGCAGGGCTGGAAATGTGCTCGGGGCATGGTTTGCCTGGTTTTCTGGAGGGCAATTTCCACAGTCTCAAATGGCAGTGACAGGGTGTGGGTGGGTGCATGCAAATCAAAAGCTAATGACAGAAACATGCCCACTGCCACACTTCCCACCATTTACATCCCAATAATAGGTTTGAACAAACTCTACAAGAAAGCATGGACTCCAACTCAGAAGGGAGAGAAACGATTTAGATTTAGCTCCTAAACACAAAATATAGGCAACAGATTGTTCAGGGAGGCGGACAGTATCAGCAAATTCAGGATATGTTGATGGGGTTTGATGAAGAAGGGTGGGAGGAAGCTCATTGGAGCATAAACACCGGCATGGACCTGTTGGGCTGAATGGCCTGTTTCTGTGCTGTACATTCTATATGATTCAAGGGGGAAACTGAATAGATATTTGGTGGAGAATGCAACTGAGGGTACGAGAGATAGAGTGATGTTTTGGATTTTTTGAACTTTGGGACTGGACAGAGGAGCCATGAGGGCCTCTTCCAGCTCTGTATGTTTCTTTGTAACTATTCACAAGCACACTCGTTTCTGTTTAGTTAACCGGAGAGAAAAATGCATACTTGCTCTTTGTTGCACGTTCTGATGATGTGATTGGAAAGGACTTGGTGCACAGTATGTTGGGCAAGTTAATAAGAACATAAGAAATAGGAGCAGGAGTAGGCCAATCGGCCCCTCGAGCCTGCTCCACCATTCAATAAGATCATGGCTGATCTGATCCTAACCTCAAATCTAAATTCATGTCCAATTTCCTGCCCGCTCCCCGTAACCCCTAATTCCCTTTACTTCTAGGAAATTGTCGATTTCTGTTTTAAATTTATTTAATGATGTAGCTTCCACAGCTTCCTGGGGCAGCAAATTCCACAGACCTACTACCATCTGAGTGAAGAAGTTTCTCCTCATCTCAGTTTTGAAAGAGCAGCCCCCTATTCTAAGATTATGCCCCCTGGTTCTAGTTTCACCCATCCTTGGGAACATCCTTACCGCATCCACCCGATCAAGCCCCTTCACAATCTTATATGTTTCAATAAGATCGCCTCTCATTCTTCTGAACTCCAATGAGTAGAGTCCCAATCTACTCAATCTCTCCTCGTATGTCCACCCCCTCATCCCCGGGATTAACCGAGTGAACATTCTTTGTACTGCCTCGAGAGCAAGTATGTCTTTTCTTAAGTATGGACACCAAAACTGTATGCAGTATTCCAACAGCTAAATCTCCATTAGTGAAACACTTTCTAAAAGAAGCATAGAGCTTCTTTCTACCAAAGATTTATCTTCACAAATTAGTACTTGACTGAACAGTTGCTGACTTTCCATTGGCAAGTTGGGTAGATGGTTAAAAATCAATAGCATTACTTTTATCATAAATAAAAAATAAGACAACAGAAATCTACTCAGATCACAGGTCTAATCCATTTCTGGTCACAAAAGGTTTATAGTGCAATAGGTTACAACATTTGAAAATTAAATTATTCTCAGCAGCTAGTTACGTACTGGGTAATGAGTTTCAAATGATTCATCCTATGACAGTGTAACATGTTTCACAAAGGATCAACAGGCATCTACCTTCCAAATTGGAACAGAGTACTGGTCAACATTGATTGAATTAATTAAATAGAAGAATGGACAGGTGATCCAGACTTTTTAAAAAAAAGATATAATAACATGTGTCATGAGCTGCTTTAATAAACAAAGCATACACCCTATGTTGATGAGATAATTAGGTGTGAGAATGTGATCATGTACAACTGCTCTGTTTATACAAAGACACCAGAGAAAGAATAGTCCATTAGCAACTGCTCCATCATTCGCTGCTGTGGTATATCTGTCCCTTTCTCAGATATAATCACAGAAATTAATGAGGTCCTTAAAAAAAAAACTCAAGATCAGATATTTAGTTCATTTAATAAAATGTTGTAAATAGAAAAATGGTCTACGGCTCATTACAGTTCATTTCTATTCTGTAATTCAGTACGGGAGACTTCCAGAAGCAAAATAATTCTCACAGATTATATGACCCATTCATTTTTGGAAGCTGTGAAGAACACTCAGTTCTCAGAGTTTTAAAAACTCCACAGCACAGAGTTGAATATAATAAATAAATCAGCAAAGAACCAACCAATCAACTACAGCAATCCTGCTAAGAAATCAAGTAAATAGTGAAATGCTAATATCTAGTCATGTGTCTATGTATAAACCATAGGTTTTCAAACAGATAACCTGGACTTTAGGTTGTCCACAAGGTCAGATATCTACCCATTAGCCATCTGTATTTTTCTGGTATTTGTTTACTTACTGGAATGTTATCCTTTTCTTGTTCGCTAATAAAAAGATTGTTTCTGAAATCAGAGTATTGCTTTCCTTTGGTTGGTTCTCTTTAGAGTGTTAGGATAAGGGGTTCTTGGGCACATGTCAATATTTGCAGGGGGCGTCACACCCAGAAAAAAATGAAAGCTGCGATTAAGCTACATAGTAACAGTGACTACACTTCAGAAGTACTTCACTGGCTGTAAAGCGCCTTTGGACGTCCTGAGGTCATGAAAGGCGCTATATAAATGCAAATCTTTCTTTCTAATGAAATAAACAGACAGAAAAAGAATCAAAATATTTAGGATAAGCACAGGATTACAGGCAGGTCAATTTGCTGGCAATTTTTTAGGTCATTTGAAAACCTCAAGTTCATAAATTAAGCGTGTGAATTATATTATAATGAGGTATTCCTCTGCCTTAATACGACTTCGAACTGAATTATCGAATGCACAAACCTGGCCATTTGCTTGTACGCCTCCTCAGCCACAGCAAAGATATGAGGATCCATGTCTCCCATGTTCTGCCCACTGTAGGCATTGATGATATCTTCTCCATAGATAGGCAACTGCTCATAAGGATTGATGGCTACCAAAACAATACCTAAGAAATAGAAAATATTCAAAGTATAAGCACAATAGTACATTAAATACAACAAGAGGTCAAATCCTAATGTCAACATTTTTAATAAATACTCATTTTTCTCTCAATCTGACCAATGCATGCACAGAATAATCAGACCATAATGGAAAATTATAATCTGCAATAGTAATACTGAAGTCTTACAATATACTGCACTAGAGCAGTATACAGATCCATCAGTGCACAGAGAAAATGGACCTTTTCAGAAGAACGAAAGAAAAGTAAATTCAATTTAGATTCTGTTGTAGATATTGCTGCATATATGGCTGATGTTAGGTCAGAATAATTATTAGAAATGAAATTCTTGAACTGTCAAATTATTTTTCTTTGATACAAATTGACACATTCTTCCAGACAGGGGCATAAGAATAGCATTGTAGACCTTGTTCAATAGCACAGTACTAATTAGCAATGCACTGTAACATTAGGCCAATATGCCTTTTTAATCATATTCAAGACTACATGCATGCTGTAATTACATACATTCCAAAACAATGTCAGCCGAATTACAGCAATCCATCAAGAAGCAGAGACTCTGCATTGTAATGAAACACGGAAGCTATCCACTCCCTAAACTTCTCTCTCTCCTCTTTCAAGTCCCTCCTTAAAACCTACCACTTTGACCAAACTTTTGGTCACCTGATCTAATATCTCTTTTTACGTGGCTCAGTTTCGAATTTTGTATGATGACGCTCCTATGAAGCGCCTTGGGACATTTTACTACGTGAAAGGCGCTATATAAATGCAAGTTGTTGTTGTTCTGGTTAATACAGCATCATGGAGAACAGACCAATTCCTTCTGTGATCAAGGTGCCCCATGTAATTCCCAAGTGTAGTATGGCCAAGAAGCTTACAACAGGTAACTTTCTCCTAGCTCCCCCACAGCTCTATTACCACTAGCTCTACGGAACATATTACCACACATGCCTATTGAAATTGAGTCAGAGTCAGATCAATCGTTAAAGAAAAATATTAAAGGGTATAGGGAAAAAGCATGGAAATGGGATTAGAGGGGATCGTTCCAATTTCAAGCTAACACTAGCACAAGCATGATGGGCCAAATACCCTCCTTCTGTGCTTAGATTTCTGAGATTCTAAGAGACTCGTAGTATTTGCTGCCGACAGCTTAGCTAACATTGGGAATTCATGTTGGCTTTGGTCTATAACATAGGGTTAAGTGCCTTTGTTCTAATGACCCTAAATAGATCCAGGTTATGTTTGCCGCAAGTGATATTCCCAGAGTGAACAGCAACAAGCTTAAAACAACTGCTGCAACTCAATCCGTACTTTAGGAAAACAACAAACCAATCTTCAAAATAAATCGAGTGTGGCAAGGTCAATTATGACTCAAGTAAATTGCACATTAGTCATAAAACATTTAGCTATCGATCCATTTTCAAATGAGTACATGAAATATCAAGGGTGAAATGTGACATTTTGGAATCAGGGGGCTGAACAAACCCCCAAGTTCAAACCACACATAAGCTTGCTGAAATCAGTGATGTAATCATTCCCTTCCACCTTTTCAAGGGATTGTGAATATGAATGTTGTAGAACTTAACGGTCCCTATGAATGGCCATCAAGTGTTCTCAGTGCCTCCGCCTCGCCCCTGCTGATGATCTCATCAGGTTCTGGTGGAGGATCCAAAGAGCTTTTCTTAAATAAGATGTTCCACAGTCAACGAGCGGAGACATTTTTTTTATTTGTTCATGGGATGTGGGCGTCGCTGGCAAGGCCAGCGTTTATTGCCCATCCCTAATTGCCCTTGAGAAGGTGGTGGTGAGCCCCCTTCTTGAACCGCTGCAGTCCGTGTGGTGAAGGTTCTCTCACGGTGCTGTTAGGTAGGGAGTTCCAGGATTTTGACCCAGCGACGATGAAGGAACGGCGATATATTTCCAAGTATATTTCCAACATCTCCAACTCATTTCCATTATTTTCAGTCCTTTGCAGCTGCTGTTCGTGGTATCCAATATGTATATTGGCTGCAGCAAAATGATCCACTGAAAGTCAGTTGCAAGTCTGCTTGAAATATTGACTTTGCATAAAACTACCACTTAAGTCAACTACATTGCCAAATGCAAGAGAGTTGTGATCAACTCACCGGGCTTTCTTTCAAATAAATAACACTTCCTGGAAGTGATGTGCTTGACTGTGAAGTGAGAAGTTACACAATAGCACTGCATGAGACATCAGAGCATCTCAACATCAACCATCTGTTGTTGAAGCACAAGAAATAGTGGTTTGCCATCTCCCTTGGAGGGGGTGGATTAAGTGAGATTCCTTTACAGTCAACTTGGTTCCAAGATGAACTGCCTGACAGTGGGAGAGTGGAATCATCTGTTTTCCAAAACAGTGCACAGTGTCAGTGCCAGTGCCAGTAAGTGGCCACTCTCTGACTGCCCGAAGTAGAATCAGATGCAGTACTATGGCTTAGTTGCAGATTTGCAGCAGTGAACATCCGAAACTGGAATCCACCAATGCTACACCAATGGGTTGGCCTACCATTTATGGACAGCTAGGTTAGACATTCCACTGGAATTATAGGGTGACCATCTTTGAGAAAAAGCATTAGTTTTTTTTTGTTGGGATGTACATAACCCAATATGAATTTGTTCAATGCGTCAATGGATCTCGTGTGTGACATCAGTGTTGAAAATGGCGCAATGTTCTTCCAACCCAAACTAATTTAAAAAGCTCACCAATTTGTGATCCACTCAATATGAGCTTAAATCATCCTTTGCCTTCAAAAGTCACTGGCAGAGTGACATTAGAATAGTCCCTCACTTACCACAATAAGTGTAAATGAGTTTGGAATCCATGAAGCGTACTTTGAGGTTATGCAGAACTGCAGGCTCATGGAGATAACTGAGTGCAGTGAGATCATTTTCACCCACAAGAATGTCAGGGTTCCGTAGAGGTGGAAGTTCCTTAGTTTTTGGATCAATTCTATATTGAGTTTCCTATAAAAAAAGATACAGGAAATTACATAGTTTAAAAGACAACAATGGAGTGATGGGGATGTCATGCATCAGTTACTCTTCCCATTGGACATAAAAGTGCTTTGGTGCTCCTTCAAGTGATGTTATTACTTCAGCACATGACATATTTTAGTTTTGTCTGATTACGTTCCTGTGAAGAGCCTTAGGGCGATTTACTACTTTAAAGGTGCTAAATAAAGGCAAGTTGTTAGAATCATGTAACCATTCTGTGATTCTAGCACGGAAAGAGGCCATTCGGCCCATCGAGTCCATGCCGGTTCTATGCAAGAGCAATCCAGCTAGTCCCACTCGCCCGTCCTTTCCCTGTAGCCCCGCAATTTTTTTCCTTTCAAGTACTTATCCAATTCCCTTTTCAAAGCCAGGATTGAATCTGCCTCCACCATCCCCTCAGGCAATGCATTCCAGATCATAACCACCAGCCGTGTAAAAAAGATTTTCCTCATGTCACCTTTGGTTCTTTTGCCAATCACCTTAAATCTATGTCCTCTGGTTCTTGGCCCTTCCACCAATGGGAACAGTTTCTCTCTATCTACTCTGTCTAGACCTTCATGATTTTGAATACCTCTATCAAATCTCCTCTCAACCTTCTCTGCTCTAAGGAGAACAACCCCAGCTTCTCCAGACTATCCACGTAACTGAAGTCTTTCATCCCTGGAACCATTCTAGTAAATCTCTTCTGCACCCTCTCTAAGGCCTTCACATCCTTCCTAAAGTACGGTGCCCAGAATTGGACACAATACTCCAGTTGTAGCCAAAACAGTGTTTTATAAAGGTTCATCATGACTTCCTTACTTTTGTATTTTATATCTCCATTTATAAAGCCCAGTATGCTTTTTTAACTGCTTTCTCAACCTGCCCTGCCACCTTCAACAATTTGTGCACATATACCCCCAGATCTCTGTTCCTGTACCCCTTTTAGAATTGTACCCTTTAGTTTATAATGCCTCTCCTCATTCTTCCTACCAAAACGTATCACTTTTCACTTCTCGGCATTAAATTTCATTTGCCACTTGTCCGCCCATTCCACCTGCCTATCTATGTCCTCTTTAAGTCTATTACTATCCTTCTCACTGTTCACTACATTTCCAAGTTTTGTGTCATCTGCAAATTTTGAAATTGTACCCTTTATACCCAAATTGTTGTTGTTGTTACGCCAATCAGAGCGTAATAGAAATTCTAAAAATGGTTGCTTCTCGGTAGTCAAGTATCAGTTAATATGGTGATATTGAAGTATTTCGTGGTAATATTGAAGTATTTCGTGGTAATATTGAAGTATTTCCACAAAGTTAGACAAGGAACTCTTAAGTAGAGAGAAAAAGTTCGCAGAAAATTATTAGATGGTCAAATTTCGCAGTCAGCTGATGAGTCATCAAATAAATCCTTGTTTTCCTTCCCCCTTCAAATTAGCAAAGAAAGAAGAACTATTATGGATCTATCTTTGGACCGGCGAGAAAGAAAGAAGGTTGTTGTCACTGCCAATCTCTAATTTTTAAATCATGTTTATAATTCATTGAAATTTCTATTCAATGGCATTTCATTATCTGTCCTTACAGTCACAGAATAAAGTGATAATGTTAAGCTTGACCAAGCTCAAGCAGAACATCCCATCATTTGGAAATATGGCTCTATGGTGGCCCGGTGGTGGGGACCAGAAGAACGCCATGGAAATGCTACCCCAAAATATTTAACAGCATGGAGCCTTTACTGATAACCCTACTTTAGCTGAACGCAAATTTATTAAGTTTTACTTGTTCAATTACTAACAAGTCAAAGTTACTGGAATAAAATGCCATCAGCATTGCCCTGTAGCAGTAAGCCATTTACAACGTGGGTGCCATAAAAAGAAATCCAGCCAAACAGAAGCTTGGGAGAACGCAGGCACAATGTCACAATAAGCAACACCACCAGATGCACTTGTGCCAGCGGAGAGCCAATTAGCAGCTCTTCAGGTTTCAAACTTTGTCCCAGACACCAAATCCCAATATTAACTGGGATGAAGGGAGAGTGATTCAGCAATACTGGAGGTCACACAATTAGGCAAACAGGATTAAGAGACAATGGAATACCAAAAGGCCTGACACCCTTACTTCCTAAGCTTCTTTAGAATTTCATTATGCTCCCTGCTCAATGGCTACTGACTGAATTAAAACCTATATTAATTAGGCCTACCCTTGGACTTGATTTCAGCTCCCAGTGTTTACATAAAGCACATGCGGAATTAAAAAAGTTTGTTGCAGACATAAACAGATGACGACGCTGTAATGGTATCAAGGGATTCAAAAATATAAACCATAACAGACAAACTCAGGTAGTGGAGAGCAAGTGGAACAGTGAATTAGTGGGCTGTTGTTTTTTTTTAATCTCTCTGGGACCTGTGCTTGAATCGAGCCCAAACTGATGGGATGAAAAGTCTCTGCTGGCTGTAAGGATTCAAAGTGAAATAGGTTTGGACAATTCAATAGTCTCAATTCAAGTCCTAATGGGTGTGGTCCTCAACATAATTTGGCGCTAATTCGCCATCTCAAATCAGAAAACCCAAAAGAATGGCTAACGTGAGAAATGAAAAATTCATACTAGTGCAGTAGAAGATACAGTTCTGCGGCGGGGTTTAGGGGCAGCATATAGAGAACTTTACTCTTTAGCTGACTGTGTTTTAACTGGATACCAACAATGAGTACTTGAAATAGGTACGTGTTCTATTTCCCAGCAGTGACATAAATTCACCCCCTAAAAAGAAAAGGAAAGGCACATTCCAAGATTAGATCACAGCTTTGAAATTGCTCCTTTCTATCAGTTATTCAAAACGCATATTGCACATTATGGTGGTCATTCATTTTACAACGGTTACTTTTTTTTTGTCCGTGGTTTGGAAGCTGTAAAAGGTAACAAGGTTTGGATAAAAGCCCCCCTGGCAATCGGTTATTCATTTTTAATAGTCACTTCAGGCTTCAGTGTTTAGTTGAGGAGGGTTTCTGCAGTAAATCAGCAGCTGAAAGAAGCATCATCGGAGCAGGGTATTAAAGGGTCATTTTCTTCATGAAAAAAGATGTTTGGCCAATCTTTTTTTTGTTTGGGGAGGGAGTAGAGCCATTCGCCATTCATCAGGGATGTTAGATGCAAGTGGTCCAATGGCATTTTTCAACACAATCAAAAGCAAAATACTGCGATGCTGGAAATCTGAAATAAAAACAGAAAATGCTGGAAATACCCAGCAAGTCAGGCAACATCTGAGGAGAAAGAAGCAGAGTTAGCATTCCAGTTCTGACAAAAGTTCATCGACCTGAAAGAAGTGAAAGATTTAACAGTTTTTAAGCAAGTACAGAGTCAGGCAAAGCGGGGGGTGGGGTGGAGTGGGGGTGGGGTGGAGTGGGGGTGGGGCGGAGTGGGGGTGGTACTTGGGAGCACGAAGCACCAGAGGTCCGACAGAAAATACTTCAGACGATTGTATACAGTCTCTTGTTAATTCAAAATCACTCAATTCAAATTCACTTTGGTTTTTGTTCTAAAAAGCCTACTGTTCTATGATTTTAAATACTTAATTTGAATTTTTTTTTGGTGCAAAAATAAAAACAACTTTGAATTAACAGGAGTAGACAGCACTGTCCTTTTCAGACTGGATTGTGTCAGAAATAAGGAACTCTCCTTTGTGCACTGTACATGAGGCATTAGAAGGGAAGCTCTCTGTACCAGAGTGAGACATCCCCATTTTGATTTCTGGTTCTACCAAGTCCTCCCCTTTTGCCTGACTCTGCATTTGCTTCAAAACTGTTAAATCTTTCACTTCTTCCAGTTCTGACGAAAGGTCATCGACCTGAAACGCTAACTCTGCTTCTTCCTCCACAGATGCTGCCTGGCTTGTTGAGTCTTTCCAGCATTTTCTGTTTTTATTTCAGATTTCCAGTGTCCGCAGTATTTTGCCTTTCCTTTAGTATAAGATCCCTACATGTACGGATTCATTATTTTTGTTTAAAACCAGAAGGTCTCGGCTTGGTCTGTATGACGGAGGGGGAACCTGCTGGAGTGTATCCCCAGTATGATTGTGATGGAGAGCATCACTGAACATTTGCAGATTCTAATCCCCTATTCGTGTGACGTAGTATGGGAAGGAAAAAAAACTAATCTCTCTAAGTCAGCATTAATAAACTCAGTGTCACGCCGTGCGTTGTAATAGCTGCCAGCTCACAATCCACCGCTGATTTAACACCTAGGGCTTCAATTTACCTGGTCATCCTCCAATTTCAGATGAAGCACTGTGTGTCCTGGTTTGTAGTCTTTGAGGAGCTCAGCAGATTTCCAGACCTCCTCTGCATCAGGGATCCAAACCCTGGCAAACTGCAACACACAAGAGAATAGGGACAGTTTGAGAATAAATTCTGTGAAGTGAAGTGAGATAGGGCACTAAATGGCCCTCAAATGTACCAGCTGCACTATCAAATATCCTGCACACCCTTCCTGACACAGGCTGGGAAATCCACCTCGGGGCCTGTCAAAGCAGAACCAGTTTTCTAGATGTTGATATACTCTAGTCATGGTTGTAGTGCCCAGTGAGTGGTTCATTCAGCACGAGTCTCATCCTATTTAGTTCCACTTGCAGGATTTGCGACAGTTGTATTGCCCACATAAACTTGGTGAAACTGATTGAATCCTGATATGCACGTGCTGGTCACTGCAATGACACACATACGGAGATGGTCCAGGTCATGCCTACAGTTTAAAAATATATGAGGTGATAATATATGTGGTAATGGGAAGTTTAATTTTCCCTTTATTAAAGAAATACCATTAAACTTTCCACTACACTACAGCTTCAATTGCATGTATTAAAATAGACAGTTAATAGCCTGCACAACATTATGAAGCACAAACCAATGCAAAGCAACCTTCTAGAAGATTCAGTAGAGCTGGGTTTCCCCAATTATTGGAAACAGAGCACAAAGCACCAGACGTCTGACAGAAAATACTTCAGGCTGTTATATATAGTCTATTATTAATTCAAAATCACTCAATTCAAATTCAAATTTTTTTTAGCACTAAAAAAGCCTACTGTTCTATGATTTTAAATACTTCATTTGATTTTTTTTGGTGCAAAAATAAAAACAGCTTTGAATTAACAGGAGTAGACAGTATTGTCCTTTTCAAACTGGATTGTGTCAGAAATAAGGAACTCTCCTTTGTGCACTGCACGAGGCATTAGAAGGGAAGCCCTCTGTACCAGAATGCGACATCCCCATTTTGATTTCTGATGCTCCAAGTACCAGAATTTGGGTACGACTATGAGCAATGAATAGATAGAAAACAATGCGCAAATCGGCCAGCAACTTATAGCGAAGAGATATCCCATGAATAGCGAATCGCCACAAGTTGCTGGCTGATTTGCCATTAGATTCGCGAATACGGCATCTCGCACTTAACCGTCCCGGTGATTTTCATGAAGTTGCTGCATTTGCACATTAATTGCCCATTAAACTCGCCACAGAAAGTTAAGTCTAATAATTAAGTGTAACGATGTGATAATTGTTAATGACTGCCAATCACACCTCTCTTGCCCAGAAAGTGAACAATTATAAGTGTGGAGTTCCATTCCTTCAGGTTGTGAATTATTTTAGGAAGATTTTTTAAAATGTCAAATTTTAATTTTTTTTCTTACTTTTCTATCATTTTTTTTCCCCTCTCTTAATCCAATCTTTCTTTCCCTCTCCTTATTTCTCTTTCTGTCCTTGATTTGATATTAAATTCACCCACCCATTCTTTCTTTAAGAAAATAACTGATTTGTTTCTAAATTGACTAGGCTGCTTTCTGTAAACCTTAAAAATGTTTTGCTAGTGAGTGTAAAATATGAAAGTTTTTCAGTAGGACTCCAAGTTATGTGTATGACTTGTATCTTCTGCTACACGTAGGTTTGGTTTGTGTGGGGGCGGGGGGGTCCTTCCACTGTTTATTTCTCAATCCTTTAATCGCATTGGTTACGGAGATACACTGTTTGTTCCATTGATCACCAAGGTCCCAGATACCCCGTTGCCCTTGCTGCGTCGTTATCAGCTCGCACTTCCAGCAACTTTGTGGGCAATTTTTTTTAAAACCTAAACGTGCAATAATAAATCTAATTAATGGGACACACCGTGAGTTGCCCCACTCCAGCAAAATCTGGCCCATTCTGTCGCACAGTAAATCATGTTTACCCATCAACCCTATTCTCATTGCCTTAGGTTAGCTCTCGACCCCCAGAATGTTAAATTTAAAATCCTCATCCTCGTTTTCAAATCCTTCCATAGTCTCGACCCCTTCCCCTCAACCCTTGTAATCTCCTCCATTCCTAAATCCCCCCTCAAACATTCCAGGGTCATTTTAACCTAACCCGCCCAGTACTGATATTGTCCACAGGTTTTTGTCAGTCTCATATGTTGGGAGGAGTCAATAAGTGCTTCATTACATATAAACATTAATGGACAAAATTTGACCATCATCTCTAATAGCTTCATGGATAAGACCTGATGAGTGAATTATCCCAGCCAGATCACATAGTTCACCCAGAGAAGTCTCTAAAATAGCACTCACTTTAATAGCTGTTTAACTCAAGAATCCATCTGCATCTGCAAGGCTCATTTGTTTTAAACACTTTTCCAATGAAACTTCATGGACTACAAGATCCCATTAGGTAAGCCAGTGCTGTCCAAGCTATTCATCTCAGTGAGTCACATAGATGTACACCATGGAGCCTTTGAAGCCATATTTAAAGTTTAAATTGATGTTCCTATTAATTTCCATCCATCTTTAGCTGCTGATAATAAATCTTTGTGTTCGGATTTAGAATTTATCCACCAATAAGGCAATTGAACTACAATAAGCCCTTTCCAAACCGCCCAGTCCCATAAAATTCAAATGAAACAAAGCAGCAAATAAGAAATAGAAACACAAAGTGGCCCAAGTTTTCTGGCCTTCAAAGGTGGAGTTGACCGGGATCAGAGTGGTCTACTGATCAGAGTCTGGACACCCCTAAGACAAACTAATGTTAAACAGTATTAGGCCATTTAGATTTGGAGCAGCTGAGCTCTAACTTCTTTGCTAAACAACGCTTAAGTGGGAGTGCTGCCAGTTTCTTCCCTTTAACATGTACATCATCATTTTGGAAACCGAGCTCAATGTTTTCACACACTGGTTTCTGTTTTGATTTTTTTTTCTGAATTATTTTTTCCAAATATAAAGAGGTAATCAGCATTTCAAAAAGATCTGGACCAATGAAGCAAATGGGCTAAAGAATGGTGCAAGGCTTTTAATGTGGAGCAGTAAGGTAATGCATACTGGAAACAGGAAACATCTAAACCATCAGCAAAGGTAGAAAAGAAAAATGATTAAGCTGCATTTGTTGAACATTTCCTGAAGGTTTCCAAGTCAATATGAATCGGTTATCAACAACATACCAGGGCACATATCCAGAGTATTTGCCTAAAGATTGAAATAAATTATTTGTAATGCTGTGGGCTCCCCACTTTCAAAATTCAGTGATGCATGATTGGAGACAGTTCAGAGAAGTGCAACAGAGATAGTTTGACTTAAGGCTCTGAAGTATGAGAATCACAACTGAATTTCTGACTAAGGTGAAGCTACCGATCAAAGGACAATGCAGACTAAAGACAAATGGATTCCAAACTGGTAAAAAAGGATTATGTTCCCTCCCCCCCGCCCACCCCTCTCTCTCATCCCCCACAAACCAAACCTGCGTGTAGCAGAAGATACAAGTCATACACATAACTCGGAGCCATATTGAAAAACCTTCATATTTTGCACTCACTAGCAAAACATTTTCAAGGTTTACAAAAAGCAGTCTAGTCAATTTAGAAATATACCAGATATTTTCTTAAAGAAAGAATGCACCACAAAATAGGAGGAGTTGCTTCAGTATAGAGATCAATGAGACTCCACCCATCCATCTCCTGTTTCTAGCAGTACCTCAGACAGCATTTGGAAACCACATAATTTAAAAGCTTGGAATTATATTCATATTTGCACAGAACTGCAGCAAGCTGAGGCAGTAAGCTACAGTAGAGTCTTGTGCTAATGTGGCATTCCCTTGAGGCGATAAAAGCAAAAGAATTTTGGAAACTGGGCTCCGAGTGGATCAGCAAATGGGTTCATCAGCATCGTCCCGATGAGCAGGAAGAATGCCCAATAAAACATAAAAGTTACAAAACAGTTACTGATGGCCATATAAAGATCAACAACAAAAATGATTTGTAAAGAAAACTTGAGATATGAAATTGCTGACATTTCTCAGCACTTTCACTGTACGTACTCCTGGCAAGATCCCATATTTATGGACTGGGGAAGAAATTACAGTTTTTGTCGTCATTGGCCAGTTGGTTGTCATGCTCCCCCGCTGCAAAAGATAAATATTCCAGATCCAACCTCACATCTGGTTAACCCCAATTGTCAAGACCTGCCAAACCACATGGCTGGTCACTGCCTCCAAACCGCTGCCACTCTTCACCTGATTCAAAGGGCTTAGAAACCATTCCTGGACAATCAGAGAATATGCTGAGACTTATCCAAGTGCATCACCTCCCATACAGTAGCAAAGAGATCATTTCTCTGCTCAAGCAGCAAAACCAGCATCCAAAAGACACTGCCTTGTGTAAACATCACATGGTTAGCAGGTATTAGAAAACACCCCAATGACGACGGCAGCACCCAAAATTCCAAATGGAACATTTTTCCACTTTTGGCCCCAAGTGTCAGCACTCCCAGGTCAACTGTAGCACCAGGTATAGTCAGAGGAGTTCACTGGCTGGCACCATGAGTTGGTCACTCTTCTTTTATAGTAGACTGGCTTTGAGTCCAGTAAAGACAGATACCAGGATCCTCCAGAAAACGAGCGCATGCAGCCTCATTCAAATTGCTGGCAGCCATTGACCCACAACTTAAAAACGGCCACAGATGGACACAAGTTGGCACTGACTTTGTAATCTTACACAGGGAGGGATAATGTTGGTGCGGAAAATTGAAAATTTCATAAATCGATGAGGGAGGTTTGCTTTACATTGAACCTGTAAACAATGTTACAACACCAAGTTATAGTCCAACAATTTTATTTGAAAATCACAAGCTTTCGGAGGCTTCCTCCTTCGTCAGGTGAATGTCAGGAAATCCTTGAACCTTTCGCATTTATATTCAGAGAACAATACCTGGTGATTACAGATAATCATTCCAACTGCCCGTTGTCAAGGCAATCAAAGTGTTCAGACAGAGAGGTGTTACCTACAGGACCACCGAATAAACAAACGGCCAGAACACAAAACAGAGAGAGAGAGGGAGAAACATCTGAAAGGAAGAGAAAGACTGAAAATGACCCGTTGAATTAAAAACAGATAACTTTTATTCGCTGGTGGGGTTACGTGTAGCGCAACATGAACCCAAGATCCCGGTTGAGGCCGTCCTCATGGGTGCGGAACTGGGCTGCATTGAACCTGGCAGCTCTTGATGCCAGTACTGGGTATTTAAAGAGCCAACATCATCAACCCAGTGAGCAGTAAAATAAAGTTTACAAAAATATTATAATCTTAAAACCATACGGTGGTTCCCGAGTAAATTTCCCTTCACTCTCCCCCAAAAATCTTCCTTAACCTCAGGTGCACCAGTATAAATATTTCCAAACATTGATCTGATTTATATTCCCCATGTGTCATTAATCATTATTCAGGCCTAAGGTAATGTAACTTTGTAACCAGCCACGACACAAGACTGACATGGGGCCACAATGCCTATGTTATTTTCCCATCGCTTCTTGTGATGAAATGTCTTGTGCCTGCTAATGGGGACCCCCTCCCCCCAAACCTGGCAGACTGTGGGTCGTCGTAATGTGAGAAATAACAGGCATTAGCCAGACGCCATTGTGTGGCACCTTGGTAACATTAACCCACAAAGTCTGGAAGGAAATAGCTGCTGGTGTGTTGAACATAGCGGGAGGCAACTCTCACTGAAAGCTTGGTAACTCCGTGTGCAGCAGACAGAAAGATAAAGGCAACAAGGACGAAGGTGAAGAGAAATAGCTGTCTAGAGAGCGTATTCTAAGATGCATACACAAAACACAAAAGTAATGGTTCTGTTAGGATGGTCCATAAATTGGTTATCATCTGGATGGAATGAGACAGTCCTTGACATTATGTGACCAAATGTGATCAGTGGTTCAGTTACATGAAGCAGTGAATGTATTTCATGGTAATTCAATGATGTGAAGTGCTTTGGGACATTGGACACATGTGATAAGGAGCTCTTTAAATGTTAGTTCTTAAATTTCGATTTGAAGATAATAGTAAAACTGGTATTGTGTTACTTGGATTACAGGTCAGTCAGCTGACAATTTAACAGTTTAACATAATACATTGGCAAACAGTTTAACATAATACATTGGCATAATGAAGGCTAATGAATTTCTATTCAGATAACTGATCAGTATTTGAGTACAGGAGTAGAGAAGGGGAGGGAGAGAAGGGGAGAGAGGGAGGGAGAGAGGGAGGGAGGGAGGGAGGGAGGGAGGGAGGGAGGGAGGGAGGGAGGGAGGGAGGGAGAGAAAAAGAGAAGGGAAGAAAGAGAGAGAGAAAGAAAGAGAGAAGGAAAGAGAGAGAGAGAGAGAGAGAGAGAGAGAGAGAGAAAGAACGAGAGAAGGAAAGAGAAAGAGAAAGAAAGAGAGAAGGAAAGAGAGAGAGAGAAAGAGAAAGAAAGAGAGAAGGAAAGAGAGAGAGAAAGAGAGAGAGAGAAAGAGAGAGAGAAAGAGAGAGAGAAAGAGAGAGAGAAAAAAAGAGAGAAAAAGAGAGAGAAAAAGAGAGAGGGGCGACGAGGGCGGGGTGGGCAACGAGGGCGGAGGGAGACGAGGGAGGGAGATGAGGGGGGAGGGAGGGAGGGAGATGAGGGGGGAGGGAGATGAGGGGGGAGGGAGGGAGGGAGGGAGATGAGGGGGGAGGGAGGGAGGGAGATGAGGGGGGAGGGAGGGAGGGAGATGAGGGGGGAGGGAGGGAGGGAGATGAGGGGGGAGGGAGGGAGGGAGATGAGGGGGGAGGGAGGGAGGGAGATGAGGGGGGAGGGAGGGAGGGAGATGAGGGGGAGGGAGGGAGGGAGATGAGGGGGAGGGAGGGAGGGAGATGAGGGGGAGGGAGGGAGGGAGATGAGGGGGAGGGAGGGAGGGAGGGAGGGAGATGAGGGGGAGGGAGGGAGGGAGATGAGGGGGAGGGAGGGAGGGAGGGAGGGAGATGAGGGGGAGGGAGGGAGGGAGGGAGATGAGGGGGAGGGAGGGAGGGAGATGAGGGGGAGGGAGGGAGGGAGATGAGGGGGAGGGAGGGAGGGAGGGAGATGAGGGGGAGGGAGGGAGGGAGGGAGATGAGGGGGAGGGAGGGAGGGAGATGAGGGGGAGGGAGGGAGGGAGATGAGGGGGAGGGAGGGAGGGAGATGAGGGGGAGGGAGGTAGGGAGATGAGGGGGAGGGAGGGAGGGAGATGAGGGGGAGGGAGGGAGGGAGATGAGGGGGAGGGAGAAACGCAAGCGTGAGAGAAAATAAAAAATCGATCTACAGTAGATTTCATTTCATCAAAAATATTAAGTGCCACAATGGAATGAATGGTGTTTATGAAATACTAGCTTGTTTTGACTGAGATATTCTGATGCGTTCAATAATACTAGTACTTCAAAGTCAATTTAAAATGTTAACAATCTCAGGTCAGTGGCCTTGGATCAGTTTTTACAATGTCAGATGTGTTGCACTGACCAGCTTACAATAAAACCAACTCCTTGGATCTTACGTGGAATTTTTTTTTATTTTTACAGATGTCTATTTGAAATTTTGCACGAGTTGAGGACATTCCCATTCCATACCCTAACCGCTCAGAGCACTGCGTACTCTAACTGCCCATCTTAATGCCCGTGGCCAGTCGCAGCCTGTGGTTAAAGTGATTACCTTTTTCATGGAGGCATCTGCCTATTTTCCATTCTACTATTACAGTTAAGCTTCCTCTGTCAACAAACACAAGTAATTGTGAACTGCAGGCACCAGACAGTGAATTCATAGATCAGATAAGACGTAGTTTCAGGGTGTTTTCCTTAGACTGAGTTAGCGATGGGGAGGGGAAACATTAAGAACAGGTCATATCGCAATTAATTTTACTCCAATTATTACAATGTAGAGGACAACACCCCTTGGACTGCTCAGTCGGTTAATGTACTAGCTGCTGTGCTATCGACCCATGTAGATCAGGAAGGTGCCTGGTTCTAGCCCTGCTTTTAGCTTCATTAGCTGATCTCAGCTGGGGTCGCAGTTAGGGGGAAGTTGCTAAAATTGGCCTCCCTGCCCGTGGGCAAGAGAGGAGGGGGGAATAAATCAATCAACTTCTGATTGCTGTCCACTGATGCCTGCTGAAAGGAGGGGGTGAGGAGGAGGAAGAGGCAGCAAAGGAAATTGTATCCCACCATGCATCACCACTTTCAGGTAAGGAGGGAGAAAACTAAATGGAAAAAATTTGCAAAGAAAATATCAGGAACCAACACTCAATCATTGGAGACTAGACTTAATTTATTTACTTGGTCGAACTGCCCCTTCCTGCAGATATGATTCGAGGCAGCTGAGTTCATTCCTGTGCAGTTTCCAGTTGTAGGTTTTTCATGCTAGAATTCAAGTAGCTTATTTTCTGTTTTTCAATTCCCTTACTAATTTCACTCAATAGAATTATCAAGAGCCAGAGAAAGCTGCGAGATTGTTTCCCTATTATTGTAAACAAGATCATTCTGCCCTAATAATCTATTTAAGGACAGAACTATCTAAAACTGTTTCTGCTTCCCAGTAGACATGCTGCACTGGGATGTACCATTACTACAGAGTCTCCGCTCAGTGTGGCACTATCTCCTGGGCTCCCCAAACGGACTGTCCCAACCTACTGATGTGGGAACAAAGCACTGTGTGACATTGCAGCAATCACATCATCCCACATCAAAGTTCAGTCATATTTGGACTCTCAATGGGAAGTGAAATTCCTTCTGCTGAGAAGTTGAGAGAAAGTGTCAGGATGAAGAAATCCCATTTTGTACCAACACCTACTTTCTTTTGTTGCTAAAATTAATCAACACAAGGAGTTTGGCTCCCTAAATCTCCCAGCCGCCTGAGGTAGAAATTTGAAGAGAGCCCTGGGTTATTGAGACTTTTTATGCGCGTCATGAAATCCGACAACTGAGAGAGTTCAAAAGGCACTGTCCTCAAGAGTGCTTGGTGAATCTTTTACGGTTTGGGAAGGGATAAGAGCCAAGCATCATTTCTCTCATGATATCAGACACAAGTAACATGAGGATGTGTTTCAATGTAATTTATATCATTGTTCGCAAGAAATAGTCGGTCATATAATTGTTCATGTACCCTTAAAAATAATTATATATAGTATAAACACTCCTGTATTGGCAGAAGAGGTTGATGTTGAGGTCAAAAGAATCAGATTAAAGCAACTAAAATTTGTTAATTCACCTCAGTTAAGCTGTTATCTGGGCGGAAATCATGCGGAAACACCTGATGTTTAAATAATTTTCCTTCTACCTCCTTCAGGTTCCCCTCATGCTAAACACTACTCCTTGACTGAAAAGGAAGTCAGGGAACCTCTTGCCAGGGATCTGCCAAAACCATTCCCAAACTTACCACTAGGAGGCAAGAGCAGTGCAAGTAAAATCTACGTCCAGTTTCTGTTGGTTGAAGAGAGGCTGAGGACAACCTGCGTACAGCAGGCCCATGGACACGGTGCTGCGATATCGGCCCACGCGTGGGGCGCTGCATCGTTGGGCCACTGTAGAGCACAAAATGCACCAAACTGGTAAGCCTGTGCATAGCATGCCTCCGTACACTATGCTGCATTGCCAGGCCTTCACATAGAGGAGGGGGTGGGGGTAGCGGTGGAAAAAGAGGGTCTGAATGTTTAAATGACAGGAGTATCTTTGGGAGTTCACATGTGCGATTAGATGGAATAAACTCAGCACAATGACTGCAGGATGTGGGGAGAGGGAACAGGGAGCCAAGATGGCAGAAGAGAACGGCCTTAGTAAAAACTGCATGACGTCCTATGGAGCTGATAACGGCTCTGTTCATTTTGGGAAGCACAGGTCAGTTTACCACAAGCTGAAACCTGGCCCTTCTTTTCCACTGGGGGCAAAGTGCTTGCTCCAGAGTAAATGAGTTTCTAGTAGCGGAAGTATAGCCATTACATCATGTGATGAAGCCTCCCGCAATATGTCCAACCAGAGCTAGCGATAATAATTGTGGCTGATTTTTCTCCTCTCTAATGCAGAGGCACTGAGGCCAATTGTAGAACTGGCCCTGTCCCAGAGATCAGCAGGAACCAGGAATCAAGCCTGGGACTCATGTTCTACATGACTCCTTCCCACATCATGCAGTGCATCTTACACCCGCCTAGTGATGTTGGGTGAGGGATAAATATTGGTCAGGACACCAGGGAGAACTCCCCTGCACTTCTTCAAATAGTGCCATGGGATTTTTTATGTCCACCTGAGAGGGCAGACAAAGCCTCAGAACTGCACTGGGAGTGTCAGCCCCAATTGTGCCCAAGTCTCTCGAGTGGGACTTGAACTCCCAACTTTCTGACTCAGAGACAAGAGCGCTGCCGACGGCTGACACAGATGAAGTACAAATGCCCCTCCCTTTGCTCCCAGGCTGGTTGATTTAATATCTAATTAAATTGGGCTCTGGTCAGTTTTCACATCTTATTAAATTTAGAACTATTCTACTCTTAATTACAAGCAGATAAAAAACGGAGATAAATTTAATTGTACACCAGGATTTTCTTAATTTTGACACAAGGTCATGCAGCATGGTTTCCGTTTGGAAAGGGCTGCCCAGTGTGGCTCTTATAGAACAACTGTCCATCAAATCTTCCCCTCTGCTGTGGTCCCGTGAAGCAGGTAAAATTGACACAACAGCTCAGTGAAGTTCAGCAAAGAATGTCAGACTCCGAACACACATCCAAGACACTACACAACATTATGATGCTGCAAATGGTCAAATTCAATGTATTACTGAGCTGCGACATTGGTTGTGTTCTTGAGAACAATAATGGGGGGTGGAAATAGATTTTTTTTAAATATGAAATTTTAAAAAATAATAAACTGGAAATGGTTATCAGCTTGATCAAAATCTGAAAGAGAAAGACAGGCATCTGGTTCAGGTAGGTCCTTTCTACAGACCTATCAATTGCTGACTGACCTTGCTGTGAATTCCAGAATTCACAACTTTTTTGGGGTTGAATAAAAGTTGATTATACTTGTTCATAAGTAAATGTATACTCGTTGGACATCAGTCGAAAGAGCAGTCATCTCTACAGCCTCTCCTATTATTGTCTCCAGCCAGACAGTAGATGGTGCAATTAATTTGAAGATGAAAAGCAGTGACTAAGAGGTCAATCACACAGCAGTGCTCAAGCTGGGATCCATTATTAAGGAAGTGGTAACATGGCATTTAGAAAATCATAATATGATTAGGCAGAGTCAACATGGTTTTATGAAAGGGAAATCGTGTTTGACAAATTTATTAGAGTTTTTTGAGGATGTAACTAGCAGGGTAGATAAAGGGGAACCAGTGGATGTCGCATATTTGGATTTTCAAAAGGCATTCAATAAGGTGCCACACAAAAGGTTGTTACGCAAGGGCTCTTGGGGTTGGGGGTAATATATTAGCATGGATAGAGGATTGGTTAACGGACAGAAAACAGAGAGTAGGGATAAACGGGTCATTTTCAGGTTGGCAGGCTGTAAGTAGTGGGGTACCCGTAAGGCGTAAGGATCAGTGCTTGGTCCTCAGCTGTTTACAATCTATATTAATGACTTAGATGAAGGGACCGAGTGTAATGTAACCAAGTTTGAAGACTATACAAAGCTAGGTGGGAAAGTAAGCTGTGAGGAGGACACAAAGAGTCTGCAAAGGGATATAGACAGGTTAGGTGAGTGGAGAAGAAGTTGGTAGATGGAGTATAATATGGGGAAATGTGAGGCTATTCACTTTGGTAGAAAGAATAGAAAAACAGAATATTTTTTAAATGGTGAGCAACTATTAAATGTTGGTGTTCAGAGAGATTTGGGTGTCTTCATACAAGAAACACAAAAAGTTAGCATGCAGGTACAGCAAGCAATTAGGAAGGCAAATGGCATGTTGGCCTTTATTGCAAGGGGATTGGAATACAAGAGTAATGACGTCTTACTACAATTGTTCAGGGCTTTGGTGAGACCTCACCTGCAGTACTGTGTACAGTTTTGGTCTCCTTATCCAAGGAAGGATATACTTGCCTTAGAGGCAGTGCAACGAAAATTCACTAGATTGATTACTGGGATGAGAGAGTTGTCCTATGAGGTGAGATTGAGTAGAATGGGCCTATACTCTCTGGAGTTGCGAATGAGAGGTGATCTCATTGGAACATATAAGATTCTGAGGGGGCTTGACAGGGTAGATGCTGAGAGGTTGTTTCCCCTGGCTGGAGAGTCTAGAACTAGGAGGCATAGTCTCAGGATAAGGTGTCGGCCATTTAAGACTGAGATGAGGAGGAATTTCTTCACTCAAGAGGGTTGTGAATCTTTGGAATTCTCTACCCCAGAGGGCTGTGGATGCTGAGTTGTTGAATATGTTCAAGGCTGTTAGATAGATAGATTTGGGGAATCAAGGGATATAAGGATTGGGCGGGAAATTGGAGCTGAGATCGAAGATCAGCCATGATCTTATTGAATGGCAGAGCAGGCTCGAGAGGCTGTATGGCCTACTCCTGCTCCTATTTCTTATGTTCTTAAGTGGGTTAGCGGACTCTTCATATCTTCTGATTGGCTAATATATCATGAATTAGGATGTAAAATATATAGCAGAGATTTTATTTAGACTTTCTGAAAAAAAAAATCTTAGTCCTCTCTCAGACAACACTCGTTGGACATCGGTTGAAAGAGCAGTCATCTCTACAGCCTCTTCTATTATTGTCTCCAGCCAGTCAATAGGTGGTGCTAATGTATGACCTAAGGTGACTCATAGTGCCGCCGCTGAGTTATTCCTCCCCCCACTCCCACGCACCTGCCTCCACTGAATGATGCACTAAATCAATATTAGATGAGATCAGTAACTCATCATTGGTGTGGGAAGGGAATATTAAAGCTAACATTTTCACTATCTGCCCAGTATATGCATCAGCCAAATTTGTACCTATTGCAAAATAGTGTGAAGAATTCTAAACAGAGAAATATGTTACTGTGACCAGAATTGCCCAGTGATTTTAACAAGCGTTTGCTGTTCAATAGGCAATTTCTGCATTTTAGCAGTGTGTTGAGTGAAGACCCCTCCTCTCTGACCTCTTAGCATGTCAATTCAACAACTAGCATGATATAAGGCACAAAGAAGGCATGGGAAAGTGAACTACAGACATAACAGGGAGGGGAAAAGAAAGCAATGAAGAAAAAGAAATGAAAATTACTATAAATTTAGTGGATTAATGATACAGATACATTACACAAAACAGTGTCACTGAGACAAGAGGAGGTGTCAGCCAGAAATAAATCAGGCATGACTGGTATTTACAATTGGTGCGCATGGCTCAGAGAAGTAGTTAAAGAGTGAACACAGATTTGCAAACACACAACTATGTCAGCAGAATTCAAGTTGGCTTGTACGAGCTTGAGATTCCATCACTAATCTCACAAACGTGGATCATATCAGGGCATGGCTTTTTGCGAGCCACACCTTGAAATTCTTCTAATGAAGAGCCCCGCCCAAAACGTTAACCCAACATTTTCTTTCAGATGCTGGCTGGCCTGCTGTTCACTTCCGGTGTATTCAGTTTTTTGATTTCAGATTCCTGGCACTGGTGGTTTTCTTTGACTCGACTTTTGGCCTCTTCGGTTTCAATTATTGGTTTCAAAGTAAGCAACAACAAAATAGACAAGACATAGAATATAAAAAGGTGCCAGGTCTCCTCTTGAAATATGTGCATGTACTGGTCAGTACTAGAGTAAGTGACTTATTATTGCTCAAACCAGCTTCATCACTGCCTCTGGGACTTGGTAGACAAAACTGTGGTACTCAAGCAACAAATTGCACCACATGCGCCAAGTAGGGACACAACCGTGCATAAAGATTTGGGAAGGTGGGCAATTGTCCAGTTTGGAGAGGGGAACGTTACCCATTCCAAAAAAAAATTGTGGCAGATATGCCCCCTCCCTCCAGCTTCCAATAGGGCCGATTGTCAGCTTGGCTCAATTAGTAGCAATCTGATTTCCAAATCAAAAGGCGATGGGTTCAAGTCCTACTCCTGGACTTAAGCGCGTAATGAAGGCTGACACCAAGCGTACCGAGAGTGCGCTGCACTGTTCAAGGTACAGTCCTTCGAATGGAAGCTGCATCTGCCTGCACAAGTTGAAGATCCCGTGTCAGTTTTTGAAGAAGAGCAGGCAGCTTTCCCAGTGTCCTGGCTAACTTCCCACCCTCAACCAACACCACAGTAGATTAACTGATCATTCATCTTATTGCTGTTTGTGGGATCTTGCTGTGTGAAACTGAGCTGCTGCTTTTGCCTACATAACAGCAACACAATGATTAAACTTACATTGTTATTGGTACCTTTCATTTCTGGAGGCCATTTAGCCCCTCGAGCCTGTTCTGGCATTCAATGAGATCATGGCTGATCTGTGACCTAACTCCACATACCCGCCTTAGCCCCATATCCCTTAATACCTTTGGTTAACAAAAATCTATCAATCTCAAATTTAAAATTAACAATTGAGTGAGCATCAACAGCCGTTTGCGGAAGAGAATTCCAAACTTCTACCACCCTCTGCATGTAGAAGTGTTTCCTAACTTTACTCCTGAAAGTCCAGGCTCTAATTTTTAGGCTATGTCCCCTAGTCCTAGACTCCCCAACCTGCAGAAATAGTTTCTCTCTATCTACCCTATCTATCTACCCTATCAGTTCCCCTTGATATTTTAAAAACTTCAATCAAATCACCCCTTAATCTTCTAAATTCCAGGGAATACAACCCTAGTTTGTGTAATCTCTCCTTGGAGTCCAGGTATCATTCCAGTAAATCTACACTGCACTCCCTCCAAGGCCTGTATATCTTTCCTAAGGTGCGGTGCCCAGAACTGAACACAGTACTCCAGGTGTGGTCTAATTAGGGCTTTGTCTCGCTGTAGCATAACTTCTACCCCCTTGTATGCTAGTCCTCTAGATATATCTAAATCTAGATATGAGGGTGTGTGAATAAAGATCTTGGAAGCAACTAGTATTCTATCTGGCTATCCAATTTCTATCACCCAACACAGATCCCTGTGGGATACCACTAGTCACATCCTGCCAATTTGAGTACCTGCCCATTATCCCTACTCTCTGTCTCCTGCAGCTCAGCCAATTTCCTAACCAGGTCAATAATTTGCCATCAATTCCATCAGCTTAAACTTTGGCTAACAGCTTCTTATGAGGGGCTTTATCAAATGCCTTCTGGAAATCCATATAAACAACATCCATTGACATTCCCCCGTCCACTACTTTAGCCACCTCTTCAAAAAATTCAATCAGGTTCGTCAGGCATGATCTAACCTTTACAAATCCATTCTGGCTCTCTCTGCTCAGCTGAAAATTTTCAAGGTGTTCAGTCACTCTATCCTTAATTATAGACTCTAGTAATTTCCCGACAACAGATGTTAGGCTAACTGGTCTATAATTCGCTGGTTTCCCTCTCTCACTTTTCTTAAATAGCGGAGTGACATGTGCAACTTTCCAATCTAAAGGAACGGTTCCTGAATCGAAAGAACTTTGGAAGATTATAGTTAGGGCTTCTGCAATGTTCTCACCTACTTCCTTTAAAACCCTGAGATGGAAACCATTTGGTCCTGGGGACTTGTCACTCTTTAGTGCCATTATTTTCTTCATTATGTTAATTCGCTTACGTTAATTATGGTGAGTCCCTGTCCCTGATTCAAAATTAGTTTACTTGGGGTGTCCGGCATGCTATCCTCTTTCTCTACTGTAAATACTGATGCAAAGTAATTATTGAACATGTCCACCATTTCCTTATTTTCATTTACAATATCACCATCATCAGTTTTTAAGGGGTCCACATTGCTCTTGACCACCCTCTTTTTCCTAATATAATTGTAAAAAATGGTGTTGATTTTGATATCCCTTGCAAGTTTCTTTTCATACTCCCTTTTTGTAGCTACTTACCTCTGCCTGTTTTTTTTGGCAAATAGATCCTTGCCCCTTAGGGGTATAAACTGATTCCGGACATCCCAAAACACCTCACAGCCAATGATTCACTTCTGAAGTGTAGTCACGTCTTGAATGGGCATATGCAGAAACCAATTTATACACAGTGATGATATGTGACCAGTTAATGTGTTTTTGGAGGTATTGATTGAGGGATAAATGTTGTCCAGGACACTGGGAGAACCCCCTGCTGTACCATGGGACCTTTTACAGTCTAGATGAGAAGATCCCAATTTTTTTTGCTGTGATTCCCGCCCCCATTTCCCCCTCCCTTTGGAGATTCCATGTCTCATGCATTGCACCTCTTTCTACCTACCTTACCCAACTCAACTCAACCCAGCAATTTGGAGGCATGCCTCAGATGTTCGGAACACTTCAATTTGAAATGGCAAATCATCGCAGATATCAATTCAGGCAAAGATCTATCAGGATTTAAGGTAATTGGCAAAAGAACCAAAGGTGATATGAGGAAAACCTTTTTTACGCAGCGAGTGGTTATGATCTGGAATGCACTGCCTGAAAGGTTGGTGGAGGCGGATTCAATCGTGGCTTTCGAAAGGGAATTGATTAAGTACTTGAAGGAAAAAATTTGTAGGGCTACGGGAAAAGGGCGGGGGAGTGGGACTAGCTGGATTGCTCTTGCAGGGAGCCGGCAAGGGCTCGATGGGCCGAATGACCTCCTTCTGTGCTGTAACCATTCTATTCTATTCTAACCATTGATTCTATTCTACGACAGGCAGCAAACTACAATATTGTCAAAAGACACTGCTTACCTGGTGGGTGCCTGCAGTTGCCTAAACTAACAAGTACGAGAGCCACCGATGCAGCCTCGCATAGCCTGAGGAAGTGCATTATGGAGCGATCTCAACACAGCGTGCAACGTTTGAATCCCTGCCAATTTATAGAAGCGGACTTTGGACTATCAGAACTGCTTTGCTTCTACAAATTGGTGGGGTCTCGTTCTTGTTAGTTTAGGCCAGTCAGTCCTGCTCGCGTCCCAATAATCTCATTGAACCCCTGTCCGCCCCAATTTTGGAACCTCTGGCCTGGATTAGGTGCCCTTGGAGTGGAGTTTGAACCCACCATCTTCTGAATCAGCAACGAGAATGCAACCACTGGGACAAACTAACACTTTTGACTACACTTCAAAAGTCAATGATAAAATGAAGTACTGCATAATTACAAGTCTGCCTTTTAATTTCTCCCTCCCCTTGCCATGTGCTGATGTTGAAATCAGCAGGACTTTTTAAATACTGCAACAAAAAGCAGATACCACAAGGGTTCCATTATATCTGCAATAAACTTGCAGAGTGTGGAATTAGTTTTTAAATCAAGTACATATGCAAATATTGAACTGAATGCAACATGAACCGGCTGTGGGAGAGACGCCAATTAACCTTTTCACCAGCACTTCCTCTGAACATTTCAGGAGTCTGCAGTCTGGCATGCACCAAGAGCACGGGCTTGATAAATAAGGCAACCTATTTGAAAGTCACCTACAATCCACCACAACGACAAAATCACCTTCAAAATATGTACTGATTGCCGACACAGAGATTGTCAAAACACAGCAACAATCAGGCAATGGAACCACAAGTCTCTTCATGCTCTCTATTTGTTTTTACATCTGCAATGAGACCATCAGCATCAATCAAGCAACATCGGGCTTCTCTTCACTAAACACAATGGGAGTGGTACCAGCTCTGGGCTATTGCACAGGCTTGACTACCTGCTACAACTGCATTTTTGGAAGAGGTTGGGCTCTAAAGTTTGGAGGACAGAAATCTGAACAGATATTTTGTATCTTAAAGCATTAATCAGATTTGCACAACACAATCCTGAGTCAACTGAAACCACACCCAAGAGGATCACTTGATAGAACAGTACATTTTGGTGAAGCAGCTGCCTCACATCCAGCAGTATACGTAGAATGACTAGGGCTGAAGCATAAACTAGCTGACATCCAGGACTGGACAGCACGACAACAGAACTGAAACATTAAGTGCATCCACTGTTCTGCACCCGGAATAAATTTCTACTCTGCTTGCATAGGACCCTGTGAATATATACATATGACCTTGATTTTTAATTTGATACATTGCACACACACAAAACGTGCACCAACAATGCATTAAACCCACATGGACAGCTCAATGACTGATCATATCCCATTATACCTCAATAGCAGAACTTTTGGGTCAAGCGTTAAACCTGAAGTCTTCATATACGCCAAACTAAAAACTAGTACAAGCTGACCAACAGCTTCAAAAAATCTGACAACTCTAAAATGGCACCGAATCTAAATTCAGGACGTGTAAAAAGAAGTAATTACACTGAAATTGCAGTGGGACACAGACCTGCAAGTTAAGTTGTAAGTGTACCCAATGTTGCTTCACTAATATCAGAGAAAAAGAACAGAAGTACATTAAAGCTTAAACAGGGATTTAAATGTTGATGACAAAAGAACTATTTTCTGGGTGGGGGGGTATAACCCCACATTAAATGGTGATTTTTCTGACACTTTACTTTCCTGCATTTTGGATTCTATAATGAACACGGGATGCACTTTTTTTTATATAAATGAAGGAACATTTTCCATTTGTGAATGTTATCTTTCTTTTGCTAGTATAATAATTATTTTTCCTAGTAGCAAATAATCTATTACTGGATAAAAAAAAGTTAGTTAATTTTATTTCAAATCTCATCTTATTTGGACATGATTCAATCTGTGGGCAGCAAATTCTAGCCACAGGTGGTGATTCCATGAACATGGTCCCCGCAGCCAAGTTTTGAATCTTAACATTAAAAGTGATTCATTCTGTAAACACTCACTCCTCTCCAAAACCAGTTCATGTTAGAAGAGTTCTCCCTTTCCTCTCAAGTTATGCAATAAGAGCTTTTCAAAAAAAAAAACAGGGCGTGAGGAGGAATGAAGCATAATCCAAGTAGTGATGGGAGTCCGTGGGCATATGATAGCTGGGATATCTGGGGTAAGCCCATCATCAGAGGAGAGATAATTCCAGGAAATTAGGGGGTGGGTGTAAATGGGAAGTGTAGTCAGTGAAATCCTCAGGACGAGGAAACAGCAATACAGTAATCAATATAACAGAGCGGCGACCTCAGAAAGCAAGCCTGAACAGGATTGAAACAAGAACCACCTAACACATCCTACAAAAAAGCCAGACATGTGGGTTCCCATTGTAACACCTTTTATCTGGATAAAGGAGTGGAGTTTAAGAGAAGTTGTTCATGGTGACAACAATTTCAGCCAGGCAGAGGAGAGTGATCATGGATGGAGACTGGTTGGGCCACTGTTTGAGGGAGCAGGGGATTCAAAGACCATCCTAGTGAGGGATAGAAGTGCAGAGGGACTGTCCTTGGTGAAAAGATGATTTCAGGTTCTCAAGTCCCAATCATCAAAATTGGACTTTTTTTAAAAAAAAGAGTCAAAGATGCAGGTGGGTAGAGACTGTACAAGGCGGGGGGGGGGTGGAAATAGAGTCAAGAGGAGGGTAGTTCAGTGGGACAGGAGCAAAACAGTCCTATCGGTGTGTCTTCGGGAGGAGGAAGAAATAGGCTTCGACGGGTTGGGAAACTAAAATTGGAGGCAATGTGCTAGGGGGACTGGATGGGGTAGAAGATCCCCAGAAGAGAGGAGATCATGGACAGTCTAAGAAGTGATGGTCTGGTATTCAACAGTGGGGTTATGTCCAGAGGAAAATAGGAGGAGCAAGATTTATGTAATGTGGCCCCAAGCAGGTCCTTTCTCCACACAACAGCTGTGCCCTTTTCAATAGGTTTGATGATGTCAGGGTTGGCACAGAGAGGTACTCAGTCAGAGACCAATAAATCACCATAATGGGAGTGCCACAATTCTGACAGCTGATATCATGGGAGCAGTTCTCAATGAAAAGATTGAAAGAAGATGAAGAGGCCAGAAGGAATAGTCCATGAGGATCAAGAGGTAGGGGACAGGAAAAGTGGATCAGAGTCAACATGGGTGAGTTGCCAGGCCAAAAAAGCAAGCATTGAAGTGAAGATGGTAGAAGAAGAGGTCAGCATCATGTCAAGCTTGGAATTCACTAAAGCAGGGTCATGGAGGAATGAAGCCAAGATCCTGTGGAGGATTTAGGGTCAGAAAGGGGAGGGTCAGAGGAGATGGTGAAAGCCTGGTGAACACATTTATGGACAGGACTGAAGCTAGGAGAGATAGAGTCAGAGGAAAGTGAAGAGGAAGAGAGTCAGGGGTTGGGCATCAGCTGGCATTCAGGAGTTGCTTGAGTTTCCAGTCCTTGCTAACCGAAAAAAGGAAAAAAAGTCTTTGGTAAAGTGACAAGGAGATGAAGAACGAGGATCAGGGCAATACAGTATAGAGACAGGTTGCAAGAAATATTGATGATCACGAGTGGATCCGAAAGAGGAAGGGCGAAGCTTCAACTGGAATCTATGTGGGATGAGCCTGAGCCGGAGACAAGTGCTGCAAAATGGGTTTTGGCAAATACACAGTTATAAACAAGAAGGGAGTAGGAAGGGTCCACAATGATAAAAGAGACAATATGAAAATCACGATGAAGAGGGACAGAATTTCTTCAGGGTGACATTCCTGGAAGAGAAGCGGCAGTACGTCAAAGAGTACAGACAGAGAGAAAGGACTGGAAATACACAGCTGGCCCATTCATCGTCCTCTGAAAGGAGAAAATACAGCTATCGGATTTATACACAAAATGTTCATCAGAATTGGAAACTGGAGGATACGCAAACCCCTTAATGGGCTGAACAAAATAGTGAAGGGGGGGTGGGGGGAAAGGGAAGAGGTAGAAGTCGAGAGTCAGTGGGGGTAAATTTCAACATTGACGGAGGCGCAAAACGACCGGTAGTGGATCAGTCACACATTCTATCCCGCCTGATATCCTGTTCCATTGAAGTCGGGGCTATCAGACGTTTTATAGAATGGGCGACCGAATCGCTACCGGCCATTTTGCGCCTCCGTCAAAGTTGAATTTTACCCCAGCAGGTAATGTACTCCAGAAAGTAGTCCCTGTGCTTCTGTGTATATTATGGGGTATTATTTCAGGTTTGTGTAGTAAAGAGCTTCACAGTAACATCACTGGTGAGGTGACAACACCACTAAACCCACTGGAAGAAAGGGGAACGGGACCCCAGTCAAAGTAAACTCACAAGGGTAAATTCACCAATCTTGTGCTCTCTGCTGGGAGCACAGGCCAGAGGTAGGACTACAATACAGGAGGCTCAAGGCCCTGCATTCCCTTCAAGTACAGCTCTCTGCTGGGAGTGTGGAATTTACCCTCCAACCTAAGACAAATAAGTGAAAACCCCCTTTGAAATTGCGTTGCAGCAGGGACACGACGTGTGGCAGCCAATTTCAACAACTGAGCATCCTAGGTGTTTGAGGATCTTGCAACTTAGTCTACCTTAGAACTCTCCAAAACAGCAACACAGTGCCTTTAAGTGAGGCCAATAGATTAGAGTGTTGTATTGTTCACGTCTCAATCTATCAATACTGTAATGATTGAATGGTCAAACTACATCTAGACTTTGTACTTCAGGTATAGCCGAGATTGCTTTAGAAACAACCCTCAGACCAAAGAAATATAATTAAAGGGAAAAAAAATCATGTCAGAAATGGACGAGTCTAATGCAATGAACACTGCAAGGTTTCTGAAACAGCAATTTTCGATTTCCAGGGAGTTGTTGCACTGTTACAGCTATTGCAACTTCAGCAGCAAAAGATGTTAATCTGCTGTAAACCTTAGTAAAATCCTCCAAGTTTACAAGTTTATATTATCGGTTAGAAGGCATTCTCTCAGAGTTAAAGAGCATAGTCTCGAGACTTTTCACCTATAACAAAATACATATACTGTCAAGCAGTTCTACGGTAACTAGGAGAAGAATCCTTCTGGGAATAAATGTAAGCATTTAACTAAATCAGCTTTTTGCCCACCTTTCATTTTACTCCTCAGCCTATAACACAGGATCACAGTATCAGTTTCATTCAGCACAGACAAGGCTGAGGGAGTGTCTTGTGCTTTCTAGGTGTGCAACCACCTTAGAAGGACTGCATGCTCTGTCTTTGAAGTGTATGTCCTAGAGCTCTCTCTCTCTCTCTGGATTATGCCTTAAGAGAAATTTAAGGCACCTTTATATTTGGTGCTTCTGCTCCGAGCAAGGGAGAGCAACATTGCTGCATCGGCCCTTGTGTTCACAATGCTAATAAAGGTTTCCTTATCACATCAGAGTCAAAGACTTCTGAAAATGTCAACCAATGACATGACAATGTAAACCTGGGCATTCAGTGCATGGATATCACTCTCCATGATCCAAATTACAGAAAGGCCAAATACAATAATGCCTCTAAATTTGGTGCAATGATGCAGAGCAAGTCAATCTGTTTTTAGGCTGTATTGGTTGAGGGACAGCGTTGGTCAGGACACTGGAAATAGTTCAGCATTCATCTGAACCGCAAGCAGAGACAGATAGGACTTTGTGTAATATCTCATGTGAAGGACAGCACCTCTCAACACTGTAGCACTCCCTCAGTACTACATTGAAGATTAGGCAGTCAAGCCTTGGTGTAGAGCTTGAATACACAACGTTCTGACTGGAGGTTGGATTGCTACCCACTGAGTTAATTATCACAAAGAGCCTCAGTGTCCGCTGAAGAAAGGGCAAACCTGAAACAATAAACTCTATCGTATGATGATCAACCTTGCAGTCTTTATTTCAGGCTTTCAGCATTTTCAGATTGTGTTTGATTCTATGTTCATTCCCTGCTTTGTCTGTAAATTGGGAGAGCCTTGGTAGAGCCATGATGGCATGTTTCCTTTCACGTAACGGAGCAATGTCCACACCGTGACCCGTGGGCCACAAGCAGCCTGGCAACCCTGGTTTGTACTTATATTTCTGATTTGTTGCTTTGTCCAATTTTAATTTTGTGGTCCTGATGGTTTGAAACAAAAAACGTGGACACCTTGGAGATATAGATTAGATCTTACTTTTGTATCTTCACAGGCAGGCTATTCATGACTGGACAGGGCAGCTTTCACACATGAGAGAGACGAGTTTATCCTAGCCCTCTGCTTGGTGCACTTTGGTTGGGGTTTTCTCATGTGTTTACTAGCCCGTGATTGTCAATCCATTCATTGTGAAGGGACAGGACAATTGCAGGCGGGTGACTGCACATACAGAAAACCCTGATCATTAACTCTAAATAAGTGGGTAATTTTACACAATTTCTTCAGAGAATGGAGATGGAGAAATCTCCTGCAGCTGCAGAAACATTTTTCAAGGCTTATTGAAAAATGGAATGAATGGGGTTTTTTTAAGTATTGAACCGGCAGGATAGCTAACAGATAATACATAGACTGAGCCACGACATAAATTTATCACTTCGCTCAGGGAAAAAGATTAAAGCCTCAAGTGATGCCCAGAAAATCGGCCTCGTGTTGAGACCAGATTACCATGGCACCTGCCCTGTGGAGAAACACAGTCTAGTTGAAGATTCAGCCACTAAAAATGACTAAACTTGAGTAGAAGAGCTCCTCAAAACAGGAAATTTCCACTTTTTCTACCTATTCATTTTAACCTTTGCCCATCAAGAGGGGACTCGAGTGATAAAATGTTCACAAATGAAAACCGCAAAGTTCAGTAGTGATCAGCTGCACAGCAAACGAACATGGTGCAATGGTTTCCTGCATTCACCCACTAACTACAATATCTATATATTACACGTCTTGCATAGAATATGCACCTCCTAAAAGGGTTATACTTTAAGCAACACTATTTCCTTCATGCTTAATCTACTTATTGTACATAAGACCTCCCAGCTCAATGTCTAACAGTCTCCAAAGCACACCTGCCTCAGAGCCATGAAAATCAGGCAAAATCATGTTGCTTCTGACCTCCGCCCCCCCCTCCCCCCAATCCCCGGTTGCCACTTCTATCATGAGTGCCAATGCTTTTCCCCAAACCCAACTGCCTCCTCTTCTCTCTCAGCGAGCAGTACTACCACTAACACAACAACGTGCATTCATATGGCACCTTTAACAAAAATGTTCCAAGATGCTTCACAGAGGTGCAAGGGAAAAAAACATGGACAGTGAGCTAAAGGAGGCGATGTTAGGAAGGGTGACCAAAAGCTTGGTCAAAGAGTTGGATCATAAGGAGGAGAGAGTAGAGACGAGAGAGAGCGGCAGAAGGGTTTACGGAGGAAATTCTAGGGCGTGGAGCCTCGGCTGCTGAAGGCATAGCCGCCAATAGTGGCACGAAAGGTTGTTGGGGGGGGGTGGGTGTGTACGAGGCTGAAGTCAGAGGAAAGGAGAGTTCGGGGGTGGGTTGTGATGCTGGAGGACGTCACAGAGATAGGGAGGAGTAAGCCAATGGAGGGATTTAAGTACGAGGATGAGAATTTTAAATTTGAGACTTTGGACGACCAGAAGCCAATGTAGGTCAGCAAGGACAGAAGACACGGGCGAACAGAACTTAGTGTGGGATAGGATACAGGCAGCAGAGTTTTCATTGAGCTGAAGTGTATGATGTCTGGTGGGCAGGAGACTGGCCAGGAGAGCACTGGAAGCAAAGAAAACATGGATGAAGGTTCCAGCAGCAGATGGGCCAAGGCAGGCTGGAGGCGGGCGATATTATGGAGGTGGAAGTAGGCAGTCTTTGCAATCCGGAGGATACAGGGTTGGAAGCTCACTTAGAATGCCAACAGTATACCAAGTATTAAAGTGTTCACCAATTCCATGGCAATTAGTTACGCCGACTGTACACTAATTACAGTATCTACCGATTGTATTCCAACTATTACAAGATTTCCTGACATATTCACAAATTGTATAGTAACTTAAACACCACAACCTGCTGAAAACCAGCAACAACATTCAGAAAATCCTGAACAGTATAACAAAGGCAGAGAAAGATAAGGGAACAATATTGAAAAAGAGGCATCCAATATCCCCAAAAGGACCAGGATGACACCAAGCCACAATACCCCAGCCCCCACCTCATCCTCCTCCTCCTCTTCAATTCTTGCCAGATCTTTACCCTCTCAACACTGCTGGAATCCTGCCCCAAATAATGTTTCTAGAATTTAGCAAACCCAGTACTTATGCATCCCATGACCTCCTCCCCACTCATTAGCCCCAGGATCTCCTGACACTCCCACATTCTGTTGCACCCGTCTCACCAGAAAGAACCTAGAACCCCTTTCACACTGCTTAGAACCACCTCAATATTCCCACACTCCAGAACCACCTTCCCCAGTTCTCCCCCGCAAATTTAACTAGACCCCATAATCTTCCCTTCCTCCTACCTCCCCAATACTGTTGAATTAGTGGTATCCCCTCCACATGCTCCCATATCCCATGACTCCTCCGCTACTCCATATCAACCATAGACTCACCCCACACCCAGAGATCTCTCTCTCTCTCCCATTCCTACAATACTCTGGTACACATTTCCTAACCCCAGATCACCCCCCGCCCTACCCTTTCTCAATACTCCCAGCTCTCCAAACCCTGGGCTCCCCTCCCCCTAGTCCAATAGCCAGTAATCCCCCCCCCCCCACCAATTCTCCCAGACACCAACACCTACTGGGCTTTAAAAAAGAGACACAGAAATTAAGTCCATTGGTGATTGGGCATTAAGTCACTAATCTGTGCCCTCCACCGGGGAACAGACCGTGGCACAACAAAAGCAAAAAAGAAAATAGAGGAAAAAAATTATAGTGTATCACACCACATGGAGGAGAACAGAGTTACCCAGATCCCTAGTGCTCTGTACAATGCAAGTCAGACTTTGTCATAAAATGTTTTAGAAGGGATATTTTGCACTATGGACCAAAACACAACAGCAATTTAAACCTAACAGCGGAGAAATCAGATGTTAGCATTCTGCAATATTTGAGACTAAAGGGACAGTTCCCAGAAGCGGTTAATACAACAGCGGTAGAACAGAAAATGTTGGCAACTGGTTGATAAAAAGCCACTGTGCCCCCTGTGGGAGCCAGTACAAATCCATTAGTTGCACAACGTTGCTTGGAAACCACCATTTAGTAAATTTAGAAGCAGCTACGTCCCTGTGTATCACACCAAGACATCTGACCAAGCAGCTTCCTCATCCTGTTCAGTAATCTGCAGCATGCCTGTCCGACATTTTACAGTAATATGCTGCTTTATTTTGTATATCAGGCTGCACTGACCTTGCAGGTAGAGGTAAACATAGCAAGAACACATCATGAATGCAACCCTGGCAGCTGACAGAACCTCAAAAAGACTTGAAAAAATTATATCAGGGGCAATCCTCGAACAATCCTCATCCAGCAAGCAATGGGTTACCTTGATTATATCAAAAATCGTTACTTTAAACAGGAAGTCAGCAAATCAACCCAGGTTTCAGCTTGCTCGCCTTTTACAAGAGAAAAGAATCTTTCTCCGCTCCCCCACAACTGAAGATATTAAGTATCACGATCAACAAGAAGCATTTATATAGCACCTTTAATGTAGAAAGTCCCAAGACACTTCACAGAAGTGGTCAAAAAAAAAAATGGATGCCACGCCAATGAAGGCGATATTAAGAGGGGTGACCAAAAGCTTGATTAAGGAGGGTCAACGGAAAGGAAGGTATATAGGGAAGGAATTCCAGAGCATCGGGCCCAGGTGGCTGAAGACATGGTTGCCAATTGTGGGACAAATGGGGGGGGGGGGGGGGGGGGAGGTGTACAAAAAGACAAGGAGAGTTTGAAGTTCAGAGGGGGAGATGCAGTGTTGGAACAAGTTACAGAGATAGGGATGGGCAAGGCCATGAAAGGATTTAAACACGAGGGTAAAAGTTTTAAATTTGAGGTGTTGGGGGACCAAAGACCAATGCAGGTCAGCGAGGACAGGGATGATGGGTGAATGGAACTTGGTGCAGGATATGATACGGGCAGCAGAGTTCTGGATAAGCTGAAGTTTATGATGGGCGGAGGTACAAGGAGGACAGGAGGGAAGTGAATTCAAAGAGGGAGCAAGGAGGAGCAGAGATAGAGATTAAAATCATTGAGGATGAGTCGCTGCTCAAAGTAAACGCCAAGGAAGGAAAGGAGGGAGGATATCACAGTAAGAAACTCGGGGTGGGGATAAGGCGGAGCAGTAGACAATGAAGATTTCAAAGGAAAGGTAGGAGGGGTGGAACAAGATGAGGTGCTTGAAGAAAGGAGGAGGAAGGAGAGGAGTACGGATCATCAATCAGATCAGAGATGATCAGCATTGGAGACTTTAGTTTCTCCCACTGTTGGTTGCACACAACATGAGGCAAAAATTTTTTTTTAAGATAAGCTGATGGTTTCAGAGCGTCAGAGTTAGAGGTATGTTTATTTCGTATTTTCGTCAAAGTAGTAAGCAAAGCAGCTATAAAAATGCTCCTTTTAAAAACTTATTTTCCTCAAGGGAACCTCCTGAGGTTTTCCTATAATTGAATACAGACTGTTATTGAAATAAGCAGAATGTTTCCTGGTGTGACTGCATAAATTGGCTTTATAAGAGCATTCCCTACACATATGGAATTGCCATGGTTTAGAAACAAAACAGGGAGGTTGGTTAGAGTGGTGGTGAGATTTACTTAATTTAATACAAACATTAAACAGATATTTAAGATTTTGCCACAGTGTCTACTGTGCTGTGTGATGCACAACATTGAACTATCTGGTAATGTTCTATAACTTTGCAAAGAGATTTTCAGTTTCCCACACATTCATGATGGAGGTCCTTTTGTTACCATGAAGTAAATCAGTGAAAGAGGACACACCATCCATAACAGAGCAATCAACGTCCACAGGCAAATGTGAGGAGCAACAGTAATATTTAGTAAGAACGTCACAGGTCACAAACCCCAGACAGGAGGCAGGTTCACACTGTTGCTGCACTTTTGTTTTCATATTAAGAACATTTATAATTTGCTTCTAGACAGTCAAAAGAACATTGAAATTACTATCGTTATCAGTGAACTTGAACCCTTAATGCATTTTCTCTGTCTGCTATTTTAAAAGGAGCTGATGATCCATTTATTTTCATTTTCCATTCACAAATTAATATGATGCATCTGGGGTTCGATTCTTAGTGAAATGAACTGAACCCTGTAAAGCTGCATTGAAGACCCTATAACTACTTTTATGTTCATATTTTAAAAATATTGGTAACCCTTCCAGGAGAAATTACTTTAGGCTTTTAGGCTCCAGAAAGTGTCAAAAATCTAAATTTTCTAAGGTTGGGTGGAGGGGACATGCCCCCAAATCACCCTCACGAATGAATCTCACACCTTCAGCACACAAATATCCCTTCAGTAATTTTGGAATTCACCAATGCTACAAAGTATAACATGTGCACCTAATTTTATTCCCCTTCAATAAAAGTGACTGAATGTTGAATATCTCAGCAAAGGTTTGGACAAGCACATGTCCCACAGCACTTTCAATCTAACTCCTTTTCACATATCACTGTTGGTTAGCTTTTGCTAGTTTCCGAGCTTGGCATGTTTCAGGGTGGCTCTGCACCTGAACTTCCCCATCCAGGGGACAGAGGTCCTGACAGGTGGAGCAGTATGTGCAGCCTTGGCACTGGCATTCCATGCAGACCAACTTGGATTGGTACAAGATGCTGAAGTCCAGCTACAACAGCTCTCATATTCCTTAGTATAAAAAGAGAGAGGAGAATCTGGCTCAGTAACTATCGATTCTTCTAAAACAACACCAGTTACTATCGCCTAGAGTACTCGCAGCACAGCCACATATCTCTAACGTTGCAAACAGCAGAACTGGGCATGATGTAGCCTGTCCTTAATCAGTCCATTGGTCTGCTTAGCTTTGGATTGTGCGGAGACTAGGAGTATTTCAGATCCCCAAACAAATGGGGTTCTAACCAATGGCAGAGACAAGTTTTGTAGAGCACTGAGGTTAAAGATGGTGGCAAGTAATTCTTATGATGTCATCATTTCTATTAATTTTGCCAAACATCTCTGCCACTCAGCATAGTTCAGATGTGACATCAAGTGAAGAAGCAGAGCCCAGGATAAAATATCTTTTATCGTTTTTGTTAAATGGCCTTATCTACTTGGGTTTGAATTACCTATGTATGCAAGCACAAGATCCCTCTTTACTTTTGAATGGACCTGCTTCTGCCTGAAGGAATATTTCTGCACAATAGATCAGTGTTAGCACTTAAAATTCTCCTCAGTCTACCCTCCTCAAATCACAGGAGGTCATGACGATCAGTATATACCAGACTTGGCAAAAACATATTTTTAATCTTGGCTTTTAAAATTCTTTGAAGTATGCTTTTTGGCCACCACAAACATAGATAGGCTTGTTTCTATGATCAGCCACCAAATAGTAAGTTAACCCAGTATCTTAATCTGGGTTTCAAACTATATCAGCTGGGAGGCTCTGACCAGCTTTTCTGCTCAGAATCTTGAGAACTACTGTAAAACAAATAGCTTTATAGAAAAGAAAAATAAGTCATATTGTACAATGTGTCAATAATGTGCAATCTCGCCAAAACAGATCACGTCCAGATTGGTAAAAACATTGAATCCACTCAATTTTTTTGCATGCATTAGTTATTTTCTGTTTGCTGTTTATTTGGAAAAGATGACAGTTCAATTTAAAGGATTATTGCTTCAAAAATGTTTCTTGAAGACATTACAAATTATTGCACAAATCTGAAAAAAGATCTGAGCATACTTTAACAGGATGATCCTTATGAACGTCACTGTTCAAACAGCTTTATCTGCCTCATTCACCCCATATCAACGGATCTGCCATTTTGAGCAGAGATATATTGGCCAGTAGCTTGTGTAACATTCTGCACAACATCCTGCTGACATATTAGCTGAAGATTGAGTTTCAACCATCATGTTGTTTCCAAATCAGGTCAAATAAGGAACGGCTCTAATAATCATCAGTTGTGTGCTGCCCTAAATTTATGCAATTTACTTGTGAATTTCATGCTTCATTTTTATTTATATTTCTGCAGGGTTTTTGCTTAAAAAGAATAAATCTAAATCATAAGATCAATAGGATGAGAAAAGCTATTTGACTCGAATTAGCTCATCCGTCCAGATGGAACTTGTAATTTTGCATTTCACAGCATCTCATCTCTTTTTTAAACAATCCCTAAGGTTTTGTCTCCACTGCCCTACCCAGATGCCCATTCTAACTGTTGATAACAGTGAAGAACCTCTTGACATCAGTCCTATGTTTGCCTTTTGCCAGTGTGAACTTGTCCTTATCCTATTGTTTACCATCTTATACACTGACACGAGATTCCTTCTTAGTTGCCTCCTTTCAAAACTGAAGAACCCAAGCTTCTTCCATTTTTCCTTATAACTCAGTCCACTGACACTAGGGATCAGCCTAATGGCCCTTCTCTGCACTGCCTCCAAAGTTTGAAGGTTTCACTCATGTCCCAATAATCAAACTGGACACAATGCTCCATGTGTGATTTGAAGAAAGCACTACAATTTTACCATCCTCTGACTTGCACACTACTAATCTGATTTACTGTTCAGCATTCCATTTGTTTTGTTGATTACTGCTGCTCAATGACTGGTATGTACGTGCTTTTTCCTTCCAATGTGGGTATTTCTCATTTATCGGCATCCTTTCAGCATTATAAATGCATTATTGTATTGCTATACAGTTATCACCCAAATATTGAGCTGAGTTGGACAGGCCTCAGAAGATGAAATCACAGTCAGTTTCAGAATGGAGAAGTCCATCAAATATCAGGCCTGCAAACTCGATTTGTCATCAAGGCAGACAACAATGTGGAATTTCAATTCTTATGGCTTCCAAGGCCAAGGGCCACACACGTAACCTGAAGGGCACCCAATAGAATGTAATGGTGTGCCTCGCAGCTTATAGACCATAGTATTTTCAAACTCAGTATTTACTACGGCAGAAACACAAAGGTTGGCATCTAGTAATATCTTCCACTGTTCAAAGGGGTGGAGAAGAATAGATAGCACAACACACTGTGTGAAATCGTACAGCACCTCCCACCTTTACAGAGCTCAGCACTTTGGAAATCTCTTCACATTTATGCATTTGTGAAATATTTTAGCACTAACAGCATTTGTAAGCCAAATACTTTCTAACCGAGGAAGAAAAATGCAATTGAACTGGGAATGTCTGATGGGCTTACTCTACAGGCTAGCTGAGATGTTCAGTGTTAATTAGCACATCTTCCAATTGGAGTCTGTGTTCTGATATTAATCTCATGATCTTCTAAACACCAGTCATATGAATCAGCAAACAAGTCACTCCTTTTCATTGCACACCAGTACTGTCATGAGACCGACACACAGCAACCCACAAGGAGCCACAGAAAATCATTAGAGCATGAACTGTGAGCTCTTCAAGTTGTGCGTGACTAATACAGCCCTGAAAACAGTCTGCCTACATCATCTCTTTCCTATGTAACACTCCAGGAGCAGTTCCCATCTTGCTTTACTATTAATAACATGTAAAGAGCTGGGGTCATTTTTGGAAGGTCCCACAGGATGACCGTTGCTTTTCCAACGAAGTGGTAGCATTCACCGCAGTCCAAGGACGTACAAGTTTGGAGGCAGTGGTAGGAGACGAAGTGGATTGTGTTACGCAAGTTGTAGTCAAAGCAGCAGAGACATTTACACATATGAATATTTTATAAAGAAGTTATTTTCTACTGCAGCATTTTTATTTAAACTGGCCGAGAAAGAAAACAACAAGGTTTTTGAAACAACAATCAGTGGCTCTCTCACACTTGGCAGCTGTACTCAGATGTTAGGCAATCCTGCATCATTTGCCCCTCACAAATATGACAGCTGTATTACGAAAATCCTGCGTCATCTGCAAACACGTCAACCTAGAAAACTGTCAAAAGCTGACAAATGGATTAAAAAAAAAAGGCGATTGTCCCAGAAAGGGCCGGCAACTCAAAAACAGCTCTGGGCCACATTATGGTGAATGAATAGGTTAGTCAATTTTAATACATAGAATTCAAGTGATCATATTCCATAATTCAGTCCATTTCTCTGCAAAAATGAAAGGCAAAGGTTTTGTCCATGACATGTGAAAACAAGTAGTTACACTGCGTGTGCCACAGGACATGAGTTTGTGTTAATTTAAACCACAGGCATACCCAATATTCCATCACTTTTTGCACTACAGTACACAAAACTGCGTTTTTTGCAATGGCCAAATTTCTGGAGGAGGACGTGAGCTCTGAAGGTGAAAGATTATTTTCCTATTGGAGAAGGCACCAAAAAAAAATGTCAAAAACCAAATCATTGCAGGTGCTCTAGGCATAGGTGTGGAGCCAAAACTGTCTATCAAACAAATCAAAGCTATCTCAAAATGAACTTTTCACTGCTTTTTCAAATATAGGTATGCATTCAAAGAGAGAAACATGCACACAAAAAACAATTAAACATAAAAACGTCTCAGTTAAAAAGTGTTGATCCTCCAAGGAAGACAGCACCGCTTGATCTGATGCTGAGCAATGAAGAACAGCAAGTACGCATAGGAAACAGCGGCCACAATATAATTAGGTTCAATGTAGGAACAGTAAAAGAAAAATCAATAGCCTTATCCTTGACTGGAAAAGAGGGAAGAAAGAAGAGAACTTGCCCAGGTTAAGGGAAGGAAAATTGGCAAATGGAATCATAGCTGAATGTATGGTAGTGCTGGGGTCCCAATAATGAATAGGGAGATAAGAGAAAAATGACGCATTTATAATTACAGGGCAGATACTAAAAATGAAAGCAAGGACAAACAATTAAGAATATACTGGAAAGTTAACTTTTCTAATCTCACTTTTTAGGTGAGAGGGAATACGAGAGAAAATTAACAAAATATATTTTTTAAAAAGGCTTCCTAAAAGGCACATTAGTAGCAAGATTATAATCACGGTAGCAGTAGATCCAGTAAGAGATTAAGAGAGAGGCAAGCTTATAGAAGAGAATGAAGGAATAGTAAAAGTGCTAAATAAGTACTTGGTCCCAGTTTTCACCGAGGAGGTGGGTGTTAGGATTGTGGAACCACCAAAGGTGGGTGTAGAAATGTTGGTGAAGTTTATTATTTAATTATAAATGGCATTAAAGAAGCTAGTCAAACCCAAAGTCAACAAGTCACTGGGACCTGATGGTTTACATCTGAGAATCCCGAGGGAAGCTTGGGATGAAATGGTGGAGGTTCTGACTATAATTTTCTAAAAATCTATGGAAAGAAAAATTTATGCCACAGGACAGAAAGGTAACGGTGTGATTCCTCTCTCCAAAAAAGGAGACAGGGATAAGCCAGAAATGAATAGGCTGGTTAGTCTTATTTCAGCTATTGGCAAACTACTAAAGTCTATAATACAGGATGAAATTACTAACCACTTAAAGAAACAGGAGTTAGTCAGGGCCATGCAGCCCAGATTTCTGAAGCGCTATTAGAGTTTGACCAATCTTCTAGAATTCTTTAAAGAAACAACAGGATAGATAATGGAAATGCAGTGGATGTGGTTTATATGGATTTTCAAAAAGCATTTGATATGGTACCACATAACAGACTTAAGACAAAGTTAACAGCACATGGACTTAAGAGGAATGGTGCCATGTGGATAGAGAAGTTGGAGAGCAGAAAGTAAAGGGTAAAAGAAAAAGTTTCTCAGACTGGAAAGATGTAGTGAATGATATCCTATAGAGGAATGCATTGGGGTTGCACTTATCCACTAAATACATAACGGTTCTGGGTTTAATCAAGGGAAAGCAACAGAAGATCACAATTAGGAAGATATGATGTGCTGCTGAGATGCGGTGTACATAGGTTTGGTACTAATCTAACAAAGGAAAGACACAAACATGACAAGACTGTTGTGTGCCCACCACTCTGAGGTCCTGGGCATAATGCGTTGAAACCTCTAATAGGCAGTACCAAACCGATAATTTAGAAGTCACTATGCAATGCTGTAGAGCCTTATTCCATGTAATTAACTTATCTTAGTGGCAGTGAATCAGTCTAAGTATACAGAAATAACAGACTAGTGGGCTTAAAATACTATACAGTGTACAACATGGACACAGGTCTGTATACATTGGAACAGGGCAGCTTTAAGAGCATAGTTAGGAAAAAGTGAAAATGCTTTAATTCTGCACCAGCCTCCTCTTGTAGATTCTCGTTATATTTATCCACTGGAATCAGACAGTGAGTGAATCGTGTGGCTGCGATTGAATTGTATCTGCTCTGACACGCCTAATGGAGACAACCATGAAAAAGATAGGGCATGGTTACCACCATGGTTTTAGGATAGGCTGAAAGAAATCAGGCCACTTACTTTGGGCTGGCTTTCTGAGCATTTCTAAAGGGCGACTACTTGTACACTAGAATCATAGAATCATACAGCACAGAAAGAGGACTTTCAATGTTCTTTTTTCTCTCCTATTTTAAATGCATTTTTTTTCACTCAGATTAGAAGTCTCAAGCTATGCAACGCTGCCCTGCCTCAAGTCCTTGGCCATTCTTTGGCTGGATACTAGAAAAGGCATTAGAGCAGCCTGGGCTATCTCCCTCCTTCCTTGATTGTCAAGCACCAAGTACACACTCAGTGCCTGCTTCACACAGCATGGCTCAACATACAGAGGAAACCAGAGGCTTTCTAAAAAGGTACACTGGAAATCAAAAAGTTGCACAATGTCAATCACCTAGACCACATCCTCACTTCACTGCAATAGACTTTTGAAAAATTTCCTTTCCTCACACTGGAAAAGACTTTGCCAGATGTGGAAAAAGAAAAAGGCAAAAATAACATTTTACTTTTCCATTGCCACAGCAAGGCAGTGACATCAGATCACCAAAGGAGAGGTTTTCTTTCTGCATATTCTATTCACTGTGCTGCTGGCAATATTGGTTTAGTGAATTCATTAAATGTTATACAACTGTAGTGGGTTCCAGAATTGATGACCGGTACTTTACAGCACAGAAGGCCGTTCGACCCATCACATCTGTGCTGGCTCTCTGCTCTTACCCAATACCCTTGGAAATGTTTCTTTTTCAAATATTTCATAGAATCATAGATCACAGAAGGAGGCCATTCTGCCTGTCGTGCCCGTGCCAGTTCTTTGAAAGAGCTATCCAATTAGTCCTGCTCTTTCCCCTTGGCCCTGCAATTTCCCTCCCTTCAAATATATATCCCCCTCCAATTCCCTTTCGAAGGTTACTATTGAATCTGTTTCCACCGCCCTTTCAGGCAGTGCATTCCAGATCATAACAACAGCGTAAAAAAAATTCTCCTCATCTCCTCTCTAGTTCTTTTGCCAAACCACTTAAATCTGTGTCGTCTGGTTACTGACCCTCCTGCCAGTGGATACAGTTTCTCCCTATTTACTCTATCAAAACCCATTTTATTTATTCATTTTCCCTTTTAAATGTGATCATGGATTCGGTTTCCACCACTGTTACTGGCAGGGCATCCCAGGTCCTAACAACCCTCTGCATGAAAATAAAATTCTCCCAAACTCTTTTAATGATCTTAAAGGCTGATGAACAGAGCTAACTGTTGGCAATAACAAAGCTCATATAAAAGATTTCAAATAAAAATTGTTGGACTATAACTTGGTGTTGTAAAATTGTTTACAATTGTCAACCCCAGTCCATCACCGGCATCTCCACATCAAGCTCATAGATACATTTTGTAGATGAAAAAAATGTTTTCTGTGAAATCTTACGTGCAGTATTACATTTAAATAACTGGTTTGCAGAACGGATTAGACAAGGCCATTGCAGGAACAATATAACATTATGCTTAAAAAAAAACCTAAAATTTTTTAAAACGTAACAAAGTATAAAAATAATCCAGAAAAAAACCTGCTGACGTCTTGTCAGAGGCCATGTTATTTGTTTAGGTCACAAAAGATCTACAGGGATCAAAGATTTATTTTTATCCATCAAAAATGTCATTCCTCAAGAAATGAATGCTATTGACACAAGCAACTTAATCCATTTGTTACATTTAGGAAAGTCAAATGTAGAGGGAAAAAAAAAATCAAAGTGCAAAGCATCTAGAAAAAGATGTTATGATTTTTCACCAAGTATCACAATGAAGGAAAGAACAAACAAACTTGCATTTATACGAAGCTTTTCACATTCTCAGGCCATCCCAAAATGCTTCAATAAAGCTATGAACTACTTTGGAAATGCACCGACTGTTGTTTAGGCAGACGAAACAGCCATTTTGCACACAGCAAGGTCTTGCAAACAGCAATGAGATAAATGGTCAGTTGATTGGTGATAAGGGATGTTGCCCAGGATCTCAGAGAACTCCCTGTTATTCTTCGAATAATAGCATGGTATCTTTGAGTATAGAAGACTAAGGGGTGATCTAATTGAGGTGTTTACAGTGATTGAAGGAGTTGATAGGGTAGATAAAGAGAAACTATTCCTCTGGTGGGGGAGTCAAGAACAAGAGGGCATAACCTTAAAATTAGAGCTAGGCCGCTCAGGGGTGATGTCAGGAAGCACTTCTTCACACAAAGGGTAGTGGAAATATGGAACTCCCTCCCCCAAAAAGCTGTTGAGGCTGGGGGTCAATTGAAAATGTCATAACTGAAATTTTTGTTAGACAAGGGTATTAACAGTTACGGAACCAAGGCGGATAGATGGAGTTAAGAGATAGATCAGCCATGCTCAAACTGAATGGCGGAACAGGCTCAAGGGGCTGAATGGCCTATTCCAATTTACCTATGTAAAGCCCACCTGAACCACCAAACAAGCAGTTTTTAAGAAAAATTTGTGAGGCAAACAAATTATAAAGCAAGCACTGGAAATGGCAATTCTCCAGATAACACTAATATTCTACCCACACCTCGTTACAGGAGGAATGTGTAATGTCGTGAAAGAGGTAGGAAACCCCTGTCTAGACAACTGTGAAACACTCTCTGTTTCAGCAGCTAGACCAGCACAAGCTGGATATTTAACTACAGGTCTTAATCTGGAAATGGAGCTTTTTGATCAGGATCCTTGTACCATGCCTTAGAAAATGAAAGACCTTTCACTTACTGACCCCAAAGGATAGAAGAAATCATAGGCAAGTTTTATACCCAAAAGCTTTCATGTAAAAGCAGCTCGTGATTCATCAATGTAATTACTCATTTGCTCAAGCACAGAGTTTACATGCTGCAGTGCAAATCCTTCAATACAAAAGACTTCCAATGGAATGTATTAACCCTGTGCTCCTCCTTCGTCAGCAGTTGTTTCATAACCAAGGCAACTGTGGATCATGAAAACATTGTCGGGCACACGCCTATCCTATCCTTGCTGGAGTATTGCTAAAGGTGGGTTACTTTTTTTGGCCAGCTGGAAGCTGTGTGCTCCAGCCTTCCATCAGCCTGCTCCCTCCCCCACTCTATCTCTCCAAAAAAATATGCCATGGACTTAGTGAGTGTGGGCCTCCAGGAAGAGCATACACCAGCCAGGACATCTCATGCGGTGAGCCCATGTTTCGCCAGCTGGTCCACATGTAGATACCTGGTTGCAGAGGTTTCCCCTTGAGCCACTGTGGCTCAGTATTTCTGCCCAGGCACTGCTGCAGCACAGTACACACCAGGTTCAGAATTCAGTGCGGCTTTTAACCCAACAAGACACCTGTTCTAGATTTCTTGTATGATCCGACTGGCTGGAAGGTTGTTCTTGACTGAAAGAAGTGCTACAGAAAATGGTAATTTTAGTCGATTTTCTAGACTTTTTTTTGGGGGGGGGGTGAATATTTATACGTTAATTTGGAGTTAACCTCTGTCAAAACTTAATTATGATATAGCAACATTATTTTGTGTGGTTGGGAGAATTCCAGGTTTAAAATGTGAATTTGTCACTGCCAATTTACACAAAACCATACAAGCCAACTGTCTGCGTTTCGGACCTGCTTGGGATGAAAACATTTCCTGTGATTCACCAAGGTTGTCCCGAGCTACTGCAGTTTAGTTGTAATAATCCCGTTCCGCTCCATTCTCAGCCCACTTCCACTTGCGGCTCTTGGTGTGTCAGTCTTGGCTCAGTGATAGCACTCAGGCCTTAAGTCAGAAGGTCATGGGTTCAAGTCTCACTCCGGGAGAACTATGTTGCATGTTGAAGGAAACAAAGGTGGCAACCAGACGTGACATTACACAGCGGAAATCAAATTCTAAAATAAACTGATACATGAAGCACAGTTTGATTGCTGGTGCATCAGATAGGATCTGGGAGCAGTGGCGAGGGGTATAGCAGGCCAGAAGAGCTTTAGTGTGAAATGAGGGAGTAGAAAATTGCCACTGTATCACTGACAATGGTAGAGACAATTCTAAAACAATCAGATTTGGTAATGGAGAGTTCCAATACATATCCAGAATACTATGCAATTCCTTTGCAAGAAATGAGGAAAAATAGCTACAGTCTTCCACTATACCAGCAGTGGAATGTAACTCCACGTCATAGGCCTACATTAAGGGACATTTGAGTTGTCTCATTTTTTCAGGACATAGTCAGCTTTTTCTCATTTTCTAGGCTAGCATGCACACAGGAAGGGATCCAGACTGTTTTCTATTTTCCCAGTTCCAAGTGAAATATGTCCCAAAGATGCTTTAATCCACATATTTGCAGTGGGGGGAGGGAAGGAAGGAGGATAGGGTTTTGCCATAGCAGAGGGATGCTAATCTGTGCATCTCAAGCAACCCTCAAGCCCCTGGGGACTGGCCCTGCAGATAGCAGAGCAAGTCTGAAGGAATCTCAATGCTAGACAGGGCCTTTGTTGTCCAGAATGGTTGGATTTAGACGCGTAACAGAAGCACATCAGTCTAGCCACATCCTCTCCAACATTGATCACGCAGAGGGGTGCAATCTATGGAGCTCAGGCAGGGTGTGGTCCATTCATTGTAAATGGAACCAAAAAGATACAAGGGATTTGGGTAGAAGCATATTTACTTGGAGAATTAAGCTCCCCTTGAAGCAACAGCTACTTCCAAAACACTGTGAGCTAAAGAAGACCGTGACTGTGTCCATTTGACAACATGCTGGCTTATTTCACACTGGATCATTTGTACTGTTCGATACAAACCATGATTAACGATGCCATGCTTTATTACTTAAAAGACACCAATTTCTGCCTGGGGAAACTGTAGCCAGTGTTTCAGTCCATGCTATAAATTGAAAGCAGTAATCCTCTGCTGCGTTCTTAATAATTAGTGCACAACAGACCACACATGGCTCAGTAGAATTATTAGTGCCTAGCGAATCCCCTGTGGATTTGCAAAGTATTTAAAGCAGATGTCCATAGTTTTGTTTGAAATTTACATGAAAATGTTACATACCACCACTGATTTCATTTTGTTTAAACACTCACTGATCACTGGCATTTTAGGAGACCAAATTGTTATGTGGAAAAAAAGTTTGAGGGAAAAGCCAGTAAAAACTGGAAGAGGTATATTTAGTAGTAACCCTTTATATAAAGAAAGCAAGCTGTGTTCATTCTACTAAACACAAAACGTGGTTAGTTTAAGCATTGAATCGATCACTGAAAACTGGAGCTCAGAATAAACTTAACATTGCCGCTACAAGTTAGTGTCACTGCGAAGCAGGATTCACTGCAGTTATAGTGTACAAGCAGCCTGACTCTGGCGTTGGGGGTCTGACCTGACACGGGAACAAAGCAAAATGAGATTCCCTCGAGCAGGTAGTCTCACTCCACTTCAGAGCACATTCGAACCTTACACTCCACAAGTTTAGCATCAATGTGAAGCCAAAACCACTCTCCATTGACCTCAAGCCTGTAGTGTAAATGCACTGTTAGAAACCTCGCCGTAAAATCAGTTCTTCACCTCTAACACACTCAAAACAAAGTCTATTACTTTCAATTATTGAATTTAATGGCAACTGGAGGGAATCACTGCTACTTAGCCCTCAGCAGAAAGGTCCGTAGTACTGAAATAGTGGGCAATGCGTTGAACACAATTTATAGCATTGAAGCATAGAGAATAGAGACAAAGGTCAGTGGTATCGGTTAACGTCATTTCTAATCAAACAGATAAAATATTGGAAAATCATATAATGCCAGGGACAAAATAGTTCATCACAATAAGTGCTTCACCTGGAGACAGCACTGATCTCTCTACCATTTACAACTATCTTCACCAGGAGCCAAGTAACCCTGATCAAATACATGATAATATGCTCTACTTGGTAATAGGCTAAGTTATTTGCATGGGCAACTAAGTAATGCACACTAAAAGGTTAATAATTTTGTTAAGAAGAGAGGTTAATCTGTGCATATAGGAATAGGGGCCAGCACTACCCCAGTCCTGTAAGTATAAACAGAGGTAATAAATAGCCTCTCAAATCCATCCATTCGTTTGTAGAGAACTTTTATGCCAATAGACCAATTCCCTGAGATTGTAAAAAGAGTTGTATACCATGTATACGGTGACAGTAGGAGAGATAGTGATTGCAGTAAGTTCGTTGTAAGAAAGAACTTGCATTTATACAGGACCTTATCACACTCTGGATATGAAGCACATTGGAATAACCTATCAATTACTGTTGTTATGTAGGCAAACATAGCAGACAAGCGACTAAGTGAGATGAATGACCAACTAATCTCTTTTTGGTTATATTGTTTGAGGGAGGAAATTGCCAGGACACCAGGAAAACTCATTGCTCTTCTTTAAATAGTGGCATGTGGTCATTTAGCCCACCTAACAAGCAGACAGGGCTTTGGTTTAATGTCGCATCCAAAATAGATATTTAGTATCTTTAGACCCTTAACAGTACTCAACAGATTAATCACGGCTTACTTAAAAGTTTTTAGATCAGTCTCCCTTGGCTGTTGCTAAAATCGCACAATGTGCTGTTACACTCCTCGGTCTAATCTCTGCCTAATGGAGAATATGTTGGGCATGAAAATGCAACGGTTATTGTCCTTTTAAATGAAAGAAAGACAAAAATAAGATCTCCTGTGCAATACATCTGTGTTATCATGGCACCAAAGCGTCTGGTTATTCGACAAATGACGTTTATCTTCCCCAATCCATTCTCCCACTGACATTTCTAAATCTAATTTTATTTCAGTCTGGCTACATTGAATTGGAAGGCTCAAAAATTAATTTAAATTTGGAAAGCAACAAAAACTAAAACTGTGGATCCAATTTTAAAATCGATCTTTTTCTGACTGTACAGAAAAATAACAGAACATTTACTCAGTACTTACTTTCACATATATGAAATCAAAATCCATCTCTTAATCCCCTCAGTCATGTAATAGTCCTGAGTATTGTGCTGGAACTATTTTCTGCTCATATAGAAGACTGTATATTTTAGTCACAATCATGGACTGCAGCTTCCCCAAAAATTAAACTGAACATTTACTTGTGAAATAGTTAAGAACACGATAATCCCGCCCCTCTAAACATAAGAGAAATCATGACAAAGTCACAATTCTGATGTGACTAGAGAAAATGACATTTCTAGGTGAATGAAGTCTTTTATGCATTTTTTGCATAGCCCCAGAACAACATTCCCATCATCCACTTGAGCACAAGAGGCAGACTGTTTGCAGAGAAGTGATAAATTTATCTTTGTTTCCATCTGATGACAATAACAGGATTATGCTCTGCAGAAAACGCAGCATAATTTTTGCTCTCTTGCTGGAGCTTCAGAGACTGTTCAAACCTCAAGCCTGCATAACATTTTCAGTGCTTCATTGTGGAGATCAAGGGAGGATTTCACAAGCTGCTCAGCCCGTTAGCGGACCACAGAGTCCTGCCTGGTGATTACGTCATTTCCCAGAGGATGGGCTCAGCTGGTACTATACGCAAATAAATGACCCTGAAATAACAGCCACTTCATCAGGCGTGTTAGACTCTGCAGATAAATGACTCCCTTCCCATCCTCCCCGCCCTCTTCACAAAATTTAATTGATAAATTTATTGCTGATAAAAAACAAAATACATCCAGGGTTTATCTCAAACTATTCTTCATCTTTTTATACCCATTTTCAATGTATCTCTAGAACAAAAACTCCAACTGTCTTGCTGGCATAAGAGGGAGGGGGCATTCATATAACAAGCTACTGTGTAGTACTGCAAACCGGACACTCACAGAAAGTTCAGAAAACATACAATGTACAGTACCACTCTATCGCTGATAAAATGGGTGTTATTTTAATTCTCAAAAGACTTCTTGATTGAAAAGGATGATTGTTTAATTCCATTTGGTAGGGAATTTTAAAATATTTTGTATGAAGCCTCCAGAACGCAATATGGCTAGTCTACCTAAATTAGTTCTTGAAAACTAAGATTTTAAAGAAAACTACCGCACAGGAAGAGAGAATTTTATGGCATGAAACAAATTCAACCCTTGTATTTTAATTATAGAGGAGCTGTGCATTTTTGACCAGAATAGGTTTTCATTTAAACATACTTGGGCTGATAAGACCTGTGATTAATGATCTTTTTCCCCTTTGTCCAATTGCCTCCTCTTCTCTTTTGAAGGCACCGACTCCCGTACTTGGTTTAGGTTCGACGGGCCTCTGGGACATTGCCCAAGAGACCATTACTCACCTGTGAGCCTATCTGACTGTGACAGACATCACAGCTGAGCTTGATTCTGTTATCACCCGGTGTCCAGGGTCATCTGTATAGTAATCAGGAGTAGGAGCCCTGGTCAAATTTGGCTTCCCTAACTCCAATGCCACTGTTGCCAATTTTAGCAGCCCTACCGATATCAACTAACTTGGTATTGACCAGGTACATGTGGGTGTTGAGTAAGATACATCGGACTTGGTTACAATGACCCCGTCATTGAATAGCCTGTTCTTTAATGGTGAAAATTCAAGTTTAAAGAGGTCTACCGAAAAATAAATGAGATCAGGAATATCAATGTAAAACAGAAAATTTAAATCCGTCTCCCTGACACGTAAGGCAGGGTTTCTCCTGAGCTAAAATCCATCAAATTTTCTTGTTTGAAAACGTGCCTAGAATATCCCATTTAAAGTCAGGTTATCACAGGATTGTTGAAACCATCCCAATTTCCATCTCCACAAAAGCAAACACCTCCACCCTTAAGCTTATTAGGAGATTTACATAGGTCCCAGCTACATAATGATTCAAAACTGTTTTTATCCAGAAATCCCTGCACAGAGAAACTTACACAGCTATTCTTCTTTAATAATAGAGGGTGTCAAAAGTCATATCAACAATTCTTCAAACGACTTAGTAGGTAAATACACTGAGTGGTGATGTTAATTGTGGTGATGATGGGGGCATTACAATTGGATTCAATGTCCTCGCGCTAAGAAGAGGCAAAGAAAATACACCTATTTCTGATTACTATAGAGCAATCTCAATGCAAAGTGCAGGTCTGGATGTTTGGCAAGGGCAGGATTGAGCTTGGCTGTGATCTCCCGTCCCCTCCCCACCCACAGTAGTGTAGGTTGGCAATGCTCACTGTCTGGGTTAACACTTAGGTACAGTACTGATAACATTTTCATGAAAGTTTTGACATCAGAGTACTGAATTATCAGGCTGTAAAAGATAGGTTTAAAATAAAACTGCAAGGGCAAGATGTGAAAACTTTGACCAGAACTTTAACAATTTCTGCCCCGTAATCTCTAAAACACATCCTTTGCCTTCACGCTAATCAACAATAGCATTACAACGTTGATATACATGTAACAAATCTCAGGAAGTCCAAGACAAAAAAGAACAGGAGCCATCTCAACCTCAGTTTTTTCACAGGCACAAGACACCAGTAACAAAACTCAAAAGAATCAAAACTCGGCAAGTCCCTGACCCGCTGGTTCACAAACATCACAAAATAATTTACTACCAGCAAGTTATGTGGCAGCGCAGTACAGCAGATGTGCAAAGGCACAAAAATCAATCACGGATCTAGCGAGTCGGTCACACTCTTTCTGTTATCAGTCTATTGCTAAAAGTACTGATTTTGATTTAGCACAGGGTGAGGCCAATGATAATTTCAGGCCCTGCCTACAATTGACACACACTACCTGTCAGTGCAAGTTATTGTAAAATTGCAGAAGATCAAAAGAGCAGCTGGAATGCAACATTAGGGAGTTTACTTTATGAGCTCTCATCTCCTCATAGAGCACCACTTATTTCCGCTTGGTAAGACCAGCCATTAAACAATATGAATTATTGGTTCTGGTCTTCACAGATACAACTATGGCATTTAGTCTGTAATCAATTTACTAGTTTGAGGCCATCAATTTGCGCTTTTCATGGAATGTGGACAAAATTGTGAAATATGATCCCCCAAACATTGGTTTAAAAAAAACTCAGAAAAATCCAGTCATCCCACATAATGAAGCAGAGTTTGATTTATTCTGTCACTGTAAATCAATGGCCTTCCAAATTTTGAATTAACAGAAAGGCAAACTAATTCCCTTTAGAGAAGAAAGTAGTGGAATTGTATAAGACTGGGTAGCACATGAAGTCAGAACTACAGACAGACAGTCATTCCTGGGACTGAATTTGAATCCAGCTAGAATTACAAAAAGCAAGGAGTCCAAGTGAACTGGGTTTGGGCAGCTTCGTCTCAGTCCCTACGGGCAAAATATGTACAAGCCCATAATCCAATGCAAATTAGCAGAATCACCTAAAGAGGCCACAATCAGGTTAGGGAGTAGGAAACTCAAACTGTTGGGGAATCAGGGGGCTCTTGATGTTGGGGTTAAGGTAAATTGTTGGGGCAGAGTCAAAGGATGTTTAAACTCACTCAATGTTTGGCTCACGCTATCTCCGAGCTGCTAGTTTCTTTTGATGGTGGCACTGACTCGGTGACAAAACTGGAAAAATGTTCCGTTCCCTAGCATGGACATCCCTCATTTTGATGAGCAGTCAATTAATGTCCTATGCCCAAAAAAGGTCAATTTAAGACCATACAAGGTCCTACACTCAGAAATAACTTAGCCCCACCTGCCAAGAACTCAGCAAGTTAATCCGTTGAGTGGTGAGCCAGCAACCAGAAAGGTCCCAGCTCAATCCTGGCTCTGTGCTAAGTTTCCTGTTGGCAGCTGGGATGGAGTTGGGGCCCTACAATTAGCCTCAGTCCCCAACCCTCTAAGTTAGGAAAGAGAAAATTGATCAAGCTTTTCCCTCCTGATTATTATCCAGACAGCCACACTGGAAGCACATGTGTGGCTGAGCGGCCTCACCCCTCCCTAGATCTGTAACCTTCTCCAACCCTCTGAGATCTCTGCACTCCTCCAAGTCTGGCCTCTTGCGCATCCCCAATTTTCTTTGCTCTCCAATTGGCAGATGTGCCTTCAGCTGCCTAGGCCCTAAGTTCTGGAATTCCCTCCCTAAACCTCTCCGTCTCTCTTTCCTCCTTTAAGAAACTCCTTCAAACTTACCTCTTTGACCAATCTTTTGGTCACCTGTCCCAAGATCTCCCTATGTGGCTCAGTGTCAAATTTTGTTTGATAATTGCTCATGTGAAGCACCTTGGGATGTTTCACTTAAGTTAAGGGCGCTATAATCAATGCGAGTTGTTGTTGTTGTGAGGACAGGATTAGACTAGCTGTGATACCTTGCAGTTGACTACTGACATGCCATCACCGCTCATTCATGTATTATGGCCACGTAGGTGAGATACCAGAAGGTGCCTGCCACTCAGAGCCGATTTCTTATGGTTCTTTCAGATAAATCGTAAAACTGGTGCAATAAAATGTACTCCAACGTCTCTGCTTTGTCTTTCATTTATTAGTTTAGTAACTGGCTCATCTACTGACTGAAGATTCAGTATGACTCTGCAATGTATATTATGCACACTACTGGATAAGATTCTGACCACACATTTAACAAAGACATTTTACAATGTGGGTGCATAATTTGAATGTTCCATTAATCATTTCTGCAATGGATGGACTAATTGATGAAAATAATCAGTAACAGTCCTACACACATGAATATCCACACTGAAATGAAATGATCAGTTTCTTGGAATAAAGTACAGTATGTGTCATGAACTGCTGGGCAGCTTATGGCTCTGACTAAACTATCATTTGGTGGCACGATACTAAAGTGGCTTTGCCCCTAAGTGAATTCTGAGACACACTGCCTAAAATTAAACTTGATCAAAGAACTTTATGGATGCATTGCTTACATTAAATACAACCAATTTATTTATTGAAACATTTTCAAACAAACAGCAAGACTATCATAGTATATCTGCAAAGATTTACAATGATTTAAACATGATGGACTCCACTATTCTGAAAGTCTGGTGATAAATCAGCCTTTAATAATATAGGGAATTAATTTAAAATGCATAAGTTCTTGGATGTGAACTGTACTGAAATCGTGAATCCAATCGCCTGTCAATCCGTCGCACCAGTTAGTACAAAGCCCTGTGCTTTTAAGTACATAAACCTGGCGCCTGCTCTTTTCAATGCTCCTTTAGCTATCAGCCTCAGGTAACCAGACTCGGATGGAGTGGTTTCAACATGGCCCATCAAACAGCTGCAGTTTGGTTAAAAAAAATGAAATATGTTTCAGTGCAACACACTCAGAAGAATAGATCTAAGTCTCGTTCAAACCCTGTTAAATTTCACAACCACACGAGCCAAGCTCCGGGGAGCTGATTTCATTCATTTCAGAGACTGTCGAATCAATGTTGCTCAATGTGTGACCTTAGGAAGTGCCAATGATGCCGACATCCGAAATGCTTTCCTCTTCCTGCTTTCACTTTTTAGGTCAATAAATCAGCTGGTCTGTTACATTTGCTTGACGTAGCGAGTCCAAGTAATGGGGAGGGCGTCTTTCCTTTTTTAAAGTTAATATCTCTGCTTCCAATAAGTGACCTCGGAATTGCACAGCCCTGCTGATTTAGGGGAGATCGGACTGTTCCATTTTAGTGAACATGCAATGAATCATATCTAGCTCTTCCCCGCGAAGATGCAATACACCACAATCTGAGCCTTTATCAGCCCGTTAATGCATAATTAAAATCTTTAAAAACATGTCTAAATCAGGCTGCTGCAGTGACATGGAAAAGACCACAGATCGGTCTGGTCCTCCTTCTCTAACCATTGTTCTCCAAATCTCTCGCCTTATGGATCAGATATTGGCCTGATTGTCCCATTCTTTCTCTGCATTCCGCATCACAGCCGCTATCTTACAGTCAAATGAGATGTAAAAACGCTCATTTTTAATGGACCTGCCGCCACCGTGCTTCAGAGGCTTTGATCACGTTACCGGGAATAAAGAAAAAAAGGCATTTTAAGCGAAATGCAAATCTGTACCTTGGTGAAGAGCTCGGATGCTGCCATTCTTCGGCGGTGCGAGTCTGCGACTGTAGCGCCGTCCGGAGCACCCCCTGTGAACCGGCTGGAATGGGAAGGGTTGAATGTCAGCTGCAAAAAAATGAAGGCTTTCCAAAACGAATTGCACTCACTCAACCCTGCGCCCCTATAAATCTCAGCCCAAGGTACCAAACGCCATGTTACCTGTGTTACTGGAGTGCTACCCGGCTGTGCATTCTGGGTACAAGGGAGATAGGCATGAAGATGCTTTCGTGCAAAAAAAAAAATCCGTGCTCAGTCTGCCTCCCATCGGCAGCACCAAGTCACAGAGCAAATGTCAGAAATCTGGCTGGAAATACAGCGCCGCCGCAAGGAACAGAGGTGGGACAACTTCGCCCCAACGCCAAATCCTAGAAAATAGAAAGACACAGGAGATATCAGAACTTGCAGAGAGGTGGTCAGCATCTGAAAGCTAGTTTCACTCGCCAGTGTGCGCCGCATCTCGCTAGCTGGCAAACTGCAACTGTTTTTGTATGAAATTCTACACTGACTTGATCCCACCCAAAAGAAACTGTAGAAAATTGATACACTCGGATAGACCCCCAGCGTTACTCATCCCAATGCACCCTCAAACGGATGTGGTTAAAGTTTGGTAATTTTTATTAGTGAAAACATTTTACCATAGGTCACACCCCTGTTGTACATATTTAATTGACATCATAAAAATTAGTGGGAATTTTTTTTTTAAAACTCAGGCGTCTTCAGGATTTGGCTTTACAGATTCCTCCAAATCAAGTTATTCCAGAACTGATGATCTCGTGTATGGTATCTCTAAGGAAAGAATCAGAGGGGGGTGGGAAAGTAAGCTGTGAGGAGGACACGAAGAGTCTGCAAAGGGATTTAGACAGGTTAAGCGAGTGGGCAAGAAGGTGGCAGATGGAGTATAATGTGAGGAAATGTGAGGTTATTCACTTTGGTAGGAAGAATAGAAAAACAATATTTTTTAAATGGTGAGAAACTATTAAATGTTGGTGTTGGGAGAGACTTGGGTGCCTTGTACAAGAAACTTAAAAAGTTAGCATGCAGGTACCGCAAGCAACTAGGAAAGCAAATGGCATGTTGGCCTTTATTGCAAGGGGGTTGGAGTACAAGAGTAAGGAAGTCTTACTACAATTGTACAGGGCTTTGGTGAGACCTCACCTGCAGTACTGTGTACAGTTTTGGTCTCCTTATCTAAGGAAGGACATACTTGTCTTGGAGGCGGCGCAACAAAGGTTCACTAGATTAATTCCTGGGATGAGAGGCTTGTCCTGAGGTGAGATTGAGTAGAATGGGCCTATACTCTCTGGAGTTGAGAAGAATGAGAGGCGATCTCATTGAAACATATAAGATCATGAGGGGGCTTGACAGGGTAGATGCTGAGAGGTTGTTTCCCATGGCTGGAGAGTCTAGAACTAGGGGGCATAGTCGCAGGATAAAGGGTCGGCCATTTAAGACTGAGATGAGGAGGAATTTCTTCACGCAGAGGGTTGTGAATCTTTGGAATTCTCTACCGCAGAGGGCTGTGGATACTGAGTCATTGAATATCTTCAAGGCCAAGATAGACAGATTTTTAGACTCTAGGGGAATTAAGAGATATGGGAATCGGACAGGAAAGTGTTGAGGTCGAAGATCAGCCATGATCTGATTGAATGGCGGAGCAGGCTCAAGGGGCCGCATGGCCTACTCCTGCTCCTATTTCTTATGTTCTTATCATTTCCTCTCCATGAAACTGCACAATCTGTACAACCAGGAATAATCTGATCTGGAAATTATTTTGCTTTGTACACGGTTGGCCGTTACAGCAGCAGCGTGTCACTGCAGCATTCATTAAATCAGTTGCAATGCACACGTGCAGTTCTTTTGGTTTTTATTAAATGCAAGATGGATACATTAATCATTAGCAACAGATGGAATTATGTGACCACATTACTGATCACAGATTCATATTAGTTAACCTGGTATTGTTTTGCAAAATTAATTTACCAAACAATAGCACTCCTTTAAATAATTAATTACAGGTTGTGTTTAAAATGTGATTTTTTTAAAGTTTCAAAATATAATTTATTTCATAAAATTTAAAGATACACACAGTTCAATGTAAAAAAAAACAATTCCAAGCAATACAGTTCAAACCAATACAATGCAGATCATACACACTGCGATCCCATTATTACAATACAAAACATAGTATACGTCTTCTAATACATTCTGTACAATATAAAGTGGGGTGGCCTCTCCCCTATAGCCTTTGCGTAGGCCGCGCCTCGCTTCAGTGCGTCCCGCAGCACTTGGAATGTGCCAGTCAGCAACACTCGGTCACACACAGCTCCTTCAGCTGGAAGACCAGCAGGTTTTGGGCGGACCAAAGGGCCTCCTTCACCGAGTTGATGGTCTTCCAGCAGCAGTTAATATCTGTCTCGGTGTGCGTGCTGGGGAACTGCCCGTAGAGCACAGCATCTTGTGTTACCAAGCTGTTGGGGATGAACTGGGACAGATACCAAGGCATCTCTCTCCACACCACCTGTGTGAAGGGGCAGCCCACCAGGAGGTGGACGACGGTCTTGTTCCCACCGCAGCCTTGAGAGCAGCTCGCGGTGGCGCTGAGATTCCATGCATGTTGGAAAGACCGCACTGGGAGGGCCCTTCTCATCACCAACCAAGCTACATCCTGGTGCCTATTGGTCAGTTCAGGCAACGAGAAGTTCTGGCAAATGGCATTGACTGTCTGGTCGGGGATTGCCCAATCGGATCCACCCTCTCCTGTTTAAAATGTAATTAAACAGCTGAAACCTGTTAATATGTGTCAGAGAGCATAACTGAAACAGAGACTCCAAGAAAGATTGACAGTGCATTTACACTGCAAATTTTGTGTTGGTACAAACCGGCTTTAGCTTCACACTTACGTTAAACTTATGTAGTACAAATCAGGTGTTAAGGCCCAAGCTGGGAGTCTCACTCCACTTCCTACTGGCATCAGGTTGGGCCCACATAACAGTCTTGGGTTGCTTTTATGTTGTAACTGCAGCACTGATGCAAAACCAAATTCTTTGTACCAAGACTACAATGGTAGTGTGAATGCACCCGGATTAAGTGGAACTGAAGAGTGTGATAAAGACCGGCAGAGAGAAGAGGACTGAGCCAGATTGGCTAAGGGAGCAACTTGAATAAGAGACCAACAGAGCAAGAGGTATATTGACAGAGATCTGAGTAAAAGGCTGAGACACAATTGAAACTGACTGCAATGAGAAGGACACTGACCTGAGTTAGATTGACACAATGAGCCTGAAAGTGACCAGAGACACTAAGCCCATTACGCTCATGATGGGGATATTTGGTCATAGGAGCAATAGAAGCTAATAGCATAGAAAGAGGCTATTCAGTCAATCATAACTGTACCAGTTCTTTGCAAGAGTAATCCAACATTACTCCCACTGCCCCTCATGGCCCTGTATCTTCCTGTACTTCAAACGTTTATCTATTCTTCCTTTAAGAGATGCAAAGGCCTCTACCTCAACTGTACCCTATGGAAGGGCATTCCATGCTCTAACAACTCTCTGCAAAAAAAACATTCTCCTAACCTCTCTCCTCACTCACAGTGACAATTTTAAATTGATGACCCCTTATCAGTTAACCTTAACCAGAAGAAAGCATTTCCCTATTCACCCAATCAAAACTCTCATGATGTTGAAAATGTCTATTGAACCTTCTCTTAGCCTTTTCTGCTCCAGTGGAAATAGTCCCAGTATCTCAACTCTGTCCTTACAGCTATAGTTTCACATCCCTGGTATCATCTATTACCAACCACACACATAGACCTGTACCTACCCTACTGGCTATATATCTTAGTATTTTATTCCCTTTTTAAAAATTGTTTTGGCACATTGTTTGAATATTAAGATATATTCTAAGTCCCTTTTTAAGCTTCTGCATGTTACTCCATTCTGTACCTATGATCCACACTTTAAGGTGGGAGGGGGATAAGGAAAAGGAGGGGAGGGAAAGGAGGGGGGGGGCGGGGAAGACTTGTATTATGAGTTATTAAATAAATTTTGTTCAAATAGGTTCGGCACAGGTTAGATACAGAGTAAAGCTCCGTCTACACTGTCCCATCAAATACTCCCAAATCAGGTACAGTGTTTGGAAGTTGAAAACCCAGTTATTTGATGCTTACATGGGTGTCCACATTGTATAGCAGCAGAGCAGAAACTACTGGAGTTGGGGCATCTCTCACTGGACCGTTAGCTGGCTGCAATAGTTTTCTTTATAATCAAAAAAAATTATCCACCTTTGATAAAAATCAATGTTTAATCGGCTCATCCAAGACTGAATGTCGGACAAACAATCTGATAGCACAGAGGTAGTGGAGAGGTCAAGAGAGGTAGAGCAGAGTGTCATCAGTGTACATGTCTGCAGATGATGTTGCCAAGGGACATCAATAAATGATGAAGAGAAGGGGGTCAAGGATAGATACTTTGGGGACCCTGGAGGCAACAGTGCAGGGAACAGGAAAAGAAGCTGTTGTTGGGAGATGCTTTGGCTATGACAGGATAGGTAAGAGTACAACCAAGTGAGGGTAGTCCCACTGAGTTGGATAACAGAGGATTTAGTATTGAAAGGTGTATCAGATTTGATTTGAATCCAACATCTTCATCCCTATCATCTCTGAAAACTTCTCATTTATGAGTGATTTTTAGAACTGGCAAGTTGGTGAAATAAAGAGAAAAAAAAATCACTTCTAGAACCCATGGCCCAGTGACTAGGTTTCCCCATCTGTGGCACATTTATTTTGCCCTCAGCACACGGAAACTGATGGAAATTGAAATGTTAGAAAATACGGAAAGATAGAATCATTCAATGAGTGTACATATGCACACATGTATAGTGCATGTAGGTTACTTTTTTGAAAAACAACTTGACAGCCTTATTTCAGCCAATCCCAACAATGCAGTCAAGGCAAACCAATGTTAGGGTGCAAATTGATAGGAGGCGGCAGGTGAGGTGGTCATTGTTCAATTTCTACAATTTGGAATGAAGCCTGCTTAGCAGCCAGTTTACTTCAAAACTCAACTGCATTTAGTCAGACCAACTCTTGATGCTTCAATCCAGGTCCATATGGATGCAAATCCATAGGACAAGAACTAGATGCATATCGATTACTGGTTCACCAATAACACGCAGTAGTATGAGCAACAGGCAAACATGACTTGTGTTGGGATTAAAGAGTATTAGGGGGAAAGGATATTGCAGATTTACTGGTATCTGGCCTAAAAGTATGCTGCCGTTAATAGATTTAAAGTTTCCACACTTCCCATATCTCAAGAGTACCTACGATTTTTAATTATATGAAAAGGTTACCTTCATACTTAGATAGCTGATACTCAATTCCTTGATGAGACACTGAATGGGGACCTTTAGCAGTCTTTCCCATTTGACATATTAAGGACTATAAAAATATTAACTGCACTTTGAAATTAACTATTTAAAATTAGCTGCAAAGTTCTAACAGGGTCTCAGAATGAAATGATTTGGCTCAGCTAGTTAATGCAAATGTTGAGCCATGACACTTATAACTGCATTACCAAAATGCTTTGATCATTTATGGCAGAAATCAGTGACATTCACCAAAGTAAGTCTGTGAAAATTCTTAGTCAATGTAATTTGAGATATGGAAATGGTATGGGTTAGTGATGTAATTTAAACTGATTTTTTTATTGCATGATTCATATTTCAGCCTGCCAGTCCCACTACCACAGAAATAAAGGCCAACTAGTGAAAAACAGCAAGTAAAGGTCACATAGCCCACATTTTTCTGTGATCGTTGTACCTGGACAATGCAACTCTGAAGGAATTTTGGGTTGGACAGAAAATAAAGTTCCATTTTTAAAATTTTTGATGGCTTCCATCTGTATTTTTTCTTCTTGAACTGCCACTTACTTTTCCCCTCAATACTTGATTATTGTCAAATTAGCACAGGATTCTATAGCCTTCATGTGATGTTAGTCATGGTGTAATTTCAATACATCATATCATAGCCTCAGTTGAAGATATAATTTACTGTTGGCAACATTGTAAATGACTACATTTCAATGTTATAGATTTTTTAAAAACCTCTTGCATGTTGACAGAAATTTAGACAATTTACTTTTTACTAAATGTGATTCTTACAGAAGTTTCAGCTTGAGGTTTTCTTCCTATATTTATTTTTCATAATTATGGATTATTACAAGTATGATACTGAACAGTGAGGGCTAATCGAGCGCCATCACTGTCCACATTTTTAAATTAATGGAAGAGTTTTTTTTAAATTCATTGCAAAAAGTATGCACTTGTTTAAAAAGTGAATTTTTGTACAAAATACATGTTTAAAAAATAAATTCATACATCAAAAACCCCATCTTTTCTCCCTGCCCCCAGGATAATGATTTATACTTGAGTAGTTGCACAGGTGCTGACATCATCTCGGACATTGGACAAATACAATTCTTCATTTGAACCGAGACAAGTGGCACAAGGCTTTACAAGAAGCATCACAGCTGAGCACAAACTTGCCCTCATTCAAGGCCCACAAAGATATACTTTCCAACAGGGATCACCATGTAACAGTCAGAATTGGGAACCCTGGCTGATAACACTAGTAGAAGACAAAAAGCTCTTCCCCCACCCACAAAATAAAACACATCAATGTGACAAGGATTTCACTTAAACATTCATTTTGGCAAATTCAGTGCAAGATATAACTATTAACTAATACCTAATGTCTAATTTAGTTCTACATCATTTAAGATTGAGCTTTTTGTTGATTCCCAACAAAGTCCCCACCTGATAATGTGCCCAAGTGTCATTCTTACCTATGTTTCTATATATTTTTTTTAAAGTATGGACTGGGGCTCTTCCAGTTACCAGTAGAGAAGATGGTTTCACCACACTGGAACAGAAAGACTGTACTTTCCAAAATTGGCCTCCAACCTCCAGGAAAGGGAATATTTCCTCCAGCTTCTGGAAGACATTTTTCAGAAGCCAAGACAGTGACACCCCCATAGCAAGCAGATAAGATGTTTGAAGAATAGAAATATTAAAAGCAAGTTACAAAGTTTGAAGAGTCAAAAGTAGAAATTGACATTGAGCATTAGATCTGGAGCCCTAACACTTTAGGTTTGAAAGCATGTTATGCTAATTGTACAGATTTCCAATTTTATTTTGAAAGGTTTCCCGCTCTAGTTTGGTAGACTGGGAATTTTTCTTGGAACAGCAGCATTGAATACTACCAAAATAAACAATGCACCAAGATTTGGGATTTATATCTTTGAAGTAACTGAATTTTATCAGCCATCTGTTGACCCAACGTGGACAGTAAAATCCATTTGGGAGCAAGGAACCATAATAAAGGTCACAGGGTAGAGTTTCCGCTTTGGATACAATCGTGAAATTGCGCCTGTTCGGTTACGCTTCAAGTTTCCGCTAAAATTCATTTGCACAATCACAACATAAAATCCGCCATGAACCAGCACAATCAGGCGGTGTAATATAATCTAATTGGGTTTTTTTCCCCCCTATTTAAAAAGTATGCCTTAATATATTTAAGTGGTAACCTGATGCAGTTTTATTAGTATAGCTGAAAATGAGCTTATCACCAAAAATAAGCATTTTTAATAAGGGTGTCCAGTTCTCTCTCTTCCTCCACCCCTACACAGAGTAAAAAAATTACAAAAAACTATACTGAACCATTTAATAATTTCATTGGTGTATACTAGTCAGTTTCTTTGTAAATTTATGTGAATTTTTTTAATATATAAAAACATGCCTACTGGTATCTGTGCACTTAAGAAAATGAGTGCAATTTAGACCTGGGGGTATGGCCAGTTTTATTGGCAGGGCCTGATTCAGGCAAATTCAATCTTGAACCAGCGTAAATGATCACAGCAAACAAGTGGTTTTGGGTATAACGCACTTGTGTTTTTAAAATTCCCCAGATTGAGCTGACATAACTTGTGGGAACTTAACCCCCATGTGGTTGACTTTAAACTTATCAGCAGAAGAAGAACAGGTGACATCAAATCAGCAGCCCATTTTGCACCTCTCCCAATTTTCTTTTCCAGCGACGTCAAAAAATGGGTGATGGGTAAAATATGTGTTTTAAAAGGGAGCAGCAGAACAGTGTGATCAAGAGCTATAGGTATATTTTCCAACTTGGGCAAAAGTAACATGCTATTACTTTTTAAACTAGTGTTCCCAATTTTATACCCACCTTTATACTACAATTTGGCAAGAAAACCACGCCCGAGTTAGTGAATAAATCCATGCAACCTTCTTGTGATGTAGATGGGGCAACAAGAAGCACCTTGAGTGAGCAGATATTAAGTACAAATCAAAAAAGTTACATTGTTTCAGTATATAAACATGCATCAGACCTCATGGAAAATCTCCCTAGTGTCCTGGCCAATATTTTATCCCTCAACTAACATCACCAAAAAAAAATGTTCTGGTCATTTATCTCATTGCTGTTTGAGACCTTGCTGTGCACACAAATTGGCTGGCATGTTTCCCTACATTACAACAGTTCAAAAAAATGTCATTAGCTGTAAAGTGCTTTGGGACATCCTGAAAGGCACTATATATATAAGTCTAAAGTTAAGTCTGTAGTGTTGCTCTGGTTACCTAATAGTAGGGGGGATACCTTTGATGGGGTACAGAAGGCAATTAAAGTTACAAGAAAAAGCTCAAGGACATTGAACTAGTTTTCTGTAGAAAGAAATGGAGGTGGTCCAGTTGAAGTTCAAGATTACAAGGGAATTGGTAAAATTCATCCATGCAAATTGTTGAATTAAGGGTTCAAACACCAGAGGTGAAGAAATTAATTAGAAAACTAGGAGCAAGACGAGCCAGGTAGAACTTCACTCAAAAAGGACAATGTTCAGAGTTTAACATCTAGGAAGGTTATGAAGCAGATACTGCAAGTTCTGACAATTCAACATAGAAGGATTTGTGGGATGATGATAAAATAGGGTTAATCTCAGAAATAGGGACTCCACCTGTTCTTAACATTAGAACATAATTTTTAGGAAGTACTTTCCTGGGCCTGTTAATGGGAACTGAATGCATTAATCCTAAAACGCACTTGGATATTGTGAAAAGGGCCAGATTAAAATAAAAGATTGGAAATTCAAACACTATTTTAAAAAAAATTCTCTCTGCAACTGAAGGAAGCCATCAACATGGTATATTCATCCTAAAATACTAGGCACTTAAAATTAAAGCAGAAACTAGCCCCTTAATGTCAGGAAGTTAGATCACCCACCTTTCATATGCTCGTCCTCATTTTTAAGACTGGATTATTCTCCACACATCAAGATAGGACCATTATCCAAATGATGGAGTAAATCCAAAAGGAATGTAGTCCCTTTTAAGAGCTTTTGTTCACAGTAGTCTCAACATCTACATGATATTCCACAGGTTGCATGCTGTGGGAGAGCCACAGACTCAGTTCATAGTTCTTTGAGGGAGGCAGCCTGCAGGGTGGATTGAACTTACATGAAGGAGGAATCAATTTTGAAAAGTACCAAAGCACTGTTCAGAGGAATAAAACAGCACTGTTCTTTGAACATGTATAATTTAATTTCTTATACAAAAATTAAGGCAGACACACTTAAAATGGACTGGCAACACAAGATATTATAGCTGGCATTCAAGTTTTGAACTTTATTGCAGTATACAACATACTACTCCCGCCAACCCACTGTCAAAATCAGCCAGTCTTGCATCGTCACCAAATTCATCAGGTCAGTGTGATCAATTTGACCAGCCAATAAAGATGATGCATATTTACCTTTGATGGTTAACCACTTGGAATGAATTGATTCAATTACTGTCTCAAACACTGGATTGTTATTTAGACTGGTTGTAGATGCATATGGAAATTAGCAAATTTGGTGCAACTGCAGACAGATCAAACAAATCCAATTGACAAATGCTAGCACAAGTCTGCAAAGATAGTATCCATATACAAATTGATCAACAGATAGATTATTTGGACACTAAAGTATGTGAATTATTGCAAATGCTAACTCTGAATGTTTGGAAGCAAGATTTCTTTCAAGGAATATCCCAAGTCTCACTACAACATCCCCATCTGACGGCAGGTCAATAATTCCCACAGCTCTGTCGACTAGCCACAAAGCAGTGGCTGGTCGTCCCTCTTCCCCAGTGATGTTTAGAGGACTTGGAGCAGCCCATCATTATAAAGCACTGGAACTTCAACAGTGCAGAGAAGACTTCAATTGATTCTCTAAGATTTGTAGTAATCAAGTATCAACCAATTACAAATAACTCCCCAGTACTTAAAGGCAGCAACAGCACATATTGTGCAAAACTATTTTATTTACAAAAATGGCACAAAGTGACTGCACAGTCTATGCTCATGCACATTTCAATCACCTTGAATATACAACAGCCCTAACCTACCAATCTTTAGTGAATACCATTCAGAACTGCTAGAGGCACAAGGAGTTATAAATTGAAGTACATCCAGGAGGGCTCAGAGTGGACAAATATTGCCCAATTAACACAAAAATTTAAATAGGTTTAAAGCTGTTTAAGGTTCCCAAGACTAGTTGAGGAGTGGGCAGCTATCCAGGTTTTCAAACATACGCTATGCATTTTTGTGTTAACATCCAAAAGGATTGTTACTTGCAATATTGAGATTAGTAATATAAGAACATGGAAAGAGAAACAATCAAAGGTTTACCCAATTCAATCCAGACTTAAAGTACAGTAACTTTATACTAATTTATGGGAAACTGGAAACGGTAAAAGTGTAAAATACTTAATGTCAGTACTTCTTGGGACTGCTCCTACATGAAGTTACTATATGTACATTTGTGCCTCAGTATTGTAGTCCACTACTTCCTACTTTTAACATCAAAGTCCTTGTCATCAGTGCATGGTTTATAGTTTATGAAATCCCAGGCTGGTCCTCAGTCTGTGTTTACAGGACTTTCTTGCAGCAACAGCATAGTACTGTAGTTATCTGCCAAGCTGTCAGTCATGTTGATGTAATGATACAAGAAAAAAAGCTAAAACACAGGAATTAATAGCAAGAGGAATGACAAGAGTTTTATGCATTCTTCATGAGGTATCAGACAGCCAGTTTGCTAGCAACAAGCGAAGGTTTTCTCTGAGGCAGATCTTGCGGAGTGGGAATGTGTTCCCCAGTCACTTGGTTCTTGTCTGCTCCACTGTTTGGCAGCTGTTTGTTCTTGATTTTAGCTTTAGCCATATTGTAATCCCCTGAATCAAAGTACTTTGGCTGCAACATAAACAAAAGTAGTTCACACTGAAGCAATCATTCCATTTTTAAAACTTAGATCATAATTACTGTTACAAGTTAAACTTTTGGTGGAGTCATAGTGCGTGATGTCCCACCCTCAACAATTTCAGTATGAGGTTTTGTACAGCAAAAATACCCTATTGCAGTTAGTGGTTACAAAAAAGGGACATATGTAAATGGGGAGGAAAAACACAGAACCAAAAGAACAAAAAAAGATGCATTTATATAGCCCCTTTAATGTACACTAAAACTACATCCACCAAATTACTTTTTTTGAAATGCAGTCAGTTGTTTAGGCAAACAGGAAAGGAAGGAAGGTGCTAGAGTAGTGGTATTAGAAAGAATATAAAAATCACTGGAGTATGTGAAGATTAGCATGACAGCATACAAATTTGAAGAGAAGTGGTCCAAACAGAATCTCTTTGGATTAAGTTGAGGAATAGCAAAGGATCAGCCACATTACTGGGAATGTATTATAGATCAAACAGTGTACAGGAAATAGAGGGCAAAATTTTAGACAAATTAGTGGCATCAATAGTTATAATTTCAAATACCAAAACAAACTGGGATCATGACAGTGTTTTGTGGTGAAAAAAGATGCTTTGCATAGTGGTCAGCATTATTTTTCTCAAGTCATAACATTGCTTCACTAAGGAAAGAAGCATTGCTTGTTCTGGCTCTGGGTAATGAATCATAGCAAGTAGGGAAGAATTTAGGAGAGAACAATGACCACAACATAATTAGGTTAAGAATAGAAGGAAAAAGAAAAAAGGTTGAGGACAAGGGAACATGACTTTGAGGGGGGGGGGGGGGGTTAAAAAGAGATAAAAAGGATCTTGCCCAGATTATAACAGAGGGGGAAACTGGCAAACAGAACCAGAGCTCAGCAGGGGAAATATTTAAATTAGACATGGAAATTGTATAAATCAAGTGTATTCCAGTAAGAGCGAGCATATAGTAGGCTGGGTTCCATGGATGGGTGGGGCAATCAAAGCAAAATTCAAAAGTTAAAGCATAGAATGCAGGGCACATAAAAGTGAATGCCAAGACAAATATCAAAGCTCCAAAAATACAGCTGAGGGTAGGAGAAAATTAACAAAAAACCCAACATGATCAAAAAAGACTTGACACATTAGCAGTAAGAGGAGAGTCAAGGTAGGGTAAGGTCACCAAGAGATGAAGGAGGCAAGCTTTAGTGGAAAGTGAGAGAATGGAAAAAATACTTCGGCTCAGTTGTCAGAGGAGATGGATATTGTAATTGTACAATGGTTAGTGGAGATTATTCAAAGACAAATGAGATTAAAGACACTCAAACTTAAAAAAGGTAGATAAACAACAGGGTTTACATCCAAGGATCCTGAAGGAAACTAAGGAAGAGGCTGACAATTTCCTAAAATTCTTTGGAAAGGAAAATTGTGCCAGAGGACTTTAAGCCAGATAGTCTTGCTTCTGTTGTAGGTAAACTAGTGTAAAATACAAAATGAAGTTACTAATTACATGGAGAAAGACAAGCTACTTAGGTTATTCTGTAATCTGAGCACCTCAAGATATAAAAGAAATGGAAAATATGCAAGTGCAGATTCACTAAAATATCACTGGAGATGAGGGCTTAGTTTTGACGTAATCAAGAAGCCATGGTCTCAATCTCTCTCCAAGCAGAGTTGCTAGTGAAAAGGAATTGCAAACATACAAGAATAGTGTTCTTTCATAACAGAAGTCACTCAAAGATTAAAGTTCTCCAATAACTTCAATTTTTGCTTGTGGGATTCCTGCTTTTAGATAATTTGCTTGTAATCTTGCCAACTGTGTACCAAGAACTTTAGCTTGATTAACCATATGGCTTTAAAATGACAGCCATATTAGATACAAGGTCAAAAATACTGTAATGGGGTATATATGCAGAAAGAAATATAAAAACATACAAGACTAGATTGAAAAAAATCTAAAAGCATCCATAAGGTTCAACAGATCTAGTAAAATTACTTCCTACAAAGAAACACTTACATCCTTCTGTAGTCGTTTCCTCAAAAATTCTGATCCACCAGGTTTCTGTCCTAACTTCGGATACTTTAACTTCAACTTTGCTTCCTCAGCCTTTTCAGGACTGATTACTGTGTCATCCATTTCCTGAAAAGCAAACATAATAGGAAACTGAGATGGACAAGATATAGCTCAAATACCATTTGACTATAACTAGTTTTCTGTAACTTAATGAAATTATTCCGTATGTATTCAACATTGAGGTAAAGTTTGTCTTGGGAGTTTGAGAAGAGAACTTTTCAAAGTAATGCCCAATAAATATGAGTACGGGAGAGTGTGTGAAAAAATGAGAATGACCAGTTGAATGGTCACCAAAAGCTTCAACTAGTCAAATTGGCAGTATTGCCTTAAAGAAACCATGCATGTCCAGGGTACACCATTAAGGCCTGGGTGATATTAACAGCAGGGCTGTTAAAATGAAGACATGCATGTTCCATAGGGCGGATTTCAGTGAGGTCAATTTTCAACTTTACTCCCAGGCTTAAAGCTTAAAAATTGTGGATCAGCCATCTGTTATAGAAACCATTTGATTCCATTCATGTCTCTCTACTCTACCGCCCTCGCTAGCCTGGAGTACTAAGACCAAACGCTAATTTTTAGTGCAACAGAATGCAATTTTTTTTTTTGACTATGCAGGATTCACTGATGAGTGTTACTTAGCTTACCCATCCCACCAAAAGGGACAGCTAAAAAAAAAAAAATTGATAATGTGGAAAGTTTAAAGCACACATCAAAACTCCCCAGCCTTGGAAGCCATAATATGGTTTTGATGCAGATAATATATCAGTAAACAAGCAGAGGTGAGCAAATGTTAACACTGTTAAAGGAGCACTCTAGAATATGGTCTTATCTTCAAATGTTTGAGCAAAAAAAAATCCTCTAATTTCAACTTTTAAAAAAATGTAGATGTCTGATATCAATTTGGGTTGCCAACTTTACTATATTTCCAAAGTTACTATAAAACATAATTAAGAACATATTTGTGAAAATGGGATTTAACAAATAGCTCATTACCAATAAGACTTGTTTGTAAATTGTTAAGTAGGGATACTAAATAAAGCAGAATATAGTTTCAATTTACACTTTACATGTAATAAATAAGTGAGCAACCCCAAATGAAACATCCTACATGCTGTAATAAAACTAACTGAAGCCAAAGCTCAGTGCTAGCAATACAACTGAAAATCTTTAACAAGGGTGTTTCATTTGTGCTGCCATGGTTTTAACATACTGGATCCATGTGTCAGACAGTAGCTTTCTTAAAAAGATGTTTTATTGCCATGTGTATGTTACATACTAATTGGCAATTAAAGAACAAATTTCAGGGAATTGGGTACTATTCTTATAGAATTATAAATTCAACAAAATACAGTACCAGGTGGAAAAAAAGACAGCAATCACTGCAACTCAGAGGTTGCTGTGTTCAACCCCAAAGTAAACGAGTTAAAAAGATTTGATGAATTGAATTCTGGGCTTAGTTTTGGCCAGGGGCAGGAAAGAAAGTAGTACTGAGGTCACTGTCTAACATCCCTCCATTTTCCTCTGCCTCCCTCACTGACTATACCATCCAGCAGCTCTGGCAAGGTAGCAGCACTGCTATTGTATTAGCTTGAAGTTTAATTTTAAAATATAGATGTGGCAGTACATTCCACAACATTCTGATTCTGCCAGTATTTGAGGCATACTGCTCCTGAGGAAGCACAGTGGACCATTTCAGTGTTACCAAAATAATCTTCAGTTTTTAAGTATAGAAAAACAATAGGTTATTGATGTTTCACAAATCAAAAGTAACAGCTCAATTCACACAGCAGTCTTAAAACTAGGAGAGTAGGAACACAGGTTATATTCTAATTGAAAATGTAAAATGTGAAACATCAAGCTTGAAATCATTCAAAATGACTTATTTTGCAAAGCTAATCTTCCTATAAGTAACCAAGTATCAAATTTGACTAGTGTAAATCTGGCAACAAAACAGATAACAGAGTAGGGGTTAAAAGGTAGTTACTCAGACTGGTGGAAGGTAGGAAGTGATGTTCCATAGGGATCGGTGCTGGGACCACTGTTCACACAAACCATTTGGACTTGGAAAATCAGAAAAACCAATATCAAAATTTGCAGGAAGACTGCAACAAAATACAACATTAACAAACTGGTAGAATGGGCTTGTAAATGGCAAATAATTTTCAATATAGATTAAGAGTGAGGTGGCACATTTTTGTTAGGAGAAATAAGGCGGCCACCTACTCCTTGGAAAATAAGTCTACATGGGGTAGAGACATTAGGGGGATCTAGGGGTACAAATCATTAAAAGTAGCAACGCAGGTTAACAGCCATAAAAAAGTGAAAACAAAGCACTGGGGTTCATTTCTAAAGGAACAGAATTCCAAAACAGAAGATATGTTACTTATATAGAACCTTGGTTTGACTATACAGTAATGTGCACACTTCTGGTCTCCATTTTATAATAAGGATATAGAAGCACTGGAGAAAGTGCAAAACAGATTTACAAGGATGACACTAGAACTGAGTTGGTATAGCTATTTGGAAAGATCAAACTGGCTCGGGCTCTTTGCACTAGAAAAAGAGACTGAAGTGACTTGAGGTCTTCAAAATTATGATGGGTTCAATAGGGTAGACAGAGAATAAGATATGGTCACTAATAAATCCAATAAGGAATTCAGGAGAAACTTCTTTACTCAGTGATGAGAATGTGAAACTCTACCACATGTCGTGGTCATGATGTGGAGATGCCGTGATGGACTGAGGTGGACAAATGTAAGGACTTTTACAACACCAGGTTATAGTCCAACAGTTTTATTTGAAAATCACAAGCTTTCAGAGCTTACCCCCTTCGTCAGGTGAGTGAACTTCGTCACTCACCTGACGAAGGAGGTAAGCTCCGAAAGCTTGTGATTTTCAAATAAAACTGTTGGACAACCTGGTAACGCAAGAGTCCTTACATGTAGTGGTAGAGGCGAATGGTCTAAATGCATTTATGGGAAAACTAGATAAGTATATGAAGGAGAAAGGAATGAAGGATATGTTGATAGAGTGACAAAGTAAGGTGAGAGGAGGCTCATGTGGAGCATAAACATCAGCATAGACCTGTTGGGCTGAATGGCCTGTTCCTGTGCTGTAAAATTCTATGTAATTCTACATAGATAGTTAACAGCAATCAAAATGCTTTCATGCCATCAAAGCAGCATTAACTTTTATGCATTACTAAACACTACAATTACATGAAACCAAATGCATATTTTAATTTGCCCCATTCAAGATGATGGTAGCAGAGCAAGGAAAAGGGTGTATTCACTCTATAACTAGTACCAGGCCAAAGCAATTTAATATCACACCAACCCTGCAGTTATAGTGTAATCAGTCTGAATGCAGAATTGGGGCCCAATCAGATATTGGGGGGGGGGGGGGGGGGGGAGAAGAAAGAGAAAGAGGAGCAAGTAAAGTATTCGGGCAAAGTCAAAACCACTTCAAACAGACTAAAAAAAACTTATAGTATGAATGCACTGTAAGCAAAACTCTGCCTCAAATCCCTCAACTGTTTATTTTGGCTGCAAAAAACTTAAGGCACATGTGCATTGACAGAAAACAGCAATTTACTGACTTTTTAAACAAAATTCACTCACTGTGGGCAAACACTGGCAAGGCCAGCATTTATTGCCCATCCCTAGTTGCCCTGGAGAAGGTGGTGGTGAGCCACCTTCTTGAACTGCTGCAGTTCATGTGGTGAAGGTGCTCCTACAATGTTGTTAGGTAGAGTGTTTCAGGATTTTGATCCAGTGACAATGAAGGAACTACAATATATATCCAAATCAGGATGTTGTGCAACTTGGGAGGTGATGGTGTTCCCATGCACCTGCTGCTCTTGTCCTTCTAGGTGGCAGAGGTCACAGGTTTGGGAGGTGCAGCTGAAGTCTTGGCAGGTTGCTGCAGTGCATCCTGTAGATAGTAGACTGCAACCACAGTACATCGGTGGCGGAAGAAGCAGATTGCTACGTCCTGGATGGTGACGAGCTTCTTGTGTTATTAAGGGGAACTGATGTTTCTATCTACCCTATTTCCATTGGATGGAGAGTCTAGGACCAGGGGGCACTAACCTCTGGGGACTTGTACCAAAATTGGGAGAACTGCAACAGCCTGACATAGCCACACAAAGAATCATACCTTTCAGTCAACATCCCAGACTCCATCACCATCCCTGGTTATATCCTGTCCCAATGGACCAACCAGAGATGGGGGCACGAGTGGTATACAGTCAGGAGGGATTGGCCCTGGGAGTCCTCAACAGTGACTCAGGACCCCATGAAGTCTCATGGCATCAGGTCAAACATGAGCACAGAAACCTCCTGCTGATTACCACCTACCACCCTCCCTCAGCTGATGAATCAGTCCTCCTCGATGATCTGGCATGTCTTGCAGAGGCCAGATCATCGACACAGATACCACCATCACACGAGAGGACACCACCCACCAGGTACGTGGTTCATACTCCTGTGACTCGGCCAACGTTGTCTACCTTATACGTTGCAGGAAAGGATGCCCCGGAGCATGGTACATTGGTGAGACCATGCAGGCACTGCGACAACGGATGAACGGACACTGCGCAACAATCGCCAGACAGGCGGATTCCCTCCCAGTCGGGGAACACTTCAGCAGTCAGGGACATTCAGCCACCGACCTTCGGGTAAGCGTACTCCAAGGCTGCCTTCGAGACACACGACAACGCAAAATCGTCGAGCAGAAATTGATATCCAAGTTATGCACCCATGAGGACGGCCTCAACCGGGATCTTGGGTTCATGTCACGCTACACATAACCCCACCAGCAGGAAAAAAAAGTTATCTGTTTTTAATACAACTGGAAATTCTCTCTCTCTGCCTTTCAGGTCTCTTTCTCTCGGTGTAATTTGACACATTGTGTATTCAGTATACTGGGACCTACTGTTTTCCGTTGCTAACCTGTCTGAACACCAACGACACCTTTGATTGGTGTGATGGTGTCCCAGCCTAATATAAGATATGCGATTTGAGAACCTCTCATTCACTCACCTGACGAAGGAGATAATCTCCAAAAGCTTGTGATTTTCAAATAAAACTGTTGGACTATAACCTGGTGTTGTAAGATTCCTTACATTTGTCCACCCCAGTCCATCATCAGCATCTCCACATCATTCTCAATGATGGTAAAGCCCAGCACCTAAGTGCAAAAGACAAGGCTGAAGCGTTTGCAACCATCTTCAGACAGAAGTGCTGAGTGGATGATCCATCTCGGCCTCCTCCCAAGATCCCCCCCCCCATCATAGAAGCCAGTCTTCAGCCAATTCGATTCTCTCCTTGTGCTATCAAGAAACAGCTGAGTGCACTGGATATAGCAACGGCTATGGGCCCCGACAACATCCCGGCTGTATACTGAAGACTTGTGCTCCAGAACTAGCCGCACCTCTAGCCAAGCTGTTCCAGTACAGCTACAACACTGGCATCTACCCGACAAAGTGGAAAATTGCACAGATAGGTCCTGTACACAAAAAGCAGGATAAATCTAAACCGGCCAATTACCGCCCCATCAGTCTACTCTCAAACATCAGCAAAGTGATGAAGTTGTCGTCAACAGTGCTATCAAGCAGCACTTACTCACCAATAACCTGCTCATCGATGCTCAGTTTGGGTTCCGCTAGGACCACTCAGCTCCAGACCTCATCACAGCCTTGGTCCAAACATGGACACAAGAGCTGAATTCTTGGAGGTGAAGAGAGTGACTGCCCTTGACATCAAGGCAGCATTTGACAGAGTGTGGCATCATGGAACCCTAGTAAAATTGAAGTCAATGGGAATCAGGGGGAAAACTCTCCAGTGGTTGGAGTCATACCTAGCACAAAGGAAGATGGTAGTGGTTGTTGGAGACCAATCACCTCAGCCCCAGGACATTGCTGCAGGAGTTCCTCAGGGCAGTGTCCTAGGCCCAACCAACAAAAGCTGCTTCATCAATGACCTTCTCTCCATCGTAAGGTCAGAAATGGCGACATTCACTGATGAATGCACAGTGTTCAGTTCCATTCGCAACCCCTCAGATAATGAAGTAGTCCATGCCCACATGCAGCTAGATCTGGATGACATCCAGGCTTGGGCTGATGTGTGGCATGAATGTTACTTGCCACTTAAGTGCCAGGCAATGACAATCGCCAACAAGGAGAGTCTAACCACCTCCCCATGACATTCAACAGCATTACCATCACCGAATCCCCCATCAACATCCTGGGGGTCACTATTGGCCAGAAACTTAACTGGACTAGCCACATAAATACTGTGGCTACAAGAGCAGGTCAGAAGTCAGGTATTTTGCAGCAAGTGACTCAACTCCTGACTCCCCAAAGCACAAATCAGGAATGTGATGGAATACTCTCCACTTTCCTGGATGAGTGCAGCTCCAACACTCAAGAAGCTTGACACCACCCAGGACAAAGCCCACTTGATTGGCACCCCATCCACCACCCTAAACATTCACTCCCCCCATCGTACCATGGCTGCAGTGTATACTATCTACAAGGTGCACTGCAGCAACTCGCCAAGGCTTCTTCAACAGCACCTCCCAAACTTGCAACCTCTACCACCTAGAAGGACAAGGGCAGCAGGCACATGGGAACACCACAACCTGCACATTCCCCTCCAAGTCACACACCATCCTGATTTGGAACTATATCATCATTCCTTCATCGTCGCTGGGTCCAGCCCAACAGCACTGTGGGAGTACCTTCACCACACAGACTGCAGCGGTTCAAGAAGGCAGCTCACCACCACTTTCTCAAGGGCAGTTAGGGATGGGCAATAAATGTTGGCCTTGCCAGCAACACCCACATCCCATGAATGAATAAAAAGTAGACACCAATAAAAATCCAGATGCTTCTACAGCAAAATACCTTATAATAGAACACAGGTGACAGTCACGTTGCGTACAGTATCAATGAGCCAGCAAGATCAGAACCTAAACTACCTCCTCAGTTCAGCTCAATGGACACAGTCATTACGAAACAGGAACAATGACGCGTCGGCAAGCTTGGACGCTTGGGTTTTAATGCTTCCAATTAGGGACAGGCTCTGTTGTGCCGCAGGAGGCACACGCAGCAGCATAATGCAATGTCCCTACAGATACCCAGTGTTACCATGGTTAGTGGCAGCACTGGGATAAAGTGCTGTGTGTGACACACTGGGGACATTCATTCACGGGCATGTGATCCAACAGCTGCCTTTACTGGGACATTTTGTATCAAAGCGTCCCGGGTCCTGAGCTGGGGCTACGGGAAACCCACTCACCAACAAAAAAAAAAGGCTCTTAACATGAGCTGTTCCTCCAATGCTGCCGGTCTCCTCAGATAGACCACAACAGAATCTGAGCGCCAGGAAGTTGCCGCGGGGCTGGTTCCGATTCAGCAGTGGGGATGGGATTACAGCTTCTAGTCAATCCCCGCACCGAGGAGAGGGCCACTTACAACACCGGCCAGGCTCGCACCCCACAGTCGGTGCCGCAATACAAATCCTCCAAACCGCAGGCCATTCCCCCACCCAATATTAAGCGCGCAGCCAACCGGTCGATAGCCAATATTAAGCGCGCATCCAACCGGTCGATAGCCAATATTAAGCGACGGGCTTGGGCAAGGCCGAGTTAAAACAGGCTTTAAACCGACGATTGTGGCCGCGAGTCCGGCCCGGCCCGATGCTCGCACCGCGGGACTCGCTTTCTTTGCCCTCCCCGCTCTCATTGAGGGACTGGTCCGCCGCAGGGGCCCCTCACCTGCCGCTCTTCGGCCGAAAGCTCTTCCGACCGCTTCATCGCCTCGTATTTTAACGACATCGTCACCGAATTTAAAGAGAGCGCGATTAACTGGGCCTGACCGGACCCGTATCCCTCCGCACTGCTCACCCGCTGCGCGCGCAGCCGCCGCCTGTCCTGGCTCGAGCCTCACACCCGCCCGCATTCATAACGTCATCCTCTTCTAGAAAATACCCTAACATTTTTTTCCCTGACTCCGCCTGAAAATGTATTTTTTAATTTCATTCGCGTTCCACTTGAAAACTTCGTTTGAAACGTTCCAGATTGTTTTTTTTCGTATTAATCTTTTATTTATTTGGGCAACAGCCGCCCGATGACGTCGTGTGCACAGGATTCTGGGAGTTGTAGTTTTTCAATCACCAGCTTGCACCTGCTTTTGAGAAACTTGGTACCTCAGAACATCACAATGTCTTTGCCCATGACAGTTTTACTAAGAAGGAACATATTCTCATGTGGCATTATGATGGCTAAGTGTCCATAATAGCTTGGGATAAAGTAAATGGAGCTTTACTCCGCATCTGACCATGCCTGACCGAGAGTGCTTGATGCTGATGTAGGTGCCTGACATGGAAATGTTCCATTCGTCAGCACTAAGATCCTTCACTAAGTGCAAAATCATAAAAGATGCATTAAAATTGCGATTGGATGTTGATGCCTTTGTTTTTGTGGCCTTATTCGTGGGTACCAATTGGCAGGTTGCTAAAATATAAGTATACCAAACTTTAAACTCTCCAAATAACTTCATTAACAATAATGTGGTATGACAAGAGACAATAAGAAATTAATAGACATGCCCACATTTGTCCCCCAGAAGAAATTATGTTTTTAATATTATGTTTGTGCCCACTATGCTGTTATTTAGCCCTGCTGCTTCCTTTTCCTGAAGCTGGTGACAATGAAAATGTCTCATTTATATTCATCGAACATTCCACATTACATCACATAATTAGATGGCTTCACACTTTGTTTTCTTGAATCATGACTTCCTTGGCATCCAATGCCCTGCAAACAAGATATTCTTTTTAAACTATACACATTTTCTTTTTACAGAATCAAAATCCTGCCCATCACTTCTAATGCACCATGCTATTTCAAACCCAGAAAATGTTGTTTAGTATCTTCAGGGCAGATTTTCAAGCTCTGTCAAAATAGCTAAGTGCTAGTGCAAATCTAACTACAAGCATAGTGTGCTGATTGCGTGCAATTTTGTTAAGTTGGCTCATTTTTACCATTACTGACAGCTGCCAGATCCACTTTGACCATGTGCAAGGAGCTAGTCTCATATTGTGAAGGTCCTTGAAAATCGTGGTGTAGGTAAATTTTAAAGCACTGTGAGAGAAGTGGGGGTAAAAACTCTTACAGCTTAATCCTTTGGCAGTCCTTTCAAAGCTGAAGTGGAAAATAGATAAAGAATTGCCAGGCAAAAATGCAGTGAAAGGAAACCCAAGTAGAGGAATAATAGATAGTCTGGGGTCAGTGGGCAGAGCAGCTCACCATCTGACCCCATGTTTTACGGTTGGGAAAATAGACATTATGCTGAAAGGGATGAGGACGAGATTAGTTGCTTCCTTGGTACTCCAGGATATCTTTCTCACAACAAGGCAGTAATGCAGCATGCCTGTAGTGGGCCCGAAGCACAAAAAGGAAAGGGCTGAAATGAGCTTTGTAGTCAATGGCAGTTCTGTACCTTTGGTAGAATTTGATTGCAGGTCAGATTTTAGCATGAGGCACAACTCTGCCACTGCCTAAATGATGAATCGGAGCAAATGCATATAGTATTCTTGGACCAGTCCAGACAAGTGCATATTTGCCAGTGTTAACAGGTGGGAGGGTAACAAGTGGATGGGCAAAGTCATCTTGTGATGTAACTTCATTTGATTGGAGTCCCTTCATTGATCCTCTTGCTCCCAAAAAATTAAAAATAGTGGGATTCCCATTGGGAAATCCATTATCTCCATTTCTAGGATTTAAGCAAAATGTGGTAGCGTCAGAACCCATGGTGCAAAGCCTTCTAAATAACGATGTGGCAAATAATAGGTGGGAGAAAAAGCACAAAAACACTTAGGCGCTGAAATTTCACAGAGGTTCTACATGTCGCCCACCATAACTTTGGCAGGAGACCAGCGGAACTCCCAAGGAAACGAGGGGAGACCCAGTTATGTCAGGTCTGCACCATTTCTGCCAGTTTTTACAACCGCTGAGAACATGGAATTTCAAAATCTGATAATGCATCCTGCAAAACCAATAATTTGATTCCTCTGGGTTTTTAAATCTTCACATCTGCAATGAGCAACTGCCTAGCCCATCCTAGATGCACACTGTACTTAGGAATAAAGATGACCGAGTCCAGACCTAGTGTCAATGCCGGGAAATAGCAGGGCTTGTCTATATAACATAATTTGACCTTAATTTACAAACTCGAATGAAGCTCCTTCATCTTTCTGGTGCTCATATTGCCTACCCGAAATACGTAGCATGCACATTATGGACGTGGATCAAACGTAACTGTTCTCTGCCTGTTTTAACACTTTTGTTATGTCCTGATTGCATCCAATTAAGGGATGTAATAGAGCCAACAAGCTTGGTTATAGTATTCTCTTCATCCATCCCACTTTAACTTTTAAAGCAGTTTTACAAGATCTTGCCTACTTTATCCAGTAGGATGTGATCTGCAGTGACGTTTCTAGTTGTTTCTATCCAGTCCCATTTCTGAATGCCAGAATGTAGTCATTAGGGAAGTCTAATTAGTTTGCTTAGCCATTCAGGACTGAATCTTTTCATTTATCATCTTTTTTCTGCCCAAAGCCACGTACCTCAACCTCTGCTGAATCAGGATTTGGTCAATTGCCATCTAAATGTTTCAGTGAAGTTAATATTTATGCATTAGGTGACAGTCTATTCCACAAATCCCTGTGTCTTAAGCGTTAAGAACTTATTCCTTATGCCAAATTTACCCTGTGTCACCTTCTGTTCTAATCACATCATGACTCTTTTATCCTGGTTTTTGTATGAAATATTTCTCTACATCTACCTTATCAATTCCCCTTATATTAGGTTAAATTCTCAGATCATATTTCCTGCAGTCTTTTTTTGAAGCAGATTGTCCAGGTTATTTCCTTGTGCATGTTCAAATATCTTTACAGATTGATGATTTTCATGGTGTCTAAACATATAGCTCAGCCAGGTTCTCCTATTGTAAACAATTTTACAACACCAAATTATAGTCCAGCAATTTTATTTTAAATTCACAAGCTTTCGGAGGCTTCCTCCTTCCTCAGGTGAATGTTGTGGAAATGACACAACATTCACCTGAGGAAGGAGGAAGCCTCCGAAAGCTTGTGAATTTAAAATAAAATTGCTGGACTATAACTTGGTGTTGTAAAATTGTTTACAATTGTCAACCCCAGTCCATCACCGGCATCTCCACATCAAGGTTTCTCCTAATTTGTCCTTGATTTTCAAATGTTTAATTTTTTTTCAGTTTCCAAAGATAACCTTTATAAAATTCTATAAATGGCAACTGCCTCAATACTTCTTTTAAAATATTAGATTAGCAACCAAACTGGGTAGGAATTTGGTGCTACTTTCTTTCACAGATGTGAAATTAGAACCTATAATGTGCATGCTAGTGTTGAACATCAATTTTCTAAAATATGCTACGTTCATACTTTCTACTCCCAGGTACAGGTGGCACAGTAAGAAATGTAGATGGAAGCAGAAAGTTTGCAAAGGGACATTGATAGATTAAATGAGTGGGAAAAACTATGGCACATGGAGATCAATGTGGGGGAAGTGTGAGGCCATCCACTTTGGACCTAACAAAGATAGACCAGAGTATTTTCTAAATGGTGAGAAGCTGGGAACTGTGGAGGAGTAAAGATTTAGGGGTCTATGTACAGAAATCACTAAAAGCTAGTGCACAGGTACAAAAAATAATTAAAAAGGCCAATGGAATGTTAGCCTTTATCTCAAGGGGGCTGGAATACAAAGGGATGGAAGTTATGCTACAGTTGTATAAAGCTCTGGTTAGACCGCATCTGGAGTACTGCATTCAGTTCTAAACACTTTACCTCAGGAAGGATATGTTGGTCTTGGAGGGGGTGCAACACGGATTCACCAAAATTATACCGGGCTGAAAGGGTTAAATTATGAGGGCAAGTTGCATAGACTTGACTTGTATTCCCTTGAATATAGAAGATTAAAGGATGATCTAATTGAGATGTTTAAGATGATTAAAGGATTTGATAGGGTAGATAGAGAGAAACCATTTCCTCTGGTGGGGGAGTCCAGAACAAGGAGGCATAACCTTAAAATTAGAGCTAGGCCATTCAGGGGTGATGTCAGGAAGTGCTTCTTCGCACAAAGGGTAGTGGAAATCTGAAACTCTCTCCCCCCTCCAAAAGCTGCTGAGGCTAGGGCAACTGAAAACTGCAAAACTGAGATTGATAGATTTTTGATAGGTAAGGGTACTAAGGGATATGGAACCAAAGCGGGTAAATGGAGTTAAGATACAGATCAGCCATAATGTATTGAGTGGCGGAACAGACTCGAGGAGCTGAATGGCTCTAGTCCTGTTCCTACATTCCAGAATATCTGCTGCAACAGATAATATAATTAATTCTTTGAAAATCATTTAGATATGAGTTATGTGTCATTCTATAGCACAGATGACAACTTATTAATAATATTTCCTGTTCATGCATGTAGCTTTGTCTGTTACTTTACTTTTGCGAGATAGTATAGATTATAATGGAACATTTATTTTCAAGTAATATATCAAATTTTCTTTGCATCACCAAGTTTCTTCCCTTCCCATCCAGATCCAAAAAATGCTAGGACTGTGTTCTAACCCACTGTGTCACCACTCCCTTGCATGTGGATTTCTAAATATCATTAATAGTAATGCAGCAAATTATGGATAATAAATTGCAGTGTACAAGCACACACTGTACTATGTCATGACTCCATTCGCAGTAGAGTTTACAGGAGCAATGCAATTTCATCAGCATTACACTATCCTGTGTATGACAGCAACAGGATTGACAAATCAGCTTGTGGCAGAGTCTGGATTGATATAATTTTTGATCACGACAGGAGAGCAGTGTTGCAAAGATGAAGATAAATAATGGAAGCCACAGAGAAAAAGAAAAAGAATTGGAAATAAAGCTAGAAAATAATTGAAATATGCAGCTGGTCCATCAGCAATTGAAAAGAAAAAAGATCGGTTAATGTTTCATTGTAGATCCTTCAGCTACTTAACGGGAACAAAACATGGTGGGGGAGATGGGAAGGAAAACAACAACAGGTAGAAGTCAAGAGCCAGGAATGCTGACTCCAGCCATAGAGCAGTTAATGGGTTTATTTTCGAAAAGCTGAAAAGAGGTGAAAATTGGTGGATGGTGTACAAAGATAATTTCATTGAGACAGTGAAAATAATTTAAAGAATGAAAGGTCACTCAAAATAGCTAAGTTAGGCAGTGAAAAGGCATGGGAAAGATACAAACAAAAGGCAAGAAAGTGGGAGAAATAAACAGGGAAAAATTGTAAATGCAGGAAATCTGAAATAAAAGGTTATCAACATGACTTATTTCTATATTATAATATTTCAGTGAGGTATTCTTAGGGTGTAGTGTATGTCTGCTCCAAAAATCCTCGGGACGTAATCTAAGCAGTTACACTGCGATTGCGCCTACTGGTGACTTCCAGCGTTGAGCCTGCCAGAATTTATGAGGTTGTTGGAAAAGTGGCTAATTTGCATGAGGTTGTTGGAAAAGTGGCTAATTTGCATGAGGCAAGCACCACTAAAGGAACAACTCTGGCACCTGTCTTAAGAACATAAGAAATAGGAGCAGGAGTAGGCCATAGGGCCCCTCGAGCCTGCTCCACCATTCAATAAGATCATAGCTGACCTTCTACCTCAACTCCACTTTCTTGCCCTATCCCCACGTCCCTTGATTCTCTTAGTGTTCAAAAATCTATCGATCTCAATTTTGAATATTCACAACTCTCTGACTGAGGGAATTTTTCCTTATCTCGGTCCCAAATGGTCGATCTCTTATCTTGAGACTATGACCCCTGGTTCTAGACTCTCCAGCCAGTGGAAAAAGCCTCTCAGCAGCTACCCTGTCAAGCCCTCTAAGAATTTTGTACGTTTCAATGAGATCACCTCTCATTCTTCTAAACTCCAGAGAATATAGGCCCATTTTACTCAATCTCTCCTCATAGGACAACCCTGTCATCCCAGGAATCATTCTAGTGAACCTTCATTGTACCACCTCTAAGGCAAGTATATCCTTCCATAGGTAAGGAGACCAAAACTGTACACAGTACTCCAGGTGTGGTCTCACCAGAGCCCTATATAATTGCAGCAAGACCTTCTTACTCTTATACTCCAACCCCCTTGCAATAAAGACTAACATACCATTTGCCTTCCTAATTGCGTGTTGTACCTGCATGTTAACTTTCTCTGATCTGTGTACATGGACACCCAAATCCCTCTGATTGCCAATATTTCTTAGTCTCTCACCTTTTAAAAAATACTCTGCTTTTCTATTCTTCCTACCAAAGTGGATAATTTCACATTTCCCCTTTGAGAGGGGAAAGTTGCCCAGGCACCACCTGCCATGCCTCCTTTAGCTCCCTTGGTAAGGGGGGACGATCGAGATTTTTTTTTGAAAAATGCCCCATCCATGTTGCTTCCCTGGTCTCAACCCCAGGCTCACTTTCTCTCATCTGGAGGCTCAACTCACTTGGCATACAGGCCACCAGATACACTTGGTCCCAACTGAACCAGGCAAGCAGGATCTTCCAACAGAGGGAGACCCTACCCCAGCTCCATTCCTTGATGACATTTGCCTTGTCTTGGAACCTCTGTCCTCTCCTTACATGTTGGTAACTCCCGGAAACGGCGGAGACCCAGTGCAGCTGGGTCACCCCTATTTTCCGGTGGGTTCCGTCAATCTCACGCTGGAGTTACAGCAGGAGACTGGTGGGATTTCCCTGGATCTTCATTGCTTTTGTCTAGGTGTTTGTATTGGAAACAGAATATTAATTGGATATAAATTACTGAACTAAAATTGTAGAGATGTGCACATGGGGTTATCAGCACTGTATTTATTTCATAGCAGCATACCCTTTGTTCTTTTGACATTTATGAACAATTCTCCTTTCAATATGTACATGAAGCAGTATTTGGGTCTTTTCTGCACTTTTTACTTTACCCAATTCAATTTCTGCATTTTAGGCTACTCTTATAGATGAGTCTTAGGCCTCTAAGAGCAACTTCGCTGGCTCTGATATCTGGACATTTTGATAGCGTACCCAGGGTAATGAACAGAAAACTTTTCCTTAGATTTCATTCGCTAGTGGATCTTACCTGTGACTCCACAGGATTCTCATCTTCAAATGCGACAAACACTAAGAAAAAAACCTTCTTGTAGGCTTTAACTGCCAAAGCAATTTATTGAACAAGCAAATAAATAACACATAAATAGTAGATGTTGGACTATTCTAGCTTATCAAGGAGGAAAAAGATAAATAGTTGGTAATCTTATTGCTAAACTATTATTTTATAATTAACATATATATGTATATTTCATTCTTTTCTTATAATTTTTACCAACTATTTAAGTTAACTAGTCAGACCAGTTGCCATGAAGTTCCAGATCGACTGTGAGAGATTGTTGAACTCAAGGCTCATAAATATTTTCCAAACAGCTACCAGAGGTTATGGAGTTGAACTGTCAGCTAAGTTCAAGGGGAGCTGCCAGTTATGCATAAAACTGAACAAATAACACGGTGTATTTTTGTTTAAATTGTGTGGTTCGACTCCTTCAAGCCAAAAGCTCCAGAGACATCCGAACAGAGCTCCTCACGACATTTTTACCCAGTTGGGCTGGGAACATGATTTTGAATGCAGCTGGTTTTTAAACTGAAAATGACTGAATGAAAGGAGCCACTGCCAAACTAAAAGTGACCAAATGTTTCATTTTTGTTTAGTGTTGATTTGGTAATGACTCCCCGAATTTAGTCACGGAGCTTTATTTCTTTATTATTTGTATGTACCTTTAATTCGGTGCTTTGCTGGTGTTTTTAGTTACCTATCGGTGAGAGTTTCTTTGAATCTAAAATGTTATTCCTAGTTTGTAAGACTTTTTTGTTGAACGAAATAGCTCCCGAGTTTCCTGCCTGTTCCTCTCATACCAATTCCGCTGCCCCCTTCTTAGCTGGTGGGACTGAGCACCGTTTCTTAGATTTTGCACGGTTCACAAACTGCCAACTGTTGCTGGACTGAATTCTTGTTCTCTAGCCCGCATCTGTCAACTCGCGACATTTGTTGCTGAAAACCCATGTGGCCTGATTGAGGTCTTTCCTTTGGCACAACCAATTGCAGAAGGTTACACTGCCATTAAACAAGTTCCAATGAGCTGTGCCACAATGTCTTTTTGCGGCATGGAGAAATGCAGACTCATCATGCTAGCAATTAACTGTAAAAAGTTTTCTATTTGGAAGATTGTTGGTGGCAAAAATCGTTAAATTAGCAGGTTAACCAACAACAATTGCAAATTGATGAATACATAGAGATTACATAACAAAACATGATAGGATTACGTTGTATCTCGATATTTATTAAATATTCTTTGCATCACAGGCAAATCATTAAACGATTAAAGTTTTCCTCTTGTCTCTGCCATTTTCACCTGGAGTATTTTATAATATTTTCCCCACAAGTCCACCTATTTGTTGCTTGAAAAAAAAAAATCAGTTTACACAGAATGATGGTGCATAGTTTCACTCCTCCACTTTCCAGAGTTTCTGCATCAGCCTTGCTGCTACAGCAAAATGCTAGGCAGAGGTACGTCCCTGCAGGTGGACAGGCAAATTCAGGCAATTCTTCAACATACCATTTTTTTTTGCAATCTTTCTAGCATTAGGTAAATAATCCACCCCAACTTTTCATTAATCTCACCTTCTCTATGTGACCTACCTTCTGCCCTCTTGACCTCATCACCAACCAACTCCTGTATTTCTTTAGCCGAATGCTCCATTGTATTATCAATAGGTCCCTTCCCTTTATTAACACAAGTTGTTGTAGGAGCTGCAGGAGAAAGTTAAGTTGATGATGTTGATTGGTAGTGACTCACCTGTTGTAAGGATGTCTGGATGGGTGTACAAAGACATTTAAATAATTATTTAATTTGGACACTACAATTTTCTTCAGTGCCCTTGTGCTATAGAAAGGAAAGTTAACTACTCCTGATTGTTATCAAGTCACATTTGTTGGAAAGTGCTGTGTATGAACAATTGGTAAGAAAAATGTGATGTTTAGCTGTGGATACCCTCCACAATTGAAAAGCTTGATAACTCATTGTCTAGGTTCATGTCTGAAGAATGACCACTTGAGTAAGGTACTGGAGGTTTGCCAATGCCCCTGGAACTGTACATCAGCAAGAGTCATTGCCTTTGGGGGACGGGGAAGGGAACATTTGTTCAAAACTGCTCCACACTGGCTCAAAAAGAAGACAGTTCAGGAAAGCACAATCCTGGGACAGCGTGTGAAGACTGGAATCTTACATATAATTGAAAACACAATGTTCCTATGCACACATAGTCACTGACAGACAGACCAACAGACACACACACTTAGAGGTTTACGTATATTTTGTATATTTGTGTATTATCCATGTCAAAAAAATACAGAGTATGATTTTACATAGAGAACTTTATGCTACATAATAACACTAAACAGGACAAAAAATTACCTGTGCAATAAGTGAAACATTAATTTAAATATTAAATAAAAAGACAAATAAAATAAAATGTTTAAACACTAAACTACTTCTGGTTTTTACTATTGCAACACATCCAATAAAGTGGTTTGTGACTTCCATTGTAACAGTACAGATAATATTAGGACATCATGGTTTTCATTTCAGTCTACTGCTCACTTTAAGTACAAGGGAGTTTATTCAAAACACTTACACAAGACTGGTCCACTGTCTAATAGGTGCTGGGGCTCTAAAAGACTAGTACCAATAATTTCTCACAATTATGTATTGTGCATTATTTTATTTCCATTAATTAGCTGAACATGTGCCATTCTCCAGAAAAAAAAAAGAAAAAAAAGTCCTAAAGAATACAAAGGTTGCTAACATCGTGCTGAAAAATGAGGATTTGTTGGAACCTCTGTGTAAGATTTTAATTCATATGCAGCACCACTGTCAACTTCCATCGACTTGCGAGAGAAAAGGAGTCTGACATCTCTATGGAGGTAGATCTTTCCAGATTTTGAACTCTGGAACCTAGAACATATAAAATAATCTTATTATTCATTCATCTGATCTCGTATTATTACAAATAGAGTAAATGTCTGATATGGCTGCTCACCTGCTAGAAAACATAGATAAATATGCCCTTTATAACATAAGTTTTGTATGGCTCTCAAAAAAAGTTATGGTGGGGCCAGGTCTACAATACTACAAAGAACTGTTGTTTAGATGCTTTTACCAACAATGAATCCAAATATTGCAGTAACCATCACAAATCTGGTCCAGATAATTTTTAAATAATACACAAACTGTGGGAGAAAACTTAACATATTGAGTACTGAATTTAATTTGGAACTTTCATCTGCAAAAAAGTTTGTGTAAAAAGCAGGTGTACCCCAATAGACAGACCGTACATCCATTGTAGATTCTTCTATGCACACAAGGAGAGGGAATCCTCTCTTGGCTTTTATACTCTATACCTCTTGTGATAAAACTTATAATTCCATTAGCTTTTAATGCCTTTATCAACCTGAGGTGCTGTCTTTAATATCCTGTGAACCTGTACCCCCAAATCCCTCTGCTCGTCCACAGCACCGAGCATACTTCCATTCAGAGTATCATTACTGCTGTTATGTTTTTTTAAACCAAAATAAAATTTACTGACTCTGAATTCCATCTGCCACTTTTCAGCCCAGCCGCCCAACCCTCCCCATCTTATCACTATCCGGTTGCAACTTCCTTCAGTCTTCAAAAGAATTGACTATACCTCATATCTTGGTTATCTTGACAATTTTGACACCGCTCCCTCTATGCCTATATTCAAATCTTAGATGTACAGAGTGAACAGAAGTGGCCCCTGAACTGAATCCTGTGGGATACCATTAACTACTTCCAACTACTCGGAAAAACTGCCTTAACTGCTACTCTCTGTTTTCTCCCTTCTACCCAATTTTCAATCCAGTTTGCTATCCCCATCCTAATTCTATACCCTTAAATCTTCCCCAATAAGCTGTTGTGTGGTACATTGCCAAAGGCCTTCCTCGAGTCTATGCACATTACATCCACTACATTTCTCCAATCTACCACGTTTGGTACCTCCTCAAAGCATTCTACGAAGTTTGTCAAGCATGAATGTCCTTTTTGAAATCTGTGCTGGCTACTTCTCACTATTTTCTCTTTATCTAGATACATGATAATTTCATCCTTAAAAATATTCTCACATATGATATGTACACGATTGCCTGTAATTACCCGGATTTGCGCTAGGTACTACACCGGCACACATCCACACTCCTTAGAGTCCTGAAATATAATCTGTCGGGCCTCAGCAGTTTCCTCTGTCATCTCCCTCAGGATCCTGGGATATATCCTTTCAAGCTCTGGAGCTTTGTCTTCCTTTCACCTAACCAACTTTTCTAAAATTTTCATCACATCCATCATAATATCACTCAACTCTCAACCACTTCAGAATTCACCTTCACTTAGATATCCTTTTCTTTAGTAAAGACCAATGCAAAGTACTTATCAAATAACTGTTATTTTTTGATCATCTACAAATTAACAATCCTCTACTGACAGAGGTCACACTTAGCTTTCAACAATTCTCTTTTTAAACTGATATAATTGTGAAATACCGTGCCTTTTGACATTTTCTGAAATTTTTCCTCATACCCCTTCTTAGCTTTACTTATCCTGCTCAAGATGTTTTCTTATTTTCAGACATTCTCCTTTAGTTCTCTCATTATTATTGTTTTTATAGTCCTCTTCTTCAATTTTAATTGGTTTCTAGCCTCATTATTTATTATCCATGGCATCCTGAAATTACTAATTTCCTTTTTTAATGGAATACACTCATTCTGTATCTTTGCAATCTCTTTTTTAAAAAAAATCCCACTGTTACTCTACAGTCCTGTGTACCAATTACTCCTTCCACCATCCCTGCACCCTTCTCTGGTCCTGGCCCACATCAGTAAGTTATCAAGTTAGAGTGAATGTGGAATTGTTCTGTGATGGTTCAATGCAACTACTGCAGTTTGATAAAAAGCCCTGGGATTGAACTCATGTCAAAGCGGAGTATAATCGTATCATTATTGATAGGAGCAAATTGTTTACCTTACGAGCTAGTATAAGTCTTGAGAATTATGTTAATCTTCCTCTGCTAGAATGCAATCTCTGATTGCTACTGAAACTGCTCTGATGGAAGGACTGAATCATATTAAAAAAAGGAATATCCACAAGATGCGTATGGAAAGAATCACGTGATTTCCATTTTGTATCTTGTTTTGAAGAGTTAATTATTTTTTGACTTCAAAAGTGTGCCTTTAGCCTGTTTTTCAGCAAGCCTGAAAGCTCTAGGGTTAAGCAAGTGGTCATTTAGTGTATTTAGAAAGCAAATTGCAGAACTGAAACATTGCTCTGGTAGGATCTGGCTCAAAGATGCATAAGGCATTATACTAGATAAATTCACCCCACAGTACTCGTCTCCCCTCTCTTCCTCTCACTACCAACTTGGGGCCAGGGCTGCCATAACTATACACAACATGCACGTCCTATAGACAGTGCATCATCACCTAGCAAAGTCCATGACTGTTGCCATTTTATGCAGGTATGGTCCCTCTACAGTGGACGGCTGATGAACGGAGGATGCATTGCTGGATTTCCAGTTTTATATCTATAGCTATCATTTCAGGATATTATTTGACATCCCAAGTTCCCTTTATCTTGGGATACGAACTACGGTATTGAGGGAAATGTAATGGTGCTGGATGCAGCAGCCACTTTTCCATAACGTTTTAAGATTTAGATGGAAAAATGCAAATTCCAGTAAGAGAATATCAGATATTTGCATTGAAAACAAAGGCATGACAGAAAATGTTTTCCTCCATTGCAAGTAGCAACAAGACTGTCTGACTGACTGTGCTGAAGAAAGGGGGAAAAGGTTTTAAGTAACTTCTCATTCAATTCATTTTTATTTTTTGTCATTGGACACAAATTGCTGTATAAAATGGTCTGCTAGAAACTTAGAGGTTTACAGCACATAAATAGGTAATTTGGCCCAGTGTGTCTATGGTCACTCTTTGTCGCAGTAATCCAAAACCAATCTCATTAATAAACAAATTCCTTTAGTGTTGTTAACTGAAATTTTTTTTTAAAATCAGTACTCAAATCATTGTGGAATTAATCCTAATAACAGAACAATACTGATGATGACAAAATTATTTGAGATCTTACTACCAGGTAAACCTGGCACACATACAAAGCAAAACAAAAACCACATTTAGTTAAAAAAACGATAAATCACTCGGTGGCAGTTTAGCAAAACTGTTTTGTCAACTGTTTAATCAAAGATTGAACTGAAACTCAGGTACGAGTTGAAAGTCTCTCCTCTGTGTGACCTGTCTCAATCCAGTTCCTAGATATCAGTTGCGGCATAACAGTCCATAATTTATTAATCTAACGAACAATATTCAAGTGGATGAAAGATGGAAATGTCATGTAGATGTGGTATGGCAGGCTTTTAGGCTAGGCCTTAGGCAGGTCGTAAGGTCAGTGTAGGAGGAACCTGCAGTACAACTGATCTGTATACACGTGGTTAAAAAGGGGAAAAAAACGACTACCAAAGTCTTCTCCACACCCCCCAACCCCCCCTCCCCAAACATGAAGTTCACATCATTATCATTATGAAGCAACAATGAAACCTGTGTGTGAATTTCTACTTTTTACAGGAGAGACTTGGTTTATTTTGCACAGGCATATTCAAGTCAAATTTCTAAATTGAATCCCATTGGAAAATCCTGGTAAATCTAAAACTTTTATATACATGTCTTATTTTTATTCTTCATTTCCTCTTGGCACTTTTACACCTTTTATACACTTATGTTAACACAATATTACAGGTAGAATATATCATGCAACATGCATAATGTTACACTATGCACAAGAAAGAGGCCTAATTTTATCAGCAGAAGGCTTGAACCACACTATGTTAGTTCCCATCTCCAAATAGGGATTAGTTTGGCTTTGTTCTGTGCTGAACAGGATCCATTTAGTGCTGATGCATAACCCCTTACTGAAAAATTACTGCTTCAGTTCTATCCCAGTCTAAGGAAACACTAGTTTCGTGTGTTGTTGCCCTGTTTTAAGCAAGTTCCAGGCTAAAAGGAACAAAAGCACAGCCCAGGTTTCATGTTCATTTTTAATGACGACTATCAGTCAATGCCAGGAAGCAATTAAAAAAAGAACAGGATTTTGTTAGGCTAATTTCTCATGGAGTAAACTATTTTAAATTCAAAAAGGTGAAAATACTTTGGCCGCTACAAGCTAGTTAAAGTGCCTTTTTTTGTGGAAACTAAGAGAATCATAAATAATGCACGTCTGTTCAAACAGAGAGAAATATCTTACTGCTAACACCAATTGCCATACACTGTAAAAACATTTTATTTTTATGGTTACCTCAAGTGTACGAGGTAGCGAAGTATCCTTTCTTCAGTCTGGATTACATTTTCCTTATTGGCATGTCCAACAGTTTCGCGTTTCACAGGAACAGAAAATGTTCTCTGTCGTAGGAATGTCTGGTGATTGGCTGGCATATCTCTCAAGTCATAAATCACTACAAACATCTTAACCACTGTCTTGTTTGGATTGAATAAGGTCTGAAAGATAATTTACATTTATCAGCTGTAAAGGCTATAAAAACAGATAGAAGGGTTGCATAATGTATCTCACAAAATGACAAAAGAATGTGTGGGTTATGAATAAATTTGATCAAAAGCAGAATTAATGTGCACAAAATGTAACAGCACATTTAGAGAATCAAGAGATAACGGTTTTAATACCTGTCCACATTGCACAATGATCTACTTATTATTATACTGATTAATGGCAGTACAACGACATGAAGTTTTAAAATTCTTTTACAAGTATGGTTTCTATTTTCTCCCAGTACATCCTGGTCACCCGAGGCTATGTACCAACTGAGGCTGAGCATGCGTGAGAGAAATCTCTGCGTCTTTGCTAATGCCACTTTAAGGTTGTAAGTACAAGATATGAAAGAATAGCGCAGTGATAACTGTCCTGATTTTTCCAGCACTCCCAGAGATGGAGAGGGCACCCTGCATTTGCTGCCTCCTCACAACAATGTGGTGGAGATTGGCAGCTTTCAGCAACGTAGGAGCAAATCACACATGCATTCACCACTGTGTGTGTCATGTGCTAGTCCTCCAGTGTGTAGCATCGCCATGCTGCCCTATGTCACACAAAATTAACTTATTCTAAAAGGACAAAAGAGTACTAAAATAGAGGAGTATATACTGTTAATACTGTAAAACTTCTGTATTTTACAATGTGAAAATGGCCTCACAATTCATGAGCACGAGTTACTCAAGTCTCTTTAGGATTGCAATGAAAGATCATATTGAACCTTTTGAGTATTTTCTATTTAAAAATGTCATACACATATCTAAGCAGTGACATTAACTATTTTTTTCTTTTCTTGTACCGTAATAATGCAGAGGTACAAGTTCCATCGCTAATATCCATTCTCATAGCCTTACAATGCATTGCAATAATGTGACAGCATTGTTCTTAAAACAAATGTTAAACTAATACTTTTATTATTTTTTAAAATTGTGATACAGATATGATTAAATTATTAAACTAACTTATTCAATATAAGTGATATGATTTTCCAGCATCATATAAACATACCCAATATGGGGGTCGGTGTGATTTGAACCTACTTTAAAGGGAATAGTGAGTTTCCATGCCGGTTCAATTCCTGGAATGCATGGGGTCAGCGTCCCCTGCAGTTCCATTTCACAGCTACCATATGGCTACTGAAACATAATTATGTCGCAACAAATAAAATGAATTATTGGAACGCAGTTCTCAGAGGGCTGTCTAATTTAATAAAGTATGTGTCAACTTGGCTTGGTTGATGGCAGTCTCACATCTGAGCCAGAAGGTTGTCAAATTCAAGCCCAGGACTGAGGAATTGCTGCATTGCCACAGGTACCATCTTCCAGATGAGACTTCAAACCGAGGTCTCGTTTGCCTTCAGATGGTCAGAGAAGATCCCTCAGCGCCAATCGAAGAAGAGCATGAAGTTCTCCCATTGTTCCGGTCAACATTACTCCCTCAACCAGCCCCATTAAAAACAGATTAACTGGTCATTGATCTTATTTCCTGTACACAAACTGGTTTCCATGTCTGCCTACATATTAACAGCAACTGCATTTCAAATGTAATGCAGCGCATTTGGGATTCTCTGAGGTCGTGATTAGGCACTAATTAAATTAACAGACTTGCAAAAATATTGTTTTTTGGAAATGTGTGCCACTATTCACACAGTTGTGGATCAGTGTTTATAGGCACCTGGATAGTGATTAACGTGATAACACATTGATAATGCATTGTTTTATAACAGTAACCTACTGCACAACTGGGGGGAAAACACTTGATTTTCAACAAAAACAGACGACTTTATTGAGCATTTCCTAGCCGTAGATTCCAGCAATTTCATCATGTTTCAATCAATACTGTCAGTTAACTTGTCAAAATCGATGAAAAACTTGGCAACCAATGCAGTTGTCATTTCTATCCACAAAAAGGGAGACTCTAGTAAGCCTAGAAACAACTGAGGAATCTCACTGATATTAGTGCTTCTTAAAAGGTGGTTCTTCACGTTATCACAGCCTATATATCAAATGCTCTGTAGACCTGAAGAGTAATCAGAAAGGAAGGGGCTGGTTCTGCTCTCATACCTTTATTCGCGAATACTGAACACTGCAAGAATCAGAAAAACCCACTTACATTACTTTCAGTATTTTTGTACGGCCTTCAACTTGGTCTCTAATGAAGCCTTCATGGAGAAGCTGGAAGGTATGGGAGCACAATGACCAGATCTTGGATGTTATCCAGCTCAAAGAATCAAGTAAGGGTGGATTGACTCACTGAACCAGTCTCTCTTGAAAGACGAGTGAGGCAAGGTTGTCCACCGTCTCCTGTCCTAATCAATGTTTTCATCAATGAAATGCTGTATGACATTGTTTGAGATGGACTCAGAATGTATGCTCCAGACATTTTTACAAGTATTGCATTGCTCTTTTTCACAGATTTTATTCTGTCATTGGCAGTCTCACCTGGAGATCTATTACACACTAGTCATCATCTCAATCAATGTGCAAACCAGTTTAATACGGTGGTGAGTGCCCCAAAAAGGAATATTATGGCTTTACATAGCCCAAAAGAGGATCTCGGTAGGTACTGATTGGAAGAAACAAGGGGTACTTGTTCCAGTAGTTTATACCAATACTTGGGGATCCTGGTGGATGTCAAAATAATCCTGGACACAGTCTTTTGGGATCATGCTAAGAAGGTGAAAATGACACTTAAAAATCTTTCTCGTCTTTATTCAACGACAACAAAGCCCCAATCCAGGTTCAGCATGAGACATGATTCCAAACAGTTTTCTTTCACGGTTCAGAACTCCAGAACTCCTAAGCATACAATGGAAGGGCTTCCTCCAGCTCATGTGCAAGATCCAGAACAAAGATGTACAATTTATTTCCACTTTATGGGGGTAATTTTAACTCCTCCTCCAGGTTGGGCAGGACAATGGTGGCCAGGGCGGGGGGGGGGAGGTTAAATTGTTAAAATTGGGAAACCCAACCCCAACCTACCGCAAACGCGCCGACTTCTGGTTTAACCAGGGCAGGTTGGGGGTTGGCCGGGTAACCCGCACAAGAGGCGGATCAGTAATTATAATATAATATGTTAATGAGACTCCATGCTTCAATTTTTGAACAAAAATACAATATTTGGTACTTGAAAGGAAAAAATTTGCAGGGCTACAGGGATAGAGCAGGCAAGTGGGACTAGCTGGATTGCTCTTGCATAGAGCCAGCATGGACTTGATGGGCTGAATGGCCTTCTTCTGTGCTGTAACCTTTCCACGATTCTATGACTAAAATGTTATTTTCCTGTTAATAATGTCTTCACTTTTCCGTTCATTTTGGCAGCCATTTGGATTTGACGTCCCCCGCGATTGCTCCCCCTCCCCACCATCCGATTGCTCCCCCTCCTGCCATCCCATTGCTCCCCCTCCTGCCATCCTATTGCTCCCCCTCCCCGCCATGTCTCCAGTCCCCGACTGCTGCCTTCTACACCAGGCTTTCTCGCCCAGCAGCGGACAGCTGGCTGCCGGGTGGGAAAAGGAGTAAAAAAAAATTCGGCAGGACCTCCGACTTTCTGGTATTTACGAGTTTCCTGACTGCTGACAGGTGCCCCCGCTCCCTCCCCACAAATATCGGGGCCTAGCTCTCATGGCTCAATTTGCAATTCTCCACATTTTGGAAAACTCACTCATTTCAAAATGACCAAATAAAAATTTTGTTCTGTAGACACTTTCACCAAGACTGAAGCACAGAAAACAGAAAACCTTATATTGCAAAACACAACCTTCAGTAAACACCATCTCACACTGCAGGAATACAAATAGAATTCTAATCTAACTTACCACTTGTATTGTTCCTGATGGAGGTACTCGATAGCCTCGTTTTCCCAAGGATTCCAAATTAATCACACCCTACAAACAAGTAATCCTCAATTTAGAACAGATTGTTTAACAGGAAGTTCCAGTTGTCAAAAAAAATCAATGAACTTGATAACTGATAAAGAATCAATTTTAACATACCCATAAAGAGCAAAAATTAACAAATGAATAAATGAGTGATTTACCAGTCTGAGAGATATGTGTCCTAACCAATTACTGCTACACCATGACCTTGATCACAAGTCTTTAACTACAGGAATGTGTAATAACACATACCATGTAGGGTGATGGTGCATTATCGTCAGAGATACTGTAGAATGACACTTCAACTGGAAGAGTCATGTGACTGGGACAGAATGTTCCACTTGCTCCCACCTCGGCTGTAAAACCATCAACAGCTCCTAAAGGTTCCAAGCGGAAATTCAGGACGGATTCCTGAGAACATTAAAATACATTAAGGTTAGAGTTATTAGGCAGCTTGGATCAAATTACATAATTTTTTTCTGATTCAATACATAATTATTCCCAGTAATTAACTGCACAAAATATCTGATCAAGTTCTTTCATTAATCATACAAACATTACAATGTCCCAGTATTTAATTAAATCATCTTATTATAACAAATCAGTACTCTGTTTAACCTTCAGTTAAAAACAGTGAGATCCACCAAATAATGTTTCCCATTTTTTGAATGTTTCTATATATTATTCTATGAAATAACTGATGCTAGGTAGAAGGCATCAGCTGTAGTCCAATCTTGAAGTTCTAAGGATATTCATAAAATGCTTACGCTGCATTTATAGTTGATATCATCAGAACTGTTCAGTTTACTCACAGCCATGTAACTCCCTCAGCTCTATTATTTCATAGCTACATAATAATAATGGTATGGTCCTAAAAAATACATATGATCTATTTTTTATGTTATTTTGCAACTTCTCTCTCAATTTTTTTAATGTAACCATTTTCTGCTTGGGCTCAAATCGCAAAAGCTTTTACAAAAGGCTTTAATTTTAATATATACAAAATTCTACTCTACTAAAAACAGGACCTGTTCAGGACAACTTTTAAATACTTCAGGATGAATAGGGCTTTTAATGTTTCACTCGGAACTGAGGTACATTCTGATGTGGACTAAACATAACTGGAGATAGTTTTCTGTTGCTGTTGAACAGGATTAATGCTGGAGGCAAGTGCCAATATTCCAGGAGGACTGGGAGATAAGCTGAAACCACCAGTTTTTCCTTTGGTGCACTACTACCCTTTTATCTGATCAAAAAAAATGAAGTTAGAAAAAAATATTTTTTGAAAAAATCTGCCATTGTTTATTAAAGCCTTGTTAATCAGCATTCAGAGAAAAATGTGGCAGATTTCCATCGGGGGAAATTAAACAAGTGGGTAGTAATTTGCTCACCTGCGGAGCCTGAGTTAATTCAAGAATGGTGCAGCTAAATTCTTTGGTGCCGTACCTCTTCAACAAGGATTTTGCTGCAATTGTTCTATTAACAAATTCAGCGTCTGTTTGATAGGAGAGAACTACCCTGGAGCACAGGATTTACAGAAGACCAAGTATCCGTCGCACCCACAGTTTAAAGTTTACTGCACCGCCTTACCAGCACTTTAATCAGCTGAGCATCATCTGCCCATGAGCTCTTTAAATGAACCAGCGGTGAACGGTTTAAAAGCTCTGAAACACTGCTCAGCTGTATATTCCATTCGCCCTCATGAGAAATCAACAACTCACAAAGTTTTATTGTTTGAATAAATTATTACAAATACAAAAATGGCCAGAACTAACCAAAAAACTAACCAGGGAAGCAATGATGTGCATAATTTTTCAAACTTCAATTGTAGATTAATTTTTTCTTCTGGTTTCTGACTCAGATTAATTACACACAGAAACGCACTTTAGCTCTAAAATTATGGTTCTATAAATCAATCTTTCGAAATGTGTAAATGGCCATGTTATATATATTAATTTTTTCCTCTGTTTAATTTGCTAGTTTCCCAATCTTTGGAGCTGGATGAACATCATTGACTGTTGCTTGAGTAGTTAAGTGGCTGTAGAGATGATTATTATTGCAGGCAAGTCCTGACTGGCCACGTTTCTGCTGGCAAGGCCAACAAAAAGGAAAGGAAAAGGCTTGCATTTAACAAATCTCACTGAACCAATGCACAAAGAGGAAAACAGAAGAAATTAGCGTTTCTATTCATCACCGTTAAAATAATTTTAAGAATGACAAGCTTAACACCCTGGTTTCTAAAAGCAGAAAACATCTCATAAAAAAGCCTTGGTTTCTAAAAAAAAATGGAGGCTTGTATCCTTTGTGATTTAGATCAGTATTAAGGATAGGTACAAAAAATCTCTATTGTAGCAATATAACTTAACTCACTGTGTACGAAATTAACTAAAGAATGTACACACCTAGATTCCTGTTTATTCTGGTTTTTCATGCTTCCAGTATCCATTGCAAGATCAGTAAGACCAACAGCAATCATTTGGCAAACTATTGCTGCGAATGACAATGCACCCTGAATATATCCTCATGTAGCTTCCAGACTTCACCTGGACATGCAACAGCCAGGCAGGCACATAGAATTATAAAACGGTTACAGCACGGAAGGAGGCCATTTGACCCATCGAGTCCATGCCGGATCTATGCAAGAGCAATCCAGCTAGTCCCACTCCCCTGCCCTATCCCCGTAGCAAGTCATACAACATCAAAATATGTACCACTCTGCAGTCTCCACATACATCATCACTGCTGGGTATGCCCAAAATTGGCAAAAGAACGAACAGAAAGTTTTTTTTAACGTGTATTAATACACACATCACTACGACATATATAAACATAATGCATGCCAAGTATCAGCGATTTAAGAAAAATATAAACTATATTGGAAATTGCTTTAAAAATAACAGTGACCAAATGAAAGAGCAAGTTCCAGCGTTTGCACATGCACAAACGCAGAAATCCGAAACTTGCTCTTCCTGGTTCGCCGGCGATCTGTCAGCTTCGCCTTAAAGGGATATCGCCGGCTGCAATCAACAGACCAGTGCCAACTTGCTCTTCTGCCCAGCTGGAAAGTAACTAATATCGCCTCAAAACAGGTATGCTTAAAAATACCAGGTCTAAACTGAGTTTTAACAGCACGGTAAGTCTTAATGACTGCCAAACAACTAAAAATTAACTTTTATAAATGTGGAGTCTCATTACTCCTTATTTTAATAATTTGTGGTCATTAAATTTTTTTAAAATTAAAAACATTTTTAAAAATTCTTTCCTTCTGTCTGTTATTTAATTCGATTATTTCTTACCCAGTCTTTTTTTTTGCTGTCTATAACTGTTTTTACAAATGATTTTATTGTTGCAGCTTTCATGTCTGGTTTTTACATGACAGCTTGTTTTGACTCTTTGTGGCTTCTCAAGGGTGCTGCAATCTGATTGGTCGAGGGGAGAGATCGATCCTCTTGCTCCTCCCATGGGTCCTAGCTTCACTGGAGCTAACGCTGGGCTCTTCTCAGCTTCCTATTAGAGGAAGTGCCCGCAGTAAAGACCGTGGTAAGTTAGTGGGTTGGTGTAAATCTATGGAGCGGTGAGCACTGTTGGTTCGTTACTCAGAGCAATTTCTGGCCCATTGTGTTCTGGCTAATTTGATTTGAGGCACTCATTTGTTCATGCAGCTTGACTTAGTTGCTTATTTTTCCTAAACTAAGTTTCCTCAATATATCATTTCTAGATTTTTTTGACATCTAAAACACAAAATATGATGTGTATGCTTTCAGGGATTCACAATGCAGTTGAGATTGTTGTAATTGACAATTTCTTCCTTAAACTTTAAATCATATGCTACCTTTGAACACGCAGTTAATTTATGTGTTACAAATAAATTAGAAGTTACTTCAGCAGTGCACAGAGCTAAATAATTTCTCCATCAAAGAAAATGGGAAATCATCAGTTTTCAATTCTACTTCTTGATGTCACCTTTTTTGGTTTAGGCCGCAATTAGAACTGCATGTCCAATTTTGGAAGTCTTACCATGGTAAGGATATCAAGGCCATGGACAGAATGCAGAAGTGATTCACTTACCTTTACCTGGGATGACAGGCTTCAGTAATGAGGATAGATTAGAGAAACTGGGGCTTTGAGAAAGTGGGCTCATTAGAACAAAGGTCAAGAGTTGTTCAAAATTATGAGAGGTTTTGATAAAGCAAATAGGGAAAAACTATTTCCATTGGTTGGTAAGTTGGTGACCTGATGGCATGAATTTAAGGCCCTCACTAAAAGATCAAAGGGAGAGGTCAGGAGATTTTTTTTTAATGCGTGGATTGCCCTACTAAAAAGTGGTAGAAGCAGAATCTATGGACTCGATATTAAGCCCACCACGAGGGGCGAGGGTTAAAAATAAAAAATAAAAAAAACGGGGCAAGCGCCCCAACCCACTGCATACGTGCCCGTTACCGTGTTATGGCGGTGGGTTTTGAGGCATCCGAGTGTCCGACCGTGAAGAGGTGGGACACCTTATTAACATATTTAAATTGGGCTCCCTTGGTGCAATTGGGAGCCAGGTTTAAATTTTACAGATACTGCACGGGTTTCCCAGTGAAAGGGAGGAAGGAGCTGCCGGCTCCACAATGTAAGTGCCTTTTACAGCTCTCTTTGTGAGCCAGAAGGAGCAGGAGTGCTTCCCCCCACCAGCCCCTCAAGGAAGCCTTCGGCCTCCCCTCTGCCGATCGCAGCCTCGTTCTCATCCCTGCTGCAATCGCCGACACCCCAACCCCCAATGTCTCGCTCTCTATGCCGCGATTGCGGCTAACCTCTTCCCTCACTCCCCCAAAGCCCCGATCACCGACCTCTCTCTCCCCATCCCCCCCACCCCCACCCGATTGCTGGGGACCGTCCCCAGGGTTCCCCGGGTGCGGCCTTCTGCCAATGGTTTTCCCGCCCGGCAGTCAAATTGGCCGGCTGCCGGGTGGGAAACGGAAGAAAAAAAATGATAGAGGTCCAACCGTTAAATTCGGCAGTACCTCTGCGTTCCTGTCCTTGCCGGGTTCTTCGGCCGTTTTCGGCCTCCCCCTCACCATCCCCGCCTCTCCATAAATATCAGGGCCCATAACTTTTAAAATCGAAGTGGAGAAATATTTGAAAAAGAATCATTTACAAAGATATCAGGAAAGGGCAGAGAGCTGACAAAAGCTGACATTGGGCTGAATGGCCTCCTTCTATGCTGTAAATTTCTAATGATTCTATTTTCTTGAATCCCAATCTTAATCTTGAATAATTTCTCAAATCTCAATCCCAGTACTAGCCACAAATACATCCTATTTTACATTGCATAGTGAGAATTGTTGATGCCATATTAACACACAGCAGGCACCTAACAGAAATTAGAAGGCCTCAGTTATACTATACATGACACTTTAATGCACAAAATGCTTGTCTCCCAAACAGCACATTATAGAAAGGGTGTCAAATGTGGTTTAACTACAGCTAATGTCAATTCGAATAAATATCATAATTGATCACAAGATATACCCTTGCACTTTTCACACAAGAAAAATAAATCCTCCAATTCTTCAATCCTAATCCTCAGAAAAAGATTGCAATTTGTGAACTACTACTCGGAAGCTGAGATTTTTAGGCATAAAATGTATAACCATATTACAACCTGTCAATATTCGTCATAGTGTCTTTTAAAATAATGTATTTCACATATATAGCTCTGCAAGTTATACAATAATGCCTCACGAGCCACTCAAGCCAAAAGTACTTTAAATTCCATATTTGCTGTACTTAAGAGTACCTCCTTCATTTTCCAAAGATTCTCTTTTCCCTTTGAGATGAACATCTCTGCTTAGGCCCATATGGCAAACCACTTTAAAATTGAGAGGTGGAGAAGGCAAAATAGTTCCAGTTTCTTTTGTTGTTACGCCCATATAACCTTTCACTTTAAAATGGAGAGCTCCTGATAATCTTCTTAACATATAATCAGAAAATCCTGCCGTATGCGATTCAGGAGCATAGAGGTGTCCTAATTGGCTGAAATGGGTCTGACTATTCAAATTCAAAATAACCACTTTGGTAATGTGTTTTAATTCCTTTGAGCTTTTTACAAACATTTAAAAAGCACTGGGGCTATTGAGAACTGCAATACAGGTTTGGGACATAAATCATCAACGTTGAGTCATTTATTCTTGAAATCATATGTGATGCATAGCCTACGTTCTAATGTGAAGAAGGGGTCTTCCATTATTCTCTCTGAAGCTGTTTCCCCAAGCTACTGTACACTCCAGTATAAACACAATCCCCATTGAACATCAAACAACCCGTTAGTAACTGCTGTGGCATTGCTGGTTATCTTTTGAAACATCTACACAAACAAGTAGTAAACTTGAAATATTTGTGATCCTACCCAAATGTGTAACATGGAAAAATCACCGGACTAAACTCTGAACTGTCCAGCTTGTATATCCGAGAAATGTTGCGGCAACTGTAGATTTGAATAAACCTAAAAAGGTCTGTAAAACTCATTCACAGGAATCTCAAAAACAAATAACAGCACTTCAACTCAAAAAAATCGTTCAAATAAACTATTTCTTTCTGAATGACACGTGTGCATTTCTGATTTGTACCTCAAAATTTCCAAGCAGGCTTAGACTAGTTGCTGGTGGAGCACTAACACTCAGGAGCTGCTTCCGATGGTCAGCATCATTCTCTGGTCTTAAATACAGTCTCTGGCTATAAAGAAAAAGAGAACATGACATAAAAGCAAATATCTTTAGCCTTTGGTAGGTGGATTAAATATAAGAAACCAAACATTGTCCTCTCTATGCAAGAATTTATGCAAAAGCTGTGTAAGCTCAGAATATATTGTTAAAAATCAATTAAGGATGAAAAATTTAACATTAACCCTTAATCAGTTCAAATAAATAGGTAAAAATATTTCTAATAGGTTTCAACAGCACTGTCCTTTCTCATTGACAACATAAGTTGCCCATAACCATGTAATCTTGACAACAGAAATGACAAAGTTTAGAATGCGCCATCTGTTTTCAGAATTTTGTTCAGATCACCCTCCTCCAGCTTGCAATTCTCTCCATTTCATAGAATCATATGATACAGCACAGAAGGAGGCCATTCCGTCTATCGTACCTGTGCCAGCTCTTTGAAAGAGCTATCCAATTAGTCCTACTCCCCTGCTCTTTCCCCATAGCCTTGTAAGTTTTTTTCCCTTCAAATATTTATCCAATTCCCTTTTCAAAGTTATTATTGACTCTGCTTCCACCACCCTTTCAGGCTGTGCATTCCAGATCATCATAACTCACTGCGTAAAAAAATGTTTCCTCATGTCACCTCTTTTTATCCTTCTATCTTTTTGCTGGAGGTACTTATGTTAGTAACCAGTACTGATTTCAACAACAACAGCTTTTTGCACAAAAATAGTGGATCATAAAAAAAAACTGCCATAAATATAAAATTTATAAAATAAATATTGATTAAAAAAAGCACCACTGACTTGCCAGCAGATGGCGCTCAACTTTATTAGCAGTCCTTTTATTAAGGCACAATATATCACACTAACATTGCAGAACACCAAGTTTTCTCTGTAACACTGTCTTTGGAAGCAACATAAAATGTATCTCATAGCAAAGGGTGTGCTATAGAGTGGGGAAATGTCTGACATGGACTTTTTATTAAAGAGAGAGCTGTAGGTCACATGTGTTATACCAGAGGATTTGGTATATCCAAATGGCTGATTTTATATATATATATATATATATATATATATATATATAAATTAGGGCATAAATGGATCATTAAATATATCACAATGAGAAAAGTGGCATCAAGGTGCTCCAATTCAAATGAGTTAGAGAGCTAGGGTAATAAGTCTTAAGAAGAAGATTAGACCCACAGCAAATATAACTCTCTGGGTAAGTCATCCTAATAACATCCTGCTTAAAGCTTGTTTCAAAGTCTCTTGACCGAGAAATCGCAAGTTGCAATTTGCTTGAGTGAATTTAAGGAAGGGAAAGAAGTCAATGGAACAAAACGTTCCCAAATCAAAACAATGGAATTGTTTAAAAACAGAACATAGCCAATTTATGTAATCGGCATTTAACTTTAAATACAATGCACAATCCTCAAGTGCAATTCATTAGAGTAGATGAGTGAATTGCCTATTAAATTTAGTATGCATCCTGTATCAAAACACTGTCACTTGAATCCTGAAGAATGCCACTTTGTGTTTTTTTAAAACTGTAGAAAAAGACACAGAAATACCTTTTGCAAGGTACCCCTTTTAGTCTTTGCAATGAAGTGTCCAGGTCAAAGTATCCCGATTGTTTTTTTCTTGGTGGAACCTTGGTGTACAACAAGATAAATTCTATTAACAATTAAGTTACGCTGATTTACAGACTCTTTGATACTAAACCACACCTATGATTGTAACACAACAGTCTTCAACAGTAATTCTTAGGAAATATCCACAAAGATTATATGCTGGTACCTCAAAAATTTCAACCAAACATGAAGCTTACCTGCTATTGAAAACAAAACCTGTTCCCAGACACACAGTAGGATGAGTATGACCGTACTTAGTTGTGTTTGAAACTTATATGGGGGGAATAAAGCTTTCAATGCATTAAATGCCACAGCTATAGGATCATATGAACAGGATTAGGCTATTCAGCCTTTCAAGCCTGTTCTGCATTCAATTAGATCATGGCTAATCTGTACCTCAACTCCATTCGCCAGCCATATCCCTTAATACTCTTATCTAACAAAAATCTATGAATCTGTCTTGAAAATTTCAATTGAGCCAGCATCCACAGTCTCTTGGTGAGAGTTCTAGATTTCCACTACCCTTAGTGTGAAAAACTGCTTCCTGATTTCACTCCTAAATGGCCTAGCTCTAATTTTAAGATTACCCTCTCGTTCTGGATTCCCCACCAGAGGAAATAGTTGTTCTGTCTACCTTACCGAAATTCATTACCATTTTAAAAACTTCGATTAGATCATCCCTCAACATTCTAAACTCAGGGGAATACAAAGTTTATGCAACCTGTCCTCATAATTTAACCCTTTAATCCCATCTATCATTCTGATGAATCTGCACTGTACCGCATCAAAGGCCAATATATCTTTCCTGAGGTTCGATGCACAAAACTGAACGCAGTACTCCAAATGGGGTCTGACCAGGGCCAATAACCGAAGCATCACTTGCTCACTTTTGTATTCCAACCCCCTTGAGATAAAGGCCACCATTCCATTAGTCTTTTGATTACTTTTTATTCCTATGCTCTAGCCTTTAATGATCCGTGCATAAAGACACCAAATTCCTTTGTTCTTCCACAGCCCATAGTCTCTGATCATTAAGATATTCCGATTTGTCTTTCTCAGATCCAAAGTGGATGACCCCACACTTAACTTCATCTGCCATCGTTTTGGCCACTCACTTAGTCTGCCTATGTTCTTGCTCCCATTTACACAACTTACTGTGATACCTAACTTAGTGTTACCTGCAAACTTGGATATACAACTTTTTATTCCTTCATCCAAGTCATTCATATATATAATACAGATCCCTGAAAACATCACTCATCACATCAGGCCAATCAGAGGACATTCCCTTTATTCCTACTCTCCATCTCCTAGCTCCCAACCAATTACCAACCCACGTCACAAGGTTACCTCCAATTCTGTGTGTTTTAATTTTTGCTAATAATCTCTTGTGCGTATCCTAATCAGATGCCTTCCCGAAGTCCATATAGACAACATCCGTAGACACTCCCCTATCCACCATGTTAGTGACCTCCTCAAAACATTCAATTAGATTAAATGAACATGATCAACCCATCACAAATCCGTGCTCACTCGGTCTCTGATGATAGATTCCAGTAACTTCCCCACAACTGATGTTAAACTGACAAGTCTGTCATTACTTGGGTTCTCCCTCACTCCCTTCTTAAATAATGGAATGACTTTTGCAATTTTCCAATCTAAAAGTGCAATTCCTGAATCTAGAGAGTTTTGGAAAATTATGACTAATGCATCTGCAATTTCGTCACCTATTTCTTTTAATACTCTGGGGTGGCAACCATCAGGTCCTGGAGATTTGTCTATCTTAAGTCCCATTATTCTCTCAATTACCATTTTTTACTGATATTAAATCCACTAAGTTCCTCCCCTTGACTTATATTTTGGTTCCCTTGTATCACTGGTATTTTGTCTTCTTCCTCCACTGTGAAAACAGATACAAAGTACTCATTTAACAAGTCTGCCATATCCTAATTGTCCATTATAGTCACACCTGCATCTGTCTTTAGTGGGTCCACATTCGCCTTTACCTCTCTCTTTCTCTTAATATATTTATAAAAACCTTTGCTGTTATCTTTGCTATTCCTTGCAAGTTTGTTTTCACATTCTCTTTTTCTACCACTTATTACTTTCTTTGATTAACATTTCAGCCCAGTTTACTGTGGTCAATTCATTTCTCATCCCTTCAAATAGATTGCCTTACTTAAATATAAAACCATGGTTTGAGACTCTTCCTTCCTTCTCTCAAACCTAATATCGAATTCAACTATATCATGGTCACTATTTATAAGATGTTACCTTACAGTCGGATTGCTAACTAATTCTGGTTTGTTAGTTATTATTTAATCTGGTATGGTCTGTTCTTTTGTCAGTTCTAAAACATAGTGTTCTATAAAACTGTCCTGAATACACATTCTAGAAATCCATTTTGCCTTTACTACTTGAGCTGTTCTGCTTCTCCTAGTGTATGTGAAAATAAAACTCTTCCAACATAACCACATTGTTTTTGCTACATGCTTCCCTGATCTCCGTATTTATACATCCCTCCACTACATCACTACTATCAGGAGGTCTGAGATCTTGGAACTATTTTTGGGTTTAGACCAAGACCACTGATTCCTTTGTACCACGACGGACTGAAGAAAACTGATTATTACATAAAACTTTTACAACAATCTGTTTCTACCACCAGATGTCACAAGTACATTCACTGAGTGTTAACAGTATCAACTGCAGTGGCAGTAATTCAGTCCTGCAGTGTTACAGTTCTAAAGAGATACTTTCAATTATTCCTGGAGCCTGGAAATGGGGCACCCTCAAGTCCTGTATGGAAAGGTTTGCCCCAAAGTGTTGAAAACCTGCATTTATAACGGCACTGGTGAGCATCAGTTTGCACAGAACAAAAATTAACCTAAGTTTAATGCGAAAGGAAAGGGAGTAGCAATATATGTCATATTTTCTAGCCAAACATAAAGTGGATGTCAAGTGTGAGTAATTTCCAGACTTTGATCTTAAGTAAAATACCATGCCCATATGACTCACAAAAGTAGTTTTTGTGAGTACTGGCAAAGTGATGAGAAACAAACTTTGAAAAGGATTTCCTCAACAAGAACACTATATCTAAAGCTAATATTCAGAATCTTTTGCTACACACAGTCACGGTTAATTACTGCTGAAATATGTGGTGACAGAATTCTTTGAAGAAAAAAAAGGGACACTTTACTAGGGTGTACATCTGACCAAGTCTAATACAAGTTAATTGATAGCATTGAAATCCAGTCTGTCATTCAAATCTTGCTTGTGTGGCTCAGATGAAGAACTAAAATACACAGATTTTACAAAGGTTCAAATAGCTCTGTTCCATGTAACTATTATTACAAGGCCTGTCTCAATTTGGAACATGAGGGCTAAACATTGAGTTTCATTTTCAAAACAAAGCAATATGAAAAAATGTGCATAAACTTTTATAAACTTGGAATTGAAGAGGCCATAGTTACTATGCTTCATGGGAAACCTGGGACGCAGACTAATTTTAATGTTGTCATAGATAACTTGAAAACAAAGAAATAAGCAAATTATTAATAATAGTACAACGCAACCTGTGAATTAGGAACAAAGGTGTTCCTAATTCACAGTTAGGAACAAAGGTGTTCCTAATTTACAGATGTCATCAGGTGGACTTTATTTGCAGGTGTCCCTATTTTCAAAATGGTCATTGTATGTACAGTGAATTATTTGGGACCGTCATTATGTGTCTCTTTTTTGCAGGTGTCCCTTATTTGGAGGTGTCCCTTTGTACAGGTTTCAGTGTACTTTAATGATGCAAAGCTTTAAAAAACATCCTATGATTGTAAATTATATTTCTTACATTAAAATATTCCTCAAAATGTGTATTAGCATTTAGAGGTAGAATATTTTTAGACTGTTTAAAAAAAAATCAAATCATCAATATTTTTAACTTACAGGACTCGAAAGTAAGGGTAATCCAGTGCATGGATGAAAAACTTTTGTTGAAATCCCATCTAACGAACGTCGATTTTGCTTTTTCCAAAAGTTACCAGAAGGTTTCAGAGGAGATTTTGAAAAATTCTTCTGCAAGAAAAATATCCACTATTATTGGCTTAAATCTCAAAATTTGTAGGAAATTTTATTTTATTAGGTTGCTTTTGAACCAAACAGAAAGTAGTGAACCAATCTTCAAAAATTTCCAGGAACTCTGAACGATGGTAAAGGACTAATTTTTAAAAAAATCTTTCTTTTAAGATTCTTACATTTTTGGGATGTTGCAGTGGGTTAATATAGGCCATTGATCTCGGTTTGAATCCATCCCCGAATGATAGGAGGAAAGTTTCCTCTCTCTGCTGGCTGTAAGGGACCCACCTGAAATGAGTTTGCGCAGTCTCAATTGAGTCTGTGATTGGCAAGAGCGCATGGCACATAAACTGCCCGCAATATGACAATCTCTGAAAAGAATCCAAAAGAATCCACAAGGATGATTGGTGTTGGATGCAGAAAAATTTGTGCTGGAGCAGAAGAGGGTGGTCTTCTGAGGCTGAATGCAAAACCCATTGTTTCTACTTGGCAGTTGGACATGCTTGATGTTGGCATAGGGTTTCAAAAATGGAAAATGAGTTTCACTCTACTGCTGACATCCATCACCTTGATGGTTATTGTTTTTATCAAAAGTATACGTACATTTGAACGTTGAGTTCTTAAAGTACCAGAGAACAGTGATGGACAGGAAGCTCCCACGTGCTGATGAGACTGTTGAGAAATACTGTGGCAGCAAGTGAATTGTTTTCCCTAGCCCTGATTGTCACACGCCACTTTCCTGAACTGTCCAGATGTTTCAGGTTATTTTGAGTTTTGAATGAAAGTTTTGTGAGAGGAACTCATTATCTAACCTGCAGTCCAATCATTACACAATTGCAGTGTTCATAAAAATGAAATGTGGCAAACAACCACCACTGTAATGCTGCGTAAACCACATGCAAGCAATTTAATACAAGTAGCAAGGATGAACAGGAATTACTATGGCACATCGAATTAAATGTGCCAAAATAACACAAAGTAGCACTCTTTTATTGAAAGTAGAGTTGCAAGTATATAAAAAATTAAAGAAATATCAAATGATACCACTAAATCAGCAAGTCAATTTACTCATTCTAACTTGTAAATAGTTACATTATTTTGATTCCATACCTTCTAAGACTTCAATACCGCTCTGAATCACCATTCATGAGCAGTCAAAGTAGCTTCATCTAGTTTGACAACAAAAGCTGACTTATGCTTTTGACTTTATGCAGAAGTGCCTGTCTGCAAGGTGATGTGTACCTCTTCTCAAAAAGATGTGCTATACATTGTGGTCTAAGTGGTGTCAGCCAAGCCACTTTAGCCATCTACTCCCTAAGGAAAAGACTTCCTTAAGGCAGAGGCAGACATACATCTTCCTGCAGGCAAAAACATTCTATAAATATATAATGGGTACATTTAACTAGAAACTAGAAAAATAAATTAACTCATGAGAAAGGTTAACACCTTTAGTCAAACCAAGTAAGAACTAATCATAGTAACAAAAGATATGAATATAGTACCCATAACTCTTAACTATTGACTAACTGCTGATGCAGTAATGGAATATTTGTCTCATACCCAATTATCTGAATCAACTAATATTAGATTCAGCATTGGAGTAAAAAGCATTTGGAGAACTGATAAAACTCAATTGTATGCAGACTGGAGTGTCATCTACAGTGAAGCTGATACATAGCAGCAGGGACATGATGGGAATGTTTCCTTAACATTAACAAACTACTGCATTTCATGCTAAGTTAAATTAAATTATTTTCATTTTAGTTCAATAAAAATAACTACCAATGAAGTAGAAAGTAAAACTTTCTTACACTTTGCATTTGAGATTCCCCAGGCCTTTCTTTATAGTCTCCATTAAGTCTTCTTGGCATAGTTGAATTACGTGTCCATTGTGATGAATCACAGCTCTGGAACTGCAGGTCAACTTTATCCTGATCTCCTTTCTTTTTTGAACTGACAGCTTCTTTAGCTACAGGTTTTATTGTGCCAAAATACGTGTCACTGGAAACATCCAATTTATTCCATTCACTTTTAGATCTAGAATAGCCGAACTCTCTGCAATTTGTAGAGTCTGAATGTGAGGTACGTGGGCATTCTGTACCAGCTGGTTTATTTTTTATATGGTTGACGTTATTGTCAGTACAAGTGCCTGAGTCCAAGTTATTAGTATAGGAACAGTCTGATTTTTCTCTATTAAATGTGCTTGCATTATCAAGTTCTGAAACATCGTGGCGTACAGGAGGGGTATGCAAATGTAATTCGGAATTATCTGTACAGTTCACAATGTCCTTATGGAAGGTTCCAGTACATGATGACTCTACTTTAGTTTTTTTGTCTATTACAGTGTTGTCAGATACTGGGCACTTACAGTTCAATTTACCTGTGTAATTGGTTTGTGACAGTTCTGATCTATTATGTTTACTTACAGTTCTTTCAGTGGGATGCTTTGTTTCAGATGTGCCACTGGCATCAGTAAAAGAGTCTACTGGAAATAGTTTTCTTCGTGTCTGGAGCTTTGGGCAAGCTGTTTTATCAATGTCAACTTTTGCCTTTCTACATAATGTGACTGGGGTATCTTGGGAAGAGGTCCTGCTCTTCTCCACAAGTCTGTTTTCCAAGAAATTGCTTTCTCTGCAGGTAGCAGAACTGCAAGGGATCTCTTTTCCTCTGTTTTTCAGGCTTTCCTCATCATTAGAGCTCTGAAATAGCTTTGCACTTGTTGAACTTGGCTCTTGGACTGTACTAAAATGGCTTCCAGCAATATGTGGAGGATTTTGATCACAATAACTCAGTTGTTGGGCAATTCGTGCGATCACTTCTTCCCTTTCCTGAAGCAAGCTTCCTATCAAAGGGCTCATCTCACCTGAAGGAATACGAGAAGATGGACTGCTGGTTTCATTGGAATCTGTCACAGAAAGTGACTTCAATGTCTTCATCGTATGGGCCTCATAAGGTTGTACTTTAGTTACTTCAGTGGTATTTGCCCAATTACAACACTGAGTCTTAGTCTGTGAATTTCTTATTTCAGATATTTTGTCAGTGTCACTTAATGTTGTTGATTTGCTTGGTTCTGAGATCTCAGGAGAAGGACATTTTCTTGTGTTTACTGTATTTGTTGGCAGCAACGCATGGTTTCTGACAGCTGTCAGTGTTTGCTTATTGTACTTCTGTTGTGCCCCTGGCATTCTGCAGTAGTCTTGCTCTTTTGCATTGGTTGGTTGATAAGCATCCTTCTCTTGACTGGGGCTATTTTTCCCGTAGAAACTGAGGGTGGTGTGAATACTGCATGTCAAAAATGGGTAACTAGGTTGCCTAGGCAGGGATAGTACACTCACTCGCAAAGCCAGGCTGTGTGAAATATTAGGAACTGGAAAGACATGTTCAACTGGCGGCTGGGTAAAATTTAGCAACATATCTTCATCTGTTGCACTTATTCTAAAGATTAAGCAAAACAAGTTTAAAAAGTCACAAACAAAAATATAATCAGTGAGAAAATGTATTATGTAATGCATCATTAAGCCATACAAACTCCCTGGTCTATGCTGAGCTAGTTGATCTTGGCTGGGGCAACAGAAATGAGGACACCAAAATTGGTTTAGTATTCCTGGCTTGGGGTGGAGAGTTATCAACCCAATATTCTTATAGAATCATAGAAAATAGGAGCAAGAGTAGGCCATTCAGCCCTTCGGGCCTGCTCGGCCATTCAAAATGATCATGGCTGATCGTCTAACTCAGTACCCTGTTCCCACTTTTTCCCCATATCCCTTGATCCCTTTAGCATTAAGAAATATATCTATCTCCTTCTTGAATATATTTAATGACTTGGCCTCCACTGCCTTCTGTGGTAGAGAATTCCACAGGTTCACCACCCTCTGAGTGAAGAAATTCTTCATTCTTCTTCTGATCTCTTCCTGGAAGGGCATGTATGGCTGTCAGGTAAAGTTAGGGTCAGGCTAGGCTGCAATTGTTCGCATGATCAAATCATCTGCAGCAGTCACTCTCCAGCCTGACACAAGAACGGTGAGGTACTGGAAGGCTGTTGGCATCAATGGAACTCTACCTCAGGGTAACTCATTGTCTTCAGCGTCAGAGGGGTAAAAGGGCAGGTGGGAAATAACTACAGCAGGATAGTTCACCCAGACCAAACTAAATCTGTATCAGTGTGAATGATAAAATACAGTACATCAAGTTTGTTTGCATTATTTTCAAACTAAAATATCTTTATAGATTATATCTAAGGCAAGGAATGAGCAAAAACTTATTTTTTGAAATGCACTGAAAATCACCATTCCAAAACATGAAACGAATACACTGATGGACCTATACGCACTCACCGGTACAGAATATTGCGTGGAACAGCACCTTGTGATGCACTCAGCCAAGCACTCAGCTGAGAAAAAAAGACATATGAGCGGACAGCCTGCAGAAGGCTTTTCTCTTCAATAAAGCGATCTCCAGTTCTGAAGATTAAAAGATGGCAAACATCAATAATGTAGTTATAGCAAACCATATTTAACACTAGGTGGCTGTTAAAACATGGATACCATTGAAATGGCACCAAAATATGATACTCTCTTTGGACACTGGGAAAGCATTTGACTTGGGGTGGGAGGAATGGTAATTCTTACTTTTCTTGCTCAACAAAAAGGTGTACACAAACACACTGAAGAACTGGAATGTAACCCTTAACTTACACAACACATCAATAATGCACATCACAACTCCTTAAAAAAAGAATGAGACAGGACTGCCTCTTTCCCCTTGTCGCAGAGCCACTGGTAATGATTGTAACAACAAACCTGAACTTCCATTGAGAACAGCCTAAAATGAAGGGGGGAGCTCCACAAACACGAAATATTACATACTGATTCCTATATGTGACCACCACTTTATTTCCCTTCAGAGATACCATTCTCTTGACAGTTTAAAAATAGACACTCTTCTTCCATCCCTCAATAAATGTACATGCTGTACAAGACCTACCCATATTACTCGTGGGTAGACAAGGTCAATAATGACGAGGGTTCTATCCTGTCTCTTTTACTTATTACAAATGCTACCAGAGTCTTAACACAGTGATCCTGCAATTTCGACAGGTGAAGTTTAAAATTTCAATTGACAAAGAACAACCACCCCTCCTGCAGCTCCCCAAATTAAAGACATGACTCAGTCTCCCAATCTTAAGCCATAGCACTGGACAGCCCACCTTCAAGAAACTGAGTTAGAACATGGTCTCCACACAAAATCCGTGGCTGGGCAAGGAAGCTAAAGCCACTCGATCAATAGGCATCAGAAATGCCATTCTACCCAATTTAGTTCATTCATCCACTGCAGCATCCAAATGTTTCTTGAATAATTTCAAGGTTTACCAGACTTGGCCAACTTTTCCAAAAAGGTCAGATTAGTTCCTTCCAACAGTTAGCCAACAAATTCCACCTCACTCAACAGAATTTGTACCAGTATCTTAAAGAACCAATCTACAAACTGTAATAGAAGCTGGTCCCCCTTAGAATTACATCTCCTCAGCTTCAAAAAACATGCACAGACTTCCACCCTGAACATCTAATTTTGGCAGACAATGCAGAAAGGAAACTCAGAAAAAACCCAAACCATCAGATAACACAGGAGGACTGGAGGGAAATATAGGGATTAACCTTCACAACTCGTAATATGATGTGGGAGGATCAATTCAAACTCATGCCTTAATGTGTTGTTCCCCAAACAAAAATTTCAACCTCTGACAGATGAGTGTTGGAAAAGTGGCAGACAGATGGACTCATTTATAAACACTTTCCGGTTCCACCCCAAGATCCAACTATTCTGACTATTGTGATGCCACAAAATTTATGACTGACTTTGTGATCCCCTCAGATCCACTCATCTGTTTGTGGAGTGTTCCTACCCACACGGGATCGCAAACTTCCAGAAAAGCACAGACTTGCACGATTCTTGCTGCTCTCAGTAAGGTGTGTTTCCCTGCTGTGGCAAAACCCCATTCTGCTCCCCACCACAAACATGTGGGTAATGCATCTGTAAGCCATTTGGAGTTGGTAACTGAAGTCTGTGTCTCTTCCTGGAGGTCTACAACAAAAACTCCCTTCAGAAACACCACAACACAACTCTAATAGAGGGAGGGATAAAAGCCAATAGAAGAGAGCGACTCCTCCTGCACCAGAAGTGGTAGCACTAGTAGGACATTTATCCCAACACTAATGATGGGACTGCACCAAGCCAAGAATTCACCAGTATGTGTGCTACCGGTGTGCGCAGGTTCTCAGCGCAACCAATGAAGACAGGCAAAAAATAGGTGAGTGAATCCAATTTCAGGATAGTCTGCTCTACCCAGCGTTATTTAGTCTGCTCTACCAATGTTTATTTTGTTTCCAGCACCCTTGCTAGATAGTACTGGAACTATGACTCAGATCAACTCCAGCACAACAGAAGGTAGGCAGCACTTGAGCACCTCTACCAAACTACCTTTGTAATCTAGACTTCCTGATCCTTAAGTGTGTAACACTACTTAAGTATGCAGAGCTCAGGCAGTGACCTCAGTACAATAATGTATGCTCCCACAAATACTCTATGGACAAAATACACCATGCCAATACATAAACTAATGTGAATTCTTGAAAAAAAAAATCACATATAAATCCTAATACACCCAACATTTCAGCATTAGAACATTTCAGTCATGCAGGTAACTGTACATTGGCATATGCTGCAATAAATTTACCATTTACTCAGCAACCCAATACAGATTTCTTTCCAGAGCACACAGAAAAGCAGAGTCTAACAAATGAAAAATACAAAGGAAGCTGCCAGGGGAAAAAGCTAGAGGAGATGCTTACAATACCAAATTTAGTCATAATGAGGTTCTTTTATACTTCACACAGGTTGTCTTATAATATATAGACTAGAAAACAATTTATCCTACTGATAGTTGTGCCAAGATATCTACTTTGTATCTATAAAAGATGCTAAATCTTTTACTTACTGTGAAACAAAATGATTAAACCCAATAGGTGTAGTAAGTTGTACCTAAACAAATTCCAACAAAATATATTGCCAGTAAGTTGATTTTTAAAGTCACACAATGGTTTCTGTGTTTATATTCTTTGCTTCAACTGGATGGCATTATTCATTCTTTTCACAAGACAAAAGGAGGAAAAAAATTAGATGTCTGCTAATTTGGTTAACCAATTTCTTTTTAGTATTTTACTATGGTGAAGAACAAAGACTTACTGTTTGGGCACTGGCTGTAAAGACCACCTTTCCAGCAGCAAAGCATCCTGTTTGATAGCAGGGTCGTTTATATCACTCCCCTCTGTGGATGGACCATCAGCGTCACTATAGCAACAGTCAGGAAGCAACATCACTTCAACCATGATGGAAATATTATTCCTCCACAGAAGCAAAACCTGAGACCTGGTTCTTCTGGCCTGGCAACACTGTCAAAATACAGGGGAAGAAAAGGAAATTATGGACAAATTTGAAAAACAAAACTTTTCAGAATCAACATTCTAGACTGCACATCTTACCTTTTGGACAAGTATCCAATATGTTTCTTTTTAATAAAATCCTTTTCAGTTGTTAGAAAAATTAGGAATTGGTTAAATTTTAATATATTGTAACAAGTTTAATTAAGTACATACCTGTGCCACTTTTTCAATGCATTCGTGTTTTGTACTTAAGGACTGTCCAAGCTGTGCTGGAGGGCAATGAAACCCTTCCTTACGACCTTTCGCTGAGCATTCTGGTGTGCGACCCTCGGTGATCAGTAAGGTCAGGGAAAGTAAAAACTCCTCTGCATCATATTCAAAGTACTCATCTATTGTATCTGCAAGAAATAATAGAGTCTATTTAACTACACAGGATTCTGGCTAAATCCTATCCATTCTTAACTATCACTATTTTAATGCACACATAGGCTTGCACGAACAAGCTGAAAACACTAAACAATACTAATCACTGTAGGAGATGGTTCAGCAAATTCTTGAAGCACAGTATATAACAAATCCTGTCCCTTAATCTGGGTTAACCACAAACAGTAGGCACAAGGCAAAAATATATAAGGAACAGACATGGATTATATACGTCCATTCCAGCTGTCTGTGACAACTAAAATAGCCAATGATTTCTTCCAAAAGCTCCTTTAATTCAAATACAAGTTTTCCTATTGTAGACCGTTAGCATATTCTATTTCAGGTAGTACTTAAAAACTTAATTACCTTCAGTAGAGAATGAAATAACTAAAAGCATTCATTTATTAATTGAGAAAGCCCTTGTTCCTTCTTTGAATGTCATAATGCCTACATCCCATCCCACACAGGGAAGGATTCATGATGAATATACAGTAGGTCCTTTGTTACCAGCTGATACCAAACCCAGCCAATAATTAGCAGCAGGAATTAAAATTCAGCAATTCATGGAGATTATAACTGCAGCTGTCAGTGTGCAAGTCGCGGAGCCCTTTCTGGTTTTTACTGTAAATTCAGCGATGCAAACAGAGCCATAGCAATATTTCAGTCTACAGCCACAATGATGTGTCATTAAGTTTGAGTAAAAGAAATATTTCAGGAGATGGCAACAGCAATTATTAAAAAAAATACAAACAATGGACACATTTTTTTTTTGGGACAAGGCATCCCGTGAGAAGTGGCTTTCCAGTTCAGCTTGTTAAAATGAAATAATGCAACAGGAAATACAACCCAGGAATCCTTCAAAGAGGTATTTGCCTGTTCATATCTTCAGGTTGTACGGTATTACCCCATTATTGAAATGTGTTGCCACAGTATACATGCTCAGTTTAAATCTGAACTGTTGTATTTTGGACTGTACAGACAATGTTATCTATGGCATCTCATGAGGTTCAAACCCTACTAAGGGTTGTCACAGCACAGTGGTATTCAATTATCATATGACAAGATTTCACATTATCACTAATTGGGTGTGAAAATTCTCACATACTATTTTTTCAAAATGCAGGTACTAAGGACTGTTTAGATAAAATGTTCTCTCAAACATTAAGGTGAAAAGCAACCGAAAGCATGCAACCTTCTGAAAGCTGAGTTTTCCTTGTCACTTGGTCACCTGAGCAATATGCCTCCCACAACTGAGAAAGGGTGGTCAGTTTATTCCCAGCCAATGCCAATAAAGCTTTTGATGTGGCGATGCCGGTGATGGACTGGGGTTGACAATTGTAAACAATTTTACAACACCAAGTTATAGTCCAGCAATTTTATTTTAAATTCACAAGCTTTCGGAGGCTACCTCCTTCTTCAGGTGAACGATGTGAAAAACATTTTTCACATCATTCACCTGAGGAAGGAGGTAGCCTCCGAAAGCTTGTGAATTTAAAATAAAATTGCTGGACTATAACTTGGTGTTGTAAAATTGTTTACAATAAAGCTTTTGGCTGACCAGCAGGAAGGACTAAAGTGAATATATTGAGCCTGCGTGCCACCATCGTTCATTATCAGCAGGATCCAGAAATTGTGATTTTAAATTAGGTTGTTCCATGGTTAGTTTGGCTGGTAGGTAGCAACCTTGGCTCAGTGGAAGCACTCTTGCCTACGACGCAGAAGATCATGGGTTCAAGCCCTACTCCACAAACTTCAGCACAATGTCCTGTCAGTCAAAACATTAAACAACATGCCCTCTCAAGTAGACATAAAAGATCCCACAACACTATTCAAAGAGTAGGGAAGTTCTTCCTGTATTCTGGCCAACATTTATCCCTCAGTTAACACCACCAAAACCAGATTATTTTGTCCTTTATCTCATTGCTGTCTGTAGGACCTTGCTCTGTGCAAATTGGTTGCCACAATTCACTACATTACAACTGTGACTGTACTTCATTGGTTGTGAAGCACTTTGGAACATCCTGAGGTTGTGTAAGGCACTGTATAAATGCAAGTCCTTTCTTTGTCTTAATTTTGTAAAGTCAGTTTCATTGGTCTTAATGGAGTGAATGGAAACTCAAAAATTATTGAAGAAAATTGGAATGTTACTGAAGTATATTCTGCCTAAACTATTAGATTTCAACTGCAGTCTGTAAACAGTTGAGCAAATATTCCATGGGAAAAATATCACTGTTTTAATTTTAATGCAACTTTCAAAGATGAAGTTAACACCATCTGTGGCAATGTTGTATCAGCTTGATTCTCAAAAATTGTGTGAGATCAATAATAATTTGATCTAAAACTAGAATAGCCATACTTCTCTCAATGGTATCAAATTGTGAAGAATGCAAATAAATAACTGTAGAGATCACTTTGACGAAAATGATATACATTTTGTTATGCATGGTTTGGTTCTGGACTTAGAAGGCTTAATTAAAACATTTCAAAATGAATGGCAATACTACTTAAATGATGATTCCAAATTTATCAAGTTATGCTGTCCTATTACACAACCTGTATTTTACATAGTCTTTAAAAGGACCATTATTGCTCTTGTAAGTTTATTAGGAAAATTTATTCCACATGTTAATAAACGCACAAGCAAAAATTTCCTCTGGTGCTTTGTGTAGTAAAATGGTAAATGCCAGTGTGAATCCCACATCATTCCAGTTCCAAATGTCTGTTCAAGCAAATGGCTATCAGCCCTAACAATTCTGGTGCACTTCCCTTTTGTGTTGGTTGACTTTCCCTCTAAATGGGCATGCTGCGCTTATGAAGGGAATCTATTTGAATTGTTCATTCGGTAAAGCTGTTTTAAGGTAAACATAAGCCATAAAAACTGAAAATATCACCACCACAAAAAAGTAATTTAATCACGTGTATAATATAATCACATGTTGTATTTATCATGGTTGCTGTATTCACAACAATCTTCCTTTAAGCAAAAGGTGACTTCCATCTATCAAATCATGTTACTAACAATGCAACGCATTTCTTTACAGAAACAAAATTTACAAATATGTTCAAAATCATTCTCTGTGTGCACCAATTAAGGCAGCATGCATCCCATTGGGACAGTGCAGAGGCATAGGGTACGGTAGCATAGTGGTTATGTTACTGGACTAGTAATCCAAAAGGCCTGGACTAAAATCCAGAGTCATGAGTTCAAATCCCGCCACGGCAGCTGGCGAATTTAAATTCAATTAATTAATTAAATTCAATTAATTAAATAAAAATCTGGAATTAAAATACGAGTATCAGTAATGATGGCCATGAAACTACCGGATTGTCGTAAAAACCCATCTGGTTCACTAACGTCCTTTAGGGAAGGAAACCTGCCATCCTTACCCAGTCTGGCCTATATGTGACTCCAGACCCACAGCAATGTGGCTGATTCTTAATTGCCCTCTGAAATGGCCTAGCAAGCCACTCAGTTGTAAAATCTCGCTACGAAAAGTCATAATAAAGAATAAAACCGGATGGACCACCCGGCATCGGACCACTAGGCACCGGACACGACAACGGCGAAACACCAAGCCCAGTCGACCCTGCAAGGTCCTCCTTACTAACATCTGGGGACTTGTGCCAAAATTGGGAGAGCTGTCCCACAGACTAGTCAAGCAACAGCCTGACATAGCCATACTCACAGAATCATACCTTTCAGCCAACGTCCCAGACTCCTCCATCACCATCCCTGGGTATGTCCTGTCCAGAGGTGGCAGTACAGTGATATACAGTCAGGAGGGAGTAGCCCTGGGAGTCCTCAACATTGACTCTGGACCCCATGAAATCTCATGGCATCAGGTCGAACATGGGCAAGGAAACCTCCTGCTGATTACCACCTACCGTCCTCCTCCATGTTGAACACCACTTGGAGGAAGCGCTGAGGGTAGCAAGGGCACAAAATGTACTCTGGGTGGGGGACTTCAATGTCCATCACCAAGAGTGGCTCAGTAGCACCACTACTGACCGAGCTGGCCGAGTCCTGAAGGACATAGCTGCTAGACTGGGCCTGCGGCAGGTGGTGAGCGAACCAACACGAGGGAAAAACTTACTTGACCTCGTCCTCACCAATCTACCTGTCGCAAATGCATCTGTCCATGACAGTATTGGTAGGAGTGACCACCGCACAGTCCTCGTGGAGATGAAATCCCGTCTTTGCACTGAGGACACCATCCAACGTGTTGTGTGGCACTACCACCGTGCTAAATGGGATAGATTCCGAACAGATCTAGCCGCTCAAAACTGGGCATCCATGAGGCGCTGTGGGCCATCAGCAGCAGCAGAATTGTATTCCACCACAATCTGTAACCTCATGGCCCGGCATATTCCTCACTCTACCATTACCAACAAGCCAGGGGATCAACCCTGGTTCAATGAGGAGTGTGGAAGAGCATGCCAGGAGCAGCACCAGGCGTACCTAAAAATGAGGTGCCAACCTGGTGAAGCTACAACTCGGGACTACATGCATGCTAAACAGCGGAAGCAACATGCTACAGACAGAGCTAAGTGATTCCACAACCAACGGATCAGATCAAAGCTCTGCAGTCCTGCCACATCCAGTCGTGAATGGTGGTGGACAATTAAACAACTAACGGGAGGAGGAGGCTCTGCAAACATCCCCATCCTCAATGATGGCGGAGTCCAGCACGTGAGTGCAAAAGACAAGGCTGAAGCGTTTGCAACCATCTTCAGCCAGAAGTGCCGAGTGGATGATCCATCTCTGCCTCCTCCCGATATCCCCACCATCACAAAAGCCAGTCTTCGGCCAATTCGATTCACTCCACGTGATATCAAGAAACGGCTGAGTGCACTGGATACTGCCTGAGGAAGGGGAAAGCCCCCGAAAGCTTGTGGGATTAAAAATAAAATCGTTGGACTATAACTTGGTGTTGTAAAATTGTTTACAATTGTTAACCCCAGTCCATCACCGGCATCTCCACATCATGCACTGGATACAGCAAAGGCTATGGGCCCCGACAACATCCCGGCTGTAGTGCTGAAGACTTGTGCTCCAGAACTAGCTGCGCCTCTAACCAAGCTGTTCCAGTACAGCTACAACACTGGCATCCACCCGACAATGTGGAAAATTGCCCAGATATGTCCTGTCCACAAAAAGCAGGACAAATCCAATCCGGCCAATTACCGCCCCATCAGTCTACTCTCAATCATCAGCAAAGTGATGGAAGGTGTCATCGACAGTGCTATCAAGCGGCACTTACTCACCAATAACCTGCTCACCGATGCTCAGTTTGGGTTCCGCCAGGACCACTCGGCTCCAGACCTCATATACAGCCTTGGTCCAAACATGGAAAAAAGAGCTGAATTCCAGAGGTGAGGTGAGAGTTACTGCCCTTGACATCAAGGCAGCATTTGACCGAGTGTGGCGCCAAGGAGCCCTAGTAAAATTGAAGTCAATGGGAATCAGGGGGAAAACTCTCCAGTGGCTGGAGTCATACCTAGCACAAAGGAAGATGGTAGTGGTTGTTGGAGGCCAATCATCTCAGCCCCAGGACATTGCTGCAGGAGTTCCTCAGGGCAGTGTCCTAGGCCCAACCATCTTCAGCTGCTTCATCAATGACCTTCCCTCCATCATAAGGTCAGAAATGGGGATGTTCGCTGATGACTGCACAGTGTTCAGTTCCATTTGCAACCCCTCAAATAATGAAGCAGTCCAAGCCCGCATGCAGCAAGACCTGGACAACATCCAGGCTTGGGCTCATAAGTGGCAAGTAACATTCGCGCCAGATAAGTGCCAGGCAATGACCATCTCCAACAAGAGAGAGTCTAACCACCTCCCCCTGACATTCAACGGCATTACCATCACCGAATCCCCCACCATCAACATCCTGGGGGTCACCATTGACCAGAAACTTAACTGGACCAGCCATATAAATACTGTGGCTACGAGAGCAGGTCAGAGGCTGGGTATTCTGCGGCGAGTGACTCACCTCCTGACTCCCCAAAGCCTTTCCACCATCCACAAGGCACAAGTCAGGAGTGTGATGGAATACTCTCCACTTGCCTGGATGAGTACAGCTCCAACAACACTCAAGAAGCTCGACACCATCCAAGATAAAGCAACCCGCTTGATTGGCACCCCATCCACCACACTAAACATTCACTCCCTTCACCACCGGCGCACTGTGGCTGCAGTGTGTACCATCCAAAGGATGCACTGCAGCAACTCGCCAAGGCTTCTTCGACAGCACCTCCCAAACCCGCGACCTCTACCACCTAGAAGGACAAGAGCAGCAGGCACATGGGAACAACACCACCTGCACGTTCCCCTCCAACTCACACACCATCCCGACTTGGAAATATATCGCCGTTCCTTCATTGTCGCTGGGTCAAAATCCTGGAACTCCCTTCCTAACAGCACTGTGGGAGAACCGTCACCACACGGACTGCAGCGGTTCAAGAAGGCGGCTCACCACCACCTTCTCGAGGGCAATTAGGGATGGGCAATAAATGCTGGCCTCGCCAGCGACACCCACATCCCGTGAACGAATAAAAAAAATATATAACTATGGTCTGTTTGCATAATGCATTTCCCCAATCTGATCCACAATGAGTTTTTTGGGATCATCACTGACTGACTGTCAGAGAATCTCATCAGTTATATAGAACTGTTTCACATCCTTAGGGCATTCCAAAGTGCACCATAGCCATTTCTTACAAATTCGGGTCTGCCACAGTAGATACCTTCACGACTTCAGTAACATAAAAGTGATTTGAATGCCTTATGTTGGTGGGAGTTGACTCATCACGCCCCATATATCTGCTTATACAATAGCATAACTCAAGGATGGTACAATAGCTTGTGATCTGGACAAGAAATACATGTCTTTTACATGTATATTTCTTCAATCTCTCTGAAGGCAGACCGAGTGAACACTTGGTGAGACAAGACTTGATACAAATCATTAAGCTGCTTTGTTTCACATCAGGTGAACATAAAGGACAACAGTTATGATCGATTTCATTATTTTAATCAATATAACTTGTCTTTATGTAATAATATAAAATTAATACACATACACATCCTCACATCAATGGGTCACCTTACTTAACTCAAACAGAATAAATCCCCTACAGTCCACGGCAGAATCTTTTCTCCCTGTAGTCTTGTTGCTTTTTTGGAGTGTGAGGTACTTTTTTTGATTACCCAGTCAAGCTAACGAATTGCTTATTGTTTAGTCTCTGGGAAAATAACTTTGATTTAGCGTCTTTTCTGAAAACTGTGAGAACACATTTCTTCTTTTAAAAAAATCTAACATTAAAGTAACTCATATTTTCAAATCCTTTCTGTGCAAAAGTAGTCAAAACATCCCATTAATTACTCTTCAAGTGCAGTCACTTTTTTAAAAAAACAAACAGACAAAAGCGGCAGCAAATTTGCATAAATTAAGGCTCAATAAATAACCAATGAGATGAATGACCAGTTTTTGGTGGTAGTGGAAGGATGAATATTTGCCAGGACATTGGGAGACCTCCCTTCTTTTCTTTACCTAGTGCTATTGGATCTGTGCCACCTACCTGAACCACAAGAGGCTGATGGGCCTCGGTTTAACATCTCATTCAAAATATAAGACATCCAACAATACATGCCTCTCTGAACACTTCATTGAAATGTCAGCTCAAATCCTGGAGTGGGGTTTGAACCCAGAACATTCTTATTCAGAAATGACAGTGCTACCAACTGAGCAAAACTGACACAGTTCTTTACAATAAACCATTTTCAGAGAGCATGAAATGTGTAGTCTTTGTGTATAAATTTATATGGACACTACACCATTAAAAATAATCAGAACAAGTTTATTGAAACAACAGCAATATAAAGCACCAACTTATCAGTTATTTATTTTACAAATGGGAATTATATTTTCATGGCAAAGCACAACAAGCACCATTTATGCAACAAGTTTATTTTTGTTATCAAACAATTGCTAATCTAACAGCATAGTTATTGTTACTTATAGTGGCAAAACTCTCTTTTGCATGAAAAAGAGCGTAGATGTTCACTGAGGCACGATTGCACTGCCTCCTTATGTACACATCAAAAGCTGTACAACTTCAGGATACAGTATGTGCTACAATAATACTGTTGCCTAGGACGTGAAAAACTTTACAGATTCACCATTAGTAACTGCAAAATTCCTCTGTTTACACTCATTATACTATATCTGAAGCTTTGCTAACAAGGAATTTAATGAGGAACAATTTCTTTACTGTTTTTCCTTTATTTGTTAAACTGATTTAATCTGTCCATGGTTAGGAATCTTGGCTTTTTGTTTAAATTTATTTTCAGAAGACTAATTTTTTTTGACTCCAGCACAAAACTGACCAATTAGTATTGTGTCATGGTGATAATCAGGGTGCATATTGTAAAGGAGCAAATATAATTTAGGAACAGGCATGTTTTAAATGCCTTTATTTCCTTGGGAGGGCAAAACGGTAATTCATTGCACTGCTATTTATAGGTTCTGGCAGGTATTAGCATCACACACACCACACCTTAGTAACTGTGTATAGTGCTAAACACATCACATACGAGCATGTATTTTATAGATAGCTGTGTAATCAAACCCTACAAAAAGGTAGGAGTCATTTAACTTTAAGCAATTCTAAGATCACACAGAAATATAATGGCAGTGTAGAACATAAGATGAAATAAAAGAGACTAACTTGAAGCACCCTGAGATAGCTTTACTTAGGTCAATCTGTAGGGCCAGAAGCTAAATATAGCAGGAAAGCTAGCAGAGGAATCAACTCATCTTGTATGTGTCACGAGTAGCTCAAACTCCTTAAAGGGAACAACAATAATTATTTTTCTTTTGAAGTGCAATTTGTGGCATAATAAAAAAAAGTGAAATTAGATTTTTTACCAGGGACTGGTCATCAATATATGAAGAGTGCACAAACAGTATGTTTGAAGTAAAGGGAAGGCAACAGAGATTCTGTTCAAACAAACTTATTAGGATTTTTTGATAATGCTTTTTAGAAGAGTGTTGGAGGAGTACTTTCCAGAAACTGCTAACAATTCTGAATACATTTTTGAAACTAAAAAAAATCTTGATCAAAAATAATTTTATAGAAGAAAACAGGAAAAAAAAATTTAAACAAATGCCCCATTGTATCACGCTGTCCTGCAATGGCCTCAAATGTAACAGAACAGTAAGAAAACAAACATAACACAATCCATCATTTTACAGCTGTTTTACCCTATGTTAATATTACTAAATACAGTATGCATCTGAAAACAGTGTTACCTCAGTGTCAGTCTTGGCAGTAAGAAAGGAGTAGGTTGTGTTGTCAGGCAGTGAAGAACTAGACTAGTGTTGAGTGGGTTTCTTAACTGAACAAAACACACAAACCAGCTAGCTGATACATGCTGATGTAATTGTGAATGTAGACAGCTGGGAACACTTAGTCTCAAGCACAACACACCCTGTGTGTCACTACTGTTTTTAAAACATCATTTTAACATTGTGCATTACCTAAACACATGCCATAACTTTAAAATTCAAAAATATTACTTATCCTCACAGTATCTTACTGACCCAATCAGTTAAATTTACATGGTTCTTCTAAGTGTTCTTGTGTTAGTAGAGTGCTAGATACTACTACTGTCGCAGGTGAAACTTATTGCAAGAGCAACTGTTCTCCTGCTCGACCCCAAAACGTATTGTGTATCCAAGCACTCCACCCAAACAGAGAAGAAATGAAATGGCCATAGGATAGTTAGTGTTCACAATGGTATCACAGATCCTTTGTGCACTCTATATCAGCAACAGCTTGCATTTATCGAACCTCATTAATGTTGGATACATCCCATGGCGCTTCACAGAGGAGCAAGGAAAATGGACACCGATCAAAAAGGAAGAGAGATTAAAAGGGGTGACCAAAAGCTTGGCCAAAAAAGTGCGTTTTAATGACGATTTTAAAGGGAGGAATGGAAAGTGGGCATGAGCAGGGGTTTAGGGAGGGAATTCCAGAGAGTAGGTCCTAGGTAGCTGAAGGCATGGTCACCAATGATGGCAAAAAAGGACAGGAGCTTGGACTCGGAACAGAGAGGTCAGGGTGGGGTTTGCATGGCTGGAGGAGGTTATGGATAGAAAGAGGGACAATGTATCAAGAAACTACTCTTATGATCATCAGTACTATAGTTCTTGTGGTTTATTTTTAAGCCCAAAACCTCGTCACCAAATCACACTAAAATACTGGGATATAAAAATATTCTAATTAGAGGGTAGTGTGGGTTTGAAATGTGCATATAAAGGCAGCAGTCCTACAATTTCACATATTGTACAGTAATTTTCAATGTCAACAAGTTAAATGTACAGCAGACAGCCTTTATTTACGCAAATCATAGGCTTACATCGGAGTGAACTCAAATAGCAACATTGAGAGTTTTTGTATTAAATCTATAAAAATGCATAAATTTAGCACCTAGAGAACCTGAAGGAAACTAGGCAGATGCAACATTTATAATAATCATACAAACAGGATCTGTGTCCTCTGTACATACTGTACTTTGCTAATAACCATGGAAGAAATCTAAACAAAAACAATTCATACAGCTAAATATCTGCCAGCGCCTAAATTTATGCTGTAGTCATGTTACTGACAATCGTTAAGAGTTCCTATGAAGCTTAATTTTGTAATAACACCAGTCAACATCGGCAAGTCCAGTACATCCTGTACTGCCTAAAATGTTAGAACCATTGTAAATAAAATTATAAACGGTGAACGTAACTGGAGTTGCAAATTGTTTATAACCATATTTGATTTATTTAGGAAATGCTACATAGTACTGGTCTATTCCAAATATCTAACTTTCTCCCTTTTATGCTTGAAAAATTAAATACACATTTAAAAGTCAGTCACGTAGATACAGTATTAGAATTCTGCTTCCCAAGCTGAAGATTTTGAAACCTGCACATTTTGTTGTACAAAATAAGTGAAAGGACAATAATTTTTCCTTATGTTCAGTTACCAGGTGGCTGAAATTCTGGAGTTTGATCCATATCCATTACTTTTTCTTCAGGTAAAGCAACTTAGAAAATGCAATAAACATTAAAGGCTCCAACATCTGTAAATGGTTAAGTCAATAATACAGCATCAGTGCTAAAGGGAATTTACGAGATTAGCAAAGTAAGTGTAACTTTGGTCTATTTCCCAGTACTGAATGGAAAATGTCAGCTTACTTCATGTACAGTGCAGTAGTTACAAAGTATTGTAACATCCACACTAGCAAATATTTAAAAATGATCACCACATACTTTTCTGGCTACGTAGGTTTTGATGTCCCATTCTGGTACCCAGAGTTCAGATCTTAGGCTTGGCTGTCAATCAAACTCAACTTTACTCAGTGGGCGAGTTTCATTTGCAGTTAGATAGGTCACTTGGTAGAACACTTTACAGTAGCAGAGCATTCCATCCCTTGGTGAGTGGAGGAGGAAAAGCTTGAAGTACCAGTTCTGGTATGCAAAACACACTTGCTATTAGCCAATCACAAAGTGTTATCAGTATTGGCTATAGAGAAATCTCCAGCTCAACCCACTCTAGTGACAAGAGGAAGCACGACAATAGGTGGCTGCTATAGGGCTTTTGAACTGAACAAATATTAAAATAAACAATGCTACTGCTGGGCAACCATAATACAGTGTTTCAGAGGTTGAAGGGTCAAACTAAATATCAACCTTTACCAGGTGGTGAACTTGCTGTGGACTTCCATCATATTCTATTCTTACTACCTATGACACGTCAGCTCCCTCAAAAAAGTGCGGTTAGGCTTTCAAAAATATATTTATAGGATAGTAAATTTACTTGTGACTATAACAAACATGATTTAAGCTCTATATTTTAAACCCCACATAGAACCAGTGCGATATACTCTGAACAGTAACAATGAAATAGGCTTTTCAATTTAGATATTATTGACAGAAATCATGCACAAGAAGTTTCTCAAATGATTGTCCCAGTGACCCCAATTTAAACTCAAAACAATGTGATGTGCGCTCTTTTCCAGCAGTTACTGACAGGGTGCACTGTCAGTGCTTTCCAGACCGGGCCAAACAATCCTGGCACTTCAGATACTGGCAGGTTACCATAGATTCACTGTATTTGGTGCAATATGGACACTGTGCCCTAAATCATTAGGGCTATGATCCATGGGCCAACTTCTGTATATTTATGTCCTTGTTTAGCCAGCCACGTGCTTTTAATCTTCTTTCCTATTCCATTTGGCTGTCCAGCTGGCTTGTCCAGTTAGAAGGGTAAGCAGAACCTTTTGATTCAGCATATAGTGAACACAGATCTGATAATCAAATGAGATTAGAATTTATTTTCATGCAGAGCTGGCGAAATCTGGGTCAATTCAATGCCTGGCATCTTGGTGCCCCGTAATAATTTAATATTCCAAATCCAAACTGAGGCATTTGATAATTACTTAATTTGATGCTCGTATTGCAGTTGTCTTTGTTTCACCTTGAAGTTAATACCTTGATAATCCAGCAGCGTACAACTTAATTTTTCACTGGATTCATGTCCACTGTCGATCCCATGACCACCTCAATGTTCTCAGACTGCTTGTCTGACATCAAGTTGTGGATGACCGCACCACACTTTAGGAAGGCTGTCAAGACCTTAGAGAGGGTGCAGAAGAAATTTACTAGAATGGTACCAGGGGATGAGGGACTTCAGTTATGTGGGGAGACTGGAGAAGCTGGGGTTGTTCTCCTCAGAGCAGAGAAGATTAAGAGATTTGATAGAGGTGTTCAAAATATGATAGAGTAAATAAGGAGAAATTGTTTTCAGTGGCAGAAGGGTCGGTAACCAGAGGACACAGATTTAAGATGATCGGCAAAAGAATCAGAGGCGACATAGGATCTTTACAGCACAGACATGAGGAAACTTTTTTTTAACGCAGCAAGTTGTTATTGTTGGCCAGAGGCTGCAGAAACCTATTGAGCTTAATTCGAACTGCTAACAAAGACACTGACCTTTTGAACTGAGGTGACCTGGAGTTCAGTCACTGGTCTGAACTGGCCAGAACCGGTTTGAATTCGTTCCGCTTCTTGGAGAGACAAAGGAGGTGATGCTACCTGGGCCCTTGGAACAGAGCCAATCAGGGGATGACATCGATCACTCCAGCAACTTTGAGCCAACCAGAGAAGACAGCATCATTCGAAAAGACAGACTTGGGGGATAAAACTGAAGAATTGCTGGCTTGGGCTCAGTGTGTGTTTTTGTCTTTGGTTGTGAGGGAGACGCCGGAGACTAACCCTCGTGGAAGTGGGAACCTTACGTCAGGGAGGTAAAGACTACGTCAGGGATGTGGAGACGACGTCGGGAGTAAGAGGGAGAATTGCCTGGCCAGCAGTGTCTCTCCTTTCTGGGTAATATAATATCCTTTCTATTCTGTGACCACTCTGGGAGTGTTGTCAGAGAAACCTAGTGGGTGTGCGTTTAAATCCTAGTTTGAGTATAAAACTGGATAACCTGCTGTAAACTACATGCCTATATCTAACTAGACGTATAAGCGGTATGTACATGATCTAATAACGTTAATAAAGCGAATTGAGAATTAAGAGAGAATTGACTCTTCCTCTGTGTACTAAGCCAAAACCGTTAACCGGTGACTTCCGGTCAACATTATGATCTGGAATGCGCTGCCTGAAAGGGTGGTGGAAGCTGATTTAATAATAACTTTTAAAAGGGAATTGGATAAATACATGAAGGGAAAAAATTTACAGGGCTATGGGGAAAGGGCAGAGGAGTGGGACTAATTGGGTAGCTCTTTCAAAGAGTCAGCATAGGCACAATGGGCCGAATGGCCTCCTCCTGTGCTGTAACATACTACGATACCATGAGCCTGAACAGCAGGAAGGACAAAGCCATCCAACTCAGCTCCCATCAAAATCCTTCTGCAAATGCCCCTGATTCAATCCCATCTCTGGCTGCTTGCTCGGACCTGAACCACAACCTCGCTGTCCTGAGCTGAGCCTTAAACCCATATCCCATTCATCACCAAGACCACTTACCTCCATCTTGGCCACATTGTCAGCCTCTACCAGTAACTTATTCCTGTTGCTTCCAAAACCTTTACCCACACTTTCATTACCTCCAGACTCTACTTCTCAAACACCTCCTTGCCAGCCTCCACAATGCAATAAATTCAAAATCCTCATCCTTGTTTACAAGTCACTCCATTGCTTTGCCCCAAACAGTTCTGTAACTATATTCAGCCCAGTTCCAGCCTGTGTCCTTTGGTCCTCCAACTCCAGAATCCTGTGCATGCTCCACTCGCTCAGCTCAATCACTAGTGTCAGAACCTTCAGCTGGCTTTGTTCAATTCTCTGGAACTGTCTCCCTAAACCCTTCCGACTTGCTACTTCTCCCGCTGCTCTTAAAAACCCTCTTCAAAACCGATCTCTTCAAATAAAAACAGAAAATGCTGGAAAAGCTCAGCAAGTGAGGTAGCATCTGTGGAGAATTAAACAGAGTTAACATTTCAGGTTGAAGACCAGTGCTGCCTCACCTCCTGAGCTTTTCCAGCATTCTCTGTTTTTATTTTAGATTTCTAGCATCTGCGGTATTTTGCTTCCGATCTCTTCAAACATACTTTTGGTCATCTCTCCTAAGTCTTTCAACTGTGCTTCTGGTCACCTCCTCCAATCTCCCTCCTACTTGGGTCTGATTCCCAACTATAAAAGCACCTTGAAAATCATTATATCAATAAAAGTTGTTATTGAATTATACATTTCTCTCATTTCTATTGGCAACATCTTTAGAAATTAACAAAATTTTGCTGATTCATTCTACCGATTTGATTAAAAGACTTGCATCTAGCATTGTCCGTGTTATCACACCTTTCAAAAGCATCACACTAGAAAGTGTGGCCTCAGAGGTGCCACATACCCATGGGGCAGAAAACTGTGACTGCCTCAAATAATCACTTACCTGTTAAATTGCCAAGGAGATATCCAATTAAATGTAAATCAAATCAAAAGTAACAAAAAATACCAATAAAAACCAGGCAAATCAAATCGTTCAAAACTACCATTCATGAACAAACAAGTACCAGAAAGCCAATGAAGTTAAATAATTTCTTCAGACTCCTTTTAGTTATTTTTCTTTTTCACTCAGTTCAGTGTACATAACCAAAAATATTAACAGAATAAAAGCATCAAAAAGTACAAAATCCTAAAAAAGAAAACCCCTAACTTACCCGTATAATGTTAGAAATGCCTTCCAAAAATTTCCTGCATATGGGCCTGGGGCGTGATTTGGAAATTTCTCCTGTGTCTCGGGGCTCAGCAGAAATTTCCTCCACATAGCTGGAAATTCCCAGTGTCCAAGGCCCAGGAGAAATTTCCAAATCAAGCTGCAGCTCCCTGACAGGCCTGTATGGAGGAAACTTCTTACAGATGTGTATGTGTGTCAAAATATGAGTGAGAAAAAAAGATGCATCATGGGAGTTGGTAAATCTGCTTCAGCAGAACTACAATATTCAGGGAACACTACGACAACCCATGTCGTGATAACAGGGTAGAAAATGACCCGGAGTTATAGTTCCTGTTGACAAATTCTGTGTGTGAGAGACACAAAAATCAAGTTGTAAAAGATACAATTGGGCGGCAATTTCTCAGCCATTCCACAATAAATTTCTAAAAATTAAATTTATCACAGATGTACTGACTGTGTGTGAGGCCTCAGTAAAGTAGCACATCTATTGAGTATTTCCTATATATTTATTTTTGTATATAATTTTGAAAAACTTCTTATATTAAGTGTGTATTTTATACCATAACTGTAAAGCAGCTTCACTTTGCACTCACACTGCAGTTCTAATGTAAATGCAACCTGAGCCCAGAGTCATGGCCTGACCTGACACGGAGCAAAAAGTGAGACTATGAGATTCTGTCTAAGGTCATTTCCAATATTCTCAAGTCTGCTCTGGAGCGGGTGATCCACCAGGACCAGACCTGTACTGTACCCGGCAGGAAAATCTGATAGCCTTGTGCTGCTCAGGGATACGATCACCTCCATGCAGGATGGCTGGGGTGGGAAACACCTGCCTCATCAGCCTGGGCCAGGAGAAGGCCTTTGACAAAATATCCCACACGTACATGATGGACATGCTCTCCAAAATGAGTTTTGGGGAGGGAATCCGCAATTGTATCCGATTGCTCCATGTGGACATCCGGAGCAACGCGTAGGAGTCAGAGAAGGTAGCAGTCCTAATCAACGGGTGGGACTCAGATAGCTTTCCAATCAGATCTGGAGTCAGGCAGGGCTGTCCTCTCTCCGCAGTCTTGTACGTATGTTGTATTGAGCCGTTTGCCACGTCCATCAGGAAGGACGCGGGTATCAGGGGGGTGACTATCCCAGGCAGCAGAGGATCTCAGGTTAAGGCCTCTCTGTACATAGGAGATGTCACCGTCTTCTGCTTCGACCAGCAGTCGGTCCACACAATGGGCATCTGCCACCGTTTCGAGCTGGCCTCAGGGGCTAGAGTGAACCGAAATAAAAGCGAGGCTATGTTCTTTGGCAGGTAGGAGACCCGATCCTTCAACCCCTTCACCGTCAGGTCCAACTACCTGAAGGTGTTGGGGATCTGGTCCGGGGGGCCCCTGGCCTGCACAAAGAACTGGGAGGAGCGGATCGGCAAGGCCAAACAGAAGCTTGGTACGTGGGTAGTGCGATCCGTCTCCGTAACTGGCAGGAACCTGGTGATTAAGGTGTGAGGTTCTTGCGGTGTTGCTGTAAGTGGCCAGGGTCTGGCCCATTCCCCACAACTCCGCCGTCACAATCACTGGGGCTATCTTCCACTTTGTTTGGCGGTCCAAGGTAGAACGCGTCCGCAGGGCCACTATGTACAAGACCCCAGACAAAGACGGGGGGGGGAGCACCCCTAATGCTGCTCTGATCCTGATGGCCACCTTTGTGTGTAAGCCCCAATACGCAAACACCAAGTGTCACTACATGCTGGGTTTCTACCTGTCCAACACACCAAGAAGGCTGGGTCTGGCCACGCTGGCCGAGCAGGCGCAGGACGTCCCATCCAGCTGGACTGTATCTCCCCCACCCCCACCTGTCCCAGGTGGAGAAGTTCCTGAGGAGGAACCCCTTCCGCCACAAGGCAGTCAGACAGTGGTCGACACAAAATGTTCTCAGCGTCCTACAAGGAACTGAGAAGGTGGACTCGATCGGTTCCTTCCCCGACCAGTCAAGGCCATTTGACAGAACGTCACGTCACCGGAACTGACCAACAGGCACCAGGATGTAGCCTGAATGGTGGTGAGAAAGGCCCTGCCAGTCCGGTCCTTCCAACATGCACGGAACCTTGGGGCCACCGCAAGCTGCCCTCGAGGGTGTGGCGGGGAGGAGACCATCTTCCACCTCCTGATAAGCTGCCCCTTCGCGCAGAGGGCGTGGAGAGATGTGCGTTGGTATCTTATCCCGGTTCATCCTGAACAGTTCGGTAACACAGGATGTTGTGCTCTACGGACTGTTCCCCAGGACGCACACAGAGACATATCACCTGCGGCTGGAAGACCATCAACTCAGTGAAGGAGGCCCTTTGGTCCGCCGAACCCTGCTGGTTTTCCAGCTGGAAGAGCTGTCCACGACAGAGTGTTGCCACCTGGCACACTCCAAGGTGCAGGAGTACGTGCTGCGGGACCCATTGAAGCGAAGTGCGACTTATGCAAAGGCTCTATGGGGAAAGGCTATCGTTTAGAGCCCTCCTACCATTGTATATCAAGGGGCTGGAATCGGAAAAACCCACTCGGGCAGAAATGTAAAATGATAAATGAACGGAACAAAATGTAATGTATCTGTAATCAGTAATGAATGTAATGCAAGGAGACATCCTAGGGTGCCATGAATTGTATTTACAATGTATGGTGCATAACTATTGCCTGTATCAGGCCCATTGTTTTGTACTGTATGTACTGTTGCAAATTGTATAATCTGTATTGTATTTTTTGAAGCGGGACTTGAATTGCACTGTATGTACCTTTACAAATTTTAATGAATAACATTTATTTTGAAATATAAAAAAAGTGAGAATCCCTAGAGGAGGCAGCCTCACTCCACTTCCGAGTCAGTTTGGGTCCAGACACCCCATTTCCACTCCACAGATTTAGTGTTGGTGCATGGCTACACTAGCTTTAGCCATCATGAATCAAGAGATGACCTTTCTAGAAGGGGGTGGTGGGTTCTCCCAAAGCAGCTTCACCTTCAATAAGCCAGATTACATTGCTTCAAGAAATTAATTTAAATGAATCATAAAAACTAAAAAAAAGTGCATACACGAATTACCGTGCTAGGAACAGAAACAATGTCCGCACTAGTGTCTACCCCATCTTGCTGGCTACACAAAAATGTGAGAAGACAACTGGGGTTAACACCATTTGTCAGTCTATTGTGTACTGTGCGTATGTACCTCCACAATCAAAGCTACTATAGCGAGTTTGCAGTAATATCATTTACATTATACCTCATTGGGCTGGGGTGTTCCTGAACTTGGAATATATTTTTTCATTTATTTCCTGTTCTTTAATTTACTGAGTCCTAAAAGATTTGCATATACCTTTTCATTTCATTTTAAACGTATGCTGCATCTAGCTACAACAGAAATGTATGTATTTTTGACAGTATTCCTTCCTCCATCATTTGGGCTATGTCTGCATATTCATATATAGTTACCACTTAACACAACTGTCCTGTTAATCAGTGAGAAGTGCCATAGTGTTCATTTTCTTTTCGTGCTATACTAGTGGAGATCAGGACGGTTCAGCTCAGTATGACAATGCTATCTTTTCTCCCATCCCAAACACAAAATTCAAGTTGCTGAGGTTAAATGAATTGAGCAGATAAGACTCCATTACATGGCTTCTAAGACTAAACAAGAATTTGCTCACTCAGCATCAGCAGTGGAGACTGAAGCCCAATCCATCTAGATCCTGCTGGTTTGACAACTGAAAGTCTGTGGGTCACCATGTCACAGGCAAAATTGTAGATAATTGTGTGTTTCCACAAATATACCTAGAGATTCTATATTTAGCAAAAAGTTGAATTTTGTTACAACAGATTTATTTTAAATCTAACGGTGAGTTTGTCCACTGTAAGCTTAAATTTTTGTTGGATAGAATGCTGAGATGGGGGGGGGGGGCGTCAATAGGATACCACTGCAAATCAATATCACGGTGAACGCTATACTTGCAATTTATCAAATTGCCACAAAACATAAGCTTAAAATAGAGTTACATCGAAACTGCAGCACAGAAACAGGCTATTTGGGCCAATTGGTCTATGCTGGCGTTTCTGCTCCACACAAACCTCCTCCCTCACTAATTTATCCAACCTTATCAAGGTACCCTTCTAATAATTTAAAGTTTAAAATGTTGAGTGTAAGAAGTGAATGCAGTACCATCTCATTACACTAAACTTTAAAAATTCTAGGGTTGCAAACACAATAGCTTTCTTCTGAAATTAGCTGTAACAGATCACCCTAACTTGCTTGTGAGTGGACACAACTACAGTACTTTATTAAGCTTGCAAACAGAACTAATTCTGATGGCAATAATTTTATTCAAAATTGAAGTATTGGAATTTTGAGCATTCCCAAAAGTTTGATAAGCTTATATTCTAAGTGACTGAATATTTTATTTTTGAAAAGTAAGCTGCAGCTTCTCATTGTTGTGAGTGAAAGCATGAAACATTGTAAATATTTTTCAGATTATGTCAAAGCTCTGCATGATCACAACTTCAAAACTTATTTTACACATATACATGTATGTATAACTTTTTGATTGCACTCTGGATCAGAAGTCCATTAAGTATTTTACGTTTGTGTAGCACTCATGGATAAGTTTTAAAAACCAGAACTAATGCTTTGTACGATGATATCAGCCATGGCTCAGAGGTATCGCTCTTGCATGAGTCAGAAGGTTGTGGCTTCAAGCCCAACTCTAGAGACTTGCACACAAAATCTAAGCCGACACCCCCGAGGGAGTGCTACGCTGTCAGAGGTGCTGTCTTTCGGCTGGGACGTTAACCGGAGGCCCCATCTGCCCTCTCAGGTGGACGTAAAAAATCCCATGGCACTATTTCAAAGAGGAGCAGGGGAGTACCCCTCAGTGTCCTGGCCAATACTTATCCTTCAACCAACATCACTTAAAAAACAGATTATCTGGTCATCATCACATTGCTGTTTGTGGGACCCTGCTGTGAGCAAATTGGCTGCCATGCTTCCTATATTACAACAGTGACAACACTTCAAAAGTACTTAATTGGCTGTAAAGCACTTTGGAACGTCCTGAGGTCGTTAAAGGTGCTATATAATGTAAGTCTCTCTTTTTACTACCTAGCGAGAACTGCATTTCTCTAGTCTAGGAGAGAGCTATCCACAATAGTGTTTACAGACATATGCAGAGCTCCCCTCCCAGTGATTACAATTTCAATGTTTTGTGTATGTGGGTAGGAGTGTATGTACTTTAAACATTTAAATCAACTCCAGTTGGTACCCATCAGGTCATAGTATATTCCATGCAGGGTCAGCTAGCAGTATAAAACTACGTCTCCTGGGAGTCTCAGACTGCCTCTCTCCAGAAAGATTATGCATCCAGAGTTATAGTACAATTTTAACATCTTATGGCAATGCTAAAGAAAATACGAGTTAACAGTATTGCACAATAGTGAACCTTCTTTGTTTCTATTTAGCTTATGGTACGAATATGCTATAAGCCTAGTGACAACACTCATCTTTAAGATTGTGGAGAGGAGATGGCATTCAATATATTGTACAAAATTTAAAATCATTGAAATTGGTCTTGGAAAGTTTTTATAAATGTTTTCAGAAAATGGACATCAAGTATAAAACAATTAACGTTTAGCTTTATTTCAGAAACAGAACAAAGTCCAGCTAGATACCAAACTTAATTTTTGCATGCAACTTCACCTTTGTAATCTTACTCTTGCAGCTTAACAAGATCAAAAAGAAGCAGGTATCAATCATAGGGGTGTGTCAAGTGGCACAAATCAAAGAGTGGTGCTACCTAGAATTTCATGTATACTTCCACAATACTGCTAAGATTTTTGCCTAAGCTTCACTGGCTGGCTCTGAGAGTAGTTTTATGGCTGGCAATTTGCTACTCCGAAGTCTGGTTCACTTTGCAAATTCTTTGCAGTTGGTACCTGGGATACTAGTACAATGCTTCAGCTTAGTTCAGAGCGCTCGATGTCCACAACTTAAAAATTATGGCAATTGATATGAGAAACCTAGGTGAACTGTCAAGGCCAGAGGGCAGGCTGAAAACAGGAATAGCGAAGACAAGGCAAATCAAGAAATAGTACTTAGGTGAAGCAAATCTTGAGTTTTGAAAGCCTATATATTGTAAGAGGAAAGAGAGACTGAAAGGTCTTCCACAGTTAATTACTTTGTGTTATGTGATGACATCAAACAGACACACTGTCAATTCAATGTGTGGGAAAAATAGGTTAATATAAGAAATCTCCAACATATCTCACGCTTTTGCGTTGAAATCCGTCCAAATCGCATTCGAGGTTTAGATGGTCACTTCTTTCTCCCTGCTCACCAAACATTAATTTTTAAAATTCAGTGGAAAATGGCCATAGGACATTGAATTTAAAAAGTGCCTACCCAATTAGGATGCAAGTGTTCTGGAGATATTATACCTGTTGGTAATTTGAACAATGACAACTCCAAGCAACAAATTACATTCAAAGTGTTGAGCCAAATTTGGGTGGCGTTTACAGTTGTTTATAAAAATGTTGTCGTTTTAATACAGTAGTAATTCTTTTATCCCGGTGAAGTAAAAATGTCAAGTACTGAGTGGGATGGATCCAATTAACTTTAGGGCTGCAGCAAATTCCAAACACCAATGTCATGCACTTTATTGGAGTAGATTAGGTCTTTCAACTCCAGCTAAGTAGAAGTTCCCAGTCAGGAGAAAGGTATGCCAAATGCAATAATCAAAGCAGCCATTATCTAGAGTGGGATGAAATTAAGTCACAGGTGCACAAAGAAAGGACAACCAGGAGAGAACCTTAGCCTCAGAAGTGGATCCAATGGACCTGAATGACATGATAAAACTATGACAAGAGTCATGTGTACAGGGTTCAGAGGCAAAGGGTCAGATGTGGTCAACTGTACCCACATGAGGATATCAGGCCTATAGATAATCTGATGGAATATAGTGATCATAAGATCTTCCGTTCCCTCAAAATGAAAATGAACAGAGATGGTCAGAAGGATTCACCAGGTGAATATGCAATTCCCATAATTGATTCACCCATAGCAGGTGAAGTGTGCCTTTTGGGTGATCACAACTGAGGTATAAATTCATGCTGTGTGAAACTATTGCTCCTGATTCCATTACACAAAAGAAATTTCAGCAGACCACAAGTACAGCTGGTTACATAACAGTAGAGAATCAAAAAACAAGCAATCATTAGCACTGATATCGGAATGTTATGGGAGATTAAAGAATCACTATCCATTTCAGTGAAACATCGCTTCTGGGTGGCAGTCGAGGTTAAATGGCAGTCCAACCTATATGTGGTCATCTGCACTGACCCTCAAAACAATGAATGTTTCATCAGTAAAACACATATGTTTAGCAATGGGCTCAGATGTCCTTGTTGTGCCCATCTGAGGGGGCTGTATTCCAAACCCTTGCCCATTAGTATTCCCATTGTTTGTGGTTCAGATAAAGCAAGCCACACAATTTTATGGAGTAAATCCTTATATGGGAGACAGACACATTTTTAAGCATAGTAGCAAATGTCTGTCCGATGCACATACTTCATTTGATAATGAAATCTGCAAACTTGCTTAGTTAGTATCTAATTACATCCGACTATGCCCTTGGTACTCTCCTAGTAACATTACCACTGGTTGATGATACTGGATCCAATTGCAAATGTAGAATTTGAGTGGAAGGATCATCAGCACTTCCTGGTGTCAGTGGATTCTAGGAAGGAGCGAATCAAACATTTGCCAGGAAAAGCTCCTTGCCCATTCAATGAAACTTCTGCAAGTATATGACCAAGCTCTCCCACATCACAGACAGGTCACTAGCCTGAGATAACATTCTTACTCTGGCGTCACAAGATTCAGTCTTAGGCACCCTCCATCTGGTCCTAGCCCATTGATCTTCATACCTACTTGACCTTTATGGCACCCAAATCCTACAAGCCCACAACCTCTCCAATTCACCTTCACTAGAAACGGTACATCCTCCCTGCTAAGGAATGTTTTAAGTATTGCGAATCACCATCCATTGGGCCAGCCTTGATTCAATGGGAGCACTCGCCTCTGAGTCAGACAGTCATGGGTTCAAGCCCCACTCCAGAAACTTGAGCACATAATTTAAGCTGACACTCCAATGCAGTACTGAGGGAATGTTGCACTGTCAGAGGTGCCATTTTTTGAATGAGACATTAAACTGAGGCCCTATCTGGTGGATGTAAAAGTTCCCATAGCATTATTCGAAGAGCATGGGAGTTTTCCTAGTGTCCTGGCAATATATTTTTCCCTCAACCAACACCACCAAACAAAAAAAGAGTATCTGATCATTTATTTTCTTGCAGTGCACAAAATGGCTGCCACGTTTCTCTACATTACAAGTGCTTCATTGGCTGTAAAGCGTTTTGGGACGTCCTAAGGTCATTAAAGGCACTAAAGGTGTATAAAGCAAGCTCTTTCCTTTTATTCGTGCAGAAGCCCAAGTGTCTATGATGATGCATAGATGAGTGGTGCTTATCTATATGGGGTTTGGTGCTTGTTGTTAAGATTCCAGATGGTCCACGTTCATCTGTGGAAAGGACAAATATATCAGCATCAATTTGTTATAACATCCACCATAATATCCATGTCTCTATATCAACAGATAAACTGTTATATATTTTGCATCAGCATTCATAAATAATGCTGTTCTATTAGTTGATGCAAACATTCAAATTGAGTGAGATTCTTTAAAAGGAGAGAAACACAGAGAAAATCTTTACCAGAGTCTATGTTGGAGCCACCATCCACTGTTGGGATCTCAGCCACACTATCAAAGCCAAATAGCTGGGACACGTTTTCTTTTCTATGGTGTCAGTTCCTTGATAGGTGAGAAGAACCACAACCAAACAGCTGAATGCAATTTCTCTTCATTGAATCTTTTACAGATTTCTTACCATGTCTTTCAGCATTCAACTGCTGAGTATCTCCTTCAAGCCCCTTTTCCTCGTGCATGGTTTGTGAGGGGCAGAGGAAAGAGGATAGAGTCCTGTGCCATAAATGTAGCCCATTGCCTTTACGGTGAGTTCAACCTCCGTATTCATAAAATTCTTATGCCACGTTCAAGAATTTTCAAATCAAGTCTACTGCTGTAATTACCATCTGGTGATTTATAGGGGTTAAATACCTCATTAACTGCTTATTTAGATGGTGAATTGTGATTATTGTGACTGTGTGCAGATTGGGTATCTTAACTTAGCTTTTAATCAATACCACCAAATTGGTTTCAAGTGAAACTGAGCAGATTCTGAAGGTTTTATAATTAAATGGCTCATTCTCTAAATTTACTGCTCTGAAATTACACCTTCCTTTGGCAGTATGGAATTTATACTTTCAAACAGTTACAGGAAATTGAACAGCATGGGAAAAGTAAAAAAACATGCACTTTAATTCAATCTTATTTGCAGATTGAGCTAATATTTTACAATTTGGACATTAGTTTTAAGACATTGCTTCAACTCCTATTTTTTCTTGCACCTCTACATTTAATTTGGATAGTAATATTTCCACTTGAGTAAAGGCTGGAATTGCTATCTAGATCAGTATCGATTTCTTTTCTTAAGCTATATGTAACTAACATCAGATTTTAATTAATGCCTCCAAATTGTTCGCAACTGATACTTAGCAGTTTAGGAATATTTTACAACAAATGCTTCATTCTTTAAGTCTACTGTTCTAAAACTGAATTTAACATACAGATTTTACATGTACATCAGTGAATCTACAAATAAATCACATTTCTACCCAGTCCCAATATCGTTTTAAACATGAGCATTAAAAATTTTAATGACTTTAATCCCACTAAACAAGAACTATTATATTAATGATTTGTAGGCTTCTAAATCACTCCAAGCCTCACCCCTCCTTATCTCTACGGTCGCCTTCAACCACATATACCTGTGCATACCTTCTGCTATGCTGACACCAAACTACTTCTTGTTCACTGTTCCACCATTGGTGGCTGCCCCTCCTTCAAGACCATTCTATTTGACCATGTTTTTACCCCCTCACAAGAGCTCTCTTCCTTTTACTTCATGTCCAATCGTTCTCTACCTGTTAAGCACACTCCAATGACTCTCTGTATGTGAGGAGCGCTATAGAAAATCTAAGTTGTTGTATACATTTAACAAATTCTGTACAACTTCAAAGCAAATACAGTTTGTAAATACACTGGATTAGAGTTCCAGTCAGAATACTAAGTGATATACAAGTCTTGATGTGTCAAAGAAAAAATAATGTTACGGTAACAAAAGTTAATAATTATGCTCACAACACCAGTAGCGGGACTAAAGAAGGGTTTGGAAATCTAGTGAGCAGTCAAATAGAACATTTTAGTGCAACAAAAGAAAAGAATAAAATTACTTCTGACAAAATGTTATAGTTCTGTTATAATCATAATACTCACACCAACCAAAAATTTTCTAGTGTATAGGTAGCATTAAGCATGCAAAAATTTTCTAGTGTGAAAAGTAGTGTGAAAAGTGCAAATTAGGTAAACAAAGTGTCACATTCCCCATCTGTGAAAAAGCAGCACTGCAGGTTTATAAAACTGTCATTTTGACAGTGAAAATGGAACAATGCTTCTAATTTCATTGGAACAGAAGAACAGGAGTAGGCCATTCAGCCCCTCAAGCCTGCACCACCATTTAATTAGATCATGGCTGATCTGTATCTCAACTCCATTTACCTGCCATTGACCCATTTCCCCTAATACCCTTACCTAACAAAAATCGGTTGATCTTAATCTTGAAAATTTCAACTGACCTAGCTTCCACAGCCTTTTGGGGAGAGAATTCCTCATTTCCATTACCCTTTGGGTGAAAAAGTACTTCTTGAATGTTCTAGTTCCAATGTTAAGATTGTGCCCCCTTGTTCTGGATTCCCCCACCAGAGGAAATAGCTTCTCTGTATCTACTCTATCAAAACCTTTTATCATTTTAAACACCTCAATTAAATTGCCCCTCAACCTTCTAAACTTAAGAGAATTTATGCAAGTTTATGCAACCTGTCCTCATAATTTAACCCTTTATTTTGGTGAATATGTGCTGTACCCCCTCTAAGGCCAATATATTCTTCCTGAGTTGCGGTGCCCAGAACTGAACGCAATACTCCAGATGAGGTCTGATCAAGGCTTTGTCCAAGCACAGCTTCCTCCCCTTTGTATTCCAACCCTCTTGAGATAAAGGCCAACATTCCATTCACCTTTTTAATTACTTTTGTACCTGTGCACTAGCTTTTAGTGATTTGTGTACCTAGACACCCAAATCCTTTTGCTCCTCCACAGTTTCTAGTCACTCACCATTTATTGATTCACAAAGGAAACATTTTTTCAAACTGTACGGTACATAGAAACTTCCATTCTTGATCTAGTAGGACAATCTTGTTTGAAATTGCTGTATGGAGTTTTGTGTTACGTGTACATCATACAAAATGTATTGCATACTTAGACAATTATATATCTATACAAGCTTGTATCAATACTCCCTTCCATAGGTCCTTCATTAGGAGAGAATAAATGATGGCTACAGCCTTGCAACACCTTTAAGTGCACATAACATCACAAACCACAAAATGAAAGATTGAATCATTTACAATGTTATCCCATAAAAATGTTTTTTCAATCTTTCGTCAGATCACAGCTTTCATTACTGCTAATTGCCACCATATGACCATCTAGTTTTTATCATGTGGCTCTATGAAATGATAGAGAGTGAGGAGTCTTTTATATCATGATGCTAGGACTGGTTACAATGAATTCCAGAGAAAGGAAGCTATACTGAAATAGGTAGAAATCATTTGTATGTATGGTCATGCAATACTGTAATCTGTATATTTATATGAGCATTGGTGACAGTGTTCTGGCGTAGGTGAGGCCATTTAGATTACTAATTATTTTAATGTTTAAACTAAGAAATGTGTGGTAAAAATACAGAATACAAAATGATTTAAATTGTTCCAAACAAAGCAATTGTATGTCATGAGTAATTCAGTGATGTAGTAGAACTGTTACGGAAACCCACGACTGTAGAACTGTACCAGGTGTAAATCTTGGCTCAGTGGTAGCTTTCTCGTCGCTGAGTCAGAATGTCATGGTTTCAAACCCCACTCCAAAGACGAGCACGTAATCAAGAATGGCACTTCAGAATAGTACTGAAGGGGTGTTGCACTGTCGGAGGCTCTGCCTGCCTCTCAGAGGGATATAAAGAATCCCATGGCAGTATTCGAGGAAGAGCAGAGGAATTCTCTGATGTTTCCAACATTTCTCCCTCAACTAACATCACTAAGACAGGTTATCTGGTCATATATCTAATTGCTGTTTGTGGGGCCTTGCCGAATACAAATTGGCAGTCATGTTCCCCTACATGTGACTAGACTTCAAAAGTACTTCGTTAGCTGTGAAGTGCTCTGGGACATCCTGAGGTCATGAAAGGCGATCTATAAATACATGTTCTTTCTTTGTTATTATGTGGTACTGCACGTCTTAGCAGACCAGAAAGTTATCCATGTTAGGCCAAACTATAACCAACACTAATTACATGCTATTGTTACACGGGTATATTTCTAATTCATTATAAATGGTGCTACAATCCATAGAATAATAAATTGAGTCTTGAGGATTAAAGGGTTGGTGGCAAGGGGAAGAGGTTGGAGTTAAGTTCGACAATATTGTAAAGATGTAGACGGTGGACTTGGTAACAGAGCAGATTTTGGAAAGAAATTCAGATCGGATCAAGCAGCACTCCTGGTTTCTGCACCACTGTATTTCGCCTGAGGCGGGCATCTTCCCAGTTTACATGGGGGAGGTCGGGTGACTGGGATCTTTGGGGTTGGATTGGTGGGGGGGTGGGGGAGGGGGTGCACGAGGGGGAGGTGAACAGCCAGCCATCATTGGGGAGGTGAGCAGCTGGACAATGGTGGGGATGAATCTCGGACATCGGGGGCGGGGGGGTGGTTGGCCAATCGTGAGGGTCCGATTATGGCAGATAAACTTGTTGGGCCTGCAGGAAACACTCCTGCTCCTCCTGGCCCACAAACACAGCACTAAAGGCACTTCTCGCCTCCTTTTCACTGGTGAGATTCACAAGCCCCAGGAAAACCATGCTGGAGGCGTTAAATTTAAAAGGTCAGTAAAATTAAATTCAAAAAGACCTAATTAACATCTTATAAGGACATTAATTGCTGCGATAATTACCCGCCTGCCTGAACTAATTACGTCCTGACCGCGCCGAGTAGGTTACTTGCACGTATCCAACGCACCTTCATTGAACCCGGAAGTGGGCGCGTTGGAGCCAGGTTGCAGTCACACTCGAAAAATCAATTGTTTTAACTACCCGCCCTCAATCCACCCGTTCTTGGGATTCCAGGGGGCTCATTGAGCTTGTTGACAAGCTAGCATGTTATTTCTATCCACTGATTGCTAACATTGTTTACCTATGGATTGCTGGTATTGTTTTTCTGAAGTTAAGGGAGGGGGTTCCCAGGAGTGCATCAACATTTGCAGGGAGTCTGCTGGAAGCATGTCAGCATTTTCAGGGGATCCCCCAAACAAAAGTTTCAAAACCACCCTTGTATGAACATGGGAACATTGGAACAGGAGTAGGCCATTCAGCCCCTCGTGCCTGCTCCGCCATTTGATAAGATCATGGCTGATCTGTGATCTAACTCCATATACCTGCCTTTGGCCCATATCCCTTAATACCCTTGATTGCCAAAAAGCTATCTATCTCAGATTTAAATTTAGCAATTGAGCTAGTATCAATTGCCATTTGCGGAAGAGAGTTCCAAACTTCTACCACCCTTTGTGTGTAGAAATGTTTTCTAATCTCGCTCCTGAAAGGTCTGGCTCTAATTTTTAGACTGTGCCCCCTACTCCTAGAATCCCCAACCAGCGGAAATAGTTTCTCTCTATCCACCCTATCCGTTCCCCTTAATATCTTATAAACTTCGATCAGATCACCCCTTAATCTTCGAAACTCTAGAGAATACAACCCCAATTTGTGTAATCTCTCCTCGTAACTTAACCCTGGGAGTCCGGGTATCGTTCTAGTAAACCTACGCTGCACTCCCTCCATGGCCAATATGTCCTTCCGAAGGTGCGGTGCCCAGAACTGCTCACAGTACTCCAGGTGCGGTCTAACCAGGGTTTTGTATAGCTGCAGCATAACTTCTGCCCCCTTGTACTCTAGTCCTCTCGATATAAAGGCCAGCATTCCATTAGCCTTATTGATTATTTTCTGCACCTGTTCATGACACTTCAATGATCTATGTACCTGAACCCCCAAGTCCCTTTGGACATCCACTGTTTTTAACTTTTTACCATTTAGAAAGTACCCTGTTCTTCCCTTTTTTGATCCAAAGTGGATGACCTCACATTTGTCTACATTGAATTCCATTTGCCACAGTTTTGCCCATTCACCTAATCTATCAATATCGCGTTGTAATTTTATGTTCTCATCTACACTGCTTACAATGCCGCCAATCTTTGTGTCATCGGCAAACCTAGATGTGAGACTTTCTATGCCTTCATCTAAGTCGTTAATAAATATTGTGAATAATTGAGGCTCCAAGACAGATCCCTGCGGGACTCCACTGGTCACATCCTGCCAATGTGAGTACCTACCCATTAACCCTACTCTGTCGCCTTTCGCTCAGCAAACTTCCTAACCAAGTCCGTACTTTTCCCTCGATTCCATAGGCTTCTATCTTAGCTAACAGTCTCTTATGTGGGACCTTATCAAATGCCTTCTGGAAGTCCATTTAAATAACATCCATTGACATTCCCCTGTCCACTACTTTAGTCACCTCTTCAAAAAATTCAATCACGTTTGTCAGGCACAACCTACCTTTCACAAATCTATGCTGGCTCTCTCTGATTAACTGGAAATTCTCGAGGTGTTCAGTCACCCTATCCTTAATTATAGATTCCAGCATTTTCCCCACAACAGATGTTAGGCTAACTGATTTATAATTCCCTAGTTTCCCTCTCTCTCCTTTCTTAAAAAGCTGAGTGACATATGCAATTTTCCAATCCAGAGTTATAGTTAGGGCATCTGCAATGTGCTCACCTACTTCCTTTAAAACCCTGGGATGGAAACCATCTGGTCCTGGGGATTTGTCACTCTTTAGTGCTATTATTTTCTTCATTACTGTTGCTTTACTTATGTTAATTTTATCGAGTCCCTGTCCCCGATTCAATATTCGTTTTCTTGGGATTTCCGGCATGCTATCCTCTTTTTCTACAGTAAATACTGACGCAAAGTAATTGTTCAACATGTCCGCCATTTCCCCATTGTCAATGACAATATCCCCACTTTCAGTTTTTAAGGGGCCAACTCTGCTCCTGACTACCCTCTTTTTCCTAATGTAACTATAAAAGTTCTTCGTATTGGTTTTGATATCCCTTGCAAGTTTCTTTTCATACTCTCTTTTTGTAGCTCTTACTATCTGTTTTGTGACCCTTTGTTGATCTTTGTATCTTTCCCATTCACCAGGATCTGTGCCATTTTTTGCCTTTTTGTATGCCCTTTCCTTATGTCTTATACTGTCCCTTACCTCTTTAGTTGTCCATGGCTGTTTTTTTTGGCAAGTAGAGTTCTTGCCCCTCAGGGGTATAAACCGATTCTGTATCACGTTAAAGGATTCTTTAAACATTTCCCACTGATCATCAGTCGTTTTACCCATTTGCCCAGTTTACTGTGGACAGTCTCTGTCTCATCCCTTTGAAGTTGGCCTTACCCAAGTCTAGAATCTTAGTAGCTGACTCACTTTGTTCCCTTTCAAACACGACATTGAACTCGATCATGTTATGATCACTATTGGATAGATGTTCACGTACAGTTAAGCCGTTAACTAAATCTGGTTCATTACTCATTACTAAATCTAGTATGGCTTGCCCCCTTGTTGCCTCCAGGACATACTGCTGTAGAAAACTATCCCGAACACACTCAAGAAATTCACTACCTTTCTGACAGTTGCTAGTCTGCTTTTCCCAATCTATGTGAAGGTTAAAGTCCCCCATTAAGACCACTATGCCTTTCTTACACGCTTGTCTAATCTCTGCATTTATACAATCTAGCACATCAGAGCTGCTGCCAGGGGTCCTATACACAATTCCCACAATAGTCTTAGATCCTTTCCTATTTCTCAATTCAACCCATAAGGTCTCTGTTGGCCGCTTACCTCTCGTTATATCCTCCTTTATCACTGAAGTGATTTCATCTCTAATCATTAAGGCTACTCCTCCCTCTCTTCCATTTTCCCTGTCTCTCCTGTAGACCTTATAATCCGGTATATTTAGTTCCCAATCCTGACCATCCTGCAGCCATGTCTCAGTGATAGCTATCATGTCATACCCTCCAATTTGAATTTGAACCTGTAGTTCATTTAATTTATTCCTTATACTCCGTGCGTTTGTATATAGAACTCTTAGTTGGGTCACACACCCTAGCCGGACCTTCAGCTTTGATGCTGGGTTAATCGCCTTACACCTTCTAGTTTTCACTTTATCTGTAGTGTCTAAAGTACACTTTCTTTCTGCTGCTCTTCGTTTTTCCCTTTCACTTGTTCTTGAACAACTGTTTGTACTATTTGTATTGTAAATTTCCCCTGGGTCTTCCCCTCTCTTGCTGCTCTCAACTTTACTCCCTTCTGACTCCCCTCTCAGGTTCCCATTCCCCTGCCACTCTAATTTAAACCTTCTCCAACAGCACTAGAAAACACCCCCGCGAGGACATTGGTCCCGGTCCTGCTCGGGTGTAACCCGTCCTGCTTGTACAGGTCCCATCTTCCCCAGAACCGGTCCCAATGTCCCAGGAATCTAAATCCCTCCCTCCTACACCATCCCTGCAGCCACGCATTCATCCGGTCTATTCTCCTGAGATTTGTCTGCAACTACTTTGGTTATCGTACCCTTTTTACTTGTAAAAGAAAGACTTCCATTTATATAGCACTTTTCATGACCTCAGGACATCCCAAAGCGTTTTACAGCAAATGAAGTATTTTTGAAGTGTAGTCACTGATGTAATGTAGGAAACGCGACAACCAATTTGCACACAGAAAGCTCCCACAAACATCAATGTGATAATGACCAGATAATCTGTTTTAGTGATGTTGGTTAAGGGATAAATATTGGCCAGGACACCAGGGATAACTCCCCTGTTCGTCTTAGAAATAATGCCATGGGATCTTTTACGTCCACCTGAGAGGGCAGACGGGGCCTCGGTTTAATGTCTCATCCGAAAGACGGCACCTCCAACAATGCAGCATTCCCTCAGTACTGCACTGGAGTGTCAGCCTAGATTTTGTTTTTTTAATTTCAAAATATACTTTATTTCATAAAATTTAAAAGATACATACGGTTTAACACACAGTTCAAATAGAGGGCACAAAATGCAGCACAGCATTCAAAGCAATACAGTACAGATTGTATACACTATGATCTCATTGTTACAATTTTAAAACACAACATATTTTCTAATACATTCTGCACAATACAGGTGGGGTGGCTTTATATGATGGCCTTTCCCCATAGAGCCTTTGCGTAGGTCGCACCTCTCTTCAATGTGTCCCGCACACATACTCCTGGACCTTGAAGTGTGCCAGTTGGCAACACTCGGTCATGGACAGCTCTTTCAGCTGGAAGACCAGCAGGTTTCGGGCGGACCAAAGAGCCTCCTTCACCGAGTTGATGGTCTTCCAGCCGCAGGCGATATCTGTCTCAGAGTCCTGGGGAACAGCCCGTAGAGCACAGTGTCATGTTTTATCGAACTGTTGGGGGATGAACCGGGACAGATACCAACGCAGCCGAGATTCTGTGTTCAAGTCTCTGGAGTGGAACTTGAACCCACAACCTTCTGACTCAGAGGCGAGAGCGCTACCAACTAAGCCACAGCTGACACTGTAAAGTCAATGTGAATGACATTGTGAAGCTGACAATGTGACACTAAAACAATATCTCACATTATGACTCAAGGGAAAAAGTCCTTTTTTCATGAAAAAACTAGAACTCCTTGTGAAAAGGCTTTTGCAACAAGCTTAGGCAGCAACTCTTGATTATAATGTGACCTTTTTGTTGTACTGATGTCACTGCACCACAAGGACATTGAAAGACTGAAGCTTTGTGTTTGATTTCATGTTTCTAAATGTGACCCATAGTAGCTTTTTCAAATCTTTGCTTCCAATTACTGGCTCAACTTTTTAAAACAAGTGTGTAGTAACATGGTCAATTACCATATATGTTAGAGGCTTTAATATTGGGATATTTCACTTTAAAACAAATAGGATATGGAAACTCTTTTGTCCTTTTTCAATAGCAGTCTCTCCTGTAGTTATTTTCTTCACCGGCAAGCCTGTTTTTTCATCTCTAGCTACCAGACTGCTCCTCATCTCTGACCACTAGGCAGACTCTGACACCCAATCCATTTAGTTGTAGGTTACCTACCCAAATCTACCTTTCAACCACCAGCTGCCAGCCAACCTATGATTAACTTTCCAGCTTCAGACGCTCATGGCATCTTTAAGTTTTCAATCCCCTTTGGCAGCTTCCAGGACTTGTCCCCTCTTGTTGTTTTCAGGATTTTCACACCACAGAATACCCTCTGGTCTCCACTCCTCAAAGTTTCATCTCTTCGACTCTCCCCAACAGGCTCTACTTCTTTCGATATCCTGACAGGAAAATTTCACAAGATTTTTTTTGTCTCCCATTAATCACTATGTTCCTACCCTCTCCAGTTTCCCTCGCTGTTAATACTGTCCACTTTCATGACATTGTCCTGGCCATCCTCACATGCTCGCTGCATATGTAGCCCAGGATTCTTCTTGTTCCCTCCTTTTCAATGTCAATATGCTAACTATTTGTGACACCATCCGGAAGCATGAGATCAGGTTTCATATGTATGCACGTAGCTTTAATTTTCTATTGAATCCAAAGCTGTTGCTTGAATCTGCAGCAGCTTGTCTGACATACATTCTTGGATGAGTCAAAAAGAATTCCTGATTAACACAGGCAAAACTGAAACCATCTTTTTTAGCTCCTGTTGGCTCATATGTACTTGTGCCCTTAACTCCATTAATCTCCCTGACTCCTACCTCAGGCTAAATACAGTGGTGCAGAAACTAGGAGTAGTGGCTTGATCCAAGCGGAATTTCTTTCCCATACCTGCTCTGTTACCAAGGCCACTGCCCGCCATCTTTACAGTATTGTCAACCTTCACTCCTACCTCTTCCCCTTGCCACCAAGCCTTTAATCGATGTCTATCACCTCGAGGCTCAATTTCTGTAATGCTTTCATAATTGGTTTCCATATTTCCACCCTCCACAAACTACAGTTGATTCAGAATGTCACTGCCCTTGTCCTTATCTTCTCCAAGCTGCACACTTCCAAGCGAGATTCCTGTGCCCTATGAATCAATTTTTGGTGTCTTCAAGGCCACACCGCACCCTACCTCAGCGTTCCCCTTCAGCCCTGTGTCCTTCCTCGCACTCTTTACTCCTCGGACAGTGGTCTGCTCTTCTTTCCTTGTCCTCTTCACTCCATCATTTGTGGCTGCTCTTTCACCCACCATGCTCCGCTCTCTGATACTGCTCCCTACATCCTTCCCTACTTTCAAAAGCCTTTTAAAAGATTTTTCTCTTAAACCACTTTTTTGGCCTGCCAATAATTCAACCAATACTTTTTCTCCCATTCAGTGCTTCTTTCATTCTCTGTTCTATAAACGCTCTGTAACACCTGGGTCATGGGGAACACTATATGAATGCAAGTTATATCAGATTTGCAAAACCGCATTTGAAGAGCTAGAACGTAGAATGGCCTGCACTTCACTTCTGATTTGAATTATATTTCATTTTCATAATAACAAAACCAAAACCCAAAATAGAGTTTTATGCAGATGCACAGGTAGAATGGCAATGACACATATATAGGCAAATTCATTATTTATGGACCATAGTCCCAGAAATAGTAGAGAAAATCTGCTGCAATTGCTGATGCTTATAGTCATTTCTTGTGATAGTTTCTAAAGCACTAATACTTTAGTCTGAAGTCATGTGTGTTCTTTGTCCATGTTAAATTTTACTTGAAAAACACCCACCTCACTTTTTAATAAGTTCAGAAATTGTTTCTTCCTGCAGACCTCAGATTCCAAAACTTAATTTTGCTGAATCCACAAGTTTGTTTTTCCATTCTTCTACCCACCCCAACCCCCCAAATCTTTTTATCTTCTATTCTCTTCTATCTCTCTCACAATACTCCAACACTATTCCATCTTTTTCTGGTTGGGATCACCAATTAGCATATTAAAAATATTATTCCATGGATTCTAGCACCATTTATAATGAATTAGAAATACACCCGTATAACAACAGAATGTAACTGGTGTTGGTTATAGTTTGGCCTAACATGGATAACTTTCTGGTTATAGTTTGGCGTAACATGGATAACTTTCTGGTCTACTAAGAAGTGCAGTACCACATAATAACAAAGAACATGTATTTATATAATGCCTTTCATGACCTTAGAACGTCCCAGAGCACGTCACAGCTAACAAAGTACTTTTGAAGTCTAGTCACATGTAGGGAAACGTGACTGCCAATTTGCATTCAGCATGGTCCCACAAACAGCAATTAGATATATGACCAGATAACCTGTCTTAGTGATGTTGGTTGAGAGAGAAATGTTGGAAACACCGAGAGAATTCCTCTGCTCTTCCTCAAATAGTGCCATGGGATCCTTTACATCCATCTGAGAGGCAGGCGGGGCCACAGACAGTGCAGCACCCCCTCAGTACTGTACTGAAGTGCCATTCTTGATTATGTGCTCGTCTCTGGAGTGGGGTTTGAAACCATGATGTTGTGACGAGAAAGCTACCACTGAGCCAAGGTTTACACCTGGTACAGAAACCCATGACTGTAGAACTGTAACAGTTCTACTATATCACTGAATTACTCATGACATACTATTGCTTTGGTTGGAACAATTTAAATCGTTTTGTATTCTGTATTTTTAAACCACACATTTCTTAGTTTAAACATTGAAATAATTAGTAATCTAAATGGCCTCACCTACAACAGAACACTGTCACCCAATGCTCATGTAAACATACAGATTGCCCAGTATTCAAGGGTTGGATTGCCAAAGCTTGGGGCTGCATGTGGCCTGTGGGCTGCAATTTGGACCTCACTGTTGTAGAATTTTTACAAAGGTTATGTGTTAACATCATCTGCTGATAATAAACAGGTATTGAGTGGAATAAGGGATAGCCCAAAAGACTGGTTGAAGCAGTTTCATGTTTCTAAATGTGACCCATAATTGCTTCCAATGCTTTCTCAAATCCTTGCTTCCAATTACTGGCTTGACTTTTTGAATTCCATAAAATGTGATCATGTTGGATTTTTAGCTACAGGTTTATACATCAGTGGAATTTCATTCTGTAAATGTTGTAGAGCATAGGTTTTCAAAATGAGATCCCTAGACCCCATAGCCTGGATTTTAACTTGGAGCTGGAAAAAGTGAGGTTGGGGGGGGGGGGGGGGGGAGTTTCTGGGTTTCTCGCCCGGCAGCTATCCAGATTGACAGGCTGGCTGCCTGTCGAACGGGAAAGCAGCTGGGAAGATATGCAAATTAAAGGGAACATGAACTTTACATGTGGTTTGGAGGCTCCATGGGATGGATGTATGCAGTCCACAAAGACAAAAAGTTTGGGCACTCCTCTTTCCACAGCTTAGTATCTCCAAAGCTCAATAGAGGTCTAGTGGCAGAAAAGAGGTGTGGCAACTAGTCTTGAAGCTTTCCGTATTTTTTTTTAAGAATTGGGTGACCCGTTTTTCCACATCCCTCAGTAAAAATTATATTGCTCAATATGAGAACCATAACCATCATGTTAAGTAACCTTTTTGGGTTGGGGTGGAGAAACACAAAATAACAAAAGTGAAAATACTGGACTATCAATCAACCCACAATCTTCTGGACCCGTGTCACAACACTCAGATTTTGGAACAAAATATATATTACCATTAGTGCCACTAAATTTTGTTGCAAGACTTCTAAATGTTTCAATAGATTTGAGTATTATAAACTAGGTACTGTAACACAGAGCCACTAGAGATTAACTACAGGGAACACAGTGATGTGGTGTAAGTTAAGAAGGACAAAACACAACCAACCAGTTTTAATGGATTGCTTTCAGCTGTGCTGTGGATGTTGGGGCAGTCTCATCTCTCTAGTGTCCCCTTACTGGAAAGGGAAATGAGAGGGAGAAGAGAAGAGAGAAGGTTGTTCGGGTGAAGGGGGGAGGAAAGAGGAAAAAAAAAGTGAGAATGAGATGCAAAGAAGGTTGCTTTCCTTAGGGCAGCCAATAGCTTTTCGACCAGATACTGGCCTTTCCAAATTTGGTGGACCCCAATTCTGCCACCTGGCAGTACTACACGCCTGCTTCTTGCATGCTTATAATAATACACGTGCGGCACCAGACGCAGAAATGACAGAAATTCTACTGGACTGTACCATCTCACCTGTCCTGCCTCCTTCGCTGACGTCAGATGCAAAGAACTGCCCATCCACCCATGTTCCCATCAAAAAAGGGAGTGGTGACCCAGCATTAGCAAATCCCACTCCAATTTCTGCCCCACCCTCCCCTATAATGCCCCAAGTGCATCAAAGACCCCATGAATTCAAAGCTATTGATGTTGTCTTTAAGATCTTGAATACTTCAATATGATTATCCTTGAGCCTTCTCTTCAGTCAAAACATTCCAAACTTCTGCAGCCAACTCAAATGCCCAATCTCAGCTATCAATTTAGTTGCCCTTCACCATAACCTCTTTAAAGCCTGGAAGTCTGTCTCACAATACAGTAACCAGAACTGTACACAGCACTCAGGTGGGGCCGGACCAGCACTCAGTCACTTCCTGAGATCTGTGCTCTATTCCACTGGCTATACTGCCCAAAGGCCTATTCGCTTTCTTCACTGCTGCCGCACTCTGTGCTGTTGGCTTCAGCAATCAACCTTCATTCTTCTTTCCCAATCTCATTAAATGGCATTAGCCACAACACTTCATCCCAACTCCCAATTCCCAATCTATCCACGTCCTTCTGCATTTTAATCAACCTGCTCCTGGTTGTTTGCAATGTCTCCCAGTTTGGTATGATCTGCAACTTGGAGAACTTTATTTCCGTTAAGACTTCCAAGTCATTTATATACCATGTGAGCAGCAACGGTCGCAGTAATAATCACTGAGGCAGCCCACAAGTTAGCTCTTTCCGTGCTGATCCGGCACCAGATACAAAACATCATTTGCTTCTTCTGCTCAATCCAATTGTCAATCCACTTTAAAAACATTTCACCTATGCTGTGCCTTCCAATTTTATATGCCAATCTTCTATGTGGCAGTGGGAATGAAGAGAGAAAGGGAAGGAACAAAGAGAGCGTGTGTATATGGCACAGGAGAGACAGAGCCTTCTACCGTGACATGTGGCACAGGGGGAAGAAAATTAGGTGGGTGAAGACACATAGAAGTAATATGGGGAAGGGGCACATAGAGGTGAACTCTGATAGGGAGAGTCCAGGAAGAGGAGCCACATATGAATTGGGGGGGTGGGGACAAGAGAGAAACATCAGGGAGCTGATGCACATGTTTTGGAAGAGAAGGGGGCCAAATGCAGATGAGTTACAGCGGGTGGAGGGCCAGGCACAAATGAGGAAGGGGTGTGTTTATGTGGGGAAGCGGATGGGGGTGGTCCAGAGAAAAGAAGGAAATAGAGAAAGAGAAAAAACACGCCCCAAGGAAAGCAAGTGTACAACACATAGAGAGAGAGCACACAAGAATGCATGCCATGCCAGAGAGCAAGACCACAATACTGTCATATTCTCAGTGAATATGACAAACTGTGAGCAAGGGGGAACAAACAGTCACAAGGACTGACCTCATTGCCTGCTACTGTCAAATTTCATACAGTAGCTTCCCCAAGATGAACAGTCAATTGTACCGTGAATCATTAGCAAAGATGTGTGTATATCAGTGTTGGCCTTTCAAAAAAAATTTCTCTCTAGTGCCAGAAAGTCAGTTATAAAATTTCTTAAAATTTGAAAATGTCAAAAACTTATTGGTGTCTTGGTAGTGTTTGTAGGCTCAGAAAAAAGTGCACCAGAAAAAAAATTCTGCTGCCAGAGACATTGGAAAGGATTAATAAATTCTACACTAGTGTGTAAAGCACTAATTTGCAAATTAAATAATGAAAAAAGCAGGTGCTGTGGTGAATTTGTTGCCTTTATATAGATTTGTTTTAAAGACGAGATGGGTTGAGAATGTATCAAAGTCACAGCCTCGAACAGAAGCCATGAAAATGCAGAAAGCTGTCTGGAAGGTGCCTTTCTAAGGGCTCTAGTCTGTTATTTGCATAAATTGTAAGCTGTGTCCCACCTAAAGCAGACAAATAACGACAAAGGATTGATAATGCTTTGCTAGGTCTCGGAGGGAGGTAACTCTTTTGTAGATAAAATACTCTCGCAGCCAGAAATCAAAGAAAGCGGATCTACAAAATGCAAATAAAACATAATGAAAACAACTTGAACCTTTCCTATCCTTGGGTAATTGATGATAATGAGAGTCATACGTAATAAATCTACTGAACTCCATCGCGTAAAGAACAAAGTTAGGGAAAACTCTACATTTCTGTGTACACTCTTCTGTTCCACCCCCTTAAACATGTTACAGGGAAAAAAAACTAAGAGAAAGCAATGAAAATATAACATATAAAAACACTCTCCACAGTACACACCTTTTCTATGCAGTCATAATTTTCCTTTTTGAACAAAGAATGTTTGACTCCTTGAGTAAAGGAAGTTGCCTCTGGCTAATGCTGGGCTGCACTGTCAGTATCTGAGTGCACCAGATGTCTGCAATGGTCAAAACAACATGTTCTGCTGTGGTGCATATTAGCTCCAGCCTATCACTATGCAACGCACTGCTTTTACAATGAGGCAGACTTACAGCAAGCATAGCAACAGCCGTGCAAGCGGATTGGCTGGCAGCAATAGTGAAACCCACAGTGTCAAACTCTACTATAGTTTCCTGTCTGTTCAGCAGTAGCCAGTACTTCCCTGCTCTCAGCTGCACTCAGGCAAATTGAAGTTCAGAGTACAGCAGCTTATCACACTGGCAATTGTAGGAGTGACCCAATAAACAACTGCAGCACAGAGCCAGAATGTATATTAAACCATACAAGACAGACATGTATACTGGAAGAAACTTTAATGATCTCTACATAATCAGCAAGGTTTATTATTTATGCAGTTATTAAGCAATATTTTGTTTCAAAATTCTTACAATGCACAATAAAATTGTGGAAATTATTTTTCCCAATATAAAAGTAATCAACAAAAGTTCTAATGGTCATGAAATGGGACAACAGCCTACTAAATAACATTTTTTATTAAGCTGAAGAAAAAGCTTCCTTCAAGAAGAGTGATAATTCATTTTTTTCCTTGCACAGATAAATGAACCTCCAACAGTATCAATTAAGATGGCAATGTCTATCATCTGAATAACCCCACCCTCTAGTCGCAACAAAAACAGCCTCAATTAAGGAAACTGATGAAGTTGAGGAAAGACCTTCTTTAAATCAGAAAGAAAAATGAGCCACAAACATTGAAGACTTCAAAGTTAATCCTGCTAATGGAATCCACAAATGATTAAGCCTGTAATCTAATCATTGTTCATATGATGACTATAAAAGCACTCAAAAGAAAGGGTCCTGAATGGTACTTTTAACAATAAAATTGGTCCACAGTTTCTGATGTTTTGGCTGTTTGTTTTTTGACAGTAGCATAAAGATGTTTGAAGCTACACGGGAATACTATGGTAAACGATCAGTGTCTGGAAGCACTGGTACCACAGTAAAAGACTTGCATTTATATATTGCCTTTCGTGACCTTAGGACATCCCAAAGTGCTTTAAAGCCAAAGAAGTAATTTTGAAGTGCAGTCAGTGTTTTGCAACACTGTCCTTTCAATCTGGAACCTCAGTTCAAATCCACTGCACACTGGAGGGGTTAAAAAATCTTCTGCTGGTTGTAAAGATCTTAATCAAGAGCTTCCTTGATGGTTCTGCAAATTTATCAATTGTATGCATGGCTGATCTGCACAAAGGACCCCAGGTTCAATCCCTGGTCTGTGCCGACTTAACTGACCTCAGCTGGGGGGCAGCTGTAGAAGAGCGCTTGGGCTAGGGAAGAAGAAAAACAGTCAACCAGGATTTTCCTGCTTGAAAAGTGCATGTGTGGATGTCAGAATCAGGATTAGCTATGATGGCCTCCACAACGAAATTCAGTGTCAAGGCTCATATATGAATAATGGCTTTTTGGGGAATGTACCAGATGGTACTTAGTACCTATGGAACCATATCGAAGCCAGGAGTCAGAAGAGGTGGGGGGATGGGTGGCGGGATTGAAAGCAAAATGGGCCTACATAGCCTCAACCCAGGTCCTAGTGGAGGATACCCATAACACAAATCTACCAGAAAATTGCCCATGGATGGTACGGGAAATGGAAAATTCACACTGGTGCAGTACAGGGTATAGTTAAGGCAAATGATTTGGATTGTCTAATTATAGCTGGTTTGGGAGTGCTTGAAGATGGAGTCTCAGAGAAAAATTGCTGTTTCCATGTCTTCATTGGCGATTGTTTTAAGTGAACTGCTAAAGTGTTTGCCATCATCTGAACCCCTTGATGAGACTACTCTCGAACTAAATCTGGGTTATCCATTATTCTCTATTTCAAGAATCCACTGTGATGTCACTGCGATTAAGGATTAGGATATCAACAGGGAAAAAATGCAAATAAACAGGCTAGTTAACTCATGAAGAGATAAACATGGACATGACTAATGAGTTAGAAGGATTTTATTCAATGGCCTACAGGCAAAAAGAAAAAACACAAACAGGACTCTAAATTTAGAAACCCATTATTCTACCAAAGAAAAGTGAAAGATCACAGGTCCAAAAAAACTTACGAAATCAAATGGCCAAGGCAAGCATTTTCCACTACAATGTGTGTTAAAAGCTATGAAGCCAACTAAATAATTATTGGCCAAAACTGTTCCGAGATTGTGGAAGAGCGATGTAATCGTGGTAGTCACATATAACTGGATGAATCCAGTTTGATCAGCCATTTAATTTTCAGATCAAAGATGTTGCAGTACCAGTCTGGCAACGACACTGAAGTTGTAATTCATCAGAAGCACCATAGTAACAGCTGTATAGCTGACGGCCAACGACTGAAGTGCTGAAACTGCACGTCTTATTGACTACTGAAATATGCAAAACAATTAAAACACCACTACTATTAAGATAAAACTTAAGATTCTAACAAAATACACTTTCTACTACGTTTTATATTATGAAATAAATCGCAAATGCTATTTTATATATGTTATCCACATCTTAAGGAATAAAGTTATATCACTGAGATTTCTCAAATCTTGTGGAAGCACTAGATTGCTTTCTTTATGCAGGTAAAGGAGTTATGATTTGAAGTTAAATCTTTGGGAGATCAAATCCTTTGGTAGATGTGATGCAGCCACTTCTGCCAAAGATTTTAATACAAAAAATATTTCACCCATGTTTTTGTACATGACTAAAAAAATTACAAACTCAGAAAAGCACCAACAGTGTTGGCTGACTGTTCCCAGTACAAATGCTTACTGTATGTGTTCCAACAGAAGATGCAACAGAACAGGGCTCCCTCATACTTGCCAGCTCTTACAAGGAACTCCTCATCAGTTCTTATAACTACATTCTTTTTAGGTCTAACATTTTTAACATTTCATATGTTACTAATCAAAAAATGCTACTGTTTGGCCTTTTAGTTTCTTCAAAATTTTGCACTTTTCAAAAACTATCCTTTTGATAAGGGTTTTCATAATTGTTTACATTGCAAGGAATGCAGCTACCTGTTGTATTTCTTAAAGTGCACAAGGAAATGTAATTAAAAGGCAAATCTAAAGCTAAATGGGTACTAGATCACCATGGCGGGTGCAAATGAAAATGTTTATTAAGTGAATCCTGTAAATTAAAAAAAATTAAAATGTCACATTTTTAGTTCAGCTATGAAGATATGAAGAGTCATCCACTTTGGATCAAAAAAGGATAGAACAAGGTACTTTCTAAATGGTAAAAAGTTAAAAACAGTGGATGTCCAAAGGGACCTAGGGATACAGGTACATAGATCATTGAAATGTCATGAACAGGTGCAGAAAATAATCAATAAGGCTAACGGAATGCTGGTCTATATATCTAGAGGACTAGAGTTCAAGGGGACAGAAGTTATCCTGCAGCTATACAAAACCCTGGTTAGACCGCACCTGGAGTACTGTGAGCAGTTCTGGGCACCGCACCATCGGAAGGACATATTGGCCTTGGAGGGAGTGTAGCGTAGGTTTACTAGAATGATACCCGGACTTCAAGGGTTAAGTTACGAGGAGAGATTACACAAATTGGGGTTGTATTCCCTGGAGTTTCGAAGGTTAAGGGTGATCTGATCGAAGTTTATAAGAGATTAAGGGGAACGGATAGGGTGGATAGAGAGAAACTATTTCCGCTGGTTGGGGATTCTAGGAGTAGGGGGCACAGTCTAAAAATTAGAGCCAGACCTTTCAGGAGCGAGATTAGAAAACATTTCTACACACAAAGGGTGGTAGAAGTTTGGAACTCTCTTCCGCAAATGGCAATTGATACTAGCTCAATTGCTAAATTTAAATCTGAGATAGATAGCTTTTTGGCAACCAAAGGTATTAAGGGATATGGGCCAAAGGTGGGTATATGGAGTTAGATCACAGATCAGCCATGATCTTATCAAATGGCGGAGCAGGCACGAGGGGCTGAATGGCCTACTCCTGTTCCTATGTTCCTAAGATAGGATAAACCATCTGAAAGGGATCTCATGGCTGAAAGATTTTTGATGTTTCTTTTGCAGTGTGTACCTTTGAACAGTCCGTGTTATCATTTTAAACTAAGATTTTAAAATGACTCAACCATTAAGAAGATCAAACTTGCATTTATATAGTGCCTTTCACATCCTCAGGGTGCCCCAAAGCACTTCCCAAATAATCTTTGCAGTGTAGTCACTGTTGTTTTGCAGACAAACATGTCAGCCAATTTGCACATAACAAGGCCCTACAAATGGCAATGCGATAAATAACCAGTTCATTTGTCTTGGTCATGGTGGTTGAAGAATAAATAGTGGCCAGGACACCATTACAACTCCCTTGCACTTTGAACAGTGTCATAGGATCTTTTATGTCCAATTGGATGGGCAGACGGGGCCTTGGTTTAACGTCTTATCCAAAAAATAGCATCTGACAACACAGTACTCTAATACCACACTGAAGTATCAGCCTAGATTATGTGCTCAAGTCCTGGTGTGGGGCTTGATCCCACTAAGTCTTAAACTGGTCTTGGATTGATTTCTAATTAGGTTTAGTGTCAGCGTCTCTTGAGCAATCCAGTTCCAGCACCATTGTCAGCTGAAAACAAATAAAAACTAACTGCAGCATTGTGATTTAGCGATATCATCTTTAATGACAGTGACATTGACCTTTTATGTAAATTTGTATTCATTCTTGGATGAAACAGCTACGAACACACGTTATGATACAGGCCCCTTCAAGCTTGTAACTTTTTGAACATTTCCTGTATTCTTAACTCTGAAGCTCACGTTGATTTGCCTACATATTTTTTTGCTACTGAAATTCTAAATTTGAATGCTGGGCTCAATGCAATAGCAAATCAGGTTATAGGTACAAAACAATTAAAATGGCAATTTGTCAATCATTTATTAGTTTTAAATGGTGACTTCTAATGAATTTGTCTCATCTGTCATTGCCTCTACACCTGTACTGTGCAGAGAGTACTGCATGATTTTTATGCAGCATCGCTATCCAGGGTCTGCAGTCTTGCCGGTGAAAACAGCAGTGAAATTCTGGAAACAGCTCATTGGTATCGACAACTTCACATGGAAGGATTATAAGTGGTAGCGGCAGATTTAAAATGTTTCAGTATCTTCAATAATGTATTTGTCCAGTGCTTAAATACAGTCTTTATACAGATGTCGCTACCTCAAGCCACACCATTTAAAACAGCTCTAGTTATTAAAAAATTGCAGGGGATGTGATCTGCCTCCATCTTGGCTACAGCTAAACAAACTGATTACAAGCAGGAAATTTGACTTGCAAGCCAAAAGCTCACGACCACCGCCCCTTTAATTCTCTATAGAGTAGCTCCACATTTGCAGATACCAAATGAAACATGAAACACTGTTAATAAATCAATGAATTAAAGTTACTGTAATTGGGATTAGATAATGGGAAAAATCTAGTTACAAGGGATAATCTCTCATGCACCAATGATTCCCACTGCATTTAAAACAATATTGGGGGAGATGGGAAGAGAAACTGTGCACTGTAACTCATTTTTTTTACTTTCTAGCCGAGCCTTCAGACTCCCACTTATAAATACACCAGTGCATATCCTCCCCTTCCTTAACAAAATTGCTATACTTGTAAACAAACTACCCAAATAAGAGCATACTGTTATCTACATGACCTTCACAGCACAATAATCTTCACAGCTGCCTAAACAGTAGGAAGTGACGTTATGAAGACAGACACACACTAAGTTGTTGCTAGGTGGTGAAAGCCATATCCTATTACATTGGGTTAATACATGTCTGAAGGCAGATGGATTGATTAGTACTATGTGAAATACAAGCAGCAATTTTACTATTCATTCAAAGTTAAAAGCACTGCAGCTTCCCTTTTAAAATTCAAAAGCATACTGCTCCATTTTCACCAATTTCTTTTGAGCATATAAGTCAACTGGATACTTGATCATAAATAATTATTGTTCTGAAAGGGATAGCATGGACAATACATCTCTTGGCCCCGATTTACTGCACAACACAACTGCACAGGATCAACATTCTGTTACACACCCCTGCCTTTCAATACATTTTTTCCAAAACAAATGGCAGGGATCCTGCAAAACAGCACTGAACTCTGCACACAAATAAGAAATAGTTCTACAGCTTAAACCTTGATGCTTTATAAAGATACAGCACTATATCCTCTGAAAATATTTAAAGGATAAATAACAGACATTTTCTTTTGATAAGTTACATTCCACACAGCAACAAGCGCTAAACTTACAGAATCAAAAGGTAGCAGCTGAAAAAACATCTCAATCAGACTCATGTTGAAGTTGGAACTTTTAAGCTGAAGTGAAACTTAACACAAAGGTCCAATAGTTACTTTGAAAAATGGCAACGTAATTTCTTAAAGAACTAACAGTGAAGGTTAGTTCTTAACTGGGTTGATTCTGTGTAAAGAAACTCTACAAACCGCAGGCACTTCCACCAAATGTTAAGAAGCCCTCCCTAACTTTCTCTCTAAAAAACACTAAAGAAAATATAACACTTCTCTCTGCGCTCTGGAACTTCCTACCCAGTTCTCTCTGCTTGCCACCTCCCTTCCTACTTTATTAAAAAACTCAAGACCCTCTTCTCCAACCATGCCTTCAGTTTCTCACCTTGGCCTCTTAGTTTTTCCTCCCTCTCCCCATTCTCAGTGCCCACTTTTACTTTTCCTCTTCCTAAGAAGTCTTCCGACATGTGAAGGGGGTTACATAATTGCAAAACGTGTTGATCGTCTGATTTCCAATATTCTAATTAAAATTTTCCGTCCTTCTACTTATGTTCTTTAAACAGTTGAACATTAAAATTAGAGTACAAACTTCAGTTATCTACAAGTTTTGATAATCTAGACCAATTCATCTAGTTTGGATAATCAAAACTTACTGCAGAATCAGAATTTATGTTGGTTGTTTACTTTTGTTCTCACTATGGATGCTACTGGCAGAAATGCAACTAATTATTACCACTACTTTGCTGTTGTCCACTGCAGAAACAAAAAGGGGGAAACTATTAGAATTGTGGGGTTGCTTTGCTGTTTTTCTCCAGCTGAATTTCAGTGGTAAATAAGGTGTAGGATATTAGTATTAGGGAGATTAGGTCACTTTTTGCATCGAGTGTCAGCAGTAAATGTCCCCAAGTTCAGTATATGAAGGGTTAGATGCAGACTAAAATCTCCTTTATAATGTATCCAATCTTAGAACGGAATCTCCTCTACTTCAATGTCAGATTAAATGCTCTGTGAGGCCTCTGAATGACACCGTTAGTTTAGTATCTACTAGTACATAAAGTTTTTTTTTGTAACATTACACACATCTACTTGGAACAGGGCTGAGACTGCCAAACTCATTTCATGCAGGACACTTACTGTTAGCAAAGTCGGGACTATTATTCCATTAACCTGGAGGTTAAAAAAGTGACATAACCTACGAAGCTATCCAATAACTGTTTTTGACCAAATTAATTGAATTCAACTTGTGGAACTTTGTACAATTCATGCTGTAACATGATAGCGTTTAGATTTCATTCGAAGAACAAGAGCTCTGGAAGTAGTGGGGGAATATTTTTAATTATCCCGTATTTTCATTTAATTTTTTTCACCTTCTTTAAAAAGTAACCACTGTTTCATGCACTATTCCAGGCCACCCTCTTCCAGGCCTCTGCTAATGTCACTCTAAGCACCCATCAGTTCCTCGAGAGTAAACAACTTGAAAGTGATGCTTCCTGCCATTACTTCCTGAGGATATGTCTAACCTTCACGTAGCACCTCCTCTGATGGGACAGCCAACATCTTGAGCTCATTGTACAGGAAAGGTGCCAGTATGCTGCCCTCAGAACAGGCCTGTTCCAAATGATGGATTTAGCTTGCAACAGATTGTTCCACAAGGCTTGCCAAACAGGAATGATCACATGCTCAATTTTATGAGTTGAGAATGAATCAGAGTTAGTTAATTAGAACATAGTTGTAATATCTCTCACTCGTACATGCGGTAGAGAATTGATAATGAGATAAAACCAGCAAAACAATGGTAGTAATCACTGATAGTACTTCCAGAATTTTACTAAGAATAAAGCTAAGGGATCACCCAGAATCATACTCATTTTGAAAGAATTTAAGGACGAAGGATTAATATTACATACACATATTATATGTCAAATGATCAATTTGTCACTTTTTACAGCAAGCTTTAAGAATGGTCCTTAAAGGAAACAATGAAATCATATTCAACAACTATCCTGCCATATACAAAATTTAAATTATCTTTAATCTCAATGTAATGCTTTCTTTGCCAAATTTGTGTTTAAACATACTTATAAATGCCTTATGCACACTGGATTAGCACTCTGAGGACCAAAGTTCATAAAGTCTGTCTATTTATCAGGCATTTATGACGGTCTTCCTGGCTAGCAGTATACAGTAAATACCCTATTATGGCTTGCAGTAAAGTAATAAACTACTCTATGCTACTGGGTCCCAAATTTGTTAATTCATTAAGCACAATTTAATCTAATATTTCTGAATATTAAACCTCCATAAACTTGAGCTCATCCAAAACTCTACTGCCCGTATCCTAACTCGTACCGTATCCCATTCACCCATCACCACTGTGCTCGCTGACAGACATTGGCTCCCGGTCTACCTATGCCTTGAACAACTGGCAGTTGTCTCTATACATGCAAATAGACTTGAATAAAGACAGCTGTTAGTTGTTTGAAATGCCTGGGAAGCAGCAGGAGATGGTGTAGACTACATGGTAAAAATGACTTTTAAAGGGAAACAAGTGCATGTACAGAAAGGGGGGGGGGAAGAGGGGTAATTGCATTGCCTCCCTGTCCATCCTATCATACGTTTCTTATAAACATACTCCTATATATTTCAAAAATCAGTTGACAGGCTCCTCTCTACTTCCAGTAGACACAGAACAGCTTTTCAGTTGAATGCAGTCCAGTGACATCAGGTAGTGGATCCTCACAATCCAGGTCCTGTAGTCACCACTGAGGACCACACACTCCATTCACAAATCAAACAGGATTTTCTTCTGCTTAAAAGTAGTCCTTCCAAATGTTGCAATCTTCTTAGCGATCAACAGCTTACCCACCATTCACAGAAAATTTCCATTTCAGTTCAATCCATATCGCCCCAGAACTTTAGCAAATCAGATGGCCAAAGTCGCAGAGTTGGATTTTATTCACTTTTTTTATATAAAACTTCTGTGTTGTAAGATCCTAGGATTCTATGATTCTAACCCACTTCACACTCAAACATCTCAACTCTGACTCAAATCAGATTGAATCATAATATCACAATGACCACTTTGACAGTCAATGAACATTATTGTGCAGAGTGCCTGGTACCTCAGTCTGGCTTCAGTGGGGATCACTTTAAAATAAATTGTTATGGCGGATGGAGAGGAAAAGAGAAGAGCCCGTGTTATCAAGGCAAAATATTATCCCATGTAGTTGAGAGGCAAGACAAATGTTATATTTTTCTCCTACTTATTAGAAAAATAATTTAATTCCTAGCCCTTCACCTACAGTTCCATTCCAGTTTCAAAGTCACTTAGCTAATGTCAGCTATAGGTGTGCCAACAAATGGCACCACAGTAAAATGAACTCAGGCGGCAATGAATTTTAAAACTACTGACATCTGTAGAGATCATTCAAACCAAAGGAGTGGCTCTTCAATTAATAAGGATTCTTCAAATCTAGTTGTTCAAAAGAAAAACTGGGTGGGACACAATAATGATCAAAACTTTGTTGTGGCAATACTTCCTGCAGGAACAGTGTCTCTTTAAATGGTAGTTATGATACAAGAACAGTGAAAATATGACTTACTTCCATGTACAGTTTTGACACTGAAAGGAATGTTGGCACATTTTTATTGGTAACTATGCACAGGTTTGTCAAGGCGATTATTTCTAATGACAGTCCGCTAGACTGCCTGACACGTAGCCACCATATATCACAGCATTTTAAATGTTCCCACCTATGAAGATCTCAAAGTTAAAAACTGGACCCAACAGCTTACCCTCCGTTCAGAGAAGTTTCCTCTCAGTTCAATCCAATTCCTCCCAGAACTTTAGCACGCCAGATGGCCAAAGTTGCAGAGTTGGATTTTATTCCGTTTTATATAAACTCACCTCACACTCAAACATCTCAACCCTGACTCGGATCAGATGAGAAATCACCATTTTGACAGAGTCAATGGAAATCATTGTGGAAAATGCCCATTACCTCGGTCTGACTTCATCGTCGGCGGTGGCAAGCAGTCCCTCGGCCGTTGTCCCCGTTCTTCCTGAGTTGTTGCCGCCGCTGTTGCTGACGAGCCTGGATCTTCTGGCAGCGCAACTCCCAGCCTGTAGAGGAGGGGGTAGGAGGATTAGGGGGCCAAGGAGTAAACTGACGAGCCCCCCGCTCCAACAAGGCAACCCCCCCACGCCTCGCTTCACCGCGGAGATGTCATCTGGGGCCCCGATGTTTGAAGTGAAGAGCAGTCTAGATTGATCTGGTATCTAAAGGGGGTGGTTTGCGGTATGACAGTGCGGGTGCCTCCAGCGGCAGCCCCCGTGTCTGTCTGACTGTCTCAGTCTCTGTCACTCTGCCGCCTCCATGTTGTCAAAACACAAAACTCTCTTCGCCCCGCCCTCACAGAGAGAGAGTAAAAAAAACCCTCAGCGCGGTCACGTGTCCCAACAACGGCCTCCCCTTCTGACGTCGGCTGACCTCACTTCCGCTCCTCGCACAGGGGATTCTCGCCGTGTCACCATAGTAACAGGCCCAGTGCCACCATCGCTCAGGTAAGCCTAAATAATGTCACCAAACAAAACAAAAACCGATCAAAAAGTGCCCCTTTTTAAGAGGGGCACAATTAATAAAGATCTAAACCATAAAACAAAGGAAACTTATAAAACTAAATAATATTGTCACCCGTGCCCAATACGCCCACCGGTCGCGCACTCAGGTAAGAGGCTTCGACAGTTTTGAAAAAAAGTTTATTTCCCCCCCTCTCAAAGCCGCTTTCGTTACAGCGCTGGCAGCATCCACAGAAACTCCTGTCAGGTTTTAGAATCACAAACCCATTTAAACCCCCTCCAACTAAGTGGGGTTTATTTTTTTGTAAAACAGGGTGCGATATCTCCCCCACCCAGAAACAGGTCACGTTATTGAAACCGTGCGAGGGTTAAACACGGGCTCATAAACACGGCCGATCCTTCTTTAATATAACGCGGGGTGCAGTTTGCAGATCGCGGGTTCTGATCCCCACTCAGCGCCGCAGACTGCGAGTCCCCCCCCCCCCCCCGGGCCTTTTGCCCATTTAGAAACCCGGGCATGCGAGGAAGTTGATTTGAAAAGCTAACCCCCATCACCCCCACCCCCTGTTTTGCAGAGTGTCACTCCCCAACTCTGCTTAGCGCTTCGTCCAGAATTATTAATAAGTTTAGCATTACAGATCAACCGAGACCGTCTACCTTTGTATTACTTTATTAATCACTAGTTAATCTCCAGTGGTGTTGCACTTGGGCAGTCAAGACCAAGCATGATCTTTGGGTGAAGTGAAGTGGAGTTAGAGTGGAGTCAGTGGCACCGTGCCTGCAGTCATCTAGGCCCAGAGCTTTGGAATCCCCTCTCCTACTTAAAACCTACCTTTTTGCCCAGGCTTTTGGTCACCCCTCTTAATATCGCCTTTCTTTCTGTGTACATTTTCTTTGATTATGGCACTGTGAAGTGCCTTGGAATATTTTTCTATGTTAAAGGTGCTATATAATGCGATATAAATGTTGTAGGTATCACCTTTGTCTCAGTGGTAGCACTCTTCTGAGCCAGAAGGTTGTGGGTTCAAGCCCCACTCCCGCGCCTTGAGCACTTAGGCCGACACAAAAGTGCATTGTGGGAGGTGCTGTCTTTCAGATGAGACGTTAAACTAAGGCCTTAGTTGGATGGAAAAGAGCAGGGGAGTTCTCCTGCTGTCCTAGCTAACATTTATCCCTCAACCAACACCCGAAACGGATAATCTGGTCATTTATTTTATTGCTGTTTGTGGGACCTTGCTGTGTGCTAATTGGCTGCCGTGTTTCCGTACCACGTTACCCCCTTGTCAGCAGTGAACCTGCAAACCATCCACTGGGGTGCAGAGGGTGAGGGTGTATTTACAACGTGACAAGTTTGTATCACTGGTATCCATTATAAATCTGGATCCACTTTTAATTTGGCTATCAGATCAGCATCAATGATTCCCCATGTTGACACTTACTAAATCCAACTCCCTTATCACAGGGATTATAATGGAAAAAGTTTACAGGAACTACATACAGATGTAAGATTTTTAATATAGTGTTGATGGAACCAAAAATATAGGACAAGAGAAGTAAATGAAGACGTGCAAGGTTGATTCAAACGATGTCTTTCTAATGCTGTAATCTAATGTTCTTCTTTAACATTTTCTCAAGAATCAAAATGCTAAGCAGTGTGGTGTTCGAAAGCTGCAGTAAAACTTGAAAATGCTGCACCATAGAATGATTCATGGACACAGGTCTTCAGACTTCGAGTGTGCCCACCAGATTATGAAGTTAGTGTCATGCCTGCAGTAACGCCACAGCCAGCCTCCATTCTCCTCAAGCTAGGCTATCATGTATAATATTAATTATGTGCAAGTATGTCCTCTATCAAACACTTAAACTAATGCTGAAATTATGTTTAAGCAGTACAATTACCTCAGTTGTGCAGTATGGTAACTATTGACCCTTTTAATAGATCTGCGAGGGCCTTGCCTTTTATAACGAGGAGTGTGCCTATTTTAAAGAGGTATTAATTAAACTATCAGACTCCTGGGTTGCTGGATCTTAGTCCACTTTGCCAATTTTCCATACTTCCCATTCTACTTAGCTATCCCCCATGAGCTCTTCTCACACTGTGTTTGGTATATGTCTTTTATTTATTTCTCACATTATGCCTCCTTTTGTTTCCTGCACATCATTTCTGCCCTTTAAAACCATTTCCTGATTCTCTCTCTTTTCTTCTCTTCCCCCCCCCCCCCCAAATAGTACTTTATGGGTCATTGTGTGTGTGTGTTTTGCTCCCTGTCCCCACTTTCCCTTGTTTGATTTCTTCTTCTTCACTGCTGTTCATCTATAACATTTTTCAACTCTAGGGAAAGATTTTATACCTGAAATGTCAACTGTCTTGTGTTTTCCTCAACAGACGGTGCATGACCTGCTGAGTATCTATAGCATTTTATGTTTTATTGTCAGCTTTTAATTTGGATAGCAGGAGATTGATAACAATGATTCAATTTCCCATCTTCACACTAATAAATCCATTTCCTTTGTCATACCAGCAAATTTATAAGACTCATGAGAAATTGGGTCTAAGATTCTGTCAGGATTTAAATTTGGTGGAAATTCAGGTTGCTGGCTTACAGAATCTGAACTATAAAAGTGGCATGTGATGACTAAACTTGTATTGTGTCTAATAAATATTTGTTTATTCAAAATTCTTCTACAGTCTGATTTTTAATAAAAATAAGTTGTTAAATTTAATGTGTCACAGAGCTGTATTGTTATCAACTGAGTTCATCTGAAACAACAGTCCTATCATTCACCCAGTGCCTCACCCCTCTGGTGTTTGCTTTGGCAAACAACTGATAACACTAAATGAAGCTGATTCCAAATGAATGCAAGTATTTAAAGTGGACTGTTGAAAGTTGATAAAGTAGAGACTAATGTTTTATAAAGAGGTTTTTTTTTACAAAATGGATTTTACTGGGGGAGTGGTGAATAAAACACCCTTGACAAATATGGGTTCGGATATGAATTACATCATGTTTGAAAATGTTGCCTGCTACATTGTCAGAGGTAATGAAGCTTCATCATTGACCAAATATGAATAAACTGCCTGCCACTTCACTACTGTATTGTTAGTTTTGCTTCTGTAGTGCAAGTGCAACATCCAACAATTAGAAAACGTTTGTTCCACTTAAGCTATTTGGTTTTAAAACATTTTCCTCCTCTTGTAAGGAGACATTCAAGTTTTTACATTGGAAGCCAATTTTAGCAATATGATTAACCCTAAACAACAAAGAGCAGGGATCAACCCATGACATTTTGCTGAAATTAATGTGTATACGGTTTAAAAAATATATTTTCAGATGGATTGTGCGAAGAAGTTTTTCGAAACCAATCAATTTTTTACTCTTACCTCTGTCTGAAAACGTTCATGATAAAGGTGTTGTATTTCTGCACATACATTGTCACATGTGCCAACATAAAGACTCGAGGGCCATTATCAACTGAATATTCATTGCAGGTTTGTAATAAATGCAGAAAATAGTATATTACTACTGTGCATGTCTGAAGTGCAACTCAGGCTTATTAGCATCTACACTGTCAGGAGTGAACATATAAATAAGTAATGGTACCTTTGAGTTACCAGTTTGTCACCAATAGCAGCTTAACTGTCAGCTGGAAACCAGTAAACAAGGTGCCACTGTAGCCTCCTGCAGTGGTGTATATGCCAAAGAAGAGGGTTTTTTCAGGTATCTCCACAGCCAGCATAAGCAGAAACAACTTGCCTTCAAAGGCAGCTAGGTTTATTCACCACCAGCAGGCTGAAGAGCTCACCATGTCCATGCAGCCCAGTAAAGTAGTTTTGCACTCACTGGTACCCATAGTTTGTTCTGGCTCTTATGGAAATTGCTCTGCAATGTAAGCAAGATGATTTTTGTAGAAACTGAATTGCATCTTAAAAGGAGGTGACATACTGGGTCAATACTTAGCATGCAGTTCCTTGGACAGGTGGAACTAGTCTTTGGGGATTTTTTTTGTTCTCAGGAAGCCACATCCCCAGTTGCCTTGAAAATGGTTGTGGGCCACCTTCTTGAACTGCTACAGTCCTTATGGGATGATGCTCCCAACAACTCAGTGGCTTGCTAGGCAACGACAGAAGGCATTAAGAATCAAAGTAAGAGACAGGAATTATCTGTAGGCCAGGCTCTGAAAGACATCAATGAACTAGGTGTTTTTTTTTAAATAAACAATCCAGCAACCTTAATGCTGCTAACCAACAATGACCAGATTTATTGAATTGATACGATTAGAACTCATGACCTTGGGCTACCAAGTAGTGTACCATAATCATTACACTACTATACCCAGTGGATATCTGTATACACAAATTTTACTTGCCAAAAGTTTATGAATAAAGACCTTGTAACTTGTCCCGTAATCGCACAATTCATCCGAGTTAATTTTTCTTAATCTTATTTCTCCTGCAAAATTGCCACCACTTGCTCAGTAGAGGAACATTGCTTCAGAGGGCAATACTTAAATGGAAATAACTCTTAGGTTCACAATATATTACCTTGTCAAATTGTCTTCTGAAATCTACTTTATTTAGCCATTTTAATACCATACATTTTAGAACAGAATTTAATCTTTAATTCAAAATTTCTAAATAAAAATGGCAACACATTAAACCATAGAACTAGTCCTAGAATGTTCTAAATAGTCAGGAATTTGCTACAAGTAAAACATCCATCAGATTTCAGAAGCTCATGTCCATTTGAAAATAGACACACAGTTCCCTACATTTTCCAGAAACAAATTAAATTTTACCTAGTGACAAAGCAATACTTATGCCAGATTAATGTGCACATGTCCTAGGTACAAAGGCCAGACCGTACAATAAACAGAAATCAAAGCTTTAGTTCCAGTGTACAACCTGAATAAATGATCTGACACTGCAATAACTTTTTTGACTCCAGTAAAATAATTGGAGCTCACGCATAGCACTCTCAAAACAGATGCATAATGTAGCTTCATGACATGCATAAAAATCAGGTGAAGCGGGCTGCACACATTGGCTGCTTGTTTTCTCAAGCCATCGGTGTCACTGTTCATAGTTCAGTAGGTACGTGCAATGTCATGTCTTGCATATGTATTCACACATGCACAGGTGCTTTGAATTTTGGATAAAAAGGCAACAGCACCACTGCAGGCAAATGTCACCATGTTGCTACATGTGAGGCAGCATTATTTAATCCTCCTCACTCAACCCAGGTCCCAGGGTATAATGAATGGGAATCACCCTATATTTGCCAAAGTAGGAGTAAGTTCCCTACTGCTATTTATGACACCATTGGCCGAGGGGGAGGGGGGGTGATATTAGATAACACAAGACAACATTTGTTAGCAACAACAATAATTTAACATAAACCCAAAAGAGGTTCAAAACCTTTCAATAAAAGGATTATCCAAGACAGTGTCTGGTCATTTTCCTGGGATTCATTTCCCAGTACCTGTGGCTTGAGTAGTGTTGGATTCTCTAGAAATGCAGGTAACTATTCTGTACATGTTCCACAGTGGCCACGATTGTCTCACATCTAATCAAGTTCTAAAGCTATATGGCCCCCACACCTTATTTTGTTTTAAAGTTTAAGACCCAGTTACTTCACTGAACTTTTATTTTCCTCCCAATAATTATTTTCTGTTCCCTCCAAAGACTTCAACTCCTTGCCGGAGTTGTTCCATGGGCACTGGTTTAAACTTTTTGAAAAGAAAGTTAAATTCTGGAAAAAAAGAATTGTGCTTATATTATAAACTTAATTGGCAATCAGATGTTTTAGATTTAAACTGAAAATTACAAACATAGTTTCAGACTTTGCAGTATTAATCAGAGCAGCCTCATTTTCACTCCTATTTGATGTTGACTTTGTTACAAGTTATTCAGACTATGGAGTCCTATCATACCAGAAAATAATCCAGTTTTATCCAGCTTTTAAAATGTGGCCTAGTAATTTTTCCATCTACCTTTATAAACAGCCCCACTGAAGTGCTTAATTTACTACCACATTCACTATCATTTCATTTTAATCTATTCTGCAAAGGGTGAAACTGTGCAAAGCGAATTATGTACAAATTTGCCTCACCTTGGTCTCCTCATTTTACCTCCCAAGGGGCTGACTGACCACATCCAGGAAGAGGAGACTTTAGGAGCCTTTTTGATCCCACAAAGTTGCAGAGAAAACATATGTCATGTTCCTGGACTCAGTAGTCCATAAGTCATGGAGACCAGTGGGTTGTAGTGTATGGCCTACTCTACTTTATTATTTCACACCAATGATCCTTTTCACTTACTTGACTGATTTGATGGGTGAGGGTTAAGTTAGAATTTGGCTTTGGTTTAATTTTATTGGTGGAATGTTTCATCCTCTGTGGTTTGCACAGCAAGAAAAACCACAGCTGGAATGGTTCCTAATCGGAATTCAGACTATAAAATAAAAAAGGTTTTAATAACTTGGGATCCTTTACTGGATTTCTAAGGGCTCCATTAGACTCAAGTTCATGCAAAATACAAGAAACATCACCTTTTCTACTGAAATCTGAAACACCAATGATACAAAGTAATGGATGAAATGATACAGAAAAAAGACGTTTTCCCATGTGTATTAAAATAGGCCAATCCTGAACAAGAAATTGACTGTCACTCCTGTGAGAATCCTATAAGTACAGTGTATGCCTCAATTCAAGATTGCTTAATTCAAATTATCTGAATTCAAATTTTTAAGTGTGACCTACTTTCCTATGTTATTTAATTTGAATTATTGCATAATTTTTCTAATGCAAAAAACTTTGGATTATCAGGACTAAACTATAATATATATATATTCATCTATTATAAGTAATCCTTTGAGGCTGCTTGATGATCCTTTGATTGTGATTTGCTCTGGTAGAAAGTTAACTGGGGCATATGGTGCTTTCTGTGGATTGGTTGTACTCCCAGTATTTGGGTGGAGTTTTCCATTCTTGATTCAAGCTAAACAAATTCAAAATATGATTGAGATTGAACTGGGTGGGACAGCGAGTTGAAATCCCATCCTTTAGTCTCTGGGACCTACATTTAAATCTTTGGACTGCTGAAGTGAACTTCTCCTCTGTGTACTTGATGGGATACAAAGTGAAATTTATTTGGGCAATCTTAATCCAGTTCTAGAGAGTTTAAGTGGACAACAAACAAAACTGGCAATAATCTGTCAATAAAATAGTAAAATCAGATTACGGCACCCTTTATTCTGCCAATGTCGTTCTTCATCCCAACTGTTGTTGCACCAGTGTGACTTTTTCCATTTCCCACACAAGTACACTTATGGGCTCAGCTACATGCTTTTCACAGTCTTGCTTGCTGTCATGACACATATTGCTATGAACAACAGCCATTCGTCGATCTGAAATAAAAACATTAAATAAAGAAATGCACAGCAGTTTGATTGGTATCTGAAAAGAGAAATAGGTTAAGACCATTGGTGCGACCAGGAGTAGAAGCAGAGGGAAGAGAACAAAATAACATGGCAGCCAAGGATATGTGTGATGCCACCATCATACACAATTATTTTGTTAAGGGTTAATACAAACAAATATCATGTTTATGCACAACACATTGTAAAGGATGGACACGTAAAACTAGTTAAACTCGTTCCCTTTCTCCCAAAAGGACAATGGCTATCTGCAGCCACATCTCTGAGAAACAGATGTCACAAAGAAATGGCTTTATCTTTGCCATAGAAATTGATTACAAAGAACACCACAAATAAAAGTGGCACAATGCCTAGAGTACAAGGATCATAGAGAATCTTTACACTGATGTTTAAACAAAAGTTCATTGTACAGCCAACATATAAAAAGGTACTTACTGGAAAAATGTCAGTATCCATAAACAAAATGAAGCCACATCACATCAAGATTCTAAAATAAAATAAGAAAACTTTTTGGGGGGGAAAACTGTACAAGAGTCACAAAGAATACAAATGAAACAAACCAGTTACTTCAGAGTTTCACTTTTCAAGGAGCCATAAATATCACTGACCGTACAGCTGGAGACTTTTGTATCTACAAAGAAGAGAGAAAATGATCTAAAAGAGAAAGGGTTAAAAATTGGTCAGACGCAAGGAGGGTAATTTTCCAATTACACAGTGGTCATATAACTTTCTGAAGTGTGCTGTGCCAGGGGGCAAGGTTCCCCAGTGTATATATCTATGCGCATGCGTACAATAGCTATACACACATCCACGTAATTTCCTCCCACCCAATAGTTAGACTCTGGGTGTAGCCCAGTAAAACACTTAGACTACTTCCTGTTTTTAAACCACAAAGTGTCATACAAGAAATTACACATTATATACAAGGAAATAATATCCATCACATTCACACCAAGCCTAAATGTATTTTTGCTGGTGTTACAAAAATACATTTAGACTTGGCATGAGTTTAAAGTAACTCTTTGATATCCTATTCAATTTGTCTATATATTCCCAGTTACAGATTTAGTACAGAGTTGAATTAATTGGTCAATATATTAAAAAAATGAATCTCACTTTAGAAAAATAAAAAGAATTAAAACAAGAAAATTTATCTGGTGATAATTCAGATCTTAAAGAACTGTCAGACTGGGTTAACAGCCAGTAGATCAGATTGCCAGGAGTCAGGGCAACATTAAAAAATGGTTACCACTCTGATTTGACTTGGTTTGGAAAAAATATACATTAACCAAATTACTAAAAAAGGATTAAGTCACCTGTTAGATATGTTGCTCATGATATTTCTTTGCAGAAAAAAAGATACTCAGTGATGTGCCCACCATTTGAATGCTTACCCATGTGCCACACATTTTCAAAAATTACTTTCTTTGTTTGTTCGATGAGCACAAAAAAAAGAGGGGTACAGTATTGGGGATTGAAACTCATCACTTTTAGCAAACAGTGTCAGCGTTCAGCAATCCTAGCTCAGGATCAAAAGCCTGTTTTCAAGGCAAGACTGTGTGATCAATATTGTAGTGAAATAACTTTTTGTCTTTAAATTGCCATTGAGATACAAAGTGGTTCTATTACCGCAAAAAGCACAATTAATACTTACTATGTTAAATTCCGCCCAACAATGTACTTTAACCCAATTTCATCCCTTATTCAACAGCATGGGTTTTTGCATTTCACACACTAGCAGTATTATGACTATTGAATGAGTTGCCAGTTTACAGGGAGTTTTATGTTGTGGCCTTGTGCCGACTAAGAATTGGTTTGAAACTCCCCCGTGCTCATTTTACATAGGAGCCTTGCAACAATGAAGAAATTTTCGTCCTACCATCTGGGCTAGATTTGGACTCAAATCCCAGCGGTGAAAGGACAGTTTTGTAGTTCAGTTTCTCCTCACTCCCTAAATACACATTTATTTCATAATAGCCCCACCCTTTGTAAGCAAACCTCTTTAACACAGCCTATCTGCATAGTGGAAGTGGACTGGCAAAAGCACCTCATGGACGACATCTGTCATTAGGCATTAAGATACACATCACCATCTGATCACAAAACAAGAGTTTGTTTTCTTTTAAATAAATGACCTCCAGTAAGTTTATATACATTTAACATTCACAAACAAACAGTGAAGGTTATTTATTATTGAGATTTATGACCTTGGGACAACTACTTGCATGAGGAGAATCACGATCACTGTGTTCTTTCTGATTTTTGCAACAGTTAAACCAAAACTACTCGAGCAACTGTTCAACACCATGCACAGGTTTGTGTTATGAGGAAAAGTCTATATTGTAATGCTACCTGGAACTAGTTCAGCATGGCTAACCTGCAAGTACAGGCAATGGGTGGGGTGGGGGGGGAAGTCTTAAAGTTTGTCACTGGCAGAACCAGGGTGGATGATGAGTATTGTTCCTATTGGTGGGAATTGTTTCCTTTGGGATCGGCGCATGCATTTTCATACCTTGTAGTTTAAATCTGGAGTCAGAAACAAAATGACTAAGAGTATGACCTAAAAGAGCTACAAACGAGAGAGACAGGGGGCTCGATTTTACCACCCGCTATCGGGTGCGTTCTCGGCAGGGGGGGGCCCCGAAAATCGGGAAATCCAGGAGCGGGACCGGATCGCGCCTCGATCTCGCCCACTTCCGGGTTCCCCGCTGACGCGCCGGCGTGTGCGCGCAGCCCCCGCTGGTGAGAATCCCGCAGGCAATTAAAGCCAGCGGGATGCCACTTGACAATATTTAGTTTGGTATTTCAGGTCATTAACTGACCTGATTAAGGGACTATGTGGGATTTTTGAACAACATGGGACTGTTTCCCACACTGGGGGAAACACTCCCAGCTCGAATGGACGTGTTGCAGCTGTCAGCCTGTGGCAGCTGCAAAGGTCCATTTGACAGGTGTGGGGGGAGACCCTCATTCATTGCAGGAGGCCACTCTGTCACTTGGAACAAAGTTTGGCCTCCACCACCCTCCTCCTGACGGTCAAAGTCACCAACCTGCACACTTACCCCGGGGTCCGGAGACATGTACCTACCTTGCGGACCCCCTCAGATGTACATCTTGCGGATGGGGGCCGCTGTAGCTGCAGTCAGGACCTCCTCGGAGGGCGAACAGCATCACCAGCCTCACCAGCCTCGCCATCCACGCTGTCCACCTCTGACACGTGGAGCTCCACAACAGAGTGCTGTGACACATCCACCTGTACAGCAGGAGGGAGGGCAACCACAGAGAGAGATGCGTCGCAGAGGGCACTACCCTCGCCACAGGGTCCACAGACCGAGGCTCAGCCTCCTGGACCTCTCTGAGCAGCAGTGTACACGGAGGCTCAGAGTCACTCGACATGTAGCCGTGGACATCTGCAGCCTCTCTCATGCCGAGCTGCTCCTGGCTGGCCCGTGCACCATCTTCCTACCTGTCGCTGTCAAAGTCACCACTGCCCTCCCGCACTTCTCCTCCGCAGCCTTCCAGGGTGCAACTGGGGACATCGCCAATGTCTCTCAGTCGTCTGCGCAGAAGAGCCCTGCAAATACACCTACACCCACTCTGCAGTGACACAATGGGTGGCATCAGTGGTGGGTCCTCAGTGATACCCAGGAGCGGGCATTATTGCACAAACCGGACAGGATTCGCGAAGACATGGCAGTAGTGGTGCCAATATAATGTGTGATGTGAGTTGTTCTGAAATTTAATATAAGTAACAACCATGACAAACCCTCAAACACCCTTGTGCATCCCCTTCATGCTCACGACACGTTTGCCTTACGCTGCCTACTGCACATATGTGATGCATGCCCTGTGGCTGCAGCACAGGTGGTGGCAGGTTGAGTGAGGCTGGCCGTGAGAGAGATGCACGAGAGGGTGAGTATGGGATAGAGCCATGAGATTGTATGAGGATTGGGTTGTGTGGTAGTGGCGGGGTGAGTACTGGCGAGGTGAGTAGGTGCAGGTAAGTTGAGGATGAGGTTTGAGTGGGTATGAGGGGTCATGTGACAGAGTAGTGTTGGCAGTGCCGAAGGAGATGTGGGGTGGGGGCAGTGATGTGGCAGACGGAGTGTAGGGAAAGGACTACGTGAGGTCATTGGAGCGCCTCCTGCACTGTGTGCAGGTGGGCGATATGTTGGTGGTGCAGGTGACCCCCTCTGCCACCTCGAGCCAGGCCTTCCTGGTGGCGGAGGCGGGCCGCTTCCTCCCGCCCGCCGGGTGGAAGATCTCTGTCCTCCCCCTCCTCCTCACCCCATGTATTGATACCTGGGGTGAGGCATCATTAAACTGGGAGCAGCCTTCCCCTTGGGCTGCTCCATGCAGTCATCTTTGCTATTGGTTGCAGCATCCGTCAGTAGAGGACTGCCCCTTTAAATAGCTCCTCCAGTTGACAGTTGCCCGACGCGCAGATCAGCAGCGGGGAACCCAGAGGAGCAGGTAAGTGGATCCAATTAGTGGTTTGCCTGCTACGATCGCGCGGGAAACCCACTAATTTCACCGGGCGCGTTACCCACGCGCCCGCTTGCCCATCCACCGAGAACCCGCAGCCCTGCTAAAATCGGGCCCAGAGAGAGAGCGAGCTGAAAAGTAAACAGGGAATACTGTGTGTCACTATCAATAGGAATACTGAATTGAGGGAATTTCTTGGTGCTGTAGCTTCATGGGATAACCAGTTTTCTCTTTCTTGGTGTCTCCTGCATCCTTCACTTGTTCACTGAGGTTGCTTAGTCCCTGTTGATCCCTTGACAGGTGTTCTATCCTCCAGTATACCTATTTTGTTTCTTAAATCTGTCTGCTGCTCCCTTGTGTAGATGTTTAGTTCCTTTGCAGGTTGCATTGTGTGTTTATTTCTTTTCTTATTATTCTTAGGCAGTCTTTCATGCTTCCGTCAGTATGTTACTTTTCTATCTCAGCTGATTTCGCTGTCCTGCCTCAGCCTGCATAATTCATCCGTTATTAAAAAAAACTTGTCAGCTCAAAAAAAAAATCACGCCAGATTCCAGTGCTAAAAATCAGACAGCCATTCTGCATCAGGATGACTTTTTCCTCACAGATGTCCCGTATTTCTCTGCTTCACATCCTTCTCAGCGGTTCCCTTTGTTTTTTTCTGTGGGTTTTGGTGCCTGTCAGCTTCTTTCTTCCATTGCTGAAACCGCTCGAGCCCCTTACAGTTTCCTCCTCCCTCCTTAGCCATTCAATGTTTTCTCTCTCTCTCCCTTGCTTCTCAACTTTGGTTACGTCCATTCCTTTTTCAACCCGCACCTTTTCAGCAGTTTTCCTCCTCAATCAGTTCCCTCACAGCAGTTGCCATCCATGTCCAGGCCCCTTAATCCATTTGTCCCTCGCAGCAATTTCCTCTCCCCTGCTGCATCTTCCTTTCTCTGACACAGGCCAATTGCAACAGCTTCCCTCTTCATTCAGATTGCATGAATGGCTTCCCTCAGTGTTCAGGCCACTTGAATTAATTACTTGGCCACATCCCAGTGATTGCTGCCTCATTCTCTTCCTGATGCCCTTCCAGTATTTTTCCTCCTGCAGTTTGAAGCGGGCAAAGTTGTTAAGTCACATAAGTGCTTAAATTTTGCTTTTATATTCCACAGGTAACTTGTTTCATTTAACCATTTTTCATATATTGTGGGGAAAGTACAGTCCTCAGAACTGCAGGAACAGAACACTGCTCCTGGTTTAATAGTTACAGCTGGTCCCCAGAGAGTGCAAGGGTGTGTCTGTAATTATTAAGCAGGTTGAGGCAGACAGGTATAGTGGAATGAAATGTGTATTTGTGTCAATTCTACAGCCTTTGTACATTTGTTTTAGCTGACAAATTGAACAAATGATATAAACTATATTACTAGTGGTGATAAAATATGAATAATGATTATATTGTTTATTATATTGTGCAGGAATTGTGAATGTTCAAAATTTAAAAACAGATTAAATGAGTATTTCTCTCATTGGCTGGTTGTAGGACTTTGCACAAAGTGGCTGCTGTGGTTGTTGACACAACAATGACTACATTTTTAAAAAGTAATCCATTGGCTGTGAAGTACTTTGAATGTCTTGAGGACATAAAAAAAGGTGCTATTTAAATGTTCTATCTTTCTATTTAGCTACTCTAAGTTGTGTGTTATAGTGGGGTTGGGGTTAGGGTCAATTGTATTCCAACACTGTAAACGCCTTTGCCTAGAAAAACTCCTGTTTGTGAACTGGTGATAGTAAAATTGCAACTGGATTAAAGTAAATTTGTTGATCCTTGTTATATCAGTTATACTAGTTTTGGTGCTGCCCCAGTTGATGCAGAGCCCTGGCCATTGTTAGACATCTTGTGTTGAATTCACCTATTAACTTTCTCCCATTAATTCTCAGTGCGAGCAGTTTGACCCTTTTTAAACATACAATGTTTAGGATTTACTGATACTTACTAGGTACCTGCATATCCATCAATATGACACATGGCATTTATACCCAAAATTTACATTTAACATTATGGCAGCTTGTTCATTTCTAAACTCTAATATTGCTCATTTACATCAAGGGGGTGAATTTCTGTGGGGCTTACCTGCTGGAAGAGACCTGGAAACCCTGGAAAGATGGCACAGGAACCAAAAACAACACCGTTAGTGTATTTGATGGTTGGTACTGTGCGGAGATAAAAAAAAAGTAAAAAACCTGCATATCTGAAATAAGAAAAACAGAAAATTTGGAAATACAAACAGTTCCAGCAGGATCTGAAAGGCAAATTTAGCCTCAAAATTCCTGGGCCTGGATGATGTGATAGTGGCATACCCCAGGCAGAGGGGGCTGGAATTTGGAGTGGAACTAGGTTTGGTCGAGTATGTTCAACAAGGAGAAATTCAGATAGGAGTGGGGAAGGTGCAAGAAACCCCTGTTCCCGTGTCCCCTTTCATCCTGAAGTCAGAATAGGAGGAGAGACTGGTGAAGGGAGATCACCCACCAGTTCCATCACCCCGTCTACACCACAGAAAGTGCACTTACATGATGCAGGTGTATACAAAGCAATCCAGTGGAAGTGGGGCCTATAATATTGGTTTACTAATGACAAATCGATCCCAGTGCAATTGATTGCCTTTAAGAAGGAAGCAAGTTTAAAATCCACAGTTTTTTTTTGGACAGCCTTTGATTGTCTCTGGACCCAACACCCCCACCTTCCCAATGGAGCAGCAAGATGTTGTTAAGATTTTCCTGGCTCAGTGGGGGGAGCGCTGTGAATGCTGCGGGCACTCCACAATCTCCCTCTCCAACCCTTGTATTAATGCCCCCATCTGGGGATTTGGGCCAGGGACAGTGATGGTCAGAAGTTCCACTCTGCTGCATTAACAGAGGAGTGGCACTAAAGGAATTTAGTTCCCGGAGAGTCTACCTCAAAACAATAGCCTGTCTTTTCTGATGCATGTTGCACTTGGTTATTTCCAATATTTACTGATTTTGCATTAAATGAGCTTGGATAAATTTCAAAACTTTAAAAAGGTGATCTGATTTTCTGAGGAATTTATAAGGTTAGCATATATTATTCAATGGAATACATCTCCATACAGTACCAAAGGTAAAACAGATACAAAGCTCCGAGGAATGGTATTTTGCAGTCAAGCTTTTTAAACTCTCATCTGTCCTTGGTGTATAGTACTTATATGAAATAATACAATTGCACCATTTCCCTTGGGTCTCTATAGCAACCTATCATTTACTATATCCATATTCATGAGAGGGGACCTTGGAGCTAAATAAGATATTAAGTGGATGCAAAAAGGTTAATCTTGAACATTATTTGATTTAAACTACAGCGATAGGAGATGGGGACAAATTAGTAAAAGGTCAGTTTAAAATCAATAGCAGGAAGCATATCTTCACAGACTCGGGTTGCCAACTCTGATTGGAGGTTTGATCATGTGGTGTCTGCAAATGTTATTGCATTCACCTTATAAAAAGGTTGGGTCCCCTTTAGTTAAGTATCTTTACTCGTGGTTTTACACCAGCAGCTGTTGTGCGAGAACCAGACCGCCACTTGTGAGCAGGTGAAGGGAAACAGAGGGTGGGGGAAGAACTAACAGTAACTCACTAAAATTGCACCAATAACTAATTGTAACACTCAGATTCCCCTCAACCAACAGGAATAATAACTCTCTGAAGTTTATATGTAACTAGTAATAGTCGTAATAATGCCCCAATATCCTACCTGTAATTAGTAGTTATCCTATAACCCTGATCTTTGTCCTGTAACTACAGCCAGAATACCCCAACATGTTGTAACCTATTTGCCATGTTAGAGAGCAAAAATTAATTTCACTCGATGTTACATTGATGAGTTTTGAACAATTAAGGGATTTTGTTTCTCCATTTAAGAATTTATTTTCTCAAGTCGTGGCTGCCATCTTGTGGCTACAGCTGATATTGCAATTAATGTGGAGATGCCGGTGATGGACTGGGGTTGACAATTGTAAACAATTTTACAACACCAAGTTATAGTCCAGCAATTTTATTTTAAATTCACAAGCTTTCGGAGATTTTCTCCTTCCTCAGGCAAATGTTTCAAGATCTCCTTGAAGCCTACGCATTTATACATATTGAACAATAATAAATGGTGTTTACAGACTGCCCCTGCAACTGCCCGTTGCCAAGGCAATCACCGTGTTCAGACAGAGAGGTGTTACCTGCAGAACCTCCGAATACACATTCAATAAAAAAACAAACAGGGAAAAAAAAACAGAGAAAAAAAAACACAGAGAGAGGCAGAAACATCCGGAAGGCAGAGAGAGCCAGCAAATGACCCATTATATTAAAAACAGATAACATTTGTTCGCTGGTGGGGTAACGTGTAGCGTGACATGAACCCAAGATCCCGGTTGAGGCCGTCCTCATGGGTGCGGAACTTGGCTATCAATTTCTGCTCGACGATTTTGCGTTGTCGTGTGTCTCGAAGGCCGCCTTGGAGTACGCTTACCCGAAGGTCGGTGGATGAATGTCCATGACTGCTGAAGTGTTCCCCGACTGGGAGGGAACCCTCCTGTTTGGCGATTGTTGCGCGGTGTCCGTTCATCCGTTGTCGCAGCGTCTGCATGGTCTCGCCAATGTACCATGCTCTGGGGCATCCTTTCCTGCAACGTATGAGGTAGACAACGTTGGCTGAGTCACAGGAGTATGAACCATGCACCTGGTGGGTGGTGTCATCTCGTGTGATGGTGGTATCTGTGTCGATGATCTGGCATGTCTTGCAGAGGTTACCGTGGCAGGGTTGTGTGGCGTCGTGGACGCTGTTCTCTTGAAAGCTAGGTAGTTTGCTGCGAACGATGGTCTGTTTGAGGTTGGGTGGCTGTTTAAAGGCGAGTAGTGGAGGTGTGGGGATGGCCATAGCGAGGTGTTTGTCCTCATTGATGACATGTTGAAGGCTGCGGAGAACATGGCGTAGTTTCTCCGCTCCGGGGAAGTACTGGACGACAAAGGGTACTCTGTTGGTTGCGTCCCGTGTTAGTCTCCTGAGGAGGTCTATGCGATTTTTTGCTGTGGCCCGTCGGAACTGTCGATCGATGAGTCGAGCGTCATATCCCGTTCTTACTAGGGCGTCTTTCAGCGTCTGTAGGTGTCCATCGCGTTCCTCCTCGTCTGAGCAGACCCTGTGTATTCGCAGGGCCTGTCCATAGGGGATGGCCTCTTTGACGTGGTTAGGGTGGAAGCTGGAAAAGTGGAGCATCGTGAGGTTGTCCGTGGGCTTGCGGTAGAGTGAGGTGCTGAGGTGCCCGTCTTTGATGGAGATTCGTGTGTCCAAGAAAGAAACTGATTCTGAGGAGTAGTCCATGGTGAGCTTGATGGTGGGATGGAACTTGTTGATGTTATCGTGTAGTCTCTTTAGTGATTCCTTGCCGTGGGTCCATAGAAAGAAAATGTCGTCGATGTATCTGGTGTATAGTGTTGGTTGGAGGTCTTGTGCAGTGAAGAAGTCCTGCTCGAACTTGTGCATGAAAATGTTGGCGTATTGGGGTGCGAATTTGGTCCCCATGGCTGTTCCGTGTGTTTGGGTAAAGAACTGGTTATCGAAGGTGAAGACATTGTGATCCAGGATGAAGCGGATGAGTTGTAGGATGGCTTCCGGAGATTGGCTGTTGTTGGTGTTGAGTATTGATGCTGTCGCAGCGATGCCGTCATCGTGGGGGATACTGGTGTATAGTGCCGAGACGTCCATCGTGGTGAGAAGTGTTCCTGGTTCAACTGGTCCGTGGGTACTGAGTTTTTGTAGGAAGTCTGTAGTGTCACGACAGAAGCTGGGGGTTCCCTGTACGATGGGTTTCAGGATGCCCTCGATGTATCCAGAGAGGTTCTCACACAGGGTTCCGTTGCCTGATACGATGGGACGTCCGGGTGTGTTGGCTTTGTGTATCTTTGGGAGGCAGTAGAAGTCTCCCACGCGGGGATTACGTGGGATGAGAATGCGTAGGATGCTTTGAAGGTCTGGATCGAAGGTCTTGATCAGTTTGTTGAGCTGGTGGGTGTGTTCTTTGGTCGGATCTGCGGGTAACCGTCTGTAGTGTTCCTGGTTGTCCAGTTGTCGGTATGCTTCTTTGCAATAGTCTGTTCTGTTCTGTATGACTATGGCTCCTCCTTTGTGGGAGACTTCTACTGCCTCCCAAAGATACACAAAGCCAACACACCCGGACGTCCCATCGTATCAGGCAACGGAACCCTGTGTGAGAACCTCTCTGGATACATCGAGGGCATCCTGAAACCCATCGTACAGGGAACCCCCAGCTTCTGTCGTGACACTACAGACTTCCTACAAAAACTCAGTACCCACGGACCAGTTGAACCAGGAACACTTCTCACCACGATGGACGTCTCGGCACTATACACCAGTATCCCCCACGATGACGGCATCGCTGCGACAGCATCAATACTCAACACCAACAACAGCCAATCTCCGGAAGCCATCCTACAACTCATCCGCTTCATCCTGGATCACAATGTCTTCACCTTCGATAACCAGTTCTTTACCCAAACACACGGAACAGCCATGGGGACCAAATTCGCACCCCAATACGCCAACATTTTCATGCACAAGTTCGAGCAGGACTTCTTCACTGCACAAGACCTCCAACCAACACTATACACCAGATACATCGACGACATTTTCTTTCTATGGACCCACGGCAAGGAATCACTAAAGAGACTACACGATAACATCAACAAGTTCCATCCCACCATCAAGCTCACCATGGACTACTCCTCAGAATCAGTTTCTTTCTTGGACACACGAATCTCCATCAAAGACGGGCACCTCAGCACCTCACTCTACCGCAAGCCCACGGACAACCTCACGATGCTCCACTTTTCCAGCTTCCACCCTAACCACGTCAAAGAGGCCATCCCCTATGGACAGGCCCTGCGAATACACAGGGTCTGCTCAGACGAGGAGGAACGCGATGGACACCTACAGACGCTGAAAGACGCCCTAGTAAGAACGGGATATGACGCTCGACTCATCGATCGACAGTTCCGACGGGCCACAGCAAAAAATCGCATAGACCTCCTCAGGAGACTAACACGGGACGCAACCAACAGAGTACCCTTTGTCGTCCAGTACTTCCCCGGAGCGGAGAAACTACGCCATGTTCTCCGCAGCCTTCAACATGTCATCAATGAGGACAAACACCTCGCTATGGCCATCCCCACACCTCCACTACTCGCCTTTAAACAGCCACCCAACCTCAAACAGACCATCGTTCGCAGCAAACTACCTAGCTTTCAAGAGAACAGCGTCCACGACGCCACACAACCCTGCCACGGTAACCTCTGCAAGACATGCCAGATCATCGACACAGATACCACCATCACACGAGATGACACCACCCACCAGGTGCATGGTTCATACTCCTGTGACTCAGCCAACGTTGTCTACCTCATACGTTGCAGGAAAGGATGCCCCAGAGCATGGTACATTGGCGAGACCATGCAGACGCTGCGACAACGGATGAACGGACACCGCGCAACAATCGCCAAACAGGAGGGTTCCCTCCCAGTCGGGGAACACTTCAGCAGTCATGGACATTCATCCACCGACCTTCGGGTAAGCGTACTCCAAGGCGGCCTTCGAGACACACGACAACGCAAAATCGTCGAGCAGAAATTGATAGCCAAGTTCCGCACCCATGAGGACGGCCTCAACCGGGATCTTGGGTTCATGTCACGCTACACGTTACCCCACCAGCGAACAAATGTTATCTGTTTTTAATATAATGGGTCATTTGCTGGCTCTCTCTGCCTTCCGGATGTTTCTGCCTCTCTCTGTGTTTTTTTTTCTCTGTTTTTTTTTCCCTGTTTGTTTTTTTATTGAATGTGTATTCGGAGGTTCTGCAGGTAACACCTCTCTGTCTGAACACGGTGATTGCCTTGGCAACGGGCAGTTGCAGGGGCAGTCTGTAAACACCATTTATTATTGTTCAATATGTATAAATGCGTAGGCTTCAAGGAGATCTTGAAACATTTGCCTGAGGAAGGAGAAAATCTCCGAAAGCTTGTGAATTTAAAATAAAATTGCTGGACTATAACTTGGTGTTGTAAAATTGTTTACAATTGCAATTAATAGCAATCATGTTGCTGGTAGAGTAAAGGAAATGCATTTTCAGTAGATTTATAGCAGTGGTTTTCAAACTTGTATTAAGAACTCCTTGCAAATATTCACACACAGAGGATCCTCTTCAAATATTGACACAAGTTGGGACTGCTATCCTAACATACAAAAGACTAAATGGTTAAAGCAAAACAGTACTGTAATTGATGAAACGTTAGTACACAGCAACAGAAGCAGGCTAGTATTGTCAAAGATGTATTAAAAATCTTGCATCCGTGTGCACTTCTGGTGTCAACTGTCATGGTTCAGATTTACAATCTGTTCTGCAAAGAAGCTCCAACGTTGCATCCAACTACTTTTCTGCTTCCCAAATTGCTTAGATTTTGTCAAACTGTTGCTGTCTGTCCTTATTTTTATGCAATGCTTTAAAATGGGCCTTGAATTACATTTGCACACTTGTGTCAATATACCCCACCCTGCAAGCCTGAATACTACACTTGGTCTTCACTCCATGTGCAGTGCCATGCGAGATCCAGTAGTTTGCAAAAAATAAGAATTCTTGAGACATTGCTCATAGTGAGTGGTATCCCTGGCTCCAGATGGACAGAAATCTGATTGCTTTGCTGATCCCCCACATCTTATAAACAACCATCAGCATGAAATAAATGTATTTTAGTGTAAACCAACACAATTCATTTTTAATACAAGTGATTGACAGATTGCTTAGAATCAAACAGCACAGGAGGCCATTTGGCCCATCATATCTGCTCTTTGAAAGAGCTATCCAATTAGCCCCACTCCCCATAGTCCTGAAAATCTTTCCTTAGCAATAAATTAACAATGAAAGATGACTGTAGTTACTGAAAATTATGAAGTGAAAATTTAAATAAGGTTGAAGTTATACAGTATTTGTTGAGTGTCATGTGCAGCTAGCACACTGGAGTTATACTGGAAACTATACCTTGCTGTGCATTTGTGTTCGGACACAGGTGCAGATCTCTGCTCCCCAGTTGGCTAATTTTTCATATAAGGAGAATATGGGCAATAGCCTCTGCTTTCTATAACATTAAGATTGTGTAAAGTTCAAAAATTCCCACCAGGCTTCACACACGACTGGAGTTATACTACAGACAGCTGAAACTTTTGCATAGATGCCCACCCAAAACCACTTTGCATTAATGCAAAAGTAGCAGTATATCTGCCCTGAGGGCTCTGTGGCAGTCAGGGTTAAAATCACTATTAATGTAGAAAAAAAGTTATCAGCTGAGGTCATCCCAGGTGCAATTCTACATGAGCTAAAAATTGATCAGAGGAATAAAGATTAAAGCCAGATCACTGCAATGCTAAGATGTCTGCTGCTCTTGTTTTCTCTGATACACATTGTCATACATGAATGAAAGATTGATGTGGTTGGTGAAAGCTGAGATGCTACTTCTGGAGATGCTGGAAATCAGTTGTGGTCAGAGTGGCCCACAAACCAGGCAAAGACTCTAATTACAAACCCATCAACCTGATGAGCTGCCCAGGAAAGCTGTGGAGAGAGTCATAACATATTGCCTCCAACATCACCTTGAGGGTACTGACTTCAACTCAGGTCAAGCAGAGTTCAGGAGAGGAAGAAGCACCAGTGACAACTTACTACAACTGTTAGAGTACATCCTTAACAAGGTACACACATTGACAGAGTTCCTGGATGTGGAAAAGGCGCTCTCCTTTGGGAGCTAGCTCAAGATTTCTTACCCTTTTCATATTGGATATTGTGTAATTTGTAACAAATGTATGGATTTCAGTGCACCCTTGAGAATGAACTTCTCCATAATTAGATGTTGCTAGGTTTACCACCTACTGCAAAACCAGACAGAGTAGTGTTGTAAATGTATTGGCGTGGGTGTGTTTTTCTTCCAATAGCATTGCCAGTGAATTAGTCCTCGCCTTGTACAGGCATTTCTGCCCAAGTCTCAGAATCCTTTCTTCCTTTGCATTTGGAGCAAATAGCGTAGGAGGCAATACATTATCCTTATTACTCAGTTGTGGATTGTTTGTAACCTCTTGCCCAGTAGCTGCACTGCACCAGGCTGGATGATCATATTCAAAGATTGGCCAGATCTAATCTTTGTACAGTCTGAGCAAAGTTTTTGGGCTGATTATGTGCTTCTTTTCAGAGGACCTGCAGCTGGCATAACTTGACTGGTGCCTGAGCAGTATGCCCTTGATGTGCTGTGTCCAAATCATATTCCTCAACATGGCATCACCACTTATAATTTCAGCTTACCCTCTAATTCAATGAAAAACTTCTATTAAAACATACCATAACATTTGAGCTACAATGTTTAACTGGATAATATAAAAAATTATACACAATTTCAAATATAAACAAATGCATTTAGGTCTGGAATACTGAACAAGCACTTTGAAACATGGTGTTGAAGCATGTGATATTAGACTTCTTGACACTTTGTTTTGTAATTATATATGAATGCAAATTAAGGGAACAAGCCCACCACTTCTACATGTCTGACATCTCACTACAGTTATTCCTAAGGGTTGCTACATTGGAAGTGTTTTGTGTACTCAAAGCAAGAATGCATGCTGGCATTTCTAATATTTACAGAACTATTGATTTTGAAAATTCTGACAAGGGGCTGCTGCTGTACAGACAGTGAATGTTAACAAGTGCTCCTGAATGAAAATTAGGAACAAAGTATTTCCTCCCTGTTTTTTTCTCTCTGGCAGTTAATCCTCTAGGTAACTGATTTGTTACTGGCCTTAAATTGTATCATTTGTAAAATGTATCCATTAAGCAGCTTGAGAACTCAGTGAATTTTTGGAGCATTGGGTGAAACTAAAGGTTAACTATTGTATTGTTATGAAGTGCTTTGCAGCTATGCAAAAAAGTGTAACTTCAGCAAGGTCCAGGTTGGACTCCAGAATCTCATGCTGCGGGATTGCCCTAGGTGTGGTTGCTTGGGCTCAATCTCCTGTAGAAATTCATTCTGGTGAGAGGCCAGGACTAATGAGGTTCTCAGGTGATCTGTTCAAGTTTCTTTTAAAATATTTAGTATATGGATACTCCTACCTGCCCTTTTACTCAAAATATTGTAACTTTACTGGGCAGGAGCAGAGTTCTGTGCAGCTATGCAATCTCCTGGCTATGATATTGCAATCACACCTGATGACATCTGGAATTTGCATTCTCTAGCTACTGGTCTCATGCTGCAGCAGAAAATTCACCTTGGAAGTACTTCTTTTTCAATAAAGACCGGAAAAAGTATTATGTCAGCCCTGTTCTTCCTCCTACAATAGACATAGATGCTCCACTTTGCTGATCTCCCAGTTACTGGAGAACTGCTATGAACAGATGCAGAATGGAAGCCAGGTACTGCCAACAAGCAAAAGCAATTTGATTATTTATTTAAAAAGTTGCTGAGACAACAAATAAAAGCTTTGGCCCCAGTAAAAGATACTCCAAACAAAAGAATCAGATCTAGTATAGATAGATAAATAAAATCTAAATTCTACCTTGGAATACAGGAAAGAATGAATTTGCATTTATAAAGTGCATTCTATGACCTCAGGACATCCCAAAATGTTTCACAGCCAATGAGATACTTATAAAATATAGTCACTGTTGTAATTTAGAGAAACACAGCAAGGTATCACACATAGCAATGAGATGAATGACCAGATAATTTTTTTGGTTGAGGAATAAATGTTGACCAGACACCCGGAGAACTCCCCTGCTCTTCTTCGCATAGTTCCATTTGAAGGCAGATGGGCCTTTGTTTAATGTCTAATTCAAAAGATGGTACCTCTGACAATGCAGCACACCCACAGTACGTCACTGAAGTGTCAGCTTAGATCATATGCAGACGTCTCTGGAGTGGGGTTGAACCCACAACCTTCTAACTGCTAGGACACCATCACTGAGCCATGGCTTACATCATAAGGCAAGCTGGAAGCAATGGCGTGTCTTCGGGTGAATGTTAACAGAATGGATTACCCAAAATGCTGACTCAGGGCCAAAGAAGTTGGCTTAAATTTTTAGGCAAAGATACTGATGAAGCAGAGGAGATATTGCTTGGCTGAAAGGGTTCAACATAGGTTACAATTTCCCAGTGACCTATAGGTTAGTTAACAATAGAAATTCTCAACTTACTTAGTGATTTACAGTCTTTAAAATGGAATTTGTTAAGGGGGTGGGACTTGGGTTGCTACCTTTTGCTCAGTGCAAGAGGACAGGAATTTTTACAGAGACATAGGCATGGAGTTAATCCAGGTTTATTTTGTCTCCTTTATCTCCAGATCTTACTCACCTTTTCTATAATAGCATTTTGCCTAGCTCGAACCATTGATCGAAGACCAGTAGCTGCAGCATAAGTGCAGCTTTATACTTCCTGGCAACTTTACAATCATCCCAGTAGCTACTGCATCCTGTGGAGCATTTTATCATCTCTTGCCATACTTCAACTTTCATTCCTAATGAAAGAGTTCTCCAGCTTTTAAAAGTAATTAGTTCACATAGCATTAAATATAACGGGGAGGAGCAGCTTTCTCCAACTGGCTCATGTACCCGACTACTTGGTCTTTTACCAAGTGGCTACGAGCTGGATTATACTATTCAAGACATAATGGCTAAGCTCTGCAGCACCTACAGGCCATGGAAAGATGGGAGGACCAGAGCTATGCTTACTGAAAAATCCATTTCTAAAAATCAGTCAAGAACTATTTGCTTGGACAGCCCAAAGATTGGTTGAAATTGACCTTCGCACAGAAAGCCTTCTCTTCTCCACCTTTATTCCCTGTTGTGACGCACATGAAACAAAGCTCTCGCCATTATTATCTGTTACTGAGTGCTGCAGCATATCTATTTGTTTGGCTTACATAGGCTTTGAGCATTTTTCAATAGTGTCCACACTTAACCCACAGGATTGGGATGACAAGTTGCATAAGATGGATATGGAACTCATAGTAACAATCCTAATTAATGCATTCATGGGATCCAAAAAGATCTTTGTACTTGCTTTGCCCATACACAGCTGTCCAATATGACAAATGGTGTCCATCACAAACATGTTTGGGAAGCAATTAGTGCTTACATACATGACAGATTATATTTATGCATTGCACACCAGGAAGAAAGGGCCCTAAAATGTTAAAAGCATGAAGTCACAAAGCACAGATGGAGAAAAAGGCCATTTGTTTCTTAGACCATGTATAATTGCTATTATCTCAGACTTTAATGATCTCGATGAAATGTTCTGTAAGTTTCTTCCTGCATCTCCAAATGTAGATCAATCAAAACTCCACAGTAAAGAAGTTTATACCTGTCACTGTAAATTCTAAAATCTACATGAACCCAGCAGCTCAAGAATCAGTGTTCCACAGGGCTTTTGATCATCTCTAGCTGGACTTATCCAAGTAGCAGACAATCCTGCTCCCTAGCTGGTATTCATCTCGCTCTGTGATCTAGAAAAGATCAAATATTGGACAAGTAAGGGCAGTAGAGACTGTTCTATTGTGCCTGGACAGCCCTCCATTTGATACTTATAAAATGGGATGAGAGGGTTGTCCTGAGGAGAGGTCGAGTAGAATGGGCCTACACTAGTTTAAAGAATGAGAGGTGATCTCATTGAAACATACAAGATTCTGAGAGGGCTTGACAGGGTAGATGCTGAGAGGATGCTTCCCCTGGCTGGAGAGTCTAGAACTAGGGGGCATAGTCGCAGGATAAGAGGAAGGACATTTAGGACTGAAATGAGGAGGAATTTCTTCACTTAGAGGGTCGTGAATCTTTGGAATTCTTTACCCCAGAGGGCTGTGGATGCTCAGTTGTCGAGTATATTCAAGACTGAGATAGGTAGGTTTTTGGATGCTAAGGAAATCAAGGGATATGGGAGTTGAGGTCGAAGATCAGCCATGATCATCTTGAATGGTGGAGCAGGCTCGAGGGGCCAGATGGCCTTCTCCTATTGATGTTCTTAAACTATTATTTACAAAAAAAGTGTGGCAAAACTTGGAGAATGTTTTTTTCTTGGTAATGGCCATTTCAGGGATTCAAGGCAGAACTTTGACCTTTGTGCCATCTAAAATCCAAGTGACCACCTTAATAGTGTATTCTGGTTGGCAATGTAATTATCAGCTCCCAAAAATCAATTCCCTTCTAGGGCAATACTAGGTCAAAATATTGATTTAATTTATTTAGTGCAGTTGAAGATTATGGGGTACAAAAGTAGAGGTATTGATAATTTGAAGATTAATTTCTTAACCCCCTTTATGGGGTCAACTGTAATTAGGTGGAATATTTCCTTCCCCCACGACCCCCATCCCAAGCAAAAACTGTGTATCTGCAAGTGAATTCTCTATCACACATCCAGAATGGGAAACTGTGGCCTAGCATCACTTCCCCTCCTAAAAACAGAAACAAAAGTATAGTTAGTTAGTTATTGAATAAAATTTACAACAGAAATCTAAAATGATCAATATATAAAGTAGCTTTTAGAAAAGAATATGCTTGCGACTTAGAAAACAGTGAAGGAATTTCAGACTTTTGGCTAGAACACTGAATAACATTTTTGATTTAATAAAAGTGACTAGTAGAGGGGGGGAAGAATAAAATATTGCAGAATGTGATAAAGGCAAAGTAAGACTTGTCAATTTTAATGTCTGCAGACTTGGAAGAGGTCCTGTCAAATGGTTACACATTACACAATGTACCTTTTCTCAAGTTGACGCAAGAATTAGCCACAAGTAGCATAAATTAAATGCTCTTGTAATCATTTTTGGCATCATGAACAGGATTCTAACCTCAGACTGTAATAGTGCCAGAGTTTTCAATAAACACTACTTGAAATAAATAGTGTTACTGTGGTAAATATAGGAGACCTCATTTCATTGCAAGGTTGCAAATTGTGTAATGATGTTGAACAGAAAATAAGTCAGCAGTGAGCAGGCCTGGAAAGAACAAAGACTTTGTCCCTTGCTGGACTTGTGATTAGCCATACACCACCATGTAGAAAGTCTTGCCCACACAATTGAAGTAGCCCACGGTTTAGCAATGTTATCCTCCTCTGTGGGCAAGTGATATATCCTGGCAGAGCAGACTTGTTTCCATTCAGCCAACTAAAATCCAGAGGAATGAGGAGTATAATCCATGGGATTATCAACCTTCAGGGACAGTTGGAAGACTGCTGCTTGTAATTGGTCAATTTTTCACTCTTTTAAATAATGCATGACTCACTGCATCTGAAGTCCCAACCTCGAAGTTATAAAAGGCTCAACTCAGCAATAGTTTGTGAATTCAAACATAAAAGCAGCTCCAGTTCTATCATAATTTGGGTCGAAGGTACAATTTGGACACAGCCCATTAGGTCATTTTAAAACTCCGCTTTCAACTGAACCTCCACCTTCCTGCAAAACAGAAAGATTTACAGTGATAAAAGGCTACATTTTCCCCATGGGCAAAATATAACCTTTTCTACCTGTTAGATGATATTTCTTATGGACCAAATAAACACACCTTTGAAAAAAAGTATTGATTTCAGCCAGAAATGTCCATTTCAAAAAATTTAAACTAAGGGAATTTTTGAAATGTATGTATTGGGATTGAGAAATGTTTTATAACATGATACTATAGAAATTACCAACAAACTGTACAGAACAGAAAGGCTCACTTAAACAAAACAACTATTTAAGTACAAGATGTAAAATGATTGGTAAGGTATCAAATACTGCATTCATGGCCATTGGGTAGCAGCCAACAGGAAAGAGGAAGTTTTTTTTTGGGGGGGGTGTCAGGAAGAACTCCTGTTCAACAGCCTATCCAACATGATGTGGGCAAGCTCCTGGTGTTGAAAAGGCCTGTGATTGGGAGCTTGCCCATTGGTGGCCAGGAAAACCTGCACTTCTATTGGATTTAAAGAACTGTAGCAGCTTTAATGGACAGGCATTTTCTGTTCTGAATGCAACAAGATTTTTTGGTGGTTCACAATGTCTGCAAGGAGTGCAGTTGGCCTAACAATGCTCTGGGTCTTGGATAGGACCAATTTGTCTGAGGGAATTAATGTGGGAAGTGGGTGCCACAGAATTTCCAGCTAGTTAAGGGGAATGGCAAGAAGTGGCAGTTGCAGTGACCACCATACAGCATATCCAGTAGCAATGCAGATAGAAATCTAATGACTTTCAGGTCAGCCAAGGTAGGACAACCCACCTGTTAATGTAGTGTACTAAACATATATGGCACTTCAAATTACCACCCCCCCAAATACAGTCTCAAAATTACTTTACAAGGGCTACCAGTAATGCCCATTATGCAGTAGAGCACAATTTGTATCACTATCCTGCCCCTCTGTTTCTTCACTCACATCCTTACATGCATTCAGCCGTTCCTTCATCGTTGCTGGGTCAAAATCCTGGAACTCCCTACCTAACAGCACTGTGGGAGAAACTTCACCACAAGGACTGCAGTGGTTCAAGGTGGCTCACCACCATCTTCTCAAGGGTAATTAGGGATGGACAATAAATGCTGGCCTTGCCAGCGACACCCACATCCCATGAACGAAAAAAAAAGCAAATCTTTCCATCTAATGTAGCTGCATGATACATGTACATGTCACACCCACTATGGATTCCATGCTGACATTTTGGTATCGCCAGAAATTATGACGATTGGAATGTTTCACTTCTACTCTGGTTGCAGGAGAAGATGACCCATAATGGGGGAAAAAAACCACAGGAAGAGGATACCCCCCAACTTTTGTTCTCTAATTCCATATCAATAGGAATCTTATAAAATACTGGGAAAGAGGCCAAAGAAAGTGTTACAGGTGGAGAAAGGAAGTCTGGCCATAGCTCAGGGTTGTGATAACCTTCTCATTCACTCACTGACAACAAAGCATTGCTGAAGCACTTTACCATGTTACTCCTGGTATGAAAGCTACATCTGAATGCTTCCCAAAGACATCCTTGTAACCTTTTTCTTTCCTCTTTCTCTAGGTGGGCCAGAGGAAGCATTTTCAGGCCCCACTGCCACTGGTATGTCACAGCACATATTGTCACTCACTATATATTCACTGAGCAATTTAGAGAGTGAGCTAGAGGAGAGTGCACTGGGGACATGACAGAGCACGAGTGATCAGAAGCAGGAGACAGTGGCAAAGAGCAGGACTCTGCTGTCTAGGTGGCATTCACATCTCAGCTGATGAGACTTGGATTTCAGAGTTTAGCACAGCAAAATGAAGGATTGTGGAAAAAGGTAGCATTGGGAAATGAAAAATAAAAACATCATAAAATATTCAATATAGAAGTATCAAAATACTCCCAGCCCAAAAATGTAACTTTAAATGCAGCCTGCAAAACTACAAGCTCCCTTGAACAGTACACTCATACTTCACAAGTTTACTGTTTGTGCAAAGCTGCAATGGCTATGGAGAGTGAATTGGGTTGCAAAGCCTGAAAGGAAAGGGACTAAGATTACATAGAAAGATAGAAAATAGGAGCAAGAGTAGGCCATTCAGCCCTTTGGGCCTGCTCCGCCATTCAAAATGATCATGGCTGATCGTCTAACTCAGTACCCTGTTCCCGCTTTCCCCCCACCCCCCCATATCCCTTTATCATTAAGAAATATATCTATCTCCTCCTTGAATACATCTAATGACTTGGCATCCACTGCCTTCTGTGGTAGAGAATTCCACAGGTTCACCATCCACTGAGTGAAGAAATTTCTCCTCATCGCGGTTCTAAATGGCATATCCCGTATCCCGAGACTGTGACCCCTGGTTCTGGACTCCCCAGCTATCAGGAACATCCTCCCAGCATCTAGTCCTGTTAGAATTTTATATGTTTCGATGAGATCACCTCTCATTCTTCTAAACTCTAGTGAATATAGGCCTAGTCGACCCAATCTCTCCTCATAAGTCAGTCCTGCCATCCCAGAAATCAGTCTGGTAAACCTTTGTTGCACTCCCTCTATGGCAACTATATCTTCCCTCAGATAAGGAGACCAAAACGGCACACAATACTCCAGATGTGGTTTCACCAAGGCCCTGTATAACTGCAGTAATTCATCTCTGCTCCTGTACTCAAATCCTCTTGCAATGAAGGCCAACATACCATGCGTCTTCCTAACTGCTAATGACACCCTCCGGTGTGCCTCACTCCACTTTTGTTCCAATATTTTCTTTTGAAGAGATGACCAAAATGGCTTCACCAAATGAGTAAGTGTGTTAAAATTACCTATCTAGTTTGTAATCAAATGCTCTACAGGTATATCCATGGACACAATTTTCCTTCTTAAAAAAACTAAGCACTAAGCAGCACCCTCACATTGACAGAATATTGTTACCTGAAATTATCCTCCAAGTTGGTCTTAATGAATCTGTCAAACACATTTATAGATTCATTAACATTGAGAAAAATATTGGCATTAGTATTTACACCCAAATCATTTTCCCCATTCCACAATTTTCAGCAGAAATTTCTCCTCATTACATGGAATCCTTCTTTATTTACATTTTTTCTGCTTTCTCATGAAATGCCATTTGGCATTCCTTAACCTATCTACTTGATTTGTCCAGGTCCATTTATGTATGCCGTCTCCCCTACACTGGACACCTGACGAAATAACTTGGTGTCATCAAGTTTTACAATGTTACCAGAAGATCCATCTCCATTTATAAGCAATATAAACAAGAGTACCCAAGACTGTGGAACTCCAGTAATTACTGCCCCAATACAGAACCAAGCCTATTTGTCATCACCTTCTGCTGCTCAGTCAATTTGCTATCCTTCCATTTTGTCAATATTACATTTTTACTTTCATTAAAAGCCTCAGTTACCTTCTGGAAATCTCAATATACATTATATTCTTTATCCACCAATTAAGTTACCACCTCAAAATAATTCTAATAGATTTGTGAAGCACAGTCTAAAATCATGTTGACTCCCCTTTTTGACAGCCAGAATATTTGGTTCCTAAGGCTCCATGTGGCTGAACTTGAAAAGGGACTGAAAGCAGCACCTTTACTTTATGTAAACAAAAAGCAGCAAGGTCCTGTTAACTGCTGAAGAAGAATACTTCACAGGAAAACGTTATTTTAAAAAGGTATGCCTTTAAAAACTTCTAAAGTATTTACCTTCACAGTACTACGGTAGTTAATTTATTCACAGCTGCATTACAGATATAGTGAAACACCCTAAAAAAGGCACTGGAGACAAGTTGACCAGTCATATAAATGTGATTTGCTGGGGTGAAGGCACAACCTAGGTGTTTCAATAAAAGACTCAATAATTGTATCCCTTTATGCAACAAGATCAAAAATTAACAGAAAGAATTGGAATTCATACTCAAACAATGTTAATCCAGGGCAGTCCAGTCTCCCCGGTCAGCTATTTTAATTTTTCAGCTCACATACTGATGGAGAAAAACACAAACACTATTGTTAACTTAAAAAGTTCTCACATATTAGGGACAGCATTCTTAATCCTATACTGCAAGATAATTAATTCATTTTAAACATTACTCCCAATTGCTTTGTCTTCTCTTCCATAATCTGTCCTTGTTTCCTTCCATTTATATTTTTTAAAAAGTGCTTTTACTTTATTGCTATTCAATGTACCCCAACATATTCTACTCATTTTTGTTTAAAAAAAACTACTTATTTTCTTCAGCCTCCTGGATCCCATTCTGCATTTTGGAAGTGGGAACCAAAATACAAAAAAAAAGATTTTGATTGGTTGAAAAAACGGCCTTCGGAGCTTTCTTGCTAGCCAATGTCTAGAAGTGCAAGGATCAATCAAATGTCAATCATGGATGTAATTTTCTCATATCAAACAAGGAGGCCTGCTACCACTTTGATGAATTACCTCAAGGGGGAAGCGAGACCATGCCCAGATAGCTTGCCAGTGGTGCACCAAGGTCTTTTGTCCCCTGCTGATTTCAATTATCCTTATCTACACAAGGAGAATACCATATATCAGGAAACTCATTATAATTGAACTCAGTGAAATTTCCTGCTACCTTTGTACATTCTATAATTGCTGACTCAGATGATTGTGACGAGTCTCCATTTACCATATTTCTTTGATGCATAAACTCAAGACTGCCCCCTCCCAACCCCCCCAAAACTGTAAAAATTAAATAAGGTATACTCTCCTCATGGTGTAAATTTAAAGTTATTTTACTAAGCTATTGTGAACCATGAAAATTTCAGAGACAAAATTTCTTTAATGTTACAAAAGCTACGGGATGAACTGCAGCAACTCACCAAAGCTTCTTAGGCAGTACCTCCCAAACCACAACCTCCACCACTTAGAAGGACAAAGGCAGCAGGTGCACAGGAATGCCATCACCTCCAAAATCCCCTCCAAGTCACTCACCATCCTGACTTGGACATATAATCACCATTCCTTCACTGTCGTTGGATCAAAAGCCTGGAACTCCCGAATCAACAGCATTGCGGGAGTTCTTTCACCACACAGACTGCAGCAGCTCACCAGCATCTTGTCAAGGGCAACTAGGGATGGGCAATAAATGCTGGTAAAGCCAACATCTGTATCCCAGTTTCCCCATTTGTCTACATCATGCTAATAACAATGAAATGTTTTACGTTCAACCAAACATTAGAGTTACATGTAAAACAGATGTTAATTCATGGGGAGAATGTTTCTCTGTCATTATTGGTCACAAAAAAAATTGAAATCCAAGAAAATCAACTGTTTTAATCAACATAAGGATGGGTTTGATCCTATGAAACTTTTGTACTTGAAAGCAGATTTCAAAATTATTTTAAAAATCACAATGCAAGTCTGTAGGCCCAGAGCTCTCTCCTGGCCCCATGGTGTAATCTGACTGCAAATTGCACTCTGTAGCTGCCAATCTCAGACTAGTAGCACAATATAACATGGCTAAATGCCTCAGTGCTAGTTTGGTTCCAGTACATGAAACCCCAGAATGCCATGTGTATTGAAAATGGATACTACTGGCACAATTCTGTTCTTGGGCTTATTTTATACTGGTAAATAACTAGTGCATGGCTGGATTATACAAACCACACACTGGGTCTACGGGCTTCTCAAAACTTGGAATGTTATCACAAACCTATAAGCACATACATGACACATAATGCAATGCCTGTACAGTAGCAACTCCAATTTCAGAAGAAACCAGAGCACCCAGTACATAAAGCCAGGGTAATCAGGCCAGTGCAAATAACCAGATATGATTAATACACCTTACCTCACAACCAAGTAAAAATACAAATAGCATTTAGCAGACCAAAACCAACTTGCTTTTCCAGGTTAAAGGCACTATATAAATGCATCTCAAGATGCTTTAGGGAGCATAAGGAAGAAAATGGACACTGAGCCAAAGAAGGAGATATTAGGAGGGGTGATCAAAAGCTTGGGCAAAGAGGTAGGTTTCAAGGAGGGAGGTGGAGAGACAGAGAGGTTTAGGGACAGAATTCCAGCATGTGGGGGTCTAAGCAGCTGAAAGCTCAACCATCTACGACGGGCTGAGGAGGATGCACAAAAGGCTGGAATCAGAGGAACAGTAGTGCTAGAGAAAGTTAGAGCTAGGAAGGAACAAGGCAGTGAAAGGATTTAAACAAGAGTTTGAGAATTTTAAATTTGAGACACTGAGGGACCTGGATCCATTGTAGGTCAGCAAGGACAGGGTGATAGGAGAATGGGTTTGGTGTGGGTTAAGACATTGACAGAGTTTTGGATGAGCTGAAGTTTACAGAGGATGGAGAATGAGAAGCCAGCTGGCCAGGAAAGGATTGAAATAGTTAAATGCAGAAGTGACTAAGGCATCGATGAGGGTTTCAGTGGCAGACGCGTGATGAAAGAGGTGGAAGCAGGCAGTCTTTTTCTTGGAGAGGATATGGGGTCACAAGCTTAGCTTGGGGTTGAATAGGACACCAAGGTAGCAAACAGTCTGGTTCAGCTTGAGACAGTTGTTGGGGTGGGGGTGGATAGAGTTGGTGGCAGGGATTGAAGAGGAGAGCCTCGGTCTGCCCAACATTTAGATCAATTATGCAAACCTGTACCAAATACCAAGATTAAAAAAGAGTGTTTTATGAGAACATGAAACTAGCCCAGATTTACAATTTTTGCCATCAGTGCATCTGTTAAACCAGACATCTAGAAACTTAGAAATTATGAAACCCAGTAATGTAATGGAAGTATAAGATGCATTTAAATCCTAACTTTAGCAATGAAAGGAACAGTTTCCACTTTGCTGTAGTGCTAAAGTTGGAATATAAACTCAGTCAAAACAGAAACCAGATTCCTCAGCCCATTGGCATCAGTAGGATTTCACACCAGGACCCCAAATCCTTTTGCACAGTCTACAGTTCAGGTTTCCAACTGAAATTTCCTTAAATCTGCAGCATTGGTTAGATCATCTCACCAATGTCAGGAATGTGGGAGCACATGGAGTTGAAAACCAATTTCAGAATAGTGGACAGGGAGCAAAATTGGGTTAAAATTTCAGTGCATCCAGGCTTCAAAGCCTTATTGTTTCATAAACAATTTTTGTCATCTTGTTATACATCGAGATTTACCAATAAAGCATCAAGATTCACCAATAAAGCTTACGACCTGTTAAATGTAACAAAATTGTTTGCAAAGCTTAATCTTGAAGGAGATGTTTTCCCAGTAATGCGCAATGTTCAAATAAAAGCAGAAGTAAGTTTGCAATATTCCATTACTGTCTAAAAACTACTTTCCGTAATTGCCTTCAGTTTTCGATTAGGAATTAAGCCCCGACAAAGACATTGGCCAGTAACCTTGAAATTACTCCATAAATCGGTATTTCACTAACTTTGTACTAATTCAGAAAGTGCACAAGTGTAAGCACTACAATAGAATAAATAATCCACAAGAGAAAAGATAGATTGTGATATTGCAGGTGTGTACTCCATCAGTTCTGGCATGTAATTCAGTTTCTCATTGAGAAATCTTCTGTGATGCTATAGATTTATCCTCCTCTTCAGAAGTTCTACAAGACAAAACAATTTTGGTTGTATTGTCTGTCTCTCTTAGCACTGAATGGACTTCTTGCTTGATGACCCATTTCACCATATTGGCAGCTGTTATCTGTAGGAGTCAGTGAGCCTTTTAAATTGAAAAACTTTTTTTTTTGCACAAATCCGTACACTTTCTGCACAGTCTGTGATAATTGGTGATCAATTCCTGTACAACTGACTGCAGCTGGATACATCTGTTCATTGAACTTACACAGTGTAAAAGTTCTCTAGTTTATTTCTTTCTTGAAGAAAATATTTTTTTAATGTCTCTACTGATAATGCCTTCATATACTTCTCTTGCTTTTTGAAGAACATCCTCAAAAACTGGATCAGAGGAGCTAACATCACAGTTCACCATATCAATGGCAGAGGATGTTGTTGAACAAGAGAAAAAAAGTTACACTTCAACTTGACAGATTGTCACACAAACGCAGAATTTCCTCTACAAACTGAGCAATTGACAATTTTCTTTGGTGAATTCTTGTTTGTTGCCACAACGCTGGCATAAGATGATTTTGAAATGTTAAGCAGATAAGAGCTTCAATTAAGGCTCCAACATCATCTTTTGAAAGTCACACATTTGTTCAGCTTTACAAAACAGAGTATCCTTCCAAGAGTTGGGTCTCAGTCTGTAAGCTATAATTCCACTTACTTTAAAAATAGAACTTGAGAATCTCTTAATATTGTCTACTTTGTGTCCAGTAAAGGCTCATGCCAATCTCAAATTATAATCTCAAATGAACTTCCTCTATTTCAGAAGCTACCACTGTCTCATTATTGGAAAGCTTTCTTCCGAGCCACTGTTGCAGCTGAAATGTTACTTCGAATAAAAACATGCACATTGTTGAAAATCTTGATTGCATTTTCTCAAACTCCAGACAGCTGTTCCACTGAGTTATACTGCAGACTCTGGGGGCTCGATTTTACCAGGCCTGTGGGTTTCCAGCGGGTTGGGTTTCGGGAGCGTGGTCAACACGCTCGGTGAAATTAGTGGGTTGCCCGCGCGATCGTAGCAGGCAACCCACTAATAGGAATCAATGACCTGCTCCTCCGGGGTCCACGCTGCTGGTCTGCGCGTCGGGCGGGCTGCGCATGCGCAGTACGATCTGTCAGCTGGAGGCTCTCTAGTTAAAGGGGCAGTCCTCCACTGAGAGATGCTGCAACCATTGGAACAAATTTCAGCATGGAGCAGCCCAGGGGGAAGGCTGCTCCCAGTTTAATGATGCCTCACCCCAGGTATCATCAGATGGGGTGAGGAGGAGGGCGAAGACAGAGATCTTCCACCCGGCGGGCGGGAGGAAGCGGCCAGCCTCTGCCACCAAGAAGGCCTGGCTTGAGGTGGCAGAGGGGGTCACCTGCGCAACCAACATATCGCCCACCTGCATACAGTGCAGGAGGCGCTGCAATGACCTCAGTAGGTCAGCCACAGTGAGAACACGAAGTCTATCCCCTACACTCCATCTGCCACAACACTGCCCCAACCCCACATCTCCTTCGGCACCGCCAACACTACTCTGTCACATCACCCTTCATACCCACTCAAACCCCATCCTCATCTTACCTCCACCTACTCACCTCGCCAGTACTCATCCTGCCACTAACACGCGACCCAATCCTCATACAATCTCATGGCTCTATCCCATACTCACCCTCTCGTGCATCTCCCTCACGGCCAGCCTCACTCAACCTGCCACCACCTGTGCTGCAGCCACAGGGCATGCATCACATATGTGCAGTAGGCAGCGTAAGGCAAATGTTTCGTGAGCATGAAGGGGGTGCACAAGGGTGTCGGAGGGTTTGCCATGGGTGTTACCTATATTGAATTTCAGAGCAACAAACAGCACACATTATATTGGCACCACCACTGCCATGTCTCCGCGAATCCTGTCTGTTGTGTCCAATAATGCCCGCTCCTGGGTATCACTGAGGACCCACCACTGATGCCACCCATCGTGTTACTGCAGAGTAGGTGCAGGTGTATTTGCAGGGCTCTTCCGCGCAGACGACTGAGAGACATCGGCGGTGTACCCGGCTGCACCCTGGAAGGATGCGGAGGAGAAGTTGTGGAGGGCAGTGGTGACTTTGGCAGCGACAGGTAAGCAGATGGTGCTGGGGCCAGCCAGGAGCAGCTCGGCATGAAAGAGCCTGCAGATCTCCACGACTACATGTCGAGTGAATCTGCGCCTCCGTGTGCCCTGCTGCTCGGAGAGGTCCGGGGAGCTGCGCCTCGGTCTGTGGACCCTGTGGCGAGGGTAGTGCCCTCTGCGACGCGTCTCTCTCTGCGGTAGCCCTCCCTCCTGCTGTGCAGGTGGGCGTGCAACAACCCCGTGTTGGGGGGCTCCACTTCTCTGCAGCGGACGGCGTGGACTGCGAGGCTGCTGGGGCTGGTCATGCTGTTCGTCCTCCGAGGGTGTCCACGCACCACCCATCTGGCAGGTGTTGGTCTGAGGGGTTGTGCAGGGTAGGTGGGTGGTTCCTCGGACTGGGGCTGCGGTTTCGTGTCGGTCTGTCCTCTGGCTTGGCGGGGGGGCAGGGGTTGCCCTATGTGACGCGGTGGCCTCCTGCGTGGGTGAGGGCTCTCCCCCGTGGGGTGCACCTTGGCACCTGCCACAGGCTGCTGGCTGCAACACGCCTGGTTGGAGAGAGACTGTTTCCCCCAGTGTGGGAAACACGCTGCGATGCAGGTGAAATCCCACACTTCCTCTTTTGACAGCTGATTCAGCTCATTAACTGACCTCAACAAGCAAGGTAAGTACTCTCAAGTGGAACCCCGCTGGCTTTAATTGCCTGCGGGATTCCCACCAGCGGGGGCCACGCACGCAGCCCCGCACGTCATCGGGGAACTCGGAAGTGGTCGGGATCGCGTCGCGATCCGGTCACATGACCTCATATCGGGATTTTCGGGGCCCCCCCCGCTGGAAACCTGCAGGAAACCCGTCCCTAAAATCGAGCCCCCAGGGTCTCAGTCAGGTATTCATATATTGCAGTGTTCAGGTTCCTGTGTAGCTTACTGGTCAGTAGCAATGGAGCTCTGCTCATACATATTGTATGTACCTTCACAGGCTTCTAAATGCCAGTTGCATTTTATTAGGAGGTGATGGGCATGTCAGCTCTTTGCTAACACTGGTTAGGGCAGTGAGTAGTAGAGCCACACATAACTAGTTTAATCCCCAGTCTGTGCCAAATTAGCCAGTCAGACTGTAGTTGAGGGGGAAGGTCAGTCTAAGTGAGCTTCAGCAGCTTGGATTAGAGGGGAAAATTGGCCATCCGCATAGACACATTTATGAGGACAGGATTGAGCTTGACCTCGATGTTCCCCCCACACTTAAATAGCTGCTGATACTCACAGTCTAGATTCACTTGACGACTGGTCAGTTGAGCGAGATGCCAGAGATATAATCGTCCCTTGGGAACCATATGCAGGCAAGGAGTCAATGCCATCAGGAGCAAAAGGAGGAAAGAAAGTCCAAGCAGATCCACTAGATAACCTGAGAACTTTTAAAACTTGGCTTTGCAGCAAAATACAGCCAAACTCAACTGAGGCAATAGTGTCACAATATTTACATTTAGTATATTTCTCAGTCAGATTATTGACTTGATGTCTGAATTATATTACTGATTTTGTGTTAATGTTTATCCTAAGCCACTTTGCATCAATGTGGAAGTGATGGTGTAACTGGCCCTGCTTTGTTCTGGTGTCAGATTGAGGTCTAACTCTGAATTCAATCAGCATTTACACTATAACTGCATCATCATTATGAAGTAAAACCACTTCACACTAATGCTATGACTCAAATGTGAATAAACCCTAAAATACAAAACAAGTTTCATAATGCTTTCTTTTTCTTCTAAACATAGCAATAACAGAAATATATCTTAAACCATTTGTCTGCAGCCATTTCCTATGCTTTAACCAGATCATATCAGTTAAATGGCCAGGAAATATTCATTACAAACTCACAGACCTGGTCTTCTTATCCTGAGAACTTATTAGGTCTCAAACAGCTTCTATAACATTCGAAACTCTCCCCCCCTCTATTACTTTGGTGTTAAAAGGAGTGCTGAAAGTTATTAAACAGTTGAACTGAAATTATAAACACAATTACCTGAAGTGCTTTCACATGTGAAACAAATGGTTTCAATAATGCTTTCTAATTGATCAGTAGGCAGTAGTCTTTAGTAAATAATATCAGTAGGCAACAGATCACAACAATTATCTACTTACATCAAAAACATACAGAAAGAATGCCTTAAAAATGTGAAACCATTTTCCATTTCTTAATTTGAGGATGTAAATAGTAGTTTTAGAGCTAATTTGTATAATTTTGACATGACTCTTTTAGAACTGAGTGTAGCAGAGACAGTTGTAAACCCCACAGCTGTGGACAATAGTTAAATACTACATGAGGCCACAAAATGCATCTTAAGAGTTATTATTAATGATTTTTGTCTGTGAGTACAATAATGTAACCTACTGTACTAGGTTGGATTCAATTGGAAATGAAAGATTAATTTATTATGTGTACCTGACTTATTCCTGTCTATCACACCATTTTTTGTATCTGTGATACATTTATAGTAAATATTTCTTCTTCTGTAGAGAACAGTTTTGATAGTTTGTATCTAATAATTCTTGAGCCAGAATTACAAATAGAATTATAAGTGATCAGATAAGGCAAACCTTCGCATCAATCTGCTTGAAAAGAAGACATTTCACCCATTTCCAGCAACTGAGTAAAAGTTTCTTGGTATTCTAACAACCATAAAACAAAAGGTAAAATACTACAGATGCTGGAAATCTGAAATAAAAAACAGAAAGTGCTCCACCCCTGCCTCAGCTCATCTGCTACTGAAACCCTCATCCATGCCATTGTTACCTCTAGCCTTCCACCTTCCATCCTCCATAAACTTGAGCTAATCCAAAACTCTGCTGCCCGTATCCTAACTCGCGCCAAGTCCCGTTCACCCATCAACCCTGTGCTCGCTGACCTACATTGGCTCCCGGTCCGGGATTGCCTCGATTTAACAATTCTCATCCTTATTTTCAAATCCCTCCATGGCCTCGCCCCTCCCTATCTGTGTAACATCTTCTAGCCCTACAACCCTCCAAGATCTCTGTGCTCCTCCAATTCTTGCCTCTTGCGCATCCCTGATTTTAATCGCTCCACCATCCGGCTGTATCTTCAGCTGTCAGGCCCAAAGCTTTGAAATTCCCTCCCTAAACCTCTCTGCCTCTCTAACTTTCTCTCCTCCTTTAAGACACCCCTTAAAACCAACCTCTTTGACCAAGCTTTTGGTCACCTGTCCTAATATCTCCTTATGTGGCTCGGTGTCAAATTTTGTTTGAAAATCGCACCTGTGAAGCGCCTTGGGACATTTTACTACATTATATATATAAGATGATATATAAATGAAAGTTGTTGTTCTTTGAAACACTCAGCAGGTTTGGCAGCATCTGTGAAGAAAGGAAGGTAGGGTTAACCTTTCAGGTCGATGCCCGAACCAGTTCTGATAAAGGGTCATCGACCTGAAACATTATCCCGACCTTCCTTTCTTTACAGATGCTACCGAACATGCTGAGTGTTTCCAGCACTTCCTGTTTTTATTCTAAACAGCATATCTGGTCTTATATAAGTTAAACAATTGAAGTTTCACAATGTCGAGGTTTTGTACAAACATACTATATTTGAAAATATCAAGAAGTGTATCATTTGTTGTCAGACATCTTTCCTTTGATGAAAGTCCCACAGAAAAAGGGAACACTTTTAAAATGTAATCACACCAATATATGTAAGATCAGTAAAGGTATATTTGAAAAACTCCATTTTTGAACAAAATGTTATCAAGACATTTTGATATTAAAAGTTGAAAATCCTCTGGGATTATTTTAAAATATTTAATCAAGTTAGGGCTGTTGGTGCAACAGTTTCAAACACTATCCTTTCACTCTGTGGATACTTAGTCCAAACCCACCCTTGACTGATAGGAAGAAAATCTCTTTGTGCCAGCTGAAAGGGCACGACATGAAATATTCTTGGGTATTCTCGACCCAGTTCTGAGTGGCCAGAAGCACACAACATAAAACTGTTCATAATTTGGGACCAATTGGCACCAGCAATCTCACTCAGAGAAACCACAGGATAGCTAGTGTAGGTAGCAGAAAGTACACATTTGTGTAATAGGGGAAAGTTTTCTGTGGTTGGATTAAGGTGCATTTTGGAGGCAGAGTAGAGGAAACTTTACTCTTTGTCTGCCTGGTACCACATCTGACCCGGGATTGTTTGATATCAACACTGGGTGCTAAAGTGAGAAAAATCCCACTCTCCAGACTTCCCTCACCTTATACAACACAAAATTCCACTTAAATATACACATATATAAAGGAACATCAGCATACAACACTGTTTATGCATGGCAAAATTACGGTGCTGTTTTGTGGAAACTTGAGCATCATGGAGAATACATCAACAACCGTTTCCATACCTGCTAAGTACCTGCAAGCAGCTCCAGAATTTTCTTGATTATCTGCTGATGAAATTAATTTAAACTAGCTTCCAGAATTCATCACATGGAGCAAATACAGAATGAAAAGAGGTATAAACATGACAGAGTAAAAAGAGTGCGATGATAAATTAAGGGAAAAACAGAAGAGAACTATATGACACAAGAGAGAAAAACAATTGTTCATGGGATGTGGGCGTCGCTGGCAAGGCTGGCATTTATTGCCCATCCCTAATTGCCCTTGAGAAGGTGGTGGTGATCTGCCTTCTTGAACCACTGCAGTCCATGGGGTGAAGGTTCTCCCACAGTGCTATTAGGAAGGGAATTCTAGGATTTTGACCCAGTGACGATGAAGGAATGGCAATATATTTCCAAGTCAGGATGGTGTGTGACTTGGAGGGGAATGTGCAGGTGGTGTTGTTCCCATGTGCCTGTTGCTCTTGCTAGGCCATTTCAGAGAGTAATTAAGAATCAACCACATTGCTGTAGGTCTGGAGTCACATATAGGCCAAACCAGGTAAGGACAGTAGGTTTCCTTTCCTAAAGGGCATTAGTGAACCAGATGGGTTTTTTATGACAATCTGGTAGTTTCATGGCCACCATTACTGATATTAGTTCCAGATTTTATTTAATTAATTGAATTTAAATTCCCCAGCTGCTATAGCAGGATTTGAATTCATGACTCTGGATTACTAGTCTAGTAACATAACCACTATGCTACCATACCCTATATATTAGAGCCTAAAGTTTCCTTTCCCCTCTTTTGTGTTAATGAATGCAGTTTCAAGCATTGTATTGTTGGCCCTTATAACCCAACGTCCAAGAAGTAAATAAGAACATCTATGGATTTGAGTGGTGGTTTTAGGTCAGTGGCAGTGCAACCAATAGTTGACTGTGCTACCTGTCAACTGTTCAAGGGTAGAATGACACGACTTCTCTTGCATTGGTGTAACGTGACTTTTTCATGGCATCACCACATGAGCAGTATAAACGCAGGATAAATATGCCAAGCTCCTATTGATTCTGTATTGTCTTGCAATGTGGGATCACCTGGAGTAAGTGATTTGACACGATTGGAACAAAACTAAAATTTGAAACGTTAGCTTTAAAGGCAGTTCAGAGGATTCCCTGAAGTTTCTAATAATCATAGAAAAGAAACTGATGGGACTAGTTCCCAATTTTAAAACTTTCAACATAGTTGCAGGCCCTCAGGGAGAGCTCTGGTTTCTGATCTCTGTGTTTTGAGGCCAGCATGGGCAGGCAGTATAACTCAGTGCTGTTGGCTGGCACCACTTCAAAACTAATACTGCTATCATACCAATGTCATAACTGGATCAGAATTTTGTGATATTAGCAATTGAATGCATTTTTATGAAATTCCTTTTTTACACTATTTAACAGTGGCATTTACCCATTTATTTTAACTGCGGACAACTAATATCACACACCATGCAAGTAACATTCGCGCAAGACAAGTGCCAGGCAATGACCATCTCCAACAAGAGAGAATCTAACCACCTCCCCTTGACATTCAACGGCATTACCATCGCCGAAACCCCCACCATCAACATCCTGGGGGTCACCATTGACCAGAAACTTAACTGGATCAGCCACATAAATACTGTGGCTACAAGAGCAAGTCAGAGGCTGAGTATTCTGCGGCGAGTGACTTACCTCCTGACTCCCCAAAGCCTTTCCACCATCTACAAGGCACAAGTCAGGAGTCTGATGGAATACTCTCCACTTGCCTGGATGATTGCAGCTCCAACAACACTCAAGAAGCTCGACACCATCCAGGACAAAGCAGCCTGCTTGATTGGCACTCCATCCACCACCCTATACATTCACTCCCTCCACCACTGGCGCACAGTGGCTGCAGTGTGTACCATCCACAGGGTGCACTGCAGCAACTCGCCAAGGCTTCATCGACAGCACCTCCCAAACCCATGACCTCTACCAACTAGGAGGACAAGGGCAGCAGGCACATGGGAACAACACCACCTGAACGTTCCCCTCCAAGTCACGCACCATCCTGACTTGGAAATATATTGCCGTTCCTTCATCGTCGCTGGGTCAAAATCCTGGAACTCCCTACCTAACAGCACTGTGGGAGAACCTTCACCACACGGACTGCAGCGGTTCAAGAAGGTGGCTCATCACCACCTTCTCGAGGGCAATAAGGGATGGGCAATAAATGCTGGCCTTCCCAGCGACGCCCGCATTCCATTGACGAATAAAAAAACCCACCTCATTTCACCCGGTATGTTACTCAGAATAGCTTTTTTTTTAATGCAACAGGTTGAAATGTAATTCCTGGATTCCCAATTCAATGTAACCTTTTGCTGTCGCCGTTCTTAGCTGAGTATATTTTCACTGATTTGAAAAGATACCATGTCATATAATACCTTAAATAATCTTTGGGGCACAACTTTAGGATTAATGGTAACAGCATTAAGGGAGATTAGAAGATTTTTTTTGCACAAAGGGTCATTAGAATATGGATTGTATTACTACAGGTGTCCTTTGCAGTTTTCAATCATGGCATTTAAGAAGGAATTAGATAAACACTTGAAGAGGCAAAATATTAAAGGGTATGGAGAAAAAGCAGGTAAAGTAGATTGCTTTGGTGTGGAGCTAAAATTGGTATAGGCACGCTGGGCCTAACAGCCTCCTTCTGTGCTGAACTTTATATGATTTTATGATTATGTTATAACCAAAATCTTTGATGGAACATAATCTCTATCTTTAATTAAATGTCGCAGAATGCTGATCAATTAACAACATTCTCAAATTATTCTGTTTTCCAAAGGAAACTAGGGCCTTGAAATATGATGTACCATATTAAGCCCCAACATGAATGCGTTTGTGTGAAATTGTTTCATCGACTCATAGATTCACAGAAAATTTACGGCACAGAAGGAGGCCATTCGGCCCATTGCATCCGCGCCGGCCGAAAATGAGCCACCCAGCCTAATCCCACTTTCCAGCACTTGGTCCGTAGCCTTGTCGGTCACGGTACTTCAGGTGCACATCCAGGTACTTTTTAAATGAGTTGAGGGTTTCTGCCTCTACCACCCTTTCAGGCAGTGAATTCTAGACCCCCTACCACCCCCAGGGTAAAAATTTTTTCCTCAGCTACCCTCTGATCCTTCTATCAATCACTTTAAATCTATGCCCCCTGGTTATTGACCTCTCTGCAAAGGGAAATAAGTCCTTCCTATCCACTCTATCTAGGCCCTTCATAATTTTGTACACCTCAATTAAATCACCCCTCAGCCTCCTCTGTGCCAAACAGAACAACCCCAGCCTATCCAATCTTTCCTCGTAGCTAAAATTCTCCAGTCCTGGCAACATCCTTGTAAATCTCCTCTGTACCCTCTCTAGTGCAATTACATCCTTCCTATAATGTGGTGACCAGAACTGTACACATTACTCAAGCTGTGGCCGAACCAATGTTTTATACAGTTCCAGCATAACCTCCCTGCTCTTATATTCTATGCTTTGGCTAATAAAGGAAAGTATCCCGTATGCCTTCTTAACCACCTTATCCCTGCTACCTTCAGGGATCTGTGGACATGCACTCCAAGGTCCTTCACTTCCTCTACACCTTTCAGTATCCTCCCATTTATTGTGTACCCCTTCCCTTGTTTGCCCTCCCCAAATGCATTACCTCACACTTCTCCGGATTGAATTCCATTTGCCACTTTTATGCCCATCTGACCAGTCCATTCATATCTTCCTGTAGTGTACAGCTTTCCTCCTCACTATCAACCACACGGCCAATTTTTGTATCATCTGCAAATTTCTTAATCATGCCCCCTACATTTAAGTCCAAATCATTAATGTATATTACAAAAAGCAAGGGACCGAGTACTGAGCCCTGCGGAACCCCACTCGAAACAGCCTTCCAGTCACAAAAACACCCATCGACCATTGCCCTTTGCTTCCTGCCACTGAGCCAATTTTGGATCCAACTTGCCACATTCCCTTGGATCCCCTGGGCTTGTACTTTTTTGACCATTCTGCCATGTGGGACCTTGTCAAAAGCCTTGCTAAAATCCATGTAGATTACATCAAATGCATTACCCTCATCGACCCTCCTTGTTACCTCCACAAAAAATTCAATCAAGTTAGTCAGTTCCCATAACAAATCCATGCTGACTGTCCTTGATTACTGTGCCTTTCTAAGTGATGGTTTATCCTGTCCCTCAAAATTGATTCCAATAATTTGCCCACCACCGAGGTTAGGCTGACTGGCCTGTAATTATTTGGTCTATCCCTCGCTCCCCTTTTAAACAATGGTACAACGTTAGCAGTCCTCCAATTCTTCGGCACCACGCCTGTATCCAGTGAGGATTGGAAAATGATGGCCAGAGCCTCCGCTATTTCCTCTCTTGCTTCTTTTAACAGCCTGGGATACATTTCATCCGGCCCTGGTGATTTATCTACTTTCAAAAATGCTAATCCCCTTAATACTTCCTCTCTCACTAAGTTTATCCCATCCAATATTTTACACTCCTCCTCCTTAACTACAATGTCTGTATCGTCCCTCTCGTTTGTGAAGACAGACGCAAAGTATTCATTAAGAACCACACCAACATCTTCAGCTTCCACACTAGGTTACCTTTTTGGTCTTTAATAGGCTCTACTCTTTCCTTAGTTATCCTCTTGCTCTTAATTTATAAGCATCTTTGGGTTTTCCTTGATTTTACTAGCCAATATCTTTTCATCCATCTCTTTGCTTTCCTAATTTCCTTTTTAATTTCACCCCTACACTTTTTAGACTCCTCTAGACTTTCAGTAGTATTGAGTTCTCGGTGTCTGACTTCAGCTTTCCTTTTCTGCCTTATCTTACCCTGTATTCTCCTTGACTTCCAGGGGGCTCTAGATTTGACAGCCGCTCCCTTTTTCTTTGTGGGAACATGTTTATTCTGCACCCCCTGAATCTTCCCCTTGAATGCCTCCCACTGCTCTTGACATTGATTTACCTTCAAGTAACTGTTTTCAGTCCACTTTTGCTAAATCACTTCTCCGCTTAGTAAAGTTGGCCTTTCCCTAATTGAGAACTTTAATTCCTGTTTTATCTTTGTCCTTTTCCATAACTATGCTAAAACTAACTGAATTATTATCACTACCACCAAAATGCTCTCCCACTGATACTCCTCCCACCTGCCCAGCCTCATTTCCTAAAAATAAATCCAGAACTGTCCCCTCTCTTGTTGGGCTTGCTACGTACTGGCTAAAAAAAGTTCTCCTGAATGCAATTTAAGAATTTTGCGCCCTCTATATCCTTCACACTGTTTGCGTCCCAGTTAATATTAGGGTAGTTGAAATCCCCTACGATTACTGCCTTACTGTTTTTGCACTTCTCAGAGATTTGCCTACATATTTGCTCTTCTATCTCCCTCTGACTGTTTGGGGGTCTATAGAACAGTCCCAGTAGTGTGACTGCCCCTTTTTTGTTCCTTAGCTCAACCCATATGGCCTCATTTGATGATTCTTCTAACATATCATCCCTCCTCACAGCTGTAATTGTTTTTTTAACTAAAATTGCCAGCCCCCCTTCCTTTTTTATCCCATTCTTTATCTCATCTGAAAACCCTGTAATTAGGAATGCTGAGCTGCCATTCCTGCCCCTCTGTAATAGCGAAGATATCATACTGCCACGTGTCTATCTGTGCCCTCAGCTCATCTGCCTTATTCACTATACTCCTTGCATTGAGTTATATAACTTTAAGCATTGCCAAACTCTCTTGCTGTTTATTTTCCAACCTTTGTTTCCTCTGCCTTCCTAAGTCACTTACTAATTTTATGCCTTCTATCTCCAGTTCTGATTCTGTCCCATCTGAATCTACACTCAGGTTCCCATCCCCCTGCCAAACTAGTTTAAACCCTCCCCAACAGCACTAGCAAACCTCCACACAAAGATATTGGTCCCGGCCCTGTTGAGGTGCAACCCGTCCAGCTTGTACAGGTCCCACCTCCTCCAGAACTGGTCCCAGGAATCTAAAGCCCTCCCTCCTGCATATCTCTCCGGCCATGCATTCATCTGCTCTATCCTCCTATTTCTGTACTCACTAGTGCTTGGCACTGGAAGTAATCCAGAGATTACTACCTTTGAGGTCTTACTTCTTACTCTTTTACCTAACTCCTTAAAATCTTCCTCCAGGTTCTCAACCCTCTTTCTACCTATGTTGTTGGTAACAATATGGACCATGACCTCTGGCTGTTCACTCTCCCCCTCCAGAATGTTCTGCAGCCACTCAGTGGCATCCTTGACCCTGGCACCAGGGAAGCAACATACTGCCCTGGACTCACGTCTGCTGCCGCAGAAACGCCTGTCTGCTCCCCTAACTATTGAATCCCCTATCACTATTGCTCTTTTGACCTTTCTCCTCCCTCCCTGTACAGCTGAGCCACCCATGGTGCTATGGTCTTGGCTCTGGCTGTACTCCGCAGAGGAACCCTCTCCCTCACCAGTATTCAGAACTGAAGACTGGTTAGAGAGCAAGATGCACTCAAGGGACTCCTGCACTACCTGCCTGGTCCTCTTTGTCTGTCCGGTGGTCACCCAGTCCCTCTCTGCCTGCACTCTCTTAAGCTGTAGGGTGACCACCTCCTGAAACGTGCTATCCGTGTAGCTCTCAACCTCGCAGATGCACTGCAGTGTTGCCAGCTGCCGTTCAAGCTCCGAAACCCTGAGCTCGAGCGCTTCCAGCTGATGACACTTCCTGCTCCTGTGGTTGTCCAGGACAAAGGAAGCATCCTGGAGTTCTCACATGGCACAAGATGTGCATTAATTAGCTACTTTAATAGAAGGATTAACTCAATTATAATGAATGAATCAATGCCTCCCTTAAAATAGCAAAGGAATTGTACACGAAGCGTTAAGCATGGGTACAATAAGCATAATTTCAAGTCATGGTAGGATTGAGTAAAGGTATAATGTAGGTGGTTAGAATAAAAGAACTTGCATTTATATAGCACCTTTTCCAAAGCACTTTACAGCTAATGAAGTACTTTTGAAGCATAGTCACTGTTGTAATGTAGGAAATGCGGCAGCCAATGTGCACACAGCAAGGTCCCACAAACAGCAATGTGATAATGACCAGATAATCTGTTTTTATAACGTTGATTGGGGAATAAATATTGGTGAGGACACCGGGGAGAACTCCCCTGCCCTTCTTCAAAATAGTTCCATGAGATCTTTTAAGTCCACCTGAGAGAGCAGACGGGGCCTCATCTGAAAGACCATACCTCCGACAGTGCAGCACCCTCTCAGTACTGCACTGGAGTGTCAACCTTCTGACTCAAAGGCGAGAGTGCTACCACTAAGCCACAGCTTTTGGTAATAACCAGTTATATGAAGACACAGAAAAGACACAAGACCATCTACATTTAAAGTGCTGGAAAATCCAACATTTTATTTACTACATTTTGTGACTACATAAACGCTGAAACATTTTAACACTGAAAAAGCATGATGACATCATCACTTGCTTTTTTGCTTAGCAAACACAGCAGATGATATTGCACGGCGTATAGTGAGAACATTAGCAAAGCTTAAAAACTAAAATAAAAAATCTTAACGCAGTACAGGAAAGATACCTAGAAACAAACCAGAATAATGCCTATTGCATTACACTCGCAGCTACACACAAAAATACATAAGAAGCGCTTGACTAAGAGAAAGATTGACAAAATATCAGCAATAAACTGTAATCATATACAATAATCACTTATTTGGAAATGCAGATGCAAACGCATAAACTACTACAGCTTTCTAATTTGCAAAATGTCAGCAAGTTGTCTTTTATCAAAACCTTTTTTTAAAGCTTTTCTGATTTCATTGCTATGGAAGAACTCCCTCTGGCTCTTGGAAGAGATACTATTATCTATGCACCCTTCACCTGTTGATTGTCTTAGGCGCTCTCTTTTAGGTATTAATAACTCCAAGGCAATCTAACTTGAAAGCGGAAGTGCAAAAATGCTGTGCAACTAACCTTTCTCGAATTAAGCAACAATAAACCTGAAAGTGTGCTTTATTGATGATAAGATGCACAGTTGAATTCCTTGGACAAGAGAGGAAAGACACTGTCTAAATCCAGTCTTAAATGCACCAACACTTGTGTTTCGTGTTGGTGGTATATGTTATAATATTGATCGCAATATGTTATTACCATTGATGAATTTCTAGCGCAAATCCATCAGTTGCCTTAATATTTGATCATTAAACTCTTGTTATAACATCTTGGTTACATCCCATTGTTTATTTAATTCCAACAATGTGTTTAGCAATATTTTACAGCTTATTTTATTAGTGCAGTTTAATATTGCGCTGTATATTGCACAGTTGGAAGTGGATATATTAAAATCTCCAACCACGCACATCTTCGAGTTCATTATTGGTGTAAAGTAATGCCTTGGAAAATTCAGTTTGTGGACAAATAAAAGGTAACATCCAACCACCTTGGTTGGTATAAGCATCAAAAAAAACTTAAAATTAAAGAGATTATAAACAAAGTAGCCCAACGTACCTCTGATATTAGTGTGGTTAAATAATCTCGATTAATCAGTGGGGCACAGCTGAATGACCTCTGACCCTACCGTCAAACCTCACTATATTATTACTAGTTAAACGAGTCTGCTTCCAGGAAATAAGGACTGCTGGGAGAGAAGTAGTTAGTAAGAAAGATGTACAAATACACATTAAAAATTGCTGGTAAGTGCGTCAAATACATATTTATTAAAGATATATAAACCATGGTGTCAAGAACTGAACTTTAAAAAAATTGCCTCAAAGGTCGGATATTACCTTTTGTTTTTATAACTTCGACGGGGTGGCCACTGTTCCAATGATGCTCGCCCCACAGACATTTACACTTCAGGAAACCCAGGAAGTTTCCGAGTATGTAGTCCCACCTGAAGTACCTAAATCAAAGATACTCCCCTCGAACACTAGTATGAGCATAATGTGGAGAGAGTTTCCAGTATCAAGTTAGTTTGCCGGTAAAGTTCTACGCCCTCTACTTTCTAAGCCCGTGCGAATGACAAATTAAAACTTAATGGTTATACTTCACAAACCCCAGTGCTTTAAAACTTTAAACAAATTTAAAATTCTTTGGATGTGCGGTCTTTCTCGCGAAATGACCTTACCTTTGTATACATTAAAAAAAACTTTAAACATAGCTTACGAGCCTTCTAAGTGACGAAGTGATATCTTGAACCTTGAATTTTTTTTTGGCATTTTAATTTGGTGGGATCTGGCAGTGTTTGGAACACACGAAGTGCCTGCTAAAACATCTCGGAAGATGATAGGCTCTGCAGTCATACAGCATTTTTTTCTCCACCAGCTTTCTCTGAACATGAGAACAGAACTCTTTACCTGCAGATTGTATCAGAAAGCTTTGGTTGCTTTAGAGACCTACTATATACACCATTTTTTAACAAATACAGATACATAAATTAATGCAAGAATCAAAAAAAATCTTTACAAACTGAATTAAAATAAATCACAGCACACGAACATTTTTGCAAGAAATACTGACACGTATCTTAGCAGAGAATGGCTTACCCTGTAATAAGACTACTTTTAATGTAACACAAAAGCCCAGTTTAATTTCAAAGAAAAATCAGGTTTCCTCCCACAACCACTGCAACCAACCCTACACATCCCCCTTATCTTCAAAATACATCTTCCTCGAGCGCATCAGAGTTCTGCCAAATCTACAAAATAAATAATTATAAAGCTTTGAAGTAACGTTAACAATTATCAAACTATTAAGTTCTGCCTTATCACATAGACTCTCTATACAACATAACCCTAAAGATTTATTACTATGAGGTATCTTGAGGAATTGGTAAAGAATGCACGGCCTGCGTTGTGTGAATACTCTAGGACGCAAAAAAGAGCTTTGGTTGTCAGCAAAAAGTGGAAATATCCTTTGGTATCAAAGAAAGTTTCATTGCATGGTTGCACTGCAAAGCACCACGGTGAAGAGTTAATCCATTTTTGTTTTAAATAGTGGCCTTTCTAGAGGCTGAGGTATTCAAGAGTAAGGTGAGAAGAGGTCAACAGCGGTTTAACACTTTGGTTCAAGCAAGGCACTCGTCCTATGATTTTACAAATTTTGCAATATGTTTGCCTATAGCTTTTATGAAGAAAACTTCACACTGAGTGACAGTTGAGGGTTTAAGGAAAGAACGCCGAGTAGCCCACTCACGAAGGCCGTGCAAGAAAAAATCTTTGGTATTCTTTGGTATCATCAATGTGATTAAAATCACGAATGGAAATCGAGTGAGGTAGCGTCTTTGGTTCACACTATAAATAGTAGATCTTTACACATTTTTACACGTGGAAGCAGCTATTTTACCTTTGCTTCTTTGTCTTAATACTAGTAAATGATTACCAAATGTATCGTAAAGCTAACCACATCACAAGAAACACAAGGCCAGAATATTGTTAAAATCCGGATTATTATCCATCGCAATGGCCTCCTGCGTATGAACGCACTTGGCTAAATGCCACCTTTGAAAAATCACTAGTACATTCTCCTTGTTCTGGGGGACTTTTTCCGTTAAAACGCTAGGCAGTTTTCTTTGGTCGTCATAGAAGGGAATGGGGCGAACGGTAGGAGAAGGAGGATTATAAAATACTCTTCAAATTTATAACGGGAATTTAGCAGTGGTAAAATTCACTCAAGGGAAGAGTGCGAAAATATGAAAACAACAACTGGTAGAAACATCCATCTTAATTTTCCGGGAATGGGGGTGAGGGGATTGAGCGGACAGATAATAACCACAGGAATAACTCCAACTCAAACTAAATTTGAAACCCTAAATATATTTCACATTTCTGATCGCCGATTTTCAGAAATTTCAGAGAAAGACTAATTCCTTCAACAGTTTAAATGCACCAATTACTCTTATTTTCCCAGGACTTAGGGACCAATTTCTGTGCCCCCACGTTCTGACTATCACTTCGTTATATCATTTTATCCATTTTTTTTGGTTTTATTTATCTACATTGTATGATCCCCATATGACAGTTACTCAGTAAGACAGTCCAGTTTTTAAATTGACGTTGAGAAACAAAAGAACATTGAAGATGAGCATATACTTTGGGGTTTCGCTTGCATATTAAGTTAGACTTGAGGTAAAGAAGTTATTTTGATGGGGTCCTTTAACTTGAAACGCTCACCGTCACAATTGTTGAATATAGTCAATCCTTGTCATTTATGCAAGACATGTGCCATTTACTTTGACAAGCTCTAAAAAATGTCATACCAATGAAAGGGTCATGGAAGAATAGAACAACATTAACAACAGCGGCGGGCGTGTTAAGGCAAATTAAACTTCGTCGGTCCGTCGTCTTCTAGACCTGAGATTGAGCTATCAGTCTCTGGGCAAACCTGCTTTGTATGTACAGATGTTTAACCAATAACGTCTTTCCCGTCTATACTAAACATTGTATTATTCGTGTATCATGTCCTACGCCTCATGAAGTTGTTGCCCAAGCTAAGTACCTTGTTTACACCATGACCCACTTCATCTGATGGCATAGGTGTATAATACGAAGGGTATCCGGAAAGTAGAAGCTAACACAATTGATCAAGGTACAAAATGGGCTGGTTTGCCACTGTAGCTCGCCGACTTCTAACACAAGTGCAATGTTCCTGAATAAAAAGTTATCTTTGGTTTTTTAGCAGAGACTATACTTGAGTTTTTTAAAGCACAAAGGGTAATATGTAACTGCAACTGGGTGACTGCAAAGTTGCATCGTGTCAAGGATAATATACATCTTGACTAAAACCTGAAACATATCGTGCTCAGTATCCCAGACATGTATTCGACAGAGTTTGATCTCTGTTCTGTTTCACTGTGGAAAACTAACCTGAATCATATAACAACGTTTAGTGTTAACAGTATTTGAGCAGTAAAGTGCCTCCCTTTTAATTGGTGCATAAAAACTATTTGATAGTTTTACTGTCAGCATTTGGTAAATGGTAACGTAGAAACAACAATACCTATATTGTACTGACTTCCCAGAGTTATACACTATTCACTCCCAGATCCGTGGAGACCAGTGCTTTATCGATGATATTGGCGGGGTTGATTGGGAGGGTGGGGGTCTAATAAGGGGCATGAGTTTAAACTTTCCAAGCTACTTGTTATCTTGACCAACAATTTACATACTTCTGCATACTGGTTTTCTTTATAAATGTAAAATAGAAGGAGTTACTTTTATTTTTAAAAAGTTCATTTTTCAAGATTCAAAGCTTCTAGGCCAATATATTTTTACGAACTCAATAAATGATTATTTTCCCTGACACATTGGGGTAAGTACAGTTTAAGAGTTATGCTACGATTATCATTTTATAGGCCAGGGGGTCTTGGAATATACATTGGACAGTATTAAGGGAGTTAAAGAACTTTGCCCTAAAGCATAACAAATAAGTACTGTAAAATAAGTAACAGTCACGGTCATTTGTGTCTTGTTATTTTGTTCCCAAATGGGACGATTCACAAAATAAGATCTTTCGCTTCTAAATGGAATTCTTGTGTCAAATTTAGGCGAATTTGATATTACTGTTGCCTTCAAATACAGCCTAGAATACACCTGGTAGACGTACCAGGAAAAGACTTCTGGTATTAATAATTGAGTTGTTGTAACAATCAATTGAGTATTCATTTCCATTAGAGTGTTTGACAATGCGTAGCCCATTCGAAAAACCGCACTACCCCTAAACACGCTTCCTTGTCTGTGCAGCGATTCGGATAGCAAGGAACAGGGATATAATGATTCCTAACGGATCTTAATATTACTGGCAAATTTCTTTTACACATAAAGCAAAAGTTCTTCGTATCATTAATTTAGTGTGCAAAATACATTCGAATGGAAAATAATACCAAGTGGTGGATTTCATGTAGTTGAATAAAATTCCCAATAAAATTGATATTTGTGCTTCTTGCGAAATCTCGCTGTCATTTATCCTGCTCTTTGTTATCCAACATAATGTTGTTCTACTATACTGGGTTGGGTAGTGTTAAAGATTTTTTTTGGCCATTAGCTTTTATGTACTTGTTTCATTTCGTCCGCCAAAGGAACAAAGAGGATATACTAGTGTGAGGTGACAGAACAGCTCTCAGAGCGTTGAACACTGTGCCCAAAATTGGAGCTTTCGGGTTCAAACAGCAAAGAGCTAGAATCCAATCACATTCCAAATGAACACAGACGACTCCACAATTGTACGGTCGTGCCTGAGCACAACCTGCAGACCAGCCCCTTGCAAAGTCTCTGGCCACTGGCACGTACACTGTACTTTTACAACATACACCTTCGTGGTATTTCCGTAGAAGTGAAATGGGTCAATGTTTGAAATAATGTTCTTTTCAGGACAACATGACGATGCTCCCAACGACTTACAGCCACACACGTTGAACGATGCTGAGTGGTGAAGGTGTACGACCAGCGGCTTCTTTCTTAATTTTTTTTTTTGCAAAAGTCATAATAAAGTGTTGTAGAACGAAGTCCTAATGCAGGTCAATTAAGTCTTTGGTTTCGTTGGACATATAAATATTATATTGTCTTTGAGTTCAATAATTAAACCTGCTATCTGGAGGTCCTGGTCATTTATTTTAAAGCTATTCCACCGAGGTTTAGTCCGGGGGTCTCCTTCATGCTTTGGTACAAGTGCTTGATGAGGAAGATGAGTTGACTGAGTTGGAGCTGCCGTCATCCTGCCACTTATCCAAACTCCTCCGGCGAGCGTTCATAAAGAAATTGCTGACGGTGCTCAGCTCCAACCCTAACTGCTGGGAAATGGTTATTTGCAATTCTTTGGACGGACGCTTGTTTTCTTTGAATATTGCGTGTAGAGTTCTGCGCTGAACGTCTGTGAAGACCAACCGAGGCTTTTTGGGCGTAGCGCCCCTCTCTTTACCGTGCTCCTGCTCTTTTCTCTTGCACGCTGTAAAGCAAAGACGTAAAATTAATCGATGGGCCACTTACAACGCCGAAGAAAATATCAGACAGTTTCATAGTAAGGAACAGATGTAATGATCTAAACAATATCGAGTTGCATTATTCAGACCAACCTTTCTTAGTTTTCAAATAAGATCCCAATTAGTCATTTAACGATTCGGGATTTCTTCCACAAGGAGCTATTTGTCAATTTCGGGTCGATTGCTGACAACAATTTAAATGTAACCAGTTGTATGTGAGTGGGGGTATTGACTAAACGGGAGTCGTCAGTAAAACAGATTTCTGGAGCAAAATTTAAATATATGTATACATTTATACAGGTGGCAAGATCAAAGTACTTCCAGCACAGGACGAAGTAATTTATAAACAAGGATGTTGCAGTAACAGACACGCTACTGCTTGAAACGAGAAGCAAAGATTAGGATTATGGAAAGGCCATTTGGGCCATCCAGCTCTTTCTATCTATAGTTAATCTAAACTTTCGACTTGTGTTCTGAGTTGCCTTTTCTAATACCACCTGACTCGAGGTCCAAGTCCACATCTTCAGTTCTCTTCTTATCCAGGAATTCGCCTAATTCTCTTGAATAAGTGTACCAGGTTTTGGATACCCTGCACTTGGAATCATTTTGTCTCCCAATCTGACAGCTTTTATGTGTGGAAAAATAAACTGACACCAGAATTTTTTAAAAAATTGAATATTTTTTTTATTAGGGAAAAGAAACCTATTGGAAAGAGCGTCGTTGCCGATAAAGACAAGAAATTCATGTTTCTGTTAGATTCTTAATAATAGCAAAATGCAGTTGTATTGGAGAGCACAGGTATATGAGATAGCTGGCGCAGTTCTAATTGAATTAAAATCTATTGCTGTAATTAAAATCTAATGACTACTTTGAAAATGAACTGCATATTAAAGACAAATTCCAGATTGACTTGATAAATGCGGTTATTAACTATAAATTTAGATTGACGTCTTAAAACGTGCATAACCAAATAATGACCGAAGTGAAATGATGTTTTATCGTTTCTGTCGATAGATTAAACAGCCTTGTACCAACATATCTTTATCTTAAATCCGTTTTACAAATACAATATATCAAAACCAAATATTTCAAACTTTCAAATCGCACAGGACGCAGTTCGCTCAATGACACAATGAAGGTCTTTTCACATTGATGAAATTTTACTTAGAATTCAACCTTTGTGTCTTGCTTGTAACCATTACAATCAAAAAGAAACTACTTTTCGTTTCAGATATATTTTTTAAAATGCACACTACTTAATAAAAAGCTTTCAGTTGTCAATGACTACATGCAAAATTGAGCTGTGGCTGTCCAATGAAAGCTGCTTCAACAGAGGTCAACAGTCTCATCTCAGGAGGTGACAGACTCATTCCACACGGAGAGGCACCTAACCTGCAGTCCAAGATAAAGATAAAGCTGCCAAATGTCATTTATCATGGAAATAACTAAGGGGAAGAGGGGAATATCGATCAACATTACTTAACTTAAGGTCGTTACTTTTAAAAGAAAGTGAACTTTTAAAAAAATATTTTGGGTAACCAAACGGAGAAAGAATGACTCTGCGGGCTGAGCTGTCCGTGGTGCTGAATATCATCTCCACACACTTGACCAGCGATGCAGCACCGGGACCCGAGTGTAAACAGCATTTGCGCCTCTGGTTCCATTTCACTCCTTTCTAAATCAATCTTAGATTGTAAAATTAAACACTCAGTGGGAGTGCGATGTCCATTATAGTTAAAATAATAACCTAATTAATCTCTGATTCCAGCATATTGTCTGTTTTCAAAATAGAGTTGGTTGAAATCTTTATAAAAGTTGCATTTTATCTCTGCTGACTGCAACTCGGACAAAATCGTTATTAAATGATTGAGGAATTCATGAAAACACAGCGGCGCCCAATTCTACGAGATTGCAGCCTGTAGCCAACGTCCAGTGTTTACCCGTTGCACTAAATTACGTGTGCTTCACCTCACTGCTCAATGTTGTAAACGTAGGAGTTTATATCCATAAATACTTAGTCAGTTCATGACGTAGGGGACTGAAGCTACAGACTTAGATTTAAACCAGTAGGCGGCGCACTGGTCCTTTGGATCATGTCGACGGTGACTTGAAAACACTGAATAGTAACTCATTTGGTCTTTTATTATTTGAATTAGTTTCAGCTACGTACGAAACATGGAGACAAGTCATATTGAGTCTACCATGCTGCTAGTTTTCACTGCGAAAGAGGAATGATAGAACAGAACTATGAAAAATCATCGCTCATTTATATTAGTAATTTGCTCTATTAGGAAACACTAATAAGATTGGATAAATAGAATGTTTTTGTTATTTGCCATTCGAATACTTTAATATTAGAATTGACAACACAGGTCGTTTTTGTCAAGTAAACAAGTCCGTTTAATTACATTATATTACGCTGAAAATCCGAACAAAATATTATCACAGTAAGCTCTTCACTCCCTATGTGGCAGCGAAGGGGGGGATCACATCTGAAGTACTACAAGATTTGTTTTCTAATTTGAAAATAATCTGATCAACGTATTTGTTATGAACATTTCCAGTGAGTATCTTTGACCACAACAATCAACACGAAGTGGAAAAGTGTCTGAAATAAATATTGTAGAATTTTTTTTTAGGAAGCTCCTGCTGAAAAGCTTTAAGTGCAAGCTGTGCCAATTTCGCTGCAGCCACAGGGCGTCCTCCTTTACCTCCCTTTAATTGCTTCCACGTCATTTGACCTAAATCAATCACTTCACTCAAATTAGATATAGGCAGATAACACTTTAAACTTCATCATTTACCTATTAATTACAATCGTCGTCATCTTCGTAAGTGCAAAAAGGCTATCAATAGTCCGTTTAATTATTTACTGAAACCTAATCGAAACGAGACTGTTGCACAAATGGTGATAGAATGAACCAACAGCAGCTTGTAATTCTATTCTAAAATCAGTGGTTTGACAGTGTGTTTTGGTTGTAAAAATTATTGTACCCCGCAAACAATTGCTGAAAGTCTGCATATATAGTATTCATTATACAAAAACTAACTTCATCTAATATTGTAAATTGAATAAGTATATTCTGGTATTCTTAGCACAAGATTGGAAGTTAAATATTTTGAAAACTATGCTGTATTTAAAAATTGTTAATGTCTTTAAAGATGAGATTGCATTACCTGCCAGGACATCAGTAACATCGTTTAAATGCTTGTAAATGCCTTCAGTTTAGACAAACATTAACAGAAAACAAACGTGGTTGGGTATTAGGCAGTTATAAATCAATGAGGTTACAAGGACACTGACAAGCAAAATCAGGAAATGTCACAGGTGTAGAACTTTCCCAGAGTCCAACTATTTAGCCTAAAATATTCGAGAACGCGTATCGCTTCTCTTATCGTTTCAAAGCAAATGAGTAAATAGTGTGGAACGTTGCAAACAGTGGGAACCATTTTTTTTTCAAATTTACCTAAAATTCTAAGTTTATGAGAATCCCAAAAGCAAATGTGGTCGTTTCAACGACGCAAAGAAGCCCATCATTACTCTTAGGGAGTTGCTGGAGAGGTTTACGCAAAAAACCCCCATAGAAATGCACATCTGTACACTTGGAGACAGGTGAATTTCTGGGTCAGAATTTTAATTAAAGTAATTAATCACAAGAGACCTTTCTGAAAAGTATATCCTATAATTCTTGAAACATATCAAGGCCTTGTTAGAGGAGACAGCTGGAATAATTAAACATTTCAGGTTTCTAGGCAACGCAACACAAAATACATAAAGGAAATTATTAACAATGTTGTAACAGGTCTGTTTCACAACTTATATTTAACAATAGAAACTACACTTAGTACCCTTCTCTTCTGTCACCTATGTTTTACTATGTCTGATTGGACCCCAGAAGTAAATACAAATAATGAATTTGTTACACTATTGATGTACACTTGCTGGTTTGCAGTACCTGTGTAAAGTAGAGAAACATTCACTAAATGATACTTTAAACATTGTTTTTACAGCCTTGGAGCAAACAGTTTTGATCTATATAGGCTTAGCGTTTTAGGAACTGCAAGAACCTTCTAAATATCACAACAAAAATGTGGTTAGATTGATTGCAGCTGAAATTTATGCTAGTCACGATTGTACTTTCACTTATTTTTGCGTTTCCAAATCACTGTTTGGAATTAACAACTTTAATGGCAATACAGTAATAAGAAATGGCGAATACCGACAATTAGTGTAATCACTTAGAGCAATGTTTGTCTCTTTTCGTAAATAAGAAATATTTACAAATTCAGTCCCAACGAATATGTAACCCCTTAATCCCTCAAACGCATTTGTTTGCGCCTGTCACTTTTAAATGGGTCGAAACTGGAGAACTGACATGTTAATATATTCACAAAATACCGATTGAAAGGGCTATTTACATACTTAGGCCTGCTGATAAAATTTAGGTAGAGTGGTTGGTATCTAACCTGGCCTCGGCAGATTCCTGTATATCTGTTTTATGTACATTCCACAATCTGCAGATCCCGGCTTTCCGAATTATATCAGGGCGCAACACTAAATGGAAATAAAAGTTTAAATGCCTGGTTCGCCTACGCCCGTCACAACCAGTAGGCGTTGTTAACCGATATTCATTTGAATCGAATTAACTCATTTGCAAATAATTAGCTGAGCTGTCACTTGTCTAATTATACAATCCAGGATTTTTCCAACAATTTCGAACAACAATTTGGCCTTTGAAACCAAAGTGAATTCATAACGTCTACCCAGCATCTTTTGTTTTATATTCTTGATAAAATAAATGTTGCAAATACTTCACCACAAAACTAATGAGTTAATTTTATATTTTTATGGCAATGAAGTTCTGAAGAGATTTCAATATGTCTATATCCGAATTACCAAGCATATTATGAAGCAGTGATAGTTAATAAGCGACACTTTGACACTGTGAGAAAATACATTTTTTGACCAGAGTGTGTTGCATATTGGGGAGTTTAGTACTTTCCTGTCCCAGTGTCTGCCAACAACCAGAGCCAACATGTGTCAATTCTTCGCTGAATGGCCCATTTAAGTTGTTTTGCTGTCCCAAAAAGGCTGTTTATTTAGAGTAGTGTTTTTTTCATTATAACCAATATCATCTTCCATTGTTTGAAAATTGTTATTTGAAAATTATTAATTACATCAGTTCAAGATTTGTCATATAGTTCGTCTGTCTAAATTTAAAGCCAAGTACTAATACAACCTGTCAGCCACCTTTTTAAATCTAAGAAACCAAATAAAATATATTATAATTTTTAAAAGTCGTACACTTAGATTTTTCAAAGCCTTAAAAATGGGGTAAATCTAGGTTTGAAAGATGACGAAGAAGGAACAAAATGGAGTCTGGAGAGGTCAGACTTGCAATTACTGTCCTCTGCTTACATTTCAAGACAGTACAGGAAGTGTCAAGACCTCAATATTCCTTACATGTAACTACCAATTTTTAGACTGTTTGCGGGAGGTTCAATGTAATCACGGTACTAGAAATCCCCAAGGGAGCCGCTGGAAGAGGCAAACACAGGAGGCTGGCTGGACAAAGCAAGGAGAGAGCCGTATGAATAACACATTTCACTTAGCCCATGAAATTGTTTCAGCCTCTTCACAGAAGGACGTTTAAAAAACCCCTTATACAAAGCGCCGAAACCGGCTGCTGTTCAGGTACAGGCTGGAATTAAAAAGGATCCATCCCCGATTAACAGCTGTTAAATAATCACTCCCACACAGCAAGCTTTAAAGATTCGGTGCGTTAATTCCGCCAAAGACCAAAACATAGCAAGAAAACATAAAAGTTAATGAACGCTCTAATATCTGACATGCAATTAATTGTTTCTGTTTGGTATTTTATGGGAATTGTTTATCGGGATGACACATTTTGGTATCTAATTTGTTAAAATTATTTCGGTAGAAACACTGCTCTACAGAATACACAAACATCACATATTCAGACAAGTAGTTTCTTGCATTTTCTATTTAAAAGAGGACCTGTGTTTTTCGGTGTAAAAGAATAAATAATAAATGAATTGACTAAATAATATATCACAGGTTAGGACACGATTGGATAGCTTTCCATCAGATTGTTGTGTTTAGCAGCTATAAATATAACGACTAAACGTAAACATTTATTACTTAATGGACACACAAAAAGAACTGTAATGTCTGAAATATTGCAACTAACATAGCAATCTCCTTTGAAGGCCACGGTGAACCGAAATAAATGCATATTAATGAGGTAAACAGAAAGGCTCTGTGGTTAAAGAGGTGATTAGCAATCCAAATCAGTGTGTTGGTATTTTCTATTGAAATGTAGACGTGACCTGCTCTAACATCAGCCAGCCCGCCTTGGCAGCGTTTACCTTCAGATAACACCCATAAGACTCTACAACATATTCTAATTCAAGTGGTTGTTTCCAGTATCGATCCATGCAAATAAATGTAGACTGAGGTCGACAAAATTGTCGTAAAAATACACTCAAGGCAGCGTCTAAAAATCGAACAATGCGAGTGTTATCAATCGTTCGATGGAGATTTCTTGGCGAGCTATTTACTCAACCGTACGCATGCTCTTACAGCGATTGAATTTGGATTTTAATTATAGGACATGAAGAGCTGAAAATAGGTCAGTTTTAATATATATGTATATATGGTTTAAATTTGTCCTTTGCTACCTTGAGTAAGTTGTCTAAGTTTTAAATGACTGAATATACAAACGGTGTTTTCCGTGGACATTTTTTTGTATAAAAGCAACTTTCTGATCATTGTTCAATATTTTTCAGCAAATCATTGAATTATGACAAGGTTAGTATACTATTTTCTAAAGAAAGTAAATTTTCAGATGAAACCACAACCTTTGGTGTAACACTTTGATCCATTTTGAAATAAATGTTAAACAGTTTGGCTGTGATTCGTTTTAAAACCAAGACAAAGTTCCATGATGTTTTACAGCTGGGTTCTGGAGAGATTAGGCATATTAATTGATTTCTCATTAAATATAACCGTGCTTCTTTATAAAAAAAAATGACACATACGTCGAGCAAATAAAAAAAACAGCCTTCCTTTGTGCACTTGAAGTCTGAATTAAAAATGCCCACAAGTACACGTCAGAGCCTTGTGTGAAACGGATCACTGCCCCTGACTCTGGCTCAGATTGACTGTCTTTCGTTCTCTTGGGAAAAATTAATGGAGACCTATCAGTTAATTAACAAAGCCTCACGCAGGGCCACACCGAGAGAACAGGCTTCCCACACTCGGCTCAACACAATCCAAAAGTTACTAAAAGTAACGAAACGCCTTTTTCGTAAATCACTGGCTACAAATCTAACGCTACAAATAAAACTGTAGGGCTCGGAATGACACCAATTAATACTGTACATGGCTTCGTATAAACTAGAGTCAAACGAGTATGTGAAACAATGGTTAATCGTTTAATTTCATGAGCTTTAAAAAAACCCATTTGGATTCCAATCTATCCTGGAAAGGTTGTGTTGCCGATGTAACTTTACAACGCTACTGTAAGGGGGAGCGGTCGATCGCCATATGCGTTTGGATTCTAGTCTTGTCTAGATTCTGACTGTAACCGAGTCACAAAACTGAAGTGACATTTTGTGAGATTAGTTCCCATTCCACTGTAGACGTATCCGCAGCAGTGCACTTAGATCAGCAACCCAGAGCTGCATTGTTTCCCTCGAACAATTGGACACAAGGCACAGGTGCAAGGGGACTGCAAGTAGAGAAAGGCAGGGCTATACCGCCGCTACAGCTGTGACAATAAAACGTTTACTATTGTAACAGAACTGATCAGACAAGTTTGGGATTGAGGGCTGTGTTCGATTATGGGTTAGGATCCTGGTACATCAAGGTTGGAACTAGACTTAAAAGAGCCCAGTTCTAAACAACCTTTTACTAGAATGGGGTTTTCTGTCTTGTTCTCTTTTTTTAACCATTGTCGCCTCTGTGAATCTATTTACTGACACGGCCATTGTGTGACAATAGCACCAAACACAAGTCTCATTCAACTGGAAAGCTCTGTTCTTACCTGCCAACCTCAGAGCCGACATTCGTTGGAACTCAGGCTCTTGCAGCCACTTCCACATGCGCCTGAAAGTCTCCCGGCCGGACTTCAGCTTACTCCAGGGTTTGGGGTTCCTCAGCAGGTCGGACAGCGTCCCCTGCGAGCGGCACAGCACCCGCTGCGCGAAGATGGCTTGTGGGATGCTGTACCGCTTGAGCTCGGTGGTGATCCGCTGAGCTATTTCTTTGGTGTTGATCTCCTCCAGCTGCCCCGAGCCGCCGCCGCTGCTGGCCTGCGATCCGTTGGAAGAAGGGGGCTGCTGCTCGCCCCGAGCGGAGCCCAGGACCTGCCCGTGGCCCTGTGCGTGCGGGTGGGCGTGGGGGTGATGGTGGAGCCCGTTGATGGGCACCATGCCCACTGAGGGAGGGGTCAGCCCGCGGCTCAGGTGCTGATCCCCCCGGGTCAGCATGCCCGGGTGGCCATCGAAACCGTTCGGGGTCAGCATCTTGTCACTGGGCATGGGTCCAACGTGCCCGTAAGGTGGCAGACCCTGCTGGGAGTTGTGGATCGTGCCCAAACCATTGACCAGAGAGGATCCGGACAGAGGTGACAGGCTCTGACCCATTCCGGTCATATCCTTGTGGTAGTGGCTGTACAGATTGTTCATTGAAGACAAGCCCCTGTCGTCTCTCATCAGCGTGAAGCTGCCGCTCACATTGCCCGGTAACCGCTGGTGGTGATGGTGGTGGTGATGGTGATGATGAGGAAACTTGTCCGAGACGGTGGAGATGGGAGGCAGAGGCTGCAGCGGGGTCAAGGTGGTGTAGGTGCTGCTCATGCTCATCCCCGGCGGGGTCTCGCAAGCCATGGTCATGGTCGGGTGCAGGGGGGCGGCCAGTGCATGATCCGGGGGCCGGTGGTAGTCGCCGGGGCCGTCCAGGATCGAAGCCATGCTGGACACCATGGAGCGAGCGTGGACCGGCAGGTTCCGATGGGCGTTCGAGCGGCTGTGGGGACTGAGGCTGCTCATCAGGTCGCCCGGCTGCACCGGATCATGGGTCACCCCATGCAAATCGCCGAGATTCTCCATCGTCAGCTGAGCGTTCATGGTTCGCGCGATCTTTTACACCAAACATCTATCTGGCGTGTCCCTGGGAGATCTCCACATCAGGATGGTCAGTTGCACTTTGCATTTCATTCATTCATTCATTTATTACTCTCAATTTCATCTATTGTTCCTCCCCCACCACCCCAGACTTTCCCCCACCACCTCCCCCCTTTTCTTCCTTTGCTTTAAGACCCCCGCCCCCCCCCACCACCTTTCCCCTTCCCCCACCACCACCACCACCACCGGTTAGTTTGCTTTTTGCTGCTCAGAGCGCTAGCAGCCGCGGTGCCAGCCCGCTCGTGTCCCTCGCCGTCTCTCCAGCCATGTCCTCCCTCTCTCTCTCTCTCTCTGTGTGTTTTTTTTTTGCTCCACACTTCGCTTCTCTTTGGCCCCGAGCCGCTTGCTGCAGCTCCCGGAGCCGGCGGGATGCGCACTCGCCCTCTGCGCACTCCTCTGCAGCCGCCCTGACGTCAAGCGACCAATTGGAAATTGACATTTGCTTCCGGGTTTCCCATGTCAACACACAAAAAAAAATAGAGAGAGAGAGGGAATCAAATCAGAGCCTCCTGTTTAAAGCAGTCCTGTCTCCAAGCTGCACATTGCACCGCCCCCCTCCACAAACACACATTCCTCTATTGAATTCGACTGCATCTAAAATATTAGATTGGATTTTTCCAACTTTCATATTTTAAAAGAAAGTCTTATTTATAAATCAGCTGTACACGGATCTCTAGTTAATTGATTAGGAATTTATTAAAACTGACCCGAAATTGACAGGCAGCCGAGATACTTAGAAAACACGCTCTGGAATCAACTCCAGCATCCCTGTTAAGATCCACTTGCTTCTCAGATGCCACGACCTGTTAATTCCGCGTAGTTTCATCGCAGATAAAAAAAAAAATCACTGAGACCAATTTTTTTTTTTCCTTGGGGAAAATTAAGTTGATGTAATGGCGGCTCCTCTGTAGCTCAGGCTGAAGATGAAACGTAGACCGTAGTCCGTCTATTTGTTTAGAGCTGGGGAGGGGGTGGGTGGGGGAATTAAACACTTGTGTTCCCATCTCACAGCAGCTAGTCACGAGCCGAACATGTCGATTGGAAATTCCAGCAAAATGACGCAGGTGTAAAGTGCAGTCAAAAGCTGGTTGCAACATGTTTAGCTAAATTTGTATAATATATGTTTGATCAATAAACTGAGCTTGGATAGGCCAACAAAAGGAGATGATGTAGATTTAATTAACCACACAAGTCACTTCTGACGACTACAGTGCAACAAAATTGGCAAACAAATTAAATGGAAGAAAAAAAGGTCCGAGCCACGGATCTATTTTTAAGTCGGTAATAGTTTTCTTGCATTGAACTGGATTCCCTTTAAACATATAATGTTGATTCTAACCGGTAAACAATTTTTAAAAAATAAAGTGTTTAAAATATGATAGGGACAATGGGTTTTATCTCTAAAAGGGACGCTGGTCGACACATGCCACTGTTGTTGTTTTAAGCACTGGTCCGATAAGGTACTGGGCAAAGACGGGACAGATGTGCCCATTGTTCTACGATTAACAATAACGGATGAGGCCAGACAAGTGTTTGGAAAATGTGGCTCTGTTCTCGCAGGCGAACCGCGGGAGGGACGGAATTATGACATAATAGATTATGATATTTGACTGAATTCGAACAGATCTACATGAAATCGGTTAAATTGATTGGATAGCATAGAGTCGAATGATGGGTATAAAGGGGGCAAGTGTCGAATTATTGTCAGAATCCCCGTGTACATATAAGCCACGAGCAGGAATCAATCAATCACTCTTTTATTTGAGGAAAATGAAAACTATTACTATGATGGCAATTATGACATGACAAAATACAAAGCATTAGCAAACAAAACATTAGTAACAAACAGATGAACAGAATGTAAAACAAATCAGTGCAGTAACTACGTATCTGTTATATATATATATATCTGTTTAATCAAGCCCCACTAAGCATTAAGATGGATCATTACATCATTTATATCATTAAGCCATTATCCTAGCATAGGTGTTTAGCAGCAATTGTTTCCATCAGTTATTTGCAATACATTTCGGTAACAATGAAATAATCGCTGTTAAAAGACATCCATCACTTTATTGTTAGGCTTCAAATATTCATCAACAGAAGTTTCATCAATGAATAACTTGTATTCTGATTATTGATTTTATTAATACAGTGGAATCTTACTAAATGCAATCGTGGGTGGGACAGAAAGTTGCACATAACCAGACTTGTACATAACCCTGTCACTACGATATCATGGAAATACTGTGATCTCAAATCAATTTGCTTATAGCTATAAATTGGCTCACATTAGATTTACACGTACATGTGGACTCAACTTTTTTTTTCTAAAGTTCGATTAATTGTTGAAGTACCCAAAACGAAAAAAAGCTTAATAAGAACAATGAGTTTGGGAAAATTATCTTACATTATATTGTGACAAAACATTATGAACATAAAACCACTATATTTTTTCATCATTGATCAATTCTTAAAATAAAACCTGTGTGTGTGAATATTAATGGCACTGAAAAATTACCCTCAGTGAATGCGTAAGTATTTGAAGGGAAATCAGCATACTTGAAATAAAAAGGTACGAGCTAAGATCTAAAGGCTGGCATTAGTTGTTCCAACAAAACGTTAAAAGGACTGTTATGGGTAAATTTAAGCAGCATCTTGAACAGGCGTCTTCTTGCCCTTCTTTCATGGTGTTTGTAGTGGTCAGTTGCTGGAGGTCTGTCCTGATTGAAAAGGGACATGTCAAAGGTGACGCTTCAAGACTCCAAGAGCCAACAGCTGCCGTTTCAACAGATTAACCGTAGACTTTTTTGTACTTTCGCCTGTTGAGCTTCTTGGAACCTGCTTAGCCACAAGAAAACACACATCTGTCAGTCGAAAAAAAATGCAAGCTATAAGACAAGCCCAATGCATTTTAGCGAATTAAAGCTTAATATTGCATGTAGACGAATGAAACAATGCACCTGTACCTTAATAACAATCATGTCTTATCAAGAATAATGCAACTTTTTACAATTAAAAGCAAGATACTATGTTGTTACGTATTGGTAATTCCACCAAGTATTGGCAATTTCACATTAATCAAAGATCTCTCCAGAAACAAAACTGAATGTCAAGGAATGACTGTGTACAAGTTCTCCTGAAATTAGCAGCAAGATAATTATTAATAATAATGTTAACACTCTGAAAGTTTTGAACCACTATATAAATACAGTAAATGCGTGTCTTATTCTCTTGAAAGAAACACACGTTATGACATTGTTAAAAGCAGAATATAAGCACAAGCCAGGATTTCAATTCAGCCTTAGCAGGCCACAAACACACAGACCTGCCGCCCAGTTCAAATGTCGCTTGGGTGTGCGTTTAATGCGATTTCGAAACAATTAATATCGTTAAATATTTTGAATTTCAGTCAAGTGCCTTACTGTGATAAGTAGGTGTTTAAATGCGATTTATTTTGAAAGTACACAATGACCTTAAATTGCCCATTGTTGTGACGGAAGGTATAAACTGACATCAGATTTTGGTAATTCTGTTGAAAGTGATATCCTTTAACGCAAATAATCGCCCGACTTAAATGAATAGATTTACACCACTCAGCTCGAAACTACAATGTATATACTGACGACGCAGTAAGTAATTTTAATGAACATTAAGAGATGTCCTTCCCTCAGCAAAGCAGAGGCTAGTCCTCGCGCTAAAACTGCATCTGTTCATATTCTCATACTGGTCGATATTTTTCATTCACACTCACGTCTCTGTGGCTTGTAAAGGGAAAATTAGACTTTTGTTGAGATTCACTCAAGCAAACCTTATTCGTGTAGAACGCGAGTTTGTCGCATATGTTTTGTGACTGAATTAAATATATAAAATCATCGCGACCTGACGGTGCTTCTTTCCACTGAAAAAGCTCGACCAAGAGGCCAGCAGACAGGAAGAACAGCACAAGAAAAAAAGGCATGTGGCAATTAATATACTGGTGATTAATTGGTATAAATATCCATGTTATTAATATGTAGTCAAACATGCATTTGTAATGAAAACGAACAGCTCCCCTCAATTTTGTAGGCGATTTGTTTCAAATTAATTCTACACCTTATCATATTGTTGTCACTTTAAATTTCATTGTAAAATTATAATATAAATATATGCCATTTTGGTACTTTGGGGTCAAACATGAAATTCATACATTGATCTTTTTGTACTGGGACATTCGAAAAATATTTAGTTTTCACCTTTGCTTTGTGATATCATTCCTTATTTGCAAGCTATTTCAGAAATGTGATGTTCTTGTATCTTTTTTAAAAAATCAGTTTTATATAAGGTTTATTTAAACCATTCACTTACATTTTCTACTAAATTGTGTTTGGTCACAACGTCGATCTGCACAGTAACAAGTGTTTCACTTTCACTTCTGTTTCCACTTCTTTTTTACAAAATAGTAGCCCTGTTACTGGATAATCGCAAACATCAGCGTGACAGCAAGGAGTTCGAATTAACGTATTTTAATTAAGTAACCTACCTGAAAAAAAAATCACACATTAATTGTACTATTGCCACACTTCAGGCATTAGGGCGTGAAGGTGGCCCACGGTTCTACAACAATATGGAGGGCGACTACTGGCAAATATAGGGCAGAGTGCAGACACTTCGTTCGTATTTCAGTTGGGCCTAAGTATAAAAAGAGTACATAGTGTAAATGTACAGGTAGATCTGTTATTGACTCAGGGTAATAGTTCTCAAACACCACTAATGTAGGCTGCATCTTAACAGAAGTTATTGCACTTGCTCATGTGCATTATCTTCCCTTATTTCGCATTTTATGAACAATTTGCAAAGCAAGCAGAGTTGTTCCCATTAAATATTTACACTCTAATGTCTTCTTGTTTCAAATTATTAATTAGGCGCCTTTGGTCATTTTAGGTTGAAATGGAGAGTCTGCGTGGCTTTAAATATGATTTCAAATTATTACAGCCTTCTATAATGCGAAAATTATTCGATGTCTTGCATGTCAGAGATTAACAGCTTTAAGGATCAATAATATGAAATTCGCGTACTGGAAGCCTGCAAATGACAGCGTTATTGATAGCAGGCATGTAAATTACTTCATACTGTAAAATAAATAAGAAAGTAAAACCACAATCATCAGGATTAAAACTGGTTATTGCTGTATATCTGCCGCTACGCCACTGGCAGCGAAATGGTTAGAATAATTATAACTAATTGCAACCAATGAGGATTTCAAGTGACCCTAACCGCAATAAGATCAATCTAAAACGTTACAAGAAAACACAATTTCTTTGTAATTTTAAAATTCATTTTAACATCAACTTACAATTAGTTTCTGTTATTCTATCGGTTGAGACACTCCAGAGTAACAGCTTGAAGGTTCATTTCCATTTTAAGTTTACTGAAATAAATATTTTGGTGATATTAACCCAAGACTCACCTTTTCTAATATTTTTATTCTATACAGTGATAATACTTAACATTGCTTTTTTGGTGAATATGTTTATACTATCTTTATAAAAGTAATTTATAAAGTTGTTATCGTTAATTTAATCTAATTTGTTAAATATACTATATATTGCTTTTTACTTTGACTATGTGCCGTCAATTTATTTTCTCGTTTCGTGCCTTATTTTTATTTCGTAAAGGAATTGTCTATGAAATACTTTAGAAATTCAGCAAATATCAGCTTCCCTTGATATTTCATTTTAAGGTACATTTCATGTCATTGATACATTTTATTCGCTAAAAACATAGTATTTGAAAATAATAAAGAGCTACCTATAATATTTATGTTTATTTGAACGTTCACGAAGCCGTTTTCTAAAATTGTACTAACGTATGTTTTTATAATCGAAAAATATTTCCAACTGAAAGCAACTTTTAATTTCTTTTTTTTATTAAGTTATAAAAGTTTTGATTGCACCGAACTGAATTAAATCTTCGAAAGAAACACTAATTTCTGGAAAAAGTTGCACGCTCTTGACGAAATTTAAATTAGGGAACACGCTGTATAGGTTTTTTTCAGGATAAACAATATTTTTTACATCATTTACAAGTTACAGACGTTCGAAAATAATTCAGGAACGGTTTCCACTAGTTAAATTCAATTGTTGTCGTAATTATGGTACAAAAAATGGTATTTTACACAGCTTTTAAATGAAAGCCCACAATAAAAGCGCTCAAAAATTTCAGAGAATGGAATAAATGCTTCTAAAATAAGAAACTCTGTCAAATGCAACAAAGTGTAAACCTGCAAAAGTGGTCAAAGGATGGAATTTATATAACGAAATCTACAAGGCAACTAAGATTTGTTTAATGGGCCAAACTTGTGGGAGCAAAAAGCTGGTAACGAAGAATCTATTATTATTATGATATTTATCAAAATAAATCAGCACCATTGCAAACTGCGATTATCCAAAGTCTAATAACACGTATGTTAAATGTCCTCCCCCCAGCAATGGAAGAATGCGAAGCTGGGTGTGTGCTGATATAGGTAAGCAACGTGTTACTAGATAACCACAGCTGAAGTTTACTTTTCCTAAACGAGTAGGCCAAAAACAAAGAACTTTAAACAAACTTAGAAAAACAACGATAAAAACACACTTCGCTACCTGACTACCAAGTCTATAACGCCGATTCAGATACCCTTCCAGGTCCTTTATTAAATTCCCTGAACCATTGCTTATGTTTTATTTTGAAGAAGGTCCTAAAAGTTACACTTTGACGTTTTACAATATCGAAAAGTAAACGAAATGCCCCGTGACGGTAAAATGGGTAGAGTAATTTTAAAAAGAATAATTCGAGTCAAGCATCCAGCATTGACAATATACAAACACACACTTCTGCACACCCGCACCTGCCGTTGTTTCGATAACATTCGTGCATAGTTTTAAAAACAAATCCAAGTAAAGTAAGCTCTGCATAAAGGCTGTGTATTTATATACTTTAATTGTTGTTGACGGCAGGTTAATATAAGAAAATGTTGTATTTTTTTCAGACAACGCCCAAATATATTTAAATTGTGCTCGGTTTGGGATGAGAAGGATTCTCGCACATTCAAGTTTCCGATATTAGCATTTCCCGTCGAAATGAATGAGCAAATCAGTTTCAGAGACTTGTGCACGTGTTTTAGAATGGGTCCTTGTGCCTTCTGTACCATATCAAAACAAATTAATGGGGCACATCAAGGTCAGGTACCATAAGGAGCACAAATGTAACTGACGAAACTGCCATAAATATCAATAACACTATCATTTAAATACCATGTAGTAATAACGAGTCTTTTCTAAAGCTAAAATGGCCCGTGCAAATTAAGTACCAATTAAATATTTGAAAAAAAGCTCCAAGTAGGTTATAGAAACAATATGACTATATATCAAATCGGTAAGAAATATACCACACAATCTTTTCCCCCCTTTGTAACTATGCTCCAAAGGTGCCAACATGTTTTTAGTGATGAATCACGATACCGAGCTTCAGCATTTAACAGATTTCTGGAATGTGTGAGCCGTTCTTAAATTTGACGCGGCTAATTAATTCAGGCCAACGCCGGCACAGATGAAAGAGTTGTGTTACTTTTTAAACATAGTTGTAATAAGTCAACAAGATGGCTAAACGCTATTTTTAAACTACAATACAAACAAAACCGAAGCAACTCTTAATGTCACATCCAACAATAGGACACGTGCACTTACAACTAAACAATTGTCGATGTTTAAATAGCGCAAAAAGCAAAACTGGCTGCAGTACAATACAGACCAAACAGTGAGGGCGTGAACTCCGTATATCGTTCATTTAAATAAATCAGTAAGGGTCATTTAAGTTAAAGTATAAAAACAGATTAATGAATGGCGTGAGTACATGTGTGTAGATTTAAGCACCAGCAGAAGAGCGAGTTGCACTATTGGTGGGAAGCTGAACTGTTCATACAATTAATTAACTCCCGCCCCCCGAAAAAAAATGAAGGACGGCTCGCCAATAAACATATATGTCGTGCGGCAATTAGGTGCCCCATTAACACCAGCAGCAACTGAAGGGTTAAAACAAAAGAAGAGTGTGTGGGCAATAACAGTTATATAATACCGTGTAATACAGGGCAGCGGAAAGTTAATAACTGGGAGGTGCTTTCCCGCTGTCTCCTTTTCTGCAACGGAGACCTCCTGTTCACATTAAACAACATTTATATTTATTGGTCCATGCAGACTGGATTTTCACAAGAAGACAATCCCTTGTATTCATTCCAATAGTCTTGCAAATTCGTGCTAATTGTAGTAAATGTAATCACAGAAAATGTCGTTGTTACTCTAGCTGGCGTTTTCTTTTTGTATTAACCCAATAGTTAGTCTGTAATTTTAACCAAGATCTTTGAAGAAACTATGTGAAAGTTTTAAATGGGATAGCATTTCAAAGAGACGTGAAATTCCATGTCAATCAATTTGTAATTATCAATATAAAAGCCTTTGCCGGTTTACCGCACATAAATACTAAAGGATGTGCAGCTATAGCAAAATCGAAAACTCGAGTTCCTCAATCAATAAAAGGGACGAACATATTTCAGCTTTCCACACTGTTGCGCAAAACAATTCAATGCTTTTTGAGGTGGTTTAGTCAAAACAGACAAACTTCCATGATATTTGGATATTCATTTTTCCATAGAAGTGCAACGTAATTTTAGATCACATTAAATCACATTTTCATAAAGCACTGGGTTCGTAATCATTTTTCTAGGAACACACAGGTCATCTCATTTGTTGCTTCACCTCCCGAATTCTGAGTGGCACCCTCTCAACTAATATAGACCAGTTGTCATTTTACTGCAATTACCAAAGTACCGCAATCGCTCTTGTCAAATAATGAAACAGGTCTTACATAATACCATCAACTACTGCACATCTGACAATGAGGGTGGCAAAGTTTTTTTCTATTGCCACTCAAAACAGAAACAGGGTATTGGGCCCATTCACATTTCCGAATTGTTACATTTAATTAGCATTATATACTGTTCAATGAAATCAAATATAAAAAAGTTCTAAAACAAAACTCTATTATCTTTTACTGCACCCATTACTCATTGAGTAAATAACGTATTGTGAAAATCGGAAACAACTGAACATCGAACTTTGACATTTATGTAGTCGCTTCCAATTGACACTTGAATGCCAGTCCAGAGCTACCCTTCCCATTATAATTCAAAATATGTTTTCAAGCCCCAACGTCATCCTAGAACAATGAACATCGGCCCCTGGGACTCAAATAATAAAAATACTATATTCTAAGGAAAATTCAGCAAGTTGATTGAGGCGAATGTCTGAAGAACTGTAGGACATTCTAAACGGTTAAGGAATTGTGAAACATTTAGTTCATAAGTGCTGATAAATCTTAACACGGCATATCGCTAATGAACAGAATCACAATTAACGATAGTATTACAGAACTAAAAAAAAATCATTGCTCAGGCCTTCGTAAAGGAACATATAGGTTAGCATCAAAACCCGCTTTTTAAACAGATTTGAGATGTAATGACTATTGGCAGTACTGTATAAATATTTCTGCATTTTTCTATTCAGAGTTAAATTACTGAACACATTTTATTATACATTATATAATGCCTAAAGGCATTAAACGCAATCTTTATAAAATCGGTTTCCATAACTAGTATGTCCCACTTTAAAAAGAAAATGCACCTAAACACCAAAATGTATACCTAATGTTTCACATAAATAACCAATAACCTTTGATTTACTGCAAAATGTGCTTTGAAATCTTTACATGGTTCGTGCATCAAAGGCGGCTGCTATACTTTGGGAAACCCATTAATTACAGAGATGCTGGATTCATACACATACTGCCAACAATTCCCAGCAGGTTTATATTTTAGTGTCCTTTAGCCGAGGAACAGAGAGTAGAGGAACAAATAAGCATCACGTTTACAAATTGTGAATGCCAAGTAAGAGAGTGGAATTAAAATGACTGGAAGGCAATACTCTGCCAATTTTATATGCATAAACAGTAGTGTTACGTTTTAGAACAGTCAGTTGTAGGCAATGGTCTATTCTATTCAGATTTGCATGGTACCTTATCTTAATAATTTGGTAACCTCAGTTCACGAAGACGTTTGCACGTTTATCAATAATATATTTTTAATGAATAATTTCAGATAAATGAGGTTCATCCGCCTCGATTAAACTAAATTATTGTATTTTTAATGAACAAGAAAATAACAAAATACTGCGGAAATTGTACATTATATATGGTTATTATTGCACGAATTCTTCAACAAATGCGTTGTAATTTGTGTACTGAAGTGCTCTCAAATTCTCTGAAATATATGAAATAATAAAAGCTGGCAGATAGCACGTCACTTCCTGTTTTTACCATTCAGAAAAAGTTTGCAAGATCTGCTTCTGCAGTCAAATGAAAGCTGGGAATAGAGTTAATGAGTTATATTTATTGAAACATGTCAAAAATACTCAGAGCTGCTCAACCCTCGATGTTCAGTAATCGTGAACAGCCGATCTGCTCCTCTGTATATGCACATTTTCAGCTAATTTTTGTTAGAAAGTTTCTAATTATAAATTGCCAAATTCTTCCTTGATTTCGGACACATGTGTGTTTAGTTTTTGGTAAATTGCAGTAAAAACTGACTAACGTCACAATCTTGTTTCTCTGCACTTCCAGCCCAGATCACATCAAAATAAATTCTCAGTTAAACACTTTTATTCCCCCCTCTCCCGGATGTTGACATCTATTTACAAGGGTGGAACACAGCGCCCTTTCTCCCCACGTCTTTAACATAAGTGTGATGCTGCAGGTCTCCGCGCCCGTGACACATGCCCCGGCCCTCGCAGGATTTAGGAGCTGGTTTGCATGTCCACTCCAAACTCAGCGGGGTGCCAAATGTCACAGAGACGTAGCCGATGGCTTATGATAACCGTGTCCCTTGGATTTTCCAATTCTGCCTTTAACGGTGTATTCAGATATACTTACCGAAATCCGTGCAAAATATTTGCAGAGTTCGTGGCATAAAGATCCGCGGACAGTCAAATCTCGTACATGCCCCAAGCAAAATATATCTGCATAATTTCATTTGGAAGATCCGGTGCTTAGTTCCTGTACCATTTTTTTTACTCTCTTTTTTACTTATTAAAATAGAAAAGTTTATCAGCAGGTGATAGCTTGTCCGGGGATCGCCTGCAGTCAGTCGGAGAATAAGACCATTCGGTCTCCGGGCCAGGGTAATCTCCAGTCCCCTTTGGCCCATCCTTGGGAGTTCAGGAGAAAGATCAGAGACCACCCCGCCTCCCCATTTCTCTCCGTTTCTTTTTCCGAAACGGTCGCCGGAATTTTAAAAAAAAATAAACTAAAAAGCCCGGACAGCCTCCATCCCTGGCCGTGGGGCAGGCAGCTCGTTTCGGCCAGTATATCCTCGCATTTGGAGATGCTACTTGCATTTGAATAGCTCTGGCTTGTTATGTATCTCGATGGCTATGAAAGGGAATCAGTATGCAAATTGTTTCAGTTACAATCGAAAGGTTCGATCTGAAGTAGCTCGCTAACGGAAGTTGATGTCAGCTATCTCTGCATTAGTCGAGATATATCTGCCCAGTGGTGCAGGGTTTTAAATTCTTGTTAATTAAAAAAACGAGAGAGCTTGCAACATGACTGCCCCCCGCCCCCCCTCAGTGAAGGTTGATCAGCGCCTTTAACACAATTATTATTCTGCAGGTGCTATTTGATGGGTTGTAATGAGTGTTTGTGCAATAGAACAAGCTAAGTGCTTGCAGTAAAAAAAAAGCGAAGGATTTGGGCACCAACTCAACATCACATCGCAGTCTTCAAATCCAAACGTTTACTAATCAATACATGCAATAAATGAACCTAGAAAAATTGTGTTGTGCTTTAACGGTTTATCCGAGCCAAATATATACCAATGCCTTACGTCAGTTCTACCTGGACCAACCTTTCACTAGCTCAAATCCGAAAAAAAAGATGGTTTTGATTGCCGTAACGTACAGTCTGTTCCGACTGCTATAGGTTAAAATTGCCCTCTTTGACCCTTCTCTCTACAAAGCCAGAAATCATATCAAAATCCAGATGTAATATCGATGGGCTTGGGCGGTATGCTATCAGAATACAACCCAGACGGGTATACATTTAAGGGGTATATGTTTATAATCATTAACAGTGATTTTGATCTTTTTCAATCTTAGAAGTAAAGATTTTAGATGCAGTTTTTTTGGGGGGGTGGGGGGAACCACAGTGTAGATTTATGGCCCGCTGTAGTGCTTCTTACCGAAAAGGACATTTTATTGATCCGCCAGAAATACCTTTAAAATTGCATTTGTGCAGGTCCCAGCTCATTAATACCCAAACTACGTTTCGCAGCAACTCATGGAAATGTGCAGTGTTTTAAATTTGACGATATGACGGGGCTTCCTGTTAAAAAACGTGGGAAGCACGAAGCCTTAAAAGACTATTTTTGAACAGAAACTTTTCGATCCTGAGAACAAAAGCCTATCGCGGGTATTAATCCATAAATTGGCCGACATTTCCCTGGTGCATTATTTAGACAACAACATTCTTGAGAAATATCTTTAAAGAAATTGGATTTCCACCCTTTCATTATTTTTTAAGGTGTAATTGTTAGCAAGTTCCCTATATTTTCTCTTTCGCACTTCAGATTTTTGTATTCATCCCATTTTGGCTTTTCAATTCTGAGCAAATCTTCGTTTGCTCTGAAACCTTACGCAGGGTTTAAGCAGCTAACACTTTTGTTTCACTTGCAGAATAGCGGAGCGCTGTCTCCATCCCACTTGCCTAATTGATCAGGAAGAATTAGTAAAACCCTGTTTTGTATTCATTGGCAGCCAACTTTATTCATACATTGACTGTATACTGGGGACTGTATTTAGCTAACAGCCACCAGTCTTCGTTTTGCTAACACCACCAAATAATTTGGGCTACAAAGGCACACCTTAGCAATCTTGTAATCCATGTTGTTTCTAATAATGACAATAATAATACATTGGGAACGTGTCGTAAACCAGTTGATCGAGATGTGAGAAGAGACCCTTTGCAGTGAGGATGATTTTTTTTTTTGAGAGCAGTATAGGTGCTTTGCTCTCTGTGATGATCTTACGGTCTAGCTGCTGCCTTGCCTAGTTGAAGCTTATGGCTGGTCTAAGCTGACCATCTGTCATTCAATTAACGTTTCAAGGCAGCTGATCTGTAACCAGGAGGGTCAGCGACCCCTGGACAAACCCAATGCTGCCAGAGAAAGGCGACAAAGTTCAAATGTTAAACGCCTGGCACTTTACAGAATTTGGGCAGCCCAGGAAATTTGCCTATGTAAAGCCTGCATTGAGTACTCAGGGGAGGTGAACTAGAAACACCCAGATTTCGATCTAAAGATGTCGGCACAGTTACACCATTTTATTCTTTTGGGGAAAAAACACTTTTAGCAAACAATGGATTACAGGGTTTGGATTTTTTTTCAATGTCACGTTTAAAGTTATAATCAGCTCTTTTGGAGATTGGAGTAAACTTGAGCAAAACATTTTCTCTTCTAAGTTACGCAAATTTCATCGAGGTAATTTGTTGCTGCAGGGAGATTTTAAAACGACTGGAAAACAGAGACTGAATCGTTGCAAATTAATGAAACTGACCTGAAAGTGACTCATTGAATCGTCAGTAAGGGGTAAAATTTACCACCACGTCATCAGAATCATAACCCCCCTCCCATTCTTGATTAAATTCATAGATTTTCCAGTTTCTTATTCTACAAATCTTATACAGTCAAGCTTAACCAGAATATGAAACGGCGCCTTGAATATCGAGAATTTTCTCACAGTTTGCAACTTGGATATGTTGGTGTGATAAATTCATGCTTAGAATGTCATCCTATACAAAATTTAATTTTTTTAATTCAGATTTTCTCTACCTCGTAAAATGTACCCACAGTCTGAAGAAACATAGCTCTAATGAGTTATCTAAAGCTTTCACTTAAAGACCAGGACAAATTGAGCTTTCACTATGCTAATTTATCTATTATAAATATTTAACTAGCGTCCTCGTTGGAACAGGTATGATTGGGCTTCTTTTTAAACACGTGTAATCTATAGCCAGAGTTAATCTACATCCCCGTTCTTTGAGGAATGTTCGCTTCTATCTGGATTTGTTCTGTAATGCACCCAAATTGGGCTAATAAAAATACTATAGGTGGAAAGCGGAGTGATATTGCACTGAATTCTCGCAAATAACGCATTTTCTACCTGAGATCAATTGGCCACGAATTTTAACCTTTAAATCATCATTTACTTTTTGGACTCCGAGAAAGTGACTCCCTTCCCAATAACATATTTTCAAGTCCTATCCTTTAAGTGTTGAGGCACATAACTATTAATATTCTAAAAGATAACTGCTGTTCGGGAATTTGTAGGATATTATTCAGAGCTTTATAGGTTCTGAAGATATTGAAAAATCAGCAGAAATTATTTCAGGTCACGTGGAGGGTCTCAGCTCGTTTCCTTGTCATAAAATCCATCCTGATTCAATAGTCTTTCACATCCAATTCTCAGGACTGTTAGAATGGTAATGCGAGTTCCTTTTAAGCACCTTTGCATTTAAACTTCGACAGCTTCACAATTCGCAGAAGAACCATTTCTGTTGATTGTGGAGCCAAACTGGAGTCAGAACTGAATGCTTCTGACCGCTGCTATTATACGAGAATGAACTCAGCTCTTCTTATTGACATCAGTTCAAATAAAAATGACAAATGACACACACCACTGATTAGATCTAGATGCAATTTTATTGGAATAAACAATTCATAACACTGAAAAGCAGTGTCTAAATTTTCCGTTCCCAACTACTGTAGAAGGAAGAAGCTGAAATACAAATACATATTTTAAACATTTTATAACTTTTTAGCAAAATAACTGTTTGGTTCAGAAAAAAAAACATTAAATGTGACATGCACACTAGATACAGATAGATCATGTGCGCAATCTTGTTAAATATTATTTTATCCCATTATATATGAAAAAAGCGAAGATTAGAAGCCACTTCCCCATGTGTCATATGGTCTAGTTTTCACCTGCTCAGTTCCTTCCCCATTCGAATAATTATTTGGCCCATTATAGGCTCAGCGACAAGATCATTTTACAGTTAGTCATTGAGCTAATAAAAACTTTCAGCACTCCGATTCAGTAATACATTCTATGCTTAATTCAAAGTCACTTAATTTGAATTATCTGATAATTCATTTTTAAAGTACTGCGTTGGTACCTTTCCATGTTATTTATGCTGCATTCAAATTACTGGATAATTCAATTTTTTAGGGCAACAGCAACTTTGCATTATCAGGAGTAGACTGTATTTCAAATTGCAATCATTTGGATTAAAATTAGTTCCGCATTTAAAGCACAGCAGACACTAAAAATTAGCAATGTCTTCAGTACAGCAATATACAATTTCTGCACTTTGAAACATGTGACTATTCATTTCTGACATTAATGGCACAGTTATACTATAGGTTTGAGAACAATACATTGTTTACAGTGATGCAGGACTGAGTTCTAATGTTGGCATCACACTTCACTCAGAGAAAGTGTGATCCTGCCCCTATGCATAGGACACTACTCTGCAGTATCCAAATTATGGTTCCTTTTTAATGTTAGAGTGGATGGGAGAGTTGGCTCTCTGCTAACATTAAAAAGATGAAAAGTGAACTTCAACTGTTTGCCTGGAAACTTTAAAAAAGTTTCCTTCACACTGTTTGCAGTTATACTTCATTGAGTGTGAACCAAACTTGAGAATATATTTTTATAGTGAACAACTTAGAACCATATTTATACAATGTACTTTTCATCAATGCAAAGCCAAAATCTATAAAGTAATCTTAGCTTTGAGGGTGTTTAACCTAAATTAACAAAAGAGCAGCTAATTAAGGGTAAAGGCACTGAAAATGAAACTGATCTTGATGTTATTCTGCAGTTAGTTAGCCAGAACACAATATTTTTACATCATGTGGTTAAAGGCCAGATAAGTGACACTAATCCTAAATAATAATTACATCAAGATTTTATTATAGTTAAAGGAACAAAATGTGATAAATATTATGTTTTGAACAAAAGAGTCCCCCCTCATTGAAACTATTGTAAATGTGGATGATGCTTCAATATTCCCCACAGCGCAGTGTGAGCTACCTTTTACTTCTCTTCGGAGGCTGCCATATTGAAAATCCCACAGCACAGACTGAGATAGAAACGTTTGGGTGGTTTCAGGCCAAAATAAAATGTTTTTGTATTTAACCACAAAGTCAGTTAAAATGTTTGTCACAAAAAGTCAATAGTAATTTAATTTAAAGAAAATGGACTGAAACACATTTTGCTCTAGAAGACGGAAACTATCAAAGCTCCCATTGTTTTCAATACTGGCTTTTCTGGTACCATACAACCAATTCAGGCTGAAATGTAAAATAGTTTTTAAAAAAAATCAACATTTTGAAACAATTTCACTATTGTTGAGCCATAGAGTGAAACATTTTAATCAGCTACAAACTATGTAAAACTGTATAAAAAAGAACCTTCTTCTTCATGGATATATCATTATGAACATTATCTGTAATAAAATCTAACCACTGTTTTAGCTGTCCACCTGTAATTCAAGAAGTGTACTAGTGTAATATATGGTCTGTAAAGTATTCTGTAAAACAGGAGATGAGGAAAGGAATGTATACACACACACATATAATAATTATATATATATATATATAACACATATTCTCTGTTAATCTAATGTCACGCTATAAAACATAATATATGAAGAAACATTGGATGTAAAAGTAATATATATTGCAGTTCATTTCAGATACAAATATGACTCATTGCAAACGTAGACCAACGATCCATCATTTAATAGTTATCTAATGGTAGTAATTAGACTCATTAAGCAATACATGCTGCAGCCTCAGACCTGTCTTTGGGATTCTTTTATACTTTTAAACTCAACGTCAATTCTTAAATACTGAGAATCTAGTAAAGTATGGCGAAGAATGAATGGCTGGATCTACTAAAAGTGCATATGCGTGTTTCTTCTCAGGTTTCCATTTAACGTGTGTGCACAGACATTCAAAGCTTTCAAAGGTGATTTATCAGGTTTGTTTTAGAGTGCATGTTATTAATAATGTGTGTCCATTCATATCGGCCTACAGATTTCACTGGAAAAAATAGCAAGTACAACATATACAATTACATTTGCTTCTTCAGACTTGACAGCAATAACTTATCCCCTCTGTTGCAACTGTGTTTGTGCAAACTTGTCTTGATATGTTATAATCCATTTCATTGCACTTAATATCTGGACATATTCTGTTACAGACTGCAGCCATTCTGGTTGTCATAGTGGTACTAACAATGATAACCTGATGTGACTGAGTCTTTTTGATGTCACAGAAACTGATTTATATGTCAATTAATGGCATAAAATGAACACTCAAGGTGCACCAAATTCAAATTAGCAGGTAGAACTTAAAATGTACTCATTATTTTTAGATATCTGATTAATTCTCAGTCCTGTGATCTATAAACCAAAGCTTGTTTTTTAATGCACAAATTCTACATTTTTGTACTTAACTACACTGCACAACACTGTGGATATTTAACACTTGGTCCTTTATTTGCATTGAGTTTTATGTATTTTGCATCATATATCAATTTTAAAAAAATATATGGGGCAAGAATGTAAAGATAGTATTACTGGTTATTATAATATACAGAATTAGGACATTAATGGAGTCTTGCCATCAAGGTATCTTTAAAGACCAACCATTTGAAAGGATTAGCAACAAGTTTGATATCTCTGATTTTTTTTTACATAGCAAGAGCTCATGACATAGGTTGGGGAGTGGGGTGCAACTTGAAGGAGTGGTTTAGCCCAGCGAGAAAACTGAATTAGTTCACAGAGTTGAAGCTGCAGTACCCTGGGTTAATGAAGGTATCAGCTACTGTTAATTCAGCTCCCTTACACTGTCAAAATCAGTAAATCTTTCACGCCAGTACCGCTAATAAAAAAAGATAGAAAATGATCAAGCATTTGTTGAAGTTATTAGTCATTTCTAGAAGGGGCCCTGCTTCATGAGGTTCCTTCCATAAGCTGACTTAATGCGCAACACGACATTCAGAAGTAATTAATGGAGTATATTCTTACACTACATTTTATAATCATTACTTCATTCAATTCAGTAAAGGCATTTTGATTTGTCACTGCCCAATACATCCAATTGCTGTATAGTCTACAGGTCAACTCATGCAACTCAGCATAAAGATTTTGAATATTCAAACTTAAATCAGCTACTAGGAAAACAGTGATACCTTACACTAAGCACTATAAAGGCCATTAATAAATTGGAGTCAGGTTTGAATTGGATAAACTATTCAATATTTATAAGAATTGTAAAAGTCTATAGGAAAAATCAATCATTTTTTTGCAGGATAAGATCAATAGGAAGTACAGACCATGGGATAAAAAGAAATGATTTCATAGAGAATTATGGCAAAGACATGGGCTTTGTACGTGCACAAGTCTAACATACTAGAGGTAGGCAGATGGTATGAAGGGGTCAACATTCCCTTTCATTGTTTCTTTGAGTAGTCCTGTTGAAATTCTCGTTATTGCACCAATTTTATTCTGTGAATTTTTTTCCTTTATTAATTTTTTTCTCCTGGTTTTACAGATTTAAGGTGTAAAAATGAAAATCTTCTAAAAATGCCTAACTTTGGGTAACTGGTGTTCTTGTATACAATCATAATAACTCAATTTTTTACGAGCTTTGAATTTCTCAGGATTTGCAAAACTTGTTTAATTCCCTATGCTGACCAGTAAAAATCATTAAAATTATTAACGTCTAATTCTGAAACTTCCTATTGCCAGGCCAGTAATGGGCACAATATGATGTCCTAAAGACTGAAAATTTATTATTTAGAATCTTGAAGAAAGATTTGAACAATTTCACTAAATGTGAGCAAGTTATAGCTTACAGAATAAGCTTTCTACTAAATCAGTTGGTATAATATTTGTTTTTAGAACTGAAAGTTCACAGATCACTAATGTCATAATTGGATTGCATCAAACAGTGCAGTATCAGTGGATTTTTGAAAGTGAAGTGGATAGGCAGGAGTTGGCCATTCGGTCCCTCAATCCTGCTCCACCATTCAATTAGATCACGGCTGATCTGCATCTCAACTCTATTTACCTGTCTTTGCTCCATATCCCTTGATACCCTTATCTAACAAAAATCTATCCATCTCAAGACTTTGAAAACTCCAGTTGTCAATTGTCCTAGCAACCACAGCCTTTGGGAGCGGGGGTGGGGAGGGAAAGAGTTTCAGATTTCCACTACCCTTTAAAGTGCTTCATGATTTAGCCCCTGAATGGCTTCGCTCCAATTTTAAGATGATTCCCCCACCAGAGGAAATAGTTTCTCTGTATCTGCCCTATCAAATTCTTTTAACATATTAAACAGTTCGATCAGATCACCTCTTTTAGAGTCTTCCATACTGAGGGGAATACAAGCCAAGTTTATGCTACCTGTCCTCATAATTTAACCCTCTGAGCCTAGTTAGCAGGCATTGCCATACACAATCGCTTTTTCCAGTTGGCCTTCTTACTGATATCAAACCTTTGATTTCTGAGAAATCAGCATGGATTTCATTGGATGGATGATACTGCCTGGATATCATTGGTGAGATGCAAATGATGCACTGAATTGATGCCATACATTCAGCATAATTGGGGCACAAGTTTATCTACTTTCTCGAAGAGCATACCTCTTCCTTCACAGGTAAACACAATCCTGGAACTCCCTTCCTAGCAGCACTGTGGGAGAACCTTCACCACACGGACTGCAGCGGTTCAAGAAGGCGGCTCACCACCACCTTCTAAAGGGCAATTAGGGATGGACAATAAATGCTGGCCTCGCCAGCGACGCCCACATCCCATGAATGAATAATAAAAAAAAATATTAATACAACATTTTGAATCTGAGTTAAAACAATGGTGATTATTCAACAAAAACAAACAAATGCATTTACAGAGATCTCAGACTTTAAGATTAAATAAATCTACATCAAGTACATGTAGAATTTCTGTACTAATTGTTTACTTTCCTGACTCTCCTATCAAAGATGCCTTCAGTCTATGTGTGGCTGGATTTTAACCTCTGTTACTCATAGTTGCCAGGTTGTAAAGGACAATTACTCTAATGCAATAGTAACTGATAAATAACACACTCCACTTCCCAGGATGCAACAATGGCCTCGGTGCTGCAGTTTCCTGGTTTGCTGGTATTCTGAACCGATGTGCTATTGATTAGAAGAATGATGAATGGTGAGTAATAGAATTCCTTATCTAGTTTCAGGCAGGAAAAGCAAAGACATACAGAAATGTTGCATCTGCATATTTCTATAGGTTCACAGACTGGAATTGAATCTACTGACCACTGTCTGCTTTAACACAGACTACAGAGAAATACATTTGCAGATTTCCCGTACAACGAGTTTGTGAATCACTGACTGTTCATCTTTATTTAAATAACTATTACATTTTATATTTGTCAAATAAAAAAAATTATGAACCTGGATTCATTATTTCAAGGTACCAATGTTAATATTAATACTATAGTTTGCAGTTGTACAACTCTTTTTTTAAAAAGACAATAACTTGCATTTATATAGCGCCTTTAACATAGTAAAACATCCCAAGGCGCTTCACAGGAGCGTCAGACAGAATTTGACATCTAGCCACATAGGAATATATGAGGATAGGTGATCAAAACTGTCATCAAAGATGTAGGTTATAAGGAGCATCTAAAGGAGGAGAGAGAGGTGGCAAGGTAGAGAGGTTTATGGAGGGAATTACAGAGCTTAGAGCCTAGACAGCTGAAGGCACGGCCGCCAATGGTGGGGCAAAGGAAATCGGGGGTGTACAAGAAGCCAGAATTGGAGGAATGCAGAGTTCTCAGAGGGTTGCAGGGCTGGAGAAGGTAACAGAGATAGGGAGGGGCGAGGCCATAGAGGGATTTGAACACAAGGATGTTAATTTTAAATTTGAGGCATTGCTGAAAAGTACAGTAATCTGTGATGGTATTTAATCTTGCTGGCACAAACATTCGGTGGTGAAGGCATCGCAGTGTACACTAATAGCTGACACCAAATTAAAGTGCCAGAGTTACTGTGATGTAGTTCTGTCACCCTTTGACACATGTTGATGTGGATACAGGTCTGGCTGTAGTAAACTTATCAGGTTGTGACGGTGACGCATCATCTTTACATATCGCTCTTCAAATTTGTCAACACTGGGAAAGCTTTAAATGACTGCAGTGACGGTAAATAGATCTCAAGCCTGCAGATACCTGACTATAAAATCATTCCATTTCTGGGGTACTTTTCCATCTCTTGTCAATTGACACATTCAGCTTAAATATGTAATTAGTAATACATATATTAAAAGCACAGAGAATAACAAAGTACATAGTTAAAAAGATAAACTTGCATGTGGAAACATACAAACTGTAAGGATATGAGTTTTGAATTTTCAATAAATACAAATATTGTAGGCCAGGCTTTTAGTAACAAATGACAAGAAATATTTTAAATTTATAAATCATAATGACACCTAAAAAAATCAATGACACGTTTTAAGAGTGTTGCTGACTACAGTGTTAAAATTTAAGATCATCTACAGAAATTAAATCAAAGCAAGGCTAGACATGATCTTGTGGGTTGTGAACAGGTACACAGTAATTTTAAGTATTTGTTGGAGCTGAGGCCTGTCATTTGAGACGTGATAAGAAATAATTTGTAATAAGAGAGCTACCTTCTTCAATTGTCTTCTGCTGAAGTGAAGAGTCCCAGTAATGATTTATTGCCCTGCTGCCTGTCTGCTGATAACTGGTCACCAAATGGCTCCTCATTACTCAAAGCTCCTTCGTTCTCTATAACCAAAATCTTTTCCCATTAGTCCAGTTTTGTTCAGGGGAAATGAATGTAAGACCTTCCAGTGTAAGCCCATAAACTATTTTAGTATATAAAAAAAATCATAAATAATGGGAGAAAATCTTGTTTGCTACGGCTGCTGGATCAACTGCCTCTTGGCCTTTTGATAGCATCTTTGAAATGGAAATGCCCAGCTGCCTGACCTTCTGTTCAATGACCCTTTTGTACAAAGTCAAATCACCATGGCTTCTCAGCAGCCCAATCACAACAATTCACCTGATGGATATTTTATGCCTTTAATACCATTTACAAAAAAAATAGAATATTCTACATTAAATGATTTCATGCTTGCTCACTTTGAAATAGTTCAAATTGTATGGGAAAGGAAAAAACACCTGGAAAATCATTTTAAATGAGTACTTTTTGCAATCTCCTATTAAATGTATTTTTATGAATCATAGAAATAACCACTCCAGCGCTGGAGAATTAAATCTAACTTATAACAAGTATACCCAACGCAGTGCTGTCTGCTGGTGAGTCATGGTAATAATTGGAAGAAAATTGTGGTAAAATTGCTGCAAAAATTCTGTAAAACCGGCCTTATTGGTGTTTGTACAGCTCTGGTTTTCAATGTCAATTAATATACCCTGTGTGAAATCCACTGACTACCTGCAGAAGGGTTTCACAGATAATTGGTCATTATGGAAATGAGGATATTAAATGCCTCATCGTTTGATTATTTCAGCTTCATATTACTCATTTATGATTTTGTAAGGGAGGCTTGACTTGTTTAATTTGTATAAGTACTAGTTCAATGGAATGTTTAATTGGGGGGGGGGGTGGTGGTTGGAGTTGGAAATGATGTCAAGTTTCTCAGTGAGTGCATGAAACGATAGGGTTAGGAACAATATGGCAAGCTGCCCAGTCTTGCAGCCCACAAAAACTGGTTCATAATTACACTATAATTCAATCAGAAGTCTTTTGCTGCAGATAAATCCCTAATGAAATTAGGATTCTATGCAAAGTTAACACTGAATACAGACATTCACAAATTGGTAGATCACATCAGGACTACTTTCTATATAATCCCTCACAGTGTTGTACTCAGTTAATATCCAATTTGTAAAATTGGACTTTGGAAAGACATAAGGTTAAGGCTGGCATGTTGTAACAGAGTCATTACATTTCCCATTCGGACACTTCATCACTCCAGCTGCCGTGTTTCATATCGGGTTTACTTACATTTATCTGCTGCACACATTAGGTGATGGCCTTCAGACAAGGGTGTGAAAACACACCTTGGGTACCTGGGATAACGAGGCAGGCTTCACTGAATCTTACACCCATTATAGCATCGCACTGGACAACTCCACAGATCACAACTTCTTGCAGAATTAAATAATGGGGAAGAGTTCCCATATTAACTTTTAATTTGTAAAGACTTTCCTGTTTTTTTTGTGAAAAAAACTGGGCTGAAGTCACTTCCCACTTTCCCAGTATGAGGATGAGTCATCCTCTTTTTATTGACTGCTAGGTGAAAACAATGCATATTCAGAGATTCTTATTAGGAAATATTCTGGTTTCAACATTACATCAACACTTCTAAAATAAAATCTTTCATCTCAGATTATGGTGACAAAATATGAATGACTCAAAAGTTGCCCTTTTATAATTAATTTTCAATTTTTTTTCTGTTGAGGAACAGTAATTCGAGCAATGTTTTACTTAGTATATTGCTTATACTTTTGTAATAGGTGTTTTTAGATATACATAAGTTCACATTAGAATGAGGGACTAAAGAGCAGTGTTCACTCTATGCTAGTCGAGTCCATGATTGTTCTGAGCCCTGACACTGGATTCAGGCTGCCTTTATGCTATTGCTGAAAAACTGCTTCGCATCAAGGCTAAACAGCTGTAGTGTAAAGGCAAACTTTGAAGTTTCAGAAGCAGCTCCACTGATCAATCATTATGTGGTTTATTTGCTGTCCTTGCAAAAGCAGACCAACAGGTAGTGAAAGAATAAGATACCTTCCAATATCACAGAATGCAGAACGTTATAGACTAAACATGAAATAATGCAAAAACTACTGATAAACAGCACTATATCAGCTATTATGAAAACAACTTGCATTTATATAGTACTTTTAATGTAAAAATATCCTAAGGCATTTCACAGAAGTGTAATCAGACAATAATGGATGTCGAGCCAAAGAACAATGTATTAGGAAGGATGATCAAAGCTTAGTCAAAGAGTTGGCTTTTAAGGAGGGTCTTAAAGGAGGCGAGGGAGAGGTTTAGGGAGAAAACTCCAGAGCATGAGGCCTAAATGGCTTAAGGCATGGCTATCAATGATGGGACAAAAGGTGGGTGGATGCACAAGAGACCAGTGTTGGAGGAATGCCGTTTTTACTGCAGAGGGTTGCTCTAGGACTGGAGGAGGTTACAGAGATGGGGAGGGCTGAGGCCATGAAGGGATTTACATACGAGGATGAGAATTTTAAATTAGAGGCATTGGTGGACTGGGAGCCAATGTATGTTATCGAGCACAGGCAAGTTTGCGTGAACGGGACTTTGTTGCTCGTATCGTATCCTGCACTAAGTTTTTGATGAACTGACGTTTACGGAGGGCAAAGGATGGGATGCTGGCCAGGAGAGCCTTGGAATTACTGTCTGGAAATGACAAAGGCATGGATGCGAGTTTCAGCAGCAGGTGCGCTGAGACAGATGTGGATGTGGGAAATGTTATGGAGGTGGAAGTAATCGGTCTTTTTGATGGAGAGGATATGGGATTGGAAGATCAACTCAGAAAACAACGCTGAGGTAGTGAACCATCTGGCTGTATCTGAGAAAGTGACTGGGGAATGGGATGGAATTTGTGGCAAAGATACAGAGTTTGCAGTGAGACCGAAGATGATGGCTTTGGTTTTCCCAATGTTTAACTAGAAGAAATTGTGGTTAATCTAAGATTGGATGTCGGACAAGCAGTCTGACAAAACAGAGGCAGTGGAGAGGTCAAGGGAGGTAGAGCTGGGTATTGTCAGCGTACACGTGGAAGCTGACCCCATGTCTTTGGATGATATGACCAAGAAGCAACATGGAGAAGAGAAAGAGGAGGGTGGGCAAGGATAGATCCTTGGGGGGCTCCAGAGGTAATGGTAGAGGGGCAGCAGAAGAAGCCATTGCTGGAGGTGCTCTGTCTATGATTCAATAGCAAGAATAGAACCAGGTGAGGGCAGTCCCAGTGAGCTGGACAATGGAGGAGGATGGTGTTGTCGACCATATCAACTGTCGCAGAGGGGTTGAGGAGGAAGAGAGGGATAGTGTTTCCTGGCCCCAGAAGATATAATTTGTGACTATGATTAGGGCCATTTCAATGCTGTGGCTGGGAAGGAAATGGGACGGCCATCACCTAAACTGGATAGGCACCCTTGCCCTTGTGGAGAGGGTAAATAGGGCAGTGGGGAACTATTTAAACTAGTCAGGAGGGTGGGTGGGGAAAATGCGCACAGTACGTTAAAAAATGTGAGAAAAAAGACCAGCAGGTTATATGGGCAGGGTGGGGACAGTTACCCAAATAACAGATCTGAACATGAATGCATATAGCATAAGAAATGAAACATAGGAGTTAGAAGCACAAATTCAGCTTAAAGTGTATGACGTGGTAGCCATTACATAGACCTAGCTACAAGCTGGGCATGATTGGGAGGTAAATAGTTCATAGGATCGTTAGAAAGGACAGGGAATTTGGGACCGGAGGGGGAGTAGCAATATTGATAAAAGACAAAATTTCAGCAGTAGAAAGAAAGGATTTCAGTAAGGGTGATCAGGCAGTGGAAACACTATGGGTAGAGTTGAGGAACAGCAAAAGATGCAATACCCCGGTATGAGATATCTACAGACCTCCTGATAGACATGATGTAGTGGGGGATGTATAAATACGGAGATCAGGGAAACATGTAGCAAAATGGCTATAATGGGAGATTTTAATTTTTACATATACTAGGAGAATCAGGACAGCTCAAGTAGCAAAGACAATGATTTTGTATAATGCCTTCGGGACAGTTACCTAGAACAATATGTTTTAGAACCAACAAGATAAAAGGCTATACTAGATTTAGTGATGGGTAATGAACCAGAATTCGTTAACAATCTGATGTTAAGGGAACATCTTCAAATAGGGGTCACAATATAATGAGAGGGAGATGGGAGAGTCACAAATCAAGGTTTTAAATTTAAGTAAGGCAAATTTCAAAAGGGTTGAGAAATGACTGACTACAGTAAACTGGGCTGAACTGTAAATGGGTAAACCTACAGACAAACAATGGGAAGTACTAAAACAAGTATTTGGTATAATACAAAACCATTAAATACCTCTAAAAGGCAAAGGCTCCACTCATGTATTTAAGCAACATAAGCAACAAATGAAGTAGACACAAACATATGAAAATGACTGACAGGAAAAGACCCGATGGTCCATTTAACCTGTCCTATGTAGTTAAGATGCCTTATGCATTATGATACAGACACTCCCCTGTCCACCATGTAATCCCCTGGGAGAAGTGAAAAACTAGGTAAAAACCTAGGCCGATTAGGGGAAACAAAATCTGGAAAATTCCTCTCCGACCCCTTTAGGTGATCAAAATTGACTCTGATTTATATTATAGGGTATCTATCTCTTGTACAAGGTAATCTCTGCCCCAGCCAGAAACAGGATCAGCTCTCTCTTGAATGAATTCAGTGAACTAGCGTTCACCTCACGAGCTGGCAACCTGTTCGACAGGTTCATGATTTTCTAAGAAAAGAAGAACTGCCTAACATCCAAACTAGTTCTGCCCTAACATTTCTTGTAAGCGTGACCCCTGGTCCTCCCTAACCCATCAAGTTGAAATAATTGGTCCACATAAACACAGTCTAGTCCCTTCATTATTTTATAAACCTCGATCAAATCAGCCCTGAGTCTGTGCTTTTCTATAGTATGCAGACCCAGCTCTTCGAGCCTATCTGGTTAACAAAGGTAAGAGACAGTATCAAGCTAAAAGAAAAAGCTTATACAGATGCAAAGAAAAGTGCAAATCCAGCAGACTAGAAGAGCTATAAAAAGCAACAAAGGGATACATAGAAACATAGAAAATAGGAGCAGGAGTAGGCCATTCGCCCCTTCGAGCCTGCTCCGCCATTCAATATGATCATGGCTGATCCTCTATCTCAATACCATATTCCCGCGCTCTCCCCATACCCCTCGATGCCTTTTGTGTCTAGAAATCTATCTAGCTCCTTCTTAAATATATTCAGTGACTTGGCCTCCACAGCCTTCTGTGGTAGAGAATTCCAGAGGTTCATCACCCTCTGAGTGAAGAAGTTTCTCCTCATCTCAGTCCAAAATGTCCTACCCCGTATCCTGAGACTGTGACCCCCTCGAGCCAGGGGAAACATCCTCTCTGCATCCAGTCTGTCTCGCCTTGTCAGAATTTAATATGTTTCAATGAGATCTCCTCTCATTCTTCTAAACTCGAGTGAATACAGGCCGAGTCGACCCAATCTCTCCTCATACGACAGTCCTGCCATCCTAGGGATCAGTCTGGTGAACATTCGCTGCACTCTATGGCAAGTATATCATTTCTTAGGTAAGGAGACCAAAACTGCACACAATATCCAGGTGTGGTCTCACCAAGGCCCTGTATAATTGCAGTAAGACATCCTTGCTCCTATACTCAAATCCTTTTGCAATGAAGGCCAACATACCATTTGCCTTCCTAACTGCTTGCTGCACCTGCATGTTTGCTTTCAGTGACTGGTGTACAAGAACACCCAGGTCCCTTTGTACATCAACATTCCCCAATCTATCACCATTTAAATAATACTCTGCCTTTCTGTTTTTCCTTCCGAAGTGGATAACTTCACATTTATCCACATTATACTGCATCTACCATATATTTGCCCACTCACTCAACTTGTCTAATTGTCTTGAAGCCTCTTTGCATCCTCCTCACAACTCACGATCCCACCTAGTTACAAAGAAAATAATAAGAGGTTCAACATCGGAATATGAAAAAGACTTCCAAGGGATATCAAAGCGAACAGCAAAACTTTTTATAAATATATTAAGAGAAAGAGAGTGGTAAAGGGGAATGTGGAGACATTGAAGACAGATGCAGATGAGACTATAATGGACAATAAGGAAATGGCAGATTTGTCAAATGAGTGCTTTGTATTTGTTTTTATAGTGGAGGAAGAGGACAAAATACCAGCGGTACAAGGAAATCTAAAAATACATCAAGGGGGGAAACTTCATGGATTTAATATAAGAAAGAAAGTGGGAATGGAGAAAATAATGGGACTTAAGATAGACAAATCTCCAGGGTATTAAAAGAAATAGGTGAGGAAATTGCAGATGTATTAGTCATAATTTTCTAAAGCTCTCTAGATTCATGAATTGTGCCTTTGGATTGGAAAATTGCAAATGTCACTCCATTATTTAAGAAGGGAGTGAGGGTGAAACCAAATAATTACAGACCTGACAGTTTAATATCTGAAGGAATAGAGAGTTGTGTATCCAAGTTAGGAGGCACAGTAAGTTGAGTAGATGGGAGCAGAAAGTTATAAAGGGACATAGACAGACTAAGTGAATGGGCAAAACTATGGCAGATGGAGTTCAATGTGGGGAAAGTGTGCGGTCATCCACTTTGGACCCGAGAAAGACAAATCGGGATATTTTCTTAATGATGAGAGACTAGGAGCTGTGGAGGAATGAAGAGACTTAGGTATTTAAGTACACAAATCACTAAAAGCTAGTTCACAGGTACAAAACATAATCAAAAAGGCTAATGGAATGTTGGCCTTTATCTCAAGGGGGTTGGAATATAGAAGTGAGGAAGTGATACTTCAGTTGTACAAACCCTTGGTCAGACCCCATCTGGAGTACTGCATTCAGTTTTGGGCACTGAACCTCAGTACAGATATGTTGGCCCTGGAGGGTGTACAGCACAGATTCACCAGAATGATACTGGGGCTTAAAGGTTTAATTATGAGGGTATATTGCATAAACTTGGTTTGTATTCCCTTGAGTTTAGAAAGTTGAGGGGTGATCTAATTGAAGTCCTTAAAATGGTAATGGGGTTTTATAGGGTAGAGACAGAGAAACAATTTTCTCTGGTAAGGGAATCCAAAACAAGGGGACATAATCTTAAAATTAGAACTAGGCCATTTAGGAGTGAAATCAGGAAGCACTTTTTCACACAAAGGGTAATGGAATTCTGGAGCTGTCTCCCCTAAAAGGCGATGGATGCTGGGTTAACTGAAATTTTCAAGATTGAGATCTTGTTAGGTAAGGGTATCATGGGATATGGAGCATAGGCGGGTAAATGGAGTGGAGGTACAGATCAGCCAGAATCTAACTGAATGTTGGAACAGACTCAAGAGGCTGAATGGCATACTCCTGTTCCTATGAAACCTGATTGGAGAGATTCAAACATGGAGTTGCAGGAAAGATGGGCATAGATTTGAGAGGCGCCAACACATTCAAGGACTTGAGAGGAAAGGGAGCTTAGAATTGGAGCAGTAGTTTGCATGGACAGGGGGGTTGAGGGTGTATTTTTTTGAGAAGTGGGGTGATAATGGTTTTGGAATGGGACAGTACCTGAGGATAGGTAACCATTTACAATGTCAACTAGCATGAGGGCCAAAAGGGAAGTTGGGTGGTGAGCAGTTTAGTAGAAATGGGGTCAAGGGAACAAGAGCTGGGTCTCATGGACAAGGTGAACTCAGAGAGAGCATGAGGGGTGATAGGAGAGAAACTAGAGAAAGACGCAACTTCAGGGCTAGGGTGGGAGAATGGGGGGAGCAGCAGATGCAGCTGAACAGATGATTTAAAAAAGTCCATGAGCTCCTCACACTTGAAGGTGGAAGGAGCATGGGAGAAAGGTCTAAGGAGACAACTTTCAGTGGAGAAAATAAGCCAGTTGGGTTATCTGCTCTCCAGGAGTAATGAATGGTTTTGGCAGAGGAGAGCGAGACACAATAGTACTTGACGTGGTCTAGCCAGATCTGGTGATGGATGGCTAAACCAGTGGAGCACAGATATGTTCAAATGTGCATCTCTTGGATTTGAGGGAGCAATGAAGGGGTACATACCAGGGGGGGGGGAGGAGGCGGGCGTGACCAGGATGGGCAAGAGCAAAGGTTTTATTGGGGACACGATGGAGGAGAGGGAATAGTTGAGCAGATCAACAGTGGTAGAAATATTGTGATGAATGGAGAGCAGAAGGCCAAGCAGTTGGCAGCTTGAAAGTACCATTGTAAGCGACTTGAGAGAGAAATTTTTCCAGGGCGGATGCAGAAGGAAGTAGGGTTGGAAGGGGGGTGGGGTGATACAAGAATGTGGCCTTGTGTGTGATCGAGACCATGGGAGTAGAGAGGCCATGTGAGTTGGTAAGGTTGAAGGGACAGATTGGTCACAGAATGAAGCACTCAGAGAAAGAAATTCACAGATATAAGCTTTGGAGTTGTTTAGCATGCAGCCGATAATAGTATCTGAAACGTTGCCTAGTGTCAATTAATAGAAAAAAAGAACTTGCATTTATATAGTGCTATTCATCTCCTTAGGATGTCCCACTGTGATTTACTGCCAATGAATTTCTTTTGAAATGTAATCACTATTTTGTAAGCCAACATAGCAGCAATGTGCACATAGCAAGGTCCCGCAAACAGCACATGAAATAATGATCAGTTAATCTGTTTTGGTTGAGGAATAAATGTCGGTCAGGACACTAGGAGAACTCTCTGCTCTTCTCCAAACAGGACCATACGATCTTTTACATTAACCTGAACAGACAGATGAGGCCTCAGTTTAACGTCTCAACTGAAATATGGGATATAGAAAATCCAATGTATGTTATCTCACCACCTACCTATGTTCAGTGCTGAACAGGACTGTTGGAAAATTAAGTTTAAAACAAAGACAAATTAAAGTGGAAAAAGATTCCCAAGTTTTCTTGGTGGCGATAGGTCATTCAAGCACCATGGTTTTGTTATTAGAAAATCATTATCTAATGGAATCAATACTGGGAACGTTCATGTTCTATACTTCCGGGTTAAAAATGAAGATTGAAATCAATTAAAAATTTGTTTTATCTTCTTCTAAAAAGGCTGAATTACACACCTTGAAATAAACCTTTTTTATGTCAGCTGGATGACTGACATGTGGAAACCTATCAGGTTTAAGAGTCTTCATACTAACTTACTGAGAAATCCACACTGGTAGTTTCTGTTTGCTCAATATGGAATGCACAATCTCTCAGTGTAGAGAAACACCAAGTTCAGACAGCTAAATCACAGGTTGGCAGAGATAAAGCTCAGGGAATCCTAAGTGTGCTTAGGGGTACTGGTGGAGTTTAACCAGCTAAAATTGTGCAACCTACCAGCACTGAGCTCATGCTGCACCTTCAGCCACGATGACTATGTATTGGGGCACTTCCTTGCAAGATTTTCTGGAGCCATGTGGGCAGAATCCCAGCCGCTAGCGACAGGTTCCATTAGTGTGCCAGACTGGTTGGCCAACCATCAATGGTGCCCTGGAGTACTGTCGACCTCCTTGGTACAGAGATCTAATTACCAAGCTTGCCAAAGGTTGACTTGATTCCGAGCGCCAGGCAAATTATCTTGCATCTCCTCAACTCCAAAATGATCCTGCATCCCTCTCCTCCATCAAGGAAAATAGTGACAAGTTGGTCATTAGACAACTGACTAATGTGGGTTTAAGTGTGGCCAGGAGGGCGGCAGTTACGTGGAGCTTCTCACAAGCAACAAGGTGAACAGCACAACTCACAATTAAATGTGGAAGTGCATTGCTACATCCTCCAGACCATAGTGTGGGCACACACCATACCACATCAAATTGTGGTTGTACTATTTGGCAGTGCCTAGTTTCAGCAATATCTGTTTGTGTCTCTGAGACTTAGTCATGGTAGCCATGATGTGGAGATGCCGGTGATGGACTGGGGTTGACAATTGTAAACAATTTTACAACACCAAGTTATAGTCCAACGATTTTTATTTGAAATCTACAAGCTTTCGGAGGTTTCCTCCTTCCTCAGGTAAATGTTCACCTGAGGAAGGAGGAAACCTCCGAAAGCTTGTAGATTTCAAATAAAAATCGTTGGACTATAACTTGGTGTTGTAAAATTGTTTACAATTAGTCATGGTAGGCATTGAACCATGAATATATGAGCATATTCTCATACTTGGCCTTTAGATAGCTCCTTCAAGCAGCTGTCATCTCATGTTTCAGAATTTTCTCATCACCTACCGAACAGACATTTGCCATCAGCATGTGGAAAGACTTACTCAGGTCAGCTTGGAATTTGCCAGCTGCCTTGATGTTCTAGATCTCCAAATCCAATGCCATGTACCAACTGCTTAATCCACTTTCTCAATGAATGCCTTTGGCAAAGATACTAGCCTGCCATGAGGCTGCCTTCTCCTCCTGAATACTCTGTTGCAAATCTGTGTAGACCTTCCTGCAACCATTTCCCCTTTATGCCACACATCCAGCCTATGACAGAGTTCTATGTATGTATGCTCAAACATATACACAAAGAGCTGCTTAATGGGCTTCAATTCAGAGCAGCTTCTTCCAACTGAGAAGAGCCAATATGACAGTCAACCCTAATTGGTAGAAAGTGAAAGGCAACCTGCTGCACTTCCTCATTTTATTTAATAAAGCAGGCCACACATCATTGACAACTTACTATGATAGCATGGAGTAAAATAAAGCAGAATGGTCTCTTAGGACTGCTCTTCCCTTCTCTGACGGTAGCACATGCTGGCAGATTCATACTGCCCTTTTGGCACCAACACACCTAAAATCTCAGCACACCACAAGTGCTACAGATATAGTCTAAAGACAATGGTAGAAATTAGAGATGAAATGATAAGCAATGCCATAACCATTGCTACTTGTGAAGTTCTAAATTTAGGCCCAGAAAATATATTGGCCCAGAGTTTGCTGTCCAAATAGCAATGAGGCTAATGGCCTTAAGTAAGTCTTAATTACTGTCAAACAACCTCTCTGGCACTGAAAATTAACTATTGCAAGTGTGGTGTCTCATTCCTTCATGTTTTAATTGTTGTTGGAGATTTTAAAAAAAAAATAATTTAAAAAAAAACTTTTTCTTTCTGTCTGTTTTTTTTCCCTCTCTTAATCCAGTCTTTCTTTCCCTCTCTTTATTTCGCTTTCTGTACCTGATTTGACATTGAATTCACGATTCTGACTGACACCTCCTGGTTCAGACTCTGCACTGTTCATTTCACAATCCTTCAATCTGATTGGTTAAGGAGATACACAGTTGCTTGCCATGTTCACACCAGATCCCAGATGCCCTGTATGTGACGCGCGCTGTTTCAATCTCCCACTTACAGCAATTTCCAGTGCAAAGCCTCATGGAAATTAAATGGGCAAGGGCAAGTCTAACTAACAGTGGGCGCCGTTCATTCACCGGCTATAGACAATTCTGGCCCAATGTAATCAAATAAGATCTGGTTTTTTGAACCAAACATCATTTCTGTTCCTAGTACCAGACTTGCTGCTGCGAACAAACTGTATAAAATTGTTTGCACCCTCAATATGGTGTCAGTGTATCAATTCCTATCTTAGCCATTGTATTTCTTACAATCATTACAACCAATATGTTTTTGATTGTCATTTCGCAACCATTAACAAATAATTACACTGGCAATCTTTTGAAAATGGTTCCAGTTAAATACTACTTGCTGTCCTATAAGCGAAGTTGATTGCTGCCAATGACTGGAAGGCTCTTTGGTCATCCTCTAAAGAGGACTCTGTAGGCTTTGTTGCTGCTGCAGAGAGTCAATATGTTATCACACTCTTGTGGTTGAGCAAATTGATCTTGTGCTGACAGTACAGCAAAAGCTGTCTATAATGACCACCTCTGGGACTGACTTCAGGTGGCTTTTATAGACAGGTGGCTTCCTAATGCAGGTCCGAAACTGAATAATTAATATACTGTTGAGACTGTCACCATAGATTGTCACAATAGACAGGTAGTCTCTCTATAAAGGAGCCCTTAAGGCTGGTTTCATTCTATATCTGTCACATTGAGGTGATCAGTGTGTTTATTTTCATGAACTACTTCTAAGTGTGTGTTTATCAGAATGTCTGGTTCCATTAAGCAATGACTATTCATGGTTTGAATATCCACACCCACGACTGGACTACAGAAGGTCTGATGTGATTCTTTAAGTACAGCTTAATGGAGACCCTAAATGCATAACACAGGAGTAGCACACAGTACAACACTTTCCAATAAAGCAAATCAGTGTGTTTATTTTCATGAGCTATTTCCAAGTGTGTATCAATTTTCCACGCTGAATTATCTTAAATCTGTGTTTTACAAGTTACATTTAGCACAGAATGACAGCCAACATATTCATTATGTGGAGTTGCCAGTGATGGACTGGGGTGGACAAATGTAAGGAGTCGTACAACACCAGGTTATAGTCCAACAGTTTTATTTGAAATCTTGTGATTTGGACTATAACCTGGTGTTGTACGACTCCTAACATATTCATTGCCCTTCCTACATCCACTTATTGTCGGATAGTTTGTACAATAATCTGATAAACTAACTTTGTACGGGATTAGAAAAAGAGACAAAAACATATAAACCTAGAAATGATGGTTTTGCGAGCTTCATATGTTTGCGTGACATTCTCTGCCTCGTATTGTAATGGAGGCAGTAACTCACCACCGTTAAAATAATAGGTAGAGGAATGTGGGAATGTGCCAGCGTTGGGTAAGTGTCTGTTGGCTAACATTGCAAACAGTAATTTCTGTGTTCTAAATGTACAAAGTATTCTTACCTATTTGATTATGCAAATATAAGTATTTAGGATGAAGTAGTCAGCCCACAGTGTAAAAGGGTGACACTGGTATAGTTTGAAGTCTTAGGCAGCCATACACAGTCATTGCAAAAAGATACTTAAATCAACAGTACAGTCCTTCAAATCCAAGTGTGATATCAGAGCTGCAATCACACTGGTATTCTTTCTGACAGTCAGTGAATGCAGTGGGATGAATGTTATCTGTTCAGTAATACATCTTATTCAATGGACCATTTTATCTTACTACAGCTGCTTCTAAGTTTAACAATGGAATGAATTACTTCATAAAGCATAGAGGGTGCTATTGTTGGACACTTATGTAATGGAGCAATTGGGGTCATATTCAATGATTACTTGAAATATTAATAGATTGATCACAAGTTTGGACTCTTGGGTTTGTAACACCTTCAAAGTAATTACTGTACCACACAAACTTACACCTGGGACCATAAATTACTCATGAAATCTCAATGTTTCAGTAGGACCAGCTTACAAATTTCAATACGAATGACAAAATACTTTGTACACACGCCAAATCTGGGCAGTCACATGACCGTATGTTTAATGTTTATTGTGGTATGGTTTCTTTTGTATAATTACTGCTAGTCTGCATTTTCCACATTGAATTAAACAGCTTTGATATAAATTAAAACAACTGTTAATGGGCAGTCATGGGTAAACTAATATAACTAGCCATTTTCCACATTAAGTTATCTGAAATCCATGTGTTTTATAAGTTGCATTTAGGTAGGTATAAATATTATTCCCACACACTCACTTTTTAAGCCACACTTAGCAATGTTGAGAGAGAGAGAGTGATAGAGAAAGAGAGAGCGAGGGAGGGGAAGGAGACTGGTGGAGTAGAGGTGATAATTTCCAGACTTAACAGATTTGGGAACTGCACCAACCTGGAGATTTGTGCAGCCTTACACAATATCATGGCACGTACAATTCAGAAGAACCAACAAGATGGCATTGACAGAGTAGCAGTGCCTGTATTGTTTTCACCTCAGCAAAGACAAGCTCACTGATACATATCATCTGTTACATCCTGCCCTGGAATCACCTTCTTTGATACCCACTGCATTACCTGTAGCCATGAAGGTAACTACAGTCATGAATCTCTGTATGACAGGTTCATTTCAGTCACCAAGGGTGAATGCACTGGAGTGCTCTATGGTAAACTGCAACCAGGAGGTCAGGGATACACTGCTAATTAGGGCCTCCAGACTTGTGCATTCTCTAAAATTTGAGGAACAGGAAGACATATGCCAATTCCTTTACATAATTCTATGCATTATTTTAGAATGTGAACTGCACCCACTTGGAGATTTGTGTCGCCCCACACAATATCTTGGCACAAATAATTGATAAACACCACTATTTCATGAACATGCAGACTATATATAATGCCAAAAAATGATCTGTGTTTTTAAGGGTGATTTTTCAGAGTCAAAACATGACTCTTTCATTTACAGCCAATCCATATTACATGTGCTTTCAAACAGATGACTGACACCATGGTTGGTTCCTGAGTTACCACAGCTGTGCTCTAAAATCCTGGCTCTTGATGCATGCATTATCCATGAACTCCAATAGAGCGTTGTTCTAATGAGACATATGAAGCCATGAGGGCAATGACAGAGAAAAAACATTTTGGATGCTGACGCTCTTAGTGTTCTTGTTTGGACAGAGCAGTATTGACCACAAAGCATGGTGCAAATCTTTGGCGGTATGCTGTGTGTTGCACATTACAGCCCAGAAGGCACTTTGCTTATGTTTGTGAAGAAAACATGGGGACCCAGTTAATAAAGGAATAACTTCAGCGGCCTACATTTGGAGGAGATTCTCTGGCAGCGACCTGGGAAATCAGAGAGAATTTGATGCAGAGACATTTTATTGAGAAACCTGAAACTCGAACATTTCAAAAATCCTTGAAGGTTGAAGATTGCTTAAAACCCGAAGGAAGAATATTACCAAATATTGGAAGGCTGGAATCTGACAGATGTATCACAACAGCCGTTAGCTTCCTTAATAGAAACATTCCTGAAATAAAACTAGACCCTGCTGGCAACTTAAACATTCAAACCAGCACAAAAAGCAATATGTAACAGAACCAAAAATGTGCAAACAAATGTGGCTTTTGTATAATTAAACTGGTTCTTTAAATAAAGTTTGGAAAATTGCATTAAATTTGTACAAAGCAATGAAAGGTGTAGACAAAACATACAGTAGTTTTGTCTATTAAAAAGGTTATAGATAACAAGCCCATTTTAGTGTGTTTAGTTCTTCGATGCTATGAACCCCACTTACTTTTCAGAATGTGTGCAACTAATTATGCTTATGACCCTTGTGCATCACTAAAAGTACAACTGCTAGTTAAAGCAGTCAAAGGTACAGGAATCCTGAGAGATTGTGAAGTTGGGTAGATTGATGGCCTCGTTGCCTCTCCTCCCAGGACACAAAGATTGTCTACCCTCCAGTCAGGTGGTAAAACAGTTTATGTGTTGCATTAAATTTTCTATTGCTTAGAGTTGCTGATCAGAAAGGGCTCATCCTACTGATGGTGTTGCATACCTACTTCTCTTATGGTGTTCAGGGCATCATTGTGGTTATTTACCAAGATGAGCCTGCATGTCACCCTGAATGGTTGAAAATCCTGCACACAGTACTTACTGCAAATCTACCTTGCTACTGGCTACGCTAAGCAATGTAAACTGCAAAACAGTATTTATATTAATTGCACTAATCTGTAGAGTGAAATGATGACCTGAAAACCACCATGGAAGCCACACGGGAAGCCTTGCAGGTTTGCAGATGTAGGTCCCAGGTCCCATGTAACTTAATGCATTGAAGACTGTAAGTCTCCAATACCAAATGCTGATCTGGAGTAAGACGACTTTGTTGCGGCATGCCTTCTTCCTGTACATATGGGCTTTGTCTCTTCAGACTCTAAAAGATCCACCTGGATTGGTTTCCTGTAACTGAGTGAGCTACAGTCCCAGATGCACTGCTGGTGTTAGCAGTAGCTATGCTGCTTCTCATACTTGTGATGGTCATAGTGGCTGGTGTGGTACTGTTGGTGCTGCTGATTCCTCAGGGCTCATCCACTGCAGATGATGCCCTTTGACTCCCTGATGATTCAAGCTCCTCCGCTCAGAGAGTAACTGAAGGGCTTTGGAATAAAATAATACAAACTTCTGTGTCAATTTTAAGTATTTAGTCCATATGGTTTTGTATGATGCTATCTACAGAGTGTCTGAATTAAAATGTTACAGAAAATGCCTCCTTGGGTTGATTATCTGCTACATATTGACCAATATGTATTACAATATTTTTGATTTAAACTTATACTTAAAGCCATTTACCAGAATCAATGCTTAACAAAACATTATCACAGCCATTTCTTCCTCTGGATTATCCTTCGTCAGGATAAACACCTAAGTTCATAACAGTCCTCAATCCAAAAGAAAAGCAGATTTGCATAGAAGGTAGACACACTTGCAATGAAGATATCAATGAAGATTATAATTTAACCATGAGGATGAGTGTATTGGTACTTTGCAACAGATACCATTCATGTTGTTGAGGCTGTTAACCTGGATGATTAGAATAGGCAGGGTCTGCATACTTGGAGTCAGTGAAGGATAAGATGACATTATGTTCATTAAGAATTTGTACACTGAGCGTCTAGAGCTGAGCAATATGACTTTGTGCTGAATGGGACAATCCAATCGATCTCACCCACTTTGAACATTTATCATATGTTTTCTGAATTTTCTAACAAAAGTCCAATTGTACAACAATCTAGAATTAAAAGCTTAATTTACTAGGCACAGATCCATTCAATTCACTTTCTCTTTACCCCCAGCAGATGAATGAGACAAACACTGAATCTGCTTTGAACCAACTAGACATGTTCAATATTTTTAGATATTTGCAAGAGTATCACCCTTGGGGTTCTGTGGATGTAATGGATGGGAGACAAGATGACAGGATGGGGAGAATCAGACTATTATTTCAGACACCATATACCTGACCTATTCATTATAACGAAGATGCTATTGAAAGGAAAAATAAACTCTGTAAAATCTATTATTCTCACGTTATTGGTTTACCCGAAATACCTCATCAATCTGGAAAGACATCAGCATCTTGAAAGCCTAGTGGTTTGGGTGGAGCAATGTGTAAAAACATTCTCTATTCACCCATGGAATCTGGGTTCAAGTCTATCCCAGACTGAAGCAATGAATCTCAATTTCTCTATTGGCTGTAATGGCTCAAAATTAAATGAGTATAGACACCCTTGATCCTCGTGACTGTAAGTCAGTTGCATTAAACTACTAATAATTTGCTATAAACTGTCAGTCTCACTCAAAAAAGGCCATGAAGATGGCAATGTGGAAAATGAAAATATTACACTTGTGGTATTAGGGAGTGCTCTCTTGAGACAGGAGATAAGGCACATTACTTGAGCATTGTGAAAGGAGTTTCATCCTAAACTTAAGCTATGCCTTGAATTAGGGCTGTCACTGGGGACAAAACATGGAGTAAAGTCTTGTTCTCCAGGACTGATACCCTCTTGAGGAATACAACATTCATATCAAGTATATTTAAGGAAGTTTCAGTAGAATTATCTCCATTTGTTCCCCCTTCCATTTGCCACAACTCTGAACAGGTGTTGAGTTCAGTGTATGATAAGCTGAGGGAATCAATCTTTTGCAGTCCTATTCCTAAGAAGCTACCTTGGTTTGTTTCAACAGCTGTAGAAATACTGCCAGCTCTTACACCCTGATTCTATTAATTTCTACAGCTGCATGATTTGGTTCTTGACAGACACAATGAAGAAAAATGACTTTGCCCTCTCATCCCACTTGAGTCCTTCCGTCAAAAACAAAAATACTATCAATGAGCAGAAGGATACCAGAGGCTAGGATAAGCAACATTCATATCTCGTATCACACCTTGTATCAATTGAAATAGCAGCTGTCACAACATCCTTTCACATAGATGGAGATTCAGTTCATTCCATGTGTAGGACAGCAAATTTAAGAAATCTAAAAATAGTTATCAGTTTGCATAGGTATAGATTAATGAGGGAAGAATTAATTTGGCAGGAATTACATGGGTTACATATAAAGCATAACCTATATGGAGAATAATTGAATACACCTTATAGGGTCTAACCAGAGTCATTGGGTAATTGGCAGAGTACTATCAGGGAAAGGGTCAGAGCAATTCAGCAGTAGTAGGTCCACAACCCCTCCTTAACTTGGACTTCAAAATATTAGCTAGGCAAATAGTTATAGTTTTGAGGAACATTACAGAAGGCTACGCTGGCTGAGCAGACGCAGGACCGTCCCCCACCACCTCTCCCGGGTGGAGAAGTTCCTGAGGAGGAACCCCTTTGACCGCAAGGCCGTCAGACAGTGGTCAACACGGAACGTTCTGAGAGTCCTGCAGGGAAAGGAGAGGGTGGATCCGATTGGGCAGTTCCCCGACCAGATGGTCAATGCCATTTGGCAGATCGTCACATTGCTAGAACTGAGCAACAGGCACCAGAATGCAGCCTGCATGGTGGTGAGAAGGGCCCACCCAGTATGGTCCTTCCAACACGTACGGAATCTCAACGCCATCGCAAGCTGCCCTCGAGGCTGCGGCGGGGACAAGACCGTCATCCACCTCCTGATGGACTGCCCCTTCATGCAGAAGGTGTGGGGAGAGATGTGTTAGTATCTGTCCCAGTTCATCCCCAACAGCTCGGTAACACAGGACGCTGTGCTCTACAGATTGCTCCCCGGGATGCACACTGAGACAGATATCAACTGCTGCTGGAAGGCCATCAACTTGGTGAAGGAGGCCCTTTGGTACACCTGAAACCTGTTGGTCTTCCAGCTGAAGGAGCTGTCCATGACTGAGTGTTGCCAACTGGCACATTCCAAGGTCCAGGAGTGCATGCTCTGGGATGCACTGAAGCGAGGTGCGACCTATGCAAAGGCTCTATGGGGAAAGGCCACCATGTAAGGCCACCCCACTTTGTATTGTACATAATGTTTTAGAAGATATGTACTATGTTTTTGAATTGAAATAATGAGATCATAGTGTGTAAAATCTCCATTGTATTGGTTCGAACTATATTGCTTGAAATTGTGTCCTTTTATATTGATGTGTGTATCTTAACATTTTATGAAATAAAGTATATTTTGAAATATAAAAAAAAGGAACATTACAGAAGAGAATCAAATAGGGTTTATATAAATAATTTGCTGAAAAATCCTTTGACAGAGTGGATTGGTATGGGGGCACTCACTTGTACACTCGAGGGCAAAATCTTAAGAGCAGTAGATGATATCTCTATTTAGCTTGCCTACTCTACATGGCTTGCCTACAGTATCTATTTTGAGGAACTGGCTTTTATTGGAACCAGTATGACTGGAAATAAGGTAAAAGAAAAGGGTGTCCACCATCTCCACTCCTGTTTGTCACAGTAATACAGCCTCTGATCCAAGCCATTAGGGAACCTGGAGGATGTGGGGAGAGGTGACAGGGTAGAGGACATGATGTAATGCCTTCGAAGACTCTGATTCAGGGACAAATGTGATGATTTAAATTATGCAACAAAACACACAAATATCAAGGTATAAAATTGCAGAGAATGAGGTGCTCCTCTTAACAGATACTACATCAGGAATACCATGGTGCATAACTCCATTATTTGAGTGCACAGATCATTTATTTGGTAATATCAGTGATGAAATACCCAGGTATTAAATTAGCATCAACAATGGATGATATTAACAAAACAAATTGTAAGGTTATACTTAACCAGAAAGAGACAAACCTAGAAAGCTAGAGTCTTGAAAATTTTTGGCTGATCAGAGGATTTGTAAAGGGTAGGTCATGCCTGATGGACCTGATTGAATTTTTTGAAGAGTTGACTAAAGTAGTGGACAGGGGAATGTCTACGGATGTTGTTTATATAGACTTCCAGAAGGCATTCGATAAAGTCCCTCACAAGAGACTGTTAGCTAAAGTTGAAGCTCATGGAATTGAGGGCAAATTATTGACCTGGTTAGGAAATTGACTGAGCGGCAGGAGGCAGAGAGTAGGGATAATGGGCAGATACTCAAATTGGCAGGATGTGACTAGTAGTGTCCCACAGGGATCTGTGTTGGGGCCTGAACTATTCGCTGTATTTATTAACAACTTAAATGATGGGATAGACAACCACATTTCCAAGTTTGCTGATGACACAAACATAGGCAGCATTGTGAGCAGTGTAGATGGAAGCATAAAATAACAGAGAGATATTAATAAAGTGAATGGGCAAAACTGTGACAAATGGATTTCAATGTGGGCAAGTGTGAGGTCATCCACTTTGGACCTAAAAAGGATAGATCAGAGTATTTTCTAAATGGTGAATAGCTCAAAACAGTGGAGGTCCAAAGAGATTTAGAGGTCTATGTGCATAGATCATGAAAATGTCATGGACAGGTACAGAAAATAATCAAAAAGGCTAATGGAATGCTGGCCTTTATATCTAGAGGACAAGAATACAAGGGGGTAGAAGCTGTGCTACAGCTATACAAAGCCCTGGTTAGACCACACGTGGAGTACTGTGTTCAGTTCTGGGCACTGGACCTTAGGAAGGATATATTGGTCTTGAAGGGAGTGCAGCGTAGATTTACTAGAATGATACCTGGACTCCAAGGATTAAATTATGAAGAGAAATTACACAAACTAGGGTTGTATTCCCTGGAATTTAGAAGATTAAGGGGCGATTTGATCAAAGTTTTGAAGATATTAAGGGGAACTAATATAGTAGATAGAGAGAAACTATTTCCGCAGATTGGAGAGTCTAGGACTGGGGACAAACTTGGAAGGGTAGTAAACAATGAGGAGGATAGTGATAGGCTTCAAGAGGATATAGACAGGCTGGTGGCATGGGTGGACACATGGCGGATGAAATTTAATGCAGAAAAATGCTAAGTGATACATTTCGGTAGGAAGAAAGAGGAGAGGCAATATAAACTACAGGGCACAACTCTAAAAGGGGTACAGGAACAGAGAGATCTGGGGGTTTATGTGCACAAATCATTGAAGGCAGCAGGGTAGGTTGAGAAAGTGGTTAAAAAAGCATATGGGATCCTGGGCTTTATAAATAGAGGCATAGAGTACAAAAGTATGGAAGTCATGATGAACCTTTATAAAACATTGGTTAGGCCACAACTGGAGTATTGGTCCAGTTCTGGGCACTGCACTTTAGGAAAGATGTGAAGTCCTTAGAGAGGGTGCAGAAGAGATTTACTAGAATGATTCCAGGGATGAGGGACTTTAATTATGTGGATAGACTGGAGAAGCTGGGGTTGTTCTCCTTGGAACAGAGACAGTTGCGAGGAGATTGAAAGAGATATTCAAAATCATGAAGGGTCTAGACAGAATAGATAGAGAGAAACTGTTCCCATTGGCAGAAGGGTCAAGAACCAGAGGATGTAGATTTAAGGTGATTGGCAAAAGAACCAAAGTGACATGAGGAAAAACTTTTTTAAACAGCGAGTGATTAGGATCTGGAATGCATTGCCCGAGGGGGTGGTGGAGGCAGATTCAATCATGGCCTTCAAAAGGGAACTGGATAAGTACTTGAAAGGAAAAAAATTGCAGGGCTACGGGGATAGGGCAGGGGAGTGGGACTAGCTGGATTGCTCTTGCATAGAGCCAGTATAGACTCGATGGGCCAAATGGCCTCCTTTCCTGCTGTATACTTTCTATGATTGCCTAAAATTAAGAGCCAAGACTTCCAGGAGTGAAGGTAGGAAACACTTCTAACTACAAAGGGTGGTAGAAGTTTGGAACTCTCTTCCGCAAACGGTGGTTGATGGTAGCTCAATTGTTAATTTTAAATCTGAGATTGATAGATTTTTGTTAACTGAAGGTATTAAGTGATATGGGGCCAAGGAGGGTATATGGAGTTAGGTCACAGATCAGCCATGATCTCATTGAATGGCGGAACAGGCTCGAGCAGCTAAAAGGCCTATTTCTGTTCCTATACCTTTCCATTTCCCTGAGAGGGTGGACGTATTAAAAATAAATATGGCCCCGAAAATTTTTTTTTTCATAATCATAGCATTACTGCCTTTGTTGATTTCTTTATGATGGACAAGAATTACTGGGGGAGGGGGGTTGGGGGGGAACAAGGAATTTGATCAAATTACAAATACAAATCAAAAAAAATGATGGAGCATTGATAAACCCAGACCCATACTGTTAAGGTCTTGTGTTTAATGATAATGCAATTATGATATGGAAGGAAACCTGGTGTCGCGCTGAAGTCCTGTGCACCAGAACTATCTGTCCCTCCCCATCACTAGACAAGTTATTCCAGTACAACAATGACACTGGCATCCACTTGACAATGTGGAAAATTGCCCAGGTATGTCCTATCCACTAAAAGCAGGACTGATCTGACCTGGACAATTACTACCCTATCAGCCTCCACCCATTCAACAGCTGAGATGGAAGGAATCATTAGTAGTGCAATCAAGCGACACCTGCTCACCAATAATCTGCTTGCCAATGTTCAGCTTGGGTTCTGGTAGAACCAGTGAGCTCCAGAGCTCATTACAGCCATGAATACAAGAGCTGAATGTTAGAGGAGAGATGAGACTAGCTCCCTGCAAAATCAAGGTAGCATTCAACCAATTGGGGCATAAATGAGGTCAATTGGGGGGCGGGGTCAAGGCCACACCCTCTTTGACTGGAGTCATACTTGATACAAAGCAAGATGATTGTGGTTGTAGGTGGCCAATCATTGCAGCAGGAGTTCCTCAGGGCAGTGTCCTCATCCCACTGTACCTTCATCTGCTTCATCAATGACCTTTCCTCCATCATAATGTCAAGAGTGAGGCTGTTTGATGACGATTCTAGTGTTCAGCTCCATTCACAATAATGAAGCAGCCCATACCAGCCGACAACAGGACCTGGATAACATCTAGGCTTGGGCTGACATGTCAGGTCACATTCAGGCACAAGAAAGTGCCAGGCAATGATCCGGCACCACTACTGCAGATGCCCCCCACCATCAACATCCTGGGGATCACCATTTAATAGAAGCTTAACTGGACTAGCCACATCAAGAGCAGGGCAGAGGCTTGGTACTCTGTGATAAGTGGCTCACCTCCTGGCCACTCAAGGCCTCTCCAACATCTATGCGCCTCGAGTCAGAAGGGTAATAGAATACTCACCACTTGCCTGGATAGGTGCAACTGCAACAATACTCAAGAAGCCCAAAACCATCCAAAACAAAGCAGCCCATTTGATCAGTGCCTCTGCCACTGAACTTGAGTTTCCACCTTCTTAATCACTGGTGCACTGCGGCTGCAGTATGAACTAGTTACATAATGCAATGGAGCCACTGACCAAGCTTACTTCTTCAGCATGTCCCAGCCCCGAAACCTCTGCTACCATGAAGGACAAGAGCAATAAAATCACAGGAACACCATCAGCTCCAGTTCCCCTCCAAGTAAAACATCATCCTGACTTGGTCATATCATTGATGTTGGGTCAAAATCCTGGAATTCCCTAGCTAACATCATCCTGGGAACATCAGCACAAGGATTGCAGCAGTTCAAAAGATGGCCCACTGTCACCTTCCAAGGGCAATTAGGGATGAGCAAGAAATGTAGCTGTGTCAGCTTCACCCACATCCTGATACAAATATATATATATAAAAAATTGAATGGTCTGCCAAACAGTGTATTAACACTTCTGGCTTAGGGCCAAGAGAGGTCATGATTTGTTTATAGAGGTATTTTCACTGTGATTAAATGTTAATTCTGCACATCTTAATACTTAAAGAGCACATTGAGGCACGATTTAGTTTAAATGTATCAGAAAACTTACCCTTTGATAAAGCTAATGTTACTTTGAATTGTGACATTTAATAGTTAAAGTAATTGGATTACATTTTGAGCATGCTCTTGCATCTTTGACCTGCAAAGTTGTAGCTACAGTCAACCTTTCTAATTAATCTGTCTCTTGATGTATTTATATTGCAGAACCATTCCAGGAAGTGTTGGTATAATGCCAGCTACAGCCCCCATCACTGTAGAAGTCCCTCCCTGGAAACCACTCCCTTTGTACTGCAAGGTGTTTTAAGTACTAGATACACACAAACAGTTATTTGAACCTACTTTTTGTGTTTATTTTTGCTGAGTGCTTCTATCTTTGCCAATGGCTGGGAACAGTACCCGACAGGCCAGTGGGATTGAAATTGCTTCACTGGTCTGTACAGGGCAGACATAAGCAATTTGCTGTGCAGCCTACCACAGTCCAGAAATAGAGCCTCTCCCACCTCCGATTGCATAGGCTTTACGCTGGCCTGAGAGCCAATTCTGCTGTTGTAGGCTAACTTGATCTCTAACGGAGTTTATGCCAATCTCGATTACTTTGCTGCTTTACTGTCAAAAGTGGAAATGCTGTAAGTAGCAACAAATCCATGTAACTGAGACTGCAAAACAGGGTGTAATAGTGAGAAGGACGTTATAAAGAGGATGCTTTTATATGGAATTAATAATACTGATGAAGCCATAAACTGTGTGTTGTAAAGAGATCATGGTCCATCAGGAAATGTAAGAGTGCAGAATTAGTGCACTTTTGTTCTTTTGAAAGGTAAAAGCTGCAAAATGCTTTGTCATTTAAATCTGGTGCAATTTAAGGATATGATTATCTTATGCAGTTAATCAATAACTTTGCAGTTTTCCATTTTGTACCAAGATTGTCAATCTCATTCATATGATACTTAACAGTTAAATGATATAAGTTGACCCTAGATCTGAAACTGTGCAAGAATATTAACTAAGTTGAGAAACACATTTGGAAAAAAAAACTCCACATATAGAATTTCACCCTTTGTCAATTATTATAACACAAATTAATCATGAATACCAGGAAGTGCTAAACCCTTGGTGGACTTTAAGTTCATTTTTAGAACATAAATCTGAATTCACTCCAATTAGGTATATAACCAGGCCTTTTGTCGAGTGATGTATCGGGGATTCATTTGCTCAGAAGTCACTAGCTACTGTTTACAATTTACTTGTAGCAGCAGCACAATGTACACAGAGCAGTAATGACTCTAAATTAAACTACAGGGAATAATCAGCTCTTTCAGTCCACAGCTGTAGATGTAATATTGGAGAAAACAGTAGTGAGGCATCGCTTTTTGACTGTGGTATGAAGTTTCCATTTTAAATATGTCCATGTTTATTTTACTGTTATAACATGTCCTGATATAAGATTGTATTTTTCCTTGATCAACATTATTTGATTAATTAATGCCTCTGGTCCTTCAAATATTCAGACAAGTATTTGTGCCCAGTAAACACACTACATTTTGCCTCAAGACACATACAGAAATCATTGGTTCTGTAGTCTATTAAATAGCAGCAAGGTCCTTGTGATGATATTTTTCATGCTCTTTTTCCCATTGTTATTATCCTTTTTCTTGCTTTGCCATTTTTCTCTTTTGCCACATTATGACTCCCAGTTATGTATTTGGTGTGCTGATGTGTCCTCCTCTGGATGTGCCTGAACCACTGAAGCATTTGGTGAGAAATGAGCGTGCTACTAGGACAAATTATTGTTCAGTGGCGGACAGTTGTGTTCCTTCACAATCCAAGGCAGGGGTGTGGGATTCTGCCAACTACAGAAGTGCAGTGGACTTAGCCTCTACACTTCTTTCAGGATAGTACAGGTTTTAGTACCAACTGGCTTTGTCTAAAGTAAGATTTAAAAAATAAGAAAAAAACTTGTATTTATATAGCTCCTCTCATGACTCAGGACATCCCAAAGTGCCTTTCAGCCAATTAAGTACTTCTTGAAATGTGGTCACTGTTGTAACGTAGGGAAATGCAGCAGCCAATTTGCGCACAGCAAGGTCTCACAAACAGCAATGAGATAATGTCCAGATAATCTGTTTTAGTGATGTTGGTTGAGGAATAAATATTGGCCAGGATACCTTGGAGACATCCCATGCTCTTCTTTGGAATAACATCATGGGATCATTTACATCCATGAAAGTGCAGACAGGTCCTGGGTTTTACATCTCTTCTGAAAGACACACCCCCGGTGGTGCAGCACTCCCTCAGTACTGAACTCAAGTGTGAGCCTAGATTATGTGCTCAAGTCTCTGGAGTTGGGCTTGAACCCATAACCTTCTGACTCAGAGGCGAGATTGCTGCCTCTGAGCCACGGCTGACACTTACAAAACTTCAGTTCTGTTCTTCTTTGAGATGGTTCTTTGTCATAATGCTGAACCTTATGGGCAGTGCTTTCCCTTAGGGATACTGCAGCATTGGTAGGTGAATTGACCAACCACACCCAATTTCTTTTCATACCAAGCCAATGGTGGAGTAAAAAAACCCCACTGAACACAAACTTGCTCTGTATAATGAAATACGTGCCAATGATACTCATTTATCAAAACTTCTCTTTAAAAATCAATAAATCTGACATTTATTACTTTATTTGTATGCTGCCACTGCGATATAGTGTAATAAAAAACCACACTTACCTTCTCTGGCAACATATTAAAACTGAAGGGCATCGCTGTAAAATAATTTTTCTGAAAACAAGACTGCTAGAAATGACACTGAACATACTGCATACACGGTGTTTACTTTAGTGCGAATGAGTTGCTCGGTTCTACATTATTTATGCAGGTTCCAAAGAGTTAAACCTGACCTAGTTGTAATTTCTAGTAAATACGTAAACAGGGTGTCTCCTTCCACTGTGAAGTCGATCTCCCACGTGACAGCTTCTCCTCAGGAAACCTATGCTTTTATGCAACCATGGTACCAGCATTGATTAGTGTAAAAGTTCAAGGCAGCCACTCATCAAATGTAGCTTTAACACTGGATTCTAGACAAATGTTCCTATGAATAATATTTGTAACACAGTCTCTGGATCGTCCTTTAAGGCTGACGTATCATTTAAGGACAAAGAACATTTAAAATTTCTGTTAAAATCATTGAAAAACTGCAGCATTTCAAACAATATTATTTGACTTCAGCTCCCTGCACTGTTTTCATTTTCAACAAGCAAAAATATCCAAAAGTCACTGTTAAGCTACAATTCTCAGTGATCATTGAAAAATATAATTGTGTAAATATATTACAAACCCAAGGATATCCATTAGAGCAATGTTTTTATTTTTCTCATATTTTCTTCTATAAATAAGCTTAAATATATATTCTACAAAAGAATATAATTTTGTGCATATTATACCCATCATAAATTGCTTCTATTTAAGAATGGAGAGGGCCTGTAATTTAATTAAACACCAATTAGAATTTAATATTAGGCAAAATACACTTTTTAATCTCCTCTGTCGTCTTTTAGTGCGAGACTAAACGTGGGTAAACAGAAAGCAAAACCCATGTTTTAGGTAGATAGAGAAAGAAATCCAGGATAACCCTGTGATGAAAAATGTACACCCTGTGAGGCCCACACAAATTATTAGTATTGATTTCCTTCTCAGAGAACGTGGAAATGTTACCAGATGGGGCATTTGGCAATGAGTGTGTGGGTGCAAATTCAGTTTTAATGGCATGTTATTGTGCCACAATAATAGCTAATGCTGTAAAATATATATTTTTCCTTGAAATGTATTCTCTTAACTTTGAATTTGATTGCAATATCATAAGGCATAAGAATTACAATGGAAATGCCTTTTTAGTTTAAGATTGTACCTTATTATGTAGATAAAGGTATTTTTATAGCAGGTTTCAGTCAAGCTTAAATCGACATTTTTGATTCTTAAATGAGTTTAACTATTGATCACATATAAAAGTATCTTCCTTGTGTTATTTGCTTCTAAGGATATATTCTAAAAATACTAAAATGCATAATAAACTATGTTTATAACACAATTTATCTGTTTCAAATTCTTTTTATAAAATTACAGACTAATTTATTTAAGAGAAGATTATTTGAGAGCAGTGATTTCTCAAATATGTGTAGTCTAATTGTATAAGATTTGTTTTTATTAAACAGTGACAAACAAAGGATTTTTTTCCTTTTCTATGTTTCAGAAATCCATTTCACTTCACAGGTTTGCTAAAATTATGTTTTGCTAAAAAAAAGGTAGAGTATCAGAGGGGTGAAAAAAGCATGGAACATACCGAACATGTCTGCCTGAGAAATGAGCCTCCAAAAAATTGAAAATTAAAAAAAAATCAAAGCCAGTGCTGCTTTTGGACATGAAGCAAAATGCTGCTACACTCCTTCAGGAACACTGATAGTAAAGGGAAGGAAATCAGGACTAACGGCTCCAATTATTAAACTCCATTGCTATCATCTAATGCATTATTTTTAACTATAATCCCAAACTGACGATTTATGAATAAAAACTGTCATTTGATACTTACTTTCCATTGATCTGATTTGATTTTCTATTGCATGAAAAATGATTGTTTACAATTAAGAAATGAATGTATTATAATCACAACTACAAACAGTATGGGGCAATGCAGAGGAGACTGTAGCAAATGTAAAATAATACTAAAACATCATTAAAAAGTCATGATTGTTAACAGGTTTTCAAGCCCTACCTTTTTATTTGTTGATGTACTGAAGATTTATCAATAAGAATCAAATTTAACCATAATTTCATTAGCCTTAAAGGAGCTTAGAAATCAATACTGAAGATTGTGTTATAAGACTTATCTCTAAGTCAGAAACGAAATAATATAGCCAGCAACTCCACTATACAAAATACTCTTACTGGGTCAAGCATTTTATGTAATCATAATTTTAAAAATAAATTATTGATTTAAAAGTGTGTATGATTCCCTGCATCGGGTTGAAAACGATTTCTGATCATTTTAGCAGTTCTTTTTTAAATACTTTATTATTTTGTGTGGACATACTGCTCCAGATCTGTCTGACGACGTGCAACATGGCTGCCTCCCAGATTTCAAACAATGTCAGAAAAGCTATTACTGTACCCTGTAATTTTTGTGGACATATTCCACCATGCAATTTCATCTGGATCTATAATGTTTGTGAAAATAAATGGTTCAGGTTGCGTTTTCCAGAACCATCAAGATTACCTTTGGAGCCATTAGCTAAAACAGACAACCCATTTGGCCTACAGGGAAGTTTCAACTTGTAATAATACAGCGCCTGCAGAAGTGAAAGGGTTAATAAATAAAGAATGTAGTTGCAGTAATCAATACACTCCTCTGGCACTATTGATTGGAATCGCCTGCTTATTTTGCAGCTAAGATTTTTTCTCCCCATTCAAAAACAAAGACACCCTAGGGGACTATCAAGTAAATAGGCATTTAAGATTTTTCTTTACTAAGAAAGTAGTTAATTATTATTAGTGCCTCAAAGTCTCAATTTAGACATGACAGTCCGCTGTCTTTAATGTCTTTGAAAGTATCTTTTCTTCCTAAAGATGTTAGCATTGTAGGAAGGACTGCCTTTGCCATTCTCCTTTATGCTCCCTATTCCCGAGAAGCCCCTGCCATTACAGGAACTGCAGAACTTCCATTACCAGTAAAACTGGTAACACTCCATTACTGTTTCAGTAAAACTGAAACAGTAATGGAGTGGAATGTAGCAAATGCAGATTTTTAAGGCTAGAATTTGAGGAGGGGGAGAATGACATTTTTATTTTTGATAAAATTGTCTGATAGAAATTGTTTAGTACACATTAAAAGATAACCATTGCCATTTTTACAAGTGTTCTTGGGCTGATGCCTGTCACCCTCTGCTCTATGAGCTGTGAGATGTTCAAGATGGACTTTGATTTACTCCAGCCTAAATTAAAGATATTTCATAGCAGAGAAAACATTTCTTCGTTTGCCGTGGATCTATGATACTGTCAGAATCCAGAGAAAAATCAATGACAAACTATAAACCAAGGGCAGCCTCTGGCCAATATGGTCAGCACAGAGCAAGAGCAGGAAATGGCAGGGACAAAACTCCAGCTCAGCAATAGTCAGCTCTGGTAAAGGATGCAGCTTGCAGCTAATAACACCTTGTAATTACACATGGAAAGGTAGAGCATGTAGGGCATTCAGTACGAATGAGATGTGATGCAATTTGCTGAATCATCCGCCATGGTTAGACAATATTTCAAAAAACAAGAACAAAAGCAATACTACTTGAAAGGTATGAGGTGCTGATCTATAAAGAGGATGGGTCACAGATCACTAAATGAAAATTATCAACTTAAACACAACTCCCACCCAGGACATATCATATAATTACAAGCCTCTCAGTCCTCGTTTTGGCAATCGCTAATACTATTATGTTGCTGGTACAACTCACATGAAGTTGTGTTGAGGCAATCACAATTTTTAGAAGCCTAGAGTCTGTCATTAATGTTGAAACTAGGATTCACTGTTGTGATGGAAACCATTTTGTTTGCTTGTTGTTAGTGCCTTTTAATGTTATCTTTTAAAAGTGATAAATATTTGCCATAGCGTGAAAAAATGCTGTTCTGTTATACATTAAGTTGGTCGTTTTTTAAATGTGAATTCTTACTTCAGATCTAAACTCTTTATTTCTGTGTTTGAAATACTGTAAGTAATAAACAAGTAACTGCCTTCATATTGATCCTGATCATTTTAGATTAACTTCAGACTAATGGAGAACCTTATTTATACAACATGTTTGTGTTATTGTACAACAGGTTAATTTTAAACCAAGTATTTCTGATTGCTGTCAATATAAATTTATTTGTCAAGTTAATTCGCCACCCAGCTCTCGACACCCACCACTGTTACATTTTCACAATGCACATACTAGCTGATCTCCTGTGGCATTGCTCAAAGTCAGAGGTTATACTGCTTTAAAGGGACACTGACATTTTCTACTGCAATGAAAATGTATCATTCTGCTGCTTGCGGAAACCTGCCTCTTTAAGGCCATAAGGTTTAATTGCTATAAATAGGCATATGCCGAGACCAATTAAAGGGTCATTGTTTCCCTGTAGATGGGTAGCTGGTTGTAAATGTCAGGCTCCTCTCCAGGGTCAGGAAATGACTGGCTTTCTTTTTCCTTTTTGTTTAAAAAGATAAGTTGGTTTGCATCTGTTGAAAGTGTGACAATTTGGAGTGTGACAGAAGGTGAATTTCAACTTTGGCGAGGGCACAAAATGGGCAGTATCGGATCGGCCACCGGTTATACATCCCTAACAATTTTGCTTTCCATTGAAGTCAGAGTAAGATGGAGCTACATGGAAACATCAACAACCACAAGGGTGATTAGTAATATTAATGCAAAAAATTGGTGAAAGATGGAAGTCAAAAAATGCTTGCAATTTTTTAAAAAAGACTATAATTATAGAAAATGAAAAATGGCTGAAAATGCTTTAGGGCACAGCCTGCATTGCTACCTTTGGTTCTGATAATTGAATAAACTGCTCGAACTTCATTTGTGTAGTTTACGATAGTATTAGAACCCTCTATTGTGTTACAGCAACTTCAAACACATTCCAGCCAATTTCTATTCTCTCTGGCCTTGAATTTACACTGTGAGATAATAGGTATGAATGCTTGGTTCATCTGAAATTCTGGTCTGTGCTGTTTCAGTCGTGATGTTGATTTGTTTAAAATAAAAAGGTCGATGGCTGGGCTACAATAGCAGAGAGGAATTTCAGACAAACCCAATAAATGTTCATACCCATGATCTCACTGCATAGTTTCAAGGCCAATTAATTTGAATCAAAACATAAGAAACCACCCACCCCACTCCTTCCCCAGACCTTGAATAATATACTCCTCGTTGGACTCTACACCATCCTGCTAACCTCCTGAGGGAAAGTTTGGTATAAATACATTCCTATCTCCAAGAGTTGTCACACAAAACTTCACAATATTTATCCATTAGAAATATGACTTGAAGTAACAATTAAATATCAACCCCATTGGTTTCCCTGACTGTAACTATATCCAGCTCTAAAAGTGAAGCTATTTAGATGGATTTAAATGATCTTTTCTGATCCTGTGCATTTCTTTATTTGTGGATACAATTTGGGTCAAACTTTCTAAATTTTTATTTCAGTTTTCTTCACACCATTCTGAAGGCCATGGCTTTCAAATTTTAATTATAAAGAAATGAGGTCAAATCCTGTTGTTAACTATATATATTTCACTGTACTTATACTGCATCCATATTTATTGCACCTTGTACTACATCCTGTACATGAGGGTGGGGTAATTTTGCTGACCATAATTTCACTCACAGTATGAAATTATTTCGTGCAGCATCATACTCTCTTTCCATGGTAAAATGTGTTAATCTAAACAATAGATGACTTGAGAGTTCATTGTGCTTCACAGCAAAATCAACAATAGAAATACTAGGCACACAGGTCTATGTGCCTACTTCACTGCCATGACCATAGCTGGGATTCTTCTCCACCTCCTTGACATTTCAGCCAGTCTTATCAATTTCCTTCCCACCTTTCTTGGCCCCTCTCCTTAGCAGCCAACCTAGAAGTGTTAGCCACTCCACAGCTGCTGCTCTTTTCACATTAATCTATGGGAATCAATGGACATTTCATTAGAGTAATCAAGTGTGGATGCTCCCTGCATTTATATCCACCCCCACTACTTTCCCAACTAATTGGTCCAGCAGCAAGACAGCTTAGATATTTTTCCCCAACTGGAGATATGTGTCAAGTGCATGTTTTTCACCATTAGCCAAAATACTTATCAATACAATTCTGGTATAATAGCTCTACCTATCAGACATACATTGCAGATGACAAGACATAATGCACTTTCCATTTAATGTTCCCAACTTCCTCTTCCACACATGTATACTGTACAATGAGTAATCATTCATAAACTGCAGATTGTCAGATAAATAGTTTTGCATTTAACCCTGTTGGATTCATAGCATTTTGCCATATCTGCAGACACGGGCTAATTTTAAGTACTACATCGCATGAGCAATACTGTTTCCACGTTATGTTCACAGCAGTATTTTACTGAGTAGAAGGGAACAGCAATTTAAAGATACTTCAACATATAATTAGTAATTACCAGCAGGATCCACAAAAAAATGTCCCTTAATAAAATTAAACTTTCACCGACTACGGCAGTGATTTTGGATCTAAAGCAGAGCACACGATTGAAAGATTATAATTTTTTGCTTCATTCAATTTTGGGGGCTATATAGAAATTCAGTACGTTCTTATGTTCATCGAAATAAATGCAAAGAATAATTGCCAAAGTCTGCACATAATTAATATTGATTCTTCTGATGCTTTGTAAATGCAACATACACAATACACAGGAAAGAATGCTGCAGCTTCAATCACAAAGCACAGACTCGCTGAGAACCAAAGCAGTAGCTAAAAAAAAATCACACCATTAGATAATTTCACTTTCTCCTAATTATTAACATGAAAACAAATTTATGAATAAGTTCATTTCTATTACCCAATTTAATTTTATTTTCAATGACAATTCCACCATCACTGTTTTGAAAATTATGATTTTGCAGCCACTGACATTAATATGATGTAGCCACAATTCAAAACATTGAGGTTTAATAATTTTGTGATATTCTCCTACAATTCCTCTTGATTTTCCTCTAGCACAATATTTTCATGAAGCATCACCAGGTCCAAGCTGTGTAAAGCATTTACTTGAATGTGCAGGTGCAGTATTAGGGGCCTATTAAGCGAAGCACAAAGTCAAGGAAAATAATTTACTTTCAAATCATTTTCAGCGTTGTGTTTTCAATAATGATCTTATTGCTATCTAAATTTAATTGGTCATTTCTCTCTACTTCAAAAAAAAAGATACCCCCAAAACTGTTTAGAAAGCTTGCGAGGACTGCGTTTGTCAGAAAAATCTGAGATGCTGTCAGGAGATGACTGACCTCCAGGCCAGGCTGACTCTAATTTGCAGAGTGTCTCAGGTCCCAAGAGTCCGCTCTGGACAGGTCATACAATCAACCTGACCTAGCAGGCTGCCTCTGTCCAGCTGCATCCCTTCCCAGTAGGACCTTTGTGGACAGCTAACTAGACACTGTGGCAGATGCCTGAAATCTGGAGCAGGAAGTTTGCAGAACAGACCTTGATTCTGTGCTTTTATTCCTGTCAGAGCTGATAAAGACATCAAATTGTTCACACATTGAACTTTGGGATTTGAATTTTAGTACAGCTGTGAGCTGAATATTATTATTTTGCTGCACAACACACTCCCTGAGAAGAACAGGGGGGGAAATAGATAAATAGAATGATGTAACACTAAAATAATCATTCTAGTTAACATTAACAGTTATTAAAATTCAGATCTTTTAACTCTTAAAGCTTAGGGTATCTTTGTTGTGCTAATCAGGTGATTGGTGCTATTAATTCAGCAGCACAAAGGTTAATTTTTTTTCTTAGTTTGTGCAAAACAGATTGAAGGCTTCAATATATATTGTTTTAGCATATTCTGACAATGGAAAAAAACATTATTCTATAGTGCCTTCCATGATAATAGGCAACATGATCTGTTTATTAAAATATTTACAATCATGGGAACTAAAATAATAATAAGGTTTGTGCCTGAATTTGACGTGCAACACAGAAATAAGAGTTGAATATGTTCTGTCAGTGCAAGTAGACAAGATTACATTAATCCCAGGTTACATTCGCAGGCCAGAGTTCGGCTTCAAGGGATGCTCTTGAGTTGAGGAGATGGAAATCATCACAGTCTGTTAGCTGTTAAGAGGCTCTTAATAAAATGCCAGAGAGCTGTGTTCACATCAAATGGATTCAAATATTTCCAAATGCACTAACTTTATTGTTTGAAAATGTACAAATCATAAAATCTGCTTCCCATGTTCACATTTAAAGGAACAGGAATTAATAGTGGAAAACATTACAAGAAAACAAACTTGAAGCTCATTAGCCTGTGGCACATGTAGACTCATCAATAGATGTACACCAATATTACAGCTCGTTTAAATCTTGGTAAATAACTGTTATGCACTATTGTTATTGACTTTCCTCTTCTAATTATCACCCAGAGGTGACAGATGATACACACTAATGACCACATATTACTATCTAAGCTGAATCAGCGTCAAAACCTTAAAGTCATTACTACCTGAAGAAAATCAAATAGGAATGTTCTGTAATCTCAGGAGCTCTACTGGCCGAAACTAATGCAAAATAAACTGCACCTAGTAAGGCGAATGGAGAAGGATAAAATGCTGGGTTCAGTACAAAACCCTATCAGGTATTTAGTTGCAGAAAGAAAACCCGTATGTTTGTATTGAAAACCACAGCAGGCTCCCAAATTGCTCAAATTTGCTTGTAATAAAAGCAGGCAGTGTAAGCACTCTTGCTACGCAGAGGATGTTATGCTAGCAGTTAACAACATTTAAGGCTCAGACAAGCAGACAACAGTGCAAAGTCTCTTCTGTTCACTGACGCCATTTGCCTGAAAGTGAAGGTGTCTGCAAGCTCTGAGAATTGGATCACAGGGACAGCTCTTTGCTTGCCCTGGTCACGCTGCCGGCAAGACTGATCGATCAATACACTGTGTGACACTTCCAGAATTCATTGGAAATGATGCCCTTTCAAATGGCACCCACATTTTACAGAGGCCACTTTCATTGTAAAACACAGAATGTGTTTTTCCAGTTATGTTTCAGTATTGGTAAACTTTAGGTTAGTTGCTTTAAATTAAACTTTTACATTGTCAGGAGTCCGAACAACACAGACTTCAAGTACCTGAGGGTTGTACTGCCTGATAACATTAAATCTGGTCCCTAGCTAAACCTAGTACTGTATTTATAATTTCACAGTAGTTTTTTTTTGCATTAGCAAACAGACTGTGGACAGTACTGCATGCAGTGACCGCCTCTAGACTACGTTAGCATCCTAACCAATTACCAGAGGTCAAACCAGTTATTTTAAAGCAGGGAGTATCTGCCACCCTTTTTCCTTAGGAGGGCTTAAGGTCATCAGTACATTTTTTGAACACTCAAGAACGAAGACACATCTTAAAAAAAAAATTAGTTTAAATCAATATCACTTTGAAAGCACAATTTCGCTCATTTTTAAAGGTAAAATCCTAACTTTAGCTTTTCTTGCCTTGTAAATGACCTGATTTTTTTTTGTTAACTGCTGAAACAGAAGGGCAGAGAGGCTTTAAGAAGAAATAGGAGCACAGAGGCTGATTTTTCATCTGGAGCCTGGCGCGCAATCATATTCACTGCCAGCAAATTGGGCTCCCGCTTGGTCTAATTCCTGCTTCACCACAGACTGCTAACACGGCTGGGATAAAAGAAAAGAGAAAAAAAAAATCTATGCAGGGAGACTGCAAGAGCACATATAGTCTGCTCTGAGCTCCTTCCAGAGGCAGACAGGAATCAATAAATCAATAGGAAATGTTCGTTGGCTGTAAAATGGGTAGAGAAGCCGGTGTCAAGCCGCTTTAAGATGGATGGACAGTAGGTTTGCAGTCTGCAGAAAGGCCAGAGGTGACTATCACCTTGAGATGAGATTGGTGGCCACTGGCCTAACAAAAGATTCGAGCCTACGGTTTTACCTAATAAATCTAAGCTACAGTGAAGACCAGAGCGCACCTTGTCCACTATGAGGTCATTTCCCTGGGTTCTTTCCAGCTTTGCTTTGCCACTGGTTGGCTGGGCCCAGCCCTGACAGCTGTCTCTACCACACCCGCTGTGCCAGTTCATTGAAGTGAAGACAACAGGGCACTGAAACAAAAATAAATTGGCCGTTGTCCAACATTAGTTAAAATAGAAATGAGATGATCTTCTCGACCGAATAATGAATTCAATCTTAAAAGGGATTTAATATAAAGGGTTTGGTTGGATACACCTGTTTTTGAAATTCCTGGCTGTCTTTTGTACTCACACTAATTCTGTAGTTATCCAGTTATTCAACAGTAATTTGTAAAAAGGGCATCAATTTCTATGTAACAGTATTTGCCATCTGCATTCTTCAATTTTTGTGTATCATTTTGTTTTATTAAATGTATTTGATAGAAATTCCTATGTGCTATTTGTTAGATTTTTTACATATAACTGGAAATGTTACCTTTGTTCAACAATTGAACTGAAAATATGATTATGGATCATACACGGTACATGATAAGTACAGATGTAACAACAATACAGAGATATCGCTCTGGTAGTGTTCTAGGTATACGGTGGCTTTTCTCGAGACGTCATATGCAAAGATATGATTTGTGATAAATCGGTGGCCTTTAGGCAAAATAGCTCTTTTCTGTCTTTTATCTTTTATGGTTCTTTCCTGGGCCTCTTTGGCCTTGTCAAAACATATTGTCCAGTTAGAAGCTAAAAATATTTTTCTATCGATTCACTGTATTGATTTTTTTTTTATCTGTATGTTGGCTTAGAGAATTAGGGTGAAAGGTGAAAGTTCCCCAGCTTACCTCTCTAAGGGTGAAAGGTGAAAGTTCCTAAGCTTAATTCATTGTTTTATCCGGACAGCAAAAGAATGTGTCGGCAGCAGTTTTGATTAACCATACTAGCCAGTGCTAATTCATTCAGTACTGTGTAGCTACCTGCTGTAGCTTAGAGATACACAATTCCACAAGGTGTACCAGAAGCAGCAACAATCTGCTACGAGAAAAAAAATTCAGCAAATTACAGATAGAGCAAAATTACAACTATGATTGGGTAAGAAGGAAAACGTCGAAAGAAAGTTGTTGGAAACGGACTGGATCATTTCTGGGACAATGGGCATGTGCAGTTCTGGTCTGCAGTGCAGTACACTGTCAATCAAAGTTTGCAGGCAATGTCATTCAAGGTCACAGTAGCGTGTAAACAGGGCACAGGCATAACTCAGATCAAGTGAGCCAGTGACATATTCACCTCAGTAATGAGAGGGACAGTCTCCTGATTAGTTAACAAAATAAGCTAGAATTTTTAAATCCACTACTGGTCTCCTGCTTAGTTTTTCAAAAGGCAAAATAAACAGCACTGGGACTGTAATACTGAGCAATTCCCTCTCCTGATTGTCTGCTTGCTAATCTCAGGACAATTTAGCAAATTCAAAAAAAATCAGTAAGTGATTTTGGAGTAATTGGGTGATTAAGAAACAAAATCATCAATACTAACATTTAGATAGCTTGAAAAAGAAACGCAAGCAGTGTTAAAGTATAAATCCAGTATTATTGTGCCATTATTTCTTTCAAATCTATTAAAAAAATTAGATGCACAATTGGCCCAGGAAACAGGATACTGAAACTTAAAATGCCAAACTTGCATCTATTTTATTTCCTTATTAAACAGATTTTTAGGAGGATGTGCAGTTATATTCCAATGTGTCATGAAGGATATTTACTTGAAAAAAATTACATATATTTGTCACAGATTAGTGTCAGAATGCAACTGCCGAAATCACTTTGGATCATGGTTTCATCTGAGGAACCACAGGTGCTGTTGTACAAATTCTGCTTACAACCTCGGGGGCTGGAGAGAGGAGAAAGACTAAACACAGAGCATTGACCTGAAAGAGGCCTTCCCAACATTTCCCTCCTTTAATCTTGGCCACCAAACAATCAGCCTGATGATGACAACACTACTGTGGTATGCGGTTACACACATACTGACTGCAGAGGTGGCTTGGCGGGGGGGTTAGACAAAGATAAAAATCTGTACTTAAAAGCCATTTTCAGGTAGGTTGTATTCAATTCGTTACACACTGTCCACAAGATTTAATGTGGAAAGATTCAATGTTCTGAGAAAAAAAAATTCAATTTTTTATTTCGTTTACTAAAAAAAATACCTCTAATATTCGTGCGAGTTGTGGAGTGGACAAAATCGATGTGGTATCGACTACTGAGGATGATCACATCCATTCTGCCCTTTGTGGTTGGTGAGATCCATGCTGCAATTACACAGACAGGCTGGCAGCAAAGAGGCTCAATTGGGCTTTCAGCTCCACATTAATCCAAAGCTCACCATTTCAATGCAGATATAGATTGCCACAAGTCAATAGCTGACTCCCTGAATTGTGATGCAGTAACTGTAAACTACAGCACTGAAACTGAAAATTACAACGTCTGTCTCTATATCCCATACAGAAATATTTGCCAGGTGAATAATTACAAAGAGAAATGTGACTACAAAAGTACTTTGGTTGAAAGAATCCCCTTTGGATTAATCAGATCTGTTACCGGGGAAGGCAGTGGAGGACGATGATATTGCCTAATTCAAGAGGGAACTGGATAGATATTTGGCAGAGAGCATGACTGTGGGACTTCAGAGAGAGAAGATAATATTATTTGAATTTTGGGAGTAGCCAGATAGGCCACCGTGGCCTCTTCCCGTCCTTTGTCTCCTACTCAAGAAGCTTGATACCATCCAGGACAAAGCAGCCCACCAGCTTAAACATCCATTCCCTCCACCACCAGCGCACCATGGCTGCAGTGTGTACTATCTACAGAATGCACTGCAGCAAGTCACCAAAGCTTCTTCGGCAGCACCTCCCAAACCTGCGACCTCCATCACCGAGAAGGACAAGGGAAGCAAGTGCATGGGAACACAATCACTGCTAAGATCCCCTCCAAGAAACACATCCTCCCGACTTGGACATATATTGCCATTCCTTCATTGTCACTGAGTTAAAATTCTTGAACTCCCTACCTAACAGCATTGTGCAAATACTTTTACCACATGGACTGCAGTGGTTCAATAAAAAGGGCCACCATCACCCTCTCAAGGGCAACTAGGGATGGGCAATAAATGCAGGCTTTGCCCATGATGCCCATATCCTGAGAATGAATATAAAAAAAATTATTTCCTTACATGGTAGCTACTAAATTAATTTTTGACCAACTTTGTAGCTTTTCCCCAATCTAAATGACTGGACAGACAGTGTAAATAGATTTACTCCACTGTTGCCGTATAGTGACAATGCTCATGGAGTTGCCACCCACATGGGTTTTAGAATGGATAGTCTGGCTTTCAGGCAGGCAATCTGGAAACTTTAAAAATCGTAAATCAGGCACCAACAATTCTGTTATTTAAAACAGAAGTCCACTTTTCCACCTACTTCTGTGTCTTATGAGGGAAAGTGGTTATTAAGGTTTCATTGAATTCGCATCAGCAGGAAAGCAAACATCAGACCTCAAGCCATGACCCTACCACCTTCCCCCATCTAGCCCCTGTGATGGTTTTTGACTTGACAGAAGGTAGCGGCACTGACTGTCACCTCTAAACAGCCTACAAATCAAAATGATTCGGATCAGGGTTGTGCAAATAGTCTGATTTGAGTGCTTGTAGAATTTTTGTTGCAACATACAACATGTTGTGCGCTTTGGACTTTAAACACTGCCCAAATGTTCTTCTTTGGAAAGAGTAAAAGACAGAATCCAGTTCAGGTTAGTAGATCAATAAATCCAAACTAAATTTAGTCAAATGTGAAAATGAGCTAACTAGTTTATATATGACTACTTGATATGAACCATGATTACTCATTTCAAATCATTCACTTGTTCAGATTAAAAGTAATATGATATTACACTTCAGGTGAAGCTGTTTGTGAACTATGAGTGTCGTTGTACTGCCACTTCACTGCAGAACTGTTTCTGTCATGCATCAACACAACTGTGGCAGCATAATGCTGGAGTCTGGTCCTTAATGCAGAGATCAGAGCCCTTCCCCCCCTCCCCTCCTCCCCGCCCCCCCCCCACCTCACCCCGCAAGTGAGGTTGCCTTACACCACTTGGGTTTGTCACCATGTGCAGTATAACTATGATGCGGTGTCAAGCTGGATTTAAAAGTACTTGGGTGGTTTTCATGCGCATTTTATAAACTTAAGCGGAGGTTATTTTCTATATTTTAGAGATGGATGCTCCTGTTGTCTCTAAAACATTAAAAACTTACTGGCTGGGAGCAGAGATATGCGCTGAAGGTAATCATACATGTGCAGAGCTCTGTGTTGGGGTGTAATCATACATGTGCAGAGCTCTGTGTTGGGGTGTAATCATACATGTGCAGAGCTCTGTGTTGGGGTGTAATCGTACATGTGCAGAGCGCTGTGCTGGGGTGTAATCATACATGTGCAGAGCTCTGTGCTGGGGTGTAATCATACATGTGCAGAGCGCTGTGCTGGGGTGTAATCATACATGTGCAGAGCGCTGTGCTGGGGTGTAATCATACATGTGCAGAGCTCTGTGCTGGGGTGTAATCATACATGTGCAGAGCGCTGTGCTGGGGTGTAATCATACATGTGCAGAGCTCTGTGCTGGGGTGTAATCATACATGTGCAGAGCTCTGTGCTGGGGTGTAATCATACATGTGCAGAGCGCTGTGCTGGGGTGTAATCATACATGTGCAGAGCTCTGTGCTGGGGTGTAATCATACATGTGCAGAGCTCTGTGCTGGGGTGAGTTAGGATACAGGCAGCAGAGTTTTGGATGAGCTCAACTTTATGGAGGGTAGAAGATGGGAGGCCAGCTAGGAGAGCAGTGGAATAGTTGAGTCTGGAGGTAACAAAACCATGGATGAGAGTTTCAACAGCAGATGAGCTGAGGCAGGGATGGAGACGGGCGATATTATCGAGGTGGAAGTAGGCGGTCTTAGTGACGGAGAGGATATGGGGTCAGAAGCTCAGCTCATGGTCAAATAGGTCATCAAGATTGTGAACAGTCTGGTTCAGCCTGAGATAATGGCCAGGGAAGGGGATGGAATCGATGGCTAGGGAACAGAGTCTTTGGCGGGGACCAAAGACAATGGCTTCAGTCTTCCCAATTTCTGTCCTTGCAATCAGGAACGTTCACAGTATGTGCACACAGAATAATCACTTGCCCTTATTGGAATTTAAGCATATCCAAATATAGCCATGGGCATTTTGTAAGCAATTTTCCAAGTTTGCACCAGGGACGGGAAACCTCACCTACGGGTAGCGTGCCCACAACTTTCCATTATGTGCTGCCAACGGGTTAACTTCCCCAGCAGCAGTGTGTGCTTGAAATATTCCCCCCATTTCAAGCAGCTTCCCATTCCTGGCTTTCATTGCTGTGCTCAGGATTTTTAATGTTGCGCAAAAGGGGCCTTCCAGCCTCGTTGTTTGCACAAAGTTGATTTTTGGCTCTTGGCGCTGGGCAAATTCTGTCCACAGATAAGACGATGGAGGTTCACCCAAGTTTTATCTGTTCCAGAATTGTTTTCTTTGCTTCAATAAACACAGTGAAAAGAGGCTGTTGACTCCTGCCCCGAGTGTGAAGGGGCAGGAGTCAACAAGAGCGAGGGGGCAGACCTGACAGTTTTTAACGGAAACAAAAACTCGCATAAAAAATTGTTACAGCCCGAGTGTGTTCTGTTTAGAGTGTGATAGGTGGGAAAGAACGTCACTAAGAAGGGTTTCATGAGCTTAATCCTCCTGCTCACACTGTGACATTGGCTGCCAAGTGTGATTCAATCTGTGTGCGTCTCATCTGCATTTCTGTTGTGCAGTAATTTGCTATCCCCATTGTCTGACTGCATTTTATTGCATAGATGCAAATCAGGCCAGTTATCCATGGCTCTGTGTCCATGTTTGTGCATCAACCCAGAGAACTGAACATCGGGTACATTGATGGGTTAATGCAGTCCTTCGTACTATTGATTTGTGTCTCTTTAGGTGAAAATACTCACTCCTGGGCTCTGAAACAAATACCATGCATCAACAACTTAAGCTTCTCTGACAACAATTCTATCGTACAACTACTCATTACATCGGCAAACAATTAAGAGAGGCCGTAACATGTTTATCCTGCTGGTAACAAGCAGAGATTTAACTGAGTGATGGCACAATGTAATTTATCTGTAATATATCACAAATCTTATGTCTGTGCTCACTTCCTGTCTACAAAACCTTACATCCTGTTGTCACACTTTTGTCAACTTCTCAATTATAAATTCTTACGTCCACATTTCTAATGGGAACTACCCATGCAAACGTGTAGTGCTGTAATTACACCCTCCCAGCAGTAATGGCGCTATAGGCCGCAATTTTGCATCTTCCAGCACTCAGTCTATACGGCTTCCTAAATTGCTGTCAATTTTGCTTTTTAACTATAAATAATAATTTTAAATCAAAGTATTATACAAAAATAAGGCCAGAATGTGTGACTTTAAATAGGGACTGAATTACGTCAATGTGCTTTGGTCCAATTATCCCACCCTCTAACCCCACTTCACCTGAAGACCACACTTGGTCTTGACCCGCTGTGAGGAACACCACTGGAGCTCAACTCGTTCTCAATTCAGGTGTAAACAAATGTAAGGAATCGTTAACAATATGGCCGAGAGATAATATTTCTCAAGATGCATTAGCTTTTAGCTATCAGAAGCAGATGGTGAAAGCTAACACAATTAGCCATTTCTACTTTACATTACTAATTAGAATACATTTCCCGGACCTGACAAAGGTAAATTTGTTAAATGTCACTAGGGAAGGAAAGCATAAAATACACCACTAAGAAGTTGAAATGTATTTGTTTAACTCTATCATGTATATTCCCGTTTTACTATGTTGATGTGAAGCAGAGTTGATTTTGCAGCACTGCAAGCTGCATAGTGTAAATCTGGTGTATAACATCACCTAAAACTTAAGCTTCTCTGACAACAATTCTATCGTACAACTGGCACCCCTTCAACATAACACCCACTGCAGTATAACTGCAACCATTTAACATGGAGTTCAAAAAGCTTTAAAGTTTAAAATGGTTCCAATGTTAACAGAAGGCCAATGGCTTCAGTCATCTCTTTGCTAACATTAAAATCTAACCAGCAAGAAAGCAACGTGGGGCAGACAGTATAGCTTGGGCCTGCCAGCCCCTCGTCACTCTCTGCAAGTCCAGTCCCAAACCGGTATCTATGGTGTAACAGCATCCTTAAACAGCTGAAGAATATAAAACACAAATAAATGGGTTCATTCTCCTGACTCGCACCCACAGTTCTCAGATGCAACGGTCAGGAAAAAGGGGGGCAGAGACCCTTTTCGCCATGTCTCCATGCCCTTTTTGTTGCCCTGGGATTTCCAGGGCTTCCTGGGTTGGGGGAGGGGGAGAAGGCAGTGCTGGTTCTGTATCTGCAATAGGTGCCGACACATCATTGTCATGTAAATGAGGAAGGAAAGGGTATTCTCGGCCTTTCACCTCTTTCTCCTGGAGTTGCAGACATGGTGCACCTAGACTCAGGGGCACTCCACAAAACTAGCAAAGGAACTGCCCTTCAAATGGGAGGGTTTGAGGGGGCCAGCTACAGGCTGAAAAGGATCCCAAAAGGAAATGGCTAGAGTTTGTTTCCATTTACCCAGCAGGTCTTGTGACCTTGGGGCCTTCTGCTTATGCTCTTCAGCAGTCGCCAGAAAGTCTTGAGGCCAGCAGCATTCTGAAATGCGCTCAAATGTCCTCCCCCTTTTAGCAATGCAGTACTCTAGATGGGGTTTGATCAAGCCTTTATACAACTGAAGGATAACTTCCTCCCCTTTGTATTCCAGAAGCACATGAATTAACAAAATTAAGGATTCAAATGATTTTCTATCTTAAGTTACTTTTACTTCCAGAAAACCACTTAATCACTTAAAATATTTTTTTTCTTTATTATGGAAATGCACCTTTAAGTAGGTTTCCTGACAACAGTATTTCCATAATCTCAAGGGTGCTGCATTGACTTATTTAGAGAATAATGGATATCTGAGAGCGATTTCCAGGTGGTTATCCAATTGAGGAGCTCACACGATGCCATAAACTATGACAACAATACTTGAGCAGTTTATAATTATCAACTGAATCCCAATATGCAATAATTATTTGGCAATCGCTCCCAGATATCCATTCGTATCATATAGAATCATTGAATCATACAGCACAGGAGGCCATTTGGCCCATTGTGTCTGTGCCGGCTGCTTGGAAGAGCTATCCAATTAGTCCCACTCCCCTGCTCTTTCCCCATAGCCCTGCAATTTTTTCCATTTCAAGTATATATTCAATTCCCTTTTGAAAGTTACTATTGAATCTGCTTCCATCACCCTTTCAGCCAGTGCATTTCAGATCGTAACGACACGCTGCGTAAAAAAAAATTCTCCTCATCTCCCCTCTGGCTCTTTTGCCAATTATCTTAAATGTGTGTCCTTTGGTTACTGACACTCTTTCCAGCAAAAACAGTTTCTCCCTATCTACTCTATCAAAACCCCTCAGAATTTTGAACACCTCTATTAAATCTCCTCATAACCTTCGCTGCTCTAAGGAGGACAATCCCAGCTTCTCTAGTCGCTCCGCATAACTGAAGTCCCTTGTGGCATGTGGAGTTGTATTTGATTTTAAACAGCTCTTTGTGCTGTTGTGGTAGTTATCATGGTGGACATCAATGGTCAGAATCCTTCATACAGCTGATGTGTAATGACATCTTCACTGCACGATGAACTCCAGACTGCCACTAGGTCCAGGGAATTTATTGTCTCCCTGGACTGGCTGTTTTTATAAGTTTCCAGCTCATGCACCATGACACTGGAACAAAAATTAATATTACAGCAATAAAAGCTACCCAAACATCAGGACTAGCTTTAACTCACTAATATTAACCCTGCACCACTAAAATGAACACTAATTTAAAAAAACATGTGCCAGCTTCCTTTTTTCTTTCCTATTCTCTCTTTTTCTCTAATCTCTGTCCTTTTTAAACTTTCATTTTTTTCTAATTGGCATAATCTATTCTAACAACTTTTTCTATTTATTCATTTAAATCTAAAATCCTCTCCTTTTCAGCCTTCCTGTTCCCACTGACCAAATTGAAGATGGGAGCAACTTTGAGATAAAATTGCCATTTGACAGGCTAAATCCTGGCGCTAAAGGCCACAAATAGAAAAGGTCTCAAGTTTGAGGGTGAACCTTTTCTGTATCTAGACTGGAAGGGACGGACGACCAACAAGTAAACTGGGCAGCAGCCCCCAGAAGAAGATTGTCACAATGAATAAACTTGTCCACAATGTGCTGAAGGTTACAAAATCATCGCAAGATTACCAAGTGATTATCTGAAACTCATTACCAGAGAGCAACAGTTGGTACATATTATATAATATTAATCCAAACAGATTTTACTCACAGGATCAACTGTTAAAGAAGGGGATGATATGTGCCAAGACTATGCACCCAAATCTTTTATTTACTTTAGCTACAAATGCTACTTGCTTTACATTTTAAATGTGTTACCTCTGTACTGTATCTAATTTCACCTTTTTCCCATATCATTAGGATCTTTTTTAAAGCAATTTGATGCTGGCTGTCACACATATTGTGCCTTGGCTATCCCTTAAAAGCCAACCTCAAAAAGGATACAGAAGCTAATATCTGACCCTTTCTCTCACATTACAGTTCTGAGTGGACATTTTTATGCCGTAAGGTCAGTGGCATCCTCTTCCTTTGGAACTATTGTGCATCAACCTTCTAACCTCTGCCACTAAGAGATTACAGCCATTTGGGCTGACATTCTGTCCATTACAGAGGATCCATCCTTCACAGATTTATATTTTGCATGGAACCATTCACAATCTGACAGTCTTTTGTGGGGAATATCACACAAAGACCAAGAGGGATGCAGCAATCAGAGAAAATGTGCTCCTGTCTCTCTCAGATTGAAAAGCTGATACAATTTAATTATTTATCAAAATGATTAGACAAAAACATCTGTCATAAATGTCAGAAGTCACCTGATGATGCTGAAAAGTGTGCCTGACCAACAAATGTCCCCAGATTCTTGGATACTTCCTTACTTTCCTGATTAAATTGTGCATAAGTTTGCAGTGAGCATCTTCAACAAAGTTTTTGAATTACAAAAGATGCACAAATATTGCTAAAATCAATACACTTGCAAAAGAAATTTCAAATGATACGCAGAACAGTATTCATTTCCAGGTCAAATTATTAGAAAATGCTTCTCACACCAATCTTCGGTCATTCAATATTGTTAACACTTAATAATAAGCAAAAAATTAAGCTCACAAATCTCACCAGTAAGTAGACGACACACTGTGCTGCTATATGGAGTGAGGACACATTAAAAAACAATCATTTCCTGTAATCAGCCTAAGCTGATCAGAATGCATCTTAATGAGAACGAACAGCGAAGGCTTTAAGGGATGAGACTTTGGTAATCTTCAGTCTGAGCAGCCTGTTAATTTCTGTCAATGCGCAAAGTTGCAGTTTGCCCAAAGAATTAAAACCAAGCAACTGTAAATCTGATATTTTTACAGTTGTTTGTTTTGAAGAGAAGACATGTGGTCTTAAACATTATATTGTTTGCTACGGACTAATGCATCTAACACTGGAAAACAACATAGCACATCCATTCCTAGATACTAATATTCTTTCATTTTGAACTCGTTTCATTTCTTATATCGTTATCAGGATATCTGTTAAACACTCCTATGAAACTCTAATGCAGGGCACATTTACTTACATAATTGCTATGTAAGTAAATTTAGGTACATCTTTTAAAGGGATGAGCACTAGTATTTTTAAATGTTACCCATTAGACCCAATGTACACAATTGTGCAATTGTAAACCATGGACATAAGGCCCCTCTCCCTGGAGTATCTCTTCTCCATCCTCCACTAGGGACTTAACTCATTCTGTTCTGCAACACAGGAGCAAACCATGATTAACTTGCAGAATATGAATGAACCCTTGCCTCAGGTCTTCCTTTCTTTAAAAAAAGTCGACCTTTAATACACATACTAACAATTCACAATATGTTACCAGAAAAAGCAATAGATTTTCACTATTGTAGAGCAACAAAGAGAAATTTGCTAAAATCGGATTGGTGCTGTAATCAAGCTGCGCTCAGTCATCAGCTCATCGTGGCATGACAAAGATTCACATACATCTCCCGCACTTAGAGTTCCTTCAGTGAAGGTTTCCATCTCTGAGTTTTCAGCCTTACCTAAACAATGCAGTAAATCACAGAAGCCCCTTACTACAGTGCTCTGGTCACCAACCGATTACAATCACACTCAGTGTTATTTGTTCAGAGACGTTTAAACTGCCTATAAAACAGCGGCTAATTGCTGATCTGCTTAATTAAGGCAAGTCTTTGTAGTCAGTTTTACAAAGATAAATGAAATAATCAGCTTTGAGCTAATGAGAGATAATTAGATTACGCACCACGATAAATAAAACACAATCCCTTGCTCTGTATTCTTCTGTGCCATTAAGAGGTTTCTGCTCCTCTCTTTATATCATTTTCCATAAATAACAGTGAAATCAGAGTTACATTTATTCAGATTAGAAACATTGCATTGGGATTTACAATTATTTAGAACATTCCTAATTCAGTATCACCTTCACATATACAGCAAGACCATGCTACACTGGCTGAATTCCTACCTAGCTTTGAAGTTGATATGTACACATATTTGAAAAAGGGAGTTCATAGAAATTTATGAAGCACATTCTAAATATGTATCTGAAGGTTTGCTCAGAATATCTTGCATTTAGCAAGGGAGTTAGTCATACCTATGCACAAAACAGCTCAACATTGGCATTTAATTTGTACATGGAAACTGTTGTAAAATGGTGAAGCAGATTCAGAAATCTCAAATATGGCCATGTCTCTGCTGGCAAGAGAAAATTTATCGACCCCTTTCCCCCTCCCCACATGCGTCACACACATTAATTATAGGGATACATATGAGGTGATCAGACAGTCAATAAACATATCAATCGCACTACAAGGTAAAAATATATATAAAACCAGGAGAAAGGGCATGAGCGTAGTTGTCGTTTCACCATTTTAAATGCTATTTGCATGCCTCACGATCGGAACAATAAACATGTAAGAAGTGGTGAGTTCTGTATCTGGAACTGTAAAGAAAAATCTTTGCTGTTGTAGAGCTGCAGTAATAAGGCACTTAAAATGCTCACGGTTCGAGCAAAGCAGTGGTTAACCATTATAGTCATTCAATCACGGGCTGTTAGGTTCGTCTGTATAAATGCAAATTAATTTTGCAGGTACTGTATAAATTTTTGATAAAATGGATAATTTTGCTGGAAATCATGTGACCCAGATGTTGTAATTGACCCTCAGAGTATTGATTTTTCTTTGTGCCTTGAAGCACGGCAACATGTTTTCTGCCAGATAATAGCTTCAAAAAATGCACTTTGTACATTTATCATCATTCACGTTTTAAAGAACGATGAAGACGGAGGGCAGATTACTTGGAACACATCAGCCATGATATCATTTTCTGAATGAGCTGAAAAGTACCTGTCATTGCGGTAATAATGGCGATTCATAATAGTTAAAGAGTAATAAAAACACAAACTCACATGCCTCAAATTACACATAAACCAAATGTCGGAATTCAAATTTGAATAAGCCGCTTGTGTAAATACAAAAGCTTGTGTACCACCCAACACCACTTCCCATGATTGGTTTCTCTTAATACTGGTGACATCCACAGTTTCAAATATGTACTTCTGCAACAAAACATTCTCTGGACATATCTTTGGGTTTGCCTCATCTTTCAAATATCACCAACTCCCCCCCAACAATTGGTAATCCATCTTGTTCCTCACAATAGGACGTTGTTTGTATGGGATGGCTGACATACTTGCCAGAAGAGGATAGTCTCTGACTTCCAATAATAATTCATTGAGCAAAAAAAGCACATTGAGACATTTCAACATGACGAGGGGCTTTATAAATACGTATTGTCTCCTCATGAACAGGTTGTGGTTACTATTTTATTGCTTGTTTGAAATCTATTTAATAAATATTTCGTTATTTCATATGAAAGCAACTCCGAGGGTTGACACTTGTGCTCATTCAGAAGTGCTGAAAATATTAGCGTGCATTTAAGTATCACAGGGAGGCACATTGAAGTGCATTTCCCACCTAAAATGATCTGAATTTCCCATTTTGGGTTTACTTACCCAATTAAACCATCAAATTTGGATAAATTTAAAGAAAAACAGGACAGCAAGGCAACATACCTTTCTACATATAGAAGTGGCATGTTCACAATCTTACATTAAATTACCACCACAACCACCAATTTACAATTATATAGCACCCTTGAAGTAGTAAAATTTACCAAGGTGCTTTGCAAAGGGAGTGAGAGAATAAATGTCATTGAGCAGGAAAATTTTGTAGGGCTATGGGGAAAGAGCAGGGAGTGGGACGAATTGGATAGCTCTTTCAAAGTTCCGGCACAAGCTTGACGGGCCGAACGGCCTCCTTTTCTATGAATTGGGAGGAGGTGGTTCGTGGCGGTGACTGCAGGGATGGTTGAAGAGGTGGGTTTGGACCAGGCTCTTGAACACGGAAAAGATGTAGAAAATTAGAGTGGTGGATCTCTAGCGTGAAGGCTCGGGCACCAATGATGGCGCGGAGGGAGTGGGAAATGCACAGGAGCCCACACTCCAGAAGAGAGGGTGTGAGCTGGGACATAGGGCCGCAGGAGCTGGTAAGGCGGAAGAGCTAATGGAGAGATTTGTAAATGAGGATGAGGATTTTGAAACTGGAGGATGGAAAGCTGGCAGAAGTCGGTGAGGAGAGGGATGATGGGCTGGCAGGGCTTATGACAGCGTGAGATGTAGATGACAGAGCGCTGCATGAGTTGGAGTTTGTAGTGGAGCTTGAGAGGCTGGCTAGGGAGGAATTGGAAAATCTGAGCCTGGAGGTGTAAACAAAGGTACAAATCGCAGTGACATGTGCAGATGGCATTGTAATTTTTTTTAAAACTAGGTACTGTAGCAGGGGGTTCTCCAATCCCTGGCTGTCAGTTGGTAAAGTCAGTAAGTAGGTGACTGATTCCATCATTATCTAGTATGTTGGTCTAGTTGGGACAGCTGAGGCTTGAAATTCTGATGAAACATTGTGCTGCTTGAAGTGTGATGGGGCGGAGCTTCTCCCTGTTGTTCTGGCCTATTTGTGACCCTGTCCCAAATCCTGGGGATGGGGTCATTAATATGACAAGAATAAGGAGCCAGTGCCTGTAGCTGTGTGACAGGGGTTCCCACTCAGTGGAATCTTGCCACTTGAAGAGGGGGAGCTACAAGCCAGTCAGACCAAAGATAAAAGACTGTATTTTAAAAAAAAGATCTTTTTAGGGCCTACGCAGACAGGCCATGAATCCAACAGCAAATTATTACTTTTGGGATTGATTGCCATTTGCTAATCTAATTGTGGGCCAGAAACAGAACCTATGTCTGCTCGCAGCAGATGTAGATACTGCTCAGCGATGTATCTGGTGGGATTCCCAGTGCAGTCTTGGAACACCCCTAAACATGCCCCAAATTTCTGGAACACAAGAGTGGGTGAGATGCATCAGAATACTGACTGTAACGTATGGTTTGAACTTCCCAAGTACACAAACTGAAAGCTGGAGGCCAAATAGCCTGAGTCTTGTGACCATAGTTGAGGCAGCATAAATGTGCGAACAAAAAATAAAACCTGTATTTTCCTACAAATTCACACATTTTAGATGATATTTTAATTTTTTCCTATTTCCCCAGGTAGAGATAGGTTTGGATTTTTAAAAAAATGATCAAACACACCTTTAATATCATTCTTAAATCTATGTAATGGGTAATTGTGTAAACGCAAATTAACTCGAGAGAGCATACGTTCCTTTTTTTTTAAAATAGAAAATCTAGCTGTGACTGGGTACGATGAGGTAAAAAGTTACTTCCTAATTTCTCACTTTATATTGGTGTAATCTGTGTGTCATTTTCATTCGATGCTTAAGGGAAGCAGAGCATCATTCCTGCTGCACCTGACTGCATGGAAGTGGCGAGCACTGCCCTCTTCTATTGGAGGTGTAAAGTTAGAGTTAGCTCAGGGTTGCCTGGCAGATACCATTGATTGTATGAGTACAGGCTAGTTCAGATCACAGAGTGGAACACTCTGATGTTTTCTTTAAGTTGAGTGCCAGGTATCTTCGTTAGTTGAGCGCTGCCCTGCGGGGTCAGAGGGTCCTGGGTTTGGTTCCTGCCAGGGTTCACTGAGCCTTTCATCCTTCTGAGGTGGATGAATTGAATAACAGTAACAACTCGCATTTATGTAGCGCCTTTAACATAGTAAAAACATCCCAAGGTGCTTCACAGAAGCATTATCGGACAAAAATTGACACCGAGCCATATAGAGATATTAGGATAGGTGACCAAAAGCTCGGTCAAAGAGAAAGGTTTTAAGGAACAACTTAAAGGAGGAGAGAGAGAGAGAGAGGCGGAGATGTTTAGGGAGGGAATTCCAGAGCTTAGGGCCTAGGCAGATACCACTTCTTAGCATTTGCGGGGGGAAGGGAGAGAGGAGAAGCAGAGGATGGTACATTGTCCACCTCACCACAAGCACTGTCTTCAGATACTTCTCGCTGTTGAAAATCCAAATTGGAAATCAGCATCCCTAATGTTACTATCTGATGGATAAGTCTCCCTTATTGAGGAAACCTAGGTGAAGGGCCAAGTAGAATTTTCAGCTGCTTCATCAATGACCTTCCCTCCATTATAAGGTCAGAAATGGGGATGTTCGCTGATGATTGCACAGTGTTCAGCTCCATTCGTAACCCCTCAGATAATGAAGCATTCCGTGCCCGCATGCAGCCATTCCTGGACAACATCCAGGCTTGGGCTGATAAGTGGCAAGGAATATTCGCGCCACACAAGTGCCAGGCAATGATCATCTCCAACAAGAGAGAGTCTAACTACCTCCCCTTGACATTCAACGGCATTACCATCGCCGAAACCCCCACCATCAACATCCTGGGGGTCACCATTGACCAGAAACTTAACTGGACCAGCCACATAAATATTGTGGCTACAAGAGCAGGTCAGAGGCTGGGTATTCTGCGGCGAGTGACTCACCTCCTGACTCCCCAAAGCCTTTCCACCATCTACAAGGCACAAGTCAGGAGTGTGATGGAATACTCTCCACTTGCCTGGATGAGTGCAGCTCCAACACTCAAGAAACTCGACACCATTCAGCACAAAGCAGCCCACTTGATTGGCACCCCATCCACCACCTTAAACATTCACTTCCTCCACCATCGGCGCACCATGGCTGCAGTGTGTACCACTTACAAGATGCACTGCAGCAACTTGCCAAGGCTTTTTCAACAGCACCTCCCAAACCCACGACCTCTACCACCTAGAAGGACAAGGGTAGCAGGCGCATGGGAACACCACCACCTGCACGTTACCCTCCAAGTCACACACCATCCCGACTTGGAAATATATCGCCGTTCCTTCATTGTCGCTGGGTCAAAATCCTGGAACTCCCTTCCTAACAGTACTGTGGGAGAACCTTCACCACACGGACTGCAGCGGTTCAAGAAGACGGCTCACCACCACCTTCTCAAGGGCAATTAGGGATGGGCAATAAATGCTGGCCTTGCCCGCATCCCATGAATCAATAAAAAAAAGAGGTAAATCAGGAGGCAGCGATTAGCAGATGCAACATTCAAAAATAAGATGGGGGAGAAAGTATCAAAAGGAACTTGATGGGATTTAACAGTGTCCATGAGAGGTGGGAGAAAGTTTACTCCAGTCATCCAAAAAGATCTACCACCTATTCAGCTAATAGCATTTCCAAACTCTAGGATATGAATGTATGCAGGATCAAAATTCCTACCTGAGGCAATAGATGGCATTTCATCAATGGCAGTTAGACTGGGGACACCACAATTCATCCACAGCATTCTCAATGACTTTAGCTATTTCTATCTGATTTACACTGGAATCAACATCCTGTTTATCAGCACTGTCAAATTTCATTTGAAATTTCATTTTCAAGACAAGTAAAAGAACAAAAAGTCAATGCTAGAAAAAGAAAGGTGCAATTCTTTTTGTCAAAATGCAAAGTATTATTTAATTCTCAGCAGCAAATCCCCAGTTTAGTAACTGTCAAAAACTTGCTGTATATTGGCAGAAGCTATGTGTGTATATGACAAACTGATCCTCATGAAATTTCATGTAGCCAATATTTATGCATGTTTTCTATTAACATTTGAGGAAACTATTCAAGTACTGGGCTCCATTCAAGGGTACACAGTGCCAATAAAAAACATGCAGTTCCAGTTCTCTTGTGGACTTTGCAGAAACTGATTGTTTTCATTACCTCCACAGAGGCTGTCTAATTTGAACTTTGAAAACAAAAATCAAAGCACTAAGATTCCTCACTGAAAATGCCAACACCCCCACCAACCGAAGCAATGAAAGGCATACTGCAGCACTCAAAAAATGTCTGCCTGTTCTCCCTACACAAATCAAAAGTGAAACTCAAATTCCACTTCAGCTGTCAATCATCGCCGCTGCCTCAATCAATACTGTTGATGTTGGCCTGTTACATGGATTCACCTGTCAATGGTCCCAATGTGCAATGAAAATTATAATCTTCAGTAACCATATCTGCAATAAACCCATAGATAACAGGTCAATTCAATGTCTCCTGAAAGTGTTGATGGTGAATAAAACTTCAATAACGTTATTGCCTCCTAGTACTTTTTAATTTTTCACAAAAACTTGTTCTTTGTTCCCTTTCTTAAAGCCACGACTCATGCTGAATATAGTTCTATATAAGCACTAGTCACCTTTCTACACTTGGCCCAACTGTAAGCCCAGACAGTTAGATTTGGCAGTCTATTCAAGCATGGGGGACATCACTGCCAAACTCAATCCTGTCCTCCCTTGTCATTGACCCACATTCACTTTCCAGCTCAGGACCAAGAAACCAAGGTGATTTTCCTCTCCCTAGCCAGGGGGGGACTGGGGCCAATTGTAGCATCCTTGCTGGTAATGAAGCTGAGATCCACTATCTCAGCACAGAGCAGGAAACAAATGTGGATCTGCATGGGTCAAGTGAGTCAATGCGGGAGCTCATGAAGTTCATGTGCTAAACATAGGCCACAATATCAGAGGTTTAATTACAACAAAGTCTCTGCCAAGTTGCCATGGAATTAGCAAAGATCCCTTGATGGTTTTCTGTACATTTCATAAAATTTCTCTGCAGATTCTTTCGGGAACTTTTCCAGAGATTTCTTTTAGGGTGCTGACGGTCTACTGTAATATTCCAAAATAAATCCCATCCTTTTATCTGCATTTCAAGCGGCACAACAAATAAAATAATTAAAATCCTTTCCCTCCCTCTGTGGGAGGGGATATTCGCTCGATGTTTTCCTCCAGTGTTGCGAATGTGGTTGAGAATTCAGCAGATTGAGGGAATCGAAATACTTCCCAGCACTCTACCATTCATTGATGCCCCAATGTATCACATCACCGCATGGCCCAAAAAAGAAAGCACTTTGGAGTGTCGTCCTATTCTAGCAACAGTACTAGGAATGGCACAATATACATTACTGATGGCAAGGCAACCATTCTGATATATTGATAAGTAAGATGCAGGCAAAACCAATATTTTTATCCTGTTTGCTTGGTTCATGAATCTCACATTGGAAATCTTAGCCTATTTGTTAATATAGCAAATGTCAATAATCTGTCATAATTCATGCATTCTGTCTCGCAGAATTAGTACTGTTTAGTTTTGAAGTCTTTGACAAATTAAAAACTTTGTTGTAATATTCGTGACTCTTTGGGGACGATTTTAACCCTACCCATCTCGCAGAAACCAGGACGGAGGGCAGTTAAAATCGACCAGGCTATTTACCCATTTTGGAGTTGGCAAGGGCTGACTCACTGAGCAGTGGGTAAAGATACCCGGCTAAAGCTGGTGGGGTCCTTTTCAACATGTGCATGTTGGGTCCCAATGACATCTTTGGGACTTGACTGCAATTTTTACTGGGTGGCCTGATCGGGAAGCGGAGGTGAGTTTCCCGCCAGGCCATCCCAGAGGCGAAGAGGATCGGGGTCAGAAGAGGCCCAAAAGGAAAGTTTAAAATATGTTTTAACGTTCCTTGTGGGGTCAGGAGGAGCATGAGTTCTCCTCCGGGCACCACCTGGAAAGCTTAGGTCTCCCTTGCTGCAGGCTCATTCCCCACCCCACCCCCTTCCGATCGCGGGACCCCCACGGTGCGGCTTGGGCAACCAATCCTGCCATTTATCTGCTGTGGGCAGGTGGCTTCCAGGCCACATGATTGTCCAGAGCTTCCCACCAACTTCCCGCCTGGAATGGGTGAGAACTCAGCCGGTGGGATTTAAATTTTAACGGAAGTTAAAATACCCCCGGCCTCATTTCTGGAGCAGCGCAAGAGTTTCTAATTCACAACTTTGCTCACCCGCCGAAAACTGGCTTGGAGTCAAAATCGGGGTCATTGTCTTTTGGAGCTATTGTGGCAGTTTTGTATTGAATCATTTTATACCATAATTTCAAAACAGTACAATCATTTTAAGATGATTGATCTCATTGCAGACCATAATTGAACCTGCAGTCTGGCTTTTAATATCATTATGGGTGGACATGAACTTGAATCATCCAGGTCATTGAGGTAAACTTTGACTTCCTCTTCTTTTTTCAATATTATTGCAATCATCGCATTCTTACTGTACCTTCTTAAAGGAGCTGATCCTGAAAATCCACTGCTACGACGAGATCATTCTCACTGGTGCCCTCCAGCACCGATTCCCCCTTGCCCCTGGAGTTTGCAGGGTCAAGGGGAGGCCCCCTAATTTGCATGGGGCAGGTGAAGCCAGCAACACTATGGGCCCACTTCCTGTCCAATGCAGCTGGAAAATCTGGCAAAGGGGCCGCGACAGAATTTCATTGGTTCCCTATATAAGGCGGCTGATGTTGACTTTTTTTTAAAATGGAAGGAAAATTCTAGGCCTTCTTCGATGGCTTCAGGCTGCTTCCCCTAGGCCAGGGGTCCCCCATACCACAGTGAGTGGCCTCCAGTTCAACAGTGGGTTCCCAAGCAGCCAGTCAAGTGAGAACATCTGGCATAGAGTGTCCCCACTCCAGTCTCTGTTCCTCCCCTTCCCCCCTGCTCCCTAACAACATTTGCAAAGCTAGGGGCAGGCTGAGATTCCACTCCTGACAACACCAGCTGGAAAATCCTGGAAATGGTGGTGGCTTGGTGCAACCAGATCCCTGCCATTTTCTGGTGGGTCCCGGCAGTCTCCCACCGGAGTTACAACAGGAGACCGGCAGAAGCACCCATTTTTTTTGTCTCGTTTTCTTTAACTTCATTTTTATTGAGTTCTTACAGTACTTGACACTCAATTGCCCCTGTCTATCATCAGGTCTGTCATAGTTTCAAATAACTCGTGTATTAAGAGCTGGATTGAAAACATACCCCAGAGTAAGGAATGCAAAATAACATTTTGATATTGATTGGCAACTTCTGGTTACATCTGATAATTAAAATAAAGAGTAGATCGTAAAATCTGGGAAAAATGACATTGTGGTACTACTGAGAGAGGCAGCAGCTGTTATACCAATGGCACAATACCAGCATCATGCACAGGTCTGGGTTAGGGAAGTGTCAACTGACCATAAGGATAGAATCAGGGGTAGAATCAGGGGAACTGGATGGAGAAGGATAGAACTGGGAAGAAATAATGAGAAAAATGAAAGAGCACGAGAAAAGGATTTAAAAATGTTACACAGGAGAAAAAAAAGATTTGAAACCTTCAGGTGCAGGACTCCTATGGACTGTTTTTAGATTTAGTTCTTTCTATGGTCTTCATTTGTTTTTATATCCTACTTATTTCATAAATGTGGCTGGTAAATTGAATACAATGAGGGTTCCATTGAATTGTAGTTTAGAATTATTATTATACAAGAAAATTGACAGTAGCATTATATTGGAGTTTGTACCTTATACCAAAGTGACATACTGAAATATTGTATCATCCCACATACAAAGGATGTCGTCTTATGTAGTCCTTGCTCAATTGAAATAGTCTTTTTGTAGTTTTTCTCACTACAGGCCTTGCCTTAAAACAATGAAATTATTCACAGTTGATGTGAGGTACTTGGAAGGGACAGCCAATGTTGATTCAGTATTATATTTAACAAGGCATTTTTTTCTCTGAATTCACTAACACAATCCAAAATATTATTATTTCCAAATATATTGTTAGATTAGAAAATTTGTTTCACTGACATCAGTTACGTTAACAAATCTCTACTATTATAAAAGATTATTTCTGGAATTTGTAAGAATAATTAATCAGAATAAAAGCATTGCCTACTCCTCCTGACTGTGTTGAGACAACTGATCTTAGCCAAGATAGAGGCAAGAGAATTAGATAGACCATAGCATCCCTGAGCAAGATTGGGATGAGGACGGGGGAGAGGGCGGGGGGGGGGTAAAAATCCGCTCACAATCAAGGGGGTTCCCATTCCTATCCCGTGATTCCTACTGAAAAGTGTACAGCTGTGGACAGAATTGGGCTTGGCTGTGATGCCCCCCATAACTGAACAGCCTGAACACTTACTGGTCAGTCTCACAGATGAAGAGCAGCCACGTGAGTGAGGTACTGGGATGCAGTTGGTGGCTGTACAGCAGCATGAGTCAGCACCTTTTAGGCAGTAGAAAAGAAAACTGGAGCGTGGGAAACATTATAATCCAATCTGCATAGTCAGGGTTAAGTGTTCAATGCTCCTTGCCAACTGCGTGGATTGGCTGCTCGTTACCTTGTGCATTATGGACAATCAGTCAGTATTATTCAGTAGCAATGAGATGAGACAAACACCTTTAACTGCCGAAGGTTCCCAAAGGTACAGTTGTTAATCTGCTTTATATTGTTCTAATTTTCCTAGTAGCTAACAAAATCGTAGCCTGTAACTTTATAAAAAGCATCCTGCTTGCCATGTACTTATTCTGATTACTATTTTCTTGATTGATGAGTTCCTGAATTTTGAAACAATGCCAGTGCTGGTGTTTGGAGCACACTTCACCTCTGGTGCTGCACAGCGCTGGGGAATGCAGCATGAGGTCGAGCTCAGTCACTTTCAGATCAATACCTGCTCTCACAGCGTGTGATAATTTAAAGAACATAATTCAAAAATATACCTTCAAGCATACATCTTCCAAATGTGGAAACCTTCCCTTTACAGTCAGCAACTTGCTATACACAAGCACATGTATACACACACACACACATATATATTATACACACACAAGCACATATATACAGACACACACACACACACACACACACACACACACTCCACTTAGGATCAAATTGATGACATCTTAAACATGTTAAGGTGTGAAGACACACTTTGTAATTTTTGACTGTACTCCTACCATTCTTCTCCCCCCCCCCCCACGAACATAAAGGAATTTTCTGCATTAAAATATATTTCTGCCACCTGCTAATGCATAGTTGCTTATTGTTATTAATTCAGGGCACAGATTTCAGCCCTTGACAACTGCACAGTGCCCGGATCAGCTTGCGATCGCCATTTGGCTGGGACCCCACCCACTACAGCAGACCACGGCCACTGTCCAGTCTGTTCCATTGTTCTTCCTGCCACTGCTGACCAGAAGCAATTCCTCCTTACACGTCCTCCAGGGAGCTGCTGCCTTCGTCACGGGGGCAGGGCTATGAGCTGCGTGCAACATAATCTTTCACACAATTCCACACGGACACTGGGCTTTAGAGCCTCGTTTAAAAAAAAGAAAAACAATGCATAGAAATTGCACCTTTGGAAAAATAAAATTGACAAGTTGTATTCATAAAAACCAGAAACAGCAACATCAGAATCAAATCGACAGCTAGCACCAATGCTGCAGAAACGAATGTTCTGTGAAAAAAGCCACAGAAGAGGAATGCGATGCAGCATTTTATATGTGCTTTTTAATTTTTGACAAATAACGCATGCTAAGGATGTCTTTGGCTAAGTGGGGACGGAATTCAGGATTATGCAATTTTGAGCTTGTTATTTATACAGATCAAGCTAACTGTGTGACCTCGAGAAAGCCAGCGTTTGTAGATGTCTCCCCCTATGTCCAGACATGGGATACAGCATCGAAAATGCAAACAAGCCAGCCAGAATGGGGAGGGGGGGGGGGAAAGAAAATAAATATAAGTTGAGGACAAGCCATTGTGCGTATGTTTGCCAACATTTTTAGCAAGCCGAATTTTCTGTATCATATTTTTTGACTTTGCAGTAAAAAGTATCGTGCTGAATGCAGACACACTGGAATGGACAAGATTGTCTCCATGGAGAACAGGCCTATAGGGCTTCTATTGCTTTCTCTGCCCAGTCCTGCAGCCATTTCAGTTCTAACCAATGCACTGTGATCGTTCCTGGCCATGCTTCAGCCAGGTGGCGAGGGGCCAAGTACTGAGAGGCTCCCTGGGGCCGGCGATGACTAATAAGTATGGATGTGGCCTGGGGCAGTGATTGGGTTCTGTTACGCTGAGGCTCTATCGGGAGCAGAAAATCTGGACAAGCTGAGCACTGCAGCGACAGGTCAGATTCTGTCCGGCAAATCAAAGTGCATGGTCTCTCAAGGGGGGGCGTCAAGAGAGGGAAAGGAAAATCTGCAGATAGAACAGAAAGGTGAAGCACTTGCTATTCACTACAAACAGCAGTCGAGCATTAATTGCCCAACAAATGGGTAGAACGTTATGCACAGTAATGTGTTGAGAGAAGCCCAGTGATGCTCTCCCACCCCCCATGGTTAAATAGCCTGCTGACATTGTCTGGGGATGCACAAAATATGCGAGGGTGGCCAGGCCCCTATGGATTATGCACCAGCATGAATCAGCACCTCCAGGAGAGGAGAGAAGAAAACGGGACAGGAGAGGATTAAAAAAAAAATCCTTTTTAAAGATGTAGCTACGCTAATTTGTTGGATGCCTGGCAGGGTTTCTTTTCCTACAAAAATTGCATAAAAAGTACTTTTCTATTGAAATATGCACAATATGTCCTCTACTTAATTAGAGTTAGTGCCGTTAATTATCTGTACCACTGACGTCAATAAATAATAAGTCTATCATGGTACAGGGCAACTTTGAAAAACAGGTGCGTACGTTCAGGTTTTAGCCTCCCTGATGTTTATAGTGCGGGAGGTTTTACGAACGGGAAAGTGTCAGAACTAAACAGGGTAAGAAATGGCCACCACCAGCCTCAAAGTCTGAATCTCTCTCACTCCCAACCCCTGCTGCACCTCATACAGATCGCACAACAGCTTCACCATCACTTAACTGCACAGAGCAAAAGAAAGTCACATTTTTTTTTAGTGTAAGTCTGGACAGCAGCTTTTTTTTTTGCTCAAACAAATGGTTGGGGAAGTTTCATAGAGAGAGCGATGGTGAGAGCACCACAGTACCTGTATATCATGGGAGGGTTGAGAATCAATCAGGTGGCCTGCAGCCTGCCTTCTTGTCTGCTACTGCCTCCACTTTCATCATTACTGCTTTTAATGGTGGTACAGCAGGGACGATGGGACTTGTGAGCACATCTTTGACTGTCCGAAGCCCATTCCAGAATTTCCAATAAGTTGAAGACAACAAAATCATGCCTGTTGCATCAAAAAATATCTGAATTAATGAGCTCATTCAGCTCCCAATTGTTGACAGAAATAAGTACCCATTAAAGCAACCACTTCCGAATAGGCTCTTAATTACTGTACTGGTACCGTTCTTTCATTATTTGCTTCATGTGCCATTCCTGAAGGAAGATATTATTAAACATTTTAATTATTATCCATTTCAAAGCTGGTCTTTCTAAAAACATTTTCTTAAGTTTACTAAATTCGTGAGGTCCCCACTCCTGATTGCTGCCCAGTGACTGGTGCTCAGAAATCTGTGAGTGTGGATGTCTGGTGAGGACAGGATTAAGCTCAGCTGTGATGTACCCCATGGTTAAATAGCCCGCCGACTATACACCAGACACTCATACAAGAAGAATGGCCTCTTGGGATTAGATATTGGAGGTTTGTGGGTGCCCATGGAACCATATGCAGCACGAGCTAATGATTGTGAGGAGTGTTAGAAAAATAAATAAATCATTTTATATCACATAACTGCTCAGTGAAGAGATTACTGAAGTATGTATGAGCAGGCATTTTAAACCATTGGCAAGATGATCTTACCTTTTAACATCTAGTTGGCCTGCATTTCCAATGTTTTGTATAGACTTCCTTTTTTTGGTTCTGCTTCCAATTTTAATAATTTGCTGTGGTGAAATATATTCATGAGGCTGGGTGCTGCCCAGATAAGGAGGGGTCATGACCCTATAACACATTCTTCAGTTAGTGGACAAAATGGTGCCACGCAGTCAATATGCAATGCAAGCCACAATCATAATGTAGAATTATAACCACCAAATCATACAATTTTTGAGGGCCCAACACTAATAATAAAATCAATAACCAGCAAAAAAAATGATGAGGTTTTTAATTGGGAATTAATGCCCACTGGAGTGTTTTCACAAACTCAGCTTTAAAACATAAGAAAATATCCATTAACCTACACTGGAGCCTCATGTACAGCACTGTAGTGCTACTGCCTTAGAGGCAATGGCAATTGATGTTTTCTTTAATGTAAGGTCATAGTGACATGCACCTGTTACTTTTATCTTTTCTCTCCTTATAAATAATGCGGAATGTCTTATTCTCCCCAGTTTTCTCCCTTATTCTCCTCAAGGCAGAGACTCAGCTCAGATATGGTTCCACAGACAGGAACGACTCTTCGCCCAAGTACCTATCCTTCATGTGAAGGTCTAGGCAGCAAGTGTTGGAAGGCTGTTCAACAGCGGGAGAGTATGATAGCCAATTCCATACTAATGTGACATCAACATATGTGTACTTCCAGCTGAGGCTCACAGGATCTAATTCCCTTTGATGGGCTCTGCTTCAGCAATGGTTTGTGGCAGAGAATTCCACAAATTGTGCCTAGTATTGTCCTGTTGGATGTGAGCTTCCAGGAGCATTCCAGAGTAATGAGCTACTCCACCTAGTGGCTCAGCCAAGGCCTGGCAAAGCTCCTGCCCAAGCAGGAACTTGGATAACAAGCAGCGTTGGGCCTTGAACATAAGACCAAGTGGTTTAGAAGCATGAACAGTGCAAGATGTCCTTCCAGTTGACTTATATGTGTTGCAGTCAACAATAGTTCTGACAATGCTATCATGTAAAAGAGGTGGTCCTACTCCCTCCAGAGCAAGAGCTGAAGTGATTTTCCCCAGGTTTCTCCAGAGGTGGCCTCACCACTGATGGCCACCAAAAATGCTGCTTCCAACGGTGCTGCCTGCCATTCTTTCCAGCTCCAGCAGGTTTAAGCCTGCCCATATAAAGCAATGAGTGGTTTCCCACTTGCTGGCCCGTTCAGAACTTCCACAGATAAGGGGGAAAGTCCGTGACGACAAATTAAAGCTGTAATTCAAGACTTTCAAATAACTACACAGTTATTTCTCAATTTCCTTTAGTATGGAACAAATTACATTGTTACCAAATTGAAGCTAGCGTATTTCTAGTATATCTGTAGTATTTTGCCTGATTACGCTCCTATGAAATGCCTTGGGAATTTTTACTACGTTAAAGGCACTGTATAAATGCAAATTGTTGTTGTTGAAAGAAAGAAACTTGCATTTATAATGAATGAGAAAGCTTGCATTTATATAGCACCTTATCATAGCTCTCAGAAATAAACCAAAGCAATTTACATGCAATGAGTTACTCTGAAGTGCAGTGAGTGTTATGTACTGCAGCTGTTTCACACACAGCAAGATCCCACGAACAGCACTGAACGCTGGTGGTTTTGGTTGAGGGAGAAATGTAGCCAGGGCATCAGGAGAACCGCCCGCTCATCCTCAAATCGTGCCATGGGATCTTTTAACATCCACTTGAACGAGTAGGATGGATAGACAGGGCCTCGGTTTGGTGTCTCATCCAAAGGTCAGCACCTGTGACAAGTGCAGCAATTCCTTAGTATTGTACTGAAGTGTCTGCATAGTTTATATGTTCAAGTCCTGAAGTGAGGTTTGAGCCCAAGGCTCAGAGATGAAAGTGCTACCAAGCTGACAGCAACAGAGTGTAGTAACAAAAGTCAGTTTGTTAGAAATATCCAATTTAGGAATTTTTTAAAACCTTTTTTAAGTTAGGTGCTGTAAAGTCTTGAGGTATAAGATATTTATTTGTTTTAAACATCTATGTTGTTTATTGATACACCTTTTTAATTCATTATCATAGCTAATGTATGATGCACAAATTAACTTACACCTAGAACTTGTTCCAATGTGCAAACTGTACATGCCATCCTTCTTGTACAACCCACAGAATCCAGTTAACATAAATTATCATAATCTGAGCTGCAGTGATAGTGCCTCAGTTTGAATGTTTAGTTTGTGCTTTGACCCTTTGAGCTTGGACCTGATCTGACGCACTTGAATCACAGTTAGAATCACTCGAACAAACAGCTCTGGCTCTCTTTTTGTTTCCCTCTCGATGTCAGGTTTGAATTTCTTGCAGAACAGAAAAACCTGAACTGAGCAAATTTGCACAGGCATGAATTAAAAAGGTGCATCAATAAACAACATACATGCTCAAAACAAATAAATAAATAGTCAGCTCATCCTCACTAAAAACCTCACTGAAAGTCACTTGTTTAACAGCTAAATTCTTGGTTTCAGAAGTACATTAATTTCTGAGACCTTTGATTAGTGCAACATAATATTGTATAATTATATCATATATATATGCTTGATGCACCAGATTCTATCTCCCCCCTTATATGGATAAAAACACTCACTGAAATGTACCATTTGTGAACTGAAATGTCTCTTCAGTATTTGTAAAGTACACATTGGTGGAAAATTTCTTTGTGCACTAAATCATCGGTTACAAAGCCCACTGAGAGTAATTATGAACTTATTAGCTGCTTTTATCTTGTGCCAGGACCCGAGCCAGTGGTACTGGCTCATGTGAAGTCGGTCACAGCTGGAAAGCAAGCTTGCCGGGGGATTTGCTGAGGCCAGCAACTGGGAAGATCCACTTTTGCTGGGTCTGCCTGGCGGGCAGCTTTAGTAAATCCTGGCAAGCTCACTCTAGGGTCACTGGCGGCTACGCAAAACCCGTGTGTCAAGAGTCAGCGTCATCAGCATGGGGTTGAGCGCTGTATAAAACTTCCAGTAGTTGCCAGCTATTAATCTGGAAATCACCGGGAACAATGCCATTCTATGAGCGGGTAATGCCTTTATATCAAATTTCGCTCTCCACCTTTTAAAATGAGTTGGTGCCTCCATTAAAAGAAGAGAGAGGGCAACTTGACATGAGAGAGTCCAGTGTCCATACAGGAAAGTCGCTCATAGCAATTCCTAGCCTGTAGGGTTAAACACCAAACGCTGGATGTGACATAGTGAGAGAGAAGAGGAGAAAGAAAAGGGCAAGTGTAGGGGAAGAATGAGAACAATATTGATCACTGAACCAATAATCAAATATGGGCCACTCGTGATCTATCACAATAATTTGTAACGATTACAGCCCTGTCCCTAACATGATTATTAGCAGTCAGACCACACACAGATTTAGCCTTTGGTATTGTAACCCTTTGTCTTGATATATGATTAATAAAAACAATTGAGCTAAAAATAAGAAAAAAAAGTCTCAGAGGGCTCCTGCGTTATTAAGCATGTGCCTGCTAGCCAGCCTATAACTATAACATACAAAGTAACCTTTGCAAAATCATAACAAGCGGTCCTATCTAGCTAGAATATTGCTCTATTGGTTCTGTAAGGAATAATCAGATTTGTACTGATGACACAGAAGCTGGCCAAGCAGACTGATAGGAAAATGCATGGAGTGGGGGTTGGGGGGGACAGTAATGTATCTCAGTTTTTAAATCTAGTTAAATAAATTACCCTTTTCTGTGGGTTGGACTGCAGTTACAGCCTTTTGTTTACTGGTAGAAGGTAGAGGCTTTAAGATGGAACAAATGATTTTTTTTTGCACCCATTTCCTTTATTACTGGAAAGGAGGGAAGAAGCCAGAACTTATATCTTTAATATAGGAATCTATTGTGATATAAATACAGTCTGTGTTATTTGATCGTAATAATATAAACGGTATAGTATGCTGTACTGATAAACTGGACCCATGTTTGAAAAGCTATTTCTGGGTACCTGTTCAAAAATAATGGTGTATTAATTTCATAACATGAGCCATAGTGCTAATAGATTAGTTGGGACTATTTAGACTAGGACGATACTGATAATTTCCTTTTGTGGATATATAATGCTGGTTAAAGCAATAATTTATGATGGTGGCATGGCTCAGTGGGTAGCAGTCTCGCCTGAGTCAAGAGGTTATGGGCTTGAGCTCCACTCCAGGACTTGGACACATAATCTAAGCTGACACCCCAATGCGGTACTGAGGGAGCGCTGCATTGTCGGAGGTGCTGTCTTTCGGATGAGAGGTTAAATAAAGACCCTGTCTCCTGATCAAGCAGACAGTAAAGATCTCATGACACTATTCTCAATGTGCTGGCCTAAAATTATTCCTCAGTCAACAGCAAAAATAGATTAACTGGTCATTAATCTCCTTGCTGTATATGGGATCTTGATGTTTGCAAATTTGCTGCCATGTTTGCCAATAAAACAATGGTAACTACATTTCAAAATAAATTTAATGGCTGTGAAGCACTTTGTGACATTCTGAGGACATGAAAGGCATGATATGTTCCTTTTTTTCTTGATGGGCAAAAAAATATAATCATTCCTAGCACCGTTGCATTTGATACTTTTTACTAAAGTTTCATTATATTAAAGAAAACAAGATTTGTCTTTATGTTAACTTCAATCTACAAATAGCTAGAAGTGTGAAACACTTCAAATGCAGATTCGCCTATAAACATTTTTGCTTCAAATGGGTCTGTGACAGCCCTTGCACAATTCCCGAAAGATGCTTTTCAAAAGTCACATTGTGTCTTACTTTCTAATTTATAAATCATCATTGCACAGCAATTTCAATTATGCATCCATGTTTGGAAAAAGTTATGTTGCTGGTTATTAAAATCAGACAATTGAGAATTTTTTTATTGACTTGACATTGGCAGTGGTGTGGAGCATCACTAAATTCACTGTGTGTTTTGGGTACAAGGACAACTGGATTCGGAAATCAGATAGACAGAAGAGGGCTAATTTCTAATAAAACACATTAATGGTAATTATCAGCAACATAGCTTATAGCATTTTATATTGCAAGCATCTGTATTGTGGTCTGATACCTGTCCGAGCCATGCTTACAATTCTGAGTTATACTGTCAACTTTGCATCAAGCCTTGACCAAGCAAGCAGATTTCTGTGGTAACTTATACCTGTGCTCAGAGCTCTGCTCACCAGCATTTCAATATGTCAGTTAAGAAAATAGTATTAGGAAAGAGCCAACAGAAGGTGGTGCTGATTTCTGTTTCTTTTGCCAAACCAGGAGTGTCCGAGGACAGATACTGTGACTGTGTGACGAAACACGGCGAAAAGGCTCTGCGATCTCCTCTCCCTCCACGTTATCCACCTTGAACTGATGAAAGGCTAAGAGTCTCTTTCTACTTGGAATCAAAACCAAGGCCTTCAGGTTCCCAGTACGATGCCCAAACTAACCCTTCATTTTAAAAATGAAGTTTCAAAAGTTAGACTGCAGCTTGTGCAAAGTAATGCAAGTCCATCTTCTCAAGGCCATTTTCTGCATGTTTTGAATGTTGGATCAAAGCAATATAATTGGGCTATTAATGACTGGACATCAAAGCTTGCTAAACTTTGTACAACATAACAGAACCTTCATACCCCCTTACCCATTTAATCTAAGACTTCACCTCTTTCAACATTGACTATCTTTAAAGATTTAAAACCAGTTGTTATAATATATTTGTGCTCAGAAATGCATTAGTTAAATATTATTCATCTGCATCATACTTCAGGTTGTATAGTGTGGTAGCTTTCCCTTTTAACAAAGCCCTATTTACTTTGTTCAGTAAATAGTTCAGAGTACATTTCTTATCCATTCTGCAGGCTTTAATTAACCCACTGATGTCTGTGGCAGTATCTCTATACCACAAAGCATCATTAATACCAACCAACATCTTCATCTTGTTTGGAATCCTCAAGCCTTCAGAATGTTAAAGAAATATTAATCACAATTGTTTAAAATGAAAAACACACTAAATCAGAAGGGACTGATTCTAATGTCTGTATTTTAAACATTTGTAAATAGGTATTGTGCTGGCTCAAGGAATAGTCTGTGCTGTTCACTCTAATGTAACAAATAATAAGAAAGGGAATTTTGTATAACATTCCGAAGCCCATATTTGAATCCCAGTACTCATGGTCATTCATATTTGCTTTCCCCAAAAGGAACATTTCAGTCATGCTGTTAGATTGAGCACTTTGTAGTGGAGCATTTGGAGTGATTAGACTTAGGAGGGGGAACACCAGTAGGTTCCATCTCTCTTTTCATGAACAAGCTGCTCGACAATAATAATGAAGTGAGATTGACAGCTTTATGGAAAAGTCTGTGACTCAGTGTATAAGTAGCAGGTAGGGACCTAACCAGGGGAAGAAAAACCTACAGGAAACTTAACATGACCTTGTATAGTTTATAGAATTGGAGTTCCCAACTGTTTGGAGCTAGGAAAGCAAAATAAAAACATGTTGCAATAATTATTTTATCAAGATCATTTTTTATTAATACTTACTTAATATTGCAGTAATCTATTTCTTGATGGCTGAGCTTGAAAATAACCCCTCTTTGTCTCAATTGTTGATTGAATGAATCTCAATATGCAAAATAGATATGAAGGGGATTCTGTTGCTTTTATAAGAAACCATTCTTTCCTTTTATCATTGGGATATTGTGCAGAGAACAAGCAGATTGGTTTTAAAACCTGTGGCAGTTGGAGGCCGAAAGCAAAGGGAAATACAGAACACAATTGAATCTTCACTCAGGACACAACTATCCCAGTATGCAGAGCGCAGAGTTGAATCCTGAGGTAATTGGAAAAAAAATGCACCAACAGTGTCATCAGGGTAGAGAAGCAGGTGCACGTACTGGGAATGCTTTGCTGCAAGATGTGATAGACTTCATTCACAGTGGCATGTGTTTTGTTCCTTTTAATCAAATCCTCTGTCTTAAGGCTTCTGCAGACCCTGCAATAACATCCCATCCTACACATTCAAACATCTATTGGTCAAGTCTGTGGTAAAACAGACATGAGCTTTCATATCACCTTGCTGCCAGCTCCACTTATTGTGACTATAAACTAAGGACACTGACTATAATGAGATTTATTCTTTGCTGGTAACTGTTGCCAATATGTCGAGGAAAGGATCAGCTGCATGTGCTTTCTTTCCGACTCTACCCCCGAAAAAATATGGTTTCAGGATAGTAACTGTATTTAACAGCCGGTAGGACCCCAGAAAGACATGCTGTTGGGCCTGTCTCTCAGCACACAGTCACTTACATTTATTCAGTTACCTTTTCCTTTCTGCCTTCAGCTGACTGTCGGTGATGTAATTTTTCTGCTGTCTAATATCCTGTGAAGGTGCCAATTACAGTGCTGTTTATTAGTTGGAAAGTACACTTTGTGCAAGAGCAGCATCAATTATTTCTGAGCTGAGAGGAAAGTCTATTTGAATCATTATGATAGGATGCTGGAGCTCACAGCAAGTAGAGGACACAAAAAGGCAACACAAATCTAATAATGTGTGGGTTCACAAAGTGCTGTGTCTGGACAGAACCCAAAGGATGAATGCACAGGAGTTTTTTTTTACCTCCCTGCCCCCCTTCCTCTTCACTGAAACAACCATCAATTACTCTTATCCTCCTGCACAATCTCATCTAAGTTCATTTTCAAGATGAGGTTTCCTAGTTGGACAGTGAGTGTCCAATCCTCTTCCTGTCTATCAACGCGAGCTCTGCTGCTCTCCTCAGATTGACAGGCTGCGAGTAAATCAATAATAAATTATCAAATTGCAGCCAGCACACAGCACATGAAATTTTGGCGCTTCCTGTCGAACCAAAAGCAAACATGCTTCCACGCTGGATTTGCATATGCAACCCAGTGCATGCGACAAGCAGGGAATCATTCAGCACGAGCCTCCGTTTCCCTGTTACTGACTTGCAGGAATTGGGTACCTGCTCTGTATGCAAACAGCCTCATGGCCTTCTGGTCAGGAGCGATGTTGTCAAAGAGTAAACAAGGTTCAATTAGCAAAATTACCAATCAGGTTAACAGACACATCTGCCATTCAGTCACTTTATAAAGACTGATCAAAGGCAAGAGGTCAGAGGGAAATTGGCAGAATTATTGCCTGGGCAGCAATCAGACTGAAAATAAGGAATGACAGAAAGGTTAACACTTAACAAGGACGCTGAAAAGTGACCAGGTTTCACGGATGAAGGTCGGGAGAAAGAGGATATATGTGCTATTACACAAATGGTAGAGTACTGAAAATCATTACTGGAAAGGAACACAAGCTGCAGAATGATCACTGTATGCATCACTTGTATGAACGATCACTGATTCAAACAAAATAACCCTCAAAGCAATCACGGCACAGCATAAAATCACCTGGCAGCAACTTGAAGGAAGCATCAATCGGAATATTAGAAATACAGAGAATGGAATCACTTACAAGAAGAAATAAACTGAAGATTGAAAAATTAAAATAGAACTTTTAAAAAATTATAAATCAGCAGGCAGTGAGCATTAAATACTATTAAAAATCTATTTTATATGCATTCAATTTACACAAGAAGTTATGTTTTTGTCTTCATCCTGATCGATGACCTTAGAGTTAACCTTATATTGAGCCAAGAAACGAGGAAAAATTCATTGCTGAGCACAGCTCTTAAAGCCACTACTGTACGGATTTGCTGCAAATACAGACACCTCATACCATGTCTGCACAGTAACTAATAAGCGTCTGATTGAAGTTTTGACTTCTATTAGTCCAGCCAAGGCCAGAGCAATTTTCTTGGTCTGAATGTCCAGGGTTTAGGCTGGGTCCCTTGAGGGCAGGCAGGAAATACCAATAGATAGAATTAAGAGCTGCTGCTTGGCTGCCTTCTGCCTCTTATTAATTCAGTGTCTGCATTACTGATACTGTTATTGTACAAAGGCTGAGAGAGTTCTCGTTTTCATGAGTTTATATATTCAAACTGCTTCAATGCAATGGGTATAGACTGTGAAAAATGGAACCAAAGATGGGGAATTAGTAAGTGATCATAAAGTGTGCAAATACTACTTGATTTCTTTTTAAAGCAGTGGATAAATTCCTGCATATTAAACCAAACAAAATATTCCATTGAGCTCTGCCATTTAATGTAGCTGTTTGTGTACTGCCAACATTTTGGCAAAATATCTCTAAGCATTTTATAGCCCCTCAATGGATACAGATGAAAAAAAAAATCTATAGAATTTTCTAGATTCAGTCTTGTGGTCACAAAGGATACCAATCTGTGAGCAAAGAACCATGGGATATTGTTCCCAGCAGGTCAATAAAATGACGGATGGGCCTGAGCTCAGCAGCAGCAGAGGGCACAGACTCTATTCTCTGTTGAAATAGCTGAAAAGACAAATTAATACTGAAGTGGACAATATTGGATTGGACTGCCTAGGAATGCACCAAAATAGACTGGAGTAGATTACTAAAACTAGTCTGATACACTTAAATCAAGCAACTAGCCGACCGAGTAAACATTAAGGTACATATGCAGAATTATGCTAATTCCAAAAAGGAATACTGAGTGTCATATTAATGCTAATTAATTGGCTAGAACCAAAGGCATCTTGCACTTAAAACAGTTCAATGATATAATTCACCATGGTGAGGGAAAAATTTCATTTGTTGCAAATTATATGCATTTTAAACATCTAATTTCATGCTATTAATCTCTTGACCATCTTTATCACAATTGCCAACTACCTTCAGACAAACCACAAGTCTCAAAGCATTGACCAAAATCCACCTTTCCGGTCCCTCACCACATGTTGTTGTATGTTAATAACCGCTGCAATTACTGTAAATGATTAACTAGATGGTTCCCTCCGCCCCCCCACCCCCGCTTCATGGTAATTCGTTCCTGTGATTATCCTCTTTAAAGACACTTTTGACATCCAATTATTTGCTATTTAAATCCCACCCACCTCATCAGAACCACTGCTGTCCATTTCCCTTCAATAAAGAGGATGAATAGATCTTCAGATTCAGCCATGACTAGTAATATAAGAGTGAGATTTTTTCCAGTCGCACTGCAAAAAGCATTTCTGAAGAATTCCTCTGGTATTTCTAGTGAAATTATAAAGGTGCTGTTCTAAAATCTATTCACCAAGTCACAGGAAGCAGCAAGCAGAAGAAATCCCCTCAAATGATTTTGCAATGTAACTGCACATAGTGACTTTTACCCTGTAGTGTCGGTCTGTGATGTGTTTCAATGAAGGCACAACAGCCAGAGACCAAGATAGGTGCAGAGACCATTTCGTTCCCCGAAATGAACTTCTCCATCTCAACCAGTTGTCCCCATTTCGTGGCCTGCTTGAGATTCTCCACCTTGATCAAATATCTCATCCTGTGATCTGGCTGAGACTTTCCACTTCTGTGAGATCTCCCATCTGGTAACTTGGTTGAGAATTTCCATCTCTGTGACGTGCTCCATTCTGGACCCAGCAGAGAATATCTATCTTAGCTGTTTTCTATTCACCACAGGACAATTCCTTCAGTAATCAACTCTCTCCATCCTTTTCCATAAACCATTAGCTATGCACCACCTGTTAACGCTAATACAGTTCCTTGGCATAGGAAAGTACACGATTGAATAAGTGCAGCTCATCTGGCCTGAACCAAAAACTCACCCGTCTCGATTGCCCATTCCATCAAATGTTTGTTCAGTTCTCCTGTAGATTTTCCACACTATCGGCCTTTATTGCCTCCATTCTGCACATTTACCAGTATGTGTAAAGTAATTAACTCTAAACCATCTCAGTGCTTGCCTCTTCTAAGCTTGAGCCTATATCCCCAGGCTCTAGAGTTTATGGAAATTTCAAACATATTATGAGGGTTCAGTTTATATATTCTCTTAAATATATGGAATACTTGAATAACGGGTGGAACTTTCAACTTCAGCAGAGGCGTAAAACAGGCAGTGGCAGATCTTTCACCCGTTATACACCCCGCCAATTTTACTTTCCATCGACTTTAAACTGAAGGTGAATTGGGCTGGGTGTAAACGGGCGGCCGATCCGCGATATCTACCCGAGCCTTCTCCTTAGAGTAAACACTTTAGGGAGGGCATACGGGATACTTTCCTTTATTAGCCGAGGCATAGAATATAAGAGCGGGGAGGTTGTGCTTGAACCGTATAAAACACTAGTTAGGCCACAGCTACGTACAGTTCTGGTCACCACATTACAGGAAAGATGTGATTGCACTAGAGAGGATACAGAGGCGATTTAAAGGATGTTGCCAGGATGGAAGAATTTTAGCTATGAGGAAAAATTGGATGGGCTGGGGTTGTTTTCTTTGGAACAAAGGAGGCTGAGGGGAGATTTAATTGAGCTGTATAAAATTATGTGTGGCCTAGATAGAGCGGATAGGAAGGACCCGTTTCCCTTAGCAGAGAGGTCAATAACCAGGGGGCATAGATTTAAAGCGATTGGTTGAAGGATTAGAGGGGAGTTGAGGAGAAATTTTTTCACCCAGAGGTTGGTGAGGGTTTGGAACTCACTGCCTGAGGAGGGTGGTAGAGGTAGAAACCCTCATCACATTTAAAGGGTACTTGGATGTGCACTTGAGGTGCTGTAACCTACAAGGCTACGGACCAAGAGCTGGAAAGTGGGATTAGGCTGGATAGCTCCTTTTTGGCTGGCACAGACATGATGGGCCGAATGGCCTCCATCTGTGCTGTAAATTTCTATGATTCTTCCAGGCTCTTCAATCTCTCCTCATAGCTCAGATGCTGTAAGTTAGGTATTAGTTTGGCTGATCTTTTCTGCACTGCCTCCAACACCTGGATATCTTCACAGTAGTATGGTGGCCAGAATTGTGCCATACCAATGCTTTGTACAGGCTCATTATCACATCCTGGGATTTGTGCTCTATCCTTCTGGCTATAAATTCCACCTCTAATTAGCTTTTCTTACTGCTACCCCACGCTGACTGCTGATTTCATGAGCTGTACCCCCAGTAGCTATTTAATTTATATTTCCACTGTTTATTTCCCTTCCCTAATCTCATGTCCTTACATTAGCCCACCTGAAATACCATTTGCCACTCATCAGCAATATCTTCCCATCAATCTATCCAGATCTCATTTGGCTTGCCCATTCCCCATTGCTTGAAATTCTTCCTAATTTTGTGACTTCTGCAAACATAAAAAGCTTTGTATCTACCCCCAGCTCCAAACCATTTATATGCACTGTAAGCAGCAATGGCTCCAGCACTGATTGTGTGGAAACCTACAAGTGATCCCCTGTGACTGGACTAGTAATCCGGAGAATGTGAGTTCAAATCTCACCATGGCAGTTTGAGAATTTGAACTTAGTTTAAACAAATAACTGGAAATAAAAAGCTGGTATCAGTAAAAGTGACCAAGAAGCTGTAGGATTGGGGTAAAAACCCAACTGGTTCACTAATGTTCTTTAGGGAAGGAAACCTGCCGTCCTTACATGGTCTGGCTTATAATGGCCTTGGCAAAAAAAACCAGAGAAGAGATGAGGAGAATTTGTTTTACACAGCGAGTTGTTATGATCTGGAATTCACTGCCTGAAAGGGTGGTGGAAGCAGATTCAATAGTAACTTTCTAAAAAGATTTGGATATATACTTGAAAAGGAAAGATTTGCAAGGCTATGGGGAAAGAGCAGGGAGAGTGGGACTAATTGAATAGCTCTTTCCAAGAGCCGGCTCAGGCACGATGGGCTGAATAGTCTCCTTCTGTGCTGTATGATTCAATGTGACTCCAGCCCCACACCAACAAGGTTGACTCTTAACTGCCCTCTGAAATGGCCTAGCAAGTCACTCAGTTATCAGGGCAACTAGGGATGGGCAATAAATGTTGGCCTTGCCAGAGACGCTCACATTCCGAGAATGAATAATTAAAAAAAATTATGTAGAGCCATTCACAACCACTCTGTTCAAGCTAATTTTCAATCTACCTCAGAAGCTTACATCCTATTCTGTGCCTTCCTACCTTATGGTGCCTTGTGTGGCATAATACCAAAATACTGTATAAAGAATGCATGCAAGACTCATAAGTGCATTAGTTTGTGATTGCCAGTTAGTGTCAAGATTATAATCTTTGATTTACTCTGTCTGCTTGATATATGCTCTTTATTGAAAGGTTCAGCATGCATATTTTGTAGACCAATTCAACTTGCTGATTTCCTTTTTAATTTCACTCTGTAGGATTTCTTTTAGTTACATATAATTCTGTTCAATATATCGAAGCTGTGTTTAAGGACGTTCAATAATGAACATGTCTTCTCTTGTAGCGTCAGTGAATAAAAGTATACAATCTGAATGTTAGTAATGTCTAAAACATTGCAACACAGTGTCAAGCACATCACTGGTGGCTACTCAAAGTTTAAACTTTCGCACAAATGTTTCATACCCTTATTGACATAATGTTGAGAGCCATGGGAATAAGACTACTTTCATATTAGTCTGTCAGTCCTGGTAACTACCATTAATATCACAGTCTCACTCACCAGTGAGATGGTTAGATATTGTATTTTCAAACTAACTTAAATGTACCACCTTTATTTGACATTTTGGAGATTCTGTTTTGAAATCTATTTTTTCATTGTTGCAGAGCAGTTTAAATTTCTGTCTGGGTGACTTATTCTCCCTATAAATATTTGTAATAAAAAAGAGTTGTATATCACTGCAGGTCAGCGATATAGAAAGAAGCTCCTCTGGGATGTACCCTTCATTGCAACCTCCATCAAGGAAGGCATATCCCACTATGTAACTCTGATAGCACCGCAGTCACTCGCAACCTGGGCATTTTATCTATTGTGGCGTTATAAACGTTGGCATAAACTCCAGAGGATTATCAAGTGCTCCAATGATAAAACCATCCAGCAGATTTACTACACTGCATTTTATCAGGAGAGAAAGGATCAAGAATGTGTAAAAGAGGAACAGAATGCAGCTAAATGGGCCAGACAGACCTAGAGGAGAAACAGCAAAGATTTGGCAGAGAATTAAGAAAAAGTATTTCTCAACTATATAGCCCCTCCTGTTACATCAACTGTCTTTCCTCTATTTGGTATGTCTGCCTGATGGCACAGAAATGAATGCTGCCATAAACCCAATGCGCCATTGCTGTATGATTGTAACACATATGAACTATGCTACCATACCACTGGATTTACCTATGTATGTATCATTGAACATTAAAATAAATTTTCCAAACATCTTTTTGTTACTCCATTAGTCTCTCTCATCCAAAACTTTGTTAGTATCAAGTAACTAAATTGAATTATTTTAGGCGTCTGACTATTTTCAGTCACTTTAACCGTATATTTAGGGCAAGGCAATTTTAGATACAAATTTGAACCTAGATTGACCTTATTTTGGCTGGCACTCAAGACATTTAATTGCTTTCGTATGTTCAAGGATTCTAGAGGAGAAAAGCTGGGATTACCACTTTGGGACTGAGCGTACACAGGACCTCATCTGTGAGCCAGGATGTTCTCAATTGTCATTGAGAAGCATTTTGTACAATAATTGGCCACTGCACATCTGGATTAATGACTCAAGCTGCTTGAGAAATATTGAAGGATCATTATTGCAGGTGTGTCCCAGTAGGTTGCTTGTTGATCATTACTAATGAAATCCCATTTTCAGGAAGTGTGTGTTTCAAAATCTCTCATTCTCATGAATTAAATGTGGGGGGGAGGGGGGTAAGGTGAGGAAGGGGTGAATTATGCTGAAAAGTAGGCAAATCAAATCAAAAAAGAGGAAAATCCAGGCCATGATTACTAACTATTATTACTGTGAGGAGCGCTGGTGAATTTTCAGGGCAAAATTATGTGACCATGGAAAGTGATTGAAGAGTTCACGGTTACAGTGAATTTTATAAGAAAATGTTACAAGTGATGCTCACAACTGATACTATAAATAACAAGCACAACCATTCAGAAATACAGTGTGCTCTGAGCATTTTTCAAGTGAGGAAAAGAATTCTTCCATTTGTCTTTGCCTATTGCTTGTTAGTTCCTTTTTTTCCAGTTTCTTTAACCCCCTGAGTTCTGAATTCCAAAAACATCTCCAAACATTACTTTTTATTAATTTCTGATGCTGGGAATGATAAAGGTTGCAAAAAATATATATAAACACCTCATCACACCTCTCAGAAACATACACTAAATTACTTTCAAGTGCAGTGACTGTTATGTACGCAAAGGCAGCAACCATTTTGTGCACAGCAAGTTTCTACAAATAGCAATGAAATGACAGGCCAGTTCATCTGTCTTTGGTGATAGTGGGTGAGGGAAGAATGTTGTCTAGAACACCTCAAGAGTTGGGTAATGCAACAAAATACATATTTTATTCAAAATTGTCAAGCAAGGTTTGAATTCCAAATGGAAGTCAAATGTCCTCTGCCACATCAGAAAATGTCTAGACATGATCAACTCTACAAGTCCTTTTGTTTCAGTAGAAAACATTTTGTACCTTACCCCCTCTTTGTTTTAGGTGTTTCCCTGCACCATCATGAAAGGATGGGCAGGTGACTGTTTTTGAGCAAGTAGCTTGGAGGTGGATGAGGCTGGTGAAAGATAATGCCTCATTCAAGTGTCTTTCCCCCTGATGGCACAGGAATTAGCCCAGCATTAAGCTTATGCTCCCTCATTGTATAATTGCTGAGCAAATGGACCAGACCACCAGGGCTTACCTAACCACGTAAGTAACACTGTATTACATTTTCCAAAGATGTTTTTGTCACTCCATTATCTCCTTGTTACCAAAAAAAAATCCTTTAATATGAAGTAAGTGAATTGTATATACAGTGAATTATTTTAGCATTAGGTGGGTCTGACTAGTTTCAGTCACTGTAACTGTACATTTAGGCCAAGGCAAAATTAGACACAAACTTGAACATAGATTAACCTTATTACTGTTCTTTACCTAGGACTTATCAGTGAATATTGGCTGCACTGTACAAACAAGGGTGGATAAATGGAATGATACAAGGCTAATTTCCCAGTCGGGCACTCCAGGTGATGATTGTCGGGAGCACTGGCTGGGAAATTGTGGGCTGGCAGCCCTGATTTTGTGTCCATTAATTTCCTGATCAGTGCTCCCTGAGTGATGATGCCTGCCTGGAGCACCCGATCGGAGAATCTGCCCTGTAATTGGCATGAGGAATTAATTGGAATTTTATACCTCGTCATGGGAAAAAAAACAATTTCAAACCGAACACTATTTTGTCTCCCAGCATCTCCCTCACGTGCTCTCCTCTTTACCCCAAAGCTGCTGACATATGTTGAGGTACAATTCTATGAGTGCTGATTGTCCTCATCCAAGAGCCAATCTTCATTCATAAACCTAGGCATTGACTTTTGATAGGGAGGCATCACAGCCAAGGCCGATCTAGTCCTCATCTGTTGTCCAGATACTTATAATTTCCATCAGGAATCACAGTCTAACAATCAGGAGCTGACTTTTCTCCTTCCTAGGTAAGGAACGCTGAACCAATTATTGCACATCTACCAGCCCCCCATTCGAAATCAGCTAACTCAGTTCTTCCTGGTCTGTAGCACTCAGTACCATTACAGATGGCTCATTTACTCTTGGTGTTATCAGGGGAGCTCTTCAAAGCAATAGGGCCCTGTCTTGTCTTATGGTGCTGCACAGCGAGCATTCATCTAAGTCTACAACAGAATTCAGAGCTTCTGAGGCACACAATACATCACTTCAATGTAGCCATGTATTATGCAACACTTCACATGTCACAATTCCCTACAGCTGAGTTGGTACCAGCTAGCAACAAGGGATCAAGGACGGTAAACATGAAAGGAATGAGGAGTAGACATTCCAGAAAGTGTTGGCGAGAAATGTTAAGGCAAAAAGAATTGTTAAATTGGAGCCTCAAGTTTTTGCTTGTTCCAGAAGACTAATCTCCAATTAAAATGGGATGCTTCAGTCACTGGCAGAGAAATGAATCATAGAATGCAGAACAAATATTGTTATTTTGATTGAGTAAAAGTCTTGTCATTTTACAGAAGTTTGCTATTTCTATTATTGTATTTGTAAAAGTAAATGAATAAATCCAAGAGGATTGGGTGACACACTGATACCACACTGTCCTTCCACTTCTGGAATTCAGTCCAGACTGGCATGAAAGTTTCCATCTGCTGGTTGTAAGGGCCCAACTTGGAATGTGTTTCTACAGATTCAACTCTAGTTCCTAGTGGGTACAGACCCACAGTGGAAAACTGCCCACGATTTGACAGACATTACAATAAATTGGTGGTTTCATTCAAGAGAGACCCAGAGCAGCTCCATTCAATTTAATGGGAGCTAATACTCCACAGGTGCTGTGGGATGATCCAGGGCTGTCCAACCCTGAAACATATCAAAGACTGGCAGGGTGCTGGCACATATTCTTCAGGAAGAACACTTTCCAAGGCCAGGTGGCTCCAGCTAGGCTCTCAGCCCAGCTCTGAAATGCCACTCCCATCTAAGTATATGGGGCTGCACCAACATGCTAAAAATGTTTAAGATATTCTTACCCAAATAATAGATACCTCTATGACTCTTCTTGCAAGACAAGACTTTGAACAGAAAGTACTCCTTATGTACTTTTATTTCCCTTCGAGGGAGATTGTTGGTGCAGAGGAGAGCAAGCTTTATTCTGATATGGTTATGTTGTATTGACCTCAAACTGCTCAATTCTGAAGTGGGTGCATTAAGGAGTAAAGTCTTCTCTTTCACAAGAGTAACATTCCTCATCTATAAAAACATCACCACAGTTCAAAGGATTGAAATTGTGCTGTGTGATATAGGTAATGAACGTTAACACAATTGGATGAAATTCCTTTGGAAGCTTCTTAAATAAAAGTGATTTTAAATGATTAATGGCTTAGTTAAAATAGCAGGTAAAGGAATTTCATACATCATGCATCAACACCTTTGTTATGTATATCAACACTACACTATGTGCTGCTGCTAGAACAGCTTTTTGCAAAGCTTTTTCATAAATAAATTGGAAAATATCTGAAACTGAGAGAGATCATTGTTATTATATACAAACACAAACGCACGGGGATCTAGGTTTAGGGATTTATCACAACATTAGTGCCCCATATTTCTGTCAATTGCACCAGTTTGGGTAATTCTGTGTTTGATTAGGATTACTAAAAGGGTGGCACATAACAAAAGGGGCCCCGGATATCCGTAATCCGCAACCCCCACAGTTATGCCAGGATCGCCCCCACTGGCATTTTGTGGGGGTAGTAGAGAGTACCTTATTTGCATGGGACCAGCAGGCACTACTGCCACTGTGGGCATATCTCGGATGTTTGCCTGTCCCATGCGGTTGGAAAGTCCAGTGACTGCCCACCCTCAGGGGGTAGGGGGCTTTCCAGGGTGCCCATAGCCCTTTTTAAAAGAGGGCCGATCCAAATATTTAAAAATTCTAACCTGTTCTTTGGTGGTCTGGGCCTTTCCCATCATCTAAACCCCCTGCATCCTCGGGGCATACTTGTACCCATCTAGAGGCTGGTATACCCCATCTCTCTTGGTGTAGCAACCTCCAGTAATACACTGGACCCCTTCTGAGTTGGGAAATGGGAAATCCTAGTGTTGGAAGTCCCTGCCCATGGCTGACCCTTAGTGTCATTGGCCTTGTAAGGGCTGGGCAGAGATTTTGCCTCTTACAAGGCCAACTGGCATAATGGGGTCCCTCCCTTTATCCAGTAGGTTCCAATGGACTCCTGCCAGAGTTATGGTGGAGATCAGCTGAGCCCTGGAGTAAATTTGAGGCCAATCTCTTTTGGAAACATCTAGAGAAAACATTTCTTTCAAGCATTCTTCTGTGTTAAAAGAAGTTGGAACTGAATGTGCAAAATTATTAATCCATGTTGCTCAACAATCAGCAAATAACAACTAACTTGTTTCCTTATCTACAAGATGTATTACAGGACTGCAATGGATATGTTCTCAGCCAAAATGTATCCCTTGTGTAATCATTCAATAGGAACCAAATGCACTGAACAATTTGATTTGATAAAATTCTAACAGACACGCTGTGTAACATACTCCAGTAAAAGCCAATGTCTGTGAAGATTCATTGGTTTATGGCAGAAATACAGTGATGCTCTTAAGCAGAATCACATTCTTCCACTTTTATAAAGGTGATTTTAGGTCAGGTCTATGGTAAGCTTCTGAAAAGACACTAGAGCATCTATGAGGTCAACTATAAACTGATTGGCATTCCTCCCATTAACAAAAGGAATTGTAAACAATTTTACAACACCAAGTTATAGTCCAGCAATTTTATTTTAAATTCACAAGCTTTCGGAGGCTTCCTCCTTCGTCAGGTAAATGTTCAGGAGCATTTACCTGACGAAGGAGGAAGCCTCCGAAAGCTTGTGAATTTAAAATAAAATTGCTGGACTATAACTTGGTGTTGTAAAATTGTTTACAATTGTCAACCCCAGTCCATCACCGGCATCTCCACATCTTAACAAAAGGAGCCACAGTTCACAGTGTGATAACCTCTGACTTTAGTAAAAACTTTTTTTTAAAAATTGTTGACAGATTATTGCTTAATACGCTCTCTTGACTTCAAAACTCAATTATTTTCAATCTTGAAAATTCAAATGAGAAAAACATTGCAGTACATAAACCTGTTTTTTTTTAAATTGATGTAATACAGGGGACTGTATGATCCTCCTCACATTTCACAATAGTTCATTTTCAGTAATACAACAAACTTTCATTCACATCACCTCAGCTCAAGGTCAAAATATTCAGTGATTTTATTTTGGAAATGCTTTCAGTCTTTGTTCCATTTTGTTTGGCAAACAAATACAGAGGAGGCAATAGAGAGCTGTCACCTGAAAAGTTAACCTAGTTTTCTCTTTCAGGTGCTGGAATATTAAACAAAAAAGGGAGAGAGGAGGATGAGCTGAGAAGTGGGATTAGTGTAGGTGTAAGAAAAACACTGGCACAGAATTAATGGGCCAAATGGCCTGTTTCAGTGCTGTAACATTCTATGATTCCAATGCATTTCCAGCATTTTCTGTTCTGTTCACGGAACCGTCAGTATTGCTCTGTCCTTATATTGTAAGGGGCGTCGTAGCATACACAACAGAACAGTCAAGCAGAGACATGTGGTCACAGTTACGAATGTGGGACCAGCGTCTACCAGATAGAAGCTGCTAATGTCTAATCTGCTGACTTTGAAAAATCAATTGCTACTGCTAAATACCGACATGTACCTAAAAGTAGCACCCCTAACAATTGCTATGGGATTTCCGATACTCTCCTCTTGATATTTTCACATTGATCTGTTCTATATTTAACAGAAGATTATTTGGCAAGTGCAGCTTTGTAAAAAGCATCTGTTCAGAGCATATTAATTATTCAAATAAAATGCTGAAATTAGTCAGAAACTTTCACCTCATTGCCTGGCTTCAAAGCATTATGTGAGTGATATTCCTTTTGAACAAGCAATGATAACACATAATGAGGAAAGGCATGAAGCCTTTTATCATAAATACCTTTGATGTACTTTGAGTCGTGAGTTCACCATTTCAGAGGTTTATCTTTCAGTGCACACCTGCATAAATGACTTTGTGAACCTCTTTTCTCCAGTAGCTTTTGATAGTTGCCTGTGTGTTTAAAAATATATTTCTGTAATTTTGTGTGTGCAAATTGAAGTTCTTCATCCTGCACCCATTTATTAATCCTAGCCATTGCCTTCAAGAAATATGGGTCAGCTATGAAGTTGGCACGGTACCATAGTAACCACCTTAAATACTCCTAAAACACACTAAACACAGGCAGAACCCAAACTTCAGCATGATCCTATATCCAGAACTTAAAATCACTGTTAAATGTCTTAAAGGAAATGCATGCAATTAGACCGACACATTTTGATACAGATGGCTGTCAATCTCCTGGTGTGGTTTGATTAACTATAACTGTTTTAATAGTCTCATCCTCGTCTTCAGATCCCTCCATGGCCTTGTCCCTCCCTATCTCTATAACCCGCTGAGATCTCTGCGCTCCTCCAATTCTGGCCTCTTGCGCATCCCTGATTTTAATCGCTCCATCATTGACGGCCGTGCCGTCAGCTACCTAGGCCCTAAGCTCTGGAATTCCCTCCCTAAACATCTCTGCCTCCCTACCTCTCTCTCCTCCTTTAAGACACTCCTTAAAACATATCTCTCACCTGTCCTAATATCTCCTTATGTGGCTCGGTGTCAAATTTTGTTTGATAACGCTCCTGTGAAGCTCCTCGGGATGTTTTACTATGTCAAAGGCACTATATAAATGCAAGTTGTTGTTGTTTAAACAAGACTGAGGTGTGTCAGTGATTCTGATTGCTTTCTAAATGTGGTGCCACGCAATTGCAATGTATTTAAATAGCCACAGGATCAGTGTACAGATTACAAAAAAAGTGCAATGATTGGCTAACTGCATGATTTGACACATTAGAGCAGCCAATCCTATGACACGTTTTATTGCAATATGCCTTGATGTTTCCATGTAAGTGGTTGGTTTATTGTGCAGCACTCTGTCTGTACACTTTTACTGGCATTAGACTGCTTGAGAAAATGAGCCAGAGTGAGAGCTGGGTTCACCAGAGCAAACACAATTGGCTTCTCATACATAAGCCTAGAAATTATTGTTGATATCAGCAAACGCTTAAACTGTTCGTCCCATATCACTCTCTCTGCCATTTTAATGGAGGTGTTAAACCATTTAAAATAAATAAATCTAACATCCGGGTATCCAGCAGTGTGGAACTTACATTTGGACAAACATATTACATTTACTCAAGAAATCCAGAGGCAATTTTTGCTTATTACAGCATGCAATAGAGCCAGAGCTGATGGAAATTAGCTAACAGTGTCTGTATAAAACCTTTATTGGCTCTTTCATAGGTCTGGTTAAACTATAATTTAAGCAAATCAGCATCATAGTTATTCTATGCTAAAATAGCAGACAGAGGAATATCATATGAACACATGAAGTCTATGTCCATTCATATCATCACAGTCATTTCTAGACTATTGCACCAACATCAAATAATTAGCACTAAAATATCTTCACACAATATGTTAACATACCATTTGTTTAAAAGTTAGAAGGTTTAGTAAGTAGCAATGGTGAAAATCAATTCAGACATTGCAGTTTGAGTGACAGTCCCAATAATCACAATGCTAGTTGATTGTATTGTTCTCCCATTTGTTACTATGACCCAATTATCTTTCATATCAACAGTGTTAAATAATGTCCTTTTGTATGCAAGTCTGGTTATGCACAACTTTTATTTATTTTCTCTAAAGTATTGTATGTAATAGGATGCCATTAAAATTAAATTTTAAAATTCTCATTTTTTAAAAACATACCAAATGAATTCTATGCATTACTTAAACTTTAAGCACTGCTCTCCGAATGGCTCAGCAAGTTTATCCAATGAGTAGCTGAGCCATACAAATCAAAAAAGTCCCAGCTTCGATCACCAGTCTGCAGTGAGTTAGTCAAGAGAACAGATAGGGTGTAATTGACCTCTGCGGTTCTGCATTAGGGAGATGAGAGTTGGCCGGCAATCTCTGCTGGATGTGTGTGCGTGTCTTGTGGACATCAGAGTAGGCCAGGATAGAGCTCAGCTGTTATCCCCCCTATTGTAAAATAGCTTGCCAGTACCGACTCACACATGAATAATGACCACTTTGACAAGGTAAGAGATCATGATTGTTGCATGTGGACCCATACCTCAGCGAGGAGTGAGTGGCGAAAAAATAAAAATAAACTTTAAGCAGACGTTGGACACAAAAGTGGCAGAATCAGAGTTACTACACTAGGAACCTATGGGAGAGGAGCAGCAGTTTAGGAACCCACATGAGGAAGCATTGCAGCATTTGCATGAAACAACAATCAGACGGTTGGGGTCAGCAATCTTCAGATTTTTACCTAGTATAGGAGGATCCTAAGTGGCCACAAAACCTGTTAGTATTGCTAATTTAAATGCTTTAGTAACACCAATAACACAGCCAGGTAAATGAAGTGGTTCATTTTCCAGGAGATGCCTGTTAATGTAAAGTACCATTAAGATTTATTTGCAGTACAACAGTGTATTAATTTCTGATGATCAATTTTTAGTGGCACATTTTTATCAGGCCAAGCTTCGGGCACCTATGGTGTCTTTCAATGGACCTCAGAATCTCTGAGAGAAAGACATTTGCACACAGATCTCACCAACCATCTCAATGTCCTCCTTTCCTATTGCCCTATTGATTGCCCTCTTTGATTTACAAAGAAAATGGCACTTGAGAAGGGAGACAAATAGCCACGACTGTCTGCTATGAGCCCTCCTCTTCTGCTAATCACTGAGGAAATGGAGAATTTGTGCATCACATCATACGAGGTCAATAATGAGCATACCTCTCAATATATAAACACCAGCAAATGCAATTTTACATGGCACAATTGCTGGAAAAAAAAACAGATGGATTCAATTCTAATGGAATACATTTCTTCAGCTCAGAAAAGAATAATAAGCAATCCAGGTACCCAACAGCGTAGAACTTACATTTTCAAAAACATATTTCATTTACCCAAGAAATCCATAGGCCATTTTCACTTATTATAGCTTGCAAGAGAGCCAGAGCTGATGGAAATTAGCTAATAGTGTCTGTATAAAATCTTCATTGGCTCTTTTTCATAGATATGGGTAAACTATAACTTCAGCAAATCAGTGTCATAGTTGCTCTACAGTTAAGTTAATATGCATTAGTCCGCTTGTTACTGTTATGAAAAAGATCCAATACCTGATAAAATGCACTTTTACCCAGCACCTGAAATGTTATGTCAGCAGTATGCAAAGTTAATTTAACCCTTTGAATTTCTTTCTCCGTTTTCAAATGCTGACATTTTCTATCATAGCCAATATCCCGTGGTGTTGCTCACAGTAAATCGGAACGCTTTCTGTTTTATAAGGACAAGAGCATTATGCCATGTAATGCAAAACATAGCAATAGTGGAGCTGACTTGACCCTACTCTCTGGAACTTCCTCCCTATACACTTTCGCCTCTCCTCTTCCCTCTCCACCTTTAAAAAAATCACCTCAAAACCCATCTTTTCGACCAAGTTTTCAATCACCTCTCTCTTTCCTCTATGGCTTAGCATCCAATCCCACATCTATTCCTATTTATTTATTTTTGTCATCTCGCAAGTGCCTTGGAATGTTTCCTATGTTAAAGGCGCTAAACAAATTATTGCTGTCATCACTGGAGATGGGTTAGCGGACAGGACATTGCTCCTTCTCATTTCTGTAAGCATGCCACTTACGAGGTATTGTTTTAACATTTTACATTATGCAGTTAAAACCCTCTACATATATCCTTGCTTTTAATTTTAATTTTTTCAGATTCAGCCTTGGCAATCACACTCATAGTCAAAGGGTTGGAGATAATGATAGGTTATGTAATGTGGAATTGATTTTTTTCCTCATTAATAGTTGGCTGCCAGTACTGAATTTGAAAAATTTGGAGTCACCTGCAAAGTACAGAATTGTTTCGTCATTCATTCCATTAGCCTTGAAATGAATACACTGGTACAATAATTATTACAAATTATTTTGTTCCCAACCCAAGAAAAATATAACTAGCTCATTTCCTGTGGCATTGCTAACAGAAAAAAAAAGAATCGAACACTTAATAATGAATTCTATCCCACCTACACACACCCCAATTACATACATAAGTAAACTTGTGCCCCCCTCACACGCTCCAGTTACATGCTGAAATAAATAAATCTGTGCTCTCCTCACCTACCCCAGTTATATAAATAAAAACATATACCTTTGCCTCCTCAACCACTTACAAAGATCAGAAAGTAATACATTTTTTCTGTAAGTTAGAATGCACTAAAAAAAGTGAGGTGAAAATGACATTTGTTCCTGCTAAAAAGATAAACAGAAATGAAATCTTCAACATGTCCCCATAAAATAAGGACACCTCGGGCCATCTTGGACCCAAGAGGGGTCTGGGAACAGGGCTAAAAGGATAAGTGAGTTAACTCAATAAAGTGAAATCTTTCTCGGTGTTGAAATCTTTCCAGTGGGCACATGAACCCATGAGGGAGTGTGAACAGTGGTAAAAAAAAATAATGAAATAAAATGAAATCTTTCCATGGTAAAAAGATTTATAGAAATGACATTTTTTTTATAGAGTCCTTTTGATAAAGTAAAATCTTTCTCTGTTCAGCAGGGACAAAATCTTTCAAGGAGTTTGCCACAAAAAGGCGGGCAGTCAATAATGGCTTCTGACCTTTTGACAGGCTTGGGAAGGCTGGTGAGTATGTACTTTACAGAGACCAATGGGATTGCTGGGAAATGACACTCATAGTCGGGGCCAATCAGCACATTAAGCAGCCACAAACATAGCCAACCAGTTTATTCAAAGGTGACATTCCATTATCTTTAATAGTGTAGAAGTACTACCATCCAAATAAATAAAATGCTTAGACTTGTGGGCACTCTAAGAAACATTTCAGAGAATTTCTTACTGTTATCTTTTCTACTGTATTCATAGTCTCATATCTCTAGCAATGATATGTTAAAATTATTACATCTGCAAGCATTTTCTGTCAACTTTTTCCATTAGAAATTCCTACGTCCACATTTATAATGCAAACTGCTTACATAAACGTGTCATGCTGTAATTACACCCCACCCCCACACTGCAGTGTCACCACTGGTGAGTGGGTGTAATTACAGCACAAGTTTACATTTGCAGTTTCCATTATGATTGTGGGCACAGAAATTTATAATGGAAATATAAAAATTAGGACAGAACGTGTGGCTTCAAAATGGGGACTGAATTACATCTGTGTGCCCTCTAATGCTGCTTCACCTGAAGACTTTGCTTGATTTGGATTCTCTGGGGTCTATTTTGACTTTTGGGCGACCGACCGATGGAGCGCGCTTTTCAGCCACCCATTCCGGCGGTGAAGAGGTCCCCACCCTGCCATTTTGAAGCCCCAGCCTCATTCAAATCTGGCCAGCGAACTGCGGGACGCCAAACAGGCACCCATGTGCAGCTTACCGGATTGAGGGCTCAAGATCGGGCCGGGGCATTCGCCAGCAAGGTAAGTTGCGGTGGGGGGTTCACAATCGCAGAGAGAACATAAGAAATAGGAGCAGGAGTAGGCCATACGGCCCCTTGAGCCTGTTCCGCTATTCAATAAGATCATGGCTGATCGTCAACTTCAACTCCACTTTCCTGCCCGATCCCCATATCCCTTGATTCCCCTAGAGTCAAGAAATCTATCTATCTCAGCCTTGAATATACTCAATGACTGAGCATCCACAGCCCTCTGGGTGAAGAAATTACTCCTCATCTCAGTCTTATATGGCCGACCCCTTACCCTGAGACTGTGTCCCCTGGTTTTAGACTCTCCAGCCAGGAGAAACAAACTCTCAGCATCTACCCTGTCAAGCCCCCTCAGAATCTTGTATGTTTCAATGAAATCACCTCTCATTCTTCTAAACTCCAGACAGTATAGGCCCATTCTACCCAATCTCTCCTCATAGGACAACCCTCTCATCCTAGGAATCAATCTAGTGACTCTTCATTGCACCGCCTCCAAGGCCTACGTATCCTTCCTTAGATAAGACGACCAAAACTGTACGCAGTACTCCAGGTGAGGACTCACCAAAGCCCTGTACAATTGTAGTAAGACTTCCTTACTCTTGTACTCCAACCTCCTTGCAATAAAGGCCGACATGCCATTTGCCTTCTTAATTACTTGCTGTACCTGCATGCTAACTTTTTGTGTTTCTTGTACGAGGACATCAAAGTCTCTTTGAACACTAACATTTAATAGTTTCTCACCATTTAAAAAATATTCTGTTTTTCTATTCTTCCTACCAAGGTGAATAACTCACATTTCCCTTCATTATACTCCAGCTGCCACCTTCTTGCTCACTAACTTATCCTGTCGATATCCCTTTGCAGACTCTTTGGGCATGATTTTGACCCCGAGCTGGGAAGGGGGGTGGGGGGCAAATTCCGGACGGGGAACCCGGAAGTATGGATTTACCGGACGTCCATACAATTTTGACATAAGGACGTCTTTTTTTTTGTCGGCTTGCCGTCCGACTGACCACCTGATTGACAGGCTGGTCTCAGTCGGACGGGAGAGCAGCCAGGGAGAGGACGTGAAAAGCTAAGTCTTCAGGTAAGTCTTTGATTGTATGGATTGGGGGTGGAGGGGGGCATGGGTGGGGAGTCAGTCACAGGGGGAGGGATCGGGGGTCAGTCATGGGGTCTGTGATCGTTGCGGGGAGAGTCGGCAATCGTGGGGGGAGGTGGGGGGGGGCGATGATCGGGGGGGTCCGCAATCGTGTGTTGGGGGGGGGTGCTGTCGGGGATCGGGGGCGGGGTCTGCGATTATTGGGGCGGGGGGGGGGAGGGTTGTCGCTGCAGGTAGGCTTGTTTGGCCTGGGGGAAAACACTCCTGCTCCTTTGGGCCCATAAGCAGTGCTATAAAAGGCACTTACCTGCAGTTTCGTGCCTTCTCGCCTCCTCTCACATGGTGTGAAGACGACCCGGGAATCCCGGTCCCCAGATGTTGAAATTACAAAATCTTTTTTTAAAAAATGGAGACTTGCAGCCTCCTTGAAAGGTTTTAGTCACCAACCCGCCTCTTGGGAGCGGATTGGTTGTCCGCCCCTCGTCCTGCCCCGGTGAAAACCAGAAATGGGCAGGTTGGGTTTGAAATGCCCCCCTGCCCCCAACCCACCCATTTCTCAATGTTAAAATTGTGCCATTTGTTTCCTCCTCACAGCTTACTTTCCTATCTAGCTTTGTATCGTCAGCAAACTTGGTCCCTTCATCTAAGTCATGAATATAAATTGTAAATAGCTGAGGTTCAATCACTGATTCTTGCGGCACCCCACTGGTTATGGCCTGCCAAGCTGAAAATGACCAGAGAGTGGGGTTCCCAAGGTGGCAGAGGGCCAGATTATGTCCGTTGTCCCCAGAAGTGCACTCCTGCTCCTCTGGGGCCCACAAAAATAATTCAACACATACCTTTGGTCGGCCTCTTTCGTTCCACCACCTGTGGAACTGATGGGAGTGTGCATGGCTCAGGCTTCGACCAGTTCTGATCTAAAATGGATGCCCGGTGGCAGGCCCCTTTCAAAATGGAGCCGGCTGCATTGCCGGTGTTAACTGGGCTGGGAAGACGACCGACCCCAGTTTGAGGCCGTTAACGCCGGGCAAAGGCGATCAAAATCGACCCCCCTGTGTGCAATGACATGAGAGATTGACGACTAAGTAATAAAAATATTACATATAATTTTGATTAATAGTTACATTTTGATTTTACTAATGCAGCCTCACTGAATCTAATATTTGTGAACACGGTTTCTTACAAAGTTACCAAAGTACCTTTTTGGCCTGGTGTTTTATAAATTTATCTGGTGAAATAGGTATTAAATTATGATTGGTTGTAATGATAAATAGTCATGAAATATATTTTCCTACTGTAGTTAAAAATGGAATCAGCTATTTTAACAGTATTTTGTGATTTAAAGGCCACATAACAACAAAATGAAACATGATTGGGATAACTCATACTGTGGAAATTTTTCAGTCCATATATGCATTTGAACAAAGGAAAATATACAAGAAAAGTATTCAATTTGCATAAAAGATAACACACAGTCTGGAGTGTGTAACCTGGGAGTAACTCTGTTTTGAGCTATGTTAGTGCGTTGGGGTGCTATCCTTTATAATGTATTAAAATATATTGGATGATTGGAAAAATTAACAGAAAATGCTGTTACTCATGAAGATGAGGAAGCAGAGGGCGAGTCATTGAGCATGAGTGAGGAAGAGGAAGCAGTTCTGGGGATTGATGAGGGACCAAAAGGTACACGGCAGAAGCCCAGAATGCTCTACCCCCCCCAGTATGTTTTATAGAGATACAATGTTAATGGGCGTGCTTTGAAACCAATGCTGATATCGCACAAGCACTGCATTGAGCAGACACTTGTCTCCTTACATACCACATTCGAAGGTGGTTTTGGTAATTTGGAGCAATCCACTTGCAATAAATGTGCTGCCATCTCCCAAATGATGAGAGTGACCAAAGTTATACCCATTTTCAAAAAGGGTGACTGAGTCAGTTGGTTTTATATCTGTGGTAGGGAAAATTTTGGAATTTTTAATTGAAAATAAAATGGCTAAATATCTAGATAAAGAGATGTTTGATAGATCTGATAGGATTCTTTGAGGAGATGACATATATGGTGGATAATGGAAATACATTGGATTCGGTGCACGTAGACTTTCAGAAAGCCGTTGATGATGTATCACATAGGAAGCTATCAGGAAAAAAAAAGGAATTGGGGAAGGATAGCAAATTGGATTAAAACTAGTTAGAAAAGGAGGAAACAGAGAGTAAGGGCCCGGTACCAAACGCCATTGCATTAGATTCACTGCCAGGGTAGTACCCACTGCACTTTTAATGCAGTCTTCACTGTTCTCCTGTTACTCAGAACTCTCCACATTCGTTAAGGTCACTAATGCAGGTCTGACCTGGAATTCAATACTCACCATTCAATGTTTGTCCAATACCGTGGAATATTATATGAACCCCAAAGCGCTTCACAACCAATGAAGTATTTTTGAAGTGCAGTCACCGTTGTAATATAGGCAAACACAACAGCCAATTTGCACACAGCAAAATCCCACATACTGCAACGTGATATTGCTCATATTGGTTGATGGATACAGGTTGGCCAGGACACCGGGAGAACTCCTGATATTTTACACACACCTGTGTAGGCCTCAGTTTAATGTCTCATCCGAAAGATGGCACCTCCAACAGTGTTGCACACTCTCAGTATGGCACTGAACTATCATCCTAGATTATGTGCTCAAGTCTCTGGGCGGGGCTTGAACCTACAACCTTCTGACTCGGAGGCAAGTGTGCTGAGCCACGGCTGACACTCCATGTATAACATGACACACTGTACTTGTACAATAACTCATGAAGTAGCTGAACTATCGCCATGTCACAATTTAATGAGTGGTGCAAAAAAGAAACTTGAAATAGTTTCTACCTCTTTATTGTCAGTAGACAGCCGACTGTCCATTGGCCTATATTAAAATTTAATCGGCATTTTGACACCAGAGTCTTGCAAGAGTGCTTGTCTGCATGCGCAGAGTGTTGCTTTCACTAAGCACTATAAAATGGCAAGGTGCCAGCAGTATGACTCAGGTCTGCTGACCCTGTGTCCCCTTAATTACTTGCTATTACATCAAGCCATTTATCAGCACTTTTACCTAGAATGTGAAGAATGTAAAATTCCCATTATTAATACTCTCAGGATAGTAGTAAAATGAAAATAGAAATTACTTTGGTCACAGCTTTCATACGCATGTAAACTTGTCCTTTGAGACAATTGAGAAATTGTAGGTTAGTGGGCAGAAATTGTTAAATCACTGCATCCTGTTTACTAAGGCTATGTTGGCAGGTAGACACAAACAGATGTTTGCCGGTAGCTGTACTTTTTTTTAATAACATGGAAAAAATTGCTAACATTAAATGATGTGGTAAAAATACTGGAATGGAACTGTTTTGATATGTTTAACATCCAGTATTGATACACTTAATTTATATAATTATGTATTTGGTCAATGAACTCTAGATTCTGAACAGCTTCCACAGTAACAAATACCATTAACTTATTAGGTCAGTAATGCATACACTCTGTATCTTAAGTGGCAGCATTACACCATCCATCCCTAAAATTGCCACTTCTCTGAAGTGTATGTAATGATAATAATGGATTTTCTAACAATACACAAGGTCACTTTGCACAGATGGACACAACATCATGACTTTGACCTCAAGTCAGGAAATAAAGCATCATTCTTGGATCTATTTGTGCTGTATTGAGATTATTTAAACTCTAATTTGTCAGTCATTACAATTGGATCCATATTGGAATTTTAATCTGTGTTGAAGTTCAGAGGAAATATTGCTTCTTGCTGAGTGGATCTCGGTGTTTGCCTCGATTAGATAATTTAGGAACAAGCTCATTACCAGATGGTCATCACTGTTATTGGTGTATTATGGGTTAGCGGAGGTAGGGAACAGACAAAACCAGTGACTTTTAGACAATAAGAAATTAATGTGTTACAAAATTAGTTTAGATTTTTACAACATAGACCTGCTGACCTGATGTTAACCCTTTCACTGAAACCAAGTGCAATCGCCCCTCATTATTGCACTTTGTTACAACATAGTCTCCGATAAAGTAGGCTGTTTTATGGCCTGTTCACTAATGAAAGCAACCCTCCTCATGGTATGATTAACACTGTAATTTTTATATTGATTTAAGAGGTTATCGAGTCCTTATGACAAAGATTATAGTGAAAATTCTAACAACCAAAAATAACAGTATAAAACCAGCAAAAATATATTTTTGTTCAGTTTTAAAAATTAGATGAGAAAAGACCATTTGGCACATCAAATCTTCTCTGTCATTGATAATTTACCCAATTATGGATTCTACCCCACCCATTTAGTCTCCTAAGAGAAAGCTTTGTATAAACACTCCCTCATCTACAAAAAGGTAATCAAGAAAATTGTTGGAATACTCATTCATAGGAAATAGGAGCAAGAGTAGGCCATATGGCCCCTCGAGCCTGCTCCACCATTCAATAAGATCACGGCTGATCTTCGACCTCAACTCCATTTTCCCGCTTGATTCTCATATCCCTTGATTCCCTTAGGGTCCAAATATCCATCAATCTCAATCTTGAATATACTCAACGACTGAGCATCCACAGCCCTCTGGAATAGAGAATTCCAAAGATTCACAACCCTCTGAGTGAAGACAAATTTCCTCATCTTGCTCCTAAATGGCCGACCCCTTATCTTGAGACTATGACCTCTAGTTCTAGAGTGTCCAGCCAGGGGAACAGCCTCTCAGCATCTACCCTGTCAAGCCCTCTCAGAATCTTATATGTTTCGATGAGATCACCTCTCATTCTTCTAAACTCCATAGAATATAGATCCATTCTACTCAATCTCTCCCCATAGGACAACTCTCTCATACCAGGAATCAATCTAGTGAATTGTACCCCCTCTAAGGCATGTATAACCTTCCTTAGATAAAGAGACCAAAACTGTACACAGTACTCCAGGTGTGGTCTTACCAGAGCCCTATATAATTGTAGCAAGACATCCTTACTCCTGTATTCCTATCCCCTTGCAATAATGGCTAACATACCATTTGCCTTCCTAATTGCTTGCTGTTCCTGCATGTTAACTTTTTGTGATTCATGTACAAGGACACCCAAATTCCTCTGACTACCAACATTTCTTAGTCTCTCACCTTTATAAAAATATTCTGCTTTTCTACTCTTCCTGCCAAAGTGGATAATTTCACATTTCTCCACATTTTACTCCATCTGCCACCTTCTCGCCCATTCACTTAACCTGTCTATGTCTCTTTGCAACCTCTTTGCGTCTTCCTCTTACTTTCCCAACTGGCTTTGTATTGTCAGCAAACTTGGATACATTACTTGGTCCCGTCATCTAAGTCATTGATACAGATTGTAAACAGCTGAGGCCCAAGTACTGATTCTTGCTGCACCCGACTAGTAACAACCTGCCAACCTGAAAATGACCCATTTATTCCTATTCTGTTTTCTGTCCTTTAACCAATCCTCAATCCACACTAATATATTATGCCCAATCCCACGAGCCTTAATCTTGTGTAACACCTTATCGAATGCCTTTTGAAAATCCAAATATACTACATCCACTGGTTCCTCCTTATCTACCCTGCTAGTTACATTCTCAAAAATCTCTAATAGATTTGTTAAACACGATTTCCCTTTCATAAAACTGTGAGACTCATATCATATTATGATTTTCTAAGTGCCCTGTTACGATGTCCTTAATAATGGATTCTAGCATTTTCCCTACTACTGATGTCAGGCTAATTGGCCTATAGTTCCCTGTTTTCTCTCTCCCTCCTTTCTTGAATAGTGGAGTTATATTTGCTACCTTCCAATCCACTGGGACCATTCTAGAATCCAGGGAATTCTGGAAGATCAAAACCAATGCATCCACAATCTCTGCAGCCACCTCTTTTAAAACCCTGGGATGTCGGCCATCGGGTCTGGGGGATTTCTTGGCTTTTAGTCCCATTAATTTCTCCGGTACTTTTTCTTTACTAATCTTAATTGCTTTAAGTTCCTCACTCTCATTAGACCCTTGGTTCCCACTATTTTTGATGTGTTTCTTGTGTTTTCTACTGTGAAGACAGATACAAAATATTTGTTTAACGTCTCTGCCATTTCCTTATTCCCCACTATAATTTCTCCTGTCTCTGCCTCTAAGGCACCCACGTTTACTTTCGCTTATCTCTTCCTTTTTACATACTTGTAGAAGCTCCTACAGTCTGTTTTTATACTCCTTGCTAGTTTACTCTCATATTCAATTTTCTCCCTCTTTATCAATTTCTTGGTTATCCTTTGCTGATTTCTAAAACCCTCCCAATTCTCAGGTTTACTACTCTTTTTGGCAACATTATAAGCCTTCTCTTTTAATTTAATACTGTCCTTAATTTCTCTAGGTGGCCACGGTTGGATCATTTTTCTGGTGGAGTTTTTATTCCTCGAAGGAATGTATATTTGTTGAGAATTATGACTTATTTCTTTAAATGTTCACTTATTGCTTATCTACCATCATATCTTTTAATATAATTTCTCAATCTACCTTAGCCAACTCACCCCTCTTACCTACGTAATTGGCTTTGTTTAAATTTAAGACCCTAGTTTCGGACTTAACTACATCACTCTCAAACTCAATATGAACTTCTATCATATTATGATCACTCAACCTCAGAGAATCCTTAACTGTAAGATTACTAATGAACTCTGTCTCATTACACAAGTCAAGATCTAAACTAGCCTGTTCCCCAGTTGGTTCCTCGACATATTGGGCCCTAAATTGGGCCATGTGGTGCCCATTGTTTTGGTGCAAAATGACCTCTCCAACATCCAAGATGGCGCCTTGGCTGCGCACGCATGTTTCCAGTGTGAAGTGCGCCGGATGCCATCTTGGTATAGGAGTTAGCGCATGCACAAATACCGAACACTGGAAGCATGTAAAGTAAGGAGAAAAAGGATACAATCAGTGTGCAACGCTGATTTAAAGTGATAGACACCATTTTGGGACTAAACGCTCAACTCAACGCACAGTTTAACTCTGACAATCTGAACGTGTCTTAGAGTGCCTGGAGGACTCCCACCAGCGCTATTTAATAGGGACCATGCAGGATTTGCAGGTTAGTGGCTGGATTATTGCTTCTGGCTGCCGAGACATTTGTAACTGTTTTTGGAGGTCTCCTATACTTTAATACTTGGACTCGGGGACATAGCCTAACGTTTAAAGCTAGGATGTGCAGGAGTGAAGTTGGGAAATGCTTCTACATGCAAAGGATGGGAGAAGTTTGGAACGCTCTTCTGCAAACGGCGGTTGATGCTAGCTCAATTGTGAATTCTAAGATTCTGAGATTGATAGATTTCTGTGAACTAAGGGTATTATGGGTCTAAGGCGGGTATATGGAGTTAGATCACAGGTCCACCATGATTTCATTGAATGGCGGAACAGGCTCGAGGGGCTAAATGCCACTGCAACTTGCTACCTCCTGATATGCGCCACCTTCTTCTGCAAAAAAGCGGGACGTATGTCTGGGTGATGTGCCTGTCATGGTTGAATGGCTGCCAGTGTGTGTGGCCTGTGAGTTGTGGGTGGGCGGCTTGCAACAGTGGTAATGTGTAAGGGTGAGAGGAAGCATCTGGTTGGAAGAGTTGAGTACTGATGGAAAGAGTTGGTTGGTATGCGGGTGATGGGGGGGTGTAGTGAGTGAAGCAGTGGATGCAGCTAGTGGTGTAGTTGGTAGGAGACACCACTTGACAGTTGACCTCACTCACCTTGACCACTCACGTCAAAGCATTGAACTTTTTCCTGCACTGCATCTATTTTCATGATGCTGTGTGCCTGGCATTGACTTTGTTCCCCGCTGCCTCCCACTGCCTTTTGGGTATATGTCCGGAGGGCCTCTTGTCTCCCTCCCCACCCCCACCCCCCAACTGCAGATATAGGATGTCCCTCCTTCTGTCCACCTCTTGCACCAAGGCCTCTAGTGCATCAGCAGAGAACCTTAGTGCATGCAGATTGGTGAGGTCTGGCTTGCAGATTGGAGGATGTGGGATTTAGTGGTGCACAACCTTTATTCAATGTTTTAACATAACTCATCAGTTTGTAAACATAGGGACAGAAGCTGCATCTGTGTTATGCATGTGCGATGTCTGATCTCTGTTCAGAGATCAGACTGAAGGTAAGTCCTCAGGCCTCACAAAAGTCTTGTCCTGCCTGTGCAGGGGCCATTGGGTGCGGGGTAATAGCAGATCGTGCTACCCATGCCCAATAATAGGCCCTATCCAATTTTTTCCCCCAAGGTTCTAGAAAACTGTCTCAAATGCATTCCATGAACTTGTCCTCCAAACTACTTTTGCCAATTTGGTTTGCCCAGTCTATATGAAGATTAAAGTCCCCCACGATTATTGCATTACCCTTGTTACATTCTCCTCTAGTTTCCTGATTTATACTCTGACCAACACTATAACTACTGTTAGGGGGCCTATAAACTACTCCCACCAGTGTTTTCTGCCCCTTGTTATTTCTTAGTTCTTCCCATACTGATTCTACATCCTGATTTTCTGAGCCTAGATCGTTTCTCACTACTGCCTTTATCTCATCCTTTATTATCAGGCCTACACCACCCCCACCCCTCTCCTCCTCACCACCCCTCACCCCTCACCACCCCCGCCCCCTCCTTTTCTATTTTTCCTATCTTTTCTAAAAGTCAATTACTCTGGAATATTTAGTTCCCAACCTTGGTCACCCTGCAACTACATCTCAGTAATGGCTACTAGATTTTCTCTATTTATGCCATTAATTTGTCTATCTTGTAACGAATGCTTTGTGCATTCAGATATAGTATCTTTAATTTTAACTTTTTACTATTTTTCCCTGAAGTGACCTTGGTCACTAATGCCCTATTACCTTTGTTAAACTCTCTGTCCCTTCCTGACACACTCTGCTTGTTTTTAACCCAAATCACTACTCTGCTCTACAGCTTTGACTTTTCTCTTCAGGCTTATAAATTTACCCTTACCTGAACCCTCCCCCGCCTTATTAGTTTAAAGCCCTATCTACCACCCCAGTTATTTGATTCGCCGGGACACTGGTCCCAACCCAGTTTAGGTCGAGCCCGTCCCAACGGAATAGCTCCCTCTTTCCCCAGTACTGGTGCCAGTGCCCCATGAATTGAAACCTCTGCTTCCGACACCACTCTTTCAGCCACTCATTTAACCATCTAATCTGTTTGTCGCCATGCCAATTTGCACGTGGCTCAGGTAGTTAATCAAGAGATTATTCCCTTTGAGGTTCCCCTTTTTAATTTGGACCCTAGCTCCTCAAACTCCCTCAGCAGAACCTCATTCCTAGTTCTACCTATGTCGTTGGCTCCTACATGAACCACGACAACTGGATCCTCCCCCTCCTACTTCAAGTTCTTCTCCAGCTGTGAGAAGATGTCCTTAATCCTAGCACCGGGCAGGCAACACAGCCTTCAGGACTCCCAGTCGCGGCTGCAGAGCACAGTATCTATCTCCCTGACTATACTATCCCCTAACACTGCCACATTCCTTTTTGCTCCCCCTATTTGTACCATGTACTCTTGTATCATGGTACCGTGATCAATTTGCCCATCCTCCCTGCAGTCTTTGTTCTCATCCACACAAGTAGCAAGTACCCCGTACCTGTTGGGCAAAGGCAAAGGCTGAGGCTCCTCCACCATTGCATCTGGGGTCCCCTTACCTGCCTGACTCACAGTCACATCCTCCTGTCCTTGACCACTAACCAAATCTAAACCAACAGCTAATCTAAGGGGTGTGACTGACTCCTGGATCAAAGTATCCAGGTAACTTTCCCCCTCCCTGATGCATCGCAATGTCCCCACCTCGGACTCCAGCTCAATAACTCTAAGCCGAAGTTCCTCGAGTTGCAGACACTCACTGCAGACGTGGTTGCCTGGGATCACGCTGCTCCCCACAAATTCCCACATGCTGCAGTTACGGCACACCACCTGCACTGCCATCTCTTTCTAATCTTGTTTTATTTATTTACTTAAAGTTTTTATGTAATTAATTCACTTGGTTTATTTTTAAAATTAATTTATCTAGTTTAAATTATTAATTTAATGAAGTATTAGCAAGTTATAGGTTCCTAGTTTAAACCACTCCCTTAGCTTAGAGAGCAAAGAAATGTATTACTCACCAACCAGTCACCAATCTGCTGTCTCAGATATCACTCTTTCAAACTTCTGCCTGTGTTTGAGTTGGTCTCAGCTTTACGTCCCCGATCTGCTCTCGGGCCTCCACTCCTGCTCCTTTTATCCCCATTAACCACTAAAAACACTAACCAATGAACTAAATACTTACTGACTAATCCTCGGCGCTCCTCCTTGCCTTGTTTTGATTCCTCGTGTGGCTCCCTTTATGCTCCGCTCAGTCTTGGTCTGTAGTCCTTTGGTTTAAATCACTTAGCACCCCCTTTCCCTTCTGCACCTAATTCCCACACTCACAAAATTCCCAGTTGAAAATCCTCATTCTGCTAGGGCTTCACTCTGTTAGAGGTTCACTCTTTGTCTTTCCCAACCTCTGTGCTTTTGCAAAGATCCTTGTTCTATATCTATTCCTCACATTTCCATTATTCAACTCTGACCTGCTGCCCTCCACAGACCACATTAAATCCCCCCAGGGCCCAACAGCAGAGGATCATTATGTCTCGTGCAATATTGGATCACCTTGGTTTATACCTATTCCTATAACCTGCTACACTATTCCAAACCAGATGTTTATCTAGATCATTTTTGAAGGAGTTAATTGACGTGGCTTCAGTTGGTTTTATTAGGGAGTTTATTCCATATAGCCACCATTCTGCAGGCAAAAAATATTCCACTTCCTTGTCTTGAGGCTTGTTAATTTTAAACCTCCAGTTCTGTGCCCACGATCTCTGTCATATATTCTACTTACATTACTTCATCTACGCCTCAGTATTTTGAAGACCTGAATCATATCGCCCCTCAATCTTTTGTCAAATGACAAGAAGTTCCAAATGTCTCCTTAGTCATCTATACAAAACTGGAATAACTGATTTTGACCTACTGTCAAAAGCCATTTCTGATTGAGAGAGGGAAAGAAAGAGGAAGAATTAGACAGAGAAAGTGTTGGAGAGCGAGAGAGTTAAAAACCCTCACTGCCTCATAGTGCTAACCACCAAATAGTGCCTTCTAAATATACAGGAGGTACAGTACTCATATCTGAGCTCACATGCACAAATCAAATAAATCCAAAGCCCCTGGCTTTCAATTCAATACACTTATACATTTTTCTGTGTAGAATCCATGATAGAATAGATTATACAGGGGTGGAAGGACCAGCTTGATGACCTTTTCCCATTTCATGTTTTCTCAGGTTTCAATATTTCTTTCCTTGGATCTGCAGAGCCAGTTGCAAGTGTTTACTCTGCAGATACAACTAAATAAGCAGCTACATGTTTAAACATCCATATAGACCAAGTACCGAGAGGCACTCATGAACGAGTAGCTTGTAACCCTGCCTATTTGGGCACAAATGGGCTTTTATTCCAGTTGGAGTTGTCCAGGACATGGAATGCTAAGCATTTTAGACAAGCAGAACTAATTTTAAAACATTACAAAACGAGGAATTCTGACCGCCCCCTATTTGCAATGAAGGTCAAAAAGAACCTACAAATGAAACTAAGGCCATTAGATTGACTTTCACTCAATAAACCCTGTCAGGGTTCATCTTCATTGCAGATAAACACATGGTATGACACTGTTTGTGCCGTCACTTCCACGAGGCAGATTATAAATACTAATGGGCTAGCTAATATTTTATAGACCATGTTAGAATTTGTGTTTACTTACTGACTTGATCCACAGTGGTAGTCATGGCACATAATATATTACGGGAGGTTAAATATTATTCAGCTACACCCAGCTATCCAGCATTTTCCAACACAGCAATAGTCAATCTGCCACCTGGATGTGGATGTTAAAAATGCAGTGATGTGTGAATCAGTGGCACAGTTAATCCCATCGGATTTAAAAACGTACTGAAATGTTTGCTTTTTCAGCTAAATATTTCAGCATTTATAGCATTAAAGCCATAAAAATAGTCCATCACAAAATCTTCAAGGGGACTATTTTAATTCTTTGGTTCCAATGAAGGGTCTTTACCTATAATATCAGCCCCTTTGGGTTTCATTTCTTCTGTGTGCTATTTTAATAAACCTATTAACGTGTTGCAGAAATTACTGTCTGCACTAACTTGTTTATTTTAAATGGGTAATGACTGCATTAAAATGATACATAACCAGAATATATATGAATATGTTGATGAGTGTGGTGAAAGCAGTACACTGAGGGAATCCAGCTCACTTATCTTAAGCTGCTGCTGACCTGTATATTTCTCACAATTTTCTTTTATTTTTAATTTGTTTTCTGTTGATTTTACTGCTGTGAGAGAATGGTCTACAGAAAAGCACAGCGTGTTGGATAACTGGTAAAGATGCAGCAGAGAAAATGCAGTATAGAAAACAACTTAAACAACTAGTGACCAGCATGCTTTGGGCTATAAAGGGAACTACGTCGCTCAATATCGCTCACAAACATTCAAAAGATGAAAAATTCTGAAATTTTCTGAAATGCTGGATGGATAAAGTCCAAAACAATATAGGTTTTGAATGCATTTCTTTCTCAATGTCATCAACATTCAAAGTTTCAACATAATCATTCCAAAAGTGAACTAAAATGCACTGAGACCGGAGATGTGAATTATAAATCATGTGACAAGTATCAGCCAATCAAACTGCAGCATTAGTATACTAAGCATGTCTTCTCTTATTGGTACAGTTCCACGCATGTGCAATTTATTGGAATTGGTCCTCCTAAAATTCTTTTCTGGTTCTCCGAGAGAGGGCTTTGGCTTACCTTTTCTCTGAAGCCAGACTTTAAAGCTGAAGGATCATTACATATTTTCTGGAGCCAGCACTTTCCAATCTAAGGAGGTATTAAGCTGGCCGTTCCCCTTGACCTCGTCCTCAGGGTTTCAAGGCTCTCAGGATGGTTGTTGCTAGGGAACGGAATGCAGGAAGTATGGGATGTATTTGATTCATTGTACACTTCAGAACACAAAATACCTAAAAACTATATAGCGATAATTGATTCCTGTTTTGATTTATAATATCAACAGATATGAAAGCTGTACTCATTGTGGTAATATTAAATCATATGTAATGTTACTTCTAACATTAAAATAATGGCTTGGTGCATTGTTGCACTTTTAATGTAAAGTGCACAAGATAACACTCATCACAACAAGTGAATCAAGCAGCTGTCGGATTGTTGGAAAAACCCAACTGGTTCACTAATGTGTTTTACGGAAGGAAACCTGCTGTCCTTACCCGGTCTGGCATATTGTGACTTTTTAAAAATTTGTTCATGGGATGTGGGTGTCGCTGGCGAGGCCGGCATTTATTGCCCATCCCTAATTGCCCTTGAGAAGGTGGTGGTGAGCCGCCTTCTTGAACCGCTGCAGTCTGTGTGGTGAAGGTTCCAGTCCCACACCAACCTGGTTGACTCTTCACTGCCCACTGACATGGCCTAGCAAGCTATAGAGTTCCACCGCCTTCTCAGGGGACCTAGGGATGGACAATAAATGCCGGCCTTGCCAGTGACACTCACATCGCAAGAATGAATTTTTAAAAAGGAATGCAGTTTTGAACATTAAGTGAGGGGGGGGGGGTGAGGAGCTTTCAACTCTACTTGTTTTTTTACTCAAGTTCTCTCTCTCTTTCTGACCTTGTATCTCTTCCATTCTTCCAAATTTGGGACCTTCCAGGTCTTGCCTTAAGAAAACTTTAACTTGTATGGAATTCCATTATCTTATAATGTAGAGCAATGATTGAGGCCTTGGTTATTGTTCCAAAGGGCAACTCCATACCATGTACCATGTCTAGCAGAAGTCCTCTCACACTTTCCAGGCAGTCTGAGATCACTCGAACAGTCTTTCAAAACATTCATTTTAAATTAGATTTTGCCAATGAAGCCGAGTGGCATTTAACCCACCGACATCTAACATGTTTTGGGAGAGTAAGACAACAAGATTAATTGCATAATAAGTCAATCAATCTCCTTAATCCTCTGCTTGTGAGACACCTTGATATGGTGCAAGGAAGCAGCTGTCCTTCAGGACTGTAACCCAAACTGTAAGAGCTGGCTGCTTTTCCTTGTGATTGTAAGCTGGCTTCACAAGAGATTTCTTCTTATTGGTCACGGGGATCCTTTTGAAAATGAGAACGGTGGGAACTATTGACATTTGCCTTTGAGATAAATAACCTAATAGTCATGGAGAAGTAAATACATTGAAATACAAAGCAAAATAAGGCAAAATGTATGATGTATGTTTTCACAAACAGAATATGTGCCAGATCACACCCGTTAGTTTTGTATATGAAATGAAAATGAGAAGTATTTTGTACATAAGGAAATAACTATCACCTGGGTAGGGTTGTACAATGATTATCTATTGACATGTGAGTTAATATTGTAGCCTTATTATGGACAAATGTAAAGAATACTCTCCCCACCCCCAATGTAGTGGAGCGCTGTTTGAGTACACTTTAAAAAACATGGGAGTGTAAAATAGATACCCAAAATAGAATTCCAAGTGCCCTGTCTAATTAGAATTCACGGTTAAATCACTTTAAATGTTTGATCAAACTGTAAATGATTAAAGTATATTAAAATGTATTGCTAAAGGTATAAGCCTGGAAATTATGCTGTGCAATATTATTGTATGTACAAGAAAACATTTTTATCAAAGTTCTGCATCTATTTTAACAGATTTTGTTTATATACACCTTTCATGTCCTCAGGATGTCCCAAACTGTTTCATTGTCAATTAATTATTTTCAAGCGTAGTCACTGTTGCTATGTAGGCAAACGCGGCAGCTAATTTGCACACATGGTCCGACAAACAGCAATGACATAAATGACTGGATAATCTGTTTATGGTGGTGTTGGTTGAGGGATTAGTGTTGGCCAGGACTCAGAGAGAACTCCCCTGCTCTTTGAATAGGAAACAATTTTACAACACCAAGTTATAGTCCAGCAATTTTATTTTAAATTCACAAGCTTTCGGAGATTTTCTCCTTCCTCCGAAAAAATCTCCGAAAGCTTGTGAATTTAAAATAAAATTGCTGGACTATAACTTGGTGTTGTAAAATTGTTTACAATTGTCAACCCCAGTCCATCACCGGCATCTCCACACTTTGAATAGGAGCCATGGGATCTTTCTTATCTACCTGAGGGGGCAGACAGGGGAAAACCAGCACATGGATCAGAATCCTAACTTTCCTCTCCCTCTGTGCAACATTGGCACAGGGGAATACATTTCAGGCCCTTATTTGGTTAATACAATATACTGTTTATGTGCATCCATAGCATACTTTTACCTCCTGCAAGACGTGTATTTGCCTATGAGACTACAAATCACAAAAAAGACCTAAATGTCACACATGAATTTTTAGATATGCTGACAGTCCCTTGACAAACATATATCCTCATACATATTCCTTTATGCTTGAACACACATACACACTCAAAATCAATTGCCCAAACCTGAAAGTAGATATTTTCTGTCCTTCTAGAAATAGAGGGTGCAGTGTATTTTACTAATGCCAGTGTTTGCTTTCAGCATTTCACTGACCCCGAGGTATGTAATGTACACACTCTTGTCAATTGTAAACAGTAGTTGTGATTTATTTACTAAGTAATGCTTTGCTGTCTTGGCCTGAATTAACACTTTTGCTCCCTTTTTGTGGTCTCTGATGTTAAGGCAATCAGAAAGAATACAATGAGATCTTTTGCTAATGACCAAGTTTAGTTGGGCATTAGCTACACAGCATTTTGTCCAAGTCCATTTAAAACAAACAGGTTAATGCCACTGTTCAAATGGCAGACCGAGAAATTTGATAGATACACATTAAAGTTTGTACAATAACATTACAAGGTGTAATTTCAATGTTTAAATGGGATAGGAAGGGGATATCCAAAACTGGACTAGCTTTTATGGTTCAAGTATTCAAACTGATCATAAATTAATGCATGTAACATCTAATAAAAGCCTAGGACAAATTGCTCCCTGTAATATGAAAGGTCCCCCATTATGATTTTCTTCCATATTCAAGACAGCTATTTGAAATTGTCCTCAGTGTATGTTCAAATTTATTTTATAGAGCAACAAGTAAAACAGAAGCACAGAGCTCTCCCACTTTAATGTAAACCAAGACTGAATTATATTTGAAAAATGAACACAGGTAGGGAACTAAATGCATTAATTTTACAAATAGCTAAACCAATTTCTTGAAGAGTCTGCCAGACATCCTTTTGTAAAAAGTTTGGGTATCACATTTGTCTAACAGTTTTTTAAATACTGCTTAATCATGAAGATAGCTATACAAAACCCAGATCCCTCCTGCATTGACATCCTGATACACTGAAAGAGAGAAGGAAGCATATAGGAACTGAGTAAGGGAGAAATAAAACACTCCTTGCCTATTAAATAGCAACAACAACGAGGATCAGATATTTGAAACTTAGAGTGGTCATGTGGTTTTGTGACCAATTACCTAATAACTACCTCATACTGCAATTACAAAAACCTAAAGAACACAAACACAGATAAAGACAGTTTGCATCATACATGTAGCCCCATCATTTAAGACCTCTTTCAGAACTTGCACTGAGCTTTCATCATCTTATTCAAAAACAATATCCCACTACTCCCTTTTGATTCAGCAATATATGTGAGGATATATCTGTTTTTCGAAATGCTTCAACTAAGTTGGTGTTCACTGTTCAAGGTGGCCGTCTTTCCCACAGATGAGCCACTCTAGAGCTGAAAAAATGTTCCTTATGTTACATTTAGCTTGTGGCTCTTTTAAGCTTATAATTACATCCCCTTGTTTCATACCAAATGCCTCTCTATATCCACACTATTGATCATGATTTTAAAAACTTGAATCTTGTCCACTCAATCTTTGTTTCCAATGAGAATGAGATTTAGCTTCCTTAGTCTCTCTTCATAGCTCAATGATCTGAAACCACAAACCATCTTTACAGCCCATATCTGAATCCCTTTTTTCATGGGTGTGGTGACCACAGCCAAAATCAATATTTTCTGTGGTCTTACCAAAGCTTTAAAAGAGTGTTAATATTCATCCTTGAACTTACATTGTATGGATTTACTTATTCATCTCAACATCAATTTGCCCGATAACTGCTGCCACACACTGAGATGGCACATTCAATGCTCAAGCTACCATTAGACTCAAGTCTTTTCCCTGGACTACAATAAATAGATCGATCAATCTAACATTTGATATCAATTACCTTACATTCATATCATTTACCACATATTTGCCGGGTTGTTAAGTCTCTGTTCATTGCTTTGAATTTTTCATTTGTAAGCTTTTGACGCTGTACTTCTAATATGTTCAAAAACATAATTCAATAAAGTAAAAAACAGCAGAGGATTGTATCCTCATTTATTCCACTGACCATAGCTGCAAAATAATTAGGACTAGTACAATTAGTGATTATTCTTTATTATTTAAGATCATAATTTCTAGAAATAGGAAAAGGCTAATAGGCCAAAGAAACCCCTCCCTTTTTCATAGCTATCACCACTTACAGACTTAACTCTCAATCCATTTTGTCTCCAAAAATACATTAATTCTCTCTCAATGCCATTTACTGTCTGTTTCAATGAGTCTTCTGTGGTAATTTATTCCAAAACTTTGAGGGTTTGAGAGAAAAGTCTGCTTGACTTTTCCTAATTTTTAACTTGTATCCTCTGGTATTTGAAACCATCACTATAGCAAACAATTTGCATCTGCAGCTTATTGGCTTTGTTACCTGAAAGTTCTAGTCAGTTGATTATCTAATTTACAACTTAGTCTTTTGTCATTAAAACTTCCACTTTAGCCACATTCCCAAAGCCCAGGGTAAAGTAATAAAGAAGTTTTTGCATTGCTTCCAACATTGGATGTACCCCAGTATATTTACTCGAAAGGACAGATGCAAACCCCATGTCTCTGTGATTAAGGTTTGGTTGCTTGCCCCAGCAAAGTTTAGCAACCCAATCAGCCAACTCAACACCAGGCACCAGACTCTATTTAAGGAACTAATTGCTCCCTTGGTTCATCTGGTTCAACTGTACCTGTCAAATGGTGTTATATGATTCAAGTGGAAAGTAGAAAATATGACTATCTACAAGAAGGAATCATAATCAGTATCCAGGAAACATAATCTGTATTCCTGTATTCAATCATGTCAACGCTCATGATCATGGTCATGAACACCATAGTAAACAAGAAGCTGTTATCATATCTTGACTTACTGCTTGGTCACCAAATTGACTGGAGCAAAATGGGTGACGTGTGATGCCCTCAATTTTATCCATTCAGTGGAAAATTAGAGCAGTAAACCTTTACATTGCTAAAGTCTTTGATAGCTAAAGGAATGATCAGTAACCATTTTAAGAGTCATACATAACCATTATTCAGAAATATGAATGAGGTGGAATTTTGATACCCTTACAACCACATGGCGAGAGATCAACTTTATCACAAGATGATTCACGGTATTATCAATTAGCATTATCACAGCAGAGGGGAGTTCATTTTACACCATATTCTCATTTTTGAATGAAACGGGGCAAGCCATGAAAGCTGCATTCAGGAAAGAGAAAAATCCTTAAACGTGGTCTTTCTTGAAATGACTGCAGAAGAGTAACATACCAATTATGTATTAGGAAATCTACTGAAAATCTCTGATAGCAAATCGATGAACAAACAGGCGATTCTCATATTGCAACTTAAATCTGATATTGTTATAGGTGCCAATAAGTAAATATCTGGTAATCTTAGTTCTATGGCCATTTAAAAAAAAATTGTTCTCAGGAGGTGGGCAATACCGGCAAGACCGCAATAAAGAGGCTACAACGTAGATTTACTAGGATGCTGTCTGGTATGAGAAAATAAAATATGAAAAAAAACTTTTAAAAAGTGGTGTCCAAAATTATGAAGGGATGGGACAATAAAGATTGGGAACAGATTGTTTCCAGTGATTGATGAATCTAGATCAAGGGGACATAGTTATAAGATTAAATGTAAGAGAATTAGGACAGAGGGCAGGAGAAATCATTTTAATCAGAGGGTTGTGAGGCTGTGGAATGCATTATCTGAGTTGGTGATTGAAGCAGAGACCATATCAACATTTAAGAATAGGTTAGATCTGTGGTGGAAGGAAAGGGGAATAATGGGATATGGGAACATAACCAGCACATGAGATTAGGACTGCTGCTCATGTGGAGGACAAACACCAACGTGGACTGGTTGAGCCAAACTGCCAGTTTCCATGATGTAATTGTTGCCTATCATTAATTGCTATGAGAAGGTGGTGAACCACTCCAGTCCTGGTGGTGATAGTACTCCCACAAAGATGTTCAGTAGGGAATTCCAGAATATTGACCCAACGACGATGAAGCAATAGTGATATATGTCCAAGTCAGGATGGTGTGTGACGGGAGGGGAACTTGGAGGTGATGGTGCTCCCACAACATTGCTGCTCTTGTCCTTCTCCATGGTAGAGATTACATGGAGGGAGTTGCTATCAAAGTAACCTTGGTGAGGTCGCTGCAGTGCATCCTATAGTTTGTACATACTGCAGACTTGGTGCGCCAATGATGGAGAGGGTAAATATTGAGCCTGGCAACAGGGACATCAATCAAGCAGACTGCTCTGCCCTTGATGGCGTTGAGCTCCTTGAGTATTAATGCAGCTACACTCATCCAGGCAAATGGTGAGGGTTGCATCACAATCCTAACTTGTAGATAGTGGATCAGCTGTAAGGAGACAGGACGTGAGCCACTTGTTGCAGAGAAACATGTCTCCACTCTGTTCTGCTCTTGTAGCTATAGTGCAGCTATTGTAATAAATTGAATAGCTCAGTGGTGAAGGATAGGCTACAAGAGCCAGATCTTCTGTTGCTTCTAACCCATTATTCACAGAGAACGATATTACCCCCCCACCCCCTAGATAAGCTCTCATATAAATGGATACAAGAGAGTCCCCAATTGATACCCACCACCTAATTATAATTAACACTAAATGATACAAATCATATGATGCAATTAACAGCTATAGTGGTGATTTCACTTGTCCAGTTAAATCTCTGGTCAATGGTGACCCCCAAGATGTTAATGTTGGGGCACTTGAGGATTGAAGATCAGGAGGAAATGGCTAGGATTTTTCTTGTTTGAGATGGTCAATATTTGACTCTTATGTTGCACAAATGTTACCCAGCACTTGTAAGATCTGTTATCAATATAGTGGAGGTGAGTTCATTTCACACGAAATTCTCATTTTTTAAATAGTACTGGGTTCCATAATGTCCAAGCAATCCAGGTCCTGCTGCAGGCTGGCATTGGCTGCTTCTTTATTGTGAATGGAGGTGGACATTATGGAACCCAGTACCATTTAAAAAATATGAGAATTTCGTGTGAAATGAACTCACCTCCACTATATTGATAACAGATCTTATGATGGAGGGAAGGTCATTGCTGAAGATGGTTGGGCCAAGGACACTTCTCTGAGGAACTCCTGCAATGGTGACCTGGGGCTGCAATTACTGGTTTCCAACAACCACATGATCTGCATTTGTGAGTGGTATGATTCCATCCAGTGAAGGATTTTTCCTTTGACTTCCATTGACCTCAAGTTTTGCTAGGACCCTTTGGCGCCATAGTCAGTCAAATGCTGCGTTGATGTTGAAGGCAGACACTCTCATCTCTAATTTTGGTTTGTGAACTGTATGAGTTTTTACAAAGCTTGTCCTATGGAGCCGTTTCCTGAGGTTATACATCCTACGGGATCAAGACGATCAGAAAGGAGGTCTGTAATGAGTTAGAGAAAACTGTTGTCATGGCACCATAGAACTTAACTGAATAACCTTTCACTTCCAAAAGGTAGGCAGCAGTGCAGTTCTTTCAACAAACAACATTAAAATTATCTGCTATCTGTTTCCACGTATATTGTTTTGTGCCAAGTGTTAGTCTGCCACTTAACCTACCTTACAATTATTAGAATATTTGAGCATTTCCAAAATAAACACCTATTGTATGTTTCTAGAGGAAGACACAACTTTCTCTCTTCAAAGCTGAGAGAGAAAAGAAAAGATCAAATTAGGCACCATGAATAAAACCAAAATGCAGTTCAAATTCTGATTCGAACACTGGCACCTTTCCAAAAATCCCAATCATCCAAAGACAGGTGTTAAATTTTAATAAAATAGATCGGGCAAAATGAAGAATAAGTAGCTCATGAAAATCCACACAGGCCCATTCACTTAAAACAACACAAGCAACGATAAATTCAATGTAATGTTAATGTTACTTTACTTCAAGCATTACTTATTAAAAAAAATGTACAACATAAAATAAAGTACAAACAAATAAGGTAATGCACTATATGCTTGAGTGTAGCAATCTCTTTGATGCTGCAACTAAAGTGGATTCTTAAGAGTCTTAAAACATACCTATTTAACAATACATCCATAGCATTCTGACCACATTCACTTCTGACCGACCTCATAAAATGTCACAGATTAATTTGTCATGGATATTGGCTGAACAAGATCTCTGGTTACTGGCCAGCCAATAGGGTGCATTATCAAACTGTATCTCAAGTCTTTTAATGGTGTCTTTCAGACATGAGATCAATGGTACTAAGGTATATAACAGAGTGAAGCAGGTCCTACAGAGAAAAAGCTGGGTGTCTCTTGAGCAGAGCCTGATGTTTCTGAAGAGCATGTTTGCACAGCAGAGTGACCTATATTCCTTTCTCTTGCCCAAGTGTCTGAAAGACGGCACCAAACATTTAACACAAACATAATTTTAAACAATAGGTCCTGGAAACAATGGAAAGGAACCTCTCAAGGGATCATAAGCTTTTTAAAGAAATCAGAAACATTCCATACTAGGTATTTGGCAGATGAAGAAATTAGTTTCCCCCTTCCCCCAATGCTGGAGGCCAATCCCTCAGCCGTAGGACATCGTAGCAGGAGTTCCTCAGGGTACGTCCTAGGCCTAACTAACATTAGGTGCTTCATCAGTGACCTTCCCTCCAATATAAGGTCAGAAGTGGAGCTGTTCACTGATGATTGCAGTGCTCAGCTCCATTTGCCATTCCTCAGATAATGAAACAGTCCATGCCCGCATGCAGCAACTTCTGGACAACATCCGGGCTTTGGTTGATAAGTGGCAAGTAACATTCATGCCACACAAATACCCAGGCAACGACCATCTGCAACAAGTGAGAGTCTAACCACCTCTCCTCGACATTTAATGGCAATACCATCGCCGAGTCCCCCACTATCAACATCCTGCGGGTCACTATTGACCAGTAACGTGGCTACTAGAGTAGATCAGAAGGCTGGTTATTCTGCAGTCAGTGGCTCACCTCCTGACTCCCCAAAATCTTTCCACCATCTACAAGGCACAAGTCAGGAGTGTGATGCAATACTCTCCACTTGCCTGGAAGGGTGTAGCTGTAACAACACTCAAGAAGCTTTACATTGTCCGGGAAAAAGCAGTCCACTCGATCAGCACCTCATCTACTAGCCAAAACATCCACCACCAGTGTACTGCTGCTACAATGTGTACTATCTACTGGATGCACTGCAGCAACTCGCCAAGGCTTCTTTGGCAGCACCTACCAAACCCAGAACCTCCATCACCTAGAATGACAATGGAAGTTGGTGCATGGGAACACCAACACCTCCAAGTCACACACCATCCTGATTTGGAAATATATCGCCATTCCTTCATTGTCGCTGGGTAAAAATCTTGGAACTTCCTACATAACAGTATTGTGGGAGCATCTTCACCACATGGACCACAGCGGTTTAAGAAGGTAGCCCACCTTCTCAAGTACAATTAGGGATGGGCAATAAATGGTGGCCTTGCCAGCGACGCCCATATCACAACAATTAAAGAGAAATCAAAGCAAGCAGCTAGTTTTACTCACGTTAATGTAAAAATATATAAACAGAAAATGATTGAAATGAGAAAGGCCCATTCCGGCTATGGAGTTTGATCTCTCATTTCAGTCCATGTGATCATTTTCACCTTAATCTTGTCTTGGTCCCAACTCCATATCCCTCTATGCCTTGTTGAATCAAAAAATAACCATCTCTATCAGATTCTCAAAGAATTCATATAAATTTGTTAGTACATAACCTGTCTTTCATCAACCCATTTTGACTGTATTGAATTGTTTTTTTGATAATAGACTCCAGTATTTCTTCAAGTACGGATGTCAACCTAACAGGCCTATGATTCCCAAGATCATACTTCTGACCTTTTTTAAAGATTGAAATCACAATAGCAAAGTTCTAGTCCTTTGTTACGACCCCTTTGTTCAAGGAACATTGCAATATTTCCACCACTACAGCTCCTACTTCTATCATAATTTATTTGACTACTTTTAGATACATTCCATATGGACCTGCTGTTTTAGGACCTACAATTTCTTTATGGCCATTTCATTGTTGATCACAGTTTTCTTCATAAACTCATATGCAGTCCCCTACCACTTTATTTACCTGCTTGGGACTGTTTCTTGAACCTTTCAAGTGAAAAATGTTGTAAAAAAGAATGTTAAAAGCTCCATTGCAGTGGTAGCCTGAAGCCTCTCCTTTAAAGGTGCCCAACTAATTTAACACCTTACTTGCTGCAAACCTACTGAAAAGAAGTGCTTCTCAACTCCCTGATCTGCATTAAAATTGTCTTTTTTCCATTTTCGATTATTCACTTTTCTCATTTACTCTAATTATTGTAAAAGCTTTTGTTTGCGTTTCCTTTACATGTACTCTAACCTTCTTATTTAACCATTTAGCTATAGGTTTTGATATTATCCTAGGGTATACAGCCTAAGAATGAGTGTTTATGATATTGGAGTATGGATGCCTAATGCATTCGTACAACATTCCTTTGTTATTTTAATGGAGATGCCATCTCATTTAAAATAATTTATTTTCAACTTTACTACCATCAGAAGTGCACCATACTGCTCCAAATGTGCTAAATACAGCTCATGCCAAGACAAAGAAAGAGCATTTGAACCATAAAGAGTTGAATTTATGAATCAAGTACACACTCAAATGAATAAAGCTTCAGCGTCTGAGTAATCTTAAAAATCACAATCACCTTCTCTTCCTTTAGGCAGCATAGTCATATTTGGTTCCGGGAGCAACTTGGTTCACTTATTATTGTGACGAAATGTATTTACTAGCTCAAACTGAGGATTTTGTGCATCACGTACCAGTATTGCTGTTTCCTGTTTATAATTGTTAGCAGCAGAGTGGGTGCAGAATCAACTTCCACGATGGCATAATTCAACAGCAGATGATAAAGCCTGTAGAAAGGGAATGTCCATGGTAAAAGAGGCTCAGCACTATGCCTATCACTTACCACAGGGCAAGATGCTTCCGTGCAAGGCTCAGCTATCAGGACTTCACCAAGAATCAATGTCTGATCTGACTCAGCCTGAGTTCTGCCACTCAGTACAGGAAGATCAGAGCAGAGCAACAAGGGTCTCATCAGAAGTCATGATGGATGGAAATATTTATGATCCTATGAATTTCTATGAAGTCATCCTGCAGTCCAAAAGAAGTTAGTTGAACACATCGATAGTGTGGAGAACTCTTGACTCCATCCCTCGGGTAACTGGAAGGATGGACAGTTATGTGGTACAGAATCAGCTATTGTTGAGGTATCAGAACCATTCATTATTTTAGGAACTAGCAGCCCCTGGGATATAGTCCGAAGAAACTTGTGAAATTTAATATTTCTAAAGGAGGAAAGTAAGGGCCTTTATCTTTCTCACATTTCCATTACTGTTAGACCATCTTTTCTTAGCAATGTTACCCTCGCCCCAATCTTTTTTTCTTTAATTCCTAAACATTATATGAAACTCACGTCCTCAAGTTTCAACCAAATCTGATTCAATTGGTCCCCTTCCTCCCCCCCTGACTTTTGGTCCAGTTGTCTGAAGTAGAATTTTATAGGACCAAAGGAACTTCCGTATATAACCATCAAACTCCTGTAAATTGTTCTGGATGGTTCTTACATTGTGTAAAAATATTTTAATCGATGGATATTATAATGATACCTCTACGTTATTACCTTATAGATTTTGGTTTCTTAACAATTGCTTCCTTATTATTCCCTTTTTTCCCCATTTTTCCTACATCCATTAAATTCTGGTCCAATTTTCCAGCAACTTGTCGGCTTGAATCAAGTTCATTTCTTCCAAATGGTTCATGACTTCCTCAAAACCTATCACAATTTCAATGTCCTCTTTTGAGTTTTGTTTAGCTCAAAGCCCCTTTAGCCTCTTTGTTCCTCTTTTTCAATATTATACAAAATATCTCTTTCCATCTATCTTTCAATTTCCAAAGTATAAAAACTCGGACCTCAAAAAGAACAAATTAATCTCCTATAACCTAACTCAATGATTTAAAATCTGGAATTCTTTTTGTTCCTCCTCCCCCTTGAGTTATCTGCACTATCCTCCATATCTTTTTGCAAGGGAAATGACCAAAATCACTGAACCCTCGAACAGGGGAAAATTATGTAAAATCATGTATAGACCATACTTAAACTTTTTTTTTGATTAAAAAGAAGTGGCATACAAGTATGTTTATACAGGAAATAGTACAATTTGCTGCATGAATGATCTGGGCAATTATTTTGAGACTTAGGTGAGTCACTTTGTTTTGAGTCGTTCTGTATGGACTTTCCAACACTTTATAGGATATATTTATACTGCAGCGACACTAAAGCTGCAAAGCAATTTCCACCTCCTGTCGACAGGTTTATAAAGTGCTTGGGGGAGTGCGGGGGCTTGAAATTCTTTAGCACTTGTTAAACTTACCCAAAGCTTATTTAAATATATTGAGTGTGTGTACACTCCCACACATACGTGTGTTAAGAAACTTCTGATTGAAGACCAGTTCTAACTGAACACCATCCAACAATTCAGAATAAGAAATAAGAAGGTAAACTAGTCAGCTGAAATTCTGGAAATCATAGAATCATAGACATGTTGCAGCACAGAAGAGGCCATTTGGTCCATCGAGCTTATGCCGGCTCTTTGTAAGAACAGTCCAGTTGGTCCCATTCCCCCGCCCTTTCCTGTAGCCCTGCCAATGGAATTATCTCCTGAGTACATCTGAATTTGATCTCTTTATTCAGCACCAGACATTCTGTGCTCCAGCAGCAAAATAGAATGGTATCATTGGAGTAAAGCAAACCACTTTAAAGGCCCAACCCACAAAATAGTTCGGAGTGCAAACTATCACCAGGATGCATAGGATTCGGAGCTGCTTGAAGCTGAAGGAAAATCAGCAAACGCTGTTCAAAAACAAACTTTTTAAAAGCAGTTTGGATGACCCTACCCAAAAAAACTGATCTGATACAATCTGCTAAATCTACCTTGCCTGAGAAGGATTACAGGAAATGGTCTAACCTGCTGGATGAATGATCTGGGTAATCCCTTTGAGACTCAGGTGAGTCGTTTTTCTTACAGTTGCTCAATTTGAACAAAGCTTATTACTTCTGATATAGCATCTTCGGTAGCGCAAGTGATGGTAACACCCTGTCAGGGTCTCTCATTTCTGAAAAGTGTCTGTGCACTCTATTCTCAATGTGTTGCTTTTTCTAGATTGGTGCTGCCTAGACACCTTAAGCAGCCAATCTGTCCTTCATAGTTTCAGATAATTATAATCCTGTACCACTGTAGCCACGGTGTGAGAGCAAGACAGCATCACTAATTGCAATTTATGCCTTCGTTGATCAACAATTCCGACTACTTCTGGCAAATAGGTAGGATAGTGCGGTCAACCACATCGCAGTGAACTGTGAGAAATATTTGTTCACTGTTCCACAATCTTCTGGTCTACAGTAGCTCCCTTAAAGGTAGCCCACCTAAAAATTAGCAGCTAGACAAAATGAAGATTAAGGTTATTAAATATTGATGGTCTCTGTATTCCAATCTCAGCTGAGATAATTGTGAGCACTTCCAATGTTTTCTGGGCTTTAAGGTCGCAAACCCTTTGATTCATGTACTGTTGTGGATAATCAATCCATGGTGATCTTGTCCTGGTGAATGTTGATTCTGTGACTAATGCTCAGTGAAAGAATTAGTGGACTAGAAGCTCTTCATGATTCACCAAGAGAAATGAACTAGTGGATATGATAATTACCTAGGGAAACGTGAAGCTAATTCTAACTAAATAATAGCATTGGATTTCGAGTCGTATAACTTATGAAGTAGACTACCATCAATCACAATGAATAAAGATTTGGTTTGAATCATTCTTAAAAGGATTCTTGATTCAACAGGGAGTACATAGATACCAGCTTTGCTACAGGTCAGGAGGGAGACAAAATTATCTAAAGTGGATCCTGAAAGCCAAGGTAAGGGTGCAGTTATACTGCCACAGTTGCAGCAGTGCCTAGAGGTTTCGGCTGCACGTTGACTTGAAAGCGGCAGCAACACTTAAGAGTTAGATTTGGATCTGGCTCTGGAATGCACTGAATCCAACTGGTGTGAGACCCTCTTGGGGAAGTCACCTCCAACTGCTTGACTTGACACTGTCGTATAACTTCAGTGCAGTGTGAAACTGGGTTAAAAATACTCACAGGGAATGTTTGACTTAACAAACTTACTACAGAGTCTCACCCGTACTCTCAAAAATATTAAAGGTTATCAGTGGGGGAGCAAAGACTACATATTCATGTAAACGTGCATTCTCTTGGCAGCCAGCATAATTTGCAGCCAGACAATATCGCAGATATCTTGTCAAATGCAATCAAGTTATCGGTCTTAGACTGCCAGTGCAATATAACTGTGCAACCTAAATGACATAACAAGCGAGATGGGTTTAATAGCATTTTTTTTGGTTGTTATCTTATGTTCTTATGGCTTTCAGGGATTTTCCAGTTGTGATTTTGAAGCATAAATATGATGGGTTTTCTTTCTTATAGGGTTAGAATCAAAGGCCCCAAAATTCACTGGGTTGCAATCTCGGGGGTTACGCCTGGATCATGCCAGATGATGTCCACTGTAGTGTCAGCGGGAAAGCAGCTCATTTACATGGGCCAAGTGGGTGCAAGTGTCACTTCAGGCACATCTACAGTTGCCATGTGCCCATGACTGCCGGAATCAGCGCCTGCTTGCCCATTAATGGTGGGGAGTTGCCGAGGCCCCCTTTTGCTTGGCATAGACGTATGCCCTTCTGGAGGCCGGTATGCTTCCATTTACTCATTGTATCAGCCATCACATATATGTTGGGTCCCGAATGAGTCTCAGGAGCGAGAACATCTCACAACTAGCTCCGCTCCCTGTCCATCATTTACCTTGTGAGAGGTGGACAGAGCTTCAGTGAGGGTACTCCTGCAAACAGCAGCATTCAAGCACAATGGAGTCTCCACCATTTTCCAGGGTTTTCGCCAGTGTCACGTCAGAGTTGCAGTGGGAGATCCCAGTGTAATTTCAGATGTTCTTTTACCTCTCTTTCCCCAAGTGAATAGTTAACCTGTACAGCTTTTATGTGGGTCTAATTATCTAATAATCTAATTATGTAAGGTGATGAGGTATCCCATCAATTGCGTGTTGTAATTACCTCAATAATCTAAAGGTTTTACTCTTTTGTGCTTCGATGTTAGCTAATCACTTGTACAGAGTGTGTAGAGAAAAGTGGGGTGGGGAGGATTGCACACCTGTAATGGAGCCTACCCCATTTTCCATCCACTTAAAATAATTTGAATTGTAACTTTCCTTGATGCACTCTGGATGATTAATGAAACCCCAAGCACCATAGAGGAAACTCTGCACCATGGCCTTTAATAGCCATTTCTTTTAAAGACAAAGTTGAAGGAGTTGGACATATAGTATTACGTGAATAATTAAAGGAGCATCCTTTGAGCCGCCTCTAATGGCTCAGTTAGTAAATGCACTGCCCTTTCTGGAATGCAATGAGGAAGCTGTGAGTCTTGATCTCAGGGCAACATTGACTTAGTTGATTTCAGACAGAACAACAATAGCGTGCTTCCAGAGTTAGAGAGGTAAAAAAAGAAATTCAACCAAGGTAATAAAAAAAAGTCCTTATCATCACTAACCAATGATCCCTGCTGGTAAGTGTTCAATGTGCAGTTATCGGTGAGGAAGCAGTCAGGCCCTTTGGTTAAACAGCCCTGAATTTCCTCAGACTTTCTGTCGCTGTGCCGCTGTAGCTTCGTTAGAAGCGTAGATTCCTTCGCACACCCAAAGTTATGGCGGCGCAGCGGTAGAAGGTCTGAGGAAATTCAGGGCCACTGTGTCAACTCAGAGATGAAGAATGGTCACTTGGATGAGGTAACAGAGGATGATCAGCTGCTGTGGCACTGCACTCCAACAAGACTCCACCCTTTCAGGAGAGGAAGGGAGATAAAAAAAAGGCCACCCTCATATGCACTGGGAGGCCAAAGCTGTTCTCTGAGGCCATTCCACCCACTACCAACTTGCTAAAAGTGATGAAAGAAGCTTAGCAACAGCAAAGTGCTGAATTGTAACTCTGAACATTTTCACGTTGGTCTATTAGACATCTGTTCATCTGAAGAGTGAACTGTATGAAGACAGTTCTCCAAGGCACTGATTTTGAGTGACAGCTAAGGCAGTGAATTCTGTCAAAGCCTCATTGTAATATGAACTGTAACAGCCTGTCTGATTCATCAGGGTTATTGGTTTGTCTAACAGTATCCTCCACCATAACAAAAAAAACGCTGCAGCGCAACAGAGAAGAGATTTTGGTGTTGAAACACTTTAGATATTTGGAGGGTAGGATTGTAACAAGAGCATCAGAAAATCAGCACAAAATGATGGCATGGAACTTCATGACTGCCTGATAGACTTTGCTTACTTTCCAATAGTCATTAATTGCATCCAGCACTCAGACATTTCAATGTCCATCAACAACCTGTATTTCATAATTATATGTATGAAAAGTGCATATGTGTAAAAGCCATGACATTACTCAAATAGTCATTTCTCCCCCTATTTTCTTTGGTTCACTTTTGCACAGATCCTTCGATAAATGTGGTTCATAATTTTCAGATAGAATGTACACATTTTTGTTTTGCAAAATGATGATTCTCCAAAGACTCCACGAGGGAAGATTTCCTCTGTGCACTATGCGTAAGCCCATTATTAGTTTAAGATTTCATTACACAAATCGAACTCAAAAGAGAAATGAAAAATACTATACATACTGTTTCTGCTGACCTTAATCTTTATCCTACTAAACAGGACCTCCAAAAGGGTTCCAGCATGTTAAAGGGTTTAATAATGCAGAATACCTGTTATGAGAGGGTGTTCATGAAAGCGACAATGTTTTCTCACCCTACATACATCCACTACACTATGATAACTTATTTATGGTGTAGCACAGGGATTTTTCAACAATTACCTATAGTTTTCTCCCATGACAGCTGACCCCAGGTCAGCTCTGTGCTGACAGTGTATCTCAAAATGCTTATCCTTTGAAGATGTGTTAAGAGGATATGTTACCCAAGTTTCTATCTCTGACTCAACCTGGCAAAAGTCAATTAGTGCGAGTATTCACCAAACCTAAATTTGGCAAGTACGGCCAGTATATTCCGCAGAGCTGCTCCTGCTGAGCTGGTGTTACTCACCAGAAGTACGGCAAAAACCTCCTTTATACACGGGACTCCGCCGCACTTTCTGAGAAGTAACATCGGTGGCAAGAATGTTGTTTAATCGATTTCAATACAGAAAATTCTATATTTAAGGAATAATGCAACACATACATTAGTGTTATTTGTTCAAATCAAATATATGTGTTTAACTACCATATGTGTAAAAGCCACAATATTATTCAGTGAGTCCTGTTTGCAAGTGCTGTTGATGTAAGGTTGCTGTAAACAGCAAAATGAGTATTAAATGGTGAATAATACATATTAATTTCATGCCCATGATAGTTTGCTAGCAACTGTTTTCTAGTTGAATGCTATTCTAAAATGTCCTTACTGAAGGTTCACCTTTCACCTAGATACAGATGACCTTTGTAACAAGGCAGTGCAGTTTGGCTTGGGACCTTTGACCTGTGAAGAATGAAAACTCGCATATAGCAAATTGTACCAGCGGGGGTGCTTCACCATGGTTACCCGACAGATATGGAGTTATTATATGGTTGATCACAGATGCACAAAGCACTGAAGTGTGTAAAAACATATAATTTTTACAATTGACTTGATGATTTTAATTTCATAATATTTTAAAGCTTCAGTGGAACAATAATCCTTTAGCTGGTGTATCTGCAGCAATGTGGCACATTAACTACTGCACTGGTGTCCCTAAAATGGCAACAATCTACAGCTTGTATAAAGATAGGATTAGTCGGCATTACCACTAAATAATGCCCTCATACTGCAGGCTCTCCTGTAGCTGTAGAGATTTATGAAGAGTAGGAGGGGATGAAAGTGTAGGTTAGCACATGAACAAATCAATATTGCTAGGTCACTTTGGGGAAAAAAAAGAATATTTCCTGGATGTTGAACTTAAATATAAATTAGATGCAATCTTTATTCAATAATTATATACAAAATACATGCTTTTGTCTGAAAAATAATTGTGGTTTTAACTATTGAGATTATTTATTATGTTTTGAAGTATATTGTCAAGATTTTATTTCCTTTCAGTAAAAAAAAATCAGTAATTAAGGATATTTCAGATTAAAGTTTATGCATAATGTCAGTGTGAGTTTGGATTTCTGAATGTTATGCACAGATTCATCCTGTTCTGTTTTTATTGCTAGGGGGATAGAATATAAAAACAGGGAGGTATTGCTGCAGTTATATAAGGTATTGGTGAGACCGCACCTGGAATACTGCATACAGTTTTGGTCTCCATACTTAAGAAAAGACATACTTGCTCTCGAGGCAGTACAAAGGTTCACTCGGTTAATCCCGGGGATGAGGGGGTGGACATATGAGGAGAGGTTGAGTAGATTGGGACTCTACTCATTGGAGTTCAGAAGAATGAGAGGCGATCTTATTGAAACATATAAGATTGTGAAGGGTCTTGATCGGGTGGATGCAGTAAGGATGTTCCCAAAGATGGGTGAAACTAGAACTAGGGGGCATAATCTTAGAATAAGGGGCTGCTCTTTCAAAACTGAGATGAGGAGAAACTTCTTCACTCAGAGGGTGGTCGGTCTGTGGAATTTGCTGCCCCAGGAAGCTGTGGAAGCTACATCAATAGATAAATTTAAAACAGAAATAGACAATTTCCTAGAAGTAAAGGGAATTAGGGGTTACGGGGAACGGGCAGGAAATTGGAAATGAGGCTGAGTTTGGATCGGTCAAGGCCCTGTGGGTGGCGGAGCGGGCCCAGGGGCTGAATGGCCGGGTTCTGCTCCTACTTCTTGTGTTCTTTAGATTTGAGGTTAGGATCAGATCAGCCATGATCTTATTGAATGGCGGAGCAGGCTCGAGGGGCCGATTGGCCTACTCCTGCTCCTATTTCTTATGTTCTTATGTTCTATTTCATTATCAATAATGCAGCCATGACATTTAATATTGTTGATTCATAATTCTTGCACTTAAGCCTGAAGCAAGATGGCAACACAATTGGAATACAGGAGCCCCAAGATTCCTTGGGCTGGATAGGGCAGAGAACCTGATATGCACCAGGGAGTGCCAGGAATTTTGGGGGGAAACCCAGTTCCACGAGGAATTCTGCTGAGAGCTGGCATGAGTCCATTGAGGCTTGTAAAATCTTTACTTGGAAAAGGTAATAAATTAGAGGGGATCAATTATCTTCCAAAATATGGTCGCTTGCTCCATTAGGAGTAGAAGAGGTGGAGATTGGGAATTTCTTCAGGGAATCATCTCCTCTCCTCTCCGTCCTCAGAGTGGCATGTGGTTCAGAGTTGGTGCCACTGATGTACCCGCTCCAGCCATGCAAATAATCTTGTCCCCAGGATTCGGGAAAGGGTTTCCAGCTTGGGGCTAAGGCACAGTGTGCTGCACATTTGTTGGCAGGGCCCCAGGATTTTCAGGGTCTTTATGTCTAGTTCTGTAAGTTTTCTTTTGGAGAGGTAAACCATAATTGTCCTTGTTAATTCAAAAGGTTTTTATGTAGCAAAGAGATGACACCACTCAAATCATATTAAAATATGATGGCTCTTATTCACTTTATAGAACCACGTCAACGAAGAGTCTCCCTGACACTAAATGCTGACAAACATTTTGTGCGAAGAGTTAGAGCTAACCAAGAGCCAATGGTAATAGGCCTGATGTTGCGGCTCCTACTATGCATAAATATTAGAAAATATTATTAGTAAAAATTACTTTAATAAAATATCAATGCTCTATTAGTCTCTGGTTTTAGGCTTTGGTCTTGTTCGGAGCTGAGCAAACAGCTCACGCACAAAATTCCTCCTCCGTAACTCTACAGTCTGAGCTTTCATTCTGTATAAGGAAATTGCAGAACTTTATCCTCAATTTATATCCTTCTACCCCACAAAATCTTGGCATCCAGAACCTCGAAATGTCTCTGGATGCCATCGGACACTATTCTTTACATTAGGATGGAGATTTTCTCACACTATAGAAAAATTGTAAACGAGTTTCTAAAGAATGCATTTACAACTTCACTACAAATAGTAGAAGAGGAAATCTTCTTTCAAAGTGGAATTAAATCATAACATAGGCCCACTATTAGCAGCTGTAACATTCTCCCACCTCCCAAACTCAACAAGGTATTAACGCAAATAGAATCCATTTTAAACAAAACCAATATGAATATGAATATTTGTCAATTTATATTAACATCTTACATTCCTTAGATTCTCCCATGAAGACTGAACATCATTGGATTTTTCTTTACAATTCCAAATCTGGGAACATGAATTGCAATTCATAATTATCCAAATAGACTTCTCTTGTTTTCCTGAAGCACAGAATGCAATCTGATATGTATAGGGGAATATCCGAAAAATATGTCAGACATTTCTTAATCTTGACTCATTTGACTAAAGTAGTTCTTATACAGCACTGGAGCATTGCAATTCCCCAGAATCCAAGTAGTAGAATTTTAAAATATTTCCCACGTGTCCTTACAGGGAGAGAGTCTACACACCACATCAGACAAACAGAAACTCTACCTGTGTGGATTGATTAGTTTGGAAACTCTTAAAATATGTTGATGGGTTCCTGCACAGCTTAGACAACTGCAGAAGAATACAATTTTTTTCTTTTAATGTTCTAGCCCGAACCTGAGCTGTCACAAACCCTAATAATCACTGCAGTTTAAAACTCTGAGCTGACATTATTGTCAAAGTAAATATCCATTTAATTTATCAGTGTAATATCATTAATAAAGTACATGTACTTAAAGAATGTCAGTAATGAAGTTGAAAGTGAGCATATCTCAGGGTTTTAACCACACCAGAATGTCTTAGCATTTGGTTGTCTCTTCCCAACTCGATCAGTGCCATTGCTAAAAGCCATAACATCAATATGCCCTCATGTTCATCATTGCATAATTAGATGGTGGATAACGGTAACAGCAGTTTTACAGTTCTACATCCAGGCTACTGTTTAGGCCAAAGAATCATGAAAAAAGGGCAGAAATAATTAAAATATATAGAAGTATAATCTGGTGGTGATAAACTCTGTTTATTCAGGGTTTGGTATGCCAGGGGTTGTTCAAGTATTTTGACTGTCTTGTGTCAAAACAATCATAGAATCATACAATACAGAAGGAGCCCATTCGGCCCATCGTGCCTGTGCCGACTCTTTGAAAGAGCTATCCAATTAGATACATTTCCGTGTTCTTTCCTCATAGTCCAGCAAATTTTCCCTTTTCAAGTATATAGCCAATTCCCTTTTGAAAGTTACTGTTGCTTCTGCTTCCATCAACCTTTTAGGCACTGCATTCCATATCGTAACAAATCGCTGCGTAAAAATAAATTCTCCCCATCTCCCCCTTGGTTCTTTTGCCAAATACCTTAAATCTGTGTCCGCTGGTTACCGACACTCCTGCCAGTGGAAACAATTTCTCCTTGAAACAATGTCTAACGTACACATTTGCCTTCATTCCTACATTTTTTATCTCAATTCTATTCCATTTATACTGTAACTAAATCAATCTTTCAAGCCTGAGCTTTGTACTAGCTCTAAACTGACCCTTACAGCATTATTCAACCAATTAAAGTGCAGTTTTAAAAAATTCATCTCCACCTCCAAACAGGATGACAACAGCCAGGAAAAAGAGGCAAGGAAAATCTTTTAAACTTCACTGAAAAAGACAAGATAGGCTAGACCAGGTAGAAAGAAAATAAAATTAAAGGGGAACAGGAATGGGAAAAGAAAGAAAACAGGAGAAAATGTGGACGAAAGGACAAATCGAAAACAAGGCTGAGGTTTGCCAGTTCTACATTACAATATTGACTACACTTCGAAAGTACTTCATCGGTTGTAAAGAGCTTTGGGACGTCCTGAGATCATGAAAGGCACTGTATAAATGCAAGTTCGTTCATTCTTTTCTTTATTTCTGCCCTCACCAGCTCACAATTTCCCTTCCCATTCCCTTTAATGGAGAGAAAATTATCGGCTGGCGAGAACAGAAGTGGAAAACCCCGGCCAACATGTTTAAAATTCGTGTTTATTTCAGTTACGTGGAATTAATATTATCGTATTAGCTCTGATATTGGAGTAGCTTCATTACTGTAATATTAGCATTTGATTCAGTGTGAAAAACAAACAAAACCAGTCAGCCTGGGGAGGCTGGAATTTCTCTGAGCCTGTTACCATTTTAAGGATTAAATCAATCTTTTAGCATAAAGTCTCACTCACAGTTTCCTTCTTCTGAATTATAATCCTTTGGACTGTATTATATAAGTATAAGAAGATAAAGATAGCTAACATTGCTATCTCTTCCTCCAGCTGAATGAAAAATAAATACTTGGCTCAGCTCCGAGTTTTTATTTCACCATTTGACAAATAGCAGAATTTACCCAAGCCCTAAATCTAACAGAATTCTATTTTGGCTCAGTTTTGTTGAACAATCCCCGTTTGGATGAACTGGGATTTGGCCTGCTTATCTCTAGTCTTGGCTGTGGGGTAGGTGTACAATTTGAAATAATTGCTCACTTTGGGCTCGGATCATTAACAAACTAAGTGAAAGTACAAAACATGTCAGACAACAACTGTCGTACAATGTAAATTATAAACGTTAATGAATTCTAAGGACAGTGCGGATGCAGGTATCTAATGGCCTTATTTATAATCTTTTAAAAAAGAAACTCCAGCCAAATTCTTCCTCCTTTATTTCTGCGAGTAATTTTTGGTCTTGTCTTATGAATCAGAAAGTCAGCCTTGTGTAATATCACTGGGGTGTTGCGTCTGATTCAGTGGAGTTGGAATAACAATGGAGGGAATTTTAATTCCCCTCCCGCTCCACGCCCAGTGGAAAACAAGCAGCATAGGTAAAGTGGCGCGGGAGACTTACCTGCTAAATTGTAGGCAGCAAGGACACCAGCCCAAAGTCGGCAGGGTCCTTGTTTAAACATGCGGATCAGGCTCCGATGATGTCATCGGGGCCCAATTGCAATCTTAACCCCAGGCAATGCAGGGAAACCCTGGTAAGTTATTTTAAAAAAATTTTTGTAGTTTCTTCATGGGTCAGGAGGACCTCTCCAGGCCTCACAAGGAAACCTTGGGACCTCCCCTGACCCGGGCTTCCCTCCCCCACTCCCCTGACTGAGATCGCGCTGATCCTCCTTCTGATCACTTTACCTAGTGTCAGGGACAAGTCCTTCTGGAGGGGAGGGGAGGGGAGGGGAGGAAGGAAGGACGGACTGCCAGACGTGCATTTATATAGCACTTTTCACAATCTCAGGACGCCCCAAAGTGCTTTACAGCCAATGAAAGTTTTGAAGTGTAGTCACTGTTGTAATGTAGGAAACATGGCAACCAATTTGCGCACAGCAAGCTCCCACAAACAGCAATTTAATAATGACCAGCAGCCACCTGCCCCTCAATTTTAACAACCGGGCAGCCGCTTCCCACCAACTTCCTGGCTGTTTTGATCAGGAAATTGGCTAGCGACATGCTAATGAGGCACGGCTGTTAAAATCGCTGGGTCTCTCCGCTGCCTTTCTTGGACGGGACTCTCCGTTAGGTCTCATTCCGGCCCGGGAGTTAAAATCACCCCCAATATTTTAGTCAACAGAATATTTTGTTCCCGGATAGCAGAAGTATTATCTCATCGAGTAGCCTCATGTTACTCTCAAAGATGTCCAAAGATTAATTTGGCCAATTTAGTGATACAACCAGTTCAATCATTAATGTTCTGAGCCTTTACTGGCTAAAGGAAACAAACTTTGAAGCCACTTTTTGTAGAGTCCCAGGCCAGCTATGGAAAATGTGGAACCTCACCTACAGAATGGATAATGGAACCCCTGATCCTCAGGAAATAAGGCAACTTTAATCTTTAAAGAAAAAATAGCATGTGAAAGTTATGATTGATTATTATGTTATTTAGAAATAAATCAAAGTAATGGTAATATTGTAAAAGTAAAAGAGAGAATAAGGGAAAATAGAGCGTGGAAGTAAACTTAATTATTATTCAAAATTAAGGTGTTCATTTTAGTATTATAAGGATAATATTATAGAAAAAATGCTGCTCTTAGCATTGGAAATTATTACTGTAACACTGGGGTTTGTTTCAATACCACAGGGTGAGCTGAAATCGCAAAACCTTGCTGGCCCTGGGACAATGGAATTCTGTGGAGCTGCCGATGGTTAAGGATTAAATTAGCCAATTAATTGTAAAGAAATACAAAGAAATTATGAGCAAGTTTTCAAGAGTATTATTTAATATTACCATTACTGCATTTATTACTAAAAACATATTTGTTTGTTCTATTAGTTTGCGAGAAAGACTGAACTTGTTCTCGAGAAGGATCAACATCTGTTCTTATCCAGCTGTGTGTAGTGCCAGCAGTAAGGATTTTTCAACTTATTTGGTAAAGTTTCTATTTCAAAAGCTTTTTCATTTTACTTGGTACCAGCTATAAGAAAAACAAATTGGTACTGGAGAGGTTTTTTTTTTAAATCGCTGCTGAAGGGGTATTACATTGAACACAAATTCCTCCACAGCTGTCAGTGAAAGGCTCAGCAACTTGCTTGCAGATTCTTGCCCCTCACAAGACCCCATTTTTCTTCTCCTTTCACTGAGATTTGTTTTATTTCTACCTCAGGTTCTCCATCACTTAAGCTGGATTTTTCTCAACAGTAAAGCAGACTTAGACCAGGAGCAAAGTAGCTGCATTAATATCAGATAGACCTGAAATTCTTTGGCTTTGGTTCAGCTTTGTTTTGACCGGCTGCTTCTCTTCTTCATGGAATGGTGAAAGAGAATCTTTTCAGATTTTAATACTATAAAAAGATTATATGTTGCGATCTCTGATAAATTACAGAAATTAAATTTTTGCATAAAACGTTTGTGTGATAACAGTGAGTGAATCACTTGAGATCCCCAATTCAGTTTGATCCAGACCAGTGAAATCCAGAAATGGTCTAAATATGGTGGAGTAGGACCCCTGTCTGTCCTTGGCCCAACCCTAAATCGTGGGGATGGGGTCATTTGCATGGCTGAGCTGGAGATATTACGCCTGTAAGGGCAATGTAGTGGCAGCACCCTGACTGCCAGTTGGAATGTTAGAGTAGCGTCAGGCAAAACTGTAATCGACCAATGGGCGATCTTTAAAGAGGAGATGGTTTGGGTACAGTCTAGGTACATTCCCATGAGGGGGAAAAAGTAGGGCAACCAAAGCCAGAGAAGGTTGAAAGGAGATTTGATAGAAGTGTTCAAAATCATGAAGGGTTTAGATAAAGTAAATAAAGAGAAACTGTTCCCATTGGTGGAAGGGTCGAGAACCAGAGGACACAGGTTTAAGGTGATTGGCAAAAGAACCAAAGGCAACTTGAGGAAAAACATTTTTACAATGCGAGTAGTTAATGATCTGGAAGGCACTGCTTGAAAGAGTGGTGGAAGCAGATTCAATCGTGGTTTTCAAAAAGGAATTAGATGAATACTTGAAGGAAAAAAAATTGCAGGGCTATGGGGAAAGAGCAGGGGAATCGGACTAAGTGGATTGCTGTTACAAAGAGCCGGCACGGGCTCGATGGGCCAAATGGCCCCCTTCTGTGCTGTAACCATTCTACGATTCTATGCCGCTCTTGATGGTGGAGAGGCCTGGTGAGAGCCTCAACAGAATCATCCACTTTCCATCTACTGCTGCCAATGGAGCAAACAGGCCTGTTGGGGAAGGTAATCTATCCCCTTAGAGATCAATTACCTTTCTGCAGTAAAGATTCGTGTTCTTTTAAGACCTTACTGTACAATTTGCAATGAATAATTACATGATCCATTAATAACTTTACCGTTATTAAACTTATATTAATTAAGGGAAATGTTGGAACTAATTGTACATCCTGTCAAACGCCATTTTTCAAATCACGCTGTTAAGACTGATTTGCTCCTGGACTCATGCCAGCTCTCAACTGAGGCCTACAGAGGCTGTGAAGGATGGTAATCTGGGGGAGCCTAGGAGATTCCGTTAGGCACGCCCCCTTGACATGGGAAGGTTGGGCACAAGATCTATCAATGGCCACCGCCCCCCTCCCCTCCCCAATGGAATTTAATTGACCAGTGCAAATGGAGCAGAACCCCAAATTCCTGGCTCCTGGGTGGACATCAGGCTTTCCGCCCTCTTCAGGGTCAAGAATTTCGGGGCCACTATGTTTAAAATCAAATCAAAATAGCTTGCGTTCATCTGCATTGCAGGCTAACACGGTGTTTTAAAGTTAGAATCCAACTAATGTCTTTTTTAGTTACTTTTTGTGTCATCCAGTAATAAATTCTGCTGTGTTTCTTCCCCTACCAGTCAGTATTCCCTTCTTAAAAAGGAAAAGTCCAGCAGTGAGTAATTTAAACAAAAATATTCCTCCCCTTTAAGTAGGCAACCAACATGCAAGTCTGCAGTAGAATGTAAACTTGCCCGAGTATGTTTTGATTTTCAGATTTGAGTAATCGAAAGATAGAACCCATCTCAATTCTAATTAAAATCATACATGCAATTGAAATGGCATCAACAAAAGCAGCAGTCAATAACAAAAGGTGCAGAAGAAAGATCCGTATATGTGGAGTAAGGGAAGCGATGTCAAGGTCGGTGGGGAGCAAATGGTGCAGCAGCTGAGCAGCAGAGACATAAAGGCATTGATGAGCACACGACTGGAAACTGGGGAAACCTTCATTCTGATTAAGGAGTAATTGGCAGGCAGAGGTGGGGAGCTGGAATTTTCACTCGCTGAATGAGCAGCCCTAGATGTTTTTAAGCTCAAGACTTTAAAAAAAAATTCTGAACTTGATGTCTGTGTTTTGCTTCTTTTGCCAAGGAAGACAGATGGATCTGTGGAGAAAATGTATAAAATGCAGCTTAAAAAAGGCTTGCATTCCAATTTTTTAGTGGCAACAATAGCAAACAAGCAATTAACATTTTGTATAACATTCCTCTGTCCACTATTTTAGTGGCAGGATTAACCCATTTAAAATAAAGAGAAATGTCATACTTTTAAGTGCTCGTTCACCGTTATTCGTCATTTCGAGCCTGTTATTTTTTTAAATCTATATAGGTGCGTTTTAAATTTTGAGAGAAAGATATTTTGATGTATGGTGTGTATATTGCTTTTAGTGGTGGACTGATGAAGGTTAGCAAGGGGACGTTGTCCTTTATCTACCAAGAGGGAGTAAGCTCTTGGGGGCTGTTGGAGAGGTCACGGTTGATTATAAATTAGATTTTCAGTTGCTGTTGCAAAAGCAAAAAAAAAAATCCAGCTTGAGATTTTATCTTGTGAACATGGAATACATTTTAAATTCAAAACGACTGGACAGGTTTTCTAGGCACACTCACCATGTACTGTAATTGTACTCATCTTGACTTGTACACATGAAGTTATTGGAAATATAAAGCATTTTACCCTGTATAAAAATACCTCGATGACTAAAATGATTAAATAATGTATTCAGCAGCAGTGTCTCCTGATAGTTAATTGTCTCTGTAACCACAATGGAGCCGATTTTCCTGTATTAGCTAATGACTGTGAAAAGGTAAACAGGTGTAGAAAGTGATGCTTGGTGTCAGATGATTCATGCACATTTAGTGCTGATCTGAGGATTCTTGCCCCTGCAAAAATAGATAAATGAGCTTCGGTCAAAAGTTTTTCTTTTTGTTCACCACTGGCTTGTGATTAATGAACATGTGCTGCATGCTGCACAATCAAATCAAACAGTGAATGTTTTACTCCAGGTCTGAGATGGAGTGGGAAGGCTTTAAAGTATCCCCACAACAGTTAAAATGTTATAGTACACAGGACTTTTCTACCATGAGCATTATTGTAGCTGCCAATGGTGGGTATATCATAGCGGAACAGGAGAAGAGGGTGGTGTGGGAGCAAAGAGGGGCAGTTGATCATCTGTAATATAGCATTAGCGATGCCACTATCCTCAGTGTTTATGTCACAGGGACATTTCAGGAGTCAGCCATTTTGCATTTTAGATAACTGGCGATTCCTTTTCTGCAGAATGAAAGAACGGCAGACTGCAAGGTATAATTTTATTTTTCAGTGCATGTGCTGCATATGTTCAACCTGCTTTGCTCCCCCATATTCCCCTCACATACTGTAAGTTTATCTGTGTTGGTTGTCTATCTGCCCTATTAGGGCATACTCTTCTAGTATTAGATATAGCAATGGTAGTGGTCTGCCAGGCCAACCAGTGAGCTGCAGGGAATACAGAATGCCTGCATCTGAATCTAACAGTGATAGAACTGCATCTATGCCAGGGTTTCCTTCACAGAAGTTACTGTGGGGTCATTGCTTTCAGAGGCAGAACTACTATGATGGTAGACAACCATGCTAACATGAGTGAAAACTGGCTGCTTCAAACATGCTCTTTCTGGAGGTCACCTCCGCATAGCGTGTGAGATAGGGCAGTGAGCCAGTATGAGATCTTGGCATCTCTCCCTTATTTTGTTTCAGTGACGAATTGTTACTTTTATTGCCTCCTTAGTCCTTCCCCACCAAAAAAATATCTAATTGCGAGGCTCTGATACAGAGACTACCAACATATCCAGGGCCTGGTTGCTAAATTGGGCTTTTCTCAATTGTCCTAAAGCCAGGATCCACAAATTCACAGTCCACAGCTGGTTTTCAACATTTATACCCATGAAATTGCTTGTTGGTTGTGTTAGAAGCACTGAAAAATCATTATTGTGTTGTGATTGGCTGCTGATTTGTTTTGCTACCACCAATGAAATCACATTCTCAGGAAGTGGACGGTTCAAAACTGTGTTTCAGCAATTTTGTTCCAAGGTGTGAATTGCAGTGAAAAACAAACATATCCCAAACTGGATTTTTTTTTAAAAAAACGATGAACATACTGAATTTTGGCATGTGAATTTAAGCTACTTTTATTGGCTTTGTCAATATTGTGACCATATTATTATAGATAATTCCTGTTCTTTAACAAATATTTCCCATAAACATTTTTTTCAAAAGATGACTTTGACAAAATACTATTTTAATTGTAATAATACTTTCACTGATATAGCGATTATCATATCAAATCATGTCAAGGCATTTTTACACACTGACCTAATTCTTAAGATGTGGAGATGCCGGTGATGGACTGGGGTTGACAATTGTAAACAATTTTACAACACCAAGTTATAGTCCAGCAATTTTATTTTAAATTCACAAGCTTTCGGAGATTTTCTCCTTCCTCAGGCAAATGTTTCAAGATCTCCTTGAAGCCTACGCATTTATACATCATATTATTATTTATACACCTACGCATTTATACACCATATTATTATAGATAATTCCTGTTCTTTAACAAATATTTCCCATAAACATTTTTTTCAAAAGATGACTTTGACAAAATACTATTTTAATTGTAATAATACTTTCACTGATATAGCGATTATCATATCAAATCATATGATAATATGATAATATGGTGTATAAATAATATGTATAAATGCGTAGGCTTCAAGGAGATCTTGAAACATTTGCCTGAGGAAGGAGAAAATCTCCGAAAGCTTGTGAATTTAAAATAAAATTGCTGGACTAATTCTTAAGTGCAGTGACTGTTGTTATGTAATGGAACTGGCATTTCACAATCTAAACTGGTTTCTCGTTTCATCAGATCAAACAGGATATAGGAATTTTCAGAAGCTTTTTTTAAGAAAACTTGAGTTTTAACAACAGTTATGTAAAGTTTAATTTTGCATGTCATGAATAAATTGAAACATTGGATTTGGGGGAAGTCTGATCAATCTTGGGAGTGTCAAACAAAGCCGCTGGTTTGCATTTTTCACAGAAAAACAGATGAGAAATGCAGAATAAGATCCCTGAAACACTGCGAAAGATCCCATAATCCCATGTAAGCAAAATGGTTTTGGTTGTGAACGTGCCAACCTTCTGTGTAAAATCGAAACTCAGTCAAGCCACTAGATGGAAAACCTTTCAGAAGTGCAGTATGTGGCCTATTGGCCAATCAAACACTGGCAGGGATCAAAGGCAAAATCAGGTTGACCTGACCTCCTGATGTGGAGATGCCGGTGATGGACTGGGGTTGACAATTGTAAACAATTTTACAACACCAAGTTATAGTCCAACAATTTTATTTGAAATTCACAAGCTTTTGGAGGCTTCCTCCTTCCTCAGGTGAATGTTGTGGAAATGAAATCCTCGAACCCTTCGCATTTATAAATCACAGAACAATACCTGGTGATTACAGATAGTAGTCTTTCCAACTGCCCGTTGCCAAGGCAATCACAGTGTGCAGACAGAGAGGTGTTACCTAAAAGGCCACCGAATATACCTCCTGACGAAAGGAAGGTCCCTGCAGGTTATAAACCACATGGGAACAAATATTCCAGGATAAGAATTAGTTAATAAATTAAAAAAACTAAAACTGGTTATTTTTCACTTTGTATTGTACACATTTAATCCTTCGACAAGCTGAGAAGACACATTGCAGTAACAACTTTAACACTTCAGAATGTTTGAAATTTGACCAAAATTTGCATAATTCAGGATAAGCTGCAATTCATCAAAATAATGAGCTGGATTTTGCTGTGAAATGAAAGGTGAGGCTAACAGGTCTGACCGTTATTTATGCACAAATCAGACAGCAACTTCTGGGGAGGGCACACTCGCAATTAAACACAAAAATCCGGAAAATGTTGCCCGAGATGCATTGCCCCTCCATAAGCGGTGCTTTTATCGAATGGGGCATGAAGTTCCTCTAACGCCGTAGATATGGACTAAACTCGCCCCAAAAAGTCCAGTCCCGTCTAAGTACCCTTTTAATGGCGTGATAAGTCTTAATTGCTGCCAAACAACCTCTCTGGCACTGAAAATTAACTTTTACAAGTGTGGAGTCTCATTCCTTCAGCTTTTAATTATTGTTGGAGATTCTTTTAAAAAAAACAATTTTTAAAAACTGCTGTGTCTCTTTTATCTCTCTCTCTTAATCCAATCTTTCTTTCCCCCTCTATTTGTTTTTCTGTACCTGATTCGACAGTGACTTCACTATTCTAATTTACACTTCCTGGTTCAGACTCTGCGTTGTTCATTAACGATTCTTCAATCTGGTTAAGAAGATACACAGTTGCTTGCCCTGTTCACACAGGTCCCAGATGCCCTGTAGAGGACACTGCGCTATTTGGCTGATAGCAACTGGTCATGAAAAACCCCATAGAAAGTCTATGGGCAAGTGCAAGTCTAATGAACGGCTGGTGCCATTCGTTCGCTGCTCAAGGCAAAATCTGGCCCATCAGGTTTATTAATATGCTGACTAATTAGGAAGTCTAACAATTTGGACAAGTAGACTGAAAAACTGCAATGCAATTGGTCTCCTCTTATTTTTAAGACAAGTTTTCCATTTATAGAACGGAAGGACCATGCACATCTCAGAATTACAATTCTCAAAAACAGTTGCTATAATCAGTCATATAGAAAGGGAATGATAGAAAATCAGAATAGATTCAACCTGTACCATCCTTCACAAAGAGAGACCCATATGAATAACATCCTTTCATGTTGCATGCATTGTTTATGGTTCATAACAAAAAGGGCCTCTTCTTGTCATCTGAAAGGTGGCCACTCTCTTCCCCATTAGCCTAAAGTCTCTCTATTCACAGCCTTTACTTACATTTCTCAATTTGACTGTACTACTATGGTCACTGCTCCTCTGAACTTTTCTCTCTTGTTCATTCCAAGCTCCAAAATGCCAATAAATGTTTTTTTTTTATGATGGACTGGTTACTGCAGTCTGTTAGAACACTGTCCTTTCATCTCTGGGATGTATGCTCAAATCTTGCCTATAATGGTAAGATGAAAGTCTCTTCACTGTGTCAGCTGTAAGTGAAATGAGGTTCCAGTGCATACAAGACTATGACACAAAACTGCCTCGAATCTGCCACTAATTAAGATTAAGTTGACAGTCTCAGTCAGAAAGCCGACAAAGACAACTGATGCAGGAAGTGGAAGTGTGGTAACGAGAGCAAGGGCGCTTACAAACTTACAGCGCTCAGGATAACTGGTTTCAGTCTCCTTCCTCGACAGCTTCTTCACACATACTGTTTCCACTGGATACCTCAGTAAACACACACACCAAGTGACTGCACAGGCAAGCCCAGCTAATTAACCTAAAGACCTTGCTTCTCATTGGCTGGTCACTTAATATAACTCACCTGCCTTACACAATCATTTCAAAGGGAGCTGATTTTCTGGAGTGGGAGTTGGAGTTAACAAGCATTGTTGTGGAAGACTAAAGACTTACGTTCCACTGTGGCCCATCCTTTACCCGGTCTGGCACTGGTTAATTGTGAAACTGGCTGCAAAAAGTGTGAGAATGTTATCAGTCTAATATCGATGAGGATAAAATTCATCTGAAAGATTAAAAAAATTAAATAAGATAAAAAATAAATGAATTGCTTAATTGTTTTGTGACTAAAATAATTTACCAAAATGTGTTTTTGTCACCACTAGCAAATGCTTTTTATTCCCAAACCTAATATATGTTAATTAAATGGAATCAATTAATGTTTTTCCCTTGCAAAAAAAATGCCAAACTGAGCCATTTCTCCTAGGCATCTCTTCTTGGGCTGTAAAGTTTGTATTTTTAAATAAAAGACCTTTGCTTGATTCTGTGTTATCAGCTTGAATTACCCCAGTAGCAAACTGCTATTGAAATGAACAGGCAGTTTGACAGACAAACACACAAGACCTGTCAGCTCCCTGTGGGCACATACAGTATTACTACCTAATAATAAACAGGCATCTATGATAATTTTTCCATGTTAGAGGTGAGGGGCGAGATGTTAAAGCTGTCATTTATTTTGACAGAAAGGGCATAATTAAAATAAGTGTCAAGCGATTAAAAACCATTAGGAGTTAATCTACTGTGAAACAACAACGGCATAAATGAGAGCATATGCTCCAAAATTAATTTCATATAACAAGCAGATGATGCGATCAATTAGAACCAATTATACATACCACGCTACATGAGGAATGATGCATTCGAAAGCCCTTGCATACAATACGGTAATCTTATTACACAGGAGCGGGCACCACCCCCACATTCATTCTGCTTCTGTTGCAGCTTCTAAAGCACCACAATTTTACAGGCTTTTGCAAATAAGGCTGACAGCTGTTCCTTGGGTCATCTCAGTGTCAATTAAATACAGTGGCAAAAACTGAATAAGTTAAGCACCAGTAATTGGTTCTTCATGAACAGCAATTCAGAAATCTACTTTTGACGATATAGTAATCGTATATGACAGGCTTAAAAATGTCAAGGATCCCTGTAAAATGATCCTTCAGAGAGGAACACATGAAAGTGCTTCAGATTACATTTTTTTTTAAAGTGACTAGAGCCATCATGATTTTGAGATTTCACTTTGATTTTTCCGAACCAATATGACAAAACAAAAACTAGACCAGCTGTAGCGTAAGGGCAACCTGTCAGCTGCTGTAGTATAACAAAAGAATAGTCTTAACAAAGTAGCACAATGCCTTCTCCCTTAAGATTAGAAACAACTCTTCAGATCAAAAGATCAAGATTTCTTGATGTTTTTGCAGTCAGAAGAGTCAAGGATTAACATTACCTCCTGGAGGTTCTCGTTGTATAAACTACATCCTACATTCCACACTTGTATTCTGAGTCAATACATCATTGAGCCGAGCTCATTGATCAGCCAAGTGCAGCAGTGAAATGGCTCCCAGTCTAAGTGGTTTGTGTTGCAAGGCTTGGCTTGGTTTGGCTTGGCTGGACTGGACTGGGCTCCTTTGGAGCAACGATTGGGTTAGCCAAGGTTGTGTGGTCAAACAATGCCTCAGCTAATTAAAATCTTGCCCAGCAGCCTAGCTTTGTTAAGAGGGGTTGGTGGCAGCACTGCTCCTTGGCTGACCTCTTTTTGCCAGCTGGTTTATCACACTTTAATGGAGAAGGATAATAGGCGTGTGGATGAGTCAAAGCAAAGGCCGAGGCCTCAGCTGGGACGGCACGGGCCAGTCATGAATAACCTAAATAATCCTCTGCAGAGACAATGGATCCATCTTCGAGAAGGATCTCTTTGTTCTAATCCTTTCTTAACCTGATGGAAAACACCATGAAGTTTGACTTCCTTGTCAGACGATACCATTCTGCAGATGGTCTGCTGTACAAGCTGCAGGGAAAGAGGTCAATATATCAGCTTGAGTGGTGCTTTCCTTAGGAAAGTATTGCAAGTAAAACCACCTGAAAACTTCTGTTATAGATTACACAACCTACTGAAAGCAATATAATTTTATTTGCTTAATATTTTAAATTCTATTTATAAGATTTAAAATTATGGAACCTAAAAAAGGGACTGTTTGACCATCCTACTTTTTTTAAGTCGTATTACTGAGATATAAAATATTACTTAAAAATTTGACATATGATGGAAAATATAGCTGTTTATAGTATGTATACATCTATAATTAAAAAATTGACATCTGGCTTGTGTCGGTAGCATCACACCCCTCAAATCTATTACCTGAAAGGATTCGCACATCTGCAGGGCAAAACGATTGGCTCAAATAACTACTCCGTTAAGTTAATCATGCTGATTAGCACAAATATCCTATCAACTAAATGCAGGCCAATAAAAAAAACAGTTCCATTCACCAGATATCAATCAAGAACTAGCAACCCTCACCAAGCTGACCAGTCCAATTGCTCAGTTTTCTTAAAGCTGCCATTCACAAGCCAGCAAGTATCCCAAAATCAAATCACTCAAAATATTTTGCTCCAACGTCTTTTCGCAGCCATGTTGCTTTTCAAGGTAATAACTGTCTACGCCTAAAAATTAAGTTTCTAATAAATACATAAAAAATAATTCTCAAAGAAATTTCTAAACTTACGACTGCAACTACAATTCTACCAGATTCTCAGTGCTTGCAGTGAATACCTCGGCTTCCTGTTGATATTTCACCTGCATATCAAGCCTGTGACATTTAGGAGGCTGCCATTTTTATGTCTGGCAAGATCTTGGCAAAATTTCACCCTCCGCTGCTACAATAAATGAATAATGTTGATTGTTTGTGGAGCTTGATGTTATTTCTTCATGAAATTACCGAAGTTGGAGATTAATTGATCAATGTATTTATTTATTTATTTTCGCAGTGATCCTGCTGCCTCCTGGTGTGAGCCCAGACCTCACTGTCTCCTGGCCATTGATTGATGTCTTCACCGCTTGGCTTCTAGACCAATACATTTCCTAGTTTCCAAAACCTTGAACCAGAACAGACCTGCCCAAGATCCTAGAATTTGCCCCTCATGGGCAGCAACAACAATAATAATTAATGCAATCATGCAGAAATTAGAACATAAGAACATAAGAACATAAGAAATTGGAGCAGGAGTAGGCCAATCGGCCCCTCGAGCCTGCTCCGCCATTCAATAAGATCATGGCTGATCTGATCCCAACCACAAATCTAAAGAACACAAGAAGTCGGAGCAGGACCCGGCCACATAGCCCCTGGGCCCTCTCCGCCACCCACAGGGCATTGACCGATCCGAACTCAGCTTCATGTCCAATTTCCTGCCCGCTCCCCATAACCCCTAATTCCCTTTACTTCTAGGAAACTGTCTATTTCTGTTTTAAATTTATCTATTGATGTAGCTTCCACAGCTTCCTGGGGCAGCAAATTCCACAGACCGACCACCCTCTGAGTGAAGAAGTTTCTCCTCATCTCAGTTTTGAAAGAGCAGCCCCTTATTCTAAGATTATGCCCCCTAGTTCTAGTTTCACCCATCTTTGGGAACATCCTTACTGCATCCACCCGATCAAGACCCTTCACAATCTTATATGTTTCAATAAGATCGCCTCTCATTCTTCTGAACTCCAATGAGTAGAGTCCCAATCTACTCAACCTCTCCTCATATGTCCGCCCCCTCATCCCCGGGATTAACCGAGTGAACCTTCTTTGTACTGCCTCGAGAGCAAGTATGTCTTTTCTTAAGTATGGAGACCAAAACTGTATGCAGTATTCCAGGTGCGGTCTCACCAATACCTTATATAACTGCAGCAATACCTCCTTGTTTTTATATTCTATCCCCCTAGCAATAAAAGCCAACATTCCGTTGGCTTTCTTGATCACCTGCTGCACCTGCATACCAACTTTTTGATTTTCTTGCACTAGGACCCCCAGATCCCTTTGTACTGCAGTACTTTCCAGTCTCTCGCCATTAAGAAAATAACTTGCTCTCTGATTTTTCCTGCCAAAGTGCATAACCTCACATTTTCCAATATTATATTGCATCTGCCAAATCTCCGCCCACTCACCCAGCCTGTCTATATCCCCTTGCAGGTTTTTTATGCCCTCCTCACTCTCTACTTTCCCTCCCATCTTTGTATCATCTGCAAATTTTGATATGTTGCACTCGGTCCCCTCCTCCAAATCGTTAATATAGATTGTAAAGAGTTGGGGACCCAGCACCGACCCCTGTGGAACACCACTGGTTACTGGTTGCCAGTCCGAAAATGAACCATTTATCCCAACTCTCTGCTTCCTGTTCGATAACCAATCCTCCACCCATGCCAGAATATTACCCCCAATCCCGTGATTTTTTATCTTAAGTAATAATCTTTTATGTGGCACCTTGTCGAATGCCTTCTGGAAGTCTAAATACACTATGTCCACTGGTTCCCCTTTATCCACCCTGTACGTTATATCCTCAAAGAACTCAAGCAAATTTGTCAGACATGACTTCCCCTTCATAAAGCCATGCTGACTTTGTCCTATTAAATTATGCTTATCTAAATGTTCTGTTACTGTCTCCTTAATAATAGACTCCAAAATTTTACCCACCACAGATGTTAAGCTAACTGGCCTATAATTTCCAGCCTTCTGCCTACTACCCTTTTTAAATAACGGTGTTACATTAGCAGTTTTCCAATCTGCCGGGACCTCTCCTGAGTCCAGGGAATTTTGGAAAACTATCACCAAAGCATCCACAATCCCTACTGCCACTTCCCTCAAGACCCTAGGATGGAAGCCATCAGGTCCAGGGGATTTATCCGCCTTGAGTCCCATTATTTTACTGAGTACCATCTCCTGAGTGATTTTAATCGTATTTAGCTCCTCCCCCCCGAGAGTCCCCTGTTTGTCCAGTGTTGGGATATTCTTAGTGTCCTCTACTGTAAAGACTGAAACAAAATATTTGTTCAGCATTTTTGCCATCTCCATGTTTCCCACCATTAATTTCCCGGTCTCATCCTCTAAGGGACCTATGTTTGCCTTAGCCACCCTTTTTCTTTTTATATAACTATAGAAACTCTTGCTATCTGTTTTTATATTTTTTGCTAATTTCTTTTCATAATCTAACTTCCCTTTCTTAATCAATCCTTTAGTTACTTTTTGCTGTCTTTTGAAGAATTCCCAATCTTCTATCCTCCCACTAAGTTTGGCTACCTTATATGTCCTTGTTTTTAGTTGGATACTATCCTTGATTTCTTTACTTAGCCACGGATGGCTGTCATTTCTTTTACACCCTTTTTTCCTCAGTGGAATATATTTATTTTGAAAGTTGTAAAATAACTCCCTAAATGAACACCACTGCTCATGTACCGTCTTACCCTTTAATCTATTTTCCCAGTCCACTTTAATCAATTCCGCTCTCATACCATCATAGTCTCCTTTATTCAAGCTCAGTACGCTTGTTTGAGAATCAACCTTCTCACCCTCTAATTGGATATGGAATTCAACCATGTTGTGGTCGCTCGTTCCAAGGGGATCCTTAACTAGGACATTATTAATTAATCCTGACTCATTACACAGGACCAGGTCCAAGGTTGCCTGCCCCCTTGTAGGATCAGTTACATACTGCTCAAGAAATCCATCCCTGATGCACTCAATGAACTCGTCCTCAAGGCTGCTCTGCCCAATTTGATTTGTCCAGTTAATATGATAATTAAAATCCCCCATAATTATGGCTGTTCCCTTATTACATGCCCCGACTATCTCCTGATTAATACTTCTTCCAGCAGAGTTGCAACTATTAGGAGGCCTATATATTACGCCCACTAATGTTTTTTTTCCCTTATTATTCCTTATCTCCACCCAAACTGTTTCATTATCTTGATGCTTTGTCCCAATATCATTTCTCTGTATTACAGTGATTCCTTCCTTTATTAACATAGCCACCCCACCTCCCCTTCCTTCCTGCCTGTCCTTCCTGATTGTTAAAATAGTCAGCTGGATCATTGCGTTCAATTCTGGGCACCACACTTCAGGAAGGATGTCAAGGCCTTCGAGAAGGTGCAGAAAAGATTTGCTAGAATGGTACCAGGGATGAGGGACTTCAGTTATGTGGAGAGACTGGAGAAGCTGGGGTTGTTCTCAATACAGCAGAAAAGGTTAAGAGGAGATTTGATAGAGGTGTTCAGAGTCATGAATGGTTTTGCTAGAGTAATTAAGCAGAAATTGTTTTCAGTGGCAGAAGGGTCGGTAACCAGAGGACACAGATTTAAAGTGATTGGCAAAAGAACCAGAGGCGACATGAGGAAACATTTTTTTATGCAGAGCGTTGTTATGATCTGGAATGCACTGCCTGAAAGGGTGTTGGAAGCAGATTCAATAAGAACTTTCAAAAGTGAATTGGATAAATACTTGAAGGGAAAAAAATTACAGGGCTTTTGGGAAAGAGAAAGGGAGTGGGACTAATTAGATAGCTCTATCAAAGAGCCAGCACAGGCACGAGAGGCTGAATTGTAACATAACATGAAATCCACAGTAAAACTGTATCCTACCAATAATCTACATATTAAAGATTTTACATCTACACAAATTTCCTATCTACATATCTTACTTCTTGTTGTCATGTTTTTAGGTTACTGTTACTCCCTACATGGCATAAATACTCCTACTGTTATAAAACAATATATACTCTGACTCACCATGAGCAATGCCACAGGAGATTTGTTTGTATATTTTTTATAGTTAGAAAACAGAAAAAGCACAGCAACAATGAGTACAATTAAAACTTCAACCGATAATTAGTAAACAAACATAGCAATGTTATTATTAATTATTAATAACCATAGCTGCATCCCCAGGCCCTGGATCCCATTCCCTCCTTATCTTAGCCCCAGATTCTAGCCTCCTGCTCCCTCCCAACCCAGGCCCTATCCCCCGGTTGTACCAAATTGACACACATATCCAGACAGAATAAAAACATGGAAGAGAGAAGATAGATTACACAAAAATGAACATTTCAAAATCAAATAGTGCCTGTCTTTGTATAGCCAAAGTACAACATGTACAAATGTTGCTTTTTACACCGTTCATACTAAAGTTGTTATTTTCTCCCCCTTTTCCCCTGAGTTCCCTGTGCCTGAAGGGGTGGATGAGCTGTCTGTTCCCAGGAACTCTGTCAGTGTCACTGCTACCATGGAAGCTTAAAAGGCTGCCATCTTCGCTTTGGGAGCCAGTGTTGACAGGAGCTTCGAGAGCGTCATATTAGCCCTGCACTTCGTTCTCGCGCAGAGCCAGAGCAGTGCTGAGGCACAGTCCCAGGAGAGTGGCCGTTGCTCCATGGGAGAGGAAACTTCAGTCCTCACTCAGGCCAGATTGTCCTGGCCCACATAAAATGCTGCAGTCGGGCCCTCAAGGCTCACAATGGCTCAAGATCACCCACCACCGCCATCTGAAGTGTCCTCAATATAAGCTCAGCAATCTTTCACCTCCCAAGCTGCAGCCATTGGGGAAACACTTTGTCGGAGCACTAGGATAAGTAAACATGCACAAAAGACAGGCACTGAGGGCTTGCATAAGGGTGATTCATAATGATTTCTGTTAACGATTAGATATAGATTGAAATGAGGTGTTTGATAAATGTGTTTTTTGTTCTGCATTTGGTGTTGATGCTTATATTTGTAGTGAAGTGAGGGCAAGACCCATAAGGCTGGACTGAAGGAAGGCAATCAGATGGTGGGAATAAGGATTGTGGTAATAAGGATCGTGAGACTGTTGGTGTATTGGGAATGGGAGGATAGGCTCAGATGAAGCACTCTTCAATGAGCTGCTCTCTGAGAGCTCTGGCAGCTAGGGGCACTGGTGGTCAATTCTGCTCCTGCTCTTCATCCTCCTCCTCCTCCTCCTGTTGCTGCACTTCTTGCTGCCCAGGTGGTGGAATGTGAGAGACTCTCATGATGGCGAAGCTGTGGAGCATGCAACAGACGACCACAAATCTGGATACCCACTCTGGACTGTTCCGCAAAACTCCTCCCGAATGGTCCGGGCAGCAGAAGGGTTGCTTGAGCACACCGACTGTCTGCTAGATGATGTTTCTGATGGCAGCATGGCTCTCGTTGTAGGTCAGCTCTGCAGCTGTGCCTGGATTCCTGACAGATGTCATGAGCCAAGTCTGAAGGGGTTATCTCTTGTCACCCTGTATTCAGCCTGTAACCTTACGGCCTGGTTGGAACAAAGGCACCACAGAGGGCTGGCGCAGGATAAATGAATCATGACTATTAGGAAACCTGGCACAGGCCTGCATGATGCGTTGCCTGTGGTCGCAAACAAGCTGGATGTTGAGGGAGTGGAATCCCTTTCTTTTCAGAAAGGTGCCAGGCTGGTGATGGGAAGCAAGCAAGGCAATGTGGGTGCATTCTATAGCACCTTGGACCCTGGGGACGCCTGCAATGTGGGTGTATTCTATAGCACCTTGGACCCTGGGGAAGCCTGCAATGTGGGTGCATTCTATGGCACCTTGGACCCCGGGGAAGCCTGCAATGTGGGTGTATTCTATAGCACCTTGGACCCTGGGGAAGCCTGCAATGTGGGTGCATTCTATGGCACCTTGGACCCCGGGGAAGCCTGCAATGTGGGTGTATTCTATAGCACCTTGGACCCTGGGGACGCCTGCAATGTGGGTGTATTCTATGGCACCTTGGACCCTGGGGAAGCCTGCAATGTGGGTGCATTCTATGGCACCTTGGACCCTGGGGAAGCCTGCAATGTGGGTGTATTCGATAGCACCTTGGACCCCGGGGAAGCCTGCAATGTGGGTGCATTCTATGGCACCTTGGACCCTGGGGACGCCTGCAATGTGGGTGCATTCTATGGTATCTTGGACCCTGGGGAAGCCTGCAATGTGGGTGTATTCTATAGCACCTTGGACCCTGGGGAAGCCTGCAATGTGGGTGCATTCTATGGCACCTTGGACCCTGGGGACGCCTGCAATGTGGGTGCATTCTATGGTATCTTGGACCCTGGGGAAGCCTGCAATGTGGGTGTATTCTATAGCACCTTGGACCCTGGGGACGCCTGCAATGTGGGTGTATTCTATGGTACCTTGGACCCCGGGGAAGCCTGCAATGTGGGTGTATTCTATGGTACCTTGGACCCTGGGGAAGCCTGCAATGTGGGTGTATTCTATAGCACCTTGGACCCCGGGGAAGCCTGCAATGTGGGTGCATTCTATGGCACCTTGGACCCTGGGGACGCCTGCAATGTGGGTGCATTCTATGGTATCTTGGACCCTGGGGAAGCCTGCAATGTGGGTGTATTCTATAGCACCTTGGACCCTGGGGACGCCTGCAATGTGGGTGTATTCTATGGTACCTTGGACCCCGGGGAAGCCTGCAATGTGGGTGTATTCTATGGTACCTTGGACCCCGGGGAAGCCTGCAATGTGGGTGTATTCTATGGTACCTTGGACCCTGGGGAAGCCTGCAATGTGGGTGAAGCCTTGTGCTCTCTCATCCTGCTTCACTCTATCCATGGGGAAAGAGATGTAGCTGTTCCTCCTGGTATAGAGAGCCATGATCTCCCTGATACAGCGATGGACTGCAAACTGTGAGATGTCAGCTGTTGCAGACTGGAAGGAGCCTGTTGCATTAAGGTTAAGGGCCACAGTGGCCTTGACAGCTACAGGCAGTGCTGTCCATGCCCTAGTACGAGGCTCGAGTTGTGGCTGCAGCCAGTGACATAGCTCGGTGTCACGAAGGCGTCTGAGACATAGCTGCTCAGTTAAGTTCAGGTAGGTGAAGTGCTCCCTGAAGACCTGCTGCAGGTATAGCCACCTGTACAGTGCCCACATTCTCCATCTTCTACAAGTTGCTCCTGTTCGCTCCTGTTTATCTTTCTTGATGCTCCTTCTTGTCCTCCAGTCTCAAAGGCAGCCCTACCAGACCACCCATGAATGCTGTTTAGAAAGCAGCCAAAAACAGTGCAGCACCAGCAAAATCTTCTTCTTAGAAGTCAGAATTAAGTTTCACAGCCAGAAAATAAGCCAAAAATCACCCAGAAGTTAACCGGTAGTCTCAAACGACAAAACAGCAACTGACCTCTATGTCGTGAATGAGCCATTTAAATAGCACCGCTGATGGGTCCTTCCTGCCTGTTAGCGCCACAAATTGCTGAGTGAGTTTATTACATGACGAGTCAGGCCTGGGGCAGTCCAATATCACAAAAGGATCCTATAACAACTATAGGACTCTTATTTAAAAATCAGCAATTTAAATAGTTCTGGCTCAATCCAATATGGCGACCGCGCACTTCTGGCATGTAATGAGCCCATAACCGTCCACCATATTGGATGCTTAGATGCCCGTTTTTGCGCCTGAAAAATGGGCGCGACACCATCAAATTTTTAGGCCCAAGTTCTGAATAAGACAAAGTGGATTTCTACATAATATTTTTTGAAGAAACAGAAAAAAGATTTTAAAATGTTTTGCCTTTAGCGGTACAATCACTAAAACGGCCAGAGAAGGGTTACTGTTGACTAATTCTGCCAGTCTAATCCTTGGCTGTGTCATGATTGCACAAAATTACTATCACCCCTCACCTCCGCCCCCTTTGATTTACTGCTCTAATTACATGTCAGACTTTACAGTACAAGCCATGTGATATCAGTGCAAATTTATAATACAAACAGAAAATATTTCCAAAAAGCACAAGTAAAAGATTAAAACCTGGCATATTATCTGGAGATTAACCGACATGATTGTTTCTGGGGAATAAAATTAGACACAATTTCTTTCATGGGCCTGTATCTAAATTTCAAAACTACAAAAAAAAATGTTTAAATATGCCATTTCCTTTACTTAGCCTTGCCATGCTCACAGTAAATACTGTACTAAACAAATTAAAAGAAAATTACAGTAATTTTACCAACATAATCATCTATCTTTACTAAGCAATTTGCAAACTCACATTGTAACATTTAAACTAATTTCATTGAAACTCCAGAATGCTTTGAAAAGGCTGGACTTATTTTATGAAAGCACAGAGTAAATCTGATTTAAAGGAACGTAGTTTTGAACTATTTTTCACGTACTTGTGTAAGTTGTTTCTTTCATCTGCGTGAAAAGAAACAATCTCTATGCATCGGAATAACCCTTCTTGGGACTATGCTGCTTTTTAATGTAAACCCGACTTGTGTTGAGCAGTAGAATGAGATTTACTGGCTCGGCAATGCAGACAGCTCACCCTCCACATATGGTCCCTCGACCATGGGATTCAGAATCACTGAACGAGAATGTGCATATGTGCCTTGCTGTGTTTATCGCCAGATTATGAGGAAGCAGCTCAAGTCAATAGCATAATAAATCTGAATCTAAAAAAACTTACAAGAGAATACTCTGCCAACAGCTATTTGAGATTGTACCATTCCCTCCCCTTGACAGTCATTTTCTTCAAGATGCCATTTATCATCATTATAGGACAATACAAGCAGCTGTTTCCAGGCCATTATCAAAATTACTACAGATGACTTCTTGTGTTCTCGTCACACTTTCAAAAGTAATTTTCCTTCTAAAGGCTTTTGCCCTCTGTCACCGAACACTCATAAGGAACTAAATAGGAAGCAGTTTAAATAAGGCCCATTAACAAGTGACTAGTAGTTTGTGTGTTCCAAACATAAAGCATACTAAAGGGTGGTTTCTGTTTTGAAATACAGCTCTCAAGAAGATAAATACTTATTTTCTGAAGTTAAACCTGGCTGACCTCGGCTAGAAATTTTGACACTCGTCCAGATCCTAACTGCCCAGGACCTGACAAATGAGTCAGTGGAGGTCCATCCATTTTCTGTTCTGGAGTGTATTGGTTGAAGATTCTTGGTCATCCCACCTGCCTGACACCTTGGATCATGATGAATTGTCTCAAACTCCAGCCCCAGATTGTTTTTTAACATTTAATTTAGTTTCTTCCTGTGCTTGGTTGAACATGGCCCTGTTATGGATTTCTACTCTAATGTACTCCAGCAGGTTCGGAGAGCAGGCCTTAGCGAGATGTGGAAGTTATAGAGGCCAGATCAATAGTCAAGGTCCTGACCCCTGCCTCTGATTTTGTACTTTGCCCTGAGGGTTTCTCCCCTTGAAAGTCCTGGACTGCTTTTAATGTGAAGACAAGTGCATTTTGACAACTTAGGCTGCTGTGGTGCATAACAGAGAGGTGTATCCATATCCACTTCCCTTCTAGTTCAGTAGCTTTAATCCAGCTAGCATAATAGAAATGACCCTTCATGCATTTGATTAGCTGTAATGTGTCTCATGCTTCTAGACCTGATTGACCTTTTGAAACAGAGTGATAAGACAGACAAGACAGGAAGAGACACTAATAGAGACCTTTAGCTCTCTGCTTTAGCAGCGATAGAGAAAAAGTAAGACTGTACAAGTTAGGGGATTAAATCAAAAGCCTAAAAGGAATTTTAAGAGCCATTTCACAGAGCACCAAAACAGAACTGCCATACATCCTATTTTATAAGGACTATCACTCCTAATGTATCCATCTATCAGAGCAGGTGGGAACGCATCACTCTCTGCTGGATCGAGAGAGTTATGAAGAATGCAGTCCACCAGTGATCCATACAGTCAGGAGAGATGTGTGCACAATCCAGCAAATATAGCTTTGCAGTGAATGGAGAGTGTACTCAGCCGTTAAAGGTTACAAACATTGTATGCCAAATTACTGTTTGATTTCCTCTGTACAAAATGAGCTAGTCCTGGTAATCCAAAATGAAAAGAAATATAAATTGATCTAAAATAATAATGTGCAATACACCTTTTCAACATTTATATTATTATTTTTCAGTAGTGCATGGGTGCATAATTTATTTTTGCCTTCTTATTAATTATTGCAAGCTGTTTTCTTAGGGTGCATTTAGAGTACAACTGTATAGCATTGGTGCAAATCAGTTTCACTTTGTGCAACACTGCAGTCATAATGTAAACACACTCTGAATCCAGAGTCAGGACTCAACCTGACACCAGAGCAAAAGGGAGTGAGACACCCTGGAGGAGGAGGTCTCACTCTGATTTGCTTCATTGTCAATTTGGGCCTTAACACACAATTTGAACAACAGAAGTTTAGCTTTGGTGTGAAGCTGTAACCATTTTGCACTAATCAGTGGCAAAATTAGAACTGTGGTCAGGGCCCCAAGTGGATCCAGTGAAAGGACATCTATGCAATGGTAATAGCTGATCCCTGATCATTTTGTCAATTATTTTTACATTACCTATTGCAAATATGCCTTTTGACTATCGTACATGTACGGGTTTGACATCAGATTAAGTAGGTGTTATTTGGTATCATTCCCTAGTAAAATGTAGGGGCCCCAAACCAAATCTTTACAAGGCAAATGCTAAATTTATAGTATAAATGCACCCTAATAAGGTTCCCCAATTCCTGGAACAGACACATTGCTACAGATAGAACAAGAGAAAGCTACCAAAACAGGTGTTTTTAATAGTAGGAAGAGATGTGTATTTTACAATATTTGAAAGTTAAACAAGAATTAAATATGAAAACAACAGGAGGCTATTTCCCAGCTGATTTGGGTATAGGAAATGGGGTGTGAGATTCTAAACAGGAGGGAGGAACTGATAGATAGTAATGTTCCTGGATACATCAATTATATTTTAAAAGGACAAGTGTCATTAATGTTTGCTTTATCTGATAAGACTCCTTACGACAATTTTATGAAGACCACCTATTGCTTCAGTATGATCCTTAAGAAAAAGATATTTGTCTTTATGTAGAATATTTAAAGCAGTCTGTCACCTTTAGGGTTAACTTTTACAGCTAGCAACAATCTGAGGAAGTTAAGTGTAATCGGCAGGAAATATAGTTTTATTTTGGATGATTTCAAAATTGGTCTATAAAAGGGACAGTGTACCTTTAAAGTGTACTGTCTCCAATTTACAGTCTAACCTTATCTGCCAGCGCACTAATGCATACTTTTTATTCTGTCAAAGTGAACCTTTTTTCCTACTGGTCAATATATCACAAGCTGTTCTTTTCTTAACAATCCAGACAGACCAGACATTTGTGAAAGCTGCAGTCACTACAATCAAAAATGCTACATTTACTGAGTTTTTATCAAAGATTTCAATCCCCCCCTCATCCTCTGGAAAATGACCCTTTTATTTTGTTGTGGACATAAAATTATGGCCCTTGGAAAATTGGATGCGTTTCTGTTGAGGGAAATCAATTTTCTCGCTGCCATATATGATCAACATGTCACAGCTATCAAAGAGATAATAATAGTAAAGTACAAGTAAAATGGCTGGTAATACCAGCTCCTGAAAAGGGAGCAAGATAACCCCCTTCTTTTGAAACATGTTTGCAATAATAAAAAAAAAACCTATGCAAAAGGTTTTTGAACTGTCTTCATCGAAAATCCTTTTAAGGTTGTACACTGACAGACTAAAGTGTTGATGAAACAGAGGGAAGAAATTGGTGCTTCCTGGAAAATGTTTCCGCATTTGTAAAACCGCTGAAACTCCTTTCTCATCAACCTGTTAATGGGTAGCTAATAGTAGACAAAATGTGACCAGCGTGTGATGGCTCAGGAGGCTGCTTAGGGAGAGGTAATAGGGAAAGCACAGAAGCTGCATCTTAATTTAGTCTTGCAAACAAAAGGAAGCATCAAATCTGACCTCACTGCCAGAGTGTTAATGGTTATCTGCCCATCATTGCATGCCACTTAGCATTGTTTATGCCACGCCTTTGGATCTTTTCAGCATGAGTATGCATTAGTAAGACACTAGCAACCAAAACATTAAAGCAAATTGGGATAAAAACAGTCTTCCAACTGTCTTGTAATAGTTCTCTATAGTTTGCTGAATCTGATCTTAGACTGGAAATGTCATCTTGTAGCAAAAGCATTGTGTGTTTTGTCTCTGTAAGTAACATACAAATTTAGGTGAATTCTTGTAATGCAACTGGTTTGAAGTAATAAAGCCTGTCTTTCAATATTATTGGAATAAATCTCTAGCAGGATTTTGCTTTCTCAATAGCAATTAAATATTTAAAATGATTTAAACTCTATAATATTTAATAAAGAAATTATTAATACATTCAAGAATAAACCACCATTCAATGCAATTATCAGAGGCAATGATTAATTACTCATCATACTATTAATGGTTCAAATAAACTGGAATTCTTCATGTAATATGCTTGATCTTTACAAAATAGACTATTTGCACTTGTTCCGTTCATATGTCACCAAACACAAACATAGCAATGTTGTGATACTTTATCTGTGCAACAGGCGTTTACAGCATTTGTATTATAGAGAAAGGAAAACCTGGTCTAAATAGAATAACATGTTGATGTGTTATCCTGAATGAAGTAAGAAATATTTCCTATAAATTTTAGAATGATATGGCCTTTGGCGAACTATAAACATTTAATTTCTAATTATTCTAAACTATACCTTGTAAATTAAATTACATTTGCATATTTTAAGTGTTGTGTTTTCAATAGTATTTTGTGGTGGGAGAGCCCTTGGAGATAGGACTGATTTGTATGAGCTAAAAATTGCTGATGGCAATATTACAAGACAAATGCTTAATTGGCTTGTATGACAAAATGGGTTATCACCTCCAGTCAAATAATGCACAGAGGAATGTCATAGCAGATAGCTGTGTGTCTCAGTCACTGTTAACAGTGATTTGTAGCTTAACATACTGTAAAAGCATTATTGCTATTAGCATTATTGCTTTACAAATGTGCTTTACAAAGCTTTATATTGTGTTTGAGTTATTGGAGAAAGCCTATTTTCTCATTAAGTAATTTTGTGCATGTAAGTTATGTATATTTAGCATACTTAATAATACATAATAATGAATGTATCCAATATGATTAATAAATATGTGATTCACAGGTTTTTATTTAGTTGTAAGAGAAATTGTACTGGTTTGATTATTCCAACTGATATTAAAAGATGCTTTCCTGGGGAATGGTAATACTTTCAGTATAAAGAACCTCCATCTAAGCACTAACAAAAACATATTGGCCCCGATTTTCAAAGGAAATTGTGGGTGTGTTGGAGGCGGGGGTGGGGGCTGCGAAAATCGGGGAAATTCCAAGCGGGTGAGGAAGCCGGCTCCAACCCAGTGACTTCCGGGTTCCCAACAGACGTGTCTGTGTGCACACACCTCACAAATGCAGAAGTCCCGCCGGCAATTAAAGCTGGCGGGATGATAGTTAAAGAACCAAATGTACCTTATTGAGGTACTTAAGGTACTTTATTTCTGACATAGTAGATAGTTAAAATGATTTTAAACTTACCTGGGTGGCTTTCCCATGGCTTCTGATTCGCACCTGGTGAAACCAGGCCTGAAGGGCCGAATCTGACAAAAATAAAGTAAATAAATTAAATAAAAAACCACTGCACAAAGTTAAAAAACAAAATAAACCTGCCTTTCCACCCTGCTCCGATGTCTCCCTCTCCGATGTCCCCCTCTCCCCCCTCCCAAAGTCCCTCTCCGATCTCCCTCTCTCCCCTCCTGATCTCCCCCTCCCCCCTGATATTCAGCGCCCTCCACTCTCTGTTTCAGCGCCAGATGGAGTCTCTCTCTCTCTCTCTTTCTCTCCCCCCTGCCTCGGCGTTGCAACTCCTGTCGGCAGCCAGCCTGTCAATCACGCTGGCTGCCGGGCGCGAAACCCAGAAACAACTTTAATCACCATCATTTACATCGCGATCACGTTGGAAAAGGTAAGTTTTTTTTAAATTCGGATTTGCCACGCGCACCTTCATCTTCATCCCCCCCCGCCTCACCCACTGCCAACCTGCCACCATTTCAAAATTGAGCCCATTGTGCGGGAGATGTGCTCAGTTTGAGCATCCATTTTCAGCACCATGGAGATCTCCCATTTGGATCTTACCTCACGCCAATAAACATCCACTATGGGAGCTTCAGGAAATTGCTTTATTTAGAATCTTGTGTATCAGCATTCAGGACCAAAAGGTGAAAAATTAAACAAAGTTCCAGCTTTGCATATTAATAATGAAACCCATTAATACCAAACATGAGCGTCCATCAAATGTTAAACCAGGCCCTATCCACTTGCTCAGGAGGATGTAAAAGATTCCATGACACTATTCAAAGAGCAGGAGAGTCATCCCGGTGTCCTGGCCAACATTTATCCCTCAAGTATCCCGGTGTCCTGGCCAACATTTATCCCTCAAGTATCCCGGTGTCCTGGCCAACATTTATCCCTCAAGTAACACCACCAAAAAGAGATTAACTGGTTATCTTGCTGTGCACAAATTGGCTGTTGTGTTTGCCTGTAAAACAACAGTGAACTCACATAGCAACAAGACTAAGACATTTAACCCTTCCATCCTGTTCCACCATTCAATTACATCATGGCTGATCTGTACCTCAAATCCATTTACCCTCCTTTGATCCATATCCCTTGATACCCTTATCGAATAAAAATCTGTTGATCTCAGTCTTGAAAATTTCAATTGACCCACCATCTTGGTGGAGGGAATTCAGATTTCCACTGCTCTTTGTATGAAAAAGTGCTTCCTAATTTCACTCCTGAAACACCTAGCTCTAATTTTAAGATTATGCCCCCTTGTTCTGGATGTTCCACCAGAGGAAATATTTCCTCTATACCTACCCTATCAAATCCTTTTATCATTTTAAGCACCTCAATTAGATCATCTCTCGACCGTCTAAACTCAAGGTAATACAAACCAAGTTTACGGGTTCAAAACTTTAACCCTTTAAGCCCTGGTATAATTCTGGTGAATCCGCACTGTACATCCTCCAAGGCCAATATATCCTTCCTCAGGTGCATTTCCCAATACCCAATGCAGTACTTCAGATGGGATCTGACCAAGGCTTTGTATGACAGAAGCATATCTTCCTCCCCTTTGTAATCTAGGCCCCTTGATATAAAGCCCAACATTCTATTAGCCTTTTTGATTACTTTTTGTACCTGTGTACTAACGTTTTAGTGATTTGTATACCTGAATACCCAAATCCCTTTGTTCCTCCACAGCTCCTAGTCTCTCGCCATTAAGAAAATATTCCGATTTGTCTTTCCCAGATCCATACTTCCCCACACTGAACGCCATCTGCCACAGTTTTGCCTACTTAATGTCCCTTTGTAACTTCCAGCTCCGATCTACACAGCTTGCTGTGCTTTTTAAACTTAGTGTCATCTGCAAACTTGGATATACAATTCTGTATTCCTTCATCCAAGTTATTTATATATATATATGGTGAAAAGCTGAGGCCCCAGTATAGATTCCTGGGGAACACCACTTTTCACATCCCGCCAATAAGAATACATTCCCATTATTCCTATTCTTTGTATCCTACCTCCCAATCAATGAACAGCCCATGTCACAAGATTACCTCCAATGCCGTGTGCTTTTCTTTTTGTTAATCTCTTGTGCGGAACCTTATCAAATGCCTTCTGGAGGTCTATAAAGACAACACCCATAGACCCTCCCCTGTTCAGTATGTTAGTGACCTCCTCAAAAAATTAAACTAGATTAGATAGATCTTCTACACTTCTACTCTTTACAAATCCATGCTGCTCTCTTTGATCAACTCATACTTGATCAAGTGCTTAGTCACTCCGTCCCTGATGATAAATTCTAGTAACTTCCCTACAACTAACATTAAACCGACAGGTCTGTTCTTTCTCCCTCACTCCTTTCTTAAATTATGGAGTGACATTTGCAATTTTCCAATCCAAAGGCACAATTCCTGAATCTAGAGAGCTTTGGAAAATTATGACTAGCTAATTATGACTTCAATGGAAAAGAAAATCAGGTGGAGTGTAAAACGGGCTGCCGAAGCGTTAATGTCCGTTTCACACTCCCGCCCAAGCCGGATTTCTGCCCCACAAAGTGCAATTATTTCCTGATGACAATATAACACAAGGTGTTTGAGTGTAGGGGTAAAAAAAAATCAATGACAAATGAACTGATGTCAAGTGAACACAAGATACAAAGAAAATTAGAGTAACAGGACATTATGATATAGAGTAAACCAATGAGATTCATAAATAGACATTAATTGATGTTGAAATCGAACTTTTTTTAAAATTGAGAAATCAAGGCGATGGTCCAAGGCAGGACATAGCAAAGAGCAAGATAAAAAACAAGGTAAATTATGAAGTAGTGATTAGACTGGGTTTTAAAATCTTATATATTACAGGAGAAAAGAAGGATTTATATGCCTATGACTGGTAATATTTTTGGCTATTGAGGAACGATTGAAAGAAAGAACTAAAGTGGTTTATTGTATCTCATGACAGTTCCAAAGTCCTTCACATATAATTAATTGCTTTGAAGTGCAGTCACCGTTTATATGTTGGTGAATGCAGCCACCTTTATACAAGTAGCAGGATCCCACAAAGAGCAATGTGATGAATGAACAGTTAACCTATTTTTAGTATGTTTCGCTCGGCGAAAGAATGTTGGCCAAAAGATTGGGAAAACTACCTGCTCTTTGAATAACATTGTGGGATTTTTAACATCCACCTAGAACAGGTGGACAGGCTTTTCTGAAGGTGAAGGCAGACTGCATGGATGATTCGTCAGAGATGAAGGGCTATTTTCTTCAGTGCTGGGTAATGACATCCTTGTGCCAAAAGCAGAGTGCAGGTACAACAACGCCTATTGGAGTGCAGTGATGCATATCTGTCCAATTCTTTGTGCTCAATCCATTCATGTTTCAAATTTGATGTAGTTAGCTACAGAATTAACACAGAAATATTCAGAAATGATTGTGAGCCAGTAACACATGGGTGAGAAGTATTGTGCAATGAACAGCATGCACAACATATTTGAGGTGCTTTTAACTGGAAGTAATCCCTGCATTCTCTATTTACAACCATAATGCTCCAGCTTGAATACAGTAATGAAAAGGTGGTTTGGAGTAAGCTGAACTTAGCCAGAGGTAGACTTGCTTCAAGCAAGTTCCGAAGGTAATCAGAAAGAAGTGAAATATTACAAGTCAAGCTCCATTTGACAAACTTAACAAGAGAACACAATGAACTACCACTTACTGATATAAGAAAAATGAGTAGACTTCCTGAAGGCAATATGAATATCAATCACCTTGTTCCGAATCCCTTGTTTCAGTTGGTACACTGACAGTATAACCATCAATATGGAGCTGTTGGGATCTGGATGACAGGTTTCCACCTTTCATTTCGACACAAAGTTCCTTCTTCTTAGAAGAAAACTTAATCTTTTACCACCAATGTCAACAGTTCAGAGAACCAAAGTTGGCCGTGCTTTGGACCCACATATTTTCTGCAAAACTATCAAAAAGAAGTTAGGGCCATTTTTAAAATTATTATTATGAGTGAAGGAAGTATTTGATCGATATTACAAATCCACATCAAGATGACGAGGTGTGCTTTTATTTTCAAAGTTTTTGTGCAATCTGAATTTGACAGCATGATGAAAGAAAAGTGGGCAATTGCAACGCATCAATGATGTTACTTTCACACTTTTCAAGAAGTTAACGCATATAGATCACAAACATTTTGTTCATCCAACTGTAGACTGCATATATCTTGAACAGAATGGCAAAACAAAGATATAGGGAATCCCATTTTGCAGCCGGGATGCAAGGATCATTATAAATAGCATGCTTGAAATGTGTGCTGAATTTTTGGAGCAGGGGACAGCTCACAGATGCAAAAAGCAACAGACTATAGACAGGGCTAATGGAGGGTCCATTTCACTACAAGATCCCGGGAGGAAGTCAGTAAGAAGTTTCAGGACTTGGAAAAGAACATCAAACTAATGCTAATGTATCACCATGTCTTAATGTGGAGATGAGGGTCATATATGAGAAATGTTTTTAACTAAGAGTTGTTAAATATATCAATGAAACAAAGGCAATGCTGATAAAGTGATGCAAATGTGTGTAATGTCAGGTTGAACATCAGCTTCTATTAATGTAAAAATGAAGAGCATTTAGGAAGAATGCTTTTAACTGCGAGTTGTTAAAGATGTCAGTGAAATAATCCCAATTCTCGCACTCAATCAAATGGATAAAGGTAGTATCAGAAGTGCTCCTCCTGGCTCTACATTAAAACAGTGGGCCACTGACGGCCACAGCTACCCCCTCCCGATTATCTCCCCTCCTCCCGGACTCACCCGGGAACCTTGGCTGACATTGCTCCCCTGCCTCACCCCATGACTGAGGAGCTGCCTATAGGGTTGCGATTGGTGCCCACAGTTCGCTGGCATTATCCTAATGAGGACAGTGGACCAATTTGCTGTGGTCCTACGCTGGCTTCATTAGATGCGTGCACTGGTATCATGCCCCTATTTGGGCGCGATCCAATTTCTAGGCCATTGTCACTGCAAGCCTTTCTGGTTCAAGTGGCACATCTAAGTCACATTCTCGCTGGTGAATCTCCAATGCACCGTCTCTTCCACCTTGCCCAAACAGGTAACTCTGTTGCATTACACCTGCTGTCTGTGAAGTGTGTGACTTTTATGCCCTGTGCTCCTATTGTCCACTAGAAATCACTGACGAGCCAGATGTGGCTATGGCAACACTGTTTTAGACACATGCACTAATTTTAGTAGAAAACGCCTTACATACACTCACACAATACAGGTAAATGCATTTCACAGTCTAAAAATCCATTCGTGATGGGAAAGCCATACTTGTGAAAACAGATGGGGGCTGAAATTGGTCTATAGGGCGAAACAGTCTCATAATGAATCGGCAGCCTGTTTTATACCAAGCCTGGTTTCATAAACCAATTTCACTCCCATGGTTCCTTACCGGATAATTTGGAAATCCGTGTTCTGCAATCAACTGGAATGGTATTTCGAAAGGCTTTACCAAACCCAGTACACTACAAGAAAAGCTTTCTAACATTGTCAAAGTGAATTTACAGAAAATATACTAAAATCATTAGATGTTAGTAACTGGATCCCTGAGTGGTGAAGTACACCTCTGTGTATAAGGTGAACTATAGCTTCACAGTGCACAAATTGAAAATACCACAAACATTTCCACAAGTCAAAGCATAGAGGTACAGATCTCATTAAACGTTATACTGATGGTCAGTCTGAGATTCTCAGCAATGTAAAGATTGATAATAGAATGAAAAGACAGTGGGAATAATTTACACTCGAATTTTGTTGTACAGCACCTAGCTGAGATCAGTTTTGCAGTATAGAGAAGGAAGCTTGTACAATATTCTTGAACTTTCCTTTATTTTTGAAGGTGCAGTAGTCAATGCTCCTCTTCAATGAACACTGCTGTAAGAACCTACAACAGCCAATTGTAACATTTGGCCTTGAGACATAGTGAATTAAACAGTATGAAGTAGTTCAAGTCTGCATAGGAGCAAAGGTTTTAGATGATTTCAAAGAAGCTCTACAACCGGGCAGCTGTACATATCGACAACTGAGTGAATAGTCCATTGTGCATATAATCTTGAATCTACAGTCCTGTTGATTATTTAAAGCCATGATTACAGATTTGCCTTCTTTATATTTTCTTCAGTCTAAGCAAATGCTTGCATTCAGATATTAAACAATATTGTCACAAAATCTTATCAGAATCAGATTGCCTTATGCTTGACATTGTGTGTCAAATATTGTGACATCAATAAATATTTGCCATTGGTTTTGGCTTGCTTTATGCCCACAATGTATCCAGACTGAATAGAATGTGTTATTATCACTAGCCTTGAATTAAATAAACTTAAGGGAAAGTTTGGGCCCATTTTGGGAACAAGTCAAGCCTCAGCTGAATTGAACCTGTTTCTTTTGGTTAATCTGTAACTGCTTTACACTGTCTAAGTGTTTGCACTGATTAGAGATTATCAAGGGTAGCATTTCTTGACACAGGCACTACGCTGTCAGATCAGAAAGGTAACATTGTTTCAAGTATTTTAATTTTAAAACGTCTTCACCGATTTATATTTAAGCCGTCCCATTAATGCTAGCTGCAATAAACATTAAAATTAAAACTGCATCTGGGTGTCGGTGTCAATGCAGAGCTGGCAGTACAACTAGGGTCTGTCAACATTGTGCCTCTCTGAAGAAGTCTCAAACCATAACTGTTTTTTAATAAAAGTAAAAACACAAACTGCTGGAAACACAACTACTAGACAGTCAGCATCTGTAAAGAGAAAAGACGGGTTGTGACATTTGGGGCAGATTTCCAAGACTTGCAGTTTTCCCCATTTATTTGACCCATTTTATAATGGTGCTGTAAGAGTGTTTTAATTTTAATGGCAACCCCTCAGATTTAGGAATATGAATTTCACTTTCGATGTTCAAGATGATGCTTACAACAATAATACATCACTTCTTCCATACTTCGCATGGTCATATTTATTTATTAATGTGTTTCAGATGGATGGCTGCAACACTTCTGAAAAGTTCTAGTTGACAGCCTTCCATACACTTCCAATCCGACACAAAAAACTTTCTTGCCTTTGCCCTTCAATGTACTGTCCATTTCCCAATCTAATGTAGATGGCAATTTCAGTCACCAACAACCATTGTTATGATCGTAGACATGCACCAGTCCCACAAGAACTACAATGTGGATGAAAATAACTTCTAAACTTGTGGTAGCTGACTTACACTAACTATGCTGTGAAAAATGCACTTTTGTACCTATCCAAGTAAAAAGGCTCAATATAGTGTACAGGAATATTATAGCAGCCCTCTAGAGATGCATTATCACCACAGTATTTATCTACAGCTATTCTTTTCAGACACAAATGTAAAGTTGCCAAACAAGTTCCAGTGTTGGTAAAATCATGTTTGCTTTTGGTTTCAAGGCACAATTACAGAAAAATGCAGCGGTCATGTGATCCAAGACACAAATTCTCTTCGACTGAATTGACATTGGCAATCAAGTTGCTGTGTCAGAGAACTTTTCAGAACAGAGTAGATCTCACCCTAGCCATGTCAGGAATGAAAACTACAGAGAAATAAAAATTTATATTCCTTTTACAGCATCAAGTTCGATTACATATTTGCCTCTGTCCAGAGGAACTGATGCCAAGTTTTGCTACCACAATATATTCACACTAACAAACATTGTAGTGATAATCTATTATTGCAATTTTTACAGCTGAATGTTCTCTTGCTGTATCAGTTACATGTCTCAAATTAAACAGCTGTGGCGTTTTTGAGATTTTACAGCAAATGTGCCAAGTAATTATATCACTGAAAACCGTTTGACTTTCAACCTGGCATCTGTGCCCAATAGATGGATTTTTATTTTCCCCTGACAGTGTAATAGCTAAACAGCCTCTTAATCTATTAAATCTTTTTAGCAGCTGTTTAAATTATAAACAGCAGTCAATTGCTTATTTCAAATGCTTTCTATGGCAAGAATAATGGGTTTAATTGTATTTGAAAGCCGCCAAATATCAATGAAGATCAATGCAGGTGGATTGATCTGTTTATGCAGTTAAACATCCAGAATATCAGATTCAGGCTGTAACATATTTAAATACTCTAATATTGATCAAATTTACCGTGATGCAGCTCCGATGACATTCCAGATGATTGCAGGAAACTGTTTGCTGCAGTTTATCCAACCAATATCTTTGGTCTTTAAACTGCCTAACAATTCATGGCAAAGCTGATACACAGGCAGTACCAGTGAGGCCGCACCAGCTAGCATAACCACAACTTGTGGTTGCATGTACCTTATCTAATACATTTCCTCTGATATAGTTGAGTGTCACAGCAGTTTAGCCATTATTTTAAGTAGTATAGAGACAACTTTGCAAATGTATTAGCTCATGTCAATCCTAATTACATCAGATGGTTTTCGGTGTTGCATTTAATAATAGAGCTAGAGCCTTGATAATCCTTTACTGGGTTTATTTTGACTGTTTCCATTGCTTTTTTTCCTGTAAGGATAATCTGCAAACAAAGGTTGTCTTTATGTTCATCCAACATTGACAAACAATGGTGTTCAGTTTGAAATCTGTTATTCAAATTGCCACCTTACAAACTTTGAAATTTACAGCCTTATTAAAAACAGATATAAATTCTATTTCATATGTTCAGCCCCATCACAAGTTCCCCCCATGACACTAATCAGCTGAAGATGCCATAAGATTATGGAAATACAAATTGCCACTACTTCTACTGATCCACCAAACTAACACACACAATCTGAACTCACTGACAGCCTTAACCCTGTGTAATAACTTCTCACCAACAGAGAGGGCCAGACACACTCACACTGCACTGCTCCATAGCCTGACCCAGCCAAAGCCCAATCTAAGCAACTGATGTACATGCGTCGAAGATTCACCCACATCATTCTCAAGCCTGGTCCTGGTTTAGACCCCAGCCCCACACTCACCTGTTTTGAGTGCTCCTTTGCCCACTCTCTCAGAATGCTCCCGGAGATCTTCTTTGCTCCAAGTACTTCCACATCCAATCCACACCAAGGGCTCGATTTTAAAAGGGCGGCGGGGGGGCATCAATGGGTGCGCGGCACACCCAAATAATAAAAACTTACCGTTCCCCGCGTGATCGCAACTTAATTGGTGTCCCTTAACCTTGTTTCAGGGTTTGCCGTCCGAAAGTTGCACAGTGGGCAGACTGCACACCCGCGTGACCTGCTGTCAGCTGCAGCGCCTACATTTAAAGGGCCATTGCTCCAATGAATTTTGCTGGAGCAAAGAGCCAGAAGACCCAATGGAGCAGCACAGGGGCAAGACTGCTCCAAGATTCAGCGATGCCTCACTTCAGGTGCTACTGGCCAGGGTGAGGAGGAGGAGAGAACTATTTTACTCAGCCGACAAGAGGAAACGCCCTGCTTCTGCCACCGAGAAGGCCTGGCTCGAGGTGGCAGAGGAGGTCACCAACAGTGGCAACATCTGCCGCACTTGGGTCCAGTGCAGGAAGCGTTTCAATGACCTAACTAGGTCAGCAAAAGTGAGTACACTTACTGATTCTCCTGCATTCCGTGCTCAACATCACCTGCGTCCTCCCCACCCAACTCATTCTGCACTGCCAAGACTACTCCATCACATCACTCCTCACACCCACTTAAGGCTCATCCTCAAGTTACCTTCACTTCCTGAGCACTTCCTCCCCATTTGTGATCCCACCACTATCAGTCACCCCAATCCTGATCCAATGTGATCTCTCTGTCTCATACTCACCCTCTCTTTCACAGACAGCCTCACCCAAAGCAATGCATTCATCAGCTGACCCCTTCACCGTCACTCACTCACACGTCTGTACTTTCTCCCCTTCTAGGAGAAGAAAGCACAAAATGCACGCGAGAGGGCGAGGATTGGAGGGTGGGCCACAACAAATAATGGTCCTCCCAGAGGCGGAGGAGGAGGCCCTGCAGATCAGCTGCACCCTCGAGTGCCTGTCCATTAGGGACGCCAGGACTGGCACTCCACAAACGTCTGGTGACACAACTTTAACATTCATCACACACAATATGAATTAATGTTAACAACGATTGGCATGTTGAACACCTAAGTATGCTCATCGCAACACGACACATCTGTGATGATGCTTAATTTTGCCTTCTGTTTTCTTACAGGCCCCTTCAACGACTGCAGTGACTGGAGAGGGCGATTCCTCAGAGGAGCTCCCGGCCTCTGAGGGCGCACCGTCACATCTTAGTGAGCCATCCACCAGCACAGATACTCGGTGGGTCCTAGTAGTCAGTTTGTTGGGTTGGCACCTGATGAGTCACCACATAGAAGTGAGCATGAGCAGACACCGGTGGCAGGAGCAGCTGTGGAGAGTCCACGTCGCTGGGCAGACTCCTCTCCAGGCTCTGCTCAGCTGGATGCAGATGCTGAACCCCACGGGCCAATCTTTAAAAGGAGAATGATCGAAGGACAGCAACACATTTGCAAGGTACTGGAACAGGTGCCACACACACTCTCCACAGCAGCGCAGAGGATGGAGGAGTCCAACTCCTGCATTAGTGGAATGGTGGCACAGGAACGTGAGGAATTGTCTGAGATAGTGTCGCAGGTAAGTGCGGGAATGTCTGAGATAGTGTCGCAGGTAATTGCGGGAATGTCTGTGATGGAGAGGTCAGCCTCTGTTGAGCTTCAAGCACGGCTCACAAATGAGTTCATTCAGGCCGTAACAACGGCCGTTTGGACTCAGAGTGAACAACATTCTGCCGCCTTAAACAGGCAGACAGAAACTTTACAACTGGGCTTCCAAGGCATCAGACACGTCCTCCAAACTGTTCTCCAGCAGGGTGGTAGGAGCAATGTGGGCCTGATCCAGGAGAGGGATGATGGCAAAAGGAGACATGGAAGTGGGGACGCCACTCAATGCACTCCCACGTCTCACCCGTTGTCCCCCTCTCAACCAGTACCCGCAATACTGCCACCGCTCCAGGTGGCTGAGTCTGCCCCTGCACAAGTGCAGGTGGAGCAGTCTTTGGAGGGGCCCTCATGGGCTCCAAAACCCAGAGAGCATAGGCCGAAAGCATTTAAGCAGTCCGGCCAAGGACATGACCAACCTGCCACTACCTCTGCTGCAGCCACAGGGGATGCACCACGTAGGAGTGGTAGGAAGAGAAAGGCTAAGGATTTGTGATCACGAAGGGTTTGCACAAGTGTGTCTGACAGACTGTCATGTTTTTCATTTATATTTGTTTCTTGTTCAAGTCACATTAAATGTTATCATTCTCACCAATACTGCCATGTCTTGCCCATTCTTGACTGGCTTTTGTGATAACGCCCTTTCATGTGCTTAATCATGAACTGCGACTCTTGATGCCACCCAGTGGGTCACTTTACAGTGGATGTATGTATAGTCGCAGGACTGTTTTGTGCAGGGGGGGCAGAGAAGGGGAGTGGGGGCTGGCTTTGGCACTGCTCTTTCCAGGTGGTGTGAGGACTGGACTCCTTGGCCTCACGAGCAGCCAGGTGAGCTGCAGCTCTGTCCATGCGTTCGTCCTCCTCCTCCTCCTCAATGTGGATGGAAGATGTGGATGCTGGATGAGGGCATGGGGCCTCATCAACTGGTACCCCTCTCTGTTGCGCCATGTTGTACAGGACACAACACACTACTATAATGCGACCCACTCTAGCTGATGTATATTGAAGCGTTCCCCCAGAACGATCGAGGCATCGAAATCACATCTTCAGCAGTCCTATCACATGCTCAATTATAGACCTGGTGGCAATGTGGCTCTCATTGTATTGACACTGTAGCTCGCTGGTGGGTTCCTCAGAGGTGTCATGAGCCACGTGTGCAGGGGGTATCCCTTGTCCCTGAAGGGCCAGCCCTTAAGGGTGTTCGGTGTGTGGAATAGGCCGAGATGTTGGATTCCCTCAGAATGAACGAATCGTGGCAGCTGCCAGGGAATCTGGTGCGCAAGTGAAGAAATCTTTTGTGGTGATCACAAGCGAGCTGAGTGTTGATGGAATGATACCCCTTTCTGTTGATGAACAGTTCTGGTTCGTGTGGAGGTGCTCGGATTGCTATATGCGTGCAATCGATTGCACCCTGTACACGTCGGAAGCCAGCCACAGAGTGGAATCTCACTGCCCGCTCTGTCTGGCTGAGGTCGTCCATGGGGAAGTTGACATTTTGTGAGGCCCTGCGAAACAAACCGTCGGTGACCTGCCTTATGCACTTGTGTGCGGACGACTAAGAGACCCTGGTGATGTCACCAGTGGCACCCTGGAATGATCCGGAGGCGAAGAAGTTGAGGGCAGTGGTCACTTTAACTCTGACGGGTAATGAGATGCCGCCCGGCCTAGCCGGGAGCAGCTTGGCATGAAAGAGGCTGCAGGTGTCTGCGACCACCTGGCGACTCACTCTCAGCCTCCGTATAAACTGCTCCTCAGACAGGTCCAGGAAGCTCAGCCTCGGTCTGTAGACTCTCTGACGAGGGTAGTGTCTCCTGCGATGTCACTCCCTCTCTTGTTCCCCTCTGTGCTCTTGTGCAGGTGCCTGTGGCGCAGCATTGTGTTGTGGAGCTCCAAGTGGCGGAATTGCATGCCGTGCCTGGCGAGGATGGAGATGAATGCAGCCATCGCCCCCCCACCCCCCCCCCCCATCCTGATGGAGTGAGTTTGAGGGGGTCCGAAAAGTTGGTAAATATGTGTAAACATAACAATTCTGAGTGGAAACCAAGAATTCTCAGTCTAAAGTTTGTCCGAGAGAACTGAGTGCCCTGCTGCAATAACTCACCTCTTATCCCCATCTGTCAAACAGGGATTTAAATGTCCAAATGGCTGCCGGCTGAAACACGACTCGTTCCCCATGGTGTGGTCCACACAGCACGGGAAACACGCTGAGGCAGCGTTGAAATCACTTGCCTTCACTCTTAATTAGATTTATGCACATTTCAAGTGTTTTAAGTGCTTGAATTCCTTTTTTAAATATTGTCCAGCCGGCTTCAATTGCCAGCGGGACTTCCTGGTTCAGGAATGGCGCACGCACTCCGATGACTCTGGGTCGTCCGCGTTCTTCGGCGTGTTAGAGCCGGGATTTCTGCCCGCTCCTGGAAATCTTGATTTTCTTCGCCGGCCCGCCCCCAACGCACCCGCAGTTCCGTTTTAAAATCGAGCCCCAAGTCATCCAAAGGCTGCTCCAAGGTTTCCCAAGGCTACTTCAAGTGTTCCCAGCCTCACTCCAATCATCACACTCTCGGTCTTTACCACCCGTTCCGAGCTTTTCCATACCTGCTCTGTGTGTTCAAAGGCTTGGTCCAATGAGCCGATTAACTCTGACACTCAAAGATATAAAACACAGTTTGATTGCACTGAACAATTATCATCTGTTAGAGCCAAATATTGAGGCTTCACCAATTTCATTTATAGATAGGAACATTTCTCACAGCAGCAATACAAATGGATGAATAATCCATTACTGCTTTCTACCATTATTATATCATTTTTAATTCAATTCTACTTCTTGTTGCAAAGAAAAGAGAAAAGTATGGCCCATGATTAGAATACTCAGAATGTTATAGCAGCACTTTGGAGAATTACAATTCAGTATCCTTGCTACTGTTGTGTACATTTCCATCATTCTATAACAAGACACGGAGTAGCACTTCTACTAACGAAAAGAATAAACACTACAAGAGCACCATTTATTTGCAGCATGTGTATTGCACTCAACTATCCTGAGCTCCTTAAAGCAGAAAATATATCCCTTCATACCACGGTAATCAAATACAAGTGGAACTGAAGGCACATCCAGTGAACTGTGGTTGAGAGACTTATCATTGCACAGAAAATATTTGAATGAGCCACTCAAAAGTTATACATCAACTTAGCCTCCCTCGGAAAAGTAATTCTGAATATGCACATACTCTGGCATATTATGGATAGTTTTACTAAAACAAAAGTCCTCTGAGAGCCCTGCTGATGGATTATCTATTGCTTCAGCATTTCTGGATGGATTCAAGTGACGCTTTATACTATTTCTTAAGAGGAAAATCATAGAATCATAGAAGTTACAACATGGAAACAGGCCCTTCGGCCCAACATGTCCATGTCGCCCAGTTTATACCACCAAGCTAGTCCCAATTTCCTGCACTTGGCCCATATCCCTCTATACCTATCTTACCCATGTAACTGTCCAAATGCTTTTTAAAAGACAAAATTGTACCCACCTCTACTACTGCCTCTGGCAGCTCGTTCCAGACACTCACCACCCTTTGAGTGAAAAAATTGCCCCTCTGGACCCTTTTGTATCTCTCCCCTCTCACCTTAAATCTATGCCCCCTCGTTATAGACTCCCCTACCTTTGGGAAAAGATTTTGACTATCTACCTTATCTATGCCCCTCATTATTTTATAGACTTCTATAAGATCACCCCTTAACCTCCTACTCTCCAGGGAAAAAAGTCCCAGTCTGTCTAACCTCTCCCTATAAGTCAAACCATCAAGTCCCGGTAGCATCCTAGTAAATCTTTTCTGCATTCTTTCTAGTTTAATAATATCCTTTCTATAATAGGGTGACCAGAACTGTACACAGTATTCCAAGTGTGGCCTCACCAATGCCCTGTACAACTTCAACAAGACATCCCAACTCCTGCATTCAATGTTCTGACCAATGAAACCAAGCATGCCGAATGCCTTCTTCACCACCCTATCCACCTGTGACTCCACTTTCAAGGAGCTATGAACCTGTACTCCTAGATCTCTTTGTTCTATAACTCTCCCCAACGCCCTACCATTAACGGAGTAGGTCCTGGCCCGATTCGATCTACCAAAATGTATCACCTCACATTTATCTAAATGAAACTCCATCTGCCATTCATCGGCCCACTGGCCCAATTTATCAAGATCCCGTTGCAATCCTAGATAACCTTTTTCACTGTCCACAATGCCACCAATCTTGGTGTCATCTGCAAACTTACTAACCATGCCTCCTAAATTCTCATCCAAATCATTAATATAAATAACAGCGGACCCAGCACCGATCCCTGAGGCACACCGCTGGACACAGGCGGTGGGTCTTATAATTAGTCCCTGCCTCTCCAAATGCTTCAGCCACACATTGCACATGACCTGCATTCGGCCATCCAAGGCTCTTCAAAAAAATTCAAATCTCTATGAACTCTACACAACAGGAAAGTCCTAGGTTTGATTCTCCAATCATATTTTAGCCTGGGCAGAGGCACGGATGCTACAGTTGGCCACAACACTTTAAGTTAGGAAGAGGAAAGTCATCCAAGGTTGCTTTCCTGCAATTCTTCCTGGAAATGCACATGTGGATATCAGCTATGGGCTCAGCTGTCATCCTCCACAGTTGAATAGCCTGCCAACACTCACTGTCAAGGCTCACACTTAAATAATGACCACATGTGGAAGGCATCAAAGGGCAACTCTCACCATGGAACTGTACCCTTGAGAGCAAGTCAACAGATCAGGAGGAAAGGGGGGAAGCTATGAAGAAAACAGTGTAGGCCAATATAAGTCAGTGAGGACGGGTATGATGGAGAGAGGCAGCAGAGTTTTGGATGAGTTGAAGTTTACTGAGAGTGGAGGATGGGAGGCCAGCCAGGTGAGCATTGGAATAGTCGAGTTTGGAAGTGACAAAGGCATAGCTGAGAGCTTCAGCGGCAGATGGTCTGAGGCAGCCAATGTTATGGAGGTGGAAGTAGGCTGGTTTTGTGATGAAGAGGATATGGGGTTGGAAGCTCAGCTCGGAGTAAAACCAAACAGTCTGGTTCACTCTGAGACGGTGACTGCAGAAGGGTTGAGGTCAATGGCAAAGGTTTGTGGTATGGGCCGAAGATAATGGCTTTGGTCTTACCAATGTCTAGTTGCAGGAAATTGCAGCTCATCCAAGACTGGATTTCAGACAGGCTATCTGACAGCACAGAAGCAGTGGAGGGATTAAGAGAGGTAGTGGAGAGGTCAAGATGGCTGTTATCAGTGTACGTGTAGAAGCTGACCTGTGTTTGTGGGTGATGTTGCCAAAGGGGAGCAAAGATAATGAAGAAGAGGGGAACAAGGAAGGATCTTGGGGACTCCTGACATGATGGTCCAGGGATGGGAAGAGAAGCCATTATGCTCCAGTTATAATCAGAATGGAACAGAGCAAAAGTAGTCCAACCTAGCTGAACAACTGAAGCGAGGCATTGGAGGAGCATAGTGTGGCTGACTGTATCAAAGGCCACAGAGAGGTTGGGGAGGATATAGAGTGATAATTCACCATAGTCAGATTCACAGAGAGTGTCATTTGTGAGTTTGGTTGTTTTGGTGCCCTGGGACAGGCTGAAACCTGATTCATTTTTGAGGAGGAGGGTGATGATGGTGGTTTTGAAAAGGAGGAGGAGAGTCCCTGAGGAGAAGGAACCATTTACAATGTCAGCTGGCATGGAGGCTAGCAAGGGAAGTTGAGTTATCTGCAGTTTGGTGGGAATGAGGTACAGGGAGCAGGAGGTGGGTCTTATAAACAAGATGAGCTCAGAAAGGACATGGGGAAAGATGAAGAGAGATGAGAGAGAGAGAGAAAGAGAGAGATAAAGAAAGAGAAAAAGAAGCAGTGGCTCAAAGCTGGGGGGGGGGGGGGCGGGGTGGGGGAGGGTTCACTCACACAATGTCTTTTTCACTTGTCTCGCTCTTGATGCCCTCTTACCCCTATACCTCACTCTGTCTACCATACCTACACTCTCTACTCTCCATCTTGTAATCTGTGCTGTATCCCAGATTTTATTCTGCCTTCTCTAACATTTGCTGCAGTTTCTCTCACTTTTTCTCTCCCTCTTTTTCTCTACATTACCACAGCATTCTCACCTGAGGTCTACAATTCCCTCTTTAATTGCGTCTCCTGTACTTAATGTTAATCCCTCAGAACAAAGAAGGCCACTGCAGGGCTGCTTCACACTACATCTGGCCATTGTGTATATTACAGGGGTAAGACTGTATTACATTATAACTTGGATATATATTAAATAACAAACAAAGTTAAAGGAACAAGAAAACAATTGAAAAAATACCTAACTCTATCAAAAAAACCAGAGAAATATTTAAAATCTCCGACAGAGATAAAATATCCAGAATAAAAGTATACATTAATAGGCTAACATATATCCAAGGTCTTTCCCATCAGGAATGCATTTATTTGTGTTTGCAAATGCCCAAGTTTCTGGTCTTAGCCAAACTATTAGGAGTCTAGGTGTCTTCCCACAGGACATAAGGGAAAAATCAAGGGATGAGTCAATTCAGGCTGCACTCTCACAGATCTTAATGGTCACTTACAGAGGCTTTAGATAGCCTGCTTACCTTGTCTGTTGGGGGGAAACATCTATGCCATGGGAGGACTTAAAGAGGTAAAGAAATATAACTTCAGAAAAAAAAAATCCATTTCAACAATACATTCCCATGATGCATAGCCACATTCGTCAAGGACAACAAACTTCTGAAAAATGACACTGGCAGAATGTGAAGTGTTGCCCCAACAGTGGTCTTTAGTTGTATTGTTTTCATTCTGAAAAATGCCCACTCCAGAATATTGAAAACACAACTGGGAAAATGTCTAGGCTTGCTGCTTGTCTGCCAGCTCTGCTTTCATGGGCCGATGAGTTTATGTTGCCAAAATGTCCCAAGTTTTTCACAAAACTATAGCTGAAATAAATCACTAACATCAGCAAGTTCAAAATATCACTCTGGGGTTATACTATGTAGTAATGAAAATACAAACCTGAAAATATATTATTTTGTAAGATTCTGTGAGTGAACGGAGTTCAGCAATTGCACCTAACAGTCAGTGCCTCCAAATGTAATGTGCACGGCTTGATCAGTGAGTGACTGGAGAAATGCTCTGTCTCAGACTTGCTACCGAATGTAACATGTTCCCATATCAATGAGAGATTGAATGCAAAGACATGACAGTTATAACCCATTATTGCTACTTTGTGAAATGTGTGCCTTGTCAATAGGTGAGAGAAGAAATGCAGGACTACATCACAGGGAGATTAATAGAGGTTTGTTCACAGAATGAATGTACCACAGACTCTCCAAGTTCCAACATGTACATAAATCCACAATCAATCTCAAGCTCCCTTCCAATCTCACCATTTTATGCATGTTATCATTAGCTTTAACTTCAGTCTTCACTTAGATATTCCTTTTTGATGCAACTACTGCTCCTGTAGAGAGTAGAAAAACTTCACTCATCTTATTCCAGCTGAGTGAAAAACCATTTTTATGTTCCCTTGCCTTTCTGTACTGTCATTGCCAATTTATAAACCTTCTGTAGTGACTTACACTAATTAATCTCTATTATTGCTGATCTACACTGGCCCACAGACCCTCTGTAGTTATTGCAATATGTAGCATTACATTCTATTGATACTGCTTGCTTCTTCTTTCCATTTATCATTGCACAAAATTTAAGCCTTGATATTACACGAATATTGGTGAATAAACACTTAAACTCCTGGGTCTTCTATTTTAAAGGAAGTACTAACCCATTTGTTTTACTGCCTTTGTTAAAATAGAGGACAAAAGAATTTCATGTCAGCACGTTTAGCGCAGTGTAATTTCAAGGTCTCAGACTCACGATCCTCCCTAGGTCATTCGGGCAAGAGTAAAGGGCTGAAAACAGTTATTAACATAATTAGCAGAGCAAACACATGATTCATTCCATAAGCCTAATGCAGGACCTTTATTGTCACAGTAATTGCAAAGTAACTTTCTTGAATGACATCGAAATAGGCAATTTCTTGAGAGAATTAATCCCTTCTTACTTGGGTAGAAATAATGTGAAGCAGTGAAAAAAGTTGTGAAAGGAAGTAACAGAACAGCGTGAATTCTATCACAATTGGTTAATTTACAACAATGGGGGGGAAGTGCACTGTTTTCTATTTGTAGTCAAATCATAGTTACAAGTATAGAGAACACATTTACAATTTCACTATTAACAGTTAACAGATATTTGTTCTAAATGCAGATACTACATCATACTATGAGGTAAATTCATCGATCCCGCTCTCCCAGTGGGGTGATGTGCTTGAAGGATCAGAGAATCAGTGCTACAGAATTGCAGGCCTCTCACCAACCTGTGCTCACTTCAATTGAAGCTTCTTTTGTTTATTTCAAAAAGCTCAGGATCAGTGAATTCACTCCTATATGTTGTAACATCTCAACAACAGGAAAATTAAACTAATAGTAAGCCTAAGTAATTCACACTGAGTATCAAAAGGTAGAAGAATTCAACTTTTAGGGCAATGTAATTATTGCTAAATCATCTCCTAATAAAACCTGTGACCCCTTGCCTGGAAAACAAAGGAAGTCAACATATCCTGGTTGTGCTACATGGAGATGAAATCTGCATGGAATGTTCCATTTCTCATTCACTCATTCTATCTTTCGCATTGCAGCATTCACTAGACAAAAAACAAACTCAGGGTAACACAGATATCAGGAAGAACAAAAATGGAAGTGAAAACATATATTTGCTCTGACCACAAAGTGAAAACAGGAATGTATTTATAAAGAACAGGTTTATGATATTGTTCCACCTAGTACACAAAGGAAATTTTTACCTGATGCAAGCAGATCCCCATCATGTAGTTGATAAGCAGGCTCGAGGGGTCGTATGGTCAACTCCTGTTCCTATTTCTTATAAGGAACCTTGAGGCTCGAGATGAGAGCTGCTGGAACGCATCACCTGGAGAATGGGTATTAGAAAATATCTTCAGGGTTTGGTGCCTATTAGAATTGGGTTGCAGAAAGGTGAGAAGTCGCTCCTGAAGATCAGTAACTCCACATGATTAAACCACCGTGGGTTATGATATCTGTCAGGAGAATGCTGCCAATGAACTCACATGATATGGTGAGTTGTGCTACTCACCATACCACGTGGCAGGAACTCTTGGTATCTGCTCTCTCCCAGTAAACCTGTGCTTAACAGTTGCTTGATGAGGAGTAGGGGTGGTAAGCAAGATCTCTTTGGAGTCAATTTAGATCCAAGATCTGGTGATGAAAGATTGGAATGAGTTGACCCTCTCTGTTAGACTCAATAATTCGATATCTGAGCTAGGAAGGTCCACAGTATTACAGGATGCTGTTGATGATTGACCATCTACCATGACTCATTGATGGCACCTGGAATCGTAGGCCTGTCACCAATTCTTTTTACCTGGCTCCAGGTAACCCTGCAAACTAATGCATTAATGGTTAGAGTGGTCCTAACTGGACAAGCAGCAGGGAGCTTACCATCTGTGCAAACAACAATAGTACTTTATTCTGAGGTGGTTCTCTTACAATGGGAAATCTTCTGGACAACAGGATCAGTCCCACTGGCACGGAATCACTATCACATAAATTGCTCGAGAGCTTCAATTAAATAGAAAAAACAATTTAAACATGTGCAAACATGGTATAGAGTGATTTCTAGGGTGTTTTGGATGGGATTACACTGTATGTTCTGCTCCCCTATCTAGAGTAGCTGTAAAGGTAAACTTCATGTGTGAAGGAGCTCTTAAAGGGGCTTTTTTGGATAATTTTTTTATTTTCATTTTCATGGTGTCTTTTTACTAATGTTTGTTTGGGTGGGGTGGGAGAGGTCGGGTCCACTTATCTCTTTCTAAAATTTTGGGTATCAGAACAAGGATATTCAGATGGAAACAACATTAGCTGAATATTTTCAGAAAAATGATCAGAATGCTAATTTTAACTGGAGCAATTAAAAGACCTCAGGAAGAGCTAAAATAAGAGAACAGAAAAGGGGCTCTTACATCTCAAACTTACACTGGAACTCAAGGCATTTAAATACAAGCTATTACAGCAGTTGTCAAGCCTATTTAAAATTAATGTTCAAGGTTGGTTTTGAAGCACCCCAATTTCATGGTTAGAGTAGTACAAGATGAAAGACACACAAGGGAGATCAGGAAACACCAATGCTGGACTGTTTGCACCTTCCATTATGCCACAAACCATATCTGAGTGGCTATGACTAAGAGGAACTTTCTTTATGGTCTCTGGGTCAGCGCTGAGCCAGTTGAACAGCAGTGCCATCTGCTGCAAGCTCAACTGCAGCCAACCTGCATCATAGGACCACAACTGCCATTGGTCATCGAGATCACAATCACCCACAACCTTTCTGTCTCTGTCTCCTTCCAGGCTAGCTGAGGGAGCAGCTTCAGGATCAGCAATGCGTTGTTACCTCCTTACTAACTGACCTGCAACAGGAGCATGACACAGTTGCCTGGTGTTACCGCACTGTTCAATTTCTCAAAATACAAGGGGTCATTGATGGCAGCTATGCGACCAACCAGGAATCAGGCTGCTGCTCCTCCTCACCTGTGCACTGTGACCCAGTGGGTTCATGAACTGCATCCTCCAGGATGTGTGTAAATATACTGCCAATGTTGGTGAGAGAAATGTAGAGTGCTGTCTTGTTCTGGACCACTGGAAACGCTGGCAGGCTGCTCTTCTAGGCCTACAAGGACAGAAAAGGAACAAATGTTAGAATGTTGACTGTGACACAATTGAAAAGAGCTTGCATTGCAAGATAATTTCTCAAAATACAAGGGGTCATTGATGGCAGCTATGCGACCAACCAGGAATCAGGCTGCTGCTCCTCCTCACCTGTGCACTGTGACCCAGTGGGTTCATGAACTGCATCCTCCAGGATGTGTGTAAATATACTGCCAATGTTGGTGAGAGAAATGTAGAGTGCTGTCTTGTTCTGGACCACTGGAAACGCTGGCAGGCTGCTCTTCTAGGCCTACAAGGACAGGATTGAGTTTTTTGAAGGGGTAACCAAGAAGATAGATGAGGGCTGTGCAGTAGACGTGGTCTACATGGACTTCAGCAAAGCATTTGACAAGGTACCGCATGGTAGGTTGTTACATAAGGTTAAATCTCATGGGATCCAAGGTGAGGTAGCCAATTGGATACAAAATTGGCTTGACGACAGAAGACAGAGGGTGGTTGTAGAGGGTTGTTTTTCAAACTGGATGCCTGTGTCCAGCGGTGTGCCTCAGGGATCGGTGCTGGGTCCGCTGTTATTTGTTATTTATATTAATGATTTGGATGAGAATTTAGGAGGCATGGTTAGTAAGTTTGCAGATGACACCAAGATTGGTGGCATTGTGGACAGTGAAGAAGGTTATCTAGGATTGCAACGGGATCTTGATAAATTGGGCCAGTGGGCCGATGAATGGCAGATGGAGTTTAATTTAGATAAATGTGAGGTGATGCATTTTGGTAGATCGAATCGGGCCAGGACCTACTCCGTTAATGGTAGGGCGTTGGGGAGAGTTATAGAACAAAGAGATCTGGGAGTACAGATTCATAGCTCCTTGAAAGTGGAGTCACAGGTGGATAGGATAGTGAAGAAGGCATTCAGCATGCTTGGTTTCATTGGTCAGAACATTGAATGCAGGAGTTGGGATGTCTTGTTGAAGTTGTACAGGGCATTGGTGAGGCCACACTTGGAGTACTGTGTACAGTTCTGGTCACCCTATTATAGAAAGGATATTATTAAACTAGAAAGAGTGCAGAAAAGATTTACTAGGATGCTACCGGGACTTGATGGTTTGACTTACAGGGAGAGGTTAGACAGACTGGGACTTTTTTCCCTGGAGAGCAGGAGGTTAAGGGGTGATCTTATCGAAGTCTATAAAATAATGAGGGGCATAGATAAGGTCGATAGTCAAAATCTTTTCCCAAAGGTAGGGGAGTCTATAACGAGGGGGCATAGATTTAAGGTGAGAGGGGAGAGATACAAAAGGGTCCAGAGGGGCAATTTTTTCACTCAAAGGGTGGTGAGTGTCTGGAACGAGCTGCCAGAGGCAGTAGTAGAGGCGGGTACAATTTTGTCTTTTAAAAAGCATTTGGACAGTTACATGGGTAAGATGGGTATGGAGGGATATGGGCCAAGTGCAGGCAATTGGGACTAGCTTAGTGGTATAAACTGGGCGACATGGACATGTTGGGCCGAAGGGCCTGTTTCCATGTTGTAACTTCTATGATTCTATAATGTACGTGACGTTTGTAAGCTTGTGTGTAAGGAGGGCAAAGCCCAAGAGCAGGATGGTACCAGCTTGGAGCTTGGGCGAGTCCAGTTACTTAATCTTCCCCTACTCCCTCCATGCGCTTATATGAATGGATGTCCAGGGTTCTCTCCTCCAGTGAAGTCAACAGCTTGTCATTTCTGGCCACTCCTCTAGGTTGAGTCTGTTCCCTTGTATTATGTTCAACCTTGTTGTGCAAGCAAATAAGTAGTCTTGAGGTGTTTTAAATTGAGGGAGCAGATACATATGTGCCCAAACCATAGCCCATTCTAAATGTCAGTAAGTGACAATGCATCATGCAAATAGATGGTGTTGCATGATTTTATGTGTGAAGTCATTTTAAGATGCCAGTGTGCAGCTTGAATGTATGTCCTGCTGGAGAATGGATATGCATGGTAATCAATGAAAAAGTTCCAAGGCTGGGTGACAGCTTGGCATGGAAGCAGCAGTAAATGGGCCAACTTAGTAACAGGGCACATTTTGTGGGATGCAAACTTGGCCATCTACTAATTGAGTGGTCTTACACTGGCAGCTTTCTTCTGCATCTGTTCCCAGGACCAGAGAGTAGTGTACACAGCATTCACCATGGCCACTACCTTCTGCTAGACACGCAGCACTGCTATCCTCTGGGCACGGTGCCCTGGAGTGCCAAACATAGCAAGGTAACCTCTCTCCACACCCACCTCATACAACAGCACCTTCAATTCACCAGCCACCAAACAGGGGATTCAGGTGCTGTACCACTGCATCACTTGCCCACAGGTTCCATTTCCTACCTCCACATTTGTATTGCGATCCCCTGGTTTTGGAAAGGTTGACAATAATTCTAACCCCTTTAAAGTCTTTGGAAAGACTGGCAACAACCGTAATCCCTACATGGAGTCACTTACCTTTAATTGGCCACATCCCTTTAAATCTAACCAGCACTCATTTAAATCTGATGGTGCACCAGATTTCCTGCTCCTGCCGTTGGTGAGCTCCCAGCACCAGGTCCAATCTAGGCTTTCAATACTAAATGAGGAAGATCCAACCAGGTTTGGCTGTTCCTGATATGTGCGAACAAAAAACTTCCAGCGGTAGTTTCCATCTGGCTCCCAACCTGGTGTATTTCTTGTAACCAGTCCCCATTGGTATACACGGACTCCCATTCCATTCACACTCAGTCAGTCCATCCTGGTCTTTTCTTACACTACACATAACTGACTAATAACTTTATGCCATAACTAGATAACCTTACATATCTTCGGCCATTTTTGACTACATCTGTGAATTAAGTGTGCAAATATCAAAGCTACTCATACACTGAAATGGACAAATCTGCTATAAAATTACATTCTGATGGAAACTCACAATCATAAAATTAATACAGTTCATTACAAAAATCTGTTGCTGGGGAAAGGGGATCATAAAATGCTGGTTATGTATTACACTGAATACCTTACAGTTACACTGGGATACCTTTCATAATGATCATCATTTAAATACACTGAAAGATGAAGAGAAAGCTGTATTCTCCAATAATAATTGGTTGCATATTGTGTGCCTATGTTATCCATTGTATATGTTTGAAAACAAGCACAAAAATCTGCTTCATTTTCATGAAATTATACAGGAGAGGGAAAATAAAATCGCATTTTTTTTTTCTTGCAACCACAATATAATGTCACAATAGAACGCAATGGAATAAATTATTATATATATAAAATCAATATGCTTTGAGCACAATGGACAGGCATTTTATTCTTTGTGCATTCACTTGGTCTTACATACTATCTAAAACCTACATCCCAGCTCTAAAATTAGTAGAAATTTGAGCTTCTACTATACCAGTACAGTAAAGGTTAGATTATAGTAAATACATTTTTACTATTACTGCAGTACTATAATGATAAGACATTTCTAGATATCCAGAGCTGACCTCTGACACAGCACATAGCTCCTTATCTTCACATCTAAGACACACTTCTAACTCTGCATTGCTTTATAAATCCTATGAATTCACCATGTACTACCCACATTTTAGTCAGAGGTAATTACCTATATGTCAACAACTCCATATGATTGAAGGGCTTCTCATCTTTGCCAACTACAATAGATATTTTGGACAATGGTGAATAAGCAGCAGTAGTATTTGACTGGTGGGCTATGATATGACTTCCACTGTATATACTTGGACAAATATAGAATGGACCATTCAGGATGTTCTTTTACTTTGGTTTCCCACATGACTAGAAAGCAATTAGCTTTTCCAGATGTACCAGAGAGGGATCAACAATTACAGTACAGAAAAGCTTCAGAAAACCACAATATTCTTCACATGAGAAAATTACATAAGTTATTCATGGCAATTGTGTTATGACACTGATCACTTTGTGGTAACCGTATTCACCCTTTCAGTAGAGTAGAATAAGGGAGGGATTCAGACAGAAGTCCATATGATGGGTATTTCAAGAAGCCAGTAGTAAGGTTTTGGGGTCAAAACCCACTTAGAATCAAAAGGCAGCACTGGACTTAACAAAAAGTGCTTGCAACCCTAAAGAAAGTTTGGCAGGTCCTGTAGAATCAGAATGATCTGCTATTGGTGGCCTAGCCAGGTTGTTACACTTATAGGATAAACAGAACTCACTTGAGACAGAATTGTGAAGAACTCCACTCTTTGAAGAGAACATAAAAAGTCATCTAAATGAGGGGAGTATGGAGATGGATAAACCCTTTAAAAGGTTTGTTGGCCAGATTGATACACTTCAGTCAATATGGTTTCTACTGGTGAATAAGGGATTACTCCACATGTGGAGGCATGGAGAACACATTCAACTGATGGGCCAACTGTGTCTACTTAAGCAGTCGGCCTTGGTTCAGTGGGAGCCCTCTCACCTCTGAGTCAGAGGGTCATGGGTTCAAGCCCCATTTCAGAGATTTGAGGAAATAATCCAGGCTGACACTTCAGTGGAGTACTGAAGGAGTGCTGCACTGTCAGAGGTGCCGTCTTTCAGATGAGATGTTAAATCTGAGGCCCTGTCTGCCCTCTCAGGTGAATGTAAAAGATCCCAAGTCACTACTCGAAGAGCAGGGAAGTTCTCCCAATGTCCTGGCCAATATTTATCCCTCAACTAACACTTAAATAAAGACCAGATTATCTGTTTTAATAGCTGTTTGTGAGACCTTGCTGTGTGCAAATTGGCTGCCATGTTTCCCTAAATTACAACAGTGACTACACTTCACAAGTATTTCATTGGCTGTAAAGCACTTTGGGACGTTCTGAAGTGGTGAATGACTCGATATAAGTGCAGTTCTTTCTTTCCTTAAGGCACACACAGGAAAAGAGATAGTCTATTCTAACTATTGGTGGGCACTAGGACCCTATGGGTCACCACCTGGAGTTGTGTATGCCTCTAATTTGCTCCTGCGGCTATCAATCAGAAGTTGTGGCTCAGAGGGGCAGCAGATGGAACTTTTGGAATCATGGCTCAACTTCTTAAAATAACACAGAGGAACTGTTTTATCAAACAAAAGGACCTAATGCATGTCTGGCAGTTTGGAACTATGCCGGCTCAAAGGAGCTCAGCAGAAAAAAACTCTCTAAGGAAGATAGAGCTCGGGAATGAGGAATAAAGCTAAATGACTGACTCTGCGGAAAGAGTGGAGAAATAAGAGGAGAGTGGCTGCAGTTACGGTGAGTACTGGAACTAGGTTAAAGTTAAAGGTAGAAGCAGAAGGGAAGGAACTGCTGAAGACAAAGGAACAAAGTAAAGGGGGAAGAGGGGCAGAGAGTGGAGTTCTGCAGAAATCTCTGGACACTGAAATTGTTTTCAAGGTTCACATAAGACTTTATTGCAAAGTATTGCACTTAATTAAATATCTTCTTTTACAACTCCTAACCTCCATAATTTAGTGATTAGGGCATCAGGCTACTGTGATGTCGAAAATTATTTATACACAATTTTTTTTAAATTGGATTGTGTCACTGCTTAGGCTGCATTTTACGAATATAACAGGTTTTAGATGCTTTATCTCATTGTACTTACACTGTCTGGATTTACTCCTCAGCAGTGACACTTGGAATGTTTGGTCAAGACATTTTTTCCATACTATAAATTATTTAATATATATCCACCATTGTGCAATCAGAATATGTTTTAGTATAACTTGCATCCATCAAATTTCTCAGCAGTAATGAAAATAACCAGTCATGTGCACAGTTGTAAATCACTTCCGAATATATCCTTCACCTCAGAACATCCTGCTTGTTCACTCAACTTTTATAATATCCCACTCTCACTGTACAATCTGTAAATGTAGATGTTCTGCAAAATGTTCATTATTGATGACATTTCCTTTAACTTCATTGCTGAGGAGTTTTTCTTCATCTTGATTAAGATGTCTGAATTGAGAGGTGCATGTGTGTTTATAAATAAAAACTCTATGTAATACATTTTGGTATTAGAGATGTTTGTGGATCTATCCTTCTGAATGGGGAGGATTGTATTTCTCAGGGAAATAAATAAAATATATTGTTTTTAAAAAGGTAGACATCTATATAATTTCTTATAATGTGACAGGAAAAGACTGCCATTAACAAAGATTAAGACAGTCTAACACTTCATAATCCAACATATTTTGAGGCACAAACACATTTTCATCAGAAACAAAAGCAGCAAATACATGGAGTTTCTTTGGTTTTAACAGACAAGCTGGACTGCTTGTTACCAGGAGCTATTAATATTGAAATATTATGTAACAGAAAAGTTTAAACACCCGAGTAAAATGAAAGCAATGACACAACTTGAAAAATAGTAATGCCATGAAATTGTTTTATTTTACAAATCAAGGTTAACACAAATTAGCTTAGGCAAAAAAATCATTTGTTTACAGAAATGTGTGGAACTTCCTCTAATTATCTAACAGTAAACCATCCAGTAAGCTACCTAACCCCTTGACCCTACTTCAATTGTGCCTCTGTTAATATCAGTCTGTTGCTGTGTATTCAGTTTATTTTAAAGGAAAGATATCACAGCAATTCTCTTTGTCTATTGTACTAACATGGGAGCTACTATTCAATTGTTACGCCATAATTACCTGACACCACAATACGAATACAACAAATCATTTGATATGGTTCAACTTATTACTGAACTGTATAATTACGTTTAGGAAGACCAGGAATGTTTAGCATCATAAGAGACCACTGCAATCCATCTCTCCAGCCCCAAAGTTGAAAAAAAAACACTACTCCACTTTCTATACCTCAACTGCTTTCTATGCTGAGAGGATGTTACCCATCATGGGGGAATCTAAAACTAGGGGGGCATAGTCTCAGAATAAGGGGCCGCCCGTTTAAGACGGAAATTAGGAGGAATTTCTTCTCCCAGAGGGTCGTGAATCTTTGGAATTCTTTACCTCAAAAAGCTGTGGAGGCTGAGTCATTGAATACATTCAAGGCTGAGTTGGACAAATTTTTGATCAGCAAGGGAGTCAAAGGATATGGGGAAAGGGCAGGAAAGTGGAGTTGAGGTAAAAATCAGATCAGCCATGATCTCATTAAATGGCGGAGCAGGCTCGACGGGCCAAATAGCCTACTCCTGCTCCTATCTCTTATGGTCTCATGCTCTTAAGCTAAATATTTATCTAGGTTCCCTCTTGAATTTGCCAACACTACCCACCTCCATTGCCTCCCTTTGCAATCTGTTCTAGGTATTCCGCACCTGTGTAAAATAGTGAAACCTGAAATGTCTATTCACTTTCCTTCTTCTGAACTTGAGTCCATTTCCCCTATGTCAAATATATATTTGAGTGTTCAAATTATCTATAACTTTAACAAATTATTTTTGGTTTCATAAAATACAAGATTGCAAACAAATCATAAGCATTTTGAATGAGACTGATTGGGATTCATAAGCCCATAGCAGTATAACTTTTACTATCAATAAATATCATACCAGATTAATTACATACTATAAGCGCAACCACAGAATATAACCCATGCCACAAATCCAAGAATTGCCCTGAAAATCCTTTCAACTCTTTATATATGGCTATCCCGCTGTTAGGCATATTTATTTTTTTATCTTAAAATCCTTCACCATTACTGTACAGCATCGTGAATCTTGCCGGTGATTAACAACCCAAACTGCTGGGGAGCATCCTCAATCTTGTCTTTGATAATGTCCAATTATACGAAGAACAAGTCAACAGACGTGGATTATTGTGGAATTCGCTTGGTTAATTCAGCAGACTTTGCAAAAACAGATCCTGGACATTCGCCACTCTCTCAGACTGTCTGCATAAATCATAAAATAATGATTAAACTATATATGCATACTGATCTAGCCACCAAATTAAAATCAGTTCTGTATTCTCCAGGATATATTTTAACATCATATCAGAATATACAAATAATAGCTAAAAAAAATTATAATTAAGGATTCCTAACGTCAATTCTCAAATCAGTTTGAAAATGTACATTTTTTTAAAAACTTATTTTTATATTTCCTTCACATAACTTTTTGTGCTGATTAAGATGAGAGATGTTGATGATAGGGTAATGGAACAACTTTACACTTGGTGCACGCAGTGTCTGCATCAGACACTTCCAGATCAGGCACAGCATAGTCAGATGTAGAGTAAATCTCTATCTACCCTGCCCAACAAAACGCCTTAATCGCAATATGAATTTTCTATTCCCCACACCAACCTTTCAGAGTGGGTCTCCCAATTAATGGCAAATTACAGACAGTTTTCTGTACGAACTCACTCCACACACAAATTAAATTGGTTCTAACCCCCTGCACCACCCAATCCCCTATTAGCATCTTTATATTTAAACTAGAAAGACCTGGGCTATTTTAGCATCTTTTTACACTGACCTGGTGAATTTGCAGTGAGTTTTAGTTCATGATTATGAGCAGAAAAGCTCTATCAGTGGAATCTTTTGCATTTACTAAGCGTTTGATTAAAGTGAAGCCAAGTAAAAATGTAAAGCCCTTAAAGTCTCATTCCTATGCGTTAAAAAGCAATTTGTAAGCTATAAAACCCATTAGATGTCTCTTTGTGAAAGCAGTTAGCATATCTGTACTCTTAAACTTCACCTGTTGTTCTCTTTATTTTGGTTGCTGCCATAGTGTCTTTCTCTTCCTGACCACAACAACCCTGACAAAGGATTCCACCCAAACCATCAAACTGCTTTCCTCACGAAGATGTCAACTAACTCGCTATGTTTTTTTCATTTTCAATAAAGTATAACTAGCTGTGTGAATAAAAACACATGGGAAGCAAATGCAGCTTTTCTTTCAATGATAAACAGATGCCAACTTTCAAAGTAGGCAGTTGATTTTAACAGAGATTTGTGCTTCAATCTCCATATTAATAATCAGTCGTATGAGTTGCTCTGTAGGGGTTTCATTCAGCTGCTCTGGATTTTAATTCAAGGCTCTTCTGATTTAAAAAATTCACATAAAATCTATCAGAACACTGTGTCTGTGTTTTCCTTCATTCACTAGTTTAATGAAAAAGTAGAAATGAGTGTAAAGTGGGGAACATTAGTTTAGGAAAATATATCCCCCAAATCACCAAATTCAAACATTTGGTGTGCCTGGGTTAGATAACTTATCAAAACTAAACCGCTCGACTCTCAGATTATTTTTTTTTAAAAACAATCTTGTCAGCCACAATTTAATATAAAAATATAAGCACTGAGTGATATCACATGGTTTTCATTATTTGAGGGTTTATCCAGTGATCCCAGTGGGAGCCTTGCTCGCTGGGTGTATGGGTCAGAGAATTGGTGCTATAATGTTGTAGCTCTATCTCCTGCCCATGAATGAGGCCCTCCGTTGGGAATGCTGGGTTGTTAAAGTTACCCCTTGGGAGAATTGAAAGATTGTTAGCGCTAAACCTACCCCACATTTTAGTATACCATCTTTAATTAAACTTTTACTTCTCGATGTCTTCCTTATAACAGCTAGTTTTCTATTTTTACAATCAGGGTAAGATATAGGGGATAGTTACGATTCTGTGCTCCCAGAAGAGAGGATGGTCAGAAAATCGCAAGCAATGCACATGCAACTTTCCAATTGTAGAGTTATCCCCAGAGGCAGACAAAGCCCACAAGAAGAACACCATGACAACAGAAGAATCTATCGCCAGCAGTCATAACTGTACTGAGATTTCAGCTGTCATTGGTATGCTTGTCCTGTTGAACATTAATTCTATATGTTGCTGAACGGCAGATTCCAGTGATGACCGTGCAACTGTTTGCAAAGCTTGCCACACAAACATGCCAATCGTTTTAGTGCATAAAAATCATCACAGCTTTTTCTGACGAAAGAATTGAGCACGCAGGCCTTTTTAGAAACAGAAAATAACGGGGTAAAAATTCGTCTGGGCCTGTTATCGTGCGCCACAACCGAAAGGCCAGCCTGAAATTGGTCCTCGGGTCTCATTAACATTCTATACATGAGCTACCGGCACCTGTTGCATCTCCACAGGCCACTCGCACATTTAAAGGGCATGAATGTGAGCCGACTTACTTTGTCGGCAGTGGCCCGAAGGTAAGTTGCCGGGGGCGGGGGGGTTGGAGGGGATAATGGGGAGAAACCATTATGATGACTGAGCAGTTGAGGGAGCACTCCTGCTCCTCCTGGTTCCACTGGAAGATAGTTTTTAAAAAATTCTCAAAACCTTATGGTTAGTTGGTGGCCACTACTTAGGCCACAGTGGTCACTAAAGAATCCTGCACAGTATAGGCCTGATACCTGCCCTGATTATCGTAATTGAATTTCTGTGAGGGGACGTAAAACAGGTTAGGGCCCTCATTTACATATTTAAAGGGCCTAACCCGTCTCAGGCGGCTGCTAGGGATGCCTAAGAAAGGGCTTGACCCAATATCGGGTCGGACGTTTTACAGGAAATCCTGGTCCCCAAAAATTGGGTCTGGTTGCACCCTTTTTATGCCCATAAACTGTGGCAACAAGGTCCAATTTCCACCCCTGTGTATATAACAAAGATACTGTATTAAAGAATAGTCCTTTAAAAGATGCTACATAAGCAGTATGAAATGTCACTGAAACATATTGAAAAGGAATGTCCCTTGGAATGTATCATAGTTGCAACTCCAGCTGTGTGGATCTTTCCAGCTGAATTTTCTTAACGTAAGAATACACAGATTGAGAAAATGCCATTTGTCCCATCAAGTCCACTCCTACCACACAGTCCATTTACAAATTGGGTTTCTATAGGCCAAATGGCCATTTCCGATCCCTGACTTTTATATATTCCAATATGCCCCTCATGGACTCTATCCACCCATTGAATCTACTGTGGGAAAGTTCTGTGTCCCCTCAGGTGTCATGCAAAATCCAGAATATTTATTCATCCTTACATCTGTACAATCCAAAGTAGCCCTACTGTCCTTGGAGTGCTTGATCATTATCTCCTTTTGCTGACTTCTCTTGACTGGCCGGCCAAGAGTACAAACTCACTGATTTTTAAAAAAATACTTGTGTGTACTAATTGCGAACAGCATATATCACACATTATGAATCGGTCATGTGGAGCTTTTCTGAAATATTCATATTTTATTTTAATGGTATAACTTTTTAAGCACATTTATTCTTTACAGTAATATCTTTATTTTAATAAGGACAGTAACACTTTGGCCTCAGTCGCTGGTATCGAATGGTATGATTTATAGCTGAAGGAAAAAATGATTTGAAATGAGTTTTTCTGTAATTTTTGCATCTTGGGCTCTTTTTAAAGTTACCAACTGTTACAAATGATCACTATAAAATCTGGCGTAAGCAAACTTCTATTCACCGTGTGACTTATTTTCAAAATACTCAACAGGTAACAGGTATAGAAAAAATTATAGGTTTTAAGACGTGTGTGTGTGTGTGTGTGTGTGTGTGTGTGTGTGTGTGAGATGAGGGGGTAATTGAACATGATTTTGCTCCAAAATCTGCAGAAAATTACAATTTTGGTAATATTCATAAAGGATAGGGATGTACATGGGCTTTCATCTGTTCGTTGAGAGCTTAAGGAATTCAGCTCCCCTGTGAAGAGGGTTATATTTCTGAGCATTATTGATGGTGAGGTGGAATGCCATTGACTTCTATTTTATTTAATTTATCTGCATTATTTCTGGTTCGATACTGTCACAATGCATCATTTTTGCCACTGTGTAATATTTTGGCCCCCAAAATGTACCTGGCTCGGACTGCATCAAATACAGGATTTTGATATAATTTATATCGCACCTCTGATCGATCTGGTGCAACAGTGCGTGAGTTTAGAAACGTCTGCAAATTCTTTGAAAGACACGATTTTGCAGAATTCCACAGGGCTTCCGCAAGTTCTGCAAAAATTGCAAGATAAAGGTGAACGTGTGAGAGCGGAGCCCTACATGTCACAGCTGAAAATAGATTTTTTTTGTTAAAAAATATCCAATCATCTAAAGAAATGCAGTGCACTAAGTGAAGATTTGGAAAAATTGTGCTCTTTTTCTCAGCTAAATTTTTTTTTAAAAGGCAATTGGCGTTTTCTTCAAAGTTATCTTAATTTCTTATAACAGAATTGCGAGCCGAGGCGCTGTAATAAATAATTCATGGACCTGGTTCTTTTGTTGCACATCCCCGAATTGCAAGCTGGAATGCTGACAGCTGTGTCAGGACAAATGCTAAAGATCTAACATGACAAGTGACTAACAAGTTTCTTTTAGTTTGTAGTGGAAAAAACACAATGCATCGAGCACAAAAGCTCAGAAAGCAAAAAAAATGCTTCCTTTCTTTTTGCGCAAGTGTTTTCCATTAGTTAAATATCCGACCAGTAACCTCTGGTCATTTACAATACTGGCCCACCCCCTTCATGCTTCACACATGCCCGGTCCTTCACGCCTGTCGACGGATCAATATGAGCAAATCTTGGAGCAATACGATGTATCCATGGCAACAAAGCCACATATTCTCTGTGGAAACCAATGAGACCAGTAGTGAAGTCTCAAGAGGTTTTCAGTCTTACAAGGCAAGACGTTTTTAGATATAGGAATGGCAACTCACAAAAAATAAAGCAATAATTTTTTTTTCGTTTGTTTCACATCGGTTCAGAACCTGATGGATCCAAGTACATGACATTAAACAGGCCTTTCCTTTTGTTCTTTTGAAATCACTGTGATGTTACACCAACAGCACATAAAATGAAAGATTACTTTTTAAAAGGCATACACATTCTCTCATTACATCATTCATTCAAAATCACACTGCAGTTTACAGTTATAGAAAAAGGAATAAAGTCAGAAGCAACGCAGCCTTCAAGCTCCCAAGGAATCTAGGTTGAGTGGAGTGCGCTGAAAGATAATCCTGCTGCCATGGGTCCAATCTGGGTTTGGAGATGACACAAACTGCACCCTTTCAGTGAAAATTAAATCTCAGCAGCTCTCCTATGGGATGGATCAGGGGACTGTTTGCACCTGCCCCCTGTCAGAGCTGGCTGCAAGATTTGGAAATCTCTTAGCTAGGCTGACAGGCCTCAGAGAGGACGAATCAAAAAAAAAGGATACATGAATCGGCACACGGAGACGCCGAGAGTACCCAGGAACTCGAGAAAGCTAACAAGAAAATGATCACACAGAAAACCCAAACTGAATGCAGAATAGAAACTCAGAGGGAGGCGTAAAGTGGAGAATTGCCCCAAAAAAAGTGCAAAATTTGAGTTTTCCTTTGAAAGACCAGAAGAATTATACATATACATTCTAAATATGAAGCGACTGCTGTACTGTACTGCCGTCACAGGGACATGAAGTTGTCACAGTGCTCTCTGCTTCTGCAGCCATGCAACCTCACGTCATATTTGTCACTCTACATTTCACATCTATCTTTGAATGGCTTTCACCTGGACTGTCAGACTCCTCAAAGGCACATCCGTCAGGCACATCCTCAGCTTCTTGGTGCTTTGTCAGGTCTGGGCTGCTGTCATGCGTGACCGCCTTGACTGAAGCTGTTAAGCAATAAAAGATAAAATACTGAAACTACACCAATAAAAAATATTCAACATTTTTACTAGTGGGTAATCTTAACTCTGAGGAATGTAGAGTGAAATAGGGATCGGTGTGCTATGCTCTTACAAAACTTTTAAAATTAGAATCAAAGCAAATATTGATACACAATTAAAAATTCTACCAATGGTTTTTCCACAGAGGAAAAGCAACAGACCAGGATTGGATTTGGAAATCTGTGTATATATGGATGCTACCATCACTTTCACTTTCTTTCATCGATGAAAAGGTGTATATCAAGGAATGATACATTAAATGTTGTCATTGTTGCAGTATTTTGCTTTTCTATGACTTAGTCCTGCCACGGCACAGGATTCCAATGCGCCAGAATGTGACTGTGCCTCTGTAACACTCATAAGGACCACATTACATCACGTACACGGCTGAAATTTGATGAAGTGTTAGATCTGTTGTAGTGAAACTTTGGGATGTTCAAAATTCATCTTGAAATTGATTGAAAATTGTATCCTGATTATGAACTCATCTGACCAAACAATGACAGCAGACAGAAACCAAGCCTTGGTCACATCATTATCTTAACAAAAGGGAATGACATATTTTCATATGCGGTCTTAAACTATTGGAACCTTTTTATAGCTCAGGTGGGAAATAGGTGTAAATATTTCTCCACATATTACAGGGGGAAGGAATTGCTCTGATCACTGTAGTGGCATGATAAACACATTCCTTTTGAATGCAATTGTCATGTTGCTATGCACAGAAACCAGAACAATTCTTCTCTTTGGTTTTCTTTTTTAAACATTCAAAGGGTTAAGAATTAAATTGTGAGCAATCATGTGCATTGAGGTGTGCATCACTATTACCACTAAAATGAACCATGCATGTATCATGGGTATTTTAGTACATGTACACCAATGAATATTATTTAAGAAAAAAATCTTACAACCTGGAAAATCTGGTGCTGGAGTGTTTAATTCAAATTACAAAATATGAATCATGGTCTCAACTGACAGCTGCTTAACATTTCTGAGCTGAAATGCCATGTGGAGCACTTTGCAGTAGCAGAATACAATACTCCAGTTCATGGAGGAAGAAAACGCTTGGAGGATTGGTGCTGCACCACAGAAGTGAGTCAAGGATCATTACTCTGCATATAGTTCTGCAATACTTGATACCAGAGTGATTGGTGCTGGCACCAGGTACTCAAAATGGAAATGTTCCATTCCCCAGAACAACCAACCTTTAGCATAACAAATATGTTTTAAAAAAGACAGATGAATATGTGAAAAAGATTTAGTATCAGGAAGTTATAACCACTTAGATTAATGGAGTAAAGAGCCAAGGAAATTCAGCATTTTTATTAATAGAAACACAGGATTAATAAATTATTAAGACTGTGTGAGAATATGAATATATATATATAAAAAATGATAACCAATACAATGAAGGCCCGCAGCTATCTACGTCTTATTATAACAGGGTCTTCAGTCAATGAGAGAACATCCACTACAGATTTACTGTGCAGCTGAGAAAAGTGTTTGGGAAGTAAGGCAAGTGTGACATGCAGCCATAGGATGGCTCTGAGAGGCACAGCCAAAAATGGATGGCTTTTACAGTTTACAGTGGGTAGAGTACAGTAATGCCTGCCACCTTCAAACTAGGCGTGGTATACCCACATACACCCTGACGCTGGCTGTTATGGTAGAACATGTTGGTACACTCATGCTACTTTGATGCACTGTAGCAACACAAAGAATAAGAAAGGATCTAAAGCCCTAGCCTTTTGTAGTCACCTTCCAGTAGAGATCAACTGAATTAAATTGCAATTCAGTTAGTAGAGTTGCATAATACGTCAGTGGGGAAGATTTTTTGTTTGCCATTCGTAGTGCAATTGTTAACATGACCTTTATACCCACATTTAAAACTCTGCTACAAATAGAGGACAGAAGAAACCTTCCCAGTATTCTGGATGCTTACAATACCAGTTCTTTGTACCATAAGACCACAGCAATATAGCTGAAGTGTTAATATTGCACTTGTCAGATTTTTTTGCAAACTGGTGAAGTTTATTCATTTTAGACTATATCCTATTGGTAAAAGTACTTCCTCCATGGTTGCAGAATATGCCCTGTATCAGTAAAATAGCCTATTACCAGCATGATTTCACACTGTCCTAAATTTCAAAGTCTTCGGTGCCTATTTTTTTTTTTTTTTTTTTTTGAGTACACCCTGCAGTGCAAAACCTTGCTCACTGGTAATGGATATTGGGAACTCTCCAACAGACTGCTGGTCAACAAGGCTCCACACTGCCAACACACTCAGAAAACTGACTCCCTTCGAGTAACTCGGAAAATAGATTTCAATAACAGGTCGTCACAATCCATTAATAAATGTATATAACATAGCTAACTCTAATATAAAAATGATTATTGAACATTTAAGAAATACTCTAGTTGGTAAGGAGTTATCTCTGTTAATGGCAAAAATGAGCAAAACAAAATACAAAGAACTAATAAATGCTTTATTGGGAGCATACCGAAAGACAATTATTTAATGAAGGTGACCAAAGTGGAAACTCTGCTGAAAGGAGTCTGAATTTGGATTCAACATAACAAAAAACTACAGAAAATATGGGGTAGTAATGTTATATTTATGTAATGACATATTCAGAGACTGAGGTAATACGCTGTGCATTTTATAAAGGGCCTCCCTTGACTATAGCTCTTGCAAGCAGTTCCTGGAGTCTCTCTCAATCCTATCATATGTACAGGCATAGATTTGCAACTGAAAGCTGAAAACCTCACTTTTAAATGATCAGTTACCATTACACTGACATGGAAACAGAGTTTGTTTCACAGAGTTGACATTAATGGTGACAAATTACACTACAGTGAATTAAAATGAATCTGCACACGGAAAACAATGTATTTGATCTCTTCAGAGTCGATTTTAAATGGGATCTACCATACTTGAGTGCATTAAAATGCAGATAAGCAACTAATCAAATCCCTTCAGCTATTTAAAGAAGTAATTTCAAAATAAAGTAACAGTAAAAACATAGTATAAAAATCTCCTAATTTGCGAGAGGTATTCTTAATAGTTGATTTTCAACCTGCGGAGATCTACCATTTCAGGTTTCCCCTTGCACCAGTAGCTGCTCTGTTGGTGTCAGTATTGGGCACATCAAGGGTTATCTCTATAGAGAATTCCACAGGGTGGCTTAGAGGCTGAATAGAGGCCACCAAGCAGAAATCTTAGATGGGTACTCCCCAAAGCCTGAATCCAAATTCAGACTCCTTTCAGCAGAGTTTCCACTTTGGTCACCTTCATTAAATAATTGTCTTTAGGTATGAGCCCAATAAAGCATTTATTAGTACTTTGTATTTTGTTTTGCTCTTTCCACCATCTACAAGGCACAAGTCAGGAGTGTGATGGAATACTCTCCACTTGCCTGGATGAATGCGGTTCCAACACTCAAGGAGCTCGACACCATCCAGGACAAAGCAACCCACTTGATTGGCACCCCATCCACCACCCTAAACATTCACTCCCTTCACCACCAGCACACCATGGCTGCAGCATGTACCATCCACAGGATGCACTGCAGCAACTCACCAAGGCTTCTTTGACAGCAACTCGCAAACCCGCGACCTCAACCGCATAGAAGGACAAGGGCAGCAGGCACATGGGAACAACAACACCTGCACGTTCCCCCCCAAGTCACACACCATCCTGACTTGGAAATATATCGCCGTTCCTTCATCGTCGCTGGGTCAAAATCCTGGAGCTCCTTTCCTAACAGCACTGTGGGAGAACCTTCACCACACGGACTGCAGCGGTTCAAGAAGGTGGCTCACCACCATCTTATCAATTAGAGATGGGCAATAAATGCTGGCCTTGCCAGCGACACCCACATCCCATGAATGAATTAAAAAAAACACAGCAGTAGTCCCAACACAGGTTTCACTAAGTAGTCTACTACTAATTGATAAGTAGGCGAGTCTATGATCCCAATGCGCTGGATCAAAATTTCCCCATGATTGTTGTTCTCGGTTCAGAAATAAAACCATTCAAAAGACTTGTGCCAATCTTCTACACCTACTTCCTTCTTTGTATGTTAAATAACCAGTGATAAAGGTGCAGCACTGTGATTTAAGTTGTAAATAACCATTACTGTGTTTTGTTAAGACTTCAATTAAATTGTTAGTTTCAGTCGAAGCAGTTACTCCAAACAATAAATGTAACAAGTTAATTCTAATTTAAATTCATATCCACTTATAACTAGCCATGATAATTTCCTTACCACAGACGACTATGTTGCACGATGCCTTCAATCTCAGCCCCTTCAGTCCTCCGCCTGATGACAGTGCTGTTAAATGACACTGTGCTTGGTCAAGCTCTGAAAACTGCAGAAATTCCTGGTACTTTTTGTTGACTATTTCATAATAAGATTAATGGAGTACTTCAAGTTTAAGTGCTATAAATCTTCCATCAATCAGATGCACAAAAGTAGTACGTTCATCTTAAGATTTCAGATTTCAGGAGGCAACAATTATAAAAAATGATCTTGGTGGGGGAGAAACTCAACTCACAGCCACCCATTTTGTGCCTTAAAAAATGGACAACCAGCAGTTGAAAATTGGTGGGGGGAGGGGAGGAATCTCAGCCACCTCTTTGAGGCCCAACGTCCACCTGATGTGACATTCATTCGGGCCTGTAAGTGGGCAAGCAGCCTGGTTGCCTGAAACAGGCATAATGCTACTTAAATGTGCAAATCGGAAGCTGTAAGACACCAATGGCAGAATTCAAAAGGAAAGGGCTTGCTTTTATATAAATTCAGGTAGAAATGGCAAGAGCTGATGCTGTGAATGCTCTGCCCAGTTGTACCAGGCTTTGAGCATCCTACTCACCAGGCCCTAAAGTGACCAAAAAAAGGCAGAAGAAATTCTCAATTTTTATTAAGAGTGCTCCTTCCGGGCCCACAAAAAAACATCGGCCCTCTGTTGGCAGTTTCGAGGTTACAACCCCCACCCCCCCACTCCAAGATCGCCTCCCCGACCTAAGACCTGACCTGCTGGCTGGCTCCGTGTCAGAGCCAGCCAATTTCTTGCTCTCCTGATTGACGAGCTGTAATGATGTGCGCATATGTAGTCATTTCAGTTTGGTGTGAACATGACCATTGTATTTAATTGGTGATGCTTTCACAAATAAGTATGTTTCTCTACCCCAGTTCACCACAACTAACAAAATAAAATTGTAGACAGACGTCAGATCTACACGCATCAACAAAGTCAGGCTAGAAATGGCATAATCACACACAGTTACTTAAATAATAAAATCTGAACAGATGCACATGCATTCTGTGCTACAGCCAAATAGGCTTGACAGTTGATGAATTAGATTACAGAGCAAATCTGTACATCTTATAGTTTATCCTCAATTTGGCAAGATAGTAGACACAACGTTTTTTTTATAGTTATTCAATTGCACCAAGTAAAAAGATAAATTTATTTAAACTTCTATTGCAAGTTTATTTTATTATCCAATTCTGAACTTGTTTTTCTTCTTTGGTACCATGACAAATCTTTGAACAAACAGGCATTGATACTGAATTCCTGCTCTGCTGCAAACTTGCTTTACCTCCTGTGCATAAATATTACGGCAGTGGCATTCTGTGCAAGCAGTCAAAAACACCATGAGGAATCTTTTCTATGGTGCAGAAGTAAGGCCATATTATATGTGTTAGAGGGAAAGTAGCAAAGAGTAGACAACTCAACAGTGTTTTGGGGATCATCAGGTGGGCCTCCTAATTCATGGCTGAAAAAGAAGCAAAATCTATTTGGGACTCAGCATCAAAATCTCCATGACCATGAATACAATAAAAGGCAAAAGGACAGAGAATTGTGACAAAATATTCACTAACATTGAGAAAAAAACAATGGTTCAACATAACTTCCTTGCTTTTGTACTCTATGACTCTATTTATAAAGCCCAGGCTCCCGTAAGCTTTTTTAACTGCTTTCTCAACCTGTCCACCCACCTTCAAAGATTTGTGCACATATACCCCAAGGTCTCTCTGTTCCTGCACCCCCTTTAGAATCGTACCATTTAGTTTATATTGCCTCTCCTCATTCTTTCTGCCAAAATGTTTCAGTTCGCATTTCTCTGTGTTAAATCTCATCTCTCAGGTGTCTGCCCATTCCACCAGCCTACCTATGTCCTCTTGAAGTCTATTACTATCCTCCTCGCTGTTTACTACACTTCCAAGTTTTATGTCATCTGCAAATTTTGAAAAGAATACTTTTGTTCTGGAACAGAAGGAAGGAGTTTTCTCAATAGGCTCCTCCCAATCTTCTCTTTAACTTGATGGAGTGTTCAGGACTACATCATCACCTGCACAAGTCTCATGAAAGGCCAGTCAGGTGGAAGGACCAGTAGAAATTCTTCAAGTCAGAACACAGCAAGTAATAAATTGGATAGCCAGGTGGTGAAGGATAGAACACTAGAACCTGCGGAAATTCCCTCCGTGCCGTTTCACACCGCGCGGAGGGATTTCCTGTATGGGCTGCTCCTACACACCATCCACTTCCTCGCCCTCGTCTCTCGCCCGGACACGCCCCGGCGTGCCATCCTGCCGTCTGGCGGAGACGGGGGTCCCCAGTGGGAGGCTCTCTATTCAGGGGTCCTCCCGTGTTACTTTGGGGATCTGGGGTGGAGGGTAGTGCATGGAGCTGTCCCGTGCAATCGGCGTTTACGCCATTTTACGGACACCCAGGCCGCTTGCATTTTCTGCGGCCTGGAGGAGTCCGTATTCCATATGTACACCGGGTGTGCGAGACTGCAGCCCCTGTTTCACTATTTGGAGGGGCTGCTCCTTAAGTTCTGGCTGCATTTCAGTCCCACGCTCCTGATCTTTGGGCGCCCGGTGAGGGGGTGGGGGCGGGCAGGTCGGTGGACGTCCTCGTGGGCCTGCTCCTGGGCCTGTCCAAGGTGGCCATCCACAGGTCCAGGATGCTCGCGGTCCGTGGGGGCGGTCGCTCGGCCTGTCTGCCTCTCTTTCGCGGGTTGCTCCGCGCCCGGGTGGCCCTGGAGAGGGAGCACGCGGTGTCTGCCGGTACGCTTGAGGCTTTCCGCGACCGGTGGGCACTGCAGGGGCTGGAGTGTATCCTGAATGAGGAAAATAAAATTTTGATTTGATACCTGGTTTCGTTTTATTTGGTTTTTAGTATTTAAGCACACCCTACACCCCCCCTTCTTATAAAAGGGGGGCCTAAAAAAAAACACAAAAAAAAAGGTATGACATCACCAATGATGATTGACAATCCCTGATAACCACTCAGGAATCTTCCATGAATCCAGGCACCAATTAACAAAGGAAAAGGGGTGGGGGGTGATTCTCAGAGCCAATCAAAGCTTTGGAATACAGTCCGGTTTGGGTGATGAGTCTCGGTGATGTCACTGCTTTTGGGCTCTTTGACCTCCCTCAAAAAAAATACTAGAACCTGGTCTTCAGTTGCTTCCAAGCCTTTATTCACAGAGCTCCACATTACTCACTGTGCACACCCTAGATATGCTCTCATATAAATCGACAGAGAGGCCCCAATTGATACACACCACCTGAATACAATTAACACTAACTGATATAAATCACATGGATACAATTAACACTGACCATCCCTGTGTCATCTTCAATCACATGGAGAAAATCAATTTTGGACTTCAAGAAGAAAACCTCAAGAGATTCTGCAGTTGTAGGCGGTACAGGTAGTTTGTAATCCCAAGATTCTTTTATTGTACCATACCTGGATGTGCAAAATCAGTGGTTTGACATGGTTGCGTAAAGCCACCTACTCTGGAACAGATGCCATGCAAGTTACTACTGGACTAGACCTTCTGCAGAATGGTGTCTAAAAACAACTTAATGTGAATCTCGATTGGTATGAAAATATCAGCCTAGATTTTCCAATATGGAATCATTATCATAATTATGCATAGCACCAGCTGCGGATTTGGACATGTGCAGGGAGCAGAATAGTGGTAGGAGTGGAAAAGTGCATTTAAGTGAAACTTAAAGGGATGGAGACAAGGGAGGACAAACAATCTGGAACAAAAACACTTTGGAAAGGCTCAAATCTTAACCCTTCAGCAAAATTTGACAAGGATTAAGGGCGAGGGGACTAAGAAGTAGAAAGCAAAAATGAAGGGGAAGGAAAGCTAGGGTGCACAAGAGTCTGCATGCCAGCACAGAGTAGCCCACCATCCAACCTCCTGTTGAATGGCTGCTGAAGTGGTGTTGCATGAGATTGTTTCCCTCTATGCTATTCCAGGGTACAATCCCCATAGGTCAGCAATGCGGTATGATTATGAGTGGTTGTCCTGCAAACCTGTATGTCAAGAAATGACATGCAAGATGTCTACACCCGCAAATTAATATGTAAATACCACGAGTGCGAACTTAGAAAGTCTACCCTTAACTGTCCATTTCAATGGCTTCCCTGTTAATTTATTCCTCAAGTCTATTGCCCTTTAGGTAAAAAGGTTCCGCCTGACTTTCCTTCTTACTTCTGACCCTATGTCCCCTGATATTAGAACCTTTTATCACAGGAAACAATTTGCCTGGATCGACTTTTTCAATTCTTTTCATAATCTTGAAAATTTCATTTAGGTCATTTCAAAATCTCCTTATTTTCAAAGAATACAGGTCCAACTCCTTTAACCTTTCATCATAAATTCCTGATGCATAGAATCATCTTTTGGGCTGGTCTCAAATCTCACTGGGAATTACGCCAAAATACATGAGTCATGATAGGATCCTGACGAATCAGTCAATGTCTTGGTAATAAATGTGGCACCAAACTACCTACTTGTTCACAATTGACCCTTCCAACTGCAGAAAGCAATTTAATATCAGAAGGGATATATGTAGTCATAAATGTGTGCATTCAGCCTGTGAGAAGCCAGCAATGGAATACAAGTCTCAAGTTCTGATGATGGGTCGCACCTGAATTTTTAAAATCTCTTTCAGGTTCTGATTGACATGCTGTGGATTTCCAGCATTTGTGGTTTTTCTTTTTAGATGTGGCAATAATATTCTTGTTGGGATGCTTCTGGTCTCAGTTTCCAGGAAATGTAATATAGCAACCAGTTCACTTCCCTGGGGCAGCAGTAATTTAATTATAATACCTACACTTCATAGATTAGCTAATTTCAAAGACATCGCCAGTTGATCATCATCAAACTTTAATGCTACAAACAGGGCTACAGTCTGGAAATTATCAGTCATGTTATTGTAGGAATGTTTAACATATCAAATTCCTCTCCCCACTATTTTAACAGAGGCATTAAGCCTTTTGTTTTAAAATTTGTTAATGCCTCTGTTACAGTGGCAGAGAGACGAATTTCATCCGTGTGTGTTAAGGGTTCACATGATAAAATCGCTGGCCTTATATCAATTATTCGCCGACACTGACAAACCTCCTCCAAATAATTACTTCGATTAACCAAATAGTTTTTTCTTGGTCTAAACGCACATCTCACTATTATTTCGCTAAGAAACAGAAAAGTGCAAAAGGGGCTGACAAACTGCAGGATAGAATATGGTTATCTTTGCAGGATTCTTTCACTGGCAATAGCTGCCAAACTCATCATGAACCATTAGTTAGGATGTGTCTGTTGAGGGATATTACATTCTCTTCTGCACTTCTAGTACTGTGACAACCAGCTGAAAGATATGGTTCAAGGCACAATAACCTTACAACATCATTATGGCAAAGCTATCTTCAAGTTTTAAAAGAAGTGAGATTGGACATTTTAGCTGTGATAGTTACAAGAATATTAGTGACATGGAACAATTCATCCAATGACATAGTCTTCTTTTGAATGAAGGCATACACCACAAGTGATGTAATGAACATCCTTTTAGCAAACTTTTTTCAGATAGAAATGAGAGACTTTTCTACAGCTTTTCAACATCTTGAGTTCTTTTATTAAAGGGAAGCAGAGATGATATTGTAGTAATCTATTTCCCTTATGGCAGAATGGGAGAAATCTTGTCGTTTAAATGTGTTTAAAAAAATAAACTTTAAATAATAAGTTTACTGTTAAAAATGTTAAAAAGTAGTCAAAAAAACAAAAACCCTGGCAACAATGAATATAAAATTAAATATGAAACAATTTTTGTAAACAACTTGAAAATATTAAAAATTCTATGCATTTGACATATATTCTCTATAACCTGCTATGAGCTAATTGATAAGTGAAACACCAAAGCAAATGCACTCAGCCTGGTTTAGGAGCAAAGCCAGAGCCCATTGAACCTGCTGTGCCATTTTTGTTAGTCACGGCAGCTCTATCTTTTTAATCCCAATTCCCCACCTTTTCTCCAAATCCCTTAATGCCCATAGTTTCTAAGTAAGTATCGATCTCACTTTGAAACACCTTTATTGATTTTGTACCTATGGCCCTCTGGATCAGTGCATTGGACATTCTCACAGCCCTGTGAAGAAGCATTTTTCTGGATTCACTTTTAACTGGTTTAGCTCGAATTCTGAGATTATGTCCTCTTGTTGTGGATTCTCCTACTGGAGGGAAGTCATTTTTATTTACCTTCTCAATTCCTTTCACTATTTTAAACACTTTGATGAGATCACTCCTTAAGCTCCTCATGTACAGGGAATGTAACCCACATTTACCTAGTCCTCACCATAACTCAGTCTCTTCATCCCTGGTATCATCCCAGTGAATTGCTGGAAAACCCATTGCAGGATTTTCTCCAAACCTCAGGCAGCACACTATTTGTCACTCCCTGCTGATCCTACAATATCCCTTTTATCCCAACTCTCTGCCTCCTTTGTCACAAACAGATTCCAATCCATGCCCCAAACCAACTCCAATTCCAACTTCAATTATGTTACTGGAGCAGAGGTCAGGAACGATGGGATAAGGAAAATATCTCCAGTCAAGGAACATTTACTGTTAAACCTAAAAGTGAGTGAGCTACCTTATTCTAAATCTGTTACACTCTCATACACCGTTGATAAATTGCCACTTAGAATTTCACAAGAAGAAGAATAACTCAAATTAAAAGAACCTATCTGCCTGAGATCCAGAGCTGAGCGTAACTCTTGCATATTTGCTCTTAGAAGTTCAGTGTAAACAGTAGATACTCGATGAAGGTATGCAGATTACAGCAAGTGGAGTGCTACCTGCTTGGTACAATTTCAGGTAACAACTACTGCTGCTTAATGCCATCCTTGGGCTCCCAATTTTACAGCTGTTAGGAAAATAGGATGGAGTCAACCAGTGAAATTCATTATTTGGCTATTGGAATATCAACGCCTCTAGCCAAGCTGTTCCAGTACAGCTACAACACTGGCATCTACCCGACAATGTGGAAAATTGCCCAGGTATGTTCTGTCCACAAAAAGCAGGATAAATCCAATCCGGCCAATTACCACCCCATCAGTCTACTCTCAATCATCAGCAAAGTGATGGAAGGTGTCGTCGACAGTGCTATCAAGCGGCACTTACTCACCAATAACCTGCTCACCGATGCTCAGTTTGGGTTCCGCCAGGACCACTCGGCTCCAGACCTCATTACAGCCTTGGTCCAAACATGGACAAAAGAACTGAATTCCAGGGGTGAGGTGAGAGTGACGGCCCTTGACATCAAGGCAGCATTTGACCGAGTGTGGCACCAAGGAGCCCCGGTAAAATTGAAGTCAATGGGAATCAGGGGGAAAACTCTCCAGTAGCTGGAGTCATACCTAGCACAAAGGAAGATGGTTGTGGTTGTTGGAGGCCAATCATCTCAGCCCCAGGGCATTGCTGCAGGAGTTCCTCAGGGCAGTGTCATAGGCCCAAACATCTTCAGCTGCTTCATCAATGACCTTCCCTCCATCATAAGGTCAGAAATGGGGATGTTCGCTGATGATTGCACAGTGTTCAGTTCCATTCGCAACCCCTCAAATAATGAAGTAGTCCGAGTCCGCATGCAGCAAGACCTGGACAACATCCAGGCTTGGGCTGATATTGGCAAGTAACATTCGCGCCAGACAAGTGCCAGGCAATGACCATCTCCAACAAGAGAGAGTCTAACCACCTCCGCTTGACATTCAATGACATTACCATCACCGAATCCCTCACCATCAACATCCTGGGGGTCACCATTGACCAGAAACTTAACTGGACCAGCCATATAAATACTGTAGCTACAAGAGCAGGTCAGAGGCTGGGTATTCTGCGGCGAGTGTCTCACCTCCTGACTCCCCAAAGCCTTTCCACCATCTACAAGGCACAAGTCAGGAGTGTGATGGAATACTCTCCACTTGCTTGGATGAGTGCAGCTCCAACAACACTCAAGAAGCCCGACACCATCCAGGACAAAGCAGCCCGCTTGATTGGCACCCCATCCACCACCCTAAACATTCACTCCCTTCACCACCGGGCGCACAGTAGCTGCAGTGTGTACCATCCACAGGATGCACAGCAGCAACCCGTCAAGGCTTCTTTGACAGCACCTCCTAAACCCATGACCTCTACCACCTAGAAGGACAAGGGCAGCAGGCAAATGGGAACACCACCACCTGCACGTTCCCCTCCAAGTCACACACCATCCCGACTTGGAAATATATCGCCGTTCCTTCATCGTCGCTGGGTCAAAATCCTGGAGCTCCCTTCCTAACAGCACTGTGGGAGAACCTTCACCACACGGACTGCAGCGGTTCAAGAAGGCGGCTCACCACCACCTTCTCAAGGGCAATAAGGGATAGGCAATAAATGCAGGCCTCGCCAGCGACGCCTACATCCCATGAAAGAATAAAAAAACCACAACAAATGAAGACATTTTATGAATAGTAAAATATCAGCGTAATAACAAGGAATATTCTGGACATCCATACGTTTGAATCTGTTCTTTGTCAAACCTGAGGATTTAGGTACGTGTGGTACTGTAGCTGTCTCAGCCACCTTGGATAGGATCAGCCTCCAAGATGTTATGAGCAGCATGATCCTCAAGATAACAATTAGAGGGTTCAGCCAGTCATGTGCTCAGTGGAGTGGACATAACTATGTGTGGACCCCAAACTTAGATCACATACTATACTGATCAATGTAATACCAATTATCGCTGGGTGCGTGCGCGTGTTACAGCTAGATATCAAGGTCTCAGTAGGCCACTATATCAGGAGACTGAGCTGAAGAGACTTCAAGAAAGTTTTTTCCAGATCTGTACAGACAATTGACAATGCATAATGGTCGCCATCAGTTCTGGAAGTTGTGGAAAGGGTTTACTGTGACCTCAAAGCATTGCCTGAACAGCAAGGTTCCTTTTGGAGACCTAGCGATCAATCCTCTGGAAGACCGATTCTACACACATTACTATTAACAATGTGTTTCTTTGAAAATCATATCCTACTGATTATAAATATGATTAAAAATCGACTTGACAAAACGATGCTGGTGAGATAGAAACATACAGCATGTGCAACACTCTGAAGCATGAAAGTGTAGCAATTGTGCAGGAACACTTGTGAATACCCTAGAATGTTAACTTTGATGGCTGTGGGACTTATGCATACCAGAGATCTTTCTCATGGCTACTGGTTCTTCGGGAATTTGGAAAGACTTTCTCTACTTTTTTTCTACACAGCTTCATTTATCAAAAGGTTAATCTCCTTTGTATCTAAAGGAAAGGGGCAGATCAACATAACAGATTGTCAATGAGATAACTATGTGCCCAGATCATATGCATCACAGGAAGCTGGCAGATGCAGCTGGCCGATATGGAGCACATTATTAGGGCAGTCACAATCCAATTTCAAGTGGGCATGGGTCACAGCATAAAAATCATCTCATTTGGCATTAATTGGCAGTCTTGTTGAGAAAAGTCTGATGTGTGAAATGAAACAATTTCACCCAGGTTCAGTAGGAAATACTCTTTTGAGGTTAGAGCTGAGGCACAATGCTGGGGTAAATTAAATGGATCTTTCACTCTGCAGCTAGGCATGACATCCCTGACCTGGAGTGCTTGATACCGACACTGTGTGCTTGAAATGGAGAATGCTCCATTTCCCAGCTGTAACATCCTTCATCTTTAGTAACATAAAATTTCACAAAAAATAAAAAGTCACATTGTTATCTAGAAAGTACAGCACAAAGCAGGCCATTCAGCCCAACTGGTTCATCACAGTGTTTATGCTCCACACGAGCCTCCTCTCATCCTACTTCATCTAAGATCCCTATCAGCATAACCTTCCATTCCTTTCTCCCTCAAGTATTTATCTAGCTTCCTCTTAAAAGCATCTATGCTATTTGCCTCAACTACTCCTTGTGGTAGCATGTTCCACATTCTAACCACTCTCTGAGTAAAGAAGTTTCTCCTGAATTCACTGTTGGTCTTATTAGTGACGATCTTATATTTATAGTTGGAGAGATACATGGCGGCACTCTGATAGCTGGCTGAAGGAACATACGAAAAATGATGGACAGGAAAACACCCTCTGGTCCATCCCGCCTATCCCACATAATCATGATACCTTGTGCATCACAAAATATACACTCCCCACCCCACACCATGTGATCTCCTGATGGCCTATCTACTGGAAGGCAAAGCTCACACTGTACAGCAGACCAGGTGCTTATAATGCCCCTGAAGCGCCCTTATTTCTTTGACTTTTGCAAACATATTGACAGAATTTGCATGCCATGTAATCTTTTAGCAAGAAACATATCAGTAGCAGGGAAATATTTTGGCAATTGATGCATGTTTTGAAACATGCTTCCATAATACAGTAATTTAAAAAATAGTCTCCAAAAATGCAGAAGATTGGGTGTTGATACAGCACATATCAGAGTATTTTTGCTTAGCTCCCTTTCATACAATTCAACTGATGCTGAGGGCAGAAAAAAAAACTGTGATGGCCAGATTGGAGCAGTGTTCTTTTAGGATACAATAAGAGAACAAGTCTGGCCAGAAAAGCTTCTCGGGTTTTCCAATTTCTTGCCCATGATATATGGAATATAATGAATAAAGAACTGAGGACCCCTGCTGACCAGATTTAAGCATTTAATTGGGTGAAACTGAATTTTTAATAGGCAAATATTGCACAAGGATTAGTAGGTCCTGCACAAATTTTGCTTCACTGTGACTTGGTTTCATTATTGGAATAAAATGATGCCATGGATAAGTTTTGTACAAAAATGGTCACATCATTTATCCACAATTCTTTCCAGAGCAAACGATGTGACGACAAAGTTAGAAAGACCAATCATCTGAAAATAGTGTTTTGATGCAGCAGAATACAGGTTGAGAAAAATTAAAATGGAGAGAACGTGAACATTATAACGAAAAATTATTTTTAAATAACAATTGGTTCAAGATGTCATTTAACTGTAAGTTAAAAAATAAGATCTGTGCTATTGTAATGATGCACATTACTAGTAAACAATACTAATAATACAGGTACACTTAGCTTCTAGGCACCACATATTTTTCTACTGTTAAACTGGCTTGCCGGTAGAATAGGTTGGTGGTTTTCGAAGGCTGCACCGTTAGCATTTGTGTGAACTGATTCAGGTTCCACAAACCTTAAGCTGGCAGTATAATCAAAGTCAGGCCCAACCTAACTCCTGGAGGTAGGAATCTCACCCCACTTTGGTTTGACATGGCATGGAGTGTAAATTGAGTGTGATGTAAAATCTGGTTTGCAAATATGGACACTGTATAAACCTATCTGATCTTATTTAAATGTATAGGGAACACAGAATCTCTCCTCTCCACACTTTAAGCACTTAATCTTTTAAAATTTGGGATACATTTCTGTGCAAGAGCTCTCTCCTAAACAGCACGAGTGAAGTTTGAGCCAGGTGGAAACCAAGCAATGTGAACAGGGTTCCGTCTGACTGCCAACTGAACTGCGGCTCCTCTTCTCAGGCCAGCAGTGATGGTGTAAATGTATCCTAAAACTCCGAAAGCAAAAGTAAAAGCTTGGTAGTTAGTTGATCAAAAAGTCACAGTTGTTGGTTAATCCTGCACTGTTCCAAAAAGCTAACGTAGGCAAGATCTGCTTCCAGGTGGTCGACTGTCAGAAGTCAGTGGACTTTTCAGCCAGGAAGCTAGTTACCCAAAGATATGGCTCAACTCTGACATACAGATTGACTGGTTCACACTAATTTACTTCACACAGATTCCATTTATCTCCTGGAAGGTCCCCTGGCAGTAGCTTATAATGGTGTCTCCTAGGTTGCCTGCCTGCATGAGGTTTTTTTTTAAAAAAGCGGCAGGGCTTGATGAATCCCAAGTCCAGAAAACAGTTCACAGATTGAAGACTGGTGCAATCAGAAAACATCAGGCAGCACAGCTGGGACTTGCTAGTTTGCTTGACTGGCTCAACCAGCTGAGCATTAACTATGCTGGCTTTCCTGCTGGCAGCTCTGTGTCACTGGGTTAAACAGAGACCCCCTCACAGAAGGAAAAAAACACCAAAACCTGCAGAATTTGTTGAACCTTGGATTAAACAACAATATTACTAACAAAAGGAATGACAATTCATTTCAAGTTATGTTCCACTCCACTGAAGTTTCTTAAGCATTAACATGAATGATTAGATAGACTATCAAAAAAACCTAAGAAATCTGAAACCATCCTTATAGTAACTATTGTTGACTAACTGTTACAACATTATACTGGAGTGAAGAATCTCTATTTTTTCGCTATATTGCATTGCTCACGGACAATTCTATTACAATGCAGGCTATCAGAAAATAACCAACATCACACCTCAAGTGCAAATTCTACAAAAACAAAATACTTGTATAAACATTGAAATGTATAGTAAAATATATAATCCACAATAAAAGTTCTATCATCCCTGTATTGGGATGCATATTAACTGATATGTGCATCAGTGTGGCAGCTAAGGTGTCCAAAATGTTTCCTTAAAGATAAAGTCTGTAGCATATCATAACTTTCAAAAAAATAATCAGCATCTTTTAGTATCCATTACTGTCCTTATTTTTTTTAAACTCGAGCCTGCCATCATATCCTTTAAATGACGGATGTATACATTACATTATCAGTCATGTTGGTTTTAGTAAATATAAATGTTCTCATCGATGTATTATAATATAAATATGGCTAATAATTCATTATTTCCATGTGTAACCCTGCATCTAATTAAAATCTATTGTAATATTTTCACCATATTAAAAAAAATAATTTATCGCTAATACATTCACAGGAATATTCCGCGTTCTCCTTACATTAGTTACGTTCTGTTAAGAAAACTAATGTCCTTATTGGATGCACAAAACAGCATACATTCCATAAAAATTTAAAGCCTGCTTCAGCTTGATTAAAAGTGGGATTAAACTCAACAAGATCATTTTGTCTGTCTACCGTTTTAAGCTTTGAAACAGCCGAGAATCATCTTCTTACAAGCTCTAACCAAAACATGTTTAAGCAGTTCCAAATCCAATTAAACAGAGGAAAATGCTAGCAATGGCTGTGTTGATCATCATCAAGTCATCTTTAATGAAAAAAAAGGGTATAATTGCAGGTTGTGCAACTTCTTAATCCTACATTTTAAATTGAACAGACTTTTGCCTTCAATTGTGCTGGGCTGGGTCAGAGATATTCAACCCATATGTGCTTCCTAAATGTAGGCCCATTTTGATACTTTCCTAGATTACCTAACTTTGAATCCTACAATCCTGTGATAGTCTGTGCCAAATGTTTAGATACAATGTCGTGTACTTGGTTCTTTTGTCTAGTTTCTAGAACTTAATAAAGAGGTAAAAATAAAACAGATGGTCAAATTGTTTCAATTTGTTTAGTGGTTATCATTAATGAGTCAATTTTACCTTTGTAGCAAGCAATGAAATGAAATGTGTCCCAAATGGATAAGAAAGTGAACTTAGGTGCAATACATCTGTTAAGTGTACTTTGGTGGGCAGAATCGACACAGGTTAGCTTCTACATTAAATTTTAGTACTGAGGAATTACTTAGTAATTGTTTACAGTATAAAATATGAAGCTTATTTTTGGAATTTGGAGTTAAATAGCAAAAGCAACAAAATGTGAAGGGAGAAAAACAAAGCAGAAATGCTAATTGAGAAAGGAGAACAAAAGAGGCCACCATCACACTATATACAGCAGAGTATCTACACTGTAACAAGAACAAATTCATAACAGTCTGAGGGAAGATAAAGCTGATCAACAGCAATTTCAAAAGATTGTATAAACCAAGATAAAAAAAATGAAGAAAGACTTACATTTACATAATGCCTCATCACGTCTCTTCAAAATATTTCTCAGGAACATCTTATAATGCTTTACATACAATCAATTACTTTGAAGTAGAGTAACTGTTGTTACCTAGACAAACACAGCACCCATTTTGTGCACACCAAGATCCCATAAACAGTAACATATGTTGTTGGTCTCAACAAGGACTGAACCAAGGACAAACAAAAAAGGCCAATTCAAGTCCAATATTGGCTGGATGGTTTGGACCAGAACAACAATGGGAATTTCCTTAGGGCTTTCCACCGATCTTCAGCCGATCGGGAGAACGTGGAATTTACACTAGGAAAGGTCCTAGAGGTGATTTTCAGGGGTCTCAAGGATCAGTCAAGAAAAGGGAATACAAGTGGACATCGTGAGAGGACAAAAAAAACAAAGGGAAACAATAATATGAGGAGGGGAAGGCATGTTCCAGCTGAGGCAGTATGAGGCAAAACATCCTGTACAATGAGACAGAAGGACAGAACATTGTAGAACCTCAGCACCAACAAATGGTATGAAGTGTTACAAATTTAGCACTCTGTTTTCTGTCTCCCATGATCCTGCATCTATGCTGTCCTTTGTAATCAGGATACTCCAGCATTTATCCCACTGACATGTCCATGGATTCTGTCAGTATCTCTAGTTGCTCAAACCATTTGGCTAAAGAGTAAACAATTGCCCTGACATCGTTTTCCCTTCCTCTCCTAGATATCCCAACTGGGCCTAGCAAACTCACACCTTGGGAAGAGACCAGCAGCGATGACTAGGATTCAAGCACAGATCTCCCAAAGGAGAGTCACAAGACAGATTCAACTGAGGTAGATACTTTGGCTCGTCATTCCATAAAAAAACTACAATTCCACCCCCCCCCCCCCCACCTCAATCACAGCAATTAACTATTTCTTAAATGATTCTAGAGTTTTTACCTCCAATACCGTACCAGGAAATCTATTCTACATGCTGAATACTCTTTGTGTGAAGAAGAACTTCCTGAAGAAGAGCAGTTCAACATTTTGGCTGTGTAGCTATCAAATGTTTCACCCATCAATTTCTAAGCAAAGTATAAAGCTATGGCTAACATTTTAAAAAATCTGTTCTTAGTTATCCTTTTCCTGTGGAAAGTTAAAAAATAGTAAACCATGTCTGTGCTAACATTTTTGTTAATAGTTATATTACATTTACTATTAATAAATTCACCATAATTAATATAGCATTTGTTAAATATATAAAACTACCCAATCCTCAAAAATGCCTGAAAAATTGTACCTTTACTTGGTTTCCATCACTATCCTATCCAAAGGATTATTAAAGGACCTTTATTAAATTATAATGTCTTGGCTATTCATCATCTGAAGTGTCATGAAACACATGGTCACATCTCGTACAGATTGCTTGAAGGTTGAGACCTGAACTGACCTTTGCCTTTTTGTTTCTTCTCCAAGCTTGACTCACAGTGCATCAATACTAAGCAACTGCGAGGATAATCAAAGCCATTCAGAATCTTTTGATAGTTATCTATGACTTTGCGTTCCCCTCCAAATTCTATTTGCAGATTATTTAAAATCTGTAATATTTAAAATCTAGCTCAATCAGGTTATCTGTTGCTAAGGCCACAATTGCAAGATAATCTTGTGTTTCAAGCATTTCAGTTAAGGATGATTTGTGCTCCATTTTGGCTGGGCTAGTTTAATAACATTTATGCTACCAAGGAAAAGGGATAAAAAATATTTAACTTACCATATAGATGATTTATTTATAGAGTACCTTGATAATAAAACAATGAATTATAATTGCATCCAGAGTAATGTTAATATAATTTAAGTTTGTCCAATGAAATGAAGTTTCAAATTAAATTAATCATTTGTTATTCATTAATAATTAACTGTCTAACATTCATAATAAAATGGAGGCACTACAGGAAAAAAGGTAAAAATTCTCCTAATTATGAGCTAAACATGTTCATATTAAATCACCCTGCAACTCACTGAAATCATAAGTGTAAATGCAACTCTTTTTCTTATCATGTTACAGATTTTTTAAAAAGTACCTTTGACAATTATGTATCTATGGCCAAATATTGCCTTCAACTTTAAATCAAGCCCTCTGTCCTCAACTGATAAGTAATCTATATTGGACAGCTCTCCATCATGTTTGGTGAAAAATGGACTAGCTGTGTCCATCTTTTCCCATTTGCTCCATTAATCCGGTCTATAGGGGATACTATTGAACTCGCCATTGCTGGAAAAATGATGCAATGTACAGATAAGATTTAAGAAAAATATTAGTTTTAGCCAAAGTCTGCTACTTCTCACTATATCACAAAAATCTATTTTATATTCTATCAATGGGAAGTTTCCATAAGCCCAACATTAAAGTGAAACACATCCGAGCTATGAAAACGTGTAAATGTTGTCGAAGAGCCTCCTTTGCCACTGTTCCTTAAAAGAGCGAATGTCAAAATAGATTGACCTAGCTCTCATAACAAACATTTCCAGTGAAGGGCAAGAAGAGACAAAGGCTATTGGATTCAGTTCAAAAATTCAACCAACAAGAATGCTGAATCTTCTGACCCAGCTGGAGAAAGGTCAGAGAGCAATTTTGAATAATAAATGAGAACTCCTGACCTTGCAACCTAAATCTGGCAGGGTCAGCAGCCCTCCTTTCACCAGATGCTGAAGGCAGATATTGAAGCACTAACATCCAAGCTAATGAGCTTCCCAATAAGTTACAGTTACAGTGACATTTTTGTGCTGTTTCATGAAATACACTTCATGTAGAACAGGAAATATTCCCTATTCCAGGATTTGCTAGTCCATCGACGATTAAATTGAGGCTAAATGTCTACCACTCCATTTAATAAATTCTCAGTTGAGGATAGTTAAAATATTACAAATAAAACACAATTCATAATGTAAGTGCAAGACCATTATTCAATATTCTGAATTTAATGGAAAAAAGTCCACAGCTTCTTTCTTGTTTTATTTGTTAGGTTTTTTTGACATCAAGGTGAGAGATGTCAGTGCTAGGGAACAGCGCACTTCCATTTTTGATATACTTCATGCACTCCTATGTCAATTAAAACACTGATTCATGCAGGGTTAAGCCTCTTGTACCCTAATCTAACAATGGGGGAGGATTTCCTCTGTGCACTGGGTGTAACAAAACGTAATGCTGTATAAGATATTAAAACTCACTGTAATGGTGACAACCCCAACAGAACAATAGGATAATAACTGCAGGAGTAAAAGAAGCAAAAGGAAGAATTAAATTTGACAATGAAATACTTGCATCTTAAACTCACTGCAAGAAAAATATATAATCATTAAAACAAAAATTGGATTTAGTTAGTAAGTGGAATCATAGAAATGTCAACATAAAGACCATTTGTGCCTGTGTTAGTTTTCTGTTGAAGCTTTCTAATTCTATTTCCCAAACTTTCTCCCTGTATCCTTTAATAATTTCTTCATGTTTATCTGTCCCCTCCTCAAAATCATTCTTGATTTGGCTTCAAAAATGACATTTGGTAAAAATTCCTTATTCTAATAACACTTTGCATGAAAAAAATCTTCTAACACTATTCCAAAATAATGGCCGCTTGTTACTGTTTCTCTGACCAATTGGAACATAGGAATATAGGAACATGACTAGGCCATTCAGCCCCTCGAGCCTTTTCTGTCAGTCAATTGGATCATGATTGATCTGTATCTTAACTCCACCTACCCAACTTGATTCCATATCCCTTAATCCCCTTGCCTAACAAAAATCTATCAATCTCAGTTTTGAAATTTTCAATTGACCCCCAGCCTCAACAGCTTTTTGGCAGAGAGTTTTCCAGATTTCCACTAACCTTTGTGTGAAGAAATGCTTTCTGACTTCACCCCTGAACTGCCTAGCTCTAATTTATCAATTAATTAGCTTTAATTAATAATTGTGTAAATAATCTTTCACTATTTACCCTCTCAAAGTCTTTTAAAACTTTGACCAGTTCTAATAGATCGCCTCTTAACCTTCTTTGCTCCAGTGAATACAGCCCTAGTTTTTCAGGTCTCTATATGACTATATCCTATCACCCGAGTGAATCTACTTACACTTTTTCCATAGCTCCAATGTCCTTTTTATAATTTTCAATTTGAGAAAAGTCCATTTACCCTGATTATCTGCTTCCAAAATTCAGCCATCCCTCTGTCCAGGCTCGTACTTTATCTTTCATTCTATGGGTCTTCATCTTCACAAGTTTTCTTAATGTGGCATTTTGTTAAATGCTTTTTGAAAATCCAAACATATTGCATCCACTGTATTCCCTTCACTGTACATTTAGTAGGTTCCTCAAATATTCTATTAAATTAGTCAGGTATGACCGACCCTTTACAAATCTGTGTTGATTGCCCCCGATGATCAAGTGATCATTAATGTTATCACTTATTATGGTCTCTAGCAATTTTCCTACAACTGATGTAAGGCTAAGTGGACTATAATTAACTGTCATTGCTCTTTCTTTTTTAAACAGGGAGATGACATTCACTACCCTCCATTCTGTTGGCACAATGTGTCTTGTGTGGATATCAGCCATGCAGACAATTAAGTTCTCAGCTCAAGGTCCCTGGTCTCCAATGAGTTGGTTGATCAAGGCCAGAGTTGTGGTAGTGTCATCTCATTGCTTATCATTCTTGTTCTGGAGAAAGGGGCTAGGTGGCCGGAGTTTCCTGCTCTTGATAGCTATCTTGGGACTTTTCCTAGAAAGTATGCAAATTAGGAGAGGACAGGATCGGGTTTGATTTCATGCCCCCGACTGTTCAATAGCCTGAAGATTGGCCACTTGTTTAAGTTACTGCAAGGTGGCTGTCACTTGTGGAACTATCCATCAACACTGGTTAGTGTCTTCAGCATGGAAGCGAATTGGAAGAGAAAGAGAAACAATATTGGTTCCCACAATAGCTCTGCTGGCTAACAGTAAGTAGCTAAACCATACAGACTAGGAAGGTTCCAGGCTGAAGCTGCTGTGATGAGTTAGCTAATCTCAGCTAGGGCGGAGGGTCGGGACACTACAAATGGCTTCAGCGCCTTGCGTTAGTTAGTGAAATTTTTCTTTAAAACAGCCAGGATACCCACTCATAATCTCTATCAAACGAACTCTACATGTGTGGACATTAGTTCAGGACAGGATTGGGTTCAGCTGCAATGCCTGCCATAATTTAATAGCCTGCCAATATTCAAAGGCCAACAATATGGCCTGTGTGCCATGCCACCAGTGCAGAAATGAACTCACTTTGCCAGTGAAGAATGCTTGAGCAAGGGGACCATCTGGCAGGGGGTGCAGAGTGGCAGGGGCAAAGGGCAGAGGTGCTGGAAATTTTTTAAAGTTAGAATGAAAGCCTCCTCTTCAGTGCCTGTTCCAAATGGGTGCTGTGCCGATGGAGTGCTGCTCAGGTGTTTCAGTCACATTATGTGGTGGCTACCTCTTTTACATTGAAGTTGGGGTAATGAGGTATTGCAGTTTATGCGTAGTCTCCCAACTCCCTTTGTGTCTGTGTCTGCACTGAGACCTGCAGCACCTGGGCATGTTCAAGACCACAGGCCCGCTCTTCTGGGGAGGATCGGCCATCATATTATCCACCTCTCACTGTCCAGCCTCACAGATGAAGAATGACCAGTAGAGGGAGGTAACAGGGTCAATGGAAGGAAAATCGGACAGAGCATATAAGGGGTGGCTGGTCAGATACCGTCTGTTATACACCCCTGTTGAAGTTGAAAGTTTCACAAAATGACTTCAATTTTAAATGTTCTATGCAAAGTAACAGTAAAGGCACAGTGGAACTATTCCTCTATGGTCTTTGTTATGAGGTACGACCGTATCCTGCCACTTCACAATCATTCAACTCTGACTCGACAGTAATAGGTCCTACACTAGGGCTCACAAGACTTCAAAAAAAAACTGAGGCTACATACACTCTGAACACTTATAAGATCGAATTGTTCTCAATATCAACTTTGTCAGATACTCCATTGTGTTGCTTTCAATACAATGTCAGTACAAAATACACAAAATAAAAAGAGACCATATGAAAATTCACTGATAGACAAATGTGGCATCATATTAAAGTCTATACATTGTGCTTTCAGAGTTCAGCTAGCAACTAGTTGGACAAGTACAAAATTAATGGCTTGTTTTTCTATTAACTACTGTTAAAAAACTATCAATCTACCGGAAGAATTTGGAAAGTTCATGACGATACTATATAAGGTAGGGTTTCTTAAAAATGAATTGACAGAAAAAAATATAAAGCAGTTTCTTGTTCACTTGCAAATGAAACAGTGACACAATGCCTGTAGATATTAAAGTGGGCGCCTTTATGAATAGCTAAAATTTTGGATCTCCAAAGGATCTATTGTCTTAAATTGAGAACAAACAAATGAATGGAATCACTGAAGTTTCCTCTTGGGATCCCTGTGCTGATTACTGTTTGTGAAGTTTATTGAATGGCATGGAACCAATCACAACTGACTAGTGATTATTAGACTTAAAAGTAGGATTACAGCCTCTTGACCCCTATAATTAACAAACTTTTCTCCTATACAGGTGTGCAGATGAGAAACTTCAAATCCATGGCAGAATAAATCACCAGAAAGGCCTATTTCACTGACACTTGAGCTAGTTTTATTGTTGAATTGTTGAACAGGTACTAGCTACGATGGGGAGCAATATTTTATAGTTATGACCGTACAACCCATGCAATTGAATGGGGCCCCGAGCAGATCCAGTCCCCTGTAACCGGCCGCCGCTGGCAGCATTGGTCAGTCCAAGCAGGTTGAGCTTTCAGCCTAAGGTACAGTTTTTACAGGACTGGTCTGTATGGATCATCCCCATCACCAGTAAAGTCAGGGTCCGTATCACAACCGTGCAATTACAGTCAAGGGCCCTGAGCGGATGCAGTCCCCAAACTCAACCTTTGCACAGGGGCCCCCACAAGGCAAATGCCACTCCTGATTTGCACCTAACCTAAAGCCACGCAGGAAAAAAAGCAATCCTTGGAAGAAACCACCAACCAGCTCAACATCATGTACACCACCTTGAGAACCTGGCAGTTCAGGAAAAGGTTCCTTTGCTTAATACAAGCAAAAGATTGCTTCTAAATCGGCAAATCTGAAAGACAGTGGGTGGTAGGTCACAGGAGCTGCATGCACCAACGCCACCAGAAGAAGCTATAGTGGAATGTTTTGATGAGACAAATGGATATATAAACCAATGACCCTAGTAAGTGTCTTCCCTCCTATATTATTTCCCACGCAACATTCTCGATAAGATTTGCAACCTGTCATAAGAATTAGAAATCATGATGTCACCCATTATACCTAGTCTAATGGGCAGCATTACCTGCCTTGCAACATTGCACACTCACATATTACCTCTTTAGTAACACAATAATATCTACCTTTGTGCATTCTCTGCAGAACAATTTAAATGGTCCAAACTCCAAAGCAGTACTGCAGCATACACCTCACCAGAAGTAGTAGTTGCTACCGCTACCACCACCACTACTACTGTACCAGGCACCAGCACAAATATCTGCACCTCAAAATTTAGTGAACTATTACTAGCACAGGAGCACTCAGGGGATTGTAGAAGCAGAATCTTGACTCGCTGAGGGCAAAGAGTGGTCATAAGCATGCTCGATCCCCAGCCCATTAGGAAATGGCAGGTATGGTGATCAGTGGGCCACTTTCAAATACAGGGTGGTTAAGTACCATGCAATTTGGTACTTAACAACATGGACACTAGAATAGGCAAGAGGATGGGTATCTTTTGGAGACATCCATCTTAGAGATTAATATCTATTATATCCTGAATACCCATAATATGTTGGACCAATGGTGACAGCAGTGCAAATATTGTTGAAGCAAGACCTGGGCAGCATTGCTGCACAATTCTCTGGCTGCTGCTGTGTCAACTATGTGGTCTAATAGTCCACAGCCTAAGCTTGCAGTTAGGGCCAGATAGTTTTGAAGAATGAATACATGGGTAAGGGTTTTGCTTACCATATAAATGCACATTGTTCTGTCTTCAAACTGATCAATAGCAGCCACGAGTGGACACCCACTACCTTCCTGATTGCCCCCTTCCCATTCACCCATTAACCACTTACCTGAAGCCTGCTGCTGGCCTTGCAGCAGCCAAATCTTCCATTCCCCTTCGCCAGCAAGCTGCCTGGGGATGCCAGTTAGGTGTCCGCAGCTCGATAGCTGGATGATAACGAGGCCCGAGGCCTAATATCGGGAGCGACATGAGCCTATCCATTCAGGCACAGGGATCGTTCCCTGTGCCCCTCGTACAACCAAAAATGGGTGCAGTCGAATTTCTAGGCCAATGTGTTTAATGAGCATTTTGCAACAATTTAGCCAAACTTGTTCTAACATTGGAAAGGTATGTAGATCAACATGGAAAACCACAGATTTTCTACGGTCAGTATATTTTCTAACACTAGGCCCAAAGAGTTTTATCTGGGTATCCTTTAAATCCATATAAATTCAAACCTGTTGTCCAAAGATGATCAGAAATTGGTTCAATATAGCAATAAGTAATAATGATCAAACCTTTTGCTTTTATTAGAATGAGCTCATTTGTTCTCAGACTGCTGAAATGGAACAAAACTGTAGTACAGCAATTTTCAGAAATGCTTCAATTTATCTTAGACAATATGAAATAGCAGTAAAAGTCTTACAGAATTGGGTGCAAGGAAGTTCATAACCAGTATTACATAAAAGTTTTAAGAATTTATGAACACATCACTAATGTTGTTGAAGGCTAATAGCATACATTAGTAAACCTATTACTGACAACTTGGAGATAAAACATTATGGCATTATGACAGCGAGCATTTATTAACAGCAGATAGCACTGCAGATCCAAACTGAAGAATGGTTTCAGTGGTACAGAGCACTTTCAAACTTCAACCTTATGCTGTTTTTGATGATCGAAAGTAATTTGTTTCATATTAAGCCCAACACTATCATGAACAAAAAAAATCTCTGCTACTGAATGAATGTTTTGTAAGTAGATTCAGATTTTGAAAGCTGGTTACAATGACTCTTTTTATGTACAGTCTATGTAGTTACAAAATGTACATAATCAAAAAAAAAATCTATATGCCTGGTGCGTATTTTGTCCATTCTGCTTCAGGCTTCATGCTTGTCCATCCCCTTCAATGGAAAATTGCCAAAAATGAAAACCGTCAGGGAAATCATTTTCAGGATAGCGAAACTAACTTTTTTGAAAATATAAAACATCACAGACCAAATAAGGTATGAGGTAATTTTCCTGAAAAATATATGCTGCTACCTCCAAGTAGTTGTGTACAGCAGCATGGATGATACTAGAATGCTAAATTTCAAAACATAATCTAAGTGTTTTGTAATATATTCTAAAAGGTAGCTGCCTTTCTTTTATTTGTTAGTTCTAAGAACTCAATAACAGTGATTATTAATAGAAACAAGTAGCAACTTCTGCAGGACTGTCCCATTGTTCAAGTTCAAAGGGAGGTTCTGAATAAAAAGGTACCAACGGGTTTTTCTTAAATACACTATTTACTTGCAGAGATAATTGATAAAGAAGAAATGATGCAGGAAAGAAAATGTTTTATATATTTCTTGCCCTTCACTATAAAAAGCCCACCTTAAATAGATCGTAATGCAACCCAAATTACACATAGAGATTAATTTATGTAACAGTGACATTTATTTATTTACTAACAATGGATAAGGAAATATTTATTTTGTAGCAAGTAATCAAAAAACACTTCAATCTCTTACAAACCTCTTTCCAAATTCTTTCAGCAGAATTATTCATCACCCTCCTCGTGCAAAAAAAAGTCAAAGTTCCAACTTCGGTAGGAATGTAAAAGGACCGATATCAAATCGACCGCCTGTTATATAAAAGGGCCGATATCGAATCAACCGCCTGTTATATAAAAGGGCCGATATCGAATCGACCGCCTGTTATATAAAAGGGGCCGATATCGAATCAACCGCCTGTTATATAAAAGGGGCCGATATCGAATCAACCGCCTGTTATATAAAAGGGGCCGATATCGAATCAACCGCCTGTTATATAAAAGGGGCCGATATCGAATCAACCGCCTGTTATATAAAAGGGCCGATATCGAATCGACCGCCTGTTATATAAAAGGGGCCGATATCGAATCGACCGCCTGTTATATAAAAGGGGCCGATATCGAATCAACCGCCTGTTATATAAAAGGGGCCGATATCGAATCAACCGCCTGTTATATAAAAGGGGCCGATATCGAATCAACCGCCTGTTATATAAAAGGGGGATATCGAATCAACCGCCTGTTATATAAAAGGGGCCGATATCGAATCAACCGCCTGTTATATAAAAGGGGGATATCGAATCAACCGCCTGTTATATAAAAGGGGGATATCGAATCAACCGCCTGTTATATAAAAGGGGGATATCGAATCAACCGCCTGTTATATAAAAGGGGCCGATATCGAATCAACCGCCTGTTATATAAAAGGGGGATATCGAATCAACCGCCTGTTATATAAAAGGGGCCGATATCGAATCAACCGCCTGTTATATAAAAGGGGGATATCGAATCAACCGCCTGTTATATAAAAGGGGCCGATATCGAATCAACCGCCTTTTATAGACCACGCCCGATTATCCTTTCCACTGACTCAATTTGTATTATTTTTACTCAAAACATTGCCGTTTGCAAGCCCCAAATTTTCCTCCTTTGCTGTCAACATATGGAGAAGTTAGACAATTTCATCTCCCAAAAAAGCTGTTGTGTGTTTCTAGTGACACGGTGGTACGCCAGATATATTTTCTTAAACAGGAAAGATGTGACGTCGTTTTATCTTTTCGGCAGTTTTACATACCCCCTCACCTTTGCTTTCTAAACACACATTCTAAACACATAGGTCAATCTGCCTATTTATTATTGTAGGTAAGGACAGTTTTGAAAGGAATCATAATTTGTATTATTTTTACTCAAAACATTGTATTTTTACCTCTAACCATGAAGGAAACATAAAAATGTAAGGCAAATATTAATATCTAAAGCTATGTTTAGAAAAGCTGTTGGTTAAAATGGAGTTGATGAGCTTTACTGCATGTAACACAATTCAGGTAAATATATATTTTCATATTATATCTGTAACTTTTTGCCAATTTAATATTAAAGCTACAAGGTGTAGACTCTCGTTGATGAAACCACCTTTGTGATTGAATAAATGTAATTGTTTTAACTACATCTGGCTAACTGGTGTGGCTCATTGAAAAAGAAATCAATGTGTCTGCAATAGTGTGACTTCTGAGTCTATAATCTTTTTCTCTCTACCCATGTTAAAAAGTTTTGGGTCTAGTGCACAACTGCTGCACTCCAGATGCACATTGTTACAGATGCAAAGCAATCAAAACAGAATGAAAATCCTGGACCCACAGCCTGAAATTCAAAAGCATATTCCAATTTGCAATCAGACTCTGATTGACCTATCCCTGCATTACTTAACAGCAGTTAGATTTTGTGGACTCGCCAAGAGAGGGTCTGCGGAAAATAGCAGACTTGCTCATTCTAAATCATGTTTTCTTATTTGTACTCATTACACAATCTGCTGATGCACAAAAATCACTATTTGAGCTGATTATAATGAAGCAAATTCTATTGACTTAAATAATAACTATTTTCATATATTATAAAAGGAAAATGACACCTATGCATGTCTGAACCAGGTAATGTGTGCGTTGAAATAGGGTAAAATTGGATGACAGCACTGTTTTGCAACAGGACATGGTCAAGGAGGAGGAGAGGATGAAATGCCAACAGAAGAGGAGATTGATGACTCTGTCTTGGCCTTTGAAAAGTGATAACATACCCAAACAAATGAACTGGATATGTCAGAACAGTGACTCAGGAGACTCGGGCTCAGCAGGGACCATGATAAAGCTGTGGAGGACTATGGCACGTGATTTGGAGGGGTGTTCAGCAACTCCAACTGCTCAGCCTGTGGCCTTTCAATTGACAACCATCATAAATTTTGGAGCACTGGGGTCATTTCAGCCACCAAAGTGCGATTTTGCTGGCGTTAATCAGATCATTATATCCACCTGCATTCAGAAAGTGACTGATCTATCCGTTTTCCAGAAGATTGGCAAGTTAACCCATTCTTCCAGGAATCCTAAAAGATGCCTGGTCAGATAGCAATAGGTTTATGCAGTGCTGGTTTTCCCAGAAACTTGTACATGGTGAACTATACCCACATGAGGATATGAACACCGTCACGCTAATGACGTACGTCAATGATAAGCAGTGCTATTCCCTCAATGTTCAGATGGTTTGCAATTCTGAGCAAATCATCCTCGAGGTGATTTGCAAATTCCTGAGGTCAACACAAGACCCTGTTCATTCTAAACTAGTTGGAGCACAATGACCAACTGCAAGGTCAGGTTGATCAAAAACAAGGATATTCCTTAAAACATTGCCTGATAACACCATTACCCAATCCCAAATATCAGCCAAGCATCAGTATAACAATGTATATATAATACGCATACACCTATCAATGGCACTGTAAAGAAAACCATTGCTTCACCGAAACAAAGGATTAGATATGTGCACCATTCTGTGGGGGCTCTACAATGTGAGCTGGAGAAAGTGCACACATTTTTTGTGGAGTACTGCATGCTGCACAACATAGCCAACATAGGAAGATAGGATCAGGAGTAGGTCATTCAACCCCTCGAGCCTCTTCCACCATTCAATTAGATCATGGCTGATCTATACCTCAACTCCATTTATCCAAGGAACATAGGAAAACTGTCCTTCTGGATATCATGAAAGAACACACATCATGGTAGAACACATCTGTGTCCTGACAAGGGATGACATGGAGTTCTAAGAGTCTGCTTTAGGGCAACCTCATTGAATAACACTTTAGTTGACAGGCTCTCTCCAGTCAATGCAACATCCACTTCCTAGTGTCTATTCGCTGTGCTTTGCTGCAATAAGTATCTCAACCAAAAAAAATTGCAGATAAGAAGATATTTGAATGTTATTTTACTTTCTTGTCAGAATATTGATAGATAATTTAAAGTTAATGTAATTTGCAGTAGGATGCTATTTTAACTTGTACTACCTTCCTTGCTACGTTATTCTTATCATGTCTTTATATGAGCGCAGTGTTCCTTGCATATATATTTTTATACCACATCTCCCACTTTTAACTTAATCACCCATATATATCTTCATCTCCATATTAGTACTAGCCTGGTAGCCTGGTTCAAGAAGGAGGCTCACCACCACCTTCCCAAGGGCAATTAGGGATGGGCAATAAATGCCAGCCTTGCCAGCGACGCCCACATCCCATAACGAATAAAAAAAACTGAATTATTTCCCTGTGTGACTACTGCATTTTTCCATTGATACCTTTAACAACAAAGACTTAAATGCATCACCATATATATCATTCTTTAAGTCAAGATGACATCCTTCCCTTACCATGATGTTCTTTTTTTTAAATTGTAACACTTCTTCCGGGCCTCCTCCAAGGTACTCTTTGTGGTATGGCCCACACTGACCTGGTGTCTAATGTATACCATGTTCGTTGTCTCTGTAGCAAGTATGCGTACTCAGTCTTCCCTGTGCTCCCCAAAGGTTCATTAGATATTTTGTACAATGCTGCCTAACGTGATCGCCATGTCTCAGTCAATGAAACAGGCTTTGATTATATTCTTTTGACTATTTCACTATAGCTTGGTGCACTTCATAGCAGGATGAATGAAATATTAAATATTTATTGCTGTTAAGAGGCTTGTTGGAGGTCATTAAGATCAATGACAAAAATGCAATGCAACCCTTTTTATAAGAGTGAAAGAGGAAAATGTGGCCCTAATGCCTGGTGTTGTGATCAGCATTTCCAGGATTGGAGAGGCTGGTAAATGATTCCTAATATCTCAGCATTTACACTAATACACTTAGCACCCCTTTTCCCACTACCTCTTAGTCACTCGGATCCTCATCCCCTAATGGCTTTTCAAAGCTGGTTTTATATACTTAAAAATCCATTAGAAGCATACTTTATAAAGAATATCAAAGACTGGTATTCCCTCTGTAACAATTCATTTTTTAGAAAGTTGTTGTCCACATTCCAGCTATTTAAGCTAATACGGGCGGAGAAAGTATCTGTCTGGATCAGAATGCACTCTCTATAATATATTAGTTTATAAAGTTCAAAAAGGATGTCGAAATATTTTAAAATACCAGAATTCCTATCTTAAAAACATGCTGCGAATGGATTATTTTAAAGCTGTAAAAAAATTGTCAGACACTGATGTTTCAATGGCTGACAGATGCTCCACTAAGCAAAATAAGCAGCAGAGAGAAGGGTAAGGACTTCATCAGATTCTGAGGTATCAGGCCTCAATACTGCCTCCCCATAGACCTTGAAAGCACACAGAAATGGCAGTGCCAACCAGCATGCTGGTCATCAGCGAGTACAATCTTAAATTAGTTAAAATTGAATGTTTTATTTTGATGCTAGTGACAGTTGCAGGACATTGTTGTATGTGCTCACTTTTTGAGAACTTCCATTAGAAACATACTTTTTTAGGGAAGTTCATTGAACAGCCGATGTCTACACATTTCATGAAGAATTCCTCCCTAAATCCTTCCGACTTGCAACTTCTCTCCCCAACTTTAACAGCCTCCTTAAAACCTATCTTCAATTATGCTTTCAATTATTTCTCCTAACACCTCTATTGCTCAGCATCTATTTTTGCTCTGTGAAGTATTTTGGAACATTTAATTGGAACATAGGAACATAGGAACAGGAGTAGGCCATTCAGCCCCTCGTGCCTGCTCCGCCATTTGATAAGATCATGGCTGATCTGTGATCTAACTCCGTATACCTGCCTTTGGCCCATATCCCTTAATACCTTTGGTTGCCAAAAAGCTATCTATCTCAGATTTAAATTTAGCAATTGAGCTAGTATCAATTGCCGTTTGCGGAAGAGAGTTCCAAACTTCTACAACCCTTTGTGTGTAGAAATGTTTTCTAATCTCACTCCTGAAAGGTCTGGCTCTATTTTTTAGACTGTGCCCCCTACTCCTAAAATCCCCAACCAGCGGAAATAGTTTCTCTCCATCCATCCTATCCGTTCCCCTTGATATCTTATAAACTTCGATCAGATCACCCCTTAACCTTCAAAACTCTAGAGAATACAACCCCAATTTGTGTAATCTCTCCTCGAAACTTAACCCTTGAAGTCTGGGTATCATTCTAGTAAACCTACGCTGCACTCCCTCCAAGGCCAATATGTCCTTCCGATGGTGCGGTGCCCAGAACTGCTCACAGTACTCCAGGTGCGGCCTAACCAGGGTTTTGTATAGCTGCAGGATAACGTCTGCCCCCTTGTACTCTCATCCTCTAGATATAAAGGCCAACATTCCATTCGCCTTCTTGATTATTTTCTGCACCTGTTCATGACACTTCAATGATCTATGTACCTGAACCCCGAAGTCCCTTTGGACATCCACTGTTTTTAACTTTTTACCATTTAGAAAATACCCTGTTCTACCCTTTTTTGATCCAAAGTGGATGACCTCACATTTGTCTACATTGAATTCCATTTGCCACAGTTTTGCCCATTCACCTAATCTATCAATATCGTTTTGTAATTTTATGTTTTCATCTACACTGCTTACAATGCCACCAATCTTTGTGTCATTGGCAAACTTAGATATGAGACTTTCTATGCCTTCATCTAAGTCGTTAATAAATATTGTGAATAATTGAGGCCCCAAAACAGATCCCTGCGGGACTCCACTAGTCACATCCTGCCAATGTGAGTACCTACCCATTATCCCTACTCTCTGTCGCCTTTCGCACAGCCAACTTCCTAACCAAGTCCATACTTTTCCCTCGATTCCATGGGCTGCTATCTTAGCTAACAGTCTCTTACGTGGGACCTTATCAAATGCCTTCTGGAAGTCCATATAAATAACATCCATTGACATTCCCCTGTCCACTACTTTAGTCACCTCTTCAAAAAATTCAATCAGGTTTGTCAGGCACGACCTACCTTTCACAAATCCATGCTGGCTCTCTCTGATTAACTGAAAATTCTCGAGGTGTTCAGTCACTCTATCCTTAATTATAGACTCCAGCATTTTCCCCACAACAGATGTTAGGCTAACTGGTCTATAATTCCCCGGTTTCCCTCTCTCTCCTTTCTTAAAGATGCTACAAAATTTCAAACTTTTCCCAAAGGTAGGGGAGTCTATAACGAGGGGGCATAGATTTAAGGTGAGAGGGGAGAGATACAAAAGGGTCCAGAGGGGCAATTTTTTCACTCAAAGGGTGGTGAGTGTCTGGAACGAGCTGCCAGAGGCAGTAGTAGAGGCGGGTACAATTTTGTCTTTTAAAAAGCATTTGGACAGTTACATGGGTAAGATGGGTATAGAGGGATATGGGCCAAGTGCAGGCAATTGGGACTAGCTTAGTGGTATAAACTGGGCGACATGGACATGTTGGGCCGAAGGGCCTGTTTCCATGTTGTAACTTCTATGATTCTATGATTCTATGATTCTATAAAATAGCTCTTTCAGAGAGCCGGCACAGGCATGATGGGCTGAATGGCCTCCTCCTGTGCTGTAAGATTCTACGATTCTATAAACGTAAGTTGTTGATAATTAAGTTTCTCGCTGCATTCTTTTAGTTTAAACTAGTTGTCTCCATTAGAATTGTGGCAAAATGAATTTCAAACACATTGGTATTCATTTGCAAGTATCTCACCTGGTAATTGCAAGGTGCTTGTACTTCTTAAATACTAATTTCTTAATCATAGGAACAGGGGTAGGCCATTCAGCCCCTCGAACCTGTTCCACCATTCATTCAATTGCAAACAATTTTACAACACCAAGTTATAGTCCAACGATTTTATTTTTAATCCCACAAGCTTTCGGGGGCTTTCCCCTTCCTCAGGCCTGAGGAAGGGGAAAGCCCCCGAAAGCTTGTGGGATTAAAAATAAAATCGTTGGACTATAACTTGGTGTTGTAAAATTGTTTACAATTGTTAACCCCAGTCCATCACCGGCATCTCCACATCACCATTCATTCATATCATGGATGGCCTGTACCTCAACTCCATTTACCCACCGTTGCTCCATATCCCTTGATACCCTTACCTAACAAAAATCCATTGATTTCGTCTCGATTGACCCAGCATCCACAGACTTTTGCGGGGGGGGGGGGGGGTGGGGGGGAGGTGGAGGGGGGAAAAGAGTTCCAGATTTCCACACTACCCACTGTGTGAAGAAGTGCATCCCGATTTCATCTCGAATGGACTGGCTCTAATTTTATTGTAGTATCATATGATACAGCACAGAAGGAGGCCATACAGCCCATCGTGCCTATGCTGGCTCTTCGGTAGAGCTATTCAATTAGTCCCATTCCCCTGCTCTTTCCCCATAGCCCTGTAAATTTTTTCCCTTCATGTATTTATCCAATTCCCTTTTGAAAGTTACTATTGAATCTATTTCTACCATCCTTTCAGGCAGTGCTTTCCAGATCAGAACAACTCGCTGCGTAACAAAAAAGTTTCTGCATCTCGCTTCTGGTTCTTTTGCCAATCACTTTAAATCTGTGTCCTTTGGTTACCGACCCTTCTGCCACAGGAAACAATTTCTCCTTATTTACTTTATCAAAACCGTTCATGATTTTGAACACCTTTATCAAATCTCTCTTGTTTTGGAATCCCCTATCAGAGGAAATAGTTTCTCTTTATCAGCTATCAAATCCGTTTATCATTTTAAACACCTCGATTACATCATATTCAGAAAACTTTCTCTTTATAAAACAAATGGTCAAAGGTCCTCTTTATAAAATTATCCCACCACTTGGTGTGGCCACTTTAAATGTAAACCTAGAGATTGCTGTTTGCACTATTCGCATACGGACAATTGACGTACTTCATCGGAGGTGTAAACCAATTAACAGAGGGAAGTCATAAACACTCATACGCTATCGTGTGCCATAATTTCTGCAATGTATTCCATCTGCACTTTGCTCAATGCTAAAATGGCAGTTCAGTAATGTGGCTGCATCAACAGCTCCACAGACAAGTTATTGAGCTGTCTAAATAGAAAAAAAACCCAGCCAAACGTAGATTTCAGCAATAGAACGGTGGATGAAGGTTTTGATTGATGGGATTAGATGATGCAAAACTGTCCGATAGCCTTCTACAGAATATAGTGAAGGAACTCAAGGTCTTTCATGATGATCTCTGACGACAGATGAACAGCTATTTTATTATCGTATAAATGGAGGTTGCACCAAGTCTATATCCTGTTTTCTTAGATGCAGCCTACCAGCTTTTTCAAGCTAGGCAATGTGTATGACCTTCTGCCATCTTTGCCATCTCAAGGTTATTTTACTAACATCTAAAATATAGCAACTCAACAAAATATCACCAGACAAAATGTTTTTCAAGAACAAGCAAAAAATAGTAAATAATCTTATTCTCTTCATATGGATAGGTCTACACCATCAGCCCAGTGATACATGACTGTAAAGCAATAGAGAGAGCTTACGTGTTGACATGTACCGTGAATTAGTTGTAGTTTCCAGTATCATCCTTTTCTTGAAAAGAATTTACCAGGTAAATGTAAATATCCAAGTAAAACTTTGTATAGATACAAATTAACTTATTAATTTTTGGGTAAGAATAAAGAAAGATTCTGCCTGACCAAGAGCTTAACTGTCCCCTCAACCCTTTGCTGTGAAATCTAGAGAATCAAAGACATTCAGTTGCAGATGAATTCAAAAACTGTGCTAAAAACAAACAAAACTACATCTATGCATATTGAATTGGCAAGAACAAACTCAAAGCACTGGATATGTCCAGGTTTAACCACATTCTCAAAGAAAGCACATATCAGAGACTGGGCTACAACCCTGCAACTCTCCGCCGGAGCACAGGATCCCGGAATTTATCTTTCCGTTCTCCAGTGCCTATGCTACGTAAACACATGTTCACATTCATTATGGCCGAAGTTGCTCTTCTTCAAAGTTACCTTTATCCTTTAACAATCCTGAAGTAGTTGGACCCATTTTATAAAAGAACACCTTAAATTTATTTTGGCACCACATCATGTCTCTCAGAAGCCATTACTACCTTGAAGTACAGTGCTATACAGGCTGCCAATTTTCTCAGAACAAGTTCCCACAAATAATGAGTCAAATAATCAGTTAATCTGTTTTGGTGAGGTTAGTTGAGGGAATAATATTGGCCAGGACATTGGGAGAACTCCTTCCTTTTCTTTGAATCTTTAATATTCAATGGAACCACCATAACAGGCAGTCAGGGCTTTGATTTAACATCTGCCCTGAAGGTCTGCATTGACTCTGACGATGCAGCACTCTTTCAGTACTGCACTGCATTGTGAGCCTACATTACGTACTCAAGGCCTGGAATGGGGCTTGAACCTACAACCTTTTCACTGAGCTGACAGTATTACCAAATGAAACAGGCTGATGGTGATTAAATGCTCTAGCTGAAAAGACAACCTCTAAATCTCAAACTGAAGAAATCAGTACTCATTCATTGAGTAATATTCATAATTTGTATGCATTAGAGCTGAAAGATTTAAATATTAATAAAAGACAATGTTCATTTCTCAGTTTTATACCAAAATGTTTAATAATTTCAGTTATTATATGTTCTAATCATATTGGAATCGGTACAGTTTCCCAATTTTAAATTCTTGTGAATGGGTTATGAAAAAATGTCTCACGTTATTTGTTTTTTTTAAATTCATTGTTCGTGCTGTGATCAGTTAATAGGTTCTACTAGTTATCACTAAACCTGATAAGTGCATTGTGCAGCAGTTAAGTGCATTAATGTGCATTGTGCAGCAATGGTGGATCATAATTTATTGAAAATCCAGCAATGATGAGAAGGCTACAATTATTAATTCAAGTTTTTAAATAAAAGATAAAAGAAAAAATTAATATGACTGGGAAGGGCAACAACAACTATGATGTACTGCAGGCACCATCCTGTCATGAAGGTGGGAGATTTGTGTTCTTTATTGGACTGTGACTTTAAACACGAATCCCAAGTTCCACCTACCACACCCCAATTTAGTACCTTAATCCCAGTCTGAAAGGTGCACCTCCACTTCACCAGTGTGACATCTGCATTCCTCGCAGCAGCTTTTTTTGTGGCCTCAAGTTGTTGTATGTAAAGCACTTTGAGGTGCATCTGAGATATGTTATGGAGAGTCATATAAGTGTAAGTCTTCCTGTCCTCAGTGAGACTGCCAGTGACAAATAGTAGGCATCTTTCTGCTGTGGACTCATCCCTACTAGTTTTTTTTTAAGCCTCTCTTGGGAGATTGTAAGGTTAGGGGGTGGGTCAAAGGTGTACCATTGTCTGGGTGAAGCAAGCTACATGGGCCTATGGTCTTTTCTCACCCCTCTTTTCATATGTTCATAGAAAGATGGCACTACCCAAATTTATTTTGCTTAGGACCCTTACTACTGACAGAGAAGGAAGACGTTCATCCCATCAATCTAGGCCGCATTCCCAGAGGTGAAAAGAGAGTATCCTAACCCACTGTTCCACTCAGTCTTCTGTCATATAAAATATTAAATATAAATATATATTTAAATACTGTAATTTTTATGACTGAAAATATGCAACTGCACAGAGAAAATTCAGGGAAGAATGCCCACAGGATTTGTTCACTCCTTTTCATTCATTCCTAATGCAACCAGAAAAGCCAACAGTACTCTCAATAAATCTTATGGAACTAACTCAGGCCATCGACCTGAAACGTTAACTCTGTTTCTCTCTTCACAGATGCTGCCTGACCTTTTGAGTGTTTCCAGCATTCTTTGTTTTTATTATGGAACTAATGCTCTCTTTGTAGAAAAAGAAAATCTTTCCACAGAGAAACTTTTTACTTTAAGGGTGTATTTTTCCCCTTTTGTTCTCTGCAAGCCATCCACCCCTGAAGAAGACCTCCACCAACACTGCCGTGAAGCTGGTTACCTTGAAGTGTATGAAAGCCATCTGCTGACAGCACTTGCCTTGATTTTTTTCCTCCCCATTAGGAGTTATTTGGCCTCCATTAAGCACCTTCACACCTCACTGTGACTAGCAACTCAGAAGAGTAAAGGATCAGTCTGGTTGCCTCTCCTGCTGTATCAACATGCTGTCCATCCATAGAGATAATTTAATCATGGTGAATCATTTCCACAATCAAAGTTATTTTTAATTTTACTTCTGAGGTACAACCCATTGTTAATTTGTATCCATGTGATTTATATCAATTAGTGTCAATTGCATTTAAGTGACGCGTATCAATTGAGAACTCTTTTGTATCCATTTATGAGAGGGCGGACCTAGGGTGTGGTGTGGGTGTAATGTGGGGCTCTGTGAATAAAGGCTTGGAAGCAACTGAAGACTAGGCTCTTGTGTTCTATCCTTCACCACCTGGCTAACAATTTATAACATCCAGTATTCCCTTCTGTAAATGACTTAACTTAGGGCAATTTTTACATTTTGGCCTCCAAACTATAAACCGTTTTGAATGGTTCACAACAATTGTATTTATATACACACACACACACACACACACATATCCACACACATAGGAATTACAACAAGCAGTTTGGGGGCCAATTTAAAGGTCATCTCAAAAGTATACTCTGGTAGCTACTTTTTTGACTCTATTGGATCTAATGACTGAGAATCAGTGTAATGAAGAGAAGCTCACCAGTGATTCAGTGGATAAATGTACTGTTTGATGTAGTGCATACAAATCAGAAAGATTGCAGGTTTGATCCATGCTCTGTGTTAAGATCTCAGCCAGGGTGACATTGGTGCCACAAATAGCTTCAGCGCACCTGGGCTAAGGGGAATCAGTATGAGTTCCTCTTCTTGACTCCCGTTGGAAAGTGTGGGCACTCAGTGAAGACAGGACTGAGCTCAGCAGTGGTAGCCCAACAGTCAAATGATCATCCAGAATCATTGCCCCTACTCACACAGAAAGAATGGCCACTGGGATAAAATATCAGAGGACTGCCAGTACCTGTGGAAACATACTCCAGGATGGCAGCTCCCTCCGGAAAGGAGGGGAGAAAAATCAGAGGAAAAAAATAAGCAGACTAAATAGACAAAAAAATTGTTACAATTAGGTCTTTAAGTGATAGTTGTTTTTATTTACCACATCAGAATATAAGAAAAATGCAATGAATGCCATTTTATGGAATATATATTTGATAGAAAAGGGCCAAAATAAGAAACAAAAGATTGGAAAGAGTTGTTGCATCTGCACAGTATGAACCTGTTACCAGACTACATGGAAGTGCTGCAGAACTACTTGTTTTACTTTATGCCCACATCAGGTGGTGTGGACAGTAAGCATATGGGTTGGCCCATTGCACTGATTACTTGATGAAATAGTAAGCTACCTTAAGTGAATTGCATTCTTTCCATTTTTCCAATCACTTAGGGCTGGGTATCAGTGGATATCATCAATCATCCCACGTGCCTCAAACAAATGATGCATCAGCAATCTTATGCTGGACTAAATGGTACTAAAAGCTGCTACGCCGTTTGCTGCAAGAAATACTTTTGTTGGAATACAGATTTATTGTTGAACAGTGAGCATGGCAAATTAAGACATAGATGGGGTTAGATATGATGCACAAAGACATACTTTAAAGTATTCCAAAATGCATTACCCATCAGAGAGACCAGCAAAAAGAATCAATTTGATTGGCTAGCAGTGCATATTAAAATTCTGGAATTTTAGATCAAACATGTAAATTCTTCAATGGCCTGCATGTGACTGCAATTTAAGATTGTATTTTAAAATTCACCTATAAGCTATAATAAAAATGGTTTGGCTTTCTTTTTTTAAAAAAGCTACAATGTGGGCACCTAGCAATTGCAGCAATGAGCATGTCTGGGTGCTTTAAACACTCTCTGTCCCCTAATGCAGCATAACATACATCGAAACATTTATTAAAACACAGCAAAAGAATTACCAGATCAACTCTGCATTTTGCAGAGCCAGTCACCAAAAAGCACAGCTGCCCATGAAGTATCAATGCAAATGATAAGCAATAAACTAAAATTAGTTCCATACACTGACTAAGCTACTGGGCATTTTCTTCTAGTTACAAGACCCGTACACAGAAGCGAAGCAACAGTTATGTTCTATTTCTTGGTGATTTACTGTGGCCTCTTAAGTTTTAAGGTACGCGACATCTCATTGCTACAGTTTGTATAAGATCCTAGTGACATTATCAATAGAATTCTGAGAGTTGCAGCTAATGTTGCTAGACCATCATGAAATTGGATTCACCCATCAGGAATGCACATCAAGACAGAATTCACAGTAAAATCTTTGATAATTATCACACAGAAAAACTAATGATACTGTATTTTACCATGTCCATAACAAAAGTAAGATTTTGAATGCAGCAGTTTATGCGTTACTGCTTTTAATGCCCTTTGGGGCTGCTTTTGTCAGAGCAGAAAAGATTATGGGGGGAATTAATAGAATTGTTTAAAATTATAAAGGGATGGAACAGAGTAGATACAAGCAGACTGTTTCCAGTGGTTGAGGGGCCATAGAATTAAAATTAAATGTAAGAGATTGTGGGCAGAGAGAAGATTTTTTTTTTAAACAGAGTTGTAAGGCTCTCTGAGGTGGAATGCACTACTGGACTTTGTGATTGAAGCAGAGATCATGTCAACATTTAAGAATAGGTTAGATAGGTGATTGAAAGGGGGATAAAGGGATATGAGAACAGGGCGGACACATGGGATTAGGACCACTGCTTGTGTGAAGCATAAACACCAACATAAGCTAATTGGGCCAAATGGCCTGATTCCTTGTTGTATTTCCTGTGTAATGTAGCAACAAGCAGAAAAGTCCTGAACAAGTGCAGATAGCAAATAGCTTCAAGATAGTTTTCGTATATCTAAAAACTGATTTGCAGCTAGCTACTAACATACCAAATACGACATTAGTGATTAATTCTTCCAGCTCAGCCAAAAAAAAATTCCTACTTAATGAGGGAAGAGTTCCTTTGTGAAATACGTGTAACAGAACTGTAAACCTGTTCTTTATATTAAAAAAAAGGATTTTGGGTTTTGTTATATTTTCCAAACTCCCCCCCCCACCACAAAATTATGATATTGGATGAAGGTTTTTTTAAAACACATCTACTTCAGGAAAAACAGATTTTCTTACATCATCTAAATATTCATTTTTATTGACATAAACTGGGAACAGAGGCTTAAGTACAAGTACTTGAAAAGGATATAATTTACAATAATAGGGCCACCGATGGGCAACTAATGGGGGTAGATTTTTCATTCTTTACCACCTGGCATTAAGCATCACCTGGGTGGAATGCAGAGAGGAGGACCACACGCCTGCTACAGAACACACCGAATTTTCTTTCCAGTAATTTAAATGGAAGAAAAATCAGGCCAGTTCGGTTATTAACAGTCTATTACGGCCTATTTACAGACCTCCCCACCAGATTTTCCTCTCTGCCCTTCACCCAGATGATGCTTAGTGATCAGGCAGTAATGATAAAAATCCACCCCAGGGTGTTGGCATGTTGATGGTCTGTTATGATGGGCTAATTAAATAAGTTTCTGGCTTGATTTTATTTTATTTGGATTAGTCAGATTCTCTGGTCTTTATTTTACAAATTAATGGATATGATTAAGGAATACACAGGGTTACATAGAACATCGCCAGCCCAAATTGATTGCAAATTTAGACTGGTGATTTGTTTGTACTAGACATTCATCACTTAAATTTGATGTATGAGATGCTGATACTAAAGAAAACCTGGGAATAGTATGAGCAGCCATTTGTTTTAAATTTTAAGTCAGGAGGGAGAATTGCTATTTAGATACAGTGTCACAGCTTAAAATCAGCAGCACAAGACAGGACTGAAGTCTGGAGCTGGGTGTGATGGTTGCCAATTAAATAACACAGCCTTGGTGCAGTGGAGCAGGCCGTCAGCTAACAATAACAGCTGGCATGAATGCATTTAGCTCGCTCTGCACTGTGGCATTTCAAAGACAAGCCTTCCTCCCAACTCCTGGTTTTCATTGTGGTTTCCACTGCTGATTATAGGGTTTATGTGTGAATTTTAAACTTTGAGAGCTATCTTGCCCCATCAGTCTTTGGACCAGTCACAATCCCATACTTGTCCTTGGCTCAATATACCTGAATCTGTGGACTAATATTGACTAAGTTCTAAAGGAATTTTTAACAGATATAAAAGTTAGTATTCAGGACGGGCATAAATTTGACTTAGTGTACAAAACAAACTACTCAAACGGATGAAAGACAGTACCAACACCCCCACACTAATAACTAATTAGAAATTATTGTTTCAAAGATAACACCCTCTTCAAATGACTGATCAATGCAGACTACTGTGTTTGTACAAGTAGTGTCGAGATTAGTGGCATTTTGCAGTAAGATAGAAGTCTAAAACAGTTACTTGTGTGCTCAAGCTTTGAGTTTATTGTTGGCATTACAATACAAAGTTTTGTGTCTCTCGTTTACAATGGAACCTCCAGTATCTGGTATAATGAAGGGGACTTTTCCCGGTGAATCATGGAACTTGTCAGATAATGAATCATCTACTCCATCCAGAATCCATGCATTATTACTCGATCACGCACTTCCCACATCCTATTCAGATCCTCTTATTTAAGGAACACCAAGTTCCTTCCATTACCTTCATGAAAAATGTATAGGTAATATCTCTCTAATCGTCAATCACCCTTCTCAGCAGATGTCGATCCATCTCACTTTTGAATGTATCAATTTATGTCTGTTAAGCTCTGTTCTCTGGGAGTCTTTTCCACACATCCACTTGGTGGAAAGAAAAGTTTCTTCTATTCTCCAACCTTTCATGAGGGTTGTATATTCTGTACTTGTGTACTCTAGACCTATGCTCACTGTCCAAGTTAAATATCTCCCTCATTTCAATCTTATCTGCACCTTTCATTAAAGATGCATATAATGCCTCCTTTCAATCTTTTCTCCAGCAAAAATAAATTTAGTCTTCTTTCATGTACTTGGCCCCCTAAGGCCTGTAGTCAGCCTGGTCACTTTTTTTTTCTTTCTAATATATATGTCTATATGAATATTATATATATATATATATAAAAACAACAACTTGCATATATATATAGCGCCTTTAACGTAGTAAAACATCCCAAGGCGCTTCATAGGAGCATTTTCAAACAAAATTTGACACATAAGGAGATATTAGGACAGGTGACCAAAAGTTTGGTCAAAGAGGTAGGTTTTAAGGAGCGTCTTAAAGGAGGAAAGAGAAGTGGAGAGGTTTAGGGAGGGAATTCCGGAGCTTAGGGCCTAGGTAGTTGAGGGTATGGCCACCAATGGTGGAGCGATTAAAGTTGGGGATGCGCAAGAAGCCAGAATTGGAGGAGCGCAGAGATCTTGGAGGGTTGTAGAGCTCGAGGAGGTTACAGCGTTAGGGAGGGGCAGGCCATAGAGGGATTTGAAAACAAGGATGAGAATTTTAAAATCGAGGCGTTTGTGAACCGGGAGCCTATGTAGGTCAGCGAGCACAGAGGTGGTGGGTGAACGGGCTTGGTGTGAGTTAGGATACGGGCAGCAGAGTTTTGGATGAGCTCAAGTTTATGGAGGGTGGAAGATGGGAGGCCAGCCAGGAGAGCATTAGAATAGTCAAGTCCAGAGGTAACAAAGGCATGGATGAGGGTTTCAGCAGCAGATGAGCTGAGGCAGGGGCGGAGACGGATGATGTTACAGAGGTGGAAGTAGGCGGTCTTGGTGATGAAGGGGATATGTGGTCGGAAGCTCATCTTGTGGTCAAATAGGACGCCAAGATTGCGAACGGTCAGACAGTGGCCAGGGAGAGGGATGGAGCTGGTGGCTAGGGAATGGAGTTTGCGGCGGGGACCAAAGACAATGGCTTCTGTCTTCCCAATATTGAGTTGAAGGAAATTTTTGCTCATCCAGCACTGGATGTCAGACAAGCAATGTGACATGAATATATGTATATGAGGCAAAGGACAATATAAAACACAGAAGAAAAGTACATGGAGGTCGATTTTCATGTTGCTCTCGAGACCCAGATTAAAGATGAAAGCATCCATAAAGAGATAACAGTGAAGGAGATATCAGCTAGCACCATCTCTGGATGACTCCTTCAGATCAGGGGTACAGGTAAGTCCCAGTAGCATCTGGTTGCCAGAATGCCTGGAGCAAATAATTAGGCAGAGTAAGCCCCCAGGCCACTGAATCCAGAATGCTTTGTTGTTTTTGCATTTGCTGAATCAAGGATTTTCAAGTAATCTGGTGACCTTGTTGCCTAAAGTAGTGATACAGAAATTAGAAAATAATTCCTAAAAATCCAGCCGACATTGAAATTTAATTTATTTTGTGAAGAATTTACCTAATCAGCCCCTGGCATTGGTAAGTATGAGGAATTGATGCAGAAAGCAGCCTTAAGCAGAATCCAAGCATTGTACAGAGAGCAGTGTTTCATGATTGGCAATCCCACTTGCTAAACAGTGTTATTTATTTAGCTCACCGTTATGAATGGAAAATCTGGGTTGCAATTCATAGCCACTGTATTTTTTTCATCTCAGTTCCATGGACAAAGGCCTTTCCAAAGGCAAGCATTGCATTCAAACATCCAATGTGCACAAATGCTCAAGCTGCAAATAATGACAAACTGCCCGGCTTTTCAAACCTACAGGCATGGCCAAAATACTTTTACACAACTGAACAAGTTGTCAGATTCAACAGCAACTTCAATACGCTTAAGTCCAGTTTCTTTTCACCCTGTCAAACTATTAACCATCCAGAGATAAAGTGAAATTCACAGCCAAAGACCTTCAGCAGATTTTACGCTCCATTAAACAAGATCCAGAGCCCCAACAAACAGTAAGCACCTTTTTCATACCCAAGGGATATCACCTATTTCTTTAGCAGCTACATTGAACTTAAAATCTTATCCCAGCATCGAATCTGTATGAGTGACGGTCAACTCCATTTATACTTGGGTTGCAAATTTAAATCACAATCACAGCAACTGATTAAGTCTAAACACTTGAAAGTTGTAGCTCTGATGAATTTTCTGTAACAGAAGTGTTTAGGTGCCTGCAGATAGACGTAATGGAGATCCACTAAACATCGAAAATTCAATGAAGGATTGCTTGGATAATGCAGTCTAACATTTCCATATGCAATCTAATTCACTTGAACAATTCTAATAGGCTGGGTCAGTTGTTCCTTCTTTCATTGATATTGAAGAGTTGGTGATTTTCTAATTGAAAGCAACTCAAATTATGCTGAACACAGTTAGAAGCTGACTTAATCACTAGCAGTGCACATTTCCCACATCCAACTGCAGAGGAAAACCATCAATTCTCCAACATCAATTAAGAAACAAATAAGTGGCCACAACCCATCCCTTTAAAAAACCAAAAGATTCAATACCTTCTGAAAGGGAAATGCATAACTTAAAACAAAAACAGCGACAGTACAGACAAGGATTTTCTGCAGATAATATTAGCAGATGAACACTTACATGTTTGACATTTCTCTGTTAGACTTAATCCATCTGAAATAAACAGGTTAATGTCTCCATTAAAATGCCGGAGAGAGGAATATTGTTTGAACATCTTAAGTCTTTCTCTGCCATCTTCACCAACAGTAATTTCTAGCCTTACATTTTTATTGCATACATAGTATACATGAGAGATGGGGCAAATATATTGCATGCATTTTTCCAATATGAAGCATAATACTAGAATCATTATGTAGCTGACTGTTTCAGGCTGAAATGAAATAGCTGCCAGTCTTGTGCTATAAAAAAAGCTGAAAAGATAATGAGTCACAGCCATATTCCTACCTTGGTGTGATTGAGAGTTATGCCAAAAAATATTTTCATACCCATTTTATGCATGCTACGTATTGCACCAATTGTTTCCCTTTATTTAAGTTTTGCAAGGACTAAACTAGGATTAAGACATTTCTTTACAACTGTACATTATGATTCATGGTGTCAAACATATCTAGGCAATGCAGTTAACAAATGTAAATTCTAAATTATTGAATTCTGAAGGACTTCTTTGCAGCCACATGGTTAATTTCCTACATGTAATTATCTTATCTGTTTCAATATTATATACAAAATACTCTGTGTCCCAATTACATTGGAAAATAAACATAATATATTTTTGTGACAATTATTAAATTTTAGCAAAAAATACAAGAAAGATAAATGTGATGTAAAAAAATAAGTGTGTTAGTTTAAGAAGCCCAACTGAATTCGGTAAATTATACAAAATGTGCTTTCAATTGCCACTTAATCTGAGTCTCAGATCTTTTCAATATTAGATATCACTTATCTATTTAACTATATAATCTATTAAAACTCTTACACACACTTCCAGTCTGTAATAATTTTTATATCCACATTTCTAATGGAAACTGCCAATGTAAACTTGTCATCCTGTAATTACACCCTCCCCTCCAGTGGGGGCATTGCAGTGGCACCAACAGTGGGGAGTGTAATTACAGGGTAACAAGTTTACCGAGGCAATTACCATTCTAAATATGGTCATGGGAATTTATAATGGATATATAAGGATAAGAACAGACTTTAAAATGGGTACTGAATTATGTCTGCATGCTATGGTTCAGTTGTCTCCAAGCCTCCAATTCTGCTTCACCTGAGAACTATACTAGGTCTTGACTCCCCATGTGCATCACAGGAGATGGACTACAGTACATTACAAAAGCTTTATATAAGTGCACATTTCTTGTCTATCAATTTACTTAATGCAAATGCACATTTGAAAAAAGTATAAAGAAACAACCACACTAATTTAGAATGCACAAACCCTCCAGCAACAGAAGAATATTTCCAGTCTCTTAATTGACCTATGTATGAACTCACCCAGTGATTATTTATCAATTAGACTTTCTAACCTTAAAGGGATACAAATCGACACTTTAGCAGCAGAATAATTGATTTTTTTTTCATGGTATAATGCTCCATCCTTATAAACAGCACATGCTGTGACTTACCATCAGCAGTGTCATGGAAGATTTGCTATTGTAATAAAAATCATGCATCAACTGCCTGTTCATGTCCTGTCCACCGCACTTCAAATGCCATACTCAAAATTCTGTGTCACACGTCTAAGAAAAGTCCAAACAAAGAAACTCTTCAGGAACACAAAATATTGGAGACAGAGGGCGAGAAATTCGGTTGTGTAGGGCCCGTTTTTCAGGCGCTATGCAGCCACCTGAGGTCCCAAAATGGCATCCGGAATGCACGTGCACGTGCGCTGGACGCCATCTTGGTAAAAGGGTTCGTGCAGGCGCAGGTAACGAACGCCGGCAGCGTATAAAGGAAGGAGAACATGTGTTAGATCAGTGTGCAATGCTGATTGAAAGGGTTAGAAAGCACTTTGGCACTCAATGCTCCAGCCAACTCATTGTCTTAAACACGACCAGCTAAACATGTTTTAGTTGGCCCAGAGGACCCTTCACCAGAGCTATTTAAAAGGACCATGCAGGATTTACAGGTTAGTTGATGGATTATCGCTTTTGGCTGCTGATGCACTTGTACCCTGTTTTTGGAGGTCTCCTTTACTTGAACACTAAAACCAGGGGACATAGCCTAACACTTCGAGCCAGGACTTGCAGGAGTGAAGTTAGGAAAGGCTTCTACATGCAAAGGGTGGTAGAAGTTTGGAATGCTCTTCTGCGAACGGCCATTGATGCTCGCTCAATTGTTAATTTTAAATCTGAGGTTGATAGATTTCTGTGAACCAAGGGTATTAAGGAATATGGGGCTAAGCAGGTATATGGAGTTAGGTCACAGATCAATTATGATCTCACTGAGTGGAAGAACAGGCTCGAGGGGCTAAATGCCACTGTCACTTGCTGTCTCCTGTTATGCACCACCTTCTCCTGCAAGAAAGTGAGAACTGTGTCAGTGAGTGCCCTGCAGGATGTCTGGGTGATGTGCCTGTCATGGTTGAACAGCTGCCGGTGTGTGTACCTGTGAGTTGTGGGTGTGCGGCTTGCAACAATGGTAAAGTGTGAGGGTGAGAGGAAGCATCTGATTGGAAGAGTTGAGTACTGATTGAAAGAGTTTGTTGGTAGGTGGGTGATGGGGGTGTAGTGGGTGGAGCAATGAATGCGGCTAGTGGTGCAGTTGGTAGGAGATGCCATTTGACAGTTGACCTCACTCACCTTGACCGCTCATGTCAAATCATTGAACTTCTTCCTGCACTATATCCATGTTCGTGGTGCTATGTGCCTGGCATTGACTTTGTCCCCTACTGCCTCCCACTTCCTCTTTATTGAACATATAAAAAACAGTCAGTTTGACCTGTAATCAACCCAAACATTTCTTTTAGAATTATATCTTGTACCCTTAAAGGAACAGACACCTTCAGCAGCAGATGAACACAATGCACATTATATTAATCTACCTGTCCTTATAAAACAGTACACCCTCTAACTATGGGTCCACTGCTTGGACATTAGTCTTTGGAATGCTGATGATCAATGAGACTTGCTCACTTCACCACATTTTGACTGATATGTATAATTAATAAAGGTAGATTCCTCAACATGCAACAACTACTTATCAAGGTGAATACGCTTCAGCTGGACCTGCCCACTGGGGCAAGCAAAATCGAAGCAACAAAGATGTCAGTTCTCAATGAGCACTGTTAAAAAGGATTCGCTTAAAACATCCATACATTTGTCTGTTGCCACTCCAACCTAATGGGTGCTAAAAACTAAATGCTTTTTAATCAAATAGTTAATAAGCATGGGGTTTGAAATCAATTGAAAGCAACTTAATAATACAACTGGAATGTTGCCATGCCTATTATGAATACAACAAGCCACTTCCAACAACATTTGTACAAAATACTATTCTAGTTCTCAATTCTATAAATTCAGAAATTGCACACGTTATAAATTGGACAGAATATGCTGTTTTATGTAAAGCAAAATGAAAGCACCAAAAGCGAGCACAGAGGATAGATTTCCAGAAACAATGTATGCCAAAAAATACACCACAGAGCAGCCCATAACTTGCAAGTACCATAGCTGTATTTTAATGATGCTAACTGGGACCTCACCAGTTTGTTTTTTCATAACCCCCTCCTACATGCTAGGAACAGAAGAACACTAGGAACAGGAGTAGACCATTCAGCCCCTCAAGTCTGTTCTGTCATTCAATTAGATCATGACTGATCTACACCTCAACACCATTTTCCTGCCTTTGCTCCATATCCCTTGACGCCCTTACCTAACAAAAATCTATCCATTTCAGTCTTGAAAGCTCCAATTGTCCCAACATGCACAGCCTTTTGGGGGAAGAGAGTTCCAAATTTCTGCCACCCTTTGTGTGAAAAAGTGCTTCCTGATTTCGCTCCTGAATGGCCTAGCTCTAATTTTAAGATTATGTCCCCTTGTTCTTGATTCCCCCACCAGAGGAAATAGTTTCTGTGTATCTACTCTACCGAAGCCTTTTAACATTTTAAACACCTCGATTAGGTCACCCCTCAATCTTCAACACTCAAGGAAATACAAGCCGAGTTTATGCAACCTGTCCTCATAATTTAATCCTCAAATTCCTGTTATCATTCTGGTGAATCTGTGCTGTAACCCTTCGAAGACCAATATATCCTTCCTGAGGTGCGGTGCCCAAAACTGAATGCAGTACTCCAATGGATTCTGACCAAGGCTCTCTACAACTGAAGCATAACTTTCCTTTGTAATTCAGCTCCCTTCAGATAAAGGCCAACATTCCATTAGCCTTTTTGATTGTTTTTTGTAGCTGTCTACTAGATTTAAATGATTTGTGTACTTGGACTCCCAAATCTCCTTGCTCCTCTACAGTTCCCAGTTTCTCACCATTTAGAAAATACTTCAATTTATCTTTCTTGGGCCCAAAGTGGATGACCTCACACTTGCCCACAGTAAACTCCATCTGCCATAGTTTTGAGCACTCACTTAATGTGTCCCTTTGCAGCTTCCTCCTCCCATCTGCACTACTTACTGTCCCTGTTAATTTGGTCTTATCTGCTGGCATTGATATTACATGTTGCAATTGCTTCCAGCTTTTTCATATATTTCATCAATTTCAGTTGGGTTACCAGGATGCATACTTTGAGAGGCAATGGAAGTGCACATGTTGCGATGGTGTGTGAAGTGATTCCATGTATCTATGTATTAGTGTTACTACATTTCATTTGTAGTGCTGAAGTTGTATAGTAAAGATGAATTACCATTTGCAGCTGTTCTGATTACTGAATTGGTAAGCCTACTGATTAACATTGGTGCCACCTGAATTTTACTTACATAATATGGAACAAGTAAAGAGTATTATGAAAGAGGCACTGGTATTTATAATATCAGCAGTACAGCACACTCCGTTATTGCATTTATTGTGTAAGCCTTATTTTGACAGATGTAATATTTCTAAAATAAGGTATGAAGATGATCGATTTTCTTTTCACTTCTTACATGTTTTCATTGGCACAGTTTTAATGACTAATCTGAAGAGAAGGTTGCACTGCTTTAAATTGCTGCCCATGCAGTGTTAAATCAGCGATAGTGTCAAATGGCAAATCGGAATATTTTCTCAAACGCAAGAGGCTAGGAACTGTGGAGGAGTAAAGGGATTTGGGTATCCAGATACACAAATCACTAAAAGCTAGTGCACATGTACAAAAAATAATGAAAAAAGCTAATAGAACATTGGCCTTTATCTCAAGGTAGCTGAAATACAAAGAGGAGGAAGTTATGCTTCAGTTATAGAGAGCCTTGGTCAGATGCCACCTGGAGTACTGTGTTCAGTTTTGGGCACTGCACCTCAGGAAGAATATATTGGCCTTGGAGGGAGTGTAGCGCTGATTCACCAGAATGATACCAGGGTTTAAAGTGTTAAATTATGAGGACTGGTTGCATAAACATGGCTTGTATTCCCTTGTGTTTAGAAGGTTGAGGGGTGATCTAATTATGGTGTTTAAGACATTGTGGCTTAAGGATCATATCATAAGGATCAATAAAAGTTAAAATTCACACTTATACAAAACAAAGCATCGCAAGGCTAAACTAGCAGATTTCCTCATCAATCAAGTCAGTCACAGAATTAATGCTGCTGCCCTGATTAACCCTTTTCATACAGGTTTATTACATATCTATCCATCACTCCCAACATTAAAAACTAACTTTGTGGGGTGCAGATGTCTCTGTGGATGCCAACATGCACACATACACAGAGTTTCTTTGCCACTACGTTTAGTGCAAGATGCAGTCCACAGTATAACTTGGGTCTGCCAGCTGCACAATGCACTCTACAGGTACCCATCTGAGACTAGTAGCTGCAGTGGAATTGCAATCTGAACCTTCCCCAATCTGGTTTTAGACTTGTCCCAGGCATGCTAAGGATTGATGCAAAAATGATATGCTATGACTGGCTAGAATATTCTAGTCAAAAAGCAATTATCAAAACATATAGTCCAGATATGGTCTAAACTGCAGTTATACAGGGCCTTGGTGAGACCACAACTGGAGTATTGTGTGCAGTTTTGGTCTCCTTATCTGAGGAAGGATATCCTTGCCATGGAGGGAGTGCAACGAAGGTTTACCAGACTGATTCCTGAGATGGCAGGACTGACGTATGAGGAGAGATTGGGTGGAGTGGGCCTATATTCATTAGAGTTTAGAAGAATGAGAGGTGATCTCATCAAAACATATAAAATTCTAACAGGACTAGACAGACTAGATGCAGGGAGGATGTTCCCAATGGCTGGAGAGTCCAGAACCAGGGGTCACAGTCTTAGGATACGGGGTATGCCATTTAGAACCAAGATGAGGAAAAATTTCTTCACTCAGAGGGTGGTGAACCTGTGGAATTCTTTACCACAGAAGGTAGTGGAGGCCAAGTCATTCGATGTATTCAAGAAGGAGATAGATATATTTCTTAATGCTAAAGGGATCAAGGGATATAGGGAAAAAGTGAGAACAGGGTACAGAGTTAGATGATCAGCCATGACCATTTTGAATGGTGGAGCAGGCCCGAAGGGCTGAATGGCCTTCTCTTGCTCCTATTTTCTATGTTTCTATGTTAAATTTCTAAAAGAAATACTGAGCTCTCGGAGTAAAGCTGAATTCACAGGCTGCCTGAACTTAATACTCAAGAGCCTTCCTGCACTTGCTGATGTTTTCTCGGGTGTAGCCTATTGGAACTTTATCCTTTGCAAAGCTATGAAGGCGGCTAAAGTGGCGCCTCCAAAATTTGATTTTGTTTTAAAAAACAGGCAAAATCTGATTTCTGTTGCATTAGGGCTTCCCGATAAACATGTAGACCAAAGATTGATATAACTAAGACTTTTGAAAAGTATATTAGAAATGCTCTTCCCTTGCTTCAGAATATTTGCCATGAAAGCACTCTACTGTAAAGAACATCTTTAATTGAAATATTAAATATTAAAAGCTGCATGCATCACACACCTTTTCTGAATAGGCCCTCTCGTGTTAGTACAACTCCTGCTTGTAGCAATATAATCATTTTTGAATAAATGTTAAATAAAAACACAGGTGTATATAGAATTGAAGCAACTGATAGTACTGCACATCATTAAAGAAAGCTTTACTTCACAACTTCTGGAACACTTCTGCTTTTACTGCACAAGCACAAGTTACTTGCAAACACCAACTTTTGGTTTGATTTCTGCAGGCTGAGAAGCCAACTGTACAAGTAAAAGGGCTTGAAACAAAAATTCTGTTCAAATAATTATAAATCTGCAAGTGTCACTCGTTAGTAGTAGCAATCATTCATTTTAATTAAAAAATAGCAAATCTAACCCAATGGCCTCCCTAGTCAAGTTAGAATAGGTCCTTGGCACCAGCTGCCTCCCCACCCTGACCACTAACAAACACTCTGATGTTAAATTAAGTAGCACTACTCTGTCAGTATGTACAACTCCAACAGAGTCACTGAAACAAAGCCTGTTCTTGCAAATTCCGTGCGAGCAAAATTGACAGCTGCAATAAAATTAAACCATGTATAAATGGATTTGAGATTTGTACCACTATTGTTGATCATAAAAATAACACTCCTCACATTTCCTGATGTTATCTGCACAATCTAGGAAGCTTTTGCGATTTGGGCATCAAATACTTATTTCACTAACTGCACAGTTATCCACACCACATTTCAGCAGCAAATAGATTGATTTTTTAAACTTATATTTACCTGGTGGTGAGAAAATATTATGTTGCGAAATGAAACAAAAGTCCTGAGAGATTTGGAAAAACTCATTTCTTAATAAACAGGTATGCTGGGGAAAGACTCTATTGGGGCCAAAATATTTAATAATGCTTAATTCAACAACAGAACTGGTGAGAAACCACAGGGTGAAAAAATTCAGTGCAATAAATCATTAAGCCTGCCCACAAAATAAAAGAATATGTTAGACTGACTCAGTTGGCAGGACTCTCTCCTCTGGACCAGGAGCTTGTGAGTTTGAGCTCATAATCTAGGCTGACATTGCAACGCAGTACAGTTCTGAGGGAGTACTGTATTGTTGGAGGTGTTGTATGTTGTTTGAGACATGAAAGCCAAATCTTGTCAGCATGTTTCAGATGGATGTTGAAGATCCCATGGCTCTATTTGAAGTGCAGCAGAGTGACCAATGTTCTAGCCACTTCTCCTCCCTCAACCAATACCACAAAAAAAAGGAATTGACTGGTCATCCATCGCATTGTTCTTTGTGGGATGTTGCTGTTTCAGAATGGCTCCTGCATTTGTCCACATAACAAGTCACTGCACTTTGAAAAGTAATTTATTGTGTGAAGCATTTTCAGGTAAATATTATTTTCAGACATTGTTTTATCTCCTGAAGGCACTCGGGCCAGCAGTGTTAGTGAGTCGCCCCATCCCCCCCAGCATATATTGGGTGTGTCCAATTTGTAGTCTGTTAAATATGGTTGCATTTCTAGGTTTAGCTAACTTGTACAGGGGCAGGGTGAGCATCAGGTGTGATTACTGAGTCCTATTTGGTACTCTCCCCTTAGGGGCACAGAGTTGTGTGCTACTCCAAGCCTTAAAGTAGGAATGCTGCAGTTCTGGGGAGTGACATTTGGACATTAAAAGAGAGAACCTTGTCAGGCAGCAGTCATGGCAGCAGCTGGCCACCCCAATTCTAGAAGAAAGCTGTAAGGATCTTGGTATTTCCCAACTAATGGCCATCTGTCTATTCAAAGGGTGGGTCAGTGAGCTTGGCTGGAAGTGATGATTAAGTCGCTAGCAGCACTGTACAGAGGACCTGGATTCAGTGCTGGAAAAAGGCCAATAACCTCACAGAAGTGGCAAGGTAAGGGACCACTCTGACCTTATAATTATAGGAATCTTACAACACCAGGTGATAATCCAACAGTTTTATTTGAAAATCACAAGCTTTCGGAGGCTTTCTCCTTCGTCAGGTGAGTGACGGACGAGAAAGCCTCCGAAAGCTTGTGATTTTCAAATAAAACTGTTGGACTATAACCTGGTGTTGTAAGATTCCTTACATTCGTCCACCCCAGTCCATCACCGGCATCTCCACATCATGACCTTATAATTATGCAGTGCAGGTACCCACACATTCATACACTATTTGTCTAATTCCTATGGGTGCCCATTAGGCTGCACCGTACATTTCCCAGCAAAGCCTCCTTCAGTAGAAACTTGAATGGCTGAACCCTCTATCAACTCCTTTATTGTATATCACTTGCATGCTTCTGTCTTTCCAATACCAATGGCCAGAATCCTGATACACAGTTTTCAGTGTATGGGATGTAACCGATCCAACTACTCAGTATATGCCTCTGCTCTTGTATGGGAAGAGGGCACATAACAAGAGGGAGAGGTCGAGAAGGGAGGAGGACCAGCCAAGGTGCTTCCTATCTCAAGTTTTGATGAATAGACTCTCCAAGTAAAGGTGAAGGACTTTAAAAAGGAAGCAGATGGGGAATTAGGAGGCTCAGGGTTAGTACGACACTCACCCTTCCTTTACTCTTCATTCTATTCATTCACACACTCACTGACATGCAGCTTTTATTTAACAACAGGCCCATGTGACGTAATGGCTTGTTGTTGCTAATAAATCAATGGTTAGCTGAAGACTAACTGATGTTGCTGATGTCTCCTCCCCACCCACCCCCACCGATACAAAGAGCTAGAAGTGGAAAAGTTCCAAGTAGTAGTGACCTTTACAACTATTGGCAATGCCATACCCGCCCTGGACTGTAGCTGGAGGTCATCCTGAAGCACATGGGACAACTCTGTCACCATGTGCCTCAGCTTTGAGGTGCACTGAGCCTTGGTCAAGACCAGATAATTACGCTGTATCTGATAGATACAGTTGGCAGGGTAAAGTGGGTAGGAGCCATCCTGTGGCAATGTAACCCTGCAGCTTTGGCATTATTGCATTTCTTCTCTTCCTCTACTTCCGTGTAACATCAATGGAGAGATTCTCAGAGTGACCCTATTCTGTGAAGGAGTAGGGTGGAAGCAAAGAGTAACCACAAAGTGGTCCTGCAAGGCTTCTTGACCTATAAACTTCAGCAGGACATAAAGAAATGCAGACAATCATTTATCAACCCTTGTTGAAACATGATGCAACTATCACCTGCAGGTTGTTGGCTGCCCCTTGAACCAATGGTTTAGGTAAAGATGCAACAAGAATCTCTGAACAGCCAACTTATGTGTGTCAGTAAGAACTGGCATGGATCCAACGTTATAGCTGGAAAATGATGTGAAGGGCATAATTATGCCACTTACACATCATTAGAATATTATAATGGAGCTCCCGTGTCTGCTGTCTGACCAATTGGAAGTGTACAACATGTGCAAAAGAGAGGGAAACCCGGCATTATGAATCTCTCTCCCTTTTCTGGTCCATTACACCATGTAAACTGGTGCACACAGGGTGTTGTGATCTTGAAAACTGGCCCCACTGACTCTTGCTGAAGTATATTTCCATGGGCTCGAGTGATTCCAGTTCACGTGTGTGCCTATACAGTAACTATTGGCTGGTTGTTCAAACTTGTGGAGCATCACAGCCGAGTCCAATACTGTCTTCAGCTGATGTCCACAAGCATAGGTTTTCCAGGAGAAGTCCTCAGAGTATTGTTTTAGTTCTAGAAATCATTTTAAATTTAGTTTTGCCTCTTTATTTTGAATTTTAGTCCAATTTTAGTCACAGTCTTCTTAAGATACTAAGTCCTAATTCTTTGTTGAAAGGTACGGCAATTTTGTTAATGATTATTTTTGTCCTCATTTTCACCAATAAAAGCAATGCTGCTGGGTAGTGGCCAACAGTGGGAAGTTGGCGAATTCCACCCCCTCTCCCCGTTACTAGCCCAGAGGTACTGGGAACAATTTTCACTTTCTCCACTTGAGTGGTAAATTGGCAGAGTGGATCACCTGCTCATTATAGAACTGCCCTGATTTTCATTTCCAAATATCCCAAATGCCACCCTGGATGTGGCCAGTTATCTTAGCATAGACTGGGAGGAAACCTTTCTGGTTTGTATGTTCCATACTGCGAAATGCATTTATAAACTGAGCAAATAATTTGTTTGGAATAGTTAAGCAAGTAATTTCCCTCAAAGCTTGGGCTCATAGTTACATTTACTTCAATTTTTGAAGAGAATTTAATAAACTGAATTTTATTTTCTCTAGAAATTTTGACCTGTCAGTTGTTATAGTCAGAATGATGGTTACTAGGGACAAGTGAACCAGCTCAATTAGGGTTTTCAATTTGGTCCACTCATGAAATCCCACTATGTTTAATTGAAAGCCAGGCCTGAATTTGTTCTGCCAGTCAATACAACAGAAAGGATGATTAGATGGCACACAGTGGTTTAGCACACTGTCCCTTCACCTCTGGGACCTGGGCTCAAATCCAACCCCAACTAATGGGATGAAAGTCTCATTTCTTTACTGCCTGTAAGGGTCTCAAGTGAAGTGAGTTTAGGCAGATTCAGCCCGGTTGCTCGTAGATGTAAGCCCAGAGCACAAAACTGCCCATAATCCATCTCTAATTGGCAATCTCACTCAGAAAGGTCATAAGGACGGCTGGTGTTTGAAGTGAAAATGTCACAAGTAGTGCAGTAAGGGGTGTTTTAATGAGGTTGAGGTTAAGGTACATTGTTGGGGCAGAGTATAGGGAGCTGTACTCTACAGCTGGTTGTGCTGTACCTGATCTGTGACTGCTGATGCTGACATTGGATGCCAAAAGAAAAGTATTCCATTCACCAGCACTGACACCCTTCACTTTGATGAGCAAAAAAAACCCACCAAAAATCTAAATTTAAAACAATGAAAACATGCTTGGTTTCATTATTTCTACCACTTCAGGTCTAGGATTGTTCAAGGATAGATTTATTTGTCATTTTACAAGAAATCAGAACCATGGCTAAAGCATGATGACAGGCTACTCCAATCTAACTAGCCAAATTCTTTTGGGATTGGTGCTATACTGAAGCTAACTGCTTCTGATAAAGTTTCAGTTATGTTCGGTTTTGATCATTTTATACACACATATTTATATATATATATATATATATATAGATAGATAGATAAGAGATAGGTATATACATCCTGTGGTTGTATATTTCAATAATTCAGGAAGGGAAAACTTGCTTCACTTCACAGCAAATGAATCAGAACTCCAAATATGAATGCTGCACCATCCCGTTCGAAACTGTCACTCTCGTCAGTTTCACACATTCAAACTCAGCCGACCAGAGAGCTCTGTTCTTAGACTGATCTTTTTAAACAGGTCCATCAGAAAATACCTTGCTTGGTTGATTTTAAATGTTGTGGATTTGATGAGCAGGTCTGTTTGGAGAGGGATACAGCAGCATTAACACAATCCCCAAACACCCAAGCTCTGCTGAAGTGTTATGAACCTGAAATAGAAGCCTCTAAATATTTTACTTCTTTTAGTAGGATTAATCTCTAGAGTTTAAATTACTCCCATTGCTGTTCTTTTGATATAGACTCTATTGATTCACATATAACACCATGTAATTACAGTCTCTTTTTACGTGCACAATGTTAACCCAATTACTACATTTATTAGCTACAACAATGGCTTCTCTTGTAAACTTCACAATATAAATTTTCTCACTCTGGAATGTAAACTTTTATGTTCATTACCAACGCAACTTGTCCCAGCTGCTTATCCAACTAAGTTTCTTAATATCCTAATAAAAGCTTAATCGAACCCAGAAAACCAATCCACACAAGCTATAAATCATTGCGTTCATTTTAAGATGACATCTTTATGGTGCAGAACTCTGATTGCAGTCAGCTGGATAACACTTATCAGTTTTTTTAGTCCTGCAGCCAGTGAGCAACTGAACTGATCAGTGAACAAATACCTTTTATCTCTATCTATGGAAGGTGCCGATTGCCAGACCACTATCAGCATCAGTATTATTAGCTGCTTTAAACTATGAACAACAGAATATGTGCGTTTCTTAATTTTAGGTTAGAAAGACGCTCGCACTTCACTGTAAATTTATGGGGACAATATTCTGAAACACATAACATGTTGCTTATATTGCTAATGATGGTCTTCCCATTTCCATGATTGTGGTTTATCCTCCAAATACTTAAGAACTGATCCTTCACCAAATAGGGGATAATCTCAAGGATGGTGTTCCTTTAAAAGCTCCCGTCTCCTAAATACCACATAATCGTCCCCTGGACCCACCCTGCACACATGAACCAATCACAGACCAGTCTCAATTCTTTTTGATGGAGATTGCCTACAGTTGAACTATGTTTCCACATTGAGGAATTATTTATCAAAATATATCACAAGATCCAACTGAAAGAGAAAAAGTGAAAGACAAGAGCTATAATATAAAGAAGGATGTATTTCAATTCAAGGTAAGGATGTCTGTGCCAAAACAACCTATGCTAACTTTAATTTGTCCTTCACTAATTGGCATTGGGTCATAATAGTGCCAAAAATGGAGATGGATAATTTGTGATTTGATTTTAAGGATGTGCCGAAGGGTGTACTGTTGGAAAATAATTCTAAACATCTGGGATTACTCAATGCAACTACCATACAGGTGTATTCTAAAGCAACTCTTTAGGTGAAATGGACTTGGACCTAAACTAGCGGTTTTTGAACATTCAACTGGTAACACGGTAGTATGCATTGTGACTCGTGTCTTGTAATAATTGCCTGAGGCTATGCAAACCATTAGTCTTAGGAGTGTATTATACACAAATGTAGACATAGTAGAAAACTTGAGTTGCTGACAGGACTGAGTTTTCATAAGAATTCATTCATTTCCTTTAGATTTTCCAACCAGTTACCCAAATTGTAATTCTACTTAGTTTATAAAAGCCTAGTATTTTTTACTAAACTGATGATAATTATAAATGAATTTATATACAAAAAGCAAAAAAAACTGCAGGTGCTGGAAATCTGAAACAAAAAAAAGAAATGCTGGAAACACTTAGCAGGTAAGTCAGCATTTCCGGAGAGAAAAGACAAGTCCTGTCGACCTTTTGTCAAAACTGGAGAATATTATAGATGAACAGCATTTATAAAAGGGACAGAACAAGGAGAAAGGGAAGGGAAAAATACACACGTGCTCACAAGAGTAAAGACATGGAATGACCTGCAAATTGCTTAAGTGGAGAACAGGAGATGAATTTATGTTGCTTCCTTGATAAACATTGGGTATCACGGCTAGTTGAATAATGGACTCCGTGCCAGAAGATCCTGGATTTGAATCCTTACAGCTTCACTCAGCATTCCATCCTACTGAAGTGGATAAAATAAGTGCCATAGCATAGATTTTCCAATCTGTTGCCCCAGTGTTAATCAGCCACAGAGGGATTGGGCAGGAAAGCAGGCCTTAGGCCTAATCCTAAGGAGTGTAATTTCTGGTGGGGATTTTAATTGGGCTGAGTGCTCTCACTGAAAATGTGTAAGAGCCTAAATAAACTCTCCATTTTGTTTTTCAGATTAATGATAATTGCTGTCAGCTGCAATTTCCTGTTTTTAAGGGAATATGCTGATAGTTTAGGACCTCCATCATAATGGGTTCCATTACAGATGGCTGTGGATTTGCCACGTGCTCTATGGTGGCCTACAGTTCCAAAAGGAGATCCCGCACCACTGTACACATGCAACAAATAAGAGTCCTCCACAATGACTATCAGATTCTGCATTGTGCTTTGCACATTTGAGATGATCGCACATAGCATCGGTGGTCAAGATACAGGCCTTCCTTCAAATGCAGTCCTTGAGCGAAAGAAGCACTCGAGCTGGCCCAGAGGCGAGCAGGTTCCTGTTCCCCTGCTGTTACCTCCGTTTGCATTCTCCTCACCTGTGTTCAGTCCTCCAACAAAAGTATCCTTTACAGGATTATCCTCAAGATGGAGTAGTGCATGAGCCATAGTGGTACTGGATAACAGCTGAACATTCCCCTTAACACAACCTTCAGTTTACTCTATGAAAGTTTGAGTCTTAACATCCCAATGCAGTAAAGAGGCATGCTGCTGGGTTGACACAAGTGTGGGCCTCACTTCACATCAGCTGCAGTGACAACTATGCATCACAATGTTGCAAAACATTTTACAATGCACTGAACTCCCTATAAATGTAATTGACACATTACAATGCCCCCAAGTTTTAAAAAATTTGCTTTTGGGATGTGGGCGATGCTGGCAAGGCCTCATTTATTGCTCATCCCTAGTTGCCCAAGAAATGGTGGTGGGCCTTCACCCTGAATCGTTGCAGTCCTTGAGATGATGGTGCTCCCATAATGGTGTTAGGTAAAGAATTCCAGGATTTTGACCGTGCAATGATAAAGGAATGACGGCATTTGACAGGATGATGTGTGATTTTCAGGGGTACTTGCAGCTAATGGTGTTCCCATTATATTCCTGCTCTAATTCTTCTCCATGGTAGAGGTCATGGGGCTGGGAGATGCAGTGCATCATGTACATAGTACATATTGCAGCCATTGTGTACATGTGGTGGAGGGGGCAGATATTGAGTCCAGTGGCAGGAGCCCGATCAAGAGAATTGCTCTGTCATGGATGGTGTTGAACTTCTTGAGTATTGTTGCAGCTGAATCTATCCAGGTGAGTGGTGAGTATTCCATTACACTGCTGACTTGAGCCTTGCAGATGGTGCCATTGAGGGGTCAGGAGGTAAGCCACTCCTCTCAGCTTCTGCCCCGCTCTTGTAGACATGGTGTTGAACTTTTGGTCAGTGGTGACCCCAGGATATTAATGGTGCTGCACTCATGATCATGGAATGGTTACAGCATGGAAGGAGGCCATTCGGCCCGTCTAGTCCATGCTGGCTCTCTGCAAGAGCAATCCAGCTAGTCCCACTCCCCCGCCCTATCCCCGTAGTCCTGCAAATTTTTTCCTTTCAAGTACTTATCCAGTTCCCTTTTGAAGGCCAGAATCTGCCTCCACCACCCCCTCGGGCAGTGCATTCCAGATCTTAACCACTCTCTGTGTAAAAAAGTTTTCCCTCATGTTACCTTTGGTTCTTTTGCAATCACCTTAAATCTATGTCCTCTGGCCTTGATCCTTCCGCCAATGGGAACAGTTTCTCTCTATCTACTCTGTTTAGACCCTTCGTGATTTTGAATACCTCTATCAAATCTCCTCTCAACCTTCTCTATTCCGAGGCGAACAACCTCAGCTTCTCCAGTCTATCCACATAACTAAAGTCCCTCATCCCTGGAATCATTCCAGTAAATCTCTTCTGCACCCTCTCTAAGGCCTTCACATCCTTCCTAAAGTGCGGTGCCCAGAGCTGGACACTATAGTCCAGTTGTAGCCGAACCAGTGTTTTATTAAGATTCATCATGACTTCCTTGCTTTTGTACTCTATGCCTCTACTTATGAAGCCCAGGATCAAGTATGCTTTTTTAACCGCTTTCTCAACCTGCCCTTCAACGATTTGTGCACATATACCCCCAGATCTCTCTGTTCCTGAACCCCTTTTAGAATTGTACCATTTAGTTTATATTGCCTCTCTTCGTTCTTTCTACCAAAATGTATCACTTCGCACTTTTCTGTGTTAAATTTCATCTGCCATGTGTCCGCCCATTCCACCAGCCTGTCTATGTCCTCTTGAAGTCGATCACTATCCTCTTTACTGTTCACTACATTTCCAAATTTTGTGTCACCTGCAAATTTTGAAATTGTGCCCTGTACACCCAAGTCCAAGTCATTAATACTTTTTTTTTTAAATGCAGTGGTCCTAGCACCGACCCCTGGGGAACTGATAATGTCGCTGTTGACAATTTGGAGAGGTTGTTTGGTTTTTCCTTGTTGGAGATGGTCATTGCCTAAGTTTTAAGTGGTGCGAATGTTAACTGATATTTGACAGCCCAAACCTGGATGATGTCCAGATTCTGCTGTTGGCTGAGCATGGGCTACTCCATCATTGCAGGAGTTGTGAATTGATCTTCACACTGTAGAATCATCAGCAAACAGCCCGACACTTGCCATTATGACAGTGGGAAGGTCTTTGATCAAGCAGCTGAAGATGGTTGGGCCAAGGACACTGCCCTGAGGAATTCTGGCAGTGATGTCCTGGGACTGCGATAATAGTCCTCTGATGACCATGACCATGTGTGTCAGGTATAACAAGGTACTGGCAAATTAGCACATTTTGCTCAGGTGCCTTGATGCCATACTTGGTTGAATGCTGTCTTGATTTTGAGGACAGCTGCTCTCATCTCTACTCTGGTATTCAGCTCTTATGTCCATGTATGGATCAAGGCTGTGATGGGGTCAGGAGTCAGGTGGTTCTGGCAGAACCCAAACTGAGCATCGATCAGCTTAACGTTGAGCAGGTGTTGCTTTATGGCACTATTGATTACTTCCTCCATATGTCAGAGTCCAGTTTACTTGGATTCTGGCATATGGATCTAAGGACACGTTCCTATGTGCCTGAGATTGATGCAGGAGAGATGAAGATCCAGGACCTATGCACTCTGGCCGATGTGTCCCTCTAGCCTGTGGTGTGAAGTATATGTTCAACAAGAGATGGCCTCTCAATACTTCTTCACGTTGGCTCTATTCAGAGTCTTAAAGTTGATTAAAAATATTTTAGTTCATGGCAGCTTTGCTCAGGTTATTAGCACTCTTGTCTCTGTGTCAGAGCTTGTCAAATTCAGCTTAATACCAGGACTTGAGTTATATAAAGTTACATCGAATCTACAGCTCAGAAATAGGCCATTCTGCCCAACTGGTCTATGCCAGTGTTTATGCTCCACACGAGCCTCCTCCCTCTCTACTTCATCTAACCCTATCAACATATCCTTCTATTCCTTTCTCCCTCATGTGCTTATCTAGCTTCCCCTTAAATGCATCTATGTTATTTACCTCAACTAATCCTTGTGGTAGCACGTTCCACATTCTTACCACTCTTTGGGTAAAGAAGTTTCTCCTGAATTCTCTATTGGATTTATTAGTGACCAAATAATATTTATGACCTCTAGTTTTGGACTCCCCCACAAGTGGAAATATTTTCTCTATGTCTACCCAATCAAACCCTTTCATTATCTTAAAGATCTCTATCAGGTCACCCCTCAGCCTTCTTTTTTTCCAGAGAAAAGAGCCCCAGCCTGTTCAGTCTTTCCTGCCTGATAAGTTCTGGTATCATCCTTGTGAATCTTTTTTGCACCTTCTCCAATGCCTCTATATCCTTTTTATAATATGGAGACCAGAACTGTGCACAGTACTCCAAGCATGGTCTAACCAAGGTTCTACATAAGTTTTACACAACTTCCCTGTTTTTCAATTCTATCCCTCTGGAGATGAACCCCAGTGCTTGGTTTGTCTTTTTTATGGCCTTATTAACCTGCATTGCTACTTTTAGTGATTTGTGTATCTGTATCCCGAGATCCCTTTGCTCCTCCATCCCATTTAGACTTTTTTTATCCAAGCAGTATATGGCCTCGTTATTCTTCCTACCAAAATGCACCACCTCACACTTACCTATATTGAAATTAATTTGCCAATTACACACTCATTCTGCAAGTTTATTAATGTCTTCTTGCATTTTGACACATTCTTCCTTTGTATTAACTACACCCCCCAATTTGGTGTCGTCCGCATTTGGAGTTCATAATGCAGGCTGCCATTCCACTAAGAAAGTGTTACATTATTAGAGGTGCCATCCTTTGGTTGAGATTTTAAACTGAGGTCTGTTACTCTGTTTGTGCACTATTCAAAGAGTAAGGATTCTCCTCCTGTCCTGGTCAACATTCCTTCCTCAACCAATACGACCCAAAAAAGCAGATTAAATAGCAATTCATCTCATTGCCGCTTGTGGGATTTAGGTGGTGCAAACATCAACTATGTTTATCTTCACAACAAGTCATTGAACTCCAAAAGAAGAATTCATTGTGTGAAACACTTGGATATATTCTGAGGGTGTGATCAGATGTTAAATACATGCAATTATTTTCCACTCTTTTGTTTTAGCACTTTAGGTGATGTTCTATATAGTACATTTGTAATGGTCTTGAAACTAGAACAAAAGGCTACAGTGAAGGACTACAATACCTCAGCATTGGTCTGCTACATGCAAATTAGATTTCTGTCATTCCAACCTTTTCCCCTTCAAGAACCATAATAATCATCGTGAGACATATTTAAAATAGATGACACATACAGTCATAGTTAATGAATCAATCCAACCTTTTCTCATACAATGCCACCCAAGCATCATAAGTTGGCCAAAGTATGAACTGTGCGAACATCATATAAAGCAGAGTGAATTGAATATCTAAAGATTGAAAAAAGGTATCTATAAATGTTATCAAAAAATTAAAATGTGAAAAATATTAGATTTACAATACAGAATTAAAATCAAACCTTGTATGTTTCCACTTACTAGGCATGACTCTGCTTGTAAGTTGCTGTGACTCTTGTAACTCTATTCGTTCAATCTGTGGAACTGTCTGTGGTTCGCTCTTTCCATTCTGCGTTCTGATCACTGGTTGATTACTGATCGGTTTCTTTCTCAAAGCTCTCAACACCCTCTGAACTTCTGCTAGTAACATGGCTTGTATTGCTTCTAACAGCTGTCAAAAAAGTTTGACCAGAAATGTGCATTAATTTATACCTAAAATTAATCAGCGAATATTATATGTATTGTTGATTGCAATAGCTTACCTCCACCGATTGGGCTTGCCAGCTAGCGATCAAGTTTGTGAGGGTATCAAAGTTCTTTTCTTTGCTTAAGCCCCAGGATAGAGAAAAGGTTCGGTCTATGGGGTGGGGGGGTGGAAATGAAATTTCAATATCTATTTGAATTATTATATAGCAATTATCTGTAATACACATGCAACAGTCCCTGTTGTGTTACAAATGGAATCACTTTCAATTATTTTGTACGGTACCTTTTTGCTAATATTCCTTTAAAAATACAGAAAATAGCTCCCCCATTGGCTCAGTTGGTATAAGAGCACATAGCTGAGTAATACAGAGCAGAAAACCAGAGTTCAATTCCTGGTCTGTGCCGAATTAGCCGCTCTCAGCCATGGTGGCAGTACTGTGCTACAATTGGCCTCCATGTCCCTGGATTAGAGGGGGAAAATCAGGCAGGGTCCTCACTTCCAGCTGTATCCTACAGACAGAAAAGCATCCAGTGTCTCTCGCGCTCTGGATGTCAGGTGCACAAAGGGTCAAGATCAGCTTGGTGAATTGCTTTATCAACACTCGCCACCTAGGTTCACACACAAAGAATGGCCATTTGGCTAAGGTACCAGAGGCTGTCCATTGCCCGTGGAGCCGTCTTTCCACCAGGAATCAACAACTCAAGAGGAGGAAAGAGATAAGGAGAGAAAATTCGTCAGCAGAAAACAACAACTATCGTTGCCAGCAGCAGCCCAGTACCTCACCAAAGTGGCTATCTTCATGCGTGAGCTTGTGCAGTGAGCATCAGAACACGAGAGTGGCCTCACCAGACATCTACACTTTGCAGCCAGATCACTGGGGTAGTGATCATGGTTAAACAAGTTAGAGCCTTGGTTAGAATAGAGAGAGGAACTTCATACAAGCTCATTAATGTACAATTTCAACTTTTTAAAGATGCACGTTATTAAGCAGGAAGAAAAACCTTAAGAAACATCATAGTTAAAAGGTAGCTTATTTCATTTGACTTCAACAAACAAATAAGAGATGGACATGTTTGGAAAGGTTCAAAGATCTAATTCCAACAAATTTAACATTTTACTCTAAAGTGTAATGAAGTTTCAGGATCTTTCTCCTGGAAAGTTGGTGCCTATTGCTATTTCCTCTCTTTAGATCAGCACTTACTTTGCAACACTTCTCCAGAAAATATGGGGATTGATGGCTGAGAAGCATCCCCTCCTTTACCTCGCAGGCAGTCTGCTTTCTGCTGTCTATAGAATAAGCAACATATTGCTTGTTACGAAAGGAGGCATGAGATCTACTTAAACCATTTCACATTTTGAGGACTATAACATCACAAAGACAGTTTCTTACTTTATTATAAATAAAACGCTTACTTTAGAGCTTTTCAAATATTTTAACTGTCAACAGCAGTGCAAAGGAAACTCAGCATTCAAATGCTGCAATCTCTGCAAGACAATTAATTTTTTTATGCAGGATTGAAGATGGCAGAGCTCCTGTCTTAAAGTAACCAACTTCACAGTACTCAGTTCACTCAAACAGAAATTCTACGATTACACCGTCTAAATAGAATATTTTCCATTTTTCTCAAGTATTTTATATTCCGAGGTCTCCACAGTCACTAAATAAAAATGTTAAGTATTCCACATTTCAGAGTGAAATTGAACAAGTAGCTTTTTTTTTGAAGTAAGTGTCAGGATTTGACCTGAGGAAGCACAGTTTATTTTGCCACTTTTATTCACAGGAAGTGGGCGGGGGAATATAGTCGTGGAAATGGATTGCTTTTAAGAGTCAGCACAGTCTATTTGCTGAATGTGTCAGGCTAGAATTGAAACCTTTGCCCTTAAAATAGAACCTCCCTTCCCCCTGACACGCACAATGCTATTGACAGGCAGTATGCAGGGCCAGATCTAACTTCAACAACTCTGCACAATCATTATTTTGAATGGCTTCTCACATGCTCACTGTTTGCCAGCAGCAGGAATGTTTGATGAAAATACCACAAGGCAAAGCATTATTAGGAAATGCTTCACTTGTTTTTCATGGAGCTACTGTATGTTAGTTTGCATTGGCACAGAACTGATAGTCAATTTTACTGTGAATTAAACTTCACTCATAATTATAACAGTCTCTTAAACAGTTTTTAAAATACCTGTTAATAACAGATCAGCTTGAGTACAAGAATATCATAACACTAGTAAGTACTGAATCAGTGTTGCAATGAGGCAATCAATTAGATTGGACAAGTTAGGTAGTTGACAAAATGGAGCTTTTGTAAGCCAGCTCTGAATTGCTGAATGTGAAGCTGTTTCCAACCATAGCAAATATACGGGGTGAATCTCCTCTGTGCACCAGGTGTAGTGAAACAGTAAACTAAATATGAATGAGTTTATGATTTCACTACTGCTATTGTATTAAAAGGAGATCATTTCCCATACTTGACTTTCTTTCATCATTTGATGCTGGATCATTAGTAAGCCTCAAATCGATAAAATATATGAAAAACAAAATGATCATACAGCTTAGACATACAGTAGTATATAAGGAACAGCTATGATAGAACATACAAATAATTATCATCACCTAATTTTATGTGTTGAAGTGTTTTGAAACTGGATAAAATTTTATGCAGGTAAGTGATCTGAGTTCTGATAAAGCGCCACACCCAAAAAGTTAACCTGAATGTCCTGCTGTACATTTCCAGAATTTTATGTTTTTATTACAAATAATAAATACTTTTTGAAACACCCGATTGTATTTATTTGCAATTTAGTAAAGTGGCAGCGCAGTTGTTGGAAATATACAGCAGGTTCTTCAACATCTTGGTGTACTGTACACCACGTACAGGATTTATTCTCTAGGAAATCAGAGGTATTTACCACCCCAAAAAAAACAATGGCCCAGAAATTGCGCTGAGCGGTGAACGAGCTTGAAGCATCCTTGACAAGCCGTGCAGTCAGAACCAGGAAGTGAAAGCTACAACAGTAAATTCAATATAAAATCAGTTAGAAAAAGCGAAACAAAAAGAGGGTAAGATTAAATGACAAAGATAAAAGAGATAGAAAGAAAATGTAAAAAAATTTAAATTTAAATTAAAAAGAAGTTTTTATTTAAATATCCCACAATTAATATCGGGAGGAATGAGACTCCACATTTTTAAAAGTAAATTTTCAGTGCCAAAGTGGTTGTTTGGCAGTCATTAATACTTAACATGCCATTAAAAGTTAGTTTAGACCTGATATAACTCAGCATACCTTTTTTCTGGAGAGATTAGTTAGTTTTCAGCTGGGCAGGAGAGCAAGTTCGCATCGGTCCATTTATTCCAGCAAGCTAGATCTCTTTACTGCAAAGCTTTCGGAGAAGCAGGGAATTAGGTCGAGCAATTTCCGGATTTCCGTGTTTGACTGCGCATGTGCGCTCTCCGGAACTTGCTCTTCCTTTCTCCCTGAAATAACGGTGAGCCCTGTTAGCATTGCCGTTATTTAACGAGCAATTTCCAGGCCAATGATAATTTTTGACATTTTAATGTCTATGAATGATAGTTAGATGGCTTAAAATTTTTAATTTTCACACTTAAAGAAGGAATATATAGTGAGCAGGAATTAATTTTTTTAAAATGTGTAGTCATTACAGAAAGTATATAGATCATTTCCAATAATCAAACCGAATCTTTACTGTAGTGAACTGTACTAGTCTTAAGTATTCCAGTTTAATGTGTATATAACATAAGATGCGAAATACAAAAATGGTAAGCAAAGCAGCAAAAACATAGACACAGGAACTGATGTTGTTGTTCAATGGAATATTTGCCGACTAGAATCATTGAATTTTTCAATGCCACTCAAAAATTGATTTGCCCACCAACAGCTTTACACATTGCTATCAAATACAGAGGCACTGTTTATTTTCAGATTATCCTACACAGCCTTAGAGCTTTGAATCCATCAGATAGTAAACACTGTAGAATCCTTAAGGTGGTCTTTGATAAGACAGCAGCCTGGTTTGTTAGTTCAGGTTCAGTCCTATAAAAGCAACACTCCACTAAATATTACATTCCTCTAATTTTATGATTTAAGATAATTTTGTTGGAAACAAACCATTTATCTAAAAGTTTTAAATGTTTATTAAATTATCAGTCATTCTTAAAAGCTTCTGGCTTGCAGTTGCACATATGGATTTACTGTCATGGTTTGGATAAAGGTGATTATTTACTATCCTGGGATCTGCTTTTATGCAGAAGTTACTGTTTGCCTAATTTGAGTGCAACCCATATCTGTAGCACACACCAATTTATTTAGCATTTTATATAATTAGCCTTCAAACGCACTTTTGTTTTCAGATTAACCAATTACATTATTAAATACGTGAATATGTTGAGTTAGCTGTTCTCAACAGGGGCTTGCAGTAAGAAAGCTACATTTAGCCTCAGGAGATCAGGTTAGGGAGTTGAAAATCAGCCATGGTTCTCACTCCTGTTCACTACCCAGTAACCCTGGTTTAAATACGCATATGTGGACAACAAATAAGGGCAGGATTGGCACCAGCTGTGACGCCCCTCCCCATAATCTGATCACCTGCTGACATTCACCAGCAAGGATCACATAGGAATAATGGTCACTTGGGTGAGACTTTGGAGGGTGAATGGGGACTCCGAAAGGAGTGATCGCCTTCAGGAGTGATGGGGAGAGAACTGAAAGGGTAAAATTGGTGAAAAATGAATGATGGATGAGCACTGGATGTAGTGTATGACCTGCATTTAATTTGTTGAACAAGGTATATTGTACATTAACACACAAACTTAAAAAAGCTATCCTGAAATTTGAGCATTATGGCACTATGGATAGTTACATGGCCGTATATGCACTTGCTGCTCAGGAGCATATTTTACTAACTGAATCAGGAAAGCATACACAATAAATGATCAGAGATGTATACCATTTCAAGTAAAGGCTTCCAACACATTATGAGCACAAAATAACATCACCCTCGCACCCCCTCAAAAAAAACAGGCTGCATAAAACTGAACCCAACACCAAACAAGCAATACAATTTTACAAGTGAATTTATGTGCTGTTTTAACAGAAGGCGATAGCTCCTTCTTCAAAGTAAATAAGTTAACTCTTCTGTTTAAATAGTGGGCGAATGAATGTCTCACAAAAGTGTTAAAACATAGTGCAATTCCACTCCAAATATGGAGTTGGAAGAATGGTAATGGTTTGCTTCATGCTGCACAGCATCACTGTGGAGAGGTATATGCCTACTTGGGAATGAGAACCAACAAACCATAGCGCAAGGTGAGATGGAGGATAACAAGTAACTAGCAGAGGCAGAACAGCCACTGCAAAAAGCAGCACAGATTCCACGGGCTACGATAGGGGAGTTCTTCTCGAGGCCTGTCTTTATTTGTTGTCCAGATAAACAAAGTTTAAAATGATGTGTTCATCCTTAATGAAAATAACGGTGAAGGTGTACTGTGTGTTTAATGTGATGTGACACTGTGCCTCCTCCTTGTCATATATACAATGAATGATTTGTGGTGTTTCTACAATGCCATTCACACCCAATGTACTCATGGAAGAAGTGGGTATGGAAGTTTCCAAGAGGTTGCAGATCCTGCTTCTGATTCAGCTGGACACCTACCTCCATGAGTTGAACACCCCAACAGTTCTCCAGCTGCATCCAAAATAGCCTGTCCTATTTTATCTGTGTGGACCTCCTTACGTTTGGCCAGCTCCTACTGTCATTAGAGTCTGCTGCAAGCAAGGGACTACTAGCAAGTTGAGAGCCATCTGCCTATTCCTGTGCATCTATCCACATACTGCTGCTGGAGGCCGAGTCCTTATGTCACCCAATGATCTGCTCCAACATGGACTGATGTGCTGCCGTGATGTCTTCGAATCCCTCACTCTTGGTTCTCTGAAGTCCAAGCACGTCGAATCCAGCCGTTATCACATTATAGAGTGTGGACCATAATTCCTCAATGACATCGGTTGGATGCTGGAATGGTGCTTGCTGCCTGTGTACCCAAGGTTTCCTCTGAAGATGCCAGTGATCTTATTGAATGGCAATCTGCAGTCAGAGAACCCTTGCTGCAAGACATCACCCAAATGCGAACCAAGTGTGTGCATCATGCTCTACAAGGAGGTAAGTGACTCATACATTAGTATGTGGTCCTGAAGTATCTTCCATTAACTAGATAGCCCTGGAAAACCTGAATCATGGAGGAATTCAGCAGGGTCCACGGTGATCCTAAGCTTCCAATGGGCAGCAGGCGGCAATTCTTCAGTATCCATCACCACTCCCTCGTGCAGTGACTCATCCTGTGATTCTTCCTCTAAGTATGTGATGTGTTCTGAAATAAGTTTCTGGGCTGGTGCCTGCTTTAAGTGAGTGCATTGCTGTGATGTGCCTCCTTCCTGAGTGGTTTCAGCTTATTTCTCCTATATTTCTGGCATTTCCCCACCAAGAAAAGGGCAAGTGATAAGTACAGGTAATTACTTTACCATGTTGTGGTTGCATAGAAAATTTGATTTTCATTGCTTCACACAAGCTGAGAAACAATCGATTGCACAGATAAGACATGTGATTTTGATTGTATAAACCAAGGTATGTTCTTCTCATTCAGACTGTGCCTCTCCTGCAGCTGCATGTCACGTATGTATATACTGCCTTACACCGACTGACTTACATTATTACAGGCCAAGTTTGGCCTGTCGAAACCTTCTGCACAGCTGTACTCAACTCATTCTGTTGTAAACATTCATGAGACCGCTGGACGAGTTCCTGACAATGGCCGACATCACTATACAGAGAAGGTAAATGGGATATGGGGGGTTATGTCTCCTAATCACTGTGATCTCCTGGAACTTGTTTGATCGCCTTCAAGGATTGGAGAGCAATTTTCACAAAGGGTCCCCTCCAAATTGGCCTAGGGTTTTTTCGCCTTTCCCAGGAGATTGCATGGCTGGCTGGTGGGGGGTTGAGGGCAGAAGGGGGTCATGCTGTGCATAACTCGCACCATGACAGTATGGACAGGCTTGATTAACCACAGCTCTTTTCCTGTATGTTATTTTTGTATGCTCATGTACCTTCTATATTAGAAGAAAAAGTGATATTTTGTGCTGTACATTTTAGAATCCAGCACAGTTTTGTAGTCACATCTGTAGCTTTCTGTAATGTACCAGTTACAAATTTTGGGTCAATGTTAGCTGTTCTACCAGGTTCAGCAGTCTCTCCCCTAAGCAGACTGCGCATCCCTTATTATTAGGAATTTACCTTTACTGTGTAATATCGAGTCATACAATAGCATGAACATGGGGTTGTAACAATGAAAACCCTTGTTCATGTGATCTAGATACTGTAATCTCATATGTGGCCCCACATGTGCTTCTCCTGTCTTCCAGAAAGTGGACTGATAAACACTCCATTGAGATGAAGCCAATTATAAACCAACAGGCTGATTCATTTTACATAGACTACATGAATGAAAAGAGTAACATTTACAGTGAATTCTAACCTATTATGTAACATTCCTTGTAACATAGAAACTAATAAAGTACACTACATTGTCCTGATAAAGCGGGCTAAATACATTTTTCTGACCAGTAATTTCTCTGAAACTGGTTGGCACTAAGCTCAAGTAGGAAGCCCTTGCTGCCTTGTGTCTGATTCGCTCACCAGATTTCTCCAGTCTCTTTGTGTCCTTTCTTAGCTGGATAGGAAACCAACGGCCTGACCTCAGACCCACCCCCAGTTTTCTGTGTCCAGAGATTGGCCAGTTGAGCTGGCAATCAAACCAGCCACCCTCAGTCAGAAACATTCCTCACCCATGCCACCTACATGGCCTGTTCAGCCAAGCCCCTGCTAAATGCTAAGTGAAAAGGGAGCCATTCTAACAACAGCCCTCTCCATTGTCTCAACTTTTATGGATAACAGTTTTGATGGCTGCTCCACTTCCATTCTAGAGAGCTAATCAAACTATCAAGTCACCCTTTGTTCCAGAAGCTCCAGCATTTATCTTTGTCAAATGAAAAAAGATGCTGGAAGTTTGGAAGTTAATCCTTAGAATTCTGAATCTGAATTTATATCAAAAAAATTATCACTTAAAACCAAAAATTGCTACTGGCCAAAGAGTTAAGGATCCTGAAATATGATAGTATGTTGCCCACAGAATGTCTGTGAGCTGACAGAATGCATTTTAATTGTCAACTGTAAGCATGAATAATGCCAGTCTTCAAACTGCCTCAGCTGCATCTTTCTCAGTTATTGTTTCTCGACCTACAGTACTAATTCTCAACCATCTTCATTGCTTCCCCTTTGTGTTGCAACTACAGCAGAATTCCTGGATCAAGTCAGATTCAATATACGAAGGCAGGCCAGCAAACTCAACTGACATCTGTCATTTACTTTGATATGGCAGCCTCCATATGTGATGTGCTACGCTTTTGTCACCATTTATTTATCGTCCTTGGCACTTTTCAAGTTAAACACCTTCTTTTGGACATCCTTCCAGCTTCGGCAAATTCAATATCTAATGTTCGGAGACAGAGAACTGGACCCCCACTTTTGCTTGACTCTCTGGTTATGGATGGGTTACCCCTCAATACTGTACATATCAATTCGCCTTGCTGTCAAATCATGACTGTGACCTGCAGATCTTCTTTGGTAAATGATGGTTCCGTCTTCTGTACTGTCCTTCCATTTCTCCCTGAAGTTGTGCACTCCGCCAATAGATTAGCACATACAGCACTCCTTATACCAGTTAAGCAGCTGTTTAACTAGCTAAATAGCATTGCTGCAGGTGCTTTCAGATTTCACAACTAGTTGTGTACCTTAATGCTTTTGAGCTTCCAAAAGTTCACCAGGTAAACTTATGAGTTCTTGTGTGGAAAAAAATGGGCAAAAAAAAATGTAACTCACAAAAATTGCACCCCCAATGATAATTTGTGTAACTTTGGTAATAACCATCATATGCAACTCCTGCAGTCCCAGGACAAAGACGTGGGGTGGGGGGTTGAGTTTCAATTGCCGCCTGCTATATTTACACTGGAAAACAGAGTGGCTGACAGTTGAAAATTGAAAAAAAAATGCCTGCCGACTGGCCGCCCAAATTTACCAAAGTAATTTTCAGATAGAATTCAAAATGGCTGACTAGTGCTCCCGCCCGAAACAGGCAGGAAGCTGATTAAAATATTTAAGTAGGAGTCCTCTTGTTGGAGCCATCGGGCTGGCATAGCGCAATACCCACCCACCATCCGCCTGACGTTTGCTCCAGTTAAAAATCACCCCAGTGGTCTCCTAATGTATAATAAAGGTTTGGACCTCTGAACTACCTCCTTCCCCAATTATCTTGCCAAATATGACAGATATCAACTGCTGCTAAAAGACCATCAACTCGGTGAAGGAGGCCCCTTGGTCCGCCTGAAACCTGCTGGTCTTCCAGCTGAAGGAACTATCCACGACCGAGTGTTGCCAACTGGCACACTCCAAGGTTCACGAGTATGTGCTGCGGGACGCACTGAAGCGAGGTGTGACCTATGTGGGGAAAGGCCACCGTGTAAGACTATTTCACCTTGTTTTGTACACCATGTATTCGAAGCTACATACCGTGTTTTAAATTGCAATAATGGAACTGTATTGTGTATGATCTGTACTGTATTGTTTTTGAATTGTAATTGTGACATCTTCATTGAACTGTGTCTATCCTTAAATTTTATGAAATAAAGTATATTTTGAAATTTAAAAAACCATGACATATATTTGTATCTGTCAAATCAGAAGGTAAATTTCAAAACTATTAAACTATCAACAAGATTCTCATTTATGATCATGTAGCTAAATTATTTTGGTGATAAACATTTTCTAAAATTATAAATGCCTTGCAAGATTTTGTCTTTCTAGACCAAATAATGAATAAAATATAAACGCACAGGGTGTAGTTGGACTTCAAGCTCTTCTCAAATATTGCACCCTGCTCACTCCAACATCAGATTTTGCATGGTTTGGGGAGGAAGCTCATCAGTAGATTGGCAAACAGAAAATTTCCTCAGATGTTACGAATGCTTTTATAAATTTTGTATAATCTGAATACCCAATTCACTATTAAAACTACAGATAAGATGCTTGTATTTGATGAAACAATATCATGGCAATGAATTGTAGGTCAGCCCTCCTTAAACTTGCAGAAATTAGGTTGTCGTCATTAATTCTTCAGTGGAAATGTTATTCATATCAACTACATGGGGTATCGACAGTGACAGTTACTGCAAAAACTAAAGGGGCAAAAATAAAGTAAAACTACCTCACCACAAGGATTGGTTGTAACAGCAAATGTCTGACCAATGTGAGTCGATCCGAGCCAGGTCTTGTGACTGACTTGTTACCCAAATAGAATATTTTTAAAAACTTACACCTGCATGCACTTTTTGTCACCTTTTTCTATCATAAATTTCTATCCCCACATTTATAATGGAAGCTGCCTCTGTAAATGTGTCAAGCTGTAATTACACCCTCCCACCAATAGTGGTGCTGCATTACAGCCTGACAACTTTACATGGGCAGTTTTCGTTAAAGGTATGGACATAGGAATTTATAATGGAAATATAAACATTTTACATCTGTGTGCTCTAGTTATGCCCTGCCCTTCACCTGAAGATTACACTTGTTTTTGACTCCCCATATGCAACACCAGCTGAGTAGTACTCGAAAAATATGAAAGATATGCGAGGGATTTCTATCCATTATCATCTCAGGGTTTAGATGATGTCCTCTGAACCCTACAAAGCCCCACAGTCATACCCAAGCTATAGGGATGGTTCCGCGATCCTGTGCACCCCCCCTCCCCCCAAAGTGGGGACATACTCTTGACGGGAGTGCAGAATGAAATTAGGGCTACAACACTGTAGCATGCCTTCATCGATCTGTGCTCTCATCGAATGCGGTTCCCCACTGGAAACACAGGATAAGGGAATCACCCAGTATATTTTATAGCTGTGGGTATATTTCATTTTTTAATTATAAAGTACTTGTACTATTATGTTATAGGGAGGCCAATTGAGTTTTCGAAATAGTTTAAATTGTAGTTGGAACATAAACAGAATATTACAATTTTAATTATGCTGTTATTGAATGGTTATTCCTTTTATTAAGAGCAGATTTTATACATTAAGCCATGCAGTCCTTTTTCGGAAAGGTTACTTATGTCTTACTAACATTTGAAAGAAATATGAAAATCTAAGAGGCTGTATAAAGGTCCTATGATCTTTTTGTGCATTTTGATCAAAAGAACTATGGAATGTGAGGAAGATTTATCCATTGCAGTAATTTTACTAATGGACAAGTACAGACTAATCCCTAAAGACATGATAATTGAATAGAAAGGTATATTTATTGGTACTTTTATGCAATCTTGATTTTAAAAAGCACTAACAAACATATTAACACACACTGCATTCTTTTAAATGGGGCCGATAACTTTCAGGGGAATATCCCCCATCACCTTTAATTAAAGCGGTATCAATATCTACAACAATAATGATCAAATAACAAAATGAATTACCGGGCCAATTCAAAGCATTTTCTAATGAAGTTCTCACGTATCAGCAGCACTACACGTAAATATTCTACATCAAAAATGCTTTACTATAGGCAAGTGCTAAGATTTAATCATATTTTTGTTTTATTGCTGGATTATAAAACTGTACTGTTCTTACCTGATTGTATTATGCATTTCATTTCCCTTTGACAGAAAAGGCATTCTCATCTGTATGTTGACTAACAGGATGACTGATAGCAAATAGGATGTCATTTCTGACTGAAAGTTTCCATCTGCTTCATCATTCAGGGTCTCCTCCACAGAGACAATACAAGCTTGGGTAATATTTGCGACTTGTTTTGCAAGTTCCACAACTTTATTTGAGATCTTGCTGCAGAATACGTAGTCCTTTGTCACCTCTCGATTGACTTGATACCATCCTGGTAAAAGGAGAGACAAATAATCATCCTTTGACAAAAGGCCAAAGGATACTGGACAGCGAGGCTCAAACATGCCCAGATGCTTAATGCAGAGTTCATCTAGATCTCTATCCACACCCCAGGGAAAGAGGCAGGAAATTAGTAACTTAGCTGCGTCTGTGGCCATATTAACATCCATTTTTTTCACTGCTGATGTTGTAACCTTTTTAGTCCCCTTGGGTTTCATTTTTTGTTTGCTAATTCCAGCACCTTCCCTTGCAAGTCCACTTGCATTATTCTCATTGTAAAATAAGTGTTCGCGGACTAAGTCTTTTACTGATCCATTTGCCTGACACAGAGGTGTTGTTGTCTTGTTTCTTTTTAAGGACATTGGTGGTTTTTTGCCATCAATATTAGTTAGTCTCTTTAACGTCTCATGGCTTTGGACGGAATTTTGTAATTTGGGTTCTTTCTCTTGATATGAAAGCAGCTGTTCAAAAATGGTGCTGACGTCAAACAGTAAAACATGGATGGTGCTATCACTCCATTTTGTCTTCACAGGTAGGACAGTGAATGGTTGTGGGATATGCTCTGGAAATGCAAACTGTAATTTAAAAACAAAAACAGTGGGATTTATTGAGATAAATTACAAGTAATCATAAATGCAGCAAAACAGAGACAAATGAAGAAAAATAATGGCACAATACATAGTCACTAAGCATGAAGGGTCCCCGTAGCTTTGTGAAATAAGATAAAAGCAAATGACCAGAGGTGCCCTATGTTCGAACTCTGATCTGTACTGAATTAGCTGATTTCAGCCAGAGGTGTTACAACTGGCTGCAATGCCCCTGGATTAGGGAGGGTTAAAAAAATGAATAATCAGCCAGCGGTCCTGCTCCCAATCGCTACCCAGCAACCTCTGCTGGAAATGTATGTCTGTGGATGTTGTGAGGATGGGGTCGGGTTCAGCTCTGACATTCCTTGCAGTCGAGTGATGTGCAAACACTCACTGTCAAGGGTTAATAATGGTCACTCGGGTGAGATACCCCATAGAATTGTACTCTGGCAAGGAGTCAGGGCCTTCAGGGGGTGTTAGAAAATTGGGAAGAAAAGAAGCAAGTAAAGGGAGAAAACGATTGTTGGTGATTATAGCAAAGGAACACTTAGCAAATTCATCAGATATTAACTGGTAAAATAATGGGTCGATGCCTAAGGTAATGCACCGAACACAGGAATGTCATACAAACACATTAAGCATTCATGCGCTTTTATTGCTCAAGTAATTTGCACCCTATAGCATGTGTTTTAAAAAGAAATTATAAATTGACTTGAACTTTTTAAGCCATGCTTATCCTCTTTGTGATAGTACACTGGGAGCTATCAGCACAGATGCTACTCTGCAGCAAGCTCTGCTGCCAGCTTTTCAGCATATGCACACACTTTCCCTCCAGCTATGCTGAAACAATGGCTAACAGATATTAAGATCGTATGAGCCATCATTTGTAAAAGCATTACCATTGTGCTCAGATCATAATTAACCAAAGTCCTTTTGACCAAAGAAGTCACTAATGAGCCCGAGTAGTGAACAACTTGCTGGAAAGCCCAACTCAACAGGGCGTGCATAACAACTGCATAAACATTTACAGTTTGAAGCTTAATTCATGCAATGCTCTTTAGAAAGATACGTTTTCCTTCATTATGCAATTTGCCAGCTAATTATCACTGCTAAATATTGGTGCTCTGAGCTTGCCTGTGGCAAAAAGCCAAATTCCTTGGGCTTAGTTACATCAATGCAAGAAATTCACATTAAACACCAGTGTTCAAAACATTTGATAACAAACCCTCTTGGATAAATGATGAAATTATTTGCTTAAAAATAATTACAACAGATTTTAAGGCTTTTTCTTCAAGGATGTAATATTTAAATAAATGTCATGTCACTCACTGATGCAGTAGTCAAGTCCATTAAATTCAGAATTATATTGATTTTTATTAAACAAAAAAAAGCAATTTTACACCTTTAAAAAATACAATAATGGATGCTGTGCTATAGAATGATGCAGTTATATGTTTGTTGTTTGAAATAATCAAAAGAATATTTGAGAAAACACTATTATAATACAAGCCAGGAAAAAATATATGTATTGACCTCTGAAGGTTCATAAGCTCGATTTCCAATTTAAAGGTCACAAGGTCAAACCCCAAGGCTATTTGTCACTCAAAGTTGCTCACCTCATCTGGATGGGGTATGTCAGATCACAGCCAGCCAACGCTGGTACAGAAGTGCCCCACAGTAGCAAATCATTCCATATGAGAGAGGAGGGGGAAGGGGAAAGGAATTGGTAGAACACAATTTGCACCATTTCATGACTCCTATCCACTTACACAGAGGGATATTGGTAGTAACTATGGAGAATCAGCTGGACTATTCACTTCGCTACCCCTTCTCTAATATTTCCAAACTAGTTGAATGGCTGGATGAGCAAAATCAAAATGGGATGGTTGGGAGAAATTGGATTTTTTTCCCCACAAAAGTAGAAAGGAATTTTGTGGTGGAATTTTCTTGCTCAAATGATTCATCACTTAGCAAAAGAAAATTCCAAAGCATCAATACCAAACATTCATTGATTTTTGGTTGTTGACACTCGTGAAAGTATTTTTAATATTTTAGGAATACATACATAATCAAAATTTGTTCCCTGCCCCAAAATGATTTCTGTCATTTAGAGTTGCTTTTGGACCGAACAGGGCAAAACCACACTTCTCCTTCACCTGAGCTACACTGTAACCTGAAACTTATATGGAATGCATTTGGTATGAAAAGTAGAAAAGGGTTAAATTAATGAGTTTCATTAGTTTAACCATTTTCTCTCTTCACATCCACCTGAATGCCTCTTCAATCACTACAATGGTAAGCAGTGTAAATTAAACATTGAATATCAGATTATTGAACTAACCAACTTTGAATTAAGAGTGGACTATAAACCTACACATTACAGTTTGTGTGCTATTACACCTATTATAACAATGTAAAGTTCACCGGTGCTTTGTGAAAAAGACAGCATTAAACAATTCCACCTCATTTGTCCACAACCTGTGGTCCTTAGTTTCCTGAGTTTTAGAAAAAAAAACTGAAGTGCCCAGTTTGGGCGCCTTGCACTCAAATCACCGATAATCATCGAGAAAGCACAAGCACCAAGGGGCAGCACTGTGGCAAAAGACAGCAGCATTATTCATGTATAACTCAATTTATTCAGTAAACTGTGTACGTTTGATTTGTACATTTTGCTGAGAAAGTCTTTGTGGTTGTGCAGAATAATACAGCTCAATGCCAAAATGGTGGGCATTGATAGTGATGGAGAAGAGTGCTGCTGAAGGGTTTTGGGCTAATTTCTTTGGTACATGTTGCCAAAAGGATTCTTTAAAGGGGCAGCTCAGGTACTTAGCTAAATGGATGAGGGTCTACTGCATCAGTCTTCCAGCCTGCACTAGTATTTTTGCAGCTACTTTTTCATTGTCAATGTCTGCATCCTGTTCTGGCCTTGATTCTAAATTGTCCTTTTCTTCCTCCTAGTCAATGGCATAGTAAAGTTGTAGAAAATGTGGCCCACAATAACAATCTTGGCGACCATGGGATGTAGTGTAAGGTGCCCTAATTTGTTTGGGCAGCTGAAATACTGCTTCAAGATGCCAACAGTATACTCCATAATGATCTTACTGGTTGCATGGGCCTCATTTTATCTGTGCTCTCCTTCAGTCTGTGGCTGTTGTATGAGTGCTATTAGCCAGGGCTAAGAGCAGAACCCCTTTCTGTTCATGGAGGCCACATCATTGTGGATAGAAGCACGAATACCACATAGGTACAATCATCCATTGCACTTGTGGAAAGCCAGCAGTGGAACAGAATTGTATTGTTCCCTCACACTGTTGCTTTGGTCAGTGGCAAAAGTGATGAACTCATGCGCTCTCCTGAATAAAGCATCAGTCACCTCCTTAATGCATCTGCAGTCAGCGAAGTAACACTGCAGACGTCTCCAGCTGTAGCCTGGAAGGAACCAAACACTTATCTGTATCAAACCCAAAAGAAGTCTACTTAAAGATACTGGTCCCGAATTTTTTCTGCTCCCACTTCATTAGTGTAACCATGGCAGGGTACTTGCGACTTCAACCCACCCTCGAGTTACACCCTTGACCCCATCCCACGTCTCAGAGTCAGTGGCACTTTGGGCAGATGCCCATGCCATTTATGGCGTAACTGTGGAAAGCTATAGGATAAATTGCCTTCCAAAAAAAATTTGACAACAGTTACAATTTAAGCTTAAAGTGGTGTGGCTTCTGTATAAAATCTGGGGATGGATAAGAAGGTCATTGAATGGTAGGAAGCAGAGAGTAACTGTTAGAAGAGTTATGTCCATGTGGGAAAAGTGTTGAATGGGCTGCTACAGGGAACACTGGGACTCTGACTGTTTCTAATTTACAAAGCAACTTGATTCAGCAGCTCCAAGCAACGGGGCCATTGAGAAACAAGGGAGATATTCAAGCTGGGACTTGTACCAGGGAAGACTAATTTCTAGAATTAGAGGACTTGAAAGAAACACTGGAGAAACTTCAGCCTTGAAACGAGGTGACTGAAAAGTGATACAAGAAAGTTCCACTACTTCCTACCTAACAGCACTGTGGGAGAACCTTCACCACACGGACTGCAGCGGTTCAAGAAGATGGCTCACCACCACCTCCTCAAGGGCAATTAGAGATGGGCAATAAATACTGGCCTTGTCAGCGACGCCCACATCCCATGAATGAATTTTTAAAAATAGTATGGAAAAGGTAGCTCCAGAACATTACGAACAAAACCACGATAGTTGGACAATGACACAGCTTCAAACTAGTCAAAGGTAAAGAAGGATCAATGTCGGGAGGCTCTTCACAACTGATCAACATATGGAATGGACTTCTGGGTAGAGTAGTGAAGGCAATTATTTAAGACATTGTTGGATGCCATGATGGGGGAAACTAAGTTCTTTCTAAATGGATAACCCAAAGAGGGTTGAATGCCTTTGCTCATCTGTACCTATTTTGTGGTCAAATAAGGATAAGCTGAAGAAGTAAAAGCTTAAATATATTGCACTAACTTATGATGCATTTAGAATAACCTTTAGAATTAGAGGCATAAGCAGTTGAGCTATAACCTAGGCTGCTCAAAGGAATCAATGAGGAAATAGGAAAGGCCTTGGTTAATATTTTAGGAGCTCTGTAAATGCAGGGCTGTATCTGAGGGCTGGAGGATAATGAATGCTAACTCGATATTCAATAAGGCGTGAGCCACGAACCAAGAAAATTAAGGACCAGTTACTCTAACATCAGTACTGTGCAGCAGCTTAAGAGCATCAAGCAGGATGTGATCAAAATTCATTTGAAGAGCTCAGAGGCCAAAAGTAATAGTTAATGAGGTTTTACATGTCGTTATTTATCTCTCACATATATGGAGTTCTTTGAGGAGATAATTCAGTTAAAAGCTGAGTGATATCCAGTGGACATAATTCACTTCAATATTTAGAAGGCATTTAATAAAGTTCCACAAGTGAGCCTCATGGAATTAGTGGCAATTTAGCCAGTTAAGTTGGCTTGGCAATAGAAAGCATTAGGTGACAATAAATGGGAAAAAATCAGTTTGGGGGCCAATGGCCAGCAGAGTTGTGGAAAGGCCAGATTATTATCACATTAGTTATGAGCAATATGGGAAAGAGTACTTCTGGTAATAATATAAAATTTCTGATTACACACAGGAGACTGGTGTTTGATAGGATCTGCACAATTTAAGTGAGTGGATTGAGGATTTTATTGTGGGTAAAAGTAAAGTAATGCATATTGGAATAGTAAACATAAGCATGAGTGTGTTTACTGGCCATCCATTTGGAGGTAGTTATACAGCCACTTTCAGATTGATGAGAAGCACACCAATACAAAAGTGGCAAATACAACTCCAGACCTGGGTCCCAATATAACTCCAGAGCCCAGAGATGTGACACATTATGGACTATAACTACAGTCTAGTTATAAGCCAGATATAAAAACTGCACAGGTGATTGGTAGGACATTCTGGGCAATTAATAAACTGACTGCAAAGTCTTTTTTAATTATTTAAGATTATGGATATTCTCAGCTGCACTCTCAAATTTATAATTTACTGGCCAGAAGCAGAGAGCTCTCTCCTTGGGAGCAGAGTGTATTTCAAAGCCAGGCAATATAATAGGGCTCTTGTGAGCCAATGCTTTAGATTCCACACTTCTGGTCTCTTATGTTAATACAGTATAGACACAGCCTTAAAGTATCCAGTCAATGTGAAGCTATTGTCAACAGGGCTAATTATGTGCTCAGATGCTTCTCAATGGCACTTGATTGCATCAAAATAGGTTATTTTAACCCTAAATATGCAATTGGTATGAAATAACACAAAAATGTGTTTTCGGCCAGTAATGCAGTGAACAGGATTCAAACCAAATTGACCAGGATAATTCTGCACGTAGGGCTGAGAGTTATTAGCAGAAACTCTCAGAACAGGAATTGTTTCCATTGCAGAAAGAAAAGATTCCGAAAGAACCTGATCTAGGTTTTAAAAATCCTTCCCCGATTTCTTCCCGATTGAGGCTGTAGTTATTTATCTTCTGCAAACTCAAAAAGCATCTGCAGAATTAATTTGCTGAATGTTTTGTTGTTTTCATGAAATACAACATCACAGCAAACCTGCGCTGTAAATATGTGGAATATCAACCATATACATGGACCAGCCGGCTGTGTGGAGGACCAGTATGAATGGTTCAAATGGACATGCAAAGTGAGTAAACCGTTGAATTTCAACATACAAAAAGGTAAGTATGGTGCCAAACATTACCAACAACTGTACTAATCACTAAACTTTGCAGTTGTTCAAAGAGGCACTTAGCAGAGGAAACCCTTACAGGAGCTTCTGCTGCTGGTTATTGATTTACAAATAGACACTGTGGATAAAACCAGGGAATTTACTCACAATTGGCATTGTACATGTCTTCTGTGTGTCTCAGTGACTGCATGCTGTGTTAAGTGTGCAAGTTATAGATGTCCATCATGGAAAAGTAGCCAACATTTCATAATAGTCTAAGCTGTGATGGTGATGGAGGAGCCAGTGTTCATGTGTCTAGCATCGCATAGATACAACTGTGCTATGCATTGATTGCACTTTCTGGACAAATGGTGCAAGTTTGCGGTACAAATGGCATACTGTTCCTGTACACAACAAGCTTCACAATTTACATTATACAGAACAGTGAACTGGCCTGTAATCAGCAAATAGGTCCAGCTATTTATTAATAAAAACAATATAAATAAGTAAATGTAAAATGCACTAAGTTGTATTTAATAACCACTTTGAATTGTATGCAAATTGTCTGTCATTTATGCAGCTTTATTTATGCAAGTTAATTTCTTCCCCCACCAGAACGTTATCCCACCTCCTCCCCACCCACCTGCAGCTTCCACTCCCTACAAAATATTTTCCTCTTCCTGGTAAACGCTGAGGGGGGCGGAGGGGTTGATATGTGAGTATTAACCCTCGCGTGGGTTATCAAATCATGAGGTCTCGGAGGGTATGTGCTCTGTGCACCACAATTTGTTGTTTTTGACTAGATTCCTTACAACCTGGCTATTTTTTACTCTTGATGCCCACGACGAGAATGGAGGCATTAAAAAGGTCATCCTCAATCTCAGGAAAGGGCAATCTTCCCTTGGGTATTTTTCCCTAAGCCATATGGGCACCCAAGGTATTGGTTTAATCAATACATAGGGATGGACCTCTATTGAACTCAAGGGAGATCTGGAGTCCAGCACTGCCAGATGTCATGGTTGGCCTGCCCTTCCACTCCTTTCTTAGCAGATGGTTCTCCAGTGGCCTGTGCCTCAGGCTGCCAAGTATAAAGAAACTGAAATATAAATGAGAAAATAAAACTCACCCACGTTGTAAAGGTTGAGGGTTCTTTGCCAAACTCACTAAGAAACAATAAAACTAAATAGTTCAGAAAAGCTAGTGCATTATGTAGAAATCCCAGCAGACCCACCATCTACATTATTGCACTCCCCATAATATCGCGTTTCAGCTTGCTTGTCAAACTGCATATTTTCTGTTGCAAACTTTAGTCAATTATCAGTTTTGTGGCATTTAGAAAAGTTCCCATAAAGCAATTTGTGTTTGTGAGGACTTTGCAGCAAATAGCTAAATAGGATTGACTAGCAATCCTGAAACTGATACAGCAAGCCAGATTATATACATGTGTGCTTATACCCTACACTGAATATAACAGAACTTCACAATATTACAAGCATATATTAATGTCATTTGTTGAAGATTCAGGCAGAATTATGCTTGTGCTGTTCCTGCGAGTAATATTTCTAAGTCTGGTGTTTTTGGTATTTCGCTAAATTGTCAAAACTAATCTTTTTTCCTCAAACACAAGCAGCAAAGTTTGTAACTCACAGTTACAAATGAAATTAAGTAACCAAGTTGGTGCTTTGTCATTTATTACAGGTTATTACACTAAAGATGAGCAGCTATTCACCCCTTTTGTGTTATATTTTAACATTTATGCTTTTCAATCAAATTAACAAAATCTGTTTGCTACAGTCTGTTTGACCCTGTTAGTGCTATCTTCTGACCCTGAACTGGTACACACTCTTGCTGGGATCAGGGTGAAACCAACTGTGAAAATAAGGGAAATTGAAAAGCACTTTCTGGTTTATACCATGAATTGGACTCGTAAAAGGAGCCTCAAGACCTCTTGCTGCCAACAAACACTTCTAACTGATCCACTGTAGCTCTTTCGTTAATTAGATGCAATAGGGTTACAAAGGCTCCATCCATACTTTGTGACAAAAAACAAAACCTCCTCCTTAACGACAAGTGTGACACTCGGAATGAAAATACTGGTCGTCTCTTTTGAAAAGTCCTTTCTTCCTAGGTGTGGGGCAGTGCTGAGAATGTTTTGAACAGTAAAAACTGAATCCACAAATGCACCCAATAGACAGCAGTTCGGTGATTGGCAGTATAAATAGAAGACAAACGCGAGAGCCCTCAATTTGCAGCTGATGAACAGAAAAAACGTGGGGAGTTCAGTTTACAATAGAGAAAACATTACCAAGCTAATGGCACAGGCAATCATTTGACCACCATGCATCTCTGATAGCAGCAGGGCATCCATTTTCAGTTAAGTGTTAGAGTGCCTTTTTGCTTTCTTTTACCACGGCAGGGGTAAACAACCTATTGCGCAAAACCCACTGACTGGTAATAAATTACTATATTGGATACCTTTGTTTTCTCTCACCAATGATTTCGCTTCGTATTCTTGCTATCGTTACTAATTAAAGCAGTGACAGCTTTAGCAATTTTTATCCTGCTGTAGATCATGCCTTCATGTTCCAACTGCTTCAGTAGGGCCCAAAGGGTCAAGAGGCCCTTTTGACCTCTGTCAGTTAATATCCATTGACCACTTGCTATTTAGTGCAATCTCAAATGAACAGATGGACACCTTACTGCCAGCTACCATAAAGCCCAGAAAATAAAGATAAATGATATTGCGCTTGGGTTTGAAACTGGCTTATGAGGGTAAAATTGGGAGGGTGCTACTTAATAAAATCCCATTCTCTTCAAAATGTGTGATCAGTCAAACTTATATCAATACTCATACAGTCATGGGCCTATATTGAAGGATTTTATCATTATGTACATCTGTGACTTTTCCCATTTTATATTTTAATAGGAGAAAAAATAAGCATTTTAGCTGAAATACTGTACAATCTGAACTGTGTTAGCAGCATCGTTCCGACTTGACATTTGTACCTGTACTGTGCAATCTTGATGCCCGCTCTGCTAGAACTGCATCATTTTATATTGACGTGCTCTGCAGGAGAGAGAGGCATAATTTGTATAGTAAAATTAAATTTCAGTTCAGCTTCTAGGGCACTCAGGCACCAAAGCTGTTATTTTCTGGCAAGCTTTGGAAAAGAACAGCCTTTAAAGACATCAATGAGTTCATTTGGCATTCTCCACCCATTTACAGAAAATAAATAAAGTCAAGTGTTCTTCAAAAGGTCTTCACAGCGAAAGACTTTGGTCTTTTTGGGGACAAAAGCCATTTCCGATTTCCTTTCAGTACGAAAATGGACAAACAAATTGGCAGTGTTATATTGGGTTTACACAACAGAAAGCAGGTCTTAAGGAAGTTAGCACAAAAGCACTTAGCACTGGCTTCATCTTTTTAAATGGTATTTTTTATTGTACTCAAATGCCAACATGCCCAGCCAGAAGGCAACTGTGCTGCAGGGGCTGAAATATAGATTGCAACAAAAATTTTCAGTTATAAGTTGTATCATTCTCGTGACAAAAAGCACAAGCTTATATTTTTAAAACTATGCGTGTGTTACTGTGCATAACAGATGGTTGGGTGCATTACAAAGATGGTTAGATATATTTCAGTTCGAAACTGCTTTTGGATTACTATTTGTCCAATGGACACATACACGAACAAAGCCAATAAGTGACCCCATTCACCAGAATCGCTACCCCCATTTCTTATTTGTGTGTGTAGGTGTTACTTTCTGCTTTTTGATCAATAAATTCGATGTAACATGTTTGAGGCACAAAAAGGATAGCAGCCATACTTTAAACACAAAATATATTTTACTGCTGCTGGAAACCTAAGTCTACAAGCATTTTGGGGGAGGAAGAGAAGCTGTACACAAACCATTGAAATGTTCTGAATTAAATCAGAGGTTTCTGTGCAGATATAAAAAATGTACTAGGGCTTTGAAATTATGGCATGGGATGGTACAGTACAAATGGTCAACCTATTAGTCTGACATTCCTCCCAGATGTTTTAGCAACGGCATTAATCCATTTATTTTAAACAGCTTAACAGCTTGGCTAAAATAGCAGAGAGAGAATTTTGAGACAAATTCATTAGATTATTCCACATGGTAATTTCAGGGCTTAGGTGTACAAATGTAACAACTCACATTTATATGGTACAGAGTAATTGTCCCAAAGTATTTAAAACAGCAGAAATAAATAGTGAGCAGTAGTATAAGAGCTAGGTGAGATGACCAAATGAGCAGTGCAAGAGATAGGTCAGTACAAAACAAAAAGTATTAAACTCATCGAGTGAAAGGTGTCCGTTAATGTGAAAATAATTTTTAAAAGACAGCAGCTATGAGATATTGTCAATTACTTACCATAGATGTGGTCACTCTACCTACCTTGGATATCATAGAATCAGACAGCACAGGAGGAGGTCATTCGGCCCATCGTGCCTGTGCCAGCTCTTTGAAAGAGCTATCCAACTAGTCCCACTTCCCTGCTCTTTCCCCATAGCCCTGCACATTTTTCCTTTTTAAGTATATATCCAATTCCTTTTTGAAAAGGAATCTGCTTCCACCACCCTTTCAGGCAGTACATTCTACATCACTACAACTCACTACGTCACTCTGATTCTTTGAAAGAAGTTGAATTTCCACATACAAATAAGAAATAGCCTTCGTCCTACAGAGGAAAGAGCACCTGAGACACTATCCTTGTAAGAAATTCACAATCTAATCAGGCAGGTGGTCTGCTCCCATTCACTGTTTAATTGCCTTGTTCTAGGTTATGTTCTTTGTTCTTTGCATAGAAGAGGCAACATTAGTCCTTTAAGTAACAACTGAAGCACAACAATAAATGAAAACATTTCTAAACCATACCAGGTAAGAAAGTGAAGCAAGGGACAGGCAGAGAGGCTGTTTCCTATGTGGAGGTGGAGCTTTAGTCAAAGAGCAACAACATGCCTACAATAAGTGATCCTAGTGTGCTATCATTGCAGCGTCAGTGTTCAGCAGTTTTGCTTTGTGCCGGTGCCGCAGTTATAAGGGTACATTTTCCAAGACCCCACCCTGCCAATGGTGCCCTATACACAGTCAGTGGGTATTGAAAAATGGCAGGCACTGCCATTAGTTTTCAGTCAATTGAATTCAATAGATTTGCTGCCTGCAAGGTCCCACCATTAGCACAGGGCATTGGTAAATTTACCTCATACTATAAATGCAGCCTCAATCCTGAGCAATGTGGAGTGAGACTCCCTGCAGGAGTGGTTGAAGGAATAAATTCTACTTGTGAGCTCTTCCTTTGCTGTTTTGCCATTTCCCAATGGCAAACAATCTCGAAGATAATTTGCTGTTTCGAAACAGCATTGTGAGCCCCATTTACAGCACTTGTACAGCAAGTACACCTACATCATGCAGACATACTTTCCTACGTCAGGAGTTCCCGTGTTTCCAGCCCTCAGAGGGAACCAGCGTAGGGTTGGCAGTGGTATCTCTCCATCCCATCAACTGGCAGAAGCAGGGCTCTCCTGGGGTCCAGGGTGAGATTGCGTCCTGCACCCCTGAAGAAAAGGACTGTAATTAATTTTTTTAAAAATTAACTTGGCCCCCTTACAAAACCACAAATGGTGCAGGTGCCTGCCATTCCCATGTAAACAGTGGGTCTCCCCTAACCCACATAATTTGGTAGGGTGAGTGGCAGACCCATCTCAGCACTTACACCAGGTTGTGTCCTGTGGATTTTTAGCCCCAGTATAAACAAAAAGGGACAGGACTTATAAATTGGACCATCGGTATGCTAAACAAGGTACAATGGTTGTGTCACCATTGTGTGGAATTCATCCTTCCTATGCAGATGACAGGTGGTGAGAGAAACTTATGGTCACAGAATTCTACCAGGTCAACAAGGGTTGACACTAACTCATTCAGAACCAGATTCAAATCCCATATAGAAACAACTTGAGGAATGAATGGTTGCACTTTCCAGGTGCCAATGGGAATAGAGAAACACCACAGGATGTTCCCTCACTCCCATAGGTGGGTGATAAGCAGCAACATGGAATTGGAAATCAGCTTAGAGAGAGCACTGATCAAGCAGCATTTGATAAGCTTTGTAAGCCCTCAAGCTCAAAGTTTTCCCACAAATCAGCTAAGTTGACATGGTTCACTGTTGAAACTCTAGTTCCTCTGTCAGCCTCTCAAGAGTCATTGGTTAGGGTCTGGAAGAGCATTGTGCCCGTTCTGACCATTCGTCTGACGTAAAACACCCACCTCTGTACAGAATCTCAATAGGTTAGTAAATGCTATGGGGCAGAAGACTCAAGAACTAGGTCCTCCCTACCCAATGAAGGTGACAAAAATGACCATAATTCTCCACCTAAATGATTGAAATGATCCATGTTATGGAATGTAATTGGGAAAAGGGTACAGAAATATCCCCCACCTGGGGCGCAACAGTCCATCACAGGTCAATGTAATCAGTAGCAAACAAATGGCCACTGCCATTAGGCCCAGCAGACATAGGTGATGCTTCTCCAGCATCTTAGATCCTACCTTAATTGCACAGCAAGGGGATAACCTTCTTGTCTGAAATGGGCTCCGAGTTCTATGTTCAATGTAGTTAGGATTTCTTTGGACAAGAATGCAAATTTCTTAGCAGAACAAGTATTTGAAGTAGAATGACAGTAATTCTTAACTCAAATGCCCCTGGTCCTCACTAAATCCTACCTGTGCAATCTTCTCCAGCCTTGCATCCCAGCATGTAACCTCTGCTCTTCAGACCTGGTCTACTGTGTGTCCCCTCTCTCTCTCTCCTTACTCCATTCCAGTGTCAGTGGCTCTGCCTTCAGCCACTACACCCCTGCACTCTGCAACTCCCTTCCTAAACTGCTCCAAGTTGTTAACTCCCAATTTTATAAACCTCAAAAGCTACCTCTTCAACTGTTCCCTCAGTCACTTTGTTTAACTTCTCTCCCACTCCCTCAGTCCAATCTCCTGTAAGGTACCTTGAGCTGTTTAGTACATAAAAAGGTTTATATTTGTCATTGGATGAAGGAAATGAGCAAACATTTATTTTTCTGCAAATACTCTATGCTACGTAGAATTTTGAACAGTTTCATCAAGTTTACAAGGATTACAGAGGCCCACTTGAACCAAACTGAACAATTATAAAACATAATGTATAACAGAAGGATCATTTTTGCATGTCATTACAAAATAAATTCTACATTATTATCCCTTTCAGTCACGTTGCATGATAGGCCTTAGGTTTATTATAAAATCTGTTGTCCCTTGCTTTCACCCACCATCATTGTAATAAAGAGTATCAATGCTATGGGCAGAGTTTGAATTCAGAGTATTGATGCTCCAATGCATCCAAGTGTATCACAGGGTGGCCAGTCTGAGGACCCTCACCCACAATCTGCTGCTCGGGGAATTCCAAATTTCAGTGTATTTAGAAGCGCAGACCAGTCCCATCACCCCACCCACCGGGAGGTCAAGTCTGAGCGTGAACCATTTTGGGAATCTCAAATACCCCCAGGAACCAGCTCAACAGCAGCAGGGACAAAAACCAGGAGACTGGGCGTTTATCCACCTTCTTGGCTGGCAAAGGAATTTTTTTTAAAATTCGTTCATGGGATGTGGGCGTCACTGGCATTGCCCATCCCTAATTGCCCTTGAGAAGGTGGTGGTGAGCTGCCTTCTTGAACCGCTGCAGTCCATGTAGTGAAGGTTCTCCCACAGTGCTGTTAGGAAGGGAGTTCCAGGATTTTGACCCAGCGATGATGAAGGAATGGCGATATATTTCCAAGTCGGGATGGTGTGTGACTTGGAGGGGAACGTGCAGGTGGTGCTGTTCCCATGTGCGTGCTGCCCTTGTCCTTCTAGGTGGTAGAGGTCGCGGGTTTGGGAGGTGCTGTCGAAGAAGCCTTGGTGAGTTGCTGCATTGCATCCTGTAGATGGTACACACTGCATCTCAGCTACGGTGTGCCGGTGGTGAAGGGAGTGAATGTTTAGGGTGGTGGATGGGGTACCAATCAAGCGAGCTGCTTTGTCCTGGATGGTGTCTAGCTTCTTGAGTGTTGTTGGAGCTGCACTCATCCCGACAAGTGGAGAGTATTCCATCACACTCCTGGCTTGTGCCTTGTAGATGGTGGAAAGGCTTTGGGGAGTCAGGAGGTGAGTCACTCGACGCAGAATACCCAGCCTCTGACCTGCTCTTGTAGCCACAGTATTTATGTGGTCCAGTTAAGTTTCTGGTCAATGGTGACCCCCAGGATGTTGATGGTGGGGGATTCGGCGATGGTAATGCCGTTGAATGTCAAGGCGAGGTGGTTAGACTCTCTCTTGCTGGAGATGGTCATTGCCTGGCACTTGTCTGGCGCAAATGTTACTTGCCACTTATCAGCCCAAGCCTGGATGTTGTCCAGGTCTTGCTGCATGCGGGCACAGACTGCTTCGTTATCTGAGGGGTTGTGAATGGAACTGAACACTGAAATCATCAATGAACATCCCCATTTCTGAACTTACGATAGAAGGAAGGTCATTGATTAAGCAGCTGAAGATGGTTGAGCCTAGGACACTGCCCTGAGGAACTCCTGCAGCAATGTTCTGGGGCTGAGATGATTGTCCTCCAACAACCACTACCATCTTCCTTTGTGCTAGGTATGACTCCAGCCACTGGAGAGTTTTCCCCCTGACTTCAATTTTATGAGGGCTCCTTGGTGCCACACTCGGTCAAATGCTGCCTTGATGTCAAGGGTAGTCACTCTCACCTCACCTCTGGAATTCAGCTCTTCTGTCCATTTTAGGACCAAGGCTGTAATGAGGTCTGGAGCCGAGTGGTCCTGGCGGAACCCAAACTGAGCATCGGTGAGCAGGTTATTGGAGGGTAAGTGCCGCTTGATCGAACTGTCAACGACCCCTTCCATCACTTTACTGATGATTGATAGTCGACTGATGGGGTGGTAATTGGTCGGATTGGATTTATCCTGCTTTTTGTTGACAGGCCGTACCTGGGCAATTTTCCACATTGTCAGGTAGATACCAGTGTTGTAGCTGTACTGGAACAGTTTGGCTAGAGGCGCAGCTAGTTCTGGAGCACAAGTCTTCAGCACTATGGCCGGGATGTCGTCAGGGCCCATAGCCTTTGTTGTATCCAGTGCACTCAGCCATTTCTTGATATCACGTAGAGTGAATCAAATTGGCTGAAGACTGGCTTCTGTGATGGTGGGGATATCAGGCGGAGACCGAGATAGATCATCCACTCAGCACTTCTGGCTGACGATGGTTGAAAACGCTTCAGCCTTGTCTTTGGCACTCAGGTGCTGGACTCTGCCATCATTAAGGATGGGGATGTTCACAGAGCCTCCTGCTCCCGTTAGTTGTTTAACTGTCCACCACCATTCACGACTGGCAGGACTGCAGAGCTTTGATCTGATCCATTGGTTGTGGAATCGCTTAGCTCTGTCTATAGAATGAAACAGTCTCTAAGGGGATCTAAACTGAGGCATAGAATGAATTAAAAAAATGCAAGGGAGATGGAAAATTGATGTTGTGGTTGAATAATAATAATAATCTGCTCCTTTTTAATACTGCAAAATATTCTCTTCAACTGTTTCCTTCTGTAGACAATGACTGACATCGTCATAATCACTTCATCATACTGTCCAGTACAAAAGTGATAGAGCTGATCTATATTATATTAAATAACACACAAGTGGTTGTGAGTCATGCACTGCAATATAAACTGAAGGTTCCACGGACTACAAAAAGTGTTCAGTCTTTATTCTCCTGGTTTATGGTGTCAGTATAACCTCTCAGTTGTTACAATCTTGCAACACATTCCAACCCAACTGTTCACCTGCGTGTGGTATGGTGCCCACAGGGAACAAACTTGCAACTTCAGGAACTTCTCAGATACAAGAAAAACTGAACCAAATTGAGTCAACATAACACTGTGGTAGAGGTGCCTGTAGGCAAAATGTATTTTTCCGGAGTCCAGCAGTTTTCGCATTTTAGGCATAGTTTTATATTCGCCCAGTTTAGTTTTGTTCAGTTTTTACAATGAGAAACAACAACTTGAAATGGCTCATTTGTTCCCAATTAGCACCAGTACCACATTTTTGGAAGAACTGGTTCAGTTTAGAAACAGTTTGCACAAGCCAAGTGTAGATACAGCATTTTTGTCCAACAGTATGCACTCATTAAATTAAGGATATTAACCATCTCTCATTGAACAGCCAGTACAGCTCAGACTTAAAATTCGCATTTTTATTTCAACATCAGTAAGTCCTGAAACTACTACTAATGATAATATTTATGTAGAAAGTTTGAGTAATCATTACAAGAATAAGGGATTATTTTGTTCAAACTTTTCGCCTGTGCAGCCTTAACTGCAGGGTCTGGTGGGAATAAAGAGGTGAAAATTCCATTGCTCCATTGCATGGCAGGAGCACTTATCATAAAACTGTGATTTCTCACCTGTTCGATAGATGGAAAATGACAGGCTGCAAGAGCATAATTTTGCAATGTGCGCTTGGCATCTAAATATGTTCTATTAAATTATGGGCTATTAAAGAGTAATGCAGTTCATATCAAAGCCTAGAAATGACTGCAATATTTACATACAAACATTTAACGTGTTCAAATGACATTCCTGTGTCTAGTTATTGGATTCGCTAAGCATTCATATACTATTGTTGCAAACAGTAAATTCTAGGCTTCAATGATATTAAAAGGGGTGTAATGAGTCTAGCTGAAGAGTGCTGAATTCCAAGTCAAGGTCTTAATTCACACGCTGATCTTGATGATCATTACAAGTCAGCTACTTTCAGTGTGTGAGTTTTAATATTCTAAGCTGGGCCACTAGATAGAATGATGGAAGGTGGGGGAGGGGAGCAGGATAAACCAAACTGGGAACAGTCGCCTTGCCTTCCATAAAGCACACCTTCTATTGCCAAATTATGTAGCATCATTAGCTCAGGCCAACGTGACTAGAGAACATGACATGGTGGGAGCAGGAACGGGGAGCATAAATAGAAAGAAAGAACATTTAACCCCTCATGACTTTTTTTTTTGTCAGTGTTTTTAATTTAAATGTTTTGTGGAAGAATAATTTGAAGTCAGGCAGGTTGGAATTTCAACATTCATTTATGCCCTATATTTCTTTTGCTCTCGGTGTCTCAGATAACCAGTTTCGTCATTCCCATTGCAACCAATGACGCTAAGTAATTGTGACAACTATTTTCACTACAAATTGAACAGAAGCCTAGCTTAATACATGTCCAGTGCAAAAAAGTTTAGTGTTGCTAATCCAAATACTAACATTTCAATGGCACTCCCATCATGTGCACGATATTAAAGGCTGTGTCATTTACTAGTGTACAAAATGAAAAGCTGAAAAAGTATCATAGCTGGAAATTGATCCATCATCATTAAAGCTTTAGTTCAGCTCTTTCCTATGGATGAGGCCTACACATTTACTGGCCTTTATAATAATTTACAATAACAACTCTAATATTAGAGCGATGGCTAACTAAATGAGAATATTTGATGCATTTTGACTAAATTTGACTGAGCAATGTCCAAAATACAAATTAAATAAAACAGGATAAAAACAGGAGACAGGAGCTTCTGTTTCAGTGCTTGTAATTTTTTAGAAATTCTACATGCTTAAGTCAGATCTGATATATCATTATCAGCTTTACTGAATGAATAATGTTATTTTTTTTAAAGCTTACTTGCAAAGATCATCTATTTATATGTTAAAAGTCTTGCACCTGTTTGCACTTCCTCTGTGAAATATTTAACTCTTGTTCTGTCATATGTGTCATCTGGAGGGAGGGTGGATGGCCAAGTGGGAGAGGTGACAGGGAGGCAGGGGTCGGTAAAAGCTAAAAGGGAATGAATAAGGAGAGGTGTGCAGAGGGGAAGCAAGAGAGGACAGGAGCAAAAGAGATGGATTCAGGCAGGATCATAGCCCTCATTGTCCTTCACCTCGTCCTCAAAAAAAATCTTCCAGACCCCCTCCCCTGGTCTCATCTCTCCTGTCATCCCCTCCCCTTAGGCGTCCATTATCAGTAATCATCTCCAGGCTCACTCCCCAATGGTAACTACCCACCCAACTAGTAGGCAGTTGGCAGCTACAAGAAGCACAGAGGACAATTAGAGGGCATGTGTAGAGATCAAGCTGGGAGGTGGCCAGAGGAGCGCAGTGATGCTGTTCTGACCACATTGATCTTCTGTTTACCTTGAGCAATGCCACAGGAGATTCAATATTTATATATTAAATGATTATTTCTTTAAAATAACAACATTGTGAATGCAGATAAACTGATAGTGATTTAGATATCTATTTCATAAATAAAAAGTTTTATTTACAGCGCCACTTCTTGTGGTTACAGGAAGATCATATTTCATCACACTTTGGTATTCGATTTAAGATGGGGAAGTTAAAATTTTCCATATATTTAAATTATACTTAATGTTCAGACATCTCAGGACTTGAGATTTGTACCACTATGATAGGTGGTGCAGTGGCAAAATGTTCCACAATATCTGAGGTTCATTGAAACCCAGTCTCTTGCCTTTCCCAGCTCTGCCCAGAACCTTTTCTGATTTCAAACAGCATCAAAAAATGATTGCAGGTATCTTTTTTTAAAATTCTTTTATAAATGATTTTCTTGCTCTTTATTATTTTATGGTTCAACCAATCTAATTTGTAAATATGTGTAGTGCACTATCCGTCTTCATCCTTCTCAACTTGTCTGCAGCCTTTGACAGGGGTTGGGGTTAGGGCTGACCACACCATCCTCTTCCAACATCTCTCCTCCATAGTCCAGCACAGTAAGACTGGCAAAATGGATGACCCCACACTTCCCAACATTAAACTCCATCTGCCATAGTTTTGCCCACTCATTTAGTCTGTCTATGTGCCTTTTTAACTTCCTGCACCCATTTACACAACCTCCTGTGCCTCCTAACTTAGTGTCATCAGCAAACTTGGATATACAACTCTCTATTCCTTCAGCTAAGATCCCTGGGGAACACCACTTGTCACATTCCATCAATCAGAGAATGTTCCCATTATTCCTACTCTCTATCTCCTATCTCCAAACCAATTCCCGACCTATGTCACAAGGTTACCTCCAATTGCAAGTGCTCTTATTTTTGCTAATAATCTCATGCGGAACCTTATCAAATGCCTTCTGAAAATCCTTATAGGCAACATCCATAGACACTCCCTTATCCACCATGCTAGTGACGTTCTCAAAAAATTCAACGAGATTTGTTAGATATGACCTGTCTTTCACAAATCCATGCTGACTCTTCTTGATCAGCTGATACTTGTCCAAGAGCTCAGTCTCACTCACTCTGCTGATAGATTCCAGTAACTTCCACACAATTGATGTTGAACTAACAGGTCTGTACTTACCTGGTTTCTCCTTCCCCCCCTTCTTAATTAATAGTGACATTTGCAATTTCCCAATCCAAAGGCACAAATACTGAATCTTGAGAGCTTTGGAAAATGATAACTAATGCATCTGCAATTTCCTCACCTATTTTATTAATGCCCTGGGGTGGTAACCATCAGGTCCTGGAGAGTTGTCTTAAGTCCCATTATTTTCCCCATTATCATTTTTTAAACTTATATTAAGTTCCCCGTCTCCCTTGACTTATTTTTAGATTTCTTTGTACCACTGGCATTTTGTCCTCTTCCCCACTGTGAGCACAAATACAAAGTGCCATATCCTAATTATCCATTTTAGTCTCACCTGCATCCGTCTTTAATGGGCCCACATTCCCCTTTACCACTCTTTTTCTCTTAACATATTGATAAAAACTTTTAATGACTCGTGACACAGTACTTTACCCAACAGCCCTTATCCCCCAATCCTCAATACTTCCATCCACCAGCTACTCTTCCCAAACTATTAACTAGCTCCCCAGTACACCTCACTTACCCAGTCCCTTAAACTATTCCTAAAACTTGGCACTTCCCAAACACCATATTCTATCACTTACCAAAACCATAACATGTCCATATAAAGTGCAACATCCTCTGACTCTCAGTCAATAATATAAACAAAGTTACAGAATTCATACCACAAATTATGAAGACTTGGATTAATCTTGCACTTTATCATGTTTCAGAAATGTCTCAAACCACTTCAAATATAATTGATTACTCTGACATCAATGGCATTGACAAACACATCTACCATTTTGCACACAGCAAGATCACACACACAGCAATGAGAATGACCAGTTAATCTGTTTTTAGTGGCATTGATTGCGGGAGAAATATTGGCCAGGATTTCCTCCTCTTAAACAACTAGTGACATGGGATCTTCAACACCTGCCTGAAACACTGAAATAGACAGGACCTCAGTAAAACATCTTATCTGAAAGACAACACCTTTGATAATACAGCACTCTTTCAGTACTAAACTGGAGTTTCAGCCTACATTGCATACACAAGTCATGGAGTGGGCCTTGTATATCTCTCACTAATGTTCTTTTGTCCTACAAGTAGTATAATTATTCCTAACACAAATAAACAGTGAGTCACAACAGAGCTTTTAACAATCACAACGGAGGTTGTCACTCCATGATTCAATACTACAAACAACTTGTAAAATTTGGAATTCAGCTACTGTGCAGTTAGTGCTTTGTTTCCATCCATTAGTTAGACTCAATTTTTAAAAAGTATTTTACATTTTCTCCTTCTGTCAAGTCATTAGAGCTGCTAATGATAATTGCAACAGGATCTCCTTTGGACAGAAACAGTCCTCTAAATTAAAATCTCTGCCTCACTAATTGAAGATAGTGGTCAAGGCTGAAAGTAATTCCAGCCACTGGCCTAACATTTCCGAGCACCTGCTGCTACGATTTTCGGATATGCGTTATAGTGCTGGACGAGGTTCCTTACGGCGGGATGTACTCAGAATATTTAGGCCATAAGGTCGTTTCAAAATCATGAAATCAAGAAAAATCATTACATAAAGAATATAAAAAGGTATTGTGCCTATATTACCTAATCTTTTTAATTTATTAGTTACTGCAAAAAAAATCTTAGGCCCTTTGTGCAAGAATAAAGCACCAAATCCCTAACAGTCCAAACCTTCTGTAATGAAAGTGTGCCCCTATGCTGTTTGAATCTGCAGGGGAAACATTCCGAATCTCCGAACATCCTTGTTGAAGCAGCCTCAGTTATATTTATGAAGACGCCGCCACCTGCCTTCCAGTTGCCTTTACAGCAGGTTTCATTTACAGACTCATCTTTAATTTGTAGCTTCGACATTTTGTCAGGCGATGCCAAAACAGCGGTTACTGCACACTGGAGATTTTCATGCAACAAATGGAGGTCTTTAGTGCTGAAAACTAAAATGTAATCCTCCATCTTCATTTACATTACATGACTGTCTTATAGGGCTGTGGGCTATCTTCATGGGAAGATCAATACAAAGAGCTGCACACAAAACCAGAATCTGGAATGTGAAGATTTAACAACATCCATAGTGTCAATGGTTAGCTGCAGCTTCATTCAACGCTTAATTGCACATTTGGGGAAATTAAACCAACTCCTTCTGTTTGTGTTACGTAACCTGTAAAACCGTTTAAATGGTCTCTATTTTAATTATGATACCACGTACCTGATCACAACTAATACAGCAGGCTTCAACACATGCTAGATACAGCAACATTAATCAGCTGTGGCAACACAGCGGCCTATACTGTACAAACCTTGAAATGCTTCTCATCAGTGAATATGTAATTAGAACACAGCAATTCGCCAATCAGATCACTGTTTCTGAGCAAGAATCGCCCCTTAGTGTAGCAAGATTGTAAGGCAGGTGTTCCTGTAATGCAAAATTACAACACAACCACATAGCATACATGAGTTAGACAAAACCGTGGCCTTATTAACATATGGGGAGGGTAAAGTTCGCAGCAGCAAAGTTTTAAACATTAGGCCAAAGCTGTATTTTATTTCCTTTACCTCCAAATATGTCTCTATTTCCACACTAGCAGATCTGTGACATTGCTCATGGTAAGCCAAGAAATATGAATGGAGTGTTACAGCATGTATCGCACAATGTATTAATGTGGTGCTCAGTTGCAGCTATCTTTACCCTGGCTTATCCCTTTAAGGTCACCAAGTCTAATTGCTGCAAATATCTATATTAGAAGGCCAATTAACTGCCGGCGAGGAAAGTTCACAGATTGGCAAGTGCAGGTCAGCAGATACCATCAACCTGAACCGTTAATCCTGCCTTCCCCTCTCCACAGATGTTGTCGGACCTGCTGTGTGTTTCCTGCATTTTCTGTTTTTATTTCAGATTTCCAGCATCTGCAGCATTTTGTCTCTTTAAAAAAATGAAATAATTGTTTTTTTTTGTATTTTTGGCACATTGAATAGTTACATTTTGAACGGTGATGTATTTTGCTAAGCAAAGCATGGCTAAATGTAGATAATTTCAGCAAGTTCTAAAATTTACAGTAACTTGCTGGTGATGGGGAGTTTGAAGAGGTTACATCTGGAGACAGACATAGGGAGATAAACAAATTTTATAGATAAAGGTGAGAGGTGCAGCTTGTGAGCAGTCCAATTTGTCTTATCATGGAATGTGGGACACTCTTTCACACCCAGGATGCCAAAAAAAACAACTTGTTAATATCAGCCATACTGTCAAGAAACCAAGTGGCAGCCTGGTGCTTACCTCGGAGGTGAAAATCAGCAGTGAGACCATTCCCCAATCCCTGCCCAATGACAATGTTGGCAATGGACTAGCAGCAGGTAGCCTGTCTACATTCTAGGGGAATGGTAAGTGGTCTGAGCAAAGGGGAAAGGCATGGATTGGGGAATGGGGTAGAGAAATGGAGAAAAATTACAAAAGCAGTGTGGAAAAGAAAAGCTGATAACATTTTACTGCTGTGTGCTGCCGCTAAATAACGCCAGTGTAACAAGTGCAGCTCTGAAGCAATTTAGCAGCAAGCTGAAGAGTCAATGTCATGAGCAATGACGTGGGATTTCTATGCTGCATCACCATGGAAAATATGAAAATGAAAAGTTGCATTAACAAGTAGCCTGAAGTACTTTTGACTAAATATGCCAATGTTTTCAGACAACACAATCCTCTGACCCAAATCATCATAATTCCCTTCAGATGTACTGTGCTGCCAATCTCATATTAGCAGAATTTGTTTTTCCACTGTTCTGCTGTGAAGGGATAGCTGCCCCTTAAATTTTCCTAGAATGTAAGGCCATTTCTCTTTGAACCTCCCTAATATTAACCTTTGCACTGGGACAATTACATTTCCTTTTAGCACAATTTAATACAATTGTTTCAATAGCAATAAGAAAGAGAGCCCACAGTTGAACCAAAATTATTTCCATATGGGGGAAGATTTCCTTTGTTTACATTTTCAGTACAAATAGCAAACAGAGGAAATCTTCCCCTATACTTCTCTGTAGGTCTCCCAGCTGATTAGAGTATTAATATGAGCAGCTATGTTACATGAACAGAATGTATCTCCCCAAATCACCACTCTAGTCAGCAGGGAGATTGATAAAGAACAGATGTAAAAAATGACATAAAATACTGAATAGAATTTCATTAATTCAGTCCTGCTAAATAGCTCTCTCTGATGTACCTTTTCAGATGTCAAGATTAATTTCTCATATCATCATAAAGTATAACTGCCTTCTGTGATTCCACATAATTAAATATAGATTATGAATGAGAATGAGAATGATAACAAAGCACCCTTTAACATGTAAGAGAGTAGTCAATCTCTGTCTGCTTTCTTGCAGAATTCCAGTTGCATGCTTTGAATACTGAAAGAGTAATTTAAATACATTGCCAATTTGCTTACTCCTCCCTTTCAGGTGATTATAGTGGCAGTGCTCAGCGTTCCATTGCAGGCAAAGAACTGCTCAACCTGAGGCCTGGTGTCACTCTTGCTTCACCACAATAATCACCTGGGAGAGGGAGGGAAGGATGGGCCTTTTGAACGTACAACAGGTACCTGAGAGAGAGTTGGAGCGCTGTAAATTCTGTAAACTAGCAGAGATTCAGGTGGCATAACAAACCGCAAAGACCAAGACAGAACAATTGAATATCTGACCCCAATGTTATTTCTGGTTTATAGCAATGTCTTGGTGCAATACTAAAAGGGCCTTTTGGCAGGATACTACACTCCTTTTTGACATTAATACTATAATCTAAAAAATAATTTTCAGAAAGTAACAAAAAGTCTGCCTAACATTTTTCATCAAACTTTATTAATGGACCTACATTCTTATCTGTGGTATGCATTGAATTTCAAATTAAGTAAAATGAGAGTCTGAATTTTTATAGTGAGTGATGAAGACTCTCACATCCTACTTTTGACTACATTGCGTAGATTTCTCTTTGTTAAAACACCAATTGCTGCACACAGCACTGCTCCGCAGAGCATATACTTAACAGCTACTGGTGAAACCCATTTCTACATTTAGACCCAAGTCACCTAATAAGGATGTAAAAGAAATCAAATTTCAGAACTGATATCCATCAATTTGCGAACCTCCACAAACCATTGCATTTCATTGCTAGTGAGGACTGCCGAAGGTTTCTACTCAGTTAAATCTCTCGGTTTTTCATTTATTACATTCAGCCCAGGACGAATGTTGTACAACTTGTTGCTCCTTTTCACAGTTTAAAAAGGGAAATTCTATGTTGAACAAATTTTAAAAGATATTGTATTTTGTAACTGAAGCAGGAATGAACTGCTTCAAGAGTATCCTGGAAGTCTTACAAGGTGCTGTTCTGAAGATCTTGTGGTCTGCGTTTCACCTCAGCCTACTGGAGAACTGCTAAGTCCATGTGCTTGGTTTACGATGGCTCTTTTACATTCCTATAAAAATATATATTTTTTGCCTGCATAACAAAAGTAATTAATTTTTGAAGCACTTTGAGAAATGATAAGGTACTATATAAATGCAAGCTTCTCCGTTTCTTGTGTTCTGCCCTAAGGCAGATCCTAACTCAAATCTCACACACGAGATTCTTGAGCCACTTACTAAGGACGAGTAGCTGAGGTGATTTCCCATTGTCTTCCTCATGGTTTTTATCCACAGAGTTCCTTCTCCTAGGTGGGCTGCAATCAAGGCTAAAGAGCCCCACATACCCTTTTCAATGGTGGGGTGGGCACCCGCACCCATCGGACGTAAGTACCTTCCTTGGATGTCAATCCGGTATTCAGAGCTGGTGCTGACTGGAATGGGGCCCAAGCCTAACCCTTGTGACTCAGGGGCAGGAATACTACCACTGAGCGAGTGATCACTCCGTCTGAGCATGAGTACCCAACTGGATCTTCAATCACTGGAACTGTCTGAAGTGGGGCTGGAATGCTTTACCTCTGACTCAGAGGCAGGAATGCTATCACCAAGTCAAAAGATCACTCCATAAATTCAAGTATTGGTACCCAATGTCAAATTAACCTATCCATTTATATATTTATAATAAATTAAAATGTGGCCTTTCTCTTTTTGAATATCACAAAAGCAAAGATTAAACACTTAGCAGATTAAATTTTACGTTTTTAAACTAATCTCTTGCAGATTGGAAGTGAATTCTTACAATGCAAATTATATAATTTACTTCCTGCCACTAATATAACTGAAAATGATACAGGTAACAAAAGGTTAATATTTAATACAGAAATGTAAAAAATCCTATATATGTGCACAACTACACAGAAGTGACAATTTTCAGCATGTTCTTTTCCAAACACTTTCTGGAGGCAAGCAAAGCAAGTGGCTAGCTCCCCTACTGAAATCGCTGCAGTATTACACAAGGTTTAGTTTCTGTTCTTAAGTATATCGGCAGCTTTGGAGGATTAATGCTGCAGCTTAATCAGGAAATAACCATTTAGCTTCGTCTCCACAACATATTGTAAACTTTACTCCTAAAGATGGTTACGAGGCACTGGAGCATTCTTAGATCCACTGGAAGAACGACTGAGGCAGCAATCATATGTTACATTGGTGCTCAGACTCTAAACATCTGTGAAAACCACAGAGCAGCAGCAAGGGCCCAGCAAGGGGTTTAATTCTAGGATAAAATTAGAGCCCGAGTACAAAAACCATACAATTACAGCTCATTCCAACAGAAAACTAAAGATTTTCTTATATAAATCATCACAACAAAAAGCAGGTTGCCAAGTACAAGAACCAAATATTGATTTTTTTTTTTGTGGCGCAGTAAAGCATCTCCTTGCTATTTGGTTGCTGTCAAAGACACTGTTTAACAGCTGGAGTCAAATTGCACTATTTACAACAAGAGCTCCTGTCAAGTGGACCGTAAGTATTCTCTCAACACACTATTCAAATGGTGCTTCACCACAGAAATCGTCGACTTCACCTAAATTGAAGCACGGTCTATGCAAGACATTTTTCATAAGCCACTAAAGTACTAAACCGATAGTATATTTCATGAACGAATTGGATAGCTGTCCCAAATGTTTTCTTTTAAATCCTGCATAAAATTCAAAGGAGCCAAGTCACAAAAGCCCTACAAATGTACTGTGCGTCCTGATTCAACTGAATTTGTTACACTGCATTAAAAAAAAAGCCCCCCCTCTGTCATTCGAGAGCTCTGCGGCACGCGCACTAACAAAGGCAGCGCTGAAAAAGTCAAAGCAGCGTGAAATCAAAGTTTTCTCCATTGTACTTCCGGCCGATTGTCAGGAAAACGATTCCAGACAAAAGCGGAAACAAGTGCTGAATAAGGATTTATAGTGCTGGCCGTGCATCCTTTGTCAGGTAAAAGCAGCCCTTTGATATTCCGTTACTATAGTGTGTACAAATAATCAAACATTTGTCCGTGTTCTGCACTATTCTTGGCATTTTGGAGTATTGTCGTTTTCCACTGATTCTTTCGCTGATTACCACATTTTGTGACTCTTATTATGTCACCAGGTTTGTGGCTGTTGGAATGTTTAAAATGTAATTAAATTCTCAAAAATTACAGGTTTTAAAATAATCTGAATGAAAAAATCCTTTGGAATGTGCATAATCTGGACAGCTGCAGTGTAAGTGTATCGTGTAAGGTCAGCAATAGTTAAAGTTTGGTGTCAGCTGTAAAACTGCTACAAAACTATCAATTCAACTTTTATTATAGGCTTTTTAAGACACAGAAACTTCGCTTTCACAAAAGATTACAGCAATTTGAACACCTTAGGCCTAGAAAGAGAACTTTAGCAGAAGGAAAAGGCTAATCTTTGTCTTTTTTCTTCAATCACTGAATATATTGACTTTAAACACATTTCAAATAAACACTTCTTTTTAAAATGTAAGGTTATGTTGTATTAGGTCAAGCACTCATTTTGGGGTCTCTGATCTAGAATCAAATATGGTACATTTAATATGACGTCACTTCAAAACATGTTTTTAATACTAGTTTCAAATTGACTGAATAGGGATGTCTCTCAGCTGAAGAGATATTCTTGCGTTTACAACCAACTTACACAATTTATGTTTAGAATTATGCAATGTTTGAAATTTTGCATTGATGTGAGGAGTTTTAGCATGTTGAAGTATTAAGTCTTTCATGCAGTGCCACTGAAAGTAGCTAATGCGTGCCTACATTTTACACAGGATTATTCGATTAACACTTCGGTGGCACTGCATGAAAGAAGGCATGCCAGGGTGATCAACAGGCAACATGTTGACCCACCAAGATACCCCCAATGATATTTGCAGGCATTGTCGTGGCTACCTTACAATGTTCATGAGGAACTGACATCACAGGCTCTGGGGCAGGATGGAGGCAGAATTTGAGCAGTGCCATGTGCTACAAGAACACCTGTAGCAAACATACAGCATAAAGATGAAACACCCAATGAAAATAATGACCAGCTGTGGCCTCCAACCTGCCTCTACCTCCTTCCAAGCGTGCTGCAATGCTGAGCTATGGGGATGGTGCCCTGGAGAGTTAAACAGGTCCATCCTCCTTGCGGCTGTCGTATGGTGTACCACCTCCACTTCAGCAGCCATCAAACAGGCAGGGATTTAGGTGCTGGGCTACTCTATCACTTTCCTGCAGATTCATGGCTGCACATTGGGTTTCCTTTTTGTCCATTACTTCTTAGCCCCTTCCCTCTTCAACCTTAGCAAAGGCTGCCAATTGGTTGAAATGTCTTTTGAGGCTCGAAGAATTTTTGTCCCCTTTCTACTGTTGCCATTTAATTTTGGTATCCCTTTAAATTCAGCTATGTGCAATTTCCACTCCTACCATTAGTGTGATGCTCCATGTACGTGCCCAAATCTGCACCTGGAGCTGTGAGTAATTATCCCAACGGATTGACCCATAAAAACTGAGTGTTATTAGCACATTCCCATTCTGAACAAATTTCACCAGTTCTTGAAATTTAGAACTGACTTATATCAGCACACGAAAATGGGCCCCATTGTGACTTCAATTTTTCTTTGCCACATAGCCTTCTCAAACGCAATGGATGGTTCATTTGGGTGCTCAAGAACATAAGAACTAGGAGCAGGAGTAGGCCATACGGCCCCTCGAGCCTGGTCCGCCATTCAATCAGATCATGGCTGATCTTCAACCTCAACTCCACTTTCTTGCCCGATCCCCATATCCACTGATTCTCCAGTGTCCAAAAATCTATCTATCTCAGCCTTGAATATATTCAACAACTGAGCATCCACAGCTCTGTGGGGTAGAGAATTCCAAAGATTCCCTCCGAGTGAAGACATTCCTCCTCATCTCAGTCTTAAATGGCCGACCCCTTATCCTGCAACTTTGCCCTCTGGTTCTAGACTCTCCAGCCAGGGGAAACAACCTCTCAGCATCTACCCTGTCAAGCCCCCTCAGAATCTTACATGTTTCAATGAGATCACCTCTCATTCTTCTAAACTCCACAGAGTATAGGCCCATTCTACTCAACTCTCCTCATAGGTCAAACCTCTCATCCCAGGAATTAATCTAGTGAGCCTTCGTTGCACCGCCTCCTGTGAGGAGACCAAAACTGTACGCAGTACTCCAGGTGAGGTTCTTCTGTCACCTAAGTGTTAATAAGGTCTAACACCATCTGCAAAAATTAAGTGTAAAACACAGAAATTGGATAATGACATTTTATCTCAATTTAACATGTGACCTTCAACATGCTGTATGTTTATGGATGGGGAGAAGGGTGCTTTTGAAAACCTTTCCTTTTTAATAGCTGTCTTCAAATGTACATGATATTAGTCTGTCAATCTCACTTTGACCCAGTTTGAGCTTCAAAGGGGACAAAGTACATATCTGACCCCAGCCTGCATTGGTGCTTCAATGGACCTCTGTTTGTCAGGCAATTGAATGAGTTGCATGGAAACACTACATCAATGTTCACCTTCACAAAAAGACTTTAAATTATGGACGCCTGAATTAAAATAAACATACTACTACCAAAATCTACTGGAATTGAGAAACATTTATTTGTTTTGTAGCAATTCAGTGAGTGGAGTAACTTTCTGTAATCAAATGAAATCTGTGTTGATTCTTTACTACTGTTTAACTTTTACTTTTAAATAAACTTGATTCACAGATTACAGCCTAAACCACACAAATTATTCTTCCACTATCCACCAAAGACTAGAAACACAAAAGGGACTCATGGCATTTCCAGTGAGCAAATTACAGTAACAAGGGTGTTCTTTTCAACTCTTTGCAATGGTATATTGCCAGGTATCATGTGTACGGTCATATAATAGTTCATAGGGAGAAAAGGCTTGATTACAGGAATGGTCATCATTGCAGTGCACAAGTTAATATCTTGTGAGCACCCAAAAATTGTAACAATTATAAATATTACTTGTCCCATCTTCAAAACCCTATTTTGAATCAAAACCTCACCTGTACTTTCCATTACCCAAAGCACATGTTTCCAGAAATTCTAGTAAACTACTTTTTTTGTAAAGCTGTGATGTTAAAAGATTTGTAAAATGTAGCACAATATTTTAGTACATAGCTAAACAAACATCTAAAAGTCAGTGACTTGCAATTTGCACAAAAATATAATTTGAAGCTAAAAATAACATAATACTTTACAATTTCATTTATTCAATCACCATAAATTTGTGACCCTGATAATATGTTATACATTAAGCACGAAACAACATATCCTTCGACTCACTGCCAGCAACACCTTGGAAGATCCTTTCATAATTTCCTAAAAACTTTAAGTGTACACTTCTTATCCATCACAATATCTATTGCAAATTTCTGTGTCATGCTCCAAAAATATGAAGAAGTGAAGCCACTAATTTGGAACATACAGAGAACCTTCAGAGATACACAAAATACCCAGAGCCACAGTATATGTAGCCTCTTCATCGGCCAGTTTACGAACTCAGTGTTTAGTGATCAATTAAACTTAGCAGCGTTAAATGGACACCAACCCACATAAAAATGGCATATTTGACAGCCAAGCTTCAGTGCCTGCTGTATTGTTTATACAGGGGGATGGAGGGGAGAGAGAGAGATGGGAGAGAGAGAGATGGGGGAGAGAGAGATGGGGGAGAGAGAGATGGGGGAGAGAGAGATGGGGGAGAGGGGGAGAGAGAGAGAGATGGGGAGAGAGAGAGAGAGAGAGATGGGAGAGACAAAGAGAGATGGGAGAGAGAAACCAAATAAACACACAGACAAATGGAAAAGGTAAGGAAAATAATATTTTTTTGGAAACCAAATCAGAAAACATTTGCTTTGCTGTTTCTGGATTGAACTCTTATAAACTTCTTTCCAAATTCTTCCATTGGAGATATGTGCCTTTCCCTCAAACCAGGACCTCCTCTCCATCCCTCCCCAGAATAGCATGATTTCTCACTTATCTTGAGTAATGAGGAAATCCACTATTAATATATGAAAAAGTATATCTAGTACATTTAGACATCACTTTTCAGGTGTCATACTATGTTACAGATACAAATATCTTAAGCTGCTGGATACTTCTGAACTGTAGCCTGAAACTGACAAAGTGCAAAGTTCTCCAATCAAATGATAATTAAACTCTGACTGACCTGACACTCTGTCTGCTTAACGATTACTCTTTATAGCCTTGAACTGACATAACTCCACCGTAACAGAATAATATATGGTGCTATTCATGGTATAACACTCGTGTCTTTCTAAAACAGCACATCATCCAACGTAACATGAGCAATGCCATAGGAGATCAGTTAAAAGGATATAAAAAAACGTTTGCAAAAGATATAAAACAATCCTAAAATCTTTAGTGCTTCTGGGCTGCAAACTGAAAAGTACATTTTCAATTTGCAAAATTTCCTAGCTAAACAGCAATTAGACTCTGACTGACCCTAGCAATCACACTTAAAAAATGAAGATTTTCTAAACTGTAACAGACCCAAGGATTATTTCAAGAATTCAGAACAACTACACCATGTTATAAATACAGCAATATTTAATAGTGCAACGCTCTTGTCCACATGCCCTCTGATCTACAATGAGCAGTGCCACGGAAGGTAAGCTAGTAAAGATATAAAAATGATGCAACCCCCATGAGTCACATGTTTCTATGTACAAATTTTGTGTCACACTTAAAGCATTTTTAAAAAAGAGAAAGCAAATCATTTGCAACATGTAATGAAACTTTCCCAGCAACAGAATTCAGAATGTTTGTAGTCTCGAATTGAGTTTAGCAATCACACTTTTAAAAAAGAAAGCCGTTCAGATGGATCCGACCGTCTACCAAGTCCAATTAGAATCCAACTGATTTCAACAACACAGACAAATTGTACCTTATAACCTTAAAAGGGATTGTCCTTATAAAATAGCATATCCTCTAATTTACTGTGAGCAGTGCCTCGGGATATATAAACTAGATAGTGTTGCATCTCAGGCATGTCTGTCACACACCAGGTGTTGCACTTTGTCTTTAATTATTTTGCGTCTGTGACAAAGAAATCCAGTGATTGCATGCAGCCTGGCATTTACAAGCAGTTACAACTGTCCGCCGATTAACCTCTGCACTTTATATGTAGCGACAGTTACCTGCCTATTGGAAGTAATATCAAAAAAGGAACACGCCAGGTTAGTAGATGAGGTTCATGTGCTCCAGATCCCAAACTACCTTCAGCAGCAACACAAGAGATTCATTAGTTAAATTCAATTAACTTAGTAGGTCTTTGCCTCTAAGAAATATTTAAGGAAACTTCCTGTAAGCCAGATAAAAGCACATGTTATTGGGGGTCTAAAATATTAATATTTTGCTTTGAGAGAAGGTAATACAAGCCTTACCTCAAGTTTTCACCAGCAAAGGTACATTCAACATCCTGACATTAGCACTAACAAGTCATTCATCTTCTGCTACAAACTCAATAAAAATCTTCATTATGAAAACATAAGAAAATTAGTTATCTCTATTGAAATGACTTTGGTTACCTTCTCTGAAGACTTTGAACCATCTGTAGTTTGGAAAGCAGGTGGAGATGTGCTGAATTTGAAAGAGCCAGATTGTTTGTAGCTGGTATTCTTCTTCTTGATTGGATCAAGAGGTCTAGCTCCCATAGATACAGAATCCATTGCATTCATGGATGTAGATGATGAGTCATCACATGAACCGATGATTGCCTTTGCTACATCACCAGTCTCATGTCGATCAAGGGCACCTAACAATAGATTTAAGAACATTTTCATTGGTAATGCAGAAACAAGACATTTTCACACTGACAGCTGTTGTTCGCTTTCTTCCTACTGAACAAGTGTACATTAATGTAGGAACACTTTTTGGACTGACAGTCTAGGTCTATAAACGATAAACACTCAATAAATAAACAAACATGCTTGATAGTATTTTAAAAAGTCACAAATAAGCAAACAAGCCTCATCTCATATTATGGCAGAAGATGATCTCATGGTATACATTATGGGGGCAATTTTGTGAGGCTCCATTCCTTGTACGGCAAGTATAGGTCAGATTATAATGCTGCAGCCCTTTCTCTCCTACTGTGTGCTCTGTTTGTGAGGATCTGCATTGGGAAATTTCCCCCTATATCCAAAGCTGATTTAAAGTAGAATGCAATAGTCGTTATGTTGCTGTTTCGCTAAAAAAAAATTCTCATTCCTTTTCTTTTCTCCTGTACTCCTAGTGTATGTACCAAACCCCATTTCTGGCTAACAAAGTAGATCTATAAGCTGTTCCTATTCCTCGGCTTGTCTGTGGTAATATATTAATATCTTCTCCTTTGTTAAGCTCAGTAACCATTAGTTTCACCTAGAGTAAAATAGTCATTTTTCAATTTGATTGGAACAGTGCATGACTTCCTCATTAATGCTCTTAACGAGGTTTTTGAAAACCTAAAAAAAAGGGCCTCGACTTCTTTGCTAAAAGTGATAAAGGCAGGAATTTTGAGCCCATTGTCGGAGCAAAGTATGAGGAGCTTTGCTCTGCATGTTTCAATGTTGTGTGTGACCTGGTAAAGTAATGCCAATAAGTATCTCCTGGTAAAGCGTCTATATCCCTCACCTCAATGATCACTAAAATAAAAGGGGAATTATGAGCATACCAAAAGGATGTTATCGCAGACTTCTTAATGGTTAGCTTAGGAATGCTACTACTGGAGCCCTGGGAACAAGTCAGATGCATTAGACAATAATGTGCATCATTGCTGGATACAATGTGTATCTTTACTGGAGATGATGTGTATCATTGGTGGATTTAAGGAGATAACTTATACAAGAGGAAGAGTTAGAAAGAAAATGCTGGCAGTATTATTGCTCAATAAACATCTTCCAAGACACACTCCTAAATCTAATAAAATTTTAATGCTCCAATTTATAGTGATACTCCATTTCAGTGTTATATTCATCTGCCACCCCACCAAAAAAAAACTTTTGTTATTTATAGTTCAGTAGAACCATAAATACTGCACGATCCAGACTCAAACAATTCTGTTGTAATGTCACATAGGCAGTCTCCAATCTCCAGGGAAAATTGTCAAGAGATAAAATTTTAACATTATTGTTTAATAATTTATGTCCTTAATGCATTTAACAGCGACTCCCACTCTACAATTTACAAATTTCTCCTATTGAGTAATCTTGCCTTTACATTCCTTACAACTTGGAAATATGTATACAGATAATTTTTCATTGACACCAGTTGATAGTGTCAGAAGATAATCTAATCGCAGAACATCATAAGTAAAAATCAAGAGCCATTTTGCCCACTAGTGGAGTACAAATACGGGTGAGATGTCATGCTAATAAAGTACAGTACTCTGGTCAGACCATACTTCAAGCACTCTGTTCAGTTTTGTTCACTGAGACGCAAGAGAGATATTTAAGCCTTAAAGTTGGTATAGAGAAGAAGCACGAGGACTAGATTAACAGGACTGAGTTATGAGCAAATATTGCAGCCTTAGCACTCACCAGTATGTTTACACAAAGATAAAATAACTCCAACTCAAGTCTGGAGCAACAGGCAACAGGATAGAATTTACTGTACCAAACGGAAAACAACACCAATCAACGTCCAGAGCCATTAGGAAGCCCTTAATTGGCATTATTAAGCAGTCAGGATTAAGAGAAGGACAGAGTGTTCGTGTTAATAAATTCTTTTTTCACTTAAAACCACCCACTGAGGTGGCTAGTTCCTTTTCCCCCTCATTCTAATATCTCTAATAATTGCAACCTCCCTGGGCCCTGGCAGTGGAAATATATTTCCTTCTGATTCTCTTCTCATCACAACTTTCAAAATGATTTATTTCATGAAAATCCAGTGTTAAATGTGACATAGCATCGTCAAAATTTAACAAACTGCGTAAACAAGGCTAAGTGGAATAAAAAGCAGCCAGTGACACTTCGATTTTTTTCACCAACACCTTAAAACATTTAATCATGGAAAAAAATGACGATAATCAAATTCTGGGTAAGATTTCACACCATTGGCCTGTCTGTTCTTTTTTTCGGAACTGATGGACCTGCTGTATATTTCCAGCATTTCCTGTTTCTGTTTTGCATAACCAAGTATTTTTGGCTGTTGCCAAAATAAAAATCCTATGGATACATTGATGATAACACAACAAGTGGGGAAATCTACTTAAGTCTTAGAAAGTGTAGAATATTGAAAGCTGCATTTCTCATGTGATGCAGTTGTGATGCTTTGTAATATATGCATTCTTTCTAAATGTTTTTTTTTAAAACTTAATATACATTTTAACCCTAGCAGTGAATACAAATGTACAAAACAATTGATCATAATCACACTACAAATGCAATGTTGTATTGATAATTTCCTTGCCATGTTCATTTAACTGCCCACTTCTAAAAATTCTAGCAGCAGTTTCATTTAGGATGTCAACGCTCTTAAACAGAGCACCTGAATAATGATTGAACATCAGAACTAAATCAGTTGAGTATGTTCAAGCTGACTGAAGAAAGGTTCAGAACAACAAAGGTGGAACAGTGATTCAGTTACAAACTATCTAAGATCCGTTCTTGACAAACAATCTTTCAATCATCTCTGTCAACAATGTATCATTTCGGGTATCAGTGTTGTAAAAACATCAAACCAATTGCATTATCCAGGAAAGCTTTGAGCCTTTATTACACACTTGATAATGTGTGCGTGTGGTGATGCTAAGCTTTCTGCAGGGAATAGTGCTTTCAACCTGGATGAAAGGTGACACTGACTTTCGCTGCTTTGCCATTCAGAGGTTTGCACAAACTCCAGTACTGTTTACTACTCTACATCACTAAGTACTTATTGAACAATGCCACAAACAAATTTACACAGCCACACAACCATATAAATTATTCACTGGAAGCAAGGGACTGCGCCTAAGCTTTGTGTTGTACACCTTTGAAAGCAGTACAAATTGGCAAGCTTTGGCTGAAGTGGTGGAAGCCAGTTTTGACGCTCTCTATTCACATGCAGCCTTAGGCATCGAATCAGTGATCAGCCGTTGGACCGTTTTGACGAATTTACTACTTACAAGTCACTGTTTGAAAGGACCCATTTGAAAGGTATTCATTGCTGACATTTTCTATTTTAACCCATCAAAACAAAAAGGATGATATCATAATAACAGTTTAGTGCAATCAGTTCTTATTTAACAGCGAGCCACACTAGTTAATTCAGGGAGTGTTGGATGAAACGTTAAACCGAGGCTCCGTCTCCCCTCTCAGGTGGACGTGAAAGATCCCATGGCACTATTCCAAAGAAGAGCACGGGAGTTCTCCCAGGTGTCCTAGCCAATATTTATTCCTCAACCGACATCAGATTATTTGATCATTATCTCATTGCTGTTTGTGGGACACTGCTGTGCGTAAATTGACTGCCGTGTTTCCTCCATTATAACAGTGACTACACTTCAAAAGTACTTCACTGGTTCTGAAGTGCTTTGGGGTGTCCCGAGGTTGTGAAAAGCATTATATAAATGCAAGTCTTTTATTTTTTTCCTTTCTGTATAATTTTTATTATAAATTTGCCAATAATTTAACCAGTACCAAACACAAATACCACAAATAGAAGTAACTTATACTCCAACTGTAAATGCACATTGACACTTTGTTAGCAGGTATCAGTATATTACAGCTTCACAAATGATTTGTGAATAACAGCACCGAGATTGTTTCAAGCTACATTCTACAACCTTCAAGAAATAACTAGTGATATTCCTAAAAGTGGTCGACAAACAAAATGTTGGTGTCCACTTATTTAACTCCACGTTTCCCACAATTGTTTTGTATAAAATCTTCAACCTTAAAGAAAGATCAACTGATCTGATCACTACCCAATAATGCGATGCAGTAGTTTGTTATGATCAAAAATTCTCATTGTGACGCCATGGGCCCAATATTAGGAGGGAGGCGGGTTGGCAGTGGGGGGTCGACTGGGCGCGTGGGTAACGCGTCCAGTGAAATCAATGGGTTTGGCACGCGATCGTAAGTAAACTGAAGCCACTTACTTTGGCTTCCGGGTTTCGCACTGGAAAGCTGCGCAGCGGGCGGACTGCGCACCCGCATCATAGGCTGTCAGCTGGAGGAGCCCTATTTAAAAGGGCAGTCCTTCACTGACTGATGCTGCAGAAAATAGGCAAAATTACAGCATGGAGCACCCAGGGGAAGGCTGCTCCCAGGTTTAATGATGCCTCACTCCAGGTCTTACTGGGTGGGGTGAGGAGGAGGAGGAGGTAGTAGAGAGAGATCTTTCACCCGGCAGACGGGAGGAAGTGGCCTACCTCTGCCACCATGAAGGCCTGGCTCGAGGTGGCAGAGAAGGTCACCAGCACCACCAACATATCACGCACCTGCATACATTGCAAGAGGTGCTTCAATGACCTAACCAGGTCAGCCAAAGTGAGTACTCTTACTCATTCCCCTACACTCCGTCTGCCACATCACCACCCCCACCCCACATCTCCTTCTGCACTGCCAAAACTACTCTATCACATCACTCTTCACACCCACTGAACCCTCATCCTCATCTTACCTGCACTTCCTCACCTCCCCAGTACTCATCCCAACACTACCACTCAACCCAATCCTCATATAATCTCATGGCTCTGTCTCACACTCACCCTCTCATGAATCTCTTTCACGGTCAGCCTCACCCCACCTGCCACTACCTGTGCTGCAGCTACAGGGCATGCAATGTATGTGTAGTAGGAAGCGTAAGGCAAACATGTCGTGAGCATGAAGGGGATGCACAAGGGTGTTTGAGGGTTTGTCATGGTTTTTACTTATATTTGATTTCTGATCAACTCACATTACATATTATATTGTCACCACCACTGCCACGTCTTGGCCATTCTTGACTGGCTTGTGCAATAATGCCCTTTCATGAGGTTCTCCATGAACACCCTTGATGCCACCCATTGGGTCACCCTACAGTGGGTGTATGTGTAGTTGCACGACTACTTTGTGCAGGTGCCTGTTGCGCAGCACTGTGTTGTGTAGCTCCACATGGCGGAGGTGGACGGCATGCCTGGCGAGGCTTGTGATATTGCTCCTCCTCCAATGGAGTGATGAATGCAGCAATGGAACCTCCCCCCCCCCCACCATCCTGACGGTGTGAGTGTGAGGGGGTCTGCAAAGTAGGTAAATGTGTTTGGACAGCAGAGTTTAGGGTATGATGTAATAATTTGGAGTGTGGAGACAACGGTGTGGCAGGCAAAACTTTGTCTGAGGTGACAGAGTGCCCTGCTGCAATGAATGAGGTATTCCCCCCAACTGTCAAGGAATCCTCTGCATCTCCCAATGGCTGCTGACTGAAACATGTCTGCAACAACAGGAAGTTTTTCCCACAGCATGGGAAACTCGCTGAGGAGAGTCCAAAATCACATCCCTGCTAAAATCTCTTCCCAATGAGGTCTGTCAACGACCTCAAGCACCTCCCTAACTATCTAAACTGTCATCTCACCGGCTCTCATTGCCGGTAGGAGTCCCGCGTGCGGGGGCTGCGCGCGCACCGATCCGCGTCATTGGGGAACCCGGAAGTGGGCGGGTTGGTGCCGGGCTCCAGACCCGCTCGGGGATTCCCCAATTTTAGGAACCCCCCCTCCCCCCCCCATCACGAACGCACCCGCTCGGCCATCCTAAAATTGACCCCCATGTTTCATTTCCATATACATAATACTTTTTCTCTGCTCAAGTTTGAAGGGCATCAATAAAATAAATTATGAAGTCATAAAAAAACAAAACAGCAATGGAGCCATCAAGTTTTGGGAATGTTAGGATTTTTTTTGGTGTAAAATAGTTTTTTTTTTAAATGTAGATATTTATTAATTTTCTGAATTTTTTTCTTTCTGCTCCAAGTGTATTCAATATTTACAGTATTAATGACCCTGCCAACCTTAATCCCACCCAACTCAAGGGTAGAGTCAAAGCTGCAGACCTGGTAAAATCCTTAAATGGAACTTGCAACAAACCAGCAGTCAGGACACAAAACTGACCCACACCACACTGGCAGAGGTAAAGGGAGCCTTAACTGTAATTAATCTTCATCTGTAACAAATGTCAAATATTAATGTGCTATGTTATGGAGAGAAATGTTCATAACTATCCAAAAGATAACCTCCTCAATGTAGTGAAGCCATTGGAGAAGCAGCAGGTGAGGTGATTTGCATTTCCATTTTCTCTTTTCTTCTACTAAAAGCAATGGCTTGTGTGTGGCTTATAGTTTCACGGTCGTCCAATACCTCATCCACTTGGCCAATCATGTTGTATGAGCCCAGATAGTAAACGTGGCTGTTATTTAACGTTGGGTTTATCATAGCTGAGCCAATTCTGTCCTTACCCAAACAATCAGCTAATTTTTCCCTGGCACTGAAGACAATGTAATACCTTCACCAACACCTTATGGATTGAAACTGTGTGTGAAAGGAGAAGTGTGTGAAAGGACAATTGTGAAAGGACAAGTGTGAAAGGAGCACTGTTACATGTGCATTGTGTTTGGCCAGTTTTCTTTTGTTCTATCTAACGGATTCAAATACAAACTCAGTCACAGCAAAATTGTGCACACCTCACATTTGGATTTGGACTTGTTAAATTAACCCTTCATTGAACAAAGGAAAATCTAACCACATTGTGCCTCTCTCCCCAAATTGTGCAAAAGTACCGAAATAAATGAACACAATATCTATAATTTTAACCCTTTACACTAAGCACACTGCCTTGCACATTTGAAAGATTATTTTTTATAAATTTTAAAAGCTGGAGAGCTACAAAACAGAATGAGAGAAATCTAGATAATCATGGAATGCATATCTGACCTTTTTTTTAAAACAATATTTCTGTACTCCTGAACAGATTAAGTCACTGCAATAATTTTGACATTTTCTCTCTCTCGCAACCACACAATATTAAGCACCGATGAGTGTTTCATGTTTTATATGCCCATATATTTTATGCTCTTGCACAGAACTCAGATTTGGGAGAAAATAGTGTTGGATGATGAGGAGAAAGAAAAAACAATAAGGTGGTTTATATAATTATAATAGTAATAATACTATCAGAGCCCAGTTTGACAAATCCATGTTTTTCTATAAAATCAATAGTATCACACACTCATATCATGATCATCAAAGCTTCTATTAGAAAATGTATGTTTCTAGCATTTATTTAAAACACAATTTTTCACATGCTGCTTTCAATGAAGGCAATAAGATACAAAATGATCCAAGGTTTCACAATCAATCCTATCATCTAAGAATCTTTCAGAAAAATTAAAAAATGCAAGAAAAAGAAGACAGTTTGCAATAGCCAGTAGTCAATCACGATGCCTGGTCACTCAGTCCAATTGAACAGACATCATTTATCATCAGTTACAGATGAAGTTCATTGTCTGGGCAGCAAGAACTCAAGACACGTCGACCTATTGTGCCCCTTCCTAACAAAACCATTTCACAGTTACTGCTCTGTGCTCCTGCAAATATAGAAAAAGGCTGAAAATCTGACCAGGCCACTAGGCCCCTAAGGTAATAGAGTTAGTTAACTAGAAAATCTGAACACAAAACACGAAAACAATCAAGCTCATAAAAGCAAAAGGAACTATTACAAGAAAATTAATTTTTTTACAATTATACCGTCTTTCACACAGTCTCAAATTTTTGAGAAGACCCCTAGTATTTCAGGTTACATGCTCCTGATATGGGATTAAACATAGTTTCAGGAGGTGGGTTATTAAATATGTACCCAATCTTTATGTTCAGAAAACCTGAGGCTACAGAGAATGCATTTAGAAAGATCAGTGACCACTATGACCTTGACCTGAGCTACACCATAGCCTCCAGCACATGAAAGGCAACTGCAGGATTTATCAGCAGGGCCACATTTGCCCACTCAAATCTAATTCTGACCGATGACCTGGAGAAAAATAGAGGGAGAGACAATGATAGCAACTGTAAATCACTAATATTTGCAAGGACAAAAGGGTCAAAATGAAGGAATTATGATGGTGTATTACAAATAAGTCATGGACAGCACTGGGTGAGGTTTTTTTTAAAAAACAGAAAACCTTTAGACCGTTAACATGTTTGATCTCTGAAACATTGGATACTTGGACTTTATAACCATTTTCTATCATAGCAAGCTTTAAGATTCTAACCTACTTAAATTTTCTGCAGGGGCCTAGCGCTTTCCACCATTCCCAACTCAAACTAAGTTATACTGCCACTTGCATGTTGATGAAAAATGGTTTCAGGTGCATATTGACTCAAAAGTGGCAGTATAGCTCCGATTAATCCCTCGATTGCCCTAAAACCAAGCAGTGCGAGACTCCCCTCTCCGGGGCACTGTTTCACACTGCTGTGAGCTTGTGCCAGGTGCCTTACGAGTCAAACCTGTTGCAAAGTTACATTTTAAAGAGTGGCAAGACAGCTCGTTAGGCCTCCTGGGAACTTTCTAAACTGACCTTTCAATGTTTTTATTGTTAGGTGAAAGCAGACACTTTGGCACGCACACTCCTAGCATTAAAACCAGCCACCAGGACCGTGGAGCTCTATGCATGCATGCAAGTGCATATGCACAGGACTCACTGACCTCCAGTCCATCAACTGCATGTTGCACTCCACAGCTACCAGTCCAAGTCTTGAAGCTGCAGTGTAACTGCAGTCTTAATTCATTCTATTTAGACTTGTTCGTAGCAAGGACCAAAAATTTCACTGTAATGGCCTTCAGAATTCTTTGGGGGGAAGGTAGTCGAGAATCATGCTTCCCACTAAATTTGATGAAGTCTGACATTCCCTTCATCTTCCACTTCTACAAAAATTTGTTTGACGGTCCAAAAACTAAACTGCCAGTTAAAATCCACCCCTCAGAATCGGCTTTGTGGGTCTTCTCAGCCTCTCTTCAAGACTAGAATGTCTCCTTTGAGTCACAGCACCCAGAATTGGACACAGCACTCGAGGTGCAGTCTGACCAGAGCACTGTATGATTTTGAGGCACTGAGTAATGGTGAGGCACCCGAGCACTGGAAGGTGGGAGGGGGAGGGAATAAATGAACATTTTACCATCTACAAGCACATCTCTTGTCATCTGCCCACATCAAACTTGACAAAAACTCTACAGGGGTAAAGTCTCAGCCAAGTGCCCAGCTGTAATCACATTTGGTTGGGAATTTTGAGGCTGCTATAGACCTACAGTACCTTTGGATTGTCACAAACCCTTGATTTTTCCTATTTAATAGAAAACATACTGGCAAACTAAGTAATAAAAGTGAAGTGTATGTATATTAAGAAATGTGAGTGAGTTGAAAGGTCTGGGAGCAACAGTTGCGACAATTATGCAATAGACAACCCTGCTCTCCTAGATGAATGATCAGATCATTGATTAAAATAAAGTTAAAAATGAATAAAATCTTTTAAAAAGTTGCGACATGATTAATTGTATTTACAAGGTGTCAGCCTTGGCTCAGTGGTAGCACTCTCACCTCTGAGTCAGAAGGTTGTGGGTTCAAGTTTATTCCAAAGACTTGATGACAAAATCTAGGCTGACACTTACAGTGCAGTACTGAGGGAGTGCTGCACTGTTGGAGGTGCCGTCTTTTGGACAGGACATTAAACCAAGGTCCCGTCTGCCCTCTCAGGTGGACGTAAAGAATGCCATGGCACTATTCCAAGAGTACGGGAGTTCTCCTCAGTGTCCTGGCCAATATTTATCCCTCAACTGACATCACTAAAATCAGATTATCTGGTCATTATCTCAATGCTGTTTGTGGGACCTTGCTGTGTGCAAGTCAAAAATTGGATTCAAATCTGTACCCTTTCAACTGTTAAGGCTAATGGCTGTCCCAGAAGGAACTCTATTTAATGAAGAACATTCTTATTGTTATACATCATTATTCTTGTTATGCATCATTATTCTTGTTCCACAAGTATGGTATACAAGAAGTCATAAAAAGTGTAAACCACTTATACTGCAGCACCGGATGATTAGCCATTAAAATTTTGGGATGTTAATTATTGCCAGACATGCCTCATCCATTGTGTCATTCAACAGGAAGCTCTCAGAATTTTCACCACTTAAATATGGCTTTATAGCAGCAGAAAAATACTGCAAGCTGAATTTGCCAATATTAATCAAGTAACTGGAAAGTAAATCATCTCTTGAATAAATTGTTCTCTCTCTGCTATTAGGTAGGTTAGAGTTAAATATGCCTTTGTTCGATGATATTTGAAGTAGTATCTAGGGTGACCTAAGTGTACATGGCAAAACTGCCTCACATCAACACAACATCAGTAGTGTAAGTCAGCAGATGATGTCAGCAAGCTGACTGGGGACCACACTGAAAGGAAGAGGTGGGAACCACTTTCATGAGGTACTCCTACACAACAAGAATTCATATCCACTGCAGGTTAACTGAAAGATGGTGCAAGGCCAAGTTTTAAAACATAATTTTAAATGTTTTTAATATTAGCAGAATCAACAGTTCCTTTGGTTCTCTCATAAAATCAAAAAAGTGACTAGTATTTGGAAACATGGGCAAGAGCAATGCAGAGTTGGAAGTATAACTCAGGCCTTTTGGCCCATGTCAAACTCTACAGGCACTGCACGCTTAATCCTGCATCTGTTTAATAATATTTATACTGGAGACAACCAATGCTTAGCTATTGAAGATGGAATTTATCACACAACATAGGGGACAACAAGTTGTATATGCTCCTTAATTATATCTCAAAAAGTTATTTTAATACAATTTTACTTTTCATTATTGCAAATGTATCCCCCACATTGTTTCCCGGTAATCTGAGAATTACTTCTCGGTAATGACACAATGCTAACTTCACAATTTAATAATCCGTCCCAGAGTTCATCGCCTGGGGGTACTTTCCATTGTTAACATTTTCTGCGAAAGCCTGTAAACTACAACTAAACACTCTATGCTGTAAAACATTTATGTGCTTCAAAAACAATCTTCAGACCAATGCAAAGTCTTTAGTTGTCTACATGGATATGTATATTCAAAAAAATTGAGATGCATCATCACATTTTGCATAAAACACTAACATTAGCCTCCAATTGACCTCAAGATGTAACCAACAAGTGACCTCAGGGAGTACCCAGTTACAGGAAGTGGACCTTGAGGCTCTTAAGGGGTAGGTTGGGCTAAACACAGGTCCACTTTATCAGCAGAATAGTGCATTGTATGATACCTGGTGTAATGCTTGTGCTGTTATAAAACAGCATATCCTCTGCCATACCATGAGCAGCACTACAGGAGATCTGCTGGTCTCCAAATAAAAATGAATGCAAAAGAATCCGACAACAACAGGTACTAACAACTCCTACAGAGTAAGCAAGCAACTGTGGCAGAGTAAGTGAACATCTGTCCCTGGTCTAACAACATGAACTGTACAGCCTATTATAAAATCTCTACTTCTTTTGATACATTTCAAAACATAACCAATGATGCAGTCAATGACAGTCTCGTTAAAGCAATTGGACTGTCTCTTCAGCAAAGAGTCCTCCCTTTCCCTGTCCCATGTATCGGCAATAACTTGAATGCATTGGTCTGAGTGGTGGATCTATGTCAGAATCAAGCTTTGGATGGTAGATGGGCCTGGACATTGGTGGCAGCATTTGAACCTAATGGACAAAATGCAGCTTCCAAAAGAGAAGTAGCTCTGCTTGACCTGACAGCTTGGATGCTCCTGGGCTTTCTGTGGATGGCTGTTTCAAAAGAGTAAGCTCTGAAAAAGCTTTCATTGCTTGGGTCTGAAAGCATTTTGTAAGGCTTCCTCAACTTGCTCTCCTGCTATTAAACAAGTCAAGGATTATGAAGTGGATGTCAGGGCAATCTGGGTGTAGAGTCAGATCTCATCCTGTTCTCATCCAATGACCATAAATAGGGCCACAAAACCATGCTGCTGGTGAGCCTCTGCACCAGAAGTCCAGCTTCACAAAATTACGCCCTGTATTTTTAAACTTGAACATCTCAAGAATACTTTTAAAAAGGGAATTAACCAGTTGCTTTAAAAAGAGGAAAATTAATGGGGAGGGAGGAGTGGAATTAGATTAGTGGCTCACTAGCACTGGCCTGTTGGCCCAAATGGCCAGTTTCTGTGCTGGAATATTCTATGATTCTATGTGCACTTTCAACAAGAGTCATTGGTTATCAATCGAGAGTGGGACCATAAGACCATAAGAGATAGGAGCAGGAGTAGGCCATTTGGCCCTTCGAGCCTGCTCCGCCATTTGATGAGATCATGGCTGATCTGATTTTTACCTCAACTCCACTTTCCCACCTTTTTCCCCATATCCTTTGACTCCCTTGCTGATCAAAAATTTGTCTAACTCAGCCTTGAATGTATTCAATGACTCAGCCTCCACAGCTTTTTGGGGTAAAGAATTCCAAAGATTCACGACCCTCTGGGAGAAGAAATTCCTCCTCATTTCCGTTTTAAACGGGCGACCCCTTTTTCTGAGACTATGCCCCCTTGTTTTAGATTCCCCCATGAGGGGTAAAATCCTCTCAGCATCTACCCTATCGAGTCCCCTCAGAATCTCATATGTTTCAATAAGATCTCCTCTCATTCTTCTAAACTCCAATGAGTATGGACCCAACCTGTTCGATCTTTCCTCATAAGACAACCTTTTCATACCCAGAATCAACCTAGTGGACCTTCTCTGAACTGCCTCCAATGCAAGTATATCCTTCCTTAAATAAGGATGCACTGCAGCAACTCGTCAAGGCTCTTCGACAGCACCACCCAAACCCACGACCTGTACCACCTAGAAGGACAAGGGCAGCAGGCACATGGGAACAATACCATCTGCACATTCCCCTCCAAGTCACACACCATCCCAATTTGGAAATATATCGCCGTTCCTTCATCGTCGCTGGGTCAAAATCCTGGAACTCCCTACCTAACAGCACTGTGGGAGAACCTTCACCACACAGACTGCAGCGGTTCAAGAAGGCGGCTCACCACCACCTTCTCAAGGGCAATTAGGGATGGGCAATAAATGTTTGCCTTGCCAGAAAAGCCCACGTCCCATGAACAAATAAAAAAAAATAAGGGCATCAGAACTGTACGCAGTACTTCAGATGTGGTCTCACCAGCACCCTGTACAGTTGTAGCATGACTTGCCTGCTTTTATACGCCATCCCCCTAGAAATAAAGGCCAATATTCCATTTGCCTTCCGGATTACCTACAGCACCTGTATGTTGACTTTTTGCATTTCATGTACGAGGACACCCAGATCCCTCTGTACTGATCAGGGAACCCTGGATGATGTCCCTCTCCCGAACCAGGAACACTGAAATCACTGTATCATTGCTACTGCTGCCCCAACTGAGATTAGCTAACTCATCACAGACTGGGGATTGAACCTGGGACTTTTGTGATCCTAATCGCTCAGCACTCTACAGAATGCCAAGGAGCAACCAAGCTGACAGGTAATCTGTGGGTGAACATACTGGGGTGGGGAGGAGGGAAGAATTATCCTGTTTCCATTTCTGTTCAAACAGCAACTGCTGGTATAGATACAAATTGACGGTGTGCTCCATGCCCTTGATGTATCATGACATCCACACAAGAGGACCAATGAGTGGGACAAAATGACAGCAGGTTTACCAGAAATAATCTTCAATCAAACAGGGAAATATGAGGCCGATTAGGGTAGAAATTGGACCTTGTTGCACCCACATTACTGGCGTAAAACGGACGCAACAAAGCCCAATTTTGGGGACAAATGTCCTGCGTCCCGAGGACAGCTGAGAAACATACAACCAGAAATTGGTTGAGGCCATTTTTCAGGTGTCTCTGGCAACCACCTGAAACAGGGATTACATGCCTTACATATGTAAAGAGAGGCCTAGTGCTGTTTCAGGCCTCCTCGCTCAAATAAGTCTGTGATGAGTCGGACAGGGGTCAGGCCTGTCCCACTCAGGATTCTTCAGCAGCTGCCAACTAAAGGTGAGTTTTAAAAAAATTAATTATTTTATGAAGTTATGAAGAAACATCCTTTCACTAAAGTGCAATGGTTTATAATGGAAATTTAGCATGGCTTTGGAAGTGGAATACTAGCGTATCAACACATTGCATGAAATCCTTTCCTCTGCTATCTTATTAACCAGGCTTTTTACTTTATGTTAACTTTATACACAGAGGAAAATATACTCCTTTAGTTACTAAATTTATCAAAAAACGTTATATAGAATTTACAGTACAGAAACAGGCCATTCCGTGTTTATGCTTCACACCAGCCTCCACCCATTCTATTTACTTTATCTCACTATCGACATATCCTCCTATTCCTTTCTCCCTCATGTACTCATCTCGATTCTCTTTAAATGCATCGACAATATCCGACTCAACTACTCACATGGTCGCGAGCTCCACCTTCTCACTAATTGTTGAAAAAAGTTGAAAAAAAATTCCATGGGATTGACGTCACAAGGCAGCTTCAACTAATTTTCTTGAGCTGCAAAAATATTCATTTAAACTATTTTTTTCACCTGAAAGTCGATTGTTATAAACACAAGATGTCTCAGCAGCCGTGACATCTGATAAATATCTCCACTCTTGAGGTGGCCATTACTCACTTGTGACTTTGTCACTCATGAGTTATCTGGTCAGCATCACTTGTGGAACATTTATCATTTGTATTATGACCAGCCTCGACATATCCTTAGGTTTTTAATTAAAAAAAACTCTTGAAAGCCACATAAAATACAATACTGCTATAAAAGTAATTAAATGTTAAGCAACTAATATGACATGCACCAGTTTTAGGAACATAAATGCACAACAGATAACGTCCATGTTAAAATCACTGGAAGTAGTTTCCCCTGCTCAGTGCATATGGGAGTAGGCAATAAATCAAGTACTGGTATTGACTAATGTAACTGGTTACATTACAAGATGTCACACTTCTTAATTGGATGGGGATAGAAAATCATCAAGGAGAATTTGCACAAATGACTTTCTGTACTCAATCTTGATAAACACTTCAAGATGCTTTCAGGACAGAAACTGAATACACTACTTGGAAATGTAAATCTTTCCGTACTAAGGACTCTATGTTGAATCACCATCCATTTTTGAGGATATGTATGATGTCTGGAATAAGCCAGGCTGTTTCCTGCATTGAGGTGGCGTCACCTGCACAGTAAGCCTGTGCTTTGTGCACAAACTAATGTGATTATATTGGTGCTCACCACCACACGCATGTTTACATCACTAGTCCATAGAAGTTAGAAAATACAGAAGGAAAAACTTGTATTTATGTAGTATCTTATCACATCTCTCATAAATGTCTCAAAGCACTTCACATACAATGAATTACCTTGAAGTGCAATTATTGTTATGTAGGCCAACACAGCACAATGTTTGCAGACAGCAAGATCCCACAAACAACAATGAGATGAATGACTAGTTCATCTGATTTTGGTGTTGTTGAGGGAGGAAGAGAACGGCCAACTCTTTTTTAACAACTACTGAACTGGGTAAACAAGGCCTCAGCTTAACATTTAATTTGCAGCACAGCACCTCTAACAGTGTGGCATTCCATCAATGCAATGTTAGCCTGGCTTCCGTGCTCAAGTTCTCGAGTGTGCTCAAACTCACCAACCTCCTGACTTAGAGACAAGAGTGCTCCCAACTGAGTCAAGCTGACATCCTATATAAGATGTATGAGCTTCAAGTGCCGAGCAATTGGTAATATTAGTAATTTCTCTAAAAATCTTCATTCGTACACAATTGTTCTAAACGAAAGTTTGTGTTTTTAATCACCCAATGGTATTGTACTTCACTGCATATTTCACTTTCAATTTAAAACAATCAATTATTCATGTTGTAATAGAAAGCCTTCACTAGAGAACTTCAATTTTCCTAGTTAAAAGGAACAAATTCCTTAATTATCATTGTTAGTGTCAGGTTAATAGCTGTACCAACAATCTTCCAATTAAATAAACGAATCAATCGCACCGGAACATTCCCACTTCTTTGCTGGACCCACACTTTTGCAAGTGCACAGCCCCACCCACCAACAGCCCCACCCACCAACAGCCCCACCCACCAACAGCCCCACCCACCAACAGCCCCACCCACCAACAGCCCCACCCACCAACAGCCCCACCCACCAACAGCCCCACCCACCAACAGCCCCACCCACCAACAGCCACGCCTCATTTCCCATGTAGCTCATGTGACAGTGACAGATTTGACAGTTAAGTGATCATGTTTATCACTTTGGTATATTTGGAGGGAAGCATAATTGTTCTAAAAGTTGATATAAATAAAAAAATGTAAAGGGTGATTTTGCAATCCTATGCACCCAGCAGAGAGCCACACTCACAGGGGGTGTGGGATTAGAGAATTACCCCAAAGCAGTTCTCCTGATGACATGGTGGGGGAAAGAGGGAAAAGCACCACCCAATAATCATATAGACCAGGAATGTCCAAAGTTTGACCCCAGGTCTGTAGATCTTACTCAGGAGGTGACAAAAAAGCAAATCAGGATTTCAATTCGGGATCACTATTCACTGAGCCTGCTGTAAAGTGTGTGTGTGTGTGTGTGTGTGTGTGTCAGGGGAGGACAGAACTGGACTCAGGTATGATGTCAACCACTGTTGAGTAACAAATGACTCATTGCTAAGACTTGTATCTGAGGAAAGCTCACTTGCATAGGTATTGGAGGACTCCCAGAAGCCGAATAACCATACAAAGCATGAAGCCATGAATTCAGCGGAGGAGGGAAGAAAAACAGAAAATAGAATGATACATTCTGAGGAATGTTTGGATTCAGTGGAGATGATAATGTAGTTTCTATGAAATATTGCAGGGAACCATTCCATAGTTTCTTACCCTCTTAAGTAAAGTAACTTTTGTTTCAAAAACAAAGTACCTACAAAGAGTAAAAAAAAGTAAACCTTTCAATGGGCTAAGTTAGAATTATCAGACCAGTTTCCTAAACTTTTTCAGGTACTTGATTTTAACCATGCAGCAAATTTGCAATCACACAGTCTGGACACAAAGAAAGCAAAATACAGCATTTAGTAAAAAGGTCAAAAGAAATCAATTAGGAGTTTTGCTTTCAGATTTCCATAAAATTGTGCAACTGTTTGTCGTTTTCTCCGGAAATAAAATTTTCCCATTTCAGTTTTGGTTTTAGTTTCAGGAATCTGCCGGGGTGGATCGCTCACCCAGGACTAATTGGATAGCTCCTTCAAAGAGCCGGCACAGGCACGATGGGCCAAATGGCCCCCTTCTGTGCTGTATGATTCTATTGTAAACAATTTTACAACACCAAGTTATAGTCCAGCAATTTTATTTTAAATTCACAAGCTTTCGGAGGCTTCCCCCTTCCTCAGGTGAACGATGTGAAATTTCACATCGTTCACCTGAGGAAGGGGGAAGCCTCCGAAAGCTTGTGAATTTAAAATAAAATTGCTGGACTATAACTTGGTGTTGTAAAATTGTTTACAATTGTCAACCCCAGTCCATCACCGGCATCTCCACAGTATGATTCTATGACATAGGATAGCTGGTGTGAAAAGTATACCGGTGCAGTGGAGGTGCTCTTTTGAGGCTCGGGCTGTGGCACATTGGTGGGACAGAGTAGAAGATATACTCTGCATGTAACAGTGCTACACTGGGAATATTTAATGCTGACACTGACTGTCTGAAATGGAAATTGTTCCATTCCCCAACACTAACATCCCCCACTTAGGTGAGTGCAAAAAAAAACCACGTGTACAAAAAGTAATAAAAGAGCCATTAGCTTGAGGTAGAGGTGTGATATAGAATGCAAAAATATATATCATCTTTATATATAAAACACTTTGTGCTGTACTGGCAGGTAGCCTTTGTTCTAAAACAGCGCTTTGTGATTGGAGCGAGGGATTGGTATGAATGCCCAAACCCTGCTTCAAATCCCAAAGTAATGAAAGTTAGAGAAGTCCAAAATGCATTGACATATGCACTAAATTATAACAGAGTATTGCAGTGCACTGACCTCGAATGCTTGTCATATGGCTAAACTAATGATCAGAAGAGAGGGCAAATTCATTCTTTCATAGACCTCACTTAGGCTTAGTGTGACCTTGTGTAACATTTAGGCTTGACATTTTTATTGATTAGACCTAGCAGCTAATGCACTGTGTGCTATGGCTGTGGCTGTACCTAGCCCCTTCCTAAGGCATTCTTTTCCCCAACACCTTAATTTAAACTGCTCTTTCTAAATCAGCATCTAAGAACAAAAGAACTGGAGCTATCCAATATGGCTTGTGTGTTAAAACAAAAAAATGTATAATGATTCACTATGATAATTTCCACTCTCCTGATCCCTTTCATATATTATAAGGACTGCTAATCATGATCACCTTATACACACACACTACTTGCCCTCTTCACACCAATTCAGTTTGGGCCTGACAATATAAATAGGTTTCAGATGGAAAGTACCTGAGATCAGTGTATGGGAAAGCTGCTGGTCTGAGATCAAGGATTACTAGTGCAGAACCTTGCTTAATATACAAGAAGATCAACAGATTTGTGATGCAAGTTCTATTCTATAAAGCACTGGCCAACTTCCCAACATCTGATTAGTCCCAATCATATCAGGTCTGGTGCAGTAACTAGTCCAGTTTACAGACCTATGAAGTAGACTCACTCTGTACACAGATTTGTAAATTTTGATCTCCGCTTCATTTTTGTTCTAAAAGTACAAGTACAGCAGTGAACAAAATAAACATTACAAGATCACTGAGCTGGGACTAAATTGACAACAGGGGGATAAAAGACTTGCATTTCTGTAGCATCTTTTACATCCTTAGCATAGAAACATAGAAACATAGAAAATAGGAGCAAGAGTTGGCCATTCGGCCCTTCAGGCCTGCTCCGCCATTAAAAATGATCATGGCTGATCATCTAACTCAGTACCCTGTTCCTGCTTTTTCCCCATAGCACTTCGCAGCCAATTAATTACTTTTTTTTTTGATGTGCAGTCACTGTTGTTATGCAGGCAAATTGTGAACAAAAAATAATACAATCCCCTAACAGAGTACCATCTTGCAGGGCATATCAAAAAATATTTGTACTTGCTCAATGGATGAAGTAATTGACTGATCTGGTAGGATTTACAGAGGCCATCCCGGTCAGTTGAAGTGCTACAAAACATTTCAGTGTCCCTGGGCTAGGAGGAAAGAAAAGAAATTCCCCAGGATCCTTTCCTGATTACGATCCAGAGATTCCTACTGGACACTGTACATATAACAGGGTTGGACTTAGATATGACTCTCATGGCCATCCTATGTGATCAGATAACTTGGCATGGACCAGGAATCAAATCTGACAGCCACTATATAGTTCAGTATCTCACCACACAGTACATTCACCTGTTGAAACAATAGCAGCACCAATTACAGCATGAATCCAGGGCTCTTTTTAGAATAATATTTAACTGGTCTGAACAACTTCAGCAGCACATCCATCAAGTAGACTTGTAAAAATAGCTGATGCTGCAGCAGTTCAGGTGTACCAATTACTGAAGTGAATCAAATGCACCACATAATTAACTTGTCTTTATGGATAGGAAACACACAACAGCAACAGCAGAACCTCGATCATTTGGCATAATGGAGGGAACCCTGCAGGCAGATAATGGAAGTCACCACAAACTGATAAATTACGAAAGCTATTTGAAAATGAGAGATTAAATACTAAATTAATTTAATCATTAAAAGGTTTACCTGCACATCTCAAGTTAGTTATTTAAATTTCCATTTATCGGTCAGTAAATAGTTTAATTATGCAGAAATTGGGTTTGAATTTTTAGCACCAACTCCAGTGTTCAGTTCCATATCACAGAAACAAGGAGCAAATCCTTTGTTTCCATGATAGGTTATCACCATCTCTAAACGCCACTACAAGGCCACGCCTAGTGACTGCGTAACAGTCCGTGGATTTACCTCAAGTAGTAAATCAAAAAACAATGGGCACAGCCTTTAAATTTTAAATCCAAACCTTTCAACTCTAATCTGAAAATCCAACATTGTCATTCAAATGACTCTCCCAGTGGCAGCTTTGGAGTTGCATATGACAACTGCTAAAGTGGCCTGTCCCTTTAAGGCTACTGCTTAGGTATGCTATATGGGGGGAGTGATCTAAATAACTCCTGATGTCAATTACGGGCTAATTAATGTCACTGGACGTTTCTCTGGATCGGCAGCTGCTTGGCTTCTCTCCATGAGAACAGGACAGGTTATATCAAGTCATAAAAAATCGCAAGGAACCTCTCTGCTTCATTCTCTTTTTGTTTATTTTTTTTAAAAGATTGTTCAGTTGTGACTGGTTGGCATTTTGTATGAAGTCTGACAGACACTCTCAAAACATTTATAGAGGTAGACTAGTGGATCTCCTGTGGCATTGCTCACAGTAAGCTGATGGATTCACTAAAGTGTGACAGGAATGACACATACAGGAAGTGCAAGCTATATGCAAGAGTTAATATATTACTGGTTGATCCCCAGTGACGTTGCACGCAGTGTCAAGACTGATTTAAATTTTTCAGGGAAGGCTAAGGAAGAGGAAGAGGAAGGGTGAGGGTGAGGGTGAAGTGAACAATATCTTTGCCTGGGAAATCCTCTCAGTGTGAGAGGTGCCAGTGTCCACAAAATGTAGCTAGCTGGGGAGCTGGGGGTGCGGGGTGTGCAGAGAAAGGGCAATTCAGATCAGGAGTAGGAAAATTGAGGCACGGGACATCAAGCCATCAGGGAAAGAGAATACTGGGGAGTGCAGTCGGGAAGGGGAGGATTAGTGTAATAGGAGAAATAAAGCAGGGTGGGGTAGCCTCTGAGGGAGAACTGTAGCCAGTAGGAGGCTAGGGAGGGAAGGGATTGGCAGTCAGTGGGTTGGTTTCGAACAAGAAATGCACCAGGAGGGGGTAGGGGAGATGAATAGGAATTTGAGCTAGTGGGGTGGAGGTTGATTGCAATCCACAGCTTATTGATCATGGGAGGCATGATACCTGCTCAGCTGAGAGGTAAGGGGATCAGGTGGGGAGTTTTCTTTGCTGCTGATTAACATCAAACGTTGGCCAAAAAGTTGTTCAATTGGAAGGGAAGAGGTGGGGATGGGGCCAAAGATCGTGGCTGAGAACTTGGTCCTTGGATACTTTGTTTTCCTATATAAACAGGCTTCTACTGACATTTTCTGTGGTGCTAATGTCTCTGCTTAGTTTGAGGACTCACTTAAGATATCCCTTGGGCTGTCAGGTAGGGTGAGGTGGTGCCCCACTGCTTCCAACTTGTAACGTAACTTTACGTTAACAGCACCACCTATAGGTCCAGTCACTTTGGAATTCTGGGACCGCGCACCATTTGTATCACAGCACAGTTATCAATCATCCTAGTTTCTGCTTGCAAGATTCAAGAATAGTAATTTCAGAAAATGCAGGATCAGAATCGCAGGAGGTTAGAAGGCTATCCGACTGCGGGGGCATCACAGGTAAGTTGGATCCTGCCCTTATTTGATATCCCTGTTAAATTTTTGGGTTTAACTCAGCATACTTTTCCTTGGATTCGGCATTTCTTAAGGCTCCTGCAAACAAGCTCTCACTCCGTACGAACCAGCATGTGCCTTTTCTTCTGAAAGCAGTAAATTAAATACTTCACTAGGCTGTGGTTTAGGCCATAAACTGCCAAACAGATTCTCAGTAGTTACTGACTTAACTATTCCTCCTTGGAAAATAATGGATAATAGTCAGTTTGCTGTAATAAAATACAATGTAACCTGACTAGCACATGGCCTCTATATATTAATATTTTTATGTGGTGGATTATTACTGACTATCCGTGGAGAACTTTAGCCTATCGATTTTGTTTTTTCTCTCAAGGCTTCAAACTGTCTATTTAATTGGAAAAAGACAAGCCGAGATATACTTTTCAAAATTTGACCAGGAGAAAGGATATTTAACTCAGTATTCCAAACTCAAAAAGAGCTGCCAAACACACAAAAAAAACCGACAAGATGCTCATGGTTGAATTGAATAAGTTAGCCCCTCCCTGCGATACCCAACACAGACATAAAATCTTAATTTTGGATTTTCTGTATTAAAATGATTTGGGTCCTTTTCTGTGAGTGAACTTGGTATTTAACCCCATATGGACTGTGACAGAAAAAAGAAAATAACACCACAATATATCATAAACAAAAATGCTTCCTTTTGTCACATTCCGAAATACCTGCATTCGTGACCGATCACCAGTGGAAACCATCGCTACTATGTCTCATTTCTAGCCCAACAACACTGAAATCAAATGCATTCTCCCACTTGTTCTCCAACGAAGGTTATCTAACAACACAGATGCCCTGAAATTCCACAGACCCTTTCAGGAGAGTGGAAGTGTCATGAGACAGTACTTCCACCTGCCACTTTGCACTGTCACTGACCCAGTTGGGACTTTCAGGAGGAACCCATGCCTGAGTGTTGGACCAATCAAGAGCGACCTTGGCGGGATTGTTGGGGTAAGTTGAATATGCTCCCAGACAAGCCCCCAAAGCAGACTGCGGGCAGGCCTAGGGAGCTTTTTCCCTTCGTTGAGGGTTCTATAACAAGGGGGCATAGATTCAAGGTAAAAGGCGGGAGGTTTAGAGGGGATTTGAGAAAGAACTTTTTCACCCAGAGGGTGGTTGGAGTCTGGAACTCACTGCCTGAAAGGGTTGTGGAGGCAGGAACCCTCACAACATTCAAGAAGCATTTGGATGAGCACTTGAAATGCCATAGCATACAAGGCTACGGACCAAATGCTGGAATATGGGATTAGAGTAGACAGGGCTGATGGCCGGCGCGGACACGATGGGCCGAAGGGCCTCTATCCGTGCTGTATAACTCTATGACTCTATGACTCTCTATGACTCTAAGTGCCAGCCCACCGAGATTGCAATTTACGGATGTCTTTCAAAGATATAAACAATAATAAAGGTCATGATGTGGAGATGCCGGTGATGGACTGGGGTTGACAATTGTAAACAATTTTACAACACCAAGTTATAGTCCAGCAATTTTATTTTAAATTCACAAGCTTTCGGAGGCTTCCCCCTTCCTCAGGTGAACGATGTGAAATCGTTCACATCGTTCACCTGAGGAAGGGGGAAGCCTCCGAAAGCTTGTGAATTTAAAATAAAATTGCTGGACTATAACTTGGTGTTGTAAAATTGTTTACAATAATAAAGGTGGCATTATTAAAGCCTAGCAGCTTTAAATAACTGAGCCATTGTTTCCTAATCGCAAAAATATTCAGAGAGGATATCAGTGTCACAGCTCTATATTAACAAAAGATGTTTGCTCTATGAAAGAACTTTATTGATCTTTGCATTGCAGAAGTCCACTTACCTCAGTCAGAGAGAGAGAGAGAATGAATTCTGGCATCTGGTTGGGAATGAAGAAGCATTTGGCTCACAAGCAAACTGAAATCAAGATTTGATGTTACTCTGAGCTGGGTATGCTAAAAAGGTTAATCCTTGTATCATGGGAAATCCAAGACAAAGAAAAAGGGTTCAAACATCCTAGATGCACCAAATGTTTCGAATTAAGATTAGCACCAGTATGTTAGTCTGACTAACAGCTCCCTTTGCTGGATATATTGGAAGAGGAGAACAACTAGAGATGGACCAGAGTGGTATGAAACTATAGGAGGACCACCACCACCACAATCCATTGCTTCCTCAGGCAACATTGTCAATAGAGCTAACATGACCTCAATGAGGAATAATGTCTCAGGAGGTGGTGATATATGCCATTTCCTGGAACAAGATCTGAAATGAAAGAGCAGCTTCAACACTGTACTGCTGATAATGGTAAAGGTGACAACTGCATTCAACCCTTTTTTCACTATAGACTCCTTCCAGGCACCATCAGGAAACTCAACAAAAATCAAAAAAGTGCTTGACTTTTATAGCCCCTTATTATGTCATCATAAGGTGAATCACCTTTTGGAGTGCAGTGACTGTTGTTATGTACAAGACTACAGCAATCATTCTTCACCAGCAATGTCCCATGACCAGTTCATCTGTTTTCAGTCGTATTGATTGCGGGAGAAATGTTGGCCTGGATACTGGGGGAGCCCCCTCCTCCTCTTCAAGGAGTACCATGGGATCTAGTACCATAGGGTGCTTAACCATCAAAACAAACACACAATGGGTATAAACAACATGTAGTGAGTCAGTTCGGTTGTGGAATATGCAAACTTAAGCATTCGAGGAGCAAAAAGGGAGATTGCGACCAACGAGCCTCACTGATTATTGCAGATGTTGTCGCAGAATTTTGCAACTTCCTCTTCAGGCAGAAAAACAAGTCAGAAATAAACAGCAGGATCAGTAACAGTGAAAGTCAACAGCATGGAGGGTGAGGGGAATGTTTCTCACTTGCTGCACTTGGTAGGATGAGCACAAGGAGTCTGACTTGAAACATGCAAAATTAGGCAATGAGGATGATTGTCAATTAATTATCATACACTGCATGAAGAGGGAAGTATTTAAGGGAGGCGACCAATAGCACAGTCAACGACATGTTCACCTGAATAGTTTCACCAAAGAGTATTGTTATCAACCAGCAATTTTAAGTTTTATTCTATTGGCCCAGATTTTGCTGGTATGGAGCATCTCGCAGCATTCGTCATTAGTTAGACTTTTATCCTCACTCTTCAGCTCCAAAATATTTTGCTCTGCAAGTTGCTGGAAGTACGAGCTGATAACAGCAAGGGTAACAGTGCATCTCGGACCATGGTGAACGACAGGAGCAACAGATAAGGAATGAGAAAGTAATAGAGTGACGACAGAGAAGGAAATAGGGTGAATTAGAGTCGAATCAGGTACAGTTAAAAAATAAAAAGAAAGAACGATTGTATTGAGAGAGAGAAAAAAAAGACAAAGGAAAAGTAAGAAAAAATTTTTTTTAAATTAAATTTTAAAAATTTCTAACAACAATTTACTACCTATAGGAATGAGACTCAACAGTTTCAATTGTTCCTTTCCTGGACTGGAGAGTGGCATTGCAGGAACATAAATCTCATCATTAAAAAGGTTCTTACACTGTTAAGTATTAGCCGTAACTTTCTGTGGCGAGTTTAATTGGCAATTAATGCACAAATGTAGCAATTTCTTAAATCACAGGAAGGTTGAGGGCGAGCTGCCGTTTTCATGAGGCTAACGGTGGAGCAGCGCAAATCGTCCAGCAACTTGTGGCGACTCGCAATTCACGGGTATCTCTTCCTCGCCACAAATTGCTGGATGATTTACACATTAATAATGGCGTGTGCATTAAACTCGTGATATAGGCAGAAAAAAACGGGCCAATATTATGCCAAGTAAACATACAGACTGCTGCAGCCTCCCCTCCTTTCTGAGCAATTACCTCCCATTCAATGCATATTGCTCTTGTCTTTGCTACAGGGTGGCTACAGGGAACAGCACCTGAGCACTGGTAGCGGGACTCAACAGATAAAACCCCTTACCTGCCATAAGAGCCTATCATGGACATCAAAGAATGGAAGGTCTTATGGACCTCGCTGCATTGAAATGTGTTGACTTCGGCAATGATGTTGACTTTTGATAGATTACAAGCAGTGTTCGAGCTCTGCCATGAAACTTAACATGTACTGTCAATATAGAAGCAACAGGCACAACCATGCCTATCTGTTAATCATGTGCTACCTCCTCTTTTCACAGAAAAGCCACAAACAAACGTGGAGGCCAGCCCTCAGCATTACAATAGCTCTGTCCTCACCCACCCATACCACTTAAAGCAGGCGCCAGCTCAAAGACACACCTCGGACTAACGAGTTTGAAGAAGGAACATAGGGTGAGTCACAGATCAGAGACGAGATAAGGGTGGACTTGCCTCAAGAACAGCAGACCGCTGCTTGGTGGAGGTTGAGAATTGCTTCATAATACCAAGCTCACGGGACCAGCATAAACAATTTTCATGGAAACTGAGTCACTTCTCTCCTTCGAGAACATAATACAAGCTGATTCGGGTCATGTTGTAAACTCTAACAGCCACTTCTGCATCATCATGGTGCAAGGGTTGTCTGCAATTCGGGCAAGTTAATACACTGAATGAAGTTAGTCCTAAGCAAATATGCCCATTTCCCATTAAGTGCTCATTAACAAAAAGTTAATTGCCAAAAGACCAATTTAACCACCAATACACTCTGTGTATTACCATGGGCAACAATTAACACACACAAGTTCAAGAGAAGGGGGAAAAGTGAACAGTAACTTTGTGAGTTTGTGCTACTACCTAACTCAGTGTTCATTTAGCACATGCCTCACTTCTAACACACAGAAATATACGCCCAATATCTGTAACCTTGTGATGGAGTTCTCTACTCCTTGTCCGTGAGACAAAAAGCATATGTGCAAGACAGAGATAGAGTGTTAGTATCTATGAAACAGACTGAAAGATGGACCAACCATGTGTGATGGACAAAAAGAGTGTTAGTATTTAAGTAAGTGGAGGGGGATAAAGACTGAAGAGAGAGATGTGGGGTAAGATATTGCAGCCCAGATAGATTGGGGTCTGCTGTTCTTTTCTAGATAAGCAGCACAGAAAGGCCAACAATGGCCCCAGCGAAATGGCAACAGTGACAAACACTTAACAAGTAATCAACCCTTATTATAAAAAAGTGAGAGTAGAAACAGCGTTTCATTTTTAACCTATTAAAAAAAACTCGCTTTTGGAAGGGTAAACAAAAGCAAAGCATCTGGCCTGACATATTCTGGACTTGCTCCAGCACAAGAGAGTGGCAGCTGCACATTTCCATTGACCTGCAGCCTAAGTCAGTTTCCATGACATTTTGTGTCACAGGAGCAGATGCAATTTTCTCTCCCTGCATTTGAACCTGTCAGAGACCTGCAAGAACTGGCCGAATTCAGACTGTGGTATTCTTTCAAAGTAAAATAAGATTGATTTTTGAAAAAGAAAAGGGAGAGAAATTCTCAGGAGGAATGAGGAAGGGAGCAATTTATATTAAACAAAAAGAGGGAAATTAATTTAGTTATCCCTGGCAACAAATTTTACTGACTGAAATTTGACTCATTAATTTCCTAAAAAAAATCTAATACAAATGAGGCTTATATTTTATTTAAACCAGCAGAACTCCCAAGGTGTTGCTTGAGGATATACACTGGCTTATAATGACAGATTCATTTTATACTGAATTACAGAGAACACAAACAGGCCATTCGGCCCAAGCAGACCATGTTGGAACAAATAATTACATAGAAATTACAACATGGAAACAGGCTGATACATCATCATAGTTTAATTTTAATTAGCAGTACTTCTTTTAAAAAAAAAAGGAACAGTCGTCTGTCTCTCTCAACTTGAAGAGTAAAGGAAGTTTCTAGCTGGTTACTATAACAGCTGTCATACTTTTTGGCACATGCTTCCCTTATTGACAACTTAATCCACACAGTGAGTTTTGCAGATGGTAGCTCTATGGCCAGCTGTTATAGAAACTAGCCTGAAAGCTGTTTGGTGGGCTGAGGAAGATGGAACCTAGGAATTTAAAACACAAAATTAATTAAAATTGGTTTTTTTCTCTGAATTGCTCTATCTTGTTCCCTTAGTATAAACCTCTCCCAGATTCCATCTCTTCCTCTCTGTGTCTCTGTTTCTATCTTTCTCTTGTCTTCATGGGGGAGGTGAGGGGCAGGGTTAGTAAACAGCAAGTCCTGGCACCCTCTGCAAATGTTCATTAGACGCGAGGGGAAAATTCCTTAACCGCAGGGAGGGGTTCCTGTAATTGACGAGGACAGCAGCCAATCAGGAGGCACCATGGCAGATTTCAAACTCCAACCAAGTGCTTCCAAATTGAGCTTCAGGCTCACAGTGTAAGAATAGGCCTCTCCGAGAATATGTTTTCCAGACTAATTCTTGCACGTCCTAAGCAAGACTAAGAGGAAGAATAAGCATTCTATGCCGAATCAGTTAATTTTTTAAATGCTACTTTAATAGTAAATTTTCAGCCAGGGCAAAATTCAACAAAGCAGCTCAAACCACCTTAATACATTTTTGAAGCAAGGCAATTGGTTCAGCTTCTCCTAGGTTTTGCTGTTTACCCATACTCTTAATTGTTGTTTTCAGATGTCCTTCATAAGTCCTCAAAGTTTATATACCTGCTTTCCTCGTCTTTCATTCCCATCTGGTTAGGAGAATTAATTTTTTTTATGCAGAAGGTTGTTAAGCTATGGAATGCTCTCCCTTTTTAAAGCTATTATTGATTCTGTAGTAGTAACAGTAGTGGAAGCAGAATCCATAATAGCTTTAAAAAGGGAAATGGGTAAATATTTTTTTAAATACATTTTTTTTAAGGGTATGAGGAAAGGACAGGGGAATGGAACTATGTGGCTAACTCGTTCACAGCTGGCACAGGTACGATGGGCCCAATGGCCTCCTTTGGTGCTGTTGAATTCTGTGGATTTGTGTTCTGTACCTGTTCAACTCTGATTTGTTGCTGCTTCATAAATTTGAGCTGATCAGCTCCAAGAAATTTTCATGAGAAGTCGAGTAACCCAATGTGTGGCACAGAAAGTGTAATGGTCTGAATTTTTAAATCTATTAAAAGAAAGGACTTGCATTTATAAAGCACCCTTCACATCTTTAGTACATCTTCAAGCATTTCACAGCAAAATGAAATACTTATGAAGTGTAGTCACTGTTGTTATGTGACCAAACACAGTGGCTGATTTGCAGGCTGCACTGGGGAATTGGTTCCAGAATTTGGGAGCACTAAAGAATGTCCAGGAAGTATCTAATCATTTTAACGTAAAAAAATTTAGTTGAAAAGAGCTTCCTTTCTATTACCTACTGTAGCTGGGATAAATGGATGCCAGCACAGCAGCAGAATTAAATATTACTATAAACAGTAATTGCTTTGGAATATTAAGTATAAATGGAAGAAAGTACAGATGGTCTCATCATACCCCCCTTGTCTGTTCATCTCCATGTCTGTCTCTTTGAAGTATGGTCTCTCTGTCTGAAAACTTATCTATAAAGCTTTTTAAGTTAATTTTCCAGTCCCTCTTCGTTTGGAAAAACAAAGATATTGAGAATTTTGTTATGCCATTAGAAAAGAATTTTGCATGAGTAAACCTAAATACATTTACTGTAAACAGTCATACTAAGTACCTTTCAATCAATCATTTTGAATAATACTATAAACAAGCAGTTGTGTTAATCACATTATTAGTTTGTCACAGAGACTGTCCCTTTGTACATAGTGAAAAATAAATTTGCTTTTCTAAGAATTTATCATGAAAAGCTTCTTAATGCAATTTGTTTTAAAATAATTTGGGTAAACAAGTGGATAAATATTGTTGCAAAGTGACAATGTATACTTGCACTTGGACTGAAAGAATCACACCAATGTATCTGGAATATTGTCAATAATGCACATGCCCAGACGATGGCATTTTGGCAATTGCAGACAGAGGTTTAGTTGTTAATTCCCTTCAGCTGACAGAATAGTACCTCTGGCAAAAATATCAATTCCAAGCTCAGGCTTTTGAGAGAGGCTTTAGTCTGAATAAAAACATAAATGAAGGCGCTCAAAGGCACAAAATATTATTTTATAAGTAGGTTTCATCATGTTATTGTGTAATATGCAATATTGATGTTATAGTAGGCAGGTTGGAGGTAAGTAACCGGGGTTACTGTCTCTCTGCCTCTCTCTCCTCCTTTAAGATGCTTCTAAAAACCTACGTCTTTGACCAATCTTTTGGTCACCTGTCCTAATATCTCCTTATGTGGCTCGGTGTCAAATTTTGTTTGACGCACCTTGGGACGTTTTACTACGTTAAAGGTGCTATATAAATGCAAGTTGATGTTGAGCAAAAATTTGGAGTGGGGGTTGAAATTTCGCACCATTTACGGCGGCCGAGGTGGGGCGAGGGGGGGGTTCACAGAATAGTCTAGGGGTTTGGTGGAACTGGGTGAGCGTCCCGAAGTCTGGCAAAACTGCAGTGGTGGTCATGGGGTTTACTACGTGGTGTGAGGGGGGTAGGGGGTAGGGGTGGGGTCCTGGAATTTAACAGCATGGGGAGTGGAAGAGTTTGAGTTTGGGAGCACTGGGTCAGGGTCCTGAGGTTTGGTAGCAATGTGGCTATATTCCTGGGCTTGAAAAGAGGTCAACAGGCATTAGGCCCCTAATTTACATATTCTATGGGCCTAATGCCTGTTTTGGGTGTCCGCCCAGGACACCTTAAAAAAAAAGCCCCATTGATTTAGCCTGCGCAGATTGGCTAAATTGGTCTGCTTTGTTCATTCATTTTTCTGATAGAGGTCTCAGAAAAATATATACAGGGCCAAGCTGCAGATAAATACTTCCAATTCACAGAGGTGTTTCTCCCCCCGGCTCCCCCACTTTACACTGTTGGCTCCTTTGATGGCTCAATGAGGAAGGGCGTGGGGTGGTACTGAACTGCATGCGCTGGAAGACCCAGCTTTGATCTCCAACATATGCTGTGTGAACTGTGCTGGTATCCTACAACTGGGCTTGTACCCTTGCACTAGTGAAGAAGCAAATAAGGCAACCTGGCTGCTACATTCTAATCAGGATCTATTAACCCCTGCTGGAATATGTGCATCTGTAGACTTTGGGTGACAATATGATCAGATTTAACTAGAATGTCCCCACCAGTCACACAGCCTGTCAACACTCACTGTCTGGCCTCACTTGTGAAGAATAGCCTCTCAAATTAGGTATCAAGGGCACCATGGAACCATAGTCCAGCATCATTCTGCATCCTCATACGATCCATGAGTTAACCTAATCATAACCTGTGAATCCAGCCAATGGGTTGGATCACAAAACTAATTCTAAATCTAAGTAAATTCAAGCACGCTTATACAATCTTACAGAAGATGACTTGCTGAACTTTAACTGTGTTCAGCAAGTCATTTTCGGCAAGATTGTAATGATTTGATGGTGTGCAGAAGCCACCATGTGGGCTAAGTAGCACCTCCCATTTGTACAGCCAAGTACTGTTATTGCCTCTTGCTGGCATGTACACACTTTCCCTAGCTACTGGGGAAGCTATGGTGACCAACAACAGTCACAAACCTTAATTTAAAAACAATTGCGCATGCATTTGTTTAAAAGAGCACTAAAAAGGACACGTTAGGAAATATTTCAGAATTGTTTTTTGAAGGGGTCCTTATGTTCAATACACACCTTAGTACATGGCTGGTCATCTTGCACCACTGAGTTTGTTCTCTACTGTTAATTAACGTAACAATTGACAAAAAGCAAACAAACAAATAGAAAGAACCTCACTGGGTGTGGCGTAAATTCTGCTAACTTTATAACCAAAGAACGAGGATACTCCATGCATGACTGAATAGCAGTGTTTGTTATGACTCTTATAAATCCAGTAATACATCACAATCAGTACAATATTACATTCAATATTAATCAGTGTAGCAATTTTTAAAATTTTAAATTAAAATATTTAATGGACTGTTTTAATCATCAAGTATTTGTATTTCCTCTGCGGTTAAGAGTTGTTATTTTACAAGGTCACTTGTTTTTGTTGTGTTCTCGGAGTAGATCCGTTACTGCCAAGCCTTACTCTGTATTCCTGAAAGTTACTGGGACCCTTTGTTGGTTTATGCCAAGAGAAGTTTAGAAAATGAGAAATGCATTTGATAGGGATCAAAAGAAAAGAATACCTGGAATTGTTTGCAAGTGACACACTGCCATTAAATAACAATCAAACACACTATGAGAGCCAATAGGTGATATTTTCATCGTTTTTTAAAAATACATGTATTGATATAGCACCTTATTACATTGAAACATCTCAAAACATTTTACACAATGAATTAATTTTGAAGGGCAGTGATTATTGTTATGCAAATTCTGCATCAGGTATTCCACAAATGCTCATAAGATGAATGAGCAGTTTATTTGTTTCTTTGGTGATATTGGTTGAGGAAGGAATATTGGCCAGGACACTGGGAGAGCTTCCTGCTCTTCTACAAATAGTGTCATGGGATCTTTAACATCCATCTGAACCACAAGAACAGACCGATGAGAACACGGTTGAACATCTCATCCAAAAGATGCCACAACGCCGGCAGGAAAAGTACTTTAAAATTCTGGGAGTGCTGCAAAGGGCAGATACATGGTTCTCCTGCTATCCGTGATTCTCACAAATATAAAAAGGAGATCAGATGGCAATTCAGACCCAGATTTTTATGCGCCTTGTGTGCCTCCTGTACTGGTCTGCTAAATGGATGGAGCCAGTTCTATGCATCTTCATGCTTGCTCAGTGACACTGTTTCACATCATAATGCCATCATTCAGACACACACGAACAGGCTCCATGTCAATTCCCTTGCTTGCACTGTATGCGTCATGACTTGCACCTGTATCATGTGCACTGATCTTAAGAAAAATGTGTCTCCAAATATGAACCAGTCTCCAACAGACCTACTGACAGAAAACTGGTGATCACAAGATAGATCAGATATATCAGTGAATTTGAAACACCTCGATTTTAAAATTCTCATCCTTGTTTTCAAATCCCTCCATGGCTTTGCCCCTCCCTGTCTCTGTAACCTCCTCCAGCCCTGCAACCCTCCGAGATCTCTGCGCTCCTCCAATTCTGGCCTCTTGCATATCCCCAATTTTAATTGCTCCACCATCGGTGGCCGTGTCTTCAGCTGCCTAGGCCCTAAGCTTGGGAATTCCCACCCTAAACCTCTCCGCCTCTCTAACTCTCTCTCTTCCTTTAAGACACTCCTTAAAACCTACCTCTTTGGCCAAGTTTTTGGTCACCTGTCCTAATATCTCCTTTTGTGCCTCGGTGTCAAATTTTGTTTGATGACGCTCGTGTGAAGCGCCTTGGGACATTTTACTACGTTAAAGGCGCTAGATAAATGCAAAGTTGTTTGTTGAATAAAGGTCATGCGTCTCTGCCTCGAGAGTGGAATATTAAAGTGAAAGTGCCTAAAGGTAGCCAGTACTCGAGTTCTAATTACTTTCTGCTGTAGAATCATCACCTTTGCCAGGTCTAAAAAGCAAATTTCAAGTACCCAAATGCACGTTAGTCTGCAGAATGCTGCATAGGGAATTGATATCCAGTGCTAAATGACATTCAATAAGAGATTTTGCAAAATACCTCAAAAGGATTTGGGAGATATTTGCATACCAGTCTCAATGTCCCAGACGTAAACAGCTCCATCATCGCATCCTACTACAAGGAGGTCTTCTGCTGGGCGCCATTTTATTATCTTCACAGGAGAGAGATGTTTTCTTGCATGCATCAGGCATGATCGACATTGAAGACTCAACAATGCTACAGAGTTATCATTTGCTAAACAGCAAATACTCTGGTGTACATCTGGCTAATGGAAGAAAACGAGTAATGTGTTTAGTTCTTCACTAAATGCAAGTCAAAAATAATCAAACATTCCTAGCTTACATCTGGGGAGTGCAAAGGTGCATTTATATTGCACATTACTTGGAACAGAACACTAGAGTTGCCACCTTTTCGGACAAGTGCAAACCAGAATAAAGAGTAACAGAGGAGAGATCCTGGCTTCAGTTCAAACATTTTCTTCGGCAATAATGAAAATCCACAGAAACCCTTAACAAACATCTCCTCCATGGCCTACGACACACATCTTTGTAAAATACCCTTCAGTTTTCTCCCTTTCCCAAGATATTGCCCCCTTGACAAGGTATGGTTCCAAGAAAAGCAGTCATCCTCCAATACCTCACCCAGGTGACCCATCTTCATGTGAGTCTTGACAATGCATACTGTAAACTTTTCACCATCACAAAAGAGTCTGATTCTGTCCCCACCCAATGACACACACATCCAGCAAGGGCAGCTGGATAACAATTAGAAGCAGGAACCCAGCTGCTTTTTCCAAACCTGACCTTGACATGGTGCTGCCAATTGCAGCTCCCCACCATGCCATGGCTGAAATCATGTACAGAAAATGAATTATCTGCTTCCTCATGTCATAATAATATTAATTTGTAATTGTCACAGCTTGGTCATTAGAGAGGGGGAGATGGCTATGGCTATCACAAGCATAAAGGTGGAGCCTGTACAGAATCCTGCTCTGGACCACAGAGCTCTAGTTATGTTAGGCACTGTGCCAGCAAATGTATTGATGTGCTTTTCAATGGGTATATCTAGCTAAGAAATGATTGTAAACACACTATTACTACACACATTACATCCATTTAGAACCTATTAAAATGTTAAATACAGTAATAAAAATGTTTAGTACATAACATTTTTATATCAACATCAATATCATGACTTTATCATCACTAAATCAATGGTTTATTATTGTCCCAATATGTCATAATGCAGCCAAGTCCTCAGTGTGTGAACATTTATTTACTTTCATTTCACCAGTACTTACACTGCAGTCTTCTGGGCACACTGACAGGTTCAGAACTGGGCCTGCATGCAGCATGAATTTGTGCAGAACCTCTCCTTTGAACATATTCCACCAGATCACACTTGAATCCTCATCTCCCGAGACCAACCAGCTGGGGTCAAAGGTTGCAGATTTATTGTACGGATGGAGGAGACAGGTGACTCTACCACAGTGTCCCACCAGAATCCTGTGGGGTAACCAGGCTGTAAGAACAAATTTCTTTTAATCTTATAATTGGATTTTCAACATTTGAAATAGAGATTCCTGTACTATAATGGCCAGACACTTCGCAAACATCTCACTTTACAGTTACAGGTCAAAATCTTAAAAATGTAGGAGAGGGAAATATCACCTTGTTTTTTTACGAGGTGAAATCTAAGTGGCATTAATATGTTCACAATTTCTGAGGGAATTTTTTCAGTAATGTTACTATTGGTTGCAAGCTACAAATAACGTCAAAGTATCCACTTTATAGCTCCCTCTAGCAACAAACATGTGCAGCCTGCAAACATAAATCCTTTTGTTCTTGTCAACATGGAGAAAATTCATTTAACAGATCCCATGGTACACCCAGGGGTAAAAAAATCACTGTTAGCATTGTTAAACTAGATCAACACCTTGTGTCCCCAACTGTTTTTATTCATTCTCGAGATATGGACATCGCTGGCAAGGCCAGTACTTTTTTGCCCATCGTTAGTTGCCCTTGAGATGGAGGTGGTGAGCCACCTTCTTGAACCGCTGCAATCCATGTGGTGAAGGAACTTCTATAATGCTGTTCGGGAGAGAGTTCCAGGATTCTGACCCAGCCACGGCATTTATGTGGCTGGTCCATTTGAGTTTCTGGTCAATAGTGACCCCCAGGATGCCGATGGTGGGGATTCGGCAATGGTAATGCCACTGAATGTCAAGGGGTGATGATTAGGCTCACTTTTGTTGGAGGTGGTCATTACCTGGCACTTATGTGGTGTGAATATTACTTGCTATTTATCAGCTCAAGCCTGGATGATGCCCAGGTCTTGCTGTATGCGCGCGTGGATTGCTTCATTATCTGAGGAATTGCGAATGGAGTTGAATACTCATCAATCATCGACGAACAGCCCCAATTCTGACCTTAAGATGGAGGGAACGTCATTGATGAAGCAGCTGAAGATAGTTGGGTCTAAGACACTGCCCTCAGGAACTCCTGGGGCTGAGACGATGGCCTCCAACAACTCCAGCCATCTTCCTTTGTGCTAGGTATGACTCCAGCCACTAGCCTTTTCTGACTCCTTTTCCTCCTCAGAACTTTTTTTATTCATTCATGGGATGTGGGTGTCGCTGGCAAGGCCAGTGTTTATTGCCCATCCCTAGCTTCACAATCTTCCACCTCTCCTTTAAAGCCATGGTCATCTACCAACCTCCCAAGCTCCATGGTAATTCATTTACTAGGATCTCGTTGCTTTTCTCCTTGTTTAGCTTTTACACCAAGTAACTTTTTATTGTTGTTGGCTTCAAATCTTACCTCAATATCTCAAGCCCCTCTCCTCGGGCTTATTTGACTTCCTGACCTCATACAACCTCAGCCTGCATATAAGCTCCCTTGGCCACCACACACAGCTTTGCCAACTTGGAGGTATTAATCTACAACAGGCCATCTCTGATCATTACCTTGCCTTCCTCACTGTCCATATCTCCCCGCCCAGTTTCTCCCCACTATCCTCACTATCCTCACCCTCTGTCTCTGTAAAAAGAAAACTACCTCCCAGTTCTCATCAACTCCTTCTCTAACTCCAAATCCCCTTCCCCTCTCCCACTCTCCAAATGCCACCATACCACTGCCACTGTTGAGTTACTGAGGACCTCCCTTGGTTCTGCTTTTGATGCCTTGCTTCCCTGGTACAGTCACTCATGGTTTCGCACCCTTGCTGTTCCCCTGGGACAGTCCTCACCCTGGCACCTCAAGTCCAAAGGCTGCAGACTCCAATGCACAGAGTGCGCGTTAGGCTGGTCGACCATCGCCAGATCTGACTCGATCAGCCAAATTTTTTGTCTACTTCAGGATTATCTGTGAGGATAAGTCAACATCAGATTCTTCTGCTCAATAACTCAACATCTCCTCCGCCTCCATTACCATGGCCTCTCCATCCTCACCTCTACAGGCAACTGTGAGAAGCTTATGGACGTCTTTGTCTCAAAAAGATCAAAACTACCCTTGTGACCTCAGCTGCCTCCGCCTCTTCCTCCTCTCATCCTTTCACTGCCTAGACTTTCCCCCAACCCTGCATCATTTTCCAACTTCTATCCCTGTTCCTCCAGCACTCATTGAGCTCATCTTCCTCACAAAATCTACCTCCAGTCCCCTCGACTTCCTCCTCCCTCATCAAAAATGCTATCGCTGATGCCTCTGCCCTCCCCAATTTCCATTCCGTATCTGACCTCCCTTACCTCTCCAAGATCGTGGATTATATCTTCACCACTAAGGATCGTGCTTACCTCTCCTACAACTCCCTCTTTGAATCCCTTTAATCTGCCTTGTTCCCTGCCCATAGCAGCAAGACCACCTAGTTAAAGTCATCAATAACCTCCTCTCTGACTGCGATCATAATATCATCCCTCCTCGCTCTCAACCTCTCTGCAGTGTTCAAAAAAGTTGACACCTCCATCCATTTCCAATTCCTCTCCTACACAGTCCAGCTCCAGGAGATTCCTCTCACTCAGTTCCACTGCTACTTAACCTTCCATAGGCAGCATATCTCCAGCTATGGCCGCTCTTACTGCCTGTGTGGTGAGCTCTGAGGTCCAACAAGGTTCCCTTGGCCCCCTCGCTGCGCACTGCGCCTTAGACATTATCCCCAGGCATGGCATCAGTGCAAGGGATTCTTTGTTTTTGCAAATGATTCAAAAATGAGCCAAGAATGAATTTGAAAAGCTCTATGAAGACTATACCACCTCTGGCTTTATTTATATTTAGAAATCATAAACAATATTAGCTTACAAAAAATACTTTTTTAAGTAAAAATCTTAATAAAGGTGCTGACAATTTTATAGGTAAGTTTAATTATGTTATTGTGAAATATGTAAATGAATATGTTTGTTATATTAAAAACCTTCCATTGAGCCTGTGTTTGGCATGCTACAAGAAAAAAAATTACAGATCAAAAAGCTTTTCAAAAAATATTTTGAGCAATTTGGTTGATTCACCTTTTCCTTGTCAGAAACTTGCATGAGTAAATCAGAATTAATTTATCGGCATATCACCCAATCGTGTTGAAGAAGTTTAAAACTACGGTAGGACAAATTTGAATATGGAAATTGCACCCAAAATGTGCTTGAAATTGTGCTGCTTACCTTAGGTTTCACGTTTCTGCTAAAATTCATTTGCATAATCACAAACGTAAAATCTTCCATGAACAATCGGGCAGTGTGATAGAATGTAACCATTTCTTTCTTTTTTCTTGCCATTAAAATGTATTCCTTGATGCATTTAAGAGTTGTAACCTGGTGCAGTTTTATTAATACATGGGCTTATCAGCAAAAAATAAGCTTTTTTAATAAGGGGCATGGCCAGTTTTGTGGGCAGGGCCTGAGTCGGGTGAATTGAATCTTGAACCAGAGTAAAAGATCGCGGAAAACACAAACGTAAGTGGTTCTGGACGTAACTCACTTATGTTTAAAACTCCCCGATCTTTTTGCCGCTGCTTCGGCTGATTCTGCCCGGATTGTGCTGATTTAACTGGTGGAAACAAGCAGCAACTGGACCCCATTAAGTTCATTGACTTTGAGGATATTTCTTACAGACCTCATTCCAAATTCTTTCATTGGAGATGTGCATCCCCCCTATCCCCCCCACACACAACAAAGTAATCTCTGACTCACGGTAAGATGGGAGACCTGCTACGTATACAACAATACAAATGTGCATTATGCGGTACATTGCTCCTGAAGTCCTGTGTGCCCTCCAAGTCACCCTCAGCAACACATTAAAACGTCTTGTGTTTAGCACACCGTCACACTGCAGATGTCACAATGTGTTACAGATGCAAAACAATCTTAAAAGGGTAAGAAAATCAGGCATTTCATTCTGGAGCCTGAAATTTACAAGAAATTTATTGACCTGAGGAGTCTATAAACTACAAGTTCCTGGATTTCCATAAGTAGTAATTGAACAGCGGCCTTAAAGGGACAGGCCATGTTAGCATTAAATATCACAGCTGTGCTCCAGACCTCAGATTTCCACAGGATATCTGCTGGTTATATCAAATACATGAATTTATAACTTCATTAAATAGCACACACAGGAATTTGACACAAATGTGTTAACCAGTGTGCTAAAAATAGCATACAAAGGAATTTCAACCTGTAAGAGTTTTACTCCTGACTGGCAGTATAGATTTGCAAGACGAGCCTAAGATCCAGGTTTACAGGTTGTAAACTACAGCAGGGTGAGCTGGTGGAGATTAATGGAGTTAATTGGTAAACTGAAAGATTTTCATCAGGATAAAGTAAATCAGACCATTAATGTTCATGTCTTCATACAGAATAGTTGTTCTTCAAATCATCACTTATTAATAACAATTTATTTTATCAAATGAAATGTGTTCTGCTACATATTAAGTAATCTACTTAAGAACAATTTGCAGGAGCAAAGTATATTTAGATTTGGTTACATTTTCCAAGGTCATTGATACCATGTATTAATGTTTTGAAGTTAGAAATTTTTAATGCTCTCCCAGGAACCCAATAGTCTCTGTTTGATCTTTAAAACTTTTAGCTTGTTAAAGTATGTGATAAATCTTGAGAGCGAGTTACAAATTAACACAGATCAAATTTAGCAAAGCACATTTCAAAATTCTTCACTGTTGACCTCAGAATAAAAACAGGATCTGAATCACCAATTACATATCACCTTTTCCCTTCGTTACTTTTTAAAAACAAAAATTATTTCCTTAGCAGAGCACATATCTAAAAGTAAATCTGGTCAGCTATCTTAACAGTAATAAAACTGACACAATTAGATCCAAGCATCAGTTATAATCTACACAGAGGGGTTGAAATTCCTCTCTCGGCTATATTTTTACAAACCGATTAATGCAATCAGATCAAATTGATGGGTGTGGTATTTTAATCATCATAACCCCTTAGCTAACAAAATCGTTAACCAATAAACATAGGAAATTTGATTTGAATGCATTAACCATAAAAATAGCACAAGGAGGAATTTCAACTGCTGAGTATATAAAAGATAGGTATAGGTCTATAAGATTTTCCTCTCATTGCACGAGTAGCCCTGATGACGATTATTTAAGTTTCAGTCTTTGCACATCTAATGGAAAATAAAACTGGACATAATCTGTTTATCTGTGAGTTTGAACACTGGATTTTGCACAGTAATGTTTAGGGCAAGTGACTCGGTGCAGTGCGAGATCCCGCAACAAATCCTCTGCGTTCTATTTGTGGAGCACAATTTGCTGCTCAAGTACCATAATTTTGCATAGAACGTCCCCAAGACAGACAAAGGCTAGTTTCTGATTTGATCTGAGCAATCACTAACGACTTTCTCTAGTGATGATTGCTGATTATTACATGAGGTTGACATTTTCTATTATTCGATCTGTCATGGTGTACCTACTGCTGACGAAACTCTATTTCGTAAATCCCCATTGGCTATCCTTTACTTTCTTGCTTCAGTTATTGATCTTATTATTAATGTCTATTTTGCATCACTTTCTTAACAAAACAAACAATGCCGCAGTTAACTATATAGAAGCTGTTGATGCCAAATATAGAGGGGAAGATCCATTACCTGCAATCCTATCATTTGCCTTTCTGAGTAAGTGCCAGGAGTTTCACAGGACAAAGCCTTGTGTGAGAGATCACCTCATTACCTAATTCCTTTTGTTACTTGTACCTCACCTGCTTTTCTAGGTAAATAAAACTACATAAAGTTTCTTTTATTATTTATGTTGTATTTGTCTTTGTTCCCATCGCAATTAAATGCCAGTTTCCATTAACTACGAGAAGTGAGGAGTCCAGGAGACAATCAAGGTTCCGAAGATTTAAACTTGCAACTGCAAGGATCTTAAAACCAAGGTGCTAATCAAATACAAGTTAAAATCAGTAAACTTTCGGCCAAAATTATAGGTAGGATAAATGAATGCATTACCTGGGAAATTTGGATTCTTGGACAACCCAAAATTATTTTTTAAAAATCTGAAATGTATGTAACAAAACAGGTACCTTTTAACAAAGAATGTTCCACTAGGAGTTGAGCTCGAGCAGCGTGCAAACCAAGGGTAATTATAATCCGGCCATTTTCACACCCACAAACCAGTTTATCGAGATCAGGAATATAGACACTGGCAGTGATCAAACCAGTCTGGATTCCATTTGGGAGTACACCAAGCTGGTCAGTTATTTCTTCCGTCATTGTCTTATGCTGTTCAAATGCTCCTTGAAGACTCAACGTTGCAGTTACCTGAATCTCTAAAAGTAATATACAAGATAGGTGCAGATAAAGAACGGCCTTCAGCCCAATTGATCCGCAGAATACCAACTCTCTGTCTTCTCATTATAGGCTATAGCTGTTTCTTAAATAAGTCCAATATATACAAGTTGCAACTACAAATAATGAGTACTGTTAGCCAACTTCAGCCAAAACAAGTCTCAATATTGTACAGAATCAACCATCAGCAAGCATAAATACAGAGATAAAGCACCAAATTGCCAAAAAAATTAATACATTTTTGCAGTTCTTGTCCAGAAGGTAGCATTTCATTTATTAATGGATCTTATATGTCTGTAGTTAGATTTTTTTTTCCTAAAAAGGTGAAACGCAATAAGAGAATCAGTTTCTACTAAAATTCATTTTTACCTTGCGGCGAACCATCGCGCTTGGCCATCGGAACATCAGGAATGTGCCACATGGAAATTTTTCCTGATGCTTCACCACAGAAGAGAATCTTATGAAATGGCTCTTTACGCTCATTGATGAAAATCAGAATTGCCTGAAGAAACTGAAAAAGATAAAATATTAGAAAAAGTTTGTTTTTAATTCCATTACCCAACACTGAATTTGCCTTCTTCAAATCTTAACATAAAAGCTGATCTTTTATGTCTAATTTTGAAACGCTTCAACCATTTCAACCTTGCTTACAATTTCATATCGAGGTGGAGTTTTGCAATAAACTGAACCTATAAAATCTCATTGTTCTGTCTGTTCTGCACCTCAGGTACTTACTGAATCAATACCTGGAGCAAACATCATTTTTCAGTTTTGAGAAATAAAACAATGAACAGAAATTCCACTTGAAAACATTTCAATTCACCCTTTTCCTGCTCCCATTTCTATTATTTTAAACTTAATTTTTTCCACCTAGTCAATTTATTTTAGATTTCTTTTGTTCAAAAAAGAGTTTTAAACACTTCACTTGACCTGTTTTGTTTCATCTTTAAAGCCACCATTTTGGAGTTGGAAGCCAAATGCAAAAAAAATGCTTTATGATTTGTTGAGAACTATCTCTAAAAGGTTTTTTTGTCAGCCATTTAAGCCCAGTGTTCTAAAGACAGATCTTAGTCTTGATCATGCCCTGACTACATAACTGGGGGCCACAAATATAAGATTAGTCATTAATAAATCCAATAGGGAATTCAGGAGAAACTTCTTTACCCAGAGAGTCGTAAGACTGTGGACCTCGCTACCACAAGGAACAGTTGAGGAGACTAACATAGTTGCATTTAAGGGGAAGCTAGATAAATACATGAGGGAGAAAGGAACAGAACAATAGGTTGATGGGGTCAGATGAAGAAGGGTGGGAAGAGGCTCCTGTGGAACATAAACACCGACATGGAGCTGTTGGGCTGAATGGCCTGTTTCCGTGCTGTACATTCTATGTAATTCTATGTAATAACGTGTCAGAATTGCAGCAAGAGTTAAAAGGTAGATAATACGAGCAGATGTGCGGCTGGAAGGCAGCCCAGTAATACGGGGTGTTAATGTAGCGTAGGGTGGTAAAGACACAGGGTTTGTATTTGAGATTCTCCCATATGGTGAGTTTTTAATCTTTGCCAGGTGCCTCAAGGCAACAGTGCCCAGAAGGAGGGAAGTAAAGTCAGAAAGGAAGTCCAACCAAGCTTCTCTCATGTACCTCCTAATGACTGGTTACAGATCAGCATTCCCAGTGGTTTGAAGTTCAAGGCCCAGCCGGTTCCAATGTTTTTAATTGCATCGGAGTGCCAAAAATCAGTATTCTAGATGGGAAAGATGCCAAACTCTACTCAACACAATGAAAGGAGGACAAAGGCAGATCTGTCACATATGCTGGCTAAGTGGGTCTTGACTGGCCAGGACATCGTAGATCTTCTCATATGAAAAGTTGGAATTGCTGCCTTTCCTTTTAAAAACATGAGGTGAAATCATGGTGTGCAATATTATCGTACAAGCATGGGACCACTTCTGTATGAAAAATCATCTGGCTGCTATTTTAACAAAGGCATTAAACCAAAATGGAAGAAGAATTTGATACAACTAAATTCTAATATTGCACAGTGCTTTTCCTCCTAACAGTGTTTATGAGGATGAAGTACACAAAATTGAAAGCAAAATCTCCTGGTATTTTAATTAAAATTTCACAACATTTGATTGTTCTGATTAATGACATATTGAACATGAAGCACGTGTGTAGAAATGTGTTTAGACTGTTGTAATGTAACACGGGAAAGCACGAATATCAATGTTCAGATGATGTTTTAATTGACTGGGCTGTGCTCTTAAAGTTTACGTCATCTGAACCCTCCAGTTAGTGTGGTGTCTTTCTCACGTTTGCTCTCCATTACTGTATACATTTCAACTGTTATTACATTTGGCCACAGTCCATTCTCATCAGCCCATAAAAATGTCTTTATAAAATACTTGCTCACCCAATTAAATCCACAGAATTTTGTAGAAAGACTTATAAATAAAAAAGGAGTACATTTTCAGTCAGTAGTCGCTCGTCATCATTCAAAATGTTTCTGACTCAACAGTCAGTATTCTACAGAAATATATACTTTAGATATTCTTATTTCTAATCTGGAAATAAAATATTTGAGAACACATGAATATTTAATGTAACCTGTTAACTCTTTAATGGGATTGTTATACTATATTTATTGGTTTGAAATTCGTACCTGCTTACAGTGTGATGGAGTTGGCAGATCAGAGACATACTGCTGGCTTTGCATCGGTCCAGCAAAATGGAGCTCCTCACATGCAAACTTCCATAAATGTGCAGAGCACTATCTACAACTTTGAAATGTTAGCAAAGATCCGACAAAGCAGTTAACTGTTATCTAACAGTAAGCAGTTTAAAAATGAATGGCTTGAAATTGCACTGTGCAATATTAATAATGAATGTTAACATTTATTGTAAACTGAGTTAACACCTTTGTTCAAATAGTATACAGAGGAATTTTGTACAAATGCGTTTATGCATCTGTTACCAACACTTACATAGCAATTTCAAGGCATAATTTTAAAAAATATACATATGAAATTCCACCCCATTGTCTTTACTTAAAGTAACTCCAACCACCTCCCCTTGACATTCAATGGTATTACCATCGCCAAATCCCCCACCATCAACATCCTGGGGGTCACCATTGACCAGAAACTAAACTGGACCAGTCACATAAATACTGTGGCTACAAGAGCAGGTCAGTGGCTGGGTATTCTGCGGCGAGTGACTCACCTCCCGACTCACCAAAGTTTTTCAACCATCTAGAAGGCACAAGTCAGGAGTGTGATGGAATACTCTCCACTTGCCTGGATGAATGCAGCTCCAACAACACTCAAGAAGCTCGACACCATTCAGGTCAAAGCAGCTCGCTTGATTGGTACCCCATCCACCACCCTAAACATTCACTCCCTTCACCACCGGCGCACTGTGGCTGCAGTGTGTACCTTCTACAGGATGCACTGCAGCAACTCGCCAAAACTTCTTCGACAGCACCTCCAAAACCCGCAACATCTACCACCTAGAAGGACAAGAGCAGCAGGTACATGGGAACAACACCACTTGCACGTTCCCCTCCAAGTCACACACCATCCCGACTTGGAAATATATCGCCGTTCCTTCATCGTCGCTGGGTCAAAATCCTGGAACTCCCTATCTAACAGCACTGTGGGAGAACCTTCACCACACGGACTGCAGCGGTTCAAGAAGGTGGCTCACCATTACCTTCTCAAGGGCAATTAGGGATGGGCAATAAATGCTAGTCTTGCCAGCGACGCCCACATCCCATGAATGAGTAAAAGAAAAGAAAAAACTCGAGGAATTCTTACCCGAGGTAGCTCAAGACTACAGAATCATCTAACAATGTTAGCATAAAAATAAGTAACTGGACATCAGTTTCAATTGGCTTCAGTCTTTATATTCTTTTTAGAATTGCAGTGCATTTAACATTAAATTTTATCTTCAGAAATGTGCATTACCTTACTGTTAACGTCGTTCGATGTATAGCAAAGCAGGCGAGGTGAAACAGTCTCACTTAATGAGTGTCCACGGGGGGTAAAAATTCCAGTTTTGAACAGACTGCTGTAAAGACATTGAACAAATTTACTGCTCAAGCACTGAGAACTGGATTTTCTGCTGAACATAGTTTAAACCAAAAAGGTTCTGTAACTTTTATATGGGAAAGGCAAACAAGTTGAAATCACATGCAATATGAGTAATATTAATGCATCTGTTTGAAATTCCTTTCTCCACTATTTTGAAATGAACTGGATATCACTGAAATAGCAAACAATTGAGTTTCACAAAAACACGTCAACACATATCTATACCACTAAACTAATTTTCAGTCACTCAAAATGACACACATTTTAATTATTAATTTTGCCCTCCTGAAAGTTGTATTATTTTACATATAGCATCATAAGATTTCTTTCTCATCTTCATAAAATGAATTGCCTTTACTTTTTAAGTTCATCTTCACGACTGCACCAGAATGTTCTGCCCGATTACTCTTTTTCTTTAGCCTCCCACTGTGTGAGACAAGGCTCACAGCTGCCAAGTTCCTGACAAATGTCCCACTCTGCAAAGGCTTTGTTTGCACTGGTCTTTTTATCATTTGTGACATGCTGTGATTTTCTTTGTGAAGTGAATGAAACATCCAACGTTCGTACCGTACCTGAACTTTTCACGTGGTTTTCCCATCTGACTCCACCTGTCAGGCAGCTGGTAAATGTAGCTGTGCCCATCCTCGGTCCAGATGATTATTTTGTTTGCAGCCAAAACTTCCCCACCAGCCCAGTGGTGACCATTTTTGCTGTTCGCAAAGCACAGCAATGAAAAGTCACAATAATCAAATACCTACAGGAGAACAATGAGAAAATAAGACATTTACAAGAGAAACAAAAAAAAAGCATATGTAACAACTTGCATTTATATCACGCCTTTAACATAATAAAACGTCCGAAGGCGCCTCACAGGAGCATAATCAGACAAACATCGACATCGAGCCAAAAAAGGAGATATTAGGACAGATGACTAAAACCTTGGTCAAAGAGTTAGGTTTTAAGGAGTGTCTTAAAGGAGGAGAGCGAGGTGGAGAGGTTTAGGGAGGGAATTCCAGAGATTAGGGTCTTGACAGCTGAAGGCACGGCCGTCAATGGCAGGGTGAAGGAAGTTGGAGATACTCAAGAGGCCAGAGTTGCAGGAACACAGAGTTGTTGGAGGATTGTAGGGCTGGAGGAGATTACAGAGATAGGGAGGGGTGAGATAAAGGAGGGATTTGAACACAAGGATAAGAATTTTAAAAATCAAGGCATTAATGTACTACAATTTAATTTGCTAGATACAATTGTTTTCCAACCCACTAGATTTACCGATTTGTTTAAGAGCAGGTTGACAGATAAAGTTCATAATTAAAGGAATAAGCCTTACTTTAACTGATGAAATTAAGAAACCAATCTAATTGCCAGGCAGAATTGATTATTTATCCCAATATCAGTTTTTCAGAAATGCTTTTGAATTGAGAGAGAAAGAACTTTCATTTGTATCATACCTTATCATGTCTCAGAAAAATCCCAAAGCACTTCACACACAGCAAGCTACTCTGAAGTACAATTACTGTTGTCATGTAGGCAAATGTGGTAGCCAATTTGCACACAGCAAAGTACCACAAACAGTAAGAAAATGAATGAGTAGTTAATCTGATTTTGGTGGTGTTGGTTGAGAAGGATGTTGGCCAGGAAACCAGAATTCTCTGCTGTTCATTGCCATAGTGCCATGAGACCTTAAGTATCGCCCTGAACAGGTAGATGGGGCTTCAGTCTAACTTTTCATTCAAAGGACAGCTGCTTTGATAATGCAGCACTCTCTTAGTACTGCAGTGAAGTATCAGCCTCGATAATGTGCTCAAATTCTGGAGTGGGGCTTGAGCCCACAACCTTCTGATTCATGGGCTATCAGGTAAGCCAAGCTAATACCATTGTTCAATACACATTTTGGCTTTTTTAGTCAGATATTAAATTATTTCAGCATGACCCAAAACATACCTTCCAACAATCTGAGCAAACTACCAATAGTAATCGTTCAGTGTAAGTGCAAAAGCAGACCGCTTGACAATTAAAACACTGGAGTGACTTGGATTCTGCTTCATAAACATTCTCTCTCTCCTGTAAAAGACAAAAGAATTATTTGAACAGACAATTAACTCGTTGTATTGTGATAGAACGCTGAATTTTTACAGTTTTTTTGCAGGAAGCTGACCTGTACACTATTAACTGATGAAGATAGATCCCACACCTTGAGGTCTCCTGTCACTGAAATGCCCACCAGTGAATCCTCTGCAAAATAAATTCACAATGGAGAAATATTTTATGCAGCACAATGGAATAATGTTTGGGGCATTACATAGACTATTAGCACTTAAAAAGGTGTAGGTCAAAAAGTGACATCCCATACAAAGTGTCAGAAGCATTGTTTCAGGTCTTCAAATGGAAACACTTTAAACCAGACCTACATTTAACCTATTCTTTAAAATGTATGTACAAAAAATGGTTATAATTAAAATGATTATTTTCTGTTCAAAGCACTACAATTTCATTTTATTTTTGAATACTCAGCAGCCATTTTTTAAAAAGAAATTAACGACAGTTACAAACCACCGTTATTTCAGTACGTCCGTAATCCACTGCACTCACCCAGAATACGGTCCTTAGAATCAGACAGGACAGAAGGAGGCCGTTCAGCCCATCGTGTCTGTGCTGGCTCTTTGAAAGAGCTATCCAATTAGTTCAACTCCCCTGCTCTAAGCCCTGCAAATCTTTCCCTTTTCAAATATATATCCAATCCCCTTCTGAAAGTTACGATTGAATCTGCTTCCACCGCCCTTTCAGGCAGTGCATTCCAGATCATAACAACTTGCTGCGTAAAAACAAATTCTCCTCCTCTCCCCGTTTGCCAACTATCTTAAATCGATATCCTTTGGTTACCGACCTTCCTGCCAGTGGAAACATTTTCTCCTTATTTACTCTATCAAAACTCCTCATAATTTTGAATTACATTACCTTGAATCCTCTGGGAGCGGACGATGCACATTGAGCTGATCCAGTCTGGTGTCGCAGATGAGACAAGAGCGTGAAGAAGCTCCAGACTGCGTGCATCAACGACCAGGACATCCTGATACTGTCCACAGCAAAGCAACCAGCCATCACCTGACATCCGAAAGGAACGGTAATAGTACTGCACAAGGATAATATCAGAATGGTTTTATTGATAAATCATACCAAAGCCACAAATATTAAAGTGCTACTTAGAATCATGGATTTTTATAATTTGCACTGAACTATATTAGCTTACTTAAGATTATAAATGGATTGTTGTTATTCCTTTCACATCATATTTTACAATGGAGCATACGGGCACTTTTAAAATGCCCAAAAGAACTAAAACTGATGTGAGGATGCCCCCTGACAGTGCTGTCACACTGCATGATTTTAATGTGCTCAGGTGTCAGATCAAGATTCAGTTATACTGCCACTTTTGCATCGATGCACATCCCAAGTCATTTAGCACCAATGTGAAAGTGGCAGCATAACTGCAACCAAAGACTTCACAACTAACTATGGATAATGTTTTTCCTAAGTCTGTTACTCAGTAGTACATTGTTCTATCCAAGGTTCCCCACGTGGCAGTGAATCTTCCATTTTCAGGTATTAACAGCAAGTATAGGCTTTGCAAAATCAAAACATTTTGATCCTCCAGTCATAAATGTTCTACAATGTGGTACTCAAGCTGCATCCTGGAGGCATTTTCTTCACCAGGACGATGCCATACAATTGCACCAGTTACACATCTTCAGAAGCCAATGGCGTCTGTGTTCGACAATGACATTTTCAAAACATCTACTACTGAATATTGGCTGTGTGTAACATTAGAAATCTGATGGCATTAGAAATTACTCCAAACCCTGGTCTTCAGCATATTTAGTAAATTAGCAGTATTTTTGTTTTTACACGCAAACACATGTAGCTTGTGCCCAAAAATTTATGAACTAAACTTGGCATTAGTGCCAATTACAGACTTTTATAGAACCATAGAATCATAGAATGATTACAGCACAGAAGGTGGCCATTCGGCCCATCGAGCCTGTGCTGGCTCTTTGTAAGAACAATCCAGTTAGTCCCATTCCCCCATTCTTTCCCCGCAGCCCTGCAAATATTTTCCCTTCAAGTATTTATCCAATTCTTTTTGAAATCCATGATTGAATCTGCTTCCACCGCTCTTTCAGGCAAAGCATGATAGGTCACAATTACTCACTGCGTAAAAAAGCTTTTCCTCACGTCGCCTTTGGTTCTTTTGCCAATCACCTTGAATCTGTGTCCTCTGGTTCTCAACGCTTTCGCCAATGGGAACAGTTTCTCTTCATTTACTTTATCTAAGCCCTTCATGATTTTCAACACTTCTATCAAATCTCCTCTTAACCGTCTCTGCTCTGAGAACAATCCCAGCTTCCCTAGTCTATCCACATAACTGAAGTCCCTCATTCCTGGAACCATTCAAGTAAATCTTTTCTGCACCCTCTCTAAGGCCTTCACATCCTTCCTAAAGTGCGGTGCCCAGAATTGGACACAATACTCCAGGTGTGGCCAAACCAGTGTTTCATAAAGGTTCAACATAACTTCCTTGCTTTTGTACTCTATGCCTCTATTTATAAAGCTCAGCATCCCATATGCTTTCTTAACCGCTTCCTCAACCTGTCTTGCCACCTTCAAAGATTTGTGCGCATATACCCCCAGGTCTCTCTGTTCCTGCACTCCCTTTAGAATTGTACCAGTTAGTTTATATTGCCTCTCCTCATTCTTCCTGCCATAATGTATCACTTCACATTTCTCTGCGTTAAATTTCATCTGCCGTGTGTCCACCCATTCCACCAGCCTGTCTGTGTCCTCTTGAAGTCTATTAATATCCTCCTCACTGTTTACTACACTTCCAAGTTTTATGTCATCTGCAAATTTTGAAATTGTGCCCTGTCCACCCAAGTCCAAGTCATTAATATACATCAAAAAAAGCAGTGGTCCTAGTACCGACCCCTGGGGAACACCTTCCTCCAGTCCGAAAAAAGAACGTTCACCACTACTCTCTGTTTCCTGTCACATCGCCAATTTCATATCCATGCTGCCACAGCCCCTTTTATTCCATGGACTTCAATTTTGCTGATAAGCCTATAATGTGACATTTTATCAAACGCCTTTTGAAAGTCCATAAACACATCAACCGCATTGCCCTCATCAACCCTCTCTGTTACCTCATCAAAAAACTCAATCAAGTTAGTTAAATATGATTTGCCTTTAACAAATCCAATTTGCCTTTAAAAGGAACCTGGTGTTCTTTAAGAGTTGCAATGGTTTGTTTTCATAGAATGCTGAAGTAAATGCTTTTGAAATGAGTGGAATTATTTCAGTAACAGCAATCTTTTGAAAACTCTTAAGATCATAGTCTTCAGTTCCATCCTTTCAAATTTCAATGCATGACAGTGCACGCAACCGAATGGATCAAATGTAGAAGCATCACATCAAAAGCCAGAGTACTTACGTAGATTGCAGTGTGAGTGAAGGGCAGTTTAGTATGCTCTATGCACTGGCCACTGGTGACATTCCAAAGGCACATCTCCCTGCAAAGTGTAACTCAAATGTTATTATTCAGCACTTCCAGTCAATTGACTGAAATAATTTTATAGTACCAAGATTTTCTTTAGTGCCGCAGTTAAATATGGTCAAACCATTTAAGTCGTTTTTTTCGTTATAGATTACTGAGCAAGACGCTGTTGTGCCCATTACTTAAAGGAATGACATATCTGTTCCTTTCTGTCAGAGTAATTATACCCCGCTGCTCAGCTTGAAGCTTCAATTTGAAGCCTAGTTACTAACCTACATACAGCCTGCAACAAATTGCAGGTAAATTGACATTATGGCTTGTCAGTGTGTTCGATTGTCCATCATTTGTCTGAGCCACATCCAATTAACAAATAGCGCCTTTCATCCAACTTAAACTTCTTGAAAGCACCATGCATTCTGCAGACTCATATTTTTATCTTTCAACGGTCTGATTACCAGGCTTATGTTTCGCTTTACTTTTTTAAAAAAACATTGCCACCTTCTGGTAGTGTTTTGCAAAACAAGTATTTCCGAGATTAAATAAAAAGCTGCACTATATTTTAAGTATTGTAAAAGTAACATTATATAGTCCCAAAATGAGATGTGGTCTGCGTTTTATAGTGTGGTACAATGCTTCAGTTTACTCCTATACATGTAAGTTAGATAGCGGAGGTGGGAATTTTTGAGTAGGGCAAGTTGTATTGATGATGTTTTAAAGTCAATCTTCATTTGTCTACTCCATTTGTTCAATCAAGTGAAGTTTTTTTGCAGAGTTCAACACTAACAAGTATCTTCATGCCATAGGCACATGGGCACCGTTGGTGGGCACCTGGGGCAGCACTTGCCCAACAGGTAAACCTCTCCCTCACCACTCCAGCTAATATACCCCTTACTGCAAGTGTACCACCCTATTAAATATCACCTCTTCCTCTCACTCTTACTTTGAGTGTGTCTAAAGGATTTCTAATGATAAACAGATTGTTCCAGCCACCCTCAAGCTCCAAAGCTGGGTATATTCCATAGCGAGGTCATGGAGGCCCATTACACGATGGGACCATGTCCACATAGAATGAAATGGGAAGGATATCAGATGTAATCACAAGATGGATAAAGCAGGTGGAAAGATAAAACAGTAATAAGTTGATACTATTGTCTCTTGTTTATTTTCAATAAATTAACTCACAAGGTTCAAATATCTATTGTCCTACCACTTATGTGTACATAGATTCCACCAAGAAGATGGAGCTGTAAGAGACTGCACTTGAATTCTGGGATTCAAATAACTGGGGCCAATATTCAGCATGTATAAGGCAGGTAAATTAAAACTTGTTGGGTTTCTCCTCATTCGTGCTCACAAGTTTCACATGGACCAACAGATGGTAGAAGCCAAGGGGCCAAAGTGCAAGAAAATGAAACATTTCAAAACCGACGTAGGCGCCCATAGACATGCAATTTTCCTCACATATGCCATTTTAAAGGAAAAATATTATGTTGCATGCAGTGCCTCATGTTCACTAAGGCATCCAGCAAATCTTAGATACTGCATGTTTGTGATTGAGGGCCACTGGGCACAGACTATAACTCAAAAGATGGGCAACCAGTCAGAATAATACAAAAAGGCCCTCTTTTGTTTCTCCACTGGCCCAAAGGGAAAAGGATTTGGGAGTGATCATTGATCATACACTGACTGCATCTGCTCAGTGTGAAACAGTTATGAATAAGGCAAATCGGGTACTGGGTTATATCTGGAGGGCACTGTATTACAAATAAGAGCAATACCGATATTGTACAGGTCAATGGTGAGGCCAATTCTGGGATATGACTTGCATTATTCGTCATGCTACCTCAAAAGGGATATAGATGCATAAGGGTTCAGATGATTCACCAGGATGATTGCAGGCCTTGAGAGACTGATGTATGAAGAAACATTTGCAACTAACTTTTGCTGGAGAAAAGACTGATGTGAGACATGATACAGGTCTTTAAAATGATGAGAAGTTATAGATAAGTTTCAAAAACTATTTAAATTAGACAGAAATCAAAGACACAAGCACAAAATTCACAAGCCTTGAGTAAGGTTAGAGATTAGTAAAAAAATAAATCTGCTTCTCCTCCCCATAGAAACTAACACCCAGAAAAGGTAGTTGACACCTTTGAGAGAGAGTTTGACCAATATCTGTTAAGAAGGGAGCTTGGAAGATTATAGAGATATTAACAATATCTCTTTATCTTAATAATAAAAGTGCTGGTCTTTAAAGTACTGCAAAGCATAGATAGTGTAGATATAAGCATCAATTTAACTTGCACTATACAAGACTAGAAACTAGAAGGAAAAATCCATTTCCCCTCACAGATTGGTAGATATATAAAACAGACTCCCAACAAAAGCAAACAATACAGCCTCGATTAATGCCTTCAAAAATAAAAGAGCAGAATAAATATCTGGCTGGGAAAGAGATTGAACAGTTTGGAGATAATTATCGGCAGAGATGATCAAATATTCCATGGAACACAATGCCACAGTAATCTGTGGAAAGTAACAAACTAGGCTCGAATAATGGAGGTGTAGATGCAGATAAATGTTTGACTATCTTGAGAGTCAGGAAAACGTGTTGCAGAACTTTCTCTCAAGTCAAAGTGGAACCCATAGTAGGGCAGACGTTACAACCTGTGGAAGAGGGTTTATTAATGTATTAAACTGCACAGAAGAAAGAATGCTCCTTTCTAGTTATTCTAGGAGCATGGAAATGTCACCAGTGGAAACCAACAGGTCTGGGTTTAAAATTGTGTAAATTATAATTTAGGGGCCAAGGGATCAGGAAAAAATAATGCAGAACTTTCCCTCAGGTCAAAGTGGGATAGAAACCATAAAAGGGCAAACTGTACACGGCCTGTAGAAGAAGCCAGCTCGATGGACTTTTCTTATTCCATGCTTTGCCTTGTGGGATTACAAAAGTTGGGCAAACAGACGAACCTTGTTAAGGCCAAATTCTATGTGGTCCATTGAAACAATGAACTTGATAGAAATCTGCTGATGACACCAAATTCAGGGATATGGAAAATTGTGACAAACTGTGAAAGACTGCAGGAGGACATAGATAAGCTGATAGGATGGGCAGAAAGGAGCCAGATGCATTTCAATGCAAATAAACATGAGATAATACATTTTGGAATTATAAATAGTGAGAAGAAGTGCACTTTGAAAGACAAGGACCTGGAATTCGGTGCAATGATGACCTTGGTTAGACTGTTGTGCTCCCCAATCCTCCAGTGGTGAACTAATGCCACAATTTACTGGAGAACTGAGTAGAATACATTGCAGCAAGCATCGCTGTGAGTCAGAGGTGGTGCAGCCAATGTCTGAATCAAATCCAAGGTGCCGTGGATTGTGTCCGTTTTTGTAAATAGTCATTTCGGGAAACTGGCATTTAGCAATATCTAAGAAGTTTTTCTCCTAGCTACACACGTACATCAAATCTAAAAGGAAACAGTAGTATAAATGCAGGAATTGCTGTCATTCTCACCTGTAAATGTTTTACGTGGCACCAAGAGGATTTTCACATTATAAATTATTTTAATTGTTAAGACAATATCCACTCGGCTCCCTTTTGCTGATACGACGTGACATTCTGATGCCATAAAATCCACTTGCTTAACGAGGCTTAAATTTTAACTAGAAAATGCTCGACTGATCGACAGTGAGAACAGTCTCTGTGAAATGTGACCAGCTGCTTGTGGTTGTCAACATTCCTACTACTGATAAAAGCTCTTTTTCAATTCTCCATATATTGCCGACGTTTAGTCACAATTGAGAAAGCGCCAAAAACATTCCAAACTGGACAAACCCAAAAAGGTGAAAGCAGCTAACTTCAGTTTCTAATTGCACCTGATGTACTGAGGGTATGTTTACTGAGGGTATGTTTTTTTCATGTTCTTCTGATGTATAATTTAACTCTTGTCTACACTATTACTTAGTGATTTTAAATACATGTGGGGTTGTCGATTATAAAATTTATAATTACAAACAACGACTTGCATTTAGTTAGCGCCTTATGGAGCCTCTCAGAAATGCCTCGTAGCACTTTGAATTTGATTTATGAGAATGGGTCAGGGGATTCTCTTCGGATTGATCTTGTGTGCACTTAGTGTGGATAATGTGGCATCAGAAGCAACAATCGTGAAAAAAACACATAAATCAGGCCGCTGCCATGTCTTGGGCGCCATTATTTTTCAGTCTAAGTGGCAGTGGCGTGAACACTGGCTTAAATGCAGCAAATTCGCCATCGCCATTGATTTTAATGGGGGTAGGGGCGGAGTTATGATAAACAGCTGTTCACTTTTGTCAGCGAGGGTCTCGGTGGAGCAGTGCAAAAGTCCCAGCAAATTATGGTGTGGCGTATGTAATGGTATAGTCACTCAAGCTATAATTTTCTGGAATTTCTGCACCATAATAATGGTGCACACTGCAGATACGCAAATTACTCAGCAAATTCAGGCCCAAAATTTTAAGTGGAAAAGAGGGACTTTAGTGTGCGGATACATAGAGCAATGAAGCTAGCAGCGCAAGTGCATAAGGCCATAAAAAAGACAAATGGCATCCATGGTTTTGTATTTAGAGGCATAGAAAACAAAAGCAAAGCAGTAATAGTGAACTTATACAAGGCCTAAGCTGGAATATTGTGTGTAGTTTTGTGCATTCCATTACAGGAAGATATAAATGCAATGGAAAAGGTACAGTGTAGATTCACTTGGAATGAAGGGTTACAGTTATGAAGAGAGATTGGGAAGTTAGGACTATTTTTCACTGGAGCTGAAGTTATGGGGTGGCCTTCAAGGTAGGGAAGGATGACAGCATAAATTGTAACTAAAATGTTTCCACTGTTCAGTGAGAAGGAAACCAGTGGACTTGAGTTAAAGATAATCACAAAAAGAATTGAAGCGGATGTTAGAAAAATTTCTTTACACAGAAGTTGGTTAGAATATGGAATTCTCTGTCACAAGCTCTTATTGAAGTTGGGTCCACAAATTCTTTTAAAAGAGAATTGGGGAAATATTACAGAGTATGGGGAGTGAGTGTGAAAGTAGGATTAGACTAGGTGACTCGTGGGAAAAAAACTTGATGGGCTCTTTATATAGAAGTTACAACATGGAAACAGGCCCTTCGGCCCAACATGTCCATGTCGCCCAGTTTATACCACTAAGCTAGTCCCAATTGCCTGCACTTGGCCCATATCCCTCTATACCCATCTTACCCATGTAACTGTCCAAATGCTTTTTAAAAGACAAAATTGTACCCGCCTCTACTACTGCCTCTGGCAGCTCGTTCCAGACACTCACCACCCTTTGAGTGAAAAAATTGCCCCTCTGGACCCTTTTGTATCTCTCCCCTCTCACCTTAAATCTATGCCCCCTCGTTATAGACTCCCCTACCTTTGGGAAAAGATTTTGACTATCGACTATCGACCTTATCTATGCCCCTCATTATTTTATAGACTTCTATAAGATCACCCCTGTCTGCGTTGTGACATTCTAAGATAGTTTGTTTTTTATTCCATGCTTTGTTTTTATCTGTGCCAGACTGTGTAAGAGTGGAACCTGCCAACAAAGGTGAAGCCAAAACACTATGTGGTTAAAGTTTCTCTCTAAAAATGTGAATTTAACTTCCTCACAGTGACAAACTCAACAAATCTATTTTATTAGTACTCACTGATTAAGTAGAAATGGTCAAAAAACATTCAGACATTTTTTCCTAACATACATTCATTTCCTTTCATTTTCATATATTCTGCTCCCAGAAGAACTGGTGTTACTACAGTACCCAGTCACATGATCTACACCTTCTGGTTCATCAATCCTATCATTTATATCCTTCACCTCTGTGCAGAAGCTCAATGCCAGCAAGTAACACAGACCCAAACCACCACTAAGAAGCTATCAATATGAAATTGTACATATGTTCTATAAAAATGTTTACAAATACAAGGTAGTGACTGAATCTTGGAGTTCAGCATCATGAAAATTCCCAACTGAATTGCTGGTTTGTTTCCCCCTGCTAGGTATCTACAATCCTACATGCAACTGTTTTTTGTAACATGACATGGTGACCAGAGCTATGAGACTCAGAGCACAACCTGTGGCAGCTTAGAGTGATGAGATATGGGTTCATGTTCTCAATACCCCACTGTGCTGAGTTCCCAATTTCAGCCATGTGGGAACATGGCAAGCAGAGGCCAGATGCTAACACACAGGAAGGGAGGAGGGTCAGAGTGAAGGAAGGCCACATCTGTGTCAGATAGGAGCAGTTTTGGTAGAAGCTTGGGAAAAGCTCACCTGCTCTCTTGGTCACATTTGGTGCAAGGCTTGGATTCCACACACACAGGTCGAAGAATCCATTTAGTCAGGAAGACTCACCCATTTTCAGCTGCGCTGACAACATAAGGTTGTTTCTCACTTGCTTTTCCAAGGGAAGTGATGGAAGAAGTGTGACCGAACAGGAAGATTCTTGGTAGAGTCTAGGGGAATACAAAGCAGCACTCATACACATGTATGAAACAAACTCAAAAAACAGGTTTTCTACAATTATACTTTTTAACTCATCAAGTTTGGAAACAAAGATTTAGATTTCAAAGCAAAAATGATATTGGCTGAGATTTTTAACGAGTGACAGTCACCAGCAAAACTTTATTAACATTTTCAATCTGGTGAAAATGTCTCCCTTTCATTAGCACCAATTGCAGGGCTCAGGGTTAGGGAAAGGCCTCTTTGAAAAGGGATGGGATTTAGCTGGAGAATGAACAGCGTAACTTTTGAGGCACCTTTCATGACCACAGAGACCTTGTGATATTCTCCGACTCTCTTGCCCAGAGGTGAATGATAACATTGAAATGGATGGCACGTGATCTCAAAATGATTTAGGTGACCAACTCTGATCAAGCAGCAGCTGCAAAAACAGGATGGCTGTAGTGTCACACCCATTATTATAAGTGTATCATGATTTTTAAATACATGTGTCAGTCTTTTATCATCACAGCAAAATTGCTGTCACCTACCATTTTTATCAACAAAAAAAGAACTATGTCATTAACCTAATTTGTTTAAACAAAAACAGTCCATGACATCACATAATGGCCACAGAGTGTTCCAAAGCAAACTATTAAAGAGCCAGTAACATGGTATCTCCCATCTGAAGTGATGATTCAGGAGATGATATTGCTCTGAGCGATCTTTGTAATGATGGTGTTCCTGTGTTCATATAAAATTCCTCTATTTTAACACATTTATTAAACCATTTATTTAACATATTCATTATAAATATCACAGTTCAATGTCACCTTCTTTATGATTAAGTCCGATGGTAAATAGAAGAGACCTCAAAATGAATATTTGTTTTTTTATCTTTTTGCAAAGGGGCATGTTACTGCACTGCTTGTATCAATTTCCCACATTGATTCCTGGTCAGCCACAATATTTGCATGACAATTCAGTCAGGCCAAGAAAGTGTGGCTTCAGGTCATTTATAATTAGTCTGCTGTGTTGTGTATGTACAGAGAAAGATGTCTAGCTTTATAAAACACTTCAATATAAATGTAACCTTCTGTTGCCATAAACACTAAATTATAAGGTTGAACACAGATCTTTTTATGCTTAATATTTTTTTTTTAATTGCAAATATAAAATACAAAGCCATTCATCTCTCTCTCTCTCTCTCTGTTGTATTGGACCACAGTGTAAAATCAAATTTTTTTCAGGAAGCTTGTACTTTAATGAATGGAAGAAAGGAACAAACACTTTTTTGCGAATTATTATGCAAACTACTAACCTTGAAATCAGGTGACAGATTCCAAAGGCAAATTTGTCCCTCTCGACTTCCTGTCACTATAGTCCGCTGGTCATCAGTTAACATTAGAGCACAGATTGAATGAGATGGTGCTTTCCTTCCCCACACTGCTATTGGCTGGACAATGCTCTTCATGATGATCAAAGCCCTGAAAATGGTAAGAACGCGGATTTAAAATTCTGTAGATGCAATTTCACATCTGATATATGTCTTCATTAATTATTGTATTAAGTATCTAAATTTCCTGTCTTTGGCTTTATCCTTTCCTCATGTGAAAAACTGAAAATGTCACACTATACAAAATGGAAAGGACATCTTAGTTTTTATGAATTCACTTAAAATTGTATTATCGACAAAAAGTGACTTCATCCCTTTGTGAAGTGCTGATTTGTAAGCAAGAAGGTGATAAAACCATGTTAAAGGCTCGTTAACCTCATGAATACCAGGAATGTGTTCGTGGAACCTTTCTGCCACTGGTGCTTTTCATTCTAGTCTGACAGTTTTCAAACAAAGGTGCAACTGTCCAGCTTTCCTCTGCTTGTAAAGGCATAACATCTTTTCCTTACCATTTAAGCTGTCATTATAAACCAGCGAGCTTAATTCAACAATTTCTCTTGAACTGTACACACTCAAGAAAATATATTTCCAAAACTTAAAGGGTCACACTGTCTGAGGGTGGCTGGCTGTTGTTGGAATAATACACATGCTTCCACACACAAGCCCCACCTGCCTCTAGGGAGTTGCAGCTTTATATGAAATATTGGTGTATTTTATTGCAGGACAAACCTACACCTACATTCGCAGCATTAAAAACATATCTGTGACATACTACACTAGGGCACTAGGGAGTACACACACAGTAAATCACTCCGTTAGTAACGTAAATAGTCATTGCCTTCTACAATATATCGTACAAAGGCACTGACTTGCACAGTGGAACACTGTAACAAGTAATGTCATGCAATGTAATCGCTCATCGTGATTCAGTTGTGTGTTCACCAAACATTCATATATTTCTGCCGAAACTTTAACTTGGTTGCAACCAAACATGCACCAAGCTGCTCAAATCTGACAAAAACAACTTTGCTGACCAAATGAAGAGAGGGCCATCTGAACTAAAAAGGGACAAACTTGTGAATCAAGTACCCACTCACTTAAATGAATGAAGCTTCAGTGTGTGAATATTTATTTCACTTTAGAAGTCACGACCAGTCTCTCAGCAGCATAACCACATTGGGCAAACGGAACAGTCTGGTGCAACTTTCCTGATTCTAAGAAAGAGTAGTTACCAGCTGAAGCTGAACATTTTCTGAATCATGTACTGCCATTGTGTTTCCTGTGCATATACCACAAGCAGCAGAATGGGTGCAGGATCAATTGGGGCATTATGACATAGTAGAAGATCATCTGGCATAGGCTACAGAAAGGGAGTGCAGAGAGAATAGTAGCTTTGGGATAGTGTCTACTAGCTAATCCAACTGAGAAGTTTCTGCTCAAGGCAAAGATACATGGAGCTCATGAAGAAGCACAACCTGATGAGACTTAGGCTGAGTGAAGAAGATAATGAGTTGTACACTTGATATGGGAAGCTCTGCAGCAGAATATTAAGGGTTTTTAAAGATTTCTACCTCTTACTTTCCTCATACTCAGTGTCAAATAGCATTCATGTAAGCTGCACATGCCCAATACTGGGTCAAATCAAATACTTGTCAGTGATTTCAGCTTATTGGATATATTAAATGGTTCCAAGTGATCTCCTTGAATTTGAAAAGTGGTAGAATAAACACTACAGGACTGGTTTAGGCCATAAGCTACAGGCTGGATTTATTATAGATAAGTAAACACTCGGAAAGCCAAATAGAGGATTACAGTAATATACAGGGCCCAACTATTTCTTCTCAGAATATAGAAAACAACAAATTATCACATTATCTGCATTAAAGCTCACAGTAAAATTGGATCTGAAACAAAGGTCTCTGACCATGGCGTTAGCTGGGGGGGTCATTGTTGACTTTCTTCAGAACCTCCTGCCGCTCCTTCTCATTCTTTAATGGCTTCAGAAGGATTGCTGAGTTGGGGCAAGTTCGTCTGATAAAAGCTCCTTTGAAGTTCAACCAAAAACAAAGGAAATCAAATATAGACTTCTCATGCTTACATCAGGTTAACAACCACCTGCAGGATGTCAAAGCCAAATAGTGCTGAGTTGCCTAGAAATTGTTGCTGAGGTAATACCTCAGGATGTTGCCCAACTTTAATAGTCTTCATGTGAACGAACAGCTAACGGGAAATGCATGCAAACGCACCTGATCAAAAAGCCAAGATGGGGCACCACCTACATAATGGCTACTGGAACAATCCATTTGTCATATAATTGTGAAAGCTCTTTGAAATCAATGAACAAAATAAACAGGTAAACAAGGATGCAAAGAAATCAATGGCTTTGTTACAAACGAGATGGAAGTTCTAGAGAGGCTAAATCAGGCTCAAAACAAAGAAATCCCCAAAGATAGATGATATTTATCCCAGAGTGCTGAAAAAGACTAGGGAAGAAATTTGAGAAGTACTGACAGTCATTATGAGGGAGTCTTCGGACACTGGGGAAAGGGGGTACCAGTAAACTGCAAACAGGGTAATGAGGTGCCTGTATTCAAAAAAAGATGACAAAACAGAAAAAGGCAACCACAGGCCCATTAGTCATACTTCCATTTGATAGCCTCAGTCTGCAGGACGATATAGATGGGTTGGTCAGATGGGCGGAACAGTGGCAAATGGAATTTAACCCGGAAAAGTGCGAGGTGATGCACTTTGGAGGGACTAACAAGGCAAGGGAATACACAATGAATGGGAGGACCCTAGGCAAGACAGAGGGTCAGAGGGATCTTGGTGTGCAAGTTCACAGATCCCTGAAGGCGGCGGAACAGGTAGATAAGGTGGTAAAGAAGGCATATGGGATACTTGCCTTTATTAGCCGAGGCATAGAATATAAGAGCAAGGAGGTTATGATGAAGCTGTATAAAACACTGGTTAGGCCACAGCTGGAGTACTGTGTGCAGTTCTGGTCGGCACACTACAGGAAGGATGTGATCGCTTTGGAGAGGGTGCAGAGGAGATTCACCAGGATGTTACCAGGGCTGGAGCGCTTCAGCTATGAAGAGAGACTGGGAAGATTGGGTTTGTTTTCCTTGGAGCAGAGGAGGCTGAGGGGGGACATGATTGAGGTGTACAAAATTATGAGGGCACAGATAGGATGGATACTAAGGAGCTTTTTCCCTTCGTTGAGGGTTCTATAACAAGGGGACATAGATTCAAGGTAAAAGGCGGGAGGTTTAGAGGGGATTTGAGAAAGAACTTTTTCACCCAGAGGGTGGTTGGAGTCTGGAACTCACTGCCTGAAAGGGTTGTGGAGGCAGGAACCCTCACAACATTCAAGAAGCATTTGGATGAGCACTTGAAATGCCATAGCATACAAGGCTACGGACCAAATGCTGGAATATGGGATTAGAGTAGACAGGGCTGATGGCCGGCGCGGACACGATGGGCCGAAGGGCCTCTATCCGTGCTGTATAACTCTATGACTCTATGACTCTAAATGGAATTGAATGCCAGGGGTAGACTTGAGGATCAATTGTACAACAATAACAGAGTTAACAGGAGTCAGCACAGATTCAGAAGGGGAAGATCCTGTCTGACCACAATCCTTAACATCTTTGAGGACACAACAACACAAGTGGATTGTGGTAAGTCCAATGACGTAGTGCATCTTGACTTCCAAAAGTCAAAGTTCCACACGATAGGCTATTAATTAAGTTAAAACCTGGGGGGGGGGGGCGGTGGGTTCAGGGTAAATCCTGGGAATGGATAAGAAACTAGTTGAAGGGTAGGAAACAACGAGTACTCGTTAGAGGAATTATGGAAGGAGGGGAGTGGGGAGTACCAAGTAGTGTGCCTCAGACCTCACTGCTAGGACCACTACAGTTTCTAATTTACATAAATGACCTGGATTTAGAAACTCAAATACAATGTGGTCAAATTTGCAGATGATACCAAATGAGTAGAATCAGAAGGTACTAAAAAGACGGAGACAGAAATGGAAAGGAGAAGTTTATGTCGGGATTTTCAAAGGACCCTTCCAGCCAGGAGAGGAGAGGAGACTTTCATCCTATCAATTTGGGCAGATTTGAACCCAAGCCTGGAGATGAAAGGCCAATATCGAATCCATTGCAGGACCTTTAATCTAATTCCCTCTTAAATATCAACTTCAATAGCCCCATTTGGTAATATATTTTAACAATCTTTTGTATGGGAAAAAAAAACAAATCTAACCTCCCCATTTACATTTCTAGCACTAAATCATCAACCAGTGAAAATAAATTTTCATTGTTTACCCTCTCAAACCCTTTCATAATTTTGAACACTTATTGTGCCTCCCTTGAATTATCTCTGCTACAGCCCTAGTTTTCAAGTCTCTCATCTTAACCATACTCTCTCAACTCTGGTGTCATCCTGGGAAATCTATGTCCCAGCTCTAGCTCTAATATCCTCTCCATAATAACCCAAAACTGCAAAGGGTAATCCAACCTAAGACACTAGAATTTGGGTTGTGCCCCATGAGGATGCCTTGAAGTGTTTCAAATCCAATGAATTACTTTTGAAGTGAAGTGTGGGCAAATGCAGCAGGCAAAATGCACACAGCAAGATCCCACAAACAGCAAATAAGCTTAATGACCAATTTATGAGCTGGGGCTGGGAGTTGCAGTGGGAGTAGTACATAGTCAGGTGGGGAAGGGCTTGTGACAAAGAGCTAGAGAAGCATTGGAAACAGGAATAGAATAATTCTGGAGCTCCCAAGCCACAGACTGGCCTCAGAGAAAACATATTCCAGAAATTCAGAATACTGTAGCGGTAAGAGTGCGAGCAAGAATAAAAATTGTATTCAAAAAGTAATTTTATGGATTTGTTACGTTACTAATCTTAGTTTTGAAATTTTTGGTTTTGATTCCAGCTTACTGCCGTTCAGCTCTGATAGATTCCTACACATTTCTTCTTTTAAATACAAGGATATATCAGCTGCCAGTGTGACAGAAAATTTCCCTCGTATTTTGCTTATGATTAAGTACAACATAGGAAGTAGGACATGATGGACTGGAAATGCACACTAAACATAGTTCTTTAATTATCAGTGGATCTCCTGTTGTGTTGCCCATGGTAGTCAGAGGATATGCTTCCTAGGTGGCACTGGAGGACACTGTCACCAGTCTCTGGCATGTATCGCTATGTGGCAGACTCTGTTGCTAGTGTCTGCGAAAGGTGATGGCAGGTGGCATTGTAGATAGATTTGATCAGGCTGTGCTGGGGATCACTGATGCCCGAGTCTTTGGTAGGCACTACAAGGGAGGTGTAGAGTTAGTCTGGGCTCGAAGGAGACATTGGAGTCTGTTTTAGATGGAGGTAGAGAGTGCTGCTGCTGGAGTCTGTGAGCACGAGGCACAAGGTTGCCACAAGCAGCGACACGGGTTGTTGGTGGTGCCAGGAGCTGTCGCTGCCACCAGTATTGAATGCTGAGCTCAGTTTGTTTTCGTTGATGGAACAGATGGGTAAATTTTTTCTGGGGTTTGGTTACGGATCAGGCAGAGTGCCTTCTTTTGCTGCAGTGTGCAGCTAACCTAGTTACGTGGATGCAAGGTCAATATCCATGATCCAAGATCAGTTGCTGCCCCATTGTGTGACTGTGCCCACCCAAGAACTACACTAGCACCCCTCTCACATGAGGATCTTCTCACTGGCCTCTCAGACCATGTTACTGTAGTTATGTGGTGTTGCATGAGTTGTGGTTGCTCCCACATCTTGATAGCTGGTGTGACTCATGTCCGTGAGGGTTGAGCACTGAGCTCATTTCTTCCTCACCCCCACAACCTCCAGCTGGGGATTTTGTTGTTGTTTCTGAGACTTGAGTGTTGGTGTGGCCATGAGTCAGACTGGCACGTATAGTGGTGGTGAACAATGTGAAACCCTGAGAGCACTGAGATTATGGGCATGATTTTATCTGGGGGGAGTGGAATTCCTGACCGTTAACCCGGAAGTATGGGTTTCCCGGACGTCCTTACGATTTTGACGTAAGGACGTCTTTTTTTTCCCCGCCCAACAGGTTGGCCTAATCAACAGGTTGGCCTCCATTGGACAGGAGAAGAGGAGGGAGAAGGACATGAACGGGTGAATGTTAGATGGGGTGGGGAGTGGCTCAGTCATCGGGAGTCATTGGTTGGGTGGGGGGGGCGGGGGGGGAGGTCGGGGCGGGCTCAGTCATTGGGTGTTCTGGGGGCTCAGTCACTGGGGGTCAGTCATCGGGGGGGGGGGTCGGAGTCGGGGGTCAACGCGGGGGTTGGAGATCGTGGGGGGGGAGGATCGGAGATCAGGAGGGTCAGAGATTGGGGGGAAGGTTGGAGATCTGGAGGGGGAGGGTCAGAGATCGGAGGGGGGAGAGTCGGAGATCGGGGTAAGAGGGTCAGAAATCAGGAGGGGATGGACGGAGATTGGAGGGGGGAGGGTCGGAGATTTGTGGGAGGAGTTGGGGGGCGGAGATTGTGGTTGGGGGGAGGGTGTCGGACACTGTGGTTGGGGGGTCAGAGACCGTGGTTAGGGAGAGGGTCAGACACCATGGTGGAGAGGTCAGAGACCGTGGCGGGGGTCAGAGACCGTGGGGGGGGGGGTGAGGGATTGTTGGGGGAGGGGGTGTCGCTGCAGGTAGGCTTGTTGGCCTAGAGGAAGCACTCCTGCTTCTCTGGACCCACAAGTTGTGCTATATGGGCACTTACCTGCAGTTTCGGGTCTTCTCGCCTCCTCTCACGTGGCGTGACGTAAAAGGCCCGGGAATCCCGGCCCCCAGAGGTTAAAAAAAAAATTCTGTCAAAATGGACCAGCAGCTTCCTTGAGAGCTTTTACTGACTGACCCACCTCCTGAGAGCAGGTTGGTTGCCTGCCCCTCGTCCCACCTCTGTGAAAACCAGAAGTGGGTGGGATGGAGGCGGGTTTTAGATTTTAAAAATATTTTACCATCCCTTCACCCCCAACCCAGCCATTCTTCCCAATTAAAATCATGCCCTATGAATCTAATGTTCGTGATTGTAATTTTTTTTTAAATGAAAGAATTATTATTATAAAGTTGATTATATAAAAGTCATTCTACAATATGCATCAATTGAAATATATACATTAACCAAAAATACTTATGATTCTTGCTTGCTAGTGTTCAGTTCTAATGTATTTGAAGATTTGCTATGAGCTAGAATGATACAGCACAGGAGGCCATTCGACCCATCATGCCTGTGCTGGAGTTAGCTGCAAGAAATGTACTTATGAGAAATAAATTGCAGATTATTGAAAGTGCGACAGATTATTATAACAGATTTGACAGGTTGAGCAGCCCTTTCTTATTCCATGGTTTCATGTTCTTAGATAAAAAGACAAGGTGGCAGCTGCTAAAACACAATGTCAGTGCTGACTTTATAAATCATTTGAGCTTTTATGTCCTCTGAGCCCTTGTATTGTTAAAGCTCAGTATCAAACTCCAAACCAACCATTGTTGTATTTGAAGCTCGCTCCCACATACTTGCTGGTTTATTTAGTACTCAATATAACTTTTAATAAGGGTTCTTTCAAAAAATGAAAGCTCTTTTCTGTAGGCTTGTGATGGGGAGGCAATATGCTTAGTGTCTTTACATAATATAAAAAGAAAGAAAAAGACTTGCATTTATACAGCAATCTCAGGATGTCCCAAAGCACTTTACAGTCAATGAAATACTTTTTTGCAGCATAGTCACAGCTGTAATGTAGGCAACGCGTCAGTCAATTTGCGCACAGCAAGGTCTCACAAATAGCAATATGATAATGACTGGATAATCTGTTTTAGTGATGTTGGTTGAGGGATAAATATTGGCCAGGACACCGGGGATAACTCCCCTGCTCTTCTTTGAAATAGTGTCATGGGATCTTTTATGTCCACCTGCGAGGGCAGACAGATCAGTAATTAGTTCCTGGGGTTTGGTTACAGATCAGCCAGAGCACCTTCTTTTGCTGCAGGTGGGCAGCCAACCTAATCACCTGGTATGCAAGATCAAATCTATAGATTGGACTGGAAAGCTGCCCCATTGTGTGACCGTCCCCAGTTTAACGTCTCATCCGAAAGGTGGCACCTCCGACAGCGCAGCGATCCCTCAGTATTGCACTGGTGTGTCAGCCTAGGTTTTGCGCTAATTCAAAGTTGCTTTTGGCTGAGAAAAATTCAATTTATCCAGTAATCCCGATTAAGCGATTTAAATTATGTATCGCAGGGCCAGTTTTGGGAAAAAAATAAATCAAATTAATGCACAATTAACATTAAGAGTAGATTGTACAATGACAGGAGTTTGCAAAGGCCTCCAAACAAGATGGTAGTAGAATGTTAAGGACATTAGAACCAGTTGACTACTGAAAGAATGCCATGGTTTCTATAACATACACGCCAACCATCATGTTTGACATGGACAGTCAGCGTTTGGGGCCCTGGTCTGCACCAGCACAGGCCGAGTCCTTTTCCCTCAACACTGCCATTACCAGAGTCTTGCTGCTACTGGAAGCGATTTCAGCATAATGTGGTTGGGAATTCTTAAAAGAAAAGAAATTCCCATGCGCAACGTGCAGCAGCCAAAATAACATCAAGTAGCAGCAGTTTAGAGTGGCAATGGGTGAGGGGGGGACGACAGAGGCTTGGGGTAAAGGACAGAGGAAAGGGAAGGAGGGAGAGAGTTGGCGTGTATGAGAATAACCAGTAATGCAATGTACCCAAATAGAATCAGGTCTGTTAAATTAATACCTATACTGTACATTTACAACTTAAAATAGACTGCTGAAAGTACTCAAGCTAAGAAAACTATCCTTTGGGTTAGAATACAGATTACACTCTGGGGTCTGAATGCAAATCCAGCCTGGACTGAGCTAAAAAGTCTCCTCCCGCCAGGTATAAGGATCTTATATTAACGTGACTGAGTTCTTAATGGGCATTCTTCCAGATACCTTTTCCCACCCAATGTGTTTGACACGATGTGAAAGTTCACACTACAAAATGGACGGTCGCATTGCAAGAGGGATTTTACCCTAGACGCAGGTCATAACCAAAATGTAAACAAGGAACATTTATTTCATTCAAGTCAGGGACTTGACTAAGTCACGGTGAACACAATAACAGCTTGTCACATCACAGCAGACAATGAAATTGAAGATATGACAACTAAAATTCAATTTTACGCTGTTAAGCTTGGCGTGTGACACAGGACTATCCTCGGAGAAACGTGATTTTTTTTCTTGAGTTTCACTTGAAGGATGAGGACACTCACTTAAAAATCAATAATAATTATGTTCTTTTACCAAAACACACCACAGCACCACAGCAGAATTTAATTAGCTCCTTGAGTAAAACAAACATTACTGTAAAATGTTTTAACAAGACTTCACACTGTACTTGACAAAAGTCAGAAGATTTTGTTCAATAGCAGGAAATAACATTTAATTATGGCCAAAAGGTAGTTTGAGTGCCAAGATAAATTGGAAAGGTACAAGGCATAGTCTGCAACATCAGGTGTAAAACACGTTCCAGAAAAGACCTGTGGGCTGATTCTCAGATAAAGCAGTTTTAACAGAACTGTGCACCATGGGTCTGCCTCCTGCCATAAGGAAATTGTCCCTGAAATAACCTCATGATGTTGGAGGCAATCAGTAAGGGTGTAAAGAATCATCAGGCAAAGCAGACAGAAAAAGGCAATGCAAGGGAAAGAGAAAATGATACAGACTGACAAGAAGGGGAGGGGGAGATAGAGCACAACAAAAAGAAGCAAATTTTAAAAACAAAGCTGATAGAACTGGCCTTTTAATGTTACTATGCAAACAGTGTAGAGCACAACTTTCATTCATCTTGCTGTGAATTGAATATTATAATAAGTCTCCATTCCACTGAAATCACTGCTCCCTGTTTGTGCTTCCTGTCAGACCCTCAAATTCCCCACGTTCACATTGTGCTGGCTGCAGTATAACAATTCCACACAATTCAAGTCTGACTCTCTCCAACCAACTCCCCCCCCCCCGCCAACTCTAACACTGAACGGCTGAAGTCAGTAACAAAGTTGTGTGTGCTCGGGCGAAGTGATTTGAACGGATTGAGCGGATACACACGCTCGAAGCATGAAGAGCCCCTGCCAGTGCAGCAGGGCACTTCCTTCTGAGGCAGGACTGTATACTGCCAACTCATTCCCATAATACCAGTGCTGTTCTACCGCTGCCAGCAGTATTACAGCAGTCTTGGTGTGCTGGTGCAATAACTGGTTGTATTGCAAAGCAGTGGGATGCAGTTTCACACCTCAGATTCCTCTTAAAGCACGAGTGTCCAATCTTGGCCGCACAATTAATGGGAAAAAAATAGACCAGCGGGTAGGTCAATAATAATTACTGTCATAGTGTGAACGTCACCTATCCTTAAAGATATCAGGGAGGAAGTACCTCTGTGGGTTTCAGATACCAACTTCTCTACTGCGATAATAGGCTGGAAATCATCATTAGTGATGCTGTTGTATGAATATTTAACACAATCATATTCGGCAGGTTAATGCCAACATTAAAAGGGTAGAGGGGGGAATTTGATTGAACATTCCTGCGGTAACATCAACAACAATGATTTCTGGCTTAATATTATTGTTAGATAGCCATTGCCAGTGGCGGACAACCACGAAAGACTGAGCTCATATAATGTGTGTGGGTATTCAGTATTTCACAAGGAGGCACTCTAAACTTAGGTACCACTGAAAGAAGAAGGAATTATCACCATGACCAGTCATCAATGCTGCTCTAGGCCCCGCTGGCAGGAAGCGGATTTTTTTTGTGCACAGCATATGAAATATTATCAGCTTTTCCCACAACCTCACTTCTGAGCCTTCTTTTAAGTTATTTTTTCTCCTTTTACCTCCCAATTTTCTAGTCTCCAACCTCCTCACCTGCAGCTGTTGATTCCTCATTGAGAAACAGTTCCACCAGTGCCACTACCTCACCCAAATGACCATTCTTCATGTGACACCCGAGACAATAAGTGGCCAGTGGGTTATTCAACTATGGGGGCATCAGTTTCAAGTTCAATTCTGTTCTCACTCAACCTCCACATGCACACTTCCAGCAGGGGTTTCTGGATAGTAATCAGGGATGGGAACCCTGGCTAATTTCCCCTTGACTAACACAGGGGCATTGAACCCAACTGTAGTACCCCCACTAGGGCCCCAACTAAAATCAGCTAATACACCGCAGACTGGGAACTTTGTGATGTGTACGACTAAGCTACTCTCTTAACTAGCTGAACCAACAGGGAAGCTTAATGTTGGGTACTACCTACATTACAACAGTGACTCCACTTCAAAAGTACTTCATTGGCTGTAAAGAGCTTTGGGATGTCCTGAGGTTGTGAAGGCCCGATATAAATGCAAGTCTTTCTTTTTTCTTTTAATAAAGAAATTCTAATTTCTTTAGAATTTAATTTAATTCTCAGAAATACAACTGCAAAGCTCCTTCAGTGACTAAACCTTTCCTGAACCGTTCTGAATTAGATGATCTCAGATAGCTATGCTACAGTTACCCGCAGTGCCCTGGGCTAGAATGGGAAAAAATGTTAATCAGACAGGGCTTCCACTCCCCACTGCTATCCAGCAGCACCTACAGTAAAGTATGTGTAAGAAAGGGGTGGGGAGTGAGGTGGACCAGATCAGGGTTGGCAGTGATGCCCACGATCAAATCATCTTCTGAACCTTACTATCTGGGCTTACACACTTGGACCAAGTCAGCAATATGTATTTCGCTCAGCACCAAAGGCTGGATCTAATTTAGAAATGTATTATTAAATAGGCAAGGGGGAAAAGAACCCTCAATTAACATGCCAAGTCTCATATACTTCCCCAGCATGAGAGTCAAAGTAGCAGCTTTAACATTTGACAGTAGCTGAAACCTCATACACAAAATCACAGTTATATACAAAAGCAAAGTCTCTGTAATTAGCAGCGAGATTGTTTCTTGAGCTGCACAAAACATAAAATTTGCTGCAATTGTTCCTTTACAATTGAGCACACCCAACAATCCATCTGAGTGGCTTTACATTTGTCTACGTCATTATGAAATGCCTCATTCATCATCTACACTCAATATGGAACAATAACAGCACACCATTCCAAAAGTAACTTGACCTTGACTGAAAAAAAATACTGATGTATATATTTATATTTTTGGTTGCTTTGTTCTTTGTAAGAGAAACCTTGCAGAAGAAACACATATTTCAAATACATAATCCAAGCTATCGTTCAGCCTTCAGTACTATATCACTATGAAAGAGCTTAGGAGTTGAAAATGCACAGTGCATTATTAGGGACGAACGCACAATCACATTCATATGAAATCGCCACGTGTGCTACTTTAGTCAGGGTGTTAACCTGGGTTGATGTCTTTGTTAAAATAATGCACAAAGGAATTTCATCCTCATTACTAATATCTCACAAGAACATCCATCAGTTTCATTTGAAAACTTCTACAACAAACTAAGTATCAGTGGGAAAACATTTTGGTGGTCGTGATCATAATTCAGTTCAATTTAGCGAAGTTATGGAAAAGGACAAATATAGTCCAGGAGTAAAGGATCTCAATTGGGGAAAGGCCAATTTAACTAAGCTGAGATGTGATTTAGCAAAAGTGGACTGGAAACAGCTACTTGAAGGTAAATCAGTGTCAGAGCAGTGGGAGGCATTCAAGAAGGAGATAGCGAAGATTCAGAGAAAATATGTTCCCACAAAGAAAAAGGGTGGGACTCCCAAATCTAGAGCCCCCTGGATGTCAAGGAGCATACAGGGTAAGATAAGGCAAATAAGGGAAGCTTTTGTCAGATACCGAGAGCTCAATACTGCAGAAAGCCGAGAGCAGTATAAAAAGTGCAGGGGTGAAATTAAAAAAGGAAATTAGGAAAGCAAAGAGAGGGCATGAAGAAATATTGGCAAGTAAAATCAAGGAAAACCCAAAGATGTTTTATATCTACATAAAGAGCAAGAGGATAACTAAGGCAAGAGTATTAGAGACCAAAGAGGTAACTTGTGTGTGGGTATAGTTCTTAATGAATACTTTGCGTCTGTCTTCACAAAAGAGGGGGACAATGCAGATATTGTAGTTAAGGAGGAGGAGTGTGAAATATTAGATGGGATAAATATAGTGAGAGAGGAAATATTGAGTGGTTTAGCATATTTGAAAGTAGATAAATTGACAGGCGTGGATGAAATACATCCCAGGCTGTTAAGAGAAGCAAGGGAGGAAATAGCAGAGGCTCTGACCATCATTTTCTAACCCTCTCTGGCTACAGGTGTGGTGCCAGAGGACTGGAGGACTGCTAATGTTGTATTGTTGTTTAAAAAGGGAGCAAGGGATGGACTAAGTAATTACAAGCCAGTCAGCCTAACCTCGGTAGTGGGCAAATTGTTGGAAAAAATTCTGAGGGACAGTATTAATCGTCATTTAGAAGGGCATGGATTAATCAAGAACAGTCAGCATGGATTTATTAAGGGAAGGTCTTGTCTGACTAACCTGATGGAATTTTTTGAGGAGGTAACAAGGAGGGTTGATAAGGATAGCACATTTGATGTAGTCTACACGGATTTTAGCAAGACTTTTGACAAGATCTTTTGACAAGGACTTTTGATATTGCAGACTGGTCAGAAAAGTAAAAGCCCATGGAATCCAAGGGAAAGTAGCAAGTTGGTCCAGAATTGGCTAAGTGGCAGGAAGCAAAGAGTAATGGTCGACGGGTGTTTTTGTGACTGGAAGGCTGTTTCCAGTGGGGTCCTGTAAGGCTCAGTTCTAGGTCCCTTGCTTTTTGTGGTATATATAAATGATTTGGACTTGAATGTGGGAGGCTTTATCAAGAAGTTTGCAGATGATACAAAAATTGACTGTGTGGTTGATAGTGAGGAGGAAAGCTGTAGACTGCAGGAAGTTATCAATGGACTGGTCAGGTGGGCAAAAAAATGGCAAATGGAATTCAATCCAGAGAAGTGTGAGGTAATGCATTTGGGGAGGGCAAACAAGGCAAGGGAATACACAATAAATGGGAGGATACTGAGAAATGTAGAGGAACATAGGGACCTTGGAGTGCATGTCCACAGATCCCTGAAGGCAGCAGGACAGGTAGATAAGGTGGTTAAGAAGGCATACAGGATACTTTCCTTTATTAGCCAAGGCATAGAATATAAGAGCAGGGAGGTTAGGCTAGAATTGTATAAAACACTAGTTAGGCCACAGCTAGAGTACTGCGTACAGTTCTGTCACCACATTACAGGAAAGATGTGATTGCACTAGAGAGGGTACTGAGGAGATTTACGAAGATGTTGCCAGGACTGGAGAATTTTAGCTATGAGGAAAGATTGGATAGGCTGGGGTTGTTCTCTTTGGAACAGAGGAGGCTGAGGGGAGATTTAATTGAGGTGTATAAAATTGTGAGGGGCCTAGATAGAGTGGATAGGAAGGACCTATTTCCCTTAGCAGAGAGGTCGAAAACCAGGGGCCATGGATTTAAAGTAACTGATAGAGGATTAGAGGGGAGTTGAGGAGAATTTTTTTCACCCAGAGGTTAGTGAGGATCTGGAACTCACTGCCCGAAAGGGTGACAGAGGCAGAAACCCTCATTCCATTTAAAAAGTACTTGGATATGCACTTTAAGTGCCGCAACCTACAAGGCTACGGACCAAGAGCTGTTAAGTGAGATTAGGCTGGATAGCTCTTTTTTAGCCATCATAGACACAATGGGCCGAATGGCCTCCTTCTGTGCCGTAAATTTCTATGATTCTATGATACAAGTTATCAGCTCAACCCCAACATCCTATGTCAGTTTCAAAATGCACCAATCAGCCGTGATAACCCTCTTGAATATACAGTCTATAATCTCGGATATCATGTACATCATTTAAGGCCTTCTGTGATTCAGAAACCATCATTTCAAATGAAAAGTACATGGCCTGCTCCCTGCCTCAGCCTGAAGCAAGCTGCAATGAAGTGTGTGAGAGCTGCCCTGAGTGGCTCAGTTTCCAATTTCCCACTCCTTCTTCCTCTCTGTGGCCTTCACTTGATTTCTCCATCAATGGTCTTGCCAAGATCAGCAGTTTCCTATGCTAAGAATCACTGGTATAAACTCTACACTTCATTATTCTAAGTGGCATAGTGCATTGCTACATTGATATGTAGTACTACTACACTGCAAAAACAAGAATCTTCTTTAAAAAAAAGCCTCTCACAATAATACACATTTCGTGTGGCTCATAAAGATAGATGGATAAGAGGGATGTGGTGTGTAACACGAGTTCACAACATTAAGTAGCACAGCTCTTTCATGGCATTGTGTGAACTGTGCAGAAAAGTATCAGGAGTGAAAAATAGTGATTAGTCAGAGAAGATTTTTGCCCAAGAACATGGATGCAGCAACCACTGCTGGTCATATTACGGTCACACTGGAAAAGGCAGGCCAGGAGTGCAAAGGGCTTCAGAGACACCAAACTAACAGCAGGTACTACCCTGGGCAGTTGGACTACCAGTCTAGACATGGAAGGAGAGCAGTACTAGAAGAGTCGCAGTTTGACTAAGGCTGCTGTGACTGAGATGTGCTACCTGGGCCATTTGCATTACAGCCTTTTTTTGCACATATCTTTTAACAACTATTACTTCTCTTCATGTTCTTACATGCCCTGTGCTGCTATTTACAGTGATATTTATGTCTTACATTTGTGCTTTGAAGTCATACAACTTCTTCTGGACCTTTCTCTAAATCATTGACAACACATTGGCTCTTTCCATGTTACACTAAAACAGCAGAGAGGTGAATTTCAAACACAAATATTTAAGCACCAGGAAGCTGGTATCCCACAGCATCATTTCATAGCCATAGCAACCAGAAGAAATCTCTCTCTTGCCTGCCCCCTCCCCTCATTTCATGCTTTGCTAGGTTCTATTTAGTATGATATGGATATGTAGGTAACCTTGATCGAGGTACAAAGCTGTACCAAGCCTTGATGGAATGATAATACTGACTCTTCCTTGTGATCTATAGCGAGTCAGATCCTGTGTTTGTAAATGCATTCCTTACATACAGCAATTTGTTTTGTAAGTAGCCAGGCATTGTTAACAAATCACACAGTATGTGTCAAAACTAGAAGTATCCAGCTGCTTCCAGTGAAGTGTTGAGTTTCAGTTAAACACTATTGACAGTTAAATGTCATTATGGAAGCCTGTTTGTTGCAAACCTCTCCTTAGAACAACATTTCTCCTCACTCTGTCAGGAGCTCGTGCACCAGCAAAGGTCAAGAGCTGAAGCAAATCTCAAGCACAGTTCAAACAAATCCCTCGCACTGATGGCTGCAGTGTTTCCCCCTAAAAATGTGTTTCCCAGCTGAAAATCAGCAGGTGTCACTGGACAGGGACCACAAGCAAACAGTTTGTCCCTTTCCTCGCCCAGATGAATTAAAGCAAATTAAGTGCCCCTGCTGCAATCAACTAACTCAGCATGGGCCAGCGATCAAGAACCTGTGATCTTCCTAGCCTGTACGACTCAGTACCATGCTACATACGGTGATTCACTCACTAAGCCACTGGGGAGTCCCCAACATAAGACCTTTTTATATTATGGAACAGTTTCCAATGGAGGCAATTCCACTGGTTTCCATTGCTCCCAAATAGCTCCACTTAAACAGCAGGACAGATTTGGCAACTACAGTGCATGTGCAGTTACCACAATGTCAAGTATGTGACTTTAGCATTCTGGCCATGACTTTCTCTGATGTTGCTGGGGGAAGGTCCATACAGGGCAATGGCCATGTTGGTATTTAGAGTGGGCTGAGAGGTCAGCCAACCCACAGCCAGAATTAAGGTAGCACACCTGGTATAACTGTCGTTGGAAGCAGCCATTCAGCTTTGCTGTCACCAACACTAAGCCAAGGGAGATGCACAACAAAATCCCCACCCAAAGTGCCCCTGCTGCAAAAAACTGGTGTAAGGATTAAGAGGGGGAGCAACAACCCATCTGTGCTCGCATTGCAAAATCAAACTGTTTACTCAGTACTTGGTAATCTGGAGCTGCCCGCAGTTCTTGATGGACACCATATGAACTTGGGTGAAAGGGGCTACCCTGCTCTGATAGAACTGATAACAGTAGAATTGTTAAGCATAAGAGGGAAAATAAACAAGCAAATAGGCCGATTTGCATAATTATCATAACTAATAATATCAAAATGCATCACATGCTCAAGAGGTGTCACTGTAATGTCACTGGAAATTATGTACAAGGTATAAATTACACTACTGACATTCATGTTGCCCCTGTATACGCTGGTCTCATGGTTCATTAACCTAACAGCACTGCTCCAGGCAACAAGTCCAATGTTGATGGCAGCACAGATACCTCCAGAGGTGCAAAGACACGTTCAAATGTGTGACATCTATGCATAAATCTGTCCTCAAACACGACAGGCAAGGGTTGCAGGAAAGTCATCAGGAGAAAAAAAACATTAGCCGATTGTCCCCTCCGTAACCAAGGGTAGGGAGGCCAATAGCACTGTCCCTAATGTTACCCTGAGATTAGTTAACAACACAGATGTGGGGGTCTAACTTGGAACTTCCAGGTCTGTATGGCTGAGCTACACACTGGATCCTCATTCAACCATCAGGGGAGTCCGTTATTTTTAATATATTACAATATGTTATATTTTCCTGTGCTGTCTCTTTTCTACCTTGAGGATGTAAAATCACAAAGGAACTCACAGAATGGCAAACCAGTAATGCCGCACAAGACTTCATAAAGAAACTTTTGGACGATTTTTCATGTATGTAGAACTTCATATCTATAAATAACAGGTACCCAACACTGTCCAAAAGAATCAATCGTTAAAGTTAGCAAATACAATTTTAAATTGCTAACTATTTCACTACATGTTTGTATACCTGATTAATCGGTTTCCAAATTGAAGAAAGTCTCTTTTCCTGAACAACTATTACAAAAAGAAATAAACTCACCGTTCTTTTGCCACTAGAGCCTGCTACAATAGATATGCCCCGTTGGAGCTGGCAGTGGAAGTTCACGGTCAGTGCGTTTTAAACCGTTTCCAGGCTGCTCTCAATTAAAGGCGGAACAAGAGGGCTCGGCTTTTCGTCAGTTCTAAACTCCAAGCAGTGAGCAGGACCCGCCCCAGCCTGTTTAAACCGTGTTGGGAGAGCCCGCTGCCTGTTCTGTTGAAGGTAGGTCTTGTCCGTTTATCCCTAAGCAGCCTGAACGTGTCGCTCTCAGCACCGCACAAGAGCTTGTTTCCTCATCAACTTTACAACACCCGACACCATCCTCACGCCTCAAACACCAAACTCTTTGGGGGTCACATACATTTATGACACGAGCTGCAGTGTCATGGAAACAAATCAACAAAAAGCTCTACCCACTTCACAGTTTCACATTTTGTTTCTTTTCTTTTGCCTCTTATAATATTACCAATAGGGTGATATTACCAACAGACTTTCATTAAAAAGTCGGGAAATCGATTATGGAGAGCTAATGTAAATGATCATTACCTTTACCCAAGATGATCATTGCATGAAAATAGATATCTTAGACAAAAATTGACAGCAGTTGAGGGCGGTAGTGGTAAGCTATTGATGCAAGAGCTTTACAAGTAGCCAAGAATGTGTTAGAATATTTGAAGGCCATTATTACACACTTGACTTCACATCTGTAACACCAGGGGCAATGTTTCACTTTGCAGACTCATAACTTCACTTCAAAATTGTATTATTGCATCTAACAACTGACTTCAAAATACTAAGGACTGACAGATTTCGAATGGAAATAATACTCTGCCAGTGCTGAGTCTTCAGTGGTAATGGCTGTTGGGGATACACCTCAGTCAAATGTTTCAGTCTAAGAATATAATTAACCAAATAATCATTGATTGAATATAAAGGAACAGATGAAACCAGCTTTAATGCTAGCACATTATACATCATTAGATAGGTGGGAATGCTATATCAAATTATAATAAAAGATTTAAACAGAATCGGAATCCTGCAATATATTTTCCCCAAATTATTATATGGCCTTGTCACATTCTGACACGTATCTGTTCGTGAGCATTCCTAAAGATAAGTCATCTTATGCTTACCCAAAATAATATTTTGTTGTATATATTATGATATAGAAGATACTGCACTAGCTGTAGAACGGGCCACATCACTGGATCATGAGTTTGAAAGATTCAACATTTGATTATACACCCAAACGGAATAACAAAAACTTGTTTTCTCAAGTTTTAAAATTAACCGTTTTATCAAAACAATCGTGATGGTCGTTGTATCAGGTTGTCTGGCATTGAGCCACACAGGTCTCGGGTTTAACCCCTGGTCTATAGTGAGTGAATTAACCTCAGTGGAGGATCACAATTGGCTTCAGCGTCTCTGGCGAAGGAGGGCAACAATAAATCGCCACGGCAACTAGATATATTTCTGGAGAAAGAAGATATAAAGGAGATAAGGGGGGAGCTGGTGTTAACGATCAGTTCAAAAAGGGACAGGCATTTTGGGCCAAATGACCATTACCTCCTAAGATTTTCTCTCATTGCTGCTGGATGCACGTTATGAATGTTGAGAGCAAGAGCAGGATCAGGCTCAGCTCTGATGGCCCTCACAGTTGTCTAGTCTGATATTCACTGACAGAGTTGAACAACTAATGAAGCGAAACATCTCAAAACACGAACATGGCCATTTCAGCAAGGCTCATAGCACCAAAGCAACTGCCACCTTCAGGAAAGGAAAGGAAAGGTAAAGTGGAGAAAACTGGATAGGAAAATATATTTTAGACAATCAAACATTGTCAAGAAAACTTGACGTTAATTCAAAGTTGAAACCTTACGATGTGATCAGCATAAGTTTCTGTTGCCAAGTTGCTTTATAAGATTGGCATCTCATTGCAACTCAGTTGGTAACAGTCTCATCAATAGGTTGCGGACCGAAGAGCCAGAGTAGTGTTTGAACTCATTATCAATTTCTGCACTCCACTGCAGCATTCAGGAAGTGCTGCATTGTCATTGGGGCTGTTCTTCAGATGAGACCTTACACTAAAGGCTCAACTTACTTTTCTGGGGGTTCAGACTGAGTCTAAAGATCCCATGGCACTACTTGAAGAAAAACAGATTAACTGGTTATTCATCTCATTGCTGTTTATCAAATGTTGCTGGCATAGAATGGCTATAACAGTTGCCAGCACAACAACAATCAGTGCACTTAATAAGCACTCATTGTGTGAACTGAGACATTTTCACGATGTGACAACTATGTAAATTCTAGTATTTATTTTGTTCTTTTCTTTGAGTACACTTTTATTTGTGTACCTTGACCTCTGTAGAAGTATATTTCTGCTGCAGGAACAAAAAGCATGCTTACAACAAAAGAACAAAATACTCAAGAAAAAATTAACTCCACAAGAAATTGGTCTAAAGAGGGAAGGGAAGAGTATAACCTGACAAATCACATTCTAGGACTAGTTGTGCTACTTTTTGATCAATATTGCAGTTTTTTTCATTTGCAGATTTCCAAATATAAATTCACAATTTTCTCCTTATGGTTCTCTGAGCAGCAGTATTCCTGATAATAATTCTGAATCAACAAAAGTACATGTACTAGAGGGAAGAACAAAGAAAAAAAACTAATAGGGGGAACATTAATTTTCACTGAGGCAGATTCCAGTCTCCTAGGTTTCCTGTTGGCCTCTGTCACTATTTTCAGGTTTTGAACTCGATATTCTCTCAGGTTTCGTGTTACCAGTCACTCCCAAAAGTGGACCTTACATCCCCTCTGATCTGGAAAACACCTTTTATTGCCCAATATCTAGATTAACAGTATTGTGGCCCAGGGATCATAGCATAGAACCTTGGTCCCTTTTACCAGCTATTGAAATACTGCATTTGCTACTAATTCATTCTCCTGTCTTTGCAGAAAGATGAAGCATGACTTCAAACCAACAATGATTTATTTACATAAAATACATGAACAAACAAAATACGGTTTTTATATGGAGGTGAATTTCCTACATTTCTTGTTTTATGAAAATAATAATAAAGATGCAGTCTTATGCCTTAGGTTTAGGTGTTTGCTTTTTCAAAGCTAACAGGCTCTGTTTTCTGTTACAGGCTGTACAGATTCACTCATCCATCCTATCTCTCAGAGAGGAACAGAGTGAGAGTTCTCTGGCCCTCCCATCTGTGTTGAGTAGGGGTAGTTGGGGGTGCGGTATTTGGCCCACCGAGCTATCAATCACTGAGGGCACCAAGTTGAATCCACCCTCAGAACTGTGGGGTAACAACATATATTGTTTAATTAAGCCAGAAAGACTGCTCATCAACACTGAAATGGAAACAAAGTATGTTGAAAGCCAAAGATACTTGTCAAAGACTGGCCATTTCTCAAGAATGACCTCCTGGGGTTTTCCATTGTTTCAGATCTACAAAACTTACAAAATAAGCAGTTTTGATGCTGGTATGTCTCTTTTGGTAGCTAATTGACACTTCAAATTACAATGGCAACCAGCCTAGTTTCTTACCCGCTGTCTAACTGTTAAGACCCTCAGCTGAATTTAACATTACAGAAATATTATAAGTTAAACAATTCAGTTCAGACAATACAAGTAAACATCAAAATGTTTTAACCCACATGATGTTCTGATTCATATTGGGATCTCTGAGAAAGCTGCAAAATAACAGGGCTCTTGAACTAAAGGTTTAAAAATCTTTATTAAAATGGTTTGATTGATGGCTTTATGTGGGTGTGAAACGTAGACTTTGCATCCAGTGCATTGTAGAAAACTGGAAACATTTGAAATATGGATAAGTCACAGAATCCTTTGCTTTTGCTGGGTACAGTTCATGATAAATACCAAATGCTTAACTTGGCAGGATGAAAAGGAGACCTCCTGAGATCAGCAGCCCAAAGAATATTAGATACTGTGGGCATACCATTCGAGAATCACAAGGACAGATAACGTGTGAGAAATGGAAGGAAATGGAGCAAGAGGATGCCCATAATGAATATGGGTCTGCGGAATCAAGCCATGATTCAAAGTCAACGATGGTCAACCAAATTATGCAACTGGTTCAAATTGAGGGATGCTCATCATTAAGGCCACTAAGAGTTGGTACAGAGAGAAGTTTAAAATATTCATATGGAAGCTGATAATGGCAATCCTCTTCATTTAATCCATAAGGAATCAGCAAAAAAAATGCTTGCAGCAGAGACTGGAGGTTAAGTGTTGCTTCAAATTACTTCACAAGTAATATTGAAGTGCCATCTCCTGAATTTAATATTTATTTAAATAATATCTTTATAAAACAAATGGAAAACAGATTTTGAAACAATTCTTAAATATTTATGTTGTATCAACCAAATGCTTAGTAAATTAAGTTGCGCAGGTAGTGGCATATTATCCTTACTTGGATTTGTACTGTACATGTGACATGCCCCAGCTTGGGGGCTTGTAATGTTCAGGTTGCATCCCTGCATAACTTATGTGTGACATAATCTTCAAGTACAGTATGAAGACATGCCTTCTATGTCACAATCACCCAACCCCAGCTGTGAAAGTACACATTCATTTGAGACCTGAAATTATACTTTGTGGCATCAAACGTGTTCTGCAGCTGGAATTTCTGCAGGGTTTCTCCCAATCCCTCATTGTAAATTTGGCAGAAGATAAGCAGAAACTAAGGACAGAAGACACGAGCAGTCGTTTATGATGTTTCTTCGGGGTTTCTGTCAATCTTCCGCCGAAGCTACAATGGAGAAACCCCTTGGAAATTCTACCCCCTAGTTTTTTAAGCCGTAAAACTAGGCAATGTTCAGCACTGATGTACAAAATAAAAATGAAATTTAAAGCCCTGTGTTTGATTTAGTGGTCACTTAGCTGTGTGCTTGCAGGTAGGGTCTATAATAGAAGAGTTAATTAAAAAGACAAGCTGCTGCTTTGTCTGTTTCAAACTGAGTCTTTTCCTGAGCATTTCAGCTTCACCATAGCACCGGCTCTCCACCTCTCAATCCCTGTCTTTCTGGGGCCTTGCACTCATTTTTACTGCCATTTGCATCTGCTTTTACTTTGAACAACCCGTACTTGGTCTGTAGGTGGTAGTCATTTGCCTGAGGAAGGAGAAAATCTCCGAAAGCTTGTGAATTTAAAATAAAATTGCTGGACTATAACTTGGTGTTGTAAAATTGTTTACAATGGTCTGTAGGTGATATTTATCTCACTTTAGCTGCTATAATTCAATCGTGTTCCCAACACTCTTGACCAATGCTCACCAGCATCCATGAGCTTAAAGCTTAGCTTTATGCATGTAGTGAATGAGATGTAATGTGCCTTAGGCTAACAAACTGTGCTTTTACTGCTGGGTCATACCAGATACAGTGGGGATTGCCCACTGTACACTTCTGATCTCTCCAATTGGCAGAAATGTACCAGACAGCCTATATATTTCAGGCTGCACCATGAATTGTTTATTACAAGAAAGAAATACAAGGGCTGATACCCCAGTCAGGTGCTCCAAGTGAAGAGCAGTGTTCATATGGAGTACTGGTCAGAAAATCACAGGCCCAAATAAATAATCCTAGAATAAAGAGTTGGCATCAGTAAAAGTGACCTTGAGAGCGAGAGGAGAGTCCAATAGGTGAGCGCAGTGTAAAAGGAGAGCCCAAGAGGGGTAAGAGAGTCCGAGAGGTGAGCGCGGTGTAAAAGGAGAGTCCAAGAGTGGGAGGAGAGTCCGAGAGGTGAGCGCGGTGTAAAAGGAGAGTCCGAGAGTGAGAGGAGAATCCGAGAGGTGAGCGCAATGTAAAAGGAGAGTCCAAGAGCGGGAAGAGAGTCCGAGAGGTGAGCGCAGTGTAAAAGGAGAGTCCGAGAGTGGGAGGAGAGTCCGAGAGGTGAGTGCGGTGTAAAAGGAGAGTCCAAGAGTGGGAGGAGAGTCCAAGAGGTGAGTGCGGTGTAAAAGGAGAGTCCAAGAGTGGGAGGAGAGTCCGAGAGGTGAGCGCGGTGTAAAAGGAGAGTCCGAGAGTGAGAGGAGAATCCGAGAGGTGAGCGCAATGTAAAAGGAGAGTCCAAGAGCGGGAGGAGAGTCCGAGAGGTGAGCGCGGTGTAAAAGGAGAGTCCGAGAGGTGAGCGCGGTGTAAAAGGAGAGTCCGAGAGCGGGAGGAGAGTCCGAGAGGTGAGCGCGGTGTAAAAGGAGAGTCCGAGAGGTGAGCGCAGTGTAAAAGGAGAGTCCGAGAGATGAGCGCAGTGTAAAAGGAGAGTCCGAGAGTGAGAGGAGAATCCAAGAGGTGAGCACAGTGTAAAAGGAGAGTCCAAGAGCGGGAAGAGAGTCCGAGAGGTGAGCGCGGTGTAAAAGGAGAGTCCGAGAGCGGGAGGAGAGTCCGAGAGGTGAGCACAGTGTAAAAGGAGAGTCCGAGAGATGAGCGCAGTGTAAAAGGAGAGTCCAAGAGCGGGAAGAGAGTCCGAGAGGTGAGCGCGGTGTAAAAGGAGAGTACAAGAGTGAGAGGAGAATCCAAGAGGTGAGCACAGTGTAAAAGGAGAGTCCAAGAGCGGGAAGAGAGTCCGAGAGGTGAGCGCGGTGTAAAAGGAGAGTCCGAGAGCGGGAGGAGAGTCCGAGAGGTGAGCACGGTGTAAATCTAAGGCAAGTCAGCTCGCACCCGTGATATGCACCTCCTGCACTATGTGGGAAGTCATGGACACTACAGGTGTCCCTGACGACCATGTGTGCAGGAAGTGTGTCCAGCTGCAGCTACTGGCTTACCGCATTTCGGAGCTGGAGCTGCGGATGGATTCACTGTGGGGCATCTGAAATGCTGAGATTATTGTGGCTAGCATGTTCAGTGAGGTGGTCACACCGCAGGTAAAGATTACGCAGGCAGAAAGGAAATGGGTGACTACCAGGCAGAGTAAAAGGACTAGGCAGGTAGAGCAGGAGTCCCCTGGGGCCATCTCTCTCTTAAACAGATATACCACTTTGGATACTGTTGGGGGAGATGGCTTATCAGGGGAAAGCAGCAAGAGCCAAGTTCGTGGCACCACGGGTGGCTCTGCTGCACTGGAGGGGAGGAATAAGAGTGGCAGGGCCATATTGATAGGGGATTCAATTGTAAGGGGAACAGATAGGCGTTTCTGCGGCCACAAACGTGACTCCAGGATGGTATGTTGCCTCCCTGGTGCTAGGGTAAAGGATGTCACGGAGCGGCTGCAGGGCATTTTGGAGGGGGAGGGTGAACAGCCAGTAGTCGTGGTCCATATCGGTGCCAACGACATAGGTTAAAAAAAGGGATGAGGTCCTGCAAGGTGAATTTAAGGAGTTAGGAGATAAATTAAAAAGCAGGACCTCAAATGTAGTGATCTCAGGATTACTACCAGTGTCACGTGCTAGTGAGTATAGGAACAGGAGAATAGACCAGATGAATGCGTGGCTGCGGGGATGGTGTAGGAGGGAGGGATTTAGATTCCTGGGATATTGGGACCGGTTCTGGGGAAGGTGGGACCTGTACGAGCGGGACGGGTTACACCCAAGCAGGACCAGGACCGATGTCCTCGCGGGGGTGTTTGCTAGTGCTGTTGGGGAAGGTTTAAACTAGAATGGCAGGGGGATGGGAACCTGAGCAGGGAGACAGAGGAGGGGGAGACAAGGATAGAAACAAAAGACAGAAAGGGAAGAAGCAATAGTGGAAGGCAGAGAAAACAAGGGCGAAAAACAAATAGGGCCATAGTGCAAAATAAAACTAAGATGACGAGCAATCTTAAAAAGACAAGTCTAAAGGCATTGTGTCTAAATGCGCGGAGCATTCGCAATAAGGTAGATGAATTAACAGTGCAGATATTAACGGTTATGATATAGTTGCGATTATGGAGACATGGCTGCAGGGTGACCAAGGATGGGAACTGAACATCCAGGGGTATTCAATATTTAAGAAGGACAGGCAAAAAGGGAAAGGAGGTGGGGTAGCGTTGTTAGTAAAGGAGGAAATCAATGCAATAGTTAGAAAGGATATTGGCTCGGAAAATCACGATGTGGAATCTGTATGGGTGGAGCTAAGAAACACCAAGGGGCAGAAAACGTTGGTGGGGGTTGTCTATAGGCCCCCAAACAGTAGTGGAGATGTAGGGGAGGGCATTAAACAGGAAATTAGAGATGCATGCAAGGAGGATACAACTATAATCATGGGTGACTTTAATATACATATAGATTGGTCAAACCAAATTAGCAATAATACTGTTGGGGAGGAATTCTTGGAATGTGTACGTGATGGTTTTCTAGATCAATACATTGAGGAACTAACTAGAGAACAGGCGATCCTAGACTGGGTATTGTGCAATGAGAAAGGATTAATTAACAATCTTGTTGTGCGGGTCCTTTAGGGAAGAGCGACCATAACATGATAGAATTCCTCATTAAGATGGAGAGTGAAGTAGTTGAATCTGAAACTAGGGTCTTGAATCTAAATAAAGAAAATTATGAAAGTATGAGGTGCGAGTTGGCTATGATAGATTGGGGAACTTCACTAAAAGGGATGACGGTGGACAGGCAATGGCTAATATTTAAAGAACATGTGCAGGAATTACAACAATTAATCATTCCTGTCTGACGCAAAAATAAAACAGGAAAGGTGGCTCAACCGTGGCTTACAAAAGAAATTAGGGATAGTATTAGATCCAAAGAGGAGGCATATAAAATTGCCAGAGAAAGCGGCAAGCCTGAGGATTGGGAACAGTTGAGAATTCAGCAAAGGAGGACAAAGAGATTGATTAAGAGGGGAAAAATAGAGCATGAGAGTAAACTATCAGGGAACTTAAAAACTGACTGTAAAAGCTTCTATAAATATGTCAAGAGAAAAAGATTAGTGATAACAAATGTAGGTCCCTTACAGTCAGAAATGGGGGAAATTATAATGGGGAAGAAAGAAATGGCAGAACAATTAAACACAAACTTTGGTTCTGTCTTCACAAAGGAGGACACAAATAACCTGCCAGAAATGTGAGGGAACCAAGGGTCTAGTGAGAGGGAGGAACTGAAGGAAACCAGTATTAGTTAAAAAAAATAGTGCTAGGGAAATTAATGAGGCTAAAGGCTGACAAATCCCCAAGGCCTGATAATCTACATCCCAGAGTACGAAAGAAAGTGGCCCTGGAAATAATGGATGCATTGGTGATCATCTTCCAAAATTCTATAGACTCTGGAACAGTTCCTACAGATGGCAAATGTAACCCCACTATTTAAAAAAGGAGGGAGAAAAAACAGGGAATTACAGACCAGTTAACCTAACATCAGTAGTGGGGAAAATGCTGGAGTCTATTATAAAAGCTGTGATAACAGAACACTTGGAGGGCATTAACAGGATTGGACAAAGTCAGCATGGGTTTATGAAAGGGAAATCATGCTTAACAAATCTACTGGAGTTTTTTGAGGATGTAACTAGTAGAATAGATAAGGGAGAACCAGTGGATGTGGTGTATTTGGATTTTTAGAAGGCTTTTGCTAAGGTCCCACACAAGAAGTTAGTGTGCAAAGTTAAAGCACATGTACTGGCATGGATTGAGAATTGGTTGACAGACAGGAAACAGAGAGTAGGAATAAACGGGTCTTTTTCCGGGTGGCAGGCAGTGACTAGTGGGGTACTGCAGGGATCAGTGTTTGGGCCCCAGCTATTCACAATATGTATCAATGATTTGGATGAGGGAACTAAATGTAACGTTTCCAAGTTTGCAGACGATACAAAGCTGGGGTGGAATGTGAGCTGTGAGGAGGATGCAAAGAGGCTCCAATGTGATTTAGACAAGTTGGGTAAGTGGGCAAGAACATGGCAGATGCAGTATAACGTGGATAAATGTGAGGTTATCCAATTTGGTTGTACAAACAGAAAGGCATATTATTATCTGAATGGTGATAGATTGGGAAAAGGGGAGGTGCAACGAGACCTGGGTGTCCTTGTACACCAGTTGCTGAAAGCGAGCATTCAGGTGCAACAAGCAGCTAGGAAGGCGAATGGTATGTTGGCCTTCATTGCAAGAGGATTTGAGCACAGGAGCAGGGATGTCTTACTGCAGTTATACAGGGCCTTGGTGAGACCACATCTGGAGTATTGTATGCAGTTTTGGTCTCCTTATCTGAGGAAGGATGTCCTTGGCATGGAGGGAGTGCAACGAAGATTTACCAGACTGATTCCTGGGATGGCAGGACTGACATATGAGGAGAGATTGGATCGACTAGGCCTATATTCACTAGAATTTAGAAGAATGAAAGGTGATCTCATCGAAACATATAAAATTTTAACAGGACTAGACAGACTAGATGCAGGGAGGATGTTCCCGATGGCTGGGGAGTCCAGAACCAGGGGTCACAGTCTCAGGATCTGGGGTAAGCCATTTAGAACTGAGATGAGGAGAAATTTCTTCACTCAGAGGGTGGTGAACCTGTGGAATTCTCTACCACGGAAGGCAGTGGAGGCCAATTCATTCGATGTATTCAAGAAGGAGATAGATATATTTCTTAATGTTAAAGGGATCAATGGATATGGGAAAAAAGCGGGAACAGGGTATTGAGTTAGACTATCAACCATGATCATTTTGAATGGCGGAGCAGGCCCAAAGGGCCGAATGGCCTACTCTTGCTCCTATTTTCTATGTTTCTATGTTTGAAGCTGTCGGATTGTCGTAATAACCCAACTGGTTCACTAATGTCCTTTAGTGAAGGAAACCTGCCGTCCTTACCCAGTCTGGGCCTATGCATGACTCCAGTCACACATCCAACGTGGTTGACTCTTAACTTCCCTCAGCAGTGGCCTAGCAAGTCACTCAATTGTACCAAACATTAACTTAAATGAATGGAACATAAAGGCCTGGAGGCCCCCAAATTCCCAGCCAGCACTCCCTGTAAGTGCCAGTCAGGGAATCAGTCCTATACACAGAAGCAACTTAAAACAGCAGATAAAAATATATTTAACTTTCCCTGGTACAGTCAACTGTTTTCTGAGTCCAACAAAAGAGATGTTTCAGAATACCTCGAGTGCTTTTTTCCAGAGTTTCAGATGAAGCAAAACATGGGCCCAAGACACCAGAGACCTTCTCACCACAATGACTTGGCTATACAGGATTCAAGTGAACTAAAGATGAGCAGCAAACTCAAGGCCTTTAAGCCAAGATAACACTTATTAATGTAATAAGTGTGAATTTTGATACAATTCTGGATAACATCTAACAGGAGAGCTATAACAGTCAATGGATGAGTCTGTTTCTCGTAGTGCAAATATTGGGGCAGAAATTGCACAAAGCGGCATGGCAACAATTGTTGCAGCTCCTACAAAATAAATTTACGAACGTACTTACTGCGAGCTCTGTGGCGTCGACTTGCGTGATTTTGAATTTTTAAAGAATTGTGCGCTATCGACCCAACCTCTGAACAGCATAAGTTGATTCGCATGAAACAGTCTGTGAGAATAGAAGACACGCCCACAAAATCTGACAGGAAGAGAAGTCCCGCCCACAAGCAGGCAAGCAGACTTCATTCATTTAAAGTTAGTATTCCAGAAGTCATTGTAAATTAAAAAAAATATAAAAAGCCAAAGAAGTAATTGAATGAAATTAAAGTGACAGAAAGCAAAAGTAAAACATTTTTTTTAATTAAATGACCAAAAACTATTAAAATAAGAAAATAAGGAGTAATATGAGACTCCACATTTTTAAAATTTAATTTTTATTTGTTTGGCAGTCATAAAGAGTTATCGCGCTTTTAAAACTTAGTTTAGACCTGGTATTTTCAAGCGTACCTTTTGGTGGTGTAATTAGTTACGTTCCAGCTGGGCGGATAAGCAAGTTTGCAATTTTTCAGTTATTTCTATGATTGTAGCGTGCGATGGCCCTTTAATTCGCAGCAGTCAAATCGCTGGTGAACCAATAGGAGCAAGTTCACGATTTCCATGTTCTCGTGCGCATGTGCAAATTCATGAACTTGCTCCTTCGATTCGCAATAGAAAACTGAGTGTTATTGAGCTCCTCCATTATGTCGGGAGCAATTTCTGCCCCATTGTCTGAGTATTAATCAAGCCAATTTTGTTCAGTTAAGCATCTGTCCATTTAATATAAACAGAGGCTGGCTTTTAAAGCTAGCACATATACATCAGACAAGGTTTATATATTGCCTCTCTGAACCCACACACTTCCTTCCAAAAAGCACCTAACAGAAAGCAGTTTAAATTTGTCATTAATACCCAATACTTCCAGGCAGGATTGTGTGGATTTGTTCAAAACACATACACATGCACTCAAATGTAAAATAAGCTCATTATAGACAACAATTAACAGAAACTGTTTTAAATTTGTCAACATTGGCAAAGATAAAACATAGAAATTTTATAATTTGAAACAAGTCACATGCCAGTAACATCATGTCTTGCACGCAAGCATGACAGACTCTATCAATCAGCCTCTAAACAAAATGTTGTTAACTTGTTTCAAGTATTACCTTCCAGACTTGAAGGGGGGGAATTTCCTTGCAGTTTTTGGCATATTTCTGATTCATAATCAGGACAAGTACCTTTTTCTGGCAGGAAAATCAGGCAGAAGCTCTTTCTACCAATTTCCAAACATAACATTTTTCCCTCTGGCTTCCATTACACGTTTTGGCCCATCACACGATCGGCCTGCCGAGTGAATCATCAAATCTTACAGCACAAAAGGAGGCCATTCAACCCATTGTGCCTGTGTTGGCTCTTTGAAAGAGCTATCCCATTAGTCCCACTCCCCTCCACTTTCCCTATAGCCCTGCAAATTTTTCCTTTTCAAGTATATATCCAATTCCCTTTTGAAAGTTACTACTGAATCTGCTTCCACCACCCTTTCAGGCAGCGCATTCCAGATCATAACAACTCGCTGCATAAAAAAATTCTCATTATCTCCCCTCTTGTTCTTTTGCCAATGTTTGCCAGTGGAAGCAGTTTCTCCCATTTACTCTAACAAAACCCACCATAATTTTGACCATCTCATTTAAATCTTCCCTTAACCTCTGTGCTCTAAGGAGAACAATCCCATCTTCTCTTAGTCTCTCTACATAACTGATGTCCCTTATCCCTGGTACCATTCTAGTAAATCCCCTCTGCACCCTCTGCAAGGCCTACATTTATATACATATTATAATGAGGGCCAGTGACAGTGCAGCTCTGTGCTTCTTGCTGCTACACTTGCAATGCAGTCAGGGTACCTTCGATTGAGAATTGTAAGGTGCCAGTTGTTACCAGGAACAGCTGATCCAAGTGGAAATGAGGAGTTTGTGAGCCTGAAAAGTCCAGGGAGATCCATTCATGATTTCTGCAGCAGGGAGACATCTTTTCCAGCGAATTTTTTTTTGCCATTCTGTATGAACAGACCTGGACTTACTTCTCACTGCTTCTGGCACAGTCACATCACTGGCAGATTTTCTCCCCCAACTCCCACCCCACCCCCTATCCACAGTCAGGACTTCTCACGAGCAGATATGGCATTCCCTATGTGCAAGATACCCTTGTCTTCCATTAATATGGTGGAGGAGCAGCACAGGATGAAGCTAAGGAGAGTCAGGCAGCATTTAAGGAGAATGCAATTCACCAGTTATTACCCCACCCTCCATAGAAAATACAGGCAGCACAGGTCATATGAAGGCCTTATGGAGGAGATGTATATAAGGACAGTGCACTTCACCGAAGAGACAATGGAGTAGCTCTGTCATGTTAGTTGTGGCTCAGAGTTAACACTCTCACCTCAGAGTCAGAAGGTTGTGGGTTCAGACCCCACTCCAGAGATTTGAGCATAAAGTCTAGGCTGCCACTCCAGTGCAGTACTGAGGGAGGGCTGTACTGTGGGAGGTGCTGTCTTTCGGGTCAAACGTTAATCCGAGACCCCGTCCACCCAAAAGGTGGACGAAAAGATTCCACAGCATTATTTCGAAGAGTAGCAGGAGAGTTCTCCCGGTGTCCTGGCCAATATTTATCCCTCAACCAACATCATTAAAAAACAGATTATCCGGCCATCATCTCATTGCTGTTTGTGGGACCTTGCTGTGTGCAAATTGGCTGCCGTGTTTGCTACATTACAACAGTGACTACACTTCAGAAGTACTTAATTGGTTGTAAATCACTTTGGGACGTCCTGATGCCGTGAAAGGTGCTGTATAAATGCAAGTCATTCTTTCTTACTATACGATGACCTGCAACCACACTCATCTACCCACACTGCTCTGTCTGTGGCTCTGAAGGTGACCACTGCACTCAACTTTTATGGCAGTGGTTCATTTCAGGCAGCCACAGACAATCCTTATATTATTAGCCAGCTGCAGTATGGGTATGCATTCATTAGATAATTGACGTACTTTACTGGAGAGCTGGAGAATTCATCACCATTGGCATTGGAGCAACGCAGCAACGAGATAGGGTCATCCAGTTGTATGAGGTTGCTGGCTTTCCCAAGGACCAGGGTGCAATCAATGACACCCATGTTGCTTTAACAGTTCCCACACATACACGCCCTCAACAGGAAGGGCACCCACTGCCTCAAAGCACAGATTGTGTGTGACAACATGTAGAGGATCCTGTATGTCATCACCAGATATGCTGGAAGCAGTCACAATGCATTCAATCTTTGAAATTTGTCCCTCCCTCATCTCTTCTGGGAAAAGAATCACGTCAACAGACAGGTGACAAAGCCTACCCCCCGCTCCCATGGATAACGACTCCAATAAGAGTGGCCCAAACAGCAGCAGGTGGGCGCTTTAATTAGACACATATCTCGACAAGAATGATCATCGAGAGGAACATTGGGGTTTTAAAGTCATGCTCTTGCTGTCTTGACAGATTAGGAGAGGCACTGCAGTATTCCCCAGATTGAGTGTCACGAATAGTTATAACCTGCTGTGCCCTTCACAATTTCACCATTCATGAAGGGCTGGAGTTTGACATTGCTGGCGAGGAGGGTTCAGATTCCTAGGACACTGAGACCACCTTTGGGGCCAGACTGCACAGACGAGATTGTCTTCACCTAAACCGGAAAGGCACTCGTGTCCTTGCGGCAATTTCTAAGATGTTTTAACTCAAAAGGTGGGGGGGGGAATTGGAAGGCGTGTCAACCTGGCTATTCTTATACAACGTCCAGAGCCACTCTGGTAGAGTGCTAAGGCCTGGGGGGGGGGGGGGGTGGGGGGATGTCTATTGCTTTGAAGTGGTGGAACCCAGAACTCATGGGTACTCACCTGAAAAGAAGGATGTTCGAGATGCTGTCACAAACTATGTGAGAAAACACACAGCCAGCAGGCAAACCAGGTCTGGAGAGTTGCAGAGCGGGTTCCCAAACTCACAATTGCTTCAGCTCCCACTCGCACTGTACCTGTTGGTGAAAGCACTGTCAGTGACAGGAATTTCCAGACTCGTTTTTAAATTTTGCGGATTTCCCAATCGCTCGATTCTTGTGTAATCATCTACTAACTGGTGAATGATCTGAATTTGCACAAGACTGTTGGAAAATACCACAGCACTGCAAGTCTCCTCTTCACAGAAGTATGGACATTTCTGTAAAATATTTGTTGCAAACAAAACACTGTAAGGCAGAGCTATGAAAACAGTGGGTAAGTTTTAACTAGATTAACAGCAGCACATTATGTATTGTAAATACTGGATTTTGGCCTTCAGTGATGGGTGAAACTAGTGTACGATCACATGCATGTTCTAGTGACGAGCAAGAGTGAAGCATGCATATCAACATTTTACTTTTATCATTAAAAATGCAATCCCACCAAGAGTCATTTTCACATGTTAAGATATTTGACAGGTGCAGCTTTTAAATGAGTCTAGATGTAGAGGGAACGGTTTGGATTTTTAAAATTCTTCCTTGGGGAGATATTATCCCTCCCCGATGGAGACCTGTGATTTCTGGTATTCACACACAGCAGGGAAACTTCACTGGGAGTCAGTGGGTCAACACCTTTTTCAGCCCTGGATGATAACTGTGTTGATGGCAGGAAAGTTCAGGTACTGTTGAACAGTATGGAAATCTCTCAGCCCAGACACCTCCAGTATTCAGGACCAGAAAAGATGTTAATCCTAATGTGTCTGCTCATTTCCATGGTGCAGCAAGCTATAGATCAATGATCCCAAAATACTTAACCGAGAGCTGCTGTTTGGAGTTTCTCTGAGCAACTTAGACCAGGCAGATGTATGGCGAATCACTGATGACGCACGCTATGGTTCTGACTGGCTTATCTAAAAAGGATGAAAATTAAGGTGACTTTGAAAAGTGGAGAATGGAAAATTCATGGGGAGAGGAAAGTGGGAACAAAGGTTACGTGGTTTTCTCGGATGATTGGTTCAATATAGGCTTACATACAGTGGAGACATAAGATACAGTTCGCATCACAAAACTGACTACATCATAGTGGGGAAGATTTCCTCTGTGTGTTATACAACAACAACTTGCATACATATAACGCTTTTAATGTAATAAAATGTCCCAAGGCGCTTCACAGGAATGTTATCAAACAAAAAGACACCGAGCCACATCAAGAGATAGCTTGGTCAAAGAGAGAGGTTTTAAGGAGAGTCTTAAAGGAGGAGAGAGAGACAAAGGTGGAGAGGCAGAGAGTTTTAGGGAGCGAATTTCAGAACTTAGGGCCTAGGCAGCTGAAAGCACGATCGCCAATATGCAGTAAAACTGTAAATCCATCCGTATGGTATAGATATATGGAAGGCTCCTGGTTATTGTACTGGACTGGCAAATCAGAGGGTGAGAGCTCGAATTCCACCATGGCAAGTCGTGAAATTGAATTCAATAAATTTGATCATTTGTGGGGGATCAAAAAAAGACGGGTAAATCTAACGAGGTCAATTACAAACTATCAGCCTCCTACCTGGTCTGGCAAGACTCAGGCAATTGCAACATCAGCTCTCGCTGCAACAGCCTCACTGATATCTAGGGACTGGTGCCCAGGCTGCGAGCTCCGTCTCACAGACTAGTCAAGCAACAGCCTATCTTTGTTCTACTCACAGGGTCATAGCTTTCATCCATCCTCTATAACCATCCCCGAGTATGTTCTGTCCCACTGGCAGGTTAGGCCCATCAGTGGTGTACAGTTGGATGGGCTGGGCTGGGCCAGGCCTTGGGAGTCCTCAACATTGACTCAGGTCAAACAAGGCTAAGGATCTTCCTACTGATCACTGCATACTGCTGTCCCTCCCCCTCAACTGATATTGAACGTCACCTGAGGGAAGCAAGGATACTCTGGGTTTGGGGATCAACAAAAGCAAGACAAATCTAAACCAGCCAAACCTCATCAGTCTCCTAATCATCAGCAATATGATCAAAGAAGTAATCAATGGAGCCATCAGTGACCGACTCACCAACAAGTTTCTCACTGACAATCAGTTCAGGCTCCAGCAGAACCACTTAGTTACTGATCAATATGGATGCAAGAGCTGAATGCCAGAGGAGAGGTGAGAGTAACTGCCCGTGACATCAATCAATTATTGCACCAAGGAGCCCTCGCAAAACTGCAGTCCATGGGAGTGAAAGGGAAAACCCTTCAGTGGCTGGAGTCATACCTGACACACAGGAAGATGGTCATGTTGTCGGAGGCCAAACATTGCAGCCCTCAGATATCATTGCCTTGCCAAACCATCTTCAGTTGCTTCATCGATGATCTTCATAAGGTCACAATTGGGGCTATTTACTGATAACTCGACAATGTTCATCTCCATTTGCTATTTCTCGGATAATGCAGTAACCCATGCCAGCCTATAAAGGATCTGGACAACATCCAAGCTTAGGCTGACAAGTGGCCGATAACATTCGTGCCACATAGGTACCAGGCAATGAATATCTCCAACAAGAAAAGACCAAACTACCAGTGCCAAATCCCATACAATCAACATTCTGGAGATCACCATTGACCAGAAGTTTAACTAACAGCCATATCAACACAGTGGCTACAAGAGCATAGCAATGACTTAGTGCTGCAATGAGTAGCTCACCTCCTGACCCCTCAATGCCCCTCCACGATCTACTATGCTCAAATCAGGAGTGTGATGGAATACTCATCAGTCACCTTGATTGGTGCAGCTGCAGCAACACTCAAGAAGTTTGACATCATCCAGGAAAAAGCAGTCTGATTAATTGGCACCACTGTCTCTGAACTCAGTAGTCACCCCTCCGTACTTTGGCTGCGGTATATATTCTTTATCTACAGGATGCACAGCAGTAACTTGCCACACTTACTTCAGCAGTGCCACACCTGTCTCACAACCTCTGCTCCTGAGGACAAGAGCAGCAAGTTGCCCTCCATCTCGCATACCATCCGGGATTGGACAAAAATTGCCACCATTCCTTCATCATCACAGGGTCACACTCCGGGAATTCTCTACCTAATGTCATCATGGGAAGACCATTGCCACAAGGACAGTAGCGGTTCAAGGAGAAGGCCCACCATCATCTTCTCGGGGCAACTAGGGATGGGCAATAAACGCGGCCTTGCCAATGTTGCCCACATAATTTTTTTAAAACATGCTACTTTATTGCTCTGCTGCCTTGCCCAAAATTCCTAGTTAACGTTTGGGCTTTTTCTCAACATCTTTCTCATGTTTGACAAAAGTTTCCATAAATAGACCAAGGCTCTTATAAACCATAACCCGTGTCTGTATTCTCTGCCATGTATGGGTTAGCAAAGCCCAAGTCAAACAGTTACCACGAAACACATAGGGAATGGGTAATTAGCACAGGAACTCATTAAAGCTGCTAAGTTTATTTGTAATAAAGATTCTTGTCAGTTTTAGAAATCACATGCAACGGGTTATCTCTGTGTACCTGGAATGATAGTTTCTTTTTCCAGCTATATAAATTGACCATTAATTAAAACCCCAGCTTTTATATATTTTGTTAAACTAGAAAAAGACAAGACCTAAAAAATACTATTAGGCACCTTTTTGTTTTCATAGTTTTTAATAAAGATCTATAACTGGGCAAAGAGAGGATAATTGAAACTAACCTTACACTGCTCAAAGTCACACATCTGTAATCTGATCTTTATTAACGTGATCACCTTGACGATCACAGAGGTTGTCGAATAAATGTGGAAAATTTTTATTAACTTCAATAAGTCAATGATCTGTTAATGCAAGTCTTGTTAATGTGGCAGTTTCTGATGAAATGATTTGGATTACTGACGTATGACAGAATCTCTTTCACAACACCTTTAATCACTAAGTCCTATCTGAATCATTACTGAAAATGTTGGTTTTTTTTAATCCTTTCACAATGCTAATTTTTCTAGAGTCGAGCCTACGAAAGTATAATCATTAACTCTCTCTGCTTGAACTGCATTCGCATTGTGTTAAAATCAAGACGCATCACGCAGTCTCCTACTCTCATTCATTCTTTCCTAGGATCTCAAAAGTATGCAACACCTTTATTCCCTCAGTCCTTCCTTGTCCAACGATCCGAATGCTTTTAGAACCCAAGTTTCATGTCGAGAAACCATCACTTGATGCTTGATTTTCTCTCCTACTCTTTTCAAAGTTGGTGGTGTCCTAGGTTTCTCAATCTTAAAAAACTCCTTAATTTGAGGCTGACACATACAGTCAGTCCCACCCTTTTCTCCCCACCTTCCCTCACCCAACCCAAAGGCACATTTGCCAAAGGTCATCTTAACTGTGAACAATTCAGCTTTGTCAAGATGAGATATTATTTGTAATTTTATTAACACTCGCATAACGGAGACATTAATTTTTAAATATTCTTAAAAATCTCACCTCCAGCTTAAACAAAATCCTCCTTTAACCTCCCAACTATCCCCAATTTACTCCCCCACCACTGATCTACAGGCAGATGTAAGTGATTCTTTCTCACTGTTTAAATGTTTCTCATTATTTCTGTCACTTTTTCTCTCTCTCTCGCAATCTTTTACATGCTATCACCTGACCTTATGCCCGTCTCTTTCTAACATTCTGTTTTGCCAACTTGTCAGCTACTGCTGACTCTCACTTCTCTCACTGTCTATTTCCCAGTTCTATCTCTTCACCCAAGGTTAGGCCTCTCCCACGTACAGTTGCATGAGTCAATCCCTAAGACAACCTACAGTATTTTCAGCAGCTTCAGTCTGATATTAGAGACATATCTACACTGGGGCGTATATTCGTTACCATTCATTGTCAGTGAAGCATGAATATAAAGTGAGCTTCTCCTCTTTAAACTCATGCCAATTTTTTCACTTACATTACATGGTTGGGGATTTTCGGAGTAGGGGGCACAGTCTAAAAATTAGAGCCAGACCTTTCAGGAGCGAGATTAGAAAACATTTCTACACACAAAGGGTGGTAGAAGTTTGGAACTCTCTTCCGCAAATGGCAATTGATACTAGCTCAATTGCTAAATTTAAATCTGAGATAGATAGCTTTTTGGCAACCAAAGGTATTAAGGGATATGGGCCAAAGGCAGGTATATGGAGTTAGATCACAGATCAGCCACGATCTTATCAAATGGCGGAGCAGGCACAAGGGGCTGAATGGCCTACTCCTGTTCCTATGTTCCTATATCTCATGTGTTATTATATTTTTCACCTTCTTCATGAAAAAGTGTTTGCGAGCTTTCTTCTTTGCTTTGTTTTCAGCATAGTGATGCCACGTACAAGGGAGGCAATCACATGCTTTGACCAGATTCACTTCATTTCACCATGTTTGCAAACAAAAGAGGAAGATGGTTAGGGTTATTCTCACCCTCACCGGCTGGACGGTAATCTGGTAAAGCAGCTCGCCCATCCATTGTAGACCCCAGCCAAATCTCATCGCCATTGGTTAAATCATGCCCAGTGCCCTTTTAAATAGTTGCACCACAACAATTGTTAAGATATTTTCCGCTCCTCCTTATGATTTTTGTTTCCATGGGATACAACAGCCTCAGTTCTATTTTTGAAGGGGTAGATGCTGAGAGGATGTTTCCCCTTGTTAAGAGAGACTAGAACTGGGGGACATAGTTTAAAAATAAGGGGTCTCCCGTTTAAGACAGAAATGAGGAGAATTTTTTTTTCTCTCAGAGGGTCTTGAGTGTGTGGAGCTCCCTTCCCCAGAGAACGGTGGAGGCAGGGTCACTGAATATTTTTAAGGCTGAGTTAGATAGATTTCTGATTAACAAGGGAGTCAAAGGTTATAGTCGATAGATGGGAAAGTAGGGTTGAGGTCACAATCAGATCAGCCATGATCTTATCAAATAGCAGAGCAAGCTCGAGGGGCCGAATGGCCAACTCCTGCTCTTAATTCGAATGTTAGCATTCGTATCTGGTGAACCCGCTGATTTATTTGATGGCCAGTATGAATCTGGAAGTCAAAATAGAGAAAGTATTCCAGACTCTTCAACTGTAGCTGATATTTTGTCAGCTAAATTTGAGCTAACAGTGTCATTAAATCTCAAAATAATTCGCTGTGTTATTTCTTTAACATCTGGGGTAAGATCTCTTTGTAGTGAACTCTTAAACGTGTCTAAAGAATTTTTGATTTCACTACAAGTAACAAACAGATGAAAGAAATCTCCTCCCCCGCTCCCCACGGTGCACATAAAGTTTGAAAATTAGTTTAACAAGAAGTGATATCAGTTTTCTTCTTTTTCCTGAATTTGCCAGCACATCCCCTGATCAAGTCATCTAAGCGGTTTAATATCGTCTAAGCTAGTTATTTAAGAAGAAAACTAACGTTTGTTGCCGCACGATAACGACTTGCAATGTCGATTGCCTTCAGTCAGTGGACTCTCATGTTATGCGAATATTGCAATATTTTAACTGCTCAGTAGAGAGCACTATAACACTGCATTTTGGTTGAAAAAGACAATGACTATTTTTTCTTCTCTTCACATTCCTTCCCGTTATTTTTTACCCTCTTTGCAATGAAACATTTTCCTTACATAATAGTTACTATTCCTTTTCTTGAGAAAAACGATCAATGAGCACAGGTCATTAAAGTGTAATGGCTTGAATCAAATTTCCTAGTTAAATAAATTGTAACTTTTGCACAGCTACACCAGGATCGAGGCTTTAATTGTGCTGTTTGCATTAATATAATTACAATTCTAAGTGGCATGATGCCAAAATTGTATTTCATAAATTTTCCAATGATTTAAAAAAAGTTCAGTATCATGAAGCTTAGGTTAGAACCACCAAATTAATAATTAAGATATATTTCTAGCTACATTACAACAATAAAATGCTTTTCCTTTTTATTTTTCCTCAAATTATTTTGAGGCATTTATGAGAAAGAATGATTCTTCATTTGAAAAGCAATTGGTTTATATGCCAGCGATATGGGGAGTGGTAAATTCTATTGTTAATAAAAATGCTTGTTTTTCTCTCATTAATAACCCCCTAACGAAATTGTGGGGATTTGCACATTTCAAACATTTGATTTCTGACAACGCGTTTTGATTCATAGGTTGTTAATTAGCAGAAAAACAGACATTTTCCCATTCCTTTGAAGAGGAATTTCACCCTCCCTCAATCCTTATCGTGAGAATGTCCCAATTCCCATATACCTCGGGAGTCACTAGTAATGTGGCGTCACCTTTATATACTGCATCTGAAGGGATTGATGCATCGCCCTGCTCCAAGAAAAGGCCAATTCTGATCGGTGGCTTTGAGTGATAGCACCGGGTCTGTGGATAGACTGACCATGAGGAGAGATGAAATTTGTTGACCAATGATTACACAGGAAGAATGTCATTCCCAATTCATGACATGGAATTCTGCTGGATTTGAGCCCCAAATTGTGACTTTCTAATAAAAGCCTTCCAGAACTGGTCGCAAAAGGTTGGTTTACCTTGGTGAAGGGGGCAGCCTCTTTGTAAGGGCAATGTGTGGGCAATGCTCAATTTCTTCATTTTGCATCTCCCAACCTCTAAGTTAAAGTACGACAGGGTAAGGCTGGTCTAAATGTTACAAATCCACAGACTCAGTAAACTAAAAGTGAGAAGAGTGCTAAATGAAAATAGGCAAAAAGCTTGTTACTCAGCATTGTTTAGGAGGAAAGTTTTTTTAAAATTGTTCACATGTGGACACAATGGAGGTAGATTTTGATTATTTACAATAGTGTAAAACGGGTGATAGTGAGTCGGCAGCCCATTTTACATCTCTCCTGATTTTTATTTTCATTGAAGTCAATAGAAATAAAAATGGGGAAAGGTGTAAAACAGGCTGCCGACTCACCATCACTCATTTTACACTGTCCCACAAAGTCAAAATTACGCCCAATTATTTCCAATGGAAATGTGGTGCCACTTGGAAGGGCAGTAAGACTTGGCCACATATTGTGAGACGAGAGCCATATGTCAGCCAGACCAAGTAGAGCTAGTGGGTGGTAAACCAACAATCTGATAGGTTTCATGATTTTTTTGGGGTGGTGGCCTACCAGTTTATTGAATCCAATTTCATAACGTGCCATTGTGGAATTATGAATTCACAACCTTTGGGGTTCAAGTCTCCAACTATAATCTTCACACCATCATACCTGAGGATATTAGTGATGAGGGAAACTGTTGTTCTGTTTCAACAACATTCAGCTGTTATAAATGAATCACACTGGAGGTGCTTCAATCACACTGACCTCCACCTAACTATCCTGTACTTTGTGTAATACATCACCTTGCTCTAGCTCTGTCCTACCAGACATCCTTTAGTTGCTCTAAATCCCAATCCCAAAGCTTCAAGGTCAAATCACTCAACGCATCCTTGGCATTGCACCATTAGCATTTTTATTATGCTATTGTGATTATCCACAAGAGGCCATTCTGATCTTTGTAGTACATGGTTTAGAGAGCGAGAGAGAAATTAGCTTTCAGAACCGAAAGTCAGCGTCAAAAAAGTCAATCCAATTAGGCTATGTGCGAGTATAAGATCATATTTTTCTGATCTAATTAAAGATTTAATTAATTTATTGGGGAATAGATGGCATGGCTGTTGGTTACACAGGGCAGTGAATATAATTAAAATTATTCTATAAACATTGACTCCATAAAGCAAGGTTATGAAAATTGTAGAATGACTACGGAAGATTTAGGAGCATGTTTAATGATAATTAGTGGCTTGAAAACATTTTTCCACGTTATTTGTGTTGCAGAAGGTTTGCAGAGTGTAACTATAATGTTACTCCGAAGACTTTTGTAGGACATTTTATTGGTTCACTGTCGAGCAAATGTATATAATTCGATATAAGAAATGTACAGAAATGATGTTTCTGCAGGTGTTTGAAGTCATGCAATCCATTTACATAATTCCAATTGGTCAAAAATGGCTTCCATTGTCAAGTTGCAAAGGAAAAGCTATCAAAAGTGCCTGTATGGTCAATGAGGAGAAGAAATCTGCCTATCTTTGAGAATGAACTGTTGTATTTCAGATGAGATGTTAAACCGAGTCCACCCGTCTGCCCATAAAAGACCCCATGGCACTATTCTAAGAAAAGCAAGGGAGCTCTCCCCAGTGTCCTGATCGATATTTATCCCTCAACCAACATTCGCTAAAGAAAAGTAGAGTATCTGGTCATTATCTCATTGTTGTTTGTGGGAGCCTGCTTTGCACAAATTGGCTGCCGCGTTTCCTACATTACAACAGTGATTACACTTCAAAAGTACTTAATTGGCTGTAAAGTGCTTTGGGGCGTACTGGGGTCATGAAAGGCGCTATATTAATGCAATTTCTTTTTATCCTTATAAACAAGGTTATTAAACATGGAACTATTATTCTGCAATTTTCTTGCGTGGACCACGGGATTTAGAAGGATATTTAAGCCAAAATTGATGCAGGATTCTGGGCCAGGAGTTCAGTCGAGACTCAGCCCACTCAAAGGTTACCTTCTGTACATTGGGAAAGGGGAGAAACAGCTACCTGCATCTGACTGGCTTAAAAGCACCAGCCTTCCCTCTCGGGGGAAATCGGTGAGGACGTGCAGCTATTAATGAACCCACTGACTCAGCTAACCCATGAGGATGCTCAGGTGGTTGGAGAGCTACTTGTCAATTGCCCTCAAGACATTTGGAAAGTCTTTAGTTACCAGAGGCAAACCATGTGAGATTGACACCTGATACCAGCTGTGCACTCTGTTGATGTCTAAAAAATACCAAAAGTAAAGAGCTTCCTTTCCGCTGGTGTCGTGTTTACATGAACAGGCTGCGTGTGAGTCCTAGCCGTCATAGGCAACTCAAGTTCTAAAAGGTTCAGCACCTGATCATTAAGTCAGTACCTCAATTGTCTTTTATATCAACAACAACTCAATTCATATCGAGACTATTATGTAAAAAATGCCCCAAAGTTCTTCACAGAGCAGAAATGGACACTGAGCAGTAATAAAAGAGAATGTTATGCTGTGAAAGTGAGCAAGAGGGAGTGGGGGTAATTTTAACTTTTGGCGACAGTGTAAACGGGGTGATATCAGATCAGCGGCCCGTTGTACACATCTCCTGATTTTCGTTTCCATTGAAATCGGGAGAGGTATAAAACGGGCGACCAATTCGATATCACCCATTTTACACTATAGCTAATAGTTAAAATGACCCCCAGTGAGTGAGAGAGAGTAAATGAGATGTGTAGAGAGGCCTCAGTATGACCAGCTGCTAGTACATCTTGGCCATTTTTAATACATTTTTTTGTGCAATCACACACTCACTGTTATAGTAAGGTGAAGATCCTCCATAATGGACACTTTGTGTAGCACTGCTGGTTTGGAACAGGCTTTATCAAAACCTTTAACTTCACACAAAAAGTACATGGAATTGAGTAAAATAAAACTCTATTTAAAACATAACTGTTGCCATTTGAATGGCAGTTGCGCTATGTTTCGGGAACATGGCAAGAAATTCAATCTTTATTAGCACAAGAAAATAAAAGTGTTTAGCCAGGTGGTGAAGTAACTTACTTGCAGGTTAATAACTTTTCATTGCCAAAACCACTAATTATTGTGACTGAGCGATCCTCTCCAACCATCCCCTCCTTCCATTCAATTACAAGCAATAGCTTGCCATGGAAAGTTCCTAAAGCTTTAAGAAGAGCTACCTGTTGATTACAAGCAGCAACACTATCTAATGTGGCCTTTATCGTGATGGTAAGATTGCATGGCTGATAACCTTTGGGCACTGTGGATTTGGGAGCATAGCAGAACTCTACACATCAAACGCATGTCTCAAGCATTATTTATTAGCCACATGTTTTATGGTGAATCTACGACTGATGAAGAAGAGCTGACAAGACGGCCAACTACTTTTAATCAATAGAAGATAGGAAGGTTAAAAGGCAGACTTTGCATCGAGTGCATTTATACTGTGGCTGCTGTGATGCAAAACAAACATGATATGGTCTCTGAGCTGTTTTCATTTACATCAGTAATACTCAGGTCAGACCAGCAGCACTACACTGCACACTTGGCACCAATACAATGAAAATCTCAGTGCAGAACCAGCATCGAAATGAAGTATTGTTTCAACCGACAGATCCCTTGAATGGCTGTCTTTCAGTTACAAGTAGTCACGGCTAAGTACCATCTGATTCAAACTCAAAAAGCACACACTAACTGAGGGTTACATTTTCTACCAACACTAAACTATAAGCAGCAAAAGATTGAGACTTGAATTTATATAACACCTTATCACCTCTCTCAGAAACATCTCAAAGCAAATACATTAAATCACTTTGAAGTGCAGTCACTATCGTAACAGCCATTTTGCACAGTGAGGACTAATAGACTGGGGAAGGAGGATAAGCAGAAGATGATCTGAGATATCTATTATGGGGGGGGGGGGTCACAAACAAGAACAACTCAGGGGATCACCAACACCCCATCATCACCACAAAGGACCCCAGCTCCCACTTTGTGCCACCCTTACCCTAAAAGCCTCTCCTGATTCAACCAAAGAGAATATAAAATTGTCTTGCACCAAACTACTTTCCAGAGCACCATACAAGAGAAAGAAATCACCTATCGACTGGGGAGAGTGAAAATAACATGTGAATGTCTATTGTTGGTGGCTATGGATTTAGGTATGTCATGTAGCAAGGAACAATGAGCAGATACATGAGGGATAGAGGCTGCATCAAGAATTGAGAACCACAAAAATGGTCCTAATCTCTTGTCAATATGATCACATTCCCCTTCCCCACCATCACTGCCTCATGGAACAGAGAGTTTTATCTCTTCATCTGTTCAGATGGGCACTCCTCTGGCTGTGTCGTGCAGCACACCATGATAAATCTGCCCATTGTAGGTAGTCCATTTTACAGAGCATACCACCCCCCACCTTGGTGCACCTGGTTAGTTTCACAAGATGAAAAGTGCCAAAATCATGACCCATAAAGTTGCATATGCATATGGTATTTGATAGTTGGCTAATCATGTTATTGGCTATAGTTTCAATGTATAGTGTCCTTGTCTCTCAAATCATAAATCATCTTACTTAAATAACCAAGGAGCCCTTGACTAGTTTTGAATGAACATATATATTAACCTGAAGAATTTGCCATTGATTGGGAGAAAATTTGCACATCATCGAAGAAGGGAAGCCCATATAGTTGATATGTGCCACCAGATTATCACTATGCCCATGCCTCCACATAGGAACAGCTTATCACACTCAGGAAACCTGGGAAAAACCTTACACTGTCTGGCTAGCTGTCTCACTGGAATCCTGACAAGATGGAATAGTAAGTCAATCACCTGCTGAATGTAAGTGGGCATGGAAGTCTCTCACAGATGGCAGTGAGATCAAACAGGAAATGGATTGTTGCAGTCAATGTCACAGTCACAGAGAACAGCAGGAGTCACTAAGGACCACTCCAAATCAGGTGAAGTCAGTTGATGCAATTCTCTTTGGTGGGACCGAAGTGTCTGGCACACTGCTGCTCTAGCACTTGCAAGTGATTGAGAGGGGTTTGTGGGTACCTTCTCCATGGTCCCGGCTCTGCTCCTCCAATGATCCACACCTCCTGAGACATATCCATTCCTGCAATGTGTGATATTGTTTCATCTATTTGCTCACTTTCCTCCTACATTAAACCTTGGTTCAGAATATGGTTCATTGCAGTCAAGGCATCCGTCTTTTATAAGAGACTTAAATGTTGCGTTACTTCAGTTATTTGGACCTATCCCTAATAATTGACTCAGTTGCTGCTTTTAGTCTAAAAGCTATCAAATTGTGGATTAAACCCATCTCAGAAAACAGGCATTAACAGCACTTTTACACCAAGCTAGTTTTCAAACGGTGCTAAATTGCTGGAAAGTTTACAGACATTAGCCCCTATAATTGCTGAATGCAGGCTGTTACGATTGTAAGTGATTTCTATAATTCTTTGTTGATTTTCCCATGTAACGCATGAACGATTTAGATTTACAAGAATAGCTCTTATCTATTAATTTACTTACCTCCTCAAAGCATTCCATCAGATACAGGAGGCATGAGTGATTGCTTCTAAAACCACACTGGTTAAGGTTGCTGTTTAGTGCAACATTAATAGCACACTATAAAATGCTCTGTGCATTATGCCCAATACCAGGGAATCTACAATTCAGTGATTCACATCTCACTCCTATTTTGAATATCTGCACTACATGAGCCAGTTCCAGAGTCGACAAACTCATGAGTTCCAAAGTATGCGGAAATCTTTTTAAATGCTTATCCTTCACGTGGGAAATTCAGACATAGTTTTCTACATGCTTTAATCTGTCATGAGGTGTAGGTATTCAAAAAACACCCACAAGTCATGCGACTCCCAAATGTTGGCAACCTTGCAGTTCTCAACGTTGGCCTTGTAATTGTGGAGTTCCTTTATTGACCAAAGGCTCTCCAAGTTCCTCACTTGGAGAGTTGGGATGTATCCTAAATGATCCAGGTACCACAGAACCATGGGAGTTTTCAGCACAGGCCTTTGGTCCATATTCATACCTAAGCGTTCTGATAGTTAAATTAAAGCCGATTAAATCTGATAATCACCCTTTGAAAAATAACTTACAAAATTAGGGTTAAACCTGAAAAAAATCCTGAAGTGTCAACTTGATGAATGCAGCTGCTGTCCATTTGATACCTGGAGCATTTCATCTTCTCTCCATGGTGAAGGGTCATACTGACGGGTGACTCGTGTTACCTACAGACAAATAAGTGAAGGTTCATGGGGGAAAAGATACTGAGCATACAATTAATGATACAATCGACTCCTTTATCCACATACTTTGTCAAGACTACTATTGGCATTTACCGAAAAATCTTTGCTCAGAGTTGACTTCGCATGATTTTTTGACCCGAATTGAGATGGAAGTAAAGACTAAAAAATCAGAATCACATACATATACTTTACGTGTGTTGATTAATCTGACGCCCACAATTTTAGATTTACAGCCTTGGCAGGAGATTACTGGAAAACAGATTAATTGATGTATGGCTGCTGGGAAACACTAAACTCTGGATATCCGCATCTGTCTGTTTATATCTATATCTATATATATATTTATATACGTAAACTCCTCATATGATAGAGGTTTAAAACTGTAGTTTGTGACTTCAGAGAATTACCCACACAAAATATTTGCTGTCACTGAAGTTTCACTATTATTACAAATTTAAATTTAACGTGGCTATCCATCAGTAAAATTAATTTTGCTGAAAAGTGCTGGCAGCACAGACTGCCTGAAATATTCTTTGCATTAATATTTCCCATTTTACAGGGACTCACATTGCACAGGGATAACAATAGACTGCACTCTCGGGATTTAAAGGACGAGATTCTAATATTCACAAGCGGACAATAAGGCCTTATGATTGTCTGTAGATATTTTATTGGATGTTGCATTCTCACAGCATGCCAACAGTTTGCAATACTACTGTGGTCTCAGCTGGATGACGGAGGCACTGTGCAGGGACAAGATAATTTGATCACCAAGCATCTCCGTAATCCCATGTTCCCGGACTACCTTTTTTGTAATGGATAAAAGTAAAAGGTACGTGTGCCGTTGTTTTGTAGATTTTGAGAGTGTCAGGAACAATTGAGACCTGCTTCTAAATGGAGTTGTGTAAGGTAGCTCTGTTGAAGTCCCAGTGAGTTTACCTGGTGAATAGCTGAGCCACGCAAACCGAGACTAGGAAAATTGTATAGCGAGGCCTACTACCTCATCCCTGCCCTGACCTTGGATTTTCTCTCCACTGCTGCTGGCTGTCCCTTCAATGCTTGCTGCACGTAAATGATGCTGGGGAAGCAGGGCCTGGCAAGTCACCTTGCTATCACTGATACTGCCAATCCCAGAGACTGCCTGGAGAGGGGTGGCAGTAGTCCCTGGAGTAGCGGTGGTGGCAAGTCCCCTATTTTGTTGGTTGAAGGGAAAGTGCCTAGTGGCCATCTCTCCTTCCATAATGGCCCCAAACACTAACCTGTTGAAGACTCCTTTAATCATGGCTCCCACCTCTTCTGGATATCCCGCTGCAGCACTGGCACATTTTCCTCTTTGGCTCCCTCTTAGTGGTGCAAACCCCATCAGGAGCACGCCTGTATATTTGATGAGCATAAAGTGGGGTGATCGCTTCTGGTGGGTGAAGGAAAATCCAGGCCATGCTTTTTTGTAGGCCAAGATTTCCCTCTCAAACTCATCTAGACAACCAGCTATTGTACATATCTTAACTTTGTAGTTTACAGATGTATAGTTAAACTGTTGAGTGACTTATACTGAGTACATGGGCCACAAAGCATATTATGGTCCTCCCCCTAATTGAACCCTTAGTGCCCTACTGTATTACTGAAGTAACAGGAACCCTCTCCCATCACACATCAATATACATGTTCAACAGTGATATACAACACTAGCTGGAGAGGCGGGCCCAAATTTACCACCGGCAATCTCGAGTACATGGGATATTTAATTGCAGTCATGTCGCCATTCACCCGCCTTCAGGCAGGAGAAGATTACTGTTCCCCTCCATTCAAATGGTGTGCAATCACCAGCAAAAAATGGTGCAAGTTTGTGCTTGTTTTCTGGGGAATGCTCACGATGCAGATGCAAAATCATCATATGTTCCAGCATGGAAACAAGCCATTTAGCATATCAAGTGTGAGCCAGTGTTTTTCTCCATATGAGCCACTCAGTCTAATCCCACTCTCCTGCTCATTTCCCCATACTTTTTGATATTCCTCTTTTTCAAGTAGTTCAATAAAACCAATCATAGCAACCCAACTGCCGTCACAAATTCGATCAGCTGATTTGGTTCAGGCCTGGAATCAATTCTGTGGTCTGTATCGCTCAAGTGCACTTTTACCCATTAGGCCATCAGGAGAGCTCAGGAAGAAGTTCCCTTGAGGGAATCTAGGGCTCTCCAGCTGTTCAAGGAAAAAACAAAATGAAAATTTGGCTCCTGGTACACTTGGGTTATCAGCCCAAATGTGACAATTAGTACTTCTATGGAATCCCCAGGCCACATTAGAAAAGCCTACAATCACATGTATTTGTGAGGCAGAAATATAATAGACCAGGATATGTGGGCTCATAAAATGTTTCCAACATTTGGTGGTACCTTGCAGTGTGACCCAGTGCGTTGGCAGAATAATTGTCCTGTAATGAATGCTGCACGTTATCGTATTGCTATTGAAACATTCATGCACTGCAGCAAGGCTGGCCCCAAGGAGAGAATGACAGAGAACATGGGCTCCCTACAGTCCACCTACTCAGCGGCACAAGTGCAATGCTCACTTCTTTTCCCTGAGGCCTGCACATGGAAACAGAAAGTCGGAAACCTTCTGAATACATTTGAGCTCAAATTGCTTTTAGGCTTATTTTTGGGCACAACACTAAGTACTTCTTTGTTTCCCATTGTTACGTGCAAGATAAATTTGTTTCACACAAGAAAAATACTGACTGCATCCTTTATAATATTCAACATTTACTTTTTATTAACGTATGACTGCCCAGCTCCATAGCACATTTCTCTTTTCTCTGACACCATCTACAATAACCTGAAGGGCCTCATCAGTGAGGCAGAAATGATCCCTCCCTCCATCAACACTCCATTTCTGCATTGTTCAGCTAGATTGACACGCTGGTCAGGGTTTATCACCTCCGCACTCAGCAGCCCACGATTTTCTGCCCGTTCGATTTAATGAGCAAAAAAATCACGAGCTAGCTAACCTGGCTTCTCGGTGTTATTTAAAGCACTTACGTGCCTATTAAGAAGGTTAACAGGTGATTTGGCATTGTTCTCGTAGGTATTTCCTGACTGCCTGCTCAGCTATGCATTAGTAACATCTCCTAGTTCTATGAATGAGCTCTGAGTAAGCCTGTGAGTGCACTAAAAATGGATTTTAAAAATAAGCCTTATTTAATGCCAAGCGCAAATCAAATCCTTTAAAGTGAGAGTTCCCATGTCTGAACCCCTCTTAAAATCAGTTAGCAGCTTACAATTCATCTGAACCCCCTTTGTTTATTTTGCTGTTGAAAAAATATTTCAACAGTGATTGCTGATAACATGTTCAGGCACATTGGTTTGGAAGTAGCTGAGCCCAATAATGTGAAGAAGCCAAATTAACAAGCACAACTCAAATTACACAATTGCGGAACTACCCAGGGTTAATTATTGTGTCTGACTAAGTTAATTCAGCTTTTTCATACTGTCAGACTCATGAACCCCTCCCAGCTAGTTCCCTGATTATGTCTTACTCATTCTCTATTGAAAACAAATTTAAAAATCCAAAATGGGAACAAGCTTAAAGGATATTGACTTTAACAATGATGCTTTCCAACTGATAGTGATACACGTTATCCATATCCCAAGCTTCATGGGTTCCCTTTGTAGACAATCCCAAATGAATGGATGAATCATTAAGAAAATGTTCATTACCAAGTCTTCAGGCAGAACTAACAATAAAGCTGGCTCTTGAGGGACAGCGTATGTCAAATCCTGTAAGGACCAAGCTGAGCATGTGTTCCTTCTGACTCTTCAATGACATAACTGATGGCAGGCAATGAGTTAGCACTCAGAGCAGCTATGCTTAAAAATAAATCATTTTATTTTTTTTCAAAAGCAGCAAGCCATAGCTCGCCTGGTGTAAGGCAAATGTGAGGCAGAACAAAATAGATTAATGAGTTGCTCATATTGTAGAACTGCTTGATGATCTCGAATATTGTCCCAGGCCCCTGATGCAATGGAAGTGCCCTGTTTACTTTGCAGAGTGCATTCCACAGCTCTGAAACAATTGATAAACAATTGTACTTACGCATGTTTGAACGAGTGTGGTTGTTTTGAAGTCACTGATTCAATCGCTAGCAGAGTTGGTGGTGGTAGGGACATTTCAATAGACATCCCTGGGCAAGGGAGGGGAAAGTCATCGAAGATTTGCCCCTTGATCGCTACGCAGTGACCCACACTGATGAAAGTGTGTCCATCAGGTGAGGGCTGGATTGGGCTCAGCTAGGATCCCCTCCCAGTCAAGTAACCTGCAATACTCAGTGCCTGGGTTCACACATGAAGAATGACCATTTAGACAAGAGCCTGGAGGTACCTCTCACAGAACTACATGTCACCATAAGTCAGCACTTTCAGGAGCAGGGCAGAAATTTAGGATGACAAAATGCAGTTTTAATTTCTGCTGGAGACTGTATAAGAAGTATTGCCACCCTTCACTGTGCTCTCTCTTGTTAAAACACATGCAAGGATCCAGATATGTGCAGACAATTGGGAATTGATCTTTGATGTATATATTGCCTCTTCCTTTTTGCCTGAGTAGAGAGTAAGCACTTCAGTCCAAATTATGTATAAGTACACATAAGTGGTTTCAAAGTTTGCTTTTTTAAAGTTTGCTGATTACTCCAACCTGCATTGGTATAATTGTCAAAGAATACTATAAAATGACTTCAGAGTTTTTAAATCTCAGAATGCATGCCAACTATTGGTGAAATATGTATGTACGGAATCAGAAAATACATATGCCCAATACATATGTAATTCTGGTATGAAGTAACTCAAGAAAATCCTGTGGCATATTAACTCATTCAATTGTTTTGCTGTGAGAATAAACAAGCAGCTGTGATCCAAAGAGAAAATATTTGCTATTGTTGATTTCCTCAATGACTTGGGTTTCATAGATTGCAGCTGCAAACCCATCCACACACTTGGTGACAATCGACACTTAACATGATGGGATAGAGTGTCATTCTACTTGATGTCAAGATGATCATCACAGATGTCTGTGCCAATATTGACAACTCAGTTATCCTGGCTAAATCTGGACAAGGCAGGAAAACATTTATAGTGATATTTGACTGGTGAATGAGAAAGAATGTTAACCTGTAGCCAATTCATGTTTGTGTCTTATTTATATGAAATATTTTATGAGCACCAGCAACTCCAGATGAACTGACTAAATAAAGTTACTGAGATTAACATTAAGAGGTCACAGAATTAATACAAATAGCTAAACAGAAATATCCTTGATTAATCATAGCTGGCCAGATTGTGCACTTGAATAAGGTGATTTGATTGTAATTCAGTATGATTACTCTGGCTTTATTGCCAATATGGTATTTCAATGCAGCAGTCGTATCATTGACAATACATGAGCAATCTATTCAAATAGAAGTTGCAACAAAACCAATCAATGAATTCACTGGATTGGAACTGAGCCACTTCACCTTCATAAATGAGTCAAGTGGTGTTAACATTGGTGGTAACATTTGTAAATCTGAAGGCTCCAAAAAGTCTACAAAACAGTGCCTCAGGGAAAGTGAAGTGGAGATAATTGTTGATGAAGTGAAACTGTATTGTATTTGGGATGAAGGCCAATCCACCAAATCTGCAATCCATTTGGGAACAATTTGAGAATTTGGCATCTGCAGACTTCCCTGTTTAAAGGAGCTGCGATAACCAAGGGATGTTTCAACAACATTAGAAGTTAGTGAAGGAAAAGATGGTATCTGGAGACAATTTCCAGGTCTGATGGGTCGTAACCCTTGCTGAGGAAAGGTTGATACAACTGTTCATCATAGATACCACTGAGAAGGTTGGAGAAGTGTAATTAGAGAGTGACACCTCTGATTCTGATACGTCTTGCTAGTTCGACATATGCACTGCATATTAAACACCTTGCAACCTTTGTAGAGCGTTCTATAATGCACTTTTCCACAATCCTACAATACTTTCAGTTTGAGGTTAAAATTATAAGCAATGCAGCTTTTTTTCTCAGTCCGCAGGATTTTCATCACAAATCCTATTAAAAATCCGTATTGATGCACTATGATCACTCAGGCTGTCAGCACCCTCACAGACTGTTCACACACGACGCCATTTCAAAGGGCATTGATGAGAACCAGCCACAGAATGCACCAGCATATTTGAACTCAGCTATTTCCAGGAAACAAATGCCAGCACTGCAGCTTGTTGATCTCACATCCACTATAGATATCTTAAATCTAGAATAAGTAGTGATCATGGAGGTTTCAGTCTGTTCAGTGTGTTACAGTTAGTAAGAACTCTGGGGTCGGTGTCCTGACCAATATATCAAGGAACCAAATGCATCTCTAACCCCCTTTACCTTAACTCCTCACTAAGGAACCGTCTGAGATTTCCTAGGAGTGAATGATGCCCAAGTTTGACGTGCCGAGCTGTCTCACATCACCCAGTTCGGTTTGAATTTGAGTTTTCTCACCAACCCTCGATTAGGATACTCAGAGGCTACTGGGTGAATGAATTAACCCTTTTGTGCCAAATCATCAAAGAAGATGTCAGACAACAAGTCAAGCACTAACAACTATTTATTAACTTCAAAATCATGATCATCACTACATGAATTTAAATATTCAGTATACAAATAATTAGAAGACATAAACAGTGGCAGATAGGGTCACCTAGCAATTTGAATAACAACTAGTTAAAAGATAGAGTTACTTCACAAAATGAATAACAGAGGTTATAAAGGCAGTTCAGTGTATCACTGCAATTAAGCAGGATTGCTGATTATTAAATTGTACTTGAAATCAATGTCTGAGATTACTGTAAATTAGTGAGATTAGTCCATGAATGAATCCTTGGATAGCTGACAATTTAACAGCATCAGATAGCCAGTCTGTTGGATAAATTAGAGTCTATGTGCTGGTGGGAAGCAATATTTCCAGAGCTTATACGATCTTGTCCTTATGAGCTTCATGGTTGAGCTGGTTGCTCGCATTTCCCTGGGACAAGGTTCTGGAACGTCAGGATGATATACCTCTTCCTGTTGAGTTATTATCTGTTCTTCCTGTATCCTTGGTCCCCTGGGTAAATCCACCTTATGCACTTGCAATGATATCCAGACTAACTGGCTCAATCTCACCTTCCCTGATCTCAAGCAAACTTGCACATTTAAGTGACACACTTATCTCTGCCCGTAATTGGCAGATACAGCCATATAATTTGACGTCTTTAGCCTCTTATTCTCTGTTCTGGATATATTTGGTAAGTATAAAGTTACCATTCTACATTTGCTAGGTAAAGATTATTTCAGAAAATGACTTGAGAAAGCGAAGAGTCTTCTTCTAACTAAACAAAGAGAATTTAATGAAAATAAAGTCTGAGCGAATCTACCAAAAAGTGTGCCAAGTACCCTCATATACCTTACATTCAAAGGAAAAACCATTTCCCATTCAATTGACCAATCTGAGCGACACGTGTCAGAACATTTAATCATCAATCTCAAACAGCCATGTTGCTGGCAACCTCAGGACCTGACATGTCAGGTGGTAATTCACCCCTTTAACCTCTATGTCTCCAACAGAACAAAGAACTGGTGTTCAAGAAAGGAGGGAGAGAGAAAACAGGGAACTACAGGCCAGTTAGCCTGACATCAGTTGTCAGGGAAATGTTGGAATCCAATGATTAAGGATGAGGTAACAGGGCAATTAGAAAATCATAATACGATTAGGCAGACAACATGGTTTTATGAATGGGAAATCGTGTTTGACAAATCTATTAGAGTTTTTTGAGGATGTAACTAGTAGGGTAGATAAAGGGGAACCAGTGGATGTAGTATATTTGGATTTTCAGAAGGCATTCGATAAGGTGCCACACAAAAGGTTGTTACACAAGGTAATAGCTCATGGGGTTGGGGGTAATATATTAGCATGGATAGAGGGTTGGTTAATGGACAGAAAACAGAGAGTAGGAATAAATGGGTCATTTTCAGGTTGGCAAGCTGTTACTAATGGGGTGCTGCCAGGATCAGTGCTGGGGCCTCAGCTATCTACAATCTACATTAATGACTTACATGAAGGGACCAAGTGTAATGTATCCAAGTTTGCTGATGATACAAAGCTTGGTGGGAAATTAAGCTGTGAGGAGGACACAAAGAGTCTGCAAAGGGATATAGACAGGATAAGTGAGAGGGCAAGAAGATGGCAGATGGAGTATAATGTGGGGAAATGTGAGGTTATTCACTTTGGTAGGAAGAATAGAAAAACAGAATATTTTTTAAATGGTAAGAAACAATTAAATGTTGGTGTTCAGAGGGATTTGGGTGTCCTTGTACATGAAACACAGAAAGTTAACATGCAGGTACAGCAAGCAATTAGGAAGGCAAATGATATGTTGGCCTTTACTGCAAGGGGGTTGGAGCACAAGAGTAAGCAAGTCTTGTTGCAATTGTACAGGGCTTTGGTGAGACCACACCTGGAGTACTGTGTACAGTTTTGGTCTCCTTACCTAAGGAAGGATATACTTGCCTTAGAGGCGGTGCAACGAAGGATCACTAGATTGATTGCTGGATGAGAGGGTTGCCATTTGAGGAGAGATTGAGTAGAATGGGCCTGTACTCTTTGGAGTTTAGAAGAATGAGAGGTGATCTCATTGAATCATATAAGATTTGTAAAAGGCAAATCGTGTTTAACTAACCTGATAGAGTTTTTTGATGAGGTAACAGAGAGAGTAGATGAGGGCAATATAGTTGATGTGGTGTATATGGACTTTCAAAAGGCATTTGATAAAGTGCTGCATGGTAGGCTCATCATCAAGATTGCAGCCCATGGAATAAAGGGGGCAGTAGCAACAAGGATACAGAATTGGCTAAGGGACAGGGATCACAGAGTAGTGGTGAACGGTTGTTTTTCGGACTGAAGGGAGGTGTACAGTGGTGTTCCCCAGAGGTCAGTGCTGGGACCACTGTTTTTCTTGATATATATTAATGACTTGGACTTGGATGTACAGGGCACAATTTCAAAATTTGCATATGACACAAAACTTGGAAGGGTAGTGAACAGTGAGGAGGATAGTGATAGACTTCAAGACAATATAGACAGGCTGGTGGAATGGGCGGACACGTGGCAGATGAAATTTAATGCAGAAAAATGCGAAGTGATACATTTCGGTAGGAAGAACGAGGAGAGGCAATATAAACTAGAGGGCACAACTCTAAAAGGGGTACAGGAACAGAGAGATCTGGGGGTATATGTACACAAATTGTTGAAGATGGCAGGGCAGGTTGAGAAAGCGGTTAAAAAAGCTTAAGGGATCCTGGGCTTTATAAGTAGAGGCATAGAGTATAAAAGAATGGAAGTCATGATGAACCTTTATAAAACACTGGTTTGGCCACAACTGGAGTATTGTGTCCAGTTCTGGGCACCACACTTTAGGAAAGATGTGAAGGCCTTCGAGAGGGTGCAGAAGAGATTTACTAGAATGTTTCCAGGGATGAGGGACTTTAGTTACGTGGATAGTCTGGAGAAGCTGGGGTTGTTCTCCTTGGAACAGAGACGGTTACGAGGAGATTTGATAGAGGTATTCAAAATCATGAAGGGTCTAGACAGAGTAGATAGAGAGAAACTGTTCCCATTGGCGGAAGGGCCAACGACCAGAGGACATAGATTTAAGGTGATTGGCAAAAGAACCAAAGGAACATGAGGAAAAACCTTTTTACACAGCGGTTAGGATCTGGAATGCAGGGGGTGGTGGAGGCAGATTCAATCATGGCCTTCAAAAGGGAACTGGATAAGTACTTGAAAGGAAAAAAATTGCAGGGCTACGGGGATAGGGCGGGGGAGTGGGACTAGCTGGATTGTTCTTGCATAGAGCCAGCGTGGACTCGATGGGCTGAATGGCCTCCTTCCGTGCTATAACCTTTCTATGATTCTATGATTCTGAGAGGCCTTGAGAGGGTAGATGCTCAGAGGCTGTTTCCCCTAGCTGTAAAGTCTAGAACTAGGGGGCATAGTCTCAGGATAAGGGGTCGACCATTTCGACTGAGATGAGGAGAAATTTCTTCACTCAGAGGGTTGTGAATCTTTGGAATTCTTCACCCAGAGGGCTGTGGACACTCAGTCATTGAGTATATTCAGGGCTGAAATCAATAGATTTTTGGACTTTAAGGGAATCAAGTGATATGGGGATCGGGCAGGAAAGTGGAGTTGAGGTCGAAGATCAGCCATGGTCTTATTGAATGGCGGAGTGGGCTCGAGGGGCCGTACAACCTACTCCTGCTCCTATTTCTCGTGTTCTTATATCCTTATTTGTCAGTTACGGAGTTATAAGTTTCATTCCTTCTACTGAGCTATCTCTGACTTGTATCCTTGATGTTGTGTTTCCCACTGATGTGTAAATAATGCCTCGTTCTCACAGGCATTGTTAGCCATTTAGTATCTCATAATTCAACCTGGCTTCAGACCCAATTTTATTGGACACCTTTAAGATGAGACTCCATCATAAAACATACTTTAGGTGAATTAGAGGGTAATTTCCTTACAAGTTTGCCAGGTAGTGCCAGGTAGACTGGCATGACAACCTAAATGGATCTTTGTAGACTAATATGGCAAAAGCATAGGATGACACAGAATGCTTAAAGGACAGCAAGTGAATTGGTATGTCTGAACTATAGGATGGCACCCAGGCTGACTACACTTAGATAGATAATAAACAGCAGTTATTACACAGTTATGCAAGCTGGTTTGAAACAATTTTTTTTTATTCGTTCATTTATTGCCCATCCCTAATTGCCCTTGAGAAGGTGGTGGTGAGCCGCCTTCTTGAACCGCTGCAGTCCGTGTGGTGAAGGTTCTCCCACAATGCTGTTAGGAAGGGAGTTTCAGGATTTCGACCTAGCGACGATGAAGGGACGGCGATATATTTCCAAGTTGGGATGGTGTGTGACTTGGAGGGGAACGTGCAGGTGGTTTTGTTCTCATGTGCCTGCTGCTCTTGTCCTTCTAGGTGGTAGAGGTCGCGGGTTTGGGAGGTGCTGTCGAAGAAGCCTTGGCGAATTGCTGCAGTGCATCCTGTGGATGGTACACACTGCAGCCACAGTATGCCGGTGGTGAAGGGAGTGAATGTATAGGGTGGTGGATGGAGTGCCAGTGAAGCGGGCTGCTTTGTCCTGGATGGTGTCGAGCTTCTTGAGTGTTGTTGGAGCTGCACTCATCCAGGCAAGTGGAGAGTATTCCATCACACTCCTGACTTGTGCCTTGTAGATGGTGGAAAGGCTTTGGGGAGTCAGGAGGTGCTTGATGTGGTCCAGCTAGATCTGGTGAATAGTGGTCAAGCCAGTTGTCCACCAAAACTCGCCACAGAATACCCAGCCTCTGACCTGCTCTTGTAGCCACAGTATTTATATGGCTGGTCCAGTTAAGTTTCTGGTCAATGGTGACCCCCAGGATGTTGATTGTGGAGGATTCGGTGATGGTAATGCCATTGAATGTCAAGGGGAGGTGGTTAGACTCTCTTGTTGGAGATGGTCATTGCATGGCACTTGTCTGGTGCGAATGTTACTTGCCACTTATCAGCCCAAGCCTGGACGTTGTCCAGGTCTTGCTGCTTGCTTCATTATTTGAGGGGTTGCAAATGGAACTGAACACTGTGCAATCATCAGCGAACATCCCCATTTCTGACCTTATGATGGAGGGAAGGTTATTGATGAAGCAGCTGAAGATGGTTGGGCCTAGGACACTGCCCTGAGGAACTCCTGCAGCAATGTCCTGGGGCTGAGATGATTGGCCTCCAACAACCACTGCCATCTTCCTTTGTGCTAGGTATGATTCCAGCCACTGGAGAGTTTTCCCCCTGATTCCCATTGACTTCAATTTTACTAGGGCTCCTTGGTGCCACACTCGGTCAAATGCTGCCTTGATGTCAAGGGCAGTCACTCTCACCTCACCTCTGGAATTCAGCTCTTTTGTCCATGTTTGGACCAAGGCTGTAATGAGGTCTGGAGCCAAATGTTCCTAGCAGAACCCAAACTGAGCATCGGTGAGCAGGTTATTGGTGAGTAAGTGCCGCTTAATAGCACTGTTGGCGACACCTTCCATCAATTTTGCTGATGATTGAGAGTAGGCTGATGGGGCGGTAATTGGCCGGATTGGATTTGTCCTGCTGTTTGTGGGCAGGACATACCTGGGCAATTTTCCACATTGTCGGGTAGATGCCAGTTTTGTAGCTGTACTGGAACAGCTTGGTTAGAGGCGTGGCTAGTTCTGGAGCACAAGTCTTCAGCACTACAGCCGGGATGCTGTTTGGGCCCGTAGCCTTTGCTGTATCCAGTGCACTCATCTGTTTCTTGATATCATGTGGAGTGAATCGAATTGGCTGAAGACTAGCTTCTGTGATGGTGGGGATATCGGGAGGAGGCCGAGATCGATCATTCACTTGGCACTTCTGGCTGAAGATGATTGCAAACGCTTCAGCCTTGTCTTTTGCACTCACGTGCTGGACTCTGCCATCATTGAGGATGGGGATGTTTACAGACCCTCCTGCGCCCGTTAGTTGTTTAATTTTCCAGCACCATTCATGACTGGATGTGGCAGGACTGCAGAGCTTTGATCAGATCCGTTGGTTGTGGAATCGCTTAGCTCTGTCTGTAGCATGTTGCTTCCACTGTTTAGCATGCATGTAGTCCTGAGTTGTAGCTTCACCAGGTTGGCACCTCATTTTTAGGTACGCCTGGTGCTGCTCCTGGCATGCTCTTCGACACTCCTCATTGAACCAGGGTTGAACCCCTGGCTTGTTGGTAATGGTAGAGTGAGGAATATACCGGGCCATGAGGTTACAGATTGTACTGGAATACAATTCTGCTGCTGCTGATGGCCCACAGCACCTCATGGATGCCCAGTTTTGAGCTGCTCGATCTGTCCTGAATCTATTCCATTTAGCACAGTGATAGTGCCACACAACACGTTGGATGGTGTCCTCAGTGCGAAGACAGGACTTCATCTCCATGAGGACTGATATGCGGTGGTCACTCCTACCAATACTGTCATGGACAGATGCATCTGCGACAGGTAGATTGGTGAGGACGAGGTCAAGTAGGTTTATCCCTCGTATTGGTTCGCTCACCACCTGCCACAGGCCCAGTCTGGCAGCTATGTCCTTCAGGACTCGGCCAGCAGTGGTGCTACCGAGCCACTCTTGGTGATGGACATTGAAGTCCCCCACCCAGAGTACATTCTGTGCCCTTGCTACCCTCAGTGCTTCCTCCAAGTGGTGCTCAACGTGAAGGAGGACTGATTCATCAGCTGAGGGAGGATGGTAGGTGGTAATCAGCAGGAGGTTTCCTTGCCCATGTTTGGCCTGATGCCATGAGATTTCATGGGGTCCAGAATCAATGTTGAGGAGTCCCAGGGCCACTCCCTCCTTACTGTATGTCACTGTACCGCCACCTCTGGTTGGTCTGTCCTGCCAGTGGGACAGGACATACCCAGGGATGGTGATTGCATTGGAGGCAGGCTTAATGAATAGGCTCCTTTGGAAAATGTTTCAAACTGTACAATCCCATTTACTCCATTCAGGAATGATACCAAACAGATCTCACCTAAGATGGAAGCTGGCTAAACTACAGAGAATATCATGTGTACTTCTAATCTTGTAGCAGTAAATCTAAAAGACACACAGGCAATCTGGTGAATGGGTTCCTCCTGTAATCACGACCCATAATCTAACATTACATAGCAGTGATTTTATTTTGTCGACAGTGGGGAAGTTCATGTTCTACAGTCTACTCTTGATGCAAAGTTGCTTCATTCAAATTATCTGATAATTCAATTTTTAGCATCATATTCCTATCCTCCTGTCTTATTTACATTTCTTAATTCAAATTAGTGTATAGTTCAAAATTTTTAGTGAAGCACCTTAGGACATTCTTCTATGTTAAAGGTACTTTTGATTTGTAAGTTGTTGTTCCTGTTAGCAGGCTAAATAAAACTTTTCTGACCAGTGATTTCTCTAAACTTGGCTGGTATTAATTTAAGGAGAACAGACCCGATGTGTAACTCCTTTACCAGCTCGTTCAAACTGACTCTAAACTGGGTGTTCCCATGTCCTTTGTTCCCAAGCTGGACAGAAAACCAATGCCTTGACCTCTGACCTTCTCCCAGCTCTCTGTGTCCAGAAATTGATCAATAGGGCTGCCAATTAAAGCAGCTACCATTGCATGGGTGGGTATTCCTAGAAACGACCTCCTGCTGTACACAAATGAATCAATCATTCTAACATAATGAGTTTGGATGGTCCACAAGAAAGTTAGATGACTTCCATTATCTCAAATTAAAGTGGTATACCAGAAGAACCATTTATCCAAACTGTTTTATCTCGTTCTAATACACACCTCTGAATACATGGCTACTCAGTGAATTTCATCCTTCGAGAGCTAAGTTTAACATAATAGTAACATTTTAATACAAATTAGGCCAAAATTATTCAACGGTATAAATAGTCAGTAATCCTGAATTGTGACATGGAACAAGTTTATTTTTAGAGGTTTAGAGAGCAGAAGGTTTCTGGTTCAGGGAGGAGGTTACTTGAGGTCACAGAAATGAGCATGACAGCTGTCATCAAACTGAAATGTGGGGTAAAGGGGGAGAAAAGCATGAGACTGTGTTAGGGACGAAGAAACATTAGAAGTGAGATTTATTACCAGCAAAAGTGTCGCAGTTTGTAAACCCATTTCAGCTGTGTTTTAAAGTAACGTACATTAGAATGGTCAAATGAGTGACAATTGGGGCAGTGTGCCAGTAGAACACAATGAAGGTAGAAACCCAGAGTGTGCAAAATGGAAATGTAAGAAGAAAAACTAATTCAGGGAGAAGGAATAAGATAACAGCATCAACAGGAGTTATAGGCAGAAATTGTACAAAACCATATATGGGCACACAGCACCTTGTGAAATAAAAGATTGAAAAACCTAGATCCAGAAAAAAAATGACCAAAAAAACACCTGCAGAATGAATCTGACCTACTGTTCAACAGATTGATGAAGTTTTCGCTTTTTTGAGATTTTATTCTAATCAGTAATCTCACAGATAATTGTGAAGGCCCCTGGATTATTTTAAATACTGAAAACTAACATAATGAACATATACGTACAATGAATGATAGCTGAACATTTTATTCAACTATAATAACGAATAAGTATATACAAAAACAGATAGGTGTAATTGCTCAATAGTGCAATCATGTGTCGTTGATTCATGTTAAATTTCTGATCTTAGCCTTTCTGCTAAAGGGAGATACTGAGTATCTTGAATGTTTGACACTATCATGGGGAATAAATAAATGAATGGGATGGGAAATAAATAAATGAATGGATGGTGAGTCATCCTGGACTGCTATTTTGTACCTCACAGAAGCCAGATCAAGAGTGACAAAGATAGTGGCTTGAGGACTGGTGAGCCTGCCTGATATCCTGAATGGTGCACAGTAAATTAGCAGCAGTAATCGAAAAGGCTATTGCAATATGTTAAAGGAATGCTGCTATGGCTGTAACCCTAAATAACACACATAATTTCGTACCAAAATCTTTTTCTCCTTGCTGCGGATATAAACAATCATTTTTATTTCTATACTGGTTGTTGTTATCATGCCCTGCTTTGTGCCATTTCACCACCCCATATTGATTTTCAGTGTGAGTGTGACATGTGATGGCATATTCGTGCTCAAATGCTGTACCCTTTGTTTTTGCAGATAGTGTCAAACATTCAAGAAAGAAATTAGATATTTAGCAGAAAAAGTGATTTTTGGGGTATAAGAACCAGCCCAATGGAATGTAATGGTCTCTTGCAGTCTTGTACATTCCTATATTGACCCTTTGTGAGGATCCTTGCTCAATATGAGGATTTTAGATAACCTAAAATACTGAATATGTTGGTCTTTAGGATTTTTTATGATGGTGGGAAGCCTCAGAGTATAATTCCCTTCCCCATGTTTATATTTTTAAAATCTGAAGGATGTTAATATTGGGGATTGGATACTTTTTCCACTTTTGTCACCCAGTGTAACGATCAAGCCTATAGCACAGTTATCTATAGAATAAAACTCTCTTTAACCTACCCCAACAATGTACCTTAATCCTATCAGAAAAGCTACCTCTACTCCACAATCCACATCAGCCATCCTTATGGTCTCTGACTGAGATTGCCAAATTTGTATCAACTAGAAGTCGTTTTATGCTACATTCTTATGCACATAAGGAGTTGAGGTTCATTTCAAGCTAACGGTAATGTAATGGTTATGGTTCTACGGTAGTCATGAACTCATGTCCCTCCATGGCAAATTGTGAAATTGAATTCAATAAATCTGGTAATTTGTTGGTTGGTATCAGGAAAGAAACATGACAATGAAAACTGCTGGACTGCCATAAATATCCAACTGGTTTATTAATGTCCTTCAGAAAACACAACTTCCCACCCCTATCTTGTCTGGCCTACGGGTGACTCAAATCCCACACGATGAGGTTGACTCTTAATTGCTCTGAAGTGACCAGCAAACAACCCAGTTATAAAACAATTGCTGTAACTATAGCTGGTCAATAAATGCAACTTTGCCCAAGACCAAATAAAAAAAAAGAGGACCTTACAGCAAGCAGAGAGGGGAGACTTTCATCTCATCAGATTTTCAGACCCACTTCCCAAAACTACAAAAGCAACGAGCTGACCCACAGCACAAAGAAATTTAAAAAAACTAGCATTTATATAGCACCTTTCACGACCTCATGATGCCCCAAAGCACTTCACAGTCAATGAGGTATTTTTGAAGTGTAGTCATTTTTGCTATGTGTAGCATCTAGCTAGCACATAGCAAGGTCCCATAACAACAATGAGGTAAATGACCAGATATTCTATTTTAGTAGTATTGGTTGAAAGATAAATGTTAGTCAGGTCACCAGGAGAATTCTCTTGCCCTTCTTTGAATAGTGCCATGGGATCTTTTACATCCAGCTGAACAGACAGATGGGGCTGTGATTTGATGTCTCATCCAAACGACAGCATCTCTGACACTGCAGCACTCCCTCAGTGCTTCATTGAAGTGTTAGCTTACATTATGGGCTTAAGTCACTGGAGTAAGTCTCAGAACCAACAACCTTCTAATTAAGAAGTGAGAGTGCTCCCACTGAGGTAAGGCGGACACACAAAGCCAATCACCCAGTTACCCCAATAAATGTTTCTTTTTAAAAAAGGATTTTTTTTTTTTAGTTAAAAATTCACTGTTATGGGCAAAGCTGCTACCCAACTCCAAAAAAAATTAGGGGATTTCACTAAACCTGCACATCTCGGTTTTGCCAGTGTTGTTTTCAAGATCACAAAACACAATGAGAAAAACCGTTCAACCCATCCAACTGACACTGCCATGACCACTGATATTCTAATTGTCTGGAGTGGGAAGGAGCATCCCTTCTAGTATTATTCAAGCATGTTTCCAATTAAGTTGATTAAGGAGGGGGGACTGATGGTGTCCATGGAGATATCCTGAGTTAAATAATTCCGCCTCGTCTCGAAAGGAGAATAACTGATTTTTGAAAAAGAAATTGGGCGAGAGGGAGAAACAAGAGTATAAAATGTCAAAAAATTGGAGGGGTGGGACTGAATGTCTAAATTTGGGCATGGTATCTATTCTTAGTCACAATATAAACCGCACCCACATTAAATGTGAACAGCGAATCGTAACACCACCAACATTTAGAAAGCCAGGAATAAACAAAACTGTACGATGGAATTGTGATGTGAACAAAGGTTTCAAAATATTTTACATGTCCGACTATATTATGCAGTGTTTTTATCTTTTGAGATCAAACCGACTTCCTATGGGTGTAATCACTAGTGTAACACGTCAGTGCTCTCCTCGGTGGTATATCAGACTGAGTGTCCGCGTGTAAATGGTTGTTGAAGTGTACTTTAAAAAACGAACGGTTCAAGCGCTAGAGTGCAACTTGTGGCCATGGTCGGTGTGCATTAGGAGGTGCGGGCAGCCTTTAGCGTGTCTCTAATCCTTTTATCGGCTAAAGTGTGTCTCTGCCTCCGTCCTCTCTTCCTGGCAGTGTCTATCTCCCTGTATGTCAGTGTTTCCATCTATCTCCCTGTATGTCAGTGTTTCCATCTATCTCCCTGTATGTCAGTGTTTCCATCTATCTCATCTTTTTTGTTCTCTCAGCCAGTCTCTGTCTTTCCAAACAATCTGTCTACCTCCACTGGTCTTCCTGTACCAGCCAGAGTTTCTCTCTCTCTCAACCCAGGGCTGAGCCCAGCCCACAGCAGTCAGATTCCGGCTTCATTTCTGCACCAAGTTGGTGTATGTGTGACAGGAGACGGGATCCCGGTGAGTAGTGAACCGAGGTGATGTAAGAGGAAGGAGGGCGCGGGTCTACCTCCAAACATTCCCTTCCTGAGGGTTTATAATGGGGGCGGGGGGCAGGAAATTCTTTTAACATAATTGGAAGCAGAGTACTGACTTCCTCATTCGAGTGGTTGTGTCTCTCAAAGTATCTTTTGCAATAAATGAACGACGGCGACTGGTTGGGGGGGTTTACTGGGATATTTAACCCGTAGGAAGCACTTGGTTGCTGTGTACCTCGGTGTAGAGTGGCAGGAGCCTGGAGCCAGGAGTCTGAAATAGGAGCATTTAATGTTTTCTATGAGTGGTTACTTAAGGGTGGAAGACCCTGAAGTTCAATAAGAACACAGACAAAAAGGTTTTCAGTGTTTGAACGGCAGCTTGCTGGTAAATATGTAAATAATTCTTAGAACTTGCTCATCTCTACTTATCTGTATCCGCTTACTGTTGTGGGTTATGATAGTTATACTTGTCACCTATAATCAACCAGTAAAATAACTATTCAGATCGCTTGGAGTTTTTTGGAACTTCAACGCATTGCCACTTTTTCAAATCCCAGTGTACACGTGACAACAGCCTTAGGGAAAGGTAAATACATCCTTAGAATGGTTAATAACAGGAATGTAGTCGTGTGCAGTGATGAGCACCTCCTTTGTATTGGAGCTGTAGAAAAGATGCAAGGTAGATTTACCAGTGGTGATAGTTTTGAGTGACTTGGAAAAGCTAGGGTTACACTCATTGGAGGAGTGAGGATTAGAAGGCTTTCAAATCGTGTATATCGTCAAAGATTATTTCCGTTGGCTGGTAACATGGTAAGAAAGGGGCATGAATTTAGGATTGGCAGATAGGGGCATATCAGAAGAAATTTTTGCAATCGATTATTAGAATACAAAATGCATTACTACAAGTGACTATTGAAGTCGAGTCAATCATGGCATTTAAAAGGGAGCTAGCTACATATTTGATGAGAAAATATATAAAGGTTGAGCGGAAAGAACAGATAAACTGGATTAGAGTAGCTGACACTGATATGGTTTTAGCATGAACACAATGGACTAATTGGTGTCTTTCTGTGCTGAAATTTCTATGTACTGAAATGTTTATGAACACAATCTATAATGTGTTACAAGACAGAATTTATAGAGGGGTTCAAATAGCAATATGAACAACATGAGTTGAGCTTGAATGCTCTGTCAATGTGATCTCAACTCCCAGATGGGTTACTGGCTTGCAATACACACCAGAGTAAATTGTTCTCTGTAACATACAAATCTTTGTTTCTCTCTTTTCCTGTGTGTTTTGGCAGACAGGGATATTGTGGGCATTGGCTCGAATGTTATCAAATTGTGCAGCTTGTTCAAAAGTGATACTATTGAGATTTATTTTTACTGCATGTTACAGGGAAGATTTTAGTTTTTATAGATTATAAATATGTGCATATATAGTGATCCAAATAAATATATGTGGAGAGGCTGCAATAGTATTCCAAGGCAGCAGTAGATCTCGGGGTTGAGATGACCCGAATAAACTGCTCTCGCTTAGCTCCTGTGGTTTTGTGATGTTACCACATCTCATACTGTGTGTTACCTCCTATGACCATACAGATAGGCATTGTTTGCCCAGACTCCCAGATGCTTGTAGGAGTCTGCGGCTATGAGTAATATGGGTGGGATTTTTCAGATGCTTTACGTCTGTTATTGGTTTGTTTTGCTGGTTGTTCACCGGTGGTGCTGCTGTTTGGCTGTGGGAAGTGCATCGTCTTCAAGCATTCGAAAGTTCAACTATTATTGGTGGTTTATACATGGTCTGAATTCTTTTACTGATGGAGATTCAGCTTAGGATCAAGGTAAAAGCCCATCTTAGCCGACTTCAGAATAAAGTGTTGTAAAGAGGTTGAGCTGCATAGCAGTACACAATGTATCACAAAATTTCTTGTCTTTTGTCCAGTGTATAGTTTATGAAAACATTCCCACTTACTGTTGCCTCACAGTAAAACACAGCTGCCAATTTTTCTTGGGTAGTGTTTTGAGTGGATTGTGAAAATTAAACTGAAAGCTGTGTGTAATTTATGTAGATTCATAAAGACTGTTGCATATTTCTTCAGTATTGTTGTGATCAGATGACTGAAAATCATGTTAACTTTGGTGTAATAGACACAGCTAATAGTTTATTACTTAAAAAATTGCCTTATTGTATCTCAGACATTCACTTCGTCGAATTTGACATTTACAGTAGAAATTGACACATAACTGAAGATTGCAACATGTTACAATCTTATTTGCATTGCACAATAAGTGATGAAATCTATCTTTCATTATACATTTTGTAAATATAATATGTGGATGTAGGGTATATTAGCACTGAATTGCAAATTGTCTATAAATACAAAATTACATACAAAATTCAGAAGGTGTAACAAGGCTTCTCAGACATTGCAGCCTCAAGGTGATGCCATAAATTGCAGGACCGCAGTTTCATTGGTTTATAAATGTCATCTCGGCCCTGGGATGTGTTATTGTCCGAGAACATTCTCCAGAGTGAGGGGTTAAATATACAGCAATTTCGTGCCATCTTTCCATCGTCAATTTATTGTATTTTTGCTGGAGGGATATTGTGACTAATTGGAACAGATGGTCAGCCTGTACACCTTGTGTTAGCGGTAGAAGTGATATTGAACTTTATTTTGCTGGGTGAAGTGAAATATGGTATAATCTTGTGTACCAGTTTGTAGAGTGAGTTTTAAAATATTTTTTCTACTCTGGCACCGACTGTCAGCATCGAGTGTAGCTCCGTCACTTGTAAAGTTCCTGTAGTCTGAACTAACGGGGAATCTTTCCTCTGCGCGTTGTGTGTCACAAACTGTAAATCTGTTTTTAAAAAGTAAACAGTTGGGTGGGAAATCTTCTCCCTCAGCACCTAAATGTGTAACCTTGCAAAAACATTGCTTTTGCTGTAGTCTGAAGAATTTCATTTCTCACTAGCCCCTTTTGGTCCCAGAGTGGTATTGCTAAGTTGTCAATTGTTTTGTCTGTTTAATTTGTGCCCATTAATAAAACGTCTCAACTGTTTTATTCTCACTGACCTTTATTCATAGGAACAGGAGTAGGCCATTCAGCCCCTTGAGCCTGTTCCATCATTGAATTAGATCATGGCTGATCTGTACCTCAACCCCCATTTACCCACCTTTGTTCTATATCCCTTGAAACCCTTTGCTAACAAAAATCTACCAATCTCAATCTGGAAAATTTCAATTGACCCAGCATCTATAGTCATTTGGGGGAGTATGTTCCAAATTTCCACTACCCTTTGTGTGGAAAAAGTGCCTCCTGATTTCATTCCTAAATAGCCTAGCTCTAATTTTAAGATTATGGCTACCTGTCCTCGTATATTTTAACCTTTTAAGCCCTGGTATCATTCTGGTGAATTTGCACAGAACCCCTTCCAAGGCCAATATATCTTTCGTGAGGTTCAGTGCACTTTTGAATTCCTTTGTTGAATTTTTGAATTCATCCTTGTACCATACTGTAAACCTTGGTCTTTTCACTTAAGTTTCTTATTGAAAGAGAGCTCATTTTGCATTAGGCTTGGATGAATTCTTACCCAGGTCAAAGTACAATGTGCTAACGGACAGTGCCAACTCATTTTCCCCCCCGCCCCCAGATGAAGGTTTTTAATTGTTAGCAGTACAGGTTACTTGAATACATGTGCTAAGTGGAATGAATCGTTTGCAATGTGTGCTGATTCCAGTATAAACATACTTGGGGTGATTCAGGGTCAATCAGTTCCTTAACACTGCACTGTAACAGCAGTGTCAGGTTTAAAAGACTGACTTATTCTGTTATACTAGATGTAATGCTGTAATGCGCCAAGGATGAACTCTCTGGTTGCTTATGGCTCTTTTAACTAATGTCTGATCTTTTTTTCCTTTTTTTCTTTAATAACTTTGAACAAAACAAAGGGAAACTTATTAAATGACAATATTATTTCCGGTGTCCTCAAGGACTGGAGTGTTTTTGTGATGCCTACCGGTCGTGGAAGGCCTCAAGTGTACCAGCGGACACTGCGTGCGCTCTCTCCAGGGCCACCAGACGTACTATTTAAGACATACTTTGAAGAGATACTATTTAAATCCAAACAATGCAGGCATATGGTTATCTCCAAAATATACATTTAAGTTCTTAGAAAAAAAAGACTGATTTCTGCTGTTTCACAGATTTACTTTTTCTCCCACGCAGCAACGAAGCTAGGAGCCACTTCTGTTCAGTGCCTTTCTGTGGCTATTGGCATGTCATCATTGCAAAGTTATATCCTCTATTCAGGTAAGTTCCAGAGCTTGGCATGTTTTCAACCCATTTAATAGTGATGGAAATCCCCAATATTTAAATACAATGATTCAAGCATGAAGGGCACACTTAGGGATTGTGCTGCATAAAGTTGCTGAATGTGGTTTTCACAACTTGTGAACATTTCTCTAAATTCAGATGATAGCTCTCATTAGTTGGACCACTTTTTATGGTGAAGATTATACACTGGTGTTCAGTGATGAAGGCTGAACAATTACCATAATCAGATATTTTCATGCAATTATGGAGAATAAAACTGTGGTCAGCCCACGTTTCAAGTGTAAATTTTTGGTCAGCGAGGCATGAGGGAAAACATTCATGCCGGAGGCAGAACAGAGAAGAGCCATAAGGAGGATTGGGTCACAAGTAAAGACTGGAGAAACTGGGACTCTTGAAGGAGGTAACTGAGGAGGGACTTTATAGAAGTATGCAAGAGTATAGATGGATGCAATAGATCGGGATCACAACTACAGGGTAGGCCAAGGGTGAGGGGGACAGCTAAAACGGGTAAAGAAAACAATTTAGGATAAAGGTTGTGCAAAAACATTTGGAATTGTTTACCAGTTATGTTAGTAGAATGAAAACCTTAGATTCATTCAAGGTATAGTTAGATGATATGATGGGCTTGTTTTTTGGATGCTAAGATGGGCCACATGAGATCCCGTATCTGTCTCTTTGACCTTTGTCTACTAGCCTGCAACCAGTAACTGAAAAGTGCAGTTGGCAAAACCACAGTTATGCTTTGGGCTGCAATTTGCCTCCTTGCATATTCGACTCAGTGAATCTAGTGTGAGACAACCTCCTGGAAGAAGTCTTGCACCACTTGACTTTAGTGTGCATAAGAGTCAGATTGTGACCTGACTCCTGAGTTATACTGTCACATTCACGTTGATATAAAAACTCCCTTCATCAAAGGGAAACATAAGAACATAAGAAAGTGGCAGTACAATTGTAGTCTAACTGACAATTCTGTTCAAGGCATAGTTTTGCAGTAATATACATTTTAAAGATTGTGTTGATTTTAATTTCATGCTTGAGACACACAGCTTTTATCACGTGGCAGTGAAAATCTGAGTTTGTAACTATCTGTATGTTAAAGTTACCTATTAAACCAGTATGCAGGCTGCATGGTTGAATCTATCTCAAGATGTCTTCATAATAAGTCATTGATTCAGACTTCGTTGTGCATTTTTAACTTCGCAAACATCGTCACTGATAGTGCATTGTAGGTTTGGAGCTGTTTAATGTAATTACATTAAGGCTTTGCCCTCTCAACTGATTAGTCATTTGGAAATGTTGTAGTGAAAGCAATAAACGAGCTGTGTGTCTGACTGGAAGAGCTAAAACAATCTTTTAGTTTACTGGATATCATGAACTGAGAGACTGGTAAACTCCAGCTGCAAACCAACTTGTTTTACAGTCTTCTGGTGGAACTCCCAGATATCTACTACTTAAACAAGAAATGCAAAGACTTTTATGTTAATGAGGTAAGAAAGGATCACCTAAGGTAACAAAGCTCATACTAAAAACATGAAATACTGATGTGGAAATTAAAATGTTGACTTTGTTGTTTACATAGGGTTAATACATGAGACTGAACTTCTATCATTGAAGTACAGTATTATGAATGCTTATCATTGGTAGCTGTATTATGGGATGGAGGCCAACCATTCAATGCATAACATGGAAATGTACATATTTTGTCACGAGTACAAAATTGTCACTTTAAAACCATTTAAAGCCGGTCATATTTGGCACATAGAATTAGATGAGATTAGTTCTTTTCCTTCAAACATGTACTGATTTAGACACTTAAGTTGACTGAGAAACCTGAACCTCTGCTTGTAGCCCCCGTGAGCAGGGGTAGCCAAATTGTGGCCCCAAGCTCTGGCAGTTCAGCCCTCTGAACCCGGATGACTCAGTCCTACTTGTGCATGTGTTTCTTACAAGCTGGTTTGTTTAGTTTTGAATTTCGTGGAGCTGGAGCTTTGTAATAGGCTGGTTTTAGTAATGTTGCCTCATTGGTGGATCAATCAAAACACACAAAATTGCTACTATCAGCAACTTGAGCCATATGGAAATTAATGGGAACATTGATTTAAACTTTTCATGTGCCCCCCCCAAGCCTCTATGGTATTCACCATGTTGCCCACAAGGGCAAAAAAGCTTAGACACCCTTACCCTCGTGTAGCTTTTTTTAACGTTTCTGTAGTTTCTCTTTTCACTGGGATGCCTTAACCACTAATTTACTGAGATTTTGCAGAACCCCCTCCACCCCCTCCGCCCATCCACCTACTGAAAGAAGTTTTGTGTAAATCTATCTTTTCTTTTTTTGCTGTTGAGTTCTAGAACTCCTCTAAACAGATATAAAGTGATTGATAGGATTTAAGTAGCTTCTTAAACATTTTTCAGCTCCAATAAACGAATCCTGGGAGAAATGGCTTTATGATCTGTAACAGTTTTTCTTTATTGAGTATGTAAAATTGCCCTCCATCTTGCTATTTAATTTGTCCTTCAGGATCATTTTATTACTATGCTGACAAAGCTGCATTATAAATTCTTTCAAATATGTTCTAGTTAAATGTTTGAATTACAAGATGCATGTGCTGAAAGATGTGGAGGACATGTTTTTAATGTACAGCTTGTGTGTATCAGCTGTCTGATTTTCTATTTGTTTTGAAGAGACCAATTAGTTGAAGTATTAAGATTTTTTGGGTTGTTTTGTGATGATTAAAATTATTCACAAGTGCGAGCTTTTCTTCCACCCCCACCCAACTGTCCTTATTTTCTATTGTCTCTACTGAAAATTGTCCAATTAGATGTTTTTCACTGAAGTTGAAAATTAAACAAATTTAAAATAAACTGGGAAAGTTGATGAGAATACTTCCAGTAGAAAATCATTTCAACCACGAGACAACGCAGTAATGGGGTATGGGTTTCCTTTTAATTGGGCAGAATATAATTATGGTTTTCACAGTCCATCTATTTTACCTCATTTTGTTGAGACTTTTTTTGTTTTAAATCTAATATTGGAAATAACCTCCACTCACTGAAGTCATTGGATTCCTCATATAAGGTTGTTGATCGCTTTGACATATTTCACAATTATCCTTTAATGGAGCAAACTTAAGACACAAACCTTAAAAAGAAAAAATGATCCAGATTTTCTTGTAGACTTGCGACATTGTAATGACGCATCTATGTCATAGGGACCCTTGAATGGCACAAAAGAAAGAGGAAATTGTGAAGTAAGTGACTTAAGCCATTAATTATTCCACTCCATATTTTCCTGGGATTTTTGTGCATCTCTGCAATGAGGCTAATGGAAAACAGGTGATTGAAAACAGTTAGACGGTCGTTATCACAGCTCTGCTTGCGTCCACGATGAGATCGGCATGCTAGACGGTGAGATTTATGGTGTACGTCACCATTCTTGTTGTGGGAAAATCTGGCCCAATGTTATAAGTACATAAGGGGCATTTTCGCTTAGTTTGGCAAGTTTTCAAGAAGATTGTGCTTGGTGTCTTTGAAAGCTCAGTAGTTTTGGAGACTGGGGAATGTACATGCTAATGGATATGTTTTTCTTTAGATCATGTAAAAGTTAAAATATTCATCAAGTATCATGTGTTATCTTGCCCATTTCCAGTTCGATAAACCTGTTGCTATTGTAAGAATCTTCCCAAATGCCAATCCCCTTTTAAAAGCATTATTATGAAATAGCTCACTGAATTTTGGAAATTACCATCTTATGCCAAAGTAATCCTAGTATTTTGGCTGTAGCTGGAGATCCATATAAGGATATAATCATTGTAAAGCCCCAGGGGAACTTTACATGTGGTTGTCTGACAGGAATATCTACGATGTGGAGATGCCGGTGATGGACTGGGGTTGACAATTGTAAACAATTTTACAACACCAAGTTATAGTCCAACAAATTTATTTTAAATTTCACAAGCTTTCGGAGGCTTCCTCCTTCCTCAGGTGAATGTTGTGGAAATGAAATCTTCGAATCCTACGCATTTATAAATCACAGAACAATGCCTGGTGATTACTGCCCGTTGCCAAGGCAATCACAGTGAGCAGACAGAGAGGTGTCACCTACTAGGCCACCGAATATACAAACCCCCTCCCCCAAAAAAGAGAGAGAGATAGGCAGAGACATAGAGACATCCGGAAGGAAGACAGCAAATGACCCGTTATATTAAAAACAGATAACATTTGTTCGCTGGTGGGGTTACGTGTAGCGTGACATGAACCCAAGATCCCGGTTGAGGCCGTCCTCATGGGTGCGGAACTTGGCTATCAATTTCTGCTCGATGATTTTGCGTTGTCGTGTATCTCGAAGGCCGCCTTGGAGTATGCTTACCCGAAGGTCGGTGGCTGAATGTCCTTGACTGCTGAAGTGTTCCCCGACTGGGAGGGAACCCTCCTGTCTGGCGATTGTTGCGCGGTGTCCGTTCATCCGTTGTCGCAGCATCTGCATGGTCTCGCCAATGTACCATGCTCTGGGGCATCCTTTTCTGCAACGTATGAGGTAGACAACGTTGGCCGAGTCACAGGAGTATGAACCGTGCACCTGGTGGGTGGTGTCCTCTCGTGTGATGGTGGTATCTGTGTCGATGATCTGGCATGTCTTGCAGAGGTTACCGTGGCAGGGTTGTGTGGTGTCGTGGACGCTGTTCTCCTGAAGGCTGGGTAATTTGCTGCGAACGATGGTTTGTTTGAGGTTGGGTGGCTGTTTAAAGGCGAGTAGTGGAGGTGTGGGGATGGCCATAGCGAGGTGTTCGTCGTCATTGATGACATGTTGAAGGCTGCGGAGAACATGGCATAGTTTCTCCGCTCCGGGGAAGTACTGGACGACGAAGGGTACTCTGTTGGTTGCGTCCCGTGTTAGTCTTCTGAGGAGGTCTACGCGATTTTTCACTGTGGCCCGTCGGAACTGTCGATCGATGAGTCGAGCGTCATATCCCATTCTTACTAGGGCGTCTTTCAGCGTCTGTAGGTGTCCATCGCGTTCCTCCTCGTCTGAGCAGACCCTGTGTATTCGCAGGGCCTGTCCATAGGGGATGGCCTCTTTGACGTGGTTAGGGTGGAAGCTGGAAAAGTGGAGCATCGTGAGCTTGCGGTAGAGTGAGGTGCTGAGGTGCCCGTCTTTGATGGAGATTCGTGTGTCCAAGAAAGAAACTGATTCTGAGGAGTTAGTCCATGGTGAGCTTGATGGTGGGATGGAACTTGTTGATGTTATCGTGTAGTCTCTTTAGTGATTCCTCACCGTGGGTCCATAGAAAGAAAATGTCGATGTATCTGGTGTATAGTGTTGGTTGGAGGTCCTGTGCAGTGAAGAAGTCCTGCTCGAACTTGTGCATGAAAATGTTGGCGTATTGGGGTGCGAATTTGGTACCCATGGCTGTTCCGTGTGTTTGGGTAAAGAACTGGTTGTCGAAGGTGAAGACATTGTGATCCAGGATGAAGCGGATGAGTTGTAGGATGGCGTCTGGAGATTGGCTGTTGGTGTTGAGTATTGATGCTGTCGCAGCGATGCCGTCATCGTGGGGGATACTGGTGTAGAGTGCCGAGACGTCCATCGTGGTGAGAAGTGTTCCTGGAATATCTACCCCATTATTGGTGCTACTTATACTATCTACTTTTGTAATTTTTTTTTAATGTAGCATAAATCATCCTTCTTTTAGATGCCGCCTCTTGTATACAAAAGATAGCGCAGAACCTCATCATTACAAATCTCATACTTTGCATGGTTACAGTGGAAATACCATTGCAATCAGTAAAGAGACTGTTTTTGAAGAAATAAACCATTTATTGTAACAACTAATTCTACTAATTTTTAAAAGTCTAATGAGTCTCAACAGAATTTGCTTTCTTAACACTTTGTGTTGGACATTGCATCACAGTACCAGTATATCATGGTTTTTGCTATATAGCAAGATCTGAAGCAATACAATGATAAGCAATGAGCATTTTCAATCAGTGTTGGTAAATGGCAAAATGTAATTTTCACTGCGCTAGAATGTTTTACCCAACTGTTCTTCTACAGAGTGCTAGGGTTATTTTATCATGATCACGCTGAATTTTAAGTACTGCACTTTTTCTCAAGTGTATATTAGACTGCCAAGGGAGGTAATGGGGGCTGATCTTATCAGCAAATTCCAGTGAGTTGGATAAGTACCTGTCAAAAAGTTTGATGAGCGGCATGCCTGGTATTATGCGATTACGGGATTTCCCAGACATTGTGACTAGCCAGATGGCAATAGTCTTTTTCAGTCCTGTATGTTCCTAATGTGTTTTTGATATTTACTAAATATTAACTTTGTTAATCTGACTCTTGACATGGAGGCTTTGGATTATTAAAATTATAAGACCTATTGACCTAAGTGAATGAACTCAGCCATAGAATCTTTTGGCTAACCAGGAGCAAATATAAAATTTCACAAACAACCCAGAGATGAGGGGGTCTCCAAACAACTGTATAACCTGTCGGGATTTTGACACTACAAAGTTACACATACAAGTGGACGTTATACAAGGTCAGATCAAATGTATTTCCACATCTAAAAGTCAAAAATATTCCAGTCCCAAGTACAGTTCTGTCACTCCCACTCTCCTAAGGTATCTCTGTACCATCATCACTAGCTGTACTGCCTTCTCACTTCTTCAAAACAAGCTGAAAGGAAATTACCCCACTTCAGAATTAATTTGCCTGGCTTTATTATTACTAGTATATTGTTAGTAATTAAGTCCTGCTGCTCCCCTTCCCTACCCATGTGACTTGGATCAAAGCAATTATGCAATCCTACCTGAACCATTTCAATTCCACTGCTATCTGCACCACTGTTACCATGATTAGCATTGTCCTTAGACCCCCCAACCAGTGCCTCAAAAGCCACTACAACTGCAATGCAATTAAAACAATGCTGAATGAAAGGAGAAATAATCACAACTCCTAATTTTACCATAGATTGTGATGAAAAAGCTGAATGTTCACATTGTGAAACCAGTATTCATAGAGGCTTTAGAAAACATTGAAAAACCAGTATGTTAATGCAGCACCTAGAACTTTCTGCAGTGTTGTGGTGCAACACTGATGAAAATGAATATAAAATGGCATAAAAAAGAGCAAGTGCTGGTCAGGTTGGCAGAAACACCCAGAGGTTATGTGTGGGAGGCAATTTTAATCTTCGCATGGGGGGAAATAGATGAAGGGTTCCAGAGGTTGATTACTTGTTTCAAACGTCAGAATTTCACTCCCAAGGCAGCAGAGATGGCTTAATGCACTTCACCACTGAACTAGCCTTGGGCCTAATGCACTAAAACAAAAAAGCAAGATACTGGAAATCTGAAATAAAAACAGAAAATGCTGGAAACACTCAGCAGGTCAGGCAGCATCTCTGGAGAGAGAAACAGAGTTAACGTTTCAGTTTGATGACCCTTCATCAGAACTGGATGAAGTTAGAGATTCAACCGTTTACAAGCAAGTACAAAGCCAGGGAAAAGTGGGGGTGGGGGGGGGGAAGGAGGAGGTGAATAAGGAAGAGGACAAAGGGGAAGGTCTGTGATCGGGTAGAGGGCAGGAGTGATTAAATGACTCCTATCCAAACCTACTTGGTCACTTTCAGTGGAGGTCGACAAGGTCTGTGGACAGATTGGAATATGTATGGCAAGGCCTTTTCCTTGTTCTCCTCATCCCTCATGTATGCAAATTACCCTGGCCAATGCTCCTCTGCAGAAGCTGTGAAGAGCAGCATGAGGTCATTTTCCCTAACTCCTAATGAGGTATCCACTCTTCTTATCAAAGCATAAAAGGCTTTGCAAATGAACTCAATTTAGTTCAACATAAAATTTGCACTAGGCATATGACCATCAAAAGCCAGCAAGTAATACCACTGGTATTAATATAATCTGTCTTCATTTTCACTTCTGTTAAAAAAAAAATCATGAGAAAAACTTACTTCACAAAGCACACCAAACTGAGAGGATAAGAAACGGGAGATTATTGTAGATAGAAATTCAAATTTCTATCATGCTGGTGAAGAGCTCAGACGGATAGTGCATGTTCGGTTAAGAAGTGGATTGTATGTTGATTGCAGTTAGTAAGTCTGGAGGAAAGAGATTTGATTATACAGCTGAACCTAAGGCTGTTGACCTGGGATGTTTCCAGTCAAGATTTGTTCATTTGACTCTGTTCCTGGTAAGAGTGCAAGTTAATTCACTTTATGTAAGCATATGTATAATCTGGGACAACTGCAAATCATCTTGTTGCGTCTAAAATTAGAGCCACTTGAAAATTATAGTAACATTAGACCATTCTATTTGAGATCTTGAAGGAACTTCAATAATTCCTGTGTGGTTTGTTACATTTTTCCTTGCCCTCTTGTTTTTTTTTCACCATCTGTCTTACAACTGGCTGTGTTGTTTATCTGCTGAGCTGACTCTGCTCTCCCCACCCTAATGCTTTTCAAGTGACTGCACGTAGAACCACTAATTAATGAAAGCACCTGAGAGCACTAGTCATGCGGATTGGTATTTTTTTATTCCAAACAGATTAACGTTTGAAAGTGGAGAGGTAATGTGTAAGGTTGCTGTTACACTGCAGGTACCTGTCTCTCAACAGTTCTACAGAGTAATGTGTAGCAACTGACCTGAGTTATACTGCTGGTTGTATGTCAGACTGAGCTTGATCAACGAGCCCCCTCTTTGTATTTGTAGACATTTGCAGAGGTCTGTTTAAAAGGTGATTTTTTAAAAAAAGTCTTATTTACTTTCTCCTAACGTTATAAATGCTGATTTTTAAAATTCCCAGCAGGCCCAGTGGCCCATCTGTGCACTTTTTAAAACCTGGCTTTGCACTGGGCTGGAGTTATAGTACACCCTGTGCGAATGCCAGGACACTTTCATAACTCTTGAGGGTAACGTGTTTGGGAGTCAGACTGCTAGCTTGACTCCTGAGCTATACTGAAATAAATACAGAAAATGCTGGAAATGCACAGCATCTGGAAGATAAAAGACAAGTTAATGTTTTGTGTGTACCAGCCATCAGAATTCCCAAGTTGTACTGCTGCTTTTGTATCAGAAACGGCCTTGCATCAATGTGACCAGATATAACGGCAGATTATAAAACACATTTGATATAAGGAGCTATTTCAGTCTTGTGCATTTTCATGCATGTCCAAATCCAAATAACACAAAATAGGTTTACTTAACTCATGTGAAATCAAAATATGTTAGATAGCAATTTGAAATATTTGCTTATAGAAAGCTGAAAAGCATTATAGTTCCTTAGCGTGCATTCTTTGGACTGACCAGAAACATTAACTAAAAGGTAAGTGATCATACAACTTTCTTCCAACAAAAGCAGTCATAGTAAACCTGTTCTGCTTTGAGCAGAATGTTTTTAGTGCTGACCTAGAGCTGGAGAATTGGCCATTACATTTCCATATCCAGGAGCGTAAACAATAGTCCTTTTCTCCAAGCAACCTTTTCTTGCCTGGATGTCTGCGATTACATTAATGAATGTTTGCCAGCAATGGAAATCACACATTACCCATACTCTGCTTGTCTTAAAAGAAGTATAACAGAACAATTTAATGGTTAGTTAAATACAATGTGTATCCATTGAATGAAGGGTGTCATTACATTTCAAATTAACAAGTTCAGGTAACTGTTACAAATCCCCTCTCCCAAAAAAAAATTCTTGGCCCTGTTTTCCATTCTACATGGCCGTTAGCTGGGTTGGAAATCCACATCACCAGATCCCTGTTTATTTTACATGACCTTTTAGGCCATTCTAAAGTGCACTCATGCAAAACGTGCAACAGCTTGCAAATGTCTGTATAATGAGCACAAGCACAATTCCCCAATCTCAGTGCACCGTGCCCTGCATGAAGTTCACCCACATTTAATGGGCAATGAGGGTCAGGCTAGTTCTAGGTAGATGGGAGGTAACTGATCAAAGGAGGACCAGCTGTATTTTTCCTATGATCATATGCTTGAATGGTAGATGCTGTTTGTTTTTGGACAATTTATATTTTGCATGTTTTTGGTTGGATTTTTAGTAGCGACATTTTTTCAATTCAGCACTTCAAAAATGGAATATAGGATTTTGTTTTGGGATTCCTTTTTTTGTGTTTTTTGAAGAAGGGACAAAGGGATGTAGAGGGTCATCAATTTGTGCTTGAGCTAGCTGCGGTTGGAGAGCTTTGTGAAATATTGGGCGGGTAGCCATCAGGTGGTGCTGGTTCTTGGCAGGGGGGGAAGAGTTACCTATAAAAACAAAAGTGTGACATAAGTTCGAATGCTGGGTTAAAAGAGCCAGTAAAATGTCCTAAGGCACTTCACAGAAGTATAATCAGACAAAAATTGACACCGAGCCAAAGAAGGAGACTTTAGGACAGGCGCTCAAGCTTGTTCAAAGGGGTAGGTTTTATGTAGCCTTTTAAAGGAGGAGAAAGATGCAGGGAGGTTTAGGGAGGGAATTCCAGAGCTTAAGTCCTAGATGGCTGAAGGCACGGCTGCCAATCGTGGGGAAATGGAAGTGAGGGATGCACAAGAGGCTAGAGTTGGAGGAACTCCGAGTTGTAGGGCTGGAGCAGGTTACTGAGATGGGGAGGAGCAAGGTCATGGAGGGATTTGAACACGATGAGAATTTTAAAATCGAGGCATTAGTAGACCGGGAGCCAATGCCAGTCAGTGAGCACAGGGCAGATGGGTCAATGGAACTTTGTGCGAGTTAGGATACGGGCAGCAGAGTTTTGGATGAACATGTGGAAGATAGGAGGCCGGTCAGGGGCGCATTAGAATAATCTAGTCTGGAGATAACAAAAGCGTGGATGAGTGTTTTAGCAGCAGATGGGCTGAAATGAAGATGGACAACATTACGGAGGTGGAAGTAGGTGGTCTTGGTGATGCAGAGAATATGTGGCTGGATGCTCGGCTCAAATAGGACACCAAGGTTGCAAGCAGTCTGGTTCAGCCTGAGACAGTGGCTGGGGATGGAGATGGAATCGGTAGCTAGGGAATGGAGTTTGTCGTGGGAACCGAAGACAATGGCTTCAGTCTTCCCAATGTTTAATTGGAGGAAATTTCGGCTCATCCAGGAATGGATATCTGACAAGAGGTAGTGGAGGGATCGAGAGTGGTGCTCGATTGAAGTAGAGCTGGGTGTCGTCAGCATATGTGACCTGACGTTGTGATTTTTTGATGATGTCGTCGAGGGGCGGCCTGTAGATGAGAAATAGTCCAAAGCTAAAGCCAGAGGTCCCATGGTAGGATGAAGTTGAGCTTGTAGAAAGGGTGGAATCAGCTTGGAGCACCGACTAACTGATGTCCAATTTGGAGACAGGTGTGGAGGGCGAGTGAGTCCAGGAGCTGTTTGAGGGGCAAGGTATCAGAGGGCACACTGCTAGTGGTATTTCTGTGGAAAATGGAGAGCCAAGGAGCTGAGGGGACTCAACCAGGGGTCCAGCATAGGTGCGTTGTGACCTCGGTGATGCACACCCAATGGATCCAGTATACCAGCAGAAGGATGAATAGAGTCGGCGATAATGGGAAGCAGATAAAATGCAAATAATAAACAACTGAGGTAGGAGTTTGGACCTGTGGGGTATTTTACAAAAGCATCACTCAAACCATTGTTTCTGCCCATAAAACCTGCACCACTCATAACTCTGTCTCTGACTTTATTGAATTCTGAATTAATAAGTAGTGTTGGTTGTAGCTGATGTATTGAGTCTTGCTGCTTCTTCCCCAGGGCTTGTGATTTATTACAGTATGGGTAAATTGAACATTTCACAGATTTCTTCTTCTTTCCCCTCTCTCCAGTAATATGCCAGATAAATTGGTTTGAAAATGTAATGGTTATTATTTATTCCTTAAACTCCCCAAATCTTCATTGTTCTTTTTATAGCAACTTTTCACTTCCGCAGAAATCCTTCCTTCAAATGTAAAGGTCGTGTAAACGACTAGCCAGCAGTAAGGTTCAGCACAGGACCAACCTGTTTCTCTCAAAAGGTGGGATGTCCTAAAAGCCTGAAAAGGGGAGATCCAATTTCGGAACAGCCTGCTGCACGAAGCTACCATTAACCATCCTGGAGAGTGGTTTAAGCTCTGCTGCCCAATAGATACTTTTTTTTTTAAATTGAATATTTGCAGTTAGTAATATAACATCATTTAGACCCCGATGATATCATCCCATAAACCTTCTTTGTAAACGGTAAATTGTTCTGCGAGACTTTAATGCAACATGGCAATTTGGATTTAGTCCAAATTACCAACTTTATCAAATCTTAAATGGTATAAGCAGACAGGTATTTACTAATTATGATAAATTACTGCTTATGTGGTTAAATAGCATGATTAATTTTGAAAATGTTGTATAATTTTTATCTTTTTCACATTTCTTTTTTTCTGATTAAAGATTAAAATCTTAATGGTTAACAGCTCAGATTAGTACAAAGTATCAAATATACCAGGTTCAGCTCAGTTGCACTCAATTTTATTTCTCTTGATATATTTAGAGAATCATTGATCAGGAGCAGGCCAATTCAAATAATGAAGCGTTGGAGCAACTGCAGCTTTCCCTGAAGTACAAGGGAATAAGAACACAGGCTCTACCAGCTGCAGTCTGAACTATCGGTGTTTAATCATTAATGGTTTTAAAATTCTCTTTGTTGTTTCATCTTCATTATTTTAGTGAGCTGGTGCTGCATTCCTGTATAATCATGATTCCTCCAGCGTTATAGATCATGATTTCCCTTCTGTTTCCTCCTCCTTTTCCTCGAATATGCTGGAAAATTTTATAAATTGCTTCAAGGGAATACTTAATTGTCTGCATTTTAAATGCACACTAGAATTTAACCATTATTGTACAAAAATAAAATTCCATGAGTGGCTAGCATTTAGAAGAGTAAAAAAAAATCTGGTAACTGGTACATTACTCTAATGCAATAATTATATGACAATTCCAATATCCTCCCAACTCTCTGGTTCTCTGCAAATTGATGTACCCTTTTCAAGTCTAAAATAAAAGATGTGGTTGATGCATTAGTTTTTTTAATTTATTAATCTGAACTTCAGATTGCCGGTTCACAAATGAAACAGAATGTTCTTCCAATTGTCATAAAGAAGTCATGATATGTTTCATTGGAAGGACACTATGCAGAGTAAACATTAGTTTCCTGAATCACATGGATTTTTGTTTTGTAGTCCAATTTTTATTTAAGTTTGCTCAACCAACGTTGAACAGGCAGAATGCACAATTTTGTTTGTGGTTAAATCTGAACACGCATATGTACCATGATCAAACATCTGATACAAAACCTAGTAAAGGGGGCTGGACCCCACTTCACCCCTTTTCTCCCCCTCCCCCAAAGATAAGCGCACACTCGTGACACAAACTTGCTCATCAATCAAAATGAGGGCAATCAAGTTTTCATGCTACACTTAAAGGCAATAAAAGAAAGAACTTGGATTTATTTAGCGCCTTTCATGATCGCCGTACGCCCCAAAGCACTTAACAGCCAATGAAGTACTTTTTGAAATGTTGTGATGTTGGAAACATGGCAGCCAATTTGCGCACAGCAAGGTCCCACAAACATCAATGTGATAATGACCAGATAATCTGTTTTACTGATGTCGATTGGGAGATAAATATTAGCCAGGGCACTGAGAGAACTCCCCTGCTCTTCGAATATCACCACGGGATATTTTACATCCACCTGAGGGCAGACGCAGCCTTGGTTTAACGTCTCATCTGAAAGATGGCACCTCCAACAGTGCCGCACTCCCTCAGTGCTGCACTGAAGTGTCGGCCTAGAATTTGTGCACAAGCCTCTGATGTGAGACTTGAACCCACAAATTTCTGACTCGGGCGCAAGTGCTACCAACTGAGTCACAGCTGATACTTGTGACTCCTGGGGAGAAGGAAAGCCTCTTGGCTCCCATCTCTGTCATCAGAGGCCATAACAAATAATAAAAGAATCGTGTGATTTTTATAAGAAAACAAATGATTTAATGTTGGTGAATACTGCTTGGAATTAAAAATGATCATTATTAATACATGTAGATTTATTGAGAACAACTGAAGCAAGCAGGATGTGAGTCAGTTTCCAGAAACTGCATTATGGTGCATCACGAGAAGAGGAAGTTCTCTGACATTGTTGAATTGTAAACAATTTTACAACACCAAGTTATAGTCCAGCAATTTTATTTTAAATTCACAAGCTTTCGGAGGCTACCTCCTTCGTCAGGTAAACGATGTGAAAATCGTTCACCTGACGAAGGAGGTAGCCTCCGAAAGCTTGTGAATTTAAAATAAAATTGCTGGACTATAACTTGGTGTTGTAAAATTGTTTACAATTGTCAACCCCAGTCCATCACCGGCATCTCCACATCATTGTTGAATTGATAGGAGTTAAAGGGATTTCAATGATTTTGCTTATTAAAGGAGAAGCAAGTGTTGGACTATTTTCCAGGGAAAGTGTTTCCAGTCCCCCTCCTCAACCTGCATTCAAAAGTCAAAGTATCTTTTACACGGTAGGAGGTATTTGTCTCTTCATATTGTATATTTTACCATTCTGCTTCCTCACTCTGCTAACCTGAGGTCTTCACATGCAGTGGGGATTTGGGCTACTGGCCCAGCAATATAACCCATTGGTTAGGAGCTCTATTGGAATTCTTGCAGATTGGCTCCCAGGCTGGTTATAGGTTTGGATGTTCTGCCACTAGTGACTCCTAACACCATCAGTGTGTACTCTGATCAGCAACAGAGGGCAAATAGAAAGATTAATTGTGGCATCCCAGTGGAGATCTATTTATTTTCTTAGCTGAAGTCAAAAGTACATAGTGCTCTTCTTTAATAAAAAAAAAATCACATCAGTCACCTTGTGTATGGGTGTCCATGCTTTAGTCCTCAAAACTTGTGTGTTGTATTATAAGTATATAATAAGGTGAAGTTTAAACTAATTTGGGAGAGGGAGGGGCACCAAGATGAAGCATTAGAGAGGTGATACAAGGTGCACAGAGGACTGAGAGACAAACAGCATTAGAATTAAAAAGTAGTTCAGAAATAGGAGGGATGAGGCAGACTAAGATGGGCTTGGAGTGCATGTGTATAAATGCACTGAGCGTGGTAAATAAGGTTGGTGAGCTGCAGACACCAGTAGCCACAGGCGATTATGATATAGTGGCAATATCGAAGACCTGACTCAAACAAGGGGAGGAATTGGCACTTAATTTTCCTGGCTACAATGTATTCAGGAACGATAGGGAAGAAAAAAAGGAGGGGTGGGGGGGGTGGCAGAATTGATGGAAGATACTGTTACAGCACTAAAAAGGGATGATGTTCTTGAGGGGTCAAAGTCAGAATCTATTTGGTTGGAATTAAGGAATAATAGAGGAGCTATTATGCTGCTGGGTGTATACTATAGACCACCAAATAGTGGGAAGGAGTTAGAGGAGCAAACTTAAGGCAACTTACAGAAAGATGCAAGAACTATAAGAGTAGTGATAATGGGGGACTTCAATTATCCTAATAGACTGGAAAAATAACAGTGTAAAGGGCAAAGAGGGGGAGGAATTCCTGAAATGTGTACAAGAGAACTTTATTGATCAGTATGCTTCCAGCCCAATGAGGAAGGAAGCACTGCTGGATCTAGTTCTGGGGAATGAAGTCGAGCGTGTTTCAGTAGGTGAGCATTTGGGAAACAGTAATCGCGATATCATTAGATTTAACGTAGTTATGGAAAAGGACAAGGAAAAATCGAATGTGAAAATACTCAACTGGAGGATGGCTAATTTCAGTGAGTTGAAAAGGGATCTGGCCCAGGAGGATTGAAATAAAAAAATTGGCAGGTAAACCAGTAAATGAGCAATTGGAGGCCTGCAAAGAGGAGATAGTTGAGGTACAGACTAGATACATTCCCAGGAGGTGGAAAGGAAGAGCATCCATAGCAGGAGCTCCTTGAATGACTAAAGATATAGAGATTCAAATGAAACAGAAAAAGGAGGTTTGTGATAAATGTCCAGTTCATAATTCAGTAGAGGACAAAGCTGAAGACAAAAAATAGAGGAGAACGGAAAAAGGAAATGAGGGGCGATGAGAGTGTACGAGAATAGATTAGTGGGTAACATAAAAGTGAACCCAAAAGTTTTTTTATAAACATGTCAAATGAAGGGTGGGGCCAATTAAGGACCAAAAAAATCATCTTGTAGATGCAGAGGGTATGGTTGAAGTATTAAATTAATACTTTGCATTTTTCTTCACTAGAGAAGAGGATGCTACCAATGTCACAGTAAAGGAAGAGGTAGTAGAGAAATTGGACAGGATAACAATAGTTAACGACGAGGTACTCAAAAGATTGGCAGTGTTCACTGTAGAAAAGTCACCCGGGCCGGATGGGATGCAACCGACATTGCTGAGGGAAGTAAGGAATGGAAATTCCTGAGGCTCTGGCCACAATCTTCCAATCCTCCTTAGATATGGGAGTGGTGCCAGAGGACTGGAGGATTGCAAATGTTGCATCCCTATTCAAAAAAGGGGAGCTCGATAAACCCGGAAACTACAGGCCAGTCAACCAAACATCAATGGTGGGGAAACCTTTAGAGACAATAATCAGGGACAAAATTAATTGGCACTTGGAAAAATATGGGTTAATAAATGAAAGCCAGCATGGATTTGTTAAATGCAAATCGTGATTGGCTAACTTGGTTGAGTTCTTTGATGAACTAACAGTGAGGGTTGATGAGGGTAGTGCGGTTGATGTGTGTGTATGAGGATTTTTAAAAGGCTTTTGGTAAAGTACCACATAATAGACTTGTTAGCAAAATTGAAGCCCATGGGATTAAAGGGGCAGTGGCTGCGTGGATACCAAATTGGCTAAGGGACAGAAAGCAGAGAGTAGTGATGAACAGTTGTTTTTCAGACTGGAGGGAAATGTGCAGTAATGTCTCCCAGCGATCAATGTTGGGACCACTGCTCTTTTTGATGTATATTAATGACCTGGACTTGGTAATACAGGGCACAACTTCAAAATTTGCAGATGACATGAAATGTTGTAAACTATGAGAAGGATAGTAACAAACTTAAGGAGGACATTGACAGACCGGGGAAATGGGCAGACACATGGCAGATGAAATTTAACACAAGTGTGAAGTGATTCATTTTGATAGTTTATATTGCCTCTCCTCATTCGTCCTAAGTGGTACAATTTTAAAGTGCAGGAACAAAGACCTGGGGTGTGTACGTACACTAGTCTTTGAAGGTGGTAGGATGAGTTGAGAAGGTTGTTAAAAAGGCATATGGGATCCTTGGCTTTATAAATAGAGGCATAGAGTACAAAAGCAAGGAAGTTATGCTAAATCTTTATAAAACACTGGTTAGGACCCAGCTGGAGTATTGTGGCCAATTCTGTGCACCCCACTTTAAAAAGGATGTCGAGGCCTTAGGGAAGATGAAGAGATGTACTAGAATGATATCAGGGATGTGAGACATCAGTTACATGGAGGTACTGGAGAAACTGGGGTTTCTCTCCTTGGAGCAGAGCAGGTCAAGGAGAGATTTGATCGAGATGTTCAAAATCATGAAGGGCATTCTGATAAAGTAAATAGGGAGAAACTGTTTCCAGTGGCAGTAACGTCGGTAACCAGAGAACACAGATTTAAGGATAATTGGCAAAAGACCCAGAGGCGACGTGAGGAGAAAAAAAAAAATTATGCAGCGAGTTATGGTCTGGAATGTACTGTCTGACTGGGTGGGCGAAGCAGATTCAATAATAACTTTTAAAAGGGAATTGGATAAATACTTGAAGGGGAAAAATTTGCAGGGCTATGGAGAAAGAGGAGTGGAGTGGGACAAATTGGATAGCTCCTTTAAAGAGGTGGCTAGTCACGATGAGCCGAATGGCCTCCTTCCTTGCTGTATCATTCTATGATTCTGTAATTTTTTTTTGTGCTGTTAGTTGAGGGATAGTTGTCGACCAGGACACAGAGTATTTCCTGCTCTTCTTTGAATAGTACCATGGGATGTTTTGCATCCAGCTGAGACGACAGATGGAGCCTCTGTTTAATGTCTCATTTGAAAGACAGCATCTCTGACAATACAGCACTCCCTCAGTACGGCACTGAAAATCATGTACAGATTATGTCCTGGAATGGGGCTTGGGGCTTGTACCCACAATCTTTGGAGCACAGCGTGAGTGCTACCACTGAGGGAAATTGAAATGGGGAACGGAGTTAAGTTGTAGAATAGTTACAGCACAGAAGGAGGCCGCTCGGCCCATGGAGCCTGTGCCGGCTCTTTGTAGGAGCAATCCCATTCCCCCACTTTTTCCCTGTAGCCCTGGAATTTTTTTCTCCAAGTTTTTATCCAATTCCTTTTTGAAAGCCACAATTGAACCTGCTTCCATCCCCCTTCGGCACGATGGGCCGAACGAGCAGGCAAGGTGGCCAATCGTTCTATGCGTCAATGATTCTAAAGACAATTATAGATTATACAAGTTTAGAGCAGCTGTAAAAATAAAATAGATAACAAAACACCAAGCTGGTTACTTCTGAAAATCTTTTTTTATCTCTACAATTTTTAGTTGCTAATATGGAAGAGGGTGCAGAATGAAACTGAAGTGAAGAACAAATCCTAACTAACCAGATACACTTCTTACTGTTCAGTAAGATTAATGGCAAAAGAAGTCATAACGGTCACAAGTGAACATCAGCAGACAATTATTCACGTCCCAGTTTCACATCTTGAAAAGGCTCTGTTGGTTGCTCAAGGAGTTGTGTTGGGCCAGGGACAGGAAATGACAATTATAATTCAACATGAGAACATTACAGGATATTGCCAAATATGAAAAGCAAATGTACTTTATTTAACTTCCATCCAAATTATTACGAATGATCTGGAATTCACTGCCTGAAAGGGTGGTGGGAGCAGATTCAATAGCAACTTTCAAAAGGGAATTGGATAAATACTTGTAGGGGAAAAAATTGCTGTGGGGAAAGAGCAGGGGAGTGGGACTAATTGGATAGCTCTTTTAAAGAGTTGGCACAGGCACAATGGGCCGAATGGCCACCTTCTATGCTGTATCATTCTATGAAGTAGGGTTTCTTTTTAAATGCTGTTTTTCATCAAATACTGTACTTTCAAAATTTCTGCTAATGTGTGTTTCGAAGATACTGAGACAGTATTTTATAGGAATCAACAGGGGAATTGATGTTTGCATTGTAATCTGGTCATTATCACATTGCTGTTTGCGGGAGCTTGCTGTGCGCAAATTGGCTGCCTACTTTCCTACATTATAACGATGACCGCACTTCAAAAGTATTTAATTGGCTGTTAGGCGCTTTGAGATGTCCTGAGATCGTGAAATGCACTCTATAAATGCAAGTCTTTTCTTTATTGAATTGTCAGCATTAAACTGGAAGATTATTAGTTCGATTGTGATGTAAACATGCATTTGTTGAAAGTTTTAACTTGTCATTTATTCACACTGGACTTTCTTTTGCTCAGTGTAATACTGATTTTAAAAGTTTATCTATTAGTCGTAATTTGGATGGAAGTTAAATAAAGTGCATTTGCTTTTTATATTTGGAAATATCCTATAACGTTGATGTAAATTGAAATTTCCTGACCCTCGCCCAACACAACTCCTTGAGCAACCAGCAGAGCTCTTTCAAGATGTGAAACTGGAACATGTGGATAATTGTTTGATGATGTTCACCTTGAGATTGTTATGACTACTTTAGCCATTTATGTTACTGGACAGGAAGATATGTATCGAGTTTGTTAGGATTTGTTCTTCACTTCAGATTCATTTTGCATCCTCTTCCATATTATCTCTACAATTTTTAGTTGCTTTAAAAAAAAGATTTTCGGAAGTAACCTTGTTGTTTTGTTACCTTGTTTATTTTTACAGCTGCTCCAACCTTGTATAATTTATAACAATGTCTTTAGAATCATTGAATCGTAGAATGATACAGCACAGAAGGAGGCCATTGAGCCCATCGTGCCCATGCCAGCTCTTTGAAAGAGCTATCCAATTAGTCCTACTCCCCTGCTCTTTCCCCATAGCCCTGCAAATATTTCCCCTTCAACTATTCATCCAATTCCATTTTTAAAAGCTACTATTGAATCTGCTTCCACCACCCTTTCAGACAGTGTATTCCAGATCATAAAAACTCGCTGCATAAATTTTTTGTTCCTTTTGTCGCCTCTGGTTCTTTTGCCAATTACCATAAATCTATGTCCTTCGGTTACCAATCCTACTGGAAACAGTTTTGCCTTATTTACTCTATCAGAACCCTTCATGATTCTGCACAACTCTATCAAACCTCCCCTTAACCTACCCTGCTCTAAGGAGAACAACCCCAGTTTCTCTAATCTCTCCATGAAACTGAAGCCTTTCATCCCTGGTACCATTCTAGTCAATCTCCTCTGCACCCTCTCTAAGGCCTTGACATCCTTCCTAAAGTGTGGTGCCCAGGATTAGCCACAGTACTCCAGCTGGGTCCTAACCAGTGTTTTATAAAGATTTAGCATAATGTCCTTGCTTTTGTACTCTATGCCCCTATTCATAAAGCCTAGGATCTTGCATGCCTTTTTAACAGCCTTCTCAACTTGTCCTGCCACCTTCAAAGACTTGTGTACATACACTCCCAGATCTCTGTTCCTGCACTTCCTTTGAAATTGTACCATTTAGTTTATATTGCCTCCTCAATCTTCCTACTAAAATGAATCACTTCACACTTCTCCGCATTAAATTTCATCTGCCACGTGTCTGCCCATTTCCCCAGTCTGGTACTACCCTCTTCACTGTTTACAACATTTCCCATTTTCGTCTCATCTGTAAACTTTGAAATAATGCCCTGTGTATCCAAGTCCAGGTCATTAATATACATCAAAAAGAGCAGTGGTCCCAACACTGACCTCTGGGGGACACCACTGCATACTTCCCTCCTGTCTGTAAAACAACCGTTCACTACTATTCTCTGCTTTCTGTCCCATAATCAATTTTGTACTGCCCCTTTAATCCCATGGGCATCAATTTTGCAAACAAGTCTATTATGTGGTACTTTCATCAAAATTACCTGCAAATTTTTCACCTTCAATTATTTATCCAATTCCCTTTTGAAAGTTGTTCTTGAATCTCCTTCCACCATATTTGAAAGATTAGCCAGTTGACTGTATTGTTGCTCACAAGGGCTGAGCATGGTGGTGATGTTCACTTGTGAATATGTAACTGTCCCTTTTTAAGGCCATCGTTCAAGAACTTGTGGAGAAGTGATCTAAATAATTACAACTGAAGTCGACCATAGGCTAGTTGCTGAGGGAAGTTTCTGTAGATTGGTCGCTGCTTGTAAATCCCTGATACTGCCCTTGGGGGAGGTAGGGAAAGGCCAGGTTATCAATATCAGTAAAACCAGCAGAAAATGACTGGCTTCCTCATATCTCTCTTTGAAGTTTTGAAGCATGACAGATGGGTGGCATATATTAGCTAATTTGTGTGCTTATCTGGCCTGTCCCTTTAAGAGCACAAAATCTAATTGCTAAAAGTCAACACAACCTGGAGTCAATTAGAGTTTAATTGCCACTTGGTGAGTGACATTGGTAAATTGGAAGGTGTTTGTATATTTCTGGCTCGAGGTCAAAGTAGCAGCATGAAATGACTGCCTCTTTTTTTTGAAGTGTGATACCTCAACTACAGGTCTATAGATATGCTGTTGGTGTAAAGTTTCACTTACTCAGTAGTGTAGGTTTTTAACTCTGTTTATAAACTCTACCTGTAGCAGAAGTAAACTGGACCTTTCTAATTCTGTGTTTGCTATTTAAACAGTTTGTACAATACTGTTGAGAATCCTGATTTAGTGTCGGAAACTTTAATTTCAGCCTGGTAACTCAAAACAATTAAGTTATAAAGGAGGGTTACAAAAGTAATTTTACCCTTGAGCCATAGAATCATGGTATAATTTCTGCGAGGAATGGGGCCTGTTAACACATGTGAAAAAATGATCCCCTCAGGATCCTGAATAAGATGCTTATTTAACCAAACCCAGATAACAAATTGTGATCCTTCAGCATTTTACAAACTGCAGCGAAGTACCATATTTACTCTCGTACAAGTCGTAATTTTTATAAAGAAAAATCACTAAGTTGAGCATGCAGCATACGAGTCCTTCCCTGTTTGGGAAGTGGCTCAAGTTTGGGATGTGGATTATATGCAAGGGAGGCTGATCTGTGCATGAACACATTAATGAACCTGCACAAGGTGACTAAGGTAGCCATGGAGTACTGCCATTAAGACTGTCTTATACATATGTCATACAGAAATGCTATAGCATTCTTGTAGTTTACAAATGTTCCTAATTTAGTAAAATAAATGTGTTTCCAACTTAAATCATGAAATCTTTTTTTTTAATCAACCCTAATACAGCATAGGCTATGGGGTCCCGACAACATCCTGGCTGTAGTGGCTGAAGACTTGTGCTCCAGAACTAGCCGTGTCTCTAGCCAAACTGTTCCGGTACAGCTACAACACGACAATGTGGAAAATTGCCCAGGTATGTCCTGTCCACAAAAAGCAGGACAAATCCAATCCAGCCAATTACCACCCCATCAGTCTACTCTCGATCATCAGCAAAGTGATGGAAGGTGTCGTTGGCAATGCTATCAAGCGGCACTTACTCACCAATAACCTGCTCACCGATGCATGGTTTGGGTTCCGCCTGGACCACTCGGCTCCAGACCTCATTACAGCCTTGGTCCAAACATGGACAAAAGAGCTGAATTCCAGAGGTGAGGTGAGAGTGACTGTCCTTGACATCAAGGCAGCATTTGACCGAGTGTGGCACCAAGGAGCCCTAGTAAAATTGAAGTCAATGGGAATCAGGGGGAAAACTCTCCAGTGGCTGGTGTCAGACCTAGCACAAAGGAAAATGGTAGTGGTTGTTGGAGCCCCAGGACATTGCTGCATGAGTTCCTCAGGGCAGTGTCCTAGGCCCAACCATCTTCAGCTGCTTCATCAATGACCTTCCCTCCGTCATAAGGTCAGAAATGGGGATGTTTGCTGATGACTGCACAGTGTTCAGTTCCATTCGCAACCCCTCAGATAATGAAGCAGTCTGTGCCCGCGTGCAGCAAGACCTGGACAACATCCAGGCTTGGGCTGATAAGTGGCAAGTAACATTTGTGCCACACAAGTGCCAGGCAATGACCATCTCCAGCAAGAGAGAGTCTAACCACCTCCCCTTGACATTCAATGGCATTACCATTGCCGAATCCCCCACCATCAACATCCTTGGGATCACCATTGACCAGAAACTTAACTGGACCAGCCATTATAAAAACTGTGGCTACAAGAGCAGGTCAGAGGCTTGGTATTCTGCAGCGAGCGACTGACCTACTGACTCCCCAAAGCCTTTCCACCATCTACAAGGCACAAGTCAGGAGTGTGATGGAATACTCTCCACTTGCCTGGATGACTGCAGTTCCAACAACACTCAAGAAGCTCGACACCATCCAGGACAAAGCAACCCGCTTGATTGGCACTCCATCCACCACCCTAAACATTCACTCCCTTCACCACCGGCGCACTGTGGCTCCAGTGTGTACCATCCACAAGATGCACTGCAGCAACTCGCCAAGGCTTCTTCGACAGCACCACAAAAACCTACGACCTCTACCACCTAGAAGGACAAGGGCAGCAGGCATATGGGAACAACACCACCTACACGTTACTCTCCAAGTCATACACCAATCCCGGCTTGGAAATATATTGCCGTTCCTTCATCATCGCTGGATCAAAATCCTGGAACTCCTTACCTAACAGCACTGTGGGAGAATCTTCACCACACGGACTACAGCGGTTCAAGAAAGCGGCTCACCACCACCTTCTCGAGGGCAATTAGGGGTGGGCAGATAATGCTGGCCTCGCCGGCGACGTCCACATGCCATGAACAAATTTTTAATAAAAACCTGCATTTATACCAGTGTTTAATGTGAATAATGTCCCAAGGCACTCCATAGGCATAGGAAATTAAAGGGGGAGGAGTTGGTGGGGGGGGGGTGGTGGTGACCCAAAGCTTGGTCAAAGAGATGGAGGTTTTTAAAGGAGGAGAAAAAGGTGGAGAGGGAAAGGGTTTAGGCAAGGAATTGCTGAGAATGAAGTTTCATGAACTATTGAACTGCTGCTCATCCCAGTAAATAAGTCACCTAGTCGAATATATTAAGTTGCACGTAGAACCAATATTTCTGGTTAAGTGGAGGGTGGCTGGTTGTTTGCCAAAATGTTCTGCCTTTTCTGAACGATTACTGGAAATTACTGACAATAGGAACATCGTACCACCCGTCTAAAAGTGAAGAATGGGGGACTTGCAAAGTCATAATACCGTGGTTTCTAATTAATCAACACACCCAAATTAACCTATTAATAGCAAAGTTTTTCCTTTTTTCCAGCTGTTCATATATTCCATGCATTTTTTAAAAATAGGAACAGCTTGATGTCATCAGTTTTTTTGAACATTCACGTATGTTCTGTGAACACACATGAATTAACTTATGTCTATACTGGTTGAAAAAACAATTATTTGATGCACAAGTGGAATATTTGTGTACATTGAATGTTTTCTAGATTTATCAAACTTTGAATCAATGTACGCAATCATAGGTTCAAATAGATGATTAAATTCTCAAACCTCAAAACAAAAGAGAAACAAGGACTACAAATGAAAGACTAATCTTAAAATGGACTTATATTAGTTTGTCTTCATGTTTACATCACTGGGATGCAGTGTCTCTTTTGCAGTGATTCAAAAAAATGGCAGTATAACTCTGAAATAGGTCAATAATCTGACTTTGTAGTGCACAAATGAAATAGGAATGGCCCTGGGAACTGTGGACTTTTTTCCAATTTGCAAGCAGCAGTGTAGAATCTTGATCTGCCAGCATTTCAGTGTATAACAGGGTGTAAAATGAATACACTGCATTGATATGTGGTGACATTTGGGCTGCAGTAAACAGTGCCCTGTAAAGTTTTTTTTTATTCGTTCATGGGATGTGGGCATCGCTGGCAAGGCCAGCATTTACTGCCCCTCCCTAATTGCCCTTGAGAAGGTGGTGGTGAGCCGCCTTCTTGAACCGCTGCAGTCTGTGTGGTGAAGGGTCTCCCACAGTGCTGTTAGGAAGGGAGTTCCAGGATTTTGACCCAGCGATGATGAAGGAACGACGATATATTTCCAAGTCGCATGGTTTGTGACTTGGAGGGGAACGTGCAGTTGGTGTTGTTCCCATGTGCCTGCTGCCCTTGTCCTTCTACATGGTAGAGGTCATGGGTTTTGGAGGTGCAGTCAAAGAAGCTTTGGAGAGTTGCTGCAGTGCATCCTGTAGATGGTACACCCTACAGCCACGGTGCGCCGGTGGTGAAGGGAGTGAATGTTTAGGGTGGTGAATGAGGTACCAATCAAGCGGGCTGCTTTGTCCTGGATGGTGTCGAGCTTCTCGAGTGTTGTTGGAGCTGCACTCATCCAGGCAAGTGGAGAGTATTCTATCACGCTCCTGACTTGTGCCTTGTGGATGGTGGAAAGGCTTTGGGGAGTCAGGAGGTGAGTCACTCACTGCAGAATACCCAGCCTCTGACTTGCTCTTGTAGCCACAGTATTTATGTGGCTGGTCCAATTAAGTTTCTGGTCAATGGTGATCCCCAGGATGTTGGTGGAGGATTCGGTGATGGTAATGCTGTTGAATGTCAAAGCGAGTGGTTAGATGCTCTTGTTGGAGATGGTCGTTGCCTGGCACTTGTGTGGCACAAATGTTACTTGCCACTTATCAGCCCAAGCCTGGATGTTGTCCAGGTCTTGCTGCATGTGGACACGGACTGCTTCATTATCTGAGGGGTTGCGAATGGAACTGAACACTGTGCAATCATCAGCGAACATCCCCATTTCTGACCTTATGATGGAGGGAAGGTCATTGATGCAGCAGCTGAAGATGGTTGGGCCTAGGACACTGCCCTGAGGAGCTCCTGCAGCCATGTCCTGGGGCTGAGATGATTGGCCTCCAACAACCACTACCATCTTCCTTTGTGCTAGGTATGACACCAGCCACTGGAGAGTTTTCCCCCTGATTCCCATTGACTTCAATTTTACTGGGGCTCCTTGGTGCCACACTCGGTCAAATGCTACCTTGATGTCAAGGGCAGTCACTCTCACCTCACCTCTGGAATTCAGCTCTTTTGTCCATGTTTGGACCAAGGCTGTAATGAGGTCTGGAGCCAAGTGTTCCTGGCGGAACCCAAACTGAGCATCGGTGAGCAGGTTATTGGTGAGTAAGTGCCGCTTGATAGCACTGTCGACGACACCTTCCATCACTTTGCTGATGATTGAGAGTAGACTGATGGGGCGGTAATTGGCCGGATTGGATTTGTCCTGCTTTTTGTGGACAGGACATACCTGGGCAATTTTTCACATTGTCATTTAGATGCCAGTGTTGTAGCTGTACTGGAACAGCTTGGCTAGAGGCGCGGCTAGTTCTTGGGCACAAGTCTTCAGCACTACAGCCAGGATGTTGTCGGGGCCCATAGTCTTTGCTGTATCCAGTGTACTCAGCTGTTTCTTGATATCACGTGGAGTGAATCGAATTGGCTGAAGACTGGCTCCTGTGATGGTGGGGATATCGGGAAGAGGCTGAGATGGATCATCCACTTGGCACTTTTGGCTGAAGAAGGTTGCAAACGCTTCAGCCTTGTCTTGCACTCACGTGCTGGACTCCGCCATTATTGAAGATGGGGATGTTTGCAGAGCCTCCTCCCTTTAGTTGTTTATTGTCCACCACCATTCACGACTGGATGTGGGAGGACTGCAGAGCTTTGATCTGATCCGTTGGTTGTGGAATTGCTTAGCTCTGTCTATAGCATGTTGCTTCTGCTGTTTAGCATGCATGTAGTCTTGTGTTGTAGCTTCACCTGGTTGGCACCTCATTTTTAGGTATGCATGGGGCTGCTCCTGGCGTGCTCTTCTACACTTCTCATTGAACCAGGGTTGATCCCTTGGCTTGTTGGTAATGGTAGAATGAGGAATATGCCGGGCCGTGAGGTTACAGTGCAGTTGTTTGAACTGATAGCTCTATATATATTCAACAAAAGATTGTTCCTTTAAGTTTTCACTTTCAATGCTTGTTTTAGTATGATTTTGTGTGTACTAAAAGCGAGTGTGATATCATGTTACATTCATAGTATATGCTATTGGGGATTGGCTTTGAAATCACTTAAAAATTCCAAAAATCATAGTGGCAGCTGAACTTGATTCTTTGCAAGCCCTGCACACTTGAAGGTGAACTGGTCTTTGATCAGGGTGCCATATAACTGCAGCCTTATATTTTCATAGCTTTGTTTAAATAGTTTGATTTCAAGCTATGGTTTGTAACCATATTGCCTCATATTTTCTGTTTATATACTTAATACATTTTGTTTGTAGTGTTAAAAAAAAAATAATAGGGCTCCCTCAGAATTTTAAGTCGTGATTAGGGAACACTTCAAAATTTGCAACGGAGTTTGGTTTGGGAATGCTGGCTATGAATTAATTATTGACTGGCGCCCAGAGATGACATGGTAACACCTTTTGTTGATTTGTTTCATTTATTTCAAAGCTGTCAAATTAAACTTGCCCAGTCTTGCATAGGCCTACTCAAAGTTTAGCATTCAAGTGAAGTCAATGGAGGTGCTCCAAAATCTCCCATTTTTTTAAATGTCTGATAGAATATTCCGAAGGAGACATGCTTCAGAACATTAAGCACAGTTAATTTTTCAATGTTTCACTGATTTACAAAATCCTGTATCTTTACTGCCCATTTCATATTTAGTCTACATGTGGAAGTGAGACCGTTTGAAGTAGATATTTTTGGGGTTGTATTCTCTGGAGTTTCGAAGGTTAAGGGGTGATCTGTTCGAAGTTTATAAGATATTAAGGGGAACGGATAGGGTGGATAGAGAGAATCTATTTCTGCTGGTTGGGGATATTAGGAGTAGGGGACAGAGTCCAAAAAATTAGAGCCAGACCTTTCAGGAACGAGATTAGAAAACGTTTCTACACACAAAGGGTGGTAGAAGTTTGGAACTCTCTTCCGCAAACGGCAATTGATACTAGCTCAATTGCTAAATTTAAATGAGATAGATAGCTTTTTGGCAACCAAAGTTATTAAGGGATATGGGCCAAAGGCAGGTATATGGAGTTAGATCACTGATCAGCCATGATCTTATCAAATGGCGGAGCAGGCATGAGGGGCTGAATGGCCTACTCCTGTTCCTATGTCCCTATATTCTGTATCCAGCTCAAATGGTGGTGATCGTTAGATATCCTGAAAGAGCGGGGTAAATCCTGTGTCCATTGTTGGTAATTTATATAGCTCCTTAGAAAATTGTCAGGGCACTTCACATACCATGAATTACTTTAAAGTGCAGTGCCTGTTTTTGTGGAGGCAGCCATTTTCATACAAATCACAAACCCAGGCAATGTGTACATGTGTTACAGCTGGAAATAATTTTACAACTGTAATACTCCACAGTTTGATTAATTTTAATAGCGTTTCTCAAAATAACCTTAATCTGGAAATGATTAGTATCCAGTTCCTGTACTGCCCTAGTAATGATACAGTTCTTAAAATGGCAACCTTATCATCATACATCATCCTGCTCACTTATCCAGACCTTACTATACAGTAAACTTTTACTCTCACTCAAATATGACCCTCATTATATTTGGGACCCTTAATCTCAAAGCCACAAATTAACAATTATGAACAAATGTGAGCAATGAACAAATTCTGAATTAGCTGAACTAAGCCAATTAGGGTTAGTTAAACTAGAATTGGGCCAATTCTGATCGTTAACTTTTGGTTTGATTTGTCCTTTATAAAACATAGTGAAGCTGTGCACAGGGATCAAAATGTTTCATTATGTATGTGGTCATACATTTTCATAGTGACAAAATTATGTTTTGTTTTTCTTTGTTATAAAAAAAAGCAGTTATTTTGCAGATGGTTGTGTAACTTGAGTGATGGATATGGACACCATCTCGGGTAATTGTGCATGATGAAAATATTGTTTGATTCCCTGGTGGTAGGTAACCATGTGATCTTGATGCTTCCCAGTGCCTGTATGAAACTACTTAATATGGTTTTCACCTCTGATGAGGATTTGGTGAAAGCTGCCTGGTCATTGATATAAACAAACAGCATAAAAATATTACATATAAAATTCCGTTGAAGATGCAGCAATGATATGACAATTGTGCCAGTTTACAGCATACTCACAATTATGAAGGTTATTTTAGCAACGGGCTAGTTCAGGGAAGCCTTTTGAAACTCAAGACTCTAATGTCAACAAACATTTAGAATTGGATTCTGTACTTTGGGGGCAGCTTGTGCACTTTGTTACTAGATAACATTGTAAGTCTGGAACAGATGTGCTCAATACCTTTTTCTGTATATTGAGCAGCATAATGGGTACAAGAGGAGATTATTATCATGAGGGCTGCAGTTAAATCTCAAAGTTGATTTTGATTCCTGTTGAGACCACTAAAGGACTTGGTGAATTTGTTTTGGTGCCAATATGGAAGTCCGGAGCACTTCAGTGGCTGAATAATACTAATCCTAGTCGACGATTGTTGAATTTCTCTATATCTGGGTCAGAGTTTCAGTGACCAGTACTGTCTGGGATAAGGTTAAGGAGGGAGAGAAAATTTGCCACTGATACTTGGATGCTTTAGAGACAAATATTGAAATGCAGCTGCAATAGTGATTCTGTTCTTGGTCCAGATAGGAGTTCAGACCTCCGTAGCATCTTTCACTGTTTGGTCATTGTCATCTTACTGGAATAATAACTTGGTCGTATGTGTTGAACATTGCAGAGGTTGGTTTATGGCATGCAGTTGACCATTAGTTCAGTGGTTTAAATGGATTTGGACACTATGCAGTCGAGCAGCAGGAGATGGGCTCTCTGTCCAGGCTGCCAAAATTCTATTGCTGGGTGCTCACAGGATTTGATGATTTTGCTAGCAGGGCTGAGCTTAGCTTTCTTGAGTGGTTATCCTTCCAGCAACTTTTCAAACAATTGTCACCATCTGTTTGCTCCACCATAGTTTAGGTGTAAGTACTCGGACAAACAGCTGGACCTTTTAAAGCAGAGACTCTGATACCCCTACAGGCAACATCAACATCTATCCAATAGCGATCATAACATGATCGAGTTCAATGTAGTGTTTGAAAGGGAAAAAAGTGGGTCAGCTGCTAAGATTCTAGACTTGGGTAAGGCCAACTTCAAAGGGATGAGACTGAGACTGTCCACAGTAAACTGGGCAAATCTGTTAATGGGTAAAACGACTGATGATCAGTGGGAAATGTTTAAAGAAACATTTAACGTGCTGCAGAATTGGTTTATACCTCTGAGGGGCAAGAACTCTACTTGCCAAAAAAAACAGCCATGGACAACTAAAGAGGTAAGGGACAGTATAAGATATATGGAAAGGGCATACAAAAAGGCAAAAAATGGCACAGATCCTGGCGAATGGGAAAGATACAAAGGGTCACAAAACAGATGGTAAGAGCTACAAAAAGAGAGTATGAAAAGAAACTTGCAAGGGATATCAAAACCAATACGAAGAACTTTTATAGTTACATTAGGAAAAAGAAGGTGGTCAGGAGCAGTGTTGGCCCCTTAAAAACTGAAAGTGGGGATATTGTCATTGACAATGGGGAAATGGCGGACATGTTGAACAATTACTTTGCGTCAGTATTTACAGTAGAAAAAGAGGATAGCATGTTGGAAATCCCAAGAAAACTAATATTGAATCGGGGACAGGGACTCGATAAAATTAACATAAGTAAAGCAACAGTAATGAAGAAAATAATAGCACTAAAGAGTGACAAATCCCCAGGACCAGATGGTTTCCATCCCAGGGTTTTAAAGGAAGTAGGTGAGCACATTGCAGATGTCCTAACTATAATCTTTCAAAGTTCTCTAGATTCAGGAACTGTCCCTCTGGATTGGAAAATTGCACATGTCACTCCGCTTTTTAAGAAAGGAGAGAGAGGGAAACCAGGGAATTATAGAGCAGTTAGCCTAACATCTGTTGTGGGGAAAATGCTGGAGTCTATAATTAAGGATAGGGTGACTGAACACCTCGAGAATTTCCAGTTAATGAGAGAGCCAGCATGGATTTGTGAAAGGCAGGTCGTGCCTGACAAACCTGATTGAATTTTTTAAAGGGATGACTAAAGTAGTGGACAGGGGAATGTCAATAGATGTTATTTATATGGACTTCCAGAAGGCATTTGATAAAGTCCCACATAAGAGACTGTTAGCTAAGATAGAAGCCCATGGAATCGAGGGAAAAGTACGGACTTGGTTAGGAAGTTGGCTGAGCGAAAGGCGACTGAGAGTAGGGTTAATGGGTAGGTACTCACATTGGCAGGATGTGACTAGTGGAGTCCCGCAGGGATCTGTCTTGGGGCCTCAATTATTCACAATATTTATTAATGACTTAGATGAAGGCATAGAAAGTCTCATATCTAAGTTTGCCAATGACTCAAAGATTGGTGGCATTGTAAACAGTGTAGATGAGAACATAAAACTACTAAGCGATATTGATAGATAAGGTGAATGGGCAAAACTGTGGCAAATGGAATTCAATGTAGACAAATGTGAGGTCATCCACTTTGGATCAAAAAAGGATAGAACAAGGTACTTTCTAAATGGTAAAAAGTTAAAAACAGTGGATGTCCAAAGGGACTTAAGGGTTCAGGTACATAGATCATTGAAGTGTCATGAACAGGTGCAAAAAATAATCAAGAAGGCTAATGGAATGCTGGCCTTTATATCGAGAGGACTAGAGTACAAGGGGGCAGAAGTTATGCTGCAGCTATACTAAACCCTGGTTAGACCGCACCTGGAGTACTGTGAGCAGTTCTGGGCACCGCACCTTCGGAAGGACATATTGGCTTTGGAGGGAGTGCAGCGTAGGTTTACTAGAATGATACCCGGACTCCCAGGGTTAAGTTACGAGGAGAGATTACACAAATTGGGGTTGTATTCTCTGGAGTTTCGAAGGTTAAGGGGTGATCTGATCGAAGTTTATAAGATATTAAGGGGAACGGATAGGGTGGATAGAGAGAAACTATTTCCGCTGGTTGGGGATTCTAGGAGTAGGGGGCAGTGTCTAAAAATTAGAGCCAGACCTTTCAGGAGCGAGATTAGGAAACATTTCTACACACAAAGGGTGGTAGAAGTTTGGAACTCTCTTCTGCAAATGGCAATTGATACGAGCTCAATTGCTAAATTTAAATCTGAGATAGATAGCTTTTTGGTAATCAAGGGTATTAAGGGATATGGGCCAAAGGCGGGTATATGGAGTTAGATCACAGATCAGCCATGATCTTATCAAATGGCGGAGCAGGCACGAGGGGCTGAATGGCCTACTCCTGTTCCTATGTTCCTATAATTCGCAACAGTTATTAATTTGGTTATTTTAGTGCTGAAGATGACTAGTTGCTTGTCAATCCTCTTTTGTTTCTGACCACATCGTGGCTGTTCTTTTAGATGGCGAATTAACCAAGCTGAAGAGAATAATTTTGTCAGCAAAATGATGATGGCCAGCAAGTCCTTAATGAGAATGAGAAACGAGTGGGGTCAATGGCACTTCTTTGATTCAAGGATGGTGTCGTTGATCACAACCCAATGTTTTGTCTTCTGTAGAAGTCGAATATGAAATTTAATAGTTGCTTAGATACATAAGCAGTGCTTAGTTTTACAGTAAGAACGGGATGCTTTTTTTTGGAAGGCTGCCACTTTGATTTAATGCTGAGCAGCCCAGAAATTTCTGTATTCCTGCATCATGACATTGAAATTATTGACTATTGCTAGTTAACCGGTTTGCTTTTAAACCAAATTGCTGACTGGGTTGCATTTGAGATGGTTGCAAAAGCTTCTCGATCTTTCATTCTGTATGCTTTCCATAACCATTGATGCATTCAGCAATGGGGACACTGGCCTAAGAGTATGTCAGGTTTTGATCCCTTTTGGTGGACAGGCATATTGTTTCCTTCCCACTTAAATGGGATGGTAAAACAGAAGAGCCAAGGGAGCAACTAGTTGTTCCATATTAGCTTCAAGAAACCAAGTTTTTATCCCAGCTTGGCCAGTAATTTTTCCAAGAAAGAAGCTTTTGATTAAGATGGTTCAGCTTTTGTGTGAATGAACTTGATTTGGCTGATTGGTGTGCCTCAAGATGGAATGTTTGTGCTGGCCTCAGATTTTAGCTGATATTTCATCAAATATGGTGTTCAATGTCTCTAATAAGCTATGGTGCATTACTCTGTCCTCCTTGTGACTGAAAGCAGAGTTGGGGCCAATATTGGGAGTAGATTTGACCAACTTCCACCAATCCTTGAATCTTGTCTTACAATTGTGCAAATTAAAGATTTTGGATTTATACTTCTGACCCCCAGTTTTCAGCTTTCCTTGTGACTGCTTGATCTCCCAAAATATTTCTGTTTGTAGGTTGTTAAAACCTGTTATGGACATTCTGCTATAAAACTGTGGTAACTTATGTTGGTTTTAAATGATCCAATCCACTTATTAAAAATCTTGCACAGCATGTGTACCTGCTCTCGCTGAACCTTATTTCCTGTTGTCATAAGTTTTGGTAATGCCTTTGGTCAACATTGAGCATTGTAAATGGAGTGAGGAATATTGATGCAGCAATTTTGTAATGTCAAATGCCACACTGTAAATGCAGGCTTTGGCCACTAGAAGGCTCTGTGGAATGAGTTTCTGAAGTTTTGCACCCGACTCAGGTGCCATCTTTGTGTGTATATTTAGTTGCCATCTTGTGCATGCGTGTGAGACAGCCAACAAGCCCTTGACGAAAGGGTTGAAACATTTTTATTTCAAGTTATACAAATAAATTGTTTGTGGCTTTGCCCACAGTCAGTTGATGGATACAAAATATATATATACTTTTAAAAATAATAAAACCACGCAACTTGGTTTTCTGAGAACTATGAATTTTGTTTTTAAAAAACTGACTGTGGGTAAAGCCACAAGCTATTTACTAGTATAATTTAAAATTTAAATGTTTCAACATTGTGTGTATCCAAGAGTGACAAAAGGGTCAATGATCAGTATCATCCCCAAAGAAATACTATACATCATAAAATGTTGTGACCATATATATATATATATATATATATATATATATATATATATATATATGTGTATATACACCTCTGAATGGAGAGAGAGGGAATTCTGTCAATTATGATGTGACATACCTAACTCTCTCCTTGACAATGGATTCAAAATTGTAGTTTGATAGCAAAGAAGGTTCATTAGTAAAATAAAAATTTGTTGTTTGCTAAAAGTAGAATTGCCATATTAATAATTCCAACAGGAAACCATTTTCACTGGCTTTATTTTTTTATGTACTTGTTGTGGTAATAAGGTATGCCCAATAACAACAACAACTTGCATTTATATAGCACCTTTAACATAGTAAAATGTCTCAAGGCACTTCACAGCCACGATATCAAACAAAATGTGACACCGAGCCACATAAGGAGATATTAGGACAGGTGACCAAAAGCGTGGTCAAAGAGGTAGGTTTTAAGGAGCGTCTTAAAGGAGGAGAGAGAGGTAGAGGCAGACAGGTTTAGGGAGGGAATTCCAGAGCTTAGGACCTCAGCAGCTGAAGGCACTGCGGCCAATGGTGGAGTGATTAAAATCGGGGATGCAAGAGAGGCCAGAATTGGAGGAGCTCAGAGATCTCGGAAGGTTGTAGGGCTGGAGGAGGTTACAGAAATAGGGAGGGGCAAGGTCATGGAGGGATTTGAAAACAAGGATGAGAATTTAAAAATCGAGGCGTTGCTGGACCGAGAACCAATGTAGGTCAGCGAGCACAGGGGTGATGGGTGAACGGGACTTGGTGTGAGTTAGGATACGGACAGCAGAGTTTCTATTGGGGGAGAGGGGAAGAACTGCAGGTCACGTTTTGTTGTGCACAAAAATTGCTGACGTTTTTGTAGTGACATGGAAGTTTGCCAAACACTTCTTATTAAAATCTCTTCAGACATAATACAAGTGTCAGCTTTTACTCAGCGGAGGCACACTCGCCTTTGGAGTGGGGCTTGAACCCACAACATTCTGACTCCGAGGTTTGAGCACATAATCAAGGCGTACACTTCAATGCAATTCTGAGGTCTTGCACTGGCAGAAGGTACCGTCTTTCAGATGAGATGTTAAAGTGAGGGGCTGTCTGCTCTCTAGGGTGGATGTAAAAGATCCCATGGCTTTTCAAATAAAAGCAGGGGAGTTGTCCTGGTGTCCTGCCCAGTATTTATCCCTCAAATGACATCACTAAAAGCAGATTATCTGGTCATTCATCTCGTTGCTGTTTTTAGGACCTTGCTGTGCGCAGATTGGCTGCCGAGTTTTCTGACATTACAGAAGTGACTACACTTCAAAAGTATTTAATTGGCTATGAAGTGCTTTGGAACATCATGAGACTGTGAAAGGCGCTATATAAATACAAATTATTTCTTTAAACCTACAAGACACTTGACCAGACAACAATATATCTTTTTTTAAAAATGAGTTCATGTTTCCATTACTTTAGACACAGCTGTCTGACTATTGACATTCCCATACAAAGTTTTCAGGAATAGTTGGGTGGAACAATGATGACTGTGCCATATTGCTGAAAGTTGTGGCTGCAAGTGAGACATCAAAATTCCTTTCCCAACAAAGCACTTTAACTTGTTTCAGGCATTGTACAAACTGCATTTGAACAATGCGACCTTCTGACTCGGACATCTGATTCCAAATCTTAAAACAACATTATGAAAGCTGCAATGTGCACTTGTTTCTTTTGATATGATATCAACAACAACTTGCATTTATATAGCAAATATTTAAAAGTAGTAAAACGTCCCAAGGCGCTTCACAGGAGTGTTATCGGACAATATTTGACACTGAGCTGAAGAAGTAGACATTAGGACAGGTGTCAGAGGTAGGTTTTTAAAGAGTGTCTTAGGGAGGGAATTTCATAACTTTGGGGCCTAGGCAGCTGAAGGCTGCACTTGTTTCCTAGAAGAGATTGATTTCCAAGAAGAAAATAAGTTTTCTTTCTCCCTGTCTTCCTATTGAAATCAGTGGGCAACTACATCTAATTTGCAATCCTATAATGGAATCAGTAAATTGTTAAAACTTTCGAAACATGCAGCCACTGCCTAAGCTGGTCTGTGCATTGATGTCAATGAATTAATGAACTGTCAACTGCTTCCTTCCGACAAGCATAATTTTCCCTTCAAGATGCTCTTTTTAAAAAAAAAAGCCCATCTGCAACCCTTCCTTTTGGCTTTTAACGACATGTACATCTCTAACTTCTCCATTGCTGAGGTCCTTAAACACGTCATTACTAAACTCCATTATCATTCTCATGAAATCCCTTCAGTCTGGCTTTTGCCTTGGCCACAACATTAAGATTACTCTGGTTAAAGGCACTAAAAATACTCTGTGTGACTGCAACCATGTTATGATATTCCTCCTTGTAGTTCTCATCCTCGACCGTTCCCTGGCCTTAGATATGGTTGCTCATTTACCCTCGTCCACCACTGCTTCTCCATGGTCCGCCTCTATAGTTATACTACGTGATGGTTTCCATTCCTGCCCATCCCAAGTTAACCACATTCACCTCGTGCCCCGACAGTCACCTCTGACTTGCTGACCCCCTCCTACTCTTCAACTACATGTTGCCCCTCAACAACGTTATCCTTGAACAGAGGGTCAGTTTCTATTAATGATACCCAGCCTTACCTATCTGTTGCCCACAGCTCCATGAATATTACCATTTGATGTGAAGTTGTGAAAAAATCTAGAATTTTTTTTTACACCTCAACACTGGCCAGATTAAAACCATTCTCTTTAACTCCTATCAGAGACTTTGCACCACAGCCTCCAATTCCATCTTCCTTCTCAGCTTCAGGGTAAACCCAACAGTGCACAACCTTGGGGTCCTGTTTGACCCTGAGCTGAGTTTCAAACTCCACATCCAATCCAACGCCAACATTATCTACTTCCCATCTTTGCAATATTAACCATCTCCATTCTAATCTCTCCTTCGCTGAAATGCTCATTGGTACCTTCTTCATTCCATTGCTTAACTGTCCATGCTGGCCTTCTGCGCTCCAAACTCCACACGTTCAGAGGTGTGCCATCTGCATCCTGTCCCATACCAAGTTCTGCTTGCCATTCACACCTGTCCTTCCTGACTTCCATTGGCTCCCTATTCCCCATGGCATTGGTTTCAAACTCTCTGTCCTTGTTTACCCATCCCTCGTCTGTCTGTGTTCTGCCCTATCTCTGCAACTTGATCCAACCCGACACCCTAGGTTACATCCCCTGTCTTCTGTCCCCTCCATATTCAGCCATCATCAAGCTTTACACTAGAATTCTTTCCCATACACTGCGACACCCCCTACTCATCATCAAAATCATCCCATCAAAAATTCCTTTGGTCACCCCTCCCTAATTCTATTGCCAAATCCTGCCCAGTGTTTCTTCCTTCTGTTTCTTCCCCTGCCTTCTGCCTAAGTGTGAAGCACCTTGGCATGCTTCTCCACATTAAAGGCACTATATAAGTTGCAGATGTACTACCAAGGGCTGTTAGTTCAGTCGGGCCAATTTGTGATTAAACATAAGACTTGACATGTTTCACATTGGTTATATTACCAGTAAATCTGATTTCTTCATAGAAATTGTAAAAATATTAGAATGTCTGAGGAGACACTTGTATGATGTGGCAGCAATTTTCTTAGATCTCAGTTGGAATCGAGCATGTGTTAATGCACTCTGGGCTTTAGGTTCGTCATGTTTTAATATTCTGGTTCAGTCTTTTCCTGCCATACGTGGGCAGAGTGCTGTGCTCATCCAAAACAACACTCACTTAGTAGATGTGGTGGTAGGGGGAGTGAGGGAGGGAGGAGGGAGATTGTTATCCATCCCTCTTCTCCCTTCCTTTAAAATAAAAGGTCAGGGAACCTCCACTGTAGATTGCTATACAGTGTTACATGATGCGTTTTATGCTAGGCCTCAATTTGCATGGGGGACGGGGACATTTGGGGCCATAGCAGCCTCCAGGTAATTCAGCGGAAAGTTAATGGGACGTAATAATAGTTTAGTTGCAATAAATTATTGACTTGCTCATTCCTTGTTTACAGTGAAAAATCTTAATTACCAAAAGCCTTTGGTCATGTTAATCATCAATGACGTCAGTTATACATTCAGTTCTCTTATCAGAAGAGACAACGTTTCATGCAGTTTCTCCAAAAATCCACATTCTGTCCATGGACTTTTATAAATGTTAAACATTTCCTTGAGAATGATTTGAAAATGTGAATTTCAATTAGGTGCTGATTTCCTCAGTTACAGAGAAACGACTCAGGTAGTGGCCCTATTGTACCATTTCCATACATGGGCTATAAATAGGAATTTGCCAAATGAGGGCACTGTGATCTGATACTGTATGGGCAGTGCTGCAATTTAATTCATAAGAAAGTAAGCACGAGAAGTTAAACGATGGCAGCACCCTTGCTATTGGAACTCAGCTGCTTCTAAATCGTCAAGTTTTAAAATTTGTAAGGAAGAATTTTGAATTTGAAATTTCCTCAGTTACGCATGACCCTGTAATCTACTTGATTCAATGAAAGCATTTCCTAAGCTCAACTGGGTGGGCTCAGTAACCCATCGTAACAGTGGCTATAACACCATACTACTGGACTGTGTGGGATACTCCTCCTATACCTCTATGACAGTATCTATACTAATGGATTTTTTGATTAAAAGTTAGCTAAAGAACTTCTTTATATATGAGTTCTGTCTTCTATGATCACCAGAGAGCTTCAGGTGAGAAATAGAATTCAGCCAACCCTTATCAATCCAGAAAAAATCAATAATCTTTCTCCTTGCCCTCCCCCCAACACTCTGCTCTGTCACAGCATCCGTCTCTTAAATTATGTGAGGTTTTGCTTTCATTCTAGATGCCGATTTGCATGAAGAAGATTTGAGCAGGTGGAATGTGGGTTTGGTCACTGGATAGTGATCAATAATAGGAAACCTGGCTGTAATTTTTTTTTTACTCTTAGCCTGATATTTTCCTTCGGCAGCACCTCCCAAACCCGTGAGCTCCACCACCTAGAAGGACAAGGGCAGCAGGTGCATGGGAACACCACCACCCAAGTTTTCCTCCAAATCACACACCATCCTGACTTGGACATACATCGCCGTTCCTTGATTGTCGCTGGGTCAAAATCCTGGAACTGCCTCCCTAACGGCACTGTAGGAATACGTTCACCACATGGACTGCAACAGTTCAAGAAGGTGGTCCTCCATCACTTTCTCAAGGAAAACTAGGGATGGGCAATGAATGCCAGCTTTGCCAGTTATTCCCATATCTCGAGAATAAATATATTTTTTAAATTGAGGCCAATTGTAGAATCATTACTGCTGACCTGGCTGAAATTAGTCAACATAATACAGACCAATTTTTTTTTTTTAAAAAGGATTAATGGCAGAAGTCTGATGTATGGGTCAGTGTTTTTTTTCTCTTTCATTTTAAGAGGAGGAATATTTTTTTTTCAAAACTGTGTGTTCCTCTACTGATGAAGGAAAGAAGTGATGCTTGGCACAAAATAATTCCTATACCCTTTTGGATCCAAGAATGACTGAAATATTTTGTGAGACGTGCATTGTGTTTTTGTTATGCCAACTTCTAAGTATTTGGCACTGATTGTCTAAGTCCTTGTAGAAATTTTTCTGAAGGGAAAATTTTTTAAAACAAAATCAAATTTTGAAAGGGAAAATATCAACAGCTCTGCAAAAACTTGTGGCGAAGGCTGAATGAGGTGTTGTTGCTAATTGTCATCAGTGTTGAGCTATCAACTATGGATCCTGCCATCCCAGTGCACAAATTCATACTTTTAAAGAAGATTAAATATACTTCCCATTGGAACTTATCAGGATCCAAAGAATGCTCTAAAAATAGCCCACTGCAAAGATCATGAGAAACTTCTATTCTACCACCATCTTGTATACTGGTGAGTGGGTGGATGCCAGAACGTTGCCAATAGCAACAACTTAGGCTGCTGTAAATTACCACAATCCTGTATCCTCCTTTATTCCCCAGATTGATGACACAAACTTTTTGTTTTAATGTAAGATTTCTGGTTGTAGAACTGTAGCCGATACTGGCTTTGAATTTGAAATTGTTGTAAGATGTTGAAAGATTTATTGTGTATTGATATACAAGAGCTCAATACTTCAGTGGCAAACTTCAAAATGACACTGTGTACTGCACTAGCATGGGTCATGTGATCTCTGTACAGTAAGGAAGTCATAATAGGTTGAGAGTGGGTTGGCAGTTGGCGTATTGTGCTCAGGCTGCTGGCAAATTGTGCAGCCTTCACAGTCAGTTCCTGTCTTAAGATCAGATTCTCTGCCACTATGTTTATGTTTTATGTGCTTAATGTGTATTATAAAGGTAGGAGTAGATACCGGAGAATGACTTCAAGGCAATAACATAATTAAGGGGCTGAGATTATATGAAATATGATAGCAAAGCTTCATAAAATTAATTAATTTGAACTCCAAGATCTTTAAATTGCTCCCTGCCATGGATTATATATTAATTAGTGTGTGTGTGTGTGTGTGTGTGTGTGTGTTGTGTGTGTGCGAGAGTGTGGGTGGGAAAGAGGAAAAAGAGAAATGACTTAAAGTTTTGATCCAGTATTGTCTATCATTGCAGATACTGATTGTCAGTGCACTCCATGTTTATGTGATAATGTGCACATTGGAAGATTAATAAGGTCACTTTACTACTGCAAGTCTATTAAGGTATCATTTGTAGATGATTATTGAGAAATGTTATGACCAGTATAAAATATATAAGAATCTGAGTGTAGCACAATTGGATGACATTCATGAACTGTTGGAGCTTTTTGTTGGTTTATCATTTAGAATTCTTTGAGCTATATCCTGTAGCATATTCATAAGTATTTATTATTGCTAATTTGTTAGTCATAGCCTCTGTTTCCTTGGAGCTAATTATTGGAAAACACATCATTGATATGGAGTAGGTCGAGTTCTCTGCACAATGGTGACTTAATGTTTTAAAATATATTTGATGTTTCTGCTTTATCACAATTTTTAAATAAAATGTTTAAGACACAGTTTAATGCTCTGCTGACTGTCATTTTTCAATCCAATTAAACCCCATTAATGTTCTCTAGAACCTCCTGTATTATTTTTTGTGTTTTCTCTTAACTTTGATTCTCTTTCCTCTTTGTGGATTATTTGCAAATCACCACGTGCAGCTCTTGAGGTGGAGCAGATAGTCCACGTTGTGGCCTTTCCCATATTGTTTTATAATGCTCCAAAATTGTGCAATAGGCTGCAAACTTTTGATATGGTATTTAGTGAATGGTATTTGGGTAACAGTTGTGTGAGGGCAAAAAAAACATAGGGTTAGAGAAAGTCATTTGCAACGAGTTATCGTGGTTCACATAGTTTAGATGATGGTGAGGTATTCATAATTTTTTTTATATATGAATTAATGATTGGATGCAGTTATTTATCATTTCAAAAGCTGATTTTTCATATTTTGCAAACAGATTTCTTTAGTTAAACTCATACTAAAGTTGCTTGCCCTTGTTTCCATCTGTGCTTTTGAGTCTTAAGCCATATCCCTAACTCACAGTCTGTGGGTTACCACAATGTAGGAAAGATAATGGAATCTTTATTCAAAGACATGGTAAGAAAAATAATGGAATCATTCCTCTAAGATATAATAGAAAAATATCTAGATTTCAAAAGGGAAAGTCATGCTTGACCAACCTTATGGAATTCTTTGACGAACTAACAAAGAGTAGACGAGGATAAGGCAGTAAATGTAATATAAGGTCCAGCGTAGTACACTCATGAATAAGGTCAGAGTATGTGGAGTCGGGACAGGTAGCAGAATGGATAGCAAGCTGACTACAAAACAGAAAACAGAGTTCCGATTAAGGGTAGCTACTCAGACTGGCAAAAGGTGGGAGGTGGTGTTCCACAGGGTTGGCGCTGAGAGCACTATTGTTCACAATTTATATTAACGATTTTGACCCTGGAATTGGAAGTACAATTTCAAAATTTGCGGACAACACCAAATTGGGGGGGGTGTAGTTAATACAAGGGAAGAATGTGACAAAATAAAAGATAATACGCTTGCAATTGGCAAATGAATTTCAATATAGATAAGTGTGAGGTGGTACATTTTGGTCGGAAGAATAAGGAGGCCACGTACTGCTTGGATAATAAGAGTCTAAATGGGGTGGAGGAGCAAAGGGATCTCGGAATACAGATACACAAATCACTAAAAGTAGTGATGCAGGTTAATAAGGCCATAAAAAAGGCAAACCAAGCACTGGGGTTCATTTTTGGAGGGATAGAATTGAAAAGCAAAGAAGTTAGACCACACTTGAAGTATTGTGCACAGTTCTGGTCTCCATATTATAAAAAGGATATATCATAGAATCATAGAAAATAGGAGGAAGAGTAGGCCATTCGGCCCCTCAGGCCTGCTCCGCCATTCAAAATGATCATGGCTGATCGTCTAACTCAGTTCCCGCTTTTTCCCCATATCCCTTGATCCCTTTAGCATTAAGAAATATATCTATCTCCTTCTTGAATATATTTAATGAGGCATTGGAAAAGGTACAAAAAAGATTCACAAAACTGAGAGGATATATTTATCAGGAAAGGCTGAACAGGCTGGGGCTCTTTTCTCTAGAAAAGAAATGTCTGAGGGGTGACCTGATAGAGGCCTTAAAGATAATGAAAGGGTTTGATAGAGTTGAGGAAGAGAAAATATTTCCACTTATCGGGGGAGTCCAAAACTAGAGGTCATAAATATAAGATAGGAACATGGGAACAGGTGTAGGCCATTCAGCCCCTTGTGCCTGCTCCGCCAGTTGATAAGATCATGGCTGATCTGTGATCTAACTCCATATACCTGCCTTTGGCCCATATCCCTTAATACCTTTGGTTGCCAAAAAGCTATCTATCTCAGATTTAAATTTAGCAATTGAGCTAGTATCAATTGCCGTTTGCGGAAGAGAGTTCCAAACTTCTACAACCCTTTGTGTGTAGAAATGTTTTCTAGTCTTGCTCCTGAAAGGTCTGGCTCTAATTTTTAGACATTGCCCCCTACTCCTAGAATCCCCAACCAGCGGAAATAGTTTCTCTCTATCCACCCGATCTGCTCCCCTTAATATCTTTTAAACTTCGATCCGATCACCCCTTAACCTTCTAAACTCTAGAGAATGCAACCCCAATTTGTGTAATCTCTCCTCGTAACTTAACCCTTGAAGTCACCAATAAATCCAATAGGGAATTCAGGAAAAACTTCTTCACCCAAAGAGTGGTAAGAATGTGGAACACACTACCACAAAGAGTAGTTGAGACAAATAGCATAAATGCATTTAAGCTAGATAAGCATAGAAGGGTATTCTGATAGGGTTAGATGAGGAGGCTCGTGTGGAGCATAAACGCCAGCATAGACCAGTTGGGTCGAATGGCCTGTTTTTGTGCTGTTGACTCAATGTAAATTATGTGACGTTAATATATCTGAATTGTTGTGAACATTGGAGAGAAATATCAGTGCAGGCCACACTGAATTATTAAGGGACAAAAAAACCCTCCATATTACTGTTACAAGTGGTGTCTTCAGAAGTAGCAAAAACTACTGCAGTGAACGGTTATATTACAACACAAAGCAGGGCTGGCAATGCAGCAACAGTTGGAATAGATTGCAAATTAAACCATTGCCTCGGGAATCTAGTTACCAGTCAGCGCTATTTAAGAATTAACTGTTGTGCAAGTTTTTACAGAGTCAGACATGAAATACCTGTTGGTTTTGGTTTAAGGATGAAAGTAACAGAAACTAAGAGCTAAAACGTAGCAAATAGGATTAGTATGGTGATTTCTATTGTGTAATTGTGAAGTACAATTTTATTTTACTGACTAGGACTTTCTTTGCGCCTAAGTATTTCAATTACTTCAGTGTCATTCTATGCTTTGATACTGTGATCCCTGACTTAAAATAAGGGCGGAATTCTGTTGGAGGCATCTGTCAACAAGGATGCTACTGCAGTATGTTTTGCAGTGCCTCGAGACACACTTAACTGTTCTATTTGTCGTGTAAAGCCGTACCACGACGCAAGTATAAATATCCCTTGAGGTGCATTGCCAGTGTATTTCTACATGGGCATGCCAAAGGCCCATCCTTTACTGGAAGAAGAAATAGCCTTGAATGGCAGAGCACAGATACTGAGACGATCTCCTCTGATGGATCGAGAATGGAACTGAATCACTGATAAAGCCATGTATATTATAATGTTGCTGCTGACGGCAATTCTACTGGAGGAGGCAAGTGTACCTCAGTGGCTGGTTTCCTGTGCCTTCTCCAGAGGCACTGCTGCTGGCATACGTCAACTTCCACAGCACACTGCCATTTTTTAAGGATGCTGCCTGTCAACCTATCCATATGTGCCAGCAATAAGGCTTTTATATTGCTGGCCCATATGAAACTTCCCTGACACTAAAGTCTGCAGCTGGAAGCTAAAACTTGGAAACATCTGCACATGTGCATTTGTGTATCCATACAGTTGTTTCTCCATTTCTGACTGTGCTGTGAATTCTGGCCTATAGTGTAAATGGTGTGAATTCAGAGCTCAGGGTGCCAACACATTATAGCAGTGTGGAGTCCCAATATAAATGGGGGAGAGAGAAAGTAAGATTTTGTGTGTAATGAAATTGTAAACCTTATAAAGAAAGGATTTATAATGGCGCACAGAGGACACTCAAATTCTGACAACTATGGATTTTGCAGTGTCTCGACAGACTTTGTGCTCACTCCTGCAGTTCGATGGCAATTTCTTCTTGAATTAATACCTCTGTTGTAGTGATGCCTGTACTGAAAAACTAATTAGTTCACCTTTACCCAGAGTGGAATCAAAAGCAAGGTTGTTAAGCTTAAGATGTATAGTGAAAAAACAAAAATGGGTTCCATCAGAGCACCCAAGTCAGATCTCCTCGTGGTTTGCTGTGGAGCAGTGGTGATGACAGCTGAGGGACAGGTCTACAGCCAGATCAACCTTGGCAAAGGTGCTTGATAAATATTTTGACTTTTTTTTAAATGTTGAAAGTAGAAGTATGGCATTGCCTAAGGAAGGTGTGGAATAGCCAAGATAAGTTACTACATAAGGGATTTGTTAAGAGATAAATATCCAAAAGAAAATTATATTAAATAAATTAATAGGACTAAAAGTAGAAAAAATAGTAGGCCAGATGGTTGGCACCCCTGTTAAAGAAACAGGAAATTCTGGACTAGCTAGTCTTACCCCAGTTATGGGTAAACTTTTATAACCTGAGATGAAATTGGCAAAGGCTAACCAGCAATAGTCAGTGTGGATTTGTAAGGGGTAGGTCATGATTGATTAATCAAAGTGAATTTTTTTGCAAAAAATCAGAGTTCACAAATCGAGAATGTGGTGAAATTGTTTGAAAACTAAGGCACGTGGTATGAAAAGAATGTCTCCACATGGATATGGGAGGCAGGCAGCAAAGAGTACGGTAAATGGATGTGTTTCTGATTGGCAGGACATGGATATTGATATCCCCTGGGATCTGTGCTTGGGCCTCTTTTCCATTTAATAATATTGGGCAAGGGCTACGATGAAGTTTTCTGATCGCAAATGAGGGGAGCATGATGAACTGAGAGAGAATGCATGAGGGCACAACTGGGTTAGAGTGGGGAGGTAAGTGACAGATACAGTTCAATATTGAGAAATATAAATGTTTTGGAATAAATAAGTGAAAGGAATTTGACTGTAAATGGAGGAAGGACAGCGGAATAGAATTACAGTAGAACCTGAAGTTCAAGAGCTAGTATCGATACTGATGATGGATTGAATTGAAACCTTCTCTGCTGCAATTTCTGATTCTTATGATCAGGAGTTCACATCTGTACAGTGTTCTTCCTTTCCGCAGCACAGCACATTGAAGCAGTAGTGGAAGAGCGTTCATTGCGGTTTCAACGTTTGTGGTAAGCAGAAATGTAGGTTATGTATCAGCAGCACAACATGAGAAAACTGCTAGTGTGTGGGTGTGAATCTGTGGATACTTGATCTGCACTACATGTTGCAGAAAATTCCGGAACATTTTAAGAGCTGCCCAGAGAACTTGAGGTGACATTATGGTCTGGCACAGTTTCTCCCCTCTCTTTAGGAAGTGGTTATGGGCAATCTGCATGAGGGGGAGGGACAATCTAATTTAGACCTACTCCTGTAAAATAGCTTTTAAGGTGCATGAAATTTTAGTTAATCTCACTCGCTTTTTGACACAAGTTTTTTGAGAACTATCTATCGCTTTGTTTTCATTAAGTGAAATAGTCTTTGTTTTAATTTTGTCCTCCGGATATGCCAGCATTTATTGCCTTTCCGTAGTTGATCTGAGAAGGTGGTGAGGCTCCCTTCTTAAAGCACTGCAGCCCTCATGTTGATAAGGTACTCCTGCAATTGGAAGTTTGTATAACCAACCACTTCAGAGAACATTAAGAATCAACCGCATTATATAGACTAAAGTTATTGTTGGCCAGGATGGGTAGGGAAGGCAGTTTCCCGTCCCTGAAGGACACACGAACCAGTTTAGTTTTTATAACAATCCGGCAGCTTTAATAGTCATTTTCTTCCCCTGGTACTAGCCCACAAATTACCAGATTTATTGAATTCATTTTCACAAAATGCCATGGTAGAATTTGAACTCTGTGGGCTGCTAGTGCAGCACCAAAATCCATTGTATTACCTACAGCGCATCTGACCTATGGAAGTGGACATTGCTTCAGAAATCCCATAGACTAGCCTTCAGACCACTTGATAATCCTCTGCGTTGCTACATCCAGGAGCTGTAATGAAGAGGATTGCTGTTTTATTGGCTGGTGTGGTGAGGAGATTATGTAGAAAGCCATCCTGTCCAGCAAACTGGTATTATCTGATGCAATATTGTCATGTCGTTTGGTTTCACCCATATACACAACAAAGCTTTGAAGATATTTAAACCCCTGCAGGATTGGCTCAATGATTTCTTCCCACGTACTGTGGATTTAGGAGGAGGAGTGATGAAGGGCTAGGAGCTATCGACTATAGCTGTTGAATTGCTATCTTTCACCAACAATGTCAGCTTGTGTGGCACAATCCAGAGGTGCCACAGTGTAGGATCTTTTTATAATGGTGTGAAGTGGCACTACTGGTTGATGACACAACCCCCATAGTGGCTCTAGGGTCTATGCGATGTATTCTGCCTTGCCAGCTGCACCATCAGTATGGTGGTCACCTTCCCTGCCTCTGAAATTTCACTGGGAAGTTTTCAGCAATAGAATTGGAAGATACGAATGTGGGAGGAACATCTGTGGAAATATGAAAGAAGGTTCATTATTTATTGACTTTGGACTGGATTAAGTTGAGAAGCTTTTTGCAGTTGGGTTGTCCAGAAGCCACCCAGTTACTTTATTCCCTCTAACTGGTTATAGACAATGAGCATCATATTTATGGTTTTGCTTTTTTTTTCTTAAATGTGCATTTTTCTGTTTTTCAGTGAGGGCTGTCAATAAAGAGAAACTAAACATTTTCCCACCTGTGTGTAAAGCCAGATAAAGAGTAAAGCTCCTTGTACTCTGCCCCAACAATGTACTTTAACCCAATCTCAGCATATTGTCAGCATATCACCAGGGTGATATTTTCATTCCCTGTCTTTCTGGTCCCGATGTGCAAAACCGCTCCTTTAGCTTGTTTGTGGTAAGTCGGGCATGGTTTTGTGCAGTAGGCCTGCACTCAATAGGAACTGGATGAAGTCTGTCCAAATTCACCTCACAAGGGGTGAGCCAGCAAGAGAGATCCTGATCCCAATCCTAACCCCAATCCAAGAAACCCAGGTCACAGAGGTCAAAGCACAGTGTGCTAATCTACATCAGCCATCCACCTTCATTAACAAGTTCCATGATAGCAGTATCAAAAGGCTACCATCGCTCTTGGTAACCAGTTACTGTGTGTGCTGCAAGTATGTGTGTGAGAGACAGAGGGGGACAGAAAATCAAATGGTAGCAAGAGGCTGATTTTTTTTTCTCTCTGCTAACAGCCTGCAGTGTCCAAGTACTATACAAACTCCCTACAGTCTCTTACTCTTCTATTCTCTCTTTCTCTTTCTCCAACCCCACCCCCCACCCCGGCAACACAAACATTCTAAGATTCCAGGACCCCTGACCCCCAGTCCATGCCCAGCCAACTGAGCAACGCAGCACTCATTATAAAAATAACAAAAATTATTTCCTGGTGCTTTAATGGGGTTTTATGTCACTAACCAGAATGTTGGATTAATTGTGGCAGGAAAACAAACCATGCTCTTTTGGGTGATATGTCATTGCCTTTATTGCTATTTTAAAAAAAATAGCAATGGACATATTCATACTTGCAGTATGTTTTAGGTCATTTTATATGCTTCCTGCGGTGTTCTGCATTATAAACAAGCTTGATTGATTTTATGGGCAATAACAGTTCTGACCTTTTGACAAGCCTCTATTATGAGCATTTTTGATGTTCAGCCAGCATAGAAGTGTTTTTGCTTAACGGTACAGGGTCTTCAACCTCTTTATATTAAAAAAATGTTTGGCAAACCATGTTGATTCACAAACAAAAGCAACACTCTAAATCATGTCAAAATATTTGGTGTGTTGCTTACACACAACATTTTGAGGAAAATGGGACATGTTCTTCCACAGCTTCAATCCAAGAAGGGATTTGCAAATTGTTTTTTTATGAAGGCTGTCCCTTTAACATATTCTCTCACTAGGTTTCAGATTCACTGGTCTGACTGGAGTGCCTTGTGGTCGCCATTTTGTATTTACCACCAGAGGATTATAAACCAGGCAGACTTTCAACGTTAAGTGACTCATTTTCAGTTGTCAAATAGAATCATTTCAACTAACTGGTCACGGTGTGGTTCAATCTCAGGTCAGCAATAAATTGGGACACAGTGGATTGGAAAATTGCCTTTTTTTTTTCTTCTTTGACAGTTGACGCCCAAAGTTTCTTAAAAGTGGTCAGTGTGAAAATAGTGCCCAGTATTGTAAAGTAAAATGCACAAAAAGTAACAATTTAAAAATACTGTTCCTAATTTCCTTTAACGTTTTGTGTTGCATTGAAGACTCTCTTTGTAGGGCATTCAGGAATCTGTTTTCAAGGTGTGAAGTGCTGTTCCACCTAATATTGGTTAAAATTGGTATGTGGCATCGTTGCGTGATTTTTACACTGCCGTGCTGTGCAGCACTGAAGTGTTTTATCAGAGAAAGCAATGATGTGACAAACTCCCTTTTGGTAAACCCTGTGCTGTCATCCCAATTTATTATTCATATGTTTTTTGCTGAGAAATCACTGACTCCCAGCATTAAGGAACTTCTGCACCTGGGACTCCTGGAGATTTGTGGGCTTTCTCAAAATATTTTGGCGGATGATGAAAGATGTACCTTAATTCTGATATAGGTGACTGTTTAGTTGGTGGCTCTGCTCACATTCTTTGTCCCTTCCTGTTGAGGGCAGTTCAGAAATAACTAGCAATCATATAATAGCTAACAACTGAGTTCAATTGTGAAGAAAAGAATAAGTACAATTGTGGGAAATGTGAAAAAATGTTAAAAATACACAGCAGGTTTGGCAGCATCTATACGAGGGTTATTAATCTATTCCCTTTCCAATGCTAACAGTCCCACTGTCCATTTCCAGCATTTTCTGCATGAGTCCTGAATTGGCCCAATGACTCAATGTGCTCCCCCTCACCCTCCAAAAAAAAGTACTGTTCCCCCCCCCCTAATAATTGTTGCCATCTGTTCTGTTGTGAAGTCAGTTTCTATGACAAGAACAGACAATTGCAACATTGAGCTGACATTGCAAGAAACAGGGAATTCTGTTCAGTTGTGTGCAGAGAGTTAGGTACTCACTGCAGTAGTGAATTATTACGATAGCTCTTTTCTTTAACAGTAAAGGATACCTTGTGATGAATTATGGTAGTTAGTGTCCCAGTGTGAAAGACACATAACTCAGTCATCCCTGCAGCACTTGAGAATTATGACGACCTTTCATGCATGTTACAGAATGGTAGCAACTTGCAGCCATTGCTGAGGAAAGTCTATGGATTTATGAGTCTTGGTACCAACTGAAGGGTGTCTTCAACTCTGGAAGTCCATATAATGCTGAATAGCCACTGAATGACATTTCACATGTATGAATAATTGCTTTTGATTTTGACTAAACAATTGATCTTTGTGGGGAGTGAAATTATCTATAACACATTTACTGTATGGTAATCTGCCGCACCAATGTTTGTGGACTGCATGCAGTTACATAAATATGTATGAAATGCGGTTTCATTGTTTTCTGTATTAAATATAACTTAGCTGACCAGAAAAACATAATGTAATTGATGCTAAAATTCAGGACTGCAAAAGCATGTGATTTTGGAGCTCATTATCTCAATTCCCTTTAGAACTGATGGAAAACAAGTTGGGGAAAATAAGTGGATGGGATCATTTTCACTGTGTGTATTGGAAGTTGTAGGAACATATGTCACTTTTTAAAAAAAAAATTGGTATCTTTGTATAATGAGAAGGTAAATAAGTTTTTGTCCCCTGAATTTTGCCTTGGGTTACATACTGGTGTTTATACTTTGCTTACATGTCTTTGCACTCATGCTTGCTCTCTCTCACACACACTCTCTTTCTCTCTCGTCTGGCTCACTCGCTCTGGGAGCCTACACAATAAGCAGGCTGCTTGTGTGGGAAGATCATAACCAAACCTAATCTGATCCTGTTTTTTGTCCAGTGCCCCCACATACATATTTTCCTGATTTTTTTTTTCTTCCTGCTCGGCACTCCCACCATCAATGCTAACAAACTTAGTACTGACATGGGGTTGAACTTGGAACCTTCCTGATCTTCGCATTTATGCACTGAAACATTATTGAATTTGCTAGTCATTGTTATAAATAAATGCTTTCCTCCCTACTCATGAGAACCAGATAACGAAGTTAAGATCACAGATGTGAAGTGGGTTCTAAATTGCAGAACTTTGTGGACATTCATGCAAAAAAAGTTCTGTGGGAATGTCTTAAATTCATCCTCATTTGATCAGCAACCACGTACAATTTAAAATAAAATTGCTGGACTATAACTTGGTGTTGTAAAATTGTTTACACACGTACAAATAGGTAGGCCATTTAGGTGGGGTGGGAACCACTGGATGGTAAGTAAAGGATACTGCAATATTTGTGTACTGTATGGTTTAATTCATGAGTGAAAAATCCACAATTCACTGATGGTTGCATGGAAAGAAGATAATTGAGATTTTATTTGAGAAACACTGGGCAGTATTTTTGGCGTGGCAGGGCTTTGTTACCAAGATTTGTTTTTGCACGTACTTGGGGTGATATTTCTTTTACTTCCTGTTCCCTATTAATGTCTGTGCTTGGAAACAAAACATTTTCATTTATGTGGGAAGGTGAGAGTTCACTTTTTGTTTTGGGTTATTCAAATAGCTCCAAATGAATGAAGGGTCAATATTAAAATGAGACCTGGTTTCAGTGCAATGCAGAAGTTGTGTAATTCACTTGTTCTGGTTCCTGAATAAAGGAGTGATTGAAGAATCAGTGTAGATTATTTTCCAATTCATGTGGCGTGTCTACTTTTTGCTGTGGGTCCAGCATCCAAACGTGGATCTGAGCCACAGAGGGCAGGAAGGTCTTAGTTCATCATCGGTCTATGCTGAGTTAACTGCTCTTGGCTGAGGTGGTAACCAGGGCTACCAGTAGTCTCCGTATCACTAAGCAAGGCAAGAGAACAACCAACCATGATTCCTGCTCATGAAAATGATCAAGTGACTCCTGCTGGAAAGTGTCAGTGTTGTCTGCAATACCCTTCATAGTCAAATATCACACAAGCATCTGTTGTCCAGGGATTGTTCTAGGGCAAGTCCTTGGAATGGAACCCCAAGTACTATTTTTAGAGCATTTGTTAATACTTTTATATCTAATTCCTGTGTATACTATTTTAATAAAGTTGTTATTCTATCTAAAATAAATGGGTTAACAGCTTTTGTTAAAATAGCACCCAAAAAAATTGACCCAAACACAATTACGTTACTTTCTAAATATTCTGGTTTAAAGTGGAGTTTCAACCCCAAGAATCAGTGCTTTCAGGAGGGAAAGAGGAAAAAGGTGGTAGCCAGCACTTTGCTGTGGACGAAGAAATAGTTTCTGAAGGCCAGCACAAATGCTGGGGAGTTGTATTGCATCGTATTGAAGTTGTTACTAATGTACATGAAGTGGAAAGTTGTGCCTAACATACAAGATTGGATTATGTCACCGGGACGCAAAACTGCTGCCCTGCCAAACCCTCTGTTCGAGCTGCAAATGTAAAAGCAGCTGGAAATTCTAGTTCAATTTAGAGCAGAAGCACCAACTGCAGTCTTGACTGGTTTAGTCCACACATATAGTAAATTCTAAAAGTCTGTGGAGAATACGAGCAGCAAGTGGCACTTACAAACCCCCAACTGCATTTAGCTGTGCAGCTGTGTCCACCCCGTTGTTGTCTGGAGCTCTCTCTTGGTGTGTGATTCACAGTTTTTCATCACTCGCTGAGCCAGATCTGTGGGAACGTGCATTAGGAGATAGGAAATCTCTGACTTGCCTGTTGACTGCCCAGCACAACCAGGGTCAAATCTGTGTTTGTTAGCTCACTGTGGCTGAAATCTACTGGCTTTTTAAAAAAAACAGTTGGAAAAATAGCTAGAAAGATTTAACAGATGTCTAGTGTGCCTCTGCTTCAGTTCACCTAATTGATTAATTTCTAGTTAATGCTTGAGAAATGAGGATCCCCCCCGCATCCTCTTGACTTGTTTACACCATTAGTGTCCCCTCACAATCCAGTGCTTCCAAATCCCATCTCCTTGTGATGTCCCTACCTGCTCCGTCCAACCTCCCACTCCTGCTGTTATTGTGTGCTGCTCACTCACTCTGGCTGCATACCAGGCAGGAGGGCATTGTGGTTGGCGGGAGCAAGATGTCAAATGGGAAATGGAAGCAGGAGGCAAGTGAGACCAGGTTTACTGGCAGTGGTAGTTTGTAATGTAAAAATGTCATTGATTGTTGCCAAGTTGGTGATTTTGTAGGAGGTCATTCAATATCTAAAGCAAATGTTTGAATAGTGCTTAAATAGCACTGATTCATTAGAGCTTGACTCTTACCTCTCAATGCATTGGAATGAGATGTATGTCCCTAGAATGCTACTTCTGCACAGGCGGAATTCTTGTGTAGACTATTTGGAAAGTGGCTTCTCTCACTGTCCTGTTTTGCCATAGTAAAACCTTTTTGGATCTGATTTTTCACTGATCAGAAAATGTTTGACCCAAAAAGGGAACTTGTGTACGTGTCCAAGCATCTGTTTGAAACTCAGAATAAAATGCTTCCCCATTTCAGCTGGATCTGTGAAACCACTTCAGTAATAGTGACTCAAGTAAAACACCTCCCTCTGCTCTATACAGAGATTAACAGTTCACTGCAAAGGCTATTGGCCTACTTAATTCCTAGGGGTTTAGAGCCAAGATGCAGTAGGCTCGCTCCATCATCAGATTTTCTTGTAATCTAAATTTAGAAGTTTCTTAAGCAGTTCACTTACCTCCAGTAGGTGAAAATTTCCATCAGATTTAATTGTCCGTTCTTTTGCAATATGACAGTGAGGATGGGCCGCTGAAAGTTGCCTTTTAGGCAGCGTGACATGTTTTGAATAAATGGAGGTATCATGGTAAATTTTTATTCTCCTTTTTTAGGTTTTATTTTGGCCATTCCTAAAATCTGAATTGACTGGTGCTCCGTCTCAATCGTCCTTTCATGCCTCACAGAGAATGTAAAGATAGACAAGGCTCCACTGTTACAAGTGAGACTGGACCCAACAAAAACTCTTCCCTTTTAATGAGGGGGAGGGGTAGGGAGGGAAAACCTGATTTTGTTTTTCTTTTTGCTGGAAAAGTTCAAATTGGAGGAAGTAGGAGAAAACCTCCATGGTAATTCCACAGTTTCAGCAAAATGTGATTGGAAGCAGATTTACCCTACTGCCTCTGGTATTCCTGTAGACTTGAGTAAAAAGAGCAGTAATGGGATTTGCATATTTTTCTAGTGTTCAGATGATGTATGCAGCTGTGACTGGAAATGGGTCAGGTAAAACCACCTTCAGTCACCACATTATTATTATTAAGAGAAAAGTATATTTAGACTCGCCCAGAGGAAATTTATCTCAATCATTCAGCAGTCAGCGTGGGACATTGTTCAGTTTGAAGTGGGCTGAAAGGTAATTGTTTGCAAATTGCACTAAATTTTAACTTAAATTTATTTCTGGTGATTTTTAAAATTTCTTATTTTTACAGTTCGCCACAATATTTCATTGGGGGAAGAAAACACTCCAGTCTTTGTAAAGATGTTGTGCTGATTAGACTGGAGTAAGCTGCATTATGGCCAATGTTAACGGCTGGACCCATTAAGTACCCGAGAAATTCACTTGCTCTGTGAGGGCATGGCATTTCATTTCACTGAAATTGACACATTGCAGTGTTGTTTGCAGATGAAACATACTTCATTTTGTATGTTTTTCCCACTTTGAAGCTACATCATTTAAGAGAAACCAAAAGAATTTATTTTATACATGATTGTTATGCATTACAATGTAAAATAAGCAAATCAATTGTCATTTGGGAATCAAAATTCTCTGGTTCCAAGGTATGTTATAAAATGGTTATGCAAGCAAGAGAATAGCAATGCGAGAAGCATGTAGTTGATTTCTGAAATTGTATGTGGTGTAATGATGCACAGTACAGAATGTGACCAAAACGTGACTTTGATTTAAGATGGAGGTTGCTCCTTCAATAAATATCAAAATAGAAGGAGGAAGGAACTCCGTGTGTGTAAATTGAGCAGGAATCTAGTTAAGGTACAAGTGCTTTGATCTGGGTGGTAATTGAAATGGATACTCAGGTTCTTGGCATCCACACAATGGAGGTGAAATTGATCAATGCTAGTAGTGCAAAACAGGCACATAGTGAATTAGCAGCTTGTTTTACACTGCCCCTGATTTACTTTTCCAATGAAATCAACTGGGCATGGTGTAAAACAGGCTGCCAATTCACTGAGCCCATTTTGCACTAAAGGCAAAGACCTATTTCACCCTCAGTTGTGCTTTACTTTTTATTACTATTCCATGGGATCATCTTCATCACTCGTGATAGTACGATTTGCAAAGGAATTAAACGGTATAAGATGGGAAATTTTGGTCGTCTTTTCTGGTGAATCACTGTCTGTGATTCCGTATTCTACACAGCTGCGCATCTACAAAGACTATGGACATTATAAGAAGGAAACATAGTTATCTCATCCCAAAGGAACTGTTACATTTCAAGGTATTGTAGAGTCGGCACTCTGAAAAAAAGTCCTATTGTGGACTAATTCCACTTCAAAATATTGAGCTGTTTAGTAATTTGCCTTTTATTTTGCTTTGATGTCTTTTACTTCAATTTTTTAAAATTCCCCAGCTTGTATTTAAATCCTTTCCTGGCCTCATCCCTCCCATCTCTGTAACCTCCTCCAGCCCTACAAACTCCCTCTCTCAAATTCTCCATTCCTTTGACTCGCCTCTTGTGCGGCTCCCCTCCCATTACCCCGCAAGTGGCAACCTTGCCTTAAGCCAACTGGGCCCCAGGCTCTGGAATTTCTTCGATAAACCACAACGCCTCTCCAGCACCTCCTTCTCCTGTCAGACCCTGCTTAAAACTCACCTCTTTGCCCAAGCTTTGGGTTGCCCCTGCTAATATCTCCTCCTTTGGCTCAATGTCCATTTTTTTTAATTACACCTCTGAAGTGCCAGGATATTTTTCTGCACTGAAGGCTCTATATAAATGTAAGTAGTTTGTAGTTTATGATGGTATTGGTTAAGTGGCCACTTTGTGACTAAACTACTGTTTCAAATAACATTTTGGGGTGCAGTAAATGAGTAATTTGAGATGTGACATATAGTAATTGTAGCATGCTTGGGAAGAACTGGTGACTTTGGACATATGGGTCCCAATTTTAGGAGGGAGGCGGGATGCCAGCGGGGGGTCGACTGGGTGCGTGGGTAACCCGCCCAGTAAAATCGGTGGGTTCCCCACACGATCGTAAGTAAATTGAAGCCACTTACCTTGGCTTCCGGGTTTCACGCTGGAAAGCTGCGCAGCAGGCGGACTGCGCACCCGCATCATAGGCTGTCAGCTGGAGGAGCCCTATGTAAAGGGGCAGTCCTCCACTGACTGATGCTGCAGAAAGGAGCCAAAATTACAGCATGGAGCGGCCCGGGGCAAGGCGGCCCCCAGGTTTAATGATGCCTCACTCCAGGTCCTACTGGATGGGGTGAGGAGGAGGGGGAGGACAGAGATCTTCTCCCCGGCAGACGGGAGGAAGTGGCCTACCTCTGCCACCACGAAGGCCTGGCTCGAGGTGGCAGAGGAAGTCACCAGCACCACCAACCTATCACGCAGCTGCATACAGTGCAGGAGGCGCTTCAATGACCTAAGTAGGTCAGCCGAAGTGAGTAAACTTACTTCTTCCCCTACACTCCATCTGCCACATCACCACCCCCACCCCACATCTCCTTCTGCACTGCCATCACTACTCTGTCACATCACTCCTCACACCCACTCAAAGCTCATCCTCATCTTACCTGCACTTACTCACCTTGCCAGTACTCATCCCGCCACTACCACTCAACCCAATCCTCATACAATTTCATGGCTCTATCTCATACTCACCCTCTCATGCATCTCTTTCATGGTCAGCCTCACCCAACCTGCTACTACCTGTGCTGCAAACACAGGGCATGCATCACATATGTGCAGTAGGAAGCGTAAGGCAAACGTGTCGTGAGCATGAAGGGGATGCACAGGGTGTTTGAGGGTTTGTCATAGTTTTTACTTATATTTGATTTCTGATCAACTCACATTACATATTACATTGTCACCACTACTGCCACGTCTTGTCCATTTGTAACTGGCTTGTGTAATAATTGCCTTTCATGAGGTTCTCCATCAATACCCTTGATGTCACCCATTGGGTCACCCTACAGTGGGTGTATGTGTAGTTGCACGACTACTTTGTGCAGGTGCCTGTGGCGCAGCACTGTGTTGTGTAGCTCCACGTGGTGGAGGTGGACGGCATGCCTGGCGAGGCTAGTGATGTTGGTTGTTCTCCAATGGAGTGATGAATGCAGCAATGGAACCACTTCCCCACCTCCCCCCCCCCCCCCCTCCCCGGCCATCCTGACGGTGTGAGTGTGAGGGGGTCCACAAAGCAGGTAAATGTGTTTGGACAGCAGAGTTTAGGGTATGATTTAATAATTTGGAGTGTGGAGACAACAGTGTGGCAGGCAAAACTTTGTCTGAGGTGACAGAGTGCCCTGCTGCAATGAATGAGGGTTCACCCTGCACCTGTTAAATGGACCTTTGCAGCTGCCACTGGCTGCTGGCTGCAACACATCTGCTTAAGCAGGGAGTGTTTCCCCCAGCATGGGAAACACGCTCTGGGCAGTCCAAAATCCAAAACCTCCTAAAAGCTCCAACTAACGAGGTCGCTCCGAAAATTGACCCCATGGTTCCCAAAACTCCACCACTGGGGTATTCCTCACATTAGGGTCTGTTGTAGACTGATTGATAGAGATTAATTGCGATGATTAGTCAACAACTTCATTATCATCGTATCATGCAATTACCATGATGGTAGAAGGTGAACTCGATGGACCTTGGTCTTTTTTCATCCAGCAATTTCTATGTTCCTTATGGTACTTTATCACCTGAGGTAATTGAAGACATAGTGAGCATCCTTAAGTATTTCATCGCAATTTATCATGCGTGTGCTAACTCTTTTTTCCTAGGCTTTACTAATCCAAACAAGGTTTCAGTTAATCTAGCCGTTGACATCAGCAAAATGTGTTTTTGGGGTGGCAATGTCTTCAAGTGCGGTGCTTAAGAAAATAAAAAAAAATGAAGAGTAGAATATACAGGAAGCTTCTTATACGGTTACTCTGTTGGTAAGAAAACAAGTGACATTTTTCTCCTGGACAGTCAAGTGCTGGAGGTGTTTTGTGTATTCTTGTGGCGTAATTACCACTGAAATAAGTGGCCACTCTCCCCTATCAATGCGCTGATCATAATGAATATTTTCACTTTCCATTTAATTCCAGCATCATTATACCCAACCTTTTGGGTGCTTCAGACATTCTATGCATGGGCAGTGTGTAACTAGTGTACCCAACAAGCAACTAACTATCTTCATTTGTTTGTATGTTGTGCATTAACTTGTTGTGGATTCTTGCCTTGCAGTGCACAGGAGTGTAGTTCTTGCAATTTACCCTCCTTGAGACCTTTTGTTCATTTGAAGTTTAAATCTGTCTAACTTTTCAAATTAGCTGAGAAAGAAGGTGGCTTAGTAGGTTTCTGATACCTTTAGCCTGGCTCATTGAGAGGTATTTTTCTGCTCCCCAGTGCTAACCCCGTTTTATCATTACTAAACGGGCAGATGGGGATTGCAAGATTGGTACAGATTTCAAATAATAGCCGTCAGAGTATTTCCTAGAAGTCTTCTCTTGCCTTGAGGACTTAACTGTACATTCTACATTAATATGAAGTATGTTTTCCATCTCACCAACGCAAGTGAAACAGTTTTGCCAAATGTTACCCATGTTGTATAGACTGGATGTGTGTCTCCTGCTGTGAGACCAGGTGGGGGAGGTGGTCTCTCACTTGGGGTTTTGCACTGGTCCTAGTTTAACTGTAACTGGTGTCCAACCAGATTCTGAAACTTTTCAGGTGGTCTTCTGACTGTCCTTCAAATGCCATTATTATGGGCTAGATTGTCTGCCCCCTCAAAGTCAATAGGCAGAAAAAGTTTATTAAGAAGTGTTCACAGTAAAAATTTCAGCAATAGTTGGAGGCTGGTGGGCTATTGTGCTCATAGATTTAAGTACGCTTGCACCAAGTGATGTATGTAGGCTGTAGAACAGCACGTTGTCTGCTCACATCACTGTAAAAATGGTACGACGCAGCATAACTGTGCTATCACTGTCAATAGGCAGTCATAAACATGGGAACTTAGGCCAATGGAAGCTTGGGTGAAACAAAATACTCAGCCTGTGACTTCCAAAAGTAAGCTTTTTATTGTTGGAATGTCAAAATTCCATTAAAAATCCTCTAATATATCAGCATAGAGGGGCTACTATTTTTTTTAAAATACTTTGTAAATGTAGAATTTAGGATTCATGTCTAAAAATTGATAAAAGCCAAGGAATTCTAATACATTTGTCTTGCAGTCCTATTATCAAATCAGGTGTTAGCTTAAATAACTTGACCAGTTTTATTTTAGTGTGAGGTAACTTTTAAATGTTCCTTCTGGAAAGTTGAAGTAAAGCTGTTGATACAATTGGTTATAATTAGACTCCACTTGTGAGCTGTATATTATCAAAGTTATTGTGTTACTTAATGTCATTGTGACTTGCTGACACTATCCCTTTTGCTGTTTTTCTCCATAGGCCATCATTTGGGCCCAAATCAAAGGTAACCTGATGCTATGAAGCTCTGTGGGAATAAATTAACAGGTGAGTAAATCTCCTCCTATTGAAATAAAAATAGCACGCTGGTCATGATGATCTGTTTCTCTCAATTGTTATGATAAGCATTTGCCTCTAGTAAACATTATTGTATGAACAAGAACACTGTGCGAGTGATAGAAGCTGTAACAACTTGCCAAGGCTTTTTATCTCTCTCGGACTGAGCACAGTGTGACTGAGGATCCATTATGGAGTAGACAGGCTGCTTTTAACTGCACAACATGCTGGTGGGGAGAGATAAAGTGGATCATACGTTTTGCTATAAAGATTATTGTTCCGTGGAGTAATTGGAGATGTGTGTAACTCTTTCCAGCTCATCGTCAGGTCTCTATACAACATTACGTCGCCCTGGCTGCCTTAATGTTTCACTTCAATGAACCGTAAAGCGACCTAAGACCAGTCTCCTTGAGGTTTCATAGCAACCTTTTTCATTTGTTGTTTGTAGTTGTAGAAATCTTCGGTAGAGACGCTTGCTTTTGAAAATACGGGGCTTTTGTTGTTTTACCTATGTGTATCCTAAGAGTTCGGGTGGAGCCTGCAGGTAGAATGCTTTTTCATTCAAATATGTTGTCTGCTGTTACTTGGTAGCAGAATTAATTTGCATGTTCAGTGGATTGTACAATTGTGCTTGTTTAAGACTTATCATATTGCTTGATGCGTTACACCTGACATAAAAAATGAAAACCTAGCTTGTGCAGAGCCAGTGATCTTGTTTTGCTGTAGAGCAGTCAGTTCTGTGCTCATGCCTAGAATTGTTTGGTGCACAAATAGTAAATAATTCGAGTGCTATGAATTGCACATTTTCGGTGTCGCTTTGCCTCAATAGTTTTAACAATTAAAACTGGATCCTTTCTTTTCATTGCTGTTTTTGTGTAACATTTGTTAACAAGGACTTTTGAGTATTGAAGCTAGTTTTAAAAATCAGTTTAGAAGAAGGCCATTTGTGCTGGCTCCCAGCTGTAACTATCTACTCTAATCCCATAGCTCAAAGTACCAAAGAAATGTATTAAAGTTGATCAGGAATTTAACAGTCTCGCTCTAAAATACTTTTAGCAGTGCGATCTTCAAAGCCTAGTGTTGTCCAACAATGATATTTATGAAATTGTGATGAGCTTGATCTGCTCTAGCTGCCAGATGGAATATTTCTTTTTGGCCTCTACGACATTATAGATCCCCATCAGCTCAGCCAGGAGAGGTACTAGCATCAAAAACTGACGATTTAAGGTGTAATTTGAATAAACTATAGCCCGAGGCTCAAATGCAGACTTTGTGAACCTTCCTTTTATGCGCCACTTCCTATCCTTTGTGTCAGCATAAAAAATACATGCCAACAAGCAACTGATGCCCTTGATTGACTTTCCCTACCACTGCCAACATGACAAATTAATTTTTTGTCCCATTGCATATATTATTGTATGCCTTGTTACACCCAATCTGAAGGAGATAAGCAGTCGTGTTCGGGAGGAAAATGTGTGAAAAAGAAAGCCATTTCCCATGCATTGGCACGCTACCTCGTGAGCTCAGAAACTAAATTTTATGGGGAAAAGAAAATTGAGAATGTGAGAGAAGGGGAAATTCAATTACTTTTTACTTTTGAATACTAAATGCTCTAGTTAAATAATGAAATACTTCAGGACGAAGTCCTATAATGGTGTTATGCCAGTGTATTCATCTGGAAAAAGTGTATTCTCCCCATAGGGTGGTTGCCCTGTTGATTGTGGCCCTCCATCACATTGATGGTTTTTTCTGAGACTCACCTCCAAATGTGGTTATAGTTAAAGATTTCTCGGTTCTTTTGCTTGTTAACAGTATTGGCTTAGCTTAGTTGCCTCAGTCCAGATCACTTTGAACAATAGACATATGATAGTGAGCTTAAAATATAGTCAGTGCTGTCTCAACCAAAATGGCCGTCAGTTCAATTAACCAGGTTACATTTTAGGTTGATTCTCTAGGGTAGAAATTCTGATTGGTAAAGAACACTTAGAAACCTTAATGCATGTGCAAGTGCTATTTTTACACCATTGAATGGGCTAGCTGCGAGTAAACAATAATGCATGCAGGAATCTAGTAAGGGTCATTAAGTATTCAAATATTGCTGAATGGAATTTCTTCGCTAGTTTCGCTGAACCACTAATCAACTGCATTTGAGAGGGAGGACATGTGATCTGCTTCTTGGTCACCATCGACATAGCCATTAGGTGGGAATGCACCTTGTGCCTTTGCACAACAAGGCAGCTGAGATTTGGAACTCGCTAGTTTGGGCAGATTAAAGCCGCAGACATTGATCCATCATTAATGATCGTTAAAGACATTGATGCCTAGATAAATCGTAGTCATACTGTCTGAAATAATTCACCATTTCCTGTCCCAGTTGTTCTTTAAGCGAGTTGCCTATTTAATGTATCCCATGCACTTCTTTAGAGATCTATGGGTTTTGCCCATTATTGACTCTTGCTGACGACCACTGTGGCCAGTAACAGCACTTAAGTAAGTCAGAGTATCTTGAGCAGTGACAATTAGAACTGTTTAGCATTTTTTATTACTGATAATTACTTCAGCTCTTTTTAATGAGGTGTCACTATTTCAAAACACCTTCTGAAAATTTGTACATGCTGTTAAATGATTTTAAAACATTCAAACTATTCATTTTGTAGGTTCCAAATTTTTCCTTGATTATAAGTGCTGCTTTCTGTACATGTAATTAAATTGATTTATTTTTCAGACTAGGGATTGTTGGATGCTTAATGCATTTGTGAAATTCCTTTGTCTGGTATTTTAAGAGGCCTTAACCTATTTAAAATATTCAGGAGTGGAGTTTATATTGGCAAATTGAAGTTTGATTTAAGTTCCTTTTTGTTTCTGAACTCCAGTTACTAATTAATATAAGTGGGCAACTGAAGTCCAAGCAGTAAGATTTTGAAAATGAAACACTGCTTGAGAAAATGAACTGTTGAATATTGTTAACTGGTGGATCTTTCCATTTACAATGCTATCCTATTTGTCTGCTCTTGGAATGATTTCTGTATCTCTCTTAATTGGGGATTATGTGTTTTTTTTTCCCTTGCCCATTATTTTTTAAATCAGTTTCTCTCCTTTTCTTCCTTCTTCTGCTTGTGCTGATGCTTGCTGAAATATGGCTCCATTGGGCACTCCCCAGTATCCTGCGAAAGTTGCAGACACTCACCCCACTGGAATTGATGAATAGTAGGAATCCACGCTAATTGTGTCCCAACAGTTAAGGCAGCACAGACTTGGAATCAAACCTTATGCTCCCTATGCCTCAGTACTACACTAGACAGTACCCTAAGCCATAGGGGGACTGTTTTCACCTAGCTTTACTCTTCTATAGAAATGATGTTTCTGTTGTAAAAGGTTTATATTATTTGATAGCTCAGGTGCAGCTCGACATAAATGCCGCGGAAAAATGTGTGTCCAACTGCAAAAGTGAAAGCAGATTTTTATACGAGACTCTGGACCTGACTCAACATAAGCAATATATAAAAGCAGAAAGGTGGTGAAAAAAGAAGTATTCAGAGCCTCAGTTGACTGGCAGGAGCGACAGGTGAGCTGCTCAGTAGAAACTCCCTGTTTAATTTTCCTTCTCTTTCCTCTCCCACTGCAAAAATAAAGCAACTCCGGCCTTCACTCAGCATCTTTCATAACAAAGCTGTGATCAGAAACTCAGTGGAGTGGAGGACAGAACCTGCATCCCTTCACACAACGGCCTCATGTAGCACAACTGTGCTGCTTATGATGGAGCCTGTTGTAATTCATCAGTGATTTTCACTTAAAGGAATACAAGATGCTTGTAATGGATACTGCTATTTTTTTTAAAAAGATTTGCATTTATATAGCGTCTTTCATAACCTCAGGAAGTCCCAAAGTGCTTTACAGCCAATAAAGTACTTTTGAAGTGTAGTCACTCTTGTAATGTCCCACATACAGCAATGTGACAATGATCAGATAATCTGTTTGTGATGTTGGTTGAGGGATAAATAGTGGCCAGGATATTTCTATTAAATAATAGAATTTCCATAATTTTTCTATCAACGTACAGATGTCGAAATCTAGAGGTCATTAATTTCGCTATTGGTAGCAATGTAACATTTACTCTGAGTAAAATTGGATTGGTTGATAGCTCTTGTAATGTATTTTGACCCATTCATTTTTTTTTAAAAGGTGTTTTGCAGTAATGTCTATTGTTTTCAAATTGATGCAGATCAAGATTGTGTGTGATAAATGAAATTTGCTGTAAATTCAAGTGATTGTGGTAAAAAGGAACCAATTTTGTTTTTCTTTTAAAAGAGCTCATTCCCCAACAATCTCCGCACCCCCCAGAGTTGATCTGTAGTAACAATTCCTTCCTGTGGATTTTAATAAATTTGCAATAATAATTAATCCTATAACAAGAAGCTGTGCGCATAATGAAATAAGTTAGCTTGGAAACATTTTCCCCTACTGGTTTAATGAATGAAGGAGCTATTTAATTAGAAGTGGATTTTGAAGAGTATTGACATGTATTGTGACAGAATATACTGTAAAGCAGGCATACTGCATTCAGATTAACAATAAAAGTCTGTAGCGCTGAAGTATCCAAGGAAATTTCGGACATTTATGGTTCATCAGCCTTAAGGTTCAACTTTTGTATTAAAAATTGCCCGTCACTTTGTGCTGAACATGTAGTTCTGTTTCCTGCCAATAACTAGTTGGAAAGAAAGTCTTTCTTTGACATAAGTACCCTACAGAGAGTACCATTTGAACTTGCTATAAGATCAGTACATTTGAAAATACATATTATGCAGGATTCTGTTGGGCCAATCATTTTATAAAGGTGCTAAATGTAGAGGAGCAAGGTCAAATGGTAAAATAACAAGATAAAACTGAAATAAATACTTTTTTTCTGCAACAATTTGCAAGTGCTGGTTTCCTGTACTTGACCCATAATGAATGTTGGAGCTTGGATGCTGACTGTCAACAGAATCATAGAATTGTTACAGCACAGAAGGAGACCATTCAGTCCATCGAGTCTGTGCCGGCTCTTTGTAGTCCATTTTCCCCGCTCTTTCCCCGTGGACCTGCAAATTTTTTCCCTTCAAATATTTTCCAATTCCTTTTTGAAAGCCACAATTGAATCAGTATCCACCAACCTTTCAGGCAGCTCATTCCAGATCATAACTACTCGCTGCGTAAAAAGGTTTTTCCTCACGTCGTCTTTGGCAGGTGGAGGGCCATGCAGTCAATTCCGATCCTAACCATACAGGCCCACAACATCCAATCATGAGTGCGAGTCCTGGCCAGTTGCTTTTTTCCCCTCCCTTTCCTTATTGAAGTGTGCCGAGGGCAACTGCCCAGTTCCCCCTGTTAGCATCGCATAGACATTGGGTCCTTAATCAGTTCTTGTAAGAACAGTTCAAAAGTCCATTTAACATCTATTTATGAATCACATCACTAAGGTATGGGTCCTTTCCAATTATTACAGGGTAACTTGTAGTTAATCAGGAATTCGGTAGCTAAATGAATCCAGATGATGAGTCTGGTTGATATATAGTTAATTGTCCACAAAACAAGAAAGTTGCCTCATATTCTTCCTCTTACTCCTGGGGTGGTACTGTGCTGGTTTCAAAATCTCTGGTCCCAGGAGTGCAATGGAATGAGATCACAATAATTGCTGTCTTTGATCATTGCCCACATGTTAGCTTCAATAGGACTGAACTCTGATGTTAATAAGTCACCTGGGAAATGGCTGAGCTGTTCCTCCATAATCAATTTGTGGAGGTAAGCTCAGCAGTGTTTGAATACTACTTACAGGTCACTGACTTGCCTTAAAACCTAGAACACGCCTGTATGAAGCAGGTGAAGCATTTCTTTAAGATACAGAAATGCTTAGCTTATATCCCATGAGAAGAAAGGCAATCTGAAGTAAATTGTGCAGCAGAAAGGATAAGCAAACATGTAGAAAGAGCAGTTGTGTTAGTCTGATCTAATAAATTAACCTATTTATAGAAGCAGTGTTCTAATGTCTGTCACCCTCAATGTTTCCTAATCTTAGCCAGTCCAGCTTTTCCTCATTTTATGGTATCCAGGTGCTGCATATGGTGAATGTCAACAACATTTCTGGTAAAGCTGTCTGCAGATGAGATGGGCGAAGTATTGGGATGTCTGCTGCTCAAATCTCCCAGCTCTCAAGCTAACAACTGAAGTTTCTATATCTATAAATGACATTAGCACTGTAACTACCATTACTGCTGGTCCTACTGATCTGTTTTGATTCCTTTTTAGCTTCGTTTTCATTGCGGTATTATAGATGAAAATGACAAAACTCAGATTTGCAATGAAAAGCAGCAGGAATTCCAGTACTAGCGAGTTATGATTCTAGTGCCAGCCTTTGTGGTATTGGTTGTGCATTGATGCCTGTAGCTCATGTTTCTCTGAAAGTTTCCTGCAAGGTTGTGTAGCTGGCTAGCTTGTGTATGAATGTCCACTGTCTTGCACATAAGGTAGGGCAGCAAACTATTTGAATCTCTGGAACAATCGTAGATACATAAGCACTCAACATCTAAGTACAGATATCATGTTCCAGTACTGCAAAGCATTTTTCTTCTCAATGTCCCAATGGATTCTTGATTCCACTTAATTTTTCAAAGGCAGTGTTAACTTGGAAAAACTCAAGTTTATCACAATGTACTTTTGACTGTAAATTGCAAACTTTTCCTACCTGCTGGTGATATCTGTAGTACAGATGAAAAGCTGCATTGTTGAGGTGAAATGCATAGTACTTGGAAGAAATTAGCACTCTTGAATGTTTTATATGCAAGAGACGCTGTGAGTTGCTATTGTGCAGGTTTTCAACTGTTCAGGAAGGAATACTTGGATTGTTTGTACATGCGCCAATAAGTAGGTGGCTGTTGGGAACTGTAGTTCTTGGCACATAGAATGGCACAGCAGAGCAAAAAACCTCTTCCATTGTTTCTTTCTCGGTTGCCTTAACTCCAGTTTCACTGTGTGACAGCTTCTCTACTAATTTTATTTCCAGCTGAGCATAATTCCATTCTCTAGCTTTAGTCCTCTAACATAACTCTATCTGGAAACTTTGATTGTACCTCCTTGTGTAGTGTTCCTACCTTTGTACCTGCTTTCACAGAACTTCAGATAATTTTGTTCTTCATCTCGTCCCTTTGATTCATTTGTGTAGCTTTCCAAACTCTTTTGGAAGTTTAATAAACTACATTTTAGTTTATTTTGTGTTGGTTTTTTTTCAGCTTTTTGAAGCCTGACTCCTTGTTAAACTTTGTACTTGTACCAGAGGAGGAAGCAGGAAATCTATGCCTGTCCCAGAATATTTTACATTTTCTGGACAGTCAGATGGGTAGTTATGTACATTTAAGTAATAGCTTAGAAACATTTCTAAAATGGATGAATTATTCCAGGCAAGATCAGAGTTATGTATCTTGCAGAGGATTTGTCCTCTGTATTGTTTCAGAAAGCCCTAATTACAGACAACACAAGTTTTTTTTTCTCCATATTCATTTAAATGTATATATGAGCATTCAGTTATTTTGTCTGGCTGTACTCAGAATTACTAAACTGTTTATAATAGTTCTAAGGCGCTTTCAGCAGCTGTGCATGAAGTTTACTATTGGGAAATTTTCTTGGAAGAGCTCAGCTTGAATATGTTGTATAGGATAATACTGGTTTGAGTGTGTTTCAAGGACTTGATGTATCTTGAGATGAGATAAAGTTGATAAACTGCTCAAGCTTTGATTAGGTGTCATTCCAACCCTTTGTGGAGCTGGCTTGTAATAAATTCCAGTCTGTACGCTATCTTTTATTTCTCCGTGGAAATTGTCAGTTCATTGAACAACCTAGTGGTTCTACATCAGCTGCAAAGGTATGGGATTAAAAGCACAGAGTTGATACCCCTGTAGGGTCTTGCAAACAGAATGCTAATCAAAGTAATTTATGTGCAGTGACCTTGTGTATTGTCCTGCTATTAATCAGTTTCTAGCAGAAGCTATGGGTTCTATATATTTGTATTTAATAATCAATGAGTTATTTACCTATTGCAGTATTAGTTATTTACCTATTGCAGTAAAGGCCATGTATGTCATTTGTCACATTTTTAGCATATCGGCATTTGTTTTTGTATGAGTCAGGAGACCATGCTGTGGGGAGCAACAAGAGAAGGGAGATCAATGTTTTAGGGGAAATGGAGGAATGTCTTATATTTTGGCTCTCCTTCCATAATGTTTCTTTCAAATTTTCTTATTGAGTTATTCTTGAGCCAACAGAAGAGTTGAGAAGAGAATTGAAGAAACATGTGTAAAGGGATGGGAGAGCACTGGGGGAGAAGGACCCGAGGGTCAGTGAGACGAGTGCGCTGATCGGGATGCCGAGGAACTTCTTGGATATTGCTCTCCTTACAGTTGATTTTACATCAAAGATGTTGTCCACTCAAAGAATAACTCCGCAACAATTTTGAAAAGAAACTGAATGTAAGGACAGCCATATACAAGAGGCCTTTGCAATCCCCTGACCAGCACTTCATTGCAGTGGGATCTTAATTATCCACTGAGAGGGGATGGATCCCCCATCTTACAGGAGACAATTAAGGTTCCACCCGAACTGTAATGAGTCCTTATTTTTTTCTCTCTAGTAATGCTATGTATCCTACATCCAATTAGCAGGACAGAACAGCTTATGAATTTATCACCAGAACATAAGTATGAAATGGGAAAACACCAGTTAGTCTGTGAAGCCCGCTATTTCCACAAACCATGTGCAGTTGGTTTTAACATAGTTACTCGTAAACGGTAAAGGGATCAGTTGATAAAGACAGACTCTTACTTAGAATATGATTGGGGAAACTGGGCATCAGCCTCTGAAATAAGACTTCTGATATTTTGAGAGACTCAAACACTTTAGAACAAGATCATCTTTTGACTTAGACTTAAATATTTCATGAATTAAAACTCAACTTAACACAGCTGATTTGAGGAGTGGTAGGACTGTGAACCGATCTTGTACATGTTGCACGACACAGCTGGGGTGAACTATAACATGTATGAAGAACACCACAGCAGAAAATGTGCAGGCCTAAATCTTGTTTCCAACTACATTTTCAAGAGTTTATATAGAGACACATTTTGTGAAACCATTGTGCATTTTGATAGCACAGCATGTGTGGAAGGATATATTGATGCATTAGATTTATTGGCGTGGCTGTTCAAACACTGGGAGCAATGAGTGTTTAACAGATGAGGCAGTTCATTTGGTTCTGGCTCCTGTGATTTGTTTGGGCTGATGGGACGGCTGGGTTGAGAACGATTAGGGGCCCTTAAGGGTGGAAAATTTCATGAAAAATTTGCAAAAGTTACAGGATATTGGGAGCGCAAACTGAATAGAACCACGACAAAGCTCAAATTGGTTGTTCAAAATGATTTGGCATATTCCAAGTTGAAATATTCTAGTGTTGGCTCCTAATAATATACATGCAAATTACTTCTGGGACTATTTTTCCAGCCAATTCCCCCAGCTGAAAATGAGCTTTTCAGTAGAAATGTGGGTTGTGGGAACTTTTTGACTGTTCTGAAGAATTACAACCATTTTTAGTTTAATTTAGTTTAGTTTATGCACATTGTTGAAAACAGTTAATGTAGCCTGTTACTAAAGGCTGAATCCAATCTCCTTTAGATTCTTATCGATCATTCTTCACTAATGTGGATTCATATCGCTCCTACTTTACAACATCATCACAGGCAGAATTTAGACTAGGTTTCAATCTTGTCTTCATTTTAAAATATGCTTTTATTTTGAATTCTGTTAATAATGGTGGGATCATCAGCTCATTTTCATTTTATGATTTGGATGTGCACAGAGGTAAATAATTTAGAGTGAATTAATAAGTTGCTGGCTGACTTCGATAAGTTGGGGAAACGAGTCTGCATGTAGCAGATGTCTTTCAACATGGACAAATGCATTGTCATACATTTGGGGAGGGGGAACTCCAAGTATGCTTCTACCACACGGTACCCATTAAAAGTTACTGATCAAGAGAGAGAGAGAGCTGGGTTAATAGTTGACAACTCTCACGCAGTGTGAGGTGGCCAAAGGGAAGGCTAATAGAGTTTTAGGGTGTATTGTGAGGGCTATCTGATTGTAATACAAACAGCACTACACTTGGGATATACAAGCTTTGGTACATCCACACTTGGAGTATTGTGTCCAGTTTTGGTCCCCCCAACATGGTGAAGGATATCAAGGCTCTGGGGAAAGTCAGCAGAGAGAGACTGATTTTCCTGGATGTCAGCAGTGTTGTGGCTTAATTGAAGTTACGTTCACTACATGCCCTTTCACCTTAAAACAAACCGATGGAGATCAATGAATTCCTTTTGTAAACTTTCAAAAGTACTGATACATAAATTAATCCATCACTTTGTAAATAAACTTTGTAATTAAATTGTGAAGTATGTCTTTTTGAGGTTTTTTTAAAATTTGGAAAGTTACTCTAATTTAATTGCATTAATATACCACCCATTTTTTGAAATGTTACACTCTGGAAAACAGTAACTGTTTTAATATTGGTAAACTTTTTTTGAATTCAATAAATCAGACCAGTTGTACTGAGATTTCTGCAAGGTCACAGGAGGGTCTTTTGCATTGCAGAACAGTTGCTGTTTGATAATGTCACGTGGTCCTGCTTGTTTAGTAAGACCATGAAACCCTATAAATGTTTATATTTACATTCTAGCAGAGAATTTCCATGTCCCGGGCCAAAAGTTTCTCTCAATGTTCACATGGGAAATTAAACTGACTGTACCCTACAATTAAGATGTACATAAACTTAAAAATAGTACATGTATCTTCAATTTGATTTTCAAAACAGCTGCTCTCTTGGGTGAATTTTGTGCTTTTTAATGCTGGGGAATGGAACATAATTCAATTTTGGACAGCCAGTGCCAGTATTAAGAATTTTTGGGTCAAGTCATAAGTGCTATGCAGAGTAAAGCTCTTTCTACTCTGCTTTAACCACAATCTCAGAAGAGCATCTTTCACTGTATACGTGACATTTCTTATTTCTCACATCTGCCATCCTTGTGCCCTTTCTAACTGATCACTCAATTTAGAGCCAGTTTTGTGCTATGCCCAGTAGAAAGTGGCTTGAGAATATCCAATCAAAACTGCTTTTCAAAAGAAATTCAACCAAGCCCATTTGCTTGGCCGTCTCCAATAGTGAATTGCCATTAAGCTCAGATTCTGTGCAATATTCAGTTGTATGGATAGAAAAAAAATGAATCTGCTCCTAACTCTTGTTCTGTGTTCGCCTGATGGGGAAATAAAGCAGCTTAACAATTCGTCTTGAGTCTCCTCTTACCCTGTGTTTGCTAGGTCCACCTACAGAGACTGGAGAAGCTCGTGTGAAAGACGAGGGTATCCAGTCCAAATCACAAGGGGCTGCTAATGCTATTCTATCAAATAAATATAGGGCAGTGTGAGTCAAATCCCAAAAAAGTAAGATACTTACTCCGCTTGAGGGAATGACCGGTGACACTGAACCCGAGGAGGTAGCTATGGCAGACTTGGTCTGTAATACAAGCTAAACAGCGTTAAGGGGACTTTTATTGGCCATCAAACACCAGAAAGGCTTTGGGAGAAAACAGTGTTTGGTATTATGTTTAAAATTGTTCGGCCAATTTTTTTTTTGTGTTTTAAGAAAGGGAAAAAAGTTATGGCCAAGAAGAAAGCTAATATTTCCATTATGAAATTTCAAATGAGGTTATATCAGACATTGGGACATCACGTAACTCGAGAGAATTCCAAGAGTTTATATAACAGTGGATGTTCAGTTAGGTCGCCAGTTTACCAAGATATTCACAGTCAAATAGCAAAGCAGAGAATGTTGCAAAGGCACTCCTAGAAAAAGCGCACAAGGCCAGCCAGCACTGACCCTTACCTTGCCCCTGTTGGCTGGAATAACATACCAAGTGAGATACTGAACAGCTCAAAGATTATTTGGCAGACAAACCAAGACATTCCTCCTTGCAGAAAGCCAATTTCTGAAACCGAGAATATTAAATCATGTAAAAGAGAAACTATATACCTACGATAGTCAAACTGGCTTGGCTTGGCTTTACAACAACTATCTAAAAACTTAAGCTTCAAGAAGGGAAAGTTATTAAAATTCTACCAACTGAGATGGGGGAATGGATACTAGCCAAGGTGCATCAGCAAGTGGATGTCAGATTCTGCCAAATAAAGTTGTTAAGGATTAATGTTGGACACTATTCTAACTACAATACAGTGATTTATATACCAGTCATTTTGTGATTGTTTGAACCATTATGACTTTATAATTTTTGGTATTCTTTGTGTAAAGTTTTTATTTGAGAAGGGAGATTTATCGATATTGAATTGAAATTTTTCATCAGTACTGAACAATACGGAGTTCCTTTTTCTATGACTTAACAACTGCAGTGTAGAATTAAGATGGCTGCAGAGCAAAGAGCACATTTATTTAAGCTCAAGTCTTTGTCATTTCTTACCAACTGACACGTAATAACAAGTGTTCTAATGCTGTAGTCCAGAGTTGTTGCTTTTGTCCTAATGCTCCACATCTTTTACTTTGTCCTGCACCATAAATATCTATTGCGCTTGGAGGAGGATGAGCATAACCGTGTATTGTCAGCCTTGGCTCAGTGAAAGCACTCCTGTCTGAGTCAGATAGTTTTGGGTTCAAGCCCCACGCCAGACACTTGAACACGTAATCTAGGCTGACACTTCAGTGCAATACTAACGGGATGCTGCACTGTCACAGGTGCTGCCTCTCAGATAAGAGGTCCTGTCTGCCCTCACATGGGAACGTAGGAACAGGAGTAGGCCATTCAGCCCCTTGAGCCTGTTCCGCCATTTAGTGAGATCATGGCTGATCTGTATCCTTACTCCATTACTGCCTTGGCTCCATGTTTCTTAATACCCTTGGTTAGCAAAAATCTATCTATCTCTGATTAAAAATTATTAATTGAGCAACAGCTACTGCTTTTTGTGGGAGAGTGTTCCACACTTCTACCACCCTTTGTGTGAAGAAGTGTTTCCTACCTTCTCTCCTGAATGGCCTGGCTCTGATTTTAAGGTTATGTCACCTTGTCCTGGACTCCCCAAAAGTTTCTCTCTATCTACCCTATCAATTCCTTTCAAAATCCTAAAAACCTCAATCAAATCACCCCAGAACCTTTCATATTCCAGGGAATGCGAGCATGGTTTATGTAATCGCTCCTCATAATTTAACCCTTGGAACCCTGGTAACATTCTGGTGAACACTCTCAATTGAACATAAAAGATCCCATGGTACTATTGAATGAAAAACAGGGCAGTTCTCCTGTTGTCCTAGTAAACATTTATTCTTCAATAAACATCACTTCAAAAAAAAATTGGTCATTATCTCACTGTTGTTGGTATGACCTTGCTCCATTTCTCTACGTTATAACAGTGACCACATTTCAAAAGTACTTCATTGGCTGCAAAGCACTTTGGGATGTCCTGAAGTCATGAAAAGCACTATATAAATGTAAGTATTTTCTTTTCTCCCCTTCTGTTCATCTTCCTCTCTTTTTAAAAAAAAATTCTAGCAAAAAGAGTGGCCTCCACTGCACCCAATGGAACTGGAGTAAAATGATGGATTTGAATTTAATTGGTGCAATTTGCCATTATGCAGAAGTGCTTTCCTTAATGTGTTTAATGTCCTCTGGTAGTGCATTGGTTAAAATGTGTGTATCAAATTCCCTTGCAGGGTATTCAAGCACAGTTTAAAATAATGCTCAAAGGAATTTAATGTGAACACATGAACCAATGTGCTACCAGGGGAAATTAAGCCCCCTAATTGTTAGGTTCCTGTAAAAGCCTACTACTGCAGCTCCATACCATCCATTTGGATCTTCAAAGCTGCCATCCTCCTCCTTCCTTTCCATTATCTGTAGCAGTGATGAGTACCTGGGGAATTGTGTCAAATCTGTACTGTCATTGCTTTGGATTTGTTGCACGCTACCTCAGTGCCCAGTGAACCAATTGCATATTCAAAAATTGCATGCTTCTCCATTCTTTCCATCATCTGTAGGATTGAGTGTACTTGAGGGTTTATACAAAAACTTGAATTGATTACATGCCTTTCCACAAGATTTCTTCCCTTGACTAGCTCCGCTTGTGGCCCTTACTTGCTCAAACCACTTGCATTTGCATCTCATCCAATTTACAATATTAAATTGAAGTGAGAGAAAGCATTGTACTTTTTTTTTGGAATTAAGATTTTTTTTTTAAATTACCACATTTTATATGCTTTATCTGAATTGACAAAATATGGGCTTGGTGGAAAGAAGAGGGAGAACTAAATAAAGACTTGATTGGAAATTATTTTTTTTCCCTCCTCATTTTGTCTCCTTCTCTCCTTAGGGTGTTGACCTCTTACTCTTGACCTGTAGCTAAGCCCAAATCTTGTACTTGTCCAATGGATATAAACACGAGTCACTTTTATGCTGTTGCTGTTTTATAATTGGGGTTCTGGCAAATTGGCATTAGTGAGCTGGCTCCTGGCACCGTGACTGTTAAATCTGACTCCCTTATCCCAGCCGCAGACCCTGTGTCTTGTGTGTCTGAGTCTTCTGTTGTGATAATGGGACTGGATTTATCAGTGTAAACCCTGGGAGCCAGCTCATGGTTGCCAGTCTCCCATAGTCCAAATGGCAGCAGTATGAAAGTGGCCATATACATATATGTCTATGTGTGTGTGTACATACATAAACACGCACACATTGCTGAATAGTGATAAAGAGCAAGATTCCTCTGTCACCTAAGATGCTAAGCCAAATTGAGCAACCTGCCACCACCCTGAATGAGATTAGCTAACTCAGCACAGACCAGAGATTGAACCTGGGACTTTCCTGATCCATGTGGCTGAACTATTCACTGTCTTCATCAGCTACGCAATTGGGCTAACCAAGTATGTTATGCCTCCTCATTTATCAGAAATGGCATGGTTTAAAGAATCATGATTATAGATAAATGATTCACTGAAATATTCTAACTACAGCAATCCGAATCTGTCTTTAATTATTTATAATAAAAAATCAACTTTGTAACTTCTACAGTACTGGCTGGGATGGTGGTCTATTTTTTAACACTACCTAATGCCAATGAAATACAGACATGCAATCCAGGAAAGATATGAAGAAAAGTAGTGATAGGTCTGGCCACTGCAGATGAAGAACTGGCAGTAATGAATGCCAATGAGACGGTGTGAGAGATATATATAAATATTAGAGAGAGAGAGAGAGATAGCGGCAGAAAGGAATCATAAAAGAGATAAGAGGCGGAAAAATAGGAGCAAAGAAATAATGTGGTGATAACTACATTTTTATCAAGTGGAGTCAGACTGCAGTATTCAAATTGAGCAGCAGATAAATGCTGCTGACTTTATTTCACTCCATATTTCCTGCCACAGTGTCGGAAATGAACTGTCAACGCAGACTTCAAGCTTTCTTTTATTCAGAATAATGAGCTACAGAGCTTGTGGCTAAGGAAAGGTATTAATGGTGAGTGCAGCTTAACCTTCCTTTTCCTCCCGCTCCCCCCCCCCCCCACCACCCCAGTCATTGCTGATAGGTGGTGAAATGACAAATTGATCCATTTTCCGCAGCTTCTGTGGGGTGGTGGTTGGGATCTGGGGAGAAGTGGAAAGGAGAGAGAAGGAAATGAAGACCAAGAAACAAGGGAACAAAAATTTGTATTTATGAGGACTGTTTCTTGACAAGTATGTGGTAATGAATGATGACATGTCCTTTATGAAAAGGAGGAAGCATGATAAATTGAGACATCCTAGATCACCTGACAACTATGACAACAACTTGCACTCTGAAAGTATCTTTTAACATCGCAAACTACCCAAGGCAGATCACAAAGCAAGTGGGAGCTGCGGAAAGAAGTAAGGGAGGTGACTTCGGGTGTGGTTAGGTTTTGAAGAGGATTTTGAAGATGGAGTGTGATGTTTCGAGATGTAATGGTTGATCAAGGCAATGTCAGAGGGCAGGGAAATGAGAGCTGAAGGCTTTGGCACCCATGAAGGAGGAGGGGGGACATGCAGTAGGCCAGGCTCTAGAGAGGGGAAGCGTGAACTGTGGTATAGGGCTGGAGGAGGTGTGGAGATAGTGGTGCAAGGCCTTGGAGGGGTTTATAGAATGAGGACCAGAATTTAGAAATCAACATGCTGGGGGACAGGGAAATCAGTGAGGACAGGGACCATAGGTAAACGGGCTGTAGTATGGGATAAGGTGCAAACAGAAGATTTCTGGATGAGCTGGTTTGTGTAGGATGGAGCTGGGAGGTTGAGGGCAGAGGTATTGGAGATGTCAAGCCTCGAGGTGATGAAGAGATGGATGAGGCAACAGTGGGATAAGGTAAGGATTGAGCCCAGGGCTTGAAGTTCATTTTAGGGTCGAATGGAACATCGAGGTTGTGTATTGTCCAATTCAGCCTGAGAATGCAGCTGGGAAGGGGAATGTAATGAGAAGTGGGAAGAGCTAATTTGGATAATTTCTGGCAAAAGCTGAACAAGATGGTTTCAGTCTTGTCAATGTTGAGCTGGAGAAAGTTCCATTCGGTTAATGATGGACAACACTATGACAGTCGAAGGTAGAAAGTTGAAAATTGATGTCATTATATAAAATAAAGCTAACCTTGCACTTACAGATATTGCTGAGAAACAGCATATAGACTGGGAAAACAAGGGGACATGGATGCAAACTTGGAGCACACTGGAATAGACCTTTTTGAGGACTGAAGAACCCTCCATGGTCACTCAGGGTGGAAAACAAAGTGCACTTTTTTTTCTAGTGCAGAGAGATTTAAAAAAATGTTTTACCTCCATACAGCTGCAAGTTGCATAGTGAAACACCGTGATTTACATTTGTGGTCTTTCACCTTTCCTTGAATGAGGTAAAGGTCCTCCAATATAATACCATATTTAAACAAAAATACAGTTAACAGTCTCTTTAAATCACTTGTGTAAAAAAAAATGCCTTTCCTTTTCTTGGGTGGTCACTGGCTTCCGGCCAAGCAGGACAGTTCTGGGAGTTTCTGCAGTTCTTCCTGTTGCGGTTTGCTTGTACAGTGCTGATGGAACTCGGCACTAAACTTAAATGAGGAACAACAGTCCATCGTGCCTTTGGTCTATCGAGCATTTTAAAACTAAACTATAATGAGGACAATAGTATTCGTGGTCAATTCCTTTTTCGATTAAGAAATGCACCAATATCTTGGAGCTTGATTTATTTTAACTGATGGGAATTAAATGAACTGATGCATGAAACATTCTGGAACTGTTTTAAAAGGTTGTATTGTCATTTTGGATAGTTTTCCTAGAAGGCTTTGTTCCTCATATAGCCAAGAACATTATGTGCTGTAAAGTCAGCATATTTGTCTCTTGGGACACCATTTACAGCAGCAAGTAAAATCTGCCATGCCAGTTGCTATGCTTCTCTCTGCAGTTTTGTAAAATTGACTTAATTCTATTAAAATTTCAGATGTTCTGAGCGTTGTGTTAAGTCTGTACCAGTGATAAATGATATGTATGGCTACATCTGTTTCATCTTTGTGTTAGACCTGTGTTTATAAATGAGCCTCGCCTTACAAGAAGACACAGCTGCCGTATCTCAAACATGTTGACATGGCTTTAAAGCACGCATATTATCCAAGTTTTTAAACTGGAGAAATATAATTTCTGATGTTTAAAAATGTATTTGAGCTCCCTGAATGGCTTAGTGGATTAATGTACTGTGTGGGGCTGCACCAAACCAAACGGAGCAGGAAATTCCCAGACTGGATGACTACAGACTTCGGATGGGGTACCGATGGAGGCATGACTATTGACTTCAGTGTCTTGAGACTAAGGATGGGAAAAATCAACTGGGATTCCTGCTCCAGACTGATTGATTCCTCAAAGGGGACAAGTGTAGATACTGGATGAGAAAAGGATCATGTTTGGGTGTGATGGCCTTATGAACAGATAACTTGCTGATGCCCAATGCATGAAGAATTAGTACATGAGGTAGCCAATGGCCGCTGCCCATATAGTCATACCTCCGGGTAGGCTCCTCAAGTCATGAGAGGAGGGGAAAGGAGAGAAAAATATAAATTACCTCTAATCCAATCTTAATGGTACTACAAAATATATTGTTTTGCATAACTTGTCCACAGCTAAGGCTTAGTATTAGTGTTTTCATCATGGTGACCAAATCAAAGTCAAAACAATACTAGAACTTACTTGTTAACCAGATCAATCTGGCATGTACTTGGGTACTAATTTGCCACACTCCATGTACCCAACAGGAAAGAAGCAGCCTTTTATGGACAGATTTCATGTTTGTCACTGGAGTGCAACAGTGGAATGCGAGCTGGTTTTGGTGTGAAACAGCTGTCGACATTGTGGTGTCTTTATGCTTTTTATAGGCCTATAAAAATATGAAATAATTACAAAATGATTCTCTTTCCCTTGCTCCAATTAAATGGATCATTTCAACTACAAATAATGAATTTGTACATATATTTATACCTTTCTCACTCTTGCTGCACTTCACTGACATGGTGGACTGTTACACAGATGAGATATAATCCTGTAGCTTCCTGGGCAGTAAAACTGATCGAGATTGGGATTTTCATTTTATTTGCAATTGTACTCGTCCCCCTCACCCAAATGTCCATATTCACACTAACAGGAGCGTGGGACAGGCCAACCTGCAGATATCTCGATGAAGCTGCTTAGTCAATCTCTCAGGATTCTAAGATAGGTAAACTGCAGGGAAAGCCTCGGTGTTTATTTCAGCGAAGGTTAACATTCGCCTTTTTTTCTCACTTTCCCAGTTTTCTGCCCTTTTCTATCCTTCTCTGAAAGTGGTGCCTTCTGCTGAGGTGCAGCTCCATAAGTGCTGGCTGCTCTCCAGCATCTCATCTAAATGGCCATTCTTAACATGGAAATCCATACAGAGTGTGTCACCCAAGCTATTTAGCTGTAGGGGATACCACAACCAAACATATTCCTGTCCTCCAACATGTCCACAAGTGCCTCTGCAGAAAAGGTCAATCAAAAGCACCATAGCTGGCTGTTTGGCCTAGTTTGATGATTGTGAAGACAATTGCAGCACACCCACCTAGGCCTCAGCTATCATTATGCAACTCTACATAGAATACAGATAGAACCTCTGACCCACCTGTGTAGTGCACGTAGCCTATGAGCCCTTGTGTGAGCTGAATATTTGGGAATCCACTGTTCTAGCATTATATTGAGATAACCCACTCACTGGGCCAGAAATTGCTCCTGAAATAACGGAGGTGCTCAACAGCGTGCTCAGTTTTTAGTGGTGAATTGAAGGAGCAAGTTTCCTGTGTTTGCACATGTGCAGTGAAACGCGGAAATCCGGAACATGCTCCTAGTGGTTCGCAGGTGATATGACAGCTTCGAATTAAAGGGCCACCGCACACTGCAATCAGAGAAATCATTGAAAAAAGCACCAACTTGCTTATCTGCCCAGCTGGAAAGTAACTAATTACGCCACTAAACAAGTATGCTTAAAAATACCAGGTCTAAACTAAATTTTAGCAGCGCAGTTAGTCTTAATGACTGCCAAACAACTAAAAATTAACTTTTAAAAATGTGGAGTCTCATATTACTCATTTTAATAGTTTTTTAGAATTAAAAAAAATAATTTTTTAATGCTTTTCCCTTCTGTCTCTTTAATTTAATGCAATTATTTCTTTGGCTTTTTATTAAAAAATTTAATTTTTTTTTACAATGACATACAGAATACTAACTTTAAATGAATGAAGTCTGCTTGTCTGCTAGAGCAATGCAGCCTGAATCTGTGGGCATGACTTCTCCTCACACACTTTTCCAGCCACGTGGTAACTCATGCTGCTCAGAGGATGGGTTGATAGCACACATTTTGTTTCAAGTTCAAGCAATTCGACGCCACAGAGCCCGCAATAAGTATTTTCGTTAATTTAGTTCCCAGGAGCTGCGGTGAGCGTTGCCTCTCTGCTCTGCGCGATTTCTGGCCCATTATCTTTTTCATGGTCTAGCCAGTGATTATTGTAAACTTAAGAGTAAAATGTCGACTAATAGTTTCTATATTTTAAAAAAATTGAAACTTTTTTTTCATCTCAGTGATATATTTACAGCCCGATTTCTGGACTGGCCATAAATGCCACACTGATGATTGGGTTGTGTCATGTAATCAAGAGTGAACCAGTGGAATTACCAGCCAGATAGCTCTCAATTTTTCCACTTCATGGATGTGATGGAATCCCTATCTATCACCTCCAAGCTATTTCTGTGTGTTTCCTTTTTCTTCTGATATGCTTTTCTACCTGGGTGGAGTCCTTCCTCAGTGGGCCACGATTCCAGCTCATTTTTTAAATTTTGATGGGGGTTGGGGGTGTGGGTGAGTAAGAAACAGCAACAAAGGGAGGGCACCAGTTGGCCAACCTTTTGAACTAAAATAAGCTATTTTCAATAAGGTGTGGGTTCCACGGCTGGGAAGGATGTGAGTCAGAAGATGAGCAGATCTCTGGACCATTGTTGCTGAACACTTTTATGTAGCCAAAATCTGGCTGACATTGCATGATACCATGGGGTTACCAGGAACCAATGGAGAGAGGTTCCAAAGCCAATGATGAGAGATTTCACGGTCATTTGGTTCCCACAGGCCAATTGTTCCTTTTAGAAAGTGGTCGGGAGAGTAGTATCAATCGGCTCTGTAGAAGGGAACACAGTCTTATGAACGTACAAAATAGACTGGCAGGAAAACAGCAGCAGGTCCATAAAGCCTGCCCCACACTTCATGATGGCTGGAGCATCGTGACCAGACACATCACCCACCTCCCCTGCAGCCATGTAATCTCCAGGGAGAAGCGAGGAAAAGCCCAAAGCCAATAAGGAAAAAAATACCCTGGAAAATGCCTCTCCGAACTCCTCAGCCGACCGAAACCAGGAGATCACATGGACCAAGTGTATCTCTAAAGACACTTGCCTTCTATATGATGCGATCCCTGCCCCAGTCAAGAACCGGTCCAGCTCCCTCTTGAAGGCAGAGAGTCAGCACCCACCACACCAGCTGGCAATGCATTCCAGAGGTTCACCAGTCTCTCGGAAAAGAGCTACCGAGCGTCCAATCTGTTCCTACTGTTACATAGTTTAAACTCATGTCCTCTGGTCCTCCCCAATCTGTTAAACTGGAATAATCGCTCAATAGGCATGCTGGTCAGCCCTGTATTTTATAGACCCCTAAAATATGAATGGAAAGATTTGGAGCAACTTTTGCATATTGTTTACTTCTCTAGTATTTTTGTTAAAACAATTAGTGCTGATTTTTTCCTTGGGGTGCTTTGGGCAATATTCTTCCTTTAACTAACAATAATAAAAACAGATTAGCTGGCTTTTTGTTTGCTATCTGCGGGACCTTGCTAGGTACAAATGGCTGTCATGTTTGTCTACATAAGTGACTGCACTTCAAAAGAAATCCATTGGCTGATCAAGTGCTTTGAGGCATCCTGAGGACCTGCTAAGGCATTACCTAAAGTCAATTTCTATTTCTTTCTTTTGAGGTGAGGAATAATTGAAGTTGACAATGAGAGACAAGCAAATTAACGTCGGTGGAGATGTGTAATTAAGCAGTGCTTCAGTGACTCTTTGAATAGTGGCTGTTAATTTCATTCCCAGATTATGTTCTCAACACCACCACTTCAACAAAAATATTTCCTCCTAGATCAGCCAAAAAAGTACTGTTGGAAGTCAATTATAATATTTCATTGATGTTGCATCTTATCAACAACAACAATAACTTGCATTTATATAGTGCCTTTACCGTGGTACAACATCCCAAGGCACTTCATAGGAGTGCTAGCAAACAAAATTTCACACCGAGCCACATGAGATACTAGGACAGGTGACCAAAAGCTTGGTCAAAAATGTAGGTTTTAAGGAGCGTCTTGAAGGAGGAGAGAGACGGAAAGGTTTAGGGAGGGAATTCCAGAGCTTAGGGCCTAGGCAGCTGAAGGCACGGCCACCAATGGTGGAGCGTTGAAAATCGAGGATGCGGAAGAGAACAGAATTGGAGAAGGGCAGAGATCTCAGAGGGTTGTGGGGCTGGAGAAGGTTACATATATAGGGAGGGGTGAGGCCATGAAAGCGTTTGAAACCAAGGATGAGAATTTTAAAATTGAGTTGTTGCTGGATCAGGTGCCAATGTCGGTTAGTGAAAACAGGGGTTGAAACCTCTTCAAAGTGCTTCATAATCGTGAAATATGTTGAAGTGTACTGACTGTTGTTATGTAGGCAATTATAATTCTTTGTTGTAGTATGATATATTTTTTAAAGGGAGAGTAATGGCAAGACTTCAACTTTAAATTTTCATCACGAGCTATCATCTCTGTTCTCTATTGCACTGCTGCGGTTACTCATGTCACCAGGCAATGAGCTGAATGTATAGAGCATGACAGATTTTGTTGGGTGACAGGAGATCAGGAGCCGCAAGAACATAGTCAACCGGATAATTACGTCGAACATCACTTTCATTTTGAGCTGCTTTTTTTTTTCGAACGATATTGTAGTGTTAATGCAAAGTGTCAATCAGCAGCATGAAACTTTAAATGCTTCTCAACAATCCAATATAGATGATAACAGCCCAGTGAAATATCTTAAGTTCTACAATAAAAACTTAAGTTTCCATTTTTGATTGAAATTGCTTATTATGGTTTTAATAAAGGTTCCATTAACTGTCATAACTTACCTTTTGCTTCTTAGCATGGTATTCACTGAACGGTTATATTTGGGCCTGACGTTGAAGATATTGACATGCCAATAAACACAACACTAAACTTAATCCAAAAATATATATAGAAATGCAATGAGCTGCTTTTCTTTCGACATTATTTTACACAAACTGAATACCTGCAATTCTGCACATCTCATTGTATTTCTTTTTAAGTGTCCCACCTATGGGAAAATATTCTGTTGTCCATAAATAAGCAGATTCATCCAGTTTGCATGTTCTGTGCTCCTTGGTTGGAGTTTGTAAGCCCCAAGTATCTGGTGTCACTCTGGGCATCTTTCTAAAATTCAGCCTGTATATTCAGTGACAACTGTTGAATAATCCCATGGTACTAGATATACCTGAGACACTAGCAGAAAACCTTTTTGATTTTTGAGGGTTTTTCCTTCAAACCTTGGCAGTTGTGTTTTTTATGATTTTCTTGCGGTTGCTCGAAGAAAAAGAATTTGCATTCATATAATGCTTTGCACGACCTCAACGCATCCCAAAGTGCTTCACAGCCAATGAAATACTTTTGAAGCCTAGTTACTGTTATAATGTGGCAGTCAATTTGCATACAGCAAGGTCCCACAGTCAACAATGAGATACTTGACCAGATATCTCTTTTTGGCCGTGTCAGTTGAGGGATGTTGGCCAGGACACTGGAAGATCTCCCTGTGCCTCTTTGAATAGTGCTATGGGATCTAGCCATCCTAAATGCTCCAATATTTTGTGCACACTTTGTATAATTGTATAGTAAATGTACCTGGTTATAAATGGGAGGAGTGAAACACCCTCCTTTTCAACTAGCACTAGCACTATGTATCTACTGATCTACATCAAACATGACTCAAACTGATTCTGTACATGTACAGAAATAAATAAAATTAACCACAGACTCTTGGGCCTATTCCAAACCCTCCCATCTCACATTTCTCATTTGATCATCAGAGGTCACCATCCTTTCCACCTGACCTCTTAAAAATACTTCAAAATCCCTCATGTTGCCTTAAATTGCTTGTATGACATTGAAGTCTGTTAGGCTTGCTGATTCATGCAATCAAGAATTGTTCTCCCACTTAAATCTTGGAAGTTTTCCAATTGTGAGGATAATATAAAACAAGTTTGAACTACCGGTGTGCCGAGACAACCAATTTCCCCCATTTTTAAATTTAGCTCTCTGATACAGACCAGTGCTACTCTCTGGAGGTTGAAGGAAGACGTAGAGGCATTGTTGTAGGGCAAGACATTTTGAAGAAAAATCAGCAAGTCATTTCTCAGAAGGGGAAATGAGTAATCGTCCAGTATGCCGAGGTGTGTGTATAGGTTTGCAGCAAAAATGTTGCTTGAGTTCTATGATTTTGTACTGAAGTCGTGGATCCAGTGATAGGAATCTAGTGTGTACACTAGTCTGTTGAAGTACATGATTAATACCATATTAATTTGCATTGGGTCTCACACACAAACACTTCGGTTTTGCTTTCATTCATGATTGGGAAATTTACATTCTGTAAGCCTCTTCTGATGGTATTTCTAGATCTTCTGTCCTAGGTGCATGTCCGTTGTTTTTAGCCCTAAGAAAATACCTGCCCTGGTCTCCAATATCGATATCTCTGGTAAAGAATTAGTGCTGAGATTATATTGACGCAGAGTTTCTACACTACGTAGCCTGCAGAATAAGCCCCATCAGAGCCTCACCTCCCCTGTGGGACCATGACAAGATTGTAAAGAGCGATCAGGCTTCCAAAAAAACTGTTTAGTTTCAACAATGACCCATCTGTTCTTTTCAAAAAGGTGTGTGCTTTGAAGTCTGCTTAAGATTACATGCCTCTTAACATTTCTGTGTTCAAGAGCCTAAAAAAGAAATTCAAAGATGGATGAGGCAAATGGCCTTTTCTCCTCTCCTACTCTGTCTCTCCCATTGCAGAATCCAGCAGCATTCTGAATATTCTTGATGGTTTCTCTTACTGCTGATTATTCCAAGCATTTATCACAGTTTGAGTAAAGCAGTTCCTCCTAATATCTTTTCACAAACTTAAATTGATGTCACGCAAGTAATAACTCCTCATCTCATCTAAATAACTTCAAAATATTATGTTAGATTTTCACCAAACATAATGACTTATTTCTTGTCTCTCCTTCCCGCTCCCCCCCGCCCCTGGCAAACTCACCAAGCCTGGTTCTGTCTCAGCCCAACAGAAACAGAATTGTGAGCAATTGTGCCAATTAATAAAAATCATCTCACACCGATGGATATTTTTCTTTTTGGTGACCAAACTGAAATTTCAGTTTATTTATAAATAAGTACCATGCACCTGTTGCCCTTCTCCTTCCAGGTGGCGGAGGTCACGGGTTTGGGAGGTGCTCGCAAAGAAGCCTTGACGCATTGCTGCAGAGCATGCTGTAATACACGCTGCAGCCATGGTACGCCAGTGGTAGAGTTGGTGGACGTTTAGGCTAGTAGACTAAGTGTTGATCAAGCGGATTGCTTTGTCCTGGATGGTGTTGAGCTGCTTGAGTGTTGTTGGAGCTACACCAATCCAGGCAAGTGGAGAGTATTTCATCGCACTCCTGACTTGTGCCTTGCAGGTGGTGGAGAGACATTGGGGAGTCTGGAGGTGAGCCACTCACCTCAGAATATCCAGCCCCTGACCTGCTCAAGTAGCTATGGCACTTATGTGGCTGGTCCAATTGAGTTTCTGGTCAATGGTGACCCCCCAGGATGTTGATGGTGGGGGAGTCAGCGGTGGTAATGCCACTAAACGTCATGGGGAGTTGGTTTGGCGCTCTCGTTGGAGATGGTCATTGCCTGGTACTCGTGTGGCACATGTATTATTTGCATTTAATCAGCTCAAGCCTGGATGTTGTCCAAGTTTTGCTGTATGCAGGCATGGACTGCTTCATTATCTGAGGAATTACAAATGGAGCTGAACACTGCAATCTCCAGCGAACAACCCCACTTCTGACCTTATGATGGAGGGAAGGTCGTTGATGGAGCAGCTGAAGTTAGTAGGACCTAGGATGCCACCTTGAGGAACTCCTACAGTAATGTCCTCGGGCCAAGATGATTGGCCTCTAGCAACCACTACCATCTTTCTTTGTGCCAGGCATGATTCCAGCCGCTGGAGAGTTTTCCCCCTGATTCCCATTGACTTCAGTTTGACTAGAGCTCCTTGGTACCACATTTGGTCAAATACTGCCTTGATGACCAGGATAGTCACTCTCATCTCACTTCTTAAATTAATCATCACTAAGGGTGTCCTTAGTGTGAGGACAGGCCTTAGTCTCCACAAGGATTAGATGGTCTTTGGCAATATTGTGTGTCCCAAGAATGAAATGACCCTTCAGAGCATCTCTATTCTGTGAAACTATTTCCTCTCCAGTGTTCCAACATAATCCCAATGTCCCAACGTAAGCATCTTTGAAATACATTTGAAATGTCTAATTATTGTCGACAGCTCTAACCTGCTCTTTACTCCAGAACTCTCCTGGAACGTTGACACAAAGTTTCTGCATTAGTGCTGGGTCCAAACAGTTCAAGTCCAATATAGGACTCCTAGTTAAGATTTTAAATATTGTTAAAGGGTGTGAAAACGATGAGACTTTCTGTCCAAGTGTCCATTTTATGCCAAAGCTATTGTCATTCTATAGAAACATCCAGTAATTGGTCTGAATTTTCTCAAAAAACTTTAGAAAATATGTTCATGTTATTGATGTCATAAACAGCACAACTGGAGAGATATGTCTTTATTATTATTGCTATTCATTGAACCCAGTCCCTTTTATGGGGTGGAGGACTTGTAATGTGTGCAGTCGTGTGTTTATTCTCAAGTCGAGGCTGCAGTGTCTGTTGAATTGGCCCCTCATTATCTCAGCAGCTGCAGCCATTGAAATCCCAGTAATATTCTGGCATTGATTTTTCCTTATCCTTCTAAGTAATTATTGTGATATTACCTCGATAGAGATACTTAAGGACAACTGAAAACTGGGCATTTTTCAGAAAAGCCTTTTATTGGTGTTAATTTGTGACTGAGTCTTTTGTTGTTGGACTAGATTTTTCCTGTACACACGTTAATGTTAAAGGAAATGGCCCGTAACTGTTTTCAGCTCTTATTGTCTTGGAACGGAAATGTGGCTCTTTCCAGTTTACAGCTGGAAAGAGCTAAGAGATAACCAGTGAGGCAACAGGATAAAACAGGAGGGACATGTTTTTAGAAGGTACAGCTGTTTCATTGTCAACAGGATGGTTTGTAGCTAAACATAGTTGTCACCATTTGCTTAGAAATCCTATTTTGTTGTGGCTTTATTTCTACCTAGACAATTCTTAAAAGACAATAGTTTTTCTCTAGTAAATCAAGCAAAATAGTAAATTTACAAGGTTTAAAATAGACTATCATAACTGCCCAAGTTAACTATCTGAAGGCAGATTTTTTGAATGTGCATAATTAACTAGGGATTTAATTCCTTTTTGTAGTGCATTGGTTAACGTATTGTAAAATTTCAGTGTATGCTATCTTAACTGTCATTAATCTCATTTTAAATAGTTTAACAATTGCTCATTTGAATTAAAATGTACAAAGAAATTTTATGCTACTCAAGAGAGTGCCCTATTATTAATTCCTAGGTGTCCTATTATTAATTCACATGTCAGCTTTACTTGACCATGTGTTTAATGTAAAAATTTTCTTTCTATGGTTTCTGCTTGTACAGAGGTGAACTCTCACTGTTACAAGCCTACATTTAGCTTTGAACAAAGTGCCTTCCTGATGACTCTTTGTTCAGAGCTATATTAGGAATATGGTTTTGGTTTTTTTTTGGCAGCTTTCTCATGACTTCACAATAAATTTTACATTGTTTCCATAAAGTTGGTACTAGTGAATGTTTGGCTAATGCTGCACTATTCCGGATGGTGGATAGCAAGGTAAAACTTTGTAAAATCCCTGGTGTGGATGCAAATGCTAACTTTGTGCTGCTACTAAATGGGAATGGCCTGTTCCTTCAGGTCAAATAGTATTTGTGCTGTGAGACCCAGAAGAAAAATCATCTCCTGGTCTAACAACAGACTAGAGGTGAGCCCTGAACCTGAAATCCTCACTTAAAGTGATCTAAAATTAACCGTATCTCATTAATTAGGAAAATCACAAATTTAGATTATTTTAGTTGGACTTCAGAGGCTAAATAAAACTGGAGCAGAATGTACGAAGTGGACAAATGTCCATCTGTAACTGTTGCTCCTACTCTTGAGTTATGAAGGCATTTTCGCATCAGTGTGTACCCAAAGCAACTTTGTGTCAACACAAAAATGGCAATGTAACTGCATTATTAATACTTCTATTTGGAATGAAAAAGTGGGTCCAATAGTAAAGCTGCCCTTCCGAACTATTAAATTGACTCATAGGTACATTGGTGCTCAGTTTCTGAACATTAATCATGCTATTTGCTTGAAGCAATTGTAGGCATATGGCAGCCAAGAATATATGTTTGTGCAGACACTTTGTGATGAATATCCCCACACGCAAATAAAAATGTCCTTTTCCAAACATGTTGAAAATATACTTTTGGCAATGAAGAACCTTTATTATGAGGATTCTAATGGAAGTGTCCCAAATTCTCTTCAACTGGATGATCTGATTGCAACACTTCTCCGCATGCTAACGCTGTACAGGCTACATTGAGTGACTGTGTAGTTTTGAATTAACTCATTTAATTTTTTTTTGTCTTTCAGAGGAGGAGCGGAGGGTGAAAGCAAACAACCGGGAATATAATGAAAAGTTTCAGTATGCCGTAAGTGACTATTTCATCTTTGTAAATATTACAAGGTCCATAATCTGCACATAATCATTTAGTGGCTGATATTGGTGATATAGCTATCTGATGAACTACGAAGATACCTTCTTTTGTATTGAACCACTTTTCTGCTGTGTACGTTTGTTAGGGAGTGGATGTTCTTATAAGTTATTCCACAAGATAATAGAGTTCAAAGGCATTTATCAGCTTTCATGGGAATTAAGCATACAATGATAACTATTATTACCAATAACCACACATATACTATGATAACTATTATTAATAATAATTACACGTATACTTGAGACACTTCTGGTAATTCGTTTTACCACAGAATTCAGATGTTACAGGTTTCGAGCTTGAGGGAAATGGTTGGCTAAGCCTTGAATTCTCTGAGTATTCTTGAAGTATCTATTTTAACACCCCTCTTTTTTTTATACCTTTCTTTCACACTGGCATTTGGTTGCCAAACCTCCAGAATTGCCCTGGAGTCTCCAGGACTTAAAGACTAATCCCCAGGTCACTGCTGCAACCAATCTATTGGAAAAATCATAGCATTAAAAAAATTGTGCTTTTAAAAAAAATTTTCTTCGAACACTTTTGTTCGCTAATTATAAAAATATCAGACATGGTGGTGGAGGGTGGGTGGGGAACAGCTGTTTGACTGACAGTCAAGAATCATCCAATCGGTTAATGAATCTATTCACATTCCGATTGGCGTACGAAGGTGGTGCACCATGAGAATGGACATGACAGATGACCAATGACAGGAGCGTGGGGGTGGGGCACTTGGAGGCAGGAGGTCATGTGATGATACCTCCAGGAATACGTCCAACCAGAGTTGACAACCCTACTCCGGCTATATGAGACTCCGTATGATTTTACGTTACTTCATCTAATTAGCTGCAATAACCAGTTTTAACAAGAATCACTCCCCAAGCCTTCATCTTGTCAATCAACTCATTCAACTGGAGGGACGTTACACAGCTGTCCTCTGAGGAGTCACTATCTAAAGCCATAGGTTCTCGACTTGATGGTCAAAACATGTCCGTGGATATCTCACTGCTGAGAGATCTATGGAAGCTCTCGAGTCCAAGCGAACAAATACAGTTTGTGACCTCTGCTGCCCTGTCTTTGTTTTTCATTTCACTGGAAATGCAACTGGAACCAACATTTCCAGCCCTCTAACAGAAGCTTGTTCAATAGTCAAAAACTAAAGTTAATATAAAGAATTAACCATCTCGTTACACTTTCTCGAAATAAGATGAGTGGCACAATGGGTTATTGTGTTATCCTTTCACCACTGGGACCTTTGTTGAAATCCAACCAAGACCGAAGGGGCAAATGCTTACCACCAGCTGAAAGGATTCCAGGTGATATTAGTTTGTGTTCCCAACTTAGTTTCTAATCTACTGGATAAAATTGCATGCAATTCGGTAAAGGTTGATGGTAAATGGGTAATATTGTAAAAACTCATATTGGGATCAATAGCCTTTTTTGCAGCCACAACTGGCAGTCCCAAATAGTTTATTGCCTTCTGAGTGGGTGGAGAAGATTCTGGGAAGAAAGGGTGAGCAGCCTGAACTCATGGTTCACCTTAGAACCAATAACATAGAGAAGAACAGATGGCGATCTTGCTAAAAGAGTTTGAAGTAATTAGGTGCTTAAAAGTCAGGACCTTTTGAGGTAGCAATCTTAGGATTACTTCTGGTCCCACATGCTAAACCAGCGAGAGACAAAGAGATTAGACACATCACCATGAGTCTTAAACACAATGTAGAAGGGAGGGCTTCAGATTTCTAGATTGTTGAGAGTTCTAGAGCAAGAGAGCTCAACAATGGGATGGGCCATTCTAACTGGTAATAATGCCCTCACACAGGGTAAACGGAGCAGTGAGAGAAGATATAAACTCTCAAGGCAAGGGAGATGGAGGAAGTGTTAAAGGGTATAGAAAATGGGGAAAGCAGTCTAAAATCGTAAGGAGAAGGAAGGTGAAGAAAAAATAAGGGGGCAAATGTTCCTGAGGAATACAAATGTGTCACAATTGCAGTGTTCATACACACATGTACAAACTGTTTTAAATAAAGTCAGGGAACTAGATACAATAATTAGAATTGAAGGACATGATCTAGCCTTGATGGAAATTTGCCTTTAGCTGAAATGGCACTGTGAACTAAGTATTCCTGGCTATAAAGTTTTCAGGAGAGATAAAGAAAAAGGAGTAGGAGGGATGGTAAAGGTGCAATTACACCCATCGAAAGGAAAGTGTTTGGTGCTTGGAAAGTGTCTGTAGAGTTCAGAAGTAATAAGGGAGCTGTTACGATGTTCAAAGTATATTAGACCACCTAATAGTGAGGAAGTTGAGGATGACATTTCTCGACAAATAGAGAGGTTTGAAGCGTAACGGTTATTTTGGTGGATTCATGGCTACGCTAAAGTAGACTGGGATAGTGGGGAGGGGGCCTTAGAATGCATCCAAGTCTGTTAATCAGCATGTTGCACATCTAACGATGAAGGATGCAGAGTTTAATCTGATTCTAGATACAAAGGTTGGTTATGTCAGTGACCTGAAAGTAATACAGCACTTGGGAAATACTGATCATAACCTAATAAACTGAGGTTGAAAATAGATAAAGATAAAGATGTGCGTCACATTTTGGTTAAGAAGCCAATTATAAGTGGTGTGCATTTCAACATAATTGGAACCAGTGATTTTATGTGAAATTATGAATCTCACAGAATTGTTACATGCCTGCTCACTTACCAGGGATAATAGTGGATAGAGCTGGAAACTTGAAAATGTGATGGTACCAAATGAAAATAGAAGACAATGGTTATTGCTGCAATCATTAAATTAAACATTTTGAAGTCGAGATTGTCAGCAAATTCAGCTCTAGTTTTCAGTCAGATTATGAATGTTTAATTGAAGGATTATAACACTTCTTAGCTCTGAGAAATTACATTGAGCCCTGTATCATGATTGCCTAAGGCTGAAATTATGCCGTTGATCATGTCTGCTGCTACTAATTTCTTTTTGCCTTTTTAATTAAATTAAGGCCAAAATATTTTTTTCTTTCCTGTCTACTTTCCTGAAGGCTACTTGCTGGGATCCAGTTCTACAGCAGCCAGTCACCTTCCCTTTTCTCTCTCAGAACTCCGTCTAAAGTAAAATGTACATAATAATTTAAATATGAAACTATACGCCCAGCACATTTTCAAATCATAGAATTTTACAGTACAGAAGGAGGCCATTTGGCCTATCAGCTCTGTGGCAGCTTGCTGAAAGAGCTTTCCATTTGGTCCCATGCACCTGGCCTTTTCCCATTTCCCCTTTAAGTTTTTCTTCAAATATTTATCCATTTCCCTTTTAAAAGCTATTATGGATTCAGTTAACACCCGAGTTTCTAGTAAGTCATTTCATATCCTAATGACCCATTGTGCAAAAATGTTACGCCAACCTTTCCCTTGGTGATGAGTGTAAATTTATCCTCTCATAGATCTGTGGAAATGATTTTTTTCCTGGAACGAAAATAGAAAATGTTGGAAACACAGAGCAGATCAGTCAGTATCTGTGGAGAGAAAAAAAGCTATGTTAATTGTATCTAGGTGGTTTATATCAATTAGTGTTAATTACATTCAATTGGGGACTTTTTAAATCCAATTATAGGAGGGAGCTTATCTAGGGGGTGCACAATGTGTAAGGGTGATCTCTGTCAATAAAGGATTGGAAGCAACTGAAGACCAGGCTCTAGTATTCTATCCTTTACCACCTGGCTATCTGACTTTTTACAGGCTGTATAGCCCAAATAGAGAAGCTGCAGTGCATCATGGAAGATAAATTACAACCAGGCTTCTCAGCGACAAAAGATTAATGAAGGCACTCAAAGACAGAATTTTTTTTTTAATATTGTGAAGTATGTTATTTTTTATTTTATTTTGAACCTGTAGTCAGAAGACTGAGGGGAGAAATGGCAGCCAAAGAATTTTATAAAAACTATTTGATTTAATTTGTTTACCTTCTCCTTGTTGATAAATTTTCATATAATTAGCCTATGCCAAGGTTGATGGCTAAATTGTGAAAGTCTATAAAATGACTAGTGGACTTCCATCGGCGTTGCTTATGTTGAGTCAGAGGATATGCTGTTTTATGTTCACAGGGGTAGTATTCCATGTAACTGGCAATACGTTATCAGGACTACTGATCAGGGTAACTAAATCAAGTTGTATTTTTATTATATGGCATAATGAAATTTTTTGTGGTATTTTCAGAATCAAATTCTGTCTGTTTTTCCATGAAAGGGATAAATCGGTGGCCTATATGATTTTATATTTTTGTTTACATACGTACTCAATTTGATTTTGCCTTTTTTTTAAGGCCACAAGCTGTATGCAACAAGATGGTATGCAACATGTACCAGACTGGAGGAAGGTACCTGGCATTCAGAAAGGGTGGAGAGTTGGGTTTAGCAGCAAGGAGGGCCTTGGTCCTTTTGGTGCGCTAAGGTAGGGGTTCTGAAATTGGCAGCACCAGATGGGAGTTCTGAGGTATTTTAGCATGGAGGGGATGTTCAAGGGGTGGGGTTCCTGGGGTTGGACTGCACTGAGAGCCAGACCCTTGGGTTTGAGGGGAAGGGTCCTGGCATTTTTCAGCACTGCAAGGTTTGGGAAAACTGAGGGGTAGAATATGAGGTTTCACTTACTGTGGAATCTGAAGATCTGTCAGCACGGGCAGGGGTCGGAGAGTGCCTGGGGTCTAACAGCACTGAATGGGGGTTCCAGGATCAGTCAGTACAGAGAGGAGAACAAAAAGGTCAAATAAGGTTATAGTCTCTCTCTCCCTCTGTGTTTCTGTCTCTGGAACAGTAAATAAACACATGACTACATAGTGAATAAATTTTAAAAATTCCTAATATCGCCACAGTTCGAAAGTTCATGCTTTACGATGTTTTCCTGTTTTGAAACAAGTGGTTTACTTTTAAGCCTTAAAAATGCATTGCTCTCAGCACTTTTGTGTCACTGAGCAAGTGAGTGGGGTGGGTCTTCCTCTGTGACTGAGCAGTCTTGCTGTGATTCATTTTTTAAAAAAATCTAAAATTTACCTCAGAAAAGATTATTTGTATGCCTGAAAAGTCCTGAAATTCATGTTTTAGTTGTTTAAGTTAATTTTTTTTAAAAATCAATTATCACACACTTGTATGCGTTTTCACTTGACTGCAATGGGGGAGATCTTATCAACATCAAGTCCTCTGATGACCAGTCTTGCTGTTAGTCATAAATTCCGCTATTTACTTCAAGAAAGATCATTTATGTCAGTGAAAAGCATATTGAAAATATACCATCCAGTGACATAAGGGCCAAGACTACTAACCTGACTTCCATAGGCTGCATCAGAGGTATTTCTCATATATTGCCCACTTCCCACTGTCTCCTTTTATATATCATGGCACAAATCCATTTTTAAAGTCCTAATTTCAAAATGTGTTTTTAAAAAATGCATTGACTCCATCTGGTGGGCATTGTGCATTAGTGGTTACATTTATTGGCATCATATTTGACCTCTTGAAACATTCTTTTCGAATTGTAACATATGTATGTATATTTCTTTAATTAAGTTCACGGCGCCATGTTATCATTTATCCATCTGTTGGGTAGAAGTTTTTTCCTGTACTAGGATGTAGGATTCTGCTTCTACATTTTAATATTTTTCTTTGCCTTTTAGTTGGTTAAGAATTCAATCATATTGTTGGAGTGATTGTTGTGATTATAAATGTTTATAAATTGGCACTGTTCTGAATAATGAACAACATACATCTGAGAGGAGGAGAGAGAGTTTAGTGCATTATTCTTATCTTCTATTGTCCATTGCAGTAAATTAAACTGCTTTTCTGCACATCTTTTCCTCTTTGGTATGATAAGCATTCAAAAACATTTATTTGCTGTTGTATTAACTGAATATGCAATAATTAGGTTTTGTTTTTACTGTTCTGACTTCAGTTTGCAGCACTTCACTGATACATCCTAAAAAAAATTGATCAAGTTCTTTTTTTAGTTGGAGTGAAATCAAAATTGGTATTTAAATTGGTCACATTTTCCAAAGCAAACAATATTTTTCTTGGGTTCAGTGATTTAGCCCTCTCTCCTTATGGCCTGGAGTGTGACTTACTTTCCCAATTTCTAGCGTGACCAGGGATTGAACAGAAAACCCTTGATATTGTATTTTGGCTTACTTGTTATAATATTTTTCTTAATTTTGGAAGGCACTTGATCATGGCTTCGGCGGATGTATTAACAGTAAATGGATGAGTGAACAGTAGCAATGACACACTGTGGATTATATAAAACAAAATACTACATGACACAAACAGCTTTCCATACTCCGTAGTTCACTGGGCTTTAGCAGGCATTCTACAACATGCTACAGCAAAGGGGAATGGGACTAACTAGATTGCTCTTACAAAGAACTGGTACAGGTACGATGGGCCAAATGGCCTCCTGTGTTGTAACCATTCTATGAACATGACCACCCAACTGGGAAGGGTGAGGGCACCAGGAACAGCTAGTTGGAGTGTCACCCACCAGACCCTGCATGTTGAGTCTTCCCCGAACCATTCCTTGCACGGTTGTTAGTAATTCACCTTGCAATCATCCGTGCTGCACTCTGTCCTCTCCCAAGTTCATAAAAGTGTCATATCAGGGATTCTGTTAGAGTGTAGTTTAATTCCAAGCTCAGCTAAAATTTAAAACTAGTCAAGCATTTGTGATGCAATCTGCACAACTTCATTACACTTATTCCTGGAAAGTATACCCTGTAACTATAGGAAAGTTCTAATTTGAACTTGTTAACATGAAATGAAAAGGAATAACTTTACATTGAAAAAAAAATTACATACAACAGCTCAGTCTTTGCTACCAGAATTCCATTTCCATTGTTTTGGTTAGGCCACCTGTATCAAACTGATTTGCCTAATTCACACATTGTTGCATATTGATTAAGGGAATGTCTCTGAATTGTATACACAAACGGCTGTGAAATACTGACACTTACTGCAATAAAGCAATATCTATAAATGCCCATTGTAACTCAGTACAGCGGTGATGCAATAAATGCACAGTGCAGTTAAATGTAAGTACAGTTAAAGCTTGACCTTTGCAATGTTCAGGTTTGATAAGAGTTTGACCCTAGTGCATAAAATTTGCCAAGTAGTAGTATAAGGGAGTAATATTAGCTATATCTTCAAAACAGATTCCAACGGTGGTAGACCTAATCTGAGTGGACAATGTTTCCTTTCAAAATAGAATAAACAAGATGAAAATTCGAATGTTCGTTACCTATTTCCCCCTCCTTATTACTTGGTGTGTTCCGTGCCCCCGAGAGTCCAACTGCCAGAACGGTGAAGAAGAAAAATATCTTAGTTCAGGTCAATGCAGCAGATGCACAAGATGATGGGATTTGTTTTTGCTGTGTGTTGAATTGGTGTGAAAGTATATAAAACAGTAACGGTTATCAGCACTTGCTGCCAGTAAAATAAAATGTATGTGACCATAGAAGTTACAATACATTGTAAGTAACAGTAATGAGAACTATAGCTGCCATTTGTAGGCTTCATAGTTAATGTGCTTGTAAGTATTTCCACTCTGCTCATGTTGTTACAGTAGTTATTCTTTGCTTGTCATCATATAGTTGCGATCGAAGCTTTGCGAATGACATATTGTTTGCAAGATTCATAGAGGGTGAAACTGGGCCTCTTTGCGCCCATTTTCCAGGTAGGAAAACAAGTGCAAAGAGGTCCAATTTAGAGGGCCAAACCTCCTGCGCCTGAACAGCATCAGGAGCATTTCTGACACTATATTGGCTCGGGCGCTATAGAGGTGACCCTGGCAGGTGTTAGGCCCCTTGAATATGCTAACAATGAGCCTAAAGCCTGTTTTAGAACTCAAACCCGAAATTGGTTTGCCCCGAGTCTGCTACATTCAGGATTACCTGTTGGCCTAAACAGCGGCCCTTAAAGGGATCACTGGAGGCCACCACCAAAAAGGTAAGTTTAAAAAAAATCTTGCCTTAATGTGGAGGCAAAAGGAGCAGGAGATTCCCTCCTGGTTCCACATTTAAACTGCGGGCCACAGCCATCCACCGCTTAATGCTCCCCTCCCCATGACCTGTATGGTATTAATTAGGACGACGGGCCCAGCCCACTATGGCCCAGAAATTGGAAACCGGGATGTAATCCGCGAGCAGACTGTGCTGCAAGAGCTTAACGAAGCCGGCAGCAGGACCCAGGCTTGTCGGCATACATGTGGAAACTGACGCCATGTCTTGAGATGATGTCACCAAGGGGCCAAGAATTGATCTTTGGGGGACTCGATAAATGGTGCAATGGCGGAAAGAGAAGCCATTGCCATTAGAAAAGACTTATCACAATGATCAACTACATTATTGATATTAAAATGTCCCCTGAGACATTTAAACTTGTAGATGCGATAAAGTCTGGAGCAAAATGTATTTTAGAAACGTCATGATGGAAGGCATTAACATTGGCATTAAAAGCTGAACCAGTGCATGCCAACCATTTATATTTTTAATGTTGTTATAGATGCCCTGTGGTCAAAGGGTGCTTATCGGCACTAACTTGCTATTCATTTACAATTTAATATTAATCAGAAAATTCTGCAGTAATTGTTAATTATGTTTGAATATCATGGAATAATTGTGTTTTATGTTCTTTCAGAATAACCGCATCAAAACCTCCAAATACAACGTTGTCACATTTTTGCCTATTAACTTGTTTGAGCAGTTCCAGCGGGTTGCCAATGCGTACTTTTTGTTCCTGTTGATTTTACAGGTATGTATTTTAAAATAAAGTACAAAAGAACAGGAGTGAAACACATTTGTGATTGGCATCAAGTGGCAGTAGTTACACACAACCTGGAGCTTACCCTACATTTCCTTGACAACGTGGGGGTGAAGTATTCAATAAAACTTTTATTAAATATCAGAAGTGAAATAATTCCATTTAATGGAGCAAGCTCTTGATTGTGTTAACATCAGTTTTAGTGATTTCTAGAGTTTATAGCGTGTTTGTGATTCCTACAGTTTATATATAGTGTGTTAAATTGAACTTGACAAATAATTACACTTTACCTTTTGGGATTAGCATGCCCACCATCCCTTGTGAAATAAGTGGCTTAGCATGTGAGGTGATTAATTATCATTGAGCCTGATCTTAGAGTCCATTTATATGTGCTCAGCCTTCAATGGGCACTTGACATGTGAGCAGTACTCTCTCCACTTTCGGCCAGTTTGCACTGAAGCTTAGTTTTTGAAGGTATATAGGAATGTAAATTATCCAGAATAAAGCAATTAAATTGGATTTTAAAAAAAGAACAGGGAACGCACCATTTTTATTCTCTACATTACAAATTACCCCCAATTTGTTTTCAGCGGTCCCTGTGCACCAACCTAGGGAGTGCAGAAACCAGGTGCTGAAAAGGGCAGAAATTGAAATGAAGGTGGGGGGGTAATAGTGACAGTTTTAACTGGCTGGATTTCAGGAGTGGAGCCTCCATGCACACTTAATATCTAGGACTCTGAATTGGTTTGAGTGGGCCTTGTTCTATTCAGAGTTCAAGGTCATCAGCATGTGAACTTGGTATGTTTTTCAAAGACTGAACGTGGCATCAATTTTAGGGAAATATTGAAGACAAAGTTGGAAAATATATATGTATATATATGAGTTAAAAGAACAAATTTAAGAAGATATATTTTTGCAACTTTGGATTAATAAGTGAAAAGTGTAATGTCATTTCTATTTGTTCATAAGAGTTTAAAAATTCACAAGCTGTAATTTTTTTCTAAGTTCAATTTTCATTTCACCAGTTTCAAGTTTCCCTTCTGTTACTTGATTGTAGTCACTTTTCGTTTGCTAAAATTACAGTCTAGTCTTAGTTTGGAGTCACTTCAAATTATTAGCTATTTTATTTTTTAAGCACAAAAAACCTTTGAATTATCTGGTGGGACTATATTTGGCATTGACTAAATTAACATTTTATATTCAGGATAATGATCTTGAGCGCTAACATTCAGGAGTAGTGAAAATGTACTGCTGTTCAAAATATGTGTTGTAAAAATATGTATGCACTACTGTTCAGTCACTTAATTCAGAATATTGGATAATTAATTTTTTAATACTTAACAAAAAAAATCTGTGCTGTTATTTGCATTGCTTAATTCAAATCACTAGATTTTTTTTTGTGTAAGAAATGACTGAATCATCAGGAGTAAGTTGAGCTAAATTTCCTAAGTATACGCTTGTGAATTGTTTAACTTAATTCTCATTGACGAAATCTTGAATTGTTTTTTGTTTCAGCTGATCCCTCATATCTCCTCCCTGTCCTGGTTTACCACTATAGTGCCTTTAGTGTTGGTGTTAACTATCACTGCAGTCAAAGATGCTACAGATGACTTTGTAAGTACTAAGTTAATTTTAGACCTGGTAATTGAACAGAATTAGGAGGTACAGTTACGCTAGTTTATATTTGCAGCTGGCGACACCCGAGGTTAGAGACACCCAGAGAAACACTCTCCAGGACGAGCTTTTTGCCCATTGGCACCAGCACCAGTTTGTTTACTTCACTTCTGCTCTGAGTTAATCTTATCAACTAAATGGGATATGAAATGATTTGATGATACAAGGGCATCATACACTCTTCTGTTTTATGAATGATATGAAACAGAAATGGCCAACCTTTCAGAGCATAAGAGCCAGGAAAAAAAATGAATGCGCCAAGAGCTCAAGTGTTTGAGCCCATTTAGGTTACAGCTCAGGTTCTGGGAGAGCCGACAGTGGGGTTTGCGAAGAGGCTGCTGCAATTTTGAGGCCCCAGCCTCAATTCAGCAGGCGAGCTGCGGAGCACCAAACAGGCATCCTGATGCAGCACGCTAGATTGTAGCCTGAAACACTTGCCTTTAACTGTCTTCCGTTCCATCGCCTGCACAGGCTTCAACCAGTTCTGGCCAAAAATGGCAATCGGGGTCCTATTTGCATCATAGGACCCTGATATCCATATTCAATGGGCCTATTGCCTGAAACAGGCAAGCGCTTCAGACACCTGGTGGTCGGCCCCTTTCAAATTAAGCTGGCCGCATTGCCGGTGTAAGGCTACTGACCCCATGTTGAGGCCGTTGACCCCAGACGAAGTCAGTGAAAATCAATCCCAATGAGTCTCCATTGCCACTGGATGTACAGATGGCACAGTAACCTAGTGGTTACAGTAGTGGACTAGCAGCTGAGAGTTCAGATCCATCTACAGCAAGTTGGGGAATTGAATTCAATAAATCTGCTAATTTGTAGGCTAATACGTTGACAACACTCACCGGCAGAAAGTGAGGTGATTGGACGGCTGCAAGAAAATAACTTACCTTAATTAGTAAACCATTCAACAAAGGCCTGGTAATGAAAATTTAGCAATGGGAAATTTTTAAAAAAGAAATCCCTGTTCTTATCAAAAAAAACTCTCACACAAAAGCTGTTAGTGGACATTTACAATTATTCTTTTTTACTTTTTAGTTTCGCTATAAGAGTGATAATCAGGTCAACAACCGACAGTCTCAGGTGCTCATCGGTGGCAAGTAAGTGCAATATAAATTTTCAACGTACGAAGCTCATTATGGGCTGAATGGCTTCCTCCTGTACTGAGGTTTCTATGATAGGTTGCTATTTGAAATTTCCAAAGCTAGTATTGTATATGCATTTTTAAAATATGGGAATGTAAAGTTAACTTGCTTTGCTTAAGGTTCTGTCTTTCCATTTGACTATTGTGACAGTTAATAATTTTGTTTGAAGATGTGAATGAAACAATGAGAAACCTTCAGCAAGGCTGAAACATTTTTTTCCTTCCCATCAAAAAATAATCAACATCACACTGATTAACTTTCAGATAGCCTTATGGTTAAACACATAACTTCCATGTTAATAGGATATATTTGATAAGGCTGTATATGATTATATCCTGTCATTAAAGCACTTAAAGGACAATATTGGCATATAGAGACCAATAAGTACACTAATTGCAGAAAACTGGGAACCAATGCCAAGTGACTAGATTCCAGAAGACACTCTGCCTGCTGTGTATACCACATTGCCCAGTGGCTTATGCTGTTTTTGACTAGTTTTGGATCAGGTCCCAAGCTGGGCCAAAATTCTAGCCCATATTGAATTGAAAGGAGCTGTTCCCTGATGCACATTGTGCCTCCCTATAATCTCACAATAATGGAGCAATTCACATGGGAATGAGTCTGGAATTGGCAGTTCTCCATTGAGAAGAAAACTGGACAATATATTTTAAAGAATAACAAGCAGATATGTTACCATCATTTTTCCATATGGACATTAGGGAAGTGCTACCCTTTCACTTACAAGCAAAAGAAAATGTAAGCTAATTTATTCACTGACCAAATAATATCACTGATGGGTCCCTACCCCTTGCATTCCTTTGTCTTTGGCATCTATGTACTTTTTCCATCAAAGTGCAGTTTTTAAGATAATTTACAAGGCTCCTGAGCCCAAGAAACATCTATATCTGGCAGTTGCTATAAACAAGACGTACAAGGGTGATGTGATAAAGGACAGCCCTCGTTTGACATCTGCTTCACACAAGTGGAATGGAATGGAATCTGTTTACTGGCCTTGTGGGCACTCTTTCGAACCAAGTTTTGTTTGTTTCTCAAGTGCCTGTTAAGTTTAGGTAAACATCAGTTGTATTAAATAGACATTTACCAAGTTATTTCCCATTCCCATTTTTGCTGCACTGGTGATTGTTTGCTTTCTATTTATGTATCATTGCAGTTTAATTATTTTTCCCCCAATGCATTTCAAGTAATTTTAACATAGGTGTTCTTGATTAAAGGAGGGCAGGTAATTGGAATATTTTCACCTACAATCATGGAATTTAGAGCACAGAGGGAGGCTGTTCAGCCCATTGTGCTATCTAGTCTAATCCCATTTCTCCTGCCTTTTCCCTATATACTTTCATATTTTTGCAAATACCTATTCAATTCCCTTTTAAATTATGTAGTCTCTGACTCAAAAGCCGCTTATGTTAAAGCATAACTCTGTTTGATTCTTCTAATTCCCCCATTTGTAATAATCGTGACTCTATGCCACAGTGTATTCACCCTCTTCTATCTTCTAATTAGAGCTTTATGTTTTTCAAATGCTGCATTTTTTCTTGCATGGTCCCCGATGGGCGATTTCTGAAACTGCTACTTAATTTGTACAGAAAGTGTTAGAAATACACAGCACTTCAGTCAATATCTCAGAAAAAGAGGGGTCAACATTTTGGTATAATCCCTCATCGGTGAGTTCTGATGAAAGGTCCCACCTGAACTTCTTTCAGACACTGGCTGACCCTCCCTGGTGTATTTCCTGTTACTAGTGTCACACAGCACTTCCCTGAATCATCACGGTAGCAACAGATTTACAGATTAGATACATTAGAAAACCATTGGAATCCAAAAAGGAACATTTGAGGTTGAGCCCCATTAAAAACACAACATTGATTGTAAATTTTGCAGCATTTTAGTTTTACCAAGGCAAATATTACGACACAGTCATCACAAAACAAATTCGTCAGTTGGAGGTTATAAATTAATACTGCCAAAAATTGATGGATCAAGATTGGAATCGAGGCCATTGCAGCTAAAAATATATATATGTCACAAATGCGATTGGCCGCCATGAGGGCAGGTTAAATTTGGTCTCTACTTGATCAAGCTTTCTCTACACAGAAATAAACTTTCCTTTCAGAGGCTTAGTATTGCAATAGTGGATTCAGTTGCTTTTGTGCACTGTTTTTAGCACACCAACTAACATTTCCTGTTTATCACAACTGGTGTAAAAGATAACACAACAGAAGATACAATCAAACATCTTAATAAAAACATGTAGCTGTAATAGAAATAATGCACTCGACAGATGTTCATTTATCACTGTGAAATCCCAGTTAATACTTGACTTTTCCTCTCTCAAAGTGTGCTCCAGTGCAGCAAAATCCACACTTAATGTTCACCACCTCGTTTGTCACAGATTATTTTTGACATCATTAGAGTTTCCAGCTACCTAGAAGAGATCTGTTCAATGGAAAATAAATTTGATTTAGCCACATATTATGACCTTTCAACCACACAAAGCTAGAAAGACAACAGTAAATTAATAGAAAATATTGCTGGAAGATGACAATTTGTCACTGTGACCAGCCCAGGATACAGTAAAATATATATCATACTGTATTTTTGTCCTTTGTGAGAAACTTCTTGTAGAGAAAGGTGAATTGTATGTTTTTTATATCAAGGACCATAATATGTTGTATTATTTTGTGTTCATGGGATGTGGGCAACACTGATATCCTTAGTTGCCCTGAGAGTATTAAGAATCAACCATGCAGTGTGGGACTGGAGTCACATGTAGATGAGACCAGATAGGGCAAATAAGTCTCTCCTTGAAGGACATTAGTGACACAGTTGTTTTTTTTTAAACAACCATCTGGCAACTTTCATGGTTACTTTTCTGGTGCTAAATTAGGAGATTTATTGAATTCTAATTCTCAATTTAGAATGGTGGGATTTGAAATCATGACCGCTGATCCAGTATCATAATCAATAGGCTGAGGTACTCCATAAAGGACAATACCACTGGAGAGTTTGCTTTATTTTCTGGTTTAAAAAAGTGAGTCACGAACACTCTTAATCTTTCATACAGAAAATGTTATGTTTTTATATTTCCATTAAACACCATGGGGGAAAAATTGGATAAGGGCCGTTTTTGGGCGTGAGTAGCGAGATGTGCTATCACCCCACGCCCAATGACCCCTGCGCAGGCAGAATGCAAGTTTCGGCCAGCAGGAGGACTCCCCTGCATTCAGCATTCCATTCTGGGCCTTGCATGTGGAATCAATGCAATTTGCAATTTGCACCACTAGGGGAGCTCAATCTCTTAAAGGAAGGCTGTTTCTTCGAAATCTCTTAAAGGTAGCTGGTATCTGTTATTTGCTGAAAATAACTGTCTGCATGGAATCTGAATGGAGATCAGACATCACACACATAAAACACAGTTGCAGGCCCCATTCTTATGTTTACACACTGAGTTATGTTAAAATATTGAATAAAGGTTGCACACTACTAAATTCCATATTCTCCAATCTGCACGCCAGACCTCACCAATCTGCTGTTCTGAGTTGGTACCAGGCCTGCGAGAGTGTGTACAGCAAGGTTCTCTGCTGATGCACTAGAGACCTTGGTGCAAGAGGTAGACAGAAGGAGGGACATCCTATATCTACAGCGGGAGGGGCGGGGTGGGGAAACAAGAGGCCCTCCAGACATATATCCAAAAGGCAGTGGGGGACAAAGTCAACGCCAGGCACACAGCATCACGAACATGGATGCAGCGCAGGAAGAAGTTCAATGTTTTGACATGAGTGGTCAAGTTGTGTGAGGTCAACTGTCAAATGGCGTCTCCTACCAACTGCACCACGCACTACACACCCCCCATCACCCACATACCAACAAACTCTTTCCATCTGTACTCAACTCTTCCAACCAGATGCTTCCTCTCACCCTTACACAGTACCACTGTTTCAAGCCGCCCACCAACAACTCAGGCCACACACACTAGCTATTCAACCATGACAGGCACATCACCCAGACACACGTCCCTCTTTCTTGCAGGAGAAGGTGGTGCATATCAGGAGGCAGCAAGTGGCAGTGGCATTTAGGCCCTCGAGCCTGTTCCACCATTCAGTGGTGGACCTGTGACCTAATTCAATGTACCTGACTTAGCCCCATATCCCTTAATACCCTTGGTTCACAGAAATCTATCCATCTCAGATTTAACATGCACAAGTGAGCTAGCATTAACTGCCATCTGCAGAAGAGCGTTCCAAATGTCTCCCACCCTTTGCGTGTAGAAGCATTTCCTAACTTCACTCCTGCACATCCTGGCTCTAAATGTTAGGCTATGTCCCCACATCCTAGTATTCAAGTCTAGGAGACCTCCAAAAACAGTTACAAATGTCTCGGCAGCCAGAGGCAATAATCCAGCCACTAACCTGTAAATCCTGCATGGTCCCTTTCAATAGCGCTGGTTGGGGTCCTCCAGGCACTCTAAGATATGTTCAGATGGTCAGGGTTAAGACTGTGTGTAGAGTTGAGTGTTAAGTCCCAAAATGGTGTCCATCACTTTAAATCAGCATTGCACACTGAAGCCATTTTCTCCCTACTTTACATGATTCCAGCACTCGTTATCTGCACCTGCGTTAACTCCTATACCAAGATGGTGTCCGGCGCATGTCGCACTGGAAACGTACGTGCACATCCAAGACACCATCTTGGATGTCAGAAAGGCCGTGTTGCGCCAAAACAACGGGCGCTACGCGGCCCAATTAACGTCCCATATTTTGTAAAGATGACATCATCTAAATTCTATCCTGGGTTATATAGGGACAACAGCGTAATGGTTATGGACTAGTTATCCAAAGGCCTAGACTAATAATCCAGACAACATGAGTTGAAATCCCACCATGGCAGTTTGAGAATTTGAGTTCAGTTTAAACAATCCGGAAATAAAAAGCTGTCGAATTGTCTTAAAAACCTAACTGGTTCATTAATGTCCTTTAGGGAAGGAAATCTGCTGTCCTTACCCAGTCTGGCCTACATGTGAGTCCCAGTCCCGCACCGATGTGGTTGATTCTTAACTGCCCTCTGAAGTGGCCTAGCAAGCAACTCTGTTGTATCACTACCTTCTCAGGGCAACTAGGGATGGGCAATAAATGCTGGCCTTGCTGGTGACACCCACATCCCAAGAATGACATTGACTGTAAATCATAAGTGACTGTTATCAGGTCAGAATATTTCTAGGTTGTGCACCTTGTTCTTTTTGTGTTGACTTTACGCTGCTTTCAAATTTAAGGTCAGCGGAATTCCACCAAAGGTTTAACCTTTGAAATTTGGTAGGTTGATTAGAACTCTTAGCAAAATGCAATCAGATATTTACAGGGTTAGTTCTGGGTAAACAAGAAAGACAGACTTGTATACTCCATGGGTGGAAACAGCTGAATAAATACTTAAATCTAATTGTTGAAAGTGCAGCTGTTGAGGGACTAGGGTTTGTGAAGCATAAGGATCCCAAAAGTACAGCAGAATTTCAGGTATGTTATAGTATTCAAAGTTATCATCCTAACCTCCAAGGATATGGTTTAATTGGGACTAGTTTGGGATACAGTTATACCAATGCTATGCATCTGCTATTCTGGTCCCATAGCTCTGGATAAAAGTTTAGCTATCTGGCAACTTTCAGAATTAGAGTGGTGGAATTGTAGGCCACTAGGAACCTTGAGTAGGTAATCTATGATACAATGATTAAGCAAACCTAATTCCACAGAGAGGGAGACTCAATTACAAATTTCATAGGAGTATTAATTGCGTTTCTGTGTGTCCACCCACATATTTGACAATGAATCTTAAAACGTTATAATATAGTGCAGAGTTATTATTTGTTTAATTATGTTGGACACTTGAGAGAGAATGTGCCTTTTCAGAATTGCACGTTAATTTGCTCTGACATTTCAAGCAGAGATTTGATTGCATCAGTTTGTGACCTTCTCATGAATTACACTGATGAAGAATCAATGAGATTATTAGGTTTGAGTGGTCTCGCTTCAACTGTAGTTGGTACAGGTTCAAGGCAAAGAACTGCCCATGTTTTAGCACTAATTGGCACTAAAATTGTCAGTGTCACTCAGGCCAAAACGATGACTTGTGTAGTAGGTAGAAATCCAGATTAAGGGACTGGGTGGCACAGTGGTTAGTGCACCGGCCTTTCATCTCTGGAATCTACGTTCAAATCCAGCCCACATTGTTGGGATGAAGTACCTTGTTTGTTTGCTGATTGTAAGGAAATGAGTTTGGACGTCTCAATCCATTTCCTACTGGGGATGATCCCACAGTACAAAACTGCTGCTAATTTGGCACTAACTTGGCAATCACACTCTGAGTGGGTACAGGATTGTTTGTGTTGGAAATAGAATAAATGTCACTGATCCAGCAGGGATTTTTTTTTTGGAGGTTTTGGGCCTGGGGTGTGCAGTTAGATCAGAGCATGGGGAGTTTTACCCAGTCTGGCTTGGCGCTGACATTGGATGTTTGAAATAGCAAGTATTCCATTTCCCAGTACTAATGAGCACAAATATGTACACAGTCATTTTTTAAAAAGAAGCAAAGGACAGACCAGTGCAGTAAGTGGTTCTCTTCAGAATGTAAAGCTGTATAGGCTCTATCACCAAGGCCGCCTACTTCCACGTCCATAACATCGCCCGTCTCCACCCTGCCTCAGCTCATCTGCTGCTGAAACCCTCATCCATGCCTTTGTTACCTCTGGACTTGACTATTCCATTGCTCTCCTGGCTGGCTTCCTATCTCCCTCCTCCCATCCTCCATAAACTTGAGCTCATCCAAAGCTCTGCTGCCTGTATCCAAACTTGCACCAAGTCCTGTTCACCCAACACCCCTGTGCTCACTGATCTACATTGGCTCCCGGTCCGGGAATGCCTCGATTTTAAAATTCTCATCCTTGTTTCCAAATCCCTCCAGGGCCTCGCCCCTCCCTATCTCTGTAACCTCCTCCAACCCCACAACCCTCCGAGATCTCTGTGCTCCTTCAGTTCTTGCCTCTTGCACATTGCTGATTTTAATCGCTCCACCAATGGCGGTTACGCCTTCAGCTGCCTAAGCCCTAAGCTCTGGAATTCCCTCTCTAAACTTCTCCGCCTCTCTACTGCTCTCTCTTCCTTTAAGACAGTCCTTAAACCTAGCTCTTTGACAAATCTTTTGGTCACCGGTCCTAATATCTCCTTATGTGACTCAGTGTCAAATTTTGTTTGATAACGGTGCTGTAAAATGCCTTGGGACGTTTTATGATGTTAAAGGTGCTATATAAATGCAAGTTGTTGTTATTGTGGAGCTTTACCCTGCATATGGGCTTGTTGAATTGGGACTGTTAGTTGTTGAAACTGGGTGCAAGAAATAGAAAAAAATCAGTTTCCTAGCACCCAACTTTCTTACTTTAATTAACATAAAACCAAGAGAATACATTTTATGTATAGGTGTGTGGAATGTGTACTTTCGAACACAGTTGGATACTTCCATGATTACAAAACTTGATATGAGACATAATTACTCTGCTCTCGTCCCGGTTCTTTGCTTGGGTTTAACTCAACAGCAGGGTCCATGCAAATACCACAAGCCACGATCTTTAAACTGGCATTGCTAACATCCTTGCCTGCATTGCTTCGAATGTCAAGCTGTGCAGTACACTCCCCTTTATAATGGCCTTTTCAGACCAGGCAAAAGATGTGGTATATGGGGGCCACAAAAAGAAAAAGAAAATGCCAGAAATAAAACCAGAATACACTGGAAATGCAGAACACACGCATCAGCATCTGAAGAGTAGGTTCAGCACCTGATGGGCCTGCTGTGTATTTCCATCACTTGCTGTTATGGCTTGAAGAGGATAATTTAGAAAGCTCTCTGTTTAAAGAGGGAGACACACTTAGTGTTGTAGTGAAGGCCACGGTATGCAAGAGAGCTTCTACTGTGTAAGTTTTCAAAGTGGCTTCATGGACCCTCAATGGTTGAAGAAGTGACGCCATTGAGTCTTCGGGGTTATCCGATTTCTGCCCTTCTGAGCCTGGCCATACCATAAGTGCGGGCTCTCGAATTCTGTGCACTGCATTTTTTGACTTGTTAACGTTATTTCTGTTGCTCCGTACAAATAAAAAAATCTTTTCTGTTATAAAATGATTTTCCTTTGGGCAACTGACACTGTGTTTTGGAAGTTTGGACAAGAGGTCCCAGCAGTGTGTTGATATTTGCAGTCACTCCCATAAACGGGTTCAAAATCACTACTGTAAAGGGATTACACAGAACTTCTAACATCCTGTCCATCAATGATCCCTAAACAATACAACTTTATAATTTACTCCAATCATCTGCAATGTTGCTGCTAACTACAACCAATATAAATTGTTTGTTCCCTTCTCTTCACACTCGAGTGATTCTGTACCCCGTTAGACTTCAGTACACCGACTACTTTGAAATCCAATAGGAAAGGAGAAAAAAATGCCAAAAAGTAATTAAAGGAATTTTAATTTTTTGCAGTGGTTTTTGCCTTTCAGAAGCATTCTTGTTGTGCCTGTTTGGTCCTTACTTCAGTAATGCTGTGCAATGGAAAACGGGTGACATTTATTTACATGACTGAATTGTTTGTATCTGTGTACGCTTAGAAAGGTCTAGTTTGTTTTTATTTTGAAGAACTACATTATCTGCATTATGATTGAAAGTGGGACAGGCCATCTATAATCACTGTGTCTCTAAAGAATTAATGATTATTCTTGCCCAGGCTACAGAATGAAAAATGGATGAATGTTCGAGTAGGAGACGTAATCAAATTGGAAAACAATCAGTTTGTGGCTGTAAGTACTTGTCGAGAACTTAATTATTTTTAAATTTGTTCTCCGGATGTGGGCAAGGCTGGCATTTATTGCCCATCTCTACTTGCACTGAGAAAGTGGTGGTGGGCCGTTCTCCATGAACCACTGCAGTCTAATTGATAGTTGTGCCCCTGATGATGATTTTAAAAAATATATTGGACCGGGAATTGCTCTGAGCAGCGAACCAGCAGTGCTCGCCGCTCATTAGATTTAAAGTCCCTGAAGATACAGGAATTAAACTCTGATTCAGCTCTGCCTCTTGTTTATTTAAATATTAGTTTATGATTTTAAATGGTGTTTAATTTAAGGCAGTCTAATCTAAAGCTAACCCAACCATTTCAGATCAATTGATCTTGTAGCCTTCAGTAGCAGAATTAAACTTTCTGTTCTGTATGGTATAATGACCCTGTCCTTATACTATTAGCAGATTGCCTTTATATTAAAAATGGTATATTCGTGCAGATGCCATGCTTTAACACTGATTAAAACAATCTTTAAAATGCTAGGTGTTTCTGAGCTGTAACCTGAAACGGATGAGCACATTCCAATTTTCAAAGTTCCTGATCAAATAACAACTAAACTCTTAAGTGGCCCATACAGCAATGAGACTTTCTGGCCTTAAAGGGACAGGCCAGCTTAAACAGAGCTCCACTCTAACAGAAGAGTAGAGTAATACATTGGTAAATATTCCTGTCATTATAAAACAGTGGATCATCAAATTCACTTGCTTTCTCTCGCACTTACCTAATGTGTATACAGTTTCTATGTTTAGCTGCATTTCTTCTACTTACCTCTGGCTTATCACTCCCATGGTCATCCTAGCACTATACTACACCTACTTTCTGTGTCTCTCCAGTCTAGCAAAGTAAATTTTAAAACAATTATTTTTGTACTGCATCCTGCTTGGCCTCTTCCAGCCCCATACTGCCTTCAGATTGTGCATCTTGCCTTCAGCCTTTTTGTCAGTCTCCTGGCACTATGACCTTCACCCCATTCTCTCAGTCCTCAAGACCACGCCCCCCACCCCCATATGCCAGAATTCCTTATCCCCTACTCAAAATCTTAATACTCTCACCACATTCCAACCAAGCTCCACCACTCTCTGCACTTCTAACAAACCTAGATACAAACCAGTCATTCCAAACTTCACAACCTCCCCATGTTCCCCTTCCGCAATAGAAGTACAGAACTGCTAATTAAATCAAGAAAGGAGAAATATTTTCATGAAAATAAACTCAATTAAATCTTTTAAGTAAATGGGATAAGCAGCTTAAAGATTTCTATATTTTATCAACGGTGAATTGAAGAGGAAAAAAGCATTTTCTTCCAATTACCTTCGTAGTTTCCTGTTTCAACATTCTCCCTCCATCTTGGATTATTGTCAGTAATTTTTTAATTATGTTTTGCCTTTGTCTGTAGTTCACACTCACTCGATCACTCAATTCAGGCCCTGCACCCACCCCCGCCTCCGTGGGTATAAACATCGGTAGAGCTCTCCGTTTTTGAGTTCAATCTTTGAAATACTTCCACGTTTTAAAGCTGCTCAGGTAATGCCTCACGCTTCCATGCAAGATTATACTCCCAAATGGCAGAGAGCTCCCTCAGCAGATGTTACAACTTTATATTCGTTGTTGCCACTCAGTCCCAGGAGTCCACTGTTCATTTTGATAGATGAACCCTAATTGTAGAAGAGCAGTGTTGCAGTTTCGGAATGCTAATCGACTTTTTTTTAATGAAATTTGATTTCAATTGATTTTTTTTTTAACCTTTGACTTTCATATTTACTTTCAGGCTGATCTGTTGTTACTGTCTAGCAGTGAACCTCATGGACTCAGTTATGTCGAGACAGCTGAACTTGATGGGTAAGAGTCGAAGGTGCTGTGTGTAAGCCTACAGAATCAAGTTAACTTACTAATAAATGGGGTGTTGAATTGAGGTGAAGCTTTTAAGTAGAGATGACAAGTAATTTAATGGCCAGTGGAATCAATAAAATTTGTTCCAGTCCTGTAACAGGTAAATATTCCAGAGCTTTTATGGTGGTACATTTTTATCCTTTAACAAACCAACTGGTCTAGTTGCAGGGTTAGGTGAGGGGAGGGGGGAGAGTTAACTCTCTCCCTTCCCAGAGCCCATCCTTCTTTATCACTTTGTGGCACTTGTCATGGGGGTATCGAGATTTCCTCAGTGCAGCAGTTATAGTAAAGTTGTAAACCCCTTTTTAAAAAAAGCATTTACAATTCTGTCACACCTGCACAGAGGAAATTCCACCCAATTTCCAACAAGTTCTCCTCCAGCTGGGACTTTGGTATGGTCTAGGCCTCAGGCTTGTTTGTGGTCAGCAATGAGTTATGAATGGCCATTAAGAAGTGCATTCGGGTGATATCGGGTCTGATCATTTTGTTTTTATTTCTTTCACGAAGTGCTTGCTCTATCTGGCATTGTATTTAGTGGCTCCACCACCAGCTGACAAATCCTACCCAATACGGGCAAGTGAGCAGAAATGACAGTCTGTGCTTCAAATTTGTGTTCTCCTGCTTTGTACCCAAATGTTCCTAGTGCCCTTGTTACCAAGCCCCAAATCACTTCTGTTAATGAATTTTCTCAGTCTATTTCTTTCTGCTCATCAGTCGCGTTCCCCCCAATCTCAACCCCACTTCCCCCCCGACACAGAGTATTTCTGGAATATCTACCAGTTACAGGACTGGATTAAATTTAATTGATTCCACTAGCCATTAAATTACTTAATGCCATCTCTACTTAAAAGGTTCACTTCAATTCAGGTGTCAGCTGTGGCTTAGTGGCAGCACTCTCGCTTCTGAGTCAGAGGGTTGTGGGTTCAAGTCCCACTCCAGAGCATTGAGCACAAAATCTAGTACTGAGGGAGTGCTGCACTGTCGGAGGTGTGCCGTCTTTCAAATGAGACCGGTTAAACCGAGGCCCTGTCTGCTTCTCAGGTGGACTAGAAGAGCAAGGGAGTTATCCCCGGAGTCCGACCAATATTTATCCTTCAACCAACATCACTAAAACAGATTAACTATCACATTGCTGTTTGTGAGACCTTGTGTGTAAATTGGTTGCCGCATTTCCTATATTACAACAGTAACAACACTTCAAAAGTACTTAATTGGCTGTAAGGTGCGATGGGACTTCTTGAGGTCATGGTAGGCGCTGTATAAATGCAAATTTTTTTTATACTTCACTGAGGAATTGAGAAAATTCTCAGGGTAAACTATAATTTAATTGGAAAATCAATGCAACAAAATGTACAATGAGACATTTACAATAAACTCTGTGTAAATGTTGCCTTTATGAATCATATGAATTATAATTAGGAGTTGATGAACGTGACAAAATATGTAACTAGGACTGGAACTAGTAATTTTGCAAAATTAATTGTATTCCGTGTATAAAGTGAGGATAGAGAGAAAGTAATTTGAATATTTAATTTCTCAATTAAAAGGGATAGTCTGATTTTTACTGCAGAGGGAAAAACTGCACCAACTTGTTGAATATGTGGAAAATTCCTACTCTGGGGTTTATTGCACAAGTTCATTTCTTATCCTTTCATTGATGCAATCTTCATAGTACATTAATATAGACTAAAATGCAGCTTTTTTTCCAGCACTAAATGTGTGATGGTTGCTCCTGCTGACTGGAATTGTCATTCCATATGTTGCAAGTCCCTTTCTCCAAAAAAAAATTAATTCTTCTTTTGCAATACTTGAAGACATCATTATTTTAAGTGCTTCAAGCTATGCAGAATTAATTTGATATTCCCCACCCTGTTTTGTAAAACTCCTCAGCCTGAACCACACCTTAATTTTTTTCTCTCTCATTACCAACAGTTTGCACTATTGCCTTTGTAACAATCATTATAGAAGATTGTTAGTGATCTGTCTTGACAAAGATCCCTAAATAACACTGGGCAGTTGCAGGGATAGTGGTTAGAATTGTTGGTAGTTGCAGGGAATACTTTTCTTGCAGGTCTTTCTCCCTTCAATGGCATTTCAGTTTTAATCAGCTGCATGTTTTAAAGTATCAGTGTTCTACCCTTTTTGCCCTGCTTAACAGCAAAGCCAAATGTACAACTGGCCATTGTAACAGCTGATCTTATTGTCTTTGAAAGTCACCAGCTCCATGGTCCAGACTCATATTTTAACAAGTACCAATCAGCTCAGCATCTGTAAAGTGCAGCTACCTGGCGACTGTAACCAGTTGTTAGTCATCAGGTAGAAATTTCCTTTACTGTTAGGTGGCTGAGAGAGAGTCAGATCGCTCACACTTCAAAACAAGCTGCTGATTAAAGCACTGATGGGGAAAGAAAGAAAACTTGCATTTATATAGCACCTATCATGTCCTCAAGACGTCCCAAAGCACCTTACAGCCAATGAAGTGCTTTTGAAGTGTAGTCTCTGTTGTAATGTAGGAAATGTGGCAGTCAGTTTGCGCACAGCAAGGTCCCACAAACAGCAATGAGATAATGACCAAATAATCTGTTTTCGTAATGATGTAGATTGAAGGATAAATATTGGCCAGGAGAGAACTCCCCTGCTTTTCGGAATAGTGCCATTGGATCTTTAGCGTCCACCTGAGAAGAGAGACGTGGCCTTGATTTTAACATCTCATCCGAAAGACCGCACCTCTGACAGTGCAGTACTCCCTCAGTACTGCACTTGTCAGCCTTGATTTTGTGCACAAGTCTTTGGAGTGGGACTTGAACCTATATCCTTCTGCCTCAGGCAAGAGTTCTACCACTAAGCTACAGCTGGCACTGGAGTCAGTTGGACACCTAATTAATCTCTGTAAAGCTTTCAGCTAAATGGAACTTGATCCAGTTTGAAGTATGCTCTTTATTGTGTTAAACTTTGATTTAGGAAGTCAGATTATGGAGGAGTTTTCTGCAGAATTGTGTAATCTGGAGTTTTCTTTCTGTAATTTTAATCTTTCATGGACAATGGTATTCTGTACTAAAATAAAAGTATCACTAGCAGCTGGTTTCGGAGTCTTTTCAATAAACGTGTCATAAATGAGGTATAATATAGTTCTTTATCTGTGTATAAAACTTTTAATGGCTATTAAAAATTGCTTGATTTGAAAGCAACAAAATTGACTCAATGCTTAGAAGAATTTAATATAGGAAGATAGAGCTTGCCTTTATATGGTGCCTTTCTCATCCTTGGGATGTCCCAAACCCTGCAATTCTGAATAAATATGTAACTTTTTTTGGAAGTATGAATTCTTTGCAACATGTGTACCTGATTCATTCGAACATTGAAATCAATTTAAGCTTCTGTTTTATGCAAGATAAAAATGCTATTTTTCTCTGACTTGTTCTAACAGAGAAACCAATTTAAAAGTTCGACAAGCACTGACAGTAACTTCAGAACTTGGTACAGATATGTGTAGATTGGCAGAATTTGATGGTAAGTCTAACTTAGTCTATTAAATTGATTGACTATATAAGGGGTAAGTTCAGAATTCCCAGCAGAGGATTGGGCTATGACACTGGGAGCACAAAATGCACCCTATGAAGTAAGTTCAAGAATAATGGTGGATCCAGACCAGAAATTAAGTCAAGTTCAATCAATTTCAACATAGACTGAACAACAACATTTTCTAGGTCCTGCTTCAACATGCCAAGTTCATCCCATAGTCTTCTCCATGTTTATACTTGCCACTTTGCACAGTTATGCACTTAAGTCATTAAATCATCATGAACATCATTATGCTCCCACACAAGACCTGCCAAATATGTATGTGTAGGCTTTGAAATAATGTAATAGGTGCCTGCAGTGAAACTGTACTGTAAATGAATGGGGAAGGTGGTGATGAAGTTAGAGAGTTGTGTTAATCTCATTCATTGCGAGGCCTCATTTATACTTAAAACGTGCAGCTCTGCCATTTTATTTTGCACCTGGCCTATAACAATATAGAACACAGTGCAATGGATGGTGAAGTCCAGGGATATTCAGATATGCACATGCAAAACAATGAATCAATTTGATACAGTGTATTCTTAGTGCCACTGATACAAATGCTGGTTTACACTGAGAATAGGGCCCTAAATTATATGAGTTTAGTAAGGTCTTGTTCGATTCAAAGTGGACTTTAGTCATTGGCAGAAAGCTGCCTATAATTTGGCATTAACTGCCACAAAACTAAGGATGGCTAATATAGGACATGGAAAGTTGATAGTGTCTCAGAATATCACCCCTTGAACACCACTGAGATTGGGATTGCTTCACTCTGAATTTACCTATGCTGCACTTAGTACGATGCTCCATACCCTAAAAGTGAGATCAGTCACTGAGCACAGAAATTCAGCAAGCACCCTTACATTATAGATTTAGATTCAATATTGTTCAGAATTTGCAAATAGATATTGCTCTTTATACTAAGCAAAAAGATCAATCAGGCAGTGTTCTACTCAAAGGAAAATGGTGAGTTGCTACTAAGCAGGTAAAAACAGGACTCGTTTTCCATGAAGGTATATGGGAAGTTAACAGGCCATAGTTCTCGAACTGTGAACACTGCATAAAAGATTGTTTCCACTAAAGTAAATCCCCAGTGTACCACATCTGCAAATTCACATCAGGTGCCTGTTTGCAAAGGATCTTCTTTTAATTTCTTTAGCATAAACACAGGACATAAAGCGAATCGATAGTTAACATGAGGCCCATTGCTGCAACAATGTTTAATTCAATGGTTTCAAACTTTTCTGTGACGGGGACCCCCTGCAAATATTGACCCTCGAGGACCCCTTGTCTTAACTGCCAAAAGACCATGTGAGCCACCTAAAGGAAACTATTATCACTGCAGAAAATGTTTTAGTGTACAGCAAAAGAAATAACTTGCTAGTAAGTCAGCAAATACAGAGAAGTGTAGGAAAAATATCGAATACCATATTCTTGAGACACTGCGCTCACAGCATTCAGTTGGATAGAAATCTGATGGCCTCATGAACTCCCCATGATCCATGGATCCCAGTTTGAAAAATGATGGTTTCATTCAGTCTCTGGCTGTATAAACTCTAAGCACACTCCCCAAATCAAATTGAAAATTTGCACACTAGAGACTAGAACTATCACATTGACATGTGGTATAATAATGTCAATATTTCTAGTAATGTAGCAATAGTGGTTGAATAAAACTGGGCCAATACCAGTCCAACTATTGCGTATTGTCTTGCCAGACTTGTACTGGCAGCACAGATAGAGCTCCGGTGTCCGACCATGTGGTTTAGACCCAAGACGTACAGATTCCCACAGTATTTCTAAGTTTTACAATAGATTTTTGTAGTTCTGGTACTGCATTGATAGGTTTCAATACTGGATTATCCTTTATAAACTAACTCTGAAATTTATGTCAGTGCAATTTGGATTTGTAACAAATGCAAATCAACATGCAACAGTCTTGACTGTTTCCAATCAGATACACATGTCTTTAGCCAATGTGCATTTGATTTTACAGCAGTCTTGATTTGGTTTGGGTTATCTTGAAAACCCAGTAATGTGGAAGTATGGAATTCAGAGTTACGTTGCCACTTTGCAAAATAGTCACTTAAATAAAGAAGAAACCACCACCGTGATCTGCAGGAACTGGGTGGGACAGACTGTTGTGTTCCCCATTAAAAGCAGGACACAGGAACAGCAGTTCTGGTTGGAAAGTCTAACTATTTCAGGCAAATGGAACTGTTCTGAATCCAAAAGGGGGGAAGTTGATTGTAAATTGAGATTAATGGTTCATTTATATTGCAAGTTTACTGTCTGTCCAAAATTTAGATTCTGCCATCCTTGGGAGCTCAAAATTTAAATTTCTAATTTTGGGGAGACAGCTATGTTCATGTGCAGAGCTCTCTCCCAAACAGGGCAGTTAAAGTTTCAGTCAGACAGGAGCTATGCCAGGTTTTACCTGACTGGAATATGAACTGCAGCTGTTGGCTGGTAGCTACAGTGTAAACGTGTCCCAACATAATCCTTATCAGAAGCCCAAGATTATATTAGTGCTTGAAATCACTCCCAGGTATCTGTTGTAACAATTTATTTTGGATTGGAAATGAAAGGTTTTGCTTGATTTTCTATGAGGAGGAAATGGTGTAAAGCAACTGTGTGTTGTCCATGTTCTTGATGAATCATGATGGTCACACAACTCTATTGATGATTTGTAACACCACTACCTCAATGGACCTAGGTTGGGCAAGTGAAGTGCAATTTGTGTAATGCTTCTTCACAACACAGTACTTTGGATCTTTTTTCCTTTTGCTCATCCCACCCCCTTCTCCCCCCACCATCAGAAGACTGAAGATAAGATGGGATTTAACCACAAGTAGTACTGTAACTGAGGAATAGGTAGTCAATATAGTACCTTAATGGATCTGTGAAACAGGCTATTTGTCATTTTGAACAGGGCTAATGGTATCAAGTGTACTGTACCTTGAATTTTGTTCTTATCAATTGCTCTGTAGCAACAGCCTTGAGTCTTAACATCTCTGCATCTCCAGACCCCCTCATCACCTCACCACATCTCACCTCTGCCAGACCATTTATTAATGGTGGAGTTGTTGGATACTGAAATTGAATTTTTGGAAGCTGGTACTAACATGACTGTGCGAAGGATGGTATTAAGCAGTTCTGTATTAGGACAGATTCAGAAGAACTGCCGTCTGTAAAAGTTATTGCTAATCTAGTTGAAAGTTGAGCAGTTGTTTGAATCGCTGGTGCGTTTTTTTAAAATGCCAAATGAAAAACCGTGCACTTTAAAGGATGGTGTGTGGTCACAGAGCCTTGCAGCAAGTAGACCAGAACTGTGAGTTGCCATGGGATCATTATTGAGCCAAGTTTAAAAGCTGCTGATCTTTTATTTCTTATAAATGAAGCATTTTACCCACAACATGAACAATTGGGTTGCAATAGCCTGTTTCCTGCAGTATTTTTTCATGCAATACTTGACTTTTTATGCAGCTTTTAAAGTCACACAAAGAATTGAATCACTTACTCTGTGAAAATAAATTTTGTAAATTATTTTGGTTTTGCTGTGAGGATACCATCTGGGGGAGATGGCTTCCTGTCATCATTTTATATATCAATTCATACTCTGCCTATAATATCTGTACAAGGAATCCTATTGGAATTGTTGAATCCAGTCGGTTTTGTAGCCATGAGAAAGGAAAGAGCTCATCTAAAATGTCCATACGCTTATGTTGGAACTTATCATCCCATAACAGCTGGCTTAAACGTTTTCTTGATAATACAAGTGGAGAACCAGGCTGAATATAGAAAGTTCAGAGGGTAAGTGAAAAAGGAAATCAGAGGGACAAAGAGAGAGTATGAGAACAGATTGGCAGCTAACATAAAAGGGAATCCAAAAGTCTTCTACAGGCATGTAAACAGTAAACGGGTAGAAAGAGGAGGGGTGGGACTGATTAGGGACCAAAAAGGAGATCTATGCATGGAGGCAGAGGGCATGGCTGAGGTACTAAATGAGTACTTTGCATCTGTTTTTACCAAGGAAGAAGATGCTGCCAAAGAAGAGGTAGTTAAGATACTTGATGGGCTAAAAATTGATAGAGGAGACACTAGAAAGGCTGGCTGTACTTAAAGTAGATAAATCACCCAGTCCGGATGGGATGCATGCCAGGTTGCTGAGGGAAGTAAGGGTGGAAATTGTAAAGGTACTGGCTATAATCTTCCAATCAGCCTTAGATACAGGGGTGGTGCCAGAGGACTGGAGAATTACAAATGTTTACACTCTTGTTCAAAAAAGGGTGTAAGGATAAACCCAGCAACTACAGGCCAGTCAGTTTAACCTCGGTGGTGGAGAAACTTTTAGAAACGATAATCCGGGACAAAATTAACAGTCGCTAGGACAAATGTGGATTAATTAAGGAAAGCCAGTGTGGATTTGTTAAAAGCAAATCGTGTTTAACTAACTTGATACAGTTTTTTTTTTAACAGAGAGGGTCGATGAGGGCAATGCGGTTGATGTGGTATATATGGACTTCCAAAAAGCATTTGATAAAGTGCCGCATAATAGGCATGTCAGCAAAGTTGAAGCCCATGGAATAAAAGGGGCAATGGCAGCATGGATATGAAATTGGCTAAGTGACAGGAAACAGAGAGTAGTGATGAACAGTTGTTTTTTGGACTGGAGGGAGGTGTACAGTAGTTGGTACTAGGACCACTGCTTTTCTTGATATATATTAATGACTTAGACTTGGGTGTACAGGGCACAATTTCAAAATTTGCAGATGACACAACACTTGGAAGTGTAGTGAACAGTGAGGAGGATAGTGATAGACTTCAAGAGGACATAGACAGGCTGGTGGCATGGGCGGACACATGGCAGATGAAATTTAACGCAGAGAAGTGCAAAGTGATGCATTTTGGTCGGAAGAATGAGGAGAGGCAATATAAATGGTACAATTCTAAAAGGGGTACAGGAACAGTGTGATCTGGGGGTATATGTGCACAAATCGTTGACGTTGGCAGGGCAGGTTGAGAAAATGGTTAAAAAAGCATATGGGATCCTGAGCTTTATAAATAGAGGTATGGGGTTTAAAAGCAAGTTATGATGAACCTTTATAAAACACTGGTTCGGCCACAGCTGAAGTATTGTGTCCAATTCTGGGCACCGCACTTTAGGAAGGATGTGAAGGCCTTCCTATCCAAGAGAGGTTGGAGAAGAGATTTATTAGAATGGTTCCAGGGATAAAGGACTTCAGTTATGTGGATAGACTGGAGTAGCTGAGCTTGTTCTCCTTAGAGCAGAGAAGGTTGAGAGAAGATTTGATAGAGGTATTCAAAATCATGAAGGGTCTAAACAGAGTAGATAGAGAGAAACTGTTCCCATTGGCAGAAGGGTCAAGAACCAGAGGACATCGATTTAAGGTGATTGGCAAAAGAACCAAAGGTGACACGAGGAAAAACTTTTTTACTCAGCTAGTGGTTAGAATCTGGAATGCACTGCCTGAGGGGATGGTGGAGGCAGATTCAATCGTGGCTTTCAAAAGGGAATTGCATAAGTACTTGAAGGGAAAAAATTTGCAGGGCTGCGAGGAAAGGGTGAGGGAATGGGACTAGCTGGATTGCTCTTGCAGAGAGCTGGCACAGACTTGACAGGCTGAATGGCCTCCTTCCATGCTGTAACCATTCTATGATGCACTCGGGACCCACTAATAAGGTACACGTTGTTTGATAACCATTAGGGTTGAAATACTGGCCAATTGCGGTTGTACCAGTTGTTAATACAATATCTTGTGGTTGTAAAGATGAATATAATTACAAAGTGTGGATTCCAGGTTCAGCATGATCTTCCTTACCCCACCATGATGCAATTTAAAATATTAATGGTTGATTTTACTGGAAAATAGTCAAATGCCTAGAGTTAGAGCAGCAGCCTCAGAAAGGAGGATGTAGGAAAACTGTCATTTACTATGAGCAGTGCGTAAAATAATTTACAAACAGAGCAATATAAGCTCGAAATGCTGGTGTTTTTGGTTCAGTCTCAGTCCAGTCTTGTCCTAGAGATGAAATCTATAAGTGATGAGGAGTCTATCATGATTTCATAAATTCTTCAATACACTGGGTCAGCTTGTGATGGATTTACCAGCATTGATGTCCTGATTTGATTTTTTTCTTTGCTTTTATGACATATTATGTGCTCAATGTTCAAATTGACTTGTACACACAGCTGATCAATGAGAAACTCCTACTTCTGTGTTAGCGAAAATGTCAAATGAAAGCAGAGCACTTTCATTTAACTAGCTCCTTATCACATTCTCAGTATACTAATGGATTACTTTTGAAGTACAGTCACTGTTGCTATGCAGGCAAATGTGCACAGAATGGTTCCACAGACAGCAAATAAATGAATGACTGGATAATCTGTTTCTGGTGATTTTGGTGGAGGGAAGAATGTTGATCAGGGCACCAGGAAAATTCCCTGCTTCTCTTCAAATAATGTCATGGTATTTTTTTATATCCACCTGGGCGGGCAGATGGGGCCTCTGTTTATAATGCCATCCAAAAGACCACACCTCCGACAATGCAACACCTCCTTTGAAGCCCTGTTGAGGTTTCAGCTGTAAATTGTGCTTTAAGCTGTATACTGCACTTTAATTATGCATGCGAGGTAATCAAAGGGCTGTAAGGTTGGAGGTGTACTGCCCTCAACAAGAGTGTATGTGGGCCTCAACCTCCCCAATGGGTTGACGGGTGCCAGAGTTTCTTGTGAGGATGGACAGGTGGTTCTGAGATGGTCCAGAGATGAACCAGAGGTGGCACTTGGGACTGCTTGACCTAGGCAAAATGAGATGTCCTCTCTTTAACTCCAGATAAACTGGTGGGCTGGAAGGCACAGTTGTAGCAATAACCACCAGGATCACAGCCCGAGCAATTTCAGGGTCTCTGTTCTTAAGTGCAAAATGCAAATAAATGATTTCAACCAATTAAAAGATGTTATATTGAGGCTCATTAAAATGCATAATGTTCAGTTCACTTGTGATTTGTCATTTTTTTAATATATGTAAACCTTGGGGATTGTTTGCTGCTTTGCACAGTTTTTATTCTCGTCTGTGGTCTGCCTGTTATTTTTTATTCTGCGAAGAATACATGCAGATTCTGAGTGCAGACTGCCACCAATAAGCATGAAGGTCCATCGGGCATCAAGTATTTTTAGTTCATAAGAAATAGGAGCAGGAGAATACGGCCCCTCTAACATGCTCTGCCATTCAATCAGGTCATGGTCGATCTTCGACCTCAACTCCACTTTCCCGCCCAATCCCCATATCCCTTGATTTCCCCAGAGTCCAAAAATCTATCTATCTATCTCAGCCTTGAATATATTCAATGACTCAGCATCCACAGCCCTCTGGGGTAGAGAATTCCAAAGATTCACAACCCTCTGCATGAAGAAATTCCTCCTCATCTCAGTCTTAAATGGCCGACCCCATATCCTGTGATTATGCCCCCTAGTTCTAGACTCCCTAACCAGGGGAAACAATCTCTCAGCATTTACCCTGTCAAGCCCCCTCATAATCTTATATGTTTCAATGAGATCACCTCTCATTCTTCTACACTCCAGAGAGTATAGGCCCATTCTACTCGATCTCTCCTCATAGGACAAGCCTATCATTCCAGGAATTAGTCTAGTGAACCTTTGTTGCACCACCTCTAAGGCAAGTATATCCTTCCTCAGATAAGGAGACCAAAACTATACACAGTTCTCCAGGTGTGGTGTCACCAAAGCCATGTATAACTGTGATGTGGAGATGCCGGTGATGGACTGGCGAAGGAGATAATCACCTGACGAAGGAGATAATCTCCGAAAGCTTGTGATTTTCAAATAAAACTGTTGGACTATAACCTGGTGTTGTAAGATTCCTTACATGTATAACTGTAGTAAGACTTCCTTACTCTTGTACTCTAACCCCCTTGCAATAAAGGCCAACATGCCATTTGCCTTCCTAATTGCCTGCTGTACTTACACTTTCTGTGCTTCTTGTGCGAGGACACCCAAGCCTCTCAACACCAACATTTAATAGTTTCTCACCATTCCAAAAATATTCTGCTTTTCTATTCTTCCTACCAAAGTAAGGAATCTTACAACACCAGGTTATAGTCCAACAAATTTATTTTAAAATCACAAGCTTTCGGAGATTATCTCCTTCGTCAGATGATTGAATGAAAAGGTTCTCAAATCGCATATCTTATACGATGTTGGGACAGCATCACACCAATCAAAAGGTGTCGTTGTTATTCAAACAGGCCAGTCACGGAGAACAGCACGTCCCAGTACACTCGATATACATTGTGTCTTTTACACAGGCAGGCAGAAAGAAACTTAAAATGGCAGAGAGAGAGAGAGAGAGAATTTTAAAAAACATATAAATTTTTTCCCCCTTTTTGCTGGTGGGGTTACGTGTAGCGTGACATGAACCCAAGATCCCGGTTGAGGCCGTCCTCATGGGTGCGGAACTTGGCTATCAACTTCTGCTCGACGATTTTGCGTTGTCGTGTGTCTCAAAGGCCGCCTTGGAGAACGCTTACCCGAAGATCGGTGGCTGAATGTCCTTGACTGCTAAAGTGTTCCCCGACTGGGAGGGAACCCTCCTGTTTGGCGATTGTTGCGCGGTGTCCGTTCATCCGTTGTCGCAGCGTCTGCATGGTCTCGCCAATGTACCATGCTCCGGGGCATCCTTTCCTGCAACGTATGAGGTAAACAACGTTGGCCGAGTCACAGGAGTATGAACCATGTACCTGGTGGGTGGTGTCCTCTCGTGTGATGGTGGTATCCGTGTCGATGATCTGGCATGTCTTGCAGAGGTTGCCGTGGCAGGGTTGTGTGGTGTCGTGGACGCTGTTCTCCTGAAAACTGGGTAACTTGCTGCGAACGATGGTCTGTTTGAGGTTGGGTGGCTGTTTAAAGGCGAGCAGTGGAGGCGTGGGGATGGCCTTAGCGAGGTGTTCGTCGTCATCGATGACATGTTGAAGGCTGCGGAGAACATGGTGTAGTTTCTCCGCTCCAGGGAAGTACTGGACGACGAAGGGTACTCTGTTGGTTGCGTCCCGTGTTTGTCTTCTGAGGAGGTCTATGCGATTCTTCGCTGTGGCCCGTCGGAACTGTCGATCGACAAGTCGAGCGTCATATCCCGTTCTTACGAGGGCGTCTTTCAGCGTCTGTAGGTGTCCATCGCGTTCCTCCTCGTCTGAGCAGATCCTGTGTATTCGTAGGGCCTGTCCATAGGGGATGGCCTCTTTGACGTGGTTGGGGTGGAAGCTGGAAAGGTGGAGCATCGTGAGGTTGTCCGTGGGCTTGCGGTAGAGTGAGGTGCTGAGGTGCCCGTCTTTGATGGAGATTTGTGTGTCCAAGAAAGAAACCGATTCTGAGGAGTAGTCCATGGTGAGTTTGATGGTGGGATGGAACTTGTTGATGTTATCGTGTAGTCTCTTCAGTGATTCTTCGCCGTGGGTCCATAGGAAGAAAATGTCGTCGATGTATCTGGTGTATAGTGTTGGTTGGAGGTCCTGTGCAGTGAAGAAGTCGTGCTCGAACTTGTGCATGAAAATGTTGGCGTATTGGGGTGCGAATTTGGTCCCCATGGCTGTTCCGTGTGTTTGGGTAAAGAACTGGTTATTGAAGGTGAAGACATTGTGATCCAGGATGAAGCGGATGAGTTGTAGGATGGCGTCTGGAGATTGGCTGTTGTTGGTGTTGAGTACTGAGGCTGTTGCAGCGATGCCGTCATCGTGGGGGATACTGGTGTATAGTGCCGAGACGTCCATCGTGGTGAGAAGTGTTCCTGGTTCAACTGGTCCGTGGGTGCTGAGTTTTTGTAGGAAGTCTGTAGTGTCGCAACGCCATCAACGCTCTCAAGACCAACCGAAACATCGTCATCAAACCAGCGGACAAAGGAGGAGCCATTGTCATACAGAACAGAACGGACTATTGCAAAGAAGCATACCGACAACTGGACAACCAGGAACACTACAGACGGTTACCCGCAGATCCGACCAAAGAACACACCCACCAGCTCAACAAACTGATCAAGACCTTCGATCCAGACCTTCAAAGCATCCTACGCACTCTCATCCCACGTACTCCCCGCGTGGGTGACTTCTACTGCCTCCCAAAGATACACAAAGCCAACACACCCGGACGTCCTATCGTATCAGGCAATGGAACCCTGTGTGAGAACCTCTCTGGATACGTCGAGGGCATCCTGAAACCCATTGTACAGGGAACCCCCAGCTTCTGTCGCGACACTACAGACTTCCTACAAAAACTCAGCACCCACGGACCAGTTGAACCAGGAACACTTCTCACCACGATGGACGTCTCGGCACTATACACCAGTATCCCCCACGATGACGGCATCGCTGCAACAGCCTCAGTACTCAACACCAACAACAGCCAATCTCCAGACGCCATCCTACAACTCATCCGCTTCATCCTGGATCACAATGTCTTCACCTTCAATAACCAGTTCTTTACCCAAACACACGGAACAGCCATGGGGACCAAATTCGCACCCCAATACGCCAACATTTTCATGCACAAGTTCGAGCACGACTTCTTCACTGCACAGGACCTCCAACCAACACTATACACCAGATACATCGACGACATTTTCTTCCTATGGACCCACGGCGAAGAATCACTGAAGAGACTACACGATATCATCAACAAGTTCCATCCCACCATCAAACTCACCATGGACTACTCCTCAGAATCGGTTTCTTTCTTGGACACACAAATCTCCATCAAAGACGGGCACCTCAGCACCTCACTCTACCGCAAGCCCACGGACAACCTCACGATGCTCCACTTTTCCAGCTTCCACCCCAACCACGTCAAAGAGGCCATCCCCTATGGACAGGCCCTACGAATACACAGGATCTGCTCAGACGAGGAGGAACGCGATGGACACCTACAGACGCTGAAAGACGCCCTCGTAAGAACGGGATATGACGCTCGACTTGTCGATCGACAGTTCCGACGGGCCACAGCGAAGAATCGCATAGACCTCCTCAGAAGACAAACACGGGACGCAACCAACAGAGTACCCTTCGTCGTCCAGTACTTCCCTGGAGCGGAGAAACTACACCATGTTCTCCGCAGCCTTCAACATGTCATCGATGACGACGAACACCTCGCTAAGGCCATCCCCACGCCTCCACTGCTCGCCTTTAAACAGCCACCCAACCTCAAACAGACCATCGTTCGCAGCAAGTTACCCAGTTTTCAGGAGAACAGCGTCCACGACACCACACAACCCTGCCACGGCAACCTCTGCAAGACATGCCAGATCATCGACACGGATACCACCATCACACGAGAGGACACCACCCACCAGGTACATGGTTCATACTCCTGTGACTCGGCCAACGTTGTTTACCTCATACGTTGCAGGAAAGGATGCCCCGGAGCATGGTACATTGGCGAGACCATGCAGACGCTGCGACAACGGATGAACGGACACCGCGCAACAATCGCCAAACAGGAGGGTTCCCTCCCAGTCGGGGAACACTTTAGCAGTCAAGGACATTCAGCCACCGATCTTCGGGTAAGCGTTCTCCAAGGCGGCCTTTGAGACACACGACAACGCAAAATCGTCGAGCAGAAGTTGATAGCCAAGTTCCGCACCCATGAGGATGGCCTCAACCGGGATCTTGGGTTCATGTCACGCTACACGTAACCCCACCAGCAAAAAGGGGGAAAAAATTTATATGTTTTTTAAAATTCTCTCTCTCTCTCTCTCTGCCATTTTAAGTTTCTTTCTGCCTGCCTGTGTAAAAGACACAATGTATATCGAGTGTACTGGGACGTGCTGTTCTCCGTGACTGGCCTGTTTGAATAACAACGACACCTTTTGATTGGTGTGATGCTGTCCCAACATCGTATAAGATATGCGATTTGAGAACCTTTTCATTCAATCATCTGACGAAGGAGATAATCTCCGAAAGCTTGTGATTTTAAAATAAATTTGTTGGACTATAACCTGGTGTTGTAAGATTCCTTACATTTGTCCACCCCAGTCCATCACCGGCATCTCCACATCATCCTACCAAAGTGAATAACCTCACATTTCCCCACATCATACTCCATCTCCCACCTTCTTGCCCACTCACTTAACCTGTCTATATCCCTTTGCAGACCTTTGTGTCCTCCTCACAGCTTGCTCTTCTCTTGACTATTGAACCTTAACCTGGTTACCATTGCAATTGCCTTGCTTTGGGTGGCTCAGTTTGGTACCAACAAATAAGCTAGGATTTGACAAACTAATTCAGCAAGTGAAACTTGCTTTGTAGCTACAGCCCTTTACATAGCTTCAGCAGCACATTGAAATTCTGTCTCTGCACTTGAGCACTCCCACTGGGTAACCAGGATATTGTCTTGCATATTTAATTAACCCCAAACCTAGGCATCCAGGTGCAATAAATTATGCAGGGGGCCTGCTGCCCACCATTCCTGTTGACATTGTGTCTATCCTTACAAGTGAAGAGATGGTTTGTGAAATGACTCCATGTTAAAATTTCAATATAGTCAGACTGGATAGAATTAACAAGGAGAACAGATAACAGACAGGCGTATTTAGCTCCCATCACTATAACAGGAGGATAAGTTGTAATTGTGAATTATTACTTGATTTGACAGCAATTCCTGCACAATAATAGTTTAATTCAACATGTCAGATTTGTTGATGGCACAAAAATCTTCTTTTGATTTGTACAGTTATATTTAATGTCCTTTGACAGGAAGCTCACACTGTGCAATTTAAAAGCAAAAATCAAGAGAATTTTCCTTTCATGGATATTCAAAGTAATTTTCAAGATGACTGTTGCTGAATGAGTAATGCATTGCATTTTTAACAAGTTTCATTTTTACTTGAAAATCAGAAATGGAAGATTGCCCATTTTTCTCCATAATTAATGATCCATTAACAAAATTGCAGGAACACACAGCTTTGAACAGTGCAATGTTTAAGATTTTATTAGCTGGCTGTTAAATGTGGATAAAATCCATGTTTCACCAAGAGGAATTCCACCCCATATGTTCCATTAGGTTAAATCTAATACCTATTTTCTGATCTTTTTCTAAGTTACTTATGGATTGACTTGTATGGGCACTTAGCTGCAATAAATCGAAGTGTTTTTTTGGTTTCTATTACTAAGTAAGTTAATGTTCTTTTAAACAATTTCTATATATGGTCGTTTGCACATCTACACGCATGTGTTAGACTTTTGTTTATTAGATTTTATAAACAAAGTGATTTTTTTTTTACGTCACTGTTGGCTTTTGGTTTACAAGGGGGCCAGATGTACATATCAGCTAATCCTCATTTTAAATACTCTAGTATCTCTTTTGAAAAATACCTAGGTTGTAATTTAGTACTGTTCCATAACAAATAAACAAATGTTGTTCTAAATAATCTAAGCTTCTGAAGAGGGAAAAGAAAATTTCCTAATTCAGTCATCAGTTTTTTTTTCTGGTTGTACTCGAAGCAGTTTGGCTTTGAATTGAAGTTGATTTTTCCCTCCTATAATGGCAGTGCAAATGTTGCCAAATAGATATCCAGAAAGGTGTGAAATTGGATTTATTCCTCCAGATTGGCTGTTCTTGTGCCAGCTAGGACTTGTATTGGTTCTCATAACAATAGTCCTGCCCAACTGTAACGTGGTTTAACTCATTTTTGATCTCATGGGTTTGACTCTGATAGCTGCTAGGCATGTAGATAGACTGAGATAAATTGTATTGGGTACCATTGGGCAAGTCCCAAATTTCTCATCGTTTAATGCTTTTTTTAATAACCTGCAAGTTATGGTTTAATATGCATTTTCATTTTTACCCATGGGGAACAGAGTTCTAACCTAGTACATTATTTTGTTCAGAATTCCACAGGTAGGGGAGAAAAGGAATAACAGTGTATGCTTGCAACATTTTGTGGAGTGTGGGCTGGTTAGGTATGACTGGTTTGGTTATGATGTTTGGTTGGTTGCCTAATGGACTCCATAGTCTTTCATGAAATCAGCTAGAGAGTTCTCCCTCTTTTTTTGCCTACCCAAGTGTTGGGGGAGGAGGGAGGCTAGTGCACAAGGTTGCATCTTCTAGTGGACAGAGGAAGCATTGATTTGCCTGACTGTCTTTTCTTGCTCCTCTTTTCGTATATGTGACTTTTTTTAATTGGCGTTTTACAGGACTGATGCAGGATGTTGAAGTGTAACTGCAACAGGTCTTCTGTTCCTGGCATAAATGTGGGCAGAATTATGTAGAGGCCTGGAAACAGACCACATCTCCGATGTCGACTCTGGCATGGATTAGGTCATCCTCATCCCACCACTAGTCTGTGCTACTTTGGGCTTTGAGGAGTCCAGAACCAAAAGATGGGTTTTGTCTGTGTTGAAATGGGTTGCAATAGGCCATTACTGGGTGAACATAAGCTTTGTAGAACATAGACGGTGATGAGCAGGGCTGAGTTTATCTCTGAATTCTTAACTGAAAATTGAGGACTTTCTTTGAATTTCTCAACACATGTAAGGAACTTTTAGAGAAGTCAAGTGAATGAGATGTAAATGATGTACTGATCTAATTTTAATGGCTCAGTACTCTTTGCTTCAGAGGGCACATTGCAGTATGATGTTGGGAACAGAAACAGGTGGCAGGCAGTATAAACAGTGTTTTCCACTTGCTGATTGAACAGTATGTTCACAATGACAAAGAATACTTGGGGACTACGTCAAATCCAGAAAATGGAGATGGAAAGACATTGTCTGATTTCTGAAATCTCTCGTTCAAAGGCTGTTGAAAATAGAAACATAGGAATTACAGTCCATGAGGCTCATCCTAAAATCTGGAAAATATCAAAAGCCACTCTGTCTCTCATACCCATCAATCAAGCATTTACATGGTTTGAGACAGACCAGATAAATGGTCTCTTAAATGTTTCATGAACATGTACAATTGACTCAACTGCTTACGGCGAGAACAATCTATTTGCCACAAGAGGGTGTGGACAGAGTCGAGTTGGATTTGTGGGCCCTAGTTTTAAATGCATTTATCCACTTACTCATTTGTGTCTGAAAGTCGGTGTTTGCAATGTCTTTGTTTGGGCACATTTCTATTGTGGTGGAAATGGATGATCTTGTTCCCACCCAGTTGTGGCTATCCCAAACAAAGGATGTAGTCAGTTGCTCCTGACATAGGAGAGCAACAACCAGCCATCCAATTTTGAAAAGTCTCTTGCATCTATCCAAAATTGACTTGCTCCTCAGCTGTTCATGAGCAAAAATTCAAACAAGCTTATGCAAAGAGAATTGAGCAAGTATATAGTTTGATTGAGTCAGCACATTTCTTATTTTTCACTTATTTGTTAATTCACCAAATGGCATCAGGATGCTTGCAAACCTTAACTGAAGAAATTCATGTATCTTGGGAAATTATAGAGCCTGGAAAGAAATTTGATCGTGCTCTCTAACAGTCTGTCTGATCAATTGAAAAATGAAGCCTCAATACATTGCACTGACTTTACTTGTCAAAATTCTACACTTCACTCCCAAACTGTCCCCTTGTACATTTGTTTTGACGAGTGCATGAATGCATTGTTTGTAAAAGCAAGAATAAAATATTACATCAGTCATTTCAAGTTGAAAATAAAATGCAGTTATTTGTATTTGAATTGACATTCTGGGCCTGTTAAATCAGAGGCACCTGATTATCATGGAATCATCTATCACAGAAGGAGGCCATTCAGCCCATCGTGCCTGTGCCGGCTGTTTGAAAGATTAATCCCACTCCCCTGATCTTTCCCCATAGCCCTGCAATTTTTTTTCCTTTTCAAGTATATATCCAGTTCCCTTTTTAAAAATTAGTATTGAATCTGCTTCCACCATTCTTTCAGGCAGTGCATTCCAGATCATAACAACTCGCTGCATTCAAAAAAATTCTCCTTATCTTTCCCCCCCCATCCCCCACTGTTTTTTTTTAGTTAATTATCTTAAATCTGTGTCCTTTGGTTACTGACCCTCTTGCCAATAGAAACTGTTTCTCCCTATCTACTCTATCAAAACCCTTGATAATTTTGAACACCTATTAAATCTAAATCTATTATATTAAAGGGGTAATAGTTCATGAATTCTGTATGTTCAGATGGTGGGAATTGTTGTTTTCATCTAGGCCTCTATTAAATTACAAACACCAACTCTGCTTAGGTGGGACTTTTCCAGATTTAAACTTCTGTCAGTCTAAACTCATGATAATTTGCATTGCCTATCCAGGTAGAAAATAATATTTGGATCAATTTTCAATTTAACAATTTTCAGATACCTACGTATCCAATGTGCATTTTTGGACCAGTGTGTGAATCATTAAAACAGAGTTTAAGCACAATTTGTAAAAAGAAAAAAAACGCAGCTTCCCATACAACTGGCGTCAGCTCACAGAACAAAACTGTCTGAAATTATTGGGCATCTCCAATTGAAATTATCCACTTTAAAAAGCCATAAAGATGGCTGGTACAGATAGTGAAAGAATCTATTGGTGCAGTAAGGGCCATTCTTCTGAGGTTAAGGCGCATTCCTCGGGCAGAGTAAGGGGAGTAGTTCGCAGCTGGCTGCATTATATTGGGCCTAAGAATGCATGATATTAACATTAGTTAGAGAGAAGTGCAAGAGTGCCCCATTTCACACTCATGGTATCGATCTTTAATATAAACTTAATCAAAAGATCTATGTTGTTGAGTTTGTGTATTTTATTCAGAAAATCTCTTGTAAAATTTTTATGCTTAAACTAGAAAATAAAGATCATGTTGCTAAGAGAATAGTTATGTTAATGACAGTTGAAATGCAATTGTGTGATGTGTAAACACTGAATGGGTTTGTGATGGTGAAATTGTTACCATTATTACTGAATTAGAAAAATATCAGTGAAATGAATGAAGCAAATAAAATTTCCAAGAATATGTTTGAATTGTTATAATTTTGACTGTCGTTGAGTGAATCTCCTGAGTTGTATTGATGCATTTACCTTCTTTTGCTGTGGCAGGGGAAATCATTTGTGAAACTCCAAATAATAAATTGGACAAATTCAAAGGGACGCTATTTTGGAAGGATAAGAAATATTCACTGGATAATGAAAAGATGCTGCTTCGAGGTTGTGTGCTGCGGAACACTGAGTGGTGCTTTGGAATGGTGATCTTTGCAGGTAATTCACAGATCAGCACAGACTGAATCATAAAGGAAGACTTGTGGTAGGCCTGGAAAGCTGCATAAATCTTTGATACAAAAGAATAAAGAAAGACTTGCATTAATATAGCATCTTTCACGACCTCAGGACGTCCCAAAGCACTTCACAGCCAATAAAGTACTTTTGAAGTGTAGTCAAAGTTGTAATGCAAACGTGGCAGCCAATTTGTGCACAGCAAGGTCCTACAAACAGCAATGTGATAATGACCAGTTAAGCTGTTCTAGTGATGTTGGTTGAGGGGTAAATATTGGTCAGGACACTGGGGAGAACTCCCCTGTTCTTTGAATAGAGGCATTAGGATCTTTTATGTCACCTCAGAGGGCAGATGGGGTCTCTGTTTAACATCTCATCTGAAAGGCAGACCCGCCAACAGTGCAGCACTCCCTCAGTACTGCACTGGAATGATAGCCTAGATTTTGTGTTCAAGTCTCTGAAGTGGGATTTGAACTCTCAACCTTCTGACTAATAGGCAAGAGTGCTATCACTGAGCCAAAGCTAGTACCTAATAATTTTATTCAATAATATAGAAAGCACATCCTTGCCTTTATATTCTAGGGCCTGATACCAAGCTAATGCAGAACAGTGGCCGCACCAAATTCAAACGAACGAGTATAGACCGACTGATGAATACTTTGGTGCTGTGGGTAAGTCATTAAATCCTTTAAAAGGTGTTTACCTGGTCACCCACAGGTATAAAGCACCTTTGCAGTTGCACACTAGAAATCTGATGTTGTATGGATCACTCAGATAGTATTGTTGAGTATCTACAATATCCATTATTGGGATCTCTGTTACTGAGATTGGATCACTAATAGAGTGATATTTCCTTACTTTACAGAAACTACAATTGCCTTCCAATTCTGTCAGTCCTATCATTACTAGAAGCTCTATCTATCATGACTGTGGAAACACAATCGAAATTGAGCACTGGAACATTTGCAATATCATGTAGATAGTTAATCAGTTTTCATTATGGTTAATAAGCCATTAGCTTTATTTAAATATAAAATAACTGCTACTAAACATTTGATATATTTTTGCTTTTTGGTTTATTACTTTACACACCTTTCCTTATTCGTTGCCTTCTTGGCTAGGGGAATGGGACAATCTTGGATGCATACCAGTGTGCAGCACTGCTAATGATGCTTGACTAAACAGTAGATAGGATAGTAGATAGTCTTCTGTGGAGCAGGACTGATGCGGCTACATTCAGAGTCCAGTGCTCTGCTGCAAAAAATGCTGGGCCACACACACAATGGTACTTCAAAAAAGGAAAGGCTGCTCTCATTGCTCTTCTCTTCTGTGGTAACAATAATTCTCTCTTCAGATCTTCGGCTTTCTTGTGTGTATGGGAACCATATTAGCGATTGGAAATTCCATTTGGGAAAATGAAGTTGGTTTTCATTTCCACATTTACCTGCCCTGGGACGAGTGGATGAAAAATGCTATTTTTTCTGGATTTCTAAGTTTTTGGTCATACATAATTATCCTGAACACAGTTGTGCCGATCTCGCTGTATGTCAGGTGAGCTATTGTTATCAGAGAATTTTCAATAGGGAAGTTTTACTGAGGTTTTCTCTCGTGCCATTGCTTTTCATATAAAAATTTGTCGTTTGATGTTGATGCCAGAGAACATTCATACACATTTGAACATTTCTTACTGCTGTTTTTATGGTGTTGATAATAGTTTAACATATTTAAATTCAAAAATATTGCATTTTCCTGTTTTGATGTACAGTTTTTGTTTTCAGTTGTTGCTTGTTGCAAATATTGTATTATTTTCTTTTTCTTGATATCAATTTCTTTTTGACTTTGTGTTCATTTAAGTGTTGAAGTAATTCGACTTGGACATAGCTACTTCATAAACTGGGACCGGAAGATGTTTTATGCTAAGAAAAACACATCTGCTGAGGCACGAACCACAACGCTCAATGAAGAGCTAGGGCAAATAGAGTATATATTTTCTGACAAAACAGGAACACTTACTCAAAACATAATGATTTTCAACAAATGCTCAATTAATGGAAAAGCCTACGGTAAGTACTATACAGTTCTTAAATAATTTGCACTTTATCCTCATGGTTATTGGTTGCATTTAAAGGGAACGACAAGTCCAGGGGAGCCTTACTTATTCAGAAATTCCACTCCAACTCCACCCCTCCCCCAAAAAAAACCCAGCCATAATATTTTTCATGACCAAATGGAGATCCTTGAGTTGCGCCATCTTCTCTGCAAGGCATACTGCCAGTAGGGGTCACTGTAGAGCAACCCAGAGCAGGAACCCTGGCTGAAGATTGCTGCTGCCAATTCAGATCAGCGAACTCAGCACAGACTGCGGATTGAACCTTGGTCCTTCCTGGTCTGTATGGTTCAGAGTTAGACTCTTTACCTCGAAGCCTCTGGGGAGCCATGTTAATTATGTACAGGATATCTGATGGGAAAGTTTCAAATAACTACTTCTGTGCTTCACTGGTGAGGATCATCTTGCAATATAAATAGTCATGGTCACATGTGGGTTGTTCTGGTCATTCAGATATGTGGGTATTTGCACATTTATCCAATCCTTGGATGTACCTGTGATGTCAGAAATAGTCAGCTGTGGGAACAAAGACTATTCTTGACTGTCAGGCATCACAAGTAAAATTTTGCCACTACAGGTCAATGTCAGATGCTGTAATAAATAGAAGTCTTAATCCCAAATATAACTTGACTTGATTAAGCACAAGCCATAGAGTTTAGCGAGTGTCTCTAAATCTGACTGAAATAGTAAAGTGCCCTCCAAACTCTCAATAGTTTTTATTAGCAATTGAATAAAATTCAATGTCAATTTATTTTTTTTAAATTGAATAAAATAATCGACTGTGACGCAATCTGATTAATGAATAGATTGACTATTTTTCCCTCTTGTGGATTATAATTTGCTCATGGGACTTTCCTATCACATAGCAAATTATTTACTATCAACCATACATTTCACTGCAAAAAATATTCCCATCTGGTATAAATCCTGACCCTTCCCCTCATGAGAACATCACCACAGCTAGACATACTTGTGGGATGCTGCTTACCACAGTTTAAATTTCCCAAACTCCAAACCATAACAGTTACTAAAACAAAACTGAAATTTTAGTTTATTCAATATCTGTTTCCTTTTTGAATAAAACTTCATTTACATCAAACATAAATTTTATTAAGCTGATTACATCAATGAGCAGAAATTTTAATGAAGATTTTTAAAATTCTTATTTAGGAGACGCTTATGATGAGCTGGGACATAAAACCGAAATATCTGAGGTAGGAGTACAATAAAGAAAATGCTTGAACTTGAGTGGAGTCATTTGGATGCAATGTTGAATAGAATTTTCCAGATGTTTGTAGACTGTGAAATGCAATAATGTCGTCATATCATTAATCATATCTGCTGAAAAATCATTTTCCCATTGCCCAGCCTTAGCCTAAACTGTGATCTGACCTGGAACCTTCTCCCTGTTGCCCCTTCATACCCTGACTTTCATACCCACATCCATCCCAACCAGACCTCAACCTAAAACTCTGCTTCAGCTTCGATGTCAGCCTTGACCTGCACTCTCCACCCCGAAATGCCATCCCTACATCAAGCCGAGGTATTCTCCCGTGGTTTGGGTTCATCCTGATCCACCATCCCATACCAACCGAGGGGATTTAACTTCACAGTTTATATATTTACATTTGTTGTAACAAATAATACAATATTTATACTCGTGTAGATTTATATTCCATATATTTATAATTATACAGACACTGGTTAGTGGATACTTCAAGCTGATTCCACCCTGTCCACAAGTCAACGTCTTCCCTCAACAGGACCGTAGACTTATAACTTTGGACGTTTTCATATTGTCTCCTCCCTGACCCTGTTTCTGACCAGGACATGCCTATATAACCTTTGTGTTCATTCGCATGTGCGTTGTGGCTGCTGCTTCAGACCCAAGCCCATTACTTCCATCTCCCTTTTTTTTTCCTTCTAGGGCCTTCCTGTCCTGACTCCACCCCTTCCGTTCATACCACCTTTTCTTTCTCACCTCTTGGGTACTTTGCTCACCTTCATCCCTATCTAATTCATTACTACTCCTCTGCCTTCCTATTCACCTGCCTCCAACATAGGCGCGGATCCCCTTTTAATAAGTCCACAGCTACGCTCCATACCTCACAGAAACTGCAACTGCCTCATTTTTCTCCCTCACCGACCACCTTGTCCAGTGTTAATCTCACCAACTTCCTTCCCATCCTGCTCACCCCACCCACGCAGTTGTTAACCCACTCAAAATAAACTGATTAACAACTATATTAAATTGGTGTGGACAGGAATGAGAATGTGTTAACTAAAAATAACTCCAAACATTAGACCCAGTTGTGTTTTAATGTTTACACTAACAATCCATTGTTAGAAAATGCTGATTGTAGTAAATAGACTTTCTTTGGCACTCTTGTATTGAATTTTTGTGTTCAGCAGTTGGGGAATGTTAGTTCATGAGAGTGTAAAACTTTTGATTTTGGGCACCCATTGTCAATATCAAACACTCCGAGTCAAGTATAGCATGATTAAAGCTCGCTCTGTTCTGCCCCAATAATGTATCTCCACCTCAGCCTCAGAAGAGTACTTCCGCCTGCACCAAGATGATGTTTTTCCATTTCGCACTCCAAGTCTCATGAGTGAGATTGCTCCAGTTCCTCACTAATTAGCAGTTTTGTGCTGTGGGTCTGTACAAACCAGGAACTGGACTCAGACAAGCTAAGAATTTCACATAGGATCCTTACAGCCACCAGACAGGAGGAGGTTTTATCATCTTATCAGTCTGGACTGGATTTGAACCCAGGTCACCTACTGTACTACCCAGTCTCCCAGTAGACCGTGTACCAATGTTACTAATGTGTATCAGCTATTTAAAAAATAAAGTAATATTACATGACTAATATTGTTGATGTAATATGTGGTGGTCGATATATCATTTAATTGATATGTTTTTAGATCAGAAGTTACTCAGTATCACATTACCAATGGTCACGCTTTGCTTCTGTGATTTGTGGAAGTTTTGTTAACATTCATAACTTGTGTAGGAAATATCAACGCTGCTTCCTATAGACTTAAATTTCCCAAGTGAAGCATTAAACAACTTCTACTAATTGCAGAACTTGTGAGTGAAGTTTAAGTGTTGGCAACTCTGATTAATGCAAGTACAATATAAAAGAAGGGTGCACAGATCCGTGTAATGTTTTGATACACAGAACACACCAAAACGGCCTGATGTTTGCTGACTGAGATTTGGTCACCTGTTCTGGTAACACAATAGAAATTTCAAATGAAAGTCAGCATTATTAAAACATACAAATATTAATAAATTGTAAAATGCTTTATTTACAAACTGGGATAAGTGTGTGAATAGGATAATTTAGTCATTGCTATAGTTTTGATTAATGTAAATTTTAACAGTCCATGTAACAGTGATGCATTATTAATGTTTGTTTATGTAATTATAGTGTATTAAATGCACAATTCTCAAGGTCAAAAACTGGTAATACAAATTCATCAAATAAAAGCCTCAAGGAACCTTAATACATTCACATGTACCTTGTGTAGTCCGAATGAATAACTAGCAGCAAATCCAGTTTATATTTAATTCAGGGATAGCCTGAGTGATCATAGTGCATGTAACCTAATCAAAATGTAATCTAAAATTTACCTTAATTCATTCTGTCCATATTATTGGTTAAATTGTTTTCTTTGATGCAAATGTCCCTTTGGGAATAATTGCCATAAGTTGTTTGAGCCCAATTCCGTGGGCTCAAAAGTTGATTTTAATGAATAAGGTTTTAATTTGAACTTTATTAGCAAAAAAACTGTGATTAAAACGTGTGTTTTCAATATTGAAGTTTTAATCATTTCTGTCCTGTAATAATGTTGGAATTTTTCATGTTATTGTAAATAACATGGAAGAATATTTGTCATAATAGTTTGGTTGATAAGTGAGCCATACAGACCAAGAAGAAAAAAATTGCATTTATATAGAGCTATTCACATCCTCAGAATGTCCCAAAGTGTGTCACAGCCAATAAATTACTTTTGAAGTGTAGTCACTTGTTAAGGCAAACACGGCAGCCAATTTGCGCACAGCACAGTCCCACAATGAGACAAATGACCAGTTAATCTGTTTTGGTGGTGGCGTTTGAAGGATAAATGTTGGTCAGGACACTAGGAGAACTCAGGAAGATTCCAAGTTCAATCTTTGGGCTATGATGAGTTAGCTGATGCCATTCAGATGGGATTATGTAAACTGGCTCATTTGGAGAAAAAGATCAGTGCAGACTTTATAGGCTAAATGGTCTTTTTCTGTGCTGTAACATATAAAGCACACAACCTTAACATATCCAATGTAAAGTTACCAGCACCATATTAAATGACTCTTCACTCTGATGTCTTTGCTGTTGATGGTCACATTTTTTATCATTTAAGATTAATGTTGTAGATAACAATTTTTGGAACATGTACTTTAGGTTTGTGATTAACTGAAACCCAAACAAGTTGAGAAATGCTAAGTTCAACTTTGGATATAAAGAGGAATGTCTCAGACCAACGACAAACTCAAAGTACAAACCCCTGACCAGCTTAAAATAAGATTTTAGGGACTTGCTGTCATTCAAAAATGTAGAGCAGGTGTGGTGATGTGTTAATTTTACTCTCTTATTTTTGTAGCCTCACTTGTTTTCTCTTTAATTTATAGAAAACTCTCCCTGTGGATTTTTCATTCAACACTTTAGCAGATAAGAAGTTCAAGTTTTACGATGCCAGTCTGGTGGAAGCTATAAAACTGGGTGATCCATCAGTGCACGAGTTTTTCAGGTTGCTTTCACTCTGCCATACGGTCATGTCAGAGGAAAAGAACGAAGGTAACATTAAAAACTGCAAGCAGGAAAACAAAGCCAGCTTTCCTTAGAGTGTGCAACATCTGTAAAAGATAGTTTTTGCTTTAATGGTCGTGCAACATCACCATAGCATGTGTAGTTTGAACTTCTTGGCATGAACAAAAAAAATTTTGAGATTCAGGCCCGAGGTAAACTAGGTGAGATTTGACAATAACCATTCTACAGCTAAAATGGAAAAATCTATTTAACTGCGTGTGCACAAAATTTATGCAGTTTTTTTTCACAGTATGAAATACTAAATTGTGGGATGACCTTTTATTTGAATATCTTCTACTGCTTTGCCAGAAATAAATGAATGTATATCTGACACAAGTCTGCAGTCATGGTTTTCATTAGCTGGCACTGTATGAGATTTAAGCTCAGGGGCCCAGATTTAATGAGGATGAGCTGTGTTGCATTACTGCAACTGATTCTGTTTTAATGGCTTTTGCCAATTTAAGACAGCTGAGCACTGATTACAATCCAGCCCCAGCGAGCTGTGCTGCTGGACTATTAGCATGCTGAATTTTGCAAAACTGTTTTAACTCCATGGTGACCCAGTGACACGAGACCATGCATCTCCTGACTGAAGGTCTAAGTCTCGAGACCCCCGGGCTGCTTCTCCCTCAGAAATGCTTAACTCACGTTTTCGGCCTGGCCATCGGATGGAAAGCTAATCTAGTTCTGTTCATGCTACTTGCTGTGCTTCCTGCTTACACATGGTGTATTACAAATGGTCACAGAGAGGGGCTCAGCCTGGACTGTCCTCCTTTTTATTAGGTATGTGGTGATACTAGGCCTGAGGGATAGGGGAAATCAAAGTTTTAAAAAAAAAATTGAAGTAGCCTATTTGCTCCATTTATCTTGCACTGGGTTTATCTTTGAACCACTTCATTATCACCAATGTGATTACAGTTTACGATATGAGAAGATTCTAAAGCTTGAGGATAATTGCTCATGATGTTATAATGATCATACTGATCACCTTTACATAAACCTCACATCATGGTTCAAAAATATAGTCCACCCAGAATTCTAGGTGACAGTAATAGCAAGTGAGCACTTAATGTATTCATAAGGCATTTGTCTGCCTGCTGTTTTATTACAGACTATAACCCCTTTATTTTAAATGGGTTAATGCCGCTGCTAAAATGGTGGACAAAGGATTGTTTTATGATTATGTGAAGCATTCATCTGATATTACCACCTAGAATTTTATGTGGTTTATTCTTTTAAAATGTGATAGGTTTATATAAAAATGAGCAGTATGAAGATTATAGAATCATAGAAAGTTACAGCACGGAAGGAGGTCATTCCGCCCATCGAGTTGGATAAACTGGTAGCACTATAAACAATTATTCACAATCTTTAGACCTCAACAATCTATTCATTCCACAACATCCATTCTACTCTTGCATCAAAGTTGCCATCTGATGATTCAATATTTTTAGCACGAAATTCCCATTTTGTATTATTGACTTCCTTAATTCAAATTATTGGATAATTTAATTTTGTGTTAACAATGACTTAAAATTCTCAGGAGTAGACTGTCTAAATAAACCATTGTTTTTTGTTTAAAATGACAGTCCAATGTGAAGCATAGATAACCAGCTCTTGATTTTGTTTCCAGGTGAACTTCTTTACCTAGCCCAGTCACCTGACGAAGGAGCGTTAGTCACAGCTGCAAGAAACTTTGGTTTTGTTTTTCGGTCCCGTACCCCAGAGACCATCACCGTGCATGAAATGGGCAAACCTGTCGTGTATCAATTGCTGGCCATTTTGGATTTTAACAATGTGCGAAAGAGGATGTCAGTGATAGGTGTGTTGAGCACATAAACAAATTATAATCTCTTGTACATTCATTTGTTCCGTTTCAATTTCATCTTTTAGAACAACAGAAGTGATTTGAATGAAATTTAAGTTTGCCTGTGTTTATTTTTTTTTAAACATTGAAATTTTTACTGGTGACTTGAAATTGTCTTGTGTTTTAGTTAGAAATCCTGAAGGACAAATAAGACTTTACTCAAAGGGAGCAGATACCATTTTGTTTGAAAGACTGCATCCATCTAATGAAGAGTTGATGTATGTGACCACAGACCAACTCAGTGTAAGTGCCTCTTTTGTTCTTTATATGTCTTTATTAGTTATCGGGTTAGGTTAATGAAAAACATGATTATGATCAACCATGACCTGATAAGACATTGTCGCAATAAAACCAATGTTGTTTAATGTTCTTGGATTCTGCATTCATTTATAGCCTACTTTTTTTTTAAACTAATAATTCTACGTAGAAACTCCTTTGTAATATACAGGATTTGGGAACGATAGGGCCTATGTTCGTTAGCGCCCTGTAGGGGGTGGTGGTGTGTGTCAGCTTCACCTCTGACTTCTGAGCGGTTCGAATCGCTCCCACTCCCTGGGTTCTAGACCTTGGACTTATTTGGGGGTTGTGACAAAGTGCAGCAGACAACCGGTTTTGGTGTAAGAAAAACTGGGTTTATTGAAGTCACAAATGAACTTATAACATTAGGATTACACTGAGATTATACAGACCTACAAAAGTACACTTAGTTAAGAATGGGGAACACACGGCATAACGAGGGAAAATCACACTACTAATCCCCTTACCCTTGTCCCACCCCCAAAACCTAACTAAATTGAACTAGGAGAGGTCAGGGATCATGCTCACCAACCAGGGTTCCTTGACAGTTCGAAATCCAGCCAGGTAAGCCGGTTGCAGTTTTGGGGTACGCTCTTTGTGTCCTTTGGGGCCTGCCGTCCCCACGTGGTCCTGGTCTGTGGAATCTGCGAAGGTTCTTCAGTTGGGTGGAGTCCGCTGATGCGGTAAGGCGCGGTTGTGGGTGGTCGATCTTCATGGAGGGCTGTGGTTGCTGCCTTGTTGTCTTCGGTTGAGACTGCCACACCATGCCCCTCGCCGTGATGTTGCCTGCGGGCCTGCAAACCTCCGGATCTCCTTCCTCCGCTTAGCTCAGCTATCTCTCCCTGCTTAAACTCTGCTTCAACTGCTTAAAACCTGCCCCCTTTGTAACTGGTGGCCCAGTTATACTGTTTTTTTCAAATTTCTTATATGAGCGCCAAATCAAGGTTAGTTCTTTGTCTGATTTAGGTGGGCTTCTTCAGCTGATTATAGTTTTTCGCCTTAACTGGTTTTGGGGTGGTTGTCTCGTTGTTTTTAATGGGCTTGCATAATTTTTATCTTTGCCTTCCTGCCCCTGTAACCAGTCTTGAACTGAAAGCCATTGTATATGTGAAGTCTTGATGGCTTGCATAATTACTTGATTGCTGCCTTCCTGCCTTAGTAGTGATTATTTATGCAAGGTTTTGATGGGCTTTAGTTTCATGTAAGATGAAGTCTTTCTCTGGGTTGATTGTTTTAAAGGGAAGAATGCGTATTCTGTCTCCTCTAGTTGTCTGATTTCAGGCAACAATCCACACTGCACCCAACAAGCCCGGGCATGTCAAGTCCCAGGCCCTCATGGGCCTAACCTCCTGTCTGCAGGGTTCTACATTTAACCCAGCAGTTGGGTCCTCTGCCATAAAAGTCCAAAAGTCATATGTCCTTGTTGATGATATGTAAAATGTGGGAATTTTGAGAACCCTTCAGCCCCAAACCGGGCACGATTCTGGCAGTGACACGTGCCAGAATGGAAAGGCCCAAGGATCGTACTAAATTTGTCCTCGGCCCTTTCCATTCTGGCACACCGTCGCTGCCAGAAATGCGCCCGGTTTGTGCCGCTAACGAATTTAGACCATGTCGGGGCCTAACAAATTTCGGACGGCGCAGAGGCCCACAGGTAAGTTCAGGGGGAGTGGAGGTAATTGGGAAGTGAGGGCATGCCAGCCAGAGAGTCAAACTCTCACGCAAAGCAGCTACCGTGAGTGTTTGGGTGAGTGTTTGACTTTATGGACAATCTTTACTTTGTTCTGAATTGCAGGACCTTATGGAAACAAAGGAGCAAATGTTACTGTTGAGTGGAACCATGGTAAATGGGTCTCCGAGCAATAACAAATCACGTCAACTAGCATTCTTAGTGTTGCTCCTTAGAATTGTTTTACTGATCACAACGCAGCATAGGATTCCTAAGGTTTTATTGCTGTTTTGTCCGTTATTATTATTGCTGCTGTGAGTTTGGAGGAAATGACCCTCATTAAAACTTTATGCCCCATTTGTTTCCTAGAGCCTATCATACTGTGTTCCGGAGATGAGCTTTTTAAAAATAAAAATATTAAAATGGCAGTACTAATCTTCATGTCATCACCGAAATAAAATATTTTGCACTAAGAATTTCACTGGGCATCAACCAGTAGAAATAATCCAAATAACATTTTGCAGGAGGAGTGATTGTGGGGGATGGTGGAGGGATTGGTGTTTCGATCATCCAACTCTTACCAGATGATCATGGAGTATCTTTTTTAAAAAAAAAATCTGAACAGCTTTAGTGATTCTTGTAAAATATGATTTTAGATTGTCTGGCAGCATTCTCGACAAGTAACCTGGAAGAGAATGCCATTCAATTTTTTTTTTAAATTGTTGAACTATTCACAACATTTGGTGTGTGAGGGGAGGGAGGCTGTATTATGAGGCCTGTCTGCACATCAGTTAATGCTAAATAAGGTTTAAGTTAATAATCATTTCATTAGGGTGGGTACCTAATAACCTTAGCCAAGGCCTGGGAATAAGCCAGTCTTTACACAATGCAAGGAGGATCAAAATCAGACCCCAATAACTACAAACCAGTACCTCTATCTCTATCTCCAATCATATCAGAGGTCACCACAGTGAATGAGAAACTGTTAGAACATGCTATCTGGCTTTGCAGCAAATTGATCAGCCTCTGTCTCTTACAGTATGGAACAAAGTGATCTTCTCAAGCCCCAACATGAAATCAGTCACCTTCGATATTTCTGGACTCTCTGATAGGGCACTGTCTTGGGTTATTAAGTTGGCCCCATCAGCATGTTTGATGAGCTGCTTAACTGGGCATATCACATACTCAAAGATTGCCACCATTCGGCTATTATGATTGGACATTTGTCATCTTATTGGAACACCTACATGGGTCATCAAGGAGATGTGTCTGACCAAACACCCTACTCTTCAAAATTTTCAATGAAATGCACCAGGTTGTTAATGCCTTTGCTGATAAAGTTGCTGTCTACAGATTGGCAGGAAGTGAATCAATGTAGGCAGATATAGACAGGCTGTAGGTATATGAATGGTGTGTTAGATTCAGTGCTGAGAAGACAAGTCAATAACTGTCAGGAAAGATTGACAGTGATGTTATCTACCCACCTCAACTCTACAAGCAGAACACATTCTCTTCAGTTACAAACTACTTTCTTGGTAATTGCATCTGAACTATACTCAGGTGAGGAAATGGAGATTACTAACTAGAAAAACTGGTAGCTAAGTGAGAATCGTTGACAAATTTTCTACTTTTTGTCACTTTTGATAACTTTATATGTTCTGCAAGACCTATACCCTTATTGGATAATATTGCACCGTTTTAGTGGGCTGCAGAGAAAACACATTACTTCTTGTCTGTGACTCAGTACAGTCCAAAGCTTCAGAGACCAGTGGATCTGATGAGATGATCTACTCCATGATGGAGTCAACCTTGCACAACATTGGCGAGAGATCCATCTTCTACAGAATCACAAGTGGAACAGAATACAAGAATTGTTTATGCTTATGCTTATCCCAGACCCCCAGTGTTTGTGGTAGCGAGACAAGAGATGCTGCAGCTGGACCTGAAGATTCTACATCAGAGGGTTGCGAATCTTTGGAATTCTCTACCCCAGAGGACTGTGGATGCTGAGTCATTGAGTATATTTAAGGCTGAGATTGATAGATTTTTGGAGTCTAGGGGAATCAAGGGATATGGGGATCAGGCAGAAAAGTGGAGTTGAGGCCAAAGATCATCCATGATTTTGTTGAATGGCGAAGCGGGCTCAGGGGGCCATATGGCCTACTCCTGCTCCTATTTCCTATGTTCTTATCAATTCAACAAGTTCCCACAGCAAGACGTTGAGAGACTTTGCAACCCATCACACCAGCCTATGGACCTCCCACACACTGTTACTTTGATCCAGAAGTTAGCTATTGCTTCTGGATTCAGGTTTATTGGGGCAAGTGTTATGCAATGGAAAATCTGCAACTTCCCAATTTGTACCTCGATATGATTCTCCAATTCATACAGCAGTGTGTGAATTGTCAATGCCTTCTCCTTGGTGCTTGTCTTAGCATTTTACTGAACAATGTTAGTGCCGTTCTCGTATCAGGAATTGCATATTTTTTCAAAGTTGAGTTTGTTTTGAACATCATAAAACAATATTAAACACTGTAGGTGATTTATAAATAGCTGCTGCAACATACACACATACATATATACACACCAAGATCCCCCAATTACTATAGTAAGTTCATAGCAGGCTTGATTTGCTACCGTGTTTTTAATATTAACACAAATGCAATATACGATCTGTTTGAAATTACTGTTTGCTCTGAGCAATGCAACTGCTTTAAGATATTTTGGTAATGTGGCATTCGCTGAGCAATGACTGTGCAATTGTTGATAATGGCTTTTGCTTTTCATGAACAAAATTGATTACAATATGTTCTAGCAGGTTGATAAGGTATGATTTGAGTATTAGACACTAAATAATCTTTACTTTCCTGCATTATTAGAACAAATATATTTATCCCTAAAGGCAATAAAAGTACTCCAAAGATGATTCACATGAACTAGTATAAAATGGCCCAAACAGAATTAGATTAATATTCTCTTTACATTGATTGAATTCACATTTTATGACGGATGTAATGTCATTTCCATTATATTCTCAAGATAATTTGTGATCTCTAATGTAATTGGAATCCAATACAGCAGTATATTTTACAAACTAATTAAAGGAAGCTTGAATTATACTGAATTACCTTGTAATCCTTAACTGATACAAAGACTGATTTCTGTGCAGTTACTGGTGTCTGTGTCACTTCTTCTGACCACGTGTTATGCTGTGGTAGTGCTGTTCAGAGGCACCCTGGGAGCAGTCTTTCTGTGCAGTTCACTCTCTGATGGGTCTCATGAAATGAATATTTTGACCCGCAGGCACAAATACATTTACTAGCTCCTTTAAACTGTGCTCTTGTTACTTCAATATGGCACCCATCCATCAGTACATAATATTTCTGACATTTTATTAGAAGGGACTTGAAATCTCATGGGATTTCACACTTTTGCATTGCCTCTGGTAGGGCAAAGCAGATGCTTAGGAGAAAAAGGGGTGACATCAGTGGTATATGTTTTTTCACAGTTTCGTGCTGTCATGAGGGAATCCTAATGTTATAAAACATGGAAGATCCATTCATTGCACTAACAAGTAACTTATTAAATTAGAACATGAATTTACTTATTATTCAGAATCCATCTTTGTGAAACATGAATGGTGTATCAGTTGCGTTAGTATGAGACTGTTCAAATCTCTAACACTCTCTTCCTTTGCTGATGCCAAAGGACCAGTTCATACATATTAATTTTCTGCCGGCGGTATTCATTTATTGCTGAGACCTAAATATGGTCTACTGCAGACAGGGGAGAGTTATCCATGCCAATATGAAGCAAGGGCCCAAGTGCAATTGCCAGTAATTTGGAGGACATCATTTAAACCAACCTCAAGGGAAGAATTTTAATTCACTGATGTGGTGAAAAGGGCTATTTTCTTTTCTATTGTTGATGCACTCCAAAGGTGTGCTCTGAGTTAACAAGTCATCCTTGATGGGCAGCAGGAAGTAGTTTGGCTGTTCCTTGGTTAATCTGTGATAAATCTTTTACAGCTCTATAGGAACTTCTCTCTCCTGTGCAATCATTTTCAGAGATGTCATCTTAGGACTGAGATATTAAACCAAGGCCCTATGTCCCTGTTCCAAATGGTTCTAGGTAGAAGTTAAAGGTCGGCATGCTTCAAAGTAAGGTAGAGAGTTCTCCCTGTGTACAAGCCAACATTCTCAACCAAAAGCAGATTAACTGGTCACTTATCCCTTGCTGTTTGTGGGATCTTGCTGTGGACAAAATGGTTTCTGTGTTTTCCTGCATAATGATAGTCATTGCACTTCATTGTATATGAAGCACTTGAAGCCTTTCCTGAAAGATGCAAAAGAGCATTACATAAATGTTTTCCTTTCCTTTCTCCTCTCTCCTCTCTGCTGTGCTTTCCCATCCCACCAATTCTCAACCCATTCCTCTCCCCTCCCTGGAATTCAAACTCAATTCTCCCAGTTGTAAATGCAGCAGTCTAAAATTAACTACCAGCTGCCCCATAAAGTATAATGAATTCATTCTGCTTTTAAGAGAATGCTGAATTAATTCTTAACGTGGTATTTTGCACAGGAATTTGCAGGGGAAGGGCTGCGAACATTAGTGCTTGCCTACAAAGATCTGGATGAAGCTTACTTTGATAAGTGGCAAAAGATGCACCATCATGCCAGCACTTCTCTTGATAACAGAGATGAACAACTTGCTGCAGTGTATGAAGAAATTGAACAGGACATGATGGTACGACCATGTAGAAGGTTAATTTGTCACATTCCAGTTAACTACAACACCTGAATTATGCATGATGATTGTGATTTACGAAATTTAAGCCAGACATTTTATATAAGTGACCACACTCATATCACAATACAGTGCTTATCACATTGTTTTGACAATTGTCTTCCACAATGATTCTGTTTACTACAATTTAAGTGACACTTTTGGGTAAAATTTTCAAAATTTTAAGAGCACTTGATCTTCAATTTTATGCTAGATTTCTTAAGAAAGCAAACAATATTTTACAATGCAGATAGTTTGAAGATACTTTATAATTAATTACAAAGTGTGAACCTTTCCATTCATTCATTTTGGAAAATAACATAGAAGAAACTTTGAAACTGCAAAACATCTAATCATCTTGAAGTCTGTAAAATACTAATCAGTATTCTCTCTGCAAAAGTTTCATAGAAATGCAATATTAATTTGTAACTTTTTCATTAATTGTGTACGTAACTCTGTTTAGTTATTAGGTGCCACTGCAATAGAAGACAAATTACAGGAAGGAGTTTCTGAAACAATTGCCAACCTGACCCTAGCCAATATTAAGATTTGGGTCCTTACTGGAGACAAGCAAGGTATCGTAAATGGTGAACTCTTCATTTTACGAAAGATTATTTTAATTTTTGCTTTCTACACAACGAAGCCTATTGCATTTAATCGGTTTTTATTCTCCAAGGTAATTACGGTTTACAAGAAGTATGTAAATCAGAAATGGATGGGGTAAAATGAAGTGGTTGGTTAAGCAAAGGCTTCTCCACTTGCATTTGATTTTTAGGACCCAACAAAATATCTTTTGCTGGTTGACTGATTATCAATTAACGTTTGGAAGACAGGTGCTTAGAATCCTTTCATCATTTGCAAATGCACTACTTCAGTTCAGAAAGCTCATATAAAAAAGCTGCTATTTTTTAATATTAAAATATTCAGTGGTCTTTGAAATGACACAAAATCCGCTTGAGCTATATTTACAATACGCAGGTTTTCAGTTTTACAAGATAGTTTGAGATTCTGCTATCAAGGACAAGACTGAATAACTGATTTTGCGTTACTTTACCCATATCCTTACGAACAAGTGAACAATAACGGAGAGGAAAAGACCCTCTGGGTCCATCCAGCCTGTCCCCCACAATCTTGATACCTTGTGTATCACAATAATATACACTCCCCACCCCACATCATGTGATCTGGGAGAGGCGAAAAACCAGATTAAAAACCCAGGCCAATTTTGGGGGGGAAAAGTCTGGGAAATTCCTCTTTGAGCCCTTTGACGATCAAAACTAATCCAGGAGATCACTCAGGCCCTGATAATTCTATGCATTACATTACATTACATTACCTACCTTTTGTAAGAGGTGATCTCCGCCCCAGGCAGAAACAGGTCCAGCTCTCACTTGAAGGAATTCAATGAATTGGTGTCCACCGCACGAGCCAGCAGTGTGTTCCAGAGGTCAACTATTCTCTGGGAAAAGAACCACCTCCTGACATCTAACCTTGATCTGGCCTTAGTCAACTTAAAATTGTGAACCCTGGTCCTCCCTAACATAATTAACTTATCCTCTAGTTTCTTCTCCTATCTCTCCTCATGCTGTCTCTGAGTTCATCTTGTCCATGAGACCCACTTCCTGCTCTCATGACCCAGTACCCACTAAACTTCCCTTCCTGGCTCTCGTGCTAGCTGACATTGTAAATGGTTTCCTCTCCTCAGATACTGTCCCCGTCTCTTTCAAAACAGCCGTCATCAACTCCCTCCTCGAAAGAACTCGCCCTCAACCCCTCTGCCCTTGCAAACTACTGCCCAATCTTCAACCCTCCCTTACTTCTCAAGCCCGTGAACATGTTATCGCCTCTCAAATCTGGACCCATCGTTCCTGCAGCTCCATGTTTGAACCTTTCCAATCAAATTTTCGCCCCACCACAGCATTGAAATGGCCCTAATCAAAGTCATTCTCTGTGACTATGACCATGGTGCACTTGTCCTTTTCCACCTCTCTGCAGCCTTTGGCATGGCCAACCTCACCATCCTTATCCAATGCCTCTCCTCCATAGTCCAGCTGAGTGGGACTGCCCTCGCCTAATTCCACTTTTACCAATCCAATCACAGCCAGAGCATCTCCAGCAATGGATTCTTTTCTCATCCCCATACCATTACCTCCTGGAGTCTCCCAAGGATCTATCCTTGGCCACTTCCTATTTCTCATATACGTGCTGCCCCTTGACGACATCATCCGCAGACCAGGCATCAGGTTCCACATGTACGCTGACAACACCCAGCTCTACGTCTCCACCATCTTTTCTCAGCCTCTCCGCTACCTCTGTGACGTCAGTTAGCTTGTCCTACGTGAGCTGCAATTTCCTTCAGTTAAGCATTGGGAAGATCAAAGCCATTATCTTTGCGCCCTACTTTAAATGGCCTATATAAATGCACATCATTGTTGTTGTACCTTATTTGTCAAAGAAATTATCATGCAAAACTTAAACTCAAGAATAGCAAATTAATGCAAATGAGAAGTAAAACAGAAATTGCTGGAAATGCACAGCAGGTCTGTCGAGATCTGAAAAGAGAAACAGCAGGTTAATATTTCCAGAGTAGACCCTTTGTCAGAACAGAAAATTGGAGGATAAGCCATTTAATAAGGCTGAACGAGAAAGATGGGGGGGGGAGGGGGGGAGAGCTAAACAAGTGGAAGATGATTTGGTAATGCTGACTCCTGCCACAGAGAGACGTTTAATGGCCAGCAAACAGATACTTGAAAAGACTAGTGAGGCAATGAAAAGTCATTAAATAATGAGCAGGAAAAGGGAGAGGAAATGAGCGAAATGTGCAAGAAAATGGAGGAGAGCACTAAGGTCTGAAGTTCCTGGTCTGTGTTCAAGCCAGTAGGCTAGAGTGTCCAGGACAAAGGTGAGGTTGTATTCTTGAAATTTGCCTGTGTCTGGTTGGAACAGTATTAGAGTCCTAAGAAAGTCAAGGTTTTAATGAATGAGCCACAAGGAGATCAGGAACACATCGCAGCATGGAATGGAGATGTTCAGCAAAGTGGTCCCTTCAATATGCACTTGTTCACCTCAATGTAGAGAAGATTGTATTGTACCAGAGAATATGGCATACCAGATGAGAGAAGTATAAGTTTGTGCCTCACATGAAAGGATTGTTTGGAGCCCTGGATAATGGCGTGGGAGGAGGTAAATGAACAAATGTTGTATTTGCTATGGTTGCTAGAAGTCAAGGTAATGGAAGAATCCACATGGAGGGAACAGTCTCTCTGGAAATCAGGAAGGCGGATGGGAAGGTGTTCTTGGTGATGGGATCATGATGATCTGGTGAATGCAGAGGCTAGTGAGAAGCGGTGAGTACAGGGGGACCTTGTCATTATGAGATGGATGAGAGTGGAGTCTTGGGAAATGGGGTTGGCACAGTCCCTCAGCTGAGGAAAGAAGGAATATGTTTGAGAAGCTCTGGTGTGGAAAGAGAAATCGTCAGAGAGATACAATGATGGCGTCTTTACATGAGGCGAGTGGGAAGAAGCATGATGAAAACATTTGAAAAGTGAGCCTCAGGCAAGGAGGGGGAAGGCTGAGTGGCTGGAATATGCCACTGTAAATTAAGTGATTGTAGAGCTGGCAGCTGGTATGAGTGATATGGGCTGGTGACCACTGTGACTTAATGACAGCAGCAGGAAAATGGGTAACTCAAAGCAGGACAAATACACAAGAACATCAGAGTAACCTAATCAGCTAATCAGTCTGCTGGGATATTGAAAACTGCTGCACTGATTTAAAGGCATAGGAAACAATGGCAAAATGTGAAGAAAATTCATCTGCTTCCTTAGAAAAATAGACCAAATAAATCAATATTTGGCAAGGAAATGTATAATTCAACTAAATGAATTCCAATATATTTTATATTTCACAGATACTGAGCTATTTTGTTCTTCTAACATCTCTATGGTGAGCAAAACTGATTTTTTTTTGCAGTTTATGCTTTCTATTGAAGCTAATTTTTCAAAAGTAATTCTTTGTTTAGCCTTCACCATGATTTATGAACCTATCTTATCCTCTTGTTTACTTTCTTCAAGCTCTGAAGTGCCCTGCACTATAGGCCTCAGACCTTGATCTTGGCTTATCAAAAAAAAAAGTTGCTCAAACAAATTGATGTAATAGGATTGTCAAGCCACTGCGATCATAAATGAGGTGTGAAAATCCCAGAATGGAGTGTCCAATTCCATACTGCTCCCAACTTTGTTGCTTCCACTGAAACTGCAGCTGGTGGTCTGGAGCGGGAGTAGTTTAGTTGGGCCCAGTATAATCCATCGTGCTTTGCGACTTAGTTAGTCACTTTGATGCTGCAGTTTGTCCACACCAGAATGAGCCTGACTCTGGTCGAGCAATGATGCATTGGTAAATCAATATAACATTTTCTGATCTGCTTATACTGCCAGCACACGGCGGGTGCTCTGGCATCTTCTGAATGCCCAGTTGCACAAGCCTTACATCATTGTCTGTCCTTGGGCAGTGGTGTTGGTAATATCGGAGGAAACTCAGTATGCGTGGTGTGGCCACTACAATTGAGTCACATTGAGTGATGTCACCCTGAGGACTCGGAGCTTGAAGCTTTAATGGGGCCATGAACTTGATGTAATCTTCCAATACGAACAATTGTTGAAGCACACATGCAATCTCGTAGTGAGAGTGTAATACAGTATTACCTTATGTAGATGGTTTATGTGTGAAATAAATTGGATTTACGACCATAATACAGCATATTGAAGTGTGACAGCTTTCTTAATATGTGTTAACCAAACTGGAAGATTGGATTGTCACTGTATGCACTTTTCAGGGTAGTACATGACTTTTGTGACCTAGAGGCTAGACACATTAGATTTATCACATGTTACATACAGAAGCAATACCTTTTCCCCTGACAATTGATGTATTGATTGTCCCTCAGGAAAATGACACTATTGTTGATTACCTAATTCTAGAAAAAGCTAAGTACAGTTAGATTCAGAATAAAACCTTGAAACATTATAAAATACATTTACCCTTTCCATGACCCCTCGAAAACCAATGTAACCAAACAGATCTTTTCTTTAAGCTTTCTTTGCCGTTATGTCGTACTACTTTTCAAAGAACTGGCCGTGTTCCCCTTTTTACAGCTAATACATGTCCAACGATGTAATATGAATCGAATAATGACGCTTGTTTGCTTTTGTTGATCAGTGAGAAAGGAACCAATCATTATAAAATTAGATTATTGAGGCAGGAGCTCCAATGCTCGTGGATTGACTGACATTTAAATTCGTTCACCTTCACTGGGAAGTTTCAGTTAGCGATTGGTGAGGCCTGTTTGATCAAACACTGCGTGAAAACAAGAATGTTAAAGGTTCATCCCAGTGGGAAAATTCTGTGAGTTCTTCATATAAACTCTTACCCTAAACAGATGGACAGGAAAGGTAAATAACTGCTACCCCCATGTTAGATGTAGAGATGGATTATTTGTTGAACTACAATGGGTAAAGAAAACAACTTTATTTTCCAGGAGTTGATTTAGAAATGCAGCACCAACTCTGAAGAGATCACTTAAAAACTTGGTTTCCCCCAAGTTTTTTCAGTTGAGATGTAATCTCCTCTCTAGCAACTCCTCCCGCCATACGTTTGAAACCTCTGACTCATCATGGGCAATGCCACAGGGATGTCTGCTTGTGTGGGTGAGCGGGCGTGACCGAAAATCTGCAGGTCACGATTGAGGTTGTTACGTCAAGACTTTGCCTGCCGAAGTTTGCAGGGTCAGTAGAACGAACGGGCCGGTTCAATCGGCATTTTGGACCATCTCTGACACGCACGTGCCAGTGGCAGCTGGAAATTCTGGCATCTGCCTGCCCTTGCAGGGGCGGAGGGAGTGTTGCCTTGGTCCCCTCACCCCGGTCATAGTCTCCTTGGCTCCCTGTGTTAGGGAACAAATTATCTTTTTTGTTAACATTAAGAAAAATAAATTTGGGGGCTTTTTCCCAGAGTTCAGGCCAATATCCTGGTTTGAACCCCACTGATAAGTCCCTGTCCTTATACAACAGTGTATAAACTGACTTATTTAAACTGGATCAGCAGATTCCTCACCTGTATGATGGTAATAATGAGATCCATCTTAATTGGGAAGTTCACACCAATAGTGATCTATAGGTGCGATGGACTTCTGGTAGGAAAGTGGAGGCAAAAACTCTGGAACCATAAAAAAAAAGTTACCTGCTGCAATTTGGGGGCTGTAGCTTCTTTCTGGATGGATGCACTAAGGTGGGCCGAATGGGTTTGCATTAATCTTGTGTTTATCTTCAACTGTTCTTGAGGTTTATACTGACAAGAAGGTGGATCCCTCTTGTAACTTGCCCTGCAGATTAGGAGTTAATCATTTGTAAATTCCTCAGTTTAGGTCAGTAGTTGATATTCTCCACAACTGTACACCTAGCTTTTATTTCAGTATTTTTGCAGGATGAAGAGATCAATCATTAAACCATTCCGCCGTACCCTAGCGTGATATTTTGTCTGTCTTAAATTCATTTTAGTAACATTTTCTCTTTTTCCCCTACTAAGTTAGTACTGCCACATCCACACTGCCTGGTCAGCTAGGTAATCCAGACATCAGTGAAGAGAAAATGGGTTTGTGGGTTATCCTATTGTACATCCCCAGGAGTGTGAGCTTTGAGAAACGTTCTTTAGTGAATGAAGGAAAATGGAATCACTAACATTTGTTCTGATTTATCATGATGTTCATTCCTGAGTGTAGATGGTTGAAGTAAGTGCTTAGAAAAGTAAAATTTACTCTCTCGACCAACGTGGTAGTGAGTAATCCAAAGCAGGAGGGTCCCAGGTTGGATGATCGCAGGCACTGCAGTAGTTGGGCTGCTGAAACTGGTGTTAACACCCCTGGGTTATTAAGGGCTAAAAACATTGAAGATTCCTGCTCCTGATCGTCCAGTGACCCATGCTGGAAAGTGTGAAAGGCTGGTTGTTGGATGAGAAACAGATTATGTTCAGCTGTGATGCCCTCCACTGTTGAACAGCCTGCTAACACTCACGATTTAGGGTCACAAGTGAAGGATAGTCACTTGGGTGAGGTATTGAGGAACCTAACCCCATTTAATACTTTCAGGAGGGAAAACTAGGAGTGGAAATAAAAATAAAAATATGGGAGTGGGGATGGGTGCAGCCATTTGCTGCTCAGTTCACATTTCAGAATTTAGAGATAAATAATATCCAGGGATAAGATTATTTTCAATATTAAATTTCCATTAAATACTGTAATGCTGTTTCTGAATTAGTGACTGATGTATTAGTTTTTCATTTCATTTTTGTGTTTCTAGCTTCCTGCAATATGTTCTGTACCCTCTTCATATTGTAACAAAAGCATATACTAGTAATTTCAGTTTTGTTTGCTTTCATACATATTTTTCCACAGTGGCTAAGATTGCCAAGGTAAAAAAAAAGTTTTCCCTTTCACTTACGGTGGTAGATAACGGCAAAGAAGCACGGTCTTTCATTAAAATGCTGAATCTTTTATGAAAAGAAATAAATTGAAATTGATGTTTTTTTTCCACAGAGCCACAACACATTTTATTTGTCTGCCTTGCAACCTTTTAAAATGGTGTGCAGGATGGTGGGAATTTATCAGCTTATTGATTTCTTATCCAACCTGTCATCAACCCTTCTCATTGCGACAACATTGTAACCTCACTCACATTGCTCAAATAAAAAGTATCCACTTCTAAGCAACATACAGTCAGAAAATTAACACTAGGTTTTTGTCTCCCATCATTATAATTTTGATGCCCATAATAATGAGCAATTTGATCCACTGCACCTGTACCGACAGTGCCACCAACAGGCAGGATTGTGGGGCTGGTCGGTAGCAGCACAGTAGGTGGGACTCGAGAATGAGCAAGAGTGGGGCAATGCTGGAGAGCACACATGAAATACTGGGAGAAGCTCTAATTGCTCGCTTAAACTTTTAATCAAGTATTGCAAAAAACCCAAAGGGTCAAATTGATAGACTCCTAATAACAAGAGCAACTGAGTCAGGTAAAATCCTTCGAGAGTTGGAACGTCAGACCAGTGCATTGCAGCTCACTTTAGCCACTGAATAAGCTGCACCACCCAATACCCTCTCCTGCCAATCAGTGACTGTTTTCCATTCTAGACAGAATGACAAATGACCGTTCTAGCCAAATATCTAGCTCCCCTGTAATTCTCTACCACTTACTTGCCTGTGTTCTGCATTTAGCATGTCTGTTGGTGAGAGGGTGTACAGGTCAGGTATAAAGCTATTTGTGTACACCTCCAAAATTTTTTTAAAAACGTGTTCATGTTGGGATTCAATTTATCAATGTGTTAATAAATTTCTCATACCGTAAATGGCTTTCCATTCTGATGTGTATTCTGTCATCACCTGTTGTCTGAAGTCTGGCAGAGGCTTCCACACACGTCTGTGGGAGAGTGATGCATTGTACAGGGTACCCAAGGTGCAGTGAAAAATAAGCTAGAGGACTTTTTTGTGGAAAATGTAAAAAGTCAAAACCAGATAATGCAGCTGAATCCTGGTGAAATGGATAATTGATTTGCTTTGCATGCTATTAGATGATTATTGTAGATTAGCTTGTCATTTATTAATTAACTGGCTTTTCATCAATTATTATAACAGATTCAGTGACCATTTGTTTTACTGCTGTTTGTAAGTTGTTGTGGTGTGCAAATCGGCTGCTGTGTTTGCCTACATAACATTGACTGCACTTCAAAAGTAATTTGTGTGAAATGCTTTGAGATGTTTCTCAGACATGATGGGGCGCAATTATAAATGCAAGTCTCTTGTTAGAAATATATTTAATTTAGATTCCTGCAGTTTTGGACTCCACATTATAGGAAAAGTGCTGAGGCAATAGAAAGGGTACTGTGCAGATTTACTAGGATGCTGCCTGATATGAGAAAATACAAAGAGCAAGAGAAACTTTTTTTATACATGGAGGGTTGTGAGGCTGTGTAATGCACTACTGGAGTTAATGATTTGAAGCAGACACCATATCAACATGGGTTAGATAGATGACTGATGGAAAAAGAGATGAAGGGATATGGAAAGAGGGCAGGCATAGAATTAGGGTTACTGCTCGTGTGGAGGACACTGGAGAGGTTCGGTCGAATGGCCTGTTTCCGTGTTGTAATTTCAATGTAATTCTACACTCCAAATAGACTGTCCTGCATGCTCTCTTTTGACTTACATCCCTACTGTGTTAAAATCAAGAATCATCGCACAGTCTGCTCTAATTAATTTCTTCTCAAGACTCAAAATTTGGAATAACTCGCCTCCTTCAGTCTTTCCTTCTTCTAAACACATTCTTCTATTTACCGATTTACCTTGTCTTTTTAAAAATTCATTCTGGGGATATGGGCGTCACTAGCAAGGGCAGCATTTATTGCCCATCCCTAGTCTTTACGACCTTGGTGGTGTCTTGGAATATGGGCCGTTTTTTTAATGGAGAAGCATTAGGAGGCTTGTAGATTGTTGAAAATAAGGCTGCAGAATTAATCTTGGCCTATCTGATTCTTCACATTTGACTTTCCTGTTTCCTCACAGAGACGGCAGTGAATATTGGTTACTCATGTAACATGCTGACAGATGACATGAATGAGATTTTCATAGTGGCTGGCCACACAGTTCTTGAAGTGCGTGAACAACTCAGGTAAACAACTCATTAACGTTTTTGCATGTCGTAAATCATTCAAATTTATTTATGTAGCCAATTTTTAAAAAGTTATGTAAAGGCATACTTCCATAGAATGTTGTCATGTTTCCGGTTTCCTTTTATCATTTTTCCACAAAAAGGATTACTTTTAATGTTTCTTCTAAGCAAAATGTATCCCCACAAGTTTTAAACAAAGGGCATTTAGACAAAAGATGGTTGATATGCTAAATGGAAATTGTTTTGCTCAGAATCTGAACAAGCAATTTGTTAGCTTGTCTAAGTAATCACACACCTCATATTCATTATGTGGAGATGCCGGTGATGGACTGGGGTTGACAATTGTAAACAATTTTACAACACCAAGTTATAGTCCAGCAATTTTATTTTAAATTCACAAGCTTTCGGAGATTTTCTCCTTCCTCAGGCAAATGTTTCAAGAGCTCCTTGAAGCCTACGCATTTATACATATTGAACAATACATGGTGTTTACAGACTGCCCCTGCAACTGCCCGTTGCCAAGGCAATCACCGTGTTCAGACAGAGAGGTGTCACCTGCAGAACCCCCGAATACACATTCAACAAAAAAACAAACAGGGAAAAAAAACAGAGAAAAAAAAACACAGAGAGAGGCAGAAACATCCGGAAGGCAGAGAGAGCCAGCAAATGACCCATTATATTAAAAACAGATAACATTTGTTCGCTGGTGGGGTAACGTGTAGCGTGACATGAACCCAAGATCCCGGTTGAGGCCGTCCTCATGGGTGCGGAACTTGGCTATCAATTTCTGCTCGACGATTTTGCGTTGTCGTGTGTCTCGAAGGCCGCCTTGGAGTACGCTTACCCGAAGGTCGGTGGATGAATGTCCATGACTGCTGAAGTGTTCCCCGACTGGGAGGGAACCCTCCTGTTTGGCGATTGTTGCGCGGTGTCCGTTCATCCGTTGTCGCAGCGTCTGCATGGTCTCGCCAATGTACCATGCTCTGGGGCATCCTTTCCTGCAACGTATGAGGTAGACAACGTTGGCCGAGTCACAGGAGTATGAACCATGCACCTGGTGGGTGGTGTCATCTCGTGTGATGGTGGTATCTGTGTCGATGATCTGGCATGTCTTGCAGAGGTTACCGTGGCAGGGTTGTGTGGCGTCGTGGACGCTGTTCTCTTGAAAGCTAGGTAGTTTGCTGCGAACGATGGTCTGTTTGAGGTTGGGTGGCTGTTTAAAGGCGAGTAGTGGAGGTGTGGGGATGGCCATAGCGAGGTGTTTGTCCTCATTGATGACATGTTGAAGGCTGCGGAGAACATGGCGTAGTTTCTCCGCTCCGGGGAAGTACTGGACGACAAAGGGTACTCTGTTGGTTGCGTCCCGTGTTAGTCTCCTGAGGAGGTCTATGCGATTTTTTGCTGTGGCCCGTCGGAACTGTCGATCGATGAGTCGAGCGTCATATCCCGTTCTTACTAGGGCGTCTTTCAGCGTCTGTAGGTGTCCATCGCGTTCCTCCTCGTCTGAGCAGACCCTGTGTATTCGCAGGGCCTGTCCATAGGGGATGGCCTCTTTGACGTGGTTAGGGTGGAAGCTGGAAAAGTGGAGCATCGTGAGGTTGTCCGTGGGCTTGCGGTAGAGTGAGGTGCTGAGGTGCCCGTCTTTGATGGAGATTCGTGTGTCCAAGAAAGAAACTGATTCTGAGGAGTAGTCCATGGTGAGCTTGATGGTGGGATGGAACTTGTTGATGTTATCGTGTAGTCTCTTTAGTGATTCCTTGCCGTGGGTCCATAGAAAGAAAATGTCGTCGATGTATCTGGTGTATAGTGTTGGTTGGAGGTCTTGTGCAGTGAAGAAGTCCTGCTCGAACTTGTGCATGAAAATGTTGGCGTATTGGGGTGCGAATTTGGTCCCCATGGCTGTTCCGTGTGTTTGGGTAATGATGAGGACCCATGAGGACGGCCTCAACCGGGATCTTGGGTTCATGTCACGCTACACGTTACCCCACCAGCGAACAAATGTTATCTGTTTTTAATATAATGGGTCATTTGCTGGCTCTCTCTGCCTTCCGGATGTTTCTGCCTCTCTCTGTGTTTTTTTTTCTCTGTTTTTTTTCCCTGTTTGTTTTTTTGTTGAATGTGTATTCGGGGGTTCTGCAGGTGACACCTCTCTGTCTGAACACGGTGATTGCCTTGGCAACGGGCAGTTGCAGGGGCAGTCTGTAAACACCATGTATTGTTCAATATGTATAAATGCGTAGGCTTCAAGGAGCTCTTGAAACATTTGCCTGAGGAAGGAGAAAATCTCCGAAAGCTCATATTCATTGTGTTGGAAAAACCTTTGATCTCTAAGGCAATGTGAGTCAACTCCCATAAAAAGTAAGATGCTCAGACCACTTATGGAAGCGACTGATGCCACTGAAGCCGAGAAGGTATCTACAGCAGAATTTGTAACAAATGTATTGTGTACGGAAGTGGTTTTCCACCCTAAACAGATGGTTAAAGAGGTAAACGGATTTGCACTTGCAACATACCAACTGTCTCTGACCCTGATGATGGATACTTTCTTTGTTGGCTGACCCTAGACCAAAGGTGTGTGAACTATAGTAGTTTACCACACTGAAGGAGGTCACATGGTCCATCATGTTTGTGTCAGCTTTTTGCTAAAGTGTTCCAAAACTAATCCCATTGCCCCACTCTCTCATAACTCTAACTTCCTCTGATCCAAATATTTATCTACTTTTCCCTTAAAAAATGCAATGGTCTCTGCATGAAAAAATTTTTTTTTAATCTCTTCCCCCCACTCACTCAATTAAAACTTTAAATTGACCTTTCATCACTTTTTCCCACTGAAAAAAAATCGTCTTTCCTACTTACCATATAAAAACACTATCATTTCCCCCCTCCCTCTACCTCTGGCACTCGTTACAGCCTGGCTCATGTGTAATTTACATATGCCTTCGCCTGAAATTTACTTGAAGTTCTAGAAATTACAGCCCACTTTTGCCTCATTTGGAAAGAAGGGGAAAAAATTGTACACAACAAATTCTCATTGTGCTCAGCTATCCTGATGGGAAGAGTTCTATATTATACAATCCAAATATTTGCAAAAGTTTTTTTTTAAAAACCAGAATAGACATGTACAGTGTGTAACAAGATAATGGCACTCCTAGAAATTCAGCTTATGTCACAAACACTGAGACCAACACCTTAATTGTTTACAGAGGTTCACTGAAATACATGGGTGGTAATAGTTGATTGACAGAGAAAGAAAACATGACTGTGTCAGTTGGCTCCTGTTGAAGTTATGTGAAGTTTTTTTTCCACAGTTTGTGAAGTTAGAAGAATGACAAACTCCCTTTCTTGAGGGAAAGAATCATTTCCCAGGAGGGTTCCTGTCTTGTTTTAAAAGTACTGGAGCTTAGAATTTCCAATTGACATTATTTTAATGCTGATAATCCATTCATTTTAAAGTGGTTAACGTTGGCACTAAAATAGCATTGATTGGAATATCTAGATCATTGTGTGCTTCGAGTTTTATGTAAAATTGCAAAGTCCTTAAAAGATTTGTTTTGTATTCTAGGAAAACAAAAGAGCGAATGATGGGGACAACTGTTTGCAATGGACACGTTTTCTCTGAAAAGAATGTGACTTCAATGTTAGACTCGGTGATTGAAGAAACTGTTATGGGAGACTATGCACTGGTTATTAATGGACACAGCTTAGTAAGTGTGAATATTAAAAGTGGTCATAAGGGTTTTTGTGCAAGTCCCTTTACAGCTCAGCAAATTATCCAGTGAGTAACTGAGCCAAGGAGACCAGGAAGGCGTTAGGGTCATTCCCCAATCACGTTGCGTTCATCTCAGCTGGGGTAACAGTAAGGATGCCATTGTTGGCCTCAGCTCTTTGATTAAGGAGGAGAAAACTGCCTAGGTTTCCCATTCCTGGTTGCTGTTCATTGCTGCCTGCTAGAAGTGCAGGTGTATGGATTTGAGTAACAGCAAGACCATGCTAGCTGTAATTAGCCCCATAACTTTTCCTGTGGTTTTATAGCATGCTGATGCCAACTGGCAAGGTGCACACAAGGGAAAGTGGGTATTTGGGCAAGGTACAGGAGGGTGAACGACACCTGAGACAGCTATAACCCTGTCAGATATCGACACCTTCAGGAGAGAAAGAAGAGAGAAATTTGGTTATGAAAAATACTAGTGTCCACAAACAAAAGAACTGCATTTAAAATACACTTTGGTCCACAATGTTGTCAATATGCATGAGGACAATTCTGTTTTAATTTGAATTGTACTATAAATCAAATTAGCGATGAGTTTAATTTAGGACCTGTTTGAGAAATTGTCTAAAACTATTGTGTGCAATATTGTAATTGCTTTCAAAGAAAGTAAAAGTTGTGGTTAATTTATCATCTAAGGTAAATTGAGCATTGAAAAGATATCAAAATTATGAATGGATATAAATGGGAATTGCACACATTAATAACACTTATTGAAAGTATTTTTTTAAAAAGAGGGCTGAATTTCTTCTATATGCAATTTGCTGTGTCATGGCCCAAAAATCTATTGGTGTGGTGCAATACCCAGTTCTAGTGAACTAAATTGCTCTCAGCTCATGTTTCTCCTCCATTTTTTACCCCTTTCCTCTTCTCGTCTGGTTGGTAATTCATGTAAGGGGTGTCAGCAGCCACCCTTAATCAATTGATTATTGTTCACGTATTAGCCTGGACTATTTGTGGATTATTCATCAGCCAAGGTTGAACCTGTCCTCCCCCAATATCCATATTTAGGCTCTTCTAGCAGGGGTTGCGAGTTATTAATTACTACTATGAAACTTAGCTGATTGCCCTTTCCTTAGCTTAGGAATGCTGAGAACAGGGTTAGGAGCTTCAATTTTTCCTGGTCAGTTTGACTCAGTACCACGAAGTATAGTGCATTTACCCACTGAGCTGAGGGACTAATAGCTCATTTCTGGACGACTTTCTTGTGCTGAATAAGTGAACTCAGATGTAGTGGAGTTCTTAAAGTGGCAAAATTAAGAGCTTCCCCAGTAGCTCAGCTAGCTCAGTCAGTGAATAGTTGATGTCAGTCAGGGCAGTGATGGGGGTGCTCCAATTGGCCTTAATACCCCCAGGATAGGGAAGTGAAAATTGGCTATGGTTCCTGTTCCTGACCGCTATCCAGCAAGCCCTATGTGAAGGCTTTATGTGTGGGTGTCTGGTGAGGACAGGATGGGGCTCAAATGTGATGCCTCCCTCCACCCCCCACCCCCCCAATATGGTCGCATAAACTGCTGATACTTAGAATGGGCACTTGGGTAAAATACTGCTGTATCTCTGTGATACTTCCTGAACCAGCAATCTTTGTGGCTGAAATTGCTGTTTTATTAAAATTAAGGTTTATTTTATTTGTGGAGCCAAAATGTGACTTGGGTACACGTCTCGTCCAGACTGATGGGATTGAAGTCTCCTGTGTCTGCTGGCTTCAAAGGTCCCATGTGAAATGATTTTGAGCATTCTGAATCATAGTTCCCATAGGCATTGGGCCTGCACAACTAAACTGTCCCTAATTTGGCATTATTGGCAGTCTCATTCGGAGACCACAGGATGACTGGTGTGGGCAATGGAAAAAGTGTCAGACTGGTGCAGTAGGGGGTGGTCTTCTATGTTGGCAATGAGACACATTGAGCAGAGGGAGTTCAGCTTTGCATCTGGCTGTCACATACCTGGCTTGCATGTTCTTGATGTTGACGTTGACATTGGAAGAGTTCCATTCTCCATCACTAACATCCCTCACCTAGATAAGAACAAAAGAATTAATAAGCAATAAAATAAATTGACTCTCGGTAAAGACACTGCATGTAAAAACTTTCTGGGTAGACATGTTACAGAACTTTACCTGCAGGGTTACCTGTGTTTGTTGACCGCCTTAAAAGTTTGAATGGTTGGGTGGGGTCCATGATTGAACAAATTGTACATGGCCTCTGGAGGGAATGTATCTTTCATAATATTTAAGTTTTCTTGTTGTGAAAACATATAGTACAGAGGAGTCCCTTCGGCCCATCGTGTCTATGCCAGCTCTTCGAAATGGAATTCCTCCAGCTATAGGGAACACTGTGATTTTGTGTATGTGTAGGATTATTTCTTTCTGGTTAAACATTGAATGGCTTATCTTCATTTCTTGTGTTTCTGTTATACAGGCCCATGCGCTAGAAGCAGACATGGAGCGAGAGTTCCTGGAATTGGCTAGCTTGTGCAGAACTGTTATTTGCTGTAGAGTCACACCATTACAGAAGGCCCAAGTGGTTGAGCTTATCAAAAATTACAAGAAAGCTGTCACGCTGGCTATAGGCGATGGAGCAAATGATGTCAGCATGATTAAAAGTAAGACAAGTCTCCAGCCAAATCGAAATGTTACATCAGAAATACTGAGAATTTTTTGTATACATTTCACGGCTGTGAGTTTTTTGGAATGCTTAAAAGTTATTTCCTCCAGTCAAATAACTAAGGTTGCGACACAAAGTAAAGCACACTAAGAGGACGTCACCTGACAGTTTGCTGTGCACAGCATGAATTTCTTAAATGGACAGTGTCCCTAGGCAAGACTCCCTCCTGTCCCTCATTACTATTCTTACTTGTATGTGGCAATTAAACCAAAGGATGAGGAGGACCAGGCCTTTTGTGGTAGGCAATCTAACAATTCCCCTACACTGACTTTCACCTGAGGTTAAAAAAAAAATCTGATCGAAGTAATTTTTTTATGTCGGATTAAATTGTGCCTACACCAAAATGTAAATGAGTATTTATTCAATATTCTTTATGGGTAACTTGGTGTGGTTTTCTTTCAATGGCAGGTTTGAAATATATTAAAATGTAATATGCTGATACTAAGGTGATAATGATCGAGTATCATGTTTAATAAGTTAGCTTGTCAATTTTGTACCAGAGCTTTTGTTTATCTTTTTCAACAAAGTTCAGTTTTGGAACAAATCTACTAGTCGATGCTTTAATGCACAAGGTACTTATTGTGGTTGCTTTACCCCCAGCTGCACACATAGGCGTTGGGATCAGTGGTCAGGAAGGCATGCAAGCAGTTCTGGCTAGTGACTATTCAATTGGACAATTCAGATACCTTCAGCGACTTATGTTAGTCCATGGGAGATGGTCCTATCTGAGGATGTGCAAGTTCCTCTATTACTTTTTCTACAAGAACTTTGCATTCACTCTTGTGCATTTCTGGTTTGGTTTCTTCTGTGGATTCTCTGCACAGGTTAGTAGTTTCTCTGAAGAAGAGATTATTTGTTTTGAATAGATCACAGAGTCAATGCATCAACACCTAATGAGATGCAGGAGCAGAGTCAATTGCTGGGGTGGAGTTCCAGGTTTTGGCATGTTCAGTTGATATGGTTAATTTTAGATGAGTTCTAAATTGTGTGAAGTTTATTGTGTCATTTTTAACTACAATCCACAGTTTTTCATGTGTAATATTGTGAACCATAAAGTGAGGCAATAATTTCCTGTCACATCACAATATAAATAAAATTAATATTCTTGACTCTGCATTTTACACTTTCCAATGTAACACCAAATGTACTTGCATCTAAAGTTAGACTTTTTTATTTGAATGAACTACCCTTAAAATCTGTAAGTCTTCACAATTTCAAAATACTGTAAAGGTTATTAATATTAAATAACTTTATTCTAAAACCAAAGCCCAATGGAATTTGCTTTAAAGACCTGGTACATTCAAATGGAAATTAAGTGCCGTTACATATTAGAAAGAAACCTGTCCGATAATGAAAAGTTATTTTAGAAATAATTCTGTTTACTTAAGAAAATTTGTTGCAATTTTTGAGCTTTATGAACCTGAGACTATAGAAATTAATCTCTAGTAAAATCTGTCTGACAATGTTGGAATTCAGTAGCTCTGAATATTGTGATATTTTCCCATTTACTGCATGCACGTTGGAATGATATTTATCAAGTATTGTAACTAACTTCCGATTTAGTATTTTTTAAACTCTTCTTTCTAGTTATATTGCACACTTCCAGTTCAGCAGCCTTTTTAATACTGTAAAATAGATATATTTATTTTGAAGATTATGAACTTGACTTGGCATAAATATGATACATTGATGGTTTCAGATGATTTTCACAACCCTTTGTTTTTGCAGACTGTTTATGACCAGTGGTTTATTACTTTATACAACATAGTTTACACTTCTCTTCCTGTTCTGGCTATGGGGATATTTGATCAGGTAAAGTAATCTTTGAATGAATTTAAATCTGTTAGGAATGATGATGTTTTATTTGCTTTTATTACTATGGAACTTTGCTGATAATAGGAACCTGTGTGTATACAAATTCTCCTAGTATAGCCTACCAGAAAATTCAGCTTTTTAAATATCCCAGCTTTATTGCAATTATAAGTATGTTCGTTGCTCATTAAGGTGAAGGATTTCTGTGTTAACCTCTCCCAGTTCAGCTGTAGCATGGGCCAGATGTGGATTAAAGCCCCCTTTACTCTGCTCCAAAGATGTGCTTCAACACTCAGCTTTAGATGAGCATTAATTATTTCACTAATGTGACATTTTCCAGAACAATTTTGTGGATGATTCGTTGCTGAGATTTTTTCCTAATTTTATTATTTCTCCGCAGGATGTCAATGAACAGAGAAGCATGGAATACACGAGATTATATGAACCTGGACAACTTAACCTGCTGTTCAATAAGCGAGAGTTCTTTATCTGCATAATACAAGGAGTCTACACCTCTGTGGTCCTTTTTTTTGTCCCATATGGTGCATTTTGTGACACTACAAGAGATGATGGGACACATCTTTCTGATTATCAGTCATTTGCTGTGACTGTGGCAACTTCTCTGGTGATTGTGGTCAGTGTGCAGGTAAGTTCTGATTTTAAAAAGTCTATGTAGGGTACAGTTTTCTTCAGGGTGACACCAATACTGGTATTTTGTTTGATAGAATTCACACTACTGGTCACAAATCATATTTGTTACAATTTTTATAAAATAAAACAATAACTTGCATTTATGTAGCGTCTTTAATAAATAAAATAACGCCCTTTCACACGGACGTGGTGAGAAACAGATGACAAGCCGAAGAAGGCACAGTTAGAAGAGGTGATCAAAGTCTTGGCTGGAAAGATGGGTCTTAAGGAGAACCTTGGTGGTGGGGAGGAGGAGAGGTGGTGAGGCAGAGGGGTTAGGGGAGGGAATTCCAGAGAAGAAGGCCCAGGCAACTGAAAGCTTGACAACCAGTGATGGGGTAGAGGGACAGGGGATGCTCAAGAGGCCAGAGTCAAAGGAACAGACAGCTCGGGGAATTAAATCTTCAAATCTCGGAGTCACATGCTGTATCTGGTTCTGAGAGCACATCAGTAATTCTAGAAATATAAACAGAAGATGCTGGAAACACTCGAGGTCAGGCAGCATCTGTGGAGAAGGAAATCGAGTTAACGTTTGAGGTCGATGACCTTCCAGTTCTGATGAAAGATGTTCGAGATGAACAACTTTTAAGCAAATATAGAGCCAGCGAAAAGGAGGGGGCAGGAAAATAATAAAGGGGAATGTCTGTGAGAGGGTGAAGGGCAGGAGTGATTAAATGGCAGAAGGGATGATGGCGCAAGGCGAATGGGACAAGTAAGATGGGTCCAGAGGAGGTGTAAATGGTTACAGCAGAATAGCAGAGGGGGAGGGAAGCATGGAAAATCTGGCAAAGAGGGAAGGCTCCCATGGCCCGGGAATGTGGCAGAAGGAAGGCAGCATTGTCGTCCTTCAGTGGCTGGAGTCCCAGGCTTCTGTCAGTGCTGCTTGGAGTGTGAGGAAATCACAAAGTCTAAAAGATCAACTGCTTAAGTTTGGACACAGAATTGGTGAAAACTACTCCCATTTACCTCCAACTCTAAAACTGTGGCCCAGGAAATGAATAGTTGTGTCATTATTGCCATTTTAAAAAAAAAGTAGTTGTACTTCAACAAAAGTCTGATGGCACCATAAGCATCTCCTTCATGAAATATAAAATCACAATTCAATTAATTCTGAATAAATGCATACCTGAATATAATTCTCAGAAGTTTAGGTTTTCAAATTAGCACGGCCTCGAGGCAGTTGATCTTCAATAAAGGAACAAAGTTATTCAATTAATTCTGAATAAATGCAAACATTTAATTCCCATCCACCATTCCAATTATGTCAGAGTGCCATACAATCCTGATCAAATTAATACTCGCCTGGAAAATTTGCTGTATGTTTCATATGTGCTAAAAAGTACTAATTTCCAGCTTTTTCCCCCTGTGAGCGAAACTAAAAGCTGAGAGGATGTAACGTAGTTGCGAGAATGTTCCGCGTGGAACAGTTCCGGCTACAAGGAGTTCATGTCATCCATTTGCTGGGTGTATATTTGAATGCCAACAGACAATTTATCCACTAGTTAGCCTTGAAGAGTGTTTATTCCTTTTAGAGCAATGTCATTTACTGACCAATTTAAGCAGGCCACATTGCCATTAAAGTTGGGCTGTATTGCATATTGTTTCTCAATTTGCTTCTGACAGGATGTTTATGGTAGTGGCAGTGGTAAGTAGAAAAAGAGATTGTAAAAGGAATTTATGATCCGTATGTAAATGATGTAATGTGCTGCTACTTTTTCAATCAGAAATGTAGTCCCCAGGGTTCAGTATTAGGACCACTGTTCTTTTTGAGATATTAACGACCTGGACATGAGTATAGAGGGTATAATTTCAAAGTTTGCAGATGACATGAAACTCGGAAATGTAGTAAACAATGTGAAGGATAGTAACAGACTTCAGGAAGACGTAGACAGACTGGTGAAATGGGCAGACACATGGCAGATGAAATTTAACGCGGGGAAGTGTGAAGTGATGCATTTTGGTAGGAAGAATGAGGAGAGGCAATATGAACTAAATGGTACAATTTTAAAGGGGGTGTAGGAACAGCAAGACCTGGGGGGTACACATACACAAATCTTTGAAGGTGGTAGGACAAGTTGAGAAGGCTGTTAAAAAAGCATATAGGATCCTGGGCTTTATTAATAGAGGCATAGAGTACAAAAGTAAGGAAGTTATGCCAGACCTTTATAAAACACTGGTTGGGTCTCAGCTGGAGTATTGTGTTCAATTCTGGGCACCACACTTTAGGAAGGAAGTCAAGGTCTTGGAGAAGGTGCAGAAGAGATTTACTAGAATGGTGCCAGAGATGAGGGAGTTCAGTTATGTGGAGACACTGGAGAAGCTGGGGTTGTTCTCCTTAGAACAGAGAAGGTTAAGGGGAGATTTGGTAGAGGTGTTCAAAATCATGAATGGTTTTGATAAAGTGAATAAGGAGAAACTATTTCCAGTGGCAGAAGGGTCGGTAACCAAAGGACCAGAGGACACAGAATTAAGGTGATTGGCAAAAGAGCCAGAGGCGACATGAGGAAACATTTTTTTACAGTGAGTTGTAATGATCTGGAATGCACTGCCTGAAAGGGTGGTGGAATCAGATTCAATAGTAACTTTCAAAAGGGAATTGGATAAATACATGAAGGGAAAAATTTACAGGGCTGTGGGAAAAGAGCTGGGAATGGGACTAATTGGAAAACTCTTTGAGAGCCGACACAGGCATGATGGACAGAATGGCGGCCTCCTGTGCTGTACCTACTATGATACTATGTGTATTGTGAGGTTAACAAACACACAGATTTGAATCTTGCAGAGGGAAAACTACTGCAAAAACAAGCATCTTCTGAGGGTATCATGTGATAGGGCTAACAGTCCTCAAATGAGTTTCAATATATTAGCATTCAGGTAGTTGGAGTATTGTATTATGAAAGGCAGTCATTAAGTTAGTCATAAGTGTATATTAAAACACAAATTGGGAATCAAGACTTGTAGAATGAAAACCTGCTGTCACCTGGCAGTAGGAGTCCTGGCTGAAGTGAGTTTGGGCCTTTTTTTTTCTAATTTGTCTGTTAATCCATTGTGAGAGATGCTGAAACATGGAATTTTTTGTCCAGATTTGTCAACCAGTATTTGCATTAAGCAGCACTTGGTCAGATATAGCATCAGCCAGTCAAAAGTACAAACTTGTGTTTTAATAGGATTACTCGACTGTGTTAAATGAATTGGATAAATTACAGATTCAGTCAAATTAGTTCAGGAATCTATAACCTGTACAAGTGATTAAATATGTATTGTGAAAGAAATTGAGAGATTAAATGTTTACAGAGCATCTGAACCAACAACAACTACTTGCATTTATATAGCACCTTTTAAAGTAGTAAAATGTCCCAAGGCACTTCACAGGAGTAATTTTCAACCAACTGGAATGCACTGTGCAATTTTAAAAGACATTGAAGCACCAGTTAATTTTAGGAGCCATTTATATAAAGGGGCTAAGGAATGATAGATTGCTTTTTAACAGCTAGCAGTGAAGTGCTAAATGGGCAACATAAAACATATAAATGAGAGGTCCTTCTTTGAAATGGGCCTATAAGGTTTGACATTTGGTCAAATACAGGGATGCATTTTGTAAACATTTCATTTTAAATTGAAGAATCTATGAAAGTAGCTGGGCTGGACTGAATAGTGTGGTATCTAAAGCTGAACAGATATCCTGGAATTGATTAACTTCATGGCAGGGGGGGGAGGTGCTCACTGAGATGTTTGGTCGAGTATTTATCTTCTTGGAGATCTTGCCTGTAATTCAGTCACTTCCTTCAGGAAACTGAGTGGACAAATCTATTTAATCCCCACTGTGCATGATCTGTAGGAGTAGTAGTTTTGTGGGGAGGGTAAATCCATACCCGTGTTCTTATGAAGTCATTAACATTATAAGTGGGACAATTTTGATATCTGTTGGTAAGCTGAATTCTGAGATTCAAGCATAACTGCAGTTCTGAGTATTGAGAATTTGTTCTGAGTGTTAATTAAATTGCTGTCTCTGGATAGGTTCACAAAGTGGTTCTAATGATAATCTGGGTACTTTGTGAGTCAACGAACTAACACCTCAGTTATAATGGCCCTAAACTGCAACACTAGAAGATTAACTTTGTTCATAAGTTACAGGAAACTCCTAGCAAGACAGTTGGTACAACTTTTCATGGGTTGGCTGCCAGTATTATATTATATGTATACAGTAGGATAATGGCCTTAAAGGGGAAGGCCCTCAATTTGCATGAATTTTCTAAGTAAGACAGATTTGGCCTAATATATTTTATAGTTAAAAGGCTATTAAAGGGTTAACAGAAATAGAACTGGAAGGACTTATAAATGCACAGCAATGTGTCTTGAAGAGGATAACAAAGGCTATTACCCTTGTAGGAAAGTGTGCTATTTTTACCACATATATACATAAGAACGTAAGAAATAGGAGCAGGAGTAGGCCACACGGCCCCTCAAGCCTGCTCCGCCATTCAATAAGACCATGGTTGATCTTCGACCTCAACTCCACTTTCCCGCCCGGTCCCCATAGCCCTTGATTCCCTTGAGTCCAAAAATCTATCGATCTCAGTCTTAAATATACTTAACGACTGAGCATCCACAGTCCTCTGGGGTAGAGAATTCCAAAGATTCACAACCCTCTGAGTGATGAAATTCCTCCTCATCTCAGTCCTAAATGGCCGACCCCTTATCCTGAGACTATGCCCCTAGTTCTAGGCTCTCCAGCTTTCATTGATGGTCCTTTTATTGTAACATTATCAAAAATTGGAAGGCCATTTTTAGCTATCGCCATTTATTTTACAATGTAAACAGAATTTAGTTTAACCTGCTTAAATGCTGTGAATCTCGTGGCCTTGAATTGAATTCCTTAGTGCAGAAATGAGACAGAAATATTCTATGTCAAAAGTGCAAGATTTTGAGAATTTCTAAATTTTCTGATTTTTATTATAAACTTACACCTATTTTTGAAAAGTAATTCTTGAATAATATAGAAAATGTTAGTTTTACACTGAGCCTAAAATAACATTTAGTTGTCGGTGTCCATACTCATTATGGCTGCCTCTGCGTGGCAGGTTTTGAACAGTATGGCAATGGAAAGAAACCCAAGTCAGTTAATATTAGAGCAGCACCTAGTGGTTCCTATAAAGTCCGACAGATCATGTGTAATCTTCATTTATTTTTTAGAGTTAGAAAAAAGTCCTTGTTGTCTTCCAAGTGTGTTAAAGTCAATAGTAAACCCTGGCACTGATACATTATACGCATGTTAACTATTGATGCAACAATTTCTTTTAGTTGGATTATGTAGGATTATCTCCTCCTCATCCCAGGCTGAGCTACTTTACGTATCACGGTATATATCAATATAAATACCTGCTAATTCCTGATCCTGTTATTCTTATAGCACTCCGTTGATACTATGTTTTATGCATGAAGAATTAACAGGGCATTGTCTTCGTGTACAAGTATTTGTCTCTGGTAGCAGTTTTAAGTGTACATCTCTATTAGTCCAGCATACACAACTGTACGTGTCATTATCCTACAACCCTCCCCATCTGATTTTACCTCCCATCTTACTTTTTGGAACACTGACAGTTTGTCCATCCTGCAATTAATTTATACAAAAATATATTTAAAAATCTCCTGTTATGTTGCTGATAATTTTAGAGGATTTAAGCCTCCATTTTAACCTAACCTGCCTAGCAGGAACTTCGGTGAAGCGTAAAATTGGGCAGGGTGTAAAACATGAACCCACCCGTTCCCAAGCGGGTTAGGTTAAAATCGTGGCTATAGTGATTGATTTTGTTCATGGTAAGTGATGAGATATGGAGGGCAAATTTCTGCTAGGATTCTCCTGTTCATCCACTGTAACTTGGGTGCTTGAATCGCGGAGACCCCGGAAAAACATTGTTAGCTCCATTTTCCCAGGTTTTCGCAGCTCTGCGGAAATTCAACGCTATGGTGTTTGGGAGGGGCTGTTGGTTTTGTGACCACATAGGAGTACTCTGGTAAGAACAGTATTGAGCGTTTGGGGTGTTAGCGTAGTTTGGAGTAGAGTAGTAATTAATGACGAGGTAATGAGTGGTTGAGGGGTAGGAGTTACTGGAGGTAGTGAGTATTCAGGGGATTGAGGTTGCTGGTCATTGAGGGGGAATGACAAGTTTAGGTCGTGGGTATTGGGAAATCGTGGGTAGGTTACAAGTTAGTGGGGGTGGTGGATAGTTTAGAGATGGCGGTACGTATCTGGGGTGGTCATGGGTATTGCGGAGTAAGGAACTTGTGAAGGTAGAGTGCAGATGGGTTCATTTTGAAATTAAAATAAATGAGAGTAAACTTAGATAGAGGAATAATATGGAGGGATAGCAGGACTTAAGAGGACAGGGAGAACCATGGTGGAGTGCAGAGGGAGGGGCTGAAACAGACAGGCAGCCATAGGGCAGTGGAGAGAGGGGACTGAAATGAGCAGAGGGAGCCATGGAGGAGCAAAAAGATAACAGGAATTAAGGGAACAGATGTGTGACAACTGGAATTGTGCATTGATGTAAGATTTAATATCCAGCAGATCTCCTGTGACATTACAGGAATTAAGGGAACAGATGTGTGACAACTGGAATTGTGCATTGATGTAAGATTTAATATCCAGCAGATCTCCTGTGACATTACTCAGTGACATTTACCTGAGGAAGGAGGAAGCCTCCGAAAGCTTGTGAATTTAAAATAAAATTGCTGGACTATAACTTGGTGTTGTAAAATTGTTTACAATTGTCAACCCCAGTCCATCACCGGCATCTCCACATCATTACTCAGTGAGGCAGAGGATATGCTGTTTTATAACAATGGGCGTGTTATCAACAAAGTGTGATGGAAAGGTGTTACAGGAAGTGTCATTAAAACAGACTGTCTGATCATTTATCTCATTGCTGTTTGTGGGACCTTGCTGTGTGCAAACTGGCTGCCGCGTTGCCTACATTACAACAGTGACACTTCAAAGGTACTTCATTGGTTGTAAAGTGCTTTGGGATGTCCTGAGATCGTGAAAGGTGCTATATAAATGCAAGTTTTTTTCTTCCTCTTTGGCATAGGAAATGTGCATTAAATGCAAGTCTTTAATATATTTCTTTTAAAATCACTGTTGTAGCAGAACTCTGATCTAAATGTGATTTCTATAAACTGATACTATAGTACAACCTGTATACTTCAACTCCACCTATTGGACAAATGGTGCCATTCTCTAATAGAATTTACAACAGAGGCTTGCAATTATATAGCACCTTTAAAGTACATTACATTAACAATCATGAATCCTTGTTTCACCAACAGGCATAATTCAGCTGAAGTTTAGAAAAACAATGAACATAATGTAGCTCAGTTATTTGTTCCCTTTCTCCCCTACACCGCCCCCCAGCCCAAAGACCTCCACTGCTCACTAATCCAATACTGCAGTGTGTTATGCATGACTGCACATTGGGACAGTGTGCAATATACTCAGTGTTGAATAGTGGTGGTAGAATATGAAAAGAAGAATAAATGCATGAAACAGTACTCATTTGTGCTTTTGAATTTGTCAATGAATGCACGTTGGTAAGAATTCAGTACAAAATGTTAAATAACACGGGAGAAATCCAATCAGGCGAGGTTTGTGACACTAATGGACAGCGCTTTATGTGGAGTACCGTGCAAGAGCACTGTATCAAATTAACAATCCACCAAATTGCCATGACGGCTAGATATTACTGCTCTTATTACACCTGAATTTCAAATACAGTGATTCATTCACAGACAAATGAACAAGGCCTTGTGCCAGTGAGTCTGTTTAGGACTTATTAAAACTAGTCATGTGGAGGAAATCCTATTTAAAAAAAACTTCATTTAATAACTCTGATGTAGAAATATCAAGCAATAATACTTCAATTATAAATGTGCATTACCATTATCTATTATTTGTAACAAATTATATGTTACCTTGTTTATACAGCAAGATTAACATATCCTACAATTGTTACTTTTCTAATAGACCTGCATTACTGATTCATTAACCCTTAGACTGATATTTTATAGATCTGCTAAATTTTCTAGTTTCTAATCCTTTAGTTTTCTGATGAGCCACACAGAGTGTATAATGAAAATGCTGCCAGTGCATAAAAGAAACTAACCAAGAACATGAGTTCAAATCCTACCATGGCAGTTTGAGAATTTGAATTCAGTATATAAACAAAAAGATGGAAATTTAAAAAAAGCTGATATCAGTAAAAGTGACCATGAAGCTTTTGGATTGTTGTAAAAACCTAACTGGTTCACCAATGTTCTTTAGGGAAAAAAACCTGCTGTCCTTACCCGTTCTGGCTTATATGTGACTCCAGTCACACACCAACATGGTAGACTCTTAACTACCCTCTGAAATGGCCTAGCAATCCACTTTCATCACACAGACTGCAGCGGCTCAAAAACAAGGCTTCTCAAGGCAACTCGGGATGCACAATAAATTCCAGCCTTGCCAGCGACACTCATATCCCTCGCATGAATATTTTTTTAAAAGCTTGATTTTTTTTTTCTGATTCTATTTACAGATTGGGCTTGACACCAGCTATTGGACAGCAGTCAATCACTTCTTCATATGGGGTAGTGTGGCCGTCTATTTCTCCATCTTGTTTGCAATGCACAGTAATGGCTTGTTTGCAATATTTCCAAGCCAATTTCCTTTTGTAGGTAAGTCTCTCGAATCTTAACTTAATGTGGCCTTGTTGCAGCAATGCATGAACCAGTTAATCTGACTAGGAGCTGTCTGACATATTTTGTCGTCATCTGTGCTTATTGAGCTCTGAAACTTAATGAATTAGACAACTCACTGCCTAAAACACCATCTCGAGATACACATTTTCCTACATTTGGATTTTGTAGTAAATAAAATCCCATTTAGTTCTGTAATTGATGTGTTTAGTTTGGAGCCAGTTTAGATAGTATTGTTAATCAGTTCAAAATTGAAATTGGTAACTTTAAATGATTTGGTTTTTAGGCATGGGTTCTATTAAACAGATCTTCTTTTATGCTCTTTTTCAAAGATGGAATATAAGAAACATTAAAATAGTGGCTAAATCTTCATGGAAATATATTTACATTGATGTGATGCCTTCAGATTGCTTCTGCTACTTACAACAAATTAATACGGAATAATTTTACAATTTTATTATAAATATCGAACAAAATTCAGATACAACACTTCAGATATTTAGGCATGTTGTAGAATATTTTAAAATATTTGTGCCTCCCAGGAAATGCTCGGAATTCCCTGATCCATCTTACGGTGTGGCTAGTCATAATTGTGACCACGGTGCTATGCATCATGCCGGTGGTGGCATTCAGGTTCCTGATGGTAGATTTGAAACCAACCTTGAGTGATAAGGTGCGTATTCAGTTCTTTATCTTGGCTTGTCTTTCATCTGTGCTGTAAAACACAGACCCTTGCTTGTCTGTTGTAACACCATCTAACTGAGCTTTTTCTAGCCTTGAGGCCTGACTCTCCTGTTATTACTCTAAGAACAGCTGTAATATTTTTGCCTTTGTTACCTCACTTGGCAGATTATTCCAAACATTTAACACTTTGAACAAAGAAATTCTTCCTAATAACTGTTGAAATTATTTCTCACCAATTCAAATTTTTGCCCTCTATTCCTACACTTTTGGTTTAATTTGGATTAATCTTCTGGGTTTACCATTTAATATTTTGTACAGTTCAATGATGTCCTCTCCCCACCCCATTAACTGCTTTCTTTCTAGACTTAAGAGCTTAAACTTCTCTAACTTTTCTCATAGCTCATCTCCTTTACATTTGTTGTCCTTTATATCCTATCCAATGCATGTAAACTTCATTTTTGTGTTGTATTGACCAAAGCTGAACTAAATACCCCAAAGTATTCACTAGTACATTGTAAAGGTTTAGCATAACTTCTGTAGACTTGTATTTGACTGTTCTGGCTACTTATCCTAGCATTCTATTACCTTTTTAAAAATTGCTTCATCACATCATCTACACGCTGAAAATGACATGTGTGCCATGACTCCCAGGTCCCTTTCTCTGTTAATTCAATTCCTTTCATTAGACCCTTTTCAAACAATATATATGAGTTTGTATTTATCAGTGTAAAATTTAATTTGCCATTTGTCTGCCCAATTGTACTGCCAATCTAAATCCTTCAGCAAATCTACCAATGAGGGAGCAGCACAGAAACCTGAAGCTTTGGAGGCAGTGGGGCCCACCAAACTCAATCAAATAAGAGTGCGATAGCACTGAAGTTTACATGCATTGGATAGGATATAAAGGACAACAAATGTAAAGGAGATGAGCTATGAGAAAAGTTAGAGAAGTTTAAGCTCTTAAGTCTAGAAAGAAAGCAGTTAATGGGGTGGGGAGAGGACATCATTGAACTGTACAAAATATTAAATGGTAAACCCAGAAGACTGTACAAACTCTCGGTTTGATTGTTCTGCTTGTTTATCAGGATTTGTGGAAAGCTGAAGACAAGTAATCTTGATGTATCAAAGTCTCCACTTTAAGTGACGAGCTGTGTCAATTTACTGATCCTTTACCATCTCACCATTTGAAGTGCAAATCCACATAACTACAGCACATATAGAGCTGACTTTTAAAACATGGTTTATAAAGTAGTCAAAAAGTATACAGTGCTGCCTTCAAATTTGTTCCGTTGATTTTTTTTTAATGTTTCAGATTTCACCAGTGATCATTGAATGATTAAAGCTGTGTGTATGCATTTTAGTATTCATGTGTGGAGCTTAACTTTCCCCCATTTGCAACTGGTGCAAATGGACAGTGCAATAGCAGCCTCTTGATTGTACCACTCTCAGTAGTGCCCCAAATGCTGCATTGTTTCATTGTGTACCAGAAGCATTATTCATGATGTATTTTTCTGGAAAATTTTCTTTCCAAATTTTAAGAAGTTCCATTTGAAAAAAAATCTTAAGCCAGCAGGTTTATTGACAATTACCCAGAAATTCACTCAAACTCATGAAAAGCCCTCATAAAAATGGTTTGAAAATGTAAAGCATCTTTTTTTAATTGTGTATTTCTAAGAATTATGATGTGTTTTGTTTTCAGGTACGATATGTGCAACGTGCCAGAAGAAAACATAAGCCAGTGCAGCACCGTATGCGACGTGTAAACCGCACCAGCTCAAGAAGATCAGGTTATGCGTTTGCTCATCAAGAGGGCTTTGGTGAGCTTATTACCTCTGGAAGGAACATGCGTGTCAACAATCCATCACCAGTGGTAACCGGGAAGTCGATGCTGAGCAGCACCAGTTGGATTGAAACTTTACGGAAGAAAACAACCGAGACAGTCAGTAGCTTTGGCAGTGAGAAAAATATTAAACTGTAGATCAACAGTTATTTGAAGGGAAAGATGCTTTTCCACACTTCAAACTTGGCCATAGTTTGCACTGTGCTGTACGTCCACAAAGCTTGAAATCACTACTTACTGAAGAGTCACAGAGTAATGAACTCTCGTTTCTGAGCTGTTGCATATCAATTTTGTAATGCTGGACATCCATTATGCCACATGGTGGACTCTTTGCTGCCAGGTAGCAAATGTTAACAAGAGAACGCCAACTTAGAATGTCTGTAAACTTGGCAAAGATGTCTGTTTAACCGGAGTTGAGCGTTTTGAGCAATTATCATTATAGCTCCTGACGTCCCTGTTAAAATACAAGTTTGTATTTCTGAGCTGTAAATATTTTTTAACCTTTGGAAACATTTTCATAATGCAAAAGTGCAACAGTCGCATTGTTTAATGCTGCTCATTTTAAATTGACATATTCAAACAAGATTACAGAACTACAGTGGCAGAGCTTTTAAATACAGAGGATTTACTTTCCAGCTGTATACAATATAGTTCATTTTTTTCACTTGAGGGACCCAATTATATTGTATTCTGTCTAAGAATGTTACATTGTGGTCCTGTAGCTATGACCTCATTCGAGGAATTAGTGCCTTTGAGTTTTCCTTTCACAAGGGAACAACCGATTTTTATTTGAATGTATGTTTTTGAAAACCATACTCCATATTTACAAATACTTTCTGCTTTAATGGTTCTGTGTAACTTCAATTTCTGATTGGCTTTCTCTGCTGAAATACAACAGCTAACCTTGTATGAATTGTTATGTGTGTAATATGTTTTCTCCAAAATAATTGCTCTTCATTCACTAATTCTTCATATAGCAGTAGATTAGGACCATTTTTCCATGGGGGAAATCAGGGGGACAAGGTCTGTTTTAAGACTTCTGGACACAGTAAACTCGTCACTTGATTTCTTCCCTGTTCGAATGTGTCTTTAGGACCATGCTACTAGGCACTTCTTGGTTCTTTTTTCCTGCTAACTGCCAGCGATGTTTCACTGTTTCTTTCTCATGAAAGAATATCTTGCTGAATACAAATGTTTTCTTTTGTTCTGTTCTCCGAATTCTATTTTTAAAATAATTTTTCTTGTAAGTTCTGTGTTTGGTACGTTGAGTCGCTGTTATATTTTCATGCATCAAATTTTGTCTTATTGTGGATTTGTTACTGGAATGGTTTGTCATTGTACTTCAGTCAATTTCACTACTATTTGGGTTGCTATCCCCATTTGATTTCACATTCCTTGATATTAATTAAATGACTTTTCCAGTAGCTGATGCCCACGACTGGTGCTTTGGCTGCTGGTCTACCAGGCATGAGCTCCAAGACTGTGAGAATGGTCTGAATTTTTCTTGAAGTGGGCTTGCTTTAAAGAACCAACTTGAAATGCTGGAAGAACATCTTCAATTTCAACAGCCCCGCACTATTCAATTTGAGAATCATACTGAGTGCCTTGGTGAGCTAATACCTTGGAATATAGGGGATAACTTCAACTCAAAGTGGGAAAAACCATACCAAAAGTAGGCAATCTAATGATTTCGTGATCTGATGTCAGAATGTGCACTAAGAAACAAAAACTAGCTTTGATCCTCAGATCTCTCCTGAGAGAGATCCAGGTGTAGTCAGTGTTGCAATGGATAGAAATATGGCAACCAATGGTACACAGCAAGATCCCAGTAATAGTAATGAGAGACTAGTCAGATAATCTGTTTTTGGTAGTATTGGTTGAGAGATAATTGTTGGCCAGGACACTGGAAGAAGTTCCTGCTCTTCTTTGAATAGGACCAAGGAATCTTTTATGTCCACCTGCAAGAGCAGACGAGACCTTGGTTCAACGTCTCATCTGAAAGATGGCATCTCACAGTGCAGCATTCCCTCAGTTCTGCACTCAAGTATCAGCCTAAATTCTGTGCTTAAATCTCTGGAGTGAGGCTTGAAGTCACAACCTTCTGACTCAAGTGTTGCTACTAAATCAAGGCTGACACCTGCTCATATGATAAGTAACTAAGTTTTTTCCCATGTATCCTGGACATTAGTATACATTCAGTTACATCATGGCTGCATAAATACAGGTCAGACTGCAATTTCAAACTGACTACAAAAGAGGCAGGAATGTCACATCCATGTCTAAAGGTAAATAATTGTGGGCAATTGAATAACATGGTGTCCTGTCAGCGCTCAATTGCCTGGGTTCTAACTTAGCACAATTAGAAAGGGACAAAAGTCTTCTCTCTTCAACAGAAGTTAAGGGCTCAAAATTAACTCAATCTCTCTTGTGCTCTCTCTCACTTGCACTGTCTCTCTCTCTCTCTAAAAGGCACAATAATTAGCACTAGTTTTACATAAATATTTAATGTTATCCATCTCTCTCGACAAGCACAAAATATTATTGCATTTAACTATTCATGTATAGAAATAATTCATATGTCAACATTCGCTGTTCATGTATCTGTCACGATTGTTACTGAAAAAAGCATGAGAATGTATACATTCTAATTTATAAAAAGATTAATTTTTATTTTCAATATTTAAGTAGATTGCTTTTGTCTTTCCTCTTGTAGCATGTACATCAGAAAAATACTTTTGATGTCAGGAATGCAGCTAATTAAGAAGCCAAAGTTTGACTTCTATTGTGAAAATCCATGCTTCTACAAAATATTAGATCTTAATCAAAGCAAATAGTTAAGAATTGTCTCTCTGCAATAATAAAGTGTACATTGTATAAAGGTGCATGTTTGAATACCAAAGAGTTTTAGCTCTTTATTTGTAAAAGGGGGAAAAATAGTGTTTACATCTGTAATGTATAATTCCATCATTATACATTTGTTTATTGGGAAAAAAATGAAGCATCAATGCAGTTTATAAACTTTTTTCTTGCCACTTGTGTCGTCTGCTGTAAATATATTTGACTATTTTTAAAAAATCAAATATGAAAGGGATGTACATTTTTGGATGGCTAAATAGTTGGTTGTCTGGTTTTGATAACAAACTGAACTTTCAAATTCTACAGCATATTTGAAATCTTATGGTTGTCCCCACCGCTCCTCATCTATATTAAAGAAGAAATTCCTTCCTCCTCCATCTGATTAATTTTAAGGTATTTTCCCCAAGCATTTCAGCTCCTTGAAACTCCAACATGCAGTATAATGTGTAGCAGAAGACAACAATTTGAAGCACGTACTTTTTGATGATTCCTTTGCAGCCAAATGATTTGTGAAGTTAATGTTTGTGAAATAAAGTTTCATTTTTAATTATTTGTTATTTTGGAATGCTATTATATACCAAATGTACTGAAGAAAAAAAACAGGGATAGGAAATGGCTATTTGGCATACCAAAGCTCAATATCCTGTCATAGCATCCAAATGTACTTTGAGTATCTCCAGAGTTGTTGTCTCCACTAGCTATCTGCTTGGATGAATATTACAAAACATTATTGCTCTTTCAGTTAAGAGATCCCACATTAACTGCTCTCTTTGGTGAAGCTTAAGCATTTGTAATCTTCCCTCCTAGTATTTTTATAGTTGTGGTCAATTTTGTTGCTCTTCTCTGTGACCTGTCTGCTGCATGTATTTGCTTCTCATGGCATACTGACCAAATCTGAAGGCACTAAGGTCCCTTTCTAAATCATCATATGTTCATTCTATTGCATTTGTTGTATACATATGACTCATATTTTAGACCTAATTGCATCATTTAATATTTATCATCTGCTATTTGCCTGTCCAATTGTATAACCGATATAAGTCTTTGCAAATCTTTAACTACATCCCTTATCTCTATTGCTCTTTTAATGTAGCTAGTATTTTGACAAGTTTATAGTTGACTTCAGTATCCAGATCATTTATGTAAATTCGACACAATGGGAGAACAACCACTGATCTCGGCAGCATTCCAATCAGTGCCATCCCTCAGTCTGAAATTACAACTGCCACAAGTGCTGTCTGTTTTATTTTTGTTACTTAGTTTCTTATCTAATCCTATGTTCTACCTTGAATTTCTGTGGCTTTTAGTTTGATTAAAAGTTTCTCATGTAAAATCTTGTCAGACCTTCTGTAAGTCTAAAACTATAATCATTGGAAAGGCATTAATTCCTATAAATATAAGTACAAGTACAGTCCAAAATAAAGAGATAAAAAGACCTTTTCAAGCTGTGCACAATGAAACGACGCTTCTGATGAATCGCTGAAGAAAAACTGACTGGCAGCAGCTCACACTCTGTCTTTACTGTGCTACTTTTTCCTTTATCTCAACTTAGATTCACTTAAGATTTGTTAAAAGGGTCAAGATTTCATGCAATGTAAACCAGCACCGTCTTTTTATTTTTAAAAAAAGTTTGTAATATTTCCCTCCTTCAGTTTTCTGCCCTGAAGGTACTGGCTCATGTTGGGATACAGTTCCCTCTACTAACATACATGCACACATACATCGACATATCCTTTCTAGCAAGAGATACGGGATAACATTTTTCTCCACCTGGTCCCAAGGCACTTTTTAGCACCCGAGAAGGTGGAAGGATGAGGTGATCAAGGTCTTCAAGATTATGAATTGTGATGGATCATTTCCACTGGTCAGTGAGAGGATAACAAAAGAGCACTCATTTAAGATAATCACAAAAAGAATTAAATGGGAGGTTAGAAAAAAAATTCCATACATAGAGGGTAGCTACAATGTGGAATGAAAAAGAGTCCATGAATTCTTTTTAAAGAGACTTGAATGCTTGAAAAAGAGGAATAATAGAGTACAGTGAGCAAGTGGGATTAGATTAGGTGGTTTGTAGAGAAAAACCAGTACAGACTTGATGCATCAAATAGCCTGTTTCTGTACTGTTACAGTCTATGATTCTATGACTCATAACCACATCTCAGTAGCTGTGTAAGAGTAGGCCAGTTGACCCACCTACTAATTTCTCAAAGCTGGAAAGATGTACAGAGTTCCAAAGTGAGCAAAGTGCTAGTTAAATGAGCAGTGAATTTGAGATAGCTATCCAATTTTAGCAAAAAAAAACTTTAGGAACTCTTAGCCCAGGTCTTGGTTGTTAAACTTCATCACAAAATTATCAGTCTCACTCAGAGCGGCCACAAAGGTGGCTTTTGTGGTGCGGTAAGCATTGCTCTTTTTGAGGTTGAGGTTCAAACACGTTGGGTCACTTCGCAATCGTACCTGAGCTGGGAGTGCCAGAAGCAGAAAGTGTTCCATTCACCAGCTCTCCCCATGATGTGCTTAAATTTAATCTGAACCAAAAATCTACAAGGGATGATTTATCTCGCTGCTGGACCTGGCGAGGATCTTGTGAATGGAGGTTGTGAAATCAGCCGAGTAGGCCTTAGACCTGGTTCTTTTTCTCTCATTGTCCAGCTGGCCGGATTGTTGGCTCAAGTGCGCAAGAGCCTCATTAGAACAAAGCATGTATTTTAAAAATATTTAAATCAGCAACTAATGCTATTTCATGGTTGTCTGCTGGGATCATTTTACAATATAAGTCTGGGTTACAATGCTTGCTTTCATCATTGGAAGCAAAAACTGTAACCTGGACTTAAATTGTTTCTATTTGTTTTTTTAAATGTAATGCTGTGAAAATGCCACCATTTCTAATCATGTCTAATCATGTTTGTCATATAAGCTGATCAGTAAAGAGATACTATTGTTACATTTTAAAAGCTGTGGGCCCACTTGTGTACTGCACTTATGAGCTTGTGCTCTGAGATAGACCACTGGGGTTTTATGGTGACTGAATAGTCCAAATTCATGGGCAATTTCAGTAATCAACTCATCAACCTTTATTTTAAAAATTTTACCTGTGATTTATGTTGAAATGCATGAAATAAGTAGACATTAATTGATCTGTCAGCTCATAGAGTCATAGAGTTATACAGCACGGATAGAGGCCCTTCGGCCCATTGTGTCCGTGCCGGCCATCAAGCCCTGTCTACTCTAATCCCATATTCCAGCATTTGGTCCGTAGCCTTGTATGCTATGGCATTTCAAGTGCTCATCCAAATGCTTCTTGAATGTTGTGAGGGTTCCTGCCTCTACAACCCTTTCAGGCAGTGAGTTCCAGACTCCAACCACCCTCTGGGTGAAAAAGTTCTTTCTCAAATCCCCTCTAAACCTCCCGCCTTTTACCTTGAATCTATGTCCCCTTGTTATAGAACCCTCAACGAAGGGAAAAAGCTCCTTCGTATCCATCCTATCTGTGCCCCTCATAATTTTGTACACCTCAATCATATCCCCCCTCAGCCTCCTCTGCTCCAAGGAAAACAAACCCAATCTTCCCAGTCTCTCTTCATAGCTGAAGCGCTCCAGCTCTGGTAACATCTTGGTGAATCTCCTCTGCACCCTCTCCAAAGCGATCACATCCTTCCTGTAGTGTGGCGACCAGAACTGCACACAGTACTCCAGCTGTGGCCTAACCAGTGTTTTATACAGCTCCATCATAACCTCCTTGCTCTTATATTCTATGCCTCGGCTAATAAAGGCAAGTATCCCATATGCCTTCTTTACCACCTTATCTACCTGTTCTGCCGCCTTCAGGGATCTGTGAACTTGCACACCAAGATCCCTCTGACCCTCTGTCTTGCCTAGGGTCCTCCCATTCATTGTGTATTCCCTTGCCTTGTTAGTCCCTCCAAAGTGCATCACCTCGCACTTTTCCGGGTTAAATTCCATTTGCCACTGTTCCGCCCATCTGACCAACCCATCTATATCGTCCTGCAGACTGAGGCTATCCTCCTCGCTATTTACCACCCTACCAATCTTTGTATCATCAGCGAACTTACTGATCATACCTTTTACATTCATATCCAAGTCATTAATGTAGACCACAAACAACAAGGGACCCAGAACCGATCCCTGTGGTACCCCACTGGCCACAGGCTTCCAGTCACAAAAACAACCTTCGACCATCACCCTCTGCCTTCTGCCACTAAGCCAGTTTTGTATCCAAAGTGCCAAGGCACCCTGGATTCCATGGGCTCGTACCTTCTTGACCAGTCTCCTGTGGGGGACTTTATCGAAGGCCTTACTGAAATCCATGTATACCACATCCACTGCGTTACCCTCATCCACACGCCTAGTCACCCCCTCAAAAAATTCAATCAAATTAGTCAGACATGATCTTCCCTTGACAAAGCCATGTTGACTATCCCTGATTAATCCTTGCTTCTCCAAGTGGAGACTAATTTTGTCCTTCAGAATTTTTTCCAATAATTTTCCTACCACTGATGTTAGGCTCACTGGCCTGTAGTTCCCCGGTTTTTCCCTACTCCCCTTCTTGAATAATGGTACTACATTAGTGGTTCTCCAGTCCTCTGGCACATCCCCTGTGGCCAGAGAGGTTCTGAATATATGTGTTATGTGTTATGAAAGAAAAATGCTGCAATGGCTCAGCTACTGTAAATTAATCAGCATGCATTTTAACATGATCAGAACATGATAATGAAATGATTAACCCACAGCAAAGCAGACTCTGCCATGCAGTAAGATGCAATTTAAAGCATGCATGGGGGGAGGAGGAGGAGGAGGATAAAAGAATTCCCATGACTACCTATTTCTATGGATTTTTCTAGGACTTAAGAATAGCAACAATGCTATTTTGAAGTCTTTCAGAGAAAATATGCAATTTTGCACATATTTTCTGAAAATCTCAATGGCCATTTTATGAATGTGCATAGTATGCACTCGATTAGTGATGGACAATGGAATTTAGCCATTAAGCCTGTAGTTATACCATGCTCGCAGGCTGAAACAAGTAGCTGCCATAAGTGATTTGCGGTTGGCATTATCCCTTTTATACGATGGGCTGCGAATCTGCACTTTTTTCCACCATTGAAAAGAATTCTGTGCTTACCAGCCATAGAATTCTAAATGGTTCAAGACTGCACGTGTTGGTGTGGCTTGCTCAAGCATTTTTTTAAAAAAAACTCCGCTTCACTTTGCAAAGTGTTTAAACGGTTGAAGGGAAACTTGGTCATATTTTAATACTGGCTTGACAGTACTCTTACCTGGTATCAGACCCAAGTGATATGAGCTAGCTACCTGGGGGAGGCAGCCTTGCATTGTTCGACTTTGGATCAGAATCTGGAGTTACAGTCACTTCTGCATTGCTACAGACTGACTCCTAAGAGGAAAATAAATACATACAAAGTGAGGATGTGAAAGAGAGCAAGCATACAGGGAAAAAAACCCCCACAAAACTAAAGAGAAAATAAGGGGCTCTCGTTTCACTGAATTACTGTCTTTCACTCATTCCCTCCTTCTGTCCAGCTTATTTTGACATTGAGAAGCAAGAACATTGCTGTGAAAGTAAATCAGAAAGCAGTTTAAGCATTTGGGAAACTGCACACCTTGAGTGCAGCCTGGCGAATATGTAAAGAGCAGGAGCCCAGATATGAGCGATTGAGCATGGGGACTGCAGTAACGGATTAGCTGCTTGGAGTCACTGGCTGAGGTCCCAGATTGCTGGCAGTGCCGGGTTCCGCCGCCAACTCCGATCCTTCTTCCTGCCGCGGAATCACATGAGGGTTATTTCTGGAAAGGAAAGGGGCGACCGGTGTCTGACGTGAGTGAAGGTCACAGACAGTGCGGTGGAAAACCTCTCTTTCGTACTGAGCTCGCTGGAGGCTTCGGGTTCCGCTTCCTACCTCTGCCCGGCCTAGTCACAGTCAGCTGCAAAATTCAGGTTTGCTTTTTTTTCTTAAAAAAAAATACAAAATAGATGAGGTGGGGCTGAGGGGGTGAGGGGACGTGTAGTTGGTGTGAGAGGCCGGACCGGCTGCAATTAGTGGTCCGATTACCAGGATCGATCTGAAAGGAAATGTGAAGGTTATTGAGTCCGATTGCAGAGGAGTTTTGCTTGAAGATCAGTTATAGTTTTGGTGTCTGTGGTTTGTCCAGTTGTCTTAGTTCTTTTTTTTAGCATATTGCAAAGCATGAGATTTGAATAATCAAAGTGATACTCCGTTTCTTTCGGCCTGTGTTGGCTCTTTGTTTTCCTTTAATGCGGCCCCTTTCATTTTCTTGTGTGTGTGTGTGTGGTGTGTGTAAATATATCTACCGCATAATGGTGACTTCAGCCCAAAACAACAGTTCCTGATCAGTGGAGATTGGGGTTGAAATGTTTTTTGACACGTGGAACGAGAATGAACCGTTACTGCCCTGGTTTTCTTTTCTCCATTTGCCCTTCCCTCTGTCCTTTGGTCACCTTGGTCTCTTGTTTGACCAGAACTGTGTATTGTGACCAAGTTATATCCTGTTCTAGTCAGGATAATTTAAACACTTGGCAATGCCTGAATTAGGGAATGATCATCTGCAAAGCAATGAAAAAAGCTCCTTTATTCATATATGACCTGACTAGATTTTCGTCCATATATTGCCCACAGCTGGAAAATCTAGCTGTATCTAAATTCTCTATTTATAAAAATAAAACGTTTTATTTTCCATAGGGATTGTGGCCCTGTGGAGCAGATTCCCAAAAAAGGGAGTTCATTTGGAATCAATTGACACCATTTGAAATGGAGCTGAATTGACATCTGTTGAGAAGAGGGTTTGGGGTTAATAGCACTGTCCCCCCCCCCCTCCCCTCCCCAGATTTTGTTATTTAGGTGCAAGAAAAAGGCCTTTAAAGAACATTATCAAGGGTGGTGGGATATAGTGTAAAGCCCACAATAGAATAATCACACATGGACTCTGGATAGAACATACTTGTTGGGCCAGATAATCATCTCACTGCAGACATTTTTATGTATTCTAGTGTATTGCAACAAAGCTTTCAAATCAATCACTTTTGTTTGTTTAGTATGTTTATAGGCTACAGCATCAGAATGAATAGTAATAAAATTCTACTTGTTTAAAAATGTGCACATACACTAATTTCTGTAAACTCTAGAAGCACATGGTATTAAAGGGATGGTGGTAACTTGGGTACGTAGTTGGCTAAGAGATAGGAGGCGTGAAGTAGTGGTGAATGGATGTTTTTCTGTCTGGAGATAAGTATGCAGTGGGGTCCCCCAGGGGTCAATATTAAGACCATTGCTTTTCTTGTTATATGTAACTGACCTGGACTTGGCTAAACATAAGAACATAAGAAATAGGAGCAGGAGTAGGCCAATCGACCCCTCGAGCCTGCTCCGCCATTCAATAAGATCATGGCTGATCTGATCCTAACCTCAAATCTAAATTCATGTCCAATTTCCTGCTCGCTCCCCGTAACCCTTAATTCCCTTTACTTCTAGGAAACTGTCTATTTCTGTTTTAAATTTCAAAGTTTGTGAATGATACAAAACTTGGCAACACAGAAAATAGTGAGCAGGATTGTAGCAGACTTCAGGAGGATATAGACAGACTGGTGAAATGGGTAGAAACATGGCAGATGCAATTTAATGTAGATAAGTGTGAAGTGATGCATTTTGGGAGGAACAACATGGAGAGCATCTAAATGGTACTATTTTGAGAGGGTGTGCAAGAGCAAAGGGACCTGGGGGTGCATATTCATAAATCTTCGAAGGTGGCAGGGCAAGTTGATAAGGCAGTTAAGAAAGCATATGGGGTATTGGCCTTGTAATAAGGGACATTGAATACAAAAACAAGGAAGTCATACTAAACCTTTTACAAATCGCTGGTAGGACCTCAACTGGAGTATTGTGTACAGTTCTGGGTTCCACACTTTAGAAAGGATGTCAAGGCCTTGGAGAGGGTACAGAGAAGGTTTACCAGGACAATATCAGGATTGAGGGACTTCAGTTATGTGGAGAGATTGGAGAAGCTGGAATTGTTCTCCTTGGAGCAGAGAAGGTTAAGGGGAGACCTAATAGAGGCATTCAGAATGATGAGGGGTTTTGATGGAGCAAGTAGGGAGAAACTGTTTCCTCTGGCAAGTGGGTCAGTAACCAGAGGTCATAGATTTAAAATAATTGGCAAAAGAACTACAGGGGAAATTAGAATTTTTTTCACACAGAGGGTTAAGATGTGGAACACACTACCTGAAAGGGTGGTGGAATCAGATTCCATAGGAACTTTCAAAAGGCAATTGGATGTGTACTTGAAGAGGACTAATTTGCAGGATTATGGGGAGAAAGCTGGGTGTGGGACTAAATTGGACAGCTCTTTTAAAGAGCTGGCACAGGCACAATGGGCCGAATGGCCGCCTTCTGTGCTGTAACATTCTATGATTCTATAATTCAAACTATTAATTTCAACTCTAAATTTTCAGATGTCCATTTTCTTCCACAAATCTTAGACACCTGGGTATTTTATGGTCACTCTGGTTTTTCTTGTTATGATTGTCAGAATTTGTTATAGATCCTTTCTGTGGTATTGTGCATTCTTACAATCAGCGTTACATGTGGAGTAACAATCAACTGATTTTTAATAACATGCAGATGAGACTGTTCTACTCCCAAGCAGTTCTATGCCTGGCTGCTCCTAACTCCCTGTTATTTGAAGCAAAGCAGTCCCTCTACTTTCTGGTGCCCCTAAAGCTGCAAAATATATCAGCATTGCCCTGGAACCTGAATAATCACCTCTGCACGCTGATCAACTGCTGTTCGTTCTTCCCTTTGACCTTCCCAAACTCTCGTACATCCCTGATCTTGTTTTTGCCTCAAAATGCTTGAAACTAAGACTTCCAAAGTGGGAAAGTGGGAAAATGGGAAAATGTTGCATTCTCTGGCACTGACATCTATCATATTGACGGACTTACTAAGAACTGAGCTGAGACTGCCCAAGCTCATTTCATGTAAAAGCATTATTGATATCAATAAGACTTATTTTTAAAACTTGTCTGAATTCAAACCCAGGCCCCAGAGATGAAAGAACCATGTTCTAAACATGTATAACAAAAACTGGGTCATATTTTCTCCCCCTTTTGCTAGCAGGTTTCATATTTTGTACTCCTAGATTTTTCACAGACATTAGCATTAGAGGATAATATATGCCAGTGAACTGTAAGTATATTTATATGTACAGTTTAGTTTGGTTGATCATTTTCTTCAGCCATTTATCTTATTACATTTCCACATTTATATTTGTCCAACAGCTGAAATGTAGAAATATATTTCATTAGCAATATTGTGACTTGGGCCACATTCATGTCCATTTTTCCTGTATGTTCTGTCCCTGATAAATTATAACTAAAATTGGCCTTTGAATTATTGTAATAATAAAACCCAGAATATATTAATGCAAGATAACAACATTGAATTGTCACAGCTTACATAATTAACTAGAAAAGATTTGCATACCGTAATAGATCCAGATTGGAGCATTTTTAAAAAACATTTATTCCATAGATGTGACTGGGGATGGAGTTAATAGTGTTGCAGTGTTTGGGGTGAAGTGGTAACCAGGATTGAATTGAGGAAGATAGTTAACAATGAGGAAAATGAAGGAATTCGAGATTCCAGAAGAGGCAATAGTGTATAATGGAAGAAGCTCTAACCGAAAAGAGCTGAAGCCTCAGTAAGGATGCAAGAATGAGTAGAGACAATTGGTGACAGCAACTTTGTAGTAACTGATATGTGGGAGGTTGGAGATAATAGTGACTACACAAGGCACTGAGTTGTATCCATTTTAACAATTATAGAGAAATTAGTTAACCAACAGAAATATTGTTTACACATATCACAAAATATTAAAACTCATTCTCATTCTCTCAACTATCTAAATATAATCAGTTCAATAAATCATATTTTTACTACAATATGTTTCTGGACAAGTTTCCCTTCTTTTGAACTCTTATCTTCCTTCCCCATGCACTAGTGTCAGAAAATCTTTTATTGCTTATGAATTGCACAGTCAGCCTCACAACTGACCAATATAAATTCCCTATTTTCCACATGCCAGTTATGCTTTAGCCTTTTAACTTACTGTATTTGGATCAGTTTTGTGAATTGTTCAATTGACTCCTTATAATATTAACTTGTGGACATAATGAATAAAGGGGTAAATTCATTGATCCTGCATTCCCAGCGAGAAGCTCTGCTTGAAGGGCACGTGGGTTAGATCATAGGTGCTATTCTGCCGTAGTCCTAGAGCTCCCATTGAGCATGGGATTGGTGACTTCATCCAGCAGCCTTTTAACTTAACAGTAGCAGAATGACAACCTTTAAGCTTCAGATGGTAGATTTGATCCACCTCATGTCAGAACTTGGCACCACATCTTTTCAGTCATGGATTCCTGAGTTTCACGTTAGCTAAAAGAAATGTTTGTGTTCACAACCAGTCCGTGCTTTAACAATCTGTGATGTCACAGGAGTCTTAATAGGAGCAGTGCTGTGATGCCAGGTCAAGATGAATACAGTGTCCTTTTAGCCATCTATAGGCGGCTTTTAGGGAAGGCTGGCTTTTCCTTTATCCTCATTTTAAGTTTTTTTTTCCCTCCTTCTCTCTAGGGTGGCTTGATTTAAAATAAGGGAAGAACAACAATCCTGGCTCACTATTCATCATGGCCAATTTATTCCGTGGTGCAATGTGCTGCTCTTTACCATTGCTCCACGGTATACCAGCTGTGACAGTGAAGCGAACACCTTGCAAACGTTATTTTAGAACTTACCAAGTTTTGTGGAACCAGCAAGCAGTTAAAGGTAAATATTTGTGTTTTTATTAGTTCGCCTGTAGTTTCTTACATAGCTCACACTCAGATAAACAATCGGAGTGAGTTGCTTACAAGTACCTATATGTTCTTATTTCAGATCTTTAAGATCGCTTGACTGTTTTCATATCTTTAACCATCTAGTCCTCACAATGTATAACGCAAATTCCAGTCCATTCTATCCTTGAAAGCTCAGGAAAAACATAGAGTTTTGCATATATTAAACAATTAATATAGGTGTTCTGATGGATATGGAAAATCGTGATTTGTGTACATTGCAATACTGACCTAACTGCTAAATCAGCTTGTACTTCATTTTAACTTCAGTGTACGAACAAGAATATACATATATGTTTTAACTTATTAACATGAAGTCTCAACATTGTTTTCCTTGTGCTAGTCATGTATAATCAATACTTCAGAAAAGGTCAAATAAAGGTGAATGTAATTTAGCGATCTTAAACTTCTTGTTTAGCTTTCTTCGTGTAAAAGAACAGCAGTATTCTTTAAGTTTGATTGTTATGTTGTTGTACATGTTACAATTTCTTTGGGGGGGGGTTATGCAGGTAAAAAGATTGAATCTTCCTTACTGCAGCTCTGACATTAACTGATCAACTTTCCCTCGGCCCATGTTGGGCAGGGTTCCAAGCAGCTGTTTATAACTAGAACTGAAACAGCGTCCCTGCCAATAAAGGAGTGATATATGAAACCAGCATATGTGCAGTAAAAAGGGGAACAGTTGAGAGCTGTACATTATGCTTATATAGAGCCTGTGTATTAAAGTACTGTATTTATTCCAGTACCTAGAGTAACTTCAATGTATTGATCAAATTGCATTAGACAGAGATATAACCTAGTTACTTGCTGTACTTTCCTTATTAATTCAATGGTCAAGAGGCAAAATAGAACCATAGAAATTTACAGCACATAAGTATTCGCCGCATCATGTCTGTGCCGGGTTTTTGGTAGAACCAAAATGAATACCCATAAATTTTTTAAATTCATTCTCGGGATGTGGCCGTCGCTGGCAAGACTGACATCTATTGCCCATCCCTAGTTACCCTGAGGAGGTGGTGGTGGGCCCTCTTTCTCCCCATTGCCCTGTATCTTCCTCTGCTTTGAACCAATTTTCCTTTAAAAAGATGCAATTGTCATTGTCTTAAAGCATTTCAACATCGACTCCAATGCGGCAGTGTAGCCTTCGGACGCCTGAGGATCAGAGTGCTCGAAGACCGAGACCTCAAATCCAGCACCAAGCTCATGGTCTACAGAGCAGCCATGGTCCCAGCCCTCCTGTACGCATCAGAAACATGGACAATGTACAGCAGATACCTTAAATCCCTGGAGAGATATCGCCAACGTTGCCTCTGCAAAATCCTGCAAATCCACTGGCAGGATTTTGCGGAGGCAACGTGAGCATTCTCTCCCAGGCTAATATCCCCAGTATCGAGGCACTGGTCACGCTCAACCAGCTGCGATGGGCGGGCCACATTGTCCGCATGCCCGACACAAGATTCCCTAAACAATTGCTCTACTCAGAGGAGGGCAGAGGAAACAATATAAGGACACTCTCAAAGCCTCCCTTAAAAAAAAATGTTACCCCCCACCGACACGTGGGAATCGCTTGCCCTAGAACGCCCAAACTGGAGAAGAAGCATCCGCGAAGGCACCAATCACCTCGAGCGTCACCGTGTGGAGCACGTGGAGGCCAATCGTAAGCAGCGGAAAGAGCGCGCAGAATCCAGAGCGTCTCACACACCCGCCTTATTAAACACTACCTGCCCCACCTGTGACAGAGTCTGCGGCTCCAGGATTGGACTATTCAGCCACCGCAGAACCCACCCTCCCAGAGTGGAAGCAAGTCGACCCTGAGGGACTGCCAAAGAAGAAAAAGCATTCCATGCTCCAACATAAAAGACATTTTCCTTAACCCTTCTCTTTACCCTTAGTGACAATTTTAAACAGGTACATTAATTCAATTCACAGAAATAATGTATAATTGCAGAGTATATTTTAAAGTTTTGTTGGAAACCCCAACACAATTCTTAACTTGCACTTGTGAGACTTAAAATAGTTGCATGCCATAAACATCAGTTGTGTTTTTTTTAAGAAGCTGTACTTATTGTACAGTTGTACATTTTTTTTCCATATGTTGTTCAGGCAGGCACCAGACATTAAATAAATTAAAGTTTTAGAAATTTTAATTATGGCCCACAGATCATTTAAAAGTCTTGTGTATCCCAAATAATAATGCTAAAAGCAACACTGTGTCAAACATTGACTGAAGCCGTTGTTTAACTCGAAAAATGACAATTGTTTTAAGAATTAATTCAAGCCTTCATCTATTAATTATGCATGAAAAATGGAGATGAAGATGGGGTTTCCTGTTTCTGCCCTTGTCAGCGCTTTTTAAAAAAAGGTTGAATTATCCATGAGTTTGAATTAAGAAATTGTAAATAGCACAGCAAAGTGGGAATTTACTTTTTATTTAAAAAATGGACACTTTGAATTAAGTCCCCATACCATCAAGAGAAAAACCTTAAATGTTAAAATCTGAAACAAAAATTGGCGGAATATAGAGCAGGTTAATGAACGTGGGGGAGGGGGGGGAAGGAGAATTTTTGGGCATTTACCCTCAACCAGAATCCATGTAATAAACCATGTTTATGAATATTTTGAATTATTAGTAATTTTCCTATCCTCTTTAATTCTTCTATTGCTGTCATCCTTTGTTTGTTTTTTGCCGCATCTGCCAGACCAGCATGGTATGTGCTATTGTCAGTATTACTCCAAAATCAACTTAAGGAAAACGTCATCCCGTATAAAAGGACTGGGTCTCCAGTCTTTCCTACCCTCTGTCATGGAGTACTATGCTGCTCCATGATAACTTGCAATCCTTGCCAAATGACAATAGGTGTGTTCAAACACCAGTCTGAGTGGAATTTGAACTCATAACTGTCTGGTTGGAAGTCCAACAATATAGAACTATCAATCCACTTCAGATTGCAGCATTTTCTGCAAGCTGGATCAAAAATCCAGGAAGTGAAAGGTACAACACTAAAATCATTTGTAAAAACAGTTATAGACAGTGAAAAAAAGAGGGTAAGAAATAATTGAATTAAATAAAAGAGACAGAAGGGAAAAGTTTTTTTTAAAAAATTTTAGTTTATAATTTTAAAAAAACTTCTTTTAATTACCACTATTAAAATAAGGAGTAATGAGACACCACATTTTTAAAAGTTAATTTTTAGTTGTTTGGCAGTCATTAAGGCTTAACTTAGTTTAGACCTGGTATTTTTAGGCGTCCCTCTTTCGTGGTGATATTAGTTATTTTCCAACTGGGCAGATGAGCAAGTTGGCACTGGTCCATTGTTTCCACTGATTCCAACCGATGATATCCCTTTAATTAGAAGCTGTCATATCGCCGGTGAACCAGGAGGAGCAAGTTCCGGATTTCCGCGTTTCAATGCGCATGTGTGAACGCCGGAACTTGCTCCTCGATTTTGCCACTAATAACGGTGAGCGCTGTTGAGCTCACCATTCTTTCTTAAGCAACTTCTGGGCTAATGTATTTGACTTTTGAATGCCCTCTGAAGTGACCGAGCAAGCCACTTAATTGTATCAAACCACTACACTGCAACAGTTGAAGTAGAAAATCTATCACCATTTTCTCAAGGGCAACAAGGACGGGCTTTGCCAGTTACTCCCACGTCCCGAGAATGAAGAAAATAAATAAATCTGGTAATTTATGGGCTAGCACCTGGACAAAAAGAACATAAAGGAACCTGCCATCCTTACCCATTCTGACCTGTATGTGACCCTAATCTATGTAGTTGACTCTTGATGACAACAACAACTTGCATTTATTTTTTTTTTATTCGTTCACGGGATGTGGGCGTCGCTGGCAAGGCCGACATTTATTGCCCATCCCTAATTGCCCTTTAACAAAGAAAAGCATCTCAAGGTGCTTCACAGGCAGAGTTAGATAAAAATGGGCACCAAGATATTAGGAGGTGTGACCTTGGTCAAAGAGGTGTGTTTTAAGGAGATGGAGAGACAGAGGGATTTAGGGAAGAAATTCCAGAGCATGGGGCCTGGATGGCTGCAGGCCAGTAGTGGAGTGAAGGGATAGGAGGATGCAGAAGAGGCTAAAATTAGAGAAATTGAGAGTTTGGGGAGCAGGGGTTGTAGGACTGGAGGAAGTTATAGAGATTGAGGGGGGTGATACTATGAAGGCCTATATCACGAGGATGAGAATTTTAAATTGGGGGATTGGAAGCCAATGTAGGTCAGTGCGCACAGCGATGATGAATGTATGGGTCTTGGTGTGGGATAGGATACATGCAGTAGAGTTTTGGAATGAGCTGAAGTTTACGGACGGTAGAGGATGGAAGGCGAGCCCTGAGAGCATCAGAATAGCTGAGTCTGAAGGTGACAGGCACGGATGAGGGTTCCAGCAGCAGATGGGTTGAGGTAGGGACAGAGGTGGGCGATGATATGGTCTTTGTGGTGGAGGGGATAATGGCATCGGAAGCTCAACTCAAGGTTGACTAGGATGTCGAGGTTGCAAGCAGTCTGTTCCAGCTTGAGAGAATGGCTGGGAGGGACATGGAATCTGTGGCTAGTGTACAGAATTTGTGGTGGGGGCTGAAGACAATGAATTTGGTCTTTCCATTGTTTAACTGGAGGGTCATCCAAGAATCATTGGTCAATCAGTCTGACAACACAGAGGTAGTGGAGGGGTCGCGATTGGTGGTGGAGAGATAGAGCTGGGTGTCATCAGCTTACATGTGGCCGTTGACCCCATGTCCATAGATGGTGCTGCCAAGGAGCAGCATGAGGAAGGGGACAAGGATAGATCCTTGGGAGACTCCGGAAGTAATGGTGTGGGAATGGGACAAGAAGCCATTTCTGGAGATGCTCTGATTACGTTTGGATTGGTGCGAATGGAACTAAGCGAGGACAGTCTCACTGAGTGGAGAGGCACTGCATAAGCATAGGGCGATTGACTGTGACATCCTACCACATCATGGAACAACTACAAGTATACTGCTGTTCTATGGGAAAAGAACGACTTTCTGATATTAAGATGTAATATTCAGGTTATAAGGAGATGTGAATGCTCTTATGTCACAGTGACCAGTATGCCATGGTGGCCAGAAGTGCATGCAGTATTCCAGATGTTACCTGACCAGGGCACCGCACAATTTCAGCATGACTTTTGAGGATTTGAACCTAACTGATTTGCCAATATAACCCATCATTGTATTTGCTGTCTCATATTATTTAGAAATAATGAGTAACAAGTTAGCTACCAGCAAATTGGATTGAAAATGGTAGGGACCACCTGATGCAGGGAAACCTAATCAAAAGGAAAGAATTACTAAAAGTTGATGGGAATAACGTAACTAAAAGTTTAAATATTGACTATGGTATAATAAATAATTTAAAAACTATGTATACTGACTATAGTTAAGAGTAGGTTAAAAATTGGGGATAATATTTTGTTAAGGTTTTTAGACATTTTGGGGTATAAATTGGTCATCGTTCCCGTTTTCTGGACGGGAAAATGGGGGCAAAAATGATCAATTTTGCAGGGTTATGCTGTGCGCCCCAAGGACCCCTGAAAAGCAGCCAATGCTATATCGGCTGATTTTCAGGCGTCTGAGGCAGCTGTCTAAAACAGGCATTAGCCAATTTGCATGTACTAGCGAGGGGCCTAACGCCTGTTTTAAGACCTCTCTGAGACGTGAGCGGAGCAGGCACAAGACTCAAGTTTTCCTGGTGTGGATGTGGCCAAGGAACCGGCTGCCACCGAACAGGTAAGTTTAAATTTTTATTCAAAAACTCATGTGGAGTCAGGAGAAGCAGGAGTGCTCCTCCCAGATGAACAGCACTCCTGACTCCCAGTTGAGGCATGTGCTGCCTGCACAGTGCCAATTCTGGCTCCAAAAACGGGCCCAGACAAATTTTAACTCTCTTGTATCCTTTTGTTATTCTGATGCAGAAAATAATAATGCACCTTGCAAGATGCCACAGGCTAAAATACTGATAAAAATGGAAATAAAAATGCACAAGCAAATGATTAAATCAAAAGCAAACTCATGAATTTGTGCTATTTTTGGGTTCAGATGATTAAAGATTGCTCAAGTTTGGCTCTTGCTCTTTTGTTTTCTAAATCTTTTGACTAGGTTACAGTCTCATTATTGTCTACATAGCAGGGTGTGCACTCTCTGAATTCAAAGTATATTGATAACAGTTGAAGTTATAGAATTTACTGTGAACCATTTACCTAACTTGGCCATGTTGGATCGTAACTGATGATGCACAATTATCTCTTCCGCCTTGAAGTTCTGCTCTCCAGGTTGCAAGCTTCAATGACTCTTGGATGCCAACACCTCTCCTGATCCCTCTTCCTCTTCCTCTTCATTTCTTCTGACCTCACCTCTCCATTCAATCTCACCCCTTGTCATATTTGCACCATCCCCTCTGACCTTCCCAACTCTGAACAATCCATCCTCAGCAAAGGCCCCAACTTCATTCCCTTCTGCCCTCACCTCAATGAATTTCGAGCTCCACATGATGCTGAGCTCTTCCGTTACCTTCGCTTCCGTGCCAATTTTCTGGCCAGGAGGCATACCCCCATCACAGTGAACCACTTCTCGTGTCTTCAGAATTCCCATTCCACTTGGACTCCTCCTCATCTCTTGATCTTTTCGTTGCAAACTGCCGGCGTAACATCAGCTGTTTCAGTTCTCCACTCCCCTCGCTCGTTCAAATCTATCTCCCTCTGAACTTGCAGCACTACGTTCTCTCGAGTCCAATCATGACATCATCATTTAACCTGCTGACAAGGAAGGCGCTGTTGTTGTTTGGCGAAAGGACCTCTAACTTGTGGAGGCTGAACGCCAACTCTCTGATAACTCCTCTGCCTCCCCTGGTCTCTGACCCCACTACTGAACATCAAGCCATCATCTCCCAGAGCGTCACTAACCTTATTTCCTCTGGAGATCTTCCCCTCACAGCCTCCAAACTCATAGTCCCCCAACTCCGCACAGCCACATCTACATCCTCCCCAAGGTTAGAAACCAGCAAAGGACGACCAAAAAATTGATAAAAAGGGAAACAATAGAATATGAAAGTAAACCAGCAAGAAATATAAAAACGGATTTGTAAGAGCTTCTACAAATATGTAAAAAGAAAGAGAATAGCAAAAGTAAATGTTGGTCTCCTAGAGGCTGAGACAGGAGAAATTATAATGGGGAATCAGGAAATGGCAGATTTGATAAACAAATATTTTGTATCTGTCTTCACAGTAGAAGACACAAAAAACATACCAGAAATAGTGGGGAACCAAGGGTCTAATGAGAGTGAGGAACTTAAAAGTAATTATTATCAGTAGAGAAAATGTACTTGAGAAACTAATAGGACTAAAAGCCAATAAATCCCCTGGACCTGATGGCCTACATCAGAGGGTTCTAAAAGAGGTGGCTGCAGAGATAGTGGATGTATTGATTATGATCTTCCAAAATTCCCTAGATTCTAAACAGTCCCAGCGGATTGAAAGGTAGCAAAGGTTTCAAGAAAGGAGGGAGAGAGAAAACAGGGAATTACAGGCCAATTAGCCTGACATCAGTTGTTGGAAAAATGCTGGAATCCATTATAAAGGAAGTGGTAACAGGGCACTTAGAACATCATATGATTAGGCAGAGTCAACATGGTTTTATTAAAGGGAAATCGTCTTTGACAAATCTATTAGAGTTTTTTGAGGATGTAACTAGCAGCGTAGATAAAGGGGAACGAGTGGATGCAGTATATTTGTATTTTCAAAAGGTGTTCGATAAGGTGTCATATAAAAGGTTGTTATGCAAGATAAGGGCTCATGGGGTTGGGGTAACATATTAGCATAGATAGAGGATTGGTTAATGGACAGAAAACAGAGAGTAGGGATGAACGGGTCATCTTCAGGCTGGCAGGCCTTTAAATAGCAGGGTACCTCAAGGATCAGTGCTTGGGCCTCAGCTATTTACAATCTATATTAATGACTTGGATGAAGGGACCGCGTGTAATGTATCCAAGTTTACTGACGATACAAAGCTTGGTGGGAAAGTAAGCTGTGAGGAGGACATAAAGAGTCTGCAAAGGGATATAGACAGATAAAGTGAGTGGGCAAGAAGGTGGCAGATGGAGTATAATGTAGGGAAATGTGAGGTTATTCATTTGGTAGGAAAAATAGAAAAACAGAATATTCTTTAAATGATGAGAAACTATTAAATGTTGTAAATAGAGAGACTTGGGTGTCCTGGTAAAAGAAACACAAAAAGTTAGCATGCAGGTACAGCAAGCAATTAGGAAGGCAAAAGGCATGTTGGCCTTTATTGCACAGGGGTTGGAGTACAAGAGTAAGGAAGTCTTACTACAATTGTACAGGGCTTTGGTGAGACCTCACCTGAAGTACCGTGTACAGGTTTGGCCTCCTTATTTAAGGAAGGATATACTTGCCTTAGAGGCGGTGCAACGAAGGTTCACTAGATTAATTCCTGGGATGAGAGGGTTGTCCTATGAGGAGAGGTTGAGTAGAATGGGCATATACTCTCTGGAGTTTAGAAGAATGAGAGGTGACCTCATTGAAACATACAAGATCCTGAGGGGGCTTGACAGGATGGAGGCTGAGAGATTGCTTCCCCTGGCTGGAGAATCTAGAACTAGAGGGCATAGTTGCAGGATAAGGGGTTGGCCATTTAAGATTGAGATGAGGAGGAATTTCTTCATGCAGAGGGTTGTGAATCTTTGGAATTCCCGACTCCAGAGGGCTGTGGATGCTGAGTCGTTGAGTATATTCAAGGCTGAGATAAATTATTGGATTCTAAGGAAAGCAAGGGATATGGGGATCGGGCAGAAAAGTGGAATTGAGGTTGAAGATCAGCCATGATCTGATTGAATGATGGAGCAGGTTCGAGAGGCTGTATGGCCTACTCCTGCTCCTATTTCTTATGTTCTTATCCACAAACAAGACTGTCCCGATCGACCTCTCGTTTCAGCTCGCTTCTGCCCCATGGAGCTTATCTCCTCTAATCTTGACTTTTTTTTCTCCACTTGTCATCTACATCTGCAACTCTTCTGACGCCCTCTGCTACTTTAACCATTTCCAGTTTCCTAGCCTTAACTGCCTTCTATGGTCGTACAATCTCTCTAAACCTCCATTCCCATCAGGACGGCCTGTGGGCCTTCCGTTTCTTCCTTGAACAGCAGCCCAACTAGTCGCCATCCACCACCACTCTCCTCTGGCTAAGCTTGTTCTCACATTGAAAAACTTTTCCTTTAACTTCATTCACTTCCTCCAAATAAAAGGTGTCGCAATGGGAACCTGCATGGGTCCTAGCCAAGCTTGCCTTTTGGTGAGATTTGTTGAACGTTCTTTTTTCCAGTCCTACTCAGGTCCCCACTCTGACCTCTTCTTCATGCACATAGGTGACTGTATTGGTGCTGCTTCCTGCTCTCTCCCTGAGTTGGACAATTCATTAATTTTGCTTCTAACTTCCACCCCACCATACCTTCATATGGTCCATTTTTGATTTTTCCCTTCTCGAATTCTCTATCTCCGTCTACATTTGGGGAGACCAAAAGCAGATTGGGTGATCGCTTTGCTGAACACTTCTGTTCCGTCTGAAAGTATGACTCTGAACTTCTGGTTGCTTCCCACTTTAATTCTCTGTTCCACTCCCACACTGACCTCTCTGTTCCAATGAAGCTCAACACAAGCTGGAGGAATAGCACCTCATCTACCAGGCACTTTACAGCCTTCTTGCCGCCACATATATTTTAACAACTTCAGACAGCAGGTGCTCATAATGTAGTACAGGTGCCCTAGGGCTACTTGGAATTGGGAAGGTATGGGCTGATGCTTGTGATGCAGATCCCCTATTGGTGCACGGCCAGGGGAGTGGACAACACCCCTGGGGTCACCCTGCCTTTCTTCTGCCTCATTTTTATGCCACAGGAGCCTTCCCTGCTTTACCAGATATGCCATGCTTCCCTCCCCCTCTGCTAGTCTGCTCTAATCATTCATGCATCCTCTGGACACATCGTTTGTTTCTGTAATTTCTCTCATCACCACCTATTTTTGCCTTGCACTCTCATCACTTCTGTCACTTAATCATCTCCTGCCAGCCACCAATTACAGACCTCTTCTTTTTTCTTTTCCCTCTCTCCATACCTGTTTATAAGCTGTTCTTCTGTCACATTTTCTAGTTCTGACAAAAGGTCGTCGACCTGAAACGCTAACCCTGCCTTTCTCCACAGATACTGCCTGACCCGCTGAATGCCACCAGCATTTTCTGTTTTTAATGCAAAATTATGGTTCATGTATCAATTTTTAAGATAAACACATCCACTGTTGTCTCAAAAATGCCTTAATGTCCCAGTTATGATTGCACTGTATGATGCATTATCCACCATAAATCCATAAAAGTGATGGAAAACTGACAAACTACCGATGGAAACATTCCAAAAAACTGATCATAAATTTTGACCGAATGACATGCAGCCAAATGGAAAGTTTCTGATTCATTATGGAAACACGTGCAGAGGTTGACCCTTTGTAACGTGTCTTGGATATTACGACAATGTTTTTACTGACATTTTTTCCATTACTTTTATATAGGTGTCCGTTACAAAGATTTGGTTGTTGGCATTCCTAAGGAAATTTATAAGAATGAGAAAAGGGTGGCAGTGTCCCCTGCAGGTGTCCAAGCCCTTGTCAAACAGGGATTTACTGTGAAAGTGGAGACAACAGCTGGCGAAGGTGCCAAATTCTCCGATGACCAATATAGAGAGGCTGGAGCCATTATTAATGAGACAAAAGATGTATTTGGATCAGATATTGTTCTAAAGGTATGTGCCCTACCTAGGAACTAGTGAAGAGTAAACATAATTAAAATATTTTGCACCAATAGTACTGAGAGAGAATGTACATATACTTCGCATGTTGTTTTCTTTACCATTATTTCTGAAATGTTTATTTGATATACCTTTAGCAGAATTTTAAAACTTGTATACTATTATTTTAGAAGAAAACTTGCTTAAAGGGGAACTTAATTTTATTTAACAGACAAGTTTTAAAAGTTCACTTCTTTACAAAATGCTCTGCATAATGACCTAAGCCATGTGATACTGTGTTGTGGAGAAGCCAAGTAAAGAGGAACCTATTATAGCCTGCACAAGGACCTTTTGGCCAATATGGAGTTGCATTGAGGTTTGCAGCACAGACACCCCAACACCCTAACTAAAAAATGGTACAACGTGAGCAGCAGAGGGGGAGTGAGTGGGGAAAAAAGTGATGCCTTGTGGAAAGCAATAGTGACGACTCCCTTTGCAACTCCTTTGTTGAGTAAATATGCTACTTTATACTTGAATCTGCCAAGTGTTTGTGATCAGTTTCATCACATCTCACGTGAGCTCTAAGGTATGAGTGATGGTGGGAATGGAGCATTCACCAGGAGATAGAAGGAGACCTCACACAGGCCATCTGATGGATGTGTCCCTTCTGCCAGCTGAGAGTGGCGTGATAATGGTACTACGGTAATATCCACTGCTGTGGAATGGCCTGTTGCTATTATGATGCTCCACCTTGCAGCACCTGAGAACTGGCCAAACTTAATGTAGGCAAGTCCAAATGTCAATCAAGGATAAATTTTGAACATTGTTGCTCTGGCTTTGTTTTCAGCTGAAGAAGGCAGTGTGGAGGTGACAATCCAAAAGGGAAAAATAAATCGGGGGAGGGAGTCAAAATGAAGTATACATCCATATTGAAAGTAACAAAAATCTTAAAGCGCAAAAGAGCATAAGTTTTGAAATTGTTCTAACTTTTTTCAGTCACCAAGGTAAGGTATGTCATTGTTGCGGAATGGAACACATTTGTACTTTTGACACTTAACATCAGATGCAGTCAGATATGGTACAATATAGTCAGATGCAGAGTAAATAATATGCTTTATTTCAACAAAAAGAAAGTTTAAGTGAGACTTTAAATTTTGTGCCAATTATGCTGAATTATGAGTTTTATATGTGAACACGTACTAAGTGGGCTGCCCAAATTAATTACCTTGAGGTACAGATGAAAGGCCCATAACTCACTTTTATTGCTTAGGGTAATAGATTCACATTACAAATTGCATGAAAAGTCAAATCCTAAATCTGTCAGTAAACCATTTCATGTTCTGATGAGATAGCTGGAATGGATGTGAGTAAAACAAATACCCAATTAAAATGTTTATCATGGGGGTCAAATATCTTTTATTCCTGCTGTAAGTCAACCTGTATTACTACAGGGTAATAATCTGCAGCCTGATGTACTTTGGCAAGTCCTACCTATGTGAAGGAACTGCCTTTCTAATGAATCATTTGTCAGGCAGTTAGTGTGACTACGGCCAGTTACCAACACAGTGGTCTCATCTGCAACAAAAAATCTTCAAAACTCCGATGTATGTTTTAAAATACTGGGAGTTCCATTTTGCTATTTCTTGTGTCTCTGCCTCACACCTAACTGTGTGGCTCTCCTATACTAGATGAATGGGATGTAAAAGAAGAAGCTGGCAAACCAGTATATATAAAATCACCTTTTTAAAATGAAGAATTGCTATGGTGCTAACGATGGCAAAACAGATGTGACAAGCTTCGTGGTTGTTGGTTATAACACCTCATTACATACCATCCTAAGGTGCTTCGTAGAGGCATAATCAGTCAAAAATGGATGCCAAAGTAAAGAAGGAGATATTATGAAGGGTGACCAAAAGCTTGGTCAAAGAGGTAGTTTTTAAGGTAGGTCTGCAAGAAGGAGAGGGAGACGGAGAGGCAAAGAGGGTTAGGGAAGGAATTCCAGAGGATGGGATCCAGATAGTTGAAAGCACAGCCACCAATGACTGGGAGGGGATGTATAAAAGGCCAGAGTCAAAAGATCGGAAAGGTTGGGCGGGGTGGGGGGTTGCAGTTGTAGGACTGGAGGAAGTTATAGAGATAGGGAGGGGTAAGGTCGACAAGTGAATTTAAAAAGTATGAGAATTTTACATTTGAGTCATTGGGATACTGAGAGCCAGTGTGTTTCAGCGAGGATAGAGGTGATGGGTTAACGGGATGTAGATATCCAATTTTGGTAACTTAAAATCATAGAATAGAATCATAGACTGGTTACAGCACAGAAAGAGGCCATTCGGCCTCTTGAGCCTGTGCCTGCTCTTTGTAAGAGCAATCCAGTTAATCCCATTCTCCCGCTTTTTCCGGGTAGCCCTGCAAATTTTTTCCCTTCAAGTATTTATCCAATTACTTTTTGAAAGCCATGATTGAATCTGCTTCCACCACCCTTTCAGGCAACGCATTCCAGATCATAACTACTCACTGTGTAAAAAAGCTTTTCCTCATGTCGCCTTTGGTTCTTTTGCTAATCACTTTAAATCTGTGTCTTCTGGTTCTCGACCCTTCCGTCAATGGGAACAGTTTCTCTTTATTTACTTTATCTAAACCCTTCATGATTTTGACCACTTCTATCAAATCTCCTTTCATCCTTCTCTGCTGTAAGGATAACAACCCAAGCTTCTCCAGCCTATCCATGTAACTGAAGTCCCTCATCCCAGGAACCATTCTAGTAAATCTTTTCTGCACCCTCTCTAAGGCATTCACATCCTTCCTAAAGTGTGGTGCCTAGAATTGGACACAATACTCCAAGTGTGGCCGAACCAGTGTTTTATAAAGGTTCAACATCACTTTCTTGCTTTTATTCTCTATGCCTCTATTAATAAAGCCAAGGATCCCGTATGCTTTTTTAACCGCTTTCTCAATCTTTCCTGCCACCTTCAAAGATTTGTGCACATATACCCCCGGGTCACGCTGTTCCTGCATCCACTTTAGAATTGTACCATTTAGGTTATATTGCCATTCCTCATTCTTCCTGCCAAAATGTATCACTTTGCATTTCTCTGCTTTAAATTTCATCTGCCATGTGTCTACCCATTCCACCAGCCTGTCTCTGTCCTCTCGAAGTCTATTACTATTCTCCTCACTCTTTACTGCACTTCCAAGTTTTGTGTCATCTGCAAATTTTGAAATTGTGCCCTGTATACCCAAGTCCAAGTCATTAATATATATCAAAAACAGCAGTAGTCCCGGTACCGACCCCTGGGGAACAACACTGTATACCTTCTTCCAGTCCGAAAAACAATCGTCCACCACTACTCTGTTTCCTATCACTTAACTAATTTTGTATCCATGCTGCCACTGCCCCTTTTATTCCATGGACTTCAATTTTGCTGACAAGCCTATTATGTGGCACTTTATCAAACGCCTTTTTGAAAATCCATATACAAAACATCAACCGCATTGCCCTCATCAACCCTTTCTTTTACCTCATTAACCCTTTCTGTTACCTCATCAAAAAACTCAATCAAGTTAGTTAAACATGATTTTCCTTTAACAAATCCATGCTGGCTTTCCTTTATTAATCCACACTTGTCCAAGTGACTATTCATTTTGTCCTGGATTATCATTTCTAAAAGCTTCCCCATCATGGAGGTTAAACTGACTGGCCTGTAGCTCTGGCTTTGGTTGCCCTACCTTTCCCCCTCGTGGGAATGTACCTAGACTGTACCCGAACCATCTCCTCTTTAAAGGCCGTCCATTGTTCAATTACAGTTTTGTCTGCCAATCTTTGATTCCAATTTACCTGCGCCAGATCGATTCTCAAGCCACTGAAATACAGGCTAAGGAGAACGACAGTGTTGGGAATGAAGATTTAAATTGTAGTTAGCAGAATATGTCTCCGTACAATAATAATTGATTGGAAATGACAAAGAGCATTTTCTTTGTTCATCTACAAAAGTATTGTTTACCAAAAAGAACTCCTTGTGGTCATTTTTAATAATTGCATGATACATCTTCAATTGAACCAAGAATTAGTGAATTACTTTGTATGGAAGCCAAGACCAGTATCCAAAATAGTTTGTATTGAATCCATGTGCAGTATTCAATTATTGTAATCAACTTGGTAAAGCATTCTAAAATGGCAACAAAAAATGTGTATTATTCTATACCCATCAAAGTTAACCATTTTAAGCAAAGCAAACCATTAAAATGTTTATAGCTCTAGGATTACATTTCTGAACAGGACAAAATTATTTAAAGGGAAGGAAAGTCAAGCAGAACTCGTTCAAGTTCTCCCCACTTTTTATAGAAGAAAGTAGTCCCAGAGGGGCTCCATTGCAAACATGAGGTTGCTCAACTTCAAGCTGGCCTGCTAGCTTCTTTCCCAACCCCCAGGACACCATGCTGTATGCTGGTAAATCTGTATTCCCAACCTGTAATGTGCTTTCTCAGGATCAGGTGGCGTTTGAAATGGTTCAGAAGCCAGTTGGAATTGGCCATCCATCCCTGCTGCTGGCAATGTTCTTGCTTTGTGATACTCCCCAGAATTGAACATAGCGGCAGGGAGGGAGGCTGACACTACTTAAGGTTAAAAAAAAATCAATTTTTTTTTAAAGTGAAAAGAAATTTCTGGTGAGATTATTATTTTCTTCTGTAAAAGTGGGGAGGATTTTCCTTCACCTTTAAACTTCTTGGCTGCATGCCACTTCTCAATTGAATACTTCAGAAAACAGCATTTGAAAAGGCCTTTTAAAGCAAAATACTGTACTTGGTTGTGCTGAACAGTCTGGCCAAACTAGATCTCAATGTGACAATTTAGATGCAGGCTCGCATACATGGGTGGAACTCAATTGTATTCAAATCCCAGTTGCACGCAAATGTTCTCAATATCCCAGTTCTTTGGACACTTCCCTCAATGTTTCCTCAATGCCTGCATTCCCTCACTCAAGAAGTGCCATGGATATTTCTTTACATTATACAACATATATAAATGCGAGTTGTAATTGTTCCCCCATAACACTTTTCAAACCTGCCCACCAAATTCAAATATGATATCAGTTTTGTTTCTTGTTTGCAGTGTTTCTGTCTGATGGAGCATATGTTACTTTGGTGCATTTTCAAGTATTTATAAGAATTCATTACATATTTTCTAAATCTTGTTGCAGGTCAGGGCTCCAACCTTCAACAACACCCTGGGAGCACATGAAGCAGACCTACTAAAGGAGAGAGCTACTCTTGTCAGTTTCATCTATCCGGCCCAAAATTCTGATCTCATGAATAAACTTGCTCAGCGCAAGACCTCTGTCCTGGCTATGGACCAGGTCCCTCGAGTTACGATAGCTCAGGGATATGATGCTCTTAGTTCCATGGCGAACATAGCAGGGTATAACAAACAATTTATTTTTTAAATGAAATTGGGTTTTAAACCAGTTTTACTAGCAGTTGGAATGCATTAACATTTATAATCGCATTAACATTTGTAATCACATTAACAAGTGCCCCAATGCTTGGGCCCCTTCTGTTTCTAATCTCTATGAATGAGCTGGATTTTGAAACTCAGTGCAAGTTGGTTAGATTTGCAGATGGTACTGAACTAAAGGGGAGGAGGGAGCATTTGGCCCCGATATTTTCAGGGTGTGAGGGTGCACGGTAGCTGGGGTGGGGGTGGTGGGTGGGGGGGGGGGGGGGGGGGAGATCCCGGCAAGGCTGTCCTGACGAATTTAATGGCAGAATCTCATTATAATTTCCTTTCATCTATTTCCCGCCCGGTAGCCAGCCAAATTGACAGCCTGGCCGGCTACTGGGCAGGAAAGCCAGCAGCAGGAGGCCGCAGCCAGGAAGGGAAGCAGGGACGGTCCCCAGCAATCAGGAGTGGGGGGCAGGCTTCAGTTGGGGGGGTGGGGGGCAGCCGTGATCACGGACTTAAGGTGGGGTGGGGTGTGGGGGGGAGAGCTAGAGACCATGGGGAGATGGGGTGGGATCGCCGGTCGGGACAGGGGCTAATGAGAGGCCGCGAACGACAGAAGTGAGGCTGAGTGTTTGCTTGAGGGGCCGAGGGTAGCACTCCTGCTCCTTCTGGCCCACAAGGAGTGATATTAAAAAGCACTTACCTTCGGGAGCTGGCAACTCCCGACTCCATTTCGCTGCAGGGTTTCCTGCGGCCTGGGAAACCCACGCGACTGTTAAATTTAAATCAGGCTCCCAATTGCACTGTGGGAGCTTGATTTAAATATGATAATGAGGTGTCCAACCTTCCAAGACGGGACGCGTGCACGGCTCGCAACCTGCCGTCGTAAAAACGGGAACGGGTGCCTTGGGCTGGGGACGCGTTCCCCGTTTTATAGGGTTTAACCCTCCGACCTCCCGCCTGTCATGGGTGGGGGGGGGTTAATATCAAGGCCTTTGAGTCTGATGAGGCAGCCAAGGAACTGCAGAAGGATCTAGAGGAAACCTGCAAGAGGGCAGAACAATGGCAGATGGAATTCAATAAAGATAAGTTCAAGGTATTGGACTTTGGAATAAAATATTGGAGATATATGTGCTCAGTGAGTGGTGGTGAACCAGCTTGGGGAAAGGCTGAAAGAGCTGAAGAGAGTGATAGAGGACATAGTAAGTGCTGAGTCAACTATGTGTGATCATTACAAGCAGCAGACAACAAAGCAAACAGAATGCTGAGCTACATTGCTAATTCAGTAGATTATAAATTTGAAGCCATCAAGCTGAAGCTCTATTTAGCTCTGGTGAATGTACCTTCAGGACTGTGTTCAGTTCTGGTTTCCAAGTCACAGGAGTTAATATCTAAGCCTTGGAAGCAGTGCAGAGAAGGACCACAAGGTTGATCACCAGTGTCAGAGGACTTCGTTATGAGAAAAAGTTAGAAAAACTTGTATTCTTCAGCTTTGAAAAGGGTGATTAAAGGGGACCTTACTGAGGTATATAACATACAAAGTAGAATGGAAAAGATGAATCTGGAACATTATTTAAAATTAAACCATGATTCTAGTAAAAGGGGACATAGGTTCAGATTAGTAAACAGCAAGTTTAGGGCTGAATCAGGAAGCACTTCTTCAAACAGTTGTCTTCTGGGTATGGAAGTGGGAGCAAAAACTCCTGGAATCACTCAAAATTAAGTTGGATACTGTTATGGGGGTGGGGGGAGGGATGAACCCTAGCCTTCTATGGAAGGATGAGTTAGATGGGCAGAATGATGTCCCGTATCTTTGTAAGGTGATTCTGGCTCTTGTTCTAATGGTGTGGTGGTGTAGTGGTTATGGTACTGCATTAGTAATTTAGAGGTCATGAGTTCAAATCCCATCATGACAAGTTGTGAAATTGAATTCAATAAATCTGATCATTTGTGGACTGACACCAGAAAAATAACCATAAAAGCTGCTGGATTGTTGTAAAAACCCAACTAGTTCATTAGTGTCCTTCAGGGAAGAGGACCTTCCCGCCTCCATCCCCCCCGCCCCCCCAACCTAACCTGGTCTGGCCTAAATGTGACCTCTATCCCACACAATATGGTTGACTCTTAATGTCCTCAGGGCAACTAAGGATGATCAATAAATGCTGCCTTGCCAGTGTCACTCACATCCCAAGAAAAAAATTAAAACAAACTTATTTAGGCATACATTTGAAGAATTACCAAACAAAAAATCTTGAACACACAAGGTAGAAGTAATTAATATAGTAGATTTACATTGGAATATAAAATTGTGTCTTTTTGATTGTGCTTTGTCTATGCCTGTGTATTCAAACAATGAGCATGACCAGAGAGTATGTTTACAGCTATCAATTGGGTTGTAGTCGTCAGGCAAAAATTTATCCTCCTTCAATACAATGTTACATTGAATACTTCAATATTTTTGAAATAATTAGTGTATTAGTCTGAGACATGTGTTTATAATATTAAGGGCAGATGTCTACTTGTACATGGAGTGACAGTACTGAAGCAAGTGAGTTTAGGCCCAAGATCCACAACCCTAGAGTCTTTTTGAGTGGAGTTCCAGGATGGACTACATTGTGTGTGTGTTCTGAGCAGTTAGGGAGCTAGGGAAAAGGAAAGAGAGAGATCACATTGCCATTTCACCAGATGAGACACCACGTGATGTTGAAAACAAATGGTACAGATCAAAATTGTACTCCAGTATAAATCAGGGTTCATATTTACTTTATGTCACAGTGTTGTGAAACCCTCAGATGCAGCAGTGACCTTTTGTGCTAAAATAACACTGGTTAGAGGGGTTTACATCACATTTCACTGCAGAGTCAAATCCATAAAGTACATTTACTGCAGAATCTTTATATACCATGCAATAATTGGACGGATGTTCCAGTAGAATATGCAGTTACAGCCTGAATTAATAACTAATATCACCACAGGAGGTATTTAAGTACAGCTGGACTTTAATTGTTCCCTCAGTTTTGCAGGGACTTATTATGGAAAGTGGCTGTGCTGTTGCTACTTACTGTCAAATGTTTACTTGAAGGGACGACTTTAGAAAATGTATTGAGAAAAATCTAAAATATTTTAAGAGTGACAAGCATTTAAAAAGAAGAAAATAATTTTGTAGATAAATAATGTCGAATAATGTTCTCATCTGTTTTACTTGAGCTGCTTTTTAGCTACAAGTTATTTTTCTCCCTTTTCCCTTTTGTAATTCTCTTCAATTCTGGCCTGTGCTTCCCCCATCTTTTTCCCCACCGTTGGTGGCAGAACCTTCAGTTATCTTGGCTCTGATCTCTGGTACTCTTTCCCTAAATGCCTGTGCCTCTCTGCTTCTCTCTTTCTCCTTTTAACAGCCTTTTCAACCAAACTTTTGGGTCACTTCTCCTAACTTTCCTACAGATGACTTTGGCACCTGTCCCTCTGTAAAGCATCTTGCAGTGGTTTTCTACTTTAAAGATGCTATATAAATGCGTTCTGTTGATGTCCTAATTTACAATAACTGTCTGTTCCTTACTAAAAATGTTCTCAAATGTATATTATCTTTTTTCAGGTACAAGTCTGTTGTCCTGGCAGCTAACCATTTCGGTAGATTTTTCACAGGTCAGATAACAGCTGCTGGGAAAGTACCTCCTGCAAAGGTAAAATTTGTTTACTAAACAGTGCTATGGAATTTATAATTCAGTACAACCATGATGTCGAAATGCAGAATTGTTGCGAAACTCTAGTCCCATTATACACTCTCCCTCGGCCTTGTAGAACCCATCATAATGCAATCATACATTCCTTCCCTAGAAAATGAATCCTCCTGAAGCACATTTTTAAATCTAAAATGATGGATCTCATTGGCTGCCATTTGTGCTGGAGACTGTTAGTGATGGTAAAATAGTACTGATTTCCTGCATGGATTAGACTTCAGTACTTCCAGCACATTCAGACTTTTTCTTTCCAGCTCTGGTTATCCTTGTGAATTAATTCAATGAAAGTTTGTGGCAAACTTCCCTGCTGAATAAAGAGAAACTGTAACCAGTTTTTATGCAAAATGTAACCAGCTCTTTTAGGGTTAAGTATTCTAGAAGCTAGACTCATGCTAGATGAGAGGGTTGTCCTATGAGAAAAGATTGAGTAGAATGGGCCTGTACACTCTGGAGTTTAGAAGAATGAGAGGTGATCTCATTGAAAAATATAAGATTCTGACAGGGGTTGACAGGGCTGATGCTGAGAGGTTGTTTCCCATGGCTGGAGAGTCTAGAACTAGGGGACATAGTCTCAGGATAAGTGGTGGGACATTTAGGACTGAGATGAAGAAGTATTTCTTCACTCAGTGGATCGTGAATCTTTGGAATTCTCTACCCCAGAGGGCTGTGGACGCTCAGTCGTTGAGTATATTCGAGGCTGAGATAGATAGATTTTCGCTCTCTCAGGGAATCAAGGGATATGGGGATCGGGCAGGAAAATGGAGTAGAGGTCGAAGATCAGCCATGATCTTATTGAATAGCGGAGCAGGCTCGAGGGGCCGTGTTGCCTACTCCTGCTCCTATTTCTTATGTTCTTGGCTAACATTAAAAATTCAAATGTTTATGCAGCTGTAAAGCCTTACTCACATAGCAACAACTTCGCAATAACCTTCAGCAGTGGAGCACTGTAACATATATTTTCTGAAGTTCAAAAGCTGAGAAAAGTGTCAGAAATGTCCTGACCTTTGTTAAGATGAAGGAAAATGCTGGAAATTCTCAGTGGATCAATCTACATCTAACAGAAAAAGAAAGGTCACGTGTCAGTCACCATTTCTGGTTATAAACCTGTACCCCAGGGCATCAACCTGTCTTTTCTCTTTCGGATGCTGACAGGCCTATTGTGCTTTTCCAACATTTTAGGTTTTGATTTCAGATTTCCAGCATTCATAATTTTCTTTTTTTTAATCCCTATTGAAGGCTCTTTTATATTTACGAGGCACTTTTTACTGCTTCTATTCTTTAGACTTCCCTGGGAGAGCTTATATTTAGATTGAAAGTTGAATTTGAATATCTAGCCAGCATTACGGAATGATAATTACTGAATTACCAGGAATCTGGTAACAACTGCTGTGGAAAAATTGTCCTTAAAGACTAATTCTCTTTTAGAAGATATGTACACGTTCCTTTTGTTTTCTCTGTGCGAGCCATGGACTTTCGCCTCTATAGTTAGATTATTGGGCAAAAACGTGTTGGGGGATGTGGGCAATGTCAGTTATCCTCCTTCTCTTACTGTGGAGGAATGCTTTCCCATTGAAAGCTCTTCTGGACTGGCTGAACACTGACAAAGCTCGTCAAAACTGGTCAGCAGTTTTCAATGATGGGCTGGTTTGCGATTGAAAACTGGGGCTTCAAGTTAGTTGGTGGGAACCGTGTTACCACTGTTTTTGTGATGAATGCTTTAGATTTTAATGTCCATTAATTCATGTATTGTGCATTTTTAAAATTGTTTTCTCCATATTAGAGGTTTTAAGGTTAAAATGTACAGTTAATATTTTTATCCTGTGGACATTTTTATAATTTCCATTCTTCCAGAAGTGATAATTCACTGTTAGTGAAACTAAGCTTAAATTATTATATGTTGGGCATCATGTTATAGTGCAATGCAGTGTTGAAAATTAAGCAAACCCTTAACAATTCAGCATCACACTGATGGTACATTGACCATTTGCACATAACACATTTGGCTGATTCAAAGAGCAGTCCAATTAATACTATTCTCCTGCCATTTTTCCATACTCTTACATTTTAATTTTTTCAAATATTTATCTGATTCCCTTTTAAAAACTATTATGAATACTATTTACACCACTGTTTCTAGTAGGGCATTCCATTTCCTAACAATCCTCTGCATAAAGAAAATTCTCCGAACCTATCCCTTTATTCTTTTGGCGATTACTTTAAATTTATGCCGCTGTACCGACTAGTAGATAGATTTTTTTTTCCCAATTTACCTTATCAATCCCCTTCATAATTTTGAACATCTCTATCAGATCTCCTCTTAACATTCTTTGCTCAAATGGAAAGAGCCTGAGTTTCTTCAGTCTCTTCTCCTAGGTAAAGCCTCCCATCTCTGATATCATCTTAGTGAATCTACATTGTACCTTCTCCATGGCCTTGGCATCTTTCCTAAAGTTGGACACACAAAAATGGACACACACTTTAACTGGCATAACCAACGATTTGTATTAACAGACGTTTGTCAGAAATATTAGTTATAACCACTGTAATTACCGATGGCTTTTCTGCAGTTTCTCCCTTTAAACCGTATAATGTGTTGTATACCAGATATTGGTTATTGGTGGTGGTGTTGCTGGTTTAGCTGCTGCTGGTGCTGCAAAATCGATGGGAGCCATCGTTCGTGGTTTTGACACTCGGTAAGGTTGCTTTTGTTAAATGCAAGTATGTTAAATATTTCTTTCCTCAATGTAAATAAAATACTATAATAATTTTCCCGAGTTCCCTTTCCCAATTTAATCAATGGTAAAAAATACATTCGTCGTTAAGTTTGAATTTCACCCTCTACAGGAAGATGTTCAATTAAAAGTACATGGATTAACTAAATGACATTATGCACTCAGACTAAAATTATTAGGATAAATTTTTGGAGACTCTACTCTCAACGTGGAGTCCCATTTAACAGCAGCATTGGTTGGAGAATTGAATGCAGAGGCCGGCACGCTCGATTCGCAGTGCTTTCTAAATTGGGGGCACCGAGTGTGGAGTCTTAGAAAAATTATTCCATTATACAGTGTTTCAAAATATTAATTTACTTTGGAAGAAAATGTTGATTTAAATTTATAAACAGTTGACCTAAGACACAGGGTCATTATATAATTCTTGTGTAGATCTGCAGCCTTGGAACAGTTTAAATCATTCGGAGCAGAACCTCTTCGTGTTGAGGTGGAGGAATCAGGAGAAGGGACCGGTGGATATGCTAAAGTGATGTCCAAAGAATTTATTGAAGCAGAAATGGAACTGTTTGCCAAACAATGTAAAGAGGTGGATATTCTCATTAGTACTGCCCTTATTCCAGGTGAGTGATGAAAGCTTTGAAACTCAAACATAAAAGATTGTATATGTAATTCACGAAAGGACTTGTCATTTTATTTACAAATTACTTCAAGAACTCGAGTTTTCCAAAAGATACACAACAGCCTTTTCAATGGTGAAAGGCCAAAGCCCATTATTATGCACAATATTTATCATCCCTTTGTGAAGCTGGTGCATATGTTTTAATTCCATTGGCTTCACAAAGACTAAGGTTTAGTAATACAACCCAGGTATCTTGTAGGAATGCGACTCTGATTATCATAGAAAGGTTACAGCACAGAAGGAGGCCATTCAGCCCATCGAGTCCGTGCCAGCTCTATGCAAGAGCAATCCAGCTAGTCCCACTCCCCCGCCCCATCCGTGTATTTTTTACTTTCAAGTACTTAGCCAGTTCTCTTTTGAAGGCTATGATTGAATCTGCCTCCACCACCCCCTCATGCAGTGCATTCCAGATCCTAACTACTTGCTGTGTAAATAAGTTTTTCTTCATGCCACCTTTGATTCTTTGTCTTTAAATCTATGTCCTCTGGTTTTTGACCCTTCCGCCAATGAGAACAGTTTCTCTCTATCTATTCTGTCCAGACCCTCGCTTTCATTGCTTTCTTTTTGGTACATATTTCTCTATTGTAGCAGTGATAAATTTCCATGACACTTGGTACCACCTGCTGAATATTACACCATCATACAACGTTTTCAAGATGACATGACCTAATATTTATTTTTATATGTAATGCACCCCACTTCCTACTAATACCTTTACTCTTACCTACTGGATCTTGAAAGATAATAAAGCTAAGATTTGGTTCTGCTAGATGGGCTGGACTGAAGATCACTGAATACACTTGAGATACTCCAGCCTGAGGGATAAGAGTTCTGGTTCACCAGAAGCTGCTAATGGTGGTCTGGAGTGTGCCTGAGACAAGGTGGTGCTTGGCTTACCCCTTGCCAGTGGCCAATCTTTGTTCGTTGCTGGCTACCTAAAGCTAATCACTAACCACATCAACAAAGTTGGCAGCTTCTCTCTTCCGGAATCTCAAGATAAAAAATTAACGGAAATCAGGGGATTTCTCAGGGGCACTTAATAGTTATAAGGCTATAGTAAGAGATAATTTATTACATTTTATGTGGATAATTCAGCATTTGATTTTAAAATTCTCATCCTTGTTTTCAAATCCTCCTATGGCCTCACCCACCCCAACCCCATCTCTGTAATCTCCTTCAGCCCCCTCCAACATCTCTGTTCCTCCTTCAATTCTTGCCTCTTGTGCAACCCCGATTTTCATCGCTTCACCATTGGCGGTTGTGCTTTCAGCTGCCTAGGCCCTAAGCTTTGGAATTCCCTCCCTAAACCCCGCCACCTCTCTACCTCTTCTCCTTTAAGACGCTCCTTAAAACCTACCTCTTTGACCAAGCTTTTGGTCACCTGTCCTAATACCTCCTTATGTGGCTTGGTGTCATATCTTTTTGAAAACACTCCTATGAAGTGCATTGGGACGTTTTACTTTGTTAAAGGCACTATATGAATGCAAGTTGTTGTAGTAGTAAAACTGGGTTAGATTTTCGTCTGCAGAGTCTGGGCATAAAGCAATTACCTGGGCGCAGCACAGGGAAGAAAACCAGGTGAGATGGATCATACGCCCTTAACGGAGCCCGCCTGAATTTCCTTCCACTCGAATAAATAGACTACTGAGATTGCCATTCTGCGTCATGTGGCCACAGTTTTTCTTGGCTATGGAGGGGGAAAAAAATCAAACTGGGTTCCCGCTCCTGATTGCCAACTAGTGACTCCCGCTGGAAAGTGAGTACGTGTACGTGCAAATGAGGACAGGATCAGGCTCAGCTTTGATGTTCCCATGTTTTGGGGGACAGTATATTTTGGGAATAAGACTAAAGAATGGAAATATACCTGAAATGGTAAATTCCTCAATTCATTGGAGGAGCACAGGGATCTAGGTGTGCGGATAGATAGATATTTGAAAGTGAGTGTACAGGATATTTATTACACTGTGAATGACGCACTCCATGGTATCTCTTCCTCTGTTTAAGATCCCAGGTATCTATTCTGTGTACAATGCAGTGCTGAGTAAATATTGCAATCTATTCTTAATTCAGTGTTGCTTAATTCAACTGATCTGCTAATTCACATTTTTAACACAAAATTCCCACGTTGCTGTATTATTTACATGGTTTAATTCAAATTATTGCAAAATTCAATTTTTTTAGTGCAAAAAAAATGACAATTATCAGAAGTGGACTGTATACTACAGAGTCTGGAAGGAAATGAGATTTTAGGGTTTAAATCAAGAGGGAGTGAATGCAAAAGTAAAGGCCATGATTACTGCGTATAAAACAATAATTAGGCCAAACTTGGAATACTGTGTCCAGTTTTACCATAGCTCTGAAGAAAATGCTGTATAAATTTATTCGAGTTGAGGGGCCTGAGCTATCGTAACTTGAACTGTATTCTCGAACTAAGTAGATTGAAGGGTGATTGAATCAAGGTGTTCAAAATGATAAAAGGGAATAGATGAAAAAAACATGGATAGATTACCTACATTGGTAGGTAAATCAAATATACCAGGCCACGATTTCAAATAAGCACTGGATACATATAGGAGGAAATAGAAGAAACGTTTTCATGAATGTGGAATGCTTTTCTAAGTCGATTACAACATTCAAAAAGATACTAGATAATTACTTAAAGAGGAATATAAAGGGAGAGAATGTAGGAAAATGGGGCTATGTAAAATCAACCTCCAAGAGCCCATGCCTCTGGCATGAGCTTGATGGGCCGAATGGCCACCTGTGCTGTAACCATTCTATGATGCTATGAAGAGGGACCTAAATTCAGTGCAACTAGATGGGGTAAACGGTGTCTGCTTGTGCCCTAATTTTATGCTTCATTGATCAAACACTCTTCCAACACCCATTGTCTAGGCTCATCCATAAAGAATGAGGTACCAGAGGGCTGCCTGAACCTGGGGATGATATCCCAGTATGGGGCTGCCCTTTGGAGATGAGGTATAAAGAGGGGGAGAAAGCAGATTAAATATTCAGAAAATAAGATTATGGTGCAGCATCCATTGCTTTAAATAGAGCAGAATATGTTATGGTTTGGCGCTGACATAACGCAGTGAGTGCAAACAGATGAGGAGGCTGTATATATGCAGCTGAATTTTAGGTAAAATGCTGTTGACTATTTCTCCTGATTTATAAAGAAGTAGAACAAAGACTCATTCTTTTACACAGTGCTATGTTTTGTCACGTTGAGAATAGGATATCAAGAAGAGAGGATGATACACTTACAGTATGTGTTAATACCATATAATATGCTTGTGTTTATGTGGGTTTACAGGAAAACAGGCACCAATTCTTATCACCAGGGATATGGTAGAAACAATGAAGGTTGGCTCAGTTATTGTTGATCTTGCAGCTGAAGCTGGTGGAAATATAGCAACAACAAAACCTGAAGAAGTTTATGTACATAAGGTTAGTAATTGAAAAGTCATTTTGAAGTGATATTTTTGTAGCCATTTTAGTGGGCTGACAAAGGTTACAGTCTCTTTTTTGTAAATTTCAGCTTGTCTTTGTTAACTCTATCCTCTGATCTGTTAGGGTGTGACCCACATAGGTTATACGGATCTGCCGAGCAGAATGGCCACACAGGCCAGTACCCTGTACTCAAACAATGTTTTAAAGCTGTTGAAGGCAATCAGCCCTGACCAGGAATACTTTTACTTTGAGCCCAAGGATCAGTTTGGCTATGGAACGGTTGATCATGTTATTCGAGGCACTTTGGTAATGCAGGTGGGTGCTCCTGATGCGTAGATCCCTGATTCAGATTGTTATAAAAGGCTCCGAACAGAATTCTAGTAAACAAATGAAAAATATTAAAACCCCTTGTTTTGTAACATGACTTGTACATTAACTTGTATTTTAATTTTGTAATTTTCATAAAAGTAGACAAGGTGGAATTGGGTTGTGTGATATTAGTGTACCATCGTTAAATGGATTATCCTATTAGCAGGCCATATTCTCCCCAAGGTTTCTCTGCTGACCAAACAACTTCTCCAAGGAGCAGCAACATGTCAGTGCAGTCCTGGCAACTGCTGTTCCATGCCTTCATATGTAAATGATGACGTTCCCTCCTGACTTCAGTCCAGGTTCCCACTGTTAACTTACAATTGGAGAGGAAATGTAAAGTCAGGAGGGGTAGTTACTAGTTAGTTGTCACAGTGCTGGTGAAATGAAAAAATGTGATGGTTAAAATGAGAAAGAAAATGTATTTGTGGGTGCTAGCCAACATGAGGGTGAGACTTTTGGTTAGTTGAACCTCATCTTAAGGCTTATGGATCTTTTTAACTTTTGGGTGAAATTTTGGCGAGGGTGATGTATGTAACAGGACCGTCCCCAAACTGTTCTGAACCTCGGCATCCTATTTGACCCCGAGCACAGCTTCTGACCCCATATCCTCTCCAACTCAAAGACCGCCTGCTTCCACCAAGTAACAGCACCTGTCTCTGCCCCTGCATCAGCCCATCTGCTGCTGAAATCCTCATCCATGCCGTAGTTACTTCCAGACTCGACTAATCCAATGCTCTCCTGGCCGCCTTCCCATCCTACCCTCCATAAACTTGAGCTCATCCAGAACTTTACTGCCTGTATCCTAACCCACACCAAGTCTTCCTCATCCATCACTCCTGTGCTCGCTGTCCTACATTGGCTCTCGGTCCACCAACACCTCGATTTTTAAAATTCTCATCTTTGTGTTCTAATCCTTTCATGGCCTCCCCTTCTATATCTCTGTAACCTCCTCCAGCCCCACAACCCTCCAAGAACTCTGTGTTCCTTAAACTCTTGCTGCTTGCACTTCCCACACTCCCTTTGCCCCACCATTGCCCCTTCATCTGTCTAAGCCCTAAACTCTGGAATTCCCTCCCTAAATCTCTCTGTCTCTCCTCTGCCTCATCCTTGAAGACCCTCCTTAAAATGTATCTCTCTGACAAAGCTTTAAGTTTCCCCTCCTAATAGCTCCAACTTAGGCTCAATTTTTGTCTGATTACGCTTCTGCGAGGCACTTGTGATATTATCCTGCGTTAAAGGCACTACATAAATGCAAGTTGTTGTATGCAAATATATACAGAGTTGAATCATTTTGTGTATTCCTTGACTAAAATAGACCTGATGTGGATTAAAAGTGAAAACACAGAGGCTAAATCAAGCCTCAATTAGAATGATAAATATTTGTAAAAGTGATGACATTGTGAAGACATAGCACTTTCCACCTTTGCACACAGGAAGGCAAGAATCTGTTTCCAGCACCTCAACCCTTAAATATTCCAGTAAGTGCACCTGTCCATCAAAAATCAGTGGCAGAACTTGAAGCAGAAAAGCAGACCACGGTTTCTCCCTTCACAAAGACCATGACCTCTGTTAGTATCTACACAGCAGGTAAGGCAAAAACACTTGTGCCTTGTTTTTTAATTGGACAGATAAAGGTAACACTGACTTTCCCCAGTGTCACTGGACAAAAATCAGTATTGCAAGGACCCCCTTTAAGAGGGCACCACTAAAAAAATAATCTGGCCGGGGTCCAATCGAACTAAAAGAAACTTAATGTGAACTAGATCAGTATTTTGTTATTTTGATTGAGTTTACAATGGATGTCCTGCGGTGCCCATTCCCTCTCCAAGACCACCCGGGAGCGGACAAAACCACGGAAGAGAGGCAGGCAGCCAGACCAACCTGCCCTGCGGGTTTTCTACTGCGCCTGGTATTCCAATGTGGTCTCCCATCCAAGTATTAACCAAGCTTGACTCTGCTTAGCTTCCAAGATCGGGCATTTTCAGAGCAGTGTGGCCTTAGGCAAAAGGTTCTGTAAACAGCAACTGACGTATTTGTTGCCCTTTAATCAATCATACCATATTGTGAAAACAAAATCACAGTTTCCTTAATTGGATCAAAGTAATGCAAATTATGATTGTTATAAGATAATGAGAATGTGTTAATCCTGTCACAGTACTTTTGTTTGTATATGATTGACTTATTGTTACTGCTGTTGTCCTGTTAGAAAACTCGAAATACATGCTTCATAGCAATAATAATTAACATGCAGTTTCACTGATTAAGATTTATTACTGAAGTAGCACTAACTAATGTTAATTCTCAGGTTTGGCTGGAGTTCTGGGGTTAGGAATAAGCTCCCCAAATGCTGCTTTCACTCAAATGGTTACAACCTTCGGCTTAGCGGGCCTGGTGGGTTATCACACCGTGTGGGGCATCACTCCAGCTCTGCATTCGCCACTAATGTCAGTCACGAATGCTATCTCAGGTGAGTATTTTGTAAAGTAACATTCAATATTATAATATATTGTAAGAATACTGGCATTAAACACTATGAAGTACAGGAAAATATCCTCCAGTCTGGATGTATTTATATCAGTTTTACATGTCCTGTTTTTAGAAATTGCTGTTCATAAGAAATAATCTGTAAATGTACAAATTCCCAGGAGTTTTTTTGATACAGGTGCATTTGTTTTAAAGTTATATCTCTGCTCTCTGTTCTAGTTTCACCAGGCTCTGCAGCATAAGAGTTAAGTGCCCTGTTCCTAGGCCTCCCTCAGTGACACTCTTAACCAGTTACCTGGATGTGCACTGTAAGGCTTTCTGCCTATGACTTGCCCTCTGATTTAATATCAGTGAAGTGTAGGATGGGACTTCAGTCCTGCCAGCCTTCAGGCATTTTCACATTGAATGAATGCAATCAGTGGCAGATGCATAGTGTTCCCACTGTTGATGGACTCTGTGTAATGACCAGACCTATGGAGATGTGATAGAATTGAAAACTGACATCTTTATCGGTCTAGTGAGTTGCCATTGGATCGCCACTTAAAAGTAAATGGATGGAGCCAAATTTCTATCCTTTCAGCTGTGGGAATTGTGGCTTCCAACAGGGCTTGATTAGGAGTAGTAGCACCTGCTAAAGTGGAGGGCATGGGTCTCTGAGCACTGCTCCCCTGGGCCCATTGAAGTAGGAATAAAATAAGTGCTTTGTAACACCCGGATATAAATAAAAATGTGTTGAAATGTGGTACCAACTTAAGAAATTGTAAATTTTGAATGTAAAAATCTAATGTAAATTATCATTGTCAAAAGTTTTGCAGAGATGTAATTAAAAGATCATGTGACCTTGGCACCCATGTTCAGTGAAGTAATTTCAATAAAAAGAAATGAAAACTGATTTTTTTTAAAAAGCCTATTTTCCTTCACAATTTGTAATTTGCTCTTGTGTTCCCATGTATTTTTCAGGCCTTACAGCTGTCGGAGGTCTAGTCCTCATGGGAGGTGGTTACTTACCATCATCTACTCCTCAAACACTTGCCCTACTGGCTGCATTTATATCATCGGTTAATATAGCAGGTAGGTTGTACAGCTGTGATAGGATGCCACTGTTACTTGCACAAGTGAATGTGAGCTACTGATTTGGGACTCAGCACTTCCATATTTACCTAGCTATATTAAATAGAGATTGGGTTTCCTCTCTATCACTATTATAGTTTTAATGTGGTCAGATCACATAGATGAGGCTAATGCCGTAGCCCATAAAACTGTTAGCATGTTTGGGGGAGAAAGACTAACAATGGAGTTGCTCCACAAATATATTTAAATGCTGAATGAGCAATGACTGCAGCTTGCTGTTTCAACAGCACTGGTTTTTGAAACCTGGAAACAGTTCAAGCCCGCCCCACCCTTTTAGTCCTGTGTTTCTAAGTGGGGCTGAGCGAACAGAATGTTGCACTTCTTGCTGAAACCCTAATATTCGTTAGTTATTTTTGAAGTTGTTCTAGAGTTCCTTTTTTATTAATTTTTTTACTTTTCAGGAGAGGGGGCCCTGGCTTTGCTCATGACCCACCAATAGGTGGTCTTAACCTAATCCCCCACTCTCCCCAGTATGTCATAATATCCTCTCATTTGATAAGGGAGCTTGTCAAGTCCCTCCTTAAAGGATTAATGTAATAAATTGGATAACCTGATGGTGAAGGATAAAATACTAGAGCCTGATCTTCAATTGCTTCCAAGCCTTTATTCAGAGATCCATATTACCCACTCCACACCCTAGATAAGCTCTCATATAAATGGATGCGAGAGAGTCCCCAATTGATACGCACCACCTAATTACAATTAACACTAATTGATATAAATCATATGGATACAATTAACATTAGTGTATCCATACTTGCCATCGGGTTGATTAGAAATACAGTACTGCCTTCTGTACAAATATTGACCGAATAATTTAATTCCGTCATGTTTGTGAGTTGCTTGTTTTAACAGTTTTGGGTGCAAATAGTTGCTTTAACTTATCAACTGCCGGGGATGTTTTTCATTCCTGTTGATCATACATTCTTGCTACATCAATTTGATTTAGTTGTTTGAGGTGAAATAATGCATGTTTGGATATGTACTTTTATTTCAGGTGGTTTCCTTATTACCCAGAGGATGCTGGATATGTTTAAGCGTTCCACAGATCCACCTGAATACAACTATCTGTACATGCTACCAGGAGTGGTGTTTGTTGGTGGCTACAGTGCTTCTTTGGCCGGTGGATACAACATAGAGCAGGTTGAGGCTGCTTGCTTTCTGTTTGCTTACAATTCCAACATGATTTTCTTATGAAGCGATTTACTCCATGCTTGTGTTACTGAGTTCAATTATTTTGTGTTTGCTGCCTTTGGGATTGCAGGCTGCAATTTCCTTATAATTTCACAATATTTGTTTTATCTTATGCACTAATTGAATTTAGGATTAAAAAGTACCAAAAGTGTCTTTTTTTAATGTATATTCCAGCAGTATAACGTAGAAATTCAAACATCACGATGTTTAATTTCATCTCCGTGCTGCATAATGCGTTTGTATAAAATTATTTTGTGTGTTGTTTTAAAACAGTCATTAACAGATTTGTTTTAACTAGTTTAACGGCTGAATTAAGAGAGCATTTAAAGGAATTTTACGTGAATACATTAAACAGAGCACTACCAGAGGAACTTTATCTTCCTCCAACACACTGACCCATTGTTTGGTATATTTGGATGAAATGGTTCATATTGGCTAACATTCTTGTGAATAATGACTTGATACATAAAACTGTTTTATTTGTTTCCATTAACTGTTCTAATGCTGTAAGTGAAGGGAGAAGTTATGCTGAAGGGGCAAGTTGACATAATTTAATATCGTTCAAAGGATTCTACACTAGTTTCCAATTACCAACAATAACTCACATGTAATAATACATTTGAATATTAAAAGATGGACCCAAAATTCAAGTTTTCAATTTACCAGGTAGCTGTCATAACTTTCACTGAGCACTTGTAAATGTTAAGCTTTTAAACTTTCTCAAAACCCATCTCTCTGACCAAGATTTTAGTCATGCCTTCTAATCTCTCTCTCGGGCTTGGCATTGGTTTTCCTTACACCTCTTTGAAGCACCTGGGCTCTCTTTTGTATACTTAAGTTGCTATATATTCACGATTTGTTGTTTGTGTTGAGCGCTACCCGGGGCGCTTTTTTTTAAAAGAGAAAGAGTACCGGATATGAACTCTGACAAAATTGACTTCTTGCATCAATGCTAAGATTTCTGGCATGTATTAGCAAAGTCCAGGCTTCCAGAGGTGGCTGTTTTTTTTTCATGATTCTGGCTTGCACGCAATATGAAGGGCTAATAAAATCCAGGATGGGTAAAAGTAACTCTCTACATGGCCAACCCTGAGAAGCATGTCAAAGCAGCTCATAAGTCTTCCTCTTTCCATGACGATAAGGGAAACCAAGCCAAAATATTTCTGGAGATCGTTAAATAATGATAGTGCTTAAGATGAATGGGAGCACTACTATATCAAGGCCATGGGACAGGTGAACCATTTTTGAAGCACTTAAAAGTCTTTTATAGGAACGTTTATTGTTTGTGATTTTCCTGTTAGAATTACTTGACTTACCCACAGTATGGGGAGAAAAAATGAATATCTTCATTTAAATAATGGTATAAAAATAGCTATACATAAAGGTGAGTGCCTATTTTATGGTACAAGCCATTCCTAAGTTTAGTTGGGAAACAAGATCAATTTTGGTGTACTTAATAATTTGAATTTTTTATTTACCTTTTTTATTAAAATTTAAAATTTAGTACTTGAATTATATAATTTAATATTTCTATGGCCATTAAATTGTAGCCAAGCCAAGACGGGGACAATGTTATTGACACGTTAAGAATTATTGTTACAAAGTAATAAATGTTGCTCTTGCAGATGATATACCTTGGATCAGGCCTGTGCTGTGTTGGAGCACTGGCTGGACTTTCTACGCAGAAATCGTCCAGATTGGGAAATGCACTGGGTATGATTGGTGTAGCTGGTGGTCTGGCTGCCACTCTGGGTGCAGTTAAGCCCTCACCAGAACTCTTGAGTCAGATGTCTGCTGTCATGGCAATGGGTGGAACTATAGGTGAGCAAACAAATCTGATTAATATGTCTGTCAAATGTCTCTACCATAAGTTAACTTTTATAATATCTTCAATATTGAATTCTTAACAAAAGGGCTGGAGGGTTCTTAAATCCCAAGACTTGTGATCGGCCTGTAACAGTTTGGCTCACAATTCTCCATGATTGTTTGATCTGTTGGGCGAGCAGGTTCGTGAAAGTGAATTTTCAGTTTTATAGCAAAGAAAGCACACAGTCATATAAGGGGAAAAAATGTACAAAGATGTAATTCCAGGACATTTTACAAATGAAAATGTCTGCATGTCAAGTACATCAGGCAAAGTTTATCCACTAGCAAAAGTTCAGCTTCAATATGTTGCCTGTTAAAATAGCTAATTCCATGCTAACTGATATTTGGTTTTTTAAAAAAAACAAAATGATTATTTGGTTAGGAACAGGATTGAGAGTTATAGGGACATGTTTGCATGGGGTAACTAAATGCTGTGTGAAACATAATGGATCTTGAGCTGCTGAGACTATGGCAGTGCTATGCTGGGGAAGGTGTCCAGTCTATGGTGAATCATGTGGGTTGCAAGATTAGATGTTCTAGAGCTTTGCTTGATTTCCTTTGAGGGACAGAGTGAAAACTTTCATCAAAAGATGAAGTGGGTTGAATAAAGTCTGTTGTAGACAATAAACACGCATCCAGTGATGGATAATATTATGCAAACTGTAAAACTGCTTCAACAACTTACTGTTAGTAGCCTCAAAGTAAGAGTGTGTTCAGCTGTCCAGGCAGTCCTGTTCTGCAGTCATGCCTGACAACTTGGGTGTTTCTGAACACTTCTGAAGATTGTTTGGTTCCCCTACATGTTTTTTTTTTAAAAGAAATTTTTTGAGGAATATATTGAAAAGATTTTGGGACCTTTTTCAAAAAAAATAAGAGTGAAAAGCCATTTCAATGAAGAGCCATCAAATTGCTGAAGCTATTTCATATTGCACTATAAAGGAAATTGTGGTATGCATGCGAGGTTATGATAAGGGGAGGTGCATAAAACAACGTAAAATTGGGTTGTTAGGGGGTGAGTTAGTGATCCATTTATTGTGAAAATGCTCAGCATTGACATTGTTTGACAAAGTGCAACAGCGTAGGACCAAAACAGTTTACATTTCAGTAATACCCCTCACATACAGAATGAAACTCCAAGAGCCTTACAGGGCAAAGGAAAACAGTGGACACTGAGCAGGAGGGAAAAGGCAAAATAAAAAAGTTAGACTATTGAAAAAAGGGAGGTGGTAAAGCAGAGGGATTTAGGAATCAATGGTTCAGAGAGTAAGGACATGGTGGTTGAAAGAAGGAATGAGGATAAACTGATATTAGAGGAGCAGAGAGCAGGTGAAGTGTAGAAGATCACTAAAGTAGGATGTGGTACGGCTGTGGAGAGATTGGAAAGCAAAAACAAGAATCTCAAAGTCAACTTGGGGCATGAGAAGTCAATGGAGCTTGCCAAAGTTGGGGGAAATGGAAGTCCAGAACTTTGTGCAGGTGTGGGATGTGTAGAGATTGACAGGAGCTAAAGAGATGGCGTTGATTTTTCCAGCATTGAGCTTGAAGAGATTTTGGCTTATCCAGGTCTAAATGACAAGACAGGTAATGGGATAATTTTGCAATAGCCTTGGAATCAATGGAGGAGGCGGAAAGGTATAGCTTGATGTTGTCAAATTAGATATGGAAACAGACTGTTGCTTTTTGGATGATATAGACGAGGGATAGCATGTAAATGTGAAGAGCAAGGCATGAAAGAAAGTGCGCTGTGGTACACCAGAATCATAGAAAGATTACAGCACGGAAGGAGGCCATTCGGCCCATCAAATCCGTGCCGGCTCTATGCAAGAGCCATCCAACTAGTCCCACTCCCCCGCCCTATCCCCGTAGCCCTGCAAATTTTTTCCTTTCAAGTACTTATCCAGTTCCCTTGTGAAAGCCACGATTGAATCTACCTCCACCACCCACCCCAACAATGCATTCCAGATCCTAACCACTCGCTGCATAAAAAAGTTTTTCCTCATGTTACCTTTGGTTCTTTTGCTAATCGCCTTAAATCTATGTCCTCTGGTTCTTGACGCTTCCGCTAATGGGAACAGTTTCTCGCTATTCTGCCTAGACCCTTCATGATTTTAAATACCTCTTTCAAATCTCCTCTCCACCTTCTCTGTTCCAAGGAGAACAACCCAAGCTTCTCCAGACTATCCACGTATCTAAAGTCCCTCATCCCTGGAATCATTTTGGTAAATCTTTTCTGCACCTTCTCTAAGGCATTCATATCTTTCCTAAAGTGCGATGCCCAGAATGGGACACAATACTCCTGTTGTGGTCGAGCCAGTGCTTTATAAAGGTTCATCATGACTTCCTTGCTTTTGTACTCTCTGCTTCTATTTATAAAGCCCAGGATCCTGTATGCTTTTTTAACCGCTTTCTGAACCTGCCCTGCCACTTTCAACGATTTGTGCACAAATACCCCCAGATCTCTTTGTTCCTATATCCCTTTTAGAGTTGTGCTCTCTAGTTTATATTTCCTCTCCTCATTCTTCCTACCGAAATGTATCACTTCCCAGTTCTCTGTGTTAAATTTCATCTGCCACGTGTCCGCCCATTCCACCAGCCTGTCTATATCCTCTTGAAGTCTATCACTATCCTCCTCACTGTTCACTACACTTCCAAGTTTTGTGTCCTGTACACCCAAATCCAAGTCATTAATATATATCAAGAAAAGTAGTGGCCCTAGTACTGACCCCTGGGGAACACCACTGTACTCCTCCCACCAATCCGAAAAACAACCGTTCACCACTACTCTCTGCATCCTGTTAGCTAATTCTGTATCCATGCTGCAACTGCCCCTTTTATTCCATGGGCTTCAATCTTGACGACAAGCCTATTATGAGGCACTTTATCCTTTTGAAAGGCCTTTTGAAAGTCCATATACTCCACATCAACCGTATTGCCCTCATTGACCCTCTCTGTTACTTCATCAAAAAACTCTATCAAGTTAGTTAAACACGATTTGCCTTTAACAATTCCACGCTGGCTTTCCCTAATCAATCCACTGTTGGCCAAGTGACTGCTAATTCTGTCCCACATTATTGTTTCTAAAAGTTTCCCCATCGCTGAGGTTAAACTGACTGGCCTTCAATTGCTGGGTTTATCCTTACACCCTTTTTTGAACAAGAGGTTCAATTGATTGTATGGGTACTTGTCAGAGGAGACAGACATAAGGGGTAATTTCCCAAATTTATATTCAATTAATTAAAATGAATGTTTGGAAGATCCTGTAAAATGACACCTATAACATCTATGTTATGGTAGGTATGAGTTGAACATATAAGAACATAAGAAATAGGAGCAGGAGTAGGCCACATGGCCCCTCGAGCCTGCTCCGCAATTGAATCAGATCATGGCTGATCTTTGACCTCAACTCCAATTTCCCTCGATTTCCCCTAGAGTCCAGAAATCTGCCTATCTCAGCCTTGAATATATTCAACGACTAATTATCCACAGCCATCTGGGGTAGACAATTCCAAAGATTCACAACCTTCTGCATGAAGAAATTTCTCCTCATCTCAGTCTTAAATGGCCAACCCCTTACCCTGTGACTGTGCCCTCTAGTTCTAGACCCTCCAGCCTCTCAGCATCTTCCCTGTCAAGCCCCCTCATAATCTTATATGTTTCAATTAGATCACCTCTCATTCTTCTAAACTCCAGAGAGTATAGGCCCATTCTACTCAACCTCGCCTCATAGGACAACCCTCTCATCCCAGGACTTAATCTAGTGAACCTTTGCTGCACCAACCTAAGGCAAGTATATCCTTCCTTAGGTAAGGAGACTGAAACTCTACACAGTATCCAGGTGAGGTCTCACCAAAGCCTTGTACAATTGTAGTAATATTTCCAACTCCCTTGCAATAAAGGCCAGCTTTCCTAATTGCTTGCTATATCTACGTGCTAAACTTTTTGTGTTTCTTGTACAAGGGCACCCAAGTCTCTCTCAACGCCAACATTTAATAGTTTCTCACAGTTTAAAAAATATTCTGATTTTCTATTCTTGCTACCAAAGTGAATAACCTCACATTTCCCCACATTGTACTCCATCTGTCACCTTCTTGCCCACTCACTTAACCTGTCTATATCCCTTTGCAGACTCTGTGTCCTCCTCACAGCTTACTTTCCCACCTAGCTTTGTATCGTCAGCAAACTTGGATACATTACACTCGGTCCCTTCATCTAAGTCATTAATGTAGATTGTAAATAGCTGAGGCCCAAGTACCGATGCTTGTGACACCCCACTAGTGACAGCCTGCCAGCCTGAAAATGACCCGTTTATCCCTACACCCTGTTTTCTGTCCGTTAGCCAATCCACTATGCATGTTAATATGTTACCCCCAACCCCATGAGTCCTTATCTTGTGTAACAACCTTTTATGTGGCACCTTATCGAATGTCTTTTGAAAATCCAAATATACGACATCCACCCCCCATTATCTACCCTGCTAGTTCCATCCTCAAAAAACTCTAATAGATTTGTCAAACACGATTTCCCTTTCATAAAACCATGTTGACTCTGCCTGATCATATTATGATGTTATAGGTGCTCTGTTACCACTTCCTTCATAATGGATTCCAGCATTTTCCTGACAACTGATGTCAGGCTAACTGGCCTGTAGCTCCCTGTTTTCTCTCTCGCTCCTTTCTTGAATAGCGGGGTCACATTTGCTACCTTCCAATCTGCTGGGACCATTCTAGAATCTAGGGAATTTTGGAAGATCATAACCAATGCATCCACTATCTCTGCAGCTACCTCTTTTGGAGCCCTCGGATATAGGCCATCAGGTCCAGGGGATTTATTGGCTTTTAGTCCCATTAGTTTCTCAAGTACTTTTTCTCTACTGATATTAATTATTTTAAGTTCCTCACTCTCATTGGACCCTTGGTTCCCCACTATTTCTGGTATGTTTTTATGTCTTCTACTCTGAAGACAGATACAAAATATTTGTTTAATGCATTTGCCATTTCCTGATTCCTCATTATAATTTCTCCTGTCTCAGCCTCTAAAGGACCAATGTTTACTTTTGCTGCTCTCTTCCTTTTTACATACATGTAGAAGCTCTTACAATCCGTTTTTATATTTCTTGCTAGTTTACTTTCATATTCTATTTTCTCTCTTATCAATTTTTTGGTCTTCCTTTGCTGGTTTCTAAAACTCTCCCAATCCTCAGACCCACTATTCTTCTTGGCCTCTTCTTTTAATCTAATACTATCCTTAACTTCTTTAGTTAGCCACGGGTGGATCACTTTTCCCGTGGAGTTTTTGTTTCTCAATAGAATGTATATTTGTTGAGAATATTGAACGATTTCTTTAAATGTTTGCCATTGCTTTTCAACCATCGTACCCTTTAATTTGGTTTTCCTATGTATCTTAGCCAACTCGCCCCTCATACCTATGTAATTGGCCAGGATAGTGCAGTGCCACAGAGTGTTAGTTAAGGCATTTGATTTTCATTCCTTTTTTATTAGCAGCAGAGGGTGCTGTTGGTCACAGAATCATGACACAAATCTTTAGCAATATTTGATGTGTATTTAGTGTTTCACGGTAAACCATAATGCAGTATTAATGGAAAATTATTTTCATTATCTGCAGCGTCCACCACAGATGGTTTACATGTATATCTTTAGACATGTCTTCTGTTGGAAAAAGAGGATGACAAAGAAATTCCAAAATTCATTATAACATCTGTCACCCTTTAATTCATGCATTCTCTCATGGTACTGAGATTGTTTAGTTTACGTTAGTGAAGGTGGAATATGAGTTACATCTAATGCAAACAGTCAGGACATTTAAAACTACTTCACTGATCAGGCATTATTTTCTGTTAAACTGTGACTTGGAAACAGGTGAGGCTATCAGAGTTGAACATGTTTTCATTGGTAAAAAATTGACGGGATCTAATCAATATCCTTAAAATACGAGATGGCTCCGATAATGTGGATTCAGGTGGTTTGTTTGAATTATACTGTTATTACAGAGCAAAAGGACATGAAGCAAAGTTGCACAAAATCAGAAAAAATTATTCTCCTCAGAGCCGTTTCCACGTACATACTACTCTTAGGTTTTTAAGTTTTACGCAAGATATTTTGCTTGGACTCGGCATCTATGGCTATTCCCATAAACAGCCCTCGTATCCGTACAAACTAGCATGTATCTTTACCTGCCCAATATCTAGGTATGTGTAGCAAATCCCAGTGATTGAACAAAGGACTGTTTGTCAGTGTACTTTGGTGTATTAGAATATATTCTGTGTTGTCATGTGATTTACTTGTTTTTAGTGGATGAAAGAATTCAGGCTATAAATCACCAGATTTACTTAACCTGTAAATGAACGGTACAAATACTTTATTTATAGTAATTGCAAACTTTATTAACTATAATATAAAAACACCAAAGACATTTCTCCTGCACTAATTCTCAACGTAAAACAAACCTTTGGAACATAGTTCCTTCTTACATATGACTGGAATGGACAAGCCCTAACTTTTTGTGGCGAGTTTAGTCTGAATCTACGATGTCAGTACAGGAACTTCACGCCGTTCAATACATTTGAATGTGGAGCCAGATGGCAAGATGCCATTTTCACGCAGCTTAGGGAGGGGCAGTGCATCTCAGTCAGCAACTTCGGGATTTTCGCGTTCAGCTGCGCATTTGCACTTGCCGGAAATTGCTGTCCGATTTTTCACATAAATAACAGTGAATGCTGTTAGCCTCACCGTTATTTTCACAGCAAAATCCAGTCCATCAACTGGCCATTAATCTCATTCTCCTTTATGACATCTTGACGTAACAGTCACTGCACTTCAAAGAAATTCAGTGCATGTGCAGTGTTTTGAGACATTTCTGAGAGACATAATAAGGTGCTGTATGAATGCATTTTTTTTCTTTTATGATTAGGTATCAGGATTATGCATCAGATTTATATGAACTGTGGATCCAAAGCTCCATCTGTTCTGGTGACTCCGATTATTTGGCTTTCCACAATGTACTGAGTGTGAGCCTTTGAATTGGGTTTCTATAAACTGCATTTACTTCAATGCAAGAAGTCTGATGGGCAAGGCAGATGAACTCAGGGCATGGATGGGTACATGGGACTCGGATGTTATAGCTATTAAATTGCGGGTCCCCTAGCAGAGATATTTAAATCATCGACAGCTACAGGTGAGGTGCCTGAAGGTTGGAGGGTAGCAAATGTTGTGCCTGTGTTTAAGAAGGGCGGCAGGGAAAAGCCTGGGAACTACAGACCGGTGAGCCTGACATCTGGGTAAGTTGTTAGAGCTGAGAGACAGGATCTACAGGCATTTGGAGAGGCAGGGACTGATTAGGAACAGTCAGCATGGTTTTGTGAGAGGAAAATCATGTCTCACAAATTTGATTGAGTTTTTTGAAGGGGTAACCAAGAACATAGATGAGGGCTGTGCAGTAGACGTGATCTACATGGACTTTAGCAAAGCCTTTGACAAGGTACCGCATGGTAGGTTGTTATATAAGGTTAAATCTCACGGGATCCAAGGTGAGGTAGCCAATTGGATACAAAATTGGCTTGACGACAGAAGACAGAGGGTGGTTGTAGAGGGTTGTTTTTCAAACTGGAGGCCTGTGACCAGCGGTGTGCCTCAGGGATCGGTGCTGGGTCTGCTGTTATTTGTTATTTATATTAATGATTTGGATGAGAATTTAGGAGGCATGGTTAGTAAGTTTGCAGATGACACCAAGATTGGTGGCATTGTGGACAGTGAAGAAGGTTATCTAGGATTGCAACGGGATCTTGATAAATTGGGCCAGTGGGCCGATGAATGGCAGATGGAGTTTAATTTAGATAAATGTGAGGTGATGCATTTTGGTAGATCGAATCGGGCCAGGACCTACTCCGTTAATGGTAGGGCATTGGGGAGAGTTATAGAACAAAGAGATCTGGGAGTACAGGTTCATAGCTCCTTGAAAGTGGAGTCACAGGTGGATAGGGTGGTGAAGAAGGCATTCAGCATGCTTGGTTTCATTGGTCAGAACATTGAATACAGGAGTTGGGATGTCTTGTTGAAGTTGTACAAGACATTAGTAAGGCCAGACTTGGAATACTGTGTACAGTTCTGGTCACCCTATTATAGAAAGGATATTATTAAACTAGAAAGAGTGCAGAAGAGTAGGAGGTTTAGGGGTGATCTTCTAGAAGTCTATAAAATAATGAGGGGCATAGATAAGGTAGATAGTCCAAATCTTTTCCCAAAGGTAGGGGAGTCTATAACGAGGGGGCATAGATTTAAGGTGAGAGGGGAGAGATACAAAAGGGTCCAGAGGGGCAATTTTTTCACTCAAAGGGTGGTGAGTGTCTGGAACGAGCTGCCAGAGGCAGTAGTAGAGGCGGGTACAATTTTGTCTTTTAAAAAGCATTTGGACAGTTACATGGGTAAGATGGGTATAGAGGGATATGGGCCAAGTGCAGGCAATTGGGACTAGCTTAGTGGTATAAACTGGGCGACATGGACATGTTGGGCCGAAGGGCCTGTTTCCATGTTGTAAACTTCTATGATTCTATGATTCTATAAAAGGTCAGGTCATACCAAGTCAGATTTAGAATCACCCTAGCTTTGAATAACATTGTAGTGAGTTTTGTAACAGATACATGAGCACCAAAGGAGTATACTCTGTACTTTCTTGTGTGGTTAGGGTAAAACCCAGCAGTATTTTTCCAACTCTCACTCGAAGGTATCAGCAGGCCCTGAGGCACCTTTAATAATGGAGTGGAGGAGCTTTACTTTGCACATGATTGGGCTATACCTCACCTGGGGGTGCTTGATGCTGAAACTGGGTGCCTAAAATGGAAAGTGTTCTATTTCCCAGGATTAACATCCTTCACCTGATCAGCACAAAAAATATATTGTGGTGTTGAGACAGTATTTTGAGGAGGGAACAAACAACATAATATCCATACACCAAAACTGAATTGTGGTTACTTCGTACAGTAATTTAGCAACAGAATAACCTTGTAATTCTCATTATGCATTATTAATATAGACTTTAAAATACCACTCATTATTTTAGAATGCAGAATAAGCATATTTAAATAATACTGCTAATTTGAAGAACAAAATTAGTTACATGAAAATAAATTTGAGGAGAAAGGATAATCTTTTTAGTTACACGATACCTGCCCATTAATGGACATTCTGATAATAGAAATATTTGTTTAAAGAGAATGTTTGTTCAGGTGCCAATTCTTCAATTCCTCCCAAAACGCTACAGTGTTTCTTTCGTAGGAACAAGTAGATAGACAGGCTGTTATTTGCAGCCAGGGTGTTCCATTAGGAAACTTTGCCCCTTTTACTGCTTGTTGTAATAGCATAATTGTTTTGAAACTCTCCATCATATTGATATTGACTAGCTGTAATGATTTCAAAGGTACCCAGAGCCCTGTAAAAGTTCAGTATCCAGACAGTTTATGTAACTATAATAACGATGACAGAAATACAACATACGCTTGCGTTCATTAGAAACCTAATACCTTAGCCTCAAGCTTTTTGGAAAATACCATACTGAAAATGTCACTTTGTATATTGATGTTATGAAATATATTTTTGGTGTTTTTGTTCATTTTGTGCAGGGCAACAATTTATTTCCCCACAGTTCCCAAACTTCCAGCCGTACAGATCGAAATTCAGTACAGCTGGCAGAAGCACTAGCACGATCCAGACGGTTACATTAAAACAGGTTAGCACAAGGTCACCAGTGTTAGAATTCAAAACCATTCACATATGAGTTCCATTACTGATTTACATTTCAACAGATTCTGAAAACAGTATTGAAGACATACTTGGACAGCTCAAGGTTCTACAGCTTACTTGAGAATCGGTGTCCAGGATACTAGTGATAGATGATCGACCAAGCTAAATTTGCACCTGTTTTGTTTCCCTACCTTCCGTCCTGCTCCTTCCTTAATAGTAATTTAGTTTTACTGGTTTGAAATTTTTCTTCCCCTCATTTCATTAATTTTCTTCCTCCCTCCCCCAACTTTTATGTTTGTTTCCGACCCCCCCACCCCCCCCTCCCACCCACATATCTCAAATTGAAATGAGTGGTATTCAGGATATCTAAGTAATAATTTACAACTGCTGTGTCAGAACACACAGGAAGATGATGAGATCTTTAGTTAAATAAGAAAAGCAGCAGGAAATTGTAATGTAATTTTGATACATCATGAGGTCAGGTGGACAAATCAGGAAATCATAAAGGCGGGCTGAATGTGTGAACAATTTTAAAGGTCATACAGTTTCTTCACACCGTGTTTGAAGCCAGACAGTCGTGTGCAGCAGTAAGTTGGAGTGATGAGATGTGAGTTGATGGCTGTAATCCCCCATGTGTTGAGTTGCTAACCTTAGCCACACTGCAGTAGGGAGGAACTCAGTTTAGGTCAAATGCTTCCCAACTGGGAAGGCGGAAGATCAGATAAAGAGAGTGATCCCGGCACGACTCACACATCTACTAATATCCAGTTGAAGAACACTATAGGTGGGGGCCTGGGATAAGATTTGTTTTGCAGTATAATGGGGACAAAACCGAAAAAAGAGAGTCCTGCATACACATATACTAACGAGCAGAGTACTAGTAACCTGAACCTGGGGATAATAGAATAGTTAGATTCGATATTTTAATTAAGGCAACAACCAAAATAATAACACTGACGTGCAAGACCTTAAAGGGCGTACTTTGAGGCTGTGGTCAGTGTGGATAAAGCAAGAGGTGGAATTAAAATGTAAAACAACAGCAGAGAAATGGGATTTTTAAGACTTTTCTAAGAAATGCAGAAATTAAATATCAGTTAAAGAAATAGCAAGATCTGCATTGTTGGGCTGAATGAGGACGTGAAGAAAACAAAAACTGAAAAAAGTGTTATAAGATAAAATGAATCCAAAAATAACTGGCTGAGAGTCACTCAAAAATCAGTTGAGTTTAACTGAAATGACTATATGAAGGGGTACGATGAACATGGAAAGATGGACCATGAATAGCACTAAAATACATTTTTGACGGTGTACACATTATAGACTATGTTGAAGATCAAATAAATCCTTTAAGACATAATGAGGTGAGAATTCCTCTGATCACTATGTGAAAGAAAATTGTAAATGTGTTTGTGAAGATTTATTTCTGGTTCTAGTTCTAAAAGAATATGTTGAACCATTTTCACTACAAGTACCAAACACAGGAAATGATGACCAGAGGACATGCAAAATTAGCATCTATGCTCCAATTAAAAGACCTGCTGTGCTAATGGGAATTTTCTTCATGGAAATTCAACTGATAAGGGTTGAATAATATACATTATGGAATAAGTTAGGATTAGCCTATAGCAAGAATGTGCTCAATGAGCCAAAGAAGTGGATATTCAGAGAGGTGAAAGGTGGGTTTTAAGGAGGATCTTAAAGGAGGAAATGCAGGTGGATAGGCAAATGGGCTATTGGAGGGAATTCTAGAGTGTGGGGCTGCAAGCACAGCCACCAATGGTGGGGCAAAGGAAGGCAGGATGTACAAGAGGCCAGTGTCAGTAGAACGGAGAGGGGATAGTGTAGAATTGGTGGAGTTTACAGAGATTGAGAGGGGTGAGGTCATGAAGGGATTTAAACACACGGATAAGAATTTTAAATTTGAAGCTTTCAGAGACTGGGAGCCAATCTAAGTCAGCGAGTACAGAGATGATGGGTGAGTGCAACTTGGTACAGGATAGGATAGGGGTAGCATAGTTTTGGATGAGCTGAAGTTTACGGAGGATGGAGATGAGAAGCCAGCTAGGAGAGCATTAGAATAGCTGAGTCTGGACATGCCACAGGCATAGATGAGGGTCTCGGCAGCTGATGGATTGAGATAAGAGTGGAAACGGGCAATTTAACTGAGGTGGAGGTAAGTGGTCTTTGTGATGGATAGGATATGGGGTTAGAAATTCAGTTCTGAATTGTACAGTCTGGCTTAACCTGCGACAGTAGCTGGGGAGAGGAATGAAAATGGTAGCAAAAGTATGTAGTTTGTGGTGAGGGCTGAAATTAATGGCTTTGATTGTTTAGCTGGACAAAGTTTGTGGCTTATCCAAGAATGGATGTTTGACTAGCAGTCAGACAAACATAGGGGCAGTGACACTGTTGAGAGAGTTGGTGGAAAAGTAGAGCTGGGTGTCATCAGTGTAGATGTGGAAGCTGACCCCATATCAGCAGATGATGTTGCAAAGGGGCAACATGTGGATGAGGAAGAGAGGGCCGACGATAAGCCCTTGGGGGACTCCGGGGGTGTTGGTGCTGTGGTGAGAAGAGAATGCTGGTTTGAGCTGCCAATCACAGATAATATGATGTATATATTTATTGATCTTCTAGATAGCTGAGAATTATCATTTTTATTTAAATCCAATTCTTATACTTACTACACATTTAATAAGAAAAAACATTTAATGGGTAAGTTAGTGGTGTGGTTATGGTACTTGGATTAGTAACTCAGAGATCTTGAGGCCAAATCCTCCTATGGCAAGTTGTGAAATTGAATTCAATAAAACTGGGAATTTGTGGGCTAGCATCCGAAAATTACCATCGGACAGCCGGATTATCATAAAAACCCTTGTGGTTCACTAATATCCTTCAGGGAAGTGAACTCTTCCTTGCCCAGTCTGGCCTACATGTGATTGTAATTGACTCTTAATGTCATCAAGGCAACTAGGGATGGGTAATAAATGCAACTTTGCCACACCCCAAAAATATATAAGTAAAGTCATTTACTTACAGACAAAAATAATTGGATCTAGTTGTCCCTCTGCTTGAGGTGGGTGGAGGAGGGAAATTAACATCACAGCATCCTGTTAGCTCGGAATCTGTATTGCAGTAAATCTAGATTATATTTTCTGTCTGACCCTAAATGCCATTCTTGTCTGCTAGGTCTCACCATCGCCAAACGCATTGAAATCTCTGATCTTCCTCAGCTGGTTGCTGCATTTCACAGTTTGGTTGGGTTGGCAGCAGTTTTCACCTGCGTTGCTGAGTACATGATTGAGTACCCACACCTTGATGCACATCCTGCAGCAAATCTGATTAAGACTGTAGCTTATCTGGGGACATATATCGGTGGTGTGACATTTAGTGGTTCTCTGGTTGCTTATGGCAAGTTACAAGGTAAGTGATTTTTTTTTACTTTTAGGAGTGGTTGGTCTAAACTACCTCATTGAAAAAGCTTTAGGTTCAACCTTCTTGAATTTTTTTTGAATTAAGACCAATTTTCAGTACTTAAGTATTGAAGTAAAATAATTTTGTTGCCAGTGAGGACTCATGAAAACTTTAGCTCCATAACTGACTGCTACTTGAAAAATGCACATGTTTGATCTTGAAAATAATACTTGCATTTGCAAGGTCAGCAAAGTATTTGGAAGTACAAGCGTGCTTTTTTGATTAAAGCATTGACACTTTTTGTAAGCTACTTTTCAGTGGTGGAGCTGCCATATTTCACAGACTGCATTGGAGATAGCTCATGCAGCTTAATCATAGGTCTTTTCAAAATAATTAAAAGCTTGGAGGGAATTGAAAAAGGATCCAATCATGTTGTTCTTTGGCTAACCATTGAGATTAAAAAGTAATATGTCTATGGTATAGACATTAACTTACCCTCACATCCTCGCAAAATATTAGTTATTATTTTAATTGGAGGTTCAGTTTTAAGTTAAAAAGATTTGTTCACTCAGGTAAGTATGATCCTGATAAAGTTCTTTCACTCTCTTTTGCTCTGAAGTACACCAGTGCTACAAAAAGCTGCTGAATACCTGCTCCCTCAGTGGAAATAAAGGGGAGGCCTGGCCCTCAGTGCACCAGAGCATGTTGCTCTTCTTTTCCCAGGCCCATACCTCATTGTGTAGGAGTAGATGACCTCTCCACTCTGAGATAGCACTGAATAATTTTGTAAAAAATACTTGCAACATCTGTTCTTTTTTTGCATATTGCAAGAGTCCTGTTTTAACAGTCCTATATGTTCAGAATAAAGATACTCTCTAGCTTGCTTGGCAGTATGATTTCAACACTGAGGTGCACGTTCTGGAAAGTTGGGGTGCATCTTTATTTTGTATTTTGTGTTGCTAAAATGACACCAGTTCTGCACTGTTTGTCATGATTATAAAACATTCATGCCTCCCAAAATTTGTCACGTCAACTCCATCCTAAAGTGAGCAGAGTGATAGTAAAAAGAAGTGAAGTTAATAGAAGTTCAGTATCAGACACCCCCACGAATATTTTCACAATTACTGGAGTTAATAGTTAACGCTACATATCCATCTACTAATGTGTTAAAAATATTATATCTGCGCAACTTCCTGTGACCTTTTTCCATTCTAAATTTCTATATTCACATAATGGAAACTGTACGTAAAACTAAATACATCCTCTCCCCAGTGAAGGCATTACGGTGCCACTTCTGGCAGGAAGGTGCAATTACAGTGTGACATGCTTACACAAGCAGTTTTCATTATAAATGTGAATATGGAAATTTATAATGACAATACAAAAATAAGGACAGGATATATAACTTTAAAATGGGTTGTGTCCACACACTCTGGTCCAATTATTCACAGCCCTCTAACCTACCATCACTTAAAAACTGTGCACGCCTTGACACCCCATGTGCAATGCCATGGAACATCGATTAGAACTTCAAAACAACATGAACCTCACTAACATTTTCCTGTAATGAAAGGTTAAACACTTACAGTAGTATTTCAAGTGTGTATGTGGTAGGGTGGTCATGGGAGAGATAAATGGCCGCTATCTACAAGCTGAAGGTTATTTACTGCCTGTGTTGTTTGTGAGCCATACATTGCTTTTTATTTTCAAAATTCACATTTTTCTAAATCAGAATCTCAAATGGTTCCAAATTGCTTTAAAACTGATAAGTTAGTTAAAAATCAATTTGATAACAGAATTCTTTTAAACAATTTACCTGATTGATAGCTAAAGTTTTGCTCTTACTTACAGGCATACTGAACTCATCTCCACTTATGTTACCTGGGCGGCATTATCTGAATGCTGGATTGTTAGCAGCCTCAGTAGGTGGAATAGTGCCATTTATGCTGGATCCCAGTTATACTACAGGCATGACCTGCCTATTGAGTGTCTCGGCTCTGTCAACAATCATGGTAGGAAGAACTCAAATCTGTTGTAGGTATTTGTTGAATGAACTAATATGATAAATTCTTGTTCTTCGATTGTTTTTCAAAAAATGTACTATAACTGATTTTACTCAAGACAAATATAATATGATAACATCACATGTAGAGGATATTTGATATTTCCACAAAAGTGTTAAATCATTGTAACAAGCTAGGAATTAAAATGGCATTTCAGTGGGTCTGGAAGGGCCTCAGTGCTTCCTTCGCCCAGGGTTTCTTGGGTTAAAAATGTACCGTCTTTTTAAACTGGAAAAATTGATGAAGCACTTAGATAATATTGTTCCATGGTGTTAATCAAAGGATAAGTCTAAAGCAACCTCAAGTTATCTGGAGCAGCAATCAACAAAGCATGCAGAATACTGAACTGCATGCCCAAATCAATAGAGTATAAGTCAGAGGAGGTTAGTTGAAAATGTATACTGTTCTATCAGACCTCATCTTTTGGCACTGTGTCAAGTTTTGGTCACAAGGGAAAGACTCAAGGCCTGGAAGAGGTCCACAGAAGAGTCAGAAAGCTGATCCTCACTGTCAGTGGCCAAATGATGAAGGAAGATTGGAGAAACTGGGATTCTTCAGCCTTGAAAATAAACAGGAAATCTAGAGAACTGCTTCAAGCCAGCCATGAAATAGAACAAGAGGCATAAGTTCAAATGGGTGAAAAGAAAGTTTAGAAATAGTGTCAGGAAGGATTTATTCACACAAAGAGCAATCAAAATTTGGACTAGACTTCTGGATAGGATAGTGGAGGCAAGAACCTTAAGAGACATTCAACAGCCAACTGTCATTGGGGCTGGTAGGATTATCTTTCAGGATAGATGAACAGAAATAGTCTAAATGGCCTTCCATGTCTGTATCATGTTATCTTGCTAACTGTGAAAATATGGAATATAGTTGTCAGCTGATAGGAGTATGAAAAATATTTAATAGGAATGAATGCTAAACTACAGTTTTTGAAATTCTAATTTAAGCAAATATTCAGCAAGTCGCAGTTTTGTTTTCTGACTTTATTCAATGCTAGTGTACCACTGTTCTAGTTATAAGTCAACAACAATATCCATTATATGTATTTATCAAAGAAATTTAGTAGTGAGATGTATCACTGCATTATAATACTGTTGTAACCTGTTTTGTATCCAGGGAGTGACTCTCACAGCTGCTATTGGTGGAGCTGACATGCCTGTTGTGATCACTGTGTTAAACAGTTATTCGGGTTGGGCCCTGTGTGCAGAAGGTTTTCTCTTGGACAACAATTTAATGACAATTGTTGGTGCTTTGATAGGATCTTCTGGTGCTATCCTCTCCTACATCATGTGTGTGGTAAGACCTTTTTTTAAAACCCTTGGGATTAGAATGCTGCCTTCCAAACTGGACCATTGTGGGTTTACGGTCTGGGGATATTTGTAAATTTATTATGTGGAAATAGTTTTAGGTCTCAACAAATTTTAATTTTGAATCAAAAATTATTCATTTATTAAGATTTAAAATAATTTTTTCAAACAGCAACATTTAATAGCTTCTGCTACCTTACGAACTCCATCTTGTAGACTGCTTGTTTTTGCAGTCTGTATCCAACCAGTTGTCCGATGGATACATTGCCATCGTTAAGGCAACATCTCTAAATTACATACTTAAACTGATATGAAATATTGGTGGTTACTGAAGTAAGGGAACATCAGTAAATGCTCATACTGTTTTTTAGATTTGTTTGCTACACTGTGCTGAATTTCAAGTTTGTTTTGAGCTGCTAATTTGGAAAAACCTAGCATGCTGTTCTGAAAGGCCATTACATAATGAAATGAAAAATGGGTTTATGTTTTTCACCTTGAGCACCAATTTATAAAAGGATGTTCATGATGTGATGGCTTGTTTATTTCTTCAAGATAGTGATTCGTGTTGCAAATATTCATCATACTTTTCATAAAAATATGCAAAAGAACTTGTGAGAAATCAGTGTATGTGCAGTAATGTTATTCTTACAAAATCCCTGAAATTTGTTCACTTGAACAAAACTATTGCAGCCTTCCAAGTGTCCTCAGTAGCTTTGTAGTGCCAACAGGGCAATTACAAACTATAGTTGAATTGAAAGTGTTACGCAAGAGTAAATTCAGTAGTGTACTTGTCAGTCACAAGAAACCACCAAGCCAGTAGGAAAATCTTTTGCCTTCTGCATACCTACCTTTCTTTCAGTACATTGAACATTTAAGCTACCTAGATGCTTTACATTTCAGGCCATGAATCGTTCACTACCCAATGTTATCTTGGGTGGATATGGAACAACATCTACTGGCACAGGCAAACCCATGGAAATTGTTGGAACTCACACTGAAGTTAATGTGGATCAGGCTATTGAAATAATCAGAGAGGCCAACTCAATCATCATTACTCCAGGTAAGAGTGTCTGGAATCAGTGGTTTGTAACTGATAGAAGTTTTAAACCACTAAAACTAGAAACATTATTTATTCTTGTTCATTAAAATGTAATTGCATCTGAAAATAAATATTTATAACATACAAATTTATCATTAAGAAAACAAAATAATACTTGCTTCCTCTGTTTTTAAAAATGAAATGGACTCTTTTCCTTTTAGCTTTACTACAGGCCAAATGTCCTTCACCTGTAGGGTTAATATTTCTCTAGTTAGAGATAACACATCACTAATAATATGTAGTGATTATGGATGAAAACAAAGGTGAATGATAAATAGTAATATAATCAATATTTTATAATCCATTAATTACCATAATACCATAATAATTCCCTTGATTCAGTGGAAAAGCAATAAACAAAAAGTTATTTGATCAGGTTCCAAAAATAAGGAGAAACTTCCCAATGGCAGGAGGGTCTACAAACAAAGGAGACAGATTTAAGATAATTGGCAAAAGAATTTTGCTGTTTATAACTAGTCCATTTGCTTTGATTACTCGACTGCACATCCCTCTTGCTAAATTGTTTGCTGCACAAATATATTCATTTATTTCTCCCATCACTATTAGTTGATCCTGGTTGGTTTTTTTCCCCAGCACGCTCTCCTTTCCGGTTCAAACACCTCATCACTTCCTATTTACATTAGCACCTTCCCTGTTCAAATGTAGCCCGTCCTTGTGGAATAGCTCCCATCTGTCGTAGAGCTGGTGCCACTGCCCAACAAATTGGAATCCGTCTGCCAGACATCCACCTTTAGCCTTGCATTGATTTCCCTAATCTTCCTGTCCTTCAGTATTCTAGTGCAGGGTTGGGGAAGTAATCCTGAGATTATCATCTGAGAAGTCCTACTCCTAAACTTGTTTCCTAATCTCCTAACTTCATTTTACAGGACTCCAGGTGTTTCTTTACCTATATTGTTGGCTCCCACATGGACCATGGTGTCTAGTTACTCTCCCTCCCCTTAGCACTGGGAGGAACAAAGCATCCGGGTCCATTGGTGTGGATCTGAGAAAGATCGCGCTAAACTTTAACTAGTGAATCCCTTATCACGCTGCATTTGTAGCAGTGGTACTAATCTCCCCCTCACCCCCGAGCCATTTCTTATTGGCAGGTGTCATTGATATTTATTTGATGGCCCTGCCCAGAGTCCTCTGAGCATTCATTCCTGAGCTCCTCACCCATTGGATAGTCTCATCTTTTTCTCCTAAACTGCCTGTTCCATATCTCTCATCATTGCAATGAAATTTACACAGATATGCTCTAAAACCCCATCAGTTTTCAAAACAAAAAATTGTGATAGTTTAATTTAGGAGTAAACATACATATCATGTTCTATAATACAGGTTGGGGCTTATGTGCTGCAAAAGCTCAGTATCCAATAGCTGACATGGTGAAGATGCTCATTGAACAGGGGAAGCAGGTCAGGTAAGCATTTGATTTTCTCTAGTATTGTATTTCAGGAGGTAAAAACAATTTTCATATGGACAGAAATTGATTTACTACAAAATTTTAAGTTAAACTTGAGTGCTGAGAATTTCCTTGGTGGTTCTCCCAATTGGCCGCCATACATTCAGCGGATGATCGTTGAAAACCCTGTTTAAGTGGCTATCGAGGGTGTCCGTTGATCTTCTGCCAATATTACGGCGGCTTATCGAGAGAATCTCTGAGGAATTTCCTGGCAAAGAAGCCTAAGTACATTTAAATTTTGTGAAAACTAAAAGACCCAGTAATACAATTCTTTGATACACCGTGGAAGTAAACAATAAGCACAGGTGGAGGGATAAAAGACAGTGATGAAGGAGTTACAATAAAACATTTAGTATCCAACATCTGGTAGAGGGACAAATGTACTGTAGTCTTAGGTATTTTCAGCAGGACTATCATCCTATTGTTACTGTGCTTTTCACAACATAATAGTTTTGTGATTTCTGACACAGAGAGAGGACCTCTAAGCCAACCTGTTTGACTTAAATGGAAACAGACAGTTAATACTGTACTGGTCAAAATTAGATACCAGTACTCCAGCAATTGATAGGCTTTCTCTGTCCTGGTAAAGGAAGTTACTTTCTGCCTTATTATTCCATCATATATCCAAAGTGTTATTGCAAATAGTGCAGACATTTCTTCATGATCCTTTGTTGCCTATTAAAAAAAAAAATTATAGGGTAAATTTCTGATCCCAGTGCTGCATTGGATTTAAACCAGGCACTGAAAGCTCACCAAATTGGGATGGAGAAGGGGGAACAGCACAGGAAATTTAAAGGGATGTGGTTACTTAATGGTAAGTAGCCACATATGGGATGAAATTGTTTCTACCTTTCCAAAGGCTACAAATATTTAAATATGTTTTTCAGCCTTTCCAAAGGCTGTGTGGGCGGGAAAGGAAATGGTTGGCAATAAGGAAAGGCAAAACAAATGTCAAAGCAGGAAACCGAGTCTTTGGGCAAGTGATGGAGTGGCGTAGCGCCTGAACCCCTTGTTTGTTGGATACTGAAGTTAAGGTGTTGCTCGATGATGGTGTGAAGAGGGTTACCTGTTTGATACCCTCCGCAGATGGGAGCAGTGCAGTATTCCTATCAGGAGGTGGTTGCCAAGCTTACTGCTGTGTACACTGCCCACATAATCTGGGAACAGAAGAAGGTAGCAGACCCTAACAAAGCTGCCAAGCAAAGATGACCCAACACTACCATTTACCAAGTGCATGCTCTACCACTAGGTTCTACTGAGTGGAGCATCCACAGCACATGCTCTGCCCAGTAGGCCTTTACAATTGCATCAGGATTCTAGAGACGTCATGAGACCCCAATTTGCATAGAATAATGAGGCTCTCGTCTGGTTTAGGCAGACACCTCAGTTGTCCAACAGTAGGCACAGGAAAAATTGGTGGCAGAGCGGGAATGGGACGGTAAGTTCACCACCTCCATTTTAATTCTCCTACCACCCATTTCTGCCGGGTGGAGGGGGTTAAAATCACCCCCCCACCCCCCAATGTGATTACTGAGATACTATAATCCAGTGATCTGTTGTGTTTACTTGTGCTTCTCTTTAGGCTCACTTATTAAACATAGCTCATAGTTTATAGCCTCAGAAATATTGTTGTTGGAGCATTATTTGTCATTCAAAGAAATCCGGAGAGTGTGAGGCAGCTAGCACTTTGAGCTTATCACCAACATCGGATTTATTGTTCACCACAGGCATGCTACCTGACAGGTTACTTCATGCGTAAAGTCATGTTTCAATTTATATGAAGCATGAGCTTGCTTATGGAAGTCCTGGACAAGAATAAAAGTATCTGGAGAGTGCTGAAATCATAAAAATGTACCTCCTTCTCTCAATGATCTGACTCTGGTTCCCACACGTCGGCCACGCCCCCTACAATTCAGAGAATCTTCTGTTTCTATATTATGTCCTTGCAGAGGTATGCATCCAAAGGGTAACATTTACCCCGTGTGCAGCAATCTACTTACTGAATTTAATATAGAACTATGTTATTCTACAAAGTTTTCCTTCAGTTGGTGGCTATTACAATATAAACCAGCCCTTAGAGATTCAAGCTAATATTTTTATTTTCAATTGAACAAAAATTGGCAAATACTAAAACTACAACATATGCAAACGTACATGCAATGAGCAGGCCTATAATGGATCAATAACCCTTTTAAGAACAGTTTCAGATCAAATCCATGATTCTATAAATTTGATGAGCAAAGTTCAGCTTCTAAACGCAAATTCAAATTGTTTTGACTTCTAGCAAGTTTTCTGTACAGGTTTATTAAGCAAGGTTTGAAAACCGAGTACTTCATTCTGGTCAAACAATAACTCTCAGATAGACTATCATACGACTCCCTATTTCTGCTTTTAACCCCTTAGATGTCAAAACTACTGTTAATTCCTTGATTTAAGGTTTACAGGTAATCTACACAATACTTCAATAGAATAGATATTACAAATAACGCAGCAAATATCCAAGAGGAAATGGAAATTTTTCAAGTCTGCCTCAAAGAAACAATCTTCATGATGGAACAAGCCAGTTCTTTTCACTCTGAAGAATAATGTTGCCAGTTAAGTCAAGGAAGCAAATCAATTTGGTCTCTTGACCAAAGACACAACTTGATCTTTGAAACAAGCCATGCAAATTTTGCCACAAATACAAAAGGTATATTGTTGTATTTTTCTAATTTCAACGTTGTTTTTAGTAATTGTTTGTATTATATTTTGTAGGTTTGGAGTACATCCTGTTGCTGGTCGAATGCCTGGTCAACTCAACGTACTTTTGGCTGAGGCTGGTGTACCTTATGACATTGTTTTAGAAATGGATGAGATAAACGCAGACTTCCCAGGTGAGAGCAGGAAAACATTAGTTCAGAAGGTGCTGCCAGAAACTTAGGAACTGTCTTCTCAGTACCATCTCTGGTTTTAATGATGTTTCTGAGGGGAGGGCAATTCACTTGTGTGAAAAACAGATATGTTTATAATTTAACATAAAATTAAATAAGTTCAGCTTCTATTTCTGTTGTTTGAACGTCTAATAAATTGGAGAGGTAAACAGAAAATCTGAGAATTCTGGAAATCAGAAATCCAAATAGAACATTCTGAAAATAAATAGCAGATCCATCAGCATCTGATAGGGAAAGAACGGTATTGTTTCAGGTGTAGCCTTTCATCAGGAATATAAATTGAACCATGTATTAAAAAATACATATCTGAATATTTTATAGGAACTGAAAATCAATGGACAATGGCTTATACGGTTTAGCAGTACATATAAGGCCTGATAATCAATGTGCAGCACCCAAAGTAATGAAATGCTGGAAAATGCAGAGGGGAATTGCCTGGGGCACTGGGACCCTGAATATAATGCTCCCCATAATATGGCTGCTGCAAGGGAGGGCTGCAAAATCTTTTCCTAAGTGTCCCTAATCTTCTACTAGGACCAACCAGCTTACATGCAACAGCACAATGGGACCTCAAACAGTCGATTTTGCTCAGGCACCATCTTGCTTGTCTTCCGCCCTATCCCCCCACCCCAAAAAAAAGCCTTGCCTACTTTAATATGCAAGTAGCTGCTATCAAACTTCTGCACCTGGGCCACATTGTCAGTCCCATATATACATAGATAGAAAATGTTCCAACAGTCTAGCATGGACTCAAAACTACAACATACATTGTACACACGTTGCAGCGTATGTATTTGAGATTGTTTCTAGTTTTAGGCTCCTGTAGGTTTAAATTTTGTTCGCATCACTGAGATTGAGTGATGCCAAAGATTAGTTCAAAAAGAAACTGTTTGAGCTTTCCTCAATCATCTAATCCCCTCTTCCTCTCACCCATTTGGCATACATTTGAGCTCCCCTCCTGCTCACTCTGCCTTCCGGCCCCTCTCCCATCTAGTCCCTGTTTTCTCGGCCCTCACAAACTGACTCCCTTTCCTCGTCAGCCCTCTCCCTCCCAATCTGGAGAAAATGTAAATCTCTTAAACGTGTTTCTATCAATTATTTTCAAGTTCATGATCACCTTTGCAGATACAGTGAAGTATTCAAGAATAAATGCTTTGTTAAAGGAGAATATTTGAGAGAGACTGTTTGATGTTTCTGTATCCTGGCTGCATATAATAGATGTCTGCAAAAAGCAGTGTGATTCTTTTTGAATCTCTGTCCATCTATAATTATCAGTGTATGTTGCGTGAATGCTGTTCAACCTGTATCAAAACTGTCACATGGTTACCTCAAAGTGGAAAAACAAAGTTAAATTAACTTTGCAGGGAGGTTATGCTGGAATTTAGGGAGGTTATGCTGGAACTGTATAAAACACTGGTTAGGACACAGTTTGAGTACTGTGTACATTTCTGGTCACCACATTACAGGAGGAATGTAATTGCACTAAAGAGGGTACAGAGGAGATTTACGAGGATGTTGCCAGGACTGGAGAATTTTAGCTATGAGGAAAGGTTGGATAGGCTGGGGTTGTTCTCTTTGGAACAGAGGAGGCTGAGGGGTGATTTTTAATTGAGGTGTACAAAATTATGAGGGGCCTAGATAGAGTGGATAGGAAGGACCTATTTCCCTTAGCAGAGAGGTCAATAACTAGGGGGCAGAGATTTAAATTGATTGGTAGCAGGGTTGGAGGGGAGCTGAGGAAAATTTTTTCACCCAGAGGGGTCTGGAATTCACTGCCTGTAAGGGTGGTAGAGGCAGAAACCCTCAACTCATTTAAAAAGTACCTGGATGTGCACCCGAAGTGCCGTAACCTACAAGGCTACGGACCAAGTGCTGGAAAGTGGAATTAGGCTGGGTGGCTCACTTTCAGCCAGCACAGACGCGATGGGTCGAATGGCCTCCTTTTGTGCCATAAATTTTCTATGATTCTATGATTTTATAAACTGTATCTGAACTCAGAACTAGTTTGTACTGCTTTACAGTCTGCATTTTGAAAACAAGAATGATCAGATACATTTATTCGTAAAGTACAGTTCAAGGTCTTTTAGTTTGGTGGCTCATTCAGACACAATATAAGTTACCGTAGATTTAGACATGAATTAACAAAATTATGTTTCTATCCTAAAACAGTTCAGCAGGCAGGGTAATATATATAAAAATTGCCTGCAGTCTCAGCGTTAACACTAAAATGAAATTTACATTTAAAATTATAGAAACCATACATGCACGGAGGTAACAAATAACATTTGTTTGGAAGTAAGTGCAAGGAATTATTTGTTCATGTGGCAACAGGCAGTGAAAAATAATGACCCCTCGTGCACTTGCAGGTTTAAAGAGAAACATATGTTCAACATTTATTACAGGATTTTTGTTTGCCTCTAATGTTTTGAATGCAGGAAAGCAGATCAAACAATATTGATAGCAGCCCCGGTGGTGCACTGACACATTGTGCCATGAACTAGTAGTACTTGTGTTTTACTCTTGATTCATCACCAAACAGTGAGTTTCCAATGTCATTCAAGGATATCTGGAGAGGTGCTGAGAGGAGGTGAATTGCTCCCCCGTGGTAAAGAGGAAGGGAAAATCAGAAAGCAAGTTAGCTTATGTCATTCTCAAGCATATCCTAGCAGCCAGTTCAGAGTGGCACTGACAAAAGCTTAGGAGCTAGCTGCCTGCCTGTCCTTTCAATTGGAGAATGGTACATCTACTTGTAGAGTGAGATATGCCACTTATGGGTCTGTGAGGAAAATAAACGTATTAAATGCGATGTGGATTTTTTTCATGTCGCAAAAGCCCTGAGGTGATGCTGCTTTATTTGAAATTAGCAATGAACAGGAAGAGTTAATTCAAATTGTTCACTATTGCGGACTCGATGGGCCGAATGGCCTCCTTTAGCGCTGTGACCTTTCTATGATTCTATAATGAGTTCAAATAAAAAAATCAGATAAAACTTTTTTTTAATACAAAGTTTAATAGATATGTTACCAGGCAAGGCCATTTAAGGAAATAGTATAAGTGAGTTTAAGAGATAGCTAGATGTGTTTCTTAAAAGAGATGGAGTCAAGGGATATGGTCGGAATGTGGGTAGGTGGGTCTGAGATGAATCAAATAGGATTGAGGGTGCTGGGGCTAACAATTGGTTCTACAAGTTGTTAATATTTTATTTTGGTAGTTCAGATAAAATAAAGTTAATTTTCACGTAATTCACTGATATTTAAAAGATTGCAGGGGAGAAATTGGATTATGTCATGCCCATTTTTTGGAGAATAGTGTTATTGATGCGTGAAAAATGACACTGGTGTGAGGGACGAGAGGGGAAATTTTGAGGGCAGGAGTAGATACAGAGTGTACCAGTAGCAGTAAAAGGAGGTTGAGTGAAGTGTGATGCTGTGATTGGAGGTGAGTGATGAGATGTAGGGGAGGTGGAAGAAAAGGCTTGAGTGCTGAGGCTACAGATAGTGCAGGGCTAAGCAGACAGTGAAAGAGATGTGAGTAGGAGTCTTATCTTAGCAGCTCTGGTGAGATCATTGGATTCTTTCTGTTATTGGAGCCAGCTCCTGGGAGCAGGGTTGGAAAATCGGGAAGTCCTCTTTCTGCCAATTCCACTGTTCAGTTGACAGCAGCCACAGTGCACTGCCCCTTTAAAGGGTGTAAGCTCCCCTTAAATGGCCCCGCGATTGGCGAGCTGCCAAAGAACAGCACAAACATCTCCCGCTCCAATTTTGTGTGTGTCCCTTGCTTACGTCATCAGGCACGTGTTTCAAACTTGAGGTCCAGTCCATGCTGGTTTCCAGAGCTACACCAATCTCTCCCCCAGAATTTGTATCACTGACATTCTTCCTCATTCACTCAGCCTCCATATATAACAATGCATTTATATAGTGCCATTAATGTAGTAAAATGTCCCGAGGTGCTTCACAGGTGCGTTATCAGACAAAACTTGACACTGAGCCACAAAAGGAGATATTAGGACAGGTGACCAAAGGCTTGGTCAAAGAGGTAGGTTTTAAGGAGCATATTAAAGGAAGAGAGAGAGAGCCGGAAAGGTTTATGGAGGGAATTCCAGAGCTTAGGGCCTGGACAGCTGCAGGCACGGCCGCCAGTGGTGGGGCAAAGGAAATCTGGGAAGCACAAGAGGCCAGAATTAGAAGAACGCAGAGTTCTCCAAGGGTTGTAGAGCTCGGGGAGCTACAAGAAATAGGGAGAGGCGAGACCATGGAGGGATTTGAACACAAGGATGAGAATTTTAAATTCAAGCTGTTGTTAGACCGGGAGCCATTGTAGATCAGTGAGCACAGGGGTGATGGGTGAATGGGACTTGGTGCGAGTCAGGAAACGGGCAGCAGAGTTTTGGATGAGCTGAAGTTTATGGAGGGTGGGAGATGGGAAGAGCATTGAAATAGTCGAGCCCGGAGGTATCAAAAGCATGGATGAGGGTTTCAGCAGCAGATGGGCTGAGGCAGGGGTGGAAATTGGCATATTACGGAGGTGGAAGTAGGCGGGCTTGGTGATGGAGAGGATATGGAGTCAGAAGCTCAACTCAGGGTCAAAAAGAACCCCAAGGTTGCGAACATTCCAGTTTAGCCTCTGACAGTGGCCAGGGAAGGGTATAGAATAGATGGCTGGGGAAACGGAATTTGTGGCAGGGGCCGAAGACAGTGGCTTCAGTCTTCCCAGTATTTAGTCGGAGGAAATTTCTGCTCATCCCATACTGGATGTCGGACAAGCAGCATGACAAATCAGAAGCAGTGGCGGGGTCAAGAGAGCTGGTGGCGAGGTAAAGCTGGGTGTCGTCAGCACACTTGTGAAATGTAAAAATAAAACATTATCATCGTTCCACATAGCAAATCAGCTGCAACACTCCCCCTTTTAGAAAATGTGCTCCTTGATGGTAGGTAATCTTTCCCAACTCTTTGATTTAAAGCTTCATTTTAGGTTGTGCCCTCGGCTCTTTTGTTCCTGTAGTTGGTAGCACATTATTGCTGCTTTCTCCCATGTCGGAAAGAGTTCTAGGTTTCATTTATTATTTCTTTGTTTCATACCAAACAGTCCAAATTCCCTTTACAGTCTTTGAACTTGGAGAAATGATTTCTATTCTAAGTTTATTGAATTTGTTCCGGTTTTCTTTTGTTGTGCAAACTGTACGGTTCTGGTGTTGATTTTCAATGAGAACATCTTGAGTTGCAGTTTACCTCAAATGGACTGAATCTAATCAACCGCCACTGCCAACTTCTGGCTTTCTTTTTCTGATCTGGCAATTCCTGGAGTTTTTTACAGTGCTCGAGGATGCTAGGGGGGCTTGGTGCTGCCTCTTCTGTGATAAGGATGAAGAGCATTTTTTGTTTATTTGTTCTCGGGATGTGGGTGACACTGGCAAGGCCACTTTATTGCCCACCCATAGTTGGTGATTGTCCTCTCCTTGAACCGCTGCAGACCTTGTAGTGATGGTGCTCACACAATGGTGTTAGATAGGAAATTCCAGGATATTGACCCAGCAACGACGTAGGATCGATGATATACGTCCAAGTCAGGATAGTGTATGACTTAAAAGGGTATGTTGGAGGTGATGGTGTTCCCAAGACGTTACTGCACTTGTCGTTCTCAGTGGTAGAGCTTGCAGGAGAAGGTGGTGCTGTCTAAATAACCTTAATGAGTTGTTGCTTTGTAACCTGTAGGTCATACATACTGCAGCCATAGTGTGTCCGTGATGGATATTGAGCCCAGTGGGAGGGGTACTGATCAAGTGAATACTCTCTCCTGGATGGTGACGAGCTGCTTGAGTGTTGTTGCAGCTGCATCCAATCAGGAGAGTGATGAACAAATTTTTCTTGAGATTTGGCAGTGTTCTGTACTCTTATATGGGCTTAATATTTAAAAGTAATAAAATATTACTGTATATCATAGAAACATAGAAAACAGGAGCAGGAGTAGGCCATTCGGCCCTTCGAGCCTGCTCCGCCATTCAATATGATTATGGCTGATCCTCCATCTCAATACCATATTCCTGCTCTCTCCCCATACCCCTTGATGCCTTTTGTGTCCAGAAATCTATCCAGCTCCTTAAATATATTCAGTGACTTGTCCTCCACAGCCTTCTGTGGTAGAGAATTCCACAGGTTCACTACCCTCAGGTATATGGTTTATGTATTTTATTTAAAAACTTTGTCTTCAACAGTCAAGGAATGATGTCAAGCTGTTGTTTCTGTATCCTTAGAAACTGATTTGGTTCTGGTTATTGGTGCCAACGACACTGTGAATTCAGCAGCACAAGAAGATCCTAATTCCATTATTGCTGGTATGCCTGTCCTGGAGGTCTGGAAATCCAAGCAGGTGAGAAGTGTAAAAGTACCTTTTGGGATAGGATAGTGGCTGAAACAGTATGAGATGGAATCACATTAGTTGTCAGTAATCTCATGCAAAATAATAACTTTTTATGTGAAAGATCACATTTATTATAATTTACTTTGGATCCAGGTTGGTTATGAGTAACTAATTGGAAAGACCTGTGTATATATAAAAAATTGGTCCCTTGTTTAATATGACATTTAGAATCCTGGGCCAACCATAATCTTGCTCCAAGTACAGTATTTCTTGGCAAATAGTAAATGTGATCATTAGCCATCAACAATAGAAATAATTTTTATGAAGGCGAAGGTTGGTTCTTGGGAATTTTGTACAAATTGTGTTTTTAATATTTCGCTGGGTTAGGGGGAGAACAAAGAATACAGATCCTGAATTAGATCATCTTAAATGGACCAACCAATTTCCATTGGATACAGACTAAGTTAGTGTCCCTAATCACTGTCATTTTGGGCTTGAGGCAGGAGGATTTGTACTCTCATCAGCCTGCCCCTTTATAGGGCTGTGTTCTGGGGTTTTAAAACAAGTCTTACTGTATAGCCTTTCAGGATGCAACCCAGACTGCTTGGCCAAACATCATAGTCCTGTTCATTTCCAACTCTTCATATTTTCACTGTCTTCCAGTAAGTGGGGAGGGGAGGGTGTTTGGGGGCGAGGGAGGAGTCTGTCACCGATGGTTCTGACAGTAAAGTAGATATGAGTACAAAGTCACTACTATGTTCTTGAGTATTTTTCACTGAAGTTCATCCACTCAGGATTCTCAGTTATCAGAGGTCTAGTCCTCTTTCTCTTGTATTTTCAAATTAGTTTTGTCAGAGTTGGCTAGATCCTTTCAATTTTTGCCAAAATCATACAAATTATGCCATTAACATGGGGAAACACATTCCCCCCCTCCCCCAACTTTCTGGCTCCTTCAGCATTGCCCTGAGTTCTCTCAGTTAGCATGGGAGTGTTGGTGGATATGCGTTCTGCATGCTCAGAGCTCTCTCTTGGGTGGATGAATTGGAGTTCGAGTCAGGCAGTGCAAGTCAGGGACGGCCTGGCTAGAATCCATATTACAGCTGCTAGTCAGAGATCTGTATCTGAAGTATAAATGTAACAAAATACACTCATGCTTCCCACCCTCCACCCCCATCTTCCTAAAACTCTCTGTGGTACATAATGTGGTCACTGAGGAAAAGAGCAGAAAGGCCAAGAACTCTCTGTTGCTGATCTCCATAGCTCAGCTTTGTAATGTGTGCAACATCACCCACTCAGACACTGATACCCCAAGCTATCCCAGTGGAAGAGTGAAACCCACAGCTCCAAAGAATAAACCAAAGAATCACAAAAAAATCCCCCAGACCAAGATAGAACAACAGATGCCAGGATGTTACCTCCCCTCCACCACCTCCAAGGAAAGTCCATTTCCCAACCCTCAGCACTGTGATGTACACCTAAATCGACAGCACTTCACCGCTATCTGGGCCCCACACAGACCCTGTATCAGAAATCAGGTCATGAATGGTTATCAATGTAATTTATTATTTTTAAACAAAAAAATGATGATTCTTGCCTCCAAGTGTCAAATCAACTAGTATTTAGTGGGGAGCAGGTGACACTTGTCCCTGTTTTTACCATTGCAGAATGTAGACACCCTGACCAATCCTTATTTACTCAAAGTTTGTTTGCATGACCGATCTGAAACCAGAACAGTCTTTTCATCTGGAAGGTCTTACTTTCTGGAAAAGACTCTCCTCTTCAAATCGCTACTGCCCAGTTTTCAAGAGCTTTTTAAGTTGACAGGCTTTGTTGAATATATCAAATTTATTTTCCACAACCTCTGTTGCCACTCACATCACTGGCCTGTCACATCTCCCCAGCATGGAAACATCATTACTGTTATAAATCTTGAACTTTGTCTTTGTCTTGCCATACTGCTATTGCTCAGCATGATAAGTATTGTTAATACGACAAAAACCCCTGTTTCAAACTTTTAAAACTAAGATTTACTTTCCGTTGCTGCACGTCATAAAATAGATCAGTTCTAAGAATAGTGGACTGGTGTTTAAAATAAGAGTTTAGCAGTTTTTATCCAAGCATAAGATTTCTTGGCAAAGTTTAAATCGTGACTTATACGAAGAAGCGTTATGACAGTTGAGGTGGCTTCTTGGAAATGATGTATACATTTTCCTTTCTTACTATGTTTTGACAAAATATCCAGTGGGATATAGTCAAACTCAAATATCTAAGAGACATCAGTACTGGGGAATGTAATTTTTTTTAACTTCTGGCACCCAGCATCAGCGCTAAGCATTCCGAGGCCAGTATAGCGCAGCCAAAGGCAACACTACCTCAAGTGTGCTCCAGCAATTCACTTTAACCCTAACCTCAGAAGAGCACCTCCCGCTGCATCCATGTGGATTTTCAGATTCCAACATAAACCATCCTTGTGACTTCCCGGAGACTGCCAATTTAATACCAATTAGTGTCATGTGATAGATATTGAAATCCTCACTCAAACACAATTTTGCTCCAATCTTGGCACTTTTGGCACTCCCCACGTCTTTAATAGGACACAACAGTATGAAGAATTTTTATGAAGGCTAAGTTGGTTATTGGGAATTTTGCATCAATCATAAAACAAAAATAAGGCATGAAAAGAATCAAGACTTGGCCCATCAAACCCAATCCTTCCACAGACTTACAATTTTCCCTCTTGTGAACTGTACCCAGGGAAATTGCTATAAAGTTTTCCCTGCTGTCCAAAGGTATTCAAGAGAAATTGTAGAATATTCAGAGGCATACACCGTATATCCACTTTTATTTTCAGGGGGAAAGTATATGCTGAGAAAAGTTGGTGAGAACAAAAGGGCTTGTCTCTCCTGGTGTTCTTATGCAACTTCCTCACATTGGAATGCCTCATGGGCCCATTTAGTTGGTGATGCAACTGAATGGCCGATGAGGCATTCCAAAGTGAGGCTTATCCTTCAGATTGGAACAATGTTAGATTCAATTCACTTCTCTGCAAGTAGGTTTTCTGTCTGGCCAATAAGCAATGCTCCAGGTCCTGTGTTTTCCTCCTTGCAACCCCCAGGTCCCAACATTCAAGTGTTTCTCCCAAGCCTATGCAGCTTCCTTCCTACAAGCCTCCTTTGGGACTAAAGCTCTCCTGCAGGTCTCCTCTAGACACCGAGCTCCTGTCCAGCTTCCACCATGTCTCGAGCTCTCTTCCAGATCCCGCGATTTCTTCCAGGTCTCATCTCAAGTCCTGAACTCTTTTTTTCCATATCCTGAGCTGTCTACCAGGCCTCCTCCAGCTCCTGAGATCTCTGATAGGTCAAGGTGGTGTTGGCAACCATGTCATGATGAAGATTGTACGGTGCTGTGGCAGATACTATAAAAAGACCATTTTTGTGTTACTTCCCATCTGAACTGGATTTTGTAGATAAATAGACAGTAGTTCTTTAACGAAAAGAACAAGGTGAATTTATTTAAGCATCAAATTGGTTTCATAAAGTGGACATTTGCATATAAACACACCTTCCTTATTCATTGAGAGGACCAGGTGATGCAGTAGGTTAGATAATGACTTTTCAACTCTAGGACCTGGATTCAAATTCAGCTCTTAATGAGGGGAGGTGTGTCAACTCTGTTCTCAAACTAAGATCCTTTCATTATGTGGACATTTTTTTTTGTTTCCTATTCCAGTGTAAACATTTATCTACATCATAATCCATCTGCCATTCCTGATTCCAGCTGTTTAATTGATCCAGATCTCTGAGTGCAATCAATCTTCTTTACACAAGTCACCTGACTAAATAAATAGGGCCTTCAGCAAATTCTGTAATATCGCTCAAAATACCCCATTGTGTATCATAGTTGTTTAATAATCATTAAAATCTTGTGTGACGAACTTTACGGAACGCTTTCTGAAAATCCAGGTAAATTATATCCACTAGTTCCCTATTGAAGAAGTTTTGATTTTGTGATTACAGTAACTGGCTTTTAATTCCCTGGGCTCATGTTTCATTCTTTTATTGAATATTCGGTGCCCTCCAGTACAGCTGTTGTGTTTATGCAGCTCGTCAAAAAAAAAAGTAGCAGAGCATCACCCATCTGACTTGTTTTCATTTCCTTGAAGATTCTAGAATATATTTGCCATCATTTACCACTACTTACTGAATTATCTTGTATTCTCTTTTACTGTTTTCAACTTTGGTGATCACCTGTACTACAAGCCTTGGCCTTTCACCATTGGTTTTCCCCATTTTCTTACTGAATTATTTTGTTTCTTCATAGTACATACTTAACTGATCTCTACGTATATCAAACTCTTCAAACAAAATCAATGATTATTGAATTTATCCACAGTCTGCCATTTCCTGATCGCTGATAATATTTATGTCTTGTTTATCTACCACTTGTGTAACTAAAGGTATCTTTTGGATCCCTTCTCCGACTATCTACACCTCACACATTTCTATTTTGCCACTTTTTAAAACACTGTGTGAACTTTGTAGTCAGCAAGGTGAGGGATATTATTTCTGGAGAATGTTAGAGGTTCCATTTTGGGCAGCATCATGCACAGGTCAAATACAGCATGGTTGAATGCAGAGTAAGCTACCTCTACTTGCCCTAACAATATGCCTGAGCTATGTACTCGGAAAAGCACCCTCCACTACACTAGTGTGACATTTTTCAACTTTTCACACTGTGGCAGCCATGAGATTATCAAGGCTAGTTTATAAATAAATCAAGAGAAGTTTTTGCACTCTTAAAAACCATAACATAATAGAGAGAGGTAAGAGAAGATTGAGATGCCAGAATAACATTAAGATATGTATTTATTTGCCAAAGTTGGAATTGATTTTCAGCAGGGTTCATTAATTCAAGTTGGTACAAATAGTATTAACTATACTTTTTTCAAAATTATGCTTTAAGTAATGTCACAATCCAGCTAAAGTACTTATGCTGGGGATTGTGACTTTACTTAAAACAAGTGGAAGCTGTACTAATGAAGTGACAAATGTTGGTAGCTGAAACTGAATGTTTATTTTAAATATTTGACTTAAGACCCAAGAAATTCCAACTTTGCACTTAATTATTTAATCAAGCCATTTATTTGGAACTTTCCTTCGTCAGGTCATTGTGATGAAGCGAACCCTCGGAGTTGGCTACGCTGCAGTTGACAATCCTATTTTCTACAAACCCAACTCTTCAATGCTGCTTGGTGATGCAAAGAAGACATGTGATGCTCTGCAGGGCAAGATTAGGGAGATGGAAAATAAACCTTGATACAGAAACGTTATACTGAATAATCCTGCTATTCTGTTCCAGCACTTCATGCTTTGAAGATTACAGAAACTAACAGAACACATAATCCAGGGGAAATTTGAAATAAATATTTTACTATATTATTTGCATTCAGATTATCTTTTATTACCCATATTGCTTTCATGGAAATTCCAGTCATAGCACTTGCATCAAATTACAGTAAATTAAATCCAGGTTAGTTCAGGAGAGACTAATACTTGCATCACAAATGGGGGTGTACCACTAAACTCCTGTTTGTTATTTATGGGTGGTTCTTTTTCAGTTTTCATTTTACATTAAATTTTTTGGTGAATTTTTCTGTTTTATTTAGAAAAATTAAATCCAGCTGAAAATTAGGGGCAAAAAATTAATTAAAATGAGGGAGAATTCTAGGGGAAGAAGGAATTTAATTTCACAAAAAGCTCAGCAGAAAGTTTTCCAATTCTGGTTTAGTTGTCTTCAAATGTTTTCCGATTTTATTTTATTTCGGACGGACGTTTTGTTTTAAAGATTTTATTTTAAATCTTTTCTTAAATTCCCCGAATAACAGAGAAGGGACTGAAACCCTTGTGGCTTCAGGAGCACTAGCTTTGGATTAGAAGCATCAGGTGTTGCAGGACCCAGCAGAAAGCAGGATGAAGGCGATATTGAAAGGGATAAGGGAGCCTGGAAAATGGAGAGAAAGGGAAGAAAGAGTAAAGATTATAGGCAGATCAGAAATTCTGGAATGGAAACCTGGCAGCTGGCAATCTCAGTCAGCAGAAAGAAATTGATAAAAATATTACAATCATCATTTTAGTGACTCGCCTTTTGATGGCGTGCTGGGAGGCAATAAAAAGAAACACATCTCACTAGGTGCCATCTCTAATAGCAGTGATATAAAAATTGCCATATTTTGGGAAAATCACATTAGTAGGTAAGTCTGTCAAAATAAAGAGCTATTATTATTAATATATTAAATACAAAAATATATTTAATGTTGAATCACAATGTGGCCAGCTGTGTTAGGGAGATTTTGGTATGAAACCTAAGTATACAAAAGTAGATTTTCATAGTTTCTTTTAAATCTTCCTGAAGGGTTTATATTACCAACTGTATGTGAGAATAGCTGATACCAGTTTCATGTGCTGGAAATATGATTTTAAAAATGGAAGATGTATGAAATAAACAGCAGCTTAGTCAGCATTTGAAGAAGAAAGATTGGTTATCATTTTGGGTGAAGCCTTTCATTAGAAGAGAGATGTGAAGATATAGTCCTTCATATTCTAGCAGAATTAGATCATTATGTGACTAGGTGAATGGGGAGATGATGTGCAGGTTAGAACAATGAGGACACAAATATTAAGTGAAAAAACTAAACTTATAAAGAATAAGAGTTTTTGTACTTAAAGTTGGCTTATGGAATGAGTAATTTGATCATTGTTGCAGCATTTTTAATTGTAAATGGATGTTTTGAACAAACTTTGAAAATGTGCTTCCATATTGTATTTTCTATGTGAATGACCAACAGCTAATTACAGAAAGTTCTGTATAAACTTTTTTTCAGTTGTCATTATTATGGACATAAACCAAAGGGAATTTATTGAGTACAGATTTTATTGATAAATAATATTTAAGCTCAAAGGGGCTTCATTTTATTAAAGGCTAAATGGGAAGATCAAAACATAACTAATTAACAACATAAACCAACAACTATTCAAAGCCAATCAGATGGTGCACATTGTTCATAATTACTCCTTAACTCCATGACTCGGTGCAGTTTTGCGCATAAGGGCACCATTGAAGATTATAATATTATAAATAGGGAGGGGGAGAGAATTGAGCTTAAAGCTACAGACAAGAAAAACAATACCAATTGGTAAGGAGGGAGAGGTTACATTTGGTTTGGTCCAATAGGCTGAGAGAGCATCTACTGTATAGTCTGCAACTATACAACGTTACAACATCATGATGGCACCGATCAGCAGGTTCCTTAAACACAATACAATCCTCAGTTCAGTGAGAAAAATATATAATAGGAAGAAACTATGTTGTTTACTTCTGCTTGAAGATGGCAAACAAAAATGTGACCATTAACCCATGTGTATTAAACTGTGTTGCAATAAAAACAGCAATTGCTGGAAACACATAGCAGAACTATCAGCATCTGAAAAAAGACAGGTTAATGTTTTGGGTAGAGACTTGAAACCTTTGGAGGGTCGGAAAATAGGTCTTGGCTATTTACATTTGGACCCAGATCCACCACTCATGCACTTCTAACCTCCCACATTCAAAAAAAACCCTCCAGTAATTTCTATGGAAAGTAGAGCTGTGGACACAATGGCTAATACAACTGAAATAACCAACTAAAAAGACATTTATAAACTGGAGTTGTCTATATCCTGCAACCATTTTGAACCCTGAGGAACTTTCTTGTTCTAAATGAATATATAGTGCCGAGCATTGAGTGCATCTGTAGTACACAACCAATAAATTTAGATAATAAACTTGGAAATCTAGTTCAACAATGGTATTCAAAAATCAGTAGTGCTAAAGGACAAAATAACCACTTTTCCTGTAACGCTTTTAGCAGTATGTCACTTCATCAGGTAATTAAGATAAACAGCCATACAAAACTACAAAGCAATAAGAATTAAGTGGTCAGCAAAAAAAATATATCTTACATTCTAATCTGTTTCAACCACTGATTAAAAACTGTAATGAAACAACTTCCTAAGAAACCCGGTGCTATGCCAGGCCAAGGAAAGCTGTCTATCCTATTTAACAGCATCATTATTTTTACCATGGAAGTGCCTTCATTATTAATGTCAACTAACCATACTAGTATGCACCAGTACTTGTATTACATCCAATTTTTAAAAAAGGCTTTTTAATACATGTCTAATTCTATTGAATTTGTCTAGATAAAACTTTCACCATGAAGCCAGATGAAAAACTGTTGTTGGTTTTTAATCGTTACCACTTGTATAGTTTTTGAAAGCTGCAGGGAAAAAAATTCTTCAGGCCCCAGTGGCCATAATCCAAGTTGGCAATCCTGAGTCGTTATGGCTCCAAATCCCTAAACTGAAGTACCGTCAGGCCTCTGGCCCCAATCCAAACTGCATATCTTCAGACAACAAGGTTCCAGATTTGATGAAGAGTATGTGCTGGCCCAGGTTGCCACAATCCTCCGAGATCCCGAATGGAAGCAAGAAGCATTCTTAGCATGACTACTTCCAGAAATCCCTTTTGCTTTGTTTCTGCTCCATTGCTGTTCCCTAATTGACTGACTCCATTGCCAACTCCAGCTTTGTGGTTCTTTTCATTTTGATTCAACCTCCATCTAAAACCTTAATTTATGTTTTCAGCCTTCTGATCTCTGCAGAAGATGTCATCACTAAAGTGTAATTTGGGGATAACCTGTATAAATCAGGCATAAAGCTGAGAATTTCCAATGATGTTTTCCTCTTTATATATTTGCAATGATGTCATATTGGTAATCGAATATTGGTTGAAATAAGTTGCCAGAGATAAACTTTCTGTTCATAATATTTTGTAACATTTAATCATCTGCTGTATTCTTCATTATATTGGACTGAATTTGATTGTAAAAGTAAGTAAAGCACTAGCTTAAAAGTTAAGAGTAAACATTTTCAGGTTTTTTTTATGTAGTGTTGTAAAAATCTTTAATTTCCAGCTGGAGAAAAAAATGGATCTAAGTGTGCTTTGTTATCGTTTAAAAGGGAAAAAGTTACTTTGATTTATTTATATATTCCTTCACCGTTGGTCAGTGCTGCATTTTTAGGGCTCACCAGATAGTCTCTCATGTTCTGTGCCCAAAAACCACTCCCGTAAGCGAGCACCCCCATTTTGTACAAACCAGACTGTGACTTTGTGCATATTATTTGGGAACATGGTAATACCCAGGGATTGAACAGAAGTCCTATTGCTGTAATTACTGAATGGACACAAATGGTGGACAATGGGCGGTTGCAAATTGGCCACCTGTTGTACAGCTGAAGTCCATAGAAAGGAAACTCAGATGGGGTGTATAACGGGTGAGCAATTCACAATAGCCCGTAAGTTAAAATCAGCCCTCTAGACTTTATGGGCCCGATATTAGGAGGGCAGCGGGTTGGTGGGGGGGGTTGACTGGGCGCGTGGGTAACGCGCCCAGTGAAATGGGGTGCTTCGCACGCGATTGCAGCTTGATTGAAGGTACTTACCTTCGCTTCCGGGTTTCGCGCTGGAAAGCTGCGCGGCGGGCGGACTGCGCATGCGCAGCAGAGGCTGTCAGCTGGAGGAGCCCTATTTAAACGGGCAGTCCTCCACTGACACATGCTGCAGGAAATAGGAAAAATTACTGCTCCCAGGTTTAATGATGTCTCACTCCAGGTCTTATTGGATGGGGTGAGGAGGAGGGGGAGGACAAATCTACTCCCCGGCGGGCGGGAGGAAGTGGCCTGCCTCTGCCACCAAGAAGGCCTGGCTCGAGGTGGCAGAGGAGGTCACCTGCACCACCAACATATCGCGCACCTGCATACAGTGCAGGAGGCGCTTCAATGACCTAAGTAGGTTAGCTTAAGTGAGTACACTTACTCATTCCCCTACACTCCGTCGGCCATATCACCGCCCCCACCCCACATCTCCTTCTGCACTGCCAACATTACTCTATCACATCACTCCTCACACCCACTCAAAGCTCATCCTCATCTTATCTGCAATTACTCACCTCGCCAGTACTCATCCCACCACTTCCACTCATACAATCTCATGGCTCTATCTCATACTCACCCTCTCATGCATCTCTTTCATGGTCAGCCTCACCCAATCTGCCACTACCTGTGCTGCAGCCACAGGGCATGCATCATGTATGTGCAGTAGGAAGCGTCAGGCAAACGTGTCGTGAGCATGAAGGGGACGCACAAGGGTGTTTGAGGGTTTGTCATGGTTTTTATTTATATTTGATTTCTGATCAACTCACATTACATATTATATTGGCACCACTACTGCCATGTCTTTGCGAATCTTGTCTGGTTTGTCCAATAATGCCCTTTCCTGAGGATCATTATGAAGACCCACAACTGATGCCACCCATTGTGTCACTGCAGAGTGGATAAAGGTGTATTTTCAGGGCTCTTTTGTGCAGACGACTGAGAGACGTCGGCGATGTCCCTGGTGGCACCCTGGAAAGATGCGAAGGAGAAGTTGTTGAGGGCAGTGGTGACTTTGACAGCGACAGGTCAGAAGATGGTGCTCGGGCCAGCCGGGAGCAGCTCGGCATGAAGGAGGCTGCAGATGTCCACGACTACATGTCGAGTGACTCTGAGCCTACGTGTGCACTGCTGCTCAGAGAGGTCCAGGAAGCTGAGCCTCGGTCTGTGGACCCTGTGGCAAGGGTACTGCCCTCTGCAACGCTTCTCTCTCTGCCGTTGCCCTCCCTCCTGCTGTGCAGGTGGATGTGTCACAGCACTGTATTGTGGAGCTCCACGTGTCAGAGGTGGCCGGCGAGGCTGGTGATGCTGTTCGTCCTCCGAGGAGGTCATGACTGCAGTTACGGTGGCCCCCGTCCGGAAGATGTATATTTGAGGGGGTCTGCAAGGTAGGTAAATGTGTCTGGACACCGGGATTGAGGTTGCAAGATTGTGAGTTTTATTGTTAGGAGGAGGGTGGTGGGGGCCAAATTTTGTCCAAAGTGACAGAGTGGCCTCCTGCAATGAGTGAGGGTCTCCCCCACCACCCCCCCCCCCCAAACCAGTCAAATGGACCTTTGCAGCTGCCACAGGCTGATGGCTGCAACACGTCCATTTGAACTAGGAGTGTTTCCCCCAGTACGGGAAACAGTCCCAGTTGATCTGAAAATCCCACCCCTCCTAAAATATCAGGTCTGTAAACGACCTGAAGTACCTGATTAATTACTTCAGTGGCATCCCGCCGGCTTTAATTGCCAGCGGGAGTCCCACATGCGGGGGCTGTGCGCATATGTGAGCGCGTCACTGGGGAACCCGGAAGTGGGCGGGTTGGAGCCGGGCTCCGGTCCCGCTCCGGGAATCCCCGATTTTCGCAGCCCCCCCCCCCCCCCCGCCACGAATGCACCCGCTCGGGGGTGTGAAAATCGAGCCCTGTGATTTGGAAAGTGACAGAGCTCCCTATCTATCATGATTTAATTAGATTTTTTACGCACTGTAGATTAAAATATGTAATTTATTATGCTGAGTGGAACAAAAAGTGATGAAAGTGTGAAACATTGCTGTCAAGTGATGGACTATACCAGCACTAATGATATGTGTAGATCAAGGGTGGAAAATTATCCTGATGCTGGGCACGTTGATAGCTACAATACTACAATGGTAGTCTCCTAAGTTTATCATCCAAGTTTGTTTAGCAGATTTAATTGACATTCATAATTACCATTCTTCCACAGGGGTGCCTTTCAGCGCTGTCAGGTCATTTATGGTGGGAAACAAAACTGGTTGGGGGTGCTTCTTCATTCCGTTGAGGTACGGCTCCTGATTGTTTATCTAAAGCGTGGTATTGAATGTGCTTGTAGAAATGTATATGGACTTTCCTGATCAAACCGGATAACATGAATGGGAAAAGAAAAATAAGGGAGAAAACCAAAAAGGATATTTAACCCGTGGGACGTTGCTAAGAGTTACCTCATTGCAGCATAAATGTGCTACAGTACTAAGCTTGTCAGTGAGATAACATAGTTAACACTAGAAAATCACCTCAAAAACTGATCCGACCATTTTATCCTCTATCTCAAAGATATTTAACATATACCTTTGCTCCAAAAAAGATAAATGTCTGCAGGTACACCTTTTCCTGTACATGCTAATGCTCAAAATGACTGTGGTCACATATGTGTCTAACTATTTATTAAAGATCCCATGAAAAGTGAGGAGTTCTCCCGGTAAAACCAACACCACAAAAAAAAACCCAGATGAACTGTTTTTTGTGGAATCTAAATGTATGCAAGATGGCTGCCAAATTTGCCTGCATAACAAGTCACTGGCCTTTAAAGCAATTCGATGTATGTAAAACAGTTTCAGAAATTTCAGAGAGTTGGTAGGTCTTTCAAACAGCATCTGCAAAGGTAGACAAGTTCTATCAGTTTCCCTTAGGGACAGCCCTCTAACATCAAACTGCACAAATGATGCTGTTGACAAAAGCCTGAGAGTGTTGAGCACACATTTGGATTGCCAATTTTCTTGGAATCATTAGTCAAGGCAGGAGAGAGAACATCTCATCAATTATGGATCTTTGTTCATGGTTTGTGGAACGTGTTTAAGCTTTGAACACAAACTTCTTTTACAAAACTGTCAGAATAAAGGTGAACAGTACAACCATGTTTTGCCAGAGGAAAATCTTCAGTTTGACATTACAATTGTAACCAGTTGACTACAGGAAAAAAAAACACTCTGATGCAATTCCTCAGTAAGAAGAAAGTGCCTTCTCAGGGTGTCCTAAAATGCTTCACAATCCATGAATTACTTTTGAAGAGTAATTGTTGTAATGTAGGCAAATGCCGTAGAGAATTTGCATACAGCAAGGTCCCACAAACAGGATTAAGATAAATAACCAGATAATCTGTTTTGGTGGAGAACACCAGGAGAACTACCCCTGTTCTTCCTTGAATAGCGCCATGAAATCTTTTGAGTCCACCTGAGCAAGATGTTTAGTTATTGGGACAATGCTGATGAGTTACCTCATTGAGGCATAATTGTGCTCCTAAAGTTGTCAGTGAGATAACTTGAAAAGGGATAGTGCTTCATTTGTAACATTGGAAAATCAGTTTAATGTCACATCAGAGAGGACTGCGATGAAGTAGCAACCTAGTTTATGTGCTCAAGTCTCTGGAATGTGGCTTGAACCCACAACCTTGTGCCTCAGGGACAAAAGTGCCACCACTGACCCATGACTGACTTGGTGGTAGATAAAAGTGTAGATTTTCTAATTGAGTGTAAGCCTGCGATTGGGAGCTTGCCCACAGCGAGCAGGAAATAATGTGCTGCCATAGCATTTAAAGACTTGCAGCAGCTTAGAGAGGTAAGCAGAGGATAGTCTGGAGCAGACAATTTTAGGCATCGTATTAAAAAAATCCCTAGAGATAAAATAGTAGATCCTGATCTAACTTTCGGAAGCATATATATTGGTGAAAAGGGAGGCGGGGGGGGGAAGGTGGTGGAGATTCATCTGACATGCTTTCCCCTAATGTAGGTTGCATATTGCAATTTCCAAAACAATATTTCTTATACATTGTGTGAGATTTAGTGATCATTTATTCTATAAATCAAAAGAATCCTTGCATATAATGTAGCTGAACCTTTTATGTACATGTCACCACACCTATTATGGGTTATTATATTGACATTTGGATATTACAGCATGTCATCTTGATAATTGGAACTTGTCACTTTCACTCTGAAGGAGAAAAAACCCCCAAGGATACTTTCAGGAGGAAGACCCCCTAACTTCAGGTCACAAACCCTGTATGAGGAATAAGCCCTTGAAATCTTGGAAGGCAAGTCAAAAAGGGTGCCAAAGATCAGGAAGTAGGAGGTTTGTCATCAACTCAGGCTTCATTACAAATTGCTTTTGCTTTTCTTTCTCATCCTATTCTTTAATTTACTTGTGGCAACCTTGGCTCAGTAATAGCACACTCGCCTCTGAGTCAGAAGATTGTGATTTCAGACCACACTCCAGAGACTTGAGCACATAAGCACTTCACTGCAGTACTGAGAGAGTGCTACACAATCGGAAGTGCCACTTTCGGATGAAATTTTAAACCGAGGCACTGCTTGCCCTCTCAGATGGACGTAAAAGATCCCTTGGCACTATTTGAAGAAAAGCAGGGGCATTCTCCCGGTGTCAAGATTTATCTCTCAACCAACATCACGAAAACAGATTATCTATTAATTTATTTTAGTGCTGTTTGTGGGAGCTTGCTGTGCACAAATTGGCTACCATGTCTCCTACATTACAACAGTGACTACACTTCAAAAAATATTTCATTGGCTGTAAAGTGCTTTGGGACATCCTGAGGTCATGAAAGGTGCTATATAAATGTAAGATCATTCTTTGCCAGCAAATCAGATAGTTCAGTTCCTCAGATAATGATGCTCGATTTGAATAACATCCAGGCTGATTTTGCTTTCCTGCTCCTCTATCATCTAACTTTTAAAAGAAATTGTAAGATAAAGTTTAGTCCTTTGAGAACTGCTTGGATCTAATACAATTATGACATTTTTGTGCAGGTTTGAAATCCCTCCACTTTTGCAATGCTCTCCCAGGACTTTGGTTACCTGAAGCTGAAAGCAAAGTGGGTGAGTTACCTGCTCCTTGATTTATACCAATAGTGTTTTAAGCCAGCCAACCGAAGATGTACAACTGTGTTTGAGAGGCAATTCTTTCTATGATTTTCCCTTCCCTTGCGGGGGATAGCTGCCCTTTGCTTATCAACCCTACAGCAGTTGAGATTGGAAACTCAGGCTTGAGAGATTAAACCTCATCACCAACAGCCGTGTTCCTCCGTCCCCTCACACAAATCTTTGCATCAGGGTTCTGCAACACAGTGTCACTCTTTTTAAAAAAAATTCAAAGAAAGCAGTAAAATTGTGACTACATCCATCTCCCTTTCCACAAAGATTGAAGTATATAATAGGTCTCTGACAGAATAGCATAGTCAAGAAGATAAATTTCAGATGCCCACATGAAAGTGTAGCAGTGTGCATGAAGTCTGCGAACAGATCTTGGCAGAGAGTGCAGTACCGAGAGTAATTAATCTTGTACTTGGCTTCTGTTCCAACCATTCTACCAGCAAGCGGTATAATTTTGGAAATTCAAGATAAACATCTAGTATGGAATCGTTCAAAATACCCCAGCAAAACATATCAGTCTTTAGCTCTGGCTCATCTTAAATTTGTACTGCACTTGTAATAACAATGCTTTTTATAAAGTAAATACTCCAGAAAGAAAAAAATGAGAGACCTTTAGGCGTAAATTATAACATGCAAATAATTCTGAGCATTGCAAAGTGAGTGTGGGTGGTCTTAGCACAAAGCAGATCAATGAAGAATGTTACTTTATGTCTGGATCCTGCTCTAGTAAGATTGATTTAACATAAAAATAACAATAGCCTTTCCATGAGTTTGACAAAATTAGTAATATAATCTGCTGTGTCATACCATCCCACATGAAGTTATTTAGATTCTGGGAACAAAGTTAGCATGCAGGTACAGCAAGCAATTAGGAAGGCAAGTGGTATGTTAGCCTTTATTGCAAGGGGGTTGGAGTGCAAGAGTAGGGAGGTCTTGCTGTAACTGTACAGGGCTTTGGTGAGACCACACCTGGAGTACTGTGCACAGTTTTGGTCTCCTTATCTAAGAAAGGATATACTTGCTTTAGAGGCGGTGCAACGAAGGTTCACTAGATTGATTCCTGGGATGAGAGGGTTGTCCTGTGAGGAGAGATTGAATAGAATGGGTCTATACTCTCTGGAGTTTAGAAGAATGAGAGGTGATCTCATTGAAACATATAAGATTTTGAGAGGGCTTGACAGGGTAGATGCTGAGAAGCTGTTTCCTCTGGCTGGTGGGTCCAGAACTAGGGGGCATAGTCTCAGGATAATGGGTTGGCCATTTGGGGTTCTTCCACTTGTCCGCCATAACTTTAGTAGAAGAGCCATGCAAACCGTGGAAAAACAGCATAAACAAGGTTCTTTGTTCAAATTTATGGTGGATAAGTGGGAGAACCTCTGCAGAAATTTATCTCTAATGGTACTAATGAGATCAGCGAAAACCTGCCTTGTGTTCTTTCTAACTGATTTCCAAACCTGTTGAAGCCAGACGAAATAGCCTGTTCCAATATGGCAGCGGTCTGAGCATCTATCGGAGAAATACCGACTAACCTTTGGGCCCTAGCAGGATAACACAGCTCCACTGCAGATGTCCCTGGAGTTGCCACACACTCCGTCGTGGGCTGTAGTGTTGTAAAATCATCATACAAGGTTGTACACATGTGGGTAGTGGACTCCTGCACCCAAGTTGCCATCTGCAGCATGCTGCTTGGGAGAGCCCACAATGTCTGCACCAATCTTGATGCTCAGAAGCATCATTCCTATAAGGACAGGTCCCGTAGAGTCTAAATTCCCAGGCTCAGCAGCCAAGGCAGGACTCAAGTTGGCCTTATGGACAGGCTGTCCTTCTTCCACCTCTACCATCACTACCATATGCTCCAGCTTAATCATGCTTTGTGTTCATGCCATGTCCAAATCCCCAGGAATGGCTAAATCTGTGCTAGTGCTTGGGAGGAACAGTGACTGATGTGAAGTGCATTATGGACGGATGCAGAAGAGGAACACAGATTACAATGATGTATGAATGAGCAACCTGCATGTATAGATTTCAGTAGAAGGAATGACATTGACTTATCTATAACTATACATAATAATTCATTCTCAGGATGTGGGCATCGGTGGCAAGGCCGGCATTTATTGTCAACCCCGGCATTTATTGTCAATCCCTATTTGCCTTTGAGAAGGTGGTGTTGAGCTGCCTTCTTGAAGGTGGTAGAGGCTATGGGGAGTCGAGAGTTGAGCCACTCGCTGTAGAATACCCAGTCTTTGACCTGCTCTAGCACCCGCGGCATTTATGTGGCTGGTCCAATTGAGTTTCTGGTCAATGGTGGCCCCCAGGATGTTGATGGTGAGGGACTCGGCGATTCCAACGTCATTGAATGTCAAGGGGAGGTGGTTATGCTCTCTCTTGTTGGAGATGATGTGGAGATGCCGGTGATGGACTGGGGTTGACAATTGTAAACAATTTTACAACACCAAGTTATAGTCCAGCAATTTTATTTTAAATTCACAAGCTTTCGGAGATTTTCTCCTTCCTCAGGCAAATGTTTCAAGATCTCCTTGAAGCCTACGCATTTATACATATTGAACAATAATACATGGTGTTTACAGACTGCCCCTGCAACTGCCCGTTGCCAAGGCAATCACCGTGTTCAGACAGAGAGGTGTTACCTGCAGAACCTCCGAATACACATTCAACAAAAAAACAAACAGGGAAAAAAAACAGAGAAAAAAAAAACAGAGAGAGGCAGAAACATCCGGAAGGCAGAGAGAGCCAGCAAATGACCCATTATATTAAAAACAGATAACATTTGTTCGCTGGTGGGGTAACGTGTAGCGTGACATGAACCCAAGATCCCGGTTGAGGCCGTCCTCATGGGTGCGGAACTTGGCTATCAATTTCTGCTCGACAATTTTGCGTTGTCGTGTGTCTCGAAGGCCGCCTTGGAGTACGCTTACCCGAAGGTCGGTGGATGAATGTCCATGACTGCTGAAGTGTTCCCCGACTGGGAGGGAACCCTCCTGTTTGGCGATTGTTGCGCGGTGTCCGTTCATCCGTTGTCGCAGCGTCTGCATGGTCTCGCCAATGTACCATGCTCTGGGGCATCCTTTCCTGCAACGTATGAGGTAGACAACGTTGGCTGAGTCACAGGAGTATGAACCATGCACCTGGTGGGTGGTGTCATCTCGTGTGATGGTGGTATCTGTGTCGATGATCTGGCATGTCTTGCAGAGGTTACCGTGGCAGGGTTGTGTGGCGTCGTGGACGCTGTTCTCTTGAAAGCTAGGTAGTTTGCTGCGAACGATGGTCTGTTTGAGGTTGGGTGGCTGTTTAAAGGCGAGTAGTGGAGGTGTGGGGATGGCCATAGCGAGGTGTTTGTCCTCATTGATGACATGTTGAAGGCTGCGGAGAACATGGCGTAGTTTCTCCGCTCCGGGGAAGTACTGGACGACAAAGGGTACTCTGTTGGTTGCGTCCCGTGTTAGTCTCCTGAGGAGGTCTATGCGATTTTTTGCTGTGGCCCGTCGGAACTGTCGATCGATGAGTCGAGCGTCATATCCCGTTCTTACTAGGGCGTCTTTCAGCGTCTGTAGGTGTCCATCGCGTTCCTCCTCGTCTGAGCAGACCCTGTGTATTCGCAGGGCCTGTCCATAGGGGATGGCCTCTTTGACGTGGTTAGGGTGGAAGCTGGAAAAGTGGAGCATCGTGAGGTTGTCCGTGGGCTTGCGGTAGAGTGAGGTGCTGAGGTGCCCGTCTTTGATGGAGATTCGTGTGTCCAAGAAAGAAACTGATTCTGAGGAGTAGTCCATGGTGAGCTTGATGGTGGGATGGAACTTGTTGATGTTATCGTGTAGTCTCTTTAGTGATTCCTTGCCGTGGGTCCATAGAAAGAAAATGTCGTCGATGTATCTGGTGTATAGTGTTGGTTGGAGGTCTTGTGCAGTGAAGATGTCACGCTACACGTTACCCCACCAGCGAACAAATGTTATCTGTTTTTAATATAATGGGTCATTTGCTGGCTCTCTCTGCCTTCCGGATGTTTCTGCCTCTCTCTGTGTTTTTTTTTTCTCTGTTTTTTTTCCCTGTTTGTTTTTTTGTTGAATGTGTATTCGGAGGTTCTGCAGGTAACACCTCTCTGTCTGAACACGGTGATTGCCTTGGCAACGGGCAGTTGCAGGGGCAGTCTGTAAACACCATGTATTATTGTTCAATATGTATAAATGCGTAGGCTTCAAGGAGATCTTGAAACATTTGCCTGAGGAAGGAGAAAATCTCCGAAAGCTTGTGAATTTAAAATAAAATTGCTGGACTATAACTTGGTGTTGTAAAATTGTTTACAATTGTTGGAGATGGTCACTGTCTGACACTTTTGTGGCACAAATATTAGTTGCCACTTATCAGCCGAAACTTGGATGTTATCCAGGTCTTGCTGCATACAGTCACGGACTGCTTCATTATCTGAAGAATTGCGAATGGAGCTGAACATTGTGCAATCATCAACGACCAGCCACATTTCTGACCCTATGATGGAAGGAAGGTCATTAATGAAGCAGCTGAAGATAGTTGGGCCTAGGAGATTGCCCAGAGGAACGGCTGCAGCAATGTCCTGAGGCTGAGATGATTGGCCTCCAACAAATCATAACCATCTTCCTTTGTGCCAGGTATGACTGCAGCCACGGTAGAATTTTCCCCCTGATCCCCATTAACTTCAGTTTTACTCGGGTTCCTGGGTGCCTCGGTCAAATGCTGCCGTGATGTCACGGTGCATGTTTGGACCAAGGATGTAATGAGGTCTGGAGCTGAATGGATCTGGCAGAACCCAAACTGAGCATCGGTGAGCAGGTTATTGGTATGTATCATTTGATAACACTGTTGATGACTCCTTCCATCATTTTGCTGATGATTAGGAGTAGGCTGATGGGGTGGTAATTGACCGAATTGGGTTTGTCCTGATTTTCATAGACAGGACATACTTGGGCAATTTTCCACATTGTTGGGTAGCTGCCAGTGTTATAGCTGTACTGGAACAGCTTAGCTAAGAACGCGGCCAGTTCTGGAGCACAGGTTTTCAGCACCACAGCTGGGATGTTGTCAGTGCCCGTAACCTTTGCTGTGCCCAATGCACAAAGTCATTTCTTGATATCATCTGGAGTGAATCAAATTAGCTGAAGACTGGCATCTATGATGGTGGGGACCTCAGGAGGAGGCCGAAAACGATCATCCACTCTGGACTTCTGGCTGAAGATGGTTGTGAATATTCAGCCTTGTATATATTATATAATACATTATATATTATCAAATGTTTAAATGCTAGGTCTTGAAAATTTACTCTTCTCCCAAACGGTTAGTTCCAGTTGGCAGTTACTGGTTAGGGTTTACTGGGTACATGAATGCGTTGATAATACTGACCTTTTATAATGTTTATTCTTGTACATACATTTATTCCCTTTGTAGGGTCAGAACCTTACCAGTAATTTACATATTCAGCCAATGTTTAGTCAAAGGTCAGCCATAGAGAAAATACCCATTTCTCTTCAGGCTAAGTCCAGGATTATGCAGTTCTTGCAGACGGGGCACTCTCATCACACAGGACTCCTGATGATTTCTCAGCAGTACTAGTACCCATTAAAAGCTGGCTAGACTTGAGCCTACTTATGCTTTGTTTAGTAGGAAGGGAATTCAAACTAGGTTTTCTACCTTTGGGATTCCGAACCCTCAACCACTGGATCACCGAAGCCCCTCGATTAATATATTGACACTTGTATTTTGTTTGTAATAAGTTTGTGAACGTGTAATTGTTTCATTGTCGCTAACCGCTTCTATTGTGGTGGGGCCATACCTTCCTCACTCTTGTCTTAGATAAGGTCTGACAGGCTAGCAATAGCAAAACCTCCATTGAAGTATGGAGGCAGTATGAAGCATGGTCAATGCTTAGCCCTTCAGTGACCAAAATACAGATACCTCGACTGGAAAGCTGCTTGGCATTTACACAGCTGTTTAAGGCACAGGCCTGAGCCATCTATTTTGGTTGTGCTTGCTACCTTTGATGACACATGCACTAGTTTGTTTATATTCAGTTTAGCACAACTGCTGATGGTAAATTGAATATAAATACACTGTCTGGACTGTGATTAGAACCAGCAGGGCTGTTCCTTCATATGATCACTACTGATTTTTTTCTCAGATTGTTGGTATCAACTGTTTGTGCTTTATTAACTGCACCCTTTTTAACCTTATAGATTTCAAAATGTCTTTCATATTGCTCAGTAGTTCAGACTTGGTACTTTTTAACCAATCCTGAATTTATACCAAATTCTGATCTAAAAACCCATGTCAACTGTAGAAAGACCATTTCTATAACCAAATCCTGCTAGCTAGTTTTAAGAAGCCAAGTTTTTACAAACAAGGGTGTTTTTAGTTTCGCAGGAAATTAAAACAAAGAATTCAAGTGATGTCATCTGCATTCCATGTTACTTTCTGCTTTAGGAAAGAAGACATTTATTTGAAAAAAGTACAGGGTATTGTACCTATATAAGACCTTGACTGATATGACTAAACATATTTAAACAATTGATTCTCATTTTTCATTTTCTTTCACTGAAAAAAGCACTTTCTAAATGTCTTTATTAATAAAGATTCAGAGCACAATATATATACAAACTGTACAAGTTTTAATCATTACTAGATAGCAAAAGACAGAATTTACTAAGACCTTATCGTACTAGCCCACAAATTATAGTGTCTCTATGAAATGTCAATCTGTAGAAGAATCACCAGTGACTTTCCACAAAACAGTTCAGTTCAGTTTGCCGGCTGCATGTTTAGCCTTGTTGATTAATCTGTACATGAATGAATAGAAAAAAAACAGATTGTCATATTCCCCATTGTAGTTTTCTTTTAAAAGCAGTCTATGATAGTCAACTAGAAAATAGTAAATGGCCTCAATTGTTGCGAGATACGTGTCTGGTTTTCCTTTCTGACAACGCCAAAAACGTGTCTTTTGTGTTCTTAGTTCGACATGAAGTAATTCTGCAAAGAAAAGGATACAGGAAAACATTTAAATTGTCTGAAAACAGTGCACACTAAGTATGCATTCCTGTCATTACTATGTTACACATATAAATCAACACAACTAACTTTTTAAAAAAATTATTTATGACATAAATTTTAAGCCTTGGTGGTCCCATTATGCTGATGCTATAATTTTCTCCCCTTCCTTCCTATCCTGAAGATGTCAACTCCATTACTGGGAGTGGCTATTTTTCATATATGAACCTACACTGAGTGTTAGAGGACTGGAGAATTGCAAACGTTACACCCTTGTTCAAAAAAAGGTGTAAGGATAAACCCAGCAACTACAGGCTAGTCAGTTTAACCTTGGTGGTGGGGAAACTTTTAGAAATGATAATCCAGGACAAAGTTAATAGTCACTTGGACAAGTGTGGATTAATAAAGGAAAGCCGGCACGGATTTGTTGAAGGCAAATTGTGTTTAACTAACTTGATTGAGTTTTTAGACGAGGTAACAGAGAGGGTTGATGAGGGCAATGTAGTTGATGTGTATATGGACTTCCAAAAGGCATTTGATATAGTGCCGCATAATAGGCTTGTCATCAAAGTTGAAGTCCATGGAATAAAAGGGGCAGTGGCAGCATGGATAAGAAATTGGCAAGTGACAGGAAACAGAGTAATAGTGAATGGTTGTTTTTCAGACTGGAGGGAGCTATACAGTGGTGGTCCCCAGGGGTCGGTACTAGGACCACTGCTTTTCTTGATATATGTTAATGACTTAGACTTGGGTGTACAGGGCACAATTTTAAAATTTGCAGATGACACAACACTTGGAAGTGTAGTGAACAGTGAGGAGGATAGTGATAGACTTGAAGAGATAATGGACAGGCTGGTGGAATGGACGGACACATGGCAGATGAAATTTAACGCAGAAAAGTGCGAAGTGATACATTTTGGTAGGAAGAATGAGGAGAGGCAATATAAACTAAAGGGTACAATTCTAAAAGGGGTGCAGGGTATATATACGCACAAATCTTTGAAGGTGGCAGGGCAGGTTGAGAAAGCGGTTAAAAAAGCATATGGGATCCTGGATTTATAAATAGAGGCACAGAGTACAAAAGCAAGGAAGTTATGATGAACCTTTATAAAACACTGGTTCAGCCACAACTGGAGTATTATGTCCAGTTCTGGGCACCGCACTTTTGGAAGGATGTGAAGGCCTTAGAGAGGGTGCAGAAGAGATTTACTAGAATGGTTCCAGGGATAAGGGACTTCAATTACATGGATAGAATGGAGAAGCTTAGGTTGTTCTCCTTACAGCAGGGAAGGTTGCGAGGAGATTTGATAGAGGTATTCAAATTCAGGAAGGGTCTAGACAGAGTAGATAGCGAGAAACTGTTCCTGTTGAAGGAAGGGTCAAGAACCAGAGGACAAAGATTTAAGGTGATTGGCAAAAGAACCAAAGGTGACATGAGGAAAAACTTTTTTACACAGCGAGTAGTTAAGATCTGGAATTCACTGTCTGACGGGGTGGTGGAGGCAGATTCAATCATGGCTTTCAAAAGGGAATTGGATAAAAGCCTTTTTGAAGGGAACCCTACGGTCAACTTTAGTTGGTCCGGCTGAGATCACCTAATCAGCACAGACTGGGGATCAAACCAGAGATCTTACTGATTTGCGTGGTGCAGGGTCAATGATTTTACTTCTCAAGTCATTAAGGGGAGACATTCTGAACGCTTTTGTTCACTATAACCCACATTAACTCTGTATAGCCAATATAGCAATGCCATCTGATGCATTAACTTTAGTACAAATCTTCTAAAGGATTGTTATTAATGGAGTTATTGCAGAGAGATGAACACAGCTGAACATAATTTCCATTTTTGAGATGGATATTACATTGACTTGTGAATGTAAATGCACAAGATCAGCTTAAGCAAACCTCTTGAAAATGTAAAACAATAGTATTCTCAGATCAGATCTAATTTTTCCGATCATTTTAATTTTCTATAAAGACCAGCAAAGACATTTAAATATAATTAAGGAAATAACATGAACCAAGGTCGTAGGACTCAATCAGATCGTGATTAGATGATCATGATATCAATCTGGAAACAACTGAACAACTGACATCCATTTTCAAAACAAAACTTTGTTCCCATCTCTCTTTGCTTTCCTCCCTCCTTATGCCCTACTTTGGGCTCCTTTGTGCAGCACGAGTATGGGGTCAAGCATATATCAATCTTGTTAACACAGGCTTCACGGCAAGAAAATGTTAACCAAAGCCACATACCATATCTTCTATGACTGTGGTGCACTATGCTCCACATCCGTTATGCCTATTTGTGAAGTGCCTGGGACAATTTTTTTTACATTAAAGTGGTTTTATAAATGCAAGTTGTTGGGGTTGATTTTAACTGTTCCCGCCAGGCAGCAATGGATCAGTTGCCCATTTTACACCCCGCCCAATTTTCCTTCCCGTTTGCAAAGCAGCTCTTTAAGCAGGAAAATCAGAAGCACAAAATCAAATACTCTAAAGATCTCAAAGGCACCTTAGAGCATGAAAGCAAATGGAGCAAAGTTCTGCGACCAGAATGTACATAGAGTGGGATGGTGGAGAGGTATACAAAACAACAGTCAGTAAAGGCAAGAGAGCATAGGGTTCGAGAGAGGGCAACCAGATCATTTAAGTACAATTTATCTGAAGATGCATTGAAGCAGCTGTGAAAGATACAAATTGACTAGTTTAAAAAAAGCTGGTGGTAATGATTTTATCTAATCAAATGTTTGTTAAGTTAAATCAGGATATTTAGTGATTCTGCATCAGTGGCAGTGCAGGAAACATCTTTAAATGAACAAGCTTCGTCCACCACTGTTCTAAGTTAACACAGTACCTTGAAGACGTTCATCAGTAATTATTTTGTTAGTTTGATTCCAGGTGCTGTCGATAAATATCACTCTTTTTAATGGGGTCATTTTTGTCTCCTTCTCTCCAGTATCCTGCTCTTCTGTTGGATTTTCAGCATCCAAACTGCGTTGGTCTTTCTGGTCATGTTTTGCACGTTTAAGTTCTGGCCCTTCCCATGTATAGCTCTCATCATGACTGCGCACATTCTTAGAAGATGTTGCAGGAACGGATTTCTTTTTAGCAATATTAGGTAAGTACTTTGGAATATCTTCAAGAGAAACTGACTTTGGACCAGGGAACACCACTACAACCTAAACAGGAAAGTTAAGTATCAAAAAAGATGGATTAAAACTACACGCTGAGATTACAAAGCAACACAAAATGATAAAACAGAATGTTTCTTTAAAAACTCTTCAGTTCTCTAGTTGCTCCTATCAAGCAACTTCCTACACCTAGGAAGGTGTGATGTTTGAGCCAAGACTACATTATCTTACCTTGATCTGACCGTACACATCTCCTACTATCTTGTTGCAGAATGACACTAATGGGGGGTGGGGTTCAAAATAAGTCATCTAAATAAATGATACATGGTACCAAGCTAAAAAGATTCAGAAAAGTAATTAAATGTACCATGTGGTCTTAAGATAAAAAAAAGTGTTTTCTGATAACTTACTTCATGTTTTTCATCCTCATACTCTGGCATGCAAGGGTATGTGTAAATATTAACATCATCTCGGGCCAACAGTTTTGCATGTACAGCAGTACTTTTGCCATCAGTCTCATTGGGATGTTTGATAATATCAATCTTCAGAGGGAGCTGGAAATGGAAAATATATTTTAACCTTTTTAACAAGGTGGATATGAATAGACACAACATAATTGGTAAGAAAGAACAAACTTGCATTTTTATACAGCATTTTTCATAGGACATCTGAAAGTGCAGCCTCTGTTGCTTTTCAGGCAAACCCGGCAGCCAATTTACACACAGAAAGATCCCATAAAGCAGCAAAAGAGATAAATGACAACGTAATTTTTTTTTAAATTTGCTCCTGGGATGCAGGCAAGGCTGTAACCCTTGTTGCTTTGAGAAGGTGATTATTTGTAACTGGGAGTCTTGTAAGGCCACTTCAGAGGGCATTAAGAGTGTAATGTGAGATAGGAGTCATGTGTACTAGGCTAGTTTTAGTTGGTGCTAGTGATGAATGAATGATGCCTATCGGAAACACCTTGGGCCAGAAATCGGCAGAACGCAGAACAATGCTCACCGCAGCTCCTGCGTCGAATTGCTTGAATTTGAACTTTAAAAAAATGTGCACTATCAACCCAGCCTCTGAGCAGTGTGAGTTGCCGCACGACTGGAAACGTGTGTGAGGAGAAGATACGCCCACAAAATCTGTCAGGAAGAGAAGTCATGGCCACAGATTCAGGCTGCATTGCTCAAGCAAACAAGCAGACTTCATTCATTTAAAGTTAGTATTCTGTATGTCATTGTAAATAAAAATTTTAATTTTTTTAAATAAAAAGCCAAAGAAATAAATGAATTAATTTAAAGAGACAGAGGGAAAAGTAAAAAAAAAATTTAAGACCAAAAACTATTAAAATAAGGAGTAATGAGACTCCACATTTGTAAAAGTTAATTTTTAGTTGTTTGGCAGTCAGTAAGACTAACTGCGCTATTAAAACTTAGTTTAGACCTGATATTTTTAAGCGTACTTGTTTGGTGGTATAATTAGTTACTTTCCAGCTGGGCAGATAAGCAAGTTGGCGCTTTTTTCAAATGATTTCTCTGATTGCAGCGTGCTGTGGCCCTTTAATTCGAAGCTGTCATATCGCCAGCGAACCACTAGAATCAAGTTCTGGATTTCCGCGTTTCACTGCACATGTGCAAACGCAGGAAACGTGCTCCTTCAATTTGCCACTAAAAACGGAGAGCGCTGTTGAGCTCCTCCGTTATTTTGGGAGCAATTTCTGGCCCCTTGTGTGTGGGTATCGTGAATGCACAGGACCAGGTTCAGCTGTGACCGTGGGCGAATTACCAGAGGGCTATCTGCAACCATGGAACAACACACAGCATGAGTCACCACTTTCAGGAAAGGAAAGTTCAGGAAAAAATGATATAATCAAATTCATGATGAATCACAGACTTTCCCTTTTCCAGCATTGGAAATATGATTTTGCAATCAAGTGGCAGGTAGGTCATGATCATATGAAAGTAAAGGGTTTATCCAGAATCATCAATGCAAGATGGTGTGAATGTACATACTTATGATTTATAAGAAATAGAAATAAATAAAACACAAAATAACAGTATGATCATAGTCATCAATATTAAACTGGTGATAAGTTACAGAGTATATGGTCAGGGCTCCGTTCAAATAGAAACAAAAAACGGCATTATGGGCTATCGGTTTCTCAGTTTTTAGCCAGACTGCTCGACAGGGGTTGGGGGTGGGGGATGAGAGAAGAAACACTGCCATTTTACTGTAACTCCTTAAGTCTTCTGAATGCCAATATACAAATAACCCTTTTTAAAGAGTGGGGCAAAAGTTTACAGTTCCTTTTCATTTACTCTGAGAACCATTAAAACTATTAACATTTTACATGCAGGTGAAATGTCAGGATTGGGTGGTTAACTAAAGGAAAATTAATATGCTCATCGAGATTATGAACATTTTAAATGGTACAGTAACTTCTGTATTATAGAACTCCAACCGATACTAATGATCTTTGGTTACTAACCTTGACCTTAGGTATCTCATCAGAATTCACACCATCGACCAGAAGGAAACACGAGTAACAGTAAAACATCCTTGAACTCTGGCACTTTGGACATTTAGATCTACCATTTTGTTGGAGTGTTTCTAGTATTGTCTGGGAAGCCAGTTTCAAATCCTTAAAAGAATCAGAAACTTGTTCTTTGTCAGCTTCACTTAATTGAGTGCACAGTCTTTCAGAATTTTCACATTTATTTGCATCAGTGCGAAGTGCTCCTTTAACTGTCACAGCATTTTTCATGCTTACTGACATCCTGGGGAGTGGTTACTGATTAATCTCTAGAATTGAAAAAAAAACATACAATTGGCTCATGTGCTGGTTAATTTCAATCTTGAGTATTTCACTGTCCATTTGAACAGTGTCCTAGGTTATCTCCTTTTGTGGAACTCAGAAACATTAGGGGCAAAAATTGGCAACATGGCTTGAGTTCATCAAAAACTTTAATCTCAATAATTAATGTTTCCACATCAATGGACACAGAATAGAAAAATAGTTTACAATTTAGAAATGTCAGAAAAGCCCACTCACAAACTAAACTGGTTCAAAGCCCCTGGATAGGTAACAATCATACAGTGCCCACTTTAGGAAGTCCTGTGCCTCCTACCCAGTCTATATGTGTCGATTTCTTAGAACATAGACAAAATTCAATTGTGGTAATTTACCTATCCAATCATAAGCAAAGCTTCTCCAGAAATGACTTCTATGTCTGTCCTTGCACCATTACGTTTGAAGTTCCCCAAGGATCCATCCTTTTACCTATCTACATGCTACCCCTTGGCTACATCGTCCAGATGCATGGGGTCAGCTTCCACATATACACTGCCAACAACCACCACCAATCTTGCCCTCTCCACTGCCTCTATGTTATCAGACTTCTCATCTGACATTTAGTCTTGGATGACTACAATTTCCTCCAGTTAAACATAGGGAAGGTCAAAGCTACTGCCTTCAGTCCCCACCACAAACTCCGCATCCTTGCCACTAATTCCGTCCTCCTCGGCCCCTGGTTGAACCAGACTTTTTGAAACTTGAGTGCTATTCCACCCCGAGTTAAGCTTCCGATGCCATATCCTCTTCATCACAAACATAACATACTTCTACCTCCATAAGATCGCCCAGCTCCATCTGCTGCTGAAACCCTCATCCATACAGTTGTCACCTTCAGACTCAACTATTCCAATGCTCTCCTTGCCAGACTCCCATCCTCCACCCTCCGTAAACTTCAGCTCACCCAAAACTCTGTGCCCGTATCCTGTCCTGCATCAAGTCCCACTCACCCATTACCTTTGTCTTCAACTTCCTACATTGTATCCTGATCCAGTGTAAGTGATATATTGATTTTAAAGCTGCAATGTATGTTTGTTTAACTATAAAGGAGGAACAATTGTGTATTGGAGTCTCGCATATAAACACTCAGTAGAAAGGGTGAAGAATTTAAATATATATGAAAAATAAGAAACATTGCTGTTTATTTTAAACAGCAACACACATGCCCAATATCTTGGCATGAAACAATGATCATTTCCGAGTACACCGGGATTGCAGATAATTCTAATCTAAATTGGAAACTAAGCTTTCTTACATTATACGGTATCTACTGATGTTTTATTCCCAGTAGTCTATGTTGACAAGGTATTGATTGCAGTGAAAGCTACAAGTAAAATTAAAATAAAATAAAATAAACCAAACGTGAATCTGCTCCCGTGGCACATGCGCCAGACTCGGGCCTTCACTCAGGCGTTGCTTTTTCCAGTTCTAGAACCAAAACATGCTTTGTTCCAAATAAAGCTCCGGCAATTTCGACTCTTTACCGCACTTTTCGTCACACAAGATGTACATCAGCCACAATAAAGCTGAACGATTGTTGCTCCAGTTCAACCCTCGTACATATTTCCTTCATTGGATCGGAACGATTATTTCGGGGAATACTTGGGGCGGTCAAGGAACGCGATACACCCTCCGTACCGGAAGCGTCTTGTTGTTAGGGTTACATAGCAACAGAGCGGCAGTAAACTATGACATCGTGTCTCCCCTGTGAGTTTATGTTCTAAGTTTCTTCTACTTTAAACACTGCAGCACATAAGTACATTGTAACTTTCAGCTGACTTTAACGTGGGTAAGAAAGGATTTCTCCACATCATTTCTGAAAGTAGTTTAAGGACTTGCGGGATATTTAAACTGTGGTCACACTTGTTTCAGTTTAACCCACAACCTTTCTGAATCTGAAGGTCCTGGGATCAAACCCCATGAGCATATAATCTAGTCTGACACTTCAGTGCAGTACTGAGGGAGTGCTGCATTAATGGAGGTCCAGTCTTTCAGTTAAACGTTAAACTGAGCTCCTGTCTACCCATTCCATTGTGGTTCTTGGTGGTTAACAATTCCGGGGCACGATTTGAAGGAAGGGAATTCTACTGTGTTCTGGCCAACATGTCTCCCTCAACATTACCATATATATTCACCTCATTGCTGAGAGTGGATTTTGGCTGCTGCGTTTGCCTACATAACAACTATCATTATGGGTGAAGTCCTTTGAGACATTTATGGGAGACATGATTAGGTGCTATATAAGTGCATTTTTTTCCTGAAACTAGTTTATAGGGCATGTGTGCTATCAAGTTGTACTTATTTGGACTGAGACTTGCTTGTTTGGTTTAATAATATAGCCTATTTTGGTAAATTTTAGTCAACAATGAACAGCATTTGTTTGAATGGGTTTACAGTTGGTGTCAATTTTTTTGATCATAATCTCCTAATATGTTTCTTGTATTCTGAAATGTAGATGCAAAATTAATCAATCATTTGCTCAGTCAAAATCTGTTAGAGCTTGCATTAGGCTCTGGGAAATAACTGGGATCTTGTTTGCATCACAGTAATAATTCTCCAGGTCTCAGGTACTGAGAAACAACTGGACTCAATTTATACCTCTTGCTCCATGCACCCAGTTGTTATGCTATTCAATTTATTTTAAAAGAAAGCAACATAAAGAAGGACAATAAAAGCAGACCCACAGTAATGAAAATTAAAGAATTACTTTAAAAAAAAAGAAAATAAAAAAGGCAGACCAGAAGTAAAAGGATGACTTAAGGATGATTGTAAAGCAGAGATGGTTTGGAGTGGGGAGGTGGGGGAAGTCTGCTGATGCTTATCTTCATAATTCATTGTGATAAGTATTTAATGGGGGAGGGGTTGGTTTTCATTTGTTGATGAGTCTTTAACGTTTTGTCTTAAGATTTGCATTTCCTAATTCTGTATGTAGTGCGCTCTGTAGAGTAGTGATCTGGGAATTTTATTCACAAACTAATATCTGGTGCATACTTGATCCATTTTAAAATATGGGGAGAAATTTAAACACTTTGTAATCTAAGTAGAGATCTATGTAACTTATGATTAAAGAGTACCAGTCATGCAATAGAAGTTATGATAAGTTTAATTTTGTTTTCACTTTCTTAGTGCACTGAAAAACTGAAAAATCAACCAAACTCGATCAAATTTATACCAATTTAATGTAAACGATTTAAAGTGTTTTTTATTTGCTATAGCACTAGATGTTCCAACTGCTTCAATAAAACTGTAAAATTTTACATCTGCGCATTGTAAATATTTATAGAAAATGGCAAAACTACCTAAAACCTATGAAGAATATTTGCAGTTTCAAGATCTGGTAAGTGACTTTGTTTCTTACTCATAGTACACTGCTATTCCAGTTATACTATAGAATCTGAGAAGTTTAAGCACAGAAAAAGTCCAATTTAGCCTATTATATCTGTCACTTCCAGCTTCACACCATAGCTATCAATTCCAGACCCATTTTCCTGCTCTTTACGAGTACCTTGTAATATTTTTCTTGTTCAAGTCTTGATTGAATTGGCTTCAAAAGCCACTTGCTGTAATAATTTCCTGCCTGACCCTATAATCTCATCTGCCTCAGCCTGCACCAGGTTCAATTCTTCTACTGCTTGTGCCCTCAATCCCCACCTCATCCAACTCCTGACTATACATTGCTCACCAACGCTGTAAATAGCTCTCTTGGCATAGGCACCATTCCCCCCTTCAGAACTGTTTTTATTCTGTATCTGCTCCCCAGATCCCTTCCACTCCACTGAGAATTTTACTATTTAGTGTACATTTCTACTCTCTGTTCTTTTTCCAAAAATGTACCACTTCACATTTATCTTTGCTGAACTGTATTTGTGACACACCTACCCATCCCCCAAACCTGTCTTGGTCCTCATGTCATCTGCTGCATTTTTCCTTATAATTTACCATGCCCTCTTATTTGGTATCATTGCCAAGGGGGAACATTATAGAATGTGTTTTTTAAAAATCTTCTTCAAAAGGATTTATCATGATACTGTACCCGTATGTCACTTTATAAATTATTATAAAGTATGTTGATAAAAATATAATTGGAAAATACTTTTGCTTAGCTAGAATTATGTTTTATGTTTCAAAATTTCTGTGTGTGCAGAATGTGATCAAATAAACTGAAAATGTTGTTTCTGATGTGATTGGTTCAGAAAGTTGACTGTCTAACTCCTGAAATCATCGTCATTCTTGTCTGAATTCTCGCCAGTGTATCAATGTCCTTTTGAAAGTAAACCGATGATTATCACTGTAGCCAGGTTGGCTTCTGACCTTTGCACTGCACAAACGACAACTAAACTGTAATCCTGATGATGCGCTCACAGAAAATAAAGTTGGTCAAACACCCTCTAGTAATTAAGCATCATTTCATCAGCTTTACTGTGCCCTGTACATGTCAGTTAGCAGCCACTACTGATAAAATCAGTGCTTATCTTAATTTGTTGTTACCAAGTTTGGAGGCCAAATATATGGCTTGATTGGATGCCCCTAAATCTTCCTTTATTTACTTTTATTGAACCAATGGCATATATGATTTTGGTTCAGTAGAAACAAACAAAGCCTTTAGCCAGATAGCTTCCTTCAGACTTCCATAAAAAGCTCAGTCCTGCACAGCTTACTTTACTTCCTACCACTATTAGCAAAATAAGTGCCAAAGAATCCATCATGGACATGTAGAGGGAAACAGTGAGTTCTTTAATTATTAATACAGGCACAGTTCTTGTATGTTGTAGTTCTTGTAGGCCAATCGCCCTTTAAATTGTGACTCTAAAATTCTAGTCATGGTTCTGGCTATTTGCTTGAGTAAATTAGTGTCTCAACTTGCCCACATTGATCAAAGCAATTTCATTTTTGTGAGGCGTTCAATTGAGTGATGTCCACTAGCTTTACGCATCAACCATCTTACGCTACATTGCAATGTGTCTTCTCTGGTGCCCTAGATGCTGAAAAAAACATTCAATAGAATTGAAGGGAGCTTCCTCTGAGGCATTTTGGAGAGACTTTGTGGATGGAAAATATCTTAACATGCCTCTGGCTACAGCAACCACCTACTCAGATAGTACATGTTCTAGCATTTGAAAGCAAATGGAAAGATTTTTTGACATACTAAGAAAATACATCTAAGAACCCATGAACCAGAAATTACCGGATTGACAAGTTTCCCATCAAATTCCAAATACAGTAGCAGAGAAAAGTGATAAATTGTAGAAAAAATATCTGAAATTGTTGAATTTACTGATATGCACAAACCATGTTTAGAGATCTATTACAGGTTTTTTACCAATTAATAGATGTCTCTAAATTGTGGACATGTGTATTGTGACATTTAGTAGCAATATATTGGTATTGCGTAAACTTTATCTTTCTACTTAGTTTTTCCTTGCTTTCTCTTAAGTCCTATGCAGAACTGTCTGACATAGAGGGTGGATAAGAGTTCTGCTGCTAGGCTTCTGACAGTACCATTTAAAGTTGCTGCCAGAAAGGGCATAAGAGTCAGCCAGTTTGACTTGCCTTCCAGTTTCTTTCTTGTGGTGAAACACCTTGCCTCTGCTTGGTGGCTTCCCTTGAAGACTCCTTGAGATCAAGATCATATTTTGTAGAAGTAATGCAGAAGACTACCAGTTCAATACACTTTCCGTTTAATTAAAAACTAGTGGACTTCCCCTGATGTTGCCCTTGGGCCGAGAGGTTGGAGGTTAAATTATGAACATGTGTCCTATGACATTTAGGGGCCAATCATTTGAGTGAGTGCCTCATGCTCAATCTTGCACCATCAGAGTTGGATCATAATTTACATAAATTAACTGCAGTTTGTCCTGTGCATCCCATTTCCATTCAATGTCATGTTCTGATACGGTGGTCTCCTGTTACAGTATCCTCAAATGCAAGCATTTTCAGTAGATTTCTGGCTCTTGAACGGACATCATAACCAGATAGTGTAGCTGCTGGCCCCACAGCTGGGAAGTGGAACTGAAGTTAGTTAAAGCTAGTCAAAGATGCTGCACTAAAATCAATTAATTGTCACATTCTTTACACATACATGAAGCTGGATTCTGCAGTGGCAGTGGCTGGAAGGGTGCTAGCTGCCATTATTGTAAAAACTGAAAGGTGGTGAATCCCTACTCCTGCCCTGCCAATCTTTACCTGCATTGACTGAGAGCCCTGTAAATCATACATAGGGCAATCAAGTCAGTTACAAGCATACAATGAGACAGCTAGAAAGTAACACAAATGGAACAATCATGTGATTACTAATAGTCAGTGAGATTGCTTAAAAGCATCACTGGCATTTGAGGGCCATATGATCACCATTACCTTTGAGAGTGCTAAAAGCAACATGAAGAATTGGAAAGATCATGTAATTACTATTGAGAACTACTCAACAGAAAAACACACCAAATTTGAATAATTAGAAATAGTTTAATAATTGGGAAAATATTTTCTGAGTCAAAATCTCCCAAAAATCAAAACCTGTTTATTCCCGATTTAACTTGACCCTTTATATAAAAATTATTAAATTGTGCAATTGAAAATGTTGAATTTAAGATATATGTTTTAGTTTGTGACATTTATCTTTCTTATGTTACAGACTGATTGGCCACAGATTTTCCCTGATGGAGATGAGTTTAATATGAGTATTCAGCCTGACATGTTTAGTTCATATGAATCAATGTCACAATATTTTCGTGAACATGCACCTTTCCAGATGGAGGTTCTCGATAACATGGGGCAAAGAATCGATCAGTTTGTATCCAAATTGGAAAAATACTCCTCAAAGATCCTGTCGGATGAGCCCAGGCAATCCAAGATCAAAGACTGTCTTTTCTATGCACCATCAGAGAGTAATTAGTTTGTGTCTATTTTAGTTTTGTATTTACAACAACAGCAACTTGCATTTATATTGCGCCCTTAATGTAGAAAAACTGCCCAAGGTGCTTCACAGAGGCATGAAGAGAAAAAGAGACACCGAGCCGAAGAAGGAGAGATTAGGAGGGGTGACCAAAAACTTGGTCAGAGAGGTAGATTTTAGGAGGAAAGGGAGGTGGAGGGCTTTAGGGAAAGAATTCCAGAGAATGGGAATTAGGTGGCTGAAGATACAGCCACTAACAGTAGGGTAAAGGGGAGGGTTCACAAGAAGCTGGGGCAGAGGAATAGTCTGGTTCAGTCTGAAACAACAGTCAGGTAGGGCGGCGGAGTCAGTGGCGAGGGAGCGAAGTTTTTGGTGGGGGACAAAGCCGATGGCTTCTGTCTTTCCAGTGTTTAGCTGGAGGAAGTTGCGGCTCAACCCAGACTAGATGTGACAGCACAGAGGTAGTGAAGGTGTCGAGAGAGATGGTAGAGATAGGTTTCATCAGCGTACATGAGCTGGAGGAGTTAACAGAGATAAGGAGGGGCAAGCCCATGGAGGGTTTTAAACTTAGGATGATAATTTTAAATTTCATGCATGGGGGGAGAAGGAGCCAATGTGGATCAGCAAGGATGCAAGTGATGATTGAGCAGGATTGGTGAAGGATGGGATACAAGGAGCAAGGTGCTGAAGTTTACAGAAGATGGGAGGACAACCAGGAAAGCATTGGAGTAATCAAGTTTGGAGGTGACAAAGACATGCATGAGAGAATCAGCAACAGAGGTAGAGTGGAGACAGGTAAAGTTGTAGAGGCGATCAGTGTGCATGTGGTACCTGACCTCAAATCTGTGGGTGATGTCACCAATGGGCAGCACGTAGAGAAAGAAGCCAAGGATGGATCCTTCGAGAACTCCAGAGTGATGGTGTGGGGGTGGGAAGAGAAGCTATTGCTAGAGATGCTTCGGCTATGATCTGATAGCCAGCAAGCAAGGGCAGTCCCATGGAGCTGGACAATGGCGGAGGGGTGTTGTTGCATAATGTTGAGATCTACTGTATTGCAGGCTGCAGAGGATGGTTAGGAGGAACAATTCCCCCTGGTCAAAATCACAGAGAATGTTGTTTGCCACTTGGGTTAGGGCTTTTTCAGTGCTGTGGAAGAGGCAGAAATTGGATTGAAGGGATTCCAACACGGAGTTGTGGGAGGGATGGGCATGGATCCGTGAGGCATCAACATGTTCAAGAACCATGGGGAGAAAAGGGGTGGTTGTTAACGCGGACAGAAGGATCCAGGATGGATTATTTGAAGAAGGGGGGGATAATGAAAGAGCTATTTACAATATCAGTTAGTATGGTAGCCAGATAGGGAAGTTGGGTGCTCAGGAGCTAGTGGAAATGGTGTTGAGTGAGCAAGAGCTAGGTCAAATGGATGAGATGAGCTTGGAGAAGACCGGGAAGTGGGTAGATGGGAGAGAATCTAGAGCAGGACTGGAGTTCAGGGCTTGAGTGGGGGCAGGACTAGTGGGAGGTTTGGCTTAGTGAAGGAAGGGGGCAAGGGGGCAAAGGAGCAGAAGCGTCTGAGCAGATTGGTATCTGTCTTGGTGCTGAAGAAATCCATGAACTCCTGGCTTGTTGGAGGTGAGGGCAGAAGGAACAGGGAAGAGGGGTTTAAGGAGGCAGTTGGTAGTGGAGAAAAAGATCCTGGGGTTACTGTTGCTCTATCGTGGCGTGTCCCAAACTGTGGGGCCTGTCACAAAAAGTTCCAAAGGGGGCGGGGGGGGCGTCGCAAAGAGGTCGGAAAAATAAAATATTTTCAGAAAAAACGATGTTGAGGTGTGTCCCAAAGTGAAAAATTTTGCCGTGTTCCCTACACCTTACACGTAGCGGTTTGGGACACTGCCTTAGATTACGATAATCCACTCACTTGACCGGGGATGCCCCACGAAATGGCCATGACGTCGCTCCGGCAAATGACCAATGGGCTGTGTTTGTGGGAGGCACTCTGCCGGGGGGCACGCCCCACAGTTTGGGAAATGCTGCTTTACAGTAAAGACCTGTCGGGTGAGAGCCAGTACCATTAGGAAAACAGTATGTTTTATTTTTATACTCGTGATATATTGAACTTTGTTTTATGTTTTGTAAGTTATCAACAAATATCTAATGTTTACGTTTATAGGGGGGGCGTGAGAGTGCTCGCCTTCACTACTGTGGGGCAGGAGCTAAAATAGTTTGGGAAACGCTGCTCTATAGGATAATCCAAGAGTATTGGGTCAGAGCGCAAGGCCTAGTAGAGCTAATATGGTCAAGCCAGATCTGGCATTGGATGATTAAGCTATTTGTGCACCACATATACTCATGTTTGCATACCATTGCAACCACTGTAAGGAACTCATAATTTTACAAATTGTCATAAAGCAAGTAAAGTTAGCCAGAAACTAACTTGAAACAATATAGTTAAACATTTGATTTACATTTTAACATTTTTAAAAATCGCAGAAGATAAAAGCTCAATTTGAAGTTTCCTTAAGTGGGGAGTGAAGTTTAGTTGCATTAGAAATTTGAGAGTATGAACTGTGGTTATGGGGGATATACTTAATGAATGCTGTTGAACTCGGAAGGAGGAATGCTAAGAAAGATCTAGGAGTGGCAGTAGATTCAACACTTAACTTGTCCAATCATTGAAAGGAGGCAAAATGAGTGTGGACCTAATAGAGCTACATTAGGTACTAAGTAGAATATAAAATGTTCATCCTACTTCAAGTTAGAGCGCAATTGCTGGACAAGGAGATATTGGTACAAAGTTAAGGACCGATGTCCGGAAGCACTTCTTCACGGAGAATGATTAACATGTGAAATTATCATTTGGGTAAGGTAGTGGAGGCAAAAGCTTGGAGCCATGTAAGAGGCAGTTAGATGCTGTGATGGGATGACCCATAGGTTTCTATGGAAGGACAAGCTAAATGGGCTCTCTCATCTGTACTTATTTTTTTGATTTTTGTTATTCTCTTCGATATGGCATTTGCGTGAAGTACTTAATTTCTAACCATCTGTGTTTTGCATCCAGTGTTCACGCATGCAGGTAAAAATCAGTGGGGATTTAAACTTCCCATGCTGCACTAAGGTCACCCCGTGAAGTCTGACTCCTATCTGATGCTTCTGAGGTAGAGGACAGAGCTTTGCTATATGCTGAAAGAAACAAAGATGGTGACTGGAAGTGACATCAAACAAAAGCGTTATATCTACCTGTATTAAATTGTAACAAATTTAATTGATGACTGAGGAGAATGGGTAGGAATTCCTGATCTGACAATAGTTATGTGAGATCAGGAATTCCCACCACAGCATGCAGCTGGATCACTGAGCAAAACAGCAGCAGCAGCAAGTATTTGTTGGGAGTGTTTTGCCTCCACGAACTGAGCAGAGGTCAGAAAGAAGGCCATGAACTAGAGGGGGGAAGGTGGAAGATGGAAGAACAGTTGCTCTCTAAATTGAGCGTAGGGTGAGAACAGTGTCTCTGTGCCACTGACAACTGTATAAATAATGTTAAAATAATTTAACAATTAGATTTAGCAGCAGAAAGTACCAATATATATATCCACAATAACCTGCAATTTTTCTGAGAGAAAATGCTGCAATTCTTGCCGCAATCTTCCATTATACCAATGACGGAATGTTAGATATTCAGCTCATGTTATGTCAAGCCAGTACCCCACTGCGTTTTCAATGTAATAGGCCTTTATTGATGGCTGTCAGCTTTTTTGGGGTTTGTGTCACCTTTTTTGAAGCTGTTACTCGGCTTTTGCCAGTATTCTAGGTTGGCATGGAAGTATTGTTGAGAGGTCATACAATATCTCAGGAATATGACAGTTGATTATGCATATATGGACTTCAGACACCTGTACCAGGAATCGCATCGGATGTCTGCAGTAGGATTTGCATCCAGCATGGGCTGGTTGTGGGATGGAGGAGAGGGAGGAAGACTGTGAGCCAGTGTGGGTTATATAACATATATACATTTTCAGTAATGATTTTGTAGTTTAGGTGTAAATATAATGAGGGATGAGTTATTTAGTGAATGCATGATATGTGTAGGGCTTCTAAGAAACATGTCTGCTGCAGACAGTAGTTATATTTGGTGAAGAGAAAACTTAAAAAAAATGGAAAACATTTAAATTGAAAATTGAAAGGGACAAAATGTTCTCAATATAACAAGACGTGGACTACAATAATAAATGTAAATTATTTGCTCGCAACAAGAAGTTTTGCTCCAATGGACCGTGGGTTGAAGAATCAGTGTTACCTTGTTGCAGCTCTATATGTGATCCACGCTCCTGCCAAGAATGGCTCCTTTCTGGGAGCATGCAATTGGTGAAATTACCCTTAAGTGTCAGTTTGGCTCAGACATTAGCACTCTCACCTCTAAGTCACAGCTTGTATGTTCAAGCCCATAGACTGACATTTCAGTGCAACACTGAAGAAGTTCTGCTTCATAGGTTGAGACCAGTTGAGACATTAAACCAACGCCCCATCTTCCTGTTCAGATGGATGTAAAAGATTCAAAGAAGTGCAAGAGGTTCTCCTGGTGTCCTGGACAACATTCGTCCTTCAACCTGCACCACTGAAAACAGTTCAACTGGCCATTCAACTCATTTGCTCTTTATGGGACCTTGCTGCTGCATTTCCTACACAACAGTGACTACACTTCAAAAAGTAATTAATTAGACGTGAAGCACTTTGGGATGTCCTGGAAATGTGATTAGGTGCCATATAAATGCAAGATTTTTCTTTCTAAATCTTGTCAAAATATTTTGTAGTTTGTGAAAGTTTGTTTATTTGAACATTATTTTAAAAATCACACTCATTTTTTGTTCCAGCTGTTCTTACACAAATGAGGGCTTCTGATGCATTACTAACGCATCCCAGCAGAAAGGTAAAAACATTGCAGGGGTGTTTTCTATTACAATAGTGAAATGTCTTACCAGTCAGCTATAATGTTTACAATCAACATATGTCAGCATGAAAAAAAAGTCAAGGGCAGATATTTGGAGTGTTGGGGTGAATTTCCTCGGGGCATCTCCTGTCAGCTGCCGTAACTTTGGTGAAATCCCTGTTATGTGGTAAATGGTGTTTCTACCGAACTTCTACCGAAGTCACAGCAGTAGAGCAGGAGAAGCCCTGAGGAAACTCTCGGCATTAATAATTTTATTGCCCAATTAACATCACATAAAAATGTGATATTTAGACATCTGAGTTACTTCAGACTAATGTTTATACCACTCCACACATTATAAATGTTGGTTTAATAGTGATAAATGTTTGTTCCCAGTAAACTTAATAATCAATTATTTGGAGCAAGACCAATTAATTTAAATATGGAAGCCACTTTCTGATCTGGTTGTGGAGAATTTGGGATTCCTGTGATCCTACTCTATCTTGGTCATTTGGTGCTCTGATGCTCAATTTGGTCAAAGCTTACAAAATTAGTATTTCAGGTCCTTATGTCTCAGTACAAAGCAGTCCAATAGCATTTATTCCATGCCATCACTGATGATTCTTGTTTAGGAATGAACCTTTATATCTAACTTCTATTGTTTAACTGTATTGGATTCCAGTATACCTTACTATGTTGTACATCATTATTTAGTATATACACTACAAACAACGCCTGTAAGTTTTTCTTTCCTTTTATTGTCGTCCCTTCACTCTACCAAGTCTGGGTATTTTAAAATTAATGGAATTAAGTGCTTTTTCAGGTAAATGGCATAGCACAAAGTACCATGTATTACTTAATTCAGCTGCATTCCTTATCTGAAGCAGCAGCTTGAATATTGTTTAACTTAGAAAAACAGGCAACTGACCTGTCACAAGAAAGAAGATATAGAGTAACAACAGCTAAAGGGAATATGAAGAGTATAAAAAATCAGTAGAAAACATTGCATTTAGATTGAGGTTTCCAGCAGCACAGAGTAAAGGTAAGTTTTCTATTGCCTGTTCTGCTACTCAGCCCATTAGGACGTTGGCTTGCAGGGTTATCTGGAGCTGAAAGGAGGACTGACCCTTCAGGTCCCATGAATGAGTCAGCCTGGCTGGTCAATCGTCAACAGTACCCTGCAGTATGGCGTACCTTCCTGGCTCAGGCACCAGATTACTGATTCTCCCACAGAGGGTTGATCTTCTGTCACCGTGCTTGCCATCTTGGAACCAACTCAACCCCAAAGAGACTCCTTGCCTGCCCACTCTTGAAAGAGGGTAGAAACTAGCTGGTTATTAAACAACTGACAAGTGTGAGTTTGAGTCCTCACTAGGCAGACAGCAGATATCAGGATCCCCTCATGAGTGCTATGGCAAGTAGCACAAATCAGCACAATACGCATGATTGAATTTCCACCATTCTCCTGACCGCAACTTGTACACACACCCTTTGGAACAGTGTTTCCGCTTCCATAGTGAGTGCAGAGCATCAGGCATAACAGTTTCCTTCTTTACAACCAATCATGGTCAAACTCTGGGTACATGAACACGTATTCTCATAACCAGCCTCCAGGTAATGCCTTCCAGTAACTAATGCCAAGCCTTTGAGTTTCTTCATCAGTTATATGATGAACATCTGGCTTCAACAAGATAGAATGATCTAAACAGGACAGCTTGCATTGTGCCAACCACCTTGATGTTCTAGACACCCAAGTCCAATGTTGCATACAGGATTATTCATCAACTGCTTAATCCAAATCCTTGTGAGGGGTGTTGTCAAAGGAACATTCCTGCTATGAGGGTGACTTCCTCTTCAAGGTGATGATTGATAAATTGGTATAGGCCAGAGCCCTTCCCTCTCTACTACCTTGGTGTTAGCCTTGGCTCAGTGATAGCACTCTTGCCTTTGAGTCTGAAGGCCATGCATTCAAGCCCCACTCCAGAGACGTGAGCACATAATGAGGCAGTACTGCACTGAAGGAGGTGTCTCTTTCAGATGAAACCGAGTCCCTATCTGTCCTCTTGTGGACATAAAAGAGTCCATGACGTTATTCAAAGAAGAGCAGGGTAGTTCTTCTTATGTCCTGGCCAATATTTATCCCTCAATCAACATCAAAAAACAGATTATCTGGTTATTTATCTCATTGCACTTTGTGAAACCTTGCTGTTGGCAAATTGGCTGCTGCATTTCCATTACAACAATGATTCCACTTCAAAAAGTACTTAATTGGCTGTAAAGCACTTTGGGATACCCTGAAGTCATGGAAGGCGCTATATAAATGCAAGTTCTTTCTTTTTCAAAGGGGTTCTGAATTATCAGAACTATTGATCAGGCCAGTGCACCTAGTCTAAATCAATAGAGTTCCTTTTCATTCAAGAAGGTTAGGAACATCGTTGAAGGTGCTAAATATGAATTGATAAGATTAGCCATTTATTCACAAGTGGATGATTGTTAATGATTTTACTCAGTTTTTGGTTAGGCAGAAGAATTTGCATGCAATGCTTAAGAAGCTGTTCTAGCTCTAGACTTAACACGATGACACCCTAAAAAAATATTATTCAACACACTTAATTATTTATTTAAATAAAAACAAGTTAATAGCTGGCTAGAAGTGAGTAACAAGACGTTAATTTTGTTAAGCAGTCTAGATTCAGCATTAATCCTGAGATTTTATGACTGAAACCACAAGATTGAAACTCAATATTTGTCTTTTTTTTTGTCAGCTTTTCCCTTCCTCTCCTGAAGACATTGACTGCTTGTCGGGGTATACACCTCTGGCACCTCGCCCAACTTGCTGTTATTCGAGTGTGAGACTTGACTTTGAGTCTTGACAGGCAAATTGACTGTGGGAGGCATCACGCCAAAACTAATCTAGCCCTCACCTGACATTCACACATGCCGATTTCCAGCATAGGTTGCTGGATAGAGACAATCAGGAGCAGGAACAATGGTTGATTTTCTCCATTCTACCCCAGAGACACTGAGGCCTTTTGTAGCGTCCCTAAAGACATTCCTGCTAAGATCAACTAACTAAGCACAGAATGGAGACTAAACCTGGGACTTCCTTGTTCCTTGTGGCTCTGTTACTTCTGAATAAACTCAATCATCGGAGGAGCTTATATTTTTATATAATGTATAGACCGGGAATTTCCTCAGGGCTTCAACCACTCCGCTGCCTTAAGTTATGCATGTAAATGGGATTTCTGCCAATGTTACCTGATGGAGCGGGAGGAGCTCCGAGGAGATTCCCGGCTATGGTCTCTAGGGGCAAAATTTTCCTTACTTTCTTTCTTTGCTAATTTTTGCAAAGTAATAGATGTCAGTGAGAAGGGATGTAATGTCAATAGAAAGCAGCAGTGTACTACTTATTGGTGTTTATCTGATCTGAGGATTCATATCTCTCCAAAAATTCTTTAACAAGCATTGGCAAAAATGAATAAAAATTCAGCTTTTTGCTTGTTAAGACCTTATCAAAGTTATTAATTAGTAACTCGAGCAGCATTTGCAGCTGTACAGTCAAATTAAAAAGTGAATATTTTATTCCAGGTCAGACTTGGCAGTAATGAATTTAGCGAGGGGAAAGATTTTGAAGTATCACCGCATTAATCATAGAATCATAGAAGATTACAGCGCGGAAGGAAGCCACTCGGCCCATCGAGTCCGCGCCAGCTCTATGCATGCGCAATCCAGCTAGTCCCACTGCCCCGCCCTATCCCTGTGGCCCTGCACATTAATGACAGAAGTGAGTGGTAAGGGACAAGGGAGTAACTCAAATGGTTTAAACAAATACCCTAATCTGGCACGCATTTCAAAAGGCAGTAGTTGCCGATATTAGATCACTTTCTGTATAATAGATTGAGGCTGAGTTGCAAGTCGTATTGCTTCAGTGTTAGATATATTATTGCTAAATTTATGCTGGAAACAATTATATAATTTTGTACAATGCATTGTTGCTTAAAACAACACTCCAAACCCTAATAAATTTGCATTTTAAGATTGAAAACAGGTCATGAAATGCACTAAATTGTGATTTTGTTGAGTACGGGCAGGATTCATATGTATGTTAGTTTTGTGATAGTTGGATGCAACCATATAATCTTTCATAATATGTATCCACATGATGTCTGGTCAAAAGCAAATTCTATAATTTGCATTCTCAGGATATGCATTTTTCAAAGCCACTCATACCCACAATTTCATTTGTGGACCATAAGTTAAATGGAGAATAATCATGGCCCAGGTTTTTTTTTTGCTTTTCAAAAATTTGGTTTTGATTTGCTGAAAGTTAATCCATTGGGTGCATTGAACACAGTAATGGTTTATGGTATATGATACAATCTATGTCGGAGCGAAACTATCGTGCCGTATACCTTCATCTCCAAATCTCTTTGGATTAAGAGGTGGTAAGCTGTACAAAGTATATTATTTGTGTGTTAATCAGCAACCAGTTTTTATATTTTTCACTCCTTTGTGATTAAAAATTAATATTAACACAAGTTGTCCCAGGTAGAGCACACATTTTAATTATCTTAAGTTACAAAAGCACAGAACTGAGCATGTTCTTTGAATAAAGTATTGATATTTGTATTCTTAATAAAGAATTTCTATATGCTTTGTTCTTTATTGATTATACTTTTTCTAATCAAGGGGTAGAACGCAAATTACAATTCACAACATGCAGTTACTTTCTGTGACTTTAAACCGTATATGGCACAAGCCTGTATAAGGAGACATAGTCTGCACAAATCCAATGTCTTGTTCAATGGGTTGTATCTTACTTTTTGTAAAAACTTTAATCTGAACAAGTTTAACATTAAAGATTTTTTGGCTCAAGTATTTTTATATATTATTTGGTTGTTTGCATAATTATGGAAATATGATTGCTAAAATTGTTTTCTTTTTAACAGCTATCAGAACATGTGTTTGCACAAAACAGGCCTGTCAAGGTTACGACTGTCGAGGTAGGGTTTTCATTGTGATACTGAACTTTACACTACAGCTAAATATTTCTTAACTGAATAAACTTTAAAGAGTAGCTACAAAGAAACTAGGTTTGTGGCAAAACTTTTGTGAATATTACAAACTACACATATGGTGGGGTACAGATATCATTTTGATTAGGAAATTATGTTTTGAAATTCATAAAAGTATGTGTAGAACGAGGAAAGATCATTCTCCCTATTAAGCCCATTTCATTTAACAAAACACATAGGGGCTGAAACTTTATGCTGGTTTTGACGAGATAGGTGTGCAATGCCAGCACAACAATTTTTAAGGATTGGATTTTTGGACAGGACCCATTTCCACTAATGTTATGCTCATTTTTTTTCCCACAGAAATGTCTGGTCTTGGTGGGAGGGTCCATGTCTTACATCCACCCCTTCAATGGCGTGCATATGCAAATGATATGCGTGATATATATGGTCAGAATTCCCAGCATTTACATCCTCATTAGACATTATTTCCATCAGTGTAACTTAGACACAGATAAATGATGCATAGACTTCTCAAGAGCTAACCCATTCAGCAAAATGATCCATTTAAAGGTGCTTACTATCTGGAAAACCTTTACCCATTTCTCAGATCTGCCTGCATATTTATTTTTTTGCTTTGGAGAGCTGCTGAGTTGCACTTTAAACTGCCAGAGTGACGGGCTCTCTGGCCACCAGCATATTTTCGGCCACACCAGAGCAAGGGTTACCATAGAGCAGCGTTGGTTTCTCCATGGGGATTCCCTCTGCTACTTTGATAGAGAAGAAGGAGGTGAACAGAAGGAAGCAAAAGAGACTGAGCTACCAACAAAGAAGGATTAGGCCAATCCCTTATTACCCCCCCCCCCCCCACAGCGATTATATAGACCCTGCAGATCTTGTGGACAGCTGAGAATGGAGTTCTGCCTTCAGTGATTTTGCTTTGCAAAGAAAGCCATGGATGAGCTCTGATACCTTCTACACAATGACCTGCAATCCCAATCATGTAACAGAACAAATTTGTTTGTGGCTGTCAACGTCAGCACAGCGCTTATCTTTTAAGCTACAGACACCTTTCAAACTGTGAGCATGGACATATGCAACATCCAGGGAGCCATCCAAGCCTGCATATTCCAGGTCACCAATACCATCTTCAGGGAATTCATCCATTTTGGGATGACTCATAGGCTACAGCAATAAAGGATTATTCAGTTCTATCCGGTTGCTGGATTCTCCAGAGATCAAGATGCTATAGATGGCACCCACATTGCCCCTCCCACTACTGTGGAGGAATGGAATTTCCTGAATCCATTCTCTCAGCATTCAAATGTGAGTCACAAGGTGTAATATCCTCATCCCTATCATCTAGACACCCCTGCGTGAACGTCTCTGAGCTGGTATTTGAGACAGATAGGATGGACGACAAAGGTGGAGTAATAGAAGGAGGAGGGGCAGGGGTGCCAGAGGTACAATGGGTCATAAGATGATAATAATTAACGTCATTGTCGTCATGATAATCTTCTAGCAACACACAAGGGCTTCCTTTCAACTTTTCCTCATCATCATCTTTTTCCTCTGCCGCCTCTTCTGCACCCCCCCCCTACTTTGCTGTGGGAGATCAGTTGAAGAGGAAATGAGATAAGTATGGGTATGCAGCCTAGACTTTTATGTCAGCTTGGTCCTTTAAAATGCTGTAGCAGGAACAGATACCGTATAGCTCCACTCACTTGCAGGTGGCACTGATCCACCAACGTCATCATCACTGACTTGTCAAAGCCACGACTCCTCTGGAGCTCGATAGTCTGTCCCTTGAGATCTCTCAGTTCCCTTATGTCTAAGAAGTGGCCTGCCTTTCCCGGGCATCGTGTGGATGAATATTAACAGCATTAGGTGAAGGTAAGCATTTGAAGAGTATCTACCAGGTGGCGGCAGACAACTGATGAAACCAGAAAGACAAATGCTAGAATGACCTTGTAACATGAGAAGTTGGATTGTAAGGGGCAACATGTAAGAAGGCCTGTGAAGGGAGTTCCAAACATTTGTTTCAGATGGAAAAGTTAGAGAGGCATAAAGACTTGTCATTCCATATAAGAAGTTAGGGTGATCACTGGAGGGTTTTTAATTTTTTCTTGGGATGTGGGTGGCACTGGTAAAGCCACATTTATTGCCCATCCCTAATTGGCCTGAGTAGGTGGTGATGAGCCTTCTCCATGAATCGCTGTAGTCCTTGTGTTGATTGCATTCCCATGACAATGTTAGGGAGGAAATTCCTGGATTTTGACCCAGCAATGAAGAAAGAGCGGCAATATTTGTCCAAGTCAGGACGGTGTGTGACTTAGAGGTGTTGATGTTCACACGGTCTTGCTGTTCTTGTCGTCCTCAGTGGTAAAGGTCACAGGGCTGGGAAGTGCATTTGACGTAAGCCTGATGAGTTGCTGCAGTGCATCCTGTAGATAGTACACACTGCAGCCACTGTGCATTGGTGATGAAGGAGGTGACACAGTGGTCCAGTGTTGAGTCCAGTGATGGGGATGCTGATCAAGCTGACTCTTCTGTCCAGGATGGGTCCCGTGGGCCAAAGTGAAAAGATGAAGTTGTCCTACCTTAATTTCCCAGGTCAGGTCATTAACCATTTGCGGCACTCTTCCTGGGGGTGGCATTCAGTGCCTCTCCTGCCTCTTTCCACATAGCTCTGGTGAATGCTTTTATCTTGCAAGCCAAGTAGGTGATCTCTCCTGCAGTGGATCTCACCCAGAAGGATATGAAGGACGATACCTGCCAAGTTTTGGGCTTGCCTCCTTCTGCCCAGCTTGCCTGTGGCCTTCTTTGTGAACCACCAGTGTGTGAAGTCAAAGCCATGATAAAGTCTTGAGAAATCACAAAGGAATCCTTTGGTGATAAATCACTATAGATGAACGTTCTGACTAAAGCCAGAGGAGAAAACACACGTCACTTACTACCTATCGTGCCTCTAAGAATCTACTGCCACCTTAAGTTGCTGCAGCCTTTTAAATCCTGCAACAAAAAAGTTCCTCCCCTCCAGCAATTTACTTCCATACATAGGAGTTGTGCTTCTTGCCCACCATTTAATATTTAAATGAGCTAACCACACAAATTCTCTCAGGGTCAGCAGTGCATTTCAGCAAGGGGCAAAAGTCCTGCCCTGCTAGTGTTACTGCAGAACAAATGGCATTGCGGATTTTGAGGCCATATCATTTAAACTGTTGTAGACTTTTTCCATACTACTGAGGATAAAGCTTCTAACAAGATAAAACAGAAATTTCTGCCTGGTCCTTTAATGAGCTAATCTCCAGGTTATTAATCAACATTGAAATTTATATTGCTGAACTCTAAGTAATTCCATTTGACAGACGACATTCTCTTTTTTCATCAGGATTGGGCTGATAGTGTTCCACAGCATATTTGATTTTCTTATGTAATATATAACCTTATAACCTTCAACTTTTCTCTTCACTAGATACCTGTCAATCTTCCCTTTCATATGAATCAATTGACAAAGCATTAACTGCTTTGGTATTCTGTTCCACTTAACTATTTTTGTCTGATTACACTTCTGCGAAACGTCTTGGGATGTTTTTCTAGGTTAAAGGTGCTATATGAATGCAAGTTGTTGTTCTTGTTAACTAATATATGATACGCAAGGATATTTCCCAATTTTGTATCCAGTTCCTCTTTTTTTGTAATGCTAAACACCCTGGGCCTTGAAATTAAGCTGTGCGCTATTATCATACAAATGATTGATGGAGCCCCATAATATATGTTGAGTATTTCTCCACCATTGATGGTAGACTAACTAGTCTATCATTTTCTGATTCTTATTTCAATATGTCTTGAATATTTTGATCTATATTTTATTTTTCAGCCAAAGCTTCTACAAATATTAGTCAGAGCATCATATAATTCATTACTCATTTCCTTGAAGATTGCATGGCTACATCATACGGCCCCTATATACATTAATGCTTTGAGTTTTATATTTCATACATCATGTTGTGCATTTCATGCTTTACTGACCTCAACATATGTTGTAGGCTCCTAAGCCAATTTGACAGTGAGTAGAATTTGTTAATATCCATTGGAACTTGAATTTGGGCACTGCTGAGCCTTGTCCTGTGTTTGAGCAATTAGATCAGTATCTTGGAGTGGGAAGGATGCCAGTTCCACGATGAGAGGAATGGCAGATGGCTGGGGAATGATCTGCTGCGTATGTCATAAAAGTGTTTCTTTTCTGTTCAGGAAGCCCAAATTACTGACTGCAATAATTAAAATATTTTCTTTTAGTTAGGAAATATATAAAATATAAAATATATAAAGTAGTTTACATCAAAAGTACTCCCCTCCACTATAAAAAAGAGTCACATTCCCCTTTCAGATTTAATTTCACTATTGTTTTTTATTTAGTCTCAGAGTTTCCCAGGCTTCAAACCAATGGAGTTTACAGAACTTCCTGCACTTATTGAGGCTATTCAGCTGCTAAACTGGATTAGGAAGGCTCAGAATTTTACAGTAAGTAATTATTACTGAAATTTGATTAAACTTTTGTTGAATAACTGTTCCAGAATTCTATTTGCTTAGCATCCATCCTTGTATTTTAGAGCTTTTCTCATATTTTATATTTTTTTGTGAAATTTGAAACATGCTAGCATACCAACAATTATTAAGCCAACAATTAATGATTTTGTTGTTATGATAAAGATAAAGTTTTGGGAATTGGATTCCTTGAGGATGTGGCAAAGGAGAAAAACAATTTTTCTAACCATTACAATAGGTCAACAGGTGTTTTAAATAAAATATAGGAAATAACAATGTGACAATTTGATTACATCATCACATAATTTGTATCTATTTTAATAGCTACCTAAATTTTCTATCCTGATTTCAATGTATACATGGATGTTATATTTCATTCTGTTCTGTCCATCTCTTCCAACATTGTACATATGTGTTATAAAATGTGGTTTGCTATTTTAGTTTTAATTAGGTTTCTTAAAAATAGTATTATCCAAGTTTATTTTGTGGTACATAACAATATTGTAAATTAAACTAGTATACTTGTAGAGACGAGGACAGACTAAAGTCTAATAGATGTGTGGTTGGCCTTGGCCTTTGCCAATGCTACTCTATAGCCAATCACTAGAAAAATGTACAAGAATGCCACCAGTTGAAGCAAAAACGAAAAAAACTGGAAATGCTCAGCAGGTAAGATAGTGTCTGTGGAGAGAACAAACAAGTTAATTTTTCAATCTTGCTCCCTTTGTCACAACTGGAAGATATTACAGATGGACAGCATTTTAAAAATTACAGAACACGGGGAAAGGGAAGGGAAAAAACATAAGCATACATAGAGGAAAAGAATTGAATGAATGATCTATAATGTGTTTAAGTGGAAAAGAGGAGATGGTTAAATGGCAGAAGTGAAATAAGCATGAGACAGTAGGAGGCGCAATGAGAAAAATAAAAGACAAGTATGAGACACAGAAAGTGTGTGAATAGCTAAAGGGATGGGGTTAGGCAGGTGAAAGGGAAAGCATGAAAAACTGGCAAGGCAGGGCTGGCCCTAGAGGCCCAGGTACTGCCTCCTTTGCTGAGTGTGCCAAGCGTTTTCTGTTTTTGTTTCAGATTTCCAGCACTTGCAGTATTTTGCTTTTTGTTCAATGCCACAGGTTGATTTGCTCTCAGATTTCCCCTGCCCTCTCAGTGGGGAAGGGCCTAGCTGCCACATGGAGCCTAACCTCTGGCAGGATTCCTTAGTCGAAACTTGCCATGTGAGGTGGTGGTTGGTACAAAAATGTCTCCTATCGTCCAGGTACTTATCCTTTTTGGTAGTGAACTTATAATAGAGTAATTAATACTAAATCAACATCAACTTCTTAACAGCTTGGATTTCAAAATACCTGGAAGAAGCTGATTCTCTCGGATGCATCTGCTGCCATTCTTCACGATGCTTTTTGGTGGGTCTTCCTTTTCAAATTTAAGGTACAGTTATGTCAGCCATATTTTTTGAAATATTTGTCTGGGTGTTTTATTTGTAATGTTCTGTAAAACATTGGGGGTAAATTTTCATCTTTAGAGCTCTCACTAAAGACCTTTGCCAGGATGGAATTTGTGCGTAATGCATCCATAATGGATGGAACATCATGGGTCATGATCTCCAAATTCTCAACATGTACATCTGATGTTGAAAACTGGAAGTATTGAAGATGTAACTGTGCCCCAATTTCTCCATTCACAATCTCAGTAATGTCTTAAACATAAGAACATAAGAAATAGGAGCAGGAGTAGGCCAATCGGCCCTTTGAGCCTGCTCCGCCATTTAATAAGATCATGGCTGATCTGATCCCAACCACAAATCTAAATTCATGTCCAATTTCCTGCCCGCTCCCCGTAACCCCTAATTCCCTTTACTTCTAGGAAACTGTCTATTTCTGTTTTAAATTTATTTAATGATGTAGCTTCCACAGCTTCCTGGGGCAGCAAATTCCACAGACCTACCACCCTCTGAGTGAAGAAGTTTCCCCTCATCTCAGTTTTGAAGGAGCAGCCCCTTATTCTAAGATTATGCCCCCTAGTTCTAGTTTCACCCATCCTTGGGAACATCCTTACCGCATCCACCCGATCAAGCCCCTTCACAATCTTATATGTTTCAATAAGATCGCCTCTCATTCTTCTGAACTCCAATGAGTAGAGTCCCAATCTACTCAACCTCTCCTCATATGTCCGCCCCCTCATCCCCGGGATTAACTGAGTGAACCTTCTTTGTACTGCCTCGAGAGCAAGTATGTCTTTTCTTAAGTATGGAGGCCAGAACTGTATGCAGTATTCCAGGTGCGGTCTCACCAAAACCTTATATAACTGCAGCAATACCTCCCTGTTTTTATATTCTATCCCTCTAGCCATAAACGCCAACGTTCCGTTGGCCTTCTTGATCACCTGCTGCACCTGCATACTAACTTTTTGATTTTCTTGCACTAGGACCCCCAGATCCCTATGTACTGCAGTACTTTCAAGTCTCTTGCTATCAAGATAATAACTTGCTCTCTGGTTTTTCCTGCCAAAGTGCATAACCTCACATTTTCCAATATTGTATTGCATCTGCCAAATCTCCGCCCACTCACCCAGCCTGTCTATATCCCCCTGCAGGTTTTTTATGTCCTCCTCAGTCTCTACTTTCCCTCCCATCTTTGTATCATCTGCAAACTTTGATATGTTACACTCGGTCCCCTCCTCCAAATCGTTAATATTGATTGTAAAGAGTTGGGGACCCAGCACCGACCCCTGCGGAACACCACTGGCTACTGGTTGCCAGTCTGAGAATGAACCATTTATCCCAACTCTCTGCTTCCTGTTAGATAACCAATCCTCCACCCATGCCAGAATATTACCCCCAATCCAGTGATTCTTTATCTTGAGCAATAATCTTTTATGTGGCACCTTGTCGAATGCCTTCTGGAAGTCTAAATACACTACGTCCACTAGTTCCCCTTTATCCACCCTGTACGTTATGTCCTCAAAGAACTCAAGCAAGTTTGTCAGACATGACTTCCCCTTCGTAAAGCCATGCTGACTTTGTCCTATTAAATTATGTTTATCCAAATGTTCTGCTACTGTCTCCTTAATAATAGACTCCAAAATTTTACCCACCACAGATGTCTTCATGAAACACCAGTAGGTTAGTTAATATAACCTCAACTTCCACAATCTATACTGACTGGTTCACACGTCAGGGTCTATATTTTTTGTTGCTCAATAATTGCAACAAAAAAGAAGTGGGTAAAAGTAGTGTAATGTAGGTAGAAAACGCTAATGGACTATTCAGCCTTGTTTAGCACTGCTGTGATTCCTACCCCTCCAAAATGGATCAGTGAAAAGTGCAAGGACAAAGTTGATTTACTTGTCAAGACCTTGTTAACACTAACTCATGCATTATTCCACAGTTGCATAATTGAATATAAAACTGACTATTTTGCTCCAGATCAAATGTTAGAGAACAAATGGGAACATTATAAAGTATCACCACAGTAGTGAAGAAATGAATAGCACACAGGAGTTTTTTTTTGCCAGAGAGCATGGAAAGAACAGTTATTGGTGGGTATTCACAAAAGAGCAGTAGAGGGCATAGGAATCGCAAGACTCACAGTAGATACACACCCAGGCAGAGTGTGGGCAACAGAGTCGGTTATCTGGGAATGGCAGAGGAGCACTGCATGATGAAGCTCAGCTCAATGGAGAAGGGATGTCACCTGATTCATGAAGATATTGAGGGGAAGTCAGTTATCTATATTGCACTTGTGGTAATGAAGGCCGTCACTGCCTTCAATATTGAAGGTCTTCCAGCCATCCACTGAGGACAACTCAAGAGTCAGCCACTTTCTTTGTTAGCCTTGCGAATAACCAGTGCTTTATTTTCTACACAAAAAGAATTACAAAGCAGATGATTAGTTAAAATTAAATTAATTTTCTTCAATTGCACAGTAATAATGATGATCATATTAAGATAATTGGCAAAAAAGTCAGAGGATGAGATGAGAAATGTTTTCACTCAGCAAGTTGTTATGATCTGCAATGCACTGCCTGAAAGTGTGGTGGAAGCAGATTAAATAGTAACTTTCAAAAAGGAATTGGATATACACTTTAAAAAGGAAAAATTTGCAGAGCTACAGGGAAAGAGCAGGGGAGTAGGAGTAATTGGATAGCTCTTTCAAAGAGCCGCCACAGGCACAATAGGCCAAATGGCCTCCTTCTGTGCTTAATGATTCTGTGTATATTGTGTTTTCCTGGTGTATTCACCTTTTGTGTTGCATGTGTCTTACTACTAAGGACTCCCCTAGTTGAAGTAGTAGTAATGGTGGGTGGCCATATAGCCAATTAGTAAGCTACAGAAATACCCAGTATCCGTATCTAATCCACCTGCATTAGTTTTCGGGGTTGCCTTTGCTAGAGTTGCTGTCAGTTCATTGCTTTCAGAGGGGATGTCTACTATTACCTGTGCAAGGTTACATGATACCACAGAGCTGCCACTTACATGAATGTTAACCGGCTGTCCTGTTGTACTACAAGAATGCTGTGATTGCAGAGCATCGCCTCATGATGCCCACCAGTTTGTCTGAGCATGTAACAGGGCACAATTCTGAGATCTTAGAATCCTCCCTCATGATTGCCTTATGTGGAAGATGGCACTGTATTCTTGGGTGTTGGACTCTTCCAATTTACAAGAATGTCTTGCACTATTGTCTGCAAGGAGACAATTCACTGCTCGCTGCAGATCTTGTGCTATACTAGCCTCCGTGTGAAATCAAGCCCATTAAGGTCTGTACCTCCATACAGAGGTACTTTGCTTGCTGGATAGCTGTCAGGAGCAGAAACCATGGCCACTTTCTCCTCCCTCCCAACCCATTGAGGCCAATTCACCATCATGAGCTAATATAGATTGGAGATCAAATTTACAACCTCCTGATCTGTTGACTCAGCCAGATAAATTCATTAAGCCATCATTAACAACAACAACAGCTTGCATTATGGTATATAGCACCTTTGACATTGAAAGGGTGCTTCTCAGAGGCATAATCCGACAAAAATGGATACCAAGCCAAAGAAAGAAATATTAGGAAGGGTGACCAAAACCTTACTCAAAGAGGTAGATTTTAAGGTGGACCTTAAAGGAGGATAGGGAGGTGGAGAGGTTTAGGGAGGGAATTCCAGAACATAGGGCCTAGATGGCTGACGTGACAGCTGCCAATGGAGGGGTGAAGGGTGTGAGGGGGGGGTGCACAAGAGGCCAGAGACTAAGGGACATAGGGGGGAAAAAAAATTGGATAAGGACCGTTTTTGGGCGCGGGTAGCATGATGCGCTATTACCCCGCGCCCAATGACCCCTGCACAGACAGGATGCGAGTTTCTGCTGGCCTGAGTACTAACCTGCAATTAGCGTTCCATTCCGGGCCGTGCACGTAGACTCAATGCTATTCGCACTTTCCACCAGCAGAGGGAGCCCAATCTCTTAAAGGGAGGATGTTTCTTAGAAATCTCTTAAAGGTAGCTGGTACCTGTTATTTGCTGAAAATAACAATCTACTGCCTGCACGAAGTCTGAACGGAGATCAGACATCGCTCACGTAAAACACAGATGCAGGTCCCATCCCTATGTTTACACACTGATGAGTTATGTTAAAACATTGAAGAAAGGTTGCACACTACTAAATCCCACATCCTCCAATCTGCAAGCCAGACCTCACCAATCTGCCGATCTGTGTTGGTACCAGGCCTGCGAGAGTGCGTGCACCAAGGTTCTCTGCTGATGCACTAGAGACCTTGTGCAAGAGGTGGACAGAAGGAGGGACATCCTACATCTGCAGGAAGGGGAGGCGGGGGTGGGGGATGGGTGTAAGAGGCCCTCCAGACATTGGGAGGTGGGAGGCAGCGGGGGACGAAGTCAATGCCAGGCGCACAGCATCATGAACATGGATACAGTGCAGGAAGAAGTTCAATGCTTCGACATGAGTGGTCAAGGTGAGCGAGGTCAACGGTCAAGTGGCATCTCCTACTAAGTGCACCCCCCCCATCACCCACATACCCCCCCCATCACCCGCATACCAACAAACTCTTTCCATCAGTACTCAACTCTTCCAACCAGATGCTTCCTCTCACCCTTACACATTACCAATGTTGCAAGCCACCCACCCACAACTCACAGGCCACATACACTGGCAGCTATTCCACCATGACAGGCATATCACATCAGAAACACGTCCCGCTTTCTTGCAGGAGAAGATGGCGCATATCAGGAGGCAACAAGTGGCAGTGGCATTTAGCCCCTCAAGCCTGTTCCATCATTCAGTGAGATCCTGCTGGACCTGTGACCTAACTCCTTATACCCACCTTAGCCCCATATCCCTTAATACCCTTGGTACACAGAAATCTATCAATCTCAGATTTAGAATTCACAATTGAGCTAGCGTCAACTGCCGTTTGCAGAAGGACGTTCCAAACTTTTCCCACCTTTTGCATGTAGAAGCATTTCCTAACTTCACTCCTGCACGTCCTGGCTCGAAATGTTAGGCTATGTCCCCTGGTCCTAGTATTCAAGTATAGGAGAACTCCAAAAACAGTTACAAATGTCTCAGCAGTCAGAAACAATAATCCAGCCACTAACCTGTAAATCCTGCATGGTGCCTTTTAATAGCACTGATGGGGGTCCTCCAGGCACTCTAAGACACGTTCAGATGGTCGGGGTTAAGACTGTGCATTGAGTTGAGCATTAAGTCCCAAAATGGAGTCTATCGGCGTTGTACACTGATTGAAGCCATTTTCTCCTAATTTGCACGCTTCCAGCATTTGTTATCTGCACCTGCGCTAACTCCTATACCAAGATGGCGTCCGGCGCACGACACACTGGAAACATGCGTGCGCAGCCAAGACGCCATCTTGGATGTCGGCGAGGCCGTGTAGCCCTGAAACAACGGGCGCTACAAGGCCCAATTTAGTGCCCATAGAATTCTGGGGAGTCATAGGGATTTAAACATGAGGATGAGAATTTTAAATGCGAGGTGTTGGGGCACTAGGAACCAGGGTCAGCAGGGACAGGGTAATGGGTATGCCATCAAGGAGCTGCTTCTCAGAAATCTTATGTTCAGTGTTTCTCTTAGCTTGTTTAATTATTTTTTACCTTCATTTGCTTATCTTTATAATTCATCCAATCCTCTTGCTTATCCAATTTATTGTAAGTTTTGAAAGCCTTGCACTTACTTGCTATACTTCTTATTACATTACTATTTAATCATGGTCTCTGTTACCCTTTAATCTATTTTGACTAAGCCAGAATTCATTTCAGTTGTATTTGGTATATATAGCTGAAGTCATTAACACAATTGTGATTTTAACAATTTATTTTATTCTTAATCATTACAAGCCTTCCAAAGAAGATCAAGATAACCTGTTTAACAGAATTGCTGATAGTTTTGTGACACTCTTCATGATTGCCCCCTATGAGGTTCGAGATAAGTTCTTGGAGGTAATGTCAACAGAATTATGTATTTTTACACAAGTATAATATTGTATTTTCTACTCACTACAGACTTTTTGACACCTATGATGATTCATTTAAAAAAAACATTGCTCTTCTTCATTGGCAACTCCTACTTACCATTAAGACATATGTAGACTCTGCACTATTTCTATTAGTTTGTGGGGAATGCTTCCGTTAGAAGAATGTGTGTCAGCTTGGGTCAGTTGGTAGCACTCCAGGATTTAAGCATGTAATCCAGGCTGACACTTCACTGCAGTACTGATGAAATGCCACATTGCCGAAGGTTTCATCTTTTGGATGAGATGCTTGTTCAATTGGAAACTAAAGATCGAAAGGCATTATTCGAGGAACAACAAGGAATTCTCCCAAGACCATAAGTCAAATTAAATCTGTTTTGCTTGAAATTCACAGCTACACTAACAACATAAAATTTCAACTCCTAACTGTGGAGGAATTGCCATAAAAATAGAATGTTAATATTTCGCATTTCAAAGGTTTTAAAATAGTTCTGTTTCCATATTTAAATAATCATGTACAAATTATGCATTTTATTTCATTCACAAGAAATTCATCCCAATTATGAGTGTTTCTTACATGTGAAATAAACTGGTGAATAAGTTAAACCCAACGCAGCATCCTCTTTTTCTTGAGGGTAACTTTGGCCCAAAAATCTGTAGGTCCAACATTCTGGGCTAGGCGCTGGGATGCGCCCACTAGAAACCCCCACCTAATTTGCAGGCCTTCCGCTGCAGTCCCAATGGTTTTCCACCAGGAGTGCACCGTTCAGAGGTGCGCAAATTCAGAGCCCTTCAAATTTTTCAGTTTCTGACCTTGCTTGGCTATGAACATTCTGTTTACAAGCCTATGCCAATGCTGTTTTTGATCTAACCACTGGGCAGTGTACACAAGTGGTTTAGGCATAATTCTTGCCTTGCTTGAACCCACCCCACATTTGGAAAGTTAAATTTGGGATCTCAGCAAGGCAGGGAACGGTTTGATGTCTGACCAATCCACGATGGTGTGTATCGGTGTTGCAATGTGCTGTGCCACTTTCTGCTTATGCAGGATCTTCTATAATTAACCCCAAGACTCAAGGACTAACTAAACTGTGGAAGGATAGAAATATCGGTTGTGCAGGATTCTGCAGGGCTGTAATTGGACACCGTTACTATAAATGTTTGACACAAGTACAGATTCAAAACTCACATCACACCTCACATCAACACTTCTGTCCCAATTACAAATAACAGATGCTTATCATTGCTCAGCAACAAAGGTACTTTTTTTTCATTTTATATCACTTCAACAGCTTCCAAATATGTAGCTAGGTGAAACTTTTCTGGATTTTGTTTTTCTAACACATACTGCAATTTATGGTTGATAGCCTAGTCTCGTGGGTTTCAGTGCAGAAACACAGTTTTGCTATGTGCAAGCTCAACACACTGAATCTATCTGTTATTTTAATCTCAATAAGATTTAATGACTGTGATGATTATCCATGAAATGTACTTACCAGAATGGAATAAAAAGTAATTGAACTTGCAACTTTTCCAGCTAGAATTTGTGACATTTAATCATAAGTTGCACGGATCAAGGAAAGGAAACAGGCTATGAGTCAGAGTGAATGCTAGTACATAAAAGAAAGGAGTGAGTGAAAAACATTCTGCTTCCTTGTCATGTGGATACCAATTTATTCTTTTAAAAAATCCCAAACACTCTAGCAACAACAACAACTTGGATTTATATAGCGCCTTTAACGTAGTAAAACGTCCCAAGGCGCTTCACAGTACCGTTTTCAAACAAAATTTGTCACCGAGCCACATAAGGAGATATTAGGACAGGTGACCAAAAGATTGGTCAAAGAGATAGGCTTTAAGAAATGTCTTAAAGGAAGAGAGAGCGGTAAGAGAAGTGGAGAAGTTTAGAGAGGGAATTCTAGAGCTTAGGGCCTAGGCAGCTGAAGGCACGGTTGCCAGTGGTGGAGCGATTAAAATCGGCAATGGGCAAGAGGCAAGAACTGGAGGAGCGCAGAGATTCGGATGGTTCTACGGCTGGAGGAGATTACAGAGATAGGGATGGGCGAGGCCATGGAGGGATTTGAAAACAAGGATAAGAGTTTTAAAATCGAGGTGTTCCCGGACCGGGAGTGAATGTAGGACAGTGTGCACAGGGGTGATGGGTGAACGGAACTTGGTGCAAGTTAGGATACGAGCAGCAGAGTTTTGGATTTGCTTAAGTTTATGGAGGGTGGAAGATGGGAGGTCTGCCAGGAGAGCATTGGAAAAGTGTAGAAGTGACAAAGGCATGGATGAGGGTTTCAGCAGCAGATGAGCTGAGGCAGGGACAGAGACGGGCGATGTTACGGAGGTGGAAGTAGGCGGTCTTGGTGATGGAGTGGATATGTGGTCAGAAACTCATCTCAGGGTCAGATAAGATGCCAGGGTTGCAAACGGTCTGGTTTAGCCTCAGACAGTGGCCAGGGAGAGGGATGGAATAGGTGGCTAGAGAACGGAGTTTGTGGCATGGACCGAAGACAGTGGCATCGGTCTTCCCCAATATTTAGTTGGAGGAAATTTTTGCTCATCTAGCACTGGATGTCGGACAAGCAGTGTGACAAATCAGAGACAGTGGAGGGATCAAGAGAGATGGTGGTGAGGTAGAGCTGGGTGTCGTCAACATACATGTGGAACCTGACGTCGTGTTTTACAATACTAAACTTGTGGCCAAACAGAAAATTAATGTTCTGATTAAGACCAGGCTAGTGATTCCCAATGCATTCCATCAAATGTTATCTGACCCTCATGCCACAACCAACATTTTTTTGGGGGGGTAGATAGGGGCTTGTTCTATTCTTCTGTATATTCTTCTATTCTGTTCTATAGGGGCCTCTTCTATTCTTTCATATAAATATGACAAAAATCAAAATTTATCTGTAGCTGCCAACAAGCTGATAATTTCAGAGTCATGTATATACAAAACGATATGAAACATGTTTTTGTAAAGTCACTTTCAAAGCCCTGTTTTTTCTCTTTGCTATGCTGGAAATTTTCTCTTTCTCATCTCTTATCATGCTGCAGTTTTCTTCCACTGCTACACAGTTGGTAGGAGACCTCCCTCGTAGAAAGTGTGCTTATTTCCTTTTGTCATCTTCTTCGATGGCACTAGATGAGATCTGGAACTCACTGTTTTGGGGAATCATGGGGCTAGAACCCACTGATAACCTGTGATCTGTAATAAATCGTTAACATTTGTCACAAAGAAATGTGAATGCTACTCAGATTTATGGTTTAAATAGTACAAAATTCCACTATGAAATATATTGATTAAAAATTATGTGAAGCTAAAGCCAAGTAAATCTGTCAATGATTTGTATTGGTAGTAATTTCAATAATAAGCCTAGATGTTTGGATCCTGGTGAGGTTTAATTTAAAATTTCAAAGTTCTAGTACAAATCCAGCCAGAAGTGTAATATGCCGGCTGAACCCAATTTTCCTGGGTCAGCTCATTTCCATAATTATTCAGAGCTCCCAATGCAGCTTTAGCCTTATGCAGGAAGGGATATGGGAGGGGGAGTGGAAAAATCATGCTGTAGGTAGAATTTAAAGGGATGTGTCCACTTAGAGGTAAGCGGTCACGTAGAGTGGCAAAAATTCTTACGGCTTTTACCAAGGTTCAAAAAGCATTCCAGCCTCTTGGTCCCTTTTACTAAGGCTGAAGGGGGAAAGGGTGAAAAGAAACCTATTAGAGGTAAGTGATGAAATGCACAAAACCCAACTCCTTGTTTTGTGGCAGACAGAGTGGATGTTATGCTGCATGAGGTGGATCTGAGGAGGGGGTTGCCCTTTTAGGCACTCTAAGGTGCCCTCCTCCTAGGTTAACAGTACAGAATAAGCCTGAGGCATAGATGTTAAGGACTGAAGTAACCTTCATGGTTTATAGCAGTGCCATGCCTATGCTATAAGTTGACAGCAGGCGTCCTTGCGGCAGACAACAAAGCTCTCCAAATGGGTCCTTGCTGATCCAGAGCCTGCAGGTACTATTGTCCTTGGTTATTGACAGATAGGTATGCCAAGCCTCTAGATTGGCTTAATAATAGGTGAGGCAAGTATGACTTAAATGTCTCCTCATTTCCCTGCCATATATTCTATCATCTTGTACTATTTCCATCATGAAATACCCCCAACATAAATTAAAATTTAAAACTTACCAAAATGAATAAATAAAAATTGTCTCCCCCAAAAATTACTGAGTTATTAATTAATTCAGAAATATTGAAAAAAATCTCTGCTAAAAGTAACACCATACTAAAAAGGTAAGTGTAAATATTGCAACAACAAAATAAAATTAAGGTTGTATTGCTCAAACAAAGCATGTTCCCATTAAGTGCTCCTTTGCACATGGAGCTACCATTCAAAATGGACTTTGTAAGGAGAAAGGGCAAAAACTGGAAAATGCATCAAGTATTCATTTCAATATTTTTGCATTCATTCTGCGGCCTTAACATGCAATGCATGCAAGCACTCTGGCACACAAAATGAAGCTGAACAAAAAATTGTGAACAGGAATTAGGCAAAAATCATGTCTAGAGCCTTTTCCCCCAATTTTCTAGTCTCCGTTCAGCACCTGTGTGATCAAGCTAGATCAAGCATGACCCAAAAATCTACCTTATTCTATCAACATTTCTGATTTTTTTTAAATTAGGTATATCCTGACTGCATAGCTCAAGCTATCTTTGCAATTTTCTACAAGTCTTTCCCAGATTCACATAACAAGCTTGATGATGAATTTAAGAAGGAGCTAACTGAACTCATCACACTTTGGATGACAGGTATGAATTCTTTCACTGTTATTTCTAGTCTGCAGTCTGTACTTTCACTATTTCTAAATTTATAAATAATAGCGGATCTCTCATGATATTGCTAGCAATAAATCACAGCGTATGCTGTTTTATAAGGACAGGAGCATTCGACCTTGTAATACACAATTGTTCTGCTACTGAGGTGTAGCTGCGTGACTCACCGCAAGATGGAGTTGCTGTAAAATAGACATATCCTGAGGATAGTTAAATGCCAATTCCTTGTAAGGAATTCTTGAGGTCAATTAGAGGGTAATTGTTTTTCTGTAGAATTATAGCTATTTGTAAAACCAAGGTTCCTTTTCAAATTGAGAAACAACAGCAGGACATTACTAGTTTTCTTTCTTTTTGACTTGTACCTTTCTTTAAGATTGTTTTGTATCTATCTGGTTATGAAAGTGAATGAAAACGCCAGTGCAAGTTATAAATTGTTCATACTTGTATTGATCTATTTGCCCATATCAGCAACCAGAAGAAAATATACCTGAAGTGTCTTAATTAAAGGATTGAATAGTGAAATAACACAAATGTTGTATAGGACTATCCTGGATTATCTGTAGCTTTAAATTAGAATATTTAGCTCAATCAATAATTTAAGGAACCTTTAAATGTCACACATTGTATGCATGTGTAATTTTCTTTTTATGCATTTGTTCCAAAATGGTAAGATGAAAAGTGGAGTGTGCGAGTGTTTTTTGAATGTTGTATATGCTTTACTTCCTCGGTTACTGCCCAATGATTATCTGCTAAAATGGTGTGTAACATGGGTGAAAATGCAGGGCTTCAGCACTATGGAAACACCAGCAACATTGTATGGAGAAGGGAGCTGTCATCGTGGTCAGCTCGATCAACTGGGATAACTACTCCAGGCCAACAAAAGAAATCAAGCTCAACTAATAACGAGCAGCTCCATCAGAGCACGTCATGATAAAGGGCAAGCAGCATCCAACTGTGTTCTGGATGGAGAGCAGGGGCAGGCCTGGTGTGTCTCATTGTGCAAGTCAACATTCTCAGCAATCACTCTGATGAAGTCAAAGTACTGCTCACAACTGCTGGACACACACCTCAAGCTGCACTAAGATGTGCTGTGTCTGATAAATTCTTGCCAGAATTCCAAACTTTGATGAAGAAAAAAGACTGCAAAGTTTCACACTGAATGATGGTAGATGTTTGTTAAGTAAATACACATGTGAAGCACATTTACCTGCATGGTGTGTAAGGTGTTTTCTACTAAAATTAGTACATGTGGTTAAAATTGTGTCGCTGTAGCAATGCCTGCAATTAGTCAATGATTTTTATTGGACTACACTGTGTTAGATATGGGGCAGGAAGAATACTGAGTGGGGTGTCCCAGGGATTGGTATTGAATTCACTAAAGTTACTAATTGACATCAATGATTTGGACTCAGATATCCACTGCAAACTGGTCAAATTTATAGATGATACCAAACAAATACAATCGTAGGAGGCAGTTGAGATATTACAGAATGAGCTGGATAAATTATGTAAATGGAGAGACAACGATAGATGAAGTTTAGTGTAGACAAATGTAAAGTACTGCATGTTAGAACGAAAAATGGGCAATACCCGTACTCTATGAATTCCATTGAAATTGCCACGGATAAAGTTGAAAAACATCTTGGCGTCTCAGTAGACTCAATGCTCAAAATGTCCAACTAATGCACAGCAGCAATCAACAATCAATAGAATGCAGAACTAGAATGATGATCACCAGTCTTAGAGATCTCAGTTAGGAGGAAAAACTGGAGAATTTGGACTCTTCACCCTTGAAAGGAGTCATTTAAGTGTACTCTTAGAGAGGTATATAAAATTGTAAACCGTTTGGAAAAGGTACATCTGGTAAATTATGTTAAATTAAATGGTGAGAGTTGTTCAAAGGGTCATAAGTTTAAGGTAGTAAAAGGCAAATTTACTGATATTGGAATTTTTTTTTCACACAATGAGTGATCAATATTTGGAATGGGCTCCCAGATAGAGTAGTGAAAATGAAAACTCCGGAATCATTTAAGAACCAATTGGGTGCTGCAGTGGGGGACTTTAGGGTCATTTCTGGATGGATGAGGTAAGGTGGCCTTCCTAATCCATAATTGTCATGTGAGTACTTTTAGTGATTCTACTGCTATGCCACATATGTGGATTTAACACAGTGGTAATTTATTAGGTAAATAATAAGATCAATTTAGTCAATTATTAGGGACCAGTTTGCATTAAATTAAGCCTGCCTAATGGCTCAGTGGGTAATTGCACCTCAATTGGTATGGTGCCATATGGACCATGAATGACCCAAGTTTCATCCCAGGTCTGCACTGAGTTACCTGAAGATGTCCAAGATGATGATAACGTCGCTGCATTTAGGCTCAACACCCTTGGGACAGGGAGGGAGAAAATCAGCCAAGATCCATGCTTTCGACCACTATCCCATCACCTGTGCTACGAAGAGTGTGTGTGTGTGTTTGGACATTGAGTGAGCACAGCGTCATGCTTAACTAGGATGTCCCCTAAAGTCAGTTAGCCTGTTGACACAATCTAGGCTCACACATGTAGAATGGCAACTTGGATGAGGTACCAAGGTCTACAGGCACCTGTGGAACTATACTTCAGCGTAAGCCACCACCTGCAAAAAAGAAAAGAAAAAACTGGGAGGGAAGAATTTTAGTCTGCCACTTTTTTGATGCTATAAATTGTTCTCATAATCTGGCTGCTCCGGACTGCATGAGGACTTCCACATATTTTCTCTCATTGTAAAGAAATTTCTGACCAACATTCGTTGCCTTTTTCTAATCCTGTACCTAAAATCAGGAACCAAGTATGTTTGGAATCATGGGTGCAAAGTTAATACCACACTGCCTTGAAGACATTGTGGCTTTAAATCTAGAAACATTAATATTATTGTTGATAAACACGCGAGAGCCGATGGATAATTTTTAAAAAAGTACTGCAGCTGCCACAGAATATGTGTAAATATGAGCTGAGGCATGAATGAGTTAATATGTTATATCACTGCTAATTATCTTGTAAATTATTTTAAACAGAAATGCCAGCAGAATTTTAATGTCACCGCCCTTTAAAAAAATACTCTTTCTTAAATTCTGTCCTTCGTGCTAGGAGTTGCAGTCCGATTACAGATCCGGAGGCATATAATCAGGCTACAGTTGCTGGCACGGATAGCAGAGCATCCGTAGTCATTGTTTATAGTAGGAAATTATTTTTTGTTGCATGGGTTAATTTCATAAAAGTGGTATTTCACTTCATAACCATTCCCAAAAGGCATATATAGACCTCAAACCCAACTTCATGTGAAATGTTGAATATAATGGTTCAGCAGTTTTCAGTTGTGTGAGTTTGCCAGTTAATCATACCCAACAAAAAAAGCAGTGTGCATGTAGGGGAAGAGGGTTATTAACTTATAAAATCAACTTTGCACGTTATTGAAATTCAGCACGACTCCAGATCTTAAATAGCAAACACAACCTGCAAAGTTTTGTGCTCTTACTTCCCATTGTTTGTAATTTCTGAGTAGTCAATTTGGTATTTTTATATTGAGGCTTCCAGCCATCCTAGCTTCTATATAATGCAAAATAAATATGGTCAGCGGATGAATTACAGATGTGTATGGAGTCTCTTGTTGGATTTATCTATGTTTGCGCATGTGTTGGCCCAAAACCAAGTTGCAAACGGCACCTTCAGCACCCATTATTTTGTGTGTGTGTGTGACCATTTTATTTAAAAATATATAATCAAATAATATTTTTTCTTGCCTTATTTATAGTTTTATTTAAAAATGATAACTAATAATTATTAAATGTTTAATAGCAAGCAATTTTTTACAAAAACAAAGTACAAAGTGTGTTTTCTTACTCCATCTTACAGTTCGCACTTTTAATTTTTTGTTATAATTTATAGGGCTACGGCCAGAACCTTTTTCTTGGAGAAAATGGAATCTGGAATGGCTAGAAAAGTTAATCAGCAAGAGAGGTCCTGGCAGAAAAGAAACATTGCTGGCCGCATTAAAGCTCCAGTCAAGTAAGTTACCATTCTTCCAATATATAGTATTTCACTGCCTATTGTCACCTCATTCTATGTAGTTATATATATTGCATAAAAAGAAGGGGTGAGGGAGTCCTTGGGAACTTAGGTGTTCTGACTCTCAAGGAAAATACTGACTCCCTAACCATGTTCAGGTGGATCACTGCACATAGTCGGATAAAATGAGAATGGTTTATTGCGGCACAGAAAATCAGGCTGTGTGCCATCTTGAAATCAAGCTTGACAAGACACATAATACCACCATTCGTCATACAGCTGAGTCAGGCGAATATTCTTCTATGTACTGTAGCATATTGCTTGCAGGCATTCTAATTTGCACTGAATCTGGTCTGTAGACAAACACTCAAACAATTAATTTTTCAATCCCTGATGTAGGGAGGTGCTCTGTTTTCTTTATTCTGAGTCATTAAAGCCTAGAAATTATTTTCTGCAATATTAGCGGATGAACACCTAACATGTTTTATGACTTTCTTCTGTCCATCATTTTATTTTAAATGGGTTAACGACTCTACAAGAATAACAGATAGAGAAATGTCATATGAATGCATTAAATATTTGGCTCCAGACATCACCCACCAACCGTCATTTCTAACTCTTTCAAGTTTTGCATGCTCACAAAATGAGCAGTAGGTCAATCACATGGCTTCTCACCTGTTCACGCAATAATACATAGTCAGTAGAAACAATTTAAAGTAATACAAGTCATCTGTCTTCTGAAAGGATAAACCTTGACCCTTTAGTACAAGTTTTCACAAGGTAAGTTCAAATAAAGGTAGCCTTCGGCCCATTTGATCTCCTATTTTCAGAACCACGCCTTCTTCCCATTACAACTTGTCCACCTGAATTGTGGAGTTTGATTTAACATCTCACCCAAAAGATATCGGGTAGAAATTGCTTTGGGCCCCTTTTCGGAGCGTGCTCCTGAGCCTGCCCAGACCTGGGCCTCGTACCTCATTTACATTATCTGGGTGAGCTGCCAACACCTGGCAGGTCTCCACAGGCAGCTTGCCCATTTTAAAAAGATAAATTTTGGGCTGCTTGCCAGGAGTGGGAATGGAGCACCAACGTTGGCAGGGGGTTGGGGGTGATGGTGCTCGGGATACTGTGGAGATGAGGAAGCACTCCTGCTCCTCCTGACTCCACAGGAAGGTTTTTTAAAATCTAAAAACTATCTTTTTGATCGGCTGTTGCTTAGGCTGCAGTATCCGCTGAATCATCTGGAGTGGAGCAGGCCTCACTCCTGCTCTGCTCTGTGATACCAGTTTCTCAACAGGGCCTAAAGCAGGCATCAAGCCACTCATTTCCATATGTAAGGGGCATAATGCCTGTTTTTTTGCGACTGCCAGGGACGCCTGAAAAATGGCCTGCCCTAATATCGAGTCGGATGTCTTTCAGATGCACCTTGGGCACAGGGCGTTGGTCCTCAAAATTGGCCCTTGTTACTTCCATTTAGCTGCATAAATGGGCGCAATTAGATCCAATTTCTATCCTATCGTCTCTGGCAATGCAGCACTCCTTTAGTACTGCTTTAGAGTGTCAGCCTATATCCTAAATGTCCTATTTCTTTGAACTTCAAAAAATTGCCATTCCCTCCCCTCTTCCAGGGCATCACACATATACCTCCAGTACCATTCGTCTAGTTCTATGTAACAGAGAATATTTTTATGTGTAAATTTTCATAAGCATAGCATTAACACGAATATGATTTTCAACTGAGGCAAGCTGTGTGCTTTACAGACAGTGCTCTGATGTATGGAACTGCTATTTTTATTTTAATTATTTTTCTCAGAAAATTGAATTAGTTATTATTATCAGTGGTATATCTGATCATTATTTTTTAGAAATAAATTGCAGTGTTGCTTTGTCGCCAATTGGGCATGACATCTGCCGATACAAAATACAGGTTAAGGGTATAACAAAGGAAAGGTGCAGTGTAGATTCACTAGGTTGTTACCAGGGATTTGGGGTAATGGTTATGAAGAGAGATTTGAGAAGTTTGGGCTTTTTTCATTTAAGGTTAAGGGATGACCTGATTGAGGTCTTCAGGATTATGAAGAGTTTTTATAAGGTAAATAGTGGAAGATTATTTCCTTTGATCGGCAAGACTATAATAAAAGGGCACAAATTTAAGATAATTGTAGACAGAATCAAAAGAGAGATTAGGAAAAAATGCTATACTCAGGGTAGTAAGAAAATTGAAAACCACTGTTGAAGCAGAGTTCATAAATTCTTTTAAAGTGGAATTGGGTATTTGCTTGAGAGAGAGGAATATTAAAGGATATGGGGATTGAGCAGGAAAGTGGGGTGAGATCGTGTAACTCATGGAGTAAACACTGGCAGATATTTGATCAGCCAAGTAGTCCGTTTCATTCTACTATTCAATATTCCTGGCCAGAAATCATTGAGACCTGTTTCTCTGAATCCACATGGACCACAAACAATATACAGCCTTTATGCCATTGGCTGGTATGGCTTAGTAACCTGCAGTTGTCATCTCAACAACTTGAAGGTCAAAATGGCTCCCTTTTCTGGTAAAGAAAATGAATTCATTTGCTTCGGCTGGTGATAATGGGGAATTTTAACATCTTTAAATCTAGAATAGAATCATAGAATCTTAGAATCGTTACAGCACCGAAGGAGGCCATTCGACCCATCGAGCCTGTGCCGGCTCTTTGTAAGAGCAATCCAGTTAGTACCATTCCCCCCCTCTTTCGCCGTGGTCCTGCAAATCTTTGGACTGTGGATGAAGAAGATTCTCTTTTTTAATATAAAAAATGAAAAACCTCGTAGCATTTCAAAAGGGTGTACCTTGCTTGCAGAAAGAATAGCCAGTGAACTTTTTCATGCTGCAAAGCTAGTTGAATGATGGTTTACAGTGTCGTAGTTTGTGAGGAAATCTGGAGCTACAAAAAGCAATGAAAAAGAAGGGAATTATAAAATGAATGCAGTTCAACAACTTTGACTAAGATTGGCAAAAAAACCTAAATGTTCACTTTCCTTTAAAATCATCAAATGTTTACGGATTTTTTTTGGCAGAAACAGTATTAATTTCTTTTTTTGCTTCAACTGTAGACTAAAATAATGCAACTTCTACTCAAAATAACATAAAACTTTGTGAAAATTACATAAGTCTAGGTTTTAAAAACAAGTCTATTGCTACATCCCTTAAAAGGGAGAGAAACCCTAGATTGTTTTGCTCATTATTTACTTCTAATATCACCGCAAAATGATGAAATATATATCCACAGGATGGACATAAGTTTTCATAAACCAAAATCTTGCTAGTGCCGATGTTTTCATTACAGTGGCAGATATTCAGACTACATTGGGTTCTCACTTTGATAAATCAGCACCATTGAATTCCAATCCATTGTCAGTCTATTTTCCATGACAATTTTGTTGCTAGCAAAACATTTCTTTCAGGAAATTACAATAGCCATTTGCTAATGTAACAGCATACCTCAGGTAATATAATATTTGTGTTGACATAAGGCATCACAAATACTAATTGAAATGAAAAATAAAATGAAGTATTTATTTTATAACTTTTTTGTGGGTACGAGTTGTATAGATTGACTAGTTCATTTTTTAATGTAGCAGTTTTCTATAGGACATAGTGATTAGATTTTCAGGTCACCACTGTACCATTGAAGTCAGCACTATTATTGAAACTGGAACACATTATATAAGATCTGGGGAGTATCAAAGAAACTGCATTTAGGCATCTAGAGATAATTACAATCAACTTATATTTGTTTCATTCTTTTTGATTTGACCACATTAATTGCTGGATTTCCAAGACTTTTTTGTGGTCATTTTAGAGCCATTGGAGAAGTGTAGCTGAATATAACAAAAATGCCATTCACAGAGATGTAACCTTTTTAATGTAAGTTTCTGTATTGATGAATCTCAGTAATGTTCCTTTTTAGGCATTTATTTAACTTCAGTAATGTTGTGTTCAAGTTCCTCTCTGCGTTTTAAAATTATACTCAAAACTGCAAACTCAATATGATTCAGGTAAAACTTTTTAACAATTTTGAAATGGTTAATTCTCTTGTTTTGAAATGACAATATGATAGCTAATGGACAGGTAATCCTTTGATAAAATTAGATTGATCCTATGTACATCTTATTAAAATTAAATTTCTGTAAATAAGTCTTTTATCTGAACAGCTGTGACTCTATTCAGCAAGTGGCATTTTTTTGGAAACGGTCAAGATGTTTGAACTCAATGGTGTTAACTGGTCTTAAATAAGTTATCATAAATGTTGCTGCCCCCAAAAATAGAGTGATCTAAAAGAAAAGTCAATGTTTCAGAGATCTTTGGCTAATTTTGAAAATTTTGACAGTATCTTGAGAGAAGCTTTGCATGCATTAAACCGTAGCTTCACTTTGCCCAGATATAGAGTGGTAAAGTGCTTATAGTATTACTCAGGGCTGCCAGCTTGCACCATTCTAAAACAGGTACAAGTATCAAACCAACACCAGCAGTATAAACAAACCAGTTAAATGTTTAGTGGCATGAAATGGCCCACCGTGGAATTATCAAATAGGCAAAATATATGATACACATTGTGGCATAATTGAATTATCAACAATGATAAAAGGGAAAGTTTTCCTTATCAGTAGATGTCACTGACTCCAAAGGAGTGGGGTGTGATGGGGGGGGGGGTCGGAGAGGAATTTCCCAGATTTTTTTTCCCCCTGATTGACCTTCGTGTTTTTTGTCTCTCCCAGGAAATTGCATGGATGCCTAATTGTAATGCTTCAGGCATCGCAGTTCTGTGGAGTATGTTCGTAAAGCTACTAAAACTGTCTTATTTATTCTAAAATAGTTTGTGAAAGGTGCGATATTTTCAGAATATTTTTGCTACTCTTCATTTCCTTCCCCAAAATATCACTGCAAACATTAATATTAACAGGTGATGGCGCTGCTTCACATCTGCTGAGCAGTGTAAGAAATTACATCTAAAGGCATCTTATGTTATTAACCACAGTTAATCTTTTATGCCTCATTGAAATATTTCTTTCATTGATATGTAGGATAAAGATTAAATAAAGTATTCAAATACTTTATCGTCCCTATAAAATGTTCCGGCTTCATTCATTCTACAAAAAAATCACCTGTGAATTTCTTGCAAAAGTGATGTTATATTGCTCATTTTCTCATATTGATGCAATATATTACAATTTTACCAGTTTATATTTTACCAGATATATTTTCATTATGTTATTCAAATAGTATAGAAGGAGTGTTAAAGGAGTATTAATATAATATTAGCAGATGTCCCATGGCATTGCTAAAATTGAGTCATAAATTTTTTAAGAATAGGAGCAGTATTACCAGCACTGGGGCTGGCTCAGGGATCTGTGAGTACTGGGAAGGGATCCTGGATTCACGCAGTACAGAATGGGATCTTGCAAGATATTACAAATTTGGAGTCTCTATAGATTCCTTCTTGGGTTCAGTGGTATCAATTGTTCCTGTAAGCAGATCCCATGTCCTTTATGTTGACTGACTCTGCTCACTATGGCACAGTACTTGAAGGAGTCCTGGTGTCTGGGATCAATGAAGGGGAGGTCCCAGGGTTGGGAAAAATCTGGAGAAGGTTTCTTCAAATTTTCAAGATTAGCCAAAGATCCCTCTGAATCACTGGGAGAGAGGTCATAGGAGCTGGCAGCATTAGAGAGAAATGGTCCTAGGATCAGGGAGAACTGGGAGGACTTGGTTTGCACCGTGGATGTTCTTGGGAGTCTATAAGCATTGGGAGAGTGGTCAAGGAAGGGATCCCAGAATCTCGAAGCAGGAGGCAGGGGGGTGGGGGGGGTGAGGAGAATCCTGGGGAAGTCAGCCTGTGATCTTGGACAAAATGGTCTGGGAACATTAGGAAGGTCTAGAGCCTGTGAGTGTTGGGAGGTTGCCAGGGTCTGGCAGTATTGGGAGCAGGTGGAGGGGAGGTGAAGAAGAAAGAGGTCCCTTTTGGACTATTAGGCAACCCCAGCTACCATGTTCACACCTGGTGTCCCCTTTTGGTATCAGACACCCACGACAGCTTTGCCCATTAGCAGTCAGTTCCTGCCTTTATGTTCCTGCCTTAATGCACTTAGTGCATTATTTTTGTGTTTGCTGACTTATTCAACCTTTAATGAGACAAAAGAATTACCTCACAAAATGCTCAAAGCTCGTTGTTTATGCAGTTTCCAATTTTTTTATGCAAAAAATATTTTTAAGCCCCAAAAATAGTTTGCTATCTTTCTCAGAGAAGATAATTTATCCCTCAACCAACATCACTAAAACAGATTATCTGGTCATTATCACCTTGCTTTTTGTGAGACCTTGACATGTGCAATTTGACTGCTATGCTTCCTGCATTAATACAGTGATTACAATTTAAAAGTATTTCATTGACTGTGAAGCGCTTTGGGATGTCCTGAGATTGTGAAAACTGCTATCTATATAAATGTAAGTTCTTTCTTTGTTCTTGGATGTTTAGTAAATTCACTTATATATAGATTCTAAAATGTTATGAATTCCTGTGTCCATAAATAATGAGTTTTTCCTGTGAATGCTCCTTACCTTGATTATGCAACGTGGTTTCCACAAATTGCTCAAAATGCTTCCTGAAAAACATTTTCATGTGCTGTTTTTTTCTCAGTAATTGAAATTTATAATGTCCAAGATAAGACTAAACAAAAAATTCAAAAAAGTTATTTATTTAGTAATAACATGATTAAATTCACCTGTTGAATTCTCTCTTGTACCTTCATTAAAGTTTTTACTTGAGTGCCTCAGCTTATCCCAAAAGCTTGGGTTTGGACTTGATATTTTTGCCCAGAGCTATGACTCTTGTGAGCTGAATTTAGATTGTGCAGTCTGTGCAGTATTTCTAATTCCCCTGGATGCATCAGCGCTATTCAATCAGCTGTACCGATGGAATGTTTTTCTTTAGATTCAGTGTTTTATCTTAGTAGCTTTTCTTCAAATAATTTTGAAAAAGAGGATAAACTTCCAAGTATTTTACTGAGGTAAAATTTATATTCTGTTTTCCTCTGTATTTTTGTATCTCAATAAAATTCCAGTGTTCTGATTATGCACCAGTTACACTTTTTGTTTTGTGTTCTATAAACTTTAGAAAGCGTATTAAATGGAGAGAGACTGAGGTGAGAGAGTGGGGTCAGAGGGAGGGAGGTGAGGGGGATAGAGTTTATTTTTGTGTTAATGTTAGTTCATGAACAACAGCAAAGCACAGATACAGTGAAGCCCCGGAACAATATTAAATACTCTATAGGCTTCTTGAAGCAGTACTTTAGGTGCTTAGACAGATTGGGGTTATCTTACAATATAGCTCCATTGGGCTCTTCAAGGTCATCATAGTCTGCTGTGTGCTGACAAACTTTGCCATCAAAAGATCTGTACGCCTGCAGCAGATAGAGGAGGAGGATATCCACTCACAGTCAGAGCGGCACAAAACAAAGACAAGGAGACAATGACACTTTTGCTGAACCATCTGGTGCAGGACACCCTGTAATGGCGCGATAAAACTTTGGTATTATCATAGAATCACTACAGCACAGAAGGAGGCCATTCGGCCCATCAAGCCCAAGCTGGCTCTTTGTAAGAGCAATACAGTTAGTCCCATTTTCCCGCTTTTTCCCCATAGCCATGCAAATTTTTCCCCTTCAAGTATTTATCCAATTCCTTTTTGAAAGCCATGATTGAGTCTGCTTCCACCACTCTTTCAGGCAGCGCATTCCAGATCATAACTACTCGCTGCGTAAATAGTTTTTCCTCATGTCGCTTTGGTTCTTTTGCCAATCACCTTAAATCTGTGTCCTCTGGTTCTCAACCCTTCCACCAATGGGAACAGTTTCTCTTTATTTACTTAAATCCTTCATGATTTTGAATTCTTCTATCAAATCTCCTCTTAACCTTTTCTGCTCTAAAGAGAACAACCCCAGCTTCTCCAGTCTATCCACGTAACTGAAATCCCTCATTCCTGAAACCATTCTAGTAATCTTTTCTGCACCCTCTCTTAAGGCCTTCACATCCTTCCTAAAGTGCGATGCCGAGAATTGGACACAATACTCCAGTTCGGTTGTGGCCGAACAAGTGTTCTTTGCTTTTGTACTCTATGCCTCTATTTATAAAGCCCAGGATCCCGTATGCTTTTTTAACTGCTTTCTCAACCCGTCCTGCCACCTTCAAAGATTTGTGCATATATACCCCCAGGTCTCTCTGTTCCTGCGCCCCCTTTTGAATTATACCATTTAGTTTATATTGCCTCTCCTCATTCTTCCTGCCAAAATGTATCACTTCGCACTTCTGTGTTAAATTTCATCTGCCATGTGTCTGCCCATTCCACCAACCTGTCTGTGTCTTCTTGAAGTCTATTACTATCCTCCTCACTGTTTACTACACTTCCAAGTTTTATGTCATCTGCAAATTTTGAAATTGTGCCCTGTACACCCAAGTCCAAGTCATTAATATATATTAAAAAAAAGCATGGTCCTAGTACCGACCCCTGGGGAACACCACTGTATACATTCCTCCAGTCTGAAAAACAACTGTCCACAACTATTCTCGGTTTCCTGTCACTTAACCAATTTTGTATCCTTGCTGCCACTGCCCCTTTTATTCCATGGGCTTCAATTTTGCCAACAAGCCTATTATGTGGCACTTTATCAAACACCATTTGAAAGTCCACATACACATTAACCGCATTGCCTTCACCTCATCAAAAAACTCAGTTAAGTTAGTTAAACACGATTTGCTTTAGCAAATCTGTTCAGGCTCTCCTTTATTAATCCACCCTTGTCCAGGTGACTATTAATTTTGCCCCGGATTATCGTTTCTAAAAGCTTCCTCACCACCAAGGTTAAACTGACTGGCCTGTAGCTGCCGGGTTTATCCTTACACCCTTTTTTGAACAAGGGTGTAACATTTGCAGTGCTCCAGTCCTCTGGCACCACTCCCATATCCAAGGAGGATTGGAAGATTATGGCCAGGACCTCTGAAATTTCCACCCTCACTTCCCTCAGCAACCTAGGATGCATCCCATCCGGACCGGGTGACTTATCTACTTTAAGTACTGCCAGCCTTTCTAGTATCTCCTCTTTATCAATTTTTAGCTCATCCAGTACCTCAACTACCTCTTTTACTGTGACTTTGGCAGTATCTTCTTCCTTGGTAAAGACAGATATAAAGTACACATTTAGTACCCCAGCCATGCGTAGATCTCCTTTTTGGTCCCTAATTGGCCCCACCACTCCTCATACTATCCGTCTACTACTTACATGCCTATGGAAGTCTTTTGGATTCCATTTTATGTTAGCTGCCAGTCTATTCTCATACTCTCTCTTTACCCCTCTTATTTCCTTTATCATTTCTTCTCTGAACTTTCTATATTCAGCCTGGTTCTCACCTGTATTATCAACCTGACATCTGTCATACGCCCCCTTTTTCTGCTTCATCTTAGTCTCTATCTCTTTCGTCATCCAGGGAGCTCTGGCTTTGGTTGCCCTACCTTTCCCCCTTGTGGGAATGTACCTAGACTGTACCGAACATCTCCATCGATTGCAGTTTTGCCTGCCAATTTTTGATTCCGATTTACTCGGGCCAGATCTATTCTAATCCCACTGAAATTGGCCCTTCTCCAATTAAGTATTTTTACTCTAGATTGTTCCTTGTCCTTTTCCATAACTAATCTAAACCTGATGATACTATGATCACTGTTCCTTAAATGTTCCCCTACTGACACTTGCTCCACTTGACCCACTTCATTCCCCAGAACTAGATCCAGTAGTGCCTCCTTCGTCATTGGGTCGGAAACATGCCGATCAATAAAGTTCTCAACACACTTCAGAAATTCCTCCCCCCCTTTGCCCTTTATACTATTACCATCCCCGTAGGATAGTTGAAGTCCCCCATTATCACTACTCTATATTTCTTGCACCTCTCTGAAATTTCCCTGCAAATTTGCTCCTCTATATTCTTCCCACTAGTAGGTGGCCTATAGAATACACCCAGTAGTGTAATGACACCTCTATTGTTTCTTAACTCTAACCAAATAAATTATGTCCTTGACCCCAGCACTGTAATAGTCTCCTTAATCAATACTGCCAACCCCCCCCCACTCCTTTTTTTCCTTCTCTATCTTTCCTGAACACCTTGTATCCAGGAATATTTAGTACCCAATCCTGCCCTTTTTTGAGCCAGGTCTCCGTTATCGCCACAACATCATATTCCCATGTGGCTATTTGTGCCTGCAGCTCACCAATCTTATTTACCACGCTTCGTGCATTTACACACATGCACTCTAAACCTATTTTAGACCTTCTCGTATTCTCTCTTAGTCTGATCCCACCTAATACTGTACTATTTCTTACTCTAGTGCTATCTGTCTCTCCCAATCCTTTGTGCACCTTGTTTCTCCTTTCTATTGCTACAAGTTGGTGCTCATCCCTCTGCCAAATTAGTTTAAACCCTCCTCCACACAATTCTAGTGAACCTCCACACGAGGACTTCGGTCCCAGCTCTGGTGTGGTGCAACCCGTCCGTCTTGAACAGGTCCCTCCTGCTACAGAACCACTTGTCCCAATACCCCAAGAATCTGAAGCCCTCCCTCTTGGACCATGTCTCTAGCCACGCATTAACCAGCTTTATCTTCCTATTTCTGTACTCGGCACTGGCACTGGGAGTAATCCAGAGATTACTCCCTTTCCTTTGAGGTCCTGCTTATAACTTCCTCCCTAGCTCCTGAAACTCATCCTTTTTCTTTCCTATGTCGTTGGTACCCACATGGATCATGATTTCTGGCTGTTTCCTTTCCCCCCGCAGAATGTTCTGCGCCCTCTCCGTGATGTCCTTTACTCTGGCACCAAGGAGGCAACACACCATGCAGGACTCACGTCGTCAGTCACAGAAATGCCTATTTGTCCCCCTGACTATCGAATCCCCTATGACTATTACATTTCTACACTTCACTGTGCAGTCCTTTGCCCCACGGTGCCATGCTCAGGACTGCACTCCTTTGAGGTGTCGTCACTCTCACTGGTATTCAATGCTGAATACCGGTTTGAGAGTGCCACACACCCAGATGATTCCTGCACTGCTTACCTCTTTCTACCCTTTCAGATGGCCACCCACTTGCTATCCTGAACTCTGTGTGGCTGCAGGGTGACCACCTCCTGGAACACATGATCCAGGAAACCTTCAGCCTCCCTTTTTCCCTGCAGTGACTCTAGCTGCTCCTCAAGCTCAGAAACTCTCAGCTTGAGCTCAAGGAACTGGAGGCATTTCCTGCAGCATCCTGAAGTTCCCACAAAGCACAGAAATTGCAGGTAATGGGTCTCAGCTGCCGTCCATTATATTTAGAAACTTTTTTTTCTAGACTCCCTTAATTAATTATTATTAATTTAATTACTGTTTACTTACCCTGTTAACCTACCCTTTTATTCACATGGAATTGGGGGTAATATACTGGCATGGATTGAGAATTGTTTAACAGACAGAAAACAGAGAGTAGGAATAAACGGGTCTTTTTCAGGTTGGCAGGCTGTGACTAGTGGGGTACCGTAGGGATCGGTGCTTGGGCCCCAGCTATTCACAATCTATATCAATGATTTGGATGAGGGGACCAAATGTAATATTTCCAAGTTGGCTGATGACACAAAACTAGGTGGGAATGTGAGTTGTGAGGAGGATGCAAAGAGGCTTCAAGGGGATATAGACAGGCTAAGTGAGTGGGCAAGAACATGGCAGATGGAATATAATGTGGAAAAATGTGAAGTTTTCCACTTTGGTAAGAAAAACAGAAATGCAGGGTATTTCTTAAATGGTGAGAGATTGGGACATGTTGATGTTCAAAGGGACCTGGGTGTCCTTGTACGTGAGTCACTGAAAGCTAACATGCAGGTGCAGCAAGCAATTAGGAAGGCAAATTGTATGTTGGCCTTTATTACAAGAGGATTTGAGTCCAGGAGTAAAGATGTCTTACTGCAATTATATAGGGCCTTGGTGAGACCGCACCTGGAGTATTGTGTACAATTTTGGTCTCCTTACCTAAGGAAGGATATACTTGCCATAGAAGGAGTGCAACAAAGGTTCACCAGACTGATTCCTGGGATAGCGGATTTGTCGTATGAGGAGAGATTGAGTAGACTAGTCCTGTACTCCATAGAGTTGAGAAGAATGAGAGGTGATCTCGTTGAAACATACAAAATTCTTACAGGGCTCAACAGGGTAGATGCAAGGAGGATGTTTCCCCTGGCTGGGGAGTCTAGAACCAGGGCTCATAGTTTTAGAATAAGGGGTAGGCCATTTAGGACTGAGATGAGGAGAAATTTCTTCACTCAGAGGGTGGTGAATCTTTGGAATTCTCTACCCCAGAGGACTGTGGAGGGTCAGTTATTGAGTACATTCAAAACAAAGATTGATAGATTTCTAGATATTAAAGGCATCGAGGGATATGGGGATGGTGCAGGAAAATGGCGCTGAGATAGAAGGTCAGCCATGATCTTTTTGAATGGCAGAGCAGGCTCGAGGGGCCGGTTGGCCTACTCCTGCTCCTATTTCTTATGTTCTTATTCCAGGTCTCTCAGATCTCCTGTCTGTTCACTGTGATGTCATTCTCTCTGTTCTTAGTGAATGGGGAAAGGGCTCTTCCCCCGGTGCTCAGCACCCCTTCTCTCGACTCCGCTCCACTCCTGCTTTTGTACTCATACCTGGGGCTCCTCCCCTGGTGCTCAGCACCCCTTCTCTAAGATGGCATCTTTATTTAAATGCAGAGCAGCAATGAAGTCGCCCCTTTAAATAGCAGTTGCAACTGTGTGCTATTTTCTGCCCTTCTTTAACAGTGAATTCCTGCAGGAAGGCCCAGTCTGTGCTTTTAATAAATTTAACCTCTACAAAAACGTGAGAGCTTAGTCCAGTGCAATATTGCAAGCATTAAGCTTACTACTTTGTGATCTCACTACTTAAACATCTAAATTTGAAAATTCACCCTAATATGTCTTTTCTCTCCACATTAGGTATGGCTGGTCTAAAGTTATAAATGTCAGTTTTCAAAGTTATGATGAATTGACAACTATTTCTCTAGATCAGTCATTGGGAGAGGATTGACATATACAGCAATTAAGTTGGAAGTTTCAACTTATGCCATTCTGAATCAAACATTTCCTGTGAACCGAACAAAGGAAAAGACCACAGCTCAGACAAGCAGTACTATTATGCTATGTGAGATTTATCTTTACATTCTAACAATGAAAGCCTTTTATTGGCTTTATAAAGGCATATTTTGCAAACTGTTAAAAGCCCAATATTTGGCAGAACAGTTTACTGTCAATATGTGCGTTTACTTTGTAAATGTTACTTCTTCTTATGCTGAAGGCAGACAAGTGGGCTTTAGAATTAATTATATACAATACGTGATGCTTTTCAGATTCCATAGGAGTCCAGCTTGCAGTGCAGCAATGTAAGATTAGCAATGTCATTGGTAGCAGGCCCCACATCATCCCAAAATCTACCACTACTGTCGATTTTCATGGGCTGTCCACTCAGCCCAGAAAACTCACCTGCCTTTTAAATAATGGAGACAAATGGAAATGCAAATGGCAGTTCAGTGACAACAACTTGAATTTATATAGTACCTTTAGAAAAATGTCTCAAGCTCTTCACAAAAGCATAATCAGACAAAAATGGACATCGAGCCAAAGAAGAAGATATTAGGAGGGGTAAGTAAAAGCTTGGTCAAAGAGGTGGGTTTTAAGGAGGGTCTTAATGGAGGAGAGGGAGTGGAGAGGCAAAAAGATTTAGGGAGGGAATTCCAGAGGCTAGGACCTAGACAGTCAAAGGCACAGCTGTCAATGGTGGGTGAAGAGAGTGGAAGATGAACAAGAGGCCAGAGTTGACCCACATTTCCAATCCAATTCAGCATAGCATTACATTTCTGTTTCCCACTCTGGCTTCACAGCTTTTGTCATTATTTTTCCCAGTTAAGCCGCTTGAGAATTGTGGAACCACCATTACCATTGCTGTCTGTGGATTGGGCAGATTTCTGGTGCTAACAATATTACCAACATGTTTAAAGGATGCTCCCAATGAAAAATATGGGTAATTTCCTATGCAGCATCAGTTACATTAATACCTAGAAGGACATTTCACACATCCGTTACCAAAAACTGAAAATATACATGGAGATCCCCTAATAATAGTATTTATAATTGTGCCAATTTGACTGATTTTTGTCTGTTTCCAGATTCTATTTATCATTTTCCCTATTCCATCAGTCCTGTCCCAGCCTTGTCTCTCCCTCCCCTCCCTTTGTTTCTCACTCTATCAGTACTTCATATGGTAAATGGTGACTTGGATTATTTCCATATATCTTAGTTCTCTTTGACCTCTTCTTTTTTGTTATGAATTTCTTTTGTTTTGTGTTTGTACACAGTTTTTGGAAATTTGGGGCTCATTTTGTGAGCTGCCTAAGTGTGGATTTTTTCTAGTTGGAAGGGTTTCCTTGTTTTTCAGTTTCTGATGTGGGCAATCAGGTAATTCAGCCTGGAGCAGAAGTGAAAAGAAAATAATTACATTTATGAAAATTATAATGAAAAACTTCCCTTGCTTGCTTTGCATTTTGACCATTGTGTAGTTTATGGCCTCTTTCTGGCTGCTGAAGGAGCTTGGCTGTACTTGTCATCACACAACTTGACCTATGTTAGTCAATAACTTGTGCATTCTCTTCTATGGCTCTTTGCAGAGTTACTCATGCCCTCTTTAAATTCTTCTGTATTATAGTCTTTTGCTCTGGGCAAATTTTTATCTGTTATTCATTTACAATATGTTTTAGGCAGTGTGGTCCACTAAATAAACTTGGCTGCTATACAAACTAGCTAGCTTGATACAGTTGGGAAAAAGTTAGTTTAATAGACTACTACTAGACGCGATGATTCAAACAGTTTGTTGAACTAACTTTGCACGACAGGATGTGAAACGGAGCTGTGATTTATGGTATATGTGTTTTCCCTGTTTAAAATTACTCCTTCGTGTCACGGATCCCTTGCTTGTTGTGGCAGATTTTACAATGTGTTCCAGCAGTGCATGTTGGATTAAAATTGTGAACTTAGTCATGAATCCTGAAATGAGAAAGCCACATCTGGATTTGATTGATGATGCAGCCAAGTCTAACAATCAAATTGAGCTTATGACTTTCAGTTCTTTTAGCTGTGGATTTCTCATGTTAAGATTTTGATGGTATAAAGAAAGCTGTCTTTTGTTCTTGCTGCTTTTGGCAGTCTGCGATGATGCACCCTGTAAAGATAAAATTGCAAATACAAAAAGGAAAAGATTGCAACGTAACTTCATCACACACCTGAGGTCTCTTTATTTCTTCTGAATTATTATTCAAGTATTGTTTTTCTGACTTATTAATTATATTGCACAAAGTGTAATTTTAGATGATACGTAAGTATAATTGCTATAGAAAATCTGTTTAAATAAATACTATAAAAAACAGAATTTAGAATCATGTTACATTTTGTTACTTTGCGCAAATAGACTCTATAAGTTACCTTTTTAAAAATCTTGCCTTGCAGAAAATGTAAACATGTTTAATGCCACTAGCTAAAACGTTCGATGAAATGTTAGGTTTTTTTCCCCACTGCCTTTACTATCTCACTGTCATGCAGATGTATTTTAGCTATTAATTATGCCAGATATATGGCATTTCCACCAGATCGTTTGCAGGTCTGGGGCACGACTGCTGTTTCAGAGCATTTGTGCACGCTATCTGCTCCACTCTACAGTAATCAGTAGTCTAAAATACGCTTACAAGCCAACTTTTAATATCACCTTTTCTGTCACACTTTTTCCGTGTTGTTTTAATTTACCTAATCCATATTGTTATTCCTTTCTACAAATCTTTTGCCCACTTGTCACTAATTGCTGCTAGGCAAGTTTATGCTAGGCTTTCTTACTTTTATTTCCAGATTGTTGATTTTTCTACCAAATTGAATGACTTCTATCTTATTACTTGGTGCTTTTTCTCATTATTGCTATTGTGTCATTCCTCTCCTAACCCATCTGCCTGTCTCCCTGTTTCTCAACTTTTTCTCTCCGTCTCTTTATCGTATCTCTCTCTCTGTCAGTGCTGCAGAAAATGAACAGCGACCAACCCAAAAGCACACTGAGAGCGTAATGTTCTACAGAGTCCTAAGGCACAGCATCTCTAATGTGTTAAACTTCACAAAAGGCTAAAAATAGGACTTGATGTTAATAGGCACCTGAATCCCTTCGGCACTCTGATACTGTTCGTGAGCAGATTCAGAGCTCGAAGCACTTGACTAATAGGCTTTTGAACTTTGGAAGTACAGGACCAGAAAAGACTGCAGTTCATCTATTCAGTCCCAAAAACAAATACCCACCTCCTCAAGTATCTATCCAATTCTCCAGTCGATTTTTCTACATTGCCTGCCTCCACTGCCTCCCTGGACACTCAATTCCACATAATCCAGATAAAGTAATTAAATCTAAACTATCTATGCACCTCCCCGTTTTACGATTGAGCTTGTGCTCCCTAATTGTGGCAATTTTGAACATATTATCAGGGTTTTCAATGTATCTGTTTTCTTAAGGATCTTGAATATAGGAATAATATCTCCCTTCAGTGTTCTCTTCTCCAGAGCAAACACTGCCAGGCTATTTAATATCTCCTCGATAGTCAGATATTTTAAGCTAGGTTTCAGCTTAGATGCCTGTTTTTACATTGTCTTCAATGCCTGAATCTCTTTTTATAATACAGAATTGTGCACTGCTGCAGGTGTAGCCATACCTATGTCTTATACAAAACTAATCATCATGTCTTAGGATTTATCCTCTAATCTTCTGGCTGTACATTTCAAGATCCCAATCTCATTACCTTGCATTGGTCTACAATAAATGCCATTTAGTATCAGCTTCATTCAGTTGGTAGGACTCTAGCTTCTGAACTGGTGATAGGCCTTTTTTTTGGTAGTGATTGTTCACTTCAGAGAATATAGTAAACCACATAGTGTGAACAAGAGTCACGTGTAGATGATTTTCCATCCCTGGATTTTTACGACAATCCGGCAGTTTTCATGATCATTTTTTTTGGGTGTTTTTTTTAACTGACTACTTTACCAAAAACAGATGTTAGAGCCACTGGCCTGTAGTTCCCTGGGTTACCCCTATGCCCCTTTTTAAAGATTGGTATTATGTTAACTACTTTGCAGTCCTCCACACACTTATATGCTGTATCAGTATCAGCACTTGAACTGTAATCTACCAGCCCCTGCTCTGTTCTGTAACATCTAGCTTCTATATCTTTTGCACCTCTATCACGCTATACCTTCCCTTGTTCTAGGTCTACTCTTTTTGTTCCGCCCCCATCTTTTAAGTTTAACCCCCACCCCGCTGTCTTATTTGTCTTATTTACCCTCTTTGCAGGGATATTGGTATTGGTCCAATTCAGGTGAAGCCTGCTCCATCATAAACTTTCCTGTTGTCCCAAAATTTGTTGCAACAGCCCAGAAATCTGAAACCCTCCTTTCTGCACCATGTTGGCATAATGAATATGTTCTTCCTTAACTTGTCCAGCACATGGCACCAGCAGAATACTACCCTCAAGGTCTTGCACTCTAATCTAGCACTTAATTTCTCAAACCCTTTCTGCAAAACCTCCATGTTACTTTTTCTTGTGACATCATTTCTGATGTTAACCATATCAGGCTGCTTTCCCTCCCTTTTCAGAAGTTTTTCCACCTATTCCGTAATATCCTTTACCCAGATGCCTGAAGACAACAAACCATTCGGGATGCCCAGTCACATTGTAAAACAGGTTGACTAACCCTTAATTATAGAACTCTCCTACAACTACTACATGCCTGTTCTCATAGCTAGTATCTCCCTTTTCCACATAGGTAATCCCTCGCTGCACAGTGCCGTGGTGTTGCTCTTGATTAACCTTCTCTGTGCCTCTGTCCTTGACCTCATCATAGGTGCCAATAACTGTATAGCTATTGAACAAGTTCAGACCCTTCAGTACTTACTGTATTGGTTCCTTCTGTTTCCTCCTCCTCTCACTGCCAGAAGTCACTCATTTCCCTTCCCTGCTTTACTATGTCTCTCTTTGTGGGGTGACCACCTTCTGTTATCTTCCAGAAAACTTTCCTCCCCATGTATGATGCAGAGCAGAGCCAGCTGTTTCTCAAGTGCAACATTCCTCTGCTTGAGCAACACAAGTCTCTGATAATTAATGTATTTGTACTACAGGATAACTTGCAGATCCAGGATATCCCACACCATGCATCATGCCACATACATCACTAACCTAGCCTCTGACACTGCCATTGCTATACTCTTTACTTCTTTTCTATTCTAGACATAATTAATTAGAACTAATTCTCACTTACCTGCATGATGTTAAAGATTCAAGCCAACTCTGTCTCTGCACCAAACTCTCACTTCCTTACTGTGTCTCAGTAAAAACTCACTCTGCCAGTATTTCACTCAGTCAGCCTTCTGAGGGCAATTATTTCTCCTTCATAGAATTCCCACATTTAACATAGGTTCTTTTCAACATACATGGTGTGTTATAAGTTAAAATAACAGACAAAATAATTTTATAGGTATGTGTTAAGTATTTGTATGCAAATGTTGCAAAGCATAACTTGAAGTTCACAGCAGATATGTGTAACAGTAACCAAATACATATTCTATAAACTGAATACATGTCAGGATGGGGTGGTTAATGCAAAATAGTATATTCTGTGACGTTGTGATCTTGTACTACTTAACAGTTTGTTGTACATAAACCTCTATGCCTTCTCATGCACCCCTATATGTATTACCGAGCAACTATGTGAATTATGCTTAAAAGTTCACCAGTTTTTGGATTTTTGCAAAAAGATGCGTGTGTTGACACATGTGTCAGAACAAATCAAGAATGAAAACTGAAGAATGTAGCTGGTCTGGTAGCTTTAGTACAATGTTAGTGCTGGAATCTTGACTGAAAGATTCAATTCCAATTCCAGTTTTGATTGGCATCCCAGAAGGTGAATTTTGCTGTTCTTTTGTGATCTGTAAAAGTGAATGAGGAAAGTTACCTGGCTGGGGGAGTCCTTTGCCACATTGTTTCATTGGTTAAGCAAACCATTGTGAGGCCAACTAATGAGCAACATTGGTGGCATCTACAGTGATGTATGCAGGCTGGGCAGCCCCTCCCTTCTGAGTTGATGCTTTGGTTGGTCAGTGTGACTGATGCTGCATGTTATGAGGTGCTGGCATGCTCGGTGTCACTGAGCCCTAACTATGCTACTTGGGGCACATCTAATGAAAGAGAATAGGAACATAAGTTAAAATGCTGTCCTGATTAGAGCTCCTCAGATGTAGTTGTCAGCAAAATGAGTGACATGTATTGGTGCTGCAATTTATGCTTTGGTGTCAGACAATCAGTAAGTGAATACGATGAGAAGAAAAAGCAGAAGGCTATAATTAACCTTAAGCTGGGGCAGACCTCCTACTTCCCCATACCCTACTCCCTTACTGGATTTCCAGCCTAAAACCTGCACAGTGGCTTCTTTATACACCTGGAAGGCGGTGGTTGGCCCAGGGTAGTGGCCTCAAGGTGAAGGAATGAAGGGAGAGGGCCTAGTAGAGACATCCTCTTCCGCCATATAAGCCGCCAGACATTTACCTGCGTAGCCCACAGTCTCTGCTTCTTCTGATGCTGGGCCAGCAGTCCTATTGCTAAATCGCCGGGATTTTGCAGCAAGGGAGCCTGTCGTCCTTATTCAGTCACCCCTGACCCAGGGAAATAGGTTGGGGTCTGACTGGAATCAGCTGCTCGAGTGGAAGTCCCGCCCACTGCTACTTCACTCCAAAGAGGAAAATCTAGCTCCATGGGGGAGAAATGCGAGTTGTGCTAGTGCTCCTCCTGGCTCTACAGAAATTAAACTCTAAAAAAAAATGTTTGTACCTTTTTGAGGGTGGCCTCCACTGATCCCTTTAAGGACCCATGGTTAGGTCACTGAAGACCTAGAACAGCTGGACAGAGCATGCACGGCCCAACTCCGTCCAGTTTCAATTGGGGTCCTACAACTGGCGTTATGACCCTGATTTGCATATGCAGAGCACATAATGCCTGTTTCAGGCAGGCACTTTGCACAACTGGAAGTCACCGGCTTCCAATTTCGCGACCTGAAACTCGTCTCACTAACATCAATTTTTTGCCCAAAAAACGGGCGAAGCGAGGTTGAATTTCTTCCTTTATATCTTTTATTCCACTAGTAGTTAATTTTATGTTGTTAAAATTGAAATATAAAACACAACCTCTTCTCAACACAACCTGTGCATCCTCAAACAACCATGCTTTGTAGACTGATCACTTATCTAACTGATTACATCTCTATAAGAGAGTAATCACTTCAACCAAATGATCAATGAAAAATCAAACCAGAGCTCCCTAGAAAGAACTCCACAACAGAAGCATCATGCTACTCTGCTAACAGTTACCTCAGAGCAGGGTTTAGCAAAGCAGAACACTTGACTTTGATGTGTGTGTCAAATTCAATTCCTTTCCACTGTAAAATTGTGTTTTAAAAAAAATTAATGACCTATATAACCTCAAAATTTTCATCGGATTTCATTCCCTTTGAATTCTTACTTATTCTATCTAAGTTAAAATATCCCTATGATATTTTGTCCATTCTTCATCTTACTGTCTCATGCATGAATTTCTACTCAGACTCTCCATCTCTTATTTCTCTTCTCTCCCCAAACTGTAATCTAGAAAATTGAGGGAATAAAGATACATTGTTATGGGTGAGCACTCACAGACAGAGCGCACAAGTCAGCGTGCCTCATATGATTTTCTGTCCATTATAAAATGGCCAAACTGCCTTTCATGGCCAAATCTCACTAGGCATTCCAGTGGCACATAACTGTTCCAGAAGCGCCAACTCATAAAATCTTACCCCAATCCCTCAGTTTAACCAAGAAACTGGGAAAAATATGAACACACAAAAAAAGGACAATAAAGATCACCTCGTCCATGAAGCCCGCCCTATCCAGACATGGTGCAGACTATGTGCACCATCACCCACACCCCTCAGTCACTCAATATCCTGGGAGAAGCAATAATAAAAGAGAAAAATCCTTTGGCCATTTTAGGAAAAAATTCGGGGAAGATTCCTCTCCAACTCCTAAAGGCAATCAAACAAACTCCAGGAGACTGCAGTAACAGATATCAATAATTACAGCTATGCCTCACCCACCTGCTCTAATTTGAGATGCCCTCAGCTCTCAGGAACTTTTCCAGTTCCCTTTTGAAGGATTACAGTGAACCCATACTGGAGCTGTTTTTCTCCAGGTATGCAATCTTCCCTTTCTTTCTGACTGCTGCAATGTTTGCCTTCTTTTATCTTCATAGCATAAACAGTGAAAATATGAAAAGCCTAGAAATTGCAATATTTGCAATATTAGTGTACAAATGCTTAATGAATTCCTGTCATGTACATCCCCTTTTTTAACAAGGCAATTAACTAATTTAAAATAAACAGGTTAATGCTTCATAGGAGACAGAGGAATATCATATGAATGTGTTAAGCATTTGTAATTAATTAATTTCTAGGCTAAAGCTTTTTGATGGAATTTATTAGGAGTATGTTTAGAGTGATCCAGTCATTCCAATTCTATTACATTTATCATTAAAAGTGAAATTTTGCCCAGAAATTTCAGCGCGCTCCTATTTTAAAAATTTTCATCTTAATGTTTTTAGTGCGATTATGATTTATACAATTATCTAGTTTCATTTGCTGGAATCTGACATTTTTGCAGCACTTCCATGCAGTTCTCTGTTTCAGTTTTCTAATTCTCTGTGTTAAATCATTGTTTCTCAATGTTAATTAATATTCCAAACAGAATCCTGAAGTATTAGATATCAAAGTTACATCAGAATGTCAGGAATTCTCCACTCACATTGTGAAAGTGGAATATTTTCATCTATCCTATTTTACAGTCCAGATGTCATTCCGTTGTACACTGATTTTTATTTCTAACATTATTCCTATTGTTTTCACTACCAAATACTTTCTTTTTTAAATTAATACTTCTTAGAGATTTTCTTTATATTCCTTTTCCTTTTTCTCTCTCTTGCCTGTCAGATTCATTGTAATGCTTAATGTAATATTTAAGTACATTTTCTTTATCAGTCCAAAAAATCTTGCAGAATATTAGTGAAGGTGCTACACTTTGTTCCTCCTTCCTGTGCTCACTTTCCTAAATACTTGATTAACTGGGACTATGTCTCTTGTATCCAGAAGGTTCTGGGATTGCTCGTTGGCACCTCAGTGCAAATTCTTTGTGTTTTGTACAACCACTCAAACTTAATTTTTTGAAACACCTGCCCATGTTGGACATCTACTCCCTCCACCTCCAGTGCATTGTGTACTACCTACAGGATGCACTGCTGTAACTTGCCAAGACTTCTTTGACAGCACCTCCCAAACCCATGACCTCCACCATCTAGAAGGACAAGGGCAGCAGATGCATGGGAACACCATCACCTCCAAATTCCCCTCTAAGACACACGCCATCCAGATTTGGACATATATTGCAGTTCCTTCATCATTGCTGGGTCAAAATCCTGGAACTCCCTACCTAAAAGCACCATGGGAGTACCTTTACCACATGGACTCACAGTGATTTAAGAAAAAGGCTTACCACCACCTGTTCAAGGGCAACTAGGAATGGGAAATAAATGCTGGCCTAGCTAGCGATGCCCATATCCCCAGGATGCATTAAAAAAATTGGCTCTATCAGCGCCCTGTAGTTATACCACCTAATGTATAAGCATATAGTTAGATATTCTTTTATCAGCTGGTGAAATTCATCCCTGTACTTTGTAATTATGGACCTGAATCCATGACCATCTGATTGGGTGATATGTTACCTTGATTGTCTAAATATAAGGATTAAAATGTGTATGACCATCCTACTGGTGAGTGAATCTCCTATCTCACTATACGATAAATGCGGTATCATTTTTAACCAGCACTCTAAAATGGTATGTAGAAATATTAGTACCATATGCCTCATGTTGTTGTATGCCACTTCAGTAGTGGCTGTGTAAATCATTAATAATTTCTTCCTGAAAAGCTGTAAAACCCCAAAAATGTGCGCTTAGCATTTTCAGGTCACAGGTGTTTCACTTTGTGTGATAATAAATGCGGCATATTGCAGGTCATGCAGCCAGCTGCAGCAATAATGAATTTAGATTTCGTGCTAAGAAATGCTTAGCGTGACTTGGCGCTGTGGCAACACGTTCATGCGGATAGTATTTATAACAGGTAACTTGAAAGTTCATGCTCCTGTGTTTGGCTTTATCTCTGGTGCTTTATTCTGATCCAGATGTGAGCAGCATCATCTAGTACAAGGTCTAGTTTCATCAATAATTCCATCTGCTAGGCACTCTGCCAACTGTTCTACTACAGGTTTGCATTTGTCAGGTGTAACATTACACTGAAAGCCTTTATCGTATACTTCTATTTAAAGGAGATGCACTGTGTCAATGAAACCTAAGGCAGACGTCTATAGACTTTAATCCTTATATTCAGCCTATCAAGGTAATATATCATTCACTTGGGGGGGTGGGGGGATTCAAAATACTGTACCTGGGAGAAAGGGGGAGGGATTAATCCTTCATATGTACATCTACCATATATAAAAATTATCAAATTTCATCACTCATTACAGCATGCATTGGGGAGTAAACAAGCAGAAACAACTATTACAAATGGTTCCTGACAATGAATCAAGGAATTTACAAAAATCAGATGTAGTATTCTGCTTCACAACACAATGAGGCTCCACCAGGGGCGAATGCAACATGTGGCATTATGACCTTTAATATGATTCTTAGTAAGTCCTCATGTACCCTGATGTCTTCACAACTAGCAGATTCAGTAAATGTAAAATCAAGAATTTTATTGAGATATTCCATTTGAAAATATACTTGTTGAATTCCCAACAGCCCAATGAATTCAATTATGTATTATACTTCAAAACCTTCTTTGGAATACATTATTAAAAATAACAATAGCATTTACACATTTTCTGTACTGTGTTACAGGAAGATTTTAACGACCAAGATGGGTATCAGCAAAGGGCCAGTTGGACGATTGTACGAGGCCCTCTTTCCTCCAACACATTTGTAAAGAAAATGGGAGTATCACCATCCTAAATTTGTATGTGAATGTCACAAATAACATTGTGCAAAGCAATGATTGTGGATACAATTGTGAGGGGGAGGTGAAACAAACAAATTCCTGTCCATGATATCACTTGTACCTATGTGAAGGGCAACCACTGTTCCAGCTTTCTCACCTTTCATAAGAAAAGCACTAAACAAGCTTTCTATATTATATTGTTCACCCTGTCCTGGTAATCTTTTGCCGTTGCACCTGGAAAACAAAGAACTGCACGGGACAATACATTACCTTTATTTAGCTTGCTGTCCATGTGCCGAACGATGGAGTCTCCGATAACAAGAGCACATACCTGTTGGTCTTAGCCTTGGCCTTCTTCCCAGTTTTCTTACCCTTTTTTTGAGTTGGTTCCTTCTTGGGTAGTTGGGTTGAGATGCAGGGTATGGCTTATTCAGCTGTGGCTGCTTCAGGCATGCAGTTGTTCATGCAGATTTGTCATACAGATCACTTAACGCTGAAAACCTGTTGGCTGAGCAGAAGGTGAAATCTAGGGTAAAAAAAAAGAACGAGACATTTCATTTGTGTCTCAGACTTATCTGTATTCTGGTTAAGGAAGTCACTGAAGTTCACACGGTATGATTTTTCAAACTGGAAATTTCCTGTTTAAGAGACACAACCATTAGATATTTAGTGAAGGAATCAATATAACTCAGCTCAGTTCCCTTACTACCCCAAGGAACCTTAAAAGTGTACATGCAGCACACGTTGCACTGGAGTCGTTCTCCTGCCTTCAGGTTCCTGGGGGTGGCCATTGTGAATCTAGTAGTGTTCTTGTGAAGAGATAAGAACCACAAAAAGAGAAAGAGAAACACACAAACCTACAAGCAGTGCAAAGCACGTTAGCTTCTGAAGGGATGGTTTTGAAATAAGGTGAATATAAATATAAAAATATAAAAATTAAAGGGAGATGGCTGTAACTCCCTCCAGTCCAAACTCCCTCGATCTCAACTCCCACTGTAAGAGACCTTCACGCTCTGCTCGTGTCACGCTCCGCTCGATAAGGCCCAGTCCTTTTATTACCTTCCTTGACTAATCAGCAAATGAGTTCTCGTGCCAATCTTATATTATATTTGTTTTATTCTTAGTATGAATATTTTTCCAGGCTTAGATATTGTTGGTAAATCTGGCCTTAGGCCACAGCCTATTCTCCTGCTATAGATAAAGGATTAATCACTCATCTCTGATATAGATGCAGCCTCCACTTACAACACACCACAGTGGCCTCCTTAGGACCACCCTCTTGCCTAAATTAAATTTATTGGAATGCAGTTTTATTTTCAGATGGACATAAAATGTTTGTAAGCACAATATGTCATCTGCCCCTACCAGTAACAGACTGCAGTTGATGTAAAGTCCCTTACAATCATTTTCCTGATGAATTCTGAAATGCTTCCAGACAACAGATGTTCATGTGCATGTTTTTAATCCTGCAGGAACATATTAAGAATTGGGGGAAAGATTGGGATGGATTGTATGCAGTCTGACGTCTGTAACAGTTGGGGATTCCTTGATCGTAGCAATAGTCATTGAAAGGGCAGTAGCATGGTATTTATTGAGGAATCCTGAGGATAAGTTTGACTCAGACAAGGAAGCAATAGGATTTTGACTCACTATGTCAATGGTGCGCATAGTTGGAGGTCAGAGAGAGCTCAAGGAAATGTGACATTTTGGATATTTTAGCTAGTTTGTGTGGAAATGAGCATCCTTTTCACTGGATCTGCATAGTTCTAAGTTGTAGGCATTCTAACTGAGAGGGCCCGTCAGTCACATTTGTAAAAGTTCATGAACTGTAGTTTTGGCAGCAGTTTTAGATAAGTAGGAGGAGCTTTTAGAGCTTCGCATGCAAACAAGTGTTCCCGACTTTGGCATTCACAGTTATTAATCACTGACTTTTTCTTTGTGAACTTAATTGGACAGAAGTAGAACTTGTTTCTCATGCTGTTGCTGAGATTGGTATCAATGATGCTGAGAATTTTTACAAGCGACGAAAGCATTTGAGGCTGAATTTTCTGAGTTATAATGCCCAATTTTGGGCATGAAGGATGGGAAATGGGACAGTTCTCCATTCTGCAGGATTCCCACTTACTTTTGTGTCTGCCTGATTTTCCACCACATTTTTGCTGGAGACATGTCCAGCTTAAACTGGATAGGGATTTAAATGAGGTAGGAATGATGTAGTAATGTCATACGTCCCATTTTCTGTCATTGCTGCCTCAATTCCACCCAGACTTAATCACACCTGTATAAGACAGGTATCCAGTGTTGCAAGTTGCTACCAAAAAGGCAAAAAAAGATTTAAAGAGCCCAGAAGTTATAGTGGAAGGCTGTCGAAAAACCTTATTTCTTGAGTGAATTCTTTTATTTTATTAGGTTTTTTTGGCCTCTTCCTACTGCTTGTTCATTTATCTTAGTACATGTGGTTGTGGAGCTGCCATCCCCCACCCCTCCCTAGTTCTCTTGTATCTTTATATTTTGCAGGAAAAACAAAAGGAGGAGCAGAGAAATGTTAGGCTTCTCAGGCACCACCGGAGGCATATCACACCCACTCACCGGAATATACAGACGAGGCGGTCCTACCTCCTGTTGCTCCAGGAGCAAGAGGCTGTACTTTCTAAAGGAAGCCATTGCAGAATTATGCCACATATTCCAATCTGACCTACAGAGCTCCTCCACCGCAGGTATCACTCTGTTAGTGGTTGTAAAGATCACAAGATCGTTACTGAGGAGGAAAGTAATTCGCCCCATCTTAATTCATCCACCCAGAAAGATCTTAAAGCCCCTCCATTTCAGCATCCAATTGTTTCTTAAAAGATTCCAGGGGTTTTGACAGCTGTATATTTCCTGAAAGTCTATTCCATATTGTGATCACTCTTTGTATAAAGAATAAGTTCCTGATACCAGCTTTGTCAAACTCTTGCTATTTAACTTCAAGTAATATTCTGGGTTTACCTAGCCATGCTCTTAACCTCTAGAACATCACTTTTCAGATGCCTCCTTTTCAGGTTAAAATGCCCAAGTTAGAATCATAGAATGGTTATAGCACAGAAGGAGGCCATTTGGCCCATCGAACCCATGTTGGCTCTTTGGAAGAGCAATCCAGTTAGCCCCTTTCTCCTGCTCTTTCCCCATAGGCCTGCAAATTTCTCCAGTTTTTCCTCATAACTCAGATCCTTGATATTTGGGATCATCCTGTTGCTCTTCTTTGTACTGCCCCCAGCACTTGAATATCTTCCTGGTGTCACGACAACCAGAACTGAATGCAGTCCGATCTGACCAGAGCACTATACAGTTTGGTCGCAACTTCCTTTTACTTGTATTCTGCTGTTTTGGCTATTTAACATTTTATTGTAAACATAAGAACATAAGAAATAGGAGCAGAAGTAGGCCATCCCACCCCTCGAGCCTGCTCTGCCATTCAACAAGATCATGGCTGATCCTCTACTTCAACACCATTTTTCTGCACCATCCCCATATCTCCTGATGCCTTTAATACCTAGAAATCTAGCGATCTCTGTTTTGAATGTACTCAATGCCTGAGCCTCCAGAGCTCTCTGGGGTAGAGAATTCCAAAGATTCACCATCCACTGAGTGACGAAATTCTCAGTCCTAAATGGCCTACCCCTTATTCTGAGACTGTGACCCCTCGTTCTGGACTCCCCAGCCAGGGGAAACAACCTCCTTGCATCTATCCTGTCGAGCCCTGTAAGAATTTTGTATGTTTCAATGAGATCACCTCTCATTCTTCTAAACTCTAGAGAATACAGGACTCGTCTACTCAATCTCTCCTCATACGACAATCCCGCCATCCCAGGAATCAGTCTGGTGAACCTTTGTTGCACTCCCTCTATGGCAAGTATAACCCTCCTTAGGTAAGGGGACCAAAATTGTACACAATACTCCACGTGTGGTCTCACCAAGGCCCTATACTCCTGTACTCAAATCCTCTTGTAATAAAGGCCAACATACAATTTGCCTTCCTAATTGCTTGCTGCACCTGCATGTTAGCTTTCAGTGACTCATGTACAAGGACACCCAGGTCCCTTTGAACAATCAACATTTCCCAATATCTTACCATTTAAAAAATACTCTGCATTTCTGTTTTTCCTACCAATGTGGATAACATCACATTTTTCCACATTATATTCCATCTGTCCATTTTGTCTTGAACAAAAAGCACAATACCAATACTGCTGATGCTGGAAATCTGAAACAAAAACAGAAAATGCTAGATACGCTCAGCAGGCTTTGTTCATCGTTGCTGTGCATTGGTCGACATTGATTGTTAAGTTTACTAAAAGTCCTAGGTCTCTTTTGGCTTCCTCCTTAGCTACTTCAAATCTATTCATGGAGCCATGTGTTGTTTATTTTTATTTCAACGGCATTAATGATGTAATTCAAATGCTTTAACACAGTATGAGGAAGGTGATTGTGAGCAGCCGACATGCTTGCCACGGTACATTCTTGAAAGATGTGGCTTCTTTGTCTTAGATTGTCTCTCCTGCTAACATTATTAAACTTTTTGCAACATTGAGTTGATGTGCATAGGATGGTGGAATTGGCACTGACTGTGCTAGACTCTTATCAGCTACAACTCTCCTTGATGCCCTTCTTTTGTCCATTCAGTGAGGGCCTCCCTTCCGAATCTAACCTCTTAAAGCAGCACTTCACCATCAGCAACTACAAAGCAGGAGGCTCTGTGCCTCTGCAGCAGTCCTCTGACATTTTTAATTGAAGAAATTCCTTAGCTGCAATTAACAAAGTTTTGCATTGTGGCCCTTTAGAGCTGCTGCAGCTCTTTAAGTCCTGCAGCAACATACTATTTCCCACACACATATGGGCAAGCTCCCAATGACGCAACCTGGAAACTATGGTTGCGGCGCTTGGATTATTGGGCATCAGAAATCCTGCTCAACCACACTTGTGATAGGGAATCACACCTTCATGGAAAATACAGTCCCTTGTGTCACTAATAATAATTTTTTGGGCATTACAGAAACATATTCCTCACCTCTGCTGCCATCTTCACTGTTTTGCTGTTGCCATGTTCCTTCCTCTTGCTCATCCATTTTTGGAAACATTTTATTTTGGATTTACAAAATAAACCCTTATTTAAAGGCAATGAGCAGACAGGGTGCAAGATTCTAAACTAATAACACAGCTTGAACTCAACAATTATTATATTACCACAGGGAAAATATACTTTATGTGAAATATAAAACTAGTGAAAGTTTCTTAACAGTCGGCATTCAATAAACTTGACTTTCCCGATATGTTTTTTTTTCTTTTTTTTATTCTTTCATGGGATGTGGGCGTCGCTGGCAAGGCCAGCATTTATTGCCCATCCCTAATTGCCCTTGAGAAGGTGGTGGTGAGCTGCCGCCTTGAACCGCTGCAGTCCGTGTGGTGAAGGTTCTCCCTTGGTGCTGTAAGGTAGGGAGTTCCAGGATTTTGACCCAGCAACGATGAAGGAACGGCAATATATTTCCAAGTCGGGATGGTGTGTGACTTGGAGGGGGACGTGCAGGTGGTGTTGTTCCCATGTGCCTGCTGAACTTGTCCTTCTAGGTGGTAGAGGTCGCGGGTCTGGGAGGTGCTGTCAAAGAAGCCTTGGCGAGTTGCTGCAATGCATCCTGTATATGGTACACACTGCAGCGACGGTGCGCCAGTGGTGAAGGGAGTAAATGTTTATGGTGGTGGATGGGATGCCAATCAAGTGGGCTGCTTTGTCCTGGATGGTGTCGAGCTTCTTGAGTGTTGTTGGAGCTGCATTCATCCAGGCAAGTGGAGAGTATTCCATCACATTCCTGACTTGCGCCTTGTAGATGGTGGAAAGACTTTGGGGAGTCAGGGGGTCATTCACTCGCCACAGAATACCCAGTCTCTGACCTGCTCTTGTAGCCACAGTATTTACATGACTGGTCCAGTTAATTTTCTGATCAGTGGTGACCCCCAGGATGTTGATGGTGGGGGATTCGGCGATGGTAATGCCGTTGAATGTCAAGGGGAGGTGGTTAGACTCTTTCTTGTTGGAGATGGTCATTGCCTGGCACTTGTCTGGCCATGAATGTTACTTTCCACTTATCAGCCCAAGCCTGGATGTTGTCCAGGTCTTGCTGCATGCGGGCACGGACTGCTTCATTATCTGAGGGGTCGCGAATGGAACTCAACACTGTGCAATCATCAGCGAACATCCCCATTTCTGACCTTATGATGGAGGGAAGGTCATTGATGAAGCAGCTGAAGATGGTTGGGCCTAGGACACTGCCCTGAGGAACTCCTGCAGCAATGTCCTGGGGCTGAGATGATTGGCTTCCAGCAACCACTACCATCTTCCTTTGTGCTAGGTATGACTCCAGCCACTGGAGAGTTTTCCCCTTGATTCCCATTGGCTTCAATTTTACGAGGGCTCCTTGGTGCCACACTCTGTCAAATGCTGCCTTAATGTCAAGGGCAGTCACTCTCACCTCACCTCTGGAATTCAGCTCTTTTGTCCATGTTTGGACCAAGGCTGTAATGAGGTCTGGAGCCGAGTGGTCCTGGCGGAACCCAAACTGTTTTGATGACACTGTTGCAAAAGACGATTGAGAACTCGCAACCTATGCATCTGTCTTTGAGCCAGAATTCCTAACTAAATAAATGTTGCCCAAACAATTTTTCAAACTCCTTCTATTCAAAATGGGATTGTTCCATTGAAGTTCATGATGATTGTTCTCGAAGCTATTCGTGTACCCAAGTTCATTTTATTTATTGACTTGATAGGTTCATGTTAAGGTTAACTGTAGAGCCTGGGAACAAAGCGTCCTTGCTGTGGTATTGGTGAGTGACAAAGGCAGCAGATTAGAACAAAAGGAGGTTGGTTTTGCTGGATTCAAGGATGTATTTGTGGTTGAATGTTAGTGTGAGAGGTTTGCATTAGCGGCTGTAGTTTGCTCATATGCTTCAATCCGTTATATTGATCACTTGGAATCATTTTTGTGCTGCTTGACAAAATGCCAGAATATGTAACAAATGATATACTAGGAAGAATGCATACTTATTATAAAATTACAGAATTTATTTACTGATGATTCCAAGTTATGTGATTAGGTGATTAGTGAAATTCAGATTGATGATACTCAGGGATCTGAACAAATTAAGCAGTTGAGTTATGGTGTGGCAAATGGATTTTCAATATAGTCAAACGTATGGCAATATATACCACTATAGGAAGTATAAAAATTCACCACATTGAATGGGTCCTATTTTGACATGAGCCAATGTGGGAATGGGCACAACCTAAATCTGCAAACTTGGGCAACAAGTCAGAGATCCCTACCTGCTGTTCCTATACATCCTTAACCACAACGAATAGGTGTCAATTAGCAAAGGGAGGATTTTGAATGTGATTGTCAACCATCACTGAAAGTATCTAGTCAATGTGAAGCTATTGTTAATGAGGTTATCATGCTTCTGTTAAATTATCAGGTGTCATTTCTTAACCAGATGACTCCACTAAAAAACGAGGAGGATTGGCCCAACCAAAAACAGAAAGGCCAGCGACAATTATACAAAATATGCCATATGGTGCTCACCAGACACGGAGGCATTCAGTGAGTCATCAGACACTGAATGGACAACAACCTGCTTCTGTATTTTTGGGTGCAGAGGCCTAAGCCATACAATGTATCCGGGATGCTCTGTCATGTCAATGCATGTAAGTCAGTGCAAAGGCTTTGGGAGCCTGCATAAAAGTTGTGTGCAAAGCTCATTAGGCATCTGACTTCTGTTCAGATGCCTAATTAGGAGCCCCCTCCCCACCCCACCCCCCATAATCTGGCTGGAGGACCGAGAGGTCAAGGATGGACTTTTGGAGGAGGGGAGTGTTGTTAGCAGTGATGAAGGGGTGGAGTCCTACTTGTGCAAAGGAGCTAGTAATGATGTAAGTGAGTACTGAGGCAAAGAAAGGTGGTTATGCAGCCAGTAGTTGGGTCAGGATGAAATCGAAGGAGCAGAAGGTAGGCCTGATTGAGGAGATCAGCCCAAGAGGGCTAGGGAGAGAAGGGGGAGAAGCTTTGATCTGGTGTATCGCTAGGATGAAGGGAAAGACTTGGATAGTCATAAATAGAAGAGAAGGAGGAAACTCAGGCAACCAAACAGGTAGTCTCAATCTTTGAGACAAAAAAGCGCGTAAACTCCCCATACTTGATGTTTGAGGTGAGAATAGTTTGGCATTGCTCACTGTACAGACTCATATAAAGAATGGGTATGTGCATGAGGTACTGAATCTCCTGAAACACAAAAGACTATTTTAGTTGAGAAATCTTTAACCACACTGCAAGCACCAAGTTTATTGGTTCCAATCAGTTTATTTTCTGACTACAGTGTAGCTGGATCTATTAAACAACCTTTTTCTCATCTCACTTTTCAGCTGAGATTGGAATTGTATTGAAAGCAAATGTAAGCTATCTACAGGTATGTGTGAACAGATGCTTTCACTATTTGTAGGATTAGACTTGACAAATCCCACCCATGCAATGATATGTGTTGAAGGTGTAAATGTACTATGTAGCACACATCTTCCAAAAGAAACACTAGTGTATTAAACACTTTTGAAAAAGTGTTATTTTTGTTGGATCCCTGACAGAAACCCATAGGTAAGCAGCCGATGAGTTATAATGGTTTGTCAGGATCTGCAGTCAGTAAATTGTACTCTACTTTAAACCCAGAGCCACTTGGTTTAAATTGAGAACATGGTGTATTTTGTTTACCAAATGTCAAATGGTTCTGTAGTTCTTTTATGTAGAGAGAATCTACTCCTATCATGCTGATCCATATATTTCATGACCTTAAAATAAGTGATCTTGAAAAACCCATGTACAAAGCATTAACTTTTATTGAGCTGAGCAGCACTGCTGATACTGTAGAATCATTATTTTCACAAGTCATTTACAACATGGCAAAATTAGTGATTGTTCATAAGATATTTAAACACCCTCCATCATGTGAAAATCAAAAATACTACAGTAACTACATTTTTTTCTCTTTAAAAATACTGAATTACAAAAATTAAATGCTGTATGGAAAGCTACACATTCATCACTAGATTCATATATTATATGATATTTCATTCATCAATAGTCCACAGTGCTTTCTCAAGGAATAAATGTATCAATTTGAATGCAAGGTGTCTTAATGTAACAAGGATTATCTAGAAAATGTATATAGTACTGTTTAAGTATGAAGTACCATTATACCACAAAAGTATTATTTAAGGAAAGGTTCTATTTACAAGTTACTTGCACCTCTTTACACATTTGATTAGATGATCAGTCATACTACTTTCATTCAAATGTTTCTTAGATATAAGTTCGGAATAAATTTACAGACTTCACCTTTTACATCTGTTGTGACATTGGGTTGCATAGAATACAATCGTGCAAAATTATAGGTACGTTTTTATAGCAAAGCGCAAGCCCAGCTTGTTCCAGATGTCAGTAGTATTTTAGCTTGTGTGGTTAGGGTTTCAGTGATACATGTGCAGAGATGGAACATCTTTTATTACTGGGATTGATGTTCTTATTGTGTGTACTTCATTATGATACTGCCATAGGAAGGAAATGAGATGATTTATTTTCTTTCTTTGTCCTTTTGCCTCTAATGGTTACTCCTTTTTGGTTCAAGGCAACAAACATTTTCTGGCCATTGTGTGTCCACTTTGCAGAAGCGTACGTATTGTAATTATTTTCCTCTATAAGCTCTCTAAAATTGCAATCTTCATTGCAGTTTTTCTGTGAAAATATTGAAAATATAGTTAAATTATTACTGTGGAAGCATTAGTTAGCATTATTTGCAATTGATGACCATATTCACAAGTTATCCTTCAATCATGTATTGATTCCATTACTTTGATAATGCAAGTGACTCCAGCTAAATTCTGGGGGTGATTTTAACCCTACCTGTCCGACGGAAACCGAGTGGGTAGATAGTTAAAGTGCCCTGAATTACTTACCTGTCCTGAGGCTGCCAGGCTCCTGCTGTTTTAACCTGCTTTCCTAAATGGGCGGCAAGGATACCCACCCAAAGCTGGTGAGGTCCTTCTTTACATATGCCTGTCAAGTCCCGATGACGTTCATTGGGACCCAATTGCAATTTTAACTCTGGCCTGCGTGGGGAAACCTCCACGGCTTTCCCACCGGGCCAACCTGGGACAGAAGAGGTTCAACACCTGAAGTGGCCGAAAAAGTTAAGTGGTTTTCTTTTGTGGATCCAGGAGGAGCATTAACACTCCTCTGGGTCCCACAAGGAAAGCTTAGGCCTCCCGTGACTGTAGCTTTGAATAAAAGGAGGCGTTTGCGTGCCTTGGTCACCCGTACCATGATGTTAATGCATTGTTTAGACTGCTTACACAATTCCTGGCAACTGATCTCTGTGTTCCATCTAGCATAAGAAATTGTAATACTGTGTTTCTTCCCTGCTGTATATAAATCCAGAATTATATTAATCATGTGGTTGCCATGATGCAAAAGGGTAAAAGCACTTACTGAATGGTTTGTATACACAGAAGCAACTTGTGTTTGATGACAGGAATGTTCAAACCTTGATCAGCTCCCCCAACCAAAATCAATGTCACTACAAGAGCACTAAACAATAGTTTGAAGCATGTTGTACCAGAAAGACATCTGTGGACCAGCTACACAGAGTAATCTTCATACTTCCACCAAACGTAACTGTTTAGTTTGGTTGCTAAGAGAGATTGCAGTGTTTCAGGACTATACTTGCCTCTGCACTAGATTCTCAGAACACATTACCTCTTTTCTCTTAAAAAAGCATAATTTTGAGAGTATTACTCATGACATAAGTAATAAGACAATAAATGAGAAAGATGAATAGATTTATTAGATTTTAGTATTTCTTGATCAAAAGATTAAGTTATTAAACACAAACTAAATTTCCCATCTTCTTCCATTCTGACTGGATTTCTCAATTTGAGTTTGTTGTCCAAAACCTATGTTGTCACATTTACCTCTTTGATATGAATTATGTAAAGATTAATATTATCAATAAGCTAGTGAGCATTTGTTAAGTTGTTTACGTCTACAAAAACATTTGGATCCTGTACTGTTGTTCTCAATTAGCTGTATCGTGTCTTGTCTCCTCTGATGAAAATGAATTAAAGATGTCCATGCTGGAATGCAAAAGAACTGCCTTGTATATGGAATGGAAAAGGTAATCTGGTTCTGGTTGGAAAAAGATTTAAAGATACAGACATCCCAAGTGGTTCTTCAATTAATAGGCAGATTTTATCTTGCTCCTTGGTGTATGGTGGGTAGTTTCATTCAAATAATAATTCTATTTGAATTACTAATTCTAAAGCTAAAAGTCACTGATTTTAATATGCCGAAATTGGCATCAATGTGGTGGTAATGTCCTTGAAGGACAGTCAATTGACTTACTGCTCGTTAACACCAACGCTCTGGCTGCCGCCATTTTTACAGGGCCTACCACTGTGCGGCCTTTGTGCCGACCTATTTCAGTCGCTCGGACCCTTTTAATATCCAAATTGGGGACCAATGATGTGTATTGAACTCCGATTCCATTTTAGGACAGAACTGGTCTGAGCGTGCGCTGTGCACTCTCCTTTAAGAGAGTGCTCCTTTAAGCCCCCCAAAAATTATGTGGGCTGCTGCCACCTCAGGCTCTCCCTCCCCCCTCTTCCCTCCAGCAGTCGTGATAACCCCCGCCCAGGACTTACCCTGCTGCCAGCCGGGCGGTCTGGAGGCCTCCCGATATTGCACTGGCCCGAATCCGGCAAGCTGCATCGGCACGTCTGTTTGGGGCGAGCATCCCGTCGGTTCTATTTAAATGAGGCCCGAGCCTCAAAATGGCTCGGGTCTCTTCACTTCCCAAACAGACGGGTGTCCAGTGTCGTCCGCCAGTCTGCCGCCCAAAAGTTAAAAGCAACCCCACTAATCGATCTTTACAGCAGATTAGTGCTATAGACAAATGCTACACGCTGTTAATTGATCTGTTCATGTCATTAAGAATGATTGAAATTAATATATGTTTATTTCAGTTTTCATGGCATACTGTACACTTATTTCACTGAAATAAATTGGAAGAATTAATGCTGAAGATTATATTTCATTTTAGAATTTTGGGGGGTTACTTTAATCTAACCATCCGGTGGAAAACTGATGGGATCAGATTGACCGCCCATTTTACACACCGCCTGATTTTCCTTAAAGTAAAATTGAGCGGGGTGTAAAATAGGCAGCCAATTCAATCTTGTCTGTTTCATGCCAGATGGGTTAGGTTAAAATTAACCTTTTAGTCTTAATATTTACAATGTAGTGGCAACTTAACATGTGTTCTGTGTCAAAATGAGCACAACTGTCAGCTAGGTATTTAGTGTTGTGTGTTAAACCAATGAAGATTTCTTATTTGCCTTTACCTAGAGATCAAAGACCAATAGCACAATGTAGCTCTTGCGAGTGTCAGTGCTATTAACAATGCCACTTTCTCATCATTAATAGAGAGAGATAATTTTGTCACTGGGGTTGATGATGATTTACCATTCTGTAAAACAAGAACTGTAAACGATTACTCCAAGCCCAGGGAGGGTTCAAAAATGCATTTATTAGATCCAACATCAACTGATGGCAATTCATTAGTAGCATTAAAAGAATACACCATTAAAAGCTGGCAAAAGTTGTTTTTATGTGCCTTACCCCAGTACCTGCTGCCTAAAAATGTTTTTAATGAATCTTATTCCAGTATCTCACTGATTATCAACAAAAACATAAATTTCAAGTCCTTCGTGTTGGCATGATTGTAGTCATTAACTCATTCTCACGTTCAATTTAGAGTGCTGCGAAGCTAGAAAATAACATGGGATGCAAAATGAATGTTGTTTACTGAGTGCATGTTCATCACTGAGGGGTTTGGTTCAAAAATTGGGAACATGGAGTCAATGATCAGCACTCCTACATTGTCCCACTTCATTTTTGAACCTTGTACTACAAAAGTGAGAACAGAAATTGATGAGTGCAGTGAGCCCAATAGAAGGGACAGTTATTTGAGACCTGAAAAATAACACAGGGTGGTTTTACTTTCATTTTTTAGGCAGCAGATACCAGGGTAAGGCACATAAGAACAACTTTTGTCAGCTTTTAATGGTGCATTCCTTTAGAGCTACTAATGAACTGTTGTTGGATTTAATAAATTAATACTGTCTCTCCACGACTAGGAATTTTTGTTTAAGGAAATTGATACATAAGAATCATAAAAAACTTTGCATAACTAACAACTAAATAAGCACCATATTCTGTGTATGTACTTACCTTGCTATATAATTTTCCAGATTTGTTCATTGCTAGGAAATAATCACTTTCTACACCTCTGATAGCAACCACTCCAACGGCCACAGTTCTGATTTCCAGAATACCTGAAATAGATTACAATGCCATCTTTAACCAAGTCACACACATCACTATGAATTATTAATTATTGAAGCAAGAAATTTCTAGTGGCTGTTAATCAGCATCAGCTTGTAAGTTTTGTTTGAGAGTTATTACATAGTTAAAATATCTTATTAAAAAACCTTCAACAGACACAATTTCACATATGTGTGGCAGATTTTGTATTTCCAGATCAAAACACAATTATGGCCTCTACACCCACATTTGTTTCTGGAATATATTTTTGTAGTATGGTCAATTAAATATAGTTTGAACCATAAGCCTTCTACAGTTAGTCACTGAAGAACTCTAATAAGCATATCGTATTAGACACCTCTGACCTGACCGTGTCACATAAAGTTCCATGGGAAATGTTAGCAGCTTCACCCAATACAACCAGAAATTATGATGTGTTATGGACATGGTGCAGGCAGCCACAAACGTATTTTTAAAACTGAACTGTTTGTACCCAATTTAAAACACACATGCTGTAAATATTGTGATTCAACTTAGTCATAAAATTTATAACATGAATTACTGAAATAAATTAGTCGAATAATTTGTGCCGTGAATGTGAAGGATGTGTTGTAATTGGTATTGAAATGTAATCCCGTACAGTCATTTAAAGAATATGCTTTGGAAAAATTTGGTAAGAAATTAATGTACTAAAAAAAAATTATCTACAGGTCAGCATGTGGGCTTACAATCGTAGGCTTTAAAAAAAAACTTGAAATAATACACAACTAATTAACTAACTAATTTAAAACAAAGTTGCATCAAAATTTTCATTGTTGTAAATGACATTAGTACATTAATTTGACATGATTTCAGTGTGGCATGTGAGGTAAACATGGACAAATTCTATAGGTAAATTATTGCAAATATTTTTCTAAAAAATCAGATTATGAATTAAAAATAGCACTCTGACTACATGAGATGCATTTTATATAGTCTACAGCTTGTCATACTTAAAATATTTAATATCATTACAGTTAAAAGGGTAAGATGTTAAATTGCAGTAACCTTAGAGTCAGTAGTATTCAATATCAACAGTACTTACTATAACATTGATTGCTACAGTGACTAAGTTACAGGACACATTTTCCTTTTTTTTATTACTTAGATGGTATCAGTGTCAAATTATTAGTTTATTACATAATTTATGTTTTTCTTAGTATTATTATCAACTTCATGTCAATGGTGGAAAGTGAAAGCTTTTTTCAACTAGCTAATGTTGGAATCAAATTCTCCCAAGTTATGTATGGTATGAGCTAAATGAAGAGCTAATGTCCCTCTGCTCTTCCCCATATCTTAACCCAACTTCAGAAAGCACCTCTGTGCTCCTGTGTGAATGTTCCATTTACGTGACCATTCATCTTTGTCACCTTTATTAATGATGTGGAGATGCCGGTGATGGACTGGGGTTGACAATTGTAAACAATTTTACAACACCAAGTTATAGTCCAGCAATTTTATTTTAAATTCACAAGCTTTCGGAGGCTTCCTCCTTCCTCAGGTAAATGTTCAGGAGCTCCTCGAAGCCTACGCATTTATACATATAGAACAATACATGGTGTTTACAGAATGCCCCTGCAACTGCCCGTTGCCAAGGCAATCACCGTGTTCAGACAGAGAGGTGTCACCTGCAGAACCCCCGAATACACATTCAACAAAAAAACAAACAGGAAAAAAACCAGAGAGAGGCAGAAACATCCGGAAGGCAGAGAAAGCCAGCAAATGACCCATTTGACCCACATGACCCAAAAGTCATTTGCTGGCTTTCTCTGCCTTCCGGATGTTTCTGCCTCTCTCTGTTTTTTTTTCCTGTTTGTTTTTTTGTTGAATGTGTATTCGGGGGTTCTGCAGGTGACACCTCTCTGTCTGAACACGGTGATTGCCTTGGCAACGGGCAGTTGCAGGGGCATTCTGTAAACACCATGTATTGTTCTATATGTATAAATGCGTAGGCTTCGAGGAGCTCCTGAACATTTACCTGAGGAAGGAGGAAGCCTCCGAAAGCTTGTGAATTTAAAATAAAATTGCTGGACTATAACTTGGTGTTGTAAAATTGTTTACCTTTATTAATGAGATTTCCTGCTCCTCTTGGCTCTTCACGTAGAACCAAGAGGAGCAGGAATGCTTCTCCTGACTCCACAGCAATACTGCTGCCAGACCGGACTCGCCCCTCCTCCCGTTTGCCTCCCACCCTCCCCCCAAGGCCCTACCTGAGCACCATTGCCGGTGTTACAGCTCGCCCAAATTGGTTTCCAGCAAGCCAGCGAAGTGCCTCTGAATGCCCGATTGGTCTGCAACTCATTGGAATTATTCGGATGAGCCTTGGGCCTTCGGCTTCTGGTGCGCTCTCCGAGTACGCCAACCATTTCACGCCTGAAAACGGGCGTACGCGAATTTCTCCCCCAATATTATTAGAAAAATATAGTTCTAAGAATGATTTCAATGAAATGAAGATTGGATGGGTTCTATAACAGGTGGGCCATCTGCTCACCAGATTACTGCCCAGGAAGTGAAGATGCAAATTTACCTCATGATGTTTACAGCCCCTATCAAGGTGGCCTCAGAAGAACCAGTGAGCTAAGAGAATCATTCTTGGAATATACTCCGATACCCAGGAAAAAAATAAATCAATAATCTCTCAAAATCAAATAAAGCTGCCAAACACTCTTCTACTTAAGGACATGGAGGGTGTCTATCTAATAGGTGTCACACCAAGTCCAGTTGACCCCTAACTGCAAATTCTTTTAAAGTATCAATGGATACTTCTGGATAAGGAAGGTCATTTGCTCCATCTTAATTCATCCATTCAGAAAGACACTACAGTCCCCCAATTGCTGCATCTAATTGGTTCTTAACTGACACCAGAGTTTTCGCCTCCACAACTCTTATTTGGAGGTCCATTCCAAGTTTGATCACTCTCTGCGTGAAGAAGTTTCTGCTATTCACCCTAAAATTTGCTTTTGCCAATTTAAATCTGAATCCCCATGTTCCATTACCATAGTTTAATTTGAAGTGATATTCCAGATTAACATGTTTCATGCCTGTTACTATCTTCTATAAGATCAGCTTTCAGATGCCTCTTTTCCAGGCTTAAAAGCCCAAGTCTTTCCTCACAACTCAGACCCCTGCAATTTGTGATCAGCCTTGTGGTTCTTTTCTGCACTGCCTCCAGGACTTGAATATCTCCCTTGTCTCTCAGCAACCAGAACTTGCCACAGAAGGGGTCTAATCAGAGCTCTATACAGTTTGGTTATGACTTCATCTGAGTGTTTTGGCTTTGCACTGGTTTCTTTCAACTTCATCCTTAGTTATTTCAACACCTTTCATGTGACCCAATTTTTCCTTTCTACTTGCAGTATTTTACATTTGTTTGCATTAAATTTTATCTGCCATTGTTCAACCCGCTTACATATTTTATCCAACTGATTTTGTAATTTCTGAGTTGCCTCCTCTGATTCCACTGCACCTTCCAGTTTGGTATTGACTGCAAATTTGACCAATTTGCATTGAGTTTCTGAATCCAAATCATTGATGTAAATTAGAAACAATAGTTCTCCCAGCACTGAGCCTTGGGACACCCTATTAGGTAAACTTCCATTATGACTTCTTTAATAGTGCCTGTTGTTTTTAACTCTTCAACCAATTTCTTTGCCATTTCCAAGGTTTACCCTGAATCACCACAGCTATGAGCATAACTAGTAGCCTTTTGTGTGGAACTTTATCAAATGCCTTTTGGAAATCTTAAGTACACAATGTTGCAGGGAAGTCTTAATAAACCATCTACAGAACAAAGCAAGCTGTTGTGCGAAATAGTTCTTAATTGAAGAACATCTACTCTTAATGAGTTTTGTAATTGAAATGTATTTGCATGGGAAGAGTATCCTATCTATTCAATTGAATATGAAATTGAATTATGGAATGGAAGTACAGATTAATCATGATGAGGCTAAAAGTTGTATATAAAGTACACCAAAACCTATATACCTTAGTATTTCACAGTTTTGACTTTTCTATTTAAACTAAACTCATCTTATCTCATGAATCTATTAACAGAGCTTGACAGCTGAATGGAGATTCTTGTACTTTATGATTGACATATTTTCTGCTAACCCGATATATGTGCTCAGACCCATTTACGTGAATATTTGTTATGTATACTAATAAATTCAGATTCACCTTTTATCAAATTAATTTGACTTCACAAACAATTACTTTTTATTCTAACGAGCAAGAGAAATGTAGACAAATTCAGATTTAACATAACATTGGCACTGATTTAATAGAAAGTAGTAGGGTGCAATTTTGAAATGTCTACATTCAAATGCAGTGTTTCTAACGAAGTGTCAATACAAACGCTTCAGAATTTTAATAATTTTCATAAGACTCAGTTATTCAAAACCAGTAAATCCTGAGAAATAACTGCTTTACTCGTGTGGAAAGTTCTACAAATAAATATATAAACAAATGTTAACCATCCAGTTCCAGACTAATTGTAGAATGTTTCATTCATTACAGAATTTGTAATTAACTACTTTCATATTCTGTTATTGATTGGATAATCACTACATACCTCTCAGCAACATTCTAGGCAGATTGCTAAGTCTTTAATAGATGCTGCATTAAAGATTTCACATTCTAAATTAGCCTTCACATTTAATTAACTGCATCTTTGTGCTTTAAGTTTCGTAGCCTTAAGACAATATGACTTGACTGTTGCCCATACACCCCTTGTAGAAGATTATTAACTGAACCTTTGGTCTCCCTTCCGTCTGCTACCATACTTCCACTCTGGTCTCTGTGTGTGTTTTCACCATCTGTGAGTATCTCTCTCATTTTGCCAGACACAGCATAAGATAATTTCTCTCATCCATCCTCCATCTTAACAATGTAAGAATGTACAGGACCGGAAGAAATCGTTGTGATGCACCTGGCTGATCCCAAAGTTCAAAAAATCTCGTACCACAGTTTTTAATTTCTATAAAACCTCAACAGTTTCAACTGGGTCATTATAATAGATGTCATAATCAAAATATTCCAATATAGTCTTAATGATCAAGTACAGAAATAATTTACCAGAAGTATAAGGAAGGTATAACTTCTAATGGATGCCTAATAAAATGTGGGTGATGACCAATGTGGGGCTACGAAACTGTGATCAAAAATATGTCTGATTCTGTAATAAATTTGGAATATTGTGTTAGAATAAAGTGCCCTTATGGATGCTTACTGTACTAAAATTATTAATGACCCTCCTTATCTGCCTGAAGCATCGGCTCAAAAACTTCATTGCCTCGAGTTCTCCATGTCAGTTGTATTCGACACCAGAGATTAAAAACATAATGCATTACATGGTAGTGCAGCTAACTACGCTAAAAGTTTATACCAATTTTGGTCTCCATATGCTTGTTGCACATGAAAAGAATAAAGCAAATAATTTCCTTATTTACTGGCTTGTTAAACTTCAGAATCTCAGATATCATGGACTGCTTCCAGTCAATTAGAGGCTGTAAAATCCAAGTAAAACTTAATGTAGTAATGTTCATTTGCAGTCCGGAATTTTAAGAGAATGGGATATCTGCTATGGAATACCAGAAATGTTTTACTACTATCAGAATAATATACTGAAAGACAAAAAATAAGTTTCATATTTCAATGTTTGGGAAAATACTAAAGCAACTTAGGAACATAGGAACAGGAGTAGGCCATTCAGCCCCTCGTGCCTTCTCCGCCATTTGATAAGATCATGGCTGATCTATAATCTAACTCCATATACCCGCCTTTGGCCCATATCCCTTAATACCTTTGGTTACCAAAAAGCTATCTATCTCAGATTTAAATTTAGCAATTGAGCTAGTATCAATTGCCATTTGCGGAAGAGAGTTCCAAACTTCTACCACCCTTTGTGTGTAGAAATGTTTTCTAATCTCGTTCCTGAAAGGTCTGGCTCTAATTTTTAGACTGTGCCCCCTACTCCAAGAATCCCCAACCAGAGGAAATAGTTTCTCTCTATCCACCCTATCTGTTCCCCTTAACATCTTATAAACTTCGATCAGATCACCCCTTAATCTTCGAAACTCTAGAGAATACAACCCCAATTTGTGTGATCTCTCCTCGTAACTTAACCCTTGAAGTCCGGGTATCATTCTAATAAACCTACGCTGCACTCCCTCCAAGGCCAGTATGTCCTTCCGAAGGTGCGGTGCCCAGAACTGCTCACAGTACTCCAGGTGCGGTCTAACCAGGGTTTTGTACAGCTGCAGCATAACTTCTGCCCCCTTGTACTCTAGTCCTCTCGATATAAAGGCCAGCTTGCATTAGCCTTATTGATTATTTTCTGCGCCTGTTCATGACACTTCAATGATCTATGTACCTGAACCCCTAAGTCCCTTTGGACATCCACTGTTTTTAACTTTTTACCATTTAACTGAAATGGCAGTGAAGATCGATTTTAATGCAAGGATCATTTGTTGTTCTAGCTCAATTATTTTAATTATGTAAGAAATACATAATTTGTATTATGTATTAACACATTATAATTTTAAAGTATTTGCCAATAATTTGTTAGGTTTAAAATAAACTGGAAATGTACGCTGGATACTTCAGAATACACAAATAAACCAGAACTCATAATTTTACTGAACAAATCTATGATGTTTGGTCAATTAGTTCAAATGATCAGATTAGGTACCAAATAACCTTAAAAGTAAGGTTGCATTCTTTGGAGTGTTAAGCTTGAAAAATATGACATTATGCAACTAAGTGATTCCTGAACTATTGATACTCCCAGAAAAAAAACAGAAAGGTCTGCAACAAATCAGAAGTACATCCTAAAAATTAACTGGTTCGAATTCAAATTCAAAAAAACAAAATACATTAGTTTTGCCTATGGAGGTGTGTGGCGTTATTGTTTAGTTTATTGAGGATCATTTAAGTATTCTATAGCAGTTAGAACATACCTTTATTAGTTTTAAAATGTGGTCAAGGTCAGAAAGGAAAAGGAAGATAATCCGGAGGGGCAATAGTACAGTCGAAGACCATGGTCTTGAAGACAGCAGGAGAGGTAGCAAGGTAGTGATGCTGAGCGAGAGAGTCCCAAATGGGAGCAAGGTGGCTGAATAAATAGTCAGAGCGGAGGGGGCAGAAAATGAGAAGTAGCATGGTGTTGGAAGACTGGAGGGAGGGGAGGGTTGAGGCCTTAGGTGGATTTGAAAGTGAGGACAAGAATTGTAAAATTGATTCCTGGGGCACAGGAAGATAGTGGAGAGCTTGACGAGGACAAGAGTAATGAGGGTGCAGGCCTTAGTGTGGATGAGGACATGGGCCACAACATGACTTGTAATTTATCAATGGTAGAAGTGGGGAGAAAACATTTGAAAAATCCATATGCAAGGTGATAAAAGTATGGATTCGGGTTTTGATGTGACCACAGTTGTCATCAAACAGGACATATAATGGAGTTCCCTTTTTAACAATACCAGGTTTAAAACATCCATTGATATTGTTGACCATATATTGAAATCTGATTAGGCTTCACTCTTTACAGAGAACAGAATCAGATTGTTGCAAACTAATTATTGTGAAGGACCGAATATTTCCATAGGGATCCAAATAAATTGCTTTTAATATTTATCTTTAAACTGACGTTGATCTACAGTGATTTAAGGGAAATTGAATTAGAGGAACATGTTTTAAAAATTTTGGACAAGTACACTGAAGTACTCACTGGCTATTTTAAATAACACTTGATCCTACATAGATTTCTGGCTTATTGTGTTTGAGGAATATGATTATAAAAGTGGAATTATACATTCAGGAGATCAGTGATCTCAAACATTTTTGTGGCATTCTGCAAACAAATTTTTATAGCTTCTTGCGTACACTAGTTGATTAAGTGATAGACTTGGATTAGAGATCCAGGAATTGAAGCCTAACAGGGTCAACTCAGGTTTTCATCCTTCTGAAGTGAATAAAGTTAGTACAGTATCTTACAATCTAGAAAGAAAACAGGAGACTTTGTGCATTGCTTGTTGCACTGTCACAGTATCTGACCTTGGCCACTCCTGGCCATTCGCCAGTGGGAAATGGTAGTTGGTATAGCACCCAATAGAATTTTGTATCTAATGGAGACTGACTTCTGTCAGTATTCTTTCTCTTGTGCAAATAACAACAATGTTGTACTTTCACTGAATCTTCTTCCTGCAGTTAGATATTAACACAATCCTGTTCTTGGATACAAAGTCAAGGCACTGATGGCTGGAGTTCATCCCACATCATACACTGATTGATTTCTCCAAACTACTTTGCCTCCTCATTTGACACACTAATTGGATCATTGCTTCTCCAGCTCCTGATTTTTTTATTGTATGGTTTGGTTATTTTTCCTGTCCTTTAGGCAGGTTAACCAATCAACGGAAGTGTTGAAGCTTCACTTTTCATGGCAACTTGCAGATCCAGCTGGTGGCAATTAATCCGATTGTTTACAATTTTAAAATGCATTTTGAAGCTATTACCAATGCACCCCTCGTCACACCCACCTGGAGAGACCATACACCCCAGGATTTGAGAACCATGCAGCAGATTCTAGGGTAGATATTCCTCTTTGAACACCTGCTGGGTGCCCAACAGGTGCAGGTGATTGCTGCACCCATGAGGAAAGAGGTACATCCAAGGTTCCTGTACCAGACCATTTGCATGGCCCTTCATCTGCCTAAGCCAATGCTGGAAAGCAGGACAGGAAAGCCAAAGAACGGCAGCCAGGGGCCCCTAGGCCTTAATATTGTCCTGAGGTGGAGGGAGGGAGGGAGGTGAGAGGTGTGAAAGGGAAAAGATCCACTTGCCTGCAAAATTTTCGGGGTTGTCCTGGGACCCCTCCAGTCAATGGAAGTCCTGACCCAAGCCCTAATACCTGGTTTATTTGGATGCCCATCCATCTGGGTGGTCAAAGGTCCAACAATGAGGAAAGTGAGGTGGGAGGCCATGAACGCTCCCTTGCACCTCACTTTGTTGGTAACATTGGGAACAGGCCCAGAATCACCCATCTAGGAAGCCTCAGAAAATCACAGTAATGCATAGTGGTAACGGAGACCTGACATAATGAGTCCCTACCCTCTTTTCCTCTTCATTAAGCGTTCCCCAGGTGCTGCGAGGAGAAAAATCACCCCTTATACCTTTTCAACAAAACCAAGAGCTAGATATTGGCTCATAATTTCTTGGATCGCACCTACACAGAAATTTACACTGGTTTCTGTGCTAATCTTGCTGACAGGAACTTGTACCCAAATTTCCTTAGGAGCTCATTTGCTTACTCCGGGACGTAAAACAAATGCTAATACGGTAGTATTATCTTGCATTCTAATTTATATATTCTAAATGGCTGGTCAGAGGTTTACATTTATGGTTGTTTTAGTCATGTCCTATTAAAGTTGATTAGAACTATACAGCTGTATGCTAACCTTTTTACTTCATTGTGTATATCTCTAAATAATCAAACTTGCTAATAAATTCAACTTTGTTCTTCACTAATCCATATGTTAGTTCTTGATAAGTGCAGCTAATTCTGGAAGCCCAAATGATAACTTTTAGAAAACCAGATTTGAATAGTAGCAACAACTGGATCACATGTTTCGAAGAACCACCTTTATAACTGTATTGCTGAAATAGACCAATTTCTATTTATTTTGAGATATGCTTGCAAAATCTCTCCTACCCAATGCATCAATCTCTTTTTCAGCAAATCAATTAATAACAAAGAAGTAAGCGATACTAAGAACTCTGCAGTTGTGCTTTAGTTATTCACAAAACATAAGTGGTAGGTTGAAACTTTGTGAGCGCAGTTCTTTAGAAATTACACATATGCACTATTACAGATTTATGGAGAGCACTCTGGAACTTGCAATGTATGTATTCAGGTTAAATGTTCATTTAAATAAGTTGATGGTGCACTGGAGGGGAACTTGAGACGTTATTTGAATCTCTAGGACAGACACAACAGTTTCTATTTAACAGTTAAAATTATTTATATAGAAGGAAATAAAGATGATATTTTTTAAGAAGAAAGTGTCAATAGTTATAAAAGCGTCTCTTTCCTAAAGAAATTAAAGCTTCAGACCTGAGAAATGCAGTCACCCTTCCAGTTACGCCGATATCAAGTGACTTTGGGTCCAACGGTGCTGAAATTTTTGGGCATAAATCTACACCAGCGCATTACTGGTGTAAATGCAGGAAACTCTTGCGAGCTGGTCTTTTGCATGGCAATGGGGATATGTAAATGAGTGGCAGAGGATTTCAGCACAGTGCATCGTACAGTGTATCTTGGAAGTGCCGCAAACAATCGAGGAAATTTGCGCGTTGTGATGTTTCGGTGTAAATCCGGCATAAATCAGTTATGCGCAAATTTCCTCAGAGTAAATGGCGCAACTCCGCTCTTCTGCCAAAAAGTTCCAGGAAATTTCAGGACATTATTTCTACTGAGACTGAGCACATTTCTGAACACGATGCCAGAAAAAATCAATTTAATAAAGTGCTACAGGGTGAGCTAGCAACAACATAAAACTAAAATGTAAATTAAAACAGACTTCCAACATGCACAGCTACAATTTTGAAAATTACCTACTATAAACCAGACTTATTTTAAATTTAACACAATTGTCTTGAAATTAGGGAAATGTTCTTTTATAAAAAGATTAAAACATTTTAAAAGTTCTTCTTTGTCAGGCAAGTTTAACATTGGAAGACATGAAACTAACTGAAAATTTAATAATTTAAGAATGTAATTTATGTAATTCTATCCCTCGTGCTTTATTACAATTTTGTACAGTCATAAGGTTTGGCTACAACACCACTGTTTAGATATATATCACAATGAAGTAATATTTTTTATGGGGGAGATGCTGGAAAGATATTCTCTTTACATTTTGAATGAAATCCACTTTTAATGGGATGCACTGTGCAATTGTGAAAGACAAAGGGAATCAAATTTAGACTACAGTATGAGTAATTTGAGACATGACATGTGGTAGGGTCTGTTGTAGACTGATTGATAGAGATTGATTACTATAATTAGTCAAGAACTCCATTATCATTGTATCATGCGACTACCAGGATTGTAGAAAGCGAACTAGACGGACCTTGGTCTTTTTTCGTCTAGCTGTTTCTGTGTTCCTACAGCTTTCTGAAGTTCTAGAGAGCCCCCAAACTGATTGTAGTAATACTGAGAGTTATTTGGGGGACCTATAATTAAAAAGAAACTCCTTTTTATCGTGTTATTTGAAATTTTTAATTTGAATTTAACTTAATTCCTATTAATCCAAAGGTCAATGACATAAATGTTAATTGAAAAGTTTTCATGCTATAAGCACTTACAATGGGAGACTATCGTGATAGGAAGAGAGGATGAAGTAACAATTTGTTCCATTCTGTTACCAGGAAATTGCTTATCTTCTGTATATTACAAACTGAAAAACAGATGGCAGTATTTTTGTTTTGTATATCAGGTGGCAAACAGCTGGATGACAGATGGCTCAACAGTTTAATGCTAGTGGTTGCCAGGAGTTTGGAAGAAATAATATTAGGGGACCAATGGGCAACTGATTTCCCATAGCCTGATCCAGGATTCAATAACCTGGGTTCAAAAGGGGATTTTCAATTCTATTTGAACCACTACATGCAAGAGGTAAATTTTTAAATGATGACAGAATGTTGTGATATACCTGCAATAGCTCTTCTGTTCCTTGCATAAATATAATTGTCTGGCTTAAACACTAGCCACTTGTATGGTAGATTCCTTGGGGGAAAAAATTGGATCGGGCCTGTTTGTGGGTGGGGGTAGCGCGATCTGCTATTACCCTGCGCCCAATGGCCCTTGCTTAGGCAGGACAACACTTTCATCAGGCCTGAGGATTTACCTGCAATCTGCATTGGAAATCAGCGTTGAACGAGGATTCCATGCAATTCACACTTTCCACCAGCAGGGGGAGCTCCAATCTCTTAAAGGCAGGCTCTCTGTTAGGACTCTCTTAAAGGTAGCTGGTACCAGTTATTTGCTGAAAATAACAGTCTGCTGTCTGCACGGATTCTGAACGGAGATCAGACATCGCACATGTAAAACACAGAAGCACGTCCTGTCCCCATGTTTACACACTGATGAGTTATGTTAAAACATTGAATAAAGGTTGCGCACCACTAAATCCCACATCCTCCAATCTGCATGCGAGACCTCACCAATCTGCCAATCTGAGTTTGTTCCAGGCCTGCAAGAGAGCGTGCACCACGGTTCTCTGCTGATGCACTAGAGGCCTTGGTGCAAGAGGTGGACAGAAGGAGGGACATCCTATATCCACAGGGCGGAGGGGGGAGGAGGGGGCTAGAGGCCCTCCAGCCAAATACCCAAAAGGCAGTGGGAAGCAGCAGGGGACAAAGTAAATGCCAGGCGCACAGCATCATGAACATGGATGCAGTGCAGCGAAGAAGTTCAGTGCTTTGACATGATTGGTCAAGATGAGTGACAAGTGGCATCTCCTACCAACTGCACTATTAGCCACACCCACTGCTCCATGCACTGCACCCCCACATACCAACAAACTCTTTCCATCAGTGCTCAACTCTTCCAATCAGATACTTCCACTCACCCTTACACATTACCACTGTTGCAAGCCATCCACCCACGACTCACAGGCTACACACACTGGCAGCTATTCAACCTTGACAGGCACATCACCCAGACACATGTCCCGCTTTCTTGCAGGAGATGGTGGCGCATATGAGGAGGCAGCAAGTGGCAGTGGCATTTGGCCCCTCGAGCCTGTTCCGCCATTCAATGAGATCATGGTGGACCTGTGACCTAACTCCAAATATCTGCCTTAGCCCCATATCCATTAATACCCTCGGTTCACAGAAATCTATCAATCTCAGATTTAGAGTTCACAATTGAGCTAGCATCAACTGCTGTTTGCAGAAGAGCGTTCCAAACTTTTCCCGTCCTTTGTGTGTAGAAGCATTTCCTAACCTCACTTCTGCACGTCCTGGCTCTAAATGTTCGGCTATGTCCCCTAGTCTTAGTATTCAAGTGTAGGAGACCTCCAAAAACGGTTACAAATGTCTTGGCAGCCAGAAGCAATAATCCAGCCATTAACCTGTAAATCCTGCATGGTCCCTTTGAATAACGCAAGTGGGGGTCCTCCAGGCACTCTAAGACACGCTCAAATGGTCGGGGTTAAGACTGTGCATTGAGTTGAGCGTTAAGTCCCAAAATGGCGTCTATCGCTCTAAATCAGCGTTGCACACTTATTGTATCCATTTTTTCCTTACTTTACATGCTTCCGGCGTTCAGTATCTGCACCTGTGCTAACTCCTATACCAAGATGGAGTCCGGAGCATGTCACGCTGGAAACGTGCGTGCGCAGCTACGACTCCATTTGGCACTTCGAGAGGCCGCTTAGTGCTGAAACAACAGGTGCTACAAGGCCCAATTTAGCACCCCTTTAGTCTTATAGAAGGATGTCTCTAGAATGAATATCTCTCCACAGCTTTTCAACTGGTCTGCAGAAAAAAAAATCAATTGCCCCTTTCTAGGCTATCTTGCACTGTGTTGCCAGCAGCAATGATTAGCAACCCAGACATCATATAAGATTAGCCAGACAGAACATAAACTAGCCCATGAAGAATCTCTGCCATGACAGCAACAGCTACCTTGACTTCATGGCAGTGCCCGATAGGCTCAGGCTCACATGGCTGGTTGTGACTGAGTTATGCCATCTGCTGCATCAAGACTTGTAAAACCAATCAATCATTTACACAGCATATTCTGTGTTAAACATTGCTCTCAATCTCTAAGCCACAGATAGTTTCCAGGGGACCTATAGAGGACATGAAAGTTCATTGTTGCATTAGTGGCAATGTGGAAAATTGCCCAGGTATGTCCTGTCCACAAAAAGCAGGACAAATCCAATCCGGCCAATTACCGCCCCATCAGTCTACTCGCAATCATCTGCAAAGTGATGGAAGGTGTCGTCGACAGTGCTATCAAGTGGCACTTACTTACCAATAACCTGCTTACCGATGCTCAGTTTGGGTTCCGCCAGGAACACTTGGTTCCAGACCTTATTACAGCCTTGGTCCAAACATGGACAAAAGAGCTGAATTCCAGAGGTGAAGTGAGAGTGACTGCCCTTGACACCAAAGCAGCATTTGACCGAGTGTGGCACCAAGGAGCCCTAGTAAAATTGAAGTCAATGGGAATCAGGGGGAAAACTCTCCAGTGGCTGGAGTCATACCTAGCACAAAGGAAGATGGTAGTGGTTGTTGGAGGCCAATCATCTCAGCCCTAGGACATTGCTGCAGGAGTTCCTCAGGGCAGTGTCCTAGGCCCAACCATCTTCAGCTGCTTCATCAATGACCTTCCCTCCATCATAAGGTCAGAAATGGGGATGTTCGCTGATGATTGCACAGTGTTGAGTTCCATTCGCAACCCCTCAGATAATGAAGCAGTCCGTACCCGCATGCAGCAAGACCTGGACAACATCCAGGCTTGGGCTCATAAGTGGCAAGTAACATTTGCGCCAGACAAATGCCAGGCAATGACCATCTCCAACAAGAGAGAGTCTAACCACCTTCCCTTGACATTCAACGGCATTACCATTGCCGAATCCCCCACCATCAACATCTTGGGGGTCACCATTGACCAGAAACTTAACTGGACCAGCCATATAAATACTGTAGCTACAAGAGCAGGTCAGAGGCTGGGTATTCTGCGGTGAGTGACTCACCTCCTGACTCCCCAAAGCCTTTCCACCATCTACAAGGCACAAGTCAGGAGTGTGATGGAATACTCTCCACTTGCCTGGATGAGTGCAGCTCCCACAACACTCAAGAAGCTCGACACCATCCAGGACAAAGCAGCTCGCTTGATTGGCACCCCATCCACCACCCTAAACATTCACTCCCTTCACCACCGGCGCACTGTGGCTGCAGTGCGTATCATCCACAGGATGCACTGCAGCAACTCGCCAAGGCTTCTTCGACAGCACCTCCCAAACCCGTGACCTCTACCACCTAGAAGGACACGGGCAGCAGGCACATGGGAACAACACCACCTGCACGTTCCCCTCCAAGTCACACACCATCCCGACTTGGAAATATATCGCCATTCCTTCATCGTTGCTGGGTCAAAATCCCGGAACTCCCTACCTAACAGCACTGTGGGAGAACTTTGGGAGAACTTTCACCACACGGACTGCAGCGGTTCAAGAAGGGCAATTAGGGATGGGCAGTAAATGCCGGCCTTGCCAGCGACGCCCACATCCCATGAACGAATAAAAAAAAAATTAGTAATGTCACTGATCGCCTCTTTTTCCATACACACAAGGATATCAAGTTTCACAGTGACCAGCAGCATTCAGTTGAAAGGCAGCACAGTATTTTTAAAATTGCCAGTTTTCTCAATGGACAGTGCGTCACTGACGCCATAGCTGTCCACATATCCATAACAGCATCTCGGGCACTACCAGGCTTTATGTCTATAATGGTTACATATCACCGGTGAAATGTGTGTCAGTAATTGTTTGAGTGTCTGAATTTATAAGGAACCCAAAAAGTGCCAAAGTGCCACAAAGTGAACAGGTCTTTGAAGCAAATGGATGCACTATTTTTATTGATTAGATCTGCTTAGCCATGCTACTATGATTCACTTTTCTCAACGTCTACCTTCATTGGCCTCCCTCAATATGCTCCCCTAGGGGAATGAAGCAGAGGTGGTGAGCATAAAGAGCTCTCAGTAATATCACGAGATGCAGAAGGACCTCTGCCTTTATCAACAAAAGACCTTGAAGAGCCAGCATCAATGCCAGGAATCTCCTAAAATGTTGGCCCAAGCACTATGATTTCCTGCTTATGCATAGTTTTGTGATGACCTGAGTATCAACTGCTACATTCCTCACTACTCAGCACTGCCGGTGGGTCTGTCCTCATTACCAAGTGATCTCTGTGAGCAAAGCCTACTTGACAGCAATAATTTCTGTGAATCCCTCCCTCATTGTTCTCTGCAGGTTTTCCACAAGAGTCAGATCCAACCTCTTGGATTTATGAGCACTCTGTGGTCAGGTCAATACTTACAGCAGACCAATTTCCAAAGCTAGCAAATAATACTTTAGCACCTGCCATATATTGCCTTACTATTTCTTTAAAAGCAGCTTCTCCAAGATCTGCCTCCCTTTGACACGGAAGAGAGTCTGCACACAGACAGGGGATATGGCTCTCCAAAGTTTACTTCCTGTTACTCCCCTTCCCCGTAGTAGTTGGATCTACACCTAGTACATCACTACACAGCTGGTGAATGCTTCTGTACATTCCTACTACTTTGTGCTGGTGCTGGGTGACAGTTGAAAGTGTGGATGTGGTGATTGGTCTTCTGGGCATTGCTCATGCTCAGTTTCCCATCACCTGTTGAGAGAGTTGAGGGGACATTATAAATAAGCCACGGGCATGTTCCACCAGTCGGCTGCCCAATAATTAATAATTAATATCTCTCCCACTCAGTGGCAAACACAGGTGAGCCACCTTTTCATTGAGTAACTTAGCACTCTTATTTTACAGCAGAAAATACTGCCATCCAACTTCTCAGCACTGAATATAAAGCACCATTTGTCTGACCTTGCACAATTCAGTCTGTATCTACCTGCAATGATTGTTTTCTATTGTCTTTCGGATGGAACAATTAACCACTGTGTAGAGGGTTGTGTCATCAACCAAGACATCACCACCACTTTTCATAACATCCGTGTTACAAATTTCAGATCTTCTGTAGATACTTTCTCAGGTTCAGTGGCACTGATCACTCCCATAAGTGGACCTCGTGTCTCTGGTGTTCTGGAGTTAACTGACACTGTCCCATATCTACTTATATGATAACATAATCCAGGGGAGGATCATAACAATAGTCCCTGCTTGTGATTTGAACTGAATATCATCTCTTTCACACGTCTTCACTTGAGCTTCTACAATATTTCGAAAGGTGGACTCTTATTGTCTCGGTTCAAAGTGATGTGTGAGTAGCAACATTCCACAAACTGATGCATCTAGCTTTAATGCACATCTCCCCTCTTCCCCCCATCTTTTGGCTGTAGCAATTTTAATCCTTTGAGAGCTGGATTTAAACTTAAAGTTAACATTTTTAATATACCAAGACCTTTTTCATGGTAAAATGCTAAAAATAATCCTAAAATTTGAAAATCCAGTAGGTCCTTGGTGAGAAAGATGAGAAATATAGCATCCCACTAAATATGTCACAAATGAAGAATGAGACTTTTGATATTTGAGCATTGCTTTAAGATGACATTTCAACAGATATGGTATTTGACAACACCGTTTTATCCAGAAGTGTGGGATGTAACCCATCCTCTGGAAGATTTTGAAAACCGGAAACAGATTTCAACAATTTCCACTAGGGTCCTTATAGCCTGCCTGACAATCTTATAGTTTGTTGCTGATCTTGGACTTGTATACCAGATGAGCTAACAATGATTTTTAAAATTTTTGGACATGCTGTAAAAATAGGCTGCTCTCTACCCATTGTCCTGATTAGTGATGCATGTTTTTTAAATATGTCTAATATTGTGGCACATCTTCATTAAACGAATGCTGTGAACCGATGCCAGTGTTTAGCTGCTTGGTTGGAAATGACTCTCGGCAGCACTGAATATGATCTCCGTCAGAATCTTTTGACTGGTAAATGAAATGCTAGTCTACAGATCTAGCTGCTTGAAACTATTCCAGTTGGCTTTCATATGGTATTCCTTTCAGATATTGATGAAGGCTTCTTGGACGCAGATGAAGTGGTCTTCAGACATGCCAACTAGTTTGTTTTTGAGTGCTTTCAAGTGATCACGACATCTGTGAATACAAAATCTAAGTAGGTATTACTCGGAGAATAAGCCATCTGAATGAGGCCTTTAGCAATTGTAAGTGACTACTGTGTTGTTGTTCTGCTTTATCTTCCTGTCACACACTACCGTCCCATTGTGAGTGCTTACTGCAGTAATCAGTGATGTTTTTTTTATTCATTCATGGGATGTGGGCGTCGCTGGCGAGGCCGGCATTTATTGCTCATCCCTAATTGCCCTTGAGAAGGTGGTGGTGAGCCCCCTTCTTGAACCGCTGCAGTCCGTGTGGTGACGGTTCTCCCACATTGCTGTTATGTAGGGAGTTCCAGGATTTTGACCCAGCGACGATGAAGGAACGGCGATATATTTCCAAGTCGGGATGGTGTGTGACTTGGAGGGGATGTGACAGTAAATGTTTTCATGCAAGACTTTTACCCTTCTCTACAAAACCCCATCACTTTTAATATATACATCTACATAGTGGTTGTCCAGACAAGCTTTATGATTCATTGAAGATATCCCTACAACACCCAATTTCTTCAGCTCAGTGAAAGTTCATTTGAACCAATGTATTGAGATTGACTCCCAAAACAGCGACGCCCACATCCCATTTCATTCATTTCTTGCCCTGCCTGTTTTTCTTTCTTCCTTCAATTGTTCCTAAGAATACATGCAGGAAAAATGGCAAGATCCTTTATCCACCTTTATTGAGACTACTTTTTATTTTTTTCCTTCTGGCAAGATGTAATTTGATAGCTTTCCCATATAGCAAAGGCCAGCACTTCCATACTGCATAGAATGATTATTTTTAGGGAGCTTTAACAAATACATACTACCCTGGACATTTTATATCCAGGGCTTCCCAAATGGGAAATGATGGTTCTTTAAAATGTTCATGACCAAATGTGCACACTTGATAGCGGCTAAATTGGCTGTTGAAAAACTCTTTTCTGTTTATAAACCAAAGAAGTGGTGCTTTAAAAAAGCCACCTTTTTGAAAAGTATAGATATTTCAAACCCATAACATTCCATATTATGTGTCTTCCATTCGAATAGTCTTTTTTCCACCTTGTGATGCAGAATTGGTTACTTCTCTCTCCTTGAGGCATAGTTCTAATGCGTACCTCTCAAAAAGCTTGTCTTTATTGCTTAAATAACTTCATATAGCTTGAATAAACATGTAAATTGAAACCTTTATTAATGTTATACTTCCTTTGGGCAATTGTATATTGCTGCCAGTGTCACTCACATATACATTTTTGTTCCATGTTGCACACAGAGGAAAATATACCTCCTTATCTCTGATTTACAAGAGAAGTAGACGATACAGTGATTTTCCTTTGGAGTGAGTTCACTGGTCCACTCCGAGTACAAAATGGTTGTGAAATTTATGGCCAAATGACTAGAGAAGATCCTTCCTACTATTTATAGAACAGTGACCAAATACTGTGCTCTGCTAACAAGTTATACAGACTGTTCAATGTCAAACATCATTGCTCCCCAGATAGCTTGTCTTTCTTGATAGTCTCCTGGGTGGGAGAAACTTTTCACAGTTCTGAGCAGAGCAGACTTGAGTGACATTTTTATTAACTTAGTTTTGGCTCCATAAAGCCCTCCAAATTATATACAGTAGTCAGACCAAGACCAGTGTCTCCCTTCTTTACTTTAGAATCCTTTCTAAATGGGCACCATGCATTAGATATGTTTAAAATGAGGAATTGTGCCTTCATCCTTCCAGAGAGCTTTGAAAATCTTAATTGTTTATTTATCCTCCCACCAGCCCCACGACCATTGACAGTTGTTGTACCTCTATCCAAATCAGTTGGAATAACTTAATCGTAATGATATACATATGTAAATGACAGGCTTAACGCCTGTTTTAGGCCCCCTCTGCCAAAATGAGCAGCTCAGGAGCCAGGCCTGCTCCGCTGCAGATTCTTCTGTGGCCTAAGCAGTGGCTGCCACTAGAAGGTTAGGTTTTAAAAATCGCTGTTGTGGAACCAGGAGGAGTAGGAATGCTCCCCCAACTCCACATTCTCCCGATTTCCCCTCCGCTCCCCTCCCCTTTGTAATAGTCCTTTCAATATAAATTTGGGACTGGAAAGAAAGAAAGACTTGCATTTATATAGTGCCTTTCATGACCTCAGGATGTCCCAAAGCGCTTTACAGCCAATGAAGTACTTTTGAAGTGTAGTCACTGTAGTAATGTATAAAACGCTGCAGTCAATTTGCACACAGCAAGCTCCCACAAATAGCAATGTGATGATGACCAGATAATCTGTTGAGGGCTAAATATTGGTAAGGACACTGGGGGATACTCGCCTGCTCTTCTTCAAAATAGTCCCATGGGATCTTTTACATTCACCTGAGAGGGCATACAGGGCCTTGGTTTAATACCTCATCCAAAAGACAGCACCATCAACAGTGCAGCACTCCTTCAGTACTGCACTTGAGTGTCAACCTAGATTTTGTGTTCAAGTCTTTGGGGTGAGACTTGAACCCACAACCTTCTGTTTCAGACGCAAGAGTGCTACCACTGAGCCACAGCTGACGCTCTAAGAAGGTATACCAATGTGTATTATTTCTAGAGTTGTTCATCACTGAGTCTAATAGCTGGTGTCTCCTGAGAAGCTGGAGGTCAGACTTGTGAGTCTCCATGCGGAGTGGAAATTACACTAAATTTAAAAATATTTACTGCAATCTAGGTAAAAATGTTCTTTAGTTATATTTCTAGTCCTGAAGGAAGCATCTAAGCTGGGAAAATGCAGTACTGGCAGGAAGCCACAGAATTTGTCTGGGAGCACAAACATCAAAGATTGTCTGAAGGCACCCCCCAATCCACTGTAAACTGTCTTTGTTGGGTATAACCCACCAGACAAATACTAGGTTAGCAGCAATCCACCATGATGGCAGATCATTTGTGGGAAAATAATTACAACATAACAAGTAACAGCAACAAAACATCAGTTTTACACAAGCCATTTTGCAGGATCATCTCATAGTGAGTTCACACATTGAAGTTATAAGATTTATATTTCTCAAAGATATTAATCTCATCCTTTTCTTCTCCACCTTCCTGTTGGATAATTTAAAGCTATTTTTGCCTGTAGTCAGTTCATGTTCTGACCCATTTTTGTTCTTAAACTTCTCATCTGCTTACACAATCATTGTACCTGCATATGTTTTTTGTTACAGTTGGCACTACTTAACCAAATACCTGATAAATAAACAATTCAATTGGGTAGCAACTTTTGAAACCAAACCCGAGCTCTTCTGTACATAGAAACAGTGGCCTCGAAATTCGAGCACATCCATTATTGGGCGCATGCGGGCGCATGCAGGCGCAGAGGCCTGAATGGTGAGGCCCGAGGCACACCCAGTACTGGGCCTCGGGTCTCATACCACCGAGCTGGCGAGCTGCCAACAGTAACAGACAACACCTAGTTGAGGTTTGTAGGACCCTAACCTTTTATCCTTTTATGTAGGCAGGACAAATGAGTCCTGTCAGTTCACGCAATTGTCTGTTTCTTTTGAGAACAAGAGTTTATATAAATTTCTAATGAGATAGAAGTTAGCAAATTAGATAGTCCTTGTGTTATTCCCTGGCAGGGTGGTAAAATTAAAGCTCATTTTATTGACAACCTTCTTGGGACAACATATGGATGGTTCCTGTAGAGATCATCTGCAAGGCCATGTTCTGGTGCAGCCTACACGATTTTACTGAATATTACTGATTTGAGTTGATGGCTCAGGAATGACAAGCACACGTGGAAGTGAATGAATGAAAAAAATAGGTGTAATCTTCTTTCTTTGAAAGAAATTCAGCCTCCACATACGAAGCTCTGCACTGGTCTCCCTTCCTCTTTCTGATTTGGCAATGCATGGAGACTTCTGTTCACGGTCATGCTTCAATACTTCTGCTATTAGCTGTTACAAGGCTGCTTCTTCCAAGCAGAGAACTAGAGGTGTGCCTCAGAATCACTCCTTATGTATAGAAGAGCAGGACAATACCAGATGCTTGGTCAGGGCGTGATTTTTTTTTAAACGGTCAATGATTCAAGTGGTCCCTTCCTGGGATGAGAGCAATTTCCTATTCGTATAAAGTTTGAACTTTCAAAGAATGTAGAATACCTACAGTGGATAATCTAATATTAGATTCTCATCACCTAAGCAAAGCACCTTATTGGGCCGAAGGCCTCTAGACCAGATACCCCAGAAATTATCCCAGAAACAGTTAGATTCCAGTCAACTTTCCATTAAAAGATTTATAGCGTTGAGATTGGCGTTCTCCTTTAAAGAGTTAATGCCAATTCTGTAAGATTCATAAATTAAATCATTCAACTATTGACATACATTCGATAACCCCAAAATCCAGGCTGCCTGCACATTTACCTGATTCCAGCGCAAGCAGCCAGGCCTAGCTGCGTTATTCAGTGACTTCTCACCAGCTGGGGGCCCCGATATCACGTTGAGTGGCCCGCATTTCTTAAAGGCAGCCTGCACCTCTTAAAGGCAGCCTGCAACTCTTATGTGCAAAAAATAAGATACAAGTCCGCATGGAGTCAGAACGGAGATCAGACATCACACACGTAACGCACAGATGCAGGCCCCATCCTTTTGTTTACAAACTGTTGAGTTATGTTAAAACATTGAATAAAGGTTGCACACTACTAAATCCCACATCCTCCAATCTGCACGCCAGACCTCACCAATCTGCCGATCTGAGTTGGTACCAGGCCTGCGAGAGAGCGTGCACCAAGGTTCTCTGCTGATGCACTAGCGGCCTAGATGCAAGAGGTGGACAGAAGGAGGGACATCCTATATCCGCAGGGGGGCAAGAGGCCCTCCAGACATATGCTCAGGAGGCAGCAGGGGATGAAGTCAATGCCAGACGCATTTTTTTTAAATTCATTCATGGGATGTGGGCGTCGCTGGCAAGGCCAGCATTTATTGCCCATCCCTAATTGCCCTTGAGAAGGTGGTGGTGAGCCACCTTCTTGAACTGCTGCAGACCATGTGGTGAACGTTCTTCCACAGTGCTGTTAGGTGGGGATTTCCATGATTTTGACCCGTAGCACCACAAACACAGATGCAGTGCAGGAAGAAGTTCAATGCTTTGACACGAGTGGTCAAGGTGAGCGAGGTGAACTGTCGAGTGGCATCTCCTACCAACTGCACCACTAGCCGCATCCACTGCTCCATGCACTACACCCCCCATCACCCCCATACCAACAAACTCTTTCCATCAGCACTCAACTCTTCCAATGATGCTTCATCTCATCTTCATACATTACCACTGTGGCAAGCCGCACACCCACAACTCACAGGTCACACACACTGGCAGCTATTCAACCATAACAGACGCATCAACAAACATCCTGCAGGACACTCACCAATACACGTCCCGCTTTCTTGCAGGCAAAGGTGGTGCATAACAGGAGGCAGCAAGTGGCAGTGGCATTTAACCCCTCGAGCCTGTTCTGCCATTCAGTGAGATCATAGTTGATCTGTGACCTAACTCCATATACCCGCCTTAGCCCCATATCCCTTAATACCTTTCGTTAACAAAAATCTATCCATCTCAGATTTAAAATGATCAGTTGAGTTAACATCAACCATCGTTTGCAGAAGAGCGTTCTAAACTCCTACCACTCTTTGCGTGTAGAAGTGTTTCCTAACTTCACTCCTGCAAGTCCTGGCTCTAAACTTTAGGCTATGTCCCCTAGTCCTAGTATTCAAGTATAGGAGACCTCCCAAAACAGGTACAAATGCAATAGCAACCAGAAGCTATAATCCAGCAACTAACCTGTAAATCCTGCATGGTCCCTTTAAATAGCACTAGTGGGGGGGTCCTCCAGGCCGTCTGTGACATGTTCAGCTGTTCGTGGTTAAGACAGTGCGTTGGTTGGAGCGTTGAATGCCAAAATGGTATCTATCCCTTTAAATCAGCATTGCACACTGATCTAATGCATATTCTCCTTTCTTTACATGGCACCGGCGTTCGTTACCTGTGCATGCACAAACGCCTTTACCAAGATGGTGTCTGGCGCACGTCACACAAGAAGTGTGCTTGCGCAGTCCGGACACCATTTTGGGTCCTTAGGAGGCTGCGTAGTGCCTACAAAACAGGCACCACACGACCCAATTTATAGTCCAACAGTCTTTAACTCACAAATAATGAAGAACTGACTTAGGTCTTCACTAAACTTGGTTTCCAAATTTGTCATTTAATTGTTTCCTTTGTTACAACAACAACTTGCATTTATATAGCGCCCTTAACGAGGAAATTTGTGGTAAGTTTGTGGCGATCTGTAGACATGGTCAGAAATAACTAATTTAGCTACCAGGCAAACAATATTTTGCAATCCTATTTTTCATGCTCCATACTAGCACAGACTATTAGGGCCTTAGAAATTTTCTGGTAATTAAAACTTTGAAGCAAAGGATGGACTTTTTCATGGGCACTGCCGAACATGTACTTTATTAACATTTTACGTAACTGCGACCGCAGATGTTTACAGATTGTCAGGAGATCCCAGAGCTCACATATGGAGTGCAAATGTTTCTTTATAGACCATTGCAGTTTAGGGCACTTTTATGAGGTTTTCCTTCAGCTTGAACAAATCTATCTAGTTATTTAGGACAGCCTCTGGCAAAATAATCTAATTTGTGACTGTTCTGTACTTCTATTAATATTGATAAGAACTAAAATGTTCCCTTAGTGTTTTGCTTTGATTTCCTTTTTTTATTTTTTTATGCACAGTATTCATAAAAAAGTCATAAAACCCGATTTTCTCTTAGCTTCAAAGCTCAGGTTTGTCCATTGAATTGTCAGTAATTCGACAAATGTGTAACTCTGTAATTATGCCTTGTACAAATCATTAGCATTGGCGTACACAAATTATATTGCGTGTGGAGCACAGTCATCCCCTCTTAAAGGGTCACACTATTGCTTGACAGAGATGCAGCAAGATTGCTGTGTTCCCAAAGTCACCTGCTGGTTTGTTTCTTTAGTCTCCTTAATTTATCCTAACTTGCGTATAATTCAGTTTACCCTTCCATAGCGTGCACGTAAAACGTCAACTTCAAATACCATAGCTGTAGGATAGAATGCAGAATAAACCTTTATTATAAAAAAAAACTGAAAGCAAACCAAGATGAGTCTGAAGAAGACATTACTGCTGCAGGTTGTATTTTTAAACAGGATGCAGGTGGAAATAACTTTAACAAGTACACAGGTATCAAGAAATTGACCTATTAATTGTTGCCAGTACAAGGATACCTGGAAAATTGTAATGGGGCATCAATGGGCATTAGATTTTTCATAGCCTAATACATGCTTCATTAACCCTGGTTCAGCAAGTGATTAAACTTCTGCGTACAAAGAACAGAATTCCAAGAAACAACAGCAAAAGAGTTAAAATCTATGTCTGAAAGCATCACCTAATTTACTGGCAAATTGGAAACTTCTTAATCCAATTTAGAGAACCTTACATCTGGTATATCAGAAGTGAAGTCTGAACACCTGGAGAATTATGATAAGGTCAAACTTTTAATGGGTTGGAACTCACAGCCAAACTGAAAAAATGTTAGACTAAAAAAGGAAAGCAGATCCTGCTGTCATAATGTTAATATGAACAGGTTGTCAGAGTTAGTCGAGGAATTATGGGACTGATTTATTAAATTAGTTCTAAGTAGGAAGTGTCTGATTGCCAAGCCTGATAGAGCTCTTTGAGTAGGATGGGGGAAATGCAGTGGATGTGGTATACATGGACTTTCAGAAAGCCTTTGATAAGGATACTATTGGAGAAGATTAAAGGGTACAGAATTAGGGAAAGGGTAGCAAATTGGATTAAAAACTGGTTAGAAAAGAGGAAACAGAGAGTAGAAGTTAAGGACAGTTTCTGAGTGGTTGGATGTGGGTACCCGAGTTCCACAGGATTCTGTTCTGGACTCTGTTCACTATGTATATCAATAATTTTGATATAGGGCTCGGGAGGATGGTGTCCAAAGTTGTAGATGATACTGAAGTAGGAAGCATAGTAAAAAAAAATTACTGACCAAAGGAAGTTGCGTGGAGATATTAATAAGATGGTAGAATGGGCAAAAAGTGGTAGATGTAAGTGTGAAGTGATTTAAAAGAAAGTAGTAATTACACTTTGAAAGGGAGAAGGTTGAGTGATGTGGAACAGCAGATTGATTTGGGGGTTCAGGTTCACAAGACATTAAAAGCATCACCTCAAGTGGATGAGGCCATAAGAAAGCTAATACAATAGTGGGTTTTATAACAAGAGGTATAGAATATAAACGTTGAAAGGTAATGGGGGTAAATCTCATAAAACCTTAGTAAGACCACACTTGGAGTACTGTGTGCTGTTTTGGGCTCCACACTATAGGAATGATGTTGAGGCAATAGAAAGGGTACAACATAGATTCACAAGGATATTGCCTGCAATGAGGAAATGCAAATATGAAGAGAAACTTGAAAAATGGGGCTGTTTTCATTAGAGCAGAGGAGATTATGGGATGATTTAATAAGAGTGTTTAAAATTATGAAGGGATAGGACAGAGTAAATAGAAACAGACTGTTTCCAGTGATTGGGGAGCTTAGAACAAAGGGACATAGATATAAGATTAAATGTAAGAAAAACTTTTTTACTCACAGAGCTGTGGAATGCATTACTGTAGTTTGTGATTGAAGCAGAGTCCATGGCCAGAATTTTTTTATAGCTGCTCCCACTCCACCGCAGTAACTTCACCAGATGTGCGGTGGAAACCCCATTTAATCACGTGACTGGAGTATCCCCTGCACTTCCAATGAAGTAACCACGGCACAGTGGGAGCAGTTAGGAAGAAATTCCCAGCCCATGTCAACTTTTCAGAATAGGTTAGATAGGCAGTTGAAAGAAAGGGAATAAGAGGATCTGGGACTAGGGCAGGCACATGCAATTAGGACTGCTGTTTGTATGGAGGATAAACACCAATACGAACTGGTTGGGCTGAACAACCTATTTCTGTATTGTAATTTTCTATGTAAAGAGCTGATGCTAATCTTGTCAGAATAGTAATTTGTAGATCAACCATTTGCATAATTATTCTCAAATCCAGGTACATGTTTGGGCTGTTATAGGAAGCACCTTTTGTAAGAGTGGAATATTAAATGTAAGTTAAATTTAAACAGATGGGACAATTAGAAGGAAGTACCACAATAGGGTGGCAAAAATTCTGAAAGCCTTTAGAAAGACTCAAAAGACATTTCAACTCATTGACAGCCTTTGCCAAGGCTAAAGGGCAGGAGGTTCACAGGCAAACAGTAAGGGAAAGGAAACCCAAAGTGCAAGTATGAATCTACAGATGAGTGACGGAGCAACCCAGTTCCCAACCTCTTTTTGATGGCAGCTAAAGTGGAGATGGTACTGCATGAAGTACTAACGAGAACATTTGCAATGTGTGTCACTCCATGGCACTGTCCAACAAGTCAGCATTGCAGCATATCTGGGAGGAGGTGGAGGCAGGCTTGGCTGATAGTGCCACTAGCTTTGCCAGCCCTATGGTGCATGCTGCCATCAGGTGCTCTTACAACAGATGTCACGTACATGTTACTTTGGAAAGAAACGAGTTGGCTGTTCCCATTAAAGGAACTGATACCTTCCTTATGGAGGTAATGTTTGTCTCAGATTTACCAGGCTCCCTGGATAGAGGATGATGAAGTTAATGCTGTTAATGCAAGGATTGATCCTGCAATCCACAATACATTAAGACCTCAATTGATAACAGTTTCTTATCAGATCATGTATCACTTAAAATGAAGTTGTCAGTGGAGCAAAATCCAGAGATGGTTTAATACTTTCCTGATTCAAGAGTGGAAAAATTAGGACCTCTCTTTTCAGGGAGATGGAGCACTTTCTCTCCCTCAGTAAATCTCCAGAGGTTAAAGCAACCTTGTTGAGTAAAATGATCAACATAGTCTTCTGGAGAAGAATAATCTTTTCTGTTTCCTCAAGACAAAATGAAAGATTAATGTAGACAGACGAAAAAAAATTCTTAAATATTTGCTCGGCTCAGTAGTAGCACTGTCACCTCTGAGTTAGAAGATCATGGGTTCATGTACCACTCTGGCTTCTTCCAGCTCATAATGAGCGTGTGCTTCCTGCCCGCCACATTGGAGGTTTCGGTGTCCATTCATCCCCCAAAAAACAGGCACATACGATCGAATTTCTAGGCTACATATATTAAATTTAACGAGTTCCACTTGTCAGCTAATAGAGTTGTATCTTTAAGGAACTGTGAAGCTATGTTGATTTTTTGTTGCATTACTAATGCAATCAAAATCTAAATTTAATTTACCACAAGAATTTAATAACTCTATATGGGATCAAAGAAGGACATATATTATATCTTCCTTCAATCTACTATAAACAATCTAGAATTATTGTAAACAATTTTACAACACCAAGTTATAGTCCAGCAATTTTATTTTAAATTCACAAGCTTTCGGAGGCTACCTCCTTCCTCAGGTGAACGATGTGGAAATCGTTCACCTGAGGAAGGAGGTAGCCTCCGAAAGCTTGTGAATTTAAAATAAAATTGCTGGACTATAACTTGGTGTTGTAAAATTGTTTACAATTGTCAACCCCAGTCCATCACCGGCATCTCCACATCATAGAATTATTGTGTGAACATTCCAGAATTATTATGTTTCAAAAAATTTCACTCTCTGGTGGTGAAAGAACAATACAGCCAAGAAAATGTGAACACTCCCTAGGATGGATTATAGAGAACAAAATAAAACATCTAGAAGGACTATATGACAATAAGTGAATCTTAGGTTTCTGAAAAAACTTCTGAAAGAAAGAAATAACTTGCATTTGTATAGTACCTCTCATGTCCTCATGGTGCCTTAAATGCATTAATTTTGAAGTGCAGTTGTTACGTAGTCAATCAAACAGCACACACAATTTGTGCATAGCAAGGTCCCACTAATATCAAATGCAGAATTGACCATATAGTCTGTCTTTGGTGATGTTGATTGAGGGAGGAAAGGTGGCCAGGACATGAGAACTCCTTGATTTTCTTTGAATAGTGCCTTGGGATCTTTTCAGTCCCACTGAACAGGCAGACTCATCCGAAAGGTGGCAGTTCTGACAATGTAGTAGTCTCTCAGTACTGCACTGTCAGCCTTGGCTCAGTGGTAGCATGCTTGCCTCTGAGTCAGAATGTTGTGAGTTCAAGTCCCACTCCAAAGACTTGAGCACATAATCTAGGTTGACATAATCAGCGCAGTAGTGAGGGAGTGCTGCACTGTTGGAGTTGCCGTCTTTCACATGAGGCGTTAAACCATGGGCCTGTCTGCCTTCTCAGGTGGACGTAAAAGATCCAATGGTACTATTCGAAGAAGAGCAGCGGAGTTCTCCCCTATATCCTGGCCAATATTTATCCCTCAACCAACATCACTAGAACAAATTATCTGGTCATTATCTCATTGCTATTTGTGGGTGCTTGCCGTGTGCAAATTGGCTGCTGCATTTCTTACATTGCAACAGTGACTACACTTCAAACGTCCTTCATTAGCTGTAAAGCACTTTGGGACATCCTAAGATCATGAAAGGTGCTATATAAATGCAAGTTCGTTCTTTCCTTCACTGAAGTGTCAGCCTAGTATAGGTGTTCAAGACTGTGGTAGGTTTTGAACCAAGAAACTTCTAACTGAGAGGCACGTGAGGCTCGAAATTAGTTTCTGACAACATCAGAACCTTTTGATTCATTTACTATGTTGTATCTCACTATTAGGCACCTGTTATCTAAAATAAAAGCACAATAAAAAAAAAGCTACAAGAGTAAAATTCTAATGTGTCATTTGAATAATGGATACGTTTATTTGCAAATTTCTATCCAAACAGTAACACGAAGTATTCTTCAGTAGACATGAAATTTGCTTGAGATTGAGTTTTAAGTCAGCGCAAGTTATTAAAAGCAGGCAATGTGATGCAGTGTGGTGGAGCATTGCGATGAGCACCCAATGGAGTCCAGGCACCTTCCCACTGCATTGTATTTATACACTTTCTCATGACTGGCTCAAGAGTCGCATTGGCAGAGGTTTGATATGGGACATGTGCCAGCTTCCTTGGCCATGGGGGACATGTGACCCAGAAAGAAAAGAAAATTGTGGTAATTTCACTTGAAAAAGAAAAAAACAGAAAATAAGCACACAGATGCTCTAAACAATCAAAAAAAGCATGAAACAAATTTACAAATAACTCTGTAGCTAGGGAGTCTCCTAGTCATGACATGAGGAATGTGAGAGAATTAATGTGCAGCTGGCATGCTATGTTGTTCCTAATCATTATAGTGTGAAACATGTGTGAGCTTATTGAAAATACAATTTGCAGCTAGAATTTTTTTTTCTCTTGTGTTCCTGTTCTTCTTCACTAAAGGAAAATGCTAAGCGCCAAGGATAGAATTTCCACAGCTGAATTTCCCAATCACCCACCTTAATTTTGGGAAGATCAGTGGAAATCCTGAAGCCACCTTATATTAAAATTTTCCAGTTAATACTAAACTTTGAAAATTCAGTTTTTGATGTGAACAATGACATACAAGCAGAGGACTTTCTAAAACTTGATTTAATAACTAATGGACTAGGTAATATAAGTTTGGATAATAATCCCCCAATTTTTATTAAAATTGCCTCATTCTGGTCAGCCCAATTCTTATGTGAGCGTAAGTTTTGGCATGACACTCAACAAGTGGGGAGAGGGAGCAGGAATGAACAGGCCCAGTCCTCACACATGAACTTTCCAGCAGGGGTCACTGCATCAGGAGTGGAAATCTTGGGGGAGACATTCAACTCAAAGCTACCTGTTTTACGCCTGAGAAACAGATGGCCAGCTGTTGAAGTTCAGAGGGGCACCTCAGCCGCCCCATTGAGGCCCAAGGCCCGCGTGATGCCATATTCAGGCAGGGCTGTAAATGGGCGAGCAGCGCTCCCAAGCATAAGGCACAAGGCTGCTTAAATAAGCAAATTGGGGTCCTACGCTAATTGCAAAATTCAGGTACAAATGTGTGCACTCCACCCAGAACAGAATACAAACTGGAGGATCCATTTCCTGAGTTCACATTGCTGGAGGGGAGCTTCGGCCGCCAGCCCCACATACCAGGAAGTAACGGGCAGCCCAAACTCATTCCAAGTCACATGGCATCTACTTCCTTCCATGTTTGAGGACTTCTGAGTGTTTAAACCAATTTTTCAAATTAGATTTTGTATCATTCAAATCGGGGAGGCATCTAAATGAGCAGAATTTGAAATTCGTATGTTACATTGAAAGGAAGTTAATTTTCAGAACTCTTATTCTTCCCATTTGTGAAACTGGGATCAAGAACCAACAATTGAAATTGCATTTAATTCCTTATGTTATTTGGGGATAATTATCTCAATATAAAAAAAGAAAATGCCTGTGGGTCTAATTCCCTATTTGTTCACACAAATTCCTGTCTGCCTAATTTTAACACAGATTTTCCGATAACTTAATCCTCAGTTGATACCTGTAAATGGTAAATGGCTTTCTAGCATGACCTCCACTTGAACGCTTTTACTTTCATAGCCTGGAATTTAGCAATAAGTATAAATTGCCCTTAACTATATGGCGGAAGGAGTTTATGTGACAAATATATAGTCGAACATAATATGAATAAAATAATGAGAGTGGAGTTTCCGAGTTTGCACTGCCTTTGACTATCCGATACGTGGGGCTGAGAGCTCAGGTTCTCCGACAGCAGTGTGAACTCAGGAAATGGGCCCTCCCAGTCAGCCTACTCAGTCTTCATCTATAACAAAATAAAGGACATGTAGATTAAACGAATGCACTGTATATTTTATATGTCCTCCAAAAGTTTACTGACTATTGGCATAGTGCAAGAGATCAGCAAATGTTATATTTTTATATCGGTATATCTTGTTCTAATTGCTCCATTTTATCAGAATTCTAAAAATGCATTTTAAAGGAAATACCCACAATGTTAGAGGTTGATACATCCATAGACCAGATCATTTGTTTACTGATCTTCTACAAGTACCACTTGACACTCAGAGGGAAAAACTCCTTAAAATATTTTTTGCAATTTAAAAATGCATTAAGCTAAAATGGAAAGTTGATAAAAACACAAAATAGTTGACACTTCATCAGTTGACATTTTCAGCCTTGACAGACAAGGCTTCTTCTCACCAGCAACTTGATATCATCAATAGATATTTTCAATAACGTTCCCCATTCGCACTTATAAAATTGGAGGATAAAATTATTGAAAGGGACCATTAATACTGAAGAATCTGAAGCATGAGTAGTGGATCTGTGAATCAATAAAAGCAGTCAAGGCTTTGTCGCTTAACTGATTCAAAGAGGAACTGGATATATATCTATTTAGGAATAGCATTAGAGGTTAAAGAGATAGGCATAGAATGAGGCCAAATAATTGAGGATTTAGTGGCGGTGATGGGGGAGGTATATTGTCTGTAGAGGGCAGCAAATCAGTGCATAATACTAGACATGTGAGTATGGATGAATATTCTACAATTTTGCTTGATTATTTTTGGGTAAGGTGGAGTCCAAGGTAAATTGTAAATGGTCCGTGAAAGAAGCAATCTTTCTACACTGAACAGTTTTCACATTCCATGCCACTTTACATCCTTAGCTTAAGGAATTACCACCCTATCCTTCATGACTAATTAATAGTTTGACTTCATTAATAATTTGACTTATTCTCCTCGTGTTCATCTCAAACAACAGCTTTTATTTATATTGTGCCTTTAACGTAGAAAATGCCCCAAGGCACTTCACAGATGTGTAAGGAAAAAATGGACACAGCCAGCATTGATGCGGCATAGAGAAAGACAAGAGGCCAGAGTCAGAGAAATGGAGAGTTTGTGGGGCTTGTAGGGCTAAAGCAGGCTACAGCGATAGGAAGGGGTGAGGCCATGAAGGGATTTAAAACACAAGGATAACAATTTTAAATTTGAGGCATTAGGGGATCAGGGCTAATGTAGGTCATCAAGCACAGGAGTGATGGGTGAGCAGGATTTGGTGAGGGATAGAATGTGGGCAGCAGATCTTAGGATCAGCTGAAGTTTATGGAGAATGGAAGGCCAGCCATGAGAGCATGACAAAGGCGTAGATGAGGGATTCAACAGCAGATGGGCTGAGGTAGGGGCGGAGGTGGGCAATGTCACAATCTTAAATTTGATGAGGTAGTTCTTTCCACTTCCTAAAGCACCAAATTGAATTTCATGTTAATAGCTTATAAAATTTCCACCTTTAGTGGAATACATAGCATTTAGTAGATTGTCCTTATTGGACACAATTAATGAGGCTCTTAAGGGTGGTTCTCGTTCTAGTTTTCCATCTCCTCTATGGGCACATACTGCTTAATTTTTGAGCAGGTTCATTCAACCATAAAGAGTGCAATGTTATCTATGTCTGTGCTTATATCAGAGACATTAATCCTAGGACTTTTGCAAAACCTAGATTATATGTGACTTTTAGCCTGGGTGGGATAAGGTTTAGAAATATCAGAATATGGTACCTTACTTAAGCTAATTAAAATCCTTTTTCAGTCAGTGTTCTTCTCTCAATTGCTCCTTTCTGAATTACAATGACCTTGTTTGAGTGGACATTTTTCACGTGTGACTTTAGATAGCATGTATCAGCGGGCTAGTTGACCACAGGATCAACACAACTGAGCCCTAACTTGTGCTCACTTGATGTCCACACCCATGCATTTCCAGCAGGGGCACCTGAATAATGATCAGGAACAGGAAACCTTGCTTATTTCCCCCTCCCTAACCAGTGGCATTGAAGCCAATTGTAATGCACCCCCAGTCAGCTTGCCTGAGATCAAGTAAATCAGCACAGCTTGGGGACCTTCCTGCTCTGTTCAGCTGAGCTGTTCACTGCTTTAATCAGCTGGGCCATCGGGGAGCTATCATTGTGATTTTATTCTGTCTAAATTAGAGGCTGCAGTTTAGAAGGACAGTCTGTCATTAACTGTCCTTCCATTCATTGGTAAGGACAATGTGTTATTCTGAGAAGCTAACAGATGGCACTATTATTGCAGCTATGCAGAAGTAGCCGAGCTGTGACATATAAAGTTACGAGCGACAGTGAATAGTGAATGAGTTTCTTATGGGGATGGTGTGATTTTTGTTGACAAGTTAAGAAATAAATGTATTTTCTACAAATCCTTAGTGTAATATGAATCTGATTTATAAATGGATTAAAAACACTTAACAACAAACTTCTCTTTGATAATACTGTTGAGTAAGTGACCAGGGTATAGAAGGTTTTTTGTCCTGTTATGCTTTATGAATGGCATGTAGCCTACAGTACTTGTTAGTTATAGGCCATTTACATTTGTGGAAGACCTGCTATTACTCATTGTCAACAGAGAGATAACCTCTTTCAGAGCTCATCTCAAATACAATATGTTACTTTACTTTTAGAAGCTATTGAATTGAGGTAATATAAAATAATCACAGGGTGAATTCAGCACTTCCACACTCCCAGGTGGGAGCAACGCTTTTAGGGTGAGAGTGGACCAGAGAATCATTAATATAGTTTTGTAACTCTTTCTCCGATCTGTACTCCCTCTGAGCGCAGTTCCCCACTGGGAGCGCAGGATTGCTCAATTTACCCTCCCGATTATTTGAAAGAATATTAATGTAGCTCTAATGACTTCCAACCACAGGATCACAAGCTTGGCTCATTTTGCTAGATATTTGGGCCCCGATATTAGCGGGGAGGCGGGATGGCACGAGGCGGGGGTGGTTTTGGGCGCCTGGCAAACCCGCATGAACCAAACTTACCGCTTCCAATGCGATCGCACTATGATAGTGGTTAGCGTCCTCTGCGGGTTTCGCGCCCGGCAGCTAGCCTGATTGACTCACATACATTACCACTGTTGCAAGTCGCACACCCACAACTCAGGTCATACACACTGGCATTTATTCAACCATGACAGGCACATCACCCAAACATCCTACAGGACACTCACCAACACATGTCCCACTTTCTTGCAGGAGAAGGTGGCGCATAACAGGAGGCAGCAACTGGCAGTGGCATTTAGCTTCTCGAGCCTGTTCCGCCATTCAATCAGATCATGATCGACTCGGCCTGTATTCACTCGAGTTTAGAAGAATGAGAGTGGATCTCATTGATACATATAAAAATTCTGACAGGGCTAGACAGACTGGATGCAGGGAGGATGTTTCCCCTGGCTGGGGGGGGTTCAGAATGAGGGGTCACAGTCTCAGGATATGGGGTAGGGACATTTAGGACTGAGATGAGGAGAAATTTCTTCACTCAGAGGGTGAAGAGGGGGACACCGGGGGGACATCAGGAGGGTGAAGAGGGGGATAGCGGGGGAGATTGGGAGGGTGAAGAGGGGAACATCGGAAGGGTGAAGAGGGGACATCGGAGCAGGTTTCAAAAGTAAGTGCATTTAGTGTTTTCACTTCCTTGCATGGTTTTTTATTTAATTTATTTAGTTTCTTTTTCCCTGGTTTCACTGGGCGTGAATCAGAAGCGGTGGGTAAGACGCCCAGATAAGTTAAAAATCTTTCTAATCACTTACTCTGCACAGGTAAAGTGCCTTAAGTACCTCAATGAGGAACATTTGGCTCTTTAACTGCATTCCACCGGCTTTAATTGCTGGTGGGACTTCCGGGCTTGAGTCGCCTGCGGCACACAGGTGGGTCCCTGGGAAACTCGGAAGTCGGAGCCGGCTTCTGAACCCAAACGGGATTTCTATAAGTTTCAGAGCCCCCAACGTACCCGCATTTGCCTCCTAAAATCACCCCCTTGAACTTGCTCGCCTTCATGGGAAAATTTCACTCAAATAGAATGTCATTATCTTATGTGGAGGCAAAACTGTCAGGGATGAGCCTTTGCTCAAGAAAACATAATGCTTCTTAGCAGAATATACTGAAGCACTGAGAACAGGTAATCTAAGATGAAGAAAGTAACATGGCACTGGAAATCAGCGTGAAAAGGAAAATATGGGGAAAATATAATAAATAAATAGGGCTATAAATTCGGCCACGTAGTGCCCGTTTTGTAGGCACTACGCGGCCTCCTAAGGTCCAAAAACGCATCCGGAATGCTCGCACACGACGTGCGCCAGACGCCATCTTGGTAAAAGCATTTGCGCACGCGCAGATAACGAACGCCGGTACCATAAGGAAAATATGCGTTTGATTGCTGTGCAGCGCTGATTTAAAGGGACAGATACGATTTTGGAACTCAACGCTCCAGCTAATGCACTGTCTTAACCACACGCAGCTGAACGTGTCGTAGATGGTCAGGAGGAACCTCCTCCAGCGCTATTTAAAGGGACCATGCAGGATTTACGGGTTAGTTGCTGGATTATTGCTTCTGGCTGCTGATGCATTTGTGCCTGTTTTTGGAGGTCTCCTTTACTTGAATAGTAAGACTAGGGGACATAACCTAAAACTTAGAGACAGGACTTGCAGGGGTGAAGTTATGAAATGCTTCTACACGCAAAGGTGGTAGAAGTTTGGTTCGTACTTCTGCAAACAGCAGTTGGTGCTAGCTCAATTGTTCATTTTAAATCTGAGAATTTTGTTAACCAAGGGTACTAAGGGATATGGGACTAAGGCAGGTATATGAAGTTAGATCACAAATCAACCATGATCTCACTGAATGGCGGAAGAGGCTTGAGGGGCTAAATGCCACTGCCGGTTGCTGCCTCAAATTATGCGCCACCTTCTCTTGCACGAAAGCGGGATGTGTGTCGGTAAGTTCCTGAAGGATGTTTGGGTGATGTGCTTGTCAAGGTTGAATAGCTGCCAGTGTGTGTGAGACCTGTGAGTTGTGGGTGTGGGGCTTGCAACAGTTTTAATGTGTGAGGGTGAGAGGAAGCACCTGGTTGGAAGAGTTGAGTACTGATTGAAAGAGCTTGTTGGTCGATGGGTGATGGGGGGTGTAGTGCGTGGAGCAGTGGATGTGGCTAGTGGTGCAGTTGGTAGGAGATGCCACTTGACAGTTGACCTCACTCACCTTGACCACTCGTGTCAAAGCATTGAACTTCTTCCTGCACTGCATCCATGTTCATGGTGCTATGTGCCTGGCATTGACTTCATCCCCTATTGCCTCCCGCTGACTCTTGAACATATGTCTGGAGGGCCTCTTGCCACCCCCCTTCTCCAAATATAGGATGTCCATCCTTCTGTCCACCTCTGGCACCAAGACCTCTAGTGCATCAGCAGAAAACCTTGGTGCACGCACTCTCGCAGGCCTGATACAAACTCAGATCGGCAGATTGGTGAGGTCTGGCGTGCAGATTGGAGGATGTGGGATTTAATAGTGCGCAACCTTTATTCAATGTTTTAACATAACTCAACAATTTGTGAGATTCGTGCTGCCTGCTCATTTACCTGATTACAGTGCGAGCAGCCAGGCCTGGTTGCGCTGTTCAGTGACTTCTGACCAGCAGGGGGGGCTCAATATCATGTGCGTGGCTCGCACCTCTGGGCAGCCTGCACCTCTAAAAGGCAGCCTGCACCTCCTATTTCCAAAAAATAAGATACGGGTCCACATGGAGTCTGAACGGAGATCAGACATCACACACGCAAAACACAGGTTCAGGCCCTGTCCCTATGTTTACAAACTATTGAGTTATGTTAAAACATTGAATAAAGGTTGCGTATTACTAAATCCCACATCCTCCAATCTACACGCCAGACCTCACCAATCTGCCGATCTGAGTTTATACCAGGCCTGCGAGAGAGCATGCACCAAGGTTCTCTACTGATGCACTAGAGGCTTTGGTGCAAGACGTGGTCAGAAGGAGGGGCATCCTACACCCGCAAGGGAACAAGAGGCCCTCCAGACATATGCTCAAGAGGCAGTGGGAGGCAATAAGGGATGAAGCCAGGCACGTAGCACCACGAATATGGATGCAGTGCAAGGAGAAGTTCAGTGCTTTGACACGAGTGGTCAAGGTAAGTGAGGTCAACTGTCAAGTGGCATTCCCTACCAACTGCACCACTAGCCGCATGCACTGCTCCACGCACTACACCCCCAGACACCCACATAACAACAAACTCTTTCGATCAGTACTCAACTCTTCCAATCAGATGCGTCCTCTCACTCTCACACATTACCACTGTTGCAAGTCGCACACCCACAACTCAGGTCATACACACTGGCATTTATTCAACCATGACAGGCACATCACCCAAACATCCTACAGGACACTCACCAACACACATCCCGCTTTCTTGTAGGAGAAGATGGCGTATAACAGGAGGCAGCAACTGGAAGTGGCATTTAGCTCCTCGAGCCTGTTCCGCCATTCAATCAGATCATGGTTGACTCGGCCTGTATTCACTGGAGTTTAGAAGAATGAGAGGGGATCTCATTGAAACATATAAAATTCTGACAGGGCTAGACAGACTGGATGCAGGGAGGATGTTTCCCCTGGCTGGGGGGGTTCAGAATGAGGGGTCACAGTCTCAGGATACGGGGTAGGACATTTAGGACTGAGATGAGGAGAACCTGTGGAATTCTCTACCACAGAAGGCTGTGGAGGCCAAGTCACTGAATATATTGGAGAAGGAGCTAGATAGATTTCTAGACTCAAAAAGCGTCAAGGGGTATGGGGAGAGGGCGGGAATATGGTATTGAGATAGAGGATCAGCCATGATCATATTGAATGGCAGAGCAGGCTCGAAGGGCCGAATGGCCTATTCCTGCTCCTATTTTCTATGTTTCTATGATCTGTGACCTTACTCCATATACTCGCCTTAGCCCCATATTCCTTAATACCCACGGTGAACAAAAATCTATCAATCTCAGATTTAAAATTCACAATTGAGCAAGCATCAACTACTGCTTGTAGAACAGCGTTCCAAACTTCTACCACCATTTGCGTGTAGAAATATTTCCTAGGTGTCCTAGGCCCAACCATCTTCAGCTGCTTCATCAATGACCTTCCCTCCATCATAAGGTCAGAAATGGGGATGTTCGCAGATGACTGCACAGTGTTCAGTTCCATTCGCAACCCCTCAAATAATGAAGCAGTCTGAGCCCACATGCAGCAAGACCTGGACAACATCCAGGCTTGGGCTCATAAATGGCAAGTAACATTCGCGCCAGCCAAGTGCCAGGCAATGACCATCTCCAACAAGAGAGGGTCTAACCACCTCCCCTTGACATTCAATGGCATTACCATCGCCGAATCCCCCACCATCAACATCCTGGGGGTCACCATTGACCAGAAATTTAACTGGACCAGCCATGTAAATACTGTGGCTACAAGAGCAGGTCAGAGGCTGGGTATTCTGCGGCGAGTGACTCACCTCCTGACTCCCCAAAGCCTTTCCACCATCTACAAGGCACAAGTCAGGAGTGTGATGGAATACTCTCCACTTACCTGGATGAGTGCAGCTCCAACAACACTCAAGAAGCTCGACACCATCCAGGACAAAGCAACCCACTTGATTGGCACCCCATCCACCACCCTAAACGTTCACTCCCTTCATCACCTGCGCACTGTGGCTGCAGTGTGTACCATCCACAGGATGCACTGCAGCAACTCGCCAAGGCTTCTTCAACAGCACCTCCCAGACCCGCGACGTCTACCACCTAGAAGGACAAGGGCAGCAGGCACATGGGAACAACACCACCTGCACGTCCCCCTCCAAGTCACACACCATCCCAACTTGGAAATATATCGCCGTTCCTTCATCGTCGCTGGGTCAAAATCCTGGAACTCCCTTCCTAACAGCACTGTGGGAGAACCTTCACCACACGGACTGCAGCGGTTCAAGAAGGCGGCTCACCACCACCTTCTCAAGGGCAATTAGGGATGGGCAATAAATGCCGCCTTGCCAGCGACGCCCACATCCCATGAACGAATAAAAAAAAAACTTCACTCCTGTAAGTTCTGGCTGTAAGTTTTAGGCTATGTCCCCTAGTCCTAGTATTCAAGTATGGGAGACCTCCAAAAACAGGTACAATTGCATCAGCAGCCAGAAGCAATAATCCAGCAACTAATCTGTAAAGCCTGCATGGTCCCTTTAAATATCACTGGTGGGGGGCACTCCAAGCCATCTATGACATGTTCAGCTGTTCGTGGTTAAGACAGTGCATTGGCTGGAGCATTGAGTGCCAAAATGGTATCTATCCCATTAAATTAGCTTTTCTCACTGATCTAATGCACATTCTGTTTACTTTACATGGTACCGGCGTCCGTTATCTGCACATGCGCAAACGCCTTTACCTAGGTGGCGTCCGCCGCGTGTCACACTAGAAGCGTGTGCGTGCATTCCGGACGCCATTTTGGGACCTTAGGGGGCCACGTAGCACCTAAAAAAACGGGCGCTATGCAGCCGAATTTATAGCCCAACAGTCTTTGAAGGTTGAGACAGAAACGACTTGCATTTATATAGCACCTTATCATGTTTTCACATACAATGAATTAGTTTGAAATGCAGTGACTGCTACATAGGGAAACATGGCAGCCACTTTGCACATAGCAAGATCCCACAAATTGCAGTAAAATGAATGACCAGTTAATCTGTTTTTGATGGTGTTGGTTGGGGGAGGAATTTGGCCAAGACACTGGAAGAGCTGCATGCTCTTCTTTGAATAGTGCCATGGATTCTTTAACAGGCACACCGGGCCTCGGTTGAACATCTCATCCAAAGAATGGTACCACACCACTGGTAACACCAATAACACCACACTCCTTCAGTACTGGAATGTCAGCCTAAATTATATGCTGTCATCTGGAAGTCGGGCTTGACCCCACAACCTCCTGATTCAGAAAACATTGAACTTGCAGTAGAAGCACAGTTTATATTTGTGTTATTGTAGATGACAAAAATTTCAAAGAAAATGTACAATTTTGAGGTTGTACTAAATTGAAATGTACAATTATAATATTGCAATTGAGATTTACAACATGCAATTTATCTGGAATCAAGTGATCAGGATTGACTTTGAAGAAGGGAGAAAGGATGGTTCCTGTTTTAGTATTTTCAGCACCTTTGCAACATATTTGTGATGACTATCTTGTTGCAAGAATATTTTGTCCTGTAATATAAATTACAGACATAACAGTTTGAACCCTATGCAGATCTCCCTGAATGTTCTGGTGTCTATCTGGTAAACAAAGATTTGAACATTCCTTTTTTTAAGTCTAAAAATACAGTTTTTGCATCTAATGACCTTGAATTGTGTCTCACCAACTAATAGAAAGTAAAACTGCAAATATTGATATTCAAATGATCTTATTAGTATATCCACCATATAAATTTTATAACAAATTTGCAAATTAGTATCCACCAGGCAAATTATAGTAAATGCACAAGGATACACACTTGCAAATTTCAGAACAGTTGTGAGCTGTGCTTTCAATGCAACTTTAGAGGCACTAACATCACCAAAACAGACTATCTGGTCATTTATCTCATTGTTGCTTGGGGCACCTTGCTGTACGCAAATTGGCTGCTACTTTTTCCTGTACTGCAACAGTGACTACACTTAAAAAGTACTTAATTGACAGTCAAGCTTTTGGAATGTCCCGAGATCATGAAAGGCACTGCTATATAGAAATGCAATTTTTTTTCCGATGTTTTGAGGTACTTTTGGAAAGAATAGCCCAACCTTAGAATAAGTAGTATGTGTGAGAACATAGAATCACACAGCACAGGAGGAGGGCACTCGGCCCATCGTGCCTGCGCCGGCTCTTTGAAAGAGCTATTGAATTTGTCCCACTCACCTGCTCTGCTTCCACAGCCCTGCAATTTTTTCCTTTTCAAGTATATATCCAATTCCCCTTTGAAAGTTACTATTGTATCTCCTTCCACCACCCTTTCAGGCAGTGCAATCGAGTCCATTGATTAATGCACATATAGCAAAGACAAAGCTAACAGAGTGCCTAAACTAAAAAGGAACAGTTGTGGAAAGCTTTTTTGTGATACTTTAATATTTAGGCATAGAAAATGGTACAAAATACTGCAGCTTATGTGTATGTAAGCCCTGCTATTCCTGGATAATATGCTTGAATGCATTAATTTCAGGCTGTCTGTTTCCAATATGTTGCACTTACATATCTAAAGCATCGTTTACTAAGTTTTAGCTGTAAGCTTTGTTTAGTTAGAGGAGTTCAATGTGGACAGAAATCACTGTCTGAAGCAGCCCTGAATCTGGTTAGTTTACTGTTGCTGCTCACCCTCTCTGTCAAACTTTAGTTTCTCTTTGAGGGTATGAATTATCTCTACTTTCTTTCCCGTCTCCTGCTCTCCCTGAGCCACACACTCTCTATGGCTAAAGAGAATAGTTGACCTTATCCGGGGCCTTCCCTGATGGTACTCTGAGCCAGAAGCTAAGAGGGATAGGCTTTCCTGTAGGGAGGTGTCAGGCTCTGCTCATTGTGTCCGCACAACAGTGCTGAAAGATTGGAGCTCGATGGACTGGGGGTCAGAACTATTACCCATTATTTTGTAATGCCACCATTTGTGTTTATATATCTTGTCCTAAGATATACTTTTATACATGAAAGCCTTCTCTAGAACAGTGATGCAGTGTGATTGTGCAGTGTGATATTAATGTACTTATATGAGATTTAATTGTCCATTATTTTAATATACCTGTTAATCCTTTTATTTTAAATGTTAAGTGCTCATACTCCAATATCCAACATTGCAAATTCAACCTATGAGATTTATTTAACCTTAGTGCTTGTAAACTACTATTTTTATTTTTTTAAGAATAAACATTCTCACCTTTTTAAATTGTTTGAATGAAAGCAACTCTACAGAAAAAATATTACATATAAAATCACAAGGGAAAAGATTCCCAATAATAGATGTACAAGAGCAGCCCCAGATGCATCCGACAGCAGCCTGGAAATCTAATCAATCACATCAAATTAGGCAGATGAAAGGAATGTTTTAAGCTGCCGTTTGATTTGAGAAAGTTAACAGGTAATTAATTACTCATTCTTTTACTGAGGTTAACATTTTCATTTGCATGAATACAAACATCAGAGTAAATAACATAATAAAGGCAAATGGGAAGTATAGATTTTTACTACTAATATAAACTGGAGGTTGTTAGCATCCCTTCAAGCCAAAAAGAAAGTGCCAGAAATCAGTATTCAATTGTAAAATGTAAATTTGTTTGGATAGGAAGTAGTATTTATTCAACTCAGCAGACTTTTGCAAACCAGTACATTATTTGCAATTATCTATCTCACTCTCCACCAGAGGAGGCATTAATGTAGGATAAAAGTCTGCAATCTTAAAATTAATCTGGCAGATTAAACACAAAATTGGGTGAATACTTGAAGTGCCACGAAAGGCTTTCCTTTGCTTATATCAGCCCTGGCTCAGTGGTAGCACTCTCACCTCTGAGTCAGAATTTTGTGGCTTCAAGTCCCAATCCAGAAACTTGACCATGGAATCTGGGCTGACAGTCCAGTGCAGTACTGAGGGAGTGCTGCACTGTCGGAGGTGCTGTCTTTCGGATGAGACATTAAACCCAGGCCCCGTCTGCTCTCTCAGGTGGACGTAAAAGATCCCGTGCACTATTTCGAAGAAGAGCACGGGAGTTCTCCCCAGTGTCCAGGCCAATATTTATCTGGTCATTATCACATTGCTGTTTATGTGACTTTATGTCGTGTTTATTACATTGCAACAGTGACTATACTTTAAAAGTACTTCATTGGTTGTTGTCTCCATTTCCACTCCAAAACATCATGGAATGTTCACTACAGCCACCGTGGTAAGCATGTTAATTTAGTTCGGGCTCATTGTTGTAATTTTCAGTGTTCCTGACACAGTAAATCATTCAATAAAACCAACAGTCATCATAAGTAAATTAGTACTTATGTAATGGTCCTGAATGTACATAACGTCCCTGTGGATCCCCTCTATGCCATCCGCCATTCCCCATTGAAAGGCAACCAGTGCCTGTTCCCGGGTCTGTACCAATACCACCCTTGAATCAGGAACTGGGTAATGATCAAGAGCTATATGAGTGGACTCAGCATGGGTTTCTTTCTCTCCCCAGCTTTTGGATAGTACATCTATATTGCATCACATTAGTACAGCATTAGAACACCTTATATACTGATACCTTGTACACCTTGTATGAATTATAATCCAAGTTTAGTTTTGGCAGGTCATTTCTAAATCAATATAAAATATTGAATACTTTTCTTCAGCTCTTTACTTATAAAATACAAAGAATGTTGTGAGTGTTTCTTGCATGACCCAAGTGCCATGAACTCAACATTGGGGGAATTGTAATGGAGAACTATATTGTATGTTCCATGATGACTCTCACTGGTGCACCAATATGTAGCATAACTGAGCCATACTGTTTGGAATCTTCTGTATCCAATACAAACAGTGGCCACACAGTAAAACAGTACCATAATAATAATGAAATATTATGGACTTCTAATGCTTAGGAAAACCTTTATAGCTCAATTGCACCTGGAGTGTTCACCAGCACAAAATTCTATGCACTGTAGGGCTGTTTCATTCAATGGTTCTGTTGCAGAACCTACAGTAGCGCACTTCACAAGATATGTGAACACGTACAATGAGTTGTGTTTGCAACAATGCCAATGTGTTCTCTAATTGAGTAAACTATTAGCTTCATTTATTATTGAACTGCTATAATAGATAAGAAGGTGCTGTAATGCCTCTATCACAACACCTGCAACCTGGTCACCAATTTGACTTTAGAGCAAATTGGGTGACGTGACTCTCAATCTCACCATCCAGAGAGCAACACAAAATGAGAGCAGTACCCCTCAGCATTTCTACAGTCCTTATTATAGGGTATGGAATCTTGTCCTGACTGACAAGCTGACCTTGTAAAATATCGGCTGAGTGGCTGAACTTAATACGTAAATTCCTTAAAGGACTCAAATATCATGACAAATTGAAGGTGTCTTCTTATCGCAACACCTGTTCAGGGGTTCCTCAGGGAAAAGTGAATAGCCCAATTCTGTTTATCACCTTCAACAACAACCTGATAGATGTCAGCAAAAGTAGTGTTTTATTTGCTGATGATATCACCCTCTACACAGTGGTTAATTCCCCACCTGAAAGACAAGTGGCAACCGAATCACTGTAGGTAGATATTCACAGAATTGGACAGTGGATGGACAAATGATGTAATATCTTCAGAGCCAGGAACAATAAATTGAGAAAAATGGTCCATGATGTTGCCTACCTACCTCCATTTTATAAGTACTGCAAACTTCCTTTAAGTAGAAAAATAATTAGCATCTTAGCTTGATATGCACATCTTACCCATTTTGGGGCAAACAAGTAGAAGTTATGACTGCAAAAGCTGTTAAAAGAGTATGAATCCTCAAAAAGCTTAGCCTACTTGTCACTGTTAGCAACTTCAATATTGTCCATGTCTAATCTGTATAGTGCACCGAAACACCATTTTGGCAGGCTGCAAAGAAGTCACCTCTCTTGCTTCTGAGCTCAGTACAGTCCAAAGCTATGCTGAACAGTTGACTGGATGAAGATGGCCCACACTATTTTGGAGCGATTTAACCAGGTTGTTCATCATCCATTCGATTATGACTGAAGCAGCAGAAGTTGCTTGCCAGATCTTTATGCTTAAGCCAAAAACACAAGAGATGCTACTGCAGCACTTTTGCATTCTGTACCAATCCAGAATCCAGAATGTCTACGCTAAATGCCACTGGGAAATCATTACACACACTGCCTCTCCTGTTGCTGGGTCTCTCGCCAAAACAGTGCTGACACCTGGAACTCCATTATATGCAGAAGCTCAAATACAGTGTTAACCATTCCTTCCTACACAGGTTATTGGAGCACAAATTAGGCTACGGGAAATCTATGACTTGTGTATTGGTAACCCAGCACAATTTTTCCTTACTGCAATTACTGCTGGCTACATCCTTTTGTTATTTACTTAATATGCAGAACAAAATTTATATAAAGACCTGCAAATCTGAATAGGGACCTAAATTGTGGTGTTCACTTCATACATTCTCTTTTTAAAGTATAACAAATGCTGCCGTTTTTGTTTGTTTGCTTGTGCTGTCAGTTACATACTGATAGTGGACAGTTAAAGTTTCACTCAGAAATGCTACAACATTGAAAGTATTTGGCAAATGTACTTTTTTAAATCCAGAAACTCAGACAGATAATATTTATTTTTCTAAATCAAAGACACCTGCATTGGTGAATATACTTTTTTAAGTTTGATCATTTGATATGATTATATCTTGTATTCATTGTTGACATGTCTGTTGCTTGATGGATATCTCACTGCACTGAAAATAATAATAATTTCAGGGGGCCTAGTAAGTACAATAATATTAACCTTTTAACCACCAGATGTACTTTACTAAACAGTGCAAATTTAAATCTTTTTTTGCCAATTCCCCCCCCCCCCCAGTTAATAGCACAGGCATTTTCTGGGGTATAGTTGCATGGGCACAATAAGGCCGCTAGTACCTTGCCCAAGCAACCATCCTTCGAAAAGTCCAGACAGTTGGTGTAACCAGATTGTTTTACCACAGGGGACATCAAAGCCAATCCAGTCCTCATACAATGCCAGAAATGTATACTTTCCAGAAGAAGTCACAGGATAGCAATCAGAAGGGGGATCTCTGGCTGATTTTCTCCCTGCTTAGCACGAGCGCTGAAGCCAACCCAATCACTGACCTGGTTGAGATCAGTTCACTCAGAACAGACTACTGATCTAACCTAGGACCTCCTGGTGTGTGTGGCATAGTGCTACACTAAATGATGGCTCTACCTAGTAGGCTTTGAGGGAGGGGGTGCCTGCAATGAATGTGAAAGAGGTACAATGCCTACTTTCATCACAGTTGAATGCAAGAAAAGCAGAGTGAATATATAATGAAACCACATACATGGACAGCTCACCAGTCTCTAACTGCTGATGACATTTCTAATCACAGAAAATTGCTGATGAGATAGCAGTTACAGTTACAATGCAGCCAGTGCACAGTGTTTGTGGTGCACTATTTTATTTCAAGTGGACTCACTGCCGGTGCTAAACCATCAATTTCTACAAAATTAGCAGCCTTACTTCTGCCATTGGTGCAGTGCAAAATAAAAAATCATTTCCGCTGACACTAAATATACATCATAACTTGGACAGTAGTTTTGGCAGAGCTATCTATTCTCGGTTGAGGTTTGTTGGACTTTCAGCTAAGAGACACAAATTGGAATATTTGCAAGTCTTTTCAGGTTTGACATTTTGTGTTTTTTCTATTTTGAGATGGACATGGGGAACTTGAGCTGTTATTTTCTTTTTCTTTTTTATATTTTATTTTTCTAGGTCAGCATTCCACAGTTTTGCTTTATTTTCTCACTATCCAATCTTGTTTCTTTTCTGTTAGTATTTCTTATTATTAGTAGTATAGTATTTTAATATACATTAAAAGGTTAATGGGAAAACATGCAACATTTCATTTAACTATCACATTATTTTTCATTTTTTGTTAAGTAATGTATTAGATGCAGTGTTGTATTGACAATTATGACAAGGGGGTAATGCTCCTTTGTCATGAGTTACTGTGTGGGAGCTCGTGAGCTGCTGCATTCTGCTTGTGATCCATTGCAAAATCTACAGCTGTTCGAGACTTAACTACGTTTTCATATAACCACACCTCTTCCTGGATAGTACTGCATATATTGTAATAGCGAGCTCGGTTTGCCTTGTATGACATAGTTTTAAAACACTGTAAAATTAAAAAGAATGGAAATCCCTGTCATCACTCGTACGTTTTTAATTTAAAAATTTCTGACGCAGTTGAGACCTGGTACCCTTGTGACCACCTCAGAAATCGGACTTTGCTAACCATCCATTAATAGTGTCAGAATAATGTTTAGGAATAAACATGTTGTTATTTAATGCTTATTGCCAGTTCGGACAGCCACCTCTGGACTCCGATTTAACTTGAGTAAAAGAAAGAAAATTATAACAGAATGTATTCAGAATGCCAAATATGCCACATAGGTACAATGCTTTGTTGTACAAATCATTTTAAATTTCCCGCTAAGGAAATCTAGCATTCAAAGCTGTACAAGCTGAAGCATAAGGAAATGTCATAGTCCCATATTCCCAGTATTCTACTTTTCAAACGTCAACTTACATGAAAAACAGATAACACTAATGATTTTTACTTTGGTCTAAAGTGTTATCTGATATCTCTGTTCCTTGTCAGTTTAAATAAAAGAGACCATTTTTGCAAACGTTTACCAGCTGTCAACTAATACATTAGCAGAACTAAAATATGCTGGTTATGTATCGCTAAGAGCTACACATTTAAAAAATGAGCACCAGATGTTTCGAACTCACATAAATGATTTTGGATAGATTCTCAGTTTGCTGTATAAAACCCAGTAAACCTGAAATTATGCACTCATTTAGTTTGCAAAAGCCTTTAATATGTAACATTCCAAACTAATTAAAGTGTTACTTACAGTAATTGCAGTTGGGATTAGCTGTGCCTTTGATTTTGCCCTTTTTATCAATCCTCAGATAAAACTGTGTTCGACAGAAAAGTTTCCTTATTCTTACATCTCCGCCTTCCATGTAGTCGTAACTTCTGGTGTGCCGCTCAGGACTGGAGGAACAGTTCACACTTGCAGCTAGTTGGTCTGGAGTCATGTCATTGCAAGCAAAAGACACACTCCCTGCTAGAAGGATACAATGAAAGTATAGTCTGTACAACAGAGTTGGCAGGATCCATGTTTGCATCCATTTGCGCATTATAGTGCACTGCTCTGGGTTCTCATGAACAACATACTGCAATTTAAAGTACGAATCAGACGGATGCTGCTAGTTTGGGGTCTCAGCTTCTGCCTGGACCCCGTGACCTTGGGTCTCTTTTATTTGTGGCACTAGCAGTTTAGAATGTGTGTAAGCTTTCCTGAGAAAGTTTATGGTGCTGAGCCAGGGTTTCTTCAGAGAACTGATGCACTGTCAATTTCCACTATAAACAAATCAGTTTGCAGTGGTCTTGAATGTCTTGATCTTCTTCGCTATTAGAATTTTCCTTTTGTACAGAGAGCTTTGACGATAATAAAGCTGCAAGCAGAAGTATCACTTAACTTTAACAAGCCATTACAGTCAGCTGTTACAAATAAATTTACAACCATAGCAACAAGCTTGGAGGTGTATACCCAAGTTTTTTTTTAAAGTTCTAGTTGGTTGCCAGTTTCTAGTTAAAAAAAATTTAAAGCCAAAAATTACAGTAGGTAGGTTGCCTTTCCAATGACTGCTGCATGCTGCAGTTTCAGTGTTTTACTCTATGATTAAAAAGTGTGAAGTTTGTAGCGTGGTGTGTGTTCCATGCTAGTACTCTACTGCTATTTTAACTACTCTGCTAAACTCTGTTGCATAATCAATTCCCCAAGCTTCTGTACACTTGTCATCTTGTATACATTCATTCATTAGTAATCACGACATTTTTTATGCGGTAAACCAAATGCTTTCCATGGAACTTCCCATGTTTCCCACACAGAATTCTTGTTTCGCTGTCTAGACCGGCTGGAAACATTCAGAACTACCTCAATGTCAACTACACATGTTTAATCCTAGCCAGTTTAATTCAAAAAAAAATTATGGCAAAATATTTTCAGATAAATAAAATAATAACAGACAATTTTTGTATAAAACTTACTTTTGTTTTTGTTGAAGACAAACTGTGCATAAAAGAAATCCATTGTTTTTCCCCTCACATCATCAGCCTGTGCGTCGCTGTGGACTATTTCCCAGTCCAGGAAGATTCCAACAGAATCATAATTGTTTCCATAAATCAAGTGTTAACACGAGAGGGATTTTCTGGGCATCTTGAGCCTGTTGTTGTGCAGTTCTGGTCGATAAATGCCTTTCCCTGACCTCACTTGGAAGTAATTAGATCTTAGCCAGTCAGCTGTCAGTTGGATACACGAACAAAGAAAAAGTGAGGTTCCCTTTGTCAGATGTCCACATGGTCATCAGAGGGAGCTCTGAACTCAGAGAGGGCTTTCTTATTTCAACACAATATCACAATTCTTTATTCTCTGCTCAGTAATTCTGATCTGCTCGAATCATGGTGGAAAAATGTGCTCTGTTCCTCCAGATATATTCCCATCTGGGGAAGAAACAAGATTCAAGAATGAATCTACATAGAAACACAAGTCTTCCTTCATACTCAGTGTGCTTTTGGGAAATATATATTATCCAGGCAGTAAGGGTAATTAGATGCCAGGTTACAGTATGTTGAAAAAGTGTAAAATTTAACTTCCGTGTTAAAACAATTGAAAATCTTTAATTGGCCTGTTGCTGTTTGCCTTGCCACATTAATTTGGAAATATTTTGCTCTGTCATGTGAAATTGCAGCTGAGGAGATTATACCACCTGGCTATTTCTTGCAATCAGCGGTATGAAACTAGTTTATATAATACCTAATGACAAATTTCAGTGGGGAGGTTTCTAGTACTTACAGGCTGATGAATTGCAGGAAAAAGTTTTGCTTGTTTTTCTGAGTTCAAAACTTTTTAAAGGTGCACAGTTATTACCACTTGGATTAATCAAGGGACAGATCATTTTGAGTGACCACCAACAATCTGAAATATTGATTACAGAGACTACCTCAGTGGTAATAGTAAGTTAGGCAGTTTTTTCATGCTACAGGCATAAATGAGTTATAGGCTTTCATACAAAGGAAAGAATGCCTGGAACTATTCATTGCATTGAAATATTTTGTTCATTTGATGGATATATAGCTCCTGGTAAGATCAAAAGTATCTATAAATTAACTCTAAAACATTGCATGTTACTCCTAATAAGTGCTATTTTATACACATGAAACCTGTAAAATTACCAATCATGCTTATAGAATGAACAGTCTTCTCTGCATCTTGCACATTTAATCTAATTAGTACAATGTTTTAAAAACAGACTAAATTATTGATAATCAGAAAAACAGATTGGAAAGCATATAGTACTTGACAATAAAAGTACCTATTTTATGTAGTTGTGAAAAAATACAGGAGAGTTCCCAACAGAGTAACAGAATTCAGGCATAATTATAGACTGTGCTCATTCATATCTCTTGTAGCCGCACATTCACATTCGCTGTAATGAAAGTAGTAACAGTGAGCACCAGACTTAATTATTATTGTTAATATTATCATTCATTTGAGATCACAGTTTAGTTGCTAGCTGTTACACAGTCATAACTATGTAATTGGCACAATTTTTTATCTCCATTATATTTTATTACTTGACATCATGCAAAACTTTCCCCATTATAAATTTATTTTCCTATCTCTCCCCTTGGGGAAGAGCTCTGAACTGAGAGGTTGTCATGCACCAGACCATAAGCATCTCCAGGACACCATCATGTCCTACTAGAAAGTAGTACTGAGCAATGTGGTAAGCGATCCCTTTCCATAACATTTTGCCTCCTTTCTCTAGACAACCCCACCCAGCAAACTTGCCCTCAAAGGGAAACCTGAGTGTGATTTTCTTTGTCAATACTGGGAATAAAATTCATGGCTCCTGATCAATTGTCTAACACTCTGGTGTTGTAGCTTCAGAATCTACTAGACTCTTTGTTTAACTTCTAACATATCACATAGCTTTATTTCCTTTGATAGCTTCACACTCAACCCATTATTTCTCTTTTATATGAAGATGGCACCTCAAAACCTGTGGTTGTAAATACTATATAATTATATGTTGCAATGACTTAAAAGATCTAAAGTTTTTAAATATCTAAATCTTTACTGTAATTAACAGAAGGATTAAGTGGAAGAACAGTTAGAAATCTGTAACATAACCTTTATTATGAACTGGCTTTGGATTCCCAAAACCTCTTGAAAGATTGCAAGTAACCTTGAACCTACTTACTTACAATTAATCAGTCTAGTAGTACAAATAGTTGAATATTGGACTATGCTCAGAGAGCTCAAGCTTCAACTCCAGCCATGACAGACGTTCATACTCAGCTATTGTCAACAGGCGAATTTTGGAAGTTCTTCACTGGGCTACCTCACCAAACACTGCAGAGTGCCTGAGTGCTTTTATGTTGGGTGAGGAAAAAGATCACAATCGCAAATTTTTTTTAAAATCCTTTTTCTTGACCTAAGACATGTGTCTTGACATGATTTTTTTTCTGTACGAGGAGTTTGAGAAATTTTTAATGCAATTTTATTTTATTTTTGTCATATCACGGGGCTATTTCTGCACTCCCAATGGGGAAGCTCTACTCAAAGGGTGCTCAGGTCGGAAATAGGGCTATAACATGGTAACTCTGTTTCTCCAGACAGGGCTCCTATAAGCAAAGTTTCTGATGGTAGTTTGGAATTAGCCTTCATGTACTTTCCCATGCCGATAGAATGGGTGGAGTTCTGCTCCTAAAGACACTCTGAAGCCAGGGCTAAGAACTGCATGAAAGTTGCCCAAACGAACTCACCCTCAGATTTCCCCATTCTCTTTAGGGGATCAGGTGTTTCCCAACCTCAGAATAGAAAATATAGGCATGAAGCCAAATCATATCACTTCATAATACATAGCATTAAAGTTACATCATACTGTACCATCATAGTGCCTAACAAGATTGAGTTCTGCCTCATTATTCAGAAGTATTTTTATCTTAATATTTATTTATGTCAAGCCCTGGCTTCAAAATCAGTGAATTATGGAAATTATTTTCCTGCAGCTGACAGGTTAGAACCAGTGTCTTCCCATGGATTATAACCGTATATTATCCTAAATGTGTCAGAAATTTAGGGAAATCTCACAGGAAAAGAGGCTTTGGTGGACTGACGCAATGATAAAGCTCAGAATGAGTGAGGCAGCAACCTTCTTTGTGACCAAGTCCAAGAAACACACTAAATCAAAAAGTAATGCAGCCTAAAACATCACAAAGGAGAGTTATTGGATTTTACGCATCGGCCTAAATTATTGTTCTTGAGGTCTTAAATCTTTCATCCACACTGCTGTTACATTCAGCACCAAATATATTATTGGGAAAATATATGTATATAACTAAACAATATGATGAAGGAACCTATTATCTATCAAGATTAGCAGTCCTCCTTCAGTGTAAGGATTACTCAAATAAGCATTTTTCCAACTGACCATTAATCAGCAGGATTAAAAGAAGAGAGGGAAGGATCAGTACTAGATATTGAAATGGTTCTGAATGGCTGGACACAATACAAATTTGCTCTACTAAGTTTAATGCTAAAGTAAGTAATGCTTAAAGGCTCAATGCCTAAATGTTCCTGAAAAGAAGATGAAGCGATGTCTAATGTCCTAGAGAAATCACTTAGCCAGTATTTTGCTGTGTTTTGAATGGCACCATCCATAAGCAACAAAGATCACTTGCATCAGCCAATAGGCAATTTTCAATATATTGCTGAAGTACGAGACACCCTCTTCTCCTATACACCAGCAAAAATCAAAATCAAATTCAACAATGGCTGATCTGGCAGAATTAAATGTGAAGTACCTTGCTAGCTGAAGATAGAAAGCAGAGTTATTATTTTTGTATTGTCATTTCTATCTGTGCTTAAGGATAGTTGATGAACAATCTTGCTCAGATGCTAGTAACCAGTTTTGCCTTTTCTAATCTGTTGTAATGATTCAGAAATATCCTCACCAGCTCTCTTTATGCGCCACTTACAGTAAGGTACCAACTAAATTCATGTTATGTATGAAAGTATTTACGCAAATATGGATGATACCCGGAACCTGTTTGGATAGACCTTTCTATCAATGTAAGCTAATTGACATTCATACACATATATCTATATAATTAAATATTAGCATCTGGTGCATATCTATTATGCCCATAAGGCATGAAAAAGTGTCCAATGGTCTGGAGAGCATGGGAAGGCATTTGATATCTACATAAGGCATGAAACATGCTGATTGACTCGAACTTCACATTCACTAAAAATAATCAAAAACACTTAAAACACTCACAAACACAAACAGTGCACTTAGCTGAGCCTTAAAAAATTCCCATTCACAAAAAATGGAACCAATCCATCAAAAAAAATGAGAAAGCCATTGAACTCTAAGAGAGTTTTTAGGTGACTCCTCATTTCAATTCTTCCCTTTGCCATGTTATGGATTCCTGTTATGTAAAAGTTGATTCTCCTGCCTGCCCTTTTGTTCTCCTGTCCCCTACTCCCAGTCAATGCCTTCCTTCTCTTACAGCCTCAACCTTGCGTCTTGTATTCATCCTGCAAATCCTGTTGTTGATTTAGGCTTTTTTCATTGTTTTTGGGGCCACTGAACATGAATAATCTTTCTGTGTTGCATGCACGATTTTTCTAAACATTCATCGCTTCTCAGTGTTGGTGTTTGCCTCTTAATGACATGAACAGTGCTTCCAGTCACGCATTTGAAGTTGCAGGAGAAGAGAAGGCAACCAGGTTACAAATGGAACTGAGCTAAAGAGCAAAAGAAAAAAGGTAGAGGAGTTAATAAAAGTAAGAAAGATGAAATTCTGATAACAAAATTGAAGGTTGAAAAAGAATTGAAAGTAAAAGTAATGACTAGAAAGAAAGAAAACTAAGAAATACAGTATTGAGAATACAGAGCCAAAAGTCAACAGAGTAGGAAACAAAAGGGGAAGGAAGTATAAGTAAGGGTAACAAGTAGTAGACTGTGAAGACAAATATAAGACCGTACTTAACATTGGGCTAGAAATTGCTGCAATGGCGAGTTTCATGGTGAACGATGTTAATTGGACTTTTACCTCACCGTTCACCGCATTATTTTTGCGCAGCAAATTGTTGGAACGTTGATCCGATATCGGTGCAATGATGTCAATATCACATCTGGGACCTTATGAATGTTGTGCCCAATGGTTTATCTCCTTGACCAATGAAAGAAAAGGATAAAGAAACAGAGTGAACGACAGAGAAGGAAATAGGATGAATTAGAGTCAAACGAAATATATAAAAACAGAAAGAGGGAAAGAAAGAGAGTGGATTAAGTGAGAGAAAAAAAAGAGACAGAAAGGAAAAGTCAGAAAAAAAATTAAAAAGAACAAGAAGAGGAATAGGATATAGTAACCCAGTTATGTTTGTGAATTGCTGTATTGGTCCTTGAGAAGCTGATGAGTGAATGACAGGGTAGGTGTGTGAAATGTACAAACATTCTTGACCCATGAAGCATAGAACCAGCCATTCCATCCATCATGATCAGGGACAGTGGAATACCCAGTGGGTACTTGGAGCAGTGCTTTCATAGGAACATAGGAATTGCTAGACGAAAAAAACAAAGGTCCATCTAGTTCGCCTTCTACCATCCTGGTAGTCACGTGATACAATGATAATGGAGTTGTTGACTAATCATAGCAGAAAATCCCAGTGGTGGAGAGCTTTGGGAACCAAAGGTCTAAAGTCACCTTTTCCCTCTCAAGCATGCTACACTTACCACATGTCATATCTCAAATTACTCATATACTGTATCCCAAAATGTTATTTTCTAAAAGAAATCTATTAATTTGCATTTGAATGAGTGACCCTCTTCTGAATATCAAAACAGCTTTGCACCCTTAAAATTATTGCCTTCTGATGCTAACAGGTGTGTGGATGGCAAGACTGGCACAAAAATACTACCAAGAAACATAAAAAGTTTTAAAAGCCTCTAGGAGCAATTCACTACCTGCTGGAGTGAGACTCCACAGCTTCAATGTTCCCTTTCTGGGCATCCTTAGGTTGAGTGTCATGTCAGGACCATAAATCATGCCATTATCAGGGTCCTCTACAACATTAATTACCAGCCCCAAATGACTGCAGCGGGAATAATGTCGTAAATCCAGCAATTTCACGATTGCCATTAAGTTCAATGGGGAAGCTCACGGCGAGAAGGGACTTTTATCGGCTTTGGCAAGGCTAATGGCGGAGCAAATTGTCCAGCAATTTGTGGAGAATCGGAACTCATGGCCTATCTCTTTTACTCAAATTCCTGCATTTGTTACAAATTAATAACGGCGAGCACTGTTGATGCATCATTACCATGACGCGACTTCCCAACAATTTCTGGCCCATTACTTTCATGTCAGTGTCAAGCGGTGTCAAGTGCAGATTGACACACATGTGCCAGTATAAGTTCAGAGTCAAATCCCCATGTGATTCCAGAATACATTAAAGCTCAAAGGTTTGACAGGAGCTTCAGGAGCTTTTCTCAAGCCACTTGGGCTTAGCACCTGGTGGTGTATAACTCCTGTCCTTGACTGCAATGCCTGTCATCAGTTCTTCTTTGAATGTTGTCAGTTTTCTTTCTTCTCATGGTTAAGGGTCTTTTCTTCCTCATTGGTAGAATTAATTTAGGATCTTCATTTTTCTCATTGTTTATATGACTTCTTCCTCATTGGTTAAAAATCCAGAAAATTAACCCAGTTGGTTTAAGTGGTGAATAAGACCTTTTCTGCAGGTCCACAATTACAATTATCAAGTTCAATGGTGGCTCCAAGTTCCATACAACTAACTTAGAATTAGATGAGACCAATTAGATGAGCCAGAGGCAAAAGTCAATGGAAGAAACTTTTCATGGCCAGTTTATTTTTTACTAAAAGCAGGTCATTTTTAGAGCAGTGTTAAATTCATCTACAATCCAGTATGTCTTGAAGAATATTTGGGGCTAGGAATGCAATTGCGAGATTCAACCAGTATGCTCTGCTCAAAGCTAGTCCTACTGCAGGAGGGTAAGAATTCAGTGGGATTTGTTTTTTTGGAAACACATAACAATAAAATGAAAGTTATTTTTTAAATGTTCATGACGTTTCAATAAAATATAAAAGAATATTAATGGTGATACAGGTGTGGGGCACCTTACCTTTCAGATAATAAATTTGTCTTTTGAGAAATGCATACTCTCACAATGTGGAGATGCCGGTGATGGACTGGGGTTGACAATTGTAAACAATTTTACAACACCAAGTTATAGTCCAGCAATTTTATTTTAAATTCACAAGCTTTCGGAGGCTTCCCCCTTCCTCAGGTGAGGAAGGGGGAAGCCTCCGAAAGCTTGTGAATTTAAAATAAAATTGCTGGACTATAACTTGGTGTTGTAAAATTGTTTACAACTACTCTCACAATGGCCTAAATGCAGTTCCCATGAATGGACCTAAAGATTCAGAATCTGTACCTTTTCTATACTCTGCTCTTGGAGAGATGCACACCTGTGTGCCTATCAAATGCTCCACTTGTAGTAATCTGCTTACTAGATTTAATGCATCTTTCTGCTAAGCTATCAAACTTTTTTTTGAAGTGGTAGGTATTACTGTACAAAGCAAAGGTTTACAGGCTAAAGCAACTAATATTTTGATTTTTAATTAAATGGCAATACAAAGCCCAAATGTTGTCAATGCAAAAGTACTTACATTAAAAATCTTATATTTGTGCTCGTTTCCTGTTTACAAAGGCTTATTTTCTGTGTCACCTTTTTCTATTATAAAATCCTCTGCCCTCACATATAATGTGGAGATGCCGGTGATGGACTGGGGTTGACAATTGTAAACAATTTTACAACACCAAGTTATAGTCCAGCAATTTTATTTTAAATTCACAAGCTTTCGGAGGCTTCCTCCTTCGTCAGGTGAACGATGTGAAAATGAAATCCTCGAGATGAAATCGCATTTATAATTCACAGAACAATGCTTGGTGAGTACAGACAGTTTTTTCAACTGCCCGTTGCCAAGGCAATCAGTGTGCAGACAGACAGGTGTTACCTGCCAGGTCTCACAGAATATACAAATCACCAAAAAAAAACAACAAACAAAAAAAAACAGAGATAGAGAGGTAGAAACATAGAAAAGACAGCAACTGACCCGTTATATTAAAAATATAATGCAGATAATGCAGATTGCTTATGTAAACTTGTCACATGTAATTACACCTTCCCTCCAATGCTAGCAGTATAGCATCTCAGTTTTCTGTCTGCCAACATCTCAGCCTGTACTGCATACACATTCCTATGCTCCAACCAATTCTACTTCTCTGCTTTCCAAAATGTTGTACACTTTTGCTATTTAACAATAAATAATATAAAATTAAAGTATTATTTAAAAATAAGGACATAAAATAGTGCATCCGGGATGCCTAAAAAAAGGGAACCGTCCCACTGCTAAATTGATGTCCATTGTGCCCATTTTGTGCTCAGAAAATTGGCACAATGCATACTAATTTCTACCCCCTCATGACTGGTGCAATGTTCTTAATGTATTTTATAGTAATTAAGTTTTTACTCAGTTTCTTAGAAAGTTTACATTGATTCTGTGATTTTCTAAGTTGTCTTTCTCCCTCATTTGAGGAATTGCTTAGTAATATTTAGTTGTGTTTACTTTTGAATACTGGCTAATCCATCGTTTAATTACCAAAGATGTTTTTAATGAAGCCATTCCTTAACCTAGTATTATGAAAAGAGAGCAGTGTTGCAGAGGACAGCATCTGTTTGTGTTTTTTCAGTTCTATCGTTTTCAAGTTCATTTATTAATTATTACAGTACATAATATAGCTCATTTAATTTTAAAATTCATATCAGTAATCTAAACAATTTAATTCTTAGCTGGATTTTTAAATTGCCTTTTCTTACTTTTAGATCTTTTGGTCAGTGTCATATACATTGTTTACTTTAAATGTTTAATAGTTTTTAAGTATGCCATGTGTTGGCACATCAAAGACTTTTCTTAGGGAGAAAAAGCTAAATTATAAGTGATTAAAGTTTACAGTAGCAGAGGAATTTTAGAGCCTAAAGGCACAATGACCCCCTTGTGTGAGTAAACCTCATTAATTTTCCGCAGACCTCCTGTTTGTATCATAAATTAGTTATTGATAAGAGCATAGAAACAGCATAAATTATTTGCACATTTGAAAATGCTTCAATCAATAAAAAATTGTTTCGTTCAATGAACTGCTCAGTGTTGTACTTGCTCTAAAATTCATAAACTCTGACTAAATCTGCCTAGTTTATTGCAAGGTGGCATGCTACCCTACAGCCACTAATGTAGCTAAAATATATGACTTTTTTGGTTGAATCCAAAGTCTTAATGTAATATTTTCAATGTAAGATTCCATTGCAGTTTCCAATATACACAAGTGCCTTTTCCTAGGATTGGAGCATTAAACATGTCTAATTCTCAATGTTTGAAATAATTTTGAATATTAAAACACAGGGAATAGTAACAACGTTATAAAACACATAAAAAGAGTTCTGAAATTATTTTAACTTTAGAAGTGGTAGCAAAGTACTTTAATATGTACTAAAGCTGCACATTAAAGACCACAATACATATTTAGGCAAAGAAATGAAAGCTATAATTTTAACATTTAAAAGGAATTTTAGGCCGTGCCTGTATTTGCTTTTCAGAACCTTATTGAGTTATTTTTGAAGTTTTATGCACATAAACTGTAATTGGCTAAAATGTTTGTTATTTATGTGCATTTTAATTAAAGAAAAAAGCTGCGGTCTGTCATGTTGGGTTGTTTAAATAGATGTTATCCCTCAGTCTGAAAAGTATCCCAGTCTGAAAAGTATCTCACTGATATATTTAGTGACTTGATTTCACTGTTACAATACATAGCATAACCTCTCAATTGAATTATAATTTGCTTTAAAGAATTACTTTTTGGTAAATCCTGCAATTGGTGGATTATATTTCCTCCTGGATAGCGTGTTTGTTTAAATCCTAACTATTTTGTATAATTTTTTTTTCTTACCTTCTTGGTGTGCTATCAAAAATCAACTGTAGTGTTCACTGTTCATGCTATTTACTTATCAAAAATGAAGTCAAGCATGACATCTGTGGCAGGCTCTTTGTTAGTTGAAAAAAATCTCTCTGCAAGAGCACTATAACTTTTTGGGCAAGAATAAAGCACTGTGTCCTAGACAGCTAAAATGCCTGTCATTAGCTTGTCTATTTGCTAGGCTTTTCATCTAAGTAAACTATTTAGATCCTTTTAATTGTAACCTGTCTAATCTCACCAGGGAGATAGATATTTGTGGGACCATTTTGGCACAGAACTTAAGACTGGTGCTTTGATGATATATTTCAATGATGAACTCAGTTCTTAAACCCCAAATGACTGAACAATGGTTGATTCAAACAGGAATATTATAAAATGTCCTTAAATTATCAATATCTCTTTATATTCCTAATTAAAAACTAAGCCAACTGTAGAACTTGACATTTAATAATGTATTCTTACCAATGTAAATGGTTAGTATAGCCCTTTGATTTAAAACTGGATAAATTCCAAGGTCAAGGTATCAGACCTTATGCTTTAAAGCAGCTTGCAATTATTGGTATTCAGAGACCTATACCACATTATTTGGTGTACAGTACAACTTTAAAGCATCTAAACATAAAAGTGAAAAATATTAACTTTTAATGAGATTTCAAGTATGTATTTGTATTCTATGGGTAATTGCTAAGAATCACTTACAGTAAATGGTAGTATGTGCTTCACACAATGTTTAAAACTAAGACATTTGTTTTCATCATCCCATGTAGGTTGCATTTTAAAGATAAAATTTCCACAACATGCCCTTTCCAGTGCCAAATTAAGGTTTTAAATATCTTTTTTCACTTTACCAACCTGCCAGGAATTTGATAAAACCCAGTAACTAATAGGTCAAGGACATCATTTTCAATTATAAATAAAGATAAATTATCTAATTAACACGATGAGGGATTTGCAGTGTTATTGAAATACAATACCTTGTAAAGCTCTAATGAACAGCTGTAATACGTTTAACATTAGCTACAATATTTTACTGCATTGGGAATTTAGGGTTTGGCATTTTACATGAAGTAAAATTTAAGCAAGCTGTCTCTGATCAGTTTGATCTAAATTAGCAGATGCCCATCAACCCGAAATGAATTGCTAAAACATTACTTCTTCATAGAAATGGCAAGGTAAAAAAATAACTCCAACTGACTTTAAATTGCACATTTCCACGATTTTACAATCAGTTCAAACCTGTAGTCCAATTTGGCTGGGCAATCAACTTAGCTCAGATTTCTGTCCCTATTTTCCAAAAGCTCAAAAGTGCCAGGAAGACATGCAAAAATGGTTGCTTCTTTTGTTGAAAGATATACAAATGTATAATTTATACCACAAATCTGACTTGTTGGTGCCCCCCATTTCATTTTCTGGTGATTAGACAGGGAAAGGCCAAATTTTCTCGAGTTCAGATGAAATTTAAAAATGGATTCAATGCAGAAAATGTTACGATATTTTAGAAGTCAACTCACTGGAACTGTAGCCATAAGTAACCACTGACGGAAATCATCGACTCATTTTTAGAAGTGTTACACTTCCCAAATTCCATTGTCTTAACCGTGTTCATCAGATGCATCCTAATTCTTGATAACACAGAAAGGGGATGCAATTCTTCGTATTGTTCTGTATTGTGGTATAGAGGAACCTGTGAGACTGACCTTAAATATCTTGGGAAGTCTGGTTTGCCAGCTATAAGTTCACTCCTGGCAGACAATAGATTGTAAGAATATTTGCATTAACTGGACCATTAAAGGAATTCATCAGAAAAGAAGAGAGTTGCCAAATTAGATGATAAAAATGTAATTATAATGAAGTTGTCCTCTTTATAACGTGCAAGTTTTCTATTTTAAACCCTGTGTAACTATTACCATAACTTCTACACAAGTTTAAAAAAAATGGTTTGTGCAAAAAATTGACATAGCTAATTTATAATCATGAAATAATATTGCTGGTGCCTTTGGAGAAAATTCATGGCTATTATGATTCTTCTGCCAAAAGCAGGATTGCCAAACAGACCGTTGGGGCTCTGGGAAAAAGAAATTAAACTGGACTCTACTCATAATTTGAGGAATTATAAATGCTGTGGATGCCAAATTCCCAGAAAAAAAAACGTTTTTAAAAAAAATTTAAACCCTTTGCATTCTTAGATTAGATATTGACGGACTGAATAATTTCAGCAGGACATACATTATGTACTTTTATTATACATGCATGATTTATTGTTATATTTTAAAAAGCTTAAGGTTAAAATATTGGAATATTGTGATCGATATAAAATGATTCAGAAACTATAATCCAAATTTAGGAGATTAAAAACTACAAATGCTGGAAATCTGAAATAAAAACAGAAGATTATGAAACTGCACAGCAGGCCTGTCAGCATCTAAAAAGAGAAAAGATAGGTTAACATTTAATCGTAAACTCCTTAACAGAACTGGCAGATTTCTGATGAAGCCCCACACCTGAAATGTTAACGTACCTTTTTATCAGATACTGTATATTTCCAATAATTTCTGTTCTTATTTTAAACCAAATTTATATTTTCTTAACATAGAACCAATCATATGACATGAATTTTACAAAATCACCATCAAGTCACTGAGTAATCTGGATCCATTTCAAGAATTCCAAACCCAATTTGAAACAAAATGTAAGAAATTTCGAGTCATTTAGTCAGCTCATCTACTTTCCAATTACACAGGAAAAAGCTACAAGGAAGTGATCATTTTGATATTACTTAAATTTGTGTGGAAAAAGTGGGGCTACCTCATTCAGTAATTCTATTATACATAATATGTTGTAAATTGTACATTTACAATTATAGGGTGACTGGACACAATAGAATTATCTATAACATGCTATAATTTTGTGAAGTGTGACGTTTACTTCAGTTCAAAAAAACATTAGCCGTGCTGATTAAAAAATTACTCTGAGTTCCTACATACAAAAAAACTTTTATTGAACACAGTCAAAGATGTCTCCGCACAATTTAAACGGATGCTAGCAGGTCTCCCATGGCATTACTTATAGTGTTGTGGGAGGATACTGGGGTGTGTGGAAGTGGGGGAGGGGTGCACTGCTCCGGTGAAAGCATTTGGAATGAATTCAAAAGAGATCTTGCCAAAGATAGTGGAGTAAGTATTTTTTGATTAGTTCCCGAAAAATAGTGTTTCCTTACTGCAGATAAATACCACAGTTACTTAAATAAATCTATGAATGCAACGTAATGGAAGCATTCTAACTGTCTGTTTAGGTTGTGGGTTTTTTAAGCAAAAGCTAAGAAATTTATAAAACACACGCATGCAGCCCCAATTTATTGAGTTGTCAGATTCCCTGTATACGGGCACAATTTATTACATTCATGATGCATTCGGACAGTATTATGTCCTTCATCAACAGAAAGGATAGCTGGACTCTGAACATACTGATGGTATGTGACCACCAACAAAGAATTATGTAAGTGAATATTTGTTTTTCAGGGAGTGCTGATGATGCACGTTGTTTGAATGGCAAACAGAATTCAATGCTAGTTCCTGGCAGAGATAAGTTACCTGCTCCAAACATAGCTGATGGCAGCCTCATGAACAACCATACACTTAAAAGCCAGCATGGATTTGTTAAAGGCAAATCGTTTTTAGCTAACTTGATTGAGTTTTTTGATGAGGTAACAGAGAGGGTCGATGAGGGCAATGCAGTTGATGTTGCGCATATGGACTTTCAAAAACCATTTGATAAAGTGCCACCTAATGGGCTTGCCGGCAAAGTTGAAGCCCGTGGAATAAAAGAGGCAGTGGCAGCATGGACATGAAAGTGGCTAAGTAACAGGAAACAGAGAGTAGTGGTGAACGGTTGTTTTTCGGATTGGAGGGAGGTATACAGTGGTGTTCCCCAGGGGTCAGTAACGTAAGAAACATAAGAATTAGTAGCAGGAGTAGGCTAGACGGCCCCTCGAGCCAGCTCACCTGTTCAATAGGATCATGATCTTCAACCTGAACTCCACTTTCCCCGCCCAATTCCCAAATCCCTTGACTCCCTTAGAGTCCAAAAATCTATCGATCTCAGTTTTGAATACACTCCACAACCCTCTGGGGTAGAGAATTCCAAAGATTCACAACCCTCTGAGTGAAGAAATTCCTCCTCATCTCAGTCCTAAATGGCCGACCCCTTATCCTGCGACTGTGCCTCTTAGTTCTAGACTCTCCAGCCTCTCAGCATCTACCTTGTCAAGCCCTCTCAGAATCTTATATGTTTCAATTAGATCACCTCTCATTCTTCTGAACTCCAGAGAGTATAGGCCCATTCTACTCAAACTCTCCTCGTAGGACAACCCTCTCATCCCAGGAATCAATCTAGTGAACCTTCATTGCACCACCTCTAAGGCAAGTATACCGTTCCTTAGATAAGGAGACCAAAATTGCACACAGTACTCCAGGTGTGGTCTCACCAAAGCCCTGTACAATTGCAGCAATGCTTCCTTACTCTTGTACTCCAACCCCCTTGTTATAAAGGCCAACATACCATTTGCCTTCCTAATTGCTTTCAGTACCTTCATGTCAACTTTCTGTGCGTTGTGTATAAGGACACCCAAATCTCTCACTATTTAAAAAATATTTTGCTTTTCTATTCTTCCTACCAAAGTGAATAACCTCACATTTCCGAACATTATACTCCATCTCCCACCTTCTACTCACTCATTTAACCTGTGTATATCCCTTTGCAGATTCTTTGTGTCCTCCTCCCAGCTTACTTTCCCAGCTAGCTTTGCATCGGCAGCAAACTTGGATACATTACACTTGGTCCCATCATCTAACTCATTAATATAGATTGTAAATAGCTGAGGTCCAAGCACTGATCCTTGTGGCACCCCATTAGTTACAGCCTGCCAATCTGAAAATGAACCGTTTATTCCTACTCTCTATTTATTGTCCGATAACCAATCCTCTATCCATGCTAATATGTTACCCCCAACCCCATGAGCCCTTCTCTTGTGTAACAACTTTTTGTGTGGCACATTATCGAATGCCTTTTGAAAATCCAAATATATTACATCCACTGGTTCCCTAGGTCCTGATCCACTAGGAACACTGCTTTTTTGATGTATATTAATGACTTGGACTTGGGTGTACAGGGCACAACTTAAAAATTTGCAGATGACACAAAACTTGGAAGTGTAGTGAACAGTGAGGAGGATAGTAATAGACTTCAAGAGAACCCAGACAAGCTGTGGAATGGGCGAACACATAGCAGATGAAATTTAACGCAGAGAAGTGCAAAGTGATACATTTTGGCAGAAAGAATGAGGAGAGGCAACATAAACTAAATGGTACAATTCTAAATGGGATGCAGGAGCAGAGAGACTTGGGGGTGCATGTTCACAAATCTTTGAAGGTGGCGGGACAGGTTGAGAAAGCGGTTAAAAAAGCAATTGGGATCCTGGGTTTTATAAATAGAAGCATAGAGTACAAAAGCAAGGAAGTTATGTTGAACCTTTATAAAACACTGGTTCGGCCACAGCTGGAGTATTGTGTCCAATTCTGGGCACCGCACTTTAGGAAGGATGTGAAGGCCTTCCAGAGGGTGCAGAAAAGATTTCCTTGGATGAGGGACTTCAGTTCTCTGGATAGACTGGAGAAGCTGGGGTTGTTCTCCTTAGAGCAGAGAAGGTTAAGAGAAGATTTGATAGAAGTGTTCAAAATCATGATCGGTTTAGATAAAGTAAATAAATAGAAACTGTTCCCATTGGCGGAAGGGTCGAGAACCAGAGGACAGAGATTTAAGGTGATTGGCAGAAGAACCAAAGGCGACATGAGGAAAAACTTTTTTACGCAGCAAGTAGTTATAATCTAGAATGCGCTGCCTGAATGGATGGTGGAAGCAGATTCAATTGAGGCTTTCAAAAAGGAATCGAATAAATACTTGAATGGAAAAAACTTGCAGAGTTACAGGGAAAGAACGGGGGAATGAGACTAACTGGATTGCTCTTACAAAGAGCTAGCACAGGCTTGATGGGCCGAATGGTCTCCTTCTGTGCTGCAACCATTCTATGATTCAGTAATTCTAAAGAAAGAGCCTACAATATTGTACATTCATGAGATGAAAATATCATAGAGCAAATTTTTGGTGTGCTAGCGCAATGTTTCCAATGCTTGGGCCACTCTTGTGGTGTGCTTGCATTATGACCCATATTGAGTTGGCAGAATAATTGTATATGTAGCATGCTGTAGAATATTGCCATTGAAAGAGGCATATGGTGCTCACCTAACAGGAACAGCAATAAGACACATTATAAAAGGACAAAGAGAATTTGAACCCACAGTAACATAGAAACCAGTATAGGCTCCGATCAATGATTTTTTTCCTCTTACAGACTGAAAATAGGACAGAATTCTGAATGTTATAAATATATTTTAGCTAAAGCTACCTGGCAGTTATTTTTTGTACAAGTCTAAGTTCTTTTTTCTTGGATGCATCAAAAATGGGAGTCAAAGTTTAACTTTCATTTAATGCACGTTCAGTGCACATAGAGAAAATGTTACACTTTTTATGTTCAATGTTGGTCATTGGCCTATATCATTACTTCCAATGATTTTCTAGGTTTAGATCTATGAGAAAAAGTATTGAACTTAATGTACCAAGCCCCAAAATGTGTTTGTTGTGAGAAATAAACAAGGCTGGTATTATTATTTATACTACAAATTAATGTATAAGTGTAAATAGAATGAGACCTGTTTTTATTACCTAGCACACATTCAATTAGCAAAAAAAAAAAATAATGTTTAGTAGACACTTTGGAGGAGAAATTGTGCCTGTTTTTTGGGTGAAAACTTAGTGTTGAGGGACCAATTTCCGGGCGCAATCTCGTACACCTGCTCTCCCCGGAAGCAGCCGGCGACTTCCAAATGTCCAAGGTGCTTGTCTGAAACAGGCATTAGGCCCTTTGAATATGCTGATCATGGTTCTAACGCCTGTTATAGGATCCCACTCCCAAATTCGGGATGCTCTGCTCAGTTTTTCCCAGTCTACAGCAGCCTAACCAGCGGTCCTCAAAGGAAGCCTGCGCCAAAACTAAGCAATTTTTTTTTATTTATGTGGCGCCAAAAGGAGCAGGAGTGCTCTGCCTGGCTCCACAACAATCCTGCAGGCTGCTGCCTGCCCCGGCCATGCTCCCCTCCCGTTTGCCTCCCCCCACCGTTCCCAGGACCTACCTGCAGGCCAGATCGCCGCGGAGATAGCGGATTGTTCTGAGGCCCTGACCAGTGATCTGCCTCAGGATACCCAAGAGGCATCCACAACTCGCCGGTTTTATGCAGATGAGGCCTGAGGCCCAATTTGTAGAGATCCTCAGACAATCTCTTCAGGCGCGGGTTCCAGGCCCGAAGACTATTTTTGTGCCGATTTCCAGTGCTAAACAAATTTCTCTGCCCTTATCTTCAAAAAGACATTGAAGGTGATTTTCCTCGGGCCTTCTCCTGCTCTGCCACTGTAACTTCGGCAGAGTTTCGGCGTAAACAGGGTTTCTGCCGATCTTTTGCCAAAGTTAATGGCGGCAAAGTGGAAGAAACGCCAAGGAGATTCTCTCCGTTGATGATTTAGAGGCCTTAAGGATGCTTATTTCCACTAAAAAATAATTTCTTCAGGTTTCACAGACACAGGGCACTCCATTTAGACTTGCATTACACAAAATGTTTCATAAAACATCTATTTGTGGTTGCTGACCCCGTGACAGTTCAACAACTAGATATCGTAGATGATGGAGTTGCAAATCTCCAACAAAATAGTCTGCAAAGATTGATGTACTCAATCTTTAACCCATGCTAGTCGAAAGAATATTGGGCCAGAAATCGCACAGAGCAGCAAGGCAACGCTCACCGCAGCTCCTGCAAGTTAAATTAACGAAAATACTTACTGCGGGCTCTGAGGAGTCGAATTGTATGAATTTGAACTTAAAACAAAATGTGCGCTACCAACCCAGCCTCTGAGCAGTGTGAGTTGCCGTGCGGCTGGAAAAGTGTGTGAGGAGAAGATACACCCACAAAATCTGTCAGGAAGAGAAGTCACGCCCACAGATTCAGGCTGCATTGCTCAAGCAGGCTAGCAGACTTCATTCATTTAAATTTAGTATTCTGTATGTCATTGTAAATAAAAATTTTAATTTTTTTAATATAATAAGCCAAAAAAACAATTGAATCAAAGAGATAGAAGGGAAAAGTTAAAATCAAATTTAATTTTTTAATTAAAAAAAATTAATGACCAAAAACTATTAAAATTAGGAGTAATATCAGACTCCACATTTTGGCGCAAATTGGCACTTTTCAATGATTTCTCTGATTGCAGTGTGCGGTGGCCCTTTAATTCGAAGCTGTCATATCACCGGCGAACCACTAGGAGCAAGTTCCGGATTTCCGCGTTTCATTGCGCATGTGCAAACACGGGAACTTGCTCCTTCAATTCACCACTAAAAACGTAGAGTGCTGTTGAGCTCCTCCGTTATTTCGGGAGAGATTTCTGGCCCAACGATTCACAGGTCTCATATTGGATGGATAGGTAGTGTCTTAATCCTCACGCATAAGGAATCACAACTGTATGGGACAGGCTAGATACACCAGCTGCTCTTTTCCTGTCCGACATTTTCATATGTTGGTACACGTATGTAGAAATGTTCCGTAGAGCTAATATTACTTTTTCACTAGATGGCCATTTTCTCCCAATTGGAAGGGCAAATCTTACATCCCTCACCTGAAAGCTTGACATATGAATTGTCAAGACCCCTAGTACAAGACTTTGCACCGTCAATAGCTGAAGCTGTTACTTAAATGACCTCTAGAAAGTTTTCTACCAATAAAGCTTACAAATGCTTAATGGAAGAAATTTGTCCATGCTTTCAGGTACAATTGAAAGATCCTATTTCCTGTGAGACCCTGTCAATTTTGGACTACCTACAACTCCTCCAAAATCCTACCTTAAGATAAGTTCCATGGGCTCGAATTTAGCAGGCCTGCGGGTTCCCAGCGGGTGGTCCTCCGGGAGCGTCGAAAACGCGAACGGCGAAATTAGTGGGTTGCCCACGCGATCGTAGCAGGCAACCCACTAATAGGAATCAATTACCTGCTCCTCCGGGGTCCACGGCGCTGGCCTGCGCGTCGGTCGGGCTGCGCATGCGCAGTACGATCTGTCAGCTGGAGGCTCTCTAGTTAAAGGGGCAGTCCTCCACTGACAGATGCTGCAACCAATAGAACAAATTGCAGCATGGAGCAGCCCAGGGGGAAGGCTGCTCCCAGTTTAATGATGCCTCACCCCAGGTATCATCAGATGGGGTGAGGAGGAGGGGGAGGACACAGATCTTCCCCCCGGCGGGCGGGAGGAAGCGGCCTGCCTCTGCCACCAAGAAGGCCTGGCTCGAGGTGGCAGAGGGGGTCACCTGCGCCACCAACATATGGCCCACCTGCATACAGTGCAGGAGGCGCTGCAATGACCGCAGTAGGTCCGCCACAGTGAGAACACGAAGTCTTTCCCCTACACTCCGTCTGCCACAACACTGCCCCCACCCCAAATCTCCTTCGGCACCGCCAACACTATTCTGTCACATCACCCTTCATGCCCACTCACACCCCATCCTCATCTTACCTCCACCTACTCACCTCGCCAGTACTCATCCTGCCACTAACACGCGACCCAATCCTCATACAATCTCATGGCTCCATCCCATACTCACCCTCTCGTGCATCTCCCTCACGGCCAGCCTCACTCAACTTGCCCGCTCCTGGGTATCAGTATGAGGACCCACCACTGATGCCACCCATCGTGTTACTGCAGAGTAGGTGCAGGTGTATTTGCAGGGCTCGTCCGCGCAGACGACTGAGAGACATCGGCGGTGTAGCCGGCTGCACCCTGGAAGGATGCGGAGGAGAAGGTGTGGAGGGCAGTGGTGACTTTGCCAGCGACAGGTAAGCAGTTGGTGCTGGGGCCAGCCAGGAGCAGCTCGGCATGAAAGAGGCTGCAGATCTCCACGACTACATGTCGAGCGAATCTGCGCCTCCCTGTGCACTGCTGCTCGGAGAGGTCCGGGGAGCTGCGCCTCGGTCTGTGGACCCTGTGGCGAGGGTAGTGCCCTCTGCGACGCGTCTCTCTCTGCGGTAGCCCTCCCTCCTGCTGTGCAGGTGGGCGTGCAACAACACCGTGTTGGGGGGATCCACGTCTCTGCGGCGGACGGCGTGGACTGCGAGGCTGCTGGTGCTGGTCATGCTCTTTGTCCTCCGAGGGTGTCCACACACCACCCAACTGGCAGGTGTTGGTCTGAGGGGTTGTGCAGGGTAGGTGTGTGGGTCCTCGGACTGGGGCTGCGGTTTCGTGTCGGTCTGTCCTCTGGCTTGGCGGGGGGTGGTGGGGGGCAGGGGTTGCCCTATGTGACGCGGTGGCCTCCTGCGTGGGTGAGGGCTCTCCCCCGTGGAGCGCACCTTGGCACCTGCCACAGGCTGCTGGCTTCAACACGCCTGGTTTGAATGGTACTGTTTCCCCCAGTGTGGGAAACTGACTGCCTTGAACGTAAAATCCCACACTTCCTCTTTTGACAGCTGCTTCAGCTCATTAACTGACCACAACGAGCAAGTTAAGTACACTCAAGTGGAACCCCGCTAGCTTTAATTGCCTGCGGGATTCCCACCAGCGGGGCTTGCGCGCGCAGCCCCGCACGTCAGCGCGGTACCCGGAAGTGGCCGGGATTTCGTCGCGATCCAGTCACGTGACCGGAGATCGGGATTTTCGGGGCCACCCCGCTGGTAACCCGCCGGAAACCCGACCCTAAAATCGAGCCCCATATGTTTATTGTGAGGGTAGAGATAATGCAACATATTTTTTCTCATACTTTCAATTAAGAAATAAAATATGGTCCACAAAGCACCTTGGCAACCTTCTACCTTCCATTGTCAGATAGCCTAAGAAAAATCCGAACAAGGAAAATTTACTTATTTTCCTGCTTTATAAAGGATAAACCAGCAGTCATCTCTTGGTATCTGTGTATAACTCCAGTTTAGCTATTCACATGCGTGTGTCCCTACCCTGCAATCACTACATTCATCTGACCTAAAATCTCAAACTGCTAGTTTTTGGTTTCACTTGATGTTTTTATTTAAGATTTACTAGTGTGCTACTGTGATGTATGATGAGGATCACTGGCCTGTGTGTGATGGTTATGTTCTGTAACTTGGAAAGTGGTTTTCAGTTTGTTTAGCTGCTCATGGTGGAGGTTACTTTGTTACCATGTATTAACCAGGAAGAGAGCCCTTACCATGGCCCCGATATTACCAGCAAGGCGGGGTGGCAGCGGGGGGGACGACTGGGCGTGTGGGTAACCCGCCCAGTAAAATCCGTCCGTTCCCCACGCAATAGCGGGTAAATTGAAGACACTTACCGTGGCTTCCGGGTTTCCCGTCGTCAACTTGCGCAGCAGGCGGACTGCACACCCGCATCACAGGCTGTCAGCTGGAGGAGCCCTATTTAAAGGGGCAGTCCTCCAATGCTGCTCCTGCAGCAAACAACCAGAAGTACAGCATGGAGCAGACCCGGGGAAAGGCTGCTCCCAGATTTAACGATGCCTCACTCCAGGCCCTACTTGCTGGGGTGAGGAGGAAGAGGGATATTTTCTACCCAGCAGACGGGAGGAAGTGGCCTGTCTCTGCCACCAAGAAGGCCTGGCTCGAGGTGGCAGAGGAGGTCACCAGCAGCAACAACGTCTCCCGCAAATGGATCCAGTGCAGGAAGCGCTTTAATGACCTAACTAGGTCAGCCAAAGTGAGTACACTTACTCATTCTCCTACACTCCGTCTTCCACATCACCGTCCCCACTCCACAACTCCTTCGGCACTGCCAACACTACTCTATCACATCACTCCTCACACTCACTCAAACCTCATCCTCAACTTACCTGCACTTACTCGCCTCCCCAGTACTAAACCCACCACTACCACTCAACCCAATCCCCATACAGTGTCATGGCTCTTCTCATACTCACCCTCTGATGCATCTCTTTCACGGTCAGCCTCACCCAAACCAATGTATTCAGCGGTTGGCCACATCACCATCCCTTACTCACGCCTCTCTAATTTCTCCCCTTACAGGAGAAGAGAGCCCAGAATGCACGGGAGAGGGCGAAGACCGGAGGGGGGCCACAACATCAGGTTGTCCTCATGGACACGGAGCAGGAGGCTCTTGAACTGAGCTGCACCCTCGAGTGCCTGTCCGTCTGGGACGCCAAGACTGCCACCTGACAAAAGGCTGGTGACAGAACTTTAACATTCAGCACTCACAATAGCAAATGATGTTAACATGCCTTGCCATCTTCAGCACCTCAACATCAGTCTTCATGCTTAATATTGCCTTCCATTCTCTTACAGGGCCTTCAGCAACTGCTGTGACGGTGGAGGGCAATTCCTCAGAGGACCTGCCGGCCTCTGAGGGGGCACCGTCACATCTGAGCGAGCCATCCACCAGCGCAGATACACACACTTCGGTGGGTCCCCGTCCTCAGTTAGTTGGGGTCGCACATGGTGAGTCACTACACACATGTGAGCACGAGCAGACACTGGTAGCAGGGGCAGCATCAGTGGGAGCACTCTTCTCCAGGCTCTGCTCAGCTGGACACAGATGCTGAACCCTGGGAGCCATCCATTAAAAGGAGAATGATCGAGAGGCAGCAGCACATTTGCGAGGTGCTGGAACAACTACCACACGCACTCTCACAATCGCGCAGAGGATGGAGGAGTCCAACTCCTGCATGAGTGGAATGGTGGCACAGGTACAGGAGGGCATCTCTGAGATAGTGTCGCAGGTAAGTGCGGGAATGTCTGCGATGGAGGGAAGGCTAGCCTCCATCGAGCTTCAGGCATGGCTCACCAATGAGTCCATTAAGGCCCTGACAATGGCCCTTCGGACTCGGTGAGCAACTTTCTACCGCCTTAAACAGGCAGGCAGATACACTAGCACTGGCCTTACAAGGCTTCACATATGTCCTCCAAACTGTCGTCCAGCAGGGTGGTAGGAGTGATGTGGGTCTGGCCCAGGAGAGGGATGATGGCGAAAGGGGACATGGAAGTGGGGACGCCACTCAAAGCTCTCCCATGTCTCACCCATTGCCCCCCTCTCAACCAGTACCCACAATGCTGCCTCCTCTCCAGGTGGTCGAGTGTGCCCCTGCACAGGTGCAGGTGGAGCAGTCTTTGGAGGGGCCCTCACAGGCATTGAAACCCAGAGGGCATGGGCCCAAAGCATCTAATCGGTCAGGGCATGAACAAGAGCAACCTGCCACTACCTCTGCTGCAGCCACAGGAGAAGGACCACGTAGGAGTACTCGTAAGCGTAAGACAAAGGTTTTGTGAGCAGAAAGGGAATGCACAAGGGAATTTGACGGTTTGTCATGTTTTTTATTCATTTTTGATTTTTGTTAATGGCACATTAAATATTATTATTGTCACCACTACTGCCATGTCGTGGCCATTCTTGACTGGCTTGTGTAATAAGTCCCTTTCATGAGGTTCACCGTGAACAACCATACTTGATGCCACCCATTGGGTCACTCTACAGTGGGTGTATGTGTAGTTGCATGACTATTTTGTGCAGGTGCCTGTGGCGCAGCACTGTGTTGTGGAGCTCCACGTGGCGGAGGTGGACAGCGTGCCTGGCGAGGCTGGTGATGTTGCTCGTCCTCGGATGAAGTGATGAATTCAGCTATGGCACCCCCCATCCTGACAGTGTGAGTTTGAGGGGGTCCACAAAGTAGGTAAATGTGTTTGCACAGCAGAGTTTAGGGTATAAATTAATAAATTTGAGTGGAAAGACAAAGGTGTTGCAGCCAAAACTTTGTCTGAAGTGACAGAGTGCCTTGCTGCAATAAATGAGGTTTTCCCCCCCCACCTGTCAAATAATCCTTTGCATCTCCCACTGGTTGCTGGCTGAAACACGTCTGCTCCAACAGGGAGTGTTTCCCACAGCATGGGAAGCACGCTGAGGATCCTTCAAAATTGCACCCCTGCCAAAATCTCCAGTCAATGAGGTCTGTCAAGTACCTCAACTATCTAAATAACTATCTATAACAGCGTCCCACCGGCTTTAACTGCCGGTGGGAGTCACGTATGTGGGAGCTGCGCATGCACCCAAATGCGTCATTGGAGAACCCGGAAGCCAGGCTCTGAACCCACTCCGGGATTTTAGGAGCCTCCCGCGCCCCCAACGTGCCCGCTCGGCCATCCGAAATTCGGCCCCCACCTGTATGACAATGCTTAATACTGATGGGGAAATGTGAGGAGTGACAAGATGAGAAAAGATTGTAAACCCCAGACTGCAGACAGGCTGTTAGTCAGGCCCACCTGTGAGTACTGAACCTCCATTCCTGCAAACTAGTTTTTGTGCATTTTAGTTATTTTTAATGATTATAATATGTATATGTTTTTTATAGTTTCACAACTAGAGCTTTGAGTCAAAAGAGCAATATGGGCCAGAAATGATTGGGCTGATAAATCAGTTGAATGTTGACTTTTTTCTGTCCACTATTTTAATGAAGGAAATTAACCTATTTATTTTAAATAGGTTAACCACACAGTTAAATTTTTAGAAATTTATTCTTGGGATTTGGATGATGTGAGCAACGCCGTATTTATTGCCAAGCTCTAGTTGCCCTGAGAAGTTAGATGTGGACCTTCTCCTTGAACCACTATTGACCTTGTGGTGTTGGTGCTCCTACAATGGTGTTAAGTTGGGAATTCTAGGATTCTGACCCGATGATGAAGGAAGAAGAAGAACAACAACAACTTGCATTTATATAGCACCTTTAACGTAGTAAAACGTCCCAAGGTGCTTCACAGGAGCGTTATCAAACAAAATTTGACACCGAGCTACATAAGGAAGTATTAGGACAGGTGACCAATAGCTTGGTCAAAGAGGTAGGTTTTAAGGAGCGTCTTAAAGGAGGAGAGAGGTTGAGAGGCAGAGAGGTTTAGGGAGGGAATTGCAGAGCTTAGGGCCTAGGCAGCAGAAGGCACGTCCGCCAATAGTGGAGCTATTAAAATCGGGGATGCACAAGAGGCAAGAATTGGAGGAGCGCAAAGATCTCAGAGGGTTATAGGGCTGGAGGAGGTTATAGAGATAGGATGGAAAGAAGCCATGGAGGGATTTGAAAACAAGGATGAGAATTTTAAAATCAAGGCCAATCGGGAGCCAATGTAGGTCAGCGAACACAGGGGTGATGGGTGAACAGGACTTGGTACGGGCAGCAGAATTTTGGATGAGCTCAAGTTTATGGAGGGTGGAAGATGAAAGGCCAGCCAGGAGAGCATTGGAATAGTCGATTCTAGAGGTAACAAAGGCATGGATGAGGGATTCAGCAGCAGATGAGCTGAGGCAGGGGCAGAGATGGGCAATGTTACGGAGGTGGAAGTAGGCGGTCTTGGTGATGGAACAGATATGTGGTCAGAAGCTCATCTCACGTTCAAATAGGTTGCCCAGGTTGCAAACGGTCTGGTTCAGTCTCAGACAGTGGCCAGGGAGAGGGATGAAGTCAGTAGCTAGGGATCGGAGTTTGCAGCGGTGACCAAAGATAATGGCTTCAGTCTTCCCAATATTTAGTTGGAGGAAATTTTTGCTCATCCAGATGCCGGATAAGCAGTTTGACAAACGAGAGACAGTGGAAGGGTCGAGAGAGGTGGTGGTGAGGTAAAGCTGGGTGTCGTCAGCGTGCAGGTGGAATCTGATGTGTTTTTGGATGATGTCGCCGAGGTGCAGCATGTAAATGAGAAATACGTGGGGCCCAAGCATAAATACTTGGGTGACGCCAAGGGTTAACGGTACGGGAGCGGGAAGAGAAGCTTCTCTGGCTACGACTGAGTAGATAAGAATGAAACCACGTGAGCGCAGTCCCACCCAGCTGGACGACGGAGGAGAGGCGTTGTAGGAGGATGGTGTGGTCAACCATGTCAAAGGCTGCAGACAGGTCGAGAAGGATGAGGGGTGATAGTTTACCACGGTCACAGTCACATAGGATGTCATAGAATGACAATACATGTTCAGTCAGGATTGTGTGTGACTTGGAGGGGAACTTAAAGATGATGATGTTCCCACAACATTGCTGCTCTTGTTCCTCTTGGTGGTAATAATATCCTGTGTTAATGGCATGCAATATGCTGGACTCCAGACAGATGGAAATCTCATGACCTCATCGTTTAAAAACCAATGATCCAACGATACAATGCAAACTTCTTGAGATTCTATAAACATGTCATCACTAAGTCCACCTTTAGGCAAGGATTTTACAAATGTTAGGTATTCAAAAATAATAGATAATTCAAATTAATTATAATTATTACTACATGGTGCTTTTCTAGTTTTCAGACTATCCGCCTAAATCCCATGAAATGAAATTGAAAAAAAATCTGCATCTGGAGCAGATTTCCCTAATTGTTCTTAAACCTTTTAGCAAACATTGATATGTTAGATCATATGTTTATCTTTCATATTTAGCAAGTGTAAGGAAAATAAATGAGAAGAATGATATTAAACAGATCACTATAAATATACAATGGGCACTGCAGACTTGTCTAAAGCTAGACTTTTGGGATATGAGAATTCATTTCTGTTTTAATTTTCTGCTCTATAAGTAATACTGAAGGATCATAGAATCACAGAAAGGTTACAACAATGGAGGACATTCGGCCCATCGAGTCTGTGCCAGCTCTATGCAAGAGCAATCCAGCTAGTCCCACTCCCTCGCCCTATCCCCGTAGCCCTGCAAATTTTTTCCTTTCAAGTACTTATCCAGTTCCTTTTTGAAGGCCATGATTGAATTTGCTTCCACCACCCCCTTGGGCAGTGCATTCCAGATCCTAACCACTCGCTGTGTAAAAAAAGTTTTTCCTCATGTCACCTTTGGTTCTTTTGCCAGTCACCTTAAATCTATGCCCTTTGCTTCTTGACCCTTCCACCAACAGGAACAGTTTCTCCCTATCTACTCTGTCTAGACCCTTCATGATTTTGAATACCTCCATCAAATCTCCTCGCAACCTTTTCTGTTTCAAGAATAACCCCAGCTTGTCCAGTCTGTCCACGTAACTGGACACAATACTCCAGTTGTGGCCAAACCAGTGTTTTATAAAGGTTCATCATGACTTCTTTACTTTTGTACGCCGTGCCTCTACTTATAAAGCCCAGGATCCCTTATGCTTTTTTAACTGCTTTCTCAACCTGCCCTGCCACCTTCAACAATTTGTGTACATATACCCCCAGATCTCTCTGTTCCTTTACCGCTTTTAGAATTGTGCCCTTTAGTTTATATTGCCTCTCCTCATTTTTCCAACCGAAAGGCATCACCTCGCATTTTTCTGCATTAAACTTCATCTGCCACGTGTCCGCCCATGCCACCAGCCTATTTATATCCTCTTGAAGTCTATCACTATCCTCCTCACTGTTGACTGCCCTTCCAAGAGCATGAGTATAAATACATTTTCTTTCAATTTAATAAAATTTAATTTAATTTTTTGGTATAAAAATGGAATGAGTCCTTGATTTCCAGTCTCTTCATATATTGTAGTTAAGATTCTGCACTTTGACAGACCATAAAAAGGCAGTATGAGTTTTCCCTTTAAAATCTTATGAGACATTACCTAAGTGATGTTACAGTACAAATATGAATCTCCCTTACACTATCAAGTAAGTATGTCCACACTGGTCCTTCCCATTTTAATTTTAGTTCTGCTTTCAATTATGGTTATGTGGTCATTCTATTGATTGTGGTAGCTGAAATAAATTATTGCTAAAAAGAAAAATCACTGTATATGGGCACCATTGGTTAAAGAAATTACTTAAAAAGTCCTTTAAAGCTGTATTATCAAAAATGGTTTCTCCAACAAAGTAATGAGTCACAGAGTAGTAGGACATAGCTTTCACATGATCAGTTCCTAATCTCAATCAACTCAACTAGCAGAGTTGGCAAGTGTCAGTAGAAAAGATGCTTTCCCAGAAGACAGGCAAGAAAAATGGATAGCAACTCAATCTGCAGAATTCTGGCCCACCTCTCAGTGACTTGTTCCTGAAAGATGTTGGCAGAGTCCTGGAAACAGACTGTCCTTTTGGCTAGACAATGGTACCTGGATCTGTGTGGGTCAGGTTATAGAATTAAATAAGATAGTTTTAGAATTTTAAAAAGAAAACATATTGGGGTAGATTTCTGCATGTTTACGCTAGTTATTTCAGCGCAATCCGGGAGGAATCGGCCGAACCAGCGCAAAAGAATTTTAATCATAAGTGAGTTACACTCAAAACCAATTACCCTCGAATTTTCCACTATCTTTTACGCTGGTTTATTGCAGAGGGATCAGGCCCTACCCACAACAATGACCACAACCCCAGGTAAACATTGCAAATCCGCCAATTATGCTGGTTAGGGAAGGCTTTTCAAATTGTGCTCATTTTCTTAGGTGCACCGGCATTAGTAGGCAGATTTAAAAGTTTTTTCATATCAAAAAATATTTAATTTACTAAGAAACTGACTAGTATACAACACTGAAACTATAAATGGTTCAGTATAGTTTTTTAAAGTAATTTTCAGTGATTTTAAATCAGGTTACTCACAGGCAGAAGACTGGACACTTATTAAAAATGCTTATTTTTGGTGATAAACACATTTTCAACTGTATTAATAAAAGTGCACCAGGTTACTGCTCTTAAATACATCAAGGAATACTTTTTAATGGAAAGAAAAACAAAGAAACGATTACGTTCTATCACGTTGCCTGATTGCGCTGGTTCATTGAATATTTTATGTTTGTGATTATGCAAATGAATTCATGCAAATGAATTTTATTGGCAACTTGAACTGTAACCTAACCAGTGCAATTTCAAGCATATTTTGGGCGCAATTTTCCGATTGCGCCCAAAGCGGAAACTCTATTTTCTACCATAGTGTCATAACTATTATAAAATCCATAATGAGCTTAACTTAATATGCTGCCTTTCTATTGAAATTACAAGAGAAAAGCATTTAGAAAGAAAAAAACAATATAATGCTGGGAATAAAGTGATCTTTTATTTCTATTTTTATTTTTGGAGAGAAGTGCTTTCTTTCAAATGGGTGAACCCTTTAGGACCTTTTCTTTGGCCTGAAACTGGCTTTGCACTCCTTTGGCTAAAGTTTTGAGTGGAAATTGTCATTGCCACCTGTGAAAACCCCTACATTTTTGGAGGCATGGGGGAGAAATGAACCATGGTCTAACGTTTTCTAGAATCATATCAGGAGCCGTTTGATTTACCATGGTGTCTTAAACAACAAGGAGCATCAAATATTCCACAGCACCTCTCTAAAGTCTTGAATTTGTAAGATCGCCGGTCACTCCTTGTATTTTTCTAGAGCTTCTTGTTGAATTCTGGCTAGATCAGCAAAATGGTTTTGATTTGAGCAGACAAGTTTCACAAGTCATAATAGATGATACAGATTTGATCCCTATGGAACTGCAGTAATTTTGAAGTAATTGCCTCCATTTACTCCTAGCTTGACTGTATTGTTTGGCTGCTTATTATTGCTTTGGATGCCATAACTCCACTTGATCTATCAGACAAGTTGGTATCCAAATCTAGCAACTTTCATCAACCTCTTCCACGTTGGTATGAATTCTACCTATTAATTTTACACCAGGTTCCATTGATCTTGAACAGATTTCAGTCAAGACCACAGGAGTTGTCCTATCCTTGAATAGAGAAATTGTTAATGGAGGTATAAAAAAGAAATTTACAATCTTGCTCTAAGTAACAAACAACAATAATCTTCCCCTAGATCTTTTATTGTTGTGCTCTTCTCAATCTTCCTTACATTGTGAATGGAAGACTTTAAAACTGTGAATGACTGCTGTTTTTTTTTCTGTTATCCCTGGTTTTAACAACATGAAAATTATGCATAAGCAATGGTGTGCACATAGACACTTAGCACTTTAAGATATATCGGAACATTTTTAAACCGGTATACATTACTTAGTGTAATGTCATAGATTTGTGTAAGCACAAAGTGCATTATCATTAAATCGTGCATAGGAATTGCACTGGTCCTCACTGTATACAATGGAATACAATGCAATAGACATATCAACCCAAAATGTGGATAGCTTTATACTATGAGTCAATAGGATGTCTACTAGACCATAATTTCATTGTATGTTTTCCTAATATCTCCTCCAATCAAATTTTTTTTGGTGTAATTGGTGTATTTCTCCTCCTATATTGATATTGTCCTCCTCATTAAGTTGAAGGGAAGGAGCATCCTGCAGACATCTCTGTGGGATCTGTAATTTCCACTCCCCAAATGAAGCACCAGAAGGCAAGCAGTGTGAGAAAGGACTGTTCTCCCACTTCCTCCCCTGACATCCTGGCTGAGACTGGAAAAATTCACCCCCTAGGGGAAGCACAAATGACAATAGAGACCAGTTACGAGTCCTACACACTTGTTCCATGTGTATGGGACCAACAGGAAAAATTTGTTCACTGGAAAAGTCAACTCACTTTTTGTAGAACAAACGCACACAAAGTACAGTCCACAAAGATCCACGCATTATTGTGAGGGGATAGAATGTATTGATCTTAATCTGAAAGGATCTGTCAGCTTTCAAGATATTCACATCCTCAGCATCTGCCAAAATGACTCTGCAAGAGTCCAATGTTCAGTGTTTTAAAATGTGATAAAAGTAAGGAACAGAATGAAAAATCATTTTGTGTTTCATAAGTGAAAAAGGCTACCGACATTAAGGTACATATTTAAAAATTTCAATTTGCTGCCAGTGATACTTGATCATTTTTATGCCTGAAATATGAACAGATGGGGAGGAAAAGACATTGAGCCAACAATGACATATGGGTAGTACAGAGAGAGAGCCAAACTGTCATGGTTGCTGTCTTTCAGATGAGACGTTAAACTAAGGCTCTGTCTGCCCATTCAGGTAGACTTAGACAATTCTGTGGCACTATTCGAAGAAGAGCAGGGGAATTCTTCAGTGAGCCTGCCAGTATTAATTCCTCAATCAACATCACGAAAACAGATTCTCTGGATTATTTATCTCATTGTTGTTTGTGGGATCTTGCTGTGCACAAACTGGCTGCCACATTTCACTGCACACAAGGAGACTACACTTCAAAAGTATTTAATTGGCTATGAAGTGCTTTGGGACATCCTGAGGTTATGAAAGGCACTTTAAATTTATACAACCATAGTTCTGCTCCACAGAAATCATGACTACAACCATGCTGAGGAAGAAAGACATTGTCACTTGGTAGGGTAGTGATAAGGACTGAGGGTTTTTGGTCCTTTTCATTCCATCTATTTTTAAACAAAATCGAGAGAAAATGGCGATTTCCACCCTTTTACCCCGATTAATATAAACTGCCACATGAGTTCCCAAATGGAAATAAGCTCACCAAGCAGATGCTAAATAAACCTACTGAAAATCAAGCCATACCAAAGTCACCCACTGGAAATTTCTGTCAGTATTTCAGTCTAATTATTAAAGTATTAGAACAATAAGAGTGGATCTGAAAGTGCCTTCTCGTTGTGTTTCAAGTAACAGCCTAGTCCCACTTCCCATTCTGACCCTCAAAAAGTGTAGTTCTCCATCTGTACCACCATCCAATGATGCCAGCACTCTATAATGAGTGCCCCATTGGAGTGGGTCCTCTTGTGAGTCAGTACATAAGAGAAAAAATATTAAATTAGTAGTCTCATCCACAGAGGTTGCAATCAGTGGTGGTATAGGAAATAAAGAAGGCATGAGGTGCTGGATGTCAGCACTAGGTGCAAAAAATGAAATAATATTTACTCTTCCTGCTTGCAGTAAATTTCAGTATTTATATTTTCTTCAATTTTAGCCTGCTAAAAATGGTTTAATCATGCGAGGGGAGTTCCAACAAGTACCAACAGACCTCCAGGCATGCTCGAATGGCCATGTTTCAGGTGTAAGCCTTGAAAGTGAGTGTCAGCAGTCTATTTGACTGTGGGAGGGGGGTATGCTGATGAACCTGAACCTGATCTCATCCAATCTCCGTGAAGGCACACTTTTCTAGCAGCGATTAATCGATAGCAATTAAGACAAGGGTCACTTCCTAGCCCATAGACACTGAGGTTAACTGTAAGATCCCCATGGCTGCCCTGCTGTGATCGGTCAACTCACCACAGGCCAGAGAACTTGTGCGGCTCAGTGCCGCACCACATAAGGAACTCACTGAATCACACGTAAGCTGTTGAGGGAGCTGAAAGGTCAACAATAAAGGTACCTTATAATGAAGCAGCAATACTCATGCTAATATACCAACTCAATAATATCCAAATATATTATAAGAATGAAAAGTTTGCTTTTGTTGTACGTTATTGGCTAGTAAGCAGTTCCTGGATTTTAATTTGATCCTGGATTTAATTGGTGTATATTTCAAGTTGGTCATTTCCCGCTGTCTCCTAGTGGTCAGCCAAAGGTGGCTGTCTGCCCATCATCTTATCTGCAGAGACATGTGTCCAGTTGGACTTAAAGACATGAGGAAAAATTACAATAAAATAATTTGAGTTGGCAATGGCCTATATGAAGTCAATCAATGGTGTGTTCTTATTATGGCTAGATTTACATTTGAGAAGGGGGAGTTAGACCCTAGAACATGCTCAAGCAGCCAATAATATGACAAGTTCAATGAAGGAGGGCTCATAAGAGTTACTTTCAAGATCAACTTTTTCTTCTCATATGTGTCAAATTTTACAGTGTAATACCAACTATTATGGACTAAGGCAGTGCAATAAATAACATTGAGTGGATAACGAATTCATTTGGAAACAGATTCTGTGTGAAGCGAGGAGTGAGCTGGAGTCTAATTAGAAATTTATTACACGTGTTTTTTTTTAAGTCTGTGGTTTAAAACAAAATCGGTCAACTTGCAAAATGTTCTGAGGCTTTATTTAAAAGCTTTACAATCATGTAGAAAACCAAAACTAAGATCCATGCCTATCTGAATTGGGCCTTGATCAGACATATTTAATTAGAACCAAGCCTTTAAATCCAAAAGCTTAGATCTAGCTCAGCTTTAATAGGAAAGGCAGAAAACAGATGTGACAACCCCTTGTGATCCAGAAATTTTGTGCAAATTAGACTTTTTTTCATAGAAGTGATGTAATATGCCATGTATGTTCATCTTACATATGGTGTCACTTCTTTTGTTGTTTTCTGGCCTGCTTTTGGAATTAGATTTGGTGGGTTTACTCTGATTTCTGTTGACCTCAATCTGAGTCAGTCTGCACGCCCATAATTAAGTAATAATGATGTGCATATAAACTGTCTAATCAAATTGAGGACAGGCTGCGTGACAAGGACAAGACCAAGGGTTGATTCTATCAGTCTTCCAGTCTGTCCTTAATTCAGCAAGAATGTACATGTGAAGTCCATTTTTAGATATTCAAATTCTACCTTCAATTTCTTTAGAACTCACCTCTTTATCTCCAGTATTACTTTACATGCATCTGTTACAGTCGTTTCAGGCTTGTAACACAAGCTAAGTTTGTTATTGCCCTTTCATTGTGCTAATCTGAATAGTTAAACAGTTAATAGTAAAGATTTTGTTCAGACAACCACAAAGTGGTTCAGGATGTGTGTTGCTCTAATTGGAGTTTGTTAACGGAACATAACTGTAACTACAATCAAACTTTGATCCTTTTTTGTTTCAAGGATGAGCTGCTACTAAAAATATTCAACTTAGTTACTCTTAGCTGCACTTCAGCTATTGTTCCTTGTGGTAAACCTCATAGGACATTTTCCTCTGAGTCTTTCCCACTTGCATCATGGCAAATCTAGAAATTGCTGCTCAATTCCTAAATTCGATATATTTCTATTTGCTTTCTAGATTGGAAATCCGTTAAAATTCAAGGGCAAAAATCTTAAAAGCCCAAACAATTAATAGAAATGGCAGCTGGGACTCCAAAATCCATTCCAAACATTTTTGTAATGGCAGCAAAGTCTGTAGTTTCTTCAAAAAAAATTAAATATTCTTAAATTTCATCTGCCTTTTTTTTCCTTTCAGGGGTTAGATTGGGCCAAAAACTTTCTGAAATTGTCACCTTCTGATAAATAATTTTCTTGGTTTTGTTTTATTAATCTAAATGTTTCTCTACTACCGCCCTAGTATATTGATACTATCTTCTTTGACAGGAACAATCTATAAGCATCTTCAGTGACACTAACAATTCAACTGCTCGGTTAACCTACCACCAGACACACCTGAGTTACATGCCAACTTTCCTTTCCACCCCTTGACAACTTGGCCAACAAATGACCTTGGTTCTGTTTTTAATATTATTTTAACTTATTAAAATGGAAAATATATATGCCATTTAGATTTGTTTGTCACATTAAAACAAAATAATCCCACCAGATTGACCTGATATGTATGTACAGTACATTTCTGTAGTATTAATGATTTAAGTGACCTATGTCAACTAACAATGTAAGTTCAGGAATTCAAGAATTTAGGAAAAAATAATTTAACGCCATCTGACTGAACATATTTTACATTTCTATCCACCAGGCTGCACAGCTGAAACTGTGTGAATTGAAAAAATAGTAAATGATAAAGATAATTAGTGAAGTAGTTTCCTAATTATGTGGAAATGTTGTTATCTTTTGTTGATATTGTATTATCCAACAGCCTCCGGGTACTCTGGAGAAGATACCAGGCTTTAGGAAGTAACCTCCTTTTAGCATTCGGTTGATTATCACTGCCAAAGATTAACAGGCCACTTAAGATTATAAATGATAACATTTATTGAGCATAAGAACCTTTAGAATTATCCTATTTTACAAAGTGTTCAAGGCAAATATTTGTTATCTTTTGTAAAGTTGTGGAATCTCAGGAACCATGGAAAAATACGCCTTAATAACTTTGGCAAATTTTCAAGTAAAAGTAGAAAGGTTTTTTGGTGGGCGTCACCCCTTCTAAGCCCTTAGCCAAATTTGGGTTTCCAGGCAGTTTGCAGCAGCCATATGCACAGGAAGGGTGTCTGCATCCAATGAATCTAGATACAAAATCTAGTAGAGTGGAACCTGCTTCCATTCAGACATTATACCAGAATCCATTTATTTTTGCAAAATTTTTTGTCTTATCCATATAATCTCCCTCCAACATCAAGTGCAAGCTCATGGATTATTTTGTCTCGGAGACTATCCACTTGCTCACCTGAGTCATCTCCTCCTCCTTAGCCTCCTGCTTCTTTCTTGCCCCAAACTCTCCAGCCTCTTTGTATCTGTGTCCTGACATATCACTTTGTAGCTTATCCTTCATCTCTCCCATTCAGCCTCACCCAGCTCATCGCCTCTGTGAGACCTATCCCTTGCACCCTTGATACCCTCCCAACCCACTTCTTAACTACAAAATTATCTCTCCATGACCCAATGCTTCTTGGCATAGTGCATGACTCCCTGTCCTCGGGCTCCATCACCCCGCTGTTCAAGAGTGCTGTCATTATTCCTCTCTTCAAAAAGCATACCCTTTATCTCTCCATCCTCTCAAGCTATCAACCTGTCTCCAACCTCCCTTTTCTTTCCAACATCCTCAAATTTGCTGTTGTCGTCTCTGTGTTTGAATCCCTTCAATACGATTTTTACTATGTGCAATGCATCAAGGCTGCCCTGCTCAAAGTCACCAAGGACATCCTTTGTGATTGTGATCGTGGTGCGCTATCCTTCCTTGTTCTTCTTGACCTCTCTGCGGAATTCGATAGTTGACATCTCCATTATTTCTCTTCAGCGGTCCATTTCTATGACACTACTATAGACGCTTCTTGTTGCTACCGTTCTCCCCTCCTTCAAAAGCCTCCTTAAAGCTTACCGCTTTGATTTTGCCTTTAGTCCCCTCCCCTACCTCTTCTCCCATTGGTGTATTTTGACCATTTTTACATCTGTGTCAACTTAAAGGCTCTATATAATTGCAAGTTGTCATTATATTCCAACTTGAAAGCAACAGAATATTACATAGGATATAAAAGGAAAGGAATAATCAATGAAATTGTGCACCTATTTTAGGTGAAATTTTTAAAAATATATTCTTCAGATGTGGGCTCAAGCATTTATTGCCCACCCCTGTTTAACTGAGGGAATTAAGAGTCAACCAAATAGTGTGGGTCTGGAGCCACATGTTGGCCAAACTAGATTCCTTTTCCTGAAGGGCATTAGTGAACCAATTGGGTTTTTGCAACAAGTCAGCAACTTTTTAAATGGCCATTTTCTGGTGCCAACCCACAAATTACCAAATTTATAGAATTCAATTTCACATCCTGCTATGGTGAGATTTGAGCTCACACCTCTAGGGGTGTTAGTCTAGTACCATAACCTTTAGGCTATTGTACTCTGCTATCCCTTTTTTGATCTGCGTGTCCCTCACTGACATTGATACTTCATTCTTTCATGTCAAAAACTATTGTTGTCATTATCCTCTGTTCTGCAACTTTTAAGCAACTCGTTTCTGTTTTTCTCAATGGTTTATCGTCTTACGAAGTCTAAGGGTGACAAAGCTTTGTACATGCACACTCAAGGACATGCGTGGGCCTCACGTACCAACCTCCAGTTGGGGTCAGTTTCTAGTGATTGGGGAGAACTGATAGGACAAGTTCTTCTCCATTGATAGAAATTAAAATAGGAGGTGAAATGATTCCAGAGTTTAAAGAATTTTTTAATGTAAAAAGCAGGTTTTAAACCAGTGATTGTTTTACATGCACAAGCAGCTGTATAACTATTATCTCGTCAAGGTTTTTCTCATTGCAGTACTACTTATACCTGCAGCTTGGTAGTGTTCATTTAGTAACAGCACACTGAAAATCTTTGAATGGCATTAGTACCAAAGAAATGCACCACCAGTTTCAGTAAAAGTGGCCATGAAGCTATCGCATTGTCGTAAAACACCAACTGGTTCACTAATGTCCTTTAGGGAAGGAAACCTGCCGTCCTTACCCAGACTGGCCTATATGTGACTCCAGTCCCACCCCAACGTGGTTGACTCTTAACAGCTCTGTGATGTGTCCTAGCAAGCCATTCAGTAGTATCAAACCGGGAATGGGCAACCAATGCCAGTGACACACACATGCTGAGAATGATAAGGTAAGTTGACACATTTGGGCAAGGTGGTGAGGTTGGCATTTGGAAAGATTTACAGTTCTAACCGGTTTGATATTATGATTGATAAGACCAAGTTTGAATGCTCTGTTTTCAAATATTAAAGGATATGGGGAGTGAGCAGGAGAGTGAGATTAGAATAGATGGCTCAAGAGGAGAAAAATATTGACACAGACTGATTCTATGTTAAATGGTCTGTTTCTACATTGTAACATTCTACAATTATGTGATCAGTGCAGTATAAAGACATTGCTAAAAGACCAGGTTTAATGTGCCAATTTCAGAATTAAAATAGCATCCAGGATTTAACATCCATTGAGCTACTAATTTTACAGATGAGCACATGTAACAGGTCTTATAACAGTGTTAATTAGAATATTCCGGATCCTCAAATCACAAAATTTGCACGGAGTGCCTCAAGCTTTAAGATTCGATTGTAGTATACTCACAGACATACTCAGAATGCTACAATCAAATCTAGATCTCATGGTATAAGATTACAAACCAAAGAGTTCTTCTAAAAGAGATTAACCAGAATGCTATATTTCTTAGTGATGCAACATTGAGGAAAGCAGTTTGTTGATTCCTACAGTCTACATGCCTGCTACCTCTCCTAATCAACCTTTTTGTCTCTCACTTAAGTCAGCCACTCACCCATGCACACAGACTTCTATATTTTTATTACCCCTCCACCCTCACTCCCGTGCGTCCTGGTGTTCTTAGTTCCCGTTCATCATTAAATCAAATCTCTGTATAGGAAATCGATTGATAGTCCTGTTTCTTGGTCTTGCTGTTAGAGATCATGGCTGTCCACCTTCGACTATTAAGAGCAGCTGTTCAGAATAGGAAAAATATTTCTTAATAGGTTTTTCCCAGGAATGACCAGATTGAGTGATTTTTACTTTTAGCCACCATATAAATTTGCAGTATAGTACTCATTCTGTATAATTAATTGAGAATCTGGTGGGGAGATGCCAAGTGCCAACCCTGTGTTGGTGATAGAAGATCTAAAATCTGTTGAGTGACTCTCTTTGGAGTAAACAGAATTAAAGCAAAAGAGACAGAACAGCAAAATGAAACCGTAAACAGCTTGTTATTTCTGATGTAGTCTCGTAGAGGAAATAACTAATCTTCTAAATTAAGGAATCGCTATATTCACTGATCAACTTTTTCTCTTTTCCAGCCGGAATTAATTTGGACTTTGACCTTGATGAGCTAATAAAATATGAGAGGACTCCAGACATAAAAGATATGTCACCTCCAAAAACCACAGCAGGACTTGATGCTAAGATGGAGGTACATTTATCAGTGACTTTTCTTTGAAAACATTAGGGCTCTAAAGTTTTGGGGCCAGTAAGGTAGGTCAGCATTGTGGTGGCTGCGGGGGAGCTGCAGCCCACCAATGTCCGAGCATAAATTGAATCCGGCAGAGTACCGTCCCTTCTTGATCCCATCACGTCCTGGCACTTTCAGGGGGGGCTGCCTCGTAGTATGCTCGCCCATAAATAGTCAGGCGTATTGTAATAGAATGTAAATGAGGGAAATACGTCACATAGCGCATTTCCCTCAATTGTGCCCTTAGCAATGCTGAACACCAGAGACACCTGTGAGTCCCTACCATGTTGTGTTGCTACAGCTGTGGGTGGAGTTTAAAGGCCGGTTTTAGCAATGCAGTTGATTGTCGAGCGTTTTAACTACTTTGGCCCTTCCTCCGAGGAACCCTTATACTACAGCATGATAGGAGCTAAGCAAAATACTTAAGGTTGTTAGCTTGGCTCAGTGTCAGCACTCTCAGCTCTAAGTCAGAAATTTGGGGTTTCAAGCCCCATAACAGGATTTGTGCACATTATCTAGGCTGACACTTCAATGCAGTACTGAAGGAGTGCTGTTCTTGTTCAGATGAGACGGTAACCTGTTCAAGTGGATGTAAAAGATCCCATGACACTTTTCCCAAGGGCAGGGGAGTTCTTTAGTGTCCTAACCAACATTCATCCCTCAAACACTACTACCAAGACAGGTCATTCATCTCATTGCCATTTGTGGAACCTTTCCATGTCCACATTGGTCTACAAAAGAACACATTAAAAGGCACCATAAAAATGCAAATTCTTTCTTACAATAATATGTGTTTATAAAGTGTCTTTAACATAAAAAATTTCCAAGTCACTTCACAAATAGAAAGCCATGTTCAGTACAGTACAATTATAGCCTGGGAGGGCTTTCACACCTCGTTCAGCAGTTCATTATCATTTTAATAGTAAGCATTTTGTACTTCATTCATTGGCAGAGTTCTGGCTGTAGGAAAAATAGTATCAGTTAATTAATTCCACTGGAACTGCAAACTGGCATACATTCTGTGAATACATGAAACCTCATGCTGGTGTATTTGCAAAGCATTTTTTCCTAAACAGCCACTGCAAAACAGAGAACCCACTGAAAAAATAGACTGGCCAAAAACTGGACAGGCTTTAGACCCCTCATTTACATATTCAAGGGGCCTAGCATCTGTCTTAGGCATTCGCACGGGACGCCTAAAAAATTGGCCCCACAAATTTAGCAGTGGGACCAACGCCTGTGCAGATTGGGCGCAGACCATTCCGCTGCTAAATTGGTCTGCCTTGTGCCCCAGTTTCTCCACGTCCACCCTACTGAACTCCTTCATAATTCATAATTTTAAAGACCTCTGTTAAGTCTCCTCTTAGTCTTCTCTTTTCCAGAGAAAATAGTCTGCTCAATCTTTCTGGATTGTTGCATCCTCTCAATTCTGGTAACATTATTGTAAATCTTTTCTGCACTTTCTCCAGTGCTCCAATATCCTTTTTGTAGAATGGACACAGTACTTCAAATATGGACTAACCAAGGTTCTTTATACGTTTAACATTACCTCCCTGATTTTGTGTTCTAGTCCTCTAGAAATTAATCCTCGTACTTTGCTTACACTCTTTATTACCTTATCAGCTTGTGTTGCTGCTGATTGCAGCCATAGAATAGTTAAGTTTTATATGATCTGGGACTCAGTATTGCAAAGGACCAAGAAGATTTCATACATCAATAACAGGTAAAATAAAGCAACTGATTATTATGATCAATCTTGAGGACTATCTGTATGATAATAGAACAGTAAATAACAGCCAACATAGCTTCAAAATTCTGGATGAACAACCTCTGACTTTTTTGAGAAGGTGACACATCAAGTGAACTGTGGTAACCTTATAGCATGGCGTATCTGGACCTGCAAAAAGCCTTTGGTAAGGTTGCTCGTGAAAGGCTGCTGCATAAGCTCAAAGCAATGTGAGTTCAAGGAAGACTTGCTTTTGTATAGCACCTGTCATCATCAAAATGTCTCAAAGTTCTTCACATACAGTTAATTATTCTTGAAGTATAATGACTGCTGTTATGTGGGCAAAACCTAGAAATAGATAAGAAACTGGCTGAAAGAAAGGAGCAGAGGGTACATTTTAGAGGAATGATGCTGGAGTGGTGCAAAGGAAAGAGTGGAGTACCTCAATGATCAATACTAGGACTCCTACTATTTACAACAACCTGCATTTATATAGTGTCTTTAACGTGGTAAAACGTCCCAAGGAGAGCAATCAGAAAAAAATTCACACTGAGCCAAAGAAGGAGACATTGGGACAGGTGATCAAATGCTTGGTCAAAGACATAGGTTTTAAGCAGCGTCTTGAAGGAGGGAGAGGTGGAGAGCTGAAGAGGTTTGGGGAGGGAATTCCAAATCTTAGGGTCTAGATAGCTGAAGGCACGGCCACCAATGGTGGGGCAAAGGAAGTGGGGGATGCACAAGAGGCCAGAGTGGAGGAACACAGAATTCTTGGAGGGTTGTACGGCTGGATGAGGTTACAGAGATATGGAAGAGCCCTAGTAGCCACCCAGCCAGTCTGCTTTTTTAAATAATGGCAGCACGGTGTACTGGTGCAAAATGAAGGCATTGTGGCTGCTACCAGGGTATCATGCATTCACTTGCATGGTTCGATTCTTGAGACCACTGGAAATGGAAGTTTTCCCTACTCATAGAAGCTGTAACTAGGGGCCTAGATGGCTAAATATGTACTGTGGGATCTTCTGAATCTACCTGAACAGGTAGTTAGGGCATTGGTTTAGCATTTTGTCTGAAAGACAGATCTTCAAACAATGTAATGTTCTTTCAGTACTACATTGAAGCATCAGCCTAGATTATGTGCTCAAGTCCTGGAGTGTGAATTGAATCCACCATCTTTTGACTCAGATGACAGTGTTACCACAGGGCCAAACAGCAATGTAGTCCTGAGATTTCTTTTCAGAAGAGGTATATTAATATAGTCGGCAATGGGTTGAAGGGGAGGTATGGTAGTTGAAAGAAGGTTGGTTGCAATGAAGGGTAAGGTGTTCATTGGGTCATTATATCGTGCTCAATAGGATAGGACTGTTCATGCAGGGGCCAAATTACAGACTTCGATGAAAGTCCTGTCAGTTAGTGATTGATGCACAATTCTCCTTGGCTGCACATTCACCACAACTTTGCCTTTATTTAGTGAACATTTTTCCAGTTGAATTCATGACTTTATTTACAGTGGCATCAGGTATTTTTTTATTGGTGGGTGGGGGATTATTTTTTATTTTCTGCTCATTCTCATTCTTTCCCTGTATAACAGACCATTCCGCATTCAAGGGGGTCTGGCAGGAAACCTAATTTCAAACCACTGCTAATGGTACACCAGAGTGTCCTGTTGCAGGGGAGGCATGGTAGTTGAAAGAAGGTTGGTTGCAATGAAGGGTATGGTGTTCATTGGGGCATTGTATCATGCTCAGTAGGATAGGACATGCAGGGGCCAAATTACAGACTCCCTGTGAATTTTCCTCTCTGTTCTGGACCCCCACTGACACCACAGTTCTGATCACGAACTCAACTTAGAGAATTGTCAATGTAAAAGTTTGTCCTACTACTTTGTTATTGCATTAGGCCATCGTTGGCAGGACTTTTGAATTGAAATATACCTTTTTTATGAAAGGTGATTTGCACAGTATGGCTGTGATGTATATCAGTGTACTATTGCACTGTAACAAGAGATGATAGGACCTTGGCCAAATGCCCACGGTTGCATTTGGAAAACGGTGAATTACAAGATCACAAGTTAGGTTCAAATGAAGAGAGTCTTTTTTGTCTCATCTTTTCAGAATGCCAGCCCTACTGCTTTCCCATTGCAGCATCTAGCTGTTTCTTAAATGAATCCAGTGTTCTGGCCTTCTGGTAACCCCTTCCAGCTATTAATCATTGTCTAGAATTAAAAAATTGTTCTTGATGTCTGTCCTAAGTTTTCCCTTTATCATCCTGAACCTGTGCACTTTTGTTATGCTGCCCTGAAAGTTGTTACTTTATCCCATTTATTTTTTTTCTTTAAGATCTCCTCTCAGACATCTCTTTCTGAGGGTGAAGAGCCTTAGCTTATCAAGTCATTTTCAACAGCCTTTCATTCTGATACTGGGGTGTACTAGGGCTTGGATGGCCCACTTTTGCCATGGGAAGCAGAATTGTACACAGTATCCAACTGTGGTCTGATGCAGAAGGACCTAAAAGGGGGAGGGGAGGGAAATGGGGCACTTTTTTAAAGAGAAAATACGTACATAATTTACTTGTATGGTCATACATATATTTTTTGATTAACTATTTGAACTAAAAAACTATCATTGAATGCGTAAATCGGTGAAGAAATACAAAAATCTCTGTGCTATATTTCATTATATTTTTAATCAATTAGTAGTGATCTTAACTTTATCTTTTTGCAGTCATCTTACGCTGGCCCAGGCCCAGAATTCCAACATATATTTTTCAGACTTTCTGGTCGAAGCCCTCTGGTAGCACACTTCCTCAATATGAAAAAGATAATGGGTAGAAGCTTGGGCACTGTGGGACCAAAACTGAAACACAGTGAAATTTCCAAAGCTCCATATCCTTTAGTGGTCAGTTTTTGGTGTGGTATCAAATCAGTCTATCTTTCTAACAAAATATTATTTTATACCCTGTCAGTGGTGGAATGTTAAAGTTTGCATATTAGCAATAATATTAGTGTTGTTCTGTACAGTATAAGTGTAGATTTAGTGCTTTTGAACTAGACCTGACAGCCTCACATAAAAGCTGCTGATTGACGCTGGTAAACTAATCTTAATGCAGTTATAAAGAATTATCTTATGCCACTTGGGTCTGTTAAAGCAATGGAGCTTAAAAGGTGGGAAACTAAAATATCTATGACAACAATTTAGTACTTAAATGTAAATTGAGAAGTTCGAAAGACTGAATATGTTCACAGTTTTCATAGTGTATTAATAGTGGGGCCATAACTATTGCCACCAGGCAATGAGGTTAACAAGGGACATAGAATGTAATAATAAAGGTCCTAAAAGTTAAATTAGTCACACCACAAGACATGAATTTGACAACATAGCTTTATTTGAGACTCATTTCGGTCTTAAAACTGTAAAAGCAGAAGCACTCACAAGGCAGATAAAAAAATAGTTCATCGGATTAGGGTTGTTTCTAATAATTGCATTTTTAAAAAAACACTTTCCTTCAGTAAATTAAGCTTTTCTAGAGTAACCTGATATGCAAACTACTACAGTAATAAGGGCTTTGCCCTGTACTTAACTGACATTTCTTAATGTAATTTTCAACTAAATCTTGTCACATTCTGAGATTTTCATATATAATTTTCAGTAACACCATCATTATATATCTCTTTGGAGGAAATGTCAAAAGTACGATGTAGTCATGTTGTCTTACACCAAATTACATCTGTTGTCCCCTGGTACAACGTAGGCACATTGTTTACATATTAAACTAATGTCTTTCGGAACTAAATATCATCATCTTAATTAGTTCTATCCTTCCTAAATGTGTAATTGCTTCCAGCAGGCAGGTTTGGCAGATAGTCACATCAAATCAAGATTTATCTGTGTTTCCCCAAGGCAGTGTCTTCATTCAGATCATCTTTGTTGTTATCCTCATAGCTATCGCCTTCCTTTGTACGGCAGAATACTCCCAGTAGATAGTTTACAACTTGGATATCTGCTTCTCATATTGGCTTGTTACATGAACTTTAGCCCTAGCATAGCCATAATCTAAAATCTACAAGACTATATGTTAGAGTTTTTTTTACTGCAAGAGACCTATAGAATATCCAAGAGAGAGTGGCTTAATGAAAATTAAAGCACATAGTACTTCCACGAGTAAAAGGTCAAAGTTGTTAACTTTCTCTTTTAGTAAACCACTGTAGTATTACATACGGTATCTGTTTTTTACCATCCAGTTATTAAAATTGTTTGTGCCTTCTGGCATTTTTGTAGTTTTATAAGCAAACTTCACTCACCTTTAAGCAAGGTTGATCGTGGAAAAGCCGAGTAGCTGATGCAAGACATGTCCCAATACCATACAGTAAGGTCAGCTATGCAGATTAAATGTGCCATTTCTGTGGATTGTTTGAGAGTGGCCTGGAAGTTAATTTCAAAAAATGAATGACAAGTCACTGTTCCAGATTTCCATCTTTTTTCAAGTTTATAGTTTTTATGTTTGTAAATCAGATTCAGTCAGTTTATGTTGCTTTCTACAGCAATATCTTTTGGATGTGCAATGAGTGCATTGTCAATGTTTATATGCTTGGGTGGCAGTGTGCATGAGAAAGTTGAAGTAGCTTCTTGGCTGTGACTCTTGTGGGGAGGATAGGCAAACAGGGTGGGCATCCTTAGGTTAGGCAACTTCACATTGTTGGAGTGAGGTGCTGCTGTCTGACACTCTTCAGGTTGTGTGAGTCATGTGGGACACATGTGTATCCTTAGAGTAATCAGACCAAGTTGGTCTCCCTAATAGATTCCCTGGCAGTTCCCCAGTTCCAAGCAGAAAATGTCTATCATCCTTTCTGATCGGCTAAACCATCTGTGGAATAAATACCACATACTTCTTTGTAGGAATGGATGTAATTTGTCATATTGCCAGAATATGTCTTCTTTGTGCCAACATGAGAGTCATGCTATCTGCAAAAAGACGAAAACCTATCTTTAAGGTGATCGGCCAAAGAGCCAGAGGCGACATGAGGAAACATTTTTTTTTACGCAGTGAGTTGTAAAGATCTGGAATGCACTGTTTGACAGGATGGTGGAAGCAGATTTAATAGCAACTTTCAAAAGAGAATTGGATAAATACTTGAAGGGAAAAAATTTACAGGGCTATGGGGAAAGAGCAGGGGAGTGGGACTAAAAACAGAAAATGCTGGAAATACTCAGCAAGTCAGGCAGCATCTGTGGAGAAAGAAACAGAGTTAATGTTTCAGGTCAATGACCTTTCGTCAGATCTGGAAGAAGTTAAAGATTTAACAGTTTTTAAGCAAATACATAGCCAGGCAAGGTGGGGGGAGGGAAAGAACAAAAGGGAAGGTCTGTCATAGAGTGGGGTGCAGGAGTGATTAAATGACAAAAGGGATGATGGTGCAAGGCAGGGAGAGTGGTAATGGGACAAGTAAAGAAACAAAAGATGGGTCTAGAGGAGCTGTAAATGGCAACAGTAGAACCAGCACCTGCTGTCCGAAAAAATGGGAACAGTGGTTATGATCTGAAGTTATTGAAATCAGTGTGGAGTCCGGAAGGTTGTAAAGTGCCTAATCAAAAGATGAAGTGCTGTTCCTCGAGCTTCCGTTGAGCTTCATCGGAACAGTGTAGGAGGCCGAGGACAGAGAGATCGGAGTGGGACGGAGAATTAAAATGGCAAATGACCAGAAGCTTGTGTTTAATTCACTGCCACTTCTCTTCCAGGAATGCCCACCTTGAAGAAGTTCTGCCCTTCTCTCAGACGGGATTTCCGTTTGTCTCTTTTACCTTGTTAAAACAGGCCCTCCACTTCGTCCTTGAATGGAAGCCCAACCTTTAACTTCTTCCAGTTCTGACAAATAGTCGTTGACCTGAAATGTTAACTGTTTCTTTGTCCACAGATGCTGCCTGACTTTCTGCTTATTTCCAGCATTTTCTGTTTTTATTTCAGATTTCCAGCATCCGAGGGGAATGGGACTAATTGGATAGCTCTTTCAAAGAGCTGGCACAGGCACGATGGGCTGAATGGCACAGGCACGATGGGTTGTTAATGACCACTGTGCTTGAGTGTAACCAAACCATGTGTATAAGTGCATCACTTTAGTCACAGTTCTGGCGTATACTAATAAGATTGGGAGGATAATTGGGCATTACTTGACATTGGCAAAACGGGTGCGACATTGAGCACATTTTCAGGTCTAACTTCCAAGTTGCGGCCAAGGAGGAAACTCAAGGCATTTTCTCAGACCTCAGTGGTCAGTGGTCATTAACAACCCACAGAAATCCATTCCTATATTCAATTTTGACATAGGAAATTCAATGAGATCCTTGGGGAAAAAACCTTAGAGTGGGGGAAACTCTTTATACCGTACCCAAATCCAGTACTATAATGAAGTAGTGGCTAATAGACGATTACCAACTATTTGGAACTGGCCAGGAACCAATTTTAATCCCATTTCCTAACACTGGGGTACTACGAACTTATAAGTGTTTACAGCCTTCCGTAATGAGCATGCTACCTTCAGAAAGACAATGAATTGACTAAAATAAGCTACTTGGAATCTAGATTTCTTCACTAAAAACAAAAATACCAAGGAAAGAATGTAAGATCCACATATTTTACATGGATAATGCAACAAAATTCTAAGAAATACTGACCAACAAATGTTTTAAAATAGTTGTTTTCTTCTTTTGTAAAAACTATTTCTAGAACAATATTGTGAACAGTATATTTCTATGAAAAATTAAACTTCCATAGAATTGAAAGTGGCCCAGTGTCATATTGGGGTTTGTACTCGGGCAGTTTGTCGTAGTTCACAAGTTCAGTAATCAAATTAGAATGTTACAATAATGATTAAATTATTTTAAAAGTAAATACTCAGCAGTAATTTTGTTGCCATACCAATTTGTCCTAAAGTTAAAGAATTATCCATTTTGCTTTACCTTTCCATCAACCTGAACCATTAAATCACAATTTGCTGGGTGGGCTAACATGGTGGTATGAATCTGTTAGAAAGGAGTATTCAGCCAAATGTAACCCTGCAGCACAAGAGTCTAATTTAGGTCTGGATTTAAGTTTTGAATTAATTTGTTGGTGATTAAACTTTCAATGCTAAGCCTTGACCTTTAACGAAGCCTACGGTTGTGTTCGTTGTCCCAGGAGACTTCAAAATTATGTTGACTTGCACAGAACTGATTTGGACCCCATTTTTAAAAAATTGCTAATGTTGTTTTTGGCTCTGTTTTGTTAACTTGTCCTCTATCTTTAAGCATGAAATTGCAAGATTAATGAGAAAAAAATAATGAGGCTAATTATCATCTTAGGATACCAAATAGTCCTCAAATAGTTATCGTTTTAACTTTAACTGAAACCAATGCACGCCACTTGCTCCAACTTACCAAGATGTTATCAAAGAAACTCAGAAGATCAGCAAAGAACTCCACCGGAAATATAATGAGTAAGTTAAAAGTCTCCACTTACTTTGGTTTTAGACCACACTATCACCTGAAAATTGTACTGATCCTTATTTAAAAAAATACTTGAACAAAATTTGTGGTTTCACAGTAAACTTTACATTTATATTATGCTATAGTGCTAATTGAATACATATCTTCTACAGCATGTAATATGCAATTAATGCAGTTGTGCATATAGAAAACAGTGATTGCTAAATAATCCACCTATACTTATTTGTTTTGCCTTTTCTCTTTTCCTTTAGTTTACATGAGCAAACCCGAAAGGTGGTTGCAAAAATAAAGTGGGACCAGATCCAGTTTAACAAAAAAGTTGACAGGTTTGTACTACTTTTGTACAAAATGCTATTGATAAGCATGGGATCTTTATATTGCCTGAAGTAATGACATGGCAATTGCTGACTGTATTACCAAAACTATGACACTGCTTTTGTGAGCACATTAATGGTGAGATGAGAGAAATGCATACTATTGATGTAGCCCCTGGGTTCTGTCAGTACAGCATTTGGCATACCATATTCACATTAAAAACCATGACATGTCATATTGTGACCGGTACTGTTCCTTTTTAAATATATGATGGCTGCAAAGACACAGCAAGAGCAGTAACAGCAATACAGTACACCAATTTTTGGATGATAGCATATGGTTCATTTAAGTTTTTTAAATGGTTTACAGGTGGGATAGTGAAGGTAAAAACCCTGGAATTATTTGCCATATCATTACTTCATCACATGCAATTGAGGGAGACAAAAACAGCCATAAGAGTAGCCAAGTGATCTCTGGAAAAGAAGATGGTGGGCAAAAGCTTTTTCAGCTACGTCAGAAGTCTATTAAGGATCATATAGGGCCATTAAATGATACTAGAGGGCAAATTCAAGCTGATTCTTGGGTAATGGCAGAACTGCTAAATGGCTATTTTGCATCAGTTTATACTCCTGTAGATGATGCTTATATTTCAGATGGGGGGTGCTCTGAATTGAATAGCATTATTAATAATAAAATAGATAATGTCATCTTGGATAGTATAGGAAAGCTCAAAATTGATAGGACCCCACGTGCGGATAATAGCCATCCAAGGGTGATTAAAGAGATGGGACAAGTGCTTTGGGAGATATCTTCAATAGCTCAATAAAGTCAGGGTTAGTTCTTTTAGACAAAAGCTGGCTCATGTAGTTCCTATTTTCAAAAAAGGGGACAAATCAGAGCCAGGGAAGTACAGGTCTATCAGCCTGACATCTATTATTGGGATGATGCTGGAAGGGATCATAAGAGATGGCTTTATGATCACTGGGAAAGGGGAGAGACCATTAGAAATACCCAACACAGCTTCCAGAAAAATAGGTTACGTCTTACAAATTTTATAGAGATTTTTGAGGAAGTCACTAGGGTAGTGGATGAGGGAAATCGGGAAGACATTGTCTACCTAGACTTTCAGAAAGCCTTTGATAAGGTACCTCACACTAGGTTACTTCACAAGATAGAATCTTGTGGTATCAGTAGGAATTTGATACGGAATATGTAATAGGAATTGGCTCCAATCCCGCAGCCAAAACGTTGTAGTTAACGGATGTGGTTCAGCCTGGAGACATGTTACTAATGGCATCCCCCAGGGATTGGTCCTAGGCCCGCTACAGTTTATTGTCTTTATTAATGACCTGGACAGTAGTTTTGGTAGTATGGTAAGTAAGTTTGCAGATGACACCAAAATCTGTGCAAGGGTTAATACAGTAGAGGAGTGCAATCAAATGTAAAAAGATTTAGATGCGCTAGGGGAGTGGACCACACAATGGCAAATGGCATTTAACTTCGATAAATGTAGTGTTATGCATGTTGGTGGGGTCAACAGTGAATACACATCATTTGCAGGGAACAATACTGAAAGAGGTTGAAAAAGATCTTGGTGTTATTGGGCACAGATCATTGAAGGTTCATGACCAATGTAGAGAAGCAATAGCTAAAGCAAACAGGGTATTGGGTTGTATTAATAGAACCATTGGGTTGTATTAATAGAACCAAATCAAAGGACACCATTTTGTCACTATGCAGGTCACATCTGGAGTACTGTGCCCAGTTTTGGTCCCCCACATGGTGGGTGATATAGTGGTCTTGGAAAAGGTCCAGAGGAGAGCTGCAAGAATGATTCCTAACTTAAAGAACTTCACCTACTTAGATAGGCTTAAGGACCATGGTCTGTTTACTTTAGAACAGCCTCATCCACATTCACCTTTTCGTGCTGTCTATGCAGCAATGCTCAGTAAGTGTCCTTTACAGTACTAGCTAACAAAAAACTGCTAGCACAACAGGAAACAGGCTGAAAACTCTGATGTGAAGGTATTCTGCGGGCACTGGCCTTGTATCAGACATGTAATGTAAAAAAACAGCATAAAGATTAGCATTCTAATCTTTATGCTGTAAACTTTCAGCAAAAAGCCAGGATCCTGTTTCTGAACATGATCCCGTAACCTCCACTGAAAAGTGTAGGTTGTGTGAATGTCGGGTGTGGACAGATTATGGCTTGCTGTGATGCTGTCCACAGTTGATAGCCTGACACACTCTAGACTCAAATAGGAAAATTGGCATTTTGGTACCACTAGACTGCCAACACCTTTAGAACCATGCTGCAGCCTATGTCAGTGCCTTTAGGAGAGGTGGGAAGAAAATGAAATTATAGACTTCTATCTTTACAATAGTTATATAAAAACCTGTTACAGTCATAAAGTTAAAAGTGACAATTCATTACAGGATTCAAATTCTTTTCCCCTCAAGGGAAGAAACTATAACCTTTTTTTTGTCTGCATCACAAGGTTGAAAAACAAACTCTCTAATAACGCAGATGAGTTCAAACATGAGAATGAGTTAATCCCCAGCAAGCCGGTAAGTTTGTATTATATGAAGGTTAACAATTGAACTCCTCCATTCATTGATGCTATTTATGACTTCTATTATTCATCCTATGAAACTGATACTATAATTACAGAATGCTGCTAAATGTATGAAAAGAACTGTTATCATTCAGTGTTAATAACGTTAAAAAAAAACATTTGGCAAAAAAAAATTTCATTAGTCGCAAAAGCACATGGGAATAGATCTGTTAACAGTTTGTTAACAATTATGTTTCCTAAACTTAAAAAAAAGCTAATGCATTTGATGCATTAGATTTTACTTTTGTTCAGTTCCCATAGGACGAGGGAGTTCAAGTTACAAAATGTCAATCAGCGATATAAATAGTAAACATAATACATCCCATGACGGTTTCAAAATGTTATTATAAAATTAATTACTGTTGTGGATTGTATAAAAATGTCTTCACAAGCAGTCATCTTTGTTTTACAGTAGGAATGAGCACCAGCCAATATATGTATTGATAATTTACCGATGCTTTTATTGGTTACTGAACAAGATCAACAAATTTTGGAACCTAGGTCCAAGATCACTTTGGCACAAGAACCAGCCTCAAATTAACAATTTGAATTCATGCACATCTTTTGAACACCCATCTTATCTGTCTTCCCACATCCACATAGGCAAACACTCAGGTATAAACTCGCCTCGGAGTCAGGTGGTCATGAATTCAAGACCCACTCCAAAATTTGAGTGTATAATCTAGGCTGTAATGAGGAAGTGCTATCATCTGGATGAGACATTAAACTCAGGCCCCCATCTTCCTGTCCAGGTAGATATTAAAGAGCACAAGCTCAGTAACGCACAGAGTGAGGGAGCACGGAGTAGCAGCGATCAAGAGAGTCTGGATTCGACAGAGTCTATACTTGAGAATTTGGTGAGTGAGGGGATTTTTAAGGGTTCATCTTTATGTAAAATTTGACTAAGTTTGGCATCAAGAATTTAACTTAAATTTAATCTGAACTTGCAGTTTTCAGTTAGTGGTAAATAAGCAGCCTGAAGTGGCAGTTGGTCACCTTGTTAATTAGGTGACTGGTTAGAACTGGTAATCTGTCAGCTGGGGTTGACTCAGGTGATTGGCATTCGAGCTGGCATAAATTCGGAAGGGTTTTGCTAACGCACGGAGTAGCAGCTATTGACGGAGTCTGGTTTCGACAGAGTCTATAATTGGAAAATTGATGGGTGAGGGGATTGTATAAAAATGTCTTCACAAGCAGTCATCTTTGTTTTACAGTAGGAATGAGCACCAGCCAATATATGTATTGATAATTTACCGATGCTTTTATTGGTTACTGAACAAGATCAACAAATTTTGGAACCTAGGTCCAAGATCACTTTGGCACAAGAACCAGCCTCAAATTAACAATTTGAATTCATGCACATCTTTTGAACACCCATCTTATCTGTCTTCCCACATCCACATAGGCAAACACTCAAAGGTATAAACTCGCCTCGGAGTCAGGTGGTCATGAATTCAAGACCCACTCCAAAATTTGAGTGTATAATCTAGGCTGTAATGAGGAAGTGCTATCATCTGGATGAGACATTAAACTCAGGCCCCCATCTTCCTGTCCAGGATATTAAAGAGCACAAGCTCAGTAACGCACAGAGTGAGGGAGCACGGAGTAGCAGCGATCGAGAGAGTCTGGATTCGACAGAGTCTATACTTGAGAATTTGGTGAGTGAGGGGATTTTTAAGGGTTCATCTTTATGTAAAATTTGACTAAGTTTGGCATCAAGAATTTAACTTAAATTTAATCTGAACTTGCAGTTTTCAGTTAGTGGTAAATAAGCAGCCTGAAGTGGCAGTTGGTCACCTTGTTAATTAGGTGACTGGTTAGAACTGGTAATCGGTCAGCTGGGGTTGACTCAGGTGATTGGCATTCGAGCTGGCATAAATTCGGAAGGGTTTTGCTAACGCACGGAGTAGCAGCTATTGACGGAGTCTGGTTTCGACAGAGTCTATAATTGGAAAATTGATGGGTGAGGGGATTCAGTGCAGTAAGAGGTGAGGTGCATTTGTTTAGACAGCAGAGGGGAGTGCACAGAGAGCGGGTCACAGCAACAACAAAACCAAACTGCAGTGTGACGTCACAGGTAAGGCAGGTAGGTGGTTGCTGGTGAGTATCTCTTCTGTTTTCTTCTTTCTTAGGACTGTGGACTAAGTAATTTATAGCATAAAACTATTTTTTTTTAAAAACTAAACTTAATTTAATAATTAAACAAGGCCAGTACTTGGTTCAACCTAAAAATAATTTGATTGGCATTGTAGTAATCAACTTAATAAATAAAATAGTTATGACAGGGCAGGAGATGCACTGCAGCTGCAATATGTGGGAGCTACTGGACAATTTTGTCCAGGGCAACTACATCTGCGGTAAGTATCTGCAGCTCGAGGAACTTCGGCTCTGAGTTGAGGAACTGGAGTCCGAGCTGCAGACATTGTGAGGCATCAGGGAGGGAGAAAGTTACCTGGATACTTTGATCCAGAAGGCAGTCACGCCCCTTAGACTAAATACTGTAGAATTGGCACGTGGTCAGGGACAGGAGGGTGTGACTGCGAGTGAGGCAGGTACGAGGATCCAGGAGGTAACATTGCAGGAGCCTCAGCCTCTGCACTTGTCCAGTAGATACGAGGTTCTTGCAGCCCTTGTGGACGAGTGCAGGGACTGCAGGGAGGATGAGCAAACTGGCCATGGCACCGTCGTTCAGGGGGCCATTCAAGTTGGGGGAGTAAAAAGGAATGTGGTTGTAGTAGGCGACAGTATAGTTAGAGGGATAGATACTATTCTCTGCAGCCAAGAGCGAGAGTCCCGATGGCTGTGTTGCCTACCCGGTGCCAGGGTTAAGGACATCTCCTCAGGGCTGGAGAGAAACTTGGAGTGGGAGGGGGAGGATCCAGTTGTTGTGGTCCACATTGGTACCAACGACATAGGTAGGACTAAGAAAGAGGGTCTGCTGAGGGAGTTTGAGCAGCTAAGGACCAAATTAAAAAGCAGAACCACAAAGGTGATAATCTCCAGATTATTACCTGAGCCACGAGCAAATTGGCACAGGGTAAATCAGATCAGAGAGATGAATGCGTGGCTCAAAGATTGGTGTGGGAGAAGTGGGTTTTGATTCATGGGGCACTGGCACCAGTACTGGGGAAAGAGGAAGCTGTTCCGTTGGGATGGGCTTCACCTGAACCATGCTGGGACCAGTGTTCTGGCAAACCGAATAACTAGGGCGGTAGAGAAGGCTTTAAATTAAATGGGGGGGGGGGGGGGGGGGGGGAGGGGAGAGGGCTTAGGTAGGGCGAAGTTTAGATTGATAAAGAGAAAAGACAAGGAAGTAGTACAGGAACGTGATGGGGTAATGATAAACAGAGTCTGTCAGGAAGGGACAGAGCATACAAACATAAGAGTGCACTGGCAAAGAAGGCGGCTCACCACCACCTTCTCAAGGGCAATTAGGGATGCCGGCCTCGCCAGCGACGCCCACATCCCATGAACGAATAATTTTAAAAAATGGGGCTGGGGTAGGAAAGAATGGTAAAAAGACAAAATTAAAGGTTCTTTATCTGAATGTGCGCAGCACTCGTAACAAAATAGAAACAAATGGGTATGATCTCGTGGCCATTACAGAGACATGGTTGCAAGGTGACCAAGGTTGAGAGCTAAATTTTCAGGGTTATTTAACATTTCAGAAGGATAGGAAAAAAGGTAAAGATGGTGGGGTAGCTCTGTTAATAAAGGATGAAATTAGTATAATCATGAGAAGTGATCTTGGCTCAGAAGATCAAGATGTCGAATCAATTTGAGTGGAGGTAAGAAATAGCAAGGGAAAGGAATCACTGGTGGGAGTAGTATATAGGCCCCCTAACAGTAGCTACACTGTCGGGCAAAATATTAATCAGGAAATAAGGGGGGCTTGTAAAAAAGGTAATGCAATAATCATGGGCGATTTTAACTTTCACATAGATTGGACAAATCAAATTGGCAAAAATAGCCCTGAGGAGGAGTTCATAGAGTGTATTAAGGACTGTTTCTTAGACCAAAATGTCAGGGAACCAACCAGGGAACAGGCCATTTTGGATCTGGTAATGGGTAACGAAACAGGATTAATTAATGATCTCAAAGTAAAGGATCCCTTGGGAAGCAGTGATCATAACATGATAGAATTTCACATCCCGTTTGAGAGCGAGGATCTTGGGTCTGAAACTACTGTATTAAACTTAAATAAGGGCAATTATAAAGGAATGAGGGCGGAATTGGCTAAAGTGGACTGGGTAAACAGATTAGATGGTATGATGGTAGATAAGCAGTGGCAAACATTTAAAAAGATATTTTATGACTCGCAACAAAAATATATCCCTGTGAGAAGGAAAGACTCTACAAAAAGGGTGAACCAACCATGGCTAACTAAGGAAGTAAAGGATGGTATCAGGTTAAAAGAAAAAACATACAACATGGCAAAGATTACTGGTAAGCTTGAAGATTGGGAAAACTTTAAAAACCAAAGGATGACTAAAAGAATAATAAAGAGGGAGAAAATAAATTATGAGAGTAAACTAGCAAGGAATATAAAAACTGACAGTAAAAGCTTCTACAAGTATATAAAAAGAGGGTAGCTGAAGTAAATATTGGTCCCTTAGAGGATGAGACTGGGGAAATAATAATGGAAAACAAGGAAATGGCAGAGGAATTGAACAGATATTTTGTTTCTGTCTTCACAGTATAAGACACTAATAATATACCAATAATAGTAGAAAATCAAGGGGCAAAGGGGAGGGTGGAACTAAAAACTATCACTATCACTAGAGAAAAATGTACTAGGTAAACAAATGGGTCTAAAGGCTGACAAGTCCCCTGGACCTGATGGCTTGCATCCGAGGGTCTTAAAGGAAGTGGCTGCAGAGATAGTGGATGCATTGGTTGCAATCTTCCAGAATTCACTAGATTCTAGAAAGGTCCCAGCGGATTGGAAAACCGCAAACATAACACCCCTATTCAAGAAGGGAGTGAGACAGAAAGCAGGTAACTATAGACCAGTTAGCCTAACATCTGTCATTGGGAAAATGCTAGAATCCATTATTAAGGAAGTAGTAGCAGGACATTTGGAGACTCATAATACAATCAAGGAGAGTCAACATGGTTTTATGAAGGGAAAATCGTGTCTGACAAATTTATTAGAGTTCTTTGAGGAAGTAACGGCAGGGTGGATAAAAGGGGAACCAATGGATGCAGTATATTTGGATTTCCAAAAGGCATTCGATAAGATGCCACATAAAAGATTACTGCACAAGATAAGAGCTTATGCTGTAAGGGGTGATATACTGGCATGTATAGAGGATTGGCTAACTAACAGAAAACAAAGAGTCGGGATAAAAGGGTCATTTTCAAAATGGCAATCTGTAACTAGTGGGGTGCCGCAGGGCTCAGTGCTGGGGCCTCAACTATTTACAATATATATCAATGACTTGTGGTCAAATTTGCTGATGATACAAAGATAGGTGGAAAAGCAAGTTGCGATGAGGACACAAAGTGTCTGCAAAGGGATATTGACAGGTTAAGCGAATGGACAAAAATTTGGCAGATGGAATATAATGTGGGAAAATGTGAAGTCATCCACTTTGGGAGGAAAAATAAAAAAGCAAAATATTATTTGAATGGAGAAATACTACAAAATGCTGCGGTACAGAGGGATCTGGGTGACCTCGTACATGAAACACAAAAAGTCAACATACAGGTGTGCAGCAGGTAATCTGGAAGACAAACGGAATATTGGCCTTTATTTCCAGGGGGATGGAGTATAAAAGCAGGGAAGTCATGCTACACCTGGAGTACTGCGTACAGTTCTGGTGCCCTTATTTAAGGAATGACATACTTGCATTGAAGGCATTTCAGAGAAGGTTCACAAGGTTGATTCTGGGTATGGAAGGGTTGTCTTATGAGGAAAGATTGAACAGGTTGGGTCTATACTCATTGGAGTTTAGAAGAATGAGAGGAGATCTTATTGAAACATACAAGATTCTGAGGGGACTCAATAGGGTAGATGCTGAGAGGATGTTACCCCTCATGGGGGAATCTAAAACGAGGGGGCATAGTCTCAGAATAAGGGGTTGCCCGTTTAAGATGGAAATGAGGAGGAATTTCTTCTCCCAGAGGGTCGTGAATCTTTGGAATTCTTTACCCCAAAAAGCTGTGGAGGCTGAGTCATTGAATACATTCAAGGGAGTCAAAGGATATGGGGAAAGGGCAGGAAAATGGAGTTGAGGTAAAAATCAGATCAGCCATGATCTCATTGAATGACGGAGCAGGCTCGAGGAGCCGAATGGCCTACTCCTGCTCCTATCGCTTATGGTCTAAGTTGTCTCAGTGTGCTGGCAATATTCCTACCTCACTGAACATCACTAAAAAAACATTAACTGGTTGTTCATCTCATTGCTGTTTATGGGCTCTTATGTGCTTTTGCTTACGTAACAACTGTTACTTCAAAGAAATTCATTGGATGTGCTTAGAAATGTTTCTAAGAGGTGATAAGGCACTTTATAAGTGCAAGTCTTTTTTCCTTTGGCTTTGTATTAATCTGCCAATCCCAATCTACGTACCTCCCAAGCAAGGGTACTCAAATCATGATGTACATTAATTAGTCGCCAGGTTGAACCACCATTCTGCAGTTTTGCGTGCAGGCTAGCCGGATTTCAATGATAATTGAGTCAGTCTGAACTTGAGTGTTCCTAGTGGGTAATATGTTTTATTAATAGATCTACCATCCTGTAACTAATGTATGGGTAGAAAAATATTATCTAACAAAGTATTCTAGTCTTAAGGTACAAAGGGGGGAAAATGGAAGTTATCTGGCATAGTATACAAATGTTTAACAGCAACATCAATGTTGTTCTTTCATCATTATCTTCATCTCCATTAGAACAATACAACTGAATCCAGTGACGAGCATCAGGAATTACATTCACCTGAGTCAGATGAAGGACATATTCAGATTTCAGCATAATCTGTACAGATTGGAATCTTCACATTAATTGCTACTGAGTATAATTTGTTAAATCCTCTAAGCAAAGCATTAAAAGTTACAATTACAGTCTTTTAACACAAAAAAGAGCATTTTCAGTAATGGTCTCAGACAAATTAAACAGTGAGGAAATAATATTTTGTGATCAACTTTACTTTCTTGCAAGAATATAAATGTTTCTTTTTAACAACTTTGAACAAATGCATCTTAATAACTACTTAAAGCAACAAACAATACGTGGATCAGCTTACTGGTTTAATTTGGGGAAAAAGAAAGGAAAAAGACCACCTAATTCCCACATATCCTGGCACCTTATTTAGGCCTCATGATAAACTGCAGCTCCTCCTCCAGGCTGGGTGGCAAACAGGCTTTGTGTTTGCATAGCTGCTCTTTGAGCATCAGCTTTGTAATAGACTTCTTGCACCTTTGCCAGGAAGCTATCCAACTTGTCAGTGGGCACCATTGACACTGTGCAGCCTCCCCATCCTGCACCAGTTAGTCGTGAACCAACAGCACCAGATTGCCTGAAAAAGACAATAACAATTAACGTAAGTACTGTCAGGCAGAAAATGAATGAATGTCTATAAACACCAACTCTTTGTTCTGGATTCTAAATGTGTAAGAATTGCCTGTCTTATTGCAATCACTTTACAGATACTATATACCATTAAAATGCTGGTTTCACATGGCAGGCATCATTTTTTCCCCTCTTTAAAATATTTGTGCTCAAAGAAAGGGATATTAGCACTGGGGAATGGAACTTTTCCCAGGTCAGTTAGAGAGCAGCCAGATACAACCTAAGAATACCTCCTAATGCACTAGAATAATACTTTTGATATTCCCCACACCAGCCATCATGTGGACTCTCTGAGGAAGATTGCCAATTAATGCCAAATTAAGGACATTTTGTGCTGTAGGCCTATGCCTACTAAGAATTGGATTAAGACTGCCCAAACTCATTTCACATAGGACCCTTACAGCCAGCAGTTCAGAGGAGACTTTCATCCCATCAATCTAGGATGGATTTGAATCCAGGTCACAAAGGCGATAGGGCAATGTCTTACCCACAGTTGCCCCCCAGTACAACAACAACTTGTATTTATATAGCGCCTTTAATGTAGTAAAACATCTCAGGCGCTTCACAGGAGCATTATCAAACAAAATCTGACACTGAGCCACGTAAGGAATATTAGATCAGGTGACCAAAAGCTTGATCAAAGAGGTGGGTTTAAAGAAGAGTTTTAAAGGAGGTGAGAGGGGTAGAGAGGGAGAGAGTTTAGGAAGGGAATTCCAGAGCTTAGGCCTAGGCAGCAGAAGGCACGGTCGCCAATGGTGGAGCGATTAAAATCGGGGTTGCGCAAGAGGCAAGAATTGAAGATGCGCAGAGATCTCGGAGGATTGTAGGGCTGGAGGAAGTTACAGAGATAAGGAGGGGTGAGGCCATGGAGGGATTTGAAAAGGATGAGAATTTTAAAATCGAGGCGTTACTGGACCAGGAGCCAATATAGGTCAGCAAGCATTGGGGTGATGGGTGAACGGGACTTGGTGCGAGTTAGGATTCGGGCAGCAGAGTTTTGGATGAGCTCAGGTTTATGGGGGGTGGAAGATGGGAGGCCGGCCAGGAGAACATTGGAATAGTCAAGTCTAGAGGTAACAAAGGCATGGATGAGGATTTCAGCAGATGAGCTGAGGCAGGGGCGGAGATAAGTGATGTTATGGAGAGATTCACAGTATCACTGAAGAGTGGTGTTTAAAAACCACCAGCAGCATCTGATTACGTCATGGACTCAGAACTGAATGTTCCTTTTACTCTCAGTGCCCATATCCTTAAATTAGAGCAAGCCAAAAAATCTGTGCAGCAGAATGCATGTCACAAGAGCTTCCATACATTGTTCCAAAACAATTAAGTTTAAAAAGCATTGCATCTGTTCTTTAATTGGTGCTTTATTGCACATAAAGACCGATAGAAAGAGCAAGAATTCGAAAAGACTTCAACTCTCCTTCACATAAGAAAAGTTTGCCCCCAGGATAGGTGAGCAGGAAATTCTGCCTGCAGCTCCTCAAGGTCAGGTGCTGGTGTAGCACCCATTAAATCTAATAAAATATATATTTTAATAGGTGCATTTGAGGAAAGTATTACTGGTGCTTAAGATCAGAGCAGACAGAACAATAAGGTTGCATCTGTGCTAGCTCTGAGTACTGCCACTTTCTTGATCGCTGTTAAAATCAAATGTTGGTTTCAAAAATGGTCCAACAGATATCCAACTTCCTATCAGGGAGAGGTGGGGATTAAATTATATTTAGGAGATTCTGAGCTGGCAGCAGACACAGATCAGAAAATTAGGCTTCCGCCCTTGTGCAACTGAATCGTGTTGCAGCTGAATTTTCCATTCACTGAGAGGGTGTAGCAGATATTACTGGAAACCCAGTAGTAGTACTCAAGGAGTTCACCCTAAGCATCAGAGTATAACTCAGAATTTAAGGTTTTTATAGGCCGTGGCTTTGCAAACCCAAAGAAGGATACTACAGATTCCACAGATCATTTACAATCTATTTCTATTATGCCTCAAATGAGACCATGCAGTGATCCCACCATTTGTCTACTAGATAAGAAACCATAGGAGACAATACCTAAGCATGACAAAGTAAGGAGCAAAGTCCTGAACTGAGAGAAGAAGAATAAGACGATGCCAGAAATTATATTTACTCTATGTCATAATGTGCTTATTGTAACTTTAGTGAGCTCAATGCCAACTTCATGTTCCAGAGGACTGAATAACACAATGGGATTAGTATGCTGTTCTTCCACCTTTGGACCTGGGTTCAATTCCAGCCCAAACTGTTGGGAAGAAAACTTCCTCTGTTTTCTGTAAGGGCCTTACGTGAAGTTTAAATCTAGGAACTACTGTGCCCCTAAATGGGCTTCAATGGCTACTAATTGGAAGTCTCATTCATAGAATACAGGCAGTGTGAAAAATGATGAAATATTTCATTGGTCCAATAAGAGGTGCTTGTTTGAGGTTGGATTAAGATACATTAGTCCCAGTTTTCCAAGGCTCCACTGGTGGCAGGAAGCCTCACTGGTTGCGTGTGCAGGTCATAAAATCAGATCTGCGTCCTCATGTACCTGAATTGCATCACGCTCAACTTTCCACTGCGATTTGACAGAGAAAATGAGGCGGCACTATAGTCATGGGTGGGCCTTACTTAAATAGAATAATTTGGTAAAACCAGCCCTGTGCTGAATCTCCCTAGTTCAATTGAAGCTCTTCTCACACCATGTACCTCACCCATATAAAATAGAAACAAGGGTTTTCCTTGGACCTGACATGTTCAAGTAAGCTTTTCAAAGAGAGATATGTAATTTCAGTTGTTTGTATTTGTCATATTTTCAATTACATTTTACTTCATGCATTACTTCTTTTATCTGCTGCTGGGCAATCTGTCAGTTTTGCATTTTTCTGTTCCCCCAATAGTACTTTTCTTCATTATTCTTGGTTGCTGATGATACTTAAGTTGCACCTTAAAGCGGTGAGCTTTGGCATTCTTCCGCTTCACAAAACAGGCAGTTACAGAATTCTACTGTCTGCTGCAGGAAAACCGTCAGACAACATCTGGAACAAGGCTGTCTCTTCCAATAGAAGTGACTGTTACCACAGCACCCCAGCGTAACTCCAGCAGCAGGGCTGGGAAATCGGACAAGGAACCAACTGTGCTGGCTCCACACACTCTTCACCCCAATTTAGGTGGGCACATTCTAATGACAAGAATTCATCATCTGACATACTTGCTATAATTTACACCCTAGCAATGGCAAATGCGTATCTGCCGGTAGGGTCTTTTACAATTTAAAGGGCCACCTTAGCTATACTGCATAGTCTAAGGCAGGATTGAGGGAGAGTTTTAAAAAATATATATATTTTGGGGCAAGTATGGAGGCGGCCAGTTGCGCTTTGTGCAGCAGGTGCCCAAGGCCTGCTACAGCGATTTTCCTCGCCCCTAGGTGGGTTACATGACAGAAGCAGGAATCCCGTTGGCAATGTTTAAATTAGTCCAACCCTATGAAATCGGTTAATGTTAGGAGTGCAATGCCCATCCACCGGAATAGAAAATTTTGGCCAACATGCCAATAGCACTGCAGCAGCAATGGGAACATTACTTTAACCCCTTCAAGCTCTTTTTACTGTTTTCCAATAATCTAGGTGGTACATTTCATTTCAAAATATATACATACATACAAAATATTTATGCATTGATCTAGCACTAGCAACTTATAAAGATACCCAATAATTTAGATACATTTGTCCCATTAGTGATCCATCTCAGCTTTCTTCTAAGGGCAGTACTGTCTTTTACTTAGATCATGTAGTAAATGACTCTGCCAGATAGCTGAGGAGGCTTTATAATGTAGAATGACACATATATATGGAATGCTACTTTTTAGGTTTTGTAGTCCCATGAAACAAAAGCTTCAAAAAAGATTACTTTTCAATAGTGTAATGTTCCTCATTCTTTGAGTCAAGTAATAATCCGCAGGCATTCAAGCCCGTGGGAGAGGTTTTCAAGACACCTGACCCTCTAAGAGTAAATTGCATCTCCTGTTAATATAACCTTTTCCTTTTGACAGCCCATATTTTCTCTCAGTTTTTCTGACGGAGAGATACTAAATTAGTATTGCTCAGAAATGAAACAAGAGGAACAATACTTCTTCCTGTCCATGGCTGTTAGTTATTGCATTTTTGTTTGACATTTACTTTTTGACTTTGTGTGTGTGTGTGAGACAAAAAATATTTATGACAAAAAGATAGTTTTTTAAAAAAAAAGTAGCAGAGCTGACTTTGTGACTGCTTTCTTTCCTAAACAATGCTTTTGTCTGAAACAAAAACATCAAGGAAGGAGGGAAAGAAACTCAATATATGGAGGAGTAACTGATTCCAAAAAATGAGGACTTCAGGGATGGGAAGAATTCCTCAGGTTATTATGTGTTAGTGACATTGTATTTTTAGTGGGATATTTTCCTTTCATTGCTATTTCCAGCAAAACTGTAAACACTTTTACAGTTTTTCTAGAAATAGCAAAGGTTGCCGCATTCCAAAAGCAATTCTACAAGACTAGAATTTAGGAGGGTGATAGAAAGTGTCTGACTACAAACCACAGTGGCCCTGTCAAGCTGCATGAGGCTGGCAGGCTGGCACACTGATTTGACAGATGTTTTCTCTTGCCAGACAATACTAGGGCTGAGTTTACAGACCCGGCTAAGTTTAGGCTTTTTTCCTAGCTGCTGGTGCAAAGCTAGACAAAGAGCATTGAGCTAACTGCCTGTAATAGATTGATCAGCTCATTTGAATAATTATTTGTAGCTGCCAGTACAGCTATGGCCTTGTACAGGAAGCTAGTACTGGGAGATATACAAAATCAGGCCATCAGATCAAATTTAAAGGGATGTGCACACTTAAAGGCTGCATGAGAGCAAATATTGTTTCAGCCTTTATAAAGCTGCAAAATTGAATTTAAAATATGTCAGCCTTTGCCAAGGTTATGGGGAGCAGGGGAGGAGTGTCAGTCAAAAATGAAGTGAAAGGAATTACAGCATAGAGGCACAAAGTGAGTTCTGTGGGCAAGTGATGGAGTGGTACAGCACTCGACTCCTTTTTTGATAGCTGACAAAATGGATATGCTATTGCACAAGGTGGATGCAAGGAGGGTTGCCCTGTTTGGCACTTCAGGGCACCCTGCTCAGAGGACAACAATGCAAAATTTCTGGCAGCAGGTGGTGTCTAGGGTCAGTGACGTGTACACTACAAGCAGAATCTGGGAGCAGAAGCAGGAGAAGACAACACACTATAAGAAATCTGGAAAGGTAAGAGTACTGATAGTGCCATGTATTAGGTAAACAGCCCAAGTCTGCATGCACAAAGTGTTCCCTATCAATCTGTTTCACATTTACTGCTCACCCAGGCCAAGCCCTCACAAACTTACAGCTCTTTCACTGCATCTCATGCACACCCATATCTCAGTAGGGTACATGTTCAAGTTGCAACATACAATTGAAAGCCTTGCCAAAATCACATCCTCCAAGTCACTATAACACAACCTTGCTTTATGATGCACAGTCACTTACTAACACCCAGGTTTCCTGCAGGTTCTACACATTTCAGTCAATATGCATGCGCTTCTTCAGCTTCCAACAACTCAAGACTGCTTTTCTGCTTTTACAACAACATGGCACAGAGGGCACATACCAACCTGGAGAATGGCATCCCTGTTAAAGCGTAGGCAAAAAAAGGCACATCTGTTGAAATGGCAGCTCGATGGCCAATCCCCGAACATAAGGAGCTTTACCCCACATTAAATTTCATCTGACATCTGCTCAATCTACTAACCTGTCCATGTCCTCTTGAAGTCACTTACCGTCCTCTTTAGAATTAACCAAGCTCCCTATTTTTCTGCCATCTGCATATGTTGATATTGTGCCTCCTATTCACAAGTCCAGATCATTTCTATATATTGAGAAAAGTGATGCTCCCAACACTGACCCCTTGTGGAATACCACTGTTTACATCCTTGCCATCTAAAAAACACATTAACCACTTTGTTCAGCGTCCTGTTCTTTAACCAACTTCCTATCCGCGCTGCCACAGGCCGTTTATTACCTTGTACCTTGATGTTATCAACAAGCATCCTATGCAGAACCTTTTAAAAATCCATATACATAACATCCACAGCATTTCTTTTATTAATACACTCAATTATTTCCTTAAAGAACTCTATTAAATTTATCAGATCCTGTTTGTAGTGTACACAGCACTGACCCTGGTCACCATCTGCTGCCAGAAATTTTGCATTGCTGTCCTCTGAGCAGGGTACCCTGAAGTGCCTTTTAAAAATCCACACTAGCTGTCCTTAATTAACCCACGTCCTTTTAGGGGAGTATTAATTTTATCCCATATTACGGCCTCTAGAAGCTTACGGACTACCAGTGTTAGGCTGACTGATATGCAGTTACTTGGTTTACCCTTTCTCCCTTCTTGAACAGAGGTGCTACACTGGCAATCCTCCAGTCCTCTGGCACAAGTTCCATATCCAAGGATGTTTGAAAAATTGTAGTCAGAGTCTCTGCCATTTCCTCATTGACTCTTCTGAGCATTCACAGGAGACAGGGGCCGGTGCCTTTTCCACTTTGAGTTCCATCAATTTTTTCAGTACTACTACTTTATCAAGTTATCCTATCCAATTGTTCCACCTCCTCCTCTTGTACCCTTTCATTCCCATTAGCACACTCTTCTGCGAGGTAAAGTACTTATTTAGTATGACACATAAATGCTTCAGAGAAATTGAACTGATCACATTTATGATATAACCATGTCAATCTTAATTCTTCCGACTTTTGATTAGCTATAAAACAGCACTTGGAGCCTGTTTTAGCCCATTAAAACCTTTTTTAAAGTTACTCCAATGTTGAATGGGAGCAAGGGCAAGGCAGGTGAGAATTTTTTTTTTTATAAATAGGGTATAGTAAAAATAGATTATATTAGAGATAATTAACGTTAAAAATAAAACACAGAATGGGTAAGAAAAGAGAATGAAAGAATAAGGGTCCACAAGGGGAGCAGAATTATTGTAGTGTTAAAATATATTTTTTTAAAAAGTGTTCACTTTTCTAGCTTAGGGTTAATATTGCAGTAATAAAGCTATGCCTGGCATCTGAGTATGATATTATGATATGAGTGTTTATGTTGATTGTGGTATGTGAGTTGAAAATTTACAAAATTGCTGGGCCTGGGAGACAGTCTTTTCTCTGGACATGCTGGAAGTCTAGTATTCATGCCATTATCTTCAGTATTTCTGTATACCTATGCTGAACTAATAGCTGGGAGAAAACCAAGTTCAACTTGCACAAATAGAGATATCTGTCTCTGCATTACTATAATACTTGCAGTACTGTTAACAACATTCTTCATTGCGGCCGATAGCACCAGGAGTTGAGTCATTCTATGTTTACTAGAAGTTAACCTTCCTCTGAAGTTAAATTGATATTTATTGAAGCCCGTGGTGTTTGATTTTAGAATTTAGCACTGTCAGATAATTGTCAGAACTATCAATGCTAAGAGAGGATGTAATGCCCCCACACAAACTCCTGAATTGTCCGACCTTATAAACATATATAAATGCCAAAATATGTAAATATGTCCTATTCGGGTTTTCTATATTGCTTAATAATCCAATATCACCAAAGTTAACCTATGTTATGCACTGTATCTTTTTAAACACCAGATGGCTGCAGGCTCCACACAGCCTTACTGTCAGTCAGTTGCCTTTGATCAGTTGTGAAAAACAGGTTTGTTTGCTTCACATCTAGTCAACACCATTTAGAAGGAAGAAAGAAAGACTTTGTAACAGCATGGATCTGTCTATGGCATGTAGCTGATGTTTAGGTAGTATAGTTGTATTTTAAGATTTTCATATAATTCTGTTTAAAGTATCCTGTCAGATGTCTGACAAATTGTATTTTAATAATTCACTTGCTTGGCATTGTGTGAGCTCCATCCGAAAAATAATTGGATGAATTGGAATTGAATCAACCACATGTTTGGTTGTGGGCAGTATCATTAAGATTTGCTTGGAAGTCCACTTGAAAAGAAAAACAACTGTAGGCTGCAGATCCTCACTTAATTGTGAATTCAGTCAGACCAAGGAACTCCTTAACATAAGGAGTTAACTGGTGAAGCTACAACTCAGGACTACATGCATGCTGAACAGCGGAAGCAACATGCTATAGACAGAGCTAAGCGATTCCACAACCAACGGATCAGATCAAAGCTCTGCAGTCCTGCCACATCCAGTCGTGAATGGTGGTGGACAATTAAACAACTAACGGGAGGAGGAGGCTCTGCAAACATCCCCATCCTCAATGATGGCGGAGTCCAGCACGTGAGTGCAAAAGACAAGGCTGAAGCGTTTGCAACCATCTTCAGCCAGAAGTGCCGAGTGGATGATCCATCTCAGCCTCCTCCCGATATCCCCACCATCACGGAAGCCAGTCTTCGGCCAATTTGATTCACTCCACGTGATAACAAGAAACGGCTGAGTGCACTGGATACAGCAACGGTTATGGGCCCCGACAAGATCCCAGCTGTAGTGCTGAAGACTTGTGCTCCAGAACTAGCTGCGCCTCTAGCCAAGCTGTTCCAGTACAGCTACAACACTGGCATCTACCCGACAATGTGGAAAATTGCCCAGGTATGTCCTGTCCACAAAAAGCAGGACAAATCCAATCCGGCCAACTACCGCCCCATCAGTCTACTCTCAATCATCAGCAAAGTGATGGAAGGTGTCGTCGACAGTGCTATCAAGCGGCACTTACTCACCAATAACCTGCTCACCGATGCTCAGTTTGGGTTCCGCCAGGACCACTCGGCTCCGGACCTCATTACAGCCTTGGTCCAAACATGGACAAAAGAGCTGAATTCCAGAGGTGAGGTGAGAGTGACTGCCCTCGACATCAAGGCAGCATTTGACCGAGTGTGGCACCAAGGAGCCCTAGTAAAATTGAAGTCAATGGGAATCAGGGGAAAAACTCTCCAGTGGCTGGAGTCATACCTAGCACAAAGGAAGATGGTAGTGGTTGTTGGAGGCCAATCATCTCAGCCCCAGGACATTGCTGCAGGAGTTCCTCAGGGCAGTGTCCTAGGCCCAACCATCTTCAGCTGCTTCATCAATGACCTTCCCTCCATCATAAGGTCAGAAATGGGGATGTTCGCTGATGACTGCACAGTGTTCAGTTCCATTCGCAACCCCTCAAATAATGAAGCAGTCCGAGCCCGCATGCAGCAAGACCTGGACAACATCCAGGCTTGGGCTCACAAGTGGCAAGTAACATTCGCGACAGATAAGTGCCAGGCAATGACCATCTCCAACAAGAGAGTGTCTAACCACCTCCCCCTGACATTCAACGGCATTACCATCGCCAAATCCCCCACCATCAACATCCTGGGGGTCACCATTGATCAGAAACTTAACTGGACCAGCCATATAAATACTGTGGCTACTAGAGCAGGTCAGAGGCTGGGTATTCTGCGGCGAGTGACTCACCTCCTGACTCCCCAAAGCCTTTCCACCATCTACAAGGCACAAGTCAGGAGTGTGATGGAATACTCTCCACTTGCCTGGATGAGTGCAACTCCAACAACACTCAAGAAGCTCGACACCATCCAAGATAAAGCAGCCCGCTTGATTGGCACCCCATCCACCACCCTGAACATTCACTCCCTTCACCACCGGCGCACCGTGGCTCCAGTGTGTACCATCCACAGGATGCACTGCAGCAACTCGCCAAGGCTTCTTCGACAGCACCTCCCAAACCCGCGACCTCTACCACCTAGAAGGACAAGAGCAGCAGGCACATGGGAACAACACCACCTGCACGTTCCCCTCCAAGTCACACACCATCCCGACTTGGAAATATATCGCCGTTCCTTCATTGTCGCTGGGTCAAAATCCTGGAACTCCCTTCCTAACAGCACTGTGGGAGAACCGTCACCACACGGACTGCAGCAGTTCAAGAAGGCGGCTCACCACCACCTTCTCAAGGGCAATTAGGGATGGGCAATAAATGCTGGCCTCGCCAGCGACGCCCACATCCCGTGAACGAATAAAAAATAAATAAACTGGCATTTCGCACACCACAAGAGGAGTCCTCAAAAACACAAAATATATTGCTGGAGGAGCATTTGTTGGACAGTTTGTATTGTAATTCTACAAAAGTCTCTATACCCAGTTTGGCAGCAGCAACAAAACCTTTGGAGAGGGTAAATTTGTTTGATAACATTCCTGGAAAGCTCCTTGGGACGTTTTACTACGTTAAAGGCACTATATAAATGCAAGTTGTTGTTGTTGTAAATTAACCCCGTGAAATGTCAGCAGAAAGACATTTATAATTGATCACTGTTCTTAATAATGACTTGCGTAAGCTTAATTCCTTTCCTTATATTTTGTGTTTAATTTATATAGATATTGTAATTATTACAACTCTGGTTCTCTGATATTTTCACGTTATGAATGAGATTGGGTACCCTACGAAGTTCAGTGTACGATTTATTACAATTTACAGTTAATTATTAATCCTGAACTGTGCCTCTTCTGCAAGAGCAGAGATCACGGGAAGCACATTTCCCTATAGTCTGCATTTCCAGCCTGTAGCATAGTTTCTCAGGAACAGGTGGCTTCGAAACGGTTGATCTGAAGTGACAGTCCCTACAGTCTGCAACAGAGCCACTCTGGGTCGCATGTGGTGGTTCTCTGTAACTTACGTCACCCAATTGGCCTAGCCAGAAGAGAAACACCGAGGATCTTCATGTCAGTGATTAAACTAGCAATTTTTTAAAACATTGATAAAATGTGATTATGCTTTTGTGTGTAAAGATGGAGTACTTTGAGCAAAAACTACTCCCCTATACTTTCTTTCCCCTTTAGGTATTTTTCTACAAATATATCCCAATTAGATCATCAAGGGCAATTAGGGATGGGCAATAAATGCTGGCCTCGCCAGCGACGCCCACATCCCATGAACGAATAAAAAAAAATTAAAGCAGAAGTTCTTCCTGATAAATATTCTGAATATTTAGGGAATTGGTGAAATGTTACCTAATCTAAGCAAATGGGTTAAAGTGAGACACAGCCCTAATATACAAACTCATTACCTTCAATCTGAGCTGCTTATGTTTCTGGGCTCTCTTTTTATTCCAAGAGTAGTTTACATGCTGACTTCATAATTGAAGTATTGTGATTGCATTGACATTAAACAGACAAATTCCAAGATCATGCTATGAATCTTGTGCCTAAATTACTTCTTTAACAAACGGAGATAACATGAGTCTTTATTTGTGGTTTCTCTAATTGTTGGATATAAACAAAATTCTGATTTTGTGTCATTTATATTATATGGAAAATGTGAAACAAAACATTCCTATGTATAATTAACATATAACCAAACCAGTCAAGTCTTATTTTTTTGGATAACTTACATACAGATGTCCACCAGCTGATCAAGTTCGGGACAGCTGCACTCATACATATCCCTACAGCTAACATGGCTTTGATTCATCAGTTCTCCTAACAGTTGTAATGCATTGGCAGGTGTCTCGTCACAAACTTTCTTGAACTGTAGAACTCGTCCGGCTTCACTGTAAACATGCTTAGCACGTTGGTAAAGTTTAAATGATGTCACTGGGTAGAACAGAATAGAAAAGAAATACATTGTTAATAAACAGCGTGGAAAAATTCATTCAAGCAACAATTTGCTCATTAAATAACCTGTGATTTCAACCAATTGAAAACATTACCGTGATTGTCCAAATGGCAATTGAAACTAAATATGGTGACCATACAAATAAAAAGAAGCAGTCCTTTACAACTTGATTGCCTCACAGACTGACCAGGGTTCTAAACCGGCTGTGCATCACTATTATGAAAAAAATGGTTTGTGCTGGTCCATTGATTTCTGCCTGCAATATCTCTAACACAAAGCTGTCAGATCAGCAAGGAATCAGGAAGAGCAAATTCTGGACTTCCATGTTTGACTGTGCATGTGCGGTCGCTATAAATTGCTCCTCGATTTGCCCATTAATAAAGTTGAGCGTGGTTAGGCTCACCATTATTATACGAGCAATTTCCAACCCAATATATCCAAGAAAAATGTCTGTTGTCCATCTCTGTGCGACTGCCCCCACCGTTCCATTCCTACTTAGCTGATTATAGCCAAGCACCTCTAGCAATACTTCTCTGCCCACCCCTTGTAATTTGGTAATTGGTGGACAAGCATCAGAAATGACCGAGAAAGCTACAGGATTGTTGTAGAAACTGGTTCATTAATGTCCTTCAGGGAAGGGAACCTGCCACTCCTGCCCAGTCTGACCTAAACGCGGTTGACTCAATGTTTTCAGGGATGGGCAAATGTGACCTTGCCCACATCATCCACATCCCGAGAACAAATTCAAAAAAAGTAAATCCTGGCAAATAAACAAATGTAAACGTCCAGAAATTCTGCTGCCGATATTAGCGAATGGGCATTTAACATGATCATATGACATTCCTCTGTCTGCTATTTTAAAATAAACTGGTTAACACCTGTATTAAGTGTGATAAACATCTCACTAAAATAAGAGACAGGAATGTCATACAAAACCATTAATCATTCATCTGCTGATACTGTCAACAGTAATTTCCAGGCTAAGGAGACGAAACAATGTAAGAAAAAAGTAGACTACAATTAAATGCTATACCTAAATGCCAGGAGCATTCAAAATAAGATGGTTGAGCTAGTAGCAAAAAATAGCAGCAGAAATTTATGATGTTATAAGTACAAAAGAAACATGGCTCATCCAGAAAATGGGTATGAATTCAATATGTAGTGGCAGAGATGTTCTGGAAGGATAGAAAAAAACAGGAGAGGAGGGATAGTCTTATATATTCAGGAAGATGAATTGATATCCCTGGGGAAGATTTGAAATGAAATATTCTGGCTTGAATTGACAAACGGGCAAAGGGCAGGATTAATAATAAAGGTCTTTTACAGACCCCCTGGCAGGATAAGGATGATGACAATAAATATGATGACATAAGGCAGCCATATGCAGATAATAATATAATTACCGGCGACTTTCATGAACCTAGTATAAACTAGAAAATTCCTAAATAGAAATGAGAACACATAACCAAACCAGTGAATGTGGTACAAGATTGCTTTTTGACCCAATGTGTCAAGGATCCCATAAAGGACATCTAAGCCTGGTTTTTACAAATGGTTAGGATAGCATGCATATTACAGAAGTAATGGAATCTCTAAGATCTAGTGATCACAAGTATGTTTAAGTTTAAAGGCTGTTTAACAATCAGCATGATTAAGACAAAGACACACCCAGTCCGGTCACCCCTGCAAAGTCTCCACACTAACATCTGGGGACTGGTGCCAAAGTTGGAAAAGCTGTCCCACAGTCCAGTCAACCAACAGCCTGACATAGTCATACTCACGGAATCATACCAATCAGCAAATGTCTCAGGCTGTTTGATCACCATCCCTGGGTATGTCCTGTCTCACTGACAGGGCAGTGCCACCAAAGGTGGGGGCACAGTGATATACAGTCAGGTGAAGGGTGGGGGGGGGGGGGGGGGGAGGGCGGGGAGTGGCCCTCAGAGTCCTCAACATTGACACCAGACCCCATGAAGTCTCATGGCTTCAGGTTGAACATGGGCACCGACCACTTTCCCTCAGCTAATGAATCAGTACTCTACCACATTGAACACCATTTGGAGGAAGCATTGATTGAAAATTCTTTTCAAATAACAGCAGAAAGATAAATCATTTAACTTACAAAATGTCTCGAAACTTCTCAAAGTCCTATAACTTGGAACATAGCTTTTCCTTATAAACCTTACACATGAAATCAGATATTTTCAGCACATTTCCCACACACAAACTCATCAACTGCCTGGCAAAGCAAATATTCACCAAAGAAATTTTGAATCAGAGCCTTCGATTATACCCCCTCATGGTTCTGAAGGGTGAATCGGAAGCCCAAAAGGAATACCTTCACCATAAACAAATGTCAATTAAAAACAGGGCTCAAAGGCAACAGTGGGACTGCCAGACAGGTGGCTTGCCTTAGTGAATCCAGCAGGGTTATTTGGGCTGCCACTGGCTACATAAGACCAACATGCTAGCTACATAGGATTGCTGCACTGGGGTCGGCAGTCACAGCACTCCATGCGCAATGTAAACGTGTCAGCTTAGTGATAGCACTCTTGCCTCGGAGTCAGGAGATTATGGATTAAAGTCCCACTCGAGATTTCAGCACAAAATCTAGGCTGACACTCGAATGCAGAACGGAAGAAGTGCTGCATTGTCGGAAGTGCCATCTTTCGGATGAGACGTTAAACCGTGGCTCTGTCTGCCCTCTCATGTGGATGTAAAAGATCCCATGGCACTATTTTGAAAAAGAGCAATGAAGTTCTCCCCAGTGTCCTGGCCAATATTTATCCCTCAACTAATATCACATTATCTCATTGCTGTTTTGGGGGCCTTGCGGCACAAATTGGCTGCCGCGTTTCCTACATTAAACAGTGACTACACTCCAAAGTACTTAATTGGCTGTAAAATACTATGGGACATTTTGAAGTTGTGAAAGGTGCTATATAAATGCAAGTCTTTATTTTCTAAAGGCACTTGTGTGTAATAGTAGACGCATCACTTTCAGTGCCTAATGTGGTGAAACAATTGAAAAAGCTAACAGATCCAGCCCACCCCCCGCCCTCAACAAAGTCAGAAGCTCACGGCTGAGAGCTTGTTCTCTACAGACATGATTTGCTCTGAGCATAAATCAGAGGGTAAATAACAGAAAATAGGACAAATTAAGTCACCACATCATTACTGCATCATTTGAGGCAGGCACTTCCACCATCACCAGAAAATTGGGTGGGCACACTAACATGGACAGAGATCTGAAAATCAGGTGTATCCATTGGGAAATTTAGGCTAAAGGGTCATACAAGTTTCAAATAATCTACCAGGCAACACTGCAGAGGCAAAAAATGGTGTTGTTCAAAGTGCAGTTGGAAGGAAGGAGTACACATCTCTAAGGAAGCTGTCTGATTTTTCATCCTTCAATCTAATGGGATTTTATATATAATGTGCAACCACATTCTGCTAATTCCACATTTGGAGCAATAAATTGTTGGTGTATTATTTGAGGGGGGAGTGGTAGGGGCACAAGGCTACTTCAATTCTTTTTTTTAATTCTGTTAACATTGTGACCCAAGAAACTATGAAAAATATTTGATAGGGCCGGTCCTAAAAAGATCAAAAAGCGCTGCTCTTGTTCATTAGTATTTTGGTCACAAAAATGATTAAACTACCTAAACAGTAGCTCATATAACAAGACACAAAAGAATATCTATATAAAAGATCAAATGAGTTTTTGTATTGTAGCACGAAGGAAAAACCTACTTGACCTCATCCTCACCAATCTACCTGTCGCAGATGCATCTGTCCATGACGGTATTGGTAGGAGTGACCATCGCACAGTCCTCGTGGAGATGAAGTCCCGTCTTCGCACTGAGGACACCATCCAACGTGGTGTGTGGCACTATCACCGTGCTAAACGGGATAGATTCAGAACAGATCTAGCAGCTCAAAACCGGACATCCATGAGGCGCTATGGGCCATCAGCAGCAGCAGAATTGTATTCCACCATAATCTGTAACCTCATGACCCGACATATTCCTCACTCTACCATTACCAACAAGTCAGGGGATCAACCCTGGTTCAATGAGGAATGTAGAAGAGCATGCCAGGAGCAGCACCAGGCATACCTAAAAATGAGGTGCCAACCTGGTGAAGCTACAACACAGGACTACATGCATGCTAAACAGCAGAAGCAACATGCTATAGACAGAGCTAAGCGATTCCACAACCAACAGATCAGATTTAAGCTCTGCAGTCCTGCCACAGTCGTGAATGGTAAATTAAACAACTAACTGGAGGAGGAGGCTCTGTAAACATCCCCATCCTCAATGATGGCAGAGTCCAGCACGTGAGTGCAAAAGACAAGGCTGAAGCATTTGCAACCATCTTCAGCCAGAAGTGCCGAGTGGATGATCCATCTCGGCCTCCTCCCAATATCCCCACCATCACAGAAGCCAGTCTTCAGCCAATTTGGTTCACTCCACATGATATCAAGAAACGGCTAAATGCACTGGATACAGCAAAGGCTATGGGCCCTGACAACATCCCAGCTGTAGTGATGAAGACTTGTGCTCCAGAACTAGCCAAACTGTTCCAGCACAGCTACGACACTGGCATCTATCCGACAATGTGGAAAATTGCCCAGGTATGTCCAGTCCACAAAAATCAGGCAAAACCAATCTGGCCAATTACCGCCCCATCAGTCTACTCTCAATCATCAGCAAAGTGATGGAAGGAGTCATCGACAGTGCTATCAAGCGGCACTTACTCATCAATAACCTGCTCACCAATGCACAGTGTGGGTTCCGCCAGGACCACTCGGCTCCAGACCTCATTACAGCCTTGGTCCAAACATGGACACAGAGCTGAATTCCAGAGGTAAGGTGAGAGTGACTGCCCTTGACATCAAGGCAGCATTTGACCGAGTGTGGCACCAAGGAGCCCTAGAAAGTTGAAGTCAATGGGAATCAGGGGGAAAACTCTCCAGTGGCTGGAGTCATACTTAGCACAAAGGAAGGTGGTAGTGGTTGTTGGAGGCCAATCATCTCAGCCTCAGGATATTGCTGCAGGAGTTCCTCAGGGCAGTGTCCTAGGCCCAACCATCTTCAGCTGCTTCATCAATGACCTTCCCTCCATCATAAGGTCAGAAATGGGGATGTTCGCTGATGATTGCACTGTGTTCAGTTCCATTCGCAACCCCTTAGATAATAAAGCAGTCCGTGCTCACATGCAGCAAGACCTGGACAACATCCAGGCTTTGGCTGATAAGTGGCAAGTAACATTCGCATCAGATAACTGCCAGGCAATGACCATCTCCAACAAGAGAGAGTCTAACCACCTCCCCTTGACATTCAACGGCACTACCATCAGTGAATCCCCCACTATCAACATCCTGGAGTCACCATTGACCAGAAACTCAACTGGACCAGCCACATAAATACTGTGGCTACAACAGCAGGTCAGAGGCTGGGTATTCTGCGGTGAGTGACTCACCTGCTAACTCCCCAAAGCCTTTCCACCATCGACAAGGCACAAGTCAGGAGTGTGATGGAATACTCTCCACTTGCCTGGATGAGTGCAGCTCCAACAATACTCAAGAAGCTCGACACCATCCAGGACAAAGCAGCCCGCTTGATTGGCACCCCACCCACCACCCTAAATATTCACTCCCTTCACCGCTGGCGCACAGTGGCTGCAGTGTGTACCATCCACAGGATGCACTACACCAACTCGCCAAGGCTTCTTCAACAGCACCTCCCAAACCCGCGACCTCTACCACCTAGAAGGACAAGGGCAGCAGGCGCGTGGGAACAACACCACCTGCACGTTCCCCTCCAAGTCACACACCATCCTGACTTGAAAATATATCGCCGTTCCTTCATCGTCGCTGGATCAAAATCCTGGAACTTCCTACCGTGGGAGAACCTTCAGCACACGGACTGCAGCGGTTCAAGGTGGCGGCTCACCACCACCTTCTCAAGGGCAGTTAGGGATGGGCAATAAATGCTGGCCTTGCCAGCAATGCCCACATCTCATGAACGAATAAAAAAAACCTCATGTTTGTACTTTTACCAGAATATGCCATCAATGTCTGGAAGATGTTCCATCTGTCTGGACACCCCAAATAACTAAGATATGCACCGTGCACAACAGGTCCTGTGATGGTGACTTTGGCAGACTAAAAGGACAGCTGGGAGCTCAGAGCGTAAGATATGGAGGTACTGTACGCAAACAATGGCATGGATTTTCTTCTGAGCGGCAAACGAACAGTACACGCCGCTCATTAGACTTGCACTTACCCATAAACTTTTCTTGTTTTTTTTCCCATGGCAAGTTCCTCTCGTGGGATGCTGAATCCAAAACGCTGCCCTCTACAGGGCACCTGAGACCTGTGTGAATGGAGCAAGCAACTGTCTATCCCCTTAACCAATCAGATTGAAGCACGTTAATAAGCAGCGCAGAGTCAGAACCAGGAAGTGTAAGTTAGAAAAGTGAATTCAATGTCAAATCAGGTAGAGAAAGCGAAATAAAGAGAGGGTAAGCATTATTGAATTAAAAGAAAGAGATAAAAGACAGAATGAATACGTAAAAACATTTTTTTTTTAAATTAAAAAATGACCAACATCAAGTAAAATCTGAAGGAATGAGACCCACACTTGTAAAAGTTAATTTTCAGTGCCAGAGAGGTTGTTTGGCAGTAATTAAGGATTACCACGCCATTAAAAGTGTGCTTAGACTTGAAAAACTTGACATACCTTTTTTTGGTGCGATTAGTTCGTATCCATTAGATCAATGCAGGAACTTCACGCTGTTCCATTCATTTGAACGGTGGGTCAGCCGGCGAGATGCAGTTCTCGCGAAGCTTACGGAGGAACAGGGCATCTGGTACAGCAACTTCCGGATTTCTGTGTTTGACTGCACATGGGCGGTGGCCGGAACTTGCTTTACCAGGTGCACTGAAATAATGGTGAGCTCTGTTAGCCTCACTGTTATTTTCAGAGCAAAATCCGGCCCAATGTTGTTACAGGGTAATTAGAAAGAAAAGGAAATAACTTTTGTAATTAATTTTGTTCCAGACTCCTCTTTATGACACTGAAATGCATGCTGACATAAATGTATAAAAACATCAGCTTTTGGAAGAAAAAGTTACAGCTGTTTCAATTTACTACTTAACTACTTTCTCTTCTGGGAATATATGCATACCCAAAATGCCAATAACTTAAAACTTTTTTTTTAAATTAGCTATTTAAGAAAGATTTCTCTAGAATTATTAAAACTTTTACCAATGATGATAGTATTACTTAAATTGTAATTATAAAAACAAAACGTCTTTAACTTTTCTGAAAATAACTGCAAATTAGTTAGCAGACAAGCAAACTAAATGGCATGGGGCTAGCATGAATCCTGCAGTGCATATTTACAGATGGATGGTTTTTCTTTAAATATATTTCTCAATCGCAAGGCTGTTATTATGAGGCAAGCTGATTTCACAGTGCGCGCTCATTCAAGGCATATCAGAGTTGCGTGAGAGATTTCCATATCTCACACACTCTTGTAAATCACAATTGAACAGTAGTAACCCAAAGAATGAAGTAAACCATGGCTGGTTTTAATTTTAATGCTCAACCTTGCCAATGACTGGGACTGATTCAGAGACTGCCCTTTGGTAAAGCAAGGCTTTATTAGCCAGATCACCTTAAAATACTTTATGATTCTGGTGCTCTCGTCACGTTATGCATTACTAGCCAGAATGGTGTTCCAACTACTGGCTGCATGTCAAAAATTACTCAAGTTCAAGCAAGCTGTGTGACTTGATCAAAAAGCTTTAAAATTTGGGATAAACAAAGTACATCCACTATAAACCATACTTGTTAGGGACATTCCTCTAAGTATCATTGAAGTTAATAATGTGAACATTATTTATAATTCTTTATTCTTGAATTTTTGTAGGAAGAGCTGGAATATAAGTTTTCTTGCTCACAAGTCCAGAGTTACCATTTTTCCCAAGCCCAGACCGTTGAGTAAATCTACCCTTTGATTTTTCAAAATATATTTAAAATCACACAGAAGTATTCAGAATAAGCACAGAGGAAGTCAGCAATAGATCAGCCCACATAAAACTACTTGGGGTGCTTCGGAACAAACCGACCTCAAACTCAGGTGTCTTAGTCATCAAGTTATAGGATGTAGGTTCACACGCATGGTTCCCCACACAGCAAGTTCCAATTCTTAGCCAGGTTGTCTGGGGGAGGTGCTATGTAGAAACAGAGCATTTCTCCAAAGGAAAGAAAGAAGAATGGCAGGCATGTCACCCTGGGTCACTCTAGGTCCTAAAGGCAACTAATGTAGCAACATGTGCAAGGCCCTGAGGGTAGTTTTTCTGTCAAAACTTCTGGCAAGAGCATAGTGTGTGGAAAGAGGACAATTTACATTGAATTTAGGGACGGGGATATAATTAAAGCGATCAAAGGGCAGCAATTAAAAAGAAACATGCCTATTAGACTTATATACAGAACAAAATAAGTACAGAATTTGGGATTAACAATGTTAATTCCTACTAGAAGGCCTGTATAGTTCCATGGTTGATTGTATACTTTTCAGCCAGAGGGTTCCTGGTTCAAATTTATCCCCACCGCCAAGGTTTTTACATAAGTATTTCTTCCACACAAGGGACTAGCCGTAACTGGGCTCCATTCTACCTAGCTGCTAAATGAGTACCATCATCTGGTGGGAAATGAACGCGCATTCTGCAGAAAAGACAAGTCCCTATCCAGAGAAATTGCACACTCCTGACATTGGGCCTACAAACAAGAAGTGAGCATTCTTCGGCAGGCCCTTGAATAAGAATTTGCTGCAGAAAAAAAATTGACTTTGCAGTCTCTGAATCAGTTCCAGTCAATAAGACAGAGCACTGAAATATAAATCCTTGCACATTTGAAGGTTTTTACTCATCTCTGGTTTTCATCATTCTTTCTATGCAAAATAAGATACTGCAAATTATATTAGGTACACTGGACTGTAATTAAAGTAATTGCAGTAAACATAATGTTTGAGATATAAATCAAGCTATTGCCACACTGAAAATTTCAATAAATGTTTAACAAAAGTAAAGATGAGGAGACAAAAGGAACTATCTGACCAAATATATTTATCTGTTGTGTTATAGGTAGACTTTAATGTAAATAGAATTCCATGCTGTTTTTTTCCCCACACTAAACAATGTGTCATTAGATCTAGGCGATATTGCTCACTTAGCAACATGAACCAGTGGTGTTTCCACTCTACATTACAGTGACACAGACACATTTAACACTTCATATCGAAGTAAAGGCATTGCTATCATAGGGGAAGATTTACTCTGTGCAGCCAAATTGTCCTATATCAAAGTTAATTATTTTGCTTCATAGTACACAGAAGAAATGTTCCACTCCATGTCGTCTAACTCCAATCCGTTTAGATATAATGGCTTTTTACTGCTCTTTTGCTGTTCCTACAAATAAGCATCCGAATGAGTTCGTTTATGTAGCTCTCTTATGTAAACATTTACCAACTTTGCAAAATATTGCACCAAATCAGTGAGAGACTCAGCTTCTTAAACGCTAAAAGCTGAGTATGAATAATATGAAGATTACAAGACTGCAATTTTTTTTAAACTTGCTATACGTAAAAACATACATACAAAAAGTTTCCTTGACAAGATTTTAATTCAAGATGCGTTATTCCTCAACATGTATAAAGGCAAATAAACTCATTAAAGATGAGGAATTCTTTTACATTGCAGTACTAGAACATATATATCAGTAGAACATGCAAAATGTGTCTTATGACTGATTTATGAACCGTTGTCAAATTGGTCCAAATTTTCCAGATGAAAATTCAACGGCTACATGCTCTATATACATTTTTGTGCATAATTCGATAATATATTATTTCTACAAGCAGTTCACTAATCACCATGCCTAATATTGTATGTATCTTTAGAAGATTTTTTGGAAACACATTCTATACCGTTTTACTGTAGCTAACACATGGATATATCCTACATATAAAACAGTTCAGCTGAAAGATAGATTTATGAAATTTATAAAGTAACTTTGTTTTCAATGGCATGCACATTTTCCTTCAAGCTGCTATATGTTAAAAGCATTAGCCTCATGAGTTTCAGCTCCAACAGCATTAAATCATGTGGTTACCTTCAGTTTTTAGCAATTTCCATTCAAGCCTGAATCTAACCAGTTGCTTAAGGCAGGTGGCTGTTGAATCTAGGTGACACTTAATGGCATTTTGTATCTGGTATTCCATTTATTCTAGTAAACTGAAAGTCTCTGAGGCCAACATTCATTTGCCATTATAAAATCTGTGAATTATACAATCTGAATCAGATTCCCCTTCAAATAAAAATGACGACATAATGGCCCAAATTTTCTTCTGAAATTACCATAGTTTCGGAGTAGACAGGTGTGGGGAACTGTTCCACTGGCTCCACGATGTCTGTTGCTACTCTGGGATTTTTCCGCCCAAAGTGATGGCAGACGTTAAATACGTCTGCCCATATTTGGACTGGTATATGCAAATTATAGGGAAATGGTGGGAAAATATCTCCAAATGCATTGTCCGTCATTAACGCCTTATTATTGCTGGGTGTCATAAATAGTATTACATTCCAGGTCCCCAAGAGGTGGAGGTTGGGTCACAAAGTGAAAGAGCTGCCTGGCCTAATGCAATTAATTACAAAGTGGTTAATTGCACATGGGAGATATAGAATAAAAAGTTTCTTAAAAAAATGTCTTCAGCTAGCAGCGCTGGCCACGCTATGCTGCAGCAGGAGCCATAAATATTTGCCTTCCCCCACCCCCCACCTCACAGCCAACCACCCAAAAGAGAGATCTAGTCGTGCTGGGAGCCTTCCATAAATATTTAAATCAAACAAAACCCTGGGAATTTGCTGCAGTCAAGCTGATTTAATCCCCGCTCCTCCAAGGCTCAGTGGGTTAAATGCACTCCATGGTGCGATTTGTGGTACACACCCAAAAAAGTCCTGGGTTCTATTCCTAGTTGGTTGTGAGTTAGCTGATCTCAGACAGGCCCTACAATTGACAACAAAATTCTGGGGCCAGGAGGGTGGAAGGTAAAAATCAGCCACTCCCGACCATTATCCAGTGAATCCTACTGGAAGGTGGAAGGTGGACATGGATTTCAGGTGATGCCGCATCATTTGGCTGACAATCTATGTTGATACATGAAGAATGGCCACTTAGGTGAGGTAATAGGGAGCAGCTGGTACCTGTAGAACTGCAGGCCAGCAAAAGTTACCAATGTCATAAGAGGGAGAAAATTGGAAATTTAACGACTTAGATCATGTCTCCCCATAATCTTCCTTTCTCCCATAAAAACAAGTCCAGCCTCAGAAGTCCCTCCTTGTAACTTGTGGTCTTAAGTTTTATTATTATTGTTGTTGCTCTTTGAACCCTCATTTTGTAAATAGGATGCCCAAAACAGCAGATATTATCCAAATTATGGCCTCACCAATGATCTATACAAAATTTAAATAACTTGTTTTGACTCAAGAGTTTTTGATCTTTTTTTAAAAAAACAACTCACTGTCATATACTTTTGCTGGGAGTTGACTATACATATCCACTATTGTGTTGGGGGGGGGGTGAGAAAATTCTAATTTCTAGCATTGTTGCTTGTAAGTTACTAATTTTCTGTTTGCATCCCTTAATTAAGCACTTAGAGTCCAAATTAAACAGCCTGCATTATCCATTATCACAGCATTTTAAAGATATGGATCCTGTCTCCTTTTAATCTGCTTTTCACAGTATTACAATGCATTAGTACTCAGTGACACTTGTAGATTCAAATACTGAGTGCTGGCTACATTATAGGGTCAAAACAAAAACATTTCTTTGGATTGAAGCACATATAAACAATGATTGAGAGTCTGTTCAAGGGCAATTTCATTCATGTATTTAAGCAAGAACAGACAGCTACTATACTGGGGAGTTAAGAGCAGAAAGGTCAACTGATTTTACCACCCTCCTTCCAAAGAATGACCATGCTTTTGCTCAGCACTTCCATGTAGTAACATGGCTGAAATCAGAAACTCAGTAAGTGAAGGTTTGGGGATTCTAACCCACAATTGATGATACCATGTTCTGATGCTGCCGCAGCCCTCATCAGTGCTGTTCCTGAGCTGTCCACTTTGAACTGGCTATTTGTCTCCTAGGTTTGTCTTTCTTCCATTGGAAAATCTGATTTGCCTTTACTGTCTGCCTGGCTTAGATGGTGAACTGACAATGTCCTGTCTAGTCTTACTTTTTCCCCTCATTGTTCTTTTTAAGCATCAGTCTTTATAAAATGTTTTCTTTCTTACCCTTTATTTTTTATTATTCCTATTTTTCTGTCCATGCTCTCACTGTAATTTAGAAGAATCTAACTCATTTAGATTAAGCTGAGAAAGAAGCTTTCATGGGCCCAATGTCTTTTTCTCACCATTGACTCATAATTTCTTTTGAGAAAATGCAGCAACTGTATAACAAGGCTGGTGAAGACATAGCAGCAACAGCACAAAAGCTATGTTGTGAAAGAATAGGCTGCAGCTGTCAAGAGTCTGTAATATATACTATGGGAAGGCAACAAGACTCTTTTGCTAAAAATCACAAAGATATCACTAGGACCTAGGTTGAAAGTAACAACTGTGCTATTAAAATTGAAAGGGATTTGATGGAAGAACATTCCTTCAGCACCAGCATCTAGGTTTGAATCTAGCACAGGCTGATGGCGTGAAAATCTCTCCGATGACTGAAAATAAAATGACTTTGGACAGTCAAAACTCAGATCTACTGAGATATGAACCGATGGCACAAAGTACTTATAATGCAGCATTAAACTGTCAATGTTACCAAAAGAGGCAACAGGAGTGTTAAATAAAAATGTGACACTAATATAGTAATGAATGCTCTTCTAAAGTTGCACTTTAGGCACATTGTTCAGTAGAGTAGAGCTAGTTTTATTTGGCCTTCACCGTATGCTATAACTGAGCTGAAAGCACTTGACATTAACATTAGATCCAAAAATTCTCCAGTACAAAAATTCAGCCAGTTGTGTTTTTCTAAAGAAAAAGGCATCCTCCCATTTGGAGGTATTTAAAAAGATACGTTTACATTTTTTGGCCTGATGCAAATACATGGAGATCATTATAAAGACAACAGCAATATTCTCTTAGTAAACCCATCACTGTAACTATGTGACACCATTTTATTATGCACAACGGAGTTGTTATGATCAATTCATTTTTTAGCTTACCCATAGCCATGACTACTTCAGGTATAGGTGATTCAAATATCCACTATATTATTACATATTGCACCTAGTCAACATCCTTACACCCATCAGTCTGTGCTAGATTCAAACCTAGATGCTGGTGCTAAAGGAATGTTGTTCTATCAAATCCCTTTCATTTTTTTTTAGAAGAAAGGCATTTTGCCAGAAAGCTATTACTGGGTTCTTCCGACCAGGAGCCAGAAATTTACAAGAAGATACAATTAACCTCTAAGTGACCCCAGGAATTTACAAACAGTTAAAATCATTTACTTTTGTCTATTTAGACCACTTTGCCACAGGGATGATTTAAACAATTGCCTTAAAAGAATAACCAAGTTTAAACACTCTCTTTTTTCCTCTCTCTCTCAATCCAATCTTTCCTTCCCTCTCTTTATTTCTCTTTCTGTACCTGATTCACTCACCAAGGTCCCAGATGCCGCGTTGCCCTCCGTTATCAGCTCGCACTTCCAGCAACTTACAGGGCAAAACATTTTCGAGCTGAAGGGTGCTGGAAAAAGTCTAACTAACGACGTATGCCGCAAGATGTCCTGCTCCAGCAAGATTTGGGCCAAGGTCAGAGGCTGGGTATTCTGCGGCGAGTGACTCACCTCCTGACTCCCCAAAGCCTTTCCACCATCTACAAGGCACAAGTCAGGAGTGTGATGGAATACTCTCCACTTGCTTGGATGAGTGCAGCTCCAACAACACTCAAGAAGCTCAACACCATCCAAGATAAAGCAGCCCGCTTGATTGGCACCCCATCCACCACCCTAAACATTCACTCCCTTCATCACCGGCGCACAGTTTGCTGCAGTGTGTACCATCCACAGGATGCACTGCAGCAACTCGCCAAGGCTTCTTCGACAGCACCTCCCAAAACCACGACCTCTACCACCTAGAAGGACAAGGGCAGCAGGCACATGGGAACAACACCACCTGCACGTTCCCCTCCAAGTCACACACCATTCCGACTTGGAAATATATCGCCGTTCTTTCATCGTCGCTGGATCAAAATCCTAACAGCACTGTGGAAGAACAGTCACCACACGGACTGCAGCGGTTCAAGAAGGCGGCTCACCACCACCTTCTCAAGGGCAATTAGGGATGGGCAATAAATGCCGGCCTCGCCAGCGACGCCCACATCCCATGAATGAATAAAAAAAAATGTCTCTCATTCATTAAGGAACATTTTGTACCTTAAACAACGATCACTTCAGGAAATGAACCACAACAAAAATGACTGCACTACTGCACAGCAAACAACTACTTATATGTAATCAGCAAGCAAATGTAACATAATATTATTTGAAGAAAAGCAGGGAGTTCTCCATGCATACTGGAAAACATTCCTCTCTCAATTGATGCCACCAAAAAAAGAAATGAACTTCTCATTTATAAGTCCTTTATCTCATTGCTGTTAGTGGGCCCTGCTGGCACAGTATGGTTGTGCTATCTGCCTACGTAACAAGTCTTGCATTTCAAAAAGTAATTTATCATGTGAAGCCCTTTGAGATGTTTCAATTACATGATAAGCTGCTATTTAAATGGAAGCATACAACAGATTTGTAAGAAAGTCGCAAATGAACACTGCCTGGTGGACTTTTAAATACATTATAGTTGACAGTTTTAATAGGGTGGAGAGCTATCCTCAGCTTGAATGAAATTTAAGGTTAGCAGTTCACAGATAATTACAGATGAGGAAGGTCATTTGGTCTATCTTCGTTCATCTATCCATAAGGACCTAAACGATTGCACATTACAGCATCCAACTGGTTCTTGAATGATTCCAGGGTTTTTGCCCCCATTACCAGGAGTCCTTTCCATGTACTGATCACACTGAGTGAAGAACTTCCTGATGTCAGTCCTCAATTTTCTTTTAACTAGTTTGAACCTGTAGAAATTTTAAGTAGCTTTCTGAATTTAGCTTTTCCATACCATTTACGATCATATACTTCCATAAGATCACCTCTCAGATGCCTCCTTTCAAGGTCCAAGTCTCTCTTCATAACTCAAACCTCTAACACTAGGGATTGTAAAAGAATGGATTGGATTATTAAATACTAAATATGTATCTCCAATACTAAAGACTGGAGGGCTACATCAAGACTTCCCCTAAACAATTTTAAAATTTGGTTTCCAGTGGCTTCAGCATGTACAAGTTCAGGTTTACGATTCGACTGATTCCTCAAACTTATTAGACATGAAGTTAACTCATTTTGCAGCTGTTATATGACAAAAATAATGCAAATTTTGAAAGCTGCTAAGGACTCCTAAAACTCAGTTCAAAGAAGAAATGTGATTTTGCAAATATACAACATTTTACCTCCCCCTTAGTTGTCTACTCAGAGAAAAGCAACATAGTTATGGGCACCATCACCCAGAATGTACATTTAGCAGTACAAGAGATAATCCCTTCATCCATCTGTCCCTCAATGAACAGACCATTTGGCCAATAGTGATATTATTACTTTAGTTTCAAAGTCAGAAACTGTAATTCATGTTAAAATGAAGGGAAAAGAAAACAGAAAATGATGGCCTGGAAACTGCTGTTTTTGATACGAGTACCATCTGATCAATGAATGATGTTTCTGCTGGCATTGTTGTTGACAGTAACTGCTTACTATATAAGGATTAAGACACAGGAACTAGAGACTAATAGATAGAACTTATCACCTGCCCTCCAATTTTCAAGTTGCAAGAGATAAACTGGCTTTATTTCTGCACTGTAGAGTTTTTTCTAATGGCCTGTAAGCTCTCTGACATATACTGTCCTTCAGTTGTGCATTCAAATGGCATTGGGGGCAGGATACTCACTATTTGGCCTCAACTTATCCACTCAGCCAAACTACCCAATCTCCTTTCGTCTAAAAACTGCCTAGCGGTCATTTAAATATTCCAATTTTGTTGGTGCAGCGAAATGCACTAGTCAACACTTGGGTAACATTATCACTGAAGATAACCCACTGTCACTTGCCAAGAAGAATATCCAGGCTATTATAGCAATTAATAATTCCATGCTAATCCACAATGGTAATTCATAGAAGTGGCAATAAAATGATAAATATCTGAGTTATCAGTGTAGGGACAAAAAGTCATGCTTTTGGAAGAGTTGCGTTGAAACCTTGGCATGATAGTATTTTACACTTGTTTTTTTGCTGTGACAAATTATGAGTAGTATGTTCTTCATGCTTGTGAAATAATTGGAATGCAACCGCATTGGTGTGATATCTTTTCTCATGACTCTCCCCGCCCAAAAAACCTAGAATGTAAATTTCCCAAATTGTTTCTCAAAAGTACTGTTTTAATGTTATTAAGCAAAACCATACGTTGGCCTAGAAACAAAGTTCAAGAAGGCATAAAGTGATTACAATACTAGTCAGAGTTTTGACTAGGGACTCACCATTGTGTGTGTTCTGGCTGAGAATGCTGCTGAATAGCTCCCCTTGGCTGATCCCAAGACGTTGACAAACTTCCTCTCTGCTGTAAGGTTCTGGGTGCAGCATTTGCTCCACAGTTGAAAGCATTGTCTCCAGACTGACTCCCAACTCAGTATGCAAGTCTCCCAATTTTAACAATTTTTGCCACTCAAGACCCTTTGCTTTTGCTAGAATCTAAATATCAAAAGGAGTCACATATTTAGCATTACTTGAAAGATTATATAAACAGGTCTCCTGCGACATCACAAATAGCTTCACGACAACAACAACTTGCATTTACATAGCGCCTTTAACATAGTAAAATGTCCCAAGGCGCTTCACAGGAGCGTTATCAAACAAAATTTGATACCAAGCCACATAAGGAGGTACTGGGACAGGTGACCAAAAGTTTGGTCAAAGAGGTAGGTTTAAAGGAGCATCTTAAAGGAGGAGAGAGGTGGAGAGGCAGAGAGGTTTAGGGAGGGAATTCCAGAGATTAGGGCCTAGGCAGCTGAAGGCACAGCCACCAATGGTGGAGCGATTAAAATCAGGGATGCGTAATAGGCAAGAATTGGAGGAGTGCAGAGATCTCGGAGGGTTGTAGGGCTGGAGGAGGTTACAGAGATAGGGAGGGGCGAGACCATGGTGGGATTTGAAAACAAGGATGAGAATCGAGGCGTTCCTGGACTGGGAGCTAATGTAGGTCAGCGAGTACAGGAATGATGGGAGAACGGGACTTGGTGCGAGTTAGCATATAAGCAGCAGAGTTTTGGATGAGCTCAAGTTCATGGAGGGTGGAAGATGGGAGGCCAGCCAGGAGAGCGTTGGAATAGTCCAGTCTGGAGGTAACAACGGCATGGATGAGGGTTTCAGTGGCAGATGAACTGAGGCAGGGGCGGAGACGGGCGATGTTACGGAGGTGGAAGTAGGCGGTCTTGGTGATGGAGATTCACAAGACAATTAGTTCAGTCGGGGCGTTCTCTAGTACAATACCATACAATATCTTTGATGATATAGTAACCATATGATCTCAGAAATCATGGGATCTGAAAAAATCATCATCAAATTTAGAAGAGTTTCTTATCTGCTGATAACATCTCAGAATTCAGCATACCTGAAATCTTACAAAGTTTGTATTTTTCTTCAGCTTGCAGCCCACTTTCACATCATGTGTCAGGCAAAGAAAATCATGAATTATGGGCAACCTATAATCATCCCTTTGCACATATATCACGCACACTAGAAAATAACTCAAGCCATAACTATTCCTTGAGAAATGTGCTGATCCATCCATACACTTTCCAGCCAACATTGAAATTAAAATCTCAAAAAAAGAACTTTTAGCGCAGAATATTTTGGCTTTATGCGTTAAGTTTCTAGCCCAATATGAAAGCTAATGATGTCTTTACATATACTACTATGGAAAACAAAGCCATTAAGATGTGCTTCAGTGGAACACTGGGAATTGTTATGAAGGTTTGACAAGCTGAATTAAATTTTTAATTCCATAAGAATGTCCAATTTCACCACTTATGTAGTCAGAGACATGGTGATTTATTCACAATAGGTTATTTTCCTGTCAGGATCTGATCAAACCTTGCGCTATCACAAGTTACACACTTACATGCTTCCATCACTTCACAGGCCACATCTACTTTCATGTATCTCACCTGAGCACCAGCCTGTTACTCTCCACTTCTCCTCTTACTCCCATTCTATCTCACAACCTCAGCATCTCCCCATTTGCTCTTTTCAGCTGCTATGTTGGTCTGCTGTCAACTTGACCACATTTCCATTATAAATATAAAGATCTAAATGTGACACAAAAACAACCGCACTGCAGATCATTTATAGAATGACAGAATTTTACAACATAAAAGGAAGCCATTCAGCCCATCACACCAATGCTGGCTCTCTGAAAAAGCCATCCACTTAATTCCAGTTCCTTGCCCTTGCCCTAAAGCGGTTAAATTTTTTCTTTTTCAAATATTTATCCATTTCCCTTTTAAAAGCTATTATGGATTCTGCTCCCACCACTATTTATGGTAAGATGTTCCAAATTCTAATAACACTGCATAAAAACTTGCTTCTAGCTTCTCCCTTCTCCCTTTGGTCTTTTGGTGATTATTTTAAATTTATGCCTTCTAATTACCGATTCACTGGCCAATGGAAACAGTATTTCCCTATTTATCTTTTCAAAACCCTTCATAGCTTTGAACACCTCAATCAGACCTACCCTTAACCTTCTCTGTTCTACTTAAAAAGAGTCGGAGTTCCTCCACATAACTAAGCCTCTATTCCTTGTATCATCCTAGTGAATTTCTTCTGCACCCTCTCCATAGCCTTGATACTCTGTAAAATAGAGCACTCAAAACTGGACACAACTTTCTAACTGCAGCTTAACTGATGATTTGTAGAGGTTTAGAATTAACTCTCTGCTTTTTTACTCCATGCCCCTATTTAAAAAACATCTAGGAAACATTTTTTAAAATAAAAACAGCTTTATCAACTTGTCCTCCCACTTTTAAATTGTGTATTTCATCCCCCAGGTTTTGCTGCTCCTCTACTCTTTTTTAAAGTTTTACTATTTAGTGTACATTTCCTCTCCTTATTCTTCCTCCCAAAATATATCACATTCTCCACATTAACTTTTATCTGACATCCACCTGCCCAATTTATTAAACTTATCAATGTCCTCCTGAAATCACAATCCTCTTCACAGTTATCCATGTTTCCTATTTTTGTGTTATCAACAAATGTTCATATTGCACCCCTTATACCCAAGCTATAACTTTTCTATATACTGAGAGCAAAGGACCCAATACTGACCTCTGTTTCCATCCCTCCAATCTGAAAACATCTATTAACCACTACTCTGTTTTCTGATCTTCAACCAACTTCCTATCCATGCTGCCACAGTTCCTTTAATATGACGTGCCTTCATTTTATCAACAAGCCTCCTATGCAGCAACATAACAGAGGCCTTTTGAAGATCCATATATATATATATATATATATATATAAAATCTACTAAATATCCTTTATCAATATACTCAAAGAAATTGATTAAACATGCCAGACACAACTTTTACAAATCCATGCTGGATGTCTTTAATTAATCCATGTCTTTTTAAGTGAATATTAATGTTATCCCACATTATGTCCCCTGTAAGCTACCACTACAAGTGTTAGGCCGATTGGTCAAAGTTACCTGATTTATTCCGTTCCCTTTTGAATGGGGGCATTACACTGGCAAACCTCCAGTCCTCTGGAACGACGTTCAAGGATAATTGAGAGATTGCGGTCAGAGCCTTTTCCATTCTTTAACGTTCTAGAGCATCCTGGGATGCGTGCCATTTTAAACAGAACTGCCAGTACTACTTTTAATTAAATTTCTTTATGAATAAATAATCTGACATCTTAAAATTGTTTTCCACAAAGTTCTAACTGTTCATAATTTTTCTGAATTGAGCATAACATTTTGTAATTCTACATTTTCACCAGTAAATTATGTCAGGTACAGCAGCAAAGAAAACCATGTGTCTGAATTTACTAATCTCAGCGCAATGGTAATGAGATTTTGCAAGGTGCACTTATTTAAATAATTATTCAGCATTCCCAGCACGGACTGGGCCAAGCACTGAGAATACGCAGGTCACGGGGGCAGGATATCTGTCACAGCAGCAGATCTAAAGAGCAATGTCAGGGCTATTCTGTTGACGCCTGCAGGACAAAGAAGCCCATGACAAAACAGTGTAGTAAACAGTGAGGTGGATAGTAATAGACTTCAAGAGGACATAGACAGGCTGGTGGAATGGGCAGACACATGGCAGATGAAATTTAAAGCAAAAAGTGCAAAGTGATACATTTTGGCAGTATAAACTAAATGATACAATTCTAAAGGGGGTGCAGGAACAGAGAGATCTGGGGGTATACGTGCACAAATCTTTGAAGGTGGCGGGACAGGTTGAGAAAGTGATTAAAAAAGCATACGGGATCCTGGGCTTTATAAATAGAGGTATAGAGTACAAAAGCAAGGATATTGAACCTTTATAAAACATTGGTTTGGCCACAACTGGAGTATTGTGTCCAATTCTGGGCACTGCACTTTAGGAAGTATGTGAAGGCCTTAGAGGGGTGCAGAAAAGATTTACTAGAATGGTTCCAGGGACGAGGGATTTCAGTTACATGAACAGACTGGAGAAACTGGGGTTGTTCTCCTTAGAGCAGAGAAGGTTAAGAGGAGATTTGATAGAAGTGTCCAAAATCATGAAAGGTTTAGATAAAGTAAATAAAGAGAAGCTGTTCCCATCGGCGGAAGGGTCGAGAATCAGAGGACACAAATTTAACGTGATTGGCAAAAGAACCAAAGGCAACATGAGGAAAAACTTTTTTTTTTACACCGCGAGTAGTTATGATCTGGAATGCACTGCCTGAAAGGGTGGTGGAAGCAGATTCAATCGTGGCTTTCAAAAAGGAATGGGATAAATACTTGAAGGGAAAAAAATTGCAGGGCTGTGGGGAAAGAGCGGGGGAATGGGACTAACTGGTTTCCTCTTACAGAGAGCCGGCACGGGCTCAACGGGCTGAATGGCCACCTTCTGTGTTGTAACGATTCTATGATTCTAACTAAAGGGAGAGGCTACCAATTGGCAAGCATTGCACAATCTGGAATCCCTAACCTACCTTGAGAAAACAACCTGCAAATCGCTGACTTGGAATCAAAAGGGGGTCATGTGGTAGGGCATCCTTAGGGATCCACAAGGAACCACAACGAACCACAACGTGCAGGTCCAGAGCACACTGAGCCTAGCACTTCGCAGCATACTGCGGCATTCAATCCATCTGCAGTAAGCACCGGCATAGAATATCCACTCTGGGAATTTCAGATTTAGATGGAGCAGGGAGCATCAGGTGAAACACACAGTACGAGTGATGAGGAACAAATACAGGAAGCAGCAGAGGAACAAGAGAAGTTGGCTGGAGGGCTAGCTCAAGGTCACCCAACTGCTGAGGGTGCGTCCAGGGTCTACATACAAAAGAATGATTTTTTCTGAGCACCGTCAATTCATACAGTCATTTAAGAGTATACAAAGCACCCTACAAAGTGTTTCCACTAGTATGGAGGAGTCCAATAGTTGTACCTGTGTAGTGGTATTTGATGCTTCATAGAATTAACGTCAATCTTTGAGTGCACAGCACCTCCAGGACAATTTGTTGTGGTGCCTCCAATTCACAGAGGTCCTAAGTTCTGCTGTAGTCCCCCTCGGGAATGTACTAGCTAATGCCACAGAAGCACTAAACTCCAATGTTAATAATCTCAATTGACCTTGCTAGGGAATGGGCTGGACAGTACTTTGACACAGGGCTTAAACATTTCAGCCTTGCGGTCTGCTCCCAACCCCACCCCAAGCTCAGGGTGTACATGTATGATCAGCACATGAGCAGAACATTTAGCCTCATGTTACAAGAAAATGAAGTGCAATGATAATATCAGCATCCTTTGGGTGCAGCTCAGCAGATACATTGTTGATGGTTTCAACAATGCACCTGGCTTTTCATTTCAGGGCAAACTATTGATTTGGATTCCATGTCCCTCTTATTTTTTTAGGAATTCCCTCAAGAACAATATTTCTGTATTAGCATGGTTTCATGAAAAATTTCACTGTTCTTTACTTGTAACTATGCTATGCACGTATTTTTTTTTCAATGTATTTTTACTTCCTTTCTTTTAGGTACCCTTGCAACACTCACCACTCCCTAACCTGCTCGCAGACTCTAGTATTTTGACTACTAGTAGGTGCATGAGAGTGCCCTGGAATGACTTGCTCTTTTAATTTTCCTTCCCTCCACTTGAGGAATTACATAATTTACATTCACCGTCTGTCAGCATTGCAAAGGTCAAAACCTCCCTTTATTGGGAATCACAGGCCTCAAACCACATCCTACCAACTGCCACCACAATGCTGTCACGGGGTCACTAATTCACATGAGTGGTTTTGGCATTATTATATGCTTATGAATGTCAGGAGATCCCAGAGATTGACTCACAGCACTAAATTCACTAGTAGTTATTTAAGTAATGGCATTCTTCAGTCGTCCTTCCAGCCCAGCACTGTGCCCCAGTTCCTGACCTGGACCTAGCTCTGACATCTCCTTTTCTTCCATGCTTCCTAGCACTAGGCTACAACCAGCGATTATTTCAAAGGTCCCATAGCACTATCATCATTTGTTTATAGTGCTGTAACCATTTTTAAAACAAATTGCTGATTCCCAGTTCAGTGCTAGGAACCAGCTTTAAAAATTTGATATGGGTGAAATAGGACTCTGAGTCTCAGCCTCAGTTTCTTCAGTTGGGCTTCTACCCCAGCATCTACTCACACATCTGTCCAGACACTGCCCTGTTCCTTCTTACAATTTCCCAACTACAAGCTCACTGCCTCCCACCCTCAGCATCTCTCCTCGCCCTATACCTCCTTTTATGTACCACCCCAAGTACCCTAACTACCCATTTCCTTCCCACCCCTCACCCATTTCCTCTTTCTACCACCATTTCCTGCTCTAGCCATCCATTCCTTCCCACTCTCCTTTTCACATCTGGTGATACACCTCTTCTCCTTCAAAGTGGTTTCCATAGTTCATCAAAATCACTTCCATCCTCCTTTACTGAGAATTAATTAATTTCAGATCAGCCAGCCTATGGATAAGCTGACTGAACAACAAGGTCACATAGGCCTGAATTCAAACATTTGCAACTCAGGCAGAATATTGGTTTAGTGGCAGTTAGTGAGCATACAACTTTGCTGGTAAATTAAAAAAAGCTTGCATTTATATAACTGATCACATCTGAATTATACATATAGTCAATGTTATGTAGGCAAACACAGCTGTTATTTTTCACACCATAAATTCTCACAAACAGCAATGCAATAAATGATCAGGTAATCAATTTTTTTTGGTGGTGTTGGTTGAGGGAAGAATGTTGGTCAGGACATTGGGAGATTTTTCTGCTTTTTTCTTCCCCCCACATAGTGTCATAGTGTCCTTAATGTCCACTGGAACAAACATCTCAGTTTAATGTCATGAATGTCACTGAGCAGCTGCAGAACATTCTGGGGGGGCGGGGGTGGTGGGGAGGGTGAACAGCCAGAGGTCGTGGTCCATATCGGGACCAACGACATAGGTAGAAAGAGGGATGAGGTCCTGCAGGCAGAGTTTAAGGAGTTAGGAAAAAGATTAAAAAGCAGAACCTCAAAAGGTAGTAATCTCCAGATTACTCCCAGTGCCATGCGCTAGTAAGAATAGAAATAGGAGGATAGAGCAGATGAATACGTGGCTGTAAAGGTGGGAGGTGGGACCTGTACAAGCTGGATGGGTTGCACCTCAACAGGGCCGAGACCAATATCCTTGCGGGGAGGTTTGCTGGTGCTGTTGGGGAGGGTTTAAACTACCTTGGCAGGGGGATGGGAACCGGAGTGTGGATTCAGATGGGATAAAGTCAGAACTGGAAATGGAAAGCAGAAAATTAGTGAGTGAGTCTGGAAGGCAGAGGGAACGAAGGTTAGAAAATAAACAACAGGAGAAGTTTGGCAGTCCTTAAATGTATTTACCTCAATGCAAGGAGTATAGGAGCTGAGGGCACAGATAGACACGTGGCAGTATGATATCTTAACTATTACAGAAACATGGCTTAAAGAGGGGCAGGACTGGTTACAGGGTTTTCAGACGCGATAGAGGGGGGATAAAAAAGGAGGGGGCGGTGGCAATTTTGGTTAAGGAAACAGTTACAGTTGTGAGGAGGGATGATATTTTAGAAGGAGCATCAAATGAGGCCTTATGGGTTGAGCTAAAGAACAAAAAGGGGCAGTCACACTACTGGGCGTGTACTATAGACCCCCAAACAGTCAGAGAGAGATAGATGAGCAAATATGTGGGCAAATTTCTGAGAAGCGTAAAAACAAAAGGGCAGTAATAGTAGGGGATTTCAACTATCCTAATATTAACTGGGATACAAACAGTGTGAATGGTATAGAGGGCGCAGAATTCTTAAATTACACGCAGGAGAATTTTTTTTAGCCAATATATAGCAAGCCCAACAAGAATGGGGGGCAGTTCTGTATTTAGTTCTAGGAAATGAAGAGGGGCAGGTGGAAGTAGCAGCAGTGGCAGAGCATTTTGGTGGTAGTGATCATAATACAGTTAGTTTTAGCATAGTTATGGAAAAGGACAAAGACAGAGCAGGAGTTAAAGTTTTCAATTGGGGAAATGCCAATTTTATTAAACTGAGAAGTGATTTAGCAGAAGTAAACTGGAAACAGCTACTTGAAGGTAAATCAGTGTCAGAGCAGTGGGAGACATTCAAAGGGATGATTCAAGGGGTTCAGGGTAAACATGTTTCCACAAAGAAAAAGGGAGGGGCTGCCAAATCTAGAGCCCCCTGGATGTCAAGAAGCATTCAGGCAGAAAAAGAAAGCCTATGATAGACACCAGGATCTCAATACTATGGAAATCTTAGAGGAGTATACAAAGTGCAGGGGTGAAGTTAAAAAGGAAATTAGGAAAGCAAAGAGAGGGCATGAAAAAATATTAGCAGGTAAAATCAAAGAAAACCCAAAGATGTTTTATAAATACATTAAGAGCAAGAGGATAACTAAGGAAAGAGTAGGGCCTATTAGAGACTAAAAAGGTAAACTATGTATGGAGGCGGAAGATGTGGGTATAGTTCTTAATGAATACTTTGCATCTGTCTTCACAAAGGAGAGGGATGATGCAGAGATTGAAGTTAAGGAGGAGGAGTGTGAAATATTGGATGGGATAAACATAGTGAGAGAGGAAGTATTAAGGGGATTAGCATTTTTGAAAGTGGAAAAATCACCAGGGCCAGATGTAATGTATCTCAGGCTGTTAATAGAAGCCAGGGAGGAAATAGCGGAGGCTTTAACAATCATTTTCCAAACTTCACTGGATACAGGCGTAGTGCCAGAGGATTGGAGGACTGCTAACATTGTACCGTTGTTTGAAAAGGGAGCGAAGGATAGATTGAGTAATTACAGACCAGTCAGCCTAAACCTCGGTGGTGGGCAAATTATTGGAATCAATTCTGAGGGACAGGATAAACTGTCACTTAGAAAGGCACGGACTAATCAAGGACAGTCAGCACGGATTTGTCAAGGGGAGGTCGTGTCAGACTAACTTGATTGAATTTTTCGAGGAGGTAACAAGGAGGATTGATGAGGATAGCGCAATTGATGTAGCCTAGATGGATTTTAGCAAGGCTTTTGACAAGGTCCCACATGTCAGATTGGTCAAAAAAGTAAAGGCCCATGGGATCCAGGGGAATGTGACAAATTGGATCCAAAATTGGCTCAGTGGCAGGAAACAAAGGGTAATGGTTGACGGGTGTTTTTGCAACTGGAAGGCTGTTTCCAGTGGGGTGCCGCAGGGCTACGTACTATGTCCTTTACTTTTTGTGGTATACATTAACGATTTGGACTTAAACGTAGGGGGTATGATTAAGAAATTTGCGGATGACACAAAGATAGTGAGGAGGAAAGTTGTAGACTGCAGGAAGATTTTAATGGACTGGTCAGATGGGCAGAAAAGTGGCAAATGGAGTTTAATCCAGAGAAGTGTGAGGTAATGCATTTGGGGAGAGCAAAGAAGGCAAGGGAATACATAATAAATGAGAGGATACTGAAAGGTGTAGAGGAAGTGAGGGACCTTGGAGTGTATGTCCACAGATCCCTGAAGGTAGCAGGACAGGTAGTTAAGAAGGCCTATGGAATGCTTTCCTTTATTAGCCGAGGCATAGAATATAAAAGCAGGGATATTATGCTGTAACTGTATAAAACACTAGTTAGGCCACAGCTTGAGTACTGCACATGGTTCTGGTCACCACATTACAGGAAGGATGTAATTGCACTAGAGAGGGTGCAGAGGACATTTAACCAGGATGTTGCCAGGACTGGAGAATTTTAGCTATGATCACAGATTGGATAGGCTGGGGTTGTTATCCTTGGAACAGAGGAGGCTGGGGGGTGATTTAATTGTGGTGTGCAAAATTATGAGGGGCCCAGATAGAGTGGATAGGAAGGACTTATTTCCCTTAACGAAGGGGTCAATAAGCAGGGGACATAGATTTAAAGTGATTGGGAGAAGGATTAGAGCGGAAATGGGGATTTTTTTTTTAACCCAGAGGGTGGTGGGAGTCTGGAACTCACTGCCTGAGAGGGTGGTAGAGACAGAAACCCTCAACTCATTTAAAAAATACCTGGATGTGTACCTGAAGAGCCGTGACCTGCAGGGCTACGGACCAAATGTGGTAAAGTGGGATTAGGCTAGCTGGCTTGTTTCTTTTTTTTATTATTCGTTCATGGGATGTGGGTGTCGCCGGCGAGGCCAGCACTTATTGCCCATCCCTAATTGCCTTTGAGAAGGTGGTGGTGAGCCGCCTTCTTGAACTGCTGCAGTCCGTGTGATGAAGGTTCTCCCACAGTGCTGTTCGGAAGGGAGTTCCAGGATTTTGACCCAGTGACGATGAAGGAACGGCGATATATTTCCAAGTCAGGATGGTGTGTGACCTGGAGGGGAATGTGCAGGTGGTGGTGTTCCCATGTGCCTGCTGCCCTTGTCCTTCTAGTTGGTAGAGGTCGAGGGTTTGGGAGGTGCTGTCGAAGAAGCCTTGGCGAGTTGCTGCAGTGCATCCTGTGGATGGTACACACTACAGCCACAGTGCACCAGTGGCGAAGGGAGTAAATGTTTAGGGTGGTGGATGGGGTGTCAATCAAGTGGGCTGCTTTGTCCTGGATGGTGTCGAGCTTCTTGAGTGTTGTTGGAGCTGCACTCATCCAGGCAAGTGGAGAGTATTCCATCACACTCCTGACTTGTGCTTTGCAGATGGTGGAAAGACTTTGGGGAGTCAGGTGGTGAGTCAGTTGCCACAGAATACCCAGCCTCTGACCTGTTCTTGCAACCACAGTATTTATATGGCTGGTCCAGTTAAGGTTCTGGTCAATGGTGACCCCCAGGATGTTGATGGTGGGGGATTCAGCGATGGTAATGCCGTTGAATGTCAAGGGGAGGTGGTTAGACTCTCTCTTGTTGGAGATGGTCATTGCCTGACACTTGTCTGGCGCGAATGTTACTTGCCACTTATCAGCCCAAGCCTGGATGTTGTCCAGGTCTTGCTGCATGCAGGCTCGTACTGCTTCATTATTTGAGGGGTTGCGAATGGAACTGAACACTGTGCAGTCATCAGCGAACATCCCAATTTCTGACCTTATGATGGAGGGAAGGTCATTGATGAAGCAGCTGAAGATGGTTGGGCCTAGGACACTGCCCTGAGGAACTCCTGCAGCAATGTCCTGGGGCTGAGATGACTGGCCTCCAACAACCACTACCATCTTCCTTTGTGCTAGATATGACTTCAGCCACTGGAGAGTTTTCCCCCTGATTCCCACTGACTTCAATTTTACTAGGGCTCCTTGGTGCCACACTCGGTCAAATGCTGCCTTGATGTCAAGGGCAGTCACTCTCACCTCACCTCTGGAATTCAGCTCATGTCCATGTTTGGACCAAGGCTGTAATGAGGTCTGGAGCTGAGTGGTCCTGGCGGAACCCAAACTGAGCATCGGTGAGCAGGTTATTGGTGAGTAAGTGCCGCTTGACAGCACTGTCGACGACACCTTCCATCACTTTGCTGATAATTGAGAGTAGACTGATGGGGCGGTAATTGGCCAGATTGGATTTGCCTGCTTTTTGTGGACAGGACATACCTGGGCAATTTTCCACATTGTCGGGTAGATGCCAGTGTTGTAGCTTTACTAGAACAGGTTTGCTAGAGGCGCAGCTAGTTCTGGAGCACAAGTCTTCAGCACTACAGCCAGGATGTTGTCAGGGCCCATAGCCTTTGCTATATCCAGTGCACTCAGCCATTTCTTGATATCACGTGGAGTGAATCGAATTGGCTGAAGACTGGCTTTTGTGATGGTGGGGATATCGGGAGGAGGCCGAGATGGATCATCCACTTGGCACTTCTGGCTGAAGATGGTTGCAAAAGCTTCAGCCTTGTCTTTTGCACTCACGTGCTGGACTCCGCCATCATTGAGGATGGGGATGTTTATAGACCGTTAGTTGTTTAATTTTCCTCCACCATTCACGACTGGATGTAGCAGGACTGCAGAGCTTTGATCTGATCCATTGGTTGTGGAATCGCTTAGCTCTGTCTATAGCATGTTGCTTCCACTGTTTAGCATGCATGTAGTCCTGAGTTGTAGCTTCACCAGGTTGGCACCTCATTTTTAGGTATGCCTGGTGCTGCTCCTGGCATGCTCTTCTACATTCCTCATTGAACCAGGGTTGATCCCCTGGCTTGTTGGTAATGGTAGAGTGAGGAATATGCTGAGCCATGAGGTTACAGATTGTGGTGGAATACAATTCTGCTGCTGCTGATGGCCCACAGCACCTCATGGATGCCCAGTTTTGAGCTGCTGGATCTGTTCTGAATCTATCCCATTTAGCACGGTGATAGTGCCACACAACAAATTGGGACTTCGTCTCCACAAGGACTGTGCGGTGGTCACTCCTACCAATACTGTCATGGACAGATGCATTTGCGACAGGTAGAATGGTGAGGACGAGGTCAAGTAAGCTTTTCTCTCGTGTTGGTTCGCTCACCACCTGCCGCAGGCCCAGTCTGGCAGCTATGTCCTTCAGGACTCGGCCAGCACGGTCAGTAGTGGTGCTACCGAGCCACTCTTGGTAATGGACGTTGAAGTCACCCCCTAGGGTACATTCTGTGCCCTTGCTACTCTCAGTGCTTCCTCCAAGTGGTATTCAACATGGAGGAGAACTGATTCATCAGCTGAGGGAGGGCGGTAGGTAGTAATCATAGGAGGTTCCCTTGCCCATATTTGACCTGATGCCATGAGATTTCATATGGTCCAGAGTCAATGTTGAGGTCTCCCAGGGCCACTCCCTCCTGACTGTATATCACTGTACCGCCACCTCTGGTCGGTCTGTCCTGCCGGTGGGACAGGACATACCCAGGGATGGTGATGGAACAGTGTGGGACGTTGGCTGAAAGGTATGATTCTGTGAGTATGGCTATGTCAGGCTGTTGCTTGACTGGTCTGTGGGACAGCTCTCCCAATTTTGGCACAAGTCCCCAGATGTTAGTGAAGAGGACTTTGCAGGGTCGACTGGGCTTGGTTTGCCTTTGTGTCCGGTGCCTAGTGGTCCGATGCCGGGTGGTCCGTCCGGTTTTATTCTTATGATGACTTATTTTAGTGAGATTTTACAACTGAGTGGCTTGCTAGGCCATTTCAGACGACAATTAAGAAACAACCACATTGCTGTGGGTCTGGAGTCACATATAGGCCAGACCGGGTAAAGACGGCAGGTTTCCTTCCCTAAAGGACATTAGTGAACCAGATGGGTTTTTACTGATACTAGTGTTTTAATTCCAGATTTTATTTAATTAATTGAATTTAAATTCCCCAGCTGCCGTGGCGGGATTTGAACTCATGACTCCAGATTATTAGTCCAGGCCTCTGGATTACTAATCCAGTAACATAACCACAACGCTACCGTACCCTAGCTGGCTCGGACACGATGGGCCGAATGGCCTCCTTCTGTGCCGTAAATTTTCTATGATTCTATGATGTCTCATCCAAAGGATAACACTACCAACAATATCGCACTCCTTCAGTGCTGAACTGAAGGGAAGGTGGATGATTTTAAAGACTTATGATATTAACTGGTCTTATCAGGTTTGACTATGTAACTTTATAGTATTCATTATTTTAATCTTAATTTACTTTGCTTTAAATAAAAATGCAATAAATAGATTCCTATATAGCTGGTACTACAGGTACAGTGCTGTTCTTAATTTAGGATTTTTGAGGGATAATTGTTATGTACCATACAACCGCAGTAACCATACATTGTATATTGTGTACCGTACATCAGGAAAAGCAAAAATGAGTTATACCTTTGCTGCAAGTCGACACTCCATAACTCTGGTATTGAAATGAGCTGTTGCAGCTTTATTCATTTCTTTGCAACTGTTTGCAATCACAAAAACCGCTCCGCTTGGAAGCTTTACTTTGGTGGCTCGGAGTGGGTTGAATTCAATCAACTTGGCCTATGAAAGATAAAATGACAGTTTATACAAATGAAATTTGGGCACCGTTTAACACATACTTTCAGAGCAACCAGCATTAAAAATCCAAACTTATGGAGTCTGTGATTACATAAAAACAAGGTTGCATACACCTATAATATAAACATTTGCAAGTTGATTGCTGTATTGACAGTTAATGGCAATAATCTCCTTCAATTAAAGGTGTTTTAACCCCCGGTTACTCTGTTGGCAATTCTAGTGCAAAGTAAGGAAAGGAGTCCTCTTCAGTTAGCTGATCACAAATTGGGTGGCAGTAAGGCTACTAGTGGGCCTGTTTTCATTAGGGAAAAAAGGAAATTATAGGGTGATTTGACAGAGGTGTTTAAAATTATGAAGGGGTGTGACAGAGTAGATAGAAACAGACTGCTTTCAGTGATTGCGAGGTCTAGAACAAGGGGACATAGAAACAAGATTAAACATAAGCAATTTATTACAGAGAGCAGGAGAAGCTTGTTTTTACACAGAGGATTGTGAGGTTGTGGAGTCAGAGATTGAAGCAGAGACCGTGTCAACTTTTAAGACTAGGTTAGATAGGTGGTTGAAGGAAAAGGGAATAAAGGAATATGGAAACAGGGCAGGCACATGGAATCAGGATTATTGCTTGTGTGGATGATAAACATCAACATGGACTAGCTGGGTAGACCTGTTTCTGCATTGCAATTTCTATGTACTTTCATGTAATACAATTGGCATCTGCATCTATGAGCTAGAGCAGCATTCCCACGCCTGTTTGCTTTCCAGTAATTCTTGCTGGAAATTGTGCATATGCGGATGTGAAGTGAGAGCAGGATTGGGCTCAGCTGCAATGCCCTCTACAGTCAAATAGCCTGTCGAAACTCTCTAAGCTCACATATGAAGAATAAACACTCGAGTTTGGTACTGGAAGGAACCAGGACCACAGCACGAGCATTTTCAGTAGAGGGAGAACACTGGATGAAAAGAATAAAGATGTTTGTCAAATTTTGGGCAGAACTAGGGAAAAATATGTTTATCTTTTCATAATGTCCCTGTTCTTCTGAATCTGAGAGTGAAAATACCAGCAAAGGACAGATGTATTATGAGTAACTTGGCATTCATGGGTGTTAAGAACAGTGCAGGATTTTCAATTGACCCAGGGTTCCACTCCATGAGATTTAAATTGTATTTTGAAAATCACACACTGCCTGAATCTCAATTATAAATGTGAACTAAATATATTATGATTGTTCGGGTTGCACAACAGAGATGTTTTCAGCTACTATTGTTGCCAAACCTTGTATAACTTGCCAACCTTTGTGCAACAGAGTATTGTGACAGCAGTAGCATTCCTATTGTACACCTACTGAGTGTAATATTATACATCTTGCAAGCACTGCTAGAATAGTGATAAATAACTGCGATTAATATCTCAGTTTATACCAGAATAACATTGCCTATTCCAGCGTAAAGGTTGTTCATACAATAATTGGACTCCACTTGTGATCTCTGCAAGCTACAAAAGGCAAATTAAAAACTAGATGTAGTTAAACTACAATTTAATACAAACTAATGTGGACTTTTATGGAGTTCTTAAAAATATAGTTTTAAAATAAAATTTTGCTCACCAAGAGTTTAAGAGAAAGAGTTTTATCAGTTGGTGTGAAATTCATGAACATGGTCCAAAGACTATGTGCAACCTGTCCTATCTGCGTAAGTACTGCCTACCCTCCAAAGGTAATCAAGCAAAACTTGAGAATATCTATCCATCTCAGTATCTCCACTGTTAAACCCTGACTGACTGCTCTCAATAGATGTCATTCCCTGCCCGAGCCTAACAGCACATGAATCACTGTGTCTCATGGAATATTTTGGTACCTATTCCTCTTTAATAACTTCCACTTAATTATTTTATGAAACAAATTCAAATGCACAAAAAGTAATTACTGATTATACTATGAAACATTCAAAAATAATGGAAGTGGGTCTGTAACATAAAACCAGCAATTCAGTGATTAACTCCCTTGTGCTTGTTACTTGGACACATATTAGAAAATTTGCTGATGGTTCTGTTATATTACAAGTGCTCACTTACAAATCATTTACAAATACTGTGAACAGCATTAGACCTAGAATGGACTCCTGCAGAAACCTACTCATCATTGCTCCAGGCAAAGCTTTTTCCATTTATCACCACCTTTGCTTCATACGATCAAGCCATGTTTCAACCCAGTTGGCTAAGCAATTATTAACTTCATGAGCTTTAACCTTCTATGAAAGTCTCACATGCAGAACTTTATCAATTACCTTCTGAAAATCCAAGTCAATCATTTCCGCTATGTAGTCCTAATTCACTAGTTCCGTTACCTTCCAACAGAATAACGAAGCAAGACCTATTGCTCTACTTAAAGCCCTTATGTTCTTTAGATGAGCACTGATAGCATGCCACATAATGCTCTCAAACATTATCCCCACTACAGTTCTTGGAGTAATTAGTCTATAACTTGCCAGATTCATGTCTCATTCCTTTTTTCAATATAGTGAAAACATTCTTCATGCTACAATCCCAAGATGCAATTCTTGCATTACAAATGTGGCCTATTTCCTCTTTCATTTCCTTGAGGATTCTAGGAGGCATTGGGGGAGAAATTGGTTACTGCAACTGCAATACACGTCTAAAGAGGTTGGCCCAAGGACCTCCAGAAATTGGTTCTTGGGTCTCATTTCAACATTACTGGTGAGCAAACGCCTGTTGCACCTCGAGGCAAATTGGCGGTTTGAAGATTTCCAATTTGGGCTGGTTGGTGGATCATTGTGGGGGGGGGGGGGGGGGGGGTGGAGAACGGGAGGGGCCAGCAGTGGCCCTCATGAGTGCTGTGGTCGAAGAACAATTTTTTTTTTTTTAAACTTACCTGTTTGTTGGCGGCTGTTGGATAGGCCACAGCAAACACTGTAAAGTCTGAGGAGGCCCAGCGCCTGGTCTACTCAGCATTGTCCAATTCTTGAAGGGGTCCTTAAACAGGCAACATATTCAACATTAACATATGCAAGGGGCCTAACACCTGTTTACGGTGGCTGACTGGGAATCCTGAATATTGTCCAAAGCCAGTTTGGCATCAAACCTATTTCAAGCATAAGACATAGCCCTGTGAGATTGATCCATTCCAATCCTTGAAAATACAACAGTTCTTTTCACCAACTGATGATATTCCATAATTTGTGGTTCAAATTTAGAAAAGCTTTATCTATTTAAAGGTGCATTTGCCTCTTTGATGACTTCCATTTAATGTACTTGGAGAATCTTGATAATACTATTGAGTTTCTGGTTTTAAAAATTATGTTTAGTTTCTTCTTAATGTGAGACAAAACTAATATCTGGAACAAAATAAGTATCAAACACAAAGCACTGTAGCCACTTCATGCAAGTGATGATATGTCCCAAAACTTGAATTTAAAAATCACGCACCGTTCCCTTTTCTGCCAGGAATGAAATGGACTGGTCCATTCCCCCACCCTCAGTGCCAATGTAGTGCTCACACTTTGCACAGATCTCTGCAAGCTCCACCTGTAAATAAATTGTGAAGAATTATTAAACAAATTTGGTCTACAAATCATCTAACAGAAGAGATACAACAAGAATCACTGGTTTAATTTAAAAAATTAAACTATTGATTAATGTCAGACCCAGCTCAGTGGTTACTTATTTTTCAGTAAACTACTAAGTCCTGCATCTGTTTTTTTCACAAGTTGACTAATTTCCATTGCTTATTTAAAAAAAGAATTGTAAGAGAGAACACAATGATCTTATTGTTAGGGATTAACCAAAGTGGAAAGCTGCAACATGCACAATGATAGAGTTGCTGCAATGTGACAGTTAGCCCGTTCAATGTGAAAAGCGAGCTGACTGGCATATACGTTATGGAGTTGCTGAAAATAAATCAAAATTTTGGTTGTTTTTAATATGTAAACAATGTTTTCAATAAACAGATACATTGTACCAAAGATTACACAACTGAAAGGAGGAAGAATTTAACAGGGTGGCATGTTTGGGTGTGCACACTTCTAAGTCAAATAAAAACCCAGTTTCAAAAATAATCCACCACAAATAAACCATTGATTCTCAGTCTGTACGTATAGTGTGAAGGTTAACGATAACGATATGGCGACTTGGTGGCACAATGGGTTACCACACTGTCGCTTCTCCAAACTATATCAAATCCAGGTCAAACTGATGCAGTGAAAGCCTTCCGTCTCTACTGGATGTAAGAATCTTATATGAAATGGATGTGGGCACTCTCAATCCACTTCCTAATGGGTTTGGACCCACAGCTCAAATACTGACAATTTGGCAATCTCAATCAAAGGGACCACAAAAATGCCAGTGTCGGGAGTAGTGGGAGTTTTATCTGTATCGGGCAGTGCTATTACTGGCATGGAAGCGTTTGATGCTGAAAATCGATGTCCAAAGTGGAAAAGTCCTTCTTTATTTCCCAATACTGACATACCTCACTTTCAGCAAGAGACTAATTTAAAACAAAAAAATGTTTTTAAAAATGAGTTATAAATCATATTTACTTCAGAGAAGACTGGAAATCTCTAGGGCCGGTGACAAATGGAAGCTTGCATATCTTGGAAATCAATGATTTGGAAATAGGAATAGGGACAAAACTGTCAAAATTTGCCAATGACACTAAGATGAGGAGAGGGAGAGTTGCAAGCAATCAAGAGCAGGCCGATCAAGTTTAAAGAAACCAAGGCAGATTTGGAAATTGGGCTGAGAAATGGCAAATTAAATTCAATGTTGACAAGTGCAATGTGCCAAGGCTAGGGAAGGAGAGTAAACATTGAAACTATAAACTAAATGGTGTTAGTCTACAGGATACAACATAGGAAAAGGATTTAGGGATGTTGGTGGATAGATTGTTGAAACTGTCTATACAATGAGAAGTAGCGGTAAGTAAGGCAAATAGGAGCACGTAGCATAGAACACAAATCACAGAATTGTCTCATCCGCACCTGGGGTGCTGTGTACATTTCTAGTCACCATATTACAGGAAGGATATCATAGCATACGAAAAGGTGCATGAGACACCTGAGCTACAAAAGTTGAGTTTGCTAACATGACAGAAGAGGAGACTTAGAGAGGAACTTCTTGAGATATCCAAAATCCTAAGGGTATTGACAAGTTGAATCCTGAGAAACTGTTTACCATGGCCCTGAGAACGATAATAAGGGGACATGGGATGAAGCTCAGAAGAAGTAAGGGAAATGGGCAGAACAGATATAACTACTTCATTGCATGTACCCTAGATGTTATAAAGTACCTGTACTTACAAACGCAGTCAGCTCTTGTTGCCTCATTCTATTCTTTAGAATTGATGGTTAGAGGTAGCCACCTTCTATAGAACGCTCTGTTCTGTTATCATAAAGTTCTTTCCCAATGACACCAAATAAGAAATTCTACCCACAATCAATTGTCTCCATTTAGAACTACGGGGCAGTTCTGTAGAATGCATTTCCACTTTAAAGCATGATTTTTTCTGCTTCATCTAACAAATAGTTTACCAGAAACTATTAGCTATGTTCCTTTCCCTAATTCCACAGGTGGCTAATTCTGCAGAAACCCCTCAATTTTGTGATAAGTTCCATAGCTGCTAAATTTGGGGAATTGTGTCTGTGATTCTTGCTGGATACAAACGCCTAAATCTGCAGTCACAGATATTTTCTATCACTAGTCAGCATTTATTACCATTATGTTACCCTCACAACAATGTATTCTTTGATCAATTAATCAACATGTGTAATACATTCAACAATGGAAGTACACAGGTAAGAGATCCAGTTCAATTAAGATTTTAATGTTGCTTTAAACCAGTTCGTGAAATAATAAAAAAAATAAGTTCACATTCAACAGCCAGAACCTGGTGCCTTAACACATTTTTTTTATATTCGTTCATGGGATGTGGGCGTCACTGGCGAGGCAAGCATTTATTGCCCATCCCTTAAGAAGGTGATGGTGAGCCACCTTCTTGAACCGCTGAAGGCTGGTGAAGGGACTCACCTATTTAGTTCTAAGAATGAGAGAAATTCCCATTATTTACAAAGGATTCTGGCTCGCCAATTTTAGTCTAATTCATATGAAATACTACAATGACTAGTCTAACTGAATAGTGTAAAATGCATTTCTATGTTGTTTTCAATACTACAGATCTATTTAAGTACAGTTTTTGTTGTCCTCCAGCCAAGACTCTGTTTCCCCAGTGAGAATGACCACCGACTACAGGGAGATGAACTGCACTCCTACTGCAGTAGATTCCTTAGATCATTTCCAAAACAAAAAGGCCACCCACTGTTTGGATTTAGTTGCTGTGTAATTGACTGCTACCATTGCATTACCCTTATGATTCTGCTCCCACACACACACAATCTAAATGTAACTAATGCTGATGATATTATAATAGGAGCAGTTAAAGGGGACAATTGTCTATGGCACAGTTTTACATTTTGAAGCTAGGGGCAAACATTTTGCATGTATAGATTTTATAAAACTCTCTACATAGAATAATTAAAACAAAAAACAAAAGTGATACAATTTTATATTAAAGAGCACTAAGGATTAAGAGGTCAGCACTAACATAGAAATCACAGAGCTTGTAAACCCATAGAATACAGCTGCAATACATTTAAATTGAATGGTTCCCTTTACTGCACAGATTTAAAGCAACCACTTAACTACAACAGACCTCAGTTTTAGAAGCTGATATTATGTAATTAACTTAAATACACATAAGATTTAATTATTTGTTTGCTTTCAAATGAAATACTGTCTTATGAACTGTAAAATAATGTATGGCTTTTTTATGCCTAGCTTTATACTCAAGTTAACACACTATTTTTCTCCAAGTTTTAGCAGTTTCATGTTAATTAAGTAATTGCAAAAAGATAACTCCTTTAAACCTACTCCATATGCAATCCTGGGATCCAAGAGAAGATAATGGCCCAGATTTTGATGGCGCGGGGCATCTCGCAGCGTGCACCGTTAGTCACACTTTTTCTCACACCCAGCAGCTCAAAATATTTTCATCCTGTAAGTTGCTGGAAGTGCAGGAGCAACAGGGCATCTGGGACTTTAGTGAATGGTGGGACCAACAGTCTATCTCCTTAACCCATGAGATTTAAGGATTGAGAAAGAAACAGGAACGACAGAGGAGGATGAATTATAGTCAAATCAGGTACAGAATCAGAAATAAGAGGAATTGGATTACAAAAAGAGAGAAAAGAGACAGAAAGGAAAAGTAAGAAAAAAAAATTTAAAATTTTAATAATCTAAAATTTTAAAGTTTTAAACTTCCTAACAAAAATTTACTACCTGTAAGAATCAGACTCCACAGTTTAAACTGTTCCATTCCTGGGATGGAGAGATTGATTGGCATTGTAGGAACATAAATCGAATTAAGATACTTTGTTAATTACCAGCCCTAATTTTATGAGGCAAGTTTAATGAGCAATTAATGCGCAAATGATGCAACATCACAAAACTCACAGGTGGTCGAGCTGCCATTTTCACGATGCTAACAGCAGAGTAGCGCAAATCGTGTAGCAACTTATGGCGATTCGCAATTCATGGGGTATCTCTTTCTCATCACAAGTTGCTGGACAATTTACACATTAATAACGGCGAGCGCCATTAAACTCACCGTCATTTTGGCAGCAAATTCTGGGCCATTGTTCTCAGCAATGATTTTTAAGAGTCAGATGTCAAATATGTTGTTGGAACAATGGCACAATTTTAATGAACTCAGTCACATTACCTTATGGCCACATAAGAGCCACAGCTTCTGCTGACTTTTATACCTCAGGCTTTCTCTGGATTGAGTTTCTCATCTTTAAGTATCACTGATTAAAGGAAAAGGAAAAAAAAAGCTTCCATTGTGTCTACACATAGTCAATTCAAGACGAGCACTGAAATCATCCATGTAACTGGCCTAAACTGTCCAACCCTCTTAATTTAAGAAGATTACCTATGTACAGGAAACACAGAGGGAAGGTAGGAAGGAAAAAAAGAGACAAATAACAAGAACTGTTTTAGAAACTGTTATTTAAGCGTTGTAGCACCACAGACAAGCTTAATTGTCCTTGCATTATCAAGCTCTGAAGTCCATTGACGAGCTTACTCATTAGCAGAGCCTCTTCCTGTTTTGACCTGATTGCATCAGAGATACGACAATGTCCATCTTCAATGTGTGGGCTCTCAAATGGCTGAAAGAATACCCTTTAAAGCTAATTTTCAGCCAATAAAAATGTTGCTTCTACTTCCAAAATGCCTGACAGCATTATATGGGATGAAGGTACTTAAAAGATTTTTAAAACATTTTTCATAGGGGAAAAAGGATTATAAAAGATAATTTAGGTTAGAAAAAAACAGAAAAGTTCAAAAATGGCTTATAGAAAGAATGACATAAGGCAAAAATAGGGTTAACTAGGTAATCAGAATTGAAATGTTTACCTTTTTTTAAAACTAAACTTGTATTTTTGGGGGACCCAGATGGCTTAGTAGGTAAAAATCAGCATGTTAACTGAGCCCTAGAGACCAAAAGGTCACAGGTTCAACTCCTAGGTTATGATGAGTTAGCAGTTCTTAGCTGTCTACCAGCAGAGCTACTATTGGCCTCAGTGCCCTGGGCTAAAAAGGAGAAAATCAGCATTCCCACTCCTGATCTTGATCCAGTGATTTCTGCTGAAAAGTGCACATGTGGCAGTCTCCTGAAGAAAGCACTAGGCTGGGCTAAAATGCAGTGTTATTGAATATTCTACCCACACTCACTGCTTAGACTCAAACATTAAGAATGAAATAGAAGAGGGTGATCAACACCCATAAAAGCATGCTCCAAAAAGAGTCACTACTTCAGGAGAGAACAACATTGGCAAATAAATAAAATAAAAAATAAAATTGTGGTGTGAGTGTTTTTTTTAGTTTCATAGAGTTAATATTACTATAACAAAGCTAATCCTGACACTGGAGCAGCTTTATTACTGTAATGTGTGTTTTTATTTCATTGTGTGAACTAAAAACTTATAACATTGTCTGGCCCAGCAATACAGTAATTTTCCTGGATCTGGCAATAATCTAAGAGTTAAGAGGCTGACTTCACAACCCTGTGATCACAGATTCAAGCTACAGATGTCTTAAATCCACCAGCCAGAGTTAGCACAAGTTCTAGGCTTTCTTTCCAGACCCACTTGGTTTTTCACCTCACAGAAGTAGAGTGTTTCAAAACCAGAATTTTAAAAAAATGGCACAATAGGGTTCATTTTCTGGCTCCATTACTGAGGTCACAGGACGTGCACTGTCAGTCAGCTTTATGCTCATTCAGCTTAGGAATGGCCAATCCTACCAAATATTCTGGATCAGTCTCATTTTACATTCACTGCAAGGCCTAAACAGGATTGGGCCTCTATTGGGAACTTGCTAAGTGGGGGGTGGGAGAGGAAATCCAGCACAGCTGCAGTTCTTAAAGGGGCTGCAGCTACCATCAAAAGGGGGGTTAATTTTGTTGGGAGCACTGAAGCACGAACAAAACCACTTAAGGAGGAATTGAGACTGTCGTGAAACTGGTCCGGAGTGACCACCTGCATGATTAACTACGGGTGGTCCAGTTAAACAGGTGGATCTCCTAATACTGGTTCAATTATTAATTTCCTGTTGGGACTGACACGAAGTGTCTTAATATATGTTACCACACACAAAGCAGAAAATGTTTTAACATTTGGTATCAGACTGATCATAAATAAACAGAAATATGAAATTCAAAAGCTTTTACTCCCTGTTACGCTTGCAACAAGTAGCTGGATATTTATAGCTGTACAATACTAAATTAAGAAGTAGTTTTGCTAAATGGACCATGGATTATGGATGTTAATTCAAATATTTAATTTTGACCTTAAATAGTAAAATACAATAGAAACCTTCTGACAACCAGCTTTGTGTATTCTCTAACACCTGGTATGATTTCAGTTGAATAAGTTCAGGCTTTACCCTGAATGAGAGCCAAGTTTTTTTTTAAATCAGGTTTTGACCCTGCTTAAATTGTCCAATATAAGTCTGGTTTCTCAGGCATATTAAACTGGAGACTCTTTACTGTCAGACAGGCAGCTATAATCAACTAGAGCAATTTAGCTTGAAATTGACTAAATTATCTCAATAGCTGATGTACAAAAATCTTGCCAAAGATAGTTAAAATGATCTGAGGTAACCTTAGTGGAAATTATAGTATTCTCATGAGTGTAGAAAATTTTTATCTTACATGATTGTACTAAATTAACAGAATAAAAACCTGCTGACATCAAGACTAAACATTCATGAGATAAACAGCAGAAAATGTCAAAATCAAAGCAGGTTTAACTGTGTGTTACTTCAGTACTATAATCACGAAGAGTAATATGGAAAGTCACATGACAAAATACTGTGGCTCCATTACCATTTTCTTTATAGAGTTATCAATTTATAAAAGATTGCAAAAAAAATACATCTGCACATGTACTGAACAATAGAGTTTTAAAAAAATCTTGAGAACTGAGGCCTCACCTGCCAATTTGTGGAATAAACATTTATCTAATTTATGACTAACGAAGAGGATCTATGTCAGGAAGTGGTGATTTTTGCAAATTAAAACACAAAGTGCCTCTGATTAACTCAATCACAGGTGCTACAAGCACATGTTTTATATTTGGAATACGTGAGGTTTTTTTTTTAAGTGATTTAATTAATTTTTGTTTTTCACCTATTTTGGGCAAACTTACTGTTGCAAGGTGAAAGGCTCTGGAGTTAAATGCACAATATCATGTGAAGAGGCTCAACATTAGCAAAAAAAAGAGAAAATTAACCCTTCCCACATCATGACTAGTTATCTTATCCAGGCTTGATTGCACTGTCAATGAGATAATTCAACCTACTTTAACAAGTTTCTCATGCTTTAAAATGCAGCATAGATTGACTTGCTTACATCTGTCACATGACAATATTAATCTTCAGAGTTACAGGCCTTGACTATCTGATAAAACAACTTGCTTTTCAACCAGAGGCCAATTCACCCAAAATTACTCCTAACTCAAAACTAGTTGTTAGGACCCGGGAGAAAAAAAAGGTACATGACGTGTTTGAAACTTTTTAAAAAGTAGAAAATCGAGAGAAACTAATGTTAGAGAAAAAAAAATAGTAAATTTAAATTAGTAGTAAATAAAGGACCAAAGAAAGGGAGGAAAGTGGGAAACAGGGCAAGCAGAAAAAGTGATTTTTTTTTTATTTATTGGGATTAAAATTTTTGTTCTAACATTTTGAACTGTGAGACACTAAGAATATTTTTTAAAGTTCATCACTGCTAAAGGTGCTGATATTCTATAAATGTGTGTGTGTTCCAAGAGTTACTATGAATGAAGACATTCTTTACTGAGAGAAAATTACCAGCACAACTCCACGAAAATAAATCTATCTGGATAGTAAAAATCTGTGAATCTGTAGTAAATGTTGTGACTGTGGTGTTTGTTGTTAACGGACTGTATTGTTAATGTTTTGAAAAATGTCAATTTTTTTTTTCTTTCTCATTTTTTTTCTTTTTTAACTGGTTATTTCATATTTTTCTTGTTCATCAATCCACATTATTTTCCAGTAAACATTTATCCCCAAGATAATTTCTATCTAATCACATTACAGCAAAAAAAAATCTCAGATGCAGCTTCCATGACAGTTCCTTACCCAGCCTGTTAAAATACTCCTAAAAGGAAACTTTAAAATCACTAAATTAATGTACAAAAAAATTAATAATCCACAAAAAAAATTCACAAACTTACCCATTCCAACAACCAACCACTATATTGTATCTTCCCCAACACAAAGTCAACATCCTCAATCACAAGTACATCCTTCCATGCTAATGGACAGCACCACACCCCTTTACTTCAGGGCCCACCAAACTCAGGTCCAATGTGCTAAAGACAGGAGATGCAAGTGCAGGAGATGAAATGCTGAGGCATGCATCCCTCCGCACCATCCTGTGCCAGCTGGTCAGTTGTGTTCTCCCATAACTCTCCACTTGGTACCAGCTCCAACTGTGCCCCATTTGCTCTCTTGTATGAATTTGGCCCTGAAAAAGGTAGCAAAGATAGAACAGAAGGGGAAAAAATGAGGAAGCAAGTAAGACAATGAGAAACAGAGAGGGAAAGGTTAAGAGTGGCAAAAAAAAGTCAGAGGGGGAAAAAAAAAGAAATAACAGAGAGAGAGAGAGTGGCAACAAAGCACCTCCTGCAGGAGGCCCCCAACCCTTTTTGAATTGGTGCTGCATTCTGGTGCCACCAAGTAACAAGGAAATTATTGTCATCCAGAGAGCACAAAGCAATCCACAAAGAGCTTCAATGGAATCAGTCCAACCTCAGCCTCACAGGCCCAAAGGCAAGCCCCAAGTGCTTCTGTCCCCTTCCCACCCCGAGGATAAACAAAGCCCTCCACACTTGTGTAAGGCTTCAATGAGGAACAAAGCAAAGACATCAACTCAGAACAAATAAATGTCCTGTACTACCCATGAGATCTACTAGTCTTAAAAATATTCCAATCAAAGCTGCTGCTACAAATTATTTACTATTCATTAAAGAAAGACCTTTAATGAAAACTCAAGATTGTAATAGATTTTAGTATAATTCCTGCTATTGGTCTTACACATGCAACAAAATAGTGTGCCATACAAGTATAAATCAGGAAAACTACTTCTGGGTAATGCTAAAAACAGTAAGTCCTTATTATATGCGAGACTAATTAAAGTTACCATCTGCTTCAACTTTGCATGCTAAGTTCCAATTTGCTGTTATTTCACATATGTTTTGCATGGTAATGGCACTTATTTTCATCAGGAGCTGGGACATGTTTGTCAGACATTATCTGGTTGTCATCATAACCACCAGAATTAAGCAGTGATGTTATCTGTTCTATTAACTTTTGCTCTCATGTCTTTTGCTCTCATGCCTGTACAATGCATGGCTCAGTGTTTAACACAGCTTTGCCACCAAGTGTGGTTTCAACATGCTCCGCTTCTCATTTGTGTTTTGGAATAAACAAGTCTGACACAAAGACTGCTTTTAAACAACAGAATTCTACAAACGGTGGGAAGTTTGCCCATAATGTTTCGTAAGACCATTTCTCAGATTCTTTACAAATTCTCAACAGATTGAAAAACTTAATGTTTAATTTGCAGAACAATGATGTATGCCTTTATTTCTATTCAATAATCTGTCTGCAATTTATAATGCAATTCATCGTACTGTTGAAAACATATTTGACCAATTTTACTAATAAGAATGGAAATATAGTTTTCTGTTGCTTTCGGTGTAAGGGCCCTATTTTTTTGTGATGGCATAAATGAAGTTTACCACAAAGCACAATTAAAAATGACACTTCTATAATGTTTTTCACTGATGCAGGGTAGACAGGAGGAAATCTAAGCCAGATAAGGAACAGTACAGTGCAAGGATGTAGGTAGAAAACTTTAAATTGCGCACTCCTTTTCTAAAAATCCTGTCTCCCTACACACACATATGGAATGTGGGGGCACTCCAACTCTGAATGGCCCACAGCCCAATACTGAAATTTATATTAAAAATGGCATGTTACATTTAGAACAGGTTTTGCTGTTGATAGATCAAATAAGAAACAAGATCTATTATTTAAATTAAAATAATGAAGATACCAAGACACCTGTTTATTCCTGGCTCAGGATTGGTGCCTTTTGCTCCAATTACTTACTGCAACAGCTGACAAAATCTTCCATTATCTTTAATTAACACATCTATGTCATATATTAGATCTGTTTTGAACCAAATCTGTAATATTTTCTAGTTTTAAGTATTTTAATACATTTTGCAAGAATACACAGTCTGATGAGAAACACTTTCTCGCCTGACCTTCAATGTCACAGTCAAAGCACAAATCAATAGTTTAACTTCATATGTACAATATTTTTCATTACAGTCATTGTTTTTGCTTTTAATATTTTTGCACAAACTACAGTATCCCTTCATCCATCTCCTCACCTCAGTTGAATGCTTTTTCTCCTGTGTCTATTTAACAATTTTAGGCTGTGGGTTTGGCATTTCCAACAGGAGTTATATTCCCCACACCAAAAAATAAGTGAATATATGCGAGACTGAGCTAAATATCACAATCTGTTCCCGTTAAAAAATCAAATCTTGCCTTGCTAAACTTCCTGGATGCAGACTAAGTTTTCTTACCAAACAAAAAGTACTTCCTTCTTGTAAACTGCATGTAATAAAGAAGGATGAGAATAAACATCTAAAAAAATGTTGACTGGCAGTGATTTCCTGTTTGCTAGTCAACCTGTTCGCACTGTAAGACAACTTTTTTTTTGTGACTGCAATATATAGAGATGACAATGTGCAGAAGTTTCCTAATTTCCTCATGCCAAACACCATGCCGAGCCAAGACAATAGGCTTATGTGCTTCTTGCCATTCTTCCAATGCTGCTCTGAAACGAGCCCCTAGGACATGTTAGAGAATGACCTTGATCATTCTTCCTCTGATTTTCTCTTCCTTCTTGTCAGGAAACACCAGGCTTCCACTCAACACCGTCCTATAATGGGATAGCTGAGATTAGGAAGTTACATGGATTCATCTGATTTAAATTAATTTCACATAATGGTCAAGCCATTAATACAACGTAAGCGTAATACAGAAGCCAATCCTAGTAAATAATAATCGATCATTTATAAATTTTTGTGATTGCAGCACTTTGTGTTGTTAAACTTACTTCCTATCCTGTGACACTTAGTAATTCCTGCTTATGTTGCTTTTGATAGCCAATGCTGTACCGTTTCCTTCATCATAATATCAACCTTTGAATCCTCCAACACCACCCCTTCTAACTTGCACTTCCCAGCTGCTACGAGACTCCTGCAACTGCCCCTTTATTTTACTTAAAGCTGTTTCACTCCTCCCCACCCCCTTCCTACCTTCCCCCCCATTCCAAGCTGCAAATTACTTCTCCCCCCTGCCACCGACCTACCACCCTATCTTCTCCCCCCTGCCACAGACGTTACACCCTATCTTCTCCCACTTGCCACGGACCTACCACCCTATCTACTCCAGCACCGCCTTCTTTTTCTGCCCCTCTTATCTTCCTACTTATAGGAACTGCTCCCACTACCCTTTTCCTACTGCTACTTACTGTACCCACCACCTGTATTGTGCTGCACTGACTGCTTTCCCCACTCACACCACCAAATCACTGCACCCTGGCCCCGCGCCAGTTACTCCTACTTCAGGTGCGGCCGGGCTGCTTCCTTCTGTTCCCACGGCCGCTGACTTAACTTTGCCAGTTTTACTGGCACTTTACTATTGTACTTTATTATTGTATGTTTTTTCAAGATGAACTGGATAGCTTGATTGTTCCCCATTTATCAAATAGAGACCTCTTCCCTGTGGAGAGTCTAATAATAGAGCTGGATGCTTTCCTGCTGAGAACATCTGCCATTACGCTGCCATGCTGGGCACACTTCCCTGCTGTTCTGACACCAACATCCCACCTCCAAATCAAACAGCTAACCTTTAAACATCCTTCAGCATCTTTATATAATGGACTATCATGGTGCTATGTACTGAAAAAATAAGTTGTTTTTATATAGCACATCATTACATCCCAAAACACTTCATTACTGATAAATTACATTAGTAGAATTGAAATGCATTGTTGCAGTGTCAGTTCTGCTGAACTAGGTTCCAACCTGTTGATGGTCCACCTGTCCTGCAGATGACTCCCCAGCCCATGATTAAGGATGGAGTATGTAGTTGTTGAAGCTATCATATTAGAACACTGTTTTGAGTGAAATACCATCAAGCAGGATTGACTCTTATAATTAATGTAAATAAGTGTTTGGGGAAACACAGCAGCAAGCTAACTGCACAAATCTGACAATCTGTCTTGAATTTCCTATGATGGACCAGATTGGCATGTGCATGTATCCCATATAGATATACAAGTGCCTTTATTTTAAAAAAAGGCTGTGTCTAAGTTTGGCCAGAAGGCAATAATTTCTACTGGTAACACTTCCCCACTATTTGAAACTGCAGAAAATTACTGTGGCTTTCATTGGCTTTCTATGTGAAAATATGTTTCCTTGAAATTGATGGCTACTTGCCAATCTCTAGGTCACAATGCTTGGATGGTAGTTGGCAAGGTGACCACCTTTCTTCAATATTTCCTTTTTAGGGATTTGTTCCTAAATGAAGATGGAGCAGAACCCTCCCCAACCTTTTTGGAACTATAAAGTAGCTGGAATAAAATCATCTTGTCTCCTGGTCACTCGGTTCCTCCTCTTTCAACTGTGTGTATAACAAATTTGTCCTTTCATTCAACACATTTTCTTGGAGGAACCCCAAAAAATAGTAACCACAGCCCTTGAATGGGAATGTGGGAATGTCTTTACAAATCTAGAAAGCAATTTGCAATAAAACACTGAAGGTTCCACATTAGTTGGCACTTTTATCTATATGGGGAATGCAGTGGCAATATTATCATACATTTAGTTGCAGATCATTCACTACACTGCCTTTGGAAATAAATCAGTGTGAAAAATGGTAATCCAGATGCTAAAACATTTTTTGAGGTCAGGTTTAAATCCAATCACACTTCTTGTGCAAGTGTTCCTCTGATACACTGCTTCAACAAAAAATAAACTTAATGATATTCATTTTGGAAAATGATGGAAAAGATATATTGAAATAAAATAAATGAAAAAAAATCACAGAATTGTAAGTAATGCAGGCACCGCCTAACAAGTTTCATTTTTTGAGAGTTAGGTTACTCTAAGTTTAAAGTTTAAAATTCTCATCCTCGTGTTTAAATCCCTTCATGGCCTCGCCTCTCCCTATCTCTAACCTTCTCCAGCCCTACAACCCCCATCCGAACTCTCCGTTCCTCTGACCCTGGCCACTTGTGCATCTCCCCTTCCTTTGTCCCACCATTGACAGCCATGCCTTCAACTGCCTAGGCCCCATGCTCTGGAAATCCCTCCCTAAATCACCAAGGCCTGTCCACTTCCCTCTCCTCCTTTAAGGCCCTCCTTAAAACCCACCTCTTTGACCAAGCTTATGGTCTCCCCTCCCAATATCTGCTTCTTGAGCTCAATGTCCATTTTTTCTGATTATACTTCTGTGAAGTGCCTTGGGACATTTTTCAAAATTAAAGGCGCTATGTAATTGCAAGTTGTTGTTCTTGTTAAGTGTACTTCCTCTTGAACACTACTGCTTTATGTCTTTCCAAATAGCCTTTGGTTTGGTGTCTTGATATAGCCAGCAATTTATCTTAACCATTGTCCATGCAGTTTCATAATAAATGTAATCCTCAACTAATGTAGAAACTTGTTCCCATTCTGAAATCTGTAAACCATGTTATTGTACTAACAGCAAGTTTCTCCATTCCAGCTGCTGCATATTTCAGATTTTCTTGCTCTCCACAAAAAACTCATGAAATGAAGATACGATCCTATAACACCTCTTTGGACTATCACCATTTTCTCAATGTCAAGGAAAGTGCTGCTAAAGTCTCTTCCTTGGAGTACTCCACAGAGACAATCTGAATGACCAAGTGATGAGAAAATTGCACACATCCACATACTGTATTGCTGGAGTTAGTCATATGCACATCATTCCTTTTGTCCTTTAAATAATGTGCCAATCCCTTTATATTGCCCACAAGCAATTGAGGGCAACAGCTGCTGTTATACCTGAGGAAATCAGCTAAATGCCAAGGAGACAGAATGTACTTTTCCATGCTGGAGATAGAAACTTGATGTTAGAAAGTTCATCAGCTTTGCAACTGTAGCAAACCTTGAGTGACAAATATGGATGGTTCATATAGAATGCAGTGGCAGTCAATAAGCTTGGGATTGATTTCTTCATCTGCTGACCAGGTCATGTTCACATTCAGCTCTGGATGGTCCACCAAAAGTTTAAATGATCTCAAGAAACAAACATTTTCTACATCTGTGCATTTGTGAAGGAGGACAAGGGCCTGCAGACAAAAGTTTGCATAGTACAAGTATGCCAAAGTTGTGTTTCACTAAACTGGAACAAACATTGAAAATGCTCTTTCTTCCTGTTCAGCTATACATTGGAAACGGCACAGCAAAAAAAAAATCAATGAATTACTCACCACTAGAGAATCATACAATTTGTATGACATCATTTGTATCAGCCAATTCATCAACTGACCCTCCTTTATCTGTGACAGCAACTTGTCAAATATATTCTCAAAAAGGACTTCTCACTGTTTGTTTGATGAAAATATTCCATTAGAACAAACCTATCTCCCATGGTATTGCTTATAGATAAAAGTAAACAATAATTCTCCCCCTTTCCCCCCACCCCCCTCCAAACTGACACAATATTGGTCTCCCTCTGTCTTTTCTTTTACCCCTCCTTCTCTGACTGACTCTCACACATCTGTGAGGACTGGGAACCCTGGCTGAGTTTTCCACCCAACACAGAGGTGCTGAGGCCAATTTTAGTGTCATTTCATCAAATAAATGAACACATCAGCGATAAATCTTTTGAAAGGTTACAAGAAAGTGAAACTATTCTCACTCCTGCAGTTTCTGATTGGATTAATTCACCTTCCCTATTTTTTTGAAGTTTGTGGTCTACTTCAATGTGTAACTTTTTTAAAAATTCGTATCACAGTTTTGTTTATTACTTGCATCAATTGCCTGAGTCAGAATAGAAAGTCTAGTCATCCCCAGAGGACCAAAATCACCATCTTTTTCATTACAGCTATGTCGGCAGCAGGGCTTTCTCTCAGCTCAGGTGGTTAGAGGAGGTCCATGCCAATGCCTGGGAAGTGGAGTAGAAGTAGCCCTACGACTAAGACACAGGAACCGGGGGAAGACCAGTGAAGCCCTGGCACTGCGGAGAGCTGAAAGAGGGAGTGTAGGGTGCCGCCAAGTTGCCTATGAGCAGGAAAATGGGGAGCAGCCAGATTCGGCAACAGAGGGCGGGAGGTTGTACATGGAGTCAAGCCTGGAAGGTGAAATGGTGACGTTCAATTCTTTTCTGTGAATTATTGACTGCATTTTATATTTCATTGATTATTTTTAAGGGCACATCTAGTAGGATTAGTGGAGCTGTCGCAGCAACTGTATGCCACAAAACATTGTTGCAGTGGAATTGTGTTATTTTTGGTACTGAGTCAATCATAAATGACATTACTTAGATGGTTCTGGGAACTGATTGGTCCCTGGTGACATGGGCTCTGGGATTTGATTTGTTGGATGCTTCCTTTTCTCTTATCCTGCCAACTGACTTGTGAAATGTTCACTATAAATCTACAACACTATAGCCACAAAAATCTATAGACGACTAGCAGAACCCATCAGAAAACAGCAGGAACCTAGTTACAGCAGGTCTTCACCGTTTTCAGGATTTTCCAGCATGCTATGTCATCAGAGGGAAAGTCAAGGGTGGGTACTCCCCATGCTAGAACCCCCAAAGAATGCCCATATAATTTTTTAAAAAAAACAACAGCCCCATAACACAGAAGACCGATGGAAGTCTGCATGGGGTGTTGGGGGAATGGGAAGGGGCCTGCACAACCCCCTCCGTCCCGAAAGGCAGCCAGATGTCAGATTTTATGCCTAAATGAGGCAGATGATTGCTGGAGATGCGCAATCTCCAGTGGAGTCAGCGCTGGAGGCCACCGGTGAGCACAATCTCAGCATGATCGTTAGGATTGTGTTGTGCAAATTTGAGACCTTTGGTTTCAATAAAATGAATATACATCTAAATTTTCAGCTATCCCCTTCTCATTGCAACCATTTTGTATCTTTCACAGGATTAGTTTTTGAATTCCATACGTTGTTAGTAATGGAGAAAATTAAACAAAGCATTGCTTTCTGGTTAATAACACACTACAGCCGTTACCAAACAGGTAGACTTTCATTATTACCCAGAATGTTCTTCACTTCATGCTGATAGAGACTCAAAGGAAGAGGCTCCTATAGGGAAATAAAGTATAGAAACTAAATGCAGCTCTATCTGAATTTCCTACCAAATATTAGTTTAATAGCACATATATATATATATAAGGTAAAGTGAAAAAACTGCACATGACTCACCATCACCTAAGTTTCCAGTTTTCCCTATTAAGTTGCAGACAACTGGGCATTAAAAATGATAAAATCAATCCCTTGTTACCAGTTTTTGTGAGATTTAGATGTGAAAGTATGTTTAATTTTTTTAAAGCACGCATGATTTAAATATTTTCAGAGCTGCGATAATTGTCTTAATATTTTTTGCTACATTACCAAAATCTCTCAAGTTCTGCCTCAATAATCCAATCATTTTTCCACATGGTTTATCTCAAGAAGTACATAGATATATTTATTATTTTAAATTGGAACTATTTAGCACATAACATTTGTGGGATGGCTTTTAACATTTGGAAAAATGACATCCTCTGCAAAGTCCTGTTAACTTCTCAACTACTTACCTTTTCCATTAAATATTAAAATATCTGCAATATAGAGACCAGATACTGGAGTGTACGTTATCAGGGTTTTAAATGGCTGCTATATACTGGTTAAGCTTCACTCTCAACATTTACAATGTCAACAATATCCCTCAATTAAATTAATCTGAGCTTTCTTTGATCAACAAAATTGATCATTTTGTTTTATAAAATGCACCATTCTGTTTGTTGCATTTTATTAAAGTAGCTTTTATCCCAAAAACTATTTATCTTGTAAAACTGAAGAGGTTTTACAAGATTTAGTACAATAATTGACCATCTCTCTGGATGTTATTCTGCAAATTTAAGGTACTAATTATTATGGAAAGGGAAGTACAATACATTAACTGGATAAGCAAGAACAAGGCTAAAATTTAACCTATAAGTTTTGAAGTAGGGAAGGTTTATAATTTATAGAATATATATTAGTTTCTAAAGTCAGAAGCAGACCATCAGCCAATGTAAATTAAATAACTTCACTCTCAAATGTGTTTTCTGTAGCAAAATTTTCTTCTTATTTTGAGCCAGACAGTAAGACAAATTAAGCTTTTGAAACCAATGTTTGATCTAAGCCAGATTTTGATCTTCTAGTGTTTGGTTTTCAATATTTACTTTAGATATTGAAAATCTGTCTTCCTAACAACCAATTATATATAAAATCAGATGGATACATATAAGCAGATGGTGATAAAGATGGATAATAAAATAAAAATAATAATAAAACATGCAATTAATTTATTCACTGTCAAATGATTCCAGTAGATTCTGTGGAAATCCCATCTAAATATTTACAAAAGGCACAGCACAATATGAATACAAGCATAAAATAACCATGAACAGTTAACTTATTAGGTAAAAATGAGTACTCTGTTTATTGCATTTTTCAGCCTTTTTTTGTTGTGACTAAATTACAGTAAATTGTGCACTAAATTACAGTAAATTGTGCAGACAAAAAAGCATACCATCCTGATGCAGTCACTCTTATGTAGATCAATGCAGCAGCTGTATTGCACACAGCAAGATCCCACAGACAGCAATTAGATAAATGACCAGTCAATCTATTTTTGGTGGTGTTGGTTGAGGGAAGAACTCTGTGCTCTTCTTCAAATAGAACCATAAAATCTGAACAGGTAGATAGGAAATCAGTTGAACATTGCATTCAAAGACAATGCAGCATTCCCTAAGCACTGCACTGAAGTTTCAGCCGAGATTTTGTGCTTAAGTTCTAGAATGGGGCTTGGACCCACAACGTCCTGACTCAGAGGCAAGAATGCAATCCAAAGAGCAAGCACACATTTAGTAGTGTAAAGTGATTGGTTATGCCAGACACATCACCAAGAAAGAAAATTACAGACACTAGAAACCCAGACAGTACAGGCAAAAAAAATCTAAACAGTGCATTGAATACATTTCTTGAAAGCAACTGCTTTCCACTGTTCGGAGCGGTTTGCCCTCTGATCTGATGATTTCTGGTTTAAATTCCTTCAATGGACTGAAGTTTATACCAAATGTAGACACCTATTGTGTCAAGGAGCACTGCAATATGGAGATGGTTGTCATAATACAATAGAATAAGGTTTTTACCAGTGAATAATTAACAACCCACACAACCAATTTCCCCAAAAACAGAGGACAAGTTGTTTTTTTTTATTCACACACACACTTTCTATCATTTTTGTCTGTATGGAATAGATTTTTCTGGTCCTGCACCAGGGCATATTGTGTAGACTCCTTTACAAATGTGCTCTCCTCCTTTGCCCAATTTTCCTATATTTGCTGCACCCAGGTGATTCAGTAACCCAGGCACAAGACCAGGAAAATCTACCCCATACCTATTTTTTTTTTACTTTCACATTCTTTCTTTCCCTCTCTCTTTTATCTCTTCCTTTCTTTTGGAAAAACAGGCAGACATCCCCTTTTAAATAACCATACTGTGGTCAGTTCCAATCGCTATTGTAGCACTTTTATTTTGCAAAATATACACAAGTATTACTTAACTGATCTAATTTCATGGATATTTTCCCTACAATACAAGCAGGAGAGTTTAGTACAAACTGAGCCATCGGGGGGTGCTGTTTTTTTTTTAAAAATCATTTGATCTTCTTTGGGAAAGAAATGTCCTGAGGCACAGTCTAAAGGGTTGTGCATACTCATTGTAGATCAAGATAAACAGTCTGAACTGGTGCCAACACCCATGATTTAATCAGTTTATCTCATATCCCATGGGCCAATCTCCCTCTACAAACTCATCCCATCCTACAACCCAGCATCGTGCCCTGCTGTCTTCCAACTCTGGTCTCCATGCATCCCTCTTTTCTTCGCTCCAAAGATGGGGCCTTCAGCCATTCTAACCATACTCTCCAGTATTCTTTCGCTATATTCCTCCACCTTTCTCTCCCCAATTTCAAAAATCTCTTTTTGACTAAACTTTCAGTCATCTCCATTAACTCTATAGGATCAAACAGATCAGAGAGTTAAATGCATGGCTCAAAGAGTGGTGTGGGAGACTGGGGATTTGATTCATGGGGCACTGGCACCAGTACTGGAAAAAGAGGGAGCTGTTCCGTTGGGACAGGCTCCACTTAAACTGGGCTGGCTCCAGTGTTCTGGTGAATCAAATAACTAGGGCTGTAGATAGGGCTTTAAACTAAAAAGTGGGGATGGGCACAGGGAGGATTCAGGTGAGAGGAAATTTATAAATCTAAAGAAAAAAGTTAAGGCCATAGAGCAGTGTAGTGATTTGGGTAAGGATAAGCAGAATGTGACAGGAAGGGACAGAGAGTTTAACGGTAATAGCGCATCAGTCAATAAGGTCAAATTAGGGAAAAATAGTAAAAAGTTAAAATTAAAGGCACTTTATCTGAATGCACGAAGCATTCATAACAAGGTAGACGAATTAATGGCAAAAATACAGATAAATGGGTTTGATTTAGTAGCCATTACTGAGATGTGATTGCAAGGTAATCAAGGTTGGGAACTAAATATTCCAGGGTACTTGACTTTTTGAAAAGACAGACAAAATGGAAAAGGAGGGGGAGTAGCCCTGATAAAGGATGACATAAGGACAGTAGTGAGAAAGGATCTTGGCTCGGAAGATCAGGAAGTAGAATCAGTATGGGTGGAGATAAGAAATAACAAGGCGCGGAAAATACTGGTGGGAGTACTTTATAGGCCCCCTAACAGTAGTTACACTGTTTGACAGAGTATTAATCAAGCTTGTAACAAAGGTAATGCAATAATCGTGGATGACTTTAATCTTCTTATAGACTGGGCAAATCAAGTTGGCAAAAGTAGTTTGGAGGACAAGTTCATGGAATGCATGCAAGACAGTTTTCTAGAAAAATACGTCGTGGAACCAACCAGGGAAAAGGCTATTTTAGACCTTGTCTTGTGTAATGAGACAGGGTTAATTAGTAATCTGATCGTAAGGGATCCTCTGGGGATGAGTGATCATAATATGATAGCATTTCACATTGAGTTCAAGAGTGACGTACTTAAGTCCGAAACTAGTCTTAAACGTAAACAAAGCCAATTAAATTGGTATGAGAGGCAAGTTGGCTAAGGTAGATTCGGAAATTAGATTAAAAGATATGATGGTAGATAAGCAATGGCAAACATTTAAGGAAATATTTCATAATTCTCAACAAATATACATTCCATTGAGAAATAAAAACTCCACAGGAAAAGTGATCCATCCATGGCTAACTGAAGAAGTTAAGGTTAGTAATAGATTAAAAGAAGAGGCTTATAATGTTGCCAAGAGTAGTACTAAACCTGAGGATTGGGAGAATTTTAGAAACCAGCAAAGGATGACCAAAAAATTGATTAAGAGGAAGAAAATAGAACATGAGTGTAAACAAGGAATAAAAAAACAGATTGCAAGTGCTTCTACAAGTATGTAAAAAGGAAGAAAGTAGCAAAAGTAAACATGGGTCCTTTAGAAACTGAGACAAGAGAAATTATAATGGGGAATAAGGAAATGGCAGAGATGTTAAACAAATATTTTGTATCTGTCTTCACAGTAGAAGACACAAAAAACATATCAGAAATAGCGGGGAAACAAGGGTCTAATGAGAGTGAGGAACTTAAAGTAATTAAGATTAATAAAGCAAAAGTACTGAAGTAATGAATGGGACTAAAAGCCAAATCTCCTGGACCTGATGGCCTACATCCTAGGGTTCTAAAAGAGGTGGCTGCAGTAATAGTGGATGCATTGGCTGTGATCTTCCAAAATTCCCTAGATTCTAGAACAGTCCCAGTGGATTGGAAGGTACCAAATGTAACCCCGCTATTCAAGAAAGGAGGGAGAGAGAAAACATGGAACTACAGGTCAGTTAGCCTGACATCAGTCGTCGGGAAAATGCTGGAATCCATTATTAAGGACGTTGTAACAGGGCACTTAGAAAATCATAATATGATTAGGCAGACAACATGGTTTCATGAAAGGGAAATCGTGTTTGACAAATCCATTAGAGTTTTTTGAAGATGTAACTAGCAGGGTAAATAAGGGGCAACCATGGATGTAGTATATTTGGATTTTCAAAAGGCATTCAATAAGGTGCCATGCAAAAGATTGTTACACAAGATAAGGGCTCATGGGGTTGGGGTAATATTAGCATGGATAGAGGATTGGTTAACGGACAGAAAGGAGAGTAGGAATAAATGGGTCATTTTCAAGTTGGCAGGCTGTTACTGGAGAGGAAGCCGCAAGGATCAGTGCTCAGGCCTCAGCTATTTACAGTCTAAATTAATGACTTAGATGAAGGGACCGAGTGTAATGTATCCAAGTTTGCTGACAATACAAAGCTAGGTGAGAAAGTAAGCTGTTAGGAGGACACAGAATCTGCAAAGGGATATAGACAGGTTACGTGAGTGGGCAAGAAGGTGGCAGATGGAGTATAATGTGGGGAATTGTGAGGTTATTCACTTTGGTAGGAAGAATAGAAAAACAGAATTTTTTAAAAATGTTGAGAAACTATTCAATGTTGGTGTTCAGAGGGATTTGGGTGTCCTTGTACATGAATCACAAAGTTAATATGCAGGTAAAGCAAGCAATTAGAAAGGCAAATGGTATGTTGGCCTTTATTGCAAGGGGGATGGAGTACAAGAGTAAGGACGTTTTGCTGCAATTGTATAGGGCGCTGGTGAGACCTCACCTGGAGTACTGTGTACAGTTTTGGTCTCCTTACCTAAGGAAGGATATACTTGCCTTGGAGGCGGAGCAACAAAGGTTCACTACATTGATTCCTGGGATGAGAGGGTTGTCCTATGAGGAGATTGAATAGAATGGGCCTATACTCTCTGGAGTTTAGAAGAATGAGGGGTGATCTCATTGAAACATATAAAGATTCTGAGAGGGCTTGACAGAGTAGATGCTAAGAGGCTGTTTCCCCTGGCTAGAGAGTCTCGAACTAGAGGGCATAGTCTCAGGATAAGGGGTCGGCCATTTAAGATTAGGAGAAATTTCTTCACTGACGGTTGTGAATCTTTGGAATTCTCTACCACAGAGGGCTGTGGATGCTCAATCGTTGAGTATATTCAAGGCTAAGATTGATAGATTTTTGGACTCTAAGGGAAACCAGGGATATGGGGATTGGGCGGGAAAGTGGAGTTGAGGTAGAAGATCAGCCATGATCTTATTGAATGGTGGAGCAGGCTCGAGCAGCCTTATGGCCTATTCCTGCTCCTATTTCTTACATTCTTAGTTGTTACTGCTTGCTGTCTTCTATGAAGTGCCTTTGGATACTCACTATGTCAAAGGCACTATATAAATGCAAGCTGCTGACCAACCAGCTCGCTCAAAAACAACATTTGCAGTGACACTCATTTTTGTTACATAAAATAGTATAGATAGATTGTACCTTTGATAGGACCTTCTGATTGGCAAATGTAGTGATGAGACCTGCACAACAAACCAGTGCACTGGAGCTAGAGAGTCCTGAGCTGGCTGGGATTGTACCATCAACCATACAGTTTATTCCACTGGGAAAAGGAAGGTTGAAATGTTCCTGATAAAGAGACAAGAATTTTTCATAGAATAAGTTTATGCATCTGTGCAGGTAAATCAGTAATACCTATTTCGTACATTGAGTTTTTATGTATTTCTTTGAAAAATATTCAAACAATCTACAACAGCAGAGAGAATATAACATTAAAGACTATTATACATTTCGAAGAGAAAGGGAGACCGAGAAAGGAGAAAGACATGAAAAAACAAGCAAAAAAGAGGATGAAAAAGAGAGAATAGAATAAATGGGATTTATAGATAGTCCTTACTATAGTGCGTGTTGGTCTACCTCATTATAAATTTATTTACAGATAATGTTGATGTCACTTAAAATTCTAGCCAAAAAAAGTCTTTAAAATGCAAGAAAATACAATTAAATCATCTGACCAGCGAAATTATAGTGGAATACTACTGCAGTGATATTCCAAAATACAGGTTTTAAGGCACTTTCAACTGTTATGCAACAGTGAGTGCTTCACTTGCTTTCCAAGTGGGTACGTCCTGAATCCTGATACACATGTTAATTTATCACTCATGGTTAAGTTGAAACATCCAATAAAAGTTTGTGGAAATTATGTAAATCTACCACCTCAACAAATAATCCATATACTCAAATGTGAAATGGCATGCTGGTGACAGTAATGGTCGCAAAAGAGAGGCCAAGACTAGAATGCAACACTACATTTTACAGAAGCTGAACTGTTTATTTTGAAGGAACAATTCATCAAATCAAAAAATACTTTCTTTGGAACTAAATCAACTAACCACAGAATTCAAAGACAAGCATGGAGCAAGATATTTTATAAAGTCAACAAGTTATCAAAAATTCAAGCATTGCCATCTATAGTCGGTTGCATGTTTCCCAAGGTCAGGTGGCACTTGATTACCTTCTAAACCTGTCTAAAATTGTAGCACCCTTTAATATGGAGTTTCTTGGGGAAGCACAAGGTTCCTTGCTGTCCTTATATCACTGGTGATTTGGAGGCAAAGAGGAATTTGATTTTTACTTTTTAAAAAAAAAATCAAGGAATATGTATTTCTATAAATATAATACTCAATGGGGATGGAGGGGGGGGGGGGAAGAGAGGGGGAAAAAGGCAAGAGGAGAGGTTGAGCAGGTAGTTCAGAGGGGATAAGAGATTAAAGAGATAAGTTATTCCATGGTCTAACAATACTTCAAAAAAAATCCTTCCAACCTCAGCCTTTATGCTTGTAGAGCTTTCATAATTTTAAAACACTTTTATTGTGATGTATTTATATGCAGCTGCAGGTCTCAAACTCCATTTACACTGCCTAGCTGAAACTGCTATACTACTGTCAAGAAGGTCTGTGTGTGTGTGTGAAACTATGCATATGAAGAGGTCTGCCTCCTGATCACATTTTAACACTGATTTGATATCACACTAGAGTTATACACTAAAGGTGTCAAACAAAACTGCTTCAGGGAGCCTCACACCACTTCTCTCTGAAGTTTGGCTCTAACTCCAGATATGTATCACAAACTTAGCATCACTGGACAGCAGAAATGGCTTCACAGTAATGTTGAAGCTGCAATATAAATATACTTAGATTCCTCTCCTTGATCTTCTTTGCTTTAGTGAATACAGTGCTAGTTTTATTGTTTATTTAAGTTTCTCATCATAACTATGTCCTCTTATGCCTGATATCATCATGGTGAATCTATGTTGCCCTTCATGGCTTTGATGTTTTTTGTAAAATGAAATGCCAAAACAGCACACAATATGCTGAGGTCTGACCAATGTCTTATCCAGATTGATCATCACATCTTGCTTTTGCATTAAATGCTCCTACAAATAAAACCAAGAATCCCGCTTGCCTATTTTATAATGTTATCTACCCGCAATCCTGCTTTAAAGGATCTATTTGTCTGTATGCCTAGATTTTTCTATTCCTCTGCTCTATTGAAGATTTTACCATTTAGAATATATTTCCATCCTCTGGTCTTTTCCCCCAAAATGTACATGTGCCAGATATCTGCTCACTTCTTGAACCAATGAGTTTTCTCCTCCGGTCTCTTGCATTCTTCCTCACAGTTTTCCATGCTCCCTCATTTGATATCAGCAAATTTTGATGCAATTACCTCTTCATCTATCTTCAAATCATTTATTTACATGAAGACCAAGAGGTTCCAACACGATCATTGAGGCATGCCACGAGCTACATCTTGTCGATTGAAGAAACATTTAGTTATCCCTACTCTCTGCCTTCTGTAAAACAATTCCATTATTCATGCTGCCACTTTACCTTTAAATACTAGAGACCTTAATCTTTGCACTTTATGAAAGGCTTCTTAGAAATTCAAATATACCACATCTACTGCATTTCTTTTGTCTACAAGCTTGATAATGTTCTCAAATTCAATTAAATTACTCAAGTGCAACCTGCCCCAAACAAATCAATGCACACAGTCCTCAATTAGCCCATACCTTTCCAAGTGTTCACTGATGAGACTAACTGGTCAATAGTTATTTGGCTTATCCCTGTCCCCTTTTATGAACAGAGGTGTAACATGCTCTACCCTCCAGTCCTTGGTACAATTCCTGTTTTCAAAGAATTTTAGAAAATTATGGTTAGCACTTCTATTTGATCACTAACCTCCTTCAGTATTCCAGAGTGTGGACCATCCAGATCCAGTGACTTATCAACTTTAAGTCTCATTAACCCGTTTAATATAGTTTTCTTTTTAATATTGGTATGTTAATTGCTCTATGTCCTGTGGTTCTTCTTTTACCTTTCTTGGAAATATAGTGGTAAAATGTTCAGCACCTATCATTCTTTCATTCTCTACTATAAGATTGCTTTCTTTGTATCTTAGTGGTCACCTCTGAAGTTTGCAAGTTTCCTTTGATTTTTTTTTTCTTTACCTACTCTATAACTTCAAACTTAATTATGTTACGATCACTGGCTCTTAAATGTTCTCCTACCTTCAGGTCACTACTTGCCCCAGTTCATTCCCATGCCAACTTTAGTACTATATATTTCCTTAAAGAACAATCCTAAATGCATTTTATGAATCCCTCCCCATATTGATCACTATTGCTATTGTTACCTCAATTTAACTCTGGATAATTAAAGGTTTTTTGTTTTAAAAAAAAGGTAGACAAGGGTAATGCAGTAGATTGATATATTTGGATTTTGAAAAGGCCTTCGATAAGGTACCGCATAGTAGACTCATGACTAAGATCAGAGCATGTGGAGTCAGGGGACAAGTAGCAGAATGGATAGCAAGCTGGCTACACAACAGAAAACAGAGACTAGGGGTTAAAGGTAGTTACTCAGACTGGCAAAAGGTGGGAAGTGGTGTTCCATAAGGATCGGTGCTGGGACCAGTGTTTTTCACTATTTACATAAACGATTTGGACTCATGAATCGGAAGTACAATTTCAAAATTTGCAGACGACACCAAAATGGGGGGTATAGTTAATACTGAGGAGGACTGCAACAAAATACAGGAAAACATTAATAAACTTGCAGAAAGGACATGTAATTGGCAAATTAATTTCAATATAGACAAGTGAGAGGTGATACATTTTGGTAAGAATAGGGTGGCCATATACTCCAAGGCCACATACTCCTTGGAAAATCAGAGTCTAAATGGGATGGAGGAGCAGAGGGATCTGGGGAGTACAGATACAAAAATCATTAAAAGTAGCAATACAGGTTAATAAGGCCATAAAAAAAGCAAACAAAGCACTGGGGTTCATTTCTAGAGGGATAGAATTGAAAAGCAGGGAAGTTATGTTAAACTTGTACAGACCACACTTGGAGTATTGTGAATAGTTCTGGTCTCCATATTATAAAAAGGATATAGAGGCACTAAAGAAAGTGCAAAAAAGATTTACTAGGATGATGACAGAACTGAGAGGTTATACCTATCAGGAAAGATTGAACAGACTGGGGCTCTTTTCTCTAGAAAAAAGACTGAGGGGTGACCTGATAGTGGTCTTTAAGATTATGAAAGGGTTTGATAGGGTAGACATAGAGAAGATGTTTCTACTTGCAGGGGAGACCAGAACTAGGGGCTATAATTGTAAGATAGTCACTAATAAATCCAACAGGGAATCAAGATAAATTTCTTTACCCAAAGAGTGGCTAGAATGTGGAACTCGCTGCCACAAGGAGTAGTTGAGGCGACTAGCATAGATGCATTTAAGGGGAAACTAGATAAACACGAGGGAGAAAGGAATAGAAGGATATGTTGATGGGGTTAGATGAAGAAGGGTGGGAGGAGGCTTGTGTGGAACATAAACACTGGCATGGACCTGTTGGACCAAAAGAATGTACAGCACAGAAACAGCCAATGTAATTCTATGCAATAAAAAAAATATGCTCCAAGTGAGGGATGTCAAGAATGGGAACAAGTTAAAGATTTTAATAAGATTTGAAGAGAGAAAATGTTTCTGTAGATAGGGTGTAATCCTGTACAAACTTTATCAAAAATCATATGGCTATACTTGCATTGAGTGGTGTGTGTAGAGTCTCAGAAAATGTTTGGACAATATGTATGTTCTCCCAAACATTTCTTTTCAAATTAGAAATCTAGTTATTTTTTGAGAAAGCCTAAATTGATGGAGGTGAGGCAATGACCTCTTTAAGTTTCCCCTTAAAGACAATACTTTTGCCATTAGGCAATATTAATACTTTAAATTTGTCCCAGTTGATATGTACAAAATAAATACAGCTATACTTATAATAATATCTTTTTCTACAATGTAGTCTGGCTACTCAAAATACTGAATTTTATACTTTTCACCTTCATTGCAAAGATTCCGTGACAGAGCTATTTTCCCATAACTCAGCTAACCTCCTTAAACTGGCTGAATCTTACAGTACTTGGGGTGGAAAATACAATTATGAGTAATATATTTTACTCCAGAGTAAACTGGGTACTTAAGTCTTAAGATCAGTTGCTTGGGTCAGGACAGTTGCACAAATAATAATACGGAAATGCCTCAAGTGACCAAAAATGTTGCCCTTTGCCAACATACATACGCACACAAATTCCTTGGAACTAGTTCTTTTTGACAAATATAGGCAGAAAATAAAACAAATTCTTGAAATTTTAAGTAGAAGGTGAATGAGGCTATCTTATAGAACTTTACCATAGCGAAATGTGAGTATAAAGTTTTAAATTACTTACATAAAATGTGAAACTGACTGAAAGCAAACTTTTTGTAATAAAAATTAGTGTTATGTCTACAATTCCCTTGCCAGCAATATAAGCAAATTATGAGCTAAAATATAAATGCCAGTTGTTTTGTCCTACAAAACTGTAGCCAAACCCATATGAAAAAAAAGGTTTAAGTAATATATCTAAGCAGGGCTGATCCACAGGGTTCGTCTCTTGCATGAATCTAGTTTATAAAGCTATCACGCAATGTTTCACAAAGTGCTTTGGTTTCAGAAGAAAATACACACTGCCAAGTATTGCTTTACTCATATCCCAGTGGAGTTGGAAATTCAAATTAATATAAACAGGCTATACCCTTAGAACCTTTTAACACTCTTTGTTTAAATTGCTTATTTTAGTGTGTAGCATTTCAAAATGACTTCTGGGACCTGCCATTGTAGTGTAAAAATCTGCACTGTGTGGCCCCAAGCACAATGTACTGATATTCTGCACTGAGGGGGTTTAGGGAGGAGTTTGAGGGTTATACCCTGCAATTTCCCCCATTATGAATTCCTAATCTCAGCTAAGCAGTTGCCAAGTAGAAGAAAAATGCTTACCCCAAGGGTGGGAGAAATTCTGACAGAATTAAACCCATGCAGGTCTTAAACAATTCCTAGCAGCTGGTTCAATAATGTCACAGAGAGGCACCTAGGAACAAGTCATGATGAATATTAAAAGTGCCACCATATGGTTGTTGGAGCACATGAAAGTGTAGAGTCCCAACCCTCCTTTTTTTGCCCCCATTACAAATGTTGATCTTTGTCTGGACAGGAAACTGGTTTCTAGAGATATTAGCAATCAGTATGGTTGTGTTTGTTTGGGGCTCAGCTTTCCCACACATTATTCATTACCATCTTTCGGGTCTTTTTTCCTGCAGGGATCAAATGTATAATAACCATGTCCTCCCAACATAGTAAAATTAAGATGCCAAGGCAAATTTAAAGGAATCTTTATCGAATAATTTGCCAGCTGTCCCCAAGCTCTCAATATGCCACCCTTCTAATGCCCAAAAGATGTTAATTTGACACCCCAGATACAACTTTGTCCAGCACCTGACATCCATACACTCAGTGGAGAGCCAAGGAAGATATGCAGATGAATCTGACTGACTATCACAATTGAATGGAATGATCAGAAAAATGGAAAGAGACCAACTATATGTACTAATATTTAGTATTTAGACTGGAGCTCTCCTCTGAAATTTGTTCAACCATATTGGAATTGAGTTTGATTGTACCAAGAGAGGAGACAGGAAGAAAAGTGTGTTTTTTGTGAATGGAAGAGGGTGTTGACACTTCTTTGTTGTCCTGGCATATATTCTTTTTTCCTTTTTCACACATCCCACACTATTAGGGTTTGGTGTGTGATGTTGGAATGCACCCTTAGTTACCTCAGCAATAATGTGTGGACACCTCTGTTGCTATGCTAGGCCGACTCTGTATGCTATTGTGTCTTTTCCAAATACTGCAGTTTAATATTCTAATGGCCACTTTAAAGGAGTTGGACTGATAGTTCATCCACTTTGTTTAGAAAGACTGGTGCCCAAAAATAGTCTTGCAATATCTTCAGCTCCTTCAGGAGAAGAAAAGTGTTCAGGTACTGAATTGTTTATTTTATCATTGAGCTGCCCAGCTCTGCCTTATGCTGAAGTGGATTTATTTTTAGGACAATCATGGGTTGTGCTGGAATAAGTTCACTGTGTCAGTGTTCCCACATTACTTATTTTTTTAAATGTGGTCTTATGTTCTAGATATACTTTTGACCTGCCCATTACAGACAGATCAAGTTGTGGATTTGGAGAGAAATCAGTTAATTCTTCCACATTCTGTTTGGTCTTTCTGACAATTCACCCCTCTAGCACAACTCTGATATTCCTCCAACAGTGGGAGAGACAGGCTTCTGGGCAGAATAAGGGCTGGTGGTGCCAATCCCAGCTACAAGATCAAAGGAATTCCAGACTGATCCAGCATTACAATGACAATATCTCCTCAAAGATTTTTCAAGTACGTCATTTTGTAACCAATGATTTTGTCATAGTATTCCACTTTCATTTCCATGAACTCAGTGAACATCCGACAGATTAAAGTATCGGTATATCTGATGAACTGTGTGAGCTATCTGTCTCGCTCCATATAAACTGGTCACCTGTAACCATTTGGGGGAACAGTTTAAAAAAAAAATTCCTTCCTCAAACTTAACATACCCTGGCATCTACCAGGCAAATTGAAAATTGCCCAGGTATGTCCTATGCACAAAAACAGAATAAATCTAACCCAGCCAATTACTGCCCTATCACTCTCTCAATCATTAGTTAAGTGATGGAAGGAGTCATCAATAGTGCCAGCAAGTGATACCCACTCACCAATAACCTGCTCACCGATGTTCTGGGTTCTGTCAGAACAACTCCACACCAGAACTCATCACAGCCTTTATCTAGTCATGGATGCAAGAGCTACATGCCAGAGATGAAATGAGAGTAGCTGCCGTCAACCAATTATGGCATGAAGGAGCTCTAGCAAAACTGAAGTCAAGGGCGATTAAAGGAAAAACCCTCCAGTGGCTGGAGTCATACCTGATGCAAAGGAAAATAACTGTCATTATTAGAGACCAGTCATCACAGCAGGAGTTCCTCAGGGAAGCATCTCAATGAACTTCCCTCATCATAAGATCAGGAGTAGGGCTGTTTGCTGATGACTGCACAATGTTTAGCTCTATTTGCAACTCCTCCGATAATTAAGCAACCAACGCCAGGATACACAAGGTCCTGGATAACATCCAAGCTTAGGCTGACTAGTGGCAGCTAGTATTCATATCACATATGTGCTAGGTCATCATCATCATCTCAAACAAGAAAAAGCCCAGTTATCTCCCCTTAAACTTAACAACACTACCTTGTCAAGTCCACCACCATTGCCAAGTCCCCCACCAAGTCCTTCCAACATCTTGGGAGTCATCATTGATCAGAAGCTGAACTGGACCAGACATATCAACGTCATGGCTGGTCCAGTTCAGTGCAAATCCTGACCCCTCAAACCTCCTCCACCACCATCTACAAGCCTCAGGTCAGGAGTGCGATGGAATACTCACCATTGGCCTGGATGGGTGCATCCACACAACATTCAAGAAGCTCAACAACATCCAGGACAGAGCGGTTTGTTGCCCACATCCCAAGAACAAATATTTTTTTTAAAGTTTCATCTTCACAAATGGAATTGCTCAATTCCAAACTGATGTTGGAAAGACTGCAGGGGATTCAATAGCTTCTTCCATATTTACTGGAAATGTCCATGTGTCTAGGCCTACTGATAATCATCATCAAATCAAGCACGGAATTGTGGTCACATTAGACTCCCTCCATTGTCTGCTAATCTCCCATCTGATCCAAGAATGAGTCACTTAATTGGTCCTTGACACACCATTGCTGTCTTGTGCCACAATTCTACTTCAATGAATACTACCATAGTAATCAGAGTATGTTTGTTTTGTGTTCAGTTGGCAGTACTGGTAGGTTTGATGTTGGATTCAGGGTTCTGTGCCCTCACCTTTCCCTTTTCCCTGGGAATGATCCCTGTGTACCCATTCTGATCATCAGCACCCCTATTCCCATGTTCTTACTAATTAACCTGCTAATCTAAGAAGGTAGGTTTAAAAGTCTTACATAGAATGTACAGCAAGAAACAGGCCATTCGGCCCAACAGGTCCATGCCAGTGTTTATGCTCCACATTAGCATCCACCCTCCTTACTTCATCTACTGTAGCCACAGTTTAGCTTATGCTCCCAATCATGTTACTCAGGTAGGGTTTACCACACATACCAGAACAGTCATCTCCTAAATGAAGAAAGGATAGAAAGAACTTGATGTATGTAGGCTGTCTGTAGATTGTAACCTAATTGTCTAGCCTTACAACCATGCTGCAGAATCAATTCACCATTATTGTACAGAATTGACTGTTAAATGCTATCGATTGCATTTTGTCTTTCTTTTGAGTTTCACTGGTCAAAAACAATATGTTACATAATTAGTTTTACAAACTTGAAATAGAAAGCATTTTAAAAACCTCATTTATTTTTAGCAACATTAGCAGCACATGTAATTCTTCAATTAAACAAGAGAGTTGAAGCAATTATAATTCGATGGCTTAAATCAGAGTTTAAGATTTGTACAAATTTACAATGTATTCTTTAAATAAATTAATATTCCTATCTACAGTTTTTTTTCTAAAAATGTACACTGTGCTGCATACAAATGTGATTCTACTAAAAAAAAAATTGACAAACTATTATTGCTTTGTACATCTTTAAATGGAAACAAATATTCTAGTATGTGTTCTTGAAATTCTGTTTTAATTCAGACCAAGAACCACTTAGTGCAAATGAACAGATACAATCTTCAGAAAGCAAGTTCACCTAATGCACAGAAGAGACATGCATTTGTTACAATGTCTAATGACTAAACATACATTGTGTGTATCACTCGGCAGTACTACGTACAGGTTTTATAACATAAATTGACTAAACTATGCAAAGTAAGCTTTGCCTGGAATCCAGGCCTCACTTTTGAGAATGTACATCTTCTGCTTTGAGACATCATTCCTGATAAGTCAGCAGTTTTTAAAATAATGGTACCATCCCTCTATTTTTTCCCCAGACCATCTCTAGGATAACACTCTTGCAAATCTTCCCTCCCTCAAAACAAATGAGCCAAGATCTCAGTAATTTAGGGAATCAAACATTTGACCTACCATTCGGTGAAACAGCACATTGGTGCCCTAAAACATCACCGTGATATTTAAAATATAGATGGGAAAGCGCAATCCTCGGATTTTAAGTGGCCTTTAAATATATATGTTAGAATTCTGCAGTACTGACAACTGTCAAGTGGTCATTCAACATACGTATTTTAAGTTTTATTTTTCATTGCTGTGATTTCTCATTTCACTGCACACTGAAAGTGTCCATTATTTCTCCACAACAAACTGTTTTAAGACCAAACAAGAATAAAATGTTTCCATCAAACCCCATGATGAGGCAATTCATGAATATAGTGGTCATGGATTCTGAACTGATTAGTTTGTGGAAATAGCTGTTAAATTTAATTGAACCATGAAGGATAAGCAGACTGAGTGGCTCAAAGCTCAAGGCACAATGGTGCTGATGAGCCTATTTTCATAGAATCATAGCAAACAGAAACAGGCCATTTGGTCCATCAAGTGATTTTCTCCCCATAAACCCAACCAGTCTATTCCCACTTTTCTGTTTACTTACTCTTTCTCAACCAACCAACCCAGACTCTTCTTCAACAATTATTTGTAGCAGATAATTCCACATTCTAACTACCCTCTGTGAAAAGACATTTTTCTAACCTTTCCTTTAATTCTTTTTACGGTTATCTTAAATTGGTGCCTTATTGTTACTATCCCACTGACAAATGGAAATAATCACTATTTACCCTATTGTAACTTCATAACATTGAGGACCTTTATCAGTCACCCCTCAACTTTCTCAGCTATAGTGAAAAGAAAACTAACTTCTTAAGTGTCTCTTCACAACTGAAACCCTTCATCCCTGGTAATATACTAATGAGTCTATGCGGCACCTATTCTATTGTTTTTATATAGTTCCAAAAATTATATGCCCAAAACAGTGCACAGTATTCCATCTGCAGCCTAATTAAGATCTTGTGCAACATCACCTCCGTACTTAAAAAAAAGAAAATATTTGCTGCCTTTTTTATGATCTTACCTACTTACATTGCCACCTTTAATAACCTGTGTATCTCTCTACCCCTCTATTCCATTTAAAAATCTTACAACTTAAGATATACTTCCTTCCCCTATTGCTACTTCCAAAATGTATTACTTAACATTTCTCTACATTAACCTCAAACGTCCACCCATTTACCCATTCTCTTAGCCTTTCTATGTCTTCCTACAGTCTTCAAAGTCCACGTCAAAATTTGCCATACCTCACAATTTGGTGTTATCAGCAAATTTCAATGTTGTTCCCTCAATGCCCAAGTCCAGAATATTCATGTATATAGACGAAATAAGAGCAGCCCCAGCACAGACCCCTATGGAATACCATTCACCACATCTTCTCCTTTGCTTTCTACCCTCCAACCAACTAAACATATAGCCACATTGTCTTTAATTCCATGTGCCATTATCTTTGCAACAACTCTCTTATAATAAAGGTTCCCAAACTTTTTTTGCTGAGCTCCCCTTCAGAGGTTCACGTCTCATATGCACCCCCTCCCTCCCCTCCCCACCACAACCCAACTGCTGCTGAAACCCACAACCCTGGTCACCTCCAGACTCGACTATTCCAATGCTCTTCTGGCTTGCCTCCCATCTTCCACCCTCCGTAAACTTCAACTCATCCAAAATTCTACTGCCGTATCCTATCTCACACCAAGTCCCACTCACCCATCATTCCTATCCTTGTTAAATTACATTGGCTCATGGTTCCCCAGAGCCTCGTGTCCTTCTTGACCTTCCTTCTCTCTATCCCTCTAACCTCACCCAGCTCTATCCCACTCCTCCCCACGCCCCAGATCCCAGATCTTTGTTCCTCTTATTCTAGTCTCTTGTGTATCTCCTCCTCACTTTGCCCCACCATTGATGGCTGTGCCTTCAGCCATCTAGGTTCCATGTGCTGGAATTCTCCCCCCTCCCTCTTCATCTCCCTCTCCTCCTTTAAGACCTTCCTTAAAACCCACCTCTTTGACCAAGCTTTTGTTCCCTCCACCCATTATCTTCTTCTTTGGCCCAACATCCATTTTGTCTGATTACACCTCTGCGAAATGCCTTGGGACTTTATAAATGCAAGTAATTGCAGTTGTATCACTATTATCTAATTAGAAAGAAAGAAAGGCTTGCATTTATATAGCATCTTTCATAAACTCCAGATGTCCCAAAGTGCTTCACAGCCAATGAAGTACTTTTGAAGTGTAGTCACTGTTATAATGTAGGAAACACGACCGCCAATTTGTGCACAGCAAAGTCCCTCAGACAGCAATGTGATAAAGACCAGATAGTCTGTTTTAGTGATGTTAGTTGAGGAATAAATATTGGCCAGGACTCTGGGGAGAACTCCCTTGTTCTTCTTCAAAATAGTGCCATGGGATCTTTTACCACCCACCTGAGGGAGCAGAAGTGGCCTTGATTTAATGTCTCATCTAAAAGACAGCACCTTCGCCAGTGCAGCACTCCCTCAGTACTGCACTGATTGTGTCAGCTTAGATTTTGTGCTCAAGTCTCTGGAGTCTGACTCAGAGGTGAGTGTGCTACACAGAGCCACGGCTGACACGTTAGTCACCAATTAGTAACTACCATATAGATTTTGACCTCTATATCCAAATATAATCAAAAGTGCACAAACTATTTGCTTTGATAAACACCTGTGAGTATAAATGCTGGTATTTGTTTGTCTTGTATTCAAAAACTGTAACTCCTTTTTTAAAAAAATGTATACATGGCTATACAGAAAAATAATTCTGTTAACCTTACCTGAATTCCTTTAAATCCACAAAGAAAGTAGTATTGCCATAGAGGTTTAGCTGTGTCAATGTGGATCTTGTTTATATGAACATTAAAATCCCTGTAGAAATAAAGATCAGTGTTGGAGTAACTGTGTTCTAAAGAATAGTTAACTGCTGCCACCTACTGGTTAGCAGCAAAGGTCACAAATGAATTTCCAAAATAAAAATCCACCAAGACATTTAGTGAACTATAAGCTTATTAAGCTATAACTATTAACAATTTAAAAGCTATGGCATGTTTTAAAATAGATCCCTGGTGGCTGTGACAGGCAGTGGTGTGAGCCTTAAGTTATCAACTTGATAAACATTTTACAGCTAATATTTCATTTTTAATATCTCAATGGATTTTGAAAAAATGCAGTAAAGCAGAAATGCAGCGAACATTCCATTTTAATTTTTCCAAGAGTAAAATCTACACTTGCAAGCAATTATAAAACTAGATTCATTTCTGACATCTATGTACCACCAATTTTCTTATGTTCCCCCTCTTCCCTACCGCCCAAAGGGCCCCCTGCATCACATACCTTCCCAGTTACCAGTATAGACTGGAGGCACACACCCAGGCCAATCCTTCTATACAATCTAAAAAGGTCCATATCTGTGTCCCAGAAAAAGTAGACCATAAAATCACATCGGGATGCAACTTCCCACAACAGCATCAGAACTCACTGTGAGAGGAATCTCTAAGGCACAGTACATTTGGCTCTAATAAGCTGTACCACTTATCGTTCTGTCACTATCCATATAATCAAAAGCCTGCCATCTAGTGCATATCCATAGAGTCACCTCTTTTAAAGAGATCATGTCTGTAGGACCAAAAATCATGATTGGCTCAAATAGGCACTCATCGCAAGTTAACAATCAAATATCCAATTGACTAAATGTGAACAAATCAAAAGGTAACAAAAAGTACAAAGGAAGAAGAACTACTTCCATTTATATAGCATCTTATGTCTCAGAAATATCCCAAAGCACTTCACATACAATTAATTAGTCACTGCTGTTACATTAGCAAATGTTGTAGTCTTGTGTGCACAACAAGATCCCACAAAGAGCAACGCCATTAATTACTAGTCAATCTGCCCTTTTTTCCCCCATGATGGTGATTAAGGGAGGAATAGTGCCATGGCATCTTTAACATTGACCTCAATGATCAGAACAGGCAGCCAGGCACTTGGTTTAACACATTTCCTGAAGGACAACACCTCAGACAATGCAGAAACCTCTCAGTATTGTACTCAAGTCTCAGCCTAGATTACAAGTGGGGCTTTAACCAACAACCTTCTGAGTCAGAAGTGAAAGTCTTACAAGCTAAGCCAAGCTAATACACCAAGGCCTCACTTGATAGAAATTAGACAAACAATATTCATTTGAAAAACATTTTTCAAACAAGTAATCAGCAGAAAAGCATTAATTCCTCAATTCATTTTCCAAAACCACCATTGTTTAACAAGCGATTACTACAAACTGACCAATCACATTGATCAACTAATTTCTTGACACTACCTTGTTGATATTTCCTTTCTTTATTCAGGTCAGTAAAAAAACATTTAGAATATATAAAAAAATACAATTCTGGAAAAAGAAAATCACCAACCTCACCCATGAAATTGGTTGTTTAATATAAGGAATTCTAAAAGAAGTTCCCCCACCCCACATAGGCCCGCCCTTCCGAATGGGGCTTCATTAAAAATTTTCACCTGGGCCTTGAGGTTGGGCAGCTGGAATTGTTGTGGACATAGTCTGTGTGTATTGTGGAGTTGCATCATGGGAGTTATAGTTTTCACTTTGCGCCAAAGGAATTACAATATCCAGAGTGACAACCAGGCACTACATTTACAAATAACTGAGGTATGAGCAGAGGGAACAAAATTAAAAGATTACATTTTTTCAGTGTTTTATACAATTTAAACCATTCAATAAAAATCTTGAGCAAATAGTGTTGCTTGGAGTAAGGTTTTTATTACCTTGCAGAGATGTCTGATGTTTCACCAGGGCCAGAGATGGGTATTTATGAGGAGCTTTCATGCTGACCTTAGAAACTGCAGCTGGACTCAGCCAATCAGGCCCATACCAAGGAAGATGGCCACCTGCTCAGGTGTTAGACACTGTAGACTCAGCAATGGGTAAAACCTCCCTGGGCAATGCTACATCAACAATAGCTTCAGTATAAATTACAAATCCATCATGTGGAGTAATGAAAGAAAAAATATTTTATATCTAATTTTTAAATTATTTTTGACAGTAAAAATATTGTTGTAAATAACCGATAAAATACAGTGGTCTTGGGAAGAAGGAAGGAATAATAAAGTACTTTAATCATAAGCAAATAATGGAAATTCACCCTAAAATATTTATCTTATGTAAATAACTAGGATTACAAGGCTTTGAGGAAGGAAGAACAAAAAGCTATTTGCATTTGAAGCAACTTTTTAAAATGGTAGGTAAATAGTCTTACAAATATTGTATCTTTCAATGTCAGAGGAAGGTGTATAATATTTTTAATTTGTGTCAGTGATATATTGTTTCAGTAAATTTGCGAAACTACAGCAATGAGCAAACTGCTGTAGCACTTAGGTTACAGCAGGACCAAGATAAGTACCAGAAACAGCACTCCAGGTCTTTGACTACCCATGAGCAATGCCACATGAGATTTACTACCTATTATAAACAAACACCCAGGAAGAAACTTCTATCTTAGAAATATTTATTTATGTTTGCTTTTATAAAAAATAAAATTCAACAATCTCCAAGAATCTTGCAAGAACAAGCGTTATATAGAACTTTAAAGGACCAGGCAGTACTGCAGAAAAGTGAAACCATTTTTTATTCGTACACTCACTTGTCATTAACAAGCACTAACTCGGAAAGCCACTGGCTGAGAAACCTGCCATTTAATAGACTTCATTTAAAGTCATCTGACCGTTTCTTCCTACACAAGATATAGGTGTTCCAAGGATAAGGGGCCAGTTCTTTTCTCCTACTATCAACATCAAACACTCTGTTTGCTGGCACTCTGTCATGTGCAAATCCTTTTCTCAACAAGCACTATAAGCCCTGATTTTAAGTTGGGCTGGGAGTGCGGCGTGCAGGAGCTGGAGCGGGAGAGAAACGTCCATGACAGCCCCAGCGGGAGGGCCAGGCAATTTTATACTCCCGGCTACATTTAAATGTCCCGGTGCTGACTCCTGCTTGATGCTGCTGCCAGCGACCCCAAGAAAATGGGTCCCCAGTAAGGTGGGGCAGGGGGGGTAGGGGGTGGGGGGGGTGGGGGGGTAGGGGGTGAGGGGGTAGGGGGTGGGGGGGTAGGGGGTAGGTAGGGGGGTCCTGAAGACTGTGTTTGGGGAAGTGGGGGAAATTCCAGGACAAACGGGTCCGCTCAAGGGACAAGCTGCTCCTCCTGGCCCACAAGGAAATCTTAAAAAAAAATTAAAAATTGAACTTACCTGGGCCTCTTCTGGCCCTGATCCTGCTTGCTGCCAGCTTTCACTGGCAGCTCCAGGAGTATGCACAATTTGCGCATTTCATAGTTAATAGTGTTGGGATCTGACTAAAATCATCGAACTTAAATATTTATGATTGCCCCTGCCTGCCTGCATCGGCACTCCTGAAAACCCAAGAGTTAAAATGGCGAATGCAGTGGGTAGAGCCCAACCACGATTTTAACCCCTGGCCGTATCAATCCCGCTGGGCGGGCAGGATTAAAATCGGGGCAACAGTGTGTATTCTTGGTCTCAGTGATTTTAGTTTTCATCACTTTGAACTTAGGTGGAAGCCAAACTTCAAAATATGCGTAAAGTGCAGAAAACCATTCTCCACTACCAATGTCAATGCCCCACTGTGACTGCTGTTTATTCCTGAACCACTTTACCTCATAAAATTTTATCAGGAGTGACTGTGTTGCTTCCCTTTAATCAAAGACTGAAATGTTAGATACTTAGCCTGAGAAGGACTAATTTTTAAAACCTGAAAGTGACTAAACTTATTCAAACTCAGTACAACAAGCTTTCAATCGGTTCCTAATTTGGCTTTGTTATTGGACCAGGCACTTAATGTGAATATGCCCCACAGGTGGCAGGCTTCCCTTCAAGAGTCTCAATAGACCCAGTCACTAGTTGCAGCCACAGAAATCATCAACAAATTTAGTGCCCAAAATGGAATTCTCACCTAACGAGTTTCTGCAAAGACACTCGAAATCCAGTTCAGCACGTAAGTGTGCAATGTGTAAAATGCAAGTAGATGGAATCAATGGGAAGACTGGTGTCTGTGGACACTCTTTTGATTCAAAACAGGTATACCACATTTTGTTACCTATGCTACTTATCACCTGGACAGGTGAAACATCAGGTGAGATAACTAGATGTTAAGTGGCAACTATTACGGTAAACAGCAAAAGCAGGACACGGGGACTCAGGCCAAGCACAGTAAACTGCATTTAAACACAGTTTAAAATACACATTTGTTCTAAACAAAAGGCCCAAGTTAAGCACTGTTTTCTACTGTGTACTTAGGAAAAAATTCTGAGATTGAAATTATATTGAGACAGACTTGCAAAATCTACATTCTCACTGCAGAATCTGATCTTGAGATGCCAGAGAACCCTTGGGGACATGCCTATAAACAACACATTTCAACAAAATAGCTCTTAAATAACATAAGCCTATATTATTATGTTTTTTTTTTAATTTGTTCATGGGATGTGGGCGTCGCTGGTGAGGCCAGCATTTATTGCCCATCCCTAATTGCCCTAGAGAAGGTGGTGGTGAGCCGCCTTCTTGAACCGCTGCAGTCCGTGTGGTGAAGGTTCTCCCACAGTGCTGTTAGGAAGGGAGTTCCAGGATTTTGACCCAGTGACGATGAAGGTACGGCAATATATTTCCAATTCGGGATGGTGCGTGACTTGGAGGGGAATGTGCAGGTGGTATTGTTCCCATGTGCCTGCTGCTCTTGTCCTTCTAGGTGGTAGAGGTCGCGGGTTTGGGTGCTGTCGAAGAAGCCTTTGCGAGTTGCTGCGGTGCATCCTGTGGATGGTACACACTGCAGCCACGATATGCCGATGGTGAAGGGAGTGAATGTTTAGGGTGGTGGATGGGGTGTCAATCAAGCGGGCTGCTTTGTCCTGGATGGTGTCGAGCTTCTTGAGTGTTGTTGGAGTTGCACTCATCCAGGCAAGTGGAGAGTATTCCATCACACTCCTGACTTGTGCCTTGTAGATGGTGGAAAGGCTTTGGGGAGTCAGGAGGTGAGTCACTCGCCGCAGAATACCCAGCCTCTGACCTGCTCTCGTAGCCACAGTATTTATATGGCTGGTCCAGTTAAGTTTCTGGTCAATGGTGACCCCCAGGATGTTGATGGTGGGGGATTCGGCGATGGTAATGACATTGAATGTCAAGGGGGGGGTGGTTAGACTCTCTCTTGTTGGAGATGGTCATTGCCTGGCGCGAATGTTACTTGCCACTTATGAGCCCAAGCCTGGATGTTGTCCAGGTCTTGCTGCATGCGGGCTCAGACTGCTTCATTATTTGAGGGGTTGCGAATGGAACTGAACACTGTGCAATCATCAGCGAACATCCCCATTTCTGACCTTATGATGGAGGGAAGGTCATTGACGAAGCAGCTGAAGATGGTTGGGCCTAGGACACTGCCCTAAGGAACTCCTGTAGCAATGACCTGGGGCTGAGATGATTAGCCTCCAACAACCACTACCATCTTCCTTTGTGCTAGGTATGACTCCAGCCACTGGAGAGTTTTCCCCCTGATTCCCATTGACTTTAATTTTACAGGGGCTCCTTGGTGCCACACTCGGTCAAATCCTGCCTTAATGTCAAGGGCAGTCACTCTCACCTCACCTCTGGAATTCAGCTCTTTTGTCCATGTTTGGACCAAGGCTGTATGGTCCAGGCGGAACCCAAACTGAGCATCGGTGAGCAGGTTATTGGTGAGTAAGTGCCGCTTGATAGCACTGTTGACGACACCTTCCATCACTTTGCAGCTGATAGAGTGTCGACTGATGGCGGTAATTGGCCGGATTGGATTTGTCCTGCTTTTTGTGGACAGGACATACCTGGGCAATTTTCCACATTGTCGGGTAGATGCCAGTGTTGTAGCTGTACTGGAACAGCTTGGCTAGAGGCGCAGCTAGTTCTGGAGCACAAGTCTTCAGCACTACAGCTGGGATGTTGTCGGGGCCCATATCCTTTGCTGTATCCGGTACACTCAGCCGTTTCTTGATATCACGTGGAGTGAATAGAATTGGCTGAAGACTGGCTTCCGTGATGGTGGGGATATCGGGAGGAGCCCGAGATGGATCATCCACTCGGCACTTCTGGCTGAACATGGTTGCAAACGCTTCAGCCTTGTCTTTTGCACTCACGTGCTGGACTCCGCCATTATTGAGGATGGCGATGTTTGCAGAGCGTCCTCCTCCCATTAGTTGTTTAATTGTCCACCACCATTCACGACTGGATGTGGCAGGACTGCAGAGCTTTGATCTGATCCGTTGGTTGTGGAATCGCTTAGCTCTGTCTATAGCATGTTGCTTCCGCTGTTTAGCATGCATGTAGTCCTGAGTTGTAGCTTCACCAGGTTGGCACCTCATTTTTAGGTACGCCTAGTGCTGCTCCTGGCATGCTCTTCTACACTCCTCATTGAACCAGGGTTGATCCCCTGGCTTGTTGGTAATGGTAGAGTGAGGAATATGCCGGGCCATGAGGTTACAGATTGTGGTGGAATACAATTCTGCTGCTGCTGATGGCCCACACTTTAAAGAAATTGATCCATAAATAACATGTAATTATACATGTAATTATATGTATTGCATTAGAGGGTATGAATGTAAATAATTCTTGAAATATATCAATCTAAATTAGGACTTTACCAAAACATTTCATGTAAAACACAAGGTCTGTGACTCCTTCCTTAACCAGAAACTATATAACCACCCCTTTTACATCATTCCAAAGACTGCTTTTAGAAAGTATCTATCACATTATTGAATTTATTTTATTTTATTTTCCCTTAACATACACCATTTCCTTTAAAAGGTGCCAGGTGACTTATGCCTAGGCATCTGTCAATTGCTCTCTTCTAACTGGCTAAGAGATGTACGACAGCAACCCAAGGTAGTCTGTCTCCAATATTTCTTTCTCCCTCTGTGGGTAATTCCCTGGCCTCCTTTTGGCACTTCTTCCAATAGCATGGCTTTGATCAGCAATACACTTCTTGAAAAAATTACAGATTCAAACCCAGATCTTACAACTCTGTGGTGCAACTGATGGCCTACTGTACTTTAAAAGACTTAAAATTAAAAAAATCAAAACTTAACTTCAAACATTACTTTACAGCATTTAGAATTTAGCACCACCAGGACTTTTCAGTAAACATAATGCCCCATTAAGAAAGTGGAATGTAAACTGCTACGGTTCTCTTTTACTCCCGTTTCAAATTAAATTGCTTACAGGTACACAGGGTTAGTGTTTGCCAGCTGGATGATTTTTGTTTGCGTTGGTGTGACAGCTGCCAAGATATCTTGTTCTAAAGCCATTGGAAGCACAGCATAGCCACAGTAATCAATGTGTTCACCTGCAACAGATTTAAATGATTAAAGTTATTTTCATACATGCATGCCTCTTAAGTGGATAAGTACATTTCAATTTTTTATACACTTACTAAAGTAAATATTTCAGAGAAGTTCATATATAAAATATGATTTCACACGCACAATCATGAAAAACTTAGAGGTGTTCCAAATCATGAACTGTTTTGATAGAGTAAATAAGAAACTGTTTCCAGTGGAAGAAGGATCGGTAACCAGAGGACACAGATTTAAGGTGATTGGATAAAGAACGAGAAGCGACATGAGGAAACTTTTTTTTTAAAAATGTAGTGAGTTGTTATGATCTGGAATGCATTGCCTGAAAGGGTGGTGGAAGCAGATTCAATAATGAATTTCAAAAGGGAATTGGATAAATACTTGAAGGGAAAAAATTTACAGGGCTATGGGGAAAGAGCAGGGAGTGGGACTAATTGGATAGCTCTACCGAAGAGCCAGCACAGGCACGACAGGCACAGGCTCCTTCTGTACTGTATCATGCTATGATACTATGAAGTATGACATTTAGACTGGCCAGACTCAATTATTTAATGAATAATATTGAAAAAGAATATCTTCTTCCCTCAGTTTGCTCTATTTCCTGACCGTACTGAGCCACAATGGGTTATGAGGTTGCACATATGTCAGCATCCTTCTGGTACTATGTCTTCAAGTATACTCGCCAATGAGTGTCATTAGGCAATTAAAACACAGCCTAATCCTGTCCTCACACACACATTTTCCAGCAGTGGTTGTTGGATGTTCAGGAGGAGCAAAACCCTGGTGGATTTATACCCTCCCTAGCATAGGAATGCTGATGCCAATTGCGGACCTATAATGGCACTTAGACTGAGATCATCTAACACACCACAAACCAAGGGTCAAATCTGGGATCTTTATGATGTGTATGAAACAACAATGGGTGCATTTGCCCATTAGACCATCGTGGGAGTAGAAAAGGGAATTCTACTCTAACAACTTTGACCAACAGCATTTGGATCATAGACAAAGCATTCCACATTTAGTATCTATTTTTGTAGTTTGAAGTATTGGTCTTACAGGGGGCTTTATATGCATAGTCCCACATGCTAAAGATAATGGTGTTTGAATCATCTCCTCTCAACTGCCTTTGCTGTTCAAAGTTGTTCGACCATCTGATTCTCATCTTTTTCAAGAAATGGAATGTAATGCAGATTTTATTTTCTCAGAATTTGGATGATTGTACTATAGCCTTTATAATAATCCAGAACAGTTCAAAATGTATCTCATGAAGAATCAATAGTATGCCTACTTAAAGTTGACGTCGACACAAATTTGTTTAATTCGGATTTGCAATGTTATCAGCCTTAGCTCAATGATAGTACTCTTGCCTTGGAGTCAAAGAGTTTAAACCCCACTCCAGTACCTGAGCATATAATCTAAGCTGTCACTTCAGTGCAGTAATGAGGGAGTGCTGCATGGTCAGAGGTGCTGTCTTTCAGATGAGTTATCCCGGTATCCCGGCCAACATTTATCCTTCAATGAACACCACTAAAATAATTTATCTGGTCATTTCTCTCATTGCTGTTTGTGGAACGTTGCTGTGTGCAAACTGCCTGCCGTGTTTTCCCTACATTACAACAATGACTACACTTCAAAAATATTTAATCGGCTGCAAAACGCTTTGAGGCACCTAAGGTTGTGAAAGGAACTATATTAATGCAGATTCTTTCTTTTCGCCTATAACTATTTCACGAGCACCGTTCATCAGTGAATTGATGAACATTTAATTACATATCTCACATATAAAAGTTATAATTTTACTGAAAATATATACTGGTCATAAAAGCTACTGACATCAATACCCTCTTTAAAAACCATTTACAACAATTCTCATTAACTTTTGTTTACTTTGGCTTTCCAGGTCTTTCAAAATATTTCCCTTTAAACAGCATGTGTTGTGAATTGACTTGGAGGAGTTGCTGAGTCTGACAGTGCTGGCACAAACTGTAAAGTACAGTCCTGCCAATTCTAGCTAATATTAGGGTAAACGAGACTACCTCCAGTAGGTGGTCTTACATTATTTAACTTTGCATTGATAGCAAATGCAAAGTTTTGAAATATTTAAAGCTGTTTCTATATACTCCTATCTACTATTTATGGTTCCAAGCTAGTTTCCTGTTTCAAGTTTATTGCCTTGTTTTTCTTGCACTTGTTACAATTCTAAATAATTTGTTTTCATGAAAAAAATCAAGAAGCCTGCCCTTTCATCTGGGCTCAAGCAGCATCTTGTTCTGTCCTGTCATCTCTTCTTAATCTGTAGAAATCTCATCATCAATGGAGGTCATAAGCAGTCATCTTGCACATACATCTGAGTGAGATGACATCTCCATATGATGACTGCTCAATGGTGATGCTACTCCACCATCAGATGCAGTTCAACAACTGTTTAAAGGAAACTAAATTAACACACAGAGTTGAAACTGAAACATCTGAAGAGCAAAAAACTGCAAATGCTGGAAATCTGAAACAAAAACAGAAATTGCTGTAAACACTTGGGAGGTCCATCAGCATCTGTGCAGAGGGCAGGTTCATGTTTTGGAAGTGATCCTTCATCAGTACTAAAAAAATGAACAGCTTTTAAATTATAACCGAACAAAGGGAAAGGGAGGAAAATAAACAAGAAACAACACAGGAAAGAGGAAGTATAGGTAGAATGACCTGTAATGTGCTTAAAAGAGAAACAGAAGATGATTAAATGGTAACGTAAATATTAAAAATGAGGCAATAGGAAAAAGCATAAGAGATTAGAGACATCTAGAACATGTAGATACCTGAGGCAGTGGGGACGTAAGTCAGGTCTGAAAACAGGATAAGCGAGGAGAGCAGAGTGGGATGCAGTGCTCTGAAGAGAAGGCAGGCAGGCCAACACAGAGGGTGCAGATTATCAAAATGGTGATCAGACAGAAGATGCCCACCCTGAGGGCCAACCCATCTCCCTGACCAACACACCCATCCCACAACACCAGCAACCCCTGCCCCGGCATTAAAAAAATATGAAAACTATTGTTAAGGTATGAAATGATTAAAATTGATGTTAAAGCCAGAGGGCTGAAGAGTGCCTGAGAGAAAGGTCCTACCACCTCATGTTAGTACCTGCTCTGCCATCTCCTTTCTTTTATTTTAAGCATATTAAAAGGTCATTCTTCCCATACTTCCTCCATCACGAGTTTGTGTTTCCTTTTCCTCCCCCTTCCCTTTGTGAGTTCCTATTTAAAAGCTGTTTATGTTTTCAATTTCGATGATGCATCACAACCACAACATTGGGCCAGATTTTGCTGTGAGCAGCACCATTCGTTAGACTTTCTATGGAGTTTTGCACGACAAGTTGCTGTTATCTAAACAGTGCAGTGCCCTCTACAGGGCATCTGGGACCTGTATGAACAGGGCAAGCAACTGTGTGTCTCCTTAACCAATCAGATTGAAGAATCGTTAATGAGCAGCACAGAGTCTGAATCAGGAAGTGTAAATTAGAATAGTGAATATAAATGTCAAAGCAGGTACAGTATTACATAAAGAGAGGGAAGGAAAAAAATGGATTAAGAGACAGATAAAAGAGACAAAGTAAAAAAAAAAGTTTACATTCTTTATTAAATGTCCAACAATAATTAAAAGCTGAAGGAATGAGACTCCATACTTGTAAAAGTTAATTTTCAGTGCCAGAGAGGTTGTTTGGCAATAATTAAGACTTATCACGCCCCTAAGAGTACTTCCACTGGAATGGATAAGCCCTAACTTTTTGTGGCGAGTTTAGTCCATATCTACCACATCAGTACAGGAACTTCACTCCGTTCAATACATTTGAATGGTGAGTCAGACAGCAAGATGCAGTTTTCGTGCAGCTTACGGAGGAGCAGCGCATCTCGGACAGCAATTTCCAGATTTTCGTGTTTAACTGCACGTGCGCTCGCCGGAAGTTACTGTCCGATTTGCGCATAAATAATGGTGAGTGCCGTTAGCTCACCGTTACTTTCACTACAAAATCCAGCCTGATAACGTGTCTGTTCTCGCCACAGATTTTATTTATGAAGTTGAAGCAATGTTGGATTAATGATTCCATCTCTGATTGATAAGTCACTTCACTTAACTGTCAAGCAAATACTCCAATGATGTCTTCAGCACTCACTGTTTAAAACTAGAAGACAATTGATCTTTGTCATAAAAGGCTGTATATGTTCGAAGGAGGACGTTTACATTATTTTTAAAATATTCTTGTTTTTGTTTTGAGTTTCTGGTAACTTTACAGAATGTTGGGACCTCATAACCAGTAAAAGCTGTTTGTTTTGAAGACCTGATCGATTTTTCTTTGGTAAAAATATCATAGTAAAGTCCCTTATGCTTCTTTGCTTGCTTTCCAATTTTTTCCCCTTATCCCTTCTCTCTGAAAGCAGCAACTGGGATATGGTTCTACACATGACCACGGTCCATTATCTCGCCCAAGAGGCTTTTCTTTACATGTGAGCCAAAACAATGTCTGCCAGCAAAGTCTTCAATCATGAGGACACACAAAACCCAGCCCAATTCTGGTATCACTCAGCATCCACACGTACTCACTTCCAGCAAGTAGGTGAATGCTGGACGCTGATATGGAGCAGGAGCCCAAGGGTCTGCAGGTCATTATAGCATTCTCCATTATAATGATCAATTATCACAGATCAAGGATCCACCCTGGGGCCTTATTTTAAAAAAGAATTCGCAAGATGTGGGCATTGCTAGCAAGGTAATGGGTAATGCCCATTCCTAGTGCCCTGAGAAGGTGGTAAACTGCTGCATTCCACGTGCTGAATGTGCTCTCACAATGTTGTTAGGTAGGGAGTTCCAGGATTTTGACAGTGGCGTCAACATGGTGTGTGACTTGGAGGTGACGATGTTCCCATGCACCTGCTGCCCTTGTCCTTCTAGATGGTGGAGGTCATGGTTTCGGAGGTACTGTTGAAAAAACCTCGGCATGTTGGTGCAGTGCATCCTGTAGATAGTACACACTGCAACCATTATATGCCAGTGTTAGAGAAAGTGGTGTTGAGCTTCCTGAGTGTTGTTGCAGCTGCACCCATCCAAGCAAGTGGAGAGTATCCCATCACACTCCTAACTTGTGCCTTGTAGGTGGTAGAGAGTCTTTGGGGTGTCAAGAGGTGATCCACTCACTAGAAAATACCCAGCCTCTGACCTGCTCTAATGTCCACAGCATTTGTGTGACTGGTCAATGGGGACTCCCCAGGATGTTGATGGTGGGGGACTGGCTGATGGTAATGCCATTGAACGGTAAGGGGAGATAATTAGGCTCTCTCGAGTTGGAGATAGTCATTCTCTGACACTGGTGTGGTGGGAATGTTACTTGCCACTTGCTAGCCCAAACTGGATGTTATCCAGGTCTTTCCTGCATGCAGGCATTCATTATCTGAGGAATTCTAAATGGAACTGAACACTATGCAATCATCAGCGAACAGCCCCACTTCTGACCTTATGATAGAGGGAAGATCATTGATGAAGCACCCGAAGATAGTTAGGCCAAGGACACTGCCCTGAGGAACTCCTGCAGAGATATCCTGGGGCTGAGATGATTGGCCCCCAACCACCGCAACCATCATCCTTAATTTCCAGCCACTGGAGAAATTTCCCCCAGATCCCCATTGACTTTACTTTTTCTAGGGCTCTTTGGTGCCATAGTCGATCAAATGCTGCCCTGATGTTAAGGGCAGTCACTCTCAGCTCACCTCTGGAATTCAGCTTGTGCTCATGTTTGGACCAAGGCTGTAATGAGATCTGGAGCCAAGTGATCCTGGAGGAATCAAAACCGAGCATCAGTGAGCAGGTTATTGGTGAGTAAGTGCTGCTTGCATTTGTGTAAGCTTTTCTTTTAGCTTGGTACTTTCTCTTACCTCTTTTGGTTTGTTGACCATGGTTGCTTAACTGCACGTGTGGAGCTTTTGCCTTTAAGGGGTATGTACTGGTTTTGTATTGTACCAAAAACATATTTGATTACTTTCCACTGTTTGTCTGTAGGTTTATCTATTAACACTTCAGCCCAGTTTACTGTGGTCAATTTATTTCTCATCCTTACTTAAATTTAAACCTTGATATGTGACTCTTCCTTTCCTTCTCAAACCTAATATCAAATTCTATCATATTATGGTCACTACTCACAAGACATTCCCTTACGGTCTGATTGAGTAACTAACCAGAATTAGTTAACATCGCTAAATCTAGTATGGCCTTATCCTTTGTCAGTTCTAAAACAAATTGTTCCAGAAAATTTTCCTGAATACACTAAAAATTCATTGCCTTTACCACTTGAGTTATTGTGCTTCTCCCAGTCCATGTGAAAATTAAAATCTCCCATTATAATCTCGTCGTTTCGGCTATATGCTTCCCTGTTCTCAGTATTTATACATCCCTCCCACTACCTCACTACTGTCAGGAGGTCTGCAGACAATTCCCACCAGAGACTTCCATCCTTTACTGCTCTTGAGTTCTACCCAGTCCGTTTCAACTGCTTGTTCACCCTTACTCGAGTCCTTTCTTTCCACTGCTGTAATTTTGTCTTTATCGATATTATACTCCTCCTTTCCGAATTTCCCTGTCCTTTCTCAAGATCCTACAGCCTGGAATACTTAGCTCACAATCATGCCCAGGTCTCTGTAATGGCTACTATATCATACCTTTTAAGCTGAATTTGTGCTTCTAACTCATTTCTTTTATTTCTTACACTACATGCATTCGTACCGGGTATGGTAGCATAGTGGTTATGTTACTGGACTAGTAATCCAGAAGCCTGGACTAATAATCCGGAGTCATGAGTTCAAATCCCGCCACGGCAGCTGGGGAATTTAAATTCAATTAATTAAATAAAATCTGGAATTAAAAAAAACTAGTATCAGTAATAGTGGCCATAAAACTACCAGATTGTCGTAAAAACCCATCTGGTTCACTAATGTCCTTTAGGGAAGGAAACCTGCCGTCCTTACCCAGTCTGGCCTATATGTGACTCCAGACCCACAGCAATGTGGTTGATTCTTAATTGTCCTCTGAAATGGCCTAGCAAGCCACTCAGTTGTACAATCTCGCTAAAAAAAAGTCATAATAAGAATAAAACCCGACGGACCACTCGGCACCGGACACGACAAAGACAAACCAAGCCCGGTCGCCCCGGCAAAGTCCTCCTCACGAACATCTGGGGACTTGTGCTAAAATTGGGAGAGCTGTCCCACAGGCTAGTCAAGCAACAGCCTAACATAGCCATACTCACAGAATCATACCTTTCAGCCAACGTCCCACACTCTTCCATCACCATCCCTGGGTATGTCCTGTGCCACCGACAGGACAGACCGACCAGAGGTGGCGGTACAGTGATATGCAGTCAGGAGGGAGTGGCCCTGGGAGTCCTCAACATTGACTCTGGACCCCATGAAATCTCACGGCATCAGGCCAAACATGGGCAAGGAAACCTCCTGCTGATTACCACCAACTATCCTCCCTCGGCAGATGAATCAGTCCTCCTCCATGTTGAGCACCACTTGGAGGAGGCACCAAGGGCACAGAATGTACTCTGGGTGGGGGAACTTCAATGTCCAACCTCAAGAGTGGCTCGGTAGCACCACTACTGACCGAGCTGACTGAGTCCTGAAGGACATAGCTGCCAGACTGGGCCTGCGGCAGGTGGTGAGCAAACCAACACGAGGGAAAAACCTACTCGACCTTGTCCTCAGCGATGCATCTGTCCATGACAGTATTGGTAGGAGTGACCACCGCACAGTCCTCGTGGAGACGAAGTCCCGTCTTCGCACTGAGGACACCATCCAACGTGTGATATGGCACTATCACTGTGCTAAATGGGATAGATTCAGAACAGATCGAGCAGCTCAAAACTGGGCATCCATGAGGCGCTGTGGGCCATCAGCAGCAGCAGAATTGTATTCCACCACAATCTGTAGCCTCGTGGCCCGGCATATTGCTCATTCTACCATTACCAACAAGCCAGGGGATCAACCCTGGTTCATTGAGGAGTGTAGAAGAGCATGCCAGGAGCAGCACTAGGCATACCTAAAAATGAGGTGCCAACCTGGTGAAGCTACAACTCAGGACTACATGCATGCTAAACAGCGGAAGCAACATGCTATAGACAGAGCTAAGCGATTCCACAACCAACGGATCAGATCAAAGCTCTGCAGTCCTGCCACATCCAGTCGTAAATGGTGGTGGACAATTATACAACTAATGGGAGGAGGAGGCTCTGTAGACATCCCCATCCACAATGATGGCGGAGTCCAGCACAAGTGCAAAAGACAAGGCTGAAGCGTTTGCAACCATCTTCAGCCAGAAGTGCCGAGTGGATGATCCATCTCGGCCTCCTCCCGATATCACCACCATCACAGAAGCCAGTCTTTTGCCAAATCGATTCATTCCACGTGATATCAAAAAACGGCTGAGTGCACTGGATACAGCAAAGGCTACGGACCCAAACAACATCCCGGCTGTAGTGCTGAAGACTTGCGCTCCAGAACTAGCTGCGCCTCTAGCCAAACAGCTACAACACCTGAAAATTGCCCAGGTATGTCCTGTCCACAAAAGTAGGACAAATCCAATCCGGCCAATTACCGCCATCAGTCGACACTCAATCAGCAGCAAAGTGATGGAAGGTGTCGTCAACAGTGCTATCAAGTGGCACTTACTCACCAATAACCTGCTCATCGATGCTCAGTTTGAGTTCCGCCAGGACCACTCAGCCCCAGACTTCATTAAAGCCTTGGTCCAAACATGGACAAAAGAGCTGAATTCCAGAGGTGAGGAGGGAGTGACTGCCTTTGACATCAAGGCAGCATATGACCGAGTGTGGCACCAAGGAGCCCTAGTAAAATTGAAGTCAATGGGAATCAGGGGGAAAACTCTCCAGTGGCTGGAGTCATACCTAGCACAAAGGAAGATGGTAGTGGTTGTTGGAGGCCAATCATCTCAGCCCTAGGACATTGCTGCAGGAGTTCCTCAGGGCAGTGTCCTAGGCCCAACCATCTTCAGCTGCTTCATCAATGACCTTCCCTCCATCATAAGGTCAGAAATGGGGATGTTCGCTGATGATTGCACAGCGTTCAGTTCCATTCGCAACCCCTCAAATAATGAAGCAGTCCGAGCCCGCATGCAGCAAGACCTGGACAACATCCAGGCTTGGGCTCATAAGTGGCAAGTAACATTCGCGCCAGATAAGTGCCAGGCAATGACCATCTCCAACAAGAGAGAGTCTAACCACCTCCCCTTGACATTCAACGGCATTACCATCGCCGAATCCCCTACCATCACCATTGACCAGAAACTTAACTGGACCAGCCATATAAATACTGTGGCTACAAGAGCAGGTCAGAGGCTGGGTATTCTGCGGCGAGTGACTCACCTCCTGACTCCCCAAAGCCTTTCCACCATCGACAAGGCACAAGTCAGGAGTGTGATGGAATACTCTCCACTTGCTTGGATGAGTGCAGCTCCAACAACACTCAAGAAGCTCGACACCATCCAGGTCAAAGCAGCCCGCTTGATTGGCACCCCATCCACCACCCTAAACATTCACTCCCTTCACCACCGGCGCACAGTGGCTGCAGTGTGTACCATCCACAGGATGCACTGCAGCAACTCGCCAAGGCTTCTTTGACAGCACCTCCCAAACCCGCGACCTCTACCACCTAGAAGGACAAGAGCAGCAGGTACATGGGAACAACACCACCTGCACGTTCCCCTCCAAGTCACACACCATCCCGACTTGGAAATATATCGCCGTTTCTTCATCGTCGCTGGGTCAAAATCCTGGAACTCCCTTCCTAACAGCACTGTGGGAGAACCGTCACCACACGGACTGCAACGGTTCAAGAAGGCGGCTCACCACCACCTTCTCAAGGGCAATTAGGGATGGGCAATAAATGCTGGCCTTGCCAGCGACGCCCACATCCCGTGAACGAATAAAAAAAAAAATTTGCAACCCCTTAGATAATGAAGCAGTCCATGCCCGCATGCAGCAAGACCTGGACAACATCCAGGCTTGGGCTCATAAGTGGCAAGTAACATTCGCGCCAGACAAGTGCCAGGCAATGACCATCTCCAACAAGAGAGAGTCTAATAACCTCCCCTTGACATTCAACGGTATTACCATCGCCGAATCCCCCACCATCAACATCCTGGGGGTCACCATTGACCAGAAACTTAACTGGACCAGCCATATAAATACTGTGGCTACAAGAGCAGGTCAGAGGCTGGGTATTCTGCGGCGAGTGACTCACCTCCTGACTCCCCAAAGCCTTTCCACCATCTACAAGGCACAAGTCAGGAGCGTGATGGAATACTCTCCACTTGCCTGGATGAGTGTAACTCCAACAACACTCAAGAAGCTCGACACCATCCAGGACAAAGCAGCCCGCTTGATTGGCACCCCATCCACCACCACTGGCACATCGTGGCTGCAGCGTGTACCATCCACAGGATGCACCGCAGCAACTCGCAAAGGCTTCTTCGACAGCACCTCCCAAACCCGCGACCTCTACCACCTAGAAGGACAAGCGCAGCACGCACATGAGAACAATACCACCTGCACATTCCCCTCCAAGTCACACACCATCCCGAATTGGAAATATATTGCCGTACCTTCATCGTCACTGGGTCAAAATCCTGGAACTCCCTTCCTAACAGCACTGTGGGAGAACCTTCACCACACGGACTGCAGCGGTTCAAGAAGGCAGCTCACCACCACCTTCTCAAGGGCAATTAGGGATGGACAATAAATTCTGGCCTCACCAGCGACGCCCACATCCCATGAACAAATTTTTAAAAAAACAGAACTCTTACTTAGGTAACTGTCCCCACCCTGCCTATACGCCCCAATGGTGTATTTTTTACTTTTTGACCCATCACACTTTCGGTTGCTGATGCTCTGTACATTGCTGTGCACGCAATTTAATACCTCTTTAGTTTTCATCACTCGTGCATTTTTAAACAGATATTTTATTACTTCCTATAGTATTTTCTACTCCTGGAGTATAGATAAGCACATGAGGGAGAAGGGAATAGAAGGATATGTTGATAGGCTTAGATGAAGAAGGGTGGGACGAGGCTCAAGTGGAGCATAAACACCAGCATAGACCCACTGGGCCAAATGGCCTGTTTCTGTGCTGTACATTCTTTGTAATTCTTTATATTATCATCTTTTTGTATACTGACCTTTGCTCTTATCCCCTCTTTCTCTTATCTTTTAGGTTATTAGTGTCACAAAGTGTACATCCACCCACTCATTCACTGCCCAGGCTTATGTAAAGGCCTCTCTGCAAACAGCCACAGACAGGTGTTTTGAAAGAAGTTAAGGTCATTCAGCCTCTGATTTTCACTCATCGTACCTCCCTCTGTCTTAAATAAATCTAATCATGCTGCTGACAGAATGCATGTGCGTAACTGAGACATGTCATGAAGATGTATGCCAAAGTCACAAAGTAGCCTATTTATTTTAATGTTTACAATCTCCATATTATTATGACATTGTAGACTGGTGTTACTGATGATAGCTTAGCTGTGGCAAAATTGTCCCTCAAATTTCATTTAACAATCTGTACAGAAGCTGATTGAAGTGCATTGTTATATAATACAGAAGTTGAAGTATTCAGTTTTACTTTAAAACAAGTGGCAAAATTGGCTAAAGGTAATCCTACTGCAATTAAATGCCAACTATTAAAGAAATGCCTTTATAGAAAATAGTCCACAGTGCATTCAAAAATCATTAACATACCAATTAAATTGACTCGTCCAGGAGCTCGAGCATAAAATGCAGGTGGCAAGCCATATTTAGATATAAATGCATCTTTTAGTTTCATAAACCTGAAGAAACAAAACCAAATGCCAAAGTGTAAATGTTTTGTGCGGTACACGGAAGACAGTAAATCACCTACCTGAATTTTAGAGGATTCTATTGGCCTCCTACCTGCTTTCACTTAAAATTTTTTACAAAGTGCCAGGGGAACAAAGTTTTGCACATGCATGTAATTCCTTAAATGGTGCCAGTTCTACTACCTGTTCTGCAGGTACACCTCTCAGTGCAGTATAATTGCACAATAACATTCTAAAAACAATATGCCCTTACGCTAAGCTCAAGAGATCCACCAACTACCCCAGTGTAATGATCTATACCCTAAACATTGTCTGATGGCCTCTTAGTGACGGGCAGTTTTGTACTATAAACTTGCACCAATTAGGAACTGACTTAAGACCACTCAAGTTTACTTCTCCAAACTCCCCAGTTAACTGCATTTCTGTGGCAGAAGACACACTGCAATTTTTCTTAAGCCAGCTATACAAGTACAATATAATGTTGGTTTGACTTAGATTTTAGGGAAATATTTTCCCTTTGTACTGCAGACATACATTGGCATTCCTTCACCATCTCTGGGTCAAAATCCTGCCTAAAAGCACCACATGGACTGCAGCGGTTCAAGGCGGCGGTTCACACCACTTTCTCCAAGAGCAACGAGAGATGGGCAATAAATGCTGGCCTTGCCAGCAATGTCCCTGTCCCGAGAATTAATTACTTTAAATCGCCATCTCACCATTGATTTTAATGGGGGCGGAGCCATGATAATTAGCTGTTCAACTTTTTTGGCAAGGGTCTCTGTGGCACAAAAATCTCAGCAAATTATGGTGTGGCATATGTAATGGTGAGATCCCATAATTTCCTGGAATTTCTGCACCATAATAATGGTGCATTTCAGCAAATTCAGGCTCAAACATCTTGGGCTTGCACCATTCCTCAAAACACATTGGCCCAGCGTTTCTGATATGCGCGGGGCATCTCATGGTGCGACCAGACTTTTTCCCCTCATCCTTCAGATCGAAATTTTTTTATTGTGCAAGTTGCTGGAAATGCGAGCTGATACCAGGGACATCTGGGACCTTGGTGAACAACGGGAATACAGTCCGTGTCTTTATCCAATGAGATTTAAGGATTGAGAAAGAAACAATGGAATGACGGAGATGGAGGATGAATTAGAGTGGGTGATTTACAGTCAAATCAGGTACAGAAAGAGAAATAAAGAGAGGAAAAGAAAGATTGGATTGAGAGAGGAAAAAAAGACACTAGAAAAGAAAAAATTTCAAGTTTTTAAATTTTAAAAATCTAACAATTTACTACTTGTAGGAATGAGACTCCACAGTTTAAATTGTTCCCTTTCTGGGCTGGACAGGTTGATTGGCATTGCAGGAATATAAATCTAATTAAAAAGGTACTTACACTGTTCAGTACTAGCCCTAAATTTCTGCGACTAGTTTAATGGCCAATTAATGCGCAAATGCAGCAACTTCACAAAACTCACGGGCAGGTTGAGGGTGAGCTGCCGTTTTCACGAGGCTAACGGCACAAATAGAATCATAGAAGGTTACAGCACGGAAGGAGGCCATTTGGCCCATCGAGTCCGCACCAACTCTATGCATAAGCAATCCAGCTAGTCCCACTAGCCCGCCCTATCCCCGTAGCCCTTCACATTTTTTCGTTTCAAGTACTTATCCAGTTCCCTTTTGAAGGCTATGATTAAATCTGCCTCCACCACTCCCTCGGGCAGTGCATTCCAGATCCTAACCACTCGCTGTGTAAAAAAGTTTTTCCTCATATCACCTTTGGTTCTTTTGCCAATCACCTTAAATCTATGCCCTCTGGCTCTTGACCCTTCCACCAATGGGAACAGTTTCTTCATCTACTCTGTCTAGACCCTTCATGATTTTGAATACCTCTATCAAATCTATGTCTTAAATGATTTAGTAGTGAAAGTGTAGTTTCTGCTATTGTAAATATAAATACTCCGTTGGTTTTTGTACCAAATGTTATATTTTTTGTTTTTGTTTAACCCCACCCGCTTAAATTTACTTAAGGTAATTTTCAACTGGCAGTTTTGTCATCCACGTCACTGGCAAAATTCTTATGTCAACTTTAAAGACACCGCATGTCAAGCAAGCCTACCAATGAGCTGATAGTTCACCTTCCCCCTCCACGCAATAGAGACGAACACATTAAAACAAATCGAACACAATTTTGTAATAGGAGGCGAATTTATCAATCGCATTCTTCCCTTTTGTGTACGTACAATAACCAAGCGCATTGAACAGCCACGAGAAGCGGCAGTTCTGAAGAAAATCTATTTTCAACAGGACAACATTTTGAATTAAACGTGACCATATACTTCAAGTACGAGAGCGAACTCTACAGTCAAGCCAAACCCGTGTATATTATGGGATAAGCCTCTACCGGCCAGCGTGAAGACATGCTAACTACTCTGCTTTTACTTTGGTACCCATTCGCCCTGCACTCGTCCATTATATGTAACAGGAAGAATCATGACGAAACTGTAAACATGTTAGGCTTGTCTCGTGACAGCTCTGCGCATTCTCGTGACAGATATCCAATTTTCGTATCAAAAAAACACTTTCACACTCTGATTAGCAATTGAAAAGTGTGGCTCGTTTAGAATAGTTTGCGTCCAACACTACTTGAGAATGAGTACGCGGTCTAATCAAATAAACCCCACCTGATTTTTTTAAGGTAAAATAAACTAATCAAAACGTTTGAACTAACCCGATTATTATGACCGCCTAATACTGTTGTATAACTTTAAAAATGTGTTTTCTTGTTAATGTCTATTTAAAAGCGGCAACTGATCACATCCCACATAGCAATTTCGCCTCAGATCGTTAACCCGTAAAAGTAAGCTCAACGCGAAAGGGACAACTTGACACTTTATTACTGTGGGCTCCAGTTTCATATTAACGAAAGAAAAAAAAGTGAAATTAAAAAGTGACCTCCACCTCGTGACTCGTATCAAAAAAAAAGGCTGAAATTATCAGTCCATCCCGGAGCCTCCGGATCTATTACTAAACACCGACCAACTCTCCGTAAAACTATGGTAAAAGTGCAAGGGCTGCTACCTCTCACTCTCTGACACCTGCACGGACTGTTGCGGCGGAGTCGCGCGATCTGCCATCCTTCCTCGGGCGCAGCTCTATAGGAAATATTCTTTCACGGGATCCCCAGCTACCTCTTTCGGTTGGAAATAAACAGGACACCGCGCATTCAGCGGCTGTACCTTCTCAGTTCCGCTCATCGCGGATATCCTGCCAACGAGTTGCCGGCATCTCCTACATTACCGCGCGCAGAAAAATAATTGCTAACTAACTCTTAATAGGAAAAGGAGGGGGATAATATTGAAACAAACACGTCCATTGCCCAAAGTGATATAAGTTTAGGAGGTAAATGATGTCCTGCTGCAGCTTTTTGTTTCCTTATAGCACCTTCACAACCAAAAATCGCACACGATCACCCCCTTCCGCTCCGTTGCTAGGACGTGTGCATTATCCACTATCTTCCCCGACCGCTCCGTTGCTAGGGTGTGTGTCACACCCAATATCTTCCCCGTCCGCTCAAGGGTCCAAATTGGAAACCGCGCGGAATTGTGGGAAAGGTACACACAAAAAAAAACTACTTCCAAGATGTCTGACATGGAGGATGACTTTATGTGCGATGATGAGGAAGACTATGACTTGGTATGGGTTCCAACGTCGAGATTTCTGAAATGGAATTGGCCTTTTTTTTTTGGAATGCGTTTCTCCATCATTAGGTTTTGTTTATCCGTTGTTGGTGGGATTTAGGTGTGGTTTAGGCCGGAGTCTCCCTCCTGGAGCAGGAGCATTGGCTGCTGTGTGTGACCGATTTGTAGCGCCCCAGCCTTAGTAGTCAGAAGAGGAATTCCCGTACAGACTCCGCTAGTTTTATAAGGATTATTTTTTTAAAAGAAACAACTACGCTCCGGGTTGTATTTTAACTGATAAGTCCTGGAGATCTGGAAACTTAGCGAGGCGGGCCTAGTCCTTTTGGTCAGGCCGAAACAGATCGGGCCTGTTCTCACTCTAGAGATCCTACATTTACAAATCATTGTCTGGTGTCTATTATGCAAGTCCTATTAAAGATTTACCAAAAGTAATATGTTTCCAATTATGTAGTCCCTAGTACGAAAATTGAGTCTCTAAATGTGATATGGTTTAGCTTTATAATTTGCCTTAATATAGTTTGTTAAAGCAATACAATAACCTCTGAACACGGATATGTTAATTGTGACATTAGTCAAGTATTTCTACTGATAATATTGGAACGATACTGTGGTTTTTATCTGCCCTGTATATAGTGAAATGTTTGATTGTATTACATTGTGTTTGTGTGTGTGTGTGTTTATAGATTATATATGTGTGTGTGTGTATATATATGAGAGAGAGAGCATTATTTTGAAATTAAAATTAAGCACACAATGTTAAAAAGCTCTTACCCCTGAACTATGATTGCATGTATAATTTTGATTTAAATTGATCTTTAGAACCAATTTTAGAAATTATTGTGGTTGGAGGGATTCAGTACATCTGTTTCTATTTACTCTATGTAAAAATAAATTGGGTCTGAATATAGTTGAACCACAGCCAGTAACATTTTTAGTGTTGTCACTAGGCTTTAGGGAAAATGTACTGAAGCAAGTATTGTGCAAAATTGTTAATTGTGAATTACTTCCATCGCTACAGCCACAATGACAGTCATGTAATCATTAATATTTCACCCTAGTGTTATATAACTCAAAATGCTCTCCAAACACAATCCAATTTGGAAGGACATAATCTGTAATTGGATGATTTTCATAGTTTGGGTAGATATAGCATGAAAACTTCATACATCCACTATTAAGCTCTACTAAAATCTTAGAAATATTTACCAGTATTGTCACTAGCATGTCTTTGTTTACTTTCAAACCTAACCTGCCTGTTTTTCTGAATGGCGTGCAGCTATGATGAGGAATAATTTACTGAAGCAGTAGTTTACAATACTTTGGAAAATGTTATCACCTGGGATCATTTTAAAAGGCATACATGTCGATATTAACCTGGCAGTTCTGTTTTGAGAGTTAATCTATTGATGGTGATCAATGTTTTTAAATGGACTTCCTTTTTTAATCTGCATTGATTTTTCATTTCATGACACAAACTGTGGGGATCACAGCTGTCATATTTTGAATCGTGGTATAAAAGTTTGCCAGTAGTGTGTCCTGATGCATTAAGCTATCATGGTGTATTTTTGTAGCTTTGGGAGGTGGAAAACTTACCAAGTTAGTGACACAAAATGTCATATGACTCAGATGAATCAAATACTTATTGCATATTTGGTAACCACATACTGACATAGCTGAAGCATTCCAGATATTGAGTTTGTTACATATGTGCATAACTAATACTCATTTGTCACTGAGGTACTTTTAATGCTTGGGTTGCATAATGGGCCTTAGTATCAAAGCCTGTGTGTTTCTTAACTCTAAAGATGGGGCAGTTTAAATGAGGTTCAAATTTTGAGTTTTATTAGCTCGTACATGAATATGTAGATCAGGCCTAGGATAGAAGATAATGAATGTATTCTCGTGTTTACTACTTAATGTTACAAGCAACATCACACGCAACTTTCAATCTACAGTAATGGGTAATCTGGCTGTACTGGGTAAAATTGTTGGTTATAGAGTTTATTGTCATATAAGAGTGCATGTTCAAGCTATATTAATGTCTTAGTAATTGAAATGATGTGTTTTGAACTGGATGCCTTTTTACAAATATTTTACATACAAGTTATTTGTCAAAATATTGATAATCTTCATGAAGAAACTTTTAAGATGCAAAATTGATTGTTGCTAATCATTTTAAAAGCTGTTAAAATAAGAGATCTCAACAGTAAAAGTCCTTTCTAAAACTCTGTTACAAAGAGATATCATGAACATCCTTTTGTCTGGTTTTCAGTTGGTTTGAATATTCTTTGCTTAATGGTTGAAAGTAGTATCGTCGGGGGAATCGCCTGGGAGAAATTAATGGATGGACAGTGTGAGGAAGTTTGAATTATCAGTAAAGATATAATTATTAATCCAGGGTGGTTCCGTAATCTCGTACTAATTCAGCAGTACTTTTTTCTCGCTAGTACCCCTGAAGTCAATCTGCACGTGCTATTTATACATATATACTCAAAAAATGTCAACAGACAAATAAATAAGATGTTTGTGATAACTTTTCACAATGTTGGTGCAGGGTACTATTAATCATAACACTAACAGTCATGTAGGACCATCAAAGATATTAGCGAATGATTATCTCACAACAGCTGTGACTCAATAAGTTTTCCATTGGTTGCTTATGGATTATTGTTTTAACCAACAGGAATATTCTGAAGACAGCAACTCTGAGCCAAATGTGGATTTGGAAAATCAGTACTACAATTCCAAAGCATTGAAGGAGGATGATCCTAAAGCAGCACTTAGCAGCTTCCAGAAGGTTCTATATTCCATTTTATCTACTGGAATGCAGATTGTGATAGATGAAAAGTGAAAAGATGATGTCTGAAAGGGTGGTAGAAGCAGATTCAATAGTAACTTTCAAAAGGGAATTGGATATACACTTAAAAAGGAAAAATGTGCAGTGCTATAGGGAAAGAGCAGGGGGGGGTGGGACTAATTGGTAACTCTTTCAGAGAGCCAACACCGACATGATGGGCTGAATAGCCTCCTTCTGTGCTGCATGATTCTAAGTGCATCTGTTTCATAGCTGTTTTTTTTTATCAAATGCTGAGGATGGCTTTTTTATGCACCTACTGAAAGAATCTGGTTCTTTTAGCCTAGAACCATAGAACATTATAGCACAGAAATGGGTTATTCGGGCCATCAAGTCTGCATTGGTCTTTTTCTCTGCATGAGACACCTGGTTTAACCCTAATCACTGCTCTCTTCCAATGCCTTTATTACTCCTCTTTATCAATCAACTATCTAATTCTCTTCAAAGGAATTTATGGACACTGCTTCAACAACAGTTTATGGCAGATAATTCCACATTTTTTGCTAACTTTCCTTTAATTCTTTCTGTGGTTATCTTGAATTTGTGTCCTCTCGTTACCATTTCACTGACCAGTGGACACAATCTGTCATTATTTAGTTTATTGTAACCCTCCATAATCTTGGAGCCCTCTATCAGGTCACTCCTTAACTTTCTTTGCGCTAGTGAAAAAAGCCTTAACTTCTCAATCCTGGTAACATCCTTATGAATCCAAGCTGAATCTTTTTGATTGCTTTTATGTCCTTCATATAATGGGATGCCCACAACTTACACAGTACTCTAAGTGCAGCTCAACTAAGTTTTTGTACAAAGTCAAAGTTGTATTCTGTGCCTCCAGATACAAAACCAAGTAATCTGTTTGCCTTTTTTATGGCCTTATCTGTGCGTCCTGCCAACTTTAATGATCTGGGTATCTGCACGCCGAGATCCCTCTACCCCTCTATTCCATTTAAAATGTTACCATTTGTTGTGCTTTTCCTATTATTACTTTGAAAATGTATTACATCACATTTTTCTACATTAAACTGCATCTATCACCGATCTGCCCATCTTACTAGTCTATCCATGTCCTCCTGCAGTCTTTCACAGTCCTCGTCATGATTGTCATCCCCCCCCCCCCACCCCGATTTGGTGTTATTTAGTATCTCTGCTAGCCCCACTCTCTGCTAGATGTTTGCCTTTGAGACGCATATAGTCAAGTAAGTGGGAGTTGGAGTTATTACTTTGGCCTTATTTTGAAAAGCAATATAGAGCAGGGAGGGAAAAATGGATGTCTAAATTTTTATCTATTTTGCTACTCTTAATTTACACATTTTAATGGGGTCATGCCAATTAACAGAAAAACAGATGGATTCTGAAGCAGACAACACAATTGACCATCCAAAGTATAATTTAGTAACTTAAGTAGGATTATCTCATTATCCTTGTTTGCTTGCTTTTCCACAGTCATTTTTGTTAATTTTCCTAGACTTGTGGTTTCTAATTTATGGTCAACCAGTATCAAATTTTGTTTGTGGTTTGGTTGAGGCCTAATTCAAGGAAACTGTTAGTTGTGCAGTATAATAATGTGGTACTAGTCTTTTAGACTAGTTTATAATCCTCTTCAGATCAAAGAGTTTTATTCATAAATCACAAAGCTGTTTTTTTTAATGAAGATGTGTAATTGCAATTTCTTCTGTTGAAGATTTCTTAAATCATTCCCTCTTCCATTAAGTTGATGAGATTCATCTTATCCTAAATTTTTACTTGTCATCAGCAATTTTCTTAAAATGCATTGAGAATAATCTGCAGGTTGCTAAGTCTAGGACAAGGGAACATAACTTTAAAATCAGAACCAGGCCATTCAGGAGAGAAGTTAGGAAACACTTCTTCATGCAAAGGGTGGTAGAAGTGTGGAACTCTCTCCTACAAAAAGCAGTGGATGCTAGCTCAATTAATAATAATAAAACTGAGATCATTAGATTTTTGCTAACCAAGGGCATTAAGGGATATGGAGCCAAGGCAGGTAAATGGAGTTAGGATACAGATCAACCATGATCTCATTGAATGGCGGAACAGGCTCGAGGGGCTGGAATGGCCTATTCCTGTTCCATTGTCCCTTAGTCAAATAATAACTGGTCGTATTTAAATAACCCTGGGATGGAGCTCTTACTTAGCAATCACATTTTCAAAACTCTGAAGCATTTCAACTGATGAGCTTCTTGCTTGACTCCCCAGTAGTGGCAAATGTGTTGTAATTGGTTGAGGTGATGTAATTTTGTACAATTAAAAGTGTAGATAAGTTATTTCATAACTGAGGTTTTTTTTTAAGTGTCTTTGTTCTTTTTTGGTATCAAAGTACTGTGAATGAATAGACAATTCACATAAACCTCCCTATATACTGATGTTAGTCTTCATTTGAATGAATAGACACAGGAAATGTTATCTACTTCCGTTTAATACCTTTTACAGCTGAAATGAGATTTTTTTTCCAATAATTAAAAGCTGCATTTCATTACAAATGGTAATGCAAAAATCAAGTGCTTACCAAAATACAAAGAATCTCCACAAATCATTATCTAAACCTACACAGCTTAGGACATATATCCCAATGTTCATCTTTTATCAGAAAATAATCACTGTTAACAGCAGTTGTCTAGGATGTATCATTGTTGACTAGATTGAGTGATGATAGCATACGATACATTCACACTAAAAGTGTTGTGTTGGTGCAAAACAGTTATAATGTAAAAGCAGCCGGAATCTGAACTCGGGGCCTGACCTGACACTGTAACGAAGTGGAGGGAGTCTCTCTCACTACTTTGCTTCGGCGTCAGTTCGTGCCATGATGCTTGATTTACACTATAACAATTCAGCGTCAGTGCAGGGCCACAATTGCTTCGTTCCAGTGCGAAACTTATGGTGTAAATGCACCCATAGTGCCGTTGAAAGGAGATTACAGATAAAGTAGCATGTTCAACATTTTGTACATGGAAACAAAATGTTGAACATTAATTCACCATGGCTGCACTTTGAACATTCAGCTCTACGTTTTGTTGAGATGAATAAAGCTCAGATACAAATAAATAACTTCCTAAAATAATACATTAAAACAGCTGGTAATTTTCTAGTTCAGGTAATTTTGAACTGTAAGAATTGAGGAATAACAATTTAAGGAATACATGGCTGTCTTTGACAAATGTATGAAATAGAAATATCTAAAAATTTTTCCACAGGTATTGGAACTGGAAGGTGAAAAGGGAGAATGGGGATTTAAAGCACTCAAACAGATGATTAAAATCAACTTTAAGCTGGTAAGAGCACCCATAGTTTATAATGTTGCATAGAACCTTAATAGAAATGCCCAGTAATCGTATAAATTGCATATGTATCTTAAAACAAAAACATTTCTGTTTGAATGTCAAGGTGATAAAATTATGATAGATGCACTCACTAAATTGCGTCATTTATTACTTTTTTTGGTGAAAAACTCTTCTCCAAAGCTTTTGAACTTAATAAAGTTCTTTAGGTGGCCTGTTTTCTTGTGTGTGTTTGATTGCTAAACTCTAATTGTGATGTTCAATTAAAGACACAAGCAGAAGATAACTGAGGCTTGTCCCACAGGGTAACTATCCAGAAATGATGAACAGATATAAGCAGCTGCTAACATATATCCGGAGTGCAGTCACAAGGAATTATTCAGAAAAATCTATCAACTCCATCCTTGATTATATATCCACTTCTAAACAGGTATGCATTTAAAACTGATTTGGTAGAACTTTGTTATTGGGTATTGATATCTAATTTACTGTTTTGTGTTGTTAATTTAAGCCAACTCTGCCACAATTGTGGGGAGGTGGAAGAAATTATGAAAAATCAACAGAATTTAAATATGATGCTGCTTATCAAATACAAATCTTAAATCCATTCTCCTTTCAAGCAATTAAATAAAATTTAAACATTCACAAATGCACTCACCGTCTTTTTACATTGGATCTGTAAGGTTGACAATCAATTTTGTGGATGACTCAGTATGGCTAGACAATGAGAAATGGAGAATGGCCTTAATGTGAAGTTATTTGAATCAAGGAGACGAGCTTGTGGGATTCCCCATATATGATTTACACAATCTGCATAAACTACCAATAAAGGGATTAAATTCAGAATTCAACAACTTGCAGTTAAAAATGTCTTTTGATATAGAAAAACATCCCAAGGCACTTCATGAACATATAATAAGACAAAAAAATCAACACCAAGTCAAAGAAGGAGTTGTCATCAAAAGCTTTGTCAAACAGATTGATCTTAATGGAGGAGAGGGAAGAGGAGAGGAGACGGTTTAGGGTGTAGATGGTTGAAGGCATGGCCACTAATGGTGGATCAGTAATGCACAAGAGGCCAAAGTTGGAGGAATGCAGGATTCTTGAAGGGTTGTAGGGCTGGAGAAGGTTATAGAGACAGGATGGGGCGAGGCCATGAAGGGATTTAAATGCGAAGAAAATAATTTTAAGTTGGAGGCAATGAGGTACTGGGAGCCAATGTAGATCAGCGAGCACAAGGGTGATTGGTGAGTAGGATAGGATACGGGGGAGCAGAGTTTTGGATGAGCTGAAGTTTATGGAGGATGAGAGGCTAGCCAGGAGAGCATTGGAATAGTCGTGACTGTAGGTAATAAAAGCATGGATGAGGGTTTCTACAGCAAGTGGGATGGCGTGGGGATGGAGGTCGAAGTAAGTGGCCTTTCTGATGAAGAGGAAATTCAGGTCAAGGTTGCAGAGGACGCCAAGGTTGTGAACAATGTAGTTCAGCCTGATACAGTGACTGGAGAAGGTGAATGGAATCGGTGGCAAGGGTATGGAGTTTGAGGCAGTCGCCAAAGACAATGGCTTCTGTCTTACCAATGTTTTGTTGGAGAAGGTTGTGGCTCATCCGAGGCTAGATGCCGGACAAGCTGTCTGACAACACTACGAAACAATTTATTAAAAAATGGTATCATGCACTGCCAACTGCAAGGATGTAGAATGGATTAGGGAGATGAAACTTTACATTAAACCAAACAGGTGGATGCATTACAAAAATTGATTTTGTTTTTTTGCTGTATGGTGTACTTTTTTCTAAATTTAGGAAAAAGAATAGTGAAATCAGATGTAGGAAAATATGTACTTTTTCAAGTCAAAAATAAATTGTTTGTAATCAGAAAACTTTGGATTTAATCAGCAAATAATACTTGCACCTGTCTCAAAAGTATATGTCTAAAGGAGTTGACTTGCTTCTTTCCCCCATGGAACATCTATCCATCGTGCAGGCAGCTGAAGATGAGTTATATCAATGTTACTTATCAGAATAGATAGAAAATAAAGTGTTCCCTGTGCAAATAGGGAAAGTGGCTGTGTTGACATTTGCAGATTTTTCTCTGTTTAATCCTAATTTTAGAATTAATCTTTTGGATGTAATTAATAGGTTTAACCTAAATTCAGAATGCTCAAGTATAAATAGATAGCTAAAGGGACTGAGTTTATTTTTGTAACAACATGAATGGAATCAGGGGTTTTGCCAGGATTTCAGGCCCTGATTGCTATCCAGTGATGCCTGCTGGAAAATGTGCACATATATGCAGGGTCAGCTGTGACGTCTTCCACTGTTGAACAGCCTGCCAGCACTTAGCTCATCAGTTCTCACATAGAGTATTTGGATGAAGCTCTGGAGGACTGTTGGCACCTGGGGAACATTATGCCAGCACAAGTCACCATCTTCACAAGACGAGGAATGTAAATTCGATTTTCACACACTTTTAAAACAGAATGACAACTTAGATAAATTATGCAAATACCATAAATGTATCTGATGTACTTGTGCAGTGTTCATGTATGTCCCTACTTTTAGTATGCTTTACATTTTGTGAACTTCATATGTGTCCAATTATGTTTATTTTAATCTTCTGCACTATGTCGGTGGTAAAGGTATATGTGAGGATCTAGGATTAATCAAGCACTTCAGCTTGTCAGTGGAATACCAACTTTTCTGTGATCTTCTGCCTCTTTTAAAACTTATTCTTCACTATGATAAATGTTTTAGTACTTTATGAAACTTGTCCTTTTTCTATAATACTTTTCACTTGAAGGTCAAAGAGGGAAACTTAATTTCTTTGAAAGAGGTCATTTCAAGGATCTCGTCAGCAATCCTTGAGTTTGAGATGCACTTCCAGCTTTGTAATCCCTTATGTCACAGAAGTAATGCACTACGTAGCAAGCAAATTTTATGTAAGGGAAAGAAAGAACTTGCATTTATATAGTGCCTTTCATGACCTCGGGACATCCCTAAATGCTTTGCAGCCGATGAAGTACTTTTGAGTGTAGTCACTGTTGTAATGTAGGAAAACGTGGCAGCCAATTTCACAAAATCATTGCTGTTTGTGTGAAATTGGCTGCCATGTTTTTGTACATTACAACAGTGACTACACTCAAAAGTACTTCATTGGCTGCAAAGCATTTAGGGATGTTGGTAGAGGGATAAATATTGGCCAGGACACCTGCTCTTCTTCGAATAGTGCAATGGAATCTTGTACGTACGCTTGGAAGGGCAGAAGGCCTTTAAATGTCTTATCCGCAAAATATCACCTCCAACAATACTATACTTAAAATTTCAACCTGGAATATCTGCTCACGTCCTGGAATGGGGCTTAAACCCACAAACTTTCTGACTCTGGTGAGAGTGCTACCGCTGAGTCAAGACTGGTAGAATTCAGGTCTCCTAGGCAGTGCTGCAGCTCCTGGTCAGTCATTTTCCAAAAAGTTTCTTGGTGGCCTTCTCCTGTACATTGTGAAACTAAACAGACAAAGAAGCATGGAAACAGTGATGGATGCTGGATTAGTAAATAAATCAAATTTGCTGAAGTGTTTCATAAGCATTAGTTCAGTTAAGTTACATTGCAAAATTCCAGAATATAACACAGCCCAGTACAAACGAGCTGAAACAGTAAATGTGTTAATATTCCCTGTTAATTCCTTACCCCTCCCCCTTTTTGAAAATAAATTAATGTAAGTTGAGTTATTTTAACCATGAATAGTGGTGGACAGTATTTGGGCTCCCAGACTGCACTGGACACTGTGTGAGGGGAGCCTGATTTTTGAAAATTTGCTCTCCGTTGTGACTCAAAAAAAATTTGAAAACAGGGCTTTTTATATAGCCACTGGGAAAAGAAAATAATTGCTTATCCACAATGTTCCACGGTATGGCCTTAGTTGTATCTTCTATTCAATGCAGAATTTCCTCCACTGCACTCGGCTCTTTTCCTTAGTACACACACTCACGTTTAACAGCAGGCTACAAGGATGTAGGACAAGGAAATGTTACTCTTGTTTGGTTTGAGGAGCATTGTGGAGCCAGAGTAGAGAGACTTTAACCTGCATCTATATTCTATGTCTTGTGAGAATGTTTGATATTCCTGGCCTTGATAGCATAAATGTTCACTACCATTCCATTCACTTCTGCCCCCATCCCCACCAAAAGTTCCAAGTGCCATAACTTGCTGTGACCAGGATACTGACAATTTCTCATCACAAGTCAGAAGCATTCATACATTCTCTCTCCGAAACAAGAATAGGAGGGAGAGTGTAGAGAAGGGAAGCAATTTAGGAGACTTTAATCTACTTTATTCCAGTCTTATTATTTCTTTTTCAATTTTGTTTTGCCTACTTTTTTATGCTTTGTTTGCTTTTCATTTTTGTTTCTGAACTTGTGTTTTTTGTGGTGTCCTCCTTTCCTGAACCTATTTTCTTTTAACTTTTTCTCTTTTTGTCACATTACTTTTTCTTCCCATTTTAACATCTTTCTGTCCTTTTCACATTTTTATTTCTATCTCCTCCTTCCCCTTCCCTTTTTTTTTCTCCCTTACCTGCCCTCTCCGGAACCTGTTACATCTACCTTGGTCAAGCAGCAGAAGTCGATGAAGAGGCAGGGTAGCAGCGGGGGAATCGCAGAAACGGACCTGAAAGCTTGCTTTGGCGGGGAAGCTGAATCAAAGGTCAGAAAAAGATTTGCATAATGTCAGGAGACAAAGATATGGACCGGAATCTAACTTCAGTGCTTGCTATTTGCTTTTTCTTGGTGTTGGTGATGGTGGTGGTGGGGTTACGTAAATCAGAGCCAATTTTAATTTCAAGTCAATCATATAATTGGCTTGGTAGTGTGTATAGGTACAAATATCTAGGAATTGTGGAAATACCAAGAGAGTAAGCATTTGAACTTTCCACAGTTTCAAGATTATGTAAAATATTCATAATTCCCAAGATTTATGTACCCATGGAGGACTGGTAGTGAGCCAAGACACCTTGACCCTATTGCGTTCTGCTTATAGAAATGGTGGGGGTGGGGGGTGGGGAGTGGAAGAGCTCAATATATTTTCCTGCCGTCAGAAGGCAGGATAATTCTCTGATTGGCCTACACATTAATTAAACTCGACAGAAAGTTTCATGAGAATAGTGTGTAGTGTTTATGAATGGGAACAAATTGAGTAAGTTGAAATGCTGCAGTACTTGTTTTCTGCCTCTCGCGTGACCCATTATATTCTCATGGTGCAATATATGTTAAATGTAAACATTAGATCCTCACAAAATGCCTTAGGATCTGAACATTTTGACATTGCGTCTATCTGAGTATAACTACAAACATTTTTCTACTCTTAAGGAAGCTGTTTTTTTTTAAATTACAAGAAAAGGAAATGTAAAAAAAATAATTAATTTTAGCACTCTTCCCTCCCTCCCCCCCACCTCCTCAGAAATGTGAAGAAATTCTTCTGATTTGCAGAGTATGCTGTCACTGAGTGTAGGATTTTTTTAAACGTAAGAATGAAATTGAATAGATTTGTCACTGAAGGCTGCTAATGGGTGTAAGATTACATCTTGGGCAGGATGGTGATAGATTATATGGTTTTCGGAATGAGGGAGTCTGAGGGTAGGAGCTATTTGCAGCACCAGTGCACAAGATTGAATGGGTTTGATGAAAAAATGACCTTTTCTCACTTTACTCTTCTATACTTAATAAGAATCAGTTTTACAGACCCAATGTAAACATTTGGTCCATGCTTACAGTTACAAACATTAGCATTTCAACTTGTAATCCAAATCTGATCACTTACTATTTTAATTTAGATAGTGATCCATACTTAATTTTAACATTGCAATTGTTGGGGGGAATGCAACTCTATTTGCACATTTCTTTTTCAGATGGATTTGTTGCAAGAATTTTATGAAACTACTCTTGAAGCTTTAAAAGATGCAAAGAATGACAGGTTATGGTTTAAGACAAACACAAAGGTAATTATGCTCTTTCTGTTGTAGTTAAAATTCTATGTGTTGCTTTGGACTCTGTAATCATTTTAATATCCTGGGCCTAGCAACTATTTGTGAAACTCAATTGAATATGATATATTTATTTTCAGCTTGGCAAACTGTATTTGGAAAGAGAAGAGTTTGGGAAACTACAGAAAATATTACGCCAACTGCACCAGTCATGTCAGGTAGTCTGATTTCTCTTGAAAAAATATTGTTTTTGCGTCAAGAATAGAACATTTCCAGAGAACAGTAAAGAAGATCTGGATTAAGTATCAGAGTTTTGATATCAGTAGCTTTTTGACCTGGTGCATTTGGTACCTGAGTTACCTTATGACTGGTAACTAAGATATGCAATATTGACTTCAGGTGACTCACTCTCCAAGGCTTCTCTTGATAGTACATCCAAGACAGGGAACTAGCCAAATTGAGAATCTTAGGTGGAAACCTGCACATGGTTGCAGATGTTATGTAGGTAAAAATATAAGTGTGATTTCTAGCTGTGTACACTGCTAGAATGAAGACATTTTTAACGGTTTATTTTAATTCCCTTGTTTCACAAGAAGTGAGGATGGGAATTGTTAGTATTTTTCTGCTTCTCATATGTAATTTACCACCTCAAGAAAATGTTTTCCACTCCTTTGACACAAGGAATTCCTGCTTAAAAAAAATGAACAGGGTGAGAATTGTTCATGTGCCTAATAAATAGTGTCATCCCAGTAGCCAAATTTAATTTGCAAATTTTACTAATCTACATAATTAAAAGTTTCGCTTTTTAAACTTCATCTGTTGCATCATGCCTTTCAAAGATGTTGCACCTCAAAAGTTAGTGATGGACTGAATAAGCACTTAGCTGTTAAAAGAAAGAACAAAGAACTTGCATTTATATATTGCTTTTTACAACCTTCGGATGCCCCAAAGCACTTCACAGCCAATGAAGTACCTTTGAAGTGTAGTCACTGTTGTAAAATAACATGGTAGCCAATTTGCACACGGCAAGGTGCCAGAAACAGCAATGAGATAAATGGCCAGATAATCTGTTTTCCTGCTGATGTTTGAAGGATGAATGTTAGTCAGGAAACTGGGAGAACTCGCCTCCCATTCTTCAGATATTGCCATTGGGTCTTTTGCGTTCACCAAAACACAGTTTAAAGTTCCATCCAAAAGTCAGCACCTCTAAAAGTGTAGCACTCCAGTTAGTACTTCACTGAGGTGTCAGTCTAGATTATGTGCTGAAGTCTTTGGAGCAAGGCTTGAACCCATGACCTTCTGACAGAGGCAAAAGTGCTACACTGAGCCAAGACTAGCACCTAGTTAAATTATTAATCAAATATCCAATCGACTAAATGTGAAGGAATGAATAAGTAACCAGTAGAAAATTAGTAATCCAGTCCCCAATAATTTTTTAAGTCACCATCACAAACTAACAATTACCACAAAAGCAACCAATCAAATTGCTCAAATTTCTTAACAGTTTTCAGCTGCCATATTTCTTCATTCAGACAATGTTAACAGCTGGAATTACAATTATATTTTTATCTGCATAACAGTAGTGGCTGCACTTCAAATCAATTCATTGTATGTAAAGTACTTTGGGCTTTCCTGAGAGATATGATATAAGGCTATTTAAATACTAGTTCTTTGTTATGACACAAAAATCCATAAAAAATACACAATTCTGGGGAAAAAAATAATGACTGACCTTTCAGGAGCGAGATTAGAAAACATTTCTACACACAAAGGGTGGTAGAAGTTTGGAACTCTCTTCCGCAAACGGCAATTGATACTAGCTCAATTGCTAAATTTAAAGCTGAGATAGATAGCTTTTTGGCAACCAAAGGTATTAAGGGATATGGGCCAAAGGCAGGTATATGGAGTTAGATCACAGATCAGCCATGATCTTATCAAATGGCGGAGCAGGCATGAGGGGCTGAATGGCCTACTCCTGTTCCTATGTACCTTACCCATGAAGTTGTTTGTTCAATGTTAGAAATACCTGCTTGAGTCAAAAATTTCATTTGGACGTTTGTGCAGAAATGAAATAGATAACCAGATCATCTGTTTTAGTTGTTGATTGAAGGATAAATGTTGACCAGGACACTGGGAGAACTCACTTCCCCTGCTGTTCTTCGAGTAGTGTTGTGGGATCTTTTACGTCACCTGAAAGGGCAGACAGAACCTCATTTTAACGTCTCATCTGAAAGACTGCACTTCCAACAGTACTATGCAGAAGTGCCAGCCTAGATTATGTGCTCAAGTCTCTGGAGTGGGGCTTGAACCCACAACCTTCTGACTCAGATGAGAATGCTACCACTAAGCCAAGGCTGACACCTTGTCACCTTGAAAACTTAGTTGTACCTTGAACCAAATTCTGTAAAGTGGCATGTAATGTTACAAATATATGTGAGGCCTTGTATCTTTCACTAACTTTTTTAAGTTATAAAATATTTTTACTTTGTATTAGTTGTGATATATTTCATCAGTAAATTTGCTGCATTTTAGCAATGGGCAAAGCTCTGTTGTATTTAGGCTGCAATAAACATCAAACTGCTCTCCAGGTCCTGGACTACCAGAGATTTATTCTTGTCCACTGTGTTCCTTTTTACCATAAAAGTTGATAGCACAGTAAGGAGCTCTGTCACTTCCTCATGTCATTGTTAGCTCTTTACTAGAGCAATCCAAAATTAATCCCACTGCCTCGCCCTCTCTCCATAGTCATGTATCTTCCTCTGCTTCAAATATTTATCCAATTTTGTCTTAAAAGATACACTGGTTTATGCTTCATTCACTCTCTGTGACAAGGCATTCCATTTAACTTTGTGTTTTAAAAAAAAATCTCTTAACCATTCTAAGTGACAATTTTAAATTGATGACTTCTTCATCATTGACTCCTCTCTGAGGAAATAATCTTTCTATATTCAACCTATCAAAACCATAATTTTGAAAACTTCAATTAAATCTCCTTTGCTTTCTCTGCTCCAGTGGAAATAGTCCAACTATCTCAAGTTTCTTTTCGTAACTATAGTTTCCCACCCCTGATATAATTCTGCTGAATCTACACTGTACAGTCTCTCTATGGATTTAATCTCCGTTCTATAATGGGATGCCTAACACTGCACGTAGTACTACAGTATGGCCCAACCTACGCTTTGTACAAATTTATAATTACTTCTTAACTCTAGTACTCAATGCTCCAATTTATAAAACTCAAAATGCTATTGGCCTTTTTTATGGCTTCATGCACCTGTACTGACATTTTCTGGGAATTATGTTCCCAACGCTGTAGTCCCAAACCCTGCTTCCCCCACACCCCATTACTACAAAACCCAAGGATCCAGGGCCCCATACTTCCACATCCCAATACCTCTCCATTCCTCCTACATCCCACGCCCACCCTCCTAACACAATTAAAACCAAAACACTGCTTTCCTCGCCGCCCCCCCCCACTCCTATAGTTCTGCACACTTCCTACCTACCTGCATTCATCAACTTATTTTTTTAATAAATATTAATTTTATCCCCAAACAAACCAAAATACAGTTGCTCTCTAGTTCTCGTCAACATTTCCTTTTTTGCCATGATTACATCTTTTACCCTCCAAAGCCATAATCCATCTTATACACACCTTCCACTTATCAATGCGATAATGTATTCGGCATCACATTGTAGAATTCTCCTCTTATAAAGCAACCTATCTTCCAATTTAGTGAGCAATGCCAGGGGAGATCCATTAGTAATTAATAAATGAAAATGAGCATGATGCACATTATTAGAAAAGTCCATTCCACCTGGGATTTTCACCCTATTTTGTATAATCAGTTAAATCTCTGTTGATTAATTCTACGCACTAAATTCTTAAGTATTGTCCAAGATTGTTTTTGTTATTTTATAGACTGATGATGGTGAGGATGATTTGAAGAAAGGAACACAACTATTAGAAATTTATGCTCTGGAGATCCAGATGTATACTGCACAAAAGAACAACAAGAAATTAAAAGCGCTATATGAGCAGTCCTTACACATCAAATCTGCTATCCCTCATCCACTTATCATGGGTGTCATCAGAGGTGAGAATTGAAATAACAAAAGTTATTGGAATTAATCATTGCTGTTTTTGATATTGAGTACATGTTGTTAATCTGTGATTTCCTGAACACGTGCACATGGGGTTTGTGGTTTTCTTTTGGTCTTTGATGAAATGTTGTACAAGATGTACATACAGGAAACAGTAATAAAAAAAATTAAACTAATAGCACTACTAGCTCCTTGGCAAAGATTTTAGTTTTTATTCAAATTTAATATACTAGCAGATCTCATGTGGCATTGTTCACGCTAAGTCAGATATTGTGCTGTTTTACAATGACTGGAGCATTATACCAAGTGAGATGTTGTGTCTTATTTTGCTGCTAAGGTGGAACTATGTTTACATTGACATATCGTTTTTAAGTCTAATTGCTGTAAATAAGCAGAAGCCTTACATCGCTTAAAATTTAAATGCGGGAGGAAATTTTCAGATTTCCAAATACTTGTAAATTTCCCGTTCCAGGTCACTGTGCAGACTTCGCTGTGAACAGCAAATAACCTGTAATTTAACTGAATATGTACTTTTTTTTTCAAGTACATAATTTTTTGATGTTTTACGCAGAATGAGATGGACGCATTCAAAAGTTTTGTTAAAAAAGCTGATCTCCAATGATATGTTACTCACGGGTAGTCTAAAAACATGGTTGTAATGGTTAGCTACTAATCTGGCCTGCCCCTTTTAAGGCCATTGTTCAGGTATTTCCTGTGGGCAAGTGGCCTACGTAGGTCCTGAGAACAATTGGAGTGGATTCAGTATTTGGTAAGGGAAATGTTCACATTGCCAGGCACTTTGAAATTTCCAACTTCAGGTCAGAAAAAAACAGCATTGCCCTTCCTTGTACTACTTCCATGTACTTTGGTGTCTGTCTAATCTCAAAACTTTGATACCAAAAACTTGTCATTCCTCACCCAAGAGAGCATGCAATCTGATCCCAGAGTTTCTACCAATGTGCCCTAAATCTGGCAGCTCTGGGTGTGCAAGAGTGACCAGGGTTAGTTCTGTCCCTTACTAGAACCCCATTGTGCTGCACAACTGGCCTATTAATTTCAGTTTTTAACTTCAGTGATGCATTGGAGATTTTCCAATGTCTGTTTGTGTGTCAATGTACATTTTACTTGCTGCGAATTGTTAAGATTTGTAGTTAAAGCATGTATGCACGTCAGTGTAACTACAACAAAGCACAAAATCTAGTAGGTGGCAACGAAGGCATCGACTGGAGTGGATGCTGATAAGCTGTGAAAATTTAATCTTGAGAATCAAAGAGCAAACTTCCAACCGGGAATCAGTCTCGTGCTCTTTTAAATATGTGTTTTATTTGAATGCTTTGAACTTATATGGCCTGTGTAAATCCAAATAAAGTGAGCATCATGTCAAGAGCACACAATGGATATATTTCAGTGCTTTCGCCAAGGGAGTTGGGTGGGTCATTCAGTTACATACTGATTTTCACCAGTGAGACCTGAATTTAAATCTAGCCCAGGATGACGAGATGAAAATTTCCATCTGTTGGCATTAAAACTGTCTCTAATTTGTTGCAGAATGTGGAGGTAAGATGCACTTAAGAGAAGGAGAGTTTGAAAAGGCACATACTGATTTCTTTGAAGCATTCAAGAATTATGATGAATCAGGAAGCCCCAGACGCACCACTTGCCTGAAATACTTGGTATTGGCTAACATGTTGATGAAGTCAGGAATTAATCCTTTTGACTCTCAGGAGGTAAAGTTACAAATACAATTTTAATGTTATTGAATTTTGTTACAGCATTTTATTACAACCCTCACTAATTCTTTTCTGTTTAGGCCAAACCATACAAGAATGATCCAGAGATTCTTGCAATGACAAATTTAGTAAGGTAAGTCACTCTGTGTATAAGAGTGTACAGTACAGCACTGTAAAAATATGACACTTTTACCTGTGTGCTGTGTAATTTACAGACCATTTTTAAAAAATAATTTTAGATACAAGGTCTGGTTTACGGTTTAGAATGTGCTCTTTTTCTCCTAATTTGAGGTAACATTTTTCATAAGGCTAGTAACTATTAAGTTAATGCTTTCATTACTATTGTAGTCTGCAATTGAAGACTTTATTGGAAGAGTTGGGTGAAAATGAAATTATTGCAATTAAGCAAAGCCAATCAAGACTGAATAACACATTAGGAATAAACTAATGCCTGAGAAAATATCATGAAGCATCTGATCGCAAGATAAATACAGATAAGGAAGGCCATTTGACTAATCTTACCTCATTTATTTGAAAAGACCTTGCTTCCTCCCCCCAGTCATGGCATCCAACTGTTTCTTAATTGATAAGAGGTGGTGAGGGACCAAAAAGGAGATCTACGCATTGAGGCAGTGGGCATGACTGATGTAATAAATGAGTACTTTGCATCTGTCTGTACCAAGGAAGAAGATGCTGCCAAAGCCACAGTAAAAGAGGAGGTAGTTGAGATACTGGATGGGCTAAAAATTGATAAAGAGCAGGTATTAAAAAGGCTAGCTTTACATAAAGTAGATAAGTCACCCGGTCCGGATGGGATGCTTCCGAGGTTGCTGAGGGAAGTACAGGTGGAAATTGTGGAGCTACTAGCCATAATTTTCCAATCATCCTTAGATATGGGGGTGGTGCCAGAGGACTGGAGAATTGCAAATGTTACACCCTTGTTCAAAAAAGGGTGTAAGGATAAACCCAGTAACTACAGGCCAGTCAGTTTAACCTTGGTGGTGGGCAACTTTTAGAAACGACATTCTGGGACAAAGTTAACAGTCACTTGGACAAATGTGGATTAATTAAGGAAAGCCAGTACGGATTTGTCAAAGGCAAGTTGTGTTTAACTAACTTGATTGAATTTTTTGATGAGGTAACAGAGAGGGTCGATGAGGGCAATGCGGTTGATGATGTGTATATGGACTTCCAAAAGGCATTTGGTAAAGTACCGCGTAATAGGTTTGTCATCAGAGTTGAAGCCCATGGAATAAAAGGGGCAATGGTAGCACGGATACGAAATTGGCGAAGTGACAGGAAACAGAGATTAGTGGTGAATGGTTGTTTTTCGGACTGGAGGGAGATATACAGTGGTGGTCCCCAGGGGTCGGTACTAGGACCACTGCTTTTCTTGATGTATATTAATGACTTGGACTTGGGTGTACAGGGCACAATTTCAAAATTTGAAGATGGCACAAATCTTGGAAGTGTAGTGAACAATGAGGAGGATAGTGATAGACAAGAGGACATAGACAAGCTGGTGGAATAGGTGGACACATGGCAGATGAAATTTAACGCAGAAAAGTGTGAAGTGGTACATTTTGGTTGGAAGAATGAGGAAAGGCAATATAAACTAAATGGTACAATTCTAAAAGGGGTGCAGGAACAGAGAGATCTGGGGGATTACGTGCACAAATCTTTGAAGGTGGCAGGGCAGGTTGAGAAAGCAGTCAAAAAAGCATACAGGATCTTGGGCTTTATAAATAGAGGCATAGAGGACAAAAGCAAGCAAGCAAGTTATGATGAATCTTTATAAAATACTGGTTCAGCCACATCTGGAGTATTGTTTCCAGTTCTGGGCACCGCACTTTTGGAAGGATGTAAAGGCCTTAGAGAGGTTGCAGAAGAGATTCACTAGAATGGTTCCAGGGATGAAGGACTTCAGTTACGTGGATAGACTGGAGAGGCTGGGTTTGTTCTCCTTAGAGCAGAGAAGGTTGAGAGGAGATTTGATAGAGGTATTCAAAATCACGAAGGGTCTAGATAGAGAGAAACTGTTCCCATTGGCGGAAGGGTCAAGAATCGGAGGACATAGATTTAAGGTGATTGGCAAAAAAACCAATGGTGACATGAGGAGAAATTTCTTTACACTGTTGGTGGTTAGGATCTGGAATGCAAAGCCTGAGGGGGTGGTGGAGGCAGATTCAATCATGGCTTTCAAAAGGGAATTGGGTAAGTACTTGAAGGGAGAAAATTTACAGGGCTACAGGGAACGGGCGGGGGAGTGGGACTAGCTGGATTGCTCTTGCAGAGACTGGGCACAGACTTGACTGGCCGAATGGCCTCCTTCCGTGCTGTAATCATTCTATGATTAGAGTTTTTGGCCTCCACTACCATACCCAGAAGCCCATTCTATGCATGAAGAAGAACTTCCTGGCATTATTCTTAAATTTACCTTTGTGGTTTGAACCTTTGTCTCCTTGGCCTCAATGTATTGACCTGAATTGTAGCAGCACAATGATATTTGAACTTTTGACAATATTTTACTGAAGTACTTTGTTATTCAATCTTTTCTAATAGGGTTGAGGTTTGACTGTTTCACTCTAGAGGTTGTTCAGAAGGCATTTGAGATTCTTTTAAAAACAAAGTAACTGGTGGCTGTTAGAAATTGGGCAGACTAAATGTTTCAACAAGTGGCAAATTATATAATTCTAATCAACTGGATCTTCTCTAGAATGCTCCATAAGCTATATAAAAATTACCATTTACTGATTAAGTGAAAAGCAGAATAGTAAATCTTACATATCAAAATGTGAAATTGAATGCCTGCAGTTAGAGTTCTGGTTGAATAAAATGTGATGTGCTATACTTGATCTTAAATAGGAATTGCAATTTAACTTGCATTTGAAGAAAAAGGTTCCAATAAAAACCTATTATTCCTATGTTTTTTAAAAAAAGCCAGAATATTTAGTAGAAAACACAAATGTCATAGTTTTACTTAAAACTATAATTCAGAAAATCTGACATTTTGCATGGTGTAATTGCATCTGTTTCAGTTTAGTGAACTATGGCTGACTTTTACATAAAACTAAAAGCAGGTTTTAAATGGGCTTAAAGTCATAATTGAGATCAGAATATTTACCAAAAAATAAATTTGAGTCCTTGCCTTCAGTTTGATGAAGTTACTTAAGTAATCCTGTTAATGAACACTGAAGAATAGTTTAGTCATTTAGAAGTGAAGATAAATTGGCAGTTTTTGATGGAGTGTGTTGATTTACAGTGTAAGCCACTTTTAATGGGCCGATCCTTGCTGACCCAATTTAATCTGCTTAACTAAGGTCCATTATAACCAGGGAAGTCACTGTCACTGACTATCTAATGGCTGCTATTCTAAATCCTTAAAATTGTATTAATGTACGTACTCATCAGTTCTTTGATACATGAGCTAAATAACTTATGTAAGTGAATACTGTGTTCAGACTGTTTAAGAGCTCAAACTCTGGTAGATACAACTTCTGTTTTATCAGCAAAATAGAGCAGAATGATTCCAGATACTATCAATTTCTGGCTAATTTATATTTTCTACAACCATAATTAATTTAAGTAAACAAATAGGTGCTCAAACCAATATATCTGTCCGCTATAATGAAATATGTATTACTTTTAATGCATTTGATTTGGGAAATGATCTTGTTCATCTAATTATCTAGAAAAACTGCAACCGTTATAAATGGGGCACAATGTATTAATAGTTGTACTACAAACTGGCAGGGAAACAGATTCTCTGCATAGTGTTCCTGGTCTGAGTCAATCTGCCCTACATGAGGAAGAGATACAAAGTGAAGATGAGCTACTTTCTTAATTGGTACAGGCCCTAACTTGGGATATCTTCCTGGCACCTCCACTTGTAAAAAGAGTAGAAAAACAAAGTTCTGAAGAGGGAAAATTGAAGTTAAAGTATGCTGTTTTCACAGTGCCTATCAAAATAATGACATCACTGAATTTGAGAAGATTCTGAAAACCAATCACAGTAACATCATGGATGACCCCTTCATAAGGGAACACATAGAAGGTATGGCTCAAATAAAGATGTAACTTATTAATTAAGTGTTTATATGCGTGCATTTTAAAAATCCATGCTGTGAACTGTTTGTCGTCCAATATTACTTATGGGAAATGTTAACAGTACGATAACTGCAGTGGCACTATTTCACATTGTTGCAAAGAATTTAACGTGCTGAGGGAATTTCTGAAAGCAAGACCTCCCTTTGGTATATTATTGTCTAATGCACTTATGAAAAATCTTTCTCCTAGTATTTCATTGGCATTCTTCCCTGCAAATTACTATTACATACATTTTGCACACATATAATGTAACTGGTCAACTGTAGTGGTGATCAAATAGAGCTGCAAAGATTAGGAATACTGTCAATATGATTGGACTTTCATTACTACAGGTACAGTATAAAAACTGTGGCCGAGGAGAGGATGGGAACAGGATTTGTAGGGGGGTTGAAGACAATGTCTTCAGTCCTCCCCATGTTTAATTGGAGAAAAGTGTGGCTCATCCAGGACTGGATGTCGACAAGCAGTCTGACAACAGAGAGGAGGTAGAGCTGGGTGTCGCCGTTGCACATGTAGAAGCTGACCCCATGTCTTTGGATGTGGTTGCCAAGGGGCTGCATGTAGATGAAGAGGAGTATGCAGCCAAGGATAGATCCTTGGGTGATTCCAGATGTAATGTTGTCGGGCCAGAAGAGAAGCCATTGCTAGAGATGCTCTGGCATTGGATTGGATAGGTTTGGTGGAACTAACCGAGGACAGTCACACTGAGTTGGACAATAGAGGAAAGGTATTGGAGGAGGATAATGTGATTGACCATATCAAAGGCTGCAGAGAGGTTGACAACAAGGAGGGATAATGCACCACAGTCACAGAGGGTGTCATTTTTGACTTTAATTAGGGCTGTTTCAGTGTTGTGGCGGGGCAGAAACCTGATTGGAGAGATTCAAACATGGAGTGGCAGGAAAGATGGGCACAGATTTGGGAGGTGACAACATGTTGCCAATAATTTTGGAGAGGAATGGGAGGTTGGAGATTGGACCATGGTTTGTAAGGACAGAGTGGTCTAGGGAGGATTTTTTGAGGGGGGGGGTGGTGGAATTGATGGTGGTTTTGAAAGGAAGGAGGACAGTACCTGAGGAGAGGGAACCGTTTACAATGTTAGCCTGCATGAGGGCCAAAAAAGGAAGTTGGGTGGTCAGCTGTTTAGTGAGAATGGGGTCAGTAGCCGGAGGTGTGTCTTATGGACAAGACGAACTCTAGGACATCCGGGATGATAGGAGATAAACCAGAGAAAGATGTGGGTTCAGGGTTAGGTCGGGTTGAACCATGCAGGGGGTTTGGCTTCATGTGCAAGGGGAAGGCGGGGATGCGGCAGAGGCAGCTGAACAGATGGTCTCAGTCAAAGGAACAAAGATGTCCATGAGCTCTTGACACTTGCTGTTGGAGGTGAGGGTGGAGGGGGCATTGGAGAGGGGAGGTCTAAGGAGATGGTTGGTACTGCAGAAAAGAAGCCTGGGGTTATCTTTACTCCAGGATTATCTTAAAGCAATGAGAGGTTTTGGCAGAGGAGAGCAAGGCCCAATAGTGGTTGATGTGATCCAGCCAAACCTGGTGATGAATGACTAAACCAATTGTGTGCCAGATTTACTCAAATCTGCATCCCTTGGACTTGAGGGAGTCATGGTGGATTTTCTTGAGTTTCACATAACTTTTTGGACCCATATTTCATGGTGTGTTACAAGCACAGATCTGCAAAGGCATTTTCCATAATTGTTTGATCCCATTTGCAGCTATACTTTTGGAAGGGAGGTGCATATCCTAGCATAATAATGACATCCTTTCTTGCTCACCGTCAAAAAAAAAAGTATGTTCCCTGTGAAAATCTTATAAAGAAGCAGTAAATGACCATCCTGGAAAATGGAAAATTGTTCTATCGCAGCTAGGCCAGTCTCCACTTCATGCCCAAGTGACTGGAGCTTATGATCACAGTTTTTGCTGATCACACCAGGAATTGAGTATCCAGACACTTGAGAAGTAAACTGAAATTTTCTTCAAAATTATTATCCCCAGAACTCTGAATAAAAAAAATTAAAACACGCATCATGAAAAATTAGTGTTTCATTATTCTGTGTTTTGGATTTAAGGTTTTCTAACTCTTCTATAGCTAAATTGGTAAATGCACTGCTGTGTGGAACTGAGCCACACAGACTAAGATGATCCAATGTTTGATCCTAATCTTTGCTCAACCAGGTCAGCAATAGGGTTGTTATAATTAATCTCGATATCACAGGAATAAAAGTAGAAAATGCTGGAAACACAGAACTAACGAAGGGTCATCGACCTGAAACGTTAACTCTATGGGCCGGATTTTGCTGTGAAAATAACGGTGAGGCTAACAGTACTCACTGTTATTTCTGTGCAAATGGTACAACATCTTCTGGCGACTGCACACGCGCAGTTAAATGTGGAAATCCGGAAGTTGCTGCACCAAATGCCTGGTAAAATCCAAATCGTTTTGTATTAAAATCTTGCATATAGAGGACTTCCTCTTAATCGTGGTGGAGAATATAGTCCACCATGTGTATTATGCAGAACAAAGGTATATGATAAAATACAGCCACTTTGTATGCTATAGTAAATCATAATACTATACAATGTAACATGAAACTCAAGAGCCAAAGTCCAGTAGCCTGTTAAAGGACTGTTAAAGGTGAGAATGTACTGCCCGAGTGAGTGTGTTGTTTACGATTTTTCTTTCTTTTAACAATTAGGACATTTCCGTGATAATGGATTCATTTTTTTTCACAGAGCTATTGAGGAACATCAGAACCCAAGTCCTGATAAAATTAATAAAGCCTTACACTAGGATACATATACCATTTATTTCGAAGGTGAGATCACATTTTACTATTAATATTTACAAGAAGAATAGAAATCCAAAGTTGATTATCTTCAGGATTCAGATCCCAAATTCAGGTTTGATATTCAATCATCCAAATTTCAACACCAAGCATTGCCAAACAATAACCTAATCACCCCTGGTAACAGGTAATTGAACTATAGCCTTTTATTAGACCAATATAATTTTTTTTGCATGTCAATTTAAAATAAGTTGGTGATAACCAAAATATAAAGCACCTATATATATAGACTGGAAATTTGATGTTCAATTTTATAGTTACTATGGAATGTAGCTGCTGAATAATCTGTCAACTGGGCCTTAGAGCGATGGAGAAGAGATGACAAAGATCAGCCTTGCTACTTAGAATGTGCTGGCTGATCATGGAGCACCATTAATGGCAGCAATGGAAAGTATTTGGATCATCTCTTACTCTCTGGTCATAGAGTGTGTGGAAGAGTGTTTTGGAAATGTTTGCATGTTCTCTGAAATGGAGTCCAGGAGGCTATTAACAAGATAAAATTAGTTGAATTAGCATCTATCTATTTTCACTCTATATTGCCCTGTTTGACTTTTTACACACTTCACTTCTTATAGTCACCTCCAGTGTTGGTGCTTTCAATTAGTTTGCAGTCCTTGTGTGTTTTCCATCTGCTCGCATATGAATCAAATTTAGATGGATCAGAAAATTAAGCATTACATTTTTAGTGACGTCCAATTTATTTTCATTGGCAGGTTTTAAAATTTTCTGTAATCCCTTATTCCCTTTTATCAATCCTGTTTTTGCCCCAGGAGTTGAACATAGATGTAGCTGATGTAGAAAGCTTGTTGGTGCAGTGCATATTGGACAAGTAAGTACTATTTTTGAAGATAATGTGCATTTTATTTGAATTTTCTTGAGCTAGTTAGTGAAAGATTGCTGTAACCTATCAGTTACAGCAAGAGAACAGTATTGTTTTCTCTGTTTTCAAATTGGTAACATTTTATTACACCTACCTTAAGCATTGATTGCCTGGAGTATAAACTGTTCATTGAATGACACATATTTGTTCAATTTAATTTATTAACTTGGAATTTTAACATTCTACATACTACAGTCATCAGTAATCTTGAAAATTTCCAATTCAATCTACTAAAAAAGTGTTCAACTTTTTTTATAGCACTATTCATGGCCGGATCGATCAAGTCAACCAACTGCTTGAATTGGATCATCAGAAAAGAGGCGGGGCTCGGTATACTGCATTAGATAAATGGACCAATCAGCTTAATACGCTCAACCAAGCAGTTGTCAGCAAATTGGCTTGATGCAATTTAGGCTTCTACAATAATACAATAAGGAAAAGATGCAGTGATGTAAACCTTAAAAACTGAGTGGCTGAACTGCTGTTGGTTGGCCCTGAAAACTACCAGAGCTATGGCAGAAGTGCTTTTTGATCAACTGGTTTGTGTTTTGTTGCTGCATTTGTCCCAAGACACAGCTTTAATCTGAAGAAAACCAAACTGCTACAGGATTTGTGGTATATTGACATCGTGCCCTCCATCATAAGGGAAATGACGGTCAGAGAGCTGTTTGTGTCAAAATTTAAAAACACAGACTCTTCACTTTGGTGACATCTAAATATTTTAGCAGTAGAAAACCTCTCACCGAAATGTTAAACCAACCCTGCAATAATTTGAAATGTGTACCAGTTTTTGAAGATACATTCTTTCATGTACGAATTGGCATGTTTGCGTCATTCTGCAAAATGTCTTGTCAACTTCCAAATTATGTGGCCCATGAGTTCTCTGTACCTGCAGTGTAGTAAAACTTTAGACAGGAACCTTCATCTGTGGCATACTGCCACATTAGGTTTGAAGCAGCAAAATAAAATACAGCTCAGAAATTGGAAATGCTGTAATTTTGGAGTGCTTCCATTTGTTTTTTTTTCTTTCTCAACAATTCATATGAAAACCATGCACATGTTCCATCTCTTTGGCCCCAGTAGATCTGCACATACTGTGAAATATGGCATTTATTCAAACAAGTCAGGAATTTAATTGGTTTCTCAACAGAATTTTTTTTTAAGTTTACATTTTTTGACTAGTTTCAAAGTAGTATTATTAACTAGCCTAGTACACAGAACTGAAAGCACATCATTTGATAGTTTATTTTCTGACAATGCGGGACATATGGGTGTTGTGTGCCATAGTACAAGTTCAACCTTTGCTTAGCTTTAATTGGCTGAAGCTATTTAACTGCAATTATTCTCGAGGGTGCTGCCTGTGTGAATAGTCAAAATACAGCACTTTGATTTTGGAATTTGAGTATGGCTTTGTTTTTTTTTAATATGTCTTATTACTGATAAATCAGAAAAATAAACTAGTTATCACAAACTTCCAGTACTCCAACATGTTGTTACCCCTGAATTTAATGGACAGACCTTTTAATTCTTCTACGTTTCTTAGTTAACATTGTTGCCTGTGTTGTCAGGTTAAAAAATAATTTTTATTAATCTTAACATGCCCATTTGTTCCCTGGTTGTGTGTCTTGGATGAAGAATTACATTGATTTTTTATATTCACATTTGAGGCTTTCATTTTTAAGTTTTTTCCTAAACATTTCACTATTTCCATTGCATGCTTTGACCTATTTAAAGTTTGGGGTCCTTTTCAAAAGCAAAGTTTTAACTTTTATGTTGAACAGTGCTAAGCATGATGTATGCTGCTGCTGTTGATTTTATTTATGCAATTGGCATTCCTGTTCTAATTATTTGACAGAAGATAAATGTACATGATTACAAATTCAGATAGTTTATATATGATGTAGTAAAGTTGCAAATGAATTTATTATACTTAATGTATTTTGGAACATGCTTGAAAGTGAACTTTCTATAAAGACAGCAGAGTACTGATCTAAGCATTCCAGATGTAGGTCACTACATTTATATTTTGTATTTAAAAGTTTTAATTTATAGTTTGCAACAAAAAGAATATGCCCAAGCTGAAAGTTTTTCTAGTATTTTCAGCAACATTAAAATTTATAATTTTAAATTGAATGTTTAGCTTTGCATTAATAGTATTTCAGCTAAATGACAAGTTTATTTTTTTATATAAATTGTAAGGGTAGGGTTGTGCTGTGGACTCAACCACAAGAAACTGAATTTAATCTCCCAAGATTTAATTCATTTAAAAATCTTGATTTTCATTAAATCAAAGCCACACATGGTTTTGGTACTTTATGCCTTTTGCAAGTTTTACTTATATTTTGAGGTGAGAAAGCTCTCACCTCAAAATATAAGCAAAACTTACAAAAGCAAAAAAAAAAGCTACAGCATCTGGCATCTTTGAAGTAGGAGTGATGGGCATGCAGTCAAGAACTTCCAAATCAGGAAAAAATCAGTCAACCTATCATTTACCCCAGAAGAAAGACTGAAATGGTTGATCATGCCTTCATGAGCATCCCAATTCTCTTTGAACAAAGTGCTTATCTATATGATCTCATGAACAAGTTTTGGGTAAAAAGCCTCAAGACCTACACCAGATGATCTTGCTCCACACATAGAAGAGCAGCAGACGTGATCAGTCAATCATCACCCTTCATGCTGGATCGTGGCGTGACAGTTTTCTTTATGGGAGGCCCTTTCTGTGGCTTTGATGAGTTAAATACCCATTACTGGATGTATCACAGTTCCAGTGGAGGCCATCTGCCTCCTGTGTTGCTCCTGATACTTTTGGGGTCCAAGTTTAAGATCAGGTAGTAAGCACCAGTAATTCCAGTTTCCAGGTTTAAGACTTGGCCCTCACAATCTATGCTGTAAGGGTATAACCCTTTGGGAAAACCTCTCATTGCCTCCAAGCACCTGGAGTCCATAATTTAGAAGATGATACAGGTACATTGTACCACCTTTCAGATTTATGTCTCTTTTCAGCTATTGCTGCTGCCTTCCTATCATTTGTTCCCTGTAAACCCCCGGCCACATTAGTAATGTCTTTTGAGGAAAATAACCAGGTAGCACAGCTGTTGCAGTAATTCACATGAAAAATTGATGTTCACAATGCTGTCAAGGTATTCTGTTTAGGTTTGAAAAACCCGATTTAAAATTTCATGGAAATTTGATGTACAGGATTTCATAATACACTTGATAGCAAGAATCATTTTGATATGATTGAAGAATGTCTTAAGTTAAGTGGCCGATAACTGGTCACAATGTAGTACTGGGTTTTTGATTACATTAAATGGGTTTGCCCATGAGAAACCTTGAGGTCTGAAGTTTAAACTTTCAGGCTGTTGGAAGTACCTTAAGGCTAGTTAGAATAACCTCCGCTTTAGATCCTAAGGGTTCCATTGCCAATAACAGACCCACCTTCAATCTTAACTTAAAAGTTACTCAAGTAAAAAATGGTAACCCTGCCCATAATTTTACAGGGAGTATGTCTCCAAGTTGCTTGCAGCAGTCAATCCCAAAGATCCCTACTTTCACATCACTATCAAAAGATACATTATAAAACACTTTACTTTCAGACTGTGGGCAGTGCTAGCTGTACAAGGTCTTTTGCTTCACCCTTTGCACAAAGTCATTTACTGAGCTTTGGGGTGTGAATATCCTTTCCTCATCCTACATTTCTCTTGTGCTATATAAAATAAAAACAGAAAATGCAGCATCCGTGGAGAGAGAAGCAGAGTTAACATTTCAGTTCTGATGCTAGGTCATGGACCGGAAACGTTATCTCTGTTTCTCTCTCTACAAATGTTGCCTGACCTGCTGAGTATTTTCAGCGTTTTCTGCTTTTGTTTCAGATTTTCAGCAACCACGGTCAGTTTTTTGCTTGTTTTTTTTTCTCTTCGGCTTGTTGGATATCGTTTGACTCTCAAGAACTATTCATAAATCCAGCCCTTTTTGTGTAAAAGTATAACATTTCTCTTGCAATATACTCATCTTTTGATACTTCACCATCCTCTGCTCATAGAGAAATGACCAGAAAAAATACAGGTTTTGTTAAATGCCTTTTTGGGAAGCTTGCAGAGTAAACATATGGCTGATTCAGCAAGTAACCCCTTCGCCCTTGTCCTGGAAAGAAAGAGAAAATATTTTTGAGAATCCGGCTATGAAAAATGACACAAAGCTTTGGATTGGGATGTAATACTGCATAGGACTTCCTTTGTATAGTTTAAATGCAATGAACTTGAAACAAAGATTTTTTTTTTTGTTCTTTAAATAAGTAGTACTTCTCGTCAATTTAAAAAAAAATGAAGGAAAAGAGAGGGCTCTAGTTTGTAATACTTAGATCAGATTTGTGCGTATCAACTTGTTACAGTTGGAGGATGATTTTTATTTATGATTAAATGCTCTAGCCCTCAAAATCAATAAGATTCTTGAAACTACTTTAGAATTGCTGTATACTTGTAACTATTTTAAGATATTACAATTTAAGATTCATACTTACCTACTCAACAAAGAACAGCTAAAAGCTAACATTATTACAATATAAAGAATAAAATAGCAGTATTACATTAGCACACTTCAAGTCAGTTTGAGTAACCCTTTCCTTACATTACCTCCATTGGTTTTAAAAAAAAAGCTACATCAGCTTTCATAAGTCTCTTCCTTTCAAATACCAAGCTTGTTTAAAAAATGGGGATGCACTGATCCTACCCGTGTTTTATAAGTGCATCCCTATTAGTGTTGCCTCTAATATTTCACCAGATTTTAGACGAACTTCATCAGTATTTAACTCTCATTGGGCACTGAGCTTCTGAAAAAGGAGAGAGATGTAACTACTCAAATCTTTGAAACTTATGCAAATAATTTAAGCGGAGAATATTGCTGTGTGCCAAGAGTTTATTACGTTATTACAAAGACTGATGTATTAGAATATTATTCAAAATTCTTTTAGCATTTCATACATCGTGATATATGTAATACTTCAGGAAAATGGTCTTCAATTCACAACTGTTTTTATGCATATTTCATTGATACTTTAAATTAATTAAATTTATATCTGTGTACACAGTCATCATCATTTTAGGGCTTATTTTCTTTTTTTATAAATAGGTAATGAAATGTGAAAGAACACATGAAACAACACTGACCTCTTTAAAATCAAGCATGCCTCATAAACCAATACGTGTACGATTTGATATTCAGATGAAAGATCAGTAATCCAACTGTGTACTTTATGAACGTATAGTCGGAAATGTAAAAAGGCATAGAAGAATTGGAAATAGTTTACAGTTAAAAGAAAGAAAGATGGATGTATTTGCCCATATTGAACAGAAGAAAAGTGAGGAACATGTATATTTAGGAATTCTTTCTGCTAGCTGTAAAGGTTCTATATGAAACATGTTTGGGCAGTTTCAATTCAGTTCAAAACTCATTTAGAAAGGCCCCACAGATGGGAAATGAAGTTTGACACGGTGGGTCGGTGGTGCTCTTTTGAAGTTGGGATGAAGGTATGTTGTGGTAATGTGGAGCCTTATCCTGCACCAATGCCATAGTATAACTGACCTATAAGTATTTGTTGCAGACAGAGGGAGCCTGAAATGACAATGTTCTAGACCAGGTCGTATCATCCTTCAGCCTGATAACTCAAAAATTAAACATTTTATTTTGATTGAAACAGTCAAAAAAATTCTGGTTGTAGAGGATACAACAATAGTGTTTTTCAAAAGTGAGTGATGCAGACAGCGTGCAAGAGGAAATAATGTTAAAGCTGTTTATTTTCTGGGACATGTAGTCGGAAATGTAAAAAGGCATAGAAGAATTGGAAAGAGCAGATGAACCAATGACCAGAAATAATATAAACCACAAACAGTATTAGTTATTACATATAGCAGAGGTTCCCAAACTATTTTTGCTGAACCCCACTTTGAAGATTCACTCCTCATATGCACCACCACCACCCCTTCACCCCCAGCCTATTTTTAAGAAACAGAATCTTTGCCAGTTGTATGAAATGGGCAATAGCGAATTAACAGCCCATTTTACACCGTGTATGACTTTCTTTTCCATTGAAGTCAGTGGACACGGTGTGAAACGGGCTGGCGATTTGCAATGAGCCTGTTTTGCACTACTGGTCAAGATCAATTTCACGCCTCTGTATTTTTTCGAAGAACAAAAGGATTTAATTTTCTCGCTTACATACATATTGCTTAAGACATAAAACAACAATAATAGCACAGTATCAGTACTATACAATTGAATAAACATAACAAAACAAAAGAACATTTGATGACTCACCATTACCTCAGTGAGTAGGGGGAGCCTGTTTGCTAGTACACAATTTGTGGAATCTTGGTTTGATTTTAGAGTTTCAAATGCAAATCAGTCCCTACATTGAAGATGCTTCTATCCTTGTTTTTGATACAAATGAGTGAAGAAAATCCCACTTCACACAGATACGTTGAGACAAAGTGGATATGTATTTCAACGGCGCTTTGGGACAACTCAGGGAACACTTCTTGAATTGAGAGCCAGAACTGAGTGAGAGGCATAACTTTAAAATTGTCTCTCACAATAGTCACCAGCATCATCGATCAAGTTCTCTTTTCCTTTGATACGAAATCCTCTGAAAACTGATTTCGAACCCAAGCAATTCATTTGCTTCTCTTCCAGGAAAATAGTCACTGAATTTTGTGCAAAGCTGAAACAAGTGCTCAAGAATTACATCTTTAAATTCTAGGACCGCCATTTCACAGTCCATAATAAAAGACAATGTCGGGAATGTAGTTACATAGTTTTGCAGCACATAGTGACTCTATAGCAAAGGCTTTTGGCAAAGCTCTGTACCTTTTTGTGCATGATGAAAATGTTACAGTTCTTACCTTGCAAAGAAAGGTTCAGTGAGCCTGTCAAATATGTTGGTCAAATAGCCCAGTAAAACCTGGAAGTGTTGGTTGAGGAAATGGTGATGTAGAGTCGATCGAAAACATGCTGTAGTCCTCCCTGAGTTTTTAGATTCTTGCCAAAACGTTACCACAAGTCAGCAGTTGACCTTCAATTACCTTCATCTGTCCTTTCAATTGAAAGAGCTTTTGTTTGAAAAAATCTCATGGTTTATCGTGAGGGCAGAATGTTTGATCTCCAAGTAGTGTTTTCATTTGCTTGGTTTCATGCTATCCTAACCAAGGACCTCAGCACAAACAACACAGTGCAGTCGACGAGTTTCGCCAGAACCAGTAACTGTAAATCCCAAGTCCAAGTATCAAGGATCGTATTTCCTATTTTTCTTTTTGTCCGACTCTCCTTGTTCCTTACACGGAATCAACATCCTCACCTTTACACTTCAAAAAGTGCTCCATCCCTTCACAATTATCGAACGTCAAATGTCACAGTCATGTCACTTATATAGCACGTGGGCGCCAGGAGGCGATGGGGTGTTCGGAACACTTTAATTTGAAATGGCATATCAGTGCAGATATCAATTCAGGCAAGGATCATCTGGACTGGTGGCAAACTATGATATTGTGAAAAGACACTGCCTACCTGGTGGGTGCCTGCAGCCTTACCCCACTGTCCTGCTTTACCATGGTAGACTGGCAATCAAAAATCTGAATTTATTTAAATTTTAAACTTAAATTTGTTCAGTTTCTTTAACTTCAGAGAAAAAGTATAGCGATGTAGCCTTGCATATAGTGATCTCAGCACAGATACCGATTACTATGCACCAGAAACAGCTCTGATTGGCTCAACATTTGCTTCTAGAAATCTGTGGGAAATATACCACACTGTGCTGAGATTGCACTATGTGGGGCTGCATCAGTGTATACTTTTTATTTGAATTTAAACTTAAAATTTAAAGAGAATCAGACTTTTGATGCACTTTCTCCAGTTATGTGAGGTTGTATCGGTGGCTCTGCTTCTCAGCCAGCCTGTACTCCACACACACCCCCCCCCCTGCCCCCTCCCCCCCCCCCCCCCCGCCCCGATACCCTTGCCGCGTCCCCAGTTTGGACACCTTTGACATAAGGGATTCAATAGAAACATGGGCAAAATTTTAGATGGACCTTTTTTTCTTTATAAGCTCCATGGTTATTGGCATTGTTTATTCATTTTGAGATTTTACAGTTTCAGTAGCCTCCTTGCACCTCATCCTGTGATTATCCAGTTAATGACCATAATAATAAACAGGAGTGGGAATTCTGAGCTGTGTGTTTTGTTCTCTTCCCCAGTACCCTTCTACTTTGACAGAGTAGCCATCTATGTGTAAACACAGAGGGGTGGAATTTCCTGTGTATTTGCACCCAGAGAAATGCGTAATCAGGGAGTAAAGCGAATACCTGGCGTAAAAGATTGAGGAAACTTGGGTCCAATTGTGTTAAGCACGTTATTACGCTACACTCAAATTTTCTCACTCTTTTACACCTGTCTGTCGATCCCTGCGTCAGAACGCATCTCAGCTCGTTATAATGGCTCTGCTCCAGGCTAAAAAGCTGTACACGCAAAATTCCTGCAATTACACTAGTTCAAAATGGGTGCAAAACTAAGCCTAGAATTTTAAGTGCAACAGGAAACAAAGCCATTTGTCTGATTTTTTACTGTGATTCTTTTTGAGCAATTTTTTTTAACCTTGCTGAGGCCTACACTGTATTTGTTGTTTCTTGAAAGCATTTGCATGGCATTAGTATAAGTTGCATTAAAAATTGAAAAGCTTCCATGATAGCAGGTGCCTAATGTGCATGAATGATAGTTAGATGGCTTGAAGCTTTAATTTTCATACTTAAAGAAGAAATATATGTGGTGGGTTCGGCGCTTTCCTCGGACCTCGATTGTTTACGTTGATTTTCGCTTGGTTACATGCAATTTTACGTTCCAGCATATGTTAATGAGATTGGCAGGAAATTTGGGTGTAAATAGACATCAATAAAATGGCTGCACGAATGGGCGTAATTTCAGGTGCAACTTCCGATTACGCCCCCCCCCCCCCCCCCCCGCCCCCCCTGCAGGAGATCCCACACCAGACAGTGAGTTTTAACAATTTATTTCACCATGGACATAACAGCTGAGTTTGAATCTGAGTCCTCACCCAAGATTCATACGTGCATTTTCCAACAGGATTCACCAGACAATATTAAAGAGCAGGATTGATGATTGATTCTCTCCCCTAGCACCAACCCCTGCTCACTCATCTTGTTCTTTTACTGCTTACAGTGATAGTTGTGGTCCCAGTAATATAAAAAGCTGTATCTAAATTCCAGATGTTTATTCCTAATGCATTAGCATAAAAACATGCTGTCTTATCTTTCAACTTTTTCTTATTCTTAACTGAATCTTTTATCAACTTTTTGATGATCATAAAGTAAGGATGATTGGACTATAACCTGGTGTTGTAAGATTCCTTACATAAAGTAAGGATGGAAAATGGAACATTTCAAGCACCCAGTGTAAAGCACTCCCAGGTGGGTACTGAAACCAATTATAGCAACACAATTACTGCATCAAGTAAGATAAGCTAACTTAGCACCCGGCCCAGGAAACAAAACTGGGACCTTTTTATTCTGTATGGTTTTATATCACACTACACAGTGCACTTACACACTAAAGCCATTGGGAGGAGCTCCAAAGAAAGCAAACTTAAAAATACAGGAAATCACAGAAAGTTTTGAGGAATTGAACAAAAGTTAATTAAGGATTACTAAAATGAGTGATATAAAGTACATTCTCAGTGGTCAAGTTTTCCAACTGGAGCAAATGTTCCTGAGCTTGTATCATCTTTCAAGGATACGTACATTTAACTTAAAATTCAAAACTTCATGCACCCCAAATGAAAATTGGACTTGAAGTCAAGGTCCCAGAAGTAAAAGGATTGTGGTAAACCTTCACCGAATCACCCAGCTAACGCCCCCTCCCAATCAACCAATTGATTTATGCAAATAACAATAGGACAATTCTTATTATTCATCTGGAAATATTGTCATAATGATAAATGTAAGGAGTGTTACAACACCAGGTTATAGTCCACCAGGTTATAGTCCAACAGCTTTATTTAAAATCACAAGCTTTCGGAGGCTTCCTCCTTCGTCACCTGACGAAGGAGAAAGCCTCCGAAAGCTTGTGATTTTAAATAAAGCTGTTGGACTATAACCTGGTGTTGTAACACTCCTTACATTTGTCCACCCCAGTCCATCACTGGCATCTCCACATCATGTCATAATGATAAACATATTTGTCATTTTTTGTTTATATTTACAATAATGTCGTAACTTATTCACACAATTTCAATCAATAGCAACCTTAAGATGCTATTGTATAAATATTGAACAGAAACAAAAGTGTTTTACCTTTTAGTATCACTTATTTAGAAGGACAGTTGCTCAAAAATTGTATTAGATCTAACTTATTCTTCTGAAGTTTTGTTATAATACCAAAAATAAGGAATAGTTTGGGTGCATAATTAATTTCTGCCTTTTGGTGTGTTATCCCTTTTATAATGTTCTTAATGTCAACATCCCGTGGGAATAAAGTAAGAATGTTCTGAGGGGTATATTCTCAAACACATTTCACCAGATTCCACATACTTTCATTTTTTTGTGCTCTCGGCAAGCTCTCCACATCCATACAAATGCACACATACATATGTGCACAAATACATTAACAGAAGGGTCTGTAGTCATCACAAGACTTGCTTTCAGGCATGAAAAAAAGGAGATTGGCTTATTCACGCCACTACATCTGTTAAAATGGGAAATTAAATATCAAGTGTGAAGGAAATGGAATACAATGTTTGTGAGTGGGTTGAAACATTTGGTATAATTACATTCTACCATTATGCAAGACATAATGGACCCTTCATTCAGCTGTGGCCTATGACACTGGAATTTATTCCTTCTTTGATTACCAGTTATTCCACATTACCGTGATGCAAATTCATAACTCATCTTTTTAATGTGTCCAACAAGCATGCAACATATATTGCATAATCCAAACATATATTTCAAATCGTTACAGCAGTACATTACTCCAGGGAGCAGCTCAAATACAAAGTGCAGACACTTGAAGAGGAAAGAGGTTGCAAAGTAATCGTGGATTTATGTAATAACAAAATATTTAGGATTCTTGCAAGAAATAAAGTAAATTGATTATTTAGAGTAATTGAACCTTTCCTAGTATATCGCCTTGATTACAACCTAAATGTTAGGAAATTGTCTCCAATTAGTTGAACTCTAATCAATTAGATTTCTAACTGAGAAGATTGTTATATTGTTTCAAGTACATTTACTGTACGTAGAAACTCTTAATAGGTCAATCGCTCTCACTGACAATGCAAAAATTGTATTAGAATTTGGATACGACTGTTAAAAGATTCTGGGTAATATCTTGTCCCTTAATTCCACTTAGGCTACCATTTCTCCTTTCAGTTTTTTTTTCCCTTTACTGATGCTGCTGACTCTGGCTGGTTCCACCAGGACCAAGTCCCCTCGCCCACCTGGTCAGTAATTCTTCCATGTGTGAGGTCAGATAATTAATATTGGCAGGCCCCAGGAGGGCCTCAGAGCAAAAGGCCAAGCCTGTTCTCACTCAACATCCACAAATGCACACTTTCCAGTCCACTAGGAGTCACCTAGATAGCAATCAGAATTGGGAACATTGGCTGATTTTTCCCTTCCTAGCCGAGGGCACTGAAGCAAATAATAACACTAACTTTTACCAATAAATTAACTCAGCAGAACTGTAAATTGAACCTGGGATCTTCTCATCTGCACAGCTTCCTAATTTGTTTCAACCAAAAAGTAGCATATGCCACAAAAACTGCCCCCTTTTATAAGAAGGGCATCACTAAAACAATTAAGCTCACAACAAACTAAAAGTGTGTGCGAGTTTAAAATATTATTCTATTTTGACAATGAAAACCAGTATGTGCAACGGTGCTCACCAATTCCTGATAGGTTGAATAAGGAACGAAAACAAGGGCATCTTTAGAGATTTTGTGGGCCATTCCATCCTCCAAACAAGCACTATTAACGTAAAGAACTCCTTCAGAAGAATAATTTATGAATGTATGAAAAATCCATTATTTTTATAAATACATTGACAACATAAAAGACATTTTGAAAACTGAAATTACTTTAAATGTGCAAAATTTAAGGTATTTCTCTCTATAAATTTTGTACTGAAATACGAGCTGTTTTATACAGAGCTCAATTACTTCATATAAACATGAATTTAGCCAGGAATGTGAACTGTATGCAAATCTGTCCACTTTTTATCCCTGGGCTGCAAGTTGATGAGCCTACAATGTAACAGCGGATCGAGCAACATAGGAGCAGGAGTAGGCCATTCAGCCCCTCCAGCCTGAACTGCCATTCAATTATATCATGGCTGATGTGTATCTTAACTCCGTCTACCATCTTGGTTCCTAAGTTTTGTTAGGCAAGGGTATCAGGGGCACCTGTTTAACTTAATTAAGTTAGTTAAACAGGTGCCCCAAATACCCTTGCCTAACAAAAACCTATCAATCTCAGTTTTGAAATTTTCATTTGGCCTAGCCTCAGCAACTTTTTGGGGGAGAGAGTTCCAGATTTCCAGTACTCTTTGTGTGAAGAAGTGCTTTCTGATATCATTCTTGAACAGCCCAGCTCTAATTTTAAGGTTATGCTCCCTTGTTCTGGATTCTGTGGAAGTGCATGAAGGGATACTTGACCATATTAATATGGAAGTGCATGAAGGGATACTTGACCATATTAACTCTTTATTAACTCACTTAACTCACATAATAGGTTTAGCCACAACATACATAGAAGCACAATTGTGTAATTACATTTAATTAAGTTAGTTGTTGATAATTAAGTTAGTTAAACACGTGCTTAGTTCAGCCTGGCCTCTCTGAAGATAAGAGTGTAGCTGACGACAAGAATATAATAAGAATACAGTTTCTTGAACGGCCATGTGGCCTTGAGACTAGCTTCAGCCCTACTGATAACAAGGACAGGAATGTAGGGAGGAAGGGAATGCTCAGGCCTATGTGCAAAAGTAATAGATGGCTATGGATGTTTGGGGGGCAGGCTCACTACTTGATTGACCAACTACCTGAGCCAATAAAGAATGTATGTGTACGCCCATATTCTGTAACAGATGGGCGTTCTTTACTGAACTGTATAAACATGAGCTGTTTCACTGACTCGGGGAAGCTGTACCTTTAACCATTGTTTTGAGGTGCTCTTCCACTTGTATAAAAGTTGGGCTCAATAAAGTTTCTCTTTGTACTACTTGTTTGGGTGTTAATGCATTGGTATAGTGTAAATTTCGACAGTTTCTTGGCGATTCCACCGAGATCGCTTGTGATCCCCGGTAAGTACGGACGCAGGTTGTTATTACAACTAGGTGTTCTGTGCAAGCCGCGGACGCACTGCGATTAGTAAATATATGCATTAACTGACGTGACTAATTCTTCTGTTTGCCTTTAGGAATTGGAAGGCGATCATAGGAAATGTGTTTCGTATAGACAAGGAGAAAACGAAGGGGAAAAGGAACTTGTCAGATTACTCGATATTGTCAGCTGCAGTGTTGTAGTAATGGGCTGAGAGAGAACAATAGCGAAGTAGATCTGTGAAACCGGTAAAGTAACTCGAGTGACGTTGAGGCTGCTGTATAGAGCCGACAGACAGTCACTGCTAGAAAGGCGCCAGAGAAAAGGTAACAAAGTTACAGACTCTTAGAGTAAAATTAATATTCGGAACTGAGTGAAATTGTAATTTGAACAAGTCTGTAGTGGCGACAAACGCAGACTGGTGTTAATGTCGCGTAGTGTTAAAGTATACAAGAATCTGGTGTAAGTCAGCTGATCCAAACAATTGCAGACGTTTCTCTCACGCACCTAGCCTGAGCTGGTTATTAAGAGGGTTTTAACCCCACGTGAAGGCCAGGACCCTAAAGTAGGTGTAGAGAATACAGGACGTCTTGTCCGATCAGCTGAATTATCCAGTATAGAATTGCGATAGAGTTAAGATAGGCCTTGATTATTGTGTTATTACAGTGTGAAGGATTGTATAGACTATAAGACATGAGCACCAACGCAAGCAAAGTCCCTCCAAAGGGAACACCTGCTGCTTACATGTACAAAAACTTTGGGAAAGAAACAACTGACGAGTTGATAGTTTGGTCAAAATGGACCAAGACTAGGAAATATCCCTTTCCCGAAGACGGTACATTTAATATGGACAGAATCAAATGTTTAGAGGAATGTTTAGAGAACAGAGACCCGAGAAGGATAGGTTAAAAAAGGGGATAAGTGGGCGGCATTCTCAGATTGGAAGAAGGAAGCCGAATCAAGGCACGAACAAAGTAAGGCGGCCAGTAAAGCCAATATTAATCAAGATATAAAAATTAAACAAATGTTAATAAAGAAACAGCCGCCATTAGCTGTGCCATTATATCCTGCCATACCCACTGCCCCAGACGAAGATGATGATTATTTCATAGGACAGGTGCGAGCCCCACGAAACCCTCCAGCTTATCAGGAGCAGGCACCCGCACTGCCTGAGAACGAAGGGGACCCCGTTAATCCTTCAAATCCCCCACCTCCACTTAATCCTGAGGGTGGTGCTACTGGTGGGACAGCTGCTCAGACACCCTCCCAGACTGCGGGCCCAAGCCAGGGTACCCGGGGTGCCAAAAGTCGCAGAGAGGCGAAGGAGGGAGATGAAGGGGAACCTATGCCCATCCCAGCCGTAACACAACTGCCCTTAAGACGTTTCCCCAATGTCCATGCTGCAGACGGAGACCCAGTTTCCATCCACCGTCCATGGACAGCCACTGAATTGAGAGGGGTCATTCAGGACTTACCGGACCCCTCCAAAGACTTAGAAAAATCTATTGACCAATTGAAAACGATAGTCATTTGTCACCAACCAACCATAGTAGATATGGATCAGTTATTGCGCGCATGGTTGAAAGATAATAAATATGTGAGGGCGATGAAAGTTTTGCCCTTATCCGAGAACATAGGGCAGCTAACCGATCGGACGAGACGGTGGCAGATGATGCATTCTGCCAAAGTTTGTATGGTGTAATGCACGTAAAATTCCCAAAGAAAACAAATTGGACTAAGATTACAGAAACCAGTCAAAGGAAAGATGAGGATGTTGAGGATTATATAGAAAGAATGGAGAATATTTTTGACCAGTGTTCTGGTATGGCTAAAGATGCATACCAAGTGCCACTCGTTAACGCCCTCGTTAACGGACTCAGACCAGAATTAAAAGACCCACTGACTTTGATGTGCCTAGATTGGAGACACAAAACTATGCCCCAATTGACGTCCATTCTGAAGAATGTCCAGGATCGTAGTAGAGAAAGCAAAGAGAATAAAAGTAAAACTTCAATGTACGCAGAAACAAAAATGACTCCAAATGACCCGCTCACCTTGTTTTATATGGGACATAATAGAGGGAGGGGACGCCCACATTGCGGACGTGGATCGGGCCCACCTCAACCAGGAGGTTTTGGGCATCCCGGTGCTGGAAATCCTCAAAAACCTTTTTATGGTCTGTGTTTTAATTGTGGGAAAAGTGGACATTGGCGATCGAATTGTCCTCAGCCCAACAGAAGGTCTGCCAATGGTCCACCGCAAAATTATGCTGATCAACCCACCACTCGACCCCAAGCTCAATTTTCGACTGGGAATCCATGGGGTAATTCAAATCGTAATGATCTCGGAAATTATCCCGCATGACGCCCTCGAACCCCCCTGTGTCAGAAACCTGATTGTCAAATGCCGATAGTCTCTGTGAACGCTGGTCAAGAACCATGCCTCTATCTACACATGGGGGGAAAACAAGTGCCCTTCCTTGTTGATACGGGTGCTACTAACTCTTTATTTTCCAAAGAAATGGCAAAAGAAGCCCCCAAAACGGATAAAAGTGTACAATGTGTTGGCCTGTCAGGAGTTACACAAACCATGAAATGGTCAGAACCATTAGACATAAAATCAGAAGTATTCCACGGACAACATGCATTCCTACTATCAGAAGACGCACCCATTAATTTACTCGGACGTGATCTCTTATGCAAAATGAGAGCCACCATCATATGTACGGATAGGGGATTAGAAGTGTCTATCCCCGAAGAAACTTATGGAATGTATTCCCTTCGAATCTGTTGGAAAGGGTCCCGGAGCAATTCTGGTCCCAACATTCGAATGAAGTGGGGAAAAATGCTAACTGCTCAGCCATACAGGGTTACTATGACACCTGGAGTGCCCTTCCCTAGAGTGTCTCAATACCCCATGTCAGCAGAGGCAGAAGAAGGCATCTCCATGGTGGTCTCAGACTTGTTAAATCAGGGAATCATTATACCAACTAAAAGTCCTTGCAACACTCCTATTTTGCCTGTTCAGAAGTGGCAAACAGGCAAATGGCGGCTCATACAAGATTTACGGGAAGTGAATGCCTCTGTTCTCCCTCTTGTGCCCAACCCTGCTGTAATTCTCACCAGTATACCTTGCGGCTCCACCCATTACGCAGTGATTGACTTATGTTCAGCATTTTTCAGTGTCCCAATTCATCACGACTCCCAATTTCTTTTCACTTTCACGTTTAAGGGAAGACAATATACATGGACACGATTGCCTCAAGGCTACACTGAGAGCCCAATCATATTTTCACAATGTTTAAAGGCAGACTTGCAGGACATCGTCTTAGAAGCAGGTTCCACTCTGATCCAGTATGTAGACGATCTGTTAATAGCCTCACCTAATTCTTCTGCCTGTCAGGCTGACTCTATTACCATGTTATGTGCCCTCGCTAAAAAAGGACACAAGGTCTCTAGGTCTAAACTCCAGTTTGTTTTGGAAACAGTAGAGTATTTGGGACACGAATTATATAAAGACACTCGACGATTATCGAAGCGAAGAGTCACAGCTATTTGTGAGGTTCCCGTCCCACAGACCCAGCAACAATTGAAACATTTTCTTGGAATGACAGGATACTGTAGGCAACGGATAATGGGTTATTCTGAAATAACAAGACCTTTACTGGACATGATAGGTGGATTAAATGGAGTGATAAAACACAAGACCACTTCGAGCAGATGAAACAGGCATTAATATCTGCACCTGCGCTTGGACTCCCCAATTATGAACTACCATTCCACCTGTATGTCCATCATAAAGCTGGGTTTGCACAAGCAGTCCTCACCTAATCTCACGGTGACCATGAGAGACCGTTAACATACTATAGTGTCCAGCTGGACCCAGTCGCTAGGGGACTACTTGGCTGCCTACCGGCATTGGCTGCTGCCTCATATGCGGTGCAGAAAGCACAGACCATTATACTTAACCATCGAACCACCTTGTATATGCCCCATTCGGTGGAAATCCTGCTGACACGATGTGCTACCCAATACATCACTACTGCTAGAAGCAGCAGGTACGAAGTGGAACTGTTGTCAAATCCTAATCTTACTATACAACGCTGTACTACCCTGAATCCAGCTGCTCTGCTGCCTACTGAAGAAGATGGCTCACCACACTGCTGCGAGGCAGTAACTCAGATAGTAACCAAGCCATGAATTGACCTTTCCGAACAACCTATTTCGAACTGTGAATTAAACCTCTATGTCGATGGGTCAGCATTGTGAGACGAAGAAGGGTCCCCTCGTGCAGGCTACGCGATTGTTGATGACCATTTTGCTATAGAAGCCTATTCACTACCACCCACCTTTTCAGCACAACAGGCAGAACTATTCCCCCTCACACGAGCCTGTATTGTTGTTACTGGGAAAACAGCCACCATTTACACCGACTCACTATATGCATTCGGCGTTGCACATGATTATGGACAGATTTGGAAATTGCGAGGATTCCTGACATCAAATGGAACAACCATTAAAAATGCTGAACAGATCAACCATCTCTTGCTAGCACTAATGGAACCTGTTTTGGTGGCTGTGGTAAAATGTAAAGCCCATACCGGAGGACGAGACCAAGTCTCTCTGGGCAATGAAAGAGCTGATCTAGCAGCAAAACAAGCAGCACTTTCTGACACAGGACCTCTGGTCTCCCTTATGGTTTCCAGAGAGAAAGATCCAGAATCGGTACCCCCATCATTAAAAGATGTCATTGAACATCAGTCCAGGGCGGGGAAAAACGAAGTGGTGGAATGGGTTAATCATAACTGTACAAAGAACCAGGAAGGTTTGTGGGCCCACCACGACAGCCACGTGGTGGCCCCTCGCCAACTTTTACCCTGGCTCGCTAGATATGTTCACACCTTTACGCATGCTGGTAAGACCGGAATGACCAACTATGTGAATCAAACATGGTTTGCGCCAGGTCTAACCAAGGCTCTCGCACAAATTAGTGACCAATGTACCATCTGTCACCGAACGAATCCTGGTAAAACTGAAAAGACAGTACGTTCTGTGCATCCGGGTCCTGAAAGACCCTTTACAGATTTGCAAATGGATTTTATTGAATTATCCCCATGTATGGGATATAAATATGTATTAGTAATAATTGACATGTTTTCTAGATGGATTGAAGCTTTTCCTTGTAGAAAGAATGATACTACAGCTGTTGCTAAATGTCTGCTTAGAGAAGTTATACCGCGCTTCGGTATACCCCATAAATTGTCGAGCGACAACGGGGCACATTTTACAGGGATTGTTGTAAAGGAACTGTGTAAGGGACTACAGATTGATCAACACTTTCACTGTCGTTATCACCCACAGTCATCAGGTACAGTTGAGCGACACAACGGCATGTTGAAAAACAAATTGTCTAAACTTTGTGAGGAAACGGGGCTTTAGTGGGTAGATGCACTACCTTTAGCCCTCATGGTCATGAGGTCCTCAACCAGCAGGGTGACAGGATTGTCACCACATGAGATCGTGATGGGACGGCCACAACATCTGCCGTTCTCAGCACCCCTGTCTGTAAAACAGATGGATATACACACAATGGAGGAGGACATGCTACAGTATTGTGTCACGTTAACTAACTGTATTTCTAGTTTTCACCGACAGGTCAAACAAGCACAGCTTGAACCCACAGGAGAGAAGTGTCACAGTATCGAGCCAGGAGATACTGTCTACATAAAGATCTTTAAGCGAAAGAACGGACTCCAGCCCCGGTTTGAAGGACCCTATCAGGTACTCCTCACAACAAACACCGCCATGAAAGTGAAGGAACGACCTACGTGGATACACGCGTCCCACTGTAAGAAGTCCACATACAAGGACCCCGGCAGCGGCAAACCAGCTGAACTGAAGGAAAAGACTGATTAATTAAACCATCATAAGAGACTGTTGCACCATGGCATGTCCTAAACTGTTAAATCATTTGGGAATGATTGGCTTTGCATGCCTGATCCTATGGGTGGGAATTAACATAGGACCTGCTACAACCCCCGCTGCAAGTAGGACCAGTCGCGCTTCAAGGGAATTACACGTAAATGCTTTCCTATATATGTCCTATATTTATGCAAAACGCCTAAATATCTGTAGTTGCTGGGTGTGCTCCCATATCCCCATCCATTCCAAGGGAGGCATTCCCCTCAAACCAGTCCCCTTAACTTCCCCAGAAATGCCAGATTGGGTATTAAATCAAAATGGAACTGACAAGGATGGATACAGGAAGGGGGGCGAGCACTACCGGAGGATCATATCAGGTACATACGAGAGGAAAGTGGAAGGAGTATACAAACAAAACAAAATGTGAAACCCAATTTCAGGGGTGGTACCAACCCAATTTTAACCGGATCCATAAACCCCCGTTTTTAATCCTCACAAATATATCAAGACCTAATGGAACAATATGTTTGAGTAAGAACTCTAAAGAAGGAGATACAGTAGGATGGAGTAATTGCACTCAGTATGTGAATATGATCACAAACAACGACGGTAGCCGCATCACATGGGAACATTGCACAGGCAGCCAAAATTCCATGGACCTTATACATGAAGAAGGTTTTCCTGCAATGACTGCGTACAATGGCACTTACTTTATTTGTGGCCACAAGGCATATCCATGGTTGCCCCAAAATTGGTCAGGATCATTTTACTTGGGATATGTAATACCATATGTCCGACACTCATTGTCCCTGCCTCAACGTCCTGCCTGGCAACGAGTAAAAAGGGTAATTACTGACACCGACCGGTTCTGGGCCATTGCTTTCCCTTGGTGGGGAATGGGTAAGGTCACCAGAGAAATCATTAATATGGCCAAAATCTTGGAAGAGATTGCTAACGATACGGCAGAAGCCTTAAAGAAAATGAGTGCAGAGATGATAGCCATTCGAACGGTCACTTTACAGAACCGTATGGCCCTTGATTACCTATTGGCAGAAAAGGGGGGGACATGCGCACTAATTGGATCTGAATGTTGTACCTACATACCTGATAGTTCAGAAGAGATTACTAATTTGGCCGATCACATCCAAAAGCAAATTGAGAAACTTAAGCAGCCCCCTTCGTTCACTCTTTGGGGCTGGGCGACAGGTTGGCTGGGTTCTATTGGGACTTCTCTAGTTCAAGGTTTAGTCATATTTGTTGTTATAATTCTTATAGCTTATTGCTTACTTAAATGTTGCTGTGCTATGATGTCTAATTTGGGTACAAATATAGTGCTCATTAATTCAATGGTACAAGTAGAGACGGGAGGAGATGAGGTGCAGGAAGAATTTGAACGCCTAGCTAAGGTAATGCTCTACTAGGATATTGTCCTTTATGAAGGACAAAAGGGGGGAATGTGGAAGTGCATGAAGGGAAACTTGACCATATTAACTCTTTATTAACTCACTTAACTCACATAATAGGTTTAGCCACAACATACAAAGAAGCACAATTGTGTAATTACGTTTAAGCCTTGGTATGTTGATAATTAAGTTAGTTGAACAGGTGCTTAGTTCAGCCTGGCCTCTCTTAAAGATAAGGGTGTAGCTGACTACAAGAATATAATAAGAATACAGTTTCTTGAACGGCCATGTGGCCTTGAGACTAGCTTCAGCCCTACTGATAACAAGGACAGGAATGTAGGGAGAAAGGGAATGCTCAGGCCTACATGCAAATGTAATAGATGGCTATGGATGTTCGGGGGGCAGGCTCACTACTTGATTGACCAACTACCTGAGCCAATAAAGAATGTATGCGTATGCCCATATTCCATAACAGATGGGCGTTCTTTACTGAACTGTATAAACATGAGCTGTTTCACTGACTCGGGGAAGCTGTACCTTCAACCATTGTTTTGAGGTGCTCTTCCACTTGTATACAAGTTGGGCTCAATAAAGTTTCTCTTTGTACTACTTGTTTGGGTGTTAATGCATAGGTATAGTGTAAGTTTCAACAACTCCCTTACCAGAGGAAATAGTTTGTCCCTATCTACGCTATCAAATCCTTTAATTATCTAAACACCTCAATTAGATCACCCTTTGATCTTCTATATTCAAGGGAATACAAACCTAGTTTATGCAACCTGTCCTCATAATTTAACCTATTTAGCCCCGGTATCATATTGGTGACTCTGCGCTGCACCCACTCCAAGGTCAATATATCCTTCTTGAGGTGCGGTTCCCAGAACTGAATGCAGTACTCCAGATGGGTTCTAACCATAGTTCTGTACAACTGCTCCAAGGGACATGGCCAGGAAATCGTTGCTGCTCCTTGATAAAATTCTCACTGCTGGTACATCTGCAGTTCATACCTGATGCAGCAGCTTTGCTCCAGAGCGGACTCTGTGCTGCAGGCTTAGGAACTTCTGGACTTCCAATAGAATTCCCACAAAATCATAACCTGTGGGTCCACAATTTTCCAATTAACATTCCTTACAGGTGCTGGGAATGCCCAATCAAGGACTCAGCCCTTCCGTTCCTGAGGTTTGATTTGAACTTGGTACAATGTGAGAGACCAACAACATAAAGTTCAGAGTGAGAAAGGAGGGGGGAATTGAAATGCTCAGTATCATACATTGGAGGCATTCATCAAAACACTCACCTAATCTGGCAGGGACAGAGCTAAAGTCAAAGGATCGGGGGTCGAAGTCCAGATTTGTTCAAATTGGCCCAGTACAGCCACGACGACATCCTCCAATGCCGCGTTGCCATTTGCGTCAGACTCAAAATGGCAACGCAATTGGGAATTTAAAAGTTAAGTGAGTAAATTACTTGAAGTCAGTTTTGGCTGAGTCCTGACATACAAAATTGGCCGACCTCAAAGTGACTGGGGATTCTTGAGCCCTTCTGACCCTTCACTGGCCAGGACCTACTCCGTTAATGGTAGGGCGTTGGGGAGAGTTATAGAACAAAGAGATCTCGGAGTACAGGTTCATAGCTCCTTGAAAGTGGAGTCACAGGTGGATAGGATGGTGAAGAAGGCATTCAGCATGCTTGGTTTCATTGGTCAGAACATTGAATACAGGAGTTGGGATGTCTTGTTGAAGTTGTACAAGACTTGTATTCCAAGTGTAAGGCCACACTTGGAATACTGTGTACAGTTCTGGTCACCCTATTATAGAAAGGATATTATTAAACTAGAAAGAGTGCAGAAAAGATTTACTAGGATGCTACCGGGACTTGATGGTTTGACTTATAGGGAGAGGTTAGACAGACTGGGACTTTTTTCCCTGGAGAGTAGGAGGTTAAGGGGTGATCTTATAGAAGTCTATAAAATAATGAGAGGCATAGATAAGGTAGATAGTCAAAATCTTTTCCCAAAGGTAGGGGAGTCTATAACGAGGGGGCATAGATTTAAGGTGAGGGGGGAGAGATACAAAAGGGTCCAGAGGGGCAATTTTTTCACTCAAAGGGTGGTGAGTGTCTGGAACGAGCTGCCAGAGGCAGTAGTAGAGGCGGGTACAATTTTGTCTTTTAAAAAGCATTTGGACAGTTACATGGGTAAGATGGGTCTCGAGGGATATGGGCCAAGTGCAGGCAATTGGGACTAGCTTAGTGATATAAACTGGGTGCCATGGACATGTTGGGCCGAAGGGCCTGTTTCCATGTTGTAAACTTCTATGATTCTATGATTCTACTGTAATCTGGCTTTGGTCTCCCCAAAGTAGGGGAGACTCCCCCATGAGTAGCCAAAACTGTATACTAGACTGGAGGGAATATATGTAATATCTTACATCAAAGGACAATTGGGGCCTCTGGATAATCTTATGGGCAGCTGGAATTGTGGATAAGGATATCATAGAGGGTACCATTTCTCCAGAAATGGAAAGAGGAGAAGCAGGAAAGATGTTCTTTGGGTGGGTGCTACAGTTGGTACTTTCAACACTTTTTTTTGTGTTCACTGCAAAAAGGCAGCTTTCATAAGCAGACTAGCAATGGGACCATGTTCCAGGGAGGAATCAGAATCAAATAGAGTCTTCTCTTGATTACTCTCGGTTGGAATTTTCCACCAAAAAAATTGAATTATCCAATAATTTGAATAAAGCAACTGCAATAAAACAGCACTGGAGGATTTTTTAATATAATTCAAATTTGAATTATCCAGCAATTCAAACTAAGCCACTTTGAATTATCCATAGTAGACAGTAACTGTCATTTGCTTTTAGCCAAGTCAAGATCCTTAAACCATGCAACAGTGCCACTATTGCAGGTTTGATGATAATATTGTGGTTAGAACTAGGAGAATGGAGGGCCAGAAGTTTAAGGGGAGATATATTGGAGTGAGTAAGGGTAGTGGACAAATTCAGACCAGGCAGCGGTTCTCAATTTGATGAAAAGGAAAGAGACTAGAGGGAGGATCAGAAAGGCTGGAGACAAAAGTGTCCAGAATCACAAAGGGAGATTTCTCAAAAAACAAAGCATGGCAGAGAAGGCACAGAAGAACGATGTTGAGGGTGGAATTCATTGAGGTGGGGGTGATGGGGAACGAAGCTAAGACTATGGCTGAAGATAGATCATTCAGAGTCAGAAAGGAGAAAGTTAGAGGAGATGGTGAAAGCCCTCAAAACAGATATCTGGATTGGAGTGGTTTTCAAAGTAAAGAAGGAGTCGGAAGAAAAATAAAGTGGATCATGGGATTGACTGGCATCCAGGAGCTGCCTGAGCTTCCTGTCCTTGCTATCAGAAAGGAAGGCAAAAATTTGTTTGTTGGAGTGACAGTCGAAATTAAGGATGATATGAAACTGGGGACAAGGACATCTGGGAAATAAATTCAAGTGATGTTACTGGAGAGAGAAGTTGAGATAATGCATGCAACTAAATATGTTAGAAGGACTGAGGTGCATAAAATGACAAGAGCACTGATCAGGGAGGTGTTAAATGTCAGAGATATCAATGATTACCAATAGCCCCAAGTGATTTGGAAGGTATAACATCTCTAGACAAACTCTGCAAATTTCTATACTTACTGTATGAAGTAAAATTTGCTACCTGAGTACCATGGTATTTCATAAAAGGTTTTGGAGACAATGAAAATATTGGTATCTGGATGGATCGCAGTGATAGCAAATTACTTGATCTAATCATGAGGAGACCCAAAGAAGAAAGGGTGAATTTTCAGCTGGAACCCATGGGCACTGGGTCAAAGCTGGAGCCAGGCGATGGGAAAAGAAATATGGATGGTATTGGGTGTTGGCAAATACACAGTGACAAACAAGGATAGAAAGTGACAACAATGAGAGTGAATGGGACAAAGAAATAAACAGAAATAATGACAAAGAGAGAAATAGGACTTCTTCAAGGCTGGCATTCCTGGAAGAGAAGAGGCTATGAATCAAATGTCAAGGATAGAAAGACAAAAGCTGCAAATGTTGGAAATCTGAAATAACAACAGAAAATGCTGTAATTGCATAGCTTATCTATCAGCAACTGAAAAGAGAGAGTATAAGCTTAACATTTTGGTGTATAATAACATTTGCATAACAAGAAATACAGTTCATTTTAGTTCTTACAGTGTTAATGATTAAAAGGAGATTGGGAGTGCTACTCAGACATTTGCAGTTGAGTCAGGATTCCCCTGCGGGAATGCATAAAACACTGAAGCTATTTTTGAAGTACCATTCCTTTTGTAAATGCATCTTTTGTGAACAATTGGGCGTGTACCCTCATTTGCAACAAAGCTTGTTGTGTCTAATAGAATAAAACATTAGCACAGACTCTGTTATGGTTTAATCTGAATGTTTGGGACAAATATGCCTATTGTATTTTGGTTTGGCTTCTTTGGAAGCAGGGCGATTAATATTTAAGGGAACATTCATTTTTTTGCCAAATTTCTCCTCTTTTGGCACCTTCTTTCCTGCTGAAGTACAGTTCTACAGGTATCGGATGTTTTTATCCAAGTGGACATTCTTCACATGTGAGTCCAGATGGTGAGTGCTGGCAAACCATTTGAGTAAAGGTGAGGGAGGCATTACAGCCAAACTCAATCGTGTCATCACCTTAAATCTATAGCTGATGGCTGATTTTCACTAAGGTGTAGCACCCTGACTGCCATTCCATGTGAGATCAGTTAACACAGCACAGAACAAAAACTGAATCTGGGAATCTCTGGTCTATATGGAGCAGCTACATGCTGTTTTTACCAGTTGAGTTATCGTGGAAGTTATTTTGTCTATTTAAGAGTATCTGACAATTTTATACCCATATATCAGTTGTTGTTTGCATTCAGTCTATATCTTCCTCTTCATTTCTGGAAATCTGATATTTGCCTTTAACAACTTTCCATCCTCTCCCTGAGTAAAGCTAACATCATTAACTTGCAATTATATATTGCTTTTAATGTCGTAAATGTTCCAAGGTGCTTTGCAAAGGTGAAAACGAACACCAAGCAGTAGTAAGAGGAAGTGACCGAAGATATGGCAGGAAAGGTTGGAGGCCTTTGAAGGATGGTAAAAAGATATAAAGACAGAGGGGATTAGGGAGAGATTTCCAGAGTGTAGGACCAAGGCTACTAAAGGATCTATCACTGAAAATGGAGTGGAGGGTGGGAGGAATGCAAAAGAATTCTGCGTCAGAGCAGTGGAGGCATGCAGTGTCACATAGAGAGGTAGGATGGGTTGAGGCGTTGGAAGGAACTGAAAATGAGGATCTCGTTTTGAATTCAATACATTGGAGGATGGGATGTCAATGGAGGTTGGCGAGGATAAGGGCAGGACTTTAGTGCATGATAGGATTCAGGCAGCGAACTTTTGAACCCAATGTAGGTGGAGCTCAAAAGGCCAGGAAGAAGGGTATTGGAAAAATTGAGCATGATGGTCACAAAGGCATGGATGAGGGTTTCAGCAGTAGTGGAAATGAGACTAGGCCAGAGGCAGGCATATTGCAGAGGTGAAAATAGGCAGTAAATAATAACTGTTCTATTAAATATCTTCAGGACAAAGGAATGAATCAAAAAGTTATAGTTGCTCCTAATTTCTAATTGGATTTTCAAGCTGAAGGACAAAGTTCTTTGCAGAAAGGTGGAAATTGCCTGAGATGAAGCCATGGGATGTGTTAAAGCAGTCTCCAAAACTTTTTAATATCTCTAGAGCAGAGTTTCCCAAAGTGAGGGAAAAGGAGAACCACCGATGCAACCTTGCCTAACCAGAGGAGGTGCATCAAAAGTCTAATTTCCTTTAAATTTTAAAGGAACTGAGCAAATTTAAGTTTAAATTCAAAGAAAAAGCATACACCGATGCAGCCCTGCATAGTGCGACCTGTTTGAATTCTCGCTAACTTCTAGAAGCTGAAATCGGACCAATCAGATCTGCATTTGGTGCACAGTAATCTGTTACTCTGCTGAGATCATTGTATTCCAGGCTACATAGGTTTATATACTTTTTCTACCATAGTCTACCATGGTAAAGCAGGAAGGTGGGGTGAGGCTGCAGGCACCCACCAGGTATGCAGTATCTCTTCACAATATTATAGTTTGCCACCAGTCCAGATGATCCTTGCCTGAATTGATATCTGCACTAATCTGCCATTTTAAATTGAAGTGTTCCGAACACCCCATCACCTCCTAGCTCCTGCATGCTATATAACTGATATTTGAAGATCCATAATTGTGAAGGAATAAAGCGTTTTTTGAAGTGTAAAGATAAGGATGTTGATCCCGTGTGATGAACAAGGAGAGTCCGGCAAAAGAAAAATAGGAAATTCGATCCTCAATACTTGGAGTTAGAATTTACATTTACTGGTTCTGGCGAAACTCATCGACTGCAATGTATTGTTTGTGCTGAAGTTCTTGGTTAGGATAGCATGAAACCAAATTAGTCAAAACACTACTTGGAAACCAAACATTCTGCCCTCAAGATAAACCACGAGATTTTTTGATACGAAAACTCTTTCAACTGAAAGGACAGAGGTAATCGAAAAGGTTTGATGGCTATCTTGTAGTAAAGTTTTGGCAAGAATCTGAAACCTCAGGGAGGACTGCTGTATGTTTTTGATAGACTCTAAATCATTACTTCAGCAACATTTCCTCAAACTTCAGGGTTCTACTGGGCCATTTGGCTGACATATTTGACAGGCTCTTTGCAAGTTCAGAACAGTAACATTTTCATAATGCACTAAAAAGTGCAGAGCTTTGCCAAAAACCTTTACTATAGAGTCACTAAGTGCTGCAAGTCACTGTCAATACGTTCCTGACATTGTCTTTTGTTATTATGGACTGCGAAATGTCGGTCCTAGAAGTTAAAGATGTAATTCTGAAGCATTTGTCTCAGCTTTGCAGAAAATTCAACGAATGTTTTCCTGAAAGAGAGGCAAATGAATTGCAGGATTTCGCCTGGGTTTGAAATCTGTTTTCATAGAAAAAGTCAAGATTGCCATGAATCAAAAAGAGAATTTGATCGATGGTGCTGGTGACTTTATTTTGAGAGACAATTTTAAAGTCATGCCGCTTACTCAATTCTAGCTCTGAATTCAAAAAGTGTTCCTTGAGTTGTCCCAAAGAACCATTGAAATACTTGCCTACTTTGCCTCAACGTATCTGTGTGAAGTGGGATTTTCTTCACTCATTTACATCAGAAACAAATATAGAAGCATCTTCAATGTAGAGATTGATTTGCATTTGAAACCCTCTAAAATCAAACCGAGATTCTACAAATTGTACCGTAGCAAGCAGGCTCATCCCACTCACTGAGATAGGGTTATCAAGTGTTCTTTTGTGTTCAAGTTTGTTCAGTTCTGTAATACTGTTACTGTGCTATTAATGTTGTTTTCTGTCTTAAGCAATATGTTATGCTAGCCAAGAAAATGAAATCATCTTTTTCTATGCATAAATCCAGAAAATGAAATTAGGCTTCTCCAATAGCGCAAAATGCGCTCGTAGTGAACTAGCAGCCCGATTTACACAGCACACGATTTTCTTTTCCACTCACTTCGCTGTTTCCTAAAAAGAGAGGGGTGCACATGGGGCATGAATCTCCGAAGGGGGGGCTCAGCAAAAAAAAGTTTGGGAACCTCTGCTCGAGAGAAAGTAAAATCAAGTATAATTTTATTTTAGAGGAATGTTGGTGATAGAATAATTTTAAGAAGAATTACAAGTGGAGTGGCACCAGCACTACATTGTACACTGGCATATATACAATGGATTCATTATCGCACAATTTCTGCACATGACCCATGCACAGGGTGATATGAGGTATGATCAATCCAGATAAGGATGTTCAAGTGAAATTGTTGAGACATAAAAGTAATAATAAAACAGTGCCTTCCAAAAAATGAGGGCATATTGAGCTTTCATTTGAAAATGTTTTTTAAAATATATAATCAAATAAAGCATTATTATATTTATAGTAAGCTTGTAGTATAAGCAGAATTCTGGATGACTATGGAGTTTATCCTAGAAGTTAACTTAGTTGTGGTTTACATCATGTGTTATTCAGCTAATGGGTGAATTTCTCTCATGTTGCAATCTACAACTTCTCATTCAATATCCTTTAATATATATATATATATGTATATGTGTGCATGTGTGGATCTGCTGTAGCATTGCTCATGGTTAGTCTGGGGTTTGGAACATGACTATAATGTTTATGCTGCTAACTTGGCCTGTTCCTTTAAGACCAGTGCTCAAATACTCGGTGTAAGAATTCAAGTAATTGTAGGTGTTTGTACATTTCCTACATCAGTAATTAAAGTTCAGCAAATTGCTTGTAAATTTCAGGTTCCAGGATGAAATACTTGTCCTTCTTTCTGTTTTTTTGAAATTTTGTTCTGTACCTGTGGAAAAGTGTCATGTCCAGAGGGTAATATCTGGAGTGACAACTTTGCACTAGATGCAAGACTTTTAACATACACAAGCAAATCGCCTATGCCACTGCTCACAGTTAGTCAGAGTATGCACTTTATACCATGTAAAAAGCCATGTATTATTATTGAGCAGGTGTGTGTCACTTTAAGGCCAGAAAGTCTAATTACTGTTAAGTAAAAACAGTGTGAGTTTATAGAGATCAATTAAGCAGCTGTAGGCATTCTGGCTCCAGTGTTTTCTGTGCCTGGAAAGATTCTTTGTTGTTTTATATGTTTTATTGAAGTGTGATGGACAGGAAATATGTTCTAGATATAATGTTTTCATAATATAATCACAAATTGCCAGCGTCAATGCTCACATTAGATCAGATGATGCACTGTTAAAGACATGAACTTTATAAAATGTAAAAATCTTCTCATAAAGCATATGTGTGTTCCTTATGGTCAGGGGTGTAATTGTTCTGAATTCTTGAAAGGAATCCTCTGGTCAGGTAGAGAGAAATGGCTTTTTCTTTTTAAGCGTTTACATTCATTTAAGCTCAGATTATTCAAAGTGACATTCTGGCACCACTGCCTTTATTTACACCTTTTAAGTGTGATACAGAAATTTGAGTGTGACAGGAATTGTGACAGATGGGAAATACATGCTAGACATACCACTCTTTATAACACAGATTAATAAATGTGTATGTGTGCAAAATATAAAACAAATAAAGTACCAGTAGGAACAGGTCACTCAATTCAAATACTAAAAACAAAAAATGCTGGCAAACACTCAGCAGGTCAGGCAGCAGAGAACCAAAGTTAATATTTCACGTCGACCTGAAGCATTGGGTCAGATTTTGCTGGAGCGGGACATCTCGCAGCATGCCCCATAAGTTAGACTTGTTTATGCATGTTTAGGTTTTAAAATGTTTTGCCCAGAATGTTGCTGGACGTGCAAACTGATAATGGCACAGTGAGGGTAACGGGGCATCTGGTACCTTGGTGAACAATGGGAGAGTGTATCTTCTTAATCATTGACATTAAAGGATTGAGAAATAAACAAAGGAAGAACTTGGAAGTGTAAATTAGAGTGGATCAATTCATTTTCAGAGAGGGAAAGGAAGATTGAATTAAGAGAGAAAAAAGACAGAAAGGAAAAGCAAGAAAATTAAAAATTAACATTTTTAAAATCTCCTAAAACAACTCACAACCTGAAGGAATGAGACTCCACACTTATAATTGTTTACTTTCTGAGCAAGAAAGTTTGATTGGCTGTCATTAATAATTATCATGTCATTAAAAGAGTACTTATGCTGTTAATTACAAGACTTAACTTTCTGTGGTGAGTTTAATAAGCAATTAAAGTGCAAATACAGCAACTTCATGAAAATCACAGGGAGGTTAACTGCGAGATGCAGTTTTCGCGAAGCTAACAGTGGAACGGCGCAAATCGTCTAGCAACTTGTGGCAATTTGCAAATCACGGGGTATATCTCCCTCGCTGGCTGATTTGCGCATTGATAACAGCGTGAGTTGTTCGAACACTGTTACTTTTTCAGTAAAATTTGGCCATTAACTCTGTTTCTCTGTCCACAGTTGCTGCCTGACCTGCTGAGTGTTTTCCAACATTTTCTGTTTTTATTTCAGGTTTCCAACATCTGCATATTTTGCTTTTGTAAATTCTAAAGTTATGCAGGGTACCTACTGAAAGTATAAATAATGCTCCAGATTAACCCTTTGAGAATAGAAACCTCACAAAGGGAGAGGTTAGGAGAAATTTTTTAGACAGGGTTGTTGGGACATGGAATGCCCTACCAGAAATAGTGAAGGGAGCAGAATCCACTTTAGCTTTTAAAAGGAAAGTGGATAAATACCGTACTTAATAAAAAAGGCATAGGGAAATGGCACATGAGCTGTAAAATTCTACATGAGCCTGTGCCATGAATCTTCTGGCCTGTTAAATCGCACTTTCACCCATTTTGGTTTAATATGTGTGATCCATTTGATGCACCTAACACCAAAAAACCACAGAACCGCTTAAATGCTGATGGAATGTGTTTTTTTTTTACTCTTTGTGATCATAAATCTCAACTCCTGGCGTCTCTTTGATGCTGACAACTCTGTAAATGCACCGATATCAAAAACCATGACACTTCCTGGTTCCACCCTGTGTTTACGTGTATCGAGTTGCGCTGCCATTGTCAACGGCGGACTGTGTTTCGGGTGCGGGGATGGGAGAGGCGGTCGCGTTTGGTGTGTGTTGATCGGCTCGGCTTCCCGTCTTCTGATGACGTCGGGAGGGTTCAGGCCATAGAGACGGCGGAGGCTGTGGGTGGAAGGAAGGCGCGGGGGAGGGGGGACGTGTAGCGCGACGCGGAGAGAGAGAGAGAGAGCGCCCAACCCTGCCCGACAACATGAAGCGCGCACTTCGACCGCCGGCTGCGAGCGGCTCCGTCTGACACTCACGGGACAGCCTCGTTGGCGTAGCCGGGGATGGAGAAGAACGAGGCGGCGAAGGTAAACCCGATAAATCGGCGTATGTTTGGTTTTTAATCTCGGGCCCGGCCTGGGGAGGCGACACTCGGCTTGTTATCGGTCGGATTTGTTTGTGTTAGGGAGGAGGCCGGGCCTTGTAGCGGCCCTGAGTGGAAAATTTCACTCGGATCTGAGGTTGCAGTGCAGCCGACTCCCAACTCCTCCCAGCAGGCGGCTGGATTTACAGGGCTCCTGCGGACAGGGACACCAGGCTGATGAGTCGTTTGTACTTTGGTGGACTTCAGTAAGAGTTTGCTCATCTGTCACTTTGATTCTTCCACTGCTGTTTTTTTTTTAAAAATCAGCCATTTGTTTCATTAAGAAATGTTGGTGGCATTTTTGCAAAACGCAAAATATAAAGATTTTCAAAAATGAAACGCAACATATAAAGGGACATTAAAAAATATCACTCAATTTGTATCCTATTGGGCTTCAATCACTGTACAGTATGCTGCAGGTGTTAAAAACTAGGGCAAGTACAATTTAGATACTTGGTGGGGATAGTAATAATTGCCTTTCTGAGACAAGTGTATTTTCAGGAAAGTCACTTGTCTGGTAAATTTTCAGTTCCGGATGCAACAAAAATAGAACTGTTTTGTAAATTATCAGGTCATAGTCCAGTTGTTATAGTGTTAGTTTTCCCCTTGCATCATCTAATCATATGTATCTGTCACAAATGATAAGCCAACAAGTTTAAGGTATCGTATCAGCAGTACTCTTGTTAGGAATGTGGCATAACTGGTGCAGCAGGAGTTAGATCATGAGGAAAAGGGTGACTAAATAAAGAATGAGAACTATTTTGCCTTGTAATGTGGTGGGACCTGATTAAAGTCTTAGATATAATGGTTATTTTGTAGTGAAACAAATTTCACTAACTTAAATTGTAAACATTGTTAGAATTGAAACTCTTGTGTGCTATTAAAAATCAGAATTTTCAATTGTTTAATCTGAGATTTTAAAAAGCACAGAGATTCAATTAAAAAATTGGTACCTCTAGGAGAGTTGCTTAATTTCTGTGCTTGCATTCAACCACTTGATTACTCTGTATCTCAGTGCTACAGAAGAGCTGCTTACACAATTGACTGTCCCAGTTTAAAATGTTAAAACAACCTCTACATATTGTATCTTGTTAGAATTGGGAGATTTTAATTTCTTGCACGTAAGGGTTTTGTTTTTTTAAAAATAAATAATGGAGTTAATTAGCTAAAGTTGAAGTTATTCTTGAGTAACTGCTGGGCTTGTATCCAAGTTAATGTAGCAGAGACATTGGATTCACATACTAATTGTACTGAATAATGTGATGTTTGTTTGAAGTAGTAAATGCTTTGAATTCAGCATTTCTGCTTGGACTCTTGAGTTGGCTGAGATTGGATCCAGCTTGAGTCCTGATGTATTAATTAAGCACCTGGGCTGCACCCTAGGTCTAAAAGCTATTTGCCTCATTTCTTCTCCTGTCCCTGTCCCCGAAGCTGGTGGTAATCTACCACTCTCCTTGTCTGCTGTGCAGGGATTGGTTGAAGATATTTTTTTTAAATCCCCATGCTTTCTTCCCTCCTCTCCTGAAGTTACTAACTTGATTTGAGGCACAGTTCCATGTGTGGCAGTAGCAAGGCAGCATCTTACCCATGTGGACTTTCTTTGTGTTCGAGCCAAGTTATTGGGAGTTGATAGTTGTGGAGAGCAACATTGGCACCCAGATACTAATGTCACTTGAGCTCTCCACATGCACTTTTCAGCAAGGGTTGGTAGTTAGCAATCAGGAATTGGCTGATTTCTGTTCCTCCCCCCAGCCAGGTACCGAGGCTAATTATACCACTTAAACTGCTGCTGAGCTCAGATCAACTATTAAGAAAAATTGAGTATTGAACAGAGAACCTTTTTAAAAAACTTTTTGCAGTAAACATACCCTTCCTAAATATTCCACTAAAACAAAATGCCAGTAACTGCATAGAATTCAGTACCAAGGCTTCCATTATATTTTTGGTTTAAAATTGTGCAGCAGCTATCATGATTACAGTGTCTATCTGTGTTCTGTATTTATAGATTGTAATGTTGATTGTTCTTGCTTAGTTTTTATTAATGGTCTATAACATTTTCATTACTCTGATCTTTTCCTTACATTCTGTTTATATTATCAAACTACTTTTTGTGTGTGGTGACCAGAGAATCTGGAAGAAAATACCATGCATTTTTAAACTGAATAATGAAATAGTAAGTAGAATATTGTTCAGCCTTTGCAGAATAAAATTCCAAACCAGTTTAAACTAGCATTTTACATTGGTATTGGTACTAAAAGTAGTACTTTGACAAAATTGAAATGGCCCATATTTGTAAATATACTTATTAAAGCAGCAAGGAAGGTTAAATGGAGAATAGAACATGATTATAGAGTTAGTGACATGTGAATTGTAATACTAAATATAGTAATGTAATAACCCTTTGAAATAAGTTTTCATGCATATTCCAAACTACATAATAGTATGGGTGTTTCCTATAGCTTCTGGATTAATTTTCAAGTTGTAAATATGAATGTTGCAGCAATGACTGAGTATTCACCTTTTAAAGTGCTGCAGGTGTATGATCTCATCTGGGTGCAATTGGGCTGCTGGTGCCACGGACAAGGTAACTTGTCCAGTGGTTGCACTTCTGGTTTGATCTTTTAAATGATGAGAAATTTACTTGGTTGCATCGATGACTGACTGACTGATTGTGCTCACAGCACCAACACTGCCGTGGTCAAACATTGTTCCTCCATGTCCCGCACAATCTCTCCATAGTGTTTGATATAGTTGATCATGATATGCTTCTGCACCACAGTCCAGCTACGTGAGATTGCCCTTGCATGGTTCCACTCCTGCCTATCCCCATGCAGCCAGTGCATCTCCAGCAATAGCTTCTCCTCCTGCCCCATGCATAGAATATTTTTTAAATGGTGAGCAACTTTTTCAGACAGATCTGTCTGTTCTCGTACAAGAAACACAAAGTTTGTATGCAGGTACAGCAAGCAATTAAGAAGGCAAATAGCGTGTTTGCCTTTATTGCAAAGGGGTTGGAGTACAAGAGTAAGAAAGTCTTGCTGCAATTATACAGCACTTTGGTGAGACCACACCTGGACTACTGTGTATAGTTTTGGTCTCCTTATCTAAGGAAGGATATATTTGCCTTGGAGGTGGTGCAATGAAGGTTCACTAGATTAATCCCTGGGATGAGAGGGTTGTCCTATGAGGAGAGATTAAATGGAATGGGCCTGTATTCTCTGGAGTTTAGAAGAATGAGAGGTGATCTCATTGAAACATATAAGATCATGAGGGGGCTTGACAGGGTAGATACTGAGAGACTGTTTCCCCGGCTGGTGAGTCAAGAACTAAGGGGTTTAGTCTCACGATAAGGAGTTGACCTGAGATGAGGAGGAATTTCTTCACTGAGGGTTGTGAATCTTTGGAATTCTCTACCCTAGAGGGCTGTGGATGCTGAGTCATTGAGTATATTTGACTGAGAGATTTTTGGAATCTGGATCTGGGGATTGGACAGGAAAGTGGAGTTGAGACCAAAGATCAACCATGATCTTATTGAATGGCGGAGTAGGCTCGAGGGGACGTACGGCCTACTCCTGTTCTTTGGAGTGCACAAGGATCCACCTTTAGCTCCTTTGTCTTCCTTACCTATGTGCTGATCTTCAATTATGTTTCTCATAGGCATTGGGTCACCTTCCATTTATGCCGTAAACAACACCCAGCTGTATCTCTCTGTAGTTCCCTAGAGCGCCTCTATTGTCAATGAGCTAGAATTTCCTCCAACTGAGTATTGGGGAAACCAAAGCCATTGCTTTTGGCACCCGTTCTTCTTGCCACGGATATATTTCTATCGTGTAGAAATAGTTGTCACATCTCCACACATGGTATAAAGAGATGATACTCAATGCTAAACTCTTGTATCTGATCTTGTATTGGTTGGGATAGTAGAAGGAGCTTTACTCTTGATGCTGTGTTTTTAGTGTTTTAACCAATTTCTATTTGCTCCCCCTGCCCCCTTAATCCTAATGAGTTTTGCAAGGGGTACCCAATTTAGAATTCACAGAAACCTTCCGATTGTGATTCTTGCAAGATTTGGTTCTGAGGGGCTCTTTTCAGCTGTATGTGAGGTTGGGTCTGCTGTGGTATTTGTCCCCCTCCCTGTTTTCTCTTGTCATTATCTCTTAATTATCCCTCGCATGAGCAATTCTTATGTATTGATTTACACCAGTGAGATGGCTAGCCACCAGGGTTCCCAACCTCCTCCACTGGAATTTCTGTTTTTTCCATGGACTCTTTCTCCTGTCTCCTCAATTTTTGCAGATTGTTTTATGTCCCTGACGTATCCTTGACCCCTCTCTATCCAATTGGTCTGTTGGCTTGATTTAATTCAAAAGTGCTACCAGGGTTCAGATCCCCTATTACAATGGGAATTTCTTCAAAATGAAATACAATGATTGAACAGAAACTGTTCGCTTAAAATAGAAGAAAATGTTTTTTTTTGAGTTTTTTATTTTTTTGTTTAAATTGCAGTATTAAAGATAACTGAAACCAGTAACAAATTTAATTTGTACGGCTGAAATGCCAACTTCACCCACAATGTAATCTTAATTTTTACTTGGATTTTATTTTTAAATTTAAAAAGTAAGTTTAGAAAAAATTGAGAACACCAGCTTAAACCCTATTTGCTGTACTGTGCTCGAGTTGAGCTGGAAGACTTAATGCAGGGTGTCAGTAGAAATGTGAATTCTTTCTCTAGCACTAATCTTGCTGAGTATCAAATTTCTTTTTTTTTCCCTGCACACCTCCCCCCCCCCCACCACCACCCCAAACCCCCAAAAAAGTGCATCAGCATTTCTCACCGGAAATTATTTTGATTTGGCCCGACTTCCACAGTTACAAATAAAATTTCCAGACAGCACAATGCTTGTTCATGGCAGAGAGAAATGTGATCCTTGCACCCATGTAAGCTGGTATGCACTCTGAGTGAGTAGAGCCACATTGGGAGGTGGCCACCATAATATTCCAGAAGCAAAGCTTCATCCACCATTTGAAAATACATAACTGAGAATCTGTGTGAGCAGAGGTCACAGGTCATATCACCTGATGTTCTACAACCTAGAAAATAAGATTCCTGTGTGATTTCCCACCTGATCATGAAAGTGTGGGCTTGAGCCAGAATGATTAATTTCTCTATACTGGCCATGAAAGCTAGTTATCTATATAATGCTGTACCTGGTTTTAAGAGATAACAATGTTTTTCTTCATTAAAATCTACTGTTGAGCACTAGTTTAAAACTTGTTACTTCTTTAAAAAAAATAATGAATCCTGTTCTGATTAAGTCCTCAGTCCATTCTGTACTTTTTTTTTGTGATTGGCTAATGCCCTGCAGGTATCCTCACTGCTGTTTATTGCCATTCCTTGATTGGCCCACCAAGAAGTATGCTTGAATAATGCAGGGAGGGACCCCCTCCCAGTCAATCTGACTATGTTGTGCAAACTCACATCCAAGGGGAAAAGTATGAATCACTCCAGCCCTGGTTACATAGCTTCAGTCTTCCAAGTTGGGAATTCTCCTGTTGTAGCTACCACCTTCCCTTCTCTGCCCCAAGCCCCAAAGTTTATACATTTTTTTTTAAAAAGCCTTTGCCGTCAGTACTGAGATGTAGATGCAATCATTTTTATTTCTAATATTGTAATCAGGTATGTTTGGATATGTTTTTGTAAATTGAAATATTTTCAGGTTTCTAAATCAGTGTTGTCCAATTGAAATTGCTGACTAGCCATAGGTATGGCTATGGCAATGCTGTTTCAGGCACATTTTAGTAAAAACATTCCTTTCATACATTCGCACAATACAGGTAAATGTACCACACGTGTGTATTTGCTTAACAAACATCTAATGTCATTCAGTAACCAAGGAAATGAAGTACTCGCAATGATCAAAAAATGCACATTTTGATTTTTGTCTTAGCATTTTCACCAACAAATGCACAAAGAAGCTTAAAGTACACATGCATACGCCTTCCAAATAGGAGTATTAAGATCACGTGCCCAACGACAGTATCTATTATTCACTTTTTATTTACTGATCAGAAATGCAATTAGCCACATTGATTTCCAATTGGCCACAATGGTTAGTGGCTAACATATTGGATAACATTGTTTTTAAATGACTCATTCTTGATTCAAATTCCGAGAATCGTACAGGGGCTCCTTTACCAACACTGAAAGGAGTGATTTGTTTGTAAATATTTCAGTTTTGTTTGGGAAAATGCATCATAATATTTTAATATACACACACTGCTTCTCTTGTGCAACTGCCTTTAAGATGGTGTTGCTGCCCAAAAGCTTTTCCTTATTTGCAAAAGTTCAGAATGAATGATCACTTGCTCAACCAGGGCTGTTGGGACATACATGATTAGACTACGGTGATTTGTGACTGCATGTTAATACTTTCCTAGTGCAATTTCTGCAAGTTCTTTTTGTGCTCTAGCAATAATCAAGCCAGTTCTTGTTACACTTCTGGCAGCACCTGTTATGACACTTGATAGCCATATAAAATACTTCCTTTTCTGGGCAATTGAACAAACAACATGGATTTAGCAGTGTATCAATTGAAGGGATAAAGATGAACTATTGGACGTTTAAAAAAAAAAGTTTTACTACAGTACTTCGCATCAGTACTTACCTTGCATCAAACAACTGTGCATATGTATGTTTTTTAAAGAAAGTAAATTATCCTGGGTGGGGACCGTCCCAGGATACTCTGTTGTAGTCCTTTTGAGGAACGAGATGCACTCAGTAAATTTATTTCACTTTGACCTCAGTGTAGAGGTGCTGTATGTACTGTAATTTTAGATGGCTTTCAGTTGGCAAAACAGACCTGTTAATGCATGGATGTGTATGTTCAGTACTTTATAATTGAAGGTTCAGCTCGAAAGTTCATTCTCCAAGCCATTTCTGGCATGTGACTACTTTATGAACTTATAATGTCTGAAGAAAAGTTACTGCACAATCTATGGTTTTAAAAAGAAAACTTGCCCGGGAATGCTTCTTGCCATTGATGTTGCTTTCTTCCCCCTCCCTCAGTAAAACCTGGGAAAGAAGGTTCTTAACCAATACTACAAAAACAGACTATCTGGTCATTTATCTCATTGCTGTTTGTTGGACCGTACTCTGTGCCAATTGGCTGCTGCGTTTCCCTACTTTACCACAATAACCATACTTCAAAATTACTTAACTGGTTGTGAAGTATTTTGGTTTGTTCTGAAACCTTGAAAGGTGTTATATAAATGTATAATCTTTTTTCTTTCTTCGGGTAAAAGCCGTTTTTTAAAAAAAACCTCTCTAGCAGCAGGGAGCTGAGGCTTATTGTAGTGCCATTTGCTGTTCCCGTTAAGCTAACTCAGCACAGAGATGGGGCAGGGGGACGGAGGGGGTGGCAAGTACATAAAACTGCAAGATTGGCTTGCTTTTGAAGGCAATAAGGGACACTCTAGAATATTTGGAATAGTATTTAAAATGTTATTTATCATCCATAAATATAAAATGTTTTTGGTGTGTATTTTCTAATTACATTTTGGAATATGAATGTAAATGTTTCTTGTTGAGGGGATATACCATACAGCTCTAATTATCTCCCTATTGTTAGGTCCCACATCTCTGCTGCCAAGAGGGAATGCAATCTTATCGCTCTATCCAGACCATTGCCAGTAGCTGTTTGTAGGCTGCTGGTAGTAACATTTCTGTCCATAATTTTCCAACCTCTGCTGACTGCAGGAAGATGCTATGGTTTCTTCCTTTTCAGTGCAGCACAAGTTGAGCACTGGGAAATCAAACCTACATTCTTTCACAAGTTATTGTGGTGCCACTGCATCGCCCTAACATAGCCCATATTTCTGTTGTTTATATTAATGCAAAGGTCTCAATATTTCAGTTTAGTATCTTGGATCTTGTGGAAACATGTTTTTGTTTTCAGTTTAAAAATTAAGGTTATAGTTGTACTGTAACATATGATCTGACTTATGAAAGAATTGTATCTGGTGACTTTTTGCAACCATGTGAAATGACATCACTGGCAGTGTCTCAGTGTACAAAAATTAGAAATGGCTGTTTCCTTGCCAAGTTCAAGGTTAACATAACCTTTATCTGTAAGAATGTAAGTGAAATCTACGTGGTTTTAATCTAGTGTAATTTGTATGCCTGCAGATAAATAATTCCACTTGGCTATGCTAATTTAAACTGTGTACAACTGACTTGAATGTAGATCACATCGATACAATATACTGAATTTTGACCTGTACATTTAAGCTACAAATATAGATAATGCAACAACTTGCATTTCTGTAACACTCCCTTTCATACAGAAAGATGTCTGAGCACTTTACAGGGCAGAGGATACTAATGGACATCCGAGCAAGGGGAAGAAGAAAGTTTGGACAGGGCAGATGCATTGTGTTAGCAGGTTGAAAGAATGCAGGACTGCGGTCAAGTCATTTCGTCAGCACACCCGTAAAGTTAGCTATTCTTCTGTCTTGCATGTCTCATTTCTGAGCATAGAAACATAGAAAATTGGAGCAGAAGTAGGCCATTCGGCCCTTCAGTATATTCAGTATGATCATGGCTGATCCTCTATCTCAATACCATATTCCCGCTCTCTCCCCTTACCCCTTGATTCCTTTTGTGTCTAGAAATCTGTCTAGCTCCTTCTTAAATATATTCAGTGACTTGGCCTCCACAGCCTTCTGTGGTAGAGAATTCTACAGGTTCACCACCCTCTGAGTGAAGAAATTTCTCCTCATCTCAGTCCTAAATATCCTACCCCGTGTCCTGAGACTGTGACCCCTCGTTCTGGACCCCCCAACCAGGGGAAACATCCTCCCTGCATCCAGTCTGTCTAGCCCTGTCAGAATTTTATGTTTCAATGATATCCCCTCTAATTCTTCTAAACTTGAGTGAATTCAGGCCGAATCGGCCCAATCTCTCCTCATACCATAGTCCTGCCATCCCAGGAATCAGTCTGGTGAACCTTCGCTGCGCTCCCTCTATGGCAAATATATCCTTTCTTCGGTAAGGAGACCAAAACTACACAATACTCCAGGTGTGGTCTCACCAAGGCCCTGTATAACTGCAGTAAGACACCCTTGCTCCTATACTCAAATCCTCTTGCAATGAAGGCCAATATACCATTTGCCTTCCTAACTGCTTGCTGCATCTTCATAATTTATTATGGATTTTTATTTGCAGCCATAAAGTTTGTTCATGTGTTACAGCCAAGTTGTTTGATAGGGCTGTTTTTAAAGTTAGAAAACTTGAAAGTTTCACAATTCAAGGTACTTGAGAAACTAATGGGACTAAAAGCTGATAAATCCCCTGGACCTGATGGCTGACATCTGAGGGTTCTAAAAGAGGTGGCTACAGAGATAGTGGTTGCATTGGTTATGATCTTCCAAAATTCCCTAGGTTCTGGAACGGTCCTAGTGGAATGGAAGGTAGCAAATGTGACCCCGCTATTCAAGAAAGGAGGGAAGAGAAAACAGGGAACTGCAGGCCAGTTAGCCTGACGTCTGTCGTCGGGAAAATGCTGGAATCCATTTTTAAGGAAATGGTAACAGGGCACTTAGAACATCATAATATGATTAGGCAGAGTCAACGTGGTTTTATGAAAGGGAAATCGTGATTGACAAATCTATTAGTTTTTTGAGGATGTAACTAGCAGGGTAGATAAAGGGGAACCAGTGCATGTAATATATTTGGATTTTCAAAAGGCATTCGATAAGGTGCCACATAAAAAGTTGTTACGCAAGATAAGGACTCATGGGGTTGGGGGTAATATATTAGCATGGATAGAGGATTGGTTAACAGACAAAAAACAGAACAGGATAAACGGGTCATTTTCAGGTTGGCAGGCTGTAACTAGTGGGCTACCGCAAGGATCGGTGCTTGGGCCTCAGTTATTTACAATCTATGTTAATAACTTAAATGAAGGGACTGAATGTAAAGTTTGCTGACGATACAGAGCTAGGTGGGGAAGTAAGCTGTGAGGAGGATACAGAGTCTGCAAAGGGATATAGACAGGTTAAGTGAGTGGGCAAGAAGGTGGTAGATGGAAGTCATGATGTGGAGATGCCGGTGATGGACTGGGGTTGACAATTGTAAACAATTTTACAACACCAAGTTATAGTCCAGCAATTTTATTTTAAATTCACAAGCTTTTGGAGATTTTCTCCTTCCTCATTTACCTGAGGAAGGAGAAAATCTCCAAAAGCTTGTGAATTTAAAATAAAATTGCTGGACTATAACTTGGTGTTGTAAAATTGTTTACAAGTGGTAGATGGAGTATAATGTGGGGAAATGTGAGGTTATTCACTTTGGTAGGAAGAATAGAAAAACAGAGAATTTTTAAAATGGTGAGTAACTATTAAACTTTGGTGTCCTGGTACAAGAACCGCAAAAAGTTAGCATGCAGGTACAGCAGGCAATTAGGAAAGCAAATGGCATGTTGGCCTTTATTGCAAGGGGGTTGGAGTACAAGAGTAAGGAAGTCTTACTATTGTACAGGGCTTTGGTGAGATCTCACTGGCATACTGCATACAGTTTTGGTCTCTTTATCTAAGGAAGGACATACTTGCCTTAGAGGGGGTGCAACGAAGGTTCACTAGATTAATTCCTGGGATGAGAGGGTTGTCCCATGAAGAGAGGTTGAGTAGAATGGGCCTATACTCTCTGGCGTTTAGAAGAATGAGAGGTGATCTCATTGAAACATACAAGATTCTTAGGAGGCTTGACAGGGAAGATGCTGAAAGGTTGTTTTCCCCTGGCTGGAGAGTCTAAAACTAGATAGCATAGTCGCAGGATAAGGGGTCGGCCATTTAGGACTGAGATGAGGAGGAATGTCTTCACTTGGAGAGTTGTGAATCTTTGGAATTCTCTACCCCATAGGACTGTGGATGTTGAGTACATTCAAAGCTGAGATAGATAGATTTTTGGACTCTAGGGGAATTAAGGGGTATGGGGATCGGGCAGGAAAGTGGAGTTGAGGTTGAAGATCAACCATGATCTGATTGAATGGTGAAGCAGGCTCGAGGGGCCGTATGGCCTACTTCTCTTATTTCTTATGTTCAAACATCTTTGCTAATATTAAGGACCTTGCTCAATTGGTCAGTACACCAACTCTGCTATTCATGAGTCCTGCATGACTCATTTGAGCATCGTCATGATTTATTCTGAACTTTGATTTAAAGCTGTAAAGTGAAGTTTGTAATAGCAGAGCTCTTAGAAAATGTGAAAGTTTCACAGTTCAAACACTTTTTTGGTAATATCTTGTGTGTGACCTAAAATAATAATGAAATGGTTTTGATATATGCAAGATTCTTATTGAAGGGATGTTTTGTTGATGGGGAGAGTAAAGAGCTACAGGTCATATTCATGGTGCCATGCATAGGCAGTGGGATTTCAACTACATGCATTGCTGTGATTTTTGTTGTAAGTTTTTGTAATGAACAGAGCTGTCTTACCTTGGCAACAGACCAGTTTGACCACCTACATCCTTAAGTAAATTCTTCTACATTATGCTAAGTAAGCAAGGTTCAACATTGTCACCCTCCCTCTGCTGGTGCAGCATTTCTTCCTGCTTTGTTCTCACAATTACTGAGAACCAAATGTACTGTTGTTTCATGATGGTGCTTGGTCCATCGTTGCACTCTTCTGTTCCTGTATCTGATTTGTCCCGCCATCCCCATAGGTCCTACAATGACCATGTCAGTGTGGCACAAGCATGCCTTTCTTTAACAATGTGCCCATTAATAAACATTACTTAAAGGAATTTTCACGAAATGAACAGGCCTGTCTTCACCAATTGTGTTCTTTTTCTTTTATATATTTTTGTTGTTCTGTGCATCTGCTAATGACTTCAGTATTTTAAAATCTTCCAGTACAATGGTGCCTTTTTAAGTTCTGTTTTGGCATCAAAACAGGTGCTGTAAAATGAATGCTTGAGAATCTTGTATAAAGTTAAGCATGTACAGGTAATGATGAGCCTCCTGTTGAAATGGTTTCAACAGTTGGTATATAAGGTTGCAATATTTTATGTGTGATAAAATAAATGTTTTAAACATGTTAGAATTTGCTATTTTGTACATTAATTTTAATGACTGAAAAAACATGGGCATTATGTTCAATGAGAAGTGTTGTATCTGTACAGTTTATTAGCTATTTAGTTTTAAAACTAGATCTTTGATTACAAAATAATTGAGATTTTAGTTCTTAGTGTCTAAAGATGAACAGAAACTTATTTTAAATGTCTTCCACCTTTCTTGGATCAGCCTCTTGTGGGAATCACATTTGAACCTAAACGTTGATAGAGTTTGCATTAATTTATTCCAAAGAATCCAAATGCTTGAAATTTTCTGAAGTTGCAGCATGTGGGTGGTGAGTGGTAGTCCATTAATCATGGAATTTATTCCATGGTGGGGAGTGAAAAGTGGCAAAGTAACACATGGGCATTAGTTGTGTAGATCCTACTCACAAGTGGGCTGAATGCCACATTCGTTAGATTGCAGTAAAACATTCATTCTGCATTGCAAATGTGGTAGAAAATATTAAAATTAAATATTTTAATGTTTGGTTTTAATTACGGTAAGTGTGAAAGACATTTCAAATATCTTCCGGTGAAATGGTTTTCATTGTAGTGAAAGTATCAATCTTGAGTTGCTGGCCTTCCCTCGACTTTTTTGAGCAAGATACATTTGTTAGCTTATGTTAATTTTAAAGTAAAAGATGCTGAATCTTACTAACATCCCTCAAGCAAGAAGTGCATTAAAGATGAGCCCTGTAATATGCAAAAACATTTTTAAACGGGTTAAGCTGTCCTCACAGCTTCACATCCTTTGAAGTTCCTTGTAACTGTTCAAGTATCTGTTGTTTTTGTGACTATAGGCCTTTTCACAGATTTGCTTTGTTACAAAGCTAAAAATGCATGTTTTTCTCTTTCACCAGCTTACAAAAGGTTACTCTGATTTTTTTCTAGTAAAAATGACATGTAGAATATTAGGAAATGTGTTAATGAGCATTGTTAAATTGAGACATTTCATACCATTTTGTGATTTTAATAATTTGAAACACTCCTGACTTGAAAATATTTCACTTTTCAAACCTGATATGATCTTTGCTGCTACAAAGAGGCAGCTTGGCTTAGTTAGTAGTGCACTTGCCTCCTGAGTCAGCATGAAACTCAGTAAGCTTGCCTTAGTGATGCTCCTTAATTGAAGTTTTTACAAAAGTGCTGACTTCCTGTGGAAGCATGCTGATTACCAGTTATCGAGATGCTAAAAGGGTTCTCAGTTTTAATTATTGCTAAAACATTTTGAAGTTTCTATTGACCTTAAAGTGTGATACGCTTTTTAAAAAAAAATTAGAACATACCTTGAATGGATTGTCGGACAGTAGTTTTTAGCAGGTTCTCTTTCCCTAATCTTGCTTCCACCCTTTGAAACAGGAGTTACTTTTTACATCGTTTGCAAGTTTTACATGATATTAAAGTCATTAAAAGAAGGAACTTGCATTGATGTAGTGCCTTATTAAGCCACTCAGGTGTCCCAAAGCACTTCACGTACACAAGGATAGAGAGCCGGAGAGGTTTAGAGAGGAAATTCCAGAGCCTAGCGCCTAGGCAGCTGAAGTCACGGTCACCAATGGTGGAGTGAAAATCAGGGATGTGTAAGAGGCCAGAATTGGAGGAGCGCAGAGATCTCGGCGGGTTGTAGGGCTGGAGGAGGTTACAGAGAAGCTACCAAGCTGCATCAGTGTACCAGTTGTTAGCATGTTTTAATTTTTGACTTCTACCTGTTGCTATTTTCACCCTCTTTGTTTTAGATTGTCCTTTTTAAGGGGTTTTCGCACTCTCGCTGTGCTATTTCTGACTTTTTTTTCTTTGTGGAGGGCACCCTTCAAATATTGATTCACTCCCAGGATCTCTCTCCTAACTTCTGAAAGACAGTGTCAGCTACCCAAAGGAAAATTATGCCAGCAATGCTGAAAATGTTCGGACACGGCAATGGAAATAACATTCTAGAAAGTCAATGAATTTTTAAAAAATGCAAAATTCTCCATTCAGAAATCTGATGATGGGCTTGGGAATCACCTGGGATTCCCTCTTTGATTCTCTAGATTTTGTGACTCCAGTTTGAAAATCTGTGGTTTATACAATATTAAGTAAGTTGAGATAGCAATTCTAACTTCAAATTGGAAACTAAATTAATGTGTCGATTTTGGTGCAGTTTACAATGCCCCGTTCTTGCATGTGACATCTCCATAAAATGTAAAACATTTTCCAAAAGATATGTAACATGAATATTCATTAATTGGCAGGATTACAAAGAGAGGTTGTATCAGGGAAGCCAGTTCTGAAAACAATGAGTGCAGTTTTAAAGAAACTTGAAATTACAGATTACTTTGTAACAGTGGAAAAACTAGTGTCTCAAAACATTAATGTTTTGTTTTTTTTATTTACAGAAACTAGTAATCCAGTGTGCCAACATGTGCTAATATATAGTGAATTAGCCAACTTGATAATAGGAAGCTGGAAGGATTGTTTTGTAAATTACAGGTAAAAGATTTAGTTCCCCTAGATTATGCCACTGATCTCATTCCTTATATTTGGTTTGCTGCCAAGCAATAGATGTGTATGGAAAAAATAGTTAGAAATTTGGTTACATTTGTCGCTAATGAAAATTTGTGCATTTCACATTAGCTGGGAAGTATATAATTTGTCTGTAGCAAGTGTTGTCATGTTAATTGACCTGATGTATTCAGTTGTATTTTTGTTATGTTGTAAAATAAAAACTGATGCATAATAGCGTGACTGCAGGAAATCATTTTTTGCAACTTATTTTTTGTGTTATGCATAATATTGTAATACAGCTTGTCAATTTGAAATTTTTGCTGTAAAAAATCTGTACTTGATGGTTGTTCACTAAATTTTTGCTACAAAAATTCTGGCTCCATAATTTGGTAGTTTCCTGGACTGCAGGATTCTTCCACCTACTAAAAGTATTTCTACAGGACATGTGCTGTTAACTATGCCTCAAACAATTTCTGCTGTAATGGTGTTAAACATTTTAGCTTAATTATACAGTGAGTAAATTCTGCACTGTGCAGCAATATGCACCCATTATGCTGCAGACTTGAAATTTTTCTGCATTTTCTGTTGATTGCAGCATCCTAAGTTACGATGGTTTCTCTAGAACTGTACACCAGATGTCAATCACTAACTTTTGCTGTTGCTTTTAAACTTTAAAAACGATACTGATAATACCTTTTTAAAATCCCAGATTGGTAAAATTTCAGTCCGGTTTTATCAGGAACATAAGTTTTTCAAGTGTAAACCTATTAATTCTTGAATAATTTTTCTTGGAAGAAAAAAGAATACCTTTGTGAAAATGTAATATTCATTAGAAATTGCAATGCATCGCTGTTCTTCACTGAGTCGTCAATTTATGGAATAGATTGTTATTTAATGTAGTAAATACTAACGTGAAATATATTCATAAGGGGGTTGGATCAATTCCAGTTCCGCAGGGTAAGGTAAAAATGGTTAGAGTGGATTGTTAAGCAGCACCCGGGTGATGGCCCGAGTTGAACAGCTGATGGACCACACTGTTAAAATGTCCTGGGTTCAATTTTACATGGTGCACTGATAACCCATACAGAAGCTGCGCTTTTCTACAACATAGCCAGAGGCGACATGAGGAAATACTTTTTTAGGCAGCAAGTTGTGTTGACCTGGAATGCACTGCCTGAATGGGTGGTGGAAGTAGATTCAATAGTAACTTTCAAAAGGAAATTGGATATATAATTGGAGAGAAAATTTACAGGACTGTGGGGAAACAGCAGGGGAATGGGACTAATTGGATAGCTCTTTCAAAGAGCTGGTGCTGGCATGATGGGCCGAATAGCCTCTTCCTGTGCTGCACCTACTATGATTTCCCTAATTCACCAGCTAGTCTTGTCTTTCAGCCCATAATTAAATATTCCCCATTAAGATGATGATTAGTGATCGGTTTTCTTTCTGTGATCCATCACTGTTTGTACACCATTTGATGTTTTCCTTGAATGCCCTTTTGTTACAGATGATGCAGTGATGCAACAAGAATCGATTGTAGCTGTTCCACTAGAACATTCAAGGGATTCTTTTATCTTCTCCCACTTGTAATCAGCTTTTTAACTTTGTTCTCGGGGAGTGGGCGACACTGGCAAGACTGCATTTATCACCTATCATTGATTGTCCTAAGTAGTTGGTAGGCCTTCTTCTTGAACCATTGCAGTCTTTGAGGCTTATTAGGCCATTTCAGAGGGTGTTAAGAATCAATTACATTTCAATTACATATTGTGGGGCTGAAGTCACATCTAGGCCAGACTATGTAAGGATAGAGGTTTCCTTCCAGTTGGGTTTTTATGACAATTTGGCAATTTTTGTTATAATTTTCCTAGTGCTAGCCCACAATTACTAGATTTATTGAACTCAGTTACACAATTTGTGGGATTTAAAATTGCAGTCTCTGGTTTGCTAGACCAATACCATAACCCCTAAACCACCCTTGAACTTATTGTTCCCCCTCCAATATAACTTTAAAAAATGACATAAAACACCCTATGCAACATGTGACCCAAAAGCATTTGCTTCCGGTGGATTTTGCTCAATTTCAGTTGTGTTCAATATACCAGCCGGTGGGATCCCAATGTCTACCATGTTAATGGATATGTTAATTCAGTAACGTCAAAGTAAACTTGCTGTCTATTTAGAGAGGTGTCTTGAAAATGTAACCTTCACAATCTTCAATGTGCTTATTTATTGACAGGGATCTTATTATCTTTATTTGTCTCCTTGTTTAAAAACAATAACTGTTTTATGATCTTAGTTGTGATGAATTTTTGCTGTCTTGCTTGCAAATGTAGCAGCCTATAGCAGATAATTGCATTTCTTATTCATCAACTGTTTCTAGAAATACATTATTTTGAGTTATACATGTGTCTGGGAATACTAAGAATAAAAAACTATAGTTACAAAGAGAGGCTTCATGTACAGTGACTATTAACACTGAAACACAGAAGGCCAAGAGGAACATTAATAGCAGTTTTAAAAATTATGAAAGGTTTTGACTGAATAGGGAATGACTGTTTGTTTCCTCTGGGAAGTCAGCAGTACAGCGTCAATTTAAAAAAAAGTCACTAGCTGAGTAAGGAGAGGGGGTTTACGAGATGTCTTTTTGCATTGAATGCTGTGCCACAAGGAATAGTTGAGGCAGAGATGATTGCATCTTTTAAGGGAAAAGTAAATAGGCATTTGAAGCAGAGGAAAATACAGAGCTATGGGGGAAAGGGGGAAATTAGTTTTGGATTGCTGTAGTAAAGACCCAGCATAGACAAAATAGGCCAAATAGCTTCATTCTTGCAGTAAACTTAATGGTGTAGTGTCATGTTTGCCTTGACAGTCATGACTTGAAGCCATTTTGTGAGCATGGCTGCTTGGACAGTTAATGTTTGGCCAAGTACATCCTTTTTTTTAAGCTAAATATGTAACTAGGTTCAGACCCTGCAAAGCTCAGTATTGGAACTATAAATATTAAATTACAAGTAATACAGTTTTAATTATATTGTGGAAACCAATCTTAAATTGTAACCTGAGCCTATTTGTACTGAAATTCTCAACATCAGATTTGCGTTATCACACAGAATTAAATTCAATTAATTGCTCTACTACAAGTTGGGAAGTAGCTATGTCTCAATTTGTACTTTATATAATCAGTTTTAGTAGCTTCTCCAACAAAATATGGATGCTAGCAATCTAATTGTCATCTTTATTATTTTAAATTAACTGATGTCACCAAACATAACCTAGGTTGTCCACGTGGAACATTTCAAAAATTTTGTTAGTGCTGGGAAATTGAACATTTTAGGCACCCAGGTCGGACACATTAGACCTCACTCTGCCCCAACAATGTGCCTCAGCCCCAGATTCAGATGAGTGCCCTTAACTGCATCAGTGTGACTTTTTTTCCAAGCCTCACACCTGTGAGTGAGATTGCCGTTCTGTGAGTGAGATTGCCGTTCTGTGAGTGAGATTGCCGTTCTGTGAGTGAGATTGCCGTTCTGTGAGTGAGATTGCCGTTCTGTGAGTGAGATTGCCGTTCTGTGAGTGAGATTGCCGTTCTGTGAGTGAGATTGCCGTTCTGTGAGTGAGATTGCCGTTCTGTGAGTGAGATTGCCGTTCTGTGAGTGAGATTGCCGTTCTGTGAGTGAGATTGCCGTTCTGTGAGTGAGATTGCCGTTCTGTGAGTGAGATTGCCGTTCTGTGAGTGAGATTGCCGTTCTGTGAGTGAGATTGCCGTTCTGTGAGTGAGATTGCCGTTCTGTGAGTGAGATTGCCGTTCTGTGAGTGAGATTGCCGTTCTGTGAGTGAGATTGCCGTTCTGTGAGTGAGATTGCCGTTCTGTGAGTGAGATTGCCGTTCTGTGAGTGAGATTGCCGTTCTGTGAGTGAGATTGCCGTTCTGTGAGTGAGATTGCCGACAGTTTTGTGCTGTAAGCACTAGGAATCTTACAGGCAGCAGACTAATTTTCGTCCCATCAATCCAGATTTGAACACGAGACTCAGGTGAAAGCTTATTGTCTAATCCACTGTGCTACCCATTTCATCCCTCCACACAGATTTCATTGGGCTGCTTCTCAGTGTTTTGCACAGTCTGCAAATATGGAAATACATTTCTGATGGGTACTAGAAAGTAAATATGCTCAGATTGTTACGAATGCTGAAAGTCAGTTGTGTTTAATTTGTTTCGTCTTTTAGGATTGAGCAGTTGAGATTTAGGATAGAAAGAAATTGGAAATGATAGCAGACATTCAGTGCAGGAAAACTGTAAATGCCCACACTGGTGGAAGAAAATTTCTGTCGCCCAAGTGAGAGTTGATAACTGTCTTTTTTGGATGGACAGCATGGGGAGATGCCTGGCCACATGCACCAGGCTTTAACTTTTCTTTCTTGTCCAGTGCTGTACTTCAATTGTAATTGTTGCTACCTTCATTTTTTTTTAAATAACTATATATGTAGCTTGGTGAGTTTGTCCTAATATTTCCTATTTGTTCCTACACTGTTCATATTTTTTGTATATGAACAAATATGTTCATAAATCAAAAAATACTCTAATATGGAACGATTACAACTGTGGTTCTGTTTCACTGTCTAGTAAATAGCTCGTGTTTTGAAACTAGGTATTTAACCTTGTGACATCTGAGCTCAACAAAGCAATAATTACCTGCTTTGCCTTGTTTTGGACATTGAAATTGAGTGAATATGCTGTGTGTAGATTGATGAGGTTGTGCATGATGTCATGGTTGGAAGTTTAATAACAGGAGGGATTTGGTTCTGTGCCACTTGTGCTTTGCAAACACAATTTTTGAACAAAATTTGTTACAAACAGTATTTAGTTTTAGTACTTAATATAAATTCATGTTATTGATCAGTTGATTTTAGGAATATATTTGGGTAACTACTGGAAACAGTGGTGTATGTTTTGAGTTTAGCAGATTGTTTGGACGCAGGGTGCTTAGTAAACTTTAGCATGGTAAACAGGTAGAAGTATACATTTTTTTTAAGAGCTCATTTTTCATTATTAGATTTACTTGGTAACCAATAAAACCTAGCACCCAAGGTAAACAATTTGGGGTCTCAAAACCACCACAACATGTTTTCTCTTGCATCCAACACATACTTTCAATTTGTCACCTGTTTCATGTTTGGGCATTTTAACTATAGAGTATGTACACTTGACTTTCATTCCTTCCAGTGCAATGCGCTGATGCTTCTCCAACCTCCATTGCTTTAAGTAGCTGCAAACTTTTTCTTTCAAATTTATTAAACTTTTATTTGCCATTGGGTAAGGTTTATTCAAATTTTAACTAACCTTTTTAAAGTTTATTCGAACTGTACTTTCAGCCACCTTCAAGACTGTCCATTCCTATCATAAAGCCTTGGGACTCAGGTTGCCTGCCCATTCTCCTCCCTGATCATTAGACTTGGTGCCTACTTTCTATCCAGTCACACGTCATCCAGCTACTGCCCAGCTTTCACATTGCAGCTGGGCAATCAGGCATGGGATCACCTGGCTTCCTCTTTATAGCTGCTGACTCACCTGTACATTGGGCTGCCCTACCTGTTCCACATGCAGTCCCATGTGACTGCCCCTCATTCCTGATTGATTTAACAGCTTCATAGTCAGTTTCCCAACAGCAAGCTTGGAAACTAGCAACTTTTTTTTTAAGGCAGTCATTATGCTATGTTCTGTTTATAATGCTATAATTTTAATGTCTTAAACTGCCTTTGCACTGAGTTTAATTTGGGGGGGGGGGGAGGGTATAGTGGTGATGGGAAGGTCAGGCACATGGGGAAATATAGGGGATCAGGCGGAGTGGCAAATACAGGGTCAGTAGAAAGTTGATGGGGCTGTCATCATGATTTTGGAGGGAGAACAGGGGTTGCTACAATAGGATGGGGATGGGAGCAGGAAATGGAGGGAAGGCGGTTGGGATTGAGATGGTGAAGAGTGAATGGAGGAGGGAGAGGTAGAGGGTGTGCAATGAATAATGTGTAGGGAAGATGATAAGGTGGAAAGATGATGGAACAAAATTGGAGGGGGGGGGTGGTGGAGAAGGAAAGAGGCTTTGGCAACCACACTTGATGTCTACTATGCAGCCTGAAGGAAAGTAGTACCACAACAGGATGACCAGACAGATAAGGCACCATATGCTCTGACTTACCATGAGCACCATCATGGAAGATCCATTAGTTTTTTTTAAACACACAGAAGAACAGATTGTAAGCTGGCCCAAGCTGCTACTCTTGCTTTACAGCTTTTCGCTATGCTACTGACTGAATTGTCTCTGGCACTTAGGAAAGCATCTTTTTCATCCCTCTCCACCTGCCTTGCCAAACTGCACAACTGAAATTGAGATCTCCCATGTGGAAGAAAGCTAATTGACCCAAGTTATAATTTCTCAATTGAACTGCAATGTTTGGTGACATAATAGGGAGGAAATTGTCAAACTAAACTAAAATTTCTATAATGTCAGTTTCCCATAAAGGAGCATTGGTCTCAATAGGTTTAGTATCTGTGACGTACTGCACAGTACCCTAACTGGGGTAGCTACATAATTACTTGAGTGAAATAAAAAGTATTGCGATAGTAAGTTTAATATTGGAAGTCCTTTTAAAGGAGTACAACCTTTCTAAATTATATCTTAGAATTGTTTTATATTGATTCTTTTGCTTCCTGCTCAAAAATTAAGCTTTGAATTCCGAGATATAAGATAACATCTGTTTTACATTTGGGAGTGAAAAACGGCAGTTCTTTAAACTAATCTCCCTAGTGTCAGGATAGGAGCAGCAGCTCTATTAAATTTAGGTTGTATTAGAATGATCCTAAAGTAGTATACCCATATCTTGGCAGAAGTTGGACACATCATGCTTGTATATCCTTGTAGGGAGAGTTTCTGCTCTCAATGGGACTATTTGGGAGAGGAACTGAATGGTTCTAGACCTCACAATCTATAAGGTGGATTTGTAGCAACTGGGGAAGTGCTGCAGGGAGGAAGGGCTCCAGCTTATCGCTCCCTTGGAGGGGAATTCATTCTCTCGAGCCTGGATTAAGCAGTTGGTGATGAGTAAACGTGGTGTGCAGTATCGGACTTCGACATCTGTGCATGCAGGTGATTGGCACAGCACAAGTTGTCTTACCTAGGTCCTTGCACCACGCTGAAGAATACTGCTAGAAGGCATTACCATATTAGAACATATGCTCATGTCTTCAGTGCTCACCCCTATTTACCATAAGAGGTTTCAGAGAGGCAAGCAGCTGCTGCTGAAGCTCTGCATCTCCAAATGATGGAACCATTACATGAAGTATGATTTGTGTTCATGCTGTGGTCAGGAGGTTGGTGGCTTTGCACTCGCATATTTTCTGGTTAGTTGTGCTATTTGCTACATCACTTGAACTCCTGGTATCTGCTGTCCATATAGCAAAAGCTCAAACCATGCTTTTTGGTTGTGTAACAACCAACTAATGACCATCCATGCTGGGGGAGTTGAGGGAAGGGGATAAGAGAAGCAGGGTCTTTTTGGGGTTGAAATGGCTCCAAGATGGCACACCTGGAGGTGGAAATTCAGAATTAAGTCAAGCTTCAATGGCAAGCCTGATAATCTGGTAACTGAACCAGGCAGGTCTTCAGTACTCTTGGGCACTGTCGATAATTGACTGGTCAGCCTGTCTTGCTGCTAGAATGTTGAGGGCCAGACTTGTCACTGGATGCTGGGATTCTTCCCAGTTGGCTTGAGATAACCCTGTAAGCCAATGCCCTTTATGTGTAGGGTGGTTCCAGATGGACAAGCAGCAAGAAACTTACCAGTGCTTTCTGCTCAATACCCCTGCACCCACTCGGGAGTCCCTAAGCCTAAACTCTCGAGTTGGTTAAGTGGGATGTGTGCCTATGAATAGAATGTGTGTCCTCTTTATTGGACAAATAAAAATTCTGTATATGTAGGTAGGTTGGTTGAGATTTTTCAGCGTGGTGATAGGTATCTGACAAGTACAGAAATCCATCTGAATTTGATAGTTTAAATGACCAGTTTATTTCTACTCTTAATGATCCTGGCCCACTTACAGCTTTATTGCTTGCCAGTTCACTTAACTTATGGGAATGGAAATTGGATCCGAGACATCAATGAAGTAATTTTGATGGTCATTTAGTATACAAAAAAAATTCCTTTTTGCAGAACTGTATCTAAATGTTGCATTTTCCTTAAACAGTATTAAGTTCTGATGTGGAGATGCCGGTGATGGACTGGGGTTGACAATTGTAAACAATTTTACAACACCAAGTTATAATCCAGCAATTTTATTTTAAATTCACAAGCTTTCGGAGGCTTCCCCCTTCGTCAGGTGAACGATGTGAACGGGTCAGTTGCTGTCTTTTCTATGTTCACATCGTTCACCTGACGAAGGGGGAAGCCTCCGAAAGCTTGTGAATTTAAAATAAAATTGCTGGACTATAACTTGGTGTTGTAAAATTGTTTACAAGTATTAAGTTCAACCTTTAATTGAGTACTCATTTATAGTTAATGTGCAAATGTTTTTTAAGCCATACTAATCTTATCAGTTGGTATAGTTAACATGCCTCTATAGAATACAGATAGGGTTGAATGCCAGCCTTTGTTTCCTTCCTACTGTTAACCTTGACATGAAGGCTACTGTGAGAGAGGGATGTTCAAGCCTGCAGTTTTGTGGAATAAACTCAATGTGGTTGTGTATGATTTTTGTGATTTTTTTTCGGCTGATAATTTATTTTAAGAGTAATGGGTTTCCTCACCCTTTTATTCAGGATATCCAGCTTTCAGCAGAGGTAGAGCCATTTATACCCCAGAAGAAGGGTCCTGAGACACTTGTTCCTATGGCTCTTCCTAATGATGGAAATGGTAGTGGTGTCGAAGCTCCTCCTATTCCTAGCTACTTGATAACCTGTTATCCCTTTGTACAAGAAAATCAAGCTAACAGGTGAGTACAGAGGCACAAGAGCCAACATGTGTACCTGTGCATAATTTTACTAAGCTGTTGATAATATGCTCAGGTTTTAAAAAGTCAATTTTTCAGCGATATACCTATTTCAGTTAATTGTGGTACATTGTCATATGGTAAACCTTGGATAACAGCTGGAATGCGTCGGTTTCAGTAAGAGACTGTTATAGTCTAAGGTAGCTGAAAGGATGTGTTTCCACAAAATTATGTACAAAATCACACTCTGATCATCACTTTTTCCTCTCCGACCCTCCCAAAAGGTAAAACCTAACAACAAACATCAGAAAGTACTGGTACCTGACCTATTTCTATTTTGGTGGGAGGAAGAGCACCAGTCTGTTTGAAGCTAAGACAGGACTTGAGGGTTGAGAGGAATGTCCTACGAATGTACAGTTGCAAAGATTCCAGAAGCAAGATGTTCACAGGCTCCTGGTGGCATAGTTTCTTTGAAACATACTAGTATTTTATAAAGGCTGAAGTTTACCAGTAGTCCTTAAGACAACTAACATTATTTTCTGTTGTGGCATTGAAAAACAGTATCGATGAATTTGGTATGAAATCAATCAAAGATTGGCAAGTGTTGTAGCACAAAATGCAAAATGTTCTCACCCCGAAATGGAATGCAAGTGACTGAGATGTCGTATCACCCTTCAGGCCTGCATAGGTGAGCACGCTTTCTCTGCTGGCAAATAGGCCACTTGAACAACACAATGAAAGACTGTACACCACAGGTTTGCAAGTCATTTGGAGCAGTGAGCCAGATCAGTATGTTGCAACTAGTGAGTTGGCTATCTATGATTAAATTTCTTTTTAAGTCAGAAAAATCATCTTTAAATGCCACACTCAACTACCAGTCTATTTTGCTGCTCTTGCAGTGGTTTCACCTCCTCATTTCCACCTTCTTCACATCTATCTCTTTCATCTTCAACATACGTCAAGTAGGTGGCAGAGCAATCACAACACCCACCTGATGTTGCCAGCTGGAGGTCCAAACCATTTTGATGGTCAGGGCTCATTTACATTCAACTGGCGAGCTGCCAGTGTGTTCTGAGTGTTGATGGGCAGTACGCTGTTTTAGGGTGAGGGGGAAACTGGCAGGCCATTGGCAGAGCATGGGCCTACAGCAAGGGTCTAAAGGGAAAAGTTGGTTTGAATGGGGGGTTGGGGAGGGTGTGCTGACAGTATTGGGGGCGAAAGATTAGCAGCGAGGTGCAGGAGAGTAATTATGCCCACCCTGCTCCCCAAAAACTGCCAAATAAATGAATTTTTATGTTCCCAGAGCTACTTCCAGCGATCCCTTTTTAAGGGGCACTGGTTCTGGCCATTTACTGTTCTGTGTATTGGCAGGCACTGTGCTTAACTGCACCAAAATGGCATCGGGGTCAGAACAACGTCATATGAACCCGATTTGCATTAATATTGAGGCTCCCATCTGATTCCAGCAGGAGTGCTGGCCTCCTAAATAGAGGCTTACTCAAAAATGGCAGTAGGTGGGCCTCTGGTGGAAAGATGGCAGTATGTTTATTGTAATTTTGGTCTCTCTGCCTTCCCCCTCCCTAGAACTAATTCTTTAATTGCACCATTGTGAGATGTAACTCTTGCACAAGCTAAAGCATATTGTCTTGAGCCTGTAGCTACACCTAAATGTGGTAAATAGCTTTCTGACACTAACCAGGTTGCATGTTTCAATTTGGCTCAAAGAGCAGTTTGTAGACATATCTAAAATTCCTGCCTAAGCAGCATCTGAATTCCTCCCACCCCCAAAATCACATTACCCAAATACTGCCCTCTTCTATTTAATCAAACATGGTCACATTCTGTGGTTGTTAGGACGGCTTTCCTACATACAGAACTGGAAGCGTCAATTCACACCTTCAGAAGTAAAACTTTGAGTAAACTGGGAAGAAGATAGCATGTGAAGTGTTTTCTTCCATATTTCTCTCCTTCCTGTTGGTGATCTTATTCATATTGTTGTATAGAAGATAAAGGTGTTTGAAGAAAGAGTAAATAGCCATACAAAAAACCTTGGTAGATTCGTGCAGATCCTGTTGGAACTGTTATTAGGCAGTTGTTGACTAAAACCCAGACTGTAACTTCAGCAGCCCAAGATAACTGGTCTAATACTTTTAACATGCTTGTATTATAAATCTTTGAAATGTCTTGTCTATCATATACATTGAGCCCTCTGTAAATTTTCTTCCTGCTTTTTGGTTAAGTGTCCTTTTTTCCCTACTTTCTAATTAGTTATTTCTAACAGCATTTCATTATTCCCCCAATTTTAATTTTCTGCCAGATCATGTTCCACCAAAAATATCTATGTAATCGCATTCTATCAGAAACAATTCTTGAACACTGCCTCCTCACCCACCCACTATATGTCCCATACAAATAAAGTTTCGCACACAACCACAACAAACAAAAAAATCTTGCCAATAAGGTTGGCTCCAACAATTTCCTTTTTCTTCCTCTCTCCACTGCCCTCCCAAAAAAAAACTGCACCATGTGGACCTCTGGATATCTTGAATGGTCAGTAGACTCTCAACCCATACTTCACAATCTCCTCTAGCAAGTTGACTTCCTGCATTACAAGACTGCCTGATATGCATTGCCCAGTGAAACAATTCCCAGGAATTGCCACGAGGACGGGGCTGCAACACATGCACAATCCATGAGTTGACTCCTGATATTCGGGGACCTGACAGCAGACCATAGATGCAATATTCTGATAGGCATTCCCCAGTGAGACTACAATTCCCAGGAGCCACCATGCAGCTGTGGTTCCATTGGATGCATAAAAGAACTAATTACAGTAGGGTAATGCGAGTGTTGACTTGTTGGCTGGGACTTTCCTGATCAACATTATTGTTCTTAAATTTGTCCCTTTTTTTGTAGTTTGCTTTTAAACTGTTCTAAATGTACACTTGTTTTAAAAAGTGGTTATTGAATAAATGGTTATTTTAAATACAACCATTGGCTATCCATGTTTAATGGAGGTGGTACTCACTGCACCAGCTTGGTGCCAGTGGGCAGGCAGCGCCACTTGCTCTTCACAATAGGCTCATGACAAACAAAAGTGTACCCCAGTGTATTCATAGTGCATTATTTTTAAACCTTGACTGCACCTGTATTCTTGACTTCGCCATGTTATATCAGCAACTGTGACACTCGTTTTTTTTCATGGAAACCGATTAATCTTTACTTCAACCTGTTAACTACTTTTGTTTTAAGAGATTTTTGGAGTATTTTACTTAATATTAGTGGCACCTTCTGGCGTGAAAAAAATATCAGAGAAAATTGTCATATCCAACTTCCTCGACCTAAAACACAGATACAAATGTGACAGACCAGGAGGAGAGAAGGCAGGGTGCAGTGTGGCACCAAACCCTTGGAGACTTGCATGCATCAGCAATCCGTGTTCCACACTGGCTGTGCAAATATGTTCAAGTAATTGTGGTTCACCATTGCCAAATACTGCCTAAATATACGCATGTTGCTATGGAAGAAGGAACAACTTGGGTGTTGAACTTGTTACTGAATGAGGAGAGAAACCTTGTAAGAATGAATCTCCAGTTCTGGGGCCAGAAGGGATGATTGATGAACAGGCTTAATGGCGTCATGTTAGAAAACGGCATGCCTTCCAACTCACTGCAGCAATGCCATGGGAGATCCAGTAATATAAGAAAAGTCTGACCAGATATGCTGTAGCTTATGTATATATAGTTTTTAAAGTAGATGTTTACTATTTTTTTCTTTTGTATCTTATTACAGGCAGTTGCCTGTATATAACGGTGATATTCGATGGCAGCAAACGAATCCAAACTCAACAGGACCATACCTTGCCTATCCCATATTGCCAACTCCACAACCTCCTGTTTCTACAGATTATGCTTACTACCAGCTCATGCCAGCACCATGCACACCAATGGTGGGATTTTATTCTCCTTTTCCTACACCATACACTGCACCCTTCCAGCCAGCCAATGTGGTGAATGCAGTTTCTGAATGTAGTGAAAGACCTGTTCCTGCTGGACAAGTCTGTCAAACTGCAGCTCAGAGAAGCAGAGTCAACCGAGGTCCAGTGCAAAAGGTAAGGATTTGCAGCTTTGACGGCTCTTGATGCTTGTACTGAAATTTAAAAGTTTAATGACCCTCCTTCTCTTCCTCTCTCCAATTAAAAATCAGTCTTTTGGTTTAATTCTAAAGCCTGTGGATCTTTTTTTAAAATCGAAAGACCTTTAACGAGGCATTGGATTGAACAGTTTGTTGCTAATAGCACCTTTTAATAGCAGTACAGCTACATCTGGAGTAAAGCCAGTTTGTTTTGTATATCATGCATGACATAATGTGGAGATGCCAGTGATGGACTCGGGTGGACAAATGTAAGGAGTCACACAACACCAGGTTATAGTCCAACAGCTTTATTTGAAAATCACAAGCTTTCGGAGCTTTGCTCCTTCGTCAGGTGAAGTCTTCAATGACGAAGGAGCAAAGCTCCGAAAGCTTGTGATTTCAAATAAAGCTGTTGGACTATAACCTGGTGTTGTGCGACTCCTTGCATGCATGACATAGGTTGGGGTAAACTTAGCATAAAGATCGTAGTTATATTTCCTTTTATTCTTTCCCTCCTCCTTCCCCTTCTTTCCTGTAAGATGTTGACTTTTTGGAGGTTTTAGGCACCACTTACCTTTTGGATACCTTGCCCAAGTGACCCTTATTCGTGTATAAGTCTGGATGATAGTCAGCAAGCTATTAAATCATGAATGGAAGTCACCAAACATCCTCTCTCAGCCTTCCAGCAGGGATCACTGGATAATGACCAGAAGCAGGCGATCTGGGCTTTTTTTGTTCTCTCTTCCCTAACCCAGACTGCTGGTGCCAAATCTAATGTTCCTGATATAATTTGACATAATTGATTTTATGTTTGTGGTGACCTAGTTAATAGTGGGCTAGAACTTTGGACTCAACAAGTAGGTAATCATGACCGACACATGCAGTTGCTTTTCCTGTCATACTAAAGGATGAGCAGTAATGCCAGCTATCTTCATTAAGGAGATATCTCAAAGTTCCTTCATTTTGGTGAAAAGTCGTTTCCTTATGGCACGTAAACAAGTCCAGTGTGTGTGAATAACTTGATTGTCGGCTCATGCCACTAGTTTGTCTGTCACTGCTAGAATCTTGGTTGAGTTTTTTTAGCTTTTGAGTGGGAAAACTGGGAGGGTTCCTTCCCTCGTTTTTAGCTAGTTTCTTGTGATTGATTGAGCAGAGATGTTCATAGCTTCCATAATTACATGTATAGAATGTCAGAGGTGGACACTGTTTAGATATTAATTTGAGATTGTTGCCACCTAACTTTGCACCATGCTAATGTGGTTGAGGTTCGAGTGATCTTGTGAACACTTTTTTTATTTTAAAAAAAATCTTTTTCTCCACCAATTTTCTCTCCTTTCCTCCCTTCTGAACATATAGACTGCTTACTATAGTATGATTCCACTGGTGCTGGGCACCATCCAGTACCTGCCCAAATGCCCTTTAATCATGTGTAAGGCTCAGTGATTGTTTGTTTATTCAACTATGGGGGTATCACAGCCAAGTCTGAACTGAACCTATCTCCACCACATGTTCCACACATCTACACTTTTTGAGCAAGAATGGCTGGAACCCCCAGCCAATTTTTTTCTCCTCCCTAACTGAAGAGCACTAAGGTCACTTGTGGCACCCGACTGTTGACCCAACTGAGAGCACCTAACCCTGCACGGATTTAAGATTGAACTGAGGACCTTCCTAATCTGTATAACTACAGCTACTCAATGGGTAAATTTGCTGAGCCATTGGGGTAACTTATAGTTCACTTCCTATTTACACAAATACCAACTGCTAGAATTTATTTGAACAGTGAGTCACATTTCTTATATTTGTGCAGATTTTGAGAACCAGCAGGCCTCTGGTGAGAAGTGTGGCTGTTCAGAAGGAAAGCAGTGCCTCAGGTCCTGAAAATAGATCAAAGATTGTAGTGCTAGTGGATGCTAGTCAGCAAACAGGTGAGACATCTGATGAAGTGATATTCATTCAAAAGTTTAATTTGGAAAAATCTTACGTGTCTAGAACACCAGGTTCTGATCAAATTTAGCCAAATCAAGAAGTTTCCATCAAATTTGGTTGTCTTGAACCCTAATAATAAATTTGCTAAAAATTTTATTTAGAAGTAAAAATCATTCTGATGTATTTCCTCATTTACCTAGCCAGTATTAAAACACCTTTTGTCTCAATATTAGTGAGCTTTTGGCACTGATAAATCCCAAACTAGCATTTCATTATTATTCTGACTGATTTAAAACTGACCACCATGATTTAGACTGACTATAAAGTTTAGTATTTTTTAATGCTTGTGGTACAGGAACATGGTTTTTTATCTAGCAAAACATGGAAGGCAGAGAGAAGAGCAAAGACAGAAATTGTTGAGCTCTTTATTATGGAAGGACTGCAAAAATGTTAGCTTTTAAAAAAGCTTTGCAGTTAAGTGGTGTTTTGAGTACCTTGTAGAGTGGTAGGAAGCGGATTTGATTCCGTACTGTGAGCTCCGATACAAGCTGTGATGTTGGGGATGGAATCAAAGCCGCTTCCCACAACAAATGTGAAATCTGAGGTGGTCACCCATGCTCCCCACTGTTCAGATACAGATATAATGGTAAATGGGGTTGGAGGATCAAACATTGTAATTTTTTTCAAAATGGGAGAAGATCCTTAGCATTTCAAAATGTCAAATGTAGTTTTTTTTTTAAAGTGTTCTTTGCAAACCAGTTATTGCATGACATTCTCAAATCCACCAGCAGAACCTGTCACACATAAGAACATAAGAACATAAGAAATTGGAGCAGGAGTAGGCCAATCGGCCCCTCGAGCCTGCTCCGCCATTCAATAAGATCATGGCTGATCTGATCCCAACCACAAATCTAAAGAACACAAGAAGTCGGAGCAGGACCCGGCCACATAGCCCCTGGGCCCTCTCCGCCACCCACAGGGCATTGACCGATCCGAACTCAGCTTCATGTCCAATTTCCTGCCCGCTCCCCATAACCCCTAATTCCCTTTACTTCTAGGAAACTGTCTATTTCTGTTTTAAATTTATCTAATGATGTAGCTTCCACAGCTTCCTGGGGCAGCAAATTCCACAGACCTACCACCCTCTGAGTGAAGAAGTTTCTCCTCATCTCAGTTTTGAAAGAGCAGCCCCTTATTCTAAGATTATGCCCCCTAGTTCTAGTTTCACCCATCTTTGGGAACATCCTTACTGCATCCACCCGATCAAGACCCTTCACAATCTTATATGTTTCAATAAGATCGCCTCTCATTCTTCTGAACTCCAATGAGTAGAGTCCCAATCTACAGGATGCATCCTGGTAATAATTGTTACACTATCTATGAATTTATGCATATATATATTTGATTACATTATCTTACTGTTTTTCAGATGTAATGTCATAAATTAATTCTGCTACCTAATGCCAACGCATCAGATTCTTAAGTCATTAAGTGAATGAAGTTTTGCATATTATCAATTTCTTAGTTATGAAAATCTGAAACATATTCAGTGGCTTAAGATAGTTCAGTGAGGAAGTTTGGAAACACTTTATTGTGGAAGCCTCAACAGAAGTATTTTTTTTGAACAGACCTGGTTGTTGATCCCACTTTATGACTAATGTGCCATTATCTTTCCCAAACCGTAGTTTTGTTTTCGTAATCTGAAATTGTAGTGTGTATAGAATAAATGGACAGTACTAAAATGTATGTAGGATGTGAAGCTATTTGAAAGCTGTGTTTTAATTTGTATCTTTAATTGTAAATATGATTGTCCCTAAAGACTTTCCTGGAGATGTAGCTAATAAATCACTCTCGGAGAGGACCAGCCCCTTGCTGTGGAAATCGAAAGTCAGGAGAAGAAGAGCATCTCACCCTGCTGCTGAGTCTTCTAGTGAACAAGGAGCTAGTGAAGCTGATATTGACAGTGATAGTGGCTACTGCAGTCCCAAGCACAGTCACAGTCAGACCACATCAGTTACCACAAGGAGTACAGAATGCAGTAATGCTAAAGTATGTAAATCTCGATAATGTAATCAAAATAAACTGTGATATTGAAGTGTGCCAGAATAGAAAGTACTGATAATAGATTGAATCATAGTCTTTATGGTTTAATATGTCCGAGATTTAAATAATTATTTAGGGAATTCCTATTACGATGTAGCTTGAAACAGTTTCTTTTTGCTAATTATATAACCCAGCGTGACTAGTAGCTACAATTTCATTATGGATTTGCAATAAAATAAATGCTGAATGTTTAAAAGGAAGAGTGGATGGTTTTATTTAGAAAAGCTTTGAGTGTCCGATAGACTGCCATTAAATTTTAATCTGAAAAGCTTTCAAAAGTTTCTTGAAGAAAGCAGTCCAAGATTGAGAAAAATAATCAGTAAACCCATAGAGCGTTCTTAGTTTTATAATTGGGTTCAAAAGTGCTATCTTGATTGAGTTGGTAACATTCTCCCGTCTAGATCAGAAGGTTATGTGGTTCTGCATCCAGTACATTATTGGAGCTGCTGTCCTTCAAATGACAATAAACTGCTATCCAGGAAGGATACGATTGATGTGCCAAAGAGCTGACTTCCATGAATCAATCATGGAGGGAAGAATTCAGCTGTGCATTGTGTGTAATGAAATCAAAGATCAGTTCACAAAGAACTAGTTTACAAATTTGTTGCACATAGCACACAGGAAATGTTCCCTTTTTTGAGAGTATTATAAAATCATAAAACTGAAGCCCACCTCAAAACTATTTGGTGCATTAATCAAAGTTTAAACTTTCAAACAGTGAAAAAGTACCTTTTCTTCTAAATCATTAAATAAATGAATGGTGCAAATATTAGTACTTCCATCCAGCCATTGAAAATTAGACTTGTTTCTTCTGAATGCAATGAAATACCTCATGTATTTAAATAGTCTGCATAAAACTGACAAAATCCAGATAATAGAACCTGGCTTGGGTTCCTTTCTAGAATAAATATTCTATGTGGTAATTGTCAATTTATGACCATTTTAGAACTCGTTTATTTTCTAATGAAATATTGTGAATATAGAGTTTGGTTGAATTGTTTGTTTTTATTTCAGGTAGAAGATTTAACAGGGATCACAGGTAATTAAAAAATGATTAAAATTTTCACGGCAGTGATGAGAATATGGAACTTGCTATCACATGGGAGTGGTTGAAGCATAGCATTGATGCATTTACTGGAAGGCTTGGTGCATATGAGGGAGAAGAGAATAGTGGATATGGGGGCAGGGTGTGACGAGGTAATTTGAGGAGGTGGCTCGTGTAGAGAATAAACATCAGCATAGACCAGTTGGGCCAAAGGGCCTGTTTCTGTGCTGTTAGATTCTATGTAATTCTAGTTATGTAAGGACGATTACAAATTTCTTGAGCCCAAAAGTAATGCATTATCTCTTACTGTGAGATGAAAGTCTAGGATTTTTTTTTAATATCTCAAACATTCCTCAAAAAATACAGGACCATCGCTTTTAGACTTATTGACACCCTGCCTGTGCCATATATATCCTCTTGTTCTCAGTTTCCTCTTTTTTGCCTCCCATTAGTAGCAATCCATTCCACATTAAGGAAAGAGTTCTACATTGTTTTGCAGTCTACAGTTGAGATGTTTTAAAGTTTTACACTTTTTTTTTAAAGAAGCTTTTGTTTGAATCTATCCCACAGATCTTCATGTCCATTTTCTGGTTTCAATGTGTATTTTGTTTTTCGTCATTTGAATTCTTTGGTTTGAGACACAATTTGGTCAGTTCAGTCAGCATCAAGATCATGTTACTCTCCTTTTGATTGTGTTGGTTTATTGTCAGGTGTTACACTGGTGATGGTCTCTTGCTGGTATCAGTGATATGTCCTCATCACATAACTTCTTGTAACAGGTGGCATGATCAAGCTTTCAAGAGGGCTTAGTAAAAAAAATTGGAAATGATTGGCTCTACAAGAGCCTCCTCCCATCCTCCTTCATCTAACCTTGTCAACATATCTATTTCCTTCTCCTTCATGTGTTTATCTAGCTTTCCCTTAAATGCATCTATACTGGTCGCCTCAATTACTCCTTGTGGTAGCAAGATCCACATTGAGTGAAGAAGTTTCTCATGAATTCCCTATTGGATTTGTTAGTGACTCTTATATTTATGGCCCCTAGTTCTGGTCTCCCCCGCAAGTGGGAACATTTTCTCTAAGTCTACCCTTTCATAATCTTAAAGACCTCTATCACGTCACCCCTCAGTCTCTTTGTCAGAGAAAAAGCCCCAGCCTATTCAATCTTTCTGCCAGGTATAACCCCTCATTTCTGGTGGTATCCTAGTAAATCTTTTTTTGTACCTTCTCCAGTGCCTCTATATCCTTTCTTCTAGTGTGGAGACCAGAACTGTTCGCACTCCTCCAAGTGTGGTCTAACCAACATTCTGTACAAGTTTAGTATAACTTCTCTGCTTTTCAATTCTATCCCTCTCGAAATGAACCACAGTGCTTGGTTTGGTTTTTTTACTAGTCTTATTAACCTGCGTTGCTACTTAGTGATTTGTGTATCTGTACCCCTAAATCCTTCTGCTCCTCTACCCCATGTAGACTGTTATTTTCCAAGGAGTATGTGGCCTCCTTATTATTCCCACCAAAATGTACCACCTCACTTATCTATATTGAAATTCATTTGCCACTTGCATGCCCATTCTGCAAGTTTATTAATGTCTTCCTGTATTTTGTCACCATCCTCCTCTGTATTAACTCTATCCCCCAAATTTGGTGTCTGCAAATTTTGAAATTGTATTTCCGATTCCCAAGTCCAAAACTTTTGTGTATGGTGAACAACAGTGGTCCCAGCACCAATCCTTATGGAATACCACTTCCCACCTTTTGCCAGTTTGAGTAACTACCTTTAGCCCCTACTCTCTTCCGTTTTGTAGCCAGCTTGCTATCCATTCTGCTACCTGTCCCCTGACTCCACATGCTCTGACCGTAGTCATGTGTCTGCTATGGCCTTTTGAAAATCCAAATATTACATCTACTGCATTGCCCTTTTCTACACTTTCTGTTACTACTTCAAAGAATTCAATGAGTTTGGTTAAGCAGGACCTTCCCCTTTGAAGTCCGTGTTGACTTCTTTATTATATTTTCATTTTCTAGTTGTTTCTCTATTACATCTGTGTGGATTCCATTATCTTTCCTACCATTGACATTAAGCTAATTGGTTTATAGTTCCTGGACTTGTTCTATCTCCCTTTTTTAAATATAGGAATCACATTAGCTGTTTGCCAGTCCTCTGACACTATGCCCTTCTCTAATTAATTTTTACATATATGTAACAATGCCTCTATCATCTCTTCCCTAACGTCTTTTAGTATGCGTGGGTGCAATCCATCCAGACCTGGGGTTTTATCCTCTAAGTTTGATTAGTTTATAAACTAATCTCCTTTCCCCCCCCCCCCCCCCACATTCTATCTTCAGTGTCTTTTTTGATCTCTTCCTCTAATGTCATGCCCACCATATTAGTCTCCCTGGTAAATACTGAGGCTAAATAATTATTTAATATTTCTGTCATTGCCTGTAAGTTTATCATGTGTATCCCATATCGCTATCCCTCTCCCGATTTTTCTTTTGTTATGTCTGTAGAATACTTTTTTTGATGTTTTGATTTTAATTTCGTGGTTTCTTTTTGCCTTCCTAATTTCTTTTTGACTTCTTTCCTAACCTTCTCGTGTTCCCTTTTGTCATCCTCTCCTTTGTTGTCTATATACTTAGTGTCTGCCTTTTTCATTAGTTTCAATTTTCCCCTTATTTATTCATCCATGGTGTGTCATTACTGGATAGTTCTTGCTTTTTAGTGGGATATATTTCTCCTGGATTTTCTTGATCATTTTAAATGTTTCCCACTGCTGTTCCTTTTTTGTGTTGCTCTTGCAACACTTGTAAAAAAAAAAAAGTTCATTCATGGGTTGTGGGCGTTGCTGGCAAGAGCAACATTTATTGCCCATCCCTAATTGCCCTTGAAAAGATGGTGAGCCTCCTTGAACTGCTGCAGTCCATGTGGTGAAGGTACTCCCACAGTGCTGTTAGGGAGATCCAGGATTTTGACCCATGGCGATATAGTTCCAGTGTGTGACTTGGAAGGGAACGTGGTGGTGTTTCCATGCACCTGCTGCCCTTGTCCTTCTAGGTGGTAGAGGTCGCGGTGCTGTCGAAGAAGCCTTGGCGAATTGCTGCAGTGCATCTTGTAGATGGTACACACTGCAGCCACGGTATGCCGGTGATGGAGGGAGTGAATGTTTAGGGTGGTGGATGGGGTGCCAATCAAGCAGGCTGCTTTGTCCTGGATGGCGTCTAGCTTCTTGAGTATTGTTGGAGCTGCACTCATCCAAGCAAGTGGAGAGTATTCCATCACACTCCTGACTTGTGCCTTGTAGATGGTGGAAAGGCTTTGGGGAGTCAGGAGGTGAGTCACTCGCTGCAGAATACCCAGCCTCTGACCTGCTCTTGTAGCCACAGTATTTATGTGGCTGGTCCAGTTAAGTTTCTGGTCAATGGTGACCCCCAGGATGTTGATGGGGGATTCGACGATGGTAATACTGTTGAATGTCAAGGGAGGTGGTCAGATTCTCTCATTGGAGATAGTTATCGTCTGGTGTGAATGATTCCGTGTTCCATTCTCCATGTTATCAGTAGGACCTTGAAGTAGTAGCTTGAAGCACAAGCATTACAAGAGGAGGAGGGAATTAGGTGAAGGCACTGTAGCTACAAAAAAAATAATTGTAAAGTTTCTGTCCAGGGTTCAGCAAAGACTCTCTTTAAGGAATATGAGCACTGGTGTTGAGTTCTAGGGTTTTTGCCTCCACTACAGGGAACTCCATTCCAATACTGAAGAACTACTTACTAACATCAGTCCTAAATTTGCCTTTATCTATTTTGAATCTGATGTCCTCTTGTCATACTCTTGCAATTTAGTTTTTTAAAATTTTACGCTCTACCTTATTAGTACTATTTACTATCTTGTATGCCTTTCATAAGATCATTTGTCACCGTTTGATGACAAAAAGCCCATATTACTTCCCTATTTTCTTGTAGATTTAAAAAAAAGAATGATTATACAGCATGTTTCATGATCTCAGGATGTTCCAAAGCACTTCACAGCTAGTGAAGTACTTTTGAAGTATAGTTACTATTGGAAATGTAGGCAAATGCGCACAGTAAGGTCCCACAAACATCAATAAAATCAATGGCTAGATAGTCTATTTTTTGGTATTGTTCGAGGGATAAATGTTGGCCAGGACACCAGGAGAACATTCTTGCTCTTTGAATAGTCCACTTAAACTGTGGCCCTGTCTGCCCTCTCAACATCTAGTCTTATAGGCAGCACCTCCAGCGTGGTACTGGGGGAGTGTCGCAGTGTCAGCTTAGATTTTGCTTGGCTCCAGAGTGGGGCTTGAACCTGTGACCTTCTGACTCTAAAGTGAGAGTGCTGCCACTGAGCCAAGGCTAACATTTGAGTTCTCCGATATTGGGGATTAGCCTTGGCTCTTCTCTAAACCACATCGAGAGCTTGAATGTCTCCCTTGTGTCTATGCGACCCGAACTGGACACATTACTTAAGGTGTGATCTGAACAGAGCATGACTTCCTCTGATTTGTTGCTCATCCTTAGCTGCCCTGAGGTGGTGATGGTGGACTGCCGCCCTGAACCAGTTGATTTTTATATTTGAGTGGCCCTATGCTTTGTTGTTTGTGCTCTGCTTTGGCTGGACCTGTTGAGGGTCGAATTTCATCCTTAGTTGTTTCAACACCATTCATAGAGTTTACATTTTTTTTCTTCCTGTATGCAGTACTTTACATTTGCCCACATGAAATTTCATTTGTCAGTTAGGAAAAGAGTGTTCGGAGAGATGTTGCAGTATCGTACGATTAGATTTTGTTTTTTTTCTTCCAATTTTTGGCAGTTGCATCTATCATTAGGAGTCCAAGAATTCTTTTGCATTTTATGATTTATTTATGTTTATATGTAAAATTAAGATAGAATATTCAAATTTTATAACCTAAAATTTTAATTTGTGAGCGTACCTGTAAATGTAAATTGATAATTTAATAGTTATAATCATTGCAGGTTTATGAAAGTTTGTATCAGGTGATTCTACATGTTTGGTATGTTTTTAATATGCAAATTTTATGTTAGACGTCATCCTTTAATTGAAGTGTTAGCTATAGCTATTTTTAACAGAGGTGAAATGGTCTTTTTGTCAGGAGGCCCTAGCTGGGCGAATATAGCTTCCCAAGCGCACAGATTTGGGATGGACAGAATCCAGACATTTTCTTGTGGTCGAGGTGGCAGGCCAGCAGAGCTACGAAACGCTCAAGTACGTGTATAAACCTGCTATGATAGTTTTGAGTTTGGACTATCCAAGGTAAAATTGTTTTGTTAAGATCTAGAAAATCACTTGCCTTCCAGTTAATATACTGAATCCATTTCTGCACTAACGTTGGTGCTGCTGCCAACAACCGAAGGTCTCCAGCACTGCGTCACAAGAAGAAAATTGTTTCATGTGACTCGATCAAGAATTTTGTTCTGTTTATATAAATTGAATATTTGCATGCATTTATTTTTCTGATGGATAAGATGAGGATAAAAACTTTTTCACAAACAAAGAAACTGGAAATCTGAACTATAAACAGAAAATGCTGGAGGTACACAGCAGTTTCATTAGCACAGTGATGGTAGACGGCTAGCCTCGGCTTCGATACAATCAGAAACTCTAGGCTGTTGTGTATTTCCAGCATTTTCTGATGCGATTTAAAAACTTTGTATTTGAGACAGAGAATATGAAATGTCTCAAGGCATTGTATTTCTTGCCATTGCTTGGTAATGGTTTCAATTACTGGCTTCACTTTCTGCAAACCAAATGTTGATATGTCTTAGTTAAATGCAATGCCTTTGTAACTATTTTTAAAATTAATTTCTCCATGCTCACCTTTTAGTTTCTCTTTTGTAAGATGCACCATTTTCTGACTGAGAAGGCTGGCAAGCAGACATGCTGCTCTCCTGCATGTGTATCATTGCCAGTGTTGCTCAGTATTTGGCTGTATAATGTATACAAAGGATGGTGCAACTTCCTGCCTATCCGCCCCCCTCCATATTTTCCTAACTGTGGAGCAACATGTTGCTTTGTGTGGTGGCCCTAGCCAAGATCGAGTTGAACGTGTAGGGAATTATTTATGCAAACCTGTGTCTGTTGTTTAGGGGCATAGCAACCTGGTATACTATGTTCTGTTACCATGCCATGGTGCACCTTAATCAATGGCCCAGATTTTCTGGCAACAGCAAGATCAGCCATATACAAGGTACATTTTGAGCTCTAGTTTGCCAATCGCACCATGGATAACTTCCTCCATATTTTTCTAACGTTCTAATTTGAATACACTGCAGTGAGCATGGCGGCAAATTGGAAGCAGAGCAGCAAATGGCCAATGTTGCTGCAATTCAATCACTGTACTAAATCTTTCTAGTTTTACGTAAAACTGACCAAATTAAAGTCCCCACTTCTTCCTTCATGTCGATCCATGTTAGTGAGAGAATTTTAAATCACCGTATGCGAATTTGATTAAGCAATAAACTGGAAATAAAAGGCAATGAAACTAACAAAAGTTGTCAGTTGAATTAGATTGCAAGATTGTGCTTTCAAATTTTAGCTCTTTGTCCTGTGAACACCTTGCAGATCCTGTAATCTGTGATAAATGACCTTAACTGGACGAATTATGATTTATAGCTATTTATTAGGCTAGCGTGACTCATGTCTCTGCAGCTTTATCTGCTACAATTCATTATGTCGCCTCAAAACCGTGCAGGAGTTATTTTCCTCATGCATTGGTGATTCCTTACGGATGTATGGTTCGGGATAGTGCCCAGTTCAATTGAATTCTGACTATTTCTGGGACCTTGGTCGAGATTTCAGAGTTTTAATTCATCAAATTCAAGGAGCTTTATGTACAATAGATAACCATGATGTCAAAACTATAATTCTAACATTTGGGAAAGTGCTAGAGATAATTCTACAGGTATGTCTCTTATGAGTGTAAATGAATGGTTCTCTGTTTTACATACCGATCTTGGAGAAATCATGCCGCTGCCAGGGCACCAGCATCATTACTTTCAAGTCTAAGTGGCAGCAGCAAGAAAACAGGCATCCATTCAGGAAAGTCACGATCATTGGATTTTAATGGGGAACAGAACTATGAAAATGAACTTAAATACTGTTTTGGTGAGGGTAATGATAGAACAGTGCAAACGGCACAGGAAATTTTGGTATAGCACAAGTCGTTTATGCTATAATTTTCTAGAAAATCTGCACTCGAATAATAGCATTCACCATAAATGCACCATTACTGTGGTGCAAGTTTTCAGGACAATCTGGGCTGTTTACAAACTTCAGTTTTTATTGCATGACCTTCTTGATGTGCAGGATAGCTTCAGAGGGAGGATGCAGAGTTTGTCTTCAGAGAGAATGCCAAGCCAGCAGAAGAACCGTGATTGGACTGCCAGACAGTCTTCTGAAACACTACAGTTTGTCTGTGGGCGGACGACTGGAGCTGATCAAAAGCCTGATTCCTTATATTTTGAGGTATTCATGGTTTTATATAATCACATTTGAAAAATATTTAATCATTGTCAGTTGCATCTTAAGTTGTCGCTGCTTCTCTGATGCCTCTGAGTGAAATGCACCATGTGGTGTGGCTCTGTGCAAACCAGGAAGGTCTTAAGTTCAATCCCTAGCCTGGGCCAAGTTGGCTGATTTAAGGCAGGTTGAATGAAAAATATCAATTACTCCTAATTGCATTGGTGTAAAGAAAGGGACTAATTCCTACTTCCTATTAACTTTTGAAGAAGCCAGTCTATTTACAAACCAACTTTTTTTAATGCACAGTTGAAACCAAAGGAATGTTATTGCAGTATTGCATTAAATTCACACTTTCAAAATCCTGGGTATGTTCTGCTGTGTGCAAATAATGCCATTTGATTTGCTGTGAAAGTTTTATATTATATAGTACCACATCAGATGAATTTACCATTAGCAAAACAATGTCCAGTTCACTTACCTTCATATAATACCAGATGGCTGTCAGGTCATGGCCTTCAGTGACCTGTAAATATATATAAAAATTTGGAAGTGTCTTATGTTCTTGTATTTCAACAATGTAAAAATCTGTTATATACAGGATGACAGTGAGTTTCCAGAATTGATTATTGGAGCTGGGGCTTCTAAGAGCAAAGCTGTAGGCCATGATAATGCTCAGAATAAAAATTCTTCCATTTGTCAACTCACTAAAAAACAACTGGGGGTGAGTATTGTATTTGACCTCGTTTATACTGTGTATGTTTAGCAAAATGTTAACTTTTTAAAGATTTGTGTGTTTTCACTAAAATATAATTTGGTACATTTTGTAGAAGATAACTGAAAATATAATCTGGCTCTACCAAATCTTTGGTATTTAAAGAAATTGCCTTTTGTTTTATAAGATTGATGAATAATGATAAAGAATCTTGTAAATTATTTTCACCAGTAATTTATTATTTGCCTTTAGCTGGGCGATCTGCCAGAAATTTCTCCAATCAATATAGTGCAGACGCCGATTCCAATAACCACAGCTATTCCAAAACGTGCTAAAAGTCAAAGGAAAAAAGCATTGGCTGCAGCTCTTGCTACTGCCCAGGAGTATTCAGAGATTAGCATGGAGCAGAAAAAACTCCAGGTCAGTTTCTTTTTAGAAATTCCTTTTATGATTTAAAAATCGAAACTTTTTTTTCTCCATTTTGGATATTGTAAATGATGCAACAGGCAAACCAAACTTTATGATGAGTTAAAGTTATTAGCATGTAATGTAGTTTCTGATTTACTTAGTTTTGATGATTTTTGATATCTAATCTTAAATAATTTCATAGAATCATAGGTTACAGCATGGAAGGAGGCCGTTCGGCCCATTGAGTCCGCACTGACTCTATGCAAGAGCAATCCAGCTAGTCCCGCTCCTCCACCCTATCCCCGTAGCCCTGCAATTTTTTTCCTTTCAAGTACTTATCCAGTTCCCTTTTTTGAAGGCCATGATTCAATCTGCCTCCACCACCCCCTTGATGTGGAGATGCCGGTGATGGACTGGGGTTGACAATTGTAAACAATTTTACAACACCAAGTTGGAGAAAACTTGTAGATTTCATATAAAAATCATTGGACTATAACTTGGTGTTGTAAAATTGTTTACAACCACCCCCTTGGGCAGTGCATTCTAGATCCTAACCACTCGCTGTGTTTTTAAAAAATAATAATTTTTCCTCGTCACCTTTTTTGGTTCTTTTGCCAATCACTTTAAATCTATGTTCTCTGGTCCTTGACCCTCCTGCCAATGAGGACAGTTTCTCTCTGTCTACTCTGTCTAGACCCTTCATGATTTTGAATACCTCTATCAAATCTCCTCTTAACCTTCTCTATTCCGAGGCGAACAACCTCAGCTTCTCCAGTCTATCCACGTAACTAAAGTCCCTCATCCCTGGAATCATTGTAGTAAATCTCTTCTGCACCCTCTCTAAGACCTTCACACCTTTCCTAAAGTGCAGTGCCCAGAACGGGACACAATACCCCAGTTGTGGCCGAACCAGTGTTTTATAAAGGTTCATCATGACTTCCATACTTTTATGTTCTATGCCTCCATTTATAAAATCCAGGATCCCATAAGCTTTTTTAATTGCTTTCTCAACCTGTCCTGCCACCTTCAACGATTTGTGCACATATACCCCCAGATCTCTCTGTTCTGCCCTTTGAGTTGTGCCCTCTAGTTTATATTGCCTCTCCTCGTTCTTCCTACCAAAATGTGTCACTTTGCAATTTAATGTTTGGTTTGTTATTTAGCAGGGACAAGGGCAGATCAGGCAAGTTTGATTGACTGTTAGGAATTTAATGGCTTTTCACATGCCTGCCTGTGTTCCTTCTTCCTCACTCCTTCATGTTTGATAATATGGAGAGCAATAAACTCTGGCCCTAAATAACTCGCTGCTCCATATAATATACTGTGACAGGTCTAAGTTTAGTTTGTACAAAATCTTGTGCAGTATAGTAAAAGGTGACATTTATTATCTGCTGTAAAATGTAGAGAAATGTATTAAACAGTTGTTTAGAGTGTATTGTACATTGGCTCTTTGTGCCTGGACTCGTTATGTTTTGTATTTTCTCAAGGAGGCTCTGAATAAGGCAGCAGGGAGGAAGAGTAAAACCCCTGTGCAACTGGATCTTGGTGACATGTTAGCTGCACTAGAGAAACAGCAACAAGCAATGAAAGCAAGGCAACTGACTAACACAAAACCGCTATCATACTCTGGTATGGTAAATTCTACTGTTGTACTGAAGAGTTTAATTTTGTTTACTCGGACAATTTTATCCCTATAATTTTTCTGTAATTGAAGTATTACAAATGTTTATGGACTCATTAAAGTAAGTGCACAGAGGGAACTGTGGGACTAGTCCTTTTGTTTGAAAGTTGAAATTATATTTATACTCATCAATTTCTTCAGTTTTGTTTCCTCTATCACTGGTTTTTAAATCTGTGGTTTGATTTTTTTTTTTCCCCCTCCCCCACCTCACCTGCCATACCAAAACAAAACCTTTCCTCGCATGCTTTTGTACCCGTTAATGCTACCTTTTGGAGGAGTGGGAGAACAAATTGACGTTTGTATAATATAAGGAACACATTGCCTTGCATGTCTGCTTTACAGTCCAGATTCTCCTATTATGATTGGATATGTCTCTTGTACGTAAACTATTTCCATTGATTGACAGAATGGTGTACCTGTATACGTGAACCAGCCAGTATGGGGCTTCGTTATTCTAGACTAATCTGAATCACTGTCTATATTTTTAAATGATGTTACGGTGCTGTCAATACATTTTGAGCTGTGCAGTAGTTATTTTGAAAAGTCGTATAGAAAAGCCAGACACATCTCACATTGTCATTTTACCTGTTCTAAAAGGCATGTTTTTCTGTAACAATTTAAAATAATTTTATACTAATCCATGTGAGATGTCAGTTGAGGAATGGAACATTTTGCCACTTTTGGCCATTGTTTGCATGAAGCATACCCAGGTCTGGTCTGCAGAATAAACCTCCAGCAATGTTCCTTAGCCCTATCAAAAAAAGCACCTGTATTGAACCTGTGTAAATCTCTTCTAATATCAATTTATGCTGAAATATGTGCCTTTTTTTGAGCTATGTAACTGGGTTGACTCCTCAAATAATTTTTATATAGAACCTTTACAACTAGCAGAAAGACGAGTCGTTCATTCTGTCAATTTGGACTAGATTCAAGCCCAAGTCTCAGACAAAAAGGACCCTATGCTAACAGGTCACATCGCCAAGTATCCCAAGTTCCTATATGTGTTCCTCTTCGGTATTAATAAAAACTTCACCGTTTTGAAGTTAACATTTTCTGTATATAATCTCATTTGATTTCTTGTGGTCATTTTGCAGAAATTGTTCTTTTGATTAATCCTCCAATGAGGCACTTTTGCAGTATGATAGGCTGGCCCTTATGATTTAAATATTCTACTAATCGAAATTTTCTTGCTCCTTTTGCCAGTTGGTACAGCTACTCTTTTTTCTGTCAAAGACTGTGGGAGCATGAAAACTTTACATAAAAGTCAGCAGTTTATTGGATTTCATAATCCATTGGATTCTGGTGCCCCAAGGGTGAAGAGAGGAAAGGAAAGGGAGATACCAAAAGCAAAACGTCCAACTGCACTTAAAAAGGTAAAAACTTGGTTGAGTAGCAGCTGTACATTGAGAAAATTATCACTCTAAATGTGTGTGTGCATCTGGTCTAAGAAAAGTGTTTTTAGCAGAACAGAGCATAAATACAATCTCACAGATTTTTAATCTTGTTATATCATGAGCTTGAGGATGAAAAATTAGTTTATAAACTTCTGTCAATAGCTTTAGTATTACCTAAAAATGCTTGCTTTTAATGGAATTTAGTTGTAAATGAAAGACAAATATTTTTGTTGACTAGGAATGGTTGTATCAGAGTGGAAATTAGTTGAATTCTGTTTTATTTTTTATATATATTTTTATTTTTCCCTTTTTGAACATGGTTGTTCCTAATAAGTGAATTTTGTTGGGATAGTAACTAAGTAACCCATCTTCATGAGGGGGGGTAGAGTCAAGGAAAAAGTTGGCATGAGGATTCCATTCTTCAGCTGTGCGCTGTAGCTTCTAACATTGGCCAGCCTTTATCCCTCTAACTAAAAGGAAAGTGTTCAAGCAGAGAAGACTGCAACTGACCTCTGGTTGGGTGGGATTTGAAAGGTGAATAAGAGTTTTGATTGTTGCACAGGAGATACATTTTTTGTTTTAGGCTGACCTATATAGGTGAACTGATATTCTCTCAGATGGGGGAAATTATGATATTGTACCCTAGTTACCTGTTCCAATCAGTACATTAAAGCTTTTGTCCTTCTTGCGTACAGATTATCCTGAAGGAGAGAGAGGAAAAGAAAAATAGATTTTCAATAGAGCCAACAATTGTGGGATCAGAGGAACAAGGTGATGTACAACTGAGTTTTCCGGAGGAGCAGACTATAACCCAGGAAGTGGTTTCTCAGGAAGGCAAGTTCTCTGGAGGGGGGTGGAGATTAATATTTTCTTTACACCTGCATTTGGACTCTGTATTTTTTACAAATGACACAGGCATGTTTCTATGTACTTATGACGTTTTGAATGCTGTCCACAATTTATTGTGTATGGCGATTGTTTGACTCGTCTCTTGAAAATATATGGGTGGAACACACTGGGTTTTGAGCTGCTTAATGGTGGGGTGTCATTGAGGCTTCATGACTAGCCAGTAGGAAATTAGGGCGTTGAGTAATATTGATTTTCCTCTTCCAAAAGGCCTCAAAGTAAAACACCTCACATAGTGTTCCGTCCAGCAGCCCAGCTGACAACTGAGAAACTTGTTTACAAGTAATGCTGGACTTACCTAAATGCTACATAGCTGTGATGACTTGCCTTTAGATGTGAGGCAGGCATGTTTTAGCTGCTACCACCACTTAAATTTCATTATTTTCTTTTTAAAGTTTTGAGAGTTAGTGTTCGATTTTAGTATTTTTAAATGAGCACAAAATGTAAGTTTGTTAAGAATCCTCTCTGCCTCACTTATCCATCTAGTCTAGGCTTTAAAGACATATCCATTTTGCTGATTTTTATAGGGACAGTAATGTGTGCAGCTTAACTCCATTAATAAATTGAGCATAATTCACCTTTTCTTTGTCCTTAAACAGTTGATTGCCAAAATATGCAACCATTTCAGTAAGGTGATCTTGCCTCATTGCGATGCATATATATAAGGCTCCATTCTGGGTTCTTTCCCCCCCCAGAAAGCCAGGAAGGTCCCAAGTTCACTCCCTGGTCTGTGCTGAGTTAACCAATAACAAATGGGGTGATAATAGGGATGCTACAGTTGGCTTCAGCTTCCAAGTTAGAGCGGGAAGAACTGGCCAGTGTTCTTGCTCAATTGCTACCCAGCTGAGAGTGTTTGTCTATGGACATTGGCTAAGGATCAGGTTCAACTGTGACGCCCATCACTATCAAATAGCTGACACTGTTGCAGCTCACATTTGTTGAATAACCACCAGGGTAATGTAGCACTGGCTGCCCAGCATCCTTGGAAACATCCCTCAGCAGGAAATCAATGAGTTTGGGAATGGAACAAAAAAGTTGATAAAGAAAACAGAAAACATGCTTTCCACTAACCCAAGAAGTGACGGTCAGCTGGTTTTGGGGGTGGCAGTCTGAAGAAGCAAATGTACTGTACACATTATGGTTGCAGTTTCAATACCCCCTTCATGGCTAATGCTTTTATTTATAGAGCGAGGGCATACCTAGCCACACAATGTGCTTAAGCTGCAAGTAGTTTATTTAATCCTATTCATCAAAGAGCAAATCTGCAAGAAATCAGTAAGGGTCTAGATAGACTGCATACTGCTTCAGGTACATAAACAAGGAGGGACTTCCTATCTCAATATCAAGCAGATCTGGCATGGTGTCATCAAAACCTCAGTCGTGTCTATCTCCTGAGGCAAAAATTCCTCTGTGCCTTTTCTTTGTATCCTTGATCATTTCTAAGATTGGGTCAGGAAATTCTAGTACCTAAGTACTAACCAAAGAAAGCCAATTCTTGGACCTTAAGCATCAATCAACTTTTTTTGCACACATTATTGGGGGGTGGTCAAATATACCATGATTAAGTTTGGAGTCTCCAATTGAAAACTTGGCTGTCGAAGACCAATCTGAGGGGGGGGGGCGGGGGAAAGACCTGAGGCAAATCTCAGTAAATGCAGATTAACAAATTGGGTAGTAAAATGTTCTTGTTTCTATCCTCCCAGGAAATAACAGTTTGAAAAGGTTGCAGCTTTTTGACTTTGGCTGTGGTTACTTCATGGCCAATATGTATCTGCAAGGCATGTTTCCACCAAGCATGATGTCTTAATCTGACATCTAAGGAAGACAGTTGCTTTGGAAATGCATTGCTCCAAGGTAGTCTGAATATTTAAGTATTCAGAGTTCCATTGCCAGTTTCTAAATTGCTTTGGTATTTTATTTAGAGATTGAGCCAAAGAGAGAGAATGCTGTTTTTTGTATAATCCTCATTCTTTGAAAAGAAGTTTACATGCTGAGCTTTAGCCCAACTCACCCTTCAATTCCTCTTTTCACCTCCTGCTACTTGAGCTATTAGTTTGAAGTTTTATGTTGTATTTCTTATTTTATCATGCGAGGCTTCTGCTGACTTCTGTGGTGAATTAATCAAGGGTATAATCCAGAATGAAACCTTGAGTAAAATGAAGTGGGGAAGATGACAACCAAAATGGCTGCATAAGTGCTTTCAAGGGAATTTTTCTCTAGTTTATTTTCTTCCACTGCATTGCATGCCCTCGGGTGGATGGAGGTTGAACATCTTTAAAGATTGAAGAAGACCATGCCTACAGTAGGTAATTTTAACATAACAGCAGACTGATGAATGAAGTAGCTGTAATGAAAAACATGGAGAAAAGTAACTTAGCTAGTCTTCTTATTTTCAGACATTGGATTGAGCGTTCCCAGTGACACATCTCTGTCTCCTGCAAGCCAGAATTCCCCCTACAGTATGACACCAGTTTCACAAGGGTCTCCAGTCAGCTCAGGTGTTGGCAGTCCAATGGCTTCTTCTACCATCACAAAAATTCATAGCAGACGCTTCAGAGAGTAAGCTCTTTTAGGAGAATTTATAACAACTGTCTCTCTCAGTTGAAGTATTGTGACTTTTTTTTAATAATGAGGGGAAAGTAAAAATCTTCAGTTTGGATATAAAGCTATATTGAACATCTTTGCTGTTTTTATTCCTTGTTTCACCTTCAATATTGTCTGGTATTGACGGATTACATATTTTGAAGTTGAGACGACACCTCAGAATTTAACTAAAGGGGAGGCTAGTTCTATTGAATTGCCTTGCAATCCTAAATGTTATAAAGGGTGATATCTGTATTGCTAGTGTTTTCCAGTTGCCTTTTGCATTCGAACTGCTAGCTAGAAGCCGTCTGGCAACAGATATTGTGAATAGTACTCTGCCTAGCCATCTTATCCCAGCCATCTCCCCACCCACGTGAAATAGCATTCCATTCCATCCCATTATGAATAGAAGCACTGGGTTGAGAACAGTATTCACAATTTGTAATGCCATGTAAGATAGTTCTATATAAATTGTCTACTTCCAGACTGCCTCTAATATATAGATGTATAGATAATTCTGTTTGATACTGAGGGATTATGGAACAATTTAGTAGCAGATACTAATACTATAAGACTGAAAATTGATCTTGTATTTAAAGCTCTGAAATGTAATTGTATGCAGGTGGAGAATTAAATACAAGTTGAAGATTGACATTAAACGACATTTTCAATACAAATTAGCTGACCAAATTGATATAGGAAAGAGTTAAAATGATGCTACAGTCATATGAAAATAATCGTGGTGCATTCCATTATGTACTTTTAAATATTCCAGCAAGCTATTGCTTTATGTAGGGTTGAATCGTTCTACATTTGAGCAGTAGGTTAAAGAATTTTTAAACTCCCCCCTTTTCATATCTCGAACACTTAAGCTTCTATATGATTGGATAACAGTTACAGGGTCATTTAGCAACTACAAAGAATGGCATTCTAAGAATTTTATATATTGATGTGCAAAATCTTAGCACTAAAATGTGTGTGTGTGTAAATACAAAAGACTTTTGTTTCAGTAGTCTAAAGATTCTGTATAAATCTGCCTTTTGCTATTAAAAACTAAAATCGTTAGAATTTTAAGCTACGTGCTGTTGCTCAAGTAGCTGTACAGTGAGGGCTGAGTAAAGACCCTTTGATATAGTCAAAATATATGACAAATGTTGGTTTTTATTTCCTGACTAGCCAGGACAAACTTGCAGCGCTATGGGGAAAGAGCAGGGGAGTGGAACTAATTGGTAGCTCTTACCGAGAGCTGGCACAGGCTCGATGGCCGAATGGCTGCCTTCTGTGTTCTGTGATTCTATTACAGCGTTGTCAACTTGCTTCCAGTTTTGAGAAGGAATATAAACTTTTAGCAGAGTATTTTTGATAACATTAGTTACACGATTGTGAAGGTAAACCCTTGAATAATGGAGGGGGGGGTGGGATTTGTTCAAAATAGATCGTAATCAAATCTAAGTGATTTCTCATCAAACACTGGTTCCATCATAAAATGGGCGTATTTGAAGCCATTTGTTTATCCATTCACATATCGAACTAAAGGATGGAGCATAGTGCCAGAAGCACTGGCATTGGATGGAAGACATTACAGAATTTTTTAAGTCTGTGCTATGAAAAAAAAACTCGACCAATTTTTTAAAAAAACAAATGCTCAAAGATTGAATAACCAACTCACTAGATTAGTACTGGCATTCAACATGCTGCAAGAAGACAGCATTGTACCAAGAATGGACCACATTAAGTTTTATAGCAACTGACTGGCTACATTCTTGGCAGCTGTTACTGTGCCATGTAAGTGTACATATACAGTGCAATCCTGCACAATGTGGTTTAGTATCTTCAATTTTTTTCCTGTTGATCCATAGTCATTGCAGATAGTTGATCCCAGCCCAGGTTGTGCTTTTGTGAGATTGTGGTGTCTTGATGTCATTGATGATGCTGTAACAGGAGATTTAAATCTATGGGGGCTAATCTATTTGCGGGGGCGGGGGGGGAGGAAATCAAAACTAAAGTTTTTGTTTTTGACTCTTGTTGTTTCCTTTACCATCAGTGTGACAGTTTGCTTACCATTGGGCAAATGCTGCAAGTACTGTACCCTAGTTATACTGCACATTTGACATTGGTATAATGCAATCATTTGCACCCTACAGATGCAAACCATAAAATATGCTCCCTATTTCTTAGAAATGGGCAGTTAGCATCAATAGGGAGATCGCCATGAAGGAATATCTAGTTCTGCATATAAATTGCACTATAACTTAAAGCAGCATTCTGCCAAATTGGTAAACTTTCAAATGAGCCTTTAAATTTCTAATGTAGAAAAGAGCTGATCTTGGACACTTCGCTGGCAGAACAGAGCTCCACACATATATACACAGAGCTGTGCGTTTCCATTTGAGAGCATTGTGAATGGGCAGTATTAACCATGGCTGCCTGCTATCAGAAATGCTTCAGATATTTTACAGCTTGATGAGGCTAAACTGGGACATTTGGCTACACACTGCCAGTTAATGATGAGTCTCGTTTAGTTGATGAGCATTTTGTTAATGGGAAACATGACTTAAGAATATTTGGGCTGAGGCAGTTTCCTTTTCACAGTATTTGTTTAATAGGAATGATTAAATTGCGGGAACATTTTACTTACCATGGAAACGTTTCAACTAAGTGACGAGTGTAGTAGGATAGAATGAAGATGTTTGTGTAAATTTTTTCAGCAAGAAACCTAGTCCTTTGATTAGTAATTTGTAATAGAGGATAAATAGTTATGGCAAAGAAGGGCTACTTAATGGCCATTGAAACATCAGAAGACTTCTTATGATTGACAGCTAATTCCAAATATTTGTGTGCTGATACAGCCTCCTAGAAGTTCAATTGTTTGTGAATGGCCCACAAATTTAAATGTCTCTAGCTTTAACGTAACAGAATGAACAGTTGTAAGTCATCAGAATAATCTTGCAATTGTTTATTCATGGTAATTTTGTTAACAGCATTGTTGCTAACACTTACAAAAAAAATCTATTTAGAAATAATTTAGTTTTCATGTCTCTTTAATTTTCCCCCTGACCAGATACTGTAATCAAGTGCTCAGTAAAGATATTGATGAATGTGTGACACTGTTGCTGCAAGAACTTGTTCACTTTCAAGAACGAATTTACCAGAAAGATCCAATCAAAGCTAAAATGAAGAGAAGACTTGTCATGGGTCTGCGTGAGGTGACCAAGCATATGAAATTAAAAAAGATCAAATGTGTGATCATCTCTCCAAACTGTGAGAAAATTCAGTCAAAAGGTACAGTGGTCAGTGTTTTCTTATTTAAAATATTGTAGGCATGCAAAGCTGAAATATTTTGTCTAATTCATTCTTACTTCACTCTTCTCTAAGGTGGACTAGATGAAGCTTTGTACAATGTGATTGCTATGGCTCGGGAGCAAGAAATTCCTTTTGTTTTTGCTCTTGGACGTAAAGCTCTTGGTCGTTGTGTGAATAAACTTGTTCCTGTAAGTGTTGTGGGGATCTTCAACTATAGCGGTGCTGAGGTATGTTTTTGGATTTTCAGCTATGCCGTTACCATTATAATAGCACAAAAGCTATACAGTGGAATTCACCAATAATGATTGGCAGCCCTTTCCTTGGTAAATGTGAATCCATGTGGCAGTATGCTTTTGCTAATCAGACAATCAAATGGAACTATTTACTAGGAAACCGCAGTAGAATGCTACAAAAACTAGATACAAGACAAATATATCAGACATGAAATAAAAACATTTTTCTAAAGTGTTCATGTCTGAAGTGACGAGCTATGTCCAGCATAGCAGTGTGTTCTTAACATTTGACTCTTTACCATTATGTCTGGATTCTGATTGATCAGCCAGTTGTTCATGATTTTATTCTTATTAGATTAAATAGTATGCACTGGGATTTTCAAATTTTTGACATTATCTCAACGCCCTCAAAATTCCATCCTTCACTTTGTGAAGCCCAGGGCGAGTTGTACCAGGCATTTTAAATCAGTAAGCAAAGCATGATCAGAAATAAAAGAAAAAAAAATGCATTTCCCAAAAATTGGAAGAGCCAATTTTATTGGCAAGACCAGCCACTGCAGTTCTAATCAGCAGTCCCACAAGTTGTTGAGTTCTTTACCCTCAGCCGAATTGTACTCAATTAGCTGCCAAATTCTTTCCTGCCCTTGAAACATCAAAGAAGGTCACTTGATCTGATCCTTACAACCAAAGGGCTATGGATCATTATGAGCAAGTGAAAAAGCCCCAGCACAAATGGGAAATGGTTTTGGAAAGTAACATTTGATCTGTATCACCTAATGAACAGTACAAGCATTAAAACTGAATTCCACTGTATTTAGCTTTTCTTGAATTTTTAATATGATCGGAAGGATTTAAATTAATAGTTTTAATTTAACTATCAACAAATCCATTTCTTGAATTTTTATGCAAACTAAAGCTCTTTCTGTTGAGTCAACTTAAAAAAAAAAAAAAATGGTGCTCAATTTGGCTAAAAACCAATTCCAGAGGCTGACTTCATAATTAGTCAGGGTCCTTGATATTAAAGGTTGACCTGCCCATGTCACTGGAGTCACCTGATTAAACTTTGACATCTCTTTCAGGGCAGCATTTAGAGGCCTGAAAAGGCTGAAATAGTTGTCTGTAGAATGCCACTGGAACAAATTTTCATTGGCAGTGCTGGAAGGGTTAATAATCTGGCATATAAATCATTGTGAACAGCAGAGGTCATAGAACTGACTCGTAGCATATTCCATTGGTCACAGTTGTCCAATTTGAGCAACTAACATTTGTTGCTATACTTTGTTTCCTAATTATTTAGCCAATTTATTGTTCAGTTTATTACTTCCTTTATCCCAAGACCTTTGACTGTAGCTTCAAGACAGTTGCGGGAGACACCTTATTGGATATTTTCTTCATATCTATCATATTACACTCATCCAACAAAATCCTTAAACTTCCAAATAATTCACATTTATTTGGATGACCTATCTTTTATAAACCTCTGTTGGCTTGGAATGATTGCCTTTGTTTTTGTGCTTGAAATACTTTTTTAATACACTGTTTTTCATGGTCTATTAGCTTGTAAGTTATACTAATAATTCTCAGGATGTTTCTGACCTGTTTTCTTAAAAATTGGAAAATGGCTAATCTTGTGGGTAGGAAATTTTGCAATTCATTACAACAACCCAACCTGCCCTAATTTCCTACCTCTGATGTCTGACTGCTTGGCTGGCAAACAGTTTTGGATGAGACCCAATTTCCTCCCGTTAAACATTGGAAACACCAAAGCCATTATCATAATATCACCCGCCTCCACCCCGCCTTAGCCCATGTTTTTCTGAAACGCTCATCCATGCCTTTGTCGCCTCTGGACTCAAACTATTCTAACGTTCTCCTGGCCAGTCTTCCACCCTCCACATTATCTAAACTTCACCTCATTCATAACTCTGCTGCCTGTATCCTATGCCGCACCAAGTCCCGTTCACCCATCACTCCTATCCTGGCTGACCTACATTGACTCCCGGTCCTTCAACGCCTCCAATTTAAAATTCTCATTCTCTTGTTTAATTCCCTTCATGCCCTAGCCACTCCCTATCTCTGTATCCTCCTCTAGCCCTAACCCCCCCCTGCCAAAATTCCTTTATTCCTTGCAATCTGGCCTCTAGTGCATCCATCCCTCCCTCCCTTATCCCACTATGGGATGCCAGGTCTTCAGCCACCCAGGTCCCATGCTCTGCAATTCCTTCCTAAACTCCTCCACCACCCTCTGCTCTTTAAAGACCCTTCTTAAAACCCTGCATGGTGTAGTGATTCAGAGATGAATGTAGGCTGTGTGCACTGTGCTTTCTGGTCATTGGGATGGCTATTACTTGAAGAACCCTTCATACTTTGCTGGATATTATTCCTAACATTTAATGATTAATGGCAACCTAGATTTTGCAGGTTTGTTCCAGCTGCAGATAATTTGTCTGGATCCCCCTTAGATACCACTGAATTGGTCTTTTGTGGTACATGAAAGATACTTAAATGCAGAGGAAAATTTAGTTAACCAGCTAACAGGGTCAACTTTATTCTGGAAGAAGCATCTTTCAAATACAAGGTCCCAGTCCCCTAGTCCACTTCGCAAGGAAATATTGTAATTAGTTACATTGTAGTGGTGTGTTGCCAATATTAGCCCAGGAAAGTTAACTTTATATGTCATGGAAAGGAAAGATCATTGGCTGTTAAAATATCTTGAATGAACTATGTCCTTGATGATTTTTCCCATTAGCAACCTGGCTTACTGCTATACGTGCAGGCCCCTTTTCCAGACTCTTCCGGATAGATAATGTAAGTTCAACTAAACAGTTGTTGAATTTCCATATTTAGAGCTTGTTTAATAAGCTGGTGGCATTAACTGAAGAGGCCCGTAAGGCATACCGTGATATGGTGACAGCTTTGGAGCAAGAACAAGCTGAGGAGGCCTTGAAGCACACCAGAAAGGTTCCGCACATGGGCCATTCTCGCAACCCTTCTGCAGCAAGTGCAATTTCATTCTGCAGCGTGATATCCGAACCCATTTCTGAAGTGAATGAAAAGGAATATGGTAAGCAACCAATTTTTAGATCATTTTTGCCACTAACGGTAACATAGTATAAGTACTATTTTTAAAAAAACCTCATGTAAAGCACTTCTGATCATAATAAACAATGACAGATTTACGTAATATGCAGACACAACTGATTAAATGTTAATCCCAAATTTTAAAAAGGTATTAAATAGCTGTGCTGAGAAATGCTAAGTGCCTTCATTAGCAAGTGTGTGCTTTGTCTTGGGAGATTTTTAATATTGTACTAGATGATTGACAGTTCTACTTTTATAACATTTGAAATGCTTGAGTTTTCTTGGAACAAATCTGCACATTGCATTTGTTTTCCCAAATGCAATGTGTAAAATAGTGATTGTAATGTACAGTTGAATTTGGATAATGGTAACATTTTGTACAGATTCATTTACAAGTACATCCATGTATTTGATTGCACTTCTTTACATTGGACTATAGGGAAAGCATTAAAGTAGTGGATATCTTCTGGCAATATTTACCATGCTTCTGGTTTATCCCTATCTTTATGATTAGTGCCTTAGGATCTTTATTGCCCACATGGAAAGGCAATTTGGATTTGCTACGATTTTGCCCTAAGGATTGGGCTTCCTTGTATTGTGTGATATATATAATATTGATAAGAAATTTGTGCATACTGAAATTACCTCATTTATTGTCTTGCTATCCATTTTTGTGATGTATAGATAGAAAGTCTTTGAGAATTGAACTGAAACTAATTGTAGAATACTACTGTTCTCAAGAAATTTCTTGCCATTTTTGACTTATGTAATTCAAAAATGTCAATTCTTAATAAAATGCATTTTTAATTTAGAAACAAACTGGCGAAATATGGTAGAGGCCACTGATGCACCGGAATGTTCTGAGAGTGAGAAACCCACACCAAGTGGGACTACTGTTCTGGAGAAGTGTACTAGTTTACCAGCAGTCACAGGCAGTGCCAACAAACCTAGTTTGGGAATAACCACTAGCTCTTCTGTGGGCCAGACAAGCCATGCAGCAAAGTCCTCTGGTTCAGACAAGGAAGAAGGAAAAACTGATGATATGTTAGAATGGGCTTCTCAGCAAAGCACTGAGACAGGATCACTTGATGGTAGCTGCAGGGATGTGCTCAATTCCTCCATGATAAGCACCACCAGCACTCTAGTACCAGACATGCTTGAGGAGGAGGAGGAAGATGATGATGATGAAGAGGAGGAGGAAGATGATTATGTCCCTGAGCCTGTTGCCATAGAGGTAACATTTAGCAGCAGAATTGATGATTGGGTATCAGAAGCACAAAAAACACTGGCAACATTACAGCTTGGCAAAAATATTGATAGTACAGAGGAAGATCACGATGGGCAAAGTGACCTAGAAGAGCAGGATACAGTGGAGCAGATAGACACGACCACAGAGAGGGAAGGCTCTCAACCTGCAGAATCAGAGAGCCAAACTTGCTAATTATTATAGACCCCGGACCAGCAGCTCTTTTACAGAGCACAATTTATTTTTAGGTAGACTCGTGGGATTACAAAAATAGTTTTGTCAATTTTTGCGTTGAAACACAAACAATAGTTACAAGCATTGTGACCCCATTTAAGATTACACTTTATTTGAAACGGGTTAAATATCTGGTTTAGTATATATTTTTTCCACGTCTGTAGCAAAAAATGTGCAGACTTGAAAGTTATTAAACAGCTAACTATACAAAACCTTTTTGTGAGCAATCATTCGAGTCTACCTAGAGGGTTACTGTAAACAAAACAATACATCAACGACCTCAGGAACACTTAAAACATATATAGGAACAATTAATTTAAGAACCTGCTGTTTATAACCTTGTCATCTCAATCTTTCACTGATTTGTGATCCAAATTAATAGTTGTATAGGTAAATCATAAAATCACATGTTAGCAAGTTTTGTGTCATCTCAATCTGTCCTCCATTGACCCAAATTTTTTGGTGTATTTGTGAATCATAAAATAAATGTTTTTCTAGATGGTTAATGAAAGTCCTTTCTGAATCTTTGGAGAAAATGTAAAAATTGTTGATGGAAAAAAGCCAGCAGTTTTGTTTACAAGAAATTCAGTCTCTAAGTGGTAGTAGTTTTAGAACAGAATTTAAATTGACTGATTTAAAAAGTTCTATCTGTTCGAAGTTTAAACAGCAATGATGGTGTTTTTAAGAGATCTACTCCTTGTACAAACTACTTCTTTTCATCTTCAAAATCCAGTGATATCCAGTTTATGTGCAATAGATTGAAACTGAAAAAGATGCATGTAACCAGACTTGTATATAATAAAACTATCTACCATTACTGGCTGTAAAAAGAGCATTACTGGGACCTGTTAGACATTACCAGGAATTTGCTTATATATCAGGGTTACGTAAGTGTAGATCTGACTTGTATTTAGAAAGTTGATCAAATGGATAAACTGATGTTACACAGCTCTTTATTCTCAAGTTCTATATTCCTATTTTCTTCCTTTCTCCCCCCCCCCCCCCCCCCCAAAAAAAAAGGTTGGGATTTAACCTGAAACAATGTGAAACATTTATATATTTATTAAATATATAAGTATGTCCTTTTGCATGCTTGGGACAGAACAAGAAAATACTACTCTTAATTTTAACTGAGATGAACTTGCAAAATTTTTAATATCTTCCTCAACAGCATTGTGCAGGTTTACAGAAACATGAAGGGTAACAATAGTGATTATATAGTTAATCAACCAATGGTTCCTGTTTATTTTATCAAGCTTGCATTTCTTGAGGATGCAAGTTAGGTGTTTTTTCTATAAAACTTCAATTTTGGAACCCTTTACTTATATGGTTATACACTGTACCTGTGGTGCTGTCACTTAAGAGAGCAATGACAGCAGTAAATAAATAATATACTCCAATTGAATATCTTTGTGAAACTAGTAATTTGAAGTAATAAGATACTTTTGTGTCTTAACTAATTGCATTTAAAAAATTGACCCTACATTCAAAGTTAATGAGTAGCCTAGATCCATTTAAGCTGAAATTTATTTAGCAGAATTCATATACACTTGATTGGGCAGATCATACCTGTGACTTAATTGCATCATGACCATTGTGCAAATTTATTTTACATTGAATTGATTGCAGCAGTTTCAATAAATCCACATTTCTGCATTATACCATCATAAAATACATATGATAGGAAAGGGGAAGCATAGTTTTAATAAGTCATTAAAATTTCAGATCAGATCTTCAGCTCTGTTTGAATATTTACTAAGAGAAAATATTGCTAATTGCAGTACTGAGTGAAGAAATTATGCTTACATTTATTACTATTTTAAGTTTCAGGGCTTAAGTGTAACCAACTGTAGGTTTTCTCTATTGACATTTCAAATGTGGGTTGCTCATTTAATGTAAGCCGAATAAGTTGCACGTCTGTCTGAGCTCGCTTTTCAGATGGCTTATGATGGAAACCAAATTGGATTGAATGATGCTTCTCATTCAAAATGGCACCGAACCCTTGATTGGTGGATCTTTCAGCCATTCGCTTATGCAAAGAAGAAAACATTTTCTCTATGAAAACTTTGTTGCTTCATGGAAATGATGGGAGAAAACTACTGGTGCATGACTGTCTTACAGATGGTGTTTGCTGATTCCACAGTAATGCATTATTTGGTTGTGCTGGGACGTCTGTTTCCTGGTAGTACCAGTAGGTGGTGTAAAACTTGATCTATAGCAACATCTGGTGCTATTAAGACTTTTAAGAAAATATTTTTAACTTTTGTAGAGGAAACTTCCTTTATAATTTGTTTTTGTTTGGAGAAAGTTAATTGCATTTGTAAATTTATACCTAAAATAAAACTCTTGGTATACAAAATGGTGGAGGCTTTTGAACAATCTCCAGAATATAATACTTGCTGATAAAGAACTAATATATTATGCAAAACAACTTTCAAAATGACTTCCTTACCTTAGTTCTTCAGTAATTTGGCTCCTTTCTAATGTAAGCAGAGGTCCTGAACAAATATAAATCTTACATTGTATTAATACTGTTCAAAAGGGAGAAAATATATTCCATCAAGGTGGTGGTTATAAAGATAATTTAGCAAAATAGCATCCAAGTTAAATGTCAGATGGTTGTTATCTGCAGTTTATACAGTACTAAGTGTGTGGATAACCTGGTGGATCTTCCTCATATCAAAGTTAATAGGAACCAGGTTTTTTCATGTACATTGATGCTCTTGTTTTGAATAGCAAAGGATTGTGAGACATAACCATTTCTGTTTGAACACATTCCCAGGATGGTTTCCATCCCGGTGAATACAGGATTTGTTAGGCTTCTAATGCTCAATGCTAAAGGAATTGCAAACTTGTGCAACTGAGAAGTGACCTGAACAAGAATTGTACTGTATGGAAATGTTAACCATACTTGCTTAACCAATCCTGTAAGCTAAGTTGTGCGATTGTGTTTCCTTTTAGGAGGCAGAGAAAACTGAGGTTAACACTCCATAATGTGCCTCTTGCTATATATTATAAGAAGAAATACAATGATATCCTTGTATTTTATTGTCTCATGTTCTTGTTTTAAAATCTAATTCAAAACAGAAAAACATGCAACATGAAGGTTTAAAAAAGTTATATGAAGGGTGATGTGTTTTGTGCTTGAAATGTCTAGCATATTTCATTGTATTGTAATGTACATAATTCAGTAAATAAAAAGGCATAATTTGCACTATGTAAATATCAGTAAATTTTCCCTTCTGTAACTAATAAAGTGTGCAGATTATAAAAAAAAGTTTTCCTTGCATTGTTTAATTCATTAATAGAAATCTTAGTGTAACCAGCTTTCCTACTTGGGTTTATCAATGCTCTCAGCATTGAAAGAGGGGTTCAGATGTTTAAGATTAACTCCGAAATACTTTGGTTCCACAACTTTTACTTGGCTGTACAAATCTTTTTAGTAGGTAGACAAATTTTGTCTAATGCTGAAGCATTGCAATGAAATATTGCAGAATCATGGTAAATAAGTACAGTTCTGTGGTATTGTCTCGTATATTATACATTGCCATCCCTTTTTTGTTGGAAATAACCAGTATTGTAACTTGACTTTCAGTTAATTATCAAAAATAAAGTATCAGCCATACTGTTATTAGTAAAAATGAGAACATGAGTATTTTATCAATTGTTTGTTATACACATGTTCAGATCCAACATTTACCAAATGTAATTAGAAAATGTAAAAGAACAGTTCCTGCAAACTAGTTATAAAATAAAAATCAAATTGAGTTTTTTTATGCACATAATTTAATTTTATAATCCTTTTATTTTCCCTTTGTCTCAGTCTCCACGCTCTGATAACTGTCTTCAACCAAGAAGCCAAAGGACTTCTGCAGAAACTGTTGTTGATAGAATGCTATCAACATACAACAATTTGCAATTTATATAGCGCCTTTAATGTAGTAAAACATCCCAAGGTGCTTTACAGGAGTGTTATCAAACAGAATTTGACACCGAGCCACATGAGATTACAACAGGTAACGAAAAGCTTGGTCAAAGAGGTAGGTTTTAAGGAGAGAGAAGCGGAGGGAATTTGAGCTTTGGGCCTAGGCAGCTGAAGGCACAGTCACCAATAGTGGAGCGATTTAAAATCAGGGACGCACAAGGCGCCAGAATTGGAGGCGCGCAGTGATCTCGGAGGGTTGTACATCTGGAGGAGGTTACAGAGATAGGGAGGGGTGAGGCCATGAAGGGACTTGCAAACATAGCCTTGTTTTGAAGTTTGGATGGTTGCCCCTAATGCCTGTGGTGGTTTTCATCATTTTTTTTTTGTTGTCTCGCACCATATAAACAGACTTTCCTGGCCTTTTTGTCTATTTTCTCATGATTTGTTGCTGGGGTATGGTCCCTTGCACTAATCCGCTGAATTTTTTTTGCCAAAGTGGCTATTCATGTGAGTGCCTTGATGGTATCAGGTTATATGACAGCAGGGAGTATCACGGGTAAACCTAAACTAATTCTTGCATGAAGTTGACACACATGCACCTCCTGCAGGAGCACTAAACCTACCACTAAATCTGCTGGAATCTGTTAAACCAGCACACTCTGGATTAAATGTAGGGCTACCTTAGTCTGTATGGCTTAGCTACTCACTGACAAAACCCAGTCACTGACAGCCTAGACTGTCCAGTTGCTTAAGATTTTTAAAAATCGGCAAAGCTCATTTAAATAATTCAGTGCTCTACTTTTATAATTTCCACACTCCTTATCTTTACCGATAACATTTTAATGGCACCTTGCATAAAATGTTGAAAATGTACTATGTGGCAGTTGTTTGAAATGATAAATACATTTTTAAATTTAAATTCACAATAAAATGCAAGTGCAGGTTGAATTATTTTAAAATAAATTTATTTTACAATAATTTGAATGTAATTGGTGCTTCCAGAAAGATTTCAAATACAAATATTTCCCTTCTGTGTTCTGTTACAGAAGGGAGTGGGATGATTTAAAGCTTTGATGCCACTGACATTTTTCCTTCCAAATACTTTTTTTTAAACCAAGGAAACACTGGCATGCGCAAGATCATGCACCACAGAATCACACTTGTGTTGGCAAGTCAGTAGTAGTGAGTCAGAGGGCAGGCTGTTGTACAACCCACTCACCCAGTATTATGGTTGCACCAGTAGGAGCCTAACTCGGGTGGAAAGAACGGATAAACTAATCTACATAGTTCCACATTTTTTATTGGGTGGGGAGGAAAACAGTTATTGGGATTCAAATTATCTCCGCTTGGCAGTGAATTCTGTATTCCTCCAATTCTTCTAGTGCATCCTAAATTTCCGGTGCCCCACCATTGGCAGCTGTGATTTTAGCTGTCTAGGCCCTAACCTCTGGAATTCCCTCCCTAAACCCCTCTGGCTCTCTAACTCAAGCTCCTCCTTTTTTAAGATACTCCTTTAAAAATTACCTTTTTGACCAAGCTGTTACAATATCTCCTTATGTGGCTCGGTGTCAAATTTTGTTTGATTAACGCTCGTGTAGAGCCTTGGGACGTTTTACTATGTTAAAGGCGCTATATATTGCTACTGATATGTAATTGCATAATTTACCCATACCTAAGCAGAGTGGTGATATCTTTGCTGTGTCGTCTGTAATAGAATCATAGAAGTTTACAACATGGAAACAGGCCCTTCGGCCCAATATGTCCATGTCTCCCAGTTTATACCACTAAGCTAGTCCCAATTGCCTGCACTTGGCCCATATCCCTCTATACCCATCTTACCCATGTAACTGTCCAAATGCTTTTTAAAAGACATATAGAAATGGGCAGTAACATTTGTGAAAAATAAATTGTTTTGAAACATCTTGCTGTCACTATCCAGATCATGTAATATAGTGAAAGATCACCCAACATTTTAAGTAAAGCACGATCCTGGAGATGTTGCAAGCAAATTACTCTTAATTCCTGCATCTAGGATGGGGACCTCACACAAGCCTTTTAAGTATTCACCTTGCTAATTGGGCTAGCAATTTGATGACTATTTCCCCTATCCATCCTTACCTTCTCCCTCTCTCCATGCTGTCTTTCTCTCTTCTTTCCCCCCCCCCCCCCAAACCAACTGATGAACAGTATGGAGATCCAATTTGACAATGTAATGGAAAATTATGAGAACATAAGTTTTAATTTTTTTTAAAATGTGCCACTATTATATGAAGTTCATGGCTTCTGTGTGACTTGATCTCACTTGGTGCATTTTGCCACAAACCACTGCACACCCAGAGAGTTCTATTGCATGCTCAAGAAGAACTAACATTCTTGGACCGTCTGGTATGCTTACTCAAGTAACACAGGAGCAATAACATAAAAGCAAATGTAAATTCTTAGTTTTTCCACTACATCTCTCATCTATTTTGCATAGCCTAGTTAGATTAGGCTTCAGGTGTCAGAATTACTGACTCAAAATACTAATGGTCTAGATGCTTTTTTATGTCTGCTAAATAAAAATGTTGCTGTTGTGAATATTTAATTCAGCAATTTGATGAAATATAGTACAAAACATGTACAACTCTGCAAATTAGCACCAAAGGATCTAAGCAACTATCTCCTAGATCCTGTAAAAGAAATGCAGAATGACAAGTTTTCAAAATTGCTTTGAAGAAAGTAAAAGTAAATATAACCAAGACAAAATATTGATCAAATTGCAATTAACTAGATGACACACCATTGCTCAATGTGGTAATTGAAAAAAACTACAATTGACAGAACCAAAATGTATCTGAGCATCATAAATCAGCAGTCCATTGTTGCTGTTAAAGCAGCTCTGCATTTGCTGTAGTTCAACAGGTTACCTCAATAGTTTTTTGTTGCTTCTGAAAACACCACCTGCAAAAGCAGTATAGTGTCAAGTTTTAGCTTTTCTAGTTTTTTCAAATAAATCTGTAACCACCTCTGTTCAACTTTCTAATGTCTCTCACGTGCTAATCTCTGCTTAGAAATCTTTAAGAATTACAATGACAAAATTATAAACAAATCAGATGATGCATCCATAAAACGTGATCTATTGCCCCTTGTGTATTGGTTTCACCAGTTGTACGTGCAGAGCTTCAGCAGCACTAATTGGGATTGATTGACTCACTATGCTGGAGAGGTTCCTGATATCTGCTGTGTTAAGTGAAAGATAACTCTCTTCCATAGGTGGATACACTAGAAAACCTTCCCCATTAAGAGATATCACCAAGAGGAAGAGACTTGTTTCATGGTCAGGTGATTTTTATTTTACAACCATAAATTGATAATCCAACAGTCTTGCTTTATTTGCACAAGTTGTTGACTGAGCCTCAAACATAGCCCCAGCAAAGTTTATGCAGTCTTCTAATGCCTTGCACATGGAAAATTCCAAGTGTCTAGGTTCATGAGAGGCGAGGCAGAAAACACATTTTGTCTGATTCCTAACACTATTGTGTAATCTTAATCTTATGATAAATGTTTCAATCTACAATTATATTGTGACCTAAATTAATGTTTCAATAGTCACATTCCTGCCTTTTGATATGTTGTTGTAAGGGCTTGAGGCTCTGTGGATTGGCTATTTCAACACTTAAATTTGACAATTTAGATTTTTTTTATGATACTTAAAATTGTCAGTTATATTGTTGAAATTATACCAATATTCTTTCCACCATAGTGTTCCTCAAAAATTTAACTGATTTCACTGCATATGTGCAGTTGCAGCTTTCAGATGCACCCAATAGCACTTGAGATTTGTATGAATATGATCTAATGTAGCCCCATCGTCAATGTATTTCTAACTGGGTTAGAATCTACATCTTTGTTACAAGGTGGTAAAGTGAAAGCTCAAACCATTTAAGCTATGATCACTTTCTGGAAGCAATGTTGAGAATCACCCAAGGGATTAGGTGGTACTGTGGGTTCACTTATTATCCTTTCACTTCTGGGACATGGATTTGAATCCAGCTCAGTGCAATTGGAAGAAAAAGCCTTCTCTCTAATATATGAGTTTGGACACTCAATCTACTTTCCAACAGAAACAGGCCCTCAGCCAAATATTTTCCAAACTTTGGCCTAAAAGTGATTTGCCACTTGGACTAGACACAAGGATGGCTTGAGTCTGAAATCAAAAAAATTGCATTTGTGCAGTAGAGGTATTCTTTTGAGTTTCAAGTAGTCAGCGCACCAATGCTTAAGGTACCTCTTAATGTTAAGCCAGGGTTGTCCACTCCCATTTTTGGCACTGCAGTAACATAGTCTAAAGCATATGGTGAATAAACAAATGAGGAAGAAAGTTCTTATCTTTTGCTATTTTTTCACTCTTGTAACTTATCTCACCCTACCTTATTTCTAATTGTGTTTTGGAGACTTTGGACATGGTTTAATTTTTTTAAATGTTTTGCTTTGCTGTGCACTCATTACACCTATTGCAAAGTGCCTCCGTTGGAAACTGGTCTGGAGCTTTTAAGCAGTATGTGAGTGGAAGAAAGTCATATGACTCATGACTTCAGAGAATAAAACATTTCTGAAGGAGTGCTCAATAATTGTAATTGAAGAGTAAAGTGCTTGCTCTGTTCTTCACATGCTTCCTTAAAACTTACAATCTTTTACATGTTTTAAAATGTATACTATGCATTGACCAAAAAAAAACTCACTTTAGAAGGAATTATTGAAGCATGCAATTTATTTTTCCATACTTGGTTTTGTAGCTTCCTGAAGCTTCATTGCACAAAAACTCTTTTTAACCATACCCCACCAACAAAATGGCTCTGCTGTATTGCAGGTATATTCTGAAAAGTTTATACCTTTACTAAAATCTTAAAATTAAAAACAAATCTAGTCCTCGCGTAGTAAGAAAATGAATGCTTTTACATTTCATATCTCAACAGAGGGGAGAAGATTTTTTTCTAAGAACGACAAGCCACAAATCAAGCCAGCACTACATTAAATAGCATTTTAACAACCAGAAATAAAATATTCAACAAATTTAAACATACATCTGCTATAAGATTCCATTTCTCCTCTTCTATGACTTTTAGTAAGAATGGGTGGGCACAACAAATGGCTTCATTTCTTTATACAACATAGTCCACACTTTCTCCTCTTCCGAATTTTTGGATGTGTGGGAGATGGGGTCAACAAACAGGTTTCATCTGTGAAAAAGAATATAAAGGAATAATTTCTTGGTTTTAGTAAGAGTTTTAAAAAATGATTGTGCCATTGAAGACGCTTTCAGATAATTTAGCCAGGCATATGGCTGAGTAGATTTGTGGATGTGGCTGTTTCAAAAATATGTTGCCAGCCTACAGGTTTAAGAGAGCATAAACCAAGGATGAAACCTCTCAAATATTAGTTCATTGTCTGCACTTGGATAACATATTCTGAAATATTTAATTTCAGTATTGGACAGAAATTACTGCTATGGAGAAATCAAGTTAATGCTTCAATGTATTATGTCATTAATTGATAGGATCTTAGGAACTGATTTTGGGCCACTCTTGTACATTTCCTAATGATTACGCTGTACTAGGCAGTATTGCAGAGTCATGGGACTAGGTCACCTGCCTGATATAGGCTGCAAAATGTTATGTAGCATAGGGATGTACAGAAATGTAACTAATATAGTGCCCAGTTGCCATCAACCTGATGCTTATTAATTTAAATTCTTTCCATGCCATCTTATTTCCTCTTGAAGTCTGCAGTATTATTGCTGCATATTATTAAAAAGAATAACTTATTTTGTTGGGTCAAAATGACCTTTGTACCATTATTTGTGGCTAATCATGACTCTAATGAGTAATATTTAGCAGTATTGCCTGTATGTTTAGACAGAATAAAAGAGGTATTGTGCTGGGCTTTTTTCCTTCCCCACCAACCACACCCCATTGGGAATGTTCATATGGATTGAGTAAGAATCTGCAGCCCTCAAATGAACTGTCTCACTTAACGACTGGCACAAAGGAATGTCAAGATAGTCATCAAAAATGTGCCCACCCATCTGAGGCCAGTAATTAGCTCAGGGCTAACATGCATAATGTATAAATCACAGAGAAATTGGCATTCCAAACACTTTGCAGATATATAGCCTAAGGCATATTAAGAAACAGGTAATTATGGAACGACAAAACTCACCCAATACAATACTGCCACCTAGAGGTGCTGTACAGGAGCCCAAGTGACCATCTGCTTTGTTGACACTGCCTTCTTGCTTTTAGCTCTAATGCTGAAGACCAGCATCTTAAACACTCACTTTAGTACTCTCTACCTGGCTCTATGGTTTGGTTGTACTGCAGCTTCCTGAGCAGCACAAGACAACCAAGTCTTCGGTCTGGTTAACAGCATAATCTCATGATTGGACAACACAACCTGCTATGCCAAATGCCTGCTCACAAATTTTCAACATCGCAGCTTTTTCTAACTATACGTTGTAGATTTTGTGTTTATACAATTATACAGCACAGAAGGAGGCAATTCGGCCCATCGCGTCTGTGCTGGCACTTTGAAAGAGCTATCCAATTAATCCCCCTTCCCTGCTCTTTGCCCACAGCCCGATAAATTTGTCCTTTTCAAGTATGTATCCAATTCCCTTTTGAAAGTTACTACTGAATCTGCTTCTATCATCTTTTCAGGTAGTACATTCAGATCATAACGGTGTAAAAAAAATTCTCCTCATTTCCCCCCTGGGTTTTTTGCCAATTATCTTAAATCTGTGGTTGCCGACCCTTCTGCCAGTGGATACTCTTTCTCCACATCTACTCTATCAAAACCCCTGATAATTTTGAACACCCCTATCAATTAATCTCCCCTTAACTTTCCCAGCTCTAAGGAGAACAATCCCAGCTTCTCTAGTCTCTCCACATAACTGAAGTCCCTCATCCCTGGTACCATTCTAGTAAATCTCCTCTGCTACCCTGTTGTAGTTCTTGAATTTATATAATTGAAAAATATCTACATACAAAAACCCTGCAGGCTTTTTGTTTTAAAAGGTCAAGTGATACAAAAAAAATGGAGAGAAGTCACCTTTGAATTACAAGTATTGAATGTTTTTGTGTAATGTAATGTGCTTAATGTTACACATAACTATGCTGGAGCTCAAGATGAGTAAGACACCTGTATTGTACACCTGTTTCTTATATATTTAACAGGAATAGATTGCATAGTTCGGTATCATAATTCTGCTCCATGGACTCTATACAAACAAATAATATATTCTGCCAAAGATGGTAAATAGCACTTCACTGTTCGCAGGAATAAGTTTCCAAGTGAAATATAGTGATTTTTACATCAAAAAACTTTAACAAAAAAAAGAAAATTAAGTTCTAAGCTTATGATTTTTATACAGTTGTTACTTTGTCCAGCATACTTTCCCTCCTCATTTTATCACTCAGAAATGATGTAGTTGAGTCTTTTGGTGCTATAATATTGTATTGCTGAGTTGTGACATATGTCGTCTGTTTGGATTCAAAAATGTAACTATCTTCTGCAAAGTAGACACATAAGTGATATCCATTTAATAGAACTAGTATGTTGCTTTCCATCCCACTTATCATTCAATTCTCTTTTTAACATTAGTCATTTTAAGCAGATATATCTGCAGAACATTTTGTATCAATAGAAACAAAATACAATATGCATTTTAATTGAGCTTGCATTTCATTTAATTGGGGAGATAGTTTTGTGCTCATCGAGGTGAGATGTATTACTGCTGGGAAATAGAACACTTCTACATCTTTTGCAGTCAGAGTCAGCATCAAGCTGGCTTATAGAATAGCCAGACACAGAGCAAAGTTCCTTATCCTCAGTCTGAGAAACATTGGCATAACCACTGCTCAGGATGATTTCATCTAGCAGAAGCTGCCTTGCCAATTTTTATTTTGGGAGCCCATTTCCCAGGTTCCTTTAAAGTCCTGCCCCTTGGATCTTTTGAATTCCTACGACCTGTGTCTTTGAGGTGCTACTCCCCAGTTTTATCATCCTCCTCATGCTGCTTCCTGCAGTCTCCTCATGTGAGCAGCTCCAAAGCTGTCAGAAGCAAAGGTGAGCCGGTGGGGGGGGGGATTGTTGCAGAGGCAAAGAAGGGAAAGTGAAGAGAGAGACGAAAGAGAGAGAGGAGAGAAACAAAAGTGGAGGAGAAATGTAAGTGAGGTGAAAAAGTGGAGGAAAGCGAAACAAGTGAGAGACACAAGTAGAGGAGGAGAGAGTAAGAAAAAAAACATGGAGAAGGCGAGGAAAGGGAAAAAGGAGGAAGGAAAACTGAAGTGGAGGAGTAAATCATCGAATCAGAAAATGTTGTTTAAATTTATTGTCTTGAATAAATTTTCTGTATGGAGGAACCCTTGCAAATATTAACAAACTGCTGGGGATATATGAATCAGAATTCCTGATTTACATCAGGTAAAATGTTGATGCACTCCTGGGGACATGCTCTCCTACACTGCTTTTTCTTTCTCTCCCTCCTCATGTTCTATTTCCCAGCAGTAATATATCTCACCTCATTCACTTCTATTTCTCCTCCTCCATTTCTGATTCTCCCACTTTTAGACCCACTCCCAGAGCCACACTGCCCTAAATAGAGTGTCATATGCTCAAATCAAAACTCTTCTTTCATTGTGGAAAACATGCTTTATTAGCATATCACAACAAAAATAACATGTTTGTAAGTCATCAAATGCAGAAAAGTTCAGAAATCTAGCGACTTCAGGATTCTCCAGGATTCCTTCATGGATCCTCTGGGTGCTGAGGAGCCCAGTTTGAAAATCTATGCCTTATTGCACCATTGTGGTTTTTCCATTTCCCACACCAGTCGTCCTTATGGCCTAATAGTGCCAAATTCTTTTTTGTTTCGTGTTGTGAGCTTGCAATCCCTATGAACCAGGTTGAGATTCCCAAAACAACATTTCACTTTAAACCCCTATAATGAGAGATGCAACTTTATTATCATTAGATTCAAACCCAGGGCCAAAGGTGTTATAACCCACCGTGCCACCTAATTCATGTTTCTTGTCTTCCTAAAGGTGCTGTTAAAGTCTGATCACCATTATTAAGAGTTGTGCTTGTAATGGGAATGTAAGCATTTCATGGTTATTATATAAGCATTATCCTTTGCCTGTGTGGATCTGAACACCTTTTAGATGGCATGCAAATATATATTGAGCGTATTGCTCCAAAGAAACTTTTCAAACATGCAGTACAGTTTTTTTCATGTTTACACTTATAAAAGTCACTTGTATGTCAAATACATACCATGTATTTTAAGATATTGTGGTATAGATTCCCTGAGATTTCTCAGAAGGTACCTCATTTCCTGAACGTCACTGAAATAAGCAACAAGTACAAAAAAGTGCTTAGATGTTTGTTATTTAAAGTGTTTTTTTTAAATACAGTGCTCACAAGTTATGGGCTCTTTACACTATTACTGGTGAGGTACTGTGTTTAGTGGGTGTCTGACTACTATTACACCATATAAAGTATTAAATGAATTGTGAAACAGGTAAATGATTTGGACACGTGAATTAGAATTCCTGATTTTCACTCAAGTAGTTTGATCCTCTGGAGTAAAAAATTACAGTTTCTAACCATAGAATAAATGTTGATATATTCAAACATAATTACTGTGATGAACAACAAAGTAGGATGTTCACAGACACTGTGCTTTTATATCAGCTAAATTTAATCAGGGCACTAGTTTTATCTTTGACTGCTGATACCAGATATCAGCTTTTAATGCACACACCGTTAACTCATAAAGAGCTATTTGTTATACACTCAATCTACACTGGGGAAACCTAACACAGATTGGCTGAATGCAGGACCACTTGTCTGTAAGCATGATTCTGACCTCTCTGCAACTCATCAATTCAATCCCCCTGCCCTCTCAGTCTGCCCTTTTTGTCTTTAGTCTCTTACCTGCTCCCAACAAGCTCAATGGAAACGTTAAAAAAGGTACCTCATCTTACTCCTGCCTATCTGCAGTCCTCTGATCTGAATTTTGACCGACAACTTCGGACCTTAGCTGTTCCCACAGATGTTTCCTGCAGGACTGTCCCATTCACATTCCACTGCTTTCCCTTCATTTGGGAGCCATTTTACTCATCTTTTTGCCTTTTTAATGCCTTGTCACAGGCCTGATTGAGCTAAACTCCAGAAAGTACCCTGTCCTGCATTTTAAAAATCTCTTTCCTCCACTTTAAAAATGTGTTTACTGGCTATTAAATGCATTTGCTTATACTTTGTGAAAACAGTTAGCATATCTGTACTCATGAGCTTCATCTGTTATTGTCTCACCCTCTCTTTGTTTTGTTTCGTCCCAGAAGGGGAATCTTGTTCTATCCAAGACAGTTCTGATGATGGTTTCGACCCAGAAAGTTAACCTGATGCTATTTCCAGCATTTCCTGCTTTTATTTCAGATTTTCTGTATTTGATTTCAATCTCTCCCATTTGGTAGGATGAAGGTTGCATTTTATTTAACTGTCCTCATCTGTTCCTGTATGAAAAATAATTAATATTGCTAGATATATAAATAATTGTAATATCTTTGCAAAACTATAGCCCAAGGAGTTTACCTTTCTGTAGATTCAATTTCCAGTGCTGCATCTAAGTGACATCCCAACAAGTCCAGCTCTTGTGAAGATGATGAACAGGTGACATCTTCTAGGAATGGGGCCTGTGAATGTTCTTCTTCTCTTTCATATGGGATTCCAGGAACAGGACAAATATTTTTTTCTGAAGAGGAAAAATACTTTGAAGAATTACAGGCTTAAAAAAAAAATCAAGAAGTATTATTTTGTATTCTTGTTATTCATGTATGAGAATTTTTTAAAAACCATTTTCTAATGTCTTCACATACTCATTTTGGTTTTCTTCTCCATTAATAACACTTAAACTTATATTTATTCACTATATCTAACTATATTTTTCCTAGCAGTAGTTGCTGTGTGTGTGTATACATTCATCTGTCTAAATGTATGAGCTGTACTTATCATTGCTCTATCATTATTCCAAAAAATGTCAATTGATCTGTTCAATCACTCCGCCTTTTCCAATCCTGGGTGAAGATGATAACGGCAGTGGTTAAACTGTAATTTCTTAAGATGGGATAATGATCCCCTAATATCTCTGAGCTCACCCTGAAACTTTTGACTCTGCCCACAACTTTGATTCTGCCCTTCCACTTTTGACCCTACTCCCATAACCTTTAGGATTTCATAAGTACTTGGTCATACTCAAATAAGGTCAAAAAACATATTAATTTTTCCATAAATACAATGTTTGTGTATACACAAAGCATTTTAAATGGAATTAACTTAAAACTGACACTTACACTAATGGCTATGGCCACAATCTCTGACTTGTTTCCTGTTCCATTTAAGGTGGTCTTTCGTTCATGCCTCTCCTGTGCCAGGTTTTCTCTTCATCCCAATATCTTATTCCAGGTCTGTTCTCGTTTGCCTAAATAATGTGCTTCACCAATTTATGACAATTCCTTTCGGTTTTGGCCATTTTCACACATCATGTCCTGCTTTATTCCTTCCATTCTATACTGGTTCAGTAATTCAGGACCCAGTAGATGCAGTGATTATTGGGAAATATGAGTTTTGTGAAACCAAAACTCTGTCATTTTTTTCAACAAATAGACAGATTTCTGTTCTAAATAGGTCACTAAACACCTGTCTGTTTCTAAGGATTATTCCTCACTCCTCTCTATTCTTTCTTGACTTTTTGATTATGAAACCTAAACTTTTCCATCCCATTTCATGTTGCCTCCCTGTGAGCTCTTTGCTCCAAGCCTGCATTTTTGGACTAAATGGATTCAATTTTCTTCCCTCAATGTCAATTCATCCATTAATATTATCAGCTTCTCAATGACTGTAAAATAATAACTTATGGACAGTTGCATACTATTAATTTATGAATTTGGACCATTATTGCAGATAGTAGCCTTTTACTTATTTTATACACGTAGTGAATTTCAGGCAAATACTTCTTCCTGTGGATCAGTGCTGTACATCAGGGATGCCCAATGTTTTGCAGCTGAAAGTTCGATGCATGGGCCATATACGATTACACTGTAATCAGAGTTCCCCATACATACAAATTCCAAATAGCCCCACACACACAAAAAATCCAAGCTCCCTATATTAAAAAAATACAAGCCCTCATACACCAAAAATCCTTGGAAGCCTCAGCTCTTTAAAGTTCCCAGGCCTGGATTCCTGGCTGTTGCCCGATTGGTGCAAAATGGCTACTCCCTCATTGGTCTAAATCCACCAATCAAGGCAGCCTTTTACAGTTCACCAAACCTGGGAAGTTTAAGGAGATGAAGTCTAAATTAGCTTTTGTACAAAGATGAAAAGTGGCTGTACATAACTAGGTGATTATGTGCTCTTTCCTATTCAGATAGAGAAATGGAATTGAAACTGGCATACAAAAGACTTGACTATGTTCAAAAGGCTAACTTCAACCCCAGGCAATAAGACCAATTCTAATAATTACAGTAAGAAATGTATTGCAGTGCTTTCTCTTTTGCAAGTTCATATTCTTATTCAATACATATTGAAGGATTTTGGTTTATTTTTGATTTCACTGTAATGAGCTTCACTCACAACATAGTACTTTCCTGCTCCAACCTATTTTGTTAACTAATTTCTCTCCTCTTTAAGTTTCGTATGCCACAAAAGAAACTCTGCAACTGGGCAGATGATATGATCTCTGGCCTCTTGTCAATAACACTCCTGAGCTGATTGCTAGCATCGTATAATTTGTCAAATACCTTCCAATAACAAAGAAATTAAAAGGATGGTGTACAAATGTTTTAACTGGACAGCAAAAAGAAAAAACTTTGGTGCACTCTCCTTTGCTGACCTCTCTAATGGTCTCACTTAGGTAATTTGATTTCCACCTGGAGATAATGCCCAATAACATCTATCATTGACTAAATTCCCAATTAACTGAAGGAACTCAGCAAAGCACCAATTGGAAAATGTGTACACCAACTTTTCTGCACTGAAGCAACCATTGATTGGTATCTGGAAAGGAACATCAAGCATAAGATTTGACTGAATGGCCGAACTAATCCTAAAGTATCTAAGTGGGAAGTTATTACCCGGAACTGATATCCCAAGTCGCAGTTTAAAAAAAAGCATTTGGTTGAAACCATGAAGATCACATTCAGTGCAGCAACTCAACTAACCAGCTATGCACTGGAATTGACCTATACCAACTGCAAGCTATCATATAAATGGACATTCATTATCTTATCACAGCACTTATGTAGAAGTCCATCAGGGTCAAGTGATTAGCTTCATTTTATTTCTCCTCTTCATCAATGACCTTGTGAATGGCACTGGAAATGATGTTTGTTGATGACACCATCCTCCACAGATTGGTTAATTCTCCATCTTAAAGGTGAGCTCTGATTAAATCATTGCAGGTAAATATGAACAAAATTGGAGGGTAGACAGACAAATGATGTGCTACCTTCAATAGTTAGTAAGAACAAGATCAAGTGGATAGTTGGGCAAGAGGCTTGAATGTGAACTATTCATCGATAAGTACACTTGGGTTTCTTCAGACAAAAAGGGGGTAATTTTAACCCCCAAGAGCAGGTGGGAAGTTAAAATAACAGCTTTTTAGAGCAGGACCACATCCCGGCTCCATAAAAAATTCTGAAAAATTCCTCTCTGACCTCCTCGGGCGATATCATTGTACCATGTCATTTTCATTACTGGAATTGACCATTGCATGTAGACAAGTCACTGATGTTAAATGTCACAAGTGAAGCAGTGTTATTGGAGCAAACTAAAAAATCTTTGGCTTGTCCACTGGCATCTTAGTAGAACTTCTATCAGTTGTTTTGTGCTCCTACCAATTACCAGGGTCAAATTCATTAAATATCTTTACAGCCCTGTTTGCTGTTATGCCACTTAATGTACCCAAAATAAATAAAATCAACTTGTGAAACAAATTTCACTCAAGATTACAATATTTCTAGGTGTAAAATTATTTTCAGTCAAATAAAGTATCATTGTGATTATCTTTTTTTAAGATCAAATATTACTTAATTAGTTCACTATTTTAATTGGTAGTAATTTAAAATTTTATTTCTTCCCATGTTGCAATAACTTGTTAAATCAAATCACAATAGTTTGCATGAATGCAAGTAAATTCTATGATAAATATTGGTGTAGTAACGCTATCTGCTACTAAATGTCTGGCATCTTATGAAGATGCTCTATTCTATACACGGTGAGTCTATCTACACTTTACAAACTGAAATAGCAACATCTAATGGCAGATTCTGTGCTAATTTTTTTTATCAAGTCTACTGCAATCTGCTTAGATCCAATCCCCGTTGAAATTAATTCTTCCCTTGGATCTGAGGAGAGTTCCAGTGTAGCAATAATTGATAGAGAGAGTCCAAAGCTGCTGTAATTTTTTCAGTAGTCACACTTTTAAAGGTAAGTTGTGGTGTGATACCCTTGGTCTGCATACAGATATGAATAACAGAATAAATACAGATAGTCAGTTGCTCTCCTTATGTGCAATGATCTAGCTGGGAGAGCACCTTTGCAAAGACTATATTGTTTTTCTAGCATATCAAAGTCTCTGTTTCCAAACGGTAGTTAAATATTTTTCTGCATATGTTCAGTTCTTCACAATCAATTCCCAAATTGTTTTTTAAAAAAGGGTTACGTCAGATTGTCTATTGGTAAGAATGTCAATAAATTCAAAAAATACCTGATTTTCGAAGTTGAAAAGATTCCATTAAGTATGCTGATTTAAGCATTTCAGTTATAAACATCTCCAAACAGCCATAAAACAGTATATGAAGTCTGCAGATACCAGGCTGCAAATCTTCATCTTCAAGGCTATAGAAATTCCAGCACAAAAAAAATCAGGAACCATTAAATCAAAAATGCATGTTTTTTTGGTCAGTTCTTTTCATGTTTCTTTCCCCAAAAGTGTTTTTCAAAGAATATATATTGTACATAAATATTATTATTTATTGATAATTACCAAAATAGAAATGCAGAAACTTGATTTTCTAGGCATACAGGGCTTGAACGTATAGTCGCTATTAGCACAGGAACCAACTTCTACAGCACAAAACGTGGGGGGGGAGATTGTCAACCTGCGCTCAAAATAGACGCAAAGTGAGCGTGGCATCGGTGGCAATTATTCAAAGCCACGGTCACGAGGCCAAAGCCATTTTTAGGTTTGGGCCTCAGTTGAATCAAGCCGGTGAGCTGTGGGCATTAAACGGGTGCTCCACTGCAGCATGCTGATTTTGGAAGGATGTAAATTGTCTGGCTTCCACACAGAGCAGCCCAGCAGGTCAGGCCTGTTGCGGGGGAGGGGGAGCAAGAACGCGCCAGCAGAAGGCCGGAAGATTTTTGTGGGACCAGGAGGACCATGAATGCTCCGCTCAATTGTACATGAAAATTGCAGTCTGAGTCCTATAACTGGCGTAGAACCCCTGTTTTGGGCGGGAGTGCTCACTGCCCATTCGAAGGCCTGCCTGAAAATTGAATCAAGCGGGCCTTGGGCATCAGAGATGTCCGAGTTTCCCACCCAATTTTCCTTTGCCAGTTGCCCTTTTTTCAGGCAAGAAACAGGTGACCATCAGTTGAAAATCATCCCTGTATATTTAATATTTTCTTTTACGTGGATCACTTAAACAGAAAACAGAGAATTGGGGTAAATGGGTCATTCTCGGGTTGGCAGGCTGTAACTAATGGGGTGCCGCAAGGATCGGTGCTGGGGCCTCAGCTATATACAATCTAAATTGATGACTTAGATGAAGGGACCGAATGTAATGTATCCAAGTTTGCTGACGATACAAAGCTAGGTGGGAAAGTAAGCTGTGAGAAGGATACAAAGAGTCTGTAAAGGGATATAAGCAGGTTGAGTGAGTGAGCAAGATGGTGGCAGATGGAGTATAATGTGGGGAAATGTGAGGTTATTCACTTTGGTAGGAAGAATAGAAAAACAGAATTTTTTAAAAAATGGTGCAAAACTATTAAATGTTGGTGTTCAGAGAGACTTGGGTGTCCTCGTACAAGAAACACAAAAAGTCAGTATGCAGGTACAGCAGGCAATCAACTGGCATGTTGGCCCTTATTGCAAGGGGATTGGAGTACAAGAGTAAGGAAGTCTTACTACAGTTGTACAGGGCATTAGTGAGACCTGACCCGGAGTACCGCGTACAGTTTTGGTCTCTTTATCTAAGGAAGGATATACTTGCCATAGAGGCAGTGCAACTAAGGTTCAGTAGATTATTTCCTGGGATGAGAGGATTGACCTATGAGGAGAGGTTGAGTAGAATGGGCCTATACTCTCTGGAGTTTAGAAGAATGAGAAGTGATCTCATTGAAACATATAAGATTATGAGGGGGCTTGACAGGGTAGATGCTGAGAGATTGTTTCCTCTGGCTAGAGAGTCTAGAACTAGGGGGCATAATCACAGGATATGGGGTTGGCCATTCAAGACTGAGATGAGGAGGAATTTCTTCATTGAGGATTGTGAATCTTTGGAATTCTCTACCCTAGAGGGCTGTGGATGCTGAGATATTGATTATATTCAAGGCTGAGAGGGATAGATTTTTGGACTGTAGGTGAATCAAGGGATATGGGGATCGGGCGGGAAAGTGGAGTTGAGGTCGAAGATCAGCCCTGATTTTATTGACTGGCGGAGCAGGCTCGAGGGGCTGTATGGCCTACTCCTGCTCTTATTTCTTATGAACATGGGTTCGGATAAGAGATTTTTCATATCCACGATATTTTAAAATTTTTGATTGAAACTAGGTAGGATAGTGTCCTCATTGTGCCGCCAGTTCTGTGGTTTACTGTGCAGCTTTGTGGAAGTTCATTAGTGATGGCAACAGAAATATAAAATTGAGACACAGCAGTGACAAGTGGAATCAATGAGGTCCTCAACAATTATTTCCTTTATTCCTGGGTGAAATTAGCCTAAGCTTGTGAGAAAAGTAGTAACTTACAATTATAAAATAATATGGGCTTTCATCCATAAGTGCACTAGTTTGAAGATGTATTTTTTGTGGAATTGACTGACTCCACAACACCTATCTCATCGACCATGCATTCGGTCTCCACACTCCACCACCAATTCCTTTACTTCCTGCTCAGTATCCATTTCTCCACCTTGCAGAGTGCTCAGAGACATTCTTTTATGTGAGCTCTATATAAATATAAGCTGATGTTTTAAAAATGAGATATTTCAGGTCTTGTTTAGAATGCATTATTCTTCTTCAAACTATTTTATTTGGAAAATGTGGTTTTAATATTGTAGGGTTTGCTTGCTTCCATAGTAACGCCCTTGAGACAAGAGCTTACCTTCATGTCTCAGTGACATTCACTCCTTTGCCTCGTTTCCTACTTTTTCATTTTCTAACACGCTAGCTGATTAGCAAGTTAACACCTCCGCACATCTTTGTAATGGTTCTTTATTTATAATTTCCCTTTGTTATTGCACATCTTCTTTCTAAAATTGGCTATTCAGTATATCTAACTGGTTGTGCAGTATGTACAGTAATAAGTCTTTCCAGCTAAATGAAAATCTACCTTAGATCCTAGTGCATGTCCATAAATCAATAAGGTTTAATTTTTAAGTCATGATTTTTATCAAAATTATTTACTGCTAACAAAGTTTGTATAAATTAAGTGTTATATAATTAATATTGGCTATATTTGTATTATATTTTAATATATACTCAAAATATTTATTTCTATTTGATGGTATTTTTGAAATAAGCTGACCTGATTTTTAAAAAGATAATTTCCATTTTCTAACCAATCAGCATCAACAAATTTAGAAACACTGATGTTTGTTTGTCCACATTTTGTGCTACTTTTTATTTTATTTACCATAAGACCATAAAAGAGAGGAGCAGGAGTAGGCCATTCGGCCCCTCGAGCCTGCTCCGCCATTTAATAAGATCTTGGCTGATCTGATTTTTACCTCAACTCCACTTCCCCGCCCTTTCCCCATATCCTTTGACTCCCTTGCTGATCAAAAATTTGTCTAACTCGGCCTTGAATGTATTCAATGACTCAGCCTCCACAGCTTTTTGGGGTAAAGAATTCCAAAAATTCACGACACTCTGGGAGAAGAAATTCCTCCTCATTTCTGTCTTAAACGGGCGACCCCTTATTCTGAGACTATGCCCCCTAGTTTTAGATTCCCCCATGAGGGGTAACATCCTCTCAGCATCTTACCGAAGATCTTTCTTCAGAACTAGCAGCACGTTGATTGCAATGTTTGCACTAGCAGTGGACAAAAAGGTATGTGCTTTTTTACTCTGTGTTTGGCTTTGAGAGTACAGAGGATGCATATGCAGAAAGATGGTTAAAGCTAAATAGAAGCACACAGTGGGAAGAGGTACAACCATGTATAACCAGTTAGGGAGGACATGAGGGATAATTCCAGGATTTAGATCAGGAAAGAAAGGGGATAAATAACACATGCTCCAAAGATTTGAGAGACACCCATCCCCCTCATTATGCCTGTGCATTTGTGTAAAACACTACCCAGGACCTGGAAGTGTCAAAAAAAAAATTGAATTTTTAACCCAAACCATTATAGAGGACTATTTTCTACTGAAAGCATTAATCCATTGCTTCACCTCTCCACAAACCCACACAAAGTACTGTTCCTCTTTGAAGTGAGCTTTGGAAGTAACATATAAGTAGGGTGGAGAAAAGAACCCCCTTTTTTTCAGGTCTTGTTTGTAATACTGAGTGACTGTGAAATTGCAGGATAACCTAATATTTACAGTTGGATGTTTCAGCTGAGGACTATAGTTTATAGAGATCAGCACTGCTTCAATGATAGGGGACAGTCGTTTGTCTGTCATGCCTGCAGAGGTGTTCGTAGCAGGGTAGGAGAAATTGTAGCAAGTGCTTTTTTTAAGCAGAACAAACTAACTAGAATGCTTATGCTGGCCTATATTTGATTAGGGACATCAAGGCCAAATGCTGTGGTAGACAATCCAGTGTTAAAGTGATTCTGTTCTAATATGTGGTCTTGTGTTGGTTGGATTGGACAATGCTAATAAATGAAAGGATTGGTTGTATAACTGAACCTTAAGGTTGCTGGAATCAAGATTGTTTTTTTACTGTGAAAGGTTTGTCCTATTGATTCTGTTGCTCCTCTGTTCTTCCTTCCAGCATTTTATTGAGCGGCTGTCAGGAATTATACCTTTATTAATCTGCTTAAACAGTCTTCTTTGTAGAAGTCTAGACATTCAGCTCAAGTGAATTCATCTCTATGTCAATAAACTAAGAATCTAGGCTATTCTTACATTTCAATTACCCAACACCAACAAAAACAGACTAACTGGTCATTTATCTCATTTACTGTTTATGGGACATTTTGCACACAACAGTGATTACACTTCAAAAGCTATTCAATGGCCGTGATGCACTTTGCGACACCCCGGGGACGTGACAGGCGCTATATAAATGAAAGTTCATTCTTTTCATTAACAATAATACATATCACCCACACTTTTCTAATCTCTTTTGGAGGTATTGTCACCCAGTTGATTAAAAAGCACTTGTGTGTACTCAAAGACCTTGGTAGAACATTACAAATAAGTCCATCAGCACAGAATGGCCTTTGGATACCGCTTCTGATATGATATATAATGAGATGTGCACAAGAATGCTGCCTGCAATAACTGGAGCCTGCCAGGCAATTTATGTCAACAAGCCTTGTTATTGAAGATTTTACACTAAAATCACTAATACCATGAGGGCTTAGATACTTTTGGTAGTAAATACAATAGTTACATTTGGACAAATTACACAGCAATCAAAACATTTCTGCATTCAAAACAGTCAAAATCATCTCCAGTTCATTCAGTTAATATAATCCAATGTATGGTTCTTGTTTGTGACAGTATAGCACGGTGTAGAAGGAAACCTTCAACCTGTTGTGTGCAACTCAGAACTTTTCCTTGGCTCGGAAAAGAGCTTTCAAGGACGCTGAGTGACGCATTTCACTCATAAATCACTATTTGTGTCTGGAAGACAGAAGTCTGACTGACCGTTTGAAGAGAATGGCCAATTTGGCAAAAACAAATCATTTTCACACTGAATAAAACTTCAGACAACGAGAACCTAGTAATTTGTTTGAACTGAAACCCTTAACTAAAATGATATAAGCCTGGTGCCCCCATCTCCTGGAGCTAGGCTGCAGTTTCTCTATTGATTGACTCAGAATCTAGTGACCACATTTATCCTACCTAAGTGATGTGCATCAACCACTGATTCGATAAGCCAGACACCTCAAACGTTTTATATTGGACTTTACACTCAGAATAATCAAATCAAACCAATGAAGCATGTTTGCAATTTCTTGTAAATGGCAACAAGGAAGTGGTTTAGGATGTGGAGTATTGGCCATTCAAGGGGAGTGGATCTGGCACCCTGCTGAAGGTCTCGGGGGTAAGACAGGGGGCTTTTGCCACTCTATAGGTGTTAGGCACGCATTGTACTTACCTGTATAGAGGCGAACAGACTTGCTCAGATTTTCTGGCTAGATCTTTGCAGCTGGACCTGACGGTTCTAATCTCCTTGCGGACGGCCGGAGAGTCACAGGAGCTACTCCCAATGGAGATGACCAGTTCTCTAAAGAGAGCCACCTGAATATTGAGCTCCTGCACTACCTGCGGGGGAGAAAGGAATCAAGAGTTGACCAAAAGAGGAACTACATGGAACAATACAAAATAAGGATGTTCCAGGTCGGTTTCGAATCCCAAACTCCTGAATTAGGAAATGGGGGGGGGGGGCGGAAATCCATTTGACGCTTCCCAATATTGTTTTATTTTTAAAGGGATGGGGTTGCACTATTCCAGCTAGACACTGATCGGTATATTCAATGAGCAGTAATGATTTATTATATGTTGTGGCACCGTTCGATGAGAAGATTAAATAAAACCAGTAAAAAGATCAGCCTACCAGGTTACATTCTTCGATCTGTCCTTTGGTCATATTACGCCGCTTCTCCCCGCCACTGCTCTCCCATCCCGACGCTTACAACCAGAAAGCAGACCCGTCCCCTCTCGGTTCTCTTCCTGCATCCATTCAGCAGTCAAGACATCTCAGTCCCACGCCAGCCGGCCCAGATCGCACACGTTAACTTATTTTTTATGATGGAAATCCGATTTCGTGTCAATTGCCCCGCGTTTACCAGGTCTAATGAGGCGTCCACATCAGGCAGGGAGAGTGCATCTTAACCTCGCACACTCCTCTTGGCTACAATGTGCTGATCACGTTGCGCCTGATACCGTGAAACACGGACCCAGTCGGAGTGAATTACCTGTAGATTGGATCACTCTCACCGCGAATCCCAACAGTGCGAACAACGTCCAGCGTTTATCAAGGTCGGAGCCACTCTAATGGGACGCTCTCCTGTAGTGAAAAAAAATCAGTTGCCCCTAATATCATCACCTTCCTGCTACCTACCAAACGCTGTACATAAAACAACTGAAAAGCTCTTTGATCCTATTGCACAATTTAAGTTTAATCATTTATTTTATAAAATACTTCCTAATATAACGCCGTAGAGGGGGGCAGGTGAATCTACACAGTCAATCTGGGACTTCTGATATCCTATAATTGTCCCTGATTCGGAGATTCTGTGTTGAGAGATTATATAATAAATGACAATTCATTCAGAGCATCCCCCAATCTTCACCCAGCCAAAATCCCCCCCCCCCCCCCTTCCATCACCCTGTCCTTTCCAAGGTCCACTGGCTCCAAGATTCTTGTCCTTCTTCTCAAATCCCCCCATGCCCTTGCCCTTCCCTACCTTAGCAATCTCCTCCAGCCCCATGATTCTGCACCTACCCGCTAATCTTTTGGGCTACTCCTTGGTTCCTGCTTCCTCCACTTCAATATTGCTCTTTCAGCCATAACACCCATGTCCTCTGAAAAATTTCCTAGCTGAGTCCCTCCATCATGCTGCCTCACTCCCTGTTTTTGGTACCTTCTCAAAGGCCTCTTATGCATTTTTTTTGGTTTCCCCTTCTTTCCCTCCTATTTGACATCCATTGTTTTTCATGCACCCTGCAAAGTGCTTGACATGCCTTTCTATACTCGAGGGATACTACAGAAATGTAAATTGTAGGAGAGATTGTAATTTTCAAACCTGGACTCGGAAATTGCCCAGTGGTTGATCTAACAAGTGACCTGCGTGTAAGAACACGAGGCCTGCCTATAAGAGCATCATTGAAAGTTATCAGACTTATTTGTCTGAGATAATTATATTGGCTCACATCTTCAAGAGCACACAATGTACTGGTTTTCAGAATTTGAGTTTTATGTAACACATTGGATTACTTCACTCTTACCAGAGCCACACAGCTGATGATGTTTCCAGATCATATAATTGAGATTTATGGATATCTATCTACATTAAATACATAATGGATAGCAAGCTGACTTCAAAACAGAGAATAAGGGTTAAAGGTAGTTACTTAGACTGGTGGAAGGAGGGAAGTGGTGTTCTACAGGGATCGGTGCTGGGACTGCTGTTATTCACCATTTACATAAACAATTTGGACTCAGGAATCGGAAGTACAATTTCAAAATTTGCAGATGACACCAGATTGGGGGGTATAGTAAACACTGAGGAAGACTGCAACAAAATACAAGAAGACGTTAACAAACTTGTAAGATGGGCATGTAAATGGCAAATGAATTTCAAGATAGATAAGTGCGAGGTGGTGCATTTTGGTAGGAGCAATTAGGAGGCCACATACTCCTTGGAATATAGGAGTCTAAATGGGGTAGAGGAACAAAGAGATCTGGGGGTACAGATACTCCAATCAATAAAAGTAACAATGCCGGTTAACAAGGCCATAAAAGATGGAAACAAAGCACTGGGGTTCATTTCTAGAGGAATAGAATTGAAAAGCAGAGAAATGTTAAACTTGTATAGAACCTTGGTTAGTCAACACTTGGAGTACTGTGCAAAGTTCAGGTCTCCGTATCACTAGAAGGATATAGAGGCACTGGAGAAGGTGCAAAAAAAAATTTTCAAGGATGATACCAGAACTGAGAGGTTATAACGATCAGGCAAGACTGAACAGGCTGGGGCTCTTTTCTCTACAAAAAAGAAGGCTGAGGGGTGACATAATAGAGGTCTTTAAAATTATTAAGAGGTTTGATAGCGTATACATAGAGAAAATGTTTCCGCTTGTGGGGGAACCCAAAACTGGAGATCATAAATATAAGATAGTAAATATTAAATCCAATAAGGAATTCAGGAGAAATTTCTTTACCCGGAGAGTGGTTAGAATGTGGAACTTGCTATCACATGGAGTAATTGAGGCAAATAGCCATAGATGCATGCAAAGTGAAGCTCGAAAAGTACGAGGGAGAAAGGAATAGAAGATTATTCTGATAGGATTAGATGAAGTAGGGTGGGAGGAGGCTCGTGTGGAGCATAAACACCGGCACAGACCAGTTAGGCCGAATGGCCTCTTTCTGTGCTGTACTTTCTATATAATTCTATGTAATTATGTAATAATATAGATTGACAAATATTACTGACATTACCAAGCTTTGTCTTTGGATATTGACTCACATAATGTGCATTTGTGGTTGTAATAGACTTTGTAGTATTTTAAACTAGTTAAGTCTGTGTGGGAACCAGCTCAGTCTTTTTCTTTGGCGCCCTCTCTGTAAATATCTCTGCCTTTCCTCCTCTCTCTCCACCTTTAACAATGTCCTCAAACCCATCTCTTCAACCACCCTTTCAGTCACACCTCCGGATCTCTCCCTGGCTCAGTATCTGTTTTTCTTATACTTGTGAAACAACTTGGGATGTTTCTTAGCATTAAAGCTGTTGTGTGTATATATGGGTTGTTGCTTTTTTGTAGGCATTCTGGAAGATCTCTTGTATAAAATGTAGACAACCGTGTTTTACAGAAGCTGAACTAGTTATTTTGGTGGATCAATTCATTGGATTCAAAGATACTTTCTTTGGAACTCAATGAACTCTACCAACCACAATAAACAGTCATACCTTATCACATTGTAAAGTCTGAAAATGCTTTGTACAATGAATTACTTTTGGAGTGTAAGTGACTGTTATGTGTACACATATCTCATAAATTCAACAAAATATCAAAATCCCCACAGGATTCCATAAATATTTTAATGACCTCAAAGATGTGACAATGAGAGTAACATTTTATAAAGAGATCCACAGCACAATTAAATACAGTGGATATGGATTAGCCTCCATGTATGCATGATTGTCAAATATTGCCAAAACTTTACAGTAAGAGAAATAATTGACTGAATTTCCCAAGACCCCCATGCCATAGGCAGAGCCTCACATGCAGCAAATGGCTTATTGGAAAAATGTCAGTGCATTGTCTGGGATTTTCTGTCCATTGATATTAATGGATGGAAAATGATGGACAGCATACCCTTGATTTTCTGATAAGTATCTGGTTACATGTGTTGACCTGTCCTTGGCAAATGACCTCTAGGAATTACACCCAATATGTTCTCTGAATGTTAACATTCTAGTAAGTATGGAAGATGTTTTTGTGAACACCCCCACCATGCCCCCCCCCGCCCCAGTACAGTATAAGTAGTTTAAAGCATGGTTTATAATATCTTCCTTAATATCCTGCTAATATTGGTTTGTAAAGTGTGTAATTCACATAGAATCATAGAAAGGTTACAGCATGAATAAAGTCCTCTGTTCATATTCTTCAGCTGCATTCAAACTGTATAAATTATTTTGTGCCTCTCTGATGTCTTCAGCAGCTACCTCTTGCATTTTAGGCTGAGTTATTAAGGGAGCTGAATTCTTCAGGTATTGACTAACGAGTCACCTCCTGTCATGAGCTCCTGGTGTGCAAAGTAAACTGCGATGTAACAGACATTGCACAGAAGCACATCTTGCTATCTTCTTGTTCTTTTATAATTTCTACCTCAAGGTATAAGCCCAGTGATTAGTTTATAGTAGAAGTGGATGTTTATTTATCCATTTTCTTGAAGTAAAGGACAATATAATTTTCTCACTTACATCTTCAGTGTCATCTTTTGTCCTCCATGTCAGTTTTTCCATTCTATTTCATGCATGGAGTAGAAACCATTACCATGTTGGTTGTCCATACATTCGGTTGAAACAGCAACAGTTTCTGGAATTTTCAGTCACATGTGGCACTATTTTATCGTGGGTATCCTGCTGTCATGTATGCATGCACAGGGCATCTTAGTCTGTGCCAGTTGCAAGAGAAAAATTATTTCTTTCATGCCAATGTTGCATCCATGGTAATGTGTCCAGTCAGAATGATATACTCACCTAATGATGCAAGGAAGGTTTGTTATACACATTGATGTGCATCAGTATGGGCAAAACTGATCAGTATTAGCGCATGATATAATAATATGGTGTGCACACTGATTTTATATGATGTATTCTGACAGATCTTAATTATATTGAAAATCTTGTGTATGTGCACATTTTCTGTCCACAACCTTCATTTCCTATTGTCACAATTTTTGGTCATGCCTTTTATGCCAACATTTGACACTGAAACTGTTTATTAATCTGTTCTAGTGGAAATTCCATATGTAAACAACCCCGGTGATGCAACAATTGCACACTGCGGCCACTAGGTGATGCTGTAGCTCCATTATATCCTGTACCACTGTACCTTCACTGTGAGCAACACCATGGGAGATCTACTAGTATTTTTTTAAATACTTGAATCATATTGACTCTAGTCTGTTGGTGAATTATAAGACCTGGTTTGAGTGTGATTTATAAATTGGTACTGCATACCACATAATGAGTCAGAATACGTTAAACGACCTAAGGCAATTGCATCCAACCCTCCACCACCTAACAACTAGCTCAGTTTATATTTCACTTTACTGGTATAAGGTACTGTGATAAACCTTCATTGGAATCTGCAAAATGGTTTTAATACTACCCAAAATAGCTTTAATGCTCTGACCAACATTTTCAGCATTGTAAAAAGAAAAAAACTGCAAATGCCAGAAATCTGAACTAAAAAAGAATGTTCTGGAAATACACAGGATATATTTGGCAAACAGTCATCAAATCTGCTTTTGGTCTCCCCGAGGTAAAGGAGACCACACTGTGAGCAGCAAATACAATATACCGGATTAGGTAAACCAGTCAGCCTTGGTTCAGTGGTAGCACTCTCACCTCTGAGTCAGAAGGTCATGGATTCAAGCCCCCACTCCAGAGCACATAATCTAGGCTGACATTTTCTTGCTGTACTGAGGGAGTGCTGCACTGTTGAAGGTGCCATCTTTTGGATGTGATGTCAGGTGGATATAAAAGATCACATAGCATCATTCAAAGAAGAGCAGGGAAGTTCACCTCAATCAACATCACTAAAACAGATTATCTGACCATTTATTTAATTGCTGTTTGTGGAACCTTGCTCTGCGTAAATTGGCTGCTGCATTTTCCTACATTACAACAATGACTACACTTCAAAAGTAATTAATTGTCTTTAAAGCACTTTGAGATGTCCTGAGGTTGTGAAAAGCATTATATAAATGGAAGTTATTTTAACTTCCCTTAGAGGAAGTGCACATAAATTGCTTTCTTACATGGAAGGAGTATTTGGGGCTCTGGACAGTGGTGAATGACGAGGTATTGTATTTGCTGTGGTTGCATGTGAAAGTGCGAAGGAAAGAGCAGCTGGAAGTTAGGACGATGGGAAAATGAACAAGGGTATCCAGGAGGGAATGCTCACTTCGGAAAGTAGAGAAGGGAGGGGGTGGAAAGGAGAAGACATGCTTGGTGGTGGGATCTTATTGTAGGTAGCATAAATATTGGAAGATGATTTAGTGGGTGGAAGGTGAGGACACTGTCACAGTTGTGAAAGGAAAGCAGGGGGTGAAAGCAGAGGTGTGAGAAATGGGGCAGACACAATTAAGGGCCCTATTAACCATTGTCAAGAGGAAATCTTAGTTGAGGAAAAAAGATGATTGAAACTCATAATCGTAGAGGCTAGGTGAAATTTTTGTATGTATTTTTCTAAAATCCATATATTGTCAGAGCTAGAATATCGATGTCCAAATCATTCAGCCATTTCAGAACAGCGTTCCCTAATTGAAAAGTCACGGGCAGGCAGAAGCCTTCAGCTTCTCCAATGATTGGCATGTCTCTCATGGAATTCGATGTGCCCAGTCTCAAAATATATCTGATTCGGAGTAGTTCAAAGTTCCGGATTTTGCCAGATGGTAGAGTTCAGCATCTACAAAGACACAAGTAATTTTTTTTAATTAGGCAATTGCTGCTGAACTATGTACACTGAGTAAGTTTAATTTAATTTTCTGGAACCTTCTTTCTGTGGAATAGCCCCTAAGATATTTACTGCATATATTCTTTGAGTTCTCAAGGTCATGTGCTTTTCTTTGAAATCCTAATTATTAACGTCAATTTTATCAGTTGATTTCAAATGCTTACTTTTCCCCTCAGTCTGTTCTGTTCTTTAACCTTTTTCTAACTGATGCATTAACATTATAATTTGCAAAGTAAAAGCTTCCTGAGCCCCTCACGTGGAATGCGGGCAACAGTCTGCTGTTTTTTTAATTGTGCAGCACTGGTATCAAAAGCAGCAGGTTGGGTGACTGTCACAGCTCCTGCTGTGCTCCTATTACAGCATGGTAGAAAATCTAACTCTTTAAGCTGTGTGGAAACATTACTGTGATGTTTATCCCAGAAGCCCAACCTGTTTTGCAAAAACTGCATTGTCTCTGCTGTTCTGATATATGTTACAACGTGGAACCATCATAAAACAAAATCAGATTTTATTATTTTCTGCCTGTACAGTGGGATTTAAGTGGCACTGTTTCCATGCCGGATGATGAGAATTTTGCAATGAGATGCCAACATAAACACAAGATGGTTGTTGTCAAGGGTAATCTGTAGATGAATTAATCTAGACAGCATGAGGAGGAAATGAATCACATCCTTGCTTCACACCTCTCACTGTGAACCATTCAGAGAGTGTTGATGTAATTCCTAACCTGTAACAAGTAATAACACTATTCAGTAAGAGTAATCAACGGTCAAGATCAAAAATGATTTCTGAATATAACTTCTATTATCAAAATAATTATGTTTTTTCACATTAGTAATGTTTTCCTGAACCAGCATCAAACTGGATGATTAAACACCCCCTTTATTGTGCTGTTAGTTTCTGTGATTAATCCCAGCATCTTGGTGCTGTGATAGTTTTCTGTGTAAATTAAAGATTACACAAGTAACAATGGTATCTAACAATGTTTGGCTTTGTTACACAGGATTTTTTCACAGTATAAAGAAGTGTTTTCTGATTCATGCACTTTCTGTTATTGCATGTGTAGTTTTAACTTTCTCAGGCCACCTGTCATTCAAGCTCACTTGAATTGATTGGGTGAATCAGTTCTAAATCAACCAGAAATAAGGTTTCCAAGTCGGGGTAGGGAAAAAGCTCACACTGACTGTCTTGGCCTACTTGAATTGTGTCACCTACAGCATCATTACAGTGTGGCATTGACGATCATGGAATGTCATGCATTCCAGCTGAAAAAGGACATGAGAAGCCTGCAAGATGAGAAAATGAAAAATAGGTTTCAGTACGATGCAGGTTAGTTTTAAAATGGTAAGAGACCAGGTTCCAGTAGTTAGTGTATAGCCCTCTGGTACCACTGATTTATATATATATATATATAAAATATGGAGATACTGCAGCAACTTAGAACTGAAACTGATATCGAACAGAAATGTAAAAGGCGTTTGATATAGGAAAGCTTTGTAAGACAGTCTATCTGTATGATGCATGTTCATTTAATGTCAAACAGGATGGGTTGAAGGATGGACAACTGTATGTGCTTCCTAGACTTGCAACATTTTAAGACTACTCTGCTTGCAGGATAGGATGACAGGAAGCAAGACTAGAGGGGGTCCCAGGAATTTTCAAGCCCTTGACACTTTTGAGGAGACCATCCTGGACATCACTAGGCATGAGAACATTGAGGGAGGAGGAAGGATGAAGCCTCCCCCAAGCTCAAGGCTAACACTGTCCTTCCCTTGATGTATTTTGTCCCTCTATTCAGCAAGTGAAGCACAAGTGTACACTCAACGACAATAATATCAGGTGCAATGCAAGCACAGATTGAAGATACTTCTTGGAGGCTGTATTTGACATATGTTCCTCTTCACTATTTGTACACCTGGAAGAAGAGAATGCCAGCATAGCCAGTGGTCCTGAACTAGACAGAACCTCAAAGCACCCTGCGTCATTCTCACCTACTTTGGCACATTCACACACACACTGGAGAATGTATGTAGTCAGCTTGAGGAGTTAGCACCAGGTGAGTCACAGTGCATGGGTGAGGAGCAGCAAATGGTGGTGACAGATGATGAGATCGAACTCAGCTGCAAGGTCTAGGCATTGTGACTTCACAGGTTAAATGGAGATTGCTGTCTGAGCACAGATTCATAGAATCTTACGACACAAAAGGAGGCCATTCGATCCGGCGTGCCTGTGAAAAAGCTGTCCAATTTAGTCCCACACCCCAGCTTTTTCCCCATAACACTGCTGGATTGGATTGAGAGAAGCTTGAGGCAGGAATTCAATTGGGCCATGTCTGGAAGAAGAAAAGATGAGGTTACAGATGACTGCCACAATCGGGCCATCCAGCATCCCCTGTTCAAGTGCCAGTGGAAGTGAAAATGGCTAGGGCCAGTCAGCCACAGCAGCAGACAAGGCTGAATCAGGAATCAGCACAAGGAGGTACAGGGCCACCAGAACTAACTCGCTCCCACTGAAACTCTGCAGCCAGCCATTCTCTGAAAAAAAAGTCACAAGTCATTGACAGTGGACAGAGCATACCATCATTAAGGGGAAGCACTGTGGTACAGCTCACTGACATTACCCATGTATGACACAAAGTATCGTAATAAACTGGTTACACTATATCCAGAGGGTTGTTCCTGATTGATTCAGTAATAGTAAACGTTTTTCCAACTGCATTGTCAAGTTTAGTAGATCATAAAGCCATGCCACTTTGGGACTTTTTCTTCTTATATCGGGAAGGCACCCAATAAGGTCAATGGTAATGGGATAAGTTTATTCTCTAGTGTTGTAGCACAGCAATCAATGGGCACTGATGTTAGTTGAGGAACTGCAGAGGACAGTGTTGCAGAAGATAATTTGAGCCAGTTTATTGGTTACATGTGGACAGAAGGGTTCCTTAAATGGGCAACTCAGGACTTAGCTAAATGTGTCTTAGATGAGCACCTGCACACAAGTCTTATTGGGTGCACTGGTGTTTCTAGAGCATGTCCCCATGGTCAGTGTGTTTTATTATTTGTTTATGTGATGTTGGTGACACTGGTAAGGCTGCCTTTATTATTCATCCTTAGTTACCTTGAGAAGGTAGTGATGATTCTTCAAACACTGCTGTCCTTGTGGTGATGGTGCATCCATGATAGTGTTAGGGAGGGAATTCCAGGATTTCACGGGTTTCAGAGTTTGTATGATTCCTGTCTGCGGTATGCCAGTTATGAAAATGCTTTAGAGCTGGTGGTGTGCTCTAGCTCACAAGCAACGACGAAGGAATGGTGAAATATGTCCAAGTCAAAATGGTTTGTGATTTGAAGGGAAACTTGGAGGTGATGGTGTTCCCACGATATTGCTGTTCTTATTCACATTGGTGGTAGAGGTTGCAGGGCTGGGTGGCGTTGAATGCATCCTGCTTTGGTCTTGATTCCAGATTGCATTCTTCCTCTCTCATGGTTGGACCTTTGTGTAGCAAAGTCATGAAGCATGAAGATGATAGTATTGTTGGATACCCTAGCAGGCTGTACTGTGAGGTACAGTGGTATAGTGGTTATGTTACTGCACTAGTAAGCTAGAGGCCTGTACTAATAATTCAGAGAATGTGAGTTCAAATCCCACCATGGTAGTTTGAGAATTTTGAATTGCACTTCTCTACTCCTGCTGGTTTTCCTCTATTAATTCAAGTGACAGGGAATGCTGAAAGTAATCCCCATTGCTGTGGACATCCTGGCCATGAAAGCTGAATGGCGATGCTGCAATTACTTTCCGACTTCCGAACCTGCCTGAGCTCTAATGTCTATGCTGTGAGCTAGAGCACACCACCAGCTCAAAAGCATTTTCATAAGGTATACTGCAGACAGGAATCACACAAACTCTGACACCCATGAAATGTTTGGTCAGTATCGCACAATTGGCCCCAGCACTCAACACTTTACACTGATAGCAATTTCCAGGCTATACTTTTGAATCTGCAGAGAACTGCATGAGATATAATGAGCTTCGGCTAGTTTGACACATCAGATGTGCTACAGTAATCCCCTGACAAAATCTCAAAAGTATTGTTGTTATGGTTCTGTGTCATATCGAGAGCCGTTTATTTAAATAAACATTTTCATTCTCTGCAGGTGTAAAGAAATCTTGGTGAACACTTCAATAGTCCAATTTGAATTTAAATTGCGATTTTCATTTTCTGTTAGGCTGTGCTGAGCTTTGGCTAACCCTACCTTGTAATGCAGTGTTTTAGGCTTAAAGGGGTATTCTCTTCCTGAAAAGATATTTGCCAGACATTTTATATTTGGGGAGGGAGAAGGCCATTCTCGGGATGACATCTTATATAATTGACACGATGATGTGTGTTGGTGAAGTTTACATCGTTGTGTTGTGTGTTTAAAAAAAGGGTTGCAATTTGTTTTCATGAAGGCAGTGCCCTTTTAAATGATTATTTTTCAGGACATGTTTTGTACATAAGGCATGCAAAGTGATGTGGAACCAGTTGGCCTTGGTGATAGCAGCTGCACTTACAGCAGCAGCAGTGTTATTGTCAGCACCAGCAGTGAATTGTTTACACCATCCCTCAGCAAGAAAGAAACCAATTGTTACTGCGGTCACAAACATGTTGAGAAATGTGCACCACTGGTACTTTAAATAAGATTTATTGGCATGTGCAAATGAATTTAAATACAATGTAATAAATGTAGTCATACCCAAGGAAAGCATCTAATTTCTTTACTAAGTTTACCAAATATCACTACATATAGCAGCAAATTTTTAAATATAAAGTTATACAAAGTGCAAAGATAGAGCCAGTAATTTAGGGTGGGGAAGTAGTGAAGATTCACTGCAGAGAGAGAGAGCAGTAAAGGGTTATCTAATGTATTGTGTTAAGTGAACTATTGCTCACCCCCACACCTCTCGGCTCAGCCTGGACCCCCTCATGATTGTTCATGATTGTCCCAACCAGCTGTTGTAACTTCAGCAGAAGATTGGCGGAAACCATGTTTGTGCATCTATCCAGGGTTTCTGCCAATTTTCCACTGAAGTTACGGCGGCCGATCAGGACAAACCCCCCACCACTGAGGAAATTCCTGCCATGACAATCTCACTGAGAGAGGTTGCAGTGGAAAATTGAAAATTGCCACAATGGTGAGTCAGGGGGTGATGTTTTGAGGCTGGGGGCTGAAATTGGCAAGCAATATGCTTAAATAATGCTTCATCTTTCATCCCTTATGTTACTAAATACGAAGAAATCTGTTTCACAGCAGGAAGAGCTGGCACTGAGATCACAGTTGGCAATGAGGCCAATTAGTTATTGCAGCACATGAATACAGAGTCAACAATTGACATAACCTGGAATTAGTTCTAAGGAAGCTGACTGTACTATCTTTTGATTTATTCCTGCACATAGGTTTAATAATATAAAGGAAGGTGATTTTATTCTTGACTAACCACTAGTCATGTCAATAATAATAAAAACAGAAAATGCTGGAGAAGCTCAGCAAGTCAGGCAGCATCTGTGGAGAAAGAAACAGAGTTAACATTTCAGGTCGAAGACCTATTGTCAGAACCTTTCGTTGCCATGTCAATATGTTGTTGAATCAGATATTGGGGCTGTGTAAGTTTGAATAACTCTGAAAGGAGTTGGCTTCACTTTACAGTTGTGCCTTGTGTTCTCCTCAGCTTGGAAGTGGTAATGATTACAGAGAAGCTTACAACATAAACTCTCCTGTGGCTCCTGCCCTCTTATTGCATTTGACACATGTTTGAATTGAACTTGAGATATTTGCAGGTGAAATACATCTCACTCTTCCAACTCAAACAGCATGGATATGTCAGCAGAGACTTCATTGCTGTCTGATTTTTTTTTCAAAATGGCATGATTGGAGTTATCATTTTATTTATTTCTTTAGTACAAACATGACTCATTTGAGTCATGTAATATTACGGCTTTGCCAGTCTAAAGTTCTTGCAGAAAAATGAACAGAATCAAAGTGCCTTATTAGGATAACTGGAGGGAAAAAAAATCAATATTGCTGAATTCTGCCACTGTTCATGTACAAAATTCTCATTTGACGTTCCCTGCTGTACATTACATCCATCAGCAGCTAATGTGGGTAGGCTTTCAAAAATTAAATAAGACAAAACCATTTTGTTACTTCAAAAAAGTAATTAAAGAGTAAATTTAAACCAGGCTATAGAATATTATCTTTTAAACCTCAAGCCCTATTAACATATGATGGCCTTTAAAAAATACTAAAATTGCAGAAAGACTCTTCTATTAAATGACATTTATTACACCTCATGTCCAACCCTTTTAAAATTTGTTCTCAACCTTTGTAATGGATTGTTACCATCTACAATGTTGAATGAAAAAAAAACAAGCAGTGAAAATGTACTGTAAAAAGTTTTATTTCATTTGTGGGCTGATAAAAGCCTAAGTTTATCAAATACTGAGTAAATTATATAATTCAGGCAGGAATCTTAGTAAAATATCCTTGGGTTACATTCTTACCCCCTCCTAAAAACATTAGATACTCACTTCCAAACTGTTTTGCTGACCAGGTGCATGCTGAATTAAGAAAACCACTTTCAAGTGATCATGGGCCCATTACACAAAAGTACTTAGAATTTGACACTAACACTGCAAATTTCCTTGGCAGTTTCTCCAATTGCACACCGTAACTTCAGCAGAAGATCATCAGAGACCATATTTACACGTCTACTCGGGGTTTTTGCCGATCTCCTTCCGAAGTCACCTTGGCCAATCTGGACAGCATCCAAGGAAATTCCTGGCCTAACTGGCAATCTCAGTGAGCGAGGCTGGAGTGGTAAATTGATAACTGTCACAGTGGTTGTGAGGTGGTGTTGTGAGGTTGGGGGGCTGAGGCACATTAGTGGAACAGAATAGAGGGAGCTTCACTCTACATCTATACCTCAGGGCTGTCTGGTTGTGGCACAGAAATTTGACCCCCGGCTCACAAAGACCATTGAGTAGGCTGCATATGATTTAACAATGAACAGTGGAATAACCTGGCAATTCATACTTTCTAATTCAAACCACAGAATTATTAAACATGACTTAGTGTTGCCAGCACTCGGAATTCATGTGAGTCATGTAATTTTTAATTTTTGTTTTATTAACATTCATACTTAACACAAGAAACTTAAAAAAACTTAGAAAACTAAATTTAAAATTTCCTGTTTACCTCAAATATTTAAACAAAGTACTTCCAATAGTTACAGGTTTTGTGAGTGTTGGCAACACTGAGTGCATTGTTCAATTATGAGCCTCACAAAACAAATCAATCTGCTGTATGTAAACATTCAAGTTATCCCACTCACAAAATATTCAAGCCTCCATTCGCAAAACCTCAAAACCTCCGACACAAGATTTCAAAGCCCCCAACACAAGACTCCAAAGCTTCCTCCTACACAAATTCTCAAGGGCAATTAAGGATGGGCAATAAATGCTGGCCTTGCCAGCGACACCCACATCCCATGAACGAATAATATATTAAAAAAATCTCCAAAGCCATTCCCATGCACAAAACTTTAAAGCCTCCACACACAAAAATTCAAACCTCATTTGCTAAATCCATTAGCTGGCAGTCTTTTTGCTGCTAATTTCTTCACCCAGCTTGTCCTGGTCCATCACTCTCCGTTGTCGCTTGCTTCCTGTTGTGATTTCTGCCACTGCTGTTACCCATTTTACCTCTGCCCCTGCCTATTCCCAGCACTGCTCACTGCCTCCATATTCCAATCTCCCTGAATACTAACACTGGGAAGCTTATTGAAGCTCTCACCCTGGAGAACTGGTTTAAAAAAAAGCTTCTCCATGATTGATGATAAAATGCCTACACCACCAACCTTTTCTCATGCTCCCAAACTGGGGAAGTTTAAACAGGTTGAAGGTTATGCACTCAAAGAAAGAAAAAGTGAACTTGCATTTACGTAGTGCCTTTTCATGCCTCCCAGGACATCTCAAAGCACTTCACATCCAATGAGTTGCTTTTGATGTGCAATCACTGTTGTTACATGGGTAAACATGACAGCAAATTGCCACAAACAACAACAATATTCCCACAAACAATGTTAATCTGTTTTTTTTGTGTGGTGTTGATTAAGGGGGGTTTGTTGGTCAGGATACTGGAAGAATTTCCTGCTCTTCAAATAGTCAATGGGATCTTTTGCATCCACCCCAACCACCAGAACAGGTAAACGGGAGCCTTTTGGTTTAATGTCTCATGCGATGGACAGTGCAGCACTCCCTCATTAATATACTGAAGTTTCCTTGAACTCACAACCTTCTGAGTAAGAGGCAGGAGTGCTGCCAACTGAGTCAAGCCTGCACAAAGAAGCTAGAAGATCTTAGGCCATAGCTAGCTTGCTGGCTGCCTCTTTGACACCAGTGGGATATCTGAATCGGGAATGTATGAAACTGAGACTGAGCACCTGAATTGGGGAAGGCCCCGGTATTATCTGTCACCTTGGTAAGCACAAACATTCATTAAAAAAAGGTTGAAGAAAACCATCAGTTTATTGGCGTTGACAGCAGATGGGCTGAGCACATTTGATTGACAGGTGCTTAATATGAAGTCAAATATGGAGTCAACATGGCAGCTGTGATAACAACAATTTGCAGCAGAAACCATTTACAAGTATTCGAGTGACAATTTTTTTAAAGACGTTCTTAGGTTATGCAGGAGTGCAAGTGATTGCCACTGCCGTCATAGCAACTTGATCTGAGCTCACAAATTCCCCATTACACAAAATAATCTTATTTTTAGCCACCAGGTATTTTAGTTCACAAAGCTAATGGTGGTGAATGTCAGCGTGCAATTACGCGGGGGCTTTATATGTTGATTCCTGCACCAGCACAAACTTATATTTAGGTTTGAACAAAATAGCAGCATTAACCTGTAGTTCTGTGTGCATCAATGTTTTTATCTGGCAATATGACAGGCAATAACATTTTTTATTCATTCTAGGAATGAAATGCAGATAAAAACATTGTAGTTCAGTACAAATATATATATATATATATATATACTTATAAAAGCAGAATTCAAAGAAAAGTGCACAAAAACTGGTTAAAAAGGCCTAAAACCCTATTGTTTCCAAGCTTTGAAGTTTTATTATTATCATTAAATCAGCTGCCACTTAGAAAACTGAATGAAGGCCTGAATGTCCTGCCATGTAGATTAGCAAAGCAATAACCATGATTATTAGGTATTGGGCATTGCTGATTAGTGCAGATTAAATACACAAATACTTTATTGAGGGAGGGAGATGGCAATGGTAACAAATGGTGCAAAAGCAGCAGCTAATTTGTACATAACAAGGTCCCACAAACAGCAATGGGCTAAATGAACAGATAATGTGTTTTTGGTGATGTTGGCTGAGGGGTAAATGTTGACCAGGACACCAAGAGAACTTCCATGATCTTCTTCGAATAGTTCCATGGGATCTTTTATATTCACCTGAGAGGGCAGATGGCACCATGGTTTAACATCTCATCCAAAAGACGGCAAATCTGACTCCTTTAATACTGCACTGAATTGTCATGAAAAAAAGTAGGACTTTGATTTTTCAAAAAAAATTCTTACAAAATTAATCTTGTCAGTATACTTCACTGAAATAATAGTTTATTGATTATTGGAATGATTAAGCAAATATTCAGGATGATATCACTGTGCATAGTTCTCTACCCACACTTACTAGGAAGCCTGAGCAGAAGGGAGTTGGAGCTACTTCAGGCTCTAGATTTTAACTTGTATTCAAACTAAGTATTAAAATTCAAAAGGGTAGATTTCCTAATCAGTTACAGACATAAAGTAAGCGTAACTGATCGGAAAAATAAATGGAGGGTGTGCGGGTGGAGAGAGGGCGTTGTAGGGCTGGAGGGGGCAAGGCCATGAAGGGATTTAAACACAAGGATGAGAATTTTAAACTTGTGGCATTGGGGGACCAGGAGCTGTTTGCTGACTTTTCTGTTCAGTTGATTGAAAATGTGCAGTTCCTAATTCCATTTAGTTGAGTGCTGTGTCTTGAAATCTGTGTTAAGTAAATGATCTTGCCTTGAAGGACCCAATTCATAAAGGCCCAAAGGAAGGATTTCACTGTAGTAATAGCCCTTAATTTTTAATTTTCATGTCTTCATTGTATGCAGTTGGTGCACTAATCAATGTGAGCATCACCTTGCTGCAATGGAATCCTGTTAACCTGTGTCTTTAAATATATCTATCTGGGGGCTCAGAAAGATTTTCAAGGTTGAAACTCAATGACCTTATCAGTTATGCTCCCACTTGAAATGAATCTTTACTGTGATGTTATTTTTCTCCCCTATTGAATTAATTTGAACTTTAACATTTGGAGGTTTCCACTCCACTGCTTCTTCTTACCCATTTAACGATTCTGCCCACAAAAGGCATGCAGCTTTACTGGTCTTCCCTCGAGAAATGAGAACATTGTTAAAATTTAATCATATGAAAATTAATTGCATCGTTCTTGTTGCTGCTATGAGATTAGTCCCTGGTGTAACTCCTTGGGATGCCAATAGACCATGGTACTGCTCCACTTTTTGATGTCAAAAATATCACTGCTGTGGATATAGAAATCTTAAGAGTTCAGCTGTGGCTGCCTTTTTTCCACAGAACTTCACAATTCCACTGATGAAATGAGTCCCTTTTATCATTTATCTCTGTAGAACTAGAAAGCTATAGCAATGATGTACTTTTGGTCCATTTTTGGAAGGACCTGAAACAACCGCAGACCAAAAATACATGGGCTTAAAAATATATACAACAGCATCATGAGAGCTTTGTGATTTTTAGATCACATTTATAAAATAGAAACTGGATTGTAGCACAGGAAGATCACTTGGGTGAGTATCGAGCTTGACTATTTATTTTGAAATGCTTGATTTTAAAAAAACAAGGAAGATTGAATTAAATATTTCTGTTAAATCACTAGCAAACTGAAAAAATAGGATGCACTTCTTGTCAGGGATTGATTGCATCAAGGAATAACCCCCTCTTACAGCTTAAATGGAGGCTCACGTTTAGGCCAGAGAAATATGTTACAAGGGTTTTGTAAATGTAGTCATGATGTAATAATAATTGAATTTTGTGGTTGAGAAATTGCCAGTAGTGTTATTTGTGCTCAACATTGCACTACACTCCTTACTTAATTCTGATGGTACTTTTCAACTTTGAGGACTGCTGTGCTTGTTGAGAAGTGTCGTCAAATACTACTTTGCTATTTTTCAATAGGAACAATTATCTATTGCACACCTCACCATCTATCCTGGTGAGACTCGGAGCACACTGTAAGAGAAAGGGTTCATTCCTCACTACCTTGGAACTAGTGATTTGAGTGAAATGAGAAAAATTGACAATCTCAATGGCTGACGTACAAACAAATGTTATCTGTTTTACAGACCCATTTAAAATAAAAGCATTAATGCCTCCATTGAAATAGCAGACAGAGGAATGTTATACAAGTTTGGTAATGGTTGTTCACTGTTATCACCAACAGTCATTTCTAGCCCATGTTACTCTTTTGACCCTTTCAAAAAGATTTATTTTCTAATAGAAATCATTACAAGCTATAATCATTTAAAAAAAACATGCAAATGTGAATTGCAGAAACAGGAACAGGCGGCAATGATTTTCGGCACTGAAGTTCTCCAATTCGGTAACTCAGACCCAGTGTGAAGGAATTAAGTGGTTTGCCAACAGGTAGAGAATGGACAAGTGGGCTGCTGGTTGTCATTGAGCTCTCCCATAACCAGTCATCTCAGATTGGTTGCATTGTACCCGCAATATTAACAATGGGGGAGCAGTTGTGTGCCTTAACTTAATGCCTAAGGCTGAGGGATCTGTTCTCATTGTGCGACAAGGTTCAGCAAGGGCACGAGTCAAATTTTCATGGTCATGAAGGCAATTGATAGTGTGACTGTCGATCTGTGTAATCTCTAGGAGGACAAATTTGCCATCAGCATGTTTTGTCCAAGTTCTGCTGGCAGTAAATCTACCAAGGTGATAATTGCCAGCAAAACCTGGACAAAGCGTGTTGATGCCAAAATTAGCAGTGTGTTTTGCACTCCGCCCGATTTTTCTTTTCCACTGATAGCGGGAAGTCGATTTGCTATTGCCCGCTTTGCGCCACCGCGCAAGACAAATTTATACCCCATGGTCTCGGGATCACCAATTCTCTTGATTGAAACAGCTTCAAGGATGTTTTATTCTGCTGTAAAATCTAAGTTTTTTTTAAAGTATGTCAGAAAGTTCACTATCGTAACTTCATCCTGAATACCCCGAACACTTACCATCAGATTTAAAGTTAAGATCAGTAATTAGCATAATAATGCTTAGGCAGAACAAGTAGATTTGAACATTTTTCATTACAATTTTAATGAGGTAACTGACATTGCCAACCTTTAAAGTAATTGCAGGAGTTATTTTTAGAAATACTTGTTCAGTCTGTCCTCAAAACACAAAGTCTTACAGCTCACATCAGTCTGAAAAAATTTGCAGCGTTAAAAAAAAATTTGCAAATCATTGTCACATATGCTGCACTATAAGATATAAAGCTGTGAAGAGGCTCTTCTCAACACTAGGTTATGTACAGTAACAGGGGGACTCTTTGTCTGGGGAAGCATCACATTTTTCTCTCATACTTGCTATAAGGGCCTTCTCACCCCACATCCCACCTTTTTTAAGGTGCATTGACATGCAGGTCACAATTGTAATAGAAGCAACTGCATCTTACTGACATACAAGGAAAGTCAGAGAGGGTGATTTTAAACCACAAGAACGGGTGGGTTGGGGGCGGGTGGGAGTTGGAAATAGTTGTTTTTTTTGGGTCGCAACCGCAAAATTTTCGGACTTTGCATTCCCAGTGGGAAGCCTGTGCTTTTCCGCACCGACGTTAAACCCAGAAATAAAGCCGGGTTGCGGTCGAGACCCAAAAAACAACTATTTCCAACTCCAACCTGCCCCCAACCCACTCGTTCTTGGGGTTTAAAATCAGCCCCAGAGTCTCTGTGTGGTTTGTAGCTCAGCTCATGAAGTATGATTTTATACAGAGCCCAAATGCTACATATTCTCAGTGCCCTCTAACTAGGTCCTGTTTGGGTGTGTGCAATCAAGTAAATATTTTTCCTTCAAATGCAGATCCTTGCTATTTTGTAGGCCAACGTCATTTACATATTGAAATAACAGAACCAGATTCCGAGATAAGGGGGTGGCTTGACTAATAGCACTGAAAATATAAGTTGGAGTGTAGCAAGCTATAAATTAGCTTCATGCCCCGGGAATGTATATCAGGAATTTGGGTGCGAAAGTCAGTGCAAACCAATTCTGGACTGGAAAGGGCATAAGTAGCAGTTATACCTTTGGGGTGGGATGGGGGTGGGGGGAGGTCTGAAAATGGGGCAGATCCCGGCTCCTCCAGGATTCTGCCACATTTCGACCAGACCCTGAAACTCCGGCCTGGGCAGATCCTCTTCTTGCCCCCGCCCCCATCAAAGTAGCATGTCAGGGGAGTTCCCTGGCTTCCCCACGAAATTCCTCCCTTTTCACCTTTGAAAGACTTCAGCAAAACTCACACCAGTGGAGAGCTGGCGTGAGTCCCTTTTGAGGCCTTCTAAAGGCCCCAAAACTTGGGCAAGAGCAGGCGGGAGTTCCACTCTGCAGCACTTACACCAGTGGAGCAAGGCTCCTGGAAATTCAAGACCAGTATGTGCACGGTCTCCTCATGCACTACATGGTGGCCCATCACATGGTAATTCATAGTAGGTCTCAGACCTCCATGCCTTATATTCCAGGGCTCCCACACCTGAAGTTCTGAATTGCCTTGGGCATTTAACATCAGATTATTGGCTCCAATATTTCTTGAATTTTTTTTCAAGTGCTCAAAACACAAATTCTTTAACTGAATCTCACGATCATTAGGTCCATTTACCCTTGGGCAGGACCAACTTTTTTAATGCAGAACAGAGGAATGTAAGATTCCATATAGATATAATTATTGGGACACAGGTACTCTGATTCAAATTTGTTGTGAGGTAGGTGGCGATTACTTTTTTTTTGATTATGATCAATTTTATTTTATTTTTTACTTCTGGATTGATTTTCTACATTGGAAGAGCAAAGCGAGTTAAGCAGTGAACATATGCTAGCTCTGAAAGCATCGACAGCTATTGCAGCATGCTCCCACACTCCCGCAGACTGTCCGTCTTGTGTGCATGGTGTGTCTCAATAGCTCTGACCACTATCCCGATTTATTTGTATATAATTTGATCACTTCAGATTTTACTGTGTGTAAAGGAAGCCTGGATGCTATGAGAGAGGTAAAAGATGAAGGTTATAGAGAAAGCCATACACACACAAACAGCAGGAACATTGTCACAGGGATACGCCCACACATAAGGAGTCATTTTGACTTTGGGCAACAGTGTGAAACGGGCATTATCGATTCAGCCGCCTGTTTTACATCTCTCCTGGTTTTCATTTCCATTGCTGTCTGATAACCAATTCACTGTGATCAGGGTTAAGCATTAGTCCTGGGCTACACTAACTTAGTGCAGCAGAGAGTAAAAGATGCAGGTTTCGGTTCATTAGTAACATGGTCTGCTTATAGAAACTGCCATGAAGCTGTATACACGAGAGAAAGATATTGGTAAAAGCCCGAAGTCTGACATGCTGATAAATAGCCAGGGCCTCCCCCTATTTTACCCAGATAGCAACTACTATACATAGAAGTGCTAATCTCATAACAGAACTCTGCTCAAAGTTTGTCAGCATGATCTAATGGTTAAGCTGAGGCCAGCCATCTACTTATTTTTTTTTCAATTTTGCAAAGCAACCTTGATTGAAGTTTGCAAGTTAAATATGAGTGAGGAAGGTTGGTTAGCCTTTCATAGTTCATTCGTCTAAAAAGAAACCTCTGTCCCTCTATCACAGTATCCAACTGTTAGGGTTTTTTTCCCCCTGCACTAGCCTACCAAGAAGTCCATTCCACATGTCGATCACTGTGTGAAGAAGAATTTCCTGACATCGGACCCGTTTCCTTCCATTAGTTTGAACTGTGCCCTCTTGTTCTACGGTCATGGTTTAATTTGAAACAGTGTTCCAGAATAATCTTTTCTATGCCATTTACTAACAGTTCGTGCAGATCAACAACAAATTGATCACGCACATGTACAAGACATCTCTTTATGCTCTCAATCTGACTTTCCGCAGATAGTACACAGTAATTATTTCTAGGAAATGTTAATAGTGTAGGCACGCAATAATCATATGCCAGTATTTAATACATAATGCACATGTAAGCCTGGATTTTGCTCATTGGCACAATTCACCGCCCCCCTCAGCCTGTGCGCACTTGCAGTCACCCCACCATAATTTTTTGGGTCAGTTTAATTAGAATATTGTGGGTGAGCTCCAGGCATTAGAAATTATTTATCACTGGGAGCTCATCCATGATGCTTAGAATCATAGAATCATAGAAGTTTACAACATGGAAACAGGCCCTTCGGCCCAACATGTCCATGGCGCCCAGTTTATACCACTAAGCTAGTCCCAATTGCCTGCACTTGGCCCATAACCCTCTATACCCATCTTACCCATGTAACTGTCCAAATGCTTTTTAAAAGACAAAATTGTACCCGCCTCTACTACTGCCTCTGGCAGCTCGTTCCAGACACTCACCACCCTTTGAGTGAAAAAATTGCCCCTCTGGACCCTTTTGTATCTCTCCCCTCTCACCTTAAATCTATGCCCCCTCGTTATAGACTCCCCTACCTTTGGGAAAAGATTTTGACTATCTACCTTATCTATGCCCCTCATTATTTTATAGACTTCTAGAAGATCACCCCTAAACCTTCTACTCTCCAGGGAAAAAAGTCTGTCTATCCAACCTCTCCCTATAAGTCAAACCATCAAGTCCCAGTAGCATCCTAGTAAATCTTTTCTGCACTCTTTCTAGTTTAATAATATCCTTTCTATAATAGGGTGACCAGAACTGTACACAGTATTCCAAGTGTGGCCTTACTAATGTCTTGTACAACTTCAACAAGACATCCCAACTCCTGTATTCAATGTTCTGACCAATGAAACCAAGCATGCCGAATGCCTTCTTCACCACCCTATCCACCTGTGACTCCACTTTCAAGGAGCTATGAACCTGTACTCCTAGATCTCTTTGTTCTATAACTCTCCCCAACGCCCTACCATTAACGGAGTAGGTCCTGGCCCGATTCGATCTACCAAAATGCATCACCTCACATTTATCTAAATTAAACTCCATCTGCCATTCATCGGCCCACTGGCCCAATTTATCAAGATCCCATTGCAATCCTAGATAACCTTCTTCACTGTCCACAATGCCACCAATCTTGGTGTCATCTGCAAACTTACTAACCATGCCTCCTAAATTCTCATCCAAATCATTAATATAAATAACAGTGGACCCAGCACCGATCCCTAAGGCACACCGCTGGTCACAGGCCTCCAGTTTGAAAAACAACCCTCTACAACCACCCTCTGTCTTCTGCCGTCAATCCAATTTTGTATCCAATTGACTACCTCACCTTGGATCCCGTGAGATCTAACCTTATGTAACAACCTACCATGCGGTACCTTGTCAAAGGACCAGACATCATTAAAAGACTTTTTGCTACAAACAGGAGGTTCAAGGGCCACCTCAGTCGGAGGCACATACTGAAACACAGCAGCCAGCCACCTCACGCCCTCTTGCCATTCAGATGGTGCCTCGGAGAAGCACTAAATTGGTGTAAGAGTTCACACTTCACATGTTGGCACCAGGGGGAAACATGGTGGTCAGAAGCACTAGACATGTACACGCACCATTAGTTTTCATTAAAAAGCTGTTGTGCATATAGACATTGTTTTTGGTGAGATTTGGAAGTGGCTTATTTCAGGTGGTTTGAATGGAACTGTGTGATTGATATGTAGACAGAAGGGCTTGTGGATGATGGCATATTTGTGTTGGGAGAGGGGAAGATGTTGACAGGACTGTTAATGCACCGACCAGATGTGATAATCAAGAGAAGGCAAGTTTCTGGATGGATCCCTGGAGATCAAGTCTACCATTTGCAGCCATGGTCTGAAAATAACAATGATTCTCATAGCCACTTCCAGCTGTGACCCCTCTTTGTGATCCCCACGCTGCCCTTGGGGGCTTTTCTCCTTTGGGGCCTCCATTGGCTTCTTTGTAAGGAAAATTTGTGCAACAGGCACCATACAATCATAATACTAGAGACCCTAGCCAGACACCTGAAGTATACCTTCAGCATATCGATTGTGTGCTCTATGATGACTCTAATGGATGAAAGGACCTGGTTAGAACAGTGCTCAGTTGATGGTCTAGAAAAATGCACAGGTGTCCTCAACCATGGCTGTAAATGGTAGCCTTGATCTCCAGGGATCCATTCAGAAACTTGCCTTTCTGGGTCAAAAAGGGTTGGCAGGATGCAGTGCTTTAAAATGGAGGCATCATGGCAGTCCCCAGGAATGTGAGCAGTCACATGCACGATGCAGTGCTGCTGGTCGCAAACGAACTGTACATTCAGAGAGTAGAATCATTTCCTGTTGCCGTATGTAGTGGCTTTGCTCAATGAAGTTCATGTGGCCACATGAATGTAATGTATGATTCCTTGGAGAATCCCGCCACTGTGTACAATTGCAGTTCCCTGTCATGCTGCTAACAGTTGTCCATGGAGAGGTGCATGGACTGGCTGGCTCTAGTGAGTATTACATCTGTAACTTGCTCGATGCATTTGTGCCCAGCTAATTGGCTAATGTTAGCAATGTTTCCAGTGCCATCCTGGAATGCCTCTGTTGTATAAACGTTCGGGGTAGTTGGGACATTCGCAGCAACTGGCAGTGCGATGCTCATGGTGGAAAACAGCTGTAGGTTGGGTTGGCTCCTTTTGTGAAGCACAGCTCCTGGGACAACTGGAGGTAGAAGCCCCTTGGTCTCTATATTCTGGTGTGGGGATACCAATGGGTGCCAGGCATTTCCAGTAGTGTCTGACCATCCTGGGCTCCCACCATTGTTCCTCATCAACAACAACAACTTGCATCTTAATAGCACCATTCATAACCTCAGGAATGCCCAAAGCACTTTACAGCCAATGAAGTATTTTTTGAAGTGTAGTCACTGTTGTAATGTAGCGCCTTTACGTACTAAATATCCCCTATGTTCCTCCAACAAAGATATAGGAGAATTCCCAATAGGAAACTCACTGTGGCCTCATGGGACAAGGGGTTAGGGGTAGGGAATGTCAACCTCACAGCAAAAGGTACAAACATAGATGGTAAAATAGTTGTCAGCAGTGAAAAAACAACTAAACTATTGCCTGAGAATCTTTTGAAAGTATCTCCGGGGCCATTTAAACCACTTCTGCTTTTTCTTAGTGTCTCGCAATACTAGACAGCCATTTTACATGGGTGTGATTGCAAACATGGCGCAAATGCTGGAAAATGTGACTTATAACATCACCACTCATTAAAGACTCCGGCCCATTTTCAGACGGGCGCTTGCACCGTCTGCTGGAAATTATGGCAGAAAAGTGAGGGCAGAGATTGGGCAGTATTCATAGGAAAATATAGTTATAATTTATGCCAACCCCTCATTAGTAGAGAACACCCTCACTAGGGCCAATCATATAGCTGGGACTGATGCTTGCAGTTGTGATGCTCTTGTTGACCTCATGCTAAAATGAAAGGTCAGTTCATTATAATATTCAGTACTGCTGGGTGCTCAGTGTGAATATGTTGGGACTTCGAATTTTAAAAAAATATATAAGCATCTCACACATGAACTTTGTTTCACAATATTGATGAGTGTTTATTTTGTGTGGTGTAATGTTAAGTAAAAGCAGCTTTTTACATCATTTTGCATAACTTTTTAGCCATTAATTATAATGAATTGAATCTAGGAAACTGCTGGTAAAAAGGGAATTTGGGGCTAAATCACTACTTTTAAGCACCAAGAAAGGAAGAAAGAAATTTCATTTATATAACACCTTAATAAGTCCTCGGGACATCTCAAGTCACTTCACAACCAATGAATTACTTCTGAAGTGCACTCATTTTGTTAGGTAGGCAAACACGACAGCACATTTGCACATGGCAGCAAATAAGATGAATGAGCAGTTGTTTTTTTGGTGGTAATCATAAAAAGAAAAAAAAATGAAATGCTGGCAATATGAAATGAAAAGAGAAAAGGCTGGAAATACATAGCATCTGTAAAGCGAAAGAAGGAACTTGCATTTATATAGCACCATTCACAACCTCCGAACATCTCAAAGTGCTTTATAGCTAATGAAGCACTCTTGAAGTGTAGTCACCATTGTACTGAAGGGAAACATGACAGCCAATTTGCACACAGCAAGATCCCACAAACAGTAATGAAATAAATGGTCAGATAATCTGTTTTAGTGATGTTGGTTGCGGGATAAATATTGGCTAGGACACTGGGGAGAATTCCCCAGCTCTTCTTCAAATAGTGTCATGGGATCTTTTACCTGAGGGGGCAGATGGGACCTCGGTTTAACGTCTCATCGAAAAGACAGCACCTCAGTATTGCACTGGAGCATCAGCCTAGATCATGTAATCATACCTCTGGAGAGGGGTTTGAACCCACAACCTTCTGCCATCAGAAGCAAGAGTTTTACAACTGATCCAAGGTTAACACCAGAACAGTCATGTTAATGTTTCAAGTGTACTCCCTTCATCAGAACCAAAAACTAAAAGATAAGCAAACTTCTTAGGAAGGCTGGAAAAATAAATTTACGAAGGGAGGAGGAGAGAAAACAGATATGCCTATCACAGAGAGGGAGCTAACCTGTCTTTCTCTTTGAGGTATTGAGTGACGGGAAGGATATTTATAGCATTTTCTGTTTTTTTTAAGTTGTTTACAAAATCTGGCCCATGAAGTGTAATGATTCATGCACTCCGATCCAGATAACTGTAAGTGAGGGTGGAGCGTCCGAGTCTTCAGCCATTGTGAGTTATCTCACCACCCACCAATGCATATCGGAAAATTGTACACTGTGGGTAAGGATTTGGAAAATCTACGCCGTGATGCCTGATGAGCAGAGGAAACTAATTTGCTGTGATTCTGTCTTGTCTCTGTTGCCCCTATATGTACATTTTAACTCGTAAGAATTCATGCTTTCAGACACTTTTAATTATAATATATTAACTGATAACATCCGGAGTTAAATTTCCCCCTTGCCGGGTGTTAATGTTTGCTTGTAGTAAGTACACAGCCCAGTGTTGTACTGATCTGTACAGGAGGTTCCCAGGTTTGATTCCTGGACTGTATTCAGTTAGCTAGTCACAATGACAACAACAATTTATATAGTGCCTTTAACATAGTAAAACGTCCCAAGGCATTTCACAGGAGCGTTATCAATCAAATTTTGACATCGAGCCATATAAGGAGATATTAGGACAGGTCAAAGAGGTAGGCTTTAAAGAAGGAGAAAGAGGTAGAGTGGTTTAGGGAGGGAATTCCAGAGCTTAGGGCCTAGGGAGCTGAAGGCACGGCCATCAATGGTGGATCGATGAAAACCGGAGACGCGCAGGAGACCAGAATTGGAGGAGTGCAGAGATCTTGGAGGCTTGTAGGGCTGGAGGAGGTTACAGAGATGGGGAGGGGGCGAGGCTATGGAGGGATTTGAAAACAAGGATGAGAATTTTAAAAATTGAGGCTTTCCCAGACCAGGAGCCAACTAACTGAACACACACCACTGGCCCGAACCTGGAAATCCAGGTTTGATCAGAACATGTTCAGCAGAGCAGAGTGATCAGTTCAACCCCCCAGTCCCAGCGATGTAAAACATTTCTTGAAAAATTCCTCCTCTCTCTTTGGCTGCCTGGGGGGGTCACTGTCCATGCCTCACTGCGGCAGGCAGGAGCCTAAGGCCCGCCTCTATGCTCATCCTCTTCCTCCCCTTTCCCAAGACAAGCTTCCCGATGATGGCGGGAATCCCACTGGGAGTCCACCAAATAACACTATCTGGTCTGCCCAGCAAATTGGCCAGAGTGAGGAGCTCAGGCATGGGGTGAGCACAAAGCACAAGTATGGGGTGAGCAGCAAACACAGGCATGGGATGAGCACAAAGTCCACCTCCCAAAGTTGTACCACTTGGTGTAGGGAAGACAATCACCTCTGAGAAAATCTAACTGGAATATTCAGACTTGTCCTATTGGAGTTTATTATGGCTTTACTGTTACACAATAAAGGATTCTTGGTCAATTTGTAAAAGGAAATTCATACATTTTAGAACTGATATAAATTAATGGACAGCCTGGGTAGTTAGTATTTCAGGTATTCATGAGTGGTTGCACAGGAAAAAATTATATCTAGTAAAAAGTTATAGTTAGAGCAGCAATTGTTTAAAAATGAATTTATAGTCACTACTTCCTTACTCTCTGCTTACAACCCACTAAATAGTTAGTGAACTACAGTTGAGGTTCCCTTTTTCTTTCACGGGTTACATGTTGCAGTCGTTTGGTCTCGCTGGAAACTCAAATGATCATTTTTGCGTGTAAGTAAAGCTTTCTTTTGAATAAGGGTCTGAGCTGTAGACTGAGGTTTTGGATTTTTACAGTTAATTTACTTGATTGGGAAGCAATTAGCGTTCTACCAGTGGCTCCTCCCTTACAGCACACTGTAGGTGCCAATTCCATTTCATAAGGCATTTTGCGGTGGTTACTTTTCGTAATTACCCACCAGCTCCTGCAACTTTTTCTGGGTCTGATTTGCTAATGTAAGAGGGAAGTTGCTAGCTTTACTGAAGCTAGCTAAATCGGGCATTGAAGCTGCCTGTGATTCCTATTATTTAACTTTTTTTTGGCCTCAAGCACACTGAAGGGCCACTTTAGCGATCTCAGCAATAAAAAACCACCAGGGTCGGCAGAGTGATGAGTGGATGCTTAGGGTGCAAAATGAATCGGGCCTCACAATACTGCTGCTGCAAAGAACTAAAGGGATGGTCCATTAAAAGCTAAGGGAAGCTTCCTTTGCTTCTAGTCCAAATGGCCACACGAGCAAAAATAAAAGCAAATACCTCTGAATTGTGCTAAGTGTTCATTAAATTACTTTTGCATCAAATATGAAGCGTTAATAAGGCTATTGCATGAAATGTGCACATGCTCCAGCTTGAATGTAGAACAGCTCTGAACTACAACTCAAATCGAGATGGGGGCAGGGCATGTTCTCCCAATTTCTGAAGTGCCTCTCTGCATCCCTGACGCGCAGGACTGCAGAACCAACCTTTTTAGTTTCATCTCTCGCGTTTGCTCGGTGAGGTATTTAGAGCTTTCATATTCCTGGTAACTTGAAGCTTGCCTGTGGTCGCAGTTAGAGTACACCGCCCCCCCACCCCCCGCAATTGTTTTCTTTCAAGACTATAATTTGAGGAACCTCTACCCGATAACGTAGCTGAGGTCTGGAATTCACCATGTGGGAAGTCACAGTGGTAGATCTGTGTGCCCCAGCATTCCCTGGGGCAGTTATCAGCATGCTGATGCATCGCACTGTGGCTGATGGAAGCACTTAAGAGTTGGTATGAAGCACATAACAAGGGCTTTGCAACGAGAAAAGTGAGCTGAACGCAAAGAGCAACATACTCTGTACCTACAATACTTCAAAAATTGGAACTTTTTCTGAACTGTCTAGTATGTTAATCATTTGGGCGATTTATTCTCTTGTAATCATCAAGATGAGGGCATTGGACACCAGCGCCGTGAAACAGAACACTTCTTTTGTGTTGCCCGAGGGCTTATATGTTCCGAGAACCTGCTTCCTATAGGCAGCCTCAAATTGATGGGTGAGAAATCACAGGCGATTGCAGGATATGAGCAGCCAGCGGACAAGGCTCCATGCCAGGGTCGGAAAATCAGCCCTCCGTGGTCAGCATCAAACATTCCCAGGTCAGGAGTGGCACAGCCAGCGGCAGGGTGAAGTTCCCTTTGCATTGCCCCAACAGTTGACTTTGAAAATAGATAGGACATCACACGCCCTCAATCCATGAGTGAGACAATGGGCTAGTTAAGTGTATCCAGGAAATTGGTACATACTGCAGATGAATGGTAATGTGCAGCTGCAGACATGTCAGCCCACTCGCATGGAAAATGAGAGCTATTCCACTTTTAGTTAATAAAAAAAAATCGATGGAATGTTAGAAGGAGAATTACATTACTAGTGATTTTATTACTAACAGATCCTGGCTAAGGTGCCATTCCTATACTAGGCTCCATTCAGTGTGTTATATTAAATCCAACATTTCAGAATAATACATCCTCTCACAATGAAAGTGATATTGCTCGAGTAATCATTGATTCTGTCAATCATATTCTCGAGAACTGGTGTGACTGCATCTAAACCCAAGTGTCTTTATTAGTAACTGATAGTTTCACAATGCTAACTCCTAAATATAAATGGCATTTGGGGCTCAACATTAAGGCTTATTTAATTGCAAGACTATAGTGTTTAGAAGTGATAAATGATCAGCGGTTGTATGATCACTAAGTGTTGAGCTCAATCTCGGAACAACTTCTGCCACAAGAATACATATTTCCGATTTGCCCCTCCCCTCCCGTAGGCCTTGACTCAGGCTGGGACTCCATGCTAACAGGCAACAAACAGCAGCCCTCTGGTACCCCGCCCATGTGGCCAATCTTCATGTCTGAGCCCAGACAGTCTGTATTGGCAGGCTATTTGACTGTGGAGGGCATCACAGCTGAGATCAGTCCTGTCCTCGTCCAGTATCCACACAACAGATTTTCCAATAGGGCTCACTGGATAACGGTCAGGAAACAGAACCCTGGCTGACTTTTCATCCTTCCACTGAAGGTAGATCCATGACTGCAATCAGATAATTCAACTCAGACCAGTGATCAAACCTGGATTGTGTTCAGTTCCATAGGAACAGGAGTAGGCCATTCAGCCCCTCGAGCCTATTCTGCCATTCAATTAGATCACGGCTGATCTTTATCTTAACTCCATCTACTCGCCTTGGTTTCGTAACCCTTAATACCCTCTCCTAACAAAAATCTATCAATCTCAGTTTTGAAATTTTCAATTGACCACTAGTCTTGACAGCTTTTTGGGGGTGAGAGTTTTAGATTTCTACTGCCCTTTGTGTGAAGAAGTGCTTCCTGACATCACTCCTGAATAGCCTAGCTCTAACTTTAAGGTCCCTTGCTCTGGATGCTTCCACCAGAGGAAATAGTTTCTCTCTATCTACCCGAGCAAATCCTTTAATCATCTTAAACACCACAATTAGATCACCCTTTAATCTTCTATATTCAAGGGAATACAAGTCTAGTTTATGCAGTCCTCATAATTTAACCCTTTTAGCCCTTGTATCATTCTGGTAAATCTACACTGTACCTCTTCCAAGGAAAATATATCCTTCCTGAGGTGCAATGCCCAGAACTGAACGCAGTAGTCTAAATGTGGTCTAACTAGAGCTTTATACAACTGTAACATAACTTCCACCCCTTTGTATTCCAGCCCCCTTGTGATAAAGGCTAACATTCAATTAGCAATTTTAATTATTTTTTTACCTGTCCACTAGCTTTTAGTGATTTCTGTATTTGGATGCCTAAATCACTCTGCTCCTCCCCAGTTCCTAGCTTCTCGCCATTTAGAAAATACTCTGATCTATCTTAGTCCAAAGTGGATGGCCTCACATTTCCCCACATTGAACTCCATCTGCCACAGTTTTGCCCACTCAATATCAACATCCCTTTATAACTTTCTACTCCCATCTACACTATTTACTGTGCCACTTAACTTGGTGTCAGCAAACTTGGATTCAGAGCTCTCTATTCCTTCATCTAAGTCATTTATAAATATAGTGAAAAGCTAAGGCCCCAGTGCAGATCCCTGGGGAATATCACTAATCACATCCTGCCAATTGGAGTACAATCTACAGTGGGGGACAAACTTATCAACTAAGCCATTTAGGAGCTCAAAAGAATACATATTTGTCAAATCTGAGGTGTTTTCTCAGCTGCAGCATGTGAAAAGTTTGCAAAACACACTTGATAAACAAGGACCCCACAGCTGATGTTAATGCCTGATATATTTTGTACAACCTGTGAACATTACACTTGATTTACTTTGGCAAAACCTGTATTTTTTTAATAGATTGCAGAGCTTCTGAAGGAACTTACATATTATTTCCTGTGCTTTTAGTACAGCTCGATGTGTCTTATTTTGCAAAAATAGCATTTCCACATGGTTTCCTGATCTGTTACGGTATACTGCATGCAGCTGTATTGCTGCTAATAAAAGTGGGCTACAATTTGTTCAGTTACTCTTCTTTTGAACGTGATAAAAGTAAATATCTGCGATTTATTGAACATCCCAGCATGGGCTAACTCATCATCTTATTCTCTTAACGTCGCAACTGATATTTGTGAAGTAAGTAAGCCATAAAAGTAACTTTTGAATTTGATTTGAAACAGTTGTGCAATATTTATCCATACAGTCACACTGTAGAAGTAAAGCATCTTTCTTTATACAGAAATCCAGTCAATGATCATGGCCTTTGGATACATTTTTCTGACTTAGGTCTCATCTCTGAAAGATTTGTATTTTTGCTACTCTTTGTGTTTTGCAAACTAGCTTTAAAATATAATATAATAGTTGCCAATTTATTTTTGTTATGCAGCAAAGTGTGAATGCAATTCCCGTGTGTATATAGCTTTAGTCTATATGTGACATAGAATACAATGAATGGACTAGAATTAGCACAAAGAGATTTAGAAAGGGACCTCAAAGTAATAATGAACACCTCACTTTCAATGTGCGGAGAATGTGACAAAGTTAATAGAATGTTGGATATTTAACTGGAACAGTAGAGCACATGTCAAAAGAGATTTTGTTAAGGCCTTAAGAAGTGCAATGATATCTGGAATATTGCATTCAGTTGTGCTCACTATTGCTGCAAAAAGGACGCGCGTGTATTGGAGAGGATGCAGAATAGAACGATCCCAATTGTAAAGGGGATGAGTTGTGGGGAATCTCAAGTCTAGAGAGGAGACAGTAGATTTTACAAACTGGCAGTGCTGGCGGGGAGCTTGACATGCTCAGTGTGCTCCATTCCACCAGCCTGAATTTGTAAAATCTACGCCTAAGAAGGGGGCGACTTCATTCAGGTAAATAAAATAAATGGTATAGTCCCCACCATTTACACTGCCTACGCTTATCATGGGCAGTCGCCTATATTGGGCAAATGGCACTAACTATTTTCCATTATCATAGGAGTCAATTACAAAGGCACCGCTTATAACATATTTAGCGCGCCGATTATTTCGGGCATATTTTGTCATGGAATCCTTCTTTTAACAGATTTTCCTGCTTCAACAGCTGCAAGTTTTCGTCCCTCGTCTATTTCTCGTGTTCCGGCAACTACATGAGAATTTGTTTTTCTTCTTGCGCTTTCCTTTCTTGCTGTGCCACTTCGGTACTCTCCCATTGGGTTGGATAAAAGGTCAGTGCCGCAAAGTCGCACGGCCTCTTCCTGCTACTTGTTACACCGTCCACCGCTGATAGCAGGCAAATTACGTTAACACCAACACGCCTGTTGCAAGCGGTGGGGACTGTATTGATAAAATCAAATGACAATATTACTTGAAAGTAAGTCAGGCCAGTAGAGGACTAAAATTTAAATTGATGAAAAGTAGATTCTTTACTTGCAAGTTCTTTACAAGTTCATAAATGTTTGGGATCATTTGCCAGGTAAGGTTTTAGAGACAAAAGCATTAGGGGAATTCAAAATGCATGCGGTTACTAGGCTGGGAGAATTGGGATACCTGCAGGATACACTCTGATGTGCCGAATGGCCTTTTCTTATCCGTGACTGCTCTTAGGTTTTAAAGCTGCTTCCCTCCCTTAGACTGCAGCCACATAATGTAATTATTATGGGTATAGACATTTGTGTAGACCTAATGGCAATCACTGGGATTTGGTGCACAAAAATGTGAACATTTAAAAAAAATAACCCTCCAAGCTGTTAAATCTCCAAACATATGAATACCCAGTGTACTAGAAGACTAGCCAGTATCCCGAAACTGACCGGAGCAGAAGTGAGTATTTTTGTACGGGAATGTAACAGTCCAGTGATACACTGGTCAAAAAATCAGCAATTGAAACTACAAACGTTTGAGTTTGTGGCACTGTCTCCCATGTACAAGGTAAAATCTGCTTCTTTTTATTTTGCTGCAGCTTCACACCAGTCAATCCTACAATGTTTGCAGAAATCTAAATTTACACCTCGCAATTGTCACAGATTTTTTAAAAAGCAGCCAATAATCCAACCAGTGATATTCTGGGAACTGACCCTTACACTAGAAAAGCTTAGAAGGGAATATATTGTGAGCACACAAACGTGTCTCACTTGAGTTTCATTTTGAGATGTTTCCTTTGGTAATGCTAGGGTCACTTCTCTCTGACCGCTGTTGAATGTGTCAGCTCTACCGATGCATCTGTTCTGGAACGGTTCCTGGTTCAGTGTCTTGACTGCTATTGCTGAATATAAAGAGCAAATAGAGAAAGATATGCATCTTAAAATCAATGGGAGTAGAAAGTTCCAGAACATATCAGATGGACTGATTTGATATGTCTTTTCTTTCCTTCCTGCCATGATTAGGTAGGATGGAGAGTTATTTTGAGTTCCCCAGCCTGTGCTGGTCTGTGCTTATGGAAGGCAAGTTGAATCTAAAGTGGAATAGCTGTCAGCTTTCCTTACTTTGAGGTTTGATTGAGAAATATTAAAGCGTATGTGAGCTGCTGCGACATAGGATGTGGTAATGTCCTCTCCAAGGACATGAAGCTAGAAATACATAGGGGCAATGCCAGTGGTGATGAGCTGTATTAGAGTGTGCCTGTTACAGAGGCATTCCTGCAGCTTGAATACCAGATACTTATGTGGTGAAAATTGTGTTGTGTGATATTAGCATGAAAATGAGTTACTGGGTTTGTATAAAATCACACTGGTGATTAACAAAAGGCTTAATCCATTTTGATAAAAATATTTGTATGCTAATATTGCACATTGCAATTTCACCCCGTTGCTCCTCCTTTCCTTCTATATGTGTCCCACTCAGTGTCTTAAAGGCATAGTCCACTGGTGTGCACTCCACGTTTGGTATAAATGTAATGTACCCAAAAATTTCTATTTAACTTTGAGGATCAGTAATTGTGTTCTTTTGGCTAGATGGAGGCAACATAAAAAATGGAAAAGACACCTAATCAATATTTTAAAATATTGTTCCGGACTTCCTCTTTTCCTGAAGGTGTGGACCAGTTCTGGGCTACTGTTCCATGGACATTGGCCACACCCTGCTCATTTGCCCAGTCTTCATTTTTGAGCCCTGTGATCATCAGCAGACTATTTGAACATGGAGGGCATCACAGCCAAGCCTGATCCTGTCCGCACCTCGTGCACACACACGGCCACCTTCCAGCAGAGGTCACTGGGGAGCGATTAGGAGACAGGGACACTGCCGAATTTTCCCCCTTTTAGCCCAGAGACACTGTTCTCGATTTGTGGAATCGGTATCATCAACCCAGCTGAGGTTAGTGCGGATCAATGTGGGGCCATCCAGGCCTGTAAGACTCAGTTCAATACAGAACAGTCCAGACTGAGTAATCAAAGGAACTTACAAGCAATCAAATAAATATTCAAATCATTTTTACATCTATACTTTTTTTCACTTATTGGGTAGTTTATACTTTATCTCATAGTATGGTACTATGTGCTGTTTTTACATATTAAAATAGAAATTGCACTGTTTGTAAACATATCAGCAATCATGTATCCATTTAAAATATGAACACAAGAAGAGATTTAATCTTGAGGACTGCAATAATGGAATACGAAAGAAATACTATACAATCGGAAATTAGCATAAAATATTCATGAATAGCTAAGGGTCTTTTTTTAAAATTCGTTCATGGGATGTGGGCATCGCTGGCAAGGCCGGCATTTATTGCCCATCCCTAATTGCCCTTGAGAAGGTGGTAATGAGCCGTCTTCTTGAACCGCTGCTGTCCGTGTGGTGAAGGTTCTCCCACAGTGCTGTTAGGTAGGGAGTTCCAGGATTTTGACCCAGCGACGATGAAGGAACGGCGATATATTTCCAAGTTGGGATGGTGTGTGACTTAGAGGGGAACGTGCAGGTGGTGTTGTTCCCATGTGCCTGCTGCCCTTGTCCTTCTAGGTGGTAGAGATCGTGGGTAAGGGAGATGCTGTCGAAGAAGCCTTGGCGAGTTGCTGAGGTGCATCCTGTGGATGGTACACACTGCAGCCACAGTGCACCAATGGTGGAGGGAATGAATGTTTAGGGTGGTGGATGGGGTGCCAATCAAGCGGGCTGCTTTGTCCTGGAGCCCTTTTTTTTGATAATGACTATTAATGTTAGTTCTAACTGCTATAACAACCTTTATGGCTATTAACATATTTAGGCTGGAATACTAGTAAAATTATGCAGTCAGTTAAATATTTAAGAGGTAAAAGAAAATTGTTTTAAAGAAATGAATGATATATATGGCCTAAAAAATTGCTATTTGCAATATTAGTCTTAATGAATGTATAGGACATCGCTCTGTTTGCCTTTTTAGCAGAGCTGCTACCTCATTTATTTTAAATGGGTTGATACCAACCTTTAAAGTAGCAGATAGAGGAATGTCATATGAATGCACTCAGTATCCATACACTATACCACAAACAAAAGTAGAGAGGTAACGCTGAATCTGTACAGATCATTGTTTAGGCCGCAGTTAGAACATTGTGTCAAGTTTTGGGCACCTTACTTTAGGAAGCATCTCAAGGCCATGGAAATGGTTCAGAAGATATTTACTAAAAGGAGTATAAGGAATTAAAGGCTTTAGTTATGATAGAAACTGGGGCTCTTTTCTTTGGAACAGGGAAGGTTAAAAAGATCTGATAGAGATGTTCAAAGTTATGATAGGTTTTGATGAGGTAAATAGGGTAAAATATGTTTCCACTGGTCAATAACTCTAACTTGAGGACATAAATTTAAGATCATCACCAAAAGAATGAAGAGAGAGGTTAGATGAATTGTTTTTTATGCAGAGGGCTGTTAGGACATGGAAATAATGATGGAAGCAGAATCCATAATAGCTTTAAAAGGGAAGTGAATTAATATCTCAAAGAAAAATTTTAAAAGATATGGGGAAAGGCTGCAGTCTGCTGAATCATGAATGTAGGTTTTAGGCCAGTGAAAGGGTTAATTCAGACGAGCAGGAAATGCCTTTATTATAAACGACTGCCATGCAATGTGGTGAACAGGCAGAGGTCAATACACGCACGGATGTGTTCAGATTACCATTTACAGCGAGCAGCCCACTGTCACCACGACCCACAGCATCGTGTCAGGGAGTTACACTAAACTCACTAATTGGTTACTTACTGGCTGTTCAGGAAGCCACCAGAAAGTTGTACAAAAGTTGAAGTTGCTAAAAATACACCATGGCAAGTTTGCAATTCTGCTTTAGGAGATTATTTTCCATACAGAGAGAAGCAGAAGTCTACTGATTTGGAGTTGGAGTATTATGACTGTCAAATTAGGACTTCGGTAGAATCAATGCAATTTTTAAAAAATGTTGTCTTTTTATCCATTTTGCTCTTTATGGCCCCTTTCTCCCCTCTTTCCTTCCTTCCTCAATTGATTAAATGCAGTACGAATTTAAAGTTACTCGTCATCATTAAAATATGAAAGCAGATTTTCAGTGATGTCCATATAGACAATTTAGAACTGTATCCTACTGAATCAAATTAGATTATACCAATATTAAATTATTAAATTATAAAATTGACATGAATAACTCCATTTATAAGAAACTAAAGCAGCTTTAATAAAATGCCATCTCTGCTTAAAGTCTCAATCTTTTACAAATAAAAAGATTAGCTACGGTTAGTGCAGTTCCCCAAAGTAAAATTAACTAGATAATCAGTTCTGCATATGTATTTTGCCTGAGAATTGGGAAGATTTGCCTAACTGAAAAGGAATAAGTCAGAATGATGGGCAGCCCAAGAGTCTCAAACCCCCAGTAACTTGAGCTGTGCTCTGCCTAACGCAGTTATTTTCCAACTTTCTGTGGAAGGATCCCGTACAAACGTTAACAGGCAGACTTAAATGTTGGCGGCATGATTAAGAAGTTTGCAGATGATACAAAAATTGGCTGTGTGGTTGAAAGTGAGGAGGAAAACTGTAGCCTGCAGGAAGATATCAATGGACTGGTCAGGTGGGCAGAAAAGTGGCAAATGGAATTCAATCTGGAGAAGTGAGATAATGCATTTGGGGAAGGCAAACAAGGCAAGGGAATACACAATAAATGGGAGGATACTGAAAGGTGTAGTGGAAGTGAGGGACCTGGGAGTGCATGTCCACAGATCCTTGAAGGAAGCTGGACAGGTAGATAAGGTGGTTAAGAAGGCATATGGAATACTTTCCTTTATTAGCCCAGGCATAGAATATAAGAGCAGGGAGGTTATGCTGGAACTGCATAAAACACTGGTTAGGCCACAGCTTGAGTACTGTGTACTGTTCTGGTCACCACATTACAGGAAGATTGTAATTGCACTAGAGAGGGTACAGAGGAGATTTACGAGGATGTTGCCAGGACTGAAGAATTTTAGCTATGAGGAAAGATTGGATAGGCTGGGATTGTTTCCTTTGGAACAAAGGAGGCTGAGGGGTTATTTAATTGAGGCGTACAAAATTATGAGGGGCCTAGATAGAGTGGCTAGGAAGGACCTATTTCCCTTAGCAGAGAGGTCAATAACCAGGGGGCATAGATTTAAAGTGATTGGTAGAAGGATCGGAGGGGAGCTGAGGAAAATTGTTTTCACCCAAAAGGGTGGCAGGGTTCTGGAACTCACTGCCTGAAAGGGTGGTAGAGGCAGAAACCCTCAACTCATTTAATAAGTACCTGGATATACACCTGAAGTGCTGTGACCTTCAAGGCTATGGACCAAGTGCTGGAAAGTGGGATTAGGCTGGGTAGCTCATTTTTGGCCGGCACGGACATGATGGGCTGAATGGCCTCCTTCTGTGCCATAAATTTTCTATGATTCTATGATTAACAGGCAGCTGTGGCTCCCCTGCAAATATTAATAGGCAGCTATGGCTACCAACCCCTTGAGGTTGTTACCACCCTGTTAAAGCTAGTCGAAGGCAGTGAAAATCGACCCCATTAACTTTTAACTGTGTATTGACTTTTTCTCATCTTATGTTTGAATTCATGTCCCTTTGTCCTGGAGATTGTGTTCATACTGAGCATCATCCTGGGGTCCAGTTTATTTATTCATTTGAAAATCTTAAATACCATAATAGGTTCACATGTAAGCCGCCCTTTTCCAATGTAAATATCCTTAGTACTCTTAGTCTCTCCGCATAGTTCAGGTGCCCAAACCCATTTATCAACTTAATTACCTAATGTTATTTACACTTTAGTAGATATCCTCCAAAAAAAGTGTTTTAATTACATTACATTAAAAAAAATAATTTTGTTTAACCTTAGTGAGAATAAATCACTAAGTAATATGGTTGTTACCTCCAGACTCAACTATTCCAATACTCTTCTGACCAGCCTCCCATCGTCCACCCTCTGTAAACTTCAGTTCATTCAAAACTGATACCCATATCCTAACTCGCACCAAGTCCCGTTCACTCATCACTCTTATGCTCGCTGACCTACTTTGGCTCCCGGTCCAGCAATGCCTTGAATTTAAAATTCTCACCCTTGTGTTTAAATCTGTTCATGGCCTCACCCCTCCCTATCTCTGTAATCTCCTCCAGCCCTACAACCCTTCGAGAACTCTGCGTTCCTTCAATTCTGACTCTTGCTCATCCCCGATTTCCTTCGCTCCATCATTGGCGGTTGTTCCGTCAACTTTTTAGGCCCCTAAATTCTAGAATTCCCTCCCTAAACCTCTTCACCTCTCTACCGCTCTCTCCTCTTTTAAGACTGAATATTAAATTTCTTTGCTGACTGGGAAATCTAGACTAATAAAAGGCATTTCCATATATAACCACAAGGTGGCATTTTAAGCTGCCTGAAAATATTCAGCTCAGCAAATTTTAAGCATGTTAAGAAAATGGCAGTGTAAATACAGTTCAAAACCTAATTCTGAAAAAAGATAGAAGTTGGTCACTTACACGTTCTAAAGGCATCAATGCCAAAAATATTCATTTCTCAATAATAAAATACATATCTTGGTGCAATAGAAATTAAAATTATATTTGAAAATTGTAAGCATGAAAATGTTACATAGGCTTTAGTGAGTCACAAATTGTAAAAATTGAAATCGGAAAAGTAAAATTGTAAAAGCAAATTGCCAACATTCTTGCTAACCCATGCTGTCTGATTTCCACTGAGACCAGACCTTGACCTGTGACATGGGCTCGGTTTCAAACTCACTTTGTGTTTGATCTACTTTATAGGGGTCATTTTCTGACTTTGCACTTCCCATGGGGAACTTTGTCCATTGGAGCACATATTGGAAATTTGGGCTCATACTGTGCACGATTATCTGACTATTCAATTTAAATGTTCAGAAAATTGTGTGTAGCACTCGCCTGAATTTCCGATTTGGGCTAGGAGCCAGTTGGAATTTCCATGTGGACAACAAACTTAATGGGATCTAAAGCAGTGTTTGTGTTTGTGTTGTTGCGATACAACACCAACATGGCCAACAGTAATACATGTGAAGACATTTTACTCTTAAACTGTTTCCATTGGCCTGATACAAGTCTCTGATGTTCCATCCCCTGACGCCAAGAGTTGGGAGATTTTGTTTTGATGTGCCGCTAGAAGGATAAAGATCCCCTAACCATTTGGCTTGGATTTTCTAAAGCACATCAGCTTGAAATTTACAACTAATTTGAGAAATTGTAACTATAGTAAAACAAGGGTGTAAAGTGGTTTTGGGTCCTTATCAATGCAAATATGGCCATATAACTCACAAGACAACCAAGTGTACTGAAACATTGGGATGTTAGATCCCCTCTAGGAGGCCATCTCACCTGTTTCAGTTTGCGGGAGTGAAGTATATGTAACTCCAGCCTAAGAAGTATCTGTGAGAAAAGTTGTGTCACAATAGAGACACAGAAGCCAATTAAACAAAGTGATTTGCTTGGCCCTCAACTAGACCACTGTCAGTCCCCTATTCTCCAACAATCTGTGCAAGGAAGTTTCAGATAGACTGTAGTGATCTGGGCCGGAGCCAGGGGATAACTGCATGCAGTTGATGGGGCCCCTGGGTGTTAGAAAATTCTGGAATGTGGCATAGTTTCAGTTTACTTTTGTGTTAATACTGGAGAGTCCTAGGAAAGCAGATGAAGTCACCTTGTCAATTGACCAGAGCACCGGGAGATGCGTTTTGACATTGATGACTGCCTCACATGTTGCTGGAAATTCTGAAACAAACTATTGTCATAAATAGTGAGGATAGTGGATACCTCAAGTGTTATGGGCATTGCAGAATCCAAATTGCCTGACACTCCAAATCCTCCTTAAACTCCTCACAAAGACATTATATCAATTGTTTGCTTAAATGAAATCTAGTGATGTGATTACGTTTTCTTTATTAAGTGACACAATGTGAGCTTAATAAACTATGTCTAGAGACGCTTAAAATTGTTTTTATCAATTTCTACAGATAAATTCCTGGGTTGGTAAAAATTAATTTGTGGCCATTTTTTGCCTTCAAAAACCAGAATTTTCCCTGCTCCTAGGGACAGCATCACACGTATTGTGCACACAATGTCCACGGTGATGTACACACATCCTGGTATCCAACTTTCAGCAGGAAATTCTGGAAGGGAAACAATCTGAGCTAAGATATTTGGTAATGCTGCTCATTGGCCTTGTAACAATAGGAAGAAAAATTAAGGTGTTGCTCTGAATCCTGAATAAATATGAATGCTTAGGTTTATCTCCGGTATGGTTGGTGACTATTTAATGATTCATTCAATTTAAGAACATAAGAACATAAGAAATAGGAGCAGGAGTAGGCCAATCGGCCCTTCGAGCCTGCTCCGCCATTTAATAAGATCATGGCTGATCTGATCCTAACCTCAAATCTAAATTCATGTCCAATTTCCTGCCCGCTCCCCGTAACCCCTAATTCCCTTTACTTCTAGGAAACTGTCTATTTCGGTTTTAAATTTATTCAATGATGTAGCTTCCACAGCTTCCTGGGGCAGCAAATTCCACAGACCTACCACCCTCTGAGTGAAGAAGTTTCCCCTCATCTCAGTTTTGAAAGAGCAGCCCCTTATTCTAAGATTATGCCCCCTAGTTCTAGTTTCACCCATCCTTGGGAACATCCTTACTGCATCCACCCGATCAAGCCCCCTCACAATCTTATATGTTTCAATAAGATCGCCTCTCATTCTTCTGAACTCCAATGAGTAGAGTCCCAATCTACCCAACCTCTCCTCATATGTCCGCCCCCTCATCCCCGGGATTAATCGAGATTAACCGTGCCTTGTTAGTCTCTTGCTTGTTTTCTTGAGGTTTAATAATGTCCAAAGTAAAAACTGATTTTTACTGGGTTTCTCTGAACTTACCCTGGTTTTTTGACCTCTAATTGTTTTCCCTTGATTTTCTTCTGGTTTTAGTTCTTAAAATTGAAAGCTGAAAAACACCCAAAAAATCCATTTAAAAACTGATTAGAAAAGACCTCAACTGGACCTAAGTGATGTGTTTTTTGCCTCTGCCGTCATCAGCATTTGTTAGTGGGTCTGGGCTCATCCGTATTTTTATGCTGATCTTGCTATGAGAGCCCTGGAAATATGATTTTAATATTCAATATTTGAAAAGACCTGGCTGTGCTTCCCCAGTTGGATATTAAGTTGTACATACAGTGCAATTAATAGCAACAGATGTCTCTTGTATGCACTCAATATATACATTGCAGCAAGGTCACAAACAAATAATAGCGCATAAAAGAATAAAATGGGAAACAACACTTGTTGGAGACTGCAGATATATTTTGCATTATAACATTGTGAGGGGGGGACTTTTGTGACTTTGCAAATAATGTAATATATAGTCCTGTGATTTCCGCTTCCTGCTGTGCAGTGGGACTGGGCCCTGAAAAGGCACACCCTCACCAGCAGAGCCACACAGAGCTGTCAGTAATTTTCCTGAGTTGTGATACTCCCATCTAGTGGACCAACTAAAATATAAATTCATTCATTGGCCCAGAATTTGCTGGGGAAATAACAGCGAGTTCACGGCACTAACATTATCAATGGTTTAAAAAAAAACAGCAATTTGTGTCGAGGAAGAGATACACCGTGAGTTGCAAATAGCCACAAATTGCTGGACCATTTGCTCCTCTCTGCCGTTAGCCTCGCAAAAATGGGAGCTCACAGTCAACCTCCTCGTGAGTGTCAAGAAATTGCTGGATTTGCACCGTAAATATGAATTAAACTCGTCGTAGAAAGTTAACGCTGCTATTTCACAATGTAAGGACCCTGTTAATGGGGTGATTTATGGTCCTGACATGAAACTCAACCTTGGAGGCCCAGAAAGGGAACAGTTGAAACAGTGGAGTCTTACTCCTTCCTGCAGGTAGTAAATTGTTCCTAGAGGCTTTTTAAATTTTAAAATGAAAACATTTTTTCTTACTTTTCTGTCTTTTTTTTCTCTCTCTCTCACTCTTAATCCAATCTTTCTTTCCCTCTCTCTATTTCTCTTCCTGTAGCTAATTTGACTCTAATTCACCATACATCGTTTGCTCTGTTTCTCTATCCTTAAATTTCATTTGTTAAGGAGATAGACTATTGGTCCCATCATTCACCAATGTCCCATTATCAATTCGCAACACAAAAATAATTGGAGCTGAAGGGAATGGAAAAAGATCAATCTCATAGAGCTCACCACAGGATGCCCCACTCCAGCAAATTCTGGTCCATTATATTTAGAACTACAAGGGAGCACTGATGGAATATATAAAGCACTTCTGACCGTAGAATGTCAACCACTTTTTATACTTTAGCCCTGCATTTTTAACCTGTTCTAATTACTTTAATGTCATAACATAAAACTGAATATAAACCATCTACAAGAGACTCTTATAGGAACAGGAGTAGGCCATTCTGCCCCTCGAACCTGTACTACCATTCAATTAGATGATGGGTGATCTGTATTTTAACTCCATCTACCCGCCTTGGTTCCATAACCCTTAATACCCTTGCCTAACAAAAATCTATCAATTTTTGAATTTTCAATTGACCTAGCCTCAACAATTTTTGGGGGAGAGAGTTCCACATTTCCACTAGCCTTCGTGCGAAGAAATGCTTTCTGACACCATCCCTGAATGGCCTAGCTCTAATTTTAAAGTTATGCCCGCTTGTTCTGGATTCTCCCACCTGAAGAAATAGTTTCTCTCTATCAAACCTATCAAATCCTTTAATCATCTCAAACACCTCAATTAGATCACCCTTTTATCTTCTACATTCAAGAGAATACAAGCCTAGTCTATGCAACCTGTCCTCATAATTTAACTCTTTTAGTCCTGGTATTATTCTGATGAATCTGTGCTGCACCCCCTCCAAGACCAATATATCCTTCCTGAGGTGCGGCGCCCAGAACTGAATGCAGTACTCCAGATGGGGTGTAACCAGAGTTCTGTAGAACTGTAACATACCTTCCACCCTTTTATATTCCAGCCCTCTTGAGATAAAGGCCAACATTCTATTAGCCATTTTAATTATTCTTCCCCCCCCCACCCCCAACATACTTGAGCAATCCTCAAATCTAGACAGGACCAGCATACTAGGATTTTTTACTGGAGACTATTCGAGGGGAAAAAAACCTACATTTATCAGCACGCCAGCAAACTCCAAAAGTAGCTGGAAAACTATGTGTTTTGTATATAACAGTAGCCAGGTATTGCTGAGTAATACAGCCCTTCATCTTCAGTAGAGACACAAAATGGCCTAGTAACAAATATTTACCAGTTATTATGGGAAACCTTAAATTTGATTGGCAAACAAATCCACCCTTGGCTATTCTACCTTGTCTTCAGTGTTTATTCGCTGATAGTTTGGAGTAACACAGTTGAAAGGCTCAGTTGTCCTCCAAAACCAGCCCATGCCTTTCATCAGCTCAACCTGTTGTCTTTAATTCTTTCCCAGGAATCCATTCTTTTGTCATAATTAGAATTTTAAAAACAGTTTCAACTTATTAGTTAATTCCTGATCTTTACATCTGCGAGAAAAAAATACAATTTGAGTGAAATCAGTGAGTGTGTACTAATTTATTTCATAGTTATATTTGCAACTTATTTCCTAATATATAGGCTGTATATACTATACCTGAGGATTAGTTTGTTAGTCCCTGTTGATTTTCAAAGGCAGGATGGAACTACTCCAGTTTGAGATGCACTAATTATTGCCACTCACAATGAAATGGTCTCAAAAATTCGTCAATGTTCTAGTGGGTAAAGGCATCGACCAGTGGTGCAGTAATTCATACAGGCCAGAAAATCCCAGGTTCATTTCCCTGCCTGTGTTGAGTTTGCTGGTCTCAACTGTGACAGGAGTAGGGGCATTACAATTGGCCTGTACTGGGTTAGGAAACAGCAAAGTTTAGCAGGGTTTCTGCCTCTGTTCACTACCAGTGATTTCTGCTGGAAAATGTACAGAAACCGGATGAGGACAAGAGTCGACTTGGCACTGATGTTCTTCACAGTTAAATATTTTGTCAACAGTCAATGTCTGCGCTCACACATGAAAAATAGAGACTTCAGCAAGGTACTGGAGAACTGCCAGATGCCATAGAACTGTATCCAGGCATGAGTCAGCGCCTTCAAGGGAGCAGAGGAGAAAATTGGAGGGGGGTTACTGGAGCACATATATTGGGGAGTGGGGAGAAGGCAAGGGGACTGTGCACATTGTATGTCACACAGTTATAGTATCTGTCTTCAGGCACTCTAGTTGTTCAGCACTGAAAACTGGGTCAGCACCATACCCAAAGAAGACCAAACGAGTGATGGAAGGAGACCAAATTTCATGGGTTTGCTTTTCTCTCTCAACACAAAAAAGTCATAGGGGCGACATATTTGCATGTCCTAATTGGCCTTGTGGCACTACATCTTTTTAATTTATTTTTTTCCACAAATTTTTCTTCAGACTTTCTCCACTCCTCTCTCAATATGCTGATTCATGCTGGGATATCGTTACATCCACAGCAACAATCCTGTCACCTCATCCTACTGGCCATCCTTCATGCATGACTAGTCAGTGAGTGTTGCCAGACTATTCACCCATGGGGCCATCACAGCTGAGCGTGACCCTCGCCCAATGTCCATGCATATATTGATACAGGCATATAAGACTAGTCAAATTGTAACATGTTAATCTTGTAAGCACCAGAAGGATCCTTGCCAGGTGCTCTTGAACAGGCTCCTCACTACAGTCTCAGCAGATGTTGTGTCCTTGAGTCAGTGTGGGTTCTGTGCTAACTAAGGTGATCTTCACATTTTGTCAAGTGGAGGAGAAGGTTTCAGAGCAGAAGCAAGACCTGTTCATGTTGTTTGTTGACTGAACAAAAGTGAATGTCAGCAAGGACAAAGAGGTTATGAACTATATGAGGAAAGCTAATGCTGCAGTTGAAAGCCTGGAGGACAGAGTAATTGAAGAGCATGACCTGAAACTGGGAACAAAGATCAAGGTGCACCAAGCCATGTTGGTACCATTCTTCCATACAGCTGTGAGAAATGGATTGTTTACAGACATCACCTGAAAGAACCGAGAAAAGTTCATATGCACCATCTTAGGTTATTAAAGATTCCATGGCACTATTCGAAGAAGAGTAGGAATATCTTCCTGGTAACTTGACCAATATTTATCCCTCAACCAACAGTCCCAAAACAGTTTAACGAGTCATTTATCTCATTGCTGTCTGTGGGACACTGCTGTGTGGAAATTGGCTGCTACATTACAACAGTGATTACACTTCAAAGTAATTCATTGCTTGTGAAGTGTTTAGGATGCTCTGGGGATGTGAAAGGTACTATATAAATGCAAGTTTGTTCTTTCTTTCATTACTGCTACTCTTAGGGCAAAATTATGTAAGAGATAGGCAGAAATAACCAATATAGGGGTGATGGTAATGAGGGCACAACTTCATTGGTCAGGACATGTCGTCTGAATGGATGATACAAGGTTACCAACATGCATTTTCTATAATGAATTACACACTGTTAGTGTGTACAACCACAGCGCTCAACATAAACACTACAAAGAATGTTCTGAAATCAAAGCTGAAAGTCTGCTTAAGATCAAGAGACAAATATGAGGAAGTAAAAGCAGATCACCCAAGATGGCGGAGCACAGTTGTCATTGCCAACTTTGAAACCAGTGAGAGCACAATACATGAGACTAAGTGGATGGAATGAAAATTTTGACTGCTGGACCAGGGACCATTTGTGCATGGCCAAATGCAGCAACGTAGATTAACAATTTTGGTGTGATTTTTACAAAGTACTGAAAATCCGAGTATTTGTTGCAAGATACAACCTTGTAATTAGTGTTACTCATGTGAAGGTACTTGCTTTCATCTAAGTCTTAGTCATCTTAATTTCTTGCATCTGAATGTCACTAATAATACTGTAATCACCTGTGTGCTGCCAGCAATGAAAGGGACAGCAACATACTCACAGGGAGAGTCATGCAATTAAATTGAGCTTTTCAAACGTCTCAAGGAGAATGGAAGTACGTACATTATATAAAACTGCAGATGTTTGAGTGTCCTCTGAAGCTGATCAGAGAACTTAATGAACCACGTCAGTTTCACACTCACAATTAATGGCATCATCTGGACCCTCTGATTGTGTTACATCCTTGGAAACACATTTTCAGGCATCTGTTGTTCTATATGTAACACAGGTGTGGTGACTGGATGATAGTATAAACCATAATTAGCATAATTTTAACCCAGCGGTTGAGTTACAGCTTCACATTACATTCTAAGGCATCTTATATGTTTTCTATAATTCAAAAGTTTGAAGGTAAATTTTACAAACTAATAGGAAATGAAAGAACAGGGAGAGGCCACTCACCCCCATCAAGGCTGCTTTCTCCATAGACGTGTACAATTACTATTCATCAACTCCACTGCATCTACTTAATATCCTGAAAGTTCTGCATAAATATTTCCTGATCCCTAAACATAATCAGGGGTAATTCCAGAATATAGTCCATCCACCAAATCTTCTGATTCCATCTTGCCACCTGCCCTTCTATATGATTCTCCACTCCCTACCCCTTGGTCTCTGCAACATAGGAACTATCATGTCTTGTAGAGTATTTGATCACCTCAATCTACGCATACTAATGTATAAAATATATAATGCATGAAAATATAAATATGATTAATCATTATAAATGCTGTCTTGGCACCAAACGTCTCTCATATCATCATAACCCAGCTAGTAAGGGACTCTCTCCTCGCCCCCACCTATCCCCTGCTGACTTAAAAGAATTCCAAAAAAAAAGTGAATGGGGAGACTGTATGGACAGTGAGTTATTCAGTCCAGGCTGGTGAGATGAAATTCTTTTCCTTTTGTCAACTATAAGTTGGGTCTTACATGAGCTTGGACAGTCTGAACAAAGATCCCAGTGAGTACAGGCTCATAGTACAAAACCGCACAGCTCAGTACAAATTGAAAATCTGACTTCTAGAGCCCATAAAGATGGCTGGTGTGGGAAAGGGAAAATTTACACTGGTACGGTAGAGGGTGTTCTTCTTAGGTGGAAGGATAAAAATGCATTGTCAAGGCAAATGTAAGGAATCTTACAACACCAGGTTATAGTCCAACAGTTTTATTTGAAAATCACAAGCTTTCGGAGGCTTTCTCCTTCGTCAGGTGAGTGTGGGATTCCATGGAAGGTACCGCATATATAGTCTGTTGGACTGTAACCTGGTTGGACTGTTGGACTATAACCTGGTGTTGTAAGATTCCTTACATTTGTCCACCCCAGTCCATCACCGGCATCTCCACATCATTGTCAAGGCAAGGTAGAGGAAGCTTTATTCTGCATCCAATCTGTGCCAGAGCTGACATGGCCTGGGGGTATGTGACACCAACACTGGATGGGTGACAAAATAGAAAAGCTTTACATTCCCTGATTGACAGAAGCACTCAAGTGGCTCATTAATTGCTTGAAGAACATTAAAGGATCATTACTGGAGGCACTTTTTATTGACTGTTGTTTCAATCTCTGGTCTAATGCAACTTCCTGAGCCTAGTTTTTGATTGACTCCTAGTTTTTCATGAAATTGCATTCTCGTGAAGCATGGGTTGTAAAGGTGCAACTTCATCAGCAATTAATTAATTAGCATAAAAACATTCATTTCTCCCATTTTTGATAGAGGAATGTCAGGGGCCCAAAGTGAGAATCTATCCCCTTCCTCTCACTGGGAAGGCATCTCACCTTTGCTCGCCACCTTCCAGAAGGCTCGGCTGAGGTCGTTTTAATTCTTCTCTAATTAATTGCGTGGCAGCACGACATAATTACTCACACTGCACGTCATTTTTGTGATTCACATCAGGAAGAGTCAGGTCTGAGTGAAATATTCTTCTGATGGTTTAGCTATCAATATTTTACTAAATTTGAAAGTTAAATGAACAAAACCAGATTAATTTTTTTCCTGTCTGCCCACTCAGATCCTGGCTTCCTGTGTGCTTGGCCGCCTTGCAGTTTTCATTATGTCTTCAGAGTAAATTTGATAGGCGCAGGAAGTTGCAGTAGACCGGAGATTGAACCAACAGTCAATAAAAAGAACTCCAAGCTCCGTGAAAGATGCATCATGACTTCCCACGGGATTAGTACCATATTTCCACGCGTCAGCTCAACGCCAGATTTGATCTTTGCCTCTTGGAAATGTCTCAAGATTTTAATCCTAACTTTCAATGTTAATATTTATAATGCAAATTCCTAGCTGTCACATTTTCTAAAATGTATGTTTCTAGAAGGACTTTTTTTAAAAAAAAGTGCAGATGGGTAAATGTCCAGTGCTGGTCGTTTAGTACATTTGTGGTGTATGAGTCAGAAAGCTTTCTGCTGATTGGATGAGAGGAAACCACCCCAGGGATTGTCAGTCAATTACAGCAATCTACACTTCATTCACAGATTTATTAGCATGTGCACTGAGAGGAAAAAAACTCATTCATAAAAGTTCATTCATAAAAATTGCAACAGCTCCCTATATCCTCTCCTCCCACAGACCGTACTGCTGTGACTCCGGCTTGTAACTATTGCGTGAAGCTGGCTGCATTGTGTGTGGAGGAACATAGTGCGGTTGGAGAATGTTGTCTAGGACATTAAACCATTCGCTCGTATAGAGTTGTCAGCATTTTCTAGGAGGAATCTTTGCAGTGCAATTGAAGAGGAGCATTTTGGAAGACAGGTTGACAGAATCCTCCACCGCTTGCGTCGTTCAGTTTATTAAAGACATCTTGAGAAGCAGAATGGGGGCGAGGTGCAGAACGCGTTCACCGCGATAGTTAAAACCATTTTTTGGGGTAATTTCGCTACGCTGGCGCTTTGCACTATGAAGTGCAAGCCTATTAAACCAATTTGCGTCGCCAAGGTTCCTGCATCTTTAGCTCTCGGCTGGATTTAGGGGTGATGAAGAGAAAAGTCAGTCGGGTTTGCAATCGGGCTACAGGCATTTAAAGCTGACTCCGTTGCAGCAGCTTCGAAGACAGACGCCAATCATTTCCTGAAGAGCCCTCACATTTAAAGCAATGTGATACAAACTTGCTTCATTGCAGTTTGGTCTTTTATGTAGGTCCAGGGAACAGCTGATGATGCATAAACCCAGCGTATTTATTTTTTCATTTTTACTTTACTGTGCTAACATTAGAAACAGGATATTATCGACACGTCGCTGAAATCATCTCGATTTTTGACCAAATCCAATATATTTGAATTCGAAGGGATTGTAGCAGGATCCGGTTACAGCAGTAGGCTATGAGAGAACGTATTCGTTGTAGTTTCACTGGACACACATCATATGTAGGAGGACTTTTCAGACAGCCGGGCATGCTTCACAGGGCAAAATACAGTCGTTTCAGAAACGATTCTTTAACATCATTAGACGAAGCAACGTCCAGTGCTTCTCTGAGGATCAAGAATTCAGCCACCTCCTCGTCTCCATGCTCTTCGCTAACGCCCGGCTCCCCAGCTGATGAACTTTCATCTGAAGCGGAGGACATTTCAACCACTCTGTCCACCTTTATCCCTAAAATGGCAAATCTGAAACTGTCCAACCCGGCTAGCTTGCTCGGTCTCAAGAGCTTTTCACTGGGCGCAAAAGAAATACCGAGAATGAAACTGACCAACACCGTTAGTGCTCAGAGCCTCTCCTCTTCCCCAGCCCTTGACTTAACAAACTGCCTTTCTGCATCCTCTCATCCCAAACAGGACCTGAACAAGGTGACCACAAGCACAACAATGCAGATTGGAGGGGGGCAACCGGTGAGCGAGGAGTGGGCCCGTAACATTGATTCGGCAAACCGACCGGTGAAAGGGTCGCTGCAACTCCGGGACGATGTTTTGGGCTCTGGCACTCTTTACACTGTGAGAGTAAGTTTAAGTTTTCTTTTAAATTTTTTTTTTAAGTTTTGAAAACTAATTGTTATCATTTTTATTGGGGGAGGGGTGATGTGAGACTTTACCCAGTGAGAACAATTGGCTCTACGAACTAGTGACTCAAAATGGATTCATTGTAATGGAAACGGATTTAAACGACCTTAAAAGGAATACATGAGTCCTTTGCACTCTGTGCAAATCCAGATAGTTGATCTGTACAACCAGTTCTCCCTATTGAATAAGTCATGCAAAGTGGTTAAAACTGAATTTATATTTTCCAGTTTTGTGTTTTTTAAAGAATTATGCCACAATTCACATTTATCATCAATGCACTGTCATATAGTATGTCTGCCTACTAATAGCTGCACAATTTACTTTAATCTGATTAGCAACTAAAATTGCCTCATTTTTATAGGAATATTTTCAAACGACCAGTTGTCTGCAATCAGTGCAGTCAAGCAGTATGCTGAACTCTGAAATGTTCTTTTGTAATCTCACTCCAAATAGCATTGCCATGGTTTCAAAAAAAATCAGCAGGAAAGCAATTAGTAAACAAATATAATGCACAGATCATGCAGTGTATTGCATTTATTCTCTCTCTCTTGAAACAGACCTCTTGATAGGACATTCCAAGCCACAGTATTGATTTGTTTTAGACTTTAGAAGCTGCATCTTGTTTATCCATTTGTTTCCTGACAACAGTGCTGCTGGGGAGTCTCAGTAGATCAAGTATGTGTCATTTAAATATGAGATGAAAGAAGAGTTTATTTTTTGATTTCTATATTTGTCCCAAGTTTTTTTTTCTTTCCATTTCTTAGTGTTGGAGCAGTGATTAATTGATATTTAGTGGTAAGGACATGGTACAGTTGACCTGGTTTATCAGGACAACTCTCGATTGTGGAACAAAAGCAAAAAAAAAAAGTTTTTGTTAATTAGCTGGGTAGTTAATATATGTGCAGACTGAAAGTATAGTCTGCAGTTGTGGCTAGTGTAGCAGCATGTTGACCAGTATTTATAGAACGTACTAAAATCTATCTACGTATTATAGAAAAAAACAGTAGGTGTGTGTACATTTTCTGACAGCCCATCATACTTTCTATATCGCTCTTCTGTGTCACACTTGTAGGCACATTTCTTGCAGTTGATCAAATTTCTTGCAACAATTTTAAAACTAATACAGCAGTCAGAATGTCTGTCTGTAATCTGACTTCAAAATCAAAAACAGAGACAGAAAGTCAGAGCCGGACATTTCTTCATGAATTCTGAGCATAAAAGGCAATTAAATTCTGGCTGCCCTCGCTTTGCACATTTTATTCACCAATCTCTAATTGACCCAAGGCTTTATTTTCTAAACATCAATTGGACATAGTGGCCTTAAAAGGACACATCCGCCTTAGCATTGTACGTTACATGATATAACACACCTGTTCTTATAAAACAGCATATCATCTGACTTGTCATGAGCAATGCCAAGTGCACTACTGTACAGTCTACTCCAGATAATTCAAAGTTGTTTTTTTGAACTAAAAAAAATGAATTGAGCAACATTAACAATGTATGGTAGGAATTTAGGGCTAGAAAATGTTAATTATCATATAATTTTGAATTCATTAACTTTGAATTAAGTGGAGTAGATTGTAAAAGTCCTACATCGAGCACACATTTTGTCCATCACACTTTCTGTGTCACAGTCTGGCATCACACTGTGTAACTCGTGCAAATTTCTGTATCACCCTTACATTTGATTGGCTGAAATTTCATATTCATAACACTGACACTCACAATTGAGCAGGTAAACAACATCCTTTATCACAAGCAAGTGAAACCTGTACATGAGCTTCCAATGAATGATGATAATATCCGAGCAATCGGCAGTCAGCAAATTCTACCACTTAAAAAAAGGCAAACCAATGAAATTGCTCCAAATATTTGTTGCTCCATTCAGCTGCAATTTTGGATGCTTTCTAAACTTAGATACTACCTTGTAACATAATAAAAAGATTAATAGGACAAGAAACATGTCAAATAATGCCTCTGCTTCTGAGATGCCTTCAGTTCATGGGTTTCCCAGAACCATTGCTGTTAGCTGAAGATAAGATAGTCGGCTACAATTCCCAGCATGTATCTATGTCTACAGCTCCTGGAACTTTTTATTGGGCTGGATTCTGCTCTGAGTGGCGAACGAACGCCGCCTGCCTCTCGTTAGACTTGGACTTGCCCGTAGACTTTTCATGGGCTTTTGCACTGCAAGTTCCCCTCATTGGCTCCTCAATCCAACGCGCACGGTACCCTCTCCCAGTCATCTGGGACCTGTGTGAACGGGGTAAGCGGCTGTGTATCCCCATAACCAATCAGACTGAAGCATGTTAATAAGCAACGCAGACACAGAACCAGGAAGTGGCTCACCACCACCTTCTCGAGGGCAATTAGGGATGGGCAATAAATGCTGGCCTCGTCAGCGACGCCCACATCCCGTGAACGAATTTTTAAAAAGTGCAACCTAGGTTAGTAAATTCAATGTCAAATCAGTTACAGAAAGCGAAATAAAGAGAGAGTAAGAAATATTGAATTAAAAGACAGAGATAAAAGAGACATTTTTTAAATGTTCAACAACAACAATTGAAATGTGCAGGAATGAGATTCCACACTTGTAAAAGTAATTTTTCAGTGCCACAAAGGTTGTTTGGAAGTCATTAAGACTTACCACGCCGTTTAAAATTTTGATTACACTTAAAAAAAAATTGACGTATCTTTTTCTGGCAAGATTACTGCGTTTCCATCAGGGCAGTGCAGGGCAGTAGAATTAGGCATATGGCATTGAATCATCATTTTCCCCCTAAGTACCTGTTTTTCCCGTGCTACGTGCAGATTTATTTATATATTTGCATAGCTGTGATATGTGAGGACAGAGGACGGGAGAAAAGCTGCTGAATGAATGCTCACCAAGGATGGAATAGAATGAGCAGGGGACAAGATGTATCTTAATATCCGAGGAGCAGAGGGTGCATGAAGGTAGTTGAAACCAGAGGGTAAGGTGGGATGAAGCCAAGGAGTGATTTAAAAGTGAGGCCCAGAATGTTCAAGTCGATTTGCTGCAGCGCGAGGAGTCAGTGGAGCTTGGAAGCAGACAGGGTGATGGGAGTGTGGAGATAGCTTTCAAACTAGGCGTCCCACCTTGACACATCTCCGGTAGGAATACTTGCCATGGCAAAAAATGTAGGCCAACATTTCTCTGCCACTAAATCTGCATATATCAAGATCTTGGACTGTATTACAAGTACATTGAACAGATCTGTAATTCCGATCCCATTGTCACCCTTTAAATGATACCTTTCAGCATTCAGTGCATATTTAATCTATAGTTCAGTCAACAGATATTACATTCTGGTCTTATTCCAGTGTTTGTGTCTAATGTAGGTTTAGAAAGTAAGATTTACCCTTGTCATTTGGAAGTATGATTCATTCTGAAGCTGTATGAACACAAAGATATTTTTGGCATTGCGCCCAACCTGTCAGAAAAATCTACAAAGGTTCATAGGAAGTAGATTAGCTCCAGTGAGTCACTACTTCTGCCACTTCATCCATCATTCATGATACTGAATATATATTTAGCACTTTAGCCGTTCTTTCAAGCTGACATGCAGTAGTTTCTTTTTCATTAGCATATTAAGAATGAGCTACTACAAGGCGTCTGTTTTATTTTGAACACCATGGACCACATTTTTGTCTTTTGTGTGCAGAGAATTGAACACATTTGCACAACACTTAAGTACATGTGTACATAATCATTACCTACGTATTGCAGCATGTGCAAAATACAATGAAGGATTATGTATATATCTGGCCAAAATGGAGGTGCATCACCCATGTTAATGGTATAGTAGTTGTGGTCTGGGATCTACTTAAGACTGATCATGTACATGTGCAAGTGCAGTCAAGTGAAAATGCTGACTGAGGAATAGTAGGGAGGTAAATGGCCAGGAAAGAGGAAGTGGGGTTGATTTTCATCTGTCATTTAAAAAAAAAAAAAATCTTTTGGATCATAGAGACCTCTTGGTCCCGCCCAATCTCCAATCAGGTCACAAATGAAAACTTATTGCAAATGCCACCTTCTGGATGGACCAGACCAAGGACCGCAGAAAATGGTACAGTAGCTGATAATGGGTCCACGATCCAATCTAGTAGACCTGAATGAAGTCCCTTTCCTCTTACCTTGGCAGTGCATGACAGAACTAAGTAGGCAATTAATCTGAAGCTCATGTGGGTACTTGGAGGGATATACAGAGCTGGGAGCTTGGAGGTGAGTAGCATTTGATATTAAAATGAAGACTGCTAGCTTTTGGCTTTCACAGAAAAATTGATAGATTACAAGAATATAATCCACAAAACACCAGTAAAATACCACACAATTTAAATTAAAGTGACTTGTTCAGTTACTGTAAACCAATGGCCTTGATTTATAATGGATAGCAATGCTTTAGAAACATTTTGAAAATATGTTGTTGACACATAAACAATGATTAGAGCTGAACTAAACAGTTCTGAACCATTTTAAATTGAGGTTCATCTGGCTATTTTAAAAACAGTGTGACATTCATGTGCAGAGGAACAAATTATAGTTCTATAAATATTACCACTTTCTGAGTCATGCAATGCTGACGATGCCTATAGCCATAGCAACATTTTTATTAATAAATGCCATGATCTCTTTGCCAGGGCTCAAAAGCCCTCCTCCTATGTTGAGGGATGGGGTGCATCTGTACTTATTGGCAATCATACGGAGGAGATCAGCCTGTAGGGTGTCTCCATCTGATTCCTGATGCACTAGGATTGATTCTTCAACCTCATCTTTACAAATGGCCACATTTTATGGTCTCTAAAGCCCAAAATGAACCTGATTATTCTTCTCTAGCATTAAACTCTCATCCCTCTTAATATCTGATGTCCAAAGGAACAATCCAACGAGCTGGAGACAGTTGATTGTAGTCTATCATTCTCCAGGCTTTGATCCAACTCCCTTGATTGCTTTGTTTGAAATCCTCAGGTTACACTCTGAAGGCAACGCTACAGAACTCCCAGCTGGTATCCTGAAGTGTTAGTGGAAATCTTACAGGATCCCAAAGCCTGAGACAAATAGGGTTGCAATAATGCTATGGGGGTGACTTTTGCTGTTGAGGTCAATGGGAGCTGGTAGATTCGGAGAGATGCGCACTTCCATAAAGGGTTATAGTTGATGGAGGAGAATGGCTCATGTCTTAATGTGTTGTACACGTGCAGCCGATTCTTTGCTACTTGCATTCTTTTATATTAAAGTTCTTGTCCACCTGGTTTAAGCAATTGGAGCTATCTCAGTCAGAAACTAGGCAACCCCCACACCATGAATTTGGTAATGCGCTTGTCTAGTTTCCCAAACATAGAATCTGGTATCATCTGTAACATTTTGCAGGAAGTATATTAGTCTTGTAAGAAGATTCAGTTCCAGAACTGTGGCTGTTCCAATTTGGGTAAATTTGGATTAATCAACATAAATCCTAATTCACCTCAATTTCTCTTTGAGAACAATTTTGAGCCTGATTGTAATAATAGTGGGTTGGATTCTTTCAAAATAAGAAGTGGTGCATAGGTAACTTCTGAGCCAAGCTTTAAACTCCAAATTAAAAACAAAACTGTACTAAAACCCTAAAAAAGAAGAAAGTGACCTTTTGTTCACTCACAATTAGGATAGAGATGGCGTCCTGTTTTTCTTGTGGGTATTTTTATTGGCCGTTTCCTGCAATTTCCTCCTGATTTTTTTTTTTTGTTCCCTTGTCCTACAGTGCCTGCTGAGCAGACTGCAAAACTCAAACTTGTATCTGTTCCCAATGTAAGGCATTGATTGTTAGAATGGAATTGGATTTTTCAAAGTCAGACATGCCAGTTTTATTAACTGTACATGTACTTACCATTGCACCAGCCCAAAGTCATTTCCTGAGTCCTTTGTTGGTCTTATCTAATTTGTTCTCTAACTGGGCCAATTTTAATCTCATTTAAAAACAAGAGGAGGATTTCAACATTTTTACATACTTGAATTTATATAGCACCTTTTTAATAGATAAACGTCTCCAGAGGCATAATCAAAAATAATTGGACCCTGAGTCAAAGAAGGAGATATTAGGAGGGACGATCAAAGGCTTGGTCTTGGGAAGACAGGCAGATGGACTTAAGATGATTATTTCAGAGCGTGGAGCCTAAATGGCCAATAGAGAGATAAAGTGGCTGGGGTGGATGCACAAAATGCCAGAGTCAGATGAACAGAGTTTGGGGAGGAGTGGGGGGAGAATTAGAGATAGAGAGGAGCAAAGCATAAAGGGATTCAAACACAAGGATTTTAAATTAGAGGGTGTTGGGGGACAAGGGGCCAATGTAGGTCAGTGAGCAGAAGAGTGATAGTTGAGTGGGAGTTGATGCGGGATAGGATACAGACAACAGAACTTTGATGAGCTGACGTTTGTGAAGGGTGGGAAGTTGGTCAGGAAAGCTGGTACAGCTGAGTCTGAAGGTGACAAAAGCATAGAAGACAGTTTCAGCAGCACATAGGCTGAGGCATAGCCAGGAGATGTTATGGAGGTGGATGTAGGTATCCTTTGTGCTGGTGAGGATATGGGGTCGGAAGCTCAGTTCGGGGTCGAATCAGATGCCGAGATTGCAAACCGTCTGGTTCAGCCTGAGATAATGGCTGGGTGGGGGACAGAATCGGTGGTGAGGGTACAGATTTGTGACTGGGGATGCAGATGACTACTTCAGTCTTCCCAGTGTTAAACTGGATGAAATTGCATCTCATTCAAGACTGGATATCAGACAGGAAGGCTGACAACACTGAGGCAGTGGATGGGCAAGCGAGGTAGAGCTGGGTGTTATCAGCATCCACGTGAACACTGATAACATGTCTGTGGATAACATTACCAAGGGGCAACGTGCAGATGAGGAATAGGAGGGAGCTAAGGATCGATCCTTGCGGGACACTGGAAGTAACGTTGCCAGAGTGGAAAGAAAATACATTTCTGGGCGTGCCCTGGGTACGATCGGAGAGGTAAGAGTGGAAGCAAGTGCGGGCAGTCCCACTGAGCTGGACAATGGAGGAGAGGTGTTGGAAAAGGATGTTGTAGTTGACCAGAAATGTTGAGGTGGGATAATGCACCACAGTCAGTTACAGAGAATGTCATTTGTGACATTGATTAGGGCTGCTTTGGCACTGTGGCAGGAACGGAAACCTGATTGGAGAAACTCAAATGTGGAGTGGTGGAAGATAGGTATAGATTTGGAAAGCGACAACACTTTCAAGGACTTTGGAGAGGAAAGGGATGTTGGGGATAAGGGGATAGTTTGCAAGGACAAGGGTGGTTTTTTTGAGGAGAGGGTGATGAAAGTGATTTTTGAAAAAAAAGTGGACGGTACCTGAGGAGATGGAACCATTTACAATGTCAGCTAACATAGGGGCCAGGATGGGAAGTTGGGTGGTCAGACATTTAGTGAGAATGGAGTCAAGGGAGTAGGAGGTGGGTCTGAGATCCTATGACGGGTTGAAGTTGACTTGTAAACAGCATGTAACATCCACAAAGCAGTGTCCAGGTTTGGAGACAGTCGTGAGAGGGAATGGATCCAAGAGCCTTTTGAGGTGCAGTATATCAGAGGTCACGCTGCTGGAGGTTGTCCACTGGAATCAGAGGGCTGAGGAGGAGTGGAGGTTGCAATAATGAAGTGAAGTGGCTGGGGTGGATGCAAAATAGCCAGCAGAGGTTGATCCAGGGGTCCAGTGGAGAAACGTATTGGCTTCAGATGTTAGAAGTCCGCATCAGTGGGTCCGATGTACCAGCAGAGGAGCGAGGAGCAGCATTCATTTAAATTGTCCTGTGTTCTTACAGCAAAATAAGTGTCTTTGAAAAATTGTTTGTTTTTATAAATAATATAATTTTGTGCAATCTCTCCAATTTTGAGTCCTTGTGGGTTTTTTTTCTGAATTGTGTAGGTAGTGTATAATGGTAATATACCACAGCAGTGGCAGTGTAGATAGATTACAAATATAGACTAGAGTGATTCACTCTTATAATTATTGCCTATTAGCTACACAGGAAAATGCTAAATGTAGGATTTATTTTTTAAAAACAGGAGTATTTGACAAGATTTTTAAAAAATCGGAAAACATTTCCAAGCTTTTCAATTATAATTAACTTTGTTATATACCTTTTTTAAAGTTTCAACATTGTTTTTATATTAAGACAGTTTAATGTAAAACAAATAAAAGTTCATTCTGTACCTGTAATATAGGTAATTGTATCCACAAAGTCTGCCATATTGGTAGGTCTTTGAATTCTGTTGGACACCTGGTATATGCAGTTGTCTGGTGCACAGAATGTTGAAAGACTCCTAATGTATTTTCCTTCCACAAATTGATAAATCTCCAAGACTTCTCGAAGTCTTGGGCAGCTCCATATTTTCCACCAATCCAGCACTTCCTCTGTTGGGTACAAGTATTTAGGCTAGATCTTGCAAACTCATTTCTTATTGTAGACAGTCAACCATCAGTGTGTCAATTTTATTAAGGAAAACGTGGAGTTGCCCATGGCAATGACCAACTGCTTCACTCGACATCACTGTATGCCGCATGGGACCTGTGACTGAGGCTGACAAGATTAACACTGAAGTGGAAGAAAATGATGAGGATTATGATTGTCTGTCATGCCACCAAGACTTTGAGAAGTCTATAGCTGTCTTTTACCAATCAAAGAGAGTAATCTTGTTTGGCCAGTTATGATACTTTGCACTTCCATTGTCAATGGCATGTCATTTTCAGTCCACTGTTCTACTCCAATAAAACTGTTTCAAGTTTTTGATTACCTTGATGCACTTTCCGTATGTGTTTTGAAGGCAGAACAATTAGTTTGACATTTTTTGAGATAAGATGTGGATGTGCTGCGCAGTTTTGTCGATGACTGCTGTTTTCAACACCCGTGTCTGCACTGGTCACTGGCTGAGACATTTAATCAGAAATTGGAGCTGAGGTCATCTGGGGCCTTCCCCTTCCCATATGGGCATCACCGGAAGAGGAGCAACTGGCAGCATAACATCATCTGCCAGAATTCCTTGCAGTTCTCTTTTCATGAGACCCCACAGTAAGTGTGCCTCCATGATGCAGGCATGCCAGAATCAGATCTGGGCAGAAATAGGACCTACAAGTGTTTGTTTTTGTCAATTTTAGGACATCTTTGGCCAGCATAGCCCCCTTAATGTTGCAGCAAGATGCAGCTCCAACATTCTGTCTTCCCCACTGAGGAAGGTGCCCCAGGTGCACCCAAAATGGCAGGTCCCTCCAACTTTTATGCAAATCCCCGACTCTGGGATTTGGGACTGAGTTAAGGACGCTCCAAACAGGTGGCTGTAATTCCCGTCATACATCTTGTGGCAGAGCGGAGCGCTATAAATTTCAACCACACTGTTTCCTACAACCTCATTGTTTCCAGTGCTCTGACCTAGTCCCACTGAAAACTATTAGTGTGCTTTACTTCCATCACCCTCTGCTGTGGGGAATGGATAAACCACATGTACATTTGGTCATGCTGATGTTCAGCAGGGTTCAAACTGCAAATTTGTGCTACAAAGCTGTGCGATGAAGACCTTGCTCCTTCCTCATAGTGATTCCAGATTAGGTTAGAAGATCCTGACATTTTTGATGTTTGTAGGCCTCTATTAAATTGACCTCTTAAAACAACACTTGAGCAATAGTCACCAGTTGGTCTGATTAACCTCTCAGTTCACGTCCAGCTGATACCTGCTACTTCACGAGATTGTTCCTTTCAGCAGTGTTGGCATTACTGTTCTTAAAGAATTATAGACACTAATCTGAAGCTAAAAATAACTGCTCTTAGAAGAAGGACTTAATTTTATGAATATAGTATTTCTCTTTGATTGTAGAGATGATTCTTTAAATATTGAACATGTGAAAGAATATCCTTTGGTATGACTCAAAGTTTAGAAAACCAGCAGCAAAGGCAAAGTAGTAAGAGGCTCTTGCTCGTTCTCTCTTCAAATTCCATCACAGGGAAGAAACTTTGGGGCAATTTTAACCTAACTCACCCCTCTGGACGCTGATGAGATCGGGTGCAACGCTGGTTTAACACCTCGCCCGATTTTATTCTCCATTGAAGTCAGTGTAGGGTAATATTGGGCAAGGTGTAAAACTGGCGTTCCATACGATCCCGTGGCTTTCCTGCCCGGCAAGTTGGGTTAAAATGACCAGCTTTGAGCCAGAAAGTGCTTTTTTTAAAAAAAAAGTATTTTAGGTACCTCCTAAGTAATGAATACAATGCATTCAAGGAATACAATTTTGCCTACTGTTGTACCATGCTACCAGTCTGTTAGCAGTAACTGTAAAGTGGGAAATGCAGTCAGCGAGACCTGAGTTACACTTCAGGCTGCAACTTGCACTCTGTCTTCCAAGGGCATACACAAGCAGAGATTGGCTCTCCCAGTGGCTATTCTTTCAGGTTAGGAAAGAAGCCCCTGTTGCATCTGTTTTATCATAACATGAAGAAGGCTCAATACTAGGTTTTTGAAATGTTCAGGAGGATCAATAAACTTTTTATAAAATCCAGCTTCACATCACACTTGAGGTTCCCCAGACTCTATACAGTGTCAACTATTCAGTGCTGGCATACGGCTTAGTGCTTAGAGTTATATCATCCGAAACCCCTTAGCATTGACAAGCATGGCAGTATAACTGCAGCCTGTGAGAGTGAATTCGACAGACAGATTACTTGAAGACAGTTTATATATTTTAAATCATAAATGCAAAAGGCATTAACCATGTAGCTATGGAGTGACTTCTAGTTGAGTTTATTTCAAACAGATATTTTATTTTTCAGCGACTTCAAAACAATAGCATTATGGAAAAAATAACAGTAAAGAGGAGAACTCCCCAATGGGTAAATGACCATCCCACTATGTTGCTGAACTACTTGCCCAGGAATTTCCCAAGCTGTTTTTATGCGGCTTTAGAAGGACATTTGTACTGCCACTTCCCAATGCTTGGATCTTGCGCACCTGATAGCAAGCCCAGTGTAAACTTGCTAAATTTGCTAAGATCAATGGCTGGGAAGACTTTTTTTTAACTCTCTTCCTGGCAGCCGGTCTTAGCGAATTCTGACTCAGCGGTACCAGGACTGCTGCTCACTAGATGCTGGGCATGCCTGTAATGCAAGGTCAGCTTTTGAATATTTTTTGGCACATTATGCATGACACATGGGAATTAGGTCAGGTACCAATAGTTGGTGGTAGGCCTGTCATCTCACTGTACTTATCATCTCATTATTGTCCCCAGTGTTTATATTTGTCAAAACAAACTACTTTCATGAAAATGAATCCTAGAGTTGAAAGTTCCCATTTCTTTGATTTTTCACCTGTATGTTTGCTCATGTATAAAAAAAAAATGCAGATTTCAGTCTTACAGTCCAAATTTTTCACACCTTTATTCCACTAGTAGACATACTTTTTTAACTAAGAGTCACATAATTTGTGTAACACTCCTCAAATTCTGAATTTTTTTTCAAAAAATATACTTTATTCACAAAATTTGCAGCAATACATACAATACAGTTGTCATATCACATTCCAAACGTACACAATACAGATTATACAATTTGCAGGTCACATCAAATACAGTTCAATGAACGCATTGTACATAATTACAGTTCATGACAGTCTAGGGTGTCTCATTGCATTATACTCAAGACAGATTATTGATTACAGATTCATTACAGGTACATTACATCAATTTGAATTTTACATTCTGCCCGAGGGCTTTTTCCCTGATTGCAACCCCTCGATATAACAATGACGGGAAGGCTCTAAACGGTTGCCTTTCCCCACAGAGCCTTTGCGGGGTGGCTGCACCCAACCTGAGCACGTAGTCCTGGACCTTGGAATGTGCCAGTCTGCAACACTCAGTCGAGGACAGCTCCTTGCACTGGAAGACCAGCAAGTTTCGGGCAGACCAAAGGGCGTCTTTCACCGAGTTGATAGTCTTCCAGCAGGAGTTGATGTCTGTCTCGGTGTGCGTCCCCGGGAACAGAGTCCTGTGTTACGGAACTGCTCAGGATGAACCTGGACAGATACCACTGCATCTCTCTCCAGACCTTCTTTGCAAAGGCACGTTCCAGAAGGAGGTGGGTGACGGTCTCGTCTCCACCGCAGCCTCCTCGGGGACATCGCACAGTGGTGCTGAGACTCCGTGAGTGCGTGAAGGATCTGACGGGAAGGGCCCTTCTCACCACCAGCCAAGCTAAGTCTTGGTGCTTGATTGACAGCTCTGGCGATGAGGCGTTCTGCCAAATGACATCGACAGTCTGCTCAGGGAAACAACCGACAGGATCCACCATCTCCTTTTCCCTCAGGGTCTCAAGGACGTTACGTGCAGACCACTTGCTGATCGCTTTGTGGGACAGCAAATGCAGTAGTGGCAATCAAAAAGAATGTTTGCTATGAATGGTCTATCTAAGGGAGTCATGCAACCATGACTCTCCTTTCACAGGAAGTAGCGCAGAGAAGACGAATTTTACATCAATTCTGGTCCTACAGGCCATGACTATTTAGCCCTGTTTGCTGCTAAGATTCCTAACCAAATAATTCACTGCACTCCAATGTAGTGCTTGATGTTTAAACATTCAAATCCTTCACAGCTTTGGAAAGCTTCTTTTGTTTAGTCTAGATAAGTTTTCTGAATTGATCGACAGGGGAAAAAAGTGGCTGCTACGTTCCTCAGCTGGCTCACGTTGTACCTTGGCCACTGTACAAGAATTGTTTGGAGAAATGTGGTTGAATTTACTTTGCACGTGCACCTGCATAAGTAGTGCTTTGCACAAGTGCAATATCTTCCTCCTCTTTCAAAATCACCAGCGCTGCTGGTTGGAAGGAGAATGAGATAAACTTTTACTGTGAGTCAGTACTGAGTGAGAAAGTTCCGGAATCAACATCAGATACTGCTTCGTCATCATACATTATCTCAGATCATTAAGCACGCCAAGCATCAGTGAAGGGAAATGGAGGAATGGCTGCAATTGTCCTGATGTGGCCAATAAAATACTCGTGTACAGAATGAGAGGTGCACTTACATCGTGTTGCATTGTATTATCTGTCAATTCATCAAACAAGGCTCATGCACAAATGTTGAGTCTTTCCTGCAGTAATGTTAATGTAGGCCTGATATTATTTGGCAATTGTTTGTCAATTGCTCTAACTTAATTTTATAAAGCTGTAATAACGCCTATGAAAAGATGTTTAAATCCGCACACAATAGTCTGGATAATTTTTCTTCATCTCAGGATATGGATGACGAAGTTTGCATTTGTTGCCCCTGAGTAGCCATTATATTTACAACCAAGTGGCTGTCAACTTCACAGTGTGGGACTGGAGTCATGTGTAGACTATACTGGCCATGATGTGGAGATGCTGGTGATGGACTGGGGTGGACAAATGTAAGGAGTCTTACAACACCAGGTTATAGTCCAACAGCTTTATTTGAAATCACAAGTTTTCAGAGGCTTCCTCCTTCGTCACCTGGTGTTGTAAGACTCCTTACATTAGACCATACTGGGCATGGGTAGTATTTTTATGCATTTCTAGGATTCTTCAGAGAACATTCTCTGCAAGCATTAAACCTTCCAACATTTCATACACAATGTAATTGACTTTCTTAAACTAGACACTTCCATAGCAGTGCTGTGAAAAAGTGATAATTGAGTCATTTCTCACCTCTCCTAAGTCCTACTGAAGACCAACTGTCAAATTCTTTCAAGACTACGCCAGTTTTTTTTTAACAACAATCTGGAAGCTTCCATAGTCATTTTCTTTCCCCCTGATGCCAACCTGCACAATTAGAAATTTAAAAAAAAAAATTTAATTTCAGAATTTGACCTATTTGGGAATTGACCTCCCAACCTCTGAATTGCTAGACCTGTACAACAACCACCACACTACTGTACCCCTGGAGAGTGAGCCTGACTGCTAACTGTGAATGTGTAGACACCTTCTAATGTCAGAAAGGTGCTTGGTGTAAATATTCTACGATTATGCCGCTGTGACCACTATGAGTCAGAGATGAGATCAGCTTTCTTTCAGGATAATTTATTATCAAAACAATATATTGATTTTTTAAAGCTTTGCTTTAGGTTGCTTCCTAGAATTAAAGCTCAAGAAACAAGGGTGGACTTACTCATCATCGTATAACCTCAAAAGAATGAGTCACCTACTGAATGTTTTATTCCTGCAAGGATGGAAAAGTAATAGTAATCAGTTTGTAGGGCTGACCATGTTCTTCAGCGCCTTCTTCAAGAATAGTTTGTTAGTAATGACTTTTTAAAAATAATCTGAAGTTCACTCTTTACATGCAGAAATCTTTGTTTGGATTGTAACAACATTCTGCCAGTTTTTGAATAAATTTCATGTCCTTTTGTTTGTAATCTGCCACGAGGAAACTGTATGGTAGGTAGAAATGATAATTGAATGATCTGGGCTGTTACTGTTGTGTTCAGATTGCTCACTGCAACTCACCTTTGGGTGAAGACTGAGTCTCGAAGTGGCTTGTCTGAAAGCTTCTGCTATTTGCTGGTGTGTTGGTTTCAACAGCTTGTGGCCTGTACTCAATTCATACCAAGTAAATGGACTATTTTTAACATTAATGCAAACATATCCTGTTAAACCCCTGTTATGGTATCCAGAGAATTTGATGGTTGGTCTTCAGTGGAACTTGAGCGAGGTGAGAAATTACAGGATTATTACTCTTTCACAGTACAGCTATGGAAATGCCTAGTTTGAGTCATTTCCGTTGTGCGTGGAATATGGAAGGTTAATGCTTGCAGAGAATATTTTCTGAAGAATCCTAGCAATGCATAAAAAAAATTCCAATGCAGTACTAGAGAAGTAAATCACACCACCATGATCACGATGGACTCATTCTTAAGAGCTCTTTTCCTTGTCGTAACAGAGATGATATAATCGGAGGTAAGTACAGTATGTGCAGTGATCAAACTTCCACCCCAAATGGCTCACATTGCCATTAGGGATTGACAAACTAATGAATTCCTGGTAGACAGTTCCTGTGGATCTCTTGATCTGCAAGTGAAGTGAGTCTATTGGTTTGTGCCAGATCCAATCTCCAACTACAGAATTCTCATGGGGCTCAGTGCCTCCTTCAAAAACAATCCAAAAATATGGATTCAGCTGAAGATAGATTCCACCTTGAAGGTATTGTCATATTTTATCTTACTAACCCTTCCCAAAAGACAGCCGCCCATGGGGCCTTTCCTGGAGGAAATTGTAAATCACAAGTGCAACTCTTCCAGAACATTACACTATTGAAAATTATGTTTAAAATATGGCTGAGGGTTTCTTTTTGCCAGAATCAAGAGAACTTCGTAATCTTCAAGCAGCAGAATTTCCTACCAGAATGAATATCAATTTCTGGGACTGATGGCCACCACCTTTTCAGCCCCTGATGCCACTCTGCATGCAATCCCTTCAGCTAAATGTCTTGGCACTATAATTAACCCAGTGTTCTTCCTTGCCAGCAGGTGATGCAAGTGACCTGGCTGCAGTAAAAAGCTCCATATGGTAGAGCCAACACAGTAGAATGTTCAGATGTTTACACCCTGGCAATCTCTGTGAAACTCTCATTAGAGACAAAGTCAAGATGATGATTTATCTAGGAAGCTCTGGGGCGGAAATTGGTTATGGTGTGTTTTCGTGTCCATAATCTACAGCACGCCCGTTGCGTATGCCCCAATTAGGAGGCGGAAGGCTGGCCTGCAATTGAGCCACTGGCCTCATTTCAATAATTTGGGCAAGCTGCCGGTGCCTGTCACACCTCCAAAGGCAGCTCGCCTGTTTAAAGCAGGTGGATTTTGGGCCACTTGCCTCGCTGGCAACAGCCCACGGGTAAGTCCCGGAAAGGGAGGTGGTCACGGGTTGGCAGCAGCCCACTGGAGTGCTGTTGAGCTGGGAGGAACACTCCTGCTTCTCCCGGTTCCACATCGAACGTAAAAAAAAAAAATTTGCCACCTTTTTGGTGGTGACCGCTACTAGGCTGTATCCACCCCCGGAAAACCTGAGCAGAGCAGGCCTGACACCTGCTCCATTCAGTGGGGTCCAATTTCTACCCCGCTTGTGTTTCCTTTATTCTTCCCAGAGAGTAAATTTCCTACTTATGAAAGGGGGGGGGGGGACGACTTATTTGACTTCACAAGGAACAAATCCTTCAGCCTTTCAGACTACTACAGCTTCTCATAAATCTACTACACAGAAGCTTTACGATTATAAGTGCTTCTGCTGTTACATCCAGACTTGGTCAGAGGGAGTCAGTGAACTTCACATGTAAGTAGCTGAGCATCTTATTCCATGAGGACATGGTGACTACCCTACGTTTGGTATAAAGAAGAAAGAACTTGCATTTATATAAAGCTTTTCATGACCTTGGGATGTCACCAAGCACTCGGGAATAAACGGGTCACTTTTGGGTTGGCAGGTTGTAACAAGCGGGGTGAAGGATCAGTGCTTGGACCTCAGCTATTTACAATCTATATTAATGACTTGGATAAAGGGACCGAGTGTAATGTATCCAAGTTTGCTGACAATACAAAGCTAGGTGGGAAAGTAAGCTGTGAGGAGGACGCAGAGTCTGCAAAGGGACATACAGGTTAACTGGGCGACAAGGTGATAGATGGAGTATAATGTGGGGAAATGTGAAATTATCCATTTTGATAGGAAGAATAGAAAAGCAGAATTTTTTAAAAGACTAAGAAATATTAGTAGAGGGATTTGGGTGTCCTTGTACATGAATCACAAAGTTAACATGCAGGTACAGCAAGCAATTAGGAAATCAAATAGTATGTTAGCCTTTATTGCAAGGGGGTTCGAGTATAAGAGTAAGGAGGTCTTGCTGCAATTGTATAGGGCTTTGGTGAGACCACACCTGGAGTACTGTGTACAGCTTTGGTCACCTTACCTAAGGAAGGATATACATGCAATGAAGGTACACTAGATTGATTTCCTGGATTGAGAGGGTTGTCCTATAAGGAGAGATTAAGTAGAATGGGCCTATACACTCTGGAGTTTAGAAGAATGAGAGGTGATCTCGTTGAAAGGTATAAAATTCTTAGAGGGCTTGACAGGGTAGATGCTAAGAGGCTATTTCCCCTGGCTAGAGTCTAGAACTAGGGGTCATAGTCTCCAGATAAGGGGTCAGCCATTTAGGACCAAGAAGAGGAAAAATCTCTTCACTCGAGGGTTGTGAATCTTTGGAATTCTCTATCCCAGAGGGTTGTGGATACTCAGTCATTGAATATATTCAGGACTGAGATCAATTTTAGCTTTTTGGACACTAAGGGAATCAAGGGACGTGCGATCGGGCTGGAAAGTGGAGTTGAGGTAGAAGATCAGCCATGATCTTATTGAATGGTGGAGCAGGCTCGAGGGGTTGTGTGGCCTACTGCTGCTCCTATTTCTTATGTTCATATGCTTTACAGCCAATGAAGTACTTTTGAGTACTACTTTACCTAAATGCGCACAAGTTTTCCTGCTTTACAGTATTTTCTTCCCTGTTTAAGGTCCACTATAGTATACACTCAATTCTACCAATCCTGTGTGCACATCAGTTAAGTGAGTTGTTTCTCCCTTTCGGTTTCTCTTCCCTCATTTAGGGGAAGCATAGTGCCTCAACTTGTGCCGTTACCAGAGAGCTCCAGGAACTCCCTGGTTAGGAGTCCTATCACTGTGGCACAGCATGTGAGCATGCAAACTTGGTGTGTTGCCTATCTCTCTAATAAATATTTCAGTGAATAAAATATACCAATTATGTAATAATTTAATCTTGTTTCCATATTTCTTTTTAAAAATATTTTCATAATTTTGTGTATTAAGAATTTTACATTTTTTTGCTGATTGTCCTATTTCTTTGTTTCAGTATATGGGCTGTGTGGAAGTATTGCAGTCCATGAGGTCACTTGATTTTAATACAAGAACCCAAGTCACAAGGTAAGCATCAATGGAAAAATGTAATGCCAGAAAAATGAGATCTGCATCGTTAAAATGTGTATCTTCACTAATATTGTTTCTGTATTTTTGTGTTGTGGTAATTACAAATCAACAAATTTTTGGATGTGTCAGAGTATCAAAAATCTTCTCAACTTTGTAAGAAAGTGTGAAAGGTTGAATTTAGTACTAGAAACATGTAATTCTATGTGCTGATTTACTCACTTATTTTATTTATTGGGTTGGGAGAATGAGGTGGCCCAACCTACGGATTTCTCTATGGACGCTACTAGTGCCATTTGTGAGCTAACATTATGCCAGGATTTGTGTGGCGAATGATTTTTTATTGCAATGATCTGCTCAGAAATTTGCCCTGACTAGTATTTTTTTAATGCTAAATTGTTGTACTTAGGCAGCAAATCATGCTGATCATGGCAAGAAATTGGTAGGTGTACCACAGCAAATCACTTGCCCTACATGTCATAGCATATACCCACAAAGGGAGCTTTTATACTTAGCTTTCCCTTCTTCCACAAATGTCTCTGGTGGCATCACTCCGTAGCTCTCTAAGGCTTGGTCAATAAAAGTGCTTCATAGGGTGGTGTATGTTAATTGTATCCATGTGATTAATATCAATTAGTGTTAATTGTATTCAGGTGGTGTGTATCAATTGGGGCGCTCGTATCCATAAATGAGAGCTTATATAGGGTGCGGGGTGTGTAATGTGGAGTTCTGTGAATAAAGGCTTAGAAGCAACTGAAGACCAGGCTCTAGTGTTCTATCCTTCACCACCAAGCTATCCAACTTATGAGTGCTGAGCCATGTGGATCAGCAGGAACCCAGGTTCAGTCCCTTAGCTTAGCTGAGCTGATCTCAGTTGGGCTTGTGGTCTGAGTCTTAAAATTGGCCTCAGCAGACTTGGGCTACAGAAAGGGGAAGCTCAGCAAGAATTCCTACTCCTGATACACACACACACACACACACACACACACACACACAAAGTCTTGGCAATTTTATATATCACAACAGTACATCTTTCCCATTGAGATAAACTAGGAGGCTTTTAAATACTTCCTCACCGATTGATTGTAGGATCCTAACTTGTTCTACCATTGCTACGGTAGAGTTAAAAGCTATCCATCAAAAAACAAACCCCTGTATATGTGATATCTCTCCATTCCTCTGAGGATTTATCAGTGCAATACATTGACCAATGAGGAGCTTTGATTCACAATGTCAGAATGCGATACAGTTGCCTAAAATGTACTTTCCCAAACAGTGTTTCCACAGCAACCAGAACATTTGCACACATCATTATGATGAAGCATATTAAAATACCATGATCTTTTTATAACCACAAATTTAACAAGCACATTTTGCAAAGTTGCTCTTTGTGCATAATGCAGTGATATAACAACAATAAGTTTTATGATGTTGAATTTTAGCATTCAGCAATGTATGCAAGAGATATTGGTTTATGAATATAACATTTTCTAACCTGGTCTGAATATGTTTAAGTTCCACCCAAAGACTTTGGTTGCACTGGATGTTTCAGATTAGATTGGATTCTTCCCTGATAATCGGCTACATTGATAGATATCAGCAATGTGCAATAAATATATAATGGACAGCTCAGACTTGCAGAAAAACCAGAAGGTTTCCCCCTCCCCCCAAAATTTAAAATATGCTGCTCAGGAAAGGGAGAAATTTATTCTTTGATTTAGGTGAAAAATCATGTTGCTGGGAGATGTAAAACAAATTAACTGGCTTCCTTAATGTGACAGTGGATCAAACACTAATGTACAGTCACAATAATTCAGTGGAAATTACATTTGGCCAATTTCCTGCTTAAAATTTTATGCAGATCTTGACAGGACCTTGGTCGCTCAGATTTAATTTGTTTCCTAAGGAAGTTGGCAGTTATTGTTTTTGATGTAATTTTTTGCAGTCATGTTTTTTTTTTATTCGTTCATGGGATGTGGACTTTGCTGGCGAGGCCAGCATTTATTGCCCATCCCTAATTGCCCTTGAGAAGGTGGTGGTGAGCCGCCGCCTTGAACTGCAGCCGTCTGTGTGGTGAAGGTTCTCCCACAGTGCTGTTAGGTAGGGAGTTCCAGGATTTTGACCCAGCAACGATGAAGGAATGACGATATATTTCCAAGTCAGGATGGTGTGTGACTTGGAGGGGAACGTGCAGATGGTGTTGTTCCCATGTGCCTGCTGCCCTTGTCCTTCTAGGTGGTAGAGGTCATGGGTTTGGGAGGTGTTGTCGAAGAAGCATTGGCGAGTTCCTGCAGTGCATCCCATAGATGGAACACACTGCAGCCACAGTGCGCCGGTGGTGAAGGGAGTGAATGTTTAGGGTGGTGGATGGGGTGCCAATCAAGTGGGCTGCTTTGTCCTGGATGGTGTCGAGCTTCTTGAGTGTTGTTAGAGCTGCACTCATCCAGGCAAGTGGAGAGTATTCCATCACACTCCTGACTTGTGCCTTGTAGATGGTGGAAAGGCTTTGGGGAGTCAGGAGGTGAGTCACTCGCCACAGAATACCCAGCCTCTGATCTGCTCTGCTCTTGTAGCCACAGTATTTATATGGCTGGTCCAGTTAAGTTTCTGGTCAATGGTGACCCCCAGGATGTTGATGGTGGGGGATTCGGTGATGGTAATGCCATTGAATTTCATGGGGAGGTGGTTAGACTCTCTTGTTGGAGATGGTCGTTGCCTGGCACTTGTCTGGCGCGAATGTTACTTGCCACTTATCAGCCCAAGCCTGGATGTTGTCCAGGTCTTACTGCATGCGGGCACGGACTGCTTCATTATCTGAGAGGTTGCGAATGGAACTGAACTCTGTGCAATCATCAGCGAACATCCCTATTTCTGACCTTATGATGGAGAGAAGGTCATTGATGAAGCAGCTGAAGATGGTTGGGCCTAGGACACTGCCCTGAGGAACTCCTGCAGCAATATCCTGGGGATGAGATGATTGGCCTCCAACAACCACTACCATCTTCCTTTGTGCTAGGTATGACTCCATCCACTGGAGAGATTTCCCCCTGATTCCCATTGTCTTCAATTTTACTGGGGCTGCTTGGTGCCACACTCGGTCAAATGCTCCCTTGAGTCAAGGGCAGTCACTCCCTCCTCACGTCTGGAATTCAGCTCTTTTGTCCATGTTTGGACCAAGGCTGTAATGAGGTCTTGAGCGGAGTGGTCCTGGCGGAACCCAAACTGAGCATCGGTGAGCAGGTTATTGGTAAGTGCCGCTTGATAGCACTGTCGACTACACCTTCCATTACTTTGCCACATATTCGACATAAAGATGTATTTGCCAAAGACTGTTTATAAAATCACCAATAAACTAAATATTTCATTTACAGTGAAGTAAGCTATTGTGCTCACACAAGCACAAATGTTGAAACACAGTAAATTATTATTAGAATCAAACTTTTGACTGTAATAGAAATGTTTGAGGAAGGAAATCCTCATTGCCATTGGAAATTTGACATGGAGTGTGGGATCGTAATTATTTCAGAGAACATCCGTTTTCAGCATCAAGCACGTGCAGGCCAGGTGTACCTTGAAACAGATGCAGAATAAAACTCTCTCCTGTGTGCTCTAACCTTCTGCCTTAATCATAGCCTCAGATGAGTGCTCCTACTGCACCAGTGTGAATTTTACATTTTGTACACCAGCCATTCTCTAGCCTTTTCTGAATGACATTTGTTATATAATGCCAATTGTTTCAAATTGTGGGCAGTTATGTTTGGTGAGCTTACACCAGCTAGGAGCTTGAGCTGAGACTGATGAGCATAATTCATGTATAACCCCTAATGGCCAGTGGAAAGATATAACCCCATCACTCTGGACTGGATTTAAATTTGGATTTGAGTATAGGAGCAAGGATGTCTTACTGCAGTTATACAGGGCCTTGGTGAGACCACACCTGGAGTGTTGTGTGCAGTTTTGGTCTCCTTACCTAAGAGAGGATACACTTGCCATAGAGGAAGTGCAGCGAAGGTTCACCAGACTGATTCCTGGGATGGCAGGACTGTCGTATGAGGAGAGATCGGGTCGACTCGGCCTGTATTCACTCGAGTTTAGAAGAATGAGAGAGGATCTCATTGAAACATAAAATTCTGACAGGGCTAGACAGACTAGATGCTGGGAGGATGTTTCCCCTGGCTGGGGGTCCAGAACGAGGGGTCACAGTTTCAGGATACGGGGTAGGACATTTAGGACTGAGATGAGGAGAAATTTCTTCACTCAGAGAGTGGTGAACCTGTGGAATTCTCTACCACAGAAGGCTGTGGAGGCCAAGTCACTGAATATATTTAAGAAGGAGCTAAATAGATTTCTAGACACTAAAGGCATCAAGGGGTATGGGGAGAGAGCGGGAATATGGTATTGAGATAGAGGATCAGCCATGATCATATTGAATGGCGGAGCAGGCTCGAAGGGCTGTATGACCTACTCCTGCTCCTATTTTCTATGTTTCGAAATCAGGTCCCAGAGGTGGAAAGACACTGTACTAACTAGGCTAATAAAGTTCAAAATCCCAGTTTCAGCAAACAAATGGCAATTTGTAGCATTTGGCGGTAACCAGCAGAATGTCTGGCATTCTACTTAAGTATTCATGGTGATCACCCACGCTACTTATTGTGCTTGAGGAGAATTTTTAAAATACTATTTTTTTTAAAAAACTTACTTCTTGCTATATCTTTAGGTTGTGCATTTTTTTTTTTATGTACTCTGGACTCGAGAAAGCGAAATGCGATGAATCTGACTGGACGCCATCTTTGTGTGCATCTATTAAAGAACCACAAAATCCCAAACGATTCACAAAAATTGTATGTTTTGGGGGAAAAATAACAGGTCGCCAAGCCTGTCAGCTTTGGCGAAAAATCACCAAAACCTGAAAATGAACTTATTTATTGACTTGTTTATTGTTCTGTAGTTTTTTAGTCCATATCCCTACACCCCATGTTGCAAAAGCAATCATTGTAAATTTAAAGTGCCATTTTTGATCCCCAGTCTGTACTAAGTTAACTGATCTAAGCCAAGGTGGTGGTAGGGTGAGCCTAATTTGAGCACAGTTTGTATGGACTAAGGTGAAGGAAAATCAAACAGGATTCTTGATCACTATTCACTGATTCCTTCCGGCTGAGCATTTGTGGAAAGGATCGGTCTTGGCTCTCACGATTCCCACAGTAGAACACGTGTTGTCTAGGCCTACACATGTTGTCTAGGACATTTGGATGAGGTATTGGGGGCTGATGGCACCAGTGGAACCATACCAGAGTTTAATTCGGTGCTTTCAGGAGGGGAATATTGGGGACTTTTTAATGTATTTTTTTCTACCTTATTTTCTGTGTACTGTATACCCTATTGTAATTAGAATTGTATTGGATGCTGTAGAAAGTCGGTTCTGCAGATATTGTGAAAAGCCTTCCACTGCAATAAATCCTTTGTCCCTTTCACGGTACAGAAAGTTGGAAATGGTAGAGGATGCAGTAATCCACTTTTCCTGAGTTTAGCATCGAGTACAGCTATTTTTTTTCAAAAAATATACTTTATTCATAAAATTTGCAGCAGTATATACAATACAGTTGTCATATCACATTCCAAACTTACACAATACAGATTATACAATTTGCAGGTTACATCAAGTACAGTTCAATGAACACATTGTACATAATTACAGTTCATGATACTCCAGGGTGCCTCATTGCAATACACTCAATACATATGATTGATTACAGATTCATTACAGGTGTAAATTACATCAGTTTGAATTTTACATTCTGCCCGAGGGGGTTTTTCCCTGATTGCAGCCCCTCGGTATACAATGGCAGGAAGGCTCTAAACTATTGCCTTTCCTCACAGAGTCTTTGCAGCAGCCGCACCCAGTTTCAGTGCGTCCCGGAGCTCGTAGTCCTGAACCTTGGAATGTGCCAGTCTGCAACACTCTGTCGAGGACAGCTCCTTGCACTGGAAGACCAGCAAGTTTCGGGCAGACCAAAGGGCGTCTTTCACCGAGTTGATGGTCTTCCAGCAACAGTTGATGTCTGTCTCGGTGTGCATTCCCGGGAACAGCCCGTAGAGCAGAATCCTGTGTTACGGAACTGCTCGGGATGAACCCGGACAGATATCACTGCATCCCTCTCCAGACCTTCTTTGCAAAGGCACATTCCAGAAGGAGATGGGTGACGGTCTCGTCTCCACCGCAGCCTCGGGTCAGCGCGCGGTGGCACTGAGACTCCAGGAGTGCGTGAAGGATCTGACGGGAAGGGCCCTTCTCACCACCAGCCAAGCTAGGTCTTGGTGCTTGATTGATAGCTCTGGTGATGAGACGTTCTGCCAAATGACATTGATAGTCTGCTCGGGGTACCAACTGACAGGATCCACCATTTCCTTTTCCCATGGACCACTTGCTGATTGCCTTGTGGTCAAAGGTGTTTTTCTGCATCAAGTACAGCTCTTGGCATACTGTGCATACCATACTGTGTTCCATCTGAGAAATGAGGCCAGAATGAAAGTGAAGGGTTGTCCTTCCTTATATCATGTCTTCAGGTTGTGCTGCATTGAGATTGTCGCCTTAGTAGAGGATGATTAATTCTCTTGCTATTTTGTTTAAAAATAGCACCCATTTCACAAAATTATAGCTCATTAATATTGCTAACATTACTATATTCTACAACCATATACTTTGCGTATTACCTTAGATTAAAATTTTTCAGGAATATTGAATGAAGTCCCGAGTAGTGCTATCCTCATTCCAGTGTCTCATAAACAGCCTCAAGTGTGCAATAAGAAACAGTGCCGACTGTTCTGATTAACTGTTTACTAAGAAGACAGTGGCATAGATCGACTTTGCTGTTCTCTACAGAACAATGTTTATGCTTGTGTGTCCCTGCTTCAGGCAGTGCATCTTCAGACTAGGGGTCTGAATTCTTGGTGATTACAAATATAGCTGAACCAAGTTAACAGTGTGACTTCAATCAGGCTATTAAAAAAAAGCCAAATCAAGCACTGGGGTTCATTTCTAGAGGGATAAAATTGAAAAGCAGAGAAGTTACGTTAAACTTGTATAGAACTTACGGAGAAAGGGCAGGGGAGTGGGACTAGCTGGATTGTTCTTGCATTGAGCCAGCGCAGACTCGATGGGCCAAATGGCCTCCTTCCGTGCTGTAACCTTTCTATGATTCTATGAACTGTGGTTAGACCACACTTGGAGTACTGTGAACAGTTCTGGTCTCCATATTATAGAAAGGATATAGAGGCATTGGAGAGGGTGCAAAAAAAATTCACAAGGATGATACTAGAACTGAAAGGATATACATATCAGGAAAGGCTGAATAGGCTGGGGGCTCTTTTTTCTCTAGAAAAGAGAAGGCTGAGAGGTCTTTAAGATAACAAAAGAGTTTGACAGGGTAGACTGAGATAAAATGTTTCCACTTGTGGGGGAGTCCAAAACTAGAGGTCATAAATATAAAATAGTCACTAATAAATCCAATAGGCAATTCAGGAGAAACCTCTTTACACACAGAGAGAGTGGTAAGAATGTGGAACGTGATACCACAAGGAGTAGTTGAGGCAAATAGCATAGATGCATTTAAGGGGAAGCTAGATAAACACATGAGGGAAAAAGGAATAGAAGGGTATGCTAATAGCATTAGAGGAAGTAGGGAGGGAGGAGGCTCGTGTGGAGCATAAACGTCGGTATAGTTGGGCCGAATGGCCTGTTCCTGTGCTGTAGTTTCGATGTAACTTTTACTTCAACTCAGTTTTATTTTTTTCTATAGACAGAATAAGATTGCAGCTAAAGATTGCAATGTTAATTGCATTCAGTATTGATTAGTGAAGTGCATAAAAATGATTTGCAAAATGCACTTTCTAGAATATCTCCTTTTTAAGAGAGGAAATAGAGGAGTGGAGACTTTAGCACGACAAAGTAAAACTTTACTGTCTGTTTAGCTATTTCTGTGATTATGGGGTGATTTCCTCTGTGCTAAGTATAGCAAAATTGAAAATGTGTCTTGATAAACATGTTTCTAATTTCATTAAGCTAGCACACAGGAAATCTTCCTCATTTTCAGTAGAAGTCTAAAATATTAATCTACTTTTGAAATTGCATTTTTATAATGTGCATTGGAGAATAATATATTTGGTATTAAAATCTTTCAGTTATCTTTTACTGAAGTTTTTGTTGATACTATTAAGAGTTACTACTCAAAAGTGCAGAAGAATCTTTTTGACTTTTCTAAAGCTCGGAGTAAAGGATTGAAAGGATTAGTTTTACAGCCTTTCATAGCAGGCAAACAATCCAGCACTTTATTACCGTACAATGATTTCATTGGATTAGATTTAAGGAAATTACTGGAAACCTTGTCAAAAAAAAAATGGGAAATCGGCAAAGGGTTTGTTGTTGAGATATGATTTTCAACAGGATTTAACTATAGTCTGTGCAGGCAAACAAAAGGGAAATTGTCTGTCTGATCTAATGCTCGGCAACGCTTGGCTTCAGTTTGAGATTCACATGGGTTCAACCACATGTGCTGTCCAATATGTACTAGACAGGCCTGGCACATTTCTATTGGTACATATACAGATAGCCAACTGACTAAAGTTAAGTATATTCCTAAAAACGAAATTCTAATCACAATGGGATGTGTTATATGTGCTCATTGAAAGGAGGGAGACATTACAGAATATGATTGGAGGGTGATCTGCCTTCAAACCTGTCATGTATCTAACTGAAGGAAATTCGATTTATAGTAATACATGGATACAATTACATCCCATTATAATTAATGCAATGAGTCATTCTCAACCTTTTTGAGTTGTTGAAAGTGTAGCCAGAAGAAAAGTACTTACTATTCCCCATACTGAATATATCCCAAAATTGTATTGATCGGTCTTTTTTACTCAAAACTGCCCCATTTCAGTTGAGCCCAAAGCCCCTAGTGTGACTTCGGGTTCCATAATCTTCATGTGTGGTGTATGTCCTTAGGGGACATAGTTCAAGTGGTTATGAAGATAAATGAGGAATGCTACTGGGCTCATCACCCCTCATTCATCCTCCAACTCAGCATCCAGTTGTTTATCAATTGATTCCAAGGTTTTGTCTCAAAGATTATGCCAATCCATAAGTTCAATCCCTCATGTTGATTTTTTTGCATGAAGAATTTTCTGATATCAGTCCTAAATTTGCCTTTCGCATGTTTGAACGAATGCATGTTTGTCCTACAATTATGGTTTAAATTGAAATAGTGTTCATGATCTATCTTTTCTATACCTTTTACTGTCTTGTAACTTTGAGTTTTCCGCTCAGTCACATCCTTTCACGGCTGATGAGTCCAAGCTTCTCCAATTTTTCCTGTTAACTCAGTCTCATGACTCCTTGAATGTTTCCCTTGTGCCTCAGTGACTAGAACTGGACACAGTACTCAAGATGTGGTCTGAATAGAGTGCCGTACAGTTTAAGCATGACTTCCTCTCACTTGTACTCTGTTATGATTTTGCAATGCAGTAAGCATTCTGCATGACTTATTGGCTGCTGTTCCATAGTGATTGGGCATAAGTACCAATTTACAAATGCCCCAAGATCTCTTGACTTCACTCTTAGCTATTTTGACACCATTCATGATGTAGGTATGACATCCATTTTTCATTCCTGTGTTCAATAATTTACCCTCATCTATATTAAATTTTATGTGCCATTGTTTCATTCGAGTGCATATTTTATTGAACTCATTTTGTAGGTCCTGATCTGCCCTCAAATTCAACTATTTCTCCTCACCGCTCTATTTTTGTATCATAAATAACTAAAACTGTGTTGCTTACACACACAAACAAATAAATAAATCCATGTAATTTACCCTTGTCTCAGTTGTCAGCACTATTGCCTCTGAGTAAGAAGCTTATGGGTACAAGCCCCACTCCAGAGACCTGAGCACATAATCTAAGCTGACATTTCAGTCAAGTATTGATGGAGTGCTGCACTGTTGGAGGTGCCATCTTTAGGATTAGACATTAATCACAGGCCCCATCTGTCACCTCGGGTGGATGTAAAAAAATTTCGAGGCACTATTTGAAGAAGAGCAAGGAGTTCTCCAGGTGTGGTGAATCTTTAAATATGATTTTTTAATATTTATATTTTACACTATATTTTCCACATGGACATCCTAAGAGGCTGATGCCATTATGAATACATTCCAAGCTAACAGAACAAATACATTACTGGAAACAGATCACTGAAAGTGTGCCGATGCCTCTGTTACATGATTTCCACAAATCAAAACAGATACTTTGGGGTCGATTTTAGGATGGCTGAGCGGGTGCGTTCGTGGCGGGGGGGGGCTCCGAAAATTTGGGATTCCCGGGACGGGTCCAGAGCCCGGCTCCAACCCACCCACTTCTGGGTTCCTCAGCTTAGATGCGCGCGCAGCGCCCGCATGCGGGACTCCCACCGGCAATTAAAGCCGACAGGATCCCACTTAAGGCAGTTATTTTGATAGTTCAGGTCGTTTGCAGACCTGATTGGGAGGATATTTTAGGAGGGGTGGGATTTTCAGGTCAACTGAGCGTGTTTCCGGTACTGGGGGAAGCACTTCCAGTTGAAACAGACATGTTGCAGTCACCAGCCTGTGGGAGCTGCAAAGGTCCATTTGACGGGTGGGGGGTGGGGTAGGGGGGGGAGACCCTCACTCATTGCAGGAGGCCACTCTGTCACTTTGGACAAAGTTTGGCCTCCACCACCCTCCTCCTAACACTAAAATTCACAAACGTGGAACCTCAACCCCGGTGTGCAGACACATTTACCTAGTGGACCCCCTCAAACGTACATCTTCCAGATGGGGGCTGCCATAGCTGCAGTCATGACCTCCTCGGAGGACGAACAGCATCACCAGCCACACCATCCACCTCAGACATGTGGAGCTCCACAACACAGTGCTGTGACACATCCACCTGCACAGCAGGAGGGAGGGCAATTGCAGAGAGAGATGCGTCACAGAAGGCACTACCCTCGCCACAGGGTCTACCGACCGAGGCTCAGCTTCCTGGACCTCTCTGAGGAGCAGTGCATACGGAGGTTCAGAGTCAGTCGCCAGGTAGTCGCGGACATCTGCAGCCTCCTTAATGACGAGCTGCTCCTGGATGGACCAAGCAGGATCTTCTTACCTGTCGCTGTCAAAGTCACCACTGCCCTCAACTTCTTCTCCTCCGGATCCTTCCAGGGTGCCACCGGGGTGTCTCAGTCGTTTGCACACAAGTGCATAAGTCAGATCACCGACGGCTTGTTCTGCAGGGCCTCGCACTATATCAACTTCCCCATAGATGACCTCAGCCAGACGGAGAGGGCAGTGGGATTCCATGCTGTGGCTGGCTTCCCACGGGTGCAGGGTGTAATCGATTGCACCCGTGCAGCAATATGAGCACCTTCACACGAGCCAGGACTATTCATCCACGGGATGCTCTATCAGTCCATGAACACTCGGCTCATCTGTGACCACCGCAAGAGATTCCTTCACGTGTGCGCCAGATACCCTGGCAGCTGCCATGATTCTTCATCCTCAGGGAGTCCAACGTCCCGCCCCTCTTCCATGCACCCAACACACCCAAGGGCTGCCTCCTCAGGGACAAGGGAATACCCCCTGCACACGTGGCTAATGACACCTCTGAGGAACCCCACCACCGAGCCACAGCGTCGATATAACGACAGCCACATCGCTACCAGATCTACAGTTGAGCAGGCTATAGGCTGGGGGAGTGCCTCAATACGTGCCACACAGAGTGGGACGCATTATAGTCAGTCGCCTGTTGTGCCACTGGAGGAGGCCCCATCTACATCTGCCACCCATATTGAGAAGGAGGAGCAACCCATGGGCAGAACAGTGGCTCACCTGGCTGCTCGTGAGGCCAGGGAGTCACTGATATGTAAACGGTTCTCCTAACATCGGACAGTATGAAGAGTCCAGTCCTCATCACCTGGACAGAGGAGCGGCCACACCAGCCCCCTCCCCCGCCCCCTGCACAAAACAGCGGTGCAACTACACCTACACCCTCTGTAGAATGACCCAATGGGTGGCATCAAGTGTGCGTGTTCATGGTGAACCTCATGAAAGGGACTTATTGCACAAGCCAATCAAGATTGGGCAAGACGTGGCAGTAGTGGTGATGATAATAAGATTTATTGTGAATGTGAAAGAAAACAAATATAAATTTAAAAAACATGACAAATCGTCAAACACCTTTGTGCATCCCCTTTGTGCTCACAAAACCTGTTGGCTTACGCTTCCTACTACTCCTACGTGGTGCTTCCCCTGTGGCTGGAGCAGAGGTAGTGGCAGGTTGCTCTTATTTATGCCCTGACCGATTAGATGATTTGCACGGACGCCCTCTGGGTTTCGGTGCTCGTGAGGACCCCTTCAAAGACTGCTCCACCTGCACCTATGCAGGGCAGATTCAACTACCTGGAGAGGAGGCAGCATTGTGGGTACTGGTTGAGGGGGGCAACGGGTGAGACGTGAAAGCGCTTTGAGTGTCGTCCCCACTTCCATGTCCCCTTTCGCCATCATCCCTCTCCTGGGCCTTCTGGCATCTCTTCTCCTATCAAGGCAAAACACAGAGAGGTGTGATTGAGTGATGGTTGCATAGTGACCCGCTGCATTCATTGGTGAGGTTGGGGGTGACCGTGAGGGAGATGCATGGGAGAGTGCGTGTGAGACATAGCCATGAGATTGTATGAGGATTGGATTGTGTGGTAGTGTTTGAATGGGAACTGGGGCGGTGAGTAAGTGCAGGCAAGGTGAGGATGATGGTTGAGTGGATGTGAGGAGTGATGCGAGAGCGTTGTGGTGGCAGTGCAGAAGGGGTTGTGTGGTGGTGGAGGTGATGTGGAAGACGGAGTGTGGGAGAATGCGTAAGTATACTCATTTTGGCTGATCTGGTTAGGTCATTAAAGCGCTTCCTACACTGGACCCAGGTTCGGGAGATGTTACTGCTGCTGCTGACCTCCTCTGCCACCTCGAGCCAGACCTTCTCGGTGGCAGAGGTAGGCCACTTCCTCCCATCTACTGGGAAAAACATTTCCCTCTTCCTCCTGACCCCATCGAGCAGCACCTGGATTGAGGAGTCTGAGAACCTTGGAGCAGCCTTGCCTCTGGGCTGCTCCATGCTGCCAATTTGGTTATTTGCTGCAGGAGGAGCATTGGAGGACTGCCCCTTTAAATCGGACTCCTCCTACTGACAGCCTGTGATGTGGGTGCACAGTGCGCCCGCTGCGCAGGTCTGGAATGGGAAACCCGGATGCACGTGTAAGTGCCTTATATTAGGCTGCGATCGCGTGCGGAGCACCCCGATTTCACTGGGTGCATTACCCACGTGCCAACCCGCCTCCCTCCTAATATCGGGCCCTTTATCTCATTTTTCTCTGTGAGCAATGCCATGGGCGATCAATTATAAAACAACCACCACGAGCCCAATGATGAGAATAAATACAATATGTAACAGTACAAGTAGGTTAGTTCTTTAAAATAGTTTACTCACCAGTTCTTAGTGACTTTGGGAATACCTGGTTGGGCATGGGGCCTTGGAGCTCTGAGGGCAGACTTCAGGGCTGGGAGCACTAGAGGTGATCTTGTGACCTGGGAGCACTCTGTTTTCATGTTACTTACTCACCAGTGCAGAAGGCAGTAGCACAATGAGGTTTCTGCATGCATGAGCTTTTCTTGTGTTGCTCAGCTCGGGGTTCAGTGGAGTGAGGTGGCCCAGTCTGGGCAATGCAGTATTGCAGAAGAGTTACCCTGAAAATGAGTGGCACAAGGCCCTGTAGGATTCACCCAAAAGTTTCTGGGGTAATTTTTAAAACGAGATGGGCAAGTTTGTAACCTATTTTTCCTGAATTTAAAAAAATATATATATTAAATGCGTGTTTATGACCTTTTTTTAAAAGAGTATATAAATGAGGAACTACCATGCCATCTATATCAGTATCTTTTACTGCAATGTGATTTGGGGAGTTTTTTTTGATAGAACTTTTATGAAGAGAATTCTTTTGGAAGGAAAGCTTTTACTCAGGATGATTGGCGAGATAATAATAGAAGTTGACCAATTACAAAGCAGGAAAGTGTGGAGACTATGCATACTTTGCTAATCAGAAGGAGAACATTGTCAGATTCATAACTGATACCATGCTCACTACAGCCACTAAGCTTTGTTATATGGATATATGCTCTGTGCATTAAATCCTTGTAACCGGCTGCAAAAAAAGGTTCTGGTGCAACAGTGTAAGTCACATTCAGTTCAAACAATTTCTGTAGCTTTGCACTCTGCAAATCATTGTGATGGTGTGCTCAGCACCCTTACATTATTGGAGCATAACCCACTACAAAAGAAATGGACATTAACCATAAAATAGCACTTTAGGAATATTTGTTTAATTCAACAAAATGTGCAATAATGTTATTTCATCCACTAAGCCCAATATTTTTTCAAGTCATCCATTCCAGTGTCAGCCAAGATGGTCATCCCATGCTGTCTTGGCAAGGCACCCCTAGAGGACTGGGCTATCCATTTTTAAGTAGGTTATAAAGATGATTTGTTTTAACAAACAGCCCACTGTTTGGTAAACTGATAGAAGCTGGACTTGTATGTTAGAGTTTTCACCCAATAGTGATATTACACTTCAGAGCTGTGAAAGCTACAATGTGTGGAAGCCATTTGAAAAGTGACCGTTTTATCTCTTTCCATCAGTGAAAGTGAACAGTCAATGATTGAAGTTCGGAGTGAGCTAAACTTGCCACAGTAGAACTCCAGCAATAGGTATTCAGACTTAGGTTATGTTTGCAGCCAGGAACCTTTCATTTGTTTTCCTTTAGCATACTTCAATTTCTTTTTTTAATTGAGATATACAAAATTTGAACACTCTCTCAATTTATAGTAGGATGAAACTTACATTATTAATTGCATGGTACTTGGATATATTTCAAAGATCTTAAACCGTTCTGTGCATTTAGTTGACATGGGTGAGGTTGGGGCAGAAAGATCAGCTGGGAGACTTGTTGGCCATTTGGTTGGATGGCACATGCTCCCTGTGAATGTTTAGGGAGGTAGTAAGATGCATTGTTGGCTAATGTGTAATACTGCAAATTTTTATGATTTTCTGTTGAACTCTACTCGAAATCTCTCTTTCATGGTTACCTGTGAAGTTGGCCATGACTACATCTTGGAGTTTGGACTCTAGTCTGCATAGCAGCAGTGGGAGCATTGATGCTCCTAAAGTGCCTATGGCCTGTACAACTGATGTAATCACTGCCGACACCATTGGTGTTGCCACATGCCTAATACTAGACTGCAGTGACGATCGTGTATCACTCATGTATGGGATGGCAGTACATATCTGGGTACTAGACTCCCCACATTTCAATGCAGTGTGCAAGAAGGCAGAACTGTGTTCCGTCCCTTTTATGAGGTCCTGTAGGAGCTCAGGTCCTAGGCTGGGACCTGAGGTATTCGGGTTCTGATGGAGATTGCAACCATTTGGCTGGAATTGCAGAGAGAGTCTGCTAGATTGGCCGTTTTCTTTTGACCCAAGTTTCTCTAACCTTTGATCCTTCTCTTAACAAAATCCTGATTCTTTCTTTGTACCTATCTGAGTTTTGCTGCTTAAAACCTCCACATTATCATCCAGCTAGCTAGGGAAGAAAATATAATTCAGATATAGACTTGTACACAACTATGGAACTAAAACTGAATCTACCCTGGGCTCCCTCATCAACATCACAAGCAAGTTCTCCTGCAGTGTGTGCATCTGTGATGGTGCCTGCTTCAAGTGGGAGTAGTGATGGCTGGGAGAGTTGGCTTTGCTCACATTTTGAGGTGCCATTTTCAACAAATGGTGCACACTCCACAGTTGGATTAACAAACGTTTTGACATTCATACTGGTTAGGTTAGTTGCTTAAGAAGCAAAAAAAGATAATTATTAAATGTACATCATTTTTTTTGTTACTATTAACAAAATTGCATTCTCGGGAATCACAAGTTTCAAACTGTATATTACTGTGTTTATTGAGTGGGTTGTAAATCATGAAGAATAAATACATTTCTTCCACATTTTTGAAAACAGCAAAATACAGGGGGAAATTGTTATGATTCAGTGCTCCTGCCGCAGAACTTCACACAACAGGAGCGCAGAGCGGGAATTCGAGCCCAAGAGGTCAGCACGCCTGATTTCAGGCTGCACGATTTTCTATCCATTAAAGGTGCGATTCTCTGCGCTGGGAAGGCTAAATTGTAGAAATTATCCCATAGTCACTACTGTTGGTTCAGTTTTATTTCCATAATTGTGTACAAGTTTATATCTGAATTATATTTTCTTCTCCAGTTAGCTGGATGATAATGTGGAGGTTTTAAGCAGCAAAAATCAGATAGGTACAAAGAAATGGGTCAGACCAGGAAATGATCAGCACCTGCCACACTCCACTCTGCAGTGTTGATGCTCTCCATGTACAACACCAATCCATCACTGGCCTTGACTTGGCTCGATATGTCAGTGCTTGTGATTCTTAACTTGTAATTTTATCTGCATCAATAGAATTAATTTCTTTCCCATAAATTTAGCCTGTCTCCAGAGCAAATGGACTATTTCTTTAGAACAATGATCCCATGCATTAAAAAATCAATTCATTCATTTTATACTTTAGTAACATATTACGAACTGAAATGATACACAAATATGGTTAAACTAGTTGAAGGAACACTTGTAAATATTAAATAAAGAACAATATTAATTTATAAAATAGTCACCATATTGATGCCTTGCCATACAACATGTACAGAAATGTTTTTATTTTTAATGCCTGTGAAGTTGGTGTGTTCGTGTTTTATTGTGAAGAAAAACAATTGATATCAGTATTACATATCTACAGAAGAAGCAACTGATATAACCGGAACAGAGCACAATAGGCACATAGAGAATTGCTTCCGTTCTGCAATAGATGCTCAGGGTCATGACTGGGTGGCTATTAGTTATGGCAGAGTTTCAAGAAGATTGAGAGCGGGCGTGGGAGTGCTGCAATCTACTTTCATCAGCTTCCATTAATGAGCTGTTGCTGAATCAGTAGCTATGACCCAGAGTGGGTGATGTACGGAAGAGAACTGAAGTAGGGAGGAAATTTGTTATTGATTTTTTTTTTCTTTGTTTCCAATTTACATGAAGGTACAATAGCCATCATGTCAACTTAGTCAATCGAAGCCTTTTTATGATCACAAAAGGTACCGAGGGCAACCCTTTGGTAATGTCTTAATTTTAATTTACTGCTCAGTATTTGGTTCCTTTTAAGAATTAATAGCAATTGATGGAAAATGAGGGATGTCTGAAATTAATACATATTTCACTATTTATCCAGACAAAACGAGCATGGATATAGCTACGTAGTTTAGATTACATTGTACTGTAGATGAATGATATTATCAGATAATACTGCATCACTGTGAAGGGTCGTCTGTTTTATTAATGTCGACACTTCACTTTTATTAGTAAAGGTTTATTTTCTCACTGTTCGTACTGCCTGTCTGTTTCTCTGCTGCTCATTTGACTAGACATGATTATATGCAAAGAAAGAAATTGAATAATCATACTTTAATCTTTGGTTTCAATGACAAATAAAATAAGAGAATCATTATTTGGACAATGAAACATGATTTATTGACGTGCTTTCTTTTAAAATTTATTGAGCGATTCAGTCAGTGTTGATGGCACCACCCTCTGCAGAGTGACTAACTCCCAACCTGAAGGACAATTAGTGACCAAATTACTGCAGCAGAGAGACAAACTGCATGTTGGACAGACAAATAGGGGCTGACGGCCTGCTCCACTGCCGGAAGTGCAGCAGGGCAGGACTTCTGGCCGCCAGTTTGTCCTAGCCGTGACCCCTACCCCAAATCCTGGGAGTGAGGCTTTTTACATAAAGGAGCAGGGACCATACATGCCGCTACCAGGAGTTTTGGTGAGGTGCTTTTGTTGGGGGTGGTTTAGGAGTCATTCTGGTTAAAGACAGTCGGAAATTTAAAAAAAAAATAGATTTCAAACTTATCTTTAGGAAACCAACGCTATGGGCCTTTAACTTTCACGTCTGCCTGCATAATGCTCCTATGTTCATGCATTTCCCCCCCCAATGGAATTGCTCATTTATTGGGAGAAAGGGGCAAAGACCTAGTGGAACCTAGTCCCGCCCTAAATGCCAGGCATTTTGGGGCCTCGGCTTGCTCTCTTCACAGTAAAGACCGTTAGTGAGTCTGTTGAGAAAGATTGACTGTGATATTGCCCACACACCTCCGCTCTTTAAAAGTCTCAAACTCTTTTAGATTTTGGTTGCATTATAACTTTTGTGAAACAGTTTCTGCTTTGCAGCAACTTCAAAGTGACAGCATTACTCTGGAGTTGAGTCCTGACTTGACTCCAGAGGGAGACATTGTGAGATTCAATTGAAAGGGGTCAGCTCATATTCTGTAACTCGAATGAAGTGTCATGGCGAGTTTTAAAAAATGCCCCAGGATTTTACAGGGTCCCCTGGGGACTTTGCTACCAAAAGTCAAGATTACATACATTTTTTTCGCAACCCCTCAGATAATGAAGCAGTCCTTGCCCGCATGCAACAAGACCTGGACAACATCCAGGCTTGGGCTGATAAGTGGCAAGTAACATTCGCGCCAAACAAGTGCCAGGCAATGACCATCTCCAACAAGAGAGAGTCTAACCATCTCCCCTTGACATTCAACGGCATTACCATCGCCGAATCCCCCACCATCAACATCCTGGGGGTCACCATTGACCAGAAACTTAACTGGACCAGCCATATAAATACTGTGGCGACGAGAGCAGGTCAGAGGCTGGGTATTCTGCGGCGAGTAACTCACCTCCTGACTCCCCAAAGCCTTTCCACCATCTACAAGGCACAAGTCAGAAGTGTGATGGAATACTCTCCACTTGCCTGGATGAGTGCAGCGCCAACAACATTCAAGAAGCTTGACACCATTCAGGACAAAGCAGCTCGCTTGATTGGCACCTCATTCCACCACCCTAAACACTCACTCCCTTCACCACCGGCGCACTGTGGCTGCAGTGTGTACCATCCACAGGATGCACTGCAACAACTCACCAAGGCTTCTTGGACAGCACCTCCCAAACCCGCAATCTCTAACACCTAGAAGGACAAGGGCAGCAGGCACGTGGGAACAACACCACCTGCACGTTCCCCTCCAAGTCACACACCATTCAGACTTGGAAATATATTACCGTTCCTTCATTGTTGCTGGGTCAAAATCCTGGAACTCCCTTCCTAACAGCACTGTGGGAGAACCTTCACCACACTGACTGCGGCGGCTCACCACCACCTTCTCAAGGATAATTAGGGATGGGCAATAAATGCCGGCCTCGCCAGTGACGCCCACATCCCATGAACGAATAAAAAAAAATACATTTTTTGAGACTGTGCACTTCTATCTGGTATACAAAAGAAAAATGGCTTAGGATCATGATCTCAATCACTGCACACAGATTTTGAGTTTACATGTTGAATGCAACTGTGTCAATTAGCCCTTTTATATATAAGACTTGTCAATTAAAACCAGAAGAATTCAATAGCATTAAAATTGAACCCCAGATACTGACATGATGTAATGATTTTCAATGGTTAAAATCATTAAAGATTTGTTCAGATTTAAATAGGCTACACGCTTGCAAAAGAAATATGTTAATAAGAAAATAATCATAAACACAATCTTTGGCGGATGTTTAATGGACAACAAAAGTGTACACAAAATATTGCATGTGGCAATAACCTCATAGCCCTTGAACAGTAGAGTGACAGTGGATTAGTCATTGCCAGGTAATCATGGAATGTTTGCCACATTTCACTGACTCTTGCATATTCTACTGAAACATTTTGCACCCTTTACAGTGTTTAGTCATTTTTTTCTCTGGATACCTGCTTGGAATTGTAGTTGAAAACTCTAGGTGATTTTGCACTCCATATGTGTCATTTTGAGAACCCAGTCCCCCATGAGTCACTGTGTTCAGTAAAATCTTATTCATTTGCAGGGTCATCTTCAAGGCATGGGTATCACATAACTGTAAAACATGTTTCTTTATACGTCCTGTACGAAATATATACTAAATATATTTCCAATATATCTGAAGGATGTAATATGCTCGGCTTGTATTGCAGGACTTCTGATGTGTATATACGGAATATCTTTGCCAAACATCACCTTTGATCTATTCATAAAATATTTGGCATGTATATTTACAGTATATGAATATGGATGTATACATGGAAATAGTCAATTCCAGTTATTGTTACGTGTGGTCTGACAGCCAGAAATTTTCAATAAACATAAGGCGACAGTGATAGGATTTCTCACCAGTATGTTATGTCTGTCAGAGAAACATTCAAGATGAACTTGTATATTTTGTATATAGTGAGTAGCCTCAAGATGCCAACAGTATTGCACCAGTAGGTGATGCTGTAAATGTAACATTATTTAACGGATTGAAAATAATGGTTTCCACGTGATGTTACATGAGAGACCCAAACAGAAATCTAATAATCTTTAAGTATCAGTCTCAAAAAAAAACATTTTGTTGTGGCTTCCCACAAGCTGTCAAATGGAGCAGAGAATACTGCAAAAAGTAATTCCATTCAGAATGTCCTTCAAGCAGCTTGGAAAGTGAAAGCAACAGATTGGCCGTTAAGAGAGCAACGAAATACAAGTGCATTGGTAAAGTAGCAACCAAGCTCACAAATTTCCTACTCCCTAAACATAAACGATAAACACCCCAAGAGCAAGAATCCCTCTCCCCACCACCATTCTACTGAGGGAAAAATGTCCAGCCAGGAATTCCCCCCCCCCCCCCCCGCTGCCAACAACAGACATCTATGCACTATGCCACTTGACTTGAATCCTAAGCAGAGAAAGTAGGCGAGCTTATAATAGGGGAACATTTGGGAAACAGTAACCACAATGTAATTAGATTCAGTGTAAAAACAGAAATGAAAAAAGAAGCCAAGGCCTAGGGTACTTGACTGGAAAAAAGCAAATTATAATGAAATAAGAAAACTATGCCTTGCCCAGATTAATTGGAAAGAAAAATTGGCAAATAGAACCATAAATCAGCAATGGAAAATATTTCAACAGCAGTTTGGAAAAGGTACAATCCAGTACCTTCCAGTAAGTCAAAGGAATGCATGGAACAATGGAAAAACTAAATCATATTTCAAACAAAATAAAGAAGCATTTAGTGCTTACAGGGAAGATAATAAAAATGAAAGCCAGGGCAAATATAAAGAATGAAAAGTAGTTACAAAAATTGAAGCTGAGATGAAATATGAGAGAACATTTGTAACAAAAGGGCTTTTTATAGACGTGTTAGTAGTAGAAGTTAATTAAGCACATTTTTCAGACTTCAAAGATGTGGCAAGTGGTGTTCCATAGGGGTCTGTGTTTGGGCTGTTTTATTTACTAAATATGCATAAATGATCTGGACTTCAAATTGATGAACAATATAAAAATTTGCTGATGACACCAAATTGAGAGTATGGTAAATTATGGTGAGAACTGTGGAAAAACTTAGGAGGACTTACAGGACGGACAGAATTGGCAGATGCTGTTCATTGTTGAGAAATGTGCATTAATACATTGTGGAAGTAAGACTAGGGAAGGAGTTGCACTTTAAATAGTAAGATTTTAAATGGAGAAGGACCTAGATATGTAGATGCATTGGTCATTAAAAGTGGCAGTATATGTAGATAAGGCCATAAAGGCAACAGACTCCTTGGTATTTAGAAGTATAGAACACAAAAATGAGGAGGTAAGGTTGAACTTGTACAAGACTGTAATTAGGCCACAGTTGAGTTAGAGTATTGTATATAGTATTGGGCACACCATTATAGGAAGAATACAAAAACTATGAAAAAGTTGCATAGGTTCACTCGGTGTTACTAGGTGGTTATGAAGGGAAACTTGAGAAGTTAAGTAGAGCTAAGAGGATAATGTGTGACCTGATCGAGGTGTTTTAGATTATGAAAGGACATAATAGGGTATGTAATAGATTGTTGCTATTGTTGGTGAGATGGTACAAATTTAAGACAGCAACAAAAACATTATAGTGCCTTTAATGTAGAAAATGTCCCAAAGTGTTTCACAGAGGCATAAACAAAATAATAGATGCCAAAACAAAGGAGATATTAGGAGGAGTGATCAAAAGCTTGGTCAAAGGGGTGAGTTTTAAGGAGGGTCTTAAAGGAGGACAGGGAGGTAGAGAGGCAGATGGATTTAGGAAAAGAATTCCAGAGCATGGGATAGGTGGCTGAAGGCATGGCTGCCAATGGTGGGGGGGGGGGAAGGAAAGGGAAGAGGAATGCACAAGAGGCCAAAGTCTCAGGAATGGGGAGTTTGAAGGTTGGATCGTAAAGCTGGAGGAAACTATAAAGATAGGGAGGATGAGGTCATGAAGGGATTTAAACTGGAAGATTAGAATTTTAAATCTGAGGCACTGGGGTACCAGGAGGCAATGTACATCACTAAGGACAAGGGTGATGGGTGAGCAGAACTTGGTGCAGGACAGGATATGGGCAGCTGAAGTTTACAGTGCTTGGAGGATGGAAGTCTGTCCAGGAATTTTTTTTTTAAGAAGGGAATGTCAGAAAAAAAAATCAATTTATTTGTAGTGCACTTTGCATTCATTAGAACGTGGGAATAAACCCAGCCCACAAAGAATATGAAGGTTACTTCTCTTCAAAGGCGAATTAAAGGTTACAGGTGAAGTGAGACTTAACAGTTTTGGTGAAGATCCAAGGATCATGTGTCCACTGCAACCAAATCTCTCCACATTCAATACTAATGGGATAGTCTCCATCTAATAGGTCATAGGGATAGAGCTTGGTTTGGAAAGAGAAGTCCTCCATTAAAATTGTTATTAAGTTGTACTGTCTTTGCCGTTGTAGGGAATTTGATGCTGCCAGGAAGCATAAACTGGAAAACCTTTTTATACTTCATCCCCTTCCTCTCCCACCTTGAAGGTGCTCTAATACACAAATAAATAACTTTTTTTTGTTGAGGACATAGATGAAGAAGCAAGACCTATTGTGTAGGGCACCTCCAAACTTGTGGGGAAAGAAGAGGTTAATCAAGAATCCTTGATTGGATGATGTCAAGCTGATTATTCAGATTTTTGAAACTCAGGCTTGACATCATCCAATCAAGGATTCTTGATTGACCTCGTTAGTTACCAGTATGAATAAATTGCCTGAGGTGCCGTGATTTTATTATTGGTGTCCTGAAGCAATCTCTATTATTCCTGTAACTTCACAGCACTGAAAATCTCAGATACTTTGTTTTTAGTGTTTTTTTTAAGCCCCTTGTCAATAAATGTAACCATTTCCATTCCACAGAGAAGCAATAAGCAGAGTGTGTGAGGCCGTACCAGGTGCAAAAGGGGCTATGAGAAGAAGAAAGGTAAATATGGTCTTTGCATGAGATATGTAAGTTAATTTCATAAATGGCATGTCCAATAGGTACTTTTTAATTATAGTCTTTGTACAAAAACAATCAATGTTAAATGTAGCATGTACTACAGTGGGCCTGTTTGTGTTATGGTGTGTTTGTATGTAGCTCTGTTCATTGTATTATTTTTTAAATTACAAATCAATGCTTCATATGAACTCTAATCTAGAAAATCAATTGTGAAACAAATAATATAAAACCCTGTAATTCATAATTTACTCTTTAAAAATGGGGGTACTTCCCTTTTTCTTCTGGTGAATGCGTCAATTGAAACCATTCGCTGTCCTCCTAGGTTGTTCTGGTATTTAAACTTCTCCATACCCATTAGCAATACTGCTCCCTTATCTGCCAACAAGGTAAGGTGTTCACTCTGGGGTTTGCCGGTCTATGTCACCATATCTGCCCCCAGGTTAGAAAGTCCAGGCTTCACAGGATTCTCCTTTGAACAGTTTGGCCAAAAACGGGCGCAATTCTCCAAACCAAAGCTGGAGTGGCCAAGAGTGCTAGAACTGAAGCTCACTTCTTTCTGATTAGGAGATGAGCACCATCACCTCTTCATCTGCCGGGCTAACACGTACCATCTGCTCTTTTACTATCTACCATCATCCACATTAAAAAGAAACTTTTTTAAACATGTGATAAACTATGTGATGGGCCAAAGCCAAAGTGCAGACCAGGACATGATCAAAATTAAAAAGAGTAGGAGAGAAGACTTTGTAAATCAAGAAGTAGTTGTTGAGAGACACCAAGCATGAATTTTAAAAACCTGTAGATTGTAGGAGAGATGAAAGGCTGCAGAAATAAGGAATTTCACAGTTGGAACCTGTCTCTCTTTGAGGAACTTTTAGTGTGTGAAATTGGTATGATTGTATATTATTCAGGTGGTTTAGTCAAATATTGATAGCTTATTAATTTTTTTTCATCTTTTTATAAGGTATTTGCTTTGCTTTCCTTGGGTAGCATTCCCGGTTGAGAGGATTGGTGACTTGCTTCCAGGCTTTGACCACTGCCATTTCAAAACCCAACACAAGGAGGGGGCTGGGATAATGAACGTAATTGTCCCTCCTGCCCTCCTGAGGAAATGCCTGGCTTCACTCAGCATCTCCTCATGGTGACCTAGCTAACATTAGGAATAAAAGATCATGGATGTGAACCCACATCTTACCTTACCATAGGCACCATTCATTTTGAGACGGTTTACTTTTCTGCATTTTATTTAAATTAAGAAATGCATATTTAGGAAACTAATTACTATGGCTATGTTTGTACTTACAGCCTCCCAGTAAAGGGCTGTCTACTATCTTAGGGAAGAGTAACCTACAGTTTGCAGGAATGAACATAATAATGAACATATCTATTAGCAGCCTCAGCTTGATGATCCCAGACTCCAAACAGGTAAGAATTCGTCATGTACTAAGATTGCCCCAACATTTTATGGGGGTACTTTTAACATTTGGCAATGGTGTAAAAAGGGTGATATTGAATCAGTCATCCATGAAACACAGCACCTGATTTCCTTTCCGTTGAAGTCAATAGAAAGGAAAATTGGCCTGGCCTGAAAGTTAAAATTGACCCCACAAAAGTTATAAGTTCCCTTGTGACAAAATTACTGGAAGACCAGCTAGTACAATCATTAACCCCTTACACAGCACATCGTTGCTGTGAATTATTAGAGTAAAAATTCCAGGCCGGGGTCTGCACTGCCCGAAATGTGGAGGGTCATCTGGACAGTCTGCCCTGTCCCAAAATCCCAGGAGCCATTTGCAAAAAAGTGGTCATCGCCCACTCCATTTACAGTGCAACTGGGGTGCATGCCCTGAACGTCGGAACTACACCGTACCGCTCTGTCAGGGGGAATGGGCCTGTCTGGAAAAGTGTCCCAAGAGAAGAATTTTTGTCCTGATCTGCTCTGTCGATGATATGCTGCCTTCCTAATGGCAATTGATTTACCTGAAACAGGTCCTGCCCCAAATTCCTCCCCCCCCACCCTGGATTAGATTGCGTTAGTTCCACACCCAAAATGGCCAGGATTCCTCGCCAATGAAATTTAACTTTGTTGCACAGTAACTTAAAACTTCTTTCACAAGTTTTCCATTATTTCTATCTTTCACTCATGTAGGTCTATTTATTTATGGTATGTAGAAGCTAATTGGCATCAATTGAAAATATTGTTTTACAGTTCCACAATTCTGTATTGATCCACTAAAATGGCAAAAAGAAAGGATACAGAACAGATTAACAATCATGCCTCATGTTTGTTACAGCCACTTGGCAAGAAAAAAATAAGTAAAATGTATCAGATATTATGATTTAATTAGCTGCCAATTGGATTGCCTCTATTATGGGCATGAGGTAATGTCCAATCCATTGTATAGTTAGAAATGATCACCTATCTCTTCCAGCAACACGACAAAATAAGCAACTTATTTTTCTTCTTAACATACCCCTTCCTCTGTCTTTTAAATCAAGACACCAGCTTGTGACTTGTTTCTAGGCCTGTCCCAATGCTGCACTTGAGCTTTGATGGTGTGGAGAGTAGCTGGGGGTAACTCTGGCTCTGAGTACACCCTGAAATTATGGAATGGGCTAAAACACTCTTGTACCGCACTGTAAAGTGGAGGAGAAGGATACGAGCACATTAGAGCCATAACTGTGACCAAAATATAATTTTTAAAAGTATGGAACAGACTCCTTATTTACCCATCAAAGAATGTAAAGAACATGAAGCAAGCTTTCGTTTCCTTGGTTGGTTATGATGTATGAGGTGACTGTTATGCAAGACAAAACAGATGACTCATCCTTCACTTTGTAATTCATTACGTGTGCCAGCATTTACGCTGGTTGTACATGTCAGATGAAATGCAAAATGCCAGTTTGATCCTCAAAGAACATGTGAAAGAAAAGAGCTTTCGTATATTGGAGATAAAATCACAGAATTAGGTGCAAGACGCCTGTAAATTGGGGGAAAAATGTAATCCTATGACATCTGGTGAACTGTTCACAATCTGACGTTTTGTTTTGGAAAACTAAATTTATAAATCTGTGGAAATTAGATGTAATTCTGAATTATTATAAATCAAGTTCAAATCTTTTGTAGAAGCAAATTTCTAAATAAGGTTGGTCAATAAAAAAATATTCCCATATATATCTTGGACTGCTACTATTACCACTCTCAGATTACATCATTAGTCTTTAACTCCACCTCGCACTATTTCATCTGAGTCAGAAAATGTATTGAGGTCTCTATTACAGTCTTATAGCTTACCAATTGTAAATTACTGTATAACAATACTGATTATGCCTTTACTGTGTACAGGCAAAACCACCAGTCCGTTACTCAGCTAAGACTATATTTAATTATAAGCAAAGAGATACTAAATACTGAATCAAAATCCATGGGCTACAGTGTGCAATGTTAACATATCATTTATCATCAGTCAGTTGATGAACTCTATGCCTTTAAATAAAAGCAGGTCCTTACTTAAAGGGATGGGAAGGCTGCCACATTTTTAGCTTGATAAGGCAGCCTATAGAAATAACATTGAGCATGATGGAATGCCAGGCACTTTCTTCACTCCACAACATCCCTGTCTGGCAAAATCAGGCATTTTATTAGGAGCAAAGCTGTTCAATGGCTGTTTTGGTGCAACAAGGGATTTGAGATGGATATGTTCAGGGTGGGGGATTCTGTTGCATTCTTTCCTTCCCCTTATTATCAAATTCTAGATTCTGATTACACGAGATGAAGATTAATAATGGAACTTTATCCAGCTAGGTCCTGCCTTGCTGAATTTGAGGGGGAGATACGTTAGGCCTCATCTTGGATGGTCTCTGCTCTGATTGAGATGTTGACATTTCAGTGGAAAGAGGACATAACATTTGTCTGAATGCATAAGCCTCTCTCTAATATCAGAAGATGACTAATCCAGATCAAAGTATTTGACACAGTTCTACTCAATTTCTGTTAATCCTACTAAATGGGCTCTGGTATCTGTTGGAGATTTGAAGATTTGAAGTAGTATAAGTCCCTGTTCAACTTAATTAGGAATGTCTTATGGTACTCTCTTCTCAAATTACATTCTCAAACAGGAAATAGAGACGTATACCTCATGTGCATCTGGTTTCACTCACCACGAGATTAAACTTCAGCCTACTGGGTTACTGGTAGAGAACAGATTTATTTGATGCAGATGTATGACAGTTGAAGATCAAATTCTTGGATTGGTGTAACAAAATGATTGTTATGACAGTCTTGCAATAAATAACATGCAGAACCCAGTGAAAAGAAATGGATGAGCTTCCTAACTTTACACATTTAAAACAAAAACAGAAAATGCTGGAAAAATAAAGTAGGTCCATCAGCTTCTGTAAAGAGAAAAGAGAGGTTAATGTTTTGGGTGTAACCTTTCATCAGAACTAAAAATCTGAAAGGTAAGCATGTTTTTCACTAGGATTGCCCAAAGGAAAAGGGAGAAACAATAGATATTTCAATCACAGAGAGGAAGATAATGGGTTAGATGACTCAGAAGCTGCTTAATAGTTAGATGATATAAAATGTTATCTCAGTAAGGCAATGAAAAGTCAGTAAAAGAACAAAAGAATATGCAAATCATCAAGATGATGAAAGGACAAGAAAATGACAAAATTGGAAAGAAAGGGAGAAATAACCTGCAGATGCAGGAAGTCTGACATGAAAACAGAAAATACTTGAAACACACATTGGGTCCTGAGAAGAGAACAAAAAATACAGGACAACACTCCAGGCACAGACTCAATGCCCAGACCCTGATTGTGTTCTGATGAAGGGTCTACACCTGAAACATTAACACACTTTCTCACCCCACTGACCTATTCCACATCCCCTCCCCCAATGCTGTAAAGAAAATAAGGGATTAAAGTCTAAAGTTACTAAAGTCAAAGTTCAGATTAGAAGGCCTAGGAGAAAGATTAGACACTGTTCCTAAAGTATTACTGGGTTACAAGTTGTTTTTAAATTGCTACCCAATGTTGTTCTCCCCCCCCCCCCCCCCCCCCCCCACTTAGCTTGGTAATAAAACTTCAATTGCCTCATTTACTCTGTTCCTATGGTTTTTTTTCCTCTCCATTTTTCTCATTTCCCATCATTGTTCTTGATGGGCAGTGAAACTCTGATAGCTCTTTTTTTATATGCTGAAAGAAGCATACTTGCTTATATACTGACTGCATCATTAACTAATCATGCAGAAATACTATACTTACAGCTCTTTTTAAAAAATTTGTTCACAAGATGTGGGCGACACTGGCAAGGCCGCATCTATTGGCTGTCCCTAATTGTCTTAAGAAGGTGATGGGGGGCCTTCTCCTTGAATCTCTGTTGTGTTGATGGTACTTCCATTAGGTAGGGAATTCCAGGATTTGACCAGTGATAATGAAGGAATAGCAAATATATGTCTATGTTGAGTTGATGTGTGACTTGAAGGGAAACATGGATGGCGTTTCATGATGCTGCTCTTGTCCTTCTCTATGGTAGAGGTCATGGGGCTCAGAAGAGCTGTCGAAGAATGCTTGGTGAGTTGCTCTAGTGGATCCTGTAGATATACTGCAGGCGCAATCCTCCGATGATGGAGGGGGTGAATATTGAAGCTTTATTGGTTTATGCAACTCCTGCGATAGTTCAAAACTGGATCAGTTCAAATGCATACACCATGCAAACATGAGGAGGGATCAAAGTGCTAGCCTAACAAAATATAATCAAAATCCTTACATATTTCTGTGTCTCATTCTAGCTTGAATGTGCATGTTAGATTTAGGGATCGTTTAAAATTTTAAAAAAATTAAAACTAAATCTGAGCAGTTACCATTTCAGAAATCTAATTCCAGATTAGCAAATGCTTTTTGTTTTACAGATCATTGCCAACCACCACATGCAGTCAATCTCATTTGCCTCTGGAGGAGATCCAGTGAGTACATCTCATCAGATTATAATATTTCATTACATTTGCAGAAGGAGCTGTATTTCTTGACTGGGCATTGTTGGTAGTGGAATATTGTGATAAACAATCAGAAATATATTATGTACATTATTCACAAATTAATTAGAATTGGACTTGCTCTTTTATTACCCTGCTATTTGATGGGGTGAGCAGACTAGGGTTGTATGTTGCTACCCTTTATCCCCTCCCCCCAGCTGCCTGACACATCTCCGAGACTACATGATACAGTAATGGGCGCGAGTCGCTCACTGCCATATCTGTCACTGCAACTGAATTAGAGCCAGACAGAATCCATTGGATTAGAGAATCAACTTCCTAATTTTTAATTTAAAATATTTTAAGGAGCATTTTTAAAACATTGTACCCCAATGATGAATTAGGTTACACTAAAATATTTTCAAAAATATATATATTCAAAAAAGCACACAGTTTCTTTTAGTTCAGTGAACACATAGTTGGCAGTGATCAGGTACGGCTAATTTTGCAGGAAAACAGAATTGTTTCTGATATTTGGAAATGTGCACAAGAAGTTCAGGCATCAGGATCATGGTGGTGGTTTGGAATTCTGCCATTAACTCCATAAAAGAGCTACTAACAAACATCAGTAGAATAAAATGGAAGGAACATTTCTGAACACATCTTTTCACAAAAAACTCTTGTTCCCTCTCTCTCCCCCGGTGCTATCACTTCATCAAAATAGTTTTGTTTATTGTACATAGTGGCTGCACATCCAAATTGTACTGTGAGTAAAATATAAATGGGAAATACTTTTTTTAATAAACATTACTTTTCAGCGTTTTAGGACCTTGGACTAAGCAGGGGAGGACTTTATTGTGCTCAGCTCTAAATGGATGTCTAGGAATCAATTCCTGTACTTGTACATCGATTGTCCTGGATGAGATTTTGACGAACCTCCTAGCTATGGTCTAGCTAGCGTTCTGCGGTTAATTTACCCAAATTTGAAAGATTTTTTACAATATTCATCGAGTATTTTTAATGGTCCCATTATCAAGGTCTATAATGATGTGCCATTGCCACTATATTTAGAAGCTGGAGAGGGGGTTGTTTCAGTCTCTCTCTTAACCTGCTTTGAAAACTCTCTTCAGAAACCATCGTATAGCTGAGGGTACATTTACACTGTGACAAGCTGCGTATCTGCAGCACAAACTTTCCAGTGCAGCTTTGAGGCTGCTTCAGCTATATTAAAAATGTAAAATCTGTAAAAGTAATCATGAATAGAGATTTGATATCATTCTGTCATCAATTACACCATTGAGCATACCTCTGCTAACCGAGCTGATGATGTACCCTCTACCACCCCCTGACTACCGCAACAACTTGCATTTATATAGCGCCTTTAACATAGTAAAATGTCCCAAGGTGCTTGATAGGAGCATTATCAGACAAAAAAAAACAAGAGGAATATTGCTGTGGTGCACTGAACACTGAAGAGCTTTTGTCAAAATAAAATTGCAGTTCAAATGTCCATCGCCAACAACTAAAATGAAGAATTGCTAATTATCCTGAATCCAAGCTCAAGGTTCAAAATCTTGTCTGTAGATAATATGCATTTCTTGTGTTTACTTGCTGCTGTAAGTTATGCTTCGTCAATACTTATCTCCTTTATATTTTGTTATTAAAAGTTGGGTTGTATAGCACATTCAGTCTATTGAAATGTGTACTAGTGAGATTTGACCATAGCCTTTTTGGGATAAATTTATTTTAAATAATATTGGCATGATGGGCTCTAGAATTCTATTGAAAACAAGGCAAAAGTGAAGAGACGTGTTGGGCTCTCAGCTCAGACACCTGAGCTCAATCTCCAGTCTCAAATGACATTCTCATCTCCGTGTTCTCAAGGGGGTGCATCTGTTAGGTCCCGGCTCAGTCAAAGTTTAGGACAAAAAACTGGCTAGAGAGGTGAACCTTTCCAACGTCTTTTTAAAATAAAATACACACAATGGGTCACCTAAGCAACAGTAATAATGGTATCCATGGAGATGTCTGCTGAATAGATTACCGCACTCTCCCAACAAATGCAAAGTAAGAAATTAGATATTAGTAAGACACATTTTGAATAATCCCAGGGACAGTGTATGAGATTGGAATGAATTTGATGAAATAGAAATGATACAAAAGTGAATTTCCATTTCCCAGACTACTGTAGTGAAAGTTGCAATCTCTACAGTTAGCCTAGTGCAGGTATTTCCAATGCCAAATGAAAGATTTTATTAATGCAGTTTGTTAGAGCAATTCAGACTCACTTTAAGGAACATTCATTCCAGTATTTTTATTTCAACCTATTGGATTGACACAGAAGAGAAAAGAAATGATAAAAGAATCCACTTATACTGATTGAAGAGCTGTAAACATTAAACATCACCAGGAAGTGCCAGAGCCACATCTCAGATTTACTGAGGCATCACTTTCACAGTTCTGAACAAGCACTCCTGTCCCTAAGTGCCACTTCTTTCATGATTCATTGTTGATTAGTCAGTGATTATCTTTGCTAGCATTGCAGACATAGATATTTACTTCCTGTCAATTGATTAATATTACTTTACTTGTTAGTCATTGTTTTTAATTGCAAATGGTTGGAATTAATTTTAGACACTTTCAGAAGCTGTGGCTTTGTGGTTATCTGAAGGAAGCTTCTGTGATTTGTCGAATATTTACTTGGCAGTGGAGTCTTGTTTATTTTTAATTTTATTTCCTCGTGATTGTTTTGTATTGGCAGGATCTGCAACTGTAAATATGAAGATCTACAGATTGCATAATTCATTTATTTATCAGCACACAAGAATCCTTGGAAAAATTATTTTGTTTAACTTTGCTAACTAAAACGTTTGCAGTGATCATTCTGTTACTGGAACAAAAGCAAAATGCTGCTGATGCTGGAAATCTGAAATAAAAACAGACCTGCTGAGAGTTTCCGGCATTTTCTATTTTAATTCTGTCACTGGATTTGTGCTAAAAATAAAAATGGAAAACACTGGAAATGCACAGCAGGTCAGTCAGCAACTGAAAAAGAATTACATTAATGTTTCGGGTAAAAATCCTTCATCAGAATTGGCATGGTCAGGCAGGAGAGCCCTTTTTAAAGCTATACTGTCCTGCCAGACACACCAAGTCTGATAGAGGCTCTCATGTGAAACATGAAGCTAACTTTCTCTTTCAGGCATCTGCTGTCTATTTCCAATATATTTGTTTTTATTTCAGATTTCCAGCAGATGTGGTCTTTTTAATCATTATGGGGTTTGTGTTTCTCTGTATATAGCCCCCCCCCCAACTCTGTTTCCTCTATGCCCAAATACTATACACTTTCACACTAGTTTCTAATGGAATATTCAGCTTCTGTATTTTCATATTAAGTTTCGGATGTATTACTGCACTGAAGCTGAACTCATTTTTGGCACAAGTTATAAATGTTATATCTCAAACTCTTTTTTTTAGGACACAACCGATTATGTTGCTTATGTTGCCAAAGACCCAGTGAATCAAAGGGGTAGGTAATAGCTCTTTGGATTGTCAGCAATTTCATTTACATGTTGCATTCCAACAATAAATCAAATGGTACTCATTATGGCTATTGCACTCTATTCATGTCCTTGGAGTATAAACTGTCTAATTCTGCAATTTTCAAACATGTTATGTTTGGTTTTTTTAAATCAGTGCTTGTGAAAAAATGCATCACTAGAATAATTAGAAAGGCAGACAATGATTTGAGTGATGCTACTATTGTTCGCAGTGATGAGTTGCTTACAACACTGATCATTGGGAATATGTATAATTCTATACCGAACTATTTCAGAAAATGTTTATCAATTATCTATTTTTAATGCCAAGTGCAGAAATAAATACTATCAGCTAAATATTAATACTTGTATTCCAGTACTAGATTATTAGTGTGTTAATGCTGTTTAGCAATAATATAAAATACAACAATGATTTCACAGTAGTGATAAGTGTATAGCTTATTTAAAATGAAAGTGTCAGAATTTATGTAACTTTCTACACAAAGCCTTTCTACAAAGTCTGTTCAATGTACAATCATTTCACATGCAACGTGAAGGAAATATCTAACGCGACTTGCTTGCTTTTTTTAGCGTGCCATATTTTGGAGTGCTCTGATGACTTGGCCCAAGATGTTATAAACACCATAGGACAAGCATTTGAACTTCGCTTTAAACAATATTTGAAGAACCCACCCGTGGTTATCACACCTAATGATAGGTCAGTTCACTCTTAAAGTCTCAGTTACAACTTAAACAAAACTCAAAAACTTGAATATATTTATTAAGAATATCCAAACCATTAATAAGCACAACAAACTAATAATTTGCAAGATCTTTTTATGTTGGCCACTGACAATTTCAGAAACAGCATGAAGTGGTTTACAAACACTGTTCTAATGTTTTTGTTGCTATTCTCATGCTACAGAAGACCAGGCTTTGCAATATGGAATGTGGAGAGTGAAGATGATCAGAACCATGGGTACTATAATGACATCCCAGGTAAACAGGCACCTCCTGGAGGTCTGCAGAATGCAAGAGCAAAAGAGAACTCAGCGGCCTACAGTAATAACAGCCAAATGAAAAAGGACTTTTCACAGGTTAGCGTATTAGAAATGGTTTATGCTAATATTTCAACGCCAGAAATAGCAAGAGCCTGAGATTCTCTAAATAATCTCTCTTTTGAATTGAGAATGTTTATCATTTACAGGTGAATATAAACTTCTGGAGATCATTTGAAAGATTTTGCATCTTCTGTGTATACGTTATTTATATATTGGGGAAACCCAATAGGCCCATAGTGCAAGACATCATCAACGTTAAACAGAGTAAAAGAAAAAGAAAGGTTAGATGAGACAAGCTTGGGCTCTAAACACTATAGGAAGAAAGGAAAACTGAGTTCGGTAAAGAGCAACATCACCAGCACCAGTGATTTCATTAACTATTTATTGATTTTGTATTATTGTTTGAAGCTGGTACTGTTCATGTGCACAATGAAGCTAGCAAGACTAGAGTTATAGGCCCAGGTTCTGCTCCAGGTGACTGTGTTCCAGCAGGATAGGACTTCCATCTGCCCCTCTTGACGCCACTGGAACCCTGATCCAGTTTCCTGGGTTGGGATCATCTCGTATGTAGGGAGGATCACCTCCACCAAGAGGGGGCCGCCTTGCAGAAGAGGGAAATTCTGTCAATGTTGCAGCAAGACCGCCACTAAAGCACCAGAAGAACTGGGAGCAGCTTTGTGGACTCAAGTACCCTGGAAATAGGACTAGATGTCCCACTGAAGGCCTCGACTGAGACCTTCAGCAGGTAAGTGCTGGGGGCAGAGCAGAGGGAGAGGAGGCCACAACAATATGCTCCCTTCAAAACTATCTTAAAATACCCATCTCCTTGACTGGTTTCAATCCACCCTTTTTCCTTGCATTGATACTTTCAGTCTCCTGCTTCATTCCTCATGAGACGCACTATAAAAAGTAATGGTGTTTCTGCTGCCTGACTGAGGTATGGCTTACATATAAGGCACTTTATATATCATACTTGTGTTGAAACGGTTTGCTGTTTCCTTGATGTTGAATACATTGCTTTACAGACCACTAGCCCATCATCTGTCACCATTTATGAAAACTATTCAGATCCACACAAAGAAACTTTCATTATGGCAGGTATGTCATCTACCTCACAGATTACAATTCCATTAAAATTACTAATTTTAGGCCTATAATGATTTCAGAATGTTCTCCATGCTTTTGTACCACATAAGTTGCAGGATTGCATATTTTTTTCTGCAACTTTCTATGGATTGAATGAAAAATAACCAACTATTCAATAATAGAAATACTGTTTATTTACATAACTCTTTTAGTGCCTCAAGTCTAATGTTTCAGCTTTCTGATTAGTTCAATGTAGTGTCATATCTGAGCTTTCTGATTGGTTGCTTTAGCTTAGTGTTTCTACTTTTTCTAATTGGTTCTGAATTTCTCAAACAACCAGATACCATCAAAAAAAAAATCACACCTGAGCTTTCTGATTGGTTCAGTGTTATTAGTGTTTTTGAATCAGATACTATGGAGGAACATTGCAGCACCTTTTAGCTGTCCTGATGGATCCCCATCCCTCACCCCAACTCTCGAGTCAACCGCCATGCTACTGCCTCCTGCGTTCCTACGCTCTTGTTCCTGAGCCTCACTTCTGCATCTCCCTCTCCATTGAGTCTTTGCTTTCCCTGCTGCCTAGAACCTCCCACCCTCTGGGCCTTGGCCTTTCCCTGCCACTTACTACTTACCCCACTGTCCCTCCTGCTGTCTCAGTCAAACCTATGTGTTCCCTGTCATTCAACCGTCTCATTCTCTGATATCCTGACATGTTTTAGTCCTTGTCTGCCACTCTCTGCCCACTTTGTTTTCCCTCCTCCGCACCCTTCTCCTCCTTTGCAGCACTCCGTCTTACTGCTGTACCACCTTCTCTGTTGACCCTCTGCATTCCCTACCAACAGCAGCCTTCCACTCTATCTGCTGCCTTCACCTCAATCTCAGCTCCCTACAGCCCACCCTCCTTTGAACATCTGCTTTCCCTGTTGCCTAGGACCTCTTACTCTCCTGTAGGTATTGGCCCTTCCCTTCTGCTCACTCCTCACCCTACCCTCCCGCTCACTCCTCACCCTACCCTCCCCTCTCTTCCAGAGCTCAGACTTCCTACATTTCTCCCTCTGTCCAGCCTTTGCCTTCCATGCTGCCTAGGGTTCCAGCACACTGACGTGCCACATGGCAGTCTGCCTTCAGTCCATCCTCCCCCTCAAACTTGAAACAAACTATCATTTAAAATATATTACAAAGTATTTATTAAAAGTTTCATTTGTCACACATATAGTATGCTTCATTTGAATATAGTAATTTTCACTGTTAACTCATGAAAGTTACCTCGGATAAAGTTCCAAAGTACATGCTTTCTGCTGTTTTGACATTTTTACACAAAAAGCACAATTCCAGTTACCTCCACAGCTTCTAATAATGACTTCCCTAGAGGTTTTGGGCCCGAGTTTTGAGAACATTTCCGTCGATGGACAGAAGGGAAGGAGGCAGCAGGACTTGCAAGCAACAAATCCTGGCATGCAGTCCTGGCATGTTTTATGAATGGATGGTGTTGCTGCCGATCATATACAAAATCCTGGGGCTGTTAGTCTGCTACTTTGCTGAGTCTCTTTAGCTGATAGTGATAGCTCTGGAAAACACCATGAACTCGTACACTAAGCTTCTGAGAGAGGAACAGGGCTCCAATGGAGAATGTTGTTGGAAACATTTCAAACACACTAAATGCTACAGAATAGCTAAATTGAATCATTCATTTTGTACTTTTTTAGCCTTTTATTATTTCCAATACTAAGCTTCTCGCAAAAACCAAGATGAGAGCAAATTGGATTTCCAAAATGTTTTTGGAGCCATTTCAATGGTTCCTCTTCTGCTCCTTGCTATTGATAGCTGTTTGCCCACTACCCTGTTCTTAATTTTGACCTTTTGTGATTGGTAGTTTTCATTTCTGTTGGCTATTTATTCATTGGTATGTTCCAGACTCCTAAATTGTGATTTGTTGCTGTTTCACAAACATGACATTTGAGCCAATTGGATGCAACTGTGATGTAACCGTGTAATGCTAGACATAAAACTTTTTTATATATAAAATAAATATACTGGTAGATCTCCTGTGGCATTGCTCATGGTCAGTCAGAGGTTTTATAAGAACAGAGATGTTATATCAAGTGGATTTATCAGACACTGATTTGTCAGCAAGTAGATATAAATAGCTGTCTTAAAATCTGAATTGCTTTAACCTTATTGTTTGGAACTCAAATACAGTAACCAAATTTACATTTTTGTCCAGGCATAACATTAATGATTTTACAATGACAAGATCCTACATAATTAATATTTCAGGCAATTCATGGAATAGATTTCCACAAAGTAATGGAAACATTCTTCCAATCAAAGCCACCAGCAGATCTGATCTTTTTGATGATCCATCTTACATGAACACACAGAATGTGGAGAATCCCACCTCTTCCACCAGGAATGGGGCATCAGGACAGGTCTCTGCCAACATGCACAGAGATGTATGTAACACAAGTAAGTTTATTCAAGGACAGAGATCCTGCATCCAAAATTGAAGTTCAGAAAGCCTTGTTCACGCAAAAAGCTTATATTGTGCTTTTCCTAACAAGGTTAGCAATATTAGAGAAAGCTTGTATAATGCTTCTCTTACCGATAGTTTCAGTTTAAAAGGGAGGTTTTCCACTACCCCGTTAATCTATCACGATGTGTAGACAAGGACTGACCCCTGCAGTATTTTCAGATAGCTGCAAAGCTCCACAGCTCCTGATAAAATCCTAACGCACAACACAAAAACACGTACAATTGCAACATAACACTTGGGTTGCAGTGTTACACTTAAGACAGGATATGAACCATAAAGGAAGAATGATGCATTATCCAGCTTACTTTTCTCACTGTCCTTCATGTGGTGATTTAATGAGCAGGGCATTGTCCCACAAGGAGGGAGAAATCTGACTGAAATGTTTAATCAGTATTTTGCCCCAGTTATTACAGAGGAAGATGAAAGTAAGACTATAGGAGTACCTGGGGAGGATGATAGCCATCTATGTGTCTTTGACATCCTCTTGTCCTCTCCATCGCTCTGAGATCCTACTGCTGCCTCCGTGTCTCCCAGAACTCCTCTGCCTTCTAATCTCTTCTCCCCTAAGTCATCTTAATGTCTAAGATTTGTAACTCTATCTATGTCTCTAAAGCCCTTCTCAATATAGATAACATTTCTTGTCCACCTTCATGCCCCCATCCTATCCCTACACACCAGACACCCCCCCCCCCCCCAACACTTATTTATTGACTGTTTCCATTCCCTCTTGTTCTTGCTCTCCTAAGAGAGTGCTAAGGCAGCGGGACTATGGCAGCATTCTGAACGCCAGTGAATATAGTGTACTTCTTTCACTGATGCTCAGAATACTACAAGAGATCCCCCCGCCCCCGCTCCGCCCCCCCAGCCAATGCTCAGTGTCTCATTGCAAGTATAAGGCTGATGAGCAGCAGCATAGGTGATGGAAGGAAAGGTAAGGACAGGTCATGAGCATTTTGTGGGGGAGCAATTTGAGGTGAATATTGGGGTGGACAAGTGTGTATGTGTGCGTGTGACAGAGGGATAATGCTCCTAATGAGTGGGTTTCAGAAGCAGCTGATAATTCTTGATATCTATATAAACCATAACAATGTTAGAGAAATTATTCATCTATGACCAGGATGACTTGCTATTGATGATCGTGTCATAGATGTTCAATTAAGTATCCTCCAAATTCTAATTTTCTACCTGGTGCATAAGTATCAGAACGTAATAAATTGATGTCGTATTTTTTGACTTCTTCACAGTATTTGAAAAACCCATTGACTTTTACAATAAAAATAATGCAGTTAACGACCAAATGAACATTTCTATGAAGGAGAATACAATTTGAAAGTGCAGCAGTTTTGTTACATAGTGGCTCATCTGCGGTTTGTTCTTGTGATGTATGGCTATCCCCACAGGAAGTGGCTATCACATTTCTAATAAACTGTATGTTAATAGAACCCTTGCTCTCCAGGGTCCAGATGGAAATTAAGACATTAAATTAGATCATCTGCTCAGTGCAGATGAAGCATCTCATTTAAGGCGCGGGTTTACTGAAGCCCCCGAACTGGAAAGCAGCCATTCCTGATTTAAACCATTAGCACTGCAGGGTTTTTGTTTTATTTGCAAGAATAAAATACAAAAAAAAGTGAAACAACCATTTTGACATCCTGAAGCAGCACTGTACTGTGTAAACAAGCAATATGATCGCTTTTTTCTGAAAGATGGGCTTACCTGTAATATGATTTTATGTCTATTGTGCTCTGTTAATTTGCAGCAAATTAACCTGACATATGGTTCTAACAGATGATCATTTTACATATCTGTGCCTCTGCCATCAGGAGCCCACTGGTTTGACTTAAGTGATGAAATGCAACTCTAGGCATATAGTCTGTGATGGTCTGCAAGTAAAATCAAAGCATAAAGGAACACTACCATTAAGAAGCAGCAAAATGACATATTTATAGCACTTACCACTGTCATTCAGTACCAGTGGTCCTTGAAATCACAAAGGAAAAAGTCCCAAACTTAAGAAAATTACAGCAACATGCATACAGAATTATTTTCGTATCGGTGTACTTCTATTTTATCTTGAAGCTTCAGTTTCTGATTTAGTACAGATGACTAGACAACTGTCTTTGAGGGGGGAAAAAAGGTTATCAATGTAATTAATGCATTCCTTAAGGTCAAGATCATGAAGGGCAAGCTATTTACATTGGCATTGAATTACTAAAGTAATAAGTAACGTAACCCTCAAGCGACAGCTAAATGTATTTCTGAACTCTGTGTGGCAATAATTATCTGAACAGTCTTAAGGAAGAGACATTGGGTAGCTGCCACAGTTTTTAAACACATTGCATTGTGCAGTAGTCACGTTAAACATAAAAATGGTTTTCTTGAGTTGGACAATGCTTTAACATAAAATTAACAACACCTCAAGATTGTTATGTTCAAAACTGTACAAAAACAATTCCTTCATTATTAATTTTTGATTACAAATCTTTGAGTGCTGACCTGATGGCTAAATGGGTATCTGCACCACATAGTGTGGTACTGAGCCATAAAGTTCAGAAAGGTTCCAGATTCACTTACTGGCCTGTCCTGAGTTAGCACAAACGAGGCATTAGTGGAGGCACTTTAGTTGATGTCAGCATCCTCTGGTTGGGGAGGGGACAATCAGCCGTAGTTTTCATTCCTGATCACTGTCCAGTTACTTTCTCGTATGAACATCAGATGAGTACACAATTGGGTTTGGCTGTGATGCCCTCCCCTTCCCACCACTGTTAAAAATCCTACCAAATGTCACTGCCCAGGCTTACACCTGGAGAATGGCCGTATTATTGGGGTTTTAGAGAGTTTCCAGCATCTGAGGAATCATGCGCCACCATGAGAAATCACCTTTTAGAAAAGGACAGAAAATTGGAAAAGGAACATCAAAAGTACTGCATTGATGTAAAGTAGCTGTATCTGGAATTATATTGTAAGAATAAAATTTGGTTTGATGCACTGTATGTGATGCTTGTTACTTGTCCTCTGCTTGTGTTTATTTTTATATCAAATCTTTTTTGTAGTCCTCTGTTTTAGTCTTTTGCAGCAAATAAGTATGATCGCACAATATAATTTTCCAAAAACTGTGATTATGTGACTGTAGAACAGGCTGAAGTTGCTCAGAATAGTGCAACGGCCAACAGCCCTACAGCTGTCCCACTGCCCACTACCCTGTCTTCCATGAGAGAGCAGCTGATGAAGGAAGTCTGGTACCGTGGAAGGATGAGCAGACAGGAAGCCGAGGCGCTGCTGATAAAGGATGGTGACTTTCTGGTGCGGGAAAGCATGACCACACCAGGACAATATGTACTGACTGGGCTACAGGGAGGACAAGCCAAGCACTTGCTATTGGTGGACCCTGAAGGCATGGTAAGGTTTAAGAAAATGTTTTTAAAAACAATTACAAGCTTCAAGACAATTAAAATATCTAAACATACATATCCATTTCATTTTGGCAAACTAACAACTGCTGGGGTTTTATTAAGTAAACAAATATGTCAAACCCTTTTTTAAAGAAAACACAATGTTCTGTATTGTGAATTTTAATAAATCCAAGTTAGTTTATGTCATTGTGGATATTCTAGGAATAAGCCGGAAACCCAAAATTCATTACAAATTTCATATTCCTCCCAAAATCTTAGAAATTTGTTAGTATTAAAAATGCTTATCCAGCATTGTTGAGAGAAATCCCATTAGCCACATACGTTACTGCAGCAAAAAGACAATCGAAAGAGTGTGTGTATTTTCAATAATAGGTTAATTCCTGTTCCTGGAACTATTATAATCTCAATCCAGACTCTCTCATCTTCATTTTTTAAACTTTTAATCAAAGTTTGCTTTCTTTTTCTTGCTACTGTTTTATTTTTTAATATATTTTCTAGACTATCTGTTTTCATTGGCCTCAAAAATAAACACAGCTGAATATTAATGCTGTAAAACTTGACTGGGAGAAAAGTTCACTTCCTACTTTACTGTAGTTTTATATGAACTAAGGATTGCTATCAAGCTAAAACCTTGGGATTTATGTATACCTAAACCAGCTACAGTCCACAAGCTTTTAATACCCCATCATGTCACCTACCCACTACTTCTTGATGGTTGCATCATCTTCTTGATGTCCTGCAGTATAAGCCTTGAGCTTCACCTAGGGATCTCTATGAAACAAAAGGATAACAAACACAAGTTTTGCCGTTCCTTTTTTTTCTTCTCTTCCTCTAGTACATTTCCCTCCCCCATCACAGGTGCCATTCCCTATTTGAAAGACAGAGCTGTTGACATTGGGTAATAAGTTAGCCATAAGTTCATTCATGTGAGTGTGAGTATTTAATTTAAAAAAAAACATGGATTTATTCTCCATATATGTCCATAGCGAGTCGGCATATTGACGGGGGCAGTGTCCTTGTGAAATGCTTTATTACCTCAGAGTGCTCTATGGCTCACAATCATCTGGAAGAACCCCCAAGCATCCACTGTAGCAGCAGACGGAAACTATGGGGTACATCTTCCTTACTTCACTAATTTTAGTGAAAAAGTAGATGGGAATATAAAGCAGGAAACATCACTATATACTTTCGTCTATGTATTTCACTAAAATTAGTGAACACAATAAAATATATCTATATAATTACTCACATCTTTATTCCTTACAGGCCGTATAAAATTACCAAGCAGCATCAGTGTTTCAATGCTCTCGCTGTTGTTTGCAACAGAATTTTGAGGAATAACTTGTTGCAATGTTTTCCATCTATCCATAGATATGACATGATCAGATGTCAAAACAGGGCCTTTGCTTTGCTAGATAGTCCCCCCCCCCCCCCCTCACTCCACCCCACCCTACCAAGCACACACACTCCTTATCAATGCTATAATTGCGATAATTTATTACTGAGGGAATTTTCAAACTGATGGTCAATCACTTCTGGAAGACCAGATACAATTCACATGGCATGATTATTAAAGGGCCTTCCACCCTCGTCATTAAAAATATAACTAATTTAAAAATCTCCCGAAACTCTTGTTAAAAAAATAGAATACTCTATCAGAGGAGAGAAATATGGAAAACAAAATTCAGTTGGTAGTGTCCATCACTCATTCAAGAAACATGTCTTGCAAATTTTCAGGTTAACCTACTCATGTAATTATTTATTATTCCATGTTCACCCATTCCTGCACAGGATATCCTCTATATATTCTCCTTGCTATGGCTTTGGTTATTGGTACTAAAAAATGTGTACTGCATTATAAAATAATTTCCTTTATTGCACTTTTATTTTTTAACTTATTTGTTTATCTCCATTCACTGTTATAAAAATGTTTTCTTTTCCTTTTTATCTATAATCTCGTCTTTCTTGACAGCTTGATGGTTAACTGCAGTAGCCGATCAAGCATTAAGTCATACAGACCAGAAGGTCCTAGATTTGGTCCTATGACTGTGCTGAGTTAGCTGATCTAAGCTGGGGCTGTCACTGGGGCACTGTAATTGACCTCAGCACCCTGGCTCAAGAAGGAAAAATTCATCCATGGTTCCCACTCCCAATCGTTACCTGGTGACTCCTGATGGAAAGTCTATCTGTGCAGAGATTGGGCGAGAACAGGTTAGGGCTAAACCATCGTACCCTCCATTGACAAATAGTCAGATTTGGCCAATTGGCAAGTTAGCAAGCGGCTTAAGCCCATGAGACTCTACCCAAGCATTAATCAGTGCCTTGAGGGGAGAAAGCTGTAGGACAAAAAAAAACTAGCAGTTTTTCGATTTCTTCAGTTCAATTTTGAACAATTTTCTTTCTTCCTTTTATTATTATGCGTTCTTATAAGCACATGACAGAGCTCAAGGCAAAATATTTGAGGTAGTGTGAACTGCATTCTGCAATTTATTAAACGCATCAGTGAATAGGTCAGATGCAACGAGAAAATTATTATAGGATGAGACAGAAATGATTGCCAAATGCAGACAGAGATCATAAGGGCTGGAGAAATGATTGCAGGTAGCAAAGAAATATCTCTGAACACAGAAATAATTTAAGGCAATAGGAACTGAGGCACTTATTAAGCTCTCTTGCACCCTCCTGTGTGTGTGCGCAGTAGGTGCGCAACAGTAAATGTGCACACTGTTTCCTTCACAGATACTTCCCAAAATGTCCGCTTCCAATTGCATTTAATTATTGTGTTGAATATTGTTCACACTGAAGCTGTCAGTCATGGATGTGACTAGTATCCCATGTTCCAGTCCAATGTTTACCAGCATCGATCTTATTGTTTTAAGAACTTAAGAACATAAGAACTAGGAGCTGAAGGAGGCCATACGGTCCCTCGAGCCTGCTCCTCCATTCAATCAGATCATGGCTGATCTTTGACCTCAACTCCACTTTCCTGCCCGATCCCCATATCCCTTAATTTACAAAAATCTATCTACCTTAGCCTTGAATATACTCAACGACTGAGTATCCACAGCCCTTTGGGGTAAAGAATTCCAAAGATTCACAACCCTCTGAGTGAAGATATTTCTCCTCATCTCAGTCCTAAATGGCCGATCCCTTATTCTGAGACTGTGCCCTCTAGTTCTAGACTCTCCAGCCAGTGGAAACAACCTCTCAGCATTTACCCTGTCAAGCCCTCTCAGAATCTTGTATGTTTCAATGAGATCACCTCTCAGTCTTCTAAACTCCGAAGCAGATAGGCCCATTCTACTCAATCTCTCCTCATGTCTGACAAATTTGCTTGAGTTCTTCGAGGATATAACGTATAGGGTGGATAAAGGGGAACCAGTGGACATAGTGTATTTAGACTTCCAGAAGGCATTCGACAAGGTGCCACATAAAAGATTATTACTTAAGATAAAAAATCACGGGATTGGGGGTAATATTCTGGCATGGGTGGAGGATTGGTTATCGAACAGGAAGCAGAGAGTTGGGATAAATGGTTCATTTTCGGACTGGCAACCAGTAACCAGTGGTGTTCCACAGGGGTCGGTGCTGGGTCCCCAACTCTTTACAATCTATATTAACGATTTGGAGGAGGGGACCGAGTGCAACATATCAAAATTTGCAGATGATACAAAGATGGGAGGGAAAGTAGAGAGTGAGGAGGACATAAAAAACCTGCAAGGGGATATAGACAGGCTGGGTGAGTGGGCGGAGATTTGGCAGATGCAATATAATATTGGAAAATGTGAGGTTATGCACTTTGGCAGGAAAAATCAGAGAGCAAGTTATTTTCTTAATGGCGAGAGACTGGAAAGTACTGCAGTACAAAGGGATCTGGGGGTCTTAGTGCAAGAAAATCAAAAAGTTGGTATGCAGGTGCAGCAGGTGATCAAGAAAGCCAACGGAATGTTGGCTTTTATTGCTAGGGGGATAGAATATAAAAACAAGGAGGTATTGCTGCAGTTATATAAGGTATTGGTGAGACCGCACCTGGAATACTGCATACAGTTTTGGTCTCCATACTTAAGAAAAGACATACTTGCTCTCGAGGCAGTACAAAGAAGGTTCACTCGGTTAATCCCGGGGATGAGGGGGCGGACATATGAGGAGAGGTTGAGTAGATTGGGACTCTACTCATTGGAGTTCAGAAGAATGAGAGGCGATCTTATTGAAACATATAAGATTGTGAAGGGTCTTGATCGGGTGGATGCAGTAAGGATGTTCCCAAAGATGGGTGAAACTAGAACTAGGGGGCATAATCTTAGAATAAGGGGCTGCTCTTTCAAAACTGAGATGAGGAGAAACTTCTTCACTCAGAGGGTGGTAGGTCTGTGGAATTTGCTGCCCCAGGAAGCTGTGGAAGCTACATCATTAGATAAATTTAAAACAGAAATAGACAGTTTCCTAGAAGTAAAGGGAATTAGGGGTTATGGGGAGCGGGCAGGAAATTGGACATGAAGCTGAGTTCGGATCGGTCAATGCCCTGTGGGTGGCGGAGAGGGCCCAGGGGCTATGTGGCCGGGTCCTGCTCCGACTTCTTGTGTTCTTTAGATTTGTGGTTGGGATCAGATCAGCCATGATCTTATTGAATGGCGGAGCAGGCTCGAGGGGCCGATTGGCCTACTCCTGCTCCAATTTCTTATGTTCTTATGTTCTTATGTAAAAGGCAACCCTTTCATCCCAGGAATCAATCTAGTGAACCTTCATTGCACCACCTCTAAGGCAAGTATATCCTCCCTTCCTTTGGTAAAGAGGCCAAAATTGTACGTAGTGCTCCAGGTGTGGTCTCACCAAAGCACTGCACAATTGCAATAAGACATCCTTACTCTGTACTCCAACCCCCTTGCAATAAAGGCCAACATACTATTTGCCTGCCTAATTGCTTGCTGTACCTGCATGTTAACTTTCTGTGCTTCGTGTACAAGGATACCAAAATCCCTCTGAACACCAACATTTAATAGTTTCTCACCATTTAAAAAATATTCTGTTTTTCTATTCTTCCTACCAAAGTGAATAACCTCATATTTCCCCACATTATACTCCATCTGCCACCTTCTTGCCCACTCACTTAACCTGTCCATATCCCTTTGCAGACTCTTTGCGTCCTCCTCACAGCTTACTTCCCACCTAGCTTTGTATCATCAGCGAACTTGGATACGTTATACTCGGTCCCTTCATCTAAGTCATTAATATAGATTGTAAACAGCTGAGGCCCCAGCACTGATCCTTGTGGTACCCCACAAGTAATAGCCTGCCAAACTGAATTTTTTTTTTATTTGTTCATGGGATGTGGTCGTCGCTGGCAAGGCCAGCATTTATTGCCCTTGAGAAGGTGGTGTTGAGCCGCCGCCTTGAACCTGCAGTTCGTGTGGTTAAGGTTCTCCCACAGTGCTGTTAGGTAGGGAGTTCCAGGATTTTGACCCAGCAACGATGAAGGAACGGCGATATATTTCCAAGTCAGGATGGTGTGTGAGTTGGAGGGGAATGTGCAGGTGGTGGTGTTCCCATGTGCCTGCTGCCCTTGTCCTTCTAGGTGGTAGAGGTCGCAGGTTTGGGAGGTGCTGATGAAGAAGCCTTGGCGAGTTGATGCAGTGCATCCTGTGGATGGTACACACTGCAGCCACAGTGCGCTGGTGGTGAAGGGAGTGAATGTTTAGGGTGGTGGATGGGGTGCCAGTCAAGCGGGCTGCTTTGTCCTGGATGGTGTCGAGTTTCTTGAGTGTTGTTGGAGCTGCACTCATCCAGGCAAGTGGAGAGTATTCCATCACACTCCTGACTTGTGCCTTGTAGATGGTGGAAAGGCTTTGGGGAGTCAGGAGGTAAGTCACTCGCCGCAGAATACTCAGCCTCTGACCTTCTCTTGTAGCCACAGAATTTATGTGGCTGATCAAGTTAAGTTTCTGGTCAATGGTGACCCCCAGATGTTGGTGGTGGGGGATTCAGCGATGGTAATGCCGTTGAATGTCAAGGGGAGGTGTTTAGACTGTCTCTTGTTGGAGATGGTCATTTGTCTGGTGCAAATGTTACTTGCCACTTATCAGTCCAAGCCTGGATGTTGTCCAGGTGCACTGCAGAATTTGGCATTTTAATGAACAATAAAATGTATCCTCCACATAAAATTCATTTAGTTTATTTTAAAATGTTTTGCCTCCTTTTTTTTCTATGAAGGTGAGAACAAAGGACCACGTATTTGACAGTGTCAGTCATTTGATCAGCTATCATGTGGACAACCAGCTGCCAATAATCTCATCAGGAAATGAACTGTTTCTTAAAAAATCTGTCTAAAACAAACAGTAGGAAAAGGAACTTCAGACAAAAAGAGTTTGCTTCTGATATAGCCATTTGCACCTGCCAGGATATTTCAGAAAGCCGTTTTATCAGTGGAAATCCATGGACTGACTGCTTAGTTTCTTTCAAGAAATAAAAATGTAAAAACATTGTAGGCTGCAATGGTCACAAAATCACTTTGCACTTCTGACTTAAGAAAAGTGTTTGCTATAAGAAAATAATACATTTAATGTAGTGTGTCAGTGTATATAATAGATGATATTTTAGGAACATAAATCAAGAAACAGCAACAAAGTGTAACCAGATATACTGTGCAAATGTTTGTTTTCTTTATTTCTAAGCACAACTGGCATTGAGAACATGCAAAAGCCAATCCTAATGAACTGCAGACCATAAAAATGTGCCTTGATTCTAACTAGATGTTACAGCATATATACATGCTTTTTATGAAAAACCTTTTTTTTCTCCAAATATACTATGGTTTAATCTGCTGTATGCAGGTCCAGTGTTTGTTTGAAACCTGTTTCACTGCCTTTACACCAGAATTCTAGGAAGCAAAAACCTTTAGAAAATGGAATGGAGTGTAATAATGCTTTGCTCTGTGCCAATGCAGTTTGCATTTTGAGTACCGATTCCCTTATTGCTTTGAAAAGCACTTTACTAATGCAGGGCTTTACTTTTTTTCTTTAAGATGTTATTAAAAGATTTATCACATATATATAATATATACACGTACATATAAGTGTGTGTGTATGTATGCATATAAAACAAATCAAAGTCAAATATTTCTAATGGAAAGCTGATTTTTCACATTCAAGTTATGTTATTTACTAGTGTACTGAAGTTGATAGGAAAGTAAAACAAACTGCTTCAGAAACTGTGCAGGATCAAACAAATCATTTTGTAAATGATAAAAATATATATATATATATATCTTAGTGGATAATTTTGGATATGGCTTGTTAATTCTATGTGTAACCGTTTGCTGTATGCCGTGAAGGGTAACCGAGAAAATTAGAATTTCAGAAGGAGAATAATATTTTTAATGTTTCTCGGCTGGGTTTCAACACTGGAGTACAATATAAATGTGACTCTTATTTTCATCCTTGTATCAAAGCATGGCACGATTGAGATTTCTATTATTGCTCTTCTCCCATGTCTGCCACAGTTTGACTTTATGCCAGACTTCAAAGAACGGATACGAAATATTTCCGTTGCATGATAACTCCATCTAATTGAAAACTGTTTATTAAAGAAGTTCAGTTAATAAAGTATTTTTAAATGCTGAAAAATTTTAAATGGTGCATGTCATCTATTGCAATGTGTCATTTGTAAATACTAATTTTGTGCAGCTCTGCTGCGCACTTTTGTGAAGAATAAAAGGTTATTTTATTCACTGCTACCTAATAATGCTTTGTGGGTTTTTTTTACAATGAGAGATGTGCTAAACAGTATTTAATTATTCAAACGCTCTGAAGTGTCTATTATATATTTTACTTAATTGTAAATAGAGCAATACAATGAATATATTAAAATGACGCCATCAATCACATTCCAGTTTTTGTGACCGATTTGACGGTGTAATTTGACAAGTATTGTGTGCAGTTTTGGTCTCCTTACCTAAGAGAGGATATACTTGCCATAGAGGGAGTGCAGCGAAGGTTCACCAGACTGATTCCTGGGATGGCAGGACTGTGGTATGAGGAGAGATTGGGTCGACTCGGCCTGTATTCACTCGTGTTTAGAAGAATGAGAGGGGATCTCATTGAAACATATAAAGTTCTGACAGGGCTAGACAGACTGATGCATGGAGGATGTTTCCCCTGGCTGTGGGGTCCAGAACGAGGGGTCACAGTCTCAGGATACGGGGTAGGATATTTAGGACTGAGATGAAGAGAAATTTCTTCGCTCAGAGGGTGGTGAACCTGTGGAATTCTCTACCACAGAAGGTTGTGGAGGTCAAATCACTGAATATATTTAAGAAGGAGCTAGATAGATTTCGAGACACAAAAGGCATCAAGGGGTAAGGGGAGAGAGCGGGAATATGGTATTGAGATAGAGGATCAGCCATGATCATATTGAATGGTGGAGCAGGCTCGAAGGGCCGAATGACCTACTCCTGCTCCTATTTTCTGTTTCTGTGTAATAAATTATATGCTGAAACACTGACTGTTGTTCTTCTGAAATAATCCCAAATGATGTCCATGAATACAGTTAGTATAAAATACTGCTTTGACTCATTAATGTTGATATGAGTTACCATCCGAAACTACAGAAAGCTGTCTCCACACCAAGAAAGCTACTCTTTATTTTTGAAAATAGTGATTTCTGGTGATTTTTCCACCCCCCCCCCCCCCCCCACTTTCTCATCAAGGTATCTCACTCTAGTGAAAAATATAAATCATTGCATCCTTCATTGCAGTATAAGTTATGCAACTCCAAACATGCTTTGCTGAAGAATTATTGTGCTGCATATCAACTCTGGAAGGATGTACAACACCTTGCACAATTTCCTATGTTCTGTGTAAATGAGGTTTCCATAGAGGTTGATAATCAAGAAATTGAAATTTCATCGTGACAATGCAAACATGATTTAAATCAGTGCAAACCCATTTTCCTATTGGTACTCATTGTTTTGTGTGCTGTGCTGTATTCTCCATTCTTAAGTTTACTCTTGTGTTCAAGCCTTTGATGTTATTGCATTTGGAAGGGAAAATGACATTGACAAGTGGCAGGTCAATACAAAATGTTCCATTCCCCCCACTTTATTGGCTGGACCACATGATGAGATTGGCAGTGGAGGGTGGTCTTGATGCATACAGTACATTTAATAAAAAAGGAATAAGCAGTTCAAAGCCATAACACGTAGATTAGGAAGACCTCTGACTATGTAGTAACGCTGTGGATAAAGAAGCAGATATGGCAATAGCGATACAGGGATATCACCTCAGAAGGAACTTCCTGACCATGTTCAATTACTATAAGCTGACTCTTAAGATCAATGAAAATTATGCATATAGATCTAATCATTCAACATTTCCCTATCCTTTACTAAAACAATACAGGTAAAACAGAGATGTTGCTAATGTGCATCCTTACTGACAAGTAGCCAACTGCCAGATCAAACAACAAATGTCTGTAAGATCTTCCATTTTGAGGGCCTGCCAATGTTTTACAACAACTTACATTGATACATCTCTAAGCAAATTACAAATGGGGAGAGGTGGACACAGAGCAGCAAAGGAAGGAAATTTTGAGCACATTTGATGAGGTAAGCCTTCCAGAGATTTTGAAGTGGTTTTAGGAACTGATTTCAGAGGGCAGGGGGTAGTGCCTGAAAGATCAGCATGTGTTAGTGGAGTAGGAGCAGGTAGCGAGCAGTAAACCAGAGTTGGGGATTGGAGTGTGAAGGGTTAGGCGTGTCAAAATATGGAATTAAAAGGGAGACCTGGACTCTTCAGCTTTGAAAGGAGGCATATGAGAGGGAAGCTTACAAAAGTATACAACAACTTGCATTTATATAGCACTCCTCATGTGGAGGAAGTCATCCCAGAGAGCATTTTACAATGGGAAGGAAAGGGATACAGTGTGTACCAAGCATGAGGAAAGAGAAATGGAATGGACAGGGTGAGAAGTGGCAAGGCAGAGAGAACTGGGTTAAAAAATGCTAGAGAGTTGGAGAGTAATGGTTGAACTAGCAGTCATTGATAGTGAAGTGGAGGGAGGAGAATTTTAATTTTAGAGGAGCAAAGAGTGTGTGTAGGATGTAAATCAGGTGGAGATCCCCAAGGTAGGCTGAGGTAATGCCGTGGAGAAATTTGAAACCAGAATGAGAATTTTGAAAACGACATGCTGAGGTATGGGGAGCCAGTGATCCTTGGACAGGATGGAAGTGCTAGGGATGTGAAACCTGGTGCATATTAGGATGTGGGCTGCATTGTTTTGGATGGGTTGAAGGTTGTGCACGGTTGATGCAGGGATCCCAGCTAGAAGGATATTGAGAAATCGAGCCTTGAGCTGATGAAGGCATAACTAGGGTTTCAGAGGCAGAAGGGGATTGCACAAGATACCTGACTCAGCTTGAGATGGCAGCCATGGAAGTTGATGGACTCAAGGTCAAAGGCTTGCAAGTGCTAGCAGGCTTGTGTTTTGTTGACTTTCAGCTAAAGGAAGCTTTGGCTCATCTTGGTCTTAATTTCAGAATGTAGCAACAACTTTGGTCAATAGAGGAGGCTGCTAGGTAAAGTTGGGTGTCATTAGCATAGAAGTGGAAGCTGACTCCTGCTTCTGAATAATGTTGCCAAAGAGTAGCATTTAAACAGTGATGAGGAGGAGGCTAAAGATGGTACACTGAAGATGATTGTGTGAAAAGCCATTGGCAGAATCATAGGGGGTGGAATTGGTCTTGGACAGTAGTGCAAAACAGACAATGGCAAATCAGTTTTACACTGCACCTGATTTTCTTTTCCAAGACCAATTTCATCCCCTGTAGTGTCTGCACTGAGTCAGATAAGAACAGAACCATGAGAAAATTGTCCCCAAGGTGGGCTGCAGAGGAAAGACTTTGGAGGAGGATGGAATCAATTGTGTTGGGTGCAGCAGAGAGGTCAAGGAGGAAGAGAAAAGGTAGATGTAGCTGTCAAATTAATTGCACAGGATTTAGTTTGTGACTTTGTCAGTCTCTGTACTGCAAGTGAGGCTGAAGCCAGAGGGTCTTGAATAAGGAGTAATGAGAGAGATGGGAACGTAGTTAAAAGGGAATAATGCATTCTGGGCTTTTAAGAGGAAGGAAAGGTTTATGGTAGAATGATTTCATTGGAAACACTAGAGGGTCTGGGAAATAATGATTCTATTGAAGGAGATGGGAATAGTGCTGGATGATAGAGCGAGACCGATTGATGATGTTGGAGGTGAGGAGATGAAGTTGGGTGGTCAAGAGCTGGGTTTGGAGGAGATTGAGGATGCAGGTTATAGGGTTCATGGATGAAATAAGTGAGTGAAAGGGGAGTTGGGGGAGAAACTGCAAACAACAGGAAGGATGAGAGCACAATTAGGTGGAGGACAGATGGGGAGCTGGGACTGAGGTTCAGTGGCTGCAATATAGCGGCCTCAATTTCGGACATAAAAATCTCCATGAATTCCTCACATTCTGTGTGTGAGATGAAAGTGGGGGAGACCTCAGAAGACCATAGTAGTGGAGAAAAAGAGTTTGAAATTGTTTCTTGTCTCCAGAATATTATCCTGCTGAAAAGAATACATGTGTGGCCACCAGAGATGACAGAATTAAGCTCAGCTATAATGTCTCCCATGATTGAATAGCCAACTAATACTCATTGTCTAGTTGACATGTGAAGAATGCCATTTGGTTGAGGTATCAGTGACTTGCTGGTGATTCTGAAACAATACCCCAATAGGAATTGGCATCTTCAGAAGTGGAGAAGATGGGAGAGGGGGGTTGGATGAAACCATAACCTTGTCTTAATTTTCAACAATTCATCAGTGAATTGGGCCTACTCACCCTTAATATAACTGTCAACATTAGGAAAATATTAGAGGTGGCATTTATGATGAGTAACAGTGACATTGATCACAAACTCAGTTTGATGTATAGATTTGCGATTATTTTTGAGTCACATACACCAAAATAGCCCTGGAGAAGAAGCGTGCTGTGTCCGCCCGTATGATTGAGGCCATCCACAACCATGGGCACCATAGGGATTGGAGTGTGTACTGGACACGGGTGAAAACATTATTATTTAAATTGTTAAGTTTCCTTTGTCTCTTTTATGATTTGGATTTTATTAGTTGTGCCCCACTAAGAAGGGGGCACTTTTGTTAGATCTTTTGATTGATGACACTGGGGCAACCCAGTATCTCCTTAAGGGTTTGATTAAAAGAGGCATACATCAAAATAAATCACATTTAAAGTCAAAATGAGTGACACTTGATGGAACTGCATTCAGGCTTAAACCTAATGTTACTCAATAATTGATTTTTCACTAAGTTTTTCAGTCCTACCGTGTATCCTCATCATAAATAGAAACAGGACTTTGGGATAACAAATTATTATGGTCTAAATACACAAATTATGTTTCTAAAGCTGGTCTCTCTGTAACTTTTTTTCTTGATCAATATTCCATGAGAATTTCCAGCTCCTCGATAGGAACCCAGATCCGGATCTCTTTTTCCGTCATTCAGTCCACGATTTCTTGGAGCTGCCCAGGTAAGTGGCCAACTGCATCCAGGTACAGGACCTTAGCCTGCAGTGCTCTGTAAAACACACCCTTACTTCTCTCAATATCTGAGGCTGCCATTGCCTTCCACCCAGGTAAAGCCATATCTGGAGCAAGATAAGATTAGTGCAAAAGATAAGATCATACCTTGATTTCTGATGTTTCCGTCTGATGGTGAAAGTGCATCAATGACCCTAACATATATGTCATCCATCCACGTATGATGTGGTCAGAGTTTTGGGAGCATTGTCTGCAGATGAAAATCTGTGAAGTACAAAATTGTTTAAAATTACTACTTTTAATGTAAAAGTTTCAGAATTTCCCAGAGGAGCATGCCTTAGGATCTCCCTATAAATGCACCACCAATTAGGAGGGAGAGGGAACGCAGCATTTGTGATGAGACAGCAAAATGTTCTGGATACGGTCCTGATTGGAATGATTTTATTGTCAATGGAACCAGGTTCAAAACCATTAGATATTTTTTTAAAAGAAAATTAAATATTTTTCTCTGAGTACTAGATTATATGCTACTAGGTAAAAGAAGTTTCAAAATAATTCTAAATTGCTAAAGGGGCATTTGCTCAATAAAGATGCCCCTTTCTTTTTAGATGAAGAAAAAATACAATTGTCCTTGTTCATTTTATATTCCAAAACACTGGAAGATGTGGAAAATTAAAATGCCAAAAATAAAAATGTTGTGGGTCGATATACCTCCAGACCCCCTTAACTAAGATAATAAATCTTTCATCATCAAAACCTATACCCATTTAGGCTCTCATGTACTTATGTTTATTTTCCCCTCATAAGTGAAATAATGTTGAGTATCCCTGCCGCTTAAGTTAGAAGCCCGTGTTCCAATCTACATTCAGTGTAATTACTTGCTTTCACGTGTAAAAAGCTTAGGGCTGCTTTTTGAGTTATCAGCACTTTACGTGCATTCACATCATAAAACAGGGAAATAAGAGTTCTCTTAAAGATTTTGGTATCCTATTTCTGATCCATTTACTCAAAAACTAACAGCACTGTGCACTGGCTGGGTATGGGAGTATAGTGGTTATATTTGTGGACTAATATTCCCATGCGAGTTCCAATCCCACCATGGCAGAATAAAAAAATTGGTATCAGTAAAAGTGACCATGAAGCTGTGGGACTGTTGTAAATACTCAACTGGGTCCACTAATGTCCTTAATGACTCCAGTCCCAAATCAATGTGATTGCCTTCAGTGGCCTAACAAGCAACTAGTTGGGCCATAACTGCTGGCCTTGCCAGTAATACCCTCATATCAAGAATGAATTTTAAAAAGTTGCAGTAGGAAGTACTGCAGGTGGTGTTTTTGTAAAATAAACGGAATAACTTCTTCAGCTCCTAACTACAAGTTGCAAAGCTGCGGCTGCTGCTATTGCAACCTCACCAGTTGCTAAGGCAACCTTAAAATCCTTTTTTTAAATTCCAAAATATACTTTATTCATAACATTTGTAAAGGCACAATCAATACAGTTATGCACCATACAACGTGTATACACTTCGTGGTGTGGTATAGTATACCGAACCTTAGAGCCATTCACCACCTCCTCGGTCTGTCATCAACTGCTGCGGCCGTTACCTATTTATAGTAAGCGGCAAGACCACGTGACCACGCCCCAACCAATGAGCGGCCGCACTCTTCCCGCTTCGCTTCGCGGCGCTCGAGCGCCAGGTTTGTAAAATAATTCCTGGGCCAGTAACGGAGGGGCGCTGCGGCGCAACCCAGCCTGCTACCGGATGTCCCGCCTTCCACGCTCTGATTGGAGGGTCGTCCCATTCAAATCTTAGTTCTGAATTATCTATGGTTGTCGAGGATGTCAATCAGAAATACGTCACTCGAGTAATGCAATCGGGTTAGGTTGAGGCGGAGGCGGAGGCGGCTGTTACTATGGTGGTCGCTGATGGAGAAGAAATGGGACTGAAGAATAATGCTGTCAGTGGAGCCCATTATAGTTACTGATATATAATCTGGTCACCCGGACAGCTATTTAAATACCAGCATGAAAAGGCCGCAAGTTCCGGTGTTGACCCTTTAACATTTGGTAAGTTTCGGTTATTTCATGTTTTGGTGGATTTGAAGCTGATGGGACCGAAACTGACGCCTGGGACCGGCTTCCAACCTCTCAATGAACCAACTAAAAATAAGTGGTTATTATTTGAGGCTGTGAACATCATCAATCTGGTTGTTATTTCACTGCATAGAGATTTATTCTGTTTTATCTACTGATATTAAAAATCCAATAATGATCCAAAATATCCAAAAATCCATATGCTATTAAGAGGCAAGGTTCTGATTTGCTTGTTCACTGGGTTCAAATTTAAAGTTATCCTGGTAACCAACCGTCATTTGATGCACTTGCAGTGGTTAATGGCATAGCTGTGGACAGACCCACAAGGTGTCATTCATTTGCAGCGACCGTCTCTCATATTTTTCTTTAAAAATGTAACCTATTTAGATGTATGTCACTCTTAAAAATAAAATTGCTCTGTATGTTTGTGAGTTTGTTATGATTCTCATTATGAACTCATTTAAGTATAAAACAAAATAGGTTACATTTTAAACCAAGTGTTAGAAGTGGCATTTGTGATGGTCACTTCTGACTGATAGTCAGTCCTGAGTATCATAAATCCAAGTCTAATATTTTCATAATGCTTACAGCTCTCATTTTAGATGTCATTCCTCATCATCAACCACAAGTCTATTGATGTTTCAACAAAGACCATTGCTGGTGCAAAAAAAGATTCTATTGTTATGAGCCAAATAGTGGTCAGTGAGTGGAATAGCACAGCAGCTGGAACTGGTGTCCTGTCAGGCAGATACTGTTCTGGCAGCAATGCACTATGCAGGTTATAGTCAGCTGTATGATTATGGTTTGCCATGATTTGAATTGTTTAAGTGGTAGACGTTCAGAAAATTAAGGGAAGGGATATGGATTCATGGGTATTATAACTCTGTGAGCGCCTCTGGGACAAGAGAGGCATCAACCTGCAGACCAAGCCCAAAGTATACAGGGCTGCTGTTCTGACGACCCTGTTTTATGCATGTGAAACTTGACAACATATGGGACTGAATTACTTTCACCTAAGCTGCCTGAGATGACTAATGAAGAACAAATTACAGGACACAATCCCTGACACCAAAGTCCTTAAAAAAGCTGACCTGCCAAGCATAGATGCTCTAATCATGAAGGCACGGCCACGATGGTCAGGTCATGTGGTGCGAATGTCTGATGAACAAATCCCGAAGTAGATCTTTTATGGCGCGTTGACAACTGGGAAGCGATTCTGTGATGGCCAGCAAAAGAAATATAAAGGTTAAAAGCTATCTGCAACAGTGCAAAATGGATACCCATTTTAAACTCATCTTGCAGTTCTGATGATAATTATAAAACTTGTGGTGTATGATTTTTCAACTACTTAATGAAATCACTACTTTGGGAACAATTATTTCTTAGAAATTTTTATGAAGAAGTAAATTAGGCTTGAAACAATCTATCATATGCTTCTGGCAGTGCAATAATGAATGAAAAAGGCTTGCATATATTTGAAAAGGCTACAGGTGATTGTGCTACTGATCATTGTGTTTAGCGTTTTGGCACAAACTGAAGCCTTTGTACCCTATTCTAAATAAAAATGGATCATGTTTTAAAACAAATCAAAAACCTTTTAACCACAGAAATAAATACAGTTTAAACTTGGAGTGATAGTTATACCTGGGGTGTTAGAATCTATGTATGTAGTTATACTGTAACTAACCCATCAGTGTGAAGCAGTTTGATTTTGCACCGACACTGCAGCTGCGCTATAAATGCAGCTTAATATTATTAACATAGTTTTAAAATTTGAAATTGTTTCTTGGATATCTGTAGGTCAGTGATGTAATTTATGGTTTGAATTTTTAACAAAGGAATTGCATGTTTATTATATTTCTCTGTTAGGTTTGATTCTCTAAATCTTCTGAAGATGTCCATAGACTTTGACAGCGGGGCTTTGCCAACCCAACATGAGGAGGAGGAATATGATAGAGAAGATTATGAACGAGAACAAGAGGTAAAAGCAAACCACTTCCCTCTCTTCCACCTTTCCTATTTTTACCAGATCCAAATGGCTGGCTGGATCAACTTGCTTAAATTCAAATTCATACTTGTACAGCCCTTCCCATTCTTATTGTGCTGTACTTATTTCAAATAGGGAAATAGAAAAATGTTAGGCTTCAATGTTATTTTGTAATAAAATGCATCAAATTTGTTTTTTAGAAAATCAAATTTTAAACTTTAACTGTGGAAGTATGCCCTTCCATACTAAATGGCAAAAAACAATGATAATGATTTGGCAAATTGTAACTTGTAAATTGTAACCATTTCAGTGGGAGACCCCTTTATTAACCCAACATATGTCAATGTTGTTATGAAGGCTCTTGATTGGGAATTGAAGTGATAACTATTATTGCATTTGCCCCCCAAGCTTGAATTTTTCACTAAAGGTGCTTTAGTGCACCTGGGTGTAGTGGAGTTTCTGTTTATCAGTGGCTGTGTACCATGTGCTAATGTTAGTCAATGATTACCAACCCTTTAAAAAAGATGGTGTTTGATGCCAGCAAATCAGGCAGTACCACTTTATCGTAAACATTGACATTTTTTCCCTAAGTTCTGGGGCAGCACCCATTTTGGATTGACTATTCAGATTAGATGACAAAAGTTTGAAATCTGAAGTCCATTATTTCCTTCTGCATAAGTTATTTGAACTAGATTGTCGTTAGAACAGGGTGTAGTGCTACAACTGTTGTGGGTGTGGAGTAGGCTTCTTTTTTGTGCTGTGGCAAAAGTCTCTTGTTTGTAATTAATTGAGATTCTTACTTTATACACTTGAGAGAATAGAATTCTGAGGTCAGTCTTAATGTGCTCAAGTGCATCATGTTGTACAGATTCTAGCTGTAAGAACAATAGATGCAATCTGTTTGAATAATCTGTTATTATAACAGTGTAGATCACAGAAAATACTGTATGTAGTCCAGCACTTGCATTACAAGAATATATTTTGTTTGGAGGAAGAGCAGGAAATTAATTTTCACATGCTTCAGAAATGGGACTAATAATTGTGAATTTCATCTGTGAATGAATTGTGCTTAAAGGACTATTGGCAGAGTCACAGTAACTTGGTGCAGATTGTTGTGGTTGTTTATTAACCTCTGATCTTGCTTTGCAAGCAGGCTTTTCTTGTTTCATTTTGGAAGTAATCATACACTCCATTTGCAGATCTTCACACTGCATTTTTCATGTTTAATATAGCAATGGGTTAACGAGATGAAGTTTCTCCTGTTCATAATAGGGCAAATGTTTTTGAGACTTCTCCTTCTCGCACTCATCTTTTTCGCTGTTTTACATTTTCTTCTCTCATTTTCCTTTTTCTCTGTTTTACTAAAAATAAATCAGGATTTTTACTGTACTGCTGATTGAAAAGAGGAAAGAAAGAATGAAAAATCGATTTCAGTTGATAGATGAAACTTGGTGATAAGGGAACCTTTGCTTTCTAGGCTTATGGCCTTTTCATTTTACCGTGTTTCTCAGTAGCTGATATATTGGTAAACAAACACCAACTCAGAGCACTTACCAAATTTATAGAGACCAAACTAAAGAACTAGAAGAAAATGCACAGTGTATGCATCACCTATTATTCAAAAAAAGTACTGTCCTTTAAGATATTCGTAATGATATGCTAAGTTCAGGTGCTAAAATAACTATAATGTTACATCATTTTTTAAAGTGATTTAACACTCCTGTTCAGACACAATGGGCTCGATTTTACACATAAATTGCGGGTGGGTTGGGGATGGGGGGGCTGCGAAAATTGCAGAAATGCAGAGTGGGTTCGGAAGCCAGCTCCAAACCGCCGACTTCCGAGTTCCCCACGGACGCACCTGCATGCGCACGGGTGTCCTGAATCCAGAAGTCCCGCCGGCAATTAAAGCTGGCAGGATGACAGTTAAAGAGCCAAATGTACCTCATTGAGGTACTTAAGGCACTTTACTTGTGATATGTTAGGTAGTTAGAACGATTTTTAACTTACCTGGGCGGCTTTTCCTTGGCTTCTGATTCACACCTGTTGAAATCAGGTGTGAAGGGCTGGATCAGGCAAAAAGAAACAAAATAAATTAAATAAAAAACCATTGCTCAAAGTTAAAACACAAAATCAACCTTCCTTTCCACCGATGTCCAATGTCTCCCTCTCCGATCTCCCCCTCGTCATCCCCCCCTCCGATGTCCCCCCGATCTTCCCCTCTTCCCCCCCCCCCCCCACTCCGATCTTCCCCCCCCCCCCCCCCCCACCGGTCTTCCTTTCCAGCGTGGGTGACATCTTGCTCTCGTGGGCGTAAAACCCGGAAAGAACTTTAAATCACTGTCAAATATGATGCGATCGCATTGGAAACGGTAAGTTTTGTTTATTCGGGTTTGCCACGCGCACCTTCACCCCCCCCCCCCCCCCCCGCCAATCCATCACCATTTCAAAATTGAGCATAATGTTTCTTGAAGTTGAAAGAGAAGGAGTCGAGAGACGTGATGGATTTCAGTTTTCTTGTTCAGCATTTGTATTTCAGCGCTTATACTTTTCAAAATTGCAAACTTCTATTTCTTCCCTCCTGTGGGGGAGAAAAGATTTTAAAATCTTTTAAAAATGATTGATGGCGTTTACTATTTCTGAACTCCTTCCTGCAATCTACAGCTTACAAATCTAGAGTGCTTGAAGTCACAAAGGCGCACTCAATGTAGAGTTAATTGCTTCTTGTACTGTACCATCACAGAATCGTGTTGTCTGATAGTAATAGTTGTTGTATTTTACCATTTAGTTGAGCACATTTAAGGGGAGATTGTCCATTTTGGTGTTCCCAGCATTTGACTGAGTGTGGCACCAAGGAGCCCTAGTACAATTGAAGTCAATGGGAATCGGGGAAAACTCTCCATTGGCTGGAGTCATACCAGCACAAAGGAAGATGGTAGTGGTTGTTGGAGGCCAATCATCTCAGCCCTAGGACATTGCTGCAGGAGTTCCTCAGGGCAGTGTCCTAGGCCCAACCATCTTCAGCTGCTTCATCAATGACCTTCCCACCATCATAAGGTCCAAAATGGGGATGTTCGCTGATGATTGCACAGTGTTCAGTTCCATTCGCAACCCCTCAGATAATGAAGCAGTCCGTGCCTGCATGCAGCAAGACCTGGACAACATCCAGGCTTGGGCTGATAAGTGGCAAGTAACATTCGCTCCAGACAAGTGCCAGGCAATGACCATCTCCAACAAGAAAGAGTCTAACTACCTCCCCTTGACATTCAACGGCATTACCATCGCCGAATCCCCCACTATCAACGTCCTGGGGGTCACCATTGACCAGAAACTTAACTGGACCAGCCACATAAATACTGTGGCTACAAGAGCAGGTCAGAGGCTGGGTATTCTGCAGCGAGTGACTCACCTCCTGACTCCCCAAAGCCTTTCTACCATCTACAGGGGAAAGTCAGGAGTGTGATGGAATACTCTCCACTTGCCCGGATGAGTGCAGCTCCAACACTCAAGAAGCTCGACAACATCCAAGACAAAGCAGCTCGGTTGATTGGCACCCCATCCACCACCCTAAACATTTAATCTCTTCACCACCGGCGCACTGTGGCTTCAGGGTGTACCATCCACAGGATGCACTGCAGCATCTCGCTAAGGCTTCTTCGACAGCACCTCCCAAACCCGTGACCTCTACCACCTAGAAGGACAAGGACAGCAGGCACATGGGAACAACACCACCTGCAAGTTCCCCTCCAAGTCACACACCATCCCGACTTGGAAATATATTGCCGTTCCTTCATCGTCGCTGGGTCAAAATCCTGGAACTCTCTACCTAACAGCACTGTGGGAGAACCTTCACCACACGGACTGCAGCGGTTCAAGAAGGCGGCTCACCACCACCTTCTCAAGGGCAATTAGGGATGGGCAATAAATGCTGGCCTCGCCAGCTTCACCCACATCCCATGAATGAATAAAAAAAATTGGAAAATTATGTACCACCAACCTGTGATTTTCTGTCCACCATGGAGAAAATTCCCTTTAATGCCCATTTCAAAGCTGCCTCTTAGTTTTCTCCTTGAGAACCTATGGGGTAAGGAGAAAATGGTTTACAAAATGGGAAGCAGGAGCTTTTAATAATTTTTTTCTAAAAGAATAAATTCCTATTTAGTGCTAATTTATGCCAAACTGTGTGTAGGTTTAGTGTGGGCCTGTGCTTTCCAGGAACTAGATTGTGAACACTAGGATTCCTTTCATGTATGACCTTTACAGTCAGGAGAAAGAGACTCCAGTCCAGGCTAGATTTGAACCTTGACACCAGAGGTGAAGAGAGATTATGCTAGTTTACTGCACCATCCTATCTTGAAGAATTAGCAATCTCAGCCAACAAACTAAGCATAGCTGGTGTGGAAAATGCACAAACTCCACACCAATGCAGTAGTGGGGCTTTTCTGAAGTTGGAGTTAAGACATTATTGGCTGTGCCATGTTTGGGAATGTTTTATGCCAACAATGGGTGCAAAGTAGAAAAATATTCCATTCTAAACACTGACATTGCTTACCTTTTATTATAGGTTAAAGGAACAAGGTTGAAGTCTTAGTATTATTTGGGAGGAATTGATAGCGTGATCTTTGGAGGTAAACTAGAAATGGTGCCTGTTTGATTGATGTACTAACATTTTATTATTTGGTGATGCTCATATTCTCAGCTACACCAGCTACTGATGACAGGTCTTCCAGATGACATGCTGGAGGATAGCAGAGACATTTCTTCTCCAGAACTGAATTACTCTGGCTGTAGTGCCAATAACGGGTAAGAAAGTTTTGCTTTTTATGACTCCACATGCAACATATTGCATCCAGCTGCAAAGTTAGTGTGAAAATATAATTGTGTATTTGGTGGGAAAAAGTGGTACAATAGACAATATTTCACATAACTATGAAATGGAGGGGGAGAAAAGAAATGGTAATTGTCAGGGAACATAATGACAAAAGAATAAAAGCCTAATAAAATGCAGCCTAATGAAATTAATTCTGCCATCAACAACAACTTGCATTTATATGGCACCTTTAACCTGGTAAAACGGAGCGATTTTCAAACAAAATTGAACAAATATCAGGGTAAATATTGATTCCAGTTTTTTATAGCCTGAACATTTTATGAAAAGATGGGTGGGGGTACTTGGCCAATCTATTAGACAGTGCAATGTCATACAGTGGGGATGCAGAAAAAAACACGTGGTCAATTTCAGGAAAAAGGCAATTACCCCTATGCTGCAATGTCCTCTTCACTCAGGAATTTGTCAAATCCCTTCAATGTCTGCTCTTCTAAAATCCACTTCTTGATTGTTTTTATTACAGTATTATGTAATACATATGCATGCATACCTGACCGATACAATTGTGAACCAGTGAAACAATGAATGAAACCAATGAAGTGAGAAATAGTTTAAAAGCACCCAGCCGGTATCCTCACCAAATTAAATTGCAAACCGATACCCCACCTTTGCTGTCTCTTAGCCCTTTTAATTTTATAATCTAATTTCTGCAGAGCATGGCCCAAACCAGATCTGTGCATTGCTCTCCCAGATTTATGCTGTCATTTACCACCACAGTCTGAAGATCCGTTGGAGGCTTATTCAGAACTCAGACCTCTTCTTGAGTGAACTTGTAAGCATCTCTTTTCTGTGCATGCATGATCATACCACTCTGAGATTGTGAATCATGCAGCTGGCCTGGGAATTGACACTGATCCAGCTCATTATATTAGTGTGTCTCCACCATTACACTATTTGTATCATGACATAAGCACACTAATCCACAAGCCATTTTATGGTCTCGGTAGTTTCAAACAGATTTCAATAGATCAGTTAAATGCACATTTTTAGCTAGCAAAAATGATGTGCTTCACTGCAGTATCAGTCACCATTTTTAAGTTTTTCATAAAATACAGTGAAGAGAAGTTTCTGTCACTTTTTTAAGACTTGTGCACTCCTGGAAAGTAAATATCCCTTTTTAATACTGCTGCTCTTGCAGTATCACTTTTATGCCACCATATGTTGCTGTTGTACTGTGTGAATGCTGCACTACAAAATAGTGGCGATATAGATTTATTTAGATTTCTGCAGGTGCAGCATTCCAACATCCAAGCTGTTCGTATCAACGTGTTTGTCATCTCACTGCTTCGGAAAATGTTATTTTACCTACTTCAATCAGCTTATTTCACAATTGTAATTTGTTATTCCTCTTGTTTTAAAAATTCTAAGTTTGGACATGCTGCCAATTTTCTAAAGTGTTACTGTAAGGAAGACAACTATTGATGATCACAGTGGGAGTAGGCTTCACCCAAAACCCACGTATTATCAATCTTTAGAATTCTGCACTATTTGTTTGAATGGATTGTTAACTTTTTTCCTGCAATACATGGCGGTTTTCCCACACTGAGAAGTGAGAATGTGGTTTACATAAGAGGGCAAAAATTGGGGGCACGTATAATGTCTGTCTTGTTTACTATTTCTATGCAGCTAGGCAATGGAAATTTTTTGTTTATAATTTTGCAATCCATGTAAATTTGAATCAATGGATTTACAGTACTCAGGCTATTGGAGGGGCTGTAGAGGTAACAGAAATAACCTTAGAAACGAAAAAAGAAAAGAAATAACTTTCAATTATAAGGTCTTTCATGATCTCAGAACATCCCAAAGTAGTTTACAGCCAATGAAGTACTTTTCAAGTGTAATCATTGGCTGCCTCATTTCCTACATGACAACAATTTGCACACAGCAAGGTCCCAGAAACAGCTGTGAAATAAATGACCAGATCACCTGTTTTTCCGGTGTTGATTGGGGGATAAATGTTGGCCAGAAGAACTCTCATGCTATTCTTTGGATCTTTTACGTCCACCCAAGAGGGCAGACAGGACCTCTGTTCAACGTCTCATCCGAAGGACGGCACCTCTGATAGCGTAGCACTCCCTCAGTACTGCACTGAGATGCCAGCCTAAATTATGTGTCGCAGCACTGCCACCTCTAGCAAAAGTTGTTTTGAGTTGGTTCAGTAATACTTGATTGCTACTTCCATTGCTCCAGAAATATTGGTGGTTAAGTAGGCATGTGTGTATTTTGTATTTTTTTTCCTCCTTCTACTTCCTCTTGGAGTGATATAAACTGAAAATGTAGCTATTTCCTCAGTACAATAATCTTTGATAATGTTTCTGAAAGGCATATTCTATCCTTATTAGAATGGGGCAATGAATTGTTTGAAGTACAGGGGCTGGTATATAATTTACCGTGGGGATTTCCAAATGCCTAAAACAACACTTATGTCTTATGTACAGCTTCATTATGTCATTCTAGTATTACTCGATTGTGTTTTTGTCTGTAGAATGTATATATATTGCTGAGAAAATGAATAAAAATCGAGGGGGGCAGAAATGACTTGTGTAACTGCTTTACCAGCAGTTAGGAACTTCTAATTCGGCACATTTTTAAGGTCACTTGGGAAGCTGACAGAAACTGCTTTCTACCTATATATTAGTAGTAGTTTTTATAAAATTATACTTTTTATACAATAAATCTTAAATTTGCAGATTAGCATATTTAAGCAACAAAACCACAACATGGAAAAGTTTCACTATCTACCACTTCGTGATTTTCGCAAGTATGTAATGTTACCAAATTTTGTAATATTGTTGTTGAATGTGTCACGTCTGTTTCAACAAACCTAGAAACTGATTTGTGATTTGTTACTTACACATTTCAAAGTGACCATCTCGTGTTGCTGCAGTTTTAAAGTAAAAATGTCTTTTCAAAGAGCATTGAAGAGCAAACTAAATTGACAATATGTATTAGCGGAAAATATCAGTTAAACTTGTTATATTTAACTACTGATCATTTTCTCCTAGAGGTCAACAAACCTGGGAACAGAAGGGAGATTGGAATGATCAGGAAGTAAGCAACACTCCAAGAGATAAAGATAGTTATTCTACAGAATATCCAGTACACAATGGACATAATGGAGTAAGTTGTATATTTTCAGTGGATTTGTATATATTTTAATGTACTGAATTTTACATTTTTGGATCTAGTTACAAACAGCCTTCTGTTTATTCTTCATATATGCTGTTTATAGGTGCTACACAAACATAGAACATATAATGTATGGCAACCAATGGGCTGACAAATTTCCTTCTTGTGTTAGAGAATGTGAATATTTTCCTGGTGTGACTTGCCCTGCCAAGGAAAAATGCAGAGATGGTTCTGCTACCCAATCTGATAACTCTTTGTTTGTGATGGGTTTATTCAGGGTTTGTTCCTGTAACAAACAATTACTGTGGAATCTAGGTTCTTGTGGTCAATTTGGTCACATCCCCAAATGATCACTAAATCAAAATATATCCCTTGATGTCCTGCAGGGCAACTCTCAGACATTGAGTAGAGTGCTCAGCTGTTTGAAATGCTGGTGAGCAGTGCGATGAATAGCTGAACAGTGCTGGCTGACAGTTTAAATTGATCAGCAAACTATGTAGAAGTCTTGATGTGCTGATCGGCTGTTCTGACATTTAGATATAGTTGGAAGGCTTAAAGTGCCAATAGCTGAACAGCAATTTAACATCTGAGCAGTGCATCAGAGCTTTTACACTGTTTAACTTATCAGTCAGTGCTGCTGAGATGTTCAACAATGCTGCTCACCAACATTAGAAACTGCTCAGCTGCATTCTGCTCAGAATGCCTGTTTTGAGCTAAGGTTGGAGACTTCCCCTGTGTATACAAATCTTTCAGATCTGAATGGCACATCAGTTGATAGATCAGGTGTGCAGGAGATGAGCAGGAACAGCAAGAGGACAAAAGCTGGATTAAGATGAATTGCAGAGCTGCTAATCGCATGAGGTGAAATGTGAAAACTTTTCTGATGCCTGAACAGCACTAAACTGTTCCATATAACCGACTTGTACTGTTCACATGGCAGGAAAAGGGTGCCTAGTAGAGACTTAATGCAGTTTGGTTTTGGAAATTGCATCGAGTATTTTATTTAAGTGATCACTAAAGCCAGTTCGACTGTACTTGCTATATCTACATAGAAAGCTAAAGCTCTGTGCAGAACAACTAAATGTACTTCCTTTCAATGGAAAAAAAAATGAGTGGTGATAAAACTAGCACAATGATTTACTGAGACAACAACAACATGCATTTATATAGCGCCTTTAAAGTAGTAAAACATCCCAAGGCACTTCACAGGAGCGTCATCCAACAAAATTTGACACCGAACCACATGAGATATTAGGGCAGGTAAAGAGGTAGGTTTTAAGGAACATCTTAAGACCCTTAAGGAGAGACAGTTAAAGCTTGGATACAATTTTTGATAAAAGTGAGTGACTGTGTCTAAGAATTGTTCCATCTACTTTCCATACAAGATGCACTTGGTCCACCCTCAAAGCATGGGTAACTGATCCTTAGTTGTGAGATAAGGCTAGAAAAGTAACTTCTTTTAATTATAGGAAACTTGGGATCACACAAACCCCGTATGTTCAAACAATCAGAATATAAAGTTGTGTGTTTAACAACTGATAAACTTGTGGGGGGAGAAGCATGCACACAAAGTACATGCACAGATCATTGTTGTATTTTCATAAAAATCCTTTGTTTGTTTTTATTCTTATAGTTTGAGAAACTTTCCTGTCTTTCTAATTCAGTTTCGTTACTACAAGTGAAAATGCTTTATATGGTTTACAAGTGATTTCATCTGTGTATGTTCAGGGCTTACCAGTTTGTGGTTCAACTCATAATGATTGGCATTTGTTTAAACTGTAGTAGAAATTCTGTGCTTAAATGCAAGTACTAGATCATGCTAAAACTTATTTTTTGGCTAGGGCTACAATGAAGATTATGAACGTGATCAATACCAGAGGGACCACATGTACAAATCTGAAGACGAACAAGTGAACGATCATGGATGTCAGGCTGAGAGTGAATCACATCTCAATGGATGGAATCAAAACCACAAAGAAGATGAACGTCAGTACATGTATGAAAACAAAGGTTACAGTTTCCCTTGTGTGGAGGCTAATGAGAGTACTGTTGAGCACTATGTTAATGAGAAAAGATATGATTCAGACAATTATCAACTGCCTAATTCATACCCTCAGTCTGGAGGCTATCATGGCTACATTAATGGTAATAGTAATGGACAAAATGAGGAGTTCCATGATCAACTGGGAAAAATGCCAGATTACCCACAAAGTCAAAGGGACCAACTGGAACATTTACAGGTAGACCATCTCTTAGACTTCTTGTTCATTAACTTAATTGGTAGTTTTTAAGATTAGTTCACATTTCATTTATAACTTAAGATCTAGTCACATCTCATAATGCACTTGATTATTTTATTACAACTCATTTGTTCTCATTGTTTCCAAATAAAGTGGAGCAGTGAGTAAGAGCATTGTCCTAACTCTTCCATGACGTGGATATGAATCAAGCCCAGAATGATGGTTGAAACAGTCATCCTTAGCCACCCTCTGAAATTAGTTTGGGCATTCTAAGATCAAGTTCCTAGTGCGTATAAGACTTCATCAAAAAAAAATACCCTTGCCTCAGCACCAGTAGTCAGTCTCATTTCAGGCCAAGAATGACTGATTTGGGAAATGGAATTGATGCACTGGTGCAGAAGGAAGTTGTTCCTCAAAGGTTGCAATTACATTGTTACAGCAGCATAAATCATATTTGACCCCACATCTGATGATGACACAGTGCTAATGGATAGAATATATTACAATCCACGCATTGACATACCTTAAATGAGCATGAATAGAACTCAAAAAATCTAAAGCAATGGAAAAAAGATTCTACAAGTTAAATTGCAAAGGAGGATTTTGCTTCTTTAAAGAAATAAAAGTGTAGCATGCTGTCATTTGCAATTAATTGTTAGTCCTGTTGTAATAAACTGCACAACTGTGAAAGTTTTTGGCCCTCCAGGAAATTCCAGGGTTCACCATTTCCTGGACATAGTTTCAATATGTATACAATAATTAAAAACTCTGAGTACATTTCCATCCCCATATATTTACTGGTCTGTAATGAAGATGTAAAGTTGGGATAGGAAATTAAACTTCAGCATTTACCAATTTTGGGGCACTGAAATAGGTAAGAAGATTTGACTTGTAATTTGGTTTATAAATTATAATTAAATCTTGGTGTACAAAAATTGTTGCTTTCTGATTCAAAAGCTCTTCAGTAGTATTGCCTAGAATTTTCAAATAAAAAACGTATTCAAAGTTCTTAAAGCTGAACAAAACAGTAAATGAAATGTTTTCCAGTACACCTTTAATCCCTGGTGAAAATTTATGCAGATGGTTACAACATAGAATCATAGAATGTTACAATGCAGAAATTCGCAATTCAGCCCATCAAGACTCCACATTAGCCATCTAGCCTAAACCCACTCTTATTCACTTCCCATGCCATTTAATATTCCTCTTTTGCAAGCAACTATCTAATTCCCCTTTCAAAGACTCTGCTTCAACAACAGTTTATGGCAGTTTAACCAACCAAACTGGAAAGATGTTTTCCTAACCTCCCCTTTAAATCTTGTGATTATCTTAAATTCATGTTAAAAGTTTCTCCTACCAGCAATCTATCACATAACCTTATCATAATGCTTTATAACCTTTAAAACTTCTACCAAGTCATGCCTTAACCTTCTCGGCTTTTAATATTTATGGAAACTATACCAGAAACATGTTGAATTATTGAATTGCAACTTCTGAAAGATTCCAGTCAAATGGGGAATCTGGCTGAGTTATAAGGGTTGTATCATAATCTAATGAATTATCTTTAATGTTTGCTAAATATCAGTTTTGTTTTTAGCATAGAGCCCATTGAATCCAATTAATAAACTTAATGTTGTTTTTAGGTAAATTGAATTTCAGTTGAGGAAGGGGTAATATATGGATAGCAAGTATATTAACACAGTGGATATATTTCTTTCCTAATAGTTAAGTTGCGTAAATCCTATTAAGCATCTTCTTTACCTACAAGTATAGTTCAAATATCCTCAGCTAAATTAATCAGACATTTTTGCTGATTTTATTTTCAATATATCTATAGCAATTGTGGAAACGACGTTTTTATAGCAACATAATATATTAACAAGCTTCTTTATATGTTTATTTAAACTTCCAACTGCAGTAATTTTGAACAAAGTAAACTGACGTAATGTAATTGGTTGTCATAGCAATGCAGCAAAATAAAATTGGCTGAGCCTGTACTGGAAAAGCAGTGCGGAATCTTAAATGAGACAAATGCAGTAGACTCTTGATGCTACAGCTATATATAATTGTAATTCTAATTCAGTTACATTAATTTGAGGAGGTTCTTGCATTTAAGAATGCATTATTATATATATATAAAAAAAAGTTGTGTATGTGTCTTTGCAAGAGAGATGGCCACACTTGCAGGGCTACTATTTGGTAAATTCTTGACTGGTGTGTGAATCAACAATGTTAGGAGATGTGCTGATAAAGCAGAGATCCACATTTCATAAACTGACATAAGCCTAACTGACATAACATTCCTAAAGCTTAATTATACTTCAGGCAGTCTTCATAACCAACCTGACCATAGATACAACAAGATGGCGGGGCGGGGCAGGGCCTTCACTGTTCTACACTAACCCTAACACAGTGGCAGCAGTCACCCTTAGGCAGGTAGGACTGATACCTGAATTACTGCCTGGTTTGAGCATCTGCAGGGAGGTCCACCCACATTACCTCTCTGTCTCTCCAAACCAAATCATATGCCTGCTTAAAGTCTCCAAAACGCACCATAAATCTTTTCCATGCTCCCAACACTTTTCAATCATCTACCTCAGCATAGAAATCTACCGAGTACATCCATGTCTGCCAGAATGACTTCCTCATTGCCTTCCCACCAGCTGTCCCTGCATTCTAGTAAGCAACACTCCAGCAATCACCTTCCCTTGCACACCAAGAAAATTAATGCCGTTGGAATTTCTGCACTGCTTCCGGTCCTCCTTGTGTGAAGGAATTATTGCTACAAACCCAATATCAAAAATCAGGAATAATAAATGCTGCTGGAATAAGGATTTTGCTGCAAAAAGAAACTATTGTTTATGTTCATTTTCAGGCGAAGAAAAGCCCAAGAAAGTATTTTGTAAAGTGTATACACTAATATATATCTTATATTTATTGAATCACTTTCCCTCCCATTAGAGACCTGCTATTTGGGTCTCCAAGAGGGATGGTCTACATGATTCTTGGAACAGCCACATTTATTACATAGATCTAGACGTTAGTATCAGATGTGTAGTTTATATCCTCTCCATCACAAAAACTGCCTGCCTCCACCTCTATATCATCGCCCATCTCCGGCTGAAATCCTCATCCATGCTTTTGTTACCTCCAGACTCGACTATTCCAATTTTCCCCTGCCGGCCTCCCATCTTCCACCCTTTATAAACTTGAGCTCATCCAAAACTCTGTTGTTCATATCCTACCCTGCACTAAGTCCCACTCACCAATCGCCCCGTGCTCGCTGACCTACATTGGCTCACAGTCTACTAATGCCTCAAATTTAAAATTCCCATCCTATTTTCAAATCCCTCCATGGCCTCGTCCCTCCCTATCTCTGTAACCCACGAGAACTCTGCATTCCTCTGATTCTGGCCTCTTGCACATCTCCGATTCCCACTCCCTTTGCCTCACCATTCAGATGTTTAGGTCCTATGTTTTGGAATTCTCTCCTTAAACCTCTCCGCCTTTCCATTTCTCCTCCTTTAAGACCTTCCTTTAAAAACTTCCTCTTTGACCAAGGTTTTAGTCACCAATCCTAACGTCTTTGACTCGATGTCAGTTTTTGTCTGATTATGCTCCTGTGAACTACATAGGGATCTTTTCTTGTGTTAAAGGCACTATATATTACTGCACGTTGTTGCTTTCCGCAGTTAAATAGTTTGCCAACATTCTCATTCCCTAGACCGCACGGGTAATGGAGGGTATCTAACATCCATAGAACTACTCCAGCATAAGTCAACTAATTAAGGAGAGGCATGGGGGAGAAACATACAATAAAATATAAAAAGTGTCCTACATATGCCTGTCTGAAAATTGTGAAGAAGCAAACGGGTTTAAAAATCCTGAGCTAATGGCCTTTAATGTATACTGATATATTTTGCTGATCAATTGCAGATTATCACTTCTTTAAATTTGCGGTGATCACATTACAGTTGTATCGAGCATTAACAATATTGAGTGTCTCGGCCATGCTGCCAGCAAAGGAGTAAAAATTAAGAGAAACTGCTCCCAGCACCTCTTGCTGCATATGTTATGAAAAATAATGATTATGTGTGGGCCTATGAACTGGAATTTCACCTTGGGGTTCAGACGACAACTGTAAGCCAAAGATTTGGTTTTATTGTTTAATATCATTTGAATTATTGCTTGTTTGTTTCACTTGTTCTCTCTTTGATGATCCCAAACCACTCGAGCTGCAGTTCTTGTTCATGGCATTCTCTAAACACTTCCATGGAATTCAGTTTTGTTCAAAATGGGGTAACTATTATTGATCAACAATGTGGCCTAAGTTTGCAAAGTGGTATTTGTATAACCAGTTTTTATAATGTAAATGTGTTGGGTACTTCATTATTTTCCATCTTTTTCTCCTGCAGCATTTTATTGCAAATGAACATATTTCTAATGAAACTGTGGAGCTATACAAAGTGAAGTATAACCCTTATGCTGCTGCTCATCTACCGAGAGGGGCTATTAATCCTGATGAAACAAAAGATGCAGACAACAGATTTGAACAAATGCAGAGCAAGTTCCTGGATAGTGGAGAAAGTAAGAAAAGGCTACTTCTAATTTCACATGCTCTTTGCAGTTTAAATAATGATTGTAGAGGTTAGCAAATTGTGTATACCCTTTGATCTGTGATCCAATGTTGTTGGCAGTTAAGTGCTCATGAGTTATAGGAAGGATGCAGTTCATATATATGATTTAAATCCATCTTTGGCCTAAGTTGAAGATATGAATTACTTAATGTAGATAATTCTCTTCTCTAAAGCAGATGGCCTATTTGATATCATGGCGGGGTGGGGGGGCGGTGCAGGGAGCTGCTTATCCTTCGAGAGATGTAGAGATGTATTTATTTTATGTAACTATTTTTGTTATGTACCTGAAGTAAGTAAGGAGAATACATTTTTCCAGGAAGCAATCAAAAATTTATTTCCATTTCCTTTCAGTGGAGATGTGCATTTGTAACAGTGTAACCTTCAACTCATCAGCAGGGAAATCTGCTTGTGTGTAATAGAATTTTAAAAATGGTGTTTAGGTTCGCATCTAGGGTTTTTGTTGTGATACTTTGAGTCATCCTACATAAACCAACTCAAATACGAAGACCAATATAACTCTTCTCACCCATAGATATCTGGGATCAAGTAGGACATAATTTGGTGTAAATCTAATAACTACTTTTTCACAATACTATGTAGCCAAGGATAAGACATTTGCCACTTTAACACAAATGAACAACAATTTGGTTTTGGAATTACCAATATACAGCATCAACTGTGTTCAACTTCACATGGCATAACTCCATTCAGAATTGAAGTGTCACAGCTTTAGCTAAAATCAACTTAATTCTAGCACATCAGTATTCAATTTTGAGGATTACAGTACATGCTTTAAGTTTATTCAGCAAATAACAAGCTTGCTCTTTTTTTAAGTCTGCATCTTGGGCATTAATATAAATACATATGACCTCTGATCAGATAACAATTTAACTGCTTTATTGAAACAGTTCTATCTTCCTCTGTAAAGTGCAGTTTTTGGCCTCTGTGGTATGTCTTCATTCCTAGTTTGTTGGCAGTCTTCTAATTTAGCTTGCACCTACATGTACTGTTATACTATATAGTGCCTTAAACTGTCCCAATAATTGTTAAACTCCTCTCTCAGTTGTATCTGGACATAATCTAACACCTCTTTCTCCTTCAAATTTCTCCTGTTCAAAATTCTTAAATCTAAGCAAAAACCTTTCTTTTAAGTACCTTTTGTTTATCAAGATTAATCGTTAGTTCAGGCAACCTAACTAATCAATTACTCCTCACCAATCTTTGAATTTTCACTTAAAATTATAGAAAAAGGCTTATCCAAATTACTATTCCCAAAATTTTTCATTTTTGCACCAATGAAAATGAACAAACACTTAATATGTTAATAAATGTGCTTCAAAACTTGGGAACCTCTGTTATTAATGACAACGGAGCATAACAAAGGGGATTCCTTATTTCATGGAACCTTTGCTTATCAGGCCTTTTTAGGTTTGCTCAAGCTTAGACTTTTTAAAACTTGTCAAAATTGTTAGATCTTTACACACAGAATCCTACTTTCTCCATACAGTGTCTACATTTTTATATTGAGCTTGAGCTGAAAGTATCACATGGAGTATCCTATTACCAAAATTTATGGTTTTCTTCATAGTTATGCATTTACGTTGTCATGAAAGTTGCAGCACCTGCACTGTGTATTCAAGCTGTTGTTTAATATTTATTTTAAACTAAGAATTAAACAAAAATTTTCTTTTCATTTCACAATCGTCAAAGAACCCCTATTCTTTACGTATTTTGCACCTGTTACAAATTAACATTGCAGTACTACTTGTGTGCCAAATACAGTGAAAGTATTTTTTTTGTAAAATCACCCCATTTACTGAATTATCATAATATGAAATATAGAAAATTGAATTAATTGACTACATTAGAAAGAACTCTAATTGGATACCTATCCTTATTGATAAGCAACTACTGGAGGAGGAGATGTCATCTTCAATGATGGCTGAAGTGTTAGCAGCCATCTTCAGCCAGAAGTGCTGAGTGGATGATCCTTCTCAGCCTCCTCCTGAGGTTCCCACCATCACAGATGCCAGTCTTCAGCCAATTTGATTCACTCCATGTGATAACAAGAAATGGCAGAGGGCATTAGACACGACAAAGGCTATGGGTCCCGACAACATCCCAGCTGTAGTGCTGGAGGTCTGTGCTCCAGACCTAGCCACGCCTCTAGCCAAGCTGTTCCAGTACAACTACAACACTGGCAACTACCCGACAATGTGGAAAATTGCCCAGGTGTGTCCTATCCACAAAAACAGGACAAATTCAACCTGGCCAATTACCGTCCTATCAGCCTACTCTCAATCGTCAGCAAAATGATGGAAGAAGTCATCAACAGTGCTATCAAGCGGTACTTACTCACCAATAACCTGCTCACCGATGCTCAGATTGGGTTCCACCAGGACTGCTCCGTTCCAGACCTTATTACAGCCTTGGTCCAAACATGGACAAAAGAGCTGAATTCCAGAAGTGAGGTGAGAATGACTGCTCTTGACATCAAGACAGCATTCAATCGAGCATGGCACCAAGGGGCCCTAATAAAACTGAAGTCAGTGGAGATCGGGGGGAAAACTCTCCAATGGCTGGGGTCATACCTAGCACAAAGGAAGGTGGTTGTGCTTGCTGGAGGCCAATCATCTCAGCCTCAGGACATCGCTGCAGGTGTTTCTCAGGGCAGCGTCCTAGGCCCGATTATCTTCAACTGCTTCATCAATCACCTTTCCTCCATCATAAGGTCAGAAGTGGTGCCGCTCGCTGGTGATTGCATAGTGTTCAGCTCCATTTGGAATTACTCAGATATTGAAGCAATCCATGACCGTATGCAGCGAGACCTGGACAAATCTAGGCTTGGGCTGATAATTAGCAAGTAACATTTGCGCCACACAAGTGTCATGCAATGACTATCTCCAACAAGAGAGTCCAGCTACTTCCCCTTGACATTCAATGGCATCACCATCGCCAAATCCTCCACCATCAACATCCTGGTGGTTGCCATTGACCAAAAACTCAACTGGACCAGCCACATAAATGCCGTGGCTACTAGAGCAGGTCAGAGGCTGGGTATTCTGTGGTGAGTGACTCGCCTCCTGACTTCCCAAAGCCTCTCCACCACCTACAAGACACAAGTCAAGAGTGTGATGGAATGCTCCACTTACCTGGATGGGTGCAGCTGCAACAACACTCAAGAAGCTCGACACCATCTAGGACAAAGCAGTCCACTTAATCGGCAGCCCAACCACCACCTCAACGTCCACTCTCTCCACCACTGGTGCACCGTGGCTGCAGTGTGTAGTACCTATAGGATGCACTGGTGCAACTCACCAAGGCTTCTTCGACAGCACCTCCTAAACCCGCGACCTCCACTACCTAGAGTGACGAGGGCAGCGAGTGCATGGGAACACCATCACCTCCAGGTTCCCCTCCAAGTCACACACCATCCCAACTTGGACATACATCACCCTTCCTTCATCATCGCTTGGTTAAAATCCTGAAATTCCCTACCTAACAGCATAGTGGGAGTACCTTCACCACATGAACTGCAGCGGTTCAAGAAGAAGGCTCACCTAGGGATGGGCAATAAATGTTGGCCTTACCAGCAACGCTCACATCCCGAGAATAATTTTTTTTTAAAATTATGTCCTTTTGCCATTCGACTTTCTTCCTGAAAAATGTAATTTAATTTTCAGTGATGATAGTTTCATGTTTGAATGATCACCTATTTGATTGTACCTATCTTTGGCAGGAGAGGGTAAGAAGCATTCAGTCAGATTTACAAATTTTAGTTGGACAATTTAACTATATAACTAATAAAATCTGGTGTTTATTTATACCCATTTTTTTTGATCCTTGGGTTGTTCTTGATTCCATTTAAGTTCTATTTGTGTTGTTTTGGGTGGTAATCTCAGCTAAGATCTGTCTTGTAGTCCTACAAATATTTGTACCTGCACAGCAACTTGCATTTAATATGAAAGTAAAATTTCCAAAAAAAAATCACATTATTGATTAAAATGTAGCTTTTTGCAATTGTTGACAAATAAGCCTTAATGTAATATGTGAATTTGCAAAAAGCTAACAAAGCCATTCAACTTATTTGTTGCATTTCTTTTAATAGTTAAAGCAATATCTGTGTTCTACAGGTTCTACAGAAGCCCATCAGTTTGCACAGTTACAGATACTTTACAATGCACGGGGAAGGCAGCTAGAAGAAATGCAACACAAACAGGAGGAGTGTGCCCGTGAGATCAGATATTTGAATCACCAGCTTGCCATGACCAAAGGTAATAGAACAACCTTAAGTTTCAGCAGGTGTAAGTTATGAGTATTACTCTTTTTTTTAATAAAAAAGGTATGGCCTCCGTTGAACATCCCATCCAAAAGACAGCACATCAATGCAGGACTTCCACATTACTGCACTGAAGTGTCAGCCTATATTATGTACTCAAGTCCTGGAGTGGGGCTTGAGCCGGCAATCTAACTCAGTGCTACCACTGAGCTATGCTTGACACGTGTACGCCCAGATTTTAATGTAAATAGCTAGTAAGTAAACTGTTTTTCACTAAGCTATATTGTTTTACAGGAGAAAAAAATGGCTTGGCTATTAGTTGTCAGGAGTTGCAGAAGTTACTTCAAGATGCAAAAGAGCATGAAGTTCAGCTGGAAGGCCAAATTAAAGCATTGGAGTCTAGAGTTCAAGGCCTGAGTGCCAGTGAAGAAGAGGCAAGCATAAAGAATATTGCTTTTCCAGGTTTATGTACTCTATGCATTTCCATATCTATACACCATTGGGCTTTCAAAATTAAACTAAGCACTTACTTCAGATCTCAAATCAGTTTAACTGAATAATGATTGACCTTTCATATTTTGGCAATTTTACCTTTGTTACTGAATAAAAGCTGTATTTTTGATATGTGGATAAATTCTTTTCCTCAAGACAATGGAACTCGGTTGTCAAACAATTCAGCATAAAGACATGCCCCTTGCAGCTTAATCTTTATCCCAGAAAATAGTTTCAAAGATGGAGGAGAATTTCCTGGTACACTGGATGCCTGGACACAGCGAATATTGGAAAATCGAGCAGCTCGGCACATGCCTATAAAGGAATCTGCTAGATTTTTCCTTCTATTAAATCAGATAGTTCCTTTACGGGTGTGCGCAGTAACTCACCTGACTTTGATATTTGCTTCACCAGGCAATCTAGTACACCTGGGCACAGAACCAGGAACATCTCCCCTGATGTTTAAAGGAATACAATATTAATAATTTTAGTTTGCGGTGTTGATATATGTAATGGTGGAATCATGCAGTTTGTCACAAGTTGAATTATAAAATGGAGTAAATAGAACATAGGAACAGGAGTAGGCCTTTCAGCCCCTCGAGCCCGCTCCGCCAATTGATAAGATCATAGCTGATCTGTGATCTAACTCCATATACCTGCCTTTAGTCCATATCCCTTAATACCTTTGGTTGGCAAAAAGCTATCTATCTCAGATTTAAAATGAGCAATTCAGCTAGGATCAATTGCCGTTTGCGGAAGAAAGTTGCAAACTTCTACCACCCTTTTTGTGTAGAAGTGTTTTCTAATCTCACTCCTGAAAGGTCTGGCTCTAATTTTTAGACTGTGCCCCCCCCCCCCACCCCCAGTCCTAGAATCCCCAACCAGCAGAAATAGTTTCTCTCTATCCATCCTATCTGTTCCCCTTAATATCTTATAAACTTCGATCAGATCACCGCTTAACCTTCTAAACTCTAGAGAATACAACCCCAATTTGTGTAATCTCTCCTTGTAACTTAACCCTTGAAGTCCGGGTATCGTTCTAGTAAACCTACGCTGCACTCCCTCCAAGGCCAGTATGTCCTTCCGAAGGTGCGGTGCCCAGAACTGCTCACAGTACTCCAGGTGCGGTCTAACCAGGGTTTTGTACAGCTGCAGCATAACTTCTGCCCCCTTGTACTCTAGTCCTCTAGATATAAAGGCCAGCATTCCATTAGCCTTATTGATTATTTTCTGCACCTGTTCATGACACTTCAATGATCTATGTACCTGAACCCCCAAGTCCCTTTGGACATCCACTGTTTTTAACTTTTTACCATTTAGGAAGTACCCTGTTCTATCCTTTTTTGATCCAAAGTGGATGACCTCACATTTGCCTACATTGAATTCCATTTGCCACAGTTTTTCCCATTCACCTAATCTATCAATATTGCTTTGTAATTTTATGTTTTCATCTACACTGCTTACAATGCCACCAATCTTCGTGTCATCGGCAAACTTAGATATGAGACTTTCTATGCCTTCATCTAAGGATCTGTGCCATTTTTTTGCCTTTTTGTATGCCCTTTCCTTATGTCTTATACTGTCCCTTACCTCTTTAGTTGTCCATGGCTGTTCTTTTTGGCAAGTAGAGTTCCTGCCCCTTGGGTATAAATCGGTTCTGTAGCACGTTAAATGTTTCTTTAAACATTTCCCACTGATCATCAGTCGTTTTACCCATTAACAGATTTGCCCAGTTTACTGTGGACAGTCTCTGTCTCATCCCATTGAAGTCAGCCTTACCCAAGTCTAGAATCTTAGCAGCTGATTGATTTTTTTCCCCTTTCAAACACTACCTTGAATTCGATCATGTCATGATCGCTATTGGATAGATGTTCACGCACAGTTAAGCTGTTAACTAAATCTGGCTCATTACTCATTACTAAATCTAGTATGGCTTGCCCCCTTGTTGCCTCTAACGGGATTGCTTATTTTGTCCTGCGTGTTGTGTGAGCTACCTGTACAGTTGCAATGTGCAAAATGGTGATTAAATTATATAGTATAAGTGTCAGCTTGGCTCAGTTGAAAGCATTGTCATTTGTGGGTTCAAGTCTCACTACAGAACTTGAGCAAATAATGAGGGAGTGCTATATTGTCTGAAATGTTGCCCTTCAGATGTGACATTAAACTGAGGCTCTGCCTTGTTCAGGTAGATGTTAAAAATCCCGTGGCACTTGAAGGAGCAGGCAGTTTTCCTAGTATCTTAACCAACATTCCTCCCTCAACCAACTCTTTTTTTAAAAAAAATCAGACTAACTGGACATTAATTTCATTGCAGTTTGTGGGACTTTGTGGTGGCAAAATGGTTGCTGCTTTCACCTACATAGCAACAGTGACTGCACTTCAAACATAATTAATAGTATGTGAGGCACAATGTAAATGTAAATTTTCTCTCTTTTGTCTTTGTCCATAGAATTCTCAGAATCATCATAAAATAGTGTTCGCAAGACTTCTTTTGTATTTTTCTTATTTTATTGGTGAGGGTTGTTAGTGATGGGAAGTGGAACATTTTCCATTTCAGGCACCCAATGTCAGTGTAGCACTTTAGGTAAGTATAGCACTGCAAGATTCAGAGGAAAGCCCCCTTTCCTCTACCCATCATGTGCACCAGCCCAACCTCACAACACTAGCCAATACTGCACCAGAGTCATTTCGTTCCATTTTCCATGCCAACACGCCATCCTCAGACCTGATTGAATGAGATAGCTAACTAATGCCAAATTAGGGGCAGTTTTATGCTGTATGCCCATGCCCACTAAGAACTGGATTGAGATTGCCCAAACGCATTTCACATAGGACCCTTACAGCTGGCAGGTAGACGAGACTGACTGGTCTGGGCTGGATTTGAGCCAAGGTTCCAGAGGTGAAAATGCTAACCCATTGCACTTTTAAAAAAATTAACATGCTATATACACTATTTTGGAAGCATTTTGACTTTATAAGCTTATAAATATTTGCTGATATTTCTAGTACTGATCTCTTATTGCATGCAAAAAAAATCATCTTGTGGACTGTTACTTGAGTAACCAATTTGTAGTTGTGCATTTTGCTTGAAATAACTCTAGGTATGGGCATAGACCCTTGTGTATGTTTTCTGTGATTCAGCAATAAAATTAAAGTAATTATGAATTGGAACTAGATTATCTCTTTGAGTTTAATGTATTTTATAGCAGCTATTATAAGTTGACAACTTCATAACTAATGGGTGTTCAAGCATCAGTCTTGAGTAACTTCCACGCTTGATTGCCTTTATTAGAAGATTTCATCAGTTTTTGACTGGCTACATTTATGGTGAGGGCATCTTTGAAAGGGGCTAGAGGAAGAGTTGGAACTTGTACTGCCCCACAGGAGCACATCTATGCTATTCTTGAGTGGTGATGATCAGTCAAATAACAGGAACCATGCTCAAAATCTTCTGGCTGTATTACATTAACTGAATTTAGCTTGGTTTCTATGAATCTGAATTATGATTGTATTCTCAGTTTTAATTATGCATGTTAAGGGCATATTCCTTGGCTCTCTGTGCAGACCCTGAAGAACCAGAAGATTGCTGAGGCAGCCATGGACAGTATGCAACAGCAACTATCGGAGCTACGTCGCTCAGAATCTCTCACTCGTACCAGAGAGCAGCATGAGAATGTCATTAGTGCACTTAAACAAAAAAATGAGGAATCTATCTTAGCAATGCAGCAGACACTTGATGCAACTAGTATTGCTTTGGAAGAACAGGTTAGAATCTGGCATATTTGATTGTGAATAGTGTTCGTTTTTATACTGCACTGATGTTACACTTATTGTATAGGTCTACCTATAGATATAGCTGTCAACTGCTCAAAAAATGCATTTTAAAAAGCTATGAATACATAGAAGCTAGGGTGGCAACAAGCATAATTGAAGGGAATATTTTCCAGTGAAGGGGCTCCAAAAAAAAGGGCAGTAACATCAAACCTGAATGATGTCAACTAGAACATAGTGACATGCTTGTATTGAATTCCTAAACATTGCATTATTTTGAAAAGTTTAATAAAGGGGATTAAATTGTATGTGTGTTGTGCTGTGCTGAGTATTGTGTGCTCTACAGTTTAAAATACAAAATGTGAATAAACATTTTTTTTTTCCCTTTTCTTTCTCCTCGTCCTCCTCCTTCTGACAGAAAGAGAATTCTAAGCGACTTGAGGAACTAGTTAAACAATTGCAACAACAACAGGAAGAAGCCAAGTTGGAGAAAGCAGAAATAATTAATGGCCTGACTAAAAGTTTAGAAGCAAGTCAGCAGCAGTGCAGAGATTTACTGCAAACAGGTTAGGAACCCATCAATCAACTTACTTAAGTAAATACAGTATCAAAACTGCAATCTAATATTTTTTGTGGAGGAGTTTATCTCCTTTTCTGTCAGTCACCATTTTTGATGATTTTTCTCACTTGTAGCCAGACCACATTTCCCAGGAAGTATGAACTACAGGGATAAAAGTGATGGCCTATTGTCACAACTGTTGCCATACCTGACTCAGAGATGGTATGGAGTTTGTTTGGGACAATGAAGCCTCATGAAACTCTGACACATTTGCTAGGTGCCACAACAATCTTGTGGAACACAGCCTCCAACCCATGATACATTCTTAAACCAGTGACAGAGTAAGTATTATTTTAAATGTTAAGTTCCAGCACCGTAAACTATATTGTGTGTGTTTCAGGTTCAATGCAGGAGATCACTCAACTTCGGATCCAACTTCAGCAAGTTCAGTCTGCCAAGAACATCAGTGACAACATGAACAAGGCTTTACAGGTCAGCATGATATCATTACTTATACTTCAGAGAGTAATATCTTCTAGAACTCTGAATTAATGTTTTTGATTACTAATGTATCTGGGTAAGCTTTTATATCCGTAGTGTGGATTTGATATTCTATATATTTGAATGTTCAGATGGAATTAAATTTCTGGAGATGGGGAAAAAAGATCAAGAATAGTTGAAAGAATTGATAAAGAAAAGGATGATACAAATGAACAAAAATGTAAAGAAAGAAATAATTTAAGAAAAATCATATAAGGCAATTGTACTTTGTTTCTTTAGACTTTAGCACTTATTCGAAGAGCCCACTGGACTCTACTTTTGGTTTGAAAGCGGGGCACTGCTCTCGTTTGATGGACTGTATGTGGAACCGTAATTTATTGAAACACGACTTGTTGATATGAAATTTGTGCTTTTTTGTTTATTTTGTATTTTTCATGTTCTTGGGTACTTTGGCGTTCTAATGCTGAAAATGTGCCAAATTGAATTAACTATTTGCTTTCCTCTACTTTGGATTTACATCCTTCCACTGTTTCCAAATTAACCCCTTGAATGCAAAATGTTTTCTCTCTCCCCTCAAATTCTGTGTAAAATGAATTAGTAATAACTTATTTATCCTTTTTAGGAAGAGCTGGCTGACTTGAAGGAACAGATTACTCTTTATGAATCTGCTGCTAAGATTGATGTTCTTATTAAGCAAGCACCAGGAGAATCAGAACTTCCATTATCAGATTCCTACATGGACCTCGGTATCAAGAATGGGAACTGGAAAATGCCCAGGTTCCAGAGGTAGAAACTGAACTGGCCTTAAATTGGTAGTACTTATAAAGTGACAAAAAAAAGTTTGGCATGTATTTTTTCATATTCCAGTACATACGAATTATGAGTAAGAACTATAACAACAAGCAGTTCAATTCAGTCAGATATGAGAATCTCTTGTAGCCTTATTTGTTGTGGAAAGTTCATTGAAAATGTAATTCAAAAGAATTTCTCTTCAAATTTTATTGATTTTACAGTTCATTGATCAAAATGCAGAATTGTCAGTAGCAGTAGTGTAGAACTCTCATATCTTTAAGTACACTAATATGAAGATTTATGATTAGGGTTTATGATTAGGATTTGTTGGCAGCTGATGAATGGGAGTGAACCGAATAAGGAGCATTGCAAAATCAACTTCTTCTCCCTTCAGTTTATATGGGATAGGGCCCAGAACTTCATTAGTCAGCCAGCTACAGTCTTTGTATTTTATTGCATATCATATTATCCAATTTTTAAAATCCTTTTCCACAAAGAATCTTGCAGCATCCATATTTATATTTTTTCTCTTTTAAAGATTCATCATTGTGCTATGGAGTTTTGGGATGTAAATGATGTAATTATGTTTATTGAACTTGGCTGTTTTACTATTAAGATGGTGCATTCATCAATAATCATATTTGAAGTTTTAACTTATGTTTTGAAGTGGACATGTTGCCATCTTTACAATGAACAAAAAATTATGATTAATGCTCTTTTTTCTGACTTGCAATAAATAGAGAATAATGACTCTCTGGAAGTCAACACTAGGCAGGAGTCTCATTTGTGATTTCTGTTAACATAACTTGCAGGAACAAAGATCAAATTGTTTAAAACAGATGTTCCACCTAGAAGTGGGTAACCATTTGGGTTCCAGTAGTTTTTGTTTAGGTAGATTTTGTTTCTGTAATGGCTAAGGACAAAATTGTGCAAATGTTCCAGTCTTTAGACTAGAAAACTTTAGCTATGAGGAGAGTTTTGGGGAGGGCTAAGCAAGATACCTGGGAGGTGATGATTTTTATTTACCTTTTCTTCCGTGCTCTCTACCCCCTCTCTAAGCACAATGCGTCAGGGAGGTGCGGATAAGACGTTGTCTAAAGATGAGATGATACTAGACCTGAAGGCTGAACTGGAACGTTCATTGAGCAGCATCAGAACAAAACGTCATCAAGTGGCTCAGCTACAGAATGAAACTAAAGAAAGTCAAAGGCAAATAGCTCAACTAAAGGAGCTATTAGAAAATACTGAAAAAATGGCAAGAAGTCATGAGGTCAGTTGTCAGGTTGATTCTATTTTAAATGTGTAATATTTGATAACTAAGAAATGGTTATGCACTTAGTTTAGTTGACCCACTAACAAAATTATACAAGAGGAAAATGTAATTGCTTCAATTCACTGGCCATTTAACTGAGTGCAGTAATGCTTTCGTAACTAAATTCATGCCTAATTTATAAAGTTTGATTATTTTTCTGCCATTAGTTCATAAAGAGGATTGGAAGTCTCCAATTGGCTGAATCCCTTTTTTGCCTCATTTGGAACTAAATTTTCTAAGGAGTCCATTTGAGCTTGCATTTCTACTTTAACTGCCCCTTTTCCCCCAAGCTATTTTCATCTGTTGCTATATACTATTCTTTTTATTTGTCAGACTTTTACATTGGTTTACGCATTGTCGTAGCATTGCCTTTTTTTGCCCCTAAAGCCTTTATACATACCTTCATCACCTCCAGACTCATCTTCTACCCTCCATAAACTCCAACTTGTCCAAAATTCTTCTGCCTATATCCTGTCTCACAATAATCCTACTCATCCTCACTGATCTGTATTGGCTCTCTGTTCCCCAGTGTATTAAATTTAAAATGCTTGTCCACAAATTCCTCCATTACCTTGCCCCACCATTTCTCTGCAATTCCCTTGAGCCCTAAATCCTATCCAGAATGCGCCTTTCCGTGCAGTCCCTTCATGCCACCATTGGTGACAGAACCTTCAGCCACCTTGGTCCTACATGCCAGAACTCCCTCTTTAAATCCCTCTGCCTTCCAACTTTAGAAAAGCCATCCTAACCTGGCTTGACGTCCATTTATCTTAGTTAAGTTTGTTTGTGAAGTGTCTTGGTACATTTTTTTACATTAAAGGCATGTTGGATTCTCTACACTTTGCTTGGTATGATAGTAGGAACACACATTGTTACTGTGAGTCAGATGACGTGGCTATATATACTGCCCTTGTGTTGCACACTTAGAAAACTGATTTCTTTTGATTGATTGATTGATTTATTTATTTGTCGTCATTTTGCTCTTCCCTTCAGCATTCTTGAGTAGCAGGGCTTCTTTTCCATAAATTTCAATCCAGCTCTGTTCTTGGATTTTTTTTTTGGTAGTTTTCAATAATCAAGCTCTCTCCAACCTTCTCCTTCTCATACTTATGTGCAATCAGCAAGTCATTGATAGTGAAAGTTTGTTTGGAAACACGACTTAACTGTGAAAGAAACTAATTAACATTGGATCATCAGATTTTTTTTCACTTGTCATAATATTGTATTCACCAAATCAGCTATTGTTAGAAGACCACGTGAAGCTACATAACTGAATTTGATTGTGTGCATTCAGGTGAGGGCCAGCACATTAGAAAAACAGCTGGAAGCAGTAGGACCCTGCTCATCTGCATCTGAAAAGGCTCTTCGAGAAGAAGTTGAAAGACTTCAATGCAAGCCTCAGGTTCTACTCAAAGAAATTGAGGTGAAAATTGAATTCCTGCTCAAAATGTAACTCTTAAATGGGTGCACAATCAGATTAATGTGCTTCTTGATTTCATCCCTATTTTAAAAGCAAAAACTTCTGCTTTCTTATTTAGGAAAAACAACAGCAGATTGAAAAACTTACTGGTAGTGAGAAGCAATTTAAAGAAGCAAACCAGGAATTATATAATGAGATGCGTCAGATGATCCAGGACTTTGATCAGGATAAGCAAGAGGCAATTGACAGGTACAATGTGAAACTATTAATTGAATGACTTGGTCAATGGCATATAAGACAAAAGAGATCTTGCGTTTTAATGGAGTACAATTACTCAGCTTTTAATGGTTCGTGTACTTCAGTTCAATTACAACATGTGTAGTTAAGAGAATTTGCGCATCAGTCTTAATGCATTTGGACCTTTACTTTGATGTGAGTGGTACAAAAAAAGCAACTTGTTCTTATGTTTTTTTTTGTGTGATGTATTACTGAAGATGCGAGAGAATACATCAGCAACATCATGAGGATTCCAAATGTCGACTCCAGCAGGAGCTTCTGGAGCAGCATGAATTGGAGAAAGCTCAACTGACTCAGTTTTATAAACAGCAGATCACACAATTGGAGTGAGTTTGTGATAGAATTAACTCTGTAAAGCTTTTCTGTCTAATTAATTTGAATTAAGACTCGGGGTCAAAATTCTGTTGAGTTTTATAAACCAATGTTGTCCAATAGAAATCACTAACCAACCGCAGGTGTGGCTCTGGCAACACTATTTTAGTCACATGCACTAATTTTAGTGGAAAACTTTACCTATACTTACACAATACAGGTAAATGTACTTCACGTATATATTTATTTAACAAGCATCTCGCACCATTCAGCAATCAAGGAAGCAAAGCACTCAACGATCAAAAGACACTCGCTCGTTCTGCTTTTCATTTTACCAATAAATGTACAAAAAAGCTTAAAGCACACATGCATACGCTGTCTAAAAAGGAGTATTGACATCACGGGCTCGAATTTAGCAGGCCTGCGGGTTCCCAGCGGGTGGTCCTCCGGGAGCGTCGAAAACGCGAACGGCGAAATTAGTGGGTTGCCCACGCGATCGTAGCAGGCAATCCACTAATAGGATCCAATTACCTGCTCCTCCGGGGTCCACGGCGCTGGCCTGCGCGTCGGTCGGGCTGCGCATGCGCAGTACGATCTGTCAGCTGGAGGCTCTCTAGTTAAAGGGGCAGTCCTCCACTGACAGATGCTGCAACCAATGGGACAAATTGCAGCATGGAGCAGCCCAGGGGGAAAGCTGCTCCCAGTTTAATGATGCCTCACCCCAGCTATCATCAGATGGGGTGAGGAGGAGGGGGAGGACACAGATCTTCCCCCCGGCGGGCGGGAGGAAGCGGCCTGCCTCTGCCACCAAGAAGGCCTGGCTCGAGGTGGCAGAGGGGGTCACCTGCGCCACCAACATATGGCCCACCTGCATACAGTGCAGGAGGCGCTGCAATGACCGCAGTAGGTCCGCCACAGTGAGAACACGAAGTCTTTCCCCTACACTCCGTCTGCCACAACACTGCCCCCACCCCAAATCTCCTTCGGCACCGCCAACACTATTCTGTCACATCACCCTTCATGCCCACTCACACCCCATCCTCATCTTACCTCCACCTACTCACCTCGCCAGTACTCATCCTGCCACTAACACGCGACCCAATCCTCATACAATCTCATGGCTCCATCCCATACTCACCCTCTCGTGCATCTCCCTCACGGCCAGCCTCACTCAACCTGCCACCACCTGTGCTGCAGCCACAGGGCATGCATCACATATGTGCAGTAGGCAGGGTAAGGCAAACGTCTCGTCAGCATGAAGGGGGTGCACAAGGGTGTCTGAGGGTTTTTTCATGGGTGTTACCCATATTGAATTTCAGAGCCACAAACAGCACACATTATATTGACACCACCACTGCCATGTCTCCGCGAATCCTGTCCATTGTGTCCAATTACGCCCGCTCCTGGGTATCACTATGAGGACCCACCACTGATGCCACCCATCGTGTTACTGCAGAGTAGGTGCAGGTGTATTTGCAGGGCTCGTCCGCGCAGACGACTGAGAGACATCGGCGATGTAGCCGGCTGCACCCTGGAAGGATGCGGAGGAGAAGGTGTGGAGGACAGTGGTGACTTTGCCAGCGACAGGTAAGCAGTTGGTGCTGGGGCCAGCCAGGAGCAGCTCGGCATGAAAGAGGCTGCAGATCTCCACGACTACATGTCGACCGAATCTGCGCCTCCGTGTGCACTTCTGCTCGGAGAGTTCCGGGGAGCTGCGCCTCGGTCTGTGGACCCTGTGGCGAGGGTAGTGCCCTCTGCGACACGTCTCTCTCTGCGGTAGCCCTCCCTCCTGCTGTGCAGGTGGGCGTGCAACCACACCGTGTTGGGGGGATCCACGTCTCTGCGGCGGACGGCGTGGACTGCGAGGCTGCTGGTGCTGGTCATGCTCTTCGTCCTCCGAGGGTGTCCACACACCACCCAACTGGCAGGTGTTGGTCTGAGGGGTTGTGCAGGGTAGGTGTGTGGGTCCTCGGACTGGGGCTGCGGTTTCGTGTCGGTCTGTCCTCTGGCTTGGCCGGGGGGTGGTGGGGGGCAGGGGTTGCCCTATGTGACGCGGTGGCCTCCTGCGTGGGTGAGGGCTCTCCCCCGTGGAGCGCACCTTGGCACCTGCCACAGGCTGCTGGCTGCAACACGCCTGGTTTGAAGGGTCCTGTTTCCCCCAGTGTGGGAAACTGACTGCTTTGAACGTAAAATCCCACACTTCCTCTTTTGACAGCTGCTTCAGCTCATTAACTGACCACAACGAGCAAGTTAAGTGCTCTCAAGTGGAACCCCGCTGGCTTTAATTGCCTGCGGGATTCCCACCAGCGGGGCTTTCGCGCGCAGCCCCGCACGTCAGCGCGGTACCCGGAAGTGGCCGGGATTTCGTCCGAATCCGGTCACGTGATCGGAGATCGCGATTTTCGGGGCCCCCCCGCTGGAAACCCGCAGGTAACCCGACCCTAAAATCGAGCCCCACGTGTCCAATGACAAGTGCCTTCATTTTTTTTATTTACTAATCAGAAATGCAATTCATCACATATACAAAAAAGTACAAAAATGGACATAAACTAAATCTCCCAGCATTCAAAATAAGTCAGTATGAATGTGTACATGCAATATAACAAACCCTGAACCAGGTGCATACAGGTTTGCAACCGATGAAACGCTATCTTTCTCTACGCGTATTTTCACTGGACCAATTTGCTATTTTTTCCTTTTTCGTGCATTAGAAATCACCTGGATCAACTGAATCACGAGATGTCTGGAGTGCAGGAGTGCTACATTACCATCTGTAAGGAAAAGGACTCCTTGGAGAGCAGATTAAGAGAGGAAATGTCCCTCAAATTAAAAACAACAGAACAGGAAGTTAGTACTTAACATGAAAAAACATTTTTCATTCATGTTCAATGGATTTGTTGCATGTCCCCACTTGGGGTGGGAAATCATAAGGTGCCTGTTCATTTTGAGACTTGAGAGACAACCTTGCATGGTATTCCCCATCCTACACTATAACTACGTTTACACTGCACAAGCCTCATGCTAGTGCCACTAGTTCTCAAAGTCCAGATCTCATACCACTGGCTGAATGTTGAATGTAAAATTCCAGGCTCACTAAAACCAGCTGTTGGGAGGACACATTTTAGCAGGTCTTCTGGCTGATGGTTTTAATGGGCCCCATCAGTTTTACCTTTGACTTGCATACATTGCACAAGACCCATGCTTTGGGAGCCAGCGGCACTAGTGTGGTCTTGTACAATGTAAAAGCAGTTTGCACGCTTGGTCAGGTGACTATCTTTTAATTCTTTTTCTCCTACCATTAATACCAGTTAGAATGTGCCTGGTCCATCAGAAAAGAAAGATGTCCTAAGTTCTGCATGTTTTCAAATCCCTGTTACTACTTTGTACTTGTGCTTTATTGAAGGGGAAGGCACATGAAGCAAAGTTAGATGCAGAGTAGAGTTCCAGTAATGACCATAATCCAAAAAAAATCTGGTGGTATAAATAGAATTACCAGAGTGACTAGTTATTGCAGTCAGTTACAACACTGTCCTTTTACCTCTAAAATCTGGGTTCAAATTTAGCCCTATTTGATGGGTTAAAAATCTTTCTGAATAAAGATCCTGAATTAAACCAATTTGGGGAGGTATCATTCCAGCTTCTATTGGTTTCTTATCTACTGCACCAACTGTCAATCCTCAGATCGGTGACGTCTGCTGTGAGAAATAGAAATGCCCCACTGGAGCAATAGAGCAGTGTTTTGCAAACTTAACTGTGTGGGGTACCCCTGCAAATATTTCCATGCACATGGGAATCCCTGAAGACATTGGCACACTCCTAGGGACTCTCTTTTTCTTAACTTTAAAAAGACAGTGTCAGCCATCCAAAGGACAACAATGCTGTCACTGCATTAAAACGTTTTAGTATACAACAACAGAAATAATGTACTAAATACAAAAAAATGTAGCATTCTTGAGTCACAATGCTCATAACATACAGTATGCCCAGCTCCAAACATACAGAAAATTAATGAGCTTCTAGCCCCCTGAGATTGCCTCATGGACCCCAGTTTGAAAATCTAGCTCCTGATCGATATCAAAAATCTTGAAATCGTTGATTTTGCACAAGAGGCAGAAGCATAAAGTTACTAAAGTGGTGATTCATCTAAGTGGAAATAGCCGAATTATATCATTCGAAGATGCTGTTATGTCACACTGGTTGAACCAATTATGTCTCCTCCTTCCCACACTTCTGGTAATAACAAGAAGATTGATATTGAGGAATGTGACCGTAGTACTGTGTTAAACGCCATTTGTGCAAAGCGGCATGCTAAAATCATAAGCAAAATATACTGGTGTGTGGAACAGATCAGATGTTTTCAGAAGGCAACCCTGAAGACTCATCCAAACACAACAGAATTAGTCCCTGTTTTGTCTTTGAGGATATTTATTGCAATGTTAAGGGTTGAACATTGTGTTTTTAAAATGTTGTCTTCTTTAAATTAAAAACTTAAATATATTTATTGTTGATAGATTGATTCAGTTACACTATTGGTCAGGATCAGAGCATGCTCATCATTTTCTATTTGTATGAAATTCTAGCCCATTGATGGGGGGCCTTTTTTTTGAGTCTCAAATACATTACTGCTTAGAGAAAAATTAATATTTGCTCCTCAGTAATGTAAATGTAATTGCACTGTAGGTACAGTACAGGAAGTGTAAATTTTCATTTTTCAGATGAAAAAGACATTTTTAGAAGAAATGAAGGAGTGTTTGATTGGGCTACAGGCTGAGCTGGAAGAAAAGCACAAGGTTGCGACTGTAGCTGCAAAGGACCAATGGATGAGGGAAAAAGAAACTGATATCAAGCTGCAAGTTGAGAGGCGTGTTGTGCTGGCCAGAACACAGTGGCAAGAAGAACAACAAAAGGTGATAATATATCTTGGCGATAATATAAAAATGGTAAAAATGTAGTGCTCTGCTGAACCTTCACTGTCGCCACCATCTTAGTAATGAAGAGCTTTTAAATTTATTCTCTGCTTCATAAAATAAATCCCATGTGTGCTCAGATGTGTCTGGTGGTATTTCCTGAAGTAAAGGGTTACAAAGAAAATTATTTTTAAAAATGTGTTTTTTTTGTTTTACATTGATTGATTTATATTCTAGTAGTTGTACATTTTGCCTTCAGTATTTGCAGTTTTCTTTTTGCTCTATCTCTCTTTAGGAACATAGGAACAGGAGTAGGCCATTCAGCCCCTCGTGCCTGCTCCGCCATTTGATAAGATCATGGCTGATCTGTGATCTAACTCCATATACCTGCGTTTGGCCCATATCCCTTAATACCTTTGGTTGCCAAAAAGCTATCTATCTCAGATTTAAATTTAGCAATTGAGCTAGTATCAATTGCCGTTTGCGGAAGAGAGTTGCAAACTTCTACCACCCTTTGTGTGTAGAAATGTTTTCTAATCTCTCTCCTGAAAAGTCTGGCTCTAATTTTTAGACAGTGCCTCCTACTCCTAAAATCCCCAACCAGCGGAAATAGTTTCTCTCTATCCACCCTATCTGTTCCCCTTAATATCTTATAAACTTCGACCAGATCACCCCATAACCTTCTAAACTCTAGAAGGAAATGTTATTTCCAAACGCAGTAGATTTTTTTAAACTCAACCACAAACATTAATGGTAAAGCTTCACTAGAGTGTTACATAATTACCATCTAATCTTTTTATATTTTCTCTGAATCACTGAATTATGTAAATAATGCACCACCTTCCATTAAATGTGAGGTTGGAACGGTCTGGGTCCTAGAAGGAAAGAACTTGTATTATATAGCGCCATTCACGACCTCAGGATGTCCCAAAGCGCTTTGCAGCCAGTGAAGTACTTTTGAAGTGTATAGTCATTGTTGTAATGTAGGGAAACGCGGCAGCCAGTTTGCACACAGCAAGGTCCCACAAAGAGCAGTGAGATAATGACCAGATAAATCTGTTTTTATTGTTTTAGTGATGTTGGTTGAATAATCAATATTGGCCAAGGCACCGGGAGAACCCTCCTGCTCTTCTTCCAATAGTGCCTTGGGATCTTTTACATCCACCTGAGGGCAAACAGTGCTTCACACAATTCATTACTTTTGAAGTACAGTGACTGTTATGTAAGCAGTGGTTGTTAAAGTGTGAATTACACCTCCCCCCTCCCCCACCCAATGCAAAGAACAGAATTCCCAGTCCTGGAAATATAACTTGTGGTTTGATTTTGTCCACCAATCAACAAGCAGAAAGTTTAGTAACTCGATCACTAATTCTCTCATCCCCTGCAGCAGAACACTTCTGGTGTGTAACAGAACTCTGAGCCCAAAGAGTTAGAGTAATTCGTACTTGTAAGATGTAGCTTTTAGGAAAAGTGTCCTTCTCTGACGATGGGATAACCCAGAACAAGGAACATCTGACTGAAGCCTGACCACTTTTAGGCACTGTAACTACGAAGTTTCATATCTCCTGTTTCTTTGTCCCATCTTGAAAACAAAAAATTATTGGAGAGTGTACTTTCTAGTCAACTGTACTTTGTTAATGTTGAAATGAACTGTGCATCTTTTTGTGAATTTTATAAGTAGTGGGCTACATTGTGATGCACATGCTTCTGCCAACACAGGTTATAGGGTTACTATTCCCAGGGCTAATGTGAGGCTGAAAATCTATTTGATGCATGAAGACCAGTCTAGTCGGTTATTTAGCATAGTAGAAAGAAAATTTACCAATCTACCACTAGATGCAGGGCTGAGGACTTTTTAATTTCAAGCATTGTCGTTGCTTATTGGATTTTTTTTTGTTAGCTTAAAGACCAAGCACTACTTGCAATTGAGACAGAATGGCAGCTTCGTCTCCATAAGACCATGGAAGCTATCGAGCAAAAGACTTCATCTAAGAAAGAGCAAATTTGTCAAACTGAGCAGGCCTTTGACCGGGAAGTTTATATGTGCCAAGAATTAGAAACTCGGCTTGCTTGTCAAAATGTGACATTGAAGCAACAAGCTAAGGAGCAAAAAATAATGGCAATTGGAGAGACCTTAAAACAACTTGAACTAGAACTGCAGAAAAAGCATGAGGATAATGTGGCCAAACAGGTAAGATATAGAACAATGATGCTAGTACAGAATGTGAAAAACAATGACTTGTAGTGCTTTGGAAAGGTCAACATTTACATAATACAAGCTTTCATATAATGCTTCAACATCACTAAGTGCTCATGTAAAATTGATTACTTTGAAGTGGAGTAACTGTTCTTATACAGGCAAATGTGGCAGCCAGTTTTGTGCAGCACAATATCCCATAAACAGCAATTGGATGAATGACTGGTTATTCTGTTTTTGGTGGTGTTGGACTGAGGGGTGAATGTTGGCCAGGGCACTGAAAACAATGCCCTTTTTCCAGTAGTGGCATGGGATCTTTAACATCAGCCTGACATCCTTTCGACTCAAGCGCAAACTTACTAAACCAAGCTGACATTCTTTAGTACTTTAATTAATAAAATACTAATGAGTGCGGCTTTACAGCTACCTTCTTGCCTTTCCCTAATAACGTGTTGGTTGCAAATGTTGGTGTTGCTTTCTAGCAATCTTACAGCATTCACAAGGCCACTTTCTAACAATCTTATTGGCTGGCTGTTTGACAAAGCTCTGGGCTATTGCCAGTAAAGGCAGAATTTAACTTATACCATAATGGTTCATTGGTCGCTGATAACTATGTGACTGTATTAATGGTAACTGTTGCTCATCAATTTTGAGCACTCTGATTGTCCCTTTCCAACATTTGTAACTGAAAAATCTGTCATTCGTCCAAGGTATCCCCTATTAATTATCTTTTCTATAATAAGGAATGACAACTCAATGGCAGTGGCAACAGAATTTTGAGTTTCCTTGGGCTACAAAAAGATTTCTTCAAAAATAGAATATAAATTGGAAGAAAAGGATTCAATATTTTCTCCCCATTTATTTTAAAATTAATAGTGGTGCATAGTACAGGCAGGTGAACAATGGAATATCAGAATCTATCTATCTATCTACCTAAATAAAATAGGTCTTGCGTCTAGCAGGTTGGCCACATCTGATGGTGTCGCACATGCAAAGTGTATGTCACAAATGCACCTGATTGGCTCATATCATATTCATAAATAAGTATAAAATAAAGATTGTAATTCCCTGCAGGTTTCTACTGACCTTGCAAGCAGCTGCCAATCCAGAGAAACTTCCATGAGCAGCAGCAGTTTGCTTTTAATTGACTTCAAGATGCCATACCCTGAGTTTCTCAGATATCCTCCCTTAACCTCTGCACAGACTGATTCCTTATCCTCGGTGACTTCAATCTCCATCTCAGCTTCCCTCCCCCTCTGCTCAGAATTAACTGCCCCCCTCTCTTTCCTAAACACATCTCTCTCCACGTAAACTTTCCTGCCCATATTCACGACCAGCCCATCAACCTTGCCATCTCCCACAGCCTCTGTATTGCTATGGTCTCCATTACTGATGAGGACATCTCTGACCTCTTCCTTGTATCCTACACCACCCACATCCCCCACCCCCATCCAACGCCACTTCCTCCTGCATCCGTCCTTAGAAAATTCACTCCCTCAAGTCATTTACAACTGCAATTTGAAACTCCCAGCAGCCTAGATTAGGCCTTCCTTTCACCACATTCCTATTAAAGCTGTCAAATTTCTCAACCACTCTATCACCTCCAGCTTTTGATGCCCTCGTCCCCAACAATACCTTTCACTCTCTCTCATCCGAATTATTCCCCCACAGAACGCCCCCAATCTTCATCCACCACATCCAAGGGGCGCAGACTTGAGCGTATCTGGCTCACAACTGGTTTAGCCATACATCACCAGATCTGGCTGGACCACATCAAGCACTGTTGAGCCTCACTCTCCTCTGCAAAGCTACCCAGTATTCTAGGATTGTCCTGGACAGCAATGATGAAGCCCAGCTTTTCTCTGCTACCCGCCAATTCCTTAAACTCCTTTCCCCACCCCTCTCTATCCTCACCTCCAACAATGAGTGTGAAGAGCTCATGGACTTCTTTATCACTAAGATTGAGATCATCCATTCAACTGCCTCTGCTGCTTCTCCCTCCTCTTGCCTACCAAGCCAAGCTTCCCCCTGGCCCTAGCCCTGAACCCCCATATCTCTCTCTCTCTCTCTCTCTCTCTTTTTCTCCCATCTCTGCTTATGCCCTCTCCAAGCTCATCTCGTCCATGAAACCCTTGGCCTTAAAGATATAGTTGGATTAATACCTGCTTCTGAATATCATAACTCTGCTCCACACCACAGACTACCTCTGAGCAACGCCACAGAAGATCAGCTAGTACATATCACAAAGGCAATGACATTTTCATATCATTTGCTTTTGCTCCCTCATTTACATTGGTTGAAGGCAGCCTTTCTCTGGATTAACACCAGCACAGTTCAAGAAAGCAGGAGGGAATGCACATCATTTGTGGAGATGCTTCAGACATTGAAATTGGTGCAGGGAGCACAAGGTATTCCTAACAGCTGGTAACCAGGATTCTGGTGGAAACGGCTTATATGATAGGTCAGTCATAGCTTAGTTGTGAAGAATAATGTGTTAAACTGTGACAGTTGTACTTTTTTCGAAATTTGCAACAATATTATTTTATGGATACTTTAATTTGGTTTGACGGAAAAATAAAGACCTTTTGGTTTGCTTTTAATCGTAATCTTTTGAGAAAAAGTGTTGAGTTTATTGTGATGAAGTAACAAGTCTTGGTCTTTCAGGTTGAAATCGCGTTAACAAAAGCGCGTGGTCGTTGGTTGGAAGAATTGACTGGTCTACCTGAATACAGAGCTAATTTACAGATTGCGGAGAAGAAATGGGAAAGAAAGCATGAACAAGATGTGGCAAAGCAGGTAAAATGTTGGAGTAAGGGGTAGCCATTTTGTATAAAACATTGGACTGTCAGTGTCTAGTTATAAATGCATTGTTTTCAATTCTAGAGCTACTAAAAAATAACACTGAAACTAAGGCAAAAGCAGAATACTGTGGATGCTGGAAATCTGAAATAAAAGCAGAAAATGCTGGAAACTAAAATGCAGTTTTTAATCCTTTGTGTGCTTATTTTGTGCAGAGGCAATAGTTTTATTTTATGCAACATCTGCAAAAAGTGATTTTTCTTATTCTGGGTGATATACATTTAAATTTAGAGATGCATCTAGAATAGTACCGACACATTAAATCACATTATTTAAAGGCTATACAAGCCCAAACCATTCTAATTGGATCTGGTAATATGTTAGTGATTAAAGGCTGTAATATTTGTGTGCCAAATTCACAACTGCCAGATAGTGGTTTATGGGTCAAAGGCAGCTACTTTGCTATGTAGTGCCTCTCATCTTCAGTAAGGGCATGCGTTCGGTGCTTTTTTGTCAGTAATGAATATATTCTTCTAATGCTAGTTCACTGTTTAGTAGACTATTCGTGAATTGTCATTAGTTCATAGAATCATAGAAGTTTACAACATGGAAACAGGCCCTTCGGCCCAACATGTCCATGTCGCCCAGTTTATACCACTAAGCTAGTCCCAATTGCCTGCACTTGGCCCATATCCCTCTATACCCATCTTACCCATGTAACTGTCCAAATGCTTTTTAAAAGACAAAATTGTACCCGCCTCTATTACTGCCTCTGGCAGCTCGTTCCAGACACTCACCACCCTTTGAGTGAAAAAATTGCCCCTCTGGACCCTTTTGTATCTCTCCCCTCTCACCTTAAATCTATGTCCCCTCGTTATAGACTCCCCTACCTTTGGGAAAAGATTTTGACTATCTACCTCATCTATGCCCCTCATTATTTTATAGACTTGTATAAGATCACCCCTCAACCTCCTACTCTCCAGGTTGGTACTGAGTGATGCCCTGACATAACAAGAGCAATAGTTCTGTGTCTATCAGTTTGGCACAGTTGGTACACACTCACCTCCGGCTCACAAGATTGTGCTTTAGATCTTTATACTGGGGTTTGAGCTCATATGCTGACACTCAAGTGCAGTACTGAGGGACTGTGCCAGAAGTGCAATCCTTTAGATGAGGTTTTAATTCAAAGCCCTATCGGCCGGTTCTGGTGGCTCAGTTGGATGTTAAAGATCCCATGTACTATTAAGTGCAGGGAATTCTCTTGTTGTCCTGGCCAACATTCCTCCCTCATCAATACAGCTACAAACAGATTAATTAGTCATTCATTTTATTGCTTTTTGTGGAATATTGTTAGCAGACAGAATGGCTGCCTTGTTTGCATAACACGTCAGACCATTTCAAAAGAAATTCATTGTGAAATACTTTTGAGATGTTTGGATGTGATGAGATAGTAGATAAATGCAAATATTATGTAACCTAGTTTCAAATGTATATCTTTGTCATATGTTGGTTTGCTTGCATAGTCAACTATTCTGTAATTTGGTGAGCAGATGATTCTATTTCTACCAAGATGGGCGCAAGATGAGAAAAGGTCAGGAGCAGAAAATATGGAATGTTGGAAATTCATTAAAACAACTCAAGATAGAATTGGAAAAAAACATATTTGACGATGATCTGTTTCTGCTGTTAATCACCCGAAGTATTTTTAAAGGCTGTAATGTGAAGTCCCATTCATTTGCATGGTTACCAAACCTTATGTCTGAATGTTTTCCCAAATCCAGAGCAAAAGCTACGGTAGTACTTGGGGAATTTCAAGAGACCTGTCAAACCTAGAATGGCACATTCGTCCCTTCAGTAATATGTATTTGCATTATACTAAATATGCAATGTACACAGCAAATTTGTTAATGGTGTTTATGAAGTCAGTAGAACCTTAATTAGTTCACTGATTGATTTGTAGGGCCTGTGAAATAATGCCTTGTAACTTTAAATGCATTTTCCAATGGAAAATGCTTTACAATAACAGTTTAGTCTTAGGATTATGTTTTTTTTTAATGTGAGGGAGGGTGGTGGATGAGAGAGTGCATCTTTGCTTTGAAACATGCCATTGCTGCATACGTTGCTTTAATGGGGTCAAATTGGTCCAAGAAATGACTTTTCTTTAAAATGCATTTGTTAATTTGATCTGTACTTGTTATTTACAGATAGCAACAGTACTCAAAGCAAATGAGGAAAAATGGAAGAAACATGCTTTGAAAGAAATTGAGAAAGCTGGATCCGGTGTTAAAACTGCAGATCTGCAGGAAAAAATACTTGTTCTTGAACGTGAAGTTGAACTTCAGAAAGAAGAAGCAGCAGCAGTTACTAAAGCTGAATTGGCCAAAGTTCGAGCTCAGTGGAATAAAGAAAAACAAGAAGAGATCAATAGAATTCATGAACTAAATGAAAACGATTATCGAGCCTTCTTAGATGAACATAGAAATAAACTCAATGAAGTTCTTAAAGCAGCTAAAGAGGACTTTACCCGGCAGAAAAAAGAACTGCTTGCACAAAAGGAAGCAGAATTAAACCAGCGTCTCCTGGAGAAGCAAAAAGTATGGTCAGCTCACCAAGAAGAACAGGTTAATCTTGAAAGACAGCAGTATGAATCTGAGCTTGTTGCTGAACTTGAACATTTTCTGACTGAGATCTCAAAACGCTTTGTTGAAAAGTCTGAGATTGCATGTTCCAGAATAGAGAAATATTCTAACCTCGCCAAGCCCACTCATGCACCGATCGATAAAGTGAAGGACCGGCTCCAGATAGTTTGTACGAAAATGGTTGAAGAGATCCTAGAGACCATCCAGAAAGAGGTAATGGAAAGTAACTGGTAACAATTCAAAAAATGATGTCGCACCTTACATAAGCGTTCTTAAAATGATCCCCGTGCTTGCATCAGCTGTATCTCTCCAATCTTTTTCCTGCCAAAGGGTCTTGCTGCATTTGTGTGCCTTGGTGCAGTGGCTTTTAAATCTGAGAATTTGGATGTTGTGGGTCTTGATTTCAATTCCAGTGTCCATTCTTATTTAGAAAACCTTATTGGCTTGTCCTGTGTAGATAGCACTGCAGTCAGCAAATGTATCTACATATTTGGGGCAGAATCTGTCTTTAGTTTGCCAGATGCATCGTGTAAGTTGGTCTCTTTATTGTATGTACTTCTTAAAAATCCCATTTTCCTCTTTCTCTTAGCTTTAGTGCTAAATGTTTGGATGCTCCAGGAAGAGGCCCCACATATAGCCTTATTCTGGATTATTCATATGGGAAATATGCTGTCACTCCTTATCTAATTTAGAATGAAACAAATTAGAAACTTGGGATAAAGTGGCTAGGCCTTTATTTCATAGGTACCACGTTTGAGGCAAGGCACAATAACATACAGTTTTGTCACTAACTTCTGCTCCCAGCACTCCTGGCTGTCCATTTCTCTAGCTGGAAACCAGCATCAAAGACTAGTTATTTAACTCGGAGCTTTAAGTGTGAAACCAGCAAGCAATATTGCTTGGCAAGTTATCTTGCCAATGGGCCCAGCAGTCTGATTGTGCCAAGACAAGTTAACTCATCAGTGCCCCAAAGTTTCATGGGTTATATTTTTCACATCCATACCAAGCAATTGGCTAAATTTGTGACGGCAAAATTTCCTGAGCACTTAGTAATATTGTTGTACTTTTACTTTAAAAACACACACACCTACACTTCGCAATAATAGTAAGAATGCAGTGATACTACAAGGTATTAGTTTGAGAGCAGTAGCTGCTTAAAATGACATGGGGTTAGGTTATATTACTGGTTTTGCTTCACACCCTGACCAAGAAAATTAGAACTCTGTCCATGCATGACTGCTCCTTGCCATCTGCATGCCTGTTGAGCATTAATGTTAACAAAGACGCAGTAGCAGAGTCAGTTCTTCATTCACGTTAAAAAGAAGAACCCTTAAGTTTGAAGGTTTTTGAACTTCCAAGTGGCTCAGTTGCTTAAAGGCAAAATGTTTAACTGGGTCGTGCAGATTAGAAAATCCCATTTTCAATCCTCTGTCAGGCCAGCGTTAGCTCAACTCGGCCAGAGTGTCATGAGGAGCACGACAGTAGACCTTAGCAGCCTGGAACTGGTGGAGGGGGACAAAATCGGCCAGGATTCCTGATCCTGATCGTCACCCGGTGACTGTTCTTGGAAAAGTGCATGTGTGCACATGAGCTGAGGACAGAATTGGGCCCAGCTGTGATACCTAACACACAACTAAAGAAGAACAGGTGAAGAATAGCCACTTGGGTCAGGTACTAGAGGGCAGCTGTGGAAGTGTCGCCCAACATGAATCTGCCTCAGAGAGAAAATTGAAAAAACTGGCAACAAAAGTAAATTTTTTAAAAATCCAAATGGCTCACTTTTTAAACTTTGCTTCTCAGTTTGCTGTAGCAATGAAAGATCATCTGTTGCTCATAGTCATCCCTAAACTTAACTGACAGCTTCACACCTGAATTGCACAGTGGATTTTGTGCAGGTGTGAAACTGAAGCTGATTCACATCAATGTAAGGTACATAGTGTAATGGAAAACACATATTCGTACTTACGGAATTAGTCATATGAAGTAGCATTTGTGCTCTTGTATACTAAGTGAATTTTGGATGACGTTTTATTTTAATGTCCAGCTCAAATTTCTCCATCAGCACTTTGATAGTAAGGAAAGGATTATGTGTGTTGCTCATTCTATTTTGAAGTTTGGTAAATTATTTTGAGTGACTTGCCTTGTACATTGAGTGCCTAGTTTCTTTTTCTTTGCAGGACAATAAATTGGATCTGCAGAATGCATTAAGAGAATCAGAAAGGCAACATGAAGAATATAAAACTGAAAAGGACGCACAGATTAGGAAACTTGAATTGTCTGAACTTCAGCTCAAACAAGAACTGGAACATTTACAGCATAAACTGAGCAATTTTACACAGCAAAGAGAAACCGAATACGGTATTTTAGATTTTGTTTCTAAAATAAATTCATAGACCAAAAATGATCAATTTTTAACGTAACTGTTCATAGTGGCAAAGTAGAACCTGCCTCGACCCTTTCACCAGACAATTCTGTCTATGTAGATGTTGCCAGCAGTACTAAGTTCAGGTTGTTAGCTTTTGTCTGACAATTTCTTCATTGTTTTGATGTTCTGCTCAACTTCTTGAATTTTATTTAAGAAAATTGCACATGGCTATGAATTTTCTTAGCTTGATATCAGCTGATGTACTGGTCATTCCAACCATTAATTATAGGTGAATAGCCAGTGAAGGAGTTAGAAATGGAACTTCTTCTGTTCTACCAAGGTTATATAAACTATTAGAAACTAGCAGTTGTTTTGCCATTTTTTGTTAAATGCTCCATTTTTAAACCATCAAAAATCCATCTTGAATGTTGTCAATTTATTTTGAATAAATATATTTGCACCTCATTACATGCAAATTATCTTGTTTTTATTGAAACCGTTTCAACTTAAATTGTTCAACATTGAATTTTTCTCATTGTTTCCTTGAATAAACTATTTTAAAAAGCTGACCCTTTAATAAATATTTTAAGTTATACTAAATCCACTTTGCAGCTGCATTAGCTGAACAGAAAAAAGTCATTAGCTTTTACCATTTTATTTAACAAAATGTATATCTGGTTTTACCAGATTCTTTTTATCTATACATATTATTAATTACATATTTTATTGAATTTACAAGTCAAATTTAATTACCTTTCTTTGGTCCATATGTTCAGAAAATATGAGTAAGAAAATGAGGGGTGGTAGGAATAGCCTCGGGCATCATCCACCCAAACTGTAAAATGGCTGCTGTTTGTTTATTTAGAGTGCAGGTACACAATTGGTATCTGCTTTCTTTCTGTTTACCCTGGTGTTCCCTTGCTCATTCTTTAACCCTCTGGGCTGCTTCCTATTTGTTCTTAAATAGGGTTTACACCATTTGCCATATCTAAAACAAGTGCAAGAAAATAATCCAGGCAATGGAAAAATGATGGTCTTGAGGATTCGTCAGAACCAAACTGATGCCAGACTTTTCAGCCAGCCTCCATTTTTAGTAACCCATTAAATATTTTAAAGTTACATCTATTTCTCCGGCTAATTGGCTTCATTGCTTTATTAAGAACTGGGGAAAAAACACGCAATTCTGAGATAATCCCTTCTTTTCCCCCAACCACCCAAAAAAAGTGTCTGGAATTAACAGTCAAATGCAATATTGTTTATTCTCCAAGCTGCAGCCACTAGATATTTGCATCTTTTCCACTATTCTCCAAGCAAGGGACGGTTTAATTTGCATCGCATGAGGCAAAGATTATCCATGCTTCCCACTGTAAATTAAAAGGTCTTATGATCCCCATAATCTTTGAGTGTCTGACGAGCAAAGGGAAAGTTCTACCATTTCAAGTATAAATCTATTCCTCCCTCACCTTGAGAATAAATATTTAGGGCCTACTTAAAGAAGCTAAATTACACTACTGAGCTATCAATTTTAATATTGCTGCCATGCTTTGTTCCTTGTTATGACTTTGCTTATATACCTGTACAGGAAAGTGATCCAAAGTCTTGCAAAGAAAATATAGAAAAGTGATGTAATTGCATTTCTATAACATTTATAATATTGAAAACTCTAATTAATATCACTTTTTTAAATATGTTTTACAGGCCTGGTTTCTGGAAAGGAAAACTTAACTCCCGAATACTGGCAATGTGGGGAACAATGCAGCCAGCAAGTACAGAAATTTCAACAGGAGGGTCAGCAGCTCAAGAAAAAGCTAGATAGAATGTGTAGGCAGCTTCAGCTCACTGTTCAGGAACACAAAACCAAAGTACAGTATCTTAAAGGTCAGTAATAGGACAATAATTCAAATGGGACTACAGTTGCTGATACTGAAGTAACCTAACCTCTTGTTGCATTGGTCCTTCATAAATGATGTCAATCATGTTGGCTTCTTTGATTTTTTTTACATTTAGGTTTAATCCAGATACAATGTTCTCACTGCCCTGTTTGCAGTTGAAGATATAAATTGTGTGTTGACAAATCTCATCATACCATCAACCATTTTGTAAATTCCACCCCTCTCTTCCCCCCCACCCCTCTCAGTTGATTCAACCTTTACATTTAAGTAAGAATTACCATCATCTGATGGGGAGGTGAAAGAAACATGTACAACCATTTGAGCTATCAGCTTCTCTTTACCCTGTTTTTTCTGCACTCGTTGAGAACCACATCCTTAGTTATTTTTCTCTTGTGGCAAGACTGTTGATTGTCTACACCAGGAGTTACCGTTTCATGATTTATTGGTATTTTTCACTACAAGTCTGTGCAATTTAGTTTCCTGTATGTCAGGGGTAGTCTGAGTAAGCTACTGAAAGTTCAATTTTTGCACCTAGTCATTTCCCTATACCTGATTATTTATTATTGCTGCACCTGAATGTTAGCACATGTAGGTCTACATTGCTTGGTTCTGATTCAGTTAACACATCTTCAGTCTCCAATCAATGTGAGTTGCAAGTTTCAAAATTATGTCATGACTTCTTTGCAGTGACCAACATATACCACTCTTGTTTACACTATGTCTAGTTTTGCCTCATAATCTGGATCCTTCACAAGACTCTGATGGAAAAAACAATAGTCATGTTTATAATTCTTCCCCTCCCCATTTGCTGAATTCCTGATGCCCAGGGTGGATCAGCCCATCAAAATTCCATATCAGCGGGACCAACTGATCCAACTGACAGCATAGCTCTTGAGCAGGCCTGTCCAGAGAACCATTATTTTCATCAATTCAGAGTGGATACACTGCTAGCATATTGGAAAAGTTCAAGAAGGGAGTGAGACAGAAAGCAGGTAACTATAGACCAGTTAGCCTAACATCTGTCATTGGGAAAATGCTAGAATCCATTATTAAGGAAGTAGTAGCAGGACATTTGGAGACTCCTAATACAATCAAGGAGAGTCAACATGGTTTTATGAAGGGGAAATCGTATCAGACAAATTTATTAGAGTTCTTTGAGGAAGTAATGGGCAGGGTGGATAAAGGGGAACCAATGGATGCAGTATATTTGGATTTCCAAAGGGCATTCGATAAGATGCCACATAAAAGATTACTGCACAAGATAAAAGCTCATGGTGTTGGGGGTAATATACTGGCACGGATAGAGGATTGGCTAACTAACAGAAAACAAAGATTCGGGATAAAAGGGTCATTTTCAAAATGGCAATCTGTAACTAGTGGGGTGCCGCAGGGCTCAGTGCTGGGGCCTCAACTATTTACAATATATATCAATGACTTGGATGAAGGAACAGAGTGTCTTGTGGCCAGATTTGCTGATGATACAAAGATAGGTGGAAAAGCAAGTTGCGATGAGGACACAAAGTGTCTGCAAAGGGATATTGACAAGTTAAGCGAATGGACAAAAATTTGGCAGATGGAATATAATGTGAGAAAATGTAAAGTCATCCACTTTATGAGGAAAAATGAAAAAGCAAAATATTATTTGAAGGGAGAAATATTACAAAATGCTGCGGTACAGAGGGATCTGGGTGTCCTCGTACATGAAACACAAAAAGTCAACATACAGGTGCAGCAGGTAATCCAGAAGGCAAACGGAATATTGGCCTTTATTTCTAGGGGGATGGAGTATAAAAGCAGGGAATTCATGCTACAACTGTACAGGGTGCTGGTGAGACCACACCTGGAGTAGTGCGTACAGTTCTGGTGCCCTTATTTAAGGAAGGACATACTTGCATTGGAGGCAGTTCAGAGAAGGTTCACAAGGTTGATTTCGGGTAAGGAAGGGTTGTCTTATGAGGAAAGATTGAACAGGTTGGGTCTATACTCATTGGAGTTTAGAAGAATGAGAGGAGATCTTATTGAAACATACAAGATTCTGAGGGGACTCGATAGGGTAGGTGCTGAGAGGATGTTACCCCTCATGGGGGAATCTAAAACTAGGGGGCATAGTCTCAGTATAAGGGGTCGCCCGTTTAAGACGGAAATGAGGAGGAATTTCTTCTCCCAGAGGGTCGTGAATCTTTGGAATTCTTTACCCCAAAAAGCTGTGGAGGCTGAGTCATTGAATACATTCAAGGCTAATTTAGACAAATTTTTGATCAGCACGGGAGTCAAAGGATATGGGGAAAAGGCGGGAAAGTGGAGTTGAGGTAAAAATCAGATCAGCCATGATCTCATTGAATGGCGGAGCAGGCTCGAGGGGCCGAATGGCCTACTCCTGCTCCTATTTCTTATGGTCATGCAAAACCATGACTGCAACCCGTTGGAATATATATCCCAGCCGTTTTATTGTACCTGCAAATACTACTTGGAGCTACAAGTTGATGCTATCTCTGCCTGTCCTGTCTTTGGCAGAGACAGTAGTTGAAAAATACCCATGGTATCCATGGGAAACTACTTTGAAAATAAGTTCCCACTGGGAGTTTGAATCTTGTGAGCAACTTGATCTGTTGAGCCTATGGATTTGTGTGATCTTGTATTTGTTCCTCTATTTGCTCTTATTTTAGTCCAAATGTTTACTTGAACTGAAAGCTTTCATGATTAACCCACTGTACGCTGTCTGGCATGGAGTCAGGGCAGTTCTTAGCCAAAAAGAAATCTGAGTTTTATTTGTCTCAGTAAATCGTCAACAACAACAACTTGCATTTATATTGTGCCTTTAATGTAGTAAAATGTCCCAAGTTGCTGAAATTGTGTCACTCACCTCTTTTACTGAAAGGATATGCCATTTAATTAATATGCACAAATGATGCTATTGTCTGTACCAGTCTAGGCAATTGATATTTCAAACAGAAGTAAATTTGTAGATAAGCCTAGTGTTAAATAGTAGTTAAGAAATTGTAAAGTGAGTTATATTTACTTGTGCAGTAGACACTTCCTGCCCCAAAATGCTGATGACCCTTTGAAGCAATCTGTCAGACAGTTGGTCCAGTTTATATGCTTTTACCAAGCATTATTGTTTTATGCTGATAGCTCCAAGCCAGCCCAAACTTGTAGGCCCCACTGCCAGTTTTTGTATTACTTCACTGTGGTCCTGCTTGTAAGTGGAGGTTGAACGAATGAGGAAGAATGTTAGATTACCTACCCTAGGTAATGAGGATTTTCTTTTTTTGAAAGAATTTGGACCTCCATAGATACATAGCATCCACTCAGGCTGTCCCTCAGTTTTCTTTCTGGCTTGTTGCTATGGGGACAGCTTTAGTTTGTAGGTGTTACATTGCTGCTATAGTATTCAAGGCCTCTTTGCTGCCTCCTCTAGTCAAAGAACTAAAGGCATAGTTGAGAACAAGCCCTACTATTAAGGAAGTAGAAGGGTGGGGGGAAGAGGTCACCTGGCTAAAATAGCCATATAATAATGCAATTTTCTGAAAGAGGTATTTATGCCTGTGGAATGGCAGAAATTCACAGAATGAGGAGTGCTATGGTTATGGTGGGGAATAACATTTTCACGACACCTGGTGCTTGCAGGAAGCCAGAAAGCTTAACAAATGCTTGCCATGTAGAAATTTGTCAACTAATTTCCATGATTTATCACCTAGGTTTCAGATTTTTTTTACATAAACAAATTCCGCACTCTTGGGGCTCGATGTTACCAGGCCTGCGGGTTTCCGGCGGGTTGGGTTTCGGGAGCGTGGCCAACAAGCTTGGTGAAATTAGTGGGTTGCCCGCGCGATCGTAGCAGGCAACACACTAATAGGAATCAATTACCTGCTCCTCCGGGGTCCACGCTGCTGGTCTGCTCGTCGGGCGGGCTGCGCATGCGCAGTACGATCTGTCAGCTGGAGGCGCTCTATTTAAAGGGGCAGTCCTCCACTGACAGATGCTGCAACCAATGGAACAAATTTCAGCATTGAGCAGCCCAGTGGGAAGGCTGCTCCCAGTTTAATGATGCCTCACCCCAGGTATCATCAGATGGGGTGAGGAGGAGGGCGAAGACAGAGATCTTCCACCCGGCGGGCGGGAGGAAGCGGCCAGCCTCTGCCACCAAGAAGGCCTGGCTCGAGGTGGCAGAGGGGGTCACCTGCGCAACCAACATACTGCCCACCTGCATACATTGCAGGAGGCACTGCAATGACCTCAGTAGGTCAGCCACAGTGAGAACACGAAGTCTTTCCCCTACACTCCATCTGCCACAACACTGCCCCAACCCCACATCTCCTTTGGCACCGCCAACACTACTCTGTCACATCACCCCTCATACCCACTCAAACCCCATCCTCATCTTACCTCCACCTACTCACCTCGCCAGTACTCATCCTGCCACTAACACGCGACCCAATCCTCATACAATCTCATGGCTCTATCCCATACTCACCCTCTCATGCATCTCCCTCACAGCCAGCCTCACTCAACCTGCCACCACCTGTGCTGCAGCCACAGGGCATGCATCACATATGTGCAGTAGGCAGCGTAAGGCAAATGTTTCGTGAGCATGAAGGGGGTGCACAAGGGTGTCGGAGGGTTTGCCATGGGTGTTACCTATATTGAATTTCAGAGCTACAAACAGCACACATTATATTGGCACCACCACTGCCATGTCTCCGCGCATCCTGTCCGTTGTGTCCAATAATGCCCGCTCCTGGGTATCACTATGAGGACCCACCACTGATTCCACCCATCGTGTTACTGCAGAGTAGGTGCAGGTGTATTTGCAGGGCTCTTCCGCGCAGACCACTGAGAGACATCGGCGGTGTAGCCGGCTGCGCCCTGGAAGGATGCGGAGAAGTTGTGGAGGGCAGTGGTGACTTTGGCAGCGACAGGTAAGCACTTGGTGCTGGGGCCAGCCAGGAGCAGCTCGGCATGAAAGAGGCTGCAGATCTCCACGACTACATGTCGACCGAATCTGCGCCTCCGTGTGCACTGCTGCTCGGAGAGGTCCGGGGAGCTTCGCCTCGGTCTGTGGACCATGTGGCGAGGGTAGTGCCCTCTGCGATGCGTCTCTCTCTGCGGTAGCCCTCCCTCCTGCTGTGCAGGTGGGCGTGCAACAACACCGTGTTGGGGGGCTCCACGTCTCTGCGGCGGACCGCGTGGACTGCGAGGCTGCTGGGGCTGGTCATGCTGTTCGTCCTCCGAGGGTGTCCACGCACCACCCATCTGGCAGGTGTCGGTCTGAGGGGTTGTGCAGGGTAGGTGGGTGGTTCCTTGGACTGCGGCTGCGGTTTCATGTCGGTCTGTCCTCTGGCTTGGCGGGGGGTGGTGGGGGGCAGGGGTTGCCCTATGTGACGCGGTGGCCTCCTGCGTGGGTGAGGGCTCTTCCCCCGTGGGGTGCACCTTGGCACCTGCCACAGGCTGCTGGCTGCAACACGCCTGGTTGGAGAGAGACTGTTTCCCCCAGTGTGTGAAACAGTCTGCGATGCAGGTAAAATCCCACACTTCCTCTTTTGACAGCTGATTCAGCTCATTAACTGACCTCAACAAGCAAGGTAAGTACTCTCAAGTGGAACCCCGCTGGCTTTAATTGCCTGCGGGATTCCCACCAGCGGGGGCCACGCACGCAGCCCCGCACGTCATCGGGGAACCCGGAAGTGGTCGGGATCGCGGCGCAATCCGGTCACGTGACCTCATATCGGGATTTTCGGGGCCCCCCCCCCCGCTGGAAACCCGCAGGTAACCCGACCCTAAAATCGAGCCCTTGGTGTCAAAATATTGGTTAATCCACCCTGTGCACTGCATTGTGTAATTCAAAAATGCCTGAAACATGAATTCTGGTCTGTAAAGTACTCAGCAGCAAATCTGTCACTACATAGTAGCTTTATGCAACTATCGTGTGTAGTATGATTTTCTGAGGTAAATTTTACATTTTATATATCCTTATTAAGAAATCGAACAAGAAATCTTTCCACCTTGTCTGTTGATCAGAAACGAGTTTTGAAATTCTTCTATTACAATATTTCACAGAAGAACATGAAAGAACAGTAAAGATTATGCAAAATGAAAAGGATGATCTTGTAAGAAGACTGAAAGAAGCTGAAGCAACCACCAGTAAAACAAATGCTTGGTATGTTCATATTCTTACACAGTATGGTATCTCTGAAAACATTGCAGTGTTAATGCTGCCACAGGTTTGTTTTGTTTCTTTTGTTATAATAATTAAGTGCAATTAAAGCTCATTTATGCGTCCACATACAATTAAATGAAGTTTGAGATCCAGCAGATGAATTTCCAGGAGACTGTTTCTTTAATGGTTTTCATCATAAGAGCCACACGGTACATAAGGCAGGTTCTGAATCCACCCTTGGGTGTTTTTCTCTCATTGCAGAATCTTGCTGTTTTCCTCTCAGAAAAAATATAAATCCTTATTTATGTATTCTGTGGATTTTGCTTTTTCCGTTTCTTAATGTATTCTTGCGTTTTTGCCTCCTCGTTCAAGGTGATTTAGCATTGATTTGCTGCAGAACAGAATATTTTATTTATCCTGCAGGTATTTCCAATATCAGACACAACATATCTTAGGAAGACAGCATAGATACTAGGTATAATTCTGCAGCCCTAATTTTCCCCCATGTGCTTTCTTTGAGCATAACTCCCTTCTTGGACTGTGGGGCTGCAGAATTATACCTAGTATCTATGCTGTCTTCCTAAGATATGTTGCGTGTGATATTTTTGTGTTTGAGTGTACATCTGTATGTCAGTGAGTGAGTAGGGAGCAAGGCATGATGAGAGCAGATGGTACTGGCCCTGAGCTTGGCGCAAGCCTCCAGCATCACCCTCTACTATTCCTTCGACACAGTGATGTCTATTGAGTGGCCTTCTGAAAGGGAGTCGAGGGCTTGTAGTTCCTGGATGTTCCACCAGTTTGGTTCTGTTCCTTTTTTATTATGTGCCATCTTGTCTGGTAAACAGAAAAGCAGTCTTGACATTTTGCAAGTTTACAGCATACATACAGTGATGGACATCTTCCCAACCTGCAGCCCATCCGATGTGTCAGTAAATAAGCTTGCATCATGCACATAGGTTGAATTAGAAAGATTTGCTGTGTGAAGCCTCTTTTTATGAGCTCACTGTGCCGGGAGTTTTAGTTCTATGTTTGCTGATTGTACTTGTGCCGCTCTGCAATATGGCAAGATTTCACTGGGCAGTTTATCTCCTGGCAGGACCGCATAGGATAAAGTTGTATGAATATATTGGATAGGGAAGCGAAACATGAATGATAGGATATCAAGTAAAAGCTTATAGCATGCATTCTTGAAGCTGCTAATTAGCATAGAAAGCTGCTTTGTAGCCTTACCTTGGTAGCTTTTTCAGGTTTGAAATCTCGCAGATTTAGATACAGGCCCTTTTTGTTGTGCAGATAGCATTGAGTCTGTCACCTTTCTTGCACTTCCTGGATCTCTGCAGTGTAGCATCATTGGATTAGGCAGTACGCCGTTTTATGGTGCAAACCCCTTCCCTTATCTCCCAGATGAGAATGCGGCGGTTTCAATGGCTGCTCAAGCCATTTTAATGAATGTCTGCCAAAGTAGTGTAACCACCACTCCCCCACCCCCCCCACCTCAACTAGCCAGCCCAATATGCGGGTGGGAGCTCCCATGCATGGAATCCCAATTGGAAACATCCAAGTTTAACTGTTAGGTGATATTACTGTCGGGCAAAATTGCAGTACACTGTTATCCCCCCAATTTGCATACCAATAGTAACTTCCAGACATATTTCATTCTAGCCAGTTTTGGTGCTAAAATTTGTGTAATCCTATTCCAAGCAATATGTTGTGCGATAGGTAGTAGGACTAATGTTGCGTACGACAAAAAAAAAACTCATTTAGGCAATGTCAAGTGTCTGCCTAGACTGTACCTGTCACAAATCACAGAATTGTTTACTTCCAACAGAATATGAAAAATAAGTGAATGAGAATCTTTATGTTCCATCAGAGCCTAATTTTAGACAAGTAAATCTTGCGTTTCAAATTTAGTTAGTTCCAGTAGATACGAGTCCAAAAAATAGATCTTCAATTATGGAGAATTTGCTAATTATCTGACCAAGATCTATAGTTTTAGTGCTTTGCTATTTTATCTAATATCAATTGAGGATAGAATGAGTTGTGTTCAATTTTTTTTTTCTCTATTTCAGTTTACAGGAAAATTGGAGCTCCAAAAATCCATGCAAGTCGATCTCTACAAAAGGATTAGAAGAAATTCGGCATCAGTATTTGAGAGCTGTGGACAAAATTAGAGGTACTTATTACCGATAGTCTAAATTTGTGTGTGCATATCTTGAATGGAACATAGGAATTACTAGTCGAAAAAAGATCACGGTCCATCTAGTTTGCCTTCTACCATCCTGGTAGTCGCATGATACAGCGATAATGGAGTAGTTGACTGATCATGGTAGTCAAATGAATTGAAATTGATATTACATAAATTGATCTTTGAGTATGATCTTAAATTGCAACTTATTGATTCACATTTTCCATAGCTATTTCAAAGAAACTATTCACTTGATCATCCTCCTCTGTATTTGGCACAATAGACTGTTCTTCAACTTTGTGTGTATCCTTCTGATGGGTTTGTAATACATTCTGAGTATAAAAGGGTACCATGCAACAAATTCCAAATGATACCAGTTCAATCGATGAACTGTTTCTAAATATATTTTATTGATCTTGATTTGGAATTCGGAGAAGGGTATGTTCAGATGTGTTCCCATATATACAATGGTATAAATTTTGAGTGAGCAGTGATTAGTCAATCAAAATGCTTGCATTTTAAATATAATTTATCTCCCAATTTTTATTTTGCTCATCCTTTCCAGCCAATTGGCTGAGAGAGAGGGGTGGTGGGGGGGTGACTTGGAGGAGAACTGATTCAAATACATCAACTTGTTGAGGTGTGTGATATATTGGAGGGATGTAAGGAATCTTACAACACCAGGTTATAGTCCAACAGTTTTATTTGAAAATCACAAGCTTTCGGAGGCTTTCCCCTTTGTCAGGTGAGTGTCGGATTCCTTGAAAATTACCGCATTTTTAGTCACAGAACAATGCCTGGTGATTACATATAATCTTTCCAACTTCCCGTTATCAAGGCAATCAAAGGAATTGAATAGTGTTCAGACAGACAAACATTAGATACCAGACTACTGAATATACAAACGGCCAGAACCAAAGACTCTCTCTCCCTCCCTGTCTATAACCTGGTGTTGTAAGATTCCTTACATTTGTACACCCCAGTCCATCACCGGCATCTCCACATATTGGAGGGATGTTCATGATGCTGCTAAATAAACAAATTGTGTTTTTTTTTATTCGTTCATGGGATGTGGGCGTCGCTGGCGAGGCCAGCATTTATTGCCCATCCCTAATTGCCCTTGAGAAGGTGGTGGTGAGCCGCCTTCTTGAACCGCTGCAGTAATGAAAGAATGTAGCACTATTGGAGGTGCTGTTAAACGAAGGCCCTTTCTGTACCCTCAGTGGGCGTAAAAGATTCCGTTGCACTATTCAAAGAAGAGCACGGGAGTTCTCCCGGTGTCCTGGCCCACCCTCAACCAAAACTATCAAACCAGATTATCTGGTCAATTATTTTATTGCTGTTCATGGGACCTTTCCCATTGCAAACTAATTGTCACTTTGTTTACATTACAACAGTGACTATACTTCAAAAAGTACTCAGGGATGTCCTGAGGACATGAAATGCACTATAAATATGCAAGTTCTTTCTTTATTCTTTCTGTGCTAGCTAAATTTCTGTCATGCTCGCCTGAACCATTGGAATCTTCTTTACCAGACTATTCAAAGGACAGCACTTTCTGAAGTGCATTAACAAGTAAACTGGAACTGAATTTTTTCAAAATTTCAAAACCAGATTGGTATGTCAGTTTACCTCCATTGGTAACACACTCTTATCTAGGTCAGAAAGTTGAGTTCAAGCCCCATATCCAAGCTTGAGCTCATTATCTAGGCTGACATTCTAGTGCAGTTCTAAGGAGGTACATCATTGGAGGTGCTGTCCTTTGGAAGATTTGTTACAGTAAGGTCTAGTGGCTCAGGTGGATGCTAAAGATCCCAGGGCACTATTCAAAGAGCAGAGGCTTCTCCTGATGTCCTGGCCAATATTCCTCCTTCAACCAATACCACCAAAAAATAATGGTTATTTATCTAATGCTATTTGTGGAACATTGTTATTGTAGAATGACTGCCACATTTACCCACATAACACATCACACTACTTCAAAAATAATTCTTTACATGAAGTACATGAGACAATCTGTCTGCACACTGATTGCCTTGGCAACGGGCAGTTGAAAAAACTGTCTGTACTCACCAAGCATTGTTCTGTGAATTATAAATGCGACTTCATTCCGAGGATTTCATTTCCACATCGTTCACCTGAGGAAGGAGGTAGCCTCCGAAAGCTTGTGAATTTAAAATAAAATTGCTGGACTATAACTTGGTGTTGTAAAATTGTTTACATTAGAAAATCAAGTATTAGATTTTATCTAATAGGTGATGGACTTGATTTACTGCGATTACCAATATATTAAAGTGGTAGTACTCTAGTTCGAGTCAGGTTGTGGGTTCAAGCCCCACTCCGGAGAGTTGAGCACATAATCTAGGCTGACATTTCAGTGCAGTACTGATCAATTACTGCACTGTCAGAGGTGCTGTCTTTTCAATGAGACATTAAACTGAGGCCCTGACTGCCTTCTCAGTTGGACGTAAAAGATCCCATGGCACTATTCAAAGAAGAGCAAGAGAGTACTCCAAGTATCCTGACCCACATTTATCTCTCAACCAACACCACCAAAAAACAGATTATCTCATTGCTGTTTGTGGACCTTACTGTTTGCAAATTGGCTGCCATGTTGCTTATATTACAGCAGTGACTACACTTCAAAAGTACTTAATTTGCTGTGAAGCATTTTGGAATGTCTTGAGGCTGTGAAAGGCCCTATATAAATGCAAATTCTTTCTATCTGTGAGGTATACTTCTTTACCTCCTACCAGAGAGAAAAATGTTTTGTGCTGCATTTATAGACTTTGACATGATTTAGCTCTGTGTCTTGAGAGTTTTTCTTGCTTTGTGCAGGAGACATGCTGTGTTACATTCAAGAGAGCAAAGAGCGAGCAGCTGAAATGATTCGTGCAGAAGTACTGAGGGAACGTCAACAAACTGCACGAAAAATGCGAAAATATTACTTGAACTGCCTCCACCAACTCCTCGCAGACAGTGGAAAGAATGAAGGGTAAAAATCTTCATGTTGCAGTTTCTGTTAGAACATTGTTTACTGCAGTTACCAATATATTAAAGATTGCAACATTCATTTGTAGCACTTTAGGGGATTTGAGACAATACAAATAAAGCCTTCTTAAAGGAACAATGTCCCTTTGATGCACAGGCTCTTAAAGCTGTCTGTCTGAAATCAAAGATTCAATAGTGTCCCAGACTAGAAGGTCACAGCTATGAGTCCCAGGACTCAATCCCTTTTAAATCTGCCATCCTCAGCTTTTTGGGAGATCATGAAATGGGTACCTTGAACTAGAATAGAGCTTTCCCGTTCAGGGAAGGGGAACAACTGATACAGGTTTCCTACTGATTAACTACGGAGCAGCATAGGTCAGAGAAGTGCACAACATGAATGACTTTGCTGTGTAGGTTGAAGGTAGCCATATGTAGATGGTTGCCTGTGATGGGCAAAGAAATGGAAGTACTAGCAATCCTGGACATTCCATATTTATTTTTTCAACCCATCTGTATTTGGTTAAGCGCTACATTTTCTTGTCTTTGCCATTTTTTCTCCTGTTCCTTTACCTTCCTCTTCTGAAGGCAACAAGCTGTGTAGGGACATCCTTCCACAGACACCAGCAACCCTATGTACCTCATAGCTGACTAATCAACTGTGGAGACTATCATGGTTGAGCTTGACCTTGTTCACTCGTGCAGTTTTTAAAAGTACACTCATGCTCTTTTAAAATGGACTGCTTAAAAATGTATTTAGTTTAAGATATGACATTATAAAATAAAATTCACGCACGATGAACCCTTTTTAGAGTACAGTGACTTATGTAGACAAATTGACTATACTTGTCATTACAAGAAAGGGATCATTTCTTAGTACAGAATTACTGCTTTGGGATTTTTATAAACGTAAAACATTACTTTGTTACTGACCTCTACACTCATCAGTAATAATAATCTGCTACTTGTGAAAAGCCCAGTTACTTAAACAGGAGTTTGTGATCATTTAGAATTTATGGGCTGAAGAGTCTAGTTAATTATTCAGGCAATATAGATTGATTTTAAAATGTCCTTGTAATTTTTTACAGTGCTGAAAAGAGGATCATGAATGCTGCTAGCAAGTTGGCTGCAATGGCCAAAGTTTTAGAAACTCCTCTTCTGAATAGAAACCGTAATAAAGCTGAAACCCTGACTGGTATGTATGGTATTTTGTAACATTACATTTTTCTTACTTTGATTTTTAAATATGAATAGTTTATTTATAATTTTGCTTTTGTTAGTGATAAATGTTTTATGTTTTGACTTTATTTCAAAGTGTAATATGATGTTAGGGAGTCAACTTTGCTGGAGAGAATAAATATATTTTTGCTAAACTTCAGTAGTATAGCATGTTGGTCCTGTCACACAATGTACCAAGAAGTAGTAGGGTATGTCTATTTTCCCAAGAGAGATAGAAAATGGAGTTGCCTCAAGCACTGCTTATAGTTACTAATGAGCAGCATTTACAGAGACCAGAAAGCAAAATGATTGCTTGCCCTCATAGCTAGAGAATAGTATATGTAATTGATGGGCCTAAAAGGAGAAAAGGGGACATTTTTAATAAACATAAATGCCTGTTTTATGCTGTAAATTGTTACGTCTGGTACCGGCACTGATCAATATACTATATTGGACTCGTGGGTCACTGCCATCATTATGGGAGTTTTATCCTTTTAACTTTGGAGGCAGGAATGTGTTTTTGCTAGCAGAGCCCTCATGTCAGTGCATTTTAATGCATTTTATATAATTGCTATGCGAATGGATAATGTTAAATGGAATGACAGTTAGGTATGATTAAGTAAAGTGTGTGCATAAGAATGTGGGAAGATTAAATCTTAGAGCCAGCTTTGGTGTAACCCTAGTTTTTTATAGCTTGAACATGTCTGGCTAATTGTTTTCACCGTTACTGTGACCTATATGATAAAGAACTATTGTTGTGAAAGAGTTGCTATTTAGCAGTTACAGTTCAGGCATGTTGCAGATAATTTTCTGTGCAAACTTTGTATTGCATCTGGCTTCTACTTGTATCTGATGAGATTACTCCCCTTTTTATTCAGTGCCAGCATTGATACGTAATTCCTTACAACCTACATTTTTCACATGGATGAGATTTTATGTATATGTGTGTTTTTATTACTTGTCTCCTTCTACCTAAAGCACATCCAAATAAGAAAAGTTCAGGACAAACTCAAATAATTTCTGAGAATAATCGAGAGACCACTGGATCCGTGCACAAGCAGACAAACCACATTGAGAAACCGTCTTCTAGTGAAGTCCGAGTCAGAAAATTCAAAAAACACAGAGCGGGCCATGAACTTCATAAAGTATGTGTGCCACACAGTTTGAACAAAGTATTATATGATGCAACTGTGGAGAATGGCACTTCAGATGAAGAATTGATTACAAATAGTAAACAAGTTAACGTTCGTAAAATTGAGGGAAAGTCTGGCATTTTACAAAAGGATACTACTTCCATGTTGCATGAGTCTAAGGATGGGCATCAAATGAATGGTGCTGTGCCTAAAGCAAAGATTCACAAAGCTGCTAGTGTTGCACATTTTCAGAATTCAGCCAAGCACCTTTCCCAAATATCTCTCAGCAAAGCACGTGCATTTAGCTCTATTGATAGTCTTTCAGACAGAGCACCATTGCAAATGACACACGATCAGGATGGTGTGCCACCATCAAAAGGTTTTATGCATTATTCAGAAGAATATGTCTGCTCAAAAACTCTGCCCAGGACATCATCTGACGTCCAAGAAACCCCTAAAAGAGATGAAGGTGATTGTGTTACCAACCTTGAAGCTAGGACATCCTGTAAACTGGACACTTTCAATTTGAGGCAGACTGATGGAAAAACGTGCCATCTAGATGATTGTAGTACACCGATTATATGCACAGGGTCACGTGGCATTTCTATGCCACTGTCAGCTACAAACTTGCCACATAAAACAGTTTCCATGGCAAATGGTATTGCACAAGTGCCATCCTCCATTTCCTCTGTAGCTTCTGAAATTAGCTCTCTTTCTGATGATGAAAATGTTTGCTTTTCAAGCAAAACAACCCCAGTTGTGTCAACGATACACACTGAACAAATACAAAAGGTTGCAGAAAGCGACCTTTCAGCCTTTAACAAGGACCAGTTGAGTACAAGAACAAAGTCTCATAAACATATTAACCGCACTGAAACTGAACTGGCATTGAATGATGGGACGGCAAAGGCAAGTAAACCATACCATGCGAAAGAATATCTCCATAAAAAGTATCCATCACACATGATCTCCAATATGGGGGTAATTCAGCAGGACAGTGGATTTGACAGTCCGTTCCTTAATTTTCATTAGTTGAGAAGTGTTACCTTACACAATAAATCCATAAGCCTTTAAGATATATTTTATGCCACTGAGCTAATAGTACAGGTTTTTTGAGTAACCTGTCACTGTTCATAGTGATTTGTGATATAAAAAGTTTGTAATTTAAGTAATTGATATGTTGTAATATATTTGCACATATTTATATGTTTCTAAAATCTATTTTTATACCACAAACTATGATTTATGTTTTGCTGTTTGGTTTGTATGTTCAGGTGATTTTTGGGACAAAATGTTTCTTTTAAGATACCATGCTAATAAAGTGTTCTTGGATTTTTTTTTTTAAATAGACTGTCGGTATGAAAGTAGTTTAAAAACGTGAAACGGTCAATCGGTGTCTGTCTAATTCAGTAGCAGCTGCGTTTGTGTTGTCTTTAATTCTCTTTAATGTTCTTGTAGCATCTTTCATCCAACAGCACTAATGCCTGAATTGGAGTTTTCCACACCCTCTTAGTTGTATTTTTTTTATTTCAAAATATACTTTATTCTATAAAATGTAAAGATGCACACGGTTTACACACAGTTCAAATAAAGGACATAAAATGCAGCTCAGCAGTTCAAAGCAATACAGTGCCGATCGTATACACTATTATCTCATTATTACAATTTTAAAACACCATACATATTTTCTAATACATTCTGTACAATACAGAATACAAGGAAGTACAATACAAGGTGGGGTGGCTTTACACGGTGGCTTTTCCCCATAGGGCCTTTGCGTAGTTCGCACCTCGCTTCAGTGCATCCCGTAGCACTTACTCCTGGACTTTGGAGTGTGCCAGTCGACAACACTCTGTCGTGGACAGCTCCGTCAGCTGGAAGACCAGCAGGTTTCAGGCGGACCAAAGGGCCTCCTTCACCGAGTTGATGGTCTTCCAGCCGCAGGTGCTATGTGCCTCGGTGTGCGTCCCGGGGAACAGCCTATAGAGAACAGCGACCTGTGTTACCAAACTGGTGGGGATGAATTGGGATAGATACCAACACATCTTTCTCCACACCCTCTGCGCAAAGGGGCAGCCCATCAGGAGGTGGACAACAGTCTCCTCCCCACCGCAGCCTTGAGGGTAGCTCGCAGTGGCGCTGAGATTCCGTGCGTGTTGGAAAGACCGCACTGGGAGGGCCTTTCTCACCATCATCCAGGCTATATCCTGATGCCTGTTTGTCAGTTCTGGGGATGAGATGTTCTGCCAAATGACATCGACCGTCTGGTCGGGAAAAAGCCCGATCGAATCCACCCTCTCCATTCCTTGCAGGACTCTCAACATTTTGTGTCGACCACTGTCTGACGGCCTTGTGGTCGAAAGGGTTCCTCCTCAGGAACTTCTCCACCTGGGACAGGTGGGGGGAGGGACGGCCCAGCTGGAGTGACATTTGGTGTTTGCGTATTGGGGCTCTACACGCATCGAGGCAGCCACACACAAAGGTGGCCATCAGGATCAGAGCAGCATTGGGGACCCTCTTTCCTCACCCCCCCCCCCCTTTGTCTGAGGGCTTGTACGTGGTGACCCTGTGGCCGCGTTCTACCTTGGACCTCCATACAAAGTGGAAGATAGCTCAGATGACTGTGACGGTGGTGTTGTGGGGAATGGGCCAGACCCTGACCATGTAGAGCAACACCGCAAGTACCTCACACCTTACCACCAAGTTCCTGCCGGTTCTAGAGAGTGATTGCCCCACCCACATACTAAGCTTCTGTTTGGTCTTGGCGATCCGCTTCTCCCAGTTTTTCATGCAGGCCTGGGCACCCCCCCCCCCCCCCCCCTTGAACCAGACACCCAGCACCTTCAGGTAGTCAGACCTGATGGTAAAGGAGACAAAGGATCGGGTCTCCCACCTGCCAAAGAACGTGGCCTCGCTCTTTGGTTCACTATGGCCCCCGAAGCCAGATCGAAATGGACGCAGATGCCCATCAGTTTGTGTACCGACTGCTGATCGGAGCAGAAGACGGTGACGTCGTCCATATATAGGGATGCCTTAACCGGAGAGCCTCCGCTGCCTGGGATCGTCACCCCCACCCCCCTGATACCTGCGTCCTTCCTGATGGACGTGGCAAAGGGCTCAATACAACATACGAACAAGACCATGGAGAGGACAGCCCTGCCTGACTCCAGATCTGATCGGAAAGCTCTCCGACTCCCACCCCTTGATTAGGACTGCGCTACGGATGTCCACGTAGAGCAGTCGGATCCAATTGCGGATTTCCTGCCCAAACCCCATTTTGGAGAGCACATCCATCGTGTACGTGTGGGATATTCTGTCGAAGGCCTTCCCGTGGTCCAGGCTGATGAGGCAGGTGTTCACCCCCCACCCTCTCCTGCACATAGCCTTGCGCTGCTAAGGGATACGATTGCCTATCAGAGATCTTTCTGCCGGGTACAGTACAGGTTTAATCCGGGTGGATCACCCATTCCAGAGCAGACTTGAGCCTGTTGGCGATAGCCTTAGACAGAATTTTGTAGTCGACATTTAGCAAGGAAATGGGTCGCCAATTTCTGATTTCTTCCCTCTTCCTCCTTCCACATGTAGATGAGGGTGATGATGCCTTTCCTCGTGGACTTTGAAATGCTGCCTGCCGCTTGCGTACCCCCATACACTTCCAGTAGGTCTGGGCCTATCCAGCCCCACGGAGCCGAGTACAACTCGACCGGTAAACCGTCACTTCTCGAACGATATGGGGCATAGATAAGGTAGATAGTCAAAATCTTTGAGTTTTTTGAAGGGGTAACCAAGAAGATAGATGAGGGCTGTGCAGTAGACGTGGTCTACATGGACTTTAGCAAAGCCTTTGACAAGGTACAGCATGGTAGGTTGTTACATAAGGTTAAATCTCATGGGATCCAAGGTGAGGTAGCCAATTGGATACAAAATTGGATTGATGACAGAAGACAGAGGGTGGTTGTAGAGGGTTGTTTTTCAAACTGGATGCCTGTGTCCAGCGGTGTGCCTCAGGGATCGGTGCTGGGTCCGCTGTTATTTGTTATTTATATTAATGATTTGGATGAGAATTTAGGAGGCATGGTTACTAAGTTTGCAGATGACACCAAGATTGGTGGCATTCTGGACAGTGATGAAGGATATCTAGGATTGCAACGGGATCTTGATAAATTGGGCCAGTGGGCCGATGAATGGCAGATGGAGTTTAATTTAGATAAATGTGAGGTGATGCATTTTGGTAGATCGAATCGGGCCAGGACCTACTCCGTTAATGGTAGGGCGTTGGGGAGAGTTATAGAACAAAGAGATCTAGGAGTACAGATTCATAGCTCCTTGAAAGTGGAGTCACAGGTGGATAGGGTGGTGAAGAAGGCATTCGGCATGCTTGGTTTCATTGGTCAGAACATTGAATGCAGGAGTTGGGATGTCTTGTTGAAGTTGTACAGGGCATCGGTGAGGCCACACTTGGAATACTGTGTACAGTTCTGGTCACCCTATTATAGAAAGGATATTATTAAACTAGAAAGAGTGCAGAAAAGATTTACTAGGATGCTACCAGGACTTGATGGTTTGACTTATAGGGAGAGGTTCGACAGACTGGGACTTTTTTCCCTGGAGAGTAGGAGGTTAAGGGGTGATCTTATAGAAGTCTATAAAATAATGAGGGGCATAGATAAGGTAGTCAAAATCTTTTCCCAAAGGTAGGGGAGTCTATAACGAGGGGGCATAGATTTAAGGTGAGAGGGGAGAGATACAAAAGGGTCCAGAGGGGCAATTTTTTCACTCAAAGGGTGGTGAGTGTCTGGAACGAGCTGCCAGAGGCAGTAGTAGAGGCGGGTACAATTTTGTCTTTTAAAAAGCATTTGGACAGTTACATGGGTAAGATGGGTATAGAGGGTTATGGGCCAAGTGCAGGAAATTGGGACTAGCTTAGTGGTATAAACTGGGCGACATGGACATGTTGGGCCGAAGGGCCTGTTTCCATGTTGTAACTTCTATGATTCTATGACCAGACAGCCTTTGTCAGTTCATCCAATGTCAGTGGCCAATCCATGCTCTCCCGCTCGCTGTCCTCTAAGACTTCCGTGATAGAGGACAGGAAGGACTGGGAGGCCGTGCTATCTGTGGGCTTCGCGTCGTACAGCCCGGCATAAAAGGATTTGCTGATCCTCAGTATGTCGGCCTGCGACGACGTCACCGAGCTGTCTTCCATCTTCAGGCTGCTGATCACAGAGGTCTCTCTGTGCAGCTTCTGGAAGAAAAAGCGCGAACACTTCTCGCCCTGCTCCATGGAGCGGACTCTGGACCGGAAGATGATCTTTGAGGCCTTGGAGGCGGAGGTGAGGCTAGTTGGCCTTTCACCTCTCTGAGTTCCTCCCTGACATCAACCCCTATCGACTGCAGCTGCAGCAGATCCTGCATGCTTTTCTGGTGCTCTGACATTTCCTTCTGTCTCTGTCTCGCCTTCTGAACATCTTTGAGGATGAAGAACCTCTTGATGTTGGCCTTGATTGCTTCCCACCAGTCTACCCTGGAACAGCTGGACCTGTCTGGCCTGGCCTGGCCCAGGTGTGTCTCTGCAGTGCTCCATCTGCAGGGTTGCTGAAGACATTGCGAAGCTTTGCGTCTTTCACCACCTCCATCAGGAGTTCGGACTTGGTTTCCAGTATTCTGCCGTCCCTGCTGAATCGGCCAGCTGCATCGATGATCCAGTTGGAGTCTCCGGCAACCACGACTGGCCTGGAGGTCGCCAGCAGCATCAGGAGATGCTGGAAGACCTCCATCTGCTCGCTCCTGAGGGTCGGGGCATAAACGTTGATCAATCTGAGCAGGGCATTCTTGTACTGAACGTCTGCAACGAGCAGGCGGCCCCCCACCACCTCCCTTAATCTCGGTGATGGTGAATTGGCCGGCTCGCAGCAGAATCCCCAGACCTGAGGAACGACTATCGTTGCCTCCCGACCGGATCGACTGCCCCTGGGTCTACGTGCGTGACCACTGCTGGTAGTTGCTGGTGGATCCCGCACTCCTGCAAGAGCAGCAGGTCCCTCTTGACCCTGGATAGGTAGTTCAGGGTCGCGGCACATCACATAGCCAATTTAATACTACGCACGTTGATGGATGCAATTTTTTAATTCGTTTCAAAGATACAAAAGGACAAACCATTAAGGTCTTACAATTGTATCAGTCCAGGTTCTACGTTACTGTCCATTTGGAACCCTCAGTCCAGATTCTGCATTTCTGGATAGTCCTTGCGCTGAGGAAGGACGTCTTCTCTGTTGGGGGAGGGTCCACGCTCAGTGGTCAACGGCAGGGTCTCGTGGGGTGGTGTGTCCGTGAGATCCACGACCAGGTCCGACTCCTCCGCTGTCGCCGGTGGTTTGCTCAAAGCGAACGTCGTGCTGCTCCCGGTTTCTCGGAGTTGGGGGACCTTGCTCTCCTGGTTGCTACTCCCGGCGTTCCAGTGTTGGGGTGCACTGGGCATGTTGCTGCTCCTGGTGCCCTGGAGCTGAGTGTTGCTGCTCCCAGGTTCCTGGAGCTGGAGCGCGTTGTCGGCGTGGCTGGTCACCGTCGCATTTTGCCTCTTTCTTTGATAAAGGTAGGGTTCCCTCCCCCCCTTTCCTTGTTCATCAGCCTAGGAGTGGTCACTGTTGTCTGTTGGGACTCTACGCTCCTCTTGCTGCTGGCCGCACCTTTGGTGTTCATGCCTCTGGTCCTACGAGACTTCCTCTTTTTCTTTCCTTGTGTCATCCATCCTTCATCCATCCCTGGTTGGACTTCCATCGACTCTGCATTCTCAGTGGTAGTCTCGGGGCTGGGCGTCGGGGTTTGGTTGCTTTCCTCGACTCTCCCTTCCTGCTCTTTGTCCTCCTCCTGGTCTTTGGCCCTTTCATGTGGGACCACAGCGGGGGGGAGGGATCTGGCCTCCTTTGGGGCAGCCACGACTGGTGCTCTCTTCTGTGTCACCTCGCCTCTCGCTGCCCGTGCATAGCTGTGTCTGCGGTTTGGACAGGTTTTCTACAAGTGACCAGCCTCTCTGCACTTGGCCTCCTGACAGTCCGGGGTTTGCCGCAGAATCGGCACATTCTGGGCTGCCCCTGGTACACCACGAGTGAGAAACTTGATGGGAGATGGATGATGTTTCTGTCTGCATCCGTCCTCAGCTTCGCCTGGATGTTCCTCTTACTGGTCCAGATCCCATGCATGTCCTGGATATCAATGCTCTGGTCCACTCCATGCACGTATCTTTTGAGGAACATCAGCACATCCACGACAGGCACTTGTGGGTTAAACATGTGGACCGTTAGCATCCGTTCCTTGTCCTGCGGGAGCGCGAAGAGCGCTTCCGTGGTGAGGAGCTACAATGGTGCTTCCTTCCCCTTCTTGAAAGCCTGGAACATCTTCAGGCATCCTTCAACGTTCTTGAAAGTCACGTCGAAGTATCCGCTCCTCGGGAAGTCCTGCAGGCAGAAGATGTCCAGTGGCACGAATCCACAGGCTCCCAGCAGAACCTTCCTCACAAAGACGTCCCGCTGCCACTACGAGGGTCCTTCACCCGTCCTTGCGGTCAGCCTGATGGTGTTGCGCACCCCCTGCCCAGGTGCTCAGGAAGCTCTGGTCGCCATGCCCGCTGCGAAGAAAAACCATCTTCAGCTTACTGGAAAAAGGCGTTAAACCGGTCCCCGGCCAGCATTGAGATCCACCTCTACGTCAGCAAAGCTACAAACAGATTATAGCTGTTTCTACTTATCCTGGGAGATCTGCCTGCTGGATCACAGACTCTCCCCTGCCAGGTACACCCTTTTAGTTGTAACCACTGGGAGACTATCCAAACGTGTAAGCTCTTCATTATGATGCATAGAGTAAAACTAAAGTAGTTGGAATGTGCTTCCTCTTTCATTTGGAGGTGGAAAAATTATTGAACACTGCGTCTGTAAAACTTTTACTTTTCTATAATACCCATTTAAATCTATCCTATGCTACACTACATGCAAGGCCTCATTCTCAATTCACAACTTGTTCTTTATCTTCTTTTGTTGAAAGCCCTCCATTTTTGGCTTCTTTTCTATAATTAATAATGCTAATTAGGTTAGCAACTTTGTGGCCTTTTTTAAAACTAGTTTTTATAGGCCACCTTAACAGTGTTTGGTATTCTCAGAGAATGGTATTTTAAATTTTCCACTTTGTCTTTTGGTCAAGCCATGATTGTGTTATTGCCCTGACTCAAGTCCTGTAACTGTTACCTTGGCATCTGTTGGTGCCAGTAGCTGGAATTCTAAAATTCCACATCCTGCCACTGACTCCTACCCACACAAGGTGCCCACTAATGGTACTTGCACTGTTTTCACATATTGCAAGCCTCTTGCAGTGTGCCAAGTTTTCAACAAAGGCTCATGAGCACTGAAGCTTGATTCTGGAAGAAAAGATGTGGGGCTTATTGTATTCCATTGCAGTACTGGCAGATCACTGCTCCTTGGACGAATTTACAGGTCAGGACATTTTAATTATTGGAACACACTCCCTGTGAACATTAGCCCAGGTGCAGAGAGGGGACGGGATGTCCAGTGCTATCATGCAAAACTTAAAGGCTGCTGGAAAATTTAACGGGATGTGGCCACTTACCACATCATGCATGTTTGAGCAGCACATTAGCTGATATTGCAGGGCTAGTTGGGAATGAACCACAGGCATAACAGTTGAAGGACAGTGATAACCTTGCCAACCACTGGCGGTGGAATTCCTATGTTGCAATTTGACTGCTGTAGATTGCAAAACTCTGCAACTGGTTCCATGCTGAGCCTGACCAAGCTGGGAAAGTTATCCCTGATCATTGATGTATGGGTGTACCAAGGCCTTCAGATATGGTCTGGTGCCTGCTGATCTTTACATCTGAAACCACCTCAACAGTGAAATATGGTATTTGAGGCATTTTAAAAATGGGCTTATCTTAAGGAGTAAAAAAAATGGCCCTCCAAAAATTTAGTTTCAACAATATGGAAGAAGTTTAATAAAAACAGTACTAAAAATGTACTGTAGACATTGGGAAAAAACACACATGAAACTTGTTCCAAATGGGTTGATGAGGAAAAAGGCAAACCTGGGACAAATCCTGCAGAATTGTGCAAGGTGTTGATTAACTGTGTGTCAAAGACAACATTTATAAAGCACCGTTAATGTAGAAAAAATCCCAAGCATTTTTCAGAGACAGAAAAGAAACTGAGGCTGTGGCATGGAGAGTTGGGAAAAGGTGACCAAAAAGATATGTTTTAAGGAAGGAGGGAGAAGGAGAGAGGCAGAGGGTATGACAGATGGTTTAAGGCTTTGCCACCAGTGGTGGAATGAAGGGACAGAGGCATGCACAGAAGGATGGGCCAAATGGCCACCTGTTCTGTCAATGTCTGACTGATCTGCTGCGTGATTCCAGCACTTACAGTTCTTTGCTTTTGACCAATACATAACTTGCTATACCCTTAATATTATCTAGTGCTGCTTTTATAGTGCAATATCTAATTAACTTTACATGTTCGTGGGAAGATTGCTATCCGAATACACCTTCCCTAAATCTATAATGAGAAATTAATATTCATTTATTTTAATTTATATTTCGTTGATACATTATTTCGGATAGTTGATAGATAATTATATCTAGTGCTGTATGTAACAACAACTTGCATTTATATAGCGCCTTTAAGGCGCATCACAGGAGCGATTATCGAACAAAATTTGACAGAGTATTCAATCGGTTTATATTTCCGTCCCCTTCGGATAGGCTGAGATATTTCCTACACTGTTTACGAGCTCCTTATGTTTTCCTATATTTGGTTCACTTTAGTCACATGTTCCACTATTTGTCGTTTTATCTCGGTAATTTGTAGCTTGAACTCCCCATCCCTGCAGTTTTATAAGGTTTTGAGACATTCCCGAGTAACGAACGGAACATTTTTTTTAAAAAAAACGGGAGGCACCAGGAGAAAGCCAAACTTTGAAAGTGCAGCCGGAGGATGGATCCCTCTGGATCTCCCGCCACCGTCTCGGATTCCGCTGGGTGGGTGTCCGGGGAGCTGGAGGTCGGCGCAACTGGATTACCATACAACAGGAGGAGCCGCCTCACCGCCCTGCTGCTGCTGTTCCTGTTCGCACTGATGGGGAACGCGGTGGTGATCAGGAACATCTACTGCAGTTGGCTCAGGAGGAGGAGAAAGAGCCGCCGGATTGACCAGCTCTTCCTGAACCTGGCCGTGGCTGACCTGTGTGTGGCGTTACTCACTCTCCTCTCTCAGTTGGTCTGGGAGGGACTGGACAACGTCTGGCTGGCCGGAGACGCGGGCTGCAAGTTGGTCAAAGTGGCTCAAATATTCGGCCTGGCCGCTTCATCCAACATGATTGTCGCGGTTGCGCTGGAGAGGCAGCGAATCATCACCAAACCGCTGGCTTCTCCCATGTCCATTAAGAAACTTAGCGCTTCAGCCTGGGTCTGTGCCCTCGTTCTCTCCATTCCACAGGCTTTCGTGTTCAGAGAGACCATGGTCCACTCCACCACTCGGTGCCTGAACGTTTTCCACAATCTGCCCCAATGGCATCTCCAGATGTACATCATGTACGGGGCGACGGTGGTGTTTTTCCTGCCCTTTTGTGCACTGTGTTGTGCCTATACCCTGATCCTGTGCACCATTTGGAATAAGGAGCGCACAGTGCACGGCTCCGGCGGGGAGCCCACCCCGGGCTGCACTCGCGTCCGTCTCAACGCCACCAACAGCGTGCTGCCCAGGGCCAAGATGAAGATCATGAAGATGACCCTGGTCATCATCCTGCTCTTCATCGTCTGCGGCTTGCCTTACTTTGTGGTCGAGATGAAGGTAGCCTTTGGGGATGTCACTGAGCTGGATGAGGAGGTGACCGCCGTCCTCGGCGTTTTCGTCGTCTCCAACAGCGCGGTCAACCCGTTCGTGTATCTTTTCTTCAGCTCGAAGAACAGGTACCTGAAGAGACTGGGGCAGGCGGTCTGCTTCTGCTCCACCAAGGAGCAGAGGGTCAACAGCGAGTCCCTCCAAGTATCCCAAACCCCTCAACTGAGAAAAGCAGAAGGTAAAGACTGTGAAGAAGAGATAACACTCGACATAAATACCACTGTAGTCAGCCCGATGGTTAGGGAAAGTGCCATGAAACTTTACACAGAATGAACAGTAGTTAGATTTGGTAGTAATTAACTATGAGGGAAATTAGAAAATTCCCTGTGATAGAATCGCCCTGTCCGTTTAGAGTGTTGAAATCGTTAAAAAAATTAAAATATTTTTGCTATCTGAAGTTCATACAGTAACGCACTGATGCAGTGTACTTGGCTAACTTTCTGTTCTGTTTTAAAATGTGTTTACATGATGTACAAATCATACTCATTTTGTGAGATGTTTATTTCTGCTGCTGTGGGGACATATCCGAATCCACACAAATTAACTAACACTGTTCCTATGCGTTCTTCTTGGCGATCAGCATGTTGGAACTTTACCTGCAGAATCGGTAGCACTTTTCTGTTGAATTTCTTTACCCATTGGGATGTTTTATGATTCCCTAGATCTAGCGCAGAGGAAATCTTTCCCCTTTATTCCACAAGCCTCCCATCCCATCTTGGTCACCGAAAATTTCTACAAAACCAACCCTTTTCAATCGGGTGTCAGGTTGTGCAGATTAACATCAGTACATTGCACAGAGATTTACCTTAGTTTCACATTTTTATTGTGTGCGGTATTTGGACACCAGATTTTTCCATTGCCGTTTCCGTAACTCATATGCAAACGAGTTGTGAAAACGGTGATGGAAGAATGTTGCTCTTCAAACACAACACACAATTTTTTAAAAAACAGATATGGTTTACTGATGTCAGTTTCACACCCGGACACCATTTGAACAGTGTGCATGTCTTTAGATGAAATACGCAAGTCACTTCAGTGATAAATGGTTAGTTTTGGAAAGTTGTTCCTGCAGGAACAAATGCTGTTTTGTGCATTCTGATAAAACAGCATAGCTTTATGTGGGTTAGGTTATTTTTAAACCAGCAATGGATGTAATGAAAGAACGAACTTTCATTTATATAGCACTTGCTCTGAACTTTCCAAAGCACTTTACAATGATTGGATTAATTTTGAAGTGTAGTTACTGTCATATACGGAGATGTGATTGCCAATTTGTGCACTAACAACAAACGAATGAATGACCAGTTTATCTGTTTTGGTGGTGTTGGTTGAGGAAGGAATGTTGGCCAGGACACTGGGAGAAGTCTCTGCTCTTTGAATATGTTTTGGGATATGTTATGTCATTTCATCCAATAGTCAGCACGTCTGACAATGCAGCACTCCCCCAATACTATATGGAAGTATTGTCTAAATTGTGCTCCCAAGACCATAAATGGGGTCTAAATCCACAGACTCAAAGGCAAGAGTAATATAAATTGAGCCAGATAAGACATTTCTCTCATGTCCGTTACCATCTATATTTTTGTATAGGACCATGTATCTGCTGTTGCAAGTGTAATAAATGTTTGTTTCAACTAAAATATCGTTATGGTATTTTTTTGTTTGCTAGGTGGCAATTGGACAGGACTACAACAACACTATATGTTTCAGGAAATTGACCCCATGATTGGTGAAAGAACAGACATTCTTAAATTGTGCTAGGGCTTCAACAGGCAAGTCTGGCTTCCCTTGGCCTAATCCATGCTCCAGCAACCCAATTTAGGAAGTGGTGATTAATTCTGCATTTGAACTTCTGGATACAAAAGACCTACCAGTTTTAGGTGACACAAAGTTCTACGGGTGTTCTTACGAGTTTTGAAATTGGTTATTTAAGATCATTTGTGTAATTGGCCCTTGAAATATCCCACCTTTTTCAAGTAACATACAAGAAATGTAGTGTTAGGCTGCAGTTACATGACCACTTCTGTATCAATGTGAAGCAGTTTTCAATGTACAGTGATGCAAAAGTGGTAATATAAATCAAAATGGCAATCTGACTCCTGAGCTCACTAAAGCAAGAACTGTGAGATTACCTCAAATAGATAATCCCATCTGCTCTGTCTTTATAATAGAATTAGCTGTCTGCTGGGTGGATCCTTGAACATGCATCCAAGCATGCATGCACGGAACTCAATTGTCACTGAATTAAATGAGAGGTGCAGCTGGCGGTATAACTCAGGTCAGAGTTACATCACATCATCCAGTCTGAATCCAGTATATGTGATCTAACTACAGTCTTGCATAGACTACACAAATGCAGAATATTAGTCTTAACATTTTGTCACATGCCATTCCTGTTTTGCCATTATTGCTTGAGGTGGACAGCCAGGTCAGGCATACTCAAGTCTGAGGGTATGGAGATGGGACTCTCATCTCTATTTTCTCCTTGCCTTTCTGATCAATTCTACAAATTTAGATTGTCTTGATTTTGTCACCTGTAAATAAGGTGCAACACATTCTGTAATATTTTTAATTCTGTTACGGAAGTAAGAATAACTTAAGAAATAAATATTCTTTTGCCAATCGCCTTCTAACTGATATCTATAAGCACTATTATCCTCATGCCACTGCAGTAGTAAGTCACAAAACAAAATTATAGTCTACACAAAATAAATTATTAACATTTTCCTGTTTAAAATGAATTTAGTTCAAGGCAATATCAAAATTTTATTGTGGATTACAATTTGCGGATTTAATTGAGAAACCATTGTAGCTGATTACAGGAGTGAGCCTGAGGTTAATAGCTCACGGGTTTACACTGCTGCTTTATGTCCAAAGAGATGTTTCTGTGAAAAGTTATTGCATTGTAGAGATGCTGGATAATATAAGTTCTCAGGTTCCCTTGGACTGAATAAAATACCATAACGGGAAAGTACATTTTATTATTACAGTACCAGCTATTTGACATCAGTGGGCTACGGTTATGAGAGCTTTAACAAGAGTATTGGCCATTGATGCCAAATCACAGTAGAACCTTTATGCGTAACATTTAATAGTATAATAAAATGAATACTGACCAACATCTTTGTGTCTTTAAGGTACTTTGATCATCAGAGTGTCCTTGTGTCTAATATCCTCAGGTTTCCAAAGGAAAATTGTAGTATTGGCCTTCAATTTTTTTTTTGGTAAGCCATTTTAATGTTTGCTCCTCACTCACTCTACAGCCTGACTGAGAAGGTGGGTAAGGTAACCTTCTTCTCTACCTCTGCCAGTGCCTCTCAGGGACCAACTGCAAGGAGGTGTGGAAGATTGGCCCAGATTAAGTTTGTCAGGAAATGCCTGGCCTCTGTTTGGCACTTCCCTCTGATGGGCTGGCTGAGATCAGAACCATTATACAGAACGCATGAATATGATACTTTCTGATCATGTTTGGTTCAAAACTTTATTACTGGACTCAATATCTGTTTTCCCTGCATTTCATGGTAGTCCCTGGCCTTACCCTTGTTTCTATCTCATCCTCCAATAGATAGCACAGTTTGTGTTGATATCTGATATAACCAACAATTTAATTCTCTTTTCCCTGCCTCTTGCTCCATTTTCCAACAAGATCTACAACCATCCACACTGCATCCAGAATCCAGCCCTATTTGCAATGATGTACACAGGTTTTATTGGGTGGGGGGGAGGAAATGCGGATTTTTTGTCATCGTCCTTTCATCTCTATGGGTTAACATTTCCTCTGTGCACTATTCAGCAAAATTAATCCTCTATCATTTCGCAGCAGATAAATGGATGCTTCCGTGCTTATTTCCCTCTGAAATGTGTGTAGAATGTGGAACAGGCAGATCATTAATTTAGTTTTCAACAACACTATTAAAACATCTTTCACTGAAGACCTTCTCACCATTTGATTTGCTCAGTGGTTGCTTTCATTGTCTTAAAAGCTTGTAATAATTGTCTCTGTTTCTCGCTGCTGCGTAACCCAAAGCCACACTATATTGCTTCTATCACTGGGTATAGGCACAAGAACCTACTGAGGGAGTCAAAGGTCATTCAATTCACATGTAACATCTAACAATGCTATTACTGGAAATCTGATTTATTTTTATTTTTTTGCTGTTGCCCTGAAAACGTGTTACCTGATACATGGTCTTTATTGATTGCAAGTTCGATAGTTGCTTTTGGAAATATAAAATGTGCGCAAGTAATTCATGTTTGAAGTACAAGTGAAATAGAACATTTAATTTAAAGCTGTTTGATACAGCACATACCTTTTTGGCTGTAGAAGTTTAAAAAAAAGTTTTAGGTCATTTTGAGACGTTCCATAGATATCCTTCTTGCTATTACTTGATCTATTTAATTTTGCTGGTGCTCTTTATTGAACATTTTATTACTTTTGACTGGCAAATAAGAAACTGTCCCCCTCTTTTTTGTTGTTGTGGGGGATATTCAAGATCGTCTTCAAATAGGGAGGGATTTCTTTTAAAGGAAGTCACAACCCACACTCTAATTATTCAATAACCGTAAAAGTTGACATTGACAAAATGACAAACCCGGTTAGTGATCAACAAATACACTTTCCTAATATCCATCATGTGAATATTTCATCCAAGAATTTGCTCCTTTGAGGGTCAAGTAACCAATAGTTGGCCACCACTCCATAGTGGCTAGTGGGATGAGATCAAAAAGAAACAAAGAAATATAACCAGCCACACAGCACCCAAGTGACCTTCATTGTGTGCAGTGTGAAATTAAGATGAAACACAGGACAATGCACTTCAAATATTTAAAAGCACACATGACTGTCTGGAAGTAGAGAGTCTGGTCATCAATGTGAGCTGAGTACCTGGGTAAAATGAAAATGTGGAAAATTGAAACCATACTTGCGAGCAGGGGTGTCCAAGCTGCGCCTTGAGACCACATGTATCAGAATATCAGAATGGTTACAGCACAGAAGGAGGCCATTCGGCCCATCGAGCCCAGGCCAGCTCTTTGTAAGAGCAATCCAGTTAGTCCCATTCCCCCGCTCTTTCCCCTGAGCCCTCCAAATTTTTTCTCTTCAAGTATTTGTCCAATTCCTTTTTGAAAGCAATGATTGAATCTGCTTCCACCTGCGTAAAAAAGTTTTTCCTCATGTCACCTTTGGTTCTTTTGCCAATCACCTTATATCTGTGTCCTCTGGTTCCCAACCCTTCTGCCAATGGGAACAGTTTCTCTTTATTTACTTTATCTAAACCCTTCATGATTTTGAACACTTCTATCAAATCTCCTCTCAACTTTCTTTGTTCTAAGGAGAACAACCCCAGCTTCTCCAGTCTATCCACGTAACTGAAATCCCTCATCCCTGAAACCATTCTAGTAAATCTTTTCTGCACCCTCTCTAAGGCCTTCACAATCTTCCTACAGTGCGGTGCCCAGAATTGGACACAATACTCCAGTTGTGGCAGAACCAGTCTCCCCCTAGCCCTGGCCATAGACCCCATTGAACCCAGTCCTATTTACACTATTGTTTACCTGCTAGTTTGGTATATTTGAATTTTGTCGGCCTGGAGGTTTAGAAAGGGCTGATTTTGGGGCTGTTGCCTTGTTGGTGGATAAATTTGAACATCAAGACCTGTTAGTATCAGCAACTTGAGATATATGCAAATGAATGGGAACATGAACTTACAAACTTTTTAATGTGGCCATGGAGGTTCCGTAATATGCACCTATACAGCCCTTGAAGGCAGAAAACTTGGATCCCTGCCGTAGAATATCAATCTTGATGTCTTTAATTTAGAGAATATGTATCGGCATGAGGAAGATTTATACTGCATTGTTTTATTTTTACCTGAGATTTCCCAATTAATGTTGTATTCTTTTCCATCTGGAGTTAGAGGAACATTTATAGCAGTGGCATTCCAACTTAAACTCTGAAATGGATAACCTACTCCACTGTGTAATGAGTAGGAAACTCAACTTCTACCTCGCCTTATTGTCTAGCATGTGCCCAGAGAAATCAAAATTCCTGACATATTTTCACTCTTTCCCTAAAGCTGATATTACCAAGGATCCTAAGAACAATCTTTACCTTATGCAGGCTTCATATTATTTTGAACATTAACCATTGGCTTTACTCCATATCCTGGAATTCAGTTCAGTCAGTTTACATGTCAGTAAGACACATTTGTTGTCGCAATTCCACTTCATGGTACTTATAACTCACTATTTAGCACATTCACAAAAACTCCTCTGTGTAGAGTGTAGATATGTGAACCATAGGCAATACTACACTCCGTCAGTACCACACTGAAGTGTCAGCCTAGATTAAGTGTTTGAAATGGGACTTGAACCCACAACCTTCTGACTTGGAGGCGAGAGTGCTACCACTGAGCCAAGGCTGACACCTTTAATAATATAACAAATAATGATTTGAACAGTAACAGACTGATGGATGGGCTCCTGATTTCAGTTAAGCAAGGTGCATTTCTTAACCTTCTCCAGTGTGGGTGCATTCCCATACCAGCTCAGTGGGGAGGTACAGGAAAAGAACCACAAAACTAAATCTGAGCAAGTGGCATCCTGAATGTTATATTTGTTGCTCTCCCATAACCTGCTGAAGAATTTACTATTTCATTATGATGGTATGTTCCCAAATGTTTATGAGAAAATGCTTTATAGAACCTATAGTAGAAATATTACGCAGAACTGAAATGTACATGCAATGCAGTGGGTTAGTGAACAGTCCTTTTACTTCAGGAATCTGGGGTCAAATCCAAGCCGGAGTAATGAGATAAAAACCTCTTCTCCATACCAACTGTAAGTCCTATTTGAAATAATTTTGGGTAGTTTCCATTTTTCTTTTATAAGGTGTGTGTCCATAGTGCAAAACTTTCCACAAGTTGCAAGAGGTGAAAAGCAGAAACAATCACCCTGGTGTAGTAGCTGTTGGAGGTCTGACCTGGAGACTGAGTAGTGTAAGCATCCGAGGGAGACTCCATATTGGTTGTGTGTTGACTTTATTGATATGGAATAAGTAAAGTAAATACAATCACTTTTAGGAATAGTACAGAGGAATAAGCAAAACAGTATTACCCACTCCTCTGGGTAGTCGTAACTCCGCCTCTGCTTGGCGTTCTTCCTTCTTCCCTCCACCACAAGCTGTCTCTTCCAGTTTATATCCTGTCTCCTTCCGGCCACTGTGATCAAATGGTCAGTACCCCACATACCATAATCAAATCAAAAGCAAAATACTGCAAATGCTGGGAATCTGAAATAATAACAGAAAATGCTGGACACACTCAGCAGGTCAGGCAGCATCCGTGCAGTGATCAAATGGTCAGCTTATCAGTAGCCTACACAATGTGATCAAATAGGTTTTAGCTTAGCAATTCCAGCTTACTGTTGCATTTCCTGAAACTTATTAACCCCATGTTTTTTCTAAGCTAATACTTTCTATAATATAGTTCTACCATTTACCCTTCTTACTTACAGTAGAAGGAAGTTTACAGTGCATCTGCTCAGACCTTACCTGATCTGGGAATAACCCTAACACTAGGGGTAAATTTTAACCCCCAAGAACGGGTGGGTTGAGGGTGGGTGGGAGGTTAAAATAACAGGCTTTTGGAGTGGGACCGCATCCCAGCTCCAACTTGCCCACTTCTGGGTTTAACCCAGACAAGTTTGTCTGTGTGTGCACAGCAGATACCAGGAAATCCCATCCCCACTTAAAGCTGGCGGGCCGATACTCGAAAGGGCAAAATACCTCATTGAAATACTTGAGGTACTTAATTCTTTGTGTATTGGAAAATTAAAATTAATTTAACCTTACCTGTTCGGGTTTCCCACCGCTTCCGATTCACATCAGATGAAAGCAGGCGGGAAGGGCCTTGAGGTTAATGCCTTTATCACACTGCTTGTGGGCCTGGAGGAGCAGGAGTCCTTCATCCAGGCTCAACAAGCTCTCCTCGCCAACAGGAACCCTGTGATTGGCTGTCGCCCCCCCCTGATGAAGGACCCCCTCCTGCCTCCGACTCTTCACCTGACCTCCAGCGACCTCCGATCTCCAAGTCCCAGCCCATCAGATTGTCTCCCTGGTCCCTCAATTTTCTTCCCGGCCCCTCGATTTTCTTCCCAGCCCCTCGATTTTCTTCCTGGCCCCTCGATTTTCCTCCTGGCTCTCCCTGATTTACTTCCCGGCCCCCCCGATTTACTTCCCAGCACCCCCCCCCCATCTTCTTCCCGGCCCCCCCGATCTTTTCCTGGCTCCCCGATCTTCCCAGCCTCCCGATCTCCTCCCCGGCTCTCCAATCTCCAAGTCTCGGCCCGTCCAATCTCCTCCCCAGCCCCGTGACTTCTCCCTGGCCCCCTCCGATCTCCTCCCCGGCCCTCCAATCTTCACCCGGCCCCCCAATCTTCTCCCCGGCCCTCTGATCTTCTCCCCGGCCCTCTGATCTTCTCCCCGGCCCTCTGATCTTCTCTCCGGCCCTCCAATCTCCCCTCTGGCTCTCCAATCTTCTTCCCGCCCCCTCCAATCTTCTTCCTGCCCCCTACGATCTTCTTCCCACCCCCTATGATCTTCTTCCCAGCCTCCCAATCTCCTCACGGCCCATGATCCCTCTGCTCCCCCCGACTCCCACTCCGATCCCCGGCTGTGGCCTGTTACCACAGGCTTTCCTGCCCGACAGGCAGCCAGCTGAAAATCAGGCTGGCTGCTGGGCATGAAGCCCGGAAGTAAAATTTATTGGCCTCATTTTGCAGTCGCGACCCGCCAACTCACCTTTCAGGTTTCGCACTCCCATCCCGGCTCGAAGTGAAAATTCTGCCCGAGGTGTCCAGAATGGATAAATATTCCATTCCCTGAGCATTGATGTCTCTCAACTTTTTGACAAGAAGAAATAGCACCCTGCAAACAAAGCAATGAAGATGTTTTCTTCACAATATTATGGTTTTGGACACCACTGATGTCTACACTTCTACATTTCAACTGATAGAAGCATGTGCAGTAGTTGGGGGACAGAGTGACCTCGTTAGCAATGCCTTGTAATACCAATGCGTTATGTTACTAATCATCCAACTCCTGGAAAAAGGCTTGGAGACATTTGAGGCTGGTTTAATCTTCTTGCCATTGAAGAAAACAGTGTTTATGCACCAAGTTCTTGTACAAGTAGAAAGGGAGGGCAGAAGAGAGAGGAAAGCAGACAAAGGATATTAGCGGTACCACTAAGAGACCAGATCCAGTTCAAAAATAGATCAGTGCAGCTAAAATTTGTTTGTCACATCGTATGACTAATTTACGTCCACAAGCAAAACAAACCACTTGTACAGTGCTCGAGCTGTAACAGGCTAATTTTTTTAAAAATTACTCTGATCTCAAACTTTCTAAAAAATGGATCTAATATTAATTAAGACCCTTTGCAGTGAGTTAATGTGATCTACTGGGCCATACTCACAATAGATGCATGTAACATACTTCATCTCGGTCTGGTGGATTGTTTTATTCACATATGTGGCAACTGCCAAGCGTTTCATGCTTGATAATCAGTGTTTTGGGGTCCCAGTCATCATTTGCTGGCAACATTAGAGCAGTTGGTTCCCACTTTCCCCCTCACTCCTCTTGAGTGATCATTCAGCTGATTTCAGCTCAAGGAGCTATGGGATGATACAATCAGTGCGCCTGGGATAAGCAGAATAAAATTGGTCAGGACTCTCATTCCTGATCATTATCCAGTGATTCCAGATGGCAGGTACACATGTGTGAATGTCTTGCCACAGTTGAAAAACCTGCCAATGCTTAGTTGCTGGGCTGACATATGAAGAATGGCCACTTGCGTTGAGGTGAGAGTGACTGCCGTTGACGTCAAGGCAACATTTGACCAAGTGTGGCACCAAGGAGCCCTAGTAAAATTGAAGTCAATGGGAATCAGGGGGAAAACTCTCCAGTGGCTGGATCATACCTACTACAAAGGAAGATGATAGTGGTTGTTGGAGGCCAATCATCTCAGCCCCAGGACATTGCGCAGGAATTCCTCAGGGCAGTGTCCTAGGCCCGACCATCTTCAGCTGCTTCATCAATGACTTTCCCTCCACCATAAGGTCAGAAATGGGGATGTTTGCTGATGATTGCACAGTGTTCAGTTCTATTCGCAACCCCTCAGATAATGAAGCAGTGCATGCCCGCATAGAGCAAGACCTGGACAACATCCAGGCTTGGGCTGATAAGTGGCAAGTAACATTTGCTCCAGACAAGTGCCAGGCAATGACCATCTCCAACAAGAGAGAGTCTAACCACTTCCCCTTGACATTCAACAGCATTACCATTGCCGAATCCTCCACCATCAACATCCTGGGGGTCACCATTGACCAGAAACTTAACTGGACCAGCCACATAAATACTGTGGCTACAAGACCAGTTCAGAGGCTGGGTATTCTGTGGCGAGTTACTCACCTCCTGACTCCCCAAAGCCTTTCCACCATCTACAAGGCACAAGTTAGGAGTGTGATGGAATACTCTCCACTTGCCTGAATGAGTACAGCTCCAACAACACTCAAGAAGCTCAACACCATTCAGGACAAAGCAGCCCACTTGAATGGCACCCGATCCACCACCCTAAACATTCATTCCCTTCACCACCGGCACACCGTGGCTGCAGTGTGTATCATCCATAGGATGCACTGTAACAACTCGCCAAGGCTTCTTCAACAGCACCTCCCAAACCCGTGTCCTCTACCACCTAGAAGAACAAGGACAGCAGGCATATGGGAACAACACCACCTGCACGTTCCCCTCCAAGTCACACAGCATCCTGACTTGGAAATATATCGCCATTCCTTCATCGTCGCTGGGTCAAAATTCTGGAACTCCCTACCTAACAGCACTGTGGGAGAACCTTCACCACATGGACTGCAGCGGTTCAAGAAGGCGGCTCACCACCACCTACTCTAGGGCAATTAGGGATGGGCAATAAATACTGGCCTTGCCAGTGAAGCCCACATCCCATGAACGAATAAAAAAATTTAAAAAGAACTTGAACAAGCTACTTGGCTGCTGGGGCCCACTGAACTGACCCTGAGAGCAGGTATACATAAAATAATCATTGATGAATGATTTACCTGGTGACGGTGTTTTGCTCCTAAAAAATGCACTAAAACCAAATCAAGAGACTCTAAATCTGTACACGTCAAATAGCCAATTTTCAGTGGATCTGACTTGAAAACTAATCAGGAGTAACTTTAAAATCTAGGAATTTATCAGTAAAACAGAGCACAAAGAACTTTATTCATTACTGTGACCTATTGTACTCAGACCCTTCATCACAGTTGTCCTCATGTTAACTTTATCAAGTTTCTAGTCTATTGCTTTAGATCATTCTAATTTCTTAACTTCCACTAATTAGCAACAATTGGAAATCTGCATAAATTCTCTATTGCAAAATCCTAGAAATGCTATTATTTGTCCTACAAAAACGTCCAATTATTTTTTCTTGTGATTTCCCTTGACTTTTTACTCACTTAATTTCTTTATTCCTACATTAAATGTAAAAATGCCAATTTGTTTTCAAACCTAAATATAAATAGCAGATTAATTCCAATGTTTTACAGGTCTTTTTACCTCCTGTCCCACTCAGAATTCATTCTAGAGTGCATGCACTATAGACTGCTCTTGAGAACAATCTTCCCTCATCATAGAAAACATCAGTAGTTATTGAATAAAATCTTCTGCCTGTGCATTTTATAATATACCATCATTGTTGGAAGAAAGTACAAATGCAAGCTTGATCTAACTCTGGATGGAGTCTTTGATCTTCCCTCATCTCTAAGCAACAAAATATGTTATTGTGATGAATTAAATGCAGAAAACCTCCAAACTCACCAGAATTACTTCAGATACCAATGTAAATGCAGAATAAAATAATTTGTGTCTGTGTACAACTGTTAAATCTATCCAATGTGCTTACTTATTATGGATAAATACTGTGAACTGGTTACAGTGCACTAGAGCAGGGTCCATGCTAGATTGAAGCTCCATAATTTGCAAAAGTAATAATGGGAATAATAGGGGGAAAGATCAAAAGGTTTGTGAGATCTGCAGATATAGAAAGCTTCTAACATGTAGGATCTGAAAAACAATATGCTGCTCTAAATGAAAGACAGGAAAACCATAAAACTCCCACTTTAAAATTTTAACTTCCATGAATAATATCACAGACAACTAAAAAATTTTGAATGAAAATTATACAAATGTAAGCAATTAACTTAGATTCTTATCTATAACATGTATCACACCTTAAATACACGTTACAGCCAGTGTGTTATGCAGCAAGTCGCGGATAGCATTCATTTCGCCCATGCGCCTCATCCCACTGGCTCAAATTCCCATTCGTCACTGCTGGCTGCATCCCCCCTTCCAAACCCCTCCCTTGCTGGCTGTATTTCTTGTTCCAACTCAACCACTGACTGCAAATCCCTCTTTACCTTCTCCCATTGGATACAGTTCCTACCCTACTTCATTTCCCTTTTACAGTAACCACCCCATCCCAAAATGCATTTCCCTATCCATAGCAACCCCCTCCCCATTTGGCTGTATTTCTCCCCTGATAACTGGCTGTCATATGACTCGGTCCCCCCATCCCCACTGATTTGAATTCCCCTTTCTCAGCACTCTTCCCCTTCTCTTGCCCCCTTCCTTCCCGTTGCCTTATCCTTCCCCTGCTTTCCTCTCCTGCCTCTCACCTCCCCTTCTCATATTTGTCACTGCCTCCTCCTCCTTCCCTCTAACCCTCCACCCCACTCTTCCATATTGGGATTCCATTTTCCCACATCCTCTAGCCCTGTTTGACCTGAAAAATTCAAATTGGTCTTGACTGCCAGTGTGCAACGCCACGGGAGATCAACTAGTATATAATTTAATTCTGGAAAAAATCCTCAAACTTCCCCATGAAGTTGGCTGTTAGTATGTTAAAAATGACACCTTGAGATACCTGCCCCCCCCCCCCCCCAAGGCCTTTTGCTGGGTTCTAGGGCTTGCATTGTCTAACATTTTGCCTGGCTGGAGTGAAGAGGCCCAGCTGAACAGGAAGCTCTTAGAATGCACTGCTGTTACTCTGCATATTACACAGTTGGACGACATCTCTTAGAACAGATGGGCTACAACTCCAAGAATCCTCCCTGGCCCTTGCTACGTTATTATGCCCCTTCCCCAATTCAGAATGGGACTATGTCTAGAGTCAAGACTACACAGTTTGGCTAATATGGGGTATGATTATCTGGTTGGAAATGTTTTGCATTCTTGTTATTAAAATTGCCATAACTGTGGAATATTTATGGATTCAAATTAGGACATGCATTTTTGATTGACACCTCAAGATACCTAAGCCTGGAAATGCTTTGTCATTGCTAGTAACCCAAATGGTACTTGTGTACTGTACAGCACACATTTTATTCAGCTTTGACACGTGACAAAATTACTTTTAAGCAAGAAGTTCTAGTACTGAATACACATGGTACCACTGCTTAGTTTGTTAATGCCAGCATAACTGCTTTTTAAATTTAGTACTCAATTTTGCAATAATCATCATGCATACAATACTATAATGACTGTTATAAATTTGCAGCAGATGCACACTGCTTTGTTTTAGCATGTCAGCGTACATATGGAACATGACCCCATGTCTGCAGAAGATGTCGCCAAAGGGAAATTCATGAAAATGCAGTCAATTAGCCAGGGTTCCAAGTGAATAATGCCAATGCTCCATTTTCTTTAAATGCCATTAGAAGAACAATGGAGGAAGTTAAAAGAACTTTTGTTTCAAAGAGTTATTAGAACTGGAATCCCTTACCACAAGTGGCCATTAAGCCAGAGACTGTAACATCTTTGAAAAGGAATTGGGTAAGTATAGTCGAAGGAAGAATATAAAATAATACAGGGGAATGGGATTACATGGCTCTAGTTGAAAAAGTAGCACCAGCACAGATACTATGGATCAATTAGACTCCATTATTCTGTAACTTCTATAATTTTAAAGTGGTAACACTGAAATTAGCTCACCAAAACATTTGGTCACTCTCTCTAGTCATCATTTACACTTCTATCTCAATTCTTTTGGTGTTAAGGGGTGTTTTCAGGGATTTGTGCTGTTGCTGACAATAAAATCCCAAAGATTCAAGAGAATGATGTTCTCGGCATCAGCATGAGAGTAAGAATTCAACTTTCTCCTATTCTGGCCATTTCAGCTGTTTCCAATTATTGTGCAAATAACCAAAAGTAATACAAAAATTTAAATCTCCTCCACAGGTAATGAAGTCCACAGAGCAGTGTTGCAGCCACATAAATATGTGCACCAGTGCTAATTCCTTGTAGCATCAGGTGATCTAAACCTCTCTTCAGTTTGAATTGCACGAGTTAACCTAACGTCAGCTGCAATTTAATGTCAGCTAAATAACATATCAACACAGTCAGTGACACAACTTTGCTGTCACTGTTCCCAATGTACTGTAAATCCTTGTTGTACTGGCTTTTGCTGTGATGGGTTTTACTGCTCAGCTATTAGTGTTTTCCCTTGAAGTACCTTAACCTAAAGTATATCACATGCTGTGATAATTGGGTTATTAATTTGATGTTAACCATTCAAATGTCACAGTTGAAGGCCTCAATAAACTTACAAAGGTTTACAGACAAAACAAGTCTGTACAATTTAGAATGAACATTAGCTGCTTGTGTTGTTAAATACACAATAGATAATATAATCACAAAATAGGCTTGGAATCTTGAATTGAGAACTGAATTATCCAAGTCTCTGTTGACCCTGTTTCCTTTCTGTTTTTCTTTTTTCTTTTCAGGGAACTTTGGGTTTTTGATAGGTTTGCCTTAACCAGTGTCTCTTATGCAATCTTTCACTGCCCAGTACTCAGTTCTTCCAGCTCCTTGGTTTTCTTGCTAACTTATCTTTTCTTTCTCCTTATTTTATTGATGACCATCATGCATGTTGAAACAGTGGCCAAGACATACTGTGGCAGCCCAGCCTCTTTAGATGTTATGTAAGGAGTCGCACAAAAGCTCCGAAAGCTTGTGATTTCAAATAAAGCTGTTGGACTATAACCTGGTGTTGTGCGACTCCTTATATTTGTCTACCCCAGTCCATCACCGGCATCTCCACATCTTTAGATATTAGAGAGAGTAGTGTATGTTTTGCACCCCCTTGAGTGGACAAAATCTCATAACTATGCTGAACCTTATCAAATAACTTTCAAATGTACAGTGTTTCTTCCTCTTTTAAACTGGTGGGTTATTTCAAAGAATCTTCACGTTGACTCCTCAACTTAAACTCAGCACTTTTTAAAAAATATCTTGGTAGAGAGTTACTGGCACCTGGATTTTGAATATCTGGCCATTCAAATTTTAAAAAAGAGACTGTCAGTCATACACAAACCCAAACCAACCACACAGGGTTGTTAAGTTTAAATTATTCCTGTATCCAGCCTGCAATCGATGAATAAACATTTTATAGGCTTGGTATAAGAATCTGAGCTGCAGATGGTTTGTAACATGTGACTGGATTTAAAGGATCAGCTCACAAACTAAAATTAGACAAAAATACTTCATTTTTCTTACACTGGTATTAGCAGATGAATGTGTTTATGACATTCCTCTGCCCATTATTATAATATAGGTGCTAACCTCTTTAAAATTAACAAGTTAATGCCTTGGCTGAAATAATGGACAGGTGAAGGTCATTAAATCTTCATCTGCTAATGTTGCCAAAAACATGAATAAGGCATGGCGTATATCAGATTTTAAAGTATTTAGCAAATACTGAAACAAGTTAGCACTGACACTTGACTTTTCAATTAATGCATGTCAAAAGCCTAGTTAATTAACTAGAGAGTTAAAGAGTTAAAATCAATTTCTGTTTTGGTAGAATGGTAACAAGCAGTCAATGGCTGTAATGTTGATCAGAAGGTTGTGTATTTGATTGCCATGGTTGCCTTTTTTCATGTTGTTTGTTTCAAATGGGATTGCTAGTAAAAAGTAACAATATGCCACTTTGTATAAGTGGGAGAAGCCGGACATTATTCAGTCTGTCAGCAAGTCCTTGCTGCTCCTGCCTGATAACGGAGAAGTAATCGATGGCAATCGTGAATGGAGAAATCCATAGAACAATCTGCCTGGCTTGGTGAAGATTGTTATATGTTTTAAAAAGGACATTTCAGAACAAACTTTGGATTCTATTGTGAACAATTCTTGCAAAATCATTAACATGTTAAGTGAACAAGATTCTTACAATCATGATTTAATACAGACGTATGTATTTGTGTGTAAAACGTTGTTTACTTTGCACTATTGCCATCTGCTCCATTTCAACAGAGACCATAGAAGCTTCCTCATTTCATTTGATATTCATCAAAGTGGATTTGATGACCTTCAGTTATGGTTATAGCCTTTCTACTGTGAGAAATCATTATGATTAATCAAAGTGCTCATTTCTTGTGTCCATTTTTCTCTGTACATTAAAGTACAATCTGGTTTGATTACCATATCACAAAAAATAATAAGTGGAAATGTTGTAATAGATAGAATGTAAATTTTAAGACTGTGTAAAATGCAGTATTTTAGAATGGTTTGTCAAATCAACCCTTTCCTGCCATTCATTGATCCCTTGTGTATTCTGAGAGGCCCAGAGCTAAGGACCAGGAAAAGTCGGAGTTAATCTCACCTGAAGAGGCTTTATATCACACAAACTAGTATCTCAGTAAAATTAATTAAAGACACCCTTGAAGGGGAGTAGTGAACCCGCCTCCATTCATTTATTTCAAGGGAAAGCTCTAATTACTTTTTAACCAAACTTATGATGGTAACTATGGTGATGGACAGTGGTCAACTTGCAAATCATTAGAATGGCTTCTCTTGCAAAGTTTGAGGGCTGAATTCTCTTCAGGTGGGTCCTTCTGTAGAAAAGCCAGCAATAATCTAATTTAGCTGGAATTTCTTTCTACAGCTGGAGAGTGAAGTTTGCCCCAGCACCCTGTGGACTAAAGCCTGTGACCTACCATTTGGAACTCTGGCCCGAAAAACGAGTGACTATAATCCCAAACCTTACGTAACTTGCATAAACTGGATGTGATAAGACTGTTATTTTGAAACAACAGAGTAGTAGTTTCACTATGTAAGATGTATTGTTGTATCAGAATAATGCCCAATCATATGTGAATAGAACGTGATGTTGAGTTCTATCTTGTGGCCTAGTAAGGATGTTTCTACTTTTGATACCTTATGTCACAGAAACAAAACCTATTTTGTTCTGATTTGGTTTGAGAATGTCAGCTGACACGGGAGTAAGTCTACAACAAATATTATATTAGTGTTTTTTGAACATTTTTCCTTGATATTCTGTGGGTTCAATGTTTCATACCACGCCTGCAGGTGAGTCTTCACTCCGAATGTTCCAGTGCTTTCACTTGCCTGAACATCTAGATATGTGTGTGTATATTAGTAGTGTGCCCAGGGATTGAACAGAGAACACTCTCACCTTACCTTGGCTCAACGGTAACACTCTTGCCTCTGAGTAAGAGTGTTTGGGGTTCATAGTCCCACTCCAGAGACTCGAGCATATAACCTAAGTTGACACTTCAGTGAGGTACTGAGCAAGTGCTGCACTGTCTTTTGGATGAGATGTTAAACCAAGGCCCTGTCTGCCCTCTTAGGCAGATGTAAAAGATCCCATGACACTATTCGAAGAAGAGCAGGGTAATTCTCCCCGGTGTCCTGGCCAATATTTATCATCCCTCGACCAACATCACTAGAACAGATCACCTGGTCATTAATTCATTGCTGTTTGTGGGACTGTGCTGTGTGTAATTTGGGTGCCGTGTTTCCCTACATTACAACGGTGACTCGACTTCTGGCTGTAAGATGCTTTGTGACGTCCTGAGGTTGTGAAAGGTGTTATATAAATGCAAGTTCTTTCTTTTACTGATTTTATAATTTAAAGAATAAGTGAATATTGGTGATGACACAAGATTTGCAGTAATTATTAAACTTAACCATCTCATTAAATAAAAAATAATAGTCATGAATAGTGCATTAAAACTGTGATCTCTCATGCCAGTTATTTCCCTTCTCTCACTGTCCAATGATACAATCTGACCTGAAGATCACTCTCTGAAAGCTTTGGACAGATTCCCCAATTCCAATCAGCCAGACTGAGAAACAATTTCCAGAAAATCACCGAGACCAAACCTAATAATGCCTGTTCAATTTTTAAAAATCAAACATGTATTTGAACAAACCCCACATGTGCTTGTAATTAATTGAAAGGCTTGGCTCTTCCCTTGGACACCTGAATGGGACTAATACCTGTAATATTTGTAGAAATAAACTTAGGTGTGTTTTTTCTATATGAGAAGCTGTTTTTTTAACCCATTGTGTACTGTGACAGGATTAAGGAAGGCGTAACCATGCTAAATCTATTATCTTAAGCAGCTGTATCAAAGCTAAGCCCGAGGATGCATATTGTTAAGATATTAATAAGTGTACAGGTTTTCCAGTGTTATATCTATGTAAATTAAAATTATATGTCTAGCATGCATTATGCCCATCACATTTCAGGTATCATATTGTCTATAAGCAAATTTCTGTCATATTTTCATCTGATTGGTTGGTAACAAATTACAATTCAATGAATAGGCATCATGCCAAAAACTTTGAATCAAAACCGAGAAGCTAGCAACAGCTACAAATAAAAGAAAGATTAAATATTCAAATCATTCTGAAAATTCTTTTGTTTGCCATTTTTATTTTCTCAGTAACAATTATTTAACATTGAAGGTAAGGTTTGTAACAGTGGTTATCCTTAAGGTCTAAGTATAAACAACAGCACATTCTGGAAGGACTGTATCATTATTTAAGTTTAGAGGGAGTTTATGAGTAAAAGTCCTAAATTCAAGTGTAAGTTTATTTTAATAACACTAAGTACTGTTACAGAGATATTGGATAAAAGAAAGGTCCAAATTAGTTTAATATTTTCTTAAGTTTTATTTTTGTTCTTTTTAAAAAAAAAATCCATGTTCAATGGTGATAAACAGTAAAGAGCTTATGTATGTAGAGATGTATTTATTTATTCATGTCAGATGTGAGGCATATATTTAACTGTATTGTATAAGGAAAATTCAATTTATTTTCCAGGAACCACTAAAAAACCGCATTATTCACTATTTCTGGGGGTCTCTTACAAATTTATTTCCAAATTCTTTTGGTGAAGGTGTGCACCCCACCATCCTCTCTTTCTCCTCTCCTCTTGCAACAGTGTAACCTCGGACTCACATGAGCAGTGTCACAGGTTATCCATCCTGCTTCAAAGTGTCACACTTGTTACAGTTGCAAAACAATCTCTTAAAAAAAGAAAAAGCCAGCCATTTTCTCCTGGCTTTTCTGACCTTGAAAGGAAGCTAATTTACCTCAGGAATATGCAGAATAAATAGGCCTTATGGCCTTAAAATGGTACAGTTCTGCTGTGGCTGCAAGATAATACTTTATGCACTACACAGTATAATACTTGTCCAACTTATTCATTTCCCTACATTACAATAGTGACTGAACCTCAAAAGTACTTCATTGGCTTTTGGACGTCCTGAGGTGGTGAAAAGCATGATTTAAATGCAAATTCTGTCTATCTTCAGAGCAACACCACTGGAGATCTGCTAATACTAAGTGAAATATCTGCTTCTGTTTGATTTTGTGTTCATTTAGGGTAAGATTAAACCTCCTGCTCTCCCAATAGCTCATCTGCTTAATGCAAAAAGCAGCTGATCCTAAAGAGCAGGAAGAACCTGTCAATGGTGAATTAAATGAACTCAGATGGGTTACGGGGGGAGGACTCTAACTGGTATCCACACCTGAGTTAGGAAGGGAAAAATCAGAGCCAGTTCTTATTCCTGCTCACTATCAAGGAATCTGTGCATAAATATAGGGCATCATTTTAGCATCCGTTATCGGGTGCGATCCTGGCGGGGGGGGGCTCCGAAAATTGGAGAATCCCGGAGTGGGTCGGGAGCCCGACTCCAACCCGCCCACTTCCGGGTTCCCCACTGACGCGCCGGCGTGCGCGCGCAGCCCCCGCTGGTGGGAATCCCGCAGGCAATTAAAGCCAGCGGGGTTCCACTTGAAGCCATTAACTGACCTGAATAAGGGATTATGTGAGGAGGGGTGGGATTTTATAGCAAACTGGGACCGTTTCCCGTACTGGGGGAAACACTCTCAGTTCAGATGGACCTGTTGCAGCCATCAGCCTGTGGCAGCTGCAAAGGTCCATTTGACAGGTGGTGGGGGGAGACCCTCACTCATTGCAGGAGGCCACTCTGTCACTTGGGACAAAGTTTGGCCTCCACCACCCTCCTCCTGACAATCAAAGTCACCAACTTGCACACTTACCCCGGGGTCCAGAGACATGTACCTACCTTGCGGACCCCCTCAGATGCACATCTTCCGGATGGGGGCCGCCGTAGCTGCAGTCATGACCTCCTCGGAGGGCGAACAGCATCACCAGCCTCGCCATCCACGCCGTCCACCTCTGACACGTGGAGCTCCACAACAGCGTGCTGTGACACAGCCACCTGTACAGCAGGAGGGAGGGCTACCACAGAGAGAGATGCGTTGCAGAGGGCACTACCCTCGCCACAGGGTCCACAGACCGAGGCTCAGCTTCCTGGACCTCTCTGAGCAGCAGTGCACACGGAGGCTCAGAGTCACTCGACATGTAGTCGTGGACATCTGCAGCCTCCTTCATGCCAAGCTGCTCCTGGCTGGCCCGAGCACCATCTTCCTACCTGTCGCTGTCAAAGTCACCACTGCCCTCAACAACTTCTCCTCCGCATCCTTCCAGGGTGCCACCAGGGACATCGCCGACGTCTCTCAGCCGTCTGCACAAAAGAGCCCTGCAAATACACCTACACCCACTCTGCAGTGACACAATGGGTGGCATCAGTTGTGGGGCTTCATAGTGATCCTCAGGAAAGGGCATTATTGCACAAACCAGACAAGATTCGCAAAGACATGGCAGTAGTGGTGCCAATATAATATGTAATGTGAGTTGGTCAGAAATTCAATATAAGTAACAACCATGACGAACCCTCAAACACCCTTGTGCATCCCCTTCATGCTCACGACTCGTTTGCCTTACGCTGCCTACTGCACATATCTGATGCATGCCCTGTGGCTGCAGCACAGGTAGTGGCAGGTTAAGTGAGGCTGACGGTGAAAGAGATGCACGAGAGGGTGAGTATGAGATAGAGCCATGAGATTGTATGAGGATTGGGTTGAGTGGTAGTGGCGGGATGAGTACTGGCGAGGTGAGTAAGTGCAGGTAAGATGAGGATGAGGTTTGAGTGGGTATGAGGGGTGATATGACAGAGTAGTGTTGGCAGTGCAGAAGGAGGTGTGGGGTGGGGGCGGTGATGTGGCAGATGGAGTGTAGGGGAATGAGTAAGTGTACTCACTTTGGCTGACCTACTGAGGTGGTGCAGGTGACCTCCTCTGCCACCTCGAGCCAGGCCTTCTTGGTGGCAGAGGCAGGCCGCTTCCTCCCGCCCGCCGGGGGGATGATCTCTGTCTTCCCCCTCCTCCTCACCCCATGTATTGATACCTGGAGTGAGGCATCATTAAACTGGGAGCAGCCTTCCCCCTGGGCTGCACCATGCTGTAATTATTTCTATTTGTTGCAGCATCTGTTAGTGGAGGACTGCCCCTTTAAATAGAGCTCCTCCAGCTGACAGATCTTACTGCGCATGCGCAGCCCGCCCGACGCGCAGATCAGCAGTGGGGAACCCGGAGGACCAGGTAAGTGGATCCAATTGGGCTATGATCGCGCGGGTGGCTGACTGATTTCACCGGGCGCGTTACCCACGCACCCGATAGCCCCCCCGCTGAGAACCCGCAGCCCTGGTAACATCGGGCCCATAGCCACTAACATATTAAATAAAGAATTTAGGAGAAATTTCTTTACAAAGAGAGTACTGAGAATGTGCAACTTGTTGCCACATGGAGTAATTGAAGGAGACAGTATTGGCACATTTAAGGGGAGGATTGATCATACATGACGGAGAAGGGAATAGAGGAAAGTGGGGCAGGGTGGGAAGAGGTAATTGGAGTGGGAGGAGGCTCGTGTGGAGTATAAACACCTCAAAAGGCCTGTTTTTGTACTGTAGATTCTATGTAATTCTATCTTCAATCAAGTCTCATAAAAGTGGAAACGGTGTTTCAAATGCAATAAACTTTTTAAAAATCTTCTTAACCATTACATGTGAAAACTGCTTCTTTAGCAAAATACTAAACTCTAAAAAGAGGCTCTGATACTTATAAATAGGAATTTGGAAATTGAATACTAATTGGCAGATGGTTCAGTAAGCTCCAAGATTCTAAAACTTACATTAATAATTACTGATTCAGAGCAACAAAATTTCATCTAAGAATAAATATAACAATGGAAAAAGTGGAACAAAAGTGTTTATTTAAAACTAATGCTTAAAAAGCTTACTGAAACTATAGGGGCGATTTTAACCCTACGAGCCTAGGGTAGACCGGGCGTGCGGGCAGTTAAAATCAGCCGGGAGACTTACCTGCTGGTGTCCGCGCCGTGCCTTCTATTTTAAACTGCTTTTCTAAGCAGACGGCAAGGATACCCGCCTGAAGCCAGCGGGGTTCGTCTTTAAATATGCAGATCAGGGTCCGTTTACCACCAGCATGCACCTCCCCACTGTCTCCGTGCCTAACCAACTCCCAGAACCCTAGAGCAAGCACTCCCAGCGCCAAGAAGTCCGGATGTGTTGATGATTTCCTCCTATAGGCACGTGCTGGCGGGATGTGCAGTGACTTTGTAAACTATGTATGTGTGAATGTACAACCAAATATAAAATTAACTCACAAAATATATATGTGTTAATTGTTCAATGGCTTGATGAAATATTTGAGTGTACACCTATATGCTTAATGGCATAAAATAAAATGTATTTTCTTCAGAATCCAGTAAAAAAGAAATGTATTGAAAAACTACAAAGGTATGAATTGAGAACTGCTTGCAGTTCTAATCGGAGTGGGTGTGTTCCCACCTTCCCTGTGGAACTATCTCTCCTCCATTCACTGCCTCCTCTTGCAGCAAGTCCAAGACCAGGAACTCAGAGCTGGGAAATTGCAAGAACAAGCTGCTAGTCCCAACAATCCACAACACACTACAATAAAGTAGCAGGTTACTATGCTGCTGCCTTCAATATTTTAATCAATTTTTAATAAGGTTTCTGCAAACACAAAGAGCACTTAAAATGCCACAAATGGATGCTCTCATTTTGCAGACTCTTTTCCTGAGGGCTACTGACAGGGTAACGTATTTTGTGAGTTTGTCTTAATATGGTCGTGGTAATGTTGCTAAAAACAACTGTCAACTAGACTGAGAGGCAGCAAATTTTAACAATGAGATTTAGCAGTCAGCCTCTAAAAACAAAAATGAAACCAAACACATGTAAGTAGCGTATTACAAATATATAAATGATGAATGAGTGAATCTGGGTGTGTACTAATGTATGACTCATTACATGCATTTTATAATAAAGGCAGTGCTTGTGTGATGTGTGGGGAAGGTTGAGAATGTGTGGGGATGATTGGGGATGTGTGGGGAAGGTTAGGGATGTGTGGGGATGGTTGGGAATGTGTGGGGATGGTTGGGAATGTGTGGGGAAGGGTGGGAATGTATGGGGAAGTTTGGGACTGTGTGGGGATGGTTGGGAATGTGTGGGGATGGTTAGAGATATGTGGGGATGGTTGGGGATGGTTGGGAATGTGCGGGGGTGGTTGGGAATGTGCGGGGAAGGTTGGGAATGTGCGGGGGTGGTTGGGAATGTGCGGGGAAGGTTGGGGATGTGCGGGGGTGGTTGGGAATGTGCGGGGGTGGTTGGGAATGTGCGGGGGTGGTTGGGAATGTGCGGGGAAGGTTGGGGATGTGCGGGGGTGGTTGGGAATGTGCGGGGGTGGTTGGGGATGTGCGGGGAAGGTTGGGGATGTGCGGGGAAGGTTGGGGATGTGCGGGGGTGGTTAGAGATATGTGGGGATGGTTGGGGAAGGTTGGGGATGTGCGGGGAAGGTTGGGGATGTGCGGGGATGGTTGGGACTGTGCGGGGGTGGTTGGGAATGTGCGGGGGTGGTTGGGGATGTGCGGGGAAGGTTGGGGATGTGCGGGGAAGGTTGGGGATGTGCGGGGAAGGTTGGGGATGTGCGGGGGTGGTTGGGAATGTGCGGGGAAGGTTGGGGATGTGCGGGGGTGGTTGGGAATGTGCGGGGGTGGTTGGGAATGTGCGGGGGTGGTTGGGGATGTGCGGGGGTGGTTGGGGATGTGCGGGGGTGGTTGGGAATGTGCGGGGGTGGTTGGGGATGTGCGGGGAAGGTTGGGGATGTGCGGGGAAGGTTGGGAATGTGCGGGGGTGGTTGGGGATGTGCGGGGGTGGTTGGGGATGTGCGGGGGTGGTTGGGGATGTGCGGGGGTGGTTGGGGATGTGCGGGGAAGGTTGGGGATGTGCGGGGAAGGTTGGGAATGTGCGGGGGTGGTTGGGGATGTGCGGGGAAGGTTGGGGATGTGCGGGGGTGGTTGGGGATGTGCGGGGAAGGTTGGGAATGTGCGGGGGTGGTTGGGGATGTGCGGGGGTGGTTGGGGATGTGCGGGGGTGGTTGGGGATGTGCGGGGGTGGTTGGGGATGTGCGGGGGTGGTTGGGGATGTGCGGGGGTGGTTGGGGATGTGCGGGGAAGGTTGGGGATGTGCGGGGAAGGTTGGGGATGTGCGGGGGTGGTTGGGGATGTGCGGGGAAGGTTGGGGATGTGCGGGGAAGGTTGGGGATGTGCGGGGATGGTTGGGGATGTGCGGGGAAGGTTGGGGATGAGTGCGGATGGTTGGGGATGTGCGGGGGTGGTTGGGAATGTGCGGGGAAGGTTGGGGATGTGCGGGGGTGGTTGGGAATGTGCGGGGAAGGTTGGGGATGTGCGGGGGTGGTTGGGAATGTGCGGGGAAGGTTGGGGATGAGTGCGGATGGTTGGGGATGTGTGGGGAAGGTTGAAGATGTGTGGGAATGATTGGGAATGTTTGGTGATCTATATAGTTTACTGTACTTGTACATAAAAATGAACTGTTTTTTCATTATTGTACAACCCATTACAATTGTACCCATTATTTTAAATTCTGATCATTTAAAATCTCTAAGACAAACTTAGCTCATAATATTAAAAATATTTAGGTTTATTGTAACACTTTCCAAAATAAATGGTGATCTAAGACGGATTTAGTGGATTTTCAAAGTCTAGACGGGCTCAGGACAAGGAATATTGCGAAGATGCCAGCTCTCAGTATTACCCATTATGTCATATAGCCAGCTGCCCTCAGCTGTCTCCAGCCACTGATTTGAAAATCCCCTAAATAGAGAATAAATATATTAAGTTCACTAACCTGTCTATTTCTTGTGCCAGTTTGTCTGAATATTAAGTTCCATAACTCACATTACAACAAAAATCTAAAATGTACTTCACGTTCACTGTTGAGGTATATAACAGATAGAAAGGCCACAACTAGTGTTTCAGTTCCATGCAGAAGGCCATAAAGTGTATAATACTGTACTGCTGGAATAAAATTTATAGTACTGCAGTAATAAGGTGTGTAGTACTGCTTTAAAAGACCCAAGCATTTCCAATTTCCAGTAACAGTTGAGAGAAGGGATAGAAACTGCTCTGGTCACAATGTTATCATGGATGGTGATCTTATTCCAATGTTCACCACACTTCCAAATTACAGATAGTGTGTTGGTAAATGTTGCTAACTTTGATTAAACTTATTTACTGTACAATTTTCACAGAATTCATCTTGTAGTTTTCAATAATTGAGGTTCTGGAGCTATGTAACATTGTAAACCCAGATTATGCACCTATAGAAGAAATGGGTGAACAGCCCTGTTCACACTGATTGTGTTACACTGGTTTAATTTTAAAAACTCAGTCATTTATACGCCCCATTATAGCATCTTATGTATCAGATAATTCACTCACTGTTACTTTATTTGGATAAACACTGAGTTTGATGTATAATAATCAAAACAGTACAATTCGCTGACTTCCTTGGTTAAACTTACACTCATGGATAATGGTGTTTAAACTGTTTTACTGAGGCCCCTTCTTAATAAACAAAGGCTATATGAAGTAGCTTCAAGCATCTTCTGATATAAAGGTGAATGTAGTTTTAGTTTATGATTATTGGGCAGTGTCTAAAGAATGTCGTACACCATGGACAGTGATTCTGTCATTAACCAGGGTCCAGGGGAATGGGATCCATCATTTGCTTTGCCTGAAGAATCTGCTTCTGCAACTGGTCTTTATCCAGCTTCATTTTTGCTTCAAGTATTTGTCTTAAGGATCCAATGCTTTCATAAATAGCTGAAAAGCCTTAATAACAAAACACAAAATCATCAGAAGTGTAAAGCTGAGGCACTGCATCAATTGTAGTGGATACAAACAAAATCTGAAAAAATTCTAAAATATACATTCGCTTTAATAGAGCCGATTGTAATAATCCATATGAACAGTAATATGATCCAATGACTAAAATGGGAATGCATCACAAATACAAAGTAGCCAAGTTTTCAATTTGAACAACACCATCCTATGGCCCAGAGGATAAAGGCACATCCTGTACTATCCAGGCACACAGACCGAGAGATCCCAAGTCTGATCCTTAGTGTGAGCTGAATTAGCTGATCTCAGTAGCATGGCAATCAACGCATCACAATTGACCTTTGCCCCCCCTGCCTAGGGAGTGGAAAAATCACCCAGGTTTCTCACTCCTAACAGCTATTCAGAGACCCTCTGCTGGAAAGCACCTGTGAGTGGCTATTAGGTGAGGCCAGGATTGGGCTCGGCTGCGATGCCTCACATGGTCAAGTAGCATTTCTACACCCTTTGTTTAGGTTCCCACAATGAAGAATTTGAGCAAAATACCAAAGGGCTGCTTATGCCTGAGGAAATGTAACCTGATAATTCAATAGTATAGGAGTGGAGAGGGGGGAAAGCTTTCAATTTTGAAACATGTCCTTATTCTTAATGCCAAGCTGGGACATAAGGAAACGTCCTTAAGGATGTCTAAATTATAGAACCATGTAAACACTGATATTTTCTCACCAACATTAGTTTTAGCTTTGATGTCCTCTATTTCGTTCCATATTTTCTTTTCTCTCTTAACGATGAGCACATTTAGTTTCTCCTCAATATGTTTTACGTTGTAAAACTCCAAGTTCATTTTCTGTATCACATTTATTTTGTCAAATTTCATGGACAGCTGGTTAAACCTCTCTTCCATTCTTGTTTCACTGCTTTCCTAACACAAACAAAAGAGCACACATCCATTACAGCTAGCAAACTGACAGTCAAGAGAATACTTCCACTATTAAGCCTTACTAGCTGGACAGGAAAGTACTGTACAATGGTAGCAACACGGCAGCACTGGCCTATACACATTAACCTTTAGGCTGCTAGGCAGATTAGATATGGTGAAGCCCCCTGATGTTTTTTCAAATGAATGACTTCTGGATCACTTTAAAATAAGATCATAATTTTGCTAAATCGTATATAATCTAATAATTCTTCACTGTAACATTATTATTGTTTACAAAGTACTTGAAAGCTTCTGGTGTATAGCGAACTAGCCACAATATTAACGCACACATAGAGACAGTGACTAATTACTGTTGACCTTTTATAACATCTATTATTAAACCTGATTGATCACTCACATATACAGTACTCCTCGTGAAATGTTCTGTTCATTAACATGCCAACCATTTTACTTTCTCCCCCAATATTTCCCACTTTCACTCCTTGCCAGCTTCTTCCCAACTCTCTCTAGATGAGAGCGTATTACAGTCTAAACCACAACTTTCTCCATTAATGCTCTCAATAGCACAGCGTCACCAGCTAGCATATCTAATATAACCCAGGCACCTGTGACAACTTTGCATTGTAACCATTACATTATACAGCTACTGTCTTTGAAACAGATTGATGCTGATTACCTTATTTTTGTTTTTTAATGTAATACTTACAGTTTTATCTTTAATGGCTAAGGAGAGCAGTTCTATTTGATATAACAATTCCTGCTCCTTTCTAGCGAGTTCCCGTTCCAATCGGGAACAATTGGACAAAACCTGGCCCTTCATGGCTTCGGTTATGCTCTTCATCCTAAAAGTTAATTTGCAACATCTTGTGGTTATTTAGGATGGAAGAGGAAACAAAAATAAAATCACAGATGTAGGTGGGTTTTATCTGTCAAGGCCTGAGATGTGACTTACTCATGGCCATTCTCACAAACCTACTGAAAAGGGACGTCTTGCTTGGAAAGTACAGCGGTTATGTTACTGGACTAATAATCCAGAGAATGTGAGTTCAAATATCACGATGGCAGTTTGAGAATTTGAATTCAGTTTATAAAATATGGAAATAAGAAGCTGATATCAGTAAAAGTGATCACAAAGCTGTCGGATTGTTGTAAAAACCCAACTGGTTCACTTATGCTGGTACAGGTACAATGCACCGAATAGCCTCCTTCTGTGCTGTATAATTCTATGATAAAGCAACACTGCGTACCTATTTTGTTCTAAACTCTGAACATTTTTTTCTTTCGTGAAATCTCTCCCAATCTCATGCCCACACAAGCAGAGCCAGCAAGGTCTGAAGTGAGATCCATAGACACAAGAAGTGCATCTCTAACCACAGGTGAGGGGGAGCAGGGGCAGACTGGCTCCCCTGAAAAGGCGCAGGACTCTTGGGGATTCCCATGGAAAAAGGGCGGGGGGACGCTCGGAAAATCTCCCGGTTTCCCATACGGCCAGTCCACTCCAGAGGGGGAAGGTGCCTGTAAATCGTCCCTGAGCTTTAATCGGGGTGCCACTGGATTAGAGTGTGAATTGTGCACTCACCTAACATCCAGCAGGTGGGGCTGTTCGCTGCTCTGTCCCTTAGTAAGCTTGATCTTTCCTTCTTGCTCTCTTATAGACTCCTCAATTCTCTTTAAGAGTTGTGAAATCTGTTGGAAGATTGGTGTAATGCAAAATAAACATAATGGGGGTAGAAATTGGTCCACGCCCATTTTCAGGCATCAAATCATAGAATCATAGAAGTTTACAACATGGAAACAGGCCCTTCGGCCCAACATGTCCATGTCACCCAGTTTATATCACTAAGCTAGTCCCAATTGCCTGCACTTGGCCCATATCCCTCTATACCCATCTTACCCATGTAACTGTCCAAATGCTTTTTAAAAGACAAAATTGTACCCGCCTCTACTACTGCCTCTGGCAGCTCGTTCCAGACACTCACCACCCTTTGAGTGAAAAAATTGCCCCTCTGGACCCTTTTGTATCTCTCCCCTCTCACCTTAAATCTATGCCCCCTCGTTATAGACTCCCCTACCTTTGGGAAAAGATTTTGACTATCTACCTTATCTATGCCCCTCATTATTTTATAGACTTCTATAAGATCACCCCTAAACCTCCTACTCTCCAGAGAAAAAAGTCTCAGTCTATCCAACCTCTCCCAGAAGTCAAACCATCAAGTCCCGGTAGCATCCTAGTAAATCTTTTCTGCACTCTTTCTAGTTTAATAATATCCTTTCTATAATAGGGTGACCAGAACTGCGCATACAGCCTGGACACATGGGCGCTATCAAGTTGGGAAATTGTTCCCCATGCCTCATTAACATTGAACATTAACATTCAAGGCCCTGATTAGGCTGCCGGTGCTACTGTTCACTGGCAGTTCGCCTAATCAGGGCCTTGAAAATGGCATGACCGTGATGCTACTTAAAGGCAGCCTGTTTAAAGGGAAGGTGCACTTTGGCTGTTGAACACTGGAGTCAGCAGTGGGCACTTCAGACTTGCCTGAAACAGCTGCTGTGAGGGCCCCCAGGTTCCCAGATACTGCACTGGGGTTCCTGGTGGAGGCGATCAACTCCGGAGGAGGGAGGTGCTGTTCCCGCTGGGGTTACCGAAGAGTTTCCAGACAAGTGGCCAGGCAGTAATGGCAAGAGGTGGCAGAGGAGGTCGATGCCAGAAGCATTGCACCCATGTTTGCAATGGGCAAGAAGTTTAAAGAACTCAGCAGGGTTGCTAAGGTAGGACTCCTAACTCAAAGCCTGCATTACTCTCTCCTTACCCCTGCACCACCTGTAGCCCCACTACTCACAAGCCTTCCCTCCCCGTTTGCCTTCACTCGCTTGCAATCACTGCACTACACTTCCTTCTGCTATTACTCACACACCCTGTATCTCCTACTCTATTGCAACCCTCACTTCCCCACAGTTCTGCCGCCATTCCCACTTCATCCACACTATTTGACCAAAACATGCACATCCTCAAAACATCTCATTAGGCTACCACTAACACACTCCCTTCTATTGTGCAGGACAAGCTGGCACATAATACATGGAAGCAGGCGGGCACAGCCTATATCCTGTCCCTGCTTGAGGAGGAGGTCCTGGACATTGTAGGCAGGGGATGTCAGGCCCATAGCCTCAAGTCCCACAGGGGTTTTGTGCATTTTACCCTCTTTTTCCCTTCCCACTCCAATATTGCCCTGCACATTCTGCATTACCAACTGCAGCTGCTTTCGGCAGCCATTCATCTTGTTCTCTGCTTACCCGTGACACTAACTGTCCCTCTCTCCCCAGTTTAGGATCAGGAGCTGTACAGAGCCCTGGGTGAGCAGAGGAAGAGGGCAGCATTATGAAAGAAGAGGGCAGCATTATGAAAGAAGCATCATTTGACCTCATCCTTGCAGACACCGGCATAGATACCAGCACCCCGCATAGTTCAGAGGGTAGGTTAGATGGGTCTGTACCGAGATAAACCCAGCGCTGGAGCAAGGGCAGGCGGATCGAACAGCGCAGAAAGCAACTGGCCCGAGGTAGAGCTCGCAACCGAGCCCTGCTGCAAACTTCAACAGCCCAGACTATAGAAGAAGAATGAAAGCATTATGAGCTTCTATGTCCCGGGTCAGGGAGGGGAAAATCAGCCACAGTTCCTGCTTCTGATTGCCACCCTGCAGCGCAGGAAATGTTCATTTGAGGACAGTATTGGGTTTGGCTGCGGTGTAATTCATTGTTGCATAGCTTTCTGACACTCACTGTTGAGATTCACACATGAATAATAGCCCTTAGACAAGATACCAGAGAACAGCCTGTGGCACAATACCTCAGCAAGGATTCAAAGTAATCAAGAGCGGGAGAAAAGTGGAGGAGAAAATTGATGAGGAAAAAAAAATCACCAGTGAGCTAATTCCTCTCTATAACATCGAATGATTATGGGTAATTCAATTGAATAAGCCTCCCCATTAATGCAGATATTTTAAGCAGCTGTCAATATTGTAATAAATTGATTTGCAATCTCTCCTTTCACTGGTTATTACTCTATAGCATTGACATGGCACCATGCAGATACTGGGATAGAATTTTCACTGGAGTTTCCACCAATTCCACAGGAGTCAGTTGTGGCTCAGTGGGTAGCATTCTTGCCTCTGAGTCAGAAGGTTGTGGGTTCAAGAGACTCCAGAGACTTAAGCACGTAATTCAGGCTGACACTCCAGTGCAGTACCGAGGGAGTGCTGCACTGTTGGAGGTGTTGTCTTTCCGCTGAGATGTTAAACCAAGGCTCCACCAGCCCTTTCAGGTGGACATAAAAGATCCCATGGCACTAGTTCGAAGAAGAGCAGGGGAGTTCTCCCTGGTGTCATGGCCAATATTTATACTAAACAAGATTATCTGGTCACTATCACATTGCTGTTGTGGGAGCTTGCTGTGCACAAATTGGCTGCCGCGTTTACTCTATTACAACAGTGACAGTACTTCATTGGCTGTAATGGGATGTGAAAGGCACTATACGAATGTAAGTCTTTCTTTTCCTCCTGCTGAAGTTACGATGGAAGATCGGGAGAACCCCTGTGGGAATCACTGGCGATGGTGTTGGCTCCTGATCCTTGTTTCTCGTCACCATCAGTAGTAGAGCAGTGCCACTATTAAAGTAATGCTTTTTATTCCCCGGCATCACACAGATTTCTACAATTTGCACAAACTTGTGCTTTGGAATAAGAATCCAACCTGAAGACGTCCTCTGTGCTCATTAAAAAAATAGCAATAATAATCCATTGGAAACTTTCATGAACTGTAATGTAATCATTTCCTTGTGTTAAATATTTACACAGAGTGGTTGAACAATGCACCATTCTCAGAAATTGTAAATCTATATGAACATATTCAAAACAGCGCTGTCTATAAAGTTAAATGGTGCTAAAGTTCTCGAAGGGTTAGTTAGCACTAGTTAGCAGAGTTAGCACTATGGCACTGAGTACAAGAGACTGGGGAGACTTCAGCGCTTAAAAGTGAAAGAGAAATCCAGTTTCAGGTAGACTTGTGAGTTTGACTGGGCATAGTCTCACTATGATTCACATACTATTAGAGACAGGTAATTCTGAAAGAGAAAATTAAGAAAAAGTATTGTTCTCAATGTGAGATAATGGCGATGATCTCTTGATTCTGTTTAAAGATTTTGTGAACCATGAAGTATTTATGTTTCATAGCACATTTTCAGAACCATTACTGTAGATTTTTATTAACGGCTGGAGGAAGGGTCATAATTCTGTTCCTTAGGAAAAGTGGGTTAAAACATTGATTTTAAAAGTAATTCTTTTGGGGATGCATCACAACCCCCATATATTCCAAAAAAGTTTACACCTATGTTTAAGAACTAATCAAAGTTATAATCTAAATGTTGTTTAAAACATAAATGGGGCAGATTTCACTCTCATTGCACTTGGCATAAAGCAACGTCTATGTGCAATTCATAGACGAAAATCGGGAAAGAACTTCCATTTATATAGCACACTTCACATCCTCAGCTGATGAATTATTTTGAACTGTAGTCACTGTTGCAATGTAATGAATTTCATATTGAAAGTCATGCCTAATAATGGGGCATTAACTGAATTTTTCTAATATAAAATAAAACAGCAATGCATAACTAGGACAAGAGGATTAGTTACATAGTCAACATTACCTGTAAAAGGTGAGGAACCAGTTAGTCCCATGCGATACCACTGATGATAAATAGCATTAATGGCACGAAACAGCCATTTATCAAGTGAATGAAATACTGTTTTAATATGAGATCCTATTTGGAAAAGCAATTGAAAAATGGAATCTTTATGGCTAACAGCTACCAAATTGGCACAGTGCAAGAGGGAGGGAACCTGGCTTTTAATTAGCAATATAGTGGCACTTTCACTGAGATTGCTATTGAGGTGCAAAAAAGGCAAAGAGACATTAGTCGTGAAATTCCTGGAGCTGGGAAGGGTGGTTTTGTGGCAGACTGCCAGCGTTGAGGTGGAAGCCTGGTGGATTTGGGCTCTGCCCCATTACAGTCCTGTCGTAAATCCTGGCGCATGATATGAGCCCCAAAATTGGGCTGGTGCAATACAGTGGAATGTAAATGAGGAAAATACCTCAGAAATTCAAAGGCTGGGTTTCTGAAATGTAATCGATCGCAGAGTTCAGGTGAGCACCCACTAAGATATTTAAAACAGCCTGACTCTGGGGTTTCCGATGGGGTCAGGGTTGTCAATTGTGAGTGGGTGTAAGTTGCGCTGCCCTCCCAGCTCTGCGCCCCTTAAGGCCTTCCCAAGAATTTCAGAACCAATGTCTATATGAATATGTGTTATGTCATCCCAAAAAATAGAGAATCTTGTTTTATCAATGCTAGTGCTATCAGCTGCCAACACACAAGTCTCGTTCAGCCAATGGTAATCCCAAAGATTTGCTAAGGTCAGTTCCAGGGGAGTCCTATTTTATACTGGATCTTCCCAGTGCCCAGCCTTAGTAAATCTGGCATGTTTGCTCTGGGAGCGCAGCCAGCTGTGTCAGACCTACGACACTGAAACCTAACATAAAGCAGCTAAGCAACATGCAAATAAAAAACTGCAGATGCTGGAAATCTGAATGAAAAGCAGAAAATGCTGAAAATACTCAGCAGGTCAGCAAGCATCTGTGGAGAGAACAGACTAGTCAAAGTTTCAGGGGTGAACCCTTTGTCAGTGCAGGGTGCACACCTGAAATGTTAACTTATCTGTTCTCTCCACGGATGCTGACTGACCTGCCAAGTGTTTCCAGCATTATCTGTTCTTGGTTTAAAATCAGCTAATGCCACTTTTTAAGAACAGGTTTACTAGTGTTCAGTAATCTACTTTTTTGGGGAGGGATAGGCTTTAATGTGCTGTTAAGTTCCAGTATTTATATCATTTGAATATTATCTGGTCTGTATTTGGATTATTAGTTGAAGAATTCTGCATGTCAGCAGAACAAATAATATAACCATAAAAAGACCAACAAAAAAAAACTGCAAATTCTGTAAATCAGCAAATCAGAAATACTCAGCAGGTCAGGGAACATCTGTGGAGAGAACATAAAAGTTAATATTTCAGACATACCCTTTGTCAGAACTGGAAAACTGAAAGACGAACAAACACTTTAATTGAATCGGAATAATTGAATTGAATTGAGAGGAGAGAAAACCTAAAATAGGAAATATTGGTGGGATGGCCTATAACCTGCTTAAAAGAGTGTTTGATGACAGATGATCTCCATATCAGGCAATGGAAAGAGGCATTAAAGAAATTAAATACATAAACAAACAGTTCTGGTAACACTCAGCAGGTCAGGCAGCATCTGTGGAATGAACAGATAGTTAACTCTTTAGGTGTGTGGCTCCTTCGTCAGAACTGATGAAGAGTCAGGACACCCAAAAGGTTAAATTATCTGTTCTCTCCATTGTTTCTGCCTGACCTGCTGAATGTTTCCAGCATTTTCTGTTTTTGTTTCAGATTTTCAGCATCTGCAGTATTTTTCTTTTTATTCAAAGAAATGAAAGACATCACAGAAACCAGGAATGTGTGAATAGCCGATGCAGTGGGAGAAAACCAAGGAAGAGATAAGATGATGGGTTCGATCTACTCTGAACTTAAAACAAGAGAAGCAGGCAAAATAAAGTAACCAATTTGTCTAGTGTCTTTAAAATATAATACCTGACCTTAACTAAGTTACATTTACCATTTAGCAATTTCAAGATTTATCTTGGAGCTTGTTCGGCTAAGTTTTGACTTTAAAGTTGGATATGCAAAATCATTTCCATTCGCTAATGTTGAACACACCGCTTTAGATTAAACCTTTCTTGAAGTTTCATTTATTTTGTACTGTAGTTTTGAAATTTGGTTTGTAAAGTCGAAGGCTGAATTTCTGCACATGCTATGAAAGCATTTAATTTATTTATCTTTACTAAATGAGACAAACACCAGCTGGTCTGTTTTTTGTTGACTGCATTATTGTGAATATCCACAGTGTTGCATGAATTCCACAGGAGCAATTGTCCCGTCATCACCAAGAAAGGGAGTGTAAAGGTAGAAGGCGGTGCCAATGATAAATATTTCAAAGGGTGTGTCTTTGGGAGGCCTGCTGTGCAGGTTGAGCAAAGGTTGCCTCCTTGGATGTATGAACTGTCAACATTATGTGGGTCTTAGGAGTGACATTTAATAATCAGTAAGATGGCATTGATTGCAAATTTAATTAAATACATGGAGTAATGTTTGCTATTAAGGCTGGTTTTACATTACAACTGTAGTGTTGGTGCAAAGCAGTTTTACTTTGCACTGGTGTTAAGTAGTTATACTGTAAGCCCTAAGTCAGGGCCTAAGCCAATTCTGGAGTGAAGCAAAGTGAGACTCTCAGGAATAAGGAATCTCAGTCCATTTCACTCCAGGATCCGGTCAGGCCTTGACTCCAGGTTTCGGGATAAAAATTCGTCGGTGTCCAGTTTCAGGTGCAAAGCCGGCGATACAGTTGCAATGCGGCCCGAACCGGAAGGCCCAAGACCAGCCCGATATTGGGCCTCGGGCCTAATTACTATAAATTGGGCGAGCTGCCGGTGTCTGTCGCGCCTCCACAGGCAGTTCACCCAATTGAGGAAATGAATATTGGGCAGCTTGCCTTGTTCGTCCATTTTACGCCCACCCACAGTGAGGTCTAATTTCTACCCCGTGCACTACAACATTGGTGCAAAGTGAAAGTGCTTCATACCAACTCTACAGTTGGTGGAAGTGCAGCCTACAAGTAACGTACATCAAAATAAATCACCTTTTTTTAAACCAGAATGAGTAATTGTCCCTCTGATAATGATGCTTGGCAGATCAGGTGCTATATACATCAGGTCAGAATTTGTTGGAAATGAGGATACAGCCAACAGATTTCACATACAGTATGCTTGTTCAGGTCAGTGACTACTTAAGGCATTCATTGAAAGATGTTACATCTTCTACCATTTGTATAAGTTTTTAGAAAAAGGTCTCATAAAACCCAATACAACAAGAAATGTAAGGGAATATTCCTGTAAGAGATAAATTAAGTTAACAGAAAATATTTGGATTATTAAATTTTAGCCATACAGTTTCCATTTTCAATTGTTTTTCCAAATAGGAGCCTGCCTTCTATTATTTTATACATTTAGGTAAATACATGATTACTGAGAAACCCTGGCCCTAATGGTGCTTTCTTTTTATTTAGTGTGTGTTGTACATTAAATGTTATGCACTATATTTTGTTTAACCTGCCCTTCAACATCCTTTATTTTTGCTTCCAAGGTCACTTTTGCTCTTTGTTGCTCTTCGCTGAGGTTCTGAATTCCTTTGTATATTGTCATCAGGTCAGCTGACAGTCTGGCAATGCTTGCATCACACCTATGGGAGGAAGCAGGGATAGAATCGTAAGAGATCCCTCATCATCTGTTAAACGTTTGAAACAAGTATTTACAGGGAAACGGCTAATACCACTGTCAGGATATTTTTCCAAGTATGGGATGGTGGCAGTATAGCGCGTACTTAGAAAATTTAGGCTTAGGTCAGCACGCTGTGCTTTAATCTCTGAGATCTGGGTTTAAATCCAGCCCAGAAAGGCAGGATGAAATTTTCAACTCTATGATGGCTAGTAGGGCTCATAGTAAGTGGAACAAGTTTGAACTAGATCAATACTGTTATATCAATCATTTAATTCTGATACAGCATTGTAATAATAAACCCAGCTCTTTAGTTGTTAATCATTCCACAGTATTATTAAATCAGTAATTTAAAATGTTATCTTAGTAAAATAATAGCGTACTAGGTTGGCACTCCAATGTGGACTGTGTGTTTATGCCTAGTTTACTATATTGTGAGTTCCTGATCTCGGCTATACCAGCCAAGCTGATGTCAGACACCTTTGTATGAGGGAGAGCCAAAGGCCCAAGCAGCCTGACCACTCTCCTACACTTATTAGCATGTGTCACAAGCCAGGGGGCAGTTTACCTGCTTAACCATTCGCTCCCACATGGAGTCAGTGACACTTAGTTGGAAGGGGATAATCACCTACCCTTCACAGAGGGCAGGATCAGAGAGAGCCCGCTGACTCAGAGCATTGGTGAGGGTCTAGGAGTGGGTTAACCACCTGCTCTCCCAGCTGCAGATGAGAAACTAAAACGGATTAAAAAATGAGAGGGAAATACTCAAAACTATCCTGTTGCTCTGTATATTTCTCAGACTCGGTCTTCAGAATGTTTTGAAATTAATTATTCAGCCATGAAAATAAGAGGCGAAGATTTTTAAAGTAAAAATAATTTCCGGGCAAAATGAGTTGAGTTCCGAGCATCAGTTATAAATAGTTTGTTACATTTGAAAACCAAAAAGAATGTAAAACATTACATTTACGCCCAGCAAATTCCCCTTCACAAAAAATAGTACTACTGGATTCAGTGCACAATATATCAGTGCACGCTCTGCTTGAAGCAGGGAGGTGCTGTAAGTCAGTGAACCTGTTTTTCCAGTCTTACCTTGCCACCCTGCCCCGAAGGTCCCCAATGCCATTAAGATGACGCATTTCAAGACTCTTCACAACAGAATTGGTTCCATGGCTTGCATTATCTTGTGTCCGAATTTGTTCTTGCAGAACCTAATGTAGATCCAAAAAACTTCTTTTGGACGAAGAATGAAAGTATACAATATACGTGTGGGTATATCCTAAGAAATACTACCTCAAGCATGTATGGTTTGTGAATTTCAAAGTGAACAGCTGTCCAGATGTGTCAGATTGGCTCAGTGGGTAGCACTTTCACCTCTGAGTCATAAGGTTGTGGGTTCAAACCCAACTCCAGGACTTAAGAACATAATTTAGGTAATCACCTGCCTGTGTTAATGTAGTATTGTGGGATTACTGCATTGATGGAAGTGCTGCATTTCAGCTGAGGTGTTAAACCAAGGCCTGCTCAGGTGTAAGTAAAAGGTTCCAAGACACAGGGGGTGAGATTGGTCTTTGACTATAGCACAAAAGTGAATCAGCAGCCCATTTTACACCACGCCCAATTTTCAATGGAATAGACAATCGGGCATGGTGTAAGACAGGATGCCAATTTGCTATCACCCATTTTGCACCACCATCGAAGGCAATTTCACCCCCACTTTTGAAGAAGAGCATCTCCTGGTGTCCTGGCCAACATTCATCCAAAAACAAACATTACCAAAACAGACTAACTGGTATTTCATCTTATTACTTTTTATGGAGCCCCATCATGTGCAATTTGTGCGTCATGTCTGCCTACAAAACAGTGAATTCAACTAAAAAGTAATTCACTGGCTGTGAAGCACTTTGGAATGATCTGAGGACATGAAAGGCACTATATAAATTAAGGTACTTTATTTCCATCAATAGTCTTTTTTTTATTAATTTAAAGGGACTACAGAATGGGTTTCCCACTTGTATGAGTGCGAGCTGACCATAATGGACTAGAAGTGGAGGGATGGAAATCATGCACACCATAATTTATACCCATAATTTATATTGTGCACCTTTCTGGTCAGGCAGGATTTGGTGCAGACAGGTCTCACTGAAAATGTGAGGCAGCTTCATTATAATATTACAATAGACTGGAAATGAAATCACATAGGAGCGTATATCATTTTCCAGATTGGACTCAGGGAATGCGCTCAGTATTAATTTTGCCCCTATAAAATCAGCGTCTAGTATTGCTAGTTTATGTGTTGGAAGTGTTTAAAGGGACACACTGCAGGTAGCTTTTAATGTTTTTTAGCCTGTATTTCAAGTGAATCTGTGGAGGCTTTTTTATGGGCATTGCTTTGGCCTCTCAGTACCTTAGAAGTTTTTGTGCCAAGTATTTTTGGCAGTGCAATTTTTAATTATTTGTATAATATTTGCAGCCATGAGATTCTCTCTGAGAATCCCTCTATTTTTGGAGGAAGAAAAGGAGGAGCAATAAAAGCAGGTGAGGTTTCACTGGACCAGGACTTTGCACACCCATTACCCTCTGACCCCACTCCCCCACAGAGGCAAAGGAACTTTGCTTAGAAGGAACTGTGCCAAGGTTAAGATTCACCAGGGAGTCAGTGATGAGAGTTGTGTCACATGCTAGAATCTGATCTTGAGCCAAACTCCACCATGATCATAGCACTGACAGTGGCTGTCAAGGTCACTTTTGCTTTAAACCTTTATGCCTCAGGCTCATTCCAGGCTGTACTTTCATTAACTGCAAGTGATATCTATGTGTGGCTTATCTGTGGCCATTAGCACAGGATCATGCAGGTAAATGCTTGTTTCCCAAGCAGCAGTCACGCTATCTTTATTTTAAAGTAATCCACCACTTGTCAATGTTGCCGAAAATGCCTGAGGATTGGGAGGATTTTAGAAATCAGCAAAAGATGACCAAGAAATTGATAAAGAGGGAGGAAATAGAATAAGAGAGTAAACTAGCAAGTAATATAACAACAGCTTGTATGAGCTTTGAAAAGTATGTAAGAAGGAAGAGATTAGCAAAAGTAAATGTGGATCCCTTAGAGGCAGAGACAGGAGAAATTATAATGGGGAATAAGGAAATGGCAGAGATGTTAAACAAATATTTTGTATCTGTCTTCACAGTAGAGAACACAAAAACAATAGTGGGAAATCAAGGGTCTAATGAGAGTGATGAACTTAAAGTAATCAATATTAGTAAAGAAATTAATGGGACTAAAAGCCAACAAATCCCCTGGACCTGATGGCCTACATCCTAGGGTTCTAAAAGAGGTGGCTGCAGAGATAGTGGATGCATTGGTTTTGACCTTCCAGAATTCCCTAGATTCTAGAACGGTCCCTGTGGATTGGAAGGTAGCAAATGTAACCCCGCTATTCAAGAAAGGAGGGAGAGAGAAAACAGGGAACTATAGGCCAGTATAGTAGTAGGGAAAATACTATAATCTATTATTAGGGATATGGTAACAGAGCACTTAGAAAATCATAATATGAATAGGCAGAGTCAAGACGGTCTTATGAAAGGGAAATTGTGTTTGACAAACCAATAGAGTTTTTTGAGGGTGTAACTAGCAGGGTAGATAAGGGGGAACCAGTGGATGTGGAATATCTGGATTTTCAAAAGGCATTCGATAAGGTGTCACACAAGAGGTTGTTACACAAGATTAGGGCTCATGGGATTGGGGCTAATATATTAGCATGGATTGAGGATTAATTGACAGACAGAAAACAGAGAACAGGAATAAACGGGTCATTTTCAGGTTGGCAGTTTGTAAATAGTGGGCTGCCGCAAGGATCAGTACTTGGGCCTCAGCTGTTTATAATATATCAATGATCTAGATGAGGGGGCTGAGTGTAATGTATCCACGTTTGCTGACGATACAAAGCTAGGTGAGACAGTAAGCTGTGAGGAGGACGCAAAGAGGCTACAAAGGGATATAGATAGGTTAAGTGATTGGGCAAGAAGGTGGCAGATGGAGTATAATGTGAGGAAATGTGAAATTATCCACTTTGGTGGGAAGAATAGAAAGGCAGAATTTTTTTAAAAGGACAGAAACTAAGAAATGTTGGTAGTCAGAGGGATTTGGGTGTCCTTGTACGTGAATCACAGAAAGTTAACCTGCAGGTACAACAAGCAATTAGGAAAGCAAATGGTATGTTAGCTTTTATTGCAAAGGGGTTGGAGTATAAGAATAAGGAAGTCTTGTTACAATCATATAGGGCTTTGGTGAGACCATACCTGGAGTACTATATACAGTGTGGTTTCCTTACCTAAGGAAGGATATACTTGCCTTAGAGGGGGTGCAACGAAGATTCACTAGATTGATTCCTGGGATGAGAGAGTTGTCCTATGAGAAGAGATTGAGTAGAATGGGCCTATACTCTCTGGAGTTTAGAAGAATGAGAGGTGATCTCATTGAAACGTATAAAATTCTTAGAGGGCTTGACAGGGTAGATGCTGAGAGTCTAGAACGAGGGGTCATAGTCTTAGGATAAGGGGTTGGCCATTTAGGACTGAGATGAGGAAAAATTTCTTCACTCAGAGGGCTGTGAATCTTTGGAATTCTCTACCTCGGAGGGTTGTGGGTGCTCAGTCGTTGAGTATATTCAAAACTGAGCTTGATAGATTTTTGGACACTAAGGGAATCAAGGTTTATGGGGATAGGGTGGGAAAGTGGAGTTGAGGTAGAAGATCAGCCATGATCTTATTGACTGGTGGAGCAGGCTCGAGGGGCCATATGGCCTACTCCTGCTCTTATTTCTTATATTCTTATGTGTCCTTCAAAGAAAACTGCAAGTGTGGCTTCTTGAAGACCACATTGCCTTTTCAGCCCTGGCCATCAATAACTCGATGACTGTTGCCTACAGCTGTTGAGATGAGCAGGAACAGGCATTAGATGTTGTTGCTGAAGTAGACATGGAGGTATTGTAAGCCAGGGCTGCAGAGGGTGAAATTATCTACTATGATGCCATCCACTATATCCTGCCACATCTACCTGCAATGACTACGAGAAACCAGCTCTACAGGCTCTGAGTCAACAAGGAGCCATTAGCAGAGCTGTGCCATCTGCTGCAAGAATACCTGCAGCCAACCTGGTTCAGCAGTGCGAGCGGCAGTCAAGGTCACCAGAACCCCGAACTTCTCCTCCTCCATCTCCTTTAAGGCTTACTGTGCTGCCTTCTTCTGGGGAGGAAGGCCACAAAGGGCAAACAGAACAATCCTATTTGCAACCACCTCATGCAGCAGCACTTCTACTTCACCAGCCATCAAACAGGGGTACAAATGCTGTGCCGCTGCATTGGTTGTTCACAAGCTCCGTTTCCTGCCTCCACATTAATTGTGCCAGACTCTGAGTTTTGCTTTTTTTTTTGCTTTTAGAAAGGCTTAAATCACCATTTTGAATACTTACAGCCTTTTTAAAGGCTAACAACATTTTTGCTCCCGTATGCTACCAATTATCTTTAAGTGACTGCATCCCTTTAAATAGTCTCAGCGACCCTTGTCAGCAGTCCTTTAAGGGCATGTGATTTCCCCAGGCTATTCTGGAAAGCTCCCAACATCAGGCCCAAGATGTGCTGGGATCTTGCTCTAACTATTCACACGAGGCTGCCCCACAAGTTATGGCAGGGTCTGCCCTCCCCTGCTCGGGTGTGCACCAAGCCCATCACGCCTGCCTCCTGCTCAGTCCTTGCACGGATCACAAAATCTACAAACGTGCAGGTTCTTTTTCATACCTAATCTAACTCAATCTATTGATTCTAATGCTTTTCTAACTTTTTAATTAGTTTTAGAGCTTGGTGACGGCAATGCCTGGAGTAGCACTAAGGCATACTGAGAAGAAACTTCCAAGTTTAATTACCAGAAGGCGTTTCTGCAGGAACTGGAACGCTTTATTTGGCCTCAAAGTCCTAGGTTAGGGAGGGAAAAAATCAGCAATGGTTGATGCTCCTGATTGTTATCCAGTGACCCTTGTTGGAACGTTAGTGTGGAGGTCAAGTGAGGACAATATCGAGCCCAACTATGATGCAACACCCAAAAAGGTGCGTACAAGTCATGATAAACTTGAGACTGGCTCCAGGGATTGAACTGCATATGTAAGGACGAGATGGTCTGATTAAAGGAGAGGAATCACCTTTGTGAGATTATAGTGTAAAAGGAGCAGAGAGTGCAAAATATTTTCAGGGCAGGTGGGTAATATAAATAGGGTAAATTCAGGAGCCCTAGAGCCTCTCAGCAATAGAAAGAAAGAAAAAAAAAGTGAAAAGAAAAAGAACTTGCATTTATATAGTGCCTTTCACAACCTCAGGATGTTTCACTGCGAATGAAGTACTTTTGAGTGCAGTCACTGTTGTAATGTAGGGAAATGCAGCAGCCAATTTGTGTACAGCAAGGTCCCACAAACAGCAATGAGAATAATGACCAGAAAATCTGTTTTAGTGATGTTGGTTGAGGGATAAATGTTGGCCAGGAGAACACTGGGAGAACTCCCCTGCTCTTATTCAAATAGTGCCATAGGGTCTTTTATGTCCACCTGAGAGGGCAGATGGGTTTAACATCTCATTCAACAACATTCAAACACGGGCACTGCTGAAGCCAGTTATTGCACTGTCCCATTCCTCCTCGTAGAGGTCAAACAAGGAGTGTTGAAAATATAGACAGAAGAAGTAATGAAAATAGCTGACTGCTGAACATATTACTTCTACTTTATTCAGCACTTTGTGTTGGCAAGACTCTAGCATGTGAGGTTTCAAAATGGGTTGTTTTCATGTAGAAACTATTAGTTATTGTTATGGAACAACTTGGAAGCAGTGCAGAGTTTCTCCACACTGTTGTCACAGAGTGCCTCAATTGTATCCTTAGAAAATGTCCTGGTGTGACACATCATTTGGCTCATTCTGTCCATGCACGTGGTTTTTCAGGTCCAGCTTGCCAGATTGATGTCATATGCTGATGCAGGTTTGGACTGTGAACTGTAATACTGTTCCCACTCGATGCACCTGCCACTAACACTTACTTGTGAGAGTTCTGCCTTCAATCTTCGCTTTTGAGCTGGATCTGATTCAAGGTCTCGCAACAACATGCTTATTGTACTAAAACACAGCGTTACAGTTCTTTTTTTGTTAGCTATTACATACTCCATTACTCAACACAAAAAATGTGAATTTATCTATAATTCTCAAAAGGATGTGAATTTTTCAAGTTAAACCTCAGGTTCATAATCTTTTCTCCTTTAAAATATTTTTAAAAGATCAGATTAATCCTGGTCAAATGTAGTTTGAAGCCTCCCTACAATTATTGTAATTGAATTGGAATCTATTGGATGAAAATGTTCTGCTTTTGTGTCCAGACTAATTTGAAAGTGCTACTGGAATTGGTTATGCCAACAGTTTCAATATTGTTTAAGTGGCGTAAGTACAAAAAAGCAGCAAGCATGACGTCAGAATCAATACTGAATTCAATTAAGAAAACTCTTAACAGCTTCTGAAATATAGAAGAGCACATCAGTCATTTTAACAGTAAAGTAAGTGAATAAATGGTTTGCTCTACATGTCATTTCCTGAATATCACAAACCAAGACAATACTGATAGGTAGTCCATTTGGTCTCAACTTTGATCACTCAATAGTCCCTTAGTGGCACATGTACTAGAACACCAATGGACCATGGGTTGGCTATGGGTTCACCACACACGATCCCCCATGTAGTGAGCTCTTGATCTGAGCTGTGCCAGTATGGAAAGGCATAGTAAGGAGGCCAGGTGCTTCTGAAAATAGGGGCAGGCAAAATCTAAGAGGGCGTCATCCAGGCCGCTCTCACACACCTCCCAGTCAATGGCTATAGGTTACCACTCCTGCAGGTCTGGCCTCTGTCAGAATATTGTGTGACGCAAGAGACTACAAAGGCAAAGGGAGAAAAAAAAAACAAAGTACAATAATTTTGTTACATTTGTAGCAATAAGTTATGAACCTAATTAATCTGTACTTGCTCATAATTTGTTTGTGTACCACAATATAATACCTTTAACAATTTTTTAATTAATTCTCAGGATGTGAGCATCGCTGGCAAGGCTGGCATTTATTGTGCATCTCTAGTTGCCCTGGGCCTTCTATTCTTGTTGTGATTGTGATACAGCTGAGTGGCTTGCTAGGCCACTTCAGACAGCAGTTAAGAGTCAACCATGTTGACAAGTCACATATAGGCCAGACCTAAAGGACATTAGTGAACCAGTTGGGTTTTTACGACAACCTGAAAGCTTCATGCTCGCTTTTACTGATAGCAGTTTTTAAAAAATTTATTTTTTAAATAGAATTTAAATTCTCAAACTGTCATAGTGGGTTTTGAATTCACATTCTCTGGATTATTAGTCCAGGCCTCTAGATTAATAATACAGTAACATAACCACTATGCTACCATACCCGCTCACTTTTGAACTTTGCACAAATCAGGTGTCTGAAAGCAGTAGCGTTCAGTTCAATCTGTGAGAATGGTGCCTGGCCATATAAATCCAAGAACTGCATGTATTTGCTTGGAAGTTACCAGAAGCTGAACTGGACCAACCATATGTGAACTCTGCACTATATCATATAACTACTGGTGGGGCAGCAAGCATAGATAGTATTTATCCAGGATCTGTACTCTAGCTCCAATATCTATGTAAGGATAGATGGGAGTCTTACTGATCCTTTCTCTCTCAAAAGAAGAACAAGACAAGATTGTCAATTGTCACAAGTCATATTTAATATCTTCATCAATGATGTGTTAGATGGCATTGTAAGGAAAAGTTTTGGAGAGTGTGTTCTAGGCATTTCACAGACAAGCATGCAGCTAACCTTAGAATGAGTGACAGCTCCAAGGACATTGGCAGTGCAGCCCCTCATGGAAAAGGCCATTATGTCAGACTTTACTTCTGTCATGACAACTCATATAACCACTACTATATAGGCCTTGGGCTGCAATTTCACCTCCTCCTTGAACAGCATGGCTAATTCAACGCTGACAGCCATTGACAGGGGCTTCAATTATATTGCCATGGGGTTTGCTGGCCTACAGATGAGTGGACACAGTGGGACAGATTTTCAACTGACCACACAGATGTAAAACCGATGTTGAGGATCAGCCGCAATCAGTGGAAATGAAAAGTGGGCGGTTTCTGTAACAAGTGACTGATCCACAATGGCCAGTTTTATACCTGGGCCAGAAAATCTACCCCCGTGACACGGAGCCTGGGAACGGAGGCAGGACAGACTTTTACCCAGAGAATGGTTAGAATGTGGAACTAGCTTTCACAAGGAATAGTTGAGGCAACTAGCATAGATGCATTTAAGGGGAAGCTAGATAAACATGAGGGATGAAGGAATAGAAGGATATGCTGATAGGGTGAGATGAAGTAGGCAGGGAGGAGGCTCGTGTGAATCATAAACACCGACGTGGACCAGTTGGGCCGAATTGCCTGTTTCTGTGCCGTACATTCTATGTAATTCTATGTAATATCAACACGGTGGCCACATGAGCAGGGCAGAGGCTGTGTACTCTGCGACTAGTAGCTCACCTCCTGATCGCTGAAAGTTTTTCCACTATCTACAAGAATCAAGTCAGAAGTGTGCTGGAATACTTACCGCTCATCTGGGTGGGTTCAGTCACAACAATGCTCAAAAAGCTTAACATCATCCAGGACAGAGCAGTTCACTTGATCGGTGCCCCTGCCACTGGAGTCAATATCCACACTCTCTACCACCAGCGCACAGCGACTGCAGCATGTACAATCTACACGATGCACTAAAGCAACCCACCAAAGTTACTTCGATAGCATTTCTATCCTCTGTGACCTCTACCATGAAGAAGAACAAGAATAGCAATGTCGTGGGAACAACATTACTTCCAAGTTCCCCTCCAAGTCACACACCAACCTGATTTGGACCTATATCACCATTCCTTCATCACCATTATTCTGGAATTCACTAGCCAACACTATTGTGGTAACGCCATCACCACAAGGGCCTCAGTGGTTCAAGGAGAAGGCCCACCACCTTCTGGAGAATAAATTTTAAAAAACATAAGGGATATATTTTATACACATAACTTGTCCTGGAATATGTTCATTTAAAAGACTGAAGAGGCTTGTTTCTGAATGAATTAAACTGTTCTTTTTTAATATTATTGTGGTATTTCTTACACAAGGAAGCAGTTTAGAAGTTCAGGATTGCATTTTTGCGGATTACTGATTAACAGAGTTTCATTTGCAACATAATGGAGGCCTTTTCTCACAGGAGGCTGCTGTGGTGACACAAGGAGAGAAAAGCAGGACCAAAATTAAGTAGGAAAGAAAGAAGAAAATCTAAACTGGAAGAGAGGAAGTGACAAATAAAGAACTGCAAAAATGTTATAGCACAGATTAGAAAGGATTATACTCCAGCTTCACCACTATTTTATTTACATTTGTGTTAAATCAATGGTCATTTGCACCAGGCTACCTATCTGATTACCTATAGCTAGCAGAGTTGCTTTTTAACTTTGAGTCATGACATTAAACAGACTCTATTATGACATGAATCTAGAAGATAATATAAGAGTCCAAACCAGTTTATAGTTCTCTGCTAATTACAGAATGTCAAACTGCACATCAATAAACTGGCTGCAGTTTACATAAAATGATTTCTCAGTTTCTAACATCTGGTATCAGTTAATTTGTCATTCTATCTTTATGGATTTTACAAAATCAATAAATAGAATAAAGCTGAAGACTATACTACAGCTAATAAGGAGATGTAGAATTTATACTAAAAAACAACCAATCAGCATAAAAATTCAAATGCAAACAATATCTAATTTAATCTGAACAACAATTAGTGAGCACCAGATTTCTTAGTAAAGTGAGGAAGCTTTCAGTTCATTGTTTATTGCTTTCTAGCACAGCTACATTTGCATTGTTTGCATCGAAGACTGAGGCCCTGTTTATTCGACAGGGTTGCCGACAACATCAAGAGTGCTGTCCTAGACGACCCTGGAACGTAATATAAATAATAGGAATCAAAACTCAACGCAGACTAAGGATCAAACCGATGGCTTTCCTGGTCCACACGGCTCAGTACCACACTGGGCAATGTATTTATTGAGTGAGCCATCGGGGTAGCCCAGGCTGCCAAAATTTGAAAAGGTTTATATTTAAACATTTAAATCTGTAGTAACATGAGTTAAATCTCACCTCTATGTCCTTGTTTAATTGTTTCACAATGACAGTGATGTATCTTATATGTTCCTCCAAGAGTTGCCGAGCACCATATTCTTCTTCACCTCTGCTTTGCAGTGCCCGTGAATTTGAATCAATGGCATCCTTGATATACCAGGTCTGATCCATGCTGGCATTCATGGTTTTCTCAGGATGGGTGATATGACTTTCTAATTGGCCCACCTGCCTGGTAGATGTCCTGGGACGATCTCGCGGCCTTCGCGTCCATCAGGAATAGAAATGAGAAGAAAATATTATTAGCAATTAGAAACTTGAATCTGAACAAGTGGGGCTCACGTAGTAACAATCTGGAATGTGTTCAGACACGTCATTATGTAATTGATATTTGCAGTAGTTGAGAATTTTCTAAGGAATGAAATATCTGAGTAGTGAGCTCTATGGTTGAAAGCGCTATAACTTCAGAAGAAACATTAATGAAAAAGTGTACCTAACAACTTAGTATTTTCTTCTTTCAAATTATAATGAGCTGCACTGACAAATCCCTGTAAGCACCTTGCTGGCTTGCCTTGTTTGATGCGGAATGCTGTCTGACAGAGGACGATGAAAGATGAGTAAAATAGTATAGAAAATAAGAGGGAGGGAAGGAAAAAAGGAACAGTGTCATAATTATTTGTCTGATCATTTTTTTCACAAAAAGTAATTTTCTTGGGAAAATAATAAAATCAAAATCAATTTTTAAAAGAACTAAAAAAACAGATCCTGGCAAACAAATCCATTCTGTTGAAGATCTGTGAATGTGCTTCTCAGCTGGAGGCAAATCTGAGAATGATACAGTCGAATATAGAAACCAAGGATGCAGGAAACGGTATTACACACGTTTGCTAGACATGTCTGCGTAAAACTCAAAGGAGGAACCAAAAAGTGGAGAAAACTGAGAGACAGCAAACTTTAATATGATGCTTTGAAGCATCAGATTAAACCTGAAAATTCTAATTTGAATGAAAGTTCCTTTAAGTTACTGAAACCATACTCTGATATGTCCACATTTCACTAGCAGCTGTTTTAGGTGGTGGGGGGAGATGAAATAACTTGTCTGTCCATCAAATAATAATTTTCCGGTATCTGAACTATTCCTGTCTGGAGTGTCAGTTTTGTGAGTCCGAAGTGCATTCTTATTGGCTGTCAGATTTCACTACCTATCAAAATTTAACCAATCAACAACTATTTAAGCACACCAATTCCAATTTAAAAAAAACAACCAATTGCATAAATTTCAAGGGTGAGGGCTTCAATTAACAACAACTTGTATTACATAGTGCCTTTAATGTAGAAAAACATCTGACAGAGGCATGATTAGATTAAACATGAACACTGAGCCGAAGAAGAAAACATTAGCAGGGGTGACCAAAAAGCATGGTCAAAGAGGTGCATTTTAAGGAGGGTCTTAAAGGAGACAAGGGAGGTAGAGAGGCAGAGTGGGGTTAGGGAGGGAATTCCAGAGCTTGTGGCCTAGATGGCCATCGATGGTGGGGCGAAGGTAGGGGGGGATGCACAAGAGGCAAGAGTTGGAAGAATGGAGAGTTCTGGGAGGGGGTTGTAGAGCTGGAGGAGGTTACAGAGATGGGGAGGGGCAGGGCCATGAAAAGATTTAAGAAAGGTGTTGGGGCACTGGGAGCCAATGTAGGTCAGCAAGGACAGGAGTGATTAGCAAGCGGGGCTTGATAAGGGATAGAATATGAGCAGAAGAGTTTCGGATGAGCTGAAGTTTACAGAGCATGGAGCACAGGAGGTCAGTTAGGTAAGCATTGGAATAGTCCAATCCGGAAGTGCTGAAGGCATGGATGAGAGTTTCAGCAGCAGGTGGTCTGAGGCAGGGGCGGAGATGGGTGATGTTCGGAGTAGGAAGTAGGCGGTCTTTGGGACGGAGAGGTTTTGGGGACGGAAGCTCAGCTCAGGGTCAAATAGGATGCCGAGGTTGTGAACAGTATGGTTCCATTGCAGACAGTGGAGAGCGGAGTGGAATCGGTGACAAGGGTACAGAGTTAGTGGAAGGGGCTGATGACGATTGCTTCTGTCTTCCCAATGCCTAACTGGAAGAAATTGCGACTCAACCAAGACTAGATATAGGACAAGCAATTTGACAGCAGAGAGACAGTGGAGGGGTCGAGTGATGTGTTAGAGAGGTAGAGCTGGGTGTCATCAGCATACATATGGAACGTGACCCCATGTCTTAGAATGATGTCGCCAAGGGGTAGCATGTGGATGAGGAAGAGAAAGAGGACAAGGATAGGTCCTTGAGGTAACAGTGCGGGAACAGGGAGAGAAGCCATTGCTGGAGGTTTTCTGGCTATAATTGGATTGATGAGAGTGGAACCAAGCAAGGACAGTCCCACTGAGCTGGATAATGAAGGAGGATGGTGTGGTCGACCGTATCAAAGGCTGCAGAGAGATTGAGGAGAGGGGTTTGACTTGGTGGGAGGTTTGGATTGGTGGGGAAGGACAGCTGAATGGAAGGTCTCAATCTTAGTGACAAAGAACTCCATGAGCTCCTCAGACTTGTTGTTGGAGTGTGGCTGGAGAGGGCAGGGGAGGGGGATTTAAGGGGACGGTTGGTAGTGGAGAAAAGAAGCTGAGGGTTATCTTTGCTCTCCAGGATGATCCTAGAGTAGTCGGTAGTTTTGACAGAGGAGAGTGAGGCCCAATTCCAGTTGATATGGTCCAGCCAGAGGTGGTGATAATTGGCTAATCCAGCTGTACGCCACACATGTCTGCGGCCCTTGGACTTGAGGGAGTGAATATGGGGGCCATACCAGGGAGAATGAACAGGATGGGAGTGCGTAAAGGTTTTACAGGGGACAAAGGTATTAAAAGTGGAGGTGAGAGAGTGGTTGAGCAGATCAGCAGCTGTAGAAGTTTAGTGAAGAATGGCAGGCCAAATGCTGGGCAGTTGGTAGTTTGAAAGTGCAGCTGTAAGTCAGTTGGGAATGAGATTTTTCCAGGGCAGATGCAGAAGGAAGTGGGGTTGGAAGGGGGTAGGGGGATGTGGATGGTGAGGGAAAAATCAATGAAAGAACAAAACAAACAATCAGGTTGTTGGAAAAGAAATTTCAACGTGTTTTCAGCTGCATTAATTCTCCACCCCAGATACTTCACTGATTGTGATCAGTCTCTGCTCCCTCATGATCCTACTCTGGAGGGTCTCCTCCACTTCCAGGCCACTATTCCTGTCCCAAGCCACTGCTCTGCTCCCAGCCTTCTGGGCTTCCCACTTCCATCTTTCAGTGCTGCACCTGCCACTCCCCAGTCTCAGCACTACCTTTAGAGGGTTTAATTTAATCCAGAACAGTGTAGTACAGTAATTCTAAATAAGCAGAATGATATATCTAAAAAATAACAGAATCAAAAGATAATTAAAACTGTAGGAAAATGTAAAACCTAAAGCTCAACTACAGTGGAATAGGTGGAAAGAAATGGCTGAGAAAAGTCTGGAGAAAAAGAAAATCGGAAACTTTTAACTTGATAAATACCAAGTGCCAAACCCAAAGTGAGAAACTTTTATCAAACCCCTTCACCAGGGTTACTTTGGCTGCAGTTTCTGCAAATATGAAATGTTATGAAAACATGATTTGCACTGGGTAATGAGTGGAAATGATTTGACACATCAAGATTGTGCTGGTGTTTTTCACCATCTGTGCCACCCAGTCTAATCCCACTTTCCTGTCCATTCCCCATACCCTTTAATATTATTTTTTTCAAGTAATTATCTAATTCCCTTTTAGAAGAATTTATGGGCTCTGCTTCAACAATGGTTTATGGCAAGAGAATTCCAAACGTTAACCACCCTCTGTTTAAAGAATCTGTTCTAACCTCCCCTTTTAATTTTTTTGCGATTAGCTTAAATTTGTGTCCTCTCACTACTATCTGGCTGACAAATGGCAATAATCTATCTACCCTGTCATAACCTCGGAATCTGTATCAGGTCACCTCTTAAGCTTCTTTGCTCCAGTGAAAAAAACGCATTAACTTCCCTAATCACTCTTCAGAACTATAATCCTCATCCCTTGGTAATACCTTTGTGAATCTAGGCTGAACTTTTTCCATTCGGCAGCCTTTCTATAATGGAGTAACTACTAATGGGAGGTATGTAAGAGCAGCCCAGAGTAGATCGACTCATGATGTGGTCCTCTACCACAATGCAAAAAGAAAACCTGACCCTCACCATTCCCCCTCCATTTCCTTTAGTAAATATCCTCACAGCACAGGAGACATCAGAAACTCAGTGGAGTTGCACCCAGAGGAAATCGAACCCCTGGCCCGCCAATCTATAGTGTTCCAAAATGAAGAGACATTGCACCCTGCTGACTATATTTTATTTTATTGGCAGTCACATGTATTCATTAAAGATAAATCTCTTGTAATTATAATCTGGGTTTAAATTAATATCTCTATTTTCTCTGTATATTTAAAACTGCAGGTGTTGGGAAAGCCAATGATGACAGTAGCCATAGAAACAATATGCAAAAGAAAAATAGGAAGGACTGTAAACAACACAGGGTGCAATAAACAACATGAGCTAAATGTCTGACAAAGCAACAGTACCTACCCCAAGTCTTTAAAGCTCATACTGTTGTTTTTTTAAATGATTGAAAACTATTTCACCAATCTAATTTGTAAAATCATCCTTTAATACTGTTGAATGACCTGGGCATGTAATGTAATGCTTATTGTATTTGTTTAGCTTTCAGAGCAGTCAGTTGACCTTGCCAGCATAAATCCAAATTCTATACTGTCTACTGGTCTCACAAAATATATTTAGGTACAATGACTACATGTGAATGCTACTTTGCTTTTCTGTTTGCTTTTTTAAAAAAAAGTAAATAAAAAGACATCAGTCAAGCAATGCGAGTGCACCCCCAATATCCTTACTCCAAAATCACATTTCTTGGCCAAACATAATGCCTGAACGATTTTGTGTCACAGTATCTTATCCCCATAAGTCTGCAATTCCAAAAGCCAGTCATTGGATATCATGGCCTGTTTTTGTTTTACTTTAGACACCAGGATTTTCTGAAAGAGCCTTGTCTTATGACCCATCTAAACAATTTACATTTTTAAAAATTCATTGTTAGGGTGTGGGTGTCACTGGCAAGGCTGGCATTTATTGCCCTTCTTGAAAAGGTGGCTGTGGGCCTTCTTTATGATACAACTGATTGACTTGCTAGGCCACTTCAGAGGGCAGTTAAGAGTAAACCACATTGGTGTGGGACTGGAGTCACATATAGACCAGACCGGGTAAGGACGGCAGGTTTCCTTCCCTAAAGGGCATTAGTGAACAATGTGGCCTCAGACGAAGCCTGGCAAAGTCATCAGATAGAAGATGGTATACCCTAATCTTTAGATCACCTTGCATCAATGTTTTAGTTGCACAAGCTGAATTCTGTAGATTCTACAGAGAAGACACTTTGTTATGTGACTTAAAGGTACCTTACATTATAGGAGTGCAGCTGATGGAAGATACACAGATCTCCTGCCGTCAGCTGTATTTGTAAACATAAGCATCCCGACTTGCACAGAACAGCCGCATTGTCAGTCTATGATTCTGCTGTCAGGTTAAGTGTCTCCTATTGCAGCAAACTAAGGGCCAGAAACCAGTGCCATGCACCTGCATGCTTGCATCATCACAAGCAATACAGTGTGATGGTGCGAGGGTGCAAATGCATAGGACTGTTTTGTTGATTCTCAGGTCCTGCTAAATCAATAGTGTTAAAATTGTTTATGTCCACTGCCGAGTGCAGCTAAATTATATAATTATCTTTTTCTCAACTGGTCAGTTTAGGGTTGCTATTCATAGATGAGGTGCTGTGAGAATCAGACATGTACAAAGCGTGGATTCAAGTTAAAGAAAACACATCTCAATGGGCCTTGATTAGGAACAACAGCATATAAGATAAACAGGAGGGGGCGGCACACACAGGTTGCAGGCCTCCATTTAAGCATTGCTCTCACAGGACCCTAACCTATAACGTAAAAGTGCCTTAAGTCTGGTAGTTTTGATCTACCCATGACTGAATAGTTAAAATGCTTTCTACAGCGGGAAACCATACAGACCAGGAAGGTTGTACGTTTGATCCCTAGTCTGTGTTGAGTTAGCTGATCTCAACCAAGGCAGCAGATGGTGAACCACAATTGACCTAAATGTTTCTAGACGAGGGAGGGTTCACTATCCAGTGACTGCTGCTGGAAAGTGCACATGTGGATTAGAATAGGTTCAGAATTAAGTGTGATGCTCTATATGATGGAAAATCCTGGCAACGCTCAGTGCCCAATATCACACACAAAGAATGGGCACCTGAGTAAGATACTGGGAGCACATCCAGCAGGAGTCAGCTCTTTCAGAAGAGAATGGAAGGAAATAATTTGACAGGATCTCCTTACACAAAACCACAAACATATATCACATGAAATATATCACATGAAACCATTCCGACTCAAGTCACATCAAATAAATACAGTTTACTGATCAATAGGAACAAAGATTCAGTCCACAATATACAGAAGGAGCAGGAAAAAGATTTTGCCATGGCTCTCTGCAAGGTTCGTGAAAGGAAATACAAATAGAAACCCACTGCATCTTAATGTGTAACAGAGGGAAGGAGAGTCAGTTAAGAATAGTTCACAGATGTTATGCCCCTCACATATTTCAGAAAGTGGGATCTCAGCCATCCTGCCACATGTTGCTACAATACTCCACACCTTTTTGGCCCTGGCAGAGGATTAGACAGCTCAGGGGAGGGTTCCTGCTGCCACAGAGGAGCTTATTTGTGTTGACAATCCTGGGTTTCCAATATATTTTCCGGTCATGGCTCCAGAAAGAGTCTCCCACAATCAAAACTTGGTTGAGGTTACTGAGAATACAGTCCTGATGGAAGATATCACTTCGGCTCTGCACTTGCGGCAAGAAACTTTGACAAAATATGGCAGCCGTTTACTGTTTTCGTCCAGCATCCTGACTTTAAACAGATAGAGGCTCAAAAGAGAAGAGATGCTCCTAACAAACAGCAGGAACTGGAAGTGCTAATGGCAGATCTTCTTCTAAATGTATCAGAATGTGCTGCCACAGCTGTTACCATTGTGGCTGATTCCTGGTCTTGAATAGAAATATGCGGGTATCATCTTCTCTTAGTGAGTGTGCGTTAAGCAAGAGTTAACCTTTTCTCCCCTTCTGAGTGTATTTACAGGAAGGCTCAAGTTTATTGAGTACACTTTATTAGGCATTAGGTGCGTAACAACTAATACACAACTGAGCAGCTAATTAGAGCAAACCTGCGATAATGCCATTCACTATCCTAATGGGCACACTAACACTGAGTAATTCTCAGTGTGGGAATCCAACTGAAATAAAAACATATCTTACTCATTAGTCCCGATTTTAACTCGGGACGGGAGTCGGACGGCAAAACGTCTGGGAGATTTTAACTCCCGGGCCTCATCTCCATTGCCTCAATCGGTGTCCTGCCCAAAACCAGAGGGAAGCGGTAGCTGGCTGGCAATAGGAAGCACAATGTCGGGCGGCAGGAAGCCTCAGCCGGGGACTGAAGAAACGGTCTCCAGCACTCAGGTAAGTCACAGAGAGGGGTTCAGAAGGGCCTCGTAATCGGGAGGGGAGGGAAAGCCCAGGGCAGGGAAGGCCTAAACATTCCTTGTGGAGGATCACTCCTGCATCTCCTGGCCCCACAACAAAAATATTTTTTAAAAGTAAAAGGAATTATCACTTTAGGCCTCTTCTGGCCTCGACTCCTCTTCCCACTAGGTTGGCCTGGTGGGAAAGCTACAACAGGATTCCCCAAGCAGACCTCTGGTTAAAATATTAGTCAAGCCCCAATGACATCATTGGAGCCCGATCTTTTTTTTAATTATTCGTTCATGGGATGTGGGCGTCGCTGGTGAGGCTGGCATTTATTGCCCATCCCTAATTGCCCTTGAGAAGGTGGTGGTGAGCCGCCTTCTTGAACCGCTGCAGTCCGTATGGTGATGATTCTCCCACTGTGCTGTTAGGAAGGGAGTTCCAGGATTTTGAACCAGCGACGATGAAGGAACGGCGATATATTTCCAAGTCGGGATGGTGTGTGACTTGGAGGGGAACGTGCAGGTGGTGTTGTTCCCATGTGCCTGCTGCTCTTGTCTTTCTAGGTGGTAGAGGTCGCAGGTTTGGGAGGTGCTGTCGAAGAAGCCATGGCGAGTTGCTGCAGTGCATCCTGTGGATGGTACACACTGCAGCCACAGTGCGCCGGTGGTGAAGAGAGTGCATGTTTAAAGAATGACCTCTTTTCGGCGGGTGTCCCTCTCACCTGCTTGGAAGAGGTTAAAATCAGAACCCACGGGATTGGTGTGGGACATTGGTGGGTGAGTTCCATGGATGATTTTAACTGCCCGCCCACCCAGTTTCTGACGAGCGGGCAGGGTTAATATCGCTCCACTAAACACATTCTATAGCACTTGCAAAGATTTCAGTCGATAGAGAAGATAAAGCTCTTTCCTACTTGATTAATTCCGGCAAGGTATGATTTATTATAAATATAGAATTTATTCAAGATTTGTCCACATTAATAATAGGACCTATTCCCTCAGCAGTGTAAACGTTTGGATAGGGTGGTGTGGTCTTATCAATGTGTCATGGGCAAATCAGGCCCTCTCTGTGCTTAGGGCAAATGGCCACACACCAAATCTCTCCTTTATATAAACATGTTAGAGCTCAGGGTACTAAACTTAAGATATGCTCCATTTCTACTGCTTGGTTATGACAAAATGCAACTTAAAAAATAACTGTGTCAACTGCCATTACAGATGGCTGTTTTCTTTCTCTGATAACCATGTAGGCAGAGCAGCATGTTTTGTTCCTATTGTCCATTAACTTTTTGAGCACACCAGTTCTCATGTGGAGTTACATGAGAGGGGAAATCCAGCAGTGGCTTCGATCCAGGGATTCTAGCCCATGGCATACTCCAGCTTGGCTTCCCCGACCTATTTATATCCAAATCAAAAGTTGGCCAAACTCCTAGCTGTATACTTCTTTTGCTAGTCAAAGTTCTGCAGAAAGCCATTAAGGACAGGGTCCAGGTAGTCAAATGGCCAATGTGCCCTGCTTCTCTGATGTGCTCAAGCTCTACATAATCAATCCTTCTCAAGGAGATTAGCAAAACTTCTTTCCTCAAGTCTTGCCAGTTCTTGTCCAGGCTACTGGATAGAGTGGTCTGTGATGTGAGAGTGCTCCATGTCAGGAGCAAGAAGAACCTTCAGGTTTAGTGCACCACTTGTTAGATGAGCACCGACTGCAGATGTGGAAAGTCCACAGCTTGACCGCCCACCTTCTATACTGGGTATAGCAATGGGGATCTAAAAGGAGGAAATGTGAAAAACAAATCGTCCGTTTCTAAAGCGGTCTTCAAATGAAATAGTAACCCAGGGTGTTGAAGCTTACATATAGTCTTTTAATCTTTGGGGAGATCATATCATTATCCTGCCTACCATATGCTTGTTTCCTCTTTAAATGAAGTGGGGGGTTATTCCCAACTGGGGAAAAACATATTTCAAGGATCTGTTGTATCAGCCTATGCCATTCAGTTCTCCTACTGGCCAATTTAAAATATGGAAAATGAGTATGAAACCTAAATAAATCAACATAACACATTTGCAGCTTTCAGTAGTGTTATTCACTGCACAGTTAGATTAGATATGATTATGAGTTTGTTATTCAGAATTAACTTTTTCACTACACCTAATTCATACCTTTCAGTAACTGTGAGTTTTGGCAGTGTGGTACCTCGATGCAACATCTCTTTATTTGCTTGCTGGAATAGATACAAATTTCAAAATCAACATTAATTCATCTGTCTTTCGTACATCATTAAATTGTACCAAGGTGTTCTTTGAAAGAACACCGTGTTTTCTCACTGATAAAATAGGTTGTTTTTGACTTTTATGTCAATGGGCTATAGTTTAAATCATCAATAGTAGAGTGTATGTATATGTACAGAGAGACAACAGCTAAATAAAAACCAGCATACAAAGGACGGGAGCTGATAGTTCAAATAAGGCTATATTATACTAATACATTAATACATCGCATCTCAATTTTGCCCACTCTTGATTTTGCTGTTTAGAATATCATAGATAATTGACAGAAATTATCTCAATCTAACTAAGTTATAGTAAATCACTGCAGAATTATACCTTGGGAGCAGTGGCACTGAGGGCTAAATGCACTCTTTGTTCCTTCTAAAAGGCTTCATCTTATGTTGCCTGAAAAAGCAATACTGTATGTGCGTGTAACTACATTTGGGAATTGAGATTAATGTGTTTCACTAATGCATTAATGCTAGGATAATTTAATATATATATTAAATAGAAGAACATTGAAAAGCATGATACATTTTGCTTCTTTTCATTGATTTCCCCCCCTTTTTGTTATGTTATATATTAAATAATATTCTGTTGTTTTGAGGCTTTTTCCATTTTTGCAAAACCAATCAGTACTCACCTCTTGATGGAAAATTGGATAAATAATTTTTTTAATGACTAAGTGATTTATGTATTTTTGGTTCCTATCCAACTAATCTTAATTAAAATTGCACTTTAATTTGCCATAAACTCACCAGTAACAGAGAACCCATCGCAATAATGATGTATTACTCATGCCATTCAAACCTATCAACTGCTACTGCTTAACTACATTTTCAAGTTAGCAGTGAATTACAGTAAGGATCTCTTCAGGCAAGTAAAAACTCATACATTCTACCTTTTCCTTGAAAAATATCTGTTGACGGCAGTTTTTGTTAACTGTTCAGTTACTCGAAGTAATGCCTTAATGTATGTAATGCAGACTTATGTAAGATCCAATATGTGTAACTTGCAATATGGAAGGCAACTCTTTTCCAGTGATATATTTTTACATGTGCCTTATTCTAGCTACAGATTAGCCTATTAATGTATGTTTTGCTGTTTCAAAGAGTTAAAGAAAGCAAAGAACAATTGGCTGGGGAAGTAATTACTTGCAAACATTTTGGAAATCTTTGGGCATTATGTAACATTCATAATTGTACAAAGTTGTTTTGTGCAGATTTTAATGTAATCATTTGGTATATAATTTTGCAGTGTCTGAAAAGAATAATTCAAAGTTTCAGTTCACACACACCACCAAAGCAAACCCCATTTCACAGGAATTTACAAGAGCCTTGAAGCCCTTCAGTAAGGGATGGTCTAGTCCCTCACCACCAAGCTAAGTTTCTTTTATAGTAGTTATATTGCCATGTATTGTTTTCATACCACCACCATTTTAAGAGTGGTGTGAGCACACTGCATGGGATTATACTGCATGGCCTCACCAATCTCTAATTAGGTAAAGTTAAGATCCAACTGCCAGTGAAATTTTTCAGGTTATGTAAGAGACAAATATCATGTCAGCTCTTTTCTAAAACTTAGAATATTAACACTGGACTTTAAGTTGGTTCTAAAATGTTTCAAATTTGTTATGTTAAACTTGTATAGAACCTTGGTTAGACCACACTTGAAGTACTGTGCACAGTTCTGGTTTCCATATTGTGAAAAGGATATAGCGGCATTGGAGAAGGTGCAAAAAAGGTTCACAAGATTGATACCAGAACTGAGAGGATATGCTCATCAGGAAAGACTGAACAGGCTGCAGCTCTTTTCTCTAGAAGAGAAGACTGAGGGGTGACCTGATACAGATCTTTAAGATAATGAAAGGGTTTATAGGGTAGACATAGAGGAAATGTTTCCACTTGTGGGGGAGTCCAAAACTAGAGCTCATAAATATAAGATAGTCACTAGTAAATCCAATTGGGAATTCAGGAAAAACTTCTTTACCCAAAGAGTGGTAAGAACATGGAACACGCTACCACAGCAATAGTTGAGGCAAATAGCATAGATGCATTTAAAGGGAAGCTAGATAAGCACATCAGGGAGAAGGGAATAGAAGGATATGCTGATAAGGTTAGATGAAGTATGGAGAGAGGAGGGTTGTGTGGAGCATAAACGCTGGCATAGACCAGTTGGGCCAAATGGCCTGTTTCTGTACTGTAGCCTCAATGTAACTCAATGTAAATTCAGCTTCATATTGTTTTCAGTCATACTGCAGTTGGTGTGAAGCCAAAGGAGTGCGAGAATACCTTTTCCAGGTGGTCTTACACCAGTACAGAAACTAGCTCACAGCTTGTTGGTGGGAAACTGCGCTTCTTGACCTGGTGCATTTCAAAAACTGAGCCCCGCCAAGGCAGGATGTGCAGCTTAACTACCCAGTACTTAGTTTTATTTTGCTACCAATAAACTTCTTGGCCTTGAAATTACATTGTGGCATGTTAGTATAGAACACTCATTGCATTTGTATGAAAATTTCTTCTGCTATTTTAATGGAGGCATTTAATAATGGAGGCATATAAAATAAATTGGTTAATCCCTCTGTTAAAGGAGGAAGGAATTTCATACAAACAGATAAAAGCAGTCCCACGTTGCTACCTTACAATGTAACTTCAAGCCCTCTTATGCGGATTTACTTGAAATTGTGCTGTAGTTAATGCCACTTTTATCAAATTTCATTCATTACGAGTTATAATCACTCAGTTTATATTAGGCCTAACTTGGTTTGATTCTGAAAAATAAACAGTTTATCTATCACAATCTTTTGGGATCACAATTCCGATCATTTCCGTGACATTTCCTCCCTGATAACGGTTTTGCTTCAAACGTCTATTCAGCTTTGAAAATGTGGATTATTTAATTTGATTAAAGCTATTATAACAGTGCCTTTCTCCTGAGTTTTCTTACTTGACATAATCAACATCTGTTTTACATCCACAGGTCTGCAAAACCTTTCTGTCTGTTTTTGCAAAATGTTATTCTAATAATTTAAACAGGAAGCTGCACGGTATGACAGAGTAAGGTGTAGCCCTGAGTGCACGGTATCCACTTTTAAGTTGCAAAACGACATCACGACCACTGTAATCAGTGCGCCTCATTGATCCGACAGTCCTCACCGTTAGACTGGGGTAAACATTGACACAAGGGCGGCCTGGGACAACCAGCTCCTTCCTGCAGCAGCCGCAGACTCCAGGGCCCCCTGATATTGTCCTTCACATCTTCAGGCGGCTCCGACCCGCTCCTTAGTCTTGCTCTTCGCCGGAATGTAGCGTGTCCGCTGCCAGAGGCGGCGCAGTGTGGCGGCCGCGCTTCGCTCCGCCTATTGTTGCTTTTTTTTTTGTCTCCGCCGCAGTGTCTGCGCGGACGCTGTTACCATAGCAGCCAGGAATTGTCACGTTTTAATCGTCCCTGTCTTTTGTGTAAGGAGGCGGGTCCTCGCCACCAGCTTTGGCCTCCCTCCCCCCCCCCACCCACCGGATTCCCACTGAATGAGCCGCTCGACACGTTGTGGGGGACGAGGAGCCCCGCCAATGTCCAACATACAAACCAGTGACGGACGGCACTAGATCGCCTTAAAGACAATGTCAAGGAAAAGAGCCGCTGTCTAATCCGGTGTTACCTTGAGGGTAGCTGCTGGGCTCTTGGCAAAACACACACCAGCATACAGGCGGCTTGTAATAAAACCCTGCGTGTGGTTTGAAGAGTTAAAGAACTTCAAATGTTTGGACAGAATTCAGAACTGAAGGATCCCGGTGAGATACATTGTACATGAATCATGTACTTCCTGGGAGGAGGAGTAAGGCTAACGGTATCTCCAGAAGATTTGATCCCATCTTGTTCTAGAGTTCAGTCAAATGTAACCACATATTTATGTTATAACCCCCCACATAGGGTCATCCGTTTGCATTTCTGTTGCCAATTAAGCTATTCTCTAGCAAGTAATGAAACTACTGGAAAAATAAGAATGCTGGTCAGCATCTGGAAAGAGAGAGGCAGGTTACATTTCCAGGGTAAACCCATCTCACAGTTTCCAGTTCTACACACCAAAGATTAACCCTGTTAATGGTGAGGGAATGAGTCAAATTCTGTTTGTTATTACAAGGGGCTACTGGGGATTGCATTGCTCAATTCTCTCTTTATAATTAAACTCACTGTCCCTACCGTGGCTGACTAAATCAAGTTCTATTTATTTCCTGGGATTACTGGACTTTCTGGGGGCGGTTTGGAAGATTGTTAGCCTTGCCCATTCCAGATACTAACAGACCTGCCGTGCACTGCCAGCATTTCTGCTTTTTATTCTCGCAGTTTTTTATATACCTGTAAAGTAAATCTGCTGGGTTGCCTAGTACGGGTCATGCTGGGATGCCCCAGTGCCACTAACAGAAAGGCAACTGCACAAGTGCCCCCTCCAACTGAGGAGGCAACACCTAATATAATTAAGCATTTGTAAACAATTTTACAACACCAAGTTATAGTCCAGCAATTTTATTTTAAATTCACAAGCTTTCGGAGGCTTCCTCCTTCGTCAGGTGAACGATGTGAATTTAAAATAAAATTGCTGGACTATAACTTGGTGTTGTAAAATTGTTTACAATTGTCAACCCCAGTCCATCACCGGCATCTCCACATCATAATTAAGCATAACATCTAACTAAACTAAAATAAACTCACACTTTAAATCACAACGTTATTATCGGTATAGATAAGACACATGCAGTGCGTTGCCCACCGTTCGCAGTTGGGTTGCACTATGCAAGTTGCAGTGGTATTTTTGTTTGGGGAGGGGGATTGTTTTGAATGGCATTTTATCAGAGACAGGGCTGAGTACATTGCTGTGTGTGTGTGTCGGCTCAGACTCGCTCCACCTCGATCCCTCTCCCTGTCCGCATTCCCAATGGTGTGACGAGCTACACTGGGAACCCGATTGGCTGCTGGATTAAGCCACATTTCTCCATTTATGGACTGATTGGCAGAATTACCGCTTTCACCAGACAACCATTCAAAACCCTCTCTGACTGCGAAGTGGCCGGAGGCACCCGCTGATTCACCAGAAACTTGACATTGAAGATTTTTTTTTCTCTCCCCCCTCCTCACTCTCTGAAACATGGATCAATCGCCAGCCTGTTGATGCCTCCATTGCACACTCCAGCTTCGACTGTAGATGGAGTTCCGTTCTCTCTCAGAGTCTGGGGATCGCCGGTAAGGAACACAGAGTAGCAAGCACCGCATCGAGTAGGGTAATCCTCCCCGGACACGGCTTAACCTCAAGAAAACAAAATGGTAAGTTTTAAAAAACAAACATTTCTAGCAGTAATGTATAGGAAAGTGCTTAAAGATGTTTTCCCTGTTGGGGCAATTGCTCTGAATGCAAATCCTCGGAAAAGCGGCACCGATTCCAGTTCATAGTCCCGGGACATGTTTCCTTTAGAACAAAAAGACTGTTCCAAAGCTGGTTTAAAAATCCGCCGCAGTCCAGCGCTCCGCTCCGCACTTTCTTCTAATTTGTTTGGAAGTGGCCGCCTTGTGATCGACAAGAGCGCCCCCTGGATAATCACCGAACAAAAAGGGGCATCCACAGGTTGGAATGGCTCAATACCGAACAGGTCCAGGGTTTAATAAACAGAATCAGTCTGAAACAAGCATTCAAACTGGCCAAAAGTTTTCCAATATCTCATTCTGTATATTGGCTGATGAAGGTTTCGAGTATGAGGGTGCAAGCACTGCAACGTTGTGTGATAGTAGTCCAGTATTTGGTTTGATTCTTGTTTACAATTACTATTTCCACTGAAGCAAACAAAAAACTAGCAGGCCAAATCGATGGTGGAATTATTTGCAGTGCAATACATGCATTTTTTAAAAAAACATATTTTAAAGATTCTTGATTGTTTTTCCAAATGCGTTGCTTTTGTAAATGTCGTTATTGAAATTACTGTTTGGAAACAAAGTTTCAATTTGCATTACGTTGTTTAGACTTGGAGTAAGGATCGACTGTTATTAAAAATGTATAGGTGAAAGTCTAAACCTAATGACAGTAAATAATGAGCGAGTGAGTCATTTCCGAAGAGGGATGTGTTTGGTTGAAAGCATCAACCTAAGCTGTCACTGAACAGAAAGTATAAATCTACCCAGTATTGAAAAGGGAGGTGGCAAATGATGCATTATCAAAATGTAGACCAAAATTGGCCAAATCCTATATTACATATTGTAGATTTTCCTCGATTTTTTTTCCAGGTATTTATCTTAGTCCTACTATGTGTGATCATATGTAAAATAGTGGTGTGTAGCAGGTATGTTGGGTAAGCCGGGCCATTGTTTTTGTTCATCAATGACTTAACTTTGTGATTGTCACGTGTGGGAGCAGCAATTGAATCTACTCACGTTGACTGTTTCTGACAGTCATCTATAGATTGTCTAAAAATGTAAATCAGTTTTGTTTAATTCCCCCAGTTCTTTCAATATATAGCTGATCAAAGTGGACAAACTTTATCACAATTGCATTTGTATAGCTTGTGCATTCGGGAAATAAATTCAGTATTCTTTTAGTTAAAATGGCATATAGTTTCTGGTTAATATAATGGTTTTGCATTTTTCTAAGACTGTCACCAGTTTTAACAGATTATAATTTATTTTTTGTATTCCCCATTCACCATCATCAAATTTCTCATCTTTAATGTTGCAACAATTTTAATAGGAATTGTAAACAAATGCTCTTGTTTACAGCCATCAGATGGACTGCAGTGGCCCCTGTGTACTGTGCCTATGTCCCAAATTTCAGTGTGTTTGGGCAATGCTTGTATGTCTTAGATGCATTTAAGGGGAGTCTAGATAGGTACATGAGGGAGAAAGGAATAGAAGGATATGCTGATAGTGTTGGATGAAGTAGGGTGGGAGGAGGCTTGTGTGGAGCAAAAACACTGCATGGGCCGAATGGCCTGTTTCTGTGCTGTAAATTCTGTGTAATTCTTGTGTCGAACTAAAAGAACGCCTTTTAGATTTAGTTTTCAGAGGTGCTTTTTTACTTCCTCTTTACTGAATTGTTCTACCTATCTATAAAGACAAGTGGTTACAATTAAATTTAAAGACAGTCTGTCAGAACTGCATTATCTGTGTTTTGAGCCCATGCACTAAGATTCCTAAAGGTAATTGTTTTTGGCCCATGCAACAAGACATAGAAAGTAGCCCAGTGACAGTTCAGTGTTTTTTTCAAAAAAAAACCTTGAGTACACGTTAATTCAGTTTAAAATGGAGCTCTTACACTCACTGTTTTTGTAAGACTGATAGTGTATGTGGCGTCATGGTTAGCTAAAGTAACCAATCATCCAAACAGTTTTAGTTAGAAGTCAAATGACTATGGTGATGCAGTGCTTTAGTGCTCCATCATGCTGTACCACAGAGCAGCTGGACATGAGTGTGCAACTGTATTTCCAGACATTGTTGATTCCTGAAATCAGCTATGCTGACAAATAGACAGCACTTGATAAGCACTTTCTTACAGTGTGGGAGAGAAAAATTGCTGGGGAGGGGTAGGCCAAAAGATTCAGACTATCTAGACAGACAGCCGCATCATTTGAGAACTGGAAGTAGTCACTTGTCCATCCTTATTTACAAGGAATAGTATAAGGTGTAGAGTGACCTATGCATAGTAACTTAAAAATAGAGACAACATTGCTTCCTCTTTGGCTCGGCAAATTTAAGCAGTGAGTTGCTGATGTATGCAAGATCACAGTTACCATATCCAGTCTGTGCTGAGTTGATCTCATTTGGCGTGCTGGAAGCAGTGCTATTAGGTGATTCCTGCTCCTGATTGATATAGAGTGACCTGTGCTGGAAGTGCCAATGTATGGACATTGGGTGAGGTACATTCCTATGGTTGAAGAGCTTGCCAGTGCTCACTGTCAAGGTTCATGTTTGAATAATACTACTTGGGTGAGGTACTGGAGGGCATCTAGTGGCTGTGGAATTATACCCCAGCAAAGAATGGTTGCCTTCAATAGAGGAGGTGGGGGGATTGTTTAACAAAAGAACAAAATTATCGGAAATACTTCTGTCATCACTTTTTAATGTAAAGTAAAATGAATGTGTGCTGTTGGAGATCTTGTCCTGAAATTCCTCATGTTTACTGCAGGTGGGCCATAAAGTTTCTTTAAGACTGTTTAAGGGACAACATCTGACTTCTCGGGACTTTTATCCTCTCAACCTTATTCCTATTTTATACTATGGAATATAATTAGTTTCTAGAAAGATAGTCCACACTTTGGTTTTAAAAACCTGCAAACTATTTTGCCATCACAAACTGCTCTAACCAATATTAAACAACAGATGACCTCCCAAGTAGAAATCTGGTGGTTATTGTATTTTTAAATGGTTTTGGGGGGGAAAAAAGTCCAAGTTATTTAGTGCAGCACTGAACATGGCTCAGGTGGAAAAAAAGAATGAAGTAACAATTTCCAGAGGTTAAGGGATTTCTGCTCACTAATTTCAAAGATAGATTCACTAGTCATTCGTCACACTCCACATTGCTGTGCACAGTAAGGCTGCTGCGTTCACCTACATAAAGAAAGAAAAAAGAATTTGCATTTATATAGAGCCTTGCACGACCTCGGGATGTCCCAAAGCGCTTGAAGTATTTTGAAGTGTAGTCACTGTTGTGATGTGGGGAAACATTACAACAGTGTCATTACATAACAGCAGTGACTGTACTTCAGAGTAAATTCATTGTATGTAAAGCACCTTGGGACACTGCTGATTGATATAATAAGGTGCTATGTAAATGATAGCTCACTCACTCTTTTCATTTTCTTTCCTCCTTTACTTCTTCACTTGCTTTCATCATTCTTTCTTACACATCAAGGAAATTCACCATTAAAGAAAAATGATAATATTTGCATTTATTTAACATCTTTCATATCAAAATGTCTCAAAGTGCTTTATGCTTTTTGAAGTGCACTGACCGTTATGTCTGCAAATGAAACAGCCATTCTTCACTAGCAAGATCCCAAAAGTGGCCCTGAAATGAATGACCTGTCGATTCTATGTTTTTAGTAGTTTTGGATGAAGGTGCAAAATCGGCCAAAACACCAGGAGAACTCCTTGTTCTTCTTCAAATAGTGGCATGGGATTTTTTAAGTCCACCTGCATTAACTGAAAGAGTTTAACATATCATCTGAAGGACAGAACCTTTGACAATGTAGCAGTCCCCCAGTACTACACTGGAGTGTCAGCCTAGATTATTAGCTCAAGCTGTGATGTGCAACAGAAACTCACAACCTTCTGACCTGGAGGGAAGAGAACTACCAGCTGAGCTAAACTGACACAAATTAACTTCAATTTAAATTAAAACCTGTGTTTCTTTTTTCCACATAAGGCACCAACACTGAAAATTTAGCTAAATTGGTGCCCTTTTCTTCTGTCTGGAAAAACAGACAATGGCATCAGTCATAGGCCTCATCCACCAGATGCAAAGTAATGGGTCAGTATAACAGCATCTGTTTCATATTAAGAACAGGCTTTTCCAAGGTGCATGTGCAGCAGTCTCACAGTGGAAGAGTCTGCTCTTCATTTGCTGTCTGTGCAGTAGGCTGGGTCCTCCAATAAGGATGAAAGTAGCAGACTGTACAGTCTCATCACTAAGAACAGAAGAGGAGCTGCATTGGCTCACTTTGAATGACTTCAGCTGCAGTTATTACAGTTTTCTTTTGCTGCTGTAATCATTTTGGTGCTTATCCATGTATATGTGGTCAGGGCAGCATTCAGCCTGTGAACAAAAATAACTTACCTACTGTTTAGCACATTATGGCCTCACATTATTGGCAGTGTTCACTTGAGAACGTTTGAACAGGCTGCATTCACTATTTTTTATTATTTGTGAGGATAATACATTGAACTAAGTGTTAGATCAGAGTCTTCAATGTTTTACTCAATGACTGTGAGTCACATTTTCATTACTGTTAACTCTATGATGCATTAATAAAATGTGACCTACACAATACAGTTATAATTTTATGACTTTATTAAATTTCCACCATTGCAGAAAGCATTTTCTTGTTGTTAATTGCCAATAATTAAATTTTAGTTATTAAAAATATACATTTTTTAAAAAAATGAGCCAAGGTGTCAGTGAGAGACTTGAGCACATAATCTTGGCTGATATGACAGATAAGTTTTACTTTTATAGACATTCCTTCTGGGGGGCAGGAGAACTCCTCTGGGCCCCACAAGGAAAGTTTAGGCATCCTCTGCACCGGCACTTCCCCCTCCTGATTGAGAGGCCCTCCTGAATCCCTCGCATCGTGACTTACCCGGTTGCCAGGGACCGTACCTTCAGGCCCTGGCAGTGGCCTCCTGCCGCCTGACATTGTGCTTCCGCTCATCGGCCAGCTGCTGCTTCCTGTTGCTTTCAGGTGGGAGACTGACTGAGGCTGTGCAGGTGAGGCTCGGGATTTAAAATCTCCCGGGCCTCACGTTGCTGAGATCGGAACGGTTTGCCGCTTGCATTGGCCCTCACCTACCTGACTCCCACCCCGAGTTAAAATTGGCTCTACAGTTTCTTAAATTACAGCACTTTGTACATTTTTACTGAACTGTAATAACCCATAATTCAGGAAAGGTTCTTTCTCCTTGTGGTCTTATTTAGAAATGTTTTAATGCTGGTAATAAACATTATCTAAGTTTATTTGTAAACTATGCTGTCAACATGTGCTGACATTTTAGAACTATTTGTGGGATAGCTCATTTTGAATTATATGTGGAAACCAATTGTTAATTTATCTTTTTTAAAAAAAGGTTGAATTTTGCAGGCATCAATGTGAAGGGAGTTCATGTTGGAGAGCGTATTTTGTTAACTTGTCTCAGCATCATACGTTACCTGGTCATGTACAGCATAGCTTGCTGCAGAGTGAAACTTTTTTTATAGAATGATAGAGTCTTGCTCAGCAGGCACAATTGTTTGCCTAGCAGTACCAGAGCAAACACTACAGCAATTTATTTATATCGTGCCTTTAATATAGGGAATGCCCCAATGCACTTCACATAGGAAAAAAAGTTGTGAAGCAATATAAAAAGACTTTGGGGAGGTGACTAAAGACATGGTCAAAGAGATAGGTTTTGAGTGGGCTTGTAAAGGTAGGGATAGAGATAGCAAAGCAGAAAGTTGGGAAGAGAGTTTTAGAGTAGGGTTGAGATGGCTGAAGGCTCTGCCATTGGTGGTGGAAAAAGGGGGATGACTGTTGGCCTAGACTGGAGGACATGAGCTGGGATATGAGGCTGGAGGTAAAGTGGAGCAAGGCCATGAAGGGATTTATGAACAAAGGCACAGATTTTGAATTCAGTAGGTTGGAGTTGGGGAGCACCGCGGTGGAGGTTAGCAAGGATAGGGGGATGGGTGAGTGGGACAGGATGTGGGCAGCAGGATTTTGAACAAATTAGTGTTTAATTAGGGTGGATTAGATATTAATGAGCTGGAAGCTCTTGATACTGATACTTGATGCCAAAATTGGAACGAGTTCCTTTCACTGCCCTAACATCCCTCACTAGGACAAGTGAAATTCACCAAATCATTTTTTAAAAATAAAATTGTGTTGAAACTACAGTGACCCGTAAATGATAATTTAGTGATTTTATTGATGGAACATTATAATAAAATATTCAATATTTTATTTGAGCTTTTCTTTTTCTTATGGATCTTTGATGTGAAAATCTATTTTGAGTGTTTATTTCTCTATTAAAAGAGAGTGTTACACAAGTTATAAACCAAGGGACCTGATTGCTTACTCATCTGTGGAACTTACTGGACCCACCTCATGATAGTGTCATCACATCACTAACTGCCAAATCTTTTATTAATATGTAATGTGTGCAGTTATAAATAGTGTATGGTCCAATCCCATTTACCATCACTTAACTTCCTACTTTCACATCTTTATTTTGCTTGCAAAATTACAAATAGCAACAGATGGGCTGGGGCCACAGCTGGCTTGGTGAATGAAAGCCCTGCCTGCTGTCATACTGAGCCATACAGGTAGGCCCTAGCTTTGATCCCTGGTCTGTGCTGATCTCAGTTAGGATGGCGGTGGAGTGCTACAGGTGTCCCCAGTGTTCATGTTGGGGATGGGGGAGATTGGAGTTTGGGGGCGGGGGAGGAATCCGCCGTATAGAATCATACAGCACAGAAGGAAACCATTCGGCCCATTGTGCCTGTGCTGGCTCTCTGAAAGAGCTACAAATTAGCCTCGCTCCCCTGCTGTTTCCCCATAGCCCTGCAGATTTTTCCTTTTTAGGTATATATTCAATTCCTTTTTGAAAATTACTATTGAATCCGCTTCCCCCACCCTTTCAGGCAATGCATCATAACAACTTGCTGAGTAAAAAAATTTCAGTGATCAGAAAGCGTATGCGTCGACTTTGGAGGAAGTCGGGATTGGGCTCAACTCTGATGCCCTGCTGGCACTGTCTGTTTAGACTCTTAAAATAATGTTGGCACCTATAATACTGTGCCTAGCATTGAACGACTGACTAGTAGATAGGAGGAAAAAAAATTGGGTGAGGGTGTGAGAAGTAATAAATAGTGACATCAATGGCTAAGGCAGTGAATTCACTATTGCCTCCAATTCCAGTGGCTTGGAGGGCTTCATACAAAAATCCATCAGGTGGTGGTTTATTGCAAAGTGCGTTAGCAGTATAACAGGATCTCTAGTCGATACCCTGATCTAATTCCGAAGGCAACAATGATGCGGGAGATCGTTAATATGTTCCTTTAACTGCAAGAAGGTGTTGAAGCTTTTACAGAAAACCCACCAGCAGCAACAACTGGATATGTACAACAAAATTGCAAACCAATCATAGTTAGCAGTAAAAGTGCTAGTAAAATATCTATTTATTGACATCTTATGCTTAGTGCGTATTAATCACACTGCAGATGTCACACTCCTAAATGTTAAAAATGAAGATTTAAAACAGGCAGTCATTTCCTGCTGGTTTTTCTCTCCTCGCCTCTCCCTAAGAAAAGAAACCAGAGAGATACAAGTAGCTGACAATCTACAGAAGGTTCCCTCCATAATTAGCCACTAATAGACATCAGAATTTGCCTATTTAGACCATTTCTCCATAGGCAGTACCTGACGAGTGGCCTTTAAGGGACAAGATGTGCTTTGGTGCATTCATATTACAAGTTTAGCATCTCCAATACTCAACTTGTGGAGTGTAAATTGGGTATCAAGGCCTGAACTGACTCTGAAGCAAAGAAAAGCGAGACTCCCTCCTCCAGGTGCTCTCACTTCCTCCAATCTGAAGCTAAGTCATACCCTGAATCCAGATTCAACCTGCATTTACACAATAACTGCAGTGTGGGTGCAAAAATGAAACCACTTCACACTTTTGTATCCTTAAACAGAGCTTAATCTTAGCAGTGAAACATCACGACCAAACGCCAGAAAATTACGTGAGCAATGCCACGGGAGATCAGTTATTATTGTTGCTTACATTTATGATTTTAAAAATGTAACTGCAAAGGCACTTTAAATGTAATGTGATACATTTATTTTCATTTTTTTAAATCTAGTTTTATAAAAAATGTAGCTCAGTATCTTTGTACAAGGCCATCATTACTGTGTTGCTGTCCAAACAATTATGTCTGCTCAGCAGAGACACGGGGATGGGAACTTCAACTACTGGCTATGGGCACACCACTAACTTTGCAAAATTGCTCGCCCATATTGTCTCGCTTTCAGCCATATAAGTAATTCATGGGGGTAATGAACAGGTGAATGAAGGTATTCTCACATGGGGGCCAGCTCCTGTATTCAATATGTACAATTGGAGCATGTTGACTTGTATGATTTTGAGCACTAATTATTTCATCAGTGAAACTTTAATATTGTTCAATTATTAAACTATTTGATTATCTTTTCAGAATAATATTTACAGGCTTTGAGTTCTTTATTGCCATGAATCTGTCAGTTATGATAAGTTTTAGAAATGTATATATTCACAGATTCTGGATAAATATGATGCAGTATATATATGAGAGAAAGAACTTTTGATCTTATTATGTTAGTCTTTTGTAAACAATTTTACAACACCAAGTTATAGTGCAGCAATTTTATTTTAAATTCACAAGCTTTCGGAGACTTCCTCCTTCCTCAGGAGGAAGTCTCCGAAAGCTTGTGAATTTAAAATAAAATTGCTGGACTATAACTTGGTGTTGTAAAATTGTTTACAATTGTCAACCCCAGTCCATCACCGGCATCTCCACACTATGTTAGTCTTGGGGAACATTTTTCTACATTTTGGGCCTAGTGTCAGCATCAGATGTTTTCAGGTCAGGTACGATATGAGTTAGATGCAGAGTAATGAGGGTGCTTTACTTCATCAATATGACTTATTTTTATTGTGCACACCAAGCATCATTCATCGGTGTCAGCCTTGGCTCAGTGGTAGCACGCTCACCTCTTAGTCAGAAGGTTGTGGGTTCAAGTCCAACTCCAGAGACTTGAGCACATAATCTAGGCTAACACTTCACTGTGGTACTGTGGGAATGCTGCACTGTCGAAGGAGTCGACTTTCAGATGAGATGTTAAACCCCGTCTGCCCTCTTGGGTGGATGTAAAAGATCCCATGACACTATTCAAAGCAAGGCAGGAGTGTTCTCTCCAGTGTTCTGGCCAATATTAATTTCTCAATCAACATCACTAAAACAGATTATCTGGTCATTATCTCATTGCTGTTTGTGGGACCTTGCTGTGCGTAAATTGGCTGTCACGTTTCTCTACATCGCAACAGTGACTACACTTCAAAAAGTACTTGATTGGCTGTAAATCACTTTGAGACTTCCTGAGGTTGTGAATGGTGCTATATAAATGTAAGTTTTTTTTCTTTTTCTGGACTCTGTGTAAGACTCAAATTCCAGATAATTTTGGGCAGTGGACTTGCAACCACTAGGATGAGACAGCCAAAACTCCTCTGTACTAGAGACTTTGAACCCTTCTAGCCGGCAGACAGAGATGGTTTTAATCCTATCTGTTGGGCTGTATTCAAGAGCAGGTCCCTGAGGTGAGAGTATAGTGTTCTATTTTACTGCAATTCACAATAGCATGAAAATAAGATTTTAATCATTACTTTTTATGAGACTTTCCAGCTTTAATGGAATCCTTGACATATTGAGAAGTGCACATTTATGTCTGACTGCTTAATCCCCCACCATGATGCACAGACTATATTTTTGGGAGGAGGGGTTGAGATTGCTATTTGTGCTGCAGTAATCAGCCACTCCCTGTAAATCATAATTGAAATGTCTCTTCGTGGCTATTATCTCCTTGTTTTAGTAACTATGTTTTACAGAGATTATTGCAAATGTAAAACAAATGTGTTTTTATTTGTGGCTGTGCAGAAGATGCTACAATCACCAGCTGAAATACTGGAGAGACCATCCTTGGGAATTATTAGCGTTTACTTGTCTGGAGCCTGGAGGAAAGTTCTATAAATAGAAAGCTAAGAGTGATAGAAGCAGTGTGAAGGAAGATGAAGAGGTTCTTGGCAAAAGATATTGACATTTCAGTGCAGTACTGAGGGAGTGCTACATTGTCAGAGGCCCTATCTTTCGGGTGAGATGTTAAACCAAGGCCCTGTCTGTCTATTGAAAGATACCGTGTGTGTGTGTATATATATATATATATATGCAAATTCTTCCCTTCTTTCTTTTGTAGCTAGAGCTAGGAAAGATGAATATACAAACTCCTGGCTGTGGTTACCTTGAATGAAAGCATAGATTGTAGTAGGAAAGAAAGCTTTCACATTCTTATGTCATCCCAAAGTGCTCCATAACCAATTAATTACTTTTGAAGCTTATTCACTGTTGTTGCACAGGCAAATGCAGTAGCCAATTTGCGTACAGCAATGGTCAACAGACAATAATGAGATAAAAGACCAGTTAATATGTCTTGATGATGTTAACTGAAGGATAAATGTTGGCCAGGGGCACTGGGAGAACTCCCCTGCTCTTCTTCGAATACTGTTATGGGATCTTTTACATTCAGCTGAGCAGTCAGAGCCTCCGTTTAATGTTTCCTCTGACTGAAACCATACTGAAAGAGCAGGCCCCTGGTTCAATTCCCGGTCAGTGTTAAGTTAGCTGATCTCAACCAGGGCAGCATTACACATGCTGGCATTTGCCTAAACGCCCCTGGGTTAAAGAGGGAAAATTCAGCCAGAGTTGCCACTCATTGTTATACAGTAACACCCTCCGCTAGAAAATGTGCATGTGTGGGTATTGAATGAGGACAGAATCAGGCCTGACTGTAATTCCTCTTCGCCGGGTTCAAATAGGCTGCCAATACCCACCACTAAACCTCACCCAAGAACAATGGCTACTTGAGCAAGGTACAAGAGGGCTGACGGTAATCTTGGATTAGTACCCCTGCAAGGATCAGCACCTTCAGGAGAGAAAGGAAGGAAGAAAATTGGTGAAAATAAATAGATATTTAGGGAAGAAAACCAAAAATTTTAAGGCAGAGAATTCATAAGTCACCTCTGGATTCCTTAAGCCATTTTGTTAACAGAAAATAGTGAGAATTGTTGCTAAGTGTTTTCATTTGTAAAATATATTGTGTTGAGCTAATCATTTTGGCTTTGGTTGCCTTCTTATTTTAATAAAACATGTGGATGAGATCATTGAGTTCTGGACATTGGTGACTATGCAGTATGAGTAACTATCTGGGAAATAGTGCGATTTCTGCCTATTTTTACTAGTTGGAGGGGGTGGGAATTGTGATAAATGTACACTATCAGCAATCCTGAGGGGTTTGCTGCACTTTATCCTTCATCTAATACTGTGGAAGTTCTGACGCGGCAACATTGCTTACTTTAGTATATTTTTCATAAATCCATTTCTATGTGGTTATTAATGCTGCCTTTGGGTCTAACTGAATGCATATTGTGCTAACTTGGATAACAAATATTGTAGATTTAACACTTTAACATTTTCCAGAGGGTCACTGGATAGCAATCAAGAGCAGGATCGTTTGACTGATTATTCCACACCATAGCTCATGGCACTGGGGACAATTGCTATGGAAAAAAAGAAAGACTTGCATTTATATAGCACCTTTCATGACCTCAGGACATCCCAAAGCCCTTTACAGCCAATTAAGTACTTTTGTAGTGTAGTTACTGTTGTAATGTAGGAAATGCGGCAGCCAATTTGCGCACAGCAAGATCCCACAAACGGCAATGTGATATGCCAGATAATTTCTTTTAGTGATGTTGGTTGAGGGATAAATATTGGGCAGGACACCAGGGAGAACTCCCCTGCTCTTCTTCGAAATAGTTCCATGGGATCTTTTACATTCGCCTGAGAGGGCAGACAGGGCCTCGGTTTAACGCTTCATCCAAAAGACGGCACCTCCGACCGTGCAGCGCTGGAGTGTCAGCCTAGATTTTGTATACCCTGTTATACTCAATATGGACTAGGAAATGAACATGGCCCCTCCTGGTCTGTATGGCTAAATGCTACACCACGCAGTATCTTTACACACTAGGTCATTAGGGGAGCTGTCCATGCATCTTAAAAATGATTCACATCACTTCTTAAAGTTCTTGAAACAGAATAAGACTTTAACCTGACTTTGAGTTTCTTTCCCTCCAGTTGATAATGGCCAGTGTTTGAAAATCCAATCTTAACACTTCTGGTCATTTCCTTGTGTATCTTATCAAATGCTTTTGCATCTCACTGGTACAAAAACTGCAGTATAATTACAGAATGAAGTCACTGAAAAATGGCATAATGCATTTTGGCCGCCTTGAGCAGGTGATCTCACCGATTGGATCCAGTATAATCGTAACCAGTACAAAGCCAACTTTTAAAAAATTTCAATTAATCCATTGCAAACTTTTTAAACTTAATTTTTAAACTTAATAATGTTAACCAAGAGATACCCGTGCCATTGTAACCAGCATTTGGACATTGATGAGTAGAGCTCTGTATGTGTATGTACACAAGCAAGTGAAGCACTGCATGCAAGTACACAGGCCACAGGCACAGAGCTCCACTTGTTTAATTAGAGAGCAATTTGAAGCTAGCAACATGACTCGAGTCTGCCAGCTCTGCATCACTGCAAGCAGGAAGCAGTACCTGCAATATAACGACACCAAGGAACAGTGATTGATGATGACTGTTTTTCTGTTCGAAAGAGAATGGTGCTGCTGAATGGAATTTCAAAGGACCCTCCTGTATTATGCAGCAGTAAATATGCTGCTGTAATGCAATTGGCCTGGATGACTAGCTTTTGGATTCAAAGATCAACTAAAGGCCTATGATGTGGGCTACAGTTAAATAGAGCCTCCTGAATAGAGTGAGGAGATGCTCTGGTTCCAGGTATAATAGGAAATGTAAAATGTTAATATGGAAACAGAATGGGGTCTGTTGAACCCAAAAACTTTACAGGGGAAAGCTTTGAAAAAATACCATCAATCTAAATTAAATATGGAGTTGTGTACAGCAATTGTAAAAGAACAATTTGCATATGTATTCCAGAAGATGAAATGGAGTCCTATTCAGTCTGCTTCATGGCTTTGCCCTGTGCTGTAGCATTAATCTCTTGCCTGCTGGAAATGTGCAAGCCTGTTTGAACATACAGTCGAAATCCACACGCAGCAGGGTAAAGGTTAAGGAAGTGATGAAGGAAACTTGTACCTAAGCTCCACAACTGATTATTTTTTTCCTTAGGACTGGAGTATGGCTCTGAGTGTTTAAAACAGCATGAATTTCGGCTTCCTGCATGGAGCAGTAGACTGCAGTAACTAACCAAATAAGGAACTGATTACATTGCTTTAAGTGAAAAAGTGCACTGAGGGGCTAGTCATATCCCTGTGAGGTGAAACAAGCCTGTCTTTCATTACAGAGCTGTATGTCCAGCATTGCAAGCGCATTCGTGGCTGTACATCTGCTTCGCAAGACCTTACAAGGAAGCACTTGTTAATTTTTATCGGTGAGCAGAGAATTTCAAAGGGAAAGAACAGAACCACAATGTTTTGTCTAAGTTGCAAGAATAGAATCTCTTATTTCCAGCAGTTGGGTACATATAGCAGCACGTGGGACTGTTTATCCATAGGGCAACTTGCAAATGAATTTTAAGAAATGTAATAAATCTTGTATGGATCACTCTGCAAAAATAAAGAAAACCTATTTATTTACAAAAAAAAGTTCTTTTAAGAGTATTAATCATTTTCTTGTGTCTGTGCCTGAGGTTATTGGATCGTCTGGGTGCAGCAAATGGAGGAGTATTAGGTGAAGAGAATTGCAGCCAGCCAGACCAATTTTGTCCCCCCCTCCCCCGTCTATTCACTGTGCCCAGGCAATCCAATATGCCTAGGTACCAACATAGGAAAATTTGTCCCCTTTAATTTTTGTGTTTTTCATCTCCTCTTCACTTCATTGGATCTCTTACTTTGACTACTCCTTTGGTCACCTCCACTAACTCTTTTCTCCCAGTCTTGGGAGATTTTGCAAATATTGTTGGATCTAACTCTGCTTCAAAGTATATGTGTGCAGACATTAGGTGGGAACAAGAATGGGTTCATCCCTAATGCCCACCACAGTCAAACAGCCTCCAACACTCGCCAGCTAAACTCACGCGAGAACAAAGTACTGGAAGGCTGCCGACAGCAATGAAGCTACCCCACCATGAATGACCACATTCAGGAAAGGAAAGGAGAAAATTGGGATGGAGGGTATTATCCCTTTCCATGGATGCAACATAAAGAGAATGTGGTAATAGGCAACTAATGAATGAATTCCATTTGGTATGAAAAGTATTAAAGGGCTGTGTCTAAACTGCCTTCCCTTGAGCTGTGCTTGTGGTAGTATAGTTGTAGAGTGCACCAAGTCCCATTCACCCATCACCCCTGTGCTTGCTGACCTACATTGGCTCCCAGTCCGAGAACGCCTCGATTTTAAAATTCTCATCCTTGTTTTCAAATCCCTCCAGGGCCTCACCCCTCCCTATCGAACCTCTTCCAGACCTACAACCCTCTGAAATCTTTGCGCTTCTCCAATTCTTGCCTTTTGCGCATCCCCGATTTTAATCGCTCCATCATTGGCGGCTGTGCCTTCAGTTGCCTAGGCCCTAAGCTCTAGAATTCCCTCCCTAAACTGCTTTGCTTCTCTCTCCTCCTTTAAGACCCTCCTAAAACCTACCTCTTTGACCAAGCTTTTGGTCCCCTGTCCTAGTATCTCCTTATGTGGCTCAGTGTCAAATTTTGTTTGATTACGCTCCTGTGAAGTGCCTTGGGGCATTTGACCACGTTAAAGGCACTATATAAATGCAAGTTGTTGTTGTTATGTAGAGTGCATTTAGTTAACCTTCTGGAGTTGGGTGGAGTGAGGTTATTGCTAGTAATCTGGAGAAACTTGTGTTGCCTCAAATTTACTATGGTGTGAAACAGGACTTAATACTCCATATAACATTTCCTAGCTTCTTATTCTTCACATCCGGTATCTCACCATGAATATCAGCTCCCCCGCCCCATTCATAACTAATGTAGTGCATGTGCCACAAGAAATGTCAAACATTCAGTGGGTGGGTTTCTTTCTGCTGGTCATCCATGCAGTGGCTACCTGAGCAACTCTTTAGTAGACGCAAAGTTGCTATCAGCAGAATGAGTTGGAGCTTCAAGGGTTGGGAATGAAGAGTGAGCAATATTTGAAACATCATTAGCTAAATCATCAGCAGCAAACCCTTGAGCAGAGCCACCTCTGGAATAAAATCAGAAATGACGTCTTTGTTTACATAGTATATTGACTAAAGTACCAGACAGTACAATAAAAGATACTGTTACAGATTTTTGGCAAATGTTGTGAAAAGCAATGAATCTGGTGTTCCAAAGAAATCTGCAGAGGCACTGGCCTCTGCTGACTGTGGAACAGCTGCTGATTTAGGCAGACCACATGTCCCATGGTGTGGTAAATGCATTGGCAGTGCAATGACGGTAAACATTTTAAGCAGCTTCAGAAAAGAAGCTGTTTGGGAATCTGCTTCTAGGCGAGGAGTGAAATTCTCCTTGTACATAATTGTACATTAAAAGTCGATGTTGGTACAGCACAGGATATTCCATTTTGTGCTTATGGCACTTTCCTGGTTAAACTTATCAACAGGAGCAATTTCACAGATTTCAGGTTTCTCATTTTTGGTCCATTTGTAGCCCATCTTGGAGCTGAGTAGCAACGTACATAACAGCTCCCATCTCTGAGTGGTAAAAATGTATATTTAGGAATGTTTTATGGATGAAAAACAGTTGTGAGTTGGGATGGCAAATGCAATTATTTATAACACACGGGAATACTGTCATGTACTTTGTTTTAGTAAATGATTCTGTTCCTGTTGCAAGAGAAGATGACTCATTTTTGTATTCCAATAGATCTGGGCTTGTGTCAATCTTGTAAACTTATTGGTTTCTATGGCAGCAGTGATGAAAGAATTGGTAACAGAGGGGATCAAAGTCCAAAGGTAAAGCTTGTGAATAGGGAAGTTTGGAAATTGATCTCCAAATACTCAAGTCTTTGTTTATTTTCCAGCAAATCTCTATCAAGTGACCTCAACTCAGTAGTTTGAAGGGTGAGTGACCTATATAGGTCTTGCTCACTTGACAGTTTACTCTTTAAACCACAGAGGCCCACTATATTTTTTAACCACATAATTACTGATTTTTTTTTACCATTATGTTTGAGTTAGTTTTTTTTCAATAAAAACAAGGTAATTGTTTTACTGTGTTGGGATTTGCCACAGCTGCTATTTGATTTTGTTACACAGTTGCTATACTTGAGATGCAGTTACCTGGTTGATAAACTCATCATTGAAGACACAACATGGTGCAGTGGGGAAAAAACAGGCAAAGTTTTTATTGCCACTCTTTTTTTACTCCATTTATATTCTAGTATGACCATGTGGATCTTATTCACTTGTTCTGGCTGCTGAAGGCAATTGAATTTCTGCTTTTTTTCCCCTCACTGAAATAGTGCCCCTTAATTGTGTTACAGTGATGCTATCTTAAATAATACAATACCTGTATTCAGTACAAGGGAGGACAGTATAAAATGCTTGCTGTTATTGCATATGAATGCATGTTTATCTCATGAAATGTTGTCATTCCCAAACCCTGAAATAATGCACTGCAAATAAACCATCCACCACACTCCATCTCGAACTCCATCACCGATTTTTTTCATTGTTGCTATCACTGAACCTTTTAAGTTTACAGGATTGACACCAAATCAGATTTATTGGAATTTTCTAAACATGGTCAGCATTACCTCATGGGGTTTGAATGACCATGTAAGCCATTACAACATCCTCCAAGTCCTTACAGTCTTGTAACATACTCCAGCCATCTCTTATTCTCCCTTTATGCAGATTGTCACACAATGCTGTTACTCATCTGTTCCTGTCACATGATGCTGTTGCTCTTCTCCCTGTCACATGACACAGAGGATACAAGCAGCAAAATGTACCACTGATGCAACAGAAACCAAAAAAAAACTGAGCTGTGAGCTTTTATATACTGAAGGGTAAAACTCTTCTTTCCAGTGGGGAGGTATCCTCAAAAGGAGCACCTACTGCAATACTGCCTGCAGTGAGAATTTTCCAAGTATGAAAGTTAAAGAACATTGTGTCAGCTGTGGCTCAGTGGGTAGCACTCTCGCCCTATCTTCAACTACACTAACTGTAAATGGAATTCCTCATTGGGAGCATAGGTTCAATGAATTTACTCTATAATCCCAGGATTTGGGATGGTACTTGTATACACTGTCCTGTGAAGTTCTCAGTTGTGGGCTGGAGTAGAATATATTGAAACTAGCTATTGTTCTTGTGTTAGCCCAAAAGCATTTTAAAACTCGACATTATTTGGACACTGTAGCTCTGAGTCAAAGTTGCCCTAGTAGTAAAACCTGGATTCTGAATGTTTCATTATACATTTTGTAATTTAATTTATATTAAAAAAAAGAAAGTTTGCTTGGTGCTCCTTGATACTTTAGTTGGTAATGGCAGCATGCAACAGAACCAGAAGGTCCCTGGTTCATTTTCTGGCCTGTGTTAAGTTAGTTAACCTCGGGTAGCAGGGCGGCCACAAGTGGTCTTAGTACAAGGGGAATATCAGACATGGTTCTCAATTATGATCGCTATTAGGTAATCAATCTCCCTTTCCGGTTGGAAAATATGCATGTATGGTCACTAGGCGAGGACAGATTTGGGCTCGTCCATGATGCCCCCCCATTACCAAATAACTTGCCAACAATTGCTACTTGGACTTGCAAACGAAGGGTGGCTGCTTCGGCTAGGAAGTGGAGGATGAGCAGCATCCATGGACTTGCACCCCAGCAGGAGTCAATTCTTCAGGTGAACAAAGAGAGAATTATACTTCTACTTTATTGCTTTAGAACAACCTCCAACATCTATGCAGAAAACACAAGTTGGTGATGGCTGAGACCTACTGCAATACTGCCTGCAGTGAGAATTTTCCAAGTATGAAAGTTAAAGAACATTGTGTCAGCTGTGGCTCAGTGGGTAGCACTCTCGCTCCCTGAGTCAGAAGATTGTGGGTTCAAGTCCCACTCCAGAGACATGAGCACATAATCTAAGTTGATATTTCAGTGCAGTTCTGAGGGAGTGCTTCACTGTCGGAGGTGACGTCTTTCAGATGAGACATTAAACCGAGGCCCTGTCTGTCCCCTAAGGCGGATGCAAAAGATCCCATGGCACTGTTTTGAAGATGAGCAGGGGAGGTATCTCTGCTGTCCTGGCCAATATTTATCCCTTAATCAACATCACTAAAACAGATGATCTGGTCATTTTCACATTGCTGTTTGTGGGAGCTTGCTGTGCGCAAATTGGCTGCCGTGTTTCCTATATGACAACAGTAATTACACTTCAAAAGTACTCCATTGGCTGTAAAGCGCTCTGGGATGTCCTGAGGTCATGAAAGATGCTATATAAATGTAAGTTCTTTCTTAACACAGCTTCTGTCTTCCACTAATGTGTGTTAACTGAAACTAGTAATGTACACACATACCTCTATGAAACTAATAAGCCTGGTGCTGTGAATGTTTACAGTAGGCCTGGTTATGTTGTTGATAAATTTGGGGATCCAGCAACATTCTGTTTCAGGACTGTCTGCTGTGCTTCTGTGTACACATTACACTGGACTCGGATGTAGCTGCACCCCCAGAATTAGCAATATGCCATTTTCTACAGTGCTGTTGTTGAGCTTAAAATAGAAGATGATGTTAGCAATTTTTTTTTTTAAGTAATTGCCTGGGTGGAGTTGGGGTGACACCCAGCTGTTGCACACTAGCTCTTCAGTTTAACCTATCTCGGTACAGACTGAAGCAAACAAGCCACTGTTTGACTAGTAGATGAGCTGAAACCTCACTGTGTTTAAAAATTCTACCTAATACAGTACTTGTCTGAAAAGAATGCATTAACTGTTCACAGTATCAACTCCTTCACTGTTAACGCCTGGTTTAATATTCCCCACTTCTACACAACCTAACTTTTCAACCATTGCCCAAATTCGTGCAGTGGATTTTTTTTTGGTGGGTGAGGCTCCTTTCAAGTATCCACCTTCCCCCAGTTTTCTCCTGCACTGCCTGGAGAGGGCTGACTGGTGTTCAAATGAGGATGATAGCAACCTCAGCAAGTGGCCATTTTTGAAATGTGAGCCTAGACTTTGAGATGGGGATTTCCTGCTACTGCGGAATCCCGGCACATCTGTGGCAGAGCAGGACTTTTACCCATCAAAAGGATGCAGTCATTACCCCGGCTAGTATTCTGGTGCCTTTAAGGGGCAGTTAGATAAGTACACGAGGAAGAAAGGTATAGAAGGATATACTGATGGGGTGAAATGAAGTAGGGTTGGAGGAGGCTCGTGTGGAGCATAAACACATAGACCAGTTGGGCCGAATGGCTTGTTTCTGTGCTATAAATTATATAGAAGGCTATTCCGCAGAATTGAGTTAGGCCAGAGACTGGCTGTGGCAGATCTCGAGGGCTGCAATGTTGTAAGCGGCTGGTGCTCTCCGTAGAAACGGAAAATATATTTTTTAAATTTTCAATTGCGGGACTGGGCAGTTGAGTTGATTGTCATGCAATTGATTCAACTCCCTTCAGGGCATTAAAAAATGGAAATAGCATTTTAATGATATATTGATATAGGGCATTCTACCTAGTGGCAATTCTATGCAGTTCCCTCTGGTGTTGCTTTTGTTTCTAAATCAAAATGGACTCAAATTAAGCAAACCTTAACATGATGCTGTGATGTCAGAATATCGCATTCCTACAAGTGGACTGTGACTGCTGGTTCATTAGTAAACAGGCTGGCAATGACGATATGCCAGTTGCTATCCTTCCCCACTGCTGGCTTATTTATGTAAATGGGACAATCAAAAGGGGTGCCAGTTTTAGCAAATCTGGTAAGTTTACTTTGGTATTGGCTATGGGAGATTCGTGCTTCAGGAGGCAGATGTGCTAGACCAGCACAGTACTAGCGCAATATCGAAGCAGGTTTTCTTTACCAGATCCCAGCAATAGCTTCTAGAACTGGCCCTGACAAGACTTAGAGAATTTGAAGCTTCTTCTCAGAATGTTCTTTGAGCCAATCTCACTCATTGATCCAAAATCAGACCACTTATGCTGTTTAAGTTCTTTAATAGTGCTTCACACCCTTTTTTAAAATCCCACATTCTGCCTACACTTTCCAGATTAAAGGCAATTAGTGAAAGTGATGGATCACCTTCAGGAAATTGTGAAAGTTTTTTAGTGCTTGGTTAGCTATTGATGGTTACATGAAGTTTGTAGCAAGGTTGGTTTCTTAAGTTTTCACCTTTTGGAAAGACTTACACGTACATATATCAACTGGGACATTCTGAGGATGTGACAACGCACTTTACAGCCAATTAATTACTTTCGAAGTGTTGTCCCTATTATGTAGGCAAATGTGACAGTCAATCTGCGCACAGCAAAGTCCCATAAACAGCAGTGAGATGAATGACCCATCTATTTCAGTGGTGATGGTTGAGGGACGTGCGTGTTGGGCAGCACACCAGGTGAACTCCATTTTTCTTTGAATAAGTGCCATGGAATCTTTTGGATCCACTTGAACAGGCAAATGGTGTCTTGGTTTGACATCTCATCTAAAGGACAATATCTCTGACGATGCAACACTCCCTCAGTGTTGCACCAACGTGTTAGCCCAAACTATATGCTCAAGGACTGGAATGGGGTTTGAACCAAGAATCTTGGTAGTCAGAGGCGAGTGCTACCACTGAGCCAAGTTGACACTTGTGTAGTTAATAGTGAGCTTTGTGATGTTAATTGAGCAGGCTTGTCAAATACTCTCTATTGTTTGTCTGGTGAAGCTCTTGTGACGACCATTTCTTTTTTGGAGCAGCACAGTTTGGGAATGAGTTGTGTAACTACACCGGCTGCAGTTTCTTTCATGGCAATGAGTAAGGGTACAATTCCACTCATTATGATTGGATGAGGAATGGCTGGTGGTTTTTAATGAGGTTAGGAAGTCCTCTGTTTCCCCTTTTACTGTCTAGCTACATTCCCCTTGTGGCAAAAGGGCAGTGACTTGCTTCTTTCCCTTGATCAATCGAGCCAGCCACGAAAAGGCGTGGGACAGAGATTTGATGACGTATGTGAATCATGGAAAAGCACAAGGCCTCGTCAGAGCAGCACAGCTAAAATCGAGAACTCTGATAAGGGTGAACCTGTATCTCTGAATTCTGTTACAGCGTGCACTGGTATGTTAGACCAGCCTGATCATTGGTACTATTCCAATGTTTCATAAAACAGTTGTAGTTGGTAATTAGCTGAATACATCAGTAATATTTCTGGAAAGAGTTTTGTGAAGATGTCATCTAGACTGACAATATATCTTTGTCAGTATCTCTAGTCTACACTGCGACTTAGCAATGAGAGTCAGCAGTCCTCATTATTTTTTATTGCCACTGTTTGTTTACATTGTTACAGCTGAGTGAATCTATTCCTATCTACACGTCCTCCTTAAGATCACTTTGTCTGAGAGTGTACTTACTGTTCTGGCCGTGTTGTGCAAGACTGCGGTTCTTTCTTGAATGATAAGAACACAAGAACATGAGAAATAGGAGCAGGAGTAGGCCATTTGGCCCCTTGAGTCTGCTCCGCCATTCAATCAGATCACGGCTGAGCTTCAACCTCAACTCCACTTTCCTGCCCGATCCCCATACCCCTTGACTCCCCTAGAGTCCAAAAATCTATCTATCTATCTCAGCCTTGAATATACTCAACGACTCAGCATCCACAGCCCTCTGGGTTAGAGAATTCCAAAGATTTACAACCCACTGAGTGAAGACATTCCTCCTCATCTCAGTCTTAAATGGCTGACCCCTTATCTTGCGACTATGCCTTCTAGCCCTAGACTCTCCATCCAGGGGAAACAATCTCTCAGCATCTACCCTGTCAAGCCCCCTCAGAATCTTATATGTTACAATGAGATCTCCTCTCATTCTAAACTCGAGAGTAGAGGCCCATTCTACTCAACTCTTCTCAAAGAACAACCCTCTCATCCCAGGAATTAATCTAGTGAACCTTCGTTGCACCGCCTCTAAGGCAAGTATATTGTTCCTTAGATAAGGAGACCAAAACTGTGCGCAGTACTCCAGGTGAGGTCTCACCAAAGCACTGTACAATTGTACTCCAACCCCTTTGCAATAAAGACCAACATGCCATTTGCTTTCCTAATTGCCTGCTGTACCTGCATGCTAAGTTTTTGTGTTTCTTGTTCCAGGATGCGTAGGTCTCTTAGGGCACCAACATTTAATAGTTTCTCACCATTTAAAAAATATTCCTACCAAAGTGAATAACTCACAGTTCCCCACATTATACTCCATCTGCCACCTTCTTGCCCACTCCCTTAACTTGTCTACATCCCTTTGCAGACTCTTTGTGTCCTCCTCACAGCTTATTTTCCCACCTAGCTTTGTATCATGAGCAAACTTGGATACATTACACTCAGTCATTAGTATAGATTGTAAATAGTTAAGGCCCAAGCACCGATCCTTGCAGTACCCCACTAGTTACAGCCTGCCAACCTGAAAATGACCCATTTATCCCTACTCTCTGTTTGCTGTCAGTTGACCAATCCTCTATTCATGCTAATATGTTACCCCCCCAACCTCATGAGCCCTTATCTTGTGTAGCAACCTTTTATGTGGCACCTTATCGAATGCTTTTTGAAAATCCAAATATAATACATCCACTGGTAGCCCTTTATCTACCCTGCTAGTTACAGCCTCAAAAAACTCTAATAAATTTGTCAAACACGATTTCCCTTTCATAAAACCATTATAATTTCTCCTGTCTCAGCCTCTAGGGGACCAATGTTTACTTTTGCTATTCTCTTCCTTTTTTACATACTTATTGAAGCTCTTACAATCCATTTTTATATTTCTTGCTAGTTTACTTTCATATTCTATTTTCTCCCTTTTTTATAATTTTGTTGTCGTCCTTTGTGGTTTCCAAAGCTCTCCCAATGCTTAAGCTTACTACTCTTCTTGGCAACATTATAGGCCTTTTTTTAAATCTAATACTATCCTTAACTTATTTAGTTAGCCACAGATGGATCACTTTTCCTGGGGGGTTTTTATTTCTCAATGGAATATACATTTGTTGAGAATATTGAAATATTTCTTTAAATGTTTGCCATTGCTTTTGAACCGTCGTACCCTTTAATTTAATTTCCCAATCTACCTTATCCAACTCGCCCCTCATACCTATGTAATCGCCTTTATTTAAGTTTAAGACTCTAGTTTCAGACTTATGTACGTCACTCTCAAACTCAATGTGAAATTCTATCATGTAATGATCACTCTCTTCCCCAGAGGATCCTTTAGAGTGAGATTACTAATTAACCCTGTCTCATTACACAATACAAGATCTAAAATAGCCTGTTCCCTGGTTGGTTCTATGACGTATTGCTCTAGGAAACCATCTCAAATGCATTCCATGAACTCGTCCTCCAAACTATCTTTGCCAATTTGATTTGCCCAGTCTATATGAACATAAGAGCATAAGAAATAAGAGCAGGAGTAGGCCATACGGCCCCTTGAGCCAGCTTCGCCATTCAATCAGATCATGGTTGATCTTTGACCTCAACTCCACTTTCCAGCTCGATCCACATATCCCTTGATTCCCCTAGAATCCAAAAATCTATCCATCTCAGCCTTGAATATATTCAATGACTTAGTATCCAAAGCTCTCTGGGGTAGAGAATTCCAAAGACTCACAACCCTCTGCATGAAGAAATTCCTCCTCATCTCAGTCTTGAATGGCCGACCCCTTATCCTGTGACTATGCCTCCTAGTTCTAGACTCTCTAGCCAGGGGAAACAATCTCTCAGCATCTACCCTGTCAAGGCCCCTCATAATCTTACATGTTTCAATGAGATCACCTCTCATTCTTCTAAACTCGAGACAGTATAGGTCCATTCTACTCAACCTCTCGTCATAGGACAACCCTCTCATCCCAGGAATTAATCTAGTGAACCTTCGTTGCACCGCCTCCAAGGTAAGTAAGTATATCCTTCCTTAGATAAGGAGGCCAAAACTGTACGCAGTACTCCAGGTGAGGTCTCACTAAAGCCCTGTACTACTGTAGTAAGACTTCCTTACTCTTGTACACCAACCCCCTTGCAATAAAGGCCAGCCTGCCATTTGCTTTCCTAATTGCCTGCTGTACCTGCATACTAACTTTTTGTGTTTCTTGTACGAGGACACCCAAGTTTCTCTGAACACCAACATTTAATAGTTTCTCACCATTTCAAAAATATTCTGTTTTTCTATTCTTCCTAACAAAGTGAATAACCTCACATTTCCCCACATTATACTCCATCTGCCACCCTCTTGCCCACTCACTTAACCTGTCTATATCCCTTTGCAGACTCTGTGTCCTCATCACAGATTACTTTCTCACCTAGCTTTGTATCATCAGCAAACTTGGATACATTACACTCGGTCCCTTCATCTAAGTCATTAATATAGATTGTAAATAACTGAGGCCCAAGCACCGATCCTTGCGGTACTCCACTAGTTACAGCCTGCCAACCTGAAAATGACCCGTTTATCCCTATTCTCTCTTTTCTGTCCATTAACCAATCCTCTCTCCATGCTAATATATTACCCCCAACCCCATGAACCCTTACTTTGTGTAACAACCTTTTCGAATGCCTTTTGAAAATCCAAATATACTACATCCACTGCTTTCCCTTTATCTACCCTGCTAGTTACATCCTCAAAAAACACTAATAAATTTGTCAAAAACTATTTCCCTTTCATAAAACCATGTTGACTCTGCCTAATCATACTGTGATTTTCTAAGTGCCCTGTTACCACTTCCTTAATAATGGATTCCACTATTTTCCTGACGACCAACATCAGGCTAACTGGCGTAGTTCCCTGTTTTCTCTCTCTGAAGATTAAAGTCCCCCATGATTACTGCATTACCTTTGTTACAAGCTCCTATTATTTCATGATACAAACAGTCTAATATTACCTCCTCAAAAGACTGTCGTATTAGTATTGCAAAGGAATTTGTAATGCAAAAACTGTCTTCCTGTGCTTCAGTTTGGAAGCCTCTCAAATATCAATTGTAATTTTATTAGTTTTCTTTCAGGGGTCTTCCACCTCCTCTCCTGAAGGTGCTGACTCCTTGAAGTACGGTTGCAAGTGCATGGGATGTCTTCTGCTACCTCAGCCTAGTGCCCTTTATCAACTGTGAGCCTTAATGCTGAGTGACAGCAGGTTATTCGGTCATGGGAGCATCACAGCGGAGCCTGAACCAATCCTTCCCTCAACGTTCACACAGGTGCGTTTTCAGCAGAGGTCACTGGATGCTGATCAGTAGTAAGAACCCAGAGCATCAACCTAGAATGCTGCCCTGGCTGAGATCAGCTGTCTCAACAAAGACCAGGGACAAAACTTGGGAAAGTCCTGGTCTATATGGCTCGGCTACTCACTGGATGAACTCAATTGGCAATTGTATTTATAAATTCTGCAACTTTGGATCTCAGTAGCCTGTATATCAAACTGCTACATAAACCTTAACTGCTGCAGTTTTCAGAATTCTGACATGGATATGGAAGAATCAATTGCATTCTATTGCCTTGGATTCTCTTGGTCTGTGTTTGCTTTTCTGCACTGTAGACGAGCCATATTCTCACACCATTTATTTTGTGTTTGCTGAACCTATCCCTCTCTTGAAGTCTGCACGCATGCACTTCCAGCAGAGAAGGCTGGAATGAAAGTATGAACCATTAGTTTGATCTTCTCTTTTTATTCCAATCCGGTAAACGCATCATGTCCCAAAATCAAAGCTAATTACAGTAGCTTTCGCATTGTATTCCTCAACTGGATTCACCTAGATCCTTTCCTGATCTCATTAGCAGTTCACGGCCCTTTTGTAATGTTATCTTTTCCGTTAATTTCAGGCTTTTAGCACGGGTTGTTTGTGGACATGGTGGTGCATGCTGTATAATGCATTGCAGCTAGTTTAGTAGCAGTGTGAAAGTGGATATTGTAGTGTTATGCTGTATAACGCATTGCAGCTAGTTTAGTAGCAGTGTGAAAGTGGACATTGTAGTGTTATGCTGTATAATGCATTACTGCCAGTTCAGTAGCAGTGTGAAAGTGGACATTGTAGTGTTATGCTGTATAATGCATTACTGCCAGTTCAGTAGCAATGTGACAGCGGTGTTGGTGCATATCCAAATTTCCACTTTCACTTCCATTTTCTCTTATCATCTATCCATCTTTATGGTGACAATCTTTTGGTTTCCTGGTGCACACTTTGGAATTATACTGTGACTTTAGCTGGCTATAGAGATACATATTTTACTCTTTCCTCCATGTACCATTCACCTGCAAATCTACTTATTCGAGTGTCTGTATTGGGGAAGGTTGCATGGTTCCCCTTTTGGGTGTTGTAAGCTATTAAGCACCCCAGTATTATCATAGCAAAATATTGTCAGACATGTTGAATTTGCAATGCTTATTGTCATATGATTTGAAAATCTCTAGTACTTAATCACCAGCCCATCTCTTGTGGCATTGCTTCTGATGAAAGAATGAGAGTAAGCAAAATTTTTGTGCGATCATGCCAAATTTGACAGGCAACAAAAAAAATGGGAAATATTTCGGGATAAGAGGAAAACCTGCACCGTTATTGAGATCACTCCACAGTTTGCGTTGTTTAACTCAATGCGATAAACAAACTGGATGCAAATCACAAGCTAACCCCTTGAGGGTAGAGGTGGCATTGAGCTGTATGTATGTTGCTTTTCCTGTCTGATAATTACCCTTCCCTTTCAAAATGAGAGTAGCTGGACATATGGGGGAGGACTGCTGATGCCCTTGTGCACTTTTAACTAAGGGCTTTCTGGCAAGGGGGTGAGGGCGGTGAAGGCTATCGATCTAGAATAAAAACAGAAAATGCTGGAAAGGCTCAGCAAGTGAGGCAGCATCTGTGGAGAAAGAAACAGAGTTCACGTTTCAGGTCGAAGACCTTACGTCTGACGAACAGAGTTAACGTTTCAGGTCAATGACCTTTCATCAGACGAAGAGTCTTCGACCTGAAACGTAAACTCTGTTTCTTTCTCCACAGATGCTGCCTGACTTGCTGAGCTTTTTCAGCATTTTCTGTTCTTACTTCAGATTTCCAGCATCTGCAGTATTTTGCTATTGATCTAATCTGGTTTTAAAGACCATTCTCTTCCTACATTTCTACAACAAAAGGTAAATGATAGAAATGGAATAATTCTGGACAGTTTTACAATAAAGTGTTTTCCACACAATAAATTGTATATTTCCTGTCACTACTGGTTTTGGTCTTTAATTTGCCGTGTGAAGGAAAGTTAGCACCACTTTGGATAGGAAATCCGTTCGGTCTGGAAGACCCACACACCTTTTCTCTCACAAGTGCATCATTATGGTGTTATGTGCAGAGAGGGCCATTTTGTGACAAAAATGAAGCATTTTTTAATCTGGTAGCATCTTTAATACTATCATGGCACATAAAAGGGTTAAAAAACCAGCTTCACTCACCGAAGAATATTCCAGCTCATCTTTGATAAGTTTGTTGTCGAACCTGTGGTTCTTGTTGGGCAAATGCCCAAGGAAAGGAGTCAAACCATTCAATTCAAAACGAAACAACCCATGCGATTTGTTCAAATATATTTTAAATTGGCAACTCTTCAATTTTAAAAAAAAGTTATTTAAATTCACTGTATCGAAGGGATTTATCAACCTAGTTTCTTTTTCAAATCAGTGTGACTGTCTGAAGCCTTCAAAGAGAGATAGTCAGGCCAGATAGCAAGCGTATGAGTTCAGGATCTGCGCTCAACTGGGATTCTGCTCATGATTGCATAACCTGCAACCACTCTCTATCTAGGCTAACATACAAATAATTGCCATTTGGGCCAGAAACTGAAAGGCAATATCCATGGAACTGTATTCAAGCAGTAGTCCGTGTCTTCAGGAGAGGAGGGGAGACAATTGTGGGGGGGGGGGGAAATTAATAAATAATTGTGCTATGGTTCCTCTTTCCATTAAGTCAGTGATTCACTTCTCACCGCCATTCTGTGCTTTTTCATCTGGGGTTTGGAATAGTCCTGGGTTACTGACTTTTCTGTGGCCTGAGAGCATGTTGACCGATAGTGGAGTATTTAGTAGAGCAAGATCGGTCTCCCTTGCAATTTGGTTTAAATTGTGGGCAATAAAAGTCAAATGTCAGGTAAGTAAAACTTCATGGCTATTTGCTGATGATGAGTTAGCAGTGCTGCTTGGTATTTGTGAAAAATGTAAACAAGTGATTTTGAAGCCTATCTCATGGATGAAAGAGCTGCTGGACTCCCTTGTCAGCAAGAAGATATTCTGTTCATTGTATGGGTTTGAGATATAGAAAGAGAGGCCTTGGAATTCTGGTTTGGTTAAAATTCAGTCTAGAGCCATGGGGGAAGGGCATTGTTGTTTGAGTTCTATTTATTAATAGATGCTTTGGTTAGAATCCACCTGTTTGTTTATCCTGGTGTGTTCTTCCTGTACACATTCCTAATGATTGGCACTGGCTCAGCATTCATCACTCTGTTCTAACATTGCACGTAACTGATGACTTCTAACCTTGTACCATAATTATACAACGTTACAGGCAGCTCCTGTTACCCTCCCCCTCCCTTACTCTGCAGGATACCATGATATATACTGGCATGCATTTTATATGAACAACACGTTGTTTTTCCCCGGGACATTGTGCACCTCGTGCCTTGCCTTGTTGTTTCTGCTACGGAGAGCGTGGAGGACAACCAGCCCTCAGATGATGGCCCCTGGAGCCAGACAACTCGAGCACGAGGCACAGCCCAGGCATAGCTCTCCCGTCTGATTTTTTTTCCTCTCACCTGCAAGTTTGATGCTGTAGCTTCCACACTCAACAAGGCTCTGAGCTACTGAGCAGAGTAGGCATTGAACCAATGTTCATCCCTCACTCTACAACTCTGAGTTAGTGCTTTAATATTAACCACCATCTTGTCATCCCAAAAGAAGGAAGAAAGAACTTGCATTTATATAGCATTCATGACCTTGGGGCATCCCAAAGTGGTTTACAGCCAGTGTGGTACTTTTGAAGTGCAATCAGTAATGTAGGGAAGCACAGCGCAGTGACTCACAAACAGCAATGAGATAAATGACTGGATAATCTGTTTTTAATGATGTTGGTTGAGGGATAAATGTTGGCCAGGACACCAGGGAGAAGTCCCTTGCTCTTTTTCATATAGTGCCATGGGATCTTTTACATCCACCTAAGAGGGCAAACGGGGGCCTCGGTTTTACGTCCCATCCGAAAGGTGGCACCTCTGACAATACAATACTCCAGTGTCAGCCTAGCCACGACCTCCTGACTCCGAGGTGAGAGTGCTACCACTGAGCAAAGGCTGCCACCAAAAATAATATGCTGACACAAACAAAATAAAGGAGATGACATTCTATAAACATCACTGGAAAGTATCCTAGCTCACACCGAGCCCCACTCACCCATCACCCCTGTGCTCGCTGACCTACCTTGGCTCCCAGTCCGGCAACGCATCGATTTTAAAATTTTCATCTTTGTTTAAAAATCCCTCCATGGCCTCGCTGCTCCCTATCTCTGTAACCTTCTCCAGCCCTACAATCCTCCGAGATCTCTGCACTCCTCCAATTCTGGCCTTTTGCACATCCCCGATTTTAATCGCTCCACCATTGGCAGCTGTGCCTTCATTTGCCCAGGCCCTAAGCTCTGGAATTCTCTCCCTAAACCTCTCTGCCTCTCTACAGTAACACAGTGACTACACTTCAAAAGTACTTGGCTATAAAGTGCTTGAGGACGTCCTGAGGTCGTGAAAGGCGCTATATAAATGCAAGTTCTTTCTTTACCTCTTTCTCCTCCTTTTAAGACGTTCCTTAAAACCTACCTCTTTGACCAAGCTTTTGGTCGCCTGTCGCCTCTCAAAATTTGACATCAAGCCAAATAAAAGTTTGATAAAGCTCCTGTGAAGCACCTTAGGACATAATACTACATTTGAGATGCTATATAAATGCCAGTTGTTCTTATAGATATTCCACTCAGTAGGAATGGTTCCCTTAGCAATAACTGGGCAAGTGCGAATTGAATTCACCTGTCCCCTGCTCATGGATTTGCACCTTGGTTTCTGCTGTTATTATTATGTACAAAGCCTTCATTACATATTAAAACTTGACTGTAAATAATGATATTATGATGCAGCCCTCAATTTCTCACATTTAGTGCAATGGGCCTGTCCAGTGCAGATTCCACCTATTTAAAGCAGTTGTTAAAGTTCCAGCAAGGTTATTGCTCATCAGGGAGGGAGCTCTTAAAGATGCACTGTCATTCTTTAACTGTCCCTTTATTTTACAAAATATGCCGATTGTTTTCAAAGTATCAGTAGAGGGCTGTAGTTGGGCTCGGGGATCGAACCTCTGACCACTATACAATGAAGGAAGCTCCTTGTGTGTGGATGGAGGAGGACAGGAACAGGCTCGGCTATCACGGCCACTTGGTCAGAGCTACTCACTGTTTAGGTTCACCCATGAAGAGTGCCCACTTGAGCAAAGAGTTTCCAGCACCCATGGAGCCATGTCCCCAACCTGACTAGGAGAGGGGAATAAAAGAGAGAAAAGAAGAGAAAATAGCTTTGACATTGGGATAAAACGGCAAACTGTTATGAGCTGAACTCTTTTTACACCTCAGGACTTTTAAGTGAAAGTGGCTTTTCTCTTTCAAAGTTCCTTTGTTTTCTGATAGGTTCTTTTAGGTTCAGCTGCTTTGCAGGAAACTTCCCCCATTGTGGCTGCTGCTTTGTTGCATTAAACTCAACATCTGCTGCAGTTTGAACTTTCACAAAAGCCTTTTTCATTCATTTTAATGGTTGTAGAAGTCTGTTTGGTGGGGGGGAGCATAGGATTGGTGACTAAATAGTGTAATCGAACATGTATGTAATCGCAAGACGCCCCATCTAGAATACAGGGCCCTGTTAAATCGGATACTAGTTATTTTATTTTTTTCTCTCCTATGTGAACACTCCCCTCCCCAAAGAGAAAAGCGATGCCTTTGCCCACCAATCGCCCCCAACCTTATGGCAGTGATGGTGACATTGTAGTTTGGCAAATTGATTATAGTGTATAGGAGAGACCTAAAGAACACTTTAAAAGTGAATGCCAGTGAGGTTTACCCGTGTGTTTGAACAAAGGCCGCTGGTTTAATTAATTTCATTCTAGGGAGTTTTTGTAACTGCCTTCCTCTGTTAGTTTATTAAGGGGGAAAAGGTCAGTGATATAAAGAAACTGCATGTTCATTAGCACTTTGTAGGAGCATTACTCATCATCTGCTGAGAGTTTTCACCGAACTTGATGAAGGAAGTGCTGTGCCCAAACAGACAGCGTTTTGCATTGGTTAAACTAGAAAATGCAGGCTCTGTGATTAAATCAAGAACATGACTACTTCCTTTGCCACGGCATTGGCTCCCTATTCTCCTTATATGGGAAAGGAATTTTCAAAAGCAGCTGACCGACTGTGGATCTAGGGTTGTGCTGAAAATTCCTTGGATATTGCAAATTTAAGGATTGGGAAAAGGAGGTCCCAGAGAATAGCAGTGTCTGTAAACCCTACAAAAAGTTGCTTATTTTGCAAAATAAGGGAGATTTTGATTAAATACTGCAGCAGTGCTTGCATACAGTGCTGTATTATGCTCTTGGTGACCCTGATTAACTATATATAACTGTATTTAATCATCATCAAACTTGACATTTACTGTAAGTAACTCACCAGAATAAAAACACTGAAATTATGGTTGTCGGCACACTTGCTTTTAGACCAGGATGTTTCCTGAAGACCTTAGCTACCCTCCTTGTGAGCTGTTTGTACAGTGTTGCTGCCCCTGTTAATGATGTTTCACTGCCCGCGTAGGTGAAGCCAAGTTCCATCACCTGTTAAGTTTCTGGTCTCCTGAAGTTGTTCACTTCTGATGTTGTCATCTAGTTGAGCAAGTAAAATGCAGGGCTTCTACAGCCTGCCATTGACTGGCATGTTTTCCTACATTTGTTGAGCTGGAAAGGGTACCATGTAGTGTGAAGGGGTATCCAGCAGTGGCACTAAACTGCTGTCCTGCTACCCGAGGAGAAACCATTAAAATTGCTCCATTGAGTAGATATATAAAAAAATAATAATTGCGTTTATAAAGCACTTTTTCAGGTTGAAGTATCTCAAAGTGCTTTACACATAGAGTTATTCATGAAGTGCCATGACTATTGTTATGAAGGCACATCACTTGACCACCCACCAGTTTGGGAATATATTTGAATGGATAAAAGAGAAGGGGTTCTTCCACAACATATATTGCAGGCAGCACAGTGAGGATTGTTGGCATGTAAGAAAAATAGACTGGGGAGGAAGGAGAATCTCATTTATTGAGTGTATTTGCATAACTCTGCAGAAACTGTCCTCAAAAACGAAGGGCTAATGTGGAATCCACTGTGAAATAACTAAGTGGTTAAATGTTTATAGATTAAAGTTTGTATATTGAATGTCATTAGGAATCTGTGGGTGATTCCTTTGCTAGTTTCGACCAATTGTGAAAGAACTAAAGAAAAGAACTTGCCTTTATATGGTGCCTGTCATGACCACAGGATGTCCCAAATCACTTAACAGCTAATGAAGTACTTCTGAAGTGTATTCACTGTTGTTATGTAGGAAATGCAGCAGCCAATTTGCACACAGCAAGGTCCCACAAACAGCAATGTGATAATGACCAGATAATCTGTTTTAATGATGTTGCTGAGGGATAAACATTGGCCAGGACACGGGGAGAACTCCCCCATTCTTCTTCGAAATAGTGCCATGAGATCTTTTACATCCACCTGAGAGGGCAGATGGAGCCGCAGTTCAATGTCTCATCGGACAGTACAACACTCCCTCAGTACTGTACTGGAGAGTCAGCCTAGATTTTATGCTCAAGTATCTGGAGTGGGACTTGATCCCACAACTTTCCGACTCCGAGGTGAGGGTGCGATCACTGTGCTACGGCTGACACCTCCTTATCAAGAGGTCAATTCTATTCATGCTTCCATAACACGGCAGCAGTTGGGAAAACCCACCCAATAGGAATGGCATGAAATATATAGGGGTATATTTTCCAACTGGCATCATTCCGATATGAGCATTTAATGTTATCTTTGCATTAAATGCCGCATAATCTTCTAGGTAATGAGAAATATTCATCTGGACAATAGGTGACCTTTTTGACTGCCGTTATTCCTACAAGAAACTAAAGCTTGGAAATGACTGTCTGTGATGTCAGCGTATAAACCCTTAATGCACCAGTATGCAACAATTAATCCATACTTTGATGTGGCATTTTCCTGTTTATTGTAGACTGGTTAACATTTACCTTAAAATAATGGACAGAGAATATCTCACAAATGTCAGGCATTGTCACAAATCATTTCTAGGCTTATATATGAAGCAACACCACTTAAAATATTTTAGTCATAATGGGGCTGCACAAAAAACCATTGTTCATTGGCACCGCTCACCTTGTATTAATTTTATAATTCATTATCATTCCATAACACAATGTTATAGTGCAGCAGAGATCCATATTTGCTCATTTTTAGTGCATAATATATTTTGAGTGAAAACATATTTATGAGGCTAGATTTGCTCTCAGTAGCGACATTTCTAATGATTGCTGTCATGACATTTCCGACTTTTGTGTGGTCTAATTGAGAAAAGGTACAATTTAAAGTACAAGTTTCTTCCATTGTCTGTCATGCACAGTACTTTTAATATGTCCTTGGGCAAATGGGAGGTACCTGGTTTGCTGTACGAGGCATAGTTTACATTTTTAAACGCCTTGTACATTTCCACAAAGTTGGCCAGTGTGAATATAAGTGGGATGTATGGGGGTGGTGCCAGAGGACTGGAGAATTGCAAATGTTACACCCTTGTTCAAAAAAGGTGTAAGGATAAACCCAGCAACCATAAGCCAGTCAGTTTAACCTCAGTGGTCGGGCAACTTTTAGAAACGATAATCTGGGACAGAATTAACAGTCACTTGGACGAGTGTGGATTGATTAAGGAAAGCCAGCATGGATTTGGTAAAGGAAAATTGTGTTTAACTAACTTGTTAGAGTTTTTTGATGAGATAACAGAGAGGGTAGATGAGGACAATGCAGTTGATGTGGTGTATATGGACTTTCAAAAGTTTGATAAAGTGCCGCATGGTAGGCTTATCATCAAGATTGTGGCCCAAGGAATAAAGGGGGCAGTAGTAACATGGATACAGAATTGGCTAAGTAACAGGAAACAGAGAGTAGTGGTGAACGGGTGTTCCCCAGGGGTCATTGCTAGGACCACTGCTTTTCTTGATATATATTAATGACTTGGACTTGAGTGTACAGGGCACAATTTCAAAATTTGCTGATGACACAAAACTTGGAGGGGAAGTAAACAGTGAGGAGGATAGTGATAGACTTAAAGAGGATATAGACAGGCTGATGGCATGGGTGGACACGTGGCAGATGAAATTTAACGCAGAAAAATGCAAAGTGATATATCTCAGTAGGAAGAACGAGGAGAGGCAATCTAAACTAGAGGGCACAACTCTAAAAGGGGTACAGGAACAGAGCGATCTTTATAAATAGAGGCATAGAGTACAAAAGTTGTGTCTCCAATTCTGGGCCCTGCACTTTAGGAAAGATGTGACGGCCTTAGAGAGGGTGCAGAAGAAATTTACTAGAATGATTCCAGGGATGAGGGACTTTAATTACATGGATAGACTGGAGAAGCTGAGGTTGTTCTCCTTGGAACAAAGAAGGTTGCGAGGAGATTTGATAGAGGTATTCAAAATCATGAAGGGTCTAGACAGAGTAGATAGAGAGAGAAACTGTTCCCATTGGTGGAAGGGTCAAGAACCAGAGAACATAGATTTAAGGTGATTGGCAGAATAACAAAAGTGACATGAGGAAAAGCTTTTTTACAGTGTGATTGGTTAGGATCTGGAATGCACTGCCAGAGGGGGTGGTGGAGGCAGATTCAATCATGGCCTTCAAAAGGGAACGGGATAAGTACTTGAAAGGAAAAAATTTGCAGGGCTACGTGGATAGGGCTGGGGAGTGGGACTAGCTGGATTGCTCTTGCATAGAGCCGGCGCAGACTTGATGGGCCGAATGGCCTCCTTCCGTGCTGTAACCTTTCTATGATTCTATGTACGCCTGCCTCTGTAGAATAAACAAGAAATCCTGAACAATGAACATCCAAAACAAAAATCGCTGAACTGGTTTCAGTTACTTTGGGTAAGGATACTACCATTGGTCTCAGTGTCCGCTATGCAATGGAAATATGTATGAGTGAGTGTTCACAGGCTAGTTAATTGGGGGGGGGGGGGGGGGGGTTGCTTAACCCATAAATGGAGTCTTTCAGAATCTGGAAGCCTGGTTGATATTTCCTCACCCTAGCAGGGACATTGAGGCCAATTGTAACAATCCCACCAGCGCCCCAGCTGAGTTTGACTAACTGAGCACAGAGCAAGCATCAAACCAGGGACCTTCCTGGTCCATCTGGGTCAGTTCCACACTAGCTGATGCGATTACCTGCTGAGCCATTGGGTGAGCATACTGAGGTTTTATTTTGCCCGAGTAAGCTAAATGCATGCTGGCCTGTGTTATAACTGTAGCTCCTTCCCAATACTTTTTACCTGTGCTCAACACAAGTCAGCTTCCATAGATTCCATAGCTTACAGGTCAAACATTGAGCTGTTCTGCTGTTGGGGTCTAATACGGCCTACTCAGTTCGTACTCCAAATCTCTCCGAACCAGCGGAAAATACCATGCTGACAGACCATATAGTGCGGGCTAAAAACTATTTAAAATCAAACAAAAGCAAGTATAAATCAAAACATTTAAAAAAGACAGAACCGATTTTAACTCTCACCGTTACTTTAAAGCTGTTTTTCTTGTACAGAAAAAACTAAGACCTTCAGAGGTACTATTACGTAAATGCATACCATTTGACTTACTGAATCCTGCCTCTGCGAGACCTGTACATGTACTGGAACCAGGTGAATTGAACCAAAGAAAGCTTTCCACATTTATCCCCGGATTCTGGCTTCAAAACATCAGGATTTAGTAAGATTTTATGGTTCCTTTCAAAGAGCCGGCACAGGTACAATGGGCCAAATGGCCTCTTTCTGTGCTATATGATTCAATGGGAGCTGCCAATTAAAAATCAGAATGAAGGCACAATGCAAGGAACTGGATTGCATATTATGTTCATTGGCAATAACACCCTGCATCTGCTTTAACCAGCTGATGCTAATTCTGACAGTGTGTATCTGGCTAGCCTTTGAAAGATGAAGTATATTTTTGTTAGTTTAACCATCAGGGGTAATAGCAGAGTAACAATCTCTATATATTAACATATCACTAGTCTAAGGCATTTGGCCAGTCTGGACCTGATGAGGGGCTATTTATAGAGTGTCAAACTCAGATTGTATATTCTACCCTTTACAAAGACAACAGAAATCTCTCGCAGAAAGCTGTCACAGAAGTCATTTTTACATTGTTATAATGCTAGGCTTGGCTACAAACTCTGATTTAAAATATAGAGATTCTTAAGAGCTGAAACCAAATTGATCTTCAGTTCCATCATAGCCACCGCCCCCCCCCCCCAGAGGAATATTGAAGGTTGTGCTTACCAACATTGTATTCACTCTGATCTGATAGATGAAAGTTCCTCTCCTTTTGCTATCAGGGTTCTGCATGAGATAAGTTTGAGTATCATCAATCCAATTTCTAGAAATAACATAATATAGGCCAGCACAAAAAATTATTTCTAATTTAGTGGTCATCCTCAGATTTATATTCCAGGGCTCTTTGTTTGGATCCAATCATCCCCACCTCTATTATAGCTGATGAGCGATGATCTTCAATCCAAAAGCAGCACTGCCTTTACAATGCTGATGTGTGGATGTCAGCACTTATTGTCGCACCAGTTCAGTCTCCTGCACAGAATGTGGAACTGCAGCTATTTTCAGCCATTTACGAGTGACTCCAATAAAACTCACGATATAGTTGAGGAAAATTTGACTAACATGGACATGGGCATCTTTCACTGAAATATATTTATGATTTGTAAAGGATGTTTTTAAAAAGCGCTCTCTGCCATATATGAACATTTTTGGTATTTTTGTCTAATTATTTACATTTTATAATTATCATTAATTATAAGAAAGTTATTTAAATTAAAATCAGGAAAGTAAGACTAGAGGACATATATTTAAACTGGTGAGAAAGAGCTACTAGGAAGAACTTTATTTATTCGAGTGATAAATGTTCAGAACAATTTGCCAGGGATTTAGTAGCAACAAAAAAATTTCTGTTGTTCAAAATGAGGTTTTATATGTGGAGACTTAGAGTACTAGAGGGAAAAACTTCAATGGGCCAAATGATCGTTTATCAGCCTTGACTTCCCTGGTGTTCTTATAGAATTGAATGTTCAAGTTCCCACAACAAAAGTTACAGTGGGGACACTGTGTGCATCATTACTGCTGGAAAGTTAAAGCAAATGAGTTGTGAGAACTGCACTTTAAATTCTCTGCTGTTCATAAATTTCTTTCCATCCTTTTCTTTTTGGAGGGGAGCAAAGGTCACTATCGGTATCACTGGCAGAGCCACAATGTCAAGCATAGTGGAGTGGATGATATGGTGCTTCTCTCGAAAATCACAGAAGATGGCATTGTTGAGAATCTGAAGAAACGATACATGGATGACTATATTTTTGTATCCTTTCAAAGCCTGACATAAAATCCAGGCAGAGAGTGAACTTAGAAAGGGCGACCTAACAATATAGGGAAGTGATTGATCTTCTTACATTTTGTACGTTCTAGAACTAATTAAAAACGACTCCAGGCATCTCCAAGCCATTGCTGCCCATCGATGACCTTTAATAACACTGACTATGTAGCACTCCCTTCCTGCCTGTGACAGGCCTCCAAAATAAAATGCTAAACAGAGAAGACTCAATTCCTTTGGCAACACAAAAATAACTGCACCGCGTAAATTAATAATCACATAACCTGACGTTCCAGCTCTTCCATAAATATTTGCCCTGAATCTGTGCCTAGACCAAATGTTTTCTTCCTCAAATAAAACCATAAAAGCAAAGGGTTTTGGGGGATTTCTGTGACTTGCAGTTCACAAAAAGTCCTTGGTGTGATTGTCTGTGTTTCTCTTTTGAATATGTTCAATATCGAGCTTGCATAACAATAAAGTGGCACTTGGGCATTGAACAGAGCATCAACACTACAAAAGCTTTGACTATTGTCCTACACTGTCATTCTTAAAAGTAACTCTGACTAATTAGGCGTAGATTTTTTTGACTCATTCAGAAAATAGATTTTGACACAAAATTGCTGACTAGCTCTTGCATGTTATGCTTTTTGATTTTCTTAAATGTTGGCTTTATTATATTCATTCAGACCAGCATTTGAATTATATCCTCAGGAGAGCAAGTTCCACTTGGCAGCATTTTTGCTCTGTGTGTGGATTTTTCCCCATTCATTTTAGTGCAGCTCAAATCCTGATAAAAGGAAATGATTTCTGCTCATGAGCTCCACTGTACGTATTGTAATGGTAAGAAAGCTGGGAACATCTGGCTCATGTGACTAACTGCTAACAAAGGGTTTTTTCTCTGTAAGTTTAGCCAGTGAGTAGCTGAGCTATACAGAACAGCATTTCCAAGACCTAATCCTTATGTACTGAGTTAAACTTTCTCGGCTGGGATTTGCAGTAGTGTTGTTCCAATTGGCTTCAACATCCCCGGATTAGGAGGAGAAAATCACCCAGGATTCCCACTCCTTGCCATTATCCAGCAACTTGTGCTGGACCTGTGGACATTGGGTGGGGACAGGATCGGGCTTGGCTGTGATACCCTCTGTGGACGAATAGCTTAGTAACACTCACTGTCAAGTCTCCACACACTTGGGCGAGCTACCAGAAAGCACTCGGTGTTCAGGGAACCATACCCAATTACGGAGTCAACATGTTCAGGAGAAAATCAATGGAGAAAATCAATGTGAAAAAAAACATATAGTCAGTACCAGTTCCTCATTCTGTAATCCATCATAACTGTAAAACATTCAATTCCTAATCAACAAGGTAATTGTAGATGAGGAAGGCCATTTGGTCTGTCCTAATTTATCCATCCAGAACTTCAACAGTCTCCCAACTGGCTTTTAAATGATTCCATGGCCTTTGTTTTCTTGCTGTAAATTCGAATCAACTCTACAGGTACAAAATTGGCATTTGCTGACAAGGGATGGTATCTGGATTATGGAGCTCACAGCTCACTAGACTATGGACTGTGATGATGCTCCCTGCCATTTTGAATTTGTTTTTCTCCCCTCGTTTTTCATCCCCACATCACAAACCAATCCCTGGCTTAAAAATGCAGGCAGATGATCCACAACATTGACAATGTTCCTGAGATGGTTGTTAGGAGTTGGTGTGAGGTGTATACTCCGGGACGACTCAATCTGCAATTTTCACATTCTGCTTGTAGGAATCACTTCTGTACAATGGGTGCAGGAGGATGTCTGCAACGTACACAATTGCATACAAATTTAGTTTTATGTTTTGACAGTGGGGGGAAGGGGAAATCAATCCGAGGGATTTAAAGGATGCTCAGTCGTTTTTTAACGCTCATTCAGTGGATAGAAAATGGCACATATGGCAATATCTGCAAGGCTGATGTCTGCCCGAGTTCAAGAGAGGGTAGGCCAAGGATGGAGCAACAGCCAGGGTGGGGACGGAAGGCCACAGTATTGAGGTGGGGTGCAGATTTTCTGGTATGTGTACTAACTTGAATTTGCAAACTAAACTTCTGCCTCTGTATCTCTATCATTTTCAACAGTATAAGTGTAAGATAAAGATATTTACAGGAATTCCTGACTGACGGCCGATGACTCTCTTTCAGTTAAAAGTGACCGTGGTTATTAAAGGCAGAGCATGCAGCCTGTGAATGGAACGGAACAATGCAAACTTGTGGGTGGGCTTGTATCAATTTTAAAACATTTCTCCCCTTGTGAAACTTCTCAAGTTATTTGCTTCAAATGCTTCCATTCAGCAAAATTAAAAAGTGTTATTCTAACTGGCTTAAAGAATTTAATTCTTTCAAAGACCCAGAGATTAAGAAGCATTACTCTTTTGCTGAGTTGAATTAACTGAGCGCATCTATGGTCTACTTGTTTGCTGACTGTCTGTTAAATAACCCCGTGTTGGCTATTATTTGATTGGTTTATTTATTTGCGATAAGCATTCAAAAGCTCACCCGTTGAATGGACTGGCAGACTGTGAGAATAAAAGCAGAGGCATGTGACGCTGCTGCCAGGGATTACAGCAGATGTCACTGAAAGTGAGTATTGTTTGCGAGGTGGCTGAGACCAAACACAGAAAGGGACCTGGGATTGTTTGTATCTAAACAAATTTTAAGTAAACATTCTGGGAATTTCACTGACCCTCCCAAATTATATCATTCATTGCATGACATTGCTTCCTGTTTTGTGCAAGACTTTTCACAACATTAATGTGTGTTCACAATCTATGGCTTTCCCCTCACTTCCTCCCCACCTCTCCTCTCCACTCCTGAAGGTGCTGACTTGCTGGATACAGCTTCACAGGTCACAGCAGCATTGCGGGGCCTTGCTATTCCTCATGCGCGAGTCTAGACAGTGATTGATGCTAGACTATTTAACCGTGGAAGTCATCGCCTCTGAGTGCTGAGTCTGTTCTAACCCAACGTCCATGTCGTGTGAACTTTGGATAGCGAGCGGGAATAGGAACCCCCCCCCACCCCAACTAATTTTTTTTCCCTTCCCTCATCCGGCGGATCCAAGGCTTAACTGCTGCCCCAGCCCAAGATCAACTAACTCAGCACAGAGCAGGGATCAAGCTTGGGAATGTCAGGACTATATGCCTTGTGAACTCACTCCGACTGTATCTCCACAGCTGTATTTGAAAACCCCCTGGGCGCTGCTAGAATACTTCTTGCCCGCAGGCATCTTCAGCAACTCGCTGGGGAGAAAAAGGACCTCCCCTTTAAAAGCTGCTCCAGACTCTTTAAGAATCTGTAGCAGCAGCCGATTTCCTGCCTCCTAATCGGCAAACTGCCAGTAGAGAACACGTTTTGTGCCAGCAGTTTGCTTCAACGGTGCAAATGAGAGGGGCGACCTGAAAGCTGGGACAGTGCCCCAGCTGACTCCTCCTGAAAGCGATCGCTCTTCCCATCCATCTCCCTTCTGTTTCCCACTGGGAGACGAAAATTGCCTCCATCGTTTTTATTTTTTCTTGTTGCCTCGCTCTCCTCCTTTAAGATGCTCCTTAAAACCACTTTGTCCAACCTGTGCTAATATTTCATTATGTGGCTCGGTGTCAGATTTTGTTTGATAATCGCTCTTGTGAAGCACCTCGGGACATTTTACTATGTTAAAGGCGCTATATAAATGCAAGTCATTGTTGTAGTACCGCAGACTGCAGTGCAAACACTGAGCCAAACAAAGGGTTCAAATAATTTTTTTTTAGACAGTTTTCTTTTGTTGGTACAAATTGGTGTCCGTACCATTGTGTGGTACAGTGTAGTGTCAGACCCACAACTGCCCTCACAACTCTTTCCCACACTGTGCACCTCCTGGTGGCCAGTATCGAATGGCATGGGCAAAAGTGTGACTCTCTCACAGGTTTATGGATCAAGGCTGTAATCATTTACAGAAGTATTGGACTTTAAAAACATAGGAGCTTTTTTAATGAAACTGATTTGTATTGAATTAGTCTGCAGACTAGTTTTGAGACTATTTATATAAAAAAAAAGCTGTTTCCTCTAAATTGCAGTTTAGTCATTTCAGAGGTAGAGTTCCTGGTCGGCAGAATGGTTACATTGGAATAGAATCCACTTAAACTGTGTTATTTCACTATTTTAGAAACAAGAGTCTGTCTTCTTGGATATGGTTTTTAATATCACTTTGACTTCTTATTTTGCTCTAAATGTCTTTTCCCTAATTGCCAGGGGCTCAGTAAACTGATGCCAACTTTGAAGTTCCTTTGTAGGAAATGACACTGAAATTATGTTTATTCCATGCACTCTAATAAGCTTTGGATTCGCATTCCTAAGCACATAGCTTTTGGATGCTGCATTGTAACCATTATTAACTCTTAACAAGATCAGTTAGAACACTGTGTGCAGTATTTGGCTTCACACTATAAGTAGGATATGGAGGCTTTAGAGAGGGTACAAAATAGATTCACTAGGATGTTGCCAGGTATGATGAAGTACAAATATAAAGAAACACTTGGAAAAATTATGTCTTTTTTTCGTTAGAACAATGCAGATTATGGGGCGATATGATAGAAGTGTTTTATAATTATGAAACGATGGAACTGGGAGGATAGAAGCAGACTTTTCCAGTAGTCGAGGGGTCAAGAACGAAGGGCCTTAGATACAAGATGAAATGTAAGAGAATTAGAACGGAGGGCAGGGAAAACTTGTTTACACAGAGAGCCGTGAGGCTGCTGAATTCACCTCCAGGATTATTGGTTGAGGCAGAAACTACGTCAACATTAAAGATTAGATTGAATAGGTGGATGAAGGAAAAGGGGTTGAAGGGATATGAAAATAGGGCAGCTAAATGTGATTAGAAATGTTTACTCATGTGGAGGGTGAACGACAACACGGATTGTTGGGCCAAATGGCCTGTTTCTGTGTTGTAACTTCTATGTATTTCTGCCAGAGGTGGCAGTTCTTTGACAATGCTTTATTAACCCTCACTGGGGGTTTGTGTTTACTGGTCAAAATAATGATTCTCTTCAATTAAAGTTTTTACTTTTATGTTTGGAGGAAATGTTACTGGTCTCATTGAATAGAGTAAGTTGTACTGGTATTAAGATAACATTCCAAATAAAAATAGTTTAGAAATCATGCAAATCCTAAAATTAGATTACAGCGTTTAACTCCTTCCCTGGTATGTTTTCTCGAGCATATACTGTGTATTTAGTTTAATTGTTAATGGTAATAGTCAGAAAGTGTTATAAATCTCCTTTTAAATGGTAGGGGTCATAACCAATTAATATAATTGTTGTTTGAACCTGACCAACAAGGAGACTCCTGCAGCACCTAGCACTGACCCTGCACATCATCTACTGCCAACCAGCTTCATATTTGAATTGTTGCCAAGTGAGCTCCCAAAGTGGATGATAGAACCCCTCTTTACAGGGCCATAATCACTACATAAAATAGTCAGCCTATATCGAAGGGAAGAAAACACTTTAATCTAGGAGACAAAGAGAATTCCAGTTTCTGAGGTTTCTCTGTAGGAATTTCCTCTCTGTAATGTAAACACCGTGCTCCTCCCTCATCTGCCCCCCTTGATTCTTCTATTCGGTGCCTGAGTATGACCACCTTGTACAGGTCACAATAAACACAGCCGATAGTGGATGTGGAACAGACTTCTGGCAAAATCATTTAATGCAGAGGCGATTTAATTCCTTCAAAAAAGAATTGGATAAGTATTTGGTTAGGAATGGAATTGAGGTTGTAGAGAAGCATGACCTTTCCAGGGCGGATTTATAGCTCCAGTTCAGCACCTTGATTGTACAAAAGGTTATTTTGTTGTCTCCTAAATACTAAATGTTGAACTAAGCATTTGTCATAAACTTTAGGCTTTCCAAGGTGATCCCTTTCATTCCCAGGCTTGGAAAAGATTTTTGTTTCCCCTCTGTCTTGCTGACATGTGCCTGACATTATGCATGGAGGCTATTTCCACATTGATTTAATATCTTGTTCGACGCCAATAAATGGAACCTTAACCAGGATTCTGCAGACATATATTGGGCCTGTGCTGATCTCTGTGAACCCATTCAAACAAATGCCATACTTTGGAGAAAAGGAAATCGAAATGTATCAAGGAGCAGTGAGTATACTACACTTTAGTATTGTAAAAGTGTTGAGATTTCTGAAAAGATTAAACATAACATGAGCTGATCTCCCCCGACTGCTCAGTTGGTATATGTACCACCCGTTCTGGTACTGAACCACACAGGGCAGAAAGATCTCAGGATCAGTGCCTAGCCAGGGCAATAGGTGTTAGCCGTGGCTCACTGAGTCTTGGCCCTCGCCTCTGAGTCAGCATGTTGTAGGTTCAAGTCCCACTCCAGAGACTTGAGCACAAGATCTAGGCTGATACCCCAGAGCAGTACTGAGGGAGTGCTGCACTGTCAGATGTGCCATCTTTTGGATAAGATGTTAAACCGAGGCCCCGTCTGTCCTCTCAGGTGGACGTAGAAGATCCCATGGCACTATTTCGATGAAGACCTGGGGAGTTCTCCCCGGTGTTCTGGTCAACATCTATCCCTCAACACTAAACCAGATTATCTGGTCATTATCACATTACTGTTTGTGGGAATTAAGCTATGGTTCCATCTCCGGATTGCTCTCCAGTGACCTGTGTTGAGAAGTGGATACATGTGGACATGGGTTGGGGAGATTTCTGCAGTTCATAGTGAAATTGTTAACACGTTCTTTATACGTGTTTATGATTTTGTTATTAATAGTGGAAATCTTACAGCCAGCTGCGAGGGTCGGATCAGCCTCAACTGTGCGCCCCACTTGATTGAATAGTCACCGACATTTTCTGTTTAGCCTCACCCATGAATAATAGTCACTTGAGTGAGATAAGGGAGAGGGCTGTCAATACCAATCAAATAATATTCCAACACAAGGAGAGGAAATGAGGACCGGGGGAAAATAAACAAATTAAGCAGGATGCATTAAAAAGAACATTTTAAAGACTGTCGAGGAAGGGGGTAACAATTGTTCCACCCCAAATATAGCTCACCAACTTGCACTATATTTTGGGCTGGGTTTGTTAATGAAAGAACATCTCAGACTACGTTAAGTAGTTTCTTTCGTGACTCTTGAAAGTAAATAAGGAGTATTGTAGTCTAGTACGTTATATATGTGGTATAATAATCTGTTGCTTATTTCAGAGGCAGACAAATAAATGGGCATTCGAGTCTTGAATTACGCTGTGGGATATTAATGTGCCAGCGTTTACCAGATCCATATGAAGTTTCCTCTCTCCACTATTTTAGTGGAGGCATTAAAATGAATGGGTTGTTTGCCTTGTTAAAATAATGGAGAGAGGAACTTCAGATGAATGCATGAAGAGCCTGTGCCTCATTATGCCATAGTGCAATTTCAAAGCATTGGTGTTCCTGTCTTACTGGATCTGCTTTAAGTAAAATCTGCTTGTTTCTGGATCTCACTTTCCCACAACCCTGATAGTATTTGACCCACTCTCCCCAAGGTTGGTCACCTGATGCCATACAGATAGTTTCTTATTTGGATTTATGCCTCAAGGTTATCTCCATTCTCCCACTAACATTATCTTGTTTCTTCATCCAGGCTCCATATGAAAATCCACCTCACGTCTATGCTCTGACAGATAACATGTATCGGAACATGATTATTGATGGGGAAAATCAATGTGTCATCATCAGGTAATCAAATTTGTATATTTTTGAAGCTGAGTAAAACATAATGAGGAGAAATTTCCCCCATTTCCTTTTTGTGGCCCTCCACTTTAAATGACCCATTGATACTGCTATAACCCAGTTGAAATTGTTACTTCAAAAAAGCTTGGTTTCTTCACAGTCGGGTTTATTGCAGGAACATAATTGCTGTGTGCTGCGAGCTGTGGAGAATGAGTTTGCACTTTAAATTACACAGGAAATCAATAGTAATGAATAATCAATTAAAATGCTTACACCTTAGTGCCTTCCTGGTTACTTTGTTACCATCACTAATACAAGAGAGCTATTTCAGTCCTTTGTATTTTCCTTTTCATGGGATTTGATTAATTATTCAAAGCATTAATTGCTGTGCTACCTCAGTGGGTTCAACAGTTTGCATGTGAATAGAACACCTCCCAAGTCTGCATTCTGGTTGAATCAAGTTGCTTTTATACTACAGCTGTTTTAGTACAGATGCTACATCTGGCTCCATTATACCAGCGGTAAAATTGCAGCCCCAGTGTGTGAGTGTGCATGTCTACACTGCTATTCTCAAAACTCTGCAAGATTCAGTCAGTGATGGGAGGTGCGTTCAATTCTAAACCAGACTGCTCTGTTTTGCAAATGTTGACGGTCATTAATGAATGACACACTTGGGTCTGATTCCGCACATCTGTGCAAAATGGCACTGTATGACACCGGAGAAATTGTGTGCTTCTTAATTATAATAACAATGTGTGCATTGTTCTGAGTTTTCAGAGAAGCTCATCCGCTGTAAGATCACTTGAAATTGGAGCCACCAACGTTTTTAATTAGTTCTCAATGGAAATTTCTCTTCTTAAAAAAAACACATACACTCACTCGCTCACTCAGTCATGGCTGGGAACATTTTCCCTTACTTTTAAGTACTCCTTTTCATGACCGTATGAAATCAGTTTCACTGGGGTCGATTTTGCAATGTTGGCGGTTTGGCAGCGGGGGGGAAGGGTTGAAGGTGCGCGCGGCAAACCCGCATGAACAAAACTTGCCGTTTCCGACGCGATCACATGGTGATTGCTGATGATTAATGTCCTCTCTGGGTATCGCGCCTGATTGACAGGCTGGCTGCTGTCAGGAGCTGCAACGTGATTGGGGGGGGGGGGGAACGAGAAAGAGAGAGAGCGAGACGTCATCCGGCGCTGGAATGGAAGATCGAAGATCGGGGGGGGGTGGGTAGAGTGGAAGAATAGGGGGTGGGGAGTGGAGAGGGGAAGATCGAGGGGGGGTGGAGAGGGGAAGATCGAGGGGGGGTGGAGAGGGGAAGATCGGGAGGGGGGCGGAAAGGAGAAGATCGAGGGGGGCGCGGAAAGGAGAAGATCAGGGGGGGGGCGGAGAGGGGAAGATCCGGGGGAGATGGGAAGATCAGGGGGAGAGGGGGAGAGGGGAAGATTGGGGGGTGAAGAGGGGGACATCGGGAGGACATTGGGGGGGGTCAAGGGGGACATCGGAGGGGTGAAGAGTGGGACGTCGGGAGGACATCGGGGGGTGAAGAGGGAGACGTCGGAGAGGGAGACATCGGACATCAGAGCAGGGTGCAAAGGTAGATTCATTTTGTGTTTTAACTTCCTTGTATGGTTTTTTATGTAATTTATTTAGTTTCTTTTTCCCTGATCCGGCCCTTCATGCATGGTTTCACCGGAGGTGAATCAGAAGCAGTGGGCAAGCCACCCAGGTAAGTTTAAAAATCGTTACAATTAATCTATCACAGATAAAGTGCCTTAAGTACCGAGGTACATTTGGCTCTTTGACTGTCATCCCGCCGGCTTTAATTGCCGGCGGGACTTCCGTTTGCGGGTCGCCTGCGCACACACAGGTGGGTCCCTGGGAAACTCGGAAGTCGGCGGGTTGGAGCCGCCTTCCGAACCCGAACAGGATTTCCGTGATTTTCGGAGACCCCCCCCATCCCCAACGCACCCGCAATTGCCCCCTAAAATTGAGCCCACTGTTTCATATCTGTTGCCTGCGTTCTCATGGAACTATGCCAAACAATAAGAATGTAACTGAATGAGCTGTAAAATTCCACATTGCTGACTAGAGATGGAAGGGAAGTTGTGTGAGACAGTCACTGAAGAACTGAATGATGCCCATTAATGATGTGTGGGCCGTAGGTATAAACTGTTTTGGAATTTAACCCTTTACAAATCAAACTTTTTTGAAGCTCCCTTTGTCCTCTCTTTCAGACTTAAATATTCAATAACATGAAAGACTGCACTAGCATTAATTAAATGCTTTGAGGTTTAAAGGCATCACGTCAGCTCTTCTCAAACATCAACAACGTGCACTTATACAGCACCGGTAACAGAAAAATGTCCCAAGGTGCTTCATAGAGGTGTAATCAGTCAAAAATGGACACTGAGCCAAAGAAGGAGATATTAGGAGGGGTGACTAAAAGGGAGGGGGACAGAACCTGATGAGAGGGAACCATTTACAGTGTCAGCTAGCACAAGGATCAGGAAGGGAAGGTAGGTGGTCAGCAGTAACACAAGTGTACATCAAGTTCGGAGAGCACGTTTTAAAAAAAAGGCTATTGTTTTGCTAAAATGAAAGTCTGATAGAGCTCACATTGGTGACACTGCTGCTATTGCTGTAAGCATTGGGTTTCATATACACTGAAATCAGGTGCTACTTATTGTTAAATGACCCAAAAAATAGGGTGGTCACCACTATCATTCCGCCTGATTCTCCCTTCCAACCTCCAAGATAATAGCATTCCAGCACTTTCCATTTACACTAATCTTCCCATACATTTGTGCTTTTTTAATGTTTGTTTTAAAACATAAATTAGTGATGCACAATTAATTTTCTGTCTTACTTGTTTTTCTGTTCTGTAAATTCCTGGTTGCTCTACTCGAAAACCAACAAGTTTGTGCTATTTTACGTAGTATTTCTTAACTCATTCTGCAGATACCGTAGGTGCTGTGATCATGTTTTTCTTGCAGATGCAATAAGGGACTGGTTGAAATGGAAACCATTTGTCAGGGATCTGATTGCTGCACTGGGAAAGTTCTTTGGGGGTATTAGCGGAGGAGCGGTGAGAACAGGAAGTAGTGTTCTGAAGTTCAGGATGTGATTAGTAGTGTTGAACCATCTCATTCAGGAACTCTTATTATGCATGAGTTCTGAGCAGTTTTCAATGGAAGAATTTTTTAATTTATTGTTTTATTTTTGTAAGAAACTTCAAAACATGAAAAAGAAATTACAATCAGCATTTTGAGGAATTGCCCAATATTTAGGGCCAGTTTCTAAGTGTTGTCCATTAGGCCCTAAACAAAAGCATTGTTTGTGCAAACCATACAATTTCCAAACTTGGCAGCGTCCACAGGAATAGAAACCATCTAATCAAAGCCCAGCTGTTTATCAGATAATTAACCAACCGAGAAGCAAAGAGCATGCATTTATATAGGGCTTTATCGCGTCACTATACAACAAATTATGTTTTGAGGTATGTTATTATTTCGGCAAACACAAGTTTTTCTTTTCTGTTGTGCTGGTCAGAAACTTGAGAACACACCATGCAAAGGCCCATTTCAAGGACACAAAAATGGCCCATTTTCACAGCACCTATGGTATCTGTAGAATGAAGTAAGAAATGCTATATAAAAGGTCAATGAAATGGGCCTTTTCTGTGGTTTAGTTCCTATAATTCTTTGTACTAGTAAGGAGGGCGACAATTTTCAGCTCAGAAACACTACCTCCCTCCCCAATCCACACGTTGCAAATAGTATTAATGCCACCTGATGATGGGCTTACACTAGAGTGAGCTGTCTATGATCGTTTGACATCACCATCTAAATAAATGCCCACCTACCACAAGGCATTGAATTGGCATCTATTTCTTTCCCCTCCCTCCCCTAATGTGGCCGATTCAAATGACGTACAACCATGGTACACAAACTCTTTATTTCTGTTTGGAGTGTTGGAGTCTGCTCTCTATCTTACAACAGATGTCAAGGACTCCACAATACTGCATCATCAAGCATAATCAGTGATAAGTTTTACTTCAGAAGCAATGACGGATTCTGTTGCCCAACACAGACAGAGGTCAGCACAGGAGTATGTTCCAGCAGGTGGTGTGTAAACACGGAAAGATTTACCTTTTACGTTTCTTCTCTTCCAGTGGTGAAAGTGGGGCTGGAAAGACAGTGGCTGCAAAATACATCATGGGTTACGTTTCCAGAGTGTCTGGAGGTGGGCCCAAAGTGCAGGTAAGATCATAAGGTTTCGGAGCGAGACCTGCATTATTAAAATGTTTTTAAATGTTTTATGGGTGTGGAGAAAATAAGAGCTAGCCCAGTATGCGACTGTGCTGTAGAATGGAGTACATCCCGTTGTTGATCTGGTTCATGTTGATTTCCCCCCTGCCCCTCTCCCTTCCACCATCAATGTAGCTTTGGCGGGAGGCCAGATGATGGTAACTTGTTTAGATGTTCACGGTGTTTGAATCCATAAAAGACATTGGCGATGTCCAAGGTAACAATTGATAATTCCAAAATGTTCAAGAACAGAATTCCAGAGGTTCCCAGCTGTACCTAGTGTGTATGGTTCAGTAGTGCATGTGTATGGGTTAGTCCTTTTCCTACTGTACTGTCATGACGGCTGATCAAAGTAAAGTTTATGTCAAGATAATGAGGAAGAACTTCAGACAGACTGATACCTTTGTAGAGAGAAATATTTAGTTATTGACCAACTCAGCAGACTTCCACTTTATCGTAATGCAGTCATTTGTCATTCCTTTAAGGAGAGTTTTTTCTCTCTATTGCAGCATATAAAAGACATCATTCTTCAATCAAATCCACTCCTAGAAGCATTTGGAAATGCTAAGACAGTGAGAAACAACAATTCCAGCAGATTTGTGAGTTCTAGTGGCAATGTCCTGTTTTGACTATAATATCCTGTGGGTTTGGCTGGGGGAATTCTTACGGAAAGTTTTCATTTCGAGTGGTATTTGGTGATGGTTATTTTTGGTTTGAAGTTTTTTTTAAAAAAACCTTCAAGTATTAAATTTCCTTTGTAATGAAGGTGGTTCTTGTTATGCCTCATCTTCAAATATTACTCACTGTAAATTCTAAGCCAAACCAGCTTTCTGTGTACCTCTGCATTGCAGCCTGACTTTGTGTGTCCTATACCCTATGAGGAGCGGCATTTTTATTTTAAGGTGCATTTGACCATAATTCCAGAACACACATGAGGGTAGAAATGGCTGTCAAAGTTGTACAATAACATCACTGATTGTAATTTCTCCCACAAAATATCTTTTTCTAAATCCTAATATATTTTGCTACAAATCTATTGTGCGATTCCTACATTTTCCCCTGAATATAAAAACCAACATTGTTCATGTTTAATAATGTCTCTCACTAATGATCTGTCTCTTTGTTCACTGAGAGTACTGGAAACTAATACAATGCTCTAAAATTAACTAGGTCTTGATTAAATATTTAGGCAGTAGTCAGTAAAAAAAAAGGCTGACAGTAGACTATATAATGTCTGTTTTAGACCATTGCCTTTGAACCTTTACCAGTTCTAGTTATGTTTGTACTTGACTATGCAGTTTAAAATTTCTTGCAAATATTGCTATTGCAGTGCTTAGGGAGTAACTGCGCATGTGAACAATGTAAAGCAAAGCAACCTTTGTGTGGGTAAAATAAAAAGGAAACAATACTTTTGCAACCCTGTCAGGTGCTGTACTTAACTTTGTTTGCAATTCAGCACCAAATCATCATCCAGGTCCAACATGAATGCTGAGTCTTGCTCAAATGAAAGGCCTCAGCTAGTTGCCAAACACATCTGAGCAGATCACTTTATGGCTGGTTCATCAAGACGTATCTCCAGATGATTGCATTTTCTCTCTTTTTTAACATATATATTTTCTCCCCTCCCATGCTAAAGGCACAATTCTTGCTGGGGTCTGATTCTACAGTCACTGATACCAATCATTGCTCATTGTAGAAGTGTTGGCAGGCTGTGGGGGCGTCGCTGCTGCACCTGAACCTGTTGCCACCTGTTCAGTAGCAGAATTCACCTGGATCGTGCTCAGGAGGAGCAGGAACTGACATTATATAGTCTACTCTCAGCCTTTTGTTTTTACTGACTACTGCCTAAATATTTAATCAAGACCTAGTTAATTTTAAGGCATTGTATTAGTTTCCAATACTCTGTGAACAAAGACAGACCATTAGTGAGAGGCATTACTAAACATGAACAATGTTGGTTTTTATATTCAGGGGAAAATGTAGGAATCATACAATAGATTTGTAGCAAAATATGTTAGGATTTAGGAAAAGGTATTTTGTGGGAGAAATTACAATCATTGATATTATTGTAACACACTGACAGTCATTTCTGTCGTCATTTGCTCTCCCTCCCAGCCCAGGTGCATTAGCCAACCTTACTGTTTCATTGGCCAAAATAAGTTAACTCAGCACAGTCCAAAAGCTGAACCTGGGACCTTTCGGGTCAGAATGGCCAAGTGGTTTATCCACTTATACCAGGCAAACACTTCATCCAATTACACTGTAGCTTTTTTTGTTCCTTCTTACTCTTTTGCTCTTGAGGGAACAAACTAAACTGTTGGTCTCGTTCAGCATCAGCCCCTCAACCCTTACTCCCTTATTGGTACTACAGTGTGAATGGTTTTTACCAGTCCTTAGTTGCACTCTTTGTTTAAGTGTGTCTCAGTAGCCTTTTGGGGGAAGGGGCAAACTTTACCATCAGTCTCTTTCCATCTTGTGCTCTCTTCCATGGACTGGAATCGCATTGAGGCCAGAGCAGGTAGGGGTGGCAGGGACCTCCCTGAAGGACATTAGTGAACCAGTTGGGTTTTTACAACAATCCAGCAATGGTTATTTTTCTGGTGCCAGCCCACAAATTGCCAGATCTATTGAATTCAAGTTTCACAACTTGCTGTAGTGGTTATGAAGCTGGACTAGCAATCCAGAGCTTAATATGAGACTCCAGTTCCGCACTTTGTATTTGACTGTTAACTGCCCTCAGGGCAACAGGGATGGGCAATAAGTGCTGCCTTATTAGTGTCGCCCACTTCCTGAGAACAAATAAAAATTACACAAAAGATACAGGACAGCAAGCCCAGTGAATCTGCAGGGTTGCATTTGTATCTGAGCAACAAGGTGAGGGGCTATTAGCACCAGGAATGAAATGAAAAGGCCTGGAGCAGAGGGTCTCTTGCACTAAAGGGTTTCTGAATTATAACCTGCTTCTTTTTAAGTGCCGGTTTGAGCAGGCTCGCTGACACCATGTTAAAATATGTGTTATACAATGGATACAGGAAGTACAGGAACAACAGAAGTTAGAGAATACTTCAGAAAAGGAAATAAATTTGAAAAGCAAACATCGTTTTTGGCAGATCTCTCTCTGTGCTGGCTGCTCTCTGTGTTCGTGCAGCCAAAGATCAAGCAAATGCAGTCAAAGGTCAAGCATGTACTGAGCATGTCTTGTGTAACTCGAGCACCTGCATCATGAATTGGGAAATGGCAGGTCTGGCTGGTATTATTGGAGACCTCACCCAGCCTTAAATATCAGAAACTGAAGAAAGAAAGTCAAAAAGAGTAGGTTTCAATATGTGGGTGATTGATGATTACATTGCTAGGAATGCTATAATTTTATTACACAGTACTCTTTAATTAATGGAAGCCTAAGTAAAAGGACAGAACCTGAAAGAAGGAATACAGCAAGTAAAAATACAGGATAGAAAGAGGAATGGAAAGGAGGAGTAAAAACTTGAATTTTTAAAAAAGTAGCAAGATTGAAAAAAGAGGCAAATTTGAACTAAGTGTGAAATTGGAGAGCTAGCAACATTAAACACAAAAGTAGCCAACTCACCTTGTTATTTGGAAAAGGGAGAAAAGTAATTCTGCTTGCAATGCAATGAGATTGGCTGTACTAAAATGTCCTTTGCAGTTCATATTTTCATTTTTATAGGATGTGGTTTACTTGATGTTGAGATTGCACCAAATTGAGCCATTTTAAACTTGGATTATCAAAAGGTTCCCCAGGATGGTCATTCCATGCTTTTTATTAGTAGTTTGTACGATTAAGTTAACATTGGGAAAAGAAGTTAGAGACACAGAGAGTCTCACACCAGACACACCACAACCCACTTTGTAACTCCTGAGAAAACTGTAATAAGAAGCAAGATGAGAAATAAAGAGGAAAGAATTAACAGAAATACAACATGCAGTTTACATTACGTTGGAGCCTTGCTTCACTGAATGTAGGACACAGCCTCATTCCCAAAATCCTCCACATCCAATATTCCAGATCTCACTGGGGTTGCTGTGAGGAGATGCCGAGACGAGGAGACATTAGGTGCTTCCCTAGATGAAGGAAGGGATAGATAGGAATCCCAGTCCTCTCTCATACACTTCCCAATAGCCAGCTTCAGAGCTCCACTAGCAGAGATCTAGGAGGAGATTATGCATGTTCTTAGTCAGGGTTGGTGCATGAAGGAAAAAATGCAGCTAGTTGTTTTTTGAACTTGTGTGACTTCCTTCTGGAGGATAGTTTGTGTCCAACCAGAAGAGTTGGTGGGATTACAGATTCTCAACCCCAATGTGAATCAAACCAATCTATTAATAGCTCTATGACTCTCAGTGCCTTTTTTTGAAATATATTGAAATAGGCCCTTTTAAAGCTTTCAACTAAACTGACTGTCACTAATTGTTCTGGTAATCTGATCCAGTGTCCTATGGAGAAGTAAAAGTCTTCTCATCTTTGATCTAGCCGAAGTGAGTGAATTTAAAATTGCAGTCGGCCAGATCAAGACAGGAAAAGAGTGACTAAGTCCCCCCCGCCCCGGCCCGGTTTTCAGTAGGCAGGGGGGAGTTAAAACTCCCCCCAATAAGTTAATCTGTTCACCCAATGGGCACTATCCCAGATTACAGGGTTGCGTACAAGGCTTTGCTTCAGTTTAGTTTGACTATAAGCTTGAGGTAAATGGGATGGGTTTACGCATCCCATTTCTGTGGGAGAACAATGAATTTACTCATGTTGTGTAATTGTATTTGAGTCCTTGAGTTCTGTGCTTGCTGTCCAAGCTAAATTGCCTGCTTACCTCAACCTTATCTATATAGAACCATAGAAAAGATACAGCACAGAAGGGGGCCATCGTGTCCACGCCGTGCCGAGAATCTTTCATAATTCTAAAACTCTGTAACATTCCTCCTCTCAATCTTCTTTTCTCTAGTGAAAATAAGATTCTTCATGATTGTACATACACAGTTGCCCAATGGGTGCTGGGCAACACAGACTCTGTGTGGACCAATCTAAGACAAGACTTGCCTCATTATTAGTGGACTTTTGCTTGGCCGCTGAGATATCCTTTATCACTGGAAAAGTTCTGATCGGATCAAATACGGTTGTGGAAAGGGAATACACTTTATTAGCAACTATGGGGCAAATTGCCAGGAAGGAAAGGAAAGCTCTATTAAAAATAAAAAAAGATCATGAAGGTAGAGACTCTGCTCCAGTTTAACTTTGGCCAAGTGTCAAGAGTTATGATTTGGGCATCTCCAGATTCTTTTTCTTATGCCTAACACCTCAGGCTTATTGTCAAACTAAACTGAAGCAAAGCCTTGTACGCAACCCTGTCATCTGGGATAGCACCCCTTGGGTGAACAGATTAACTTATTGGGGGGAATTTTAACTCCCCCTTGCCTGCTGAAAACCGGGTTGGGGAGGGCAGTTAAAATGGAGCGGGGAGACTTATCCACTTGTTTCCCGTCCTGATCTAGCCGACTGCAATTTTAAATTGGGTGGCAAGGACACTTGACCCAAGCCAGCAAGGTCCTCCTTAAATACGCAGATTACCCAAATACCTTCGGACAATAATTGGGTCATTCAGTTGTGTTTTGGGTGATGTGTATTGTTAATGATTTAAATGCTTTACTCATGAACGACTGTGGATGGGTTTACACATCCCGTTTCTGTGGGAGAACAACGAATTTACTCATTCATTGAACATCAGAGATTGACTTTGGGTTGCACCTGTGACATAGCCCTATCAATCTTAATGTTTGGGTTTTTGACTGGCTTTGCCAAGTTCTTTTGGGACTTGCTCCCAACTCCAGAATTTGAATAGTAGGAACCAAGAGAAAGAATAAACAAAGTAAGCAAATTGTTCTTTTATTAAAAAAAATGTTTTTGGGGGTTGGCATAGGTATAAAAAAAAATGAAATTAAAGTTTAAGATATTAAAATAGGTTCAAAAAAGAATGAGAAAGGGGGAATATTTGGAGGAGGTGAATGTTTACATATTTTATTTTTAATTAAAATAAACACTTAAAAAACTATTCTAGTTGTATAGGGTTTACATTACTGCTCATATTGGAGTAGCTTTATTACTGTAATAATAGTGTTTGTTTTCAGTGTCACTGTGTGTTAACCAGGGTTCAGTGTAAGCACATTCCTTATAAAGTGAAGGGCAAGGCTGGTAGAAGTAGGGAACCTTGGATGACTCGGGAGATTGAGGCACTAGTCAAAAAGAAGAAGGAGGCATATGACATGCATAGGCAGCTGGGATCAAGTGGATCCCTTGAAGAGTATAGAGATTGCCGGAGTAGAGTTAAGAGAGAAATCAGGAGGGCAAAAAGGGGATATGAGATTGCTTTGGCAGATCAGGCAAAGGTGAATCCAAAGAGCTTCTACAAATACATAAAGGGCAAAAGGGTAACAAGGGAGAGAGTAGGGCCTCTTAAGGATCAACAAGGTCATCTATGTGCGGAACCACAAGAGATGGGTGAGATCCTGAATGAATATTTCACATCGGTATTTACGGTTGAGAAAGGCATGGATGTTAGGGAACTTGGGGAAATAAATAGTGATGTCTTGAGGAGTGTACATATTACAGAGAGGGAGGTGCTGGAAGTCTTAACGCGCATCAAGGTAGATAAATCTCCGGGACCTGATGAAATGTATCCCAGGACGTTATGGGAGGTTAGGGAGGAAATTGCGGGTCCCCTAGCAGAGATATTTGAATCATCCACCGCTACAGGTGAGGTGCCTGAAGATTGGAGGGTAGCAAATGTTGTGCCTTTGTTTAAGAAGGGCGGCAGGGAAAAGCCTGGGAACTACAGACCAGTGAGCCTGACATCTGTAGTGGGTAAGTTGTTAGAGGGTATTCTGAGGGACAGAATCTACAGGCATTTGGAGAGGCAGGGACTAATTAGGAACAGTCAGCATGGTTTTGTGAGAGGAAAATCATGTCTCACGAATTTGATTGAGTTTTTTGAAGGGGTAACCAAGAAGATAGATGAGGGCTGTGCAGTAGACGTGGTCTACATGGACTTCAGCAAAGCATTTGACAAGGTACCGCATGGTAGGTTGTTACATAAGGTTAAATCTCATGGGATCCAAGGTGAGGTAGCCAATTGGATACAAAATTGGCTTGACGACAGAAGACAGAGGGTGGTTGTCGAGGGTTGTTTTTCAAACTGGATGCCTGTGTCCAGCGGTGTGCCTCAGGGATCGGTGCTGGGTCCGCTGTTATTTGTTATTTATATTAATGATTTGGATGAGAATTTAGGAGGCATGGTTAGTAAGTTTGCAGATGACACCAAGATTGGTGGCATTGTGGACAGTGAAGAAGGTTATCTAGGATTGCAACGGGATCTTGATAAATTGGGCCAGTGGGCCGATGAATGGCAGATGGAGTTTAATTTAGATAAATGTGAGGTGATGCATTTTGGTAGATCGAATCGGGCCAGGACCTACTCCGTTAATGGTAGGGCGTTGGGGAGAGTTATAGAACAAAGAGATCTAGGAGTACAGATTCATAGCTCCTTGAAAGTGGAGTCACAGGTGGATAGGGTGGTGAAGAAGGCATTCAGCATGCTTGGTTTCATTGGTCAGAACATTGAATGCAGGAGTTGGGATGTCTTGTTGAAGTTGTACAGGGCATTGGTGAGGCCACACTTGGAGTACTGTGTACAGTTCTGGTCACCCTATTATAGAAAGGATATTATTAAACTAGAAAGAGTGCAGAAAAGATTTACTAGGATGCTACCGGGACTTGATGGTTTGACTTACAGGGAGAGGTTAGACAGACTGGGACTTTATTCCCTGGAGAGTAGGAGGTTAAGGGGTGATCTTATAGAAGTCTATAAAATAATGAGGGGCATAGATAAGGTCGATAGTCAAAATCTTTTCCCAAAGGTAGGGGAGTCTATAACGAGGGGGCACAGATTTAAGGTGAGAGGGGAGAGATACAAAAGGGTCCAGAGGGGCAATTTTTTCACTCAAAGGGTGGTGAGTGTCTGGAACGAGCTGCCAGAGGCAGTAGTAGAGGCGGGTACAATTTTGTCTTTTAAAAAGCATTTGGACAGTTACATGGGGAAGATGGGTATCGAGGGATATGGGCCAAGTGCAGGCAATTGGGACTAGCTTAGTGGTATAAACTGGGCGACATGGACATGTTGGGCCGAAGGGCCTGTTTCCATGTTGTAACTTCTATGATTCTATGATTCTATGATTCCAGGAAGAAGGTTGGTTTTGCAGACCTGATGGCGAACTAAGGAATAATGGTCTGATTCCACGATCAGGTGCTCTCAGCAGGGAGCTCTGGGTGGGAAATCATGGGCCCACTTGATTTACCATCTCTTTTAAATGAATAGATGGAAAATCAGGAGCTGTGAGCCGGAATTTCCCAAGCAGTGCTTGGGAATCGGCCTGTAAATCTAGAGCATTCCTCAACTCCATTCCTTTCATTAAACGGTTAAACCATTGCAATGCTGAAACATTTGACTGCACTGTAAATTATAAACTCAAATGCAAAATCCAATTTTAGTTGAAGTATAAACTCTAATTTTTAAAAAGACGAGTTGGGAGGGATCCCTGGAAAATTGCTGCTGATTAAGTGTGGTGATATGCATTAACCTATTCCCTCCTCAGACATACAGACATTATTCCATACCCTGTAGCTAGGGAGGGAGCCTTAAGTGAGCTATTTAAATTTGACTTTCTATATTAAGCTGGTCCAATAAAAGGTTCAAAATATATGTGGTGATTGTTGGTAAAACACAGTGTAACCAAGTAGTGATATTAAAAGACTGCTTGGAGTTCCATAGCCCTGATGCATCAATTCAATTCTTTGCTGTGTAATTCATGGCTGCTGCTTGTTCTGTGTCTGTGGTTTTCCATGTTAAAAGTATGATTGATCTGTGCAGGGGAAATACTTTGAAATCCAGTTTAGCCCAGGTGGGGAGCCAGATGGTGGAAAAATCTCCAATTTCCTACTGGAAAAATCTAGGGTTGTTGCACGGAATCCTGGAGAACGAAGCTTCCACATCTTTTACCAGGTTAGTAGTAAAGCTTTAGTTTCCTTTCACGAGAGAGGAAGCATCTGACTGAAACTGTGGGTGGTCCAGGGAGAGACAGGAGCTGGCTTCTCCTTCCCATCTGCAGTGCAGGAGCTGGCAGTACTAATGGTGGGAAGTGTGGGTGTACAGCCATTCTTCTCTCTAAGATGTGTTAGTAGAAAGTGCTTAATGACACTACTACAAAAACCCCACAACTAGTGAATGATGTGACTCAAATTCACTCAATTTACAGGTATTAAAGTATTTAATACAAATACAGCTGAAACATTTTTAAAAATAAAGTTGACCTATTTTAATTGCTAATTAATTATGTCTGCTGCATCACAGATATTCCTGGCTTTCTGTTCTCCAGTTTGTCATATGAAGACATCTGGCAATCTGAAGCAATGGGCTGAAATAACAGTTTATTTCATGGACTTTGTTAGCATTTCCTATTTCCAATTGATTTGTATCAATATTCCATTTGTACACATGCAAAAAAAGTTTAACAACCACTTTTTTATGACTATAGTGCCCTTTTAAGTGAGTATATCTTAAATGCAGAATAAAGCAATTGACAGGAGCCTGTCTAAAGTGGTGCGACACTAATTGATAGACATGGCCCTCAGTGCTTTGAAGTGTTTACATGCACTCCAGATAATGCAGAGGACCCCACACTGACCATGTGCTGTAAAGCTGGTGTGTTTGAATGGACTGTTATCAGAATATCAGTGTGCAATATCGTCACTCCTTATTAACAAATGGATTAGTAGAAGCATCAGGCTCTTCAAAACTTGACATGTTTAAGTGATGATGTACTGTCTCCCAAATTGAATATCCACTGTCTTTCAAACAAGACACAATCAGTCAGTTCACATCTTTCCTGATTTTATTCACTTTCAACTTGTTTACTGGATACTGTTGAGCTTTTTTTTATTACCCTGGAACTAGCAACCTAATAGAATTGAAAATGTTGGAAATACACAGCAAGTTCATCAGTATCTGAAAAGACCGTTTAATATTTTAGATGTGAAGGCTTTGTCAGAGATACCAATTTTTTCTTTTTCAGGTACTGAGTGACCTGCTGTGCATTTCGAACATTTTTTATATTTATTTCAGATTTCCAGCATTTAAGGTTTTTTTTTGTTTTTATTTACCTGTTAGAATTGTTTGCTTATCTAACATTACGTTATCAATTCTCCTTGATTGAACTCGAGTATGGACAGTGGGTGTGACTGAGTTAGGTTATATTCCATTTATAGTATACCTGCTCCTTGAAGCAGTTGTTCATTTGTGGTGTTATTTTCCACCCTGAAATCGTTTGTGTGCATCATCCAAGACTGGTCACTCAGGGTTGCACGGCAACCAGCATCACCGTGTCAACTGTCTTCATTTTCTTCAATCTTTTCTTCATGTGTGCGACTTTTCTTGGTATAACGTGACATTTACCAGAAAATAAATTCATTGTTGGCAGTTGTGGAAGTCCATTTCCCTTTGAACCTGACTCCTGACTTTACCTGGTGGTTTCTTTATGGCAAACCACTGCTCCCTTTCCATTTCTCTTGCATGCAAAGTGTTGTACCTGGACTTTCTAATTGAGAAGAACAGCTGGTGTCTGTCAGGGTAGCTTCACTGGGTGTGACAAACTAATGATCACTATCCATTCGTACTTTTTAACAAAAGATTTCTATTTTTATGTTTGCTGCCATCTGGGAAATATTAGTGTCCCTTCTAGGCGAACAGAAACAAGGTGCCAGTAAAATGAATGAGTAAATGAATGTCCTTCAGTCAACCAACTCATCTCCAATCCTACCCTCACACCAGGACAAGAGCGCAGATTAATGATCCTTTAATTGATCGGTTTATCACCAATTTTCCACCACAGTACACACACTGCTATGCTACTATTCATGTGTGCCTTTTTCATATTTTGAAGACAAGTGTTTATTAGCACAGGTATTTTGCCACCAGTAGAATAGGTCAAATTGAGGAACATCACTATTAAGAAAGTAACAAACAGGTATCACTGTGTTAGGTATCACCTGGGTGGAACACAGAGAGGATAATCAGGTAGGGAGGATCGCACGCCTGCAATGGAGCCTGCCTGATTTTCCTCTCTGTTCTCTGCCCAGGCAGTACGTTATGCCCAGATGAAAATCTACCCCAGTGACTTCTCCAGGGAGGGACTCAATTGTGATCTTACGCTTCTCGTTTACTTGGTCAGGCCACCCTTTATGAAAACAAAAGTATACCCCATCTGCCAGGTGCACTTTCCTTGATTTAAAGACTTAAGCAGATAATAATTGTAAAATATAATGGAAAACAACCCATTTCTATATACTCCTGAGTTAAATGGGTAGATTACTTCATGGTTTTTATTTTCTTTCTCATTTTCTTCCCTCCCTTCTTCTCCTAATAGCAATAACACTCACTGGGGTTTTACAGGTACTGGAGCCTTCTACGATCTCTCCCATGAGTTCATTTTGTCATGTGTGTCCCCTAATCATATCAGCAGGCTGTTGAACTGGGGAGGCATCGCAAATGAGTCCGATCATGATCCAATGCCAGCTCACTGTTCAAATTCAAACGGCTGCCTAGTTATTTAATTATGTAATTACAGTTGATGCACACATTGACTTTTGTTAAAATGTGGCCTCTTCTGCACATTTGGTGAACTATTAACCTGATTTTTCTCTCTCTCCAGCTTATTGAAGGTGCATCTGCAGACCAAAAGTCCAACCTAGGGATCACTAATATGGATTATTATTTTTACCTCAACCAATCTGGTTCCTACAAAGTGGATGACATTCACGACAGAAAGGATTTTCAAGAAACTCTGGTGAGATTTTTTATTATTCTGTACTTCACATAACTAGTCATCTCGCTTTGTACCGACTTAATGCATCTCTCTGGTTAGATCTGCGTAACCCACGGGCTCAGTGGGTAAATGCACCCTATGGTGTGGCACTGAGCCGTGCAGACTGGGCATGTGCCAGGTTCCATCAGAGTTGATTTTTGATGATATGGCCCCTGTTATTTGCAAAGCCTTCTCCCTTTTTTTTATTTGAAGGGCCAGTCAAACAAAGCATGCAATATCCTCGCAGGTTTTACAAAGTCAACTGCTGAATCTCTTGGTTCTTCTACAACATCCCGAGATATTTATACTATTCAGTCTCCTTTCAGAAAGCAATGACTGTTCAGAATTCTTCACTTGAGTGTGTTTCTGTAAATACTCGTATTTTATAAATTATAAACCAGCGCTGAGCCCAAGGATTCTCTGCATCACTCGCCTCATCAGATATTAATAAGCTACATTATCAACTTCAGGAGTCAATCAGTCTGTTCTGCATGTATGGACATCGCTTAATTTTAAATAATTATTTGTTTGCAGCATGCTATGAATGTGATTGGAATCTTTGCTGATGAGCAGGCTATGGTTCTACAGATTGTGGCTGGAGTGCTTCACCTGGGAAATCTCACTTTTAAAGAGGTTGCCAACTATGCTGCTGTGGAAAGTGAAGAATGTAAGTACTTCATTTCTGAATTGTACTGGAGCCTACACCGTGTTACAAGTCGAGATGTGATGGTGAATCTATGTAAGATCACAGTTGGAGGACCGTGTGCAGTTTTGTGCTGGATCCTATAGTAAGGGTGATGAGGCAATAAAGAGGGTGCTGGGCAGAGTCACTTGGATGCTGCCTGTTAACAGGAAACACAAATATGAAGAAAGACCTGGAAAAATTGGGGCTGTTTTCGTTCGAACTGAGTGGATTACTGGGGATTTGATGGGGGTGCTTTAAAAAAAATTATGAGTGGATGGGACAAGATGGATAGAAACAGACTGTTTCCAGTGGTTGAGGGGTTCAGAAAAAAAGGACATGGATGTAAGAGATTTAGGGCAGAGCAAGAGAAACCTTTTTGTACAGAGGGTTGTGAGGAATGTACCATCGGAGTTAGCGACTCTTAGCAGAAACCATGCCAACATTTAAGAATAGTTTAGATAGGTTGTTCAAGGAAAGGGGATAAAGGGATATGGGAACAGGGCAGGATTAGGACTACTGCTTGTGTGGAGGATATCCAGCAACATGGAATTAGTGAGGCCAAACAGCCCGTTTCTGCGTTGTAATTTCTATGGAAGTCCTATGTAAACATTAGCAAAATCAGCAAAATATAGACTTCAAGATTTAAGTACAGTTAAGGAAGGAAAATAGTGTAACACATTGGGCTCGATTTTAAAATGCAAGTGCGGGTGCGTTGGGGGCGGAGGGGGCAAAGAAAATCTCGTTTTCCAGGAGTGGGCAGAAATCCTGGCTCCAACACGCCTAAGAACGCACGACCCTGAGTCACCTGGGTGCGCACGCCGTTCCCCGCACCCAGAAGTCCCGCCGGCAATTAAAGTCGGCGGGCCGATATTTAAAGCATCAATTGAAGTATTTAACCTAGTTTAAAAATCCAAAAATGCAATTAGCTATGAAGGCGATTTCAACACTGCCTCAGCGTGTTTCCCGTGCTGTGTGAAACACGCCATGGGAAATGAGTCATGTTTCAGCCGGCAGCCATTTGGACATTTAAATCCCTGTTTGACAGATGGGGATAAAAGGTGAGTTATTGTAGCAGGGCACTCAGTTCTCTCAGACAAACTTTTGGCTGCGAGATCTTTGTGTTTAGACTGAAAATTCTTGGTTTCCGCTCAGAATTGTTATGTTTGCGCATATTTACCAACTTTTTGGACCCCTCAAACTGACACCATCAGGATGGGGGTCGCAATGGCTGCATTCACCAGTATATCCGAGGACGAGGAACATCTCCATCCTCGCCAGGCACAGCGTGCACTTCCACCACTTGGAGCTCCACGTCAGTGTGCTGCGCCACAGGCACCTACACAAGAGCACAGAGGGCAACAACAGGGAGCGACGTCGCAGGAGGCACTACCCTTGTCAGAGTGTCTGCAGACCGAGGTTCAGCTTCCTGGACCTCTCTGAGGAGTAGTGCATATGGAGGCTGAGAGCGAGTTGCCTGGTGGTCACAGATATCTGCAGCCTCCCTTCATGCCGAGCTGCTCCCGGCTGGGCCTGGCGACATCTCATTACCCTTCGCAGTTAAAGTGACCACTGCTGTCATTCCAGGGTGTCACCAGTGACATCGCCAGGATCTCTCAGTCATCTGCACACAAGTGCCATAAGGCATTAGAATCAGTAAGTGTACTTCATTTTGCTGACCTAGTTAGGTCATTGAAATGCTTCCTGCACTGGGCTCAAGTGCAGCAGATATTGCTACTGCTGGTGCCCTGCCTCTGCCACCTCAAGTCAGGCCTTCTTGGTGGCAGAGGCAGGGCACTTCCTCCTGTCGGCCGGGTAAAATAGCTCTCTCCTCCTCCTCACCCCGGCCAGTAGCAGCTGAAGTGAGGCATCGCTGAATCTTGGAGCAGCCTTGCCCCTGTGCTGCTCCATTGGGTCTTCTTGCTCTTCCAGCAAAATCCAGTGGAGCAATGGCCCTTTAAATCTAGACGCTGCAGCTGACAGCAGGTCACGCGGGTGCGCAGTCCGCCCACTGCGCAGCTTTCGGACGGCAAACCTGGAAACAAGGTTAAGGGACACCAATTAAGTTGCGATCGCTTGGGGAACGGTAAGTTTTTATTATTCGGGTTTGCAGCTCGCCCAATGACCCCCACCCCCCCCCCCCGGCTGCCTTCACGCTGCCCTTTTAAAAACGAGACCTTTGTAACTACATTCTTGGAAGTGTTCATACATAGTTTTCCTGCTGTGTTCATTGCTACTTTCCATGGTAATGGTATTCAGAATCTGCAGTCCATTCCCTCTCACCAATGACACGCTGGTCTGTGCACCTCTGGTCATCCATCCACTGCCTGCGATGTTGTTGGAGTGGTCGTTTATACGTGTGCATAAAAATATAGGGGAAGATCTTGACTTTGTGCCATTGTGTAAATGGATGTTAGCAAATCAGCAGCCTGTTTTACATCTCTCCCGATTTTTATTTCCATTAACCTCCACCAGGAGAGACGTAAAATGGGCCCGTTTTGCACTATCACACAAAGTCAAAATTGACCCCATAGAGTGAGAGGTGGGTATTAAGATCGTGGCCCTCAATAATACTTTGCAGTCAAGAAAAGGGGCAGGTTTGTGGGACTGAGCTGGGTTTTTCTGTTGTTAAATTGTTCTTTTCTCAATGCTGGAGGTGATTGAAACAGTTCTCCCATTGAGGTTTGAAGTCACATCTAGCCTTTGTTAAATCTGTTTTTGAAACCGTGCGGTAAATTTTCATCTTGATGGAATGAAAATGGAGCGAGTTCTACAATGGACGGGCAATCTGCTCCGCCCGATTACTGCCCAGGCAGTGTAGAGGAAAATTTACCCCAGTATCTCTTAAGTTGGATTTGGAGTCCCTCCTGAAGATGCGGAGAAGCTGGTGTTTCATTTTACTGTTTGATTTACTGTACTATACAGTACTAAAAATAAATAGAGCCCTTGCAACAATAAACAGGAGTTCAGATGGCTACTGTTGGATTTCTGCACTGAACATTCTTTCTTTCCTGAGGAAGTATTTTATTTCCTGTTCCTTTCTCTACTGCGCAGTTTTCCCTCGTTTCTGCACATGACCATATTCTGTTCCACTTGGACAGTTTTGCAGCATTCCCTAAATGTGGAGGATTTTTTATTTCCCGGGATTTTAGCGCCTGCCTGTAGTAGTCTGCATCCTGTTCTACAACATCTGTGCCTGCCACAGCTGCCAAAACCCACCAACTTCACTTTAATTGAGAACAGGTCTCCTTCAGTTCACCACAACCATCTTACAACCGTTTTGTGACCAAAATTCAAAAATCTTATGAAAAATTTCCATTTGAATTCCCATTGACATGAATTCCCAGAGCTCCCGACAGATTCCCAGAATCTCAATGCCTCTGGTTGGTCTATAATTGTAATTTCAGGAGGATAAAAGTGATTAGGCTTTTGAATGTTCTTCAAGGGTACAAGAAGGATATGATTTCCCTATGGGGTTTTCTCCCTTCAGGTTACATCTCTCCTCTCTTGAAGCCACTGTGTCTGAGCTAAATGTCAGCAGGTCTCCAGGGGATGTTTGTTTCCTCAAAACTTCCCTGAGTCCCCCTGAGAGGGCAAGCATGCTCTCAGGCGGCTAATGCCATTCTTAAGTGACTCTTCTGGTTCTTTACTTTATTGCTGGAGGGGAAGTTCCCCTCACTGTAGAGAAGAGCCCATCTCTAATCGGTACCTCTCCTGATGACATGGCCAACTTTGGGAGCACATCACGTGGGATAGCAGGAGCTTAATTCTGCCTCCTACCCGGACGGTAATGTGGCAGAGCAGATTGCCAGCCCACTGTAGAACCAGCCCAGTTTTCGAGCGGATTCTGCTACCGGCAGGTGATCCGATCTGCCAGATTATCACCCAGGTGGTGAAAGTAAAAATTATTCCCATTGTGTGGAGCATCAACATACATCGTCACCAAACCTTTTCAGTGCGTTTACTGTGTCAGCCATAGCTCAGTGGTAGCTATCTCACTGTTGTGGGTTCAAGTCGCACTCCAGAGACTTGAGCACAAAATCTAGGTTTATACTCCAGTGCAGTACTGAAGGACAGTACAAGGGAGTTCTCCTAACCAATATTTATCCTTCAGCCAATATCACTAAAGAGATTATCTGGTTGTTATCACATTGTTGTTTATGGGATCTTGCTGTGTACAAAGTGGCTGCCGCATTTCCGACATTACAGCAGTGATTACACTTCAAAAGTACTTCATTGCCTCTAATACGCTGTGGGACGTCCTGAGGTTGTGAAGGCGTTATAGAAATGCAAATTTGTTCATTTTTTTACTGTCCATTAAAAAGTTTCCTTTGACACAGAACACCAGTATAGATCTCCCTGCACACCTATATGTTCACTCTAATACAACTGCATTTCATTCTTAAGTGGCTTCAATCCAAATTGAAAGCCTGTAAATCATTTAATGAGCAGCATGTGAACTGCTCCTTTTATAGTAAGAGTGGTATGGTCCAGAGCAATGAGCATGACGCCCTGGCAGTGTGAATGCTAATCACTCTCCGGTAATTAAGTTCATCTGTGCCTGAAAGTCAGGAACTGTGTAAAATGAAGGATTATCATTCCTGTTCTAATTGTTGTGGGCAGGAGTTGCCAGAACTCTAGCGCCTCGGGTTTGCCAAATAACAATGACTGCCAGTAATTGCAGTTCTGGCAGGATGGGGTCAATGGGAATGTGAATGTCCAGCTTGGGTAAGAGTAGATATGATTTCCTCCAACTTTCTGCTTGCTTCTCTGGATGGCACTGGCTCATATAGGCACCAGTGGCCCTTCAGTACCTCACCCAAGCTTCATTCTTCATGTGTGAGCCTTTCCAGTGAGTGTCAGTCTGCTATTTGGCCAAGGGATGCGTCGTAGCTGAGCCCAATTCTATCCTCACCCAAAGTCCATACATAGCCACTGTCTAGACTGGAGCCATTGGCTAGATCACTTCAGAGCAAAGAGGCCAAATGCACCTACCACAGCCTCACCTAAGTTCAGCTGACTTAGATCAAGGATTAAATGTGGGACCATGTGCTCTATATTGCTCACTTCCACACAAGACACTGCACATAGAACACTGAGCCGACACAGAGCTATTTTCTCATAGTTTACATTACATTTTAGGGCTAATTCTTTATAAATCACTGGTTAGTTCTCAGCTGGAGTAAGCATTATGTCCAATTCTGGGCACTACACTTTAAGAAGGATGTCAAGGCCTTGGAGAGAGTGCAGAGGAGATTAACCAGAATGGTACCAGGCTTCAGTTATGTGGAGAGACTAGAGAAGCTGGGATTGTTCTCATTAGAGCAGAGAAGGTTAAGGGGAGATTTAATAGAGGTGTTCAAAATTATATGGGGTTTTGTTAGAGTAAATAAGGAGAAACTGTTTCCACTGGCAGGAGGGTCGATAACCAGAGGACACAGATTTAAGGTAATTGGCAAAAGAACCAGAGGGGAAATGAGAATTTTTTTTTTAACGCAGCGAGTTGTTATGATCAGGAATGCACTGCCTGAAAGGGTGATGGAAGCAGATTCAAAAGTAACTTTCAAAAGGGAGCTGGATATATACTTGAAAAGGAGAATTTTGCAGGGCTATGGAGAAAAAGCAGGGGAGTGGGACTCATTGGATAGCTCTTTCAAAGAGCCGGCACAGGAATGATGGGCCGAATGGCTTCCTTCTGTACCGTATGATTCTATGAATTCCTGAGATATCTGATGTTGTTGGTGCCTGATAATTTTTTAAAATTTCATTCATATATAATTATATTTTTAGAAAAGGCTGCCAATTTGGCCTGCAAAATTAATCTAAGGGATATTAGCTTTCAAGTGCGTAAATTGTTCATTTGAAAGTCCTCTCTATTCCAGTGGAAGTGTGAACCTATTCATTTTGAACAAGGTAATGCCTCCATTAAAATAGTGCAGGGAGGAATTTCAGAGATATGCTAGCATGCCACAGTGTCATTTCAGGGTCTATATTTATCTTATCTGCAGTCTAGAGTTTTTCAAGAAAACTTGCTAAATTATATCATTGTAAATCAAGCAACTGTAATGTATTTCTGTGTAAAGAAGATTGTCAGTCTTGCAGCCTTCTTTATAATTATGGTCACTGAATAAACCAATATGAAAATTATGTATAAACTCATAAAATGTATTTTTGCATTCAGTTTATCGATGCTGATTTTTAGTGCATCAATCTATTGAAACATGAGTTTGCCGAGGAGCCAAGATTCCCGTATACATCAGGTGAAAGAAACTCCTTAATTGAGCGAATAAATAACTGTTATATTTATTCCACAGTCCTGGCATTCCCAGCTTTCCTGCTTGGTATTAATCAAGAGCGACTGAAGGAAAAATTGACCAGCAGAAAAATGGACAGCAAATGGGGAGGAAAGTCTGAATCCATAAATGTGACGTTAAATGTGGAGCAGGCATGTTACACAAGGGATGCACTTTCCAAGGCTCTTCATTCTCGCATCTTTGACTATTTGGTAGATGTAAGTACATCCGGGCACTTTGTCACACACAGAGATTACTGTGGTTTCTAATGATCACAAAACAAGGTTAAATATTTAAAGGGGCAGCACCCAGCCAGTAGTGTGTTGGCATGGTTCTGAATTGCTTCCCAGGTGGGCCTAAAGTTACGACCCCCCACCACCACCCCTATGAAATGAATGGAGCTGCTTCAGGACTTCTTTGCTGCCATCACATCAGCAGATAGGTTGTGAAGGGAAGGGTGCTTGAAGTGGTGGGTCAGCATTGAATGGTAAACATGACTGCAGTTTTTTTTAAAAGATTACTAATGCATTTGTGAGTATATTTGTTTCACATGGTCCCTGAGGAAGTACTTTGAACAAAGAGCACTCCCCCAGACTGTCCTTCCTCTTTAATGAATCCTATAGACTAATTGAAATGCTTTTTACTGTACAGCATTGTTTTGTTTTATTCCCCCCAGCAACTGCAGATGTTTTTTGCCACATGTGCTCTGTTGTTGCTGTCACAAAAGTGACCTTGTTCGACAGTGGTATGGAGAGAACAATACCTCCTTCATTAAATTATCCCATGTACCACGTACCTCATTGATACAGTATTTTTTAAAAAAACTTGGTGGAAGCAACAAAAGTAACATACTGCTACTGAACAGTGAACTATCAGGACACCTGCAATTAAACATTTTATATTTAATTCTGAATCTAAAATTTTGGGGCATTGAGCCGATCAGTTATCCAGTAGTTTTGTAGCTTTACTGTTGTTGGTATAAACAGATAAAATACAGAGTATTGCTTGAAAGTGAGCAAAAGCTTCATGTAAGTATGGAGTTAACCATTTGGTTGAGGGAAAATTTCACAATTAAAATCCCATTTTAATTTAATTTTTTTTGTCAGGTTTTCCACTCTTCAAGATGAGGGATGCGAGTTCTTAAGAAATAGATTTTAGCTTCTCTGTCAGTTACAAGGTGCAACAGTTGGATGTAGGGTACTGCTCGTCTTTCTTCAATGTTTTCACCTTTTCTCCTGAAAGCGCGGACTCTTGTTGGTTATACGGGCGCCAATATCTTGTCCAAATGGTCGTTCTTCATGTGTGAGCCTAGACCATAAGTGGCAGCAGGCTATTCAGCCACGAAAGGTATCACAGCCGACCTCGATTCAGTCCTTACCCGATGTCCAAAATGCTCACTTTCCAGCATACGTCACAGGGGAACCATCAGGACTGCAATTCCATCTGATCTGTTTTTCTCTCTAGCTCAGGGGCATTGTGTCAACTGCAGCATTCGTGTAACCACCGCTGGTGAGATCAGGTAACTCGGGGCAGACCTCAGACCTCCCAGTTTGTATGGCCAAGTGTCACACCAGATGATGCCTTTACTCAATAGGCCACTGGGGGGAGCTTCCCCTTATTCTGATGCTGCCGAATGATTTCTTGGAAGATATTTGGCAGATTTTCTTTGTGGAGGGAGAGTTTGCAGGAATTAGCCTGTCAGTCTTATTGACCAACCTTCCCATTTATTTTATTTTGTACTTCTTGTGATCTGTGAGTATGCGGATTTGTGTGCAGCGAAGGAGTCAAATGAAGGCAGAAACTTAGTGTTTGCTGAGGGGATAGTATCATAGTATGGTACAGCACAGAAGGAGGCCATTCGGCCCACCGTGCCTGTGCCGACTCTTTGAAAGAGCTATCCAATTAGTCCCACTTCCCTGCTCTTTCCCCATAACCCTGTAAATTTTTTACTTCGTGGATGTTCGTGTCTCCAGTACTTTGATCTAATCTCCACCGAAGTCGATACATTGCAATGCTCTGTACCCATTCGTACCCCCTTTTAAAAGCAGTGATTGCTCAGTGGGTAAACACACTGCTGAATGTGGTACTGTGTCACATAGACTAGAAAGGTTTCAGGTTTGATTCCAGGCCTTTGTGAGTTAGCTGATCTCGACTAGGTTGACAGTAGGGACACAGCATTTCCCCCTAGGAAACTGAAAACAATCAGTGAGGGAGCAGGCTCCTGATTACTGTCCAGTGCCCCCACCTGCAAAGTGCGTGTTCTTGAATTTCAGGAGAGGACAAGATTGTGATCGGCTGTGATGCCCCTTACAGTTGAATAGCCTACTGTTGCTCTCTGCATTGGCTGAGACTCACGCATGAATGTAGCCACATGGGTTACCTTAGGGCTTCTTGTGCCTGTGGAACTCACAGCAAGAGGGGAGAAAATATGGGGGGAAAGGAAACCAAATTACTTGTACTAATTGATTTTAATATTCTTCATCTAAAGCCTTTTGCTTGTATTAATGGCTGATGTTAACTCAGTTCCCTGTCGCTGTGGAACAAGATTCCATTATGATGGCATCAACATTGACTGTTTCAAACAAAAATATTCAAATCAGTAGAAGATTGACAAAAGGATGTCAGTTATTTATTTAAAGTTTTAACGGCTCCTGGTGGTTAGATTATTTAAACTCTTTTATTATGATGTATAAAGGGATTGAAATCGCACTGTTTGATATCAGTATATTTACATGAAGTTCCTTTGTCTGCTATATTATTGAAGGTGATATTTTTATTAACATTGGACAGAAGAATTTCATACCAAAGTGGTAACTAAGACTGCACAGCTCGATTTCAACTCCAAAATATTTTTGCACTTCATGTGTAATCACAGTTGTTTGTCTTTTTTCCAGTCCATTAACAAGGCCATGGAGAAAGACTATGAGGAGTACAACATCGGCGTACTAGACATCTACGGCTTCGAGATTTTCCAAGTATGTCTTTAGGTTACAGGCTGCAATTTGCTTCAGTGTTATTTTTTCATATTTCTCTGTTAATTTAAATGTCAAATACAGTATTTAGAATAAAATCACCCCAAATGATGATTTTTAAATCTTCCTAAGTGTTTCAATGCACCTTAGTGCTCGATGTGTTCAGTAAGTACCTGTTTCCAGCTAGTGGTTGAATGTCAGTAAATGTTGGCGCTCTCTCTTAAGAAACTATTAGTGATACTAGCAGATGAACACTTAATGTATTTGTATCATATCCCTTCTATCTGCTTTTTAACGCAGGTGTTAACCAGTTTATTTTAAATGGGCTAACGCTGCCGCTAAAATGGCAGACAGAGTAATGTCACCCAGCTGTGCTGTTTGTCCTGCTAATATCACTAATACTAATTTCTAGGCTTTACTGAAAGCCACTGTCTCAACTTTTAAGATTTTCTGCCTATCTATTTGTAGAAAAATGGCTTTGAGCAGTTCTGTATCAACTTTGTGAATGAAAAACTCCAGCAGATATTTATTGAGCTCACACTGAAAGCGGAACAGGTATGTCCAACTGTTCTTATTTATTTATAATGTTAAGTAGCCCATCCACTTAGATGGACCCATTATTTTAAATGAATTCATTACAACGTCACGCAGTGTTTCCATATAATTTATTCATGCTGCCTGTAACTCTCCAGAGATGTATCCAAGATATTTGCATTTTTATAATGAAAGTACAATAGCTAAATATGGAGATAAGCCCTTAAATGATGTGGCATTATTTAATCTATAATTATATTTAATGTAAGAGTCCTGTCATTGAAATAGATTTTTGTTTTACTTGGAGTATTGTTGAAGTGTGATTGATATCTGAAACTGGGAGTGTGAAGTTTGATGTATTTATAAACATCACCTGAACCAGGAGATTATATTACAGCCTTAACTAGTTGGCAGAGGCCTGTTACTTTCCATAAATCAGGTAGCCCTAATTGTCTGCACATCAGTTATGTAAAACTTTAAAGAAAATCCATTTTTTTCAATTTAATTCTTGCCCCTGATTCAATTTAATTCTGATCCATTTTCTATGCAAGGAAGATCAGCATGAATTTTCATCTCCACCTCCCCCCGCCATTTTAAATCTGATTGACCTTGGGCCAAAACCAAACTTTAATTCTGAAATCTTTCTAACAAAAAAAAAGGCTGGGAATGACTGTGGGGATACCAACAGACATTATAGATGATGGATTTGCTCTGTTTCAATTAACATTTACAAAGAGTAAGGCCAAGACGTCAAGTTTGACACAATTAACTTTTGAATATAGGCAACAATATCGGACAAAGGACTTTGAAAGAAACTATCGCTATTCTCCGGACAGTTCTGTGTATTGGCAAGTCAAAAGAGTTCTCTTAAAAATACAGTTAACTATAGCCAACTTTTAATTCGCATTACTTTATCTAAAATCATATAAAAAGATATAATACAGAAATGTTCCCTATTTGACTCAAGAAGAAGCTTTGCTTCTGTTACACTTAACACCAGCATGTTTTACCTTAATAAGCAGAAAATTTACAAACATACTCTGAGAATGAACAAATAGCAGAGATCGTTAGAGAGCAACTGTGGCAGATGAGGACAGTGCTGTAGTGAATTCTGTTACTATTCAATGTCTTTTGTTCCAGCTCTACTGCAACCAAAAGTCTTTTTAGGTCTGAATGAGCTAATCAGTTATTGTGTATTTTTTATCCCCTAGGAAGAATATGTGCAAGAGGGAATTAAATGGACCCCAATCGACTATTTCAATAATAAAATAGTCTGTGATCTTATAGAAAACAAAGTTGTAAGTATCAGAACTAATTCTTGTATGTACTTAGAATAATGCCCAAATATATGTTACTTTATCCTCAATGCTTTATTGATCATCAACAAAGTCCATAGTCCTGTTTTTTAAAAAAAATTAAGTCTAATGCTTTTTCCTTCATTTACTTGTTGATTTTTCTTAAAAGAATTCCCATAAAGTATTTTCCTACTACTTTGATATAATTGTACGGTTACTCCTGTGTAAGATGCCAAAATTCAAAAAGAATTCCTTTATCTATTTTATAAATATAAAAACAATTGGTGTGTAACCTTTCCAATTGTTAGTGTCACTTTTGAGGAATTTCATTGGCTAATAGTGATTACTTGACCTTTTCAAATGTAGTCCCCGGTAACCATATGACAATTTCTGTGGTAACCACTGCTCTTTATTTTTGAGTACTGTTATTGATCCATAGGACCAATGTGACTGGAAAACAAATCGGTCATTAGTTTGTGGTAACCACCTGACTGTAAGAAGGCAGGACATTGCAATGATTAAAGTGATAGCGCAGAGCATTTCCAACTGATTTTTCTTGGGTTACAGAACAAATCGTTCAAAAATGTGTTTCCAGGATCATAAATAGAATGTAAATTCAGAGGGAAAGTTTCAATATTTGCTTCTCATTATTTAAAAAAATAGTTATATGTAATACAGACAGGTGAGCAATGGAACAGTAGAAATATATACATTTATAGTATAGTATAATGTATTTATCTTGCTAAGCAACACCGCAGATAAACTATTTCATCTAAATATTTAGCACATGACCTGAAACCCTTGGGCTACAGATGTGTTTTATATATTTCCTTTCTAATTAGTACTTAACATGGGCTGAAATTTTTACTTGGGCCAATCAGTAAAATGACAACGATTATTCACTTTTGCTATTTTTCAATCTTTCTCAACTTTGGATAGTTAAGAAGGGCAAAATTTTCCATGGAGATGGTTATTTAGGTTCATTACTATGTTGTAGAGACAAAAGAAGCTGATGTCATTAACTCTGCCTTTTTAATGTATTTCTCAATAACCTTATGGCTATTTAAATAGTGATCATTTTAATAAGATGGAATAACAGTGTGACCCAATTATTAGGGAGGACAAGAAATGAACTGAAATTCATTTATATAAATGTCAGGAGCATAAAAAATAAATTGGATGAGTTAGAAGTGATGGTAAATAGGCAACTAATAGATACCACAGGATTTACTGAAACCTGGCCAAGAAAGAGAATGAGTGGGGAACAAATCTGCAAGGCTCTGTGTACTTCAGGAAGGGAAGAGAAAGAAAGAAAGGGGAGAGGTGGCATGCTTTATCTCGATGAGAGGAAGGAACTGGAAATTGGGCACAGAGCCTATTTGGGTGGATCTGGAAGATCGAAAAGGGACAAAGTTAGTGGTAGGAACATGTTGCAGGTCACCACATAGCACAACGGAGGTGGATGTACAGCTGTGGGAGGTTGAAACAATTAGTACTAAGGCCTCCGTTGTAATCACAGAGGATTTTATTCTTCCTGACATAGACTGGGATTTACAGAGGTGACAATCTGTATACACAAGGGAGTTTTTTTGGAGTCCTTCAAGAATCTTTTCTTAAAGAGCAGATGAGGGAACCCACAAGGGGGAAAGCAATGTTAGCTCCTGACTAATGAAGAACTAATAAGCCAAGTTGAAGTAAGGGAACATTTGGGTCTAGTGATCATAAAGTTGTAAATTTTCATGTTGGAATGAAGACAGAGCAGATAATAAAACAATTAAGACATGGGAGGGAAAAATTGGATAAGGGTCCATTCTGGGCAATAGTAGCTTGATGTGCGAACACCCCACGCCCGATGGACCCTGGGCAGGCAAGACGCGTTTGGACCCAAGGGAGCACTTACCTCCATTCGGCGTTCCTTTCCAGGCCTTGCATGTGGAATCAATGCAATTTGCACTTTCCACCACCAGAGGGAGCTCAATCTCTTAAAGGGAGGATGTTTCTTAGAAATCTCTTAAAGGTAGCTGGTACCTGTTATTTGCTGAAAATAACAGTCTACTGTCTGCATGGAGTCTGAATAGAGATCAGACATTGTACATGTAAAACACAGATGCAGATCCCATCCCTATGTTTACACACTGATGAGTTATATTAAAACATTGAATAAAGGTTGCACACTACTAAATCCCACATCCTCCAATCTGCACGCTAGACCTCACCAATCTGCCGATCTGAGTTGGTACCAGGCCTGGGAGAGCGCGTGCACCAAGGTTCTCTGCTGATGCACTAGAGACCTTGAGTGCAAGAGGCAGACAGAAGGAGAGACATCCTATATCTGTGGGGGGGGGCAAGAGGCTCTCCAGACATATACTCAAAAGGCAGTGGGAGGCAGAGGGGGATGAAGTCAATGCCAGGCGCACAGCATCATGAACATGGATGCAGTACAGGAAGAAGTTCAATGCTTTGACATGAGTGAGGTCAACTGTCAAGTGGCGTCTCCTACCAACTGCACCATGCACTACACCCCCCATCACCCACATAGCAATAAACTCTTTCCATCAGTACTCAACTCTTCCAATCAGATGCTTCCTCTCACCCTTACACATTACCACTGTTTCAGTCCGCACACCCACAACTCACAGGCCACACACACTGGCAGCTATTCAACCATGACCGGCACATCGCCCAGGCACACGTCCCGCTTTCTTGCAGGAGAAGGTGGTGCATATCAAGAGGCAGCAAGTGGCCGTGGCATTTAGCCCCTCGAGCCTGTTCCACCATTCAATGAGATCATGGTGGACCTGTGACCTAACTCCATATACCCGAGTAGGCCCCATATCCCTTAATAACCTTGGTTCACAGACATCTATCAATCACAGATTTAACATTCACAAGTGAGCTAGCATCAACTGCATTTGCAGAAGAGCGTTCCAAACATCTCCCACCCTTTGCTAACTTCACTCCTGCACGTCCTGCTCTAAATGTTAGGCTATGTCCCCGTGTCCTAGTATTCAAGTGTAGGAGACCTCCAAAAACAGTTACAAATGTCTCGGCAGCCAGAGGCAATAATCCAGCCACTAACCTATAAATCCTGCATGGTCCCTTTAAATAGTGCCGGTGGGGGGGTCCTCCAGGCACTCTAAGACACGTTCAGATGGTCGGGATTAAGACTGTGCGTTAAGTTGAGCGTTAAGTCCCAAAATGGTGTCTATCACTTTAAATCAGCGTTGCACTCTGATTGAAGCCATTTTCTCCCTACTTTACATGATTCCAGCATTCGTTATCTGCGCCTGCGCAAACTCCTATACCAAGATGGCGTCTGGCGCACATCATGCAGGAAACATGCATGCGCATCCAGGACGCCATCTTCGATGTCTGAGAGGCCGTGTATCACCGAAACAACGGGCGCTACATGGCCCAATTTAGCGCCCATTGAATTTCAGGAGTGCAGACATAGAGGCAATTGAATGCTGTATGAAAGGAATAGAAGAAGAACTATTTAAAGGGACAGGCATGAAGGGCAAATGGGAATGTTTTAAGAAGTTTTTTTTTCACATTGCAGAAGCATTTTATAGCAAAAACAAATAAAGGACTAAACAAGAAAATAAAACCGATGAGGATGAAAAGGGAAGTCAAGGAAGATATCAGGGAGAAAGAAAGGCATTTAAAGTTCTGAAATGTACGGGGGAGGGACCAAATAAGGAAAACCAGAAAATCAAATAAAGGCAGGCCAAGAAACTCACATGAGTTGCTAAGAGGAAAACATGAGAAGAATTTAGTGGAAAATATAAAAGATAATAACGAAGTGTTGTTCAGTATATCAGGAGCCAGAGAAGGGAACTGAGGGACATTGGATGGTTTACCAGTAGCAGTGGGGAGGTGGTGCGTGAGGAAAGTTAGTGACAGAATTACAAAATCTTTGTTTTGTGGCCGTTTTTCCCTTGGGGCCGGGGGGATAGAGAGAGAAGAGATTCCTGAGTTAAGGGAGGGAGCAGACTGGAAATCCTTACCATCACAAGGGAAGGCACAGTAGAAAGGTTTAGGAAGCTGAAGGTAAATAAGGCGACAGGATCCACTGGTGGAGTCTCTGCACGACAATGCATGCAACGGGAGAAGGGGCAGATCAGACATTGTTACAGAAACTGCAGATGTAAATCGCAACCCATGAGCACTGCAACAGCTGGAACCAGGGTCTCAAGGTATCCACAATACCTTTCAAAGCTCATTGGAATCAGGTAACATGCCAAAGAGGCAAATATGTCCCCCACCTTTAAAAGAGAGGCACAGGATGAGTCCTCAAATTACATTCTGTGAGCCTTACCTCAAATGTGGGTAAAGTGTTTGAGGTTTTGGTGAGGGATAACATAAGGACAGGGACTGATTGGAGAGAGCCAGCAATCTTTAAGATTTTCATGAATTTGGAGAAGTTGGATGCAGGAAAGATCTTCTATTGGGCACATGATTCGAAGACTAAAGGGCACAGATTAAAGCTAATGTATCAAAAGAAAATAGGAAACAGATTATCAAGAGAACAGAAAACTGTAGCAGGTTTGAAAAAACAACTGAATGAATTCCTATTAGGAAAGGGAATACAGGGCTATCAGTTCCTGAACTGATGGATCTGTGGTCTTCTCCTGCCCAAAACATTACTACGTCACTATGAGCTGTAGATAATGTTTAATATTTTATATATATAATGCAAGGAAACCACTGACCACTAAACCACATCATCATTCTCTTATTCTATGGTCTATAATAATATGTATTGATTCACAGAATCCGCCAGGCATTTTGAGTATTTTGGATGATGTCTGTGCGACAATGCATGCAACGGGAGAAGGGGCAGATCAGACATTGTTACAGAAACTGCAGATGCAAATCGGAACCCATGAGCACTTCAACAGCTGGAACCAGGGTTTCATCATTCATCACTATGCAGGCAAGGTAACCAAACTTGATGGAAATGGAATTACTCTCCAAGATTTTCTTCCAAGTCTTTAGAAAGGTGCTACTTGAGAGTTTCTGTGTTGCTATGACCAGAATTAGAAACACTGCACTGGTATTGTGTCAAGATATTGAGAAGCCTGGGTGAAGGCCTAAATCCATAGGTCAGAACACCATCAGGGTTGAAAAGAGTAGAAGAGAAGATGGGGTTAAACAGGAAGTAGTGCTTAGGTGACATCAAGTTTGGGTTTTCAAACCAGTAAGAACTCTCAATTAGTGCCAAGTGATGATATGTTTTTTGCTATGGACTTAAACCCATATCAGAACTAGATTGAGACTGCCCATACTCTGCTCTAAATTCATTGAGGGATGTCATACTGTTCTGCAAATTCATTCTCATCATTGGTTATTTTATATACAATATATAACATCTATGTGCAAGTGTTTTCTCTCTCTCCCCATGTTTTCATGTGAAAATGGCATCTTCTGAAGGTGAGCTGACCTACCAATGAAGCAGTTAACAGTAGTAAAGTACATTGGCAAAACCTCCCATGATCTGCCATATACAGACTACATAGAATTGGCATTTCTGAGTAAATTCCAGACACCTGTATTCCTAAGAAAGCTTCCATCCTGCACGAGTGGCTAAGCACTTGGAAACCTAAACCAATGAAAAATCCCATATTCTTTCTTAATAACTTGCTGTTTGCAGCACCTCAAAATTGTGGAACTCCTTACCTTCCTTAGCTATCTTCTGCTCCCACCTAAACCCAAGCTAGCCATTACCTAAACATTACTTCCTTACTTACTTTGTCTTTGCTCCAGCTGCTTTTAACCTCAGTGGTATGCTGCACCAAGCCTTGACCCTTCACCTGGGTTTGTAAGTTATAAAACAAAATACATCTGAAATTGTACCTCCTGACCTTATCCCTTATGTTGTATTGTATTTATTAGAAGGTTTCCTTTTAGCCACTCATAGTAAATGGCTGTTGCCTTAACAAGTTGAGCAGATGATACAGTCACTGGCTAGTGAATTTATTGAGTTTATAAACTGCAATCAATATATACCAGGGAAAGTTTTAGAAATTGTTGAGTGAGGACAACAGGTCTTACAAATGCTCTGAAACTTAGTGGCAGAATTCCAGACCCATTGTGCATTCAGTTTTACAGCTGACAGACTGATGCCATGTCTACTTATTAATGCAGCCCAATCCTGATAACCATGTAATGTTGTTCATCAAGAAATTTTCTGCTTGGATCAGGAGATCTATAAACTGCAGATAAAAACAGCCAATCTGTAAAGTTCTGTACCAGAGCCCATTTCTCACTTATTCAGCAACTCCCATCTAAACAAAAACAGGAAGGACTGCTTCCAAATGAACCTCAACAGTTGAGTATTTAGCATGCAGCCCATTAATCACTGGGAGAACTTTTCAGATAGGCAAACATAAGCCTTTACTATCTACAGGAATAATCCAGGGTCTTCATCCTAGCTCTTTTACTTCTTAATTTACCCCTTCATTCCTCCTTTCTCCACCCCAACATCAGTGGTATTCTGATGTTTGATACCCGAAAAAACTAATACCGCCAGCATGATTTGTGGCCCAGTAGTAACATATGGTTTGGAATACTGGGTCAAGATATAAGTGGGGCCCTTCTCCTCCTGTCACTGTGCTTAGACATGCCTGGAGAGTAAGAGTGCAGCTGCCTATAAGGGCAAGATGGTATTGAGAAGAACTTGAAGCTGCTTCTCCTTCCATATCAGAAAATCCAAAGTAGGTGGCAATTACCTCTCGAGTCACCCTGATACACATAAAATCTGCATGCTGAACCAGTAGTCAAACTGCAGAGCAAAAGCTTTATACTTGGCTGGGTGATTGTGTACAGTAGGAGCGTATAAGAAATGAAATAAAAACAGAAAATATTGGAAACACTCAGCAGGCCAGGCAGCATCTGTGGAGAGAGAATCAGAGTTAACGTTTCAGGTCGATGACCTTTCGTCAGAACTGGATGGCAATTACCTCTTGAGTCACCTGGATACGGTGACATGGTTTGGTACATTGCAATTCTATAGAATAGGAGTGATTGAGTACATTGAAATTCCATTGAGTAGGAGTGAGAGGGAGGCAGCTTGATGCATTGCAATTCTATACTGAAGGCGTGAATGTGAAGTGATTTGCTATCATATATAGTAGTAGTAAATGGGAGGAGGTTACTTATTCTGTAAGTTTCATTATTCTAGAGTAAAGAGATGTTGGGTACATTTTGTACTTTATACTTTGATCAGTACGTGTTCATCTGGCATCAACTGTATTGTGACGGTCAACTGAGAGCTTTTTCAAAAAAAAAATTAGTGGGATGGAAAGTAGAGTTCAAATCTTTCAAATTTCCCTTCCTGACCAGGTGTCCTATAATGTGGAGGGGTTCTGCGAGCGGAATCGGGACGTCCTTTTCACGGATCTGATCGAACTCATGCAGAGCAGTGAGCTGTAAGTGGAACAACAGAAGCTACTTGTAAATGCGCATGGATCGTTTTGAGCTGATTGTGTAAAACATTCGCTTTGCTCGCATGTTAATTTTATTTGTTGCTGCTTCACAGCCCTTTCATTCGTGCACTTTTTCCTGAAAATCTACAAGCAGAAAAGAAAGGCCGGCCCACAACTGCAGGCAGCAAAATTAAGGTACTTTCAGCAACCAGTGTTCCTCACTAACCTTTTGTTGAGGGCCACCATCCCAACCATTGTCTAGCTTTAGCAACAGAATGATGAGAAATCAGGTCTGCTCCTGCAATTCAATTATACCATCGTCAGCAATTGGCAAATGGAGGCAAGACAGTTCCCCACAGGAAGGAAAAAAGCCCCAGAGGATATAGCAAATGATAGTTCTATTTTAACAAGGCCCCTTTACTTGCTCTGTGAAAGCTGGGACAGCTCTACCTCCCAATTACATTCCCTTATTGCCTTTTGCTGGGGAGCAGGAAAAGGAGAGGGAACAGGACTGTTTCCCAGCGTGGTTGACATCCTACAATTGGGCAGGCCATGAAAGCAAATTGAACAGCAAGTCAGCTGAGGGCCACAGATGAAAAGGAGCCTGGCCACAAATTTCCTTATATGATGAGTCCCATTAGCCGTCTGAAACAAAAACCACAACAACCAAATAATAGAGCAGTGCATAGTATAGATGGAATAATTAAGAGTTCCTTGTCAAGTGAACTCTGGATGCGGTTAGAATCTCACCAGCTTTGGAAAACACTGTTTGCTTGCACTTTCATTCCACCTGGGTTCGTGACATTGTCGTCAGTTTCATTTGTTGTCAGTTTCATTAATATTTTTGGAATAGTTACCCACTTGGCAACAATGCCCCCTGTGTGAGTTGGCATACTGTATACCACAAAGGAATGCACCCATTTTTGACATACTGGCTGATCTCCTGTGGCATTGTTCGTGGGCAGGCTGGCGCACTGTTGTGATTACTTGCTAAGAGAGAGCTGTGTTTAACCTGGTATGTCTCTTCGAGGTCAATGTTCAGGTACTCCCTGTAAGGAAATGATCTAAACAGGCGAATCCAGCGGCCTTTTAGAGTTAATTGTTGAGGGAAGTTTCTATAGATTGGCAGTTGCTTGTAAATCCTTGGCTCTTGCCCTTCCAGATACTCAACCGGAAAGAGGCAGGAAATTATGAGCTTCCTTTTTTATGCACTTCTGACATTTTGAAGTGTAACATCTGATGTGTGATAGGCATGTGCAAGACTTTTATATTTATGATAAATCACCAAAACATTTCACTGCATTGGCCAGTATCTACCCCATGCGTCAATGTTTAAGATCAGTAGCACTGATGCATTCCTCACAGACACCTTGACAGATCTCTTGATTCTCAGATACGTCATTGAACTGTTGTAGCATTTTCTTACCAATTTTTTTTTTGCCTTTTCAGAAACAAGCCAATGACCTTGTGGGTACTCTGATGAAGTGTACGCCACACTATATCCGCTGCATCAAACCTAACGAAACCAAAAAGCCCAGGGACTGGGAAGAGAGCAGGTAACATTATCTAAAGGGAGGCTAAATGGCTAAACAGGTCATCCTATCAGTCTCCCAATCAGAATTCCCTTCAGAATATCTTAAATATTTTTTATTTTATTTTCTCTCCTGAAGACCCTGACCTGTGCTAGGGTACGAGTCTACAATTGCTGGGTCCTTCATCCTAAATGCCACACTTAATGTTTCAGTGTAGACAATGAGTGTCGGCAGATTACTTGACCATGGGGGCTTCATAGCTGATCCTGATCCTTGCCCAACATCAACGCACGCACACACACACACACACACACACACACACACGTTCCAGTATGGGTCACTGGATAGTGATCAGGAGGAGCAGGAACCCTAGTTAATTTTACGTCTCTAGCCCATGCGCACTGAGACTATTTGTAAAAACCCTACTGCCATCTCAGCGGAGAACAGCAAACATGAGCCCAGATTGTGGCTTAGAGTTGAGTGTTAATGGTACAAATACTACTCACTACTTTCAGTCAGCATGAGTGGCAGCTGTGACTGAGCAAAGATGCATGAAATTTCCACTGTCAGCCATGGATGTTGCTGTAATATGGTGGGAGTATGATTCCCAAATACTTAAGAGTGGAACTGCTTAGTCTAGATACAGCCTTGAAAAGCTTAGACTTCTCTGCATGAGATTGCCTTGGTAGTTGTAAGTAGCTTGCATCCAAATGACCAACCAACCTCCATACTTCTCTGGAGTCAGGTATCAGGAGGTGTATGAGGGTGATCTATTGCACATGTACCTGTCTAGCATATGACCAGGCAGAATCGGATCAACCTTGGAGGCAAGAGAGGAGGGGGTGGGGGGAGGTTGTCAGGATGTGGCTGTAGCTGTTTACATTGACTCAATTCAGAAATGGTGGATCTATCACAAGTTCTGCCCCACTGTCCTACAAGAGATTGTTTAAAAGGGAGATAATTCTAAAAGTTTTGATTATTATCACAATTTTTTTTTCACTTTGTTGAATGCAATGGCGTTGTATAGATAGGTTGGCTCCTTTTAAGGTGTGTAGAATGCTACACACATTCAATGGTTTATAATTGTCACAAGAAATGAGGCAACAATGCAGAGCAAAATCCAGCTCACATCGCTAGCCATTGAATGTATTCTAGTCATTTGGGCCTTGAAATGATACTTGGGATACTGTGCAAGGTCACTTTACATGTTTGGAATTTCTCTCTCTGCTACTTTTAGCCCATTATTTTAAATAACAAATTACATTTATATAGCGCCTTTAAAATGTCCCAAGGCGCTTCACGTGAGTGATTTTCAAACAGAATTTGACACCGAGCCACATAAGGAAATATTAGGACAGGTGACCAAAAGCTTGGTCTAAGAGGTAGGTTTTAAGCAGCGTCTTGAAGGAGGAGAGAGAGGTGGAGAGGCTGAGGGATTGAATTCCAAAGCTCAGGGCCTAGGCAGCTGAAGGCAAACAGGTTAACACCGTCACTCTAATAGCAGAGAGAACATTTCAGATAAACTTGATAAGCATTCGTACACGAAGAAAGAAAGAACTTGTATTCATATAGCATCTTCCTCAGGGCATCCCAAAGCTCTTTACACCCAATGGAGTACTTTTGAACTGTAGTCACTGTTGTATGTCAATAAAGCAGCCACTTTGTGCACAGCAGAGCCCCACAAAAGATAGATAACCAGATAGCCTTTTTTTTAGTGGTGTTAGTTGAAAGATAAATATTGGTCAGGACAACTCCCCTGCTCTTCAAATAGCACTATTTGATTTCTTGGGTACACTGGAGTAGGTAGACAGGGCCTCAGTTAATGTCACACCTGAAAGACAGCACGTCCAACAGTGCAGCACTCCCTCAGATTATGTGCTCAAGTCATTGGACTAGTGCTTAAACCCACAACCTTCCGACTCAGAAGCAAGATTGCTACCACTGAGCCAAGGCTGCATCTATTAGTATTCCATGGTGTAATTTCAAGGCCCTGGAGTTTGTTCAGGAGGGTCAGTAATAAGCTAGGATTTATGATCATAAAAGGAGTACATTTAAAACTAAGCAAAGATTTGATTTGAATTTAGAGTGTTGGCCACATTTTGCCAAAATAAAAAAAATTGCTTTCTAGGCCATGTCATACAGTTAATGTTTGTCGTTTCTTTTTAGAGTTAAGCATCAAGTGGAGTATCTGGGTTTAAAAGAAAACATCAGAGTGCGACGAGCAGGCTATGCTTACAGACGAGTTTTTAAGAAATTCTTACAAAGGTGAGGCTTACCAAGGAAGTCTAATATCACTTGCTGTTCCCCATCTGCTAGCATTATTTTAGACAATCGTCTCCCTTTTTCCTTTCTCTCTAGAAAACACCAACTCTTGATGGGGTATGGCCCTGCGGGCATTAGTCGTCTTGCAGTACCTCTCCCAAGTGGCCAGTCTTCATTTGTGAGCTTAAACAGTGAGTCCACTATGGGGAAGCATCAGAGCTGAGCCAATTCTGTCCTCACCTAATAGCCACTCAAGTGTACTTTCCAATGATCAGGAAAGAACAAACTGGCTTTTATATTGCACCTTCCACATCCTTGGGGTGGGCCAAAGTGCTTTACAACCAATGGATTACTTTTGAAGTGCAGTCACTGTTGTTATGTCGGCAAATGTCGCAGACCCTTTGCACACAGCCAGGTCCAAAAAGAGCAAATGAATGACTGGCCAGAAAATCTGCCTTTGGTGGTGCTGGTTGAGGGAAGAATATTAACCAGGAGAACATTCAAAGAGCCATTTCCTGTTCTTCTTCAAATAGTGCTCTTTTACATCCACCTGCCAGCAGACTTAGCCTCGCTTAACTATCTCATCCGAAAGATGGCACTTCCAACAATGCAGCACTCCCTCAATACTGTACTAATGTTATGTGTTGAAGTCTGTAGTGGGGCTTGAACCCACAACCTTCTGACCCAGAGGTGAAAATCCTACCAACTGAGCTAAGTTGATGAGAAGCAGGAGCTCCATGACTTTTTTTTCATTCCTTGGGCCAAGGTGCTGAGGCCAACTGTAATACAGTCCCTTGTGACATCAGCTAACTAAGCCCAGATTATTAAACCTGGAAATTTCTTGGTCTATATGACTCAGTTTCAACTGAGCGGCCAGAAGAGCCTCTTTGGGTCCATTGTCTAAAGAACAGGCTGATATGTCACTTGCCTACATTAAACTGGCAAACCCCAGCCCACAGATAGGAGCTGTTATCAATAAATCAATAATTCTTTTTTACCAGGGATTAATTTTACTGGTGAATGCAATACAATATAAAGGAGTTTTAGCGACATCCTTGCACAGCTGTCCACACTACTTACCTGGTGTCTGCTGTGTTTTATACATGTTCAGCCATCCTGAGGAGAGTGTGGACAGTCTGAGATGGGCACAAATTATGCGCTATATACTTATTATTGGCACTTCTTCAGGTACTCCACATTTGGAGTATTTTGCCTTGAATAAACCTGTTTTAGAAAGTAAGTGAAAATCTGAGTTTAGATCTGATTGTCTTGTTCTGTGACGTAAATTCCCCGAGTCTGCCTGCTGTTTAATGACCTCGATTTCAATCAATCGTTTTCTAATGCGAGCTGATGGCGGGCAAGGCGCTTTGCCATTGGCCCAGACTCTGAAAAATTACATTGTAATTATGTGGAAATTTGAACTTTGCATTTTACATCTAGTAATTAGCTTCAGGATAAAGCCTCAAAGCTGCTGTTCAGTGTAAATAGCCTCCTGACAGGGTGGTTGAGAATTGTACTAAAGTCTCCAGTGAATGCTGCTTGGACCCCTTCTTAACTTTCCTCTGTCCTCCGAGCCACTGTTTTTAAAATAACCACCGGTTTTGTGTTGTGTAAAAACAGTGTTCCTGATTTATTTTAATTCATTGCACTTGGATAATGAGGCTGTGCTCTGGACACTAATCATGAAAGTCCACTCCCACTGATTTCACTCTGCCAACTGTGTGTGTGTGTGTGTGTGTGTGTGTGCATGAGTGTGAGTGTGTACATTTATATTACTACCTGAGCCATGTGCAATTGGCATATGGACAAACAGATCAGAGAGTTGAATGCGTGGCTCAACGAGTGGTGTGGGAGGAAGGGGTTTCGATTCATGGGACCAGTACTGGGGAAAGAGGGAGCTGTTCCGACGGGACGAGCTCCACTTTAAACCGGGTTGGGACCAGCGTCTTGGCGAACCAAATAACTAGGGATGTAGATAGGGCTTTAAACTAAAAAGGGGGTGGAGGGGTCAGGTGAGGTGAAATTTAGAAATCTAATGAGAAAAGTTAAGGCAATAGAACAGTGTAGTGACTTGGGTAAAGATAAGCAGAGTGTGGCAGGAAGGGATAGAGAGTTTACCAATAATAGTGCAACAACAAGTAAGGACAAAGCAGGAAAAAATGGTTAAAAAGTCAAAATTAAAGGCTCTTTATCTGAATGCGTGGAGCATTCATAACAAGATAGATAAATTAATTGCACAAGTAAAGATGAATGGGTTTGACCTAATAGCCGTTACAGAGACATGGTTGCTAAATGACCGCGGTTGGGAACTAAATATTCCAGAGTATATGACATTTAGAAAAGACAGGCAGAATGGAAAAGGAAGGAGTGTAGCCCTAATAATAAGGGATGACTTAAGGACGGTGGTCAGAAAGGATCTTGGCTCGGAAGATCAGGAAGTAGAATAAATATGGGTGGAAATTAGAAATAACAAGGGACAGAAAATACCGGTGGGAGTAGTTTATAGGCCCCCTAATAGTAGCAATACCGTTGGACAGAGTATTAATCATGAAATAATGGGGACAACGGGAGGGTGAAGGGGGGAACATCGGGAGGGTGAAGAGAGGGACATCGGAGTGGGGGACGTCGGAGCAGGTTTCAAATGTAGGTTCATTTAGTGTTTACACTTCCTTGCATAGTTTTTCATTTAATTTATTTAGTTTCTTTTTCTCTGATCCGGCCCTTCACGCCTGGTTTGACCAGGCGTGAATCAGAAGTGGTGGGCAAACCGCCCAGGTAAGTTAAAAAATCTTTCTAATCTCTTCATCTGTCACAGGTAAAGTGCCTTAAGTACCTCAATGTTGAACAAGAGAAAGGTGTAAAACAACTTGAAATGATAACAGATACAAATTATACAGTACAAGTGATTGTGACCACATAATCAAACAAAAAAGTTCCCAGTTAATCAACCAGATCACATTATGAATGGAATATTTAATTTATCTCACAGCCTTTCATTGGATATGCTGTTTAATTCAATTTTTTGTTTAATTCAATTTTTAAGACAGACTATGTATGGATTTCACTTTTTTTTGTTTTATTTGCTGGAGAAATTATAACGATAAAACCTAAATATACAGCCACTATTTGGGTATGAGTAGGACCAGCCATGCATACGGCTAGAAATTCCTCAATATGATACATTTATCCCATGGCCAAAGTGATAATGACTTTGCCTGTAGGATAAATGCAAAGCATGGAGCAATATCTAGCCAATTACATTCTGAGAAACCCAGGGGAATTGAGTAACCAGAGTGATGTGTGAAGTGTCAAGCTTCTGGGAAGAGAAAAGCTAGTTCTTGGTATGAGAGCAGGGTGTGGTGAGGAACCAGACTTTGGTATGAAGGGAATGTATGGGGAAGGCAGCTTTTGGCATGACAGAAGGGAATGAAGAGAACCCAGGCTTTGGCATAAAGGTTGGAGGGGAAGAACCCCTGTCTAACAGGGGATGAATGTAGGACAACAAGACATTGCTTTGAAAGAAGGGGGAAAGGAGGAAAGAGTTGTAAATTTGTTTGTGAAGCTGTGGGTACAGAGGTCTGTGTGAGTAATTCAGACTATTTCTATATTGGAGTCTTGAGTGGAATCTATAACTGGGATATTATTAAAGTGAGATATTCCTTGGCTCCAGGACACATGTATGAGTTATTTACACTGCTGTCATTTTATTTAGAACATGGTTATTTAGTGCTAAAATGACCTATGAATGACTTGAAAACCACATTTGAAAGTTTGCCAACTAAAGTTATTGTTAATAATGCCATGTGTGTGGGCTCCAGATTTGTCCTAGAGGGTTAATGGACTATTTGCCATTTATACCTAGCTGCTATACTGGGATTAATGGAATTTTCAGTAAATAAAAAATTCCAACCTTAACCATGAAAGAAAAGTTTATGGACTGCTAAATTTTCAAACCATTTATCCATATATTGTACATGGTATATAAAACATCTGTTACCATTTATTTTATTTTGACAAAAACATGAAATTAAAATTGAAAATTGCATGAAACCCCAAATTGACCTTTTGGGACATTGAATATTCAGGGTATAGGATCACTTACACCATAGGATTGCTCCCATGACACTCTTTCTCTGGAACCTGAGAGGGCATGGTATCAGAGAGATCACCAGTAGACCATTGGGGAACTGCAGGAGTTTGGCTGTAGCAATAATATTTTTCTAAATTCATGCCATTCTCCGAAGAACATCTTCACTAACCCGCCTTTTTCATTGCAGGTATGCCATTCTGACTAAAGAGACGTGGCCTTCCTGGAGAGGAGATGAGAAACAAGGAGTTATCCACCTCCTCAGGTCTGTCAACATGGACCCGGATCAGCACCAGCTGGGGAAAACCAAAATCTTCATCAAAGCCCCTGAGTCTGTATGTGTGCTTGTTGTACTCTATCTGATCTCTATCCACTGTCTCTGGTCAGTGATATGGTTGCTGTGCAGAAGGAATTCATTTGAAAGGTCAGCTCCACCCATGTTATGATTGTGGTTTAGCTACAAGTCAATAAACCTTTCAAATTGGTTTCTACTTTGTTCCAGTTAAGCAATTGTGCTGTTCTCCTAATTGTACTGTCTTGCTTGAGCTTGTGGTCTCTACAGTGTTGCTTCACTGGGCTTGCCTTTTTCATTCAGTGTGGCACCCAGTAAATTGCATTATTCTTTCCTTATTTTCTATTTGTTTGTCTTTAAATGGAACAAATTGTCGTGACCGAACTCTTGCATAGAACAAGAAAGGGATTTTGTGGGAACCTTCCGGAAAGAGAAGCACCAAATTTGGGCAAGTTTATTCACAGAAACTCCTACAAAGCTGCCTTCTGTTTTCTCTGTTGGAGAAAGACAAAACTCAGCTCTGATGGTGACTGATCTTTTAGTTTGTCCAGAATGTGGGTGGAATTTTTCCTCCAGAGTGACTGAGGTGGGCAAACTGGAGCTCTGCAGCTGCAACTTTGGCTTGGAGTTAAATTTTTCTTGGCTCCAGACTGAAAAACCAAGGATAGTCGAATTGGCCAAAAGACAATAAAATATGATTGCTACAGTCAAACTCCTGCAGTTCCCCAATGGTCTACTGGTGATCTCTCTGATACCATGCCCTCTCAGGATCCAGAGAAAGAGTATCATGGGAGTGAGCCTATAGTGTATCCTATACCCTGAACATTCAGTGTCCCAAAAGGTCAATTTTAAAGGTTGGATGTTGAGGTGGCCTCTGTTAGTTGCTTGTCAGCAGGCCTGAGTATACTGACTATGTGTGAATGTGTGGATTATTTTTTAAGAAGTAGTTAAATGATTTTTGGAGGGTTTTCTTACAATTTTGTGCTACTTCATGAGCTTGTGTGCTTTAAAACTTTCTATAGGTAATGTACCCTATCAAGGACCCTACCACGATTAATTTCCTCCTGAGGGGGCTAAATAAATACTCCCTGATCACCAAAGGCAACCTCGCAAAAGTCCAGGATATTTATCCATCCCCACATTTCTATTATTCAGCCCTGTCCTACTGTATGCCAGATAAAATATTTGTGCCTCCATCTTCCTGCCTCCTGGCCCCAGCAGTACAGGAACCATTGTTCCCCGAGGAGTATTTGACCATCCCACACCTACAACCACTAATCCCATTCCCAAGCAGATATCAATGACTCATTCACACACCAGTAACAGAACCTTGAGCGAATTGCTCCTAAGTTTGCTTCAGATTTGGAGGGTCGATTCATACTTGCACCTCTAAAAGCCGATCTTTGTTCAGTAGGATTTATTGGTGTGATGGCATCATAACACATGCACACAAAATAGGTTAATGTTGGGGGAATTAAAAACTAATACTAACCCCAGGAGTGTCCAACAATTGAATTCAACTTTGCCCTTCGGGACCTGATCCTCTGAGGACTGAGTTCAGACTGCAGTCTGCAATTCAGGCCTGAAGCCCACCTGGTGCTGGGAGTTCAACCTTTGGGTCTGCAGATCAAATTGATTTGACCTTGACCATGTTTACACACCATTTTTAGTGTCCACTTCTCAGTAAAGATAGTGTGTGAGTACACTCTTACTCTGCTCCTGTTTTAAAAGAAGCGCGTTGCCTCGATCTCCACCACTTTCACTGGGATTGCGTTCCACATTTCTATGAGGAAGAAAAGTTTCTTCTGATTTGACAATGCGCGAAACTTGTCAACTTTCAACCTGGAGGCCTGTGGTCCCAGAATAGCTGAGTCTTCTTGACAATTGTCTCAATGTTACACATTTCATTCGCTAATTAGTCACGACGGACGTTTTGTAATTTTTCAAAGGAGTGCTAAAAATCGGACAGGATGTTTAGTCTTTTTGAAACAACAAGTGAAACTGGTCACAAGTTGACACAGGAAATGACAGGATGCTGAGAAATGCCAGCAGGGTCTGTTCATACATCAGCACTGAAAGCTCAAGGCAAACGTTGTGGCTAAGTCAGCCTGGGCAGTGGACCAAAACTGTCGAGGCTGACTGCTGTAAAATGGTTTTCTTGGGGCGTCATCCATTACTGAAATGCACTTTGTCGACTCTCAGGAGTTTCTAAGCTCCAATCATGCATATTTTTATAAAATGAAAGTCTTGTTTGAGGCTTTCAATACACACTGCTGCCTCCGTGCACCAAAGAGAAAATCAGAACATTCTCTTCGTTTCTTGATTTTGTTTTGAGCTTCGAGTTTGAAAAGCAGCACCCGCTTCTCCGATAGCTCTGTGTGTTAAAGCTCTGCCCAATGTGGTCCTGAGCCATACAGACTTGGAAGATCCCAGGATTGAATCCGAGCCTATGCTGATCTGAGCCAGGGTGACAGTAGGTGTGGTACGACTAGCCTCGCCTCCCCAGGTCTAGGGAGGGGAAATACCATCCAGCATTCCCACTCCTTTGATTATTGCTCCCTAGGTGAGGAAGAGTTTGGGGTCAGCTGTGATGCAGCACTCTCCCATGGTCGAATAACCCGCTGACACTTGCTGTCTAGGTTTACACATAAAGAATGATCACTTGGGCAAGATACCAAAGGATAATCAGTATTTGTGGAACTGTGCCTTAGCACAAGTCAGTGCCTTCAAGAGAGAAGGGGAGAAAGTTGGGAGAAATATTTTTTTAATATCCGAATCAAGATGTGCACCTACTTAGTGCCACCTTTCTTAATGAAGTTAGACTACTTCAATATCTGTTGATACCAGTAGGCAGATTTAAAAGTCGCATTACTTGATGTCAGCCCTTCCTACCACAGAGACTCACCAAGGTGGCCTAATATGTTTCCATATTGCATGACTACTTGTAATGCACATGCTCTACCAAACTTTCCCGAGAGAGCTCGTTATAAATACTCGAAACACTGGAATATCATCTTGGAAGAAAGAATAGTATCACTCTGTCCTGGGTTTAGCACCAGTCAGACCTCCAAACCCAGGTCATTTTCAAAACCTGAGAGTCACGGTGTCAGCTGATCAGACAGAGAATGTGCTGGAGAGAAGCCTGAGGCTCAAACAAGCTCCTCCACACAATCGCCAACAATTGTCACCAAAAGTCTTGTTTTCCCTCTCCAATTTTTGTCACAGCCTCACAAACCCTGGGTGGATAATGTGAAGAATTAAATCTGAATGGGTCTATTAAGCTTTTTACTCTTTTTTTTTTTGTTTGTTTCACAGCTGTTTTTGCTCGAGGAGATGAGGGAAAGAAAATATGACACGTATGCTCGAGCGATTCAGAAAGCGTGGAGGAAGTATGCTGCAAGAAAGAAATATGTAAAAATGAGAGAGGAAGGTACAGCAACTCAATCTTGTAATGCACAGGGCTCGACAGGGTAGATGCAGGGAGGATGTTTCCCCTGGCTGGGGAGTCTAGACCCAGGGGTCACAGTCTCAGAATAAGGGGTAGGCCATTTAGGACTGAGATGAGGAGAAACTTCTTCACTCAGAGGGCGGTGAATCGTTGGAATTCTCCATCCCAGAGGGCTGCAGAGGCTCAGTCATTGAGTACATTCAAAACAGAGATCGATGGATTTTGAGATATTAAAGGCATCAAGGGGATAGTGCAGGAAAATGGCGTTGAGGTAGAAGATCAGCCATGATCTTGTTGAATGGCAGAGCAGGGTAGACATCGGGTGTGGACTAAGTCGGGCTAGTCTGTGATCTCGTCTTTGGTTGAATAGCCTGTCGAGGCTCACTCATGAATAATGGTCGTTTGGGGTACTGACATCTTCATGAGAAGAGAAATATCGGCACAGAAAACTGGCAAGAAAAAATATCTCGGTACCTGCTTCAGTTATTGTTGTTTTATTACTTAAGAAGAAAAAGAGTTTTAAAAAATTATTACATAAGAACATAAGAACATAAGAAATTGGAGCAGGAGTAGGCCAATCGGCCCCTCGAGCCTGCTCCGCCATTCAATAAGATCATGGCTGATCTGATCCCAACCACAAATCTAAAGAACACAAGAAGTCGGAGCAGGACCCGGCCACATAGCCCCTGGGCCCTCTCCGCCACCCACAGGGCATTGACCGATCCGAACTCAGCTTCATGTCCAATTTCCTGCCCGCTCCCCATAACCCCTAATTCCCTTTACTTCTAGGAAACTGTCTATTTCTGTTTTAAATTTATCTAATGATGTAGCTTCCACAGCTTCCTGGGGCAGCAAATTCCACAGACCTACCACCCTCTGAGTGAAGAAGTTTCTCCTCATCTCAGTTTTGAAAGAGCAGCCCCTTATTCTAAGATTATGCCCCCTAGTTCTAGTTTCACCCATCTTTGGGAACATCCTTACTGCATCCACCCGATCAAGACCCTTCACAATCTTATATGTTTCAATAAGATCGCCTCTCATTCTTCTGAACTCCAATGAGTAGAGTCCCAATCTACTCAACCTCTCCTCATATGTCCGCCCCCTCATCCCCGGGATTAACCAAGTGAACCTTCTTTGTACTGCCTCGAGAGCAAGTATGTCTTTTCTTAAGTATGGAGACCAAAACTGTATGCAGTATTCCAGGTGCGGTCTCACCAATACCTTATATAACTGCAGCAATACCTCCTTGTTTTTATATTCTATCCCCCTAGCAATAAAAGCCAACATTCCGTTGGCTTTCTTGATCACCTGCTGCACCTGCATACCAACTTTTTGATTTTCTTGCACTAGGACCCCCAGATCCCTTTGTACTGCAGTACTTTCCAGTCTATCGCCATTAAGAAAATAACTTGCTCTCTGATTTTTTCCTGCCAAAGTGCATAACCTCACATTTTCCAATATTATATTGCATCTGCCAAATCTCCGCCCACTCACCCAGCCTGTCTATATCCCCTTGCAGGTTTTTTATGTCCTCCTCACTCTCTACTTTCCCTCCCATCTTTGTATCATCTGCAAATTTTGATATGTTGCACTCGGTCCCCTCCTCCAAATCGTTAATATAGATTGTAAAGAGTTGGGGACCCAGCACCGACCCCTGTGGAACACTACTGGTTACTGGTTGCCAGTCCGAAAATGAACCATTTATCCCAACTCTCTGCTTCCTGTTCGATAACCAATCCTCCACCCATGCCAGAATATTACCCCCAATCCAGTGATTTTTTATCTTAAGTAATAATCTTTTATGTGGCACCTTGTCGAATGCCTTCTGGAAGTCTAAATACACTATGTCCACTGGTTCCCCTTTATCCACCCTATACGTTATATCCTCGAAGAACTCAAGCAAATTTGTCAGACATGACTTCCCCTTCATAAAGCCATGCTGACTTTGTCCTATTAAATTATGCTTATCTAAATGTTCCGTTACTGTCTCCTTAATAATAGACTCCAAAATTTTACCCACCACAGATGTTAAGCTAACTGGCCTATAATTTCCAGCCTTCTGCCGACTACCCTTTTTAAATAACGGTGTTACATTAGCAGTTTTCCAATCTGCCGGGACCTCTCCTGAGTCCAGGGAATTTTGGAAAACTATCACCAAAGCATCCACAATCCCTACTGCCACTTCCCTCAAGACCCTAGGATGGAAGCCATCAGGTCCAGGGGATTTATCCGCCTTGAGTCCCATTATTTTACTGAGTACCATCTCCTGAGTGATTTTAATCGTATTTAGCTCCTCCCCCCCGAGAGTCCCCTGTTTGTCCAGTGTTGGGATATTCTTAGTGTCCTCTACTGTAAAGACTGAAACAAAATATTTGTTCAGCATTTTTGCCATCTCCATGTTTCCCACCATTAATTTCCCGGTCTCATCCTCTAAGGGACCTATGTTTGCCTTAGCCACCCTTTTTCTTTTTATATAACTATAGAAACTCTTGCTATCTGTTTTTATATTTTTTGCTAATTTCTTTTCATAATCTAACTTCCCTTTCTTAATCAATCCTTTAGTTACTTTTTGCTGTCTTTTGAAGAATTCCCAATCTTCTATCCTCCCACTAAGTTTGGCTACCTTATATGTCCTTGTTTTTAGTCGGATACTATCCTTGATTTCTTTACTTAGCCACGGATGGCTGTCATTTCTTTTACACCCTTTTTTCCTCAGTGGAATATATTTATTTTGAAAGTTGTAAAATAACTCCCTAAATGAACACCACTGCTCATGTACCGTCTTACCCTTTAATCTATTTTCCCAGTCCACTTTAATCAATTCCGCTCTCATACCATCATAGTCTCCTTTATTCAAGCTCAGTACGCTTGTTTGAGAATCAACCTTCTCACCCTCTAATTGGATATGGAATTCAACCATGTTGTGGTCGCTCGTTCCAAGGGGATCCTTAACTAGGACATTATTAATTAATCCTGACTCATTACACAGGACCAGGTCCAAGGTTGCCTGCCCCCTTGTAGGATCAGTTACATACTGCTCAAGAAATCCATCCCTGATGCACTCAATGAACTCGTCCTCAAGGCTGCTCTGCCCAATTTGATTTGTCCAGTTAATATGATAATTAAAATCCCCCATAATTATGGCTGTTCCCTTATTACATGCCCCGACTATTTCCTGATTAATACTTCTTCCAGCAGAGTTGCAACTATTAGGAGGCCTATATACTACGCCCACTAATGTTATTTCCCTTATTATTCCTTATCTCCACCCAAACTGTTTCATTATCTTGATGCTTTGTCCCAATATCATTTCTCTGTATTACAGTGATTCCTTCCTTTATTAACATAGCCACCCCACCTCCCCTTCCTTCCTGCCTGTCCTTCCTGATTGTTAAATACCCTGGCATATTTAATTCCCAGTCGTTGTCACCTTGCAGCCATGTTTCTGTAATGGCCACAAGATCAAACCCATACGTAGTTATTTGTGCCGTTAACTCGTCCATTTTATTACGAATGCTACGTGCATTCAGATAAAGAACTTTCAAATCTGTTTTGTGACGCTTAGTTCCTGCTTTTTCCTTTTTTAACACTTTACCTATTACTCCATACCTTCTGTCCCTTCCTGTTACGCTTTCCTCTCTCTCCCTGCTCAGGTTCCCAACCCCCTGCCACTTTAGTTTAAACCCTCCCCAACAGCACTAGCAAACACTCCTCCTAGGACAGCGGTCCCGGCCCTGCCCAGGTACATTCCAGAACACTTTAAAAGGATTGATCTGTTCTAATTGACTGTTTTATGCTCAGCATCTGATCTGCTGCTCAATAAAAAGGAGAGACGGAGGAACAGCATCAACAGGAACTTTGTCGGTGATTACATTGGAATGGAAGACCTACCTGAGCTGCGGCAGTTTATAGGAAAAAGAGAGAAGGTTGAATTTGCAGACACTGTTACTAAATATGACCGAAGGTTTAAGGTATGTGTGGTGATTGCAATTAGTTCTGTCCATTGATTTATAAATTGACTCGTAGAAGCTGGGTTTGGTTCTTTATCAATACGGGGATGCACTTCAGGTCGGATGGAGATAATGCTGCTGTGATCCTCGATTATCCGCCAAATTTGATTTTCCATTGACTAGTTGGTCTGCATTATGTTGGATAATTGAGGTTCAACTCTTTAATATTTAGAATTGATACATCCAGTGAGTTGCTCATGAGTAAGAATCAACAGGTAGGAATGTTCAAAATTGCTCTATTAGTACATCACCATCACGATAAAGATGTCCTATCTGGAGAGGTCTGATTCGCTCAGACAGCACTGTCCTGTTACTGAATGAGTGACCTTCGCTAAAGCATCCCCTGCTGTCCAGTCCAGGCACTGCAGTATATAGAGGCAGTACAGTATTGCACAGTGTGTTCCAGAGGGATATTAATGTGACCCTGAATTTTTTTTATCACAAGAAGCAGATCAATAAATTATTGAAAGTTCCTAGTAACTGAAATCTTACTCCAAAGAATGTACATGGGAGTTTTGATCACACAATATTAATTATTGAAGTCTCATTTTTTTCCCCCTGCCAATTTTCTCTCCTCCACTGGCTCCTTACTTGGGTACAGTTACACAGGCACCAGGCATCACCTGGTACCTTGCCCAAATGATTATTATTCACATATAAGGCATAAAAGTGAGTGTCAGCAGGCCGTTCCGCCATGTGGGCATCACAGTTGAGCTTAATCCATCCACAAGGGTACTTCTAGCGGGGGTCACTGGACATCGATCAGAGGCATGAACCCTGGATAACATTCCCCTTCTTAACCTGGGGTGTTGAGGCCAATTGTAGCACACACTGGGCATTGAACCAGTGATTAATGGGTCATTGGGGTCACTGGATAAAATCAGTGATCCATCAGAAGTCCTGCATGTCTCAATTTAAAAAAAATACCTAATCTGTAGATTGCCTCTTTTATCAACTATGGTCATTCAAAAATTAGTCACGGTAGGAAACGGACCTGGGAAGAAGTCACAGTCTTTAAGAATGATTGATTCACTGCGCTATCTGCAAAATAAACCCTTCAAGATTCAGCCATCATTAGATGAATCCCATTAATACTGACAGGCTTTATCCCCAGTCTCTGCTGCATTTACTGATATCAGCTGGGATGGCTGTAGGGACATTGCCCTCAGCAACCGTGGGTTATGGGGGATCAATCAGAGCCCCCCCCTCCTGATGGCCATCTAGTGACTGCTGCTAGAAAGAGCACAGTGATGAATTCCCTCTGCTTTGCGCCTTGGGGAAAATTTCTATCCCCTAAATACTAAGCAGAGGAAAAGGGCTGTAGGCCTGTGATGCTGTGTCTCTGCCTCCTTTGTACTTCACATGCACTACCAGGAGTTTTCCCTGGCGGTGGGGGTGGAGCCCTGACCTCCTCTAGGAAGGTCAAGCGTTCAAATGTAATTGGGATGAGGAGGGAGTGTCAGAAACACAGCACCTGCTTGAATTTCCTGGGTCCCCACCTGCAGATCAAGCGTGCTCCACCTGACATACATTAAGGTGAGGTGAAGAGAAGTCAGGCCCCGTGTGTATCGATGTCAGATGAGGGCAATGTTTGGCTTGGCTGCAGTTCCCCTTGTGGTCAAATAGCCAGCCAGCATTCACCATTCAGACTCAAAGAATGACCTTTTGGACGAGGTATGAAGGACCATTAGCACTTGTTGAACTGCTGCCCAGGAAGGATCAAAGGGAAGCAATAAAGAAAACTCCAGCGTCCAAAAAAACAGTTTATGAGGTGGTTATTCCACAATGGGGCATTTATGTTCAAAGAGCTTTTTGCCTCCACTCCTAACCTGATAAATGTTCTCAAACTCAATAAGGCTCACACAACAAATGCAGCAAGTACTTTGAAACATTTTTAATATGTTTATTTCATTTACCACGATGAAATCCTAAAATGAGGTGTTTTCTTTTCAGAGTGTGAAGCGTGACCTTGTCCTCACCCCTAAGTTTGTGTACCTCATTGGACGCGAAAAAGTAAAGGATGGCCCTGTGAAAGGCCAAGTGAAAGAAGTGCTAAAGAGAAGGATTGAGTTAGAACGGATCCTAACTGTTTCACTGAGGTAAACCAGTGTCACTGAGCACGCAGCAGCAGTTACTGGAAATATTTTTGTTTTTCAGATTTCACAGTTATTTGCGCACAAACTTTCACACAGTGTTGCCTCTCCGTTCTGTATGGAGTCTGCCGTTCAGACTATGGACTTCTCTGTTACCATCACAGACACAAGACTTCAACTTGTGTTAAAATCTGTGGTTGTAGCTTGGCTCAGTTGAAAGCACTCTTGCCTCTTGAGTATGAAGTTTGAGGACATAATCTAGCCTGGCACTCCATTGCAGCTCTGAGGGAGTGCTGCATTGTTGGAGGTGCTGACCATTGAATTAAACTTGGATCCCATCAGCCAGTTCAGGTCCCATGACACTATTCGAAGAAGAGTTCATCTGCTGTCATTGGCAACTTCCTTCCCTCAACCAACATTACTGAAAGCGGGACCTAACTGGTCATTCTGCTTATTTGCTGTTTGTGGGCTTTTGCTGTGTGGAAAATGTCTGCCTACATAACAACAGTATCTGTACCACAATGTGATTCATTCTGAAGCACCTGGAGATGTTTGAGGGATGCGATACGGTTCTATAGATTTACAAGTGTTTCTTTTTTTTCTCTTTCTTACACCAGCTAGGGTGATAGTGAACCAACTAGATCCCACATGCAAACCAGTCTGTTACTTAGTTAACTGATCACAGACAGGGCGGGAATAATTGCCCCCAGTATTCTCAGACGAGGGAGGGGGGGGCGGAGGGGGGGTGGAATTCAGTCAGAGGATCTGCTCTTTATTGCTGTCCAGTGACCCTCAGCTGGAAAATGGAACTCAGGAGTTCAACAGGGTCAGGCTTTGTGATGTTCCCATGACAATAGTCGGCCAAAGCTCATTTCCAGGTTCACACGTGAAGAATGACCACTTGGTTTGGCTTTTGGCACCTGTGGAATCACACCCCAGCATAAGTCCCCAGCTTTAGATGAAGAAGGGTAAGGAGAGAAAATTCGAGAGACAAATATTATTCTGATGTGAGTGTTAAACCAATATCTCACCAGAAAGGCCACTTTTTCCATTTTCCCCTGTATGTTATGAAATTCCAACAAAATTAAATTTGTGTGGCTTTAAATGTTTGGAAATCTGAAGCATTAGACACAAAGGTTCTGATATTTAAAGTTTGAGTTGCTGGTGGAGTTTTATGCAAATATTTCTGTATTTAGTGGTGCTCCTGATAGTTTCTGCACTCCAACCTGCTCATTTATTTTGGATGCACAAAAGACCCTCCTGAGCTTTTCTGCAATTCCAGGAGGCATCTCCTTGCAACTTCAGGAATATGGGTTATTTTCAAAACAGTTACTTTGTCATAACGGACAAATAATGAAATTTCAAGTCCCGCTCCAGAGACATGAGCACATAGTCTAGACTGGCACTCCATTGCAGTACTGAAGGAGTGCTGCTCTCTTGGAGGTGTCATCTTTCAGATGAGACGTTAATCCGAGGCCCCGTCTGTCCTCTTAGGTGGACTTAAAAGATCCTAAGACACTATTCGAAGAAGAGCAAGGGAGTTCTCCCTGGTTTCCTGGCCAATACTTACCCCTCTGGTCATTATCTTATTGCTGTTTGTAGGACCTTGCTGTACGCAAATTAGTTGCTGGGTTTCCTACATTATAACAGTGACCACACTTCAAAAATATTTCATTTTGCTGTAAGGCACTTTGGGACATCCAAGGTTGTGAAAGGTGGTCGACAAATGCAAGTTTTTCCTTTTTTTCTTTTGGTCTAGGCTCAGTTAACTGATCTCAGCCAGGAGTGCTGAACCTGCTGGGTTAGGATACGGAAAATCAGCCTAGGTTACCTCTCCTGATTGTGATGTAGCGACTGGAATTGTGCCTTTGTGGATGGCGGATGAGACCATGTTCAGGCTTAGCTGTAATATCCACCACAGTCAAATAGCCTACTAGCCTTGAATGCTCAGATATGAATAATGCCCATATGGATGAGGCAGTGGAGGGTGACTGGTGCAGATGAGAACTGCACCTCAGTGAAGGAGCAGGGGGAAGAAAATTGAAGAGAATAAAGTCAAGTTAAAGAAATTGTTATTGATATTTAGTATCCAGTATTTTATTTTGACAATAACAACACAACTTCTTTTCATTGTGCAGCACAATGCAAGATGACTTCTTCATCCTTCACGAGCAGGAATATGACAGTCTGCTGGAGTCCGTCTTTAAAACTGAATTCATCAGCCTCTTATCTAAGCGCTATGAAGATAGAATGCAAAAGAAGCTACCTCTGAGGTTCAGTAATACGTAAGTATCTTTGCAGTCTGGTGTATTGCTCTACATACGCACAACTCTAAAACACAATGAATTATAGAATCTGTCAGTGCTTGTAACAGAAACTGTACTTCATTCTGGAAGACTGATTTCTATGTGCATTTCTCCATTTTGTTCATCATTGTGGTCCTTTTAGGGTGTCAGCCTTGGCTCGGTTGGTAGCACTCTCGCCGCTGAGTGAAAAGATTGTGGATTCAAGCCCTACTCCAGAGACTTTAGCACATGATCCCAGATGACACTTCTGTGCAGTTCTGAGGGAGTGCTGCACTGGTCTGAGGTGCTGTCTTTCGGATGGGACATTAAACCGAGGCCTCGTCTGCCCTCTCAAGTGGACATAAAAGATCCCATGGCATTATTTCGAAGAAGAGCTTGGGCGTTCTGGCCAACATTTATCCCTCAATCAACACCATTAAAACAGATGATCCGGCCATTATCTCATTGCTGTTTGTGGGACCTTGCTGTGTGCAAATTGGCTACCACATTTCCTACATTACAACAGTGACTATACTTCAAAAAGTACTTCATCGGCTGTAAAGCACTTTGGAGCGTCCTGAGGTCATGAAAGTTGCTGTATAAATGCAAGTTTGTTCTTTTAGTTTAACATTTGTGTTTACTGTTACTTAGACTTGAAATGAAAGTAAGGAAGGACAACTGGGGTCCTTGGAGTGCCGGTGGCTCTCGACAAGTTCAGTTCATCCAAGGCAATGGACAAGTTCCAGTGCTCAAACCCAGCAGCAAAACCTTGCAGGTCAGCATTGGCCCCGGGTTGCCGAAGAACTCACGTAAGTGTCACACTCACTTCACACAGCTGTGTGTGAGGGCCCAGTCATTATATTTGTGTGTACCTGCCGGGGGGAAATGCTGTACAAGAACTTTGCACAAAAATGCTAATATTATAAATCTAATTTTAATTTTTGGTGGGGTACATTAAAAGTATAAATTTTCATAGACCATGAATATAATAATCGTGAAGTACCCTAAGAACTTACTGATTTTTGCTGAATTAAAATTTTAACCTCCCCCCAAGGGTTAGTTGGTGTCACAGAATAGAGGCCTTAATTTCAATTCCTGATCTGTGGTGAGTTAACCAGGAATGATTGTGTGAACGAAAGGGATGGACACGTATCCTGCTAATGTCTTGTTGAAGAATTGTTAGTTTTCTAAAAACTTTCCAAGTCTGCTACCTGATGGTATTCAGTCTCCACACCAAGAGTGCACTGCCGTACTAAAACAATTTAAAGGAGTAACCAAACCATTATCAGCAGCTGGATCGAGAGGGGGTCGGTTCCTTTTTGCTTGTCAGAATGGTGTGAATAAAATAGTAACGGATAGATTCACAAGAGTGTAAATAACAAACTCTCTATATTGTATTAATGTAAAGAACTCAGTTGATGTCTGATTAATATCAAAGTACATGAAAACAATACGGCACTGCCTCACTGTGCCAGCAGAGGGGGGTGCGCGCGCATGTGTGTGCACGTACAGACCAGGGAACAGTCGTGGGGCTCAGTACCACACTGGGCAGTGTATCTACCAGTTGCGCTATTGGAGGGAGTGGGTTATTTATGTTTATACTACATGAGATGATGTATCTTCTACTAAATACTCATGGGATTAAAATCTTTTTTTTAGCAACCCCATCTGTTGCTAAGAATTTTTTAAGCCCACATTCATGACCTGCTGATTAACCTTCATTTGGACCCTTTCTCCATATGTTGACAATCATGTGATGCTCATTAATATTTGCTTAATGAATTTCTATTACTTTGTACCTTTATTCTAGGGCCCACAAGGAGGGACTTAACACAAGTGAGACAACAAATTACTAGGCCACAAACTACAGCTTACCCAACTCGTGCTGCCCCCCCTCCTCCAGCAGGTAAATCTCTTGAGGTTTAAGATTGAGGGAACCTAAGAAAACAATTGGAAGGCGAAATGACCGGTCGACCTGTCCCTTCCAATGGGCCGATACACAGACTGAACTCTCCCTGATCTGGTCATTATCCAGCAACCCCTGCTGAAAGTGAGCACATATTCACATGAGGACAGAATTGGGCCTCCTTATCATGCCCCATGTAGTTGAATAGCCGGGTGATAATTTGCTGTCTTGGTTCACACATAAAGAATGGTCCCTTGGGTGAAGTAACCAAGGGCAGTTGGACCCCTGGAACTGTTCACTAAAATAATGTAACACCTTCAGGAGGGAAAGGGGAGATATTAATGGGGGAAAAAGAGATAAAGAAATTCCAGGTGGTTTATAAAATGGGGCTGTACTTTTTTTAATAAATCATAGCTTTTTTTACATTAAACATTTTGTACCACTTTTTAAAAAAACTCTCAAGGTTTCTACACAACAAACTAATAGAGGTGCTCTCACAGAGTAAAATGTGGCCTCAAGAGTAGAGTCCAATACTTTATCAATAGTCCTAGAAAATGTTGAAACAGTCACTAGGTTCAAACCAGAGCTGTCCATGGTGGGAAGTGAGATTTGATTTTGTTCGACCAATTTCCTCCACTCCCTTCCCTCGTCTCCAGAATGTGTAGAATTCTTGTTGGGGATGGGGTCCATGGGTGCTGGTTACTTGGCCACCTAACCATTAAACACATCTGAGCCTCAGCAGTGTGTGTTGGTGGGCTATTCTACCCTGGAGGAATCACAACCAAGATCTGTACATTTCAGGTGGTTGACTGTTCATCAGAACTGGAAGATGTTAGAGATGAACAGCTTTTAAGAAAGTGCAGAGCCAGGGAAAAGGGGGCAGGGATAAAACAAAAGAGCTGTGATAGGGTGGAGAGCAGGAGTGATTAAATGACAAAAGTGATACTAAAAATGTTGTTTTGTAGAATTGTTGGCAGTGAAGTTGCAGCAGTTCTCTGGCAAGTTTGTCTCAAAAGAGAACAAAATATTATCTCATAAATTACTACTGTCAACGTACTTATTCTTTGGTATTTTTTGGAATAACTAAAATGGATTCCTCTCCCAATTTATTGTTCAAGGTTCCCACCAGAACGGAGTCATTAAAGGTTTCCATAACACTTCTCCATGGCCACCTTTAAATTCACGACCCAATCAGAGAATACCTTACCAGGGTACCACTACAGACCGCCCGTCACTGCCAAGGCCAGGCACCAAGTTCGCAGACAAGAATACCCGCGTTCAACATAATCTGGATTTCTTGAAAGTGCCAGAGCAGGGTGCTGCAGGGTAAGAGGAGCTCCAAGGGGCCTGGCTGTTCTTAGCTTCTGTTGCGTTGTTGCATCTCTGAGGATAATCACTGGCCTCCGATTGATTGAGAAACTGTAATTCAGCTCATTGGAAGTGTGCTGGAATCCCACTCAGAGAGGAAAGACTGTTGACTTAATTGAAAGCCCACAAACACCAAACATTGAATAAATCTCAGGTGCTAGGGCTTTGTTCATCTTTAAGGGATAATAGATTATCTAACGACTGTGGCTGGGTACGTTAATGGTGCCTTTTGCCAGGGGGCAGTATATTAGTATATTAGTGAACTAATCCTGCACACTGATGTGTACCTTGCCTAGAAATCTCTACCTCGAGGTCCAGATAGTCATGTTACACTTTGTTGAGATGTGCAGGTGTACTGGAGACAATATCTCACCTCTCAGATGAGAGCCTGTTCAAGGGAGAAATATGAAATGGTACTATAAAAAAGTGACCAAAAGTGGATAACTACTGTTCTTCCCCCGCACACAGCTCCTAAAATTCTTTTGTGAAGGGAATAACCCATGCATCGGTGAGCTATTTCACCATGGGAGGCGTCACGACCAGGCCTAAGCCTGTCTTCACTTGACATCTACACATGTACCTTCTAGCAAAAGTCACTAGATGGGTATCAGGAATGGAAACCCTGGCAGATTTTTTTTTTCCTTCCCTATTCTGTGGACTCTTAAGTTCGGTTATATCAATATCACTGCAGCTGAAATCAGCTAACTCAGTACAGACTAGGGATCTAAAGATTGGAATTTGCAAATAAATTTGCCAGTTTTCTGTGGTGGAGTTGAAGCAGTTTAGCAATTGAACAACAATCAAACTGTTGTGAGCTTTGTGTCGCAGAGAATCTGTCACTCGGAACAGCATCCCTCAGTTGTGTAACTTCTGTCAATGTTTAGCCCAGACTCCTTGACTGAGGAGCACATTCCTGTGAAGCCCAGCAGAAGGAAAGAACTGCCCCTCATACCAAGACACAAATGAAAGAAATATGCCCTCTGCTGGCAAGTCATAGCTGCAATGATACCTGTCCTATCTGAAGGATAGTAGCCATGATGTGGAGATGCCGGTGATGGACTGGGGTGGACAAATGTAAGGAATCTTACAACACCAGGTTATAGTCCAACAGTTTTATTTGAAATTACATCTATCTGAAGGAGGATGAGAATCCAAAAGTGGTGAAAGTAAATCAGACATAAAGACATTATAGAAACCTCTGCATTAAATTAATCCAACCAGTAATTGTGTCGAGAGAGATTCTTTAACGAAAAGAAACGTTGCCTCACCTGTTTTGCTGTATTCACTTACAGTATTTATAGTAGGTGTATATAAATTATTTTTAAAATCTCTTCCTTTTTATAGTAACCATACTGGAATGACACGACCAAGTGGAGGAAAGTGAGTCAAGAATGATGCTGTGGGGTGGTGGTTTGGGTGCTGTTGCTTCTGGATTTAGTGCAGCTGGTTTATTTTAAATTAGTATTTAGAAGCATGTAGTAGGTTTGATGGCTTATCACTGGTTTCGATTCTAATGGTGATATAGGAGGTCATCGTGCTAACCTAGTTGTCTCTTTAGTCAGTCGTGGCTGTGGTGGCGGGAGAGTGATATTTCTGACTGTTAATGAGACCTCATTAAGTACTAATGTCACTAAAAACAATCATCATCAATACCATCACTTCAAGCAGTTATAATGGAGGTGGTATATGCGTTGAAAGATTTAGCTGGTGCACAGATCTGACTGTTAAATTGTACTGCACCTTTTCTGTTCTACATTGCTATTGCATAGTCTTTTTTTAAAAAATGATCAGTTTTAAATATTAAAAAGATGCAGGCTTTGGGTGCAGCCAGTGTATATACGTCAGTATGCACAACACCAGACCAATGCATGTGTAAGTAGAAACTAAGACTAAAATCTAGTCTTAAAACTGAGGGGTTTTGATTGAGTAAATAGAAAGAAACTGTTTCCGCTGTCAGGAGGATCAATAACCAGAGGACACAGATTGAAGATAATTGGCCAGGATGGAGATGAGGAGAATTTTTTTTTACGCAGCGAGTTGTTATGATCTGGAAGCTAGACAGACTGGATGCAGGGAGGATGTTTCCCCTGGCTGAGGGGGTCCAGAACGAGGGGTCACAGTCTCAGGACACGGGGTAGGACATTTAGGACTGAGATGAGGAGAAATTTCTTCACTCAGAGGGTGGTGAACCTGTGGAATTCTCTACCACAGAAGGCTGTGGAAGCCAAGTCACTGAATATACTTAAGGAGCTAGATAGATTTCTAGACACAAAAGGCCTCAAGGGGTATGGGGAGAGAGCGGCAATATGGTATTGAGATAGAAAATCAGCCATGATCATATTGAATGGCGGAGCAGGCTCAAAGGGCCGAATGGCCTACTCCTGCCCCTATTTTCTATGTTTCTATGGAATGCACTGCCTGAAAGGATGGTGGAAGCAGATTCAGTAGTGACTTTCAAAAGGGAATCAGATATATGGTTGAAAAGGCAACATTTTCAGCGCTATGGGGAAAGAGCTGGGAAGTTGGACAGCTCTTCATTGAGCCGGCACAGACACGATGGACCGAATGGCTTCCTTCTGTGCTGTATGATTCTATGTAAACTCCATTCACATTCAGGCTTACCTGGGAGCTTGGGGGATAGAATGGGGAGGAAGAGTTTACGTATCTTTACTGGGTCATTGGAGGAAGGGAACTGTTTCCCCTGAAAGATTTCAGGGCACCCCCTTTTGGTCAATCAAGAACTTGCATGCATGTGTCTGAAAATGTTGGCTGTGTGAATTTACTCCAAGTCAAGGAAATGGGTGTGGATGTATGAGAATGAGTGGGGTAACAAAATACAGAAACGGATAGAAATTTGCAGAAAAGATCTGGGCAGTGGAATATCCAAACTAGTCAGTAGAATAACTATATCTTGATTTATTTTGTTCCATTGTAAAATTTTAAGCTTCCAAGATTATGTTGGGGATTAACAAAACAAATTCCAGCCAAATCAGTGGTGAAGGATTCAGCTACCAGGGGGCACAAGTTAATAATTAGGAAGTTAGGACTAAGAAAACGGAAGTCATTGGGGGAAGTTTTAAAATAAAGGTATGTTAGACTGGGAGAACACGTCATCAGGGAAGGGCATTGAAGTGAAGAGCATAAATAAGTACAAGATGTGTTCCTGGAAAAAGGATTTAGTGGTTTAAAGAGGTGACGAGTAGGTGGGGTTGAGATCAATCAAAAAGATACAGGCATATCTGGCCTAAAGGCCATTCCCTGTTCCTAAAATTTCTTCTGTTCTAATGTTTCAAGGCTTGGGACTTTGTTGTTACTTCGGAAACTTGCTCTGTGTGCATTGATGTTGATTGCCTACAACAGGGGTGTCCAAACTACTTCCCATGATCATATGTAACCCATGATCCCTGGCAATTCGACCTACAAAGGCACTATTTATGGATCTATATCTCACTCGCTGGTTCATCCTGATTGAATTTCGTGTATCCTGGAGGTCTCTTAAAAAGGCTGTCCTTAGCTCTGCCTCATCGATGGATAACTCCTAAATCACAACACTGTTGGTATCAGCAGCTCAAGATATATGCAAATTAATGGGCACATTGATTTCAACCTCAGACGTGGCCCGCAAAGCTCCATGGAACCTGGGTGGTCCTCAAAGACGGAGAGCTTGGACACTCCTGATCTACAACTTTTCATTCTCTGGTCTTTCCCTGCACAAAAATGTTAGAAGTAAGACACGAGTGCAATATAAACTAGAAGTGATGGTGGGTTAATGTCTAGGGCAGCGAGTTCCACTAATTCTTTCTTTTGCTTTAGTGCGCACAGACAGATGACAAGTCGGCCACCCCCAGCAGGAGGGCGACCTAAGCCACAACCCAAACCCAAGCCTCAAGTACCACAGTGCAAAGCGCTGTACGCGTACGATGCTCAGGACACAGATGAACTTAGCTTTAATGCTGATGACGTTATAGAAATAGTTAAGGAAGGTAAGTGGTGGTTTCATTTAAACACAATCAATGCTCCCATTTACTTTGCATGTTCCATGGGATTTAAATATAACAGCAAAGTTCAAAATGCACTCAATTTCCCCAGTTAAATAACTTATATTATCTTCAGACTGCACCTTAGTGACAGTGCAGTGCTTTCACTGTACCAGGGCCAAAGACACGTTGTAACTCCTTGATCTTGACAATGGTAGCAATCAGCTTCAAGCTGTGGTTTTATGTCATAGGTGCTACAATATAATTAGGATTTTTTGTTAATTTTTAATACACTACATTAAATGTGTTGGAGTAGTGATATGCAGATAGGTGCTGCAGTGCAATGAATGGAACTCCAAGTATTGCACAATTTCTACCTCGACCTGCATGTGTAGACAAAAACTGTGAGCTGACAATCTTTTTCCCCATCACTTTTCTTCATTGCAATCATTTTTTTTGCCTCTTTTTCTCGCTGCCTTTCATTGACACCACCAGGACCATTGTTCCTCTGAACTTTCCTTCCTGTTCTTCCCCTCGCTTGGCTTTCTGTAATAATATGCAGTCTCTACTGTAATAAAAACCACTAAAAGTATAAAGGTTTTTTTTAATTTCAAAAAGTATAAAGGTGGCATAAGTGGAAACGTCATATATTCTGAGATCTCTTAGCTATAAAATGTTAAAAATCCCAGATGTCTATGTAGAGGCTTCATTTTTACACAATACTTGAGCAAGATGCATTCAATAGGCATTGAATAATTGACATTCAATAAATCAATTCCAGTGGGTCCCTTGCATGGTTGCTGCCCGTACCTTGCATATATTACTGGGTTAACGGGCTGCTGTTAAAGTCTTAATGCCTGTGATTGACCCTGCGTATTAGTTCTATAATAGTCATTATTTGAATTTCCAATAAAGAAATACAGAGGGCCACGTCACTGAAACCAATTTACTTGCCATAGTGTTTCTCTGGATCTTGTATCAATACTATTGTTGTCCAGTCCAAGCTTGCTCCTTATTTGATCCAGTGATACAGCTTCCTAACCATGTCTTGAGGCTATCCCCATTTCTATATGTCTCAATTGTAACTAAAAGTGTCTTGTGTGGAACCTTATCAAATGCTTTCTAAAAACTCATGTATACAATAACCACTGATACTCCTCTGTCCACCTCCTCAGAGTTCTTTAACAGCCTCTATCACGTTAGTTAGGCATGACCTGCTGAGGAAAGCGATATTGATGTGGCCTATTACAAAGGGAAATGAGCTCGAGATGAGCTATCATTCAACAAGGCACAGGAATACTAAGAAAGATCTTACACTTGTACTGTGCTTTTCTGTACCTCAGGATGTCCCAAAGCACTTTGCAGCCAATTAAGTACTTTTGAAGTGCAGTCACTGTTGTAATGTAGGGAAAAGCAGCAGCCAAATTGCACACAGCAAGATCCCACAGATAGCAGAGATAGATGATCAATCTATTTTAATGATAAATGTTGGCCAGGACACCAGGAGAACTCCCCTGCTCTTCAGATAGTGCTATGGGATCTTTTATGTCCACCACAGAGGGAAGATGGGACCTAGGTTTGATGTTTTATGCAACATTAATTAAGGTTAACTTTATGGATCATCCCACTTGCCATTTGAAGGAGTGTAAATACAATTGCTGGGGATCATGACTTACTTCTGTTCCCCATTTCAATTACCCTCAGTGGTAGCACTCATACCTGTGATCCAAAGATTGTGGATACAAGCCCCGCTCCAGGACATAATCTGTACATAATCTTCAGTGCAGTATTGAGGGAGTGCCGTATTGTCGGAGATACTGTCTTTCGAATGGGACGTTAAACAGAGGCTTCATCTGTCCTCTGAGCTGGACGTAAAACATCCCATGGTACTATACAAAGAAGAGCAGGAAATGCTCTCGGTGTCCTGTTCAACAATTACCCCTCAACTAACAGCACGAGAAACAGATCATAGAATCATAGAATATTATCACACAGAAGGAGGCCATTTGGCCCATTGTGCTTGTGCTGGCTGTTTGACAGAGCTATCCTATTAGGCCATTCCCCTGCCCTTTCCCCATAGCCCTGCAATTTTTTCCCTTTCAAGTATTTATCCAATTCCCTTTTGAAAGTTATTATTGAATCTGCTTCCACCACTCTTTCAAGCAGTGCATTCCAGATTATAACAACTTGCTGCATTAAAAAATTTCTCCTCATCTCGCCTCTGGTTCTTGCCTTAAATCTGTGTCCTCTGGTTACCGACCCATCTGCCACTGGAAACAGTTTCTCCTTATTTACTCTCTCAAAACCAATCATGATTTTGAACACCTCAATTAAATCTCCCCTTAACCTCCTCTGCTATAAGGAGAACAAACCCCTCCTCTAGTCTCGCCACATAACTGAAGCCCCTTATCCCTGGTACCATTGTAGTAAATCTGCTCTGCACCCTCTCTATGGCCTCAACATCCTTCCTAAAGAGTGGTACCCAGAATTGGACACAATATTCCTGCTAGGGCCTAATCAGTTTTATATAGGTTGAGCATAACTGCCTTGCTTTTGTATCTTATGTCTGTTTATAAAGCCAAGGATCCCAAATGCTTTGTTAACAGCCTTCTCAACTTGTCCTGCCACCTTCAAAGATTTGTGTACGTACACCCCCAGGTCTCTTTGTTCCTGCACCCCCTTTAAAATTGTACCATTTAGTTTATAGTGCCTCTCCTCATTCTTCCTACCAAAATGCATCACTTCACACTTCTCTGCCACGTGTCTGCCCATTTCACCAGTCTGACCAGCTTAACAGGTCATTCAACTCATTGTGCACAGCAAGGTCCCACAAACAGCAATTTTGGCTGCTGCAGTTGCCCACAAAAGTGATTATACTTCAAAAGTGATTATACTTCAAAAGTAATTCATTGGCTGTAAAGTGCTATGGAACATTCTATGGATGTGAAAAGTGCTATATAGATGCAAGTTCTTGCTTTCTTTCTATCACTTGCACCTAGCAATATCCTGTCTATCACCAAGTGCAATATGGCATAGAGTGTAGACTTCAAGGAACTTGGCCATATTTAACCAGAAGTATACTCTCCACTCTAGATAGACAATAGTGGTGGCAATGTTTGGCACCACTCAATTGGAGTGCAACCTTATGCAGCACACAAAAAGTTAATGAGTTATCCTGTCAGGCTCAGGTGAGTCTCCACAGGAGTCCCAGAAAACTTCAAGAAATAACATTGTGATAAATGCTCTGCTTCTGTAATACACAAAACCTTACCTTATAGAAGGACTACAATATTTTCATTGATTGCATATAATTTAATTTAATTGATATGCACAACCTTTTAATGAAGGTGACAATCTACGAGTGAATGTTGTCAAAAAGTTTCTGATGATCTGTCCCAATGCTCTCTTTCCATCGTAGATCCCTCAGGATGGTGGATAGGTAGACTGCGAGGGAAACAAGGATTATTTCCCAACAACTATGTTGCCAAGATATGAAGCTCTGTTACTATCAAAATACACGGACAAACAAAATGGAAGTATAGTGAGCAGACAGTGATGCTACCTGCGACGCTACAGTGACTGGAGGACATACTGAATAGTATGTGTTTGTAAATGTATAAATCTACAAATACCTGTAGTCTGAAGCTGCACAACAGTTATGATAGTACTGAAGGAATTGTAATTTATTGTATTTATACTTTTGTTTTCCCTTGAATAAAGGTGTATAACTGGTAGTTTAGAAAGAATATTGCATTTAACTTGGATCATAAAATACCTGTATAAGGGTTTATCATTATTTTTGCTTTAAGTGCCTTTTGTCAATTAAAGCTTATTAGTCTTTTATATAATTTTTCTTAGTCATCTGCTATTTCTTCAGGAATAATAGTGATGAAAGGTAAAATCTCCCTTTTGAAGTACGTTCTGCATCGGGAAAAACACTGAACTTTGCTGCTGAGTCACATATGAAGAATGTTTGCTGCACATGATACCCAAAGGAAATGGTGTGTTCTGTTTTTAAAATAATTTAAAGTATCAAACTTTCTACCAAGTACCAGAGGGGTGATGTAGACTTCATTGGTGAGCAGTATGAAGGTTTAAAAGAGAAAGCATTCTGCTCAGTACTGTATAAATGTAACATTTGCATTTTATAGTGCCTTTTAATTAAATGCATAAATGTGGCTGGTCCATATTTTTAAGTGCTGTATCTGATGTAAAGTTGAGGTAATAGAAAAAATGTGTTTTGGTCTTTTTCCTTTACTGTACATTATGAAACTCTGAATAATTCTACAAACTAATGCCTAACATGTATATTGATGTACTCTACTGCACTTACTCTGCAAGTTTTAGGTTATTCAGTTAGAATGTAGAATCATTGTTGAATCCTTATTCCTCTGCATTTTCTTTTTTGCCAATGTGTTGAATTTTATAAATTTATATATAAACAAACTTTTAAAATGTATTAGAAGGATTCCTGGATTGACTATAATAAACTTATTCAATAGATCTGGAACAATTGTGCTTAATTCTTAATTGATCTACCCTAGGTTGTAGATTAGATATTTATAATATGTTTGAGTCATACCATGTTTATTGAAAATTACTCAGGTTCTGAAAGTTATCTCTTTAGTGTTTATTTGCCCCTTTTCTATGTGATTTGAGTAAATTAAGAATTAGAAACAGTGGATTACGCTAGCACAAAACTGGTGAGTGGATCGACAGCCCATTTTGTACTCCACCAGGGCAAAGGACCACAGTGCCACTTCCCCCCCTCATGTGGTATCAGCTGTAAATTTTACCACTTTGCATCGAGTTGCTGAATCCAGGTCATTTATATAAATTAGAAAAACAGTAGTGGTCCCAGGACTAAGCCCCGAGATGCCCCACTCAGTGCTTTTCCTCTACTCCAATGTAATCATGTACTTGTTTCCTATCCTTCAACCATTTCTTGTCAATGTCCAGTGATTAGCCTGAATCCCTACAGCTTTGATTTTAGTAGCATTTCATGCAGAATTTTGACACAGGCCGATTGAAGTCCAGCTCCACATTGACCACAATCTACTTGGGATGTCATTCCTCAACGACATTGATGTTTGCCAGGTAGGATCTTCTAAACCTATGCTGCTGATCATGGAAATTTATGGCACAGACAGAGGCCATTCAGCTTATGTCTGTAGCTATCTTACCTAATTCCACTTTCCAGCTCTTGGTCCGTAGCCTCGTTGGTAACAGCACTTCAAGTGCACATCCAAGTACTTTTTAAATGCAATGAGGGTTTCTGCCTCTATCACCCTTTCAGGCAGTGAGTTCCAAACCCCACCACACTTTGGGTGGAAAAAAAACTCAACTCCCCTCTAATCCTACTACCAATTATTTCAAATTGGCCTCTGCCAAGGGAAACAAGCCTTCCTATCCACTATTTAAGCCTCTCAATTTTATACACAATTAAATCTCCTCTCAGCCACCTCTGTTTCAAAGAAAACAACCCCACACCCAATCTAATCCTTCCTCCTAGCTAAAATTCTCATGTCCTGGCACCATCCTCAAATCTCCACTGTATCCACTCTAGTACAATCACATTTTTTCCTGTAATGTGGTGACCAGAACTGTATGCAGTATTCTAGCTGTGGCCTAACTAGTGTTTTATACAGTTCTAGCATAACCTCCCTACTCTAATATTCTATGCCTTGGCTAAGTATGCCTTATCTACCTTCAGGGATCTGTATTGCAAGGTCCCTGTTTCTCTACGCTTCTCCGTATCCTCCCATTTATTGTATTCCCTTGCCTTGTTGCCCTCCCCAAATGTATTACCTCATGTCTCCAGATTAAATTCTTTGTCACTTTTCTACCCACCTGACCAGTCCATTGCTATCTTCCTGCAGTCTAGAGTCTTATGGCTGTTAGAAAGGTTATTGTAAGATGGTCCTCAACTTTACTTATGAAAGTCAATGCCATTATTTTACATGGAATGGAGGTAGAACTAATGAGTAATTGCCTGTTTGGCCATTCTTTCTGACTACAAACATCACATTAGCCTGTTTCCAATCTTCTGGTACCTCTCCAGTGGCTGTTGATACCCTTATAATGGGAAGTGGTTTGCAATCTCCTTCCTGGTCTCCGTATGCAAAGCAAATATTACCTAAGCCCTAGAGATTTTTGTTTGAGACTGTCTAGGACTTACATCCCATTTATAACAGTCACTGCTTTTACTTGGTATAATGCTTATGTCTTCACAAGGGAAGACTGTCACTCAGAACAGTTTTCAAGACTATTTGCATCTTATGGTTTTCACTACTTTTCACTGCCCCATTGGTGTGATACTGAAAACATTTTTTTAATGTTATGCTTAGCTTCAGCTACTGTACTTTTCTGCTCTCCTCTTTCTCCCCCCCCCCCCCAAAAAAAAATGCCTAATTTTATTCAATTAATTGTTCCATTTGTTTATCTATTGGAACAAGTTTGGCAAGGAGCAAACAATTGAATGCTAACTAGATTGCAATTACAGTACTGTAAAAATAACTGCATTTGCTTCATTAAATTACAATATTGTGTAACAAAACTTAAGACCATTAAAATCAGATTAAATCACATCTAGTATTTAAGAATCACAAGACTTCAGCATTAGCATGAGATTCATACCTAAACAAAAGCACTTAATTGCCAAGTGTTCTAGCCCTTGCAGCTGAGAAAAGACAAATGCTGAAATGGTTACTGGTGATTTTTTTTACACTAACAAATCTCACTTGGCTTTTATAGTGAGGTGGCAAAAAATAATAAATCCAGATGGTCACAATTCATTTAAACATTTTTATTCATTTCAGAAATTATAGAAAAGCCATTTGGGCAAGATTTTATTCTCAAACATTTTACTCTATAATGCAATCAAGCCCACTTAAATGAATAAGCTTTTTCTTCCTTCTACTAACATCCTCTCAAAACTGCCCTCATACTTACCCAACTACACACTTATGGTAGTCTACTTGGCATTGAGCAGGGCCTGCTGAACTATTTCCATGTTCATCTTGTGATTACATCAGAAATAGCCAGTTAGGTAACAATGTAATCAACAATTCAGATCATAATCTGGAAGGTATGCAAGATTTTAATTTTCATTCTTGCACTCAATAGAATTAATTTTAGTTACACTTACTCTGAATTCAAGGAGATTTGATCAAAAAAAGATAGTGTACTTGCATGGTCAGGAATCCCTTTAGTTTGGGACTATAATGGTGGACCCAGGAACCTTGGCCAATTCTCTTCCTCCCCCACCCCCCAGCAACTCTAATCTAGAGGTGTTGAGGCCAAATGCACAGCCAAGAAGGATCAATTAACTAGCAGGCTGCAGAAACAAAAGCCAGCATCTTTCTGGCCCATTGCAGCTCAGTTACTTGCTATCTAAACTAGCTGAGCTATTGTTGAAGCCCAAGTAAAAATGAGGTTGAAAAAACAATTTTAAAAAAGTATAGGGTTTAAGAAAGCTATTGATCCAATCCCATGACAGTTGTTTGTCTTAACAGACGTTTTAGTTATTCCAGGGACAAAGTGAAGAACGAATAAACAGCTGTCCCTTCATGTATTCTAACCTGGAAAAGTGATCCTGTATGGTACAAGAAAGTCACTCCAAGGACAAGAATCAGTGGATTTTTTTAAAAATTGAAAAACTTAGAATCCATTTACATTGCAACAAAATGGCACAATTCTAGATTAGACATCAAAAACTAAAATTTACATTAAAACCTAAAAAGCATTAGACTATGGCCAGCCATTAGTGACTGTCTCCACAAAAGTGCCCATAACCTGGGGTCAGCCTCAGACCAGACTGGACCACACACTCTCCAAGCAGAGAAAGTCTTAAGTTATAAGAGCTGAAATTGCAGACAGGAACGATGCTGGAGTGACTCAGTAAATCAAAGTTCAGTAGGGTTTTAAATATGGTCATGCTCCCATCTGGTGCAACTTATGGGTTCTGGATTATGCAGCACTCTAAACAAAGTTAGGCCTTTGAAAAGTCAAGTGTAATATAGCAGCAATTTTCCCATTTTAAAAAATCTGCAAAAGTGCAAAAATGTCCATGTTACTTTTGGGAAGGTTACAGTAGGGAAGCAGCCAGTTCTTTGATAATTGTTGACTTTAGTTGAGGAATGGTGCTTATTTTCAGTAGTTTTGGACTTGCATATTTGTTTTTTATAGCCTATGAAAGAAAGAAAGTTCATTAAACTGATGGAACAAGATCCTTTTAAGCCAAAATAAATTGCAAAATTGGGTATTTACTTACAACATGCTTAGTGAGTCCTTCATTAATTTTCACTACATTCTTTGCTATGTGTTGCATAGTTGGATGCAATGATTCTTCAGTGTAGCCAGTATAATATTGTTGAACTGGTGTCTAGAGACAAATGGCAAGACTTTCAGGGTAACACAGTATCCACATTCAACAAACAGCAAGGCCATTCTATTCCCCATCCTGATGTTCTACACTGATGGCAATATCTTGCTTGAGGTACAGCTCAAATTATCCATGCGACCCTGGAGACTGATAACCTTAGAGTGGGGTGGGGTGGGGGGGGGGGTGACAGTTAAAGGGGCAAAAAGGGCATTAGTAGCATCATTCTAGCTAGCTATGCAGAGAACAATCAAACATCATTTGTCTGGCTCATTAAAGAAAAAATTCCATCATTTATTCAAAAAGTCGTATATAAAAAAGGAAATTTCACTTCTATCCCCATTGCTCAGTCTTAGTGCCACATTGGGGGGGGGGGCGGGGGGGAAGAATTGCCATGAGTAGGTCTTGTGAGCAAGTTACTAATTCACCTAGTGTTTGTTTTTGTACTTTTTTAAAAAAAAAGTCAACTCTACACTGTCAATCTTAGTAAATCTTGTAATACCCCTAGAGATCAGGACTTGAAGAAAAATCCCAAATCCAAGTGCAGCTCTACTTACCCATTTGCTTTGATCCAAGACTTTGAGAGACAGGCAAAGTGCAGCTGATGCAATTTCAGAAGGGTGGATGTGCACCATGCTATAATCTATAACTGTTAGCTCCATTAGATACTTTGCAAGAGTGTGTTTCTCAGCATCAACCTGATTGTTTTAAAGTAGAGGCAAAAAGTACAAATTAGCATTTGACATTTAAAAGTTTGATGAGACTAGTGAATTAAAAATTGCAGACTAAGGTCAAGCCAAGTGAGTTTTTCAATATATTGGGAGTCTGTAAATGTGGAAAGCTATTTTTAAATTGCCCTGGATGATTGTCTTGCCAGTGATTTTACAGGTCTCAGATTCCATACTTACATTACCAGCCTTTGAAGCCCGCCTCAGGAAGTGCAGTGGAAGTGGACGGCCCAATTTAAAGTCAAGCTCTCTAAGAATAAGCATTTCCATTTGTTTGATTTGGGTCTTGGTATAAGCGTTGTCTGTGATGTAAACAAAGTCTCCTATAGCAGGTGGATACATTTCTTCATACTTGGAAGCTAGCAGCATGGCAGTCACAGCAACTAATTGGAGCTTTTTGCGAGAAACTGGCTGGTTCTGGAAAAAAAAATAATTCAATTCCTTGAATGATAAAATTAATCTACATTGGTCTTGGGAAGAGCAGTCAAGATCTAAATTTTATGATTTATTTAATGAGTGATTTCACAGGTCGATTTTTTAAAATGAGAAAAGGTGTGAGATTCCTCGACTGCAAGATCTTTATTCCAGGACAAACAAGAGCAACTTGTCCTAACTAGAGTCCCCTTCAGCAATATGGAAAAGGGATCAAGAGGACACATATCCTGCCAATTTCTCCAAAAGGGCATTGGACTCTCCACTGGGAGACAGTTCTACTGCTACCCTCTAATACCTCACCTAGTGAGGATTACGCATATCTAGGCTTCAAATTTCAGCCAGCCATTTCAACTTTTAGGGGCCACAACAGCAAACCCCAATCATGTCCTCATCAGATAGCCATGAGTGCACACAATATACCAGGACTAGATAGATAACAGTGGTGACCCTGGCCTACTCCCCTCTAACTTAGTAGTTGTCAAACTGCATCACCATCTTGCCATAAGCATTTAAAAAAAATCCCACATATTCAATATACAGGGTGGTTACAGGTCACCTAAATGTAGACGTTCAAGCCAGACTCACATTAATGCCTCCAACTCTGCTTAAATTCAAGACTAGAGATTGTGCTTTTAAGTGGAGTTGGACAACCCACCAGAAGGAGCTAGTGCTCACACATTCTTTGAGACGGTACACAAACAGAAGTTGTACTAATTGTATTAAGTGACTATCCACCTCAGGTTTGGTATATTTGGCCCACTGTGGAATAAAGCAGATTACAATTCAAACCAAAACTTTGCCTTACCGTGTTAACTCAGTCTGCCTTCAGAGATTGAGCAAATATTCCAAAGATATGGAGAGCTGATCGATCCAAGAGCTTCACTTATACTCTTTGGTCCTACCACTGCACAAGTAGATGTGAGGTAGCAGGACATAGAAGGCATTGGAGTCAACTTTCATACAAAGTAAGTACTTAGTGACTCTCACCACTGTACTTGATACAGTATCTCCAGATTTGTAAGAAGGAATGGTGCATAAAGAGACCTACTTCTAGGCAATAAGTGCACTTGATCCCAGCTTCCTAGGTCTTTAGAAATCTTGAATTGTGTGCTATACCATCTTTCCAGTTTGTGATGAAAAAAGGTAACTACTGAAGCTTTTCAATTGGAAATGCAACAAACTTGCCCTCAAGCCCATGTCTGGTATAAGTACAGTTTAGGCTACAGATCCCAAAGACAGACATTCTACCTTACCTATTAATGAGTTTAGAGGAAAAAAAAAAAAACTTACTTGCAGAAAACGATCCATTATAGCCAAGGTCATATAGAGAGTTTCTTGGAGGAGGTGGAATCTTGAATGAACTTGAATTAGCCAGTCAACCAGGATTGCGCGCATGCGTTCATTTATTTCTTGCCCCTCAAGGTAATGAGGCCTGATTGTTTGCTGCATCTGCCATGGAGTAAAATGGTTAAATATTATGTTTGGCTCAAGTGTTTGAAATAGTGGAGGACAAATTTTAGCCTGATTAGTAGAATGTTACATGCAATACATGAAAATCTTCCCCTCCTTTACCAGAGATGGAAAACAATGTTTGTTTTGCAGTTTATGCTGAACATATGTAGGACTATTACTTGCCACACAGTACAAGGGACAGTAAATTGAGTAGCAGAATTGGAGGTTTTTTTAAAATGCATTCTGCTTCTCAAAATAAACTGCAGCAACTTGAACAAAAACTCCAGAGAAAAGTTTAAAAACATGTCTTGATCCAATATTTATTTTTAATAACCTGAATGAATGTTGAAATCTAAAACTTATTCAGCCTCTAGTTTGCTGTTGCAATCACCACTTAATGACAAGCAGACTCCTCCATTAAAACAATGCCATTTCTACAGTTGCAGGTTGAAAGGTAGGAGTGAACAGATACAGAATGTACTTTAGAAACCAAAATGTCAAATTTAGGATTAATCTATTCTTTATAGAAGTCCATTATGGTCAGAGACACTAAAAATATAATCACAATACAATTTTCATTAATAACACTTCCATGGAACTGTCACAGGAAATAAAAATCTGAACCGAGAGCAAGTGATCATTTAACACTTAATACAACAAAAAGTCTTTAACTACAAGCCTGATCAGAGTCTACACACCTCCAGTTGCCGCAAGTATTTGTAAATGTCTTTTATATATTGACTGCACAGCTGAGGATTACCACCATCTTGAGCATCAATATCTTCTACCTCCAATAAGGTACCAGAAAAAGCTTGGCATAGGTCTTCCTCTTTCATAGACACATCCATAGGAATTGGAGACAGGGGGGCCTTTTTCCAAAAGGAAAGGGGGGGCAGGGAAGAAAAAAAGCAAAAATAGTGAAGTTTTTCATTTAAAAAAAGTGACAGAAATGAAAACTCTGGATTATAAAACATACCGTAGGAATGGGGGCCTGAACCAGTGGTTTTACCATCTGAACTGATGGCTTTAACTCTTGGACCACTGGTTTTAAGACTTTTTTCTGCAAAGCTTTTCCTTTTGGTTTGGACACCACTGGTTTAATCACATTAGCTGTTTCTTTTTTCTGCAGAAAAGAAAAGCAGTGTTAATGTCATTGACAAATTGTAGTCAACAAGATGTTCAATTGAAGGACTGCCATTACCTGCTCTGCTCCTCTGGTCACAACTCGATTCGCCAGGTCTCCTAAAGCCGGCCTTCGGGTGGGTACAGTCACCTTGGCGGATGGTTTGATTGGATCCATATTTTCCAAGTTTCGAAGAGCCTAAACAAGGGAAGTAAAGAGTTTAATTAATGTGTTACTTTATGTTGGCAATACTTGCTGATCTGGTACAGATATGGATTCTCAGGTTAGGATATTTATCCTCTGGCCAGAATAAAGGAATTGACTCAATCTCACATGCCTTGTCAGTTTCTCACCCCACCCCATTACAATCCATCGTTCAGATCAATATGGACATCAAATAGGGTCTTGGTACAATATTGAAGTGTCATTGGATAACTTGATAAGACTAATAAGCAACCTAGTTGAATCCAATGAAAGTTTCCAATTAAAAGCCACTTTGACATTCAGTGATCTGAGAATGTAAGCACCCAGCTCAATGCAAAAGCTCAACCGTGTTGATTGATACCAAATGGAACATTAGACAATTAGTGAGTTCAAGTTGGGGGAGGAAAAAGTTAAACAATTCATTACTAGATCTGGATTCAACATTAAAAAGGTAACAAATGCACCAAGTGTAATGACTTCTACTCCACCTGATGGGTGGGGGTGGGGGAAAAGACCCTCTTACAACCAGAAAATATCTCTTCTAATTGCTGCTATGCCCAATCAAGATTCCCCTGTCCACATTTTGCTGCAGCTCTGGGCCCAAAGCCAAAGCCATTACCTTCAGTCTCCTCTCCTTCCTTTAATTATGCCACCTGTCATTTCTCCCCTCTTGGGTCTTTCCCAACCCATCACTACTTCTCTGCCTTCTTACTCTTCTGCCAGTGTTCCAGGCTTAATACCCCACCCCAAATAAGGCAACAGCTACCCTCTGCCACTTGCATTCTTCAAAGCCCTGCCCCCCTCCATCAAGGCACCCATTGCTGCCCCCATTCTCTGATTTTCCCACCCAGCACACTTGCTGGAGGCTAACCTCACCAACCTCCTTCACATCCTGTTCACGCCACCCACTAATACCCCCTTGGACTCTCCAAAATGTCTGCGCACTATGGAACAAGGCTCTTGCAATCCACAACCTTATGGATGATTGCATTGACATGTCGGACTAAAACTTGATTCAGTCAGCAACATCTTGCCCAACTATTCTTTCCACCACCTTGCACGGCCCAAACTGCTGCAGTGTGGCCTTTATCACCAAGTCACATCTTGGGTCTCCTGTGGAGCCTTCAAGGACCATGCCTCATTCCATCCCTCAATTAAAATACTCCTGGTATACCACCTTCCAAGGTCCACCCCAAGGAACTCAACTCAATCTCTACACTTAAAAAATCCTTACCCTTGGTAATCAATCTCAACTGCCCTTGCCTTCACTCTGAATTCACTGCCCTCCTATCCTCCCTAAACCCACCTGCCCATATTGAAAGCCACCCCCTCAACCTTGCTTTCTCTACAGCCTCAATCACTGACAAGGCCATCTCCAACCACTTCCTTGTATCCCTCACCACCCACATACCCTCTTTCAAGCTCAGTTCCTTCTGCATGCATCCATCCATCCTTGGTGAGGGAAATACTCCTTGTTCATTTACAATTGCACAACCTTTGGTCCTCCATTCACAATACTTCTGCAACTGTTAATTTGCTTAACCACTCCCTCACCTCCACCTTTGATGCCCTTGGCCCCAACAAAACCATCACTATCCTGGAAGTTCCTCACCCATCTGTGGTCCCTCATGTCCAAGGTGTATAGATTTGAGCATATCTGGTACCCAACTGGTTTAGCCATCCATCACCAAATCCAGCTGGACCACATCAAAGTGCAATCAGGTCTCTCTCCTCCACCAAAAACACTACTCCAGGCTTATCCCAGAAATCCAAAGGATAACCACCAGACTCAACTACCAATTGTCTCCTTAAACCCTTCCAACAAGTGTTAGGAGCTCGTGGACTGGTTTGTCCTAAGATTAAGATCATTCAGTTGCCACCTCCTCCCTTTTCTCATTGCCCAAGCCAAATAGTTAAGAGTGCAACCTAGCAAGGGTCATCCTACTGAGCTGTGCAATGGAGGAAGATAGCATAGTCGACCACAAAGGATGCAGTAGGGGTCGAAGAGGAATAATGCTCTATGGTCGGAAGACATCATTTACAATTTTGGTTAGGGCCATTTTGATGCTGTGGCATGGCAGAAACCCAATTCGAGAAATTTAAACAGAGTTGCAGGAAAGACGGGCACAGATTTGGGAGTTAAAGGACTTGATAGGGAAGGGTTTCCTGTGGAGACATTTATCTGGTAAAGAGGCTGGTGGTTATCTTTGCTCTCCAAGATGACCCTGGTGTAGTGGGCAGCTTTGGTGTAGGAGAGTGAGGCCCAAGAACACTTGATGTGGTCCAGCTAGATCTAATGATGGGTGGCTAAAACAGTTGTGTGCCAGATATGCTTAAGTCTGCAACCCTTGGGCTTGAGTGTAAAAATGGAGGCCATGCTAGGGATCAGAAAGTGTAAGTGTTCTGCTGGGGACAAGGGCATCAAAAGGTAGAGATGGAGTGGTGGAGCAAATTGATGGCTGCAGAAATATCATGGTAAATGGAAGGCCAAAGACTAGGCAGCTGAGAGTTTGAAAGTACAGTTGTAAGTAACTGGGGAAAGGGAAGACAGTCACTCCCTCCCCAGGGGCAAGTGAATACAAGGAAGTGGCCTTGTCTGTGGTAGAAACTGGGAGATGGCCAGGAGTGTGGTAGCAAATATGGCTAGAAGAATCATCAATGGAGAGAGGTTTAGGCAAGACAGGAGGGCAGTGAATTTAGAGTGCAAGGAGAGCCAAGAGATTAAGGACAAGGACTTAATCACACTCTAGTTTCTCTGACTATCCTTTCCTGCCTCTGCAGTGACTAAGAGGTCGAACAAGAAAAATAGTGTGTGGGAGGGAGGGAGGAAAAAATACAAAAAAGATTTGGTGATAAAGACCAGCTGGTGGTGGAAAGAATAGTTAAATCGCGAGGCTTCAGCATGAAACCCCAATGTTTCAAACAGGAGTTTGAGCTAGTCAAGAGTTTCGTACTTAAGTTACAAGTCGTCATCTCAGGCTTATAAAATCACGTGAAGTGCTTAGCTTCCTGGGAAATTAACTTACTTTAGTATTCAGATAGAGTCGAATAGCCCAAGAGTGACCCAAGCCTTGGACTACAGCAAACTCAATTTGTGATCCTACCAAAAATGTTTCCACTACAAGTGGTTAAGTTTCTGCACATTATTACTGTATTGTTGATAAACTTCATAACCCTGAATTGTGAGAAACAGACTGAGCGATGCCGTGTGTCGGCTTCTCACAGCGCGATAGCGATCTCACTGAAAAACAGGAACCGATTGCGACTTACGGTAGCACGGCGAGTGAGAGCCATTGCGAGCCGGCAGCACTGGGGATTGTCACTGGTTGATGGGGGGCCACCTCCAGGCTCCAGTTACTGGTCGGCGGAAGGCGCTCGTCTGATAGTTTAGTCTCCTGCTCCGTTGCTGAGGTTGAACCGCGTCTCTTGTCGATATCCCGCTGAAGCCGGAAGGCGAGCCCGGTTCAAGGGGCTGGCGGTGGGGACTCGGGCGCTGGTGGTCGGGTCTCTGGTGACTCCACTGGTGACCTGGTCCGTTGCTGGTGGTCTGGTCTCTGGGCCGGGGCTGGTGCCGGTGATCTGGTCTCTCGGGGCCGGGTCTGGTGATCCGCTCTTCTCTCTCGGGGCCGGGCCTGGTGATCGGGGCCGGGGCCGGTGATCTGGGCTGGGCCGGTGATCTGCTCTTCTCTCTCGGGGCCGGGGCTGGGGCCGGTGATCTGGTCTCTCTGGGCCGGGGCCGGGGCCGGTGATCCGCTCTCTCGGGGCCGGGGCCGGGGCCGGTGATCCGCTCTCTCGGGGCCGGGGCCGGGGCCGGTGATCCGCTCTCTCGGGGCCGGGGCCGGGGCCGGTGATCCGCTCTCTCGGGGCCGGGGCCGGGGCCGGTGATCCGCTCTCTCGGGGCCGGGGCCGGGGCCGGTGATCCGCTCTCTCGGGGCCGGGTCTGGTGATCCGCTCTCTCTGGGCCGGGTCTGGTGATCCGCTCTCTCTGGGCCGGGTCTGGTGATCCGCTCTCTCGGGGCCGGGGCCGGTGATCCGCTCTCTCTGGGCCGGGTCTGGTGATCCGCTCTCTCGGGGCCGGGGCCGGGTCTGGTGATCCGCTCTCTCGGGGCCGGGGCCGGGTCTGGTGATCCGCTCTCTGTCTCTGTCTCTGTCTCTGGTCCAGTCGCGGCTCCACTTCCTCCCCCACCAATGTTTCAAATGCCGCTCCTTTCCCTCTCATTGGCCAGAACTTTATAGGATGCACTCTCCTTATTGGCTGCTGGTCGGCGCTCTGGAATGCGTTGCTATGGAGATGCCTCGTTTGGAATCAGAACCTTTAATAAAAGCTCCATAAAAGTCGGCAGGACCCGGTGTGAAAAGCAAATGTGGCAAAATACAAGTGTAACGGGATTTGTGGGAGTATCTGCCTGGATGACTGAATGAATATAAAGGGTTTAGATCATCAACAGACATCTTCATCACATCTGTAATTAGGAGAGTTGGCAACAAGGATTTATTACACTTTCACATTCTTTATACATTGGATGGTCTAAAATTAGAAGCAGTCAATTCATTCTGACTGGTGTATGGATTTCAGGGTCACTCAGTTGACCCCCTGTACCATAATGTTCCCAATAATAGTAATAACATGATTATTTAAATTTTATACGTTTCATTTGTCTTTTTTATGATTTGGGTTGTATTAGTTGTGCCCCTCTAAAAAGGGGGCACTTTTGTTAGATTTTTTTGATGATACTGGGACAACCCAGTGTCTCCTAACTGGTGTTTTAGAAAAGGTATAATGTTCCCAAGGTCTGCCACCTACTGCAGGCCCACAGACAGCGCAGTGTTGCAAATGTACCAGGGTAAGTTCTCTCATTCTTTTATCAGCAGTAATGATGAAGAGTTAGTCCTTGGCTTGTGTGGGTACATTTGCTAGAGACTCAGTCTTTTGCAGTTTGGAGCTCACTGATGTTGTGCAGCTAGGTAATGCAGATAAGGTGTGGTAAGTCATATGCTGCCTTTATTTCTCAATTCTGGATTGTTTATAGGCCCTTACTCTGTGACTGATATTTGCTGTACACCAAGATGGATGGCTATATTCCAGAACTGGATGAATGTAGGGTTTGTATAGTCTGAGGAAGGTTCTGGCCATTTTTGATTGGACCTATAAGGGTGACACTGAGTTGCCGCAGTGTCACCAAACTAATATGCTTAAAATAAAGGAAAAAAAAGTAAGCTTACTAATTAAATTAGTATGTCATTACTGAAGTTTATAAAGTACTCTGTGCCTTGCGGTGCCCACCGGTCGTGGAAGGCCTCAAGCGTACCGGTGGGAAAATTCTGGGTCTCACTCCATGCTTCTCAGCACAGAAGACTTGTAATTGGTCCAGCTTGGCTGATGCCTTGACAGTGATCTTGTCAGTGTGCCATGACTAAGCTATATTCGACTGGAAACTTATGCCCAGGAACAACTTCTATCTTCTGGTCTTAATTACAAGAATAGGTTTTACTTTTATCCCTTCCCAGAAATTTACTGTAAGACTGTAATAACTATTATAGCTCCACCCACCCCAGTACTCCACATTATTGTGGCTTGATGATAATTAAGCATAATCCCTAAATAATTTCAGAAATAATTTTCCCATATATAATCTTAAAATCTATATTCATTCATTTATTAAACTTTATTAGGAGTGCAATTTATATAAGAGACGTACGCAAAATAATTATAATAGCCATATTCTTAAAACACTATTTAAAAAAAGTTATAAGAAAAAAATTACCTAGGTATTTTGAAGGAAGTAATTCAATACATGATATCATATCGGCGGTTGTGTATTTATTGGGTTTATTTCATGAGCGTGAGAGAGACCTACTTCACAAATACCTTTTTGGTGCAATATTCTATTAATTTCTGACACTGCAAAAGGTGAAAACTAGAAGGGTAAGAGCACAGGAAAAAATCTGTTGAGAATAAAGATATTCTGCAATCTCTATGTTTACTCCAATATTTTATGTCATATATGTCAAGAAACACCTATTAAGGAGTAGCTGACAATTTCTAGTCAGCTGCAATTAGCTTGACTCAGCTTGCCTCTGGACCAGAAGATTGTGAATTTAAGCCTAATATCAGGACTTGATGTGTGATCTAGGAATGATTAGTGCAGTAGTGATGGAGTGCTGCATTATAGGAGATACTGTCATTACGATGCGATCACAAGATACATAAATATGAGGAAGGTGATTCAGTCCATCTTAGTTCTCCAACCAGGCACCAAGGATCAGTCATGGTTCTTCTCTGCAGGGCTTGAATATACTGCATCTGCTGCACACAATATGGTCTCCTCTACATTGGGGAGACCAAATGCAGACTGGATGATCACTTTGCTGAACACCTCCACTCTGTCCGCAAGCGTGGCCCTGACCTGCCGGCCGCTTGTCTTTTTAATTCCCCTTCCCAACCCTACTCTGAGCTCTCTGTCCTTGGCCTCTTACACTGTTCCAATAAAGCTCAACGTAAGCTCGAGGAACAGCACCTCATCTTTCGTTTATCTTTTCAACCTTTCAGACTCAATGTTAATTTCAATAACTTCAGATCATAACCACTGCTCCCATTTTTTCGATCAGTTAGTGCTGGTAATGGTTCTGCTGCTGCCATTTACAGCTACTCCTGGTCAATCATTTGTTTCTTAACCTGTCCCATTACCACCTTCCCTGCCTTGCACCATCATCCCTTTTGTCATTTAATCACTCGTGCCGTCTACCTTCCCTTTCGTCCTTTCTACCCACCCCCCACTCCCTCCCCCCTTTCCCTGGCTCTGTACTTGCTCAAAAACTCTAACTCTTTTAACATCTTCCAGTTCTGATGAAAGGTCTTTGACTTGAAATATTAACTCTGTTTCTTTCTCCACAGATGCTGCCTGACTTGCTGAGCTTCTCCAGCATTTTCTATTTTTATTATTGAATATCTCCCTTCTGTCTTGTTGACTAGAATTGGACACAATACGTAAAGTGTGGTCTGACTGGAGCACTGTACAGTGTAAGCGGGACTTTGTCTAACTTGTGCTTTACTGAGTCAAATCTGGCATCATCACCCCCCCCACCAAAAATCCACCCTTTATCCCTCTGTCCTGCACACTACCGCCCCATCTCCAAGCTCCCTTTTTTCTTCAAAGTCCTTGAACATGTTGTCGCATCCCAATTCCATGCACATTTTTCCTGCAACTCCACGTTTGAATCCCTCCAATCAGGTTTTCACCCCTGCCACAGTACTGAAACGGCCCTTAACAAAGTCACAAATGACATCCTATGTGACTGCGACGATGGTAAACCATCCCTCCTCATCCTTCTCGACCTGTCTGCAGCCTTTGACATGGTTGACCACACCATCCTCCTCCAATGCCTCTCCTCCATCATCCAGCTGTGTGGGACTGCACTCGTCTGGTTCCATTCCTATCTATCCAGTCATAGCCGGAGAATCACCTGCAATGGCTTCACTTCCTGCTCCCGTACCGTTACCTCTGGAGTCCCCCTAGGATCTATCCTTGGCTCCCTCCTATTTCTCATTTAAATGCTGCCCTCGGGGACATCATCCAAAAACACGTCAGGTTCCACATGTATGCTGACGACACCCAACTCTACCTCACCATCACTCCACTGCTTCACTGTCTCTGATTTGTCACACTGCTTGTCCAACTGGATGAGCAAAAATTTCCTCCAACTAAATATTGGGAAGACTGAAGCCATTGCCTTCAGTCCTCGCCACAAACTCCGATCCTTAGTTACCGAGTCCATCTCTCTCCCTGGCCACTGTCTGAGGCTGAACCACACCATTTGCAACCTTGACATCCTATTTGTCCCTGAGATGAGTTTCCAACATATCCGCTCGATCACCAAGACATCCTACTTCTACCTCCATAACATTGCCCGTCTCTGCCCCTGCCTCAGCTCATCTGCTGCTGAAACCCTCATCCATGCCTTTATTACCTCTAGACTTGACAATTCCAATGCTCTCCTGGCCGGCCTCCCATTTTCCACCCTCCATAAACTTGAGCTCATCCAAAACTCTGCTGCCTGTGTCCTAACTCACATCAAGTCCTGTTCACCCATTACCCCTATGCTCACTGACCTACATTGGCTCCCAGTCTGGCAACGCCTCGATTTTAAAATTCTCATCCTTATTTTCAAATCCCTCCATGGCCTCACCCGTCCCTATCCCTGTCACCTCCTCCAGCCCTATAATCCGCCGAGATCTCTGCGCTCTCTTGCGTATCCCCGATTTTAATCGCTCCACCATTGGCAGCTGTGCCTTTAGCTGCCTAGGCCCTCAGCTCTGAAATTTCCTCCTGAAACCTCTCCGCCTCTCTACTTCTCCTGCTTTTAGATGCTCCTTAAAACTTACCTCTTTGACCAAGCTTTTGGTCACATGTCCTAATATCTCCTTATGTAGCTTGGTGTCAAATTTTGTTTGATAACACTCCTTGTTTTACTACATTAAAGGTGATATATTTGTTGTTGTCATAGTTCAGCATTCCGTTTGCTTTGCTAATTGGACATTGACTGTCAAGTCTACTGAAACCCCATGATCTCTATGAACTTCATCCTTAGTTATTTGAACACCATTCATAGAGTATTTATGTCATCTATTTTTTTCTATCTATGATGTGGAGATGCCGGTGATGGACTGGGGTTGACAAATGTAAGGAATTTTACAACACCAGGTTATAGTCCAACTGTTTTATTTAAAAATCACAAGCTTGCGGAGGCTTTCTCCTTCGTCAGGTGAGCGAGTGTGGGATTCCATGGAAGGTTACTGCATTTATATTCAGAGAACAATACCTGGTGATTAAAGATAATCTTTCCAACTACCCGTTGTCAAGGCAATCAAAGTGTTCAGACAGAGTGATGTTACCTACAGGACCACCGAATACACAAACGGCCAGAACACAAAACAAAGAGAGAGAGGGAGAGAAACATCCGAAAGGAAGAGAAAGACAGAGAATGACCCGTTGTGTTAAAAACAGCTAACGTTTTTTCGCTGGTGGGGTTACGTTTAGCGTGACATGAACCCAAGATCCCGGTTGAGGCCGTCCTCATGGGTGCGGAACTTGGCTATCAATTTCTGTTCGACGATTTTGCGTTGTCGTGTGTCTCAAAGGCCACCTTGGAGAATGCTTACCCGAAGATCGGTAGCTGAATGTCCTTGACTGCTGAAGTGTTCCCCGACTGGGAGGGAACCCTCCTGTCTGGCGATTGTTGCGCGGTGTCCGTTCATCCGTTGTCGCAGTGTCTGCATGGTCTCGCCAATGTACCATACTCCGGGGCATCCTTTCCTGCAACGTATGAGGTAGACAACGTTGGCCGAGTCACAGGAGTATGAACCATGCACCTGGTGGGTGGTGTCCTCTCGTGTGATGGTGGCATGTCTTGCAGAGGTTGCCGTGGCAGGGTTGTGTGGTGTCGTGGACGCTGTTCTCCTGAAAGCTGGGTAATTTGCTGCGAACGATGGTCTGTTTGAGGTTGGGTGGCTGTTTGAAGGCGAGTAGTGGAGGTGTGGGGATGGCCTTAGCGAGGTGTTCGTCGTCATCGATGACATGTTGAAGGCTGCGGAGAACATGGCGTAGTTTCTCCGCTCTGGGGAAGTACTGGACGACGAAGGGTACTCTGTTGGTTGCGTCCAGTGTTAGTCTTCTGAGGAGGTCTATGCGATTTTTCGCTGTGGCCCGTCGGAACTGTTAATCGACGAGTCGAGCGTCATATTTGATAGGATTGTACTACAGACCCCCAAATAGTCAACGGGAAATTGAGGAGCAAATATGTAAGGAGATTACAGACTACTGCAAGAAAAATAGGGTGGTAATAGTAGGGGACTTTAACTTTCCCAACATTGACTGGGACAGCCATAGCATTAGGGGCTTGGATGGAGAGAAATTTGTTGAGTGTATTCAGGAGGAATTTCTCATTCAGTATGTGGATGGCCCGACTAGAGAGGGGGCAAAACTTGACCTCCTCTTGGGAAATAAGGAAGGGCAGGTGACAGAAGTGTTGGTGAGGGATCACTTTGGGACAAGTGATCATAATTCCATTAGTTTTAAGATAGCTATGGAGAAGGATAGGTCTGGCCCAAAAGTTAAAATTCTAAATTGGGGAAAGGCCAATTTTGATGGTATTAGACAGGAACTTTCAGAAGTTGATTGGGAGAGTCTGTTGGCAGGCAAAGGGACGTCTGGTAAGTGGGAGGCTTTCAAAAGTGTGTTAACCAGGGTTCAGGGTAAGCACATTCCTTATAAAGTGAAGGGCAAGGCTGGTAGAAGTAGGGAACCTTGGATGACTCGGGAGATTGAGCAACTTTTCAAAAAGAAGAAGGAGGCATATGACATGCATAGGCAGCTGGGATCAAGTGGATCCCTTGAAGAGTATAGAGATTGCCGGAGTAGAGTTAAGAGAGAAATCAGGAGGGCAAAAAGGGGATATGAGATTGCTTTGGCAGATCAGGCAAAGGTGAATCCAAAGAGCTTCTACAAATACATAAAGGGCAAAAGGGTAACTAGGGAGAGAGTAGGGCCTCTTAAGGATCAACAAGGTCATCTATGTGCGGAACCACAAGAAATGGGTGAGATCCTGAATGAATATTTCACATCGGTATTTACGGTTGAGAAAGGCATGGATGTTAGGGAACTTGGGGAAATAAATAGTGATGTCTTGAGGAGTGTACATATTACAGAGAGGGAGGTGCTGGAAGTCTTAACGCGCATCAAGGTAGATAAATCTCCGGGACCTGATGAAATGTATCCCAGGACGTTATGGGAGGTTAGGGAGGAAATTGCGGGTCCCCTAGCAGAGATATTTGAATCATCCACCGCTACAGGTGAGGTGCCTGAAGATTGGAGGGTAGCAAATGTTGTGCCTTTGTTTAAGAAGGGCGGCAGGGAAAAGCCTGGGAACTACAGACCAGTGAGCCTGACATCTGTAGTGGGTAAGTTGTTAGAGGGTATTCTGAGGGACAGGATCTACAGGCATTTGGAGAGGCAGGGACTAATTAGGAACAGTCAGCATGGTTTTGTGAGAGGAAAATCATGTCTCACGAATTTGATTGAGTTTTTTGAAGGGGTAACCAAGAAGATAGATGAGGGCTGTGCAGTAGACGTGGTCTACATGGACTTCAGCAAAGCATTTGACAAGGTACCGCATGGTAGGTTGTTACATAAGGTTAAATCTCATGGGATCCAAGGTGAGGTAGCCAATTGGATACAAAATTGGCTTGACAACAGAAGACAGAGGGTGGTTGTAGAGGGTTGTTTTTCAAACTGGATGCCTGTGTCCAGCGGTGTGCCTCAGGGATCGGTGCTGGGTCCGCTGTTATTTGTTATTTATATTAATGATTTGGATGAGAATTTAGGAGGCATGGTTAGTAAGTTTGCAGATGACACCAAGATTGGTGGCATTGTGGACAGTGAAGAAGGTTATCTGGGATTGCAACGGGATCTTGATCAATTGTGCCAGTGGGCCGATGAATGGCAGATGGAGTTTAATTTAGATAAATGTGAGGTGATGCATTTTGGTAGATCGAATCGGGCCAGGACCTACTCCGTTAATGGTAGGGCGTTGGGGAGAGTTATAGAACAAAGAGATCTAGGAGTACAGATTCATAGCTCCTTGAAAGTGGAGTCACAGGTGGATAGGGTGGTGAAGAAGGCATTCGGCATGCTTGGTTTCATTGGTCAGAACATTGAATGCAGGAGTTGGGATGTCTTGTTGAAGTTGTACAGGGCATTGGTGAGGCCACACTTGGAGTACTGTGTACAGTTCTGGTCACCCTATTATAGAAAGGATATTATTAAACTAGAAAGAGTGCAGAAAAGATTTACTAGGATGCTACCGGTACTTGATGGTTTGACTTACAGGGAGAGGTTAGGCAGACTGGGACTTTTTTCCCTGGAGAGTAGGAGGTTAAGGGGTGATCTTATAGAAGTCTATAAAATAATGAGGGGCATAGATAAGGTCGATAGTCAAAATCTTTTCCCAAAGGTAGGGGAGTCTATAACGAGGGGGCATAGATTTAAGGTGAGAGGGGAGAGATACAAAAGGGTCCAGAGGGGCAATTTTTTCACTCAAAGGGTGGTGAGTGTCTGGAACGAGCTGCCAGAGGCAGTAGTAGAGGCGGGTACAATTTTGTCTTTTAAAAAGCATTTTGACAGTTACATGGGTAAGATGGGTATAGAGGGATATGGGCCAAGTGCAGGCAATTGGGACTAGCTTAGTGGTATAAACTGGGCGACATGGACATGTTGGGCCGAAGGGCCTGTTTCCATGTTGTAACTTCTATGATTCTATGATTCTATATCCCGTTCTTACGAGGGCGTCTTTCAGCGTCTGTTGGTGTCCATCACGTTCCTCCTCGTCTGAGCAGATCCTGTGTATTCGCAGAGCTTGTCCATAGGGGATGGCCTCTTTGACGTGGTTAGGGTGGGAGCTGGAAAAGTGGAGCATCGTGAGGTTGTCCGTGGGCTTGCGGTAGAGTGAGATGCTGAGGTGCCCGTCTTTGATGGAGATTCGTGTGTCCAAGAAAGAAACCGATTCTGAGGAGTAGTCCATGGTGAGCTTGATGGTGGGATGGAACTTGTTGATGTTATCGTGTAGTCTCTTCAGTGATTCTTCGCCATGGGTCCATAGGAAGAAAATGTCGTCGATGTATCTGGTGTATAGCGTTGGTTGGAGGTCCTGTGCAGTGAAGAAGTCCTGCTCGAACTTGTGCATGAAAATGTTGGCGTATTGGGGTGCGAATTTGGTCCCCATGGCTGTTCCGTGTGTTTGGGTAAAGAACTGGTTGTCGAAGGTCAACATGTCATCGATGACGACGAACACCTCGCTAAGGCCATCCCCACACCTCCACTACTCGCCTTCAAACAGCCACCCAACCTCAAACAGACCATCGTTCGCAGCAAATTACCCATCTTTCAGGAGAACAGCGTCCACGACACCACACAACCCTGCCACGGCAACCTCTGCAAGACATGCCAGATCATCGACACAGACACCACCATCACACGAGAGGACACCACCCACCAGGTACATGGTTCATACTCCTGTGACTCGGCCAACGTTGTCTGCCTCATACGTTGCAGGAAAGGATGCCCCGGAGCATGGTACATTGGCGAGACCATGCAGACACTGCGACAACGGATGAACAGACACCACGCAACAATCGCCAGACAGGAGGGCTCCCTCCCAGTCGGGGAACACTTCAGCAGTCGAGGACATTCAGCCACCGATCTTCGGGTAAGCGTTCTCCAAGGCGGCCTTTGAGACACACGACATGGAATCCCACACTCGCTCACCTGACGAAGGAGAAAGCCTCCGAAAGCTTGTGATTTTTAAATAAAACAGTTGGACTATAACCTGGTGTTGTAAGATTCCTTTACATTTTTCTATCTAGGCAGTACTTTACACTTGTTATATATTAAACTCCATCTGCCATTGTTCTGGCTATTTATCTAGCTGATTTTGTAGTTCCTGAGCTGCCTCCTTTGATTCAGCTGTCCCTCTTGGTTTGCTTTCATCTATGACTTTGATCAGTTTGCATTGAGCTTTTGAATCCATGTCATTAAACTGAGGTCCTGTCCACCTATTTCAGTGGATGCACTATTCAAAGAAGAGCAATGTGTTCTCCCATTGCGATGGCCAACAAAGCTTCCTTAACCCTTTTTTTAATTCATTCATGGGATGTGGGTGTCGCTGGCAAAGCCAGCATTTATTGCCCATCCCTAATTGCCCTTGAGAAGGTGGTGGTGAGCTGCCTTCTTGAACCGCTACAGTCATTATCAACTTAAATACACAGACCATTTATCTAATGGCTGTCGTGGGATATTGCTGGTGCAGAACTATATGAATAAAATTCATTGCATTTCAAAAGCAATTCACTGTGTAAAGCGCTTTAAGATGTTTTGATAAGAAAGGCACTGCAAAAATGCAATTATTATAAACCTGTCAATCCTTTTGAAAGGATAATGTGCCATGACAAAGATTGCTTAATACGTATAATTTTACAGACTTTTCCTGTACTTCTATGTATTTGTGAGAGAAAATGAGACAAACGGGAGAGACAGATATACACAGGAAGATACCAGCCTAGACTAATTAGGGTCAGTTGTTCATGTCTTGTTATGTATCAAAAGACAAGTAGAAATTATCTTTTATCTTTTTACACACATAATGATATAAATACTGATTCACATGATTATGTGTCTTCGGGCCTGTTCTTGCACTCAGCTTTGCAGGATGTTAGAGCCCCATTATATTGTAGAATTACTTGAGGAAGTGGCTCAGAGCCCAGGTGCTATAGAAACTATCCTTTTTATATCGCAGGGTAACTTCTCATCAGCTGGCTTTGGGGGGTAAAACAACAGTGCATGCTCATACTTGTACATGCATAGTTTTAAAGTTAAAATTTTGGATTAGATTGTCGCAGTCTGCCCAATATCGGGGGAGATCCATGCAGGCCAGCGAGTACAAAACCACTTCGCCAGCCTGCACAAACCAGTGACCAAACAACGACAGGGAACCTGCATTTTACACTTGTTGCCACTAGGGGTAGTGCTGTTGCTGGAGATTCTGTGAAAACCACCTCTGAATAATGTACACGTACATGGCCAGCAACTGCAACAGCGCCATCTCATTTATATTGGTTGTTAGGCAGCAAACACAAAGGCAACATTAGTCAGCCTGTGTCTTCAATAGACTCATACATCAGATGGAGAATGGAGTGAATCTTAAGGGCTCTCAGTGTTATTTTTATGAGTTAATTATGAAATATATTAGGGTAAATACAGTGATTCTGCCCTCAAAGCGAGTGTGGATTAGAGATCAGATTACAATACTGTGGCACAGAATCTGTACTCCCCTCAAGTATGGCTCCCTGCTGAACTATTGGATTGGTGAACTTACCCGACTGACGGTGATGCAAAATAAAGCTAGTGACTGTGAAAATAACACTAAGTGTTGCATAAAATGTACTGGTGGTATTGTTTTGCAGTTATCAAGTGCTGATTGTCGTTCAGTAAATTTTCCAGTGTTTATAGCAAAACCTTCGTGCTTCTGTATAAGGAGCTCCTCCAATGACTCATCTGGTTAAGACAGTAAGCAGCTGAATCGTATAGACCAGGAAAGTTCCAAGTTTCATTCCCACCCCCTTTGCTGAAGCAACTGACTTCAGCCTGGGCAGCAGTCAGGATGCTACAATTCAGTGCTCCTAGATTATGGAGGGAAAAATCAGACAACGTTTGTGTTGCTTATTCTCATCAGTGATCCCAGATCATCAACAACTTGCATTTATATAGCGCCTTTAACGTAGTAAAACGTCCCAAGGCACTTCACAGGAGCGTTATCAGACCAAATAAAATCAAACGATGACAGGATGTTGCCGTTACCTCCTAGAAGGGCCGTTCTTATCGATTGGTTGTAACCCATTTTTCAGTGTGTTGATTGGTGCCTGTGACGTTGTCAAGGCAACACGTCTTCTTTCGTGCTCAGTTCTCTGCTGTGCATGGTTTGCTTTGGAACAGCTGTTGGACTGAATTTGCAGCATAACCTTATATGGCAAATAAAGAGTGCCGTGAGAACTCATACATCAGCGAGCTATCCCGTGGACAGAATACACCTCTTGCATTGGATGTGTCTGGAGAATTAAAAATCAAATGTAGAATCATGATGTTTTTATTAATCTGCTAAACTATTTTAAAAAAATTCTACAGAATTAGTTCACTTTTTTTACAAGTAACAAATTTGATTTTTTTTCTCAATTATTTAGTTAGTTTCAGTTTATTAAAAGTGCAATGTTTCCATTTAAAAAAAAACAAAGTTCTCTAAAGTGATTTAACCTATGTGAAGTCATTTTTTCCTCCAAAAAGTACAACCTTTAATAGTTTGCTGTAATGTGTTGGGAATATTAACCTAGTGTTAGAAACCCTACAGCTTTATTATTTGGTGTAAGTTTGAATTCATATCACTCAACTATTGCAAGCGTCCCAGTATGATAAGAAAAATATATAGAACCAACCTATACTGACCTCTCACTATCAGCATTATAGCAGGCACATTTTGTCCCAAGCTCCTAATTGGGAACCTGGATTAAGCAGAAGTTGATCACTAAGCCTGGTTGGAGCTAGGTGTCTAGAATATCAAGGTGGCTGGCAAGTTGCAAGCTATTCTACCACATGCTATAGGTGGATACCTATTTTATAGCTGAGGAGGAAATTCAAGACTTTGGATGATACTTACCGGGGGCCCAGTCTGAGACTATGCCCTCATATCTAGAGTTCAGTGCTTACCATGCTTGGGTTGCAAAGAAGCAACAGGTGCTGCTGAACTGTGCATCTCCAACAGGTAGATGCTGAGAGGCTGTTTTCCCTGACTGGAGAGTCTAGAAGTAGAGGTCATAGTCTCAGGATACAGGGTCGGCCATTTAGGACAGAGATGAGGAAAAATTTCTTCACTCTTACCCGAGGGCTGCGGATGCTCAATCGTCGAGTATATTCAAAATTGAGATCGATTAGATTCTTGGACACCAAGGGAATCAATGGATATGGGGATAGGGTGGGAAAGTGGAGTTGAAGTAGAAGATCAACCATGATCTTAGTGAATGGCGGAGCAAGCTTGAGGGGCCATTTGGCCTACTCCTGATCCAATTTCTTATGTTCTTATGGTGGATCCACTAGTCAATGGGGTATGGTGTGTGTCTATGCTGTGGTCAGGATAATGGCAATGCACTCAAACAACATATGTTGAGTTGTGCTGCTCACCAAATCACTTGTGAGAAGTTCCTGGTACCTGCTGTTGGCCTAGAATGGGCTTAAATCCACATATCTATTGACCATCTAAAGAAATAACTAAGAACAAACATTTACATAGCGCTTTTCAGGAACACAGGACGTCCCAAAGTACTTTACAGCCAATTAAGTACTTTTTTTTTTAGTGTAGTCACTGTTGTAATGTAGGAATTGCATTTGTATGGTGCCTTTCATGGGATCCCAAAGTGCTTCACATCCAGTTAAGTATCTTTGAAGTATAGTCACTGTTGTAATGCAGGGAAACATGGCAATCAATTTGCACACAGCAAGGTCCCACAATCAACAGTGAGATAATGACCTGATCATCTGTTTCAGTGACATTGGCTGAGGGATAAATATTGGCCAGGACACCAGCAGATGGGGCCTCAGTTTAATGTCTCATTCGAAAGGCTGCACCCACTGACAGTGCAGCATTCCATCAGTACTGCACTAAAGTGCCAGCCTGGATTATGTGCTCAAGTGCTGTAATCCATGGCCTTCTGTCTCAGAGGAGAGAGTGCTATTACTGAGCCAAAACTGACACTATTGACCATTGTCCTGCAGGAGAGGGGGTGGGGCAGGGTGGACTGGCTTCTCCGAAAGGGGGCAGAATTCTTTGGGATTCTCACAGAAAAAGGGGGTGCTGAGAATGTAGTGCTAGAGAACAATTTACGGGCATATGCGGGGAAAACTCCCAATTTCTCATACGGCCAGTCCACCCCTGCTGTGGGGTCAAGGTAGTTACAGGATGACACGCCTGGTGATGAAAGATTGAAAGAAGTCAACCTTCTGTGGCAGACTTTGTAATCCGATACCTGAACCAGGCACGTTCGCAGTATTTAATAGCACTGTTGATGACTGATCACCCAGTCTTACTCACTATAGGTGCTGGAGAGGTAGTCCGATCACTGGAAGCTAGAATTCTTCCCACTACTGAGTAGGTGGTTATGGCTGAACAAGAAGCAAGAAGCTAGCCAGTCAGTGCTGTGTGTATGTGGTAGTTTATGTGGTTGTTTATGTGGTTTCAGCTCGTTAAACTCCAGCAACACCATCATCCTTGGCATCCTGCCCCTAAGTGGTGTTTATTACCTGTGTGGAATCCTCAGTATCTTGATTTGAAAACCAAACATAGTAATAGGTGGACAAAATATTTCTCCTTCTCAAAAGTTCTTCTAAAAAAAAAATTATAGTTCATATTATTGTCACTTTTTTTGGCAATTTTTTTTTTACAAGGAATGGAATGAAGTGCTTTCCCACATGTTGCTCCCAACATGAGAATTAAGCACTCCCAGATAAAGTATAATACAGCCAGATATAGAGTGAAGATCTGTCCAGAGTAGTCCCCAGATCTAACTCAACCACAACGTCAGAGGAGTGATCTTACTGCACCGATCATGCTGCTCTGATTGAGACTACTAATTTAGTGCCAAATTGGAGAACTGGGTTGACACTGTCTGAACTCATTTCATATAGAACCATTACAGCCAGCAGAGAGAGACTTTTATCTTACATGGGTGAATTGGATTCAAACCCAGGTCCCAATGCTGACAAGACAGTACATTAACTCAGTGCATCAATCTAGTCTCCCTAACGATTTGTTTCAAAATACCATAATATTAATATCACTAGCTTTCAGATTGCTATTAATAAATGCTTATGAACTAGAAATGTTCTTGATATTTTTGATAGCGGAAGTCCTGTTAACTGATTAATGAGTGTCCAAAGAGAATAATGACTCAAAAGCATCTAATGGTAGCAGTCCCAGCTCGTTTTTGCACTTTATTACTAATGTGTCAGCTTTGGTTCATTGGTAGCACTCTCGCCTGAGTCAGAAGGATGAGAGTTCAAGCCTCACTCCAAAGGTAGTGAGCTCCAGAGACTTGAGCACATAATCTAGGCTGACACTTCAGTGCAACACTGAGGAAGTGCTGCACTGTCAAAGTTGCTGTTTTTTGGATGAGAGATTAAAGTGAGGCCCTGTCTTCCCTCTCTCGTGGATGTAAAAGATCTCATGAAGGGCAGGAGAGTTCTCCTGGGCAGTATTTATCCCTCAATCAATATCACTAAAAACAGATTATCTGGTCATTATCTCATTGCTGTTTGTGGGACCTTGCTGTGCACAAGTTGGCTGCTGTATTTCCCATTGTTACAACAGTGACTGCACTTCAAAAGTATTTTATTGGCTGTAAAGCACTTTGGGACATCCTGAGGTAGTAAAAGGCAAAGGCAAATAAATGCAAGTTCTTTCTTTTCTTTTTTACTCACTCATACCATTATTATGCAGCTTGGAAGGTAGATTATTATATTAGAATTATACCATGCTGTTACCACTTATAAGTTGGGAAAGATTAGCACAAAGTAATCAACACTTCTGCACAAAATAATTTAATTGAGCGAAGTTCGAGACATATTTTATTCACCATACAGGCAATTGCTGTAGTATAGCATTTATGACCCCCATGTACCGCAGTCAGATCAGTTTTTTGGATCTGCGAGTGTCTGACATGCATGGCTTAAGAGCTTTGTAACCAAAGTTAGCAAAATCCAATAAAGTTATAGGAATCTCAACTGATTCTTTTGGGAGTTTAACTGGCTAAAACTGTGCAGCTTATCAGCAGGCAGTACTGGTAAGTTTCCGACTGCTTGTCCAGTTACCACACTATCCATTAAGGCATTGACTTGCAAATTTGCACTTTGTACAGTGATCTGGTAAGTTTACACTTCATATTGGGTGGATAATGTTTAAAATTTAAATGCAGTAAGTTTAAATTTATAGGAAACCTATCATAAAAATGTAGCAAAATTTAAATTGAGAGTGAAAATTGCTTGGTTTATAGCAATGCCAATATAACACTTTTCTTTCAAAATATTTTCTTATTCACTCAAGAACATGTCAGGGATTGTATTTCAAGAAAAACATTTTTTTCTTCATAGACATCTTTACAGCAAGTATAAAATAAAACTGATTGCACTCACTGTCCATCTTAAAAATTAAAACCAAGATCACCACTTGTCATATGTGAAAATGGTAATATTTCAGTTAACAAAACATCTAATACTTCTGATAGGTAAAAGCTACTGCTATATTAAACAGGTACCACACCATCCATTAGCCAATAATCCAGTGTGTAGAAAAAGAAAACTGTACTTAATTAGGATGGTGCAGTACAGGAAAAAAGCTGTGGGGCTTGTCATGAATGTTTGCTATAGCTTCAGTGTGTTTATGAAGACTTGTTCGTGTTTGTAACAGAGAAGCCAACATTATCCCAGCTATAACTACTTCTTTCAAGCTCAAGGTTTAAAGAGAAAAGGAACCATTGGATCAAATAACAACCAGAAAATAGTACTTGTCATGTGCATTTCAACAAGCCATCAGCAAAATGTTTACCTTGTGTACTTTCTCAGAGATGCAAATTTTGGTAAGAGTCATTTATTAGTGCCATTAGTGCCATCTTCTTGATGAGCAAAAAATGCATTATATGCAAAACTTCAATGCAGTGTAGGAAAGTGAGAATAGAGAATAGAAAATGTTGGTAAATAAAAGTGTCCTAGCACTTCACTACCTTTGAATATAGAACAATTTTGCTCCCCTCAATTTTCTCTCCCTTCTCCTGAAGGTAGTGACTTGCCGGGATATGGTTTCACAGATATTGGGAGCCTTCCTATACCTCACTACATGGGCACTTTTCTATGTGTGATTCAACACAGTGAATGTCAGTGGGCTATTTTACCATGGAGAGAATCACAATTGAGCTCAATCCTCTACTCTCATATTATCCACTTGTGTGCACTTTCCAGCAAAGGCTACTGGATCACCATCAGAAGCAGAGATCCTTGGTAATTTTCTTTCATTCCCTAGTCCAGGGTGTTGTAGCCAACTGTAGCAGCTCAAATGCTGCCCTAGGTAAGATCAACTAGCTCAACACAGTTCAGGAATCAAACCCAGAACCCTTTGGTCTGTGCAGCTTCCTGCTACACCAGGTGGTGCCTTTACCAATGTTGGAAGAGCGACCGGGAACAATTTGAAAAAATAATACATTAACAATAACACAATAATCTTTGAATTGCTACTCTTTCTGAAACTTTTCCTTGTGTACTTTTCTCAGGGAACCTGGGATCTTTCTGGTTTGTATGACTCGGTACAATAGCTGCCTTTTGCTTAAGGAGCTTTATTTATAAAGGTTTTTCTTTACCACTTTTGATGCACCACAGTGTATCAAAAACACTTTTGAAGTAGAGTTAAGAGAAAAGATTAAGAAGGGGCTATCCCCACATTATCAGGCATTGAATTATGTTTAATTGGGGAATTTTGGAATCAAGTACAGTGAAGCACAGGGTACCACTCACTTGGATAATGAAAGGCACAAGTTCTTCAGCAAGTGATCCATGACTGCCATATCAGCTAAAATATGTGCTGCTACAGGAGATTTTCTAAAATCCAGACACTATGATGGGCCTGGATTTGATAACCATACATACAGGTAAATGTACCCATTGGCTCCAAAATAATAAAGAATCTCTGAAAGAGGACCAACAGCTTCAATATTAAGAGCACAGGATCCTTAGCTGGGAGATCCCAGTCTGAATCTCATCATCGAATGACATTTCACACAAGTACCCTGTAGCAAACTAGTTTCTCTGATTTGCTCGGTGGATGAAAGTGAAGGAACACGAACCTACATGGTTTAAGCATGCCTCCTGGCAGAATGCTAATTAGCAACATTGATAGCATCCACAAAAAGGTTTGCCAGCTGTACTGCATGCCCACCTAAGGGGAAAACAGTATCTGGGTAGGATTAAATTGACACTACAGCATTCTGATGACTAATTTAATTTTCAGGGAATCGACATAAAACAAAGCAATAAAGATTACGCTTGCCTGTGTGTTCATTCATTTCACGGCATTTATGTTTTTTGGTTTGTACTGGGTGTAACGCTAATTACATCATTATGGCCTTGAAATTACAATGTGAGAATATGAATATATGAATGCTTAACCCATCACTATGAAATCCCCTTGTCCTTTATCTTAATGGAGTTGTTAACCTACTTATTTTAAATAGTTGAATACCTTTATTAAAATAGAACAGAACAAAATCTCACGTTAAGCGTTTGTATTCTAATATTCATGCAGCATAATTTTAATGCCCATAGGTCTTGTAGTTAAGTCCTGACAGATGAATTCTCCTTATCCAGACAAAACATCAGCAATTTGGTGTTTTAAAATGGCAGATGTCTGATCACACACTACACAGGCCTAGTGTTGGTCAGGTTTTTGATGCTTACATATCATTGTTGCTGTATAAAAATAAATTCCCAGCATCCCTTTCCTTTCTCAGCCATTAATAAGCTATAGACCAGAAGTAAAACAGAATGTAATCAGAAACAACCGTCAACAGTGGTTTCTAATAAAATGTGATATATTTGATGCAGTGGAAAAAACATTTGTTGAATTGGAGAAACACTTAATTCAAGAGAAAAACAGCCACACATGGAGTTAACTATCTTTATTAACTTTAAAACTAAGTCCCCCTGAAAAATGCATCCAGGGACCTTTACAAATCTGTGAATGCATGGATACCTGCCATTAGTACTGCATTCCAACACTTCACCTGAATCTTTAACAGCCATAATTCTGCAATCTGCCTTCAAATACATTACCTAGACGTGCTTATTGATGACTTCATACAGAACCTTGTTCTACAATCTGACTAGCTCACCATTACAAATCATCAGATGTGCAAGTATACGCAATACAGCTAATTTAGATAACATTAGTGTTTGTTAGAGCTGTTTAATGGCAGCCAAACAGCTAAATTTGTAAATAAAAGGAAAAACCAAAATAAATCAAAAACAAAAGTGAAAGAAAACAATGAAATAAAAATTTGTGAACCCATTAGTCTTGTAGAATATTGACATTCTTAAAAATTACATCTACCACTGTGCCAAACAAGAATGGATTTTTATTAAAAACCTACAGTTTATATGGTTGGATATATAATTCTTGCAATGGCAATTGGTTGGGATGGGATCCCATTGATTGGTTGTTTGCTGTCTGATGATGAGTTTCTACAATACAGCAGCTGTTTTCCTAATCACGGAATGTCTTGATATTCCTCCTTAATGAACAGATCACAATCTATATACACAATCTAATATAAATGTTTAAATTAAAGTCCAGGGTTAGTGACTGATGACATATTCTATTCCAGTAAAGCAAGGCATCATGAAAATGACTTTATTTCTATCTAGAGCAGCTAATCTTGCCTGCAAGTCTGAGGACATAAAGCCCGTTATGTGCAAAGAAATGCAATCCAAGGAACCATGCAAAATAAAATGACTTGGAAAAACATAAAAAGCCACATAAAAAAGCTTCATAAATACATTAAAATTTAAACTCTATACTGAAATATCATTGTAGGCCTAGCATAAATTGTACTATGTGGCGTAGCCGCACTCTAGGTTCAATGCTTTTGAATCTGCGCAGGTTATTCATGCCATCTTTGGTTGACTGCAGTACTGAGGAGAGTTACTGAATAAGATGTCAACTATCTGCAGACAGCTGAGCCTCAATGTCCACTCTGCAGATGGGGCATTTCTTGTTGGTAGTCAGCCACTGGTCCACACACACTTGATGGAAGAGGTGCATGCAGGGAAGGCGTCTGTGTGAAGGTGCAAAAAGCATTGTATAAGTTTTATTTTGATATATATTCTTAGATATTTGTCCAAAAGTGTGACTCAGCATTAGTATTACCTTTCAATGTCAGTTAAATCTGTATTTAAAACATTATTTTGTCTACTTAAGATGGCATCTTAATAAATAGGGAGTAACCTTGCTCGATTGGTGAAAAGGCTGAATTAACATAGTCATAACCCAGAAATCACATGGCTTCAACTATATTTATTCAGCTTCTCCATAGTTATGGACTGAAGAATCCTCCTAACTATTTCCCAAAATAAGGCTTGTCAGCATTTTCAGCAAAAAAGTTTAACAAATTTTAATGGTTTGATTTTTGATAAGGGATATAGATAATACAAATCCCCTTGTGTGATAGAATTAAAAAATTACAATTTGATAGGGATGATAAATAAAAAACATCATATTATTCATGATGGTATGCATTACTTTTCCCCAAGAATTTGAAACTTTAACAAATGATGACCACTACAGCAAAAGCAGACACAAACTAATCAGCTCAAGCCCCAACATAGCTCTGTGTTTCAGCAATCACAACAGACACATTTCTTTACAGGAAGACAATCGTATGCACAGAGATTATGGGCTTATAGATGCTGCAAACTCCTTTATCAGAGACTTAATAATTTTCCAAATGCATTTTTCTTTACGGTTCAAACATTGACTGCTTTCAAAGATCAGAGACAGAAGAACATGGTTATTGACACCTGAGAGGTGGAGTGCGACCCAGGGGCCAATTTACACAACACAGTTCATTAACTAGAAAGACTCTGCAAAATATTACCTTTTGCATTACAAAGTTAGTTTGACAGTTAATTGAGATTTTTTGGCAATCATTTTAGAAAGGAGTCAAATAACAGTATGAAAAAGTTTCTAGACTCTTTGAAATGTTTACTTCCTACATTCTTTTCTTATATTTATCCAAACAGCAAAGAGAATACCTAGAAAACCATCTCACCTAACATCTTCTCCTTCTTCTAGAATAGACAGACAGATAGTACATTTCTCCTCAGTGTCATCCTCTTCTTCCTGTTTATACTGCAGTTTCCTCTGTAAGTCAGTTATCGCCTTGTTACCACAAATTTAAGTTTGTCAGGTGGTTTAACCATAGCGATCACACAAAACATTTGCATAATTAATTTGAACTGATTTGCTTAACACATGATGATTTATAAAGTGTAAAAACAGATTAAAATTATTTCTATAATATAAATTGGAAATGAATTTGAAGTAATAAGATAGTACTTGTACCTTTTTATATTTGTGTGGGTATGTGCATCTCTCAATTGTACCCTGTGAGGCACCTCGATTAACATTACCCAGTCGTTCTTCTAAATGCAGCAAATCCTATGAATGAAAAATAATACCTTTGGCATACACATTTTCATTTTTACATGCTCACGTTCTTTTTTTTACATAAAAGAGCAAGATTTATCACCACTATAATTTCAAGCAGTTACATTTCCTGGTCATAGTACCAACCTCATAGGTGGCTCTGAGGCCTGGAAACCTTCCTTCCAACCTTGAGGAAATGTAGCGGATGTGAGGGTAGCCTGCCATGTCTGGAGGTACAGCCTGTGCAAGAAAAAAAAATCTTAGGCAGCTGAGCTAAAATATATTACATTAGTACTGAAACTCCCATCTTAGATCAAGTCTGCAAAGATCTATCCATATATATTATTAAAACATTGTGTATGCATGCAATTCCTGTCCAACTTTCTAAGGTCACGCTTTTATGGCAACATTTCACATTGAAAGTGTCCACATAAACACTTGAAATGGAAATTCTGTATGTAAACAGTTGCCTGTAATGATCTAATTGCAGCTTCTGGCCAGTAGGTGGGCGTTGTGCAGCGAATATCTGTAGTCTCTCTCACAACTCGTCAACATTAGTTTGACATTAGTAATAGGAAAGATGCTTGAGGGAATCATCAGGAATGCAATGTATGATTACCTAGAGAGGGGCACATTAGGGACAGCCAATACGGCTTCAAAAAAAGATCACGTCTTACAAATTTGACTGTACTTTTTGAAGAAGTTACCAAGCTGGATGAGGGAAGCCCAGTACACAGTGTCAACTTAGGCTTCCAAAAAGCTTTTGACAAGATACCACACAAGAGGCTTTTCTACAAGATCGAAGCCTCTGATATTAGTGGTAATATACTGAGCTGGATTGAGCCCTGGCTGGAAGGCTGTAGGCAGAAAGTAGTTATAGATGGATTTAGATCTGCTTGGAGACCGATCACCAGTGGTGTCCCGCAAGGATCCGTTGGGACCGTTTTTATTTACTATTTTTATTAATGATCTATGTGTAGGTGTTGGGGGCACGATCTGCAAGTTTGCAAATGATACCAAGATCTGTGTGATTGTCAGAACTGTAGACGATGCTCGACTGCTTCATGCGGATCTTGATGTGTTGGGGGATTGGGCTCATGACTGGTGATGTTTAAATGATGTTTAACTTGGAAAAGTGTAGTGTTATGCATGTGGGCAGGGTGAATGCATTAAAGAGAAATAAAGAGATCCGGGCATTCTAGTGCAAAGATCTCTGAAGGTTCATGAGCAAAGCTGTGAGGTGATAGCTGGAGCGAATAGGGTGTTGGGTGCGTCTATAGGACAATGCATACTATTTTGTCCTTCTACAAGACTTTGGTCAGGCCTCAGTTAGAATAATGTGTCCAGTTTTGGTCTCCTCACATGGTGGGTGATACTGAGGCTGAGGAAAGGGTGCAGAGGTGGGCCAGAGATTAATTCCCAGTTTAAAGCATCTTAATTATCAAGACAGGATAAAAGAGCTGGGACTCTACACTGGAGAAGCGTAGAATTAGGGGTAATCTGATTGAGTTTTATAAGGTGATGAAGGGAATAGATTGTGTTCGAGTTGACAGTTTGTTCCAATTAAATTGGTTAGGGAGAACCAGGGGTCACAATTTTAAGTTGTATAAGGCCAGATCAAGGTTAGATGTCAGGAGGTGGTTCTTTTCCCAGAGAATACTGGATCTCTGGAACAGGCAGCTGGCTCATGCTCTGGACACTGATATGCTGAATTCCTTCAAGCGAGCGCTAGACCTGTTTTTGCCTGGGGTGGAGATCATCTCGTACAAAAGGTAGGTACTGCATAGAACTATCAAGGCTACAGCGATCTCCTGGACCAGTTTCAATCGCCTTGGGGGGTTGGAGAGGAATCTCTCAGATTATTTTCCCCAAATTGACAAAAGCTTCTCTCTGTATTTCTGCCTCTCCTAGGAGATCACATGGTTTTTGGGTTGGCTGGAGTGTGATACACAAGGTATTACAATATATATATATATATCACAATGTGTGGGACGGGCTGGATGGACCAGAAGGTCTTTACCTGTCCGTCATTGATGTATATTTGTAACATCTTGTATATGAAAACTTGTAATCACCAACTGACTAGTAATATATTAAAAGTCTTATGTCTAGTGCACACTGTTAATGTGTCACAATTTTGTCACACTGGGTAACATTTCTCAGATTAGATTGTGCAATCCCATCTGTTCTTGCCAAGTTTCAAGACTCCCAGTCCTCCAGCATATCAATTTCATGGTCTTAGTCCTCATTTTCAAATTCCTCCACAGCCCTTGCTTTCCCTACTTGATTTCCTCTAATCCGCACCTTCTGCTACTCAAGGGCTGCCTTACTGCTTGGCCCCCTTTCCTTTCACTCTACCAGCTGTGACCAAGCCTTCAGTTAATATGCCCATGGTTTCTAAAACACTCTCCCTAAGCCACACAACCTCAATACTTCTCCCATTTCTTTCAAAAGGCTCAAAAAACTCCTTCAAATTTCTCATGCCTTATTTTCCTCCTTTTCATCAAGGGTCCTGAGAAGTTTTCATACATGAAAATTGCTATAGGCTGTTTACATTTGTCATTTTTGCCATGGCAATTTTGTGATGTGTCCTGATAAATACAGTTGAAAAGTTGCATTAATAACTTTCCAATGGTGACACTGCCTCTTGAAAATTTAGTGTAGAGTGTGGAAAAAAGATTTAAAATATACTAAATGTTTAATCACTATGAACTTTCTTAAACATATTTTACAGAAGGGTTCACATCTAAAACGTTAACTTGTTTATTCTCTCCACAGTAGCTGACTGACCTGATGTGTGTTTCCAGCATTTTCTGTTTTTGTTTCGCCTGCAATAATATTCATTTTGTAGCTCCCAAGCAGCTTAAGTCACTTAATTAGTCAAGTAATGGCCAGGATGTTAATCCAGCTATGGGGAGTAGAAACCATAGGAAATGAAGCAGAACACTGAAACCGCACAGCTCGTTTCACTGACGTGGCCAGATTTCAAATGTCTGATTTACAGATCAATAGTGTTAGAACAGAAGTATTAGTATCCTATGTATGTAATTAATCTTAAGTTTTAAAATCAGAAACAAAGATTAAACGACACTTCAAGTTTTGAAAATTGTGTGCCTTATCTGCATGTGTTGAAAATTATATTTAACTTAACTCCTTGCTTAGTTCTGGCCCCTTTGAACAAATGCTATGCCAAAGAGTTCAGCTGCTTCTTTTTTGAACTAACTCCAACTCAGTGGGTGAACTAATTCCTACCTAGTCAACTTAATTTCACCAGGTTCTTTTGCTGAAAGATTATTAACAAGGCTTTAAGAGCAACAGAAGAATTTTCAAATAATATTTAACTTTCCCTTTTTGGCTGGTAAAGAGCACATAAAAGGAAAAGCTAGAAGGTACAGTTTATCTCATTGTTTCTACCAGTTTTAACACCCATTCGATCATCATGATCTTTTTCATTCTATCACTGCTATTAAATGGCTGTAAGAAACAGCTCTCATTAAGCCATTTGGCTGTTGAGATTGAAATTTAGTTCTGGATTTCATACAGATTTCTAGTTCAACTGGGCAATCTGTACTTAATATAGAAATGTAAAACAATAAAATGTTCAGTTAGTACCCGAAGTTAAAACTGATGCATTCAACAGTAGCTCATCACCTAGCAACTTAGTAAATTTCTGTTTTCTCGACCTCCCTGGCCTCTGTCTGAGGCTGAACCAGACTGTTCACAACCTAGGCATTCTATTTGACCCCAAGCTGAGCTTCCAACCCCATATGCTCTCCATCACCAAGATCGACCACTTCCATCTCAGTCATGTCGCCCGTCTCCGCCCCTGCTTCAGCCCATCAGCTGCTGAAACCTTCATCCATGGCTTTGTTACCTCCAGACTCAATTATTTCAATGCTCTCCGAACCAGCCTTCCACCTACCACAAACATCAGCTCATCCAAAACTCTGCTGCCTGTATCCGAACTCACACCAAGTCCCGTTCACCCATCAACCCTACGCTTGCTGACCAACGTTGGCTCCTGGTCCAATGACACCTCGAATTTACAATTCTCATCTTTGTGTTCAAATCCCTCCATGGCCTCGCCCCTTCCGAGCTCCATAACCTCCTTCAGCCCTACAACCCTCAGATATCTTCGCTCCTCCAATTCTGGCCTCTTGGGCATGCCCAATTTCCATCGTCCCATCACTAACGGCCGTGATTTCAGCTGCCTAGGCCCTAAGTTCTGGAATACCCACCCTAAACCTCTCCGCCCCTCTATCCTCCTTAAAACCTACCTCCTTTCCTAATATCTCTTTATGTGGCTCGATGTCAAATTTTTGTTTGATAACGCTCCTGTGAAGCGCCTTGGGACGTTTTAATATGTTAAAGGCGCTATATAAATGCAAGTTGTTGTAATTCTGATGCCAAGGAAGAAGATGCTGCCAGAGTTTCTGTAAAGGAAGATATAGTTGAGATACTGGATGGGCTAAAAATTGATAAAGAAGAGGTACGTGAAAGGCTAGCTACTAGACTTATCAAGTAGATAAGTCACCCGGTCCGGATGGGATGCATCCTAGGTTGCTGAAAGAAGTAAGGAAGGAAATTGCGGAGGTTCGAGCCATAATCTTCCAAACATCAGTAGATACGGGGGGTGGTGCCAGAGGACTGGAGAATTGCAAATGTTACATCCTTGTTCAAAAAAGGGTTTAAAGAATAAACCCAGCAACAATGGGCCAGTCAGTTTAACTTCAGTGGTGGGGAAACTTTTAGAAACGATAATCCTGGACAGAACTAACAGTCATTTGGACGAGTGTGGATTGATTAAGGAAAGCCAGTATGGATTTGTTGAAGGCAAATTGTGTTTAACTAACTTGATAGAGTTTTTTGATGAGGTAACAGAGAGGGTAGATGAGGGCAATGCAGTTGACGTGGTGTATATGGACTTTCAAAAGGCGTTTGATAAAATGCCGCATGGTAGGCATATCATCAAGATTGCGGCCCATAGAATAAAGGGGGCAGTAGCAACATGGATACAGAAATGGCTAAGTAACAGGAAACAGAGAGTAGTGGTAAACGGTTATTTTTCGGACTAGAGGGAGGTGTACAGTGGTGTTCCCCAGGGGTCAGTGCTGGGACCACTGCTTTTCTTGATATACATTAATGACTTGGACTTGGGTGTACAAGGCACAATTTCAAAATTTGCAAATGACACAAAACTTGGAAGGGGAGTAAACAGTGAGGAGGATAGTGATAGACTTAAAGAGGATATAGACAGGTTGTGGCACGGGTGGACACATGGCAGATGAAATTTAACGCAGAAAAATGCAAAGTGATACATTTCGGTAGGAAGAACGAGGATAGGCAAAATAAGCTAGAGGGCACAACTCTAAAAAGAGTACAAGAACAGAGAAATCTGGGTGTATATGTGCACAAATCATTGAAGGTGGCAGGGCAGGTTGAGAAAGCGGTTAAAAAAGCATATGGGATCCTGGGCTTTATAAATTAAGACAAAGAGTACAAAAGTATGGAAGTCATGATGAACCTTTATAAAACACTGGTTCGGCCACAACTGGAGTATTGTGTCCAGTTCTGGACACCGCACTTTAGGAAAGATATGAAGACCTTAGAAAGGGTGCAGAAGAGATTTACTAGAATGATTCCAGGGATGAGGGACTTTAGTTACGTGGATAAACTGCAGAAGCTGGGGTTGTTCTCCTTGGAACAGAAACGGTTGCGAGGAGATTTGAGGGGTATTCAAAATCATGAAGGGTCTAAACAAAGTAGATAGAGAGAAATTGTTCCCATTGGCGGAAGGGTCAAGGACCAGAGGACATAGATTTAAGGTGTTTGGCAAAAGTACCAAACGTGACATGAGGAAAACCTTTTTTTTTAAACACAGCCAGTGGTTAGGATCTGGAACGCACTGCTGGGGGGTGGTGGAGGCAGATTCAATCGTGACTTTCGAAAGGGAACTGGATAAGTACTTGAAAGGAAAAAAATTGTAGAGCTACGGGGATAGGGCGGGGGAGTAGAACTAGCTGGATTGCTCTTGCATAGTGCTGGCGTGGACTCAATGGGCCGAATAGCCTCCTTCCGTGCTGTATCTTTTCTATGCTTCTAATTAATAAAACAGAATTACAGAGCTACAGAACCAGAATACCTCCCATTTAAAATTGTGCTCTGCATAAAATCCAGTATTTTCATTTTGGTATTGAAATCCTCCGATACTAAAGGGAAAAATTGTGCCATTCTGTAATTAAAAAAGGAGAGTTCATTCATGAAGAGATTTCCCACAGAGACCAACCACTTTCAAGTCTCCATTCGCACTCACAGGTGCTCCACTGACATCTGTTCAGGTAGTAGCTGAAGTACGTTTTTTAAAAAATATTCGCTCATGGGATGTGGGCGTCGCAGGCAAGGCCAGCATTTATTGCCCATCCCTAATTGCCCTTGAGAAGGTGGTGGTGAGCCGCCTTCTTGAACCACTGCAGTCCGTGTGGTGAAGGTTCTCCCACAGTGCTGTTAGGTAGGGAGTTCCAGGATTTTGACCCAGCGATGAAGGAACAGCAATATATTTCCAAGTTGGGATGGTGTGAGACTTGGAGGGGAACGTGCAGGTGGTGTTGTACCCATGTGCCTGCTGCCCTGTCCTTCTAGGTGGTAGAGGTCGCGGGTTTGGGAGGTGCTGTTGAAGAAGCCTTGGTGAGTTGCTGCAGCGCATCTTGTAGATGGTACACACTGCAGCCACAGTGCGCCGGTAGTGAAGGGAGTGAATGTTTAGGGTGGTGGATGGGGTGCCAATCAAGCGGGTTGCTTTGCCCTGGATGGTGTCGAGCTTCTTGAATGTTGTTGGAGCTGTACTCATCCAGGCAAGTGGAGAGTATTCCATCATATTCCTGACTTGTGCCTTGTAGATGGTGGAAAGGCTTTGGGGAGTCAGGAGGTGGGTCACTCGCCGCAGAATACCCAGCCTCTGACCTGCTCTTGTAGCCACAGTATTTATGTGGCTGGTCCAGTTAAGTTTCTGGTCAATGGTGACCCCCAGGATGTTGATGGTGGGGGATTCGGCGATGGCAATGCTGCCGTTGAACGTCAAGAGATGGTTAGACTCTCTCTTGTTGGAGATGGTCATTGCCTGGCACTTGTCTGGGGCGAATGTTACTTGCCACTTATCAGCCCGAGCCTGGATGTTGTCCCGGTCATGCTGCATGCGGGCACGGACTGCTTCATTATCTGAGGGGTTGCGAATGGAACTGAACACTGTGCAATCGTCAACGAACATCCCCATTTCTGACCTTATGATGGAGGGAAGGTCATTGATGAAGCAGCTGAAGATGGTTGGGCAGAGGACATTGCCCTGAGGAACTCCTGTAGCAATGTCCTAGGGCTGAGATGATTGGCCTCCAACAACTACTTTCTTCCTTTGTGCTAGGTATGACTCCAGCCACTGGAGTCTTTTCCCCCTGATTCACATTGACTTTAATTTTACGAGGGCTCCTTGGTGCCACACTCGGTCAAATGCTGCCTTGATGTCAAGGGCAGTCACTCTCACCTCACCTCTGGAATTCAGCTCTTTTCTCCATGTTTGGGCCAAGGCTGTAATGAGGTCTGGAGTCGAGTGGTCCTGGCAGAACCCAAACTGAGCATCGGTGAGCAGGTTATTGGTGAGTAAGTGCCGCTTGATAGCACCGTCGACAATACCTTCCATCACTTTGCTGATGATTGAGAGTAGATTGATGGGGCGGTAATTGGCCGGATTGGATTTATCCTGCTTTCGGTGGACAGGACATACCTGGGCAATTTTCCACATTGTCGGGTAGATGCTAGTGTTGTAGCTATACTGGAACAGCTTGGCTACAGACGCGGCTAGTTCTGGAGCACAAGTCTTCAGCACTACAGCTGGGATGTTGTCAGGGCCCATAGCCTTTGCTGTGGTGCAGTGCACTCAGTCATTTCTTGATATCACGTGGAGTGAATCGAATTGGTTGAAGACTGGCTTCTGTGATGCTGGGGATATCGGGAGGAGGCCAAGATGGATCATGGTTTGCAGTATCTTTGTTCAGTGATATGGAAGACAGCACTTCAGATCAGTCTGAAAACATCCAATTGGTACTCCCAGGCAACTACTGTAACAAGTTATTTGAGTGATTCTGGGCCAAGCAGAAACCTGAAACGTAGTTTCTACGTGCAAGAGGAAATGTCTTGTTGAATGGATGACGTCTCCTAACATATAGAAGATAGACTACTAAATTCTTCAAAAAATTATGGTAGAAATTGGGGACAGTTTTATATTGAAAGTATAATGTGGAATTTACTTCTTTTTTAAAGCTGGTACAGTGCTTTTTCCTGCTGCTGTGATCTGCTAATAGGTTTTATAGCTGTTTTCAGTACAAAAGTCTGTAGTGAAAGCATCAGTGCACAACACCTTCTTCCCCCCACCCCCCAAATTAAAAGAGGCGAGTGATTATAGTAACGTGGCAAGCCTGCCGCATTTTTGACTATACTATTTGTAAATAATTTACATTGTAAACTACATACATAAACATATACATGAAACTATTAAAATACATCAGAGAGTCAGTCTGCCATACTGGATTCTATCAAGTCAGGTGGATTTAAGCTTATGACAATGATCTTTTAAATATTCCAGTGTTGAAGAAGTGACCATTTGAAAAGGCAATTGTCATAAACATGATTTCTGATCACATTTAGGACCATTTAATTATGAAATATTATCCACTTTTTTTGCTCACCATAAATGGTAATGCTCCAATTGGGAAATGGTGAAGTCGAGGTGGTGGTGGTGGGTGGTAATGAGCCAAGTGAGGGTGAAGGTGGCCTGGTGGATATGGTGCTGTAGTCACCCCTGGTTCAATGCCCAGATCCCTGCAATAGTTAAAAAAAAAGTTTGTTAATTCTTCACTCAACAGTGTTAAATCTGCACTACTATACTTGTCCCCTCAATTATTCATAGCTACAAAGTAACAGTGTCACACAATGTTTAGCAAAAGCAATTAATAGCTAACAGAAAGAACCCAAAGATATCATGAGTAAGATCACCTGACCAGGACCACTAGTCTGTAGTGACTGAGTAACTCAAATTCAGTTTTTATTAAATGGGATTCCAAGGTTAACACCAATGTTTTGGGGACCTGCGATTTAATCCAATTTTCTGTGTAAACTCCAAATCAATGGCCTTATACAAGGCTAATAAATCAAAATTTATTGATTTTAAATTTATTTTTTGGCATGCAGAACAAACAATTTTCTGTTAAAATGACAAATAAGCAATTTATAACATTTCTTTGACCGTGAAATTATTTTATACTCATCAAAGTCCAAATTTTTATTTCAGCGCTGCAATAAGATTTAAGAGCATATTCAATGATGCTGTGTATCAGATGCTATAACTAGCAGAGAAAATGTTTATAATACAAACAGAAAATGTTGGCTGTTAGCATTTGAAAACCCAGGTTAACATTTGGGATGAGCCCCTTTTTTTCATCTCTGTAGAAGATGTTTAGCTAATAATGCGATTATTATTGCTCACTAATTTCTAAAGTCACTCAAAACTTTTGTTGGCATCACAGAATAGATGCTCTTCAATAATTTAACAATGAAATCACACCATAGCACAGGAATAAAACCTTGGGCTCTGCTACTCCGTGTAGCTCAGAAACTAGAGCATAAAATGGTTGCAGGCACAAATTAAACAGAAAGATTCTCCACTGACCAGGTTGGCCTCTCCGGTAGTTGTCGAGGATGTGAGGACATTGTCTGAGGAACATGAATATGATGTCCATGGCCATAGTTAGGATGCATACGATGTGGATGGGGTGGGGGGCGTTCATGTGCTCGACTGGAGAAGAAACAATACCATATAGTTAATACATACAAAATTATATAAACTCCATAGGGTATATAAATTATATATTATAACTCAAGTTATACATATGTCAGGGAAAATGCCAGACAGCGAGCAGAGGTTACAGAATAAACTTTAATATTAGGACAATGTAACATTTTGCTTTCTGCAGAATTAAATGGGATATGTAAATATTGTATGTTATTAATGAAAAAAAAAATCAACATCTAGGCAAATTTGATCTTCAAAATTTTTTTTTGTTACTAACACAATCATTTGTTCGCTAAATTCACAATTCTTTGTTTGCAGCTTTGGGGTCATAGGGCTTTAAAGTGAAGATAACATTCGGTCACTGCGTTGGATGACATTTAGCAGGAGAGGAAGTCCCTTTCATACATTTACATCATGCATTCAAGATTCCAGGAAAGAAAAATGAATAACCATGGAATGCCTGCAAACTTAAAAGCCTTCTAATATACCTTTATTAAAATGACCAAATAAGCATTTTTTGTTTATATCACTGTGACCTTTACCCAAAAGTTTTAACACCAGAATCACAACCTGCCAGGTCTTATGCTGGACATCAAAACATTATAGCTGAGATTTATTCTTGCCAGCACAAGTTTGGTAGTTTGGGCTTTTCCATCCGCCCATGATATAGTCGGTACTGAACCAGGCTTGTCCATCCGCCCATGATACAGTTGGCACTGAGCCAGGCTTTCCCATCCATCTGTGGTACAGTAGGCACTGAGCCTGGTGAATTTTCTGTGATCAGATTAACTGACATAACTTCAGCAGGATGCATGGGGTATTGTTGGCTATGCTTCAAGCTTGTCATAGGGGTGGGGGAGACCAGGAAGTGGCTGCTGCTGCTGGAGTCAGATGCCTGCTGCAGCATAAACTACAGGCAGTCTCACAGAATGACAAGTTGGTGCCTCTGAGAATATTGTTGAAATCTACCAATGTGGAAGTCTTCATCGATCATCCTTCCATCAACATAAGTGACTGTTGTGGCTTTAAATTTTTCGAATGTTTTGTATGATTTAGCAATGCTGTACCACTACTGTAGACAGATATTCTAAATGTCCAGTGATGTACTGGCAGTAATGATGGACATATAATATCGCACCGTCATTAACTCATTTGGGATGCTGGAAAATGTGGTGGGTTAGATTTGCTGATGGGGGCATCTCCAGGAGGACATTTAGTAACCGAGTCATCAGGAGAGTGATAGAAAATGTCCAATTCTATTATACCTGCTGTCAACAGTCTACATTTTGAATTAGTGAGTTTCAAAGTAACAATTCATGGACCAATACTGATGTCATTCAAAATTGTGGAGAATAGGAAGATATACAAAAAACACTGAAAACATTTGAAGCGACACAAACCGGGAGACTACATAAGTGGCAACATCAACTGAGTATATTTTGGATTTAGAAAGGTCACAAGTATGAGACTGAGATAATCCAACTTGTAATTTTCCAAGGGACATACGGGAATTTACAAGTCTGCGGTACTTAAATTAACTATCCAATTATGCTGATACAGTAAAAAAATTGTTGGCACCACAGCAGAGTGATGACAAACTTACGTTGGGTGCTGCATCATTCTTCTTCGCTGTGCCTCCATTCTCTGAAGCATTTCATGATGGTGCAGTCTTTGAGAGGAAGGTGGTGGAGCAGGGATATGGTGTGGCATTGCTGCTGCTGTTGCAGGGAGATGATGTGGAGGTGGTGGAGGTGCTGGTGGTACAGTGTGAGTTGAAGGATGTGAGGGAATCTGTGGGTGGAAAGGGTGCACTGGGTGTGGAATAGCATATTCTGGTTGGGGAGGGGGTTGTGGTGGAGGGGGAGGATTCCCATGTGCATGGGGGCATGTGGTAGCTTGGTGGTGCAGTGGTCTTGGCAATGGAGCATCTAGAAGGAAACAGTAAATAAAATCAAAATTTGCAGCTAACCTGAAGTATGCACCTTTGAAAAATGTGGGACATTATCAAAAATTTCACAGGGAAAAAAGTGAAATAACTAATGTAACTAATTCATGCCATATACATGCGAACTAACATTTTTAAAATAACAATTGGGAGACATGGTTCACAATTCCATATAAAGTTATTGTTTACTGTCTCAATCTTCCACAATGTTCTCACATTATCCCTCCTTTCAAAGAAGTTGACTCAGACCAGAACATGGTTCCATGGATGCTGGCAATTCTGTGGTATCTCACCATTCATTTGGCCCTTTATCATATATTAGCCTAGAGAATGAACGTTCACATACTATTCATCCGTGGAATGAATCACACAGTTAAGTCGGATTTGATCCTCATCTTTTTGTGCTCATCAAGGTGAGGGATGTTTATGCTGGGGAATGGAACAACTCCTATTTCAGGCACCCAATGTCAGCCTCTAGCACTAAGTCAGGTATCGCATAGCCAGATGCAGAGTAAAGCTCCCACTCTGGGCCAACTCAGAAGGGCATCCTCTACTGTAGCAGAGTGACAATTTTTCAATTTCTTACAGGAACCATTCTGTGGCTTCTCTGAGCGACAGTGGCAATTAACGCTATGTAAGGGACGATTCTGTGCTGTAGGTTCATGACCACTAGGAACTCCAATGAGATTACCCAAACTTATTTTGCATGGGGCCTTCTAGCTGGATTTGAACACAGGCCCCAGAGGTGTACGGCCAGTGTCTAACCTATTGCATCACTTAGTCCCTCCCATCCTCACCACATGTCCATTTGTACAAATCCTGGATCACTAGGCAGCAGTCAAAAGCAGAAACCTCAGGGACACTAAAGCTAATTATGGTGTCCCCACAGGTTTGACTGAAATCAGCTAATTCGTGACTAAGCTTTAATTTCTCTGCATAAAGTAGATGTTGAGAGCTCCATGAGGCTCAGTAACTAAAGGTCCCAGGTTCGAATACAGTAACTGGGACCTTTATTATTAAATAGAGAATCTAAAAACAGTGCAGATTTTGCTCTCCTATTATAGTGCTGGTAATAGCAAAGTTATTTAACACTGTGTAGTGGCAAAGGAGGTTTGAGCTCTAATTTGTTGCACTGCGGACTGGTGGAATAAGGATTTATGCCTGCAATCTTCCATGTGCAGAGCTCCCAATCTTTGCCATACTGTCATGGAGAGATGCTAAGTAGAGAAAGAGATGCTTCTCCTTGCTAAGGAAGAAAAAACAGCGGATTTGAAAAATCTTGGCAACGTCAAGTGCAACTCTTAACAGCAGTAATAGTGAAGAACCAAGCTAGGTTTGTAACCAGATTAACCATCACCATGCTGTCTACAACCACCATCTCTCAAGCACTGAACAGCATTGAAAAAGATCTGAAGCACTGCAAGAGAAACAAACACTTTCTTAAAAGGTTTGCTTCTCAAAACTAGTTTATTGCCCAAACACCAGAATTATTTGAATGATTACTTGCAGATGTGGTAACAAGCTTCAAATTGACTGAATTTAGAACAGAACAATGCACTTAGCTAACTAAAAAGTACTAAAATTCTAATCGCAAAGAACTAAATTGTAACAAATTTATAAATCAAAGCAAATTTAGACATTCACCATCTTAATGCTCGGTTTTTAATCAAACATTCCAGAAATATAATCAGAAAGATGAAGGGGTGGGGGAGAGGGATGAACAGGCATTTCACATTTGGTTAACATTTTCAATATGCCAGCATCCATGCTTTTGGGCCAGTTGTAGGAAATTTTTGATTCAAAGTACGCAATTCCCCCCCAACCCCATAATTTTCACTCCTTCTCTCTTGAAGGCTGTAGCTGAAGTTTGAGTATAGTTTCATCGTGCTGATCACTTTCTGATACTATGGCCAACAGACTATTCCTCACATTATCAGGCTAGACAGTGATCATCAACAGGCTGTTTAAACTTGGGATATCACAACTGAACCCATTCTCATCTTCACCATAAATCACAAAGGAGGAATTGAGATCTCTATCAGTGGCAGCATTACCAGGAGTTAAGAAAGTATGTCACTTCTTTTGGGTTTTCATTCCACGATTTTTAATAACAAAAAAGCCTCTCTGTGGCAAGCCGTGGAGCACTGTGATTGGATCTACATTCAGCCTTGCCCTAGTAGCCCTTTGGCTAAATGGGAATTTATAACGAACGATCTGAACTAATAGACCAAAAAATCCACACCATTTTAGTACTTAGCCCCTGTAAAGTTGGTTCCGTTGATGGGCAGCCACTTAAAAGATTTGGAAAAGGCAATAATTTTTAAAAGACAACTTTATTTATAAACGGAGACACTCTAAATGAACTGAATTTATTGAAATAAATGCAGATATTTACAATGTCTGTACCGGACTTAGTAATGCAGAGACTGTAAACTCAGGAATTCAATTAAAAAATCAGCATAACTGTTTCCCAACCTCGAAGGCAGCCAAGCTTTCTGTTCTCGGGTGTCTGGCAATGCAGCTGCTAGCAAGTATGCAATCGTGATGCAGATTGACTTGGCATCCAATTTTCCCACCCAGCACAATTTAACAACTCACTGTATAACAGGTTGCAGAGGAAGGAACAATGGTGGAGTATATTTAACCAAATATAAATACTGTAACTAAAAATATCTACAACATCCTCACCTAAACTATCACAGTTCCAGGAATTGTAAATTGAATTAGTCACATTAATGTACAACCAATATTACTATTACCACATTTATGGATAAAAAGCAATTTTTTTTGACAGAACATTATGTCAGATGGCAACTTAAAGTGATGATCATTAACATAAACAACAAGATGGCACTGCAAAAATCTGAAAAGGCTTACAGGTAGGGTGCATATAATGTCGGCAGGAAGCGAGTGGTGGCTGTGGTTGTGGTTGACCTTGAGCCTGTCCTACCATCCCAGAACTATATCCCTCGACAGCTACTGGCTGGCTTGTTCCAGCAGTTGCTTGCGCTCCATAGACTGCAGCACGTGAGGAAGACCCAGGACAGCAGGGATCAAATGCAGAAGTACCATGGAAACTCCCGCTTCCATGGCTCCTAACAGCACCACTGCTTAAATCAACAGGCAGCGTCTGTTTTAAAAAAAAGAGTACAATGAAAGCAATATGTAAATCATTGCAGAAGGATCAAATTGTATAACATTGTGTCCATCATTTCATTGGTTATATACATTCACTTTCAGTCATTTATCGTTTTCCACCAAGTATGATTTCAGGTATGGCAGAATAGCACTAATTGACTATGTTCTGCTTTCCAAATTCAAGATGAAACTAAAAACGATTAACAGACAGCCTTTCCTTGATTTGGGAAAACTGCTCATATGTGCATTATTAAATATTTCAATTGCATGAATGCAAAGCACTGTATTAACATCACTATAAATTGCACTGGTTCAGGAAATTAATTACATACTTCTCGAAAGCAAGCAACACCACTTTATATCAAAGGACATAACTGAATCCTTTTCGATAGTGAATAGTCACTATTGCATTAGGAGACTATATTACAATAGTGAAAATGTTAGCTTTTAGTGACCTTTTCTCTCAAATACTTCTTTAATACTGTTGCACCAACAGACCGCACCAGATTATGTGGCGGGGTACAGGCTGATGTGTTGAGTGTCCAACCTCAGCTATGCCGTTACTGACAAGTGCCGAGTAAAGGCTAGAAGCTTTGTTCCAGCTGAGTTCCCAGCTGGTAGTAACATTTTTCTGATTCAGACACCTCCAAATTGACTTTCAGTATGGTGAGATTCATTAATTTCTGTATTAAAGCATGGAGCCACTTGTGCACATGTTCCCTCTGTAGTTATTGAAATAGCACTAGGTTTGAATGGTGACCCAAAATGGCAGATCTGCCAGACAGATGGGGAAAAAAAAGTTAATAAACGGAAGATTTTTCCAAGTTTGTCATTTCCTTTAAAAAAAACACACGTAGAATCATAAAATCTTACACCAGAGGCGGCCATTTGGCCCATCTCACTTTTAGCGGCTTTCTAAAAAAAGTCATAAATTTAGCTCCGTATCCCTGGCCTATCTGAGCTGCCGTTCTAATACTGTACACCTTTATCTTATCAATACACCTCATATGTAACACCCTATCAAAAGTCTTTTGAAAATTCACAAACGCAACATCTAGCATATTTCTTTTATCAATATGCCCGGTCATTTCCTCAAAAAACTCTTGTTGAATCTGTCAAACATGACTTACCTTTCTACAAGTCCAGGCTGGCAATCCATAATCAACCCATAGCATTCTAACTGAGTATTAATTTTATTCCATATTATGGCCTGTTGAAGCCCTATTTACTACCATTTTTAAGTTGACTGATCTTATGGTTACCCAGTTTATCTTTCTCCCTTCTTGAACAGAGTTGTCACATCAGTAACCGCCCGTCCTCTGGCACAACTTCCATATACAAGGGTTTTTGAAAAATTGTAGTCAGAGCTCTCAACTTCCCTCAATATTCTAGAATGCATTCCATCAGGGCCTGCTGCCTTTTTCGCGTTGAGTTCCACCAATTTCTTCAGTGCTATTTCTTTATCCAAAGCTATCCTATCTAATTGCTCCTCCACTTGTATCTTTTCATTCCCACTATTACACTTTCTCTGGGGGAAAAGAAGCAGCAAAGCACTCATTTAGTATCTACCATTTCTTCATCTTCCAAGAGATTTCCCTTTTTTTTGTCTCTAAGTGGCCCTAGCCTTTCTTTGACTGTTTTATTTTTCATGTCTATAAAATTCTTTACTATTTCCTTTTGTTACCTACCAATTTTTCTTCATATCCCCCTTAATCTTTCTAATCTATTTTGCTTCCCCTCTATATTTTCTATATTCCACTTGATTTTCTTTTGCATTATTAGCCTTAGTTTTGTCATATGTCTCATTTTTTTTTGAACTCCAGCATTTTCTGCATCCCCTTTACTTCTTCTGGGAACGTATGTGGGAGGACTTCACACTGAAAATACTTCAACAGGCTTTCCTTCTGCTTTATGGATTACATTATCATTATAAAGTTCACATTTGTTGCAGGCAACTGCTAGGAATGTGAAAAAGTTCAAACATATGTCAATTTAGGTTTTTAAACCTATTGAAATTTTAATTACAAAACACCATCCTAAGCCGTTGCTTCTCAAAACCAGTGTACTGTCCAACACCAGAATTATTCGCATAATTACATACGGATGCAGTAAGTAGCTTAAAATTGACTGAATTTAAGAACAGAATGATGCACTTAGCTAATTAAACACGAAAATTCTATTTACAAAGAACTAAGATGTAGCAAATTTATGAATCAAAGCAAGTTTAGATATTTGCCATCTTAATGCTCAGTTTTTAATCAAACATTCTAGACTTTTTCCTGTAGGAAATGGATGCACATCAAAACACAATTTATAGGACTCAATTATTTACTCAATTAATCATTTCAAAAGAACTTGCATCATGTTTTATATTCTTACAGCATCAGAATAATGTTCCTACTATTTAGCAGCTCAGATATTCATTATTGTTTTCCCTTCCCAATTTTTTAACATGATAGAAGAATACAAACCTGATCGTGATATTGGCCACCTGCATTTCCATTAGCTCCACAAGGTGCTGGCACTACAGCAGGTCTCTCCAAAGGACAGTTCGATTCAGGAAACGAAGGCATCGATGGTGGCACTGCAGAGTGGGCACCAGGGTGGTGCTGAAACTGGTGGTTATGTTGCTGAAGACAGCTTGGATGAGGGTGTCCTAATGAGTTGTGTCCTTGCAAAGACCCTCCACAAGGTGAATGCTGAGGGCAGCAGGATGGGAGCCTTGGCATTGCCCCAGGACCAGCTTCTGGCACTGCACTTGACCCAGCTCTCCGAGCATCATCTTTGAGGAAAAGTAACAAAAAAAAATCAACCGTTTGTCTGGGAAATTTCTGGCACTTTTACATTATAAAAGTGGTTCTGAAAGCAGTGCTCTAATTGAGACCTATAACATCTTTGCATCTTCTTCCATTATTTACTTTTATTTGTGCCAGTGATCCAAATCATGACTGGAGACCAAGAGTTGTGACTGCTAAAAGGGGGGTAAACCTGATTAACTGGACAGCAGTTTGAGGCGCATGAAAATGTTGGGCTATCAGCTGGTTGCTGTGTCATTTACATTAAAGAGCATGATCTCAGCATTCATCAATGTAAAAGAATAATATGCAAACAAAATGATAAAAATGCATTGTACAACTTTTTAAATTTGTCTTTTCTAATTACATTGTATTCTAATATTTCTGCATATAGTTGCTTCAAGTAGGGGTCTTTAGCAAGAAAGTGAGATAGCTTAGATTAACCCAGTGTGAATGAGGAATTAAACTGGGAGTCTTATTAATACGTACGGATTGGGAATCACTGAACAATGTATTTACCCAGATGATCACAGAGTTGTACAGATTTTTCTACGAACATCTGTAACATTCTCACAGTAATGTGTCATATTTTGAGCAAATTTTTGTATTCATCAAGTTGAAGGTCGTCATTCCAAGGGAAAGGAAACCTTCCTATGTCTGACCCTCAATGTTTGCATTCAGCACTCCCAAGTCAAAAGCAAAGTAAATCTTCCTCTTCTCTGCCCCAACACCAAAAAAGCTCCCCACAATACTCCAATATGAATGTTTCTATTTCTCTCCAGTTACATCTTGTGCAGTTTGTCATTTATCTCATCAAAGCAAACCTGATGCATCTTGATGCCTGGGTACACAAGAACATAAGAAATAGGAGCAGGATTGGGCCAATCGGCCCCTCTAGCCTGCTCCGCCATTCAATAAGATCATGGCTGATCTGATCCTAACCTCAAATCTAAATTCATGTCCAATTTCCTGCTCGCTCCCCGTAACCCCTAATTCCCTTTACTTCCAGGAAACTGTCTATTTCTGCTTTAAATTTATTTAATGATGTCGCCTCCACAGCTTCCTGGGGCAGCAAATTCCACAGACCTACTACCCTCTGAGTGAAGAAGTTTCTCCTCATCTCAGTTTTGAAAGAGCAGCCCCTTATTCTAAGATTATGCCCCCTCGTTCTAGTTTCACCCATCCTTGGGAACATCCTCACCGCATCCACCCGATCAAGCCCCTTCACAATCTTATATGTTTCAATAAGATCACCTCTCATTCTTCTGAACTCCAATGAGTAGAGTCCCAATCTACTCAACCTCTCCTCATATGTCCGCCCCCTCATCCCCGGGATTAACCGAGTGAACCTTCTTTGTACTGCCTCGAGAGCAAGTATGTCTTTTCTTAAGTATGGAGACCAAAACTGTATGCAGTATTCCAGGTGCGGTCTCACCAATACCTTATATAACTGCAGCAATACCTCCTGTTTTTATATTCTATCCCCCGAGCAATAAAAGCCAACATTCCGTTGGCCTTCTTGATCACCTGCTGCACCTGCATACTAACCTTTTGATTTTCTTGCACTAGGACCCCCAGATCCCTTTGTACTGCAGTACTTTCCAGTTTCTCGCCATTAAGATAATAGCTTGCTCTCCGATTTTTCCTGCCAAAGTGCATAACCTCACATTTTCCAATATTGTATTGCATCTGCCAAATCTCCGCCCAGTCACCCAGCCTGTCTATATCCCCTTGTAGGTTTTTTATGTCCTCCTCACTCTCTACTTTCCCTCCCATCTTTGTATCATCTGCAAACTTTGATATGTTACACTCGGTCCCCTCCTCCAAATCGTTAATATAGATTGTAAAGAGTTGGGGACCCAGCACCGACCCCTGCGGAACACCACTGGCCACTGGTTGCCAGTCCGAGAATGTACCATTTATCCCAACTCTCTGCTTCCTGTTAGATAACCAATCCTCCACCCATACCAGAATATTACCCCCAATCCAGTGATTCTTTATCTTGAGCAATAATCTTTTATGTGGCACCTTGTCGAATGCCTTCTGAAAGTCTAAATACACTACGTCCACTGGTTCCCCTTTATCCACACTGTACGTTATATCCTCAAAGAACTCAAGCAAATTTGTCAGACATGACTTCCCCTTCGTAAAGCCATGCTGACTTTGTCCTATTAAATTATGTTTATCCAAATGTTCCGCTACTGTCTCCTTAATAATAGACTCCAAAATTTTACCCACCACAGATGTTAGGCTAACTGGTCTATAATTTCCAGCCTTCTGCCTACTACCCTTTTTAAATAAGGGTGTTACATTAGCAGTTTTCCAATCTGCCGGGACCTTTGCTGAGTCCAGAGAATTTTGGAAAATTATTACCAAAGCATCCACAATCCCTACTGCCACTTCCCTCAAGACCCTAGGATGTAAGCCATCAGGTCCAGGGGATTTATCCGCCTCGAGTCCCATTAATTTACTGAGTACCAATTCCTTAGTGATTTTAATCATATTTAGCTCCTCCCCCCCTAGAGACCCCTGTTTGTCCAGTGTTGGGATATTCTTAGTGTCCTCTACCGTAAAGACTGAAACAAAATATTTGTTCAGCATTTTTGCCATCTCCATGTTTCCCACCATTAATTTCCCGGTCTCATCCTCTAAGGGACCTACGTTTGCCTTAGCCACCCTCTTTCTTTTTATATAACTGTAGAAACTCTTGCTATCTGTTTTTATATTTTTTGCTAATTTATTTTCATAATCTATCTTCCCTTTCTTAATCAATCCGTTCGTTACTTTTTGCTGTCTTTTGAAGACTTCCCAATCTTCTATCCTCCCACTAAGTTTGGCTACCTTATATGTCCTTGTTTTTAGTCGGATACTATCCTTAATTTTTTTACTTAGCCACGGATGGCTGTCATTTCTTTTACACCCTTTTTTCCTCAGTGGAATATATATTTTTTGAAAGTTGTAAAATAACTCCTTGAATGAACACCACTGCTCATGTACCGTCTTACCCTTTAATCTATTTTCCCAGTCCACTTTAATCAATTCCACTCTCATACCATCATAGTCTCCTTTATTCAAGCTCAGTACCCTTGTTTGAGAACCAACCTTCTCACCCTCTAATTGGATATGGAATGTAACCATGTTATGGTCACTCATTCCAAGGGGATCCTTAACTAGGACATTATTAATTAATCCTGGCTCATTACACAGGACCAGGTCGAAGGTTGCTTGCCCCCTTGTAGGATCAGTTCCATACTGCTCAAGAAATCCAGTGTTATTTCACAGTGCCGTGGGACTTTTAAGAGAAGTATGTTAAGGCCTATTCCTTTGTCTCAAGGTACTGAACAATCAGACATACAGAATTCATGGTTGTACTGACAAAGTTAAGTGCCAACAATGCCTAGCCCACTTAGGGGAATTGGTAGTTATGATATTCAGGGAGTAACTCAATCTAAGGTAAGCTCCAAAGTTCAGGTCCCTAGCCTGACATCATTAGCTTCACGATTCCCAGTCCAGGGGAGACTACATTGACTCGGTTTCATTTTTCAACACTCACATCTTCCTTTTGTCATCTTTCTCTCCCCCTTTATTTCATTTGTGACTTTACCGAGATGTATGGAGTAAAAGATAAGTTTAAGCAGTTCAGAGAACAATTTCCTCTCCTCCCGCCTAGCAAGGAATCCTTGCTGCAAGGTCACCAAAGCATCTTTTCCTCTGAAAAGCCTGGTTAATGAGTATTTCAGGTTACCAATTAATCAAATGAAGACATCAGGGAAGTCTGAGAGGGATTTCTGTGTTGAAGTGGCCTTGGGTAGCAAAGAATAACTGGGATGTCAGCCTTGGAATGCGTAATTTTACAACTTGGCTGCAAGTAAAACAAACTTATGGACATACCCACTGTTGGAGGACCTGCTGTACCAATGGTCGTAGGAACTCCTGAAGACTCTGTCACAGAGGCAGGCTGGGTGGTAGAAGGACCTGGAGTCGCACTTAAGATCTGGCCTGAGGTAGGTGCATTACTGACTGGTTGTGATCTAGCAGCAGAGGTAGTTGGCACCACTGTGGGTTCTGTGATCAAAGCACAAACAGATAAAATAATTTTTTCTCATAGGTTCTTACATTTTTAAAATGGAGGCAAGGTTGAGAAAGTGGGCAAATCCCAGTCTTAATTGATAATTAAATTTGGATGCCAGCAACTGTTTATTAAAACCAGGCTAATAGATGCAGCATCTTGTGACAGTAGTGCACTCCAATTACCTGTCGGATAAATAACCATGGAGAGGACACAATGTCTGGGGAGTTGGAGACTGACTGGAATGGGGGCTTAAAGTCAACATTTTACCTATGAACCCCACTGGCATGGAAGATTTGAAGCTCCACACCACAATTACACCTCTAAACAATTATTCAAAGCTGATTACATCAAGATACAAATAGAAGCTGCAATATTGTCCTGTATCTGCTTCATAAATTCTACTATTCAATTCAAGCCTAATCACAGAGCACAAGCAGGAGTAAACCACAAATCACTGGCAGTCATGACACCACTTAATGGGCAGAGAGACAGGGTCATGGAAAAAACATAGGAAAATCAAAATTAGAAAAAGCGAAGATGCTGTTCTACACCTACGCACTATAAAGAACACATGCTGGAATGTGTTCCAAGGCACAAATGCATTTCAGAATCAAGTTGACACTGATAAACCGATTGACCTTGGTGTTCTCAGTTTGATACCATCTCAACTACTTGTTATTACTACCTTGTAACACACTCAAGACTGCGCCTTACACTGTAAGGATACTATAACTGAAAATGTTTTTTGACATGTTGTACTATTTACATGATTCAGCTTTCTGCATAATTACACTCATGCTAATTTCAATGGTTATTACAGAAAAGGCAAAACATTCAAAATACTAGTCTCCTAAATATTTTCCATACTGGAATACAGAACTTCACATATATACTAAATTGGTTTTCTTAACATTTTTAGTCTGACTGCAAATGGGTTTAACCAGATAACAAAAGAAAACATACAAAACACAACACGCCCCTTTGATGAAAATACATTTCTGTCAGTTGCTGCTTTGATTCTAGCCTAGCTGGTTCTGCCTCATTCCAGGTCTGTTGCAATGACAACTCATCGTTTCCATCAAGGTCCATTTACAGCTGTGAGGTAGGAGAGCAGCAGGCCACGCTGGTAGAAGTGGTGCTACATGGGTTGAAATTCTGTGTGAGGATACGCTAGCAAATTAGGACAGAAATCATCTTACTGTTCTCAATTTTCTCACTTCCTGGTTCCTCCCCAGCCATGCACATCTTGTGTATACGGAATCAGGTCAGCCCTTGTTTCTAGGTGACTGACAATGGCATTTATGCTAGCTGTCAGAAGGGGTATGAAAGTAACTCAATGAAGGCACCCCATTTGATTTGATCTCTCTCCTCACAGGTAAGCACACTGCTTCTACTTGGGATTTCCCTACAGCAGCAAAATTAAGATTGGAGGCTCTCCTGGGTCTCAGTTCTTTGCAGTGCCACATAATGATGCTCCATTGTGATGTGCTAGTTTGCCCCCAATTTTTTTTGAAAAAAAATCAGCAATTCTATCTACAGCTTCAGCAATAAATAGCACACTTTTAAACAAAGGAATTTCATGATTACAGAAATCTGCAGACAAGAGTGTTTTCACTTAAAAAAAAAAGTTGATGCTATTCAGTTTTACTAATTTGATAACATGGAAACTGTAGTCTTATATGAATATTTTTGTAGTGTGAAATAGAAGAATGGCAGTTACATGGGAAGCCATTAAGTAGCTGATTTGTGTTTGGATTTGTTACATAGGGAGTTCCAGATCTCAACCATGCTGCCATGGTGAGTTACAGAGCATTTTTCCCATGGGTGGGGAAGAAGTTATGTGGCTGCCCAATTATCCTGGACAGATCATTCAATTCCACCAGCCAGCTACAGAGCAGCCCTGTGGAGGCCTCAAAATTGGTCTCTAAACCTGTCCTCTTAATTAGGAAAAGTGCAGTGCAGGGAGGTTTACGGAAAATAAAAAGCAACATGATCTGTCGTTCAATGTGATGTTGCAATGTCTTTTGCAAAGCTGCGATGAGAAACATGGGGATAATGGGTCAAATGGCTTTCTCTGTCAAAATTTCAATACTTCTAAAAAATAGAAATCTGACCTTGTTTTAACTAAGGTTACCAAACTGGAAATGTGTGCAATCTTCAAAAGAATCTTTCATACAGAAGATGTTCATACAGGTGGCTTGGAAGCCACTCAAAATCTATTCACGTCATGAGAAGAAAATGGAATGTCTTCAAAAACCAAACAGGCTCTTTTTTGAAGCAAATTCAGTGGTTCTGAAATTACATTTGTGCTGCCTCAGCGCTCACGCAATATTCTCAAATGTGCATTTTGAAGTAATGATGTGAAACAGGAGCGACTTTAGCACAGTATTAAAGTGGTTAAGGTAGCAGGCCAAACAATGGAGCAGTCTCCTGTTTCTCCAAAATGAATTAATTACTTGATACTAGGTAGTCATTTTATAACGAAGTTCGGTTATCAGCTTGCTTATTATGAAAAAGAATGGAGAGTTTGAGAGAATATCCATCATCAAGGTCGGTGAAAATCAGAGAATTCTCAAAAAACTATCCCAATCCAACTTCATGTTATTGCCTATTAGCTCTTTGGCGTTTTTATCACATTGCACGAATGGGGAGGAAATTAATTATGTTTGCTTAAACTTCAAGACAGGATTTTTATTTTTACGTCAATTCTTCCAAAATCATGAATGGGACTATGAATGATTCCATGTGTGCCCAGTGCCAAATTGCCCCAGTGTATGTCAATTAAAACCTGGTTAAGTGTTGAATTTATTGATATGAGTTAGTACTCAGACAGGCACAATGTACCAAAATAGAAGTCTCCACCCTGCCCTCTCTGTTGGTGGAAATGAGCAATTTTAAAAACAGAACTGATATCAATTGGTTTATTTCTTGCCTCTCATACAGAAATTTGAAGTCAATCAGAAGACCTTAAGAATTCTTACCAACTGAAGTGAAGACAAGGCTCACAGAATATAAATAATTCACCATTCCCTGTTGTCACAGTGTTAATAAAGAAAACTCTTATTCTATGAAAACAGTCTGACATTGCACAAATTCAGTTCAGTCTACAACAGGCAGATAGACTAGTCCTGATGAACTATAACCTCAATTCTCTATGAAACTGTATTTCACAACAGCCTTATGTGAAAATGCACTCTAGAACTTTCATAATCCTTGCATTACATCATAAAACTCAAAGTCAATGTTTTGTTGAATAACATTCTGGCTTAGTACTCTGACTGAAATAATAAATTTAGCAAGATAATTTGAATAAGGCAAAAGCCTTTTTAAATTCATACCCACATGGGAATTTTATGTAACCAAAAGCATGTTGGTTATACTTTCTCATTGTTTTTATCAGTTGTAAACTCCAACAGTTTAGTTTTTAATTTGTCTGGAAATCTACCAGACTGTCTTGTATGCAGAAAGGATAAAAACAAGAGCAGAGTACACAATCTAGTTCATTTTGTCACATGTTCATGGTAATAACAGCAAGATGGATGAAGGAGCAAATAAAAATTCTCTGAATGCTAAGGTAGCATTTCAAACATTATTTAAAAGATATACTACACTATTCATTTGAGAAATCAATTCATTTAAAAAAATTAACACAGATCCATGAGATCTCTATCATAGTAGGTTCAGCACAGGAGGCGGCCACTTGCCACATCGTGCCTGTGCCAGCTCTTTGAAAGAGCTATACAATTAGTCCCATTCTCCTGCTCTTTCCTCATAGCCCTGTAAATTTTTTCCCTTCAAGTATTTACCTAATTCCCTTTTGAAAGTTACTATTGAATCTGCTTCCACTACCTTTTCAGGCAGTGCATTCCAGATCATTACAACTCGCTGCATAAAAAAATGTTTCCTCATGTTGCCTCCGGCTCTTTTGCCGATCACCTTAAATCTGTCCCCTCTGGTTACCGACCCTTCTGCCGCTGGAAACAGTTTCTCCTTATTTACTGTATGAAAACCATTCATGATCTTGAACACCTCTATCAAATCTCCCCTTAACCTCCTTTGTTCTAAGGAGAACAACCCCAACTTCTCACATATCTGAAGTCCCTCATCCTTGGTTACATTCTAGTAAATCTCTTCTGCACACTCTCCAAGGACTTGACATCCTGCCTAAAATGTGGTGCCCAGAAATGAACACAATGCTCCAGCTTAGGCCTAACCAGTGTTTTATAAAAGGTTCAGCATAGCTTCCGTGCTTTTGTACTCCATGCCTCTATTTATAAAGCCAAGGATCCCGTATACCTTTTTAACAGCCTTATCAACTTGTCCTGCCACCTTCAAAGACTTGGTGACAGTCCCAGGTCTCTCTGTTCCAGCACCCCTTTTAAATTGTACCATTTAGTTTATAATGCCTCTCCTCATTCTTCCAACCAAAATGCATCATTTCACACTTCTCTGCGTTAAATTTCATCTGCCATGTGTCTGCCTATTTCACCAGTCTGTCTATGTCCTCCTGAAGTCTGTTACCATCCTCCACATTGTTTACTACATTTCCGAGTTTCATGTCATCTGCAAACTTTGAAATTATACCCTCTATACCAAGTCCAGGTCATTAACATATATCAAAAAGAGCAGTGGCCTTAATACTGACCCCTAGGACACACCACTGTACACTTCCCTCCAGCCTGAAAAACAACTGTTCACCACTACTTTCTGCTTTCTGTCCCCTAGCTAATTTTGTATCCATGCTGCCACTGTCCCTTTAATCCCATGGGCTTTAATTTTGTTAACAGGTCTATTATGTGGTACCTTTTGAAAGTTCATATAAACATCAACAGTACTATCCTCATTAACCCCCTCCGTTACTTCATCAAAGAACTCAATCAGGTTAGTCAAACACGATTTTCCTTTAACAAATCCATGCCAACTTTCATTTATTAGTCCACACTTTTCCAAGTGCCAATTAATTTTGTCCCGGATTAATGTTTCTAAAAGTTTCCCCACAACTGACGTTCGGCTGACTGGCCTGCAATTGCTGGATTTACCCCTCTCCCCTTTTTTGAACAGGTTATAACATTTACAATCCTCCAGTCCTCCGGCACTGTGCCCATTTCTAAGGAGGATTGGAAGATTGTGACCAGTGCCTCTGCAATTTCCACCCTTACTTCCCTCGGTAACCTAGGATGCATCCCATCTGGACCGGGTGACTTATCTACTTTGAGTATCGCCAATCTTTTGAGTGCCTCCTCTTTATCTATTTTTATTCTATCCAAAATCGCTATAACCTCCTCCTTTACTGCTACAATGGCAGCATGCTCTTCTCTAGTGAAGACTGAAGCGAAGTATTCATTTACTATCTTAGCCATGCCCTCCGCCTCCACAAGAAGATCTCTTTTCTTTCCCCCCTCCATTTTGAGTCTTTTTTTGCCAGCAGCAGCCATCACATTGGACTCCTGCACTAGTATGCTCATCATCACTGATGAATGGTATGTATGTCTGCACTAAGGGACTAATGATTCAATGTAATAATTTTAATCAGTTGATTACTGAGAAGTAATACAGTTAACCTATAAAAAAGTTTCCATATTTGCAAACAAAGATATATAGCATTGGCTTCTATTGATACCTGAAGCACAGTCCATTATTTCTTCGAGTTAAAGGCCATTAGAACAGTACCAATTTCAATACAAGAGAGCTATCCATTCAGTTATGCACTAAATAAATTATATCTTTGGGATTTGCTCATTTTTAAAACAGAGATTCACCTTATGTATGTTGCAATGTATATATTTAACAAACAAACTTGCATTTACATGGTGCCTTATCACCATGGTTTTTTTTTACATCCAACTGAAGACGACAGGGTTTAAGTTTAACATCTCATCTGAAAGACAGAACCCTCCAACAATGCAACACTGTCTCTGTACTGCATTGGTGTCAGCCCAGATTATGTGCTCAAATTCTGGAGTGAGGCTTGAACCCACGACCTCTGATTCAAATGAAAGTTCGCTACCAACTCAGCTAAGCTGACACTAGTTATTAGTCAATGCATTCATCACTCAATGCACACAGTGTAAGAATATAGCTTAATAGAAAAAAAGCTTAATTCCATTTCAGGATGATGGCTTGTTAATGTTTCATTAAAAGTAGACTTTCACTACTATCAGCATGAAGAAACTAGAATTAACTAGCTTAGAACAACTCCCATGCAGTGCATTACTGAGACAAATGGGCCAATAAAGTCCCAAGTTACATCTCTGGTCTGTGTTGAGTTTGTTGATCTGAGCCAGGGTTGCAGTTACAATTGGTTTTAGTGTCCCTGGAGAAAAGCAGTGAAAATCCAGCCAGGGTTCCTAATACTGATCACTATCCAATGACCACTGATGGAATTGCACGTGCAAACATTGGTATGAATCTTATAACACCTCCTCCCCAAGGCTGAAGATATCAACTTCAGGAGAACTCAGGTAACAGCGGAAAACTGGAAAAAGAATAGGAACCTGCTACTCAGTAGTGTATAATTTTTAATGCAGGTGGCTTCAAGAAACAGCAGCACTTTACGGTCAGACTTTATTTTCCAGTGATATTCATGATTGTTTCTGTGATAGCGAGACTCAGAAAATAGGAGCAGGAGTAGGCATTCGGCCCTTCGAGCCTGCTCCGCCATTCAATATAATCATGGCTGATCCTCTATCTCAATACCATATTCCCGTTTTCTCCCCTTGATGCCATTTCTGTCTAGAAATCCAACTAGCTCCTTCTGAAATATATTCAGTGATTTGGCCTCCACAGCCTTCTGTGGTAGAGAATTCCACAGGTTCACCACCCTCTGCGTGAATAAATTTCTCCTCATCTCAGTCCTAAACGTCCTACCCCGTATCCTGAGACTGTGCCCCCTCGTTCTGGATTCCCCCAGCCAGGGGAAACATCCTCCCTGCATCCTGTCTGTCTAGCCCTGTCAGAATTTAATATGTTTCAATGAGATCCCCCTCTCATTCTTCTAAACTCTAGTGAATACAGGCCGTCAACCCAATCTCTCCTCATATGACAGTCCTGCCACCCCAGCAATCAGTCTGGTGAACCTTTGCTGCACTCCCTCTATGGCAAGTATATCCTTTCTTAGGTAAGGAGACAAAACTGCACACAATACTCCAGATGTGGTCTCACCAAGGCCCTGTATAACTACAGTAAGACATCCTTGCTCCTATACTCAAATCCTCTTGCAATGAAGGTCAATATACCATTTGCCTTCCTAACTGCCTGCATGTTTGCTTTCAGTGACTGGTGTACAAGGACACCCAGGTCCCTTTGTACATCAACACTTCCCAATCTATCATCATTTAAATACTCTGCCTGTTTTTCCTTCCGAAGTGGATAACTTTACATTTATCCATATTATACTGCATCTGCCATGTATTTGCCCACTCACTCAACTTGTCTAAATTGCCTTGAAGCCTCTTTGCATCCTCCTCACAACTCACAATCCCACCTAGTTTTGTGTCGTCAGCAAACCTGGAAATATTACATTTGGTTCCCTCATCCAAATCATTGATATATATTGTGAATAGCTGGGGCCCAAGCACTGATCCCTGTGGTACCCCACTAGTCACCGCCTGCCACCCCAAAAAAGACCCATTTATTCCTACTCTGTTTCCTGTCTGTGAACCAATTTTCAATCCATGCCAGTATATTACCCCCAAACCCATGTGCTTTAATTTTGCACACTAACCTCTTATGTGGGACTTTGTCAAAGGCCTTCTGAAAATCGTGTGTGCTACTGTAACTAATCCAAGGAGTTTGGAGCACTGATGTGGCAACAACTGGTTTAAGAGTCAAATTATGTATCTATTTTAAAAATTAAAGAATTATGAAAACGTACCCTCAGAAGAGAGTTTAAAAATACAGTAGACTTCACCTTCAACTTTTTTTGTACTTCAGGTGACATGATGAGTTGCACATATTTCATCATGACAGCAATTAGGAGCATAGAGACTTGTGGAGATTGTATCAGGGTATCAATTGGCAAGTCAGGGAATTCCCATTTCTTTTTCCATGCATCATCAACCCTGGCTTAGCAAGAGATAGTTAACCGTATACCTTATACGCTGAAGTTCAAGTGCAGAATTCCAAGCAATGACATGGAGCAACACGTGCCTGGGGAAAGGGTAGTTTGAGAGTGACTGAAGGGGGTTGCACTTTGTCCATTTCTATTTTAATTCACTAAAACAATTAATAATTTCATCTACGGCTTACAAATCTACAATGTGTGCAGTATGTTTAAAGATCTTCCACCCAAGCTTCCAACTAGACTGCAAAACAGTTTTCACCAAGCTTTAGAAACAAAACACACTTACCATCTTCATCCACAGTAAGGTCGACCACCTCTGCTGTGCTTTGTCTCAACGGCTGGATAACTGTAGATATTCTGTTCCGGCTCCGTTGTTCCTGAGGTCTGTTCTGTGAGCTAGAGCTTTGGCCCCAGTGTACCCTTGAGTGGCCGACAAGTGTGGTGTAAGACCTGGAAGCAAAGCAATTGAGAAATGTTAGCTCTTAACTAATGTTTGTTTCGGAATAGGAAAACTGAGCATGGTCACTTGGGACTGTGAATTTCAACTCACTGAGAAAGCATAAACCATTTTTGTCATCAAGAAAGTTAACATTTTCTATAACTGGCTATTGGAAATGGATGTTCTATTTTAGTATGAGTGCAAACTACATTTAGCAGATAACAGCAGCTGGTTTTACAAAATGTATCCAGTTAATGCAGTGCTATTACTTAATTGATCAGCAAAAGAACGATGTTATAACTTGGTGGGATGGTGTCGAAGAGGTTAAGAAGGAATGGAATCCAACAATGCCCTATCAAAAGACTAATAGACACACAGATTTTAACGATTTGTTGAATCACACTGAACTCCAAACCAAAAATGGCATCAGTTTTTGTCATCCCACAACTAATGAATTACTATTTCAGCCTCTGAGAGACACCCCAAAAAACCTATGTTTATTTCAGGCTAAATAATGTAACATCCTGCAATTAACATGATTTTTGTATAGAATTTGGACTTCGGTATCCTATTACGGTCATTACAAGAACTTCCATGTCTCAAAATTAATATTTGCATTGAAATTAAAGATTTAACTCATACTAAGTTCTGAACAATAATTTTCATTTTTCTTCAAGTATGATACCCTATGAATGCCTCAAAAATACCTCAAGCTTCCACCCATTAAGTAGTTTTTGCCAGGCCTCAGTGCTAATGAGATTGAATCTAGGTCGATAATGGGATTAATCCCCATGATCTTAGGCTGTCAAGAATGAGGTATTTGTACAGGAGCTCATTTTTACTTCTAAGTAAAGTTGCACAGCAGGCTACTTTCTATGTAAGGATATTTATGTTATCATTCAAAACTATTTCAAGAAAAATCATGAGAAAAATATACATAAATGATACACACATGCCAGATCTAATCTGCAAGCAGGAAGTGAGAAACAATTTCACAGCCAGGGAGAGAAAGAGACACAGGAAAGTCATTGTTCATTGGAGGGGACCTTCTAGAGCATCAAAAAAATGTTTTTTAAATTAGAGAAAGCAGATATTAAACTACTCTTCCCCCTACCTTATGCTCTTCATTATACTATGTCTTTTATGCTTCCTAGTGCCATGCATTTGGCATCAAAATTGTAGCATGGATCTGCTGAATCTCATTCTTTTTTCAGCTGTACCTCCTTCAGGATTGTGTCTGGTGCAATCAGGCTGGCATGATTGATACCGTGTTGTTCAGTCCCACTTGCTCATGCCAGCTGGGTAATATATCAACAATTCTAGATTTCTGTAGTGTGAGGTGCTTATTAACCTAGGCAGGATTGAGCTCCAATTGCCTAATAGCAATACTTCATTTGAAGCCTTCAATTAATAATCAGGAATACCATTTTTAAAAATTAATTAAGTTCTCTCCTCCTTGCTCCAGTTAAACAATTTTCTATATTGACACATCTGTCCTGTGGTTTTCTGATTATCGTCATTAGATGTGTCGGTGGTGATGTTGCATTTTTTTTTTAGGGAGGCTTTGAGAGTGTCCTTTTAGCATTTCCTCTGCCCTCCTAGTGATCGCCTATCATTGCGGAGCTCGGAGTAGAACACTTGTTTCGGGAATCTTGTGTTGGGCATGCGGACAATGTGGCCCGCCCATACAGTTGGTTGAGTGTGACCAGTGCCTCGATACTGGGGATGTTAGCCTGGGAGAGAACACTCACATTGGTAAGCCTATCCTGCCAGTGGATTTGCAGGTTTTTGCAGAGGCAACGTTGGCGATATCTCTCCAGGGATTTACGGTGTCTGCTGTACATTGTCCATGTTTCTGATGTGAACAGGAGGGCAGGGACCACAGCTGCTCTGTAGACCATGAGCTTGGTGCTGGATTTGAGGTCTCTGTCTTCGAACACTCTGTTCCTCAGGTGTCCGAAGGCTACACTGGCGCATTGGAGTCGATGTTGGATTTCAGGGTCGATGTCTGCTCACACTGGGAGGAGGCTCCCGAGTTTTGGGAAATGATCCACACAGTCCAGAGGCTTACCGTGGATCTTGATGGTCGGGGGGCAGTGTTGTGTGGCAGGAGCGAGCTGGTAGAGGACCTTTGTTTTCCGGATGTTTAGCCTGAGGCCCAGTCTCTCATATGCCTCGGTGAATGCGTCGCCGATGATTTATAGCTTGGCCTCTGAGCGTGCACACACGCAGGTGTCATCTGCGTACTGCAGCTCGATGACAGAAGTTGGGGTGGTCTTGGTTCTGGCCTGGAGACGTCGAAGGTTGAACAGTTTCCCGCTTGTCCTGTCGGTTAGCTCCACTCCGGCAGGGAGCTTCATGGTGATGGGGTGGAGTGTTGCAGCGAGGAAGATGGAGAAGAGCGTTGGTGCGATGACGCAGACCTGCTTGACCCCAGTTTGCACTCGTATTGGATCCGTTGGTGAGGATCACGGCTTGCCTGTCATCGTGGAGCAGGCGGAGAATGGTGACGAATTTCTGCCGACAGCCGAATTTGAGGAGGATGCTCCACAATCCCTCACAGTTGACAGAGTCGAAGGCCTTTGAGAGATGGAAGAAGGCCATGTACAGAGGTTGATACCGCTCCCGCACTTTTCCTGGACTTGTCGTGCGCTAAAGATCATGTCTATTGTGCCTCTTGATGGGCAGAAGCCACATTGAGACTCAGGGAGGAGCTCTTCGGCCACTGGAAGGGGGCGGTTGAGGAGGATTCTCGCGATGACCTTTCCCGTGGCAGACAGTAGGGAAATCCCTCTGTATTTTCTGCAGTCGGACCTATATCCTTTCTTGAAGATGGTCACAATTACGGCGTCTGAGATCTCCCGGCATGCTCTCTTCCTTCCAGACAAGGGTGATAAGGTTGTGTATTCGTGTCAAGAGTGCGTCTCCGCCATATTTTAGTACTTCAGCAGGGATTCCATCTGCGCTGGGGGCCTGGTTGTTTTTCAGCGGTTGAATGGCTTTTTCGACCTCACAGCGGGTTATGGTTGTGCTGAGATGGTGGCGGGTAGCGTGTTGCGGGATGGTGTCGAGGGCACTTGCGTCGAGGACTGCGTCTTGGTTGAGGAAGTCCTCGAAGTGCTCTCTCCAGCTGGCATTGACTGCCTCTCTGTCTTTGATGAGCGCCTCTCCATTTTTGGCTCTCAGTGGGGTAGGTCCCTGGGTACTCGGATCGCAGATGGCTTCAAATGCGCTGAAGAAGCCGCGCACGTCATGGTTGTCGGCAAGTTGCTGAGTCTCCTGCGCTCTTTCCACCCACCATGTGTTCTTTAGGTCACAGGTTCTTTGTTGCACCTCGGCCTTCAGTTGCCTGTAGGCTTGTTTCCTCTCGCTCGAGTTTTGGTGGAGCTGCCAATTCAGGAACGCCTTGCATTTGTGGTTTAGGAGATCCTGGATCTCCTGATCGTTCTCGTCGAACCAGTCTTGGTGTTTCCTGGTCGAGAGACCAAGCGTCTCCTCGCAGGTGCTGACTATTGTACAGCACCGGCAAAGGAAAATGTGATTGTACTTTGATGGATCCATTGTTCTATCATCACTCATCTAAGTTCTTGTTTCACAACTTAATAATCCCAAACTTCCATTAATTTGTTGTTATAAGAAACAAAGAACCTGCATTCTTCAAAAATTCACATCATAGTGGCAATTTTCTTTTAAAATTTTCCCCCCTCTTCCTTGCAAGAATGTTTACCACAATGTGTTCTACAGCTGGCAGGGCAAGACAAGCTTATCTGCAAGCCTCTCCACAGTTGCCAGCAATGGTGTTTGTACATGCACAGCAGGATATGCAAATTGAACAAGGCAAGTTGGAGAAAGTGAGCATATTCCCTTTCTCAGAGATGATGTCCCACGTTTGTCCATGTAATAGCCTAACCCGAAACTGCTGAAGCTGGATCTAATAGGAAGCTCTAAAACATTAGTTTACAAAGCAATGGAGCAATTCTGTGTTGTTCCTAAAGACTTCAATGCAGAAATTGTTTATGCTATGCAAAATTAAATTTACAATTGTGTGGAAACTTCAGGTTCCTTCTCGCAGTCCTGTGATACCTACTAATCATCAAGTTCAGTGAATGAATCATTCTGGAACCACGATCACCTTGAGGAAAAGCAATGAGCCTCTTGACTCATAAATGAAATAAATTAGTCTTCAACAAAGATGTGTTGATCATGAAACATTCAGAAATAGCTGTTTCAATGACACCTATTATTGTGGCAGAGGTACTGCCTAGGAGGCCGGCAATAATTGGTTTACACGTCAGAGAAATCTGGAAGAACGTCATTAACCATTGCCTGCCTTTGTCCTTACCTCAGCAGAAACCCTTACCTATCCTTTTGTCACCTCTAAGCCAGATTGCTTTAATGTCTTTTTTGGTCTCCAATTCTCTACCCTCCATATAATCCAACTGGTCCAAAATGTAGCCATCCACACCAAGTCCTGCTGACCATTTTTAACTGCTAGTACCTCAATGTATTAATTTAAAATCCCTCTCATCTTCAAATTCCTCAATGACCTCACCCAATCCTCCCTCTGCACCTTTTAGCAGCCTTACATCCCCTCCCATATCATTTGGTTCAGAGTCTGGCCTTTTGTGCAACCTCCTCCCTTTGCCATGCTATTAGTGGCAGAGCCTTCAGCCATATTGATCATACTCTCTGGAACCCTGTCATAAACCCCTCCATCTTTCCTCTCTCCATCTTCAAAAACGTTCTCAAAATCCATCTTTTTGATCAAGTGTTGGTTACCCATCCTAATCTTTCCCTCCAAGACTCAGCAAATGTTCTCCATCTATTCCCATTTTTTCCCCTCTCCTTCCTCTATAAAGTGCTTTGGGACATTTTCTATGTTAAAAGTACTATGTAAACACATGTTATTGTCATCAATATCTCCACCAGTAGACCCTCTCTAGCCAGGGAATACTTCAATTACTCTGGAAAAAAAACAAAGCTGAAATGGATCTTCAACTGCAGGATGCACAAAACAACAGTTGGTAGGCCAGAAAATAAGCATATAGGTCACTGATACAAAGCACACAATAAATGTTTGGCTGAGTTGAAGGCTGTGGGTTCAAGCTCCATTCCAGGACTTGAGCACAGAATCTGTTCCAAATGGATGTAAAAGATCCCAAGACACCATTCAAAGAGCAAGGAGTTCTTCCAGTGTCACACAAGGAGAACTCCTTGCTCCTCTTCATTCAATGCCCTGGGGTTCAAATGTCTACCTGACAGACCTGTCAGTTTAACATTAATTGTGGAGAAGTTACTAGAATCTATCAGAGACAGTGAATGAGCATTTGGACAAGTATCAGCTGATCAGAGAGTCAGCATGGATTTATGAAGGGTAGATCATGTCTGACTAATTTAGTTGAAATTTTGAGGGAGTCATCAGCATGGTGGATAAGACAGTGTCTAAGGATATTGCCTATATGGACTTCCAGAAGGCATCTGATAAGATTTCAGACAACAGAATATTAGCAAAAATTAGTGCACAGAATTGGAAGTAAACTTGTGATACAGGTAGGTAATTGGTTGGGAAGTACGAGGCACAGATTAGGAATAAAGGGTTCATTCCAAGTGGCAGGATGGGACAAGTATTGCTCCCCAGGGATCGGTACTGGGGCCTCAGCTTTTCACCATATACATTAATGACTTGAATAAGGAATAGAGAGTTGTATATTCAAGTCTGAAGATGACACTAAGTTAGGGGGCACAGTAAGTTGTGTGGATGGGAGCAGGAAGTTGCAAAGGGACATAGTCTAACTGAGTGGGAAAAACTACAGCAGATGGTGTTCGATGTGGGGAAGTGTTCAATTTGGATCAGAAAAAGACAAATCTGAATATTTTCTTAATGGCAAGTGACTAGGAGCTGTGGAGGCACAAAGGAACCTAGGTGTCCATGTATGCAAGTTACTAAAAGCTAGTGCACATATACAAAAAGTAATCAAAAAGGCTAATGGAATGTTGGCCTTTATCTCAAGGAAGTTGGAATACAAAGTGAGGAAGCGATGCTTCGGTTGTAGAGCCTTGGTCAGACCTCATCCAGAGTACTGCATTCAATTTTGGGCACCGAACCTCAAAAAAAATATGGGCCACGGAAGGGTTACAGTGCAGATTCACCAGAATGATACCAAGGCTTAAAGGGTTAAATTATGCGGACAGGTTGCATAAACTTGGCTTGTATTTCCTTGAGTTTAGAAGGTTGAGGGGTGATCTAATCGAGATGTTTAAAATGATAATGGGTTTCAATAGGGTAGATCTGGTGGGGGAATCCAGAACAAGGGAGCATAATCTTAAAATTAGAGCTAGACCATTTAGGACTGAAATCAGGAAGGACTTTTTCCACACAAGGAGTAATGGAAAACTGGAACTCGCTCCCCCAAAAAGGCTGTGGGTGCCGCGCCAATTGAAATTTTCAAGGCTGAGATTGATAGATATTTGTTCGGTAAGGATATCATGGGATATAGAACAAAGACAGGTAAATGGAGTTGAGGTACAAATCAGCCATAATCCAAATGAATGGCGGAACAGGCTCGAGGGGCTAATATAGCCTACTCCTGTTCCTATGTTCTAATTGCCAAAACAGACAGATGGGGCCTTTGTGTATTGCCTCATCAAAAGGATAACACCTCTGATAATGCAACAGTCTCTCAGTAATGAACTACGGTGTCAGCCAGAGTTATGTTCTGAAGTCCTGGAAAGGTACTTCAACAAATATCCCTTTTGACTTAGATGAGAGAGTCCTAACAGCTGAGTCAAGCTGTCGCAGATCAAATAAAATCAGCACATTTGAATGTTAAATGTGGATTAAAATACCAGGTTTCAGCACAAGTGCAGTAAAAACTGAATGTGAATAGATCTGATGACAGCTCTCTAGAGTCAGAATTTATTAGTGCCTCTATAGAGTTCACCGCAACAGCCACAAACTTCATTGTAAAGTGTAGGCATTAAACATATACTGTTTGTTGCAGATACAGAAGAGTATCAAGGTGGAACCGGAAAATATTTTCTTTAGGAAATGGAATTCGTACTTGCAAAAAAATTATCACTAACATAATGATAATGGACTCCAAGCAGCCCCAGCCTATGCACTTCCTGCAGTGTAGAGGATAGGGCAGGGAGCCCCAGTAAGGTGGGGGGGGGGGGGTGCCTGGCCTCATTACATTGCAGTGCTGTCAGTTGTTCTAAATGCTGGACCACTGCTTCTTTTCAATTTTAAGCTACTTACCTCATTCAGGAAATTGCCAGAGGAGAGTTTTGGTGCTCATGAGTAATGTGTGCTCTTGGAATTCAGATGCCATGTTTCCATCTTGGCACATCAGCAGTGACAACATAAAATTTGGTGCAGAAATCACTGCTTCACATATATTTTTGTGTCACTTAAGTAAGGGGACTGCAGTATGTGTGCATATCTTGCATTCAAATTGCATTTCTAATAAAGTCTAAAGAAATTCCAATATTCGGCAATTCTTGCACTTCCTTTTTCAAATTCCCTCTAATTAAAATGTACACTCCTCCGAACTATGCAATACCATGTGGTAGTTTCAAGAAACAATCATTTAAATACAGCCGTCTTCAATTTTTAAAATAATTTATATAAACAAATTCGGAATATTTGGAGCGTACTTCTCAGCACAATGCACGTTATCTCAGCTATATTTTAAATAATCCATTAACTGACAAATTTACACTTATAAATTCACTTGCAACCACCAATACTTCCTTACACAAAAAGCTAAAACTTAGTTGCCAGTAGATATATATACAGCTTCACTAAGACGATACCAGGGATCAGTGGTTTTAATTACTTGCTCTCGAGGCAGTACAAAGAAGGTTCACTCGGTTAATCCCGGGGATGAGGGGGCGGACATATGAGGAGAGGTTGAGTAGATTGGGACTCTACTCATTGGAGTTCAGAAGAATGAGAGGCGATCTTATTGAAACATATAAGATTGTGAAGGGTCTTGATCGGGTGGATGCAGTAAGGATGTTCCCAAAGATGGGTGAAACTAGAACTAGGGGGCATAATCTTAGAATAAGGGGCTGCTCTTTCAAAACTGAGATGAGGAGAAACTTCTTCACTCAGAGGGTGGTAGGTCTGTGGAATTTGCTGCCCCAGGAAGCTGTGGAAGCTACATCATTAGATAAATTTAAAACAGAAATAGACAGTTTCCTAGAAGTAAAGGGAATTAGGGGTTATGGGGAGCGGGCAGGAAATTGGACATGAAGCTGAGTTCGGATCGGTCAATGCCCTGTGGGTGGCGGAGAGGGCCCAGGGGCTATGTGGCCGGGTCCTGCTCCGACTTCTTGTGTTCTTTAGATTTGTGGTTGGGATCAGATCAGCCATGATCTTATTGAATGGCGGAGCAGGCTCGAGGGGCCGATTGGCCTACTCCTGCTCCAATTTCTTATGTTCTTATGTTCTTATTACGAGGAGACACCAGAGAAACTACGGCTTTTAAAAGAGCAAAGAATGTTAAGAGATCTAATAGATATGTTCAAAATTAAGATATTTCTTCCTGATCTAAGTTATCAAAACCGATTTCCACTAGTCATTAAATTGGTAACTCGAGGGCATAAATTTAAGATCACCAAAATAATGACGGCAGAAGTTAGATTTTTTTTTAAACACAAAGTATTGTAAGGACAGGGAATACCCTACTAGAAGCATTGGTGGAAGCAGAATCCTAACTAGCTTTTAAAAGGGAAGTGGATAAATAAAGACTATTAAAAGGGTTCGGGGAAAGGGATTAAGTGGACAATTCTTTCAGAGAGCCAGCATAGGGCACAATGGGCCAAATAGCCTCCTTCTGCACGGTGCAATTCTATGTTTCTGTAGCCAGCTTCCTTTACTTTCATAAGCACATACTGTACTCACTAAATATGGGCTTATCTTCTGCAACTAAGTCATGCATCCAGAAATATATCGTTCACTGCCCTGAAAATATATTTAGCCTTTCTTTCATTTTCAATTCTTTACTGAAAGTTCACATATAAAGTATGCTGTTTTCCTGATCTATAGTGTGGAAAAAAGGTAAGATATCCAGCATTACCAAGGGTAGAAGGAACCCAAGGCATGCATCAAAATTCTCACCTGTCTCAAATTCCACTGAAATCTTGAAAGAAGTACAAGCACACTTATCAGGCCAAATGGAAGTCCATCTTCATTTGACTTGGTCAGATTCGTAGCATCAAATATTTTAACAATTGCAACATCTATATTTAATTTGCACACACAAGATAATACCAATATTTTTCTCCCTTCAACATTGACCACTGATCTTCCACTCTTATGTGCTCATACTTAAACTTCATCGTCAATCTTGTTTTCGGTATAGAAAATTTCTATTGTTCTATTTTGACCTTTCTAATTATTTTCTCCCATCCTCCCCTGAAGGCACTGGCACCTGCTGGTGCCGAAGCAGTGAGGGCATTCAACTGCGGAGGACATCATAGCCAAGCCTCTCCCTGTCCTCATCAGACATTTGCAGAGCAAGCTTTCCAACAGTAACCACAGGATAAGGATCGTGGTGGTGAGGGGGGAGGGTGGAGAACTACCTTTTCCCTTCCCTAGCCCAGGTGATGCAGAGGCCAACAACGGTGCCCTAGCTACTACTGCTTTGGCTGAGATCATCCAACAGCACAGACCTAGAATCAAATGTTTTGGGGCAAAAGTAAAACTATAGATTCTTTCATAAATGTCACAATTTTTATTCCTTGCAACAAATATTGAGGATTATCCAAGTGAACAAAAAGGTGGTTTCATTTAGGAGCAAATGTCCTCAATGTTGTAACTGTTTCAGGTCAACAACAAAAAAGACAAAATGTTGTTTTTATGGTAGCACCATAAACATAACTGCTTTTCAATATCTTGTACTGCATCAAAATAATAGCATAGAGAAGATAATTTGATAGTGCACATCAACAAAATAATGTGTCTTTAAAGTGCAACTTAATTAATCCTACATGAAACTTCTGAAGGCTGCATAGAAATTGGAAATTGTACCATTTACACTACAATTTTGAAAAAAATTCAAATGTAGTACAAGCATGTAATTTCTGATTACATTTACAATATTACACTACAAGTATTTAAAATGTGAAGCTTATTTGTAAAATTGTAAATAATAGAAATCATACAATGCAATACTGTTCAGTGAATATTGTATATAGTTAGTGTCTGTCCAATTGTTATGTAAAATTCCTCAAGTCTTCAGTTTGTTTATGGTAGCTTAATAAATATCAGAATAGCATGGATTTGTAAGTTGGTTTCATGTTGGGTGATCAGATCAACCTGTATCTTTCTGAAGCATGTTGAGCTGAGTTTGAAGTTATTCAGGCCTGCATGCTACGTCAGTAGCTTAGTATTTGCCACACTTGTAGGTGTTTTCTTCGATAAAGAGTAGGCTTCAGAAATTAGCTAATGCTCAGAGGTATCTTATCTCACGTTTTCATGTACACTGACAAGCTTTGTTCTAGCTTTTTTTTAACACTTCCGCTAGTGATGCCTGTTCAGATCACCAGAAAAAAAATTGGCAGTTCTGAGGGAAATACTTCAGGCAAATACAATTGGAAGAAGATATGATATGCTTCTTAATTTTTGAACAAGTCAAATCAGGGGTATTGCCTACAAAAATGGGTCAAATGATCAAAATCAGTTACATTTATTTTTGATTGCTCGAACCAGCTCAAGTCTATTTTGCAAATCTCTATGCAGCATAATTTACCTCTTAAACCCAAAGATCCTCCAAGAGTTCTGTTTTTTGCATTATTCCAGTTAAGCTACTTTTATATACAATGCTTTCAATATTAATGGGGTGCCTTCTTGGGCACAAACCCAATGCAAAAGTGCAACAAAAATGAGTAAATGTACATCAGCATATTGTTATTGAAGCCACTTAGAAGAGCAAGAGAGTTTGAACTGTAGCAGAAAAGCAGCTGCTGTGAAGCTCTGCCAAAATGGTAACCTTTTCAAGTTAGAAACAAACTTCATATTTTTAATGAATGAAAACAGCTGCCTATCTCGCCAGTTCTTTGCAAACATTAAAATTTGCATAGGCTGTAGGAAGCCAGCAAGTAACATTCTGTTCATGTATTTGACTACGCATGTGTGCAGCTCTGCGGTCACATTATCACAATGATGTGAACGTGCAGTGACATAGTGGCTCCGTTTGCAACATTGTGAAAACAAAGCCAAATAATGAAATCTTCCATGATGTATAAAAAGTACTGCATTAAGTGCAACTTTGTTCTTCTCTCTCCTTCAAAATGCACCTGGAGAGGGGGAGCGAGGGAATGCAATCAATGCAGAGCCATCCATGTATTGATAATGATAACTGAAAATATTAGACATGTACAGCCTTAAGTTATAATAAACTATAGGCTCTATAGGAGGAGTTCCAGAGGAGCTTTCAATTCCATACAGATTTTTGAATAGAACTCCATCATAGCTTATTGGAGAGCAAGAGAGAAAAAAAGTGTTAGACTTCAAAAGTGGGAATTACTATAAAGGCAGGGCAATTGGATTTTTCACCAGTGCAATCAGACGGTCCCGAGAGGTAATATGTTACTCGTGTTTTTGTCCAGATAATGAAATATTTTACTGGTTACAAAGCTACTGCACAACGCAAACGGTGTTCCACTAACTTGCTGCATTATGGAGTTACACAACATAGATTTGTCACTGCAATTCTACGTGTTAAATTCCCAATCTTGGCTGTACCATCAGGTGGAAAGCACTGACTTCAGACCTGGAAGGGCAGGGGCAGGACAGGACAGGAGACTGCAAGCTCTTGATTGGAGATTGCAAAACCAAATAGCTGAATCATGAACATGAGCAGATATCTGTGCTTAGAGGCCTTTACCACAATTTCCTCTGCTAACAACTTACCTAACAGGACACTGCTTTAATCAGCCAATCACTTCATGGTAGAGCTAATACGAACATGCTGTATGCCATTCTAATTAGCATGATTAAACTATTGTAGTGACCATCACAAACTAGTTATATTGTGCAACTAATGAGCAAATAGCTTTTGCTCTGCTTCAATCTTTCAATACTTTTCATTTAGTTGTTTACCTTGACAACCAAAGTACACACGAACAAACACCCTTGTGTTCACTTTAATAAAAGAAATTAAAACTGGGGACTTGATGGCACAGCGGATTAAAACATTGTCCTTTCAACATTTTTATGGTGTGGACCTGTCATCCATGTTGTTACAGGTTCAAACCAAAGTAACACCCATAATTCAGCAAAAGCAGGCAACAGTAGTCTCACTCAGAAATATCACAGGTACAGTACAGCAAGTTTTCCTGAAATTAGAGTAAATGATATTATAGGAGTAGAACAGAGAGAAATAATAGAGTTGAATAAACCTGTGTAATAGCCTACCTTAGAAGTGCTCAATGAAGACATCAGGGGCATGAATGGTAAAACAGTTTAATTTCTAAATACAGATGTCCTTCATGTTGATAAGCACAAAAAAAAACTGTTGTTTTGAAAGAGAACTGAAACTGGCAAGCATACTTCTCATCCCCACTCTTACTGAACTCATGCCAAGAGACTAGCAAAATGCAAATTAATGTTTAATTCTGTGAATATACATTTGAACATTCACAGACTTTAGCAAGTGAAGTGAAGTTCATATCTCATCATAATAACACAATGTTCGATCTGCCTTTCATTCTAATCATTACTCTGGAATGTATAAATCAAATTTCTAAAAACCTGTAAGTACATATCCAATACCTTTAACTTCTGTACAGGTTGTCCCTTATAAATATTGTTTTGTTTTTAAGCAAGTGAAATAAGGCATCATAAACTAGGGTTTCAGGTAAGATTTATTGATCACGTGAGTATTAGCCAATAAATAAATTTTATTTTCCTTTTTGTCTAACTTTATGTGCCAATTGAAAACGATTTGTTTACTTGCACAATGGAAAGAAAAAATATAAAAACCAATTAAGAGACGGATTCATGTAAAAATATATTTCCAACTCCTGAATAGTTTTTTGTATACTGTTTGATGAGTTGAAATTACCTGTATACTGTTTAATTTCTGATAACATAAAAAGTAACGAATAAGGAAGAAAAACATCAAAACAATCCATACAAGCAATAATGAATGTATCTCAAGTGACTAATTAACCGAAGATAGAAATCTGAAAAGGAACAGATGCCATTTGACTGCAATTCTCCTTCAAATGCCAAAAATGAAACAGTGGTTGCACCAACAGATGCACTAGGACACGGACTCTCAGCAGGATGCCACAAATTCATCTGATAAGTTTTATTCATTGTAGTTTACATATGGGCGCTTAAAGCAGCAAAAATACAAAATCAACACAGTTACATCCATCTAGCTTCTTTTTTTGTTACTTACTCTAAACTTTTACATTTTAAAGATAATTTTTTAAAAATTAAACAAAATTGTAAGCCATTCAGCCCCTCGAGCCTGTTCCGTCATTCAATGAGATCATGGCTGATCTGTAGCCTAACTCCATTTACTCGCCTTGGCTCCATATCCCTTAATAGCCTTGGCTAACAAAAAGCTAGCGATCTCAGATTTAAAATTATTAATTGAGCTAGCATCTACTGCTTTTTGTCGAAGCTCCACATTTCTACCACCCTTTGCATGAAGAAATGTTTCCTAACTTCTCTCCTGAATGGCCTGGCTCTAATTTTAAGGTTTATGTCCCCTTATCCTAGACTCCCCCATCAGCAGAAAAAGTTTAACTCAATTTACCCTATCAATTCCTTCCAAAATCCTAAAAACCTCAATATAATTAGCCCGTAATTTTTTATATTCCAGGGAATACAAGCCTAGTTTATGTAATCTCTCCTCATAATTTATCCATTGGAGCCTTGGTAACATTGTGGTGAATCTGCGCTGCATTCCTTCCAAAGCCAATATATCCTTTCTAAGGTGCGGTGCCCAGAACTGTACACAGTAGTCCAAATGTGGTCTAACCAGGGCTTTGCATAGCTGTAGCAAAACTTCCTCCTCTTTATATTCAAGCTCTTTATTTATAAAGGTTGACACCTGACCACTACATTTTAGTGATTGTGTACATGGACCCCTAAATCTCTTTGGACCTCCACTATACCTGACTTTTCACCATTTAAAAAACACTCAGATCTATCCTTTTTTGGTCCAAAATGGATGACCTCCCACTTACCCATGTTGAAATCCATCTGTCACAGTTGTGCCCACTCACTATCAATGTTTCTTTGTAATTTTATACTGACTTCTGTACTACTTACTATGCTACCAATCTTTGTGTCATCAGCAAACTTGGATATATGGCGCTCTATTGTGTTATCTCAGTCATTAATAAATAGTGAATAGTTAAGGCCCCGGTACAGATCCTTGTGGGACACCACTAGTCACTTCCTTCCAATTCGAGTATTATCCATTATCCCTACTCTCTGTCTTCTACCGCTTAACCAATCTCCTAACCAGGTCAATAATTTGCCTTCAATTCCATGAGCTTTAATTTTAGCTAACAGTCTCTTGTGAATGTTGCTGTAGTCTACAGGTAGTTATCATCAAAATCCTGGAACTCCCTTCCTAACAGCACTGTGGGAGAACCGTCACCACACGGACTGCAGCGGTTCAAGAAGGTGGCTCACCACCACCTTCTCGAGGGCAATTAGGGATGGGCAATAAATGCCGGCCTTGCCAGCGACGCCCACATCCCGTGAACGAATAAAAAAAAAATTGCCCAGAGGCCATGTGCTGCCACATTGAGTATGCAGCCCTATCCACAGTTCTATCAGTTTTCCCACGGGGAAATCATAATCTCGTCTCCAATGTGCTAGTAAATCCAGGCTTCACACTGATAGACTACTTTCACAGGCATGATTAAAGCTAGAGACTATAGCACTATGAATTTTGTGTAAGCCTGCCTTTCTCATTCACCAGTGAGAAAGCGAAAGGAGGAAAGGAAGAAGGAAAAGAGGAAAGAAAGGAAGAGGAAAGAAAGGAAAAAGAGAAAGACAAAGAAAATAATGTGGGAAGGATGAGAGACAGAAAAAAAAAAGAGACAAATGGACAGAAAGAGAAAATGGGTGAAGGTAATGAAAGAGAAAAAGCTAATAAAAATATACATTTTTGGTGAATATGAATATTTTTATTAGCTTTTTCTCTCATCCACTAAAAGGTTTAAACATTTACCTTTTTGACAACTTTTTGCTTCAGCTGCTTATACATTACATCAAATGGCCCTCCTCCTTGATCTGAAACCACCTATAGTGCCCAGCTTGGCTCAGTCATAGCAACTCATTTCTGAATCAGGAGATCGTGGGTTCAAGGCCTACTCCAAGATTTGAGCACACCTTATTATCAACGGGTCTGCTGCACATTTTAATGAGGCCTCTGTACTCCTGTTGCGATCTCAACTTTGCTTTTGAAAGTGGGCAATAGTGCTTTGTCTTCATGGTTACATTTAACTACAGAAGGGCAAACAGCGCTCTATAGAGTCTATGTAACATGTAGATCACTGGTTCAGGCCTTTACTGGCAAGTCAAAAGCAGTTTCATTTTCTTTGTAACCTAATCGTTGTCATAAAGCATATTTAGTGTACTTTATGGGTGGGGCAAGGAATAGAAACATGCTTGAGCCAACTGACTTTTTTGTGTGATATGCTGCTTATGTAATGCTTTTAATTCATCACTTTAGATTGCTTCCACCACCATTTCCCTTCAATAATAGCTGAAAATGTTCTCTCCAAACACAACCAAAGTTTGGAAGGCCACAATCACAAAATATATTGGTAGATGTTTTTCACTGTTGAAGTGGACATAGATTGAAAATCTCACGTGCCGATCATTACACTTCACTGAAATCCTTGCGACAATACCGCCTGCTCCATGCAAATTTTGTCTGCTTTTGTAGAAGAAATTTGTTTGTTAAAATATTTTTAAAAGGGAATTTAATTACTACCAGTTTTTCCCCCTGAATGCAGGCCCTTTCTTGCGCCACAACATGCATGTCACTCTGCAGACTCATCACGTCCACCAGTTCGTACCCAAAGTTGACAAAATATTGTTTAAAAATCTGTTAAAAGATCTATTTAAACTCTCAAATCTGCAGTATAAACAGTTCAAAATTACAGATTAATGGTCTATGGAAAATAATCCACTCTTTTGACCATAGCCAAAATAACCAAATTGCATGGTCAACACAACTTGGTTTGTTTTCCATAACATTGGTCCCTGACAAATATACTATGTCAAACTAGGGTTTTCTTTAAAACTGCAAGACTCCTACAAAAAGACAAAAAAAGTATCCATCAGTTATCCCCAAACTAAGATTTTCTCAGGACGCTTACTTTTTGTTAAGTTATCTTTCGAAGTTTGCCGTGCTTGTTGATGACATTCTGATGCATATGGAAATCAATCATGCTATCTGGTCCTAGCCAGCGGTTTTTGTGGATGCCAGACAGATAACAGATTAAGAATAGTAATATAGTAACAGTTTCAGGAAGAAGATCTTCAGTCCATCTAGTCAACCCATCCACAGTATTCCCTTGGTGATCTAATAACCTTGAATCCTGTTTGTTGAAAGAACCTGTCTGGTTCCTTCTTGAAACCTATTAAGGTTTCTTGTTCCACCACCCGTACTGGTATACAACAACAACTTGCATTTATATAGCACCTTTAATGTAGTAAAGCGTCCCAAGGCGCTTCACAGGAACGTTATCAAACAAAATTTGATACCAAGCCGCATAAGGAGATATTAGGACAGGTCAAAGAGGTAGGCTTTAAGGAGCGTCTAAAAGAGAGAGGGGTAGAGAGGCGGAGATGTTTAGGGAGGTAATTCCAGAGCTTAGGAGCTAGGCAACTGAAAGCACAGCAAAGTGATGAAAATCGGGGATGTGCAAGAGGCCAGAATTGGAGAAGAGATCTCGGAGAGTTGTAGGGCTGGAGGAGGTTACAGAGATAGGGAGGGGTGAGACCATGGAGGGATTTGAAAACAAGGATGAGAATTTTAAAATCGAAGCGTTGCTGGACGGGGAGCCAATACAGGTCAGCGAGCATGAAGGTGATGGGTGAACGGGACTTGGTGCGAGTTAGGATATGGGCAGCAGAGTTTTGGATCAGCTCAAGTTTATGGAGGGTGCAAGATGGAAGGCCGGCCAGGAGGGCATTGGAATAGGTGAGTCCAGAAATAACAAAGGCATGGATAGGGATTTCAGCAGCAGATGAGCTGAGGCAGGGGTGGAAACAGGCGATGTCACAGAGTTGGAAGTAGGCGGTCTTGGTGATGGAGAGGATATGGGGTCGGAAGCTCAGCTCAAAGTCAAATAGGACACCAAGGTTGATAATGGTCTGGTTCACCCTCAGACAGTGACCAGGGAGAGGGATGGAGTCAGGGGCTAGAGAACAGAGTTTGTGGCAGGTACCGAAGATAATGACTTCGGTCTTCCCAATATTTAGCTGGAGGAAATTTCTGCTCATCCAATACTGGATGTCAGACAAGCAGCATGACAAATCAGAGGCAGTGGAGGGGTTGAGAGAGAGGGTGATGAGTTAGAGCTGGGTGTCGTCAGCGTACATGTGAAACCTGACATCGCGTTTTCGGATGATGTCGCCGAGGGGCAGCATGTAGATGAGAAATAGGAGAGGGCCAAGGATAGAGCCTTGGGGGACTCCAGTGGTAATGGTGCAGGAGCAGGAAGAGGAGCCATTGCAGGTGATTCTCCGGCTACGACTGGATAGATAGGAATGGAACCAGACAAGGGCAGTTCCACCTAGCTGGAAGTTCCTCTTGCATTTCCTATTTTGTTCAGTTGTCCTTAATTTGTAAATATAATTTTTTTTTTTAACATCCACCCGAGAGGTCAGATGAGACCTCAATTCAACATCTCATTTGAAAGACAGCACCTTCATCAGTGCAGCACTGAAGTGTCAGCCTAGATTATGTGTTCAAGTCACTGGACTGGGGCTTGAACCCACATCGTTCTAACTCAAAGGCAAGAATGTTACCACTGAGCCAAGGCAGACACCTTCAATATCAGTATATACTTGAATGTTTCAAAAAGGAACAATCTTGTGCAAGAATGTCTCATTATCAAGATGTGGTAAATACTGATTGGGATTGTGACTCAGTGCTACTATATTATTCCAGATTCTTATTATCCTGAACTATAATTTTGAAGCTAAGTGACAAAGAAATTTCAAAACTCTACTTTTCATATAACATAATATGCAGTTACTATTTTTTCACTTAATTTTGCACCCAGAAAACTAGTTGATGTACATACCAATTAAATAAAAAGTTAACGATTTCTTCAGATTTCTCGATGGTCTATCCTATTACCTATCAAATAGTAGCCAAGCAACTCACGTTCAGGCTTCTGTAACCAGCTGAAAAGGAGCCCGAGTTAAACTTTTCTTATACACTGCAGGGAAATATATACTTCTCAAGTTACCGATAGGCGAGTTGAAATCAGAAACTACTATGTGGGGAACAGTGTGAAAATATCGCAATGACAAAATAACATTTAATTGCACTTTTTCCAGGATCATTTCAGTTGAGACAGAAATAAAATTTATTAATGCATGCTCAAGTCCCTTTCTGAAATGTGAAATCCTAGTACATATTTCATCCATATGCAGTATTATTGTTGTTACACCATTGCACCGGGTTATTATAAGCTTCATTTAAAGGATTACTTCAGGATACAATTACTCATAGGTAAGGCCTTGTAGGAACCTGGGAATATTCCTTTGAAACAGTTCTGTAAATCAATGTTCAAAGGTCTGAGAGCTTTGACCTGCTACAAACTTAAAGACATCATGCTCACCTGCAATTATCCCCAACAGTGACGATCTCCACTTCACTGTCTGTTGAGGTAACATTGATTTCTTCATTGGCAGTAACCTGGGGAGCTGAGGTGGCCTCAATCACCACAACATCCTCATCAATATTTCCTGGAAACAGCACAAAATTTAAAATCAGCAACAATTTAACATGTACAACAAAATATGTGGTCTTGAAGTTTCAGTTACACCCAGTGTGACCTACATACATAAAAGTAGCTTATCAAAGGCAAGAATACTGCAGGTATTATGGTTATTATATAGTTAATAACACTAAAATGTACTGTGCTAATCTCAAACACATCATACAAACACAAAGCCTCCAACAAACCTCTGGGTTTTTAGTGCATCAGTTTTTCACCCAGTGGAAACTTTTCCTGAGTAAAATTCAAATATTCATTGATTTATGAAACTGAACTTCTACACCGTAAACACAAGTTACCGATTTGACTGCACTATGAATCTCACAAACCAAAAAGTGGAGATTCAAAATACATAGTCAAGTGTTGGTACTCCACTGTTACCATAACTGAGTTTGGAGTAAGCCCACCTCTGACTAACAGAAAAATCATGATTTCAGGAAGTCTGAAATACACAGCAGTGAGTACCTCAAAAGAGAAAAGGCAGGTTCATATTTCAGGAAGGGTCACAACTCAAAATATTAATCTGCCGTTTCTTTTTTCAAATGCTGATAGACCTGCTGTATATTTCCACCATTTTCTGCATCATGTCTGTGGTAGTACTCTGCACATGCCTCCCCAGGCACAGACAAGTGCTAGGGCAAGGGGAAAAAAGTATACCTTTCAACTTTTATTTGTAGATATTTATGTTGCAGATACTGGTTTCAAAAATATTTGTTTAGTGCACTTATAATGCTCTCTCTCTCAGGGAATCACAACAGCAAAATTCAGTTGTTTGAGAACACAACGCATGCAGTACTGAAACCTGAATCTGTTTCAAAAGAAAATTCTACTTGTTTTTGTTTTACAAGTATGGGGACATGGGTACTGTCCAGAGGGTAAAGTGCAACAATTGTGTGCCTGTAAAAGATACTTACTTCTGGTCAATTGAATGCATTTATTTCCTTCACAGAGGCTTGTTACACGTCACAAGCAACTGAGGGAGTTTTGAGTTTGGAGTTTGCAACTTTAATAAAAAATATATATATCATTTAAAAAGCAAGGAACAAATAGGGAGTGAAAGTGCTGCCAAAATTATGTGAATCTGATTTTATGCATCACCCCTGAAACACGTTATTGCCTTCAATTCCCTTCTTCCTAATCATTAGTCAAAATGCCAGGCATAATAATAGTTAAAATAAATCTTTGGTGAGCTACAGTTAACTCAACAAGAGTTCAAATCCCACCGTGGCAGTTTGAGAATTTGAAATCAGTTTTAAAAAATCTCAATAAAAGTGACCACAATTGTCATAAAAACCCAACCGGTTCACTAATGTCCTTTAAGGTTGGAAACCTGCCGTCCTCACATAGTATGGCCTGTATGTGACACCAGTCCTACCAACGTGGTTGACTCTCAGCTGCCCTCTTAAGTGACCGAACAAGCCACTTAGTTGCATCAAATCACTAAACAGCATGTGGGAGCACCTTCGCCACATGGACCGCAGCAGTTTAAGTAGGCCCACCACCACTTTCTCAGTGCAACTAGGGATGGGCAATAAATGCCGGCCTTGTCAGCGATGCTCATCCTAAGAATGAATAAAAAGAAAACTGCCTCATGTCACCTCTGGCTCTTTTGCCGATCCCCTCTGGTTATTGACCCATCTGCCATTGGAAACAGTTTCTCCTTATTTACTCTGTCAAAACCGTTCATGATTTTGAACAGCTCTATCAAATTGCCCCTTAATCTTCTCTGTTCTAAGGAGAACAACCCCAGCTTCTCCAATTTCTCCACATAACTTAAGTCCCTCATCCTTGATACTATTCTAGTAAATCTCTTCTGCACCCTCTCTAAGGCCTTGACATTCTTCCTAAAGTGTGGTGCCCAGAATTGAACACAATACTTCAGCTGAGTCCTAACCAGTGTTTTATAGAGTTTTAGCACAACTGCCTTGCTTTTGTACTCTATGGGCTCGATTTTACACGTAAATTGCGGGTGGGTTGGGGGCGGGGGAGGGGGGCTGCCAAAATTGCAGAAATGCAGAGCAGGTTCAGAAACCGGCTCCAATCTGCCGACTTCAGAGATCCCCACAGATGCACCTGTGTGCGCACGGGCGTCCCGAATCCAGAAGTCCCAACGGCAATTAAAGCCGGCCGAATGATAGTTAAAGAGCCAAATGTGCCTCATTGAGATACTAAAGGCACTTTATTTGTGACAAAGCAGGTAGATAGAACGATTTTTAAACTTACCTGGGCGGCTTTCCCACGGCTTCCAATTCATGCCTGGTGAAACCAGGCGTGAAGGGCCGGATCAGGCAAAAAGAAACGAAATAAATTGAAGAACAAACCATTGCACGAAGTTAAAACACAAAATCAACCTACCTTTCCACCCTGCTCCGATGTCCCCCTCTCCGATGTCCCTCTCTTCACCCCCCCAACCGATCTTCCGATGTCCCCCTCTTCACCCCCACCACGATCTTCCGATGTCCCCCCCTTCACGCCCCCCACCGATCTTCCACTCTCCCCCCAAGATCTACCACTGACCCCCCCACCGATCTTCCACTCTCCCCCCACCCCCACCGATCTTCCACTCTCTTCCCCCCCCCCCACCGATCTGCCACTCTCCTCCCTCCCCCACGATCTTCCACTCTCTACCCCCCCTACCGATCTGCCACTCTCACCCTTTCCCCCCCCCAACGATCTTCCACTCTCTTTGCCCCCCCCCAACGATCTTCCACTCTCTTCCCCCCCCCCAACGATCTTCCACTCTCTTCCCCCCCCCCAACGATCTTCCACTCTCTTTCCCCCCCCCCAACGATCTTCCACTCTCTTTCCCCCCCCCAACGATCTTCCACTCTCTTTCCCCCCCCCAACGATCTTCCACTCTCTTTCCCCCCCCCCAACGATCTTCCACTCTCTTCCCCCCCCAACGATCTTCCACTCTCTTCCCCCCCCCCCACGATCTTCCACTCTCTTCCCCCTCCCCCACGATCTTCCACTCTCTTCCCCCCCCCCCACGATCTTCCACTCTCTTCCCCCCCCCCCACGATCTTCCACTCTCTTCCCCCCCCCACGATCTTCCACTCTCTTCCCCCCCCCCCACGATCTTCCACTCTCTTCCCCCCCCCCCACGATCTTCCACTCTCTTCCCCCCCCCCACGATCTTCCACTCTCTTCCCCCCCCCCACGATCTTCCACTCTCTTCCCCCCCCCACGATCTTCCACTCTCTTCCCCCCCCCACCGATCTTCCACTCTCTTCCCCCCCCCACCGATCTTCCACTCTCTTCCCCCCCCACCGATCTTCCACTCTCTTCCCCCCCCCCACCGATCTTCCACTCTCTTGCCCCCGCCACCGATCTTCCACTCTCTTCCCCCCGCCACCGATCTTCCACTCTCTTCCCCCCCCCCCACCGATCTTCCACTCTCTTCCCCCCCCCCACCGATCTTCCACTCTCTTCCTCCCCCACCGATCTTCCACTCTCTTCCCCCCCCCCACCGATCTTCCACTCTCTTCCCCCCCCCCACCGATCTTCCACTCTCTTCCCCCCCCCCACCGATCTTCCACTCTCTTCCCCCCCCCACCGATCTTCCACTCTCTTCCCCCCCCCCACCGATCTTCCACTCTCTTCCCCCCCCCACCGATCTTCCACTCTCTTCCCCCCCCCACCGATCTTCCACTCTCTTCCCCCCCACACCGATCTTCCACTCTCTTCCCCCCCCCCCACCGATCTTCCACTCTCTTCTCCCCCCCCACCGATCTTCCACTCTCTTCCCCCCCCCCACCGATCTTCCACTCTCTTCCCCCCCCCCCACGATCTTCCACTCTCTTCCCCCCCCCCCACCGATCTTCCACTCTCTTCCCCCCCCCCACCGATCTTCCACTCTCTTCCCCCCCCCCGACGATCTTCCACTCTCCTCCTCCCACCCCCCACTTATCTTCCACTCTCCTCCCCCCCCACCCCACCCGATCTTCTGTTCCAGCACCAAATGACGTCTCTCTCTCTCTCTCTCTCTCTCTCTACCACCATCCCCCCCGTCGCTTCATGATGCGGCTCCTGTCGGCAGCTAGCCCGTCATTCAGGTTGGCTACCGGGTACGAAACCCGGAGAGAACGTTAATCACCATCAATTACGATGCAATTGCGTCGGAAACGGTAAGCTTTGTTTATGCAGGTTTGCCACGCGGACCTTCATCCCGCCGCTGCCAACCCGCCACTATTTCAAAATTGAGCCCTATGTCTCTATTATTAAAGCCCAGGATCCCATATGCTTTAACAGCCTTCTCAACTTGTCCTGCCACCTTCAAGGATTTGTGTATGTGCACCCCCAGGTCTCTCTGTTCCAGCACCCCCTTTAAAGTTGTACCATTTAGTTTATATTGCCACTCATCATTCTTTCCATCAAAATGTATCACTTCACACTTCTCTGCATCAAATTTCATCTGCCATGGGTCTGCTCATTTCATCAGTCTATGTCCTCCCGAAGTCTGTTACTACCCTCCACGTTGTTTACTACGTTTCCGAGTTTCGTGTCATCTGCAAACTTTGAAATTATACCCTCTATACTCAAGTCCAGGTCATTAATATATATCAAAAAGAGCAGTGCCCCATGGGGAACACCACTGTATACTTCCCTCCAGCCTAAAAAACAACCATTCACCACTACTCTCTGCTTTCTGTCCCATAATCAATTTTGTATCCATGCTGCCACTGTCCCTTTAATCCCATGGGCTTTAATTTTGCTAATAAGTCTATTATGTGGTACTTTATCAAATGCCTATTGAAAGTCCATATACACATGAACCCTTTCCGTTACTTCAAAGAACTCAATCAAGTTAGTCAAACATGATTTTCCTTTAACAAATCCGTGCTGACCTTCATTTATTAGCCCATACTTTTCCAAGTGCTAATTAATTGTCTCAAAGTTTTCCCACCACCGACATTAGGCTGACTTGCCTGTAATTGCCGGGTTTATCCCTCTCCCCTTTTTTGAACAGGGGTGTAACATTTGCAATCCTCCAGTCCTCCAGCACCGTCCCCATATCTAAGGAGGATTAGAAGATTGTGGCCAGAACCTCTGCAATTTCCACTGTGACTTCCCTCAGTAACCTAAGATGCATCCCATCTGGACCGGATGACTTTTCTACTTTGAGTACTGCCAATCTGTTAAGTACCTCCTCTTTATCTATTTTTATCCTATCCAATATCACTACTACCTCCTCCTTTACTGCTACAATGGCAGCATCCTCTTCTCTAGTGAAGACCACTGCGAAGTATTCATTTCGTACCTCAGCCATGCCCTCCGACGCCACAAGAAGATCCCCTTTTTTGTCCCTAATCAGTCCCACCTTCCTTTGATTACTCTTTTACCATTTATATGTTTATAAAAGACTTTTGGGTTCCCTTTTATGTTAGCTGCTAATCCATTCTCATACTCTCTCTTTGCCTCTCATTCCCTTTTTTAGATCTCCTCTGTACTTTCTGTATTCAGCCGGTTCTCTACTGTATTATGAAGCGTACCTTCGTCATAAGCCTCCCTTTTCTGATTCATTTTAATCTCTATATCTTTCGTGATCCAGGGAGCTGTAGCTTTGGATGTCCTTCCTTTCGCCCTCGTAGGAATATGTGTACTCTGTACCTGAACCAACTCCTCCTTGAAGGCTTCCCATTGTTCAATTACTGTTTTGCCTGCCAATTTTTGATTCCAATGCACCTGGGCAGATCCCTCTTTAACTCACTGAAATTAGCCCTCTTTCAGTTAAGTATTTTCACATTTGATTGTTCCTAGTCCTTTTCCATAACTCTTCTAAACCTAGTGATGTTATGTCACTGTTCCCCAAATGCTCCCCCTCTGAAACATGCGCCACCTCATTCCCCAGAACTAGATCCAGCATAGTTTCCTTCCTTGTTGGGCTAGAAGCACACTGTTCCAGAAAGTTCTTGTACACATTTCAGGAATTCCTCCCACTCTTTGCCCTTTACACTATTACAGTCCTAGTCTATATTGGGATAATTGAAGTCCCCCATTATCACAACTCTTATAGTTCTTGCATCTTTCTGTAATTTGTCTGAAAATTTGCTCCTCTATCTCCCTCCCAACTATTTGGTGGCCTATAATATACACCGAGTAGCATAATGGCTCCTCTATTGTTCCTTAATTCTAACCAAATAGATTCTGTCTTTGACCCAACTACATCATCCCTTTCCAGTGCTATAATGATTTCTTTGATCGATACTGCCAACCCCCCACCGCCCCATCTCCTTTCCTTCCTTCCCTATCTTTCCTGAATACCTTGTAGCCAGGAATATTAAGTACCCAATCGTCCTCCTCTTTGAGCCAGGTCTCTGTTATTGCCACTATATCATAGTCCCATTTGGTGATCTGAGCCTGCAGCTCACCAACCTTATTTATCACGCTACGTGCACTTACAGGGTGGATGCTGAGACACTGTTTCCCCTGGTTAGAGAGTCGAGAACCAGGGGTCATGGTCTCAAGATAAGGGGTTGGTCATTTAGGACCAAGATGAGAAAAAATTTCTTCAGACAGTTGTGAATCTTTGGAATTCTCTACCCGAGGGCTGTGGATGCTCAGTCGTTGAGTATATTCAAGACTGATAGATTTTTTTTCACTAAGGGAATCAAGGGATATGGGGATAGTGCGGGAAAGTGCAGATGAGGTAGAAGATCAGCCATGATCTTATTGAATGGTGGAGCAGGCTTGAGGGGCCATATGGCCTGCTCCTATTTCTTATGTTCTTATTTATGCACGTGCACTCCAAACTCACCTTAGTCTGCCTCACATTTTCCCCCTGTCTGATCCCTCCTATTTCTGAACTCTTTTTTACTCTAGTGCTATTTGTCTCTCCCAGTCCTCTGTGCACCTTGTTTCTCCTCTTTAATGTTTCATCCCGGTGCCCATCCCCCTGCCAAAATTAGTTTAAACCCTCCCCCACAGCACTAGTTAACCTCCCCGCGAGGACATTGATCCCAGTTCTGTTGAAGTTCAACCCATCCATACACTTTCACCTAGGGGTGCTGCAAGTCATTCGTAGTATTCATGCTAAAACCTGGTTCAGGCTAACAGACAGCACAAACTGGAAATCTGAATTTGAACATGGGACCTTCTGGAATGTATGGCCCAGTTATACACTCACTTATCAACTAAGCCATGAAGACAGCTTTAAATGGAAAATTCTGACATTACATTATATTTGAATGGGTGAAGAAAGGTCTTTAAAATGGTTAAATAATAAGCACAGATTACAAATTAAATGGGAACAAAGTATTTACGAATAAAACAGCCACACAATTAAAATTACAGCCTCTTTCCACCCTCTCTCATTTGCTGCATCAAGAAAAATCACTATATCCAAAGCAGTCCAAAAGAGGCTAAAATACTATGTATATAGCTAAAATCAATGGTCTATGCAGCTGCACCAAACTGAGTTTCCAAAACAAACATAAGCAGAATAAGTTGATTAAACTGCAGCATCACATTAGAATCCCCTCAGAAACTGCTAGTTACAGGCTTTGTCCTCTTCAAGATCACCATCCACACAACTGAATTACTAATTGTATCTTAAGAGTCGTTGCCCACAATTAATCATTGGTTAATCATATCAACTAAATCTTAAGGCTGTGCTTTAGAAGCCAGCAATTTCTGAATTGCTTTTCAGGCTGAAACCTCAACAGATAAGTAACAGATTAGACAAGTTGAACCCGTACTAATTGCATATATATTTCTACAAACTTCTTTCATACTACTCAAAATTTCCAATATCTTGAGACATTCAACTTATACAATCCAATGTGGAAATTCATTGCTTTTGTCTTAGGACAGTTGATTTTCACTTCAAACTTGGCAATTTCTTTAATACCACAAATAAACTTGCATATATATAGCACCTTTTACATCTTCAAGAAGTTCTAAAACACTTCACAGCCAATGAAGTACTTTTGAAGTGTAGTCACTATTGTAACATAGGCAAACGTGGCAGCCAGTTTGTGCACAGCAAGGTCCCAAAAACTGCAGGTTGGTAGATAATCTGTTTTAACAATGTTGGTTGAGGGATAAACGTTGGCAAGGACACGGAGAACTCCCCTGCTCGTCTTGGAAATGCCATGGGATGTTTTGTATCAACGTGAACAGGCAGACATGGTCTTGGATTAATTGTCTTATCTGAAAGATAGCACCTACGACAATGCAGCACTCCCTCATTATTGCACTGAAATGTCAGCCGAGATTAGTGCTAGCACTAAGCTAAGGGTCTCTCACAGATGATGTTCACTTTTAGCAAAAATAATGATTATCACTAGTGCAGCACAAATCAACGACAAGTTACTGATGTGAATTCAGGCCCAGTGCCCCAGTCATCAAAATTCTTTCTAAAACTACACTGAAATGTTATCAGGACAGAAAGCATCCTTAATGAACATCTGAAATAACGTGAAAAGCAGTAACCAGTTGATTTGCAACACCGATACAGTTAGCGGTTTAGCTGAACAGTTGAAATATTCGCAAATTGTTTGCTGGCACACTCAAGTAGGCCAGAACCAGCAACAAGACCATGCAGTTGACAGAATAAAATCGACAAAGATTATTCAAAATATTCTGCTAACTCTTTTTTTTGCAAAAATTGGGTTGAAGGTGGAGCAGACTGGCAAGAAGTTGAACTTCTTGGGACTGAAGGTGTCGCACGTTTCTGCTGATCAGACCTGATGTGAAAGCTTTGCCAGAGACTGATAAGAAGAAGATTGGTCCACTGCAAAATCTTTCCAGATAGGAGACTAATTCAATTGTTCAATGCATCAAGGGGTCTTGCTATTAGTCTACTACAAAGTTTTTGCATCAATTCTAATCAGTTGAAACAAAATGAAGGTCAGTGGTATTAAAATGAAAAGACAATTAAATGAAGACAACAGTTATCCTGAATCCTATATTGTTCACATTTTAATTCAACTTAAATTCTAAAATGCTATCATGTTTATGTTCTGTACACTAGCTTGCATAGAAAATGGCTGTATAATATGTTGTTGAAGCTCATTTTGGGCTATATGTCAGCCAGTATTTATACTGCTGCTCATTTCTTTAGTTGTTGATTCAATTTGAAATAAATATTTTATTCAGCAGAAAAAAAATATTTCAGTGATTAGTTTCTGGCTCCCATGATTGAAAAAAACTGAACCATGGCTTGTATATGAGAAAATTTGACAAAAATAAATTTAAAATTTTACAGTAAGTTGATAAATAAGGTGCACATTCAATATGATCTTTAACAGGCATGAGTATTTTATATATACACACATGACAATACAAGTACAAAATATTTTTAAATAGCAGTAAATGAAGTACAGTGTACAGCTACATCTGCATGTGAGGATTTCTTGGCTACAGATGCTATATGCAGGTTTTGGAAGAAAGAAATGCAGCATTAGATGATGCAAGTTTTACAAGCAAAAAGCAGTTTTTTTTTTAAAAGGAGAGAGAAATTATAATTTAAAGCTGGTTACACGTTATCTTACAAAGCACAAATTTACCTTTTGAATTCCTCTGAGTATGCAGAATAGTGAATTGAAGAACATTTTATGCAAATGTCATTACTATATATGGTTTTGGTGAAAATGAACTACTAAAACTAGCACAATAGGATAGATAATTCAGTTTGGTAACAGATGGAAGCAACAAGCTGCAAGTAAAGCTTCATTTTCACGTGTTGAGTTGCATTTTGTCCAAATCCAAATGCTCAACTGGTGAATTAAAAAGATAATCTTTCTAAAACAACACAGTCCCTACAGGAAGTGGCTTAGTTTTGCGATTGATAAGTCAACTGCTTTGTATGTAGTACACAACAGTATAGGTGGATGCAGCAATATCTCATTCTAGCCATAAATTTAGTTTCTGGGATGTCCTCATCACTTAATGCATTTTGCAGCTGTGAAAGCTTCTAAAAAGTTACCAGTACCAACTTATGTTCCTCTTAATGACGTATATTTAGAAAAGGAACAAATGAATAAAAAGACAGATCTCACTAACAAATTTCATCAAGATAGAAAATTTTCAGACACAGCTCTCCAAATCAGTAATCCAGTGTTAGGTAACTGAGCTAACTTTGATGAATTTATGTGCTGCTGATGGTGAAACACACCTTCCATGGGGAACATTACACTTTACCACTTTTGCTTCATAAGTTCAGAAATTACAGTTTACGATTTTAGTACTTAATGGATCCACGATTCCTTTAATGAAGGCCTGAAATCAGTTAGTTTATTTAAAATGTGTAAACGCCTCCATTAAAACAACAGCATATGAACACTTTAAATGTCGACACAAATATTGCAAACAACAATTTTTGAGCTATAATGTCAGCATTAAGCATCTCCCAGAAGCCCCAACCTCAGAAGAGGATGTCAAACCTGCACTTGCTGCCCCCAAGTCCTAGCAATTCAGCCTTTTAAGCTCAGGCAAGTCGGCCCTTTTTGCTGGTTTGTCCTGTTTCAATTCTGTGGGCATGGAGATTTAAAAGGGGGTGTTTTTAGTTCTGTTGCCTAATTGGTGGATAAATCCAGAAGCAGAACACTAAAATCTATTAGTATCTGTATCTTAAGAATTGAGGTCCATAAGGACCAAAGGTTGGACACCCTTGTCTTGTTACACCCATGTGATTTCTCCATTTCCCGTATCAACCATCCTTATAGTCTCCGAGTGATAGTGTCAATTTGAAATATTGGTGGGCAGCTTTGCGCTGCATATGAGAGTCAGATGCTGAAACTCATTTCACACTGGAACCTTACAGCTAGATGGGATGAAAGTCTCCCCTCCCTCTATCTAGGCTGTATTCAAATTAAGGTCCCAGATGCAAAGTACACAAATACAAAACTACCACACTGTTAATTTGACTGCATGAACATATATGTTCATATGCAATCATTTGATAGTACAGAAGAGCTCCAAAAACTATGTTCTTCACCTTTATTCATGAAAATCTTTTACTCTGTAGTGTGCTGTGATGATAAATCCCATCAGATTTAATATATGCACACTTGGGAATGTGAAGAACAGTTGACACATTCAAAGCAACCATTTTGTAAATGATTCTTCAATGTTATACAGCAATTGCCCACATTTACAAAACGCACATAGCCTTCAAATTCAGCCTCAAAAGTATGATGGATCTAATCCTTTGATAATTACTGAAATATGAAAATATCTGTTACATTTATGTTTAAAATTATACAACTTGACTAAAATAGAAACCACATTGAAAATAAAATGTACAACACGTGAAAAATTGGATCTGAAAAATGACCACTCATTTTACTTTTACAATTTTGTTCACAAATTATAACCGACAAACTTCCAGCCTTGCATTCATGCTTTTCAGCCCTAGTTGAAAAAAATAAATGCCATAATTGTACCATCTAATGTCCCAGTTACACCATATCAAACAATGCTATATTCTGGGCATGTTTAACAGCATATTTTACAGCGTGAAGAGCTGTAATTGTACTTGCTGCTTACATTGCTGCTAACTGGGAGAATGGCAGTGCTGGTGCATATTGCAGAGTGCACATTACCAGCCTCTGACACTGAAATTTCACATTATTGAAAAGAGCTTATGGAAGAGTCAGCTCTTTTCAGTCACTGGAAATGAAAAGGCAGCGTAGCAGATTGCCAAAGGTTATTTTTTTAAAAAATGTTGAACTTTAAAAATCCATTGGTAGTTATTTTGCAGCTCAGACATATTGTAGGTGGTGCAGACCTTTATCGCCCAGCTGATATTATTCTAAATGCCACTGCAATGCCAGATAAGCAGTGCTGTATTCAGGTCTTGCATCAAAGCACTTCAAAAGACCACTACCTTCCTAGCGTGGGGTTGCCGAGGTCAACAGTATCACCCCATCATCACCATGCCTGATATCCAATAACTGTGCACATAACCGAAAATCATAGATACAGCCTGGAACCTTGCTAGTGTGTATGGATGCTTATCACACTATATCGTACATTTACCCACTGAGTTACTGGGAGAGACCGAGCAGCTTTTATTTAAAAATGGTTAAGGCGAGTATGCACAACAGGATCAGTGGCAGACAAGAGTGCTTGTTGTGTCTTTCATGATTAGAACAAGGGTTTGAACAACACACGTTGAGGGCATACTACTCCTTTTGTGAATAAATATATATTTTTTTCCCCATTTAAAGTAGACAGATTCCTGATAGTATTGGACAGATGTCCTTGTTCAAAATAATGATGCTAGATAGCCAGAAAGTATTGGCAATTTTAAAATCAGGGGAAGGAAATCTAAGGCAAAAAAATCTAAGAGTCTTTAATGATGAACACAGTTCCCATTTTGAAACACAAGACACCTCCTGCGGCTTAGGTGGTAAGGTTGTACTTTGCCTCGACAAATCCCAGTCATTGATTAACAATCTGAGATAATTCGGGCAAATATAATTTCTTCCCTTCCTGAAGTCTTGGGCTTGGAAAAAATAGATGCAACACTGTATAAGTGATGTTTCATCGTTGTCCTGACAACAATAAATATAGTGTAGACTTGCTATTGAAGCTTTTGGTATGGCAACCTTATTGGAAGCAGTAAAAGTGGAGGAAAGAAAAGCTACTGCTGTAAAATTAAAAGAATTCACACTCTTCTTTGACACTATTTGATGAGGGCAGACAGCCAAAAGATCTGCTTAGAAAGTGGTCCTAAAACAGTCTCTCAGAGCAAAACAGTTCAGAAAGGCTTTCCCTTGACAATCACACTGGCTCTAAAACTAGTGCATCTATATAGCAAGGTGGCGATATGGATCAATAGGCTCAAAAGAATACAGTTTCCCAAAAATGCTGGGTAATATTTCATAACAGCTCAACATCAATCCAGTCTCTAGGTCTGGAGATCTCTCAGGACAGTGAGATTGGGTATCTTTGTAGCACTCAGTTTTTCACTTACCAGGAATCAACTTTGTTTAAGTATATTTCAGAGGATGATTTTGGCAGATGCACCAACCCTATGGGAGTGGCCATATGAAAAGGAAAATGTGATCCAACTAGCTTTTGTGTTTGAAAGCATCCTCATTGGTACCAGTGAAAACCTCTCTGTCATACTATCAAACACAATGATGTATTAATGACTGGGTAATGTTCTTCCCTTAGTTTTAATGTACCCAGTTACCACATAAAAGTTGATATTTCAGAATTATTCAATAAACATTAATCATTTGTTTCTGGCATCACACTTAAATTGTTAGCAACAGATTCACTGTATTACTGGATTCTACTTCAAACTGCTCCTGTATTTCACAGCATGTCCAAATGACCACCTCTGTCCTTTTAAAATATCAAAACGCAGACTTTAGGTATCCATCTCTCTGGACAGGGCAGAAATATTTCAGTGTAGCAGCACATTTCATCCATGCCACTCCAAGCAGAGATACATAAAAAGGTTACTGATTAAGATAACTGAACACAATCACACAAGTACAGCATTTATTATGTTTTTTTAGTTTCTCACTAGGATTATTCTAATGCCCCAAGCTTACACAATTTTGGAGAAATCAGCATAAAAATGTATCCATAAAGTTCTCACAAGTTAATTCTGGGGATTCAATAGTTAATTTCAGAGGACCCATAATTAGGAGTACATCAACAACAAGAAGCAAACTGTCTCTTGCTGTTTTAATGTTATGGAAGGAAATCATTCTGAGATATATTAGCTGGACACTGTCCTTGCTTCATATGATGGACTGTAGGCTCCAGCAGCAAAAAATGTTTCCCATTAATGCTCAAGTCTTAAAAGAATTCATGGAAAATTGTGCCTTAATTATGCGGGCCCTTTTTGCCTACTTTGGTAGTTGGGATACCATGTTTGAGTTATTTGCAGTAAGGTTTTCAGCAGAATACCTCACAATAGAAAAGGATACACTTTGACTAGTCAATAACAGAATGATATTATTGTTTGCTCAGTTTTTCCAAGAATGATTGAAAGTGAATACAGTGTATATAATGTGGTTATTCTCATTCCACTCAAACTACATCTCAGCATTTCAAATTTACAGAATACCTTGTCACATTAGTTATGTTGCTTGATTGCACCGCAATATGGAAATCTTATTTTAATACAAATGACACATGACAAATGTTTTACAAATGACACATGACAAATGTTTTGTTTCCATAAACAAATGCTAGTAATCATTGAACGCACAAGGCCACATTCATGTCATGTTATTGTAAAATAATTATCACCATCATTGGCAACCAATTGGACATACACACTGGATACAAGATCCCATTTCTTACACACAGCATTCGAAAGAGTTAAAAACATCCAATTGGAGGCAATTCCCCCCTAGACCCATGAATCATTATCCTCCACATTCCAAAGGACATTAATAGTAATAAAACTAGTAGGTGGGTTTAAGTTTCAACCTCTCCACAAATTAGTCTGAATTCCCAAAATGCATTTATTAATAAAGAGGATGCAAACAGTATTATTTAGTATAAGGATTACTAAAAGTTGCAACTTTATGGACAATAAGTTTCAGTATTCATATTGTCACCATCTTAATTAAATAATCAATCATTTTTAAAAGGACACTGGCTCGCCTTTAGCTGGGGCTACGACAGAAAATACTCCACAATTTTGCAGAACCATGTTTGACTACGATCCCAACTTACACTAAAAGCCAGAATTTAGCATTTTTGAAAGATACATTTTGTACGGTTATTCAAAACCAAATTAAGATCCTATTGAGCTACTGATGGCCAAATAAAAACACTAATTTTCCAAGATTCTCTAAAGCACAGAAAATGAACTATTTTTCTAACTGACAAATTCTTAGTTCGAGGTGCTTGCAGCCTGTATGGACTAAAGTGGGGGCTGCAGAGTGGATGAGCAAACTGACCGTGGCACCATGATACAAGAAGCCATTCAAGCAGGGGGAGTTAGTAGGAATGTAGTGGTAGTAGGGGACAGTACAGTCAGGGGGATAGACACAGCTCTCTGCAGCCGAGAACGAGAGTCCAGAAGGCTGTGTTGCCTGCCCGGTGCCAGGGTTCAGGACATCTGCTCTAGGCTAGAGAGGAACTTGCAGTGGGAGCGGGAGGATCCAGTTGTTGTGGTCCACTTGGGTGCCAACGACATATGCAGGACGAGGGAAGAGGTGCTGCTTAGGGAGTATGAACAGCTAGGAGCTAAATTAAAAAGCAGAACCTCAAAAGGTAATAATCTCTGGATTACCTGACCCACGAGCAAATTAGCATAGGGTAAATAAGACTAGAGAGTTTAATTCGTGGCTCAAAGATTGGTATGGGAGAAATGGATTTCGATTCATGAGGCACTGACACTAGTACTGGGCAAAGTGAGAGCTGTACTTTTGGGACGGCCTTCATCTGAACCGTGCTGGAGCCAGTGTTCTGGCGAATCGTATAACTAGGGCGGTAGAAGGGCTTCAAACTAAATAATGGGAACGAGGGATCAAGTAAGGGAAGATGTGATAAATTAAAGAAAGAAAGAAAACAAGGCAAGAGAGCAAGGTAGCAATATGGGAAATGATAATCAGAGAGTGGCAGGAAGGGACAGAACATGCAAATTTAAGAGTGCGCCAGCAGATAAGATTAGAGGTTGCAAAAACAGTAAAAAGACAGCACTAAAGGCTTTGTATCTGAATGCGTTAGCATTCGTAACAAAATAGATGAACTGATAGCTCGAATAGAAATAAATATGTACGATCTGATAGCCATTACAGAGAGACATGGCTGCATGACGACAAAGGCTGGAACCTGAATATTCAAGGGTACTTGACATTTTGGAAGGACAGGAAGCTAGGAAAAGGTGGAGGGGTCACTCTGTTAATTAAGAATGACATAACTACAATAGAGAGAAATAACCTTAGTTCTAAAGAACAAGATGTACAATCAGTTTGGGTAGAGATAAGAAATAGTAAAGGCAAGAAGTCACTTGTGGGAGTAGCTTATAGGCCCCCTAACAGTAACCACACTGTAGGACAGGGTATGCAGGAAGAAATAATGGGGCTCGTGAGAAAGGAACAGTGATAATCATGGGTGATTTTAAGATTGTAAGAATCTGATTGGCAAAGGTAGCCTGGAAGATGAGTTCATAGAGTGCTTTTTGGACAGTCTCTTACAGCAGCATGTTCTAGAGCCAACCAGAGAGCAGGCTATTCTAGATCCGGTAATGTGTAATGAGACAGGTTTAATTAATGACCTCCTTGTAAAGGAGCCTCTAGGTATCAGTGATCGCAATATGATTGAATTTTGCATTCAGTTTGAGGGAGAGAAGAATAAGTCTAAGACTAGTGTTTTAAACTTAAATAAGGGCAATTATGAGGGCATGAAGACAGCTGGCTAAAGTGAACTGGGAACTTAGGTTAAGGGATTTGTCAGTAGAAATGCAGTGGCAGACATTTTATGAGATATTTCATAACACTCAACAAAGATACGTTCCAGTGAGAAAGAAAGACTCTAGGGGAAGGACGTACCATCCATGGCTAACTATGGAAGTTAACGATAGTATCAAATTGAAAGAAAAAGCATACAATTCCACGAAGATTAGTGGCAGGTCAGAAGGTTGGTCAGGATATAAAAAACAACAAAGAACGACTAAAAGAATAATAAGGAGGGAGAAATTAGAGTACGAGAGAAAGCTAGCTAGAAATATAAAAACAGCCAGTAAGAGTTTCTACAGGTATTTAAAAAGGAAAAGAGTAAGTAAAGTGAGAGTTGGTCCTCTGGAGAGTGTCTGGGGAATTAATAACGGAGAATAAGGAAATGGCGGATGAACTGAACAGATATTTTGTGTCCGTCTTCACTGTAGAGGATACAAATAATATGCCAGAAATAATTGTGAATCTCTATCGGACCAAATGCTGGAATATGGGATTAGAGTAGACAGGGCTGATGGCCGGCGCGGACACGATGGGCCGAAGGGCCTCTATCCGTGCTGTATAACTCTATGACTCTCTATGACTCTAAGAGGTGAAAGGGAGGGAGGAACTTAAAACATTTACAATCACCAGGGAAAGGGTTTTGAAAAAATTATTAGAACTAAAAGCTGAAAAGTCTCCAGATCCCGATGGACTTCATCCTTGGGTCTTAAAAGAAGTGGCTGCAGAGATAGTAGGTGCATGGTATTAATTTTCCAAAATTCCCTAGATTCTGGAAGGGTCCCATCAGATTGGAAAATAACAAATGTAACTCCTCAATTCAAGAAAGGAGAGAGACAGAAAGCAGGAAACTACAGGCCAGTTAGCTTAACATTTATCATAGGGAAAATGCTAGAATCTATTACGGAGGTTATAGCAGGGCACTTAGAAAATCTCAATGCAATCAGACAGAGTCAACACGGCTTTGAGAAAGGGAAATCGTGTTTGACTAATTTATTAGAGTTCTTTGAGGAAGTAACAAGCAATGTGGATAAAGGGGATCCTATGGATGTGGTGTATTTGGATTTCCAGAAGGCTTTTGACAAGGTGCCACATCAAAGGCTACTACACAAAATAAGAGCTCATAGTGTAGGGGGTAACATATTAGCATGGATAAAGGATTGGTTAGCTAACAGGAAACAGAGAGTAGACATAAATGGGTCATTTTCAGGTTGGCAAGATGTAACGAGTGGAGTGCCACAAGGATCAGTGCCTGGGCCTCAACTATTTACAAACTATATCAATGATTTGGATGAAGGGACCAAATGTATGGTTGCTAAATTTGCTGATGACACAAATGTTGGTAGGAAACTAAGTTGTGAAGAGGATGTAAGGAGTCTGCAAAGGGATACAGATAGGTTAAGTGAGTGGGCAAAAATTTTTCAGATTGTAGTATAATGTGGGAAAATGTGAACGTATCCACTTTGGCAGGAGGAATAGCAAAGCAGTATATTATTTAAATGGAGGGAATTATAGAACTGAGGTACAGAGGGATCTGGGTGTCCTAGTACATGAATCACAAAAAGTTAGTACGCAGGTACAGCAAGTGATTAGGAAGGCAAATGGAATGTTGTAATTTATTGCAAGGGGAATGGAATATAAAAGTAGAGATGTTTTGCTACACTTGTACAGGGCATTAGTGAGACCACACCTAGAATACTGTGTGCAGTTTTGGTCTCCTGATTTAAGGAAGGACATAATTGCTTTGGAGGCGGTTCAGAGAAGGTTCACTCGACTGATTCCTGGGATGAGGGGGTCATCTTATGAGGAAAGGTTGGACAAGTTGGGCCTGTATACATTGGAGTTTAGAAGGATGTGAGGTGATCTTACTGAAACATATAAGATCCTGAGGGGACTAGAAGGGGTAGATGCTGAGAGGATGTTTCCCCTTGTGGGATAGACTGGAACTAGGGGCCACTGTTTAAAAATAAGAGGTCTCCCATTTAAGACGGAAATGAGGAGAAATTTTTTCTCTGAGTGTCGTGAGTCTGTGGAACTCCCTTCCCCAGAGAGCGGTGGAGGCAGGGTCATTGAATATTTTTAAGGCTGAGTTAGATAGATTCCTGATTAACAAGGGAGTCAAAGGTTATAGTAGGTAGATGGGAAAGTAGGGTTGAGGTCACAATCAGATCAGCCATGATCTTATCAAATGGCAAAGCAGGCTCAAGGGGCCGAATGGCCTACTCCTGCTCTTAACTCTTAATTCGTATGTTAATGCAATGACAATGATAGTTAAAGGGTGTCTTGAAGAAACCAATGCTAACAGGTAAGGAAGCTATTCCAAAACAATATTAATGCTACAGGTAATAGGGTCACATTAATTTAATTTTTGAGATACAATTCTCATGTCACTTGGATTCCAGATTTTCTAGAAACCAAAAATCCATATGTTGCTCAAGATATCTTGGACTCCAGTCGGCACCTTTTAATAATTCGAACCGTCAAGTGAAAGCCAACTCAGGGAGAATGCTGAATTGGACTCATCAATTGAAACAGAAGAGCCTGTGACGGAAATGGATCTTACAAATTCGGATCTGTTGAGTTACTTTTCAGATTCAATGGCGGCATTAGTATCTGTAAGCAGTATGAGCATCTGACTTTTAATGGGAGTTGACTCTCACTGCACTATATCTACTTGTACAATACCAGAACCTGGGGGTGTGCCAATTAAACCTCCTTGTAATCTGAAATGCATATCCGCGGTTTTTGCACCTTTATTCCTTCAATGTCTGACAGCAGGATGAGATAATACTTGATGAAGTGAGGCTTGGTTCAAATTGTTAGACTGCTTTGTTCCACAGTAAATTGAAACCTACAGATTAGCAGTTATGATCAGATTCACTTGGTTTAATCAGAGCTACTTATATTCGCGTAACAACACAAAATAAAGAAATCGTCATGCCTTCCCATATCAGTGGGTCGTCTTAGTTGTCCTAAACAAGAGGTTTCCAACCATCGTCTCACATTTCTGACTTCCTGGCCTCACTGAAGGCCCTCACACCATTCTCGAACAAAAACTTACTGCCCTTGCAGCTGCCCTGTTTCAAAAGTCTCCAAGTCTCTCCTCTTATCCCCCTCCCACAGACAGGGATCAGAGGGTTTTCCAATAGAATTGGTGGGAGAGGTTTTCCCATACTCAGACAAGCTAATGAATCGCTTATTATTTGCAGTCGATGAAAACACACCAAAGTTAGCTCATTAACATCTTAACTACTTACCATGACAGATTCACTTTTTAAAAAAAAACAGGCAGGAATGCACCAAACAAACATTTAAAATCCCTGGAAAAGGTCAAAAATCCAGCAACAGGGCAATGGAATTTTTGTCCATAATTTTTCTTGTTTTCACTTTGTTTTAAGCACCACACTCAAAAAAGGTTACATTTTTGTTTTCAGTCAACATGCTGGCTTGGAGACAGATGCATAATTTACTGCTACAGCACCTTTTTAAAAAGGGAAAAGATACTGACATGCTAGTGTCTTGATTGCAAAGTCGTGAACTGATGATATGCCACAAGAACAATGCCTATAATCCTATCAGGACACACTGCAGATAGGAAGCTGCTTGATTCTGATCAGAAAATCAATTAAGTTAAATATGCTTTGAACCAGAGTACCTGGAATATGGCCAATGCTTATTGTGGGTCCAAATTGTGCTAAATTTTCTAAGACCAGATTATGTAAATTTATTGTACTCATCAATTCTCACAAATGGTCATCCTCATGCTTTTGTATCTATAGATTGGTAGAATTATTCAACCAATCACTTTTATCTACTAATGTAAGGAGTCGCACAACACCAAGTTATAGTCCAACAGCTTTATTTGAAATCACAAGCTTTCGGAGCTTTGCTCCTTCACCCGACGAAGGAGCAAAGCTCCGAAAGCTTGTGATTTCAAATAAAGCTGTTGGACTATAACCTGGTGTTGTGCGCCTCCTTATATTTGTCCACCCCAGTCCATCACCGGCATCTCCACATCATGGCTTTTATCTACTAAACTGCCTTCAAAGCAAGTGCCTATTTTCACAGTAATTATGAACATTAAAAAAAACGTTTGGTGCGTTAGCGGTTTAGTTTGTCTTGCCGTGGACCACAAGGATCAATTAAGGACTTGCGCTTATGTATGTACTACAAGGAATGTATTCTGTTTATGGTAAGAAACAAAACTGTAAATTTCTTCCTCAAAAATACTTCATCTTCAGTTCTACAAGAAGGATTCAAAGTTTCTTGTCTGATTGTTTTTTTGAATAACCCGTTCTGAGCAGTTTCCAGACTTCTAGAAACGTAGTTGACTGTTCAATATTTCACCTGTTCGAAGGGGGAAGCCTCCGAAAGCTTGTGAATTGAAAATAAAATTGCTGGACTATAACTTGGTGTTGTAAAATTGTTTACAATATTTCACCTGTACAGGAAGATGTACATGAAGGAATTTTCACCTAATGTACAAACTGACCATTTAGAGCTAAAGCCCTCTATGTCCAAGTACTCTAGTAAAACCCATTCAGCCTCATGTTGTAGAAAGATTGCCAGCAAGTTGATCTCTAGGCAGTTTCATATTTGAAAGTGCACAGTTGTGGTATCAGAAAAGTCCACTTGTGGGAGTGTATTTTAAAATGACTCAAGACAGGCAATACCATTGTCCAGTTACATGTTGGCCATGAAAGATCTCTCACTCCATACAGCAACAGACAATACAAAAATATCGAGGTATCAGATACATGAAGGGAAAAACAAAAATATGAGGAATTCAGGTGCATTGTCCAAGTTTGGGCAATTCAGTATTGCAAGTAAATTTCAGATTCAATAAATTAACATGCAAATTCAACATATTTTTGGAATACTAAATACAGCACCAATTTGTTTATAGGCCACGTGGCTCTCAACTGGGTCAATGCCCTGCAAGTGTGCATCTCATCCTGTCTGCAGAATGAGATAACAGAGCACCTTGTAACCCAAATCTACACAAATCATGCCCCTTGTGGAAGCACCAGTTTGTTGCTGCTGATGTTTGTTTATTCCTTGCCTACTGAGACAAAGGACAGAGTTTGACAGACCACAGAGTTTCACTAACTATCTCATGAGAATTTGGAAGCTGGAACTATAAATAATTTTGGTGGTAACACTGATCAAGGTACAACTATGAAGATTCAACAGACACCAATAAAATTGCCTGGTAAATCTCTGTCAAATACTGAGCCAATTCAGCTGTTTCTGTTAACTCCGCAATTTTGCTGCAATGCATTGTATCTAGCTAGCTAATAAGTTATTCAAAGAGATTGTGCACTTTTACCAAGGTAAAACATGTCAAGAGAATCAAACTGAAACACCGAAAATAGCCGGGTACTAAAAAAATGTTGTTTACTTTTTATAAAGGTTTTACATGTTTCAAATGAACATCAAGTAAATATATATAGTAACACTGGAGGAAAGAACAGATAGGTATTGCTGAGGATGCAATTCCAACTCTAATAAATCAAAGTAGCGCAAGGCACACACGGCAGGGGGGATGACAGGAGAAAGCAACCACGCAATGGTCACAATCCTAGTGTATTAAAAGGGACATTGTTGCTGGTATAATTACTGCCATTAAAATTGAAAATAGAGCATGTTGCTTAATGAACTACAACAGCAGAAAGATTTGAGTGCACTTATCGCCCTCTCCCAAACTCCTCACTACAAATCTTGACTCTTGGGGTACAGTTCCATGGAAGCCAGCAGGTTTCCAGTCCTCACCCAAGTGGTCATTATTCATGAGAGCCTAGAAAATTAATGTCTGCAAGCAATTTGACCATGAAGGGCATACCAACCACACACAAGCCCATTCTCACATGCGAGCCACACACTTTCCAGCAGTGGTCACTGGAAAGTAAGTAAGAGTAGTAATTCTTTCTGACAATCTCCCCTCACACTAAGACTAATTGTACAGGCCCAACAGGATTAGCTAGCTGAACAATGAATGAGCCTTGGACCTCCTGATCTGTGTGGTTCACTACCACTACAGGTGGTGCATTTACCCACTATTCCACTGGGGATGTTTTCAGTGCACAAACTGATAAACATTATTTGAATCAACACATTGTATGCCACAAATTGCTGAGGCCAATAGAATGCCTAAGTGTCCGAGGATGTGAGATAGACACTCGAAGAAAGCACTGGTGTAACCAAGCATGGAGTTCGATATCCCACTGGTGATGTACACAGATGAGAAAGATTTAAAAAAAGTAAGGGAATTGGCCATGAGTCTCAAAATATGATGAGAAACCAATGGAAGCAAATGTCTTTTTATTTGGGGAGGGGGACATGATGGAAACTTTTAAAATAATCAATGAAGTATGCAATGTTACTTTCTGTTTGGAACCAAGGGAACTGCAGGGCGGGAGGGGGGCGGAGATGTAATAATATGCCAAGGAAGCCACGAGCTTCAAACATATCATAATTAGGAGGCGTTCATTTTTCAAATAGGTTGCCAGTTAGCACAGTGAAAGTAGATTCTATGTCCCAAAGAAAATGGACAAACGTTGTGATTTAACAGGATGTAGGGAGATGAGGATTGGTGCTAAGGCAGAAGGGTGAGCCCGTGGATCCATACGCAGTGACTTTTTATTCTTACTATTGCCCTGAAAATGGGCAAATGAGTGTGAGAACAGCGTTTTTTTTCACTAATGTTACAATTTTACACATTGGTTGGGGGATTAGGTAGCAGAATGGGATAGTCTCTCCAAATCAGAGAATACATTTTTTAAAAATTCGTTCATGGGATGTGGGCGTCGCTGGCGATGCCGGCATTTATTGCACATCCCTAATTGCCCTAGAGAAGGTGGTGGTGAGCCGCCTTCTTGAACCGCTTCAGTCCGTGTGGTGAAGGTTCTCCCACAGTGCTGTTGGGAAGGGAGTTCCAGGATTTTGACCCAGCAACGATGAAGGAACGGCGATATATTTCCAAGTCGGGATGGTGTGTGACTTGGAGGGGAACGTGCAGGTGGTGTTGTTTCCATGTACCTGCTGCTCTTGTCCTTCAAGGTGGTAGAGGTCGCGGGTTTGGGAGGTGCTGTTGAAGAAGCCTTGGCGAGTTGCTGCAGTGCATCCTGTGGATGGTACACACTGCAGCCACAGTGCGCCGGTGGTGAAGGGAGTGAATGTTTAGGGTGGTGGGTGGGGTGCCAATCAAGCGAGCTGCTTTGTCCTGGATGGTGTCGAGCTTCTTGAGTGTTGTTGGAACTGCACTCATCCAGGCAAGTGGAGAGTATTCCATCACACTTCTGACTTGTGCCTTGTAGATGGTGGAAAGGCTTTGGGGAGTCAGGAGGTGAGTCACTCGCCGCAGAATACCCAGCCTCTGACCTGCTCTTGTCGCCACAGTATTTATATGGCTGGTCCAGTTAAGTTTCTGGTCAATGGTGACCCCCAAGATGTTGATGGTGGGGGATTCAGTGATGGTAATGCCGTTGAATGTCAAGGGGAGATGGTTAGACTCTCTCTTGTTGGAGATGGTCATTGCCTGGCACTTGTCTGGTGCGAATGTTACTTGCCACTTATCAGCCCAAGCCTGGATGTTGTCCAGGTCTTGCTGCATGCGGGCTTGGGCTACTTCATTATTTGAGGGGTTGTGAATGGAACTGAACACTGTGCAGTCATCAGCGAACATCCCCATTTCTGACCTTATGATGGAGGGAAGGTCATTGATGAAGCAGTTGAAGATGGTCAGGCCTAGCACACTGCCCTGAGGAACTCCTGCAGCAATGCCCTGGGGCAGAGATGATTGGCCTCCAACAACCACTACCATCTTCCTTTGTGCTAGGTATGACTCCAGCCACTGGAGAGTTTTCCCCCTGGTTCCCATTGACTTCAATCGGGCTCCTTGGTGCAACACTCGGTCAAATGTTGCCTTGATGTCAAGGGCAGTCACTCACCTCACCTCTGGAGTTCAGTTCTTTTGTCCATGTTTGGACCAAGGCTGTAATGAGGTCTGGAGCCGAGTGGTCCTGGAGGAACCCAAACTGAGCATCGGTGAGCAGGTTATTGTTGAGTAAGTGCCGCTTGATAGCACTGTCGACGACACCTTCCATCACTTTGCTGATGATTGAGAGTAGGCTGATGGGGCGATAATTGGCCCGATTGGATTTGTGGACAGGACATACCTGGGCAATTTTCCACATTGTCGGGTAGATGCCAGTGTTGTAGCTGTACTGGAACAGCTTGCTAGAGGCACAGCTAGTTCTGGAGCACAAGTCTTCAGTACTACAGCTGGGATGTTGTCGGGGCCCATAGCCTTTGCTGTATCCAGTGCACTCAGCCGTTTCTTGATATCAAGTGGAGTGAATCGAATTGGCTGAAGACTGGCTTCTGTGATGGTGGGGATATCGGGAGGAGGCAGAGATGGATCGCCCACTCGGCACTTCTGGCTGAAGATGGTTGCAAACGCTTCAGCCTTGTCTTTTGCACTCACGTGCTGGACTCCACCATCATTGAGGATGGGGATGTTTGCAGAGCCTCCTCCTCCCGTTAGTTGTTTAATTGTCCACCACCATTCACGACTGGACGTGGCAGGACTGCAGAGCTTTGATCTGATCCGTTAGTTGTGGAATCGCTTAGCTCTGTCTATAGCATGTTGATTCCACTGTTTAGCATGCATGTAGTCCTGAGTTGTAGCTTCACCGGGTTGGCACCTCATTTTTCGGTACGCTTGGTGCTGCTCCTGGCATGCTCTTCTACACTCCTCATTGAACCAGGGTTGATCCCCTGGCTTGTTGGTAATGGTAGAGTGAGGAATATGCCGGGCAATGAGGTTACAGATTGTGCTGGAATATAATTCTGCTGCTGCTGATGGCCCACAGTGCCTCATGGATGCCCAGTTTTGAGCTGCAAGGTCTGTTCTGAATCTATCTCATTTAGCACAGCGGTAGTGCCACACAACACGTTGGATGGTGTCCTCAGTGCGAAGACGGGACTTCATCTCCACGATGACTGTGCGGTGGTCACTCCTCCCAATACTGTCATGGAGATGCATTTACGACAGGTAGATTGGTGAGGACGAGGTCAAGTAAATTTTTCCCTCGTGTTGGTTCGCTCACCACCTGGCGCAGTCCCAGTCTGGCAGCTATGTCCTTCAGGACTCAGCCAGCTCGGTCAGTCGTGGTGCTACCGAGCCACTCTTGGTGATGAACATTGAAGTCCCCCACCCAGAGTACATTCTGTGCCCTTGCTACCTTCAGTGCTTCCTCCAAGTGGTGTTCAACATGGAGGAGGACTGATTCATCAGCTGAGGGAGGGCGGTCGGTGGTAATCAGCAGGAGGTTTCCTTGCCCACGTTTGACCTGATGCCATGAGATTACATAGGGTCCAGAGTCAATGTTGAGGACTCCCAGGGCCACTCCCACCTGACTGTATATCACTGTACCGCAACCTCTGGTGGGTCTGTCCTGCCGGTGGGACAGGACATACCCAGGGATGGTGATGAGTCTGGCACGTTGGCTGAAAGGTATGATTCTGCAAGTATGGCTATGTCAGGCTGTTGCTTGACTCGTCTATGGGACAGCTCTCCCAATTTTGGCACGTCCCCAGATGTTAGTGAGGAGGACTTTGCAGGGTCGACTGGGCTTGGTTTGCCGTAGTCATGTCCCGTGCCTAGTGGTCCGATGCCGGGTGGTCTGTCCGGTTTTATTCTTTTATTTTTATCCTGGGTACGGTAGCATAGTGGGCATGTCACTGGACTAGTAATCCAGAGGCCTGGACTAATAATCTGGAGTCATGAGTTCAAATCCCGCCACAGCAGCTGGGGAATTTAAATTCAATTAATTAAATTCAATTAATTAAATAAAAATCTGGAATTAAAATACTAGTATCAGTAATGGTGGCCATGAAACTACCGGATTGTCGTAAAAACCCATCTGGTTCACTAATGTCCTTTAGGGAAGGAAACCTGCCGTCCTTACCCGGTCTGGCCTATATGTGACTCCAGACCCACAGCAATTGCCCTCTGAAATGGCCGAGCAAGCCAGTCACGCAGTTGTAAAATCTTGCTAAAGAAAGTCACAAAAAATCAATAACCTGTCCCCCAAATCTATACTACATGCCCATTGAGCAGCATCTCAAATGTTCCATTGTTATGGTTGGGCACATTTACAATATTTCTTTCTGTTTGGAAACAATTTGCTAGTTACATTTAGCAACATTTTGATATGTACGAAAAATCAAAATCAGCCAGATTAGAATTATTACTTTATGGTTTAGAAACATTACACAATTAATAATTAAATGCAACATTCTTAAGAAGCTAATACACACCCATTTGCATCATGGAACCCTCAGCATACTATCAGTCCTCCCAAAATTTACTCTATTTAAAAATTCAAAACATAACCATCACATTCTACAGAGCAAGTTGAAACGTACCAAAGTGAAGCTGTAACAATGTCCTAAAATATTGCTGAACATCACTTAAGATTTCACCTTTTGTCCCATTTGTACCTCATTTATAAACTGTAATTCCATTAATGAAAGCAAACAGACTGGGGTCGTTATCAAAATGACTTGCACATACGAATTAAGAGTTAAGAGCAGGAGTAGGTCATTCGGCCCCTCGAGCCTGCTCTGCCATTTGATAAGATCATGGCTGATCTGATTGCGACCTCAACCCTACTTTCCCATCTACCTACTATAACCTTTGACTCCCTTGTTAATCAGGAATCTATCCAACTCAGCCTTAAAAATATTCAATGACCCTGCCTCCACCGGTCTCCGGGGAGGGGAGTTCTACAGAATCAAGACCCTCAGAGAAAAAATTTCTCCTCATCTCTGTCTTAAAAGGAAGACTTATTTTTAATCAGTGGCCCCTAGTTCTGGTCTCTCCTACAAGGGGAAACATCCTCTCAGCATCTACCCCTTCTAGTCCCCTCAGGATCTTATATGTTTCAGTAAGATCACCTCACATCCTTCTAAACTCCAACTTGTCCAACCTTTCCTCATAAGATAACCCCCTCATCCCAGGAATCAGTCGAGTGAACCTTCTCTGAACCGCCTCCAAAGCAATTATGTCCTTCCTTAAATCAGGAGACCAAAACTGCACACAGTATTCTAGGTGTGGTCTCACCAATGCCCTGTACAACTGTAGCAAAACATCTCTACTTTTATATTCCATTCCCCTTGCAATAAATTACAACATTCCATTTGCCTTCCTAATCACTTGCTGTACCTGCGTACTAACTTTTTGTGATTCATGTACTGGGACACCCAGATCCCTCTGTACTTCAGAGTTTTGTAACCTCTCTCCAATTAAATAATATACTGCTTTTCCATTCCTCCTGCCAAAGTGGACAAGTTCACATTTTCCCACATTATACTCCATCAGACAAACTTTTACCCACTCACTTAACCTATCTATATCTCTTTGCAGACTCCTTCCATCCTCCTCACAACTTACTTTCCAACCTGCCTTTGTGTCATTAGCAAATTTAGCAATCATACATTTGGTCCCTTCATCCAAGTCATTGATATAGATTGTAAATAGTTGAGGCCCCAGCACTGATTCCTGTGGCACTCCACTAATGCAGTAAAGTAATCTGCATTAGTCGCATTTGCAGTGGTCTTCTTACAAAAATCTATTTGTATGATTTAAAACATTTGACTTTGGGTCCTCTTCTGGCTATTTGATCGGCCTGTTCAGCCTGCAGCCTGCAGCCTTTCAGCAATTCAAGTGGTCTGTGGGAATCATGTGGTCCAAGACCTCATCACTGTTCTAGTGATCAGCCTGGTCCGTACAAATGACAAGACCCCTCAGGAACAGGGACACGTTCAATTGATTTTCCTTCAATGATGATGGCTGTTACATCAGGCCTCTTCCTGGCATGAGTCATCAGCCTCAGGCTTCACATACTCAGGTCACTCTCCTCAGCCACATCAGTCATCCATCCAAGGAGCTGGAACTCACTCTACCCTCCTTCTCTTCACAGCTCCCTCCCACCACTCAATCTCTTCCCCCAAACAGCAACTTCAGGCCCAGACTCTGACTCAACTGCATTCCTGGTCCAAGCACTAACCCCCTACATGTGCTCTAGAAACTGGAGTGACAAAGTGATAGGGAGCAGGGACTGAGTGGGCCAAGCACTGGGACAAGAGCTGAATGGACCCAAGACTCTGAGTAAAGCTAAGGGAGATCAACTAGTGATTTGCAATATTAATTTTACTTTTACAGCTCAAATAAACAGCTAACTGGCTTTAAACAGCTGAACCAATACAATAGCTTGGGAACCTGGGGGGAGGTTACCAAACAAGGTCTAATATCTGACAAATAAAAGCTATTAATTGTTCAAGGAAAACTATTCAGTGAGTGGCTAGGATTGTTTTTGTTATATTTTATTTACTATTAAGCAATCTTCTTAATTCAGATGCCAAACTAGCAATTAGTTTAATCCAGTTTTGTTGCTTAACCTAAATTATTATAAGCTTTGTGGACTGCCAACAACTATGAAACATTATGTGCTAGCCAGTAATTCTGCAAGGCTCCCAGCTGCTATTCACATAACCGGTATGGTACCAATTTTAGTCAGTAATGAGTCACATAAGCCATCTGTTAAAACTTGAACAGACCATGGCAACAACAGATTCGGAAGCATCAAGAGGATTTTCTTTAAAGCTTGTAACAGCTGCAGTGATCCGAAGAGATTGCTGGTCCTCTGTAATTTGTACTCAAATTATTTATATGCCCTTTAGCACTTTGACACAAATGATGACTTGAAAAAGTGCCTGAAAATGTACCCAAATACATTTTAAAAAACTTTTTCTCTGACTTGAAATTATATTCTTTATAGAAAATAGTAAGGACATTGCTACGATATTGGTCGTACAGGGTCTAAAAAATATGAACTTGATACTGGGATTCTGTAATATTGGAATAAAACTACAGTAAAAATAAAATTAGTAATTGAGTCTATGTGCTCAGAATTTTACAATAACCATGGTGAATTATTGCAGTACTGTTATTGTTGTATCTGGTGCTGCATTTTAATTTGGAAATATAATTTTTAAACCAGATTCTATTTTTCAGTATGATGAAAGGAAAGTGGAAAAAAATGGAAAACCGGAGAAATGGAATTTCTTAAAAAAATGAATTTTTAAATGACTGAAAATGTTAAGTGATCTGAATCTTCAAATCATCTTGATAATAGGAAGAAAAAATTATAAATCAAACCTGATTATACAGGAAAAAAATAACTTTCATGGTATTGCACTGCAACATTTGGTAAATAGTAGAGTAACTGGTTAGGTAGCAATCAAACTCTGAGCCCCATGAATTTCTGAAACCAATTCTAAATACCTACATACAAAAAGCATGTAAATGAACCATTTCACTGCAGACTGACTGAACCATTAACTTATGCTAAAATGATCACAGGCCATTAGTGGAGTTAGTGACTAATATTAAACATGATGTGGAGATGCCGGTGATGGACTGGGGTTGACAATTGTAAACAATTTTACAACACCAAGTTATAGTCCAGCAATTTTATTTTAAATTCACAAGCTTTCAGAGGCTACCTCCTTCCTCAGGTGAACGATGTGGAAAAAATCCACATTTTTTCCACATCGTTCACCTGAGGAAGGAGGTAGCCTCCGAAAGCTTGTGAATTTAAAATAAAATTGCTGGACTATAACTTGGTGTTGTAAAATTGTTTACTAATATTAAACAGTCATTTATACCTAATTATTCACCACTGACAATTAACATTAAGAATATGACACAGTGGTTGGGACAACAAAGCTATTGCTGCAACGTTGTTGAAAAAACAAAGTGGAGAAACATTACCATTCATGTGGCATTTCTTTTAGGTTAAAAATAAAGATCAACAAAGATTTGACCACTGGCTTACTAGTCAGTTCCTGTCAATGGATCAAATGCTGGGTTTTTAATAATGTACCTGAATAATTTCAACTTACTTTGCAGGGATCTACTCCACCTTTTAGGAAAGCACACTTTTAGGTGCAACTAACTGACAGTGGGTATTTGTATTTCAGTTAGATAACTAGCCAAACAGTTTGTCAGGCACTCTATACAAATTCACAATTGTACTGGTTCCATATGACAAATCAAGTGGCACACTATGTAATTTTCTTTGTTTTCCTCCCTCCCCCAAAGTGACTTGCTGGGGAATGAATCCACAGGAACCAACAGCCCTCTGGTACCTCACCCATTTTTCCCAAGTGTGGCCTAGACAGCAAGGGAATCAGGCTATTTGATCACAAAGGGCATCAAAGCTAATCTGATCTTGTCCTCCTGTTGTCCACACATATGGGGATTAGGAGCACACATCTGACTGATTTTTTTTCTTCCTACCTCTACTGCTTCAGACTACCTAATTCAGCATATACCAGGATTGAACATGCATCTTCCTGCTCTATACGGTTAATAATTGCATTTACCAACTAAATCATCTGAGCACAGCACTTTTTAAAAAAAAATACAAACCTGTATTGATTAATTGGACACCAGTCAGACTTGGAGATTTAGATTTCTTTTAAAATATAAAAGGCTTTTACCAAGTTCAATAACATTCTTTCTTGGATTATGCCATATTACAGACTACATTACATGGCACTTGCAGCTATATACAGTGAGGATTACATCGAGTTACATCGAAACTACAGCACAGAAACAGGCCTTTCGGCTGGTATTTATGCTTCACACGAGCCTCCTCCCTCCCTACTTCATCTAACCCTATCAGCATACACTTCTATTCCTTTCTCCCTCGTGCGCTTATCTCGTTTCCCCTTCAATGCATCTATGCTATTTTCCTTAACTACTGCTTGTGGTTGCACGTTCCACATTCTTACCACTCTTTGGGTAAAGAAGTTTCTCCTAAATTACCTATCAGAGACTATTTTATATTTATGACCTCTAGTTTTGGACTCCCTCATAAGTGGAAACATTTTCTCTATGGCTACCCTATCAAACCCTTCCATTATCTTAAAGACCTCTATCAGATCACCACTCAGGCTTCTCTTTTCCAGAGAAAAGAGCCCTAGCCAGTTCAGCCTTTCCTGATAAATATATCTCTCAGTTCTGGTATCATCTTTGTGAATCTTTTTTGCACCCTCTCCATTGCCTCTATATCCTCTCTATAGTATGGAGACCAGAACTGTGCACAGTACTCCAAGTGTGGTCTAACCAAGATTCTAAACAAGTTTAACATAACTTCTCCGTTTTTCAATTCTATGCCTCTAGAAATCAACCCCATGGCTTGATTTGCCTTTTTTATGGCCTTATTAACCTGCATTGCTACTTTGTGATTTCTGTATCTGTACCCCAAACCTCTATCCCATTTGGACTCTTATTATTGTAGCAGTATGTGGCCTCCTTATTCTTCCTACCAAAATGTACTACCTCACACTTATCTACATTGAAATTCATTTGCCAAGTACACACCCGTTCTGCAAGTTTATTAACGTCCTCTTGCATTTTGATGCATTCCTCCTTTGTATTAACTACGTCCCCCAATTTGGTGTCATCCTCAAATTTTGAAATTGTACTTCTAATTCTCAAATATGGTCTTCTGCAGTTTTTTTGTTAGCACTGAGCAGCAAGAGTTGACTGAGTAAGGTTCATTTTTTTTACTGATACAGGAGGGGCTTGGAACAGGTGAGGAGAATGGATTAGGGATTCACTAAATGCTACATAAGAACATAAGAAATAGGAGCAGCAGTGGGCCATCGGGCCCCTTGAGTCTGCTCTGCCATTCAATAAGATCATGGCTGATCTTCTACCCCAACCCTACTTTCCCACCCTAGCCCTATATCCCTCGATTCCCTTACAGTGCTGGGTGAGAACAGTGCTGATGTGGGTAATGGGGACTACTTGGTCAATGTCCCTTCAGCTCAGAGTCGTCAGGGGGGGGGGGGGTAAACAAAGCTGGAGGGGCTGTGGATAAAGTGGGCGAGGTCTGCAGAGATCGGAGCAGACCATGTTTTTTCTTCAGTTACATGGACAGCCCACATATCACGCAGTTTGACTGGCAAATATCCCATAATTGCTTTGTCTACATTTGTTGTGGGGGGAATGCCACGTTGTACCACAAGCAATGTCAAAATGGCTTTGTTGCTAAGATGCTCACCTCTCGAGTCAGAATATCTTCGGCTCGAATCCCACTCCAGGACCTGGGCACACTCCAGTGCAGTAGTGAGAAATTTCTGCTTTGTTGGAGGTGCCTTCCTTTGAATGAGATGTTTAAAAAAAAAAGACACTGTCTGCCTTTTCCAGCAGTTCATCGAAGGTGGAACATCTTAATTTTGATTTTCATGTCTTACCAATTTGATTTAAATTTTTTGAGGCAGTCACTAGGTTAGTGGATGAGGCTAACCCAGTAGACATTGTCTACCTGAACTTTCAGAAAGCTTTTGAGAAGATACTGTATGAGAGATTTCTCTAAAGATAGAACCTTGTGGAATTAGTGGTAATCTGCTGCGGTAGATTGAGAATTAGCTGAATGCCCATAGCGGAAAATGGTTGTCACTGGATTTGGATCTGCTTGGAGACCAGTTACCACTGGTGTCCCACAGGGACTGCTGTTAGGACCTTGGCTATTTACTATTTTCATTAATGATCTAGATGTAGTTGTTGGGGGAATGATCCATAAGTTTGTGGATGATACCAAGGTACGTGTGAGAGTTAGGCTGTAGAGGATTTACAAGTGGTATGTAAATGCAAGCATTTCTTTCTTTTGTTTAACAGCAACTACTACTTGCATTTACAGAGTGACTTTAATGAAACAAAATGTTCCAAGGTATTCCACAACTGAGTGGAGGTGGGGGGCCGTCAGAACTAAATAGTATCAGCTATAACTCAGTGGTAGCACACTCGCCTGAATCAGAAGGTTGTGGGTTCAAGCCCCACTCCAGAAACTTCAGCACATAATCCAGGTTGACATTTCAGTCTTTCGGATGAGACATTTTGTTCTTTCAGGTGGGTGTAGAAGATCCCATGACACTATTCGAAGAAGCGCATAGTGTGCAACAAGTTGGCTGAAGGCTCTGCCACCTTTGCTAGACTGGAGTTAAAACAGCAGAGGATGCAGTCAGGGATACAGGGATAGAGCATGTTGCAATGATAGGGAACAGCAAGTCTGTGGGGGGATTTGAAGACTAGGATTTTGAGATCGATGCAGTGGGAGAAAGGGAGCCAATGTTGGTTGATAAGGAGAGAGGAATTTTGTGCAGAATAGGATGTAGGTAGCGGAGTTCATGAGGAACTGCAATTTACGTAAGGAGCAACATGGGAGGCCAATGAGGGGACACTGGAAAAAAGTTGAAGCTGGAGGTGGATGAGGTTTTCAGCTGTGCTGGGGTGATGTATGGACAGTGTTTCAGAGGTGGAAGGAGTCCCGATATGGGTTGAGCATGACAATGAGATTGAGCAGGGATCCAGGGAGATTGGTGATATTGGGGCATAGAGTTCAGGGACGAAACAGGATGTGCAAGTACTTGAGTGGTTCTGAGCATCCTCCAAAACCAGAGATACTATTGCACATATAACCTCCGCAAACTCCTCCAGCCATACATTGCCTCTCACATCCTTTCGTACATAAATCCTCCTTCCATTCACCCTGCCATTGGTGGCAAAACCTTCACCTGTTTTGGTGCTACACTCTTGAAATCCCTCCTATCCTCTTTGCTTCTCTCCATACCTTTTAAAACCGACTCAAAACCCATCTTTCACAGTCACCCTGCCTAAACTCTCCCCTATGACTTACTGTCTGTTCCAGTCAAATAATTTTCACCCCTTGCTACAAAGTACATTGTAGCATTTTCTACTTTAAAGGTGATACACAAATGCACGTTGTTTTTATGGTTACTATTCATGTACATATGGTTATGCACAGATTACACAAGTTCAATTTGTGCTCTGCTCATACCATTATTTAACCTCTGCTTTCCTGCTCCAACTCAAAGCTGGTCGTCTTTGCGGTAGTTCTTCCTGTGGAATTCCTTAAACAAAGGGAGGAGTTGCTGTTCACACATAGCACTACTTCTCACAGATTAAACCTTCCAGATTTGCTGATTGTGAAAATATTACTCATGCATCTTCAGCATTCGCATCTGCTCATGCAACTAGTGGATGTTAAATCTTTTATTGCATTGTCTAAATTGGACTTCACACAATTAATTTTTTTAAAAAAAATTGTCATTGAGGGTGCATTTACACTATATTGATAGAATTTCTACCACTCTGCTTCAGAGCCAGCTGAGGACTAGTCACTGCATTTACACTTAAACAACAATGGTTCACACTGATGCTACCACTGTAGTGCAAATGCATCAGGAAATCAGGTACCGAGTGTTCAAATTTAAATACTTTAATTATAATCAGGATACCCCTGTAGCAGTGGTGTTGTGAATTCAAAGACGACTGAACCATTGATAGGGTAAAGATCAGAGAGGGTATAAACAACAAAATTTCAGGAAATAGCTATATAAACAAAACATAGATATCTTTTAAGTCGTGATTGAATACGAATAATGGACATGTGGTTGCGCAGTTGGTGGTAAGTAACGAAAGGCAGTTTGCAATTTTTTTTTTTAATATATCAAGATCATCTTCAGTTACTACATCATGTGCAACCTCACGTACATTATTTCTCAACTTCTGGAAAAAAAATCTGTAAGCAAAAAGTTTTACCTGAGGCAACTGTTGTACTATTTTGGTGGCTTTCACTCCTCGACACATACAAATCCTCCTCCCCTTCAGTGGAAGAGCTGGAAGAGGATTCACTGCTAAGGTCATTGTCACCTGAACTGCTAGAACTTTGTAGCAAGGCATACTTCCTGCGAGCAAACACTTCCCTTTTCTTCCTCTGCAATAAAATCCGTTCCTTCTGCTTTTGAGTCCGCTGAGAAGGATTGGGTTTTGTAAATTTCTTTCTCTGTTGAGGCCTTCGTAGACTGCTGTTCGGGAGACAAGGTCGCTTGATTAAGATCCCTGATATAGATTCCTGCTCAGACCTAGGCCACTTGTGCATTTTTGAATGAATTGTTCTACTTGTGCCACTCAATACTGCCTGGGAATGTCTGTCTGGAATCTCCTCTTCTTCTGAAGTTACTGTATCAGAGTCACCAAAATGTAGACTCGAAGAAGGTGATGAAACACAGTCACTAAAAGAAGAATTGTCTGCATGGTCTTGCGGCTGTATGCGAGGCCTCAGACCAACATTACCCTGGCGATCTTTGAAATCAGAGTTTTGAGTTTCTGAGGGACCAGCCTGCTGGCTCTTACGCTTTTTTCTGACAACGATCATTTTCTCCTGTTCTAGTCTGTTTCCATTCATGTCCTTTATCCGCTTTCCAGAATCACAAATATGAGTGTAGTCATTTCCAACCTTACTTGCAATCATTTCAACGTCTGTACTAAAACTTTTTGTTGCCAGGATTGGCTCAGGGTTCATCAACGCCCCCTTTGAACTCTCCTGTCTTTTGGGTGCATCAGGTGTTATCTCAGTCTTCATATCCAGGTTGAATTTTTAGTTTAGAAGAGTTACATCCAGAAGTCCGTTAAGGGACTGGGTGGTCTTTAACTTGTACTAAGGTCTGAAAAAAAAAGGACAGAAGAAAATTGTTAGTCATGGTCTTAGAAGACAGTTAAATACTGCACTATATATAATGCCTTATATGCCTGACATGAGGAGTAATGGTCTCCATATTACAAAAAGGATAGAGGCATTGGAGAAGGTGTAAAAAAGACTTACAAGGATGATAGTTATAACTTCTCAGTTATAACGATCAGGAAAGACTAAACAGGTTGGGGGCTCTTTTCTCTCGAAAAGAGAAGGCTGAGGGAGAGTCTAAAACTCGCAGTCATAAATACAAAATAGTCACTAGTAAATCCAATAAGGAATTCAAGAGAAATTTCTTTACATAGCAAGTGGAACTTGCTACCACATGGAACAGTTGAGGCGAATAGCATAGATGCATTTAACGGAAAGCTAGATAAGTACATGAGGGAGAAAGGAATAGAAGGATACGCTGATAGGGTTAGATGAAGTAGGGTGGGAAGAGGCTCATGTGGAGCATAATCAGCAGGCATAGACCAGTTGGGCCGAATGGCTTGTTTGTGTGCTGTAAATTCTATGTAATCTATTGATACCAGGGCTAGAAAATTCCAAATTAACATGCATCAACTAGGTAGTTTAAAAGTAACATTGCGTTTGAGTCAGAAGGTTGTGGGTTCAACACCCATTCCAGGATTTAAGTTCACAATCCAGGTTGACGCTTCAGTGCAGTACTGAGGCAGCGCTCCATTGTTGGAGCTGCTGTCTTTCGGATGAGAAGTTGGGCATACAAGACCCACTGCACTATTTGAAGAGCAGAGGAGTTCTTCTGGTGTCCTGGCCAACACTTATTGCTCAAACAACATGTACAGTACTGCTAGGACTATTTTCACCATCCCAAAACAAACATCCCACTGCTTAACATAAGGTTTCACCTTAATTGTTTTTCAAGCCTCCCGATTTTCTTCCCAGATCTCACCCAAACGCTGAGCATCCCTAGCCAATCTCTCCACAATCTCTCTAATCTGTAACACTGCATTTCCTACCTCTATCTGGTGATATAATAATTTCTCTCTTTTCTTACTATCGTCTCTGCTTCTTCAAAATTATCCACTTTCAATGGATATCTGCTTCTCATCCATTTGTCCCAGCTCGGTCCTCAGCAGCCAAGAAGAAACAGGGGCTGTACAGCAGAGTACAACGTGGTGCAAATACTGAAGATATAAAACCTAATCTATGCTTCAACTGTCTTTGTGGCATCAAAATATCAAACACATGGCCCAAATGTAACAAAAAGAGCTTTCTTTGAACAATCGTGAAACCATACAATCTGCAGCATAAAATGAATGACTATTATGGTTTACCAAAGTATAAAAACTGACTACAGGATAATAGATGGCGTGGTTCAAAATGATTCCCCTCCTCCCCCCTCCCCCTTCCCCCACCCAGCCAAAATGATTTATAGACTAGGTACTGTACTATGTTCATATTCACTAGACCCCTGCAGTTTCAAATTAATCCTGTATTTGGAATAAGAACACCTACATATCTGGAAGGGAAGATGAAAACACATAAGGAATCATTTTATATAACAGTTTCCGATTAGAATCAAACATTTACTTCAAAATGCTCACTAAAACTTGTCTATAAAGTGATACATATTTTCCTATGGAACAATAGCCATTTTTTTATGTGCCATGGTGTGTACAGTATAGCATTATGCAGAAATTTGGAGAGGTACTTTGCTGTTACAGCCTTAACTTCACATGGTTCTCACCAGGATTTGATTAAAATGTCATGATATATCCAGACGATGTCAGACTGAACTGTACACCCAGCAGTACGAATATAGTTTTGTCCTTCCAAACTAAGGTGATGTCTGAAGAGTGTGTTTTGAGCTTTACAACACAAGGATGATATACTGTCAGTGGCAGTGATGGGAGCAATTTGACATGATGAATTACGAATATGGCAAAAAAAAATGTATTGGCACATTAAAGCATGTTGGCTTAAGTGCATTCATTTCCTACGACATGTTGGTACCAATACGCTAAATCGTTTATCAGTTAACAGCTATATTTTGCTAATCAACTATTTGCAGGAAAATCGGCTGTTTTTTTAAAAACTGGTAGGGCAACTCCTGCAATCTGGAGAGCAGAGGAGTTCTCCCCTGACTTGGCCAACATTTATTCCTCAACCAACATCCCTAAAACATATTATCTAGTCATTATCACATTGCTGTTTGTGGGACCTCACTGTGCGGAAATTGGCTGCTGCACTTCCTACGTTAAAGTAGTGACTACCCTTCAAAAGTACTTAATTGACTAAAGCGCTTTGGGACGTCCTGAGGTCATGAAAGGCTATATAAATACAAGTTTTTCTTTTCTTTCACAGTTTAAGTATCACATATTGCCATTACACGTCACTGAAATTCTAGCGACAACATTGGAAATTAATCCAATCTTTGGACTCACCTATCTCATACACTTTTGCCATTGCAGTACTGTACCATTACAGGAACTGGATAAATTAAGTTAAAATGAGGGGGTGGGGCGGAGAAGGAGAAGGCCAACTTTATTGCTGCAGATCTATTAACTTAACAGAGCCAAAAGCATACCACCAAATGGTCTTCCTACATTCTAGGCACAATTTTCAGCAGTCCTTGCTCGAGCTTTAAGTGAATGTTTGATGACAAAGAGCAAATTTCCACGGAAAAAATAATAAGCTGACTGCAACTATATTATTACAAGTGGTATCGCCAGATACCACTTTGCAATGGTCAAAAATAAAATTGTACTGCAAATATAAGCATACAGAATTTTAACTGAATGCACAATGACTTTGATTGCAACTTTGTCTACTGATGTACATCTGCTTATATCTCTATTCACACATCTAGATCTTCTACATGGTGATCACAAAACAGCAAGAAAAAAAGAACTTAAACAAGCATTAAGTTACAAGCTATATGATAACACGTGATGAATGTATTCAAGCACATCCTGTACAGGCTTGACTCATGCCAGCTAATGGAAACTTTGTTCAGACTTTTACCTTGATGACTAATACTTGCCTCATTCTGCTGTTAACAACCCAACTTTACTATGAGTGTTTTATCACCTGGGTGCACATTCTCTTTGTACAGACTTAAGCACTGTGTCAGGAAGAAGGGGCTACTTTTGCTATGCTCGAGTTTTAATTTACAGAGTTCCATCAAGTTTCACTGCAATTTCAAAGAGCTTCTTTAGAACCCCACCACCAGGGTACAGTGGTGTAGTGGTTATGTTACTGGATGAGTAATCCAAGGCCTGGGCTAATAATCCAGGGAACACGAATTCAAATCCCATCACGGCAGTTTGAGAATTTGAATTCAGTTTAAAAAAAAGTTGGTATCAGTAAAAGTGACCATGAAGCTGTCGATTGTTGTAAATACCCAAATGGTTCACTAAAGGAAAGGAAACGAACCATCCTTACTCAGTCTGACCTCCATGTGACTGCAGGTCCATGCCAATGGGGTTGACTCTTAACTGCCTTCTGAAATGGCCTAGCAAGCCACTTAATCAGGGTAACCATGGATGGGCAATAAATGCCAGCCTTGCCAGTAATACCCACAACCCCAGAATGAATTTTGAAAAACTATAAACAGGCAGTTTTACCACAGATATGTACGAGACTATTATTGCATTTCAGGATATCTTTCTAATAATTTGAGGGCCCTCAAATTCAATATTAGTTAATATTTTTATAACCAACTCAAAAACATTAATTTATTCACTAGGTACATTACTACGAGAAGGGACTGGCACAGGCACTTTTTCCACCCACCAAAATCGTAGGAGTGCACATACCAAACTCACCGTGCCCATTTTTCACTCTTGCGCTGTCCATGTTTTCAACACAAATCTAAGTATTTTTGCACAGAGAACATTTAAAGTCCAAACTTCATTTTTTGTTCAATTACAATACAACAGTGACTACACTTCATTGGATGTAAAGTGCGTTGGAATGTCCTTTCTTTTTTTTGTTTCTTTCTTCTTCTCAATTGTGAATTTTGTGTGCTAAGTGAGGGATGAGTGTTAGGGAATCGAAGATCTTGCAGCAGCATCAAAAGATAGCACAGATTACAAAGTATTCAAAAGAAAATTGAACTGCCATGGTTGCAGGCAACTTGGGAGCCAGTGTGCTGCACTAGAGTGAAAATGCACAGATTCAGAATATCATTCCTCACACTACAGTTCCTGATCTCATCAACATTAGTGGGAGGTCCTGGGGAGATTCTAAGACTTCAGCCACTTCTCCCACCTCCAAAAAAAATATACACCCCTCTCAATTCTTGCATGTGCAGTTGTTTAAAAGTCATGAACTGCACCTTAATTTCTGTTTGCTAGATCTATACCAATATCTGGCAAAGGCCCATATAGACTAATTAACAAGAAATTACTTTGTTCAGCCTACCTAAGGGCAGGAAAAAAGTGACCTCTGTAGCATCACAGACATTAATACGAGTGGAAATGCTGCCTCTCGTAGCAAAATTTCGACTGGGAATGAAGCACATGAGAGCGATGCTTTTTTATAGGCTGAGAACAGGTCACCATCCCATCTTCTCAGCTTAGGATAGTGCAAGATGTGGAAAGATTCACTATTTGTTCCTGAGTTCTGAAAGTGGAAATAAAATTATTTTTAAATTATCTATCTCGTTCTCATCATAGATACTGACACTAGCAGCAAGCATATAAATAAAATGTGGGAATTAGAAAGAATCAATGCCTTACCAAGAGATTACACCTAAAATATTAATCTACCTTTTCCCCTTTCAGATGCTGATAGACCCACTGTATATTTCCAAAATTTTCGGTTTCTAACATCTTTTCCATAACCGACATTAGTGTCATCAAGAAAAGTTAAAATTATAAAAGCCGAAGTATACTTTTAGCACTTTATTGTAATAAGAGCTAAAGCAGTAGTTGGATTTGCTGACAAACAGCATTTGTTGATAGTTTACTTAAAAAAATTATTGAAAGCACACATTGGGGCTGCATTTATCTGGATATGGTCCAAGTGTCCCATAATCCTTTCTAAACCCAAACTCGAATATCCAAATACATACATTAGGAAGTCGGATTCTTCTGCTGAGAAGTGCAGACTGTCAGAAACAAATTATTTCTGCACGCCCACAGCAAGTAAACTTACTTTTAAATAGTACACTTCCCTAATTATAAACCTCAACCTTATGTGCACCTCTTGCAGTGATACTTCCAGCTCAGAATCAAACACTGTACCACTGTCACCCCTCAAGGAGACTGTCAAATCAATTCATAGTTCAGACTTGAAACTGGATTTAGGTTGCACGCAGAGATGTTCCCAACTTGAGGAAAATATTTTCTTCTTGCTACGTTTGAAGCCTGATTCTCAAGAGATAAAGAGAGTTGCACATTCTACCACTGAGTTCACAAGCAACCAATGGACACCCCTTCCAATTTAATTCCCCTGCTCTCTGGGAAGATGCCTACTAGCTCACTGCCTAGTGTAGCCAAAATTGTGAAATCAGCAGAGTGGTTCTTGATCTTTCACAGTGCCATCAGAGACAATTTATGTTCATTCCACATTTAATCTTGGAAGAGACAACCCAAACTAATATAGTAAGAAAATCAGAAATGGTGGAAATATACAGCGGATCCAGCAGCATCTGGAAAATAAGTTAGGTTCTTAATAGGACTTAACAAAACAAATGGGGGGGGCGGGGGGGGGGGGGAGAAGAAGAAAGAGTGGAACAAACAGGTAGAAGTCATGAATTCAGGAAACTGACTCCTATCACAGAGTAGTTAGTGAATTGAATGGCCAGCAAACCAGTATTTTTAAAAATCTGGGAAGAGGTGAAAACTGGTGGATATACTATATTAAGATCTCAGTGAGGTAATGAAAAGGCATTAAAGAAAAAAAGGACATGAAAATAACCAAGTAAGGTGGTAAAAAGGCATGGGAAAGAGACAAAATAGAAACAAAAATATTGAGGGGGGGTGGGGGAAAGAGAAATCAGAGAGAACAATGGAAACACTCAGAAGTCCATCTGCATCTGAAGAGAAAAGGCAGGCTAACACCCAGGTGTAGACATCACCCCCCACCTCCCAAAACAGAGCCAGTTCCAATGAATAGTAGTTTTAAATTTTGTTTAGTTCTTTTTACATCTTTTCACAAAATGTTACTGTGCATTTTCAGGTCATGGTATGCTACATGCTACATTACAGTTTAAATGGTACTTTCAAATGTATTCATTGAGGATCTTATACAATTATGCATGATTGAGAAGATTGCTCAACAGACCTGGAATCACCCTACTCAGAAGGTTTAAGGCACACTGTGCATTAGTTTGAGATAATAGCAAGTACTTGTAGAAGTTGAAGTGGGGGGGGGGGGGAAAGAAGAGAGCTGTGGAGTGCAAGACCCCATTCAGCAGTCAACCTGGCAACAGGGTTTGGGGTGAGTTAGTGGTAAGCTTACGGGAAGAAGGTCCATATTTCCTGTTTGTCAAAACCTGGGAAATGCATGACTTGGTCTGATTGACAAAAGTGCTTCTTCTATGTTTGCTATGGGTGGCACTGAGTTGCGCAGTCAGCAAAGTATGCATGGAATTGATAAGACCAATTACAGCTCATACAGCAGTTCCACCAATACTCAACTATCAAGATTAGGTAGAATCTCTAATTTGTGCAGTGAGAGGTATGTGCAGTGAAGGATTCTGAACTGGCCGCCTCATTGTGCTGCAGCCTGAGCTCACAAGGATCAGCCACAAATTTTCCCTTCACATTGTCCTGAGCGTGGACAGCCCAGGTGATGCTCCCAGGAGCTATGCAGGTTCTCTTACTTTTAGGGGTCTTCCCTTTTTGTATTTAGTGTATTTTTAGTATATGGAGGAATTTTGCATGATATGGGGGTTTTGCATTTTTTTGCATGGGGACTCATAACATACATGCAGCCCACTCATTGTTTCTGATACGTGTATTTGGTCCTTAGCTCCAAATCAGTTGAACATTTATCTAATATATCTCCAATGAATTGAATGTCGCAGTGAAGTGGTGGGGGGGGGGGGAAGGAGTTAAGTCTTTCTGGATGGATGAACCAAGAAGGGCCAAATGGCTCCCCTCATTTAGCTACATAATCCTCGCAAGATTACAAGATTATGTACAAACAGGGATGATCAAAAACTGGATAAAGCATAACGCTGCTGCACCCATATTGGAAATGTCAACCCAAGGAAGCCAAGAACGATAACAAATGATGCAAGGTTAAATAGATATTAGTTTTGCTCTATTTATTACGGGTGGGGCAGGGGACTTGGGGAAAAAAGTTCATCATAATGTGTGGAGGCAACTGGTTTAAACTCAGAATGGTCTTTTTTGTTCTATGCTTCATGTTCTGATATGAAGTGAGGCTAGAAAATGTCACACAAAGCTTGTCTCAGCATCCTTGCAGTATTCATTAACACGAGAAACTCCCACAGGACTCTACTGTTAAAGACATAATATGCTTTCATTGCTACAAAATGTGGTGTAACACATCAAGGGCATTAGTAGCAGAGTTAAAACTTTAGTGTAGCTGCAACTACATAGCTTACTGCAGTGAAAATGATTCATATGAATGAAACATCTGAATACATCCTGTGCTTTAAAGTTTGAAGCATACAGTACAAAGGATATAATGGGCAAAAAGAAAAAGGGGAGGATTTTAATCCAAAACACAGTCAACATGCTATGAGAATGAATACCTCAAATTCAAAGAGTCTACGCTTTGCAAAGGTTATGCTCTTAATGTGTTGAAGAGGTGGCATCTGGGGACTGGCTGGTGTCCTAGGTCAGGCTGATCTACTGAAAGTCTCCTCCCTACTGACTGTAGGTCCTATGTGAAATGACTTTACACAATCTCAACTTAGAACATAGTGGATAAAGACTGCACGGTATTTTGCAGTCTCACTCAGTATTATCACAAAAATAGGTTACGTGAGATAGATAAGGATTGAAGAACTGGGAAAATGTGTATAAAATACATAGGCAAAGTGTTAGGAAGTATTTTTTTCATAGAGGGTCATAGCCCTTTGAGATTGCTTGAGAATCCATGCTGGCCAGGATCTGAAAGGTTTTCCCTCTACTTGCAGCTTTCATTTCCCCTGCTTAAGCAGGATACCTACGAAATATACGATGGGATTGTAGCTGCACTGTACTTTGTGAGTTATCCTCTGCACAGCAAATAGGGCCGTGCTACTTATGTAACAGCAGATCTTGCTGACACAGAACCACTCTCATCTAATTTGGATCTCTGTGATATTGTGAGAACCAGCCATTTCAGTGCAGTGAATGTGTATGAGCCTCTCAGATAACCTTGGCCTTCACCAAATATTCTTCCTAAGCTCCCAAACCCTGCCCATCTACAATGGAGATTTTAATAGCTGCCACACCACTTGGGAATACATAAGAGTCAGATCAAAATGGAGTTAACCTTTTGGACTGGGCCTTGCTCCATGACCTTCACCTCATCCATGACCCAAAACAACAGGGTAGTTTTCATTCTACCAGATGGAAGCAAGACAGCTCTCCAGATCTCACCTGGATCACTAGCACAGGCTAGTGATCCAGGTGAGATCTGGAGAGCTGTCTTGTTATACTCTTCAAGTTATACGCAGGGTATAGAAAAAAACTTTCCACATGGCCAATATTGTCCAATCCTTAATAATGTTGGGGTAACCATACCTATTGTGAGCACCAATAAAAACCTTTGCTAGAACTATCAAAGCAAATTGGCCCAGTTTTACAAATTCTTCGACTGAAGAAGCTTACATATGGTTCACGAGTCACTTACAAAGCTGCCACCATGTCAATTCCGAGATGTTGTTATAAAATCATGCCCTGCCGAGAGGAGGAGTGAGCAGAACTCAAACAATAAAATGAAAGAGGCAATCCAGACATTGCCATACATCTTTTGGACAACTTGAACGCTTGTAGAAGAGCAATATGGGAGCAGCTACTGCGGAACTAAACATGTCAAGGTGTAGCTGGAAAGCCTGGGTTTGAATCAGAGAACTTGAGGCTCAGAATCTTCCAGCACAGCTCCATCACCCAGTCTCTCCAAACAGCATTAGTACCCAACACAGATGAAATAGAAAGGGTGTCCAAAACACCGATAACAGGTAAAGCTTGCTGGCTTCATAAAGAACCTGCGAAAAATTAGCACACGCTGGCGAGCCATCTTTCTGTCTAATCATCCAGGAAAATGTCACCTGATATCTGGTGTGGAACAAAGGTAATAGCCATGCAAAAACCAGAGAAAGATCATCGACTTACAACAAGTTACCACTCCAACTCTTTGCTATGCCGCGTATACAAATTACTTGAAAGGCTTACACTTCAAAGAATTGCCCTCACCATTCATGATATCCCAAGTGCAGATCAAGCAGATTTCAGACCAAACCACACAATCTGTGATCAAATGCTGGTATTCACCACCTACATCAAGAATGGCTTCCAGACCAAGCAAATGGCAAGTGCAGTATTCCTAGATCTTATGCTGCATATGGCAAAATCTGGCACAGGCCTACTGTACAAATGGTCAGTGGTCCTACCAGGTCCACGTCAGGATGGTGTGTGACTTGCACGTTCCCCTCCAAGTCACACACCATCCTGACTTGGAAATATATCGCCGTTCCTTCATTGTCGCTGGGTCAAAATCCTGGAACTCCCTTCCTAACAGCACTGTGGGAGAACCGTCACCACACGGACTGCAGCGGTTCAAGAAGGCGGCTCACCACCACCTTCTTCTCAAGGGCAATTAGGGATGGGCAATAAATGCCGGCCTTGCCAGCGACGCCCACATCCCGTGAACGAATAAAAAAAATAAAAAAAATGGGTTGTCACAGTCGTGAAACTAAGGCCACCGGTTCCAATTTTCACTTGGACATAAAAAACAGCTCACAAAGGTCCCAAAACAACAGTCTACCTCAGGGCTCAGTTCTAGAACAGAGTTTTCAACCTCTTCATAAACAACTTTTCCAATACCACTGCCAGGCATTTTATTTAAGCAGATGACATTTGTCTGGCAGTGCAGGACCAGGATTTCAGTCATCAAGAAGTCATCGTGAATGCTGACATGAGAAACTTAAACCAAGTGCCAAAAAGACAGTTTCCAGCTTTTTCCACCTAAAGAAAAGGGCAACAAACAGCTCACCACCTTCCTGAATAGACACGGACTGGACCTTAACCCAAAGCCTGTATATCTAGCTGTTACACTGGACTGCACCATGACTTTCAAGGAACACCTCACCAAGACCTCACTGAAAATAAAGACAAGAAACAACTTGACCAGCAAAACAGTTGGTACAACCAGAGGTGCCAATACGCAGACAATAAGAAAGTCTGGGCTTGCCTCGTGTTATTCTGTAGCATAGTAATGCTCCCTGATGTGGCTCAGCTCTTCTCACACAGGACTAATAGACACTTAGCTGAATGAAACCACGCATATAATAATAGGTACTATGAGACCTGGCTATCAGTTCTGTCCAACATCACCCCTTCTGACATCAAACAACAGGTCGCCTTTCAGAATCTGCTCTTTACTATGCAAGACATGACAAGTATATCCCTGTTTAAAGTTGTGTTTAAACCACCGGGCAAGTGCCTTAGCTCAAGGCACCCCGTTTGGACAATTCTTCTAAGGAACTTAGATGTCACCTCCAGATGACATATTAGGTGGGAAGAATAAGCTTCAAACATAACCAATGTCTATTTAGCGACAGGTCCAACAATCTCGCTCCCTGGTTTTAACCTTCCACGGCATCTGTGGGTAAAGCTCAATTGCTTCAGATGTAAAATGATCAGATGTGGTGCAAATGACTACGTGAAGCCTTTGTGACTCCCCTCTTTGCCACAGTGACCAGTTAGAAGATGCAGATCACATACTTGTACACTGCATCCATTGGCAAGGGCTACCTGGTTCCCTAATGGACTTGCACTCATTCTCAGCTAAGTATCACTGTATGAAAAATAAAGCAGGTTAGATTAGTATAAGCAATGAAAAAGTGTTTTTTTGGCAGCGCTCGCATTTTCTAAATGAAGTAGAACTGTATTAATAATAGAAGCACCAGCAAAAGTTATCAGACCTCAACAGTAACCAAACTGAACCAAGGTGAAGTGAGAAGGACGAGAGAGATAAATGAGAAATTGACGCATAATAAATAAGAGAAGGGAGCATTCAATGGAATGCAAGGCATCCTGTCAGACACTATTTGCTTTTGAGCTTGTTGCTGCAGAAAGGACACAATTTTTGTCCTGAGCAGCTACCCAAAGAAAACTGCTATGGATTCTTTCATCTTTAAAGTTTGGTGAAATGGCACCAGTACCATCTACACATTTAACTCAACTGGTGCTTCTCGATTAAATTGAATGCTCCTTTCTACTATTTTTTTTAAAAAAGCAAATGGAGTTTAAGCGAAATATTATTCTTGCTACCCTGGCAGAGCTGCAGTTTTTAATGCAAGCAAGGTAGAGCAGATTGCAGCTGTGCATTCCTTCCGTTCTCAACCACCTGGTTTCATTTGCTAGGCAACATGCTAGGACAACGACTAAAATATTGGTGCTCCCCATTCAGAACTGTCACTCCAGCTGATCTGGAGAGAGGTTCCAACCAGCTGGGGTACGTCTGTGCAAGAAAAACTATTCAAAGAAAGACATACTTCTTAACCCTGCAGGTTCCTCTCTTCCTTCAAATTACCTCCCTGTGGATAAAGGATCAAGATGTAGGTAAAACAGAAATGCACAGTTACAATCTCAGCACACTCACATTGACATTATACAACTTCTTAGGTCTGCCCTCTCAGGTAGACGTAAAAGATCTCATGGCACTATTTCAAAGAAGAGCAGGGGAGTGCTCCCTGGTGTCCTGGCCAATATTTATCCCTCAACCAACATCACCAAAACAGATGATCTGGTCATTATCACATTGCTGTTTGTGGAAGCTTGCTGTGTGCAAATTGGCTGCCACGTTTCCTACATTACAACAGTGAATACACATCAAAAGTAATGGGCAGGTGGAAGGAGTGTAAGTGGGAGAGCATTTTGATGGTAGCGATGATAATTCAGTTAAATTTAGCATAATTATGGAAAAGGACAAAGATAAAACAGGAGTAAAAGTTCTAAAAGTAAAAACTGGGGAAAGCTGATTTTACTAAGCAGAGAAGTGATTCAGCAAAAGTGGACTGAAAACAGCTACGTGAAGGTAAATCAGTGTCAGAGCAGCGGGAGGCATTCAAAGGGGCGATTCAAGGGATTCAGAATAAACATGTTCCAACAAAAAGGGTGGGACTGCCAAATCTAGAGCCCCCGGATGACAAGGAGCACATATTGTAAGATAAAGCAAAAAAAGGAAACTTATAGAATCATAGAAAGGTTACAGCTTGGAAGAAGGCCACTCTGCCCATAAAGTCCATGCTGGTTCTATGCAAGAGCAATCCAGCTGGTCCCACTCCCCCACGCTATCCCCGTAGCCCTGCAAATGTTTTCCTTTCAAGTACTTATCCAGTTCCCTTTTGAAAGCAGTGATTGAATCTGCCTCCACCACCCACCCTGGCAGTGCATTCCAGATCACAACCACTCACTGTGTTAAAAAAGTTTTTCCTCATATCACCGTTGGTTCTTTTGCCAATCACCTTAAATCTATGTCCACTGGTTCTTGACCCTTCCGCCAACGGGAACAGTTTCTCTCGATCTACTCTGTATAGACCCTTCATGATTTTTGAATACCTCTATCAAATCTCCTCACAACCTTCACTGTTCCAAGGAGAACAACCCCAGCTTCTTCAGTCTAACTATGTAACTGAAGTCCTTCATCCCTGGAATCATTCCAGTAAATCTCTTCTACACCCTCTCTAAGGCCTTCACATCTTTACTAAAGTGCAGGGCCCAGAACTGGACACAATACTCCAGTTGTGGCCGAACCAGTGTTTTATAAAGGTTCATCATGATTTCCTTGCTTTTGTATTCTACGCCCCAATTTATAAAACCCGGGATCCCATATGTTTTTTAGCTGCTTTCTCAACCTGCCCTGCCACCTTCAACGATTTGTGTACATATACCCCCTGTACCCCTTTTAGAATTGTACCCTCTGGTTTATATTGCCTCTCCTCATCCTTCCTACCAAAATGTATCACCTCGCATTTTTCTGTGTTAAATTTCATCTGCCTCGTGTCCGCCCATGCCACCAGCCTGTCTATATCCTCTTGAAGTCTATCACTATCCTCCTCACTGTTCACTACACTTCCAAGTTTTGTGTCATCTGCAAATTTGGAAATTGTGCCCTGTACACCCAAGTCCAAGTCATTAATATATATCAAGAAAAGCAGTGGCCCTAGTACCAATCTCTGGGAAACATCATTGTACACCTCCCTCCACTACAAAAAAACAACCGTTCACCACTACACTCTGTTTCTCTTTACTTAGCCAATTCTGTATCCATGCTGCTACTGCCCCTTTTATTCCATGGGCTTCAATCTTGATGACAAATCTATTATGCGGCACTTTATCAAACGCCTTTTGAAAGTCCATGCACACCAACTGCATTGCTCTCATCAACCCTCTCTGTTACCTCATCAAAAAAATCAAGTTAGTTAAACACGATTTGCCTTTAACAAATCCGTGCTGGCTTTCCCTAATCAATCCACACTTGTCTAAGTGACTGCTAATTCAGTCTCGGATTATCGTTTCTAAAAGTTTCCCTACCACGGAGGTTAAACTGACTGGCCTGTAGTTGCTGGGTTTATCCTTACATCCTTTTTTGAACAAGGGTGTAACATTCACAATTCTCCAGTCCTCTGGCACCACCCCCTTAGCTAAGGGCATTTGGAAGACTATGGCCAGTACATCCGCAATTTCTACCCTTACTTCCCTCAGCAACCTGGAAAGACTGGGTGACTTATCTACCTTAAGTAAAGCCAGCCTTTCCAGTACCTCCTCTATCAATTTTTAGACCATCCAGTATCTCAATGACATCTTCCTTTACTGAGACTCCGGCAGCATATTCTTCCTTGGTAAAGACAAATGCAAAGTACTTATTTAGTACCACGGCCATGTCCTCTGCCTCCATGAGTAGATCTCCTTTTTGGTCCCGAATCGGCCCCAGCCTTCCTCTTACTACCCTTTTACTGTTTATATGCCTATAGAAGACTTTTGGATTCCCTTTTATGTTGGCCACCAGTCTAGTCTCATATTCTCTCTTTGCCCTTCTTACCTCCTTTTGCACTTCCCCTCTGAACTTTCTATATTCAGCCTGGTTCTCTCTTGTGTTATCAACCTGACATCTGTCCTTCACCCCTTTTTTCTGCTTCATCTTACTCTCTCTCTTTTTTTTCATCCAGGGAGCTCTGGCTTTAGTTGCCCGACCTTTCTCCCTCGTGGGAATGTACCGAGACTGTACCTGAACCATCTCCTCCTTAAAGGCCGCCCATTGTTTAATTACAGTTTTGCCTGCCATTCTTTGATTCCAATTTACCTGGGTCAGATCTGTTCTCATCCCACTGAAATTGGCTGTCCTCCAAATGAGTATTTTTACTTTAGAGAGGTCCATGTTCTTTTCTATAGCTATTCTAACCTTATGATACTATGATCACTTTCCCTAAATGTTCCCCCACTGACACTTGCTCCACTTGGCCCGCCTCATTCCCCAAACCAAATCCAGCAATACCTCCTTCCTCGGTGGGCTGGATACGTACTAGTCAAGAAAGTTCTCCTGAACACACTTCAAAAATTCCTCCCCCTCTTTGCCCCTTATATTACTATCCCAGTCCATATTAGGATAGTTGAAGTCCCCCGTTATCACTACTCTATGGCTTTTGCACCTCTCTGCAATATCCCTGCAAATTTGCTCCTCCAAATCCTTCCCACTAGTTGGTGGCCTATAGAATACACCCAGTAGTGTAATGGCACCTCTTTTGTTTCTTAACTCTAACCAAATAGATTCTGATCTTGACCCGTCCAGCAATGCAATATTCTCCTTAATCAATACGACTACCCCCTCCTTTCTTTCCTTCCCTATCTTTCCTGAATACCTTGTATCCAGGAATATTTAGTACCCAATCCTGCCCCTTTTTGAGCCAGGTCTCCGATATCGCCACAACATCATATTTCCATGTGGCTATTTGCGCCTGCAGCTCACCAATCTTGTTTACCACGCTTTGTGCGTTTACACACATGCACTGTAAACCAATCTTAGACTTTCTTGTATTCTTGCTTAGTCTGATCCTACCTAATATCGTACTATTTCTTATCCTAGTGCTATCTTTCTCTCCCAATCCTTTGTGCACCTTGTTTCTCCTTTACAATGCTACATCCTGGTGCCCATCCCCCACCAAATTAGTTTAAACCCCACCCCCCCAAAGCACTAGCGAACCTCCCTGCGAGGATGTTGGTCCCAGCTCCGTTGAGGTGCAACCCATCCGGCCTGTATGGGTCTCACCTCCCGCAGAACTGGTCCCAATGCCCCAGGAATCTAAAGCCCTCCCTCCTGCGCCATCTCTCCAGCCATGTATTCATTTGCTCTATCCTCCTATTTCTATACTCGCCAGCGCGTGGCACTGGGAGTAACCGGAGATTACGACCCTTGAGGTCCTGCTAGTTAACCTCTTTCCTAACTCCTTAAAATCTGCCTGCAGGACCTCATCCCTCTTTCTACCTATCTTGTTGGTACTGATATGGACCACTACCTCTGGCTGTTCACGCTCCCCCTCCAGAATGTTCGGCAACCGCTCAGTGGCATCCTTGACATCCAGGGAGACAACATACCATCCTGGAATCACGTCTACGGCTGCAGAAACTCCTGTCTGTTCCCCTAACTTAGAATTGCCTTTCATTATTGCTCTCCTGACCCTTTCCTCCCCCGTCCTGTACAGCTGAGCCACCCATGGTGCTATGGTCTTGGCTCTGGCTGCACTCCCCAGAGGAACCCTCTCCCTCGCCACTGTTTAGAGAGTGAGATGTTCTCAGGGAACTCCTGCACTACCTGCCTGGTCCTCCTCGTCTGTCTGGCTGGCAGTCATCCAGTCCCTCTCTGCCTGTACTCTCAAGCTGTGGTGTGACCACCTCCTGAAATGTGCTACCCACGTAGATCTCAGCCTTGCGGATGCACTGCAGTGTCGCCAGCTGTTGCTCAAGCTCCGAAACCCGGAGCTTGAGCTCCTCCAGCTGACGATACTTCCTGCACCTGTGGTTGTCCAGGACATGGGCAGCGTCCTGGAGTTCCCAAATGGCACAAGATGTGCATTCGATGGGTCTGAGGTTCCTTGCCATGTCTCTATTTATTATATTAACTAAACTTAATATACTTAGAAAATTTAACAAACACTCACCAGCTACTCACCAATCAACTCCTTCCCTTGTGTTGATGTCACTTAAGGTGTTTTTTCACCTCTCACCAGTGGCGCTCTGCTCTCTTTCCTCCTTTTATTGCTGATCCCGCGCTCTGCTCTCTCTCCCTCCTCCTTTTATCGCCGAACCTGCGCTCCACTCTCTCTCCTCCTTTTATCGCTGATCCTGCGCTCCGCTCTCTCTTCTCTCTCCTCCTTTTATCGTTGATCCCGCACTCTGCTCCTTAACTACAATCTCTGCATCGTCCCCCTCTTTTGTGAAGACAGACACATAGTATTCATTAAGAACCATACCCACGTCTTCCGGCTCCACACAAAGGTTACCGAGAGCTCAATACTGCAGAAAGCCTAGAGGAGTATAGAAAGTGCAGGGGTGAAATTAAAAAGGAAATTAAGAAAGCAAAGAGAAAGCATTAAAAAATACTGGCAAGTATAATTAAGGAAAACCTCAAAATGTTTTATAAATACATAAAGAGAAAGAGGGTAAACTAAGGAAAGAGTAGAGCCTATTAGAGACCAAAAAGGTAACCTTGGTGTGGAGGCGGAAGACGTGGGTATGGTTCTTAATGAATACTTTGTGTCTGTTTTCACAAAAGAGGGGGACGATGCAGAGATTGTAGTTAAGGAGGAGGAGTGTGAAATATTGGATGGGATAAACAGTGAGAGGGGAAGTATTAAGTGGTTTAGCATCTTTGAAAGTAGATAAATCGCCGGGCCCGGATGAAATGTATCCCAGGTTGTTGAAAGAAGCAAGGGAGGAAATAGCGGAGGCTCTGAGCATCATTTTCCAATCCTCCCTGACTACAGGCGTGGTGCTGGAGGATTGGAAGACTGCTAACATTGTACCGTTGTTTAAAAGGAGAGAAAAGGATAGACCTCGTAATTACAGGCCAGTCAGTCTAACCTCGGTAGTGGGCAAATTACTGGAATCAATTCTGAGAGACAGTATAAACTGTCATTTAGAAAGGCGTGGATTCATCAAGGACAGTCAACATGGATTTGTTAAGGGAAGGTTGTGTCTGACGAACTTGATTGAATTTTTTGAGGCGGTAACAAGGAGGGTCGATGAGGGTAGTGCGTTTGATGTAGTCTACATGGATTTTAGCAAGGCTTTTGACAAGGTCCCACACGGCAGGCTGGTCAAAAAAGTGAAAGCCTATGGGATCCAAGGGAAAGTGGCAAATTGCATCCAAAATTGGGTCAGTGGCAGGAAGCAAAGCGTAATTGGTCAACAAGTGTTTTTGTAACTGGAAGGCTGTTTCCAGTGGGGTTCCACAGAGCTCAGTACTAGGTCCCTTGCTTTTTGTGGTATATATTCATGATTTAGACTTAAAGGTAGGGGGCATGATAATGAAGTTTGCAGATGATACAAAAATTGGCCATACGGTTGATAGTGAGGAGGAAAGCTGTGGACTGCAGGAAGATATCAATGGACTGGTCAGGTGGGCAGAAAAATGGCAAATGGAATTCAATCCAGAGAAGTGTGAGGTAATGCATTTGGAGAGATCAAACAAGGCAAGGGAATACACAATAAATGGGGGAATACTAAGGTGTAGAGGAAGAGAGGGACCTTGGAGTGCATGTCCACAGATCCCTGAAGGTAGCAGGACAGGTAGAGAAGGTGGTTAAGGCGGCATATGGTATACTTTCCTTTATTAGCCAAGGCGTAGAATATAAGAGCAGGGAGGTTATGCTGGAACTATATGAAAGACTAGTTAGGCCACAGCTTGAGTACTACATACAGTTCTGGTCACCACATTACAGAAAACATGTGATTACACTAGAGAGGGTACAGAGAAGATTTACGAGGATGTTGCCAGGACTGGAGAATTTTAGCTACGAGGAAAGACTGGATAGGCTGAGTTTGTTTTCTTTGCAACAGAGGAGGCTGAGGGGTGATTTAATTGAGGTGTATAAAATTAGGAGGGGCCTGGAAGGACCTATTTCCCTTAGCAGAGAGGTTAATAACCAGGGGGGCGTAGATTTAAAATAATTGGTAGAAGGATTAGAGGGGAGCTGAGGAAATATTTTTTCACCTAGAGGGTGGTAGGGGTCTGGAACTCACTACCTGAAAGGGTGGTAGTGGCAAGAAACCTTCATTACATTTAAAAAGTAATTGGATATGCATGAAGTGTCATAACCTACAAGGTTACGGACCAAGTGCTGGAAAGTGGGAATAGGCTGGGTAGCTCTTTTTCAACCCACACGGACGTGATGGGCCGAATGGCCTCCTTCTGTGCCGTAAATTTTCTATGTTTCTATGTAAGTCATTGGCTGTAAAGCGCTTTGGACATCATGAGGTTGCAAAAGGCACTAAATAAATGCAAGTCTTCCTTTAACTTGTAACGATTTTTTAAAATTATATTTTGTATCTGTGGGCCCTGAAGCTGCAAGTTCAATAAGGCCTATCAAAAACAAATACCACTATGAAGGTTCACCTTCTTCATAAATGCAGTGACAATAATGTGACAATATCATATTACTACTAAACTCATTTACAACAATTTACAACAAATATTGATCAATTTTAACAAATTCTGTTACAATTTATTAAAAACACTAAGTAGAATTAGCACTGCAGTTGTATTGAGTTTGCCATGGAGGCAAACACACTGGCATAACAGTAGAGCTCATTGGTGCAAGCCATTGCCTTGCTCACAGCTTGCCTGAAATGTCCATATGGAAGCTATCATTACACAAACTGTATAAAAATAAATAAGCTTAGATTGTAACAAACTTTTCAAATTTCATCAAAAGCGGTAACTTTGTATTAATGTTCTTGTAAAGAAAGAATCTGCAAATGTATAGCGCCTTTCACATTCTCAGGATGTCCCAAAGTACTTCAGTCAACAAGATACTTTCTTTGAAGTGTAGTCACCGTTGTTTTGTATGCAAACCCAGCAGCAAGGTCCCATGAACAGCAAAAGAGTTAAATGACTTTTTAAGGAGGGAACACTGGACACTGGTAGAGCTTCCTGCTTTAAGTTTAATGTCCCACCTAAAAGATGGCACTTCCGGCAATGCAGCACTCCCTCAGTACTGCACTGAAGTGTCAGCCTAGATTACGTGCATACTAATTCTGGAGTGGGACCTAATCCCTCAACCTCCTAATTCAGAGGCAAGAGTGCTAACACTAAGCCAAGCTGGCACTTAGTTTAATTGTGAATAGAATCATCTTACTGCAAATGTGCACTACAAGTTTTAGAAACTGCTAAATATTTGATCATATGTCACAACAAACTCAAAAATATAAAGATGTGTTACTAATTTGTATGCTACAAAAAAATCCTATTAACAAAGGATTTTAAAAATAAAATTGTACATGAAATACAAAGTTGAAAATTAGCTGACGACAATTATAATGTATCTGTATGTCATCTAAAAAACATGATGTGGAGATGCCGGTGATGGACTGGGGTTGACAAATGTAAGGAATCTTACAACACCAGGTTATAGTCCAACAGTTTTATTCACCTGACGAAGGAGAAAGCCTCCGAAAGCTTGGTGATTTTCAAATAAAACTGTTGGACTATAACCTGGTGTTGTAAGATTCCTTACATCTAAAAAACACTCAGAACACCAGCTTCAGTAAAATTATTCAAAGTTGAGAGGGGATCCTGAAGCTTCAATGGATTTAGCATCACTGAAAATTCAAAACAACCCTAAATGTAATGGCGGAATGTTAAATTTATGACAGTGGCTACAATTAATCTGGATAATCCCATTTCATTCCTTTTTTGAGAATTCTACCCCTCCCCCAATTCTCTTTGAGGCACTATGTGCTAGACTCTGAAATCCATCAATGTAGCATTGTCTATGGTCAGTTGACGCACGCACAGACAAGATGACAATCAAGTTGGGAAGAGAGACTTCAAAAACTTGCTCAGAAACAGAACCACCCAATGGCCAGAACCTGCAACTACACTGTGACACTTGACATTGTACAAATGAATAGGGAACGTAGACAGCAATTTACAATGGCAAATGTTGACATAAAAGCATGACCAAAAATTGTGATAACGGAAAGTAAGGTTTGTGGACAAGAAGTGAGCATCCTATGCAAGAGTTTTAACATATATAGATTTTTAAAATAGCCATAAAAGCACATTACACTGAACCTGGGCCTATCCTTACTCAACATTACGCTTTCCAGCAGGAGTCAAGAAGTAGCAATCAGAAATTGGGACCGCTGGCTTATTTTCTTTTCCACTTACCTAGCCTGAGAACAACAAGACCAGTTCTGACTCCACCAACATTACCGTTCTGGGTGATATCAACCCACTCAGTACAAACGTGGAATTGCAAAGGTGATCCTCCTGGCTTATACAGCTCAGCAGCACACTTTAACAGCAACATAGATAAATCAAAGAATTTTTGACAAAGAAACAGAAATCCAATCTCATTAAAATTCTTAAAGCATTTGATTCAAAAACTATGGTACTTCAGCACATTTAGCAATTCAAGAGTTAAACAAGTCTGATAACAGGAACTGCTATGAATATGGTGAAATATCTGAAAGTGTGCTTTGAAGTTATAAAGCTGAACCACCAGTTTGTTTATGCAAACAAACCAGATACAAGGACAGTTCTGAGCACACCCACTTTCAAAAAGAATCCAGTTGGAGTATGAGTAACTAGCAGGTTCATGCTTGTCAGTTGCCTAGTGGCCAAATGTCGCAAATGGCGAGGGAGGGCTGAGAAGGGAGATGGTAAGCAAAGTTTCTGTGAAATTGAAATGATTCCAAGTTGATACATTTGTCAACAGAAGACTGGAACTGTCAACTCTCTGGGGTCAACAGTGTAGTCCGAGCTGTGCAGCAACTCCCAATGCATAGGACATGGACAATGCCTGCAGGACAAACAGCTAACCTTTCACACTACAAAAGAAGGTTAGCTAATTTAAATAAATTCTACTTATTCTGGGGAGTCAAAGTAGAAAGAGGCCAAAAAGTGGGAGGCTAAAAGCAACCCAATGTTGAGGCACGAAACACAAGTCTGTGGACAAATGATGGAGCGGTGCAGACCCTGACCACCTACATGACTGCAAAGTGGATATGCAGCTAGATGAGATGAGGTGATTGCGAGGAGAGCAGCAAGCTGCAACTTACAACAGAAAGTCTTACCACACTCGCGTCTTCCAAGGGCTTCACACACATTAAATCACCATAACACAAACATGATCATTCATACCTGGGATGGACTTCAGTTTGGGCATAGGACAGCCATCAATGACCTCTTGCACTTTTGTAAGGGCAGCAGTGCAATAACATCAGTCTGCTGTGTCAAGCTATTCAGTGGGAAAGAGAATGAACATGCAGGCCACACTGACCAATCCATTAGGCAGCTGTTTGATCTGTCGGCAGTACAGTAGCTGATACTACAGTTACAGCCAGCAATAAGCATAATAGTTGAGGAAAATGCTGAATTTTTGGCAATTTGCTTGCAGGTTCACTTGTTCCATATGGTAAAGTTCTGCAACTGGCACCCTGCTGACTGCTGGAAGTTGAAGCAGCTGAACCTGGTCACTGATAGATAAGTGTGTTAAAGTCTGAACATATGATCTGAAGCCCGTTGATCGCCAGCACACTTCGTGCATCTTGTATCAACGAAAGCATTAAACACTGTATTCAAAGAACTGCAAAAACAAATAAATTTGCTTCCCCCCCCCCACAATTTTTCTGAAATTTGGAAAATCGATATCAAAAATATGGGGGGAAATCTGTTACAGCAACGTTGTACTGAAAATATACAGTAAACTTGAGAATTTTTTAATAAGGTTTTAGCACTTTAAGAACTTCTATGTTGAAAGAGCATCACTTGCTCTCATTCGAAATGAGTGTTAAAGGGAAAAAAAGCAAGACTATCACAAATATAATGGTGCATTGTACTCTTTTAAATAATTCTGCACAAACCTGAGGCCATAATGAGACTTCTTTATAACTTGTATGCCTTCTCAGCACCACAAGCACTTCTCCAACACATTATTCCACACTGCGTCATGGGAACGCAGCAGGCCTCAGATAATACTGCAAGCCAGCACCTGTCGTGCTGCTGGTGCGCAGGAGCGTGTCATTGGTCCCTCCGTTGTAGACTGGATATTCTGAAGATCTGCAGTACTCCCACTGACTATTGTTGATTTACCAGTCAGCCTGGTTCATTTATGGGACTGAGGGAGTTGGCCTGTCACTAGGGACTAAGACTTACGAGTGAGAGGGTCCTGGCATGAAAAGCAGTGGGAAGCTTACCAGTGTTTTGTGCAAGTAAACCACATGGTTTTAGTCTGTTACTCTGTTACTGTCTCCCAGTATTGCCACTTGAAATTTGCCAACCTGAAATCCAACAGATGTTCAAGCTTTCAACACTATGCCATGATTGGAAACACAGCCTTCAGGGCCGTAGTTCGTCACAATGGTTCACTGCATGTACTAAACTAGTAATAAGTAATAAAGCAAAAACCAGCTCATCACTGAAGACAAAAGGATTACTGACTTAGGACTAGAAAACAGTGGTTAAAAAAAGTTCCTGTCCTTCAAACGAGCAATCCACCTGTTTCTTTTTTTTTAAATCTTACACTTCATTAATAGGTCTTCCAATAATTAAATCATTAACTGCACTGCATGATATTGCACAAAGCCATACAGACTAGTGCTGGATTAGCTGATCTCACCCAGAATACTATAATTTGCCAAGGTTGGGATGGGGCAGAGAAGAAAAAGTATCAAGGCTCCTACTCCTAACATTTATTCAGTGACTTCTGCTGGATATAAATAGGAGCAGGAGTAGACGATACGGCCCCTCAAGTCTGCTCCGCCATTCAATAAGATCATGGATGATCTTCGATCTCAACTCCACTTTCCGGCCTGATCCCCATATCCCTTCATTCCCCTAGAGTACAAAAATCTATCCATCTCAGCCTTGAGTATACTTGATTTGGAGATGCCGGTGATGGACTAGGGTTGACAAATGTAAAGAATCTTACAACACCAGGTTATAGTCCAACAATTTTATTTGAAAATCACAAGCTTTCGGAGGCTTTCTCCTTCGTCAGGTAAATGTGGAAATCCTTGAACGTTTCGCATTTATATTCAGAGAACAATACCTGGTGATTACAGATAATCGTTCCAACTGCCCGTTGTCAAGGCAATCAAATGTTCAGACAGAGAGGTGTTACCGACAGGACCACCGAATATACAAACGGCCAGAACACAAAACAGAGAGAGAGAGGGAGAAACATCCGAAAGGAAGAGAAAGACAGAAAATGACCCGTTGTATTAAAAACAGATAACTTTTATTCGCTGGTGGGGTTACGTGTAGCGTGACATGAACCCAAGATCCCGGTTGAGGCCGTCCTCATGGGTGCGGAACTTGGCTATCAATTTCTGCTCGACGATTTTGCGTTGTCGTGTGTCTCGAAGGCCGCCTTGGAGAACGCTTACCCGAAGATCGGTGGCTGAATGTCCTTGACTGCTGAAGTGTTGCCCGACTGGGAGGGAACCCTCCTGTCTGGCGATTGTTGCGCGGTGTCCGTTCATCCGTTGTCGCAGTGTCTGCGTGGTCTCGCCAATGTACCATGCTCCGGGGCATCCTTTCCTGCAACGTATGAGGCAGACAATGTTGGCCGAGTCACAGGAGTATGAACCATGTACCTGGTGGGTGGTGTCCTCTCCTGTGATGTTGGTATCTGTGTCGATGATCTGGCACGTCTTGCAGAGGTTGCCGTGGCAGGGTTGTGTGGTGTCGTGGACGCTGTTCTCCTGAAAGCTGGGTAATTTGCTGCGAACGATGGTCTGTTTGAGGTTGGGTGGCTGTTTGAAGGCGAGTAGTGGAGGTGTGGGGATGGCCTTAGCGAGGTGTTCGTCGTCATCGATGACATGTTGAAGGCTGCGGAGAACATGGCGTAGTTTCTCCGCTCCGAGGAAGTACTGGACGATGAAGGGTACTCCGTTGGTTGCGTCCCGTGTTAGTCTTCTGAGGAGGTCTATGCGATTTTTCGCTGTGGCCCGTCGGAACTGTCGATCGATGAGTCGAGCTTCATATATACTTGACAACTGAGCATCCACAGCCCCTTAGGGTAGAGAATTTCAAAGATTCACAACCCTGAGTGAAGAAATTGCTCCTCATCTCAGTCTTAAATGGCTGAGCCCTTATCCTGAGACTGTGCCCCCTAGTTCTAGACTCTCCAGCCAGGAGAAATAACCTCTCAGCATCTACCCTGTCAAGCCCCCTCAGAATCATATATGTTTGATGAGATCACCTCTCATTCTTCTACACTCCAGAGGGTATAGGCCCATTCTTTTCCAACTCTCCTCATCCCAGGAATCAATCTAGTGAACCTTCGTTGGACCGCCTCGAAGGCAAGTATATCCTTCCTTAGATAAGGAGACTCCAGGTGTGGCCTCACCAAACCCCTGTACAATTGGAGCAAGAGTTCCTTACTCTTGTACTCCAACCCCCATGCAATAAAGGCCAACATGCCATTTGCCTTCCTAATTGCTTGCTGCACCTGCATGTTAACTTTCTGTGTTTCTTGTACAAGGACACCACAATCTCTCTGAACACCAACATTTAATAGTTTCTCCCCATTTAAAAAATATTCTGCTTTTCTATTCTTCCTACCAAAGTGAATAACCTCACATTTCCCCACATCATACTCCATCTGCCACCTTCTTGTCCACTCACTTAACCTTTCTATATCCCTTTGCAAACACTGTGTCCTCCTCACAGCTTACTTTCCTATCTAGCTTTGTATCGTCAGCAAACTTGGATACATCACACTCGGTCCCTTCATCTAAGTCATTAATATAGACTGTAAATAGCTGAGGCCCAAGCACCAATCCTTGCGGCACCCCACTAGTTACAGCCTGCCAACCTGAAAATAACCCATTTACCCCTACTCTCTGTTTCCTGTCCGTTAACCAATCCTCTATCCATGCTAATATATTACCCTCAACCCCATGAGCCCTTAACTTGCATAGCAACCTTTTATGTGGCACCTTATCGAATGCACTTCAGTGAATTGAATTGTTTGGCTATGACGACCCCACTCTTGAATACACCACTGATATGTACTGTCCAGTTCACAAACGAGGAAAGCCCACTTGGACAACACATTGTAAAGGCCATTGGGATCATGAAACCAAAAAGCATAAGTTGATGCTTTATGGAGAGTAGGTGCAAGAACAGAGAAAACACTAAAAAGGAAGCGTTTTAGCATGTAACCACTCATCATTAAAGAACTAATGCAACAACACAAAGTTACAAGCAGTCTATTTTTTAAATTTCCTGTCCCCACCTTATCAGTACCAAAGGGTAGTTGTAGACACTATGAAATAGTTTTACCTATCTTTTATGGTGTGGAGGACTATTTTCTCACACCATAACTATGAAGCAATTCAACCTTTTAATACAGAAGATTCATACACAGTCACCTAATGTAGGTCAGGAAACAACGTTGGTAACTGACATAGATTTAAACTTTTATTCAACAGGCTTTCAAGGAAACTTGGTTGAGACTTTTGTACATGATGTCTATTCTTCACCACTGAATAGTATAATTTGCCCAAGGGCCTCCAAGGTTGGGAGATCTTGTAAAGAGATAGCGAAGCTCTTAAGGGTCAGTCCACATTGGCATAGAGGAGACCTGGCCACTTGATTTTTTTTTTGGGGGGGTAGGGGGGGTGGGGGGGAAAGAGAAGAATCAGTTGAATTTGGAGCAGAGGGGGCTTCAGGACACACACGGGAATTAGTAGAATCAAGCAAGGATGAGATAAGCAGCCGAAAGAGAAATTTGAAGCCAGGTCAAGGCAATGGCACAGATGTTAAAGGGACTGCAGAAGCAGCTGAACCATCCCACTCTTAAACTGATTGAAAGGGGAACTATCAGAGCACTGAGGACCAGGTTGGGCCTTTGCTTCCTTCTCAAGAACTGCCTTCACTATTGTCATCTTCTACGCTCGATGATTTGACTTACATCAGGAACACATGACATGGGACAATTGCAAGGGAAAATGTTTATAATGTATTTTAAAAATCTATTAAAGATTGTATACTGTTTCAGAGAACAGAAGGCAAAGAAAAAATGGGAAGAACACATTTTCTGCTGGGAAACCAAGAACTGATTTGTTACATGATTTACATTTAAATAGTGGCTGCTAGTTATCAACGGTCATATGGAACGGCCATCAAATATCCATCCAGCTTGGAGCCTGATTGCCTCTTTGCAAACTAATTCCATCCAATGCTAACCTGGCATAGAAAATCTCAAGAGTAAAAGATGACAATTCCAAAACCGCATCACAGGGCCAAGGTTTGATCTTATACTCTCTCATCAACAAAATTCAACAGCTGCTAGCCATAGTTAATATCACTACTTTTGACCCAAAAAAACACTCGAGTTTGAGTCACATGAAATTAATTTCAAATTCAGATTTTGAAGAAACACTGTGAATCTCCGGTTTACATTGTTGCAGTGGTGGCAGTAAGGAAAGAAGGGGAGTGAGATTTGGTATTTAGGAGTAATTTGGTTGGCTGAACTATGGGGGAATTTGGAGGGCACATTGTGCTAAAGCACAGCAGGGCAATGTTGAGGCTGTGTAAAGTTCATGAGATTAGAGTTGGGAAAATTATTTATAATGTGCTTACATAACCAAATTAAATAGTTTTAAATAGCTCAAAAGTAAGTCACTGGCTGTGATGCACTTTGGACATCCCGAGGACGTGAAAGGCGCTTACATAAATGCAAGTTCTTTCTTTCTTCTATTAATGTACAAGGGCCATTTATCTATAAAGTGCACTAGAAGAGCCGCCACTCCAAACAATGAAAACAAGCTATTAAAAACACAAAACAAACTTGAGAAAAACTGGCTGAAATTAATTATAAGTTGAAAACATACTGTGCAATGAAAATAAGGCTCAATTGTGCATGCATAAAGACTGCATGATCAAGCCCCGTTTAAACCACAAAGGACAAAAAACAGAAGCATAGTAAAACTACGATGTACCTATTTATTTTCAGTTTCGAAAATATTTTCTGACAAAAGAAAACAATGGCTCCCAGGAAAATCAGAGCAAAAAAAGGCATGATCATATATACGCAAATTTCAGGTGGTGCTGCAAATTTGAATGGGGCCTGATTTTAAACTGGTTTTTAATTAGAAATAACAGATCTCACTGAAATTGGATCCAATCATATCTGTGTAAACTGCTGAGTCTATGCGTGCGTGATCAGGCCCAATGTCAAGACAAGAAGAATGGGCAACAATGTTCACTTGAAGAATGTGTTAGGAAGTAAAAATCTCCAGGCCCATGCTTCTTGGAGGATAAGTCTCTGCAGTAGAAGATTCTTTGAATGAGATCTAACAAAGTGTAGGGAATTAAATGGTTTCATTTTGCTGTGCATAATTTTTTTTATGTCTGTTATTTCAAATCTATTTTTTTTTTACATGCATGGCCTCCATGAGAAACTTAAGGTGGCTGCTGAAATAATTTTGAAAATGTTGAGTGATTTCATTGGTTGGTTTTGTGTGACTTGCTGTTTCTTCATTGGTAGTTCTTTGGTATTTGCAGCTTTGACATTGCTAATTTTTTTTGCTGCTTAGTACTTGCTTATTTTGCTACGTGTACTTTTGTGCAGCCACAATGATTTGTTAGGAGTTGCTGATTTATTTATTATACTCAATCAGGACTTTTTTGGCCCATGAACATTGAGAATGAAGCCTTAAAAAAGGGTGGAAAGGTGATCTTATTGATGCTTCGACTCAGCCAAAATGCAAGTCTTAGCAATTGGAAGGCATCACCTCCAACTGAAACCAGCTTGTTTATACCCTTGAACTGCTTTGCCAGCAGGAGGGAAGGGGCAAAAAAATGTTCACAGAGAAAATAAGTTGCTAAATGAAGGTCCCTCTTCCCCCTTCTCACTCAAATTTAAAATTTCAGATAAGAGATATGTAAACTATTTCATGAGAGTAACAAGAAGTTGGAACATCACGTTGAATCTAGTCAGAATCGATGAAACTCATCGAAATGGCAGAATTTTACTTTTTCCAAAATGGACTAAAATTGCTACAATTAACACAACAAACAGATGCTGAATAACAGGAACTCTCTAACCAACCTTCTCCGCCAGCGACAAAGTGCCCCATTTGCAAATATAAACAATGTTTCAGTTTCATCAGTCAATCTTCAGGATTGCGTGTTTTTTTCCCCTTTGCCCAGACACAATTAAATGAATCCATTAACAGACTTATTTTCTAACATGCCACAATTTAAGATGAATAGCCCAGAAATTACAAATGCCTTCACATCTTTTATTTCAAATTGCCAGTTTGGCTCAATGGTTGTATTTCTGCCTTTGAGTCAGAAGATTGTGGGTTCAAGTCCCACTCCAAGACTTGAGCACACACCATTGTTGGAGGCACCATTTTTCTGCCGAGATGTTAAATCAACACCAATTCTGCCTTCTCAGGTGGATGTAAAAAAAATCTAATGACACTATCTGAAAAACAGCTGGGGAATTCTCCTGGTGTCCTGCACAGTTATTCCTGCAACCAACACCACCAAAACAAATTAAATGGTCATTCATCCCATTACTATTTGTGGGATCTTGCTGTGCACAAATGGGTTCACCAACAAAACAATAGTGACTGTACTTGAAAACTAATTCATTGGTTGTAAATTTGTATACTGGAAAACACAGGAAATTTGTAAAGCCTAAATATGTATTTGCAAAAACATTTTGTTATAGCTCATTTTTAGTGACAAGCTATAAAACACACTTAAAATTACAGATCTGAAAGGTGGAATAAGAATAAATACACATAGCTGCAAAAAGCAGAGTTGCAAAATGTTATCAAAGAACAGTGGCAACAAGAGTTAATTTTAGTACTGTTTTCCTAAAATTGGAAATCTTCATATTCTCTGGAAGTCTCAGAATTCTTTTATTGTTCAAGTGTAGGTCTTGGACAAGTCAATGAAACATTGATAAAAATAGAATTCTGGTTAAATCCAGCAAGGACCGATGGAATGCAAATCTCCTCTGTCTGCAAGGGCCCTATATGAAATTAATTTGGCTGTCTCACCCAGCTGCTAGTGGGCATGGACGCACAAAACAAATTACTAATTTGGCATACAAGGCAATCTCACTCAGAGGGGCCATCATGATTACTGTAGGAAATGGAAAAATGTTACACTGGTGAAGCAGGGGTGCTCTTCTTAGATTGGGTGAAGCATTGTTGAGATGGAGCATGGATTTTCAAACTGGGGTCCATGAAGTAACTTCAGAGGATCCCAAAGAATATTGGTGCGTCAGTGAAGCTAGATTTTAGCCTATTTGTAGTCAACTTCTGATTCCTTTTTGCATTTGTTGACTTACTAGTATGTTATTTGTGATGCTAATAAATTATTTTTATTTACTAATAAAACCTATTTCCTGCTTATGATAGCACTGTTTCCCTTTGAATGTCCAACTATATTTAGGATAACGAATACCCATTGCTCATTAGCGTACCAATATTAAAAGCAGGGTCCTCATGCAGAAGTTTGACAACTACAGAGGCAGAGTAGAGGGCACTGTAACAAAAGTGGAGCATTTTTATCTAGTTTTAGTTTGATAATGATTCTTGTAATTCATAAAGAATTAAAAACGTGTTGCATTCAGAATCCATGCTCCAGGGTTACTCAATAGGCAATGTTGTAAGGAATACTCGTTGATTTGGTCTCCAACCAGTTGGCTTGAGGGTGGAGCCAATTTGTGCAATTCAAACACAAACAATGGTGTCATTTTTCGAGTTATATGTATGACAGACATACAGCTCTTTTTTTGCCTCCACTACCCTAGTCAAAGACCATTCCAGATATTAATCACTCTATGCGTGAAGTACTTCCTAACATCAGTCCTAAACTTGCCTGTAACAATTTATATCCAAGTTCCTTTGTCCTGCAGTTGAGGTTTAAATTGAAATAGTGCTCAGGATTAACCTTTTCTATTCCACTCAGTACCTTAGAAACCTCTATACCATCCTATTTCATTTACTCCTTTCAAGGCTGACAATTCTAACCCTCCCTTATACTCTGACCCTTGGGATCTGCGTCATGGTTCTTCTCTGCAGCACTTGCAGGGCTTAGATGTTTCCCTTGTGCCTTGACCAGAACTGAATGCAGTATTAGAGACCAAAGCACTATACAGCTTCAGATTTATATTCCATTCATTTCGCAATATAGTTTGGTATTCTATTTGCTTTGTGGATTCTTGCTATGCAATGACTGTATATGGTCACTGTTAGGCCGACGATCACTCCCAGATATCTTTCAGCCTCTCCCCAAATAATTTAACACCATTCATTGTGTCTTCAATGTGTAAGACCTTGCATGTACTTGTATTAAGTATCTGCCATAAATCGGCCCAGTGGTAAATACTGTCTAGGTCCTACTGCTCTTAGATTGCTTCATCTGAGCCTGCTGCCTGCCCCACCCCTCCTGAAGTTTGGTATCATTTGTAAATATGGCCATCTTACATTTTATTGCTTTGTCTCAAGTCCTTGATCATGGCATCTCCACCCAGCTCTGTGTCCACTCTTCCATTGCTCGCTCATGGCACTGAGAATGTCCTGGTCAAAGTCACCAATGAGATCCTTTGCGACTGCAACAAGGCGCATTATGCCTCTTTATCGCTTTTGACACTGTCGATGACTCCACATTCCGCTATTGGCCACGCCTGTGGTACTACACTTGCTTGATTCCACTCCTACCTGTCCCAATATAGCCAGCAGATCTCCTGCAATTGTTTAATGATGAGAAGAAACTAAGTTCCATCCTTGCCCCCCTATTTTTCTCATCGACATGCTCCACTTCAGCAACACCATTCATAGGTAGGGGGTCAGCTTTCACGTTATCCAGACAACACCGAGCTCTACATCTCTGCCACACTTGACTATCACTGCTTTCTGAATGCTTAGCCAACATCAAGCCTGAATGAGCAGTAACTTCCTTCAACTCAACATCAGCAAGAACAAAGACATCCTGTTTGGCTCCTGCCAAAATCTCTGTCCCTTAGCCCCCAACTCGATCTCTCCTTAGTAGCTCATTCAAGCTGAGCCCAATGGAGTACAGCCTCAGTGTCCTGCTTCACTCTGTGCTAAACTTCAAATCCCACATCCTAGCCACTGCATATTTCCATTTGCCTCTGCCCCCTCACCACCACTATCACTGAAATTCTCATTAACGCATAGATGCTCCTTCCTTTCCTATGACTGCCTGCTAACACCATTTTCAATGTAAAGAAATGTTGCTAAGCATTTTGGGATGCTGTTCCGTAATGTACCATGCAAGAAAAATCACCATCTACCAGACTAAGCCTCAATTGCTCAACAGAAGAATAAACTTGAACACAAAATTTACATAAAACAGAATACAAGTTATCGGACATGACATTCATTTTATAATGAAGGAGTTGTGTTTCTCAGGACTTATGCAATCACTTTCTCTTGTGGAATATCATATTCAATAACTTTCTACGTGGTATCCTCCATTGCTTTAACAAGGGCCTTATCAAATTAACATAGAATCAGTACCTTTATATCCTAATAATTACTTTACATTTCATCAATTCATAAAATCTAGTTTAATTCCTAGTTTCTTCTTTAACCTAACAATTCGCTTCTTTGCCATCTAATTATTGCTGTTAATTTGATAATTTTCACTCATGTGGTACACACTTCTGAAAAACAGTATGAATTTCAAATGAAGGCTGTGGTTATAATAGACTAGCAGACTGAGACCACTAAGTACAAAGTGCAAGTAGTGACATTCAAGTTGTTAAGCAGGCTGCAACTCACTGTCTACCATGAGAGCTCTGTGCACACATGCAAGTGCAGGGCTTTACTCCCCAGCTGGTGAATTTTCAATCTTTTCAGAGCACAGGGAGGAGCATTCACTGTTTCAAAACATTAAAAAAGACTGCAACAATTCCATAAAGTATTCAAGAGATCCAACCCAGGTTTACCTGCAGAGGAGTTATAAACGGCACAATCTAAAAACATAAGAACATAAGAAATAGAAGCAGGAATAGGCCATACAACCCCTCGAGCCTGCTCTGCCATTCAATGAGATCACGGCTGATCTTCGATCTCAACACCACTTTCCCACCCGATCCCGATATCCTTTGATTCCCTTAGAGTCCAAAAATTTTTCGATCTCAGCCTTGTAAATATTCAGCGACTGAGCATCCACAGCCCTCTGGGGTAGAGAATGCCAAAGATTCACAACCCTCTGAGTCAAGTCCAAGTGGTGTAAGATGGTCTCCCCGAGAGATCTCAGTGCTTCAATAATTCATAATCAGATCATACCCAACTCCATAGTTAAGCTGCCACTTTCAAATTGATGTGAAACTGCTTCACATCAACACTGACTCCACCCTAAGTGCAATAACTTAAACCTAATTTTTCCCTGCTTAGGTCAAAGGGTTATTTACAAATGAAAAAGCCAAATAAAAAGTTGAGCCAACCCATTTTTAAAGTCTGATTTCCCTACACAAAATTTCAAAACAATTTTGAATCATCTAGCCAAGGGGCATCCAATAGTTTGAATGTCACTGAAAGTAAAAAACAAATCTATGTACATAATAATTACACAGGACCGAGTATTACATAGTTGTCAATAGAAAAGGGGGAAGAGTGTGTGTGTGTGTGTGTGTGTGTGTGTGTGTGTGTGAGAGAGATAGAGAGAGAAAAGAAAAATAGGGGGAAAGAGGTGAGAAAGACTGCCTATGAGATTACATGTTTTTTCTTGTATTCTTTCTAATCTGAAATGAAAAACATTTCTCAATGGATGCAATTAATCTGTTGAACAGGTATGGACTACACCTAACGAATAAAGATGCATTAATGTTACTCAATACATACTGGTTCTTACCTGTAAAGACTGCTAGACTAAGTGGGTGAATGTTCAGTGTCATTTTCAACCAGGCAGTGACTTCACTTGTAAAATAGATTCAAGTCAGAGCTATCTCTATGACAGGGTTGTCAAAATATATTACCCAAGTCAAAGAATCTTCGGTTATACAGACAACTTTTTCAAACTTGTATGCCCATCAAAAGTTCAATACTTTGCCCACACCTGAAATGTCAATGGCTAACAATCATACTGCACTCACTGCAGATGTGGTGCAGCATTAATGCTTCATATGCTGTATGATTATTGTACAGATTTGCTGAACCGCACTGAAATTCCATGCGAAACATAACTACAAAAAGAAAAAGTGCACGACCACAGTACAGGTTCATATAGTCCGAAAAGTACTTTGTTCCAACCTATTTGAATAGATAACGAGTAACCTATTTTATGGTGTTCAACCTTATTGGTGTCCTGCACTATGAGCCTTGTCTTTTCAGGACAATAATAAGGTTGAAAATAGTAAAAAAAAAACAAGATAAATTATGTGATGCTAAGTTGCATTTCAAGTGCCTGAAGATTGTTGGAAAAAGGAAGCCAAGAGGGGCAAAGAGCTCCACTGTTTTGAGGTCCCGGGAAATTATGCATGACTGCTGATTTCAGTGAGAATTTAGGATCGCATATTTGCAGCTAATCAGCTACGACAGGAAGAAAGTTCAGAGGATCACTGACTACAGTACAATTGATAAAATAGAGATGTACGGACGGATTGGTCGGGGGGGGGGAGGAGAGAAGGGAAGGGAGAAGAAGAGAGACTGCCAAGAGGTAAGAAAGCTCGGCTATGAGATAGCATATTGTCTTTTGTATCGTGTCTAGTGATGTGCAAGAAGTACTAGAATAGTACAAACTTGGGCTTCATAAAAAGGTTACGCTCTGAAATATTTGAGCTCAGTAATGTAGTCTGGAACTTCCTTTTCAGAACTTGGTGACAGCTGAACCACCCACACTCTTGTTTAACAAGAAAAAGTGTTTTACTTACATTTTTGAGGTTTAAGGTGCGGTGGGTTAGAATTTGCTTTCTGTGACAGGCATTTACTATTAAAACCAAATTGTACAACTTTGAATGCAGTTGCATTTTTGTGCAGTGGAGGTGTTGAGCAGTTCAGGATTAACATTCAATATACTTTGCCTTAAAATTTTGAAAATGTGTACTATTTATTAACAGTTCAAGACAAAACAATTCCTGTTGTATTCCAGAAGTTCTAAAAAAAAATTGGTTTTCCTTTTATAGATCAGTTATTAATGGTTTCAGTCAGTAATATTGTGTAATGTTGCTATACTATCATATTTTAACAGAGTGTCCAGGCTTTGTCATCTTTGTGAGCCAATTAGTACATATCATGGAGCCTGGCATGTAACATTTAAAGCTGAAATCAATGATCACATTCATGTGCATATACTTCAAGTTGCTAACAGATCTTTCTGCTAATTTAGAATTTTCCCAGCACTAAGAATCCAAACCTGCATGCCCATGAAATTTAAAACAAGACAAGCCAGTAGAAATATAAGCTCAACTGGTATAGTATTGTGCGTGCTTCATGGCTGGATTGTTAGGACTCATGGGCCACACAAAGCCCATGGAGCATAGTTTGGACAACCCCTTGATTAGCAATTATGCCAAGGCTTTTGGATCTTAAAATATTACATTACATTTTCAGAAATGTAATGAGACAGGGACACCGTGGAACTATAGTAGCCCTTCTGACATTTTTGGTACACTTTGCCCAAAATGACAACATTGAGAATAATATCTCATCTTCCTGTACATATTTGTACAGAATTGAAAAATTGGTTTCAAAATGCCCTTGTAAAATAGCGGAAATACGTATAGGATAGTAGAATAACCATAGAATAAAGACAGTTATCTGCAGTTACCACATATAGGGCTAACAGGTCGCCTGATACATGAAACTGATGCAGATTCATGACTGTAAGGTAATTCCAGTTCACATCAGTCTCCGCAATAAAAGGATGATTTACACTTAACTGACTCCTGAGGTGGCAGTGTATCTGGATTAACCATTCCATGCATAGTTGAATGGATACCTTAATTATTCCTATATGCCCCTTGATCAAAGAAATCAGCCTAATATTGTGTATTTCTCTGTAAACATGGTAAGTAAACCTGAAATGTTTATAAACACGAGCTATTATTATTCCTTTAACCTTTAACAGCACTAGTCTGACAAGTGTCATTCCTACTCTTCAAGCCTCAGGCCACTGCACAAGGATTATTAGGAGAAGAGGTAGAATATAAGCTTTCAGACACATATTAAGACATTGAAAAGAATCATCAGGACAGTTGTCATAATTTGATATGGCTACAAGGAATGAGTGGCTCATGCCTTGCAACCACATTCGAATATAACAACTGCCTGGACAACCCTATGTTTTCTTTGGAAGAAATTACCTGTGCATAAAACACAGTTACTCAAAATGAGGCTCAATTAACAAGTTTCACTGGGATTTGCTGTTGGGGTGGACATCAGATCATCATTGTAGACAGACTATGTTCTTTTCAGAAGTCTGACAGGTTCCAAGGTATTCATTGCCAAAAAGAAAGGAAATAATGCAATATGATATTTTAATAGCACTGGCTCATTTTTCATGGTGTTTGAGAATACTGAACATATTTTATCTGTATTTAATGCTTTCCATACCATAAAATTATACCTTTTTTAATATTTGGCATGTAAGCTTCAGTTTATTTTTGTATTAAGTGTAATTATCTTTATTTTGCGATTCCTTCTAATGCTTTAATAGGTCTATTTGTACAAAATTACATTTACCTTTGTAGTTCTTGGCCTTTAACAGCATTAAAAGTTGAGGATAGCACAGGAGCAAACAGCAAAGGGGTGGGGGCGTGGTCGAGAGAGAAAGTTAAAGCTGCAACAAGACCTAAAACTGAGAGGCGCAAGGGATAGGAGGCCTAAAGTTAAGGGTGTGAGAATGGGAGGAGTAGGCCTTATAAGGAGAACGAAAATGGATTGAGCAGAGTCTCATGGCACAAATAGCATTCAGCATGGACACAGGGATGCGTGGTAGCTTGTGGGAATTGCGGTGCGGTTGTTTGACTCAGAATATCCACCCTCAGCTGGGCCTTGAAGCATCAGGGAGGATGTCCCCAAGATTAGAGCCATTCATGGAGCATGCAGAATGTGCCAGATTCCATGTTGACGTGGCCAAGTCTCATTTTTTTGCTGAAACGAGATTGGATTGAATTATTTTGGTGGAATGTGACTTAGGAGAAAGGTTTTTTATAATATGATTGATGAATCATTAGAGTAAAACAAGTAGAAAAACACAAGACGAATGACTAATGATGAAGTAAACTGACCAAGTCATTATGTAGAAATTTTCATAAAGATTTCTAAATAAAAATTATTTCAAAACGAAGCCTTCAAAACAATTCCTGATTAACAAGGGAGTCAAAGGTTATAGTAGGTAGATGGGAAAGTAGGGTTGAGGTCACAATCAGATCAGCCATGATCTTATCAAATGGCAGAGCAGGCTCGAGGGGTTGAATGGCCGACTCCTGCTCTTAATTCGTATGTTCATATATTGAATCTATAATTATCCTCCAAATGTACTCAAGCTTAAGATGTGTTGCACCCCCCCCGCCCATCTTTTTTTATAAAAAACAGATCAATTATTTTGATTTAAACCTTTGAAAACTGCACAAGCATTCCTGTGTGAATGAAAAATGTACATGGTTTCAACTTTTCTTTAATGAGTGCCATTACTAAAGATGCATCTTTTATAATGTTACACTAAATACATTTTTACTTGTAGCAAAATTACAGATTTCAACATTACGTCACTTCTCACCAACTACAGAAAATTCATCGCACTGCTTTAATACCCTGACTTTCAATGTATTTAATGAACAAATAAATTAATTCTTGGTCACCAGAAATATTATGTACATCAAGGCCTGAAAAAAAACCAACAACCCTCTTTGCCTTTTAACTTTAGAAGCTCAAGCATGCACAAGATAGTTCATTCATTTCTATACTGTAAGCACAGACTTGCAAACACCCACCCATCACCATTAATTTGTACAACAACAATCTAATTTTAAGAGTGACTGCCTGATGGCTCCTAATTACATTCAACTTTGGTAGAAAATCCGAACAGTTCTGCAATAGGTGGAAGAGCAAGATACTGGTTGTGTCTACACTATTTCAGTCACTGTTTACTAGAGCTGACACAAATATTAATTTATCGAAGTTGACTGTTCAACCTCTCCTCAGACCGAACAATTGATTATTCAAACCAGTAATAAAATGCAGTCAAATAAAAGAAGTTTGATGCTATTGCACTAATGGAGAACTACTGCTATCTGGCTGGCAGTGACTGCTGCTCTGACTCTTCCCCATGCTTTGGGTGCCATTTTTACTGCATCATTAGGTACACATTCAGGATCCTTCATATGTGATGATGTTAAAAGACACAAATTCACATGTATGCAAATAATCAAGTGTGAAAACCAAAAACTATCTATAATTGTTATTTTCAACCAGTTGAGTCTGACTAGTCAGCAATAGGCCTACTGCCTACCATAACTGGAATCTATGACCATGCTCGTCAAACAAACCAAAATCCTATGAAAATCCCCTTTCACTGACAAGTGTTAAAACAGGGACTGGCTTATTTAGCTCTGGTACTCAAATCAATTCTAGCCCACTGTAAATTAATAAATCAAAACTAAACAGTCTTATTTTCAGAGGAGAAACTTGAATATCATACAAAGATAATAAAAAGCAACTGCTGGAAATCAAATAAAAGCAGGAAATGCTGTAAACACAGCATGTCTGTCAGCAACTGGAAAGATAGGTCAATGTTTTGGGAGAGGTCTCTGTCAGAAACCAGCTCTAATGAAAAATCGAACCTGAAATGTTAACCGACGGAACGGCTGTGCATTTTCAGTTTTTGTTCAGGAATCTCACAAAAGTTCAGTGATGGACAAATTATAATAAAAAAGAATCAGTAACATTTGTTAGCTTGAGTATAGATTTATATCAGAGCTTGTCTGCGTGCAAACATTTTTTTCATTACGCCTCTGTGAAGTGCTTTGGGGCATTGTCGACATTAAAGCACTATATAAATGCAAGTTGTTGATGTTAAAAACAACCATGTGAGAAGGAAATGTAAAAAAAACTGGAAAAAAAAATCTATTTTTCTTAAAAGCAAACGTCTAACTATTTATGGGTACCAGATTGCTACAGCATACACTTCAGAATCAATTCTACTTCACATATGAATTATTTGGTTGATTTAAAGTCACAAAACTTTGTGACTTTAAAACAGTGTGTGTAGTATTTGTTACAGCAATGTTTAAAACAGATTGTCTACCTGAAGGCCACAGATAAACATAGTACATCGTGGCGTGTCATGCAGACCTAGAAAGTTCTAGATTTGAGCTAAGGCAACTGAAATTTTGTATCAGCCACTATATATCCTGCAGAAAAGTATGGATACTTGGACATTGAGCCAGGTCAGGATTCAACTTGGACTGTGATGACCCTCCCTGTTCCTGAAATGGTGGAATTCTTTGCTGACAGTCACTGTCCAGGTTCACACATGAATAAAGACTACTTGGGTGCAGTATCGAAGGGCCCATGGGACAGTATCTCAGCATGAGTGACTGCTCCAGAAGAGAGGTTAAGAGTTAGTATGTTCATGCAAAAATTTGTGTACTGCACATTCAGAACTAAATCATACGTAGCATAAACTAACTGATAATTATACACAACAGTATAGAGATACTTTATTTTTTTACCTTAGCAGTTAGTGTACACAAATAAAAACCTAGCTTTACAACAATCTTATATTAAGCATTAGCTACTACAAGTTAAGCTTATAAACATTAACTGCATTACACTATCAAGAATTTTAACAGGGTCTTGGAAGTCCATTCTCGTGTAGTTTCTTTCAGACTTAACTATAATTTAATAATCCCAAACTTTTTTCAAATTATATATTTTAAAATGTTCATACATGCAACATCATTTCAAAGCATAAATACTTGATAAAAATGATCTGAATAATAAAAACATACAAAAAAAATAAACGAATATGTTGCAATTCAAGTCTTGACAGACCACTTTGAAGCATATACTATCAGCACCAAATTTAAACTTGTATTGACCATCCTCCAAGCTAACTAAACCTTGTTTAATTAAATACTAAAATTGGAAAACATAAGCAATGCACACAGAATGTTCCCCTTTTCTGCTCCTTTATGAAGTACACTGCAGCGTACTCAATCAATCAACACAGACAATTCAATTGCTGCTGAGAATCCTACATCACTCCCTGGCAACCACCACCTACATACTTAAGGCAACCCGCTTATAATTTTCACTGCGAAATGCAAAAAAAATATAAGATTTCGAAAGAAAAGACTTATAGGAGATTACAGACGGGATTCAAACTTCTCCCCCCACCTCCCCAGCAACTGCTATGGAGTAAAATGTGCGGAGGGGTCATACTCAAGCGTACAAACGTCAGCAGCTCGAAATGCGCTGACCAGGCCGGGACTTTATAATCACTTTTTAACCAGCCGGGAATTGGGTTAAAATAAAATAAAAACGACGACTAACAAAAAAAAAAGGAGCTTACCGAAGCTTTACTGTAAGGTGCTGCCAGTCGCGCATTATTTCCACTGGGCCTTATTCAGACATTTCTTTGAGGAATTAGCCTCTTGTTTACAGAAGCCCCCAAACGACGAAGCTCGCTCCACAGTCTAGGGAGACTCGCGCGAGCGTTGCTCAATGCATCGGACGGGGCAGCTCCATCTTTACGACAGAGCGAGCTTTTCCTTTTACGACACCGGCTTTGTTTGCCGTTCCAAAATGCGTAAATATCGCCGGTAATGCCGAATGTATCTACCTCAAAAAGCGTCCTTCTTTTTGTATGTATAATCAAATAGACGGAAATAGGCTATTGTAATCCGATATTATATTCCGAGTACCATTTTAAAAGCTGCTTTTATTTGTCTATAAACATGGGGGGGGGGGGGGGGGGTTGTACGGCGCATGCGTAGTTTCGCCAGCTTTGGAGCAATGTTCGGTATTTGTTGCTTGCAATCAAAGATTGGCTATCGTACCAGAATAGGCGTTAAAATGTTCGTTTTTACTTTAAATAGAGTTTTGCTGTAATTCAAAACGAAATTGTGACATCAATGTTTATACCACTAAATGTTTTAAAATAAACACAGAAAATGCTGAAAACACTCAGCAGGTCAGAGCATCTGTGGAGAGCTAACATTTCAGGTCAATGACCTTTCATCAGAACTGTTTACCCACTGTCCTCTCTCTTTTAAATACAACGCAACCAGGGAACTCAGCGCTATTGCTTTAAATCACCTATAAAATATGTTTAATAATGGAATAAATTGTGTTGACGGCCTTCCAATTCACGGCAGTTTGGGGGGGGGGAGCTAAAAGCCCAGTCCTCGGAGAGCCTTATTACCCCCGAGAAGCTCGTCCTTTCCGCCTTCATTTTATCCTTTCCCTAACCCCCACGCTCCGAACTAAACGCTGTTCCCGTTTACCTCCCATTCGGCTCTGGAACCAAGGCCGCGACTCCACTACTTTGCGGCAGCTTTTCGCATCCGGGCCTCTGCGAGAGGGCGGGGCCTGGCTTGAAACCGCCTGAGCTCGGTCGGTGGAGACGCGTAAAATGGCCGCCACTCCCAGCGCCGCTGAGGCACGGCGTATTATAGACTTGCGTGTCGTAGATCTCAAATCAGAACTCAAACGGCGGAATTTAGACATAAGTGGTGTTAAAACGGTTCTGATCGCAAGGTTGAAACAGGTGCGAGAAGCCTACAGTGAAGTGAAGGGAGGGGGAACAGGGAGACCTGGGGCCGCGGTTTGCCGCCGCCGCCACCTTTAGTGGGCCTTGGTCGAAGCCTACCTCCACATCTTAGTGGCTGCTGTTGTAAATGGGTTTAATGTTTCACTGAGTCGACACAAATAGATCACAGCGAATTAAATTTCCTCTTGTGGATGAAAAATGCTTGAGACCTGTTTTGTGCTGACAGATCGGGTGATTCCCGGTTGCAGAAAACATTATAGTGCATAAGGTTCCAATGTGAGCAGTTCACATGTAACAAAAAATAAAAGATCAGGTAACGTCGGTTAATGAGGAACGTTTGCCTATTTTATCAGGTTTTAATGCGATAATATACGGGCAGAATCTGTCTTTCTTATTTTTAAATAGGCGGTTAACTGACGCCTTTTAGGGATGTTTACTTGGCCGTTTAAGGATTTGAGTTTTTTTTAAATTACGTTTTAACGACCAAAAAACTGTACATTTTCTGCGAGACCAAATGAATGTAATACCGTTTAAAAGGGAAACGTTGTTATTCCTTGTTAAGTATATATTTATGTGTCTTAGAACCGTCGAATAAAGTAACCGTGTTTCTTTGTTATTAATTAGTAATTTATTTACTTTGTTGATAGTTTGTAAGGATATATATAATTCTGTTTGATGACCAAAGCTGAATGCAATTCATGTAGTCCTGGTTGGTACTAAAAGAAATTTTCCACGGTTTAGTTGCCGGATTAGTGCAGAGTTTTAGATTGCGGTTTATCCAAGTACAAATTTAGTGTTTAGAAAAATCACATGGTTGAAAAGTGATGTTTGTAGTCTTTCAAATGAATCATAGTTGCAGATGAGAATATTTAAGAAGGTGAAGACAGCAGTATTTGCTTGGGGTATGAATTTTTGTGAAGTGCCATGATATACAACCTCAGAAATTTACAGCTTTAGTAAACTATTTTCCAGTTTTAATTAATTTTCACTTTCAGTTTCCACTGTATAAATTGATGATTTAGAAGTTGTTTAAAAAAACACATACATTTTACTTTACCGAAACAGGCTATAGAAGAGGAGGGAGGAGATCCTGATAACGTGCAGCTTTTTTCAGATACGCCTTCAAAGAAAACAGCTAAAAGCAAAGGTATTGCTTTTTCTAACATTTTTGTACAATTTTGCAAGAAGCTGCCAGTTTTCTTAATAGCATATCTTTTTGTACTTTCTGGCCCAAAATGTTGGTTGAGCCGCAAGTTTTGTATTTGTCTCTTCGCTGTTTTGAAATTTAGTTCATAATTTTAAAATTTATATAAAAAAATAAATCTTGGGATGTGGGCGTCGCTGGCAGGGCCAGTATTTATTGTCTATCCCCAATTACCCTTAAGGTGGTGATGGGCCACCTTCTTGAACTGCTGCATTGTATGTGATGAAGGTACTCCCACAATACTGTTAGGTCGGGAGTTTCAGGGTTTTGATCCAGCAATGGCGAAGGGATGGCAATATATGTCCAAGTCAACATGCTGTGTGACTTGGAGGGGAATTTTGAGGTGATGTTCCCATGCATCTGTTGCCCTGGACCTTCTAGGTGGTGGAGGTCATGGGTTTGGGAGGTGCTGCTGAGGAAGCCTTGCTGAGTTCCTGTAGTGCATCCTGTAGATAGCACACACTGCAGACATGGTGGATGAGATGTGGACTTCTTTGTCCTGGATGGTGTTGAGGTTCTTGAGTGGTTGCAGCTGTAACAACATTCAGGCAAGTGGAGAGTATTCCTTCACGCTCCTGACGTGCTTTGTAGGCGGTGGAGAGGCTTTGGCGAGTCAGGAAGTGAGCCTTTGACCTGCTCTAGTAGCCATTGGCAGTTACGTGGCGAGTCAATGGTGACCCCCAGGATGTTGATGGTGGAGGACTCAATGATGGTAATACCATTAAATGTTATGGGGAGGTGGTTAAGCTCTCACTTGTTGGAGATGGTCGTTGCCCGGCACCTCTGTGGTGTAAATGTTACTTGCCACTTATCAGCTCAAGTCTGCATATTGTCCAGGTCTTGCTGCATGTGGGAATGGACTGCTTCATTGTCTGAGGAATTGTGAATGAAGCTTAACACTCTGTCATCATCAGCAAACAGCCCACTTCTGACCTTTATGATGGAGGGGAGGTCGTTGATGAAGCAGCTGAAGATTGTTGGCCCGAGGACGCTGCCCTGCAGAACTCCTGCAGTGATGTGCTGGGGCGGGATATGATTGTCCTTCAACAGACACAACTTTCTTCCTTTGTGCTTGGTATGACTCCAGTCACTGGAGTCTTTTTCTCCTGATTTCCATTGAATTTTAGTTTTACTAGGACTCTTTGATGCCATACGCAATTGAATGCTGTCTTGATGTTTAGAGCTGTCACTCGGCTCACCTCTGGAATTCAGCTCTTGTGACCCACGTTTGGACCAAGTCTGTAATGAGGTCTGAAGCCGGATGGTCCTTCCAGAACTCAAACTGAGCATCATTGAGGAGGTTATTGGTGAGTAATTGCTGCTTGATAGCGCTGTCGGTGACTGACTGACTCTTTCCATCACTTTGCTGATGATTGGGAGTAGTCTGAGCGATAATTGGCCAGGTTAGATTTGTCCAATTTTTTATGGACAGGACACACTTAGAGAATTTTCCACATTGGTGGATGCCATTGTTGTAGTTGTGTTAGATCAGCTTCACTTGGGGATCGTCTAGGTCTACAGCACTACAGGTGGGCTGTTGTCAGGACCTGTAGCCATCGCTGTATTCAGTTTTTTGCTGTCACGTGGAGTGAATCGCATTGCCTAAAGACTGGCATCTGTGCTGGTGGCCTCAGAAGGAGGCCGCAAAGGACCATTCACTCTTGACTGAAGATGGTTGCAAACGCTTCAGACTTGTCTTTTGTCCTCGTGTTGGGCTCCGCCATCGCTGAGGATGGAGCTGTTCATTGAGCCTCCTCTCGTTCGTTGTCCGCTACTGCTCATGACTAGATGTGGCAGGGTTGTAGAGCTTCAACCAGAAGTTTGGTCAATTGAAGTGTACTGATTAAAGTAGGATAGAACTTTTACAGAACGATAACTTCAAATTAATTTCTATATGCTTTTGAAAGCTTTACTATCAATTAAATATGGTAACATCTTTACAAATGATTTACAGATAAGGATACAGAAGAGAGCAACCAGAATGTTTGAGGGGATGGAGGGATTGGATTATGAGGAACGATTGTATAAATTGGGTATTTTCTCGCTGGAATTGTATTCAAATTAGTATTGATTAATTCAAATGCACATTAGATAGATTTGTTTCAGAAAATAACATTTTGGGATACAGCATATGAATAACATGGTAAGTGAGCATGCTTGAGACGAACAGGTGACTTTGGACATACGCTTCCCAAAGCTGCCCACCAAATGGGGCTTTCCTTGTGTCATGTCTGGGTCTATTTTAGACTAATTGCTAGAGATTGATTGCTATGATTAATTAACAACTCCATTATCGTTGTATCATGCAACTACCGATGGTATGCATTGGTAGAAAGTGAACTAGATGGACCTTGATCTTTTTTCATCTAGCATGTTTACATATTGTGCTGTTAATATTTTGATATTGTAGTGTTTTGTGAAGATAGAGTAGCATCAAATGTAAGTGTAGATTTTTTTCAATGTAGGATTACATGCAGTCCCCCAAATTTTTGTACAAGTCTGATTAACAACAAGTAGATACTTGCACAAGGAGCCACTGTTTGCATTGGATCACATACTAACTATCTCTCATTTTATTTCCTAGGACAATCCAATTCTTTTCCTCCTCCTTCCTGATTGCATCAAACTATAATCTTTGGTCCCCCACAGTTTCCTTTCATTACTCTGGAAAGCCTTTTGAATCTGAGAGTTTTTTTCGCTGTCGACCAGAACAATCAATTCTTGCTTCCCTTGATCACTTTCCTTCCTGCATGGGCTACAGCAGCCTACAAGGTCTCTGCAAAAGGACTGTCACAAATCTGATGAAAATTTCACTGATTTGTACAAGTCACATCATCAAACAAATCTGACCTGTAATACAAGTCAAGGATGAGAAAATGCCATTTAGTAATCAAAGCTTATCCTGACTGTACATTAACTCTCCCATCCTGGTGCTTAACATTTTTTTAATCAAATGATCTAAGTGACCAGAACTATATTCCAAGTAGAAACTTTGTTTCTGCTGAATGTGGCATTTGTACAATGCTTGAAGTTGCACTATAATGTAATTGCATTATAAGGTCTCCTTTTATCGTTTGGTTAAGTGGGATTATAAATGCAATGCTTTGATTTCACCTTGACACAGAAATGCTACTGCATCACTTAAAGGGTCAAAGTGTTTTTCTGTTGAACTGAGGCTTTGCCCAGTTGTAGCTGTGAAGAGACATGCATAATCGAACATTGTTCTGTAAATTAAATCTATTGATGTTTTAAGAAGTGGCCAAGCCAACTACTGCTTGTTTACAAATTGGTTGTACTCAATGAACTTGAAAGATGTGTTCTTCATCTCAATTCCAGAAAGTAACAGGTTCTCATTAGGTGGGCTGTGTTACTAGTACTGTGTTCTCCCATTTGGTGTCTCCTTAGCCCTGAATGTTAACAATGTTTCACAGCATAGCTCTTTATGATGTGGAATCAGAATTTATTTGTTTGACACCAAACCGGTTGTGCAGTGCCAATGTGACTGATCTTCTGAAGACTTCTTCTCACTTGGTAAATTGCTTCAAATAACTTTGTTCCTTCCCTATAATGTACAATTATCGGAGGTGAGACTCTGACAAAGGTTTTGTTTACCCTGTTTAAAAGGGAAGGGATGTCGGTTATTTATGCAAAATATTGGTAATGTCTGAAACTCCTGACTGTCATCTTCTGCTAATCCAGAATATTTTGGTTTTTGTGAAACTTTTTTTTTGTCTAAATGAATCACTTTCTTCCACTCCTGGTGTTTATAAAATCACAAAGCTAAAGTAAAATTTCTCTGAAATACTCAGTTACCATTCCACAAGCTTAAGAGAATACTCTTGAACTCAAAACCATCAAATAAAGAGTTTTGTAATTGCTTTGGAGTATTCAGTAACTGAGAATGTAGAGAACTGACAAACTGTTTTTTGCTAGAATCTTTGTAGTTTGAAAGTTGCAACTGGATTTTATTACACAAAGGGATAACTAAGAGGGATATGCAGTGAACTGCAGTTCAATTGAGTACATAGGTTAAACTGTACTGTTTTATTTTAAGGGAAAAAACAGGATACCGATGAAGCTGGTGGTGATGTCAGCACAGAAGAGGATGGTAATAGCAAGGTAAATACAAAGTTCACTGTCTTTACGTGATGAACAGCTGGACAATGGAAAAGCAATGAGAATTAGGGGCTTCCAGGTGCCTGGTTAGGATCATAGAAAGGTTGCAGCTCAGAAGGCAGCCATTCGACCCATCGAGTCCATGCCAGCTCTATGCAAGAGCAATCCAATTAGTCCTACTTCCCGCCCTATCCCCATAGCCCTACACATTTTTTCCTTTCAAGTACTTATCCTGTTCTCTTTTTAAGGCTATGATTGAATCTGCCTCCCCTCCTCCCTGGGCAGTACTTTCCAGATCCTAACCACTCGCTGCATAAAAAAGTTTTTCCTCGTGTCACCTTTTGGTTCTTTTGCCAATCACCTTTAAATCTATGTCCTCTGATTCTTGATCCTTCCGCCAATGGGAATAGTTTCTCTCTATCTAGTCTGTCTAGACCTTCATAATTTTGAATACCTCTATCAAATCTCCTTTCAACCTTCTCTGTTCCAAGGAGAACAACCTCTGCTTCTTCAGTCTATCCACATAACGAAAAGTCCCTCATCCCTAGAATCATTCTAGTAAATCTTTTCTGCACCCTCTCTAAGGCCTTCACGTCTTTCCTAAAGTGCGGCGCCCAGAACTGGACACTATACTCCAGTTGTGGTCGAACCAATGTTTTATTAAGGTTCATCATGACTTCCTTGCTTTTGTACTCTATGCCTCTATTTATAAAGCCCAGGACCCCGTATGCTTTTTTAACCGCTAAACTTGGTTTTAAAAAAAATTTTAGTGATATGTTTCAAGATGCCATGTAATGTAGAATTTGATGGCATACTGAATTTGTGATGAAGAATTTATAGTACTGTTAATTTCAAAGTAAAATGTATGTAAATTTACTACTATTTATAAAATGTGACTGGAGTATACAATACTTTATAGGATCTCAAAGTAAGCATTTAAGAACTCTGTGACACTTCCATTCAGTTTCCTTCCCTTTTCTCTTATCCCCTTCTGAAGGCATTGGCTTTTATTAAGTTACATTGCCAAAGGCACTAGAAGTCTTTCAATATTTTGCCCAAGTGACCATTCTTCGTAAAAGCATACAGTACAGAAAGAAGCCATTCAGTCCATCGTGCCTGTGCCGGCTCTTTAAAAGAGCTCTCCAATTAGTCCCATTCCGCTGCTCTTTCCCCATAGCCATAAAAATGTTTCCTTTTCGAGTATATATCCAATTCCCTTTTGAAAGTTACTGTTGAATCTGCTCCCACCACCCTTGCAGGCAGTGCATTCCAGATCATCATAACCCGCTGTTTTTAAAAAAAAAAAAAAATTCCCCTCATCTCCCCTCTGGTTCTTTTTGCCAATTATCTTAAATCTGCGTCCTCTGGTTATTGAACCTCATCAGTGGAAACAGTTTTTCCCTATCTAGGAACATAGGAACAGGAGTAGGCCATTCAGCCCCTCATGCCTGCTCTGCCATTTGATAAGATCATGGCTGATCTGTGATCTAACTCCATCTACCTGCCTTTGGCCCATATCCCTTAATACCTTTGGTTGCCAAAAAGCTATCTATCTCCGATTTAAATTTAGCAATTGAGCTAGTATCAATTGCCGTTTGCGGAAGAGAGTTCCAAACTTCTACCACCCTTTGTGTGTAGAAATGTTTTCTAATCTCGCTCCTGAAAGGTCTGGCTCTAATTTTTAGACTGTGCCATCTTCTCCTAGAATCCCCAACCAACAGAAGTAGTTTCTCTCTATCCACCCTATCTGTTCCCCTTAATATCTTAAACTTCGATCAGATCACCCCTTAACCTTCTAAACTCTAGAGAATACAACCCCAATTTGTGTAATCTCTCCTCGCAACATAACCCTTGAAGTCCAGGTATCATTCTAGTAAACCTATGCTGCAGTCTCTCTCCAAGGCAATATGTCCTTCCGAAGGTGTGGTGCCCAGAACTGTTCAGTGCTCCAGGTGCGGTCTAACCAGGGTTTTGTATAGCAGCAGCATAACTTCTGCCCCCTTGTACTCTATTCCTCTAGATATAAAGGCCAGCATTCCATTAACCTTATTGATTATTTTCTGCACCTGCTCATGACACTTCAATGATCTATGTACCTGAACCCTTAAGTCCCTTTGGACATCCATTGTTTTTAACTTTTTACCATTTAGGAAGTACCCTGTTGTATCCTTTTTTTGGTCCAAAGTAGGTGACCTCACATTTGCCTACATTGAATTCCATTTGCCACAGTTTTGCCCATTCACCTAATCTATCAATATCGCTTTGTAATTTTATGTTTTCATCTACACTGCTTACAATGCCACCAATCTTTGTGATGTGGAGATGCCGGTGATGGACTGGGGTTGACAATTGTAAACAATTTTACAACACCAAGTTATAGTCCAGCAATTTTATTTTAAATTCACAAGCTTTCGGAGATTTCCTCCTTCCTCAGGCAAACATTTGCCTGAGGAAGGAGGAAATCTCCGAAAGCTTGTGAATTTAAAATAAAATTGCTGGACTATAACTTGGTGTTGTAAAATTGTTTACAACCAATCTTTGTGTCATCGGCAAACTTAGATATGAGACTTTCTATGCTTTCATCTAAGTCGTTAATAAATATTGTGAATAATTGAGGCCCCACGACAGATCCTTGTGGGACTCCACTAGTCACATCCTGCCAATGTGAGTACCTTCCCATTATCCCTACTCTCTGTCGCCTTTTGCTCAGCCAACTTCCTAACCAAGTCCGTACTTTTCCCTCTTCCATGGGCTTCTATCTTAGCTAACAGTCTCTTATGTGGGACTTTATCAAATGCCTTCTGGAAGTCTGTATAAATAACATCCATTGTCATTCTGCTGTCCACTACTTTAGTCACCTCTTCAAAAAATTGAATCAGGTTTGTCAGGCACGACCTGCCTTTCACAAATCCATGCTGGCTCTCAATGATTAACTGAAAATTCTCACGGTGTTCTGTCACCCTATCCTTAATTATAGGCTCCAGCATTTTCCCCATAACAGATGTTAGGCTAACTGGTCTATAATTCCCTGGTTTCCTCTCTCTACTTCATAATGTTGAACACCTCAATTAAATCTCCCCTTAAGCTTCTCTGCTCGAAAGAGGACATTCCCAGCTTCTCTAGTCTCTCCACATAACTGAAGTCCCTCATCCCTGGTACCATACTAAAAAATCTCATCTGCATACTTCAAGGCCTTGACATCCTTCCTAAAGTGTGGTGCCCAGAATTGGACACACTAGTCCAGCTGAGGCCTAACCAGTGATTTATAAAGGTTTAGCATAACTTCTTTGCTTTTGTACTCTGTATTGATAAAGTCAATGATCCTGAATGCTTTTTTTTAACAGCCTTATCAACTTTCCTGCTACTTTTCATATGTGAGGCTAGATAGTGATTCTTGGTGCTATTTTACCATGGAGGGCATTACAAATGAAACCAATTCTGCTTTGTCCAACGAGTCTGTGCATGTAATATAGATAGAGCAGAATTGGGAACCCTCACCCTGTCCCCTTTCTCTTTCCTGGGCCCTGAAGTGAATAGTAACACCCAGCTGCTGCCCTGACTGACATCAAACATGTTAGTAAATCTCCTATGATGCTTATGGTAAGTTAGATAATATGCTGTTTAGCCAGGATGGCTATACCTTGCAATGCACAATGTATTATTGTGTGGTTCAGATGGAGCTGTGTCTTGAAATTCACATAGTTTAACTGCAGTACATAAATGCTGCCTGGGGCCAATCAGAGTTAATTGCTTTTTGGCGACGGAAGCTTTCAGATTTGTACGTCACTTAAAAGTGACGTACAAATTTCCAGGCCAAGTTTTTTTTTAAAAAAGGGCATGAAATCATTGCCGTTCTCTTTTTGAATACTTTTGACATTTTGTGATGCACTCAAAACACGAGATAGATGAAGTGTGTGGTAGGATGGCTTAGTGTGGTGAAGCCTGATGGTTGTAAATTCAAAACCCATAATTGTCTATATTTGAACTTTGTCTCTTGCAAACATTTCTAAACTTGACGAGTATGCTTGGTATTACACTGTGGAGCACATGATCTCTAGTTTTATGGGGAGTCAGGAAGAAAAAAAATTGCTTACGGTCAGGGTTATTCCTCTTCAGATCACTTGGAAGCATTGATGGCAGCCATAGAGATGGTCGTGGACAGACCATTCTTCTGGTTGAGGAGGAAACAACAAGAAGAATTTATCCCTTAAATTAATAAAAGTCAAAATGTCCCTTTTTCAAAGGTTATTTTTTCCTCTCCCACTCACCCTGTATTTAATAACTATGGTTGACTTGAACATTGTAATGTTGAATACAGATTTATAGTTGTATGTTAAACTTATCTTTTAAAATGTTTAAATCCAGTTAATATGCTTGTTAGCTGTAAAGAGTTGAAATGGGACTTTTTGTGCTGCTTAATAGACTTCAAATTTCATAGTTATTATCTGGAGTTGTATTGCTGAACGATGCAGTAAAAGCCATCCAACTTTTATGGGAAACAGTTTTCTAAAACTAAATTTTTGTCTTGGTGAAACATCATAATCTTTCAAAGCTCTCTTGATTCAGGAATTGTACTACTGGATTGGAAATTTGCTAATGTCACTCCATTAATTAAGGGTGGGAGAGAGAAAGCAGGTATCTACGGTCCTGTGAGTTTAATATCAGTTGTGGGGAAACTACTTGACTCTCATTAAGGATAGAGTGACTGAGCACTTGAACAAATGCGAACTGATCAGAGCGATCCAACGTGGCTTTAAGGGTATGTCATGTCTGATTAATGGAGTATCTATGGATGTTATCTATATAGGCTTCCTGAATTCATTCGCTAAGGTTCCACACGAGATTATTAGCAAAATCGAGAGCGTATGGAATTGAGGTCGCCTTTTGACTTGGGTTGGAAATTGGCTGAGAGATAGGAGTCCAAGAGTGGGGATAAAGGGTTGGTACTCTGATTGGCAGGATGTCACAAGTGGTGTTCCCCAGGGTCCTGTTCTGGGGTCCCAACTTTTCATCATTAATAATGACTTGAACGAAGAAATAGTGAGTTGTATATCCAAGTTTGCAGATGATACTCTTAGGATGGACATTAAGTAGTGCAGTTGGAAGCAGTAAGTTGCAGAAGGACATAGACAGATTATTTTACGCAGGAAGTTGTTATGATCTGGAATGCACTGCCTGAAACGGTGGTGGAAGCAGATTCAGTAATAACTTTCAAAAGGGAATTGGATAAATACTTGAAGGGGAAAAGTTGATCGGGCTATGGGAAAAGGTAGGGGAATGGGACTAATTGGACAGCTCTGTCAAAGAGCTGGCACAGGCACTATGGGCCAAATGGTCGTCTTCTGTGCTGTATCAGTCTATGATTTCTATAATTGAGTGGGCAAAACATATGGCAAATGGAGTTCAATGTGGGCAAGTGTGAGGTCATCCACTTTTGGACTCAAGAAATGTAAATCAGTATTACAATAGTGAGAAACTAGGAACTGTAGAGGAGCAAAGAGATTTGGGAGTCCAAGTACATGCATCATTAAAAGCTAGTAGACAGCTACAAAAACAATCAAATGGGTTAATGGAATGTTGCCCTTTATCTCAAGGGGGCTGGAATACAAAGGGGAGGAAGTTATGCTTCAGTTGTATAGAGCCTTGGTCAGACCGCATCTGGAGTACTGCATTCAGTTATGGAAGGATTTATTGGCCTTGGATGGGTTGCAGCACAGATTAACCAAAATGATACCAGGGTCTAGAGAGTTAAATTATGAGGACAGGTTGCATAAGCTTGACTTGTATTCCTTGAGTATAGAAGATTGAGGTGTTTAAAATGTTAAAAGGATTTGAGAGGGTAGATATGGAGAAACTTGCCTCTGGCGGGGAATCCAGAACAAGGGGACATAATAAAATTAGAGCTAGGCCATTCAGGGGTGAAATCGGAGCACTTTTTTTAAACAAGGATATTAGAAATTTGGAACTTTTTTTCCCCCAAAAGGCTGTGGATGCCAGGGCAAATGGAGTTTTCAAGATTGAGACAGATTTTTGTTAGGTAAGGGTATCAAGGGATATGGAGCCAAGGCGGCTAAATGAAGTTGATGTGCAGATCAGCCATGATCTAATTGAAGCAGGCTTGAGGGGCTGAATGGCCTATTCCTGTTAAAAGCAAGAGACTGAAACTGTACAGGCATGTCAATGATGCATGTGCATTATATGCTAATTGTGCATAGATCAATTTAAATTTTCTATGATATTGAGAAGTATAAATAAATGTCTTGTAACAGATGGAAGCTGATATAGATGCAATCCAGAGTGACTCTCAGGACACAAGTGATCAAGATGGAATAGAGGAGCAAAAGATCAGCGAAACTAAGGAAATGGATAAAAATGGTGATTCAGTCAGTAAACAGTTGCCTGCGAGTGCAGATGAACCTGGTGCTAAAACTCTGGATGACGGGGAACCAGAAGACCAGGTACAGAAGTAGCTGGCATTCATAAAACAGCCAAAAGCATTTCAGCAATTGGTAGTCATGCAACAATTCCAGAATATAACAGGACTTCTGTTTGGAAACAATACTCTGTGGGGAAAAAAAATAGGCTCCGTGTAGCCATATGCTGTAGGAATTGTTCCAGTGCATTAGTTTTATCTGTCCATGAGCATGTACTAATCACTAAAATCATTAGTCACGTTCAAATAAATGCATGTGAATGGGTTTCTTACAATATTGAATATACCAAGAAGTGTTCCTTCACCTCATTCTAATTTTGAAATATCATTCAAATGGTTCCTTTCATAGAAGATTTTTCCCTCCTTGAGTCTTCAGTAAACTGAGGTCTCTGAAGTTTTTAGTTTTTTGACTGATGCATGAATACGTTGTAAATTCTACAGTAATTACATGGAGTAAACATGATGTGGAGATGCCGGTGATGGACTGGGGTGGACAAATGTAAGGAATCTTACAACACCAGGTTATAGTCCCAACAAATTCATTTTAAAATCACAAGCTTTCGGAGATTATCCCCTTCGTCAGGTGAATGAGTGAAAGGTTCTCAAATCGCATATCTTATATTAGGCTGGGACACCATCACACCAATCAAAAGGTGTCGTTGGTGTTCAGACAGATTAGGCACGGAGAACAGTACGTCCCAGTACACTGAATATACATTGTGTCAAATTACACAGACAGAAAGAAAGAGACCCAAATGACAGAGAGAGAGGGAGAGAGAATATTAAAAACAGATAACTTTTTTTCCCCCTTGCTGGTGGGGTTACGTGTAGCGTGACATGAACCCAAGACCCCGGTTGAGGCCGTCCTCATGGGTGCGGAACTTGGCTATCAATTTCTGCTCGACGATTTTGCGTTGTCGTGTGTCTCGAAGGCCGCCTTGGAGAACGCTTACCCGAAGATCGGTGGCTGAATGTCCTTGACTGCTAAAGTGTTCCCCGACTGGGAGGGAACCCTCCTGTCTGGCGATCGTTGCGCGGTGTCTATTCATCCGTTGGTGAGACCATGCAGATGCTGCGACAACGGATGAACGGACACCGCGCAACGATCGCCAGACAGGCGGGTTCCCTCCCAGTCGGTGAACACTTTAGCAGTCAAGGACATTCAGCCACCGATCTTCGGGTAAGCGTTCTCCAAGGCGGCCTTCGAGACACACGACAACGCAAAATCGTCGAGCAGAAATTGATAGCCAAGTTCCGCACCCATGAGGACGGCCTCAACCGGGATCTTGGGTTCATGTCACGCTACACGAAACCCCACCAGCAAGGGGGAAAAAAAGTTATCTGTTTTTAATATTCTCTCTCCCTCTCTCTGCCATTTGGGTCTCTTTCTCTCTGTTTGTGTAATTTGACACAATGTATATTCAGTGTACTGGGACGTACTGTTCTCCGTGGCTAATCTGTCTGAACACCAACGACACCTTTTGATTGGTGTGATGGTGTCCCAGCCTAATATAAGATAAGCGATTTGAGAACCTTTCACTCATTCACCTGACGAAGGGGATAATCTCCGAAAGCTTGTGATTTTTAAAATAAATTTGTTGGACTATAACCTGGTGTTGTAAGATTCCTTACATGGAGTAAACAAGCCAGGCTGCATCGACCAGGGCTGCATGATGCAAGTTGATACCATAAGTGATTGCTATACCTACAGATAATAGATTCTTTTATTTTCAATAACCTCCAGCCTAACACATGTCCAGAATTGCAGGTACAAAGAATGATTTATAGTTTGTGGTTGTACCCACTTTGTATCAGTGCAGATGCTTGTTGACATCCTGAGCTGATGTCAGTGAGTGCCTCTCTGAATTCACCTGGAGTTTCAAGTTAATTTGAGGGACAGAATCAATCCTGAGTGCGAATCAGATGAGGAGCACACAATTGCAATGGGAGAATAGTGAACAGCAATTTCTCAGTGATAACAGGAGTATGGTTCAATTTTATAGTTTGTAGATGACCCTAAGTTAGGAGGCATAGTAAGTTATGTGGGTGGAAGTAGAAAGTTACAAACATACGTAGACTAAGTGAGGTCATCCACTTTGGATCCAACGAAGACAAGTCAGAATATTTTCTTAATGGTGAGGGACTAGGAGCTGTGGACTAGCAAAGGGATTTAGGAGTCCTGAATACAAATTACTAAAAGCTAGTGCACAGGTACAAAAATAATCAAAAAGGCTAATGGAATGTTGGCCTTTATCTCAAGGGAGTTTGAATATAAGTGTGAGGAAGTGGCCCCCATCTCGAATTCTACGTCAGTTTTGGGCACCGAACCTTGAGCAAGATATATTGGCTTTGAAGGTGTTGCAGTGCCGATTCACCAGATTGATACCAAGGCTTAAAGGGTTAAATTATGAGGACAGGTTGCATTAACTTGGTTTGTATTCCCTTGAGTTTAGAAGATAGAGGGGTGATCTAATCGAGGTGCTTAAAATTATGAAAGGATTCAATTGAGTAGATACAGAGAAGCTATTTCTTCTAGGAACAGGAATAGGCCATTTAGTCCCTCCAGCCTGTCCTGTCATTCAGTGAGATCATGGCTGACCTGAGACTTAACTCCATCTGGTGGGGGAATCCAGAACAAGAGGGCGCAATTGTTAAATTATAGCTAGGCCATGTAGGAGTGAAATCACAAAGCACTCTTATGCATGAAGGATAGTGGAAATCGGGAACTCTTCAGAAGACTCTATATGCTGGGTCAATTGAAATTTTCAAGACAGATCAATAGATTTTTGTTAGGTAAGTCTATCGAGGGATATGGAAATTAGGTACAGATCAGCCATAATCTAATAGAATAGCAGAACAGGCTTGAGGGGCTGAATAGCCTATTTCTGTTCCTATATCCCCATGTTTCCATATATTCAAAGCTTCATCTGCAGCATTTCAAAATACAGTAAATGTACCTAGTTATATTGAAAGGCCACCAGTTGTATGGTACCATGGACTTAAGTATCAGTTATCTAGTCTTAATTTTGAACGGTGTAGTAGAACCTCAAGGAATTCAAAAACAAATGAGTGAAATTATAATATTTACGCTATCCCCGACAAGTTGGATTTCAAAACTCTGCCTCAGTTATAGTAGTGTTGATGGGTTAGAATTTTTGCCACTTATAATGCTGTTCATATTGGAAAATCAGAGGGACATTTTGAGATTCATCCAGCTACTCTACTACAAAGGCTTTTTATTTTATTTATTATGTTCATTGTTTGAACAAGAACAACTGAATAGCTACACAGTTTTTTAAAAAATCAATAAAATCCAAACTGTTAAGTAACGTGAGGTGGCGTTTTGGAGCTTTCTCCTTGGGCTACGGTGTGAATGGATCATACTGTATCAATCTTAGCAGCAATGAGCACCATTTTGTTAAACACATAATGGTGCTCATTGCTGCTAAGGTTGTAAGAGTGGACTGTGCAATTGATTTTATAAAAAGAAAATTGCCTAATCTGAGTATGGAATGCTTTGAGCAGTTTGAAATATGATTGAGTTGTGGTTCACTTTATTTATTCAGGCAGAGGAAGAAAATGAAGAGCTTGTTCTTGAAGAAGTGGATGTCCTCTTGCATGAAGAGGTAAGCACTTCTATTTGGCTTAAGTTTTTTTTTCCTGTCCTGTTCACCAATTTTCTCCTTCCATTCTCCTGATGATGTTGACTTCTTGCTGGGAGTACGGTTCCATGGGTCGAACCATAGAAAAGATGCAGCACAGAAGGGCGCCATTTGGCACATCGTGTCCGCGCCAGCTCTAAGAACAACCAGGTGCCCATTCTAATCCCACCATCCAGCACCCGGTCCGTAGCCCTGCAGCTCATAGCACTTTAGATGCAGGTTCAGGTACTTTTTAAAGAGTTGAGGGTCCTTGCCTCTACCACCAATTCGGGCAGCGAATTCCATACACCCACCACCCTCTGGGTAACACAGATTTTCCTCATGTCCCCTCTGATCCTTCCGCCAATCAGCTTAAATCTATGTCCTCTAGTTCTTGAACTCTCCGCTAGGGGAAACAGGTACTTCCTGTCTAATCTATCTGGGCCCCTCATAATTTTGTATACCTCAATCAAGTCTCCCCTCAGCCTCCTCTGCTCTACGGAAAACAACCCCAGCTTATCCAATCTCTCCTCATAGCTGCAATTTTCAAGCCCTGGCCCTATTAGTCACCCGTTTATATTTCACCCAAAAACGTTCAACTACCAATGGTGGGGAGATGTGCAGCAGGCCAATGGCGAAAGACTGGATGGTTTGGGCTGGTGCATGGGACTAGACGTTACAGAAGTAGGATGGGGTAAAGCAATAGACAGGTTTGTAACCAACAATTATGATTTTCAATTCAGTGTGTTGGGGGATGAGGAGCCTGAAGAGGTCAGTTAGGGTTATTGAGCATCACTTAGTGCAGGACAGGATGTGGTTTACTTTTGGGTTAAGCTTAGAAGGCCAATGAGGGGATTGCTGGAGAAGTCAAGAGCGGAGATACGAAAGCATGGATAGGGGTTTTAGTGGCAGTGAGATAAGGACAGAGCCAGACAATGTTATACAAGTGGAAATAAGCAACCTTAATGATGGTTAGGGTATGTGGTTTGAAGATTTGTTAAGGGTTGATTTGTTAAGGTCTTACTGTTGTCCTGCACTGTACGTTCAGACCAGTCAGACACATTTAATTCCAGCGGGATTCATTGGATGGTGATCAAGAGTCGGAACCCTGGCAGATCCTTCCACTACCATTGCCCTGGTTGAAACCAGATAACTCAACATATTTTCTTAGTCCGTATGACTCAGCTATTCACTGGATAGTCTTGTTGAGCCGTGGGGGAGGGGCTGTATTCTTGTTTAGTTAATGGCGAACAATATTTTTAAAAATATTTTTGACAGTTAATAGAATTACACCGATTATTTGCAATTTCTAAGTTTAAAGCTTTTAATCAGCCTGGCATTTATGGCAGGAGTTTAGATGTTCCTTTTTTTTTTTGGCATACGTTTCTGCAGTTTTCTGGAATTTTGAGTCGTCGTTGGCCTTGGACACTTGTTTCTTAAGTCTTTTAGACAAACTTTTCACGTGATGGTTTAATGTAACATTTGTTGCTGAATTTTGTTTTGTTTTGCTACACACAGGTCTGTTCAGTTTTGAAATATTTGTAGAAAACTCATTGTACGTTATCTTTAATCATTCCGTATGTTGCCATAATTTACATTACAAAATAGGGCAAGGCTTGAACAATATCCACCTGAACAATATCTACTTTTTTAAAACATTAGTTTTGCAAATCCAGTTGAAAGGTGGTTTCTTGCATGGTAACAAACTTTCAAATTATTGGTGCATATAGCAGTGCCTTTTCATTGGTTAGAACTCTCTCCCTGCCGCTGATCAGCAGTGTTGCTCGTGCTTGAGATATCGCTGCATGGGCACTGGATGTGCTCTAGTACCATTGCCTAATTGGTCATTCTTCATGTGTTAGCCTAGACAGTGTGCAAGATTTTTCTTCTCCCCCACCCTTACTGTTGCTCCAGCAGAGTTCAGCTAACTCAATACAGACTGGATGTCGAAACCTGTGACATTCCTGCTCTGTATGACTCAATTCCACGTTATAAGCATTGCACTTCCCAACTGAACTATTGTGGCAGTGGTCAGAGGTCTTATTTATCAGGCGGTGCCTGTTTTGATTCAAAACTCTGGATTTGCTAGATCAAAAGTACCGCTAATAAAACTGACCTCTTTTGCCCTCTTTAAACTACCTCATATTTACAGCTTCATTTTCCCTTCCAAGCAGTTCCATAACTTTAGAACTGTACTTTCACCCGTGACCTGCTACCGTTAGAGCAGATTCAGAACTGCAACGTCAGATTTGGTTTTAATTTTGAAGCTCCAAATTTACATAACATTTACCAATTTTCCCTCCTACCACCTTCAATAAAACATCCAGATTTATTCCTGCTGAAAAGAAAGAAAGAATGAATCAGAAGGGCTTCATTCCAAGATCCAAATTGTATTTTGTTTTAAATCCGATGCAATATTCATTGGAGCACTGTGAAAATGGGATTCATCTTGATTGTGTTTGTCTAAATGTAAAAAATTGTTAAGTTCAACAATTTTTTTTTAAAAAATGTCTTAAACTGATATTTCAGGAAGCAGAAGAGGATGACAATGAAAAAGGTATGTAATGGTTACCACTGCCTTTGCAAAGTTTGTATCTTCCCTTCAATTTACTTTGTAACTTGGATTGTATTTTGATTGATTTTGTTATGAATAGTTGAAGGTTGGAAAGCCAATACAAGGCACTAGATGTAACATAAAATGGAATTAAAAGACTTCCTGTTTTGGGGAAAAGTTTATGTACTTGGGAGATTTTTTTAAAAATCCAAATGTGACTTGTAAAAAGGTGCAGAGTAGACTTGCCAGTTACTATAGTGCATGTATGAATATGCACAACACAAACCGAGTGGCAATGATTTTTTTCCACTAAGCTACAAATGGCTCTTATTTTTATCTGCTTCATTTTTATATCTTGAATGAAAGTTTATTTTTTCATATTAGAGTCAAAGTCACTATATCCTCCTTTCATAGGCTTATATGACAAAATGTCAAGTTAATAGAGCTCCCTTGAACAAATGGGAGAATAGTGGATTGTTTTGTGTTTTTTTTTGTTTGTTGCTATTGGAGCACTTTTTCAGAATATGGATTTTACTTTATCAAATTGACCTTCTAATTCTTTGAAATCTGATCTGTTTTCACACTTGCGAAAATGCATGGTTCTCTCTATGATTGTGATATGCATTTCTTTTACTTGCACTACTAGAATTGGTAGGCTAGAATCTGAAGAGTAGAGATTCTGATTTTTGTAGTAAACACGGCTGGTACAATGAAACAACATAAATGGAGACAAAACCTACGAACATTGATTTGCTTTGCTTTGGAACTGTGGAGGACTCGGAACACGATGTCGATGTAACTTTTCCAAAAAAAACCTGTTGAAGATTGTCACTGCTGTGTGATTTTAGACGGTACGTGAAAAGAGATGTTGATTTTGCCGAAGACTTTCATCCTAAGCAGTTTGGTATCTTTTCTCCATAATATGTGATAAGAAGATGGAAGGATGGATTCTGAGATGTGGTATAGAGTATGGAATTATTTTGAAGATGGATAAGGCCCTTCAGAATCTGGATGAATACAATGGAGAACATGGCTTACATGGACCATTTCATCCAATAGATTTTACCAGAAATGTGAGATGCTCAAATCAGAGGCCCTTGGTGGACATTTGAACTTTGTCGAAGTGATGAATACAAATGAAAACAGACCTTGGCTGGAAAAAGAGAGATTCCATTATGTAGAAAGATTGCAATTGGGATTCATGCACCAAAGAATAACACCGTCTAAGGATATTTATGTTGCTACAGAAGACTTTTTGTATTAAAGGTATTGCACATAACAACTTTTGTCACTAAGGAATTCAGATTCACATGCACCTTGTAGTTTTCTAACCTTCTTAATTTAGGTAAATTGTATTTCTTTTGAATATCAATGATAAGGTCACCTTCTAGGTAAAAGCTTTGACATTTAAACCTGTATTTTGCCATGTTTATTCCTGTTAAATCCCTCAGATGTAGATGATATACAGGACGGTTCTCGTGAAGTATCTAAATCTCTACCTTCAGAGCAAGGTCTTGCTGAGGCTCAACAAACAATTCAAGATGAAACTGAACCTAATGCATCTTTGAAAGAAGTGGATGATGATAATATTTCAGTCACAATCCAAGCAGAAGATGCCATCACGTTGGACTTCGATGGCGACGATCTCTTGGAAACAGGTAAAACCCTGAAAACTTCAGAATGTGAGAATAAAACCAAAGCTGAAAAGGAGTCCCAGTCCCAGGAGGACTTGAAGGGAGAAGTCAAAAATGAGGGAAAGAAAGAGAAAAACCATAAGGAAGGAAGAAAAGAGGAGGGGACAAAAGCAGAGTCAGCGAAGAAGGAGACCAGAGACTGGTCCAGAAAAGCTGAAGCTGGAGAGAAAGAGAAAGATTCTTCAAAGAAAGGCCCCTCATCTTCTGGGGCATCCAGTCAAGCAAAGAGGTTTGTTTTTCTATGTCAATTTATGATACTGAATACCAACAGTAAGATCGGTCTGCATTTGTGAGTAATCACGGTTCTTAATCTGAGACCTCCTAACGAGCCAGTGTATGTTACATTTCTTTTTAAGACATTTAACATGTTTTTTTTTAAAAAGACAGATGCAAGACTGACTTTGCTTGCATTTTTGCGATGTAATTTTTTCCTCTGCTCAGTTATTTGCTTTTTTATATCTTTTTTTGTTGAAAATTTGCAAGATTTTTAAAAAAGCCTTGTGTTGATCCTGAACAATCAATACACCCGTGTGAAAAATTCACAGTTCAAGTAAGGAGAATTCTCAAGTATGGAATCAAAACTACCACTCCTGATTACTGGAGAAGATTGTGATTTGCTCACTGAATAGAATTGGCACAAATCTAGATCTTCATTCAGCTTTGGAAAGTCGATGCAAGTGTCGATTTTGGAACTATTCCGTTCAAATGTTGGCTTTGGTATATTTGTGACCAGAGATTCTTTAGAATTTTATAATTTAGTGGTCTGTTATGTTTTAATTTTGATGTTTTGTTTAGGAAAAAAATGCATTGTTTTATATTTATCAATATGTCCAGTAGTATTTGTGAGAATTCAGCTCTACCTTTTTTGAATATTTGGGTTTCCTTTTTTCTAACATTGTTTTGTGTTCATAGTTCAAGTAAGGATTCGAAAGATAAGACTACTACTAAAGATGAAAAAGGTAAGATCAGATTAACCCATCACCCTTCAGAATTTGTTGTAAATGTAACTTCACAGTTTGCCTCAGATGTTGGAAATTCATGTTACAGCATTGTTATCTGCCATTCAAAGGTTTAAAAATACATTGTGAGGTTGGCACTCTGAGTTACACTTTGAGTAAAATGATTGTTTCGTATGGTTTGTGTTGATGGCAGTGGTTTTATTTTTCATCCATACCATAGGGGGTGTTAATAGCAGTACTGGGAGTAGCAGTGGCACCACTAGCAGTTCAACCAAGAATCTGTGGATTAGTGGCTTGTCCTCGAATACTAAAGCAGCTGATCTAAAGAACCTGTTTAGTAAATATGGCAAGGTATGTGTTCATTATTGTGGTTTTTGCCTCCACCAGAATTACTATATATTAAGAAAGTTTTTAAGTGATGTCCATGATGATTCATGTTGTGAATTGTATACATTTTGTCATAGGTTCTGAGTGCGAAAGTAGTAACCAATGCACGCAGTCCTGGTGCTCGATGTTATGGATTTGTGACTATGTCTTCAAGTGCTGAAGTGTCTAGGTGTATTTCCCACCTTCATCGCACTGAGCTACATGGACAGCAGATTTCTGTTGAAAAAGTAACTATTTAAAAAAAAATGTTCACGTGTTGCCTATGACTTAGAAGTGTGCGGGTGATAATGCCACATTTTTATAAGCAGAAGAAACAAGATGACGTATAAGCATGTGCTTCCAAAGTACGAATAAACTTCAAAATTAATATGCACAGACTTCAGCTAACAATGTGCCAGTTTCTAATACCAAATAGCTGGCCACCATGTGATGTACCATAGCAGGTACTTATTGAACACACTCCATTATAGAGTTCTAGTACTGCAAAAAGCACAATAAATGCTTGAAAACATTTGACTTCAGCACAAACTCTCATAAATACTACAGCTGATAGGTCAGTGGAATTGAGTCAGGAGAGAACACTAGCAGAAAGAGACTGACAAAAACCATGAAGCAGGGAGCATTAGGGTAGTAAATCTACAAAACTGGGGACAGGAGAGGCAAAGGTTTCAGTTGGGCTTAGCAGTAAGTTAAATGAATGTTATATGGAATGGCAAGTTGATATCTGTTTACTTAGTAAAGAGGTATATTTGAAACTGTTATGAACTGTCTGACCCAACTTTGTGTAGAATCTTTTAGGGTGTCTTAATTTTTTAAATCTTTAAACTGCATCAGTGTATGACCAGGGATCAGCTTGGTAAAGTATTATTAAAGAAGAAAGACATTATTCTGTTAGTGTAAGTATACATTAGTCTCTGAACTAGTTGGTTTGTGGTATAATTTACAGTGGCACATTGGTTTATATTGATGCATGCAAGTGTCTGGATTTATAAATATTTATCCATCAGATTCACATAACTACCAGAATGTTCTAATGAGCTTTGCTTCTGAGAGTTCATAACTATCTTGAAACAGTTTTGACTGCACTCCCTTTTTTCTTTTCCCCATTAAGAAGCTTCATAAGTGATCGATTCTTAAGTAAATGCACAGCTTGGTATTGTTTAAGATCCCAGTTTGAAGATTTCCCAATTGCTCAGTTGCATTGGTGTCGTACTGAGTTGTACAGATCAGGTAGCTAATGGTGGCGCCACTATAACTGGTCTTGGTCATAGAGTAATAGAGTCATACAGCACGGATAGAGGCCCTTCGGCCCATCGTGTCCGCGCCGGCCATCAGCCCTGTCTACTCTAATCCCATATTCCAGCATTTGGTCCCATCAAGCGATCTAAGGCGTGCATGTGTGAATGTGGTGAAAACTGAATCAAGCTAATCTGTGATGCACCCCACAAATGAATAGTTTTCTAACACTCATAGCCAAGGCTCACTCTGGGCAAGGCTGGGATTAGGGTCCTCTCCTCAAAAGTTATACCCTTGAATTGTGGTGTCTCAGCAAGAAAAAAAAATCCAGGACCTCCAGGAGATGGAGCCCCTCCTACTCTAAAGGTACAGATTTTCTATAATGGTAATGGTCCTGTTTCAAAGTTCAAGTAACGAGGGCATACTTCTGATAGTAATCCTTGAATCTCTTTCTGTGAGAATATAAGACATCAGATCACATGAATACATAGCAATGGTTAGGGGAGAGGAGAAGGACGAGGCGATGCCTCAAGGAGGATTAGTTGCAAGGGACAGGAAAAGGGGGAAATTAACAGTCAACGCCACTCCTTTTGCCTTTTCTGAATGGGTTAAATCCTGTGCTGAAATGCTGCTGTTTGTTTCTGTAATTCCAGCACCTAGAAGGAACTATAAGAATGGACTGCATGTTTGAACCTCAAGTTTTAATTGGAAAAAGTTTTGGAGAAAATGGGTCACTCACTAATTTCAGCAAATGTGCTGAAGAAATTATTGAGCTTTGCACGTTCTGCACAACATTATTGCTTTTTAATTATCATTGTGGATGCATTTTAATCAAACTATAAGCAATTCTGTGTGCATTAATATGTTCAAAATAATAGCAACGGATAAACTGCTACGCAGTTGAAATGTACTTTGCTTAAATCTTATATACCAGAGATTGTGTAATAATTTTATATGAACTAGTCAATCTCCAGAGAGTCAGGACCACATGCAGTTTTCAGGTGAAGCAGGGTTAGAGGCCGGGTATAATTGGACCAGGTTGCGCACATGTAATTCAGTCCTCATTTTGAAGTCATACATTCAGTCCTTATCTTTATTTCCATATGTCCACATTTTGAATGGAAGCTACCTATGTAAACTTGTCACGCTGTAGTCATACCCTCCTGCCAGTGATGGTGGTGCAGTGCCTCAGATGTGGGGAGGGTGTACTGACAACATGGCAAGTTTACATTGGCAGCTTCCATTATAAATGTGGACATAAGAATTTATAATGGAAAAATTTTATAAGTAATGCATGCAGGCACCATGTTTTTGAAATATATTGGCCCAGAATTTACTGTCAAAGTAACAATGAGGCTAACGGCGCTCACTGTTATTTGTGCACAAATCGCATAGCAACTTCAGGCGAGGGCAGATGCACAGTTAAACGTGAAAATCCAGGAGTTGCTAGCCGAGATGCGCCGCTCCACAGTTAGCTTCACGATAACAGCATCTCGCTGTCTTGACTCATCATTCAAATGCTTTAAATGGCGTGAAGTTCCTGTACCTGCATGGTAGATATGATCTAAACACGCCACAGAAAGTTAGGGCTTGTCCATTTCAGTCTAAGTACTCTTTTAATAGTGTGATCAGTGTTAATTACTGCCAAACAACCCCTCTGGCACTGAGAATTACAATTAACTATTACAAGTGTGGAGTCTCATTCCTTCAGGTTTTAATTGTTGGAGATTTTTTTTTAAATTTAAATTTTTAAAAATCTTTTTTTCTCTCTTAATCCAACCTATCTTTCCCTCTCTATTTCTCTTTCTGTTCCTGATTTGATATTGAATTCACTATTCTAACTTGACCTATCTTGTTCAGACTCTGCACTGTTCATTTAACAATCCGTAAATCTGATTGGTTAAGGAGATACAGTTGCTTGCCCATTTCACACAGATCACAGATGCCCTGTAGAGGGTGCCACGCTGTTTCCATCTCTCATTCCTAGCAACTTCCAGTACAAAATCTCATGGAAATTAAATGGGCATAGGCAAGTCTTACTCGCGGCGGGCGGCGTTCGTTAACCGGCTACAGCAAATTCTGGGCCACTATAGATATACGGCTATTTGTAAATGTTTGCTCTCAAGATAAGGTAAGGGATGTTGATGCTCAAAATGAGAAAATATCGGTGCACTAACCAATGAGACTACCAGTCATGTGATTCCTTGTTTTCTATTACTGAAGAGGTTTTTATTTAGTTTTCTTAGAAGGATACAGTCACATCTGAGGATTTAGTCTAATTCTAAAATTGGAAACAGCCAACCTGTCCGTCACCCCTGAAGTGTGTTTCTTTTTGTCTTTTAAAAAGTTCTAACTTGTCTTTGTCCATTTAGGTTAAAAATGATCCTTTTAAAAAAGAATCCACCACAAAAGATGGAACTGGGAAGACGAGTTCAAGCAGAGTTAGCAGTGATAAAAAGAGTTCGGCTAGTGGAAAAACAAGTAGCAAGTAAGTGTATGATGGCTAATGATCTAGATATTTGAAAAGAAGGCTGCTTTGAACTTTTTCCAACCAACTTTCTTCCCTCCCCATTTTTTCGATTTCCACTTTCCAGCATTTTTCTCCCATGTCCACTCTTGAAGGTGTTGATACTTCGATTGGATACAGTTCCAAAATCTCACCCAAGTGGCCATTCTTCATATGTGAGCCTGAACAGTGAGCGTCACCGGGTTATTAATCGACGGCATCATGGCCAAGCCTGTTCTGTCAAAACATGCGCACTTCAATGGGAGTTGCTGGTTAGCAATCGGGAGCAGGAATCTTGGCTGCTTTTTCCTCCTCTTTAACTCTGGTCCTGAGGCCAAATATGTGGCTACTGATATGCCAGCTGAGATCAGCTAGCTCAGTACTTTTATATAAGGCAACAGGGATAACTAAAACGTATTACTGTTTATCTGCATACCATTTCCAAGTAATGCAACTTTATTGCTTTTAAAGTTTTATTCCTTTTTGTCCAGAAAAGATGGCTGTAGGAAGTTTTGTCTTCTGCTTTGCCGTAAATTGTGAATTGTGAGAACAGTTCCTTTATTAAGTGGAGTGTAGATATCTACTGAAAGGTGCTGTGGTGAGGGCAGTTAAGTTTTGCAGGTGACGAGATTTGTACTGGGATCAGACATCCAGCAGCAACCTAGTGGCGTTTTAAGAGTTCCATTTAGAATTGTATTGGCCAAATTTTCAATGATTGATTGATTGAAAATATATTTTACAAATCGTACTGCCTGCTGTCAGAATTATGGTCACAGTTTTAAGTCAACGTTTACCATTGTAAATTGCTATTCTAATTAAATTTTGCTATGTCAACTGTCAGTATATAGTTTGAGTATGGCTACTAGGCGGTAGCTCTGTGGTGTGATTTTCTGTGGTGTTTCTCCCAACTCCATTGCCATCTTATAAATTCCCCATGATGTTACCTGCAGTCAGTTATGAATGGTTTATGTGTGTGCATAAACCAATCAAAACATCTCACCACGATGCGCTTACTTCATTGTCTCAACACATGCATCTCAAACTTTTTATAGTTACCTCTGACTTGCCATAAGCAATGCCATGGGAACTCCACTAGTAGAATTATTACATACAATACTTTTGAACCATTTTAGAAAGTTCTGTAATTATAAACAAGTCCATTAATGTTCGGTGTTTAAATTCTCTCATTTTAAACATAAAGGACCCAAGTTTCTTCCAAAAAAGAGGATAAGAAAACTGAAAAACCTGGAGAGAGAAAAGAAAGCAAGGATGGGTCAAGCTCCACAAAGAAACCAGAAAATAAAAAGGATGAGAAGGAGTGTGCAACGAGTAGTAGTCACGACCATTCCAAAAAAGTGGATGAGAAGAGGCGAAGGAGTATGTATCTCTAATTGTGACATAAAATGTCTAAAAAGTGAATTTTGGAAGGAGGTTCTAATCCAGGGTTCAAACCTAGTTGTATGCAAGTGTTTGTGAGCCTATTGAGTTGTAATGAACTTCAAAATGAATTTCTGTTCAAAAAGTAAATGGGTAATTGATAGAAGTCTAATTCCGTTCACTATCTGTGAATGCTTTGATTTCATAGGTGTGAAGAGTCCTCATCGGATGGTGGTTATTGACAAGGCTAAAGGTGAACCTGTTGTGAGTGTGAAAACTTCAAAGAAAGGCAAGAGTGAGCAGGTGAGCATTTATGGGGGAAAAGGATTAAGAGTGGAAAATGCAAATCTACTTTGTTCTATTCGTTACATACTATTTTAACAGTTGTGTAGGATTTGTCCGTTTATGTAACCCTTTTGATTGCATGTCTTTCTACATTTTTTAATACTGATAAATCCAAGCCTCAAATTAAAAGTGTAGTCTAGATACCAGCCAATTAAATGCCAAGAAACTGGAAAGTACTGCAGTACAAAGGGATCTGGGGGTCCTAGTGCAAGAAAATCAAAAAGTTAGTATGCAGGTGCAGCAGGTAATCAAGAAGGCCAACGGAATGTTGGCGTTTATTGCTAGGGGGATAGAATATAAAAACAGGGAGGTATTGCTGCAGTTATATAAGGTATTGGTGAGACCGCACCTGGAATACTGCATACAGTTTTGGTCTCCATACTTAAGAAAAGACATACTTGCTCTCGAGGCAGTACAAAGAAGGTTCACTCGGTTAATCCCGGGGATGAGGGGGCGGACATATGAGGAGAGGTTGAGTAGATTGGGACTCTACTCATTGGAGTTCAGAAGAATGAGAGGCGATCTTATTGAAACATATAAGATTGTGAAGGGGCTTGATCGGGTGGATGCGGTAAGGATGTTCCCAAGGATGGGTGAAACTAGAACGAGGGGGCATAATCTTAGAATAAGGGGCTGCTCTTTCAAAACTGAGATGAGGAGAAACTTCTTCACTCAGAGGGTAGTAGGTCTGTGGAATTTGCTGCCCCAGGAAGCTGTGGAAGCTACATCATTGAATAAATTTAAAACAGAAATAGACAGTTTCCTAGAAGTAAAGGGAATTGGGGGTTACGGGGAGTGGGCAGGAAATTGGACATGAATTTAGATTTGAGGTTAGGATCAGATCAGCCATGATCTTATTGAATGGCGGAGCAGGCTCGAAGGGCCGATTGGCCTACTCCTGCTCCTATTTCTTATGTTCTTATGTAAACAGTGATGAATTCTAAATTTAAAGGTCTTGGAAATTTCAAGGAATACTGTGATTCCAGATAAATGCATAAATTCTATTATGTAAAACACCTAAGGGAGATACGAATACTGTATCAAAAAACCTAGGGAAACCCTGAAACAAAGAGGGCATGTTAGGGTGAGAACTTTGGTTTCATGTTAGTACTTAATTTTTGATTTTTATGATTTCAAAAACCATATCTGATAATATGGAGCAACCAGGCTGAGGTCCTGGAATGAAGCTGTCCAATTAGTTCCACAGGCATTGATCTGGTCCGAATTTATTGTTAAAAATTTTTTTGTGTGGTCCTAAATCAATTTGAAAAGTCTGGTTCCATTACAGTTCTTGTAGTCTTTTTACTTGAATCTGGCCAAGGTGGACCATATGGGCTAGCTTCAAGCTTGTAATTTCTAATCTTCTCCATAAGAGATCGGGAGGGGTTGAGTGGAAACAAGGCATTTCTTCACTGGAAGGGGAGTACTGTACTCACCTATCAGTCTGAGATGATTGGCATTGGTAGAGGCTCAGGAGTAGCGCACCTGTCTGCACTCCCAGGCACAGACTGGAGGAAATGCGAAGATCAGGAAGGAAAGAAAATATCAAGATATTGCTCCTGTCTAGCTCTAAATACACAATTGTTTTAGCTAATGCTCAAACATTCAGGTTTGCTTATGTGTCCTAGAAAGATTTTTCTGAATTTTCTGTAGGAGTATGAATATGTGATTTTTCAAGGTTACTCTTGAAAAAGTGATTTGGAGTAATTGGATTGCTCAATAGGTTGGAAGACACTCGAGACCTAACCTTGGCTGGTTTTTGTAATTTAATTGAGTTATCAGATGCTTCAGTACATGGCAGTATTGGTAGGAGTGACCACCGCACAGTCCTCGTGGAGACGAAGTCCCGTCTTTGCAGTGAGGACACCATCCAACGTGTTGTGTGGCACTACCACCGTGCTGAATGGAATAGATTCAGAACAGATCTTGCAGCTCAAAACTGGGCATCCATGAGGCGCTGTGGGCCATCAGCAGCAGCAGCAGAATTGTATTCCAGCACAATCTGTAACCTCATGGCCCAGCATATTCCTCACTCGACCATTACCAACAAGCCAGAGGATCAACCCTGGTTCAATGAGGAGTGTAGAAGAGCATGCCAGGAGCAGCACCAGGCGTACCGAAAAATGAGGTGCCAACCTGGTGAAGCTACAACTCAGGACTACATGTATGCTAAACAGCGGAAGCAACGTGCTATAGACAGAGCTAAGCAATTCCACAACCAACGGATCAGATCAAAGCTCTGCAGTCCTGCCACATCCAGTCATGAATGGTGGTGGACAATTAAACAACTAACGGGAGGAGGAGGCTCTGCGAACATCCCCATCCTCAATGATGGTGGAGTCCAGCACGTGAGTGCAAAAGACAAGGCTGAAGCATTTGCAATCATCTTCAGCCAGAAGTGCCGAGTGGATGATCCATCTCTGCCTCCTCCCGATATCCCCACCATCACAGAAGCCAGTCTTCAGCCAATTCGATTCACTCCACGTGATATCAAGAAACGGCTGAGTGCACTGGATACAGCAAAGGCTATGGGCCCCGACAACATCCCAGCTGTCGTGCTGAAGACTTGTGCTCCAGAACTAGCTGCGTCTCTAGCCAAGCTGTTCCAGTACAGCTACAACACTGGCATCTACCCGACAATGTGGAAAATTGCCCAGGTATGTCCTGTCCACAAAAAGCAGGACAAATCCAATCCGGCCAATTACCGCCCCATCAGTCTACACTCCATCATCAGCAAAGTGATGGAAGGTGTCGTCGACAGTGTTATCAAGCGGCACTTACTCACCAATAACCTGCTCACCGATGCTCAGTTTGGGTTCCGTCAGGACCACTCGGCTCTGGACCTCATTACAGCCTTAGTCCAAACATGGACAAAAGAACTGAATTCCAGAGGTGAGGTGAGAGTGACTGCCCTTGACATCAAGGCAGCATTTGATCGAGTGTGGCACCAAAGAGCCCTAGTAAAATTGAAGTCAATGGGAATCGGGGAAAACTCTCCAGTGGCTGGAGTCATACCTCGCACAAAGGAAGATGTTAGTGGTTGTTGGAGGCCAATCATCTCAGCCCCAGGACATTGCTGCAGGAGTTCCTCAGGGCAGTGTCCTAGGCCCAACCATCTTCAGCTGCTTCATCAATGACCTTCCCTCCATCATAAGGTCAGAAATGGGGATGTTCGCTGATGATTGCAGTGTTCAGTTCCATTCGCAACCCCTCTAATAATGAAGCAGTCCGAGCCCGCATGCAGCAAGACCTGGACAACATCCAGGCTTGGGATGATAAGTGGCAAGTAACATTTGCACCAGATGAGTGCCAGGCAATGACCATCTCCAACAAGAGAGTCTAACCACCTCCTCTTGACATTCAACGGCATTACCATCGCCAAATTCCCCACCATCAACATCCTGGGGGTCACCATTGACCAGAAACTTAACTGGACCAGCCATATGAATACTGTTGCTACAAGAGCAGGTCAGAGGCTGGGGATTCTGCGGCGAGTGACTCACCACCTGACTCCCCAAAGCCTTTCCACCATCTACAAGGCACAAGTCAGGAGTTTGATGGAATACACTCCACTTGCTTGGATGAGTGCAGCTCCAACAACACTCGAAGCTCGACACGATCCAAGATAAAGCAGCCTGCTTGATTGGCACCCCATCCACCACCCTAAACATTCACTGCCTTCACCACCGGCGCACTGTGGCTGCAGTGTGTACCGTCCACAGGATGCACTGCAGCAACTCGCCAAGGCTTCTTCGACAGCACCTCCCACACCCGCGACCTCTACCACCTAGAAGGACAAGAGCAGCAGGCACATGGGAACAACACCACCTGCACGTTCGCCTCCAAGTCACACACCATCCCGACTTGGAAATATATTGCCGTTCCTTCATCGTCGCTGGTTCAAAATCCTGGAACTCCCTTCCTAACAGCAGTGTGGGAGAACCGTCACCACACGGACTGCTACGGTTCAAGAAGGCGGCTCACCACTACCTTCTCGAGGGCAATTGGGGATGGGCAATAAATGCCGGCCTCGCCAGCGACGCCCACATCCCATGAACGAATAAAAAAAAATGGCAGTGAGGTGTACTGCCAATGCCAAGAAAAAAATTCTTGTTGTTTTCGTGGGATATGCTGCCAAAAGAACAGCATTAGCAAAGTGGTGGGGGCATCTACATTGACCTGATATCATGGGACTAGGAGGATACAATATGAAGAAAATGAGGATAAAATATTTGAAGCTGTGATGCTGATTCGGAAAATTCTTGTCTTTTAATATTTATAGGCATCCAGTTCAAGAAGTAGAGAAAAACATATTCCACCTAAATCAAACTCCAGGGATAGAAAGGATATTCTGCCATTTGAAAAAATAAAACAACAAAAAATTCGTGAGCGCTTAATCCGATTGGAACGCATACGACGTGCAATAGAATTAAGAAGGTAAGTGGAACTTTCCAACTCATGAGGTGGAAGGTTTTATGCTGTGAAACTTGCATCCATTCGGACTGAGTATTGAGTGCTCAAATTATGTCAATGATGTTAGCCACAGCTCAGTGGGTAGCACTCTCTCCTCTTGAATTGGAAGTTGAGGGGGGGGGTGGCGTTCAAGCCCCACTCCAGAGACTTGAGCACAAAATCTAGGCTGACATTCTAATGCAGTACTGAGGGAGTGTTCTCTTTCGAATGAGGTGTTAAACCGAGGCCCCGTCTACCCCTTCAGGTGTATGTAAAAGATCCCATGGCACTATTTAGAAGAAGCGCAAGGGAGTTCTCTCTGGTGTCCTGGCCAATATTTATCCCTCAATCAACATCACTTTTTAAAAAAAGAAACAGATTATCTGCTCATTATCACGTTGCTGTTTGTGGGACTTGCTGTGTGCAAATTGGGTGCCGCGTTCCCTAGCTTACAACAATGACTACACTTCAAAAACTACTTCATTGGCTGAAAAAGTGCTTTGTGACATCCTGTGGTCGTGTACGGCGCAATATAAATGCAAGTCTTTTTAAAATCTTTTTCTATATTGGAGGCCAAGGGAGGACACTTTCTGCCCCTCAATCTTGGCTGGATTTGAATTTGAGAGGTGGCCATGCTGGTTTCCTTCCACCTCCTTCCTGTTCCTTTCCAGTTTTTGCCCTGAAATCTTCTCATGATACTAGGCTATTTTTTTTTTGCAATATAGCATTCAAAACAGCTGAGATTTTAAATTCTCACCTGCAGTGCATCATAATCTATTTAGTTATTACGAGGCTACTTGAAGCTAGCATATTGCTTTTGTACATCATGCAAACTTAAAATTTTTCCATTAGGCTTGGTTTAAGATTGCTGCTGGGCCACATGTATGTACTCTGCATTTCTCAAACACAAAATTTAAACTTTTTTAATCTAGGCGACGAGAAATAGCTGAAAGGCAGCGTCGTGAGCGGGAGCGCATTCGCATGATCCGTGAGCGTGAAGAACGTGATCGCTTGCAACGAGAGAGAGAACGGTTGGAAATTGAAAAACAAAAGCTTGAGAGGGAAAGAATGGAACGGGAACGACTAGAAAGGGAACGCATACGTATTGAGCAGGTGAACAGGTTCTCCATAAAGCTTTTCAGTGCAGACTCCCATCTCGGGGAACATTGGATTCTATACAGTTTCTAATTTTTTTTTATTTGCCTTTCCTCCTAATCACTCTCTCCTTGTCCCAAGCCAAAATAAAAATGTCTTTGGAAAGGCAGCTTAGCTTGATCAGTGGACACTATCTGTGTTGGTCCTTGGCTCGGTTGTCAAGAGCTGGTGCTTGAGCATCGTGGTAGAGATTCCTCCATGGTCAGTTTAATTTCTTCCTCCAATGAAAGCTGATAAGAGAAATCTAAGTTTTCTCCCTTTTGTTTCTTGCTTCTTGGTCTTCCAGCTTCATGCACTTCCTTGTATAAGCAACATATATCCAGATTTCTGTGTTCACAACAAACTGTGTTTGTGGATTTGGACTTTCTTTAGTGCTTTTCTTTTTGGTTTCTTCTTGGGAAGTGTCTGGCTTTGAGTTGGCACTTTCTACTTTCTAACAATGGCTAGACTAAGATAGGAAACTCAATACCAGGGGTTTGTGGGTTCTGACCCACATCTCATACTCTGGCACAAGAAGTTGGTCTTAAATGCAGTGTATCACACTTTAGTAAATTTGAATTGTCTGCAAACTGTTCCTTGTAGATTCAAGGTTTTTTTTGGCGGGGGGTGGCGGTGGTTAATTTATTTGAGATTCAATGCTGGGTGCAGTACTGAGTGAATGCTGCACTGTCAGGTGCCATCTTTCGATGAGATGTTAAGATTGAACTTAAATTCATAACTCTCTGGTTCTTAGTAAATGGACATTTTGCAGTTGAACCTAATTTGGTTAAACAATTTGCATGATTAAATATTGAAAAAGTTTGGTTTTCAGTTGTTTTTTGGGACGGTTTCCAAACTGCAGTATTGGGTGCATTGACACTGAGAATTTTTATTTTTATGTGATCATTAAACTGATGGATAGGATTGGGACAACAGTTGAATAATGATGGCTGGCTGTAGAAATCTTAGCAAGGAGAGACCTTATTGAAATTGGTTTTTGTGTTGCTGTACAGTTGAACATCCTTTCAGATACCTGAGGTTTGAAGCACAGCTGTCATTTGCACCCTGCTACACTGAAATTTTCAGCACTTCAGCAGTGATGAGTACCCTGTTGCACCAGAGCATATTGTTCCTTGGGTGGAGAGAGGGGAAGTTTATCCTGTTCCCTACAATATGCTTCCTGTTGGCTGATAGACAATAGCATTAATGGCATCTATCAATGGGTTCAAGGCTGGAAGAGGATAGTGTGCTGACAAGACAAGAAAGAGTCATGGTTCAAAAAAATGAAATTCACACTTGTACCAATTCAATGCTTCAGGAGCGCCGTAAAGAAATAGAACGCATTGCCCGTGAACGTGAAGAGCTCCGTCGGCAACAGGAGCAGCTCCGCTATGAACAAGAAAGAAGAAATTCTTTAAAACGGCCACATGATGTCGATAACAGGTATGTTTGTGAATTACAAATATGTGACTGGATAACCTGTAGAGTATGTTCACTGGATCAATACATAGAATCATGTGCCCTCACCAAATGGATCTGATCACATAATTTTGCTGATTGTGGTTTATAACTCTGTCCGCGTGAACTTTCTTAACCCAGACAGGTTTGTAAAGATAATTATCAGTGGAATTAACGGTTGCTCTAAATGTACACAAAATCCAACGTATCCAGAACCCTTCTACCCGCATCCTATCTTGTAAAATCTGCTTACCTATCGCCCCTGTCCTCTGCAACCTCCACTGCTGCCTTGCCCCCCCAATGGATTGATCTCAAAATTCTTGGCTTCGTCTACAAAACTTCACTGACTCTTTCTACCCCACCTCTGCAACTTCCTGTAGCCCCACATCCCAGCTCACTGCTCCGTTCTTTTGAATCCAGACCTCCTTGTTTCCCTTTCTTTTCCCCCCTCCACCTCTTGTGAAGCATTTTGTAATGTTTTACTATGTTTAAAGGTACCATACAAATGTGGGAAGCTACTACTTCATTTTTTTTTCTGGGCAAAAATAAACTAAAAGCAGAAAGTTTTAATTTTAAAATTCAGTTTTTAAAAATGCACACTTTTAAAAAAAAAACCTGATATGTGAAAATCTTAAGTGCCAGATTTAATGGGGTGGCTGTGGTGATACTTCATTGATTTTTTTTTCCATCCAAACTTCACCTAAGTTTAAATGAGAAAAATAATTTTTTGCAGTGTTTTTAAAAACTAAAATATCCTCAAGGGGATTAAAATCTGTAAATGTCATTTTCTCCAGGCGCGATGAACCCTATTGGAATGAACATAAAAGGAGGACCATGGACAGTGATGCCCGTTTCAGTCACAGTTCTGATTACAGTCGCCAAGAACAAAACCGTTACAATGATTTTGACCACAGAGTGCCGTCTTCATTTGATAGGTGAGTGCTTCCTTTCCATCTGGATGTTGACCGTACCGAGAAATCTGATGTTGCTATCTTTTTCACTGCATGATTAGTTGAACAGAACTGCTGGAACTGTAAAGAAGGAATTAGTAATTGTGCACATTGAAAAGAGCCACGGTATATGAAAGATATAAACTGCATCTATTGAAAGTGATGCCATAAAACACCTTGTGTTGGCATACTGGTGCATTGAACCAGAGTTGTGGAACATGGGTTCATGTCTGCTCTTTTCATGGTGTGTTCCTGATCTCTCTTTTTGGCAGTGGATGTACATCCGTACAGGAAAGGACATGATATCTGAGGGAAAATCAACCCATGCTATTTCCAGCAATGGCACAATAAATTGCTTTAATCCCTGAAGGGCTATGATAGTCCTTTATGCCAAGATCAAAGTGTTAATGAACTAAGAAGGGTGGTTCATGAAGCTAATGCATGATGTTATTCCCTAAACTTAAACAGACGAGGGGATCGTTACAATCATCAAGGAGATGGGAAAAAAAATCGTTCTGGTAGTCGCAGAGAGGACACTGGGTATAACAGATATCCAAAACCATATAGTGATTCTAGAAGACCAACTTCCCAACAAAGAAACGAACTTCATGGAAATAATGAGCGAAGAGAAATGAGGGATCGAGATGACCGGCGAACTGTAACAATTCAGGACCGGTCAGGTGGTAGCAGGGGGCATGACCATCTACAAAAGATGTCCCCATCGAGAAACTTTCCTGACAGGGGTAGGATGGGTGACCATGGAGTTCACCACAGTCGGCCAAGTCATAATTCTTCTAGACCCAATGATTGGAAGCCTAGCGGTGGAATGGGTTCTACTAAACGTGAATTGAGGTTAGAACAATTCAATGTTACATGTCCTTGCAGTCTGTATTGTGTATGTGAAGAGTTTCTAAAACTCATTTTTCTTTAAGTTCAGTTGGTACTGGGCAGGAATCTTTTGGGGCTCATTTTGACACTCTAAAATGACACATTTGCTGTAACATCTTTTAGTCTAGTCATTGCAAAAAGTACAGAAATGCCTGATTTCACTTGTGTGCAACATCTAAGCCAGATTTCTTTGCAGCAGTGATAACATATGAAGGCTTAATATGTATAGATGTGACTGACTGGGCACATTTGCCTGTGTTTTTAGGATGACTTTTAGTGTGCAGTGGCATTTCTGGGATGGGGATTTAATTTTGATCTTTGCATTGTGACTTTCACTGGGACTCATTAATACATTTGGTTGAGAATGCCATGTTACGTGGGATCAACATCATCCGAGTAAGAGAAACCAAAAGGTGGCAGGCCATTATGAAAAGCTCAACTTTCAACCTGCTGTTTTTCTGAGAGAATGCATTTTGAAATTAGGATGAAGTTAATTCTACAGAAGGTATTATCCTTTTCTATTTGTATTAATGAGTCACACATATACAATTGCCTGAAAGACCCTATGGGAGTGATAGATTTATAAGTCTGAACTGTGTCACATTCTAGTGCAAACTGCAATTTGTTGTTGATTACAATTTGTTCTGACCCTTCATTGCTTAGCTGTTAGTTGTTGGTTGTGATCTTTGAGACCAGATTGTGGAATATATTTACTGTGCAGCACAGCAAAAAGATGGCTTTTTGAAACTGATCATTACTATTAATCAATATTCTTAGTGAAAGCAAGTAATTTAACTTGTAAATATTTAGCAATCAGTGGATAAATGTTAACTCATTTTTGACAACCAATTTAGGAATTCAAGAGATCGAGATCGGATACGCCCAGAGAGATCCGGACAGAATATGCGAAGTGGGCCACCGAGCGGTCACAGCAGTATGTCTGGATATAGTAGCCGAGAGGGAGGAAGACCTGCAATAGGAGACAGAGGCAGTAATACTCGGGTACGTGGAGGTGAACAAGATACTTAGAGGTGATCAATTAATTGGAGTTACTAGATAGTGAATGCGGGGAAGCTTTGATCTGTATAGTGATAAACACTTGAATGCTTTTATAAATAGTCACATTTTAATTACCTTTGCTTACATAAACTTTCAATCATAGTTTCTTATTTACAACCTCATAAGTGATCATGCATTTGTAACCTGGTGTGATGTGTATAAATGTTAGCAGGTGTGGACCTACTTAAGATAGTTGTTACCGATTAAAGCAGCTTTTACTGTATTTGCTGAATGTATTTTTTTGGAAAATGTCAATTATTTGAGTTTCCATCAGTAGATCGTTAAAGGGTTTAATTTTGTGATGTAGTATAATGTTGCAATCAATTTGTGAAATTGAAGAGCTGTGATGGTGCTTGTATTTACTTTTTGCAATCTTTTCTCAGCAATCTCACTATCACGATAACAGACACGTAGTGGTAGAACGTCATGGGCGTGATGCAGGTGGACCACGGAACAATTGGCATTCTGGACCTAATTCTCAAGGCAGTGGATATCAAGATATGCGGAGAATGAGTGACAATCGTGGTCCTGGCATGATGCCACCATCCAGGTACTAAAGTTGCCTGTAACTTAGAACACGTTTTGTAAATAATCTAGAATTCTTTCTGTATGGTATTACATTTTTGACTGGTTTTGTATAAAACAGGCTCACTCTTTCTGAAAACTTAAGTGTATTAGTTGCTTTTAGATATTTTTTGATGGGTATTTTTGTGAAGCCTATTAGCTATTAATTCACAGTAAAAGGTTTGTTCACAAATAAAGAATATAAATTCAACATCGAAGAATACAAAACCATCAAAATAGTTTGCTTAATCACATAGTCAAATGTTATGGGGATATTAATAATTGTATCTACATTGGTAAAATTACTTCAAACGTATGTGTTTTTCCTGTGTATAAAGAAAATGTTTCCAGTGCATTAAAACCATTCTCAACTCATACCACAATGCGTATCGAGTGTTTGCATTTTTATGGCTTGTATTTTGTGACCAGTTTGTGTAGTATAAAAATAATTTGTGTTGATATCTAAGCAGTCTATGAAAACTTGAAAAGGCTGACTCCTCAATTGTACTTCTTATTTGGGTGGGACTGAAATTGGTCTAAGTTTGTTGTTCTTCACATACTCTAGCCATTGAGCATTACTTGATGTAATAAATCTCGAGAGGAAAGGGGTTTCACATGACAGATTTTCTCTTTTACATTTTTGTATAGAACTATTTTTTTTCTTTCAATGTTTGATGGCCTGTAGGTTCAAGTTTCATTCCAGTATATTTCTTCACTGGAATTTCATTTATGCCAAATTCTTGTATCTGTAAATTACAGGAAGCTCACAACTGTCACCAACCATGATTGGTGCCTTTCATCTAGTTAAGACTTCAACTGTGAAATTTTAGTATATACTCTTAAGTCATCCCATTCATGATGTCTACTTGTGAGCATTGGAATGTGATCTCAGTTTTCATAACTTAACATGAGATACAAACCAGATCAAGCATGTAGAAAATCATCTGAGATTAGTCTGTATGACTGATGTGGGGCATGGAAGGGAAGAGTGTGAGGAGTATGAAGGTGATGGATAGGCAGCAGCATGGTTGACATCAGGAACCTAGTTGATTTGGGGGTTTGCCTTACATACCAGTGCTTGCCCCCCCCCACATGTTGGCGCTACAGTCAGGTGAGATGGGCTGCTTTTATTTTCTGCTATATGAAATATTTTCTGTAAAGCATATTCTGTTCCTTACCTCCACTTTCCAATTTTAGTCATCTAGGTATCCACTACTTTGCCAAATTTGTGGCCAAGCTAAATTTTGTCCTTGGCTGTACATTTACTGACATTTCTAGGAGTGGTCACTAGATAGTGATGAGCCATTACCCACATTTTTGTTTTCCCCTTTATGAGCCAAGTATAGTGATTCTTATGCTGCTCCAGTTGCGACTGGCTAATTAAGCACAGCCAGGAAGTCAAACTTTCGACCTCCTTCCTCTATGCCTCAGTACCACACCATTCATACACTTACCTACTGAGTAATCAAGGAGCTAAATGGAAAGATGATGAAATAAAAAGCTCAGCACCATCTTTCATTCACATGCTGCTTGACTCTTCTACCCATTGACTACAAGGGTGATGGCTTCTGGAAAAATAACACTTTAGGACATTATCTCTAGACATTGTAATTGAAGTAGTTATTGTAGATTGATTCAATGATTACCTGCCAATCCTGCACAACTGCTTGTAAGGCTTGTGGCTCCCAGTATGCCTGGGACATTTGCTAAATTTCATTATGGAAGGAAATGATACATTACTTGAAACTCGGTTCTCCTGTGTTTTTTCATCCCATTGATAGGTAGCCCTTGTACTTGACTGTCATTTTGCTTTGAAGTTCACAGCATGCACATATTATATACCCTATATGATCTTTTGAAAATGATTTGGTAAGTTTGGCCTTTTCCCAACATTTGGGTCAATAATATTGGGTTCATAGAGAATCCTTTTCCCATCAGTTTACATTTCAATTGGTTGTTTCATTGTAAATTACATTGTATGAAGTTACAGCATCTCAGCAAATCCTTGTGCTGCTCAGGAACTGGGACAAGCTTAACTTGGGATCATTTGATGTATTTCTCACCTTGATAATGCAGGTGTTGAATGATCTGGGATACTTATACTCTTTGGATTTAAGTTTAAAGAACTCAAGCCCCCAGTTGGGCCCTGGTGCCTTGGCTTCATTGTTTTGGAAGAAACAGGTCTTCAGTTCAACAAGTATTCAATTCAGTCATTCTTTGGAAAGGATGCAGAGGTTCAGCCTACAGTTTTAAAAGTGGGTTCCAAAGATTTTGTGGCCCTTCAAGTTCTCTGTTTGAAGGGTATATGGGTTGTTTGGTTCTTTACTAAAGGAGTCTTGTTTCACTATGAGCAGATATGTGTGGACTTTGAGTAATTTAGCCCAAACAGAGGTCTGTGAGAAGCCTTTTCTGAGGATGGTAAGAGTAGGCTAATATAGTTGTCTATTTTCTTGGTTCCCAGTATATCAACCAGTTTGAGAGATGCTCAGTGAGTCTTTTTTATTTTTCTGATTTTCTCGTTTTACCTTTTTGGCCTGCAGAGCTATGCTTCATAGTGCTTGGACATCTGTCAACAGCACTGCTTTGTGTGAATTTTGTGCTCATCAAGACAAATGGGTGTTAGCACTGAGAAATGGAACATTGTGCAATTTCAAGCGCCCCAAAGTTGGCAGTAAGGTCTCCCAGGCCAGGCATAATGCAGGTGCTGCAGATTAAAGTTCGCATTACTGTGCCCAAACTTCAAAGGCTTTCCTTACTTTGTCACACTTGAATTTCACAATTGTCTTGTTGGCCTCTCTGCCAGTAATATGGTACTCAATAAGTGTCTCGGTCAATTTTGCGTTGTACCCATTTGCCAGGACCTGAGTTGAGACTACCCAAACACATAAGACAGTTACAACTAGGAGAAGACTTTCACAAGATCAGTATGGGAAGCATTTCAACCTAGGTCCTACAGGTAAAAGAACAGAGCTGAATATATGTGTACTGTATTTTTGGTGAGACAAAGGCAGGGCCCTTCTCCCAAATAAATAAATTCCACTTTTACCCCTTGTATTAATCCACCGTACCATTTTGCAGGTAAGATTTGACTCTGCACTAGGTGGTCTGATTTATCTGCCATTTAAGCTGGCCATATACTACCACAATAGCATTGCACCTAATGAAAGACCTGCCATGTCACGTGTGACATTTTTGCTTTTCAAAAGGTCCATACAGCTGCCACCAGTATATCCGTCTGTTCCTGCTACACAGAATAAATTTGAGGTCTCGTGAAGATACTGATAATGACTTTGTAATGCTTCCTTTTGCTTTCTGTTGAAATCTTATGGTATTGGGAGTTTTATGAAATGAGAACATAATTTGTAAGGGAAATGTTCTGCAGATTTTGCCAGTGTTTCACAGTGATTTATTTTTTATCTCCTTAGCCTGTTTGTATACACTAACATTCATTTTGGATTAATATGGTTTTTGAAAATAGTTACACCAAATGTTATGTTGCTAAGTGACTCTTTTGTTTTTTGCTTCATGTATACAACAGTTTAATATGTTCTGTCTGAAGATATAGGTGCAGCTTGTTTCTGGCTGCAGATAGAATTCACTAGTATCTTACTGTTTTTTTCATTGCCCACTGTAGTCCTGTAGCAAACAGAATTGTGCAGATCACCAACAACACAATGCAAGGAGGCAATGTCTCAGGCTCCAAAGGAATACATGGATCAGGAGATGCGCGTTTTAAGCCATTCAAAGGGGGTGCTCCACGAAGATTCTGATGTACAAATGTTTGTAGCAGTTGGTCTTTTTTTTGTTTTGAGATTTGTCTGTACTTCGTAGTCTTATTCAATCTGTACAACCAACTATCTTTTCAAGTGTTTTTCCTGTTCTACAGACACGTTATTAGGTCTGTTGTATTTTTTTAGAAAATGGTTTTGTGACTGACCGACTTACTAATCTGTTATTTTTTTTCTTTAGCACTACAGCTATTGAAAATGAAGTAAAATAAACCGGTACTGCTTTTCAATCTGATTTTGTGTAAATGTCTCGTATTCGGGAAAACTTGAGTGGAACCTCAATTATCTGCCGCTGGATGGGGGTGGGGGGAAGCTCCCCCGTGGATAATGGAATTTAGATGTTTGAAAGTACCTTTATACTTAATTGAACAGTGAGTTTTTAGCTTCTGATTTATCTTTTTTGGATGGCCTAATCAAGCTCCTAGCACATGTAGACAACACCCAAGCTTTTCTGTTTTTAAAAATTGAACATTCTTGAAAGGGATGCTGGCAGCCATGACTCCATTAGACTCCTGCCCCCGAAACATCAGCTGCATGGATAGTAAATTCCAGCAAATACTGGATACCGAGTTACCTACTTAACCAGCTGAATCAAGAACTGTCTGAAAAACTGATTCAAAACCTATAATTGCAATCTCATGAATAATTGAGAATTCAGATAATGGAAGTGTCGATAACTGAGGCTCCACTGTATAAGTCTCATAAAACCAGATTATTCACAATGTTTTATCACGGTGAATTGCACAAATGTCACCTATCTGTAGTGATGTAGTTAACCCTTTCTACAGTGAACACTAGCCAGTGACCATTCAAATGTTAAACATTAATGCACGGTGGGGGGAGGGTTCCACCTTTTGCAAAATAGTGCTTGTATTTATTGACAGAATTAATTCTTTTCTACATTTAACAGCAACAATTAAAATATCGGAAATATTTTTTTCAAAGAAAGGTTGTTCTGAAGTGAACTATTTGTTCTTTACAAGTTCACATGTATAAATGTGGTACTGATGCTGGGAAGATGTATTCTTGCATTTTGGAATAAATCTTCATGACAGTTATTTGGAGTTAAATGTCACTTTTTTTTCCCCTTCCACTTCATCTATTTTTTAAAAAATTTCTTTGATTCACAAATAGTAAGTTATGTTATCTTGTATTTGATCTTATGTACATCAGAGTTTCTGCTGGGCTCATTTAAAGGGTTATTATGCATCTCCAGAGAATTACTTAAAGCATAACTTGAGTTAAAAATGTTTGTTTTATTTTCAGAAAATTGTTAAATTCAATCACATATGTACAAATTTTGAGGTTCACTGTTACTTCAGAGATGTTAAGTTCTAGTAGCATTTTCATGCCATTTTAGGTATGTTATATTAATTGGTTTAACTCCAGTTGACTGAGCCTTGGCTGCCCTCTGGCCAACACCTAGTCCTGATTTGGATACACATAGATCTTTCCCAGTTACTGACACACAGTGCTGGTCATGTCTTCCATTGTCCAATGATTTTTTGAAGTGTGGAAACCTGTTCCAAGGGCTTGAAAACAGCATACTAATTTGCTAGAAAGTATTTCTGGCTATAAGGAAGTCCTTTTTTAGATTGACTCCATGGATGAGAGGGTTGTCCTATGAGGAGAGATTGTAGAATGGGCCTATTTTCTCTGGGGTTTAGAAGACTGAGAGGTGATCTCATTGAAACATATAAAATTCTGAGAGGGCTTGACAGGGTAGATGCAGAGAGGCTGTTGTCCCTGGCTGGGGAGTCTGGAACTAAGGGCCATAGTCTCAGCATAAGGGGTCAGCCATTTAGGATTGAGATGGAGGAATTTCTTCACTATCTTTGAGCAGCCAAGCCCTCCGGGCTGGAGCATTCCAGTCATAAGTATATTCAAGGCTGAGATCGAAAGATTTTTAGACTCTAAGGGAATCAAGAGACATGGGGATTCGGTGGGAAAGTGGAGTGGAGGTTGAAGATCAGCCATATGGCCTCCTCCTGCTTCTAGTTCTTGTTATAGTTCATAAAAACATTTCTAGTATGATTTTCCCCATCTAAACATTAGCAAGGATTGGCAAGAGAGGCAGTCTTAGCAGTTCAACATTAGCTCTCTGGTCTCTAATTTTAATGCCTCCACCAGGAACCTTCCAAACTGATCACCTGGAGGAGTATTCCAAATCAATGAGTCCAAGCATCTGAACATGTAGAGGAAGTGAGCGCCGGCATAGCCATCTTCAAATGCATTTAGCCTCTTAACATTGATGTTGGGTGGAATTAATTAAATGGATTGACTAAGCTAGAACTTTGATTCCCCCTTAAGCAAGGAATTGGGTATGGGATAGTATTTTTTAATTTGTTCTTCAGCTGTGGGCAATACAGGCAAGTCTACAGTAATTGCCTTAAGGTGATGGTGAGCCACCTTGAATAGCTGCAGTCCTCATCCAAGGGTATCAGGTAGGGAATTCCAACCTAGTGACAATGAATGGTAATATACATCGAAGTAAGGCTGGTGTGAACTTGGATGGTATTTTCATAATATTTCTGCTCTTGACCTTTTGGGTGGTAGAAGTCATGGGGCTGGGTTATACTGCCAATGCAATGAATGTTGAGCAGATTGCTCTGCTATGGAAGGTGTGTTAAAGACAGGAATGTGTTGGATAGGAACAGGTCAGCTGTCAAAAATTGGCTAGAAAGAAAAGCTACAGCCCTGCTTCTTCGACCCAGTCATTGCTTTTAATTCACATGACAATTTTTGAGACTGGTATTTGTTCTCACCAGATGGTGGTGAATGTTGTACTTTCCAATTTACTTTATTTCCACCCCCCCCCCCCCCTACAATTTGAGAACAACCACCACCTTAATCAGTTGGACTGTAGAGTTTCTGAACAAGATACAGAAACATAATTGTATTCCTTTCCTTGAACTTTCCTCCAAGATAAGGTGGCCACTCTTGTTCAGATGATAGTAGCACAGCTCAAACAAAATCATTTGTACTTTCATGTTAGAATGAGAAAAACCTGCTGGAAATGTGATGGTAGCAGTTTTAATTATCAGAATAAGTATTGCCATTGGAGTCTAAGAGGTGGCAAAATATTGAGATTAAGTGGGGGAAAAAAAGCAATCTTATTGAAATATGAGCAATATATAGTAAGTTTGTAAACCTTACTGCCCTTTAGCATCAACTTGCAGAATATGGCACACTAACAGAAAATTAATTAAGATTAAACTATGACCCAACTATCAGTAAGCTGATTTGATATAAAACTTGTCTGCACATCACTCAAGAAGCTCTAGAAATTGCAGAAGCAACAAAAGCCTAGTTGTAACTTGTGTGAATACAAGATTTTAAAAAATAACTTCTGAATATTTTTGAGGTGGAGGGCAGAAGTCTAACATTCATAATTTCAGGTTCATAGTTCCATACTGTCATATTTTGGAATTATATTTTTGACTGTCCACATTAGAGCATACAAAATGAAAACATTCTATGCTTGTCACCTTGTCAGTTCGAGGGCAAAATAGGTTTTGCTTACCACTGAAGTCAATGATGGCATCTTCAGCTATAATTAAAATGTGCTATCCAAACTACTTGTAGATAATGCCACAGCAATGTCAATTTATTCCTTTAGTACCAAAAAGGTACTTTGTAATAAATTACATTTTACTTGGTGACCTGTGATATTTGTAATTTTTTAAATTTTCATGCATTACATCTTTAATTGTGGAATCAGATGGGGTGGTATTGATGTGCTTTTTCAACAACAAAAAAAACAATTCAAGGTGGCTTTAGAGGAGCCACAAATTCTAAAGAAAAATTTAAAAGGGATGGGGCGGAGTCTAAGTGGATAGCTTCAGATAACAGGTATACTTACTGGGCCTAATGGCCTCTATCTGCTGTAAAATGTAACTATTTTATCTGATGCAAGATCTTTTAACTGTAGGAATAGCTGTATACCAACCCCAACCAGTTTCCAGCAACAAGGTCTTTTTTCTAAACTGCTGTAAATATACCCTAAAAACTTAGTGAATGGGACTGACTGAAGGAGGCCACTATACAGCTTCCCCTCAAATTCAGAGCACCCCTGCCTATGCATTAAATTGGACTGTTGTTGCAAATGTGTACTTGTTACTCTGCTATTTAAAAAAAAGTGAGTGAAATGGCAAGTAAATACAGAACTCTGCATTCCACTCCTCACCAACCCCATTTCTAGCTAGTAAAAGGTACATGTATATGGCCCAGGGAGACTGGCCATCCTATTCCTCCATTTCTCTCAAAGCACAATTGAAGCTAATATTTTCTTCTATAAGCCACTTTGAATTCCAGCTAGACACAACTTCCTCTAAGTTTACAATGTGATAAAGGGAGCAGAAGGTGTAGCAAAGAGTTTTGGGGCTGAAACCTGTGGACTTCTCCATTGTGAAACGATAGTTGATTAATCCCTGGAGGTTTCTGAGGAAAAGGTTAGCAGACAGTGTGCACCATGGAACATGATGCAACCTTGGATGGGGTGGGGGTGGGGAACAGTGAGAAAAGGAAGAGTCAATGATTGGGAAAATTAGTATGTCTGTGGCCAAGACTTGAGTCCAGAATGGTATGTTGCCTCCCAGAGCCAGGATTGAGGAGTGCCCAATGACTGTAGTAGGATAGAGAACGGGATCTTGCACAAGAAATATGAACCATGTAGGAAGTTAAAACCATGACCTCCAGGTTATTGTTGAAAATCTGACATGTGCCATGAATTATGTCTTGAGGCAGAGGAAAATTAAGCAACTGTACAAGAGTCAGTGGGCTGGGCTGAAGCAGGGGAAAAAATCAGACAGGGTTCCTCGCCATCACTATGCAGTAGCCCCTGCTGTGAAATATGCACATGTGGACAGAGTCAAGGCTCGACTGTGGCTGAATATCCCGACCAACATTCAGGCTATAAAGGACCTAGATGGTGAAGTAGCGGAGGGCTGACAGCAGAATTATACTGCAGCAAAAATCAGCACCTTCAGGAAAAGAGGAGGAGGAAGCTAGAACATAAAACCCCCAAATGAATCTCTCATGCATCTACCCGTTACTTATTTTAGGATAACCCCTGGTAGCCGGGTACCCACAAGCCTCAAGAAATGCAACTGTTGAAGGCATCCGTGCCTTCAGTCACCTAGCTCCTAAGCTCTGGAATTCCTTCCCTAAACATCTGTCACTTTGCCTCCTCAAAACTTACCTCTGTAGTCACCTGTCCTAATATCTCTTCCTTTGGTCGGTTAATTTTGTTATGTTCATTTGAAGCGCCTTGGATCATTTTCATACGTTAAAGGTGCAATACAAATAAAGTTGTTGTTCAAAAAACTGCTAAAGTGAAATAATGCCAAACACAGAGGTCATTGCAAGAAATGTGTTTTTATTTTAGTTTGGTGTTTTACCAATTTCAACATTATCCTTCTGCAACAACAGAAGTCTTTGCACTAATAGGTACCAAATAAATTAAGGACAGTCACCCAAAGTTGTATGCCCCAATGTAACACGATTCCAGTAATGTTTCACTTGTAAAACTGCAAATAAAGCCACATTTTACTCTTTGATGGTTATCTAGGCACTAATGGGTGTACAGTTCAGCTGGTCAAGCTGATTTGGTCACAGTATACCATTTCCTAAAATTCCTTGCACAAATTTACGTAAGAGACTATCTGGTACCACTCACTGTTTAGCATTTCATGCTCATTCTATGCCAAATACATAGCAAAAAGCTCTGTCATGAGGCATGTTAACCAATAGATTTACTTGTCAGTTTTAAGATGTAAACATCAGTAATTCTGCAAGTATGAAATGTGGGCAGTGGTTTTTAACAATTTGATTTCCCCCAAGTCCACAGCACTGATGTTCGATGTCAATTTTCACAAATATTCCCTTATTTAAAAAAAAACACTTTGGTTCAGTTTTCTACAGTTCATTGATTATTTTTTTCTGTTTACATCATTTAACTAACGTGATGCCATTTTTTTTTCCTATTTTAGGATTTCAGAAGCCTAGAATTCTATTAGTAAAACCTTCCTCACAGTTGTTACGCCAGGATTTTCAATAAAAGAATTTAATACATCTTAAGTTAACAAAATACATACAAAGCATCAAATCTATCACCATAGGCTTATTTGCATATGGAACCATAATCTTATGGCATAATATGCTCCTGTCTCCTCCCAAACTGCACTGCACAATAACAAGATGCATACAGTAAAGTATTAGCTATTTTGTCAAGCTTCAGTCATTTAATACCAAAATTATGAACTGAAGAAAGTTAAGTCTCTGTTCCATAGAAAGCTTTTCTTTACAAGTAATTCTTATAGTGCCAAGTGCCAATTAAGGTATTTTTGTGCCAGCTAAAAGTAGGACAGGAGATTGTCAAAACTCAATGATCCACACTAACAAGTATATAACACACATTAAGGCAGTATGCTACATACATGTTTGGTCACAAATATAGAAATGAACTGAATGTATTGTAATCAGAATCTACCATAAGGCAGAGAGACTTCCAAAAATGCAGGACTTGTAACAATATAGGCATACAAAAGCAAGACATTTAAAGGAAGTTACAGAGAGCAGACTTGAAAACATATACATCTTTTTTCACAATGTATATAAAAAAAACCCTTCACAAGTATTTTGGTAAATGATCAGTCTCCTGAAATAAAGACTGCAGCAAACTGAAAGGTGCAACAAAAGCTATTGGAAGTAACACATTTTGTTCTACTTTCCTTTTCCATTGTTAATTGTGGTCAAATACACATGCACTATGGTGCTAACTATATTGAGCATCCTATTGTGATAGAGAAATGACACTAAACCCAATACCCACAGGTGCTTTAAGAGATTAATTCTCCATGGTAATGAGGTTGACATGTCTGGCCAATATTTTATCATATTACTACTTGATGAAATACCAACATATAGCTTTTCCTTAGCAATGAAATGTTGAGTTTAATGTTGAGCTCTCTCATGCACAGAATTTCAACAAAGCATTCAGAAAATCATCTACAACATTTGCAGAATAGCTTAATTGTACCCATCCCCTATAAATAAATGGACAAACGTGCAAAACAAAGTGATATTTAAAGCACATTCGGTCAGGAAGGTGATTATTAGCATTGTTTTCAGATGTCCTTGTATCAAGCATTAAAAATATTAAAAACAGTCAAGTGCACGTACTGGATTGTTACTCGTCAAGGTACTACCTATACCCACGAGCAGACCTGCACTAGTGACACAAGACTCACAGGCTCAGCCCCCACTGTAAGACCACTGCAGCCCCATTACAGATTCTAACTTTCAACACAACTCCGTTTTACAATGGATTTTGAAGGGGCTGTTATTGGTGGGCAGTTGTACCACACTGGTAACTTTCAGTACCAGTGTGGTTTAAATATTGATTTTGTTTTAATATTTGCTATTGAAAATTTACAACAAAAATTGCATAAAAATGCTAGGACAGGATTGCAAATAATTAGATCTATACATATTTAATATCTGGTGCTTTTAATATCAATATATTTTAATGAGGCAAATACAACTTTACATTAGAATTTGTGTGAACATTTACGGTATGATCTACTAGAATTATCATGCACTATAAATGTGAGCTAATCCACAACATAGCTGGGCAGTTCAATGTAATTCTCTCTAAACAATCTTGTTCACCATACCTGTTCTGGGTAAAGATAATTAATAAAGGAAATTTCTACGTGCAACATGATTCTTTTAAAAACCAAAATAAAACAAATTGTCTGGGATGCCTATCTTGAAATAATTTAACAAATGATTTCACAATGAATAAATATTTACGTCTTAGTAAACAGGTTTAATGTTTTATTTTCTTCCCTCTCAGTTACCAAAGGGTTGTATATCTTCCTCTGGTGACATTTATGTATACCTGCTCCAAGCAGTCTAACTGAGGATGCCCTATTAGAGGTATTCAAATAAATAAACTGGTCAATGCATTAAAATCCACAAAACAGCTAAATTATTAGAATGACAATCATAATCTGAAGCAGACCTGCAAGAGTATAAAAATGAACCTTCAGACAATTTTCCTTCAATCTTCCATATCAACAGTTTAGTGTACGTTTGCATGTTCCAGCAGCAGTGTCCCAGCGAACAATATATTTGGAGCATTTTACTACCGGAAGGATAAGTTTAACATATACAAAAATCACCACAAATGACAGTAGCAAAGTTATGTTTCTATCATAACAATGTTTTAAAATTTCCCCATTTCTGAATATTGGTCCCATTTAGAAAAATAACTTAGTTACTGTCTATGGGCTTGACTAATATTTGACCAAATAAATTTGAAGGCATTAGAAAAGATACAAGACCATAACGACCAGGTAAATTACTCAGTGTTAAGTAATTTAGGACTGAAATATCAGTCATTGTAGAGTGCTGCTGTTAGACATTTCACTTGCTGATGAAACAGATGGAGCAGACAGAGCGCAAGGTTTTGGCAACAGGACTTGTGTCTTCCATATCTTAGCAATATCTTTTTGGTCTCATTGCCAACTTGAAACTCAACCTTCTAATTTGCCAAGAAACATATTTAGTCAAAATACAAAGCTTACTCTTGTTTTTTTGTTTACTAACTTGCCGATACTTTACATTTCAAATGTCCACTTTCAAACATTTCCCCAAAAGTGACTTGTTGGAACAATTTTAAAACCATGCAAAACACAGCCATCGTTCACTTAAAGAAAAGTTGAAGCAAGAGTTACCATTATTGTCAAATGTTAACCTGTCTCCTTGCATTCCTTCAGGTTATTATGGCTCATACAGCAAAACCAGCTCATGAAAAAAAAATTGACCGTCAATCTGAACAAAAGATTGTCTAGCTCTACATTTGTTTCCCACCAAAATTTGTGTTAGCACATCTTCAACAACCCATCTTGTGAAAGACCATTTTTATGTTTTGCCTTTGTTTTCTATAATTCACTGGACTAATCAATTCTAGTAGCAATTAATGAAAGCTAAAAATAAATTCTAGCTATTGTCACTTATTGTAAGCAGAGAATTAAAAAACTAAACAAACCATGAAACTGCCGATCATTGTCCTGTAATAAAATTTGAGGCAGTATTAGCCAAAATAGCTTATTAGCTGATGGCATTAATTAATGCCAAATAATGAAGAAAAGAGGCATCATGATTTCACTGTTACATGTCAAGGTGCTTTTTGTACGTTTTAAATCATAATGTCAATGAAATGTAACTGCATCAATCAATACCGTAGAAACTCCATTGTGAATATAGTGCATTGTGCAACATACAACAAAGTTTGGCCGACTGTATCAAGGAAGTCATCCTTTCACTTCTCAAAATATGAACAATTAGGGATCAGGCACAGACGGCATATCACCGGGTTCTTTTAAGGGTTATGCACTTAGTTCCTGGTAAAAATCCAACCTCCATCACAAGAGAATACACTTGTCCTTTTCTTTTTCTCTTGGTTCCTTGCGTTGTTTCCGTTCACTGCCCCCAGGCTGTCTTCCAGCAGCTGCTGCCTGTGATTGTTGCCCTTTCTGGAATTTTTGAAGAAAACATGCACAAAAAAGTAAAAGTTTTTAAATCGCATAATAATTAAATGTTGAAAAAGAAGTCATTTTAGCACAACATTAAACTTGAACCTACAGCCAGAGTTCAACTCCTACCCTCAACAAGTATTCAAACTCCTGCTACACAGCTTTGCTAGTTCTTAGAAAATGGGTCTTCATGATAAAAGGACCAATCCAGCCCGATAGAAGTGTGCTTCTGCTTCGGTCCCCGTCATAAACTCCGTTCCTTAGCCATCAACAACATCCCTCTCCCTGGCCTGAGGCTGAACCAGACCGTTTGCAACCTTGGCATCCTATCTGGCCCGGAGATGAGCTTCCGACCACATATCCACTCCAACGCTAAGACCATCTTTTTCCACCTCCATAACATCACCTGTCTCCGTCCCTGCCTCTGCTCATCTGCTGCTGAAAGCCTCATCCATGCCTTTGTTATCTCCAGACTTGACTATTCCAATACTCTCCTGGCCGGCCTCCCATCTTCCACCCTCCATAAACTTGAGCTCATCCAAAACTCTGCTGCCTGTATCCAACTTGCTCCAAGTCCCGTTCATCCATTATCCCTGTGCTCGCTGACCTACATTGGCTCCTGGTTCAGGGATGCCTCGATTTTAAAATTGTCATCCTTGTTTTCAAATCCCTCCTTGGCCTCGTCCATCCCTATCTCTGTAACCTCTTCCAGCCCTACAACCCTCCAAAATCTCTGCACTGCTCCAATTCCTGCCTCTTGCGCACCCCGATTTTAATTGCTCCACCATTGGCAGCCGTGTGTGTTCAGCTGCCTAGGCCCTAAGCTCTGGAATTCCATCCCTAAACCTCTCCTCCTTTAAAGACACCCCTTTGGCCACTTGTCCTAATATCTCCTTATGTGGCTCGGCGCCAAATTTTGTTTGATACCGCTCCTACGGGGCACCTTGGGATGTTTTACTAGGTTAAAGGCACTATATAAATGCAAGTTGTTGTTGATCAGATTGTTGTGGATGATGATTATGGAGAGCCCGGTGATCAAAATTTCCTTCCAAAAAGGAAAGCAAAATGGAAAACAGTTCTTAAAATGATTGCATTTCTTCAACATTCAATCTGTTACCAACTCAGTTGGAGCTGCTACATAAAGTAGAGCAAAATTAAAATGGAGGATAATCTACTCAGGCTTCACAAAGCAAGAGGGACAAAAAAGTGGAGCGCCAGTTATCCACACGTTCCTCCTAGAAAATGCCTACAAAGTGGGAATGGAAGAGGCCGAGAGCAGGTCTCTTAACATAACATCTCTACCAGAACACATGTAAAAACAAAAGAGACTGGGGCAGGGGTAAGAGAGAAAACTTGAAAATAATTTTACAGTAATAGTCCTCTGCAAAAGTATGAATTGTAGTTTTCAATACTGCGCACTGAGTCAATTGCAATTCAATTATTTGTTCAGTATAAAGGGTGTTGTGCAAATTTACCCTCGAAAGCCCAGCACTACTCTTCAGCACTTTGCTGTATATTCAACAATATTTCCAGGTGATGCATTTCACCAATAGTTGTGCTCCACTACTTTCATATTTGGATTAAAGCTCTGCATGTGTATCATGGCAATGGGATTATCTACCCGTTAATTAGCCTTTTCTTTCACTTTCAAATTAAAGGTTAGAAGAATTTTCATTCCCTCCCAGAATAAAGAATCTGTGGAACAGACCTCAGCAAAAGCAGTCAATGTTTTATTGATTAATTCCTTCAAGGAAAGAGTTGGATCAATATCTGGTTGGAAATGGGATTGGAGGTTATAAGGATAAATACAATAATAAATTAAGTTGCTCAAATATTCCATCAAGCTTGGTGGTTCTGGTGATGCTTGGGAGAGCATTGCTTTTGCTGGGTGGCTGGCTCGGGTTAAATAGGGGAGACGTGGAAGTGGATAAATATTCTGGAGTTCACTTGATTAACGTAGCAGGAAAAGGAGCATATGACAAAATTTCCCTCAGGAAATTAAATGAGTAAAGTTGAGTTCATGATGAGGTGGACGGCGTATTCTCTGTGGAAGAAGTGGCAGTGGTGGGATTGAAGAGTCGTTTTACAATCCATGCATTTTTGTGTTATTCTATTCCCTGATATTTTGGCTTGTGAAAGGAAACAAACCACAAGCTTTGTGCAATTTAATTCATAAGATGAAACTATAATCATAATTCTGTGAAATTTAAAGCTTTATACTTCTAAATAATTTGACTGTATTTGCAACACTGGAAAAGTTGATTGATGACAAAGCAATTTTTCAGAAAGCTGATGACACTTTATGGTGCACCACATTCACGTACCGAATTCCTGTACTGCTGAGTAAATAATAGGAATTTAGTACACCCCTGTGATGTCCAACACAGAATTCCTGCTCTCAATTTGACTGGGTATATACAGATACCAACTCAAAAGGTAAGGGTAACAAGATCAAAACAGTCAAGCCAGACCATGGTGTTTTAGCATACCACTAGTGGTAGGTTCAAAGACAATAAAGGTAAAGGCCTGGGAACGAGACTTTTATTGTTTCATATTGTAGTACAACAGAGACCTCGTATTCCTCCATTACTTAGTCAATTACAATGAATCACAGTTGATCATTTAAGAATTTTAGGAACATGCCATTAGGGCCAAAGAAGCACATTCCTTTTTCATACCTCAAATTTGCCAACCTGCATTATCGCATTTCTCAATCCCTTCTTTCTCCAGAATTGCATCCAACTGTCCCTTGATCCCTTTTATACTATCTGATTTAATGCTTTTCTCTAGTAACTTTTTGACAATTATCATCTTATTGGTGACAAATTCCACCCGAGTACTCTTCTTATTTCCAACTTCCTCATCTCTAACTTTGCTCCCTGTTTTTTACCCTTCAGATTAGGTGACCAGAACTGCACAAAATTGATCAAAGCATTTATTATAGAATTGTTTTCCACTTGGTAAAACTTCATTACCTGGCTTTGAGCTGTAGCTGCCTGTTCCTGTTCATGATAGAACTGGGATGCTCGTCTGTCTTCTTCTTCTTGCAGTTTTTTTGCTAGCTCCAGATCACTAATTCCTTCAGGAATCTGCTCCCAGGATAAGTCCTGGCTTTGCTGCTCCTGCTGTAAGGACAATGCCATCAGATAGTCCTGAGAGAAGAAATAATGTCCAATCAGGAAATCCCTGGATAAGGGATCAGTAATTATCCTTGAAGTGCAAATATTGTTCTACTAATATTGGGTAGTGATAACTCTGATGATAAACTGAAACATGCTTTAACAAGTTCCAAAAGATAAAAGGATTTTCTTTATACACTGAATATTCATGATTTCAAAGTCATCCCTTTTAATGTTAAAATGCAAAAAAAAATTCCAACACTCTCTTTCACATTCCTTTCCATCAGTTGTGGATTCTATGCTTAGATCAGGTAGCAAACTTCTTTACAAGATCAAATGCTTGTGGTATTCTTTGATCAGGTAGCAGAATGTGCACAGTGCTGGGCCACAATGGACAGAATATTCAGATGGTTACTCATTTATAAAATGATGACACTAACCACACAACGGTATGGAGGCTGGAATCTTAGTCACCAATGTGAAAACTGAAGCTACAGGTGTTGAAACAAGACCTCAAAGCAGCACCATGATGTGGAATAAGCAAGGGCAGATAAGTATTTATAAATGATATGCCTGAATGACCCTATTAGTCAGAAGCAATAAAGTTACAAGGGAACTAATGATAAAATGATTGATTAGATATTGGCATTTTTAAACAATAGGTTTCTGTTTTTCTTTAAAAATGGGATCTTCATTGGTACAACTGTTCTGATGGTGGAGTAGTACCTGATGCTGGGTGATTGATCAGAGCTGGGTTATTACCATGCTGGCCTCCAGGACTACAAGCAATTCTAGGAATCTGGGCTACACTCACGATCATAAGTTTTGTTTTGTGGGTATTGCCAAGTTAGCATTTTCAGTTCCATTATAGAAATGAAATAGCACACACTTTATAATAGCAGCCAGATTCTGGATAGGCTTTGTATAAACACAAAGCCATGGACTCTTTCCAAAAACAAAACACGATCACATAAATCTGACCATAAACATAGATTAAAGGATAGTTTTTCAACAAACACAAATCTCAGCCCAGTCACCACTGTAGTTGCAAGATCAGCAATTTATCAAAAGTTGATAATGCAAAGGCCACATGACAGTGCATGTGTTCAAAAAATACCCAAGGTCTAAACCTTTATATTCAGGAACATCTCATCTACTGATACTGCTATTTCAAAGTTCCTAGCAGTGTTATCTTTAATCACACTGTTGAAAGGTTTTAGAATACAAGGTAAACAACGAACATAGATAGGAGACTATCAAATAACAATATGAGAAGATGGAACAGACAGTGCTAGGGAAAGTACCAAATGAGCGGTTTTATTTTTGGAAGTTTCAACATCAACTTGCCCTGTTATAGTACTTTTAACATAGCAAGAAACATACACCAAATATAATGTGATTATATCAGGACAGTGTATCTGAAAATATTACAGAAGTTAAGTATCTGGGTGAGGAGTGTGTGAAAGAGAAAATGAATATGCATGTGCAGTAATTATATTGGCATTTTATTTACTAGAATGCACGCTATGTGAATGAAACTGAAATGAATTGTTGTGATGACAGTACAATGGTATTGGTGTATGTTTCAGTGGTATTACCTAACCACATATGTAATTTCCAGTCTGGTTAAGAGATAGGAGATTGCCAAACAGCAACTGAAATCCCTCACATGCATCCTGGAACTCACACTAAAACTTCCTTGGCACACAACAGTGCCACCTCCCCTCTTTTTGCTTCCCTTGCCAAATACAGTGCCCCCTGAAAGGTACAATGGCCATTCAACACATCAGTGGTTCACATATCCCAAAAGACATATTAGAGTATCAAATTAAGAAGTCGAGGTGACGCGAGCTGAGTAGAAGAAAATCCTTTTGCCACATAGAGCAGTAGATGCATGCAACAAGTTCCAGTAAAAACAGTTAACACAACATTTAGTTATCTTCTCCAGCCTTACATCCCTGCATGCTCCCTCTGCTTCTCTAATGAGCTTCTCCTTAACACCTGCTCCATCGCTGGCCAGTCAGCCACTATGCTCCTGTCCCTTGAAACTCCTCCCACATTCCTTCCACCATGCCACCGCCTTTCATTCTTTTCGAATATGCTCTCAGCTCCTAACCCTAACTCAGTTTTCCCTTTTTTCCTCCTACTCAATTGTCCATTGCCTTTTCCTCCTCAATGTTAAGTGCTTGGAGTCAAAATCCTGCACGAGAATGGCTACAGAAATGCAAGCTACTGTTGTATAAATTAACTTTTTAATGTAAATATATCTGGTCAGAACAGGAATGAAGAACAGATGCTGATCAAATACTTCGAATACAATTTCTATGCTACAGTAACTGTGAAAGTTTACCTGTAAAACAAAACACCAAGTGGGCTGAATAATTCTAACTCTAGACATTCTAGGTTTACAGCTGAAAGATAGCCAGTATGTGCCTAAGTGATAACAAGATCAAAACCAATGAGCAGTTCCAATACAGAATTGCAATTTATTCTTGACCTCCTGTAATATTTAATAAAGATGGTCAAATTCACATTAGGTTAAGGCAGCGTGAAATGATAAGCAACCACCAACAATGGATATCTGATTTAAGCCTGCTCTTCAATGTATACCTGATCTATTTGATCCTGCTGTCCCTGGTACACAGTTTCTGGGTCAGATGGAGGTCTCAGGTGAAATTCAGAGTCACAGAAATTTCCGTCTCCGTCCACATTGTGTAAACTCTCCCAGACCACCTTCTCTTCTGTAAGAAAGCCCTGGTCTGTCACCAGTAAATACAGCTGACCCTAATAAGTTAAAAATATGAAATACAATATGGTTTACATATACCGTTTATGGTAGCACAGCTAATTCAACTTCATTTCAGACAGAGTTTTCTCTGAAGAAGAAAATGACAAAAAAAAATGAAAGGTTTAGTCAGTTCAGTTAATTAACTGCATACATGAACCATGGTAGTAGTTCATAACAGTAGTTCATAACAGTTCTTATTCTCTAGATTGACAAAGATGTTATAATGGTAAAGGTGTGTTTAAAAAAATGAACGTGCAGAGTGTCCTGGGGCATTTTTGTCACCATTCTGAATAAACTTAAAACTGTAGTTTATATGCCAAAAAACTAATTTCTGAAAGTAAATGTTACCTCAGACATATTAACATTGCTGTTTATGCCCAGTAAACTGAGATTTTTGAGACATTAATACATATACCATAATGTTCTTTACAAACATTGCAGTATATCAACATTGTCCTTTCATCCCTGAAACTTGGGTTGAATCCAGCAGAGACTGATCAGTCTCCTCGCTGCAACCAAGTAAAACAACTGTGGGCAGTAACAACTCAAATCTTTTTGGATATTAAGTCCACAAAATCAACATCAACTTTCAGCCTTATTGAAAGACCACAAAGATGGCTGGTATAGAAAATGGAATGTTCAGGCTGATATACCAGGCATTCTCTCAAGGTTGGGGCAGAATGTTCTGCTCTGCATTTAACCCATGATTTTCCCAAATGGATAGCACTTTCTGTGTGCCAAAAAGTAGACAATGTTTCCTTTGTAACCACAAATGAAACAAAATCAAATAATTCACTATTGACTTGCTGTGGCCATATACTTGGTTTACAGCTGAAAGGTAGGCATCACCTCAGTTCTCAAACATAACAAAAATGACTACAGTTTAAAATAAAGTTCTGCCATAAAAACATGAATAAATGATTATTTCTGAAACACAAACAATTACTCTCTCATCGCACTTCTTGTTAACTTTTTACCCATTTTCTTCAGTAGACTCCTTTTCATCTCCATCTCCCAAACAAAAAGCTACTGTTTTTGCATGAAATGCTTCTGGTGGGGGAAACAGTTAATGTCAATGGGCTTGTTAATAAAAGAGTATCTCTAATTAAAAATATGAACATGCACGCTAATCCCCCAACCACATTTTTTTTCTCTTGTGAAGTACATTTGCAGTGGTCTCATGAATCTGTATTTGAAGTGAAACAAAAGTATCATCCCTTGGTAAAGGAAAGGAGATAGCTAACAGGCCACTTTGAGATACAACAGACTTAATTTAGTTACAGAATGGGGAAGAAGTTGAGTGCAGTTTAACAACAGAAGTTGTTTTGGAACCACTGAAAAGCCTTAATGGAGTACATGTGTAACTAACTTACCTGGGAACAGTACTCTTACAAAACAAAACTAAATACATGTTCAGGGCATTATTTAATTGATTATTTACCCAGAAATGCTTAGGTTTTCACTTTTGTTTTGGCTAATGTATATAGTATTATCTACAAACGATTAGATCCGTGCTTTGGAAAAAAACATTTTCCAACATAATCTATGCACGTGGCTAGCTTACCTTTCTTTCTCTCTCCACCCAGGAAGGTGTAGACTAGGTTTAAATTATATACAGGAACAATTATCATTCAATTTTTTTTTTAAAAAAGAGGCAGGAATGGGGAGAATGAACTTGCTTTATATAGCATTTCATCATATCCTCAGGATGTCCCAAAGCTATCCACAGCCAATTACTTACTTATGAAGTGTAGTCATTGATATTATATAGGCAAATGCAGCAGCCAATTTGCACACAGCATAGTCCCACAAACAGCAAATTAATAAACAGATTATCTGGCTAGTTATCGGTGGTGTTGGATGAGGGATGACTGTTGGCCCGGACACCAGAAAAACACACTGCTTTTCTTTGAATAATGCCATGGTCGACAGATGGTCAAAGACAGATTTCACCATTTATCAGCCCCTGCCATAAATTCTGTACCCTCATCACTGACTTCCATCCCCATCTCTGGCAACCTGCTCAAACTAGATGCAGATTATGAGTTTTTACTTCTTCCCTTTACTTCCCACACTGAATTTGTAGTTCTTTTTGAACCAGTGACTTGTTTCCAATAACCAGCACTTTGAACAGGTTGTCACTCAGGATGCAATGTCTGAATTCAGCATCCAAAGCACCTCATAACCATCTGCTTCTGAGCCCCGGCGCAAACATTGGCCACGCATCCCCCATAACAGAAAAAAAGCCCAATCCCAAACTGCATTGGCATACAATTTTTACTTCGAGTTTAAAAATCCTAAAAGAAATGAAACCTTTTAGGCTTTATCCTGCCGATCATACATAAGAATTATTTGTGAATTTTCTGTCTGGTTGTCATTGGGCACTTTCAATGATGTAGTTCTGTAGGAACTGGGCAAAAACTAGAAGTCCCTAAATGCATCTTTCACACAGAATTTTTCAATAGGAGCTGGAAATCCCCAACACCCAAGACCCAACTAAAATTCCCAATCTGGGGACTTAAATAGAGTCGTTCTATTTAAGTCCTAGATCCCAGTGGCAGGCCTGCATAGGGGAAACTTCTGAGAGGTATTTCTAATATTAAATGATTTTATGACAAAGTTTATTGATTTTTCTTCAGAATTGTGCAATATTTTTTCATACATGTCATTTTATAAGTGTTACTGGCTGAGCGAAGAAAACTGGGGCCAAAAACTGTTGGAAAAAATTATGAGTTATTTGATTGGCTTGCTTTGTGATAGATGCTGGATCCAGATTGTTGAGTTCGAAAAAGTGATTTAGTGGTTGGTATTGTGATACTTGCTTATTGCTGATTGTTACGGAGTTAAAATGGCTTTTGACTTACTGAAATATCTGAGAAATCATTAACTTGACAGTAATTATACAGCTAATCACAATTGTTTAGCCCAATGGATAGTTTTGAAGTGCAATGCACATGGACAAGTGCCATGCACGCATGTTTTGTAATGATGAAAAGTCCCACATTTTACATGTTCCTCTCATTCTTCATCGCTCAAATCATTAGATTTACGGATTTTTTTTTCTGCTACAGAAGAAAAATTTAGATTTTTTCATATGTTATTAGCTCGACATTTATATGGGATGAAAAATGCAATCTGATCGTTTGCAGTTTCACCTGTATTACATTAAAACTTTAGTATGCAAGATACTAAACTTGTATTTCACAATTAAATGTGAAAATAGAAGGTTACAAAGTGATTGGATTGAGGTTTTTAGGATTTTGAAAAGGAATTGATAGGATAGGGAGAAACCTTTTCTGCTGATGGGGGAGTCTAGGACAAGGGGACATAACTTCAAAATCAGAGCCAGGTCATTCAGGAGAGAAGTTAGGACACACTTCTTCATGCAAAGGGTGTAGAAGTGCGGAACTCCCACAAAAAGCAGTAGATGCTAGCTCAATAAATAATTTAAAATCTGAGATCGATAGATTTTTGCTAGCCAAAAGGTATTAAGGGATATGGAGGCATGGCAGGCGGAGAGAGTTAGGATGCAGATCAGCCATGATTGAATGGCAGAACAGGCTTGAGGGGCTGAATGGCCTACTCCTGTTCCTATGATTTAATCCATCTGAACATTCAGTTTTAATAGATTATAAACTATTACTCTGGGAGCTTTTAACTACCATTTTTTGGTATTCTAAATTCAAAGGGTTCATCTTGAACTTCGAGCTCAACTGAAATCTACTCTGTCTTCCCACTCTGGATATTCGAAAGGGAGAAGTGGTAGAAAGCATTGAATTTCCTCTTACACTGCCATCTGTACATGCTTGCTGACTGACCCAAGAGTAGCACTGCCTTTCTAGGGTGGGCCATCCTGTGCTCCAACCAAAATAGATGATGTGAACATGGTGACGGAGCAGGGAGAGAAAGGTGAAAACAGAAAAATAAATATGCATTTCAAAATAAGTATTAACATAATCCACAGAAATGGATGGCAGCAATGCATGTTCTACTCACATTGAAAAAATGTCCAATTGCAATTCTAATAAATTCCTCTAGATGGGGGTACAAATTAATAAGTCTTTTTAAGCTTAGGAAGCCAAATCTCCATTTTTCATTGGTGCTAAGCCACACCAACTTTAGAAGTGATTTAGAAATTACTGTAATGTGTTTAGCATGTGATATTAATACATGTACAATTCCTAATTTTGTCCATTTAAAAAGGCTGACACGAACAAAGGAAAACATATTGCAATTTTAGCATCAGGAGCCAAGTTTATTGCAAAAACTAAATAACTCTTTCATTGTAAACATGCATTTTGAATGAGCTATAGGAAGTGTTCCAGTTGAGAATGCACACGTGTGCCAAATTGATTAATTTGAGTACATAAGAAATAAAAATAGCAACAGATTACAACTGTGGTTTGCAACTACAGAAACAAAATGCAATCTTCCAAATTAGGGAAAATAACAAAGCTTTTATTTAATGTTAATGGTGTCTAGAAAAAGTGGGAGAATATAAAAAAAATCTGGGGGAAAATGAAAGACATCCAGAAGAGAGTCCGGGAACTGTTACTACAGTGTAGTCTTTAAGAAACTTTGCATCTACTTAGAAGATTTCTCCAATGAGGTGCATAGACAAAGCTATCGGATTTTGATTTTAATTTTAATTTAAATGCAAGGCAAAAAGCTAACCAGCAGCACGATTCCAAGGTTCATAACTTAGACTTGACTTGAAGAACAGGTTTAAATGCAACAGAAACAGGCCGAAGAATGCTACTTGATGTGCGCTCTATGCAGAATTTGTATCTGAAGGGAAAATGGAGGTTATTTTTCGTTGGAAAAGAGCAACTAACTATTCATGAGTGCAGCAAATCATTTTCAATTGGTCATAAAGTGCATTATCAACAATTTCACAAACTACTATGTGGTCATCAGAAACATGCTCTGGGAATAATTAATGAAAAAGAAACCATTAACAGATGTAACTGAGTCATTTAACTCCCTGATTAAATCAGTAACCCTGATCACCTTATAAGAAATTGGTTTCAAATACACTAAGTCACAGTGTTAAAAATTATCTACTACTGAACTTCATTGAAAGTGGACACACTAGCCTCATGTTGGTGGTTTTACAGTAATGCACTGGTAAGTCAATATTGTATATTAAGAATGAAGTGCAGTTATATAAATTTTGTAGTTATTTTCTTAATGATAGTATCAGCGTCTCTTAATGCTAAGATGATTTATTCAAAACAGTTCTCAGTGGGAACTTGCCTCTTTCCATAATTAACTGTTCCTGAAACCTGCAGTTATTGAGTGAAGCAGCTCTTTCAGCACTTTTTTTTTTTTTTTTAAATGCAGCATGAGAAAGTATTTAAAAGCCAAATCAAAACATCACATTGTTGGCAGCCTGACATCATGCCAAGGGATAATTATAGGCATCGCAGTTTGTGCTGTTTAAGGAAGTCGACACATCAGTTTCTTCTCACCTTTTAGCAGCAAGTTACTAACAGATTCAGATGTTTGTACAATGTGACTATAGCTTATTAATACATTTTACACCTTTAGGCAGTGAAACTCAATATTCAAACGTATACACATTTTCTGACCATTTTAATGATGTTATATGACATCAAGGCAGCATTTGACTGAGTGTGGCACCAAGGAGCCCTAGTAAAATAGAAGTCAATGGGAATCAGGGGGAAAACTCTCCAGTGGCTCGAGTCATACCTTGCACAAAGGAAGATGATTGTGGTTGTTGGAGGCCAATCATCTCAGCCCCAGGACATTGCTGCAGGAGTTCCTCAAGGCAGTGTCCTAGGCCCAACCATCTTCAGCTGCTTCATCAATGACCTTCCCTCCATCATAAGGTCAGAAATGGGGATGTTCGCTGATGATTGCACAGTGTTCAGTTCCATTCGCAGCCCCTCAGATAATGAAGCAGTCTGTGCCCGCATGCAGCAAGACCTGGACAACATTCAGGTTTGGGCTGATAAGTGGTAAATAACATTCGCGCCGGACAAGTGCCAGGCAACGACCATCTCCAACAAGAGAGAGTCTAACCATCTCCCTTTGACATTCAGCGGCTTTACCATCACCGAATCCCCCACCATCAACATCCTGGGGGTCACCATTGACCAGAAACTTAACTGGACCAGCCACATAAATACTGTGGCTCCAAGAGCAGGTCAGAGGCTCGGTATTCTGTGGCGAGTGACTCACCTCTTGACTCCTGAAAGCCTTTCCACCATCTACAAGGCACAAGTCAGGAGTGTGATGGAATACTTTCCATTTGCCTGGACGAGTGCAGCTCCATCAACACTCAAAAAGCTCGACACCATCCAAGACAAAGCAGCCTGCTTGATTGGCACCCCATCCACCACTCTAAACATTCACTCCCTTCACCACTGGCATGCCATGGCTGCAATGTGTACCACTGACAGGATGCACTGCAGCACCTCCCAAACCCGTGACCTCCACCGCCTAGAAGGACAAGGGCAGCAGGCACATGGGTACAACACCACCTGCACATACCCCTCCAAGTCACACACCATTCCAACTTGATAATATTTTCCCGTTCCTTCATCGTCGCTGGGTCAAAATTCTGGAACTCCCTACCTAACAGCACTGTGGGAGAACCTTCACAACATGGACTGCAGCGGTTCAAGAAAGCGGCTCACCACAACCTTCTCAAGGGCAATTAGGGATGGGCAATAAATGTTGGCCTTGCCAGAGACGCCCACATCCCATGAACAAATAATAAAAAAATATATAAAGTAGATTTATAGAATACACAGACTAGCTTAGTGGTATAAACTGGGCGACATGGACATGTTGGGCCGAAGGGCCTGTTTCCATGTTGTAAACTTCTATGATTCTATGATACATTTCTTAATTCATTGTATTCTTGGAATTAAAAATATAAAGTTTTTTGGTATAGATGTGCCACTGCATGACAGAATGCTGGGGCATTCTTATAGTATTGTATTCTTCCTTTTCCTGCTCATTTTCTTCCCATGCCTCCATTAGGTTCTAAAAGGTGTTGTGTACATTCTGATACCTCACCGAAGTGGACTTTCTTCATGTGTAATCCTCAAGATTATGTGTCAGCAGGTTATTCAGCCACAGGCCATAACAAAGGTAAGACTGTGAATCAGTCTTGCTCTACATCCAGATATGCTTACTTCAGCAGGGATCCCTCGATTCTGATTAGGAGTGGCAACTCTGGCTGGTTTTCCCCTTGCTGAACTGGGTCACTGAGGCTGATTTTCATGCTCCCAACTGCTGCCCTGGCTATGGTTGGCTGACTCAGCACAGATTGGGGTTCAAACTTGACATCTCCCTGGTTTGTATGATTTAGCTACTCATTGCTTGAACCAGCCGAATCAGGGGATGTCGTTTGAGTAGACCTCATCTGAAGATTTGTTTAACACCTTGTTTATAGTGGTTCTTCATGTAAAATAATGGTGTCATTTGTGGAAACAAGGATGATGGTGACCAAAGACAAGGTGGTACAGCATTTGTTTCTTTAAAAATTCAAATACATTGTCACCAATACAATTTGCTTCAAGAAATCACACTTTTGTATCAATTAAAGATGTACAAAAATGTGTATCCCATCCTTTTGAAATAAAAATGGAATATTCCATCATAAGATTCATGAAATAAAAAATAAAATTCCTGAGTTAATTTTGCTTCTCTATTTGAACTTCCTTTTTATAGTTACTCTTCCACGTAAAGAACACATCCTACAAAGATTAAAGAATTTAAAATCTCTTGTTTGGTCTCATGCAATTCCCATCAGCATCTGTTCCAATCTCCACCCTAGTTCTGTTGCATAGGTGATTAATTGATCTCTCTACACCCCTGGTTTCTGAACAGTCGAATGCTTTCTTCCCTCTTGCAATGATTTTGCTATTTTTTGATGCCTCTTAATGTTTCTCAGCTACAGTAATGCCCATGTTGAACACGTCCAAAACTTTTTCAGGAACTAGTCCTTTTCACACCAAGTTCCTTTTCCCAACCAGGGATGATATATTTCAGTCAAGCATGCTATGCATGGAGGGAGATACACAATGTGACGCAGCAGATCTGCCAGTTGTCAAGACCCACAGATGACCTTTGTCCTGCTCTATTATGAAATAGAAGGATTTTTGCATGTCTACTGACATCCGTATGTTATACAAAGTAGATGCCACAAAACTTTAAACATCCAAATTACTAATCCTGCATCATCAGAAAAATGCAAGAACCTTCACGAACTGTAAATGAAAATGGAAAGATGATTTTAATCATACTTTGAGGGGCAATATCCAAAAAATACTAAATGTAGCTGCCATTTCCAAAACAATTAAATTGAAGGGCTGAATTTTTGTGTTATTTACAGTGCCTCAAGCCCCTCACATATCCATTTCATTTAGCACCACAGTGCAGTTTAACCCTGGTGAATATTCAAACAAGCCAGGTGAGTAGGTTTCGAACACACTTTCCAGTCAGCACAACAGAATTTCAGCACAGTACTGGGGAGGAAATACCCTCACATAACATACTCAAAATATTAAGATCATTCTACCACAGGATGCAGGAGCATATCTTAATGTCTTTCAAGTTTATTCTTTTTGAAAGGTGGCGGTGGACACCTAACCCAACAGTGTTTCTCCCTATAAATGAACAACAACTGGAGGATGTGCGCCACAATAGGCCCCATCTCCTCTAACTTTTACAGCATGGTGATTAAGGTCACTGAGCTTCCTGAAATGGTGGTGCTAGCTCTCCCAATGGCTCAGAGATAAAGCCTCAAAGCACTCCTGAGTTATGGAAGGGAAGGGGGAAAAAAAAAAAGGGGGAATTGGAAAACTCAATTTGCTATGGTTCTCATTGTTCATTGCTATACAGCTATTCCTACTGGAAGGGCGCATATGTGGATGCCAAGTAAAGCCACGATCAGTTTTAGCTCTGACCTTCCCAGGCAGTCAGTAAGGCAATCCCTGCCAATTATCACACAAATAATGGCTACTTGGATAACATACCAGAGGGTGACTGGTGGCCATGGACCTATAGCCCAGTGAAGGTCAATGTCTTCAGAAGGGGAGGAAATAAAATTGGCACACTACTAACGTAACTTCTGCCCTCTCCTTAGTGACCCACTGCTTATTAAGCAGATCATGGTAAACTGATAAGAGTGTGATCCAAAATGTGTTCTGCAGTTTAACAGAAGGTTGCTCAGTTATGTCAACAAAGCACTGGCTCAATGCAATAAGAATCCTCAGAATTACATAGAATGTATAGCACAGAAACAGGCCATTCAGCCTTACAGGTCACGCCAGTGTTTATGTTCCCACCCTTCTTCATCGAATCCCTACAACATATCCTTCTATTCCTTTCTCCTTCATGTGTTTATCTAGTTTCCCCTTAAATGCATCTATGCTAGTTGCCTCAACTATTCCTTGTGGTAGCGAGTTCCACATTCCAACCACTCTCTGGGTAAAGGAGTTTCTCCTGAATTCCCTATTAGATTTATTAATGACTATCTTATATTTATGGTCCCTAGTTCTGGTCTCCTCCACAAGTGGAAAAAATCTTTTCTACATCTACTCTATTAAACCCTTTCATAATCTTAAAGACCTCTATCAGGTCACCCCTCAACTTTCTCTTTTCTAGAGAAAAGAGCCCCAGCCTATTCAATCTTTCCTGATTGGTAGAACCTCTCATTTCTGATATCATCCGAGTAAATCTATTTTACACCTTCTCCAGTGCCCCATTTCCCTTTTATAATATGGAGACCAGAACTGTTCACAGTGTGGTCTAATTAAGGTTCTATACAAGTTTAACATTACTTCTCTGCTTTTCAATTCTATCCCTCTAGAAATGAACCACAGTACTTTGTTTGCTTTTTTTTAAAAAAATGGCCTTATAAACCTGCGTCGCTACTTTTAGTGATTTATATAGCTGTACCCCCAGGTCCCTCTGCTCCCCTACCCCATTTAGACTATTATTTTCCAAGGAGTATGTGGCCTCCTTATTTTCCTACCAAAATGTACCAACTCACATTTATCTATATTAAAATTCATTTGCAAATTACACACCCATTCTGCAAGTTTATTAACGTCTTCCTGTATTTTGCACAGTCATCCTCAGTATTAACTAAACTCCTCAATTTGGTGTCCTCCGCAAATTTTGAAGTTGTGCTTCCCATGCCTGGCTCCAAGTCATTTATGTAAATTGTGAACAACAGTGGTTCCAGCACCGATCCTTGTGGAACACCACTTCCCACCTTTTGCCAATCTTAGCAACTATGTCGTGAAATTAATTGGGCTTTTTTGTCATCCAAATTAATAAAGTGTAAAAATATCAGCTAAACATCAAGTCCACCGTATCATCTATACTTTTGCCCTTAGTTCAAAATATCACACTTCTTCCACTCCCAGATGATCCTTTCTTTAATATACGTGTTCGTATAAGAGTACCCAGCCTCCAATGTATTGCATAAAGCTTAATCTACAGTAGCACAACAGCATTGGATTTTCAGTTAAGAACAAGCAATCTGTCTATATTACAAGGTTCTGAACTCCTGGCATAAACTTTCATAACCTCAAACCAGAACAGCAAGTTGCTGGCAAACTTCCACGAGAATCATAACACTACTAATCGTCACTCAAAGTGCATGAAAACTTATCTGCACTGGTGTGAAAGGATCTCTAAATACTGACCTTGGGAATAATTGCTAATAGGACTTCCTGCCAGACTTGCAGGACTCCTGCTATACTGAAAGGATCACTATCACCACAATTGATCACAGATCTCACCATGGGACATTTTACTACGTTAAAGGCACTATATAAATGCAAGTTTTTGTTTTATATCTAATGACAAACACTTTGGCTTACAGATTCCATTCCTGATGGGATGTCACCTTTTTGATTTTTGCCCTGCTCCACTTAATGAAACCATAATTTCTCTGTTGATACTTCAGTTTGCTAAATTCTAATGGAATACAATCATTAGTGGTACCTGCCTGGGTAGGTTTTTCCAGATCTCAGAAGAAACGGTCTTTCATGTTAAGATTTTCTTCCAGTCTCCCCTTCCTTTATTTCTTAACAGTCTCATATTTCTTTTCTCAATTCTGTTTCTCCAGTACCCCCATCTATCCCAACTCTATGCCTTTAATTTGTAGCCTGACTATAAAACATGGGAGAAGGGATGAAAAAGGAAAAATAAATGGTGAGAGTCACCTTCTGGAAGTGCTCTCATACCTTCAAGTGGCAAACTGAAGGGCAGCATTAACATAGCCTGGAAGGGAGCTCGTCTGCAGACTCTGTCAACCAAGGAATGATGGGACAAAATGGAGCAATGAAATATGATTAAAAATCAGAATTGTTAAAATAAAAACCAGAATTTATTCTGTATTACCAACACCAAGGAAAACAATTCTTAAAATAAATGTATTTATTTACCTAATTTAAGTTATGATGCTATATAGACATCATTTGCAGACAGGGAGCTCAATACCAATTCCTTTCGGGCCTCATTAAAAATAAAGCCTTTAGAAAATTGGATATAATGAGTATTGCAGGCTACAATTACAATCCTGCTGTAGCTACTTTGATGGTTGATCTGTGCATACAGAAAGCAGCACATCAGAGTGAAAGTTTGAGAAGTCATTTCTTCAGCTGTCCTAAAGTTGTCTGAATCTTTTTAATCCTGACACCAAGATATTATTTGGTTGACACCCTCAATAGCTCCTTAACTTATTCAGCTCTTTCATTTGTTTTTAATTCCTTCTATCTATATATGATGCTATTCTACAGCTTTCCAAACCACTGCACACAGAAGCTAAAGAACAAGACAAAACGCTTCAAAGGATTAGATCCTAAAATACCATTCATAGCTGTTGAAGTAACAATAAAACAGGCTAACTACAGCTACATATATCTGAAGCCAATGAAGCCAAACTTACAGCCAGATTTATGTGCGCCCATGTTTGTACAGTGAAATCATAAATTTAGTGATCTCAACATCAGTGGAAATTAATGAGCACTAGTGCTTGCATGTGCTCAGTAGGCTGGGAAACTGAAGCTCAAAAAGCATAGTCATTTTAAATACAAAAATGTAAGAAATCTGTGGTAGATCAGGAAAAGAAAAAGGTCAGAGCTTCGCATGCACACCTTTAAATCACCCCTGCTTTAAACTATACAGGCTTAACAGAACAGAAGCTATACACATTAACAACACTTGAAATTCCATCGTGTTTTATCATTTCAGAATGGTTTCCTCTACTGTATGATACTGAGGTCCAGCTTGCTGAAAAATTGTTTTGCACGTAAAAAAAATTCATGTAATTTTCATGGCTTATGTAAAATTCATGATATTCCCAGTCGTATTTTAACATTTTAAGACACTCACCGACAACATGTACAACTAGTGATTTCACAAAAAAACATATTCCTCTTGTCTCAAGGGTTCTATGCAGTATTTTCTACAAAGAAGGTACATTCATATTGCATATACAGCAGTATGTGAATTCTGATAGTCCCACTATAAACCTGCAGCAAGCTGTGAAATCCTGGCTATTTAAGTGAACATTCAAATTCAACTACACAAACAGCTGGAACCAACAGAATTTAACTAGCTGATCTTTTCAAAGTTTAAACTAATTATTTTCTGTGTTCAAGCATAGATTTCAATACTATCCTGGCCACAAATCTGCAAGATCCACCCTGAACTTAAATATATAGAAGCTGGGCATCAAATGCCAATAGCAAATAAAATCTTCCCTGCCCATCTTCTCAAAAAAAACTTACACTACACATGAACCTTCATTATTCTATAACAAAATAAACCTCAAATATCAGGAGTTTGAACCAGATAGTACAGGCATTGGGAGAGGGTGGGGAAGAAGAGGGGAGATGTCAGAATCTCAATTAAGAGATTTTCCCAAAATGGTAGAAAATTCACTTCAACATGCGACATACAAAAGAGTTTATTTCATGTCAGTAACACATTAATATTCATGGTAATAAGCTACTCAAACTTGAGGTCATGTCAATCCCTTAAAGTGTTACACTCAAAACAGGCTCAGGCAGGCTATCCTGTATGTACTAGTAACATAGGCTAATTTCCTGAATAAAACATAAGCAGAACATACAGAAATCCAGATATCCACATTGGTAAAATTGCTAGTTTGAAAGCAAAATACACAGTTTTCATTTTAAAAACTGATATAAACCTGTAACATCTTCTGCAAGATCAAGAACTTGGGTTAACTAATAACAATGGTACTCTGTAAAAGTCTCCTAGATTGAATAGCTGTTTCTTGCACTGATGTATCTAAAATAAATCTTTAATAGATAGCATTTTATAAAATAAACCCAGTTAAAATGTACAATTTTTAGTATGATTTGCCTGATCATCCTACTGGTAAAACGATTAATATAGGTCACAGCTGGGCCTCTAAACCACATATGAATAAAGCCCATCTGTTTCCTAGAATTTTCAGCATTAATGAGAAACTTCTGTTCACTGATGCAGATAACAATACCTTCATATCTTCCTTAATGTACAAGCAAATGACTAATGAGAGTAATTTATTACTCTTATCTCTGCTCAGTTACTTATGCACAAAATGGGAAAGAAAAAACAGGCTCTACTTATTAAACTCTAATACCAGTCAGTAGAGGTAATCTCTGCACTTGAGCCAAGCCTGTAGAAAATGTCAACTTAAAATTTGCTTATGATGTGCATAAGATTACATTGCCATATGGTGTGGTCTGCCAGACTGCTACTCAAAATAAACAACAGCGCTTTAATTCAGGGGAGTGAATGTTATTTGCGCTGATCAGACTGGCAAAAGGTCAGCTGATTGAGAAATTAAAAATAAGGAGGCATTCGTTTTGCTCAACTAACTCAATAAATCGTCAAAGCAAGAAGTCACTATTTAGAAGAAACCTACAAGCATTATTTCATTTGTGCACAGGGCCCATGTAATTTGCTTGGGCCCACCACAGATTAGAGAGAGAAAAAGACAGATTAATATTTTGGACAATGTCCTTCTTCAGAACTGAAGACTGAAAGAATAAGCATTTTAACAGAATTTTTAAAAAAGGGTCCTTAAAACAGAAGTAAACAACATATACTGGAATCAGAGACGGAAAGTTAATGGGTGAAATGGTTACAGAAAATTCACCCATGAAGCAGCCCTTTGTAATTCCAGTATCTGTTGTTTGCTTGTGCTTTTGTTCGCTCTTCCTCCTCCCTTTTTTTCTGATTCTATTAAGATGCATCTTCATCTTTCAGTTTTCACTTCTGAAGGACAACATCTGAAAGGTTAATGTGTCTTTCTCTCAATGGACACTGACCTGCTGTGCGTTATAACAGACTCAAGGCACTTGGTTTATTTTCACTGAAGCAAAGAAGACTAAGAGGAGGTTTAATAACAATTTTTTTTAAATCATGAAGGATTTTGATAGGATGAAGAGGAATAGGCAATTTGCTCTGATTGGGGAATCAGTGTTGATAGTTTAAAATTGCTGCCACTTCAAGACTAAGAAGTTAGGAGATTTTTTTTTAGAAATGCAAATTTGTTGAAGCATGAAGTCTCCCTTTGTCACATGGAGTAGTAGCTGAGACAGCTACTCCATGTGGCAAAAAGGAATAGATAAACATTTGAAGCAAACAAGGAAATGGGGACACGGGGAAAGGGCAGGGCGATGGAATTAGTTTTGGAATGGTCTAGCACATAACTGGCAGACACAATGGGCCAAACAGCCTTCTTCTGTGCTGTATATATTTACGATTGTAAGTAGAACAGGGCTCATTAAAAAAATTCCACTTGTAAGGTGCTGGTAGAGAATCTTGTGAAATCTGATCAAGAAGTAGATAAGAACAAATGAACAGACTTGCAAATGTCACTAATGGAAAACTATAACTGTTGAACCTGCTAAATAAAGCATTCACCAAAGGACCAAAATACCACATCGCATAAGAAAAATGAGCAAGCTTGCATTTGTATAGCAGTTTAACAAGTACTCAGAACATGATTCATTTTATCACGATAGATTATTTTTGAGGTGCAATCACTAATATGTAGCCTAACATGGCAATTAATTTGGGTACAGGTTGCACACACAGCAAATGAATGAAATCCAGACAATCTGTTTTGGGTGGTTTTGGTTGAGGGAGGTATGTTAACCAGGATGCCAGGACCCCTGGTCTTCTTTAAATAATGCCATAGGATCGATTACGTCCACCTGGGCAGGCAGACAGAGCTTTAATTTAATTTCACATTGAAGACAGCACCTTCAACATGCAGCACTCCCTCAATACCGCAATGAAGAGTCAACTTAGATGATGCACTCATATCTGTAGTGAGGTTTGAACGCATAACCTTCTGACTCAGAGCTGAATGTGCTACCAACAGAACCAAGCTGACAGTACAATACAGTATCTTCAAACAAAGAAATCTTTCTACCCCATCATAAAATGTATTGTAACATTTTTGCAGAAGATATTTTTCTCTATGATTTCTCTTTGCCTCAGATTTGTGATGTATACCCTTTTATTCATTTTTTTTCTTCTTATTTGCCAAATTTCTGGGTAGAATTTTTGAACTATTATTTGTATGTCACATTAATAGTGCATAATGTGTATAAATGTGATTTATTCTGATAAACTTCATGATTTTAAATTAAAATTAAAAAATGAGTGAGAACATATACCACAACTCCCCAATGGTCCATTTGGTAAATTCACAGTCCAGTGTACAATTCGGCCAAGATTTGCTCTCCAATCTGTACTGAGTTAGTTGATCTCAATTAGGACACACAGGTGCTGCAATTGGTCTCAGTGCACCTCGGTTAGAGATAGGAAAAAATTCAAATAGGACTCCCACTCCTGATTGTTATCAAGTGACATTTGCTGGAAAGTGTGTGTGTGTGTGTGTGTGTGGATAGGATTGGGCTCAGCTGTGATTTCCCTACCCAGTCCCACCACCCCCCATCCACAGAGGAATCTGTTAAAAAGTAAGACCTCCAACCTGATTTTTCATGAACAACTAGTCTTGTTGGGAGCTTGACAGAGAGTGAACATGGGCCCATGAGATTAGGAGGGTTTGGCTCCGTTCCAAGAGATTACATCTCAACTCCCCAGCCTTCTTATAAGCAGGTAAATGGCAGTGGTGGTCATGAAACCAGTAATAAACAAGAACTGTACACAGAAAAGAAAAAAGGAAAAAAATAATCAAGCTAAATTACCAGTGCAGAAACTCAGGGTAAAGACCACTGTAGATCTTATCCTGAAGGTTTTTTTAAAAAAGAGGTGGGGGGGGGGGGGGGGGTCGGCCAGTGGGGAAAGAAGAGAGGAAACAGAATTTCTTGAAAATAAAAAAAAAATCCACTTCATAAAGCATTTCTTAGTCAAGGGGAATGAGTGGGTGATCTGCTCCCAAGTGCCACTTTGGTAGCCCTCATGCCCCTCAGTTAGAAAGTTGTAGACTTCGTTGTAAACCCCAGTCTAGGACTTGAGTGTATGATCTAGGCCGACACTTCAGTTCAGTCCTGAGGCAGTGCTGCATTGCCAGAGGATACGACATTAAGCCAAAGCATTGTTGGCCATTGAGGATAGATAGATAGATTTTTTTTTTAAACACACTGCAGAAAGCCTCAGTCAAGAATCAATCTAACACTTCCTGATATCATAAAATTCCAATGCCTCAGACAGCTGTACGACTGCCTGCAGTTAACCTATCTCCCCTTCCCATTTTTCAAATTAATTTTAACCTTCCTTTGGAAGATATCAGCTGGGATAAACTATTTGAGTCATGGTGGCACTGGCCACCGAGCAGCAAATAGCAGTCTGGGAGTTGCAGAAGGAGAGGTTAACGGCTTCAATCACTTCACTTTTGCTCTGCTGAGTTAGTGATCTCTCCGTTACTGTAGTTAGGAGGTTCTGAGAAGGGCTGCTCCAAGTGCTGACCTGCAGGAGTATAGGTGGAGCCTGGGAGCAGGTTGGCTACCCATTCTACCAGCTATGTTAATCAGATGGTCTGGGGAGGTGGTCAGGGATTTTGCACCACAGCTCACCTCCCATCCACTAACTATGCAGAAACAGTACCAGCTGCAGATGTGTCATTGTGCCAGAATCTCAACAGCAGAACATGCTGCTAACTCAGGAATTTGTTGTTCATGACAGTTATATCATTACAAGGTATTGCTGAAGGGACAATAATGTGTCAGTCTTAAGCTGGGCACTGAAGTATACAATCTGGTAGATTTTCCTTCAGCTGCTTGCATTGTTTTTAAAGAGTTGGGTGAACATCAACCTAATCACAAATCAAGGATATGACTCATCTGCAAATGCCTTTGGGTAAATATTAGGGTGGCAGACATTGGAGGCCAGCTCATCCTACATCATTTACAATAATGCACACTAAATCAAATTCAACTTTGATCAAATATGCACTTAGTAAGTTCTGGTTCAATTTCAGAGTCCACTTGATCCAAATATAACTCAATTCCCTGTGTAAATTAGTATTTTGACAAAAGAAATATGACATCTATTATTCTCCATGAGCTAGTGTTCCATAAGAAACATTTTCTGCAACAAGGATCAACTAACAGTTCACATTTTGTGTTCTGCCAGTTCCCGTAGGTCGCTGTATTTGTAGGGCAGTCCATTTCGGTATAATCTTGTCTTATTCCAACAGGTAACAATTTAGAGTACAGAGTGCTGAGTCTTAAAATAAATCTTTGAAAATTTGAAGGAATACCTTGTGTTTTGTCATAGTACTAAAATGGTTATTTCTGAAGAACACACACAATTCTCCTTCTTCAACCGTGGAAATTAGTTCACACAACCCGTGGTATGTCAGCTGGGTTGCCGTGCTGTTCAGAAACTGTTCTGCAACAAATCCTATGGACACATAAAAAGCCATTCAGATTATTCCAGCCAAATACAAACACTGGTCTGAACTCATCACAGGCACATGGAAAGCTAGGAATTCAAGGATCTCCGAGAGGGAATGTCAAAGGTCAGCGCCCATTCTAAGAGTTAATGAAGTAGATTTATACTTCAAAGCGTGTGATGGTCACATCTCTTATTAAATAATTCAACTATTGTTACAATAGCTTCTACTGAAATATTGCTGTGAACAAAATAGCGACAGTAGGTTTCTCAGGTCTGCCAAAACTGTCATGCTTGTATTCGGTTTCCTGTAATGTGTTGCTTATACAGAACCGAAGAAAGAAAATGATTTAAAAAAAACATGTCCTCAATGGCTCATCTGATGAAGGCCATCCGGAGCAGAAAATCCAAGGTTCAATTCCCAGTCTGTGTTCAGTTAGCTGATCTCAGCCACGGTGGTAGTGAGGGGGCTAAAATTGGCCTAATCACTCCTGGGCTAGGGAGAGGACAAACTGCAGTGGTTCTTGCTCCTAATTTCTATTCAATGACCCTCTTCTGGAAATTGCATATGTTTGGACAGGATCTGATTTGGCTGTGATGCCTTATCAGTTGAATAACCTGCTAGCAGTCATCACCAACGCTCTCACATGAAGAATGGCTACTCAAGTGGGATATTGGAAGACACTCGAGGAAAAATGCCTCATATAACTCAGCACCTTCAGGAGAAAAGGAAAACAAATTGTACGGACAGGGTGAGCGTGGAGAGGAAAAATCTCATGGTGCTTTGGACAATCGTAAGTGAATCCATTTCACTTAATCTGCAAATAAATTGGTAGGAGGATTGGCACTTCCAAACTATGTGGCAGTACAAGAGACCACAACCTTAGATAATTCATTATGTTCCAATCCAAACACTTCTCACTGCTCCCCTCTCCCCAAAAAAGTTGTGAACAAAACTAGAAATGTCCAACAAAATACTTGAAATTATGAAAAACAACAGTCACAATTTTTAAAGTCTAAAATGGTTTCCCAGTATCTCATACTAAATAGAGATTAGAATGGGATAACACACAAGAATGATGGCAGTCAACAAGACAATCTCCATACATTAACCTGAAATTAATTCCTTCAGTATTTCAAAAATATTGCAAAAAGCACCCTAAAGTGACACGAGCTTCTTGAGTGAAGTGATAGGATCAATAGGGAGCTCATGTTTCCATACTGCTGGATGGGACATGGGACACCAGTTGGGCACAGTATTGTTTTAATTTTACAGCAAGAAACTCAAGTAGCAGTGTTTCACTTTATTACTGCTACTTGTGTTTCCATATTACTACAGTCTAGAAATTCTGCAGGCCAAAATGCTTTAGTATTCATTTAGCTTTTTACATGTAAAATAAGTAGTGAATTAAGTATCATCTGATACATATACCATATTTTGAAAGATGCTTTTTACATTTACAAGACTAGGATAGTTTATAACCCATCCAAGTATGCAGAGTACAGAAATATTACTAATGGTTGGACGAATCCATTGGTGAAGAGTTGGTACCTAAAATACTAACAGGGTTGATGGCAAAAATAAAAATTTAAACAGGTTTCTATAATAATGACTAGGGACAACAGTTTTAACAAAACTATACACCTAATGGGAATAAGATAAAGTGGAAAAGACTTATTATTCATATAAACTCATCTGATTCTCTTCTATACACTACTCACACACTGGGAGTGCAGCATGCTGAGCCCTCAATGTACAGTAGCACAAGCATTAGTATCAATGCACTGCTACAATCATCCATATTACAGGTTTCCAATTTCAAATTATGTTATCAGGGGCATGGAAGACAGGCACTTCTGATATGGAAAGAGGGAAAAATTCCCAAGTGGAGTTAACCCAAATCAGTTGCACATAACTCCAAGTACCCTGGTTTAAACAGACAGGCCTGAGAGTATATCACCTGCCTATCTTCTCACCAAGTCGTATTATCTGTCCAAAGAGACCCAAGATAAGGGGAAGGGGATACCTTAATAAATTCGTGGGTCTTGTCAAAATAAATGCACATAAAGAAAATTTCCTATACAGAAATTAAGGTCTAAAATTGGCTGTGCCATTCTTCTATAACCAAACCGATAAAAATCTCAAATAATATGTGACACAATGAAATGGCAATTTGACAGGTTTTCCTGCAATACAGATAATCTGTGTTGAAAATAGGTAAAAATTTCCTTTACAACAATGAATGTCAGTTGTTTCAATAGTGGAACACAATAATTGTGTAGGATCACTACAGCCACAAACAGAAGTGCAAAGCACAGCCAGAACCCAAATTATTCTTTTTATATGGGTGAGGTGCCCTTAGTAGAAGCTTAGGTACAACTTTAAAGAAGTTCTGTAACATCATGCATTCACACCAATAATAAAATGCTACCGAATGTGTGTGAATTAACTTTTAGTTTTCTTGATAGAGGTGCAAATACAGATAGACTACAGGGATGATCCAAACTGGGAGTAAGAAGTTATATAAATTAACAAATTTGTCAACCTAATCGCAGAAAACAATACATGCGCTTGCTTTGCCTGTGATACATTTTTATTTTCTTCAATTTATATTCTCCAAACCCTCTTCCTCCCAGCACTTGCACAAATCCATGTCCAACAAGTAGATAATTGGCCACTAAATAAAAAATGCACTGCTTGAAGCAATTCATCTGTAGATTTTCCATTCCAGTTGGAAAGCAGCTAACCTCAGCATTTCCTCCTTATGACCCAATTGACATCAGAAACTCGTGGGAAATCACATGCACAATCTTGGGTGCTACTGCTCCAAGGCACAGTTAGCCTACCAGTCTGCAATGCCAAAGGAATGCCTTGTAAATGTACATTTTTAAAAACTGTCAACTTGTAGAATTTGAATCATTTGTGCTGATTTAAGTCTCAACACTAAAAGCGGAGTCCATTTTCATTAATCTTAAAGAAACAATTTTAAATTACAATGACTTGTCAAAGTCTCTGACCATTATATTTTGGTCTTATTTGTGCCCAGCTGATAGCACAATGGGGTTCAGAAACTGCATGCGACTCACCCACATATTAATGGCTGAAGCAGAAATTACTGCATGTTTCCTGCCCACTTTTAAACTGCTAGAGAGATTACCTGGTGCAGAATCAATGAATCAAAGACTTCTATATATTTGGTGGTGCTTACAACCAGAATTTCTCGCACTCATACTACCATCGATTCGGAACAAGGCACACAGGGAATTCTTAAAAAACACATGATCGTGTATTAGCTGTTTGCTATGCTGTCAGAATTACTCAGCTCTACAAAATCTAAATTATATCACAATGATTGGTAACTGTCAGGCTTATAGATTTGGTTCTTTTCATTACAATATTTGCTTTAGTCACCTTTGCTAACCATCAATTATTGCATTGTTTTAAGTGCATTCAGCTCAAGACTACATTTGAAATTGCTGGACAATACTTCCCTTGATAAGCAATGCAGCAGTTTCCTTTCTTAGTATCTACTACTATCAAAGAAAACCAGAAAATTTCATTCTTCCTTACCTTCACTGACTAGTTCACTGTTCTCTGACTGTTTACAGAAGATAATCTTCTCCACCAGCTGGTTATAACTGCACATTCCCACTGCCTTCGCTACATCAGCATTCTATAGAACAGAATTATCAGCAGAAAATTAAGTTTGAGACTTCAACAAGATTTCTAGCACTACGTATCCCCATTTTACACAATTTGCAATCTCAGACACATGCCATGACGTATATTGCAGAAAAAGATCTGCAGCATCATGAAGATGAAACTACTGAGGATACAGAAACGACTGGCATACTGTGAAGATGTATACTTTCTCCATCCCCCCCAAAAAACTCGTGTCTGAGTGGCGTAAACTATAATGTAATGCAGAACAAGCTCAAGGGTCTGAATGGCCTACTCCTGTTCGTATGTCATTAGTTTAAAGTAAATCTATCCTTCTATAATCTGAAATATTTTCTTTTCTGCTTATTGAGATGCATTACCAAAGACTTAATTTGCCCCCCAAAAAACTAAAAGTCCATTGGCGTGATTTTTATTTCTAATTTAACATCTATCTATGGCTACGGCATTTCTTTTGCTGGTCTTCACTGATTAGTTTGAAGATTCACCATAATGCAAAACATATCTTCACACCAGCTCAGTTTTCCCAAGATGTACTGAGCTGTCTGTTGATGTTTTCAAAAACTCATGATCAGAGAACTACACAAGACTTGCATATGGATGACAGTTTCTCAGCTTCTGCCCAGAATACTTTTTGGTAAGTGGAAGTACTAGTTTTAAATTAATTGAAATGGAGGATTACATAACGCTGTTAACTCACACCTTTTACAGTAAACCTCTCAAATTACACTTACATCATATCCTTATATAACTTCACAGTATAGCGTGTAAAGAAGAAGGAAAATTTAAACGCATGTAGAATGAGAAAAATGACAACGCTCTGGATGGCAGTGGAACCAGCTAGCCGTGTTAGCTAATTTATTTTCTGTAATTTGCATCCCTTCATCTCCCTCCTCCCCCAAAATACACACCAACACACCTCTGCTAACTTCTTCGTATTAGAAAGCAGGCTTCAAACGGACATCTTTAAGGCTCTCAGATTTCTATTTGCTCTGTCTCTGCACTCTACATATTTTCCTCTATTCGTTGATGTACTAGTACATTATTTCCGTATACTAATAAATATGTATCAATAGTGATAATGCTGCTTTCCTTTGGGTAGCAAACATTTTTTTTTGGAAGCTGGGACAGAGCTGCTGCAGGCATGAAACAATATTTGCACGGGTTCCCCAAGAATGCATAAGGTCCCCCACAGAAAAAGTTTGAAAATCACTAGATTGAAACAGTTCATCTAAGATATCTGCTTTGACCTTCAACCCTTGGGGAAACCCAGAGTGCACCTCTCAATTAACCAGGAAGTAAAATTTCACAGATCTAAGGTCAACAACTCATTTCTTTGAGTAATAGCCAGCAGAAATTTTTGAAGCCATTGGACCTGTAGAATAAATTGAGATGCTGCAATCTCTACTTACTTCCAAAATAAGGGAAGATCTACTATCTATATGTTATACATTGTACATATAATGTTAAGAGCCTCCTGTGGCAGGTTTTGCATTGTAATAATACAATTCTAGACAGTCTCTTGCAAAATGTCTTGGATTTGAATATTTTGAAACTATTAGCTTCTGGACCAGTACAACCACTAAACATCATTCTTTCTGAATCAGTGAAGACAAAGATTCAAATCTGGGTATCTTAAAGAACAGTCTAGCACTCTTCTATTACAGACAGCGGGCTGCCTAAAATTACTCTGAAGGTATTTAATTCTTGTCAAATATATAAGTTGCTCCGGTCAGCTTTAAAAGTGTTACCAAGTATATCAGTATTATTTCATCATAAAAGTACATATAAAATTGGAGGCCCACATCTGTCCTTTTTAAACAGGATCTTGCATGACACTGATCAAGATCCTCATGCTTATTATCCAACACATCAACCTTATTCTGCAATCCACAGCATTGAACCACATTTCAAAAACGGGAATTTTTTTTAAATCTTAGTCTTCATCAAATATCACCCAGTTCATCTCTCATGATGGTATCACTGACAGTTTCCTGTTTTATTGGCAATGTTATTTAGTCTGAATCAAACTGTCCTGCTCAAGGAACTTAATTCACCAAAACATCAGTGAAAACTTATTTTTAAAAGTCATAATGTAGTATTTTATCAAGAAAACTCAGCGAATAATTTCTCTGAATCCGAGTGTGCAGTTTATCAACTCCCTCAAATGCAGCTTAACTATTGAACTGGGATCCCAGGGCTCTATGTCTGTCAAAAAACAAAGGTTCTTGAATAAACATAAAATTATATTAGCATACATATGATGTAATAATAATATTGAAAAAGAACGCAAGGAATGGAGTAGAAATACTTATGAACAAGCAAATTGACTGCCAACCAGGAAGTTGTGGATTAGTCAAACATTACCTGACAATTAAACTTACCTGTTTCAGATCAATGTGTTTCACCAAGCTGCTAAAGTTAGCTACTTTGTTAAGGTGGGTGCTAGACCTGAGGGATTCAGGGATAAGGGGAATGAAGCAAAAGGCTTAACTTGTGTTGCATCTTGTCCTTATTTCTAACTTCATACACTGGAGATCAACTGTAGAATGCCAGTAGCCCTCGCAGTGCCACCTGACTAGCTGAAGGAAGTAGGAACCATGACCAGGAAAAAGTCGGCAGAAATATAAGCACAATAATCGAAGCTAAGTCTAAAGAAAGATTGCAGATTGAGATACACTTCAAACTTCAACTTATTTTTCTTGAATTTATTCTTACCTGAGGGTCCACCAACCATCCATGGTAAAGTGCAATATCAAGGAGGTCAAATACGATGCACTCAGGTGTATATTCGAATACTCTTACACCAGTAAACTTTACATTTACATCCAGTCCCGTCTGCAGCTTGTGTAGTATGGCCATTGCATCACTCATATTCTGTTTCAGAAACAGAAAAGGAAAATTCAAGATTTAAGAGTATAGAAACTCAAAGGATTAAAATAAAAAGGGCTAACTGTAAAATACATGAAACTTTGTTCAATGCAGGGATTTAGTTATTGGTACCTTGCCCAACTGACCATTCTTCATAGGAACTCAGACGGTGTCACTGGACTGTTTAATTGTCAGAGGTATCAGAACTAAGCCTGATCCTACACTTACCCAAAGTACACAGCTTAAGGCTCAAGTTATGTATCAAGATACAACAAGGTGTTAATCTCTAACTGAGGAGCACAAAAAAATTAAACAGACCAAAGGAAATTCTACACTAGCCTTATAGGGATGCTTGCACCACTGCCTGCTCTGTCAATTGTCTGCACCTTCCTTCGTTATTATCTGTCCCTTTGGGCAAGGCTGCTGATGGGGTGGATCCCTTTTGAGGCTCTGCACTCCATTGTGACATTCTCCTTTAATTGTCCCCATGACTTGAAATTTTACTTCCACACAGTTTTCTTCTCCTATCATCAATGTGGTCTCTTCACAAATATAAATCTGCACCTGCAGTTTTGCACATTTACAATAATGAGTTGACCTCAAAAAAGTGGATACAAATAGCACAGTTCTACTTGTGTCGTTGCAAAACCCATTTGGGTGTATAAACTGCATCCATATTGGAAAATCTAGGTTCTTATCTTCACTAGAAGACCATCTTGCAACAAGAATCGAAAACTGCACAGAATTAATGGTGCAAATCTGCGTTACCACTACATGGCAATATGACGTGCCATGTAGTGGTAACACAGATTTGCACCATTAATTCTGTGCAGTTTGCGATACTTGTTTCTTGTTGCAAGATGATATTCTAGTGAAGATACGAGCCTAGATTTTCCAATATCCATTAAAGCACAATTGAATTGCATCACTCACAGATATTTGCTTTTCTTTTCAGTTTTCTATACAGATATACTGAATTACTGCATAGTAAACTACAATGATGACTGAATATCAAATATAATGGCTCGACAAAACATCAATATTTGTTCCAGACAACTTCTGTGTAATTCACATTCTGAATTAGATGGCTCAGACTTATTTGGTCCCCTATTGATTGTCCTTAATTTCTTTGAGTTTGAATCTGTATTATCAATAGCAAGACTTTCAATTTTCATTTACAAATGCTTTTTGAAGTTAGTTTATCCCGAGGCACAGGAAAGAAGAATGTAGCTTTATTCATCAAGAGGAGGTGAAATATGAACAGAATGTAATGAGAATGATTTCCAAAGGTTTTCCCCTTTTGAAAATTCTGGTGGATAATTTGGATAGTAGATATTAAGAGCGCAAATAATAGCGATTCCACTTATATTTTGTTAGTTTTTATTTTCCTTAATGCTGAATGTGTTACACCACACACCAAGTAGATATTATATTTTAATGGAAAGGTTTATGCAGAAGTGTGATTCTGCAGCCAAGTTTTTGTGCACATTCAGAATTTGTCATGCATCAAGCTATTTATACGCAGCATAGCTCCAGAAATAGAAAATTGATTAAAATTTTAGTTAGGCACACTAAGTCTCCCTAGGACAAAAAGCTTACAAGATAATAACTACAGTTATAAATGCAAGTCTGTCTTGCTTTTTAGTAAGGATATATAAAAATGAGAAATGCCCATGTAAATACTGTAAATTTTTTAAAAAGCTAACGTTCTTTCCGCTTTTCCCATAACCAATCAAGACCAATTACGTTTATTTTCCCCAATTATCCAAAAAAACTACTAGTTCTAACTGTGATGAAACAGTCTCATTCAGGAGTTTTTTTAATCTAACATTTATGAAGATTAATGCAAAATAAATTATTGAACTTCTTTGCATTAATGTGACACATCAGCAGATTTATTCACCCAGCTGAGTAATATAAAAGAGAATAAAGTTAAACTGTCAAGCGTATTATGTAGGGCCAGTTTGTATGTGATACATGGGCATGACAGCGATGCTTATTATTTCCTTTATAAAAAAATAAATTGCCCCTCTTTAGCATCTGTGTCTTATAAAGCAAAGAGAAGACAATGACTGGCTACAAACTAAACTTACAAGTAAAGGGGGTCTCCAGAGAAAAGCACAATTTACAGCTTTTAGGCTCCTTTACTGCCACCTCTCACTATACCATGAATTAATTTAAAGTGAATTTAAAATAAAATTGCTGGACTATAACTTGGTGTTGTAAAATTGTTTACAATTGTCAACCCCAGTCCATCACCGGCATCTCCACATCTTAATTTCAGGGAGTAGTGATCCTAACTTTACATTATAACTCATGCGTTTGCTGTCCCCTCACCCTTTTGTGCTTCCTGAGCATCTCCTACAGGTACACAAGATTTCATTACATTTTGACTCTTCTTTCCAGTCATTCAAAAGGACTGTTTTTTTCTAAAATGATCGATTTACTAATGATAGCTTGACAGTCTTCATGAAATTAGAGTATGTTTATTTCCTTTCCTCATTTTAGAATCTATGATTACAGCTAACCGATCAGAGAAAATAAATTAAAAAGGGAAAGCATTGAATGTAAAAAGAAACAATTCCATAGTGTCTAAACAGTTTTGCTTAAAAATTAAAAACTAACCCACAGTACAACCCAAAGAAAATGGAACTATGTTTTACCAATACAAATATGGTCCTCAAGTGCAGTTGCAAATGAAACACTTCAATCACAACTGAAAGTTCCCAATGGCTCAGTTGGCTAAACTGGTGAGTAAAGGAGCTGTATATACCAAGAAAGTCTCCTGTTCAATGCCCAGTCAGTGCTCAGCCTCTTGCTGATCTCAGTCGTGGTACTACAAATGGTCTCAGACCACTTTCCACCAACCCCTGCTGGGAGTGAGCATGTGGACAACAGCTGAGACTAGGAACCATCTCAGCTATGATGCCGCACCCGCCCAATCAAATATTCTTCCACAACATGAATAATTAACAATTGGGCAAAACACCAAGAAGTGACTGATGCCAGTCGAACTGTACTTCAGCGAGAAGTCAACACCTTAAGAGGAGGGGAAAGAAGAAAATATGGCAAAGAAAGCTGAAGAGAAAAAACGTTTTTAAAAAGCAGCTGATTGATGAAGGTATCAAAATTGATTGTCACTAAGACTATACAAGCAAGTGACCTTCTTGAAGACTTATGAATTCAACTGCATAACATAGGCAAATCCACTGTGTGCATTTGATAAGCATGATGTGGAGATGCCAGTGATGGACTGGGGTTGAAAATTGTAAACAATTTTACAACACCAAGTTATAGTCCAACAATTTTATTTTAAAATCCACAAGCTTTCGGAGGCTTCCTCCTTCCTCAGGTGAATGTGGAAATGAAATCCTCGAACCTATCGCATTTATAAATCACAGAACAATGCCTGGTGATTACAGAAGTCTTTTCAACTGCCCGTTGCCAAGGCAACCAAAGTGTTCAGACAGATAGGTGTTACCTACAGGGCTACCGGATATACAAATGGCCAGAACAAAAAAAAACAGATGATGTGGAGATGCCAATTAAAAAAAAGAGCAAGAGAGGCAGAAACATAGAAACATCCGGAAGGAAAAGACAGCAATTGACCCGTTATATTAAAAACAGATAACATTTGTTCGCTGGTGGGGTAACGTGTAGCGTGACATGAACCCAAGATCCCGGTTGAGGCCGTCCTCATGGGTGCGGAACTTGGCTATCAATTTCTGCTCGACGATTTTGCGTTGTCGAGTGTCTCGAAGGCCGCCTTGGAGTACGCTCACCCGAAGGTCGGTGGCTGAATGTCCTTGACTGCTGAAGTGTTCCCCGACTGGGAGGGAACCCTCCTGTCTGGCGATTGTTGCGCGGTGTCCGTTCATCCGTTGTCGCAGCGTTTGCATGGTCTCGCCAATGTACCATGCTCTGGGGCATCCTTTCCTGCAACATATGAGGTAGACAACGTTGGCCGAGTCACAGGAGTATGAACCATGCACCTGGTGGGTGGTGTGATGGTGGGATCTGTGTCGATGATCTGGCATGTCTTGCAGAGGTTACCGCGGCAGGGTTGTGTGGTGTCGTGGACGCTGTTCTCCTGAAAGCTGGGTAATTTGCTGCGAATGATGGTCTGTTTGAGGTTGGGTGGCTGTTTAAAGGCGAGTAGTGGAGGTGTGGGGATGGCCATAGCGAGGTGTTCGTCGTCATTGATGACATGTTGAAGGCTGCGGAGAACATGGCGTAGTTTCTCCGCTCCGGGGAAGTACTGGACGACGAAGGGTACTCTGTTGGTTGCGTCCAGTGTTAGTCTTCTGAGGAGGTCAATGCGATTTTTCACTGTGGCCTTCCCCTATGGACAGGCCCTGCGAATACACAGGGTCTGCTCAGACGAGGAGGAAAGAGGCCATCCCCTATGGACAGGCCCTGCGAATACACAGGGTCTGCTCAGACGAGGAGGAAAGAGGCCATCCCCTATGGACAGGCCCTGCGAATACGCAGGGTCTGCTCAGACGAGGAGGAACGCGATGGACACCGACAGACGCTGAAAGACGCCCTGGTAAGAACGGGATATGACGCTCGACTCATCGATCGACAGTTCAGACGGGCCACAGCGAAAAATCGCATAGACCTCCTCAGAAGACTAACACGGGACGCAACCAACGGAGTACCCTTCGTCGTCCAGTACTTCCCCGGAGCGGAGAAACTACGCCATGTTCTCCGCAGCCTTCAACATGTCATCAATGACGACGAACACCTCGCAATGGCCATCCCCACACCTCCACTACTCGCCTTTAAACAGCCACCCAACCTCAAACAGACCATCGTTCGCAGCAAATTACCCAGCTTTCAGGAGAACAGCGTCCACGACACCACACAACCCTGCTGCGGTAACCTCTGCAAGACGTGCCAGATCATCGACACAGATCCCACCATCACACGAGAGGACACCACCCACCAGGTGCACGGTTCATACTCCTGTGACTCGGCCAACGTTGTCTACCTCATACGTTGCAGGAAAGGATGCCCCAGAGCATGGTACATTGGCGAGACCATGCAGACGCTGCGACAACGGATGAACAGACACCGCGCAACAATCGCCAGACAGGAGGGTTCCCTCCCAGTCGGGGAACACTTCAGCAGTCAAGGACATTCAGCCACCGACCTTCGGGTGAGCGTACTCCAAGGCGGCCTTCGAGACACTCGACAATGCAACATCGTCGAGCAGAAATTGATAGCCAAGTTCCGCACCCATGAGGACGGCCTCAACTGGGATCTTGGGTTCATGTCACGCTACACGTTACCCCACCAGCGAACAAATGTTATCTGTTTTTAATATAACGGGTCAATTGCTGTCTTTTCCTTCCGGATGTTTCTATGTTTCTGCCTCTCTCGCTCTGTTGTTTTTTTTAATTGGCATCTCCACATCATCTGTTTTTTTTTGTTCTAGCCGTTTGTATATCCGGTAGCCCTTTAGGTAACACCTATCTGTCTGAACACTTTGGTTGCCTTGGCAACGGGCAGTTGAAAAGACTTCTGTAATCACCAGGCATTGTTCTGTGATTTATAAATGCGATAGGTTCGAGGGTTTCATTTCCACACTCACCTGAGGAAGGAGGAAGCCTCCGAAAGCTTGTGGATTTTAAAATAAAATTGTTGGACTATAACTTGGTGTTGTAAAATTGTTTACAATTGATAAGCATGGCAGCAAATCTCAGAAATGAATACAATGCACCTTTCGTACATATAAGTTCCCGTGAGGGGAAAAAAAAAACAAGTTTTTAACAATTTTACTTCTTTTTTTTGGTCAACCAGATCTCTGATATAACATAAAAATCCACAAAAACTGTGCTTGTGTCTCCAAATTAAAAATCACTGAAAATCTAAATAAGTAGAGCATCTGTTTGCTTGATATGAAGTGTACAGTCTCTCTCCATAACACAGCTCACTTTTCTAAGCTCTGAGAATTTAGGAGCAGATTGGCAACAGCCAAGGCTTAGAAATCACCAGCGATGTGCAAGGATTCTGTCGTGAATTTACCCAGCTAAAGTAACGCAGCTAATACAGCACTAATAAGCTTCCCACTGCTTGTGCAGCTAGGCCCACCCTACCCATTACTGCAGGATAGTCTGGAGTCAAGTGAGAAAAATCTAAGCCATCAGCAAAAGGTCTAACTCCTAAATCTTATCAATGAGCCAGACTAGCTGGTCAATCATCAACAACATCCTGCAGTACTTGGGATTTGCCTGGTTCGTGGATTGGGTTTTTAAGAAGCTTGCAATGTAGATATCTTAATGCCCTCCTTTAATAAATTTTAGTTTTCTGCAAGGTCATAAGATAGAAAACCTCTTATAACATAGGCTGGAGAATGCTGCAGAGGTAGGGGTGGGGTGAGGTCCTGAACAGATTTGAAGCAAACAATGACGTTAGAAAATTCAATGCGCTAATGGTCAAGGAGACAGTGTAGGTCAGCAAGGATGAGGTAATGGGTGAGTGGAACTTAGTGCAGGCATGATATAGTATGACAGTTCTGGAGGGTGGAAAACTAGAGGTCAGCAAGGAGGATGTTGACGAGTCTAGAGATGACAAAAGCGTGGGTGAGGCTTTTGGTAGTGATGGGGGTGAAGTCGGGATGGAGGTGGGCAATGCTGGAGGTGGAAGTAAGCAGTCTTGGTGACTGATCAGACATCAGGTGTGAAGCGCAGCTCTGGATCGAAAGAAAACACCAAGATTTTGGAAAGGGAGATTAGAGATTAGGTAAGTAGTTGAAGACAAATGAATCAAGAATGATCTTTTTGAGGAGCAGGCTGTTTCGAAGAGGAGAGGGACAGTGTCTGAGCAGAAGGAACTACTAATATCAGCAGGCGTGGGTGCCAGGATGGGTAGTTTAGTGGCCAACTGTTAAGTGGGGAGGGAATCAAGGGAGCAGGAGTTGAGCCTCGTGAAGAAGAGCTGAAGAACTGTCTAGGCTAAAGAACTTGGTTGGAAAGAGGCTGAAATTAGGGGGAAAAATATGTTTATTGGATTTGTTAGACTTAATAAAAGAACTGGCCTCTCGTTTTCAGAAATATGTGCAATGGGAGTCATCAGTATTTCAATAGAAAGAGAACCAGATTTCCCCCAGTTTTCTTCCCTCCTCTCGAAGGAAACAATTAATTTTAGTGGGGAACAAAGGGGCTAATGAGAGTGAGGAACTTAAAGTAATTAATATCAGTAAAGAAAAAGTACTAGAGAAATTAATGGGACTAAAAGCCAACAAATCCCCAGAGCCTAATGGCCTACACCCTAGGGTTCTCAAAGAGATGGCTGCAGAGACAGTGGATGCATTGGTTGTGATCTTCCAAAATTCCCTAGATTCTAGAACGGCCCCAGCAGATTGGAAGGCAGCAAATGTAACACCACTATTCAAGAAAGGAGGGAGAGAAAACAGGGAACTACAGCACTGTTAGCCTGACATCAGTCATTGGGAAAATGCTGGAATCCATTATTAAGGAAGTGGTAACAGAGCACTTAGAAAATCACAATATGATTAGACAGAGTCAACATGGTTTTATGAAGGGGAAATCGTATTTGACAAATTTATTTGAGTTTTTTTGAGGTTGTTACTAGCAGGGTAGATAAAGGGGAACCAGTGGATGTAATATATTTGGATTTTCAAAAGGCATTCGATAAAGGTGCCACATAAAAGATTATTACGCAAGATAAGGGCTCGTGGGGTTGGGGGTAATATATTAGCATGGATAGAGGATTGATTAACGGACAGAAAAGAGAGTAGGGATAAACGTGTTATTTTCAGGTTGGCAGGCTGTAACTAGTGGGGTGCCGCAAGGATCAGTGCTTGGACCTCAGCTATCTACAATCTATATTAATGACTTAGATGAAGGGACCAAATGTAACATATCCAAGTTTGCTGACTATACAAAGCTAGGTGGGAAAGTAAGCTGTGAGGAGGACACAAAGAGTCTGCAAAGGGATATAGACAGATTAAGTGAGTGGGCAAGAAGGTGGCAGATGGAGGACAATGTGGGGAAATGTGAGGTTATTCACTTTGGTAGGAAGAATAGAAAAACAGAATATTTTTTAAATGGTGATAAATGATTAAATGTGGGTGTTCAGAGGGATTTGGGTGTCCTCGTACAAAAAACACAAAGTTAGCATGCAGGTACAGCAAGCAATCAGGAAGGCAAATGGCATGTTGGCCTTTATTGCAAGGGGGGTTGGTGTACAAGAGTAAGGAAGTCTTGCTACAATTGTACAGGGCTTTGGTGAGACCACACCTGGAGTACTGTGTACAGTTTTGGTCTCCATATCTAAGGAAGGATATACTTGCCTTGGAGGCAGTGTAACAAAGGTTCACTAGATTGATTCCTGGGATGAGAGGGTTGTCCTATGAGAGATTGAATAGAATGGGCCTATACTCTCTGGAGTTTAGAAGAATGAGAGGTGATCTCATTGAAACATACGAGATTCTGAGGGGACTTGACAGGGTAGATGCTGAGAGGTTGTTTCCCCTGGCTGGAGAGTCTAGAACGAGGGGGCATAGTCTCATGATAAGGGGTTGGCCATTTAAGACTGAGATGAGGAGGAAATTCTTCACTCAGAGGGTTGTGAATCTTTGGAATTCTCAACCCCAGAGGGCTGTGGATGCTGAGTCGTTGAGTATATTCAAAGCCGAGATAGATACATTTTTGGACTCTCGGGGAATGAAGGGATATGGGGATCGGGCGGGAAAGTGGAGTTGAGGTCAAAGATCAGCCATGATCTTATCGAATGGCGGAGCAGGCTCGAGGGGCCGTATGGCCTACTCCTATTTCTTATGTTCTTATGTTAAGGTACACTTCCAACTGTGCCAACGGCCCATCAGTGCTTGTCTGAGTAGCCTTTCTTCACAACTTAGCCTAGACAGAGATTGTTGACAGACCATTTGACTTTAAAGCAGAGATATTTTTATAACACTGCACATACAACGGTAGGGTATCAGTATAAATGGACTCCAGTTTTCCTAAGCAAGGAAGGGTATAAATCAACAAGAGTTATGACTCCTGATCTTTGTGGGAGCAATACAGCTAAAGCCAAACCAAGTTTCACCCGTATACATCAGGTACACTTTCCAGACGAAATGATTGGATCTTGATCATTAGTCAGTTCTCTTTCTGACTTATGCCTTTTGTCGCCCAGGAACACGTTATGCTGCTACCGCTGCTGCATGTGCAGGATTAGCTTACACCTCTCAAAAGTTTAATTTGTGAAAGCCACAATGTTGCATCGTTTCCAGCAGTCAGTGGACACTCTGATGTTCCCAAACAGATCAAAAGCAGCCCCTCGTGAAAGAAGTAGCCTCAATGGCATACTGATCTAATCAAAAATATTTTTAGAAACAAATTGAAAGAACAGTGTACAGCAAAACTGGAACAGTAATAATCTTTGTTCCTAATTTACAGTTAAGTTTAAAAAAGTTTAAATAAATATATTGTGGACTAAATGCACTGTACAAGCTATTCTGACAGTTAACATTTTACGTATTTGACAAAAAGACAATCTGCAAGAGTATCCATCCTCGCAGATTGCTCCAGGCCCATTTTACTTTCCTTACAGTTTGCCATGGCATCACTATGTGGAACTGGTAAATAGACAAGCCACACATGAAAGCAAGCTGGGACAGCAACAAGAAAGATACGTCTATGGGGCGATTAGTCCATGTATGCGCAGAATAGAAAAAATATATTTCAGGAATAAATGAGGAAGGGGCCTGGAGGTTAAGTGCATTAAAACATCCCCATAACAGATGCAACTGTGGATATTATATATTTTAAATCCAAAATGTCCATATCAAAACTATTGTAACACTTCACAATGAAATAGTGAAATCTTAACATGCTTCTGTTGGTCAAAGAATTCTGTGAGCATAAGCTCGACGATTCCATATGTTCCCTCCATTGCATGATGCAACATGGGTAAGATGGGTATAGAGGGATATGGGCCAAGTGCAGGCAATTGGGACTAGCTTAGTGGTATAAACTGGGCGACATGGACATGTTGGGCCGAAGGGCCTGTTTCCATGTTGTAACTTCTATGATTCTATGATTCTTCTATAACATACATCAGAAATGCTTACAGTATTGGCTCTATGTGGATTACTTACTGTCCCTTTCGGGAAGACTCCACCTACTACAGGCACATAACCAACAAATTAGTACCTGCTCGTAGTTTAATCTCTGAGCATCTGTGATTTCTTTTGGCTTTGCATCGAGAATATAGTCACCTGTGAGAAGAGAAATTAAAATTACAAACACCATCAAAATATCACTTTCTCTAGATTAACTTCAATGCTCACTAAAAACCACTTTTATACATTATGTCAATTAAGTTCCATTCAACGTAGCACTTCCACCAATCACTACTTTCACTTTTGCCCTTTTCACATCAACTTTCTCCAGCACCAATAACAAGCAAGCCATAGATTCCCTAATAGTGCGAAATCAATGGTGCTACGAAGCACAAAAGGCAGGAGATGCACGTGAAATCACCAAGTTGTCACCCAATATCTCCTCAAAAGTTTAATGGTCTAAGTATCAACCACCAAGGCTCAAATACATCATGCTAGAAGAAATGTTAACCATGTAATACAGCTGCATCATTCTGCAAATTGATTTAATAGAAAGGTTGTTTTATAATGCTGCAGCTCTACAAGCTGGTAGCTAACAAAAAGTATCTGAACAATTATAATAATGATAAATAAATTTAAACTGCACAAGTGTCCAAAATGCAGAACCATTAAGTAACAAAGTGAGCTATTTGGTGATACAAATAATTTTCCACTGTAATTTTCTATTTTTTCCCAATTCAAGCGAATGTTTAAATTCAAAACTTTTTAAAATGTGCACTTTTGTTGGGCTTTTTGTTAGATTACATTTAGTGATTTTCCATGATATACCCCTGTGACTCTTCCAGTATATGACAACGGGGGATCATCTTAATGTGCAGCACCAAGCCACTACGTGAAAACCTCTATTTGAGGAACCTGTAGCAAATTGGCAGCTGAGAAAGATATGAACTGCAGGAGCATTTGGCTTGCAATAAAAGAGCTTTTAAATGCTGCCCATGAAACTCTGTAAAAATATCTTTGTTTATTATTAAGAGTTGCCATTTATCATGTATCTGTAGGGCAGAAAGTGTTATTAAGTCTTGGAAAACTCTATAAATTGCAAAACAGTGATTGACTCAAATAGCCCATTCACTAAAAATCAGAATCTGTAAATAAACAATTTGCCAAAGGTCTTTCTGAAAATGTTCCACTCACTAAATAGCAACCACAAAACAGAAGCCAAATCCCTGAACATTTATTCCACGAGCAGCAAATGAGCCTTCTGCTCCATGCTCAGCCTTCAACCTTCAGCTGATTCAGACCTCTGTGCATGCATGAACCTAATGCCAATCCTTGTGCTTGTTCTAACTTGTTAAAAAAAAAACTAGAACCTTGAATTGCATGTTCGGGTTGCAGCATACTGTTGAATTGTTTGCAAATAATCAAAAAGCACTCATGTTTTTCCATAATTAATACAACAAATACAATATTTTAATTTAGCATCTACAACGCTGTAGATGCTAAATTAAAATATTGTATTTGTTGCAACGCCTACAATAACAAACCATACAACATAATGGATTATATATAGCTTCAATAAAGCCTCTGAACCTTTCTATAAATGGCAGCACGAATTAGTATCGTGAATACAGAGTGGTTGTTAGGCAATTAACAATGCAACACTAAGAATGCTGGTTACCAATATTGACTATTGAGCTTAGAGGTAAAAACAGTTTAGCAGAAACTATTCTATTCACTAAATATGACATCAAGTTATTAATAGTCAACAATGGTAAAGTAATTGACGACTACCGGAAAGATTTTCAACTCTTCATAGGTTATGGTGCGCTGAGGAAGCAGCCCCCCAAGAATGACTTAACCTTCAAAAAGATTATGCTCAATCTAAATGGACTTGCCAAAGTTATGTTTCTTCTCTGGACCTTTTATAGGGGTATATGTGACACTAAGCCTCTATCAGACAATGAAATCAACAAAAACATATCACCAATTTAATTCTGTGTTATTTCCTTGAAAATGATCATTTTCTATAGCAATTTTCCAGATCCTCAGCCAAAATATGATTGTTGATTGGCTCATTTATTTGGATACGAAATAGGTTATATCATGCTTGGTTTTAATCAAGTTCCTACAAATTTGTGTTGTCACAAATCCCATATAAGCACTATGCATTCTTTTGGCAGTGGATATAGCATACATTTATTGACACTTAATTAACGGTCACAAGAAGTAGTCTCAAATGAACAATGAAGTCAGTTTTGTGTCTTTTTAAAAAAACTTTGTTGGTAAACTTTATGTTCAAAGTGAGGGATGCTAATGCAGGGGAACATGACAATTTCTATTTCAGGCTAGCATCAAGCATTTCCAAGTTAGGTAAAGATAAGATATAGAGCAAATCTCCTTCTGCTCTACCTCAACTGTGTGCCTCAGCCCTTACCAAAACAGAACAATGTTTTTTTCATTTCCCACACTAATCATCCTGGGGTATTAGTTAAGTTATCAATTTACTGTCCACAAGTGCCAAATTGGCAGTAGTTTAGTCTATGGTCACTGAACTGAGTTGAGACTGCCCAAACTCATTTCACGTAGGAACCTTACAACCAACAGACATCATACCTAAGTGGGCTTAAGTCTGAGAAGCAGAAGACCAGTGTCAAACCATCTGCTCCATTATGTCCCCTTTAATAAACTTTTCTACAGAAACAGCCTTCACTAAACAGGCTTTTTGCTTATGGTTTCCAGACAGAATCATTGACTGGGTTTGTTGTGAAGGCAAAATTTAGCCAAGCTTTTAGCAACAATATGGTTGGCTCACATAAACAGAACATACCTTGAAGTAAATAAACAAAATCTAACAAAAATTCAATGATCACAGAACTCCTCATTTAAACAGCCAGCGCTCAAATCCCAGACTTGACGTTTTTTTAAAATTCATTCTCGGGATGTGGATCTTGCTGGCAAGGCTGGCATTCATTACCCATCCCTAGTTGGCCTGACAAGGTGATGGTGTACCTTCATCTTGAAAGCAGTTTTGACATAACCGAGTGGCTTGATAGGCCACTTCACAGAGTAAACCACGTTAGGGTGGGACTGGAGTCACATATAAGCCAGATCGGTTAAGGATGGCAGGTTGTCATCCCTAAAGGAGACAGTGAACCAGTTGGGTTTTTACAATAATCCAACAGCTTCATGGTCATTTTTACAGATACCAGTTTTTTTTTTAATTTCCAGATTTTTTTAATAAACTGAATTCAAATTCTCAAACTGCTACAGCGGGATTTGAACTCACGTTCTCTGGATTATAAATCCAGGCCCATTGATTATTAATCCAGTAATATAACTACTAAACCACTGTACCCTTGCTCTTTACTGACATTCAAATTCTTAGCTTGCCGTTTCAAGCCAGCGCAGCATTCAATCACAATAAGGGATAGAAGAAAAAGGGGAGGAAAAGATCAGTTCAGTTCTCAGTTCAACTCATGGCAAAGACCCCATTCTCCCACCATGAGCAGCACATATGAACATAAATAACCTGATGCACCATGGTCCTATAGCAGTAGAGACACACTTCCTCGTGGGTTTTGGGAACCGCCACCAGATTCGCCAGTTAAAGCTCTACCTGGTGCCTGATGAAGGATGGTATTAGGTGGAATAGTAAATGGAGGAAAAGTGATGGAAAGAGGCCAACATCAAAACTGGCATAGCAAAATAAAAGTAACGGTTCCTGTCAATCACAAAAAGTGGCACTGATGGTTACAACCAAGAAATCTATGGCCTAATATACTCTGCCTCCTCGCCAGGGACAAAAACTACAGAACTTCTGGCAACTTAAAACTCTTGATCCAAATTCTCCAGAGTTTATACTATTGATAGAAAGTATATAAACTTGTCTGAAGTAATCATTTATAATTGCAATCCAGTTAATTAAATATACTTAAAATAATGCAAGATTAGCAAGTTGCACAGGACTGATTTCAAATACTGAAACCTGTATTGAAGTCCTGAAAAATAATTTTTACAAGTTCAAGTTCTTTTCAAAAGACTACATTTCAAAACTGTCAAAAATCCATTTCCAATTGTTAGCATATTTCAAAGCAACCATAAAAGTAAAAAAAATTGCCTTTATCTTCAAGATTTGGTCCAAGGGACTCTGTAGAAAATGTTCATAATTTAAATGGAAAAAGAGTATCGTCATAGCTCACTCACTCCTGCTCCTTCATGTTCAGAACTGCAGTAATCTTACAAGATCACACACTTCAGGGTGCTAGATTTCTCAGCACACAAAAAGACAAAGTGTTGACATAAAAAAAATCTTCAGCAGAACTAAAGGATATGAATTATAAAATTAACAGGATTCCAATGAGCAGCACAGATGATAGGAACCATAAGGTTCTGTAGAACCTATGCTCAGGATCATGGAAATATTTATATAATGCACTGGTCAAGATTCAATTATGTTAAAATGCTCTGCAGTTTATCATTTCATTGCTTATATTAGGAGGTACAAACTTTGCCTTCTTGGAAATTACCTGTGGTTATTCATTTTGCTTCAGGCAATTAAATAAATTGGGCTCAGTCCACGAAGCAGCAAATTGCAAGTTCTGGTCTGATCTGTTCTCACCAGGATGGTTTCGGACATGTCCATTTCAATGATGATATTACTGCCTCTGTGGCGCACTTCTGGAATACTGCTCTTCAATACAGGTTAATCATGTCACTGCCTTACATATTTCCAAAGCCACTGACAGGATCTGGCACCTTATATTTCCAAATAATTTACGACCACATGGCTTTCCACCAAAACCAAGTTCCTGACTATCTAGTTTCCGCTTAAATCGTTCTGTGTTGTAGTTGATAGCTCACCCTCAGATCTGAACTCAGAAGTTCCATTCTGTTACATCCTATCAATGACCTTTTCCACTCATTATCCAAGCCTACTCTTTGTTTTGCTAATGATTCCATTCTACATTATTCAGCTTCCTTCAGATCACATACCCCATGATCATAATCTCCACTCCTCGCAATGCAATGACAGAATCACAATTTGATCTACATGCTACCCTTAAATGTGACAATGAAAATCACGTTTTTCATTTCCTGAAAGACACTTTCTTCAGCCTAAGTTTTCCAATCGTATCATTCATGGTAATCCATTCATTTCAACGGGTTACCATTAGTGTTATGATTGAATTTAGGGCTGAAGTTTCCAATTAAAAGTCTAGACACAGCTCATACCTCTTACATTTGATGGCTCCATGCTTAGTCCTTTTATGTCAATTGACATTTTGGCTTCACGATCTCTTTCGATAGCAAGTGGAATTACCACTCTCCATTTCTAAATCCACCATGAAGATGACTGCTTTTTTGGGCAAAATGGTTTTGACCCCAAGAACTCTTATAGATCCCAAGAACTCTTATAAACCCCAAGCCCATCCAAAGCTTCAACATTGCTCCTTATCTGAATATCTGTTCCAGCACCCCTCTTGCACTTCTGGACAAGATACAAGAAAAAATTAGTCAGCTAATAGGTAATCTCTCTTTCCATCACAACTGTTGTCTTTCTCTAATTTATTGATGCGGCTTTCAATCTTCCTCTCAACCTTATTTTTGTTTTTTTAAAGCTCCAAATACACTGTCCTACACCTTCTTCCACTGTCCTGCATTTCTACTGTGTTAAAATCAAGACTCACTGCAGTCTTCTACTCTAACTCATTTTTTTGCAGGACCTCAAAGCTGGAACTTGTTACCTCTTAAATCATTCCTTCTTGTTGCAAGCTTGGCATTGCCTAATCACCATGTCCTAATTACTTTATTTTCTCTTTTACTTTTTTCAACTTTGGCATGCGCTGCTGCAAATGAGCCTTGGCCATTCACTGTGCTTCCTCAAAAAAAGTTTACGCAGTCTACGGAGGAATGGGTTTGATGGGCTGAATTGCCTTTTCTCATTCCACACCTCGTTACAGTTTTGTTCATTTCCAAACAGATCATGTTCATCCAACCAGATACAAAATGAATTAATACCAAGCTATGTGGATCTAAGAAACTGCTAGGTAGCAATTAGTTACCACTAACTTTACCACTAATCAAGGCTCCGATTGGGGATGGGAGAAGGGGAAGTGAACCTGTCCTCAGGCAGAGAATAACTCAGTACAAAATTTATGCATGAGGCTTTCAGCACAGGTTAGTCACCGTTACAACTATGGACATTTCATATCAATTTTTTAAAAATCATTCTACAAGATGTTGGAGTCGCTGGCAAGGCCAGTATTTATTGCCCATCTCTAGTTGCCCTTGGGAAAATGCTGGTGGACCTTTTTTTTTGGACCGCTGCAGTCTATGTGCTGAAGTTACTCCCACAGTGCTGTGCAGAAACCTAACTGGACCAGCCACATAAATACTGTGGCTCCAAGAGCAGGTCAGAGGCTGGGTATTCTGCAGTGAGTGACTCACCTCCTGACTCCCCAAAGCCTTTCCACCATCTACAAGGCACAAGCCAGGAGTGTGATGGAATACTCTCCACTTGCCTGGATGAGTGCAGCTCCAACAACACAAGAAGCTCGACACCATCCAGGACAAAGCAGCCCGCTTGATTGGCACACCATCCACCACCCTAAACATGCACTCCCTTCACCACCGGCGCACCGTGGCTGCAGTGTGTACCATCCACAGGATGCACTGCAGCAACTCGCCAAGGCTTCTTCCACAGCACCTCCCAAACCCGCGACCTCTATCACCTAGAAGGACAAGAGCAGCAGGTACATGGGAACACCACCACCTGCACGTTCCCCTCCAAGTCACACACCATCCCGACTTGGAAATATATCGCCGTTCCTTCATTGTCGCTGGGTCAAAATCCTGGAACTCCCTACCTAATAGCACTGTGGGAAAATCTTCACCACACAGACTGCAGCGGTTCAAGAAGGCGGCTCACCACCACCTTCTCAAGGGCAATTAGGGATGGACAATAAATTATGGCCTTGCCAGCGACGCCCACATCCCATGAACGAACAAAAAAAAGGTAGGGAGTTCCGGGATTTTGACCCAGTGACGATGAAGGAAGAGTGATACATGTCCAAGTCAGGGTGTTGTATGACTTGGAGGGAAACTGGAGGCGATGGTGCTCCCAAGCACCTGCTGCCCTTATCCTTCCAGGTGACGACGGTCGTTGAAGTTTGAGTGCTGCAGCAGCACATCATAGAATCTTACAGCTGAAGGTAGATAATGCACACTGCATCCACAGTAAGCCAGTGGTGAAGGGAGTGAATGTTTAAGCTAGTGGATGGGGTGCCAATCAAGCAGCCTGCTTTATACTGGATGGTGTCAGGCTTCTTGAGTGTTGTTACAGCTGTACCCATCCAGGCAAGTGGAGAGTATCCCATCACACTCCTGACTTGTGCATTGTAGGCGATAGAGAAGCTTTGAGGAATTAGGTGAGCCATTCGCCGCTGAATACCCAACCTCTGACCTGCTCTAGTAGCCACGACATTTATGTGATTGACCAGAAACTCAACTGGAACAATGGTGACCCCCACCCCCCCCACTCCCCTCAGGATGTTGATGGTGGGGGCCTCAGTGATGGTAATGCCACTGAATGTCAAGGGGAGGTGGTTAGGCTCTCTCTCATTGGCGAGAGTCATTGCCTGGCCCTTGTGTGGCATGAACGTTACATGTCACTTGTCAGCCTAAGCCTGGATGTTGTCCAGGTCTTGCTGCATGTGGGCATGAACTGCTTCATTTTGTGAGGAATTGCCAGTAGAGCTGAACACTGTGCAATCATCGAACAGCCCAATTTCTGACCTTATGGTGGAGGGAATATCATTGATGAAGCAGCTGAAGGTAGTTTGGCCAAGGACACTTCCCCGAGGAACTCCTGCAATGATATACAAGTTACACAAGAGTGCTTTTACCGTTCAACATAGGCAACCATAACTCTAACAAAATACTCGCAAAACTCTCAGTACAATGGATTTTGTTTTCAATCTTTCAACCGGCAGAAGGAAAAACTGAAAAGTGACAAATGAATAATCAGAGGAAGTTTCACACTAAGTACTTCTAAACAAAAAATATATTTAGGCTCCATTTCAAATGAACAAAAAATCACCTTAAAATCAACAATAAAAGCAATCTTACCCAAGTACTCCATTAACTGTTCTGCTGTTATAATTTCCATCATAGGTGGTAGTTTAATCTATAATAAAAATATATATTTAAAGATCAGATTTCATTCTGAAGCAAAGTTTTATGTAACAACAACTTGCATTTATATAGCACCTTCAACGTAGCAAAATGTCCCACGGTGTCTTTGCTGGAGCGTACACAGACAAACTTTGACTCCAAGCCAAAGAAAATATTAGGACAGGTGACTAAAAGCCTAGTCAGAGGTACATGTTAAGCAGCCTCTTAAAGGAGGAGAGGTGGAGAGGCAGAGGTTTAGGGAGAGAATTCTAGAGATTAGGACCGAAGGCAGCTGAAGGCATGGCTGCAAATGATAGGGCAAAGGAAGTGGGGGATGCAATGAGGCTCGAATTGGAGGAACAGTGCTCTTGGAGGATTGTACCACTGGAGGTTACAGAGATGGTAAGGGGTGAGGTCATGCAGGGATTTGAACAAGAGGTTGAGAATTTTAAAATCAAAGCATAGGCGGACCAGGAGCCCATGTAGGTCAGCGAGCACGGGGTGATGTAAACTACAAACTAGAGCTAAATAGGTATCACCATATATTAAAAATACACATTTTACATCTGTTAAAAACTATTGAGATTTTTATATATACCTTCCATGCTAAAAGAAGAACGTTCATAATTGCCAACAATGGACATGGGCCATTTTCATTCTGTGTAATAATAGGCGTGTTTTCGGTTTTCCATTTGATCCACTTAATGTGATAAACTGACTGTCCGGGGAATCTTTCCTTGGAACCAGATGGTTTGGCAACACCATCCTTGTTGTTGTACTCTTCACTTTGTAAAGCAAGAGCCAGAGCCCGGTCTTCAGCTCCCTCACTATTCAGATCAGAGCTAGGACAGGAGTTCAGATTAGAAAAGGACTCGAGGGAGTCGATGCTTTGCGATTCGCCAGGAAGGCTTTGGTCACTGGCACTATGATTCTTGTCACACTCGGGAGTTTTACTCGGGCTACCTTCCTCCTGCATCCTACCGTCCGTGTGCTGCTGCTGAGCCAGGCCGGGCAGCGCGTCTTTCCCTAGCCCGGTTTCAGCCTCCTTGCACAGCTCGCCCATCTTGTTTACCAAGTTTTGCTGGGCGCCGTCCCTCACTTTCTCCCCCCCGCCAGGCGCGCCGCCCTCCTCCTCCTCCTCCTCCTCCTTCGCACTCTCCTCTTCCACGCATGTTACGGTGTTTGAGCATCGAACAGCTCCGGAGGCGGACACGCCGTCAGCATCCCCGGTCCCGCAGCCCGAAGCCCCTCTCCTCAGGCTGGCGATAACGGCGACAGCGACGGCCCCGCTGCTGCCACCGTCCCCCGTAATGTTCGGCCCGGCTCCCGGTAACTCCACGGCCACGCCGCCCCGCTCAACATTGTCATTACTTTCCATGTGTTTGAGGGGGAGGGAAGAGGGGGGAAAAGGGGGGGGAAAGGAGAGGAGGAAATTTAAAGGTGTTTACATGGAAGAGGCTTCCAGCCGCTGACAGGCAGCCGCCATGACACCGCCAGCAGCCCGTGACGTCAGACGTTTGCAGAACGCACGAGCCTCACCCTGAAGGTGCATAAAATGACTTTTAAATTACTGCAAAAAAAAGCAAGTGTTTTATACAGAAAGAGGCATCTCCGTTCTAATAAAATATCATGTAATAACAGGTACAGACTACTCCAGTTTAGGTTGGTTCGACCTTAAGTGGGCTCGGTAGCTTCCAAACAAACTACAGGAGACAGCAAAGAAAAGGTGTTGGCAAATAAACCAGCAGTTTTTCAGAACAGGAGCAAAACAATAAGTTTCTCTTCAGAGGGTGCTACTAATTACTATTCCCGTTGTTGCACAGGATAACAGTGTGCATTCTTATTGCAAAAAGGAAAACAAAGGATCATTATCTGGCAGGAAATTGTGATTGGTGGTTGTAAGCATGCGCCCTGGAAACCCTGCTTACTTTCTTAAAGAGGTATTAACCATGAACTGCTGTTACTCTTGTACATCTAGAATGCAGTGGTAGGTTTTGTAAAATCGTTCATAAGAAGACACTGGGTTGCCCCAGTGTTATCAACCGAAATAATCTAACAAAAGTGTCCCCTTTTTAGAGGGTCATAACCAAATCATAAAAAAGACAAAGGAATTTTATCAAATTAAATGATAATATTTTCACCCATGTCCAGTAGATACTCCAGTCCCTGCAGTGCCCACCGGTCGCGGAAAGCCTTTAGCGTACCGTTGGACACTGCATGTTCCTTCTCCAGGGCCACCCAGGCACGGGCAAAGCTGCGGAAAAGAGTCAGGCAGCCAGAGCGACCGCCCCCACAGGCCCCGAAAGCAGTGGTACCAAGTTTTGCTGATTTTGGTGATATTTACTATTTGGAGCTATTCTAAACATCTCATTAAAAAAACGAATGTTGCATTGAAGTCCTGGCTCAGTGGTACCACTCTCAATTCTGAGTCAGAAGGTTGTGGATTCAAGACCCACTCCAGAGACTTGAACACATAATCTAGGCTAACTCTTCAGTGCAGTACTGAGGTAGTGCTGCACTGTCGGAGGTGCCGTCTTTCCGATGAGACGTTAAACAGAGTCTGCCCTCTCAGGTGGACGTAAAAGATCTCATGGTACTATTTTGAAGAAGAGCAGGGGAGTTCTCCCTGGTTCCCTGGCCAATATTTATCCTTCAGCCATCACTAAAACAAATTATCTAGTCATTAATCTCATTGCTGTTTGTGGGAACTTGCTGTGTGCAAATTGGCTGCCGTATTTTCTACATTATAGCAGTGACTACAGTTCAAGAGTACTTAATTTGTTGTAAAGCGCTTTGGGATGTCCTGAGGTCATGAAAGGTGCTATATAAATGCAAGTCTTTGTTTTCTTTTAGTGCAAAGGATGTCCCATCACTTCAGGTTTGGATCTAGCTCAGACTCATGGGATGAAATTTTCTTCTCTCTGCTGGCTGTAAGGGTCTTACATAAAAGCAATCATAACTCAGTACCTATTGGGTATGGACCAGCTCGATAAAACTGTTCACAATTTGGCACAAGGGTTATCACTAAATTGCATTCTCACTCAGATTAGGATGGCTGATGTACGAAGTGGAAAAATTCAACTGGTGCAGTAAGGGTTGATTTTCTGAGATTACGGTTAAGGCCTATTCTTTGGCCAAAGCAAATTGAGCTCTGCTGTTTCTCTGGCCATGCCATTGCTGACCTGTTAGTGCTTGATGCTGACACAGGGTGGTAAAAGTGGAAAAAGTGTACTATTCATTCACTGTTATCCTTCCACTTGATAACCATAATTTCAAAAATCACCAAAAATGTTAAAAATCACTATTTGGGTTGTAATTGTAATTTTTGTGGTGAATACAATAAAATATATTACATTTAGCAATTCCACTGCTAAAATTGACCCACTATCATTGTTAACAAAAATTACAGCATTTCACAATTTTAAAAGGATTTGGAATAAGGTTATCATTGTTTCACCATGTCAAATAATCTCACAGCAATTAATTTTGAAACTCTACAGCACAGATGAAAAACAATCAATCCCCACTCCCAAAAAACTCCAAAAACAGCATTCCATAATTATCATCTCTTTCACAAGAGGATTCTTATTTATCCTTTCCAAAAAAGAAATGCAATGGACATAAATAACAAAACATTGAGATATGGAAAACATTCAGTTCAGGTCCCTTCACTGAACATCAAAAGAAAATTACTTGCAATAACTTTGCTACAATATGCTGAATGATGGAGCACTTGGATGAGGTTTTGTGCATGCAATCTCCCAAATGATGAATTTCCATTTTCAGCAATGCCATCTGGAGAGGTGATAAGCCAAGGATTGATGCTTCCCAATAAGGAAAATGCAAACATCAGATGATGTTATCCCAAATTGCAGTCATGTATCTCCTACTTTCTGACTCAAGAATGGCATTGGCAGTAACCTGAGAGCAGATCACCTGCGTGGCTTCTTGCCTGGTTGAACAAGGACCAACTATAGAAAAGTACATTAAAAATCAAGTATATTCACAATGCTCGAATGCTTCTTGGTATATTATACTGTTTAAATCCACTAGAAACATTGCTGTAAAATGTGTTTTCATGTTGATCAAACATTTGAACATTCCAATGACAAAACTCAACAGTGTTTACAATCATTTTGAGTTCAGTAAAAATACTTTACTTTAGGAAGCATGTTGTTGCTTTCTCCATGTGTAAACAAACTGGCTGAAGTAACAAAAAGTCATGCAGCAATGTTTGAATAATGTTGATGGAATGTTGCATGATCTATTTAGTTATAGGAAAAAAATGTTTATTTTTTCCTTGGCCAGTTGTTTTGTTCACTGGTAGGTCATAACTCCAGATTGTTTGAATTCTTATTGTCCATGTTTTCTAATCTTTTGCTAGTGCTCATCAGCATTGCGTTCCTAGGCAAAGGTTTGATGTCATCTTGTGTAAAGGTCTCTTTATCTACTTTTTCATCTATATCCAGATCATAAATTTATGTCTCATTAATGACCTTGCAGCATTTAGAGTGAATTTTTACAGAAACAGCAGAAAAATGTTGGAAAGGTTAAATTGTTTTAAATGTACTAGGTAACCTTGGTAATGATGGACTTCACCCTCCCCCCCCCAACCCCAGGGATGCAATGAGAATCATAGCATCCCTCATCAATATAGCTATGATGGAAATTCCTAAATTTGTAACATGTTTCAGGCGCAATTATCTTGCATATTATAGCACATAATAATAGTATTCACTCTCAGAATAAATATACTGCATTAGCACAGGTGATTTGTGCCCATTCTTTTATAAATGCAAAATAATCATTACTTACACATTTCACAGTCGGAAACTGTGGCTCATTTGACCTCTTGAGACTGTTGCACATTTTCTTTTTTGAAATATTTCATTTTGTTACTGTGGTTCTAAACAGGATTTTGAATTCAACTGTTCATTTCATTATATACATTAAATTATGTTTCAGTATAATTTCTGTCAATTTTAATAAATTAAGATATGTCTGGGTTATTGAAATGGACAATGGAATCCCTCAGCACTACTGAAACCCAACAGAAATCTGAAGAAGATTGAAGACAGTAAGCAGAAATATATTGCAAGAATTTCCAGACAAAATTGAAGACATAAATAAGGCAGAAAACCAATCCAGTGTCGACTTTGGGGAGCTGAGGAACAACAGCATCCCCAATAGTAATTTTGAAGGTGCAATGCACCTCAATACTGTGGTACCCCAGTGGTTACATTGGCCCAGAACCCCCCTACTGAACTAACCTAGTTTCCCTTGTCAATAGAAGATTTATGAATATGGCCATTTTTTCCTTAGTGGCTATTTGTAATTTGAATCTGCGATCTGAATACCTGCAAGTCTTTGAGCGTCTCCCAGTGTTTCCTGTAGCCCAAACATTGCATGACAAGCTTCTATCTCAGCCTTAGACTGATAACATTGCTGATTGAGTCTTGCCTTGGCAGTAAGTTCACATTAAGCACCACGGGTTCAATAATGGTTAACCACATACACTGTCCCCGGTTGTTCTGCACTGATGCCCTGGGCCGCAAATGCGGCACTTAACCTCTATTGGGGTTGACAGCGCCTCAGCCCTAATCTCCCAACGCAAGACGATGCGTATGCACCTGGACTATCATTCTCACTTGCACGAAGAAGGTTTTTTGAACTACTTTATTACAGGAGACGAAAAACAGCGACTCCTCTGTTCTTACTGAAGGCTCCCCCCAAACGCTAAACTGTTTTTTCTCATTCAGTTGCTATGGTTTTCCAGCATTTTTTAATCTAAGTATTTAGAAAGAACGAGAAAATAAATGACGAAGATCGATTTTTTTTTGGGGGGGGGGGCGTTGCAAATCTACTCGGAAAGATTCTCAGCAAGTGATCGTTTTTTGGTGCAGTTTAAAGAGAAGGACGCTGGCCCTTTAAGAGGAAGCTGGATCCTTATTTGGCAGCGGGGGCGGATGGACCAGTGGAGGGGAAGCGGCGTTTCCAGGAACACATTAACTAGTGGCTGACGTCCGGCGCGCAGCGGCTGGTCGCTCGTTCGCTTGTGACTGAGGGAAGAGAAAGAGAACAGAATAAAAAAGAAGGGGGGAGTCGGAGCCGAGTGGCGGAGAGTTTAAAGGCGCTGCCGGCCGCTCGTTATCCACGGAATATTCGAGATCAAGTCCTCCACCACTCCTTGGGGCGGCCCCGGGATGCGGGCGCCAACGATGCCGATGCTCGGAGCCCTGCTACTCCTCTCCTTGGCGTCGAGTTTGCGGGGTAAGAGGCTGCCGGCCGCGCTGCTGCTGCTGCTGCTCCTCCTGTGTGTCAGCGGGGTGGGAGGGAGGTTAGCTGAAGGCGACGCTCCCCCCCCCCCCCCTCACCTCACCTCAAGAAGAAAGAGTCCGAGGCAGAGACCGTGGCCTTTAGATTGAGGCCCGTCGCTCTTTCCTCAACACGTCCCAGTGCCGGGGTGACCGTGTCTCTGCACCGATCCCGGGCCAAGGCTGAAGCTTTTTTTTTGGTAAAACAGTCGGACTTTTGAGGTCCCCCCCCCCCTCTCTCCCGACCCATTTTAAACTCGATGTTGTTACAGGAAGCAGGCGGCTCCCTTCAGCCCAGTTGCACTTGGACAATCCTGTCCGTCATTACCGAACCAGGCGGCGCAGCGGGCTCTTTCTGACCCTCGCTGCCGCTTCCATTTCTTGTTCTAGTGTCTGTTTTAGCGGGGTAGACGATTCTTCTGGGGTTTTTTTTTAAAACTCGATCTCTTTCCATCACTGCTTTTTAAAAAAAATATGTTTCTTGAATCGGTTGAGTGATTCACTTAAGAGCGATATTGCATGTTCGTGCAAGTCGGCGACACCCAGAATCACATCACAATCTCTCCACTGTAGCCCCATTTGTTTTTGCTTAATTGAAATAGCGAGTCTTAAAGTGCACGATTTTAATTTGAAATCTTCATTCTTGTGGAGGTTTATTGGCTTATGATTTATTCTATTTTTAATTCATTTTAATGAAATGAGCACATCATTAAGGTAGACGCGTCGAACGGTAAACTTGATAGACTGCGGTTTATTTAGTAGAAATATATATGCATCTTCGGGAAATAAAACTGGTGTATGATGGTAGTCGTTAATGTGCGATTCTGCTTGCGGTTGCTGCAATTTTCAACATGATCATCGATTTTTCAACATGATTTTTTTTTAAAGAAAAAATTGCTTCGCTCATACGGCTTACAAAGGAACGTGAGAAGTGGCACTAAATTTATGTTGCCTAGTGATTTGTCAGAAACTAATAAATCTGACCGGTAAATGCATTGTGTTCCATGGCACTTTGTTACGCACAGTAATAAAGTTGCCATGCGGTACTCATAGTCATTACTGAGTTAGGTCATCTCAGCCGGTGTAACAGTGGATATTGGCATCCTTGGAGAAGGGATAGGAAAGATCAGTCAGAGTTCTCCATTCCTGATTCTAAGCAGTGACTGTTCCAGAGGACAGCGTGGTGTTAAATCTTGGGCAAGAGCTGGGGTGGCCTTTGGTAATTTTATTTTACGCTTGTTGGGACTCTTAAGAAGAACCATACCCCAGCATCAGCTGGTGCATTTAGAAGAGCAGTGAGGATTAAAGTAAAATAAACATCCTTTAATCAGTGTAGATTTTTCTTTTTTTTTTAAAAAACACGAATTTTAGTGGCCTATTAAATTTTAGATTTGCTCATCTGTGATGTGATGGAGTGATAAGCTTGTTACCACCTTAGAGAGGGTATGTATCAATGTGAACAGATCCATTTTAGTACAGCTATATTAGCTAAGCTTGGCTGCTATTTTTATGATAATGTCCTGGAAGTTGGGGCACAAGTTGAAGCATGTTTGCATAATTGAGATTTTTAATGTGTTTCGCACAGCACGTCCGTTCTCTATCACCTCCCATACTTGTTTGGCAAAGGGAAAGAAGAGAGGAGATTTTCTGTTTGAAACAGTAAGCAGTGTCTCCTGTAATAAATGTACAGAAACAATAAAGCACAGTGAGGTCTTACTCTGTATAAGCTGTGTGAAAAGAGGCCCCAGGCAACAGTAGAAACTGTTCCATCATATTATCTTACCTTACTTTTTTCCCCACTAATGTGGAAAGAAGCAATATTGTGCAAATCTACTGACTTTCACAGCTAGATTTCTCTGATGTTACATGGAACTATTTGGTGTGATTTTAAATTCCTTTTAAGGTGTCTTCCATTGGAAATGGCATCCCACTGCATGTGAGGCGAGTGGGTTGAAAAGTTTTTGTTGATTTCTCACAACATTTTCAGATAGCATGTGAATTAATCTTGTGGCACAGGCAAGAATGATGATCTATAGGACTCTGCCTCCCACCTCCCATTATGTCTGCACAGTGTTTATTTTATCTGTAAAGTTTCCTGTTAGTTCCCACCCATTTGTTTTTCTCCCCCACAATGAGAGGAAGTCTAACTCTCTGAGGGCCCAGTTACATGGAAAACCCTTTTCAGTCCAAATATGCCAAATGCCTCCCTTAACAACTATTAAGGTTTACCCTCCCTTAAGATCTTACTATCAGTGAGACTTGTTTTTTAAAATTTAATATATTCAAGGTTATTTCTGCACTCGTAGAGAGCACAAGGAACAGTTTGTTGAAAAAAAAAAGTTAGCCATGTTGTCGAGGATGTAATCTTTGATTATCACAGTGGCAAGCAATTTAGTCCAGTTACTTTGGTTTTCAGACTTTTTTTCTTGGGGGCTGATTCTTTTGAAAAGCCTTGCTCTTGATGGGGAGAAGGAAAAGGCTTTTCTTTCCCCAGCTTGAGAGGGTGGGCAGGGGATGAGTGCTGAAGTCTCAGCCAAGCTGTCTCTTGCTGTGAAGTTTTCAAGAGCAGGAACTTTTCTTAAATTAATACGGATTTCAAATTTTAATAACAAAACTATAGTCTACCTCTTGGAGTGTAATCCTATAGTCATGTGGTGAATAGGCCTCAGCTTATCTGGTAGTCGTCAACAGAATGCATTTGCCTATTTATTGAAGGCTGCAGTGATAGTATTAAAAACATACAGTAGTCTGTAGAAATGATTCTTTCGATCAGTCATATAATATTACTGTTCTATATCTGAATAGCTGCTTTGATGAAAAGATGGTTTGAATTTTCTCAACTGAAATTTGATTTCAATGATAGACATCCTTTCTAATTTCTCTGCTTCCTGTTCTCATTTCTATACTCCTCTTTCTCCCCCCGTCCCCGCCCCCGCCCCTGCCCCCGCCCCAGACACACACCAATAAAATTAAGTTGGTATGTAAGTATGGTTAATTATGCTGTAATAACTTGATGTTGCTGCAGGGAGAATCCTGGTTATTGTTATGACAAGCCTGTGTTTCTTTTGTAAACCAAAAACATGCAAAATTGAAGTGACTTTCTGTTGGTAATCAAATGATCCCCTTTTACATATTGCAAAGCAACACCATGATGCTTTTGTTTCTCCTGAGCCTTAAGATAATAGATAAACATGAGTATTTAGCATCATGGTATTCAGAATAAAATAAGACATTTTAGTTTGTGACTCTTGGAGTATGCTTCCAGCTTCCATGAATGTTATCAGTCCTCTGGTACCTTGTATAAGTAAATACTCCTCATGATTAAGCCTGGATATACAATATGAAAGTTCTGGCAGTCTTTCCACCTGGGGATGGTTGAGTTTGGAAAATTACAGCCAAGCCTGATCTTGTCTTTTCCTGATATCCCCTATGTGCATTTTCCAGGAGGATCACTGGATAGTGACCAGAAATTGGATCCCTGGCTGATTTCTTTTGTCTTTTATCTTCTCCTTCCACCCTGCCTCCAAAAAGCCAAATATTAATTGTAGCACCCAAAATGCCATGCTGTTGATCAGATGGTGCTCCATTTGCTTTATAGGATAAAGCCTAATGTCTAATATAATATCAACAAAAATCTTATAAAGTAAGCAAATGCCAGGGCCAATAAAATGCACGAAGCTTCCCCTTGAAAATGGCTTTGCCTGATGCACTTTCAGTTGCCAGTACCACAAGTCATGCTCACTATTTTGAAACTAGCTGTGGACAGGTTAATAATGTGGTTTATACATTGCTGGTCTTTTTTTTAAAAAAAAACTGATTTGTCCTCTTTCCCCACCCCCTCCCTTTTCCCAAATTTGAGGTTGTTTCTTTCATAGTTATGTTCACTATTTTGGAGCAACTCGTAGTAATCCATTGATCTGTTGTTGCAGAATTTACCAAGTAAAGTAAATGGGATGCCAAAACAAATGGTCATATTATAATTCCGAAATAATGGAAGTGGTTGTGTAGTGTGAATGGGATTTATCTCAGCACAGATCAGGATTGAATGTGGGACAGCACAAGTGTTTTTGGCTGTGATACGCCTGGAAGTGTGTTTAGGTACTAAGCCATTGAGAGAAACATGATTTAATTTGCTGTTGATTGGATTTAGTTTTGCAATTTAGTGAACTAAATGGGCGAAATAGGATAGATTCAGAACAGATCTAGCAGCTCAAAACTGGACATCCATGAGGTGCTGTGGGCCATCAGCAGCAGCAGAATTGTATTCCAGCACAATCTGCAACCTCATGGCCCGGCATATCCCTCACTTTACCATTACCATCAAGCCAGGGATCAACCCTGGTTCAATGAGGAATGTGGAAGAGCATGCCAGAAACAACACCAGGCGTACCTAAAAATAGGTGCCAACCTGGTGAAGCTACAACACAGGACTGCATGCATGCTAAACAGCGGAAGCAGCAAGCTATAGACAGAGCTAAGCGATTCCACAACCAACGGATCAGATCAAAGCTTTGCAGTCCTGCCACATCCAGTCGTGAATGGTGGTGGACAATTAAACAACCAACGGGAGGAGGAGGTTCCATGAACATCCCCAGCCTCAATAATGGCAGACCCCAGCACATGAGTGCAAAAGACAAAGTAGTGTTTGCAACCATTTTCAGCCAGAAGTGCTGAGTGGATGATACATCTCGGCCTCCTCCCGAGATCCCCACCATCACAGAAACCAGTCTTCAGCCAATTTGATTCAATCCACATGATATCAAGAAACTGCTGAGTGCACTGGATACGGCAAAGGCTATGGGCCCCGACAACATCCCGGCTGTGGTGCTGAATACTTGTGATCCAGAACTAACTATGCCTCTAGCCAAGCTGTTCCAGTACAGCTTCAACACTGGCATCTACCCGACAAAGTGGAAAATTGCCCAGGTATGTCCTGTCCACAAAAAGCAGGACAAATCCAATCCGGCCAATTGCTGCCCCATCGGTCTACACTCAATCATCAGCAAAGTGATGGAAGGTGTTGTTGACAGTGATAACAAGCAGCACTTACTCACCAATAACCTCACCCATGCTCAGTTTGGGTTCCGCCAGGACCACTTGGCTCCAGACCTCATTACAGCCTTGGTCTTATCATGGGCAAAAGAGCGGAATTCCTGAGGTGAGAGTGACTGTCCTTGACATCAAGGCAGTGTTTGATCGAGTGTGGCATCAAGGAACCCCAGTAAAATTGAAGTCAATGGGAATCCAGTGAGTCCAGTGCTGGAGTCATACCTAGCACAAAGGAAGATGATAGTGGTTATTGGAGGCCAATTGTCTCAGCCCCAGGACATTGCTGCTTGAGTTCCTCAGCGCAGTATCTGAGGTCCAACCATCTTCATCTGCTTCATCAATGACCTTCCCTTCATCATCAGGTCAGAAGTGGGGATGTCTGTTGATGATTGCACAGTATTCAGTTCCATTCGCAACCTCTCAGATAGTAAAGCAGTCTGTGCCGGCATGCAGCAAGACTTGGACAACATCCAGGCTTGGGCTGATAAGTGGCAAGTAACATTTGTGCCAGAGAAGTGACCATCTCCAACGAGAGTCTAACCACCACCTCTTGACATTCAATGGCTTTACCATCGCCGAATCCCCCACCATCAATATTCTGGGGGTCACTATTGACCAGAAACTTAACTGGACCAGCCACATAAATACTGTGGCTACAAGAGCAAGTCAGAGACTCGGTATTCTGCAGCGAGTGACTCACCTCCTGACTTTCCAAAACCTTTCCATCATCTACAGGGCACAAGTCAGAAGTGTGATGGACTACTCTCCACTTGCCTGAATGAGAGCAGCTCCAACAACACTTACGAAGCTCGACACCACCCAGGACAAAGCAGCCTGCTTGATTGGCACCCCATCCACCACCCTAAACATTCACTCCCTCCATCACCAATGCACTGTGGCTGCAGTGTGTACCATCTACAAGATGCACTGCAGCAACTCGCCAAGGCTTCTACGACAACACCTCCCAAACTCGCAACCTCTACTGCCTGGAAGGACAAGGGCAGCAGGCGCTTGGGATCACCACCACCTGCACATTTCCCCCCACCCACCCCCCCCCCAAGTCACACACCATCCTGACTTGGAAATATATTGTCGTTAGGTCAAAATCCTGGAACTCCCTACCTAACAGCAGTGGGAGTACCTTCACCACACGGACTGCAGTGGTTCAAGAAGGCGGCTTGCCACCACCTTATGGGCAAGAAATGCTGGCCTGCCAGTGACCCACACATCCCATGAATGAATTTTTAAAAAAAACTTACCTTTTGTTGTTTTAACTTTGTCTTTAAATCTGCTATGTACCATTTCTTGAGCTGGAAAGTGGCCTGTTTCCAGCCTGCTCATTAATGTCTTTCTAATAGCTGCGAATAGAACTTTAAGACCAGCACAGATAAGCTTGCCTGCCAGAGTATTATTTCCCTCCAAGGTGGGAAATGCCTAGTCCCCACTTGACCTATAGCAGACAGCGCCGCCAAGATAATAGGGCGTGGAATTGTGGCTGTGAGTCTTATCTTTCCAAAGTCCGGTGCATTGAAGTGCCTGACTGTAGCCCCAAGTACTTGATTCTGTATTTTATGTTCGTCTGTGTGCATTAATGGCCTTTAGAATGGAGGGAGTGAGTATTAGGAGCCGCAACATGAGTCTGAAAGGCAAAAGATTCAAATGGTTGCAGGGAGAAAAGAAGGAAGAGAATTAACAGGTGCTTAACTTATCGATCACTATTCGTAGATTTCTCTTTGATTCTGTAATTCTTAGAGCTGTTTTTTCTGTTATTTATGCTATATCAAATTGTCTTTCTGAAGATTCCTTATTGCATAAAATATTTATATTATAATGCTAAAGAAACATATTTTTGATTATTTGAATGAGGGGTCAAGATTAATGGTAGAGGCCTCTGAAGTTAAATGCAGAAAACATTCATTGAATGTGGGTAGATTGTTTCTTTTGAAATCTGATTTGCTTGTAGATTTTATACATTGTTTCCCAATGCTAGTCTGCGATAACTCAAATAAGCATTAGTATAATATTGGCAGCAACTGTGTGTGAAATAGAAACAGATGAATAAGTAACCTTATACATTGTGAATGCTGGACTAACTGGACACATAATTGTAGTATAGATCCAGAGAACAGTAATGACAATTGCCAGAATGTGTCATGATGAAGTAATATCAGTGTGGCTCAGTGCTGTACAAAGTTATGCTGTGAGTCCATTTTAACAATGTAATCTAATGTATTTTGATATCTAAATACTGTTACCTGGTTTGATAATGGATAGTTCATAATTTTCCTGTCTTTTGTTTGTTTTCTCATTAGTATTTACAGAACACTTGGAAGATGGTGGGAGAGGAAATTGTATATGGTTAGCTAAGTTTTTGAGTGGTTTCACACAGATGCATAATTGCATTCTGGTGTGGTCCATTAGCCAAGAATGAGCTTATAAATCCAAAATATTAATAATCCTGTTCCATTGTCTTCAGCTATTCCAGTGAGTTTTAGGCAGTTTTTCACAGGTGCATTGACCTCCAGTGTTTAGAAGCTACATGTAGATATGTGGTATATGGTATTGTAAGGATTGCTCCACATGTACATGAGCCTATCCCTCTGTAGTATGTTCCTGCAGCAGCTGCTTGCAGTTCTGTGCAAGTACCCTGCAATGTGTTTGGGTTCCATGGAATGCAGGCTGCTCTTATTCTCTATCATCTGGTTTCTTTTTGTTACCTTCTAGGTAGAGTCCCAACAGTATCTGTATGTTCCTCTGTAATTTCTACCAGCAGCGCTTGGGAGGGGCTGGGCAGTAGGGAGGGTAAAGGTGTGGACACCCCACAGGCAGGAAGTGCTGCCGTATTTGTCTCGGGAGTTTGAATTCATTTCTGTGTAGTTGTTTATTTAGGTGTCAGTCTTGGGTCAGTGGTAGCACTCTTGCCTCCGAGTCAGAAGGTTATGGGTTCAGTTCCCACTCCAGAGACTTGAGCACATAATTTAGGCTGACACTTCACTGCAGTACTGAAGGAGTACTGCACTGTCAGAGGTACCATCTTTTAGATGATGCTAATCAGCAGCCCCATTTGACCCCTTGGGTGGATGTAAAAGATACCATAGTTCTATTGAAGAGGAGTTCTCCTGGAGTCCTGGCCAACATATATTCTTCAACCAATATCACTAAAACAGATTATTTGGTCATTCGTCTCATTGCTGTTAGTGTGTACATTTTGCTGCCACATTTCCCTACATTACATCAGTAACGGGAGAACCTTCACCACTCTGACTGCAGCGGTTCAAGAAGGCGGCTCACCACCACCTTCTCAGGGCAATTAGGGATAGACAATAAATGCTGGCCTTGCCAGCAACGCCCACATCCCATGAACGAATTTTAAAAAAAAACAGTAGCTACAATTAAATAATTGTAAACAATTTTACAACACCAAGTTATAGTCCAACAAATTTATTTTAAATTAAATTCCACAAGCTTTCAGAGGCTTCCTCCTTCGTCGGGCGGATGGTGGAAATGATATTTTCGAATCCTTCGCATTTGAAAAACATAGAACAATGCCTGGTGATTACTGCCCGTTGCCAAGGCAATCACAGTGAGCAGACAAAGGTGTCATCTAAAAGGCCACTGAATATACAACCCCCCAAAAAAAAAGAGAGAGAGAGAGAGAGAAGGAAGACAGTCAATGACCCGTTATATTAAAAACAGATAACATTTGTTCGCTGGTGGGGTTACGTGTAGTGTGACATGAACCCAAGATCCCGGTTGAGGCCGTCCTCATGGGTGCGGAACTTGGCTATTAATTTCTGCTCGACGATTTTGCGTTGTCGTGTGTCTCGAAGGCCGCCTTGGAGTATGCTTACCCGAAGGTCGGTGGCTGAATGTCCATGACTGCTGAAGTGTTCCCCGACAGGGAGAGAACCCTCCTGTTTGGCGATTGTTGCGCGGTGTCCGTTCATCCGTTGTCGCAGCGTCTGCATGGTCTCGCCAATGTACCATGCTCTGGGGCATCCTTTCCTGCAACGTATGAGGTAGACAACGTTGGCCGAGTCACAGGAGTATGAACCGTGCACCTGGTGGGTGGTGTCCTCTCGTGTGATGGTGGTATCTGTGTCGATGATCTGGCATGTCTTGCAGAGGTTACCGTGGCAGGGTTGTGTGGTGTCGTGGACGCTGTTCTCCTGAAAGCTGGGTGTTCGAACACCTCGCTATGGCCATCCCCACACCTCCACTACTCGCCTTTAAACAGCCACCCAACCTCAAACAAACCATCGTTCGCAGCAAATTACCCAGCTTTCAGGAGAACAGCGTCCACGACACCACACAACCCTGCCACGGTAACCTCTGCAAGACATGCCAGATCATCGACACAGATACCACCATCACACGAGAGGACACCACCCACCAGGTGCACGGTTCATACTCCTGTGACTCGGCCAACGTTGTCTACCTCATACGTTGCAGGAAAGGATGCCCCAGAGCATGGTACATTGGCGAGACCATGCAGACGCTGCGACAACGGATGAACGGACACCGCGCAACAATCGCCAAACAGGAGGGTTCTCTCCCTGTCGGGGAACACTTCAGCAGTCATGGACATTCAGCCACCGACCTTCGGGTAAGCATACTCCAAGGCGGCCTTCAAGACACACGACAACGCAAAATCGTCGAGCAGAAATTAATAGCCAAGTTCCGCACCCATGAGGACGGCCTCAACCGGGATCTTGGGTTCATGTCACACTACACGTAACCCCACCAGCGAACAAATGTTATCTGTTTTTAATATAACTGGTCATTGACTGTCTTCCTTCTCTCTCTCTCTCTTCTTTTTTGGGGGGTTGTATATTCAGTGGCCTTTTAGATGACACCTTTCTGTCTGCTCACTGTGATTGCCTTGGCAACGGGCAGTAATCACCAGGCATTGTTCTATGTTTTTCAAATGCGAAGGATTCGAAAATATCATTTCCACCATCCGCCCGACGAAGGAGGAAGCCTCCGAAAGCTTGTGGAATTTAATTTAAAATAAATTTGTTGGACTATAACTTGGTGTTGTACAATTGTTTACAATTGTCAACCCCAGTCCATCACCGGCATCTCCACATCACAATTAAATAATACGTCATTGGCTGCGAAGCATATTTGGTGAGATGAAATTGGAAAACTTAAATTTATTAACTTGTTTCAATTGATAGTGAGAATTTATTTAGTCATTTACCATTGTGTGGTTGTTAACCTTTAACAATTGACAGTAAATATTTATCTCCATGTAAATGAACATAAACGAAACTGATTTACCAATTTCTTGCCTGTGGTATACTGTTAATCAAAGGTGATCTGAAACTTTTTAATTCAACAAGTTAGTGGAAATGAGAAATAAGGCTTCGGGGGACTGCTACCTGGAAGTGAGGTATGTATATGAATTAAAATTGTGATGTTATGTGCCAGTACAGAAGAAAATGACCCAATTGACCCTCCATAAGGTTCTAAGGCATGGAAGAAACTCTCAAAATTAAAATTCAGTTATGGTCAGATGGCCTACTAATTCAGGGCTCGGGTTGTTGGGTTGGATGCTTACTGTAAGTGTGTCTACTTACCACAGCTGAAATAAGGTCCAAGCGCCAGAAGTGTTTATACACTAATTGATCCAAGGAAAGGACTTAGATATTTCAAAAATCTTCATTTAAAGGTGCAAAAAGAACATGAAAATAAAAACAATGCATTAAATTCAAGCATCTACAAAAAAATGAAATACATAGAAGTTACAGCACAGAAATGGGCCATTCAGCCCAACCAACCCATATTGGCATTTACCCTGCACGCGAGCAAATAGTTCTAATCGTATCCAGCCATCCTTTTCCCATATTCCTTCAACTCGTTTTCCTTTATCTACCTATCCAATCTAATTTTGAATGTTGATACAGTTTCTACCTCAACCCACTAACCCTGGAAGTGAACCCTGTAGCCTCACAGCTCTCTGCGAATAAGTTTCTCTTGCTCTCTGTTCTAAATCTCTTAAATTTAATCTTTGTATCTTAACACCTGGAAACAGTCAATCATCGCTGGGTCAAAATCCTGGAACTCCCTACCGAACAGCACTGTGGGAGAACCTTCACCATACAGACTGCAGTGGTTCAAGAAGGCGGCTCACCACCACCTTTTCAAGGGCAATTAGGGATGGGCAATAAATGCTGGCCTTGCCAGTGACGCCCACATCCCATGAATGAGTTTTTTTTAAAAGTCTGATTCTATTTATTTTTTCCCATCCTTTATAGTGTAGAGCCTGATGCTGCACACACTACTCCTAAGGTCTTATTAAAGTTTTTTATATCAGCTCATTATTAGCTCTTGGTTTTTATATTACCTTTTGAGAGAACCTAGAATTTTATTAGCAATTTTTACAGCTGTAGCAACCTGAAGTGCTGTATTTAATATTCTTGGATTCTGTACTCCCAAGTTTTTCTGCTCTTTCACAGCACCGAGCGTACTTCCATTCAGAGTATAGTTAGTGCCGTTAGTTTTTTTTTAACCAAAGTGCATCACCGTACACTGATGGTGAATTCATCTGCCACTTTTTAGCCTGTTCCCTCATCTTATCAATATCCTTTGGTCTTATAAAGAATAAACTATATCTCCTTGTTTTGGTATCATCCACAAATTTTGACCCCACACTCTCTAGGCCTGTATCAAAATTGTTATATGCAGTGAACAGAAGTAGCCCCAGAATTGAGCCTTATGGGACACCACTACCCACTTCCGAACACTCTGAAAAACTGCCCTTAACTCCCCTCTCTATTCTCCCTTCTAACCAACTTTTAATCCAATTTATTATCCTTTCCCCCAATTCCATACCCCTTAATCTTTTCCAGTAATCTCCCATGTGGTATCTTGTCACAAACTTTCCTAAAGTCCATGTACGCTACATCCACTGCATTTCGTGTCTCTATCTATCTATCTATATCATCTATCTATATCATCTATCTATATCATCTATCTATATCATCTATCTATATCATCTATCTATATCATCTATCTATATCATCTATCTATATCATCTATCTATATCATCTATCTATATCATCTATCTATATCATCTATCTATATCATCTATCTATATCATCTATCTATATCATCTATCTATATATCTATCTATCTATCTATCTATCTATCTAAGGAGTTCAAACGATCGATCGATCGATCGTTTGAACTCCTTATGGCTACTCCCAACACAGCTCGTGTTATGTTGTATATTCATGGCGCTACACATAATGAACGTAACTGTCCGATGTTTAGGGTATCTGCCTCTAATTGTACAATTGGTAGGTTGAGATTTATACCCAAAGCTGTCATCCCACTTGGAGTACAGGAGGCTGGTGTTGGAAATGGGAAAACATTGCACTGCTCGAATAGTGGGTGCTCTTCTTAGTTTGGGTGAGGCACATTGTTGTGACAGAATAGAGAGCTTGACTGCTATCCATAATGTACATTTTCTTAATACTTGTTGCCTGATACTTCAGTTTAACCAAGTTCTTTGGAACCTGATGTCATCACAAGAGTACCATGAAAGGATGTGGCAGCACTCTCCAATCGTTCCCGTTAGTCATTGTAGCAGAACTTCATTATGTCATATTAGGAGTGCGACACAACATATCTGCATTTGGTGCCTGTGACTCGCAATTTTAAAGCATGACCCTCTAATAAGAGGCAACTGACAGATACCAGTTGGTACTGTAGTAACATTTAGAGCTGCCTGAGAATGTCCCTTTTTAAATACAATCCACAGAGAGAGGAACGGTCATGATTTCTACATTTGATGCTTTGTTAAGTTGAATATGCATTATCCCTGGGTTAGTGAGGAGGAAATCAGCTGAAGTTTGTGTGTATACATGCACGCAGGTATCGGGTGAGGAAAGCATCAAGTTTGGTTGTGATGTTCCCTGTTGTCAAACAGCCTGCTGATAGTCACTATACAGAGTAGCAGGTGAGCAAGGTATTGAAGGGGCATTGGCACCTCTGGAACGATACTCCATCAATGCTGTTGGTCATATGAAACTTTAATTTTTGTTTGTGAGGTTGTTGACTCTTGTTCATCTTCCACAATTGTATGATCTTCACTATCTTTTCATTTAAATGCTGCATTTTTTTCTTTTTGGAAAATATTGCTGCCTCTTGCTATCAAATTTGCCCTTTCAGCTAAGTTTTAGACTGTTGCCACTGTGATGGAAACAGACCTCTTGCTGCAAACTAATATTTTTTGTTAATATGAAATTTTAGGCAGGCTGTCTCATTGTGAATTTAAAATGAAACACTGTTTTCTGTTTGTTTTTTGTCACTTAATGTGGGGAAGTGGGCTAAACACACAAACTCTTGTCTTGAGAAAGCTATTTCATATTAGTAAGTGGAGGCCAGAGAGTCTCCCTCAGTGTAGACAGTGGCTTTTCTTTTACAAGTTTAAATGCATCTCCAGTTACTTAAGGTCTTGAAAATGTAAAAAAGACACAGACATGCTTGTAGGCATTGGTGCTAAGCTATCTGACCTCTGGACTAAACTATTTGATATGCAAGGAGGGTGTCAAAAGGAAAAGTGAAATCCATGAAAGTTGGACGGTTGCAATTCACATTCTTTGACCTGTAAAGGAAAATTTATTGATGCCTGTCTAGGAAGAAAAATACTATATTTGATTTTGTTATATTCTGCCTTGGTGACACAAAGGAGTAATATATAATTGGGGTTTTCCATGTTTCATCAGTTCTCATATCAACTGTTGTTTTCCATGATGTGGAGATGCCGGTGATGGACTGAGATTGACAATTGTAAACAATTTTACAACACCAAGTTATAGTCCAGCAATTTTATTTGAAATTCACAAGCTTTCGGAGGCTTCCTCCTTCCTCAGGTGAATGTGGAAATGAAATCCTCGAACCGTTCGCATTTATAAATCACAGAACAATACTTGATGATTACAGACAGTGTTTTCAACTGCCCGTTGCTAAGGCAATCAGTGTGCAGACAGACAGGTGTTACCTACAGATCCCCCGAATATACAAACCACCAAAAAAAAAGAGAGGCGCAGAAACATCGAAAAGACAGCAAATGACCCGTTGTATTAAAAACAGATAACATTTGTTCGCTGGTGGGGTAACGTGTAGCGTGACATGAACCCAAGATCCCGGTTGAGGCCGTCCTCATGGGTGCGGAACTTGGCTATCAATTTCTGCTCGACGATTTTGCGTTGTCGTGTGTCTCGAAGGCCGCCTTGGAGTACGCTCACCCGAAGGTCGGTGGCTGAATGTCCTTGACTGCTGAAGTGTTCCCCGACTGGGAGGGAACCCTCCTGTCTGGCGATTGTTGCGCGGTGTCTGTTCATCCGTTGTCGCAGCGTCTGCATGGTCTCGCCAATGTACCATGCTCTGGGGCATCCTTTCCTGCAACGTATGAGGTAGACAACGTTGGCCGAGTCACAGGAGTATGAACCACGTACCTGGTGGGTGGTGTCCTCTCGTGTGATGGTGGTATCTGTGTCGATGATCTGGCATGTCTTGCAGAGGTTGCCGTGGCAGGGTTGTGTGGTGTCGTGGACGCTGTTCTCCTGAAAGCTAGGTAATTTGCTGCGAACGATGGTCTGTTTGAGGTTGGGTGGCTGTTTAAAGGCGAGTAGTGGAGGTGTGGGGATGGCCATAGCGAGGTGTTCGTCGTCATCGATGACATGTTGAAGGCTGCGGAGAACATGGCACAGTTTCTCCGCTCCGGGGAAGTACTGGACGACAAAGGGTTCTCTGTTGGTTGCGTCCCGTGTTGGTCTCCTGAGGAGGTCTATGCGATTTTTCGCTGTAGTCCGACGGAAGGAGGAAGCCTCCGAAAGCTTATACATTTCAAATAAAATTGCTGGACTATAACTTGGTGTTGTAAAATTGTTTACAGTTGTTTTCCATGTTAGTGGTGAGACACCTTTTGTGGGGCAAAGGTGCAGCCAAATAGCGATCATCGAAGACTAAATTAAAAGGGCAGGTTTTAGACAGTTGTTTGTTTATAAGGCTATTTAAAGTAGCATATAAGATAACAATTTGTATTGTTGATTATTGTGCTGTATTTCTTTGCTTCTGAGCATTTATAAACATTGTAAATAAATTAAATTATTCGATTTATTCCTAAAGGTTATGGTAACAGCGTGGTATTTCCACTCTTTGGAATGGCTAGCAGTGCATGGTGGGCAGCCTGTGCAACCTCTCCTGTGAAATATCATGGTACTCTATATAAAGATAAAAGTTTTGGATCATGGGTGATGCAGCTTTGCATATAGAAATTGCATTTTGCTATGAATAAACTTGGGAAGAGAGCCCAAATTACTGCAATTTGTGACTTTGTGGCTCCGGTCTTTTTTTCCTTTCACTCTCACTTTGCATCGTAATTGCAGATCTTTGTATTTGTCTTAGATGGGATTAAATCTTGTATCCTGTGTTTAGTAGTCTGCTTAATAATTTATTTCCAGTTTTATGTTCTCCTGAAGGGAATGACTCATTTTAGGTGCAGTTTAAATGTAGGTAGCTATCCAGTGCCTAATCCAAGTGGCCATTCTTTTGTGAAGCCCAAGTAATAAGCACTTCCCAAACAAAAGTGTTGATAGAGGTGATTTCGGACCCTGTCACTCATTTATTCTTCCATGGAAACCTACAATCCCCTGACCCTTGAATCATAGCATGCAGCTGCCTTTCCTGGAAGAACATTCCAAGTATCCATCAGCTTGCATGAAAAAATATTTCCTTGACTTCAGTCTTGAACTTGCATTGTACTAGTTTGTACCTATGATCCCTTGTCCTACAATTGTGGTTTACCTCCAAAATAGCACTCTGGATTATCCTTTTCTATTACTTTTATTATCTTGTCTACCTCTTAGCTCCCTCATTCCAAGGCAGAAGATTGAGGGTTTTTTTTTTCAAACCTATCTTCATAAGTAGGTCCTGTAATGCTGGGGAGCAGCTCATGGTACTCATCTGCACCACTTCCAGAGCTAGAATGTTTGTTTTGTATCTTGGTGATCAGAATGGACTGCAGTACTCGAGTGTCCAGAGCACTATACAGCTTGAGCATAGAGGTCTGAATAGACCATGGTAGATTTTTTTGACTGGAGGGTATCACCGCTATGTCAAGTTCCGTGCATGTCACCCAGATAAACCCATACAATTGATTGAACAGAGAAATTTCCTTGTTCAATATTACAGTGGTGCACTATGTCAGGGATGACTTATCTCAACTACAAGGTCTGTGCGGTACAAATCATATGCTTTAGCTATTTGTTCTTGTCATCTTGGGTCCGTTGTTAGCAATCTCTGAGTCAGAAGGCTGAGAGTTCAAGCCTGATTATAGACTTGAGCACACAATCAAGGCTGACATTTCAATGCGGTACCGAGCGAGTGCTCTGCTAGAGGTGCCGTCTTTTGGCTGAGATGTTAAACCGAGGTACTGTCTGCCTGTTAAGATGGATGTAAGAGATTCCACGGTACTATTTGAGGAAGGGTAGGGAGTTCTCCTGATGTCCTGGCTAACATTCCTCCCTCAGCTCCAAACAGATTATCTGCTTATTTATCTCATTGCTGATTTTGGGACTTTACTGTGCACAAATTGGCAGGTTGTTCATTTAATTACTCTTCATGATAAACATGACATATAAACATCATATCAAAGCAAATTCTTCTTTCTGTTTACACTATATCTGAAATAAACTGACAACTAAATGGAGATATGCCATTTCCTTTTTAATGCCAACTGTGCTGCTGCAATGATTGCAAGCAGATTCTGGTCATTTTGAGAAACTATTTTTCTGAGTATTTTGTTCTCTAGTAAGGTGACACCAAATATGACTCTTTCCTGGAAGTGGCATCTGATGCAGTTGAAACCAAAACTAATGCTAACCCATGTAATAGTGTTTAGGATTTCAATCACTACACATCTTCTATCTTGTTTCCTGTCACCACTGATGTGTGATAACTTGCTGTCTTCAAAAGATTATCAAGGCAGATGTCACAGTCCCTTTGCATTAATGCATCCTTCATATTATTGGAATAGTGGGTCACAAAAGATTGTGACTCTGAAGTCAGGCTTCAAAAGCTTTGAAGATTGAAGTGAACTAGTGAAAAACCTTGTAACTTCTGTATAAGGCTCCATGTTCTGTATACTGTCAGTGTATATACTGATCATACTGTTAAACTAATAAGTGCAGAAAGGTTGTTATTTACAATTCGGATGTGAAATTCATATTTGGTAATTATGTAAAATTTGGCATTCTATGAAAGAAGCTGATCCAACTCTTAAGTTGCTCTGCTGTACTTCAGTGACTATCATTGACAAAATCATTTCCCTTGCAAAAATCAGCTAGCTTGAACCAAAACCATGGTGTGGTAGTATTGTCTCAAACAAAAAAACTATTTCTCTTTGAAATGCCCCAGTATAGCAGCTTGTAAAGACAACAGGTTTCCTTTTTGTTATATCATGTGAATATATCTACCATCTTATTAGGAATAGTAAACTGAAGGGTGGGGAGGAGGAGAGAGAGCCTCTTCTGTCTGTCTTCTAACTGATCATCACTGTGTATCACTCCCTATTAATTCCATTTTGTAACTAGTATCGAGGGAGGTACACAAGAATAGTTAGGAGTCACTTTTTTATTTTTATGAAGAAAACCTCTCCCTCCCCTATCGTGTGGGGAAACGAGCCAGCTGCTAATATGACTGAGCTGGGGGTCCCACTGTCCCTATAATCCAATAAAAATTGCTGACTACCCGCAAGTGTGGATATGGTAACACCATTTTAGCCACATGCAATAATTTTAGTAGCAAACACCTTGCAAACACTCACACAATACAGGGAAATGCACTTCACATGTATATTTACTTAACTCACATCTACCACCATTTCAGTAACCAAGGAAGCAAAGCATTCACAACAATCAAAACACACTCTCACTCTGCTTTTCGTCTTCCCATTTTATCAACAAACTCACAAAAAGGTTAAAGTGCATATGCATACGCCATGCAAATATGTAATGATATCACATGCCCAACGACTGTCTCTTACTCATTTGTTTATTAATCAGTAATGCAATTGGCCACATGTGGCTAATGCATTGGACAACACTATAAACTTATGGTGCAGAACATTGAAGCTGTTCTGTGATGTACTTGAGTTTACTAATGCTGAATTCAAATACACTATTATAGGTTTAATATTACAATATTAAAATGTCGTATTTAGTGACTCTTTCTCCTTCCTCCAAAAAAGCATGAGCATTTATTTCTTTTGAGTCATATGAGCTCCTATACTGAAGTTTGGGGAGTGGGCCTTCATCTGAGCAACTAAAAGGAGCAGTGGAAGTCTGTACATTCTGTCCTTTCTTTTTACCTTTTGCTCTGAGCAGCAGGTTGAGATAGGTCCAAATAATGCTTACCGATAACACTTATTACATTTGAATTTGTTTATATAAATGACATGCATCCATCCTTGACAGGCTTTGGAGGCACTGTGGTAGTCTCTTGTGTTTTTTTTTCCCCCCTGGGAAAGATGTGACTTCCTGCATACGAATGGTTCGATGATGTGTGGTTGCCAAGATCAGCATCAAGGTCAACCTGCTTTATTGCTTGTTGGGTCTTCTGTTTGGAGTTGCATGTGATCAACCTATTACTTGCTGTATTAGCCCAATATGCCAGTATTGGGCAAATTTGCTACTTGGGTTTAGACATCATGGAAAATTGCTCAGGAAGGACAAATGATGTGTTCATTATACCTCAGTGAACAGCAGCTCCTTCAGATTTGGGCCTATTTCCTCCAAGGTGCATGCAGCATTCTATCTCTCCATTCTCTTCAGGGTTGGTGCTGCAGATCTTTTCTCCCCTGTTCAATTGGTTTGTCCACTTCCATGCCATGTGGGGATTTCAGAGATGACCTCTTCCCAGTCCTTATCACCTCTTATAAGCTACTGTTTTTGACTATCAACCATAGCTGGATTAGCTTAGCTTCACATAATTACCTAAATCTGTTCATAGATGCATGCTGGTAATATTAGCTCTTTGTAAGCTTCATTCAGTGTTATATTTCTGCATGTATTCTGTGTAGGAAATTTTTTATTTTGACCCTGCTGTGTTGTGAATTGTCAGAATCAGCCTTATATGATTGCTGTCCTACTCAGCCTGTTCACTGAGCTGGAAGTCCTCCAATCTTTCTCTGAAATTTAATTGACGGAATAGCTAAAAAGTGGCACTCGACAATAACCTAATCTCTCAGCAACTTAATAAATCATACAAAACAAATTGTGGTTCTGTAAACAGTGTTTGATAGGATTATCCTGGCTTCTTAGTCATGCTTCCTAAATAGCAGTAATTCTAAAACTAATGTAATTGGGAATACCTTTTTAATGATTACGTTTTTTAAATTATGACTAGCTCCGCCTTCACCCATTTTATACAACTTCTGATTGCAGAAAGTGAAAGGGATGTTCAAGAATGTACAGAATCAGTGTTGTCCTTTTCCTTAAAGAACCATGCCATGGTCTTTCCTCAAAACTGTCATGTAAATCTTATTTTGAATGCCGTTCTGGACTTCTGCTTTATCTTCCCTGAAAAAACAATGCATGTCATATATATATATATATATATATATATGATGTGTTCTCGCGCTCTCTCTCGCGCTCTCTCCCTCCCTCCCTCCCTCGCGCTCTCTCCCTCCCTCCCTCCCTCGCGCTCTCTCCCTCCCTCCCTCCCTCGCGCTCTCTCTCTTGCGCTCTCTCCCCCTCCCTCCCTCCCAATCTGTGTGTCTCTGGCTCTTGATTATATTTCCTATTAGAGATCTTTTAGGAGATGATAAGATTTCCACTGATCAGTGAGGGTTGTGCTAACTTACCCAAAATAGGAATTTTAACCATTTTAAACAAGCTGAATATCAGGAGTTATAGTTAGAACTGAGAACCTATTTTGCAGTGCATGATAACCAATCTCCTGACCCAAAAATAATTTAGTAATGTTTTATTTGGAGAACCTGTGAGATGTTGCAAATAATTTTGAGACGACTTCTTCTCTTCTGCTGCATTCTATTTCTTTCTTTCCACACATCCTACCCTTACAATAACATTACTTGATACATCAACACTCTTGGATGTCATCATATTTAGTTTTAGTACATTTAAATAAGCCGTATTTTTCCTTACATTTTAGGGCAATTAATAGGTAATGGTGATTTGATTGCGTATGTCTTTGTATCTATTGTTCTTCCAACAACCTTGGTAACTGAAATTGCTTTACAAGAAAAAGCACTTGAAAATCGATGCATAATTTTCATACGTTTGGGGCATCTATTCCTATGTTTTCCACAACAAACTCTTGGGCATTACCTAATAGTTTGCATTTTTGTTTACTATTGCCCAGTTGCTTGAATTCATCTATCTGTGCACATAATCTGCATCTTGAAACCAAAGTCCCTTTCAGAAGTAGTGATCATGCATTTCCCCCCTCCCAAAACCTGTCAGGGTGATGCTCAAGATATAGTGTAGAAGTGTGTATATATAGATACTTGAATTTGAAAGCTATCAGTTATGTGAGAACCAAGACAATTTTTGTCAGTTTTTATTAGTTGTAAATTTTTAGTGCAAAACCTTTTTTTTTAATGCAATCTTAATGGATACACACACAATTCATTAATTGTCTGTCTAAATATCTTTGTGGTTATTGCAGTTTTCTCAACAAACCTAGTCTGCCTGGCACATACAATGTAAAGCAGGTTTAGATGTAAAAGGGGCAGAAAGCTAGTGTTTTATAGCATGTTGTCTGATTTAATGGGAAAATTCAGAATTTTTCTTCCTGTTTGAAAGCGTACTGTGTCTAGCAGGACTTTTACACTTAAACCTGCTTTACCTTTCACGTGCCTGGTGGACCTGATTGGCAATATCTTAACGTGGTTACAGCAGAGCTCTCTGAGACAATTACTGAATCTTGTGTTCCAGCAGACTATTGCTGAAGTTAGGCTTGTATGAACTTGAGTTCAGCAAAAAGGACTTGTCAGTGAAACTGAGCTTTAAGCTACTTCTACGTTGTATGTAGTCAAGTACAATAAGAGCTAGACTTGTGCAGCAGAAACCTCTTTGGGATGATAAAACAAGGAGAGAAGGTTTACTTGCAGTTTTGGATCTGTGTGTTGACTGATAATAATAGGCAGGCTTATCCAGATAGTGTGTTAATCTTGGGTCAGTGGCTGAAAACTTGTGATGGTTAACAATGTGGGAGAGGAAGGCTGGAAGATGTACCACCTTGTATTCCAAGTTGCATTCTAACAACCATTATTGGATCCCACAGTATTCCAAGTTGCATTCTAACAACCATTATTGGATCCCACAGTATTCCAAGTTGCATTCTAACAACCATTATTGGATCCCACAGTAAAGACTGTGGAGATGGTTGTGCTTAATAATATGCCCTTTCAGCAAGTCTGTGGCTCTGGAGGCCAGGAAAGAGAAAATTTAGACTAAAATTATACCTGCTTCTACTGACTTCTGTAATTTCATTTGGAACTTGTTTTGCCGTGAGTTCTTTGCTGCTGTCCGTTGTACATGTCTGGGTTATATAAGTACTACAGGTTGTCCTTAAATTGTACAAACAATGAGACGACAACTGTGGATAAAAGGACTATTTTTGTGCATGTGAATCCAGGATAGGCATTTGCATATCACATGACTTGCACAGTTTTTATTCTGAGTGGAAGAAAGGATGTGAATAGATATTGAGTTCTGAAAACAAAACTCTGCCCTATGGTTTGTACAATGATGCAATCATGACACAGCGTGACTCACAGCTAAGAATAAGATGTGTCCTTTCTGCATTGAATAGATTTGTGGTAGCTTGTGAAAAACAGTTACTTTGCAATTTGAAGAACAAATAAAAAGAAAATCACTTGCGTATATGTTCGTGGAGAACGGCCATTCTCTCCATTGCACCAGTTGAGCTACTGGAAATGCACAGTAGAACCTGTGTCTATTACTGGCTTTCCTGGCACTGAGCTGGGAGCGGTGACTTAGCTGTTTGAAGCGCATGGTGCGCTTATAGTGTAATTGCTGTATAATTGCACTGTTCAAAGTTCAGTATTGGTGAAACTGTGACTCAAATTCAGGTGTGAGGGGAAGAATTGATGCAGGCATGAAGCTTCAATTCTCCTGCAACCTTCCTGACATACTGCCAGATCCCTTTATTCCACCCAAGTAGTTCCAGACTGTACAGTCCCTCAATGTTCCCTGTACACAAGACCTTCAGATTCCAGCATTCTCTCAGTAATTCCGCACCAAGGCATCCCCTTTCCTAATCTTTCTGCTATACCCAAATGCAACCACCCACCTCTCCCGTTGCTCCCAGATCTCATGACACCTTTTGCACCACTCCCACGAGTTCCAGACTTGAGGGATGGCTTTTCCAAATACTCCCACTCCCCACCACCCTTTTCCAGTGCTCCTGAACCCGAGAACCACCCTCCCAAATCTGCCAAAGGACATGACCACGCCTTTCCCCCAGTGTATCTATACACCAGCTTCCTTACCCATCATCCTTTTTAACCCTGCCTTTTGGTAAGACGAAAAATTGGGGCTTTAGATTTTTAAAAAAATACAATAATCAAAACTACTGATGCATAATTTTCACAAACATATGACCATGATCACATAATTTGAACCTGAAATTGCTGCTACCACTCAATACTTTGTAACAATTTCACCTATTTAATCATCTTAGGCAATATAAGTTATCTGGGCTAACATAAGACAGTGTATCCTCTGATTCACTGAGCAACACCACAGGATAGAGATGTGTATTGCATGCATTTCCTGTACTTAGGAGGAAGTACTTGTTGCTTTCTCTTGTCACTAAACATTTTTTTTCAATCTTTCTTCTTGTACTTGCCTCTGGGTGATTCTTCGCAAGTGACATACTGCCAGCTTGGTCCTTCTAACTGTGTCTCCACTCCCAGTCCATTCATCAGAAGCCCTGCTCAATAACTGAACATTTCCAAGTATCTTTGCCATTATAATATAATTTTATTGCTTATTTCCCCTCGTGCTTATTTTTATGTGCTGCAACAAAAATGTTACATTTATTTACTCCTGCATTTAATGTATCTGATCCCATTGCTGACACTGTAATTGCTGATGGGAAACCAACCTGGAACTAAATGAATTTGCCCAAACCTGGCCTCTTAAATAATATATTTGACATTCATATGCTATAATAAAAATATCCAATATAGTGTGCACTGCAATAAAGATGTATTTCATTCCAGCTTGGCCATTCTCATTGACTATTTTAATATATAAATGAGTGTACGGGAGTACTGTTGCTGCTGAAGTGCTGCAAGTGTTTAACTAGCTTAAAGCTGGTTTCTGCTATCTTTTTTAGCTGCAGGGGCAGCATTTCTTAAAGGAGTGTCCCACTATGGTAGGAAGCCCCATTGCTGCCTCAGCCCTGAACACTTATTCCCACATGTTGTGAACTTTTTTTCCCCTCTTTGCTGTGATAACGATTAATGAGGCAAGTGGCTTGTAACTACTTAAAACTTATTATACACTGAACGTGACTGGAATAGTGAACTTAGTCTGTGTCAGTTATTCCTTCTGTGCAGAAGATCAGATCAGATAAGCCAGAGTAAATTGTTGAATTTGTGGTTTCTGATCCGGGAACCAGGCTTGCAACAGCAAGGGCAGCATTTCTTGAGGCATGACTATATTTTCTTGGATTAGGAAAAGATCCACTTGTCTACAAGCAATAACTTTAGAGAATAGCTTCATTAACTTGTGAAACACAGCAGTGACATACCTATTTACAGCATAACTGAGTGTTAGGGTATAATATGGTGAGTTTCCAATCTTGGTAGTTTCTTTATAATGGAAGGAAAGGTTGAATACTCAAATTTCTCTTGTGGCCAGTTACAAAATGCCGTTGGAAGTTTTGGATGACTTATCTGCCAGTTGCTGGTACTGGAAAATGGTGCTGTTACAGAGGGACCTAGAGGGATGATGAAGCAGAGAGAGTAAAATTGCTTATGGCCACATATGAAATGCTGTATACTAAATTGGAAATGGCTAAGGATGGCCCAAGGCTTCATATCCTTGTCACATCCTTTAATTGATGTTTTGCCACTTTTTGTCCCCTCCCCACCTCCTTTGCCCAATTCAGGTTGGAAATTATCTCCCCTCTTCCTTTCTTCTCCCCCCCCCCCCCCCCCCTTCCTCTTCCTCTTCCTTGAATTTCAAGCTGGCACTGCATTGCCCTCTTCCCTCCACTCCCTTTCTCCTCCAGCTACTGGTTACCTTCTGAACCTCAGCACTTGTTGCTGGTTTTTGCCTCTTCTTACAGCTGCTCCAAGCGATTGAAAGCCACTGCACACTGTGGGTTGGAATTCCTGGTATCACAAGTGTCCCCACCCACAGTGTGCCGCAATGTACTTAGAGCAGCAGCTGGATGTAAGAACTGGCAATGATGCTGAGGGTGGAGAAGCCTGCAATGGCGCTGCATGTATATTGGCTGGATCCAGATGGGCCATTGTTTACTTATTCCTGGAATAAAAGATATTAGTTATTTTTTTTTTAAAAGCACTGCAGTCATGAAGTTACACTGGGAAATACTGATGTACAAAGTCTAACATGTTTACCTTTTGGGCAGGGGGGCAAGCGGGAGCTACCAGTATGAAATTTTAGTTAAGGCATTGAGTCATTTATGTTAAAGGGAGAGGAATTTTGGATGTATGCTAGTATTCCACTAGATCATTTGAAAGCGGGTCTTGATTTCCACGATGGCAAACTGGCTACATGTCTCATCACGATTCTAACCCTGGCTCAAAGACGATATTTTGTAGATAGCACAATAATTATGATGCTTTTTAAAGGTTTGTGACCACAGACTGCAAATTCAATTACGTATAAAATGGAATGATTTTTAAAAAAAAAATCCTTGCGTTCACAAGTGCGACCCAACATCAGTCTTGCAACCCTGACATCTGCTCAGTTTATCTTTGCTTTCATTTGAAAGGTTTTTTATAACATGGCAAATAAGATCTGGTAAGTCAGTCCTTCGGTCCATATTGATAGTGTGCAAAAAAGGTGTTTTCCAATTATGGACATGTTAATCACAAATTTTATGTCTTGTCATCTTCAGTAAGTCCATTGGTGGTGGTTGTTTTTATTGTAAAGTACAGCTGACACACTGCAAGAAACTTTACTTTCAGAACAATAGTGATCCCCGATTTGGCTAAAATCTACTCCCATAATGTAGTGCATTTATCTTATTTTCCTTCTGATCTGGCTACCAGCAGTTTAAATGTCTGTCTTAACAGAATGTGGCTGCAAACTGATTTGGGAAACTGATAGCAGTGACACGTATATAATTTTTTTTTATGTGAGACATCTTCGTTGCAGAATTTGGAGTTATAAAACTAAGTTTTAGCCGACTTCAGAAGATTCTGTTTCGAATCTAACTGGACATATTCTGTTCCTAATTCCATTCTCAACTGAATAGCAATCAGGCTGAGCTATCTTCCTTTCCACCTCCCCCCTGCAATAGTCCCACTAGCCTGCTGACGCTGACACTGATAAATGTGCAACCTGGGCTCCTGCATAAAGAAATAACGTGATTCTTGTGGAACTGGATCAGAGAATAATTTGCTGCTTTTGCACTGATTTCCACCAATGGTAAAATTGTCAAGACTTCTTCATGATTATACTTCTAAGATGTTTGGAATTTGTGATGGTGCTAAAAAATGTAGTTCTTAATAGCACCCCTATAGAAAATTTCCAACATTTAAAAAAAAATTGCAACAGCACAGAATGTGACGTATTCTTGCTATCAAGTTCTTCAGTTAACATTTTAAAAAAACTATTGGGTATGTTTTTTTCAGTTCGAGCTTGCACTTGAACAATATGCCTTTGCAGGAATGACTATTTAAGCTCAACAAGATAGCCTGAACTGCCTAAGATTGAAAAGCAACCTAATGTTCTGAAGTGTACAGCAATGTGTGTGTATAGGGGTGTCAGTTGCTCCACAGAAGTAATTGATTTTTGACATTTCAGCTATTGATTTGTACTGACTGGTTGAGAATCGCATTAATGGATCCAGAGTAGCAGCTGTTGCCTATGTTGTTTCGAGTACGTAATGATTTATAGAGCAGTTTCTGTTGTTTTAAGCAGCAAGGATTAGAACTGCAACTATTGAATGGATAAAATGAGGAGCCATGTTGTAATAGTGATGTTGATCCAGGCAATGTGAGCAGCTGGGTGTTATATATGTGTACCAGTAACTGAGTCAGGATCAGTAGTTCTGCTTTCTTCAACTGATTTTTACTGGTTTTCTTTACTGCCTCAAATGCATGCATGCAATGCCTCTTCCCACAGAGTGAATGATCTGGTGTGAATAAGGCTTGCAGTATTGCAATGTTCAGATTGTAGTGATTTGAGTTAGTCAATAGATCAGATCTAATAGGGATGCTGTTGGCACAGTGTATATATGCATACTGTCAGTCAGCTGCTTTTCATGTGTTCAGCACTGTACAGGCAAATGAACTAGCAGTGAGGTCCAGGGACAGCAAAAATTAAATCAAACTTTCTTTTAATGTAAAACTTTAGTCTACCTAGAGAGAATTACATGAACAGGTCTTTTTTGATGTTGATAGTGGAGTCATGCAGTTCAGTAATCTGGTTTGGATCTTTCCACTATTACTAATAATAAGTAGCTACAGTGTTCAAGTCTATCTATTGTTTTCACTATCTTATACAAAGTAGCTTATACACAATTTACATGGAATAGAAATAATATCTTTTGTTTCGAGAGCGTTAAGCGTGGTGCAGATGATTTGAGTACTGGCTAAAAACACACTCGGCAAACCTAAATATCTTTGTGTATCAGATCTGTACCTGTAACATAAGAAATAGGAGTAGGCCATAGGGCCCCTCGTGCCTGCTCCGCCATTCGATAAGATCATGGCTAATCTTCGACCTCAACTCCACTTTCTTGCCCAATCCCTATATCCCTTCGTTCCCCAAGAGTCCAAAAATTCTATCTATCTCAGCCTTGAATATATTCAGTGACTCAGCATCCACAGCCCTCTGGGTAGAGAATTCCAAAGATTCACCACCCTCTGAGCAAAGAAATTCCTCCTCATCTTAGTCCTAAACGGCTGACCCATTACCCCTATGCCCTCTAATTCTAAACTCTCCAGCCAAGGGGAACAACTTCTCAGTATCAACCCTGTCAAGCCCCCTCAGGATCTTACATGTTTCAATGAGATCACCTTTCATTCTTCTCCACTCGTGAGTATAGACCCATTCTACTCAATCTCTCCTCATAGGACAACCCTCTCATCCCAAGAATCAATCTAGTGAACCTTCGTTGCACCCCCTCCAAGGCACATATATCCTTCCTTAGATATGGAGATCAAAACTGTACACAGTACTCCAGGTGTGGTCTCACCAAAGCGCTGTACAATTGTAGCAAGACTTCCTTACTCTTGTACTCCAACCTCCTTGCAATTAAGGGCAACATACCATTTGCCTTCCAAATTGCTTGCTGTACCTGCATGCTAACTTTCTGTGTACTTGAATTGAATGGTCCAACAGCACAACTAGGTCAGATCACTGACTGCTCAGGCCACTGATTTTAATAGATTTTTTTTTTCTAATTCAATAATCTGTAATGTACTTTTGGTGTTTTTTTTTAGTCTTGAGCAATTTTTAGATGTAACCAGTTAATCTATTTAGTTATCACTGTGTACCTAATACTGCTTGTTTGGTCTACAGGGCAGTTTGGAAATCCTTTGAACAAGTACATTAGACATTATGAAGGGTTATCATATGACACAGATGTACTGCATCAGAAACATCAACGTGCCAAGAGGTCCATTTCCCATGATGACCAGTTTGTCCATTTGGATTTCCATGCACATGGCCGGTATGTACTGCAGTTTTAAAATTTTAAACCCTTCCCCTCAAAAGTATTTATTTTATGAATTCAGCATGACAGTGCTGCTTTTTTTAAAAAAAAAGTCTGTGTCTGGATTCCCTTCTACCTAGAGTTTCTCAAGTGTATCACATGTACCTGAAAAGTCAAATTTCTAGATCTTTCATACTGAGACAAGAGAAGACTCTGTTAGAATGATTATTTACCCACGGAAAACACCATTGTACCTTCAGTGATTTTTGTTTTTCTCTGGTCACAGTTCAAAAAATTAGAATGAATCCAGCCATTCAGATGGCCAAACCAAAAACAGTGCAGTGATCTGTCATTACTCTGATGTCCATTGTTACCTGGAGACTGAGACAAATTCAGACCAGGAAACAAGAAGTAGAAAAGCAGTTAGTGACGTAGTTAGTGACTCAAAGGCAAAAGAAGCAAAGGTTAAATAGTGTTCAGTACTGGAATTTGACGGGGTTAAAGGGTATATACTTCAATGCAAGGAGTATTACAACCAAAGCAGTTGAGCTAAGGGCTCAGATAGACACATGGCAGCATGATATCATTGCTATAACAGAAACCTGGCTTAAAGAGGGGGATAATTGCCAGCTCAATATCCCTGGATATAGAGTTTTCAGGCAGGATAGAGTGGGTGATAAAAAAGGAGGGGGGGTAACATTATTGATAAAGAATGAATTACAGTTGTGAGAAGGGATGCTATACTAAATGGATGATCAATCGAGGCTATATGGGTTGAGTTAAGAAATAAAAAAGGGGCAGTCACACTACTAGGACTGTACTATAGACCCCCAAATAGCGAAAGGGAGATAGAAGAACAAATATGTAGGCAAATTTCTGAGTGCAATAGTAGTAGGGGACTTTAACTACCCAAACATCAACTGGGATTCAAACAGTGTGAGGGGCACAGTGGGCCCAAAATTCTTGATTGGTGTCCAGGAGAACTTTTTTAGCCGGTACGTGACCAGCCCAACAAGAGGCGATGCAATTCTAGAGTTAGTCCTGGGAAATAAAGATGGGCCAGTGGGTGAAGTGACAGTGGGTGACCATATTGGGGACAGTGACCACAATTCAGTTAGCTTTAGCATTATTATGGAAAAGGACAGAGTTAAATCAAGAGTAAACGTTTTAAATTGGGGGAAAGCAAATTTTACAGAACTAAGAGGTGATTTGGCAGAAGTGGACTGGACACAAAGGAAATAAGAAAAGTAAAGAGAGGGCATGAAAAAATATTAGCTAGTAAGATTAAAGAAAACCCAAAGATGTTTTATCGGTACATTAAGAACAAGAGGATAGCTAAGGAAAAGGTGGGACCTATCAGGGATGATAAGGGTAACTTGTGTGTGTAAGCAGAGGATGTGGGTAGGGTTTTAAATGAATATTTTGACTCCGTATTCACAAAGGAAAGGGATGATCCGGACATAATAGTTAAAGAGGAGAGGTGTGAAATATTGGATAAGGTAAACATTGTGAGAAAGGAAGTACTAGAAGGACTGGAATCCTTGAAAGTTGGTAAGTCACCAGGGCTGGATCGATTGTTTCCTAGGCCATTGAAGGAAGCCAGGGAGGAAATAGCGGATGCTCTGAGGATCATTTTCCAATCCTCACTAGATATAGGGGAGGTACAGGAGGACTGGAAGACTGCAAACGTAGTACCATTGTTTAAAAAGGGTACGAGGGAAAGGCCGAACAATTATCGGCCGGTCAGTTGTACCTCGGTGGTGGGCAAACTATTAGAATCAATACTGAGAGATAGGATAAACTGTCACTTGGAAAGGCATGGTTTAATCAGGGATAGTCAGCATGGATTTGTTCAGGGAAGGTCATGCCTTATAAATCTGATTGAATTCTTTGAGGAAGTGACAAGGAGGATTGATGAGGATAATGCAGCGGATGTTGTCAACATGGATTTTAGTAAGGCATTTGACAAGGTCCCACATGGCAGAATGGTCAGAAAGGTAAAAGCCCATGGGATATAGGGAAATGTGGCGAATTGGATCCAAAATTGGCTCAGTAACAGGAAACAAAGGGTAAAAGTCGATGGATGTCTTTGCGAATGGAAATCTGTTTGCAGTGGTGTGCCACAGGGCTCAGTGTTGGGTCCCTTGCTGTTTGTGGTATATATTAATGATTTGGACTTGAATATAGGGGGCATGATTGGCAAATTTGCAGTCGATACAAAAATTGGCCGTGTAGTTGATAGTGAAGAGGATAGCTGTAGACTCCAAGAAGATATCAATGGGTTGGTGGAGTGGGCAGAAATGTGGCAAATGGAGTTCAACCCAGAGAAGTGTGAGGTAATTCACTTAGGGAGGGCAAACAGTAAAAGGAATATGCAGTAAACGGGAATATATTGAGAGGGGTAGAGCAAGTGAGACTCCTTGGAGTGCATGTGCACAGGCCCCTGAAGGTGGCAGTACAGGTAGATAAGGTTGTGAAGAAGGCATATGGAATGCTCTCCGTTATTAACTGAGGTATAGAATACATAAGCAGGGATGTAATGATGGAACTGTATAAAACGCTGGTAAGGCACAGCTGGAGTTTTGTGCGCAGTTCTGGTTACCACATTACAGGAAGGGTGTAATTGCTTTGGAGAGAGTGCAGAGAAGATTTACAAGAATGTTGCCAGGGCTTGAAAATTGCAGCTACAAAGAGAGATTGGATAGCCTGGAGTTGTTTTCCTTGGAGCAGAGGAGGCTGAGGGGTGACTTGATTGAGGTGTACAAAATTATAAGGGGCCCAGATAGAGTAGACAGGAAGTACCTGTTTCACCTAGCGGAGAGTTCAAGAACTAGAGGACAGAGATTTAAGCTGATTGGCAGAAGGATTAGAGTGGACATGAGGAAAGACATTTTTACCCAGAGGATGGTGGGTGTAAGGAATTCGCTGCCCGAATTGGTGGAAGAGGCAAGGACCCGCAACTCTTTTTTAAAAAGTACCTGGACCTACACCTAAAGTGCTGTAAGCTGCAGGGCTACGGACTGGGTGCTGGAAGGTGGGATTAGAATGGGCACCTGGTTGTTCTTCGAGCCGGCATGGGCACGATGGGCCAATGGCCCCCCCCTCTGTGCTGTATCTTTTCTATGGTTCTATGGAGACTAGCAGTGCCAATGACCTCTGTTAAAACTAATCTTGTGGTCTAATAATCCATGAAAAGAGTGAACTTTTTTGTTTTAATCAAAAAAAATGTTTGTTGCTTTATATTGGCCTCTTCTGAAGGTTTTCCCATGAGCTTGTCTCAACATTTGAATTCATAAAGGATTCACTTAGAAGTTGCAGTGCAAATTAGGCATGATCTGTGTGAATGTCGTTAATCTTACTTTTCCACTCTTTAACCTTAAATAAACTAGTCTAGGCCACTGAACTTGAGTGCTTTTTTTCACCTATTTAAACATAAAAGCAACTACAATTAGTAGCAATAATATAAGACAAAGATAGGTTTAAAATAATACAACCTTAATAGCGGTGCTAGAAGATGATGATCAGTCTTCCTCTTTTTAACACCCATGTCACTGATTGTCTTGAGAATTCTAATTAACTGGGGTCGATGGCTGTTCTTATTGGTTTTGTGTCCCAATCTCTCTTTTCCCCCTGCCCCCCACCCCCTGCCTTTTTTATTCTTAGTGAGCTTGTGCAACACAATCATTCTTCCATAGGGATATTGTTTTTAACTATTTATCTGGATATGTACTGTGTATGGAGGTATGATCTTATTCCCCAGACAATTCACAAGCCTGTCTTTTAGCAGACCTTGAAGCTTGAAACTGATAACTTATCCCATGGAAACTGCAAGTTGGCAGTTTTATAAAAGCTGTTCCGATGCAGCTTTAAGTGATAGACACACCCATGAGTTTTTGTGGCCCTCAGGCTATTTCCCAAAGCATATATGGATAACAATACCAGATTTTACATTCACAATTTGGAATTGTTTTTAGCTCTTGCTTAGAAATCTAATAACTCTTTTGCAAAAATAAGTTTAATAATTAACAAATTGTGTTGATATCTGTTTCTCATGGGAATGTTGTAGGGGTTTTGTACTTTCTCAAAAACACTTTTTATTGTGTTCAATAGACTGCTAAAATGCCTTATCACGAGGCACCCTTCTTCAGAAAGGATTCACATTTTTAAAAAAATGGAAGTTCTGACTGGTGCAACAGCACTAATAAAGTGATCAAGATCAAATTTTTAACATCTTCCCAAGGAACTCATAGTCAAGCCAATAAATAAACTTCAAATGTGCCAGTTCTTCTGAGTGGCTTCATAGTAAACCTTCAGTTGAAATGGTATCCATTTGACCTACATGAACCGAGCAACACTAAACGAACACTGATTTCTCCTAATTCTTGCATCTGTGGTAAGAAACAGTGAATAACGGAAATTAAAAACAAAATGCTGGAAATGCACAGCTGGTCAGTTAGCATTAGAGACGATTGATATTTTTGGTTAGGACCCTTCATCAGAATTTCAATACCTTCTTAGTACTCTGTTGTGACACTGCCTGTTTTTAAAGATTTTTTTGTAGATATCAGAATTTCTTTTGCGTTTACTTGAATATGACAGTAAAAATACTATTTGATATATAATCAACACCCCAAAGGTGAGGTTTTTTTTGTGTGCAGTTTTCTGAGCATTCTCTTTTATTGATCAAAACAAGGCATGCCAAAACTCAAACATTTGTTTTAAAGCATTAGAGAATATAAGTGTATATTTCCATCTGTAACTTGCATTACTGTCGTTCTGTAACTTCTAGTGAGTGCCTGTGCTGTTGATTGAAAATAACTCCGTTCAAGACTACGGCGCTACACGGCTGAATTTCTACCCCGCAGTGTCTCGGGTTGGACATTTATGACTGAGATGAGGAGGAATTTCTTCTGAGGGTTGTGGATATTTGGAAGGACAAATGGGAAATGTATTGCAGTGGAGTTCGCTCATATTACATCTGTCAACTGCTCGCAGCTGTATTGATGAAAATGTGGGAGCAGTTGGCTGTTTGAATTTGCGAAAAAGGACATTTTGCGCCCACCAAAAAAAATCCCACTGAAAATATTAATTAAAATGTTTAATTCATACCTGAAACTGCAAAATCTCAATTATCCAATTGAATTGCTTTTAAAACACCACATGTAAATATATTGGTCACTGTCGTGTTTAGAGATTTAGGAGAAATTTTGGGTTAATTTATTATGTTGCTACTCGGTTAAATGAAGGGTTGAATCCACACAACAGACAAGCTATCTGGGAATGCATATTCAATCCAATAGCTTGGACCAGGCTAAGTGGCTGGCAGAATTGTGTTTCTTGTATACCATGTGGGATTTGTTAATACATTCTGCTGACATTTACATGTATACTGTTGGAATGGCCTCATTTCATTTGAGCCCAGCAGGTGGTTGCTGCCAGGCAACCTACACCCAGGAGGGTTGTCACAGGTTTGATCAGCAGCTCAACTAGCTGATCCCCAATACCGAGCTGGGGAGGCATGAGGTCAAGTTTTTGAGAAGTCTTTAGGTGAAGAATGCAATCTGCAAATGTTTGGAATTAGAATTGGAATCAGTCAGGAAGGCAGAGAATGTTCTCTCTCCCTAAGTTTGGAGCCAGTCATTTCAGTGAATACTGACTTGTAAAGCAAAGCTTTATCAGGGGCTAAGTTTGTGTAATTTATTTTTAATGTTACGAGGAACAACAGGAGTTAGACTGAATTTCATTGAAAATTGCATTCTGTTCATTACATGTAACATAAACCAGTTTGTTGGCTTGCAAATGGTGTTGTCTCAATTGTGTTTCAGCCTGCCTTCTAGATTATGGGAGAAACACAGGTTGGAGATCAGTGTCCAGTACACAGAGTGTGTGGGTCACCCCCAGATTAAGCTACTGTACAACTAGATGTTGGGCAGTAAATTTAAACTGATCATAGGGGATGCAGGATCCACTTAGGTTCGGTGTCAACAAACACTTCCTCAGACAATATTTAGTGCAGAACCAAAATTTGTATCAGTCACACTGATCAGATGCTTCTTACAGCATCATTTAATAACGACAATGATGTGTTGTCATTAGGGAACTCTGTTCCCTAGCCACTGACTCCATCCCTCTCCCTGGCCACTGCCTGAGGCTGAACCAGACCGTTCGCAACCTTGGCGTCCTATTTGACCCGGAGATGAGCTTTTGACCACATATCCACTCCATCACCAAGACCGCCCACTTCCTCTTCTGTAACATCGTCTGTCTTCGCCCCTGCCTCAGCTCATCTGCTGCTGAAACCCTCATCCATGCCTTTGTTACTTCCAGACCAGACTATTCCAATGCTCTCCTGGCTGGCCTCCCATCTTCCACCCTCCATAAACTTGAACTCTTCCAAAACTCTGCTGCCTGTATCCTAACTCGCACCAAGTCCTGTTCTTCCTGTGCTCGCTGACCGACATTGGCTTCCGGCCCGGGTATGCTTCGATTTTAAAATTCTCATCCTTATTTTCAAATCCCTCCATTGCCTTGCCCCTCCTTATCTCTGTAACCTCCTCCAGCTCCACAACCCTCCGTGATCAAGGTATATGATTGGAGCTATAGGTGACATAATGGATTTACTGCTGTAGCAAATTAACCCCATTATGATGTTCTAATAGAAAGCTAAAATTAGCTTTGCAGAGTATAGCACAGCAGCACACTACATTGATACTCCAACACACTATGCCATTAAGTAATCTCCTCCAGTCCTACAACCCTCCAAGATCTCTGCGCTCCTCCAATTCTGGCCTCTTGCGCATCACCGATTTTAATCACTCCACCATTGGCGGGCGTGCCTTCAGCTGCCTAGGCCCTAAGCTCTGGAATTCCCTCCTGAAACCCCTCCGCCTCTCGATCTCTCTCCTCCTTCAAGACGCTCCTAAAAAACCTACCTCTTTGACCAAGCTTTTGGTCACCTGTCCTAATACCTCCTTATGTGGCTCAGTGTCAAATTTTGTTTGATAATGCGCCTTTGAAGCACCTTGGGTCGTTTTACTACGTTAAGGGCGCTATATAAATGAGAGTTGTTGTAGTTGGTGGTTGTTTTGTTTCGTACCTAGGTGGTGCAGCGGGTTAGCACGCTAGTCTTTTTTTTAGCATCTGTGTTGAATTGAGCGCAGACTGATCGGATTGAACTCTCGTCTGTTAATTATATCCATGTGATTTATATCGATTAGTGTTAATTGTATTTAGGTGGTGCGTATCAATTGGAGACTCTTCTATCCATTTATGAGAGATTATCTAGGGTGTGGAGGTTGTGATGTAAATCTTGTGAATAAAGGCTTGGAAGTAACTGAAGACCAGGCTCTATATTCTATCCTTCACCACCAGGCTATCCCATTTATAACAACGACAACTGTTTTATTTCTAAATTAGAGTTTGGGTAGTCTTAACCAATTTCCCTGAGGTTATGCATCCACAAAATTGCCCACAATTCAGTACTAATTTTGCTCAGAGAGCAGACTGGTGGAAGACACATTGTAGAAATACCTCCCCTTCTTTTTCACTTATTATTTTTACTCCAATCTATCTTTTGATTAAATTCATCCATTGTTATAGCTCTGTTGCTTCTAAATTTTTCTCTAAATTGTCAGCATATTGCATCCTCTATCTTTCTCGCACTGTTTTGGCAGTCTATAATGAAGTCCCAATAGAGTAACCATTCCTTTATTCCTGACGATAGTGAAATAGCTGAATCTATTTGGTTTATCTGTTACATCATCCATACGTTTTAATATTGTAATGGAACTTTTGATGTTGTCTGTCTTTTGCCTCCTCGATCCCTTCTGAATATTTTGCAACCAGGATTATTTCGCTCCCAGTACTACCCTAGCCTAAGCCGTGTCTCTGTTAATGCTATTATATCATAGGCCCTTTGTCCATTGAAATTTGAGCCTCTTAGCGCATTCATTTTATTTAGAATACATACTTTGTGCACTTACTTATGTACAACTCAGACCCAGCCTCTGTTAGGCAGTCTTTTTTTAATCCTTCTGATTTGTTCTTCATTATTTTTTCTGCTTATTTGTCTTGCTCCCGCCCCCCACCAACATTAGTTACTCTCTTGACGTCAACATTGCTCCCAGACTTGTTCAGGGAAACCCTGTCTGTCATATATATTCCATTTCTACCCCGAATCTGGGGGTTCCAGTGTTCCAGGAATCTAACCCCTTTCCTCCTACACTATCTTGCCTTCCTTACCCTAGTAATACTATACTAACTGATATGTGGCTCTAGGAGTAATCCTGAGATTACTACCCTTGAGTTGGTCCTGCTCTTTAATCTATCTCTTAATTCCTCAAACACCCTTTGCAGGAATTCTGTTCTGTTTCATCCTATGTCACTGGTTCCAACAAGACTCATGACTTCAGGCTTTTACTCTTCCCTCTCCAGTCTTTAGCACCTGTTCAGTGATATCACTTACCCTAGCACCTGAGAGATGACACACCATTCTTGGCTGCCTCCATAAAAGCACCTGGCTGTTCCTCTGACTATGGAATCTGCAAATGGACTGTATTTCTTCCCTGCAACTTCATCTCTTTCCCCCCACCCCCTCCAACAATCACTTGCCCCACGGTGCTGTAGCCTTCCTTGTGGTTGTTGCCATGGTTACAAGTATTCAATACAGAATACTTGTTTCTTATTCAGCACACTTGAGTGATGCCTGCACTGCCTGTTGCTACTCTGATTTATAGTTACCCACTTCCCTTGCTCACTAACTCACTTTGCTTGCAGTGTGACCACCTGCTGCAATGTGCATTCTAGGTACCCTTTAACCAGCTGTATATGGCTGAGTGACCCCAGCTGCTTCTCAAACTTTGAACTCAGTATCAGGCAGTTGGACACATTTACATAAGGATGTACAGGACCAGGAAAAACACTTTACCCTCCACCATGGACCATCCGACTAGACTCAGTGTCGAGGAAATATTACATTTCCAAATACCTCATACTCCACTATCAAATTTTTCACTAGATACTTATCCAACTCTTGGATTTGCTGATATAATCAGCCCCCACTGCTTCCCTTGACCGTCCATTCCATGGATTTCCCCCCCCCCCACCTCCTGTGTTAAGTAGTTGAATTTTAAAAATGTTTTACCCTCTCTAAGTTTGAGACTATGCTGCAAGTGTAGTCAGTCCTAACACATGAACTATCCAGGAGCTCCCACATTGAGCAGGTCTGCACATCTCAGGCTTCAGCTGTTCCAACCACCACTCTCCTCCTCCTCCCCCCCCCCCTCCCCCTCCCCCCCCCCTCCCCCACCAATACTTAATGTTTTCTCTTGGAAGTTAAATTCAAATATTGGTGATTTAACTCTCTAAACATCATTTTAGACCAATTGCACTTGAAGGGTGAACTCTATACTCCTGGCCTTTTCTGCTCGCTGGTCTCCTGCTGCTCAAGACCATTATTTAGACTGGTGCAGTCAACAGTTGTCTTCTCTTCCTACCAGACTATGCAATGATTTTGAAAAGAGGAAGTTGTTAAGCTTGAAATTAACCAAAACTTTCATAGCAGGGGAAAGAAATCCTTAGCCCTATATCTTTGAAGCTTCATGACTTCCTCCTACCCTCTTTTTAAGGATACAATATGCCTGATCATTGCACTACAAAATTGATTTTTACAATGTTTTTAAATCATTTAAATAATAATTTGGCATGAAAGTCATTGCTTTAGTTGTTAGGATCAAGGTCTGTCTTGGTGTGTGGGACGTATTCTTGGAACAGGCCTTTTAGGGATCACAGTAATAATTGCATGCACTACTTCAATATAGAAAATAATGCGTGAAGCTGCACCAAGAGGGCTTTTATTTTAAACAAACTTTACGCAATCCCAAATTAAAACCTACAGGTTTTTTTTCTATCTCACTCAGTACTGTTGTATCTTTTATGAATCTTGTAGGAATTTTAACCACACAGCAACTCATTAGTAATGTTATTTGAAATTGCATCGTATCTGCTATATAGTATTCCTAGGGAAGTTTTAGTGTGCCTGTTAGCAGTAGTTGGAGTTGGAAATTTTAGCTTTCTGTAACCTCCCTGCAAGTCATTGCTTAATCTATTGTACTGTAATGTAAGGACAGGAGCTTAATGCCATATAACATACAGCATACAATGCTACTACTGAAGTATTAGTATTCATCCCTTTAATACTACAAGGTAAGCTCAGTGCTTGAAATTAATGCTCAAGTCAGTTACAGATCAGACTGTCTTTAATTAAGTATTAAACGCTATAAAGTCTAATTGTTAAGCAAATACAAGTTCAAGTTACTCAGAATTTTAGTTGTTTGGTTACGGAATTCGACAACTTGTAAAATGTTGGTCAGTTTTGGCTGCCGGTCAGAAGTAACAGTTATTACTTTGGGCAGGAGAAGACCATTGGTCTATCCAGCGTACCCTTCCAAACATTGATTCAATAAATAATAGCCCTGAATCCTGTTTACTGACTGCATTTCATCCAGTCTTGTGCAACAGTTTGGACTAGGCAGGTGAAGAGGTTTAACTAACCAAACCACATTTAGAAACATAACATTTGCCTTCTCTGTCCAGTTTCCACAAGCAGCAATCAGAACAGGAGGAGGAAAACCAAAACTCAGCCCTGACATCTGGATTATCAGGTTACTATACTGTAAAATATGATCAGGCACTTTGCCATTGCCTATAATTAGATTTGAGATAGCCTCAGTAATTTGTGAAGCCTGATATTTTGAATTCCCTCTAATGCCAGAGGCATACTTTGTAACATCTGTGTATCAGCAGATCAGTTTAAACTGGCACAAAGCAACACTGCCTTAAAACAAAATTTTAAGTTTGGAACTACTGTGAACAAAAAGTGCAAATCAATATGAACAGATTCAATTACACTCTTCTAACAGTCAATTTTGATAACCAATTATACTGAATAGAATTCACTGCAAATAAACTTCTCTTACCCTGGTCGTGCTCTGACAATTATAAATATCAATTGGCTAATTTGGGTAATAGTATTCAAAATCTCCACACTGGACAGTTCAGTTAAGTTCATTCAATGGCTAGTTCAAAGATCTGTTTGACACAATAGGCAATGAGGTGAACTAACAGAATGATTGCAGTAAAATATTACACCCTACAAATGGGGGAAAATCATGCAACCAACTAATGTCATTACATTTGTTGTAAGTGGGATGCATCCTCTATTCCAGACTAGTTTCTGCCACAAGGAGGAGTTTTATAGTGAACACGAGAGAGGATTTTCTAATAGTGCTTCTTCATGTTGCAGTACATATATTGAATGCGGTGGAGGATCTGTGGTGTAATTAAAATTGTATGGAAAAAAAAAACTAGTTATGACTGTGAAGTATTGTAAGGTTCTAGGGAAAAGATGCATTGCCTTTTTTTGGTTAAACTTCACCAATATCCCTATGCATTCTTATGGGGTGGGGGGATGATGGTGGTGGTGGTTGGGGTGCTCTTGACAACTTGTGCCCATTGAGAACTTCTCTAAATGTGGTGTGTCCACATGGGTACAGAATATGTGCTCTTTTTCAGGCAAATGGGGACTCCTTATGTGGATGTCACAATATTTTACTTTGGAACTCAAGCATGGTGTTGTGTTTGTGCATGTGTCAAATACCATGACTAATAATAAAAAGAAATCTCTACATTGCATCCTCTTTCATTTTCGCTTTAACCCAAACTCTTCAAATGGGAGTTTTCACAAATAAGTGACTAGTTCACAATTATTTTACGTGAAACTAAATTTTGCTGCGACTATATTGCTATCTTGCTATCTATAATAAATACATAGATTTTTAATAGATTAGATTACTTATGTCTGTGTACACTTCCTGCCAACTTTTTCCATTATGAATCTTTGTGTCTCTGTATTTATAATGGAAACCACCTGTGTAAACTTTCATGAGTAATTACACTTACCCCCCTGTAGTTGTGCTGTAGCATCATCAATGAAATGAAGTTGCAGAAATTTATAATGGAATTATAAAAATAAGTTCAGAATGTTTGACCTTAATTGAATTACATCTATACACCCTGGCCCAATTATCCCCCACCATATAACCCCACTTTACCTGAAGAATATCCTCTGTCGTGACTCTCCAAGTTCAAGTTACCAAATTATACAAATAGAAAATGAAAACTTTATTTTTGCTGCTTATAATTAAAGTTGTCTCAGTGGTACAGAAGTCCTAAAATATGATACCATGAGTTTGCCCTGTTAGTAATTGTTTTATTTTTAGCCCACATTACAGGCCTAATACACTACATCAAATGAACATAAACTATGCCTGATGCTATTTTCAATATCGGAACATTTGTGCATTGTCCCATTAGTCATCTGAATTATATTAATCGCTAATTTCTTGTTTACAACTAAATTTGAAATGCTTTGCTTTTTTTTTCTGTCTGAAAAATTTGACAGTCAACATCTAAAGTTAATTTAATTTTAAAACCTTTAAAGATTGGTTTTGTCAACCCCAAAAAATGAGCTGATTTCCCCCACACCTTGCATGCATCTATTCCTGTGTCAAACAGTGTTGCTTCCCAAGCCTTTTGCTCTCTTGAACTGATCCCTAGGAGATGTTTAATGGTGGACCAGAAGGACTTTGCCTATGCATGCCAATTCCCCAATCGTACATTTGAAATTTGCAATTCTGCTGTGTGGAGTATTGAGGAAGTGAACCCATGACCTGCCACTCTACAACAGAACAGAGTAACCCATAAATGGAAGAGGAGCAGGAAGAAGAGAACCAGAGAAGGGAGGCCCAGAGAGTGAAGCACCGCCAGTGGAGACTGGGCCCCACACGCAAGTACCTGGCCTGCGGAATGTATAGCCCTCGACTGACATTCTAGGAGACGTCTGAGGAACTGGCTGTGCTTTACAAAGGAGGCCATCGGCAATCTGTGCAACTTGCTCTGCAATGATTTAAAGCCCTGGTCCTCGCGCAGCAGAGCCTTAACTGTCGAAATCAAGGTCACCACAGCGCTCAACTTTTATAGGCCTGGATCTTTCCAGGCATCCACTAGGGACCTGTCAGATATAATCAAAGAGGCAGCGAGGGCCATCATTTGGCAGGTTTCTAATGCCCCTTTCCATAGGGTTGGGGAGCTCATCAAATGTAGAGCAAAAGAAAAGGGCATTACGTGTCTGCAAGATCGCTACCGTCTGGCTTTCCCAGCGGGTAATCAATGGAACACATGTCGCACTAAAGGTTCCCCTTCAGAACCCACAAAGCTACATTACAAAGAAAGGGCGATCACTCCCCCAACAGTTAGATTTGTTGAAGTAGGTCGGTGGGGGGTTGACATGATGTATTTCTTGTAAGCAACTCTGTTCTTGTGTGCAATCTTGGGCAGGGGCCAAGTGGAGAGAGGAATCCTTGGCGATGAGGTTTACCCCTTGCTGCTGTGGCTGGTGACTCCTTTTCACGTCTATAGACCGAAGCTGAGGAGAGATACAACCAAGTACATGCATCCACCAGGCAGGTGATTGAGAGGGTGCTGAAAAGCAGCTTCAGGTGCTTGGAAAGATCGGGGGTGTCCTCCAATACTACCCAGAGAGGGTAGCAAAGATGGTCATGGTGTGCTGTGCCTTGCACGATTATACCATGACCGAAGGTCTGGATCTTGATGTACCGGGGGAGAAGCCAAATGAAGCAGAAGATCCTGGGCTAGGAGAGCTGGAGTTGAGGGATGTGGCGTGTCTTTTTTTTCTCGTTCATGGGATGTAGGCGTCGCTGGTGAGGCTGGCATTTATTGCCCATCCCTAATTGCCCTTGAGAAGGTGGTGGTGAGGAGCCGCCGCCTTGAACCGCTGCAGTCCGTGTGGTGAAGGTTCTCCCAGAGTGCTGTTAGGAAGGGAGTTCCAGGATTTTCACCCAGCGACGATGAAGAAACGGCGATATATTTTCAAGTCGGGATGGTGTGTGACTTGGAGGGGAACGTGCAGATGATGTTGTTCCCATGTACCTGCTGCTCTTGTCTTTCTCGGTGGTAGAGGTCACGGGTTTGGGAGGTGCTGTGGAAGAAGCCTTGGTGTGTTGCTGCAGTGCATCCTGTGAATGGTACACACTGCAGCCACTGTGCGCTGGTGGTGAAAGGAGTGAATGTTTAGGGTGGTGGATGGGGTGCCAATCAAGCGGGCTGCTTTGTCCTGGATGGTGTCGAGTGTTGTTGGAGCTGCACTCATCCAAGCAAGTGGAGAGTATTCCATCACACTCCTGACTTGTGCCTTGTAGATGGTGGAAAGGCTTTGGGGAGTCAGGAGGTGAGTCATTCGCCACAGAATACCCAGCCTCTGACCTGCTCTTGTAGCCACAGTATTTATATGGCTGGTCCAGTTAAGTTTCTGGTCAATGGTGACCCCCAGGATGTTGATGGTTGGGGATTCAGCGATGGTAATACCGTTGAATGTCAAGGGGAGGTGGTTAGACTCTCTTGGAGATGGTCATTGCCTGGCACTTGTCTGGCGTGAATGTTACTTGCCACTTATGAGCCCAAGCCTGGATGTTGCCCAGGTCTTGCTGCATGCGGGCTCGGACTGCTTCATTATTTGAGGGGTTGCGAATGGAACTGAACACTGCAATCATCAGCGAACATCCCCATTTCTGACCTTATGATGGAGGGAAGGTCATTGATGAAGCAGCTGAAGATGGTTGGGCCGAGGACACTGCCCTGAGGAACTCCTGCAGCAATGTCCTGGGGCTGAGATGATTGTCCTCCAACAACCACTACCATCTTCCTTTGTGCTAGGTATGACTCCAGCCACTGGAGAGTTTTCCCCCTGATTCCCACTGACTTCAATTTTACTGGGGTTCCTTGGTGCCTCACTTGGTCAAATGCTGCCTTGATGTCAAGGGCAGTCACACTCACCTCACCTCTGGAATTCAGCTCTTTTGTCCATGTTTGGACCAAGGCTGTAATGAGGGCTGGAGCCGAGTGGTCCTGGCGGCACCCAAACTGAGCATCGGTGAGCAGGTTATTGGTGAGTAAGTGCCGCTTGATAGCACTGTCGACAACACCTTCCATCACTTTGCTGATGATGGAGAGTAGACTGATGGGGTGGTAATTGGCCGGATTGGATTTGTCCTGCTTTTTGTGGACAGGACATACCTGGGCAATTTTCCACATTGTCGGGTATATGCCAGTGTTGTAGATGTACTAGAACAGTTTGGCTAGAGGTGTAGCTAGTTCTGGAGCACAAGTCTTCAGCACTACAGCCGGGATGTTGTCGGGGCCCATAGCCTTTGCTGTATCCAGTGCAGTCAGCCGTTTCTTGATATCACGTGGAGTGAATTGAATTGGCTGAAGACCTGCTTCTGTGATGGTGGGGATATCAGGAGGAGGCCGAGATGGATCATCCACTCGGCACTTCTGGCTGAAGATGGTTGCAAACGCTTCAGCCTTGTCTTTTGCACTCACGTGCTGGACTCCACCATCATTGAGGATGGGGATGTTTGCAGAGCCTCCTCCTCCCGTTAGTTGTTTAATTGTCCACCACCATTCACGACTGGATGTGGCAGGACTGCAGAGCTTTGATCTGATCCGTTGGTTGTGGAATCGCTTAGCTCTGTCTATAGCATGTTGCTTCCGCTGTTTAGTATGTATGTAGTCCTGAGTTGTAGCTTCACCAGGTTGGCACCTCATTTTTAGGTACGCCTGGTGCTGCTCCTGGCATGCTCTTCCACACTCCTCATTGAACCAGGGTTGATCCCCTGGCTTGTTGGTAATGGTCGAGTGAGGAATATGCCGGGCCATGAGGTTACAGATTGTGCTGGAATACAATTCTGCTGCTGCTGATGGCCCACAGCGCCTCATGGATGCCCAGTTTTGAGCTGCTAGATCTGTTCTGAATCTATCCCATTTAGCACGGTGGTAGTGCCACACAACACGTTGAATGGTGTCCTCAATGTGAAGACGGGACTTCATCTCCATGAGGACTGTGCAGTGGTCACTCCTACCAATACTGTCTTGGACAGATGCATTTGCGACAGGTAGATTGGTGAGGACGAGATCAAGTAAGTTTTTCCCTCGTGTTGGTTCGCTCACCACCTGCCGCAGGCCCAGTCTGGCAGCTATGTCCGTCAGGACTCTGCCAGCTCAGTCAGTAATGATGCTACCACGCCACTCTTGGTGATGGACATTGTAGTCTGGGTGGGGGACTTCATTCTGCAGTAGGCATTGCTTCAAGAGGGCAGGCCAGTGAGAGCGCAGCTTGTGGTGCAGGCCCATGAGTGCCCCGGCAGAGTTCGCAACCAGAACACTGCACTCTTCAATTTCGAAGACTTTTATTACAAAAAAATGTTTCATACGATTAGTAAATTTCAAGTGCAAATATTTACGAATAACTACAAGAGCCGCCTGAAAAAGTTAAACTTTACTTCGACAGAGCAACAAATTCTTGCAGGGACTCTGGAAAACCTTAACTGGACCCTGAGAAATATATTTGTGTTGAAGTCTTTTTAGAAATTTGAACAACTATTTACAATGATAAACCTTTTATGAACATTAATCAATTTTGGTAATTGTTGGTAACTTGAGTTAAATTAATGTTAACTTCAGCAAATGTTACAACTTTAGCAAACTTTGACAAATTTAAAAGATTTAACCTCTTTAAATCAAAAAAGTTTTACTTAGCAGCAGTAACATGTCAAAAACAAAGTTGTCATCAACAAGCAGGACATGACAATGATAGTCAGAATCTTCTAGCCAGGCAGCTTTCCCCTTTCTTGACAAAGAAGAAGAGGAGGTAGCAGAGAAGGGAATTAAATTCCCCCTACTCCCTCGAGGTACCCCGCTTGTCCCCGGCACCTGGACAAGCCTTCGGCCTGCTGCTCCCCTACACTGTCACAGTAAATTGGGAACAGAAAGGTGGAGTGTGGCGGAAAGATGCCGGGCTCTTGCATCATGGGACTGCAGTCGGTCCATGCTGATGGACGTATGTTCCTCTACCAGGGCTGCTGCTGCCTAGGAGGGAGGTCCTGAGCTGCCTCGTGCAGGTTGCCGTATACACGTGGCACTGTGCCTGCTGTTGGAAGACTGGACCCTGGACTGGTGCTTCCGCCTAGACAGGTGGCAGCAGCAGGCACTTGGACCGCATCAGCTGCCCTTTCACTATGGTCTTGAGATGCAGCCCCAGTCATCAATCTGATGGCTGACATGATGGCAGCTGTGAGATCCTGCAAGTCCTCAGTTAGAGACGAGAAGCCCAGACTCTCCGTACCCTCCATTCTGTCTCCCGTCGCCTCGAGCAGAAGCCCGAGCTCCATTAAAGTGGAAGCCCTGACTGCTCCCTTAACGTCTCCTACCAGGGGACCTGCTGCGTGTCCCAATGCAGCAGCCACCTGCTGCTGGCACTAATCAAAAAAAACCTAAAGGTTTAGTTGCGACAAGGCCTTACGGATAACGTTGAGTATGAACGGAGAGATCACCTGTTAAACATGGCAACGTACGGGTATAAACTTCTTAAATGGACATTGTTCCTAGTGGTTTTTCTCCTTGCAAATTATAGCATTTGTGGAAATTGAACTTCCAAGGAACAAAATTTTACCTATAGTAAGCAATTTAACAGCTTTATTTCTGACCACTAAGTTGACAGAAATGGTGTATAATTTCTGTACAGTTGTTAATGTGGCATTGCTGTAAATTGATTGTTTATGGCCATAGTTCAAGTAGTTTGTGATACTGTCCCACTATGTACAGTCGAACAGTATTTATCAAAACGCTCGACTACGAATACTGCTGGGAGGAAAAAAAGCGTTGTGATTTCTATATAACATTCCATATAATGTTTGAACCAGAACAAGAATAGACCTCTAATGAGCCTTTGACTGATATGATTTCTAAACAAAATCTTCACTGGTACACATGGCATTCTATGTGTATTTTAATCTTCTTGTGATTTGGCTTAACACATTGAAGCTGTGACTGTACAGGTCATTCCAGTTTAGTGAAGGATGATTCTCTTGAGGCTAATATATGGTAAACCTGATTGGGTCAAATTGGAGTACAAGTGAGTTATTTCTTCGGCTATATACTTTTTTAATTGTGTAAGAATAAGAAACATTCAGCCCATTCAAGTTCATTCCTTCAGTATTCTAACTCACTCAGTTTAGCATTTGAAAGGGTGAAGGCAATTTTTCTAATTTATTTTAAGTTTGCATTTCACTAATTTTAAATATATCATCTGGTCCTACTGGCATGACTTACCTTGGCATAATATTCTGGATTCATCTCAACCGATATAATGTACCGCACTAAAGTCCCTCCTTCCCCAGTAGTCTTCTCCAGATTGTAGAGCTTCAGCATCTCTAACCTTTCTTTCATTGCTCATTCCTATAACACTTGGAATTAATCATTCTTATTCTCTGCACTCTCTCCAATCCATGCGTGTTTCTTTTGTGATGCAGCGATAGTGGTTATACACAATGTTCCAATTGTGACTTAACCAGTACATTATAAATCCTTGGCATAATCTCTGTAGATTTATAATTTGCTGTTCTGGCTATGTATCTGAAAATTGTATTTGCTTTTTTAATTGTTTCTATTCTACAGCTACATTGGATGTGAATCGCCTGCTATTATGGTCAATTTCTAAATCTCACTGTGTTAACTCTGTTTTCCTTTTATTGTGTATTTGTGTCACTCATTTTTCACCTTGGTCTATAATACAGTTGATTACCTTTTTGTTAGGTTGATTTTAGTTGATTTTAGTAATTGGTAATACACCATTGTAAATCCTTGGAGCATTTCAATAGGCGCCTGTAACACTGTCCATTTCTCCTTGCATGCATTGGAGATATTTATAGTAAGCTTATCCACTGATCAGCTCAAAGCATAACTCCCAATGTTAACCTGTATTTGTTATATAACTGCTCCATGTAAGGATGGCTGGCAATATACATATGTATTTTGTATATCACCATTGAGAAACTCTTGAACTTTGTACAGTAGAATACTCATCTGAATTAATGGGAAGTGCTTCTTTGTGATTTTAAATAATTTGAAAAATGGTTACCTACAAAAGCAGTTTTCTCAATAGTCATTTGTTTATTCGGAGTAATATTGAGGATTTCTAGAAACTGCAGATTGTCGTAAAAACCCACTGGTTCACTAATGTCCTTCAGGGAAAGGACCCTGCACCCCCCCCCCCTCAACGACCTGGTCTGGCCTACATGTAACTCCAATCCCATACTACATGCTTGACTCTTAATGCCCTCAGGTTAAGTAGGGATGGGCAATAAACACAGTGTTGCCCACATCCTGACATTTAAAAAAAAAATGATATAAACTTTATATAATCAGGATATTAGATGTTCTGTTTCTTTAGTTCCAACTTTTAGCATCATGAAGAAACAGTGAACACAACTGGAACTCTTGGATTAACTGGGGATGGGCAATAAAAAGCACTGTTCTGGGGGTGCCTTGGGAGTGGTGGGACATGAGTTTGACTCACTCAATCCAACCATACCAAATTTCTGTTTGAGGTAGAACAGGACACCTTCCCACAGGGAAGAGAAAAACTAATGGGCTTAAATACTCTCCACTGTTACAGGTTTTCTTCACTGATCCTTTTGTAATTTTAGGGTTGAAGGTGAAGAGAAACCTGAATTTTATTTTATTACTGCATATGTTTATCTAGAGTTGTTTGTCTTTTGGTTAATTGTTGGCTAAAATGATTGTAGCATGGTACGGTTTAATTCATTATTATCTTTATACTATGGGTGGTAAGCATGTTTGGGGAGGAAGGGAGACAGTGCTAGTGATGCCTGTCCAGTTAATCCATGTCTGTTGAAGATGTTAAGCAAGAACCTTGTAATTTCTACTTCCCTGCACCCTATATACAGCATAATTACAATGCCATTTTCAGTTCACTTGTAACAACATTGATCACATCCTGTTGTTGTCATGACACCAAAGAGACAGTGCACCCATGTCTCTGGACCAGGATAGTTTTGACTTGTGACCTTGAATAATTCTTCTGTTTTACTGCCAGAAGGGAAAGGGTGAAACAAAAGGAAATAACATGATTCAAGATGAGAAATATCTAAATCATAGAAACTTTAATAAATATCGACTGACTTTAATATCAAGGGAACCTAACCAGTGACAATTTTAACTATTTTGGAAAAAACAAGCTGAAATGTACCTTTTTGCTGTTATTGGTTCGTTCGTTCGTTCGTCCGTCGTTCCCCCCCCCCCCCCCCCCCCCACTCAACCCATCCATCTATCCAGCTTCCCAACCCCCTGCCCAACAGGTTAGTATATAACTGTATTGTTGATGTTGGACTGGACCAGATGGATTAAAGTCACACATTCACTCTTGGTCTGCACTTTTTTAACTGATGTCAGTCGGTGTGGTGTAACTGTGGAGTTATTACAATTGTCTCCTTTTTCTGGGCTGGGGAGGGGAAGGAAGTGGCTAGGGTTTCCACTTGTGATCGCTGTTTTGTAACCATTGCTACACCAACGTGGATGGATGTTGGGTGAGGACAGGATCAGTGTTGGCTGTGAAGCCCCTCAAAGAGGAATAGCTTGCTGACATTTACTATCTGCGATTGATGAATGCCCACGTGGATGTCTCCTGGTACCAGCCATGCAGCACCGTAAGCCACTGTCTTGAGGAAGGAATTGGATGAGGGAATAAAAATCATTTGCTGTGCTCCACCGTAAGATTTCATCCAATGAAATCTACCCACCAATTCCACCCCCCTCCCTAGCCACCGTCTGAGGCTGAACCAAACTGTTCGCAACCTCGGCATCCTATTTGACCCTTAGCTGTGCTTCCGACCCCATAATCCTCTCCATCACCAAGACCACCTGCTTTTACCTCTGTAATATCACCTGTCTTCACCCCTGCCTAAGTACATCTGCTGCTGAAACCCTCATCCAACCTTTTGTTACCTCAACTCAACTATCCCAATGCGCTCCTGGCCAGCCTCCCATCTTCCACCCTCCATTCGATTTTAAGCTTGTCTTACTTGAAGCTTCTTGAATTTTGCCCATGGCCCTGCATGTTCAAGGCCCATCCCTTAATCCTTTTTCCCGAATTAAAACAGTAATTCTGTGACTCTGCCACACGTTGTCCCAGAATTTGCTGCCAAAATAACAGTGAGGCCAACGGTACTCAGTTATTTATGCACAAATCGCACAGCAACTTTGAGCAAGGGCAGATGCGCAGTTAAACGTGAAAATCCAGAAGTTGCTGTCCGAGATGCGCTGCTCGGCCATTAGCTTCGCGAGAACGGCATCTCGCTGTCTGACTCACCATTCAAATGCATTGAACGTGTGAAGTTCCAGTACTTGTATGGTAGATATGAACTAGACTCGCCACAGAAAGTTACGGCTTGTCCATTTCAATGGTGCCTGAGGTTTTCACACAGCATACTGATCCTGTGCTGACAGAAACCAATAACCATTACTGTTCCTCCCTCCACGTTCCAAAATTCTTCAGCAATATTTACATTTTAACATTAGACAAGGGTCAGAAAGGCTGTGGTGAATTGTAAACTTGCTCTAACAACTTTCCTGAACCTGTGGCAAAGGAACAAAGAAAATAGCCAAATTACAATACCACCAGTAGCCTAGACTCTAACAGCAACTTTTTAAACTGTGTCTTTGGTCATGGGTCCAAATCTACTGTTTTATTAAAAAGACATAACATTCAGGTATTTTATTAGAATCTGGCCATTTGCTTTGAGTTTTATTCAGTGCTGACAGGAGGATTTCATTAAAGCAATAGTAATGAATTTTTTGTACTGTATGCAGTAAAACTGTGGCATACCACAAAAGCTGTAATAGGTATGAATTCTCCTTCTGGGATTTTGAGCTGTGGAACATTTGGATGAAGTATTGGTGGTTATGGGTCTGTCACACATGCTGGTAATGGTCAGAGCAATTTGAGACTGTGAAATGACAACAAGTACATTAGCACCTGAATCCATGTTGCCTTAAGCCTGTTATTTTTTTCCCCTGTAATTTATTGGTACTGTGAAGCTAAATAAGCTTTGTGACAAGGTTCCTTTATTTTTGATATGAATTTTAAGAGGCTGTAACCGGCGTCGATGGAATAAGATTAGGAACTGACCGTTTCAAAATACTTGACAAATAATTACTCTGAACAGTGAGCCTCTGACTGAGTAACCAGTTTGTTTTAATATGATTTTTAAAATTTCCCAATTCTCAAGAGCTGAATCTTAATTAAGTTTTAACACCATTGGATGTCTGCAGTGGGAAGGTGCTTTTTGCCAATGAACATATCCAAATTATGGTTACTCAGACATCTGACTAGTTGAAACTTCGACTGCATTACCTAATCATTTCTGACATGAATTTGCATGATTAATGAAAGATAAAGGCACTAACAGTTTGTACAGATATTAATAACAAAATGATAGATTGAGCATAAAAACTTGGAACCTAGAATGACTTAACCCAATTACTAGAATAATGCATCAATGACCGCAAAACAAGATGCTTCAACTGCTTCATAAGTAGTTCAGAGCCTACCTTTCAGTACTTTTTATTGATGGAACTGCTGTTTTGTATCTCAGCTTTGTTTTTTCTGTACCATGCGTATTTTTTAATATTATAAATGTTAACCAATGATTTTGTTGGGAAACTGGCTTGGAGCAATTACTGAGTGTGACTCTGTGCAAGAGCTAAATTAGTGTATTCTTGGAACTATGGTGAGTTTTACTGACTATTCCTAGTTAAAAGACTATCCTCATGATGCTCAACTCCATCACTAACAATTCAGAAATTCCTTCGATTCAGCTTTTACTGAGCAAATGCTCAGTAAAAGCTCGAAACAGTGATTTGGAAGACGCTTCAGTGGGAAGTATGGAAGGAATGTTCAAGGTATGATAGATTGAACAAAGTAGCCTGATGGTAAGGATGTAATGTCTTGCAGCACAGGAGCAGAATGAGGTGACGTGGCTGAATTCCTTTGTCACGGTTGGTGCCTCAATCTAGGGTTGGTTTAAGGGAGACTTTTCCAAAGAAAGAACTTGACTTTATAGCGTGCCTTTTGCTTATTCAAGATATCCCAATCTGCTGCCCAGCCCATAAGTTACTTTTGCAGTGTAGCCACTGTTATGTAGACAAACACACAGCGAAGTCCCACAAACAGCAATGAGATAATGACCAGTTAATTTGTGTTGGTGTGTTGTTTGAGAAATAAATGTTGGCTAGGATACCAGGAGAACTCCCCTGCTCTTCCAGTAGTGTTGTGGGATCTTTTACATCCCCTTCAACAGGCAGAAGGGACCTTGGCTTAATGTCTCATCCAAAAAACAAACATTCCCTCGTTACTTCAAGTATTGGCCTAGATTCTGTGTTCAAGTCCTAGACCGGGACTTGAACCCACAGCCTTCTCACTATGGTGCGAGTGCTACCAGTGAGCCAAGCTGACATTTGGAGAAAGGATGTACTATCCTACACCAGAGAGATAGGATGGAGGCTCATGCCTGAAATTCTTTGTTATGGTGGGTGCCTTCGTCATGGATTGCTCTAGAGCAGACTCCCTTTGTGCTGCAAGATAAATCACCAACAGTTATTCAGTGGATGGTTACTAAGTAGCATTGCCAGGGGTCTGGAGATGGATATGCAGTGGTCAGGAGGAAGAAAGAGATGAAAAGAACCAAAAGAGGGTGAGAACATTAAAATAGATGAGCAATTTGTAAAAATTAATCTAGTTGAGTTTATTGCAAAATGCAACTCTCCCCACAACAAACATGTGGCTAAAACATCCATGGGACATATCAGGCAGAACAAATGATGTTCTGCCTTTGCCTGGAACTGAAGAAATATCAAGCAGTCTGGGGTCCTTCTTATTGGCTCACTCAGCACTAACTGCACCGCACACCCCCCACCCCCCTGCACCAGCGCAGCAGCCCACCCACTGACTGTGAAGGGCCATGAAGCAACTAAGACAACCACTAGTATGCAGTACATTCACCACCCAGTGCCCATGTCTTCAGCCTTAACAAATCCCAGAAACCAGGACCAAAGAAGCTGCCTCAACCCCTTGGTCCAGGTTGATCCCAGCACAAATAAAATCACAGCAAGATACCCTGCTTGCAACAATGGATTCCTGGAAACACCGTGCAATCAAAAAGTACAATAGCTTTTAAAAAAATATGTGTGAGTACATTTCTGAGGAATTAATATAAAAAATAAACTTTCTTTAAGAAGGATTTTTATACTGAACCACTGATGGTGGTAAAAGACATTCTAAAATAACATGCTTACAGTCTAGCAAAAAGTTTTCACATTTGAAATGTGATTCTCATTAGGAACCCAATTTGTTCATGTAACTGAACCATATGTTGGTCAAGAAAGATTGAAGGAAAATGCTCACATCAGCAGCCATTTAACAGTGGAATATTCCACGTGTTTTGGACAGGACACAAAAAAGTAACCCAAACCTCCTGTGAAAGTTTTTTTTCTTTGTTACAATTGTGAAATATAGCCACTCAAATGCTTTGCATGTTGATTCCCTTGTTAGAACAGAAACTATCTAACCTGTTCTGCATCTGTGATCAGTTGCTATCTGTAATTAATGATTTTTGGAATCTGAATTTCAGGGATTAGACTTGCTGCAATAGGCAAATTTGTTTGTTTCCAAATTAAAAAGCCTTTCCAAAAATGATATCAATTAGATGCAAGTTATCTGTTGTAAATTTCCATGTACATCACTTTTTTTATACAGTGCTTCTCAGTCTGAAACACTTCACAGGTAGACAGGCGATTATAGGACCGGAAAAGGAGGCACCATTGAAGAGATGAGTTTTTAGGATGTTTTTGAAGGCAGGGAGAGGAGTTGCAAGACAAAGTAATTTGGGGAGAGAATTCAAGAAGGTAAGTAGCTAAAGGATAGAGGAGCTGAGGGAGCAGAAAATGAGCAGGAATCCAGAGTTGAAGGAGCGGATGGGTAGAGATGTATAGCAGGCTCGGATAGGAAGAAGCAAGGCCATGGAAGGACATAAATCATGCCTATATGCTGACTGAGCTTGGAAAAACCTAAACCTTTCCTACAATACAATTCTGCATGGGAAGAGGTGCTTTATTTGCAAGTACTCTCCTTCCACCTGCAACTACACTTTATACCAAGGCTACTTCTATATCATATTGTTGTACATTCTCCCAAATCCGCTATGGAGGGGCTACTCTATATTACTCCTGTTTTAATTATATAAAAACATTAATTGTACTTCACTCATTGTGACGAGCACTCCCTCAGTTCTGAACTGCAGTCTCTGCCTAGGTTAGGAGCTCAAACCCACAATCATCTGATCCTGAGGCAAGAAAGTCACATTTATGACTTTACATTTTTGGCTACAGACCTTCTCCAGTATCACTGAAGAGATTGTATGGGCGAGGAATGTGACAACTGCTTTGCTGGCCTGTACAAGTGGATCGAGAGCTCAGCTATCCTGTGGCTAAAATAGAAAGGGACCAAATGGTGCTTTGGCACCACAGGTAGGAGAGTGTAACCAACTCATGAGATCATGTGCCACTGGAAACATATGTGGTTTATTGTTCAGTTATATCTCTGGTATTTCAGTAAATTGTAATGGTGGGTGTAATTTTCATATGTTTCGTGAACTGTGAGAAACACCTGTAGTATAATTATGGATTCTGTTCACCCATACTTGGGTTGTGACTGCAGACAATATTTTGAACTGCCTGTCACTTGGGTAATGCCCTGATGGTGGCAATTTAAGGTGATCAAAATGTATTGAGGTAGTCGTCTCAGTGTTTGGTTTAACGTTGCATGAAGTGTAAATCCAGTGCTGTGTCTGACATAGTTTACAAAGTGCTTGTGGGTCCTTTGGATCTCCTGGACACCTTTTTTAAAAAATCTATCTTATTTAAATGTTCAGACAGCAGGCATCCTCCCCTTGCTCTCAACATTTGAAATTTCTGAATGTTGTGTATCAACATTCACATTTTCACATCGTTCACCTGACGAAGGAGGAAGCCTCCGAAAGCTTGTGAATTTAAAATAAAATTGCTGGACTATAACTAGGTGTTGTAAAATTGTTTACAATTATCAAAGTATATGCAGAGCTGTTTCCTGGAAACAACCAGGAAGCAGCCAAACATTGTAATCACACTTCTGCCTGTCCCAAATTGCAGTCACTGGTTTGTAGTGTAATTGAACCACAAGAGGTGGAAACCTGGGAGCATACTGTTATTTGTTAAAATGACAGTGAGATTTGCAGGGACTGAGGGAGCTTAAATAACAAGAGTTACAGATGATATTTGATCTTTAATCCTCCTGGCAAAAGATTGTAAGGGTGAAATTCGACTTGGGTGAGGACGTAAAACCAGTGGTATCACACCTGTTGCCCTTTATACGCTCCACCCATTATACTTCTCATCCATTGGAACTGAATATGATTGCAAAATTTTGCTTTTGAGTGAGAAGGGCATAAAGAAGGTAAATACAGGCAATTCGTGCTCTGGAATATTGTATTTGTGTGATGGATATAAAACCTCCATTTTTTTTTTGTAATGCAATTTTTTAAGAAAGTATTCTGAAGCATAAAAAGAAAATCTACACACCAGAATCTGTGGTGCTTTAGTTGTAGGGTGGAAAACTAGTGTTAAAATTTCATTAGCACTGATGTGGACTAAGAACAGTGCAGAACTTAGCTGGACTTTATTCACAATGCCGTTGAGAAGTGCACAATGATTCAGTCTGTATCATGGCTTCTAAGATGTGATAGTTTTAAAGCTATAGTTTGTTTTTGTTACAGCAGTTCAAAATGGTGATTGGTGTTTCAGTGTTGTAGTTTGTAGTTGAAGATTATTTAAACTGAAATGCTTATCTGGCATGATTAATTACGTGAAACCAGGTTGTTTTTAAAAAAAAAAATCAATAGTTTTTATTAATATTCCCCCCCCCTTCAAAAAAAAAGTAAATCCTCTAATGTTTTGGACATTTCCATCCATTTCTGTACCAGATAGACTAACTCTTCTATATTTGTTAAAACCTCTGTACTGTGGTTTCTAAATTAAGTCTTTTACTCCTCAAAGTTGACCTTTCTGGTTAAAATATGAAACAAATTTCAGTAGTTTGTTCAAAATTGAACTGTTTGTTTTGTAGAGAAATTCAACTTGAAGCAGTCTTTCCCCACATGGGTGGTAACAGCGTGTTATTTTGCTGTTTTCATTTTGGCAATCTTCTCCATCACTGATTCCTAGTGTAAATAGTACATTGCTGTAAGTGCTTGATAGCTAAAAATCCTGTGATTGATGAGTATTTTACATCTTGCATATTCCACCTGGGAATGTCTTTACTGGAAAAGCTAACCAGAGTGAAGTCAGCAGACACAAGACTGTTGGCACCAGTATGGAAGGGTGGGGGATGGTTTAAACGAAGTTTTCTGTGGTATGGCAGTAAGGCAGTTGACTTAATTTGTGATTAAAACTTATGAGTTAACACACAAAATGAGGAAGAGTTCACTTTTAATACATAGCAACATTTTGCCATCCTTTATCCCCAGAAATTTTAAGAAGGTTAATTTGCCTCATTTTACTGCTTTCTTATTAGGCATTTCAACCTGAGAATGAAGCGAGACACCTCCATATTCACAGATGATTTTAAAGTGGAAGTGTCAGGTGAAGAGCTGAATTATGATGCCTCCCACATCTACACTGGTGAAATCTATGGTAAGGTTGTTAATTGTGAGCTGGCTTAAATGTATATGCGTTATGTGCACTGCCAAGAATATATGCAGATAAAACTGTGTTCAGGATGTAATATATGGCCGGAATTTTTTTCAACTTTAATATCTCTTGCTAGAAGATGAGTAATGATTTGTCACAACTGTTAAAAGGCAAATTGACGAATAATATGAAAGCAAAAATTAATGACCTATATTGCAACCATGTGTATAATTCAAAAACTACTTTAAAATCTTTTCTATGGAAAATGTATGCAGTTTTGTGGTGAAATATATTTACCTTGTGTAACTGTCAATATTATGCAGACCAGATGATTTTAACTCTGTTCCAGATTTTACTTTTCAAAAGTTAGACCCAGACATTAATGCACTTTTTTTTAAGAGCAACTTTTCCAGCCCCTCTACCGTTTACCACAATTAAACACATTTTAAATACCACAGTTTTCATTGCTGAATAGAAATTAATTTAAAATAAGAAGAAATCTGAACTGCTTCCTTGTATAAAAATAATTGTTACCTAATGGCTCAACTAGTGAAGAGCGAATAGTTGGGAAGGTCCCACATTCAATTCCCAGTTTGTACTAAGTTAGCTGATTTCAGCTGGAAAAATGAAAACATTCTGAAGGGCTAAATCTGCCAGGATTACAGCTCCCAATTGCAGTCTAGTGACCCCCCATTGGAATATGCATATGTGCGCATCAGGTGAAGACTGGATAGAGATTGTCTTCATGCAACCACAGTTGAATAGCCTGCCAATGCACGTTGTCTGAATAGTAGTGCATTTGGATAGTGCCTTATGTCATCATCAAAACAGCACAAAGTAATGTCACTGTTAAGTTAGCAAATGTGACACCTGTTTTTCAGCGTCAATATTTCGCAAACAGCTAAGAGATGCATAACCAATTAATCTATATTTTTGTGATATTTGACTTGTTGAGGAAATGTTGCCCACTTGGACAGATCCTCAGTTTACTATCTCATGTGAAGGATAATGCCTCTGATAATGCAGCACTTCATTAGTACTGCACTGAAGTGTCAGCCTAATTGATGTGCACAAGTTCTGGTGTAGGGCTTGAACGCAAAACTTTCTGACTGAGACGAAAGTGTTGCTAACTGAGCTAAGTTAGCACAAAGTTAGTCTCACATTAAGAATGGCAACTTGGGTGAAGTACTGGATAGCAACCAAGACATGGAATTGGATTTAGTAAGACTACCTTTAAAAGAAGGAGGGAAGAAAATTGGCAGGAAAAGAAGTGGTGGGAGGGGACACCAACTGCTCTGATGATTGAGGGAATGATGACCATACTGCTGACTCAAAGGAAACCTGTATGGAGCAACAACATATGGGTGTAACAAAATCACTTGCAACACTTCGGTCACAGGATGTAAGTTGCATAACTGGACTCTTGTAAAAGAAAAAATTGTTGCACAGCTGTGATGAACTTTACTTACAGATGTCTTTTGAAATATTCCCAATCGAGCAGATGGTGACCAGATGTGGGGCAAGATTAAAAAAGTGATGAATAATGACACTAACAACTGCCATACAATACTTTACAATCATTTAAATCTTACCTTTTCAACTAATAATCCAAATTAAAATGGTGAACAGAGGTTTGTGACCACTGCCCCCCAAGTTCCTCGTGTGAAGAGTTTCTGGTCTTGCCTTTTGCCCTGTAAGTGGCATAGCTAAGAAATTTGGCTGACTACTCAACCTGGGTTGGTTACTTCCAGTTACTGACTCAATCCTCATAGGTTACCTGTCTGCCATCTCAGGAGAATTATCTGTCTATATGTTACACAGGGAAATCAAACTGGGCAAGAGAATTCCAAAAAAATGAAGTGCTCACAGATAAGTATACACTATATACTGCATAATGTCAATATTCCTGTTTTATTTTAAATACAGAAAGATTGGGATTTTAATTGTCTCATGTCATTTTAAAGGGGGCTCGTGTCAACAGTTTGCTCTGGCTGATGAACTGTCATCCTGTTGGAAGGCTAGACTTTTTTTAAAACTTTAATTGTGACAAAAATGAAGTTTTTTTTGTCTAATTTTGGTTTGGTGGCTGTCTCTTCAACTTTAGTCACAATACACAGAGGGCCAGCTAAGGCAGAATTTTGTACCCAGTCTATCCTGATTCATTGTTGCAAGTTTTATCAGTTAAAGGCCTGAGAGGAATAATTCAGACTTAAAAGAATGGTGTGATTTGGCTCAGTATTATACAGTTTTCAGCACTGCATTATAGGAAGGATTTTTTAAAGAAGGAAACGGTGCAGTGTAGGTTCATTTGGATGTAATTTTAAATATTCATTCTTGGGATGTGGGCGGCACTGGCGAGGCCAGCATTTATTGCCCATCCCTAGTTGTTCTTGAGAAGGTGATAGTGAGCTGCCTTCTTGAACCGCTGCAGTCCATGTGGTGAAGGTACTCGCACAGTGCTATAAGGTAGGGAGTTCCAGGATTTTGACCCATCGACGATGAAGGCACGGTGATCTATCTCCGAGTCGGGATGGTGTGTGACTTGGAGGTGATGGTGTTCCCATGCACCTGCTGCCCATGTCCTTCTAGGTGGTGGAGGTTGCGGTTTGGGATGTGGTATCGAAGATGCCTTGGCAAGTTGCTGCAGTGCATCCGATAGATACTAACTACTGCAGCTACAGTGCAAAGATGAACAGTTACGAAGACGTTATGAAGAGAGACTTGAGAAGTTGTGTTTTTTCCCACTAGAACCAAAAAAGTTAAAGGATGACCTGATTAGAGGCCTTCAAGATTATGAAGAGGTCTGATAGTTATAACTTGTTTCCAGTGGGCAGTGTTATGGTAACATGAGGGCACAAATTTAAGATGATCACAAAAAAAGTTCAAGGTTTAAAAAAAAATTCTTTACATCGAGCGTAGTTAGAACTTGGAATTCTATGCTAAACAGAGTGCAGTAGTTCTTTTTTAAAAAAAATAATGGGATAGTTGTGAAAAAGAATATTATTAAAAGGCAACAGGAGCAAACATGAGATTTGATGAGATTACATAGGGTGGCACTTGAAGAAAAAAACAGCAACTGCCTTATTTGTGTTGTGCTTGTATCAGTAAGTACAACTTCCTTTTGGACTAGTAAACAAAAACACGACCAACAAATGGTCTGAGGACTGTAATGAGTTATCTGTCCACAGGTCAGCCATTGGGCTGAATTGGCCTCAGCATCCCTGGCCCTAGGAGAAGGGGAGGTGGGGGGGGTGGTGGTGGAGAAGAAACAGCCAGAGAAGGCTGCCACAGCCCATGGAACTGTAATCCAGCAAAAGTCAGAATAAGAGGGGAGTTGAGAAGGGGGAAAATTGATCGAAGTGGTTGTTTTATGGGGGTCTAGTGAGCCTTGATTGTAAGATATTGAAACAAGTATTAAAAATGTCACTTTAATGGTAACAATGTGCTGATAGTGTCAAAGAATGACTGGCCTCTTGAGTGAGTGCACTTCTGAAGAAGTATTTCCTCATCATGTCATTATGTGCATTAACTTGTGAACTATTCCCTGTGAAGTATTATGAGTTCCTAAATTATTCATGTTTTGTTCCATATTGTACAATAAGTGTTCCCATTAGCTACTTGTTGTTCACAAAGTTTCCAGGCATTATTTCAAAACAGTAAGATGATTACAAGTTTTAATACAGTACTCTGAAAAACATCAATCTGAAATGGGTGCAGGTTTAAAGGTAACTGGGGAAAATGTATAAACTTTAATCACTAGTAGATCTCGTCTCTTATCACAGGAGCTAAAATTTCAGAGATCGTTATTTAAACTCTTGCCTACTGCAAAAGTCACATTGCTGCTGAAGATCAATAGACAATTTGTTGTGATGTGAATTTTAAAATGTTACAGTTTCAATGTCATAAACAATTGTTCATCAGAAACTGAGCTAATTTTTGAAAAATGGTGAACATAAGAAATAGGAGCAGGAGTAGCCCCTCGAGCCTGCTCTGCCATTCAATAAGATCAAGTCTGATCTTTGACCTCAACTCCACTTTCCCGCCTGATCCCCATATCCTTTGATTCCCCTAGAGTCCAAAAATCTATCGATCTCAGTCTTGAATATACTCGACGGCTGAGCATCCACAGCCCTTTGAGGTAGAGAATTCTAAAGATTCACAACCCTCTGAGTGAAGAAATTTCTCCTCATCTCAGTCCTAAATGGCTGATTTGATTGTTTGATTGATTTGTGGTTGCTGATTCTTAGTAGCTTTTCCTATCAGTCTAAAAAAAAATTGAAGTGTTTCTTAATTGGTTTGCATATCTAACTCAGCTCCCTTTTCTTCTCTGGGTTCACCTCCTGTCCTCCCTAAACCTCTCCCTCCATGTAAACTCCTACCTATAGTCACAGCCACCCCCTCAACCTTGCCATCTGCCGGTGTTCTCTACTCACATGGTCTCGATCACTGACAAGGCCACCTCCAAAAACTCCGTAGAACCCCTTATCAGTCAGGTCCTTTAACCCCTTCCAACTCCACTGCCTTCTGAATCAACCCCTTGAATATTAAAAACTCTCCCCTAAGTCACTTACAAATACGTTCTCAAACATCTAGCCTTTGGCCTTCCATTCACCACAATACTTCTAATCGCTCAACTGCTCTCTTACCTCTTTGATGCCTTTGTCCCCAGCAAAACCTTTACTGTCTCCCATCCCAGTCGTTCCCCCTGATATGGCCCAGTCTTTGCTCTCTCAAGTCTAATTGGTGCAGACTTGAGGGTATATGATGTACAACTGGCTTAGCTATACATCACAAAATCTGGCTGGACCATATCAAGCGCAATTGGGCCTCGCTCTTCTATCGAAACCATCCAATGCTCCAAGATCATCTGGGAGAACAAAGATAATCGCTGGCTTTTTCTCCACAGCCAACTGTTCCCTTAAACCCCTCACCCATGCTCCCTCCGCCCTCCCCATCTGATAACGTGAGGTGCTCATTGACTTCTTTGTCACCAAATTGAGAGCATCCATTTGGCTGCATCTGCTATTTCTCTCTTCATCCTTGCCTATCAAGACAAACCTCTCCCAGGCACACCCCTGCCCTAGACAAGTCCACATCTCTCTCTGGCATCCCTCCCACCTCTCCCATGCCCTTTCCAAGCTCATCTTGTCCATGAGACCCACCTCCTGCTCCCATGACCATATTCCCACTAAAGTGCTGACCAGCCAACTTCCCTTCATTGTAAATGGTTCCCTCTCCTCAGGTACTGTTCCTTTTTTTTTCTTTTCAAAACTGCCATTGTCATTCCCGCATCAAAAAACCCACCCTCATGTCCTTTTTGTCCTTGTAAATTATCACCCAATCTCCAACCTCCCTTTTCTCTCAAGACCTTGAATGTGATATCACCTCCCAAATCGTTGTCTATCTTTCCTGCATCTCCATGTTTGAATCTCTCCAATCAGGTTTCAACCCTTGCCAAAGCACTGATAAGACCCTAATCAAGATCACATATGACATCCAAAGTGCACAATCCCTCCTCAATCTCTATACAGCCTTTGGCACGGTTGACCTCACCATCCTCCTCCAATATGTCTCCTTCATTGTCTAGTTTGATGCAATTGTCCACAATTGGTTCCATTCTTAAATATCTGATCAGAGCCAGAGCATCTCCAGCAACGGTGTCTCTTCCTGCCCCTGTATTATTACCTCCGCAGTCCTCCACTGATCTATCCATAGTCCCATATCATTCCTCATCTGCATGTTGCCCCTTGATGAAATCATCCGCAGACAAGGTGTCAGCTTCCCATGTACACTCATGACCCCCAGCTCTACCTCCTCATCACCTATCTTGACCCCTCCATTGCCTCTGTTGTCAGACTGTTTGTCTGACATCCAGTCTTGGATGAGCTGCAATTTCTTCCAGATAAACATTGGGAAGACTAAAGCCATCGCCTCCGGCCCCCACCACAAACTCCATATCCTTGGCACTGACTCTATTTCCCTCCCCTGCCGTTGTCTTGGGCTAAACCAGACTATTTGACCCTGAGCTTAACTTCAAACCCCATATCTATCTATCACAAAAAAACAATGACTTTTACCTCCATAATATTGCATCCACCCCTACCTTAGCCTATCTGCAGCTGAAACCCTCATCCGTACCTTACCTCCAGACTCGACAATTCCAATGCTCTCCCAGCCGGCCTCCTATCCTCCATACTCTATACACTTCAGCTCATCCAAGCTCTGCTGCCTGTTTCCTATCCTACACCACTTGCCCAACAACCCTTTCCCCACTATCCTACATTGGCTCCCGGTTCCCCCACGTCTCAACTAAAATTCTGATTCTGGTGTTCAAATCCCTTTGACGCCTTGCCTCTCCCTATCTCTCTAATCTTCTCCAGCCCAACAACTCTCCCTGCTGAACTTTCCGTTCTTCTGGCCTCTTATTTGCCCACCATCGGCAGCTGTACCGTAATGCTTAAGCCCCATGCTTTGGGATCCCCTAAAACCAGCTGCCACTTGACCTCCCTCCCTTTAAGACCATCCTTAAAACCCATCTCTTTGACCAAACTTTTGTTGCTCAGCACCTAGTTTTTGATTTATGTGAAGTGCTTTGGGACATCTTTCTATGTTAAAGGCATGATGTGGAGATGCCGGTGATGGACTGGGGTTAACAATTGTAAACAATTTTACAACACCAAGTTATAGTCCAGCAATTTTATTTGAAATTCACAAGCTTTCGGAGGCTTCCTCCTTCCTCAGGTGAATGCTGTGGAAATGAAATCCTCAAACCCTATGTTAAAGGCGTTATACCAGTGCAAGTTGTTGAGATTTGACTCCATCAGCATGGTTAATCTAATGGTGCTTATTTGGCCCAATTATAATTTTTGTTTTGCTCTCCATACACTTTTGAGATGTGACACTTTGAAGTGCAATGCTTTTGAGGTGTGATGGCAATGATGTGTACTGGGCATTAATTATATAGACTGAGAAAATGTCACAAGCCTGCAGGAGCAGATACCAAAAGCTGTTCACTTGCAGAGAGATGGACAGAAGCCCTGTAAGAGAACTCCCTCCCCCACCCCCCCCCTTTTCCTGAGCTCATTTCTTATGTGATTGTGATGAATGTCCTTAACAACACAACTGTTGAATTACATTGCAACCAGGAGCCTCTCTTGTGCTCTTTTTTAATGGTAATTTCTGTTGTGAGCTTGACACCCCAATTGCCTTGAGTCCAGCTTGCAGCTGTTCACTCTGCAGTTCTTTTCAAAGCTGAAAAGTTTTTTTTCATTAGTAAATGGGCGGGCTTGTGATTTCACTGAGTGACCTCACTTTGTGGATTTAATGAGCCAGACTTCAAGGAGCTGGATTAAGATAGTGAACCAAGAAGATGGAAGCATACCTGATTTAATAACTTTACTAGCTCCTTCAATTATTGAGCTTAATAACTCCTCCCATCCAGCAATGTCATTGGTACACACTGAAACACACTAAGATAGTTTTTGATGCTGTTTAAAGTACTATATCTATCATACTCTGAAACTAAAATGACCAAGTAATTAAAGGCCTTCGCTGATGGAACAACAGCATTGAATTTTCTTCATCAATTTGTCATTTCTTTGTAGTGTAAATGTTAATCCCACTTTAAGAAATTCACTTCAGTACACTTCTGGTAAATTTTCTGTTCTTATACTTTTCCAAAATATATATAAAATAAAAATTGTGAAAACACAATCTAGTCTTAGCAACCTATTTTTTTTCTTCTTTAAGGGGAGAAAGGATCTCTCAGCCATGGATCTATAGTAGATGGACGGTTTGAAGGGTTTGTCCAGACTCATCAGGGTACTTTCTATGTTGAACCAGCAGAGCGACACATTAAAGACAGAAAGCTACCTTTCCACTCTGTGATCTACCATGAAGATGATATTAGTAAGTGTTTTCTCCTTTTATGCATAACAAACTTGTCTGAGGGACAATAATCATCTTTGCTTTTCCAAATGAGCAGGATATTGTGATGACATAAGGAAATGTTTGTACCAACTTATGCAATACATTCTTTAAATTGGCTTAAAGAAAGTGCCGTGAACAATTTTATTTCAAATAATCTATTAAAATTGACATGAATTTCATTTTGCTATGATCGCACATAGTAATTCATTTCTATTGCAAAGCAAGAAATTGAGTTTTTGTACAGATAACTTGCAAACTCAAGATAATATTTAAACAGGATCATTCCTATCCATGCGATTTTTTTTTGGGGAACATGGATTGTAAAGTATTGCAGAACACCATCCTGTCCAATCTCAGCTGTAACCCTGTCACTCGTGATTTTCCGTTTGGGTTAATGCCCATGTAGGTGCCTCTTTCATGTCAATATTTAAATCAGCTCTTAGTGTGCAATGAGTATAAAGGAGCTATTTAAGAGTAGGAAGTATATTTAATGAATATTTTTTCAATGGCTTTTTACTGCTCTTTTAATTACTGTCATTTAGTTTTTGATTACCTTTTTGCCGCATAGAGTCTCTGTAAAGGCACAGAATCAATTGTAACATATTTAGAGCTGTTGCCCCTTACCTTCAAATGGCTGCATCCCCTTAAATTATACCTGCAATCCTTTTTAAATATTTAAAATCAACCTGATCATGGAAGATTCAGTAGACACAATTCCTGCTCCAAATTGTTCCCACTCACTCTGCGGCCATCGTGGAAAATCTGCCCCAACAAGGTGTTTATTCTGAGGGCTTTTTACTTTGAATTCTCTTTTTTTTATTAATAATGTGAAGCATAGACATTAGTTTTCTGTAAGAATCAGCAGTTTTTGGTTACACATTTTTTTCTCTGTACAGGTAGTAATGTCGTCCTCAGCTAGTTTTGTAAATTTAGTGTGATGAGGGCAAAGCCAAAAAGCTGGGTCTTCGAAGGAGGATTTGATTTTTTTTTAAATTCCGTTAAGTCACTAGAAGTTGTTCAAACTAATGTGTCTCGGACTGAATCAGCAGATAACATTCATATGATATCGTCATAGACAAATAGCTGACCATACAGAGCATCAGATTGGTGTAATCATAGCTTTGTGGATGGAACTTGAATGCACACACAATAAGCAGCTTTGTTTATACAGTTGAACTTGCAAAATAACTGGACTAGGGATTCATAGGACTTAAGCCTAGTGATTTGAAGGAGAGTGCTGTATAGTTATTAAGCTTTTGAACAAAATGGCTTCTGATTAATTTGCTTTTTTGTTAATTTTTTTAAATCAATACACCCCAAAGAACACACATGATTTAAATCCTTTCCCAACCCACCTAAATGGGTTGCTTTTTTTAAGCTTTTAGTTCTGAAGAAACATTAACCTATCTTCTTTATTCAGATGTTGGCTGAGCTATTGTGTATCTGCAGCATTCATTTTTATTTGATTTTATATCATATTGTCCTTTCACCCCTCTAAATATTTTATTTCTTCTGTGGGTTTGTCTTGTCTGTTTCCATTATTTGAGATTGGAACCTACAGGAGATTTATAACAGTTCCATGTCTCTTCCATATTTGAATAATTGCTTGAATTCAGGAATTTTTTTTTGAGAAGAGTATTTGTGACTTTTAAAAGTTCATAAGGCGCTGTTGTCAGTGTACTTCTCAGCTCTGAGAAAATGGTGAGATTTTAAAATATTAATATTGGAATCTTGTTAAGGTATGCTTTAGACAGATGGGTCCCTAACATACATGATGGATGAGCGAGGGCAAATGTTGAGATTATTTGCCTTATTTTTGTGGACGCTTTCTGCAGTTTAGGGCAACAACTTTCTCTATTAAAAAAGCTTCATTTGGTTTAAGCCATAAAGGTTTGCCCAGGCGAAGAAAACTCTTTTTATGTCACTGTCTAGTTCTCTGCTATGGATCTGAACGATGTGTATTTCCCTCCAGGGTCAGATTTCTCTGAAATCTGTGATTTAATGTAGAGGGAGTAAACTAGCCGTTGGAGAACAACTGCGTGACTCAGTGTGAGCACCCAGTTCACAAAATGGGGCCAGCCTTTTTTTTCACTGCAGCATTTCATGTCAGCAAAATGATTGGCTCATTCAAGCTACTGCTCAAAATTCTGCTGTCTACAATCCAGCAGGTTCTGAGGATCTCGAAGCGAAGACTTTTTTTAAAAAAAAGTAGAACTTGTATTTATAAACCACCTTATCACATCTTTCTGTATATATACTGCTTTGAGAAGTTTCATTGAGTTACTTTGAAGTGCAGTGACTGTTATATAGGTAAATCCAGCAGCCATTTCGCTTACAGCTTGATCCCACAAACAGCAGTGAGATTTATGTGGCGATCTGGTGGTTAACAAGGTTGCCAGGAGGACAGATCTGAAAATATACTATTCTGCGATTTATTTATTTCCCCCCACCTTGTTCAGATAACTATCTGTTTACTTGTCTGTAAAGAATGAGTACGTTCAAATCTGTATGGGCCTTATTGAAAATAGGTTATGTGTGGCAAAATTATTTTTTTGTGTTACCAGGGTTAAAAGGGTTAAATTATGTGAACAGGTTGCATCAACTAGGCTTGTATTCCCTCGAGTATAGAAGATTAAGTGGTGATGTAATTGAGGTGTTTCAGATGATTATAGGATTTGATAGGGTACATAGAGAAAAAATTATTTTGTCTGGTGGGGAAGTCCAGAACAAGGAGGCATAACCTTTAGAATTAGAGCTTGGCTGTTCAGGGGTCATGTCAGGAAGCACTTCTTCCCACACAGGGTAGTGGACATCTGGAACTCCTTTTCTCTCTTTCTCTCTTCCTCCCCCTCCCCCCCCCCCCCCCCCCAAAAAAAAAAGGCTGTTGAGGCTGGAGGTTAATTGAAAATTTCAAAATTGAGATTGATAGATTTTTGTTAGGTGAGAGGCATTAAGGGATATGGAATCAAGGCAGGTAACTGGGAGTTAAGATACAGATCAGCCATAATCTAATTGAGTGGTGGAACAGGCTCGAGAGGCTGAGTGGCCTACTTGTGTTCCTATGCCCCTGGGATGGTTGTGTGGAAGAACTTAATACAGTTTATGAATAAGCAGGAAGTTTAGGATTTTGTTCTCATTTGTAGGATAGGCTTAGTTGAATATTTCACACACCTAGACCCATTACTGAAAGTTTCTGTTTTTATGCCCTATAAATAGAAAGGGGTGCTGTCCAGCCCCCAATTCCATGAATGTTGACAACTACCCCTCCCTGTTTGTCCTGTAAAGATTAAGGACTGTAGAGCTGTGGCTTTCTGATCATCATGTGATGGGGGAGAAGCAAAAGTGCAGCAGGAATGTGCACAAATCAGCACTGGATTGCGAAGTGCACTAAAATGCCCCATTCATGATTTCCGTACTCTGGTCTGCCGTACCCCCCTACCCCAAAACTCCAGGTTGTAGGGATATAAATGAGGTTCTTGTGTCCTAATGGCATCATTTGCCAGGACTTTGTCACCCAGCCCCTACCCTGCTGCCTGCTGTTTTGGGCACCTATTGGAGTGCACAGCTGCATAAAACAGGCAACCCTTGTTGCCTGGATGCAGTGATTGGCAGAGGTTGACTCAGCAATTCCTCCCAACACTCCCGGCCAGCATCTGGTTGATCTCCAACCGGAGTCCACCAACAGGCTAACTAGCTGACCTAAGAAAACACATCAGGGTCAGTGGCACATATTTATGCTGGATGGAAGTGGCCACCTGTTTAAGATCTACCAACGCAATGGCTTAGTGGAAAGCCCAGGCCCAGAAGTCTATTGCCCTACACCATTTGATTGCTCTGGTTTGGGGAAAAAGCCTGGCTGCCAGACGTGTGGAAAGTGGAGAAAACTATAAGTAAAGTATTTCAAGGTCAAATCTTACAGCACGTCCAGTTGGGTTTAGGAAATTGAAAATGATTTCATTTCATGTGTGCTGCTGTTCTTTTTCATTTGTCTGTATAAAGGAAAATGTGGAAAATTACAGCTTTCATTATATTTAGTGATGAAGAATAGGTTACCTGAGAGGCAAGAAACAATTTTCTAACTTGATGGTCTGTGTCCCATTAGAAAAATGACATGCCACAAGTAACGATCAATATGGCCTGAACAAAGCTTGATAGGATTTCCTTTTGCTTTTTCCCTTTGGCTCGTAGTACTTGTACAAACAGGAAAATATCTCTGGGAGAACAAACGAATTGGCTGTTGCGGTAGTAAATCGAAACGGTATATCAGAAGGTAAAATCCCGTTATCCATTACGAATTTAAAATTGTTGTATGGTGTAATGGATTTTAAAAATGAAAATAGTGACTACAATAAGCTGTTTTCTGGCTTTTAAAACTTGAAATGTCATATACAGGAACTAATGTTAAAACTTTGTCTCATTAATTAAATGAGCAATTTAATGGAACAACATATTTAGAAGAGATGAAATTACACTTTTTCAAGCATAATACAGCGTCATCTGCTTCTGTCTTTCTCTGGGTGCTCAAAGGTCAGGCTTAGTCATAGACTGAGCGTTTAAGAGATCCATTTACTGAGTATGATGCACGTTTTGTGATTTATGGTTGCTTGCATGTTGCAATCCAGAATCTGCATGAGAAACCTACCCATTCTCATGGACATTTTGAAACTATATTGAAAGCCAGTTATCCTAATACTGAATCTGAGATCCAGCAAGGTCAAATATGGATTTCATTGATTACAGCAGATTGTAGAAATGGCATTTATGGAGATGTAGGTAGTTCTGACCATTTTCTAAAAATTTAAAGGTTGATGGTAAAACACATTAAAGTGTACCATCACAGAGAAACCATTGTGTGCAGCTATCCTGAAGTTGTCTTTTAAATGCAGTAAATCATGTAAAAGAATATTGTTCTGTACTGCCTTTAAAGTTTTTTTCCTCTGACAAGTGCATAATAGGTTTTGAAAAGTATTGACCCTTAAACAATATGTCGCTCAGAAATCTTTTCAGGTAGTAAGTGAGGTGCTGACAGCTTGTAATTATAGTCGTCATAGCTGTTCGCTTAATGACCTTTTTTGTATTCTGTACTGCCAGAATCACTGGAATATTTGTCCAAAGAAAAATTGTTGCCTTTTAAATCAGACAATAAGAGGCTTTATTACACCATTGAAATAAGCCTACAGAACAAGCTTCAAACAGAAGGCAATGCTGAATTCACAAAACTAGACTGTAACATCATTCTTTCTAGAATGTAAAGGACAAAATTCTGACATTAGTTCTTTACGTCTGCATTATTCTAAAACATTTTGCACTTTGAATCTTGTATGTTATTAAAAATAAAACTTGTAAAGTAATCATCAGTATCATAATAGGTTTTATATTGCATTGTTGGAAATGTCATCCCTTTGAATGAGTCGTTGAACTGAGGCTCCATCTGCTTGTTCTGGTGGACATTCCTATGAGAGCAGGGAACCTTCCTATTGCTTTCGGCAACATTCTTCCCTCAACCAACACTGCCTTTTTTTAAAAAAAAAATTATTGTTTAACCATTAAACCAATGGCTGTATGGCATCTTGCTGTCAGCAAAATAGCTGCCGCGTTTGCCTACCCAGGTTACTGCACTGCTTGTTCTATGTGACATACTTGTAGATGTTTTCTGGAGATGTATAAGGTGCTGTGTAAATGCAAGACTTTCATTCCATGGTGAGGTCCTGCACCAATGTAGATGTAATTAGAAACTCAGTGAGATTCCTGAAGTGCTAATGGTTGTCATGGGGAAGTCTTCCTAGATTAGAAATTAAATAGCGTAGTAACCATATTCCAAAAAGTCAAAAGACCTAGACAAGTACATACCCATTAGCCTTGCATCAGAATTAGATAAAATTAATGAAATCAGATATTGTTCCAGTGCTTCCCACTCCAACTGTTGCTGTCTTTCACTCTGTTACCTGCTCAATTCCCTCAATAAAAATGGAGAGAGAACCTGACACAGAACCATAGCAAACCATTGGGACCTTGTGCATAATATTTGTCTGAGTGGATCCAGATTTATGATCTCAGATTTCAGTATTTATTCAGTCAGGATAAGTATCCTCCTACGTGGGAATGTCTGGTTTGTTGTATTCATTTTTATTGAAGGCACAATGCAGGCAACAATGTGCCAGATCGTATTAGCTAGGTTAGGAAGCCACTGGAGCATCATGATTGTAGTCCTAAGGGCCTCCTGCTTTCTCTATTTCACTTGTACACTGATACTGCAAAGCTTTTCTTGTTGGTTATTGGTTACCTTAAGTTGAGAACCCTTGCAACGCAGTGCTGCTTATGTAGAAAAACATTATATTTAATTTGTCAAACAAAATGATGAAATGACTAAAGTGATAAATGCAACCAGAGAAAAATGTTTTAACTTCAAATCTTAATGATTCTTTTGTGAATGCACTTAATAGTTTGATGTGCAAGGTTTGAAATGTGCTTCAGGCAATTTTTTGGCAGTACACATTTGTTTTCTCATGTATTGCATTTACAGATCTTTCAAAGGTTTTGACATCATTTGTTGTATTATTTCTACTTCAGTGAACACACTCTGCTCCTGTTCGAAAATGACTAGATGAAAGAAACAGATTTATTCTTTTACATACATTTGTACTTTTTACAAATATTTGCGTACAGCAAAATGGATTTAGAGTTTTATAATCTATAAACTACAGAAGCAGAACATAAATATAAGTACGAATGTGTTCTGGTTAAAATGCCTTTTCAAATATCTAGTCCACATTTCACAAATGAGCAATTTGAATAATAACCCCACAACTACCTCTTTGTGCCCACTAATTGTTTTCTGCTTTCTTTGAATTTATAATTATTGTATTATTGGTTTATATTCTCTTTTTTTGTAACTTTTATGTGTGCCACAAAACTGACCCATATTAAAAATAAATTGTATGAATGTTGTGTTTCGTCTGAAGATACACAGTATGGTGAATGGTGTTTAGGGTTCAATTGATGCGCAAGCCACTTGAGTTTCACTTTAGTGAATTAAGATACCTAGATATTGCTATGAAGTGTTGGGAACAGATCTGTATTGCATGTAATCCATGTAAATCTAACAACAGGCTAATATACAGGCAACCAGCCAACTCTTCAGGAAGTCTGTAACTGGAAGTTTACATTTAACATTGTTTAAAACTCCTTTGAAACCTAGTCAGCTTGTTTTCTTTGAAATATTTTTTTACATTTCTAAATCCCAGACTTAAATAGGAAACAGATGGGTTTAAAATTTATTTTTTTGGGTTTGTGGACATTTTATAGTTTTTGTTCTGACTTTTAAAAAAAAATTGTTTGTGACCCCAAGCTTTTTTGCCCCTATGTGCTACAGTGGACATTGGTTTAAGTGCCCTTGTATAATCATATATTCCCTCTTGCTGACTTGTTACAACTTGATGCTAATTATTATCCTTAAATTGCCCATTGATGCTTTACTCAGTTTCTGGTAAGAGGTCACTTGTTAATGAGAAGTTAGCTTGCTTTTTTTTACTACTTTTTCTGTCTATTTGTATGCTGAGGAGAATACAATTCGTGGGAAATTCTTGCAACAAAGCTACCCTTGTATAAGTACCAAACTGGACATTTTACTTGTTACTTATTCAAAGGAGTAAAAGTTTAAATTTACATTTTTTTTTTGGATTACTCGTTTTAATGAGGTCACACCGATATAAGTAGTTGACAGAGCCATTCGGCCCATCTAGTTCATGACTCCATTACCTTATCCTGAACACCTTTCCAAGTATTAATCACTCTTTGGCAAAGATCATAAATGTGAGGGATAAAACACATGCTCAAGAGCAATGACGCAACAATCTTAGCTCGTAGGATTCAAATCTGCACAGGAAACCCCAGTAGATTTCTAGCTCATCACCATAATCACTCAGCCACAGCTGCTGGCGACTGAGGAGACTTTCAATTCCTTAGTCTGCATTGAGTTTGAACCCATGTCCGCTGAGTCGGAGGACACTGTCAAACCCACTGCGGCCCAGTTACAGTTTTGCCATAGAAGCAATGGCCAGTTTACGTTCAAGTAATAAATTCCATACTGAAAGAAGCAGTAAATGGCTGCAGTAGCTAATGCATTAAGCTATGTGGGTAAAACACAAAGTACTATTTATGATTTGGTATGAAGTCACCAGACTAGTCTTTGTTCCATAATGCCAGTAGGTTTTGTTAGAGTTTTGCATTGTATACTTCCCTGTCCTATTGCTACACCAAACTCTGAAAGAATGGTATCGGGTAGCCATTTTAAGTGTCCTAGTTTGATAAACCTGTCCCTTTTTGTGATCAAACTTGAAACCAGTCAATCTAATTGTTCCTTGATTATGTATTCATAGTACAAAGTTGCCATGTTTTAATTAACCTTTCAAGCTACCATAACCAATCTGCAGGTCATGCAGTGCTGACTATGAAAAGCAGGGACTCAATCCAGTTTCTGTTTGTAGTTAAGTCCATAGTAGCAATCAAATGAATCCTGTGGTCTTAATCACTTGAGATTTTTATTATCCTTTAAAGTACATTATTTCATTAACATTACTGAAAAAGTAGTGTCCCATTGCCCTTGGCACAAATCTATTCGTATGATGGGTGTATGGTAAATTGTTTGTGAGTGTGTGCACATTGTAGCTGCTGGTCTTGCCAGTTAAAAATGTCTTTATTTATGGCTTATTCTTTACACACCCACAGTCAAATTTTTGAGACACAACTTGCAATTAGTCTCACTGCAGCAACCAGCCTATGATTTGCATTGCAATGAGCTGACATTCACTTGTGAAACAAGGGCTACATTCTCGCAAGTATGCGATTATGTTGTCAACGGTGAAAAGAATATGTTCAGTCTTCCTTTGCAATGAAGTCAGAAAACCATGCTCAACAGCCTTCTGTTGGTGAGTTTTAGAATTAGAGGAGCTAGGTTTGTATGTATGTAGATGTGTTTCAGTCGGGGAGAAAACTATTTGGTTGCTGTCACGTGAGCAATAGTAACTGCTGAACGTTTCTTTGCTGTTTTTGAATGAAGGTCAGACTGCTTGCTGTGCATGAAGAATGCACGAATAACCATGTCAGTATAAAGCTAAATATTCTGACTGGTAGAAGAAAATCTATATAAAAAGAAAACAGTATGTGGGTTCAAAACTTTTTTTTCTTCCATTGTTGATTCAACCATTTGGAACATGAACATAAACAAAAATCATGCATGATAACTGCATTTTGAATACTCTTAATGTATTTGGCTCTACTATCTTTCCTGGTAGATAATTCAGTGTTTATTACCCTTTGAGAAAAGAATTTTCCTATTGTCTTGTGTTTTAAATTTACCTTGAACTAATTTAAATTGTCTTCTGCTCCAACTGGCCTGACTTACCATTAGGTCTAGTTACACCTTTGATTATGGGTTCAGTTTCATAATTGTTCCTTGAGTCTGTCGTACAAAATAATGTGTGGAAGTCCAAAGTTATAAAGAACATGGTCAGTGTTCAAGGAATAATTCCTTTCTCTACTTCAGAGGCATTTTAGCATAGTTAAGTTTTTTTTTTAGAATCCTATGAATGAGTTCTGTTGCTCATAAAGAAAGGGGCTGTTGAAACATGGCATGGGATAAACTGGTCATTTATATGCTGTAAATGTATCTAGTTATGAGGCAAATTGAGGTTAATGGGTTAATCTATTCACATTACTAGGTTTTGCAATGTTGCATTCAAATATAATATCCTTTAAAGTATAACTGATGCAACATATAGTATTTTCAACACAATGCAACTCCATATTTATTCAGATTATGCCATTACTTCCTCAGATCGATCATGTGTTTGTATTTAATGCAGATTTCTCAAGTGTCGTTAGACATTCTTATCATGAACTTAGGATATAATGAAAGGCAAACCAGGCTGGAAATTTTTCTTCTGCCTACATCCTGTAAAACACCTACCTTTTTATAGGAGCTGAGGAAACCATGTAGTGAGCACATGCTTAAAAATGTTGTTTTGATAGGTGGTGCCATGTAATCTCTAACTCATATATATATTTTTTAATTGTGTATACTGCCAGGACTTGTGTCTTTGTGTGAGTTCTCTCCCCTTCCCCCACCCCCCCCAAACCGCAGCTGAAGGTTCTGTGCTCCCCTGGTCACCTAAAGCTTGGGGCAAAGTCTACAGCAGTCACTCAGATTAAGTGAAGAGTATCAAACAAGCAGTTGCTGTTATGTTTTGGGGTTTTCATTTGGCTTCCATGTCATTCACCTTGTGTCCACAATGGCCCAGAGTGTGCCTTTACCCACCTGGTATCTGGATAAATGTAGTGAGACCCAGGGGACGAAGAGTGAATACTTCTTGCTGTACTTCAATTTACTGTAATATAATGTGCTGCCATGTAATCTCCTAGATCTCCAGTAGGGAGAAGAATGAACACCTGAATCAGATCATGACTTAGGCTACAAAGTACAAGACCGATTTATTGGACAACAACAAGCATATATATAAAATGTCTTTAATGTAGAAAAATGTCCCATGGTGCTCAAGAGATGTTCCAAAAAATTGAAGCTGGGCCAAAGAAGGTAATATTAGATGGGGTGACCCAAATCCCAGGCTTTAAGGAGCACTTTAAAGGAGCTGGAGAGGCAGAGGGGTTTCAGAAAGCGTGGGTCAAGGCACCTGTAGGCACAGTAGCCGATGGTGAGGTGAAAGAAGGGAGAGGGGTGCACAATGACCAGAGTCAATAGAACTGAGAGATTGAGGTTGTTGGGCTGGAGTAGAATACAGAGATGGGGAGTTGGAAGGCAGTGGGGGGATTTAAACATGAGAATATGAATTTTAAATCGGAAGCGTTGGGGAAATGGGAGTTAATGTACGTCAGGGAGAGCAGGAATTACAGGAGAGCAGGACTTGTTGAATATGAAATGGGCACCAGAATTTTGGGTGAGCTGAAATTTATGAGAATGAAGCCAGCCAGGAGACCATTAGAATAGTTGAGTCTGGAGGCAACAAAAACATGGATGAGGGTTTAAGCTGATAGGTGTGAGGTAGGCGATGTTTTGGAGATCAAAGTAGGTGGTCATCATGACTGAGAGGATATGAGGTTGGAAGCTCACCTCAGGGTTGAATAGGAGCCCGAGGTTGCGAAATTTGTCCTAGCTGAACTATGGTTTGCGAACTGATCTGTGCAATGCATTACCTGCAACAAAAGCAAACTTAGTGTATTCATATTTGTGTCAGCATATCTACACCAACTTCTCCCAAATGCTTTAAATGTTGTTCAAAATGCAGTAGTCTGTTAACATTGGCAGACACTCATGATCATTGCATGAAGTGCTTATTGGCAACACAGACTGTGACTTGCCAAATTTGCCTTCGGTTAATGTTCTGCTTCCATAAAGAATTGCCGCACCACGTTTCCCACATTATTCAGAATAAATTAGACCAACACACTAAAGAAAGAAAGAATTTGCATTTATATCGCGTTTTTCACGACTTCAGGACGTCCCAAAGCACTTTGTAGCCAATGGAGTACTTTTAAAGTGTGGTCACTGTTGTAATGTAGTGAAATCCAGCTGCCAATTTGCACACAGCAAGATCCCACAAACAGCAATGAGATAATGACCAGATAATCTGTTTTAGTGATGTTGGTTGAGGGATTAAATATTGGCTCAGACACAGGGGAGCTCTTGTGAACTTTCTTGCTCTTTTTTGAATAGTGCCATGGGATCTTTTACATCCACCTGGGAGGGCAGATGGGGCCTTGGTTTAGTGCCTCATCTGAATAGTGCTCCTCCGATAGTGCAGCAGTCACTCAGTACTACACTGAAGTGTCAGTCTAGATTCTGCGCTCAAGTTTCTGTAGTGGAACTTGAACCCACAACCTTCTGACCCGGAGGTGAGAATGCTACCACTGAGCCATAGCTTTCTGAGCCAAGTAAGCCCAAGAAATCCAGTAAGACGCAGTTGGTTGTCATTGAACACACATTGGTGTCAACTGGTACTGAGGAAATGGTGGCATCTGAGAACTCGAAGCTTCCAGTTAACGACGAGGTGGTGCCCGCACAGACCAGTAGCAAAATAACTTTTTTGTGCAGCGTTCATAGCACTGAGAAAATGTCAGCACTGAGAGAATGTTGACATCGAGTGATACGCTGATTTTGGCACATATTTGCACTGAATACATGCAACTTGATGAAGTAACTACTAGTCTAGTAATGATATCTCCTCAAACAGGGAACCTTGGCTTAGAGGTCTTCTGGATGGTATTCCAGAAGCAATTCTGGTGCCTGTCAGCACTCTGTACACTGCTTTGGCTATCGCTGTGCAAGTTTATTCAAAGTATAAATATACCACTGAGTGATATTGACAAAACTCGCAAACCATAACTTAAGAAAGCGTCACAAAAAAAATCTGGCTTTGTACTTCCAGCTCCCAGCCGAAGAGGATGGGAAACCTGCCTCTACTTGCACAGTCCTTGTTTGCACCACTTTCATTGTGAGGTGATGCATTTTGGTAGATCGAATCGGGCCAGGACCTACTCCGTTAATGGTAGGGCGTTGGGGAGAGTTATAGAACAAAGAGATCTAGGAGTACAGGTTCATAGCTCCTTGAAAGTGGAGTCACAGGTGGATAGGGTGGTGAAGAAGGCATTCGGCATGCTTGGTTTCATTGGTCAGAATATTGAATACAGGAGTTGGGATGTCTTGTTGAAGTTGTACAGGACATTAGTAAGGCCACACTTGGAATACTATGTACAGTTCTGGTCACCCTATTATAGAAAGGATGTGGAGATGCCGGTGATGGACTGGGGTTGACAATTGTAAACAATTTTACAACACCAAGTTATAGTCCAGCAATTTTATTTTAAATTCACAAGCTTTCGGAGGCTTCCTCCTTCCTCAGGTAAATGTTTACCTGAGGAAGGAGGAAGCCTCCGAAAGCTTGTGAATTTAAAATAAAATTGCTGGACTATAACTTGGTGTTGTAAAATTGTTTACTATTATAGAAAGGATATTATTAAACTAGAAAGAGTGCAGAAAAGATTTACTAGGATGCTACCGGGACTTGATGGTTTGACTTATAGGGAGAGGTTGGATAGACTGAGACTTTTTTCCCTGGTGAGTAGGAGGTTAAGGGGTGATCTTATAGAAGTCTATAAAATAATGAGGGGCATAGATAAGGTAGATAGTCAAAATCTTTTCCCAAAGGTAGGGGAGTCTATAACGAGGGGGCATAGATTTAAGGTGAGAGGGGAGAGATACAAAAGGGTCCAGAGGGGCAATTTTTTCACTCAAAGGGTGGTGAGTGTCTGGAACGAGCTGCCAGAGGCAGTAGTGGAGGCGGGTACAATTTTGTCTTTTAAAAAGCATTTGGACAGTTACATGGGTAAGATGGGTATAGAGGGATATGGGCCAAGTGCAGGCAATTGGGACCAGCTTAGTGGTATAAACTGGGCGACATGGACATGTTGGGCCGAAGGGCCTGTTTCCATGTTGTAACTTCTATGATTCTATGATTCTTCTTCATTTGAGATATCGACAAGCTGTCTCTGGGGAAGAGAATTTGTGAAAACTGAGAAGAATCTGTTGCAGGAAACAACAGTTCATCAAGTGAACTTGCAACAGGATCCATGCCACAGTGCTATGCAGACTGACATGGCTGTGCTTAGCATTGTTCCCAATGGAGCTGCAGTTCCAGCTGTTGCCATTTGATAGGAGTATTTTTGGGGAACATGTAGGGGAGGTCTGGACTCTGAAGAAAACCATCAGAATATGTATGCAGTTACTCTGATTGCTGTGAAGCACAGAGCATCCATAATGGAGCTGCTAATCTCAATGTAAAAAAAAGCATGATGGTGTTCACTTAAATCAATTAGTCTTATCTTGTGATATCTCGCGTCGTATCGTCAGCATTTTTGTTTGGCATTGGTTTAAAGGCTAGTTCTCGTTGCAGTTCATTCAATCTTGCACTTTACACTTGGATTAATAGCAGATTACCTATATGTTCAGTCCAAGCTATTTAGAAATTGTACCCAGTTAGGCCTGCACTGGTTCCCTTTTGGTGTATCCACTATTTGTATATGTTTTTTTTAATGTACATGAGCTTTGTTTAAGTGGCACACTCACATTGTGGTTCTTCAAGCTTACTTTGGAGTTTTTAATCCAATGTTACATCTCCATCTCATTTTGAGTCAAGAAATTATCCTATCATTTTTATTCACCACCGCAAGTTGAGAATTGGATATTGTTTTCATTATGTAGATTAAGTTATGTCTGTTGCACAAAGATAATTAGGCAATCTTGTTAGTTCATATCCTGTTGTGGAAGGATCCAAGGCAGTTTAGTGACTAAGTAGAAGATTGAGTGCATTTTGCATTCTAACCATCTTGCAGAGAAGAAACCAGAGGACAGGCTAACTATTATTCATTCATATGGCGACTATTTCCTGGGCATCTGTTAAACAAATTCTAAGTAGTGTGTGCAAGGCTGTTGCATGGAGCAATACTCACATCTATTATATATTAACATTCTTGCATCTGCACATGCTTTGTTATGTAAACTTCCTGTAACTTTTTTCCTGATACCATCACATTTTTGCTGTCCCATTTTGTGGATTGGTTCAAAGTAAAACGTACAAATTAAAAGTGAGGAAAGTACTTGCAAGCTACCAGTGAGAAACTATTAACAACTTATGGAAACAGCAAACTCTGGTTTCCCTTCTCCTTTCCTTTATACTGGGTTCTCCTGACTGGTCATTCAATCAAATTACTCAACACACTTTCCCATACTTTGCCATTTTCCCCCTTCGGTAACATAAATTTCTAATGTCTGAGATCATAGAGTCATAGAGTTATACAGCACGGATAGAGGCCCTTCGGCCCATCGTGTCCACGCCGGCCATCAAGCCCTGTCTACTCTAATCCCATATTCCAGCATTTGGTCCGTAGCCTTGTATGCTATGGCATTTCAAGTGCTCATCCAAATGCTTCTTGAATGTTGTGAGGGTTCCTCCCTCCACAACCCTTTCAGGCAGTGAGTTCCAGACTCCAACCACCCTCTGGGTGAAAAAGTTCTTTCTCAAATCCCCTCTAAACCTCCCGCCTTTTACCTTGAATCTATGTCCCCTTGTTATAGAACCCTCAATGAAGGGAAAAAGCTCCTTCGTATCCATCCTATCTGTGCCCCTCATAATTTTGTACACCTCAATCATGTCCCCCCTCAGCCTCCTCTGCTCCAAGGAAAACAAACCCAATCTTCCCAGTCTCTCTTCATAGCTGAAGCGCTCCAGCCCTGGTAACATCCTGGTGAATCTCCTCTGCACCCTCTCCAAAGCGATCACATCCTTCCTGTAGTGTGGCGACCAGAACTGCACACAGTACTCCAGCTGTGGCCTAACCAGTGTTTTATACAGCTCCATCATAACCTCCTTGCTCTTATATTCTATGCCTCGGCCAATAAAGGCAAGTATCCCATATGCCTTCTTTACCACCTTATCTACCTGTTCCGCCGCCTTCAGGGATCTGTGAACTTGCACACCAAGATCCCTCTGACCCTCTGTCTTGCCTAGGGTCCTCCCATTCATTGTGTATTCCCTTGCCCTGTTAGTCCCTCCAAAGTGCATCACCTCGCACTTTTCCGGGTTAAATTCCATTTGCCACTGTTCCGCCCATCTGACCAACCCATCTATATCATCCTGCAGACTGAGGCGATCCTCCTCGCTATTTACCACCCTACCAATTTTTGTATCATCAGCGAACTTACTGATCATACATTTTACATTCATATCCAAGTCATTAATGTAGACCACAAACAGCAAGGGACCCAGCACCGATCCCTGTGGTACCCCACTGGCCACAGGCTTCCAGTCACAAAAACAACCTTCGACCATCACCCTCTGCCTTCTGCCACTAAGCCAGTTTTGTATCCAAAGTGCCAAGGCACCCTGGATTCCATGGGCTCGTACCTTCTTGACCAGTCTCCTGTGGGGGACTTTATCGAAGGCCTTACTGAAATCCATGTATACCACATCCACTGCGTTACCCTCATCCACACGCCTAGTCACCCCCTCAAAAAATTCAATCAAATTAGTCAGACACCACTGATGTTAGGCTCACTGGCCTGTAGTTCCCCGGTTTTTCCCTACTCCCCTTCTTGAATAATGGTACTACATTAGCGGTTCTCCAGTCCTCTGGCACATCCCCTGTGGCCAGAGAGGTTCTGAATATCTGTGTTAGAGCCCCCGCAATCTCCTCCTTTGCCTCACACAGTAGCCTGGGATACATTTCGTCCAGGCCTGGGGATTTATCCATTTTTAGGCCTGCTAAAACCACCAATACCTCCTCCCGCTCGATGTTAATATGTTCGAGTATATCACAGTCCCCCTGCCGTATTTCTATGTCTACATTGTCCTTCTCCATAGTGAAAACAGATGCAAAAAATTCATTTAGAACCCCTCCTACATCTGCCGGCTCCACACACAGATTGCCATTTTTGTCCCTAATGGGCCCTATTTTTTCCCTAGTCATCCTCTTACCCTTAATATACTTATAAAACATCTTAGGATTTTCCTTTATTTTGCTCGCCAGTGTTATTTCATGGCCCCTCCTTGATCTCCTAATTTCTTTTTTAATTATCCCCCTGCACTTTTTGTACTCCTCTAGGGCTTCCTCCATCTTTAGCCTTTTGTATCTGCCAAAAGCCCTCCTTTTTTTCCTAATCCATTCTCGTATATCCCCTGACGTCCAAGGTTCCCTGGAGTTCTTGGAACCACCCTTGACCTTTACGGGAACATGTTGCCATTGTATGGTCTCAATCTCCCTTCATTTTAATATTTTTTAAAACACATATTTAACTATAATACAGTTAAACTTAAATACAGAGTTGACTTTTGCATGTTTGAGTACCTTCATTAGTGTTTTATTTGAAGACTGTAGTCTTCAAATAGCATCCTTGGATTTGATATTTTTGTCCAGTGTTGTGGCTGTGTAAACTGAAGACAGATCCTCCAGACTGAGCATATATAGGGTGCACAGTTTCCCATCATGCACCAGTAGTTAATTAGCCCAAATGGAATTTTGTTTTCTTTCCAGCTTCTAACACCAACTACCTAGTTTATAATCGTGAGCAGTTTCTTAAAACTCACAACTTTATTTCTTGACAGCTGGACCTTCCTTTATGGCTGGGGATATTTCGTACCTAGCAGATGGTGAAAATGGCACCACTGACTTGTATGGGTTGGGCACTCTTGACAGTCTGTGGCTGGAGAAAATTATAATTGGGGGTTGCTGGGAATAATGTTTACATTGCTGCTCTGATCTTGTTGCTTGTTCTCGAGGCACTGGGAAAAGTTCAATGTGTGCTGAATGGATTTTATACTCTGGGTGTAACAATGTTGCTTCATTTTACTTTTTAGTACTGCTGTCAGTATTAGGTCTGTTTTATTGGCCGTGTTGTAAGGTACGTGCAGCAGTACTGATATAACTTGTTTGTTTTATTTTTGATTCTTAGTTTAACACCTAGTAAATCAAGAAATTTTAATCTCCATTGGCTGTTTCTCACAAATAATGTAAAAGGCACTGAATTTTGAAGCAATGGTTCTTGTCCACTGAATGAATAAGCCACAGGTTGAGCAAATATATGGAGCAGTATTTAATCAAGGAAACTTGTTTGATTTCAAACATATCTATTTTACCATATCATTTTGTTTTGAAATGTATTTGGTTTGTATTTTGCAGTGGAAATAGATTTTGTTGAGTTGTTTCATAGTGGCCAATGGAAATGGGGAGGGAAAAGACATGGTGCATTGATTGGTTTGTTATGTGTTAGGTAATTTCTTGAGCTTTAGTTGTGCATTGTGGTAAAAACATCATCCTAACTAATTTTAATGCATCAGAATTTCTGATCATTTTGGTGAGAGGATGATGTCATAGAGCCCTAGTAAAACAGGTCAGTGGGAAAACCCTCCAATAGTTTGAGGCGTACTTGACATGCAGGAAGACTGTCATGGTTGTTGGAGGTCAATCATTGCAGTCCCAGCATATCATTGCTGGAGTTCCTCGGGGCGGTGTCCTTGGCCCAACCATCTTTAACTGCTTCATCAATGGCCTTCCCTGTGTCTTAAGGTCATAAGAACATAAGAACATAAGAAATTGGAGCAGGAGTAGGCCAATCGGCCCCTCGAGCCTGCTCCGCCATTCAATAAGATCATGGCTGATCTGATCCCAACCACAAATCTAAAGAACACAAGAAGTCGGAGCAGGACCCGGCCACATAGCCCATGGGCCCTCTCCGCCACCCACAGGGCATTGACCGATCCGAACTCAGCTTCATGTCCAATTTCCTGCCCGCTCCCCATAACCCCTAATTCCCTTTACTTCTAGGAAACTGTCTATTTCTGTTTTAAATTTATCTAATGATGTAGCTTCCACAGCTTCCTGGGGCAGCAAATTCCACAGACCTACCACCCTCTGAGTGAAGAAGTTTCTCCTCATCTCAGTTTTGAAAGAGCAGCCCCTTATTCTAAGATTATGCCCCCTAGTTCTAGTTTCACCCATCTTTGGGAACATCCTTACTGCATCCACCCGATCAAGACCCTTCACAATCTTATATGTTTCAATAAGATCGCCTCTCATTCTTCTGAACTCCAATGAGTAGAGTCCCAATCTACTCAACCTCTCCTCATATGTCCGCCCCCTCATCCCCGGGATTAACCGAGTGAACCTTCTTTGTACTGCCTCGAGAGCAAGTATGTCTTTTCTTAAGTATGGAGACCAAAACTGTATGCAGTATTCCAGGTGCGGTCTCACCAATACCTTATATAACTGCAGCAATACCTCCTTGTTTTTATATTCTATCCCCCTAGCAATAAAAGCCAACATTCCGTTGGCTTTCTTGATCACCTGCTGCACCTGCATACCAACTTTTTGATTTTCTTGCACTAGGACCCCCAGATCCCTTTGTACTGCAGTACTTTCCAGTCTCTCGCCATTAAGAAAATAACTTGCTCTCTGATTTTTCCTGCCAAAGTGCATAACCTCACATTTTCCAATATTATATTGCATCTGCCAAATCTCCGCCCACTCACCCAGCCTGTCTATATCCCCTTGCAGGTTTTTTATGTCCTCCTCACTCTCTACTTTCCCTCCCATCTTTGGAGGGAAAGTAGAGAGTGGAGCTGCTCGTTCACAATTCTATGCTATTTAGCTCCATTCACAACTCCTCCATACCAGCCTACAGCAGGACCTGGACAGCATCCAGGCTTGGGCTGACAAGTGGCAGGTAACACTTGTGCCACATTAGTGCCAGGCAGTGACCAGTGCCAACAAGATTGGGCCCAATCACCTCCCCTGACCTTCAACAGCACTGTCATCACTGAGTCCCCCACTATCAACATTCTGGGGGTCACCATTGGGCAGAAGCTAAACTGGACCAGCCATATCAACATCATGGCTACAAGAGCAGGGCAGAGGCAGGGCACTCTGACAAATGGCTCACCTCCTGACCATTTGGTTCTTCTCCACCATCTACAAGGCTCAAGTCAGGAGTACGATGGAATACTTACCACTCGCTTAGCTGGGTGCAAACACAACTATTCTCGAAGTTTGACACAAAGCAGCCACTGAAGTCAATATTTACCACTTCCACCATCACTCACGTCCTGAGAACAAATAAAAAAAATGTATTCTATATTTGTGCGTCAAAATGCTTTACGGTATTCAAAAGATGGCATTCTTGTGTTGGCACAAATTTCACAGCACTTAGCACTGTTAGTAAAGTAGCAAATTCAAGCAATAGAAAAATTTTGGATTATGGCAGATGCTTCTGATTACTTTTTTTTTTAACCTGTGGGACAATGTTGGAAAGGCAACATTTACTGCACATCCCTAGTTGCCATGAAAAGGTGATGGACCTTTTCTGAGCAATTGTTTTTACAATGGAATGACTTACTATGCCATTTCAGAGTCAGCCATGTAGTGTGAGACTAGTCACATTTAGGTCAGAGTAGGTAGGGGTGGCATGTGACAGAAGAAAGCTTATTAGTGATAGTTGGCTTTCTGTGATCCATTTTCTGGTAGCAGTCCTCAAATTGCAAGATTTATTGAATTAATGGTGGGATTTGAATTCACGATCTCTGGGTTGCTGGGCCAGCGTCATAACCACTGTACTTCTGTACCCAATTTGTAATTGAAAAATAAGTAGTTAAATTTGGGACCAAAATAGTTACTAGTTCCTGGCCTTCAGAACAAAAAATATTTTGTCCTGTGTCCTGGGCAACCACAAGTGTAGGAAGTGTCGTCAGCTGGAGGAGCTTGAGCTCCGGATTTCGGAGCTTGAGCAACAGGTGGCGTCACTGCAGTGTATTTGAGAGGTTGAGAGCTATGTGGGTAGCACGTTTCAGGAGGTGGTCCCCCCCCGCAGCTTAAGAGTGCAGGAAGAGAGGGACTGGGTGACCGCCAGACACGACGAGGAGGAGCAGGCAGGTAGTGTAGGAGTCCCCTGAGGGCATCTCACACTCCAACCAGTATTCAGTTATGAATACTGGTGAGGGAGAGGGTTCCTCTGCGGAGTGTAGCCAGAGCCAAGACCATAGCATCATGGCTGGCCCAGCTTGCATGGGTTGGGGGGGGGGAGAAAGAGAAAGATCTGGAGAGCAATAGTCATAGGGGATTCCATAGTTAGGGGAGCAGACAGATGTTTCTGCGACCGCAAACGTGATTCCAGGACGGTATGTCGTCTCCTGGTGCCAGGGTCAAGGATGTCACTGAGCGGCTGCAGGACATTCTGTTTGGGGCAGGGTGAACGGCCAGAGGTGGTGGTCCATATCAGTACCAACGGTGTAGGTAGAAAGGGGGATGAGGCTCTGCAGGCAGAGCTTAAGGAGTTAGGAAAGAGATTAACAAGCAGGACCTCAAGGATAGTTATCTCCAGATTACCCCCAGTGCCACATGCTAGTGAATATAGAAATAGGAGGATAGAGTAGATGAATGCATGGCTGGAGAGATGGTGTAGGAGGGAGAGCTTTAGATTCCTGGGGCATTGGGACCGATTCTGGGGGAGGTGGGACCTGTACAAGCCAGACGGGTTGCACCTCGACAGGGCCGGGGACCAATATCCTTGCGGGGAGGTTTGCTAGTGCTGTTGGGGAGGGTTTAAACTAACTTGGCAGGGGGATGGGAACCTGAGAGGATATTCAGAAGGGAAAGTAACAAAGCTGGAAGTGGAAGGCAGAAAAGTAGTAAGTGAAATTGAAAGGCAGTGGAAACAAAGGCCAGCAGCAAATAAGGTCAAAATAGGAAAAAATTTTAAAAAGGCAAAATTAAAGGCACTTTATCTGAATGCATGCAGCATTCGCAACAAGGTAGATGAATTGACGGTACAAATAGAAGTCAATGGGTATGATCTAATTGCCATTACGGAGACGTGGCTGCAGGGTGATCAAGGCTGGGAACTGAATATTCAAGGATATTCAACATCTAGGAAGGACAGGCGAAAAGGAGGTGGGGTAGTGCTGTTAATAAAGGATGAGAACAGTACAATAGTGAGAGAGGATCTTGGCTCAGAAAAGCAAGATGTAGAATCAATTTGGGTGGAGCTAAGAAACAGCAAGGGACAGAGTTGTTTATAGGCCAACAAACAGTGGTAATGTAGGGCACGGTATAAAGCAGGAAACTAGGAGTGCATGTAACAAGGGTAATTATGGGGGACGTTAATCTACATAGAGATTGGGCAAACCAAATTAGCATTAATACTGTGGAGGATGAATTCCTGGAATGTATACAAGATGGTTTTCCAGATCAGTATGATAAGGAACCATTTAGATCTAGTATTGTGCAATGAGGAAGGGTTAATTAATCTTGTTGCAAAGGACCCCTTAGGGAAGAGTGACCATAATATGAAAGAATTCTTTATTAAGTTTGAAAGTGATGTAGTTCAATCTGAAACTGGGGTCTTAAATCTAAACAAAGCAAGCTACGAAGATATGAGGCGCAAGTTGGCTGTGGTTGATTGGGGAACTACATTAGAAGGTATGATGGTAGACAGGCAATGGCTAGCACTTAAAGCATTAATACATAATTTGTAACATATATATTCCTTTAAGGCACAAAAACCCAACAGGAAAAGTGGTCCAACCGTGGCTAACAAGAGAAATTAAAGATAGTATTAAATCAAAGGAAAAGGCATATAAAGTTGCCAGAAAGAGCATTAGGCCTGAGGATTGGGAGCATTTTAGAATTCAGCAAAGGAGGACCACGAAATTGATGATGAAAGGGAAATTAGAATATGAGAGTAAAGTAGCGAGAAACATAAAAATGGACTGTAAAAGCTTCTATAGGTATGTAAAAAGGAAAAGACTGGCGAAGGTTCATGTGGATCCCTTACAGACAGACGGGAGAATTCATAATGGGGAATAAGGAAATGGCAGAGAAATTAAACAAATACTTTGTGTCTGTCTTCACGGAAGAGGACACAAAAAACCTCCCAAAAATACTAGAGACCCAAGGGTCTGGCGAGAATGAGGAACTGAAAGAAATTAGTATTAGTTTAAAAAAAATAGTACTAGAGAAATTAATGGAACTGAATGTCAATAAATCCCAAGGACCTGCTGATCTACGTCCCAGGGTTTTGAAAGAGGTGGCTATAGAGATAGTGGATGCATTAGTTGTCGTCTTCCAAAATTCTATAGAGTCTGGAATGGTTCCTGCAGATTGGAGGATAGCAAATGTAACTCCACTAATTAAGAAAGGAGGGAGAGAGAAAACAGGGAACTACAGACCTGTTAGCCTGACATCAGTTGTAGGGAAAATACTAGAATCTATTATAAAGGATGTGATAACAGGACACTTAAAAAAATAATAATAGGATTTGGCAGAGTCAGCATGGATTTATGAAAGGGAAATCATGTTTGGCAAACCTATTGGAGTTCTTTGAGGATGTAACTAGTAGAATAGATAAGGGGGAACCTGTGGATGTGGTGTATTTGTACTTTTAGAAGGCTTTTGATAAGGTCCCACACAGGAGGTTGGTGAACGAAGTTACAGCACATGGAATTGGGGTAATATACTGGCATGGATTGAGAATTGGTTAACAGACAGAAAACAGAGTGTAGGAATAAATGGGTCTTTTTCAGGTTGGCAGACTGTGACTAGTGGGGTACTGTAGGGATCAGTGCTTGGGCCACAGCTATTCACAATATATATCAATGATTTGGATGAGGGAACCAAATGTAATATTTACAAGTTTGCTGATGACACACAACTAGGTGAGAATGTGACTTGTGAGGAGGATGCAGAGTGGTTTCAAGGGGATATAGACAGGCTAAGTGAGTGGGCAAGAACATGGCAGATGGAATATAATGTGGAAAAATGTGAAGTTATCCACTTTGGTAGGAAAATCAGAAATGCACAGTTTTTTAAATGATGAGAGATTGAGAAATATTGATGTTCAAAGAGACCTGGGTGTCCTTGTACATGAGTCAATGAAAACTAACATGCAGGTGCAGCAAGCAATTCGGAAGGCAAATGACCTTTATTACAAGAGGATTAGAGTACAGGAGTAAAGATGTCTTACTGCAATGATATAGGGCCTCAGTGAGACTGCATCTAGAGTATTGTGTACAATTTTGGTCTCCTTACCTAAGAGAGGATATATTTGCCATAGAGGGAGTGCAACAAAGGTTCACCAGACTGATTCCTGGGATGGTGGGATTGTCATATAGGGAGAGATTGAGTCAAGTGGGCCTGTATATTCTCGAGTTTAGAAGAATGAGAGGTGATCTCATTGCAACATACAAAATTCTTACAGGGCTCGACAGGGTAGATGCAAGGAGGATGTTTCCCCTGTCTAGGGAGTCGCGAACCAAGGGTCACAGTCTCAGAATAAGGGGTGGACCATTTAGGATTGAGATGACGAGAAATTTCTTCACTCGGAGGGCGGCAAATCTTTGGAATTCTCTACCCCAGAGGGCTGTGGAGGCTCAGTCATTGAGTACATTCAAAACAGAGGTCGATAGATTTCTAGATATTAAAGGCATCAAGGGATGTGGGGATAGTGCAGGAAAATGGCTTTGAGGTAGATGATCAGCCATAATCTTGTTGAATGGCGGAGCAGGCTCGAGGGGCTGGATGGCCTACTACTGCTCCTATTTCTTAAGTTATTTTGAACATTTTTTGTTCCAAAAGGTTATTGCTGCAGATATCTGCAAACTTTTCAAGATTTTTTAAAAATGTTTTTTTTTCATATTCATATATTCTATTGCTTTCACTTGGGGGTCACTAAATTAGGTAGGCTAACAATTAAGCGAACTGGGAGGAACTGTTGAATTTTTTAGAAAAATTCCAGAGGCAAATAGATGTGCAGTGTATTGTAGTGGATTTGCTTAGGGTCCATAATGCATATATTATACATAGTGCATGCAAGATTTTAATATGTCATGATATTAGTCAACCTGATATCACAATCTTGGAGAGAAATATTCCAATTGAGTATGGAGACCCTGGAGCTTTAAGTGTTTAGCTTTCAAATAATCCATGTACTTGTCCTAATAAGTATAGTGACCTGCCAAAAGTTCAAAATTACAATTTGAATCAAGGCATAAAAAAGGAATCTATTTTAGCTTCTAAGGGAGTAATATTCAAAGCCTTTATACATGAGGGCAGTGTTTAAATTTTTGCTAAGAGTTTTTTTTGGCAATATTGTGGAAGAATGGATTGTGTAATCTGCTTTAATTTTTAAATTTAGCAAATATATTACTGCAAAAATATATATTTTTTGTTGTATGTGTACCATGGTTAAGGTACTAGGCTCTTATTAACTTTACAATTGAAACGAAGTATGTGTGTCCTGGAAACTAATTTCATTGCTTTCTTTTCCTGTCGTACTTCCTTTCGCACTGAGAAGCCTTTCCTCATTTGTCGTCTTATTTTACTGCGCTGTGCAGCCTAAATGCATTACTTATAATTATACCCATTCTATAGTATATCTTCCAAATTTTTCTTGCAACACATTTTTAAAAAATAACAAAACTTACATTCTCTAGTTACTTCCTTTTTAGCTATTTCACCTTGTCTGAATTATATACCATTTTAAACAGGGGTAAAATGCAAAAAGCTGCTGCTTAGGATTTATCAAATGTATATAAATGACCGTTGTTCATTTTAGGTCTCCGGCTTTTTTACGTGTGTCCTTTCAGCCCGCATGTTAGAATTAGTCTATATGCTGTGTCTTGGGCATTAATAGGTTCTATACGGAGCAAAGTCCCCTGATGTAAAACTTACAGGAAGTCATGAAATGAGTCCAGAAGAAATTGAGTTAACTCTACTGCCTAGATTATTCAATCCTGACCAATTGCATTCCACAAACATGGGAGATTTTCATACACTAATTTGTATGCTCAATGTGATGAATGGTGCTACAGAATGCAACACTTAACTTCTAGGCCCTATTTGGCACTCCTGGGTCAAGTTTAGTACAGATTCAACACTAAAGCTCTTTTTTCACACTTTGTATAATTGTATTTTAACCCCAATCTGAGTGCCTCCTACCTAACCAATGTGATGTTTCAGTGGTGTGTTTACCACACACTAAGATTGGGTTTGCTTTGGGGGCGCTGTTATCTCCTTGATGGCAACATAAAAGGAAAGCACGCTTACTTACTAAGGTGGCCATGATTTCTGTTTAACCCAGCAAAAACTATTTTGATTCACAGGCCTGTGCAGATTTTTCCAGCCATTTGGGACTGTAAGGTGGCCAGATATGTAATCCTGAATCATGACTTAAACAACAAAGTTTGCAGATTTGTAATTATGATGAGAGGTCTGTGGAATCATCCCTGCAATATAAGCAAGGCTTTTTTGGCACCTGAGACCTGGAACAGTATTGGATAATCTCTTCCTAAAATGGTTCTGTAATGTAAATGCATTGAGAGAAATTGCCAGCTGATGCTGTATTATGTGCAGTTTATGCTGTTCATGAATACTCCAGGCACTGGGTTAAAATGATGAGTAAAATGGATTTGAACAATTGATTTAGATCCAAATCTAGGGTCCAGAGGCAAAAGGACAATACTGTAACTTGCTGCACTAACCAGTGGTTAAGTCTTGTGTTGTTTATACTCAAGTGTAGCCTGGAGTATTCCTTGAAATGCAACTCCTAGTGTGCTAATTGCAGATTCTGCAAAGGGAAAGTCAGAATTAATGAATTTTTGTGGGCTATTGACCATTTATATGCAAGGCATGCAAGTTAAATGAAGTGCGAAACTTTGCATAATGCTGCCAAGAAAGTCCCTCTAATTATGCCGCCAGTCATCAATTATGTCTGTTTGGCTGATCAAACCAAAGGATATGTGAAGATATACTGTCTTAAAAGTTTGATAAAATCTGTAACATTGGTTTCTAGCACACTTATTTACTGTGTTTTGTACTGGATTTATTATTGGAACAAAGCTTTCATTATGGAATATTTGGTCACTTATCAACCATAGGCTTATACAGTTATTCCTCTTGAGAAGAGAAGGAAGAGTTGTAAAACTTAAGTGGTGAAGTTCTGAATAACCACAGACAAATTGCCATACAGTATAACCAAGTCAGTTACTGCTTTAATTTGGTCAGTTCTCAAAGGATAATAACTTCAAATTAATACAATTCACCATTAGTTGCTGGGGACAAGAGTCAAAATATTTTATGACACTTGGTGCTGTTCAGTCATGCATCGACACCAGAGCAATTTGTACAAACATGCAACATAGTCATAATGTTTAAAATGATTCTTCCAAAGATGGCACCATGATTGCATCAAATTGTAATCTGCCTAGCTGAGATCACACTAAGTCATTTTAAAGTTGTTTATACTCCCTTGGAATAGATTTTAAGATTGTAATAAAACTTACCTCTGTCATGATCTGTGAATTAGCATACAATAATTGGACTTGTTAAGTATTGCTAGAGTTTACAATGCAGTGACTGTTCCCTTATGCATTGGAAGACATGAACTGCATAGCTGTGCAATGTAATTCAGAGAGGCCTAAAATTTTGTACTAGGGGTTAGTTGGATATGTGGCTGAACAGTACAAGTAAAAATCTGTGACAAAAACTAGAGTTTTATTTTGTCCTGTTGGTTGTGTCCAGACAGAATTATTTCATCTTTTCTGGGAAAGACCTATGCGTTATCTGTGGTTCCAATTTGCTGCTTTCCAATATCACTGCTTTACATAGGGCAGTAATTGATTAAAACATAAAAATGTGCACAGACCGGAAGTGGAGATACTGCCATCTTTGGAAGAATAATTTTAAACATTATGACTATGCAGCATATTTGTACAAATTGCTTTGGTGTCGATGCATGACTGAACAGCGCCAAGTGTTATAAAATATTTTTGACTCTTGTCCCCAGCAACTGATGGTGAATTGTATTCATTTGAAGTTGTTATCCTTTGAGAACTGACCCAAATTAAAGCAGTAACATATAGGATACAGACCTGTTCGTTCTTGAAAGTTTCAGATCTGCTAAGTGTTGTTTCTCTTGTGTCCAATTGTTTTATGGTTTCAAGTGCTAGCCCAGGAGCTAACTTGTGAAAAGTGACTGAAGGTCTGAGGGATGATATGGGTCAAGAAATGTGGACAAGAACAATATTGTTATACTATCACAAAGTGGATTCAGTAAGTAATTACACACAATATTTAGGTCAGAGCTTGCCTGGACCAAAACTGACACATGTGCACAGCATATATGGATCAAAAAAATTAACTGACCAGGCCATTTAAAAAAAAAATTGTTTTAAAGTAGTTATGGAAATTATGCATGTATTAATTTATGCACTGATGAAACCTTTATAGGGTAATAGACATTTGGCCAAACATTTAGTCATCACATTTGCTGTCATTTATTTAGAATCAAAGGGTTAAAGTGACACTAGCCAGAATAATTCTGACTGATGCCTCAATCCATTTAGTTACCCAGATGAAACTAATACAGAATCTCACTGACCTCACCCCTACTGTACTACATCAACTGAGGTAGCAGATCATCATCTGAGATGCTATAGCCTTGGAGAAGTTGCCAGGGGAAAATTCACACAGACTATGGCAAATACTGTTAGTTTCTTGATCCTTTACCTAAGTTGAAAGTAAAGGCAAGGTGACTGCAAATGCTGGAAATCTGAAATTAAAACAGAAAATGCTATTAAAACACAGCAAGTCAGTCAGCCTCTGAAAAGATGGGTCAGTTCAGGTTGATTTTCGAACAACATCCATTATGACCACAGCCTGTACCTGCAATGGCATAACTGTTATCCAGATGTTAAGCTCCAATACAAAGACTTTTGGTGAACGAGCTGATGTGTCACTGCATCACAGATGCATTAAATAATCAAGTATGTAAAAAGAGCTTGCATAGTCTTCATCCACAATAGCAAAGAGAGTTCATTAAGACAAGGCAGTCAAATGTTCTGGGAGGAATGGTTTTAAATTACCATGCTTGGAGGTCAAAGTCTGAGTGCACAAGTGCCCAAGTAATTGGTAAAGTATAACAACAAAGCAGGTCTTGCAGATTTTTTCAGAACATTATTGTAGAAGAGCTAAATTATGCTCCTGCCACCTTGACAGCTAGTAATGGTAGTGGCTTCCTGATTGTTTCAGCCAAAATTCCAATCTCTCAATTCACTGAAGTAACTATCTTGCACCCGTGAGGAGGCAGCCATGAATACAATTCTTCACCTGAAGGTCATCCAAGATTAGTAACCAACTTTCTAGATGCAGTCATCTTCAAAACAGGCTGAGTAGTCAAAGCTTGACTAGCATTGATAGTGCTGCTGAAACTCAAGTAGATGATTCTATTCCGAGCTCCTTTCATTCTGTTTTTATTGTGTGTGATATCTCTCTGCAGCTAATGTACTGTTCTGCTCTTCATAACTAGTTGGAAATAGATGGACCCTCAAAGTATTGCTATTTTGTGACCTTATGGCACGGTGGAGAACTGACAAAGCAGCCCGTTTGATTGGCACCCCATCCACCACCCTAAACATTCACTCCCTTCACCCACCGGCGCACAGTGGCTGCAGTGTGTACCATCCACAGAATGCACTGCAGCAACTCGCCAAAGCTTCTTCGACAGCATCTCCTAAACTCGCGACCTCTACCACCTAGAAGGACAAGAGCAGCAGGCACATGGGAACAACACCACCTGCACGTTCCCCTCCAAATCACACACCATCCCAACTTGGAAATATATCACCGTTCCTTCATCGTCGCTGGGTCAAAATCCTGGAACTCCCTTCTTAACAGCACTATGGGAGAACCTTCACCACACGGACTGCAGCGGTTCACGAAGGCGGCTCACCACCACCATCTCAAGGGCAATTAGGGATGAGCAACAAATGCTGGCCTTGCCAGCAACGCCCACATCCCATGAACGAATTTTTAAAAACATTTACTGTAACTGCTAGTGGTGTCTTGTCCCCATGTGGAAAGTGTTGAAGTTGCAATTCTCCAGCACTTTTATAATGTTTAAATAGTTTCTTACCACTATTACATTTATTTGGACCGACATAGACTGCAAAAAAAAAACTTTGGCAAGGAAATCTCCTGGAGGCGAAGAAAAGGAAATTTGAAAAATCTGTATTTTATGAGTAAAATCTATGCCCACTCATTAAGAATTCCACTGCTGATAAGCTTGGCCATCTGACACAGGTCATACCAAGATTCTATGCAATAAATGGATGTGGTGGTACAAGTGCTTTGAGCCACACTAGAATGAAGAAAGCCTGGAAACAGTTACAACATGTTAAGATATATTTATGGTCCTCTCCTTGTTGACTAAAGCAAAAATGATGTGCCATTGGACAACATTCAGAAGAAAAATGTATCTCAAGTCTTTATTGCCTCTCTGATGCAATTGCTTCACTCGATAATGTCAAAGCTTTGCTTGATCTGTTCTGTAGGTACAGACTCAAAAATGAACCCTTCCAATTTTAGATGCAATTGATTTGCACATTCAAACAGCAAATAACTGAACACTTGCAGAAGACAGGAAATGAAGCCCTTCCCATTTTAATATTGTTCAGTTTCCTTTTTAATATCAAATTACAAGGGATGACAAGTTTTTTTTTGATTGAGAATAACATGATTAGAGTTTTTTTTGAATTCCTCATTTAGAACACATTGTTTTTAGCAAATATAATCTGATCAATAAAACATGTTAATTATCTAAATATCAAATCTTTTTAATACATTGCCTGGTAAAATGAAGGAAATTCAGAACCGAGTACATTGTATGATGTGTAGGAATGAACAGAAAATCATCCATCCAATCAGTGTACAAGTTTTGAGAGCTCCAGCAGCATACTTTTGTACAGTTGTGATTTATTATTTTTTTTACAATTTTTAAAAAGAATACAAAGAGGACAAAAGCCATTTTTTTTCCTGATTTTAAGATGGGAGGTTAAGATAACTAGGAGAGGAGTTCTGCAGCTGACAATCTAGGAAACATTTTCAACAGTAATTGATTGACCTGGGGACCTATTTGGACCACTTCTCCAAACAGTTCCTGAGCAGTGGCCTTAAGCTGGCCTACCCCATAACAGCAAAACATCTCAACCATGCTCCAAACAATCTGCAAGGAATGCTATTGATATAATGGAAAGTTCTCCTAAATCAAACTTGGAGCTCATTCATTGTTACTTTATTTACTAAAAACAGGAGTCATTACAATTAAAGCTTTTAAAATATAAAAATACGTATTGGCTAGTAAGGTAACGAGTCTAATTAGAAATTGATAGAAAATCAGAAAAAAAGTCTTCAGAAAGGAAATAGAAAATGAAACAAAAATTCTTGGCAATATTTAATAAAGATTGACTAAAATGCTAGTTATGCAGGAGGGAGGGGTGAGGGAGCATTTCATGGGAGCCGAAGTGGTTTTATTTTGACCCTTAAGTAGGAATTTGTTTCAGTAAAGTCTCTCTCATACCATTTTTGTACCATCAAAGTTTTAGTTTAGTGCCTGCTAATGAAAATTTATGTGACTCTTCTCATGTTGTTCTTAATGCTAAATAGATTGCTGGAAGCTACGTAATCATGTATGTAAGTGCTTTTTTTCAATTCTTGGATTTAAACTGTGATGTGGAGATGCCGGTGATGGACTGGGGTTGACAATTGTAAACAATTTTACAACACCAAGTTATAGTCCAGCAATTTTATTTTAAATTCACAAGCTTTCGGAGGCTACCTCCTTCCTCAGGTGAACGATGTGGAAATAAAATTGCTGGACTATAACTTGGTGTTGTAAAATTGTTTACAATTGGATTTAAACTGTTTTAGGTGTTGAGTTGAAAACTACCTTTAACTGGCATCTAGAAAAAAAAGCAGCTGTTTGAAGAAATAATTTAGTCAGTATTAAACTCAGCCACACTCTCCAGCTTTTAAATCGGACTTAAAACAAAAGATCAGTCATCTAAATTGGACAGCTGCTTTAAGACCTAAAACCACACTACAAGACAGATGTAGGTCAGCCTAAGAATTGTATTGAAATGATTTAAAGGCTAATGTAAATATCCAGGTAAACTCTTCTAGTATCCTTAAATGTTACTGCGCAACATTTATTGGTTTTAGTGGAAAATGTTGAATGTATAAATACTTCCAGTTCCTGATTGTTCATATTATTGAGATCCGAGTATGAATCTTCTAATGTACTTTATCCAGCAAAGAAAGTTCAGATAATTACCCCATTTATATTGCAGCATAGTCCCTGGAGGCAGTCGGAGTTGATGAGAAGTAGTCTTCAGCAAGAAACTGCTGAATAGAAGCAGTCGGTGAATCATTTCCATTGGGTTGAGAATGTAGGGGTGTCATAAATGTTAAGCTGAATGACATTTGTGGGATGGAAAAACACTGGTAGAGAGTACTCAAATTTCAGAACAAATTGTTTAAGGAAATGACGTTCTCAAATTTGAGCACTGTTTAAATGCATTCTAGCGATAGTGGAAACCCTGGGCGTGCTCTGCTATCGATGTCACGTTTTTCAGAAACAGGAAGGGAGTATTCACAAATACTTGTTCTTGTCAAAATATTGAGGCATGTTTATGAAGTCCTTTTTTTTTATTTTGAGGTGTGCTGTTTTATATTCTGAAAGTTTTTCAAAGTTGACCAATTCTATAAGTGATCCTTAATGCAAGATTGTTAATTTCCAATAGTGTTTTTTGAATTGTGGTGATATGCTGTGTAGCTACTACTTTATCAGGATGTTGACTGTCATGGACAATTTTTCTGACTCTTCCTCTCAGATGGTTTACTTCAAATTTGAATTTGAGGGTTTTCTGCTAAATGTTCAAAACATGCCCTGACTTGGATTACATGAGCAAGTTCCTTTCGTCGTTGATGCCTTGTTTTCACAGAAGGCAAATCTGTAATTCACATTATAAATTAAAGGTTAGACCAGCAAAAAAAATCATAGAATCATACAGCACAGAAGGAGGCCATTCAGCCCATAGTATATGTGTCAGCTCTTTGAAAGAGCTATCCAATTAAGTCCTACTCCCCTGCCCTTTCCCTATAGCCCTGCAACTTTTTCCTTTTCCGGTATATATCCAATTCCCTTTTGAAAGTTACTATCGAACCTGTTTCCACCACCCTTTCAGGCAGTGCATTCCAGATCATGACAACTCGCTGCGTTTATAAAAAAAAATTCTTCTTATCTCCCCTCTGGTTCTTTTGACAATTATCTTAAATCTGTGTCCTCTGGTTGCCAACCCTTCTGCCAGTGGAAACAGAGTAAATAAGGAGAAACTATTAACACCCTTCATGATTTTGAACACCCCTATTAAATCTCCCTGTAACCTTCTCTGCTCTACGGAGAGCAATCCCAGCTTCTCTAGACTCTCCACATAACTGAAGTTCCTCATCCCTGGCACCAGTCTAGTAAATCTCCTCTGCACCCTCTCCAAGGCTTTGACATTCTTCCTAAAGTGTGGTGCCCAGAATTGGACAAACACTACTCCAACTGAGGCTTAACCAGTGAATTATAACTGTTTAGCATAATTTCCTTGCTTTTGTACTCTATGCCTCTATTCATAAAGCCAAGGATCCCATATGTTTTTGTTAACAGCCGTATCAACTTGTCCTGCCACCTTTTAAAGATTTGTGTATGTGAACCCCAGGTCTCTCTGCATCCCCATTAGAATGGTAGGCCATTGTTAGAAAGTTAATTAAGAGCAAGTCTTTGATGTTGTTAGAATACATCGCCATTTAAAATACCCTAATCCGGTAATATTGCATGAGTAGTGTTGTTCTCATTCATGTGCAATTAAAGTTGCAGACTTCTGTGTCTATCTGATGCCGCTGTCATGGTTAGGATTACTACAATATATAGTACTTTACTGCTGAATGCATAAACAGAGATTCACTGAGGATAGGGTCTGTTATATTGGCCCCAGGCACACAGCACTATTCCTGATGGAATATTAACTGCATAGCTCATGCCAGACAGAAAATGGTAAGTTGAGGATCGCTGTGTGAGTAGTGATGGTTTGAGAACTGCCCACCTGGATAAGTGCATGGGCACGATACTGCACAGCTGTCTTGTGAAGGTGTTGCTATTTACTGGCCCATTGAAGAACAGGACTGTATTGGAAGATATTCTGTCTATTCCGCTACAGTATGGCTGGCAGGTCCTGTGCGGCTGGCACAACCAAAGATAAACTTACAAAGGCCGTTAAAGTCCACCAACAATAGAAACCCCATTATACTGGGTCTTCCCAACTACCGCTGGTTTGTGGAGTTGAATGGACTGGCTACTTGTCTGTCTGTAGTCTGATGTCATGATGGGGTACTGGGTCATGACATCAAGCACAGACTCAGGACAGGCTCAGCGTGTGCAATGTCTTGCGGTTATTTGACCTGCTCCTGCTGTGGACTTTAACTGATTTGGCTCAACACTTGGGTGTTCTTTAGGCTCTTGTACTATATGGACTACTGTAATCTGTGCAGTGGGAAATCAAACAGTGCACCCAAGAGTCAGTCATTGCTGATGCAGTACTTCCAGCATGCACAGTGGTCAAAGTGTCGAAGCATGTGAGGATTCTTGGGAATTAACGGCTCCATTCTTGCATGGAAATACACAAGAGCATCTCATTTAAGTAGTCTTCTCATGCCCCAGGATATGGAAGCTCTTAATGTAAAACTGCCTTTTAGTGCTGCATTTACATTCCAATCAATGTGAATGCAGCACTAAAACTAGAATGTAACAGGTGTGAGTGAAATGGGCGAAAGGATCACTCGCACTCTTTTTTTAAAAAAAAGAACATGGTAGTAGATTAAACTGTCATCAAATAGAAATGATGATCTGTATTTTGCAATAGAATTAAGGGCAGCTGACCTGTCTTCCCCAGAGCCTCCTCTCTTAATCAACCTGCCTTCTCAGTTCCTGATGCTGTTAATTAGATATAATGTCCAGAGGGTGACATTTTTTAAATAAGTTTTAAATTTAAAAAGTTACAAAATATGCCTCTGAAAATGCTCCGAGGGTTAAGGCTAGTTATTTTTAAGGGTTGCAGATTCATTGAGGAATATTGAATACTACAATTGCAGAGACATTTGCTGTACTGAGAGTTCCTATATATTACTCAGCTGCTGATGTTTGCTGCTTTATGGGTATAAATAGTTATGCAACAATTTTTTTAAAACATGTTTGCAAATGTGCTTATGTTCTTGCATAAGTTATATTTCATTTAGGTGCAAGTAAAATATATTGCATATCAATGCAGCAACTTCAGTAAAGGTGTGAGTCAGTCCAATTTTAGTAAGAACTAAGCAGCAACTAAAAAGAAATGACAGTGGCAATGCTTGGAAAATGACAGCTTTTTCAAGTAAATGAAGTCTCCATTCAGCAGTTGGCATCAATGCTAGGCTTGCATTCCAGTTATGAGCATCAGAAATCTTTACACCATATCATCATTGAACTCACATTGGGGAGTCATTGGATATATTTAATCCATGAGGAGATCCAATTGAATAATGCACAAGTTTTGCAGCTCTAATTGCATTGACATTTGATTGGTTCATTCTATGTCCAGTGGGCCCACAATCTATTCTGTTTATTCTATAGGTATGTGCAAGTTTTTGAAGTGATATCGATGTTAAAATATAAACAGGCTTCCCTGCAGAGTTCTTTGAATCATGAAGAGATTGGAGTAGATCTTGACTTTGTGCGTTTGTGTAAAATGGGTGATAGCAAGTCACCGAACTGGCTGCCGACTCGCTATTACCCGTTTTACACTATCGCACAAGGTCAAGATCTATCCCATTGGGTGAAATTAGCTTCCTCTTATACTTTCTGTCACAAAGACCATCTACTGCATAACATAACTCCATAACATCACCTGCTGAGGCCTATCTGCTGTTGAAACCCTCATCCATGCCGTTCTCGTCTCCAGACTGGACTCTTCCAGTGGTCTCCGGACCAGCCTCCCATCCTCTGTAAACTTAAGCAGCAGAATTTTGGATGCCTTATCTCCTATCCCACATGAGGTCCTTGCTGACTTGTATTGGCACTCAGTCATCCACTCCTCCAATTTAAAATTCTCATCCTTGTGTTTAAATTCTTTCTTGGCCTGGCCCCTCCCTTTCTCTAACTTCCTCCAGTCCTACAACCTCCCAACTCTCCGGGCTCTCTTCCTCCAATTTTGGCCTTTTGTGCAATCGCCCACTCTCTCTTTGCCCATCATTGGCAACAGTCCCTTCAGCCGCCTAGGCCCCATGCTCTAGAATTCCTTTCTTAAACCCCTCTTCCTCTCCATCTCCCTCTCATCCTTTAAGGCTCTCCTTAAAACCCACTTCTTTGCCCAAGGTTTTGGTCACCTCTCCTATTATCTCCTCGTTTGGTTTGACATCCATTTTTGTCTGACTACGTGTCTGTGAAGCGCCTTGGGACATTTTTCTACATTAAAGATACTATCTAAAAGCAAGTTGTTTTAAGTCATAGTGATGAGGTTGCTCTAGTACATAGATTCTCAAGCTGGGGTCTGAGATCTTCAGATTTTTATCTCATCAGATTTCTGTATTTTGCATTATTTATTAACTAATAGCACATTCTGTCTGTGTCTCTATATTAATAAACATGTTCTGCAGCGATGTTCTTTTTTAATTTGCAATATCTGATGCTGGCTTTTGGAAATCAGAACAGGGTTTCTAGGAGAGTGTCTACTTGCAGGGCATCCCAAGCAAGTTGGTATGGAGTCCCCCACAGAGAACATTTTGAAAAGCACTCATGTTTTAGTATACAACATGAGGTATCCATTTTAATAAATACTTTGAATTAAGAATTTCCTTGTAATTTTATATCTAAATGAGGTAAGGCAATTTTGCCACTTTTAACTAATGAAGGGATAGTGCAGCTAATTATATAAACCCAGCTATCAACTTTACGTTTTGGAGTTGCTCTGTATTGTATCCAGGGTGAGAAAAGAACATCAGGCCCATACATACACATCCTTATCCTGCTGATTTCTTACTATTGCACCAACCATTCCTTTACCCTACGTTCCAATTTAGATACATGAGTAGAAATAATTTTTGAATCCAAAATCTTATCACTGCACAAAATAGTAATCGCAACGCATCAATTGCTAATTAGTGGTATGACTTCTTCAAATTGAACAAACGGGGAAGAGGAAGGATAGACGCAAGATGTTCTAACCGCTGTGATCTTCACATATTATGTATTAAATTAATAACATGACAAACATTTTTGAATACACATGTAACGAGTTATGTTGTAGTGCGATGGTTAGTTAAATTTAGTGATTTTGCACTTTCAGAATGGGAGTTGATAAAAGGAATGGTCAAATTTTAAAAAAATCTTTGTAAAAGATTATCCAATCTGAGTGATTTTAAATATGGAAAGTAACATTTTGATATACAGTGTTACATACATGGGATATGTATACAGGTCAATTTGAAATACTTGTTATAAACAGTAATCAGGAATTAGCCTCTTAATAAGGCAACTGGCTTTCTATAATAAACCAAGGGATGCTCGAAGAAGTCTTGCTTCTGGAATCCACTTCCATACCTTCAGCTTCATTGACAGAGCCACTGTCGGAAGGTTCCAAACGAGTACGAAAAACTAGAGAGGGATAGGTATAAAAGCATTTATGTGTATAAAAGGCGCAGCGTTTGAGTAATGTCTTGGGTGGAGGGGGAGTGCAAAAGAAATGCAACAAGGTGATGACAAAGGTGTTCTGATTAACACTGCTGTGAGAACATTTGGATCCATAATGTGAAGAAAATTAGGATGATATAAAGCACCATTAAGGTTTGACTTAAGAGAATGCAATCTTTCCACAGATTTTATTCAACATTTTAGTGTTAAGCAATATCTTTTCCTTATAATGAGTGTCATGATAAATGGCAGTCCATAAGTAATAGCAATAAAAGTTTCAGGATTAGATGCATTGCCATTATGTGGCAGCAAAGATTAAGGAGATTTGTAATGAATATCTTGTATGGGCCTGTAAATCATGCACGTGTTTTCTTGCTCCTTTGCCAAAACTTGTCTCAATTACTGCTGTGGAGGAGGTAGGGTAGTATTAATATGCTGTCATTATAACTTGTGTTTAAATTGGAGAGCTCAGAACAGAACTAAAATCCCAGGATATTGCCAATTACTGGGGAAGAAAGACATTGGTGACATTTGCTATTTTGTTACTGTGTGAGCTAGAAATTTACAACACTCCTGCTTATATTGGCCTTGTTTTAGTTCAGATTTCAGAACACAAGCATTCATGGACTAGTGTTCATGATCTGGCTCCCATTGTTCACACTGCTAAATCCAGCTTCCTTGTTTTGGCATCAGACTCAAAGACTGCGGTCTTCCCATTACAGCAAAACTGAGCTGAGAAACTGCACTGTGGGCATCACGAGTATGAATGCATTTCCCACCATTCTGCACTCCGTCTTTGTACAGTACATCTGTAGCTGAGCTACTTTACCCCACTTGCTTTTTATAGTATTTAAGCAATCATATCTGTTAAAATGAAACCTGCCAAGGTAGTTGATTTTGAGAATTCTGTCACTGACATGTTTCTAGCATTTTCCCCTTAGTGAGTAAAACAGTTGGGTGAGTATTTTGAATACTCGCCCAACTTGAAACTTGAATCAAAAGCAAAATACTGTGGATGCTGGAAATTTGAAATAAAAACAGAAAATGATGGAAATTCTCAGCAAGTCAGGCAGCACCTGTGGAGAAAGAAACAGTTAACGTTTCTGGTTGATGACCTGTCGTCAGAACTGGACGAAGTTGAAGTTCTGATGCAAGGTCATCAACTTAAAACTTGAATTCTAGGTTTAAGCTCAAATGGCAACTGTCAGGTTTCAAATACTGGACACATCTCCAAGATGAGAACTCTTATGTGTAACCAATAAACTGATGCCAATTTGTCAATGTTGCAGTTCTTCCCCAAAATAAATTCTGATGTGACTCAACTTGGAATATCCTCAATTTGTTACTGGTCCCTGCAAAGTGGGGAAAAAAAACTGTGTACGCACGTGATGCTGTTCCATCACCTACAGTAGAAAGGAGGAAAATAATACTAATCTAAAGCACTGTTAGGCAGTCAGTTTTTACAACACTGGTGCATTGACTCTTGAGCATGTGGTTTAAATGATGCTCTGGAGTCAATTCATCTTTCAACCTTCCACTGTGGAACACATTACGTCGGTTTAAACTTGTTTATCCAGGGAAATTATGAAAATCTGTTCCCGGGTAGAGGATGTCTGTCCACGCTACTCAAACACTCCCCTGCCGATTGTTTACATCCCCCTATCTGCTGACTAAATGGCACCACCTTCCTAAATTAAAGAAATGCCTGTGTATGCAATATATGGTGTGTTGTGAGAGAGGGGGTATTAAATTGTTAATGTCCCTTCACAAAATAAAATTCTCTCTCATTTTCCCCCACAAAATGTAATGGCTTTATCTAAATTTGCGATTGAATTAATGTCAAATTAATTTCCGCAACGTGCTTTTTCAAGTTGAATAACTTGCCTAATGGAAAGATAAATCTTGATTAGAAGAAAAACATTTCGAAACATCAATGTGCAATGATTGCCCTTCGAGTGAATCATTGTGAACTTTGAAATGAGCCACCCATTAATTTTAATGCAGGGGCATAACAAATTAAATGCAGTTTATTCCATGACAAGTCAATAGTAGGAAAAGTAATAAAACTGGTGCTTTTGGTTTGCAATGATTCAGAAAATTGTAGCTTCTGATTACAAAAAAAAATTAGAGCAGACAGCTAACATGGTAGACCTGTCAATGTGGCTACAGCTCTTGTACTCCTGTGGTGTATTGTAACTGCAGGTTTAGGAGGTTTGCTTTCTTTTTCTCCCTAGAATACCCTCACAAGTATGGGCCAGAAGGAGGCTGTGCTGACCATTCAGTGTTTGAAAGAATGAAGAAGTACCAGGAGTCTGCTGTAGAAGAGCCCACACCACAGGTGAGCAGGCTATAACTTTGCAGCCTGGATCTTGAGTTTAAAATGCGAATCGTAATTGTACTGTAGCATTTATCTAATTTATACTACACTGTGGATGAAATGAATAAATCACACTTCAAACCAGAGGTTTCTAAACTTTTCCACTCCAAAGAAGAACATAATCTAGGCTAAAACTTGCAGTAATGAGGGAGCGCTGCACTGTCAGATGTATCGTTTTTCAGATGAGATGTTAACCCGAGGTCCCGTTTGCCTTCTCAAGTGGACATGAACGATCCCATGGCACTATTCGAAGAGGAATAAGGAAGATCTGGTATCTTAGCCAACATTTAGCCGTTAACCAACATCACTCAAACAAATTATCTGGTCATTTAGCTCATTGCTGTTCGTGGGACCTTGCTGTACACAAATTGGCTGCAGCATTTCTCTACATAACAACCATGAGTACAATTCAAAAGTACTTCATTGGCTGTTTTAGTGCTTTGCTATGCCTGAGGATGTGAAAGCTGCTGTATAAATGTAAGTCTTTCTTCTGTGTTGGGGGTCTTTGTGCAAATATTGACATACTGTTACAGGCCCCTAACCATAACTTCTGAAAGACAATATCTGTCACCCAAAGGAAAGTGGAAAAATCATTGCCGAAAATAGGTTTTAGATTTTTATTAGTATAGAAAATAAACAGAAATAATGTGCTAGTAAATCCACAACTGCAGAAATCTGATGACCTTGTGTATCCCTTAAGAACCAGGCACCCCAGTTTGAAAAACTACATCTTAATGGGATGTTTTTGCTGGGTTGCACTGGCGCCTGGTAACAGAATTTGCTTCCATTGTTCGAAGTCAGATTATCTAGTCAGTCTTTTAATCATCTCTTTTTCATTGAGAAACCTAGATCCAGTGCCAAGGATCATAACATAGGACATCACCAAAGTCGAAAAGAGTAGGAGAGAAGACTACATAAATTAAGTGGTTGACTGATGCTAGGCTTCAGTTGTAACATGCAGAACGTAAAGGAAACTGGGAGATGTAAGGAATAATAGTTTTGAGGTTCTGGGGGGAAAATTGTGGGAGATGGCTCAAAAGAGTCTGTATTTCCACACAGTGGGACTGCAGATGAACTGCATTTGGAGCTTTGGGGGAACAAGAGAAGAGTAGAGGAGCAATGAACACAGAACCAAAAGCAGGCCAGCTGAGGTTTCAAATTTAAAATTGGGAGTTGGGGGGGGGAAAGGAGGAACCTGGCTGAATTACTGAAGATGATGCACATCACCAATAGCTCGGATCATTTTTTCCAAATGATGTTCTAAATATGAAAATCATACCAGATCTTGAAAGTTCTAATACAGATTTCACACGGAAGCCGTAAAAAACACTCTGCCACTCTGAAACATGCACAGCTGTATTATTGAAATATAGGCGTCTCCAAATTATAGTTTGTTTATTGTTTTATTTTCTGTTCGTGCTTTTACATGTACAGTTAGAGGTGTTTTAAATGAATTTTTGTACCAATATTTTTAAAAATTAGAATTTATGTACACAACCCTTTACAATAAACAAAGGATAAACTACTCACTACCAGTAAGCAAAATTATAACAAAGTTGGCATATTTCCCAGTGTATTACGGGAATACGCTTTGAACGATGGCACTATGATGGTCTAATGGTTTAATAAATTATTTTAAATTAAAATTCATCCTTTAGATTCCCTTTAATCTCTCAACATTTCAAACCATATATTCAGGCAAATTTTTTTTATTCATTCATGGGATGTGGGAGTCACTGGCGAGGCCGGCATTTATTGCCCATCCCTAATTGCCCTTGAGAAAGTGGTGGTGAGCCGCTGCCTTGAACTGCTGCACTCCGTGTGGTGAAGGTTCTCCCACAGTGCTGTTAGGTAGGGAGTTCCAGAATTTTGACCCAGCGACTATTAAGGAATGGCGATATATTTCCAAGTCGGGATAGCGTGCAGGTGGTCCCGTGTACCTGCTGCTGTTGTCCTTCTAGGTGGTAGAGGTTGCGGGAATGGGAGGTGCTGTCGAAGAAGCCTTGGCGAGTTGCTGCAGTGCATCATGTAGATGGTACACACTGCAGCCACAGTGCGCCGGTGGTGATGGGAGTGAATGTTTAGGGTGGTGGATGGGGTGCCAATCAAGCAGGCTGCTTTGTCCTGGATGGTGTCGAGCTTCGAGTGTTGTTGGAGCTGCACTCATCCAGGCAAGTGAAGAGTATTCCATCACACTCCTGACTTGTGCCTTTGTAGATGGTGAATCAGGAGGTGAGTCACTCGCCGCAGAATACCAAGCCTCTGACCTGCTCTTGTAGCCACAGTATTTATAATGAGGTCTGGAGCCAAGTGGTCCTGGCGGAACCCAAACTGAGCATCGGTGAGCAGGTTATTGGTGAATAAGTGCCACTTGATAGCACTGTCGACGACACCTTCCATCACTTTGCTGATGATCGAGAGTAGACTGATGGGGCGGTAATTGGCCGGATTGGATTTGTCCTGCTTTTTGTGGACAGGACATACCTGGGCAATTTCCCACATTGTTGGATAGATGCCAGTGTTGTAGCTGTACTGGAACAGCTTGGCTAGAGGCGCAGCTAGTTCTGGAGCGCAAGTCTTCAGCACGACAGCTGGTATGTTGTCGGGGCCCATAGCCTTTGCTGTATCCAGTGCACGCAGCCGTTGATATCACGTGGAGTGAATTGAATTGGCTGAAGACTGGCTTCTGTGATGGTGGGGATATCGGGAGGAGGCAGAGATGGATCATCCACTCGGCACTTGTGGCTGAAGATGGTTGCAAATGTTTCGGCCTTGTCTTTTGCACTCGCATGCTAGACTCCGCCATCATTGAAGATGGGGATGTTTGCAGAGCCTCCTCCTCCCGTTAGTTGTTTAATTGTCCACCATGACTGGATGTGGCAGGACTGCAGAGCTTTGATCTGATCCGTTGGTTGTGGAATTGCTTAGCTCTGTCTATGGCATGTTGCTTCCGTTGTTTAGCATGCATGTAGTCCTGAGTTGTAGCTTCACCAGGTTGGCACCTCATTTTTAGGTATGCCTGGTGCTGCTCCTGGCATGCTCTTCTACACTCCTCATTGAACCAGGGTTGATCCCCTGGCTTGTTAGATGGTCGAGTGAGGAATATGCCGGGCCATGAGGTTACAGATTGTGCTGGAATACAATTCTGCTGCTGATAGCCGACAGCGCCTCATGGATGCCCAGTTTTGAGCTGCTAGATCTGTTCTGAATCTATCCCATTTAGCACGGTGGTAGTGCCACTCAACATGTTGGATGGTGTCCTCATTGCGAAGACGGGACTTCGTCTCCACGAGGACTGTGCGGTGGTCACTCCTACCAATACCGTCATGGACAGATGCATTTGCGACAGGTCGATTGGTGAGGACGAGGTCAAGTAAGTTTTTCCCCTCGTGTTGGTTCGCTTACCACCTGCCACAGGCCCAGTCTGGCAGCCATGTCCTTCAGGACTCGGCCAGCTCGGTCAGTAGTGGTGCTACCGAGCCACTCTTGGTGATGGATATTGAAGTCCCCCACCCAGAGACCAGTTCCTAGTACATCTTCAAATGTATTTAAATATAGTGTTCCCTCTATCCTGGTGAGAAATATGTGGCCTTGTCTGTACCTTTTTTGGGGCAGATGCCAACCAGAGATTGCAGTCACAACATGGACCATTGTCTGGTTATCCCCTGGCATTGTATTTTGGAGTACTGTTCCATAATTTTCTGTTGTTGAAAGATTGATATTGTCATCAACTCTCTCTTTTCTGTTGCACTGTTGTCTCCAGGTGCAGAAGCTTGTGGAATTTGAACATGAACATGATCATGAACCAGTTATTTTGAGAAAACCTCGTGCAGCTCCAGAGGAGAAAAACACATGTCAGCTTTTTATTCAAACAGATCATCTGTTCTTCAGATACTATGGTTCGAGAGAAGCAGTTATAGCCCAGGTATGAAATAGAAAGTCAAATCATCATTCTAATTTAAAACAGGGGGTGGGGCGGGGGGTCCTCAGTATATGTAGCTTGCTGCATTAGATGTATTGACGTGCAATAGTAGGTTTGCAAACCAGAATCTGTACATGTATAAAAGCTGAATGAGACAAGTTACCAAATATGAAGGGTAGAATAGTTACAACCTTTACAAAAGAAAACTGGGATCAGTCATCTATCGGTTGCAATATTGTTTTGACATTAGACATTCACTGATTTGAATCCCAAACACTTGACAGTGCTACCAATTGTGTTTGTTGGTTCGGCTGCTGGTTGCACTGTCCTGTGAAAGAACAAATGATTGAAATGGGAAATGGCACACTTCTATCTTAAAGGAGCACTATTCCTTAATTGGCATTGACTAGAAATGCTGCTGATATATATTGGGCTCAATTTTTGTAAATGTTTAAGGATAAATTATGAATTTAGTTACAGTTTATCACTGTCAAAAAAAAAGGCTTCCTTGGAATTTTGCTCAAATGTGTGGGTTGAAATAATTGGCTTTTGAGAACATTTGAAGAAGTGATTGGCAATTCATAGCCAATTTTCAAACACAACTAACAAGTGAGTTCAATTGAACACAAAACTGAGATGCATCCTCCTCAATTCCTTCTTCCTTCCCTTCACCCCCCCCCCCCCCCCCCCAAAGTATTGATTTCTAACCGATAACCAATGGAAGCTTCTTCTGCTAAAAATAAATAATCAAGATGTTGCCCAGTTATCAGTCGTTCTGAAGCACCCGTAATGAATTTTTGAACTTAATATTCGTTAAATTTGTAAGTGATCTCATCCCCAATTTATGTATGTGCCATTTTGGGACTAATTTCCTGACACAAACTCAAATGATGTGATGGCTAAAATGTTACCCTTTGGAAGTACTATAGGAAGTAATGTCAGAATATCACCACATCTCTGTATTCAGAGTCACTTGTGGTAAGACCGTCATGATTTGTATTTAATTTTAGTTGCAAATATATCAGTTGCTGCAGTAAGTTACATTGCTACAGCAAGGTCCAAGATATAGCAACTAGATGTGTTGGAGTCAATTTTATGAAGAAACACTAATTTTGAAAGAACATAATTTGCAAATCCTGTAAATGAAATTGAAATAATGGTTATCTGATTGGCTTGTTAATCAAATCTCAGTTTGGATAAAGTTTGTAATTTCCATGTCAGGCTGTTGCCTCACAATTTTCAAGAAAAGCTGACCTAAGAAGCATTGGCATTGTCCATTTTATACTAGAAGCATGCCCTTTGACTAATTAATTATGCTTTGACAACTGTGTCAGAATCTTAGATTATCTGGTCTCCTGCTGAGGGTGAGGGGGGGCCTGGTGGGACAAATTGAATGAAAAATCGCATGTTCTAAATACAGTTGGTATGTTGGAAATATTGAATGTTTGATTTTACAGTTTGCAAAACTATCTGGCTATTTTTGAATACTACTTGAGATGCTTAAGAGCTAGATAAATGTCCCCTTTTAGCAGCTATTATTGGAAATAAAATAATTTCTTGCATGTTTCATCTCCAGATTTCCAGTCATGTCAAAGCAATTGATACAATTTACCAGACAACGGATTTTCAAGGAATCCGAAATATCAGTTTTATGGTGAAAAGAGTGCGAGTAAGTACTAATACAAAGTTTGCATCTGACTGTGTCTGCCTGTCGGATATGAACCATGTTGATGGACTCAAATTTTTCTATTAAGTAGAAAATCAGTATTCACAAATACACACAGCAGACTCCACTATCACCCATAAACACATGTTCTTTAAAAGTAAAATTGTTAGCTAAACATCAAAAACTAATTTCTGGGGAAAAAAAAACACGAAACTTACTGATCCCATCTTCCAAACCCTCCAACAACTTTCTCCTGTATGGATCTCACATCTCTAGGGCCTTGGACTTGCCTTCTGCTTGCTTCTTAGAGCTGAAATCCTTGGGTCCAGATATATTTTCCCAGCCTTTCTGGAGTCCAAGGGGTTTGCAACTGTGATCGTTGGGAAGCTGCCATTTTTAAACCTGGCAAAGCGCTCAAACATCTGATCTGACCATGCTCAATTTCTTTAGTGCTCCTTTGTGCCACCTGCAAGTACGCTGGCGTCTAGCTTCAGCTCATGATTCAGTCTCATCCCTGGCCTGTCCCTTCCTGTTGCTTGCGAGTACGGCACACCATTCCTGACTGCTTGCTAAATTATTCAGAATCACTGAGCTTGAGCAGTAACCAAATAATTTCAAAATATCAAGAATTGGGTGTAGAAAACAGACTGAATGATGACTTAACTTAAATTTTCTTGCTTGACTTCTGAACTCAAATTTTCCCTGCAGTGCTCCCTCCCCCTCCCCTTCCCCCTCCCCCACCATTTGAGGGAAGGAGATACTTATGGAAGGTATGAGAAAGACGTGATGAAACAGATACAGTTAAATGAGAGAAGTGCTTGAGATCCTTGCAGAGAGAGGAGAGTAGAAGCAAGGATAGGCACGTGCACGCACGTAAAGGATTGGGTTTGGCAGCCAAGCAGAGAGATAGTTACAGAAAAATGCATTTTTCTTTATATCCATGAGCAATGCCAGGGAAGAACAACAAATTATTTAATAATTTATCAGCATTATATTTATGTAGAGTATATTCCTCAAAATTTATCCTTTCTCCTCCAATGTGTTATCTAACACGATAAATAACACTGCCTTTCAGATCAACACCACAAATGACGAAAAAGATAGGAGCAACCCATTTAGGTTTGCAAACATTGGTGTGGAGAAATTCCTCGAACTCAATTCAGAGCAGAATCATGACGATTATTGCTTAGCCTATGTGTTCACAGATCGTGATTTTGACGATGGTGTCCTGGGACTGGCTTGGGTTGGTGCACCAGCAGGTAAATGTCTGCAGACCTTGTTTCCAACAACTTGGGTTCCTTGAATTAAATGGCAAAGTCAGTAGTTACTACAACCAAGCTCCTGCTTTGACCATTGAAATGATCGAAGTATACAGCTTGGAAATTGATGCTTTTAAAATGATGTGACCATTGATGGTGATTGTGTTTGTTAAAAAAGGAACATAAAATTTCTATTGATATTTACATTTTTCATAATATAAATGAGGAATGATATTGGTCTCTCTCCAGTTTACTCGAAGGTGACTCCCTTCTATTTCCATGTTCCTTTAATTATTAAGAGGAACTTTGGTAGCAGTTCTACCATTAGAAAAAAGATCTGAGCTAAAATTCTAGCCTCGGTGAGGAAAATAATAAATAGAACTTAACTGTTCTGTCTCAACTATTTGTAAAGATTTAATGATGTGTTGGACTTGTGCCTCTAACATTGCCACTCATTGTGGAAACCATGGGCAGGAAGAGTTCCTTAATATGCCATGTGTAATGAAATTGTAAAGCCATTCTTTGTAATTTTATTACACATTGTGTACAAAGGAAATTGTCTCCCCATGTGAATAAATGGAGATCAATGCATATTTGGGATTGAATTGAAAAGCTGTAATCAAACATCCTAAACCACTGTAAGGAGTCTTACAAAACCAGGTTATAGTCCAACAGCTTTATTTGAAATCACAAGCTTTCGGAGCTTTCCTCCTTCGTCAGTGCTCCCTCCCCCTCCCCTTCTCCCCTTCCCCCCCTCCCCCACCGTTTGAGGGAAGGAGATACTTATGGAAAGTATGAGAAAGACGTGGTGACGAAGGAGGAAAGCTCTGAAAGCTTGTGATTTCAAATAAAGCTGTTGGACTATAACCTGGTGTTGTAAGACTCCTTACATTTGTCCACTCCAGTCCATCACCAGCATCTCCACATCATCCTAAACCACAGCAGTAAACCTGGAGACAGTTTTTTTTTAAAACTCTGGTTAAAATATGAAACTGTGTTGTAATCTTTAAGTTCATGCTACTTGTTTTAATTTCTGAACGCTTTATTCATCTTGAACTCTTTCCATGCTCTTAATGTGTTTGAACAGGCTTATTTTTTTAAAACTGAGGAGTAGTATTTCTTTCTCTATTTTCACACCATTTTGCAATCAGGCAGCAATGCTAAAATGTAAGGTTCCTTGCATCTGCTACATCTTTCCCTGACAGGGTAGGCAAGATGCTCCTCAATTGGTCTGAGATGCTCTTTGGTCGCTGAAGTGGTGTAAAATTAACCCCAGGCTATTCTCTCCCTCCTTTACCTCGACAGCTTTGGTCATGTGGGGAATCATGAATCTGCATCATACTACTCGATAATAAGTATAATAATGCTGACAGCAGCACTAAGTTGTTTGGATGATAAAAATTCAAATGACAATTTGTTACAGACAGCCACTATTTTTGCACTGCTGTCTCTGAATATGCTGAACTACCACAATATACCAGTGCCCACATACACCCAGAAAAAGTATGTGGCAAAATAGTCATATATTTAGTTTCATGAAATCAAATGACAATGGATATGCAGGAACACAGTAGGCCTAAGTGAGAGATGGGGAACTGGGCTGAATTGAAGCCTCAACTTTCCTAAACTGCCTGTCCTCAATTGTAAACATAATGTACTTACCCAGGTCTTGTTACTTCTTTTAATATCCAGTAACTTCAAAAGACTGCTAGTTTTTTTTAAAACTTGGCCGTGTTGTCCCTTTCATTCCATGAAACCATTCAATTTGTTCCATAGTAGAAATGCTGCTAAATCCTGCCAGAAAACTGTAGGTGCTGCAGCAGAAGTGGCTCGAATCCCTTGACACAGCAAAAGGGGACGAGCAGCTTTATACTTTTTATTAATGCACCAAAAAAGAAACTGTTTAGACAGTAGCCAGTGCACATTAGTAAAGAATTGGAAATTTGGGCTTTAATGGAATGGATAACAATGAAATAAAGAAGGAGGACTAAGCAAGTGAAATACTGGCCTTGAAAATGTAGCAGAGAAAATCAAAGCTACTGAGACAACATAGAAGAGATTTAGAGGCACTTTGTTTAAAAAACAAACTGAAAGGAAAGCCAATTACAGTGCCACTCTAGAAAGTAGAAAACCTTGTGCTGAGATTTTATAGAACTTGCTATAGTGAAGTAAGAAAAAAAATTAAAGGAAACTGGATATTTATGGCCTCATATTAAAAAAAAAGGGCCAATGTACTTATACATCCAGAAAAAGGTATGCAGCAAAAATATATATCAGCCCACAGTAAAATATATGCTTCCAGCGGTGCACTACTCCAAATGGGTACCTCCATGTGATACGTTTATTGTTTAATAAAGCCAGTAATAATGTGGGTTTAGTACCATTTGTATTATGGAAGAAACTGATTTCAAAATGAGATGGGCAATATTGCCATTTTAAAAGAAAAACTAGTTGAGGTGCAGACATTGCGAGACATCAGGGAGGGAGAAAGTTACCTGGACACCTTGATCCAGGAGGCAGACACGCCCCTTAGACTAAATATTGTAGAATTGGCACGTGGTCAGGGACAGGAGGGTGTGACTGCGAGTGAGGCAGGTACGGGGATCCAGGAGGTAGCATTGAAGGAGCCTCAGCCTCTGCACCTGTCCAATAGATACAAGGTTCTTGCAGCCCTTGTGGACGAGTGCAGGGACTGCAGGGAGGATGAGCAAACTGGCCACGGCACCATGGTTCAGGGGGCCATTCAAGTTGGGGGAGTAAAAAGGAATGTGGTTGTAGTAGGCGACAATGTAGTTAGAGGGATAGATACTATTCTCTGCAGCCAAGAGCAAGAGTCCAGAAGGCTGTGTTGCCTACCCGGTGCCAGGGTTAAGGACATCTCAGGGCTGGAGAGAAATTTGGAGTGGGAGGGGGAGGATCCAGTTGTCGTGGTCTATGTAGGTACCAACAACATAGGTAGGACTAAGAAAGAGGGTCTGCTGAGGGAGTTTGAGCAGCTAGGGGCTAAATTAAAAAGCAGAACCACAAAGGTGGTGATCTCCAGATTATTACCTGAGCCACGAGCAAATTGGCACAGGGTAAATCAGATCAGAGAGATGAATGCGTGGCTCCAAGATTGGTGTGGGAGAAGTTGGTTTCGATTCATGGGGCACTGGCACCAGTACTGGGGAAAGAGGGGGCTGTTCCGTTGGGATGGGCTTCACCTGAACCATGCTGGGGCCAGTGTTCTGGCAAACCAAATAATTAGGGTGGTAGAGAAGGCTTTAAAATAATATAGGGGGGGAGGGGTCAGGTGGGGTGAAGTTTAGATCGATAGAGAAAAGACAAGGAAGTAGTACAGGGAAGTGGTGGGGTTAATGATAAACAGAGTGTGTTAGGAAGTGACAGAGCGTACAAACATAAGAGTGCACTAGCAAATGGGGCCAGGGTAGGAAAGAGTGGTAAAAAGACAAAATTAAAGGTTCTTTATCTGAAGGCACGAGTATTTGTAAGATGATCGATGAACTGGCGGCACAAATAGAAACAAATGGGTATGATCTCATGGCCATTTCAGAGACGTGGTTGGGAGCTAAATATTCAGGGTTATTTAACATTTCGGAAGGATAGGAAAAAAGGTAAAGGTGGTGGGGTAGCTCGGTTAATAAAGGATGAAATTGGTATAATCGTGAGAAATGATCTTGGCTCAGAAGATCAAGATGTTGAATCAATTTGGGTGGAGGTAAGAAATAGCAAGGGAAAGAAATCACTGGTGGGAGTAGTATATAGGCTTCCTAACAGTAGCTACACTGTAGGGCAAAATATTAATCAGGAAATAAGGGGGGCTTGTAAAAAAGGTAATGCAATAATCATGGGCAATTTTAACTTTCACATAGATTGGACAAATCAAATTGGCAAAAATAGCCCTGAGGTGGAGTGTATTGAGGACTGTTTCTTAGACCAATATGTCGGGGAACCAGCCATTTTGGATCTGGTAATGGGTAACGAAACAGGATTAATGAATGATCTCAAAGTAAAGGATCCCTTGGGAAGCAGTGATCATAACATGATAGAATTTCACATCCAGTTTGAGAGTGAGGATCTTGGGTCTGAAACTACTTATTAAATTTAAATAAGGGCAATTATAAAGAAATGAGGGTGGAATTGGCTAAAGTGGACTGGGTAAACAGATTAGATGGTATGATGGTGGATAAGTAGTGGCAAACATTTAAAAATATATATTTTATGACTCACAACAAAAATAGATCCCTGTTAGGAGGAAAGACTCCACAAAAAGGGTGAACCAACCATGGCTAACTAAGGAAGTAAAGGATGGTATCAGGTTAAAAGAAAAATCATACAACATGGCAAAGATTACTGGTAAGCCTGAAGATTGGGAAAACTTTAAAAACCAGCAAAGGATGACTAAAAGAATAATAGAGGGAAAAAAATAAATTGAGAATAAACTAGCAAGAAATATAAAAACTGACAGTAAAAGCTTCTACAAGTATATAAAAAGGAAGAGGGTAGCTAAAGTAAACATTGGTCCCTTAAAGGATGAGACTGGGGAAATAATGATGGAAAACAAGGAAATGGCAGAGGAATTGAACAGATATTTTGTTTCTGCTCCTATCTCTTATGGTCTTATTATCCTTTTGACATCACTGGTTATTGAAAGAGCTTATTATTAAGGATTTGTTAGCATTGCTGCAGCAACAAGAAATTTAACTAGATTCCTGGTCACAATTCATTCATTTTTTGTAATGGGATGCATTCCCTAAAAATGTTCAGGAATCTTCATTGTATGGTGTATCTGTTCTTGTCTCTCACGATACTTTCACAGGACTCCAATCCCAACAGCAAAGGATTAAAGCTAACATGCTAAGACCAATCTGAAAGTAGATGGTTTTCCATAGGTTCAGATAAAACTGTAGATTAAGACTGTTACTAGAATTTTTCTGTATTTTAGGTGCTGATTGACTCACATTCTGTTTCCCAAACATAGGAAGCTCTGGAGGAATCTGTGAGAAAAGCAAGCTTTATTCTGATGGCAAGAAGAAGTCGCTGAACACTGGAATCATCACAGTTCAAAACTATGGGTCTCATGTCCCCCCCAAAGTCTCTCACATCACATTTGCTCATGAAGTGGGCCACAACTTTGGTTCTCCTGTAAGTATTAAACCAGTATAGTCTGCCATAACTAAAATTTGGGTACTAAATCATTTTTCTTGAAATATAGGTGAGTTAGCATCTTGGGACATTTTACTACATTAAAGGCACTATATAAATGCAAGTTGTTGTTGGATCTCCACAGATGTTTCTCATTAAGTTGAAAATTATGCTATTTTAAAATGACAGGCATGCTATACAATCCTAACACAAACTATGTTTTATCATTAGTAAGGGAGTGTTCATATCTTGATAACCCATTGTTATTGAAGAAAGCTGCATGTTTCTAAAATGCAGCTGTTTTAACCTGGGCTATTTCTTTATGGACATGAAGTCTAACAGGAACAAACTAGAAATCTGGTCCAAAAACACACAATGCTGGAAACACTCAGCAGGTCAGGCAGCATCTGTGGAGAGAGAAAGGTACGGATAATGTCTCTGGTCGATGACCTTTTGTCAAAACCCTAACCCAGCATCTGCAATATTTTGCTTTTTGTAGAAATATGATCCATTTGCTTAACTACTCCATGCAGTTAAGTGCTGTGGACTAGCACACCCTGAGGTCAGTTATATTGATCACAATTAGGTGAATTGTTGCTCTGGAAGTTTGTTTTAAAAAACACTTTTAAGATGTTACTTGTTCCGTTGTGACTTGTGTTATGAACATGCAATTGGGTGCATGTGCAACCAATGCTTTGCATATGTGATACTTTGAACTGAGATGAATGTTCTAGGTGCAAGACTTGTGTATATATAAAGAAAGTATGCAAATTAATAGCAACTTGGGTTTTTTTGCTTAAATTGGTCTAAAATATCTAGCTTTGCATCTAGTGAGCTCTCAAAAAAAAACACCTGACTCTATTAGTGAAACACTGCAAAGATAAACGTATGAAATGCAGTTTGAGTCTTAAGGTAGAAACAGTAATTAGTAGAATGGGGAGAAAATATGAGTGTTTGTGCTACTGCTAAGGAAAGGGGAGCCTGAAAGGGTGCTTTGGGGGCCTGGAGGTCTCATGCCACACGAGTAATGAGGCATGAAAGCTGAAGATATGAAGTCTGCGGAAAGAAGTATTGGTAACTTGCCAAAAGAAAGATTCTGTCGTAAAGATGCAGCTGGCTGGAGGAAAAATCTTGGGAGGAGATCGAGGAGGACTTTGAGAGTTTGAGTACACAAACCATATGCAAATTATTTATTGCACAGCATATGGTTTGTGTACTCAAACTCTCAAAGTTTACCCTGCAGGTAACAATGGCCTGTTACCTGCAGGGAATGCATATAATTGTAGAGGGCAGATGTTGAAAGCATGATACAACGGGAGCGAACAGTATATACAATATGGGGCTACCCATTATTGATGGAGTTTAGGAACAAAGTGTGCCCATCGGAACAATAAGCACATATAAAAGCAGGTGTTGGGTATGATCCTGGAATCTTCTCCATTCGGAGTACCCCCAGAGTAGTATGTGAGGGTTCTTACCTCTATTTTAGCCCCTAGTTAAGAGGAGTGAACTTCTTGAAAGACATTGTTTGACAAAATGCAGCCAGTTACAGAGCAGTGTTGGCCTAGGAGCTGGTTCCAAGCAGCACCTTTGCCAATTAATAAGGAATGGCATGAAGCTAGGTACAAAAAAACTGAATATGACAAAAGTTATACTGTAGAAACATGAAATGGATTAGGAGTTTAAAGTTGGAAAAATGGCTTACATGGATATTTATTTGACTTTTTATATAAAAAAAAATTGGATCAGCTTTTTTAACTCCCTGTAGTTTATCTTGTGGTGCTGCATCAGAAATGTTCAATGGCTTTTTGCTGGACCTTGCCCATCTGTTACATTTATCATAGTCTTTGTGTCACAAAGTACCGAGTTCACTAATGCTTATGATTATATTACAAACTGTGAATGATATTCAGCATACTATTGTTTCTATTTATCTTCCCAGCATGACTCTGGTACTGAATGTACCCCAGGAGAATCCAAGTCTGGGGAGCTGAAAGAAAAGGGCAATTATATTATGTATGCACGGGCTACATCTGGTGATAAGCAGAACAACAATAAATTCTCTATCTGTAGCATTAAAAACATCAGCCAGGTCCTTGACAAGAAAAGAAACCTCTGTTTTGTTGGTAAGTATGAAGCAGCAGCTGAACTGAATTGGTAAACTGTACTTGTTTAAGCCTTTTTAATAGTATAATTCTTTACCAGAAATTAAAATATTAGCCAATGCCCAGCTTCTATTTGTAGGAAGCTAACTAATAATTTGTGGTGTTTTTAAATGTTCTTTTTGAGTTTGGTACTTTTGACTGTTCTCAGCTAATGAAATCTTCCTATTTCCATTTACAACACTGGGTAATATAGCACCGATTGTGTCTCTATTCAGTTCTGGTCCAGTGTTATAGCTTCAGAAATAACATCTAAATAGTTTAAATACTGCACTCATGCAGAATTTTAATGCTAACTTAGAAAATGTATTTTTTTTAAAAAGAATCTGGCAAACCCATTTGTGGCAATGGTTTAGTCGAAGATGGGGAGGAATGTGACTGTGGTTACAATGATCAGTGCAGAGATGAGTGCTGCTACAATGCAAATGAGGCGGATGACAAGAAATGTAAGCTTAAACCAAACAAACAGTGCAGGTAAGCATAACATTTAAGCTTCTAGTGACATTGTGTTGAATAATTTTATTTTGATTTTCCCTGTCTTGTCTGCACTGAAAGCCAATGCAATAATCAGGCCTCAGTGTACAGATCAGAGTGGGGCTGATTCAGTGAGGCTGCTGCAATTACAGAACTGTCTTTTGTATACAGACTTTATTAATCTGTACATTTGCGGGCAAGGAGGGAAAGAGAAGGGAATTCAATTGTGATTCAAACTTCAGTTTAAACTGTCAAGTGTCCAAATAGGGTACAGCAAGAAATCTACTGCTGAGGTCTGCCTTAAGCTGACAGATGCACTGTATATAATACAGCCTAATATTGGGGAAAACTGGTTTCATTTTTGATCTGACCCAAGCAACTGAAATAAGTTGAATTCTACTGGGTTTTTAAGTTGCTACAGCCATTCTGGCTTTGAAGCTTTATATCCTGGGTTTCAGTATTTGAAGTCTTGGATGTCAAGTTAAATGCATGTTTCTCCCCGTCCCTGTTTCCTGTGGTTTAATAAAATTGTAAAATCTCTGTTCACCTGTGACCCTGGATGGTGAACGTTTCATATGAATTGGTTTATTAATTGGACTCAAACATGGAAAGTTAATCCAGTGTGTATGTCTTGGTAGAATATTACATTTACGTGTTTCAGCAGTGAATTTATCTGATACAAGGAGTAATTTAACTCCTGTATTTAGCATAACTTTGTGTTGTAGTGTCATAGCACATGTGTGAACTTGATATCAGTGCTTTCTTGCTGCTGGTTATTTCTCAGTCTGGCTCTGCTTTCCATGGTTCATCTTCCACCAGCAACAAATAGCTCTGACTGTTGTAGGGAGCAGAGCAGACACAATACCCTCCTCACAATTTCTCCTCCCACAGCAAAATTTGAAATAAACACCAGTCTGAACCTTTACAAGTAATCCAACATATAAGATTTAATTGTAGTAGATCCTAAATTTACATAGTTAGAAGTTTTTGATGAAAAATTGGAAACATGCAGACATAAGTAATTGAGTGATGGCAAGCTACTCAGTACAGGCGGCCAGTATTTATCTTCACGTACAGTGTTGGTGATGTCTTTTGAGGAATTGAAAAATTCATTTAATTCAATCTTGCTTTGTTTAAAATTATGCAAGGGAAAGCATACTGAGTTTGGCAGGACAAAATCTCAGTGTTTGGGAACGGTCTTTGCTTCCCTATAGATGACAAAAGGAGCACTAACAAACGATAACTGATTAATTATGCAATCCTGTCATGACCCTCCTGTAGCATTTTACCCAGGTGCATGCTGCTTTCCCCTTTGAACCATATCTTGACATTAGTCCAATGGCATGATTGAAATACTGGCCTGAACGGCTGCACCTGATGATTTGTTGAAGTCCAAGTCTCAAGCTTTTCTGTTCTGGCCTACAGTAAAATGGAGTTGTATAGCAATTCTATTGTAAGAATCATTTTAATTCCTTCAGAAGAAACTCGGCTTGATACAAAATAGCCAGTGGTGCTCTTTCTGTTCTTTTACTAACTTCAACTATTGTTTGGTGGAATTCATTTTGATTGAACACTAAAAGGGCATTTTTCTTTTGAAGTTTTAATGAATTTTGTGTCGACCTTCATTTGGATATCTTGGGAGGAATGGTTATCTCTAAATATGTTTTGCAGTGGCAAAAAAAGCCAGGAAGCAAATGTAGTGATGTTAATTATTCTTTTGGGTTTATAAACATTAGATGTGATACTTAAGATTTTTTAAGAAAAAAAAATTAGAATTAAAAATATTAATTTTTCTGCTGGCCATTTGTTCTAGCCCAAGTCAAGGACCATGCTGTACCAGAGGGTGCACTTTCAAATCCGCCAGTGAAAAATGTCGTAATGAGTCAGACTGTGCAAAGGAAGGGACATGTAGTGGTGGAACTGCTGCATGCCCAACATCTGATCCCAAAGACAACTTTACTCTCTGTAATAGGGGAACTCAAGTGTGCATCAAGGGGGTAAGTGGTCCATATTGTGTGTTTGCATCTGTATATAAATCTTAATCTGAACATGTCTGAGAGCAGTTGGAGCTACAACTTTTTTGAACAATGTTTAGTTTAGTCACCGTATATAATTGACAGGGTAGGATTTATTTATGCATATGATTAGGTAAGATTCCTCTTGCATGAATGGTAAAGCGACTAAGTAATTTGTTTATACATTCTAAACTTTTTAAATAGTATATAGATATGAAAATAACTGTACATTAGAACTTTCTCGGGCATTTGACGCCAATATCTGGATAATAGCCCATAATTTCTTTCTGTTGGATCATACTGATTTCAGACTATGTGCTGTGAACTAAGTTTTAAATACCTGTTCCATGAAATGTTGGGATAAACTGCTCAGCATCACTTAATTCTTCTAATATTCTAGTAACTTTTCAATATTCAAGATACATTTTTCTTGAAATAAAAGTGATCCATAAATTTTTAGTACTCAATCTAAATAAAACCGATGAAAAGCAAAAACCGTGGATGTTGGAAAGCTGAAATAAAAACAGAAAATGCTGGAAAAGCTCAGCAAGTGATGTAGCATCTATGGAGAAAGAAATAGAGCTGAACCATTACCAGCATTTGCTGCCCAAAAAAATGGGAGCTGTGGTTATGATCTGATGTTATTTCAGTAACTTCAGATCATTATCACTGCTCCCATTTTTTTCAGACAGCAAGTGCTGGTAATGGTTCTGCTGTTGCCATTTACAGCTAATCTAGACCGATCTTTTGTCTCTTGTCCCATTACCACCCTCCTTACCTTGCACAATCATCCCTTTTGTCATTTGATCACTCTTGCCCTCTATCCTATAATAGACTTTCCCTTTTGTTCTTTCCTTCCCTCCTCTCGATCTCTTCTCCCCACGCGCCCCCCCCCCCACCCCGCCACTTTCCCTGGCTCTGTACTTACTTAAAAACTTTAACTCTTTAACATCTTCCAGTTCTGACGAAAGGTTTTCGATCTGAAACATTAACTCTATTTCTTTCCCCACAGTATACGGTGTAAGAATTATTCCCCTGTCGTCTGATCCATTTGCTTATCAAAGATTTGCTTTTGTAATTAAATATTTCAACTCAGTGAAGATTTAATTTTTTTTTCAAGCAATGCTCTGGATCGATCTGTGAGAAGTACAAGCTTATGGAGTGTACCTGTTCAAGCACTGAAGATGAAACCGAACTGTGCCATGTCTGCTGTATGGAGAAACGTAAGTGCTATGTGATATTTGAAGATGAGTAAGAACTCCAATTTTCAGGTGGTGACGGACCAAACTTGATTCTAGCAGTCACGTTATATAGTTCATCTAATGGTTCTATGACATGTTTAAAATAGGTAATAAAAAGGAATTTAAAAAAAAAATTGGATCCCCCCCCACCACCAAAGGCCAGTAGCTGAAGGTATGATGTGGGTATGTCAAATGAGGTCAGGCTCATCTGTGATGTCCTCCGTAGTCAAATTGCCTGCCAGCACTCACTGTCTAGGCTCACACATGAAGAATATACATTTGGATGAGGTACCAATGCCTGTGGAGCTCAGTCCCAGTGACAGTCAGTGTCTTTAGTGAGGGGGAGGGAAAGTTAATGCTTTATTTGAGCATCATTGTATAATACAAAGTAATATATGCATAATAGGGCACAACTTTGCAAGTGTAAGCCTCGCAGCACTGAATTGGCAGGCATTTTTATGTAAAGACTTCCGTTGCCCTCTGCACTGCATCGCGTTGATGGCATTAACTGTACTTGCAGCCCAACACCAAAAGTGAAGATAACCTCCATTACTGAAGTGAGCCTAATATTTTTGTGAGCCACAGCAAAGCTTTGTTTTATGGATCTGTAGTGTCAGTGCTGCAGAAATAGTAAAATCATGTAGTTAACATTAGCCTAAGTATTTAATGTGCAGTTTGGAACAGAATAGCTGGTTGTATGCTTTCTGATATCTTGCAAAACTTCATCTTTTCAATGTACTTTTTACAGATAACCCATCAACATGTGCAAGTACTGGGTCAGAGAAGTGGCACAATCACTTCAATCATACCACCATCACACTACAGCCTGGCTCACCCTGCAATGATTTCAAAGGCTACTGTGATGTCTTTACTAGATGTAGACTTGTTGATGCAGATGGTCCATTGGCCAGGCTAAAGAAAGCAATCTTTAATCCAGAGCTTTATGAAAATATTGCTGAATGGATTGTGGTAAGTAAATTTGATAAAGGTAGTGTAGTTTGAGAAGCATGCTGTGACTATACCTTGAGTCGTGGCTCAATTGTATGTATTTAGCAGTAAGGGAAAAATCAAACCGTTTATGTACAGCAATTCTTTGATAAAATTGATAATTTGTATTAGCAGGAAGATACTTTGTATTTCATCTTTCTTAATTTATATAAGGTACACTAGCTGTTAACAGCTTGATCTTTTCCACATGTTCCTGTTAAAGGAATTTTGATGTGTATAATGGTTTGGTTAGCTTTGATGAAGTATGTCTCCACTGCCTAAACCAGAAAATGTGCAAAGATGCACCCTTTTGGTGCTATACCATTACACTTTGCCACATAATGGTAAGAAACAGATTTGCATCTGCAGCTCTCCTCATGGTGAGTTCTTGATCTCTGTTGTGGCCTTGGTGTAAGATATCTAATGTTAGAGAGTTGAATTATGAAGAAACATTGAAAAAACTTGGGTTCTTCAACATTGAAAGGAGATGATTTTATACCTTTTACTGAGATATATGCAAGATATTAAACAGTACAATTGAAGATAGGATAAGGAGACACAGGTTCGTAGTAGTGAAAGGCAAATTTAGGAACCTATGTCAGGAAGCTCTTCAAGCAAAGAGTAACACCCGGAATAATTTTTGTATAGGGTAGGGCTAAAACTCTGGAATTATCGAAAGGATAATTTAATGCTATCATCAAGGCTGGGAGAAAAAGTGGATTTTTCTAGAATGAGGACCTAAGAATGGCCTTCCTCATCAATATTTTTCTTGTGAAGAAGCTAAGTGGTGGGAGGAAATATTTAGATAGTGTCATTGCAGTGGTTCTTGCCTACCTCATTGGCTGGCATTGGTAGAGGCCTGTGAGAAAGTTGTCTGGCTGACCTCTTGGGGTATGGTTTATAATGTGACAGAATCAGAAGAGGACAAAAGTAACTGCAAAATGATAATGTTTTTGTAAGATTATTAAAATTGACTGTTGTTGAATCGGACTATTTCTGATGTGTGCTAATTCTTCCACACTCCTTGTTGTACAAGGTTCACCATGTACGACAAAAGTAGTAGAAGAACCCAGTATCATTGCAATCCCATCAGTCATAAGATATTAAAGATTTTATGTTTTCAACCATCTGCATATGCATTTTAAAATCCTCCCTTGTTTGGCTGAACACTTGCTCCCTGACTTATCTGTGCTGCCCTTGGTTTCCCCTTCCTTACGTCACAACTCTAGCATTACATACAAACATGCTACATCACGACCACTCAACCTATACTCCTTAACAATAAAACATTACCTCTAACCAATTAGGTCCTTGCATAAGATGTTTTAAACTTTTAGCTGTGTTCAGTGTTTTAAGAAAGTCAGCACAAATTCAATAGTTATTTATAATTATTGAAGAATAAATGTACGTGCACCACATACAAGTATGTATCTTGCCCTTATATGTTCATTCTGGTTCGACAAGATCACAGTTATGCTATTTGCTTGTTTAACACATACATAGGTGTAATTTTGCATTTTCTCTCTCAAATTAAGGCAAATGACTGAATTGTGCGTACATCAGTTACACCTGACTTCACACTCACAGTCCTTAACTTTTTTTAAAATTGCATGTAGCTAAGCGTCATTAGATTTTTCTTTCAGCTACATCCTGAGAGTTATTTTCAGTTAGCTTATGTTAAAGTTTTGCCTCTGGGAAAAATGTTAGTTTAGAGATACTGGGCTAGGCTTTCCACACACCCCTGCAAATTTAAGCCACACAAATGAGTGAAACGTGGCCGCCATGTTTCTGACCATTTACAGTACAGGAGCACTGGACACAGAGGTCACCTGTTCGGAGCTTGATAGAGGGGGAACCAGGGCAGAACTGAAAGAGGGGCCTTTGTCAGCACTCTCTGAGCATGGTCATGTATAGACCCCATTAGTAGGAAAGAGTTTAAGTAAACTTTTTTTTTATTTCTGGGTAGCACACTGAGCACCTCTTTGTCACTGCCCATTTCTGCCCTCAGACTGGTGCAACTTCCAGTAAGGGCCTGAAATCAGGCCAGGGTCAGTAGGGCATCAGTAGGCCGGGCAGAAGTGTCCACCAGCCTCACTTCTGGTGCAACAGCCACTTTCTGTATTGTCAAACTGTTGGAGTTGTTCAGGAACTTGGGGGGTGGTGGGGTGGGTGTCGAAACAAATGAGCGAATCAATGGGCCATTTTAAATCCTTGATGGTGTTTTTTGATTTGATGATGCTTGTACATGTTTTTATAGGTTTATTTCTGGTAGACTACAATTTTGTTTGTTCTTCTGTTGTTTCTAGTAGTGTAATGATGTGATCTGATCCCTTGTTTTGAATCAATAAATGCATTTGGGTATGCTTAGCTGCAATTCCAGTACTGGGAGTAACTCTGCTTTGCTTTTTGTAGGCTCATTGGTGGGCAGTACTGCTCATGGGAATTGCTCTCATTATGTTGATGGCTGGATTTATTAAAATCTGCAGTGTGCATACTCCGAGCAGTAACCCCAAACTGCCACCTCCCAAACCACTCCCAGGTAAGTAATCTATCTATTAAAAGATGTAAGAAAGCCTAGCATATTTCAGTGTAATACAGCACATTCTTGTGGGAACAAAACAGGCTACTTTAGTTGAATGTGATTTTAAATTTTAGGTTTGTTTGGTACAGTTGAGAATTGAAAACAACCTACAATTGCCACTAACAGTACTCAAAGGAACTGTTAACTGTAAACAGGAGGATTCCTGTTTACCATCCATCACTCCCTTATTTTCCCCAGATTCTCTCTTTTTTTCCTAACCCTATCCCACAACAATGACTCTGGCACGTTCCCATCTTTTCTACTCTGTGACCAGGCAAGCATGTGCTCTAGGAGAAGCTAAAATTCAAATGTCAGATGAGACTGATTCTGACTAGAGATTACTAACTTATAATCCAGTCCTTCAGTATTTGAACTACTGTCCACCCTTCAACCTATAGTTAATTGTACATCTTCAGAGTATAAGCTTGAACTTATATTAATTTTTAAAATGCTTGTTATGGCATTTTGTGCAACACCATGATGTGCACTCATTAGAGCAAGTGTTGAAAGATTGACAATGCTGTTAATGTTTTTTTAATCCAATGATCTTCCTCCTGCTCCCCAATTAGATCCCCGCCAGCTTCTCCGTGACTGCTTTCAGTAGTGGTATGTGAATGGCCTACAGGAGCTGTGCTTCTATATGAGGGTGTGACTGGTCCTACCAGTCTTTCCCTCCCCTTAGAGATGGAGCAGACCGCTGCGCTAAAGTGCTCAATCTAGTGGCCTAGCTGAGAGCAAGCTGAAGTCTCTTACTGAGGGCAAATGAGCTCAAATATCGGTCAAAATTGAAATGTGAACTCCAACTCCTTTAAATGAAAATCCAATTTGCTACCATATAGTGTACTTCATTCAGTCTAGAGTTTACCATGTAAATAGTTCCTGTTCTATACAGCTATCCTTTGAGTTAAAATTGTAAAAGGATGCTTGTATGATATTTCCAAACATAATTTTTATGTTGACATGTTGTATGTTAATCACAAGTGTATTTGACTCTGCACTTAAAACTGCTCACCACCAAACACATCTTATCTTCCCCTCCCCTCCCAGCTTTGTGGCATTTGTTGAGCAAGATATTCCGCACACAGTATATGTTCAGTAGTGCTAAGCTTTAGAATAAATTCCACGCAGTCAATGCCATAAAAGTTGTAGAATGTCGCTGAAATGCTCTTTTTTTTTTCTGCAGGCACATTAAAAAGAAGACGACAGCAGCAGCAGCAACAGGCAACGCAACCGTCACGCCAGAGACCCAGAGAGAACTATCAGATGGGACATATGAGACGCTAAACTGCAGCATTTGCCTTGGATCTTCCTAGTGCCTACAGCAGGAAATTTCGCTCCAAAGAAAACCTGTTCCTGTCTTTGTCTCAAATCTGATAGAAAGCTTTTAGGTTCTAATATTAGAGGGAATTGGATTACTTGTGATGGATGCAATCTCCAATTCAAAATGGAGAAAACAAAATCCTCAGTGTCCCTTCTAATCCAGTCTTAATGATCAGATCATGTTTGGATTTTATTAAATCATGTTTGGAAAGAAAGTTTTTGATGAGGCATCACAAAGTCACATGAGATTATTCTGCTCTTGGCCATTTGTGATCTTTCTCATTGCACAGATATGTGACTGTAGGTAATACTATTACTGCTGCCAATTTCAAGCTTTTATGTATGATAACTCAGCAATTTAGAAACTTATTTGACAAATTAACAGATCTTTTTTCCAAACATCAGCCTGTATTTCTAACTCGTACCCATACATCTTTCTGAAGTTGTATGCAAGTAACTTGATATGGATTTAGCTGTAATGCATAAATTTCTGCTGTTTAAAAAAAATTGCTGTTTAATTGCCACACTCAGGATAATGCAAGACGCAAATAATCTAAAAGACCTCTCAATATTTATAGCAGCTGTGAGATGGTAAAATCATGAAATTTGGCTTTAAATTTATAATCTTTATTGCCACCATTTCTTTAACTGATATGAGTGATGAATAGCTGCTGAGGTGTACAGCTCTAGACTGAATGCTCTGGATTGGGGATGTGATAGTCGTAATGCATACAAGTTTAATAAATTATGATTGTTTAAGATTTAGTGTAAAATTGGCAATATTTGATTTCATTTTAGGGAATATAGTCAGCTAGTGTGTTCTGAATTTTGCTGAAAATTGGTGCGGATTTGCCTGGATAACATTTTCAGCTTTTGCTTTATGGCGTGTGGAAAGAATTGTGACAAATCGTTTTTATATTTTGGAATTTAGGTTTGAGATTTGGGATTATATTTTTTTTAAATGCATACTTCTGTGAATTCTGATAATTACAAGGGCAACCACTGAACAGCAGGTGCTCCGCTTTTACAAAGAGCAATAGCTCTTTAGGGGGAGTTTAGATATTTCTATTTACTAAGAATTGAAACTGCTGAATTGCAAATTATAAATTCAACAAAAAATAGTGTTTACTTGGACATATTCAGAAAAAAATTGGATGTCAGGCAGACAGGCCAAAACACTAAAAAAGCATGATCTATTTTCCTCTTTTAAATAGTAAAAACTTGTACAGTAGTCAAGAACATTTTTCAAAATACAACTTTTTGTACATGATTTAGAAAAAGATTTTGTATTGGAAACCCTACAATTAATGTGTGATTCTGCGGAATCCTGAATGATCTTAACAATTGGAAATAAAGGTTTCTTTTTACTTTTGAATCATCTTCTTTTGTTTTACATTGTGCGGGCTGAAAGTGGGTCTGTGTTCCAAACAATGATGGAGCTTTTCAAAGGCGTATTTAAGAAAAATCTGGAGTATTAGACATTTCATATGGTGATATTTTGCTTGTATTATCCTGTGGTAGGACATAGGCAGGACTCAACTGCCTAGTTTTTTATTTCAAGTTTTAAAACCTCATTCAAGAGATGTGCACTGAACCATACATTTCAAGATTAGTTCTGATAGGAATGAAGAATCCTCCAAAAGAAGACAAAATCAATACTACTGTCACATTTTAATTCCCACTGTGTTTTATACAGTATCATTTTGTTCACTGGGAAAATTTTTACTAAAAGTTGCAAGAAGTATTGTGCAAAGATATGTAAGTTTTTTTGAAGTACTTGAAATGCATTAATAAAGAATAGACTTGATCGACCAAATAAATGTCTTATTTTATTGAAGTTAATCTTAACTGAGTCCTAAAGAAGCATCATCCAGTCCTAGAGTAAGAAGTTCCTTCTCATCCTTTTCAGATTAGGGTTGCTGTTATTTCAGAAAATGAATATTATTAAAAATTGGAATGTCTCAACTGATATAGTAATTTTTGTTTCAAAGTCCTGTTTGACGTCTTAGACTGTTTAATCAGAGGATTTAGACTGAATGCTGCTTTAAAGTAATGTCCCATACTCAGCTCAAATGTGTATTACTGCATTTACTGAAACATTTTTTCTTTGCTCTATATGTGACTGAACTGACATGTAGTTTTTGACTTTTTGCAAAGGAGAGGTCCCCAAAATCTGGCTTTTTTTAAAAAAAACAAATTGTGTTGAAGGCTCTCAATTGGATTGGAAAAATGCAGCTTTTCTTCCCTATAGTAACTTCCTACAGACTTGCATGAAAAGTGTGCTTTCCACCCCCCCCCCCCCCCCCAACCATATCCAAAAATTGGTATGTGGGTGGAGAAGAACTTTAAATGTGATACATGTGTTTAGTATCAGCATACTTTAAGTTTTCCCGCTTGTTCCTGCAGGTCCTTCCTCCTCATGAAGATCACAACAGCAGTTTTTAACTGGCAACTTCTGCTGATTCTGCATCAAACTTCACAAAACAGAGCAGAGGGAAGCAATACTACAGTTGTAGGCACTGAATAAAAATAATAGCCTGAAACATCAGTAATTACTATATTGTTACAATAGTCATTTGGAGTGAAGATAGAAATGCCTGTTCAACAATATGTATTCTCAGTATGGGTAGGTGTGTCTGCAATCTGCATTGCATTGCAACAGAAAGATAAGTGCACATCAGACAGTGTGCTCAAGTCACAATTTTTATTCCATTAGGTGGGTGAAATGGAGTTAATGCAGTATGCAAAGCCTCCAAAAGTTTCCATTCCATTGCCATCTAATTGGTCTCTACATGAAATCTATCACCGGGATGGAATTATGTTAAACTGGGATAGGTTTAGAATACAAGATTTGTATCATCTGCTGGAGATTGGATTTGGGTAGATGTCTGCCTTTGACCTATATTTTCAGTGTGAATGAAACACTTATACACTCTATTGTTAGTGCAATGAGACATCTGCTACTGCAGACTTGTCAAATGCTCTATGGTCTCTGAAAGCAGGAAAACCGCATCACCTGCTGCCGGGCCCAGCTGTCAGTGGCTTCTACTCCTTACAGATGCAGAGACCTGAAACCAGAGTGAGGGAAGCAAAACAGAAATGTAATTTTAAAATTTTTTTTCAGCTATTCTAAACTTTAATAAAGATGAACAATATGAAGACCCTAAGTGGAAATTTTATTTTTTTAGGACTTTGAACGAGAATGTGCATTTTTGATTTGGCTTGGTCAAAATGTCTCAAACAAATTTGCTATTTTTTTCCTCTTTTTCTCCTGCCCCTCCACCCCCCCCAAACAATTAATGTGGCCTTTTGGAAAGTGGACCTAAAGAATTTATCTCCACAAACAGGTGTGTGGGGGGAACAAAAATAAATCAGCAAGGGGCAATGGCTCTATCATTTTGCTGGTTTTAATTTCTTTAAGCAATTCAGTAAGAAGCAATGAGTCAACATTGATTGCCTTTTTTTCTGCAGTATATTGGTTATTTATACCATTGTAGTGGTTTTTGGTTACATCGCATCAGTGAGAGACTTTAAAGCTATTACTGCAGTTGAAATGTGATTCCTATCAATCTTACTGTCACAATGTGAGAAAAAGAATGAAGCTTAGTGAGGAGCCTGAAGCAAAACAATATTGGATGTATATTAAATGCAATCGTATTTTCTATTAAACATAGTGTTCTCTTTATTGGATACTATTACAAAACAGGTTGAGTTCCCAACTAAACCATGAGAGAGATTTTATATTCTATAGGATCTGTAATATGCCAAGTTTTGGGGTGATAAAGTAAATCATCTAGGGGTTGCATGTATGAACCTATTGCGATCAGTGGATACATGTTTATTGAACTCTTTATTTTAACCGAATGATTACTCTGTACCACAGTATATTCATACTGACCAGAAATCTAACTGAACACAACGTCATTGAGCTTCAATCATATAACTGCCATTTGTGGCTGTTGAGATGTTTTATATTTAAGTCTTTTGGGATCCCTCCAAGTAGGAAACTTCAATTTGTAGCTTCTGTCACAAATTTGAGAATACTTTGGCAGTAAGAGGCAGTCATCAGTTTATGATTGGATGTTTAGAAATAAAGGTGGTAGTATTGGTTAACATTTCGTGGGATGTGATGAATGAGGGAGACTAAATGTTATTTGTCATTGAAAGGTTTTGCCCAAAGAAAACATTTCTGAATGTCCCTTTAAACATATTTAAATTGTATGTATGCTTGAATGCATTCAGAAATGGATCTTAATTGTATTGTTCCCACCCTTCCTGTTTTAGTCACAGTCCTGTTTTTAGCCTTCACTCAGTAACCAGTTTGTGCTAAGTCACTTGCCTCTGTAGATAACAGGCATATTATTAGTCACAAGTGCTGAATTTCAGTAAGTCACAATCCCAAATTAAATTTCATGCCCTTAGTATCTATATTCTTCAGAAACTATTTTGTGCTTGTTGTAAAAAAAAAATTACACCACCAACTTTTTAAAACAAACTCTTCATTTCATAAGTCAGGCCTATTTTTCTAAAGACAAACTTTTTTGGTAAAGTGAGTTAATCTCATCAGGATGTTAATTTTAATACAAAGTATATTTATATGCCTAATGAGTACCTTTTGACCCCGTGATGAGAATTCTATTATCCCTTGCTCTTAATATAATGTCAGGAACTTCTTACAAAGCTGTTTCTGCAACAGTATTTACTGTTCTACAAAATGTTTTTAATCCATCTGTATAGATTTGGGAATTTCTTTATTGCAATTGCGATTAATATATTTACACTTTCCTTCAGTCATAAAGTGTTTAAATTATCAGCTGGAACATGTTTCTGATTTTTGAATAAATTCTGTGAACTGATGATCTCGATTTCAGCTTGCCTTAAGTTGATATTTTGTGCTTCAGTCTTCTGTGACGACTTCTGCTTCTGTCACCTTTGCACCTAACAAACGTTTTCTCTTGGGCTGGTTGAATATGCATATTGGTGGTGTTTAAGGAACAGAGAGTAACTCTAGAAAGATTTAAAAATAAAGTTAATTCTGTTCAATCCTTAATCACTCACTGGCAATGACACAGTGGGATTTTTGTCACTGATGATCGTAACCTGATTCTGAACAGTTTGTGAACTATTTAAGCATTGTGATTGGCTGGCTGAGAATCATGTAATCATGCCCCCTCCACCATTTGTACTAATAACCGTTTATTGTTACTGCCACGGAATCTAGACAATCATAGGTCATAGTGAAAAGTGAATTAAAAAAAAAAATTAAAATACAGATATGCCTTCATGGCAATATTGAAGGTGTTCAGAGTTTAGCACAATTTGGAAAATTTTGGTGTATTTCAAGAAAACCTACATATGTGCAAATAAGATGCAAAGAATTATTGGTAAAATCCTAATCTACATGCTCACTAATCCTAAAACACAAACCTGTAAATAAGCTTTTACAAAGCCACACAACCCCATTTTCCCCAAACTTTCAGCAAGTAGCATCAGACTCACTTTACTGTGCGTTTGGATTTGTAGGGTATCACTAAATGCTGCACTGTTGAATACCAGTGTGAAACATTCAAAGGGAGGTATAGGCACCAGTGCGAATTCAAATCATAATTGTCTTGATTTGTGTTGATTCATTCTTGAAGAGTTTAATAATTATAGCAAAATGATTAAATCACTGTCTCCTTATGCTTTTCAAATTGACAGTTGAGTACAAATTGTGGACCAACATCAATAAAGGTTACAGTTGCCAACAGGCCAATGTGGATGATTGGCATACATGTCTGATGCATAGAATCTGAATGGTAAGTCTAATTTTTTTGTTAATGTAAACTTTGGGAATAACTCAGTTCTGTAGAGGATCAGTTATCAATCTGAATAGAGACGAAAGGCTTTCTATTGGCCCTAGGAATGCATATGTTGTTCTTTGATTGTAACATCCTTATATAGAGACATATAATTTGAACTCATGCACTTTTAAGGATGGGAGAATGGATTTGATTGCATAGATGATATATTGTAGCAACCAACAACATAGGTAGAACTAGGAATGAGGTTCTGCTGAGGGAGTTTGAGGAGCTAGGGTCCAAATTAAAAAGCAGAACCTCAAAGGTGATAATCTCTGGATTACTACTTGAGCCACGTGCAAATTGGCATTGGGACAAACAGATTAGATGGTTAAATGCATAGTTGAAAGAGTGGTGTAGGAAGCAAGGGTTTCAATTCATGGGGCACTTGCACCAGTACTAGCGAAAGAGGGAGCTGTTCCATTGGGACGGCTCCACTTAAACTGAGCTGGGACCAGTGTCCTAGTGAATCGAACAACCAGGGCAGTAGATAGGGCTTTAAACTAATAAGGGGCGGCGGGGGAGAGTTCAGGTAAAGGTAAATTTATAAGTCTAAAGAGAAAATTAAAGGCTGTGGAGCAGAATAGTGATTTGGGTTAAAAACAAAGTGTGTGTCAGGAAGGGACAAAGTTTAAGAAAGGTAATAGGGCATTAGTGACTAAGGTCACATCAGGGAAAAATAGTAAAAAGTTAAAATTAAAGGCGCTATATCTGAATGCACGAAGCATTCGTAACAAGATAGATGAATTAATAGCACAGAGATAAATGGGTTTGATCTAGTAGCCATTACTGAGACGTGGTTGCAAGGTGACCAAGGATGGGAACTAAATATTCCAGGGTACTTGACTTTCAGAAAAGATAGGTAAAATAGAAAAGGGTGGGGTGGGGTGGGGTGGGGCCCTGATAATAAGGGATGAGATAAAGACAGTAGTGAGTAGTGAGAAAGGATCTAAGCTCAGAAAATCAGGAAGTAGAATCAGTATGGGTGGAGCTAAGAAATAACAAGGGACAGCAAACACTGGTGGGAGTGGCTTATAGGCCCCCTAACATAAGTTTATAGTGTTGGACAGAGTATAAATCAGGAAATTAGAGGAGCAGGGGTAATGCAGTAATCGTGGGGGATTTTAATCTTCATATAGACTGGGCAAACCAAATTGGCAAAAGTAGTTTGGAGGATGAGTTCATGGAATGTGTTCAAGACAGTTTTCTAGAACAATATGACGAACCAACTAGAACAGGCTATTTTAGATCTTGTGTAATGAGACTGGGTTAATTAGTAATCTTATAGTTAAGGATCCTCTGGCGATGAGTGATCATCATATGATAGAATTTCATATTGCATTCGAGAGTGATGTAGTTAAGTCTGAAACTAAGGTCTTAAATTTAAACAAAGCCAATCATGTAGGTATGAGGGGCGAGTTGGCTAAGGTAGATTGGAAAATTAGATTAAAAGATATGATAGATAAACAATGGTGAATATTTAAAGAAATATTTCATAATTCTCAATGAATATACATTCCATTGAGGAATAAAAGCTCCACTGGAAAAATGATCCAACCGTGGCGAACTAGAAAATTTAAGGATAGTTTTAGATTAATACTAAGAGGCTTACAGTGTTGCTAAAAAGAGTAGTAAGCCTGAGGATTGGGAGAGTTTTAGAAATCAGCAAAGGATGACAAAGAAATTGATAGAGGGAGAAAATTGAATGAGGGTAAACTAGCAAGAAATATAAAAACAGATTGTAAGGGCTTTTACAAGTATGTAAAAAGGAAGAGATTAGTGGGTCCCTTAGAGGCTGAGACAGGAGAAATTATAATGGGGAATAAGGAAATGGCAGAGATGTTAAACAAATATTTTATATTTGTCTTCACAGCAGAAGACACAAAAAAAATCGGAAATAGTGGGGAACCAAGGGTCTAATGAGAATGAGGAACTTAAAGCAATTAAGATTAGTAAAGAAAAAGTACTGGAGAAATTAATGTGACTAAAAGCTGACAAATCCTCTGGACCTGATGGCCTACGTCCGAGGGTTCTAAAAGAGGTGGCGACAGAGATAGTGGATGCATTGGTTGTGATCTTCCAGAATTCCCTAGATTCTGTAACGGTCCCCGTGGCCTGGAAGGCAGCAAATGTAACCCCGCTACTCAAGAAAGGAGGGAGAGAGAAACCAGGGAACTACAGGCCAGTTAGCCTGATATCGGTAGGGAAAATACTAGAATCTATTAAGGAAGTGGCAGCAGGGCACTTAAAAAATCATAATATGATCATGCAAAGTCAGCATGGTTTTATGAAAGGGAAATCGTGTTTGACAAATCTATTAGTTTTTTGAGGATGTAACTAGCAGGGTGGATAAAGGGGATCCAGTGGATGTAATATATTTGGATTTTCAAAAGGCATTCGATAAGCTGCCACACAAGAGGTTGTTACACAAGATTAGGACTCATAGGATTGGGGGTAATATATTAGCATTGGTTGAGAATTGGTTAATGGACCAAAAGCAGAGAGTAGGAATAAACGGGTCATTTTCAGGCTAGCAGGTTGTAACTAATAGGGTGCCGCCAGGATCGGTGCTTGGGCCTCAGCTGTTTACAATCTATATCAATGATTTAGATGAGGGGACCGAGTGTAATGTATCCAAGTTTGCTGACGATACAAAGTTAGGTAGGGAAATAAGCTGTGAGGAGGATGCATAGAGGCTGCAAAGAGATATAGGCAGGTTAACTGGGCGAGAAGGTGGCAGATGGAGTATAATGTGGGGAAATGTGAAATTATCCACTTTGGTAGCAAGAATAGAAAGGCAGAATATTTTTTAAAAGGTGAGAGTCTAAGAAATGTTGGTAGAGAGATTTGTGTGTCCTTGTACATGAATCACAGAAAGTTAACATGCAGGAACAGCAAGCAATTAGGAAGGCAAATGATATGTTAGCCTTTATTGCAAGGGGGTTGGAATATAAGAGTGAGGAGGTCTTGCTGCAATTATATAGGGCTCTGGTGAGACCACAACTGGAGAACTGTGTACAGTTTTGGTCGCATTACCTAAGGAAGGATATACTTGCCTTAGAGGGGGTGCAACGAAGGTTCACTAAATTGATTCCTGGGATGAGAGGATTGTCCTATGAGGAGAGATTTAATAGACTGGGCCTATACTGTCTGGAGTTTAGAAGAATGAGAGGTGATCTCATTGAAACGTATAAAATTCTTAGAGGGCTTGATAGGGTAGATGCTGAGAGGATGTTTCCCTGGCTGGAGAGTCTAGTACTAGGGGGCATGGTCTCAAGATAAGAGGTCGGCCATTTAGGACTGCGATGAGGAAAAATGTCTTCACTCAGAGGGTTGAGAATCTTCAGAATTCTCTACCCCAGAAGGCTGTGGATGCTCAGTCGTTGAGTATATTCAAGACTGAGATCGATGTATATTTGGACTCTAGGGGAATCAAGGGATATTGAGATAGGGTAGGAAAGTGGAGTTGAGGTAGAAGATCAGCCATAATCTTATTGATTGGCGGAGCAGGCTCGAGGGGTTGTTCTTAAAAGTAATCTGACAAACAGGTGCGATCAATTTTTTCATACTTACTTATGTTGTGTTTCTCCAGCTTTGACTCGTATTTTTCTGATGATAAACTCTGGATTTTGATTTTTCTGTCTCCAAGGAAAATAAGTTTGAACAGTCCTCCACAGGCTAGCCCAATCAACAGAGTTTTCCCACTTGAACTTGAGCATCATCAAATCTCCAATGTTAACGTCCGTGTGAATCAGAAAAGAATAGGTTTTGTTGGCAGTGATGCTTTCAACTCTGAAATAAAATCAAAGTTCCAACATTATATCATCAAGTGCCAGTATAATTTCAAAAAGCTGTTCATTTTAACTCGGGCTGTTTCAAGCAATATAGGACAACTGCTCCCTACTAAGTTTATTATGAAAGATTAGTGAATGTGGGCTGTTCTGATGTGGAGTCTTAAAAAAAAAGAAGCTAGGAGTAAGTAACATGCACAATAACTATCAGTTGTTCATTTCCATCTGCTTTTTTGAATTACTTGAAAATGAGGCAAACAGGATTCCACTGAGGAGCCCAAATACAAACATTTTTTTTAAAAAGGCAAACCCTGTAGCAGGAAAACTGAAGTAATATAAGCAAAGGACATCCTCCTGTTGATTGAATCCACTCCTTACCATGAATGTCAGCAGATTCAGAATCAGTCTATTTAGAGACTGACTGATTTTTTTTTTCAGCCTGTTGATTATTAGCTCTGTTTCCTTCCATAATTGTTTAGTGAACTGTGACCTTTGTCCTAGAAATTCTGAGAGAAGCCAAGGGAAAAATGATGTAGAGGTAATTGTGTTCACCACACCTTCCACCTGTCATGGAAGAGATGTGTCCCCAGATTTTGGGGGTGGGGGGGGAGTTGGGTGAAATTTGTATAAGATTTTCAGTTGCATCTTCTGTCTTACAAAAGGACAACAGGCGGTGTGTATTTCAGATCTCGCCCTGTTCCTTCAAGTTGCTCACGTTCTCCTTATAATAATCAGAATTGGACTCAGACTCGCAGCTAAATTTGTCTGTGTGTTTTGTTAGCCGAATCACTTCATTTTTTGGTCAGCTGATTATCTGAGCTGTGTAGAAACCCTCCCCATGCTTAAGAGATTCCAAACCAAACTTCAGGGTTTCAGTTGCCTGATATGCAGTGTGCACTCCTTCTGTACAAACATACCCCAGCCTTGAGAACTCGGGTACAGGTTTTTTTTAATTCGTTCATGGGATGTGGGCATCGCTGGCGAGGCTGGGATTTATTGCCCATCCCTGGTGAGCCGCCGCCTTGAACCGCTGCAGTCCGTGTGGTGAAGGTTCTCCCACAGTGCTGTTAGGAAGGGAGTTCCAGGATTTTGACCCAGCGCCGATGAAGGAACGGCGATATATTTCCAAGTCGGGATGGTGTGTGACTTGGAGGGGAACGTGCAGGTGGTGTTGTTCCCATGTACCTGCTGCTCTTGTCCTTCTAGGTGGTAGAGGTCGTGGGTTTGGGAGGTGCTGTCGAAGAAGCCCTGGCGAGTTGCTGCAGTGCATCCTGTGGATGGTACACACTGCAGTCACTGTGCGCCGGTGGTGAAGGGAGTGAATGTTTAGGGTGGTGGATAGGGTGCCAATCAAGCGGGCTGCTTTGTCCTGGATGGTGTCGAGCTTCTTGAGTGTTGTTGGAGCTGCACTCATCCAAGCAAGTGGAGAGTATTCCATCACACTCGTGACTTGTGCCTTGTCGATGGTGGAAAGGCTTTGGGGAGTCGGGAGGTGAGTCACTCGCCACAGAACACCCAGCCTCTGACCTGCTCTTGTAGCCACAGTATTTATATGGCTGGTCCAGCTAAGTTTCTGGTCAATGGTGACCCCTAGGATGTTGATGGTGGGGGATTCAGCGATGGTAATGCCGTTGAATGTCAAGGGGAGGTGGTTAGATTCTCTCTTGTTGGAGATGGTCATTGCCTGGCATTTGTCTGGCGCGAATGTTACTTGCCACTTATGAGCCCAAGCCTGGATGTTGTCCAGGTCATGCTGCATGCGGGCTCGGACTGCTTCATTATTTGAGGTTGACCGGAACCAAGGCTGAGTGACCGTCAAATACATATAGACTACTAATGATATAACCACACTTGCCTGCACAGCAATTGTAAGAATCCCACTTGAACCCAAAGTTACCTCTTGCCCAAAGGAGTTAAGTCATTAGAAAACTGACAAGTGTAGGTTTGACCCCTCACTAGGTGGACACTATGTTAGAAACTCCTTCTGAGTGGCACATTGAGCAGCACAACCTGCCATAAAATGAGTGCATAACCACCATCCTACCACAGCATGGGCACACAGGATACCAGTGAACAGTGTTTCTACCAGTTAGAGGCACAGAGCCTCAGTACAATCTACTTGCCTTTTTCTAACCCAATCAAGGTAGTCACCAGCCCCTGGATATGTGAGCATGTGTTTGTATGCTCTGGCTGTGGTTAAAGCCGTCTAACAGTTATTGTTCCAAGTCTAACTGCCTGGATGTGCCAGCCACCTTGATGCATCACAATCTAATACAACACACACCAGGCTTGCTCATCAGCTGCTGTTCCAGATTCTGATCTAAAGGGCTTTGGCACAGTGAACAACTATACTAGGAGTATTAATAGATGAGAGTATAAACTACTGTTACCTCTGATGTGCAAATATATCATATATACATACATACATACACAGCACCTTCCACATCTTCAGGATATCATAAAGTGCATCACAACCAATGAAGTACTTTTGAAATGTCACTGCTCTGTGCAAATGAGTTGCTGCGTTTGCCTACATTACAGCAAAATTCCGCAAACAGCAATGCGATAAACGACCAGAACTTTTTTTTAGTGGTGTTGGCCACGACATAAGGAGAACTCTTCTGCTCTTCAAATAGTGCCACGAGATCATTTACATCCACCTTGAGCAGACAGACAGGGCTTCAGTTTAACATCCCATCTGAAAGATGTTACAATTTACAAGAAGTAGGAGGCACAAACTGACCCAAATCTGGCTTTGAACTATTCGAAAGATATCAAAGTATCTTGATCTTAAGCTGCTATTTCTTTGATTTCTGGCTTATAGATTCTAGGTCTGTCCTACCTGAAGTAAAATATCTATGGTGAAAAATTCACTCTATCATTCTAAACTATATGAACATTTTAAAATACAGATTGTAAGTAAATATTTTAAATTATTGGGCAGCAGTTCACCTCAGCAGATTAGGACTTATGCAAATTGCAGTGGTGTTGGTTAAACTGGTTTGGAATCTTCCATGTGACAAAGTGAAGTGAAAACCAGTATAAAGTGGCACCTCCTAGTATATTTCAATGAAGACACGGTGTGTGGGAGAGTCACTGGCATACTAAATTTGGTGTCAGCCTTGGCTCAGTGGTAGCACTCTCACCTCTGAGTCAGAAGATTATGGGTTCATGCCCCCTCCAGAGACCTGATTAATAATCTAGGCTAACACTTCAGTGCAGTACTGATTGAGTGCTGCACTGTCAGAGGTGCTGCCCTTCAAATGAGATGTTAAAGCAAGGCCCTTTTCAGCTGGATGAAAAGATCCCACTATTTGGAGATGAGCATGGGAGTTCTGGCCAGCATTTATGCCTCAAACAGATTATCTGGTCATTTATTTCATTGCTGTTTATGGGAGCTTGCTGTGTGCAAATTTATTACCTCATTTCTCTACATTGCAATAGCGACTACACTTCAAAAGTACATAATTGCCTGTGAAGTGCTTTGGGACGCCCTGAGGTCACGAAAGGTGCAATGTATATGCATATTTTTTCTTTACACAGATAAGGATGTGATTCAAAGATATTTTCTTTTTTAGTCATATTTATCTTCAAAAGAATATCCTAATTTTAGTTCATTTAAGTTTGTGAATGAAATCCGCAACCCTTATTCCGTTAATCATTTGTTAACCTATGGTCACGTGTATATGAAAATTGTGGTAATTTCTATTTCAAACACAAGAGGGTGCAAATAATGGAGAAACCATTAAGAAACTGAATTCTACTGTGTGGGGAATAGTGAGAAAATAAAAATACAGGTGAGATTACTCGGATGTCTATAGCATTTATTTTAAATTGTGTTCTTACCTTTGTAAATACCATAAAGACTTTCTGCCAAAGAGAAAGTGGGAGCTATAGTGTTTCCAACATTCTTTGTTTTTTGTTTGAAGATAACTAAAGCCAGTATTAGGAATGCTAAGATGGCATTAGATAAAAGGAGAGTGGTCAATTGCAGTATTGACGATGAGGCTTTTTTTTAGTTATGTTAGAAGTCGGATAACAGTCAAAGGCTGCCTAGGTGTTTTGAGGGATTTGTCAGGGCAGGATTTGGCTGATGAACTGGATACTTTGCAAAAGCTTTCACTTCTGAAGCGTATGCCATGGCTCCTTGCAGTATTACAGGATAGGTGTTTAGTTAAAATTGCTTCATTAGAAGTAATTGCAGAAATGGTTTTAGTTAAGATCTATGCACTTAAGATTGATAGTGCTGCAGGACCCAATACCATTTACCCCAGAGTGCTAAAGGAAATAGGGGAGGACACTTGCTCAAATGTTCAGTAGCTCGTTGTGGTCCAGGTTGGATGCCATGGATGAGAGGGTTACTGATGTGGTCCCATTGTTTTTTAAAAAAGGTAAGAAATCGGACCCTGGAAATTATAAGCCCATAAATTTGACGTTAGTAGTAGGGAAAAGGTTGGGAAGCATTATGTAGAATGTGATTGATGATGACCTTCGGCGAGTTTGGTGGTTATTATGGATAATCAACTTTATGACTTTATGAAACCTAGGTCCATAAGACCATAAGAGATAGAAGCAGGAGTAGGCCATTCAGCCCCTCGAGCTTGCTCCACCATTTAATGAGATCATGGCTGATCTGATTTTTACCTCAACTCCACTTTCCTGCCCTTTCCCCATATGCTTTGACTCCCTTGCTGATCAAAAATTTGTCTAACTCAGCCTTGAATGTATTCAATGACTCAGCCTCCACAGCTTTTTGGGGTAAAGAATTCCAAAGATTCATGACCCTCTGGGAGAAGGAATTCCTCCTCATTTCCGTCTTAAACGGGCGACCCCTTATTCTGAGACTATGCCCCCTAGTTTTAGATTCCCCCATGAGGGGTAACATCCTCTCAGCATCTACCCTATCGAGTCCCCTCAGAATCTTGTATGTTTTAATAAGATCTCTTCTCATTCTTTTAAACTCCAATGAGCATAGACCCAACCTGTTCAATCTTTTCTCATAAGACAACCCTTCCATACCCGGAATCAACCTAGTGAACCTTCTCTGAACAGCCTCCAATGCAAGTATATCCTTCCTTAAATAAGGGCACCAGAACTGTACGCAGAACTCCAGGTGTGGTCTCACCAGCACCCTGTACAGTTGTAGCATGACTTCCCTGCTTTCATACTCCATTCCCCCAGACATAAAGGCCAATATTCCGTTTGCCTTCCGGATTACCTGCTGCACCTGTATGTTGACTTTTTGTGTTTCATGTACGAGGACACCCAGATCCCTCTGTACCGCAGCATTTTGTAGTATTTCTCCATTCAAATAATATTTTGCTTTTTTATTTTTCCTCCCAAAGTGGATGACTTCACATTTTCCCACATTATATTCCATCTGCCAAATTTTTGCCCATTTGCTTAACCTGTCAATATCCCTTTGTAGATACTTTGTGTCCTCATCGCAACTTGCTTTTCCACCTATCTTTGTATCATCAGCAAATTTGGCCACAAGACACTCTGTTCCTTCATCTAAGTCATTGATATATATTGTAAATAGTTGAGGCCCCAGCACTGAGCCCTGCGGCACCCCACTAGTTACAGTTACTTTCTGTCTCACACCCTTCTTGAATAGGGGTGTTACGTTTGCGGTTTTCTAATCCGTTGGGACCTTTCCAGAATCTAGTGAATTCTGGAAAATTACAACCAATGCATCTACTATCTCTGTAGCCACTTCCTTTAAGACCCTCAGATGCAAGCCATCAGGTCCAGGGGACTTGTCAGCCTTGAGACCCATTAGTTTACCTAATATTTTTTCTCCAGTGATTGTTTTTAGTTCCTCCCTCCCCTTTGTCCCTTGATTTTCTACTATTATTGGTACATTATTAGTGTCTTCGACTGTGAAGACATATAAAATATCTGTTCAATTCCTCTGCCATTTCCTTGTTTTCCATTATTATTTCCCCTGTCTCATCCTTTAAGGGACCAATGTTCACTTTAGCTACCCTCTTCCTTTTTATATACTTGTAGAAGCTTTTACTGTCAATTTTTATATTTCTTGCTAGTTTACTCTCATATTTTATTTTCTCCCTCTATTATTCTTTTAGTCATCCTTTGCTGGTTTTTAAAGTTTTCCCAATCTTCAGGCTTACCAGTAATCTTTGCCATGATGTATGCTTTTTCTTTTAACCTGATACCATCCTTTACTTCCTTAGTTAGCCATGGTTGGTTTACCCTTTTTGTGGAGTCTTTCCTCCTCACAGGGATATATTGTTGCGAGTCATAAAATATCTTTTTAAATGTTTGCCACTGCTTATCCACCATCATACCATCTAATCTGTTCACCCAGTCTATTTTAGCCAATTCTGCCCTCATTCCTCCATAATTGCCCTTATTTAAGTTTAATACAGTAGTTTCAGACCCAAGATCCTCACTCTCAAACTGGATGTGAAATCCAATCATGTTATGATCACTGCTTCCCAAGGGATCCTTTACTTTGAGATCATTCATTAATCCTGTTTTGTTACCCATTACCAGATCTAAAATGGCCTGTTCCCTGGTTGGTTCCCCAACGTATTGGTCTAAGAAACAGTCCCTAATACACTCTCTGAACTGCTCCTCAGGGCTATTTTTGCCAATTTGATTTGTCCAATCTATGTGAAAGTTAAAATCGCCCATGATTATTGCATTACCTTTTTTTACAAGCCCCCCTTATTTCCTGATTTACATTTTGCCCTATAATGTAGCTATTGTTTGGTGGGAGGAGTATATAGGCCCCCTGTGATTTCTTTCTCTTGCTATTTCTTACCTCCACCCAAATTGATTCGATATCTTGATCTTCTGAGCCAAGATAATTTCTCACTCTTATATCAATTTCATCCTTTATTATCAGAGCTACCCCCCGACCTTTACCTTTTTTCCTATCCTTCCGAAATGTTAAATAACCCTGAATATTTAGCTCCCAACCTTGGTCACCTTGCAACCACGTCTCTGTGATGGCCATGAGATCATACCCATTTGTTTCTATTTGTGCCATCAATTCATCTATCTTACGAATGCTGCACGCATTCAGATAAAGAACCTTTAATTTTGTCTTTTTACCATTCTTTCCGACCCCGGTCCTGCCTTACTAACTTGATTAAGTTTTGTGAGGAATTGTCCAGAATGCTGGATGAAGATGTGCTGGTTGATATTCCAAAAAAACCTCTGATCAAGTATTATGTACACGAATATTAGGAAAACATAGCCCTGTGGCACGATAGGACAGTTACTACATTGGATAGGTAGCTGGTTGAAATTACTTCACCAATGAGAGTGGATCTGATTGGGGCCCAGTTATAAGTGGAGATCCACAGAGCTCTATACTGGGACCATTACTGTCCATCATTTTCATTAATAATCAAATGGAACAATTCTTAAATTTGCAGTAACAACAGAAGGTAAAATCTCCAGAGTGGCACTTCAGCAGAGGAGGGGGTGGCTGTTGTGGGGGGCTGGGAGCTGGGGAGGGGAGGAGCTGCATGGTTTTCATCTGCTCAGGATCAGTCTTGTTGCTCTTTGCTGTTTCCTTTCTAATGCAGCATATCTGTTTTGCATTGTGATCATAACTGAACACAGGAAATTAGGCTTAAAACATGAAAATTATAGTATAAGAAAGTTGGATGATTGAGGAGCTGAAATCATTTCTGAAGTGTTGCTGAACTCTACATGGTTTAAAAAAAAGTGCAAAACTGCCTGATAGGAAGTGAATGAAATGGTGGTACTTCGCTCTTGCATCTAACTCTTTGCTGCCATTTGCTTTGAATAAATGTACTAATGGCATTACTGCAATTGCAAGATATGAGTCTCTAGCAAACCCACCATAATCATGTATGTTACTCTGTGATACGTTAGTTTCAAATGACAAGGCCTAGTTCACCACGACTGAAATTAATGAAATGTGAGAGTTTATCCCCAGTACAACAGGGCACCTTGCCATCTGTTCATCTTAACTGTTTGTTTATTTACACAAAAGCTTTTGTGATGGCACTAAAAGCATTGCATATTTGAACAAATGCAAACCCAACTTTACATCGGTGTTATCAATATTTAGCATATAGGTACAAACACGCTGTAAAATCAAAAATAAAACTTCATTTAATGTTTGCAATTGTTTCTTCTTTGGCATTCTTACTTCATTATCTCAAATTGCTGCTACCACAACTACCACCTGTAATCACCCAGAAAATGGTGCATCTCGGCAAGTGTCAGACAAGATCAACAATGACTGCTGGGCATTTTAAGTTAAAGTGGACACAGTAGAAACAGCACAAGACCATCAATTAGATCAATTTTTCAATCCTGTTTTTGTGTGATGCACAATTCTTTAAAGTGGAAATGAATTGGATGTTACTTTCTAATTTATACATCATTAAAAAATACAGTACAGTACTCACAATTTGATTGGTAAATTTTCAGCATCATCTTGTATTCCATACAAGGAAACAGTGAGAGAAGGTTCCAATTTACTGTGTTCTGTCTGGTTGATAAAGCGAATCTTGAATTGGTAGTGATAAACTGATAAAATTGAAATAAAATGAGTTGATATTCATTTTAATTTAATGTAACATGTATAATTAATTCAAAAAGCTACTACCCTAATAATTTTAAGGTCTCTTTTCACCTCCAATTTTCATCTCCCCTTTCCTGAAGATGTTGACTGATTCTAGGGTATCTGGAGACCTAATGCCCTGCCTTAGTGTTGGCAGGCTGTTTGACCATGGAGCATCAGAGCTAAGCCCAATCTTGTCCTCACCTGATGTCTGTACAAGTACAATTTCCATCGAATGCAGTTAGAAGTGGGAACCTGGCCTGATTTTTCTCCCCTGCAGCCTCGAGCACTAAGGCTAATTGTGGCACTCTTACTGCTGCACCAGCTAAGATCAGCTAACTAAGGGCAGATGGGTTCAAATCCAGGTAGGTGTTCATTTTAATATTTCATCTGAGTAATAACCTGGATGTGGTTTTTGCAAAGGAAGCAATGGAAACAATTAGAAATCGTACCTTTATACGGCATGTCAGCGCGGGTTTTCAGATACATTTTCTTGCTTCTTTGAGTACGGACCTTTTTAATATTATAGCCCAATGTGTTGCATCGATTCTTTCTGCAGCTCAGACAGATTCCTTTGTTAAACGTGTTCAGGTCATTGCACCAATATGCAACACTTTGCTTATCTTCATTCAGCAAAGAATCAATGAACAAGTGCACAGACCTCTCATGTGCGCACTTCACAGTTGCTGTAATACCGGAGAGACCATGAAAGAAATGAACAATTGTTACAATAACCTCTGAGCAGTCTAAAGTTTGGAAAAATTTGATAATGTAAAATAATTGACGCCTTCTGATGCTGTGGTGATGTATGATGCAACAATGCCTGCTGATTAACACAAAGCAGTAACAAAGGCAATCACTGACCATCTAATAGAGATGTTATTTTGAGCAACAAACAGTACCCACCATTACCCAAATATGTAATATGATTATATAGATATACATATGTGCTGTTACATTTTATATATGGAGATTCTGCCCACATGTAGACCATGATACTGAAGTGAATTTATTACTTCACTGCATATGTTATCTGATGTTTAGAAACTGAGCAATATAGTCTAGATTCTCGTGTTATTTTAATGCCAGCAGTAATCCATTGGGACGACACCAATGAAGAAATACACAGACTGCTCATGCGCATGGGGACATCTTGGCTAGTACGTCTGGATGGACACACATTTTGCATCTGTCAAACTCATCGCCAATGAAGTTCTCCATATATTGAACATTACTTTATAAGGTTTAGTAATGGAGTCAGAAGATTAATGCAAATGAATGAACTGTATATGTTTTTAATGCATATTTCGCTGCCTTGCAGGCTGCTTTTATCATGCATCCAACTCCAGTCAGAGGAGATAGTTTATATCATGGATTTTCCCATGTCTGCAGGATGTGAAATCTGTGCTGAATGAGAGACAATGTCAGTCCTCCTTTCCCCTCCCCCAAACCATAAAAAAGATGAAGGATCTTGCTGTTCACAATACTTCATCCTGTGAGTCGGACAGCAATTTGCACAACTCAGCCAAGGAGGTTCCACTGATAGCCATTCCTGCAACTCAAACTGGTACTGAAACACTCGACTAACGGACTATGTCATGCCCATTTTATCTTTTATTTTCAAACTAGCCTTCTGAAAGTTATTCTAAAAATAAGGGATGTCTTTGTACCATGAAATACAGCACTGTATGAATGCTCCTTCTTGGTGTAGTCAACAATTGTCTGGATACGCCCACTGTTTAATTCCACACATTCAGTACAGACATTCAGTCAAAAGGGTCCTTTGTCAGACCCTTTCATCATCATTAAATGAATCAGTAAACACATCATTGTCAATATGGCTTTTTAGTTAACATATTTTTCTCATTACAATGAAATATTTATAGCCATTTTCTCTAAGGTTGAATCATACCTAGAATTCCATATTGAGCAATGTGACTGTACATGTGTTTGATGTGACAGCCAGGTTGAAAGGTGCCACCATTTGGGTAGAAATCGTAATGGGCTACAGGTTGATTGATTCCAACACTCAGTCCCATATGTTCTTGTGTAAATGTGTGAAGTGCATCAACAAAATTTGCATCATCAGGAGATAAACGATCGGATGATGACATGCCTTCAAACAGCGGTCCAGCTGGGTCGAGACCTGTGCAATAAACAAAGTGTGTATTTGTAAAAGAAAAAAGAAAGACTTATATTTATATAGCGCCTTTCATGGCCTCAGGATGTCCCAAAGTGCTTTACAACCAACAAAGCACTTTTTGAAGTTTAATCACTGTTGTAATGTAGGAAATGCAGCAGGCAATTTGCATACAGCAGGACCCCACAAAGAGCAATGAAATAAACAGCCAGATCATCTGTTTTAGGAGTTGGTTCAGGGACAGATATTGGATAGAACTACTATCCAACTCTTCTACGACTAGTTCCGTGGGATCTTTTGCCTCCACCTGAGAGAGCAGTACTAAGGGAATGCTGCCCTGTTGAAGGTGCTGTCTTTCAGTTTAATGGCTCACCTGAAAGACTGCACCTTCAACAGTGCAGCATTCCCTTAGTACTGCACTGAAATGTTAGCCTAGATTATGTGCTTAAATTTGTGGAGTGGGACTCAAACCCACAACCTTGTACAGAAGTTAAGTTGAGTATAAGATGATAATGAATTATGTGTACCCCGATTTTCAGCACATACGCTCGCCAGTAGTTTCCATACTTTGAGGCGTCAGTCAAGCAGTTTGATATTCCACTCTAAAACAGAGTTAACACTACTTCCTGACAACATTGTATAAACTAAAGTGAAGCCATGTTATAATGATGCCTCTTATAATGAAAAGCTTCAAAGCCACAATGTAGTTATAAACAATTTTACAACACCAAGTTATAGTCCAGCAATTTTATTTTAAATTCACAAGCTTTCGGAGGCTTCCTCCTTCCTCAGGTGAACGTTGTTGGAAATGAAATCCTCGAAATGAAATCGCATTTATAAATCACAGAACAATGCTTGGTGATTACAGACAGTTTTTTCAACTGCCCGTTGCCAAGGCAATCAGTGTGCAGACAGACAGGTGTTACCTGCAAGGTCTGAGAATATAGAAATCACCAAAAAAAAAACAAAAAAGAACAGAGATAGAGAGGTAGAAACATAGAAAAGACAGCAACTGACCCGTTATATTAAAAACAGATAACATTTGTTCGCTGGTGGGGTAACGTGTAGCGTGACATGAACCTAAGATCCCGGTTGAGGCCATCCTCATGGGTGCGGAACTTGGCTATCAATTTCTGCTCGACGATTTTGCGTTGTCGTGTGTCTCGAAGGCCGCCTTGGAGTACGCTTACCCGAAGGTCGGTGGCTGAATGTCCTTGACTGCTAAAGTGTTCCCCGACTGGGAGGGAACCCTCCTGTTTGGTGATTGTTGCGCGGTGTCCGTTCATCCGTTGTCGCAGCATCTGCATGGTCTCGCCAATGTACCATGCTCTGGGGCATCCTTTCCTGCAACGTATGAGGTAGACAACGTTGGCCGAGTCACAGGAGTATGAACCATGCACCTGGTGGGTGGTGTCCTCTCGTGTGATGGTGGTATCTGTGTCAATGATCTGGCATGTCTTGCAGAGGTTATCATGGCAGGGTTGTGTGGTGTCGTGGACGCTGTTCTCTTGAAAGCTAGGTAATTTGCTGTGAACGATGGTCTGTTTGAGGTTGGGTGGCTGTTTAAAGGCGAGTAGTGGAGGTGTGGGGATGGCCATAGCGAGGTGTTCGTCGTCATTGATGACATGTTGAAGGCTGCGGAGAACATGGCGTAGTTTCTCCGCTCCGGGGAAGTACTGGACGACAAAGGTACTCTGTTGGTTGCGTCCCGTGTTAGTCTCCTGAGGAGGTCTATGCGATTTTTCGCTGTGGCCCGTCGGAACTGTCGATCGATGAGTCGAGCGTCATATCCCGTTCTTACTAGGGCGTCTTTCAGCGTCTGTAGGTGTCCATCGCGTTCCTCCTTGTCTGAGCAGACCCTGCGAATACATTATGTTTCTACCTCTCTATCTCTGTTCTTTTTTTTTTGGTGATTTCTATATTCTCAGACCTTGCAGGTAACACCTGTCTGTCTGCACACTGATTGCCTTGGCAACGGGCAGTTGAAAAAACTGTCTGTAATCACCAAGCATTGTTCTGTGATTTATAAATGCGATTTCATTTCGAGGATTTCATTTCCAACAACGTTCACCTGAGGAAGGAGGAAGCCTCCGAAAGCTTGTGAATTTAAAATAAAATTGCTGGACTATAACTTGGTGTTGTAAAATTGTTTACAATTGTCAACCCCAGTCCATCACCGGCATCTTCACACAATGTAGTTAAACAGTTTGAAACAGCTCCTTATTCACGATATTTGCCATAACAGTATCTTATGCTACGACACTATGAAATAGTCATTTGGTACTAGAGTATGCACACATTGCACAGTGTAGTAATAGGGTGTGGATTGTCATCAGCAATTTTCTGCATTGCACGATTCCCAATTTTAGTGCAGGAGAGACTCGGAAACAGCTTGTTTACCCACTATTTGGCTGGGAAATGGAATGTGGCGTAGAAAAACCTAAAGGGAGAAAACTTTCTTTTAAATGGCTAAAAAATAAGCATTTTTATAAACGGGGACAATAACACTGGAGGTGCAGTCCTTAATATTTCAATTCTATACGATTTCCAATAGAATATGAAAGACGGCAGACGGGATAACATATTTTAGATCAACCGTCGCTCTTATACTTCCCCAGTTCATTCAGGAAAGGGAATGAGAATTGGCAAAAGAGCCAGGCAACTGAAGGAGCTAGGATCTTGAATTTCATGGATATGTTTGCAAACCGGACTGTCACAGATTACCAATGGGGGAAAACCTTGAGTCCACATAGCTTTAAGCTTATGTAGTAGCCCTTCATGTGTGACTGTGAAAGAGCAAGGATTAAGAGATGGAAAGTCAAGCACTTAAGAAGGATTTACTGCTTTACGAAAAAGATGCAACTGTACAATACTATAATTTAAATTGATTTGGCAGTAAAAACATGACTGAACAATATGCAAACAGAATGAGGAGTGCAGTTTGATGTTGCGTCTGTTTGGATAGCCCATTGGTCTCCCATATGTTTTTTGTTTATACCATTGGAATAAAAGAAACATTTATCCAAGCCTAGAACAGGTCAGAAAAGAGCAAGAAAAGAGTGTACACAGTGACGTCAGGTGATATTAGCAGCAAAACAAATTATTGCTTCCACCATTGTTGCCATGGCTATGAATTTTAATTAGTTTAAGGCTCCTTTTCATTGATCATAGTGCAGTTGCTAAGGGAACATTTTTCATTGCACTTGTCTTCAGTCACAACATGCAGTCCTACATGATAGGCGTAATATACGGTCTATATGGTTCAGTATACATAAAACAGAGGCATTGAGTGATAAGGAGCGAGTGTTAAATAGCAGTTTACAGATGGGTGTGGAGTCTGGTTCTGGTGCATGGTTCTGCCTTTTACTGCTGGGACTGCCTGTTGCAGTAATGTCGATGTCTGTTTTTGACTGAATTGCTAGGGCTTCATGAATTTCATGGGCAAGGAGAAAATTTCATGGTGGAAGCAGATTCAACAGTAACTTTCAAAAGGGAATTGGATAAATACTTGAAAGGGAAAAAAATTGCATGATCATGGGGAAAGCGCAGGGGAGTGGGACTAATCGGATAGCTCTTCTAAAGAGTCGGCGCAGACACAATGGGCCAAATGGCCTCCTGTGCTGTATGATTCTATAAGTAGGTTTGTGTTTGCCTCTCCTGTGTGTTGCCTGGGCTCTGTCGGGGTGTTGTTGCTGTGCTGACCTCCCTTTGGCAACAAGCTAACAATGGGAACCAGATTTAAGAGAAATTTTTCTGGTTCAGCCCCAGCAAGTACATTATATTTTTTTGCGCCTGATGAAGGGTGCACACCTGAAGCATCGTAACCTATCTTTTCTCTTTACAGATGCTGCCTGACCTGCTGAGTATTTCCAGCATTTTCTGTTTTTATTTCAGATTTCCAACAATGGCAAATTTTGCTTTTTTTTGTACCAGGCTATTTTCCGCAGTGCTGTGATGCATATTGACTGGGTGAGGAACTTCACCCACCACCACTGTCAGGTTGTGGTTAGGAGGAAACCCAGAAGTTTGCCCTTGTCTACATTCAGGGGGACCTCCTATGGGGAGATCCAGATGGCAGTGCACTAGGTCTATGTATCTAAGCCATTCAGGAGCAAAATCAGGAAGCATTTTTTCAGACAAAGGGTAATAGAAATCTGGAATTCTCTTCCCCAAAAGGTTGTGGATTCTGGACAATTGGAGATTTCAAGATTGAGATCGATAGATTTTTGTTAGGTAAGGATATCAAGTGATATGAAGCTCGGGTGGGTAAATGGAATTGAGGTACAGATCAGCCATTGTCTAATTGAATGGCAGAGCAGGCTCGAGGGGCTGAATGGCCCACTCCTATTCCTATGTTCCTACAGTTGTTTAGCATGCAGATTTTCTCTTACCATGTGGGTAAAGAGAGGACGACAGCGAGAGTTTAAACTGAACACATTCAGTTATGTCAAATACAGAATTAAAACATGAAAATCATATATCAGGCATGTCATCTTATGAGCTGAGCTCTATCCATTCAGGATACAGAGAAAACACATTTAACTTGTTATCAATGATCTGATTCATTCTGGTCATCAGTCAAATTTCCTTTATTTAATATGCCTTGCCTTAAGAATCCTTAAAAAAATAGCAAGTAGATTCTCAACAATAAGAGAAAGACTAGCATTTATATAGCGCTTTTCACAACCTCAGGACTGTCCCAAAGCGCTTTATAGCCAATGAAGTATTTTTGAAGTGTAATCACTGTTGTAATGTAGGAACAACAATGCTGAATGACAGAATTCAGAATTATAAAAATAAACCTGAGAAGCGGTGTTAAACTCTGGTTCAATACTTTGAGCCATTGTTGAGAATGTGCTTTACTCCATGAGAATTTTACACAAATCCTGGCTTATCACTAAGCCTCATATGTTCTTTACGTTTTCAATCCCACCTGTTATTCTTCCAATTTTGTTCCGCCCAGTGACATAACTTCCAGCAAATCCTGAAACGTGAGCCCCAAGACTGTATCCAATCAGATGAACCTTTCTTTTTGGAAGCCCAAAGAATTCCTGAGAATGTAAAAGATTCATACTTTCATTGGAGGCATTTTTGCAATCTTCAAATGCTTAATGGAAAACTTCTGGTTTGAAGTTATAGCCTTGCATTGCCATTAATAACTAATAAAGAAGGACTCAGGAAAAGTGAGTGGCCAGATGTGTGTTGACTCAAATAAAGTAACTGCTCTCAACCAAAAATATTAAATACCTCAAATGGTAAATTAAAACCAACATCACTAAAACAGATTATCTGGTCATTATCTTATTGCTGTTTGTGGGACCTTGCTGTGTGCATATTGGCTGCCACATTTCGTATAACAGTGACTGTTTTTAATACAACTGGACATTCTCTCTCTCTCTCTGCCTTTCGGGTCTCTTTCTCTCTCTGTCTTTGTAATCTGACCCATTGTGTATTCAGTATACTGGGATGTAACGTTTTCCGTGGCTAACCTGTCTGAACACCAACGACACCTTTGATTGCTGTGATCGTCTCCCAGCTGAGATGTGATAGGGGGCAGTTGGAAAGATTATCTGTAATCACCAGGCATTGTTCTCTGACTATATATGCTATGCGTTTTTAGAACCCTTCACTCACCTGGCGAAGGAGGTAAGCTCCGAAAGCTTGTGATTTAAAATAAAACTGTTTGACTATAACCTGGTGTTGTGCAAGTCCTTACATTTTTAGACTTCAAATTGACTGTAAAGCACTTTGGGACGTCCTGAGGTTATGAAAGGCATGATATAAATACAAGCCTTTCTTTCCTTCTTTCTTTGTTGAGAGTTTGTGTCCAAGGAATTAATCTTTGAATTATATACTAAATTAGAATAAAACAATTCATTTTGAAACTGAAATCTTTTATGCAGTGGTGTTTTTCTTTTGTTACAGGTTACACTAGTGCTGGTTGAGTGGCTCAGGTGCAGTATACACAAAATTATCTTTTGGTCAGCATAGTTGCAGTGTGGAAGGATTCTTCCCCACTCTAAGATTCTAATAGATCAGCGGCTAAAATTCCCAAGCTTACAGACGCCAGAGACTGGGAAAGTGCCAGAATAATGCAGCATGCATTATATTATCTATTTAAAATGAAGCACAACAGTAGCTTAAGGGCAGTCTTGCCCTCCTACCTGCACTAATCAGTTCCATGGGGAGATTTTTTATTGTAAAACTTATATCATGTATTTGATCCAAATTCCAATTGAATTTTGAAAAGTTTCACACAAACGTTTGCAAATCGGATACCAATGAATCCAGCTCCAGCAAAATGCACAGTGCAATCCTGAGAAACACCCAGCTTATCTGCCAAAAATGGTATATTTGGATCCTGCAGAAACCTGATTACAGGCCATCGTATTCAGCTCCTGCCAAAAGCTCCATATCCTTATCCCTGACTCCATCTTCCTTCCACCTCCCCCTCCCCCATGGTTACACACTCAGATGGTGCATAATCTCTGTGTGTCCGGTTTGACTCTGAGCTGAGCTTCAACCCCATTTCCTAACCATCACCAAAATCCCCTCCATCTCTGCAAATTGTCCAACTCATTCCTTACTTCCCCCAACACCACATAGACCGTTATCCACGAGTGTATTATCTCCACACTCAACATCTCCAACACCTCCTTGCTGATATCCTGAGCTCCACTCCAAGTTGCTCAGACCTCTGCCGCGCACATCCTGTCCTGCACAAAGTCCCACCCATCACCCTTGTGTTCGTCAAGCTTCATTGGCTCCCTATCCCTAATGCACTTGTCCTCTTTTACAAATCCCTCCATGGCCTCACCTCACCTCTGCCACCTCCTCCAGCTTTATGTCCCAGGCAGTGCCCTTCATTCCTTCAGCTTTGTTCTCTTGTGCATCTGTCCTTCTTCACTGCACCATCAGTGGCAGAGTCTTTAGCCATCTCAACCTTACTCTCTGGACCTCCCTCCCTAAACCCATTTACTTTGACCTCTTCTCCCTCTACCTTTAAAAGCTTCTTCAAAACCTTGATGGCCAAGCCTTGAGTCATCTCTTCTAATTCTTCCAGTACCCATTTCTTCTCTGTGATGTGTCTTGGGACGTTACTACCTTAAAATCGCTATTTAATTTGCCATTTGGTTGATTATATCTGACAAATTACACACATAATGAAGACATATTTTCTTCTGGAATCAAAGTTTTGCACTTAGATAGGGCAGAAATTCTGTACAGTGGAAAAGAACAGGAATGGATTGGGTACATTGGAATTATTCCCGGAAGAGATATTCTTTTTCTGAAGTTGACTGTAGTTCCTAGACGTACCAGAAGGTGGCATACCCAAATTCCCTAGATTTGTTCAATACGATCCCTACGACATCCCATAAGACAGAAGAATTTAATCGTGTTGATAATGTCAGTGTAATGCTCATAGCTAAAATGTTTTATCCCAATTCTGGACATTAAACAAATTTAAGCATGGAAACAAAGTAGTTTATGAATATATTTGTCCAAGTTATTAGTGAATGGTTTAAAATAAGGAACTATTGCCAAGGTTAACATTCTCAGCAGCCAAAGAATATTAACATTTATTGACTTCAGGAATTATGAAATATATTAAACATTCTGCAAATCGTATTTCTGAAATTAGTTAAGGTTCAATCCTAAGTCTTTGTAATATTTAATCATTTGTTCTATACCTGCTTTCAGTTTTGCAAAATAAACTATTCTTGGTCCCTTTGAAATTGAGTGAATCTGAAATCTGTGATACCCAAACTCTCTAATTACAGCTTTAAATTTCCTTCTACAGTAACTTAGAGGGGTTCAGTATGTTATCCTACAATGAAAACATTGTGGACTATATACAGAAGCTGTCTTGGAGAATTCAGTCAAAGACCCCTCTAACCTACATGGTGCAGAAGGGGGCATTCATCACTGGAATTGAAGTCGTGACACTTTTGCAACTGTGACGCAGACAAGAGAACAGCCTACTCTTTGTGGAGTTGACTCAGTGATACTGGGTGTGCTACAATATTTGAACCCCAAAACATGGCACAATGGAATAGTGGGACATGGCCTTACACCCCATAATGTCCTTCAACATGGATTCCTAATTTCAGCCTGGCCAATGTGTGGGAGGTGCCATGTTCTATGTTGGTGGGAGAGGAGTCCCGGAGCCAGGACCTTCTGGTGTACCTCATAGCAGCTGGCTAAATGTGACACATTTGGAATCCTGGGAAGATTGCCTGCCTGCCTTCTGAGCCACAGTTAGTGAATCACCCAGGCAATCACCTAGGCAAAAATAACCTAAGAAAAGGAATTCTATATTTCCTTAAAAAAAAATCTAAAATCAGCAAACTTGCAGCCTCACAACTTTAATTAAGAAAATGCAGTAGGTACTTTCAAGATATCTATCCCCTGTGAGCCTTATTTTAAGTACCTGTAATGGGTTGGGTGACACTTATAACCTACACTCCATAGGAGCAGGGTGTGTCATTATGATCGATTTGTTATTTTCTCGTTATATACCTTCTGAGCTTCTCTACCTTGACTTAGGGAAGTCTGACTGCAGACAGCGATTCAGTTGTATACAGAGAAACTGATTTTGATTTCTAGGGCAAGCAATTTTATTTTGAGGAAATACTTGTGGATTTCCTCTCCCAATTTTTTTTAAAGGTTTGTTTCCATTCTTCAGCCATATTTGAATTTGTTTTTCCCATTTTTAACCAGCCTCCCCCCGACCCTTTTTAGTGGAAATTCCAGTCCATATTGTGAAAATACCCCACAGCACAGGCTGATGTAGTTCATGACTTTAATTTAGCTCTTGATCTTACAGCAAATACAATTTGCTTCATAATGAGAGAAGCCTGAGTCAGAATGCGATGTATAATTTAGTTTCTATTTTGCTGCCCTCACTTTACAGGAAAACAATCTGAAGCCACAGGAAAATATTAATTTCTCTTTATTTTGAGTGTTATTTTCCAGCCCTCATGCCTCAGTCTGTTTCATCAATACATTCCTCTCTGTACTACAGTGAATAGATTTCTCCATAATTTGTATTGGCTGGAGGTTAGAATCCCACTAGAAACCTTTGGCCTGATAACTCATTGACACTGAAAAATCGATTCTTTCCTTAAGTCTTTATTGATTGTCGAACAGTCCCACTGATTTCAGCTGTGGTCAGGGTGACTCTGGTGCCTTTGAATTGGGGGTGAGCATTGAATTGAAAAGCACCACAATAACTAGTAATTTGATTCAATGACCTGACAAAAGTTGATTCTATTTCATTGTGTGCCTTTTCTTCTCCAGCCTGCGAAAATATAAGTGGTTCTGGGATTTTGTGGCTGCAGTTTGCTTGTCTTGGACAATATTTATTGTGTTGAGTTTGTTCTGTTTTACACTACTGAAATCTCCAACTGCTCGGCGAGGACCTAATGTATCGCCTTGAGCACAGGGTGAAGAATGTCACATTACAAATAAACGACAACTGTGAGAAAAACTATTAGAAGACATCGATTTACCTCCAGCCAGTCTAATAAATCTGCAATCTCGCGACCGACTAGTCGTGTGTTCTTTACTGCGATTGGATAATGTTGATGGGCTAGTGACAGCCAATTAACCACAATCACATTGACGTCTTTTAGTTTTACTTTCAGTGCAGCTGCCATCTTCCAGATCCAGCTTTCGTGCATTCCATCAACCTGAACAGACAAAGAGCATAAGGAAAAATGAGATTCTGTTTTGTGCTGCAACTTCCTTCCCCATTCGTGGTGCTAATTATACCACGGGGAGGGGTCGCTATCCAAAAGATTAACTTGTCTTTTCTCTTTGCAGATGCTGCATATCTCCAGCATGTTCTTTTATTTAAGATGCCAGTGTTCATTAGTAGAACGTGAGCAGCATTAATCAGACCTTTTAAATGGCTAAAAACTATCATGAATGTATTTATTGTACAAGCTAAAATGAAACAAACAGCAAGCTATGTATTTTTCTTGACTAAAATTAAGGTATTTTAATTGTGAAGGCCAATTTGAAGCCCAAATTTATTATTTTCTTCTCAAATGCAAACCAATCTTATATTTAAATGATATGTTGTTGTTATTTGGTGGTCAGAACATGAATTGGTGGCCATTTTCAGTTTGAAGATGTAAGGATTTGGGATGCTTTTCACATTCCAGGCCCTGGATCCTCTGAGTGAGGTTCTCAGTTTAATCCAGATTTGTGCTGAATTCTGCTTATCGTTTTTTGTGCTTTCATCTCATCCCTACAAGGAACTAGGCTGAGACTAACCAAACTCATTTCATCTAGGACTCTTCGAGCTCACAGAGAAGATTATTACTGTACAACAAAAAGCTATTTTCTGTAACCACAAAGGAAAGAAGCAGTAGTACCGTCCATCCATGAATAATCATCACCAAAGGGAGGGAAGTGTTCAAGCTGCAGGTTTCCAATGTCACTGCCTGGTGAGGGATAATACAGCAGGTCTCTTCATTGAACAAGTGTCCCTTGTAAAGGCAAAATTTGGTGGTTGCTACATGTGCTGTTCTTCTGTCAACAGAGGTTTCTTCTGTTAGGTATGAAACGACATCAGGGTCATTATAGATTCATCTCAAATATTAACAATGAGGATGATCTTAAACTTCACTAATGTACCTTTAAAAACGAGCAGTTATAAAGAAGCTTTATTGTTCCTTTTTTCCCCTATATACACTTCTGTTTATATTTTGATTTTTTTTTGGACTGAGGGAACTTAACGAGACAGTTGAACATAAAGCTACCGCCATGTTAATGACTATCTCTCGAATGACACTAATTTGGCTCCCTGGAAGTGTTGGGCTCCTATAATCCTCCAAAAATCTCATTACATTTTGGGAATTTTTTTCATACCATTCTTCCACACAAAGGATTTGGAAAAAGAAGAATTACATGGAAGGGTTGTGTTTTAAAGCAAAGTGTGTTCATACAAGTTTTAAAAAAAGACACTGATGTAAAAAGTGGTTAAATGCTAATGAGCTAAGCTTTGAAATTGTTTCTCCAAATACTGTAATTAATAAGCAATTCGTTAGTCTGGCTTAGTAATTGATACTGACACCCAATGTGTTGAGAGGTCCCTAGTCATAGCAACTCAGCAGGGTTTGTCTGGCATAAGCCTTCCTGTTTGGTGGTGAATACAGGGGGATAAAAAGAGACAAAAGTATCACTGTCAGTCAGGTTTTTAAACCGATATCTGTGAGGGCAAGCTTTTACCAGGTTCAGAAGTTTAGCATGCAGGAGGGTAGTCAGAAGAATGTTTGCTTAAGTCAATCAAGATGATCCACTAATATTGGGATGTGTAGAATGTTCATTATTTTGTATTATTATGCAAAGCCAAATTGTATTGATTGAATTAAGCAAGTTTGATAACTGGTCATCTGTATGTTCACTTTCTGTGAGATAAAGCAGCCTAACGATTTGTATAGGGCCTCGTCTTACCAAGTGTTTATTTTCAGTACCTTCTTCCAGATCATTTGCAAATCTTGCAAACGATAAAAGTTGCAGGCCTGATCCCCAGGGATTCTGCTGATATCAGCTATTCATTCAAAAGTTTTGAAATGCAGTCACTGTTGTTTTGTAAACAAACACAACCGCTAAAAACGCACACAGCAAGATCCCACAAACAGCAAATGAGATGAATGACCGGTTAAATTGTTTTTGATGGAGGAATATTGGCCAGGACACCAGGCCTACTGCCTGATTCAGGCTGGGCCAGTGGTAGTCCTGGGGGATGATTATGGTAACCACAGCAAAGGCGGGAATGGGGCAGTAAGTCTTTCCCCATCATTTTTGGGGTGCTAATGCCTTGTTTCCATTGGGCGGGTGGCCTGAAAATCTCTACTGTAGTGCTCGGTTTACATGCCAGCCATGTTTTAGCGACTTGACTTTTACATTAACAACTACTCCTGATTTGAATTCAGAAATACTATAAATAAAGGAAAAACACTGTAATTATATTCTGTGGTATTCTATTAAAAATCCTCTAGTCTTTTATTTTTGGAACAAATCCTATGGGAAATTTTAGGACAAACTACATGTTGCAGAATCTGCACAGTCTTCTGGAATCTGATAGGATTCTACAGTATAATTAATAACCAGCAGAATTTGCTTGACGTGGAAGATTCCGATCTGTCTTAATTAATATGAAGGTACTGTTTCATTATCTGAATATAAACTTTTAGTGAGTATCAGCCAACATGTTCCTTCTGTTTTATTTCAAACAATGAGACCAGTGTAATCTAGAAAGCAGCAATGTGTGATCATTGTCAAGAATGCAGAACAGTAAGAAAGTCAGAAAGAACGTGCATTTATAAAGTGACTTGTATACTCTCGGGGGGGGGGGGGGGGGAAATGGTGCTGAAGGGACCAATTTGGCGTGGAGTGCGCGCACGGTCATTCTGCACGTTTATTGGTAGGGACGCCCTGTAGCTGCTGAGTGGCTTTGGTTGCCTGCTTTTCATTGAAGTAGCAAGCATTTTGAGCTTGACAAATATTAACACCTGTGACATATTTGCATATGTTATATTTAATGTAAGATGTTTGACCTTTTAATGACATTTCTTGGGTTGGTAAAAACACTAATTGTACAATTAAAACTGCATGACGTTTTCAAATTTTTGTTATGCGTTCGGCCCAGTGCTGGGGTTCCCACCGGCTCATCTTTCAGGACCAGCGCATTGCCTCATGGGGTGCGACTCGCAGACCCAGCATGCCGGACACGGCCTAATGATGCGAGGGGTTCAATTTCACGGGGCCCTCTTGTGCAGCAGCTCACGGCTACCGCTGGCTTCATACCCGAAGTCAGGTACGAACCAATTCCTGGGCCAATAATCTGACATTTGTTGGAGACGAATTCTGCTGAATTACCTTTACTGCTAAATTTATGAGATTACTCAGGCAAACACAAATAATTTGCAGAGATATTTATGTGACGGACGATTATAGAAATGCAACCAAAGGGGCTACGACCTAATAGAAAGTATCTGTTACCTTTTGCTTACAAGTCGTTGCCACACCATGTCCTTGATCCAGATGTCAAGCATTGTAACCATGAAAATAACCTTGGACATTGTGCACTCAAAAAACCCAACTAGGGCACCTAGTACTTCAAACGTCCCTTGTACTTTTTTTATTTACGTTCCTACGCTGCATGCCAAGGTTAGTTGTTTTTGAGTGTATAAAGTTTATTCTGCACTGGCTGCACTGACTTGTAATCCTTTTAAACAGACTTAAGCTAATATTATTGAGCAATTAAGATGTGGAACAGGAGTTTTCTTGGTACAATATAAAGTATTATTGCACTAAAGCAGAAGGTCTTTGATTCTATCAGTGTGAATGGTAATATCCACACCTAGATCAAGCACATGAAAATGGAATGTGTTTACACCACAAGTGTGAGCTGCAACAGTGGAAGTGTTTTACACATTTCCACCAGCATGAACTCAATTCAAGCAACTGAACAGATTTCGAGGCTCTCCTAGTGCTTTAACAGTAAGCATAGCCCATGGTGCACGAAGGTGTTAGATTTGGCAGAGGAGTCCAATAGCCCACGACAGAAGGCATTGGTGGTATGCAGGGGAAAGCTCTGGAAGCAGGAAATACAGGACTGGCCAGCCAAAATGGTATCAAGCACAGTCGCACCAGGGGCAGAAATTACACTCAAATATCTCTATAATAACAGCCATCGACTGCATCTCAATCACCAGCCATCTCACCATGATGTGCTGAAGGACAAGAGAGTGAAGATGGTTTAGCACAAACTATTCCCACTTTGGTTGGCTGAGGGTGTGAACAGTGAAGTGTTAGTGATAAATGAATAAATGTTGTGCCACTGGTAATCACAGCGCTGGACCCACACATTGGCAATATTGGACTTGGAAACAACAACAACAAAGGGTCCTCCCATTCATACACAATGAATGGGAGGACCCTAGGCAAGACAGAGGGTCAGAGGGATCTTGGTGTGCAAGTTCACAGATCCCTGAAGGCGGCGGAACAGGTAGATAAGGTGGTAAAGAAGGCATATGGGATACTTGCCTTTATTAGCCGAGGCATAGAATATAAGAGCAAGGAGGTTATGATGGAGCTGTATAAAACACTGGTTAGGCCACAGCTGGAGTACTGTGTGCAGTTCTGGTCGCCACACTACAGGAAGGATGTGATCGCTTTGGAGAGGGTGCAGAGGAGATTCACCAGGATGTTACCAGGGCTGGAGCGCTTCAGCTATGAAGAGAGACTGGGAAGATTGGGTTTGTTTTCCTTGGAGCAGAGGAGGCTGAGGGGGGACATGATTGAGGTGTACAAAATTATGAGGGGCACGGATAGGATGGATACTAAGGAGCTTTTTCCCTTCGTTGAGGGTACTATAACAAGGGGACATAGATTCAAGGTAAAAGGCGGGAGGTTTAGAGGGGATTTGAGAAAGAACTTTTTCACCCAGAGGGGGGTTGGAGTCTGGAACTCACTGCCTGAAAGGGTTGTGGAGGCAGGAACCCTCACAACATTCAAGAAGCATTTGGATGAGCACTTGAAATGCCATAGCATACAAGGCTACGGACCAAATGCTGGAATATGGGATTAGAGTAGACAGGGCTGATGGCCGGCGCGGACACGATGGGCCGAAGGGCCTCTATCCGTGCTGTATGACTCTATGACTCTATAATGCCATTCAGCTACATCATGGATTATTGAGCAGTCGAAGTCAGGATTGCACTGTTTATTCTTTACAGGCTAAATAAGGTCCCTCAACAATGTGTGCTTCCATTAGGTGAACCAGCTTACTACTGCTGGTAAATTATTCACAGCAATAAGAAACAACATTTATCTGTTGCATCATGTGACATAAGAATGTTTCAGGATCATTGAGATGACTTTTGCCCTAAGGAAAGAAGTGTGGAATTTGCCCACTTGTTGTGGACATTACTGCAGTGAGTATTGTGAAATTGCCTGATGAGGGACAACTGACATGTTGGAGCTGGATACACCATCTTCTGGTATAGGAAATCTACCTGCTATTACAGGCACTTTGCGACTATCATAATTGACTACACACTAAGTATGATCAGTGATGATGTAATGAAGTAACAGTTCTAAACTGATCTTGACAGTACAGTTGCTAGAGGTCTTTGAGCAGACAAACTTAGGGACAATCTGGGCTTTCTGAAGAAAAGGCACCAAAATTAGTTTAATGAAGACAATGCAGAAATAAACTGCACCCTTCCATGACCAGCAGAGAACACAAAATAGACTTCTTGACTGATCCAAATTCAGTGGGCAAGAAATCATGTCACAGGATTTGTGTAAAACAGAACTGCCCAAGACCAATGGTGAGATAGAAAGGCAAAAGAAATCCAGTCACCTGTTGATCAAGGGGACACAAAAAACCTCAGTGATGCTCTGAAGGAAGTTTACAGACCAAGTTACATTGATTCTGTCCTGTTGAAGGCCATCGCTAGCAGCACTCTACTTACTAATAAAGCACAGATATTTCAAATGTGGCATGAGATTTTGACTAAATTGCCTTCCATACTGAAACTATAGTCGATACAGTGACTATCCCATAAAAATATGCATGCCTCCTTTACAATGATGGAATAAGTGTGTTGCAGATACAATAAATATACCAGGTATAATACATATACCAGATACTGTACACAAACCAGACACAATATATATATATATATATATATCAGATACAGTACATATTCCAAATACAGTACATATAAGAACATAACAAGAAATAAGAGCCGGAGTGGGCTATACAGCCCCTCGAGCCTGCTCCGTCATTCAATAAGATCATGGCTGATCTTCGACTTCAAGTCCACTTTTCCGCCCAATCCACAAATCCCTTGATACTCTTAGAGTCCAAAAATCTACCCTTCTCAGCCTCGAATATACTCAACGACTGAGCATCCACAGCCCACCTTCTGAGTGAGGAAATTCCTCCTCACCTCATTCCTAAATGGCCGACCCCTTATCCTGAGACTATGCCCCCTAGTTCTAGATTCTCCAGCCAGGGGAAACAGCCTCTCAGTGTCTACCCTGTCAAGCCCTCTCAGAATCATATATGTTTCAATGAGATCACCTCTCATTCTTCTAAACTCCAGACAGTATAGGCCCATTCTATTCAATCTCTCCTCATAGGATAACCCTCTCATCCCAGGAATCAATCTAGTGAACCTTCATTGCATCGCCTCTAAGGCAAGTATATCCTTCCTTAAGTAAGGAGACCAAAATATACACAGTACTCCAGATGTGGTCTCACCAAAGCTTTGTACAATTGCAGCAAGACTTCCTTACTCTTGTACTCCAATAAAGGCCAACATACCATTTGCCTTCCTAATTGCTTGCTGTACCTGCATGTTAACTTTCTGTGTTTTGTGTACAAGGACACCCAAATCTCTAAACATCAACATTTAATAGTTTCTCAACATTTAAAAAATATTCTGTTTTTCTATTCTTCCTACCAAAGTGAATAACCTTACACTTCCCCACATTATACTCCATCTGCCATCTTCTTGCCCACTCACTTAACCTGTCTATATCCCTTTGCAGACTCTTTGTGTCCTCCTCACAGCTTACTTTCCCACCTAGCTTTGTATCGTCAGCAAACTTGGATACATTACGCTCGGTCCCTTCATCTAAGTCATTAATATAGATTGTAAATAGCTGAGGCCCAAGCACCGATCCTTGCGGCACCCCACTAGTTATAGCCTGCCAACCTGAAGATGGTCTTTTTATTCCTACCCTCTGTTTTCTATCCGTTAACCAATTCTCTATCCATGCTAATATATTACCCCAACCCCACAAGCCCTTATCTTGTGTAACAACCCTTTGTGTGGCACCTTATCGAATGCCTATTGAAAATCCAAATATATTACATCCACTGGTTCCCCTTTATCTACCCTGCTAGTTACATCCTCAAAAAACTCTAATAGATTTGTCAAACATGATTTCCCTTTCATAAAACCATGTTGACTGCCTAATCATATTATGATTTTCCACATGCCCTGTTACTACGTCCTTAATAATGGATTCCAGCATTTTCCTGACTATTGATGTCAGACTAACTGGCCTGTAGTTCCCATTTTCTCTCTCCTTCCATTCTTGAATAGCGATGTTACATTTGCTACCTTCCAATCCACTGGGACTGTTCTAGAATCTAGGGAATTTTGGAAGAACACAACCAATGCATCCACTATCTCTGCAGCCACCTCTTTTTAGAACCCTAAGATGTAGGCCATCAGGTCCAGGAGATTTGTAGGTTTTTTGTCCCATTAATTTCTCCAGTACTTTTTCTTTACTAATATGAATTGCTATAAGTTCCTCACTCTTGTAAGACCCTAGGTTCCCCAGTATTTCTGGTATGTTTTTTGTTTCCTTTATTGTGAAGACAGATACAAAATATTTGTTCAACATCTCTGCCATTTCCTTATTCCCCATTATAATTTTTCCTGTCTCAGCCTCTAAGGGACACACGTTTACTTTTGTTATTCTCTTCCTTTTTAAATACTTGTAAAAGCCCTTACAATCTGTTTTTGTATTTCTTGCTAATTTACTCTCATAGTCTATTTTCTCTCTCTTTATCAATTTTTTGGTCATCCTATGCAGGTTTCTAAAACTCTCACAATCCTCAGCCTTACTACTCTTCTTGGCAACATTATAAGCCTCTTCTTTTAATCTATTACTATCCTTAACTACTTTAGTTAGCCACGGATGGATCACTTTTCCCGTCGAGTTTTTATTCCTCAATGGAATGTATATTCGTTGAGAATTATGAAATATTTCCTTAAATGTTCGCCATTGCTTTTGTACTGTCATATCTTTTAAACTAATTTACCGATTAACCATAGCCAACTCGCCCTCGTACCAATGTAATTGGCTTTGTTTAAGTTTAAGACTCTAGTTTCGGACTTAAGTACGTCACTTTTGAATTCAATGTGAAATTCTATCATATTACGATCACTCGCCCCCAGACGATCCCTTACTATGAGATTACTCAGGACAAGATCTAAAATAGCCTGTTCCCTGGTTGGTTCCACGACATATTGTTCTAGGAAACCGTCTCAAATGCATTCCATGAACTTGTCCACCAAACTACTTTTGCCAATTAGATTTGCCCCGTCTGTATGAAGATTAAAGTCCCCCACGATTATTGCATTACCTTTGTTACAAGCTCCTCTTATTTCTTGATTAATACTCTGTCCAACAATATAACTAATGTTGGGGGGCCTATAAAGTACTCCCACCTGTGTTTTCTGCCCCTTGTTATTTCTTATCTCCACCCATACTGATTCTACTTCCTGATCTTCCGAGCCAAGGTCCTTTCTCACTACTGTCTTTGTGTCATCCTTTATTATCAGGGCTCCTTTTTGATTTTGTCTGTCTTTTCCAAAAGTCAAGTACCAGATATAGTACACATACCAGATATAGTACACATACCAGATACAGTACAGAAGAGATATAATACATATACCAGATATAGTACATACACCAGATATAGTATATATACTAGTTACAGTGCATATACAGGTATAATATATATACCAGATACAGAACATATACCATATATCGTACATATACAAGATAAAGTACATATACCAGATATAATACAAATACCAGATGCAGTACATATACTAGATATAATACATATTCCAGATACAGTACATATACCAGATATAACACATATACCAGATACAGTACATATGCTAGTCTCCTTTTATACTGTAATCTACAAAATTAAAATTTAGCATTCCATTAAAAGTACTCAGCCCAGCCACTCAGAATGGAAGCCCCTTGATGGTTAAAAGTTATGAAGTCATATTAATGAAGAATTTTCTTACAGCTACAGTTCTTAGTGCTAAAACAAATGACATTATAAATAATTGATAATTGCTAACATGATACTGGGGACCAGAATATAGATTTCAGTTGAATAGATTGACCTGAAGTTTGAGTCCTTAAATCAGTGTGCTATTTGTAATTATTCATTTCCTGCAGAGCTCACTGTTACTATTTAATTCCAGTTTTAGTTAATATGTAAGTCATTATCTTTTTTTATGGTCCTCTATGGCCATCTAATAGAATGGAATTTAAAACCTTCATGCCTCTATTCAATTTTGAATTTTTTTCATCATCTTGTTGGGGACTTCCACAGGATCACTTAGCTGTAAGACCTTGCCATTGTGATCTCCCCTCTGCCATTGTGATCTCCCCTCTGCCATTGTGATCTCCCATCTCCCATCTGCCATTATGCTCTTCCCTCTGCCAATGTGCTCTTCCCTCTGCCATTGTGATCTCCCCTCTGCCATTGTGATCTCCCCTCCGCCATTGTGATCATCTCTCTGCCATTGTGATCGCCCCTCTGCCATTGTGATCCCCCCTCTCTGCCAGATTCTACAGTTGCTTGCTCATTGTCTTCTGGCTTTCCTGTACAAAAACCTTCTTTGCTTTGGTCTTCAGTGTGCTCTTTCCCAGGAGGGACTCATGCCATCACCTTCCAGTGGTACTAATTTTCACCAATGTAGCACACATGACATTCCCATTATAATATTCTTCCTCCCAATGGTTTTGCATTCCCAGGTCATGAGGATGGACTTCAAGGATTTTACAGTCATGTGATGTGAGGTTCTAGCATGCTCAAAGGAATTACTTCAAGGACCATTAAGAGAGGAATGGCTAGGCCTCAAGCACCATGACCAGGTTGGGATTTTCTATAGGGGCCTATTTAAAAATAATCTATCAAGATCTTTTACAAACTTCCAAATTACATGAAAATATTGACCCCATAGAATACTGAATAGATGTAGTTCAAAAGCAATAGAGTTCTTCATTTTCAATAGATGCATCTACTCTCTCTGTCAGAAATACCAATTACTAAGTAGGGAAGCTTAAATTTTGTCTTTAGGCAAAATCCATCCTTTATCATCACATCAACATTTTATGCTTTATGCATGGATTCAAAATCACAGTCCATCCCTCAACCCTGGCTCACTATAGGGAGATATTGATTTAGTTATCCTACCCCACCTTGCGTTGAAGCATCTCATAGGGACATCCTTGATCAATTTCCATTGGCCTCAATCAATTTAGTTATCAAAACGTTACGCTTTCCAACCGTGATTGAATAGCTATTAGGCAGGCATACCCACAAGCAGTTGCAAGCCAGACTACCGAATATAATTAAACATATATATTACAATAATGTGTGAATTGAAGCATTTAATGACAGATTATTAAATTAGATCACCAAGAAATGCTAGGAATTGCTGCCACAGTTGATACACGTGTGAGAATGTGATGCTGAGTTGGGAGGGCAGGAGAATGTGATTTCACTCTTATCGGGTATTCAATATATGACAAAGGTCCTTGCCACGGAGGGGCTTTGGTTATGTAATGAATTGCATTCCCCTAGGGCTGGAATTGATCCGAAGCAGCATCTGTTCTTATTCAGTTTGTCAATCTCTTTCATCGAAGAGATTAGCCACTATCATTTTACCAGGTTTTAATGGTAATTTATATGATTTGAAGAGTAGACACACTTTGGTTGGAGGTTCATTCCTCCAAACTTCAATATGGAATGAGCAATGAGGAGCTGTGGTAACAAAGGATGGTATTACATGGGCAAGTCTTAGCAATCACAACTCTTAACATAATATCACACTAGCAGATATGGGAGCAACCTAGGGGATAGATGTTTGATCTGAAGAAAGCCACAACAGTGAATAATTAATATTAGCATCACTAACAAAAACATGGCATACTATGCTTTTGGACAAATGAAGCAGATTTATTTGTTCAGCATTTCAATGGAAGTCCTTGTCTGCAAGAGAATAAGTCAATTGTTCAAATGAGAACAGAAAGGAATTCAACCATAAAGATTATGTTGATGTGGGACTTTATTGTATACAGCTAACCAAATGCTGTGTGATTGTAAAATCAGGCAGGCAAGACAGAGCTGACAGTGCGATTGTATTCAATAATGTTTAGTAAGTGTCGCTAGCATGGTAATGCTAATCTACCTTCACTACGATTATACAACATTAGAGGGACTCAGTAGCATGCATATATTGCCAATGTAATGTACCCTGTCAAAAAATGTTCTTTTACTCTCAGGTGAAGCTGGCATTCAGTGACTAGGAGTAGCTATGGACAAGCAAGAGAACAAAGCCACTTCAGGAAGGCTGGCAGACCCCAGACGACATGGAGGAAATGTCGAGGCAGGAGGAGTTGGTGCCAAGTCAAGGTTTGTACTACGATGCTCAGCTTGTGCAACGTTTCCAATAAGTGGAACATTAACCAGGGCATGCACAGTAATAGAGCAACATTACAGGGTACAGTATGTTCCGCCTGTGCTGCAATAGAGATTGCTGAGCCCATGCACTCAAAAAGGCGAAGCCTGAAGCCAGACTTTCCCATCAACCACCTACAGCACAGCAACCTATGTGTCACCACCACTCATTCCAGGGACAACGCAGAGACACGCACACCGGCGGGTCAAAGTTCTCACGTAGAGCAGGGAACATATAAAGATGAGACAAGGAGTGTGGGTGGGAAAGGGTAAGTGTTATTTGCACCAGAATGTCAAACTGATATTCTTTGTGTCAAGTTGCAGCATAGTTATTGGCCAAGCTGCATTGACTCAGAATTTAGATCTCATAAGCCTGCTCTAAAAAGGAAGAAGTCTTTTTGTTACAACAGTAAACACCAGCAAGATCTGAAGGATACTGCAGAGGACTCCACTATCAGAGTCATTTGCAGAGTCATTAAGCAACAGTTATCTGTACTTCAGCCTACCATGGGACATGGGACAGCCCAGCTGGCAATTACAGCCATGACATAAGAACATAACAAAAAGGAGCAGTAGTAGGCCATATGGCCCTGCGAGCCTGCTCTGCCATTCAATAAGATCATGGCTGACCTTCGACCTCAACTCCACTTTCCTGTCCGATCCCCATATCCCTTGATTCCCTTAGAGTCCAAAAATGTATTGATCTCAGTCTTGAATACCCTCAACGACTGAGCATCCACAGCCCTCTGGGGTACAGAATTCCAAAGATTCACCACCCTCTGAGTGAAGAAATTCATCCTCATCTGAGTCCTAAATCGGCCAACCCTTTTCCTGATACTATGCCCCCAGTTCTAGATTCTCCAGCCAGGAGAAACAGCCTCTCTGCATCTACCCTGTCAAGCCCCCTAAGAATTTTATACGTTTCAATGAGATCACCTCCCATTCTTCTAAACTCCAGAGAATATAGGCCCATTCTACTCTATCACTCCTCGTAGGACAACGCTCTCATCCCAGGAATCAATCTAGTGAACCTTCATTGCACTGCCTGTAAAGCAAGTATATCCTTCCTTAAATAAGAACAAAACCGTACACAGTACTCCAGGTGAGGTCTCACCAAAGCCCTGTACAATTGCAGCAAGACTTCCTTACTCTTGTACTCCAACCCCCTTGCAATAAAGGCGAACATACCATTTGCCTTCCTAATTGCTTGCTGTACCTGCATGTTAACTTTTTGTGTTTCATATACAAGGACACCCAAATCTTTCTCAACACCAACATTTAATAGTTCCTCACCATTTAAAAAATATTCTATTTTTCTATTCTTCCTACCAAAGTGAATAACCTCACATTTCCCCACATTATACTCCATCTGCCATCATTCTTGCCCACTCACTTAACCTGTCTATATCCCTTTGCAGACTCTTTGCATCCTCCTCACAGCTTACTTTCCCACCTAGCTTTGTATCGTCACCAAATTTGGATACATTACACTCGGTCCCTTCATTTAAGTCATTAATATAGATTGTAAATAGCTGAGGCCCAAGCACTGATCCTTGCAGCACCCCACTAGTTACAGCCTGCCAACCTGAAAATGCCCCATTTATCCCTACTCTCTATTTTCTGTCCATTAACCAATCCTCTATCCATGCTAATATATTACCGCCAACCCCATGAGTCCTTATCTTGTGTAACAACCTTTTATGTGGCACCTTATCGAATGCCTTTTGAAAATCCAAATATATTACATCCACTGGTTCCCCTTTATCTACCCTGCTAGATACATTCTCAAAAAGCTCTAATAGATTTGACAAACACGATTTCCCTTTCATAAAACCATGTTGACTCTGCCTAATCACATTATGATTTTCTAAGTGCCCTGTTACCATTTCCTTAATAATGGATTCCAGCATTTTCCCGACCACTGATGTCAGGCTAACTGACTTGAAGTTCCCTGTTTTCTCTTTCCCTCCTTTCTTGAATAGCAGTGTTACATTTGCTACCTTCCAATCCACTGGGACCATTTTAGAATCTTGGGAATTTTGGAAGATCATAACCAATGCAGCCGCTATCTCTGCAGCCACCTCTTTTAGAACCCTAGGGTGTAGGCCATCAGGTTGAGGGGATTTGTTGGCTTTTAGTCCTATTAATTTCTCCAGTACGTTTTCTTTACTAATCTAAATTGCTTTAAGTTCCTCACTCTCATTAGACCCTTGGTTCCCCACTATTTCTGATTTTTTTTTTTGTGTCTACTGCTGTGAAGACAAATATAAAATATTTGTTTAACATCTCCGCCATTTCCTTATTCCCCATTATAATTTCTCCTGTCTCAGCCTCTAAGAGACCCATGTTTACTTTCGCTACTCTCTTCCTTTTTACATACTTGTCAAAGCTCTTACAATCTGTTTTTATATTTCTTGCTAGTTTACTCTCATATTCTATTTTCTCCCTCTTTGTCAATTTTTTCGTCATCCTTTGCTGGTTTCTAAAACTCTCCCAATCATCAGGCTTGCTACTTTTCTTGGCAACATTCTAAGTCTCTTCTTTTACTCTATTTCTATTCTTAACTTCTTTAGTTCGTCACGGAAGGACCACTTTTTCCCTGGAGTTTTTATTTCTCAATGAAATGTATGTTTATTGAGAATTATGAAATATTTATGCGAATGCTCATCTACTGTCATACCTTTTAATCTAATTTCCCAATCTACCTTAGGCAACTTGCCCCTCATACCTATGTAATTGGCTTTATTTAAGCTTAATGCTCTAGTTCCTGACTTAAGTATGTCACTCTCGAACTCAATGTGAAATTCTATCATATTATGATCACTCTTCCCCAGAGGATCCCTTACTATGAGGTTACTAGTTAACTCTGTTTCATTACACAAGACAAGATCTAAAATAATCTGTTCCCTGGTTGGTTCCACAATATATTGTTCTAGGAAACTGTCTCGAATGCATTCCATGAATTTGTCCTCCAAACTACCATTGCCAATTTGATTTGTCCAGTCTATATGAAGATTAAAGTCCCCCACGATTATTGCATTACCTTTGTTACAAGCTCCTCTTATTTCTTGATTAATACTCTGTCCAACAGTATAGCTACTGTTAGGGGGCGTACAGACTACTCCCATCAATATTTGCTGCCCCTTGTTATTTCTTATCTCCGCCCATACTGATTCTACTTCCTGATCTTCCGAGCCAAGATCCTTCCTCACTACTGTCCTTAAGTCATCCTTTATTATCAGGACTACACCCCTCCTTTTCCATTTTGTTTGTCTTTTCAAAACGTCAAGCACCCTGGAATATTTAGTTCCCAACCCTGGTCACCCTGCAACCACGTCTCTGTGGTCAAACCCATTTAGCTCTATTTGTGCAATTAATTTGTCTATCTTGTTTTGAATGCTTCGTGCATTGAGATAAAGCACCATTAATATTAACTTTTTATCATTTTTCTGAGTTGACCTTATTCGCTGATGCACTATTATCGTTAAACTTTCTGTCCCTTCCTATCACACTCTCCTTATCTTTACCCGAATCGCTACACTGCTCTATGACCTTGACTTTTCTCTTTAGATTTCTAAATTTCTCCTCATCTGAACCCTCCCCACCCCCCGCTTTTTTAGTTTAAAGCCCTATGTACAGCCCTAGTTATTCGATTTGCCAGGATACCAGTCCCAGCCCGGTTTAAGTGGAGCCTGTCCCAACGGAACAGCTCCCTCTTTCCCCAGTACTGGTGCCAGTGCCCCATGAATCGAAACCCCTGTCTCCCACACCACTCTTTGAGATAACTCGCTGATCTGCTTGACCCTATGCCAATTTGCATGTGGCTCAGGTAGTAATCCAGAGATAAAATATGGGGAGTAGCTCTAATGAATGCTAAAACTGCAGATATGGGCTTAAAACCCTTTAGAAAGCAATCATGGCTGGCTTCCTGCCTCTCCGAGAATGATTACGGGCATCCATGGGGGTGGCCGCCTGAAGGACTTCGTCTTAGTGCTGGCATGCATCCAGTATCCCAGCAACAGATGGTTGGCTCTGATGCTGGCACTATATCCAGGCCATTTCATATCTTTGCATAAGCGATAACTAGTCTATCTCCCCTACTGCTGATGGTCAATGCCAAAGACAATGCTGGAATTCTACAAGAGGATATCAGAGACCTCTATGCAGCGATGAAGAGTTAACTGGCTGATGCCAGGCAGTTGACCAACTGTTGCCTGGGATGATGCTGCCAATAAGTGTTGAGGTCACTTTAACTGTTACGAGTACTATTGTGCTAGGCCATCTATCAGTTTGTTTCAAGCAGGCAGCACACATTAGTGACTGCCTCTCTGCTCAGCTGCAGCCTCCTAAGACACTGCTCCCTGGTGAGATCCAGGAAGCTGTGCCTGGAAGGTACTCACTGCTTATGGTACTGCTGGGACCTCTCTGTCTTCCTCTATGACTTGTAAACAATTTTACAACACCAAGTTATAGTCCAACGATTTTATTTTTAATCCCACTATAACTTGGTGTTATAGTTGGACTATAACTTGGTGTTGTAAAATTGTTTACAATTGTTAATCCCAGTCCATCACCGGCATCTCCACATCATTCCTCTATGACCTCAGACTTGCCAGAATGTTCTTTCCTGCTCCTCCTCTAAATAACCTAGTATATGCGGCACCCATACTGGCAGCCAGTTCTAACAACGAAGACCTGGGGAACCGGTACATGCAGTTAATATCCCGGGGCCCAGCACCAAATATAAAATCTTTACACCGACGCTTGTTTAGTTGGATCATGGATGGTGATTGTCCACTGGTGGTAGAATTACAGACTCCAGTACTATAAACTTGTACTTGGTATCCTTACTGTGATTACATCACAAACTTAATCTTTGACTGAGGGACATCATCATTCATCTACTGAATGGCACATTGTAGCCAATTATACTGCCTGAGACACACATCTAACAAAATACCATTCCACAGAGTCAAATACTGGTGCCGTGCTTTCCAAAAATAACAATGAATGACTGCGACTCCAATGAAATAATCTCAGCTCAGGGTTTAGACGACATTAAATTGCTCACATGGTTTACAAACCGTTTAATGAGATTATTTCTCCTGTTCCTTATTTATTAACTCTCTGAATACTTAAATGCTGCTACCTTCAAAAATAGTCTTTACAAACAAACCTTATCAGTGTTGGCCACTGTGCAACCATATAATTTATTCATGGCTCTTCCCATCTTCTGTTATAAATTGAACAAGACATAAAAAACTGATAGATAGTCTTATTGCTAATTTTTAAAAATTGCGCACTGAAACAATTTGCCACTATAGCGATGCATGTTGGAGTTCTCAGCTTTACTCAGTACAAATAGCTCCGGCGCGTAGATATACAACTCTGCCTGCAGTCCGGTTATTTATCCATGGCCTCGCCCCTCCCTCGATGGTCGGTTGTCCTTAAGGACTACACAGAGGAATCAATGGTCGGTTGTACTGGAGGACTATGCAGAGGAGTGGGTGGCCAGTTGTCTTGCTTTCCCTGTTGATGGAAAGATGTTAGTATCCATGATGGAGAGGGATAAACAAACAAATTGAAGTGAAAAAACAAAATAAAAAGATAAAAGGTCTTACACCAAAAACTATTTCATTGCTTAAGGGGAGAAACAGAAGCTAGCATGCGGATATAATTCTAGGGTGCCAGTTATTATCCCAATCCAGATAAATGAGTAATATCTATAAACAGAAACTGTGGAAAGTGGAGAAAGCACTGGAAGCACCAGCACTGTGTGCATCTTTCCATAATCACAGCACTCCCTGATCATACTGGGTGATTGTGGTTGCCTCAATGTGCAGTTTGTGCCAGAGACACACAATTATGCAATTATCCATCCCAAAATTCATTTCAGCTTTAAAAAAAAGAAAGAGGTTGCTTATTTTGCAACATTTTATTGGCTTTTCTGCCCAAACACGTAATTTAACAACCTTAAAAACATTTTGGATATAGCCGAGCCAAAGAGAACTGATTAAACCTCCTGACCCTTCTGTATTGACAAGTCTATCTAAATATTGGTCTGATAGACACTGGTATCTGATCCAGGTCATTGACGGCAACACCATTGGTACATGGCTGTCTAGCTGAACTGACCCCCAGTTTGTTTCATCTGATTTTCACACTTAAATTTGTTTATATTGAATTATCTCCTGAATACATGGAGAGTTGATCTCCTTAATAACAGATTTTGACCTTTGATTTTACAATTTTCTAAAATGTGCTATAGGTATAATATGGATATAACATTCTGCTGCCATTTGTGGATGTAATCTTCATTCCAATAAATTCTGACCAAAATGTCAAGATAAAACAATGTCACCTCAATTCTCATGGTTGTCTGCTGCACTGGCCCCAGTTTGCTCCATCTGCTCTGTCACTTAGGTTAGTGATTTTATAATGTAAAATATTTCCCTATATATTTGTCAACCTTTATTATTGTGAAGAAGATAATCAAATTTTATGGTTAAAGGACTCGGAGTGAAGTTACTGCATGTTATTAGAGCTTTGTGATATTGTCTTATATTGATATTTCAGTCAGAACTTATATCCACACACACTGACACTACCAGAAGGATGATTATATGGTCTCCACGTTATTCCCACTTTTCTTTTTGGGAGGGTGATTTCCCAAACCACACCTGACGAGGGTAACGGCCCAGGTATGATAATGACCATGGTTAGAGAGCATCAGCTGGGACCCAATGCTGCTGCTGGATCGGAAACAATGGAGGAACTTCTGAACATTGTCCTCTGAAAAAGAGTGTGGTGTAGTCACGAGATGTGAAGGAAAGAAGGCAGGGCTCCTCATGCGAGGAGAGCCTTCTTCATCATTGCCTTATTGTTCTTTACTGATGTAGGCATGTTTATTCACACAGGACCACCTTTCACTCACATTGGTGAAAGAGGCGAATGGGTCGACAAATGAGCGCTCCAAGGCTGACCTTAAGCAGTGGGATAGATGTTGTGCTACATAAGAAACCATGATCCAGAATCAAGTTGTCTATGAATGCTTTAGCACCAGGAACATGCAGTGCATCAACAGGAGAGAGGCAGCACTCATCACTCCAAACTTAACACCAATCTGAGTCAGCCATTATGTGGCCTATAGGGCACCCATAACACCAGGCTATTTTTATGTTTGGGGGTGATCCTTGGAGGAGTTCAGTCATAATCCCACAGATAGTAACTTTGCACCATTGGCTCCTCAACCAAGCACATACACTGAATGTCTGAACCTGCAGTTCCTCTTGTATTCAGTAAGATCACTACTGCAGCAACATTTCATCAGCGGGAAGAAAATCCCCATTTTTAGCAATTTTTTCTTTTAAAATCTGTTTTAAAGGGAAACATCAAATTCTTTATAGTTTCAGGAGATAATTGAATGCATGTAAATTTAATTGAAAAAAACTAATAGGTATTGAAAAAGTATTTTAAACTAGAATTGGTGACTTATTAATCACGAATGATCCACATGGCTTACTGTGTTTTGGAGGAGATGGAGGGAATCCCCTTGTATTTTACTTATTCTGTTATCAGGACACACTTTGTTCCTGAAACCATGGACCTTTGAGTGAATGTTGGCTACTTTTCCTTCACCAGTCCATCCCTGCAGTCAACTCTTTGTGATGGCAGAAATGAAACAATTATAAGTAGAAGGGAACGTGTGATTTCCCCAATTCTAAAAAGAGGAAACGTGATAAGCAAATATGCATGTGGAATAGAAATATTAATGTCAAACATTAATTTGGTACAATGCTGGATTTTAATCCTGTTGTGCTGGTGGCTCAGGGATAAGCATTTAGTTTCAGTTGGGGAGATTTGTAAAGCTCACAAAAAAGGTTGATCTAGATAACCCAGGCAAGTGTTGACTCCTTGCTAGACTGGAGATCTCCATCCCCTAATGAGACATGCAGATAACAAATACACAGCTACCAGTACTCTTAGACCATGGATAGATATGCATCTCTGGAACATCCGTTGCCATCACAACACTAAGGGACAGAAATTATATCAGAATAGAAGTCTTTAAATGTACCGCGGGTTTGTCAAAAAGGTTTCACACCCAAGCCAAACATAAAGGGCCACTGTTCCAGGTTTGTGTGCCCACAATCTGCCAATGTACATAGCCAGCTGGTGTAGGTCCTCATTAACACTGCGAATTTGGAAAATTTGAGGTTGTATGTGAGAATGGGGGCCTTGAAGTTGCATTACAGCAAACTGCAGTGACTGCTGTCATTGTTTCCATCCCTCTCCATGAGAAAACGCAGGAACTCCACTTGGTGCCTCACCTTGATGCTATGATCGAGATTGGAGACTCACTACCAAGGGAACTGTGGGTGCAAACATGAATCCATCACACAAGCTGTAGCCCCATGTCTCAATGTATGAGGCAGGAAATAGATGGACAAACCGCTACGTTCAATAGCCAAGGCTGGTAAAGGTTCAAACACTTTGATTTACTCCCTGTCAGCACAGATAATTACAAATACTCCCGCCAAAAATTTGCTGCATATCTTACTTACTGTTTTTCCCAACATTGTCGTGCTATGATTAAATCTTAAAAACTCTGTGCATGCTGAGAAGTGCCTGTGCCTCCTTTGCACAGGTTGCTAAACTTAGCTACTACACCCTATAATTGGGAGAACCTATTCTAAATAAGGTATGTTTGAGATGAAGTTCATATGAGACAGCCCCTTATAAATCTGCGATTTAGATGAAACTGCAGGGTTATTAATCATTTCTCAGATGATTTTATCCTTATCATGAGCACCAATATTTTACCATTGGGTTAAAACTGGAATTCACTTTACAGCCCGTAACTAGGTGAAGGACAGTTATTGATCAGTAGGTGGGAATGTCACTGCCACTGAGCGTGCAGCACTCTGATTTTTGTTTTGTAAACCAAGTGGCGTGACAGTGACAGCAGAGAATGTTTTCTGTATCACAGGTCATTAACCTGCTCGACACTTGAATGGAGGGCAGTTACTGAGGTTATAATGACCAATGGCTGATTTTTATGCAAAATGCCTGAAGCCCGATGAAGAAGTCTAATTCAAGCCAGTCGTTGCTTAGCTGTTGTTGGTTAGCAATGGAGCTGCTTGTTTGCTGTGACATTGATGGCTTGCTCCCACCTCCCTGCCCAAAAATGAGCATAGCCGGATTTCTAGGCCACAGTTCTTTCATATCCAAACAATACTGGCCACCTCTTCCCTTTGGCGTATGGCTTCTTAGGCCTGTTTCAACATCAACATTCTTAGCTTCACTGTCTTTTTTGATCTCAAATAGAACTCCCAAATTTCCTATGTGGATAGAGGAGAAGAAGAAGAAGAAGATGAAGGAGGAGAAGAAGAAAACAACAACAAAATAAATAAATGTCCCAAGGTGCTTCACGGAGGCATAATCAAAAGAAAGAAACACCAAAGCCAAAGGAGATGGTAGGGCCGCCAGTGATGGGGTGAATAGAGGGGGAGGATGCAGAGTACATAGAAATATATCAATGTTACAACATGGAAACAGACCATTTGGCCCAATCAGTTCATGTCGGCATTTAACTTCCACAGGAGTAAATAGTCCTAATCACATTTACCTGCCCTGTTACTATTTCACATTATCCCCTTTTCCTTCAATACCTATCCAACCTAACCCTTGAAATGAATCCCACACCCTCACCAAGCGAGGGCAGTCCCACTGAAGTGGACAAAGGAGGAGAATTGTTGGAGGAGGACAGTGTGGCCACCCATGAGCCAAGTTTCCATCAAAGCCAGGATGTCAATGCAATTGTCCACAGTAAGGTCATTGATGGCAAGGGCCTTGTTCATGAGGCATTCTGGAGCGAAATGCGAGATGTACTTTCTCTATTCTAACTAATTCCTTCTGAGGATCCCAAAATCATGGAGTTCCTTAACACCTTCAGTTTTCCCTTCCTTCTACAATTTTGAAACCCAAATCTGTTATTGCCTAATCACTATTTCCTGGTTACCTCATTATCTCCCCCAATGTTTTCAAACTTGATGGTGTCTTGCACTATAGACCTATCTCCATCACCTAGGTTTCTTAATAAACAAAAAGAACATGGGGTATATTTGATGTCACAGGACCCCAATTTAAATACCTAAATTAGCTGTGCGCTTGCTTCAGGCGGCCAGTTGGGCAGCCTATTCTGTGGACCCTGACAAAATGGTGTTGGCCTCAGTGATGGTGGGAATGGGGCGGTAAGTTCTTACCAGTGATTTTCGGGGCACTATTACTTGAAGCCACCGGGCGGAAGGCCTCAATGTTTCCTTAACTCCTTCAGTTTTCCCTTCCTCCTACAATTTTGAAACCCAATCAATAGTATATTGCAGGGATGTTAAAAATGAAAGCAAACTTTGTTAGACGGTTAGGAATTATACACTTGACACATCAGAACTGAGGATGCTGAACTATCTTAGATTGCTGGAATATAGTGCAGTGGATATAAAACACTAAAGGGTAACAGCTTGTAACTCCAGAAAAATGAAAGGTGGGGGGGAAATCAGGCCCTTAAATGAAACTCAGTCTTATTATTTGAGTGCCTAAGTACAGTATCCTGTAATCATGTGCAATCATTTCAATACCTTATAAACTGCTATTCTCACAGGACTGCCAGAATCCTAATGCGTGCTGATAAATCAAATGTTATTGGTTTCCATCACTCTCAGGACTCATGGTCTTCCACACAAACCTCCCCAAAATGCACTAATGAGAAAAATGTCATAAATAGAAGACATGCCATGAGATAGCCTTGAGATACGATAAATAACTCCGCAAGTGAGGCTGAAAGTTTAACTCACAAGTAATAAAGTCGAGAAAGAATTATTATCAGCCTCATAAATAGGTGATACTCATCATATCTCACTGCTGGCTAAGACATCCTGTTGATGCCATATGTTTAAAATATAATTTTGAAACAAATTAATGTTTTTATGGCTTTGCAAGTATGTGAATATAAAAACGTATCAAACACAGTATGATATAAACAGCAAATCACTTGAATTTCAAAACTCATGCTGTGTTATAAAACTGTATATATAGTCTCCTCTAATCTATCCTTCTTTCCTGCACCTTATTATCTCTAATCCCTAAATCTAAATTAGATTCTTGCATGTGCACTCAAGCTACTTGCTGTTCCCTTAGGCTTTTGTTGATCTAAAATAAAACACCACCTGCTATCTGAAATACCTTCACTGCACCTAATTTGTAAGTAATTATTTCCATTATGTATGTATATATTTATTTATTATTTGTTTAATTTTTTTATTCATCAATGTGGGAATGTTCTTTGATTTTAGGCAACTAAAACTCTATTTACTGAACGATAGGCCCAGCTCCAACCTCATTGGTACATTAATGTGCAGCAAGTAAATATCCTTGCAAATTAAAATTATACAAAATAATTTGAGCATATTTACTGCAAAAAGGCATCTCACCATCGGGGTGCTTTGTAGTTAATAGTTACAAAGAATTATAATTAACATTTTCTTTACTTTTTAAATATTTTACAATGTTGGAGTCAGCAAGTTTAGAAATGTTGGGAATATCCTTGTGTACGAACACTTAGACATGAGTGATGCCATTCTGGAGTACAGCTGTAAATATTCACTCCAGAAATTTAGAAAGAACTTGCATTTATACTGTGCCTTTCATGACCTCACGATGTCCTAAAGGCTTCACAGACAATGAAGTACTTTTGAAGTGTAGCCACTGTTGTGATTTAGGGAAACTGGATTTCACTTATCTTTGCAATCAGTATAAAAACTCTTTGATCCCTATAGGGCGATGTACATTATCCAATATTGCTGGGAACTGAGTGCCAGGAGCCTCTATCATGTACCATGGGCTGCAGTGGAGATTCACTGTGGTTAGTTCAAAAGCCAATTCAATCATTCTTAAAACAACAAGTCTAAAAATTTCAGTTTGCAATATTAGCATACAGATGCTTAATGCATTCAGATGACATTCCTTTGTGCACTATTTCAACTGAGGTACTAACCCATTTTATTTTAAATGAGTTAATGGAGGTGATTTTAAACCCCAAGAATGGGAGGGTTGGGGGCGGGTGGGAAAATAGTGTTTTTTTGGGTTGCGACTGCAACCCGGCTTTATTTCCGGGTTTAACGTCAGCGCGGAAAAGCACAGGCTTCCCACTGGGAATGCAAAGTCCGAAAATTTTGCGGTTGCGACCCAAAAAACAACTATTTTCAACTCCCTCCCGGCCCCAACCCACCCGTTCTTGGGGGTTAAAATCACCCCCAATGTCTCTGTTAAAATGGCAGAGAGTAGAATGTCATATGAAGGTGTTAAGTGTCTCTATATTAACATTGCAAACAGTTGTTTCTAGATTGCACTGTTTAAAGTGATTAAATCTGTACTTTCCCACATAATAAAATATCCTCTTTGAACCGTCTGAGGAGACTGAGGAGGAAATATGCTAGAAGAATGGAAAGTGGGAAAGAATAGGAATGAAGCTGTTGGAGTGGGAGACAATGATTTCGAATATTGTCCATTTGCTTCTGAGATTTAGTTTGAATCCGGCTCAAAATGATGAGATGGAGGTTTTGTCTTTCTGCCAAGTGTAATGGTCTTAAACAGAGTCAGTTTGACGAGACTCAGCCTAGTTCCCATTGAGCATTGAACCACAGCAGAAAACTTCCTATAATTTGATTCAAACTGGCACTAAGTTAACAATTTCAATCAGAGAGCCACAATTAGCATCCAGACAATGCAGACAATGCGGTTCTCAGAGAGGCCACGGCACAGAATTGGTGCCCTACAGGGGGAGAATTACCCTGTTGATGCAATATCTTAACTGGTTCAAGATAGGTAGGTTTCATCTCTGATCCCTGACGCGCAGAGTTTAGTTCTACTTTAATAGAATCAGTAACCAGGCATTTCAACACAAGGAAGGGTGGAAAAACCAGAGGAGTTGCCTCCGGCCACTCTCACACACTTCTCTTTGTGACTCAGCCTAAGGTTTAGAAGTAGCTATGATTTTGCTAGAAAGAACAAACATAGGAAACCTTCTCACTGTCTTTACAATATTGCTAACACAAAGTGACCAGAAAGAAATTTATTAGAAATTGTTAATTTTAAATCTGAGATTGATATATTTTTTAAACTAAAGGTATTAAGGGATATGGGGCCAAGGCGGGTATATGGGGCATGATTTTGACCCCACGCCAGGAAGAAGGCGGGGGGTCAAATTGAGGACCCGAAACCCGGAAGTACGGGTTTCCTGGAAGTCCGTACGATTTTGACGTAGCCAGGGAAAGGACGGGTTCAGGTAAGTCTTTGTTTGTATGGATGGGGGGGGGGGCATGGTGGGCAGGGTGGGCATAGGGGTACAAGTCGGCACAGGGGCATGGGTTGGCACAGGGGGGAGTCAGTTGAGGGGGGGAGGGATTGGGGGTCAGTCCACAGGGGAGGGTTGTCGGGATCAGGGGTCTTCATGGGTGGTCCGTGATCGTTGAGGGGGTGATCGGACATCAGAGGGGGGTCTGCGATCATTGGGAGGGTGGAGTCAGAGATCAGGAGGGGGGTGGTTGGAGATCAGAGGGGGGGTCTGCGATCATTGGGAGGGTGGAGTCAGAGATCAGGAGGGGCCCGCGATCATTGGGAGGGTGGAGTCAGAGATCAGGAGAGCGGTGGTTGGAGATCAGAAGGGGGGCCCGCGATCATTGGGAGGGTGGTGTCAGAGATCAGGAAGGGGGGGGGTCCGCGATCGTTTGCGGTGGGGGAGGCGCTGCGGGCAGACTCGTTGAGCCTGGGGGAAGCACTCCTGCTCCTCCGGGCCCACAAGCTGTGCCAGAAAGGCTCATACCTGCAGTTTCAGACCTTCTTGCCTCCTCTCACGTGGCGTGAAAGAGAAGGCCTGGGAATCTCGGCCCCAGGGGTTGAAATTGGAGTGGGTTGGTCGCCCACCCCTTGTCTCGCCCCAGTGAAAACCGGAAGTGGGTGGGTGGAGGCGGGTTGGGGGCGGGTCCGAAATGGTTGCGATTTTGAATGCCCCCCCCACCCCCATCCCACCCGTTTTTCCCTTTTAAAATTGTGCCCATGGAGTTAAGTCACAGATCAGCCATGATCTCATTGAATGGTGGAACTGGCTCGAGGGGCTAATTGGCCTACTCCTGTTCCTATGTTCCTATGAAATCTTCATCCAGTCTGTCAAAAGTATATCACATTACCCTGACTCACATGATCTTTATTGGATTAAATAAATTATATGATTACTCCCAGTCCCTGTTAGTTCAGCTAACTGATGTCTTGTCAATATGCTGGGTAGTTATCAAGAACTTGCTGAGGAAAGAAGCTCAATAATCCTTTCTCTTAGGTCCAAATAGACAGCAATAAAGATTAATCATTAAGCCCAAAGTATTTCTGGAAGTCTAATTGGTACAGAGGTGAACAGTATTACTTCATAGTGGGACATTGTCCCATTTATCAATTATCTTCAGTCACTAGGTACTGGTTAAGGGCAGGGGAATAATGTTCCTTTACAAGAATGTGCAAACTCACAAAACAATACACTCGAAAGTACACATTCGGTTGTCTTTTTGATGCTGTTGGACCATTTCTAGAGCAGTCTGCTCTTCCTTCTCAGGGTGCATTTAAACTACAAGTTTAGTGTCAGTGTGAAGTGGATTTGGTGAAGAGAAAAAGTGGGTACGATAGCATAGTGGTTATGTTACTGGACTAGTAATCCCGAGGACCTAGACTAATATTCTAGGGTCATGAGTTCAAATCCCATCTACAGTAGCTGGGGAATTTAAATTCAATTATTTAAATAAAAATCTGGAATAAAAAAAACTAGTAACGGTAGCCATAAAACTACTGGATTGTTGTAAAAACCCATCTGGTTAACTAATGCCCTTTAGGGAAAGAAACCTACTGTTCTTACCTGGTCTGGCCTATATGTGACTCCAGACCCACAGCAATGTGGTTGATTCTTAATCACCCTCTGAAATGGCCTAGTAGGCCACTCAGTTGTTCAAGAAGGTAGCTCACCACCACCTTCTCAAGGGCAATAAATGCTGGCCCTGCCAGTGACAACCACATCCCATGAACATATATAAAAAAAACTTGTGTAATGTAAGTCAAGGGTCGAACTACCTCTGAAACAAGATTCCCTCTTAGTGTCAGGTCGGGTCCTGACTCATGCTACATTTACACAAAACATTCAATGAAGCTGCTGTGAGTTGACACTGCCGTTCTAGTGTAAGTGAATCTTTAGAGACTCTTCACTGAAATAACTTTTGCTTTTATTTCATTCAGTGCATTATGTTCTCAGAGTACATCTGCTATTATTTTAAAGTTGAGGTACCTTATGTCATGGAGAGGTAGGATGTGGGTTTACGTCTTTGTCAGCTGATGTACTGACATTCAGAGTTTAGGTCGTGCTTTCATGGAGAGATGGCAAGCAGAAAAGGACATTTCTGCACAAGGAAGTGAAAGTAAACCAGAGAATAAGCACCTCACGTCTCTTTGTGACTGGTCACAGAATAGGGGGTTAGGAGTGTTTGTTTGACCTCTATCAGAAGTCATACATAAGGCAGAAGGATCAAAAGAAGAAGGAATGGGGACAAAATACCTTAAAAGAGGGGGGAAAAGTTGACAGTAAAGTGTTTACAAGCAAAATAGATTTTGCAGCCTAGATAATTTTCCACTTTAACCAGACAGTTAAATCTCACTGGGATAAGTCAACATGGAATGTTGACATGAGTTCAATAAAGAAGCAGATTGGCGTGTACACTCACTTACACACTGATCGTACCTTCACAAGTATTTCTGCTCGAATATCAGTCATTACGGATTTTAAGGTACCTCTCCTTGCAAGTTATCAAGAACATTATTTGTAATGTGTTCTTGTGAACGACAGGCATCAAAAAGAAAATTTAAAAAGAATATTCTGAATGATATTTTCAGTAAGGCATTTAACCATTTAACCCTTAAACTTTTGTTATGGTGAGATTGGTGGCCCAGTCTGGTCTTGAAATTCTTTCTTGGCATTCTTATATCAATGGAATAGCTGATTTATACTGGAGACATTCAGTAGGCCAACTCCACCATGCTCCCCACAAAGCCTTGTGTGGTTATTAGTCAGGTACAACACCTTCCTACATCTTCATGTTTTGATTCACTGATGACTTGCTCACATTTTGGGACTCAAACATCACATTCTCAATTCTTGACTTGTCTCTCAGCTGCATGAAACCTCCTCTCTTCAAGTACTGAGAGTTCAGAGCAGTTTATATTGTGTGCTGAATCTAGATGTACAATGAGAACAGCACAACATGCTGTCAATGTTAGTTACTTTGGAGGCTGTTTGAATGCAAGTGCTATCTTACAATTAGCCTTCTGAGTATCTTTGTGATACTCGCCAACAGAGTTAATAACAAAGAAGGAAGATTTCATCTCAGCACTAATTATAGACAGTAATGGTTTGTAACAGTGGAAATCAGAGAGTAAAGTGCTAGCAAAGTTTTCATTTTTAACACTGCTCCAAAGGTTTCCTCCAATGTGTAAAACCAGTGCTAGTGATGCTTTTTAAAAAAAACAGTGTTAGGTAACTTGACTCCCTGCTAAGGACCTTAACAATGTACCTTTCATAATTGAAGCCTTAGCAACTCTAACTGAGAGCTGTTAATGCTACTGATATTTAACTGAGTCTGTTCACTGTCGCTGGGTCAAAATCCTGGAACTCCCTACCTAACAGCAGTGTGGGAGAACCTTCACCACACCGACTGCAGCGGTTCAAGAAGGCGGCTCACCACCATCTTCTCAAGAGCAAATAGGGATGGCCTCACCAGCGACGCCCACATCCCATGAACAAATAAAAAAAAGTCATATTGCCAGCTAAGTGATACCAGGTGAGTGATGCCAGGTGAGGCTACAGAAGAGCATGTGAGGGTCTCATAACTCGGGCATTATTTCCATTACTGGAATGCAGTGCCTGAAACAGCAGGAGCAAGAAAGGGATACTGTTGAGAGTAAAGAGTATAGGAGGTGTGCCACACGTACTAGAAGATGACACCGAGGCAGCTGTCTTGTCCTGACTCAGCAATGCATCAGCAGCCTCTCACCAAGATGTACTTGCTTGAGGAGATTCTACACAGCTTCATCTGTGGCAGTAAAGATAACTACAATCCGGAATTCACATGCGATGCTGCATTCCTGGCACTCACAGGCCAACCACAATGCAGTGCAGTGCTCTATAACAAAGGTTACGGAAGTCCTATTTCAGAATGCAGCAAGGTACATATATTTTTATATTGATCAAAACTAATTATAGCCGAGGGAAAGCCACTTGGTTCAGTTGCTGGCCTCCCTGGGGTTCAATATGTGATAGACCGCACCATGTAGTCACTCGTACACCCACCATAGGTCCAGTGGCCAACATGAACAGGGAAGGATATTATTTGCTTTGGTGTGTGATGCCCACAGAGAGGTTCTCCATGTCAAAGATATTTATTTAGTGATTCCCCCCTCCCGGGTGATCTCTGGGCTCCATACCCTTGGCTGCTGCTCTCCAACCTCACAGTTTGCAGCTACGCTCTTGTTTCCACGCCACACCATCCATCCCAGCATAAGGACCTGCTTGGGGGCGTGTGTGTAATGGGAGTGTACCAGGGCCATGCAAATAGCCTGGGCCAAGAAACTTGAGGCCCTTCTTCCCTCACAGGTGCAGTGCCCCTTCAGTATCCTGTACCTGTCGGACACCCTGCAAGGGACCCTGAGAGGAAAATCAGCCCTGACGTTTACATTAATTTCAAACTTACACTAATCTCCTCAGAATATCGAAACATCCCCTGCGCTAACCCTCAGCATAAGACAGACCCTCCTGACATGGTTGCTTACTTCTTACGTGGCTACTCACTACCACAGAGTTATCTGGCTAGGCATGTACCTCTGACAAGCTTCAGTCTGATTAGTGCAGGTAGCCAAATATAAACCTGCAAGCTGGAGCTTCTGAGGTCAAAGGGTCTACAAAGAATTATGGCCCCACTCCTCTCTCAAACCTGATTCAGCACAGATATAGCTGCCAATCAAACCAATTATTTTTAAAAAGGATCCACGGGATGTCAATCATTTGGGATGTTTCAGTTGAATGGTAGTTGCAAACACTTTGAACAATTTGTGAGACAGGTCCCCATCCAGGAACAATAGCACCAATCAGCCGACACATATCAAGGACCTGTCCTGATGTGGGTACATCAGCCGGACTGTAATTATATTCTCTGCAGTTATATTCTTTGAAAGATCAGCTGACAGTACCTTACTTTAATCACGTGTGTGCTGTTACCAGCAAGAAAAAAATCTGTTAAATAAATTAGAGCCAGGCCATTCAGGAGTGAAATCAGTAAGCACTTTTTCACAAAAAGGGTTGTAGAAATCTGGATCTCTCGCCCCAAAAGGCTGTGGAAGCTGGGTCACTTTCAAGACTGAGATTGGCAGATTTTTGTTAGGCGAGATATGGAGCAAAGGCGGGTAAATGGAGTTGATGTACAGATCAGTCATGATCTAACTGAATGGCGGAGCAGGCTTGAGGGGCTGGATGGCCTACTCCTGCTCCTATGTTCTTATAATCTAATGTGCTGATGCCATGCAAAACGTCAGGGCCAGTCAGTTCCTGGGTTTACACCTCATGGACTTTTAGAGACTCTTCCTGGGAAGGACCACCACCCTTAGGCCATGCGAGCTGTCCAATTGTGAGCAAACTTCACCTGCATATGTGTGTGTAGAATGGTGCCGCACAGGGAAAGGTTTTCAAAAATCAAGCTATTACCTCATTTTACAGCTAGTACTGCTAGGAGTTACATTAAGTGCTTTCCTGCTGTTCCCTTTGAAGGACATAACAGTCTACATCATTAAGCACTTACATCAGTCTCAGGGCAGAGTTAGATTCAGACATCAATTCCAAATGACTTTAGCATCCTTTGTAATTGTCGTCAAGTTCCATGTATTTCACTGTTCACTACACATGTTCTGAATCATTCGTGTTGGTCCTCATTACTTGCCCTCTTTCAGAAACTCAATCACTTTCCTCCTGCCGGCAGTTGGCAATTGCATTATCGATGTATATACTTTTAGATTATTTACCTATTAGGACATTGGGGGTCAGATATACTTTTGTCCTTTATTTTTGAAAGATCACAAAACTTCCTCAGGCTTCCTTCCAAGTCTGGAATGTTGTGGATAGAGTTGACATTATCAGCCCCCCTCCTTACCATCATTGTCGAATTGACAACAAGAAAATGGGGTCTGGCCATGAAGCTGTCCATGAAGGGCCTCACGAATAAAACAGATTTACTACCTGAACCTGAAGCCACTGCAGTTAGAATTTGCACGATGCAGAGCTGAATTAATGAACATTTTGCTTTTCACTTCCCTGGATATCTGCTAGAACAAATGTTCACGTTTGCAGCTACTTACTTGCTCATTGGTTGATTCCTGGCCGCCTATTGGAATGAATTGATTATACTCAAACTTCTCCATTTCACAACAAGTGTGCACCCACCATCTTGACAGTGTCACTATGGGCTATCCCTCCATTTTAAACAATCAGAGGTAATCTTACCCCCAAATTTAATTCACTTCTAGATGAAAAATTGAACGGGTTCGAGGAATTAGCTCAACAATATTATGAAAAGAAGGTACCTATTTATAACAACTTTATTAATTTTACACAAGCTTTCAATGACACTTGGGGAATAGGTTGTGGACAGTATTATGAGGCTATGAACTCGGTGAGTAACAATCAAAGTCCTGGTGGGTGTATACAATCTTCTGCATAAATGGTGAGTTATCCAATCATTTTAAAATAGCCGATTGAGATAAGGGCTGCATTCTTTCAAGAATACTCACCAATGTAGTGCAAGATCCAATTATTAAGGCCTTGCTGGATGATTCTAACATAGACATTAAATTAAAAAATAATCAGTAAGCAACTTTAGATTCACTCGTGATGTTAATTGCATTGCTGAATGTGAGGAGCAAACAGCCACAATTCATGAAGCAGACTGGAAAAAAGTTTTAGTGCGGATTACATTAAGCGGAGAAGAAATAGAGCAAGTGGACAAAATTTGTATATCTAGGCAAAATGATTTCAGAAGATGGGAGATGCAGTAATTATATATCACTCCACTATCAGTATGTTTCTTTATCACTAAATAATGCAGTCAGTACATTTTTACAGAAATTATATAGCTGAATTTAATTGTCTAGTTGTGTCGTGCTGAAACTCCATTAAAAATCTTATGGTAAAATACCTTGCAAGGCTCTTTATCAGAAACAATGGCCCTTTGAGCTAAAGAATGCAAAGAATGCTTCAACTATCACCCTGCAGCAAACCACAATCAATGCCCTCCAAATATTACAAATCATACAATCAGCAAATGCGTCCAGAAATTACAAAGGCAGCTAATAACTTTCTAGTTGTATTTTACTGAAATTCCACCAAAAAGAATCATCCCTTGTGGTGGTTCTTTTTTCAACGCAGCTGCTAAACGCCTTTGGAATCGCCCAAATTACTGTGAGTAGAAGCATGGGCCATTGCCCTTACCTTGTTCCTGGGTCCTGGTATTTTGGGCATTAAGGGTGGCACAGATGAAGAAGAGGAGAGATAATTTTGTCCAGTTGTGCATCTTCAGTTTAAGACCGTTCCTCTTTTACAGACTGTGAGCTGTACCACTTTAACCGGCTGCAAGACAAAATAAAAGCAAATCAACTCCCCTTACTTTACTGATTAATAACTAAGCACCGGCTGTAAAGTAAGGGCTTTAAAAAAACAAATTCCGACTGGTTTTTGCACAAAACTCTTTCTGTGGTGATTGTCTCAGGCTAAGAGATACCAGTGATACTGAATGTTGGTTAAGTTTTATTTTTATTTATTCCTGAAGGTCGTGAACAAACTGCTCAGACGTTTGTGATTTGCTCTAGTTAGAGTTGGAACACATTGCGAAAGGATTGCATAAGTTATCTGGAGCTGGAGCACGGCTAAAGCTTGACCCCATGTTTCAGAAAAGAAAGTCAATCAAAATCAATTTGCTGTGGAAAAAAAAAAGTTTGACCTGAAATTGTTTAGAATCTCAACTTGTCACAAAAATTAGCTGCTCAAAAATATAAGTTTAAGCAGTGCAGAGGTGCGCTGCACTGTGGATCCTGTTATTGGATAGACTCCATAGGAACGATTTTAGACCCCCCCCCCAACCCGGTGAGAACAGTGCGGATGGGGCGGGGAGTGGGGTGCTGAGAAGACAGGAAGGGGTAGGGTTCAGGCTGTGATCCCACCCCCTACCATTTTTACATGCCTGAATTCAGGTATGGGAAGGCTGCCTACCCGAGAGGAGCGTGGGCCTAATTTAAATGGCAAAGTTGCGTCCAAATGACATGATTGGGGCGCGCACGCCATATTAACCGACTAAAGCCTGCACAGTCTCCAACCCGCCACCAAAAGCTAGTGGCAGCCAGGATCCTAGCCAGCGGAGGTCCAGATAAGTGATTTAAAAATAAAAGTTTGAAAGGCTCCTTGTGGGCCAAAAGGAACAGGAGAGCTCCTCCTTTCCCCACAGAGATATTTTGGGCCTCCCTTGTCCTGGGCTTCTCCTTCTCCTCCTCCCCCGACCATGGACATACCAACTCCCACCCCCCCCCCACAAAATCCTTACTTACCCAGCCGGGGATCGTTTCTGTGGGTCCCCGGTGGCAGGCTGATCCCCCACCAATTTTGACTCCCGCCCACAGGTGGGAGTCAGTTGGGAAATGCTAATGAGGCTCTGGAGTTACAGCCTCCCGGGCTACACGCTTCCAGGGGGGTGGGGAGGACCGGGGGAGGGGGTGGATAGTTTGCCACCCGTTTCAGCCTCCCTGGACTCCCGAATCCCGCCCCTAGTTAAAATCGGCCCTCATGAGACTGCAAACCTGCTCGTGTCTTTTACAGGCTCCTTACAGTCTTATGGAAACTGATTCCATTCTAATAAACTCAGCACTGCCAACAAAACGAGGCAGAACGGATGTTCCATTTCTGTCGCCAACCAATTCCTCGCCACACAATTCAGGATTTCGAATCGTATGGTATTTTAAATCACTAAGTTTTAGTTTGGGATTTTCAGCAGCTTAAGACTCTGCAGTGTTGTGTTTGGAGCTGACCTCTTTGTGCTTTTATTTAATCATTTTTGTCAATTGGGAACAGAAATAAAAACAGTGAACTGAATTTTGTTCTGGAAGGTCTGAATAAATCACTCCTCTTACAAAAAAGGACATCCATCGACTCACTGTGAGCATCGCCACGGGAGGTCGACCACTTCCGTGCAATAAGGTTTGAGGCCCTTTCATCACACTTCATTTCTCGCCCTTTGTCACATATTCTACTCGCGCTTTTTTAAGAAAAGGTTCCAAAAAGAGATAAGAAAAGTCAAGAATGAGAAAAGGTCATTAGGCCCTTAAAAACGCATCCTGCCAGTGAACGACTTCTCCATCAAAACATCAGACAAAAACAGAAAATTGCTGGAAACACTCAGTGGGTCAGCCAGCTTCTGTGAAGAGAACAGACAAGTTAACGTTTCAGCTGTGGACCTTTTTCAGAACTGCCTGATCTCTTTCTCAGACGCTGCCTGACCTGTTGAGTGTTTCCTGCATTTTCTGTTTTTGTTTCAGATTTCCAGAATCTCTGGTGTCCTATCTGGCAGGTTGTTCCAAATAATTATCTCACTTTCCTGATCGATATCTGATTTAAATTTACTCTTCACTCATTAAATTTATATTCTTAAATCCTACTTTCCTAGCTTACTTTGAAGTAGTTCTTAATTTTTTGCAGGGATATACAAAGATCAGTTGTATCCAGGCATTTTACTGGCTTGTTTCTGTAAATATCATTGCAAGAGCAGCAGTCTCAGACACACATACACGAAGTTTATCCAACTATTTTCTTACCTTTCTCTTAAAACATAAACTCCTTCAGGAATGATAGTAATTTCCTGTTGGTTTCAGAGGCATTTCCGTAGCAACAGAAAATACACTCTAATTTGCCACAGGATGTGCGTAAGAGTTGTATGTGTCAAATATACCTCAGGATGTCCTTATTTATAGCTACAAGACGTTGTGGCCATAAAGGGACAGGCCACATTGCACACAGATACTCCCTAACATTGAATAATACTCATATAATGTTCATTTCTTATAACACTGTGTAACCATGAACAACAGCACAGGAGAATTGTTAGCATGACTGAATTTTCGGTTCCTTTTAACGTTTTAAACTGAGAGGTTTAAGGAAAGATCAGGGCTTTTGTAGCCCTATAATTAGCTAAATGCTTCACAGATGCAACACTTTGCTTTTCACCTGCTCTATGCTTTTGCATAAATGATCCAAATCCTTGGCTGCATCTCCAGTTTCAACTGTTCTCCGTTATTTAGTGGCCCAGATTTTGCTGAAAAAATAACAGCGTCTGAACAATGCCGTTATTAATGTGCAAATTGGCGAGGAAGAGACACCCCGTGAATTGCGAATCGCCACAAGTTGCTGGACGATTTGCCATTAGCTTCGCGGAAACGGCATCTCGCACTTAACCTCCCCGCGACTTTCGTGAAGTTGCTGCACTTGCACATTAATTGCCCTTTGAACTCGCCACAGAAAGTTAAGTCTGGACATGCCAATGGACTGCTCAGCAGCAGGAGTATGAATGGGGTCGACACGGATGAAGCTGTAGTCTTTCAGACCGATGTTGCACCTGACCCGTCCAGCCCCTTCCCCCTAACTCAAATCACAGTACATATGCTAAAAAGCAGATAGGCCCATTGAACCAGCGGAAGCAGTTACGGGGCCATCTCATAGCCCAGTACAAGGAAGAACAGGCCTACCTCCATCCCAAGATGAGAATACAGCCACCTCACTTACTTGCTGTGAGACCAGAATGTCCTTAGCACTCATCACCCATTTTACAAGGGTGTATTGAGTGCACGCTGCATTTCCTGTGAGAAAACCAGGGAGTTGGGCAAACGCTCATTATCGTGCTAATTAAATACAATAATATTAAAATGAAGCTCTCGCACATTTGGTGCAACAGCAGTTTAGGATTGCCTAAATGGCCAGCTGGGAGATGTTGTGCTGTGCAAATCTGGCAGGGATCTGACAGAAGCAATTCTCCACACGATTTTCCAGCACATGTAAGCGTTCTATAATGGGGATACTGAGTCCACCCATGTATAAATACCATGTTATATTGGCAACATGGAGTCGTGTCAACAGGTACATTTTTAAAAATGTATTTGTTGCAAAGAATTGTGATTAGCATTTGTTCTATTCTGCCCTCTTCACTGGAATTTTGTTTGGGGAGCAATTTTAACCCAGTGGAAACCGGGCAGTTAAAAAGCCCGGGGTTACTTAACCCACCAGAATGCCGCCTGGATCCCGCCAATCGCAATTTTACTCAGCTTTCTGGACGGGAAGATGCAGAGGCCCAAACAGTTAAGATTTTACATTCTCTTGTGTGGCCACGAGGAATGCTCATCTGGGCCCGAAAAGGAAAGTTGCGGCCTCCCCTGCCATGGACTTCAACCGCCTCCCCACGAGACATGCCCGAAACCCATTTCCCCCCACTTTCATGCCGGCGGGCAACTAAGAGTCGCCCAATTTTCCAGAGGCCGGCAGCCAATTCCCGCCCACTTCCTGTCTGTTCCGGGCTTGGATTGGACCAGCAGCATGTTAATGAGATACGGGACCTAAAATAGCCCGGGGCTCAAAGTTTCTCTGGCGAGTGTATTCTGCACTCGCCCGAAAACCAGCCAGAGTTAAAATCAATCCCTTGGTGTTAGCTGGAAGGGTTGCAGAACCAAATGGTGTGAGGGGAGCTGAATTATTATGCAAAGTCAGTACTGTAGCACCTTTGGGTTGTCAAAACAATTAACCTAAATGAACAGAACTAAACAAAAGAATGTTAAAATTGTAATTTGTTCATTCTCAAAGAGGATTCTGATGGTGGGATGCTTCCTTATAGTAAATGTGCCCCAGGTTTATTTAATATAATTTCTATCTGTAGATATATTTAAAAGACCATACTTTTTGACCTGAAAATTTTTATTCAGTCTTACCCAGCAAGAATTGATATAAACTCATTTCTCAAGAGCAAATGGCAAATTGTTATTTAAATCATAGGATTCTAATCTTACAAATCTGCAGTGGGTCAGGTGCATACCGTATGTTTCAGCTGCTGAGATACAATCACCCAGAGACATGCAAGATTCCCAAGAACCTTGTAAGGATGGACATGCTATGGTCTCTTGAAAGAGATTTATGTTCTGAAACAAACCACCACCTGGTGAATGCCAGTAATGGATCCAGGTACTGCAGCTCAATCTGGACTAAGTCATCTGCATTAAATCAGGATAAAGAAGCAGAAAGGATTCAACATAGGAGTCAAACATAGATCTTGCTGTTAATGGAGGACACAAAGAATTAATGTCCTTGAAAGTACAGGTTTATATCAGGGGCTAAAATCTTCAATATAAACATAATGGTCCATGGAATCCAGGCTGTCGAGTGTTTCAATCCATAGATGTGACTGATGCGAAACAGAGCACAAACCATGTACCTGAGAAAATCTGGGCAGAATGAGCAGCCTCAGCTCCTTATGGTCTGTGGTTGAAAGTCTTTGCTTTTATCTTTTGTTCTCTGTTTTGATTTCTGTTTTTTTACCTGTTCTCTACTTTTTCTTTGCTATCTCTCCGACTCTGCTTTTATCTCTGCAATCAGTCATGGCTTTTCTTTCTCTGGGGTGAGATGTTATTTTACAAACAGTCGGTGCACTTGCATTAAATTCCTCTCTCGGCTACTTTAACAGAAACAGTAAATCGTATAAATTTAACAGGTTCACATCACCGTCAAAATAGCAAAGGAATTTGATGTGAGCATTTGTTTTTAAAAAAAAAGTCAAGGCACTTTGCTTCCACCACCCTGTTCCATCGACCATTCCAAATGTTGATTGCTGTTTTGACTGGAAATTACTGTTGCTGGCATTAGCAGCCAAATGCTTAATGTATTACCAGTAATGGTGGCCTAAGATTGGGGTTCTCCTGAATTTGCCTTTAAATCACGCTGCCAGTCTTCCGATCAACCAATAGGAAATGAGAAGCATCTGGCAGAATAGCTATGACGAAATGACATGTGTAATGTAATTACGTGATGATGTCATCAACTATTGACACCATTGGGGGGAATTTTAACCCTCAAGGGGGGTACAAATACATGAATCGTATAGCGATGCAGATTAATAAGGCCATAAAAAAAAGCAAACAAAGCACTGGGGTTCATTTCTTGAGGGATAGAATTGAAAAGCAGGGAAGTTATGTTAAACTTGTATAGCACCTTGGCTAGTCCACATTGTGAACAGTTCTGGTCTCCATATTATAGATAGAATATAGAGGCACTGGAGAAGGTGCAAAAAAGATTTACTAGGATGATACCAGAGCTGAGAGGTTATACCTGTCAGGAAAGATTGATCAGGCTGGGGCTCTTTTCTCTCAAAGAGAATTCTGAGGGGTGATCTGATAGAGGCCTTTAAGATTATGAAAGAGTTTGATAGGGTAGACATAGAGTAGATGTTTCCACTTGCAGAGGAGACCAGAATTAAGGGCCAAAAAAATATAAGATAGTCACTAATAAATCCAATAAGGAATTCAGGAGAAACTTCTTTACCCAGAGAGTGGTTAGAATGTGGAACTCGCTACCTCAAGGAGTAGTTGAGGCAACTAGCATAGATGCATTTAAGGGGAAGCCAGATAAGCACATGAGGGAGAAAGGAATAGGAGGATATGTTGATGGGGTTAGATGAAGAAGGGTGGGAGGAGGCATATGTGGAGCATAAACACCAGCATGGATCTGTTGAGCTGAATGGTCTGTATCTGTGCTGTACGTTCTATGTAATTCTAAGTAAAAATGTGTCCTTTTATTTATTAAAGTCATTGGCCCATTTTTGCCAGCTACATGCATCTTTTACAGTAAATTGAAACAAATTACATTACACACTCTACCATCAGCTCATCTTTAAATATGAATCATTACCCCATTGACTGCAACCCCAGTCATTTAAACATTATTACATTGCCAGAGGAACATAATACAGACCCAGCATTGCTAATAGTGCAGGATGTGGATGGCATTGAGTTAGATCATTATTTGGGTAGTTAGAATGGTAATGTCAGTGTTGATTTAGCTCTCAACAATGATAGAAGAACCTTCAGCTTTATTGCAGCACCCAAGATGTAGTCATTCTTCCAAAACAGCACCTCAATAATATTTGTGCTCACTAATATTGTAAACTATTATAAATGTAATATATGAATTCTAGATATTTCAAAATGTGATAGTTTAAAATCAAATATATGTTATTTATGTGGAGCAGCATTAAGAATTGTATAAATATGCTTAACTCTACAAAGATTTTTAAACATTCGTTTTATCTCCTCCCCTTCTCCTCTACTTGTTGACTTTCCACAGGCACCAGTTGTCCCGAGACATCATTCAAGTGGCCATTGGTGTGTCAGCCTATCTAGTGAGTCTCAGGAGATCATTTGACTCTAGTGGCCACTCCAGCTGAGCTTGATCATGTTCACACCCGCCATTTATACACATTCTTACTATCAGCAGGATCAAGAGCAAGAGTTCTGGCTGATTTTCCCCTCCCCAACCCACAAACACTGGGCCAATTGTCTCTGCCTACCACTGCTCCTTGTAATATCTACCAGCTAAAGAAGGGGGCCTTTCATTAATTATTTCAACTATTCTAGTTGGTCTGAATAAAGGGGAATGAGAATGAAATAACTTTTTTGTAAAGTCAAACAACAGTTTAAAAGAATATATAAATCAAATTCCAACCTGTGCTCAAAAGCAAATTAGTGGAGATGCTGGAAATCTGAAATCTCGGAATGAGTTCTGATGAAAGGTCATCGACCTGAAACGTTGGCCCCGATATTTACGGGTAGACGAGGAGGGAGCGGGGGAGCACGGGGTGGGGGGGCCTGGAAATCCTGGGAACGCGGAGGTCCTGCCGAATTTAACGACAGAACCTCATTATCATCTTTTTATTCCGTTTCCCGCCCAGCACCCAGTCAGGTGTCGAGCAGGAAAGCCAGCATAGAAGGCCGCAGCCAGGGACTGTTGGGGACGTTCACCCCCCAATCGGAAGGGATGGAAAGATCGCGGGTTGAAGGGGGAAGTCGGACCGGCAATCAGGAGGGAAAGATCACAGGGCGGCAGATCGCGGGCCAGAAGGTTTGGGGTCGTGGGTTTGGATGGGGGGGGGGGGGGGGGGAGTTCAGCTGATCGTGGCAGTGAGAAGCCCTGATCAGCAGAGGATTTCCTTGAGGGGTTGGGGGGAGTGCTCCTGCTCCTCCTGGCTCACAAGTAGTGCTATAAAAAGCACTTACCTGTTTTATCTGGCTGCTCCAGTCACCATTTAGTTGCCAGGCTTCCCGAGCCTTGGGAACCCAGCTGGCCAGCGTCAAATTTAAATCAGACTCCCAACTGCACTGTGGAAGCCTGCTTTAAATATTATAATGAGATACCCCGCCTCTCGAGAACGGTCACAATCACGCCTCGCAATCCGCCACCGTAAAAATGGCGGCAGGCACGTACACGGCGGAGTTTGGGGTTGCGTTTCGCGATTTGAAATTTTTAACACCCCCCCACCCCCCCCGACCCTCTCCTGCCCGACGTGGGGGAATTAATATTGGCTCCATTAACTCTTTCTCTCTCTTGACACGTGCTGACTGACCTGCTGAGTGTTTCCAGCATTTTGTGTTTTTATTCCAACCTGTACTCATTGCACAGAATGATCAGAAGGCATTAGAAATGGTTCTCCTGAAATTACGTTGCAGGGTACCACCATGTGAACACTAATACATCTGTCTGAAAGTCTTCTCTCTGCTATTTTAGATGAGTTGCTAACCTGTTCAGCTGTTGGTATCCCACAGTGAAATTTCAGTGCCAGTATTAATAACCCCTGGCCATCACACACAGTTTATAAGATAATATGTTTCTATGTTAACGTGACTTGGTGATGATAAGTGTATTGGGATCTCCCCATGCTGCTTTCACACCTGGCAGCTATAGAACATTGACACACCTGAGATAGAATAGAACTGACACTTTGGGGGTAATTTTAACCCCCAAGAACAGAGTGGGGAGGGGGCTGGGGGCAGGTGGGTAGTAAAAATTGTTGAAATCTTCAGTGGGATCGCATCCCTGCTCCAACACGTCCGCTTCCGGGTTTAATCCAGGCACCCAGACGTCCTGCCCACTTAAAGCCATTGGGCTGATACTTAAAGGGGCAATGTACCTCATTGCGATAGTTGAAGCATTTAATTTTTGTGTATTAGAAATGTAAAACCTGTTCGGGTTTCCCATCGCTTCTGATTCACGTCAGGTGAAAGCAGGCGAGAAAGCCTAGATCCATGAGGTGAGTGCCTTTATTGCACTGCTTCTGGGCCAGGATGAGCAGGAATGCTTCATCCAGGCCCAACAGGCTCACCTGGTGCGACAGGACCCTCGTGATCGACCAACTTCCCCCCCTGATGGTGGACCCCTCCGATCTTCTTCAAGGCCCACCCAATGGCGTCCATGTCCCCCCACAACTCCCCCCCTCACTGATTTCTTCCACAGCCCACAATATCTCTCTCTCTCCCTCCCTCCCTCCCTCCCTCTCTACCTCCTCGCCGATTTGCGGGCTCTTTTCCCTCCCAACAGGCAGGCAGCCTGTCAATCTGACTGCCTGGCACGTGGGAAACCCTGAAGCACAAATACTTACCTTCAATTGAGTTGTGATTGCAGATTGTGACGCACTCACTTGTCTTCTGGGTTCCCCATGCGAATATTTACCCACGCACTGGGTTTCCAGCTCCGAGCTAAAATCATGCCCTTTCTGTCAGAACTGTATTTGAGAATGGTGCACTGGAGTGACAGTAAATCATACACAATGAGTCACAGTGAGCAGAGGGTGAGGACACACATCTTACTTCCAGAGGAATTACGAGTGGTGGAATGCTGGGATTTTTAGATCGCTCATTTGCATAAAGGAGCCTGTGAGTGGAAGGTGGGGGCCAGATATTTAACTAGCAGGATTCCAGGGATGGAGAGATATTACAAATGGGTGATTGCCGGGATCTGTCTGGTTAACATGGATTTGCATCTGTGATTTTGCTTGTGGTGAGTTCACAATCTTGGCTGGGCTCTCTGATTTACTTTCCTTTCAATTCAGGCTCACACGAACCTGTATTTTACGACTCAATAATCACCTGACAAAAAATGGAACACAGATCATTTGTATATACTTAAAGCCTATAGTAATATAACCTTCAGTTCTGAGATAATCGCTACACTTTAATAGAATCATTGATTCATAGAAAGTTACGGCACAGAAGGAGGCCTTTCAGCCCATCATGTCCGTGCTGGCTGAAAAAGAGCTGTCCAGCTTAACCCCACTTTCCAACCCTTGGTCCGTAGCCCTGTAGGTTACGGCACTTCAAGTGCACAACCAAGTACTTTTTAAATGAGTTGAGGGTTTCTGCCTCTACCACCCTTTCAGGCAGTGAGTTCCAGACCCCCATCACCCTCTGGGTGAAAAAAATTTCTCCTCAGCTCCCTTCTAATCCTTCTATCCATTACTTTAAATCTATGCCCCCTGGTCACTGACCTCTCTGCTAAGGGAAATAGGTCCTCCCTATCCACTCTATCTAGTCCCGTCATAATTTTATATACCTCAATTAAATCCCCCTCAGCCTCATTTGTTCCAAAAAAAACAACCCCAGCCTATCCAATCTTTTCTCATAGCTAAAATTCTCCAGCCCTGGCAACATCCTCGTAAATCTCCTTTGTACCCTCTCTAGTGCAATCACATCTTTCCTGTAATGTGGTGACCAGAACTGTACGCAGTTCTCAAGCTGTGGCCTAACCAATGTTTTATACAGTTGTAGCATAACCTCACTGCTGATATATTCTATGTCTCAGCTAATAAAGGAAAATATTCCGTATGCCTTTTTAGCACCTTATCTACCTGTCCTGCTACCTTCAGGGATCTGTGGACATGCTTTCTAAGGTCCCTTTGTTCCTCTACACCTCTCTGTATCCTCCCATTTATTGTGTACTCCCTTGCCTTGTTTGCCCTCCCCAAATGCATTACCTCACACTTCTCTGGATTGAATTCCATTTGCCACTTTTCTGCCTACCTGACCAGTCCATTAATATCTTCCTGCAGTCTACAGCTTTCCTCCTCACAATCAACCACACGGCCAATTTTTGTATCGTCTGCAAACTTCTTGATCAAGCCTCCCACATTCAAGTCCAAATCATTTATATATACCACAAAAACCAAGGAACCTAGTACTGAGCCTTACGGGACCCCACTGGAAACAGCCTTCCAGTCGCAAAAACACCCAGCAACCATTACCCTTTCCTTCCTGCCACTGAGCCAATTTTGGATCCAACTAGCCACTTTCCCTTGGATCCAATAGGCTTTTACTTTTTTGACCAGTCTGCCATGTGGGACCTTGTCAAAAGCCTTGCTAAAATCCATGTACACTACATCAAACGCGTTACCCTCATCGACCCTCCTTGTTACCTGCTCAAAAAATTCAATCAAGTTAGTCAGACACGACGTTCCCTTAACAAATATTTGTTCAAAGTTAAATATTATTCCTTTCTTTGCAGCTGCCCAAACTTTGGGCCCTGTCCTATCAAAGAAGCACAAATCTGTCCAAAGGGTGTTTGCTCACAGTCTCACAGTCTCCTATGTTCAGTTATAACATTCAGGCCACATTTCTTTTGAGAACAAACTTCTTCCAGTTATCAAAATACAACTACTTTCCTCAAACAATGTTGTAACCGAGACAGATCTTCAAAACAGCTTTCTGCCTTTTATAGGGTGCAGAATTGTTAGCATGCTGTATATTTTTTAATGTGTACATTTTTTGAGTCAGTGTTTACAAAGTATAGCCATCCTGTTGTGTAGTTTTTATGTTGGTAACAGAACCTGGACCAAGGACATCATGACTTGCTGGAGTTCTACTGCACAGTGTCCAATGGGCGTCTTTGTTAACTTTGGATTTTTTACACTATTGTTTTAATATTGATTGCCCATCTCCCATACACAATGATAATATAATCTACACTGCAGTCCAATAAAAGAGGTACCACAGTTTCGTACAGTTAGAACATAAGAACATAAGAAATTGGAGCAGGAGTAGGCCAATCGGCCCCTCGAGCCTGCTCCGCCATTCAATAAGATCATGGCTGATCTGATCCCAACCACAAATCTAAAGAACACAAGAAGTCGGAGCAGGACCCGGCCACATAGCCCCTGGGCCCTCTCCGCCACCCACAGGGCATTGACCGATCCGAACTCAGCTTCATGTCCAATTTCCTGCCCGCTCCCCATAACCCCTAATTCCCTTTACTTCTAGGAAACTGTCTATTTCTGTTTTAAATTTATCTAATGATGTAGCTTCCACAGCTTCCTGGGGCAGCAAATTCCACAGACCTACCACCCTCTGAGTGAAGAAGTTTCTCCTCATCTCAGTTTTGAAAGAGCAGCCCCTTATTCTAAGATTATGCCCCCTAGTTCTAGTTTCACCCATCTTTGGGAACATCCTTACTGCATCCACCCGATCAAGACCCTTCACAATCTTATATGTTTCAATAAGATCGCCTCTCATTCTTCTGAACTCCAATGAGTAGAGTCCCAATCTACTCAACCTCTCCTCATATGTCCGCCCCCTCATCCCCGGGATTAACCGAGTGAACCTTCTTTGTACTGCCTCGAGAGCAAGTATGTCTTTTCTTAAGTATGGAGACCAAAACTGTATGCAGTATTCCAGGTGCGGTCTCACCAATACCTTATATAACTGCAGCAATACCTCCTTGTTTTTATATTCTATCCCCCTAGCAATAAAAGCCAACATTCCGTTGGCTTTCTTGATCACCTGCTGCACCTGCATACCAACTTTTTGATTTTCTTGCACTAGGACCCCCAGATCCCTTTGTACTGCAGTACTTTCCAGTCTCTCGCCATTAAGAAAATAACTTGCTCTCTGATTTTTCCTGCCAAAGTGCATAACCTCACATTTTCCAATATTATATTGCATCTGCCAAATCTCCGCCCACTCACCCAGCCTGTCTATATCCCCTTGCAGGTTTTTTATGTCCTCCTCACTCTCTACTTTCCCTCCCATCTTTGTATCATCTGCAAATTTTGATATGTTGCACTCGGTCCCCTCCTCCAAATCGTTAATATAGATTGTAAAGAGTTGGGGACCCAGCACCGACCCCTGTGGAACACCACTGGTTACTGGTTGCCAGTCCGAAAATGAACCATTTATCCCAACTCTCTGCTTCCTGTTTGATAACCAATCCTCCACCCATGCCAGAATATTACCCCCAATCCCGTGATTTTTTATCTTAAGTAATAATCTTTTATGTGGCACCTTGTTGAATGCCTTCTGGAAGTCTAAATACACTACGTCCACTGGTTCCCCTTTATCCACCCTATACGTTATATCCTCGAAGAACTCAAGCAAATTTGTCAGACATGACTTCCCCTTCATAAAGCCATGCTGACTTTGTCCTATTAAATTATGCTTATCTAAATGTTCCGTTACTGTCTCCTTAATAATAGACTCCAAAATTTTACCCACCACAGATGTTAAGCTAACTGGCCTATAATTTCCAGCCTTCTGCCTACTACCCTTTTTAAATAACGGTGTTACATTAGCAGTTTTCCAATCTGCCGGGACCTCTCCTGAGTCCAGGGAATTTTGGAAAACTATCACCAAAGCATCCACAATCCCTACTGCCACTTCCCTCAAGACCCTAGGATGGAAGCCATCAGGTCCAGGGGATTTATCCGCCTTGAGTCCCATTATTTTACTGAGTACCATCTCTTGAGTGATTTTAATCGTATTTAGCTCCTCCCCCCCGAGAGTCCCCTGTTTGTCCAGTGTTGGGATATTCTTAGTGTCCTCTACTGTAAAGACTGAAACAAAATATTTGTTCAGCATTTTTGCCATCTCCATGTTTCCCACCATTAATTTCCCGGTCTCATCCTCTAAGGGACCTATGTTTGCCTTAGCCACCCTTTTTCTTTTTATATAACTATAGAAACTCTTGCTATCTGTTTTTATATTTTTTGCTAATTTCTTTTCATAATCTAACTTCCCTTTCTTAATCAATCCTTTAGTTACTTTTTGCTGTCTTTTGAAGAATTCCCAATCTTCTATCTTCCCACTAAGTTTGGCTACCTTATATGTCCTTGTTTTTAGTCGGATACTATCCTTGATTTCTTTACTTAGCCACGGGTGGCTGTCATTTCTTTTACACCCTTTTTTCCTCAGTGGAATATATTTATTTTGAAAGTTGTAAAATAACTCCCTAAATGAACACCACTGCTCATGTACCGTCTTACCCTTTAATCTATTTTCCCAGTCCACTTTAATCAATTCCGCTCTCATACCATCATAGTCTCCTTTATTCAAGCTCAGTACGCTTGTTTGAGAATCAACCTTCTCACCCTCTAATTGGATATGGAATTCAACCATGTTGTGGTCGCTCGTTCCAAGGGGATCCTTAACTAGGACATTATTAATTAATCCTGACTCATTACACAGGACCAGGTCCAAGGTTGCCTGCCCCCTTGTAGGATCAGTTACATACTGCTCAAGAAATCCATCCCTGATGCACTCAATGAACTCGTCCTCAAGGCTGCTCTGCCCAATTTGATTTGTCCAGTTAATATGATAATTAAAATCCCCCATAATTATGGCTGTTCCCTTATTACATGCCCCGACTATCTCCTGATTAATACTTCTTCCAGCAGAGTTGCAACTATTAGGAGGCCTATATACTACGCCCACTAATGTTTTTTTTCCCTTATTATTCCTTATCTCCACCCAAACTGTTTCATTATCTTGATGCTTTGTCCCAATATCATTTATCTGTATTACAGTGATTCCTTCCTTTATTAACATAGCCACCCCACCTCCCCTTCCTTCCTGCCTGTCCTTCCTGATTGTTAAATACCCTGGCATATTTAATTCCCAGTCGTTGTCACCCTGCAGCCATGTTTCTGTAATGGCCACAAGATCATACCCATACGTAGTTATTTGTGCCGTTAACTCGTCCATTTTATTACGAATGCTACGTGCATTCAGATAAAGAACTTTCAAATCTGTTTTGTGACGCTTAGTTCCTGCTTTTTCCTTTTTTAACACTTTACCTATTACTCCATACCTTCTGTCCCTTCCTGTTACGCTTTCCTCTCTCTCCCTGCTCAGGTTCCCAACCCCCTGCCACTTTAGTTTAAACCCTCCCCAACAGCACTAGCAAACACTCCTCCTAGGACAGCGGTCCCGGCCCTGCCCAGGTGCAGACCGTCCGGTTTGTACTGGTCCCACCTCCCCCAGAACCGTTTCCAGTGTCCCAGGAATTTGAATCCCTCCCCCTTGCACCATTCCTCTAGCCACGTATTCATTTGAAATATCCTCCTATTTCTACTCTGACTAGCACGTGGCACTGGCAGCAATCCTGAGATTACTACCTTTGAGGTCCTATTTTTTAATTTACCTCCTAACTCCCTATATTCGGAGCAGCAGGAGCTATGCTAAAAGCAAATTATAATTATAATTTAATATAAATTAATATGCATGCACAGTTGTTAAGTTAGACAGGAGTGAAGAGCGGATGAATGCTGCGAATGCTCCCTAATCTTCAGGCACTTCATTTGCATAATGAGTCACAGTGAGCAGAAGGTGAGGATAGGTAAGTGTCTTATTTTCAGGGATGAAGAGGAATTCAGATTGGCTGAATGCTGGAATTTTTCTTCAAGGCTCAAATAGCTCATTTGTACACTTTGCATAAAGAGACCCCACGAGTGGAAGGAGGGGACATGTAATTCACTCATCAGGTTTCAAAGACTGGGGAAGAATTATAAGTGGGTGGATGCTGGGATCTCTAACACTTAGATAGTCCATTTGCAATAACGAGTCTCTGTGGGGGGAAGCTAAAGTTGAGCAGAACAAGTTTATATTAAACTCCTTTGTCCAATGTGTTAACCAGTCAGTGCCTCTGCCAATGGACAGAGGAATTGATTACAAATTCATCGAATTGACAGATGAAAACAGTGTTGAGTTAGCAGGGGTTATTTTCACAGAACAAAATTCATCACACAAAACTCCAGGAGGTATTTTGCTTTTAACACTTGTTTCTCATGAGGATGTAAACTAAGCAATGGTATGACTGCTTTCTTGAGATCTTGTGAATGTGGAAATACGTGATTTTGTTTCCACAGTTCTGGGACGGCGAGTGTTCGAGGAAGGTGAAGATTGCACTCTCTACTTCACCTCTTCTGGGAACTTCCTACAGAGGCCTAGAAATTGGTTCGCTCCGGCCTGATGTGAACTGGGCACAGGGAACGATCCCTGCACCAGCACCCGATATTGGGCTTCGGGCCTCATTTATATCAGGCTGCAAACACCTGTTGGGCATCCTTAAGCAGCTCACCGGCGAAAACAATTTGAATTTTGGGCCGCTGCATTGTCGGCAGGGAGGCACATTGGGAAATCCACAGATACCAGTAATGGTGCTGGGGGGAGAAATAATTTACAACAACTGGCACAAAAGCTCTGTGAGAGCCTATGGGAAAAAGAACTGATGAAGAAATGGCTAAAATAGACTTGCTGTTATATTACTGTGACTTTTCCATTACCTCCAAGATACTTTCTGCTATCTAGCAAACCTGGACATTCATTTCACAGGGAAGTCATTTACACTGGATTTCCTGCAAGTTAAAAAAAAGACTTGTATTTATGTAGCGCCTTTCATGACCTCAAGACGTCCCAAAGCTCTTTACAACCAACAAAGTACTTTTGAAGCGTAGTAACTGTTGTAATGTAGGAAACGTGGCATCCAATTTGTGCACAGCAAGGTTCCACAAACAGCAATGTGATAATGACCAGATAATCTGATTTTTTAGTAATGTTGGTTGAGGGATAAATATTGGCCAAGACAAGTTATGATGATGGGGAATGGTGCACAGGACATTCCTTCCCCAAAATACATATGTAAATGAAGCCCACGCCTATTTGAGGTGGGATCTTCCACCATCACTGGTCCTGTGCACCGAAACTGCATAGGAGCACAAAGTGGATGCAACTCTGGTGAGGGGGTCTTCTGCCCATTCTCTGCTCCCGGCTGCTCAATTACTGCTCCAAACTGCATGGGCAAGTGGTGGAAATCTGTGTTTCTGTGTCTACAAATCGCGCCAGAAAGCACGATTCGCAAATATTTGTGTTCTGAAGGCTCAATATCCCAAGATTTACCCGAAAGGTTACACCGCAGGTGAGACACTCATTTGCCAAGTGATGCAATTGTGCTAATGTCAGCAAACTTGCAACACTCCTTTAAAAGTCAATTTTTGAAAAGACTTTTGGAGCTGAAACAGATGATGACCCGCGTGATGGAAGAGTGTAATATTTACAATCCCTGCCACTCTTCATCGCCATGCTGGCACTGCCAAGTTTACAGGTTGTAGCAGCCACAACTCACTGACCTTGGATGGTGGACCTTTTTGGAAGTCTCTCCAACAACCTTGTACAGGCTCCAGGTGCAGCACGGCCATCCGTCAGAGGAGCCTAGCCAACAAACTGATAAGGCAAGGGAGTTAGACTGGCAGCAGACTGTTTATCTCTGTGCCTGTCTGTAAAATGTTACATTTCTCTTCTACTGGTACAAACTTGCCTTTTGAAAACAGGACTGAAATTGGAACATTATCTCAAGACCAAAGGGGGTAATTCTCACGTAAATCGCCAGGTGGGTTCAGGATGTCTGCCCGTTTTGGACCACTCCTGATTTTCCTCTGCATTGAAGTCAGTGGAGAGTAAGATTGGGCGGGGTATAAAATAGCAGCCGACCCAATCCCGTCAGTTTACCAGCGAGTCAAATGACCCTGTTCCCCCCCAAGTTTACCACAAAACACAAGTAGCAACTGAACTTTGTGACAATTAGAAATGTTTGGAAAATGTCCTCCACAATATTCTTTAGCAAGTTTTTACAAAATAATACATGGAACAAAGGGAGCATTGACTTTTTGGGGCAGATTTAGGTGTACTGGATCGCCTTAGCGCAGTTAAAACAGGAAAATCTGATGGGGAAGTGGCAGCGTATTCTCCTAATGGAGCCCACTGATTTTCCATCCATTTAAATTAACAGATGGGAAGTCGAGTGGGCTCCATTAAGGGTGTGCAATCCTCCCCACCCAATTCTCTTGTATTCATTGCACTCAGGCCACCCAGTACCCCCAGCGCAGGAACAGGAAAATCTACGCCTTCACACATCAAATTTCATTGAGCTTTAGATGGGTACAGGGCAATGTGACTGAGTGGCTGTGCGATTGCTGTACACTGGACACCTCATAGTACAAACCTACTAATTCTATAATGCACACGTCTTCTTCTCATCTGGATACAATGCTAGGGAGGACGTTGGATTTTCTTCATCTTTTTGTACTGAACTGCAAATCTGCTCTTCAGCTACGTAGTGGTAACTTACAAAGCACTTTGGGACGTCTTGAGGTTGTGAAAGGCGCTATATAAATGCAAGACTTTCTTTCTCTCTCTCTCTTTCTCTAATTCTGAAGAGTTTCTGGCAGGAATGGTCTTTGAACTAAGAAAATAAATGGTGCGCGTGACTATAGCTTCTGGGCTGTGTCCAATAGAACAGGAGGTCCCATGTAAGTGCTGTAATTTGGATAGGAAACTGAAAAAGATTTGAGGCAGACGTGTATTGTTAGACAGACAGTGGGTAAAAGGGCAGGAAGTTGTCACTGCCCTGCAGCTTTGAGTCAAAGGATACACTAAGGACAGGAGCAAGAATTCAAAGCAGAACTGACACTCTCTAACCCAGCGCCTCTGCACCTCACAGTGGAAACACACACAATGGGGAATTTAACTCTTCAATCTCGCAAGATCAGCTCTTGTAGATGAAGTGACATCTTGTGGTTATTCAAAGTATGGCAGCTTTGTCGAAATAAAGTTCGTGAAGCAATATCTAAGAGTGGAGATTCGTGCTGGTGAAAGCACTCGCCCGCTCCCTGCTCACTAAATGCTGGATTCCTGACCTGACTTTTCACTGGTGGAACTCCCTGGCTCACAGAGAGAATGTGAGAGCCTCATTAGCCTGCTAGATATTATTCATATCAGGGCATAAGGCAGCCCATAATTTCTTTGGAGAGGGTGCAGAGGAGATTTACCAGAATGATACTAGGGATGAGCAACTTCAGTTATGTGGAGAGGCTCGAGAAGCTGGGATTGTTCTCCTTGGAGATGAAATGCCAGCTCGCATTATCTTTGGGCCGTTGAGTTTCACGGCCTCTAACGCCCACCAAATGCGAGGGCAGGAGGAGTTGACGTGCCAGGCCCGATTTTGCGAGACCAGCAAAATCTGTGCCAGGAATGGTTGGTTGCCTGGCCCAAGCTGGCCAATGATGCACTAAGGTGACTGTGCCCAATTATGTGGGGTCAGCGTATTTGAATAATTAGCATATGCTCCCAGCTCAGGTTGGGCCTTGTGGTGGCAGTGAGCCTAATAAGGGGTACGGAAAATAATAGCCAGCAGCTCTATTTTAAAGGGATGTGCACATTTAAAGGAAAATGGCTTCATATGTGGACAAATATTGTTTCAGCCTTTATCGAGCTTCGAAATTATTTTTAGATATTTGTCAGCCTTTTCCAAGGCTGGAGGGTGGGTGAAAAATGTCAAGTAAAAATGAATTAAAAGGAAACCCAATGGGGAGGTACAAAATGAAGTGTGTGGGTAAGTGATGGAGTACTGCAGCACCAAACTCCTGTTTGATAGCTAGCCGAACGGACAAGCTGCTGCATGAGGTGGATATGAGGACGTTTGCCCAGTTTGGAAGTGTCGGTATGACTGATGAAGAATTCTAAGTTGGAAAACTGGATTGTGAGAAGTTGGAAGTCAAGTAGCAAAAGCAACAGACAGGTAACTAAACATATGCTAATGTAGTGTGTGTCAATAATATGCATGAAAGTAATCTAGCTGTTAGTCTGCTGCTTTAGGCCAAATATTGCTGGTGTGCACTCTCGCACAGGTAGGGGCTGTTTCATGGACAAACCCCTGCAACTCTTGGAGCAGTGCAATCTTGGATTCATTGGGGTGGAATGCTCTCTGGAGCAAAGTTGGAGGTTGCCTGACACAAAGAGGTATCTGTTTGTGTACTAATGGTGTACAATATGATGGTGGGTGTACATAGTCTTCAAATGCTTACAGCCCCTCTCCTACATCAACAGTGTTGCTGTGACAGTCTGTTCATTCAAGCATGTAGGCCATTGGTTACTTTATCCATGTGCTGTCTCTGCAGAGGTAGACAGTGTTCCAATGCCACAGTGAGATGGGATGGAAGACCCTCACATATTTGCTGAACCACGACCACCCCACGGTCCAGGGCGGCTCCTCAAGGGGAGTCAAAGGCTTCAGATTTGGACCCTCTTCCACTTCAGGTTTATTCCCTTTTATTAATATGCCACCTTGCCCTGAAAACAGAAAAGTAATTTTGAGATGCTGTAACTTTATGGAGCACATAAAAGGAACAATTCTCTGACTGGGCCTTTGCTGTGAGAAGCAGCACTTGCAGGGAGCACTGAAAGAAAGAAAGGTCTTGCATTTATATAGCACCATCATGTCTTCTGGACATCCCAAAGCATGTTACAGCCAAAGAATGACTTTTGAAATGTAGGCGCTGTTGTAATGTAGGCAAACACGGCAGCCAATTTGCGCGCAGCAAGGTCCCACAAACAGCAATGGGATAAATGACCAGATATAATATTGTAGTGGTGTTGGTTGAGTGATAAAGCTGGCCAGGAGAACTCTCCTGCACTTCTTAGAATAGTGCTGTGGAATCTTTTATGCCCAACCGAACAGGCAGTTGGGGCCTTGGTCTTACGTCTCATCTGAAAGACGGCACCTCTGACAAGACAGCACTCCCTCAGTACTGCACAGAAGTATCAGCCAAGATTATTTGCTCAAATCTCTGGAGTGAGGCTTGTTCCCATGACCTTTTGACTTAGAGGCAAGAGTGTTACCAATGAGCTGACACTGGCCGAGAAATTGTGAGTCATAGACCTTGGTTTTCCACACATTTAAATTAGTAAATGGAAAACTGGGGTTGTGGGGGGGGCTGCTCAGGTCTATTATCTTCTTCCACATTTGCAGCTAGAACTTCTGGGTATTTTAGAGAGAAATCACCCTGTCAGCTATGTGTAGCCAAACATTTTTGATGGCTCTTCCCTGGGCCGGATGCCCTTGAGTGCCAACCAGGCTAACCCTTCTTTGTTTCACCTGTACATTTGCCTGTGTGGTATTCAGAACCCTCCATTGTACAGCAATAGTGTGCAGCTTCAACCTAGATAGAAGCCCTTTAAATGACTACTGCAACACTTTAAAATTCCTGTTTAGTGTTGGCAAGCTTCCTTCCGCAGACTGTCCACTGTGGGGGAGGGAGCGATGTTGCCAAGGATATATAAAAAAACCAAGAATAATGAATTTTAGGCAGGTCACGAGAGAGAGGCATGCAGGACATCCTGTATCACACTATTCCCCCTCCAAATTGCACCCTGACAGGAATCCTGTAAAAACTGCTGAGAAAAACTCCTGTTACATAGAAATCTGAAACTTCGCCTTCAGTCTATTATCTGCAAAAGGACATTATAAATTACTTCACTTTGTAACATGGATCTGTATTGATTTTTTGTTTGAATCCATTTAAATTGAGAAATCACATTTCTGTACAGTTGGATTTATTGTCAAAAACCTTTCATCAGAAAAGATGATAAAAGAGCTGAGTAAATGTGCAGCACTCGCTCAGTATCGCACTGAAATGTCAGCCTAGATTTTATGCTCAAATCTCTAGAATGTGACTTGAATCCACAACCTTCTGACTCAGAAGCAAGAGTGCTACTAACTGAGCCATGGCTGACACCTGGAAAAAGTCTCCTCAAGTAGTACTCCTGCACTGGTCAAGCCATATCTAAATGGCAATCAACCTTTGCTGATTGGATTTATTGGACACTTTGAGGCCCAGAAATGGCACTGGATGGCTAATGAGATGCAGGCTTACTTGCTGCTGGATGTATGGGATGTGGAACTGCTGAGATTTCCAGGGAAGCCCAGAATCCTAACGGTCCCACTCCCAAAAGTGCTGTCCTGATGGAAGCACCTCCTCCCCATAAGAGACAGAAAGAGGTGGAAACCTGGCAGAAAAGGCCCCAAATTTCCACCCCTTTGCCCCACCGAGTTGGATTTTAGCTCACCAAAGCCGCAGAATTTCTACTCTAGGGCTTTCCCTTCTAGGATCAGCAGAGAGTGGTGGGATGAAAATTAGATGGTTGTTATGGTTTCTACGTGAAGTGAGTTTCGGCAGTATCAATCCAGTTCTTATCAATCCCACAGCGCAAATCTGCCTCGAATTTGACACAAAATTAGCAATCTTACTCAGCGAGGATGGATGGTGGGAAATTGAAAATAAAAGTCACACTGGTCCTTTTCTGACGTTGGGTTGACGCACATTGTTGGGGCAAAGCAAAGGAAGATTTTTTTCTGCATCTACACAGTGCGGTATACCCGACCTGGGAGTGCTTGATGATAACTGGCTGCCAGAAATGGCAAGAATTCCATTCCCCAGAACTAAGATGCCTCCCTTTGATCGATGCTAGTTCTATGGAATGGAATATTTTTGCCATTTCAGTCAATTCAATACAGAAAAGGCCATTAAATGTATGAAGTTATATGTGTTTAAATGTTGATGTCAGAAACAAAAATCATTTTTATATTGCCTATGTGTTTTGTGCGACTGAAAACATGGCTAGAAACTTCTGTACATTTTTCCATTATATTTTATTATTTAAAACGACAGTCTCCGTTATGTGATTTGTTGCCTATTACAGAACACAATGTGGAGAGACGTGGAATATGCCTCAATACAACAATATGTATTTGAACAAAATACAAAAAAATGCTGCAAAAAGGTCCTGGAGTCCCTGAAGGTTTCAATTTGAAAGAAAATGTGTAGTTAGTGCCATAGTGACAAACAATAGCTGACGAAAACGTTACCTCCACTGAGCTCCTGTTACTTAGCAACCAAAGAGGTAACAAGGCTGATGTTTTATGAGTGCAATAAACTGCAAGGTACAAGAAAATTAAAGAAAAATAGAAGTTGTCAACTAACCAAGTGATAGCTACAAGGAAGGTATTAATTCTCTGATTGAAAATCTGTTTAAATTTTGTTTTCATGTTACGTAAAAGTGATGTGTGTTTAAGGAGGGGTTATCATATAGTGAAGTTTGTGGGTGGGTTCAATTCGCAGGACTTTCTCCACATGTTTGGCCACCTGGGAACGTTCTGCATACAACATACACTATCTGCTACGTGCAATGATGTGGAGATGCTGGTGATGGACTGGGGTTGACAATTGTAAACAATTTTACAACACCAAGTTATAGTCCAACGATTTTTATTTGAAATCTACAAGCTTTCGGAGGCTTCCTCCTTCCTCCTTCCTCCTGAAGGAGGAAGCCTCTGAAAGCTTGTAGATTTCAAATAAAAATCGTTGGACTATAACTTGGTGTTGTAAAATTGTTTACAATTGCTACATGCAAAGCATTGAAATGTGACAAAATAGAAGTTTACATAGGCAGTTTGCATTATAAATGTGAACATAGGAAGTTATAATGGAAATAGGAAAATAAGGACAGAATGCATGACTTCAAAATGGGGACTGAATTACATCCATGTGTCCTGGTCTAATTTTCCCCCAGCCTCTAACGTCACTTCACAAAAGACTGTACGAGGTTTTGACTCTCCTTTTGCAATGAACTAGTATCTGTTAAAAAAAACACTTGTGCTGGTTTTGAGCCAGCTATTAGTCAATAGTAACTTTGTGACTGCGGTGTTGCTTCCTAGTAACCATAGACCGGGAATTTTCTGAGAATTTCTCCCGTTCCGCCACCGTTACTTCATTGGAAGTGTGGCAGAAATCCTACTTACACCCATAAACGAGGTTTCCGCTGGACTTCCAGCAAAGTTGCAACGACGGAGCGGGAACAGTCCTGAGGAAATTGCCAGTCATAGCGTTACTGTCCAGCAATCTCATTGGCCAGTAGTAATCAGGTGACAGTTCTGATTGCTCCCTGCTTGATTGACAGATTTCTGGACCAATGCTGGTAAGAGGCAAACAGGGATTCAGTGGGTTTCAGAAAATGCAGAAATGTCATAAATCTAAATTTAATATCCATTACACTTAGGTCTTAAGTGAACATCAGTGTTAAAGTTGTAAACCCTCTTTCCCCTTGTCAGGAATCCCTATCTGGAACTCTCTCCCCCAAAAAGCTGTGGAGGATGGGGATCAATTGAAAATTTCAAAACTGAGATTGATAGATTTTTGTTAGGCAAGGGTATTAAGACATACGGAACCAAAGTGAGTAAATGGAGTTAAGGTACAGATCAGCCATGATCTAATTGAATGGCGGAACAGGCTCGAGGGGCTGAATGGCCTACTCCTGTTCATGTTCCTACCACTTGGAGCCAACCTCTCTGCTTGCGCCTGAGTGTTTCTGGGGCAGTAACTGTTGCTCCTACATCATGACTGATCTTACTGTAATATCACTGACCCTCCAATTGTGATGTAGTATGTGTGTTGGTGATTTTTAATGGATTGGTGTGTTATACAGGGGAAGTGGGAAAGGCAAAATAGCTGCAGTGACAATTGGATAATGTGAATAGACACTGTGGCAGGCCTCAGGAGATAGCGAGGGAGCAGGGCACAGCACAGCAAGGGATTACAATGTGACCTCAGCCCTGGATCCGGGAGCAATACGGTGGGAAATGCTTGCTGTTTAAAAAAACAAATCCGTGTGCTTACTGCAGCACATTCAAAGATACAAATGAAGGAAATGAAAAATGAGAGGGTGGTAAAAACTTTTCATGTATTACTTTGTACAACAATGGTACTATACGCATATAAAAAACACAGAAAATGCTGGAGACACTCAGCAGGTCAGGCAGTATCTGTGGAGAGAGAAACAGAGTTTTATACTTACGTTATGTTAGCAGCATTCCATTGATATAACATTTCGATTTTAAAAGTTAAAATATTCTGTTTTCGGAACCGGCAGATAGAGGACACATGGTGAAAAGCCATTTTTATCCCATAAATAAGCTGGGCTGATAATCACGAGAGATAAAGATTTCAGTTGAGTTATGATTTGTGCCAAGATGTATTCTTTTTATATCCCAAATCAGTAATTAAAATGGAGGGTAAAAATCAGTTGGAAATACCGAGGCAGATCTCCATGTTCTGGGCTAATGGATTGCCTGGTGCAATGATTATAGAAAATCGGATGGGGAGGAGAGTCCACTCCAGCCTGAGCCAGCCCGGTTTACCATCCATTTAATTGAATGCACGGAAAATAAGGTCTCCTTTAGGGGTGGTTGCTCCTCCCCATTTGGGACACGTGCCCCTCCCCGCCTGATCGTCCTGTATTTGCTGTGCCCAGGCCATCCCATAACCCCAGGAGCAGGAAAAGGAAAATCTACCCCATTCATTTTAACCACAAAATATGTTGACATGTAGATTGTGGACTGGGGAGGAGGGAGGAGGAAAGAAAGGAAGAATTAATATAGTGCCTTACTGTCAGAAACATCCCAAAGCACCATCAATTACTTTCTAATACTGTGATTTATTTTGTTGGCAAAAGGGTCCTTTCACATTATCTTGTGTTCTCAGTTGCACCAATCTCCATGAAACATGAGTGAATACTTCAAAGAAAGAGCATCATTATGTGTTTATAGCTTAATGCAGACTTCTGTTGAAAGTACCATGGTCATGATTCATTCTGGATTTTTCTGATCTTGGTCACTTCTGAAGGGGCCTAAGTACAATCAGTGCAGCACAAACAATATTCCCAGACCTCGAATGTGATTTTTCTCCTCACTGCTCACGGTCACTGATTTTTCATTTGACACGTCACTATGTTTTATTGCTGTTGGCGGTGTATTTTTTTAATCTTCTCCTACCTCGCAGTGCTGACTGTAAAAAAACTACATCTCAGCTGCACTACATCTTAGCAGCTGCAGCGGAGGGCTGACGAGGCTTTTATTAAACATGACAAATTTCAAGTGATCACTCAGTGCAAAATCAGCACGACCACCAATCTTCTAAAGCAATAACAGGGTTGTGGGACAATCCAATTTCTATCCGCACAAAATTAATTACAACGGGAATCATTTTCCATGTCATAATTACACATCATAAATTAGAAAACCCATTGGCAAGTTGTGCCTTACACAAACATTTCCCCTGTACTACACTGCATTACATTATACTGCCCCACACCACTCTATTTCACACTACACAGGTACTGTACATTCGCAGTTCACTGTACTGCAGGCAAAATTCTACATACGGCCTTAAAATTGAGTTATAAACTTTAATTTTGTGAGAACGTAAAATGGGATTGAACTAGCTCATGGCACAGGCTCAGCCGAGCGGCAGCTTAGTGACAGGCCACAACGAATTTTGCAATGGGAACTGCCCCCCACAAACCGGACCCCACCCCCTTATGCTACTGGCATATAGAAAGCTTATCCACAGAGCTTGCCCCGTCACACACTTGGATGGGGAGGCATCAACTTTTAAAGGACCGCAGTTTACCATTAACAGAGAAGTTGTGGAAAGTGAACTCATTGTTGACAATGACACAGCGGTGACACATGCGAAACACTTTGATGCTAAAGAGTTGGAAGTCCTGCCGCAGGGAGCCCACCAAATCAGAGTGGGCTCTATATGGTAAGCTTGTCCAGAAGGTCCACCCTAACCATTGGGGCATTTGCTTGCAGAGTTATCTGGCGCCAAGTGGCAAAAGGCTCTGCCTGGAGTACCAGGGACTTGCCATTCCTTAGCCTATCACATAATTTGTCTAGATCCTTTTGAATACTATCACAAGTTATTTGTTCACATAACTAGGTATCTACATGAGTTTTATAATATTACTTGGCGACGCCTCCTTCAAATTGATTATGAATATTGTAAACACCTGAAACATTAACTGTTTCTCTCTCCACAGATGCTGCCTGACCTGCTGAGTGCTTCCAGCATTTTCTGTTTTTATTTTTGACCCAGAATAGATCTCTGTGAAAGTCCACTGTCCCTCTGACAGTCCCTTTTCCGTTTATTATTTCCTTCTGTTTTCTATTGCCAAGCCAATTCTCAATCCATCTAGCTATTTTGCAATTGCTTCCATGAGCCTTACCCTTTTATTTGTTTGTACCATGCTGACAGTTTAGCTGTATTACTGAGCGAGTACAAACAAATATGTTAAGTCCAGGAGATTCCAAGAACATTTGTGGAACTAGATTACTGAAGTACCATGTTCTAAAATTTAACATAGAGCCATGAATATCTCTACTCTACCAGTAATTCACTAAGAAATGGGCCACCATGGCAAACACTTAAAACAATTAAGACCGTCACCACCCTGATTCAGTCATGAACCTACTGTCAGATTCTTTCACTTAAGGAATAGCTTTGTAATTACAGTCCCACTGAGCAGTACACCACTCAAATATCATACCAAGGCACAGCATGTGGACTGGACCAATGTTTAGAGAGTGCAATTGGCAAAAGTGTTGCTGCCCAGACAAGGAACAATTGCTGTGCTTTGAATTGTGCAAGGATGGTCGTGGGGAGAATTGTAGATAACCTGGTCAACTGGGATTTCAAAAATACAACTGGCATGGAAGAGCAGTGTTTGAATCACTGTAGGCAGGAATGTAAACTGCTGCCTTCCTTCATTGAGGGAGACCTTGTGACCGTCAGAATGGGTGCACACAAATGGCAGGACCAAATTGGCACGCACTACAACTGAATGATTTGAGAAACCTAAGTGAAGGGCAAAGGCCCATAGAGCAGGATAGAAAAAAAAAACTGAACACAGTAGGAGGGAAGGTGAGGCAAATCAAGTAGTGGCTAGATGATGGCAAGCTTTGCTTTTAAAAGTCCTTATACTCTAAGAAAAGGGCACATTAAGGGAGAGATTATTTTGAGATTGTAAGAAAAATTATTTAAAGTTGGAGATGAGTCTTAACTTCTTTCTGATAATTCAATCTTACCTTAAACCTACTTTCAATATTTGACATTCTCAATTCATTTATTAATTGGATAAGATCTGTCAGATATTATAGTTACAATTCAGAGCCAGCCACTAAAGGTAGCTTCTATAGTCAGGCCACAGTCTACGAACAAAAATGTGAATGGAATGTAGCATGCCTCAACCTTAATAATCTAACTTTTACTATTGGGTTGCACTGGAAGTATTATGTCTGACAGGCAGAAAAATATCACAAGAACAATTTCAGGCTAAACTAAAAAAAATTGTGTTTATTGTAAGACTTAATTCAGAAAAAATATAAATTAGTACATAAAATAGCAATATAGAACATAACTTTATCTGATATTTTAAACTGTTTTCTGTGACCAAAATAATGAAACCTCTCAGAATTCATAGAGGCCTTTCCCCCAGAGTAACTGGAGTTTGGATGACATTAAACATGGGTCCTGGGCACCATAGAATTCTAAGCCACTGCGCCAATATGGAGCTAACCAGCCTGTGAACTCATGATGAACAATTATCTCAAGTCCTTTATGGAGAAGGAGCCTTTCATGTCACAGATTAATTTTTGAGACTATTGCCTTCCTAGTAGAATACCCTCAATGGGATAGCAATTACAACTAATGGCTCAGTCTTGAAGTAGCAAGATCGCATACATTGTTGAGGAATCACCATGGCCGGAGGAATCAATTAAACCATTTTGTCCAAACAGGGGTCTGTCCGCAAGTGACAATATAAACATTTCCCTTTGAAGTTAGTATCTATACTCCTGATAGTGTCGCACATCACCCTGCACACCAAGACAAAAGAATACTCTTCAGAGTACTGCCAACAGAAGCCCAGTTTCAAATGATTACAATACTAGCCCTAGTTACAAGCTACAAATTCATATAAAAAGATCCTGACTTAAAACAGGATGCATCACAATTAACATGTACAAAAAGTAAAGATCAACAAGAAATGTACTCTTCGAAATGGGTCTTATCTACATCCTCAAATGCTTGAGTGCTTGAAAGTAGTAACAGGCAGCTGTTCTGTAATTATTTATCTGACTGGAAGCATATGTCGAATTGCAAATTCATTCCCCTTGAGCTTTTCTGTCCCTAAATATACAAACACACAATGATATTGGAGAATTTCTTAGATGCACCTATAAGGATAATATGGCCAAAGTTCTACAAATATATAATCAAAAGTGATATAGTGGAGGGGTACTTATATGAAATTACACTCTGGGTGGGGAAACTCACCCACTGGAAACACATATCATTTGGGGGAACACCTCATGATTCTCAATGGAAACTCATGGGGAGGCAAATACCTGAACTCCCAATAAATAATCCTGGCAGCAGAAGCTCCATGTTCCTCCTGGCCCACAAGGAAATATAAAATTAAATTATTTAAATTTACCTGCTCTTCCAGCCCAGGTCGAGAGTGATGAGGAAGGCATCACTGTTCCCCTGCTTAGGCCTCCAACTAATATTGCAGTCGGGTCCTGATGTCATCATCAGGACCTGATCTACATATTTAAAGAAGGACCCCGCTTCTCAAAAGAGCAGGTTAATATCACGACATGGCGGAGAGCTAGCGGGATCATAGTGGGTAAGTGACTGCCCTCATTTTAACTGTCCTCCCACTTGGTTTCCGCTAGGTGAAAGAAAGATTGCAGTTAATTCATCAAATTCATTACATTCTCTCTTTCTAGACACTGCTTTCAAACACCTTTCAGTTCTGTTTTCAATTCTTTATAACTACAGTTATGAGCATTATGTAAAGTTTTAAATTTAGGCCTATATGTACTATATAGGGAGTTAGGCGAGGTTGATGAATCAAAAGGGAATGATAAGGAAGCGATGAGTTGTTCAGGTTGTTTGAAACATTCTATGTCAGGGTGGCTCAGAACCTGGCTGTCTATGTACCAGGAGCTGAGAATCTCACAAAGGTTCCAAGCTTTGATCTTTACAGAGTTTTGGCTGCCCTCCTGTCTTTGGAGCACTTCCAATAGAGGCATTAACCCATTTATTTCAGATGGGTTAATGCCTCAATTAAAATAGCAGAGAGGAACTTGCTACTAGTGTGTCAAGTGTTTATGCAATGATATCACTCAGAGTAATTTCCAGGCCTATGCTATTGAAATGATTAGTAAGGATAATGATGAATGAGGAGATATGTTTTCATTAATTTTTTGTACACCAACTGAGGACTGAAGAAGACTTTAAAATTCATTATTGGGATTTTGTCCTTCTAGAGCCGTGGAATTCCAAATTAAATATTTGATTCAAACCAATATTCTGATTAGCCAGTAATGGTGGAGAGTATCTCAGGAAGATAAATAGCTTGATGGGAAAACCGACCTAAAGACACATCAGATATTGTTGTAACAGGTTGACATTTCACTTAGGCAATGACAACAAGGACTGAATACTAAAGTCACATCCAAACGCTTTATTTTTTAGTTTTATATTTATTATTACACGTACAGAATATCAATAGGTTTTATTATTTTATTGGGATTGTACATTTTGCTTCTTTTTCACTCTACAGAATATTTGCATCTGATCCCAGGAGATGTTCGTTCGATAGCAATTCATGAGTGATCCGTCTCTGTGCAAACCGTGTTCTAGTTCCATCCCTTCCATGCGTATGAATTGACAATGCCCATGTCTCTGAGTTTCCCCTGTGGAACCCGACGTTGGTCGCTGGCTTTCTCTGCTGCCTTGTAGCTCAGTCGCTTTAGCAGTTGCTCCAGCCTTTCTGGGCTAAGCGTCTTGTGCTTTTGCGCTGATTCTGTTTTGATCAGCCTGTTGTGCTGCTGGCAGCCACAGGGCGGTGCTCTAATTCCTCTGCTGCTGTGCAGCCTCTCCACTGTTTGCTGAATCTGATAATCTGTCATTCTCTGGTGACCAAGGGGGAAAGGGGCAGCGGTGATTGTACCCCATGGTTTTTTTGACATCCTAACAAAAAAAAAGGAAACCTGTAAACTATGAAAATTATAGCCATGGTTTGAGTATTTAGACTTTTTAATGTGTGATCTTCCTGGAAAGATTTTCTGTAGTGAAACCATGTTAACCTGACGACAAAGACCATGTGAAGCCAGTCCCAAAGTTGCCCATTATAGTCAGGTTTTTTCACTCTTATAACAGGACCACTGGGCTATGTATTAATGATGCAGTAGAATAGATAATAGAAGTTAGTGGCCAGCATACACAAAGTGACATAGGAAGTAAAAGAGTTGAGGTCCTGCAGTCAGAGTTTCAGGAGTTGGGGAGGAAGTTATAAAACAGGACCTCAAAGGTAGTAATCTCTGGATTACTCCCAGTGCCACGTGTTAATGAGTATAAATGTAAGGAGTCGCACAACACCAGGTTATAGTCCAACAGCTTTATTTGAAATCACAAGCTTTCGGAGCTTTGCTCCTTCGTCAGGTGACGAAGGAGCAAAGCTCCGAAAGCTTGTGATTTCAAATAAAGCTGTTGGACTATAGCCTGGTGTTGTGCGACTCCTTACATTTGTCCACCCCAGTCCATCACCGGCATCTCCACATTAATGAGTATAGGAATAGTAGGATAAGACTGGTTAATGCGTGGCTGGAGAAATGGTGCAGGAGGGAGGGCTTCAGATTCCTGGGGTATTGGGACCAGTTCTGGGGCAGGAGGGACCTGTACAAGCTGGATGGGTTGCTTCTCAGCAGAGCTGCGGCCAATGTCCTTGCCGGGAGGTTAACTAGTGCAGTGGGGGAGGGTTTAAACTAATTTGGCAGAGGGATGGGCACCAGAATGAAACATTAGAGAGGAGAAACAAGGTGCACAGGGGCCTGGGAGAGACAAATAGCACTAGAGTAAAGAATAGTTCAGTAATAGGAGGGATCAAACAGGGAGCAAATGCGGGTCTATGATGAATTTGTACTGCATGTGTGCAAATGCATGTAGCATGGTAAATAGGGTTGGTGAGCTGCAGCCACATGGGACTATGATATATTGGCAATAACAGAGGCCTGGCTCAAAGAAGGGGAGGATTGGGTACTTAATATTCCTGGCTACAAGGTATTCAGGAAAGGTAGGGAAGGAAAGAAAGTGGGGCCGGGGCAGTGGGGGTAGGATTGATCAAAGAAACTATTATAGCACTGGAAAGGGATGATGTAGTTGGGTCAAAGACAGAATCTATTTGGTTAGATTTAAAGAACAATAGAGGAGCTATTACGCTACTGGGTGTGCACTATAGACCATCAAATAATGGGAAGGAGATAGAGGAGCAAATTTTCAGGCAAATTGAAGAAAGATGCAAGAACTATAGAGCAGTGATGATGGGAGACTTCAATTATCCCAATATAGACGAGGACTGTAACAGTGTAAAGGGCAAAGAGGGGGAGGAATTCCTGAAATGTGTACAAGAGAACTTTCTTGATCATTGTGTTTCCAGCCCAATGAGGAAGGAAGCAGTGCTGGATCTAGTTCTGGGGAATGAAGTGGGGCGAGTGGAGCATGTTTCAGTGGGGGAGCATTTGGGGAACAGTGATCATAACATCACTAGGTTTAGAATAGTTATGGAAAAGGACAAGGAACAAACAAGCGTAAAAATACTTATCTGGAGGAGGGCTAATTTCAGTGAGTTAAAAGGGGATCTTGCCTTGGTGAATTGGAATCGTAAATTGGCAGGCAAAACAGCAATTGAACAATGGGAGAACTTCAAAGAGGAGTTGGTTTGGGTACAGAGTAGACACATTCCCACAAGAGGGAAAGGAAGGGCATCCAAAACTAGAGCTCCCTGGATGACTAAAGATATAGAGATTAAAATCAAACAGGAAAAGGAGGCTTATGACAAGATTCATAATACAACTGGGAACCAAGCTAAATACGGAAAGTACAGAGGAGATCTTAAAAAGGGAATAAGAGAGACAAAGAGAGAGTATGAGAATACATTAGCAACTAACATAAAAGGGAACCCAAAAGTCTTTTATAAATATATAAATAGTAAAAGGAAGGATTAGGCCAATTAGGGACAAAAAAGGGGATCTTCTTGTGGAGGCAGAAGATATGGCTGAAGTACAAAATGACTACTTTCCATCGGTCTTCACTAGGGAAGAGGATGCTGACAATGTAGCAGTAAAGGAGGAGGTAGGAGTGATATTGGATAGGATAAAAATAGATAAAGAGGAGGTACTTAACAAATTGGCAGTACTCAAAGTAGAAAAATCACCCGGTCCAGATGGGATGCATCTTAGGTTACTGAGGGAAGTAACGGTGGAAATTGCAGAGGTTCTGGCCACAATCTCCCAATCCTCCTTAGATATGGGGGCAGTGCCAGAGGACTGGAGGATTGCAAATGTTACACCCCTGTTCAAAAAAGGGGAGAGGGATAAACCCGGCAATCATAGACCAGTCTGCCTAACATCGGTGGTAGGGAAACTTTTAGAGACAATAAACTGGGAAAAAATTAATTGGCACTTGGAAAATTATGGGCTAATAAATGAAATCGTGTTTGACTAAATTGATTGAGTTCTTTAATAAAGTAATGGCGAGGATGGATGAGGATAGTGCAGTTGATGTTGTGTATATGGACTTTCAAAAGTGATTTGATAAAATACCACATAATAGACTTGCAAGCGAAATTAAAGCCCATGAGATTAAAGGGACAGTGGCAGCGTGGATACAAAACTGGCTAATGACAGAAAGCAGAGAATAGTTGTGAACAGTTGTTTCTCAGACTGGAGGGAAGTATACAGTGGTGTTCCCCTGGGGTTGGTATTAGGACCATTGCTCTTTTTGATATAAATTAACGGGCTGGACTTGGGTATATGGGGAATAATTTCAAAGTTTGCAGATGACACAAAACTCGGGAATGTAGTAAACAATGTGGAAGATAGTAACAAGCCTCATGAGGACATAGACAGACTGGTAAAATGGGCAGACACAAGGCAGATGAAATTTAACACAGATAAGTGTGAAGTGATGAATTTTGGTAGGAAGAATGAGGAGATGCAATATAAACTAAATGGTGCAATTTCAAAGGGGGTACAGGAACAGAGAGACCTGGGGGTGTCCAATTCTGGGCACCACACTTTAGGATGGGTGCAGAAGAGGTTTACTAGAATGGTGCTGGGGATGAGGGACGTCAGTTATGTGGAGAGGCTGGAGAAGCTGGGGTTGTTCTCCTTAGGACAGAGAAGGTTGAGAGGAGATTTCATAGAGGTGTTCAAAATCATTAACGGTTTTGATGGAGTAAATAAGGAGCAACTCGTTCCAGCGGCAGAAGAGTCGGTAACCAGAGGAAACAGATTCAAGGTGATTGGCAAAAGAACCAGAGGCAACATGAGGAAACATTTTTTAAGCAGAGGGTTGTTATGATCTGGAATGCACTGCCTGAAAGGGTGGTGGAAGCAGATTCAATAATAACTTTCAAAAGGAAATTGAATAAATACTTGACGGGAAAAAATTTACAGCGCTATGGGGAAAGAGCAGGGAGTGGGATTAATTGGATAGCTCTTTCAAAGTGGGCACAATGGGCCAAATGGCCTCCTTTTGTGCTGTAACATACTATGAACTACTACTACGACTGCCTCTCACCTGCTTGGAGTTTTGATGTGATCTGAGCTCCTTTGTGTGTTGCCCGAGAATCACAATCGACTCTAAAGCACTCTTATGACTTCAATTCCCATTTGGACCATCCAGATATTGAAGTGCAGTCGAATGGTTGACATTAAACTTGCCGTGTTCTGTCCTCTTCCTCGCAAGGTCCTGGTGTCTGACTTTAAGCTAATGGTTATATTGTGCAAATATCTCACTACAGTGTCAGTATAATAAACGGTAACACAACCAAAACAAGTTAGACTGAAATGCATGGAACTTAACCAATATGTTGAGATAAAAAGTAAGCACACTTTTGTATAACTGTAACTAACTCAACTGATTCAGCTGGTTACTAGGCTACAGCTAATACAATTGTGCAGGATAGATAAACAGAGATCTGTTGGCTGCATAAGTGTTCATAGGTGGAGCTATGCCAGTGTCAGGTTACCAGGGCAACAAAATAGTAAACAAACTGCCAGCAGAATTTGGCAGTACTAAAGTTTTCAGGAAAAGAATCTTAGTACATAATTATTCTAGGCAGATTCAGTAAAGAGCAGCAAAAAAATTTAACAATGTTTGACAGTTTTGAATCACTGATTCATTTTGAATTAGTACTGTAAAAGTAAACGTTCCCAAAGCCAGTGTACAGGGACAGATATAAAAGTGTCAACTTGGCTCAGTTGGTAGCACTCTGAGCTCGGAGTCAGAAGGTTGTGGGTACAAGCTCCACTGTGGACTTGAGCACATAATCTAGGCTGATACTTCAGTGCAGTGCTGAGGGAGTGCTGTATTATCGGAGATGTTGTCTTTGGAATGAAATGTTAAACTGAGATCCAGCCTGCATATATATTTCCAACTATTTAAATAATAGTAGAAAAATCTTTACAATATAGGCCGAATTTCCCCACAAGGAGTGTGAAGTTGGAATGATGTCCCTAGCACCTATCATGTCTCTCAGGATGACTCTGTCTCTATTAAGTGGGCAAATGCTCAGCCATTTTGTGCATTACAAGGTTCTACAAAGAGCAATGTAATGAATGAACGGGTAATCTGTATATGTGGTGCTGGTTTTATCAGAATTGCTTATAAGTGCAGCAGCCGGCATCTGCAGTTCACATTCATTCTTAAATGTCCAATTATTTGCAAGCAAGTCATCCATTTATACGTAAAGCTGACATTCTGTTGTAAGCAGGAAAAGATGTGATAGAGAAGAGTATAACAATGTCTTGGCAAGGACACAGTTTGGATCTTCCATACTACACTGCTGATTTGTAAAATAGGTATTAACAATAACACAGCATTGTACTGAGCTACAATAACTTAATTACATAAGCAGATGTAAGGTTGCAATAATTTTAACTTTATTGATATAAAATTTATTCAAGTATATATTTTAGTTATTCTGTGAAGCAACACATAAAGAAACACTTTAGTATGGGCCTGTGGAAGTAAAAATAGCAAACGCAAATATATATATTTTGGATGAGATTTGCATAAACTGATAAAAGACACCATTAACACTTATGATAAATGTAAATTCGTCTTTCTAATGTAAGGTATAACTTGAAAGTACCTTTTATTTCATAACTATCAGTAGCCTAGTTGGTGTGCCACACTTTTGTACAGTGGGTGTGGCTTCCAGAACAGTGTTAATCACCATTGTGAATGGAAGTTGTATGCCCCAATATATAAATAAATGTATATGTGTAATATAAGCAAAATATACAGCAGGACAAGATGGTATAAGGTACAGTAACCACTTGCAAAGCAGCTGATGTAACTCATTTACATCTATGGTGCTTGTGAGTTATGTAGTCCTGCTCCCGTCAAGTATTCTCTAAGTAACTTATTCATGACTTTGTTACTCATGAGTTGCCAGGTTGTAAAAGAAATTGGATATTGCACTGGTCTCAATTCTGTTTCTTCTCTATTTGGGTGCCAAACAGCCTCTCAAGGTATAACTATATAATGTTAGATTGGTTGTAAAATAGTTTATGTGATTGATGACTCTGTCGCATATCAATAAAATTATAACCATATTCCCATAACTCATTTGTCAGGTGAATAATAAAACTCTTTTTGAAATTAATTAATATTCTCTTCACAGACCCAGATCCCAATCCTAGTAGATGCCTCTTCACTCGATGTTCAGTGTTATTTGTTGCACTGTACTGAAATCATTTCATATTTTGCTTTCCCTTCAATTTGCTGTTCTGTCGAACAGTGGCTCTCCTCCGGGATTGGCTCTTTGTGGTGCAGCTCAATTATCAGAACATAAACAGAAGTCCCAAGAACTCCTCCAATCATTGGCGCGATGACAGGAACCCACCACCAGCCATCGCCCGCACTGTGTGGACAACAGGTAAATATTAGAAATGTTGGCAGATTGATTCACTCATAGTTATTGCAATACCAGACTAATGTCCTGGCCTGTTAGAATCTGACTGTTTGTGTATGCTGTATTCACTCAGCTATTCAGAGTGTTTTGGGTTCAGAGATATTCGGAGGGGTGGACTTTGAGTGGTTTATAAATGTTATGCAAATCCCCAGTATTAGGTTACACCACTGGCTCTTTTCTTGGTATCTATAATTTTATATCTCCTGATCTCTGGACCTGTTTGATACACATTTATAAAGAACACATTTGCTCTTTTCCTACACCAAACACAGTGGAATTCTTCCCCCAGTATTTTTACAGAACTGCTCACAGCTCAAATATAAAACCCTGGAGAGTCTCATTGGAAACTAATGACTGACAGTCTCTGTATAATTTCAAAGTTCCAAGCTCACCACATACAACTAGTGTTCAATTTTATATCTAAAAAATATTCCGTTATTTCTGTTGTCTCACAAGTCTCTTTCTCCAGCCTTGTCAAGTCTTTCTTCCCAGCACAAAACAATCTCACTTTCTCACCCTGAACTCTCTTATGCCAAACAGTCTCTCTGAGCGGTCCAGACAAACCTATGTTCCTGATCCAGATCAACCTCCCTCTCTGACCCAAGGGAACTTTACAAACTTGGATTCCAACCCCACTTCTTCGTGCCTCAGAGCAGCCTCCACAGGCTGGAATTTCCTCATTTCACCAATTCACCAAAATATGAAACGGAGAACATCAACTTTATACTTTTCTACTTTTTCCGCTAAAATTAGTGAACAGAAAAAAATATATTTTCCAGAACAGGATTTACAACACTCTACAAACGTCAGATTGCAAACTGTACATGTTTGTTTAACCCAGCGTAACCAAATGGCATCACATGACGTCCCCCATTCATCTGCACAGTAGCGTTCTCAGTATTAAAGTACCTCATCAAACCCGCTAGAAACATGGCATATACAGGAAGCACAGTGGGATCCCACTCTGTGCAAATCTGTGCAGCTCATGAACACAACGACACAACCCACTAGTGGCTTTGTTCCTCATATGTTATTTTGTTGTGTTGGTGAGATCTATAACTATAATTTCCAGCAGGACCCTCTATCAACAAATATCTGTTTAGCAATCTTACTGCCCCCATATTACTCTTTATATGGATGTTCAGATTGCTTACTGTTTTCAGCAGTGCTTCAGTCTTCAGGGGTAGATTTTGTATCTTTGGGTCGAGGGTGTAAGGGTTCAGTACCACAGTTGCCCTTATTGCAAAAACCGAGCACATGATCTTCTGTCCATTTTGGATGGAAAATCGTGAGCAGTTTATGCGGGTTTTGCAGTAAGGACTTCTGCCCCTAATGCCCCAGCACGAAAGAGGAAAACTTACCTCTTGGTATCAAACCAAAGAATAGTCACCAAAAGGAATTCTGCTCCTCTGCAATATTGTTACTGGAGGTGCAGCAGAAAATAGCCAGCAATAGAGTGCAGGAAAATTTTATACATCGCATGTTTTATAATTCTGTACAGTTTGCTGATCATCAGTAGTGATACCTATGTAATCTATTACAATCCTTCCACTATTCCATACAGTACCACTATTATAAAAAAAAGACTTGCATTTATATAGCGCCTTTCATGACCTCAGCGCTTTACAGCCAATGAAGTACTTTTGATGTGTAGTTACTGTTATTATGTAGGAAACGTGGCAACCAATTTGTGCCCAGCAAGGTCCCTCAAACAGCAATGTGATAATGACCAGATAATCTGTTTTTTAATTATGTTGGTTGAGGGTTAAATATTGGCCAGATCACCGGGGAGAACTCCCGCTGCCCTTCTTCCGAATAGTGCCATGGGATCTTTTACATCCACCCGAGAAAGCAGAGGAGGCCTCGATTTAACAACTCATCCGAAGGACGGCACCTTTAACAGTGCAGCACTCCCTCAGTACTGCTCTGAAGTACAGTAGTGCTTCATTCAGCAGTGAGTTTTCAAGACCAATAGTTATTAAATTATGTTTCTTTTTAATAAAAACACCATATTTTCTGGTAAAATTACAAATTTGCATTGATGAACGTACCATGGCAGTTCACTATCAGTTGACTCTAATGTCCTTGTCATACTAATCTGGGCAATGGGCCTGAGATGTATTAAAGAACAGACGTCATTTGCAATGCTAGATTGTGTGGTCTGAACACAAATGAGCGCTCCGTATTCCTCTGAAACTCAGGACACCACTGTGCTTGCACAGTCACAGTACATCATTCTATTATGCAATGAGTATAACCTGGCATGCACACACTCTATTTATCTACCAGCACATCAGGTACCGAAGGATAGATATAATATATGTGTGTGCTGCCAGGTTAAACAAGCCTGAGGAGCTGAGCTTATGTCAGTTGTAGCTACAAAGCAGCTCAAGATATCATCACTTGCATTAGATTTTGGAAGGTAGACTATCACCAGTCTCCCTATGCCAACATAGCCAGATGGCACCATATGGTATCCCTCAATCAGAAGTTTCCTCGGTATTAAATGTATAATTCATTATTTGTCCCCATCCCTCCTATGGTCAGCATTATGAAAAATTGGGAATTTATTTTGATTCGAAGGTGATTAATAAGATATCACATTTTCCATTCAGTCTATACTAGAATTCTGACTTGGAGGGCTAGGGACAGTAACACAGCTGAAGGAAGAGGGCAAAGGGAAGTTTGGTGTAAGGGAACTTGCACAGTTGGACTCTGAAGCTTATAGGGAGAGGGCTGTACCACTTGTATTTTCCTCAATTCACTAATTTTAGGGAAAAACTAGGCATGTATAAAGCTGGAGTTCTCTGTTTTATACTCATGCTTACCTTTTCACTAAAATTAGCAAACAGAGAAAAATATATCCCCTAGGGGTCGTTCTGAGCCATGAGAGGGGACTTCTTGGAGTTGGAGGAAAATTTACTAAACTCTTCTGGGTCAGGAAGCATGATTGATCTGAGCCAGTAACTTATCAGATCTGGTTCTGTGCAGTGAACTGCTGTGGAAGTAGAATCAAAGCATAGAGCTCTAGTTGCAGCTCCCCGACTAAAGCTAAGGCAAATGCTGAAATCTCAGATCGCTTGCCAGGGTTCTAATTAAATCAGGAAGGGTTTTTTTTGTTTCTAAATGTAGAACATTGTTAGCTGCAGAATTGATATATTGTGGAAGAGGAGAAAGAGAAGTGTAGTGTAGGGGAAATTACATATAGCTTATAGGGAGAAGACTGTTCCATTTGTATCCTGGAGGCATACTCTGCTCTTCATTAATTTTAGGGAAAGACTAGAAGTGATACCATGGTATACAGTTCCTTTAAGTGAAGCTTGCATAGTGTTTTGCTGTTTGTTGGTTCCCTCATTTCTCTTCCCCCCACATTAGTCCCCAGTGGTCCAGTGATTCCTCTCACTGCCACCCTTTGCTCTTTGAGCTGGACAATGGTATAATACTCAACGTAGTTAATGGCATATAGTCGTCAGCCAGCAGGAGGTCCAAACTGCAGTGACAACCTACAAAAATCGCCAAAACTCATGCACAGGGTAAATGAGCTTAAACTGTAGTCCGAGGGGAAAGATTTCCTCAGTATACCAGCTGTAGCAAAACTGTACTCCTATTTATAAAGAACAGGTGTATGATTTTGCTGCATCTAGAACACAGAGGATATATTCCCCTGACGTTAAGATTCAGACGCACAACTATAGATTGGGAGACCAGTGCTCACTGATTTTAAAATATTACTAGTGGATGAAATCATAGTGTTGCTCATGGGTGGTTTGCAGTATGGAGCATATTATGAAGGGTTACTAATGTGCTTAAATTGTCCATCATCACATACCTGAAAACCTCAAATCCCCATCCAGCCACAGCTGTAAAGAGCCGGGGTCCAAGGTCCCGAGCTGGGTTTATAGTACCACCACAGTTAAAGCCCATTGAAAGACCGATGACCATGATGATAAGACCAATCACCACTGGCTCCAAACCTTTGGGTACACAATCATTCTTAGAGTCCAAAATGGCCAGAATAGAGAAGAGTAGTGCAGCAGTGCCCACAATCTGTATAAAGCAGTAAACAAGTTTCATCAATTACATTGACGTTTGTCAGTTACATAATGTCATTTACATTTTCACTTTTTTTCCATCAAGACAACAATTTACAGAAAAAAATTATATATTTTACAGATTTAATTTCCTGTTTTTTTCCCAAACAATTTTAAAGCATGATGCAAGATGTCTCAGTCCCTTACTTTGAGGAGATGTAACTGAATTGACAATACAGGTCACAGTGAACATTGATATGGTGCCCATTTTGCAATTGTATCCCTGAGAAATATGAAGATTTCCTTTGTCTGACAGATGGAAGAGCACAGAACTGGTTTTGGGAAATAATTGGGGAGCGATATCAGGAAGAGTGAAGCTCGAGCCCAAAGAAAAAGATGGGTTACAGAAATTTTTGCATCACGGGTTAAATTATTTTATGAGTCCACTGCATCCATTTTTATAACACGTTTGTGTATTAGAATTAATTGTTAATATATACTTTACTTAAGTGCTAGATGCACCCTGATCATGTGACAACATCAGACTTATAACTAACTGAAAATAAGACATTGTGGGGGTTATTTGAACCTAACCTGTGGACCACCCGTTTTACACACAGACCAATTTTACTCTTCATTGACAGGTGGCTGACTCGAGCCCACCTGTTTCCCAACTAGCGGGTTAGATTAAAATTACCCCCTGTATCTCAGACTAGACATGACACAAGTGACAGCATCTGCCCTTGGTAGTGATATTTTCATTCGCACAGTTTTTAAGTGCTTGGCTTTTGTGTTGTGGAGTTTCATTGACCAGTTATTCTCTTAGTTTAGCTTTTCCTTGTGTTGGTGTGTTTCTCAATTCTTCTTGTTGCACAGGTCCTGGTTTGTTGGCAAATGAGAGAACGTAACTTTTTCAATGAATAGTTGAATGTTCTTCGTTATCTCCCTACACACGTCTCTTTAGGCTCTGCTGTGTCCAAGAGGGTAGTTGGCCAGCTCTCAGGCTTCCGGCTCAGAAACGCTTCACCTGGTTGCTGGGATAATGTGCAATCAGGGTCATTTTTAATAACACAAATGGCAACAGTTTACATAAAGCTGGAAACTGCAGGAGATGTGCAACAGCAGCCCAGTGCAGACACTCTGGGGTCAACTCTTGTCTTCACCATTGCGCAGGAACGGGGGAGTAGTGCAATGAAATTGGACCGCAGCATGTACTCTACCATTCCCACTGCTGCGCTGGCCGCCGCCATGTTGATGGGGGCCTTGAAATGGGCGGCCAAGGCCCACGCTGGTAACAGGCAAACGCTTCATTAACCTATGCAAATTGGGGTCCTATGAATTTCATAGGATCCTGCTACGCTTATGAACTACCAATGGGCGAAGTGTGTGCCACGCATGCTCCATCCATTGCCAGTGAGCAGCCGAACCTGCAGTTGTTAAAGGGAGCACTGCAGGGCGATCAGAAATGTTTGATAGTTTGTAAATTGGGGCTTCTTAGGAGTATGGGCATACTCTGCTATGCCATTACCATGGAGGAGGAGGAGGAGGAAGTAAAGGGCAGGATGGAGTAGAGTCTGGCAACATTCAAGGAGGTTGCAGCCCACCAAATCTTACCTCTCCCGTAGAAAATACAGGGAGCACAGGTCATATGAGAACCTTACTAAGGAGGCGTGTATAAGATTGAGCTTCACCAAAGAGGCAATAGGGCAGTTCGGTCACGTACCGCATGATGACCTGCAGCATATCTACCCGCACTGCTCTCTGTGTCTATGAGTGTAACCACTGCATTCATCTTTTATGGTACAATCTCATTTCATGCAGCCATGGATAGTCTCTACAGTACGGGCATGCATTCATCAGGTCACTGATGCCCTTTACAGGAGAGCTGGCAAACTCATCACCTTTGACGTCACTGCAAGATGTCAGGAATGTAGGGTCATCCACTTTTATGGGGTTGCTGACTTCTCCAAGGATGCAATCTATGGCATTCACATTGTTTTGTGGGCTCCCACAGAATACCCCTTCAACTACCTCAACAGGAAGGGCTTCCACTCTCTCAAAGTACAGATTGTGAGTGACAACATGCAAAGGAACCTACATGTCAATCCCCAATATGCTGGAAGTTGACAGGATACCTTCATCCTTCGCAATTTGGCCCTTCCCGACCTCTTCAGGGAAGAAAATCACATCAATAGATGGCTTCTGGGGGACAAATCCTAGCCTCTGCTCCCATGGAAAATTACCTCACTGAAAGTGACCCCAATAGCAGCAGGGGAGCACAATAATGAGGCACATCAATAAGCGAACCATTTGGTCTGAAAAGCATTCTCTCACTGCCTCAACTGGTCAGGAAGGGCTCTGCAATATCTCCAGATTATGTATCATGAACAGTTATATCCTGCTGTGCCCTTCACAACTTCACCTTTCGAGAAGAGCTGGAATTTGACATTGCTGGTGAGGAGGACTTGGCTCTGTTGGAGCCAGAACTACATGCCGGAGACCATCATAATGACCTGCACTCAGAGAACTCCTGAGTGACTACTGCAAGGAGTCTATCTTTGACACCACTGCTTTTCATCCTTCTTTCCAACTTTCCAATAAAGGGACATTCCCTCGATTGACTACCCATCCTATAACATAACAACACATCAGTCCTCTTTGCCTGTACATGAGCGTGCCAATAGTCATCACCTGAATGAATAAGTCAGCCCCAAAGAAATGCACCCTTTCCTGCAAGACTCTAACGTACATGAATAGCAGAGTGACCAGTAAATACACATTCTAGTTTAATACAATAATTGTATACAACCCAACCTACTCTTTCTTTACACCATGCTTTCCCTGGGTACCTACATGTATCTTTCTTTCCCCTATTCTAGTGCTTCTTCTAGGCACAAACTGAGGGCCAGGATCACAGGGGGTGGTTGGTTCGTCATGCTCTACAAAAGGGTAATGGGACTAAGATGATCCTTATCTCTCCTGGCAGGAAGCCTCTGCTGGCTGCATCTCTGGAGCTGGCTCTGGGGCTGCCAGGTATCGTCTTCCACATTGCACCAGCATGGTCCTTTGAGGAGGAAGGCTGGAGGCACTTGCTGCTGTCCTGAGAGACAGCAGAATCAGGCAAGTGGGCTCTAGCCATTAGCATTCCTCTATGCTTTGGAAATGTGGCCAAACTGATCAGTGGAATAGCTGGTCTTATGACAGCTATCAGATCCTGAGAGACAAGTCACATGATCTGGAAGCCGCTATGCAGGCAGTTCTCTATTCTCTCTCCGATTGCCACCAGAGTTGTAGTCTGTGCTATTGTGGAGGTGGAGGCACCGAGAGGTCCCTGGTCATTTCTTAGCAGAGGACCTGCTGCAGATTCCTTTGAAGTTGCCTCACACTCATTATGAAGACAAAGATTTTGAGATGTTGCTGCAAAGGAGAGCTGTAGACTTTAGAGCCATACTTGTCAGTTGCCACACATCCTCAGAGATTGACCTCAGTGCCTGCATGTAGGTACGATGTTCCTTGAACACCCTTCTTTTCAGGTGAGTACCCATGAGTTCTGGGTCCCACAACTCTGAAGTCATAGGCAGCCTTCACCTCATCCTCTGCGGGGAAGGTGGCACTTCATTGCCCAGTCCTCCGGCTCTCTCGTGCTCTGTGAATCACCCGGTGCCACTTTCTCACTAATACTATCTAACTGAATGAAAGCACCTGAGCTAGTGCCAGGGTGTGAGGAAGCATGTGCCACCCTTTCACCATCCTTTGCCCCCCCCTCCAATTGCTGTGATGGATTTGCGGAAAACTAGGGCAGAATTTAAGAATGCCAGCGTGACAGTTTACGTGTTCAGTCACTAACCTAGCACCGGCAGTATGCCATCGACTTTGCCATCTCCCACGGCAAGAGCTCCATTGCCTTCTCCTCTAGGGTATGAGAGGATGAAGGGTGGGGATGTCCCCTCTGATGGCCTGCCTCTGTTGGGCATTGGGAGCCATTTTCTCCTGCAATAAGATATAGTAAATGAGGGGAAGACTAGCAGTTGAAAAGTATGTGCCAAGAGGTGTGGAAGAGCTGAAGTAAGAGATATGGGGATATCAATCTGCTAAAGTAGATAAAGGGGTTTTAGAGTTGTGCAAGTAAATAATTGCTGTTAGGGAAGCAGGGTGGACAAGATACCTTAACCAGAGTGCATTGTGAAGGAATAGTTAGGCACGTGTTGCTTTAAGAGGGCGAAGAGTGTGCTGGTGCCCAGGGTGAGCAAGGAAGAAAAGGAGGAATGTCCAGTGTGTTACCGTGTCTGCCCTGGTGAGGTTGTTGAACTTCTTGCAGCAGTGCTGTGTGGTCCTGGGAGTGAGGGAGTTGGCAATCATTGCCAGTGCCACCTCTCTCCAGGTGGCATGATTGATATTTCGAGTTGGCTTGCTGGCACACACACTCAGGAGTCTGTCCCTCCTGACTTCAGTTTCCTCGAGGAGGACTTAGAGATGTGAATTGGTAAAGTTCAGTGTTCTTCTCCTCTTGCTTGGTGCCCTGTTACCTTGTCTGCTTCATGCAAGTGCTCCTGATGTCGACTTAGTTCTTGAAAAGTATGATGAAAAGACTGATGAAAAATGCAGCGAAGTTATCGGAGAGTCAAGTGAGTGAATCAAGCACTGTTCCTTTCTTTCCTTGAGGTCCCCCAGTCCTGATGCTGAAGTGTGCAGGCTGAACTGTCTTTTTAAAGGCTGCACTCCAGTTTCCATACACTCCAGCCAATTATGTCCATTTTACACTGTATTTACACTAATGACTACTCCAATGGATATTCAAATGAGCTTACCCAGAAAACACTTGTGTAACTGCCTCTCCAGGCCACCAGTGAGCGCATTTTTTTTTATTGGCGTAACATTGGCGCAAATCACCTTGAGGAAATTCACCTCCCATGCGTCACCTCCTCTGAAGTTTAGTGGGTAAATGCATCACTTGGGATCGTACTAAGCCAGACAGATGGGGAAGGTCCCTGATTTGATGCTTGGTGATCTAAATAATCTCAGCCAAGAGCTTGGTGGGTCGGAAGCCCTGATCGTAAAATTGGCCATAAGTTGCTCACAACCTTCTGTCCATTAACATTGTGAACAGCTTGTGCCTGATTTTGTGATTAGGGCTTTCTTTCCACTAAGGTCTTACGCCCCAGCGCTGAAGGAGAAAATCAACCCCAGGAGACTGAGGTTAAGGAAGCGTGGAAAGAGGATTTTTGAAAAATGCTGTGAAAATTTATAGTTATGGCACGTAAGTATATATTTGTGAAATGGTACAATCCAAACCACATGCTACATTAATACTAAGTGAAAGCAGGACCAAGAGTAAAAATGAGACCATATGGGGCAGTTGATTCCAGAAATTCTTCAATAACTACATACAAGTTGGGATTCATGTAGAACTTTTATGAAATGTGAAAAAAACAAAACATAATTGGTCAATAAAAAATAAGGCACAGGACAAAGAAATTAATACAAGCCTTTTATTCAAGAGAACATTAAAATGTTTTCCAACAATTATGAAACAATGATACTTGGATTGTAAAATATTTGAAAGTTAAATGATAGTCATTATTACTTTAAAGCATATTAATATCAATAAGGAACATATGATCGCCCAATGAATCTGTACTGAATTAGAGTAATAATGTCATAAATAGGCATTGTGGCCATTCTTGCAGCTATAGTTCGAGTGAACTCCGTCCAAAGTGATTATTAGTTTGTTGGACAAATGTCCACCCCATTTGTCCACCCCAGTCCATCACCAGCATCTCCACATCTTTGTTGGACAAGGTATTTGGAGATCATGAGTTGATCTTTTTTTCAGCACAAGTTGAGATTGATGCTGACTGGTCTACTGGTATTAAAAAAAAATTACATTGAAAAATTGGAAGAATCAGACCTTTGGTCCTTTTGAAAGATGATAACATGATTTGGATGTTGTATCCTTGAAGAGATTTTCCCTTCATATCCAGAACAATGGAGAAGGGAAGATCTGTTCCTCCAAGTCTTTATTCTATAGTGACTTTGTTGATCTCATCAGGACGAGTTGAAGTAGGAAGGTCCTGGGTATAGGGGATGCTCTCTTTCTTTCTCTTCTCCAATCTCTCCACACACCCCCAACTTTCTGTTTCCTGTCTGCGACAGCTAGGTATCTAGCTAACAGTTCTAGTGACTGATAATGCTGTACCAGCGCAGTGCTATGTGTACCTGAAGCCACATATTTGATTTTGCAAAGCCAACTAACTTAAATAATTGTGGCACGCCCTATGGTTATCACAAGATGCGTTGGAAGCGCCCAAAGATTGGGAGATGGTTTATCAGGTGCCAACGGCTTTTAAGAGGCTGCTGCATTGTTTGCTGGCCAGAAATGGCCTGGACATAATGTTCCCATTGGTGGGTCGACCTGTGGAGGCCAAGCAGCAGGAGGACCAGGAACAAATGCTAGTTCTATTTGGAGAAGAGAGCCACAGAGGAAAAAGATTCAATTTACATATTGGGCTCCCTCATTTGGAATGGGCGCTGTGAGAGTGGATCATTTATTAGGCACTCCAGTCATTTTATGGGACATTTATTTATTTAAATAAATTCTTGAGCCTTGCACAAAGTCAGTGTACAGGCTCTTTGTGGTCTAAGCCGCACTATGGAGTGCTGTGTATATTGGCCACTGGGTAGCCCTCAGACCTTAGTGCCTGATCATATGGAGCTTCTGCACTTTGGTGCCAGCGATCCTATTATTAACTCACTGTTTTTGATTTTTTTTCTCACCAGCGGTGGGAAATCTTGCCAATAAACACATACCCAAAGCTAATGTAGCTGTGATTTTCCGATATGCTTTCCTGGTCGGCAAGGTGCCCTATTTTATTGTTGTTCTTTTCTCGTTCACACTTTTGTTGTGTGAATTGAATCTGTGATTTGGATCAGTGATATTTTCTCTGGACAATTGACTGCGCTGTATTTTATTTTATATTATATATGTCATATATATTCAAAAAGTACAACCAAACTATAATTTAATTAACTTTTTTATTCTAGTTTTCTTTAACAAGTCAGGTATTCCCAAATAAGAGGTTAATATTTTCAGAATGAAATGATTGTGTGATTCAATCCAGATGGTGAAAAAAGTGAGTTCCATGCTAGTTGTTGTCATTTTGTAAACTGATGTTTGTTCATAAAAGTAGAACATTCAAACAGCCAGGAGTATTACTGTATGTATTTCAGTGAGGTCATTTATTGATGAAGCATCTGTGTCTCAGTAAAGACCTCAGTATAGCTCCTTTCACATGTCAAAGTACTTCACAGCTAATGAATTACATTTGAAGTGTAGTCACTGTTGCTATGTAGGAAATGTGACAACTAATTTGCACACAGTAAGGTCTCACACGATAAATGAACAGTTAATCTGTTGCTTGAGGATAAATACCAGGCCATCAGAAGAACTCCCCTGCTCCTCTTCCAATAGTGCCAAGGAATTTTTCCATCCACTTGAACAGGCAGATGGAGCCTTGATGTAATGGGGCAAACTTTTGTCTTCACTGTAAGAGCAGTAATCTGGGTGGAGCAGATTACCCGCCCGTTATAAAACCCACCCAATTTTCATTCCATTAGTATCTCATTTAAAAGACAGCATCTCTGATAGTGCTGCACTCCCTCAGTACTGCACTGAAGTGTCAGTCTAGATTTTATGTCCAAGCCCTGGAGTGGGGTTTGAACCACAACTTTCTGACTGGGAGGTGAGTGCTAGTACTGAGCCAGACTGACACAGTACATGTGCCATGAAGTAGATAATGTGGTTTTGCACTTGCAATCCTTTCCAAGGTGAATTTGCAGTCTACCCTGTGCCATTGGGTAAAGTCCTTCTGCTTAGGAAAATAGGGAAAGTTCAAGGAATGAGATACCATAGCTACGCTTAAGCACCTCTTCATGGTCAACTCCAGACCAACAGTGGCAGCAAACCTGACAGTTGCCCATTTTATTTTGATGGCTAAAGGTTTAAGGAGCAGGAGGATGGAGGGTGGGCGGGTGGTGGGTAAGAAGAGATGGCACATTGGTGCAATGTGGTGGAGTTTCAACGCACTAAGTCACAGATTGGTAGGAGTTCCAGATCTCCAATGCAATACAGAGGAGGCATATAAAGGGTAAATGCTTCCCACAGGGAAGAAGGGGAAATCAGAAGGGTGCATCACCCTGGCTGCACTTCTGATGGAAGGCTACAGAGTGCTAGAAGACTGGGAGCAACTCATTAATGACAGCAATTGCAGGGTGATTTAAGAATCTGTTGGTATTGTTCAAAAACCGTGTACAGCTTTGGTCTCCTTATCTAAGGAAGGATATACTTACCTTAGAGGCGATGCAACAAAGGTTCACTAGATGGATTCCTGGGATGAGAGGGTTGTCCTATGAGGAGAGATTGAGTAGAATGGGCCTATACTCTCTGGAGTTTAGAAGAATGAGAGGTGATCTCATTGAAAGGTATAAGATTCTGAGAGGGCTTGGCAGGGTAGATATTGAGAGGCTGTTTCCCCTGGCTGGTGAGTCCAGAACTAGGGGGAATAATCTCAGGATAAGGGGTCGGCCATTTAGGACTGAGATGAAGAGGAATTTCTTCACTCAGAGGGTTGTGAATCTTTGGAATTCTCTACCCCAGAGGGCTGTGGATGCTTAGTTGTTGAGTATATTCAAGGCTGAGATAGGTTTTTGGACTCTGAGGGAATCAAGGGATATGGGGATCAGGTGGGAAAGTGGAGTTGAGGTTGAAGATCAGCCATGATCGTATTGAATGGTGGAGCAGGCTCAATGGACCATAAAGCCTACTGCTGCTCCTATTTCTTATGTTTCATCTCTCACTCTTTTTAAGAACATATCAGAACCAGTTCACGAGCACTATGCTGTAAAATTAGTTTGGAAGCATTTATGTTTACCTGGTCTGCAAAACCATTCGCGAAAGACAAATGTGGAGCTGGATAAGAGGAGAAAATCTGCGCTGTTGCATTTTGACCGGTTATTGACAAGTTCCCACCATCGAAAGCCATGAAAGCATCTAAAAAGTACATAAGGATTATTCAGTAGTTGTCGATTTCCATTACTTACATGTGAATATAAAAATGACAAACTCACCATAATAAAGCCCAAAGACAGCTGCTGAACCAATAAAGGCTCCGACAAACTGAGCAATGCAGTAGACTGGAAGTTTCAACCATTGAAGGCGTCCCAGCACACACATAGAAAGGGAAATAGCTGGATTCAGGTGTGCCCCTAGAACAATATTAGACATATTTATAGTTTGGGGGGAAAAAAGTCAAATATTGTCACATTTCCCAGTGATAGCCATCGCATTACATGGATTAACCATTTATTTATCTGGAACAGATTAATTTTTAGACTTCTGCTCCTGTGATGGCTCTATAGGTAAATGCATGCTTGGTGCAGCATTGTATCACACTGATTAAGACAAGTCCTGGGTTCAATCCCTGAATGGAGGTGCTGCATCTACCCACACACATAGTATGTGGCATGGTGTGGTGACACCAAGAAAGGAGATGGGGAAATAAAAGAAAACAAACAAGTGAATAAATAAAACAAAATAGCATGCAGGGTTTGGGATGGGGTGCAGGGAGTGCACAATATTTTTAAAAACAATTTGCATAGATGAAAAATAGATCTTAAATGAATGATAAATAATGAATGGGAAGTCACTAGCAAGGCTACACCCAGCAGCATTTCTCTTATTACTCCCAACTGCGACCCCATAAAACCTAAAAATGCTGGCACGCTTTGGCTGTGATATAGAGGCATTTGGCACCCTCCCACGATCTCACACATACACTCACTCAATAAGGGTTAAAGGATTATAAGAACATAAGAAATAGGAGCAGGAGTAGGCCAATCGGCCCCTCGAGCCTGCTCTGCCATTCAATAAGTCATAGAGTCATAGAGTTATACAGCACGGATAGAGGCCCTTCGGCCCATCATGGCTGATCTGATCCTAACCTCAAATCTAAAGTAAGGAATCTTACAACACCAGGTTATAGTCCAACAGTTTTATTTGAAAATCACAAGCTTTCGGAGATTATCTCCTTCGTCAGGTGACTCACCTGACGAAGGAGATAATCTCCGAAAGCTTGTGATTTTCAAATAAAACTGTTGGACTATAACCTGGTGTTGTAAGATTCCTTACATTTGTCCACCCCAGTCCATCACCGGCATCTCCACATCAAATCTAAAGAACACAAGAAGCAGGACAAGACCCGGCCATTCAGCCCCTGGGCCCGCTCCGCCACCCACAGGGCCTTGACCGATCCGAACTCAGCTTCATGTCCAATTTCCTGCCCGCTCCCCGTAACCCCTAATTCCCTTTACTTCTAGGAAACTGTCTATTTCTGGTTTAAATTTATTTAATGATGTAGCTTCCACAGCTTCCTGGGGCAGCAAATTCCACAGACCTACTACCCTCTGAGTGAAGAAGTTTCTCCTCATCTCAGTTTTGAAAGAGCAGCCCCTTATTCTAAGATTATGCCCCCTTGTTCTAGTTTCACCCATCCTTGGGAACATCCTTACCGCATCCACCCGATCAAGCCCCTTCACAATCTTATATGTTTCAATAAGATCGCCTCTCATTCTTCTGAACTCCAATGAGTAGAGTCCCAATCTACTCAACCTCTCCTCATATGTCCGCCCCCTCATCCCCGGGATTAGCCGAGTGAACCTTCTTTGTACTGCCTCGAGAGCAAGTATGTCTTTTCTTAAGTATGGACACCAAAACTGTATGCAGTATTCCAGGTGCGGTCTCACCAATACCTTATGGAGGATAGCTCAGTCTGAATACAAGACATGCGTTGGGAATTTCCTCAGGTTTGCGCTGCCGTAACTTCGAAGGAGCAGGAGATGTCCTGAGGAAATTCCCGGCGATATTTTCTTTTCAGACTGAGCCAAGAGACTTTTGTGAAGACCTAGTGACCGTTTTTGCCCTACAGCAGACAATAGGTGCCCATATTACCCACAGCCCTGGATAAATGCAAATAGGAAGGGCAGAAATGTGTATAACATCCAAACCAGTTGAAAGAAACTACAAAGCACTCAGTACACTAGGTCTAATCTACTCTTACAATAAGGATCCTCTAAACTGCTGCCTGGTAACTGTACTGAATGCCAGCACAACTACAGGTGCCAACAAATTCGACTTGCACCCAAAATGTGCCTAAAACCAGCGAAGCCGTGGCTCTGCATGCCAGCCTCAGGCCTGAGCCAAATTCAGCTTTGGGCCTCAATTAAATGCCACCAGTGATCTGCTGGCCCCCCATTACAGCTCGCCGGTCGGTGAGGGCAGGAAACTGGCCAGCTCCTACGGTGAGCCAGCAAGCAAGTCAGGTCAGGGGACAGACGCAATCCTGGGAGGTGGGGGGGTTGCTGCTAGCAGTGAGCTGGAGTTTTTATGTGGATCCAGGAGGAGCAGTACTATTTTCGTGAAGATTTCCATGGTCAGTTCATTATAATAATTATGCACAGGTCCAGACACAGATGTGGAGATATGCAGAGAGCGCAATACTGGTGGGAATGGAAAATTGCAGCATAGGTGAAATTCAAAGGGATGCAAACAATTAAAACGAACTATCAGAATAGGGGGACAAAAAATTCTTGTAGCTTTAAGAAAGGCTCAAAAAGCAGTTAAAGCCATTGGCTGGAGTCGGAGAGGTCTAAGAAATGACAGGTGTAAATGTGACTGAGCATTGGAGAAGCACCAATGTCAGAAATTTCATGAAGGACACTCCTTCACCACCCCCCCACCCCAACGTTCCAATTTACACCCGTGGAAGAGGAACCAAAGAATTTCTTCTGATTGCTTCTTGAACAGGTCTCACTGCCAACTATTCAACTCAAAATCAGAGAACAGCAGCGGCCTTTTAACAAAAGACATTAATAGCCGGGAATTTCCTTGGAGTTGCTCCTGCCCTGCCACTGCCACATCACTGGAGATGTGTCGGAAGCCCCGTTCACACGCATAAACAGGGTTTCTACCGTGCTAGTGGGAGCAACACCAACAAAATTCCTGGCCAATGTTTTTTGAACTTGTTCGTGCCATTTAACAAGTGCTCAACATGTTTTCATACCTGAATGCCTGTTCGAAGCTACGTGAATTAATAATGAGTGGATACCAAACAGCGCCATGCCATGGAGTGTGGGACACCAGCTTAAGCCCCATTCCACTGAGTTCTCAATCTCAACTGTGCTGTATTGAAATGTATCCATATATTTCCTCACAAGGCTAGGAACAGTCAGATAAAGAAAGAAAGGGCATTCATTTATATAGCATCGTTCACGACCTCAGGACTTCTCAAAGCACTTTACAGCTGATGAAGTACTTTTGAAGTGTAGTCACTGATGTAATGTAGGGAAACGTGTCAGCCATTTTGTGCACAGCAAGGTCCCACAAACAGCAATGAGATAATGACCAGATAATCTGTTCTTTTCTTAGTGATGTTGGTTGAGGGATAAATATTGACCCGGACACCAAGAGAACTCCCCTACTCCCCTTTGAATAGGGCCATGTGATCTTTGATGTCCACCTGAGAGGGCAAACGTTTAATGTTTCATCCGAAAGACGGCACCTCCAACAGTACAGCACTCCCTCAGTAGTGCACTGAAGTGTCAGCCTAGATTATGTGCTCAAGTCTCTGCAGTGGGATGTTTCCATCAGGCCATTCTTGTTTGCCTCCTGCTGCTGGCTAAAAAAGGCATTTGTGAAAGACTCGGAAGCTGCCTTACCCTGTAGGCCACTGGAGATGTTTGGTTTGGGGAACCTACAAGGGGAGAGAGCATGGAAAAAAGATAGGGCACACAATCATTGAAGGGTAATACATCTTCAGTAAAAAATAACTGGACACGACAACAACAACTTGCATTTATGTACTGCCTTTAATGCAGTAAAACGTCCCAAGGCACTTCATAGGAGCGATTATCAAACAAAATTTGACACCGAGCCACATAAGGAGATATTAGGAATGGTGACCAAAAGCTTTGTCAAAGTGGCAGGTTTTAAGGAGCGTCTTAAAGGAGGAGAGAGAGTTAGAGAGGCGGAGAGATTTAGGGAGGGAATTCCAGAGCTTAGGGCCTAGGCAGCTGAAGGCACGGCCGCCAATGGTGGTGCGATTAAAATTGGGGGCATGCAAGAGGCCAGAATTGGAGGAGCACAGAGATCTCGGAGGGTTCTAGAGCTGGTGAAGGTTACTACAGTGTACTACCGTGCACTTTTCACTTTTACCAAGGAATTAAATCCCAATATTTCAACACATTGTTACAGCACCACTCTCAAGCTGTACTGTTTCTCCTAGCAGTGGCATAGCTAGGAATGGACATTTGGGTGGGCCTCAACTTAAAGTGGACGGACAAAGATCAAAGGTCTAACCCCATAGCAAATCATTTATATTGCAAATGATTTAAAACAATTAAAACCCTGAATACATTGAATAGTGCCCCAGTACATCCATTTAACATGTTTTAAGTATAGACAAAAAGTTAGAGAGATCAAACAAAAATATCAATGATAAAATTAAAACTCTGTGGGTCCTTTCAAAATAGCACCAAGGATTCAATTCACTCTCTAGAAAGCACGTTTCTGATACGGTGACACTCTGTATATAAATTTTACTCAGTTCGAGAGAAAAAAAGTCTCACACACAAGATGAATATGGATTCTCTGGCAAATCAAGTTAATGATCCCACAGGACTGTGGAGAGGTGGTAAGTGCTTAGCTGAGCTGGTTTTGAGTCGTGGGAACGAGGATCCCGACTCTCCGACTGGGGTCTGCTCATCTATTCCCGGCCCTGACAGCACCAATAATACATTCCACCTGAATGATGGCGAAAGCTGCTAATTAAAAGAGTCCAAAGTTGGGATTTTGAGCTCAATTTAGCCAAATAGTGCAATTAAACAGCATGTCATTGTCTGGAAGAGCCCGGGACTGAATTTTAACCGCAGAAGAAGATATTTCATTTAGAGCCTCAGATTCAATGGAATCCACTACTGACTTCTCATTCAGTTTGAGGACAAGCCTGCAACCGACCCCCTGGGGCATTCATTATATCCAGAGAGAAATATACATTCCCCTCCCCCACACACCCATTAGTTCTCTCCTTCATTCTCTTTCCATTTCTCACTTTACTCTTTCCATGTATTCTCTCCCTCTCTCTATCACACTCACTTTCTCTTTCTCTCCCTCCCCCTCCTGTACTGTAACCACTGAACTCCCAATTCCCTCTGATGTGCCTTCCCCTCTGAGCTGTTCAGACTGGGGTGATACCATCCGCTGTATTAGTCATTGGCCATGGCTGAGGATTCAGCACTGCCCACCGGCACAGTCAGCTTCCAGGTATAATTGGCGGCGGAATAAAGCAGGGATACAGAGCTGGAACAACAGAGGTTGCTAGTGACCATGGCAGATCACTCAGCATGGCAGCAAATCCCACCAACAGGATGTGGCACCTTCAGCCTCCGAGCTTATCTCCTTGTATTTTCCTACCTACTCGCCACCTCCTCGTTAATCTGGATTTCATTTAACTGAGAAAAAAAAAGGCCTATTTTAACTCTGCCCACCTGGTCTGGTGCTTCCCACTGCTTTCCCAATATATTCACGCCCGTCGCCAACAGCGCTGATTTTAGTGTTGGGGAAGGTGCCAGCCAGAGGCACGGACCTCACTGAGATGTAAAAGGCGCAGTCCGATGATGTCATTCGGACCCCGACTTGATTTTAACCCCAAGTCACGCACGTGCCAGATCCGCCACTGATACCTCTGGGCCCCACAAGGAAACCTTGGGCCTCCCCTTCCCCCGACTGGAATAACCTCGGGCCCCCTTCCTCGACCACTTACCTTAGTGCCGGGGACCGTTGCCCTGGAAGCGACATCCTTCCCTGCAAAATCCCACCCTCACCTACTGGCCACCTCGTGATTACCACCGGGTTCAAGCGAGAGTCCATCCTCCCAACTATGGTAATTAGGCCCGGGTGTTAAAATGGTCCAGGCTTCATGCCGGTACTGTCGTTCGCCCTTCCTGCCTACCCTGTTCCCCACAAGCTGCACTCACGCCCTGAGTTAGAATTGGGGCTAAAGTTTCTGACAACAAAATTAACCCGAGGGGGGAATCTGTGGACAACAGGTGAGGCTGACTTCTCCATAGATGGGTCTGGGTGCTAATTGGGTGGGCTGTGACCTAACTGCTCCACTCAGAGCAGCCCAATTTGACATTGAGGTCCTAAAACAGGTGTTATCACCCTCATTAACATATGCAAGGGGACCTAATGCCTATTTTTGGTGGCCACCAGAGATGCCTGAAAAATCGCTCAACCCAAAAAATCACCTGGAAAACAGGCACAACAAGGATTAATCTCTACCCCTATATGTCTAGACTATGTTGTATCTAGAGTGGCCAATACAGAAGTAGAAGGCAAGGGTAGAAAATGTCCAGTTCCTCAAAATCTCATCCTCAGTTTTATAAGTACAAAAAGTATAAATTAAATGTCTTACTTCTAGCTTGTGCTCTCTGCTTTTCCATCTCTAGCCCACTGTGTGTCATTCCACTCAACAATTGGTAGCAGCACTTTCAGCTGTCAAAGCCCCTCCACCTCCACACTCACTTGCCACATCTCTCCCTACCTTCAAATACCTTGACAAACGCAATACCGTTCAACATTGCCCTCAGTTGTCTCTCCTAACTCTACTTCTAACACCCGCTCGACATCTATTCCACCTTCCTTTATGTGGAGTACCTTGGGACATTTTGCCAGTAGGTTAAAGGCAGTATATAGGTGCAAGTTTTTGTGTCCAGATATGTATTTTGGACTACAGGATCCAAAGGACTTTGTGCTGCAATGTGTTAGAGCACTGTCCCTTTTCCTCTGTGACCTAAAGGTCATGAACCAGGTTGTGGGTGCAGTTTCTTTGACTGCTGTAAAAGATCATTTTGGGAATGAACCTGCGCATTCTCAGTGTTCTAAATGGACTTGAATCCATAAACTAGTAGTGCTGAGTGGGGAAGGCTATTATCTTGGGTATTATGACAACCTCTGTGCCTGATAACTGATCAAAACACAAGACGTCAAAAAGCCTCACTTATACAAGTTTCTGGTCAAAAATGAATCTCAATATGGATTCTGCTGCACAGTTGATCATGTAGTATATAGTCATTACAACGTCACACAAATGTATGAAAAGTACCTCTCCCACCAAGGGATTTACATCGTTCAGCACAGTATACATGTCACCCTGAAGTGATGGTGTATCTGCCTTTGGCCTCTGATGCTCGTCTCCAGGGAACTTCAGTGTGGCAAAATAAAATCACTGCACTTTTGTCCTGCTTTAGTTCAAGTTGTCTGGCTCCTATTATAATTCCTGCAGACTTTGACCTATGTTGGCAGTACCAGGAGAACATTGTACCAGAGTCCTTTAAGAGCTAAATGTAAATGATATAATGCACAGATCACTTATATATAGGAAGATGTTTTTTCACTGGAGAATCAACTTAATGAGTTACCAGTTACAGCTATTAACCTGCAAATTGCTGTCAGCTATGCTATTGTATGAACACTTAACGCGTGCGCATCAAATTCCTTTCACTACTGTTTTAACAGAGACATTCACCATTTAAATAAACAAATAAATGTTTCTGTTAAACCAGTGGAGAGAGGAATTTGAGGGCTGACTCTGTGTTTGCGCACTCCCAGTGGGGAACAGCACTCGCTGGGAGAATGTCGCGAGAGGTTACAGGGGCACAGCCGATGATGCTCCATCCAAATTGGCGGAAAATCACGAGCCGTGTGCCTACCATTTCTCACACCGGGCAGTCCATAATGGCCAGTCCCTGCTGGGAGTGTGGGATTGGCCCTTTAATACAAAAATGTTGAAACTCATACAACATCATTGCTTGTATGAGTGATTCCCAGGTTATTGACTATATCACAGATTGCCACCTGCTGGAGTGGAAAATGACTCAGTTGACGTATTCAAAGGAGAATTAGATTGATTCCTGATTCAGCTGGGAGCATGGGGATGTGCAAGGAGGGAAGCCACTGGAGGAGATGTGTTGACTATGATAGTACAGGGAGAACTGGAACAATGACAAAAGCCGTAGAGTGATTGAGGAGGGATAGCATATAGCAGTCGCATAAGATATCAGCGCCAACTTTAACCAGGACGGACTTGGTGATGAGCAGTGCGCTAAAAGTACATTAAATCCCCATTCATGGCTTTGATAATCATTTATAGAGTGTCAGTTTCAAGTGCTTCAACTTACAATTAGTGAAACCACAAGTACAGGTTTACTCCAACATTTTATTTATCTTTGTAAGTGCTGCCAAATATTTCAGTGACACTTTCATTTAAAAAAAATCAATCGTAACGCCGAGATTTCTTCTCGATGTACTTTACTTCATGATCTCACCTCTGTTGTGCAATCATATTTACAACTTTTAGTACAAATACTGCATTCCCTTATCTTTCTCAATACTAAAGGCACATTCCAGGATAACTCCCTACAAAAACCCAAGTTAGTATTTGTGGAAAAGGTGTCCATATTTATATATTTAAAGTTTACAAAAATTATTTATGTTGTCTCCATATTCTTCCGTCCTCTCCTGAAAACACTGATTCATTCTAGGATAAGTTTCCACAGGTGATTATTCGTGTGAGAGTCTAGACAGTGAGTATTGGCAAACTTCTTGGCAATGAAGGACATCATGGCTGTGTTGAATCCTGCCCTCGCTACACCCCCCCAACACACACACACACCACAACACACACCCCAACACACACATACACACAAGTATTTCACAGGACAGTGATCAGGAATGGGAACTCTGGATGATTTTTTTTGCAACCCTCCTCCAGTCAACAAGAGCTGAGGCCAATAGTGGAACCCCTATTACTGCCCCAGTGAGATCAGCCAACTCAGCACAGCCTACATGTTAAACCAGCAGCATTCGTGCTCTGAACAGCCCAAGTCTATACTGGACGGCACATTTACCTGCTAAGTCACAGAGAACTAGAAATTATTTCCAGGTTTTAAAAAAACTTACCACACTCTAGCTGCTGTCTTGATTGCGACAGTAAACTTTGCTTTGGCTGGACACAAAAACATGACGGGGGCGATTTTTAAAAAATTCATTCATGGGATGTGGACGTCGCTGGGGAGGCAGGCATTTATTGCCCATCCCTAATTGCCCTCAAGAAGGTGGTGGTGAGCCACCTTCTTAAATCACTGCAGTCTGTGTGGTGATTCTTATTATGACTTTTTTTAAGCAAGATTTTACAACTGAGTGGCTTGCTAGGCTATTTCAGAATCAACCACATTGCTGTGGGTCTGGAGTCACATATAGGCTAGACCGGGTAAGGACGGCAGGTTTCCTTCCCTAAAGGGCATTAGTGAACCAGATGGGTTTTTAAGACAATCCAGTAGTTTCATGGCCACCATTACTGATGCTAGTATTTTAATTCCAGATTTTATTTAATTAATTGAATTTAAATTCCCCAGCTGCACATGGCAGGATTTGAACTCATGATTCTAGATTATTAGTCCAGGCCTCTGGATTACTAGTCCAGTAACATAACCACTATGCTACCGTTGAGAGATTTTGGTGATCAGGCCTCGTTATTTAGCACTGGCAGCTCGCCGATTGTGGGTGCAGGAAATCTGGAGGCTCCACTGTGGAGCTGAGCCAGCAGGGACGCCTTAAAGGAGGGAGCAGGTGATAGTGGGGGGAGAGGGGTCCACACAGGGAGCGGCAGTGGGCAGGATGATTTTGGGCGGGGGTGGGGGGAGCGAGATTAAAAATTGGCCCAGATGTTTTGTTGCTTAGCTCTGTACCCTACATGCTCGTCACTCTCTGCTCTATTGAAATCAATGAGCTGTGAAAGATGCTCTTGGCTAAGCATCTAAATATTCAGCTTTGGAAATACTGTGAGGACTCCTGGTCAAGCTCTGACCAGGAGTCCAGCCATTGTGTGGCAAGTTTTTGAAACATTAAGTTGTTGACTTACCGAGGTGAAATCCTTTAAACTAGGGCTGTCAAGTAATTCAAAAAAATTATTGCAATTAATATCGTGATTAATCTCAGTTAATCTAGATTTTAATTGATACAATTACTGCATCCATCTCATTCAAGTTTGTTTTATTTGCACAAGATAGGGTAGATTAGTATTCACACCCTAAATTCAGTCAGTTGTGTTTTTGGGAGACGGGGATCCAAATTTACCCGAATGCTCCTTAATACTACAAAACTCCATTGTGGTGTAAGTTTATCTAAACGGTCCATTGAAACTTGGATTAGACCGGTGGTCTTCAAGATATCAAATCTCAGGTGTTACAATCTCTGTTAAAATAGGTACTTTGGGAACTTGATCAAACAGGAGAAAAATGCATCTTCATCCATAGAGCAGACCAAAAGATACTTCTGGGCATACAGTCTATCATATCAGCAAATAATATCTTCAAATCTTGGCAAAGTAGAAATAAAAGTTGTAACTGGGAAGGTTCAGATGCGAATCTTAAATTGTAATTTCTTAAAGAGCAAGATACTAGGTTAATAGAAAAGACCAAATGCACAGTGAAGAAACCAAGGATCTGCACAACACAAGATATTCCAAGCATTTTCCCAGCTTTGGAAGCTCCTTCCGTCTTATTAGCCACAGATTTGGCAACTTTTGCTGCATGAGAACTAGATAAATGCACAATTGAGCTAACAAAGGGTTATTTTCACCTGTAGTTTAAAAATTCTGTAAAAGAGCGTGTTCAATCCGGTTCTGGATCCAGAGAGGTCCAAAGGTGACAGTGAAATTTGCAGAGTGTTTCCTTTAATCTCAGACAACAAATCTGGCACACCAGGGAAAAAAAGTTGGAATGAAAAGGCTTTTAGCAGCGCATGCTAATTAAAGGAGTGAGTTAAAAAATAATGGAAGGGAATGAAGCAGCCCACAGCTCTGCCTCCCCGTCCCATTATAGCAGCTTCAATGCACCCGTACCCTGCGCCGCGCCCCTCCCACCCCACTAGTACCCAGATTCATCAGAGTTGGTGAGGCCTCACTTACCTGGTGGCTACTTTGTAGATGATGGCACCGGTAGCGCAGATGCCGGGCTCGATGCCCCCGGCGATGCTGGCAGTGGCTAAGGCCCTCAGCACGCGGGTCACTGTGCCCACTGTATGCTCAGAACATTGGGTATCTTCGGCGTACATGTGGAACCTGGACAAATCAAACCAGTGCGGCTATCCTGCGAGAGTCACCTACATTGTCATCGTGCTGCTCCGCCTCACGCTTTCCTCGCTGTGGACTTACGTGTCAACCACAGGCTCTGTGCAGTAACTTCCGCGATTAACGTGTTTAAAAAAAAATTAATCGCCAAAAAAGATTAACGCGCTAATCGCAGAAGTTAACGGCAATTAATTGACTGCCCTACTTTGAACAATTTATAAGAAACTTATCTCCTATCTTCCCTCATGTCCTCTCCAAGCTTATCTTGTCCATGAGACCTACCTCCTGCTCTCTCGAACCTATCCTTGCTTATCTGCTAACCACTCAAGTTCCCTTCCTGCCCCCCATGCTAGCTGATATTGTAAAGGTTCCCTCTCCTTTGGTACTGTCCCCCTCCCCTTCAAATTTGCCGTCATCACTCCCGTCCTCAAAAAACCCATCCTTGAATTCTTTGTTGTTGCAAACTATCATCCCATCTCCAACCTCCCTTTCCTCTCCAAAGTCCTTGAACAGCCTCCCAAATCCGTGCCCATCTTTCCTGCAATTCCATGTTTGAACCTCTCCAATCTGGTTTCCGCCTCTGCCACAGCACTGAAATGGCCCTAATCAAAGTCACAAATGATATTGTTTGTGACATCCTCATCCTCCTTGACCTGTCTGCAGCCTGTGACACAGTTAACCCCACCATCCTCCTCCTACATCCAGCTGAGCAGGACTGCCCTTGCCTAGTTCCACTCTTACATATCCAGTCATAGCTTCTCTTTCCAACCCCATACCTTTACATCTCGAGTCCCCCAAGTATTTATCCTTGGCCCCCTCCTATTTCTCATCTACATGCGGCCCCTCGGCGACATCATCCGAAGACATAATGTCAGGTTCAACATGTACGCTGACGACACCCAGCTCTACCTCACCACAGCCTCTCTCAACACCTCTACTGCCTTTATGTTGTCAGACTACTTGTCTGACATGAGCCAAAATGACCTGCAATTAAATATTGGGAAGACCAAAGCCATTGGCTTCGGCCCCCGCTCGGTGTCAATTTTTGTCTGATTACGCTCCTGTGAAGTGTCTTCGGACATTTTACAACATTAAAGGCGCTGTACAAATGCAAGTTGTTACTGCTATAACTGCAAGGACCTGCCGCTTTTGCAAAAAGCTTTTGTTTTTCAATTCTCCTTTACTGTTTTGATACGATTTAAAAACATTTTCCTTCTTATGTATTTTTTGCTTAGATTTATCGATCTCCAATCTAAGAACAAGCTATAAAAAGACATTCTTGAGAAATAGGCTTAACTGCAATCCTTTTAAAGTAACTTGTAAATGCTCATATCAGTGTGACCTTCTGATAGCAACTTAGGTGAATGGATGTTATGAGCTATCATCCAGCTATAAAACGCATGCTTAAGATCAGTTCCAATAACCTTTAGCCTGTGCAAAATCTGAAAATCCATTTAAGTGCACAGCTGAAAGCTTTCTGTAGCAGACTAAGGGTTAATATATCACTTAGAAGATCTGATAACCATACTGTAAATCTCTTTACACATAAACATATCAGTTAGCAATCTGAAAGCTGAACAAAATGAAGCACTTTGCAGATTTTTCTCATTGCACTTGGGTTTAAACGCTGACCTGGGCACAGAACATGGAGGAAAATTGGGCAGAGTGGACCATCACCTGATTTTCCTCTATATGCCTCCCTTTATGCCCAAGTGCAGTATGAGGAAAACCTGCCCCATTACATTCTGCGCATAGTTTTAATTCAATATTTCTTTCGAAAAATAAAGCAAAATTGAATAGGTTCTCATTCTACAGGAATGTACCATATTTTAAAATACAAAATTTTAACATTTTATTTTTACGGAGACATTAGTCAGTTTTGCTGGAGTGAAGAGATGGTGAGTTTAGCACTGTAGCAACACAGCTTGAGAATTGAATTCAGGTTGCAGAGGCCGGGGAAATATTGCTTCTGTCTGCTCACCAGCAACCACCACCCGCCCCCCCATCCCCCAGATGAAAAATAGCTGGCAGAAGTATTAGTCCACTCTTTTTTTTTAAATGCACACGCTTCCTCCTTCCCTTCAGTGTTAGATAGTAACGCAAGCTAGGGTATGGTTCAGTAGGTGCACGCAGTCCTCTGGTACCTCCTCCAAGTGATAAATTTCATATGTGAGCATAGAGGATGAGTGTTAGCAAGCAATTCACCCATGGAACGGGATGGGGTAGGGAGGGAACACCACAGTCAAGCTCAATCATCAATATGCAGGCTTGCCAACACGAGTCACTGAATAGCAAATCAGGAGCTGGACTGGTGTAGTGTTTTAGTGAGCGTACATCCCACACAGGCTCTCCCTTACAGCAATCTATTTTTTTAAGTTCCAAAATTGTTTATTCACAAAGACTAACAACAAAGGCATGAAACCTGCCACAAGAGAGGCCACATATAAAGGTTAAGCAGGGTTCTCTGTCCCCGCTGGCACCAGTACATAGCTTAGCTAAACATTCATTAGAACCATAACATTTCCTCCCTGCTCAAGATGAATCACCCCAAACTGATTTAGTTATCGCGAGACCAATACTAAGAGTTCCAAAACCACCTCACAACAGTTAAATATTTGCTTCCCTAAAAATACAGTAAAGTAAATTTTATCAGCACCAGGTATAGTACAGCACACAGATTATCTATCTGTATCCAGTCATGTCTACACACTTTCAATGAGCCTCTCAGGTTTAAATCTTTGTTATTAAGGATATTGCTCTTCTTTTAGATCTTGTAGTGAATTTACTTCAGACCCTTTTGCTAGTGAAAGCTGAGCTTCTCTACATGCCTCAGTTGGTGGTATCACTGATTCTTCAATTGGCTCCAGTAGTTCCATGGAATTTTGTTTCAATTATGACCTTGTCTGGTTAAGTACCTGAGACATGGACAGATACCAATACATCTGATGGACTTTTCTGATGATTCGGAAGTGGCTACTTAGTTGGATAAGGAGATAACACCCCTCAGTAATCCATAAGCCTTGTTCTGACTGAAACAGGATCTGATCAATGTGTCTTTTCCCAATTAAGTAGCCAACTTAGATGTAGTGAATCACAGGTCAGAATCAAAACTGGATCTCTAATTTCCAGACGATATATTCTTTTCTCTGGAGCTGTGGCCTGATTTTGAATCATGCCACTCAAGTTGACTATCATTCTGATCTAACTAGGAATGCAGCTGTCTATCCATCAACAGTTCAGTGATCATGCACTTGGTAGTGCTGTATGACATGATAATAGATATGAGGATATCCTCTGACTCCAGAGGGTGTGAAATTGGTCTTCAGCATTGAAATCAATGGAAAAGAAAACCGGCATGGTGTAAAATGAGCTGCCGATTCACTATGAGTTCATGTTGTGCTAAAGGCGTAGACCAATTTCACCCCCAGTGTATCGAACTCTAATTTCATTAACTGCGTTGCCTGTTTAAAAATTTGAACAAATATTCCTGCTATTTCATTCAAACTGGGATAATAAGGTTTGAATAAGCTCCGTTATTCCGTTATTGTGAGCTTTAAACATTTGCAAATTCTTGGAATGTAAACAGAGGACCATTTTCTGAAATGAGTTTGATTGGTAAACTGAGATGAAAAGCAATGGTGATTATGGATGGTGCACAGTGACTTCAGACCACTTCTATTTAATATCCAGCAAATGAGAAAAATCCACTCATAAGTGGACCAGCAAAGTTAATGGGCCCATTGCCTTGATCTTGAAGGCCAAATCCTGAAGGGGTTAGCTGGACTAGTAATAGGCATAGGTTGATTGTTTTGATAAGAGGGGCAAACTCATATCATCTGGTCAACGTCAGAATCCAAACTTAGCCACCAAACATGAATTCCTGCCGAGACTTTCATGCACACCGTATTGGGGTGGAATTTATGTAAAAGAACAAGTGTTCAGCCCTGATACCAAACTGGCAGCTAACTCAAATACCCTATTGTAGACAACGCTTCTTCTATATCTTTTTTCCCGTAAGAGGGTTTCATCTCTACAGTTAGATTATTCTCATCTGGCCAGTGCTATAGAGTAAAATCTGCAACTTGTGACAAAAGTCTGCCCGAGTGTAGCCTGATGGATTTACTTGATGTTGCTGGAAACATTTGTAACTAAGCAGTACTCCTTGTATCAGGCAGATCCAAGCCTCCATTTTCCAATTACTACTCCTCCATCAGCACTCAGAATGCAAACACCGGTTCAGAATAAGGTTGAAGGGATAAGGGTATGAGAAAACAGGAAGATGTCAAGGTGTCAACCTTGGCACAGTGGTAGCTTTCTTTCCTCTGAGTTAGATAGGTTATGGGTACAAACCCCACTCCAGGACTTGAGTACATAATCTCAGCTGACATTCCAGTGTAGTACTGAGGGAGTGCTAAATTGTCAGAGGTACTGCTTTCCAGATGAAATGTTAAACCAAGGACCCATCTACCCTCCTGGGTGGATCTATAGGATCCTATGGCATTATTTGAAGTGATGATGTGGAGATGCCAGTGATGGACTGGGGTGGACAAATGTAAGGAATCTTACAACACCAGGTTATAGTCCAACAAATTTATTTTAAAATCACAAGCTTTCGGAGATTATCTCCTTATTATTTGAAGTAGAATAGGGGAGTTCTTTCAGTATCCTGGCCAACATTTATCCTTCAACCAACAGCACTAAAACATTTTAATTGTCCATTTATCTCATTCCTGTTTGTGGGACTTTGCTGTGTGCAAGTTGGCTGCTGCATTTCCTTACATTACAACAGCAACTATACTTCAAAATTATTTCATCAGCTATTTAGTGTTTTGGGACGTCCTCAGATCATTCTTCTTTCTTTCTCATTCAGCCAACCAAATTAAATTGTGACTGTCCAAGTGGTTCAGAGTCTAAGTTGCTAAATATAATGGATGGCTGCTCCACGATCCATGACAGAGAAGCTACGAGAGGCAGCACACATATTGACTTGGTAGCAGTAAGTAACTCAGGTAATATAAAGGGAATGGAAGCTATAATCCCCTTGGGAGATAGCGACCACAGAATGACAAAGTTTGTCATGATCTGGGATTCAGAAGCACCAAGGACCTGAAACCAGTGATATAATTTTTTAAAGGCTAATTTCAAGAAGTGAAGGAAGAGTTTAAGCAGTTTGAATGGAAGGGGGTGGGTGGGAGTGAATGGGTGTTCAACGACATTTCAACAGAGAACAAATGGAACACCTTTAAGGCACAATGCAGGCGGTGCAGGGTAATTACATATGTAGGATTAGCAAGCGTAGACTAAACAAGTGTGACCTTAAATGGATAAACAACACAATTAGAAGTGAAATAATGAGGAAAAACAACCCCTGAAGATCTGCAGGAAGGAAGGTGAGGGATGAATTTAGAAATACAATGAAACATGTTTAAAGGAATCTCCTGTCTAAAAAAAGATTGAAGGGGAAAAGAGAGACTCTTAGAAGTGCATACCTATGGACACAAAACATAACATGAATTTATTTTTAGTACTATAACATTAAGAGATAAGAGAAGAGGAGGTGAGAACCATAAAGATTGCCAACAGGGTCAAAACTAAGAATAAGCATAAGATCGTTAATATACTCAATGATTACTTCCTCCAAGAATTTACTGGGAGAGATATGAGCAGCATGTTTTCCATAAATAGTGACATTTCAAGTAAAATTAAAGAATTAAAGATTCTAACATAAATAAGATGGAGGTCCTATACAGATTAAAAATGCTCAAAACAAATAAATCCCCAGAGAATGTTGGTATTTATTCCTGAGTATTAAGTGAGACAGGGGATGAGATTTGTGAGGTTTTCACTGTCATTATAATAGAATTGATGAACATTGAGAAACTCACATTAGATTGGAAGGCGGCTAACATGGCGCCCATTTTCAAAGGGTAACAAAACATAGAATGTACAGCGCAGAAAAAGACCATTCGGCTCAACTGGTCCATGCTGGTGTTTATGCTCCACTCGAGTCTCCTCCCACCTCTCTCAGCATAACCTTCTATTCCTTTCTCCCTCATGTGTTTATCTAGCTTCCCCTTAAATGCATCTAAGCTATTCACCTCAACTACTCCTTGAGGTAGGGAGTTCCATATTCTAACCACTCTCTGGGAAAAGAAGTTTCTCCTGAATTTATTAGTGACTATCTTATATTTATGGCCCCTAGTTTTGGTCTCCTCGATGAGTGGAAACATTTTCTCTGCATCTACCCTATCAAGCCCTTTCAAAATCTTAAAGGCCTCTATCAGGTCACCCCTCAGCCTTCTCTTTTCTAGAGAAAAAAGCCCCAGCCTGATCAATCTTTCCTGATAGGTATAACCTCAGTTCTGGTATCAGCACAGACACATAAATAACAAAAGAAAAATCAGGATAGGGATAGGGCCACTAAGGGATGTGCAAGATAAACTCACAGTGAAATGGCAGAAATAATGAATAACTACTTTGCCTCAGTATTTACCAGGGAGACTAACAAGGTGGGCAGGACAATAGAAGAGATCAAAAAAGATATAAACATATTTAAGATAGAAAGGGGGGAGATAATTGATAAAGTAATCAAATTTAGAGGGGATATAATCCTTGGATGGATTGCATCTGTGAATATTTTTTAAAAAGTTAGGGAGGAGATAGCAGAGGCACTATTACATATACATAAAAATTCATTAGAAAAGGAAACAGTGCCAGACAGCTAATGTTAATCCTATATTTAAAAAGGGAGAAAGGGCAAGTCCAGGTAACTATAGACCAATTAGCTTAATGCTGGTGGTAGGAAAAATAATGGAATCTTTACTCAAAGATATAATAGAAAAACATCTAGAAAACAAAAATATAATGAATAGTTAGCACGGATTTCAGAAGGTGAGGTCATGTTGACCAACCTTATTGGATTCTTTGAAGAAGTAATAGAAACAGTAGACAAGGGTAATGCAATAGATGTAATATTTTTAGATTTTCAAAAGGCCTTGAATAAGGTATCGCATTGTAGTCTCATGACTAAGCACAGAGCATGTGGAGTCAGGGGACATGTAGCAGAATGGATAGCATGTTGGCTACAGAAAACAGAGAATAGGGGTCAAGGGTAGCTACTCACACTGGAAAAAGGTGGGAAGTGGTGTTCTACAGTGATCGTGCTGGGACCACTGTTGTTCACAACTTACATTAACGATTTTTAAAATTTTTTTTTATTCGTTCACGGGATGTGGGCGTCGCTGGCAAGGCCGGCATTTATTGCCCATCCCTAATTGCCCTCGAGAATCGGGGAATCGGAAGTACAATTTCAAAATTTGCGGCTGACACCAAATTGAGGGTTGTAGTTAATACAAATGAGGAATGCGTCAAAATGCAAGAGGACATTAATAAACTTGCAGAATGGGCGTGTAATTGGCAAATAGATTTCAATATAGATAAATGTGAGGTGGTGCATTTTGGTAGGAAGAATAAGGAGCCCACATACTGCTTGAATAATAAGAGTCTGAATGGGATAGAGAAGCAAAGGGATCTAGGGTACAGATACACAAATCACTAAAAATAGCAACACAGGTTAATAAGGTCCTAAAAAAGGCAAATCAAGCCCAGGGGTTCATTTCTAGAGGGATAGAATTGAAAAGCAGAGAAGTTATGTTAAACTTGTTTAGAACCTTGGTTAGACCACACTTGGAGTACTGTGCACAGTTCTGGTCTCCATACTATAGAAAAGATATAGAAGCATTGGAGAGGGTGCAAAAAAGATTCACAAGGTTGATACCTGAGCTGAGAGGATATATTTAAGAGGAAACGCTGAACAGGCTGGGGCTCTTTTCTCTAAAAAGGAGAAAGCTAAGGGGTAACCTGATAGAGGTCTTTAAGATAATGATAGGGTAGATGTAGAGAAAATGTTTCCACTGTGGGGGAGTCCAAAACTAGATATAGTAACTAAATATAAGATAGTCACTAATAAATCCAAAAGGGAATTCAGGAGAAACTTCTTTACCAAAGAGTGGTAAGAATGTGGAACGTGCTACCACAAGGAGTAGTTGAGACAAATAGCATAGATAGATTTAAGGGGAAGCTAGATAAGCACATGAGGGAGAAAGAAATAGAAGGATATGCTGATAGGGTTAGATGAAGAGGGGTGGAAGGAGCATAAATGCTGGCATAGATCAGTTGGGCCGAATAGCCTGTTTCTGTGCTGTAGACTCGATGTAGCTCATCCTTGTAAATCTTTTATACACTTTCTCCAGTGCCTCTATAGCATGGAGGCCAGAACTGTGCTCAGAAAAAGACCCAGGAAACTATAGATCCATTAACTTTACATCAGTATTTGGTAAGAATTTAGAATCAATTATTAAGATACATTTAAGGAATATCTGTATGATCATAATCTTGTAGACAGTAATCAAAATGGGTTCTTGAGGGGAAGATCGGCCCTGATTTTTTTTTTGATATAGTGACAGTACAAGCTGACTGTTACACCATACATTGTGTGTACCTTACTTCCAAAGTACATTTGACAAAAATCTGGAACATGACTCCAAACTAAACCATAACAGTAGGATGGGGGAGGTGGGGGGAGACACAGGTTTAAACTAATAAAAGACAAATTTAGGATTGATATCAGGAAGTTCTTCACACAAAGAGCGATCAACAAATGGAACAGACTTCTGAATAGAGTATTTTATGTGAAAAGCCTAGAAAAAACAATTGGACGCTTGGAGAATTATAGGGTCTTTCTGAATGAATGAGTCACAATGGAATGAATGGTCTCTCATTTTTATCTTTTGATCTTACGATTAGTATTTTCCTTGCTTGATCTAGACTTAATGTCATAGTGATAATAGATGTGTAGCCCACCTCTGCTGTCTAAAAGCTGTTAGAATTGGAAACCCTTTTCTTTTACCACCAACATCAACATATTATGATCTGTCATTAAAATAAAGTTCCTATCCTACTAACATGAGAATTTCTCTAGATCAAATATGATGGCTGGTGCTTACTTTTCAATCTGTGAATAATTTCTTTCTACAAGGATCAATGGTCAAGATGCAGACACTATTGGTCTTTCTTGAACACCTCTGAAAGTATGTGAAACAACATGCTACCACTGCCACAATGATTGCTTAGGTAGGGTCACAGTGCACCACAACATCAGATACCAGGATCTGTTTTAACTGCTGATACATGCTTTACACTGGCCACACTAGTTCCACAGCACAGCTTTCCAAAGTAACCTGGATAATGCGAGGTCAGCTCATAACTTACCAGCTTTCTGGATAAGTCTCTCCCATAAGACTATAAGACCATAAGAGGTAGGAGCAGGAGTAGGCCATTCGGCCCCTCGAGCCTGCTCCGTCATTCAATGAGATCATGGCTGATCTGATTTTTACCTCAACTCCACTTTCCCACCTTTCCCCCATATCCTTTGACTCCCTTGCTGATCAAAAATTTGTCTAACTTTTGGGGTAAAGAATTCCAAAGATTTACGACCCTCTGGGAGAAGAAAGTCCTCCTCATTTCCATCTTAAACAGGCGTCCCCTTATTCTGAGACTATGCCCCCTAGTTTTAGATTCCTCCATGAGGGTAACATCCTCTCAGCATCTACCCTATCGATTCCCCTCAGAATCTTGTATGTTTCTGAGGGCACACCAAAAGCCCCAGGGCTGTGCTATTGGGGCGAAAGCAGCCAGTGAAGGGTTACTGGCTACCTGCTGCACGCTGGGCACTTTGGTATGGGGGTGGGATGGAGTACAGAGAAATAAGGGGGCTCTGAGCATGAGGAGCACCAAGGCCAGGGGGCAAAGGGCAGAGCTGCCCACATTTTAAAAAAATTTTAAAGATAGATTCCCCTTCAGCATTCATTCCAAAAGGCACTTCAGCCATATTATAGGGCGCACGCCTTATTTAAATACAACTCATGGGTCTAATGACCCTAGCAGACTGCTTGTGCGCTGGCTCCCAGCCCTGTTTGTGCTCACCAGCTGCATTGGAGTGGGCTGAATGCCTTGAGCAGGCCTCACGCCTCCACACCCAACTTTCCAGAGAACACATCAGGTGTTCGGCACCATATTATCAGCCCCTATATATTTCTCAGAAAGGTGGATTTTAAAATCAGACCTAGTGTGCCTTATTATATTATTTTGAAACTCCTCTTTGCTGAGTTTTTCAGTAAGGAATTACAACTATGTAGCATTCAACACCAAAACTACTCTTACCAAATTGTCAACAAGTCAACGCAGGCTGCAATAGTTTGATCAAATCACAAACAAATCTCCGCTTGCACCCTGAGCAAACACTCTGGAATACTGCAAAGGTCACCTTTCTGATGCATCATCAAAATTACTGATTGAGGACTTTTAACCCTTTCTTTACAACATGCCCCTAATAATACTACAGCCGTCTAAATTAGTACTGACCCGAGGACCATAGCATTTGTTTTTCATCTTTCAGAATCTACTTTAATTTCTTTCTATTAAATATTGAACAGTAAGAAAATTATTGTTGCTAACACTATCACGAGAGTAACCCGACATGTTTTGATACTGATATAAAATATCACTATATTTTTCATAAACACTGCATAAACATGCAACATCCTCAGTTAATGGGCAAATTCCATTCAAGTTTTTAAATTACATGGAGACTAATCTGTCAAAAAAATCTGGGACAAATATATTAGATACTTAGGTTTATAGTTAATTAATGGTTAAAGCCATGACATTACTGGGTTTTTATATTTGCACCAAGTTAGGTTTTAAAAGTATAAAAATTCCTTGAGATGAAGGACCGTGTTTTTGAATCTGAAATTTGTCAGAAATTCAACTCCAGCATGAAGCTGCTGAGCTTGAACCTATGGCAGTACAGATAATGGTCTGCTTGGAGTAGTCGCTTTCCATCTAGGAATATAGAACATAGCAACAGTGGGGGGCCATTCAGCCCCTCGAGTCTGTTCTACCATTCAAATAGATCATGGCTGATCTGTGCCTGACCTGCTTTTCCCAACCATGTGGAGTTAAGACCTAATGTAGAAATGCTTTGCAGAAATAGAGTTCTTCACTCTTGGGGAAAATAAACTGGGATTCAGAGATCTGTAATTTTCTCCTATGGTAAATGAACCTTGCATTTGCTAAAGGCATTAAGGAGTGAACAAGGCTTTAGCATATGAGTTGGCCAAGTTAAGGTGAGGAGCTGAGGGGGAGAAAATGCCAAAGGGAAGTAAAATAGAATGGCTACATCTTTGAAATGGCATTCTGAAACCTATCAAAAGCGAATTAATGTGGATTCAGTCCATGTTGTCTAAGTTAGTGGATTTGCTACCCCAGAATGTCATTTATCTGATTGTCTCTATTTCTGTCTATATTTGCCTGCAGTGATTCAAACTTGTTGTTTCTTCCAGATGTGAGTTAACTCTGTAGAGAATATGTAAAGGATAATATCACATCTACCAGATCAATGATAAAATAATGAAATTTAATGAGGCTAAATATGCTTTCCTTGTTTAGGTGGTTTGATACGGTTCATTTATTTTGTACCAATGTTTTCATTCTCTGAGGAAGTCACTTATCCAGCTCAGTAGCTCACCAGGTAAGAGGCCAGATTTACAATGTGGCTAAATCAAAAGCTCCAGAAATGTTCAGGGCTATATTTTCATTTCTCGACCAAGAACATCACAAGTCAACTAATTTAATTTGAAACTAAATTGAAAACCAGGTAGCAGCTTGCTGTAATTGAGATGTTGCAACTGCTTCTTAATCACAATGGTTTCCATAATGTTGATTTAAGTGTTCATAGTTATTAGGCTATGGATAGGATTGCTTCTTATTGGTAGGCATGGCTTTTGCTTCTTTCCACTCAATAGGCCAGCACCAAATGACAGCTTATTCCTTAGATAGGGCTTTGAGGAACTAAGAATGTATGACATCAAAGTCAATATCTTTTCCAGAATCAATTTTTTTTTAAAGCAAATGTTTAACTTTGTTGGCCGGGTTTTGACTCAGCTGAATAAGTTGCTGCACTTTGGCAGAACTTTTGATATTGATCCTGAATTTTAGATGATTTTACAGCAAATACAGTGTTCATCAACCTTGCTTTGTCCATTGAAATTTCCCATGTAACTCAGTCCTTCTCAAAGAGTGAAATGGAATGTGGTATTGGAAACAGATTCAACTATATCCCACCAATCCTTGAAATCTGTCTGACAATTATATATTTTTAAAGTAATCTCAGATTTGTCTCCTGGTGGATGAGTAACAGAATTTTTTTTATAGTGGGATTTGGTATAGAACCGGCCTCTGTCCTTTTAGTTGCCTGATTTTCTTCGTCTACCAAATGCTGCAGCGTATCTTTCATCTTTGAATGCATAACAGTGTTTGGCTGTTTGAATCAAATGTTTTGCAGCATTATGTATAAGTGTACATTTTATCATTTAGTGCTCCCAATGGAGAGCTTCACGCAACAGGTTTATATAATGGAAATTCAGAGACACGTGTCAGTGCGCCTGACTCACAACCCGTGCAATTTTCCATCTATTCAAATTAAAGGGTATAAATTTAGGTTTTCATAAAATCCCCATCCATTTTCTACCAAGTGAGAAATTGGTAGTTTAGTGGAAAACTGGGTTTTGGCTAAATTTCTGCCAATTGGAGTAACCCATCTTGTGATCATTTGGCTGTAAAGATTTTCTATGCAATGTCAAAATTCAGTAACAGCCAAATAAAATGAGGCAAATCCAACTTAACAAGGAGTTAATTGGATCATCTACCATAAATCTTCCACCATGGGCAGAATTTAAGCTGGTCAAAACCAGGATTAAGAACTATCCTATCTGCAATCAGGAAAGGAAATTACATCGTTTTTATAATATAATATATTGTGGATTGTTTCCATTATAAATATAGCAGTAAAGCAATGAGCTTTGCATATTTTGGTGAATGCCAACATTTTATAAAATGAGTCTAGTAACTGCTATTGCATTGTTACATAAAATGGAAAGAGCTTCTTTGCAAAGTGTGCTTGTGAAAATTTATAGTTCTGACAAATACATTTTATGTCTTTATAATATAGTGTGAATTAAACCTTGTGGGATAGATGATTCCAGGAACTATTCAATAACCATATATCAATTTGCATTACCAAACGCAGGGATAACTTTTAGGCAAAATGTGAATGGTCATGAAAAAAAGTATGAGGAAAATTAAGTAATTAGAATAAAAATGTTTCATTCAGAGAATATGTAAGTTTCTATAGCATCTCTGGGGAGGGGGGGAAGGGGGAAGGGGGAGCCAATAGTTGACAGCTGCTTCCCACAACTGAGGCCTGCTGCCACTCTGACCATTGCTCCCTCCCACAGTCAAAGCCAGTTGACCCAGTCCTGTGTAGTCTCAAAGGTATGGAGGGCGTGCAGGACAGAGGGATGATTTCTCCAAGCTGGGAATCACCATTAGTCCTATAAATGCACATGGCCTACAATTGTGCAGGTGGTTGAATTCCCAGAAACTCTCACAGGGAGGTGACATGCTATGTTAAAGTTGATCCCCTTACAAGAAAAAATAAACAGGATTCAAGGAGGGTCCTGAAAAACCCTTAATTCCTTATCAAGTCTCCAGACATGTAATATTGGGCTGTCCTAATATCAGGGGCCTATCATCTCCTTATATGCTGTCATGGAGGTCAAGTAGATACATCTGTGACTGCCTGAACCCCACCGAACTGTTCCTAGCAACAGACCCTGCCCATGCTGGAACAGCCTGGCTGAGTGATTCTTCAAAAAAAATTGCAGGATAGCTTTTCCATCCATTACATCCAATTAATATGTGCAAAGTGTCTGCAACCAATCTGTAAAATGGGTGGAGATCTGTTACATTAGATTTATGCCCATTTAAAACCTCATTTAATTTTCTGATCAGGTGCTAGAAGCACCCACCAGTTTGCAGGTTAATTATATTAAAATTAACACCAATTGTATTATTTAGTTTCCCCGTGTTTATGCCCATGTTATACTCAGTCATCTACAATCCCAAATAAAATGAATATCAAGGGCTTTTAGGGTATGCTGGTTACAGAAGCTCATTTAAAGAGCTCTATAGTAGAAGCAACTTGAGAATTATTATTTATTTTCTTTTGCATCTCTACTTAGTCAGGAGACATTGTGCAAAGCATTCTGGCACTGTCCATTGATTTTGTTATTCCACAATACTGGGACAATGGGTTTCCCAATGGGAATTTCCCTTATGTTTTGTGAGGAAGAAAAGGAGAAGCAATGGCGAGATGCCAGGAAAGTCAAACAGCACCACAGGCAGATTTCACCCACTTGCTAGTACCCTTCCACCCACATTTACAGGCAAAGATGCACCTATCTGACAATGACTGTGAAAGACTGACAACACAGGTTCTGGATCAGCAGCCAGGTGCAGAACTGTGCCATCTGTTGTGAGGGCACCTGCAGCTAATATGTACCATAGAGCTGAAACTGCCAGTAACAATCGGCTGAGCCCTCATTGACTCTTCCTCTACCTCCTTCCAGGGATGCTTGACTTCTGTCCTACAACGAAGGTGCCCACGAGTGAAAAGCAAGGCCATCGTCCTTGCTACCATCTCGCTCCCCTGTGACCTCTAACCCCAAGAAGGACAAGAGCAGCAATATTGTAGGAATACCATCACCTCCAAGTCCCACTCCAAGTCACACACCATCTTGACTTAATCCTTCATCGTCACTGGATAAATGCCCTGCTATTTCCTACCTAACACCAGTGTGGAAGCATTGTCATCACAAGAACAGTAAGGATTCAAAGAGAAGGCTCACTACCTGCTTCTCAGGGTAACTTGGGATGGGCAATGAATGTGGCCTTGCCAGCATGGCCCGCATCCTGAGAATAATTTTTTAAAAAATACTACACCATCTCCACCTTGTCAGCCATCAAACAGGGTTGGAGTGTTGCACCATTCCATTGCTCTACCACAGATTCCATGTCCTTCCTCCACAACTACCAAACAAGATGTGCATAGAACAGAGAAGGTGACTGATCACAATGATACCTCTCTACAGTGGATGATCCAGCTGATCAAAATCACATAAGAACTGTTCTGTGTGCTATAGGTATTGCTTCTGGTTTGAATGACCAGGTAGGAACCTAGGTATAAGTGAGAAGTAGGTTGGTCCTTTGGTGACACATACTTCCAATAGACAGCCCAAGTGTTTCTGTTACTTCCATTTCTGCTTAGTCTTGTTACCAATTTAGCCTTGTGATTTCAGAAGGTAGTTGTCATCTTACAGATTAAACAATGCAATGGACTGTAAGCATTTTAAAGATAAATCATGTACTGACTATATAACTTTTAAACTTAAAATACATGAATGTCAAAAATAAACAACACAGTAGTACTAAGTTAAAATATTGAGGTACTGTTTTACAGATTGATTTAACATCTAAAGATTATATAGTTGGATAACATTAATTTTGAGGTAAATAAATGAAAATAATCTAAACATTAAATTGCAATAACTCTATGTACAATTGCTAGATTTAGACACCACTGTCCATGTGTTTTTGAGATGAATCCTCAATGGAGGTACCTTCTACAAGGCCACTCTCATGATGGAGTGGAACAGTACCACAGTCACACCAGACGATGTGCTGAAATTTCCCTGAAGATCACTTTCAGGCAGCTGAATAGAGGTCTGAATGGCAGCACCCCTGTGAAGTGATGAGTGGAGTATTAACGAGTGCATGCAGCATATTGATCAAGGAGACAACGTGCTGCAATAACCGAGTTCCACAACATAATTAAACATTTTGAAGCGTATTTCTGTCTCTATACACATGGCTGAAGCTATGTTGGCAGTAACCAGAAATCTATCTAGCCTCTGACATAAGGGGTTAAACCTTCCTTTTGTGGGCTCTGACACTGTTGAAGGGAAGAACGCTCAACGACTGAAAACTGTTTCCCTTTTATGTGTATTGCCCTGGAAAGATACCTCCATACAAGACATTGCCTCTCACTGCCTGTTCATATTCACTGTAATTATTCCATCTCCATGCCTTCCTAAGCCACCCCATGTTTTGTGATGGACACACAATTTCTTCTAAGGTCACAGTGACTTGTATTGTTCTGCTCCCAAAGACGAAAGGGTGGAATAATCATATATAGAGATATATTGACATGAAATTTGCATAATTGACACTGAACTGTATATAAATTCAAAGACTATACATAGAACATACAGCACAGAAACAGTCCATTTGGCCCACCATCTTTATCTAACCCTATCAGTATAACCTGCTATTCCTTTTTCCCTCATGTTAATCAAGCATTCCCTTAAATGCATCCATGATATTCGCCTCAACTACTCCTTGTGGTAGTGAGTTCCACATTCTAACCACTCTCTGGGTAAAGAAGTTTCTCCTGAATTCCCTATTGGATTTATTAGTGACTACCTTATATTTATGGTCCCTAGTTTTGGTATCCCCCATAATGGTAAACATCTTCTCTATGTCTACCCTATCAAACCCCTTAATAATTTTAAATACTTCTCTCACTTCGTACAGTGCCTCACTATAACTCACTGAATAGCAACACCTGAATAGTGCCAAAACAACGGCACATTCAAACGACGTCAGCAGACATTGGCATACACCAGTATCACTGCAAAGTTTTCAAAACTCAAGTTGCAAGCAACAAGTCAGTAGTACTTTTTGACAAAAAATGCGAATGAAAACTCCACCACTACATTGCAATAAGACTTTGTAAAAAGCTGATTGCGTTGAACCTAAGCAAAAGCAACTGATTATGAACCAAGAACATTTACATATGATTAAAATGGCTTGTATTGATGTATTATTGTGAAATATTATCCAGTAAGCAATAATATTTGAAACTGTACTATCTGAGGTAGTCAAAGGTAAGTTTGATAAAACTCACCAAAATCACTGAAGCCAGAGGATGTGTCAAGCCAATGATGCATAAGGAAGACTATTGCAAAGGCCATTGATCTACTTAGGTTAGAAATTTCTCCTCCAGCACATTATTACATTGTTTGGAAACCCTTAAGACAATTTTCTTCTCCAGCGCTACTTAATGAATCATTGATGTGCTTTTCAGTGTCTTGAGGTGTTTAATCTATCTTGGAAATTTTGTTTATTTTTGTGGCAATCATTTTCAAACTACTTTGAATCAATGTTGGACATGTCATTCTTTGGCCCTAGGAATACATTTTATAATTTTCTACATTGTTTTACCAATATACTTATGTATTTCTTTTGTGTCTCATATCAACACCAAGTTCTGCTCATTAGTGTTTGTATGAAGTGTAATAAAGAAATTTACACAGACTAAGAAACTTAAGATGGTAATAATTACAGCTGAACTTCCCTTGCTGGACAGTTTTGAGTCATGATAGTGGCTGGTAGGTTACTTCCCCATAATCAGTCAAAAATCCAACAAAAGCGATCATCCATTTGCAACCCTGAAGATAACCCTTGGATTGTTTGATTGGTGAGATATCTTCTGAGATAGCAACACTATTATGGCTAGTCGTCATACAGCCAAGCCTTATGTTTGGTATTCCTTTCAAGCTATCAAGAAACGCCTTTTTGGATGTTGGCAAGTTGTGATCAGAATTACCAGCTGTAGCTTTCTTAAATACTTTGAGCCAATTAGGGAAATTGCCCAGGTCACTTGCTGCCCTGGAGCCACCGGGAGCTGACCTGTTGCTATTTTAACCTGTTCCACAATTGTCCATAGAAATAAAAATCGGGAGAGACGTACAACAGGCTGAAGAATCGCTATCACCTGTTTCACACTATCGCACAAAGTCAAGATCTACCCCAATTAGTCTACAACAGACCCAAACATGAGGCAAGGAAAGCCCAGAGGTGGAAAGTTTTGGGAACCATAGGTCCAAGGTCATCTAAGCTGCGTCACTTTGATAGGCTCGGAGGGTTTCACAAATGGTGAGAGAGAAGCTCCAGCAGTTTATGAATGTCACTGATAGTCAGAAAGTGTTGCAGCCTGTAAACACACTGCCATGTTTATTTTTATTCTATCTAGAATAGATACTTGTCAAAGTATGTTTTAAAAAATATTGAGGTTACAGTGGTTGAAGAACTTAACAGTGATCGTAAACTAATTGGAGGAGGAGAAAATTGGTAGGAATGGAGATGGATAGTAAATAGAGCAGATTGGCTGTCGCTGCACTGTGGTACTCTAACTGACAGGATAGGATGTTATATGACTCCTCTCCAGAGTATCGCAGATTTATATTGGAATTTGCACTAATGTAGAGTGGATTTTTTTATTTATTCGTTCATGGGATGTGGGCGTTGCTGGCAAGGCCAGCATTTATTGCCCATCTCTAATTGCCCTTGAGAAGGTGGTGGTGAGCCGCCTTCTTGAACCGCTGCAGTCCGTGTGGTGAAGGTTCTCCCACAGTGCTGTTAGGTAGGGAGTTCCAGAATTTTGACCCAGAGATGATGAAGGAATGGCAATATATTTCCAAGTCAGGATGGTGTGTGACTTGGAGGGAAACATGCAGTTCCCACGTGCCTGCTGACTTGTCCTTCTAGGTGGTAGAGGTCGCGGGTTTGGGAGGTGCTGTCAAAGAAGCCTTGGCGAGTTGCTGCAGTGCATCCTGTAGATGGTACACACTGCAGCCACGGTGCGCCGATGGTGAAGGGAGTGAATGTTTAGGGTGGTGGATGGGGTGCCAATCAAGAGGGCTGCTTTGTCCTGGATGGTGTTGAGCTTCTTGAGTGTTGTTGGAGCTGCACTCATCCAGGCAAGTGGAGAGTATTCCATCACACTCCTGACTTGTGCCTTGTAGATGGTGGAAAGGCTTTGGGGAGTCAGGAGGTGAGTCACTCACCGCAGAATACCCAGCCTCTGACCTGCTCTTGTAGCCACAGCATTTATGTGGCTGATCCAGTTAAGTTTCTGGTCATGCTTAGTTTCTTGTATCTATTCCATACCACTAACATAAATGGTCAACTCTGAGCATAGGAGGTAGTAGCTCACAAAACAGAAAGATGTGAAGAATTTCACCTTATTGATTTAGAACATTATCAGAGAGAGTTGCTTGAATTGCAAACATCATTTACCCTTTGAGTAAACAGACCAGTAAGCATTTGTTCTTTTAAAGAACATTTCTAAAAATAAATGCATTTATTTCCATGGAACATTAATCCAAATCATTGAGCTCATTGTAATACATTACATGGACCCGACAATTGACCATTTAACATTTTTGAAGCTTTCAAAAGGGCAGATTCACTGCAATCCAATTCATTTACTTAGAAAATATACTTTGCATCAATTAATGATCAAAGGAGCACTGTTCCCTTTGTAATGTATTTAATGGCACCTGAATGTCTATTAACCCTTATCCTTCTACATGTGCATTTCTACAGTGTGTTCAAAGAATTATCAGCAGGTGCTGTTACTTGTACAAATCCATTCCATGGGGTTTAATTTGCTCTTAGCACATTAATTGTGCATTAAGTAATGGTTCATTTTTTCTCCCTTTTTGTGGAGTTGCAGGAATGCTCAAGTTTATATACAATGCAGGTAGGATGCATTACAACAAATGCAGAACTGAGCAGCTTATTGGAAAAAACTAATGATGCCGTATCATGTATCAGGTCCCTTAAGGAGCATACAAATGCTATAAATTATACTCAAAATGACCCCAGTCCTTGGTTTCCCTTTTTTATGGCCTTATTAACCTGCATCGCAACTTTTAGTGATTTGTGTATCTATACCCTGAGATCCCTTTGCTCCTCTACCCCATTTAGACTCTTATTATTCAAGCAGTATGTAGTATTCTTATTTTTCCTACCAAAACGCACCACCTCACACTTATTTATATTGAAATTAATTTGCTAATTACATGCCCATTCTGCAAGTTTATTCATGTCTTCTTGCATTTTGACACATTTTTCCTTTGTATTAACTATATCCCCCAATTTGGTGCCATCCGCAAATTTTGAAATTGCACTTCTGATTCCCGAGTCCAAATCGTTAATGTAAATTGTGAACAACAGTGGTCCCAGCACCCATCCCTGTGGAACACCATTTCCCACCTTTTTCCAGTCTGATTAGCTACCCTTAACCCCACTCACTCTTTTCTGTTTTGTAGCCAGCTTGGTATCTATTCTGCTACCTGTCCCCCTGATTTTACATGCTCTGACCTTTGTCATGAATTTACAATGTGGTACCTTATCAAAGGCTTTTTGAAAATCCAAATATATTACATCTACTACATTACCCTTGTCTACTCTTTCTGTTACTTCTTCAAAGAATTCAATAAGGTTTGTCAAACATGACCTTCCTTTTTGAAATCTGTGCTGACTACTCTATTATATTTTCATTTTCTAGATTTATTTTATTACATCTTTGAGTAAAGATTCCATTATGTCTCCTACCATCGACGTTAAGCTAATTGGTCTATAGTTCCCTGGACTTGTTCTATCTCCCTTTCTAGACTCAGGAATAACATTACCTGTCTGCCAGTCCTCTGGCACTATTCCCTTTTCTAATGATTTTTTATATATATATATATATATATAATGTGCCTCTGCTATCTCTTCCCTAATGTCTTTTAATATGCGCAGATGCAATCCATCCAGCCCAGCGGTTTTATCCTCTCTAAGTTTGGTTAGTTTATCAATTATCTCCCCCTTTCAACCTTAAATGTCTTTATATCTTTTTTGATCTCTTCTTCTAATGTCATGTCCACCTTGTTATTCTCCCTGGTAAAATCCTGACAATTTTCCCCCTTCCCCTTAAAAAAAAAGCATTTATATAGCACTGTCACATTTGGGGATTTGTTAACCAATTTTCTACAGAAAAGTTTTGGAAAAAAAAGTTACTTTCATGTGTTGGGTTTTTAAAACAAAGTGGATTTGCACAAGTTTAAAACGGATTCCATAAACTGCAGGCATATCCAGAATATATAAAATCGAGGCCAGACATTGATACTGATGCTCTGGATGGTCAGGAACAATACGACAGTCGTTATCTCATCCCACGGACTTCCAATAAACATTCACACTGCAGGGGTTGTACCTTCCTGATAAGCTATGCGTGAAGGTAATTCTAATGGGAGGGATCACCAGGATTGATGAGCAGCTCTTCTGACCAATTCCCAGACACGGGGAGAGGTCAGAAACCAAACCCCAATTTCCTGTAGGGACAGGCAAGAAGTAAAGAAAGATCTACATGTATGCAGCAAAAAAGTGTGAGAAGGAGGGAATAAGGGAGAGAGGAGTTAGAAAAGTATTTTAAATCAAACAAGACAACCCACAGAAGTGGGGTAGCATAGGGTGTTCATAATTTTTATATTATTATGCACAGACAAGTTGGATCAATGGAAATAAATAACTCTGATCATAGCTATTCTTTATGGATACAAACACACAGCACATAAACAACAGCATAATCACTTAAGAGCTCCACAACCAGCAGAGTGAGGAGACTTTCATCCCATCACTAGAGCTTGGATATAAACTCCAGAGGTGAATGAACAGCGTACTAAACTATTGTGTCATTCAGTCCCCACAAGAGTTTACATGTGTGATAGGTGACTCACTGTTGTCCATGCAGTGAGTTTTACATTGTGTAGCTTATCTAATGGGTGTGGGCATATCATAATTCATAACTGATAAAGCCCTGTGTGATTTTATCAAATCATCCACATGTTCAATAAATGTCCATATCTTTTCCCTCCCAGACTGGACTGCAGTTTGGGATTAAAATATAAAATTATTGACAGGATAGATTGGAAGTTAAAATTGTAATGATGTGGAGAAATACTGAAAGATACCTCACCAAACAAACATTATCACTCACTGTAAAATACTTAATATAAATAGAATTTAGCCTTTGTACTTTGCTGTTCTGAATGGTTGACATTGGGAAAGCATTAAAGAATTTTTCTGAGTTCCTTTATAACGGATTATTTTCTTCAAAAAAAATCCTTAAGAAATCCACCCCTGGTCCCAACCATTTTGCCAGACTAGGCTGAGGTGGTCAAAAAAATACTTCAGAATTTTTTGTGTTTCTTAGAATCAACCTTTTCTACATGACACAGATGTATAAGCCTCCATAGCAATTGCAGAGATTTAATAAATGTGATATTTCCACACTTTACTTATATGTTACTTGACTCACTTACAAGTTCTAGGCAGTGTTCAGCCTGAGTTTGGGTAGAGTGTGTTAAGCTGCCATTCTGAATGAGTCTGTTAACAGAAATAGCCAGGGATTGCCCAGCTCACAAAAGCATATTGAAAAACAAAGTAGGTTGAATGGATCTCCAGCTCTTTCTCTCCCCATGTGTAAATATAGCTGCAGTTAACAACTTGACAAATGTTTACTGCTCCTACTTGTCTAGTGGCAAGCCTTCTGGATTTGGTACAATTTTATTTGAGATTGACCTCCTCATATCTTCATACCTTGAACTTTTGATTGGCTGTACAAAAAATATACCTTGTTGGGTTTGTTTTTAACCTGTTGCCCCTCCTTTTATTAGGTTTTATGAGACTGAGGGTCGCAATGCAAAGTTTTAATTTACAGTAATTTTTTTTTGTTGCATTTTGCAATTTTTTTGATGCTTGTGAACATTTTTAAACTTCTTTGGGGCCAAATTTTCACCAATGAAGGCCCAATTTTACTAGTTTCTCTCATCACCAAATTTATTTATAAGCCAAGAGGAGGTAGAGAGTAGGCAAGGGCCATATGACAGTGCCAGACTCTGTTCTGCGTAATGTTGTAAAATATATTGGGCACAATTTTAATATGCCGGCGGGAAGAGTCCGGGGGTGGGGGTGATTTGCGGGCGCCAAACCCAGAAGGGGAGTAGGCGGGTGATCACAACCCTAATGAGGCCAATTAAAGCCTCTTCCGGGTTTCGCGCCAGGCAGCCAGCCTGATTGACAGGCTGATTGCCGACAGGAGCTACACATCCGAGATTGGGGTGGGAGTGGAGAGAAAGAGAGAGAGAGAGAGAGAGCCTCATCGGCCGTTGGGAGAGAGATAATCTGATTATGGATTGTTTCCAAAGCACCTGGCCCAGGCTCTCTTCATCATGCATTATTTTCCTCCTACCGTTATCATCCTGGCACAAGAAACTTGCATGAAATTGTTCTGAAATAAAACTAGTGTCCAGGTTACGCTTGCTTTTCTGTCAGGATTTTGTACTTTAGTGCTGGGAGTTGATTCTTGGTCAGCGACAAGAAAGAACGAACTTGAGTTGAAAGAACATTTAACATTTCATAAATACTTGGCCATAGTCATATAATGTGGTTAATGGGCAGTTTATTAACTTTTCATAAAACATGACAAATTTGTGTAAATATTGCAATGTGTGTTTTTTCCAGAAGTACTAGCCCAAGTCTAAAAATCTTCCAGTTAACATATATGCTGTAATCTGTCAGTCTTGTAATATTTCCATTCCCCATATCCCCAGTGCATTAATTTGATGCTATGTCTTCCATCATTGGGAGAGAGATTGAGGGGAGGGGGGGAAGACATCAGACATCGGAGGGGGGAGGGTGTAGGTGATATCGTTTGTAAGGTATGTTTATTTTTCTTTACATAATAAGAAATGTAATTTTATTTAATTTATTTAGTTTATTTTTCACTGATCCGGCCTTCCTGCCTGGTTTCGCCAGGCGTGAATCGGAAGCCGTGGGAAAGCCGCCCAGGTAAGATCAAAATCTTTTTAACTGTCCAATATGCAAAAACTAATCTACCTTAAGGACCTCAATGAGGTACATTTGCTCCTTTAATTATCAGCCCGCCGGCTTTAATTGCCCGCGGGACTTCTGGGTTCGGGAACGGCGCGCGCACCCAGATGACACTGGGTTGTGCGTGTTCTTCAGCATCTTGGAGCCGGGAATCCTGCCTGTTCCAAATCATCATGATTTTCTTTGCCCTCCCGCCCCCAATGCACCTGGACTTTCATTTTAAAATTGAGCCCATTATATAATTTCATATGAAGTTAAGGCACTAAGCTGTTAGAAATAGAACCCATGACTGTAGTTTCTACGATTTGCTTTTAGCTGGAGCGCCAGTAGGCAGAACAAATATACACTTGTGTCTGGAGGCATTATACAGTGAGATCTTAAATTAGGGACACCAAAGGGACTTGAATCAAGTGTCCTTTATTTGCAGGTGTCCTTATTTTCAAAATGATCATTGTAAACTGGATGAGCCAAATATCCCAGGATTGGCTGTATGTCCTGTAGCCTTCCTTCTTTTTTGTTTTGCCCTCACCCGGGATCATGCCTAATTCTGAAGCCTTGCCAGCGGGATGTGATTTCAGTTAATTTTCTGTTTGTTGGGTTTCCCAGTTCATTGCCTACCTGGGCTCCTTTCCCATTGTGGGAAGGTAATGTCCTGAGCCTAGGATTTGCTACATTGGCAGCCCGCACAGGGCGAGGTGCTGATGTGGGGCCGGAGTGCCTGGGAGATCCCAGCCAAATTGTGTGTGGGGGGGTGGGCGGTGGGGGGGAGAGAATTAATGTTTTGCAGACCCCTGCGGGACTCACTCCCTCTGTGTGCTGCAACGTTTGAAGTGCTGGGTAAGGGGTTAGCAGCTCTTCAGTACCTGACGTCCTGGAGAAGTAGGGTTGCCAAATCTGGTTGGAGGCATTCCTGGAGGTTTGATCACATGATGTTCTGACTACGTTATGGGACCATGTGATGTAAGTTCACATGACATCAGATCACATGACTTCTACAAATCTTGTTGGTTTTATCTAATAAAGGTTGGATCCCCTTAGTTGAGAATCTTTACTTGTGGTTTCATGCCAGCAGCTGTTGTGTGAGAAGTTCCAAGAACCAGGAGGCCACCCATGAGCAGGTGAAGCTGGGAAACCGAGGTAGAGGAAAAGGGGAAACAATTCTCTCCATCTCTCCCCAACCAGCCCCCATTCCCCAGCTTCCATTTCTCCCCCACGCCCCAATTCTCCAGCCTCCATCTCTCCCACGAGATTGAGCTTTTTCTCTGCCATTATGGATACAGATTAAAGAGATCTCCATTCCCCAAAAGCCATTTCTTTCACCTGCTGCTGACTCACACTTACCTGTGTGTCCCGTATTTTAAGTTGTAAATGTACTGCATTGAAGGCTGTCTGTAGTTCGTAATTTGTGAATGTCTGTGGTTTCAAGGTGCAGCTTGTATCTTTTACAACGTAGGTGATTTGGGGCTGTCAATAAGTGCCTATTTTTTGCAGGTGTCCATTTTTTGACGGTGTTCGTTTGTACAGGTTTCACTATATGTTAACAGCATAGAACTTCTGTCCAATTTGTGTGATATTTGATGGCTTGTTGACAAGGGGCCTGTCCAGATATAAAATTCCAATGACTTTGACTCAAGCTTGACACAATGAAACAACTTATCAGACAGTCAGGAGAGTTTTTTTCACTTCCCATCCACCAAGAATAATAGAAATAATTCTTTGATATCTGGGCTGCTGAGAAAATGTTTACATTTTTCCCCCAAAAAAGACTTTCTGATTGTGGTGGGTCTGCTTTTTTTTTTGAGGCACCAGAAGTTGCTTGGACCAGAATTAATCATTGTAGCTTGTTGCTTTTTTATATTTCACATAGCCAAACCGGAGTTATGTCATAGCGATGGAATGCAATTCCATGGCTGAAGCACCCATGTTAAAATAATCCAAGATCCACCAATTTAAAGGACTCTGAAAAAATAATCTGAGAATTCCAAAATACTTTTTTGTTTCAGAAAATGCTTTTTAAGTATGAGTGAGAGTTCAATACTATATTTCTATTTTGCTTCAGTATAAATTTACAACTTTAACAAATATCAATTTAGCTTAGCCTGAAAATACCATCTGTCAGCTGATGCTTTTCCACCTATCAAAGTACTCGGGGAATAGTGGGTACCCTGTACATAATTTCTAGTGCATAAGTCAAGAAAAGGATAATTATGTGGCACACTCGTCCATTCACTCCATCCATGAGGTCTATAAGTTTTGGATCATACAAGGTGTGAGCCTCCCCATGGAAGTTGTCTTGTGGTTGTGAACATAAATAGTTGGGAGAAGCCAAAACTGTAACAGAGTGGGCATTTTCTGTTATTTGTTTAGATAAAAAAGAAGATTCAAATATGTATTAGGACAGATTATATTAAATAAAGTAAAAATTATTAAAATAATAATAGGATGAAGAGAATGCAGTAAAAGAGGACAGGAAAAGCACAAGTCAAGTGTTTAAAACTGTTTAAAGTTAATGTTTTTAATGTGGATTTTATTTGCAAAGAATTAATAGTACAAAGAGTTACTCCTAACATTTAAGTTGTACTATTAAAATATTAGTTTTTGTTTCAACATCATTGTGTATGAGCTAAAAATTTTATAAAAAACAGGCTGGCCAAGGAGAGTCATTTTTCCGAATCTGCTAGCACTCTGAGGATTATACAGTCCTGTGTTCTCAAGGCTACATTCACATATCAAAGTGTTACCTCTGTTATCTTCAATAATGCTAACAGTCCAGGAGTCATTAGTTCTATGCTGGAATAGGAAATCTAGAGTTAATTAAAGCTTTGCCAGATTATCCACCTTCTGTTTCAACATTTAAAGCCCACCAGCTCTTTCACTGTATCCAAGATAATGCTGGGCACTTACCTGACACTCCTATTGTAGCATAAACAGCTATGGTAATTCCAAATGGAAAGCCAATGGAAGAGGTCAGCATATTACCACTTACTCCTCTGCTCAGTATTGATTGGGCAATTGAACCACAACCAAACAGCTGCAATATACAGAATTTTGAACAATGTTTACAATTTTACTTTTAAAGATATAATGTGTAAGACACTGTAACATAATCTCTTTAATGTATAAAAAATTATGAAATGTGAAACATTTAAAATGCAATGGCCTTGACACATTAATATGAATGCATGAAATTCCCCTTGTTACTATTTTAATGGAAGAGGAAACACATTTGAAGTAAATGAGTTAACGTCTCCATTAAAAGAGCACACAAAAGAATTTCATAAAGAAAGCAAAGCCCCATCTGGCTATTCAGGTGGAGGTAAAAATTCCCACAACCCTATTCGAAGAGCAGGGGAGTTCTCCCCGTATCCTTAACCAACATCATGGAAACAGATGTTCTGCACTGGGAATTCCCTCGGGCCTTCTCGCACTCCGCAGCTGTAATCTGAGTGAAGGTTCAGCGGAAACCTGATCACATGCAGAATTGGGGTTTCCTCTGAAGATACAGCAGTGGAGCCGGATATGCCCCGAGGGAATTCATGCCGTTGGTCGTTCTTCTCAGTGCTGGTTGTAGGACCTTGCTGTGCCCAAATTGGTTATAAAAGAACTATAGGGGAGATGAGGAGAATTTTATTTTTATCCGAATTGTTATGATCTGGAATCCACTGCCTGAAAAGGTGGTGGAAGCAGATTCAATAATGGAATTGGATAAATACTTGAAAAGGAAAAATTTGCAGGGCTGTGAGGAAAGAGCAGGGGAGTGGGATTAATTGGATAGCTCTTTCAAAGAGCCAGCACAGGCACGATGGGCCGAATGGCCTTCATCTGTGCTGTTCTATGAAAATAACAGTGACTACACTTCAAAAGTACTTCTGTAGCTGTGAAATTCTTTGGGATGTTCTGAGGACATAAAAGGCGCTATATAAATGCAAGTTAGTTCATAGTATCATAGTAGGTACAGCACAGGAGGCCATTCAGCCCATCATGCCTGTGACAGCTCTTTGAAAAAGCTATCCAATTAGTCCCATTCCCCTGCTCTTTCCCCACAGCCCTGTAAGTTTTTTCCCTTCAAGTGTTTATCCAATTCCCTTGTGAAAGTTACTATTGAATCTTCTCCCACCACCCTTTCAGGCAGTGCATTCCAGATCATTACAACTTGCTGCATAAAAAATGTTTACTCATGTCACCTCTGGCTCTTTTGCTAATCACCTTAAATCTGTGTCCTTCGATTACCAACCCTTCTGCCACTGGAAACAGTTTCTCCTGATTTACTCTATCAAAACTGTTCATGATTTGAACACCTCTATCAAATCTCCCCTTAACCTTCTCTGTTCTAGGGAGAACAACTCCAGCTTCTCCAATCTCTCCACATAACTGAAGTCCTTCATCCCTGGTACCATTCTAGTAAATCTCTTCTGCACCCTCTCTAAGGCCTTGGTATCCTTCCGAAAATTGGACACAATACCCCAGTGTTTTATAAAGGTTTAGCATAACTTCCTTGCTTTTGTACTCTGCACCTTTATTAATAAAGCCCAGGATCCCATATGCTTTTTAACAGCCTTCTCAACTGTCCTGCCACCTTCAAAGATTTGTGTATGTGCACCCCCAGATCTCTCTGTTCCTACGCCCCAATTAAAGTTCTTTCTTTAATTGAATGATCCTAGATTTTGCTCCCGTTATCTGACGAGTTGCTGGCAGATTGCAATGTTACCAATTACACATAAATTACATAGCAGTGTTTTCTGTTAGCTTAACGATCTATCAGCTTACCGCAAACTAACAGCATTAATATCAAACACCTTTATGTTCGGGGCAATTGTCCATTGCAACTAGAATATGAGAAATTATGCCACAGATAATTATCAGTGTGAACTTCCAAGTGAATAACATATGGAGAAAGGTTATTCACTCAACGGTGTACCGACGTTGGTTCTATTCTTTGCGATGAGAAAAATCAGCTAATATACAGTACAAGGTTTGTTTATAGATTGTCTTTCGTTTGAAATTTACTTTTTATTCCATTCTCGCACCTCGACATAAAATTTCAAAAGCCTGCATGTCCTAATTTAATATTTCGTCCTGATTTATAATTTGCTGGAACTCGGGTCGAAGAGCGAGCTTTACAACCATTTATAGAATAACTGGGGTAAAGTGTGTCTGATCGATAGTCCGGAACGAGGTGCACTGGGTTGAAACTTAACGGGTGCAGTGCCCTCTGACATTACATGAAAATGCATCATCACCAATACTTACAATCAGTATAAATGTTCCCAGAAATTCGGCGAGCCCTTCTTTTATCCAGCTATTCTTTAATTTGCATTTGTCGATCAGACTCTTCCTCTGTCTCGGTAATTCCATCGCTAGTGCCTGAGGTTTTTTTTCTTGGGGAAGGAAACCGATTCTTGTTTGTGTCTCTTAACAATACACCGCTCTGAACTCCGTCACTGGCAACAAACACTGGGCATGGGCTGATAACGGTGTTCCACCGCCGATCGAGATCAGATCAATATTTGCACAAGTACAACCCTTCGGTCCACTCTCAAAGTGACCAGAAATATTTCTCTCTTTTTCCTTCGGCTCCCTCGCCCGTGGTGATTTCCAAATGCAATCAGGTGGAAAACACTTGGAAAGTTATCGACATTGGAGAAAAATGAACATCTGCACCTTTCCCGAAATTCGAGCAGTCCCAGTTAATGATTACCATCTCTCGCAATGCACACTGTGGAACCATTATTTCTTCCCGAGGAGTAAATCCGTTTATCGAGAGTAAAATAGTTATTGGGTTGGAGATAGAGTCAACTGGCCAAAGCTGCCAGTTACTCTGGTGCACCTAACTGGGGCTAGCGGATTCTTTTCAAAGTCGCTATTTTTTGTTTTGGAGTGTTGATAGAAATGGGCAGCGACTTTGTCAAAAGAAGGGAGCTCTGATAACAACTGCACGTAATGGGAGACATTGGCGATTAGTAAAGTCCAGCTGACAGGCTGCCAGTTTAAGGATTTGAACACTACATTGCAGCAGATTAGCTACCCAATAGAAGCTAACATAATACAGGTCGTAGCTGATCTCTCCAGGTCCCTGTTAGGGGTGGTCTGGACCACAGGTGGAATGTTTAGTTGCTAAAACAGATCTCTGTTTAACTTTCCTTGTCCCTTTAAGACTCAGGTAATTCACGTAGGGAAGTGGTCTAAATGGGCACATTCTGAGGGTAATTCACAGGTAAGTTTCTGTAGGTTATAAAACTCCAAACTCCTGTCCTTAACGTGCGGCCAAGATAAATGTCTGTGGGACAATTCCATATTTAGATTTATCATCTCTCAATTTAAATTTCTTCAACCTGACTGGTTATATGCAAATTGTGATTGATCGATGTGCAAATTTAATAGAAGGCAGAAGGTGAATCAAATGAACCAATCAATTCCCTTAGCCTCCTGACCAAAAGGTTTATAAAAGCTTGCATATTTCACAGTGACATCATTAAACTTACTTAAAACTTTGTCGTTTGGTGTCTTCATTAAGGTTTCTGTTTGAAGGCCCAAGCCTCTCTCAGAAACCTGGGCTTGGGGTTTACATTTTCCTCAGAGCTGAAGGATCGGTTGTAGGGAAATGTCACAACCTGAGCAGGTGGGATATGCACAATTTCAATGAATGCATCAGTAGCATTCTCTGAGTGAAAGTGGAAGGGTATATTTCCTCATAGTGTAAAAGGATTTCTAAGTTTCTCATAAAATGTCACATTTGTTTTCAGTAGTTTAATTCCTAGTTCATAGAAAGAGAGCAAGAACAATCCCAGTGAAGTTCAATCCAGAATGGCTAGAAATCTTTGGAAAGCTAGTGAGAAATGTAACCTTGGATTTTCCACACTCAGCCGCTTGCACCCTTGTAACTCAGGCAGCGGGAGTGGAAATGAGTGGGACTTCCATTCCTGTTTAACTCCGCCTAATTTTATGATGTCATTTCCATTGGCCCAGAAAAGAGGCACAGGCAGGAACAAATTTTCCATATTCAATGGGGGCAGGGAACATCTTTCATCATGGGGATAAATTAAGAATAGATCTAGCAGCTCAAAACTGGGCACCCATGGGCCATCAGCAGCTGGAGAATTGTATTCCCCCTCAATCTGTCACCTCATGGCCTGGCATATCCCTCACTCCTCCATCACCATCAAGTCAGATGACCAACCCTGGTTCAATGAGGACTGTAGAAGAGCATATAGCAAATGTACCTGAAAATGAGGTGCAATCTGGTGAAGCTACAGCATAGGACTACATGCATGCTGAAAAGTGGAAGCAGCATGCTATAGACAGAGCTAAGCGATCCCACAACCAACAGATCAGGTCAAAGCTCTGCAGTCCTGCCAAATCCAATGGTGGTGGACAGTTAAACATCTAACAGGAGGAGGAGGCTCCATGAGCATCCCCGTCCTCAATGATGGCCGAGCCAAGCGCGTGAGTGCAAAAGATAAGGCTGAAGTGTTTGCATCTACTTTCAGCCAGAAGTCCCGAGTGGATGATCCTTCTCAGCCTCCTCCTGAGGCCCCCAGCATCACAGATGCCAGTCTTCAGCCAATTCGATTCTTTTTCTTTAGCTTGTGGGCATTTAGATTCTCTAGAGGTTTTGTGCCATTCATGTAAAAGATTTAATTTTGTGCCCTCAGCATCATTACTGGCATCAATGGATTTTCTATTGTGAATCCCCCAACTGGAAGAAAAAGTGGGCAACCAAGAAAGGGATATCAGGCAGGTCAGGCTGCATGAGAAATGCTCTGTGCCTACCTGCCAGTACCTGCACACCTGTATTTTCAGACAGAGATGAATATACCTCACTTGGCATATGATTTGTGTTACCTGATGAGAGCAACTTCCAAACCTTGCCAAGAATAACATCTGTATGCACAACAACTTTAATGTAACCATAATTGTAATGAAAACTGATATGGCATATTTGCCTGATTCTTCTTGCCAGTATGCTTCTCCTTGGTGCCAGTGCGAGATGGGTGCAATCAAGACCCATAGATTGTGCTTCCTCTAAGTGATACCACAGTACTTGGAATGCGTGAGTTAGCTGACTGCACTCTTACTGTTTGAGACTACTGGGACTGAAATCATCCTCGTCTCATGGCAACTGCACCCTTTTGTGCTGCTGTGTGGGCAGCCTGGTTCTGCTTGCTTTCTGCAACATGTGCAGACATTAGAGGGGGCTAACAGACAGCACCATCATGAGTGCATATTCCTGTAGTGCCACTAGTATTGCCCATAGCCTCCAAGTGGCCACTGACCTGCAGGAAAATAGACCTAATGGTACCAATGATATCAATGAAGCCTTGTGTGATGTTCATTTGCAATCCAGCCACAATCCTTTGCAGGCTGGATAAGACAACCATCTCCAATATAGTATCCCAGGGCTCTATGGCAGCAATCTGAGCATCCATGGAAGAAGCACAAACTGTATTTGGGGCTCCTGTCACAGAGGTCTCTGCTACGGATGTCCTGGAGCTGCCGTATGCTCCAGGGTGGACTGAAGTGCTGCAAAGTCATTCAACATAGTACTGCATATTTAGGTTGTGGACTCTTCCACTCCAAGCCAGCATCTGCTGCAGACTGCTTGACATAGTCCTTAGTGCCTGCATAAATGTTTAATGCTGTGCTAGTATCCTTTTGAAAGCAGAACCAGTGAGATCTGAATCTTACTCTTCAACTCTCTCTCACTTATATACCTCAACAACCCTCTTTAGAACAGTATAACCTCTGATTTACTGTCATAGCACAACAGTAGATCTATAACATATTAAAGATGGTACACCAGTGTACACAAACATCACATGCAGATCTCATAGTGGATTAATTTTTTTTTAAACTTAATGCTGATGTCTTTCATTTTGAACAAAAACTAACAAGCATTTTATAATTCAGAGTTCTTTGACCAAACAATAATGAAACTCTGAATAACCTGAACTTGTCTTTACTTAACAACAATTAGACATTGTTTCTTTAAATAAACATAGCTTACCTTAGCAGAATAATATATCTATACAATATATTAAATATCTCATGCCAGTGATCACTTCCTTCCTACTACCAGTTATCATGTTTTTGCTACACTTTTGTGTCAACCTTTCTATTATAAATTCCTATGTCCATATTTATAATGTAACATTTTAATACACCTTCCTTGCTGTGGTAGTGCTGCAGTGCCTCAGTTTTGTGTCTGCCATCTTCTCAGCCCACACTGCAGAGAAACACCTGTACTCCAACCAACTCTAATTTTCTGTTTCACAAATTGCCGTAAATTTTGATATTTAACTACAAATATATAAAATCAAAGAACTAAATAAAAATAAGAACGTATGACAGAATGTATGACTTTTATAATGGAGACTGAATTACACCCTGGTCCAATTAGCCCGGCCCTCTAACTCCACTTCACCTGAAGACTACACTTGTTTACCCTCTGTGTGTAACGCCATGGGAGATTTACTTGTTGTCTATTAAAAATCTTGTTCTTATAAAGCAGTGCATCATCTACTTGCCATGAGCAAGTGTTAGTTCTGCAATCATAGTCTAAGTTAAATGACCTGCTTACTTCCACATTATCCATACCAATCATCATTTTAGAGAACTCTAATGAAAATAAGTTCAATTCTGTGATGTTTTCTTCCAACATGGAGCCCTAAGTCCTGGAATCTTCATAGTTACTCTTCCCTGATTTTTATCCAATGCAAAAATGTCCTTTGAAAGCATAAAGACGTGAGCAGTCAGTACATTGAGGACACGTGATGAAGAGCCATGAATTATGATTCATATGTGTTGTCCAAATATTTGTCCAACATTAACTTATGGATAAGCATTACCTTTCTCCAGCTCAATATTGATAAGACAAAAGCCATCCTGTTCTTTTCTGCCATAAGCTGTGCATGCCCATTTCAACTGTTTGTTCAGGCTGAATCTGATGGTGTGTAGCATTTCTTGCCTTCATTCCTACCTCATTCCTACGCATGCTGAAATCTGCATCCGTTGCCTTGTCACTTCCAACTTTGACTTCTTCAACACTTTCCTTGTTGACCTCCACAGCTTTACCCTGGGGAGTTTTTGTAGGGCAACCTTCAACTCATTCAAAACTCCATTATCCATATCCTATCCCAAATAAGCTCATCTCACCTAGCACCCCTGTCCATATCACTGACCCCATCTCCCACTGTACTGATTTCAACATCATCATCTTTGTTTACAAATCCATCCATGGTCTTGCACTGTTCTGCCTCTGCAATCTCCTCCAATCTTATACATCACCTCATACCCTCTGTTATTCTGACTCTAGCCTACTGTGCATCTCGCCCTCCCACTGCTCCACAATCAATGGCAGAACTTTCAGCCATCAAACCCCTGCATTCTCTCCCCAAAAAAAGCAAAGGAACTGCTTTCTTAAACCCATCCAGCTTCAAAAACCTCTTTGATCAAACTTTTAGTCACCTTCATTAACTTTTCCCCCAAAGCCTGCTTCGGCCCAACCTCCCCTCCCTCCCTGGTGAAATGCCTTGAGGAGTTTCACCAAGTTAAAGGCATTATATAATGCACATTGTTGTTGTTCACCCTCTTATCTCATTGCTCTACATTGTGTATTCTGTTTATACCATACTTACTTTTCTTTTAAAACATTGATTCTGAGATAGAATGGATAGTATTCTGATCTCATGGATAGTAAACCTAGTAAAGTGTGCTATTCTGCTTAATGTAGTTGGATAACCATAAGGATGTTCCTTAATTCCATTTGACTTTGGTTCAATTTGCCAGAATGCCACAGGTTTGCTCCTGTCTTGGTTTTGGCATGCTTCGCCTATGTACTTTAAATCTTTTGTCCCATACAGATCAGATATGAATTATCTATCTCTCATTTAAGTTTATAGAGTCTCATCTTTCCCTTTATTCCAAAGTACGTTGTATTTAGTATGCTTACGGGGATTTATGAGTAATTGTGGTCCAACTTGGTTAAAGCTATAAAGTAATTCAATTAAGTTGTCACGTAGTTCATTTATGCTCAGTTTTTTTTTTCTATTTTTCTTTCAGGGAATCTTGCCTTTCAAATTATACATTGTTTCTTTCACACCGTCTTGATGTCTAAACGTGCCCTTCTTTCTCTTATTCTCGTGCTCTTCCTAGATGCAACCTGAGGGCCAGTATCATAAGAGATGGTTGGTTGTTCTTGTGGTGCAAAAGGATCATGAGATTGAAGTGACCCTCCTCTCCTGGCCGCATCTCTGGAGCTTGTTGCCTCCTACATACCACTCATGTGGTGCTCTGAGGGGGAAGACCGGATGCTATCCTGAAAAATGGTAACCTCATGCAGGTTGCCTCCAGCCATCACCATTCCACTAGACCCTGGATCTGTGTCCACACTGATCAGTGGCCTGCCTGGTCTAATGGTAGTTTTTGTCTTCCTTGTGGCATTTCATCCAGGTGCACCTGATGGTTAGCCTCATTGAAATTGTAGGAACATAGGAACAGGAGTAGGCCATTCAACCCCTCGTGCCTGCTCCGCCATTTGATAAGATCAAGGCTGATCTGTGATCTAACTCCATCTACCTGCCTTTGGCCCATATCCCTTAATAACTTTGGTTGGCAAAAAGTTATCTATCTCAGATTTAAATTTAGCAATTGAGCTAGTATCAATTGCCGTTTGCGTTAGAGAGTTCCAAACTTCTACAACCCTTTGTGTGTAGAAATGTTTTCTAATCTCGCTCCTGAAAGGTCTGGCTCTAATTTTTAGACTGTGCCCCCTACTCCTAAAATCCCCAACCAGTGGAAATAGTTTCTCTCTATCCAGCCTATCTGTTCCCCTTAATATCTTATAAACTTCGATCAGATCACCCCTTAACCTTCGAAACTCTAGAGAATACAACTCCAATTTGTGTAATCTCTCCTCGTAGCTTAACCCTTGAAGTCCGGGTATCATTCTAGTAAACCTACGCTGCACTCCCTCCAAAGCCAATATGTCCTTCCGAAGGTGCGGTGCCCAGAACTGCTCCAGCTGCTGTCTAACCAGGGTTTTGTATAGCTGCAGCATAACTTCTGCCCCCTTGTACTCCAGTCCTCTAGATATAAAGGCCAACATTCCATTTGCCTTCTTGATTATTTTCTGCACCTGTTCATGACACTTCAATGATCTATGTATCTGAATCCCTAAGTCCCTTTGGACATCCACTGTTTTTAACTTTTTACCATTTAGAAAGTACCCTGTTCTATCCTTTTTTGATCCAAAGTGGATGACCTCACATTTGTCTACATTGAATTCCATTTGCCACAGTTTTGCCCATTCACCTAATCTATCAATATCGCTTTGTAATTTTATGTTTTCATCTACACTGCTTACAATGCCACCAATCTTTGTGTCATCGGCAAACTTAGATATGAGACTTTCTATGCCTTCATCTAAGTCGTTAATAAATATTGTGAATAATTGAGGCCCCAAGACAGATCCCTGCGGGACTCCCCTAGTCACATCCTGCCAATGTGAGTACCTACCCATTATCCCTACTCTCTGTCGCCTTTCGCTCAGCCAACTTCCTAACCAAGTCCGTACTTTTCCCTCGATTCCATGGGCTTCTATCTTAGCTAACAGTCTCTTATGTGGGACCTTATCAAATGCCTTCTGGAAGTCCATATAAATAACATCCATTGACATTCCCCTGTCCACTACTTTAGTCACCTCTTCAAAAAATTCAATCAGGTTTGTCAGGCACGACCTACCTTTCACAAATCCATGCTGGCTCTCTCTGATTAACTGAAAATTCTCGAGGTGTTCAGTCACCCTATCCTTAATTATAGACTCCAGCATTTTCCCCACAACATGTGTGTTCTTCATTACTGCCTCCTTGCAATGCTCTGCTCTCTTCTTGGGTTGCCTCTGCCACATTCTCCACTTGAAGCCATTCTTTAAAAGTGGCACAAAATCTCACATGAGCCACACATTACAGTTACTTGAAACAATCATCTCATTGTGGCAAACACTCTTCTACTTACCCATTGCTCCCTCAGCCTGCTGTTGCAATCTTGAGACATTCTTGGCATTTTCAGAGATGCACGCCTAAATACCTCGCCCTCCCAGCTCACTGCTCCTGTTTTGTGCTACGAAACCAATGGCTATTTAGATGAGATGAACCTGCAATTCACGACGAGTTAATCCTGGACAGCATTGGTGGGTGCATGTCCTAGCTCACGAACACAACACTGGCATAAATGGCTCCGTGGAAGTTCAGGGCCTTTGTTGGGTTTCTTTGACTTTTACTTGCCACCTGCAATGCCTTCTCTTCCCGCTCCTGCACCGTTACCTCTGGAGTCTCCCAAGGATCTATCCTTGCCCCTCTCCTATTTATCATCTACATGCTGCCTCTCAACGACATCATCTGAAAACAAAATGTCGGATTCCACATGTACGCTGACGACACCCAGCTCTACCTCACCACCGCCTCTCTCGACCCCTCCACTGTCTCTCGTTTGTCACACTGCTTATATGGGCCGGTCTGTTTCAGATGGGAGGCCACTTGTAATATGCGAATTGGGGTCCAATGACATACAAAGCACCCTGATTGCAATTTTGAGGTACACAAATGGGCAGAGCATGTGCTGCCAACATTGCGCCCATTTGTATGGGCATTGGGTGACCTAAGTTAAAGAGCCAGGAAGAGCAAAAATAATCGGGTCACTGCCGGCTTGTGTGCTCCAACTGTCAACTGGCTCTGCATAGACTTCGGATGATTTCTTGGCCTTCCAAATCGACGAGCTGTCTTGGTGTGCTGGTTTGGTGCACGCAGCTCACCAGCTGCATGTAAATGAGGCACATGTCTCAAATGGCTCAGGTCTCACGGCGGTTACAACAGATGGGTGAACCACCCATCGACTGATCGTCATATGCCTAAACTTAAAATCAGCCCTTTTTTCATTTAAATCAGGGGTGTTCAACCATTCAGCGCTCAAGGGCCAGAAAAAGAAATCGTACACTGACACAGAGCCACAACTTTGAAATACTGTCTGCTCAATGACATCCCCGCTATAAATTCAAGTGTAGCATGCAAGACATTGTGAAACCTAATCTATCAATTTGACTTTTGGCATAATTTGTTTCTAGCTATTTTCTTCAAATCTAAATTGTACTCTTTCATTGTTCCCTTTCTTCTATTCCCCCTTCTCATTATTTCCTTTTTCCATTTCATTGTCCATCTCCCCTTTTATTCTCCCTCTCTCTCATATTCTTTTCTCACACGATCCCTAGGTTCTCATAACTTCCCTCTCTTTTGTTTTCATTCCTCTCTTCCCTCTTCTCCCTATCTTCATCATTCTCTGATCCTGTCTCAGAATCCCTCTTGGCTCTCTTTCTCTATGAATACCATCTCTCCTTTAATTTGTTCTACCATTGTCTCTTATTTCTTTTGTCCTTGTCTCTCATTCCCTTGCTCTATGTTTCTCTGTTAGATTTCTTTCTCATTCCCTGTCTCCATTTCTCTCATTTCTTTTCTTTAATACGTTATTTCTTTCCTCTTCCACCTTTCCCTCATTCCTTTACTCTCTTTTGCTGTATCCTTGTCTCTTTTGATCTCTTTCTCATTTCCTCTCTCTTATATTTCCTTTCTCCTTCCCTCTTTTTCTCATTTCCTTGCCTCTCTCATTCCCTTTCCTGTCTCTTTCACTTCCTTGTTCTGTCATCCCCCACCTCCCCATCCCCATATCCTCATTCCTAGGATGGTTGTGGCTGTGATCCTCTGGGTGAAGGGGGCCTAGATGTCCCTGAAACAGCTGCAATAATGCTGTAGCTGCCAGCCCCCTGCAGTTGCTCAATCCTTGGTGGGGCCTGGCTGGAGTGGGAGGCAATTGTTCTTGCTTAACCTGAATGAGATTTGCTAACAAAGCACAGGTTAAGTATTGAACCTGGGGCCTTCTTAGTCTGCATGGCTTAATATCACACTACCCCAGAGCCATTAGGGGAACCTACCACAGCATTTTAAAAAGAGTTTTATTTTAGCTCCAATCAATTTGAGACCATTAACTTTGGCATGCTGCAAATGTCAAGTTGTTGCGTGAAATAGTCAACAGGAATTCTAAGTCATGTGTGAACAAAGCCTTAACCAATGCTTACAGACAAAAGTCATATAAATGTATCAGTTCAAAAACATATTCATACTATACCACTCTACACTGAGGCATTTTACATCAATATCGATGAGTTTTGTCCACACTGGTACAAACTGCAATATATTCAACACTACAAAAAAATTTCTTATATTAGCACAGTGTTCTGAATTAAGACATTGAACATGGATACAAGTACAACATTTGCAAAGAGGATTTTTTTTCTGCAGCAAATGGTACAAGTGAGCACACCATCTACAACATATTGGCAAAAGGACCTCCCCCGAGGCAAGAGAGCAGAATGTGTGATAGCATTTCAGAATCTGCAACAGTCACACATCGGAAGAAGAATGGGCAACATGCTACAGGGGGAAGTGTGCATATGAACTGGGATTGAAAGATTGGTATGGAGGGGGTGAAGAGGCAGTGGAAAGGTAAGTCAGAAAATAAACGTATTTTGCTTTAAGAATAGAAAAATGTTACTGGTCAATTAAATATAAACTTGTATTGTAAAATCTGTCTTGACTGTGTCTTCAGATGGAAACTGTAAGTAAATGCAATACTTCAAAAAAATACAAGTATGTCTATGGAATGCTGTATTGCCATGGCAATTCCATTTACTGCTGCATCAAAATTGACCACAAACAATCAAGAAGTAATAAAATTTTATCATTGTATATATTGTAATGATGATCTGTGCACTAAAATTAAGTTGTTTTGTTCTATTTATAGATTTACAAAGTAACAACTGCTGAACTTGGGAGGACCTGCACTGGAAGTGTCCTCAACATTATGGTGCCATGGGTCTGGGGGCCAACTCAGTTACAGTGAAAATGGATTCTGTCCCTTGAACTCCATGGAAAAGGATTTAAGAGAGTTCTGAACGACAATATTCTGAATCAGTTTGGAGGAAGGTTGTTGATTTTGTACTAATGTATTGAGCAGATTGACCAGCGAGCCAATCAGTTTTGTTGAGTGTGCCAAATCAATTATATGACATTAAGCAATGTTACTATGTTAGTGTTCATCTGGGAGCCACTAGTATTGACGTTGTCAGTGGCCTCATGTAGCAGGTCCATACCCTTAAGCTCTGGGATTGTGCTCAGGATGTGGGCCGACATTTGTCTTATCTCTTACCAGTATTAAGTTAAAATGCTGCGTACTGGAATTTCCAGTGTTCCTCTCTGGGTGGTAACTGAATCCCCTTGCCTGCACATAACCATTTAAAATGCCTTAACACCTGTCCAGCACTAAAATCACTTAATGCTGTCTGTATTTTTATAATGTGTGCTGTTTCGAAGCCAGTAGTGTCCCGCTATTCTCTGTCTCGTTTTTTTTTTCATTCTGTCTGAAGATTGTACAGATTTCATGGAAATTGTTACAGCTCCATCTTTTTTCTGCAGATTTTCTTGCTATATCAGAAACAACCTTTGGCCCAAACAAATCTGATATTCTTCAGCCGTTTCCCTCGAATTGTACACCAGAGGAATGGCACAGACAATATTACAACAGTGACTACACATCAAAAGTACTTCATTGGCTGTAAAGCGCTTTGGGACGTCCTGAGGTCATGAAAGGCGCTATTTAAATGCAAGACTTTCTGTCTTTCACAGTCAACCACTAGGGATTCACTTTTACTGCCACTTTCACAATGATGCAAAGCGGTTTCTGCAAAGTCAACACTAGTCACATTAGTGTTCTGAGTGTTGAGTGCATTTTAGCTCCAGAAATGAAACCTCCTCCATTGTTTTGCACCCGTTCTGTTGTGAGCAGGCTGCAGTATAACTTCAGTCTCCCTAAGTTGGGGTACAGAATGTGCTGCATCAGTAACAGTGATTTTTTTTATTTCAATAAAGTTTGTAACATCTTTAAAGATTTTTTTAAAAGTTTTCCACAAATTTAAACGAGTGTTTTTCAATTCGTGGACACATGGGGACAAGAATATTCACCCGTGTCATCACGCTGACATTAATGGTGTGTGCAGGAGACCTGCAATGGCTTTCTCAGCATGAAGAATGCATCTGATCAGAGGTAAGGAATCTTACAACACCAGGTTATAGTCCAACAGTTTTATTTGACAATCACAAGCTTTCAAATAAAACTGTTGGACTATAACCTGGTGTTGTAAGATTCCTTACATTTGTCCACCCAAGTCCATCACCGGCATCTCCACATCTGATCAGAGGGACAGTGTAACCCCAGTCAATCAGCCACTGCGCATTCAAACACGTGTCACATTCAGACCGGTGCATGCAGTATAGGTGCGAACTTAATTCTGATTCAGTATCAGAAGCAATTATGTAACACCAGATCCGCCAGCCTGTAGGATCGTAATTATTTTATGATTTGAAAATCTGACAATCTGAAAAATTATCTCCAGGTAAATATTTCAGATATTGATGACAGTAATGCTGACCATGAGCACACATTATGATGGTGATAAGCCATATCACCGGCTATTACTAATCTTCTCATGGCCGCTAATCTTTAATACAATAGTTATATTAATTAGAGGTTGTTTTACTCCGGTAACTGCTTACGTTAGCTGATATAAAAGATACACATCCGGGACCGATAACTCATCCAAAATAAGCCACAGAGTGGCGCCAACTGTACAGCGCAGAAGTACTTCAGATGTGAGTTTCAGTATTTGCAATGCAATTGATTTCTTTTGTCTAAACCCAGTGCCTGATGTGTATTATGTATTCTGTTCCTAAAAAATGTAGCAACTTTGAGAATGTGGTTTTTATATATGTGATTCTACTATAACTCAACTTTCACCTTTACTTCATTTTAACCATTGTCAGTGGGAATTACAGACACACAGTGACTGGAGAGTGAGAGTGTAGCATGATACCAATTATGTAGTGCGATCCTGCACATTTCTGGAATGAAGAGTGAGGTCAAAGAGAAAGTTTCATAAAACTGTCAGTTTTATGTGGGAGGGCACATATTTAACATTAAAATAAATCAAGTAACAAATTCAATTAGAATCAAACCTTTTTATAGTAAAGAATTGGTGCTTGTGGCATTTTTTTATACAATACAACTGGTGCTTGGAGACTCACAATGGTTTGAAAGCATTCCAGTGATAGCTCAATGGAGACATAAACCGTCAAGCACATGCCATCACTATTGACAGAGTCTTCAATTATTGCTTGCTTGTACTATACCTTGGACTTTGCACTAATTGCACATGGAAAACTTGCATGACTACCCTTTATCTGTGTCACTTCCCAACCTTTGACTGTTATTACACTTCATGTAATTATAGAAAAGATGTTATTTTAGAAAAGAGATTCATTATATTTGGAGAAATTTGCTTCAAGTTTTTTTTACATAAGACAATATAAAAAAAATCCTAGCTACAAATCAAGTATTATTTTCTTGTAAAACTATCCTTCCCTATTGAATGACTGTATTTTACAACACAGTACCATGATCACAATATTGAAAAACTCCCCTCTTTTTGTCATGCAATGTAGCCCTACAGAGCAACACTCAGCAGCTGTAGTATTTCTGAAGATCCCTTTCTGTAAAAGTCAATGGTGGGAGTTGGGGGTGGGGGGGGATTTATGAGCTTCAACAGCACAAATTTGCAGTGGAAAGAAGAGATAGGCTCCCATATTGTAAAATGTAGTGATGTTGGTGGAGCTAACTTTATGATGGTAGTGGATGATTATGAACAAATATGCCGCAACTCACAAAAAAACAGCTGTTATAAATTATAGCTGGGAAAACAGCTGATCTGACTCCGACTAAGTGAACTCTTTAGCATCTACTCTTGTCACCCATTTCTCAGGCCTCCATCATTGTTCTCCCTAACAACACTGCTGCATCTACTGCAGGGCTAGTCTGTTTCCTTTCCAATAGTGCCTCCAAAATCATTGCTGCTCTTTCCCAATGTGGCCACTTCTTTCTCCGAGACCATCTCCATCCCAATCGTACCGCTTTCCTCACCAAGGTTATTGCCATCTCCTTCATTGTATTGCTACGTCCATCTCTGATCCTGCTACCATTTCCCTCCCTGCGATACCACATCCCTCTCACATTGCTGCTCATTTCCCTCTTGGAGACTATTTCTTCTTCCTAAGATGCCTCAACTCTGCTACTATTTTCAATGGTCACTTTCAGTGGTTGCAACCATACCAAATCATAGAATGTTACAAACAGAAACTGGCCATTCGGCCCATCACTACTACACTGTTGTTGTTCTTTGTACCAGCCAACTAATCCAATCCCATTCTCCTGCTTGCCCACAAACATTTTAATATTTCTCTTTTTCAAGCAACTATCTAATTTTCTTTGAAAAGAATTTATAAACTCAGATTCAAAACTATTGGTGGCAGGGAATTCAAAATTGTAACCCACCCTCTGCGTATAGAATTTTTTTCTAAACTTCACTTAAATTCTTTTTGTGATTATCTTAAATTTGTACCCTGTTGTTGCCATCTTGCTGACCATTGGAAACAATCTGTCACTATTTTACCTTATTGTAACTCTTTCTAATTTTACAGATCTCTATCAGGTTGCCTCAACCTTTTCAGCTCTAATGGAAAAAAATAACTTCCTAAGTTTTTCCATCGCTGTGGCCCCTCCACCTTGGTAACATCCTAGTGAATGTACATAGAATTACATAGAATTTACAGCACAGAAACAGGCCATTCAGCCCAACTGGTCTATGCCAGCGTTTATGCTATACATGACCCTGTGTACTGCACCTTTTCTATTCCTTGGATATCCTTCCTATAACAGAATGCCCAAAACTGTATAAAGTGCACCAACTGAGGCCTAACTAATGTTCAATATTACCGCCTTGCTTTTGTATTCTATACCTCTAGCCATATTTACTCGTGCTACCACTTTAATGACCAGTGTACCTGTATATGAAGGTACTGCTGCTCCTCTACTCTGTTTAAAATCTTGCCATTTAAGGTGTATTTTCTTTCCCTAATCTTCCAAAATGTGTTACTTCACATATTTCTGCATTGAACTGGATCCCAGTTATCTGCTTATCTTGTTAGCCTATCTATGTCCTTCTGGAGTCTTTTACAGTCATCATCACAATTTTCTATAACTCTCTGCTCTCAATTTGGTGTCATCAGCAAATTTTGATATGGTTTCTCCAGTTCCTAAGTATTGACTAATTTATGAGTCGTAAATAAGAGTGTCCCCAACACAGACCTTGTGGATCACCACTCGCCACGTCGTTCCAGTTCAAAACCGTCCTTTTGTCCCTAAACTTTGCTGTCTGCACTCCAACCATCTTTCTATGCATCCAGCCATGTTCCCCTTAATTCCATGTGTGATTATCTTTGCAATAAGTCTCTTATGTGGTACCTTATCCAAAGCATTTTAGAAACACTTATTGACTGGCACTGATTAACTCATGTTTCTCCAAGTACTTAGTAATTTTGTCCAATACTATAGACTTTAGTGCCAACAACTGAAGTAAGACTAACTGGCCTATAATTTCCTGGTTCCTTTTTTTGAAGGTGGGGGGGGCGGGGGAGGCGGTGGTGGAGGGGACGTTAGATTTCCCACCCTCCAAAGCTCTGACACAATTATTTTTTCCACAGAATTTTGGAAAACTGTAGTCAGACCTTCCACTATTTCTTCCCTAGCTTCTTTCAGGATATTCACATATAAACCATCAAGCCCCACTGATTAGCTTACTTTAAACTTGAATAACTTCTTTAATGTGTTTCTGCTTCAATAGTAACCTTCATTAACTGCTTTACATCCATCTCGTCTGTGAAAGCTGAGACATAGTATTTATTTAGTATTTCTGCCATTCCTTCACTGACCAGTACAAGCTTGCCTCCTTCATCTCTTACCTGCTCTACCCCTAATTTCACTATCCTCTTACTACTAATGTGAATATTAAAATAATTTTTATGCCCTTTATGTTTTTTGCTCAGTTTCTCTCATCCTCCCCCCTAGCCTTTCGATTTTCTGTTTTTTTAGCTATACTATATTTGTTATTTTGCCCTGGTTTTCATTTTTATTACTTGTCTTATAAGTGCTAAATGCTTGTTTTTTGGGGTTTCAAATTTGATTTAATGTCCCTATCCATTCATGGAATTCCAGCTCTGATACACTTTCATTTCCCTCACTGGAATATATTTGATTTGTACCCTTTCCCTCTCTTTAAATATTTCCCATTACTGATTTGTGGCTCTGTTTGACAATTTTTCCTAGCATTTAATCTGGGCAAGATCACTTTTATCTTTATTCAATTGTGTTTCTTTCCAGTCAAGTAACTCTGTCCTTAATTTTTATTTTTCCATTTTTATTCTTACATTGAATCTAATTATATTGCGGCCACTGCTTCTTAATTGTTCCTTTACTTTTAGACTGCATTACTGTTCCTCTTTTTTACCCAGGAACAAGTCCTGAAAGGAAAAAAAATTGCAGGGCTACGGGGAAAGAGTGGAGGAATGGCACTAACTGGATTGCTCTTACAAAGAGTCAGCACGGGCTCGATGGGCCAAATGGCCTCCTTCTGTGCTGTAACCATTCTATGATTCTGTGATTCATTCCTTGTTGGACTAGCAACTGATTGACTGAGAAGACGGTCCTGAACATATTGCGAAAACAACTCCCCCTGTTCAGCACTAATGTTTTCTCTGTCCCTGAGTATTTTTGGATAACTAAAATCTCCTACAATTATAACTCTGTTGTGAATATACACTGCTCTAATTTGTCTACAAAAGTCATCCTCAATTTCCTTTCCACTGTGTACAATCAGCTTAAAATCCACTTCCAGCTAATGTGCAGCAGCTGATGATTTTAGGGACATTGATAAATGCAACAATAGCAGACGGTGAAAAAAATGTGGCGTTCCTACCCCAAATGTTTTGAACTTTGGCCATAACCAAGAAAAGAAATCTAGCATTGTTAGCGAAGAGTATTTTTATCAGGGTGGAAAACACATTTAACATCAAAATGTATGACCAGCATATGTTATAATTAATACCAGCTAGTTCTCAAAGAATTGTAATTCAGTAAGAGGTATCTAGTATTCTCTATTTTACAACACTACCATAAATGCAGTATGAGAGGAAAATGTACAAAGAGTATACATTACTATTTATTTTATAACTGTTTGCATCCCATTCAGAAGTCAACAACAACTCAGATTTATGTAGCACCTTTAATATCGTATAATATTCCAAGGTGCTTCACAGAACTATAGGAGAAAAGTTAAGGGAGGTGACTAAAGACCTTGTTAAAGAGGTAGGTTTAGAGCAAGTTTTTAAAGGCAGGGAAAGAAGTAGTAAGGCAGAGATGTTTAGGAATAGTGTCCAGAGCATTCAACCAGGATGGCTGATGGCTCTGCCACTGAAATTTTGTGTACAAAATTATGAGGGGCCCAGATAGAGTAGACAGGAAGTATCTGTTTCACCTAGCGGAGAGTTCAAGAACTAGAGGACATAGATTTAAGCTGATTGGTGGAAGGATTAGAGGGGACATGAGGAAAAACTTTTTTACCCAGAGGGTGGTGGGTGTATGGAATTTGCTGCCTGAATTGGTGGTAGAGGCAGGGACCCTCAATTCTTTTAAAAAGTACCTGGACCTGCACCTGAAGTGCTGTAAGCTGCAGGGCCAAGGACCGGGTGCTGGAAGGTGGGATTAGAATGGGCACCTGGTTGTTCTTCGAGCCGGCGCGGACACGATGGGCTGAATGGCCCCCTTCTGTGCTGTATCTTTTCTATGGTACTATGGAGGGAATTCTATGAAAGGACAATAAAGGAAGAAGATGATGCAAAGGAGGTCAGAATCAGAAGCAGAGATTGCTTGCGAGTATATAAGGCTGGAAGAGGTTGCAGAAGTAGGGATGGGCAAGATCATGAATATATTTATAAATGAGGGTGAGGAGTTTGAAATAAGTGCACTGGAGGATGGAGAGCCTGCGGAGGTCGGCAAGGACTGCAGTAATAGGTGAGCAGCACTTAGTGCAGGATCAGATGCAGGCAACAGAGCTTTGGATGAGTTAGAATTTATGTAGGATCATGTCGCTGAAGAGGCCGGTGAAAAGGTGTGGACGAGGGTTTCAACAACAGTGGGAGAGATGGGGTTGGAAATGAGTAATGTTGCAGAGTTAGAAATATAGGTGACCTTGGTGATGGATAGGATATGGGGTTTGAGGTTCAGCTCAGGGACAAGCAGGTAGAGCATCAAGCAAATAGCCAGGAGGGTATAAAAATGGAAGCTAAGGTTTAGAGTTTTAGTGGGAGCCAAACAGGTTGGCTTCGGTCTCACTGATGTTAATTTGATGAAAGTTCTTGATGTGACTTGATGTTGAATGAACAGTCAGACAGTACAATGGTGTTAAGAGCGGTGATGGGGAGGTAAAGCAGTGTCATCGGCACACCACCACCACCACCACCATCACCACCACCACCACCACCACAACAACAACAACTCGCATTTCTATAGCACCTTTAACGTAGTAAAACATCCCATGGCGTTATCAAACAAAATTTGACGCCAAGCCACATAAGGACATATTAGGGCAGGTGACCAAAAGCTTGGTCAAAGAGGTAGGTTTTAAGGAATGTCTTAAAGGAGGAGAGAGAGGCGGAGAGGTTTAGGGAGGGAATTCCAGAGCTTAGGGCCTCCGTAGCTGAAGGCACGGCCACCAATGGTGGTGTGATTAAAATTGGGGATGTGCAAGAGCCAGAATTGGAGGAGTGCAGAGATCTTGGAGGGTTGTAGGGCTGGAGGAGGTTACAGAGTTTGGGAAGGGCGAGGCCATAGAGAGATTTGAAATCAAGGATGAGAATTTTAAAATTGAGGCATTGTCGGACCAATGTAGGTCAGCGAGCACAGAGGTGATGGGTGAATGGGACTTAGTGTGAGCTAGGATACGTGCAGCAGAGTTTTTGATGAGCTCAAGTTTATGGAGAGTGGAAGACGGGAGGCCGGCCAGGGGGGCAGTGGAATAACCAAGACTGGAGGTAACAAATGGAAGCCAACCCCATGTCTATGAATGATGTCACTGAGGGGAAGCATATGGTCAAGGATTAAGAATGGCCATGGATGGAAACTTGTGGCTCACCCAAATTAACTGTGTGGGGGCTGGAGAAGGCAATTGCGGAAGATGTTGGGACAGGTGGGATTGGAATCAGAGGTAGACCACAAAGGAAAGATGGTGTAAGAGGATGGAGTGGTTGACTGTATAGAACACCATGGAGAGATTGAGGAACACAAGGAGAGATAACATACCATTTTTGTAATCATAAGGTGACCTTGTGGTTCGATAGTTTAGGCAGGGAAGAAACTGGACTGAAATGATTCAAATGGAGTGAAAAGTGAGCACAGGGTTGGGTGGCAATGACATGTTCAAGGGCAGTGAAGAGGAGAGGAAGTTTAGAGATGGGGACATAATTAAATAGGATGGAGGGAACAAAGTGGGCTTTATGAGAATGGTGCTGATGGTAGTTTTAAAGGGTGGAGGAACAAAGCCTAAGGAAATGAAACCATTGATAATGCCAATGGACCAAGGAAAAGTAGCAAAACTCAAAGCAGCATAAGTGTTGACATTTAAAAAGCACAAAGAAAAGTGATAGAACAGCTGATTCTAGTGGATCAGACTGTAGTATCATCCACTGAGTGTTCAATACAACTATTTGTCAATCAACCACGGCTCTGCACTAATTCCCTTTCCACACATCATCTAGCAACCATAGCCCTCACCATGACTGACCCCAAAGGATACTATAAGGCAAACCCCTGAAAGACTGCAGCTTCTGATGGAGTACCCATCACAATCAATTCAAGTATAAGAGTGTGTCTAAGGTGTATACAGCTTCACAGCCAATCCCTACTGTCTAAACTTTCCAATGGGACAATCCTCACCACACACCCGCCTTACTGCTACCACTTAGGTTATAAGAAAAACATTATCAGATATATTCCAGAGAGCAATTACTGCTGTGTGAATGACACAAGTGGTGTTTATTTTAACTAGGGTAGGGTTATGTTACAGATTCAATTTTTAAAAATCAAATGAACAATCAGAGGAACTTTAATATCAGCATCTCTTCCTGCTTTTTCACACTATTAACTGTTGAGTAGCTGATCATTTTAGGCATTAATGGGCACTCGACATCTATTCTACATAACATTCTATGCATTCTTCTTCATTTATTTAAATTGGACGATGCTCCTTATAAGATCAAACTGTTCCTGCTATCTGCAGAAATGTCTTCAATTCCAATCCACAGACTGTGATGACAGAAAAAGCTACGGTTGTGCAGTTGCAATGTCTAGTTGCTGACTGATATATTTTCTGTGGCGTTTAGGCCGCTATTGTGCTTTGGGCGTTTTCCTACTTAAAAGTATGTCGCTTGGGCTGCGATTATATCGTGCTATTGGTGGTTAGCTCCATAATCAAATTGCAGCCGATGTTGACGGCCTATAAATTTGAGAGTGCTGATGAGAATCTGGACACTTTCAGCACATGGGGAGGGGGGACTTTGCTGTAGTTTATAAAGTGCTCAGGAGGCACTGCATATACCCCCGAACGCTTTTTAAACACTGCTTGACACCTCACTGGAGTTATATTCAATACGTGTCAAGCCCCAGCCAATGTGAGACTGCCTCCCCGAGCAGACTCGGAGCGCTACATTCCGGAATGGAATAAGACCTGAATCAGAGTTAGACAGTCAATCTTGCTCAAGGTGACTCAGTAGCCACTTGACAATGATGCAGAGGTGACGGTACAACTTCACCATTTGGAAGTCAGTTATCTCCGTAAATAAGTTGAGTGATCACCTGGTAACTGTGCAAAACGGAACTCCACGTAAAAGCAATTCTGCATAAAATAATCTTTTTGGGGGGCAAATCGAACATTAATAGAAGCTGACTCTGTATGGGAATTGTTGATAAGTCTCAATTTTACTTGTTACGCAAAATAATAATAGTCCTGTTACATAAAAGTCGGATTAGAAGCAATTTCTGTGTCCCTCCCAACCTATTCCATGTAACAGATTCCCATTGGACTGGCTTTCATGTGGAACGTTATGTTAGGTATTGAAACATGTAGATAGATAACTAAACGGAAAGGTAAGTGACAGGCCAATCAATTCATTAAATTGGGCGTTTCCCCCAGCAGAGGGAGCCAATGTTTCTCGTTCACAGAGTGTGCGTGCAACATTAGAACCTAACTCCCACTGCCTGGCATGGTTTCTGGTGCTTTGCTTTGTTAACTGTATGTGGGTTCTTGTTTGTCTGTGTTTAAAGTAATGACTTGAGAGTAAGATGTTTTGATTACATTAATCACTGTCAGTCTCTTCGGGAATTAAGGTCTTTGATGTAAACTTCTGCTGTAAGAAAACATGCTTTTTTAACAGTATTCACACATGCTGGGGATAGAGCTGGTCAGTTTAGAGGAATTTCTTGTACTTTGACTAAGCTTTGACTTCTTGCGTAAACCTAGGGCTACAACGTCAGGGAAACTAATTACGACTGTTGTTTTAGTTGTAAGTAGTTCTATTGTTTTATACCAACGTTTAAAGATGTGTCATTTCCCCAAAGCCCAAACGTGATGTCTCAGGACTTTCGCCATCAATAATATGCATTGTATTGATTCAGCAGCAGGACACCGTTATACGTGTAATATCGCATACAATGTAGATTTTAGAAAGCTACAGAGGAAAGTCATGACCTCATTTCATGCATGAATAACGAATTCAATAGATTCAGAAAGTAGTTCCTAATTCATCTGTGCAATTCATCTGTTGAAGTACCTGTGCCCATTTATATAATTATAGATAGATAGGAAAGACATCTTCATCTGTTATGTCAGTGTTACTTAATCTTTATTGTTAAAAACTGTCCTCAAACTTACTTACACAAGGAGCAGTTTTTAAAAGAGATACATATACACAGCAGATAGTTCAGTTATTTTCAGAGTTGTATTCGGTTTAATAAAAAAATACACCAAGAGGCGACATTTGCCTATAATGGAACTATTATAGGCAAATGTCAATCGCAGCTATTAAAGTAACAGTCACGGTATAAGTTCTGTTTTTATAACGCCTTATTGGGATTCTCAGGGTTTCACGTGCAATGAATTACTTTGAAGGGTAGTGACTAGTGTTATGCAGGCGAACCCGGTAGCCGTTTTGTGGATAAGAAGATCGCACAAACAGCAAAGTGATGAATGGCGCAGGTGACCTGTGTTTTGTTGGTATCCGTTGAGGGAGGAAATTTGCCAAGATACGCGGGAAAACTTCCTGCTCCTCAAATAGTGCCATGGAATATTTAATGTCTATCTGAACCATAGAACAGAGATGGCGTAACGTCTCATTTGAAAGAAGGCATCTCTGATAGTACAACGACATTGGGATAAAACCAGAGAATGCTGGAAATACTAAAAAAGAAAGGTTAATATTTCTGCTCGAACCCCTTGATCAGATTGGGTCATAAATGTATCTGGAAAAGTATGAATAAAATATGACCAGGAATAATCTCAGACAGGTCTTAAATGTTGAGAAAAGATACCCCCAGCCAACACTGTTTTGTGAAGGTGAAGATTGAGATTAGTACATTAAAGGGGATGGTGAGCGGACTGTAAGTGTTAAATGGAACTAACTGTCCAAAACATTCGCCCGGAGGTTGCTGTCTGCCTTTGTGAAATGCGCGTTTACTTTGGACGAATTCGACTAGCTCCGTTCCGCAAAAGCTGTTTTGTGTACTTGCAGCTTTCGTTTTTATTGGCAAGGAGAAATCCCAGCTGTGGAAAAGTGGCGGATACTGTCTGGAGGTTGTGGGAAAAGTCCGCTATCAGCCCCGAGCTCAGCTCGTTTCTATTGTCTGTGGAAGGTTTCAATTTAGATTAAATGACTGGGAGAGAGGGAGAACTCAAACCCAAACCTGGGTTCAGCAGATAGTCACGACTATTTTGTTCCATTATAGGCAAATGTCGCCTCTTGGTGTATTTTTTTATTAAACCGAATACAACTCTGAAAATAACTGAACTATCTGCTGTGTATATGTATCTCTTTTAAAAACTGCTCCTTGTGTAAGTAAGTTTGAGGACAGTTTTTAACAATAAAGATTAAGTAACACTGACATAACAGATGAAGATGTCTTTCCTATCTATCTATAATTATATAAATGGGCACAGGTACTTCAACAGATGAATTGAACCAATCGCTAATAGTGAAATAGATTAACATAAAACTAAGAAGTATTGTCCATAATGAGAGTCGGGAAAATACAGTCTGCTAAATAGAATATAAGTGGGAAATTAGCCAATATCACTTGGAATCTGCTTCGACACAGTGTCGGAGTTAAAGGGATTGAATGGACTGAAACAGCGGAATTTATAAAGTGCTACAACAGCCTGAAGGAATGCAGTAGATTCATAGAGAGAGGCGCGATCTCTCGCGAAATGATTACAGGATTAACCCCTTAAAATGAAATAAAGTGGGATCAGATATGTGCTGTGATGTTTTCGATGGATAGGGTGGCTTGCTATGGTTTATAACTGAAAGCTATCGACATGTTTCGGTTAAAGAAATAAGGCGGTGAAATCTCTTGTTTTCTGCGCTGTTGCTGTGTATCTTAGAATGAAGATAGTAAATTGCCAGCTCCACTGCTAGAGGCGCCTTATCCAGCCCGTTTACTGGTTGAAAACTTTTTTTTAATAGTTTCAGATGGCGCTAATTCCAATGGAATTAAAACCGTTTCGGTCCTCTATAATTGTTCAGGTCCCGAACCACTTGGCTAAAAAGTTGGCATTGTTTATCCAGGTCTGGTGGGATTTACAGGTGATGGGATCAGGGAGAGATAAAGTATTTCAGACGATAAGATAATGCAAAATGATTGTCTCTAATGAATCCAATCGTGTGTGAGTCTTGCATTGAAAAGGCAAAGAGTCCGATTGTTTACTTTAATCTTATTTTTTGAGTATATCGTTCTGGGAGGACAGCCCAGCCCCTTCTCAGCTGATGCCCAATAAGAGAGAGACACAGACTGACACCTGCTTATATACAAAGCCACAGCACAGGGGACAAGTCAGAATCTCTGATCAGCAAAAGTAGAAAAACAATCGGTATCCTGACTGCACTCGTTTCGACAAATCGATATGACTTCGAGTGAAATCGAGTTCCCCAGTGAGGTGAAGGCAGACCCGGCCGCTCTGATCGCTTCTCTTCAGCTGCTGCCGTCCCCAACACCAAACCTGGAAATCAAACACACCAAGGTTCGTGCCGGTTTTAATTTAAGTCAGAAGTCAAGTGTGAGCGATATTGTGCAGAGCAATTAAACTCCAGAGACTATGTTGGTTACCGTGCAATATGCTGCTTCGTTTAGACCGGTTACTGATGTGCAAACCCATATTTATAATATATAAGGCTGCTGGGCTCCTCAGAGGACCAGGTGTATTATTTAATGCTGAATTTGAATAGTGAGTGTTTAGGGTGAACCGAGTCCACCAAAAAGATACGGTGCCTCGGCTACTGTTTCAGAACTAGTCTTCATCGCTTCCTAACACAAACTGCATCCGCTTCTATTAACATAACGTTAAACCCAGGAGCGAACGACGCTGTCCAGCGTGGGAAGGAGCGAACGCCGCGCCCCCCCTTTTTTTTTCCTGTTTCCAGCACCTTGTCGTAGCCAAACTCTTGTCTCTTATTTATTTGGCTTTTAAATGATTATGAGAACAGCAGGTGTTACCCCCCCTTCCTCCGAGGTACATCTTCAAAGGGGAATAAAACTGACAAACAGAAGCGTGGAGACACTTCATCACAGTCCGCTCGGCAGAACTGTCTCATATTGTGTAAAATATATTCAGAAAAATAAGAACAGTTAAACATCGAGTGGGGATTTTTACAGGGACGGTCTGAGATCGCGCCCAGCCAGATGAGAATGAGGAGAGGCCCTCCCTCCCCTGCCCCCTAAGACAGTACTTATTACTGGGTTATTTTTTTTGGGAGCCGAACTGGTTGTATGGAGGGTGATGTCAGTGCTCGGGACTGAGCGGCACTGGCGGTCCTCTCTCTGTCTGTCTGGGATGTGCTGATCTCAGTCTGGAGCTGATTCCCTTTCCCAGAGGACTTGTTGGGGCTGTTGGCAGCTCTTCTGTAATCTGTGATTTCTGTGATGATCCGATTCAGCCCCAAAGGATCACTTTACTAAACCTGTGCTGTTTTATTTCGATATTGGTCATACCCAATACGGCCCGCATAGACCATTATTTAGGAATTCCTTATTTAATAAGATATGACTCAATAATCCTTACAATAAATAGCGAGACATTCAGCGTTTGAGTGTTTTTCCTCTCTGTAGTTTTAAAGTTAAGCTATAGTTAAAATGTTTATTTCTCTTTCAGTTTCTCTTTTTTTCTGGCGGTTGGGAATCAATAAACCTTTAAATTTTTTTATTAATAACATCTCAAGATACTTGTAACGTAAATCGGATCCATGGTCGTGTTCGGACTGTATAAACAATTCGTTCTTTTGGATTTAGATTCTTTTTTTGAAATGTGAATCTTACTTTTTACATCATCGAGAGTTAAACCCGATAAGATGGTTTTCCATACGGATCTGTCAGAGTAATAGGTGCATCGTGCATTCTGCAGGGATCTTTTCATTGCGCACAAGTGGATCTCCGCAGGGAACGAGAGAGATTTATGGCTATTTAGTGATTTGGGTATAGAATCATGCCCCAGCCAGCCCTTTAATGCAGTATCCACTTTCCCATTTATTATAAAGAAAAACAAACAGCTGAAATGGGGCAAGATTTGTAATGTGACCCGTCGATTTTTTTTTAGATCTAATTGGTAATGAAATCTTGCCTTCTCGCCATATGGTGACTTCCCGATATATGTCCCAAAACAAGGGGCGATCTGAAATCTGCATTATAGGAGTACAAAAAGGATGGTTTGGGGAGAGACTTCATGTCTACACTTATATAAGGGGACTTCCTACAACTTTACACCACGCTTTTGACAGGGGTGAGAGGGTACTCTTGTGAAAACGGTCGAATAGTCCCAAAATATTCATATGAACGAAATATAAGTGGAATAAGTAAGCGGCAAATAATATCTGCAATCAATGCATTTGGACGCGTGTGCTTAACTGTGCTGGTTTAGCTCGTATAAAAGGACATATTTAGAGTAGCACATAGATAAATAAATAGAATCAAAAAGAGAATTTGCTGTACTAACCAAAAGGATATCCGGATTGCTGAATTACTTTAGTTATTGTAGTTTCACACAAGATGTGCTCGCATCTAAATGTCCCCTTGTCCTAAGGCCATATTTTGTTGCTCTGTAATACCGCTTGTTTCAAATTGATGTTGATCGCAATCTTGCTTTTCCAGACCACCATTCTCGAGGAGTTCATAATATCCCATTGCGGGAACACAGTGCGTGTGAGAGAGCGACTGGAATGTCCACAATATTCCGTTTCATTGTTGAACCAGCAAAACCTGCATTCAATTTTATTTTTTAGAGTGTACTAACTCCCCAGCAGCCAGTATATTTTGACTCAGGTCTCCGTCCTTATTTTAAGGGGAGCTCCCGCCCATAAACGTTGACACACTCACTTAGAGCTTGGATCATTGTAATTGGGTTCTTGGGTGTTTTTAATATCAAACACGCAGCTTCACAAATCGCGGCTGAACGAGTTGGATGTTAAAAGAGAAATTCTTCAAGCAAACAGAGAATAATACAATGGCAAAGTATTAAGTGAGGGCACGGTAGAGTTGCGGGACGACAATGCTACAATGTAAACTATAAGAATATATTCACACTGCAACTGTTCCAGTGTAAATGGATCCTGACACTGAAGTGGTCTGAGGCTCCCAAACCTCAGAGTCAGTTTAGCCTTCACACCCAATTTGCACTACACACGTTTAGGATGGTGTGGAGCTCAAAACTGTTGGGCAATGATGTAAAACTTGTCCTGTAACAGCATTTTCACTCTTCGATTGGATAAGGCTTGGAGTGTGAATTCAGTGCAATGTCTACCTGCTCTTAATTTAAACGTTTAGAGATTTAGTTTAGAGATTATTACAAGAAAGATGTGATTGCACTAGAGAGGGTACAGAGGAGATTTACATGGGTGTTGCCAGGGCTGGAGAATTTTAGCTATGAGAAAAGATTGGATAGGCTGGGGTTGTTTTCTTTGGAACAAAGGAGGCTGAGGGGAGATTTAATTGAGGTATATAAAATTATGACGAGACTCAATCGAGTGGATAAGGAGGACCTATTTCCCTTAGCAGAGGGGTCAGTGACTAGGGGGCCTAGATTTAAAGTAATTGGTAGAAGGATTAGAAGGGAGCTGAGGAGAAATGTGTTCACCCAGAGGGTGGTGGGGGTCTGGAACTCACTGCCTGAAAGGGTGGTAGAGGCAGAAACCCTCGACTCATTTAAAAAGTACTTGGATATGCACTTGAAGAGCCGTAACCTACAGGACTATGGACCAAGTGCTGGAAAGTGGGATTAAGCTGGATAGCTCTTTTTTGGCTGGCACGGATGCAATGGGCCGAATGGCCTCCTTCTGTGCCGTAACTTTCTATGATTCTATGATTCTTCCCTCTGCTGTATAAACATTTAAATTTCTAACTGTTGGGAGATAGCCCTATACATGTTCAGAGATATCCCTGTGCATGTTTAGAGATAGCCCTGTGCATGTGTGGAGATAGCCCTGTGCATGTTTGGAGACAGCCCTGTGCATGTGTGGAGATAGTCCTGTGCATGTTTGGAGACAGCCCTGTGCATGTGTGGAGATAGCCCTGTGCATGTTTGGAGACAGCCCTGTGCATGTAACGAGGGGGCACAGATTTAAGGTGAGAGGGGAGAGATACAAAAGGATCCAGAGGGGCAATTTTTTCACTCAAAGGGTGGTGAGTGTCTGGAACGAGCTGCCAGAGGCAGTAGTAGAGGCGGGTACAATTTTCTCTTTTAAAAAGCATTTGGACAGTTACATGGGGAAGATGGGTATCGAGGGATATGGGCCAAGTGCAGGCAATTGGGACTAGCTTAGTGGTATAAACTGGGCGACATGGACATGTTGGGCCGAAGGGCCTGTTTCCATGTTGTAACTTCTATGATTCTATGATTCTATGATTCTATGTGTGGAGATAGCCCTGTGCATGTGTGGATACAGCCCTGTGTATGTTTGGAGATAGTCCTGTGCATGTTTGGAGATAGTCCTGTGCATGTTTGGAGACAGCCCTGTGCATGTTTGGAGATAGTCCTGTGCATGTTTGGAGATAGTCCTGTGCATGTGTGGAGATAGCCCTGTGCATGTTTGGAGACAGCCCTGTGCATGTTTGGAGATAGTCCTGTGCATGTGTGGAGATAGCCCTGTGCATGTTTGGAGACAGCCCTGTGCATGTTTGGAGACAGCCCTGTGCATGTTTGGAGACAGCCCTGTGCATGTTTGGAGATAGCCCTGTGCATGTGTGGAGATAGCCCTGTGCATGTTTGGAGATAGCCCTGTGCATGTTTGGAGATAGCCCTGTGCATGTTTGGAGACAGCCCTGTGCATGTTTGGAGATAGCCCTGTGCATGTTTGGAGATAGCCCTGTGCCTATTTGGAGACAGCCCTGTGCATGTTTGGAGATAGCCCTGTGTATGTTTGGAGACAGCCCTGTGTATGTGCGGAGATAGCCCTGTGCATGTTTGGAGACAGCCCTGTGCATGTTTGGAGACAGCCCTGTGCATGTGCGGAGGTAGCCCTGTGCATGTGCAGAGCCAGGCCTGTATATGTGTGGAGCTTGCTTCTAAGCAGGTTCTAGCAGACAGGAGCCAAGCAACATGAACAGGTTTCTGCCCAGTTGGAACCTGAACTGCAGCTATCAGTCTGAGACTAGTAGCTGCAGCATAAATGTAGCTGAAGAATTGTTAGTTTGTGTTCTATGCAGACTTTACACAAATTCAATGCAGTTTCATCCTAGACAAGTTGGATCTCTCCACTGCACTGGAGTGTATGTCAGTGCAGTGTTTTGTTATTTTGTTATGTTCCACATGGTGAAATAAAACTAAAAATAGGTGGTAGACTTGGTTCTATTTTGTACAATGATCAACTGAGCTCTATTATTTTAGGTGAGCATTTGTATGTTGGAGGGAAATTGGGTGTTATGGATGACAGCTCTGGACTACACATTACATTTAGCATTTTTAGATTTTTAGATTATTTTACATTTCTAAAGCCTTCAAAAAGGATGAATTTTCCATATGAAGAAATGCTAAATGTTTAAATCCTATTCAATAATTATGCTCCAAATCCCAAATACTATTTGGAAAAAATGATGCAAATCTCACCTAAGTGTGTAGCATCCTGTCTCTAACCCCGTACAGTTAAATTTTTTAAAATGTTATTTATTATTATCCATTATAATTTAAAGTTGCAGATATTTGTAATGTCTATGAAAAAAAACCAAGAAAAAATGTTATTTAAATTAGATTAATATCCTGGCCTGAATTATGTTTTATTCTATGTTTTTCTTTTCTTGCCTACCTCCCTCTGATGACGTTGGCTCCTTGATTCTATGGGTGGCAGCTGCTCTCTGCTATCTCAAGCAAGTAGCCCGTGTTGGATGTATGAGCTTTGACAGTGAATGCTTGTCAGTTATTCATCACAGGGGCATCGCAGCTTAGCCTGATCTTGTTCTTACTCAACATCAGACACCTACACTTCCAGCAGGAGTCACTGAATAATGATTAGCAATGGAAACCCTAACCAATTTTCCCTTCCTATCCTGGGACCACTGAGACCAATTTTGTTGTCTCTGCTCCTGTCCGAGCTAACTCAGCACAGGCCAGGAATCGGTCAGTTACTCACTGGATAAACTTACTGGGCTAACGGGGGATCTTAGGGATGATCTTTATCATAAAGTCAAGATTTTTCTGGAAATAATCCACAAAGTGATATCAGACCCAAACAAATCACAAAACTGTAGGCAGAGTGACATCAGGATTGAGTAACCCATAGGACTGTAGGCAGAGTGACATCAGGATTGAGTAACCCATAGGACTGTAGGCAGAGTGACATCAGGATTGAGTAGCCCATGGGACTGTAGGCAGAGTGACATCAGGATTGAGTAACCCATAGGACTGTAGGCAGAGTGACATCAGGATTGAGTAACCCATCAGATTATAGGCAGAGTGACATCAGGATTGAATAACGCATGGGATTGTAGGCAGAGTGACATCAGGATTGAATAACGCATGGGACTGTAGGCACAGTGACATTAGGATTGAGTAACCCATCGGATTATAGGCAGAGTGATATCAGGATTGAATAATGCATGGGACTGTAGGCAGAGTGACATCAGGATTGAATAACGCATGGGACTGTAGGCACAGTGACATTAGGATTGAATAATGCATGGGATTGTAGGCAGAGTGACATCAGGATTGAGGGAGCCATGGGACTTATTGTTCGTGTAAAGTAATTTGCATTTTAAGTTTTCCTGAGTATTGTTTGAAGCTCGGCAAATGCATGTTATAAATTGTCATCATGTTTCTATCCTTTCCTTCAAACTATAAAACTGAGAAATATTGCCACACCTACCTGAAGGGAAAAGTGTTTTTATTTGACATGTCTGTTACAAGACAGTAACATATTGAAGAGCTGAGACAATAACATAAACTGTTATAGCGCAACCTAAGAGTTTTGTTAATGTCATCTCAATCACAAAATGTCTTACTACCTTGAGATACGCACCCAGTTGTATATTAGAACCATAGAACCATAGAAAAGATACAGCACAGAAGGGGGCCATTCGGCTCATCATGTCCGCGCCGGTTCGAAGAATATATTATTCCGCATCTAGTAGTAAAAAGGGGTTGTGCACTACTGTTGATGGTTAATCAATTCACATCAAGTTCTTGTGTGTATTATTTCAACAAAAGTGTTAACCCGTTTAAATCAGTATTAACCAGTCACTAAAGGTACTTACTAGGGAATTAATATTTTCCATTATGTGTTTTCTGGTGAAGCTGTTATGGTGGGTAGCAAACAGAAGGTAAGTTTCCAGAATGGGCCAGAACTTGCGCAGAGCGGCCTGGCAACGGTCGCCACAGCTCCTGCGAATTAAATTAACGAATGTACTTACTGTGGGCTCTGTGGCGTCGACATGCTTGATTTTGAACTTTTAAAGAATTGTGCGCAATCAGCCTCTGAGCAGGGTAAGTCGATGCGCATGGAACAGTCTGCCTACAAAATCTGTCAGGAAGAGAAGTCACGCCCACAAGCAGGCAAGCAGACTTCATTCATTTAAAGTTAGTATTCTGGAAGTCGTTGTAAATAAAAATTTTAAATATTTTCAATAAAAAGCCAAAGAAATAATTGAATTAAAGAGACTGAAGGGAAAAGTAAAACGTTTCTAAAATTTTTTTTTAATTTTTAAAAATGTTTTTTTAATGACCAAAAACTATTAAAATAAGGAGTAATATGAGATGCCACATTTTCAAAATTTAATTTTTAGTTGTTTGGCAGTCATTAAGACTAACTGCGCTTTTAAAACTTAGTTTAGACCTGGTATTTTTAAGCGTACCTGTTTGGTGGCGTAATTAGTTACTTTCCAGCTTGGCGGATGAGCAAGTTTGCGATTTTTCAGTGATTTCAATGGTTGCAGCATGCGGTGACCCTTTGATTCGAAGCTGTCAAATCGCCGGTGAACCAACGATTTCCACACATGTGCAAACGTGGGAACTTGCTCCTTCAATTCGCCATTAAAAACAGAGAGCGCTGAAGAGCTCCTCCGTTATTTCGGCAGCAAGTTCTGTCCCATTATATCTCGTGGTTTGACAAGTAGTGATGTATTTTACTGATTAATACAGGGTGATATCATACAGCACATATAATGTTTATTATATGATTGGCACTCAACATAAAATATCACCTGTTCTTATTTTTACATTCCAACTACATAGAATTTACAGCACAGAAACAGGCCATTCGGCCCAACTGGTCTATGCCAGTGTTTATGCTTCACACAAGTCTCCTCCTATCCTACTTCATCTAATCCTATCTGCATAGCCTTCTATTCCTTTCTCCCTCATGTATGTATCTAGCTTCCCCTTAAATGCATCTATGCTATTCACCTCAACTACTCCACATTATAGCCACCTTCTGAGTAAAGATATTTCTCCAAAATTCCTTATTGAATTTATTAGTGACTACCTTCTAATTTTGGACTCCCCCACAAGTCCAATTCTGTGCTTCTTAGAAACGTAGCACAGGCTGTAGAATATCAGCATCCATACCAGAGGGTCATGGAACTAAGTCTCAATGTTACCCAGCAGTTGAGTCTACCTGCTGTAGATTTCAGTCTGGACTGGGCCACTAGAAAACAGCGCCCTGCCGTGGTGCAGCATTCTAGTGACGCAAAGCTCAAAACTGCCGTAGCCATCTTGCCAAGTACATCCCTGATGGGGAATTGAAATCAGTTGTGGATTAGACTGTGGCTCTGTCCTGCCTTCCTAGCTGAAAAAGACAACCTAATTGAAAACAGCTTGTGCGATGGCACAAACCGAAAAAAAATCAAATATGAAATAATTTTAAAAGACACAATAAAAAAGGTTTTAGTCAAAGCAGCATTATTATATTATCACATAAAGCTGTTCAACAGTCACCAAACTTTCACTGCTTATTTTTTTATTTTAATGAGCTCATTTAAATTCATCAGCTTGGTCAGACAAAATAATGGTTTAAACACTCTACTTAATTAGGGACTGTTTAGTAATAACTGTTTCAGTTCCATCAATAAGTGCAGTACATTTCAAAATCTAAGTCGGATCCCAGTTACAGATCAAACATTTGAGCAGTAATTTGCTTTGGTGGAAATCTGACTCTGGACATGTAATGGGCTCACACTTTGAGCAAGTACAAATTGGACCTAATTTTCCTGCATGTTTTCTTTGAGTAAATGTTTCTTTTCTACTTAGGCATGAATGTCCCATTAGACAAACAAGCCCTTGATAACTTATTCCCGGGTAAAGACCTTTTACTTTCTACACAAAGTGGCTGTGTGTGAGTAGGGTCTTTGTAGTTGACTCCCCCAGCTGTTTGCCTGAGCAGCTCTCAGGGGGAGTGGAAGCAGCGAACCTGGAATAACAACAACATTAGACTTCATTTACCTCTCTAGAGAGTTTAGACCTCGCTAAATGGATTGAATTGATGTGATATTGTATACCACGCAAGACCAAAGGGTTGCGGTGAATTAACTTTTTTCAGTGCATTTTCATTGAAGCTTCTTTAAAAGACGGCTGGTTATCAGACTACATGTGTTGGTTGTAATTAATATGGCCTTCCACACCTCCACACGTTGATAAGTATTTGCACTGTCTGGGTGATAAATTTCACAAATGAAAGCATTGCTGGTGGTACCAGCCATTTAGTGATTTTGTGTCACAAAGTTCAGTCTATTGAGCATAAATCCTGCCTTGTAAACAGCAGGAGCAGTAATGAGCTTTCCTCCACATTTTAGTATCATTATATCAAATTCATGAAAGGATTCCAGCAGAGGAAGGGGATGGATGCACTGAGCAACAGAAGAAAGGACCATTTATTCGGGAAAGCATCAGGTTGCTGTAGTGCTGGGGTTTGTTACTTCACACCTTTATCTCATAAATGCTGACATTTTGTTTGAAATTTTTACCTAGAATGTCATGCCTAGTTTCATGTAAAGGTTAATCACTTTGAGCTGTCAGGATTTTTTTACTCTTTTAAACACCATTGAAGTTGATAGCATTCCAGTACCCCCATGTATCTGGTACTTAGAGTGATAACATTCAATTGTGTTGATATACAACTATCATCACATTTGCTTCATTTCATAGTGGTCAGAGAGTCTATTTTAATTAATTACACAAATTATATCTTTTTTTAAAAATTTGTTAATGATACAAGTACTGACTATGTACACCGTTTTATCTGGAAGGGATATTCACAGGTAATACAACACCCAAGTGATAAGAGCTGTTACAAATAGCCAAACTAATTTAAATGCCATTTGAAGCTCTGTAATACAAAGTCAGGAAAGCGTAGAGCATTTGGTAAGTGTATAGCATAAATGGACGAGATATTATGGGCAGAGAATGTTCAAAAAGTATCTTCATCACTTTGGCCTAAATTATACATTCTACCACTGTGCAGGTCAGCGGCTCTGCTATTTGTCTCTGACCCAAGTGATCTGGAGTTCTTCAGATCAAAACTAAGTCTTGCTGAGCTGAGATCAAACGGGCTAAGGTAGGAATACTGCCGGTGATTCATCATTGCCAAGGAGGGTGATTGGGCCAAATGGAGCCGTTGCAAATGAAGTTGACATTCCTGAAATCTCCTCTGTTTGATCAGGGGACCATTCTCTTGATAACATTAATTTTCATCCAGCAACGGAACAGTGGAATCTCCTGTACATGCATATAGAAATACAAAGATATATACACATATAGATAGCAGATTTATATCCACATAAATAAATGCATATATGCATACATATGCTGATGCACATACTAATATAAACACAGATACACATATGCATACACAGTGCTGTCACTAAATGTATTCAAAATATTAATGCCAATATGCTATAGAAAAAATGTTCCTAAGCTACATGTGATAAAATTAATTCATCACATCTGAATGCTCCCACCATCAGTCATAAACCTGTAACCATTTTAGTGTCACTGTATATATATATAAAATGTGCAGCAAATGAATGTTCAACGTGTTCTTATTTTAGTGGAGGTATTAACCTGTTTAAAGTTATCAGATTAACACCTACGTTAAAATAGCGGACAGAGGAATGCCATTAAAAAAATGTTAAGCATTCATCCACTAATATCAGCAACGGTTATTTTTGGGCTATAATCTTGTATCACTGTCTCAGATTTAGACCGAGTTTGGAATGACAAAATCTATAATTGAACAGCTGGGTGTTTTTCACAGTTAATGTGGGCGAAGTACAAAGTTTCACACAGCTAATGTTGCACTTTACTCAAATCCTAGTGACAGCGTTGTACACACATGTAACACCACAGGGCATTATATCTAAACAACAAAACAGAAAAGCATGAAGCCTAGTTGTCTAGACATATAAAATGCATCTTCAAAAATCAGTATCAAAGTGACAGGTACTTAGTTTCCTGTAGAAATGCTTTAAAAGCTGCTCATGAGTTGTAGGAAAGATGTTAAGACACCCTTTTTAGACTAACTTACAAAGTTTAAATAAAAATTGCCATCAAATATGTTGTAAAGAATTCTTGCTATGTTCATTTAATGTTTTATTTAAATCTCATAAAATAAAATTTTGATGTAATTGTAATTGTCATTGAGTCCCAAATTCTGGAAATCAGAAAACATTTGGAACTGAGCAGCGTCCTTCAGATATGTTGTTCAAAGAAGGAAAATAAACACTTCGGTGCCCTATGCTTGCTCTGTTGCCATATGCAAATTTCATGACTAATTGAGGAGACAAGGAAAATAGATAGTGCAAACATTTGGTGCAAGTATTTTGTTCCATAACAAAATGTCAAGTTACATTCCCAGTTTCATAACAGATTGATGGGAGATAGTAAAAGATAGTCAGTGTTCTCTCCTCCCATTCTATCTATATGAGACAGCCCTCCCACAGAGTATTCTCACCAAGACACAACTGCTTCTACATTCCTGATGCTTATAATCCTTGTTGGGCCTGATTAGTAGTAATGAAGCCTTCGCCTACACTGTTTGAATCTAGTCTTTACTCAGACTGATATCAGAATGTCTCTCTTGAATGACTGTGGAATGCAAAATATAAGAACCCAAAAGCAGCTTTGTACTTTGTAACTAGAACAACAAAGCATATTAATAGTCTAAAAACCAAAGTAACCACAAACATACCAAACTCTTTAAGTGATGTCTGCATGTGAAAGCGGGAATTTTTTTCTGACTTCTGAAATTTAGACTTAAATAAGTAGCCATTCAAATATATTTAGTTATCTACGATATAGAGCCCCATCTTCAGGGTATAGCTGTTTCTCTTCCCCCCTCCCAACCCCCTGCTGCTGTGTAATCTAACAACATCTTGTTGGTAGATTACAAAACAGCATTGGCTAGTAATGCAGATTTTTGCAGTTCTCACTATCCCTACTGAACAATGTAATAGAATAGTGAATGCGTTTCTGGGAAAACAGAGTGAAAAAATCAGGACGACAAATAAAATATATTTTAGCAGGAAGGTCTCCAGGGTTGAAGGTGTGTTGTGGAGAAGTATTAGGAAGGAGTTAAATTTCTAATAGCAATTGGCATAAGAAAATGAATGCAACAATTTTATGATAAATGACTCAAGATAAGAAATGTGTAGTATTACTGTAGTATTATTTGTAAGCATACTATATAAAAAAGAAAAGACTTACAGTTACATAGTGCCTTTCATGATCCCAGGAAGTCCCAAAGCATTTTGCAGCCAATGAAGTACTTTTTTGAAGTGTAGTCACTGTTGTAATGTAGGATACGTGGCAGCCAATTTGCGCACAGCAAGCTCCCACAAACAGCAATGTGATAATAACCAGATAATCTGTTTTTAGTGATGTTGGTTGAGGGATAAATATTGGCCAGGACACTGGGGGAAAACTCCCTTGCTGTTCTTCGAACTAGTGCCATGGGATCTTTTATGTCCACGTGAGAGGGCAGGTGGGGCCTCGGTTTAATGTCTCATCTGAAAGATGTTTAAGTGCTTAAACAGTGTTTCATGGGAAACATAAGCATTTTGTCTTTCATATGTAATAGAATATTAGATTCTTGGCTAAGAGTTCCTTGTTTAATTCCCAATGTCAACAATCCTTTGCATTTGGTTTTCTCTGTTTGGTTGAGTTCTTGCTAATCTCATCCAGGACATTTGGAGGAAGGGAAGGGATGCTGTCCTGCGTAATCCTTTCCTTAACTTTGTGAGGCAAGCCACAACCCTCAAGGATGCCTCCTGGTGGTTCAATCCAAGAATGGCATTCATGGTGTCCCTGGAAAAAGAATTGTGCCTGACCTTTGTATATATCGCACTGAAATCTAAATGTGTTACTCAGTTTGCAGGATTGGGCCAACTGTGCTCAGCTATTTAATGCTTTAAGTTTAGATTGAATTTCACTCAGTGGCAGCTTTATTTTAAAATAATGTACATGACGTGAAAGTAAAAGTTAGTATATTAACATCATCTGTGTGGTGTCGATCTATACGTTTATAATTAGGATTAATCCTTAAACTGATTTACATATTAAATAATTAAAATATACAAGAGGTTAGTAGTGTGAATAATCCTTAACAAGACACTAGGCAATTTAAGGGATTCAATGGGCTCAATTTTAAAAGTAAAGTCCGGGTGCTTTTGGTGGGGGGTGGGGGGCAAAGAAAATTGGAGAAATCCGGAGCAGGAGGGAGTCCTGCTCCAACATGCTGAAGAATGCGCACGACCCAGAGTCATCTGGGTGCGCGCACCGTTCCCGAACCCGGAGATCCCACCGGCAATTAAATCAGCCCCCCTGCTGCCATCCCACCGCCCTTTTAAAATTGAGCCCAATGTGACTGGACTTTGCAGAGACTTTGCAGATGTTACTAATACCTCATATATATTGTCCTTTGGAAACTGGAGAGCCTGCCATTTCCATTGCAGTCTGATTTACAAAGAACAATAGAATCAGTTTGGATTCTTTATGAAGTGATCCAAGTTAGTTTTTGCCAGACTTCTATCGCTGAGTAGACTAATAACAGTTTCTAATCAGTTGAAACCAGCTGAAGTAAAACTGCTTGCTGATTTCTCTGGGCTATTTTGTGCCCTAAAAAATATTTTTCTGTCTTTTGTACTTCTCACTGGAACTTGCATCCGGACATATAGAATGCTAACTACAGTGAAGATACATACAAAGATGCAATGGTATATTAGCTGTGCTAATAGTTTAAGTTCATTTCTAAAGTGAACATGATTAAATAATATTTAAATTTCCTTTGACTTCACATAAATCCCTGCAAGATGACTATTTTATTTTGTTAATATTTGATAAATAAACATACATTAACATGCAGGGAATTGATTTAAACTGCTAAACACAACATCATTATTTTGAAATGTATTAAAAATGTGGGATTGTTATAAATGCTAAACTAAGTCTTAAAGTTACAAAGAATGCAGAGTATATGGAAATAATCCTTGGTGTAATGGTTACAAGGAGTTGTGTGTCCTGTTATTAGTGATGATTGGAAGCACTTTTTAACTTTCTGCTGATTGTTCGAGATACAAATAGTGCAGTTTTGTGCAACAACAAAGAAAAGGAAAAAAAATCTGTGACTCATTGAAACTATAAAAACTCATCAAGAATACCTCGTCATTCACAATAGTATATTAAAAAACAATATTTGCCAGCAGCTGCTATTACCTACTATAACTCATACATAGATCACAGCCCTGTCTTTAAAAGTCTTGTAAAGGAAGCAATCGCACCATCTGTAACGCTGCCACTACATGCAATGTTATTACTTTGCTAGGGAAACTCACCCTTAACATGGTATACTGTAACATAAACTTTACAAACAGTGGGATTGGTGTTTATTGGGTATTGTAACTGTTCTGAATTGTGCAAACTGGTTCAGGTGGAAACAGGATGAAAACAGAATCCTCTGGGATCACTCAAACCAGGGGAAAAGATTTACTGTGGATGCTATGTGTCGCAACATGGTAAATGCATTCAAAAGTATTTACAATGTTGTTAAACATAGTGACCAAAGCAATTCTTCCCCCAGGAGGAAGAATAAACATGGCATGGTGCTAATAGATACCAGGCATCCAGTAGACATTAGAAAAAATATATTTAGACTTTCCGAATCCATTTGTTAAGGTGCTTTGTGTAAACCTTTTGGTGCAGGTAAGGGTTCATGGAATAAAAGATGAAGCAGCTAATTGTGTTGGTAATTGGCTAAGCAACTAGTGGTCCCTTCACTGGTCTACCCAGGCCCTACAAGGCTCATTCACACAAGTGTCAAAAGTTGTGCCTGCCCCTGACAGAAGAATGCTGGTGAAACTGTGGCCAAAATTGCACGCTCCTGCATATATTCTGATCATGCTTCCACATCTTCTGATGTCCTGACAACCACTGGCACTATGGCAGGGCTCTTCATTCTCCCAAACCAAACATCATGCCTTCTTAGCTTGCAATAAGTGGGACAAGTTACTCCTGCAACCTGCAGGTTGTGTAATCTGACCTGCCCCACAGGTAACATAGACAAAGTACCTGTGGGACATTTGTCAGTTGATGAGTGGGCTGCAGATAGAAATGGGAAGGCACCAGGAGATGTGTGCCCTCTCCTTGCAGCCATACTCCACCGAACCCTTACAGAGTCCCCTTTCATCCGCTGAGGGGAACCAAGAACAACCAACTATCAGAGAGATTGCAGAGCCTTTCTGGCTCCATGGGCACCTATAGGGACTGTATACTGCTCAAAGCTAAAGCCCATTAAACCCACTGAATCAGTCTTGTTGACCTAACCCCCTAACTCTGACAATCAATGTAACACACAGAACTTTGTAGGACTATATCCAAGTACCATGCAAATTTGTAAAGCAGCAAGGCCTCAGAAGGCATGCGAACTTTTGTTTCTGTTGCTTTAATTAAAATAATAAAAGGGAAAAACACAGTGATACTGGGCATTGCTGTAGTGGCAGCAGTTAATGGTGGCGTTCCTCAGGGACTACATAAGTCTCTCTCCCATTTGCTCCCTCTGTAAGTGACACAAATGAAAGATTAATAAGCAGCAGCATTAAAATTGCAAGTAATACTGAACTCCACGGAGATCATAAGTGTGTGTAGCCAAAGGTGCCAAAATTAAAAAGAATTTGGAAAGGCTGAGTACATGGGGTAATAATTAGCAAATTATATTTAGAGGTCAAATGCAGGTAGTGCTGTGAGGTGTGAAAATCCATAATCATCATTTACAGTTATATTTTAAGATTGTGGACCAGTGGAAAAATTGGGGGAAGAAGATTATTGACAGTCCTTGAGCAGGTCTATACCATGTCACACAGTCATCAATAAAGCAAACAGAATATTGGGAAACATCAATAGGAGCATTGAGTAAAAGTCCAAGCAGGTTAGACCAACTCTCTGTACTTATTAGTGAGGTGACATTAATGGTGCCGTTTTACAGCATTACTAAAAAGGTGGTGCTGGCTGTAGTGACACAGAGTGAGCAGTGTCATTGAAGCCAGATTTTGTCAGTTTGGTATCATGCAGCAGGTGTGCGACTGGAGGAAGTAGTCTCACACCGTTCAACTTCACATCAGTTGCAATGGAACCTTAACCTACGCAAAACCAACTTTTAAAACTTAAATTAAGGTCTAAAAAGAGACCAAACCATTTTCTGGACCAACTCTAAGTCTCTAATGTTAGAATAGCGCTGCCAGTCTTATTGGTTCTTTTCTACAATAGAAATCTCCCAGAAAAAATCCTAGGATGGTGAGCAAGTTTCTGCAGGTGCGTATTTTCCCTGATTAGAGAGCAATGAGAATGGGAAGTGTAAATCAGTGTTGTATTTTTGCACCTTTGTCAAAAATAGTTGCAAACTGGTACATGCAGTCTATCCGCACTAATAGAAATCAGTATCCACTTCTGCTCACAATACCTCCAAAAGGATTATTCCTGAACTTAAATCACTTTGTTAGGAAGATAAATGTAAACATATTAGATAAAAGATGATTAAAGGTAATTGAATTCATCTCTTTAAGCTTACAAATGGTATTGATGATATGAAGGTTTTAAGTTAATCCCTAAAATGGGACTGGAGAACCAGTTCCAAAATCAGAAAACCATAAGCTAAACTATAGCTGAGATGGAACCTCCTTTATACAAAGTGTGGACATAACATGTGGAACAGACTGATGTCCAGTGCAGTGCCTGCTGCTTTCTATAGGAGAGAATTTGACACCTTTCTGGCATAGACAACATAGAAGGGTTGTAGGTGTACATATGATGCAAGATAATAACCTGCTCACCGATGCTCAGTTTGGGTTCCGCCAGGACCACTCGGCTCCAGACCTCATTACAGCCTTGGTCCAAACATGGACAAAAGAGCTGAATTCCAGAGGTGAGGTGAGAGTGACTGCCCTTGACATCAAGGCAGCATTTGACTGAGTGTGGCACCAAGGAGCCCTAGTAAAATTAAAGTCAATGGGAATCAAGGGGAAAACTCTCCAGTGGCTGGAGTCATACCTAGCACAAAGGAAGATGGTAGTGGCTGTTGGAGGACAATCATCTCAGCCCCAAGACATTGCTGCAGGAGTTCCTCAGGGCAGTGTCCTAGGCCCAACCATCTTCAGCTGCTTCATCAATGACCTTCCCTCCATCATAAGGTCAGAAATGGGGATGTTCGCTGATGATTGCACAATGTTCAGTTCCATTCGCAACCCCTCAAATAATGAAGCAGTCCGAGCCCACATGCAGCAAGACCGGGACAACATCCAGGCTTGGGCTCATAAGTGGCAAGTAACATTCGCGCCAGATAAGTGCCAGGCAATGACCATCTCCAACAAGAGAGAGTCTAACCACCCCCCCTTGACATTCAACGGCATTACCATCGCCGAATCCCCCACCATCAACATCCTGGGGGTCACCATTGACCAGAAACTTAACTGGACCAGCCATATAAATACTGTGGCTATGAGAGCAGGTCAGAGGCTGGGAATTCTGCGGCGAGTGACTTACCTCTTCACTTGCTTGGATGAGTGCAGCTCCAACAACACTCAAGAAGCTCGACACCATTCAGGATAAAGCAGCCCGCTTGATTGGCACCCCATCCACCACCCTAAACATTCACTCCCTTCACCACCGACGCATAGTGGCTGCAGTGTGTACCATCCACAGGATGCACTGCAGCAACTCGCCAAGGCTTCTTCAACAGCACCTCCCAAATCCACGACCTCTACCACCTAGAAGGACAAGAGCAGCAGGCACATGGGAACAACATCACCCACACGTTCCCCTCCAAGTCACACACCATCCCAACTTGGAAATATATCGCCATTCCTTCATCGTCGCTGGGTCAAAATCCTGGAACTCCCTTCCTAACAGCACTGTGGGAGAACCGTCAACACACGGACTGCAGCGGTTCAAGAAGGCGGCTCACCACCACCTTCTCGAGGGCAATTAGGGATGGGCAATAAATGCCGGCCTCGCCAGCGACACCCACATCCCATGAACAAATTTTTAAAAAAGGTTACGTTTGGGAGTGGCACTTGTAGTGACTGTAGGAGGCACTGATAACTATTTCCAATTAGATCGGGTGAGGTTGATGGGTGGAGTATCAATTTCTCATCCACAGTTTTTTGGTTCCTAGTTTTTGCTCACATATGTCTCACATAAAAGATCCGGCAAAGATATTAATTTGGTTGAAAAGTAAAGCATTTTCTGTGTGCTTGAAGCTGCTGTTTATTCACTTCAATCATATTCCTATTTAAATCTTGTCTGAGTACAAATCATGTTAATTGTAAGAATACGTTAACTACATCTTATTCACTGTGGCCACAAGGCAGCCTCCAAAAGATTCAATGGCAGAATGTTGGAAGGGTGGTGAATTAATTTATTACTATTTATTTATATTCCCACCTCAATTTGTTTGAATAGTTTGCTCCTTCCTCTTGGTCCCCTCATCTTAGAGGTTGGGTGGGCAACTTGTTCCCAGCAATTTGTCTATGTGACTCTGTAACCCACCAGTAAGAGGTGTGCAAGAGAGAAATGGGCTGGAGTGACTTGCCCACCCATTTGAACATGTAAACCTCATAACATTATTAATTAATAGCAAATAAAGTCATGAATTCACAAAGTCATTGTACTTAGTTTTCTCATCAGCCTTTTTTCTGTTGAAACCATAGACTCATTTTAGTTATGTAGATTTTACCCAAGATATTTACTTAAATTGATCAGGGTTATTAGTGCAGTGATTTTGAAATTTGTCCATTATTTGTGATCCTTTGGATGATAAAGTAAAACATGGATTAAGAATCAAAACTGCATCTGATTAACCTTGTTACTACAGCTTTATTACACAAAGTAATTGTCAGACACAGATGCTCCTATTTCAGTACAAATTCTGATTTAGTATCTGTTCCTGATGTTCAGAATTTGATCATGTATACACAGTTTCATGGCACATACATTATAAACTAATGATTATACTTGGAGTCATGCATACGATGTTTTGCAAATGTTAACAACAATTGTTAAACAGTCTCAATATGATACCTATTCAGAATTTAGATTATTAAATCTGTGCCACACTTATATATAGCATTGAGTACCTCTCAAACTACACTTGTGTTTCCCAGGCTCATGTCTCTTCCATTACAATGATAATTGTAAGTTCTGAATGTTCCAACGGGCCGGAAATGAAGTTTCTAAGTTGGAACAGGATATGAAATTTCCTGCGCTGTCTTAGGCACAGGTGCCCAATATGTATGAGGTTATGGAATATTTACAAAACTGTGTCATTCCATGACTTGGAAGACACTGGGAGCCAAACAGCTGCTAATGCTTCAAAAAAAGTTGAGCATTTGATGCCTGCCTCTCTGAGCATAGGAGTCAAAAACTCTCAAAGCAGGAAACCACATATGAAAAAGGAATTATTTCTATGGAATGAAGTTGCAACCAGCTACTAAATCAATTAAAATACAAAAAATTCCCATTCATTCAATCCTCCATTCACCTAAAGTTATTCCTCATGTGGGAAACCATTATTTGGGACATTGAGACTCTTCCTGTACTGAAACATGTGTGAAGCTGAAAATGCAAAAACATCCCACGACATCCATGAGAAACACTTGTGGTTAAGTCTCCAGGTCTTATGATGTGCAGTAAATCAATTTTAAAGAGTCTTAAATATTAAAAAATAAGAACAAATCCAGTTAAAATAAATATTGATTCATCCTCAGCCATCTACTGATGGATCTAATCTTGTAGGTTCTTGACTAGAATAAGAGTTATCAAACTAATGAAAGCACTGAACTCCCCTTTGCTCCCTATTGTTGGATAAAATCCATTGAATCATTCATTGAAGTCTTAATAAAGAACTGCTAATATGGCTGGAGATTTTGTGTTATAAGCATACAGTGCATAGAATAAAACAAAACAAAATACAGACTAATATTGAATTATTTCTATAGTAGAACTCATTTGATGCTGAACCTGAAGTGTAGTGAACAGTGAGGAGGATACCGATAGACTTCAAGAGGACATAGACAGGCTGGTGGAATGGGCGGACATGTGGCAGATGAAATTTAATGCAGAGAAGTGCGAAGTGATACATTTTGGTAGGAAGAACAAAGAGAGGCAATATAAACTAAAGGGTACAATTCTAAAGGGGGTGCAGGAACAGAGTAACCTGGGGGTGTATGTGCACAAATCGTTGAAGGTGGCAGGGCAGGTTGAGAAAGTGGTTAAAAAAGCATACGGGATCCTGGGCTTTATAAATAGAGGCATAGATTACAAAAGGAAGGAAGTTATGATGAACCTTTATAAAACACTGGTTTGGCCACAACTGGAGTATTGTGTCCAATTCTGGGCACCGCAATTTAGGAAGGATGTGAAAGCCTTAGAGAGGGTGCAGAAAAGATTTATTACAATGGTTCCAGGGATGATGGACTTCAGTTACATGGATAGACTGGAGAAGCTGGGATTGTTCTCCTTAGAGCAGAGAAGGTTGAGAGGAGATTTGATAGAGGTGTTCAAAATCATGAGGGGTCTAGACAGAGTAGATAGAGAGAAACTATTTCCATTGGCAGAAGGGTCAAGAACCAGCGGACACAGATTTAAGGTGATTGGCAAAAGAACCAAAGGCGACATGAGGAAAAACTTTTTTACACAGCGAGTGGTTATGATCTGGAATGCACTGCCAGGGTGGGTGGTGGAGGCAGGTTCAATCACGGCTTTCAAAAGGGAATTGGATAAGTACTTGAAGAGAAAAAATTTCCAGGGCTACGGAGAAAGGGCGGGGTAGTGGGACTAGCTGGATTGCTCTGCAGAGAGCCGTCATGGGCTCGACGGGCCGAATGGCCTCCTTCTGTGCTGTAACCATTCCATGATTTCCTGGGGAATAACATAGTTTTCCTCCAAGGGTTTCATTGTCCAGGAACATATAGTAAAATATTATTTAATAATCTGAATAGGTATCACACTCAGTTTTTTAACGATTGAAATTGATATTTCATGATCTTTCTTGTACACATTATTATTCCAACTATAATGATTAGCTTATAATTTGATTGCATATGCATTGAAACTGTACACACATGATCAGTTCTGAATTTCAGGAACAGACACTAAACTAGAACTCAAATACGGGTATCTGCATCTTACAGTATAGAACAGAAACAATAAGAGACAATGATCACTTAATAATCTGATCTGCAAGACACATTCCAGAATGTGTTAAAAACTGGTATAATTAACACATGAAATAAATGGAATATTCTGCCATTGTGGCATAGCAATATAAATATTGACATATTCAATACATTCCCATAACTGCCTCATAGCTGGGTACTTGGGAATTATGAATCTTTTGCATTCCTAAAAGAACACCCATAATCCACATGCACTATCCTGGATGTAGATTATTGTTGTGAAATGTTTTGTCATTTGTGGCCAAATAGTACAAGAGGCCAAATGCTAGACTTTCGACCTAAGGTTTGAGACTTAAAGTGGCAGGCCCAACAGTCACCAGAACTTGCTTGGCTCAGTGGGATGACTTGTTTCATTTCTTCAGTCTGCTGTTGCATGGAGCATCAGATGAAAGTGAAGTTATCTTTCAACTAAGGCACTGCTGTAAACCAATCACAGGGTGTCCACAACTCAGAGCATTCTACCCTCCAGCCTTAAGGAAAGATAGCTGATTACCTCAAAGGAAAGAATAGCGGTGAAAAATTGGGAGAGAAAAAAGGGTAATGGGCATGGTACTTTTTTTATTGTATAGTGAAATAATAAGAGATAATATATAAGAGATAAAAGAACAGTCGTTGAATACTCTAAGTCTGAGCTATAAAACAGGAAATGCAAAGCAAGTCAGTCAGCATCTGAAAGAAAAAGACATTTCTTCACCAGTACTGTTGCAATAAAATAATAGCCTGGGAATTACTGTGAGCAAAGTTATACAAACACACTCAGAACAAATTCCTCTGCTATTTTAATGGAGATGTTAATCCATCTTTTTAAATGGTTTGGAGCCTGCATTAAAATTGCAGAGAGGAATTTGATATAAGTGTGTTTAGTAACATTGTTCATAATTTCCTGACTAATGTCTGTAGTCACTGTTTCTAAGAGTGAGCTAGAAATTATAATCTGCTGCAATGCAGTTTAACATCAATTTAACACAAATTTGCATTATTTGAATGACACATAGCTACAAAGTTCCTCATTTAATTTTTACACCAGTCTATCTGATATCCTACTGCTCTGATTTCCACAATGATGCAATTCAAATATCCTGTGATATGATTACATACACAAGCCTAATTTAATTGGCCATACATAAATTGTCGTAGTTCAGATAACATCCAAGATCTCTCTCCTGCTGGTGAATTAAGAGTGGCACAGGCAGATTACAGGGAGTAGGTCATCCACCCACCTTCCCTACTGAAGAAGTACTTGGCACACCTGATACCTAAACAGGGGGCGAAAGATGTTCAAACATTTTAATGTTCCTAAACCAAAGAGAAACTGGTGATCTTTGTCAGATCAGACATTGGCACCTTGTGACCACACAATACATTCTGTGCTGAATTCAGCCATTGCATGCTCTGACACCCCGAGACCTAAGGCCGTGTAGCTATTCACCCCTTTAATACATACAAAAAATGTACTGTAAATCACTGATTTTTATCTTATTTGAGTGGATTTTGTTTTCGTCAATGTAAAGGGTGTTAGGGAATGATACCAACGTTTCTCGGATCAGTCGATCTCATGACAGAAACTGAGTGTCCAAACTAAACTGACACATAACTATTGCAGCTGGCATCTATAAAAGGCTTGAATTCATCTGTCTGGCCTAAATCTAAGCCAGGTCCCAGAGATGAAAGGACACTGTTCTAACCCAGTGCAGCACTTATATCCCCCATCAATAACTGTTAAGAACCTCTACATCATCTAAAGGCATCTAAACATTCAACAGTTCTGATACATGAAGGTTTTGTCATCCTAAATCAAACATTTTTGTATTCAAAATCTATCCTAGACAAATCACACACTCTTCCTGTGAACCTTAAGAGCTTTGCTTCTGTGTGACCAAGATGTCACTGTGCTATAAGATGGAAGAAATCTTGGCAATCAGATCATGGTTATAAATCTGTCTTTAATACTTCTGTGCAGTAAACATTAAACAAAATATAATATGGAATTATGGAGGGTGGGAGTGAATAATAAAGCTATAATTTAATTGAGGTCAAATTATGTCATAAAACTTGACATTTATTGACATCTTCTGAATCCCAAAGTAAAATTATGGCAGTTAATCACTCTCTGCAATCTATAATTTTAAAGCATGCTATGCCTGCAATATAATTAAAAGAATTCTAATAACATTTAAAAGCAGAGCTGAAATTGCATTGATTGAATACTGTGAGAAGCTATTTTGAAATAATCATTGTAGCATATAATGTCATATAATTCACAAAGGCTTAATAAGGGAAATGAAGTCCTAGAATAAAGCCAGTACAATAAATATCCCACAAGTCACAAGTTATGAAGTCACAAATGTTCTTTCCAATCTCATGTGGAGATATTTGCCACATTTCACTGTGGACCATGGGACAATTTTTTTCTAACACATGTTAGTTTTTTTTAAATGAATAGAATCTGTATAGTTTTAAGAGTTTCATTCAATTTGTTGAACTGCTTTGTGAAGTCATTTTATTATTATAATGCTATATCTTTAGTTCTCCACATGAGATTTATAAAGTATATTTGGAATAGCTCACAGCCTGGGATGTGTTGCAAGGCTATAACAAATTGTAGGGTTGAGATGGCATAATGAACCATGAGAACTAAACTCGGGTGGTTTATCTCTTATTTACCTAGGAATATACTGTTACTGGTTCTGTGTTATCTGTATATATAGAAATACAGATTTAACTTATCTTTTCCTTGTGGATTTACCATTTTCCATTTGTATTTTATCATCGGGGGTGTGTCATTTCAGACAGCAAGATGCTGTTGGGGCCAGCTTGTGTACCATATCATGTGACCTGAAGTAATATAATTACTTATTTCACTGCCTAATACAGGGCACTACTACAGATCTAGATGTGATAATATGGGTGTTGTGTATGTTAGACCCCATCCTATCCAGCATTAGGTCCTGCTTACCTGTCACCCCTGTCCTTGCTGACCTATATTGGCCACTGATCCCCCCAACACTACAAATTTAAAATTCTTCACCACTTTCCCTCCTAATATCTCCTTCTTTGGACCAGTGTGCATTTTTGTCTGATTACATCTTGTGAAGTGCCTTGGGGCATTTTTCTATATTACAGGCACTATATAAGTGCAAGTTGTTGTTCATACACACAGTGGATAAAAGAAAGTCAGTGTACCATTCATTAGCTGTCAGTAGATGTCTAGAACATGCTGAAATTGATTGAACAGTCCTATAATTACAATATGAACTAGTAACCTCTAGGGACAGAAACTAGACTGATTAACACACTTCCAGTCTTTATTCATTGCAATTTGTCCTCTAAATCTCTTCTTTCCTGAAGGCACTGACTCATGCTGGGATATGGTTTCGTGGGCAATGGCCACTCTCCAGTCTGTCAGTCAAGTCACCACTCTTCATGTGTAATCTTATAGAGTCAGCAGGTAAGTGGGAAGACATCACTGTGAGGGGCTTCACAGCGGAGCTCAGTAGTGTCCTGCCCCAATATCTACACTCATTCACTTTCCAGCAGATCATTGAATGGCATCTGGAGCAAGATCTCAGGTTCATTTTCCTCTCTGGAGCTCAAGGATGGTAAGGCTAGCTATCAGTGTGTCAGAGCAGAGATCAGGTAACTCAGCACAGACCAAGGGTGGAATATAGAACCTTTCTGATCAGCCTAGCTCAATTGAGCAGCTTATATGTTATTCCTTGTAAAAAAAAATCATCATCTTATGATCCATGAGATAAAGTGGTACTTGAGAAACATTTTCCCTGGTAGATATTTTTTTAAAAGTGTAAATGACACATTTAGAACTAAAAGGTACTGATGGATCTCACCCCTGGACAGTGGGAACTGGTTTAAATTACTGGGGTGTCTTAAACTGTTTAAAACACTCAAACTTTAGCAGCAAGCAATTCTCCTTAATGAAGTGTAAACACCTGGTCGTCAGTTTTCACACGGGTTTCTGAAGAGCAATGATACAGGCGGCTGAGCACCAGATTGGATAACATTCCCCAGTGAAGTAACACCCACCACCACACTTAATAAAAAACAAAAGGGAACAAATAAAAAGCAGAACTGGGAATGCTTGGAATACAACACAATAACTGTTACATTCTTAGTATAAATGTCATGGATACTTTGACGTGTTGGTCCCAAATTGCAAATAAACATGTTTTAGCTGAATAAGCTCACTCACCTTCTCCTCAGGGAGTATTTATTTCAATCAGAGGGTAAATATATAAAATATGAAAATCTCATTTAACGTCGCCGATGTCAGTAAATATTTACGGTAAAAAAAAATTTTGGATGGCATGATTCAGTGTCATTTAACTATTATAAACTCTGCTCTGTTGATTTGATTTTTAAGTGAGGGCAAACACATTGAAATGACTGAGTTTAGAACCAGTCGCTGATGTTGCTTGAGGCCGAATAAGTTTTGCTGGAATGTTGAATAAATAAATGCTCAATTTGAAAGGCGAAAGATTAATACACGTATGAAGTGTAAAAACATTTCGCTTGTATGAAAAAAGCACCAACACTATTATTTTGCTTGTGTCCCAACAATTAGAGGTTTTTTCAATCAATCCACAGGTTGGATAAGTAAAATGCAGCATTGGATTTGGTTGAAGATGCTTCATGTTAAAGTCTCTCCAGTACCTAACCCCGCTAATGTAAGGCTTTCGGAGGCTTTCTCCTTCGTCAGGTGAGCAAGACAAAGGAGAAAGCCTCCGAAAGCTTGTGATTTTCAAATAAAACAGTTGGACTATAACCTGGTGTTGTAAGATTCCTTACATTTGTCCACCCTAGTCCATCACCGGCATCTCCACATCATAACCGCGCTAAAGAAGAGTTTGGTTAATGATTAAATAAAGTACCTCCTGAAGAATGTGACCCTCCCCCTCGAAATCCTGCACGGAACTCATTTCTCCAGATCTTTTAAAATGTAATTCAGTTATTGTCCTTTCCAGACTCCACCGTTCACCGCCCATTAGTCACCGTTTAGCAGCTCAGCCGAATTAATCCCACCAGAAATAGACAAAACCGAAATACACTGGACGGATTCTGAAGCGAAGTGTTCCCTCTCCCCATTTATTGCTTCTATCATTTCATAATTAATAAATCGAGACAATGCGCAGCGACAAATACACAATGAAGGCACGAAAAATTAATTGGGAATGAAAAATAAATGATGCTGGAGAGGGTTTGATTTTTTTTGCTGATAATTGGATCTCTTTTTATTTGATTATTCTTGAAAAGTGACCAAAAGTCGCAGTAACTGTCCCTCGCTGCATTTTGCCGGACCCGTTACTCGGGTCTGATCAACTTCTCAAAAGAGTTACAATCGGTCACTCCCGGGGCCGCACCTTTCGGCTCAGAGCCGGTGTTGCCATCGTCACTTTGCCCCCCCCCCCCCCCCCGCCAGTAACCCAGTGCGCCAAGGGGTCGATCCAATGCAATGCAGAGACTGTTGAAAGAGGGGAGAGGGGGTCGGCATCGATGATAAATGGACTGCAGGACCGCGCTGATTGACTATTTGAACGGGTTCGAAGTGTTGCTGCTCTGCGGAGCGGTACCAGCTGATACTAAATGCCTTGAACCTTCAACGGTGAGTTATGTCAATTTGCGACTCCCCTTGTAAAACTGCCAGATCTGTGCCAGCTGCAAAGATTCATTCATGAGCCAGTTCCAGAGAGCTGCTCCTTTATTTTATATCTCCTTGGAAGCGGCTAATCCCCATTTCGCCGACAGATTAAATTTACGTACCTGCTTAGTTGACTTCAATAAATCAGTATTCAATTATATAAATATTTAGAGACTGTTATACATAAGTCTGTGGGGCACGGGAGAGTACTATAAATACTGTTCTTCTGCAGACTTAAACAAGAGTATATATGGGCGGATTTTAATGACTTCGATAAACTGTAAAAAGTTTTAAAAAGTGTACACAGTATCAATTTACCACATTCCTGTCTTTTAGAAAGGCTCTCTTTTGGGTTTATTTGGAGGTTGGCAAATACCAGCTGTAGCCCTTGGTTTTTCCGTTACTGAAGAGACTCAAAGTAAGAGTCATTTGCGAGATGATATGTTATTTAAATACAATGCAACCTTCTCAAGAACGAGTCGTTTTTGTTTCTTATTAAAAGATCTTATTCGGTATTAAACTGATGTGTTTTTAAAACGTGGATGGTCTTTATGGGAGATTAAACGCTCTGTACCAGGCTCTCAGTAAAGGCCCTTTGATTTTGGGATGGGGGCGCAGATCGAAACATCACACAGCAGGTTGTCTGACACTCCAAGAATTGGACTTCTCTCCAAAAGTGAGGAGATGGGACAAATAAGAGTCCGGATTCGGTTTTATTTTGGGATCCGATTTCAAGCACGTTAACACGTTTCAAACTGCGGCAGTGCTCCCTGCATCAGGATAACTCATGGACGTGTGCTTTTAAAGTTGTACTCGTTAGGATCTTGCGTCAGGATCTTGTAACTGTTACCGGTTATATCAGACTCCAATGTCTCAACAATCGTGCCCACATGTTAATACAAGGCAGGGTAATAGAGCTTTGGTTCTGGCACCTGCTCAGTCACTTCAATATATCCTGGTGACAGTAGATTTCAATGGGGCACAAATGACAGCGACTGAGATGCAAATAGACAGAAATATATCAGATGGAAAGTTAAATGGATCGCAGCTTCTGGTGGGTTTTTGTTTTGTTGACAACTTTATTTTTGAGCCAATTCCGCTTTCATTCCGTGGAGCTGATGCATTTGAGCGAATTCCTTTTTTAACACCTCAGACTCGCCACATACCGGGAGCGCGATGCCCTTTGTACCTGGTCCTACACTGGGATTCTATTACCAGAATCCGAGGGATCCTTCGGGATTGTTGGAGATGGTTTTTAAGGGGTTAAACGCGGAATGTCGCAAGTTTGGAGCACGGAGGACAAGGGGAATACTTTAAATATATAATTAATCTCTTCCAGCCGTTAAGAACTATCCAATGCACTGAGATTCTGGAATTCAGAAACTATCAGTGCAGAAGTTAGTAACTTTTGACTCTATTACTGTTAGTAGGATTTTAAACAAACCCTCTGTGAGAATATAGCAGCTAGTACAGGATGTTCTTATTTTGAAATAATTATCATTGACGTTTGATTATTCTGACTGATAGTGTTTGGTTTTCTGTGTAAAGTCTCTGGGGTGAAACGGGTGAGCTGGCCCTGGTCACACACTGTCAGAGGGCTCAGCCCTCCCATCTGCTTAAATCATTTGTTCAGTTCTCACGACGGAGCACAGGGTGCGACGCTGCATCTCAGCCCGTCCAATAACACAGACAGGTCGGCAATAGTGCCAGCTCAGCCAGACACCAGGATCGCATTGAGCGCCTGGGTTCTGCACTGGGAACTGCGGACTACACGTCCACCCTGAAATCAATATGCTCCCTTTTCATACCCGGCGTAGTGTGCTGCAGCCCAAAACACCGGGCAGTCTCTAGAGAGGCCCTGGCGGTGATATCCTGGGGCTAGGAACTTTCAGACAAACCCATGGAATCAAACAAATGTAACCACACAACGAGATCGCTGCATTCATTCAATCATAATGTACACGCGTACTTCCTTAGAGAGTGTTGGTTTAACAGTGTATTCATAGTGAATACTAACGGTCTGTGTGATAATGGTTGTAATATAATGATGATTTCATCGATGACAGTCAGTTATACCGAAGACGGTACCTCCACAAACCAGCGAGCCACAAGGCCACTCTGATCTCTTGCACACATGCCTGAAGGCGGAACAAAACCACTGCCCAGCTCCCCCTAGATGATATGAATCTCTTTATTGACTTGCCATGCGTTCCTGTCTCACCAGCTTTTTATTAACAATGAATGGCAACATTCGGCGAGTGGGAAGATTTTCTCAACCTGCAACCCATCTACTGGAGAGAAAATCTGTGATGTTCAAGAAGCTGACAAGGTAAAACCCTCCCGTGATAATTTGGCCCTAGCCGACGAGGTGAAACGATTCTCATTTTAATTTCCATTAATTTATTAACATGTAGATTTATTGAGCCTCACTCCAGCAGTGATTTGTTCCTATAGGTTTTTAAAACGTTTTATCTGTCTTGGCAGTATTTTGTGCCAGTCTTGCCATCCACTCTCCTATTAGTGTCACAAGGCAATACCTTTCAGGATGCAAAGCTGTTTGGACACTCAGAAATGCAAATTAAATAGATTTCTTTCAGAAAATAACATTTTGGGATACAGTATGTGAGTAATTTGAAACATGACGTGGTAAGTATAGCCTGTTTGGGAGAAAAAGGTGACTTAGGACCTACGGGTCCCAAAGCTCACCACCACTGGGGTTTTCCTCAGTCATTTCTGGGTCTGTTGTAGACTAATTGATAGAGATTGATTGCTATGATTACTCAACAACTCCATTATCATTGTATCATGTGACTATCAGGATGATAGAAGGCGAACTAGATGGACCTTGGTCTTTTCTCGTCTAGCAATTCCTATGTTCCTATGAAAGCAGTTCCACTGTTCCTGATCATGATGGACGGGCTGGCTGGTTTTATACTTCATGGGTCAAGAATGTTTGTACATTTCGCACTCCTACCCTGCCATTCACTGATTAACTTCTCAAGGACCAATACAGCAATTCCCAAACACACTGGGTTACAATGTCCTTCTCTTCTGCTTGTTCTTTTAAAACATTTTCTTACTTTTCCTTTCTGTGCCTTTTTTTCTCTCTCTTTTAACTCACTCTTTTTCTTTCTCTCTTTCTGTATGTAATTTGATGCTAATTCAACCTATTTCCTTCTCCATCGTTTGCTTGTTTTTTTTTCTCTATCCTTTTCTTTCGTTGGTTAAGGAGATTGACCATTAGGCACAATGTTCCTGAGGTCCCAGATGCGACATTGGCATCACTGCACCGATATCGCTTTGACGTTCCAGCAATTTGCAAAGCAAATATGATGCGATCTGAACGGTGAGGTAAAAAGTCCAATTAACGCACTCACCGTGAGTTGCGCCATTGCAGCAATTTCTGACCCAATATGTAATGACTTTTATACATGTTGTAAAATGACTGTACATAATGTATATTGAGTTTCTTTACACACAATGTATATTGAGTTTCTTTACACACAATGTATATTGAGTTTCTTTACACACAGTGTATATTAAATTTCTATACACACAATGTATACTGAGTTTCTATACACACAATGTATACTGAGTTTCTATACACATAATGTGTACAGCATTGAGTTTCTATACACACAATGTATACTGAGTTTCTATACACACAATGTATACTGAGTTTCTATACACACAATGTATACTGAGTTTCTATACACATAATGTGTACAGCATTGAGTTTCTATACACACAATGTATACTGAGTTTCTATACACACAATGTATACTGAGTTTCTATACACACAATGTATACTGAGTTTCTATACACATAATGTGTACAGTATTGAGTTTCTATACACACAATGTATACTGAGTTTCTATACACACAATGTATACTGAGTTTTTATACACACAATGTATACTGAGTTTCTATACACATAATGTGTACAGTATTGAGTTTCTATACACACAATGTATACTGAGTTTCTATACACACAATGTATACTGAGTTTCTATACACACAATGTATACTGAGTTTCTATACACATAATGTGTACAGCATTGAGTTTCTATACACACAATGTATACTGAGTTTCTATACACACAATGTATACTGAGTTTCTATACACATAATGTGTACAGCATTGAGTTTCTATACACACAATGTATACTGAGTTTCTATACACACAATGTATACTGAGTTTCTATACACATAATGTGTACAGCATTGAGTTTCTATACACACAATGTGTGTTGAGTTTCTGTATACACAATGTGTATTGAGTTTCTGTATATACAATGTATACTGAGTTTCTGTATACACAATGTATATTGAGTTTCTATACACACAATGTATATTGAGTTTCTGTATACACAATGTATATTGAGTTTCTAGACACACAATGTATATTGAGTTTCTGTATACACAATGTATATTGAGTTTCTAGACACATAATGTATACAGTATTGAGTTTCTATACACACAATATTCATTGAGTTTCTATACACACAATGTATACAGTATTGAGTTTCTGTACACAATGTATATTGAGTTTCTAGACACACAATGTATATTGAATTTCTATACACACAATATATAGAGGCACAAGTAATTTAAGGTATAAACACGAAGTTTGCTGTTGAAGTTTAAGAATTTGTTACCTGTTACATTCATTGTTGTCTTTTTTCATACTTTTTTCATACAGGCTGATGTCGACAAGGCGGTACAGGCTGCACGGCTCGCCTTCGCCCCAGGCTCCGTGTGGAGGAGGATGGATGCATCGGAGAGGGGCCGGCTGATTGACAAACTGGCAGATCTAGTGGAACGGGACCGAGCGCAGTTCGCCGTGAGTATCCAATAACACCTTTGACAATCAGGCGGCAAATTACACTATCACCACAGTGTAGAAGGGTCAAAGGGGGCATTTTATTCCAACCCACAGCTGAACTAAAAAACTATCCACGACCTTTTGGGCGCCAACTTCCTGCAATGGGGAGCTGAAAAAAGTGGAGCCTCCTTTCCCAGGCATCTGTAAGCTTTGTAAATGGGACAAGGAACTGTTTATTCCCTTATCCAAACAGATTGAAGCATCGTTAACAAGCCACGCAGACACAGAACCAGGAAGTGTTAGTTAGAATAGAAAATTCAATGTAAAATCTGTTACAGAAATAAAGATATGATAAGAAATATTGAATTAAAAGAGACAGAAAGAAAAAGTAAAAAAACCATTTTTTTTAAATGTCCAACAACAATTAAGTTTTGAAGGAATGAGACTCCACATTTGTAAAAGTACATTTTTAGTGCCTGAGAGGTTGTTTGGCAGTGATTAAGACTTACCATGCCATTAAAATTTTGATTAGACTTAAAAAACTGGACGTACCCTTTTCTGGTGAAAATAATTTGTTTCCAGCGGGGCAGGAGAGCAACTTCATGCCATTGCAGCCATTTGACCAGTAAATCAGCCGGTGAGCTGTCCTTCCCATGCAGCTTTCGGAGGAGCAGAGCATCTGGTAGAGCAGCTTCCGGATTTCCGTGTTTAACTGCGCATGTCTGCTCGCCGATAGTTGCTCTTCCATTTGCCCTGAAATAACGGTGAGCCACATTAGGATCGCCGTTATTTTCAGAACAAATTCCGGGCCGACGTATACCCTAGGAACATATACCCCAGGAACATATAACGCAGGAACATATACCCCGGGAACATATAACGCAGGAACATGTAGAGGGGCCGGTCCCTCAGCCGCACTCCACAAGCTGGGAAGAAATACACAGTCTATTCTGATAAAAGTTCCTGCACCAGAAAACCTTTAGAATCAGCCAATAAAATGTTTACATCAGTTAGGATGTGAGTGAAATTGTGCACTGATTATAAATAGAGGGTTACATTTTTGAGTTTGTTGATTTAAGTTGCATTTTAAGTTTAATGCTTTTGCTGATAGAGCTTGGTCCAGTTATATGGCCAGTTTTACATAGATGCAAAGTGGTTTTGGCTACGCAGCGATGCAAGAATTGGCAGTGTAACTCAGGAGTCAAGTTAGATCTGAATTTTAAATGCATTGTAGCTGGGAGGTTTGAGATCTCCTCCAGGTCTCACATTAGTGTATGTGTGCACTCGGTGCAGTATAACTCTGGCCTGGAGCAAAACTGTATTTTAAAAATATCCAGAAGGTCCATTGTGTGTCCAAGCTCCTTTGTAGCTGACAGTGCAGTCCACAATGATGCAGAGCCAGCAGTATAACTTCATTCTGTTAACAGCACATGGCAGTTACGAGATACTAGTCATAAATTGGTAGAGCAATATAAATGCAACTGTAGATTCACGAAAAGATTATTCTTCCATGTCTAGCAGGTTTGGGGAATGAATCAGAAGGTAAAGATTTTCTGTATGCTGGGTATCCAAGGGTGCATTTACATTACAACTACAGCATTAGTGTGAAGCAGTTTTGCTTCATACCAATGCTAATGTTTTAGTGTAAGTGCAGCCTAAATACCAGCCTGATCTGACTGGAGCAAATGGAATGAGACTACATAGAGACTACATGGAGGAAGCAATCTCATTCTACTTTGTGACAGCAAGGACCCACAAACAGCAATGAGATAATGACAAGATAATTAGAATTAGTACAGTTGGCTGAGGGATAAATATTGGTCAGGACACTTTCTTCGAATAGTGCTATGGGATCTTTTTCATTCACATGAGTGGGTAGACCTCAGTTTAACATCTCCTCTGAGAGATGGTATCTCTGACAGTGCAGCACTTACGCGCTCAAGTCTTTGAAGTGGGACCTGAACCCATAACCTTCTGACTCAGAGGTGGGAGCGCTGCCACTGAGCTAAGGCTCTACTTCGCACTGACACTAAGTTTGTAGTGTAAATGCACCCTTATTTCAAAAGGTTAATAGTTGTGCCATGTTTTGTAAGTACTGTATTCTGATAAAAGTCATGATGTGGAGATGCCGGTGATGGACTGGGGTGGACAAATGTAAGGAGTCACACAACACCAGGCTATAGTCCAACAGCTTTATTTGAAATCACAAGCTTTCAGAGCTTTGCTCCTTCGTCAGGTGAGTGAAGCTCCGAAAGCTTGTGATTTCAAATAAAGCTGTTGGACTATAACCTGGTGTTGTGTGACTCCTTACATCTGATAAAAGTAGCAGACTTTTAGAATCAATAGGGATAAAAAAAACACTAACCAGACAAGGAGGAGGCTGAATGTCCATTTGAGAGGATATCAAATGTTCATTTTTGTGGAAATTAGACAGCATGAGAGAGGTAAGTTCCAATCAGGTGAAAAAAATAAATGCTGTGGTTAAAAAAAACCATGCAAATGCTGGAAATCTAAAGCAGAAAGAGAAAGTGCTAGATATACTCAGCAGATCAGGCAGCATCTGTGGAGATGTCAGAGGAATAAACATTTTGGCAGCAGACCCTTTGTCAAAAATGAGATGGTTGGACGTGTTTAGATAGGGCCAGGATTCAGTGCTCTGTGAACTACTTTTCATTTTGTAGTGCTGAAGTCAGGCAAGCTGAAGTATGGTTTGCCTAATATATTCAAAGCCTGATTCTGCCAGTTTTTGCTGCATACTAATTCAAGTTCGAATGAGAAATATAATAATTTTAACTGGCTAATATCTTAGCCAGTCCCAAAATAGCAGTTAATGTTTGTATTACAGCAGTCTAAAATATGCTTAGCGTGTCCCATGTTATTACACCTTTTCATTGTTACTATTCTTAGAGCAAGCCCTTAGAAACTGATCAGACGGAACACCTGAAATGTAAATCTGAAGCCTGATTTAAAGCTTCATCTAACCCTGCTGTACACACTAAACTCAGACACCAACCAAGGAAGCCTGGAGTAACACTAAAGTTATTTGACATATTTCAACCTTGATGATGAACCTTCCCCTAAGCTTCCCAATTAAAGACACACTTAATATTTTCTCTGCACAGGCCATTACCACTCTCTGCCCCCCTCCCCCCACCACCTGAGTCAGTCAATTCTCAGCAGATGTAAGCACTCCGACCTGCAAGGTTGAGCTGCTCATGATTCAGAGGAGGTGCTTCTCAACATAAATTAATTGATAACAATAGATAGATATAAAACAGGCACTACTTATTATTTAGTAGACTAACACCACAATTGCAAAGTTTCTTTACATTTCTATTCTGTATTTAGTATTTGATGGTACACAGGAAGCATTCACTTGAAGATTTTTAAAGCTACTTAGGAACACACAGGAAGATTTTAGTAAAGGACTAATCAGGAGCTGGAATCAAGTTTATGTCAAGGGTTGGAGGACTGGCTTTTCTCCAGAACCTAAATCTGTGATCATAGATGCAGGAGGCAAAAAATCATAAGTATAATTTTCTTTACACCTCCCAAAATTAATTGAAAAAAGCAATGAGGAGAAACGGCATAGTCTTAGTGGCAAATTAATGCTTAATGCATTGTGTGATATTCCTCTGTTTGTTTCCCCATTTAAAATTAAGAGGTTAATGTATCCATTAAAATGTCAGACAAAGGAAATTCATATGATTACAAATTAACAGAGGCATACACTGCCTACTTAAACTATATCAATGAATATAATGAACTATATTGCAACAAATTAGGTTTGGGCTGGAAATCTATGTTATTACACCAGACTGATACAATTGTGACCAACTTCACTTTATGGAGAGAAGTAAAATAGAAATATTCTATTATCCATGAAATAAATTTTTCCTTTAATTTCTTTAAATCACAAGATAAATACAAATGAGGATGGCCAAATGGACCATCCTAATGTATCTATTCACCTGGGCCACTTGCATTATAGTATCCAGCTGTTTCTTACATGATGCCAGGAGGTTTGCCTCCACTACCTTACTCAGAGGTCCGTTCCCTTTCTGAAGAATATCCTGATATCAGCCTTAACTTTGTCTTTTTCTCATTTCCCCAGTTTAACAAATTGTTCTCCTAATTCTTCACATAATAATGTACCTGCTATGAACACATTAAGGGGGCTAATCTCCTCTGGTAGCAAACTGGTAATGTATTCAGGTAGGGTTCCCTTGTGTACTATTTTAACACACAGGAAAATGTTCTGCAAACACATTAACCAGTGTCCCATTAGAGGAAATGAAACCCCTAAATGTCAGTATTCCACGGGAAATATAAATAATCCATCTTATGATCCTAATCACAATCACACACTCATCACTTCATCAATCATGAATGATGTGGTTGGTGTCCAATTGGTTAAAGTTCTATACACACACCATGAGAGACTGATATGTACCTTCAAGTAAGTAATATTGTGAAAGGCATTCTGTAATCTCACTTTCTGTCTCCGGCTTGATTTATCCTCTCACTGAATTGCTTTATGTTCTTTGCAGACACTTGAATCTCTAGATAGTGGAAAACCATTTCTCCAGGCTTATTATGTTGACCTACAGGGAGTCATAAAAACTCTCAGATACTTTGCTGGTTGGACTGACAAGATTCATGGGAAGACAATTCCAGTCGGTAGGTTGACAAAGGAAAGTAACCCATTGATGATTTTTTAACAGAAATTAGAACAGAGATACAAAAACTAAAGTTGAAATGAAAGTTAATGAATAAACTATGTCTGTGCCTATCCTGAATTAATGTTTAGACAATTCTCTTACAGGGGGACATGAACTGTAAAGCTTGTTTTACCTCATGTGTGGAATATGCAGATAAGTTAGTTGAATATCAGATGCCTTTGTTCCATGTACAACAGAGCTGTTGTACTTACTGATAACACTAGGTACACATGCCTGATTTGGATATTGGAGCCTAGACTAACACCAGTGTTAAAATAACACTGATTAGAAAATCTAGGCCTGGGTACACAATAATACTTAGAAACATGAGGCTGTATTTAAATTACAGTTACCGATCTCAAGCTCTATGGGCATGATCAAGCCGGCGGGAAGAGAGCGGGGTGGGGGGGGGGAGGATTTGCGGGTGTGAAACCCGGAAGGAAAGTAGGCGGATCACAACCTTAATGAGGCCAATCAATGCATCTTCCGGGTTTCACGTCCGGCAGAGAGGAGCTACACATCTGAGAGCGGGGTGTGGGGGGATGGGGGGGAGAGAGAGAGGGAGACCTCACGGCCATTGGGAGAGAGATGGGATGGGGGGGACAAAGATCGGAGTGGGGGGGGAGACAACGGACATCGGAGTTGGAGGGGGGGGACATTGGAGAGTCATCGGAGATCGGAGGGGGGGGTGGGGACATCGGCAGGGAGGGGGCAGGTGACATTGGTTTTAAGGTATGTTTATTTTTTTGTAATTTGTAAAATGTAATTTTATTTAATTTATTTACTCTATTTTTCACTGATCCGGCCCTTCCCGCCTGGTTTCACCAGGCAAGAATCGGAAGCCATGGGAAAGCCGCCCAGATACGGTTAAAATCTTTTTAAGTGTCCAATTAAAAAAAACTAAACTACCTTAAGTACCTCAATGAGGTACATTTGCCCCTTTAATTATCAGCCCGCTGGATTTAATTGCCAGCATGGCTTCCTGATCCGTGCGGACCCAGGTGCGTCTGGGTCATACGTGTTTTTCAGCGGGTTGGAGCCGGGATTCCCTCCCGCTCCACAAAAATGCGATTTTATTTGCCCCCCTGCCCTATATGTATGGAGTGTGATGTGCAGTCAGCAGACTGCAGTCACACTGCCAGAGGACAACTTGGACACTTTTGAAGTGCAGCTTTATACTGCAGCTGATATGAATAGCTGGCTTTAGTGCGCTCGATTGTCCAATTAGGATTTGATTCCTGGTTTATGCTTGCCACATTTGTGATGATGCACATCTGAAATCACTTCAAATTGATAGGAAAGTGGTAGTATAACTGTAGCCTTGGAGGCCTGATTATTGCTAATCATATTGTTTCCAAGAAAAATGTCAGATGCATTGTACTTTTCAGACCTACACAGTTGACTGACAATACAGCCAGTTTCACACCAATGTAAAGCAGTTTCAGACTTTTATCAATGTAGCAGTATAACTTGGGGGTCACATGTTGAATCTCCTGGGCATTTTATAAAGCTTAGTATTGATCTTTTTAATATGAGAAAGCAATTTTAAAAAAAGATGCCCGGTAGCAAATCTCTTTCCGATTGGTCAGAATGCAAGTCACAGCCTGCGGTATAACTTTGGGCTTGCCAGATGCAGTTCGCATTCTACAGCAATCGTTCTCAGTGTAGTATAACTGCGGCCCAAGTCTGTACTGTTGGGGTAGCTGGTGTAAAGAATTAATTGGTCTCTAGTACAAAAAGTGTTCTTGGAAGTATTGCTTGGTCAATAAAGTACAAAACTAAGAGCCCTATAATTAGGTTTATATAAAGTTTTGCTTCAACTGCATTTGGAGTATTTTGTCTAGTTTTGGTCCCCGCATCTAGTGATGAATGTTGAGGCTCTAGAGAGAATGCAGAGGACAATAAGGATGATACCTAAACTTAGACATCTTAATTATGAAGAGAGGCTCACAGAATTAGAATGATTCACTTTGAAGGAACGTAGACCAAAAGAGAATATGATTGAGATTTTTAAAATGATGAAAGATTGAATGTAGTACATTTGGATAGGATATTTGAAATGGGCAGTGATAGTGGAACTAAATGGGCATGGCTGTAAAATATGTGGGAAAGAACAACCTTGGATGCCAGAAGGCTTTTCGCAGAGAGTTATTGCCTTTGGAACAGATAGATGTGGGAAATAAGGATACACAACAGCCCTTTAAGAAGGGAATTGACGAATGAGGGTGGAAGACACTGAGGTGCATAGGTTATTTAAATTTGCCTAGTGATGTATCATGGTCTTCTGGAGCTTGTTTGATTGTCTAACAAAGTCAGGGAAGAATTTCTCAGATTTTTTCCTGAAATTGGTCACAGTTTTGGTTTCAGTTTTATGCTTCAACCGAAGGTTAGCATTCGTAGTCATTGGGAGGATGCTGCACTAGGTTGTACCATTTAATGGTTAGGGTGAGCTTTGATGGGCCTGATGATCTGTTCTCACCCTTCACTTTGAACGTTCATATAGTTTAATAATTGACGTTGATTGTGGAGAATCAATAATACATTTAGGGGTACAAATTGCCCAGTGCACTACTTTTAACAAATTAACTGGTTCAGGTGAAAATCCTATGTTTACCATTTTAACATAGTTGTTTTATTTTAACACATTCTTCATGTGTGAGCCTAGACAGTAAAGGGCTGATTCCATGGCTGGATGCTTCGATCTCACCTATATTTAAATGGACAGTAATCAGGCACTTTGGGCCTGTGATGTTCCACCTTGCCCTCTCTATGAGCACTGCTCTATGCTAGGAGCAGTATACAGTAGAGTCAGTAGCTTTTTCAAATATGGTGGGTATCATTGCTGAACCAATATTCACACTGTCATACTTTCCAGAAGCAGCCAATGGATTGCAGACAGCAGCAGGGATCCTGGTTGATTTTTTTCCCCCCTCCCTATCCCCAAGCTACTGATGCATATTGTAGCACCCCAGCTACCTGCTCTGGCTGAGGTCCACTAACTCGGGACAAACTGGGAATTGAACCTGTATGACGTGGTGCTACACCAGCTGATGTATTTGCCCACTGGGCCAATGGAGGCATTAATAAGTCAGATTTATCCTTAGTAATGGAGTTAATGAAATGTCTCTTCATAACAGCAGTATTTCAAAACTTTTATTAGCTTAGTTAACTATAGTGACTAAACATCTGATCTGAATTTTCAGTGTCTGTATTTTGGAATGGAATGTGGACACTGAATAATGGCAGTACTCCTAATATTAGCTTATGGTATTCACATTTCATTTTAAAATCCTGAACTTGTTTGTGTGTGTGTGTGTGTGTGTGTGTATTACATACAGTAACCACACTAGCCTTGTGGCCTATGTGAGAAAGATTGCCAATTGGTGCCGACTTATAGACATTTTGGGGTAAATTTTAACTTCCAGCCTGGAAGGGAGTGGGGGGGGAAGATTTCCAGGTGTGAAACCTGGAAGGTAAATGGGTGGGCAACCTTAATGAAGCCCATCAATGTCACTTCCGGGTTTCGCACCCGGCAGCCAGCCTGATTGACAGGGCAGTGAGAAGATCAGGGTGGGAAAGTGCTGAGAAGAAGATCGGGGAGCTGAGTAAGATATTGGGGGGCTGAGAAGAAGATCAGAGGTCGCTGGAGGTCAGGTGAAGAGTCGGAGGTAGGTGGGGTCCACCATGAAAGAGGGGGGGTCCACTATCGGGGGGGGGGGGGCACATCGGGGGTGGGGGGGGGGGTCAGCCGATCGCGGAGGTCCTGTCGGCCAGTTGAGCTTGTTAGGCCTGGATGAAGCACTCCTGCTCCTCTGGGCCCACAGGCAGTGTAGTAAAGGCACTCACCTGATGGATCCGGCCCTTCCCACCTTCTTTCACCTGACGTGAATCAGAAGCCATGGGAAACTCAAACAGGTAAGGTTAAATTCATTTTGTTATTCCAATACACAAAATATTAAATACCTCAAGTATCTCAATGAGGTACATTGCCGTTTTAAGTATTGGCCCGCTGGATTTAAGTGGGGGCGGGACATCCTGGTGTCTGCTCTCCACACGCAGACAAACCTGCCTGGGTTAAACCCAGAAGCAGGCATGTCGGAGCCGGGATGCCATATTTTTACTCCCCACCCGCCCCCAACCCACCCGTTCCTGGGGGTTAAAATTTACCCCTTGGTGTCTTGGATTGCAACCTACAGGAAGTGGTCTGAGAATATCCAAACTCAATTTATTTAGGATCCTTAACACTGACATCGAAGATACACAAGAACAGTTGGGGATGAGAAAAGGCCATTCAACTCATCAAAGGGTATCATTCTCATAATTAACTCTCCCATCATTGTGTCCAATTGTATTTTAAATGCCCCTAATGCTTTTGCTTCTATTAGTGTAACTGGCAGATCAGTCTATATCTGTTAATAATTTACTTTTCACTTATCCAAAGTTACCAGTTGCATTAGTCACATGTACATGCAGAGGTATTGCTGCCAGCACTGTCGATTAGAACCACTAAATTAGGGGGGTATTTTTCCCAGTCCACACTGCTGATGGGGAGCATTGGCTACCGGCCACACATAGTGGGAAATCAGGGCCCCCCGATTCCCCATTAGATGGGTAAGGCTTCCCACCAGTATCGTGACCTCAGAAAACTGGCCCTTATAGGAGGTCACCAGTTCTTTGAGTCACACATATACATCTGGTTCTGAAAGCTGCAGGTAATAGATCCTTCAACAACAACAAGTTGCATTTATATAGCACCTTTAACATAGTAAAACGTCCCAAGTCTCTTCACAGGAGTGTTATCAAACAAAATTTGACGTCGATCCACATAAGGAGATATTAGGACAGGTGACCAAAAGCTTGGTCAAAGAGGTAGGTTTTAAGGAGCGTCTTAAAGGAGGAGAGAGAGGTGGAGGTGCAGAGAGGATTATGGAGAGAATTCCAGAGCTTAAGGCCTAGGCAGCCAATGGTGGAGCCAATGGTTCAGTTGATATGTATCAGCTACTAGATTTGCAATTAGTTGTCAGTAATGTTTAAATAGATCAGGAGCTGTACGCTGTCTACAGGCTAATGAGACCGATATGATTTTTTATAATGAAGTATTTTGTTCCTGGTCTAGTTGATGATATGGTTTCATACCAAACAGTAACTGGCCAAATAGGGATTGTGACTGTCCATGTGGAATACAGTTGACAATGATGGGAAATTTTCCCAAGCTTCTTTGGTAAATCTGTTACTAATGATTTGAGAGGACCTAGAGCTGTAAAGGAAGTGTTCTGAAAGAAGAGAGTCAGACTTGCATCTCATTCAGTCTGACCTCCAGAAGAAATCAGATTCCTGATTCACACAAAGGGTAGTGGAAATCTGGAACTGAGTCCACCTTCATCTGAATGGAGGCAGCGACTTTCAAAAAAAGGTCAGCCTGGTTCAAACCACCACTAGGCCAGTGTTTTTTCTGAAAGGTCAAAACAACATCTAGTTGTATCTAACTTAGTGCCGGGTGACACGACTCCCTCCTGACCACCATCACTTGAATTTCCACAAGTTGAAGCTGTACAATCGCTGAGAGAAAATAAAATTGGGGATTGTCGACTGCCCTGACTCCCATTCGTCATTGTCACTCCATTTTTCTCCTCCTTCAGGTCTAGAGAGAAAAAAATACTTTTATTCCGCACCAAGAATGTTTACTTCAAGTATTATTGTATTAATTCTTGAAAGTCAGTCATACAGGATGGCATACACACATTAGAGTCTAAAGAGCTAATCAAGTTGCTTAATTTAATTCCTTTGAGAGCAGTAGTTTAGCAGAATTTTTTACATTTACTCTATAGTTGAAACTGCTTTAAAAAGCACCACTTGATTAAAATGTTTAATCACAGTGAATTGCAGGGTTCCAACTAATGAGTTCTGGCTTGCAGAAGTAGGCGTACTTGGTGGAAACACATTAAAGAACTGGCATAAATGATGACAGAGTCAGGGCCCAGATGTCTTCCCAGTTTATGCTGTTTTGACGAGTGGGAGGGAGGCACAGTTATACTTTATAAAACGCACATGCAGTGAATCTGTCAGTCTGGAGTGGTAGCATTTTGAAGCCAGGTCAGACGTCTGTGCAACTCAGAGTAGACTGAATTATGATCAATGATAAATCATTTAACAATCTATGTCCAATTGAAATAATTACAGCGTTCAACAAATATTTGTAAGTGGGTGGGTAGTTTAAAGAGGATTTGAAATCATCATTTTCAAGTGCAACTAATCTTAAATTCTTGCTTCTTTGATAATGAAACACAATGTCATTGCTTAAAAATGAGTCATTTTATTAAAGCTCTGCTCTGTTATTTTCAAGAAAATCTCTGCTGTAATTTTATTGGAAACCTTCATGTGCCAGTAGTTCATTAACCCTCTAACCTCTAGAATTACTCAAAAAAACCCTGATCTTTTATCAGTTATCACTTCCAAAGTATTTACAGTTAATTCAAATCTAAACCACTGCTGGATTTCTGTTCTAATCTGAAATGCGTTTGTGATGTGTATGTTTCCCCCTGGTGTTCCGACAGTCCTTTTTTGAGGCTGTGATTTATATCTTACAACTGTGCAGTTTTCCTGCTAGTCCTGACATTCTGGGCGTGAGAATGGGATTTGTTTATTGAAACGTTAAAAGGGAAAGTCACACCATCAGTGCTCTATTATAAAATCACACAGTTGAAAAGAATTATGATGAACTTTAACATCCTTTCATTTTTTTCTGTCTATTTCTGTTGCTTCAAAAAACAAAATGTGTTTAAATGGTTCATGCTGATGACAACATGAAGGAAACTGGGCTAGGAGGAGTTTTCTTATCCCAATAGTGTGAGGTAGCTGAATTAAGATTAGTAGATAGAATCAGGAGCTCAGGGTGCTTTAGATATCATTTTAATCGTATATATTAATTCAATCTCTTTTGCTCTCTTGGGCTCACTATCTTCTCTAGGATCATTTTTCCAATGATGTTATGATTTAAAAAAAATTAAACAGCAAAGAACCAATAGGATGTTTTTTAATGGTCTAACACTGATGGTATGGTTCATGTAAGATGAACATTTGATACTCAAGACGATGCCACTACACATTAAGTAAGAGTGCCTGTTTATCATTGTTTTCATATGTCAAGTGTATTCCTAGCTAATCATGATTTTGGATTAAATGATGTCAGTGAGGCATTAAAAATTCAAACATATTTTGAAATTTTGGAAATGTTCTATTGGATAATACTTCTTAGTACAATGCCATTCATACTAGAATTATTTTTAGAATTAGTTCAGCTGGTAACTGTTCATGTAAATAGTTTATACCCTTGTTTTTCCAATTAATTTGAGTGTATGAAATTGTCTCAGCAGGAAGCCTGTCCTTTAGTAGGCAGCATCCAACGCATTGATTTGTGTCCAACTAGCCACTGCAGCTGCCCTTATCTTGACGTGTTGTAGGTTCTCAAGTGACAAGAGCTCATGCATTTTAAGCACTTGCAGAGAGGTTCAGGTGTTGCAGAGATAAAAGTGTGGAACATCACAGAGAGACTCCGATGGAAGTTCCTTCAGGCACCTTAATGTCAAATGTGCAGACCTCATTCAAGCAGACTCCTGCTGATGTCTCCCAGACAAAGGCCAGGCAGATTGGTTACTCTGATGAGGATTAAAAATAGCATTTCACTCCTTGCCTCTAAAATAGTTGCTTCTCTATGTCAGTTCATAAACTGAAAAAACAAACCTTTGTTGAAGACAATTAACTAGTAAAGAGAATTGGAATCCACCCTTCCCATCACTTTGTAGATATAACTCTTGGAAATGTCGACACCAATAGTTATCGAAAGCCTATCCACTAAAATGCGGGATTAAATTTAAACTATATTGAATGTATTACAATGAATCTGAAATAAATATTAGACAAAGTTTTAAAATAGGCTTCATGCTCTCCTGATGAGTCAGTGAGTTTATCCATTGAGCAACTGAGCCTGCAGACTAGGAAGGTCCCATGTTGGATCTTTGGTCTGTTCTGAGGGTTTATGAGTTTGCCAGCCAGAATCCGAATTTAAAGAACAATATAGAAGGGTCTTAAGCTGTAGGAGCATTATCAAACAAATCTGACACTGAGGCACATAAGGAGATATTAGGACAGGTGACCAAAAGCTTGGTCAAAAAGGTAGGTTTTAAGGAGCGTCTTAAAGGAGGAGAGAGAGGTAGAGAGACGGAGAGGATTAGGGAGGGAATTCCAGAGCTTAGGGCTTAGGCACGGCCGCCAATTGTGGAGCGATTAAAATCGGGGATGTACAAGAAGCAAGAATTGGAGGAGCGCAGAGTCTTTGGAGGGTTGTAGGGCTGGAGGAGGTCACAGAGATAGGGAGGGGGCGAGGCCATGTAGGGATTTGAAAACAAGGATGAAAATTTTAAAATCGAGGTGTTGCCGGACTGGGAGCCAGTGTAGGTCAGCGAGCAAAGGGGTGAAGGGTGAACGGGACTTGGTGCGAGTTAGGATACGGGCAGCAGAGTTTTGGATGCGCTGAAATAGGTTTAAAACGATAATGTTAAACTTATAGTTCCAGCCAACTTGGCCTGTTTTATAACAGAGATTTTCATCGAAATCTGCACTTAAGCACTTTATCAAGTTTTTTTTAACGAAAACTACATTCATTTGTCAATATTAGAACTTGACAGTAAGAGATGGTCTACACGATTCTCTTTCCCATGGAAGTTGATTAATGAGCCCAGAAGCATTTAATGATTTTTTTTTTGCGCAGCCAAATCAAACAGGAATGATGAGTAATTGCAGGCCTCTGTTGCAGATGGAGATTATTTCACATTTACAAGACATGAGCCAATAGGGGTGTGTGGACAGATCATCCCAGTGAGTATTATTCATCAGCAATAGGTGTTTATGTTCTCAAAAATACTACAGACTACAACTGAAGAGGAAATTTTAATCTTGTTATTATTTGATCACCCCTGACATGAAAAGATAACTTGCAGTTGGTAATCCTTAAATAAATATCCATCCCTTTGAATAAGAGGCACCGCACCCATTTCAAACTGCAAAAGTGGCTTATTTAGTTGGCTGCTGACATACCTAATTTACTGCATGTATTAGCAGGAGTAAAACAAACATTATTTTTTACTCAAATCAAATCTTCGATCATGCTTGATTTACTTTGTACAGGGATTGTAGATAAAATGCACAACATATTCTGAAGGATACTTAAACATTTGTGTTACATTTAATGTCTGATTACTGAAAATGTAAGGGATTCTTCCAACAGTTGTAAATATGCTTGACAGGTATTTTATAAATACGAGAACGCTTTGTTATGTAGATTGAGAAGTGAGCCAACTGTCCCATTGTATGTAGTTAGGACTTCAGTGTAAACATTCAGGTAAAGCTCATACCTCATGTCTGTTTCTTTCAGATAAAATTCAGTGTCCCAGTGATCATCTGTAAAATAAATTATAGCATTTAAAAACCAAGGGCGGAGACATTTTGGTTGGCTGATTTTGAGTTTGTGAAGTTGAGGGTAAATGAAACACTGTAGCCCACACTTTACTGTCATCACACAAACATAGCTGGCTTTTAAATGTCAATCACTCTTTGAGTAGGAAATAATTGCAGTATAAAATAGTTGTCTATTTTTGATGCTTCTAAAGACCTGTATTTACAGGGGTGTGACTTATACACAAAGTGATTAAAAAACATGAGTAAAATAATTTGCGTCCAGGCACACAAGTATTGTATATTTTGTAAACTGTCTACATGGGTAGATAGTTTACATCTTTATTAAGGCAGTCAATGAAGAGTTCTGTCGAGTACGTAGTACCTCACATCACTGAGTTCCCCTTCTCAGCCATGTTGTCGGGAGAAGATCCAAGCAGATACCAAGCATTTCCGGAAGTGAGGGAACATCAAAAAGAGAGAGAGAGAGGGGGAGGGAGCACGCTATCCCCAGGTAACTCTTGTTCATCTCCTAGCAGTTGGCTCAGAGGCTGATAGTTGAAGGCCCAGGAGCAGGCTGCCAACTTGGCGTCCCGGCTGCACGGAACGGGGAGACTATGTTAAGTGCTTGTCCACTAACTGTAATGTCAAGGTTTAAATCTGTAAACATAGTTTTCTGTAAGAACTTTTAATTACATCTACATTCAAATACCAACTTGATGGAAGTATGCACAGAGTGCCTGGATTTTGCTGTTGTTCAGGGCTATCAAAAACATATTCAAAACTAAAGTAAAATATACCATAAAATCATTTCACATACTCCAATCTGGTTTTCCCCCTCCCTCTCCAAAATATTATAGAAAATAAAACTAAAATACTGTTTAAAGAAACCGTAGGAACATATCAAGTAAACACTACAAGTATAATTCTTAATGAATTGCAAAACAAGGGAGTTGCAGTATCACTCCACTGTGGTTTCTTCCAAAGTATAGCCTAGAAATTACTGCTGATGCTATTAACGAAACAATACTAAACATATATGTATGTTTTGTATTCCTTTGTCCATTATTTTAGTGGATGGAATTAACCCATTTAAAATAAATGCTTTAAAATAGAGGCAGAGGAATGTTATAGGAACCTGTTAAACGTTGGTAATGAACAGTGATTTAGAAGCTTAACTGTGTAACTTAGTTTTATGTAACTGCATCAATACAGCTATTAAAGCCCTGTACAGAAGTGTAGAATCAGCCTGTTAACAGTTAGTCTTATGTGAGTATAAATTTTTGTCACCAGAACGTGATTTATTTTTCCCCTTTTTAATCATTTACCCGCAGTGGAACTTCCCCCTACTCATGTTTGCGTGGAAGATAGTTCCAGCCCTGTGCTGTGGAAACACAGTAGTCATCAAACCAGCCGAACAAACACCACTGACGGCCCTCTACATGGGAGCCCTCATCAAAGAGGTGTGTTCCTTTTATCTCAATATTTTTTTGACTTTCAATGATGACGTAAGTAGTGAGATCTGGCAGAGTCTCTGTTCATTTCCCAGTTTATTCTGGCAGGTTTTTTTTTAAAACTGAGCTTGTTCATCTAATCCTATTTTTTCACAGGTTGGGTTTCCTCCAGGAGTGGTCAATATTTTGCCTGGATTTGGCGTGACGGCTGGTGCAGCCATAGCCTCTCACATGGACATCGACAAAATCGCATTTACTGGATCAACTGAGGTACGTTAATGCACAGGAATACCATAAAAATCAGTGTATAGGTTGCACTGGCATATAGGTGACACCCAGGATTTCATGCTGGATTGCCAAGTAGCAAATAATCATTCACATCGATGTATAAATTATAAAGAAGCAAATAATTCATATTTATGTAGTTTCTGTCAGGTCCTCAGGATGTTCTGAAGCACTTCACAGCCAATTCATTACTTTCAAAGTATAACCACTGTTGTTTAGTAGGCAAATGTGGCAGCCAATTTTGCATACAGCAAGATCCCACAAACATGCAATGAGATAAATGTCCTGTTAATCTGTTTTGTGGTGATGGTTGGTTGAAGGATAAATGTTGGCTAGGGCACCAGAGAGCACCCTGTTCTTCTACAAATACTGTTATGGGATGTTTTACACCAATCTGAACAGGCAGACAGGACTTCAGTTTAACATCTCATTTGAAAGGCAGCATGTCCATCAATGTAACACTCCCTCAGTACTGCACTGAAGTATCAGTCTAGATCAAGGTCAAGGTCCCACATGGCAGATTGGTCAAAATAGTAAAGGCGCATGGGATCCAAGGGAATGTGGCAAATTGGATCCAAAATTGGCTCAGTGCCAGGAAGCAAAGGGTGATGGTTGACGGGTGTTTTTGCTACTGGAAGGCTGTTTCCAGTGGGGTGCCGCAGGGCTCGGTACTAGGTCCTTTGTTTTTTGTGGTATACATTAACGATTTGGACTGAAACGTAGGGGGCATGATTAAGAAATTTGCGGATGACACAAAGATAGGCTGTGTGGTTGATAATGAGGAGGAAAGCTATAGACTGCATGAAGATATCAATCGACTGGTCAGTTGGGCAGAAAAATGGCAAATGGAGTTCAATCCGGAGAAGTGTGAAGTAATGCATTTGGGGAGAGCAAACAAGGCAAGGGAATACACAATAAATGGGAGGATACTGAAAGGTTTAGAGGAAGTGAGGGATCTTGGAGTGCATGTCCACAGATCCCTGAAGGTAGCAGGACATGTAGATAAGGTGGTTAAGAAGGCATATGGAACGCTTTCCTATATTAGCTGAGGCATAGAATATAAAAGCAGGGATGTTATGCTGGATCTGTATAAAACACTGGTTAGGCCACAGCTTGAGTACTGTGCACAGTTCTGGTCACCACATTACAGGAAGGATGTAATTGCACTAGAGAGGGTGCAGAGGAGATTCATGAGGATGTTGCCAGGACTTGAGAATTTTAGCTATGAGGAAAGATTGGATAGGCTGGGATTGTTTTCCTTGGAACAGAGTAGGCTGAGGGGTGATTTGATTGAGGTGTACAAATAACAGGAGGATCCCAGATCGCTGGTGCCACTTCCTGACTCCCACTGTTGCGGGGAATATTCCCAATTGCACAGCTGCAGAAAGAGCAATGGGGAGAAGGGCAGTTCGATAGTTTGCCTGCCTCATCAGGAGTTGAGAGTCAGCACAGCTGCTCCGGGATCTTCACAGACAGATCAGCACAATTGTAAGATATACAACCAATTTTTCTGTTATTTCTTATGGGGAGCATTAAATTTATGTTGTGTCGACCGCATGTGACAGAGGATTGAAGTTCTGTTGTGTGTTGATATTCTGGTTACTAATTACAAAATGCTTGACATTCCTTTTTTTTAGCAAAAACAGACATTTTTAATGAATAGATTCATGGCAGCACTTGGGTCAGCAATATACTGTTCCTAGAAATGATATTTCATTAGCAGCGATGAGAAACGAGCAGCCAATCATATGTTGCTCCTAAAATAATTCTTTAATGCATCGCAAACAGGTAATGAGCCATTTAACCAGTGTTAACAGTTATTAGAATGTTAGTACCATGAAGTGGGGAGTTCAAGACTCACCATTCTATGCTCAGATAGATCAGTCGGCACCCTGAGGAAATGCCCTCCAGCAGTGGCATGCAAGAAGTAGCAGAGGAGCAGCCGTTGGCAGTTCTGTAGCCCTTACAAATGACAGTAGCAATCTCTGAAACCATAGAGTGACTGTTGCTGATACAGGTATGTCAAGGTAAGTGACAGGCACAGATAGCAGGCTTTCTGCAACCTATGCAGCTCAACAGATGGTTATGCAGCTATCCACCAGTGCTACTCCCTCAACTAGTGGAGCCCCTAGTAATCAGGCTCATAGACAACTAACTCAGAGGGTTACGACACACAAGGGGCAGAACACGTTGAACATGTACACCACTAATACAGCAAAATGTAACAAAATGGATTTACTTTCAATATATCTTTCAACTGCCGTTCACTCATTGTCCCAAAAAAGAAAGAATCATTTGTGCAAGGGTAATTGGCTGACTCATAAGAACATAAGAACATAAGAACATAAGAAATTGGAGCAGGAGTAGGCCAATCGGCCCCTCGAGCCTGCTCCGCCATTCAATAAGATCATGGCTGATCTGATCCCAACCACAAATCTAAAGAACACAAGAAGTCGGAGCAGGACCCGGCCACATAGCCCCTGGGCCCTCTCCGCCACCCACAGGGCATTGACCGATCCGAACTCAGCTTCATGTCCAATTTCCTGCCCGCTCCCCATAACCCCTAATTCCCTTTACTTCTAGGAAACTGTCTATTTCTGTTTTAAATTTATCTAATGATGTAGCTTCCACAGCTTCCTGGGGCAGCAAATTCCACAGACCCACTACCCTCTGAGTGAAGAAGTTTCTCCTCATAATAAATAATCACCCAGGTAGCCAAAGGCAAGAGTTGCAACTGTGCAATGGATCAAGTTCCAGGTTAAACCACAGAGTGGTTCTGAACTAAAGTCTCCAAATAATGTGCAACAAAGAGACAAAGCCATCAATTGGACCACAACAGCCTTTCAGCAAAGTGGGCACCTGGATTTGAACCAGGGACCTCTTGATCTGCAGTTAAATGCTCTACCACTGAGCTATACCCACATGCCTATATTCAGGCATAAAACCCCAGGGGGACATTTTCACCTACAGCCCTCTGGTGCAGAGAATCATGTGCCAAAGGTCCACATCAGGACTTTAGATGTGCAGCCTCCCTCCGCCATTTTGTTTCCATTTATTTTAATGGACTCTTATGATGTCCAGTCTGGGTGTCTGGAAGGTTGATGTGGCATGACAATTGAGGGCAGTGATGATCTTCACTGTCAATGGTAGTGCACTGCAGTTGATTGATTGTCCCTGTAGGTCTTCTCAGACCAGGTGGCGCACCTGAGTTACAACTTCTCTGGTGAGTCGGAGCTTCCTCATCCACAGGGTCCAGGTAACTCACTCTGGTGCAGTAGATCTGTTGAGGTTGTGCATCTGTTATTCCCTTTGCAATACCAGCCTTCCTTCCCCTTCCCCCTCTCCCTCCCTCCCCCTCCCCCTCCCCCTCCCCCTCCCCCATCGTCTCCTCCTCCATCGTCTCCTCCTCCTCTATCTCCTCCTCCATCGTCATGCTCCATCATGTTCCTTGCTAACAGAGACAACACTGATGCTCTCAGAAAGAAACTACTTTGTATTTATGTGGTGATACTTGCATTACTTAATTGAAATTACTAATGCCAGTTCTGACCTGGAGTGAAATTTTTGATTTGACTGTGCAGCTGTGGAATATTGAATGAGTTCATACTTAATGATCTTTAACGAGGCTTTAACAAGCAAGAAACAGACATTTTGTTCTCGTTTTGCTAATGTTCACTAATCCGTTTTTGGACATGTAGAGAAACACTGAACATGGGTAAATAGCCCATTGGTGTTTCAGTACCTACACAACTTTTTTGCTCAAGTAGCCACTTAGCAAAAACAGGCAAACTGTTCTGTGTGCACAGAAATGCCACTAGTCATGGCACACAGGGAGGGCCTGTCTTTGATATACTGAGTCAGCCTGATGTGAAACGACTGGTGTATGCGTCAGGGTGTTTAAAAGAATCTTGTGGTCATCCTCCTGTTTACAAGATTCAAGCACAGCACAGGTAAAAATTGCATCTAGTGATTATAAATACTCAAGCCATGATACAAAATCTAGGTGAAAAGAGCTGGGATTTAATACACAAGAAAATTAAAATTCAGGCATAAAACCCCAGGGGGACATTTTCACCTACAGCCCTCTGGTGCAGAGAATCATGTGCCAAAGGTCCACATCAGGACTTTAGATGGGCAGCCTCCCTCCGCCATTTTGTTTCCATTTATTTTAATGGAGGGAAAATCCTGGAGGTGGAGGTGGGGAGGTCACATGCCTCGATGTGCTCCCAATGCAGAGTTTTGTACACTGAGAACGCTGAGGATAAAAATTTACCTCACGGAGCAGAGGATGTAGTTTTGTTACAGACCTTAAAAGCTTGGAAATATTTCTGGACAGGAATCCAATAACTTTTCAGTGATAGTTGCCTTGTGTTGAATTCTTTTAAAAATCTGCTCTGGCATTACAAGAGTTGTGACATTTTATATATTTGAAGAAAAATGTGACTAGTCTTTATTTCCATTATAAATAACAACTCGCCTTTAATTAGTCAATGTTTCAAGACTCTTCACAGAGGTGAAAACTGACGCCAAGCAGTAGTAGAGTTAGGGGAGGTGATTGAAGGTATGGTCAAAGAGAGAGATCCTCATGAGGCTTTCGAGAGTTCAGAGACAGGTAGGAAGGCAGGAGGTTTATGAGGGAGTTCCAGAGTCTAGGATCCAGATGGCTGAAGGATCTGCCACAGATGGTAGAATGGGAGCGGTGGATAATGCAAAGGAGGTCAGAGTCATAAGAACAGAGAGTCTGCTGCCGACTAGGGCTGGAGGAGATTGCTGAGGTGTAATGGGGTGATATCTTTGGAGGGATTTGTAAATACAATGGAAATTTTGAATTCAATTAATTGGTAGAAAACGGAGGTTGGGAAAGACAGAGGTGAGGTGGGATTGGGACTTAATGTAGGGTAGGATTCAGGCCGCACAGCTTTGGGTAAATTGGAGTTTATGTAGGGTGGAGCAGCCTGCGTAAAGAATGCAGCTGTCAGAGGAATCTAATAACCATTGCCATAAAATCTAATCCAAGCTATTCTGGGTGCCTGAGGAGATGGGGCACTGGATCAGAAGGTCGGTCTGAACCATGCTACCCACACAATGCTATGGCATTGATTTATTACCTGGAGCACATGCAGAATGTACACAAAACAACAGGTTTCACTGTTAAAGACAAAATCAAATGACTTAATCACTCCACAAGCAATGAGTCTGACAGATTTCTTTTTTTTCTTTTATTACTATCAGCGTTTTAAAAGCAAGATTCAAACTGTTTCATGGCTAGTATTTCAAAGTTGTAAATGCACTGGAGGTGGCCTCTTGAGCCAAGGTGGTTTTTGTTGCAATGCTAGAAAGTTCTGTTTTCATTAAGTATTGGGTATGTTCCGAGTTATATTGTGCACTTTACATCAATTTTCATTTTTTTCATTACCTGTATATTTAAAAGTCTCTTGATTCGAGAAATGAGAAGGAAAATTATTGAAAATCTAAAGCCCCTTCTCATGGAGTAAAACAAAAACCAGATGGTTGCTGTGACGTTCAGCCATTGTAAACTGTGTCCTTTTTGGGTTTTGATTTCCTGTTATGATCCAAGTATCTAAATGCAGCTGTGTTGCACAGAGGTTAACATTTGGTTTGATACGAATACCACAAAACAGCACATCCATTTTCCAATAAAAAAGTGCACCACAAGGCCTAACATAATAAAAGGACTGCCTGCTAACAGCAGCTATCTGCTCCCTTATGAAAAGCTGCAGTTCTGTCCTCCAAAAAGTCTGCTTGGGAGTGTGTTTTACGTCTTTTATTAATTAATTTCTTACGATGATTGTGCTTCCAGTAACTAAGGTCTCTTTTCTTTGGAAATGTCTTCCTGCGATTACTGGAACAGTGCTGTTCACTTTTTTTTATTAACAGAGGCTCATTAAATATTTTTGGTGAATATTTCTCCTGGGTAGAGGCAAAATCTCTGGTATCCTTCACGAAACAGTCAGGTGCTGTGATGAGGGGCACAGTAAATGGATGGGCTAAATGGGCTGAGTGGCCTCTCTCAGCTATACCTATCTTTGTGATATTTATGATCTTTGCGAAGTAGTCCTGTCAGATACTGATATAAACACATCGCATTGTTATATGTAATAGTTCATGGAAACAGCTGGAGGAAGGTCTCAATGAATTGTAAAAGTTCCAGTTGGGTGCAATTTGTGCTGCTGGGTATGGCGTGGAAAATCATGTTGTAGCAGTTTCTCCATGTCGGTTGCTAACCAACAGCTACAATCTCTTATCCTTGGTGGATCCACCCTCAGTCCTTTTTCAATCTCGGTCTCACTGACCTCAAATGGAACTCCCAGATCTCCTCCATTGTTAAAGCTGCCTGTAGGCAGTTCTTTTTTTTAATCCCAAGTATTTCTTTTCCCTTCCACAATTTTTAACTCTCTATAAAGCCGAAGCCTATCCAAGAGTTGAATGCCGCTGAAATATCTGAGGAAGCTCTTCTAACACCTCTCTTGCACTCCCGGACAGGGTACAAAAAAACTGGTTATCCGATTGGCAATCTTTCTTCAATTCTGGTCGCAGACCTCCCACCCCTCCTCTATGTTGCATTTTACTTGCAGTTGATATAATCTATATAATTGATATTACAGTGGTCAGTGTTCCTCTGAGCTTTTCTCTCTCGTTGCTTCTAAGAACCTGATGCACTATCCTACATGTTCTCCCCTTCTCTAAATCCTCACTGTGTTGAAATTGAGACTCATAACAGTCTCCTACTGTAATTAATTCTTTTCCTCGCAAATGTGGAGCTCCTTGTCTCCCTTATTCTCTCTTTCCTCCTCTAATCTTCAGGCTTAGTTAAAAGCGAAGTTTGAAATCACTTAATTACTGCTTCCCAATTTACCTTATGTTCCGTCTTGCCTTTTTCAAGCATAATGATATCCTGCACTATGACCCATTGGCTTTCACTTTGGTTTACCAATAAAAGTAAAATGATATTTTTGACCTGAACAACTAAGTGGATTACTTCACTCTTAAACTGCCATTTACTTTCTAGAGCAACAAACCCAATAATACAATTTGCTCCCAATTGGAAGTTTTTTATTCAACAAACATGATGGCCCCGATATTTATTGAGAGCCAGGGAGGGAGTGGGGGCGCATGTCAGCGGCCAGAAAACCTGGAAATACCGAATGCTGAATTTAGCGGCAGGACCTCATTAGAATTTTTTTTACTCCATTTCCCACCTGGCAGCTGGCCAGATTGAGAGGCTGACCACTACTGGGCGGGAAAGCCTGCTGTAGAAGGCAGCAGCCGGGGACCGCTATGGACGGTCCCTGGCAGTCGAGAATATCAGGGGTCGATCGGGGGGGAGGGGGGAGGAGGGAGATATTGCGGTGGGGGGTGAGACATCGCTGAGGGAAGACATTTCTGGGGGGGGTCGGCCAATCGTGGGGAGGGTCAGAAGATCGCAGCAGGTTTGCTTGAGGGGGCTGGAGGAAAGCACTCCTGCTCCTCCTGGCCCACAAGCAGTGCTGGAAAAGCACTTACCTGCTGAAGACGCCAGCTCCTCCCTCCCTTCAGCTGCCGGGTTTCCCGAGCCCTGAGAAACCCGTCCGGCCAGCGTTAAATTTAAATGGCTGCCAAAATCTGAGGAACGCAGCCTCATTTAAATATTATAATTCCTGACCCGCCTTTCCAGAAAGGGTTACTCGGCCGCCCCCAAACCCGCTGCCGTAAAACCGGAAGTAGGCGCATTCGTGGCGGGTTGGGGTCAGGTTTCCCATTTTTAGCGATTTAACCCCCTCCGCAACACTCTCCCGCCCATCCTGAGGAGGGTTAAAATTCCCCCCGATGATTCAGTAATGTCACTTTAAATCTAGCTACTAATTGAATGTAATGCATTATTACTTTGAAAAACTTAGCAATTCCAATAACAATATCATGTTCTGTGGGGAGAAAACCACAGGTGAGCATTACTGCGTTGGGATCATGTATGCAAATGCTAAAAAGGTCATGTGATTAAAGTACGCCAACAGGTGAGAGTGACTGCTGATGTCGTGCATTTAAAATTATTGATAAACGGGACTCCTCATCTAATCACTGTGCTTTTCATTCATAGGAAGTAGTGAGTTGTACAATATCCTCTGTTAACTCAACCCCCACCACGACGTCACACAGCTGATACCAGGGATGGGAAATTTTACATATGAGGAAAGAATTAAGATACTTGGAATACTTCCATCCGAGCAGAGAAAGTTAAGAGGAAATGTTAAAATTATGAAGGATTTTGATATAGTAAATAGGGAAAGACTATTTCCTCTAGTTGGGGAGTCAGTGACAAGGGCTTGTCAACTTAAAATTGTCACTAAATGAGAGCGAGGTTAAGAAATTATTTTACACGAGGAATAATTGGAGCATGGAATGCTTTTCCATAGGGAGTAGTTGAGGCAGAGACCACTGAATCTTTTAAGGGAAAAGTGGTTATGGGGAAGAAATCAGGGCAGTGAGATTAGTTTTGGATTGCTCTAGCAAAGAGCCAGCACAGACACAATGGGCTGAATGGCCTCCTTCGGTGCTGTAAACTTTTACGGTTCTATGTTTTCTAGTCTCCATGTTCTAACCTTGCTGACTGCAACTAACCAGCTGCATGGTTTCAAGTTGAGATGCAGGATTTACTCCCATTGACTTTACTAGGTTTCAGATCATTAAATGTCTAAATGGAAAACGGCTGTGTTCGATGTAATGTTCCAATATACCTTGCCAGCTGCAATGCTTACATTTCATTGCAATAAAGTAAATTCTGCTTTTCATTTAAAATGTGCACAAGTTTTTTTTTAAAAAATGAACCTTACCAACAAAGGAGAAATGGACTGTGCGAGGACAAAAATCGTTAGTTGGCACCAGGATAAATTTTTTGAAACACTGTTGGTGGTGGGGACCCTCGCAGGTAGCCCATGGTGGGGGGGTCAGAAATTGATTACACTAAGTTAGGAGGGACAGTAAGTAGCGCAGATGGGAGCAGAAAGTTTGCAAAGGGACACAGACAGACTAAATTAGTGGGCAAAACTATGGAAAATGGAGTTCAATATGGGCAAGTGTGAGATCATCCACTTTGGACCCAAGAAAGATAAATTGGAGTATTTTCTAAATAGTGAGAAACTAGGAACTGAGTGGGAACAAAGAGATTTGTGAGATGAAGTACACAAATCAGTAAAAGCCAGTAGACAGGTACAAAAACAATTAAATAGGATGGTGGAATGTTGGCCTTTATCTCAAGGGGCTGAAATACAAAGGGGAGGAAGTTATGCTTCAACTGTATAGAGCCTTGGTCAGACCCCATCTGAAGTACTGAGTTCAGTTTTGGAGGGGTTGCAGCGCAGATTCACCAAAATGATACCAGGGCTTAGAGGGTTAAATTATGAGGACAGGTTGCATAAACCTGGCTTGTATTCCGTTGAGTATAGAAGATTGAGGGGTGATCTGATCAAGGTGTTTAAAATGGTAAAAGAATTTGATAGGGTAGATACACAGAAATGATTTCCTCTGGTGGGGGAATCAAGAACAAGGGGACATAATCTTAAAATTAGAGCTAGGCTATTCAGAAATGAAATCAGGAAGCACTTTTTCACACAAAGGAGAGTAGAAACTTGGAACTCTCTCCCCCAAAAGGCTGTGGATGCTGGGTCAGTTGAAGCTTTTAAGACTGAGATATAGGTAAGGATATCAAGAGATATGGAGCAAAGGCAGGAAAATGGAGTTGAGGTGCAGGTCAGCCATAATTGAATGAGGGAGCAGGCCCAAGGGGCTGAATGGCCTACTCCTGTTCCTAATGTTCCTACATCTCTCGTCCGAATTCCTGACTGCAGTATGGAACCACCTATGTGTTGCAGCTCGCCCTTTTGAGATGAGCGGATCAGTGATCCCATGGCCTGGCCTGCTCGAGCAGGCTTCTTAAAGGTTAAGATGTGTGGAAAAGTCTTTTTTTCCATTTTACAAACATTTCTGCTGCATTTTGGTCCCGTGCAATTGTTATTTTTGCTGGGAACTCTTTTTTGGAGTATTTTCTGGATAATGCTTCCCTTCATTATACTTGGTTGCTGCTGGCATCTAAATGGAGCCATACAAAGCAGGAAACCTTTTTTTTATTCGTTCATGGAATGTGGGCGTCGCTGGCGAGGCCGGCATTTATTGCCCATCCCTAATTGCCCTCGAGAAGGTGGTGGTGAGCCGCCGCCTTGAACCGCTGCAGTCCGTGTGGTGAAGGTTCTCCCACAGTGCTGTTAGGAAGGGAGTTCCAGGATTTTGACCCAGCAACGATGAAGGAACGGCGATATATTTCCAAGTCGGGATGGTGTGTGACTTGGAGGGGAACGTGCAAGTGTGTTGTTCCCATGTACCTGCTGCTCTTGTCCTTCTAGGTGGTAGAGGTCGCGGGTTTGGGAGGTGCTGTCGAAGAAGCCTTGGCGAGTTGCTACACACTAATCACACTTTTCCTGTATCTATAGACTGTTCAAATTAGGGAGAGGGGTACCCATTGGAAAATTGGGCCAGCCCTGATCCCCTCCACTGCAGATGCAAGTGAGCCTGTGCATTGGTCTAGCTCAACCTGATTTTTGTCCATTATTGAAAAATGCACAGATATGGATAAACACCTCCGTAAGGTGTAGATAGAAGGCTGTGTTCAGTCTGATTACAATAAAAGGAAATCTTGCACCATCTCTCTGACTTGGACCACAGGTCAATGCCCATCCTTTTCGAGGTGCTACCATCTCATTTCCACCAGGTGGAAGGGCTGAAAATTCAGCCACCAGTAGCTTCCTAATTTTAAGGATCAACACAAACCTGCTGAAGTAGGAAGCTCCTACAATTTCGACAGTGTGCAAGTTGGTGAGATTGGCTAGACTGGAAACTGAAGGAAGGGTGAATTCCCCAGGCTGGGAATTGTCAAGAGGAAAGGATGGACCAGGGAGAGAAAAGAGCGAGGGACATCTCCAATTAAGGCATAAGCAGGAAGGAAAAATAGACAGTACAGATCTGGTAGAAGAGAAATTCCCCACAAAGAGAGCTAGTGGGAGGAGAGATTGATGAGTCAATGAGCTGGGGTGAGAGTTCATTGGCCTGGTAGGGAACTAGTGGGAGGGGGGAAATCAACATTCAGGAAGCTGGTGGGAGGAGGATTGACCAAGTAGAGAGCTAGAACAGGAAAGATTAGGTCGGGTGGAAGTGGGCAGTAGGAATCTGATGGAAGGTTGGAGGGGAGATTTTTCCAAGCTGAAGTGAATAAGAGGGGGATTGGTCAGGCAGGGAGCTAGCAAGATGGGGCATTAGTGCAGGGAGCAGGAGGGAGATTTAGGGCAATGTAAAGCACCTTAACAATAGGAGCCATGACAACTAAGTTTGCTCAGAAAAGCTAATCCTCTAGCATATACTAAAGATAATTGTACCTGGACAAAGACTGGAAACCAGAACGTATTTGTTGAAACACATTGCCTGTGATTTTCCCAATGTGTAATATTATCCAATTTGATGGAGTTTTTAATGAAAGTTAGAAATATTTACTGGATTATGCAGAAACATGACAGAAGAAATAAAAACCTGAAAACCTAGAGAGGTTTAAAGAGGCATAATCTTCAAGTGAAAGTGTTTGGCAAACCTTTCATTTGAGTGCGGAGAAATGTACCACTGATGTGGTGAGTCAGTTTGATTTAGGACTTTGTGTCAGGGTCACCACGTTCTGGACATCAGCCTTTGCACCTTGGTAAAGCAAAAGCCCAACCTGTTCTCATGCCCTGGTATGTTGTGTGTTTGGCAGGGGTTTTTTTATTTGAGAGTGCACTCATGCCTCTGAGTCAAAAAGTCATGAGTTGAAGTCTTGTGCCAGGATTTGAACATCTAATCTAGGCTGACACTTCAGTGCAGTACTGAGGGAGTGTTGTACTGTCTTTTGGATGAGTTGTTAAAACTGAGGCCCGATCTGCCTGCTTCAGTGAAGGGAGAAATCCCACAGCACTATTCAAAGAAGAGCAAGGGCGTTCTCCCAATGTCCCAGCCAACATTTATCTATTGACCAACATCACCAAAACGGACTGACTGGCCATTTATCTTATTTGCTGTTTGTGAGACCTTGCTATGTGCAAATTGGCTGCCGCATTTGCCTACAAAATAACATGACTGCATTTCAAAAGTAATTCATTGGCCTGTTAGTGCATTGGGACATCCTGAGGACATGGAAGGCATTATATAAATGCATGTACTTTCTGGTTATTTACAAATAACTTTTCACGATGATTCCCCTTTACAAATGAGCCGTATTATTATCACAACTTTCAAATGGACATCCCTGAAATACCTGTTGGAAGCTAATTTGATGAAAGTGAATGATTCAATATGAAAAAAAGACATAGAATTATTAACGGTTAACTGAGATTGGTCATTTCTATTTGTTATTGACTAATGGAGAGAGGCAGGATGGGTACGTGAGTCTCTCTGATTTTTACCATTCCCCCCTCAAGATGGAGCACTCCCTCTGGCCACTTGAGCCTCGGATTCAAAAAGCTGTGACTTTGAAACACATTTAAATTATTGTTGTGCAAAAAATTAACGAGATAAATCATTCTCTGAATTTGATATAATGAGCGATGCACTTCTGTTTCTGAATGATTTCAAGAATGTCCTATTAAAAGTTTAAAGTCAAGACAGAGGGGAAAGCTGTTTCCTGTCTCAAGCCCTTAAATGCCAGAACTCAGCTCTGCTTTTTTTTTGGTTATTTCATCCAAAAGTGTCAATTAAAAGTAGAATCAGCCCACGATAATTTCCCAAAAGCATTCTTCTGAAGTTTTATATAGTCAGTAATGATTTCCCATGATAATTTTTAAAACGTACAAGGAATGACGAACATTTTAAAAATCCTTTCGACCAAAGCTTGCATTGTACTGACCATACCATGTGATTACAAAATTAAGGAGTTTTTCTTAAAGCCAAAAAGCAACAGGATGCAAACAATAACTTAATTTCTTTGACAAAGCTTCTGAGAAAAAGTATTATACTCCCATTTCTAGAATGTTGTTAGGCAAAAAGTTGCACCCTTTCAGATTCCAGTAAACTCCTCTATGACTGATAACTGATCCTCTCATCCACCAGATTCTCCTAAAGTCTAGAATATGAAGGACATTAAACTCATCCCATCAAATCCTCTTTAACATCTTTGAGTTGATTATTGATCAACCAGAATTTACTTGTAAAATCACTTTCCTCTCACAAAAGTATTGTGCTATTGTATGTATAGCTGACTATTGAATTTTGAATTTGAGGTGTTGAGGAACTGGTCAGCGAGGACAAGGGAGAACCATTGCTATTTGTTTAGATTTCATGGAACATTCGAATGAAGAAAAAGTATCCAGATGCTCTAGTGTTTTGTTTGGGGATTGACCTAATTTATGTATTTCTCATGAATAGAAAATAAAATTGATAGGACTTTCTTATTATTTGCAAAACAAAGGTTAGCTCTAAGACTGAAAACATGAACATATAAAGAAAAGAAAAAATATATTACGTAGCACCTTTCACAACATCCCAAAGTGCTTCACAGCCAAAGAAGTACTTTTGAAATGTAGTCACTGTTGTAATGTGGGAAGCTGCAGCAGCCAATTTGCGCACAGCATGATCCCACAAACAGCAATGAGATAAATGTCCTGATAATCTGTTTTATGATATTGGTTGAGGGATAAATGTTGGCCAAGACACTGGGAGAACTCCCATGCTCTTCTTTAAATACTGACATAAGGGCCTAGAAATTGTATCACGCCTGCATTGAGGCCTGCGCATGTTGCACGTTCAAAATGAGGCAGGTGGCAGCACCATATGAAATTTGTCCGCCAACCTCATTTGGTTATTACTGGCGAGCTGTGACGCCAGTTATGGCCCCAGAGGCAGTTCAACAGTTCTGGGAAGAACCGTAAAATGAATGTGGCGCCCACGCATTTCAAGGCCAAGATCTTTTACATCCACCTGAGAGGGCACGCGGGATCTCGGTTTAACATCTTATCCAAAAGACGGCACTTCCATCGGCGCAACATTTCGTCAGTACTACACTGAAGTGGCAGCTTAGATTATGGGCTCAAGTCTCTGGAGTAAGGCTTTAAACCACGACCTTCTAACTTGGAGGTGAGAGTGCTACCACTGAGCCAAGGCTGACACCTCACAAGATCCCAGAGATCAGGAGATGGTGAGTAATTGTGGTACAGCGCGATCTGTGCTGGACTGCAACTACAGAAAGCAAAGAGAGCATTTTTGAAAAGATTGCCCTTCAGTATTTCCAGGTGGTGCCTCTTTATGTTCTTTACCACCAATAACGAAACAAGTTATGATATTCTTCATGATATTCTATCTGTGCTCGTGAAATTGCTTCACCCTGATTATGGGAGACCCGTCAGGCATTATAACTGGGATGTACAGACGTTCAAATTTGGTGGGCTCGGTACATCTATTCTCCTCCTGCTGGCAATGTCATTCTGCAGATCAGCTACTAAAGAAATCTGCTTCTCATCTGAATGAATCAGAAAGGTCTGTCTGAAGTATGCTATCACTTTCATATCAGCAGCTAGCTGGATGCAGGAGAAGCGTCAAAGTAAATAAAAGTAAAACAATGACCAAATCCCACCCGCCCAATTCTCCGAGTTAACAGCTGCATTAACTACAAACCCCATCATTCACTCGGTAGGGTTTCCGATTTGTCTTCAGTGTGCTTGACTTCATCCCCTGATTTGTTTTAAACAGGAAAAGCATTAAAGACTTTGGGTACTCACAGAATAAGACATATGAATGTGCTGCTGCTACAATGTGGATGATATCCAGTCTCTCACATGTCTATCACACTCATGATATGTTACAAGTGTGTTGTCATATGTAAACAGCTGCTCCTGAAACATGCCCCTCGGCTGTGCTACGTTTACTTTGCTGAATCTGTTTTAGTCCGAACTGGTAGAATGTTTCTGAACAGCATTTAAAAGCCAACTTTCCACTGATTTATGATTTATCACTTTTCCTTATTTGGACTTCAGTCCTAGACTGTTCTGAGATTTATATATATTAAGGTTTACATTCTGTATTTGCCATTAGGTTGGAAAACTAATCCAGGAAGCAGCTGGGAAGAGTAATCTGAAGAGAGTAACTCTGGAGCTGGGAGGAAAGAGCCCGAACATTATTTTTGCAGATGCCGATTGTAGGTTTAACTTAAAATGTTAGCTATCATATGTAACAAGGACATGCACACATACGTGTTCACACATGCACACACACACGGCAGAACTTTCAATTTTGGTGGGGTGTAAAATGGATGGTAGCGATTGATCACCGGTTATACACCCCGTCCGTTAACTTCAATGGACAGGAAAATTGGATGAGGTGTATTACAGGCAGCGGATCCGCTACCACCGTTTTACACCCCCTCCGAAGTTGAAAGTTCCGCCCACAGATATCCAATACGTGGCGAGAGTAACACAGACACCTACATAATATTTGGCTGTTGTTCAAGCTCACTGATCTGAGTGAGGTTTGAGAATTCTATGCTGTTGCACTTGCTGGAACAACATGCGACAGCAAAGGAGGCGATGAACAAGGTGACATTGCCCACCTCAGCCCACTCAAACTACATATCCTGTTGCCTTCCCAGTTGGAGAAGGATGTGTGGTAGCAAGTGTGGTGAAAGAGGAGTAAAGACAAGAACAACTGACTAGGTGAATTTATTTACTGACTAAAGTGAATTTATAATAGAAGAACTGCATTATTTCCTGCAGCTAAGCATTTAAATCTGATTTGTATTTAACAGTGAAGAGATCGCAGATCCTTTACTACTTTGGAGATTGCAGTAGTATTTTGGTATCAACCTATATATTTACCAGGGTCACAGATGTTGTTGCTGTGAATAAAAAACTGCACTGTGCTTAACATGTTTTTCTAATTCCTTATAATATTTACATTAGAAATGTGCAGTTCATCATTTTTGTAAATATTTGATGGGAAACTTTTGATATTTTGGAATTAATTGCCCAGACAGTTACTGGCATTTCCTGATAGAGAAGAGGTAATTTCTAACCTCCCATGTGCTGTGTTGTTGGCTTGTTCTTGCAGTGGACTATGCTGTGGAGCAGGCTCATCAGGGTGTGTTCTTCAACCAAGGCCAATGCTGCACAGCAGGATCACGGATCTATGTGGAGGAGCCCATCTATGATGAGTTTGTCAGGAAGAGTACAGAACGTGCACAGAGGAGAACAGTAGGAAACCCCTTTGATCCTGCCACCGAGCAGGGCCCACAAGTAAGATTTTCTCAAGCAAAACAAACAAAAAAATGGTTATGTTAACATTCGTCCACTTTTATAGTAGAGTAAATTTTGTACCATGCTGTATCTTAGTTTCTTAGCAACTCTGAACATAGCATCTGAGTTGGAGACAATAAAAAAAATGTCCATGTTGTAGCATCAAATACATAAATATACATCTGAAGGAAACAATTAAGATTAATTTTAGTAAACTGTACAGGTATTAGCATCTAATTCCAGAGGTAGAATGAATTTAGATGTTTATGTTTTTCCTGTACAATATAAGGGTTTTTTTTGTGGTACAATTTAAGCTGGGTTTTTTACAACACGATATAAGATTGGGTCTTTTTGTGGTACAATGTAAGGGTTTCTTGACATACAATGTAAGGGTTTTTTGCCATACAATGTAAGGGTTTTTTGCCATACAATATAAGGTTGGGTTTTTTGCCGTACAATGTAAGGGTTTTTTGACATACAATGTAAGGGTTTTTTGCCGTACAATGTAAAGGTTTTTTGCCATACAATGTAAGGGTTTTTTGCCGTACAATGTAAAGGTTTTTTGCCATACAATGTAAGGGTTTTTTGCCATACAATGTAAGGGTTTTTTGCCATACAATGTAAGGTTGGGTTTTTTGCCATACAATGTAAGGTTTTTTTGCCATACAATGTAAGGGTTTTTTGCCATACAATATAAGGTTGGGTTTTTTTGCCATACAATGTAAGGGTTTTTTGACATACAATGTAAGGGTTTTTTGACATACAATGTAAGGGTTTTTTGCCATACAATATAAGGTTGGGTTTTTTTGCCATACAATGTAAGGGTTTTTTGACATACAATGTAAGGGTTTTTTGACATACAATGTAAGGGTTTTTTGCCATACAATATAAGGTTGGGTTTTTTGCCATACAATGTAAGGGTTTTTTGCCATACAATGTAAGGTTGGGTTTTTTTGCCATACAATGTAAGGGTTTTTTGACATACAATGTAAGGGTTTTTTGCCATACAATGTAAAGGTTTTTTGCCGTACAATATAAGGTTGCGTTTTTTACAGTACGATATAAAGTTGGGTTTTTTACAGTACGATATAAGGTTGGGTTTTTTACTATGATGTAACATTGGGTTTTTTGCAGTACTTTGTAAGGTTGGGTTTGTTGTGATACAGTGCTACACAGTATGATCATCAGTTTGTGGTATTGGATCCCTGCTGCAATGGATTTCATTTGTTTTCAGATTGACAAACGGCAATGTGATAAAGTACTTGAACTTGTACTAAGTGGCATAGCTGAAGGAGCAAAGCTTGAATGTGGTGGCAAGACACTGGGGAAAAAAGGATTCTTCATTGAACCAACTGTATTTTCAAATGTCACGGATGACATGAGGATAGCAAAGGAAGAGGTACAGAACTCGCAATCTCCAATTAATTCCAGTATGAAGTAGTTAGATTCAACCATTCAATGAAACTCTTTGGAATGCTACATTGCTGCCTACGTTTATTTTAATTCTGAGCACTTTCATCCATTTATTTCAGATTTTTGGGCCAGTTCAACCAATTATTAAGTTTAAAACTATGGAAGAGGTAGTGGAAAGGGCCAATAATTCTCAGTTTGGCCTGGTAGCTGCAGTCTTCACCAAGGATATCGATAAAGCATTAAGCGTTTCTGCTGAAATGCAGGCTGGAACAGTCTGGTAAGAAAGAACATCTTTTAAAAACAGACCATAATGACGTGATGTTGAGACAGGACTGTCCAGGATTCCCAGGTCATTCACCTGAATTATCATTAGAGGAAAATGATCATTGATTTCAATACAAAATCAATGTCCCTTCATATCAGGCCAGCAGAACTCCACGTATGCGGATTTTTCAGTAGTTTGCTTTTGAGACTCTGAAATGTGGTGGTGTCAGACTCCCAACTTACCCTTATAGGATATATAAGGGTAAATCTTGCAAGACTATGCTCATGGCATAGAGCCTTACTCCACAGGAGCATGGACTGGAAAATGATTCTCTGATCTGCACTCCCATTGAGCATGGTTCCATGTTGGGAGTGGAGCCTTGCAAAACGTATAATTCTGACACATTAACACTTCCACATATGGTCACATGTTGTGGATTTACTACACTGTATAGACACCAAATAAAGCCCAAGAGAAATACTTAGCAGTATCAAGAGCCACATTTACAATCTCAAAACTGTACTTACCTTTGAAAGCAAAGAGAAGCAGGGCCTGGTGACTTTCTCTAAAAGTCACATTATCAATATCATGGAATCATATAATCGTGCAGCACGGAAAGGGGCCATTCGGCCCATTGTGCCTATGCCGGCTCTATGGAAGAGCCATCTAATTAATCCCATTCCTCCGTTCTTTCACCATAGCCCTGCAAATTTTTCCTTTTCAAATATACATCCAATTCCCTTTTCAAAGTTACTATTGGATCTGCTTCCAACACCTCCCAGTGCAGTCCAGATCATAACAACTCACTGCGTTAAAAAAATTCTCCTCATCTCCCTCCTGGTTGTTTTGCCAATTATCTTAAATCTGTGTCCTCTGATTACCAACTCTTCTGCCAGTGGAAACCTTTTCTCTCTCTCTACCCCATCAAAACCCCTTATTATTTTGAACACCTCTATTAAATCTCCCCATAACCATCTCTGCACTAAGGAAAACAATCCTAGCTTCTCTAGTCTCTCCACATAATTGAAGTCCCTCATCCCTGGGACTTCAATTATGTGGAGAGACTAGAGAAGCTCTCCACTCTAGTAAATCTCTCCAAGGCCTTGACATCCTTCCTAAAGTTTGGTGCCCAGAACTGGACACAATACTCCAGCTGAGGCCCATCCAGTGATTTATAAATGTTTACCATAACTTCCTTGCTTTTGTACTCTATGCCTCTGTTTATAAAGCCAAGGATTCCCGTATGCTTTTTTAACGGCCTTATAAACTTGTCCTGCCACCTTCAAAGATTTGAGTATGTGCACCCCCAGATCTCTCTGTTCCTGCACCCCCTTTAAAATTGTACCATTTAGTTTATAATGCCTCTCCTCATTCTTCCGACCAAAATGTATCACATCACACTTCTCTGTTAAATTTCATCTGCCATGTCTGCCCATTTCACCAGTCTGTCTATGTCCTCCTGAAGTTTGCTACTATCTTTCTATTGCATTGTTAATTCTACTGATACTGAGTGTGGGGAGTAAACACTGTACAGTGGACTCACGCTGTCCAAATCAGTTTGTGTGTTTCTACGTCACTCGCTGCTTATGAAACTTGCCAACCCATCTCACTCTGCAGGCTGTTGCCTTGACTGTTGCTGGCACAAAACATTGCTCAGCCTCCTGCCTCAGATGGTTTCCAGCCTGCTTCACAGGGACTGGTTTAGTGAGCTCATTCTGTTGTTAAAGTCGACCTTCTGGGAGGAAAGAATGTTTATTGAAACAAAACATATCAAAAGTCGGTCTCTGATCCCTGAGGGATATTACACATCTTGGATTCTATCTTTTGTTTTATTCAGGATTAGCAAACTTTGAGATATATAATATTATAAACAAACAGCGTCCTCTCATGAATTGGAGCACACAGTAGAGTTTCTTTGTACAATGAGGATTTTCTGTGCTTTTCAAGCTTTTCGTCTTCAGTGTTGTTGAAATGTGATTAGGTCAGTCTGTTATCTTGGGCCTTTGTTGCGAAATGAAATGTGGGGCTCCCCTGATGTCTGAATGGGCAATGCAATGTTTTGTATGGTACTGAAGCATACAGACTAGGTTCAATTGCCAATCTGCTGAATTAGTTGATCTCAGCCAGGGCAGTGGTAGAGGAACTACAATTGGCTTCAGTTTCCCTTAAATGGGGCTGGGGCAGGGGAGGGAAGGGATGTCAACCAAGGTGCCCGCATTTGATTATTGTCCACTGACAGAAAGTGCCCACGACTATGGACAGGAGCGGGTGATATTCCTCCGCTCCATTTCAATGGTCAGGTAGCCTGCCCAGACCCAATGGGGTAGAAATGGAAAAACTGAAATTAACGATATACACAATGGCTGTTAGAGCTAAAATTTTAAAAGTGGAAGTCAATTTGAACCTGCTTTTTTTGGAGTTCAAAATTTAATGCCAGGACTGCAAATAAATGTACGTATTAATGCTTTAACACGCACACAAAAACACATTGCATCACTCACATGCACACCCACAAACAGAGTCCCCCCCTACTCAATTAGGCGGTTGATTTGTAAAGCAATTGGGATTGCACGCCAAAGTGCTTTTTCTCCAACATATTGTTGGTGGTCATCCTGGGTCAAATATATTTATATCTGTGCTTTTTCACAGTTACTAATTTTGTACATATATGTATGCATTTTCCATAAGAACACGCACAGTACATTGGTGCAATCGCAGAATCTGGATCTGTATTAACTCGACCTTCTGAGCTTTAACGAGGTGAAATCTTCTCATAATGGCAACCTTTTTTTGCTGAGGTGGGAGGAAAAGGTCAGGTATCACTTTTATTATGACTCCATCATCTGTAAGTGATATGACAATGGATTTTAATGCAATTCATGTAGTCACATCATGTGCTTGTAAACAAAGAAAAGTTTGTGAAAGACATTTTCATGAAGATAGTGCCCCTTTAAAATTGATCACATACTAAAATACTTAGGGACGATTGTGTGTGTGTGTGTGTGTGTATATGTATCATTTTATACACATAAAGTTACTTTAGAAGCATGTTTAGTTGGGCCGATTACATCAAACTACAAACTCGCTAAAAGTATGCTCCAAATTGACTTGTATTTTAGAAATCCTGGCTTGGTACCAGGGAATTTCAAGCAACAGGAATTACTCCAAGAACTGAATCGTTTGCACAAATTTAATTACTGAAACCGGACAACTTTTCATTAAGATATTGGAAGAGGACAAAAATATGACATCATTTAAGTTTTGAGTTGCTATCCATCCGGACTTGCTCGAGCTTATTCTGTTTGGTCTTATTAGGTGGTGTGTTCTTCCCCCCCCTTTTCCATTTGACAAATTTCCAGATTTCGCTTGTCTGTAACAATTAAATTCATTGTCATGTGCCGTGTATCAAACCCTCTTGAGGATTATTGCTGTTACAAATCATCCTTATTTTTTTCCAGCATTCATGCTTGTGGACTTTGTAGTTGAAAAGATTTCTTTAAACAGTAATTGAATTCAAATTAAATTCATTCTTCCTTTATTGCAGGATTAATTGTTACAATGCCTTAAATGTCCAGAGTCCCTTTGGAGGATTTAAAATGTCTGGCAATGGTAGAGAAATGTAAGTAGTTTTATAGACCCAGGTTTCAAAACATTTGAGTATCTCACCAAATCTAAGTGTGCTGTTGTATTTCGGCAGGCACATCTTCTGTTAAGCATAGAAATTAAACTTTGGAAAAAACTTAAACTACACACAATTTACAAATAGTGTTAAAGAAACACCTTTCCTGATAGCGACAATTATGTGTTACCTTAGTCAATTGTGTAATGCGAATGTGTTTTCTCCAGGGGAGAATACGGACTGAAGGAATATACTGAAATCAAAACTGTGACCGTCAGAATTCAACAGAAGAATTCTTAAGAACGCTGTGAGACTGACACTTTGTACATGGACACAGTGAATCCTCTCACTTATCAGCAGGACAAACGTGCACAACACTGGTTGTGCAGCATATGGTTGAAGCTTTATCTTATAAAATGTAAAAAAATATACTAGTAAATGTATATGTACCACAAATACTGTGTATTTGAAGAAATACAATAATCTCAGCAAATTCCCCGAGTGCATTCATTACATGGTTGCTCTTCGAAATCATTTTTAGCCTTGTGTAATCTGTAAACTATGGAGACTTAATATACCGTGGAAACTCAATGGTGTCACTGGAACTGAAAGCCAAATTCTTATTTTCTCTGTCGCTACTAACAATTCAAGAACAGCCACATAACCTAAACGTCAATTGTTTAAAATCAACATGTCTTCTGCACTCGGGTGGGTTGTCTGTGGGCGGTGCTGAGCAGAGGCAAGTGAAGGAGGAAAAATTAAAGGGTGAGTCCAAACTGACACCCTTGTCCTTCCTCTTCTTTAAGAGTGACACAGAAGAAACATGAGCCCAGGCCTACACACTTTCTTAGAAGGGGAAGAAAATAAATCAAAATTATGCAAGCAAATTACATGATGTGGAATGTTCTCTGGGTGGGTGGTAGTTCTATTGGTAACCCCCAGTATAAATATTTAGGTATCTACTCTATGGTTTGTTGGCAGTACACTGGTCATTTCTCACAGCCACTGCCAGCAATATAAAGAGTACAGAGAGCTGAGAGTCTGCTCGAGCAGTAAGTTGAGGCTGGGAATTCAACTTTTAAAATATACATCTTTATACACACACCGCTAATACAATTTTAACATACATCTGTCAACCTTTGCCACTATGGACAGGGGGCCTCGAAATTCCTGGAGCCAGGGAGGGAAGGGAGTGTTACACAGTGGACTGTCACCAGAGCGGAGAGGCAGAATTTGGGGCAGAACCTGGGCCAGCCATGGTTCTGCTCCTTTTTGGCCCTGTCACAAATCAGGGGGAGATCCAACATAAGATTTACCTCATTTCTGACCTTAGCATTGCTAGGCACCAGGAATGCCTGTGAGTCCCTGGGGTCCAGCATTGTTCAGTGCCTGGAAAGGAGTTTGAAATTTTAACATTCAGTCATTCAATGCAATTGTTGATCGGAGAGCAATTGATTGGATTATCTATACTGGCAGAAGAGGACAGCCATGTTTCAAAATATATTTTTAATATAGTTCTCCAGCCTTGCTGATGCTGTGGAAAAATGCTGTGGCGAAATTCCTCCCCTCCCCTACCCAGTCAGGTGAGCACCTCAGATGTGCCAGAAACAATGTGGACACCTGCTCAAAATATGCAAAGGAACCTGGTCCCAGGATTTGCACTGGGGGTCAGGGACACCGGCAGTAAGCAGGTAAAAGTTCTGCTCCCTGCAACACCCAGCCCCCACCCGACCCCACCCATCCACCCCAAGCCTCCCCAGGAATTTCAGGGCCAGGATCCAGCTGTGTCTGATAGCAGACGTACCATGTTAGACTATCCAGCACCTTTTGCAGTACGCTTCCAGCCTGGGTAGAAGGAACCGGGTAAAATCTGAAATCGGCGGTAGTAATTAGCACTAGGTTAAAAACATCTTAAAAATCTGTCCGTACTCCATCCAGTGAGGGTGATTTTCTCTCTTCACCATGTGTAGTGAATTCAGAACCAAACGCTGAAGGGTTTCCTCTGCTTGTTACTTCTAGCAAAGTGTATTCTTTTTGAACGCATTTAAGATTTTTCCTGGAATACCAACAAGAATTGCATTTGTTTACAATGTCCCAGTGAGTACAGCAAACACCCCACAAATTACCCAAACAAAACCAGGCCCATATCTCACAGTGACATTGATTTCGTGCAAAATTATTTGGCAAATCTTTTCTCTCAATTATTTCCAAAAACATGATGCAGGTGGGTAAATTGCATTGAACAACCTTTCCACATCACTTGGCTATTAACAGCACTTCAGTGAAAATGGCACACAGCTCTTCCTGGGCTACTCCCTTGCCAAAGGAAACAAGATTTGCTAAACATTGTTTTATGAAGACAGTACCCTTATAAATGTGCCAGGTTCTCTTTCTACGTTATCAGGGATATTGTCAAGTTGGTGATTACGTGTTAACCATGTGGATCCCACTTTACACTATTAACTGTTGAGTATTATCAATGTATGGAATAACTCTTGGGCCTTGGCTATCTTTGGAAGCTCAATGCCATTGAATGATGTATCCTGGACAAAGTGCTGTAACACAGTCACCTGACACTGCATCGGACATTAGGCATCAATTTAATCATTTGGAATATTTTGGCCACTATTTAGTGGTTTTAATGCAAGTATTGTAAACCCTTCCTATTAATCATTACGATTCTTAACAACTCAGATGAAGACATAGCAACCAAGTAAGAGGCAATCTGCAGCACATATCAGAGAAACAAAGCCTTTTTAATCAGCCGCAAAATCTGAAATGATAGGATCTGTTGGCTATAAAATCAAAGAATGTATGATATGAAATGAGAAGATACCAAAGTAATTAGAAACATGTTTCAACTCTGAATATTTAGTCTAGAAATTACTATTGGTGATATTAGCAGACTAATAATTAACATGTTCATAAGACATTGCTTTGTCCAGTATTTTAACATGACTTTAATCCATTTAAAATAAACAGGTATACGCCTCTGTTAAAGTAATAGGCAGGGGAATTCCCTACAAGTTCGTTAAGCATTCATCCGTTAATATCACAAACAGTCATTTCAAGGCTTATGTATGTTTTTAATATTTTGTTATTACACAAATTACAGTGATAAAAGCTAATCCTTTATTATTATATTTTATTTCATGCTTTTCACTCCACTCATGAAATCTGACATTAATTTGATGAACTTTCACCATTCCTGCTGTCTTTCAGTTTCTGTTTTAAGTCACCTATGGTTGATGTCACAAAAAAGCAATAATGTATAAATCCTTGCATTTTTATACACTGATTGAATGACTGCAGATTTCTTCTTGTTAAATGTATTGCAGTTTTGAAATCATGTATATACAATTATGTACTATGAAGATATAAAGATATTTTCTATACGTTTTTCATTAAAGAAACAAGATACATTTGGTATCGGAGTGTTAAAATTATGTGAAAACAATTTGACTAAAAATCTGCTGATGTTTTAGAACAGAATTTCAGCTGTGATGTGTTGGTTGTGACTAGGCCAGTATAAACAAAGTCCCCATCTGGGGATCTATTCACTGGTGTCTGGTCAAAACTCTATCCCATAATCCAAACACTATATATTACGAGAAGATAACACTCCTGAATCCAGTGACGAACATCTTACACTTCACTATTTACCTGTCTGAAACAGAACTTTATAGTCAGAGCCCCACTCATCTCTCCTCCCTCGATACAGACAAAAGTGGAATGACTGCACTTACTTCTGGCAACTGTGCACCTGAATACCTGCCTCTCAGTGTTTAGCCCTGAAACCCCTGCCACTTGTTAAGTTCCCACAGGCAATTTATGATTAAATTGCCACATGGGATCCTTCCCTGCAACTAAATATTATCAATAATTTTTATTGTAATTATATGAAAATCCATTAACTCATCAGCATTTTAAGTGCTGTCACGCTAAAGTAAAAGTGCAAATAATGTAAGTTTTAAAAAATTGCGTAAATATTTGGTTATAAGAATATACCCAGAAATAGAACTGAACATTTTGGCAATTTATCTTACAGCAAATAAAGGTTTTGGTTTGTCAAAAGGTCTGTGATCAGTCAACATTATTGTTAATGAGACCTGAAATAGATAACATTTGAACTTGTCCCATCTGAATGTGTCACCACATCTGCGGCTCTCAGCGGTACATCACAGCAATGACAACCTACATGTATATGTGCTGTTAGCTAAGCAAGGCCCACTGATCCTGCAAAGTAATTACAAATGAGGGAGGTCATTCAGCCCATTTTAATTCATCTATCCAGAGAGTTCCTAAAGTCCCCCATTGCAGCATCTAATTTGTTCTTAAATGCTGCTAGAGCTTTTGCCTCCACCACTCTATCGGGAAGTTTATTCCAAACATCGATCACTCTGTGACGAATGCTCTGAAATTAATCCTAAAATTACCGTTTACTAGTTTGGACCTGTGTCCCCTTCTTCTACTGTCACAATTTAATGTAATATTCTGAGTTTACTTTGTCCATTTCCTTAACAATCTTATATACCCCTATGATCACCTCTCAAATACCTTTTTAGGATGAAAAGTCCAGGTCTTTCCAGTCTTTCTTCATAACTTAGACTCCTGGGACTGAGGGTCAGCCCTGTGGCTCTTTTCTGCACTGCCTCCAATATTTGAATGTCTCCCTTGTTTCTTGGTGACCAGAACTGGACACAGTATTCAAGGTGGGATCTGACCAGAGCATTATAAAATTTGATTACTACCTCCTCTGACTTGTATTCTATTGTTTTGTCCATATAGATCATCATTCTATTGGTTTTGTTGATTGGTGCTCTGCATTGGTGGGACATGTTCAGTGTTGAGTCTACTAAAATTCCTGGGTCTCTTTCAGCTTCTTCCTTAGCTATTTCAACACAGTCATGGAGTATGTATGTCACCTATTTTTCCTTCCTGTGTGCAGCACATATCTGGATTAAATTTTATTTGCCATCATTCTGCCCACTTATATGTTTGTCCAACTCATTCTGTAATTTCTGAGCTGCTGCACTTCTTAGCTTGGTGCCATCTGCAAACTTGACCACTTTGCCACCTTGATCACTAAAACAGATTATCTGGCCATTATCAAATTGTTGTTTGTGGGACCTTGCTGTGCGCGAATTGGCTGCCGTGTTTCCCACCTTACAACAGTGACTACACTTCAAAAATACTTCATTAGCTGTAAAGCGCTTTGGGACGTCCTGAGGTCATGAAAAGCATTATATAAATGCAAGTCTTTCTATCTTTGCATTGAGCTTCTGAATCCAGGCCATTTATGTAAATTAGAAATAGCAGTGATCCCAGCCCCGAGCCCTGAGGCGGCCCATTACCTGCACTCTTAGAGCTGGGAAATGGAGAAAGAAAGCCAACAGATCAGGGGGATTGAACTGGAGGACAGAGATGGAATCAACAGATTGTGCGAAGAGAACTGGGAGATAGGAACAGAGCCAACAAATCATAGGGATAGAAAAAAGAGAAAAGGACATTTTTTTCAGCATGAAGAGAAACAGTAAACAGAATCTACACAGCTTTACGATGGATTGATGCAAGTCTAACTTGCACCAAGCTACTTTTATACACGCCACTAACAATTAACAGTGTCCACAAAATGTACCTGTTGAAACACTCACATTTAAGTTCAAACAAACAAATACAGTATTTCAATGATAATATATTCCACATGCATAATTTTCCTTTATCATGTTTTTGAAAAATATCCAGCAAGACTGACTCCTTGCACATCTGATACGGTACATTTCAAATTATTCTTCTGTGATATTTACTGCTGATATAGAAGTAATCAGTAATATATAATTAGAAACTTTAATCTTTGACCCGCCACATTCTCTGAACATTTCTTTCTTATTCCTCTCAAGCTTCAAGTGCACTAGCCTACCCACCACACCTCCTCCCTAAGGATCACAGTCTTGAACTCTAGCTCATTCTTTCCCAGGATCTAAAAAATCTTTACCTCTTTCAATCTTTCTTTGAATAACCCAGGACTAGCGTCACCTAACCACTATTTCTCAATTAATCTTGTCCTCTCTTCTACCCCTGGTGGTGTCTTCAGCTGTAGGCCCAGGTTTCTCAGTTTAAAAAACAAATCATTACAATGTACAAAACCTGATTTGGTCTTTAGACTCCCCGGAGTAATTGGAGAATGATGAGAAATGTAATGTTTTGCAAAGTTTCTGGGATTTGTACTCAGTTTCCACAAAGGGAAACCTAGAGACGGTGTAAGGAGCCAAGCTGTAATAGCCTAATGTTGATTTGGTTGTAAGTAAATGTTTTTGTGGCAAGTTCATTTCTTAAGTGATTAGTGTGTGCTGTCAAAGGCACTTGTATTTATCATGATTTGTATCTACTGGTTAAATCTTCTGCACAGTTTTATATTTTGTTCTGAAAACGAATGTTTTACATTGTTCAAACTCAAATATTCTCTATGGACACATTTAAATGATTAAAACATTTTTTGATGAATGTAGTACGGCTTCCAAAACATAACCTTTGACATAACCATCGTGGGAGCACCCTCATCACAAGGACAGCAGCGGTTCAAGGAGAAGGCCCACCACCTTCTCAGAGTAACTTGGGATGAGCAATAAATGCGGCCTTGCGAGTGTCGCCCACATCCTGAAAACATGGGGTGTTCAAGCATCAAACTCCCATCGAACTCAAATATAGTTTAAAAAGAATTAGGAGTCACAATTATATCCTTTTGTTATGTTATGCTCATTCTTGTGAATTTTTGAATATTTTCTAAATCAGTGAGGGCTGATGACACTGGTAGGAGTAATGGTTTAAAAGTCGTTTGTTAAGGAACAGAGTTAATAGTAAGAGGTAATCATAAACGCTGGCATGATTCCATATCAGCTACGTATGTTAATTTAGTTCACTCAGACTTTTAGGCACAGTAACCAATCCAAGCTAGTACCTATTGCCTGGCCTACCCATAGTCCTTCTCCATACTAGACTCACAGATTTATTCCTCCTTTTAGACACAAAGATCCTTTCCATACCTACATACTGCCTCTTCATCCAGGAGCTATATGCTCTCCTCAGACCCACAATCGCACATTTTTGCTGTATCTACCAGACTCAAAAATATTATCTCCCTTGATCCCAGATCCACAGGCATGCTTCCTTCTTCCCAAGACCCAAAAGCTCATTCTGTATTCCTTCTTAAATCCACTAGTTACCCCCTCTCCTGTTCAGGTTCCCTAATACATTCCCTTTCATTGCAAACCTCAGACATGCTCCGTTTCTTTTTCCAGGATCAAGGAATGCATAATGCTGAAAATATAAGGACACAATGAAGGCTAAGGATAAAACAGAAAAGAACTGAGGTCCAGAAGAGAGAGAGCAGGAAGAAATTAATCAAAGGAAGACTTAGAGGAGGAAGTACTCCTCCAATAGCCCAGTGAGTTTATCCAGTGAGTTTCTGAGCCATACAGACCAGGAAAGGTCCTAAATTGATTCCTGCTCTATGCTGAATTAATTGGTCCCAGCTGAGGTGGTAATAGGGGTACTGCAATTGGTCTTTATGTCCCTGGGCTATGAAATGTCAAGTTGACCAGGATCCCCATTCTTGATTGCTAGGCCAGTGATCCTTATTGGACGTGTATGTGTAGACATATGAGAACAGGTTTGGGTTTGGTTGAGATTCCTGTTGCAGTCAAATATCCTACTGATACCCACTGTCAAGATTCACAATTGAATAATGTGCACTTGAGGGGGACACCAGAGGGTGATTAAGGTGCCACATCGGCGCCAAGAGCCAATACCTCAAGAAAAGTAAGGGAGAAAATTGGTAAAAAAATAAAAACAATAAATGATGGTACACGGAAGAATTTGTTACCATCAAACTCCTTATGCACATTACTTAAATAATGTATACGGCGTTTGATGGGAACAATATGCAACATGTGTTAGCCTTGGCTGAGTTGTAGCATTCGCACCTGAGTCAGAAGGTTATGGGTTCATGCCCCACTCTGGATACTTCAGTATGTAATCTAGGCTGACAATTTGGTGCAGTACTGAAGCAATTCTGGACTGTTGGAGGTGATGTCTTTTGTATGAGATATTAAACCAAAGCCATGTCTGCCACCTCAGGTGGATGTAAAAGATCCCATAGTACTATTTGAAGAAGAGCAGGGACGTTGTCCTGGCCAACATTTATCCTTCAACCAATATCACCAAAACAGATTATCTGGTCATTTATCTCATTGTTGTTTGTGGGGCCTTGCTGTACACAAATTGGCTGCCGTGCTTGCAATATAATAGTGACTCGGCTTCTAAAGTGCTTCATTGACTGAAGCGCTTTGAGACATCTTGAAGACATGAAAGGCGCTATATAAATGCAAGTTCTTTCTTTAAATAAGTAAAAAAAAGAAAAAAATGCTGCAAATCATGAAGAATCCCGTCCCAAAACATTAAACCTGACTTTTTGCTTTAGAGACGCTCACTGATCTGTTGACTATTTCCAGAGTTTTCTGTTTTTATGTAAATACGTAGTTCCCACAGCTGTAAAACATAAGTGGAAGTAATCCTCATTTTTTTATTCAAAGTTACCAGTAACATGGGAGTGACATACTGCTGTGACTCGTACACCAGATTTTATGGTCTATGTTTCCCTGGTTCTCCTTCCCTCCCCTATCCTCCTCAGAACAACCATAAAACGTACAGCACAGAAGGAGGCCATTTGGCCCATCACACCTCTGCCATTCATTGGCTATCTCTTCCATTGGAGCTTCTGGCACTGAAATTCTCCCAATGTTCTCTCCATTTTCCACTGTAATAGCAGATCAGTAGAACCCCACCCCCCCCCCTCCAAAAAAAGCAGAGGCCCAGTATAACCTGGTTATGTCAAATCTCTGCTGATTTTTTAGAGGTTTCATCAGTCTCGCACAGGAGTTACAGCAAGAGAATGGGCGAGCCCTCACAGAATCCCAATTCCCTGTCATTTTCCTGTAACTTTTTATATTCTTTCTTTTCAAATATTTATCCAACTCCTTTAGCTTCCACCTAAATAGTCAATTGTGGTAAAGCATCCCAATTCTAATGACCCTCTGAGTGAAAAATTTCTTCCACCCTTCCCTTTTATCCTTTTAGTGATAACCCTGAGTCCCTCCTTGTTACAGATCCTTTATTATTTACTCTCTCAAAACCTTTCATAATTTTGAAAACGTCTATATGATCTCCCCATAACTTTCTCTGCAACAGTGAAAAAAGCCACAACTTTTGAGTCTTTTTTCAAAATTACAGCCTCTCAATCTGGTTTAAGTCCAGTGAATCTTTGCTGTACCCTATTCAAGTCCTTCCTATTATGGGGTACCCAGAATTGCATACAATACCCCAACTGTATCCTAACCAAAAGCTTGCACAGATTCAACATCACTTGCCTTTATATTGACCCCCCAGAATCTCATTTGCCTTTTGAAGGCCTTTCCTACCTGCAGTCCAACCTTTAAAGATCTATGTCTCTGCGCTCCTAAAGCTATGTTCCTCACTCTGTTAAGAGTCTTAAGGTTTAGGATACACTAACTTTTCCCCAAAATATACTGCTTCACATTTCTCTGCATTAAACTGCATCTGCCACTTATGATTACACTCCACTTATCTGCCCATATCCTTCTGCAGTCTCTTGCATTCTCCCTAATTTGGTATCATCAGCAAACACTAATATAATTTCTCTTCTGTCTGTGTCCAAATCATTTGCAGAAATGGAAAACAAAAGAGGTCTCAGTACAGTTCCCCGGGGCGCATCACTACCCACATCCTGCCAATCTGAAAAACATCAATTTACTTTTGTACTTCACTTTCCGTCCCTTAGCCATCCTTCTATCCATGCAACTAAATTCCCTTTAATTACACCTGTCTTAATTTGCGTACCAAGTCCCTTATATGGCAATTTATCAAATGCCTTCTGAAAATCCATATAAACAACATTCATCACATTCCCCTTATCTATACATTCTGTGATTTCCTTTACAAATCCATGCAGACTGTTCCTGATTAGCCCATGCCTTTCTAAGTATTCATTAACAATAATGCTTTGGCAGGCACCCAAAGAGCTGCTGTGCATCAGGCACCAGCTCACTATTATTGGGCACGCAGGCCTGAGCTTTAGAATATGCCCAATGCACATCGCGTGCCAAAATACAATCCTGAAGCACTTTGAAGGTTTGGAGCCTGCGCACAGACAGTTCACGAGGCTCATAACCAGATCCAGTTTTGTTTAAATGAGAGGTCCTTTCCATAATGCAACCAAGAGGTACCAACAGCATCAATATAAAACAGATGGTGATTGGGAGGCCGGCTACCTTAAGTTGGATTCTTGTTAAAACTACATTGCTGTATCTCTTAGCGACTGACTGCCTTTGCATTGTTTTGGTCTTGTTGGACAAAGTTATTGAAACTTATTGAAGCTTTTCTGATTGCTAATGCACTGTACCTTATCTCAGTGACTGACAGAACTCTTTAGTATCCAGCTCTGGATATTTCTGTGGGCATTTACAGATTTTGGGAGGACAATGATCAAGAAGGCGTGACAGTCAGGTGAAATTGCACTTTGGGCACTCCCTTTGGACACATCCTCACACTGACACTTCTCTTTGGCCAGCATCTTTGGATTGTGTCTGAAGAAACTTCCTAAACCCTGCACATTCCTGCAGTCAGGCTTGGACACCATTTCTCGCAAAGAAGTGGCCTAGTCAGTGGCTGTCAAGATTACAGTTGCTTTGAAAATTAATGTGACAGGTTCCTTCCAGTCAAGTGTAGGAGATCTCAGTCACATCTCCCAATCTTCAGTCCACAGTTATGTCAAGGAGTTAACGGGTTCAATGTTTACCAGGGCCAGGTTTTAAAAAAATTATATTTCCTGTGGAGAGCTGCCGGCAGCAAGAAAGAGCTCTGTATGTTGACCGTACGGCAGATTCCAACAAATGCAAGGCATAATTAACCGTACTCATGTGATCATACATGCTTCAGCCTACTCATGAATAGAAAGGGTTACCATTCCATCAATGTACAGGTGGTCTGTGGCCAAGGGGATGGAAGCATATATGTGAACGTTACTCCTGGAAGTATTCATGATTCGTTAGTCCTGTGGCAATCAATGGTGCCTTATTTAAAGGCCCTAAGTGACTCTAGGGTTGGCTTTCACGTGACCAAGGATGCACTGTGGCCTTTTGGATGTGTGGGCCAAGATGTACCTTTCCGAGCTTTATTCTTGGGTAAGCCTAAGCTTATTACATAGAATTTACAGGACAGAAACAGACCATTCCGCCCAACTGGTCTATGCCGGTGTTTATACTCCACATGAGCCTCCTCCCTCCCTACTTCATCTAACCCAATCAGCATATCTTTCTATTCCTTTCTCCCTCATTTATTTATCCAGCTTCCAAAGGGGTGCTCTACTGCAGAAGGCCCTGGAGTGGCCACATTCTCCATGGTAGTTTGCTGCAGCTCGGTGAGGCAGCCTTGAAGCATGGCAGTTTGTGGACTCCTCCATGGAGACTCCATGCTGCGTGACACGTTCTCAGGACAATTCCATGGAGTGATAATGTTAAACTATCAAAGAATATTTGCTGGCAAACTCTGTGAGGTCCAAATCCCTGGGCAGAGTGGCTCAAGGAGGCCTTGAGCCATCCCTCCAGCCAGCAGGTTGCATCTTCTACGATTTCACCTGCACTGCTCACACATGCTCAGTGCTTCACCAAGTGCTCTGTCCCACACCTTGCTAACAAACTCCCTCCCAGAGTGGATATATCTATGATGGTGCTTGCCACTGTGGGATGATGCAGGATGCTATGTGGTACTAAGTTGAGGCTGTACAATTGGTTTGTCCATTTCCTCTTCTCAGGCACCTGGGTGCTTGAAGTAGAAAATCCTTGAAGTATAGCTGCATAAATAAAGAGATAAGAATAAAAAGCAAAGGCTATTATCCATGAGTTAGGGAGAACCCTCCAACTTCATCCTCCCCCATTCCCTCTATTGCCTCCATGCCCATAATCCTGGCCTTCTCCTCACAAGGAGTCGAGGGTTGCAGTTTTGGTGACTCCCTCTCCTACCTACAAGTGCTGCCTCCTGTTATGTGCAGCCTTATCCCACAAACAGATATAAAAGGGGCATATGTAAGAAAGAGGATTATGAGAGATCAGTGCTACCAAAGTTACCAGGACAACAGCCACCTTATGTAAGTGGGTGTCCATGCTGCAAAGGAATCTGGTGCTGAGATAGTTTTTGGTGCTTGATACTTGACCCATTTAATGGCTATAATGGGCAGCACTATGGTGTGGCAACATGGCCCCAGTGAAACAGAAGGAAATGAGCATGCTCGTCCATTTACAAAGGTCAACAGTTGGTAAAGTTCTCTGAACTTCCCTCTGCGTGGACCACATTTGCACTGAGGAGCAATGAAGAATGTTTCATAAGCCAGTTTATTAAGATGCTGCCACATATTTGCACACTTACTATGGCAGCCTTGCACTGACCAAAAAATTTCTTCCTCACTTGCTCCCACGTTCAAGCCATTGAGACTGCATTGATACATTCTGTCACCTCCATTCATATTTCGCTGACTGCTCCTTTTTTTGACTGGACCTCGCTTCACCAAATGGAACCGCCCTTCACTGCAGGACTTTCAAAATCTGATCACTAATCGGGGCCATTCTGCCCTCTATCAAGAAAAAGAGAACACCTTTAAGGGCAGCCAGCAGCCTTTTAAAAGAGCTGCTAGTGCAGAAAATCCCACCCTCTCCCCAACCTCAACGTGCTTCCAAGTGCATCATGTGCCTGGGACCACTGTTAAAGTATGACAATGAGATGACCTCACATTATCAAATAAGCTCAACTACTTACAGCACAAGTACAACCAGTACCCGATACGCGACAATCCTGTCACCATTGTGTCGGGACCATATTATTAGCTCCTAGGTGTTTATTCACAATTGAGGTAAGACTAACGGTCATAAAATTCCATGATTTATCTTTTTCTCCTTTCTTTAACTGGGGTGTGTGACATTTTCCACCCTGCAGTCCTTTGGCACAATTCCTACTTCCAAAGATTTTTGGGAAATTTAATCTAGTGGCTCCATTATCTCTTTAACATCGTTTATTATTCTCAGATGCCTGCCATCTGGGCCTAGTGATACTTCTACATTTAGTCACATTATTTTTTTTAAATACCATGGCCTCTTGAATACTTAACTGCCTGCTTTGACTATATACTTTTATGTGCTTATGAAAGTCTTTCTTATTTCCATATATATTGACTGCTAACCCTTTATATTCTCCCTTAGGTTCCCTACACTCACTTTGCTTACTTTCTATACTTCTTATAATTCTCAGAGTTTTCTTCTGCATTATCCTCAAATTATTTATCATTTGGTTCTTTTTCAAAACATATTTTTGCTCTAACATCTATATATCTACAGAGCCCCTGCCTTTGATGTAGCCGTTTCACTTTCACTCAGAATGTATTTAACCTGTACCTTCTCAATCTCATATTTAAATATCTACCTCTGCTGGCATGCTGTTTTATCTGCCATTATTTCCATTTAGGTCCATTTCATGCCATTAAAATGAGCTAATTTCCAGTTCAACGCCATGATCTTGGACTCCTATTTTCCTTTATGCATATTCAATGTGAGCATAATTAAGTTGTAGTCATTATTTACCTAGCATTCTCTTAGCTTGTCTTGCTTCAACAACAAATTGCATTTATATAGTGCCTTTAATGTATAAAAATGTCCAACAGAGGCGTAATCAGACAAAATCGGACATCGAGTCAAAGAAGGAGATATTAGGAGGGGTGACCAAAATTTGGCCAGAGGTGCATTTTAAAGAGAGTCTTAAAGGAGGAGAGGGTGGTGGACAGGCAATGAGATTTAGTAAGGGATTTCCAAAGCGTGGGGCCCAGTTTACTGCCAAGTGACTTCAGGTTTTTTTCCCAATGGGCCAATGAAAAAGACTGTGATCTTACAAAAAAATTGCCATGATGGGATCTCAACCAAGAGACCAAAGATCAAAATTCCACTCTCAAATGTTAGGCATAATTGTCAGATTTCTATACAGAAAGTAGGGAAGACAGCACAGAGGGTAACTGACTGGCACGTCTGTGGTTCTGAGCTGCTGAAAAACGAGTCAGCTGAGGTACAGTGTCAATAACCTTTTTGAAGATCTGCAGGTTGGAGTATCTCCTCCCAACTGATGCAACATTAGGGAGAAAATAGGAAGAAATTCAAACAAAGAAAATGAATTGAAATCAACAAATACTTACATAGATTCACAGAATCGTAGAATGATACAGCACAGAAGGAGGTCATTCGGCCCATCGTGCCTGTGCCAGCTCTTTGAAAGAGCTATCCAATTAGTCCCATTCCCCTGCTCTTTCCCCAAAGCACTCAAAATTTTTCCACTTCAAGTATTTATCCAATTCCCTTTTGAAAGTTATTATTGAATCTGCTTTGACGACCCTTTCAGTCAGTGCATTCCAGGTCATAACAACTCACTGTGTAATTTATTTTCCTCATGACGCCTCTTCTTCTTTTGCTAATTACCTTAAATCTGTTTCCTCTGGTTACCGACCCTTCTGCCACTGGAAACAGTTTTTCCTTATTTGCTCCATCAAAATCCTTCATGATTTTGAACACCTCTATCAAATCTCTTCTTAACCTTCTCTGCTCTAAAGAGAACAACCCCAGATTCTCTAATCTCTTCATGTAACTGAAGTCTTTCATCCCTGGTACCAATCTAGTAAATCTCCTCTGCACCCTCTCTACAGCCTTGACATCCTTCCTAAAGTGTGGTGCCCAGAATTGGACACAATACTCCAGCTGGGGCCTAACCAGTGTTTTATAAAGATTTAGCATAACTTCCTTGCTTTTGTACTCTATGTCTCTATTTATAAAGCCAAGGCTCTATTTATAAAGCCAAGGATCCTGTATGCCTTTTTAACAGCCTTCTCAACTTGTCCTGCCACCTTCAAAGACCAGTGTACGTACACCCCCAGGTCTCTCTGTTCCTGCACCCCCTTTAAAATTGCCTCTCCTCATTTTTCCTATCAAAATTAATCACTTCACACTTCCCTGCATTAAATTTCATCTGCCATGTGTCTGCCCATTTCACCAGTATATCTGTGTCCTCCTGAAGTCTGTTGCTATCCTCCTCACTGTTTACCACATTTCTGAGTTTTGTGTCATCTGCAAATTTTGAAATTATGCCCTGAGTACACAAATCCAGGTCATAAATTATGCTCTCCTCCATTATAATATTGTCTTTTAATTTTCAATTGAATTACATCAGACACAAGTTGGGTATAAATCTGTCTGTATGGTTCAAACTCCCTAAAACAAAAATTACAGTTATCAAAACAAATTATATTTAATCACTTGAACAGTTGTGCACAAATAAATATCCAGTTTTGCATTAAATTCCATGAATAAATCAATGGGGATAAAGCCGGGATCAACAAAAATGTCTTGAAGATTCTCATAGTTCATAGACATCACCATTAAGGCATCACAAGATAAACCAGCATGTTTCCCTGTAGCCTTTATGGTTCAGTTCCAAGTTTCATACATTCTACAAGGTATCCCTGGAACCATTTAGTAAGCTGACCTTCAGAAGATTGGTGACTCCTCATTAATTACAACAAAAGGCACAAAAGATATTCTGTTTATTTTATAAAATATTTTGCAGTGCACTGTGCACTGTTTATATAGTTGAATTAAAAAAAAATCTATTAAGACTGACGTCTCCAATGTTATGAGATGGGATATTAACAACACAGCACAGATCTACACATCAAATGAAGGGTACTTGCAGAGAGCATGGGAAAGGCCTGCCTCAAACTGCATGTGTTCCACTCACTAGCCATGTATAGCGCTTTCACAGATTGAGCTGGGGACAGGCCAGATTTGCAGCACAGGAAGCTCTGTCATGACTGAATTGCACCTTTGAAGTGTAAATCGCCAAGATAATTTTTCTTGAGGAAGCATTTCTGCTAAATTCATGCATGAGAAGCGGTTTTACTGGCCACAGATGCACTGAAGAGCTTGAGATTCATTTATTTAGTCTGTAACTGTAATTTAGATTCAGCTGCTGTTTATATTTGAACTGATCCAATCCAGCGCTGCCAAAGTACACATTCAATAATCCGGATCATTCTTTTATATTCTTTAAGCATGTCAAAATTAGTTTAATTTTGATTTTTCCCATGGCTACATTTTAAAGTTCTCTTCCTTTTTTTGGGTCTTATTATTGGAAGTTTCAATGTAACTGCTTTATGAAATGATACGCAGGTATAGGAAATGATTTTACAGATTGGCTCTTGTGCCTTTTTACCTTTGACCTCACCAGGAACAAGTTTTCTATTGAAATGAATAGTTTTTAGTAAGAGAGATTAAAAAAAAACTCTCCAATCAAGATAAATGGGTTAATGAACAATAATTATATCCATTTTGGAGGTGTTCAGAACCTAAAGCCCCCGGTTTTAACTCAGGGCAGGAGTCGGTCTGGGCAGGGGCTCAGGCAGACAGCAAACCGTCCCGACCTTGGCAGCGTGAGGCATGGGCCATTTTACCGCCCCGGGCCTCATCTGCATGCCCCTGTCGCTTGTCCGCCAGAAATGGGAGGGAAGTGGTTGGGAGGGGCTTCAGGAGGTCACCACCGGCTACCCCATGCAAACCTCTGGTTAAAATTGTAGTCGTGCCCTGATGACATCATCGGAGCTCCATCTGGATATTTAATGAAAGACCCTGCTGACTTCTGAGAGGTGTCCCTCTCGCCCGTTCGGGAGAACGGGTTAAAATCAGAACCCGTAGGAAGACAGCGGAACCTCAGCGGGTAAGTCCCATGGGCAATTTTAACTGCCTGGTTTCCGTCGGGCGAGGTGGGTTAAAATCGCCCCTGTGGAGTTTAGAAAGATTGAAATAATAGCTTTTTTTTACAATCTCTGTGACTTTTCTCGTTGTTTTCACATGGAAATTTCCAGCAGTTCTTTGCTGAAAGTTTTTTTTTCATTTTCCATGTTTAGTAACTGATTCCCGATGCAGGACATGGGGTACATTCCTCCTGAACTTGCTTTCAAGAGGAGTAACATAAAACACACATAAATATTTAAAAAAATAAGAAAGCCAGTTCATTTAAGTGACAGATGCCTCATTGGGAAAATGTGAAGAATGACCGTCTGTGCTGCTGATGGAATATAACACATCAATGTCTTCTCACTTTTCAAAAGGAACGTATTGAGCCTTTGTGAGGCTTTTGTTGTGTGACTTTGAATCATGAATGGGGCCACAGACAAAATGATTCAAGGTTTGCACTTGAGCACAGCTTTATTTGTGATCTAAAGGGCCCTGCTGTGAATGCAGTGTAAAGTGACAGATTGATTTTTTTATCTCAGCATTACCTGAAGCAAATGGTACCACCGTGAGTCTGGGTGCCAATGGCAACAGAGCTTCACTGCAGCACCACATTCACTTAACAGGAACTTAGGGGCAGATTATTCAAAACCAGCTTCCAAAATGCTGTCGTGGAAAAAATATGCAAATGTTCCATTCGGTTTCGAATTTTCATAGGCCTGAGGAACTATTCGATTTAAAGAGAATTCTGAAAGATTTTTTGGTGACATTTTATCGTACATACAATGCGTCAAAATCATCATCGCACCGCTCCTATGTGATGAAACTGTGACAAAAGCGACACTAGGTTCTCTGGTTCGGAGCCCTCTCCAAACATTTCTTCATGAAGAGGAAAGTGATGATAAATGGAAAAAGCTCTTCCTGAGGAGCAGTGACTAGTGGAGTTCCATGAGGGTCTGTTCTGGGTTCCCTGCTGTTTACACTATTTATAAACATTTTGAAGTGAAATACTTTTTGTAATATAAGTTGCACTCATGATACCAAGTTACAGATGTAAAGGACATAAACTTCATTCAAAGAGTTCCAACCAATTAAGCAAATGGGCTATGGAATGGCAAATGGATTTAATGTAGGTAATTGTTAAGTCATGCATATTTAAACAGGAACAGCCAACATGTGTACATGATGAAAGTATGTCCTTTACTAAAGATGCAAAAAGTATTTGGCTGTAGTCATTTACTAAAAGGTTCTGGTCAATGTGAAGTTAAACAAATACTAGGAAACGTCTACAAACATACACAAAGAGGGATGGGAAAGACTACCAGTTCTATCAAAACTGCCCTATCCCGACATGGTGCTTCTACACACATCATTGACCCACCTCCCCAGTCATGCAACCTCCGGGGAGAGGCATAAACTAAGAGCAAAACCTGAGGCCAATTTTAGGACAATCTTTGGGAAATTCCTTTTTGACCCCTCCCCCCCTACACCCAGGCAAACATGCAAGCTCCATAAGACTGCTGTAATTCACCTATCTCACATCTCATCCACCCCATAACTTACACTCTATAAATTGAAATGTCCTCTTCTCTTGAGAATTTGTCCAGTTCCCTTTTGAAAGGCTGCAGGGAATCCATACTCACTGCATTCAGATCTACTCTCATTGATAATAACCCTCTGATTAAAAGATTGCAACTGATTTCCTATCCAGCGTAATATGCGACCACCAATCTCAAATGACAAAATGTTTCCCAATAACAGTCTATGCAGCACTTTATCAAGACCGTTCTGGAAATCAATTGAGACAAGATCTACCGGGCTTCCATGATCCACTAATTTAGTCACTTCAATCAGGTTAGCGATGCAGAACCTCCGTTTCCTGAAGTCACCTGGTATTCTCTAATAACTGCCCGCCTCTCCAGATGATCATAAATCACATTCCTTATAACGCTTTCCACCACCTTCCCTACAGCTGGTGTCAAACAGGCCTATAATCTCAGGATCTGATTTCTTCCCCTTCTTAAATATCGATCACAAATATTGCCTTCCTCCAGTCTATTGGAACCAGCCCAGACCTTGAACAGCTATTAAAATATATGAGCCATGAGGCTTGCATAATACATCCCCCATTTCCTTCTGCACTCTGAGGTAAATGACATCAGATGCAACAGACCTATCAACCTTGAGAGTCTTCACATCAGCTAAGACCATTTCTGTCATTACTTCCATTGAATGAATTTTACTAGCACCCCTACCTAGCACCACTGGCATTTTAGCATCACTTTTAATAGTAAAACCTGATGCAAAGTATCCTTTTAGAATTTCGGTCCTCAGACCTAACCTGCCCTGGTAAATCTCCCAAAAGCCCGATGTGATCCTTAATTATCTTCTGGCCTCTGACATAACTGAAAAAAGCTTTACCATCACTACCACACATGATCACATTCCTTTTTTCTGAAGCCTTTTTAATAGTAGCTTTAGTTATCTTCAACTGTATCTCATACCTGCCTCTACTCTCTTGACAGTTATTTGCTGTAAACATTGTGAAACATTTCTTATTGAAAGTAAGTTCCCTATGAACCTCTGTTAAGCAATTTAGGTTTTACATTACCTTACAGGCTCCTTTTTATCCAAGGAACATACAAGGCTTCCCTGTTCATAAATATAGATTTAAATACCTTCCATTGTTCCTCTGTGTTACAGTTAATTCCTTTAGCAGTGCAGTCCAATCTACCTTCCCCAAATCTTCCTTCATTTTTTGAAAAGTGAGCCCTCCTGAAACCTGCTGCTAACACTGACTTATCTGCTGCAGTAATTTGCCTAACCAACTGAAATCTGATGATACAATGATCGTTATTGCCCAGATGTTGCCCACATGGAGATCGAATATCATCCCAGGGTCACTGGTAAGGACCGAATCCAATAGATTATTTCCACTAGCATTTTCCACAGTATGACGAGTAAGAATGCAATCATTGACAGTATCAACAAATATTTCTGTCTTGCCTCCCTTTAGACTTGGCCAAGTCCAATTAATGGATGGATAATTGGAACCCCCCCCCCACCCCCACTTCTAGTGGAAACACTACTCTGTTCTGTTTTTTTCTAATTTGCTCAGAATTCTCCATTTGGCTGATCCTGTAGTCTGAGAAGCCAAGGATCAACTTTAGACCAACTCCCTGATCCAGCTGCATCCAAATTGTTTCAGCTTCTCCTTGTTGACCAATATCCTGCATCTCTGTTGCAAAAGATCCAGTCTTATAAATAAAGTTCCACCCACACCCCTTTTTGACCTGCCCTATTCATCCAGAACCCCCGTATCCTTTCAACTGAACTCAGTATCATCATTAGGATCCAACTAAGTTTCAGAGCTACTTATAATATCAATTGCCTCCAGAGAAGCATGTGCCTGCAATTTCAAAATCTTATTCCTCACGTACTTCTAGCATTTACACAAAAAGGCATTTGACCAGAAGTCAAAAAGCAATATTAATCTTGTTAGATAACTAATGGTGGCATGCTTGGAATATAATGGGTGAAATTCCTCTTGTTGATAATTTTCGCAAAAATCTCATTGTGAGTGGAGAAGGTGATTTCCTCTTTTGTGGTCGTGAGAACTTTTTCACTAAAATGATTGACTGGAGAAATTTCACTCCCATTGTGTGCAATTTTGAACATCATTCCTTCAAAAGAAAATTGATGTGTTGGAGGAGGTTCAGGGAAGAGCAACCAGGACTTAAGCCTCTAAATTATGAATTTTAAGAAGCTCCTTAAAACCTATGACTTTGACCAAGCTTTTGGTCACCTGTCTTAATGTCTCCTTATGTGGCTTGGTGTCAAATTTTGTTTGATAATTGCTTTTATGAAGCGCCTTGGGACGTTTTACTACGTTAAAGACACTAGGTAAATGCAAGTTGTTGTTGTTGAATCTTCCAGAACTGAACTTGCTTTTACTGGAGAAAAGAAGATGAGGTGGGCCAGGGAAACAAACATGATTCCAGTCTTTAAAATGTTGAGAAAGATATTTGATGTAGTTGTCAACAGGCTAATCAGCTTGCACTTTGAGTGCAGAATTAAAGAACAGGGGTTTACAATTAACAGATCTCCATCAAGGCTAGAGATTAGATGGAAATTTTCCACCACAGAGTAATGGAATGGTAATTGATGTTGTGCCAGTTAATTCATTTCACAAAAGAGCTGGATAAATATCAAATTGGGAACGGGATTTGATAATGATGGGTATACACTGAGATGATCTAATTGTTCCTATGCTGTCGGAGCTGGAGGTGTTGGGTTGTCTGTGGAGAACAATAAGTTAGGGTTGAACAGCGGAGATGTGGGGATGGATTGCATATTTTCTTTGGGAGGGGTGTGCTTGATGAGTGGAACATTCTTTTCTCATTCCATGCTTTCCTTTGTTCTTATGAAGAAGCAGAAATGATGTAAAGTTCTAAGATTGTGGAATTTACATCAAAGAGGGTTTTAAATGGCAACAACTTTAATATCTAGGATTCTACCTGCTCCTCCCAGTCAGGCCCCTGGAATATTGCAGAAAGGACATTTTCAGCATGACCGATTTATGGAGACTGAATAAATCAAATCATACTTTCATTACATACAAATTCTTGGATTTTTATCAGTGTTTTGCAGATCACATTCTCCAATTACATTCACTTTTCCATGAAAATCACAAAGCAGTGACCTTGGATATCTCCAGTGTTACACAGAGGTCAGACTGCTGTGTCCCTTACGGCAACATCAAACAGAAAGAAATGACCACATCTAGAGGACTGCAGGACCACAGGGGAGCGAAAATGATAAATTTCCTTTGCTCCTCCCCTCACTACCAAACATTCATAGGTCTTTTTCGATTCCTTAATCCAACGTGTTAAATCTCAAATTTTTAAAAAATGAAACCGTGTTGATTTGTAAAAATATATGGGGTAGAAATTTGTCTCGGACGGTAATGCAAAACGGGTGGCATCACAATGCCCGCCTGTTATACGCCCCGCCCGAAATTCAGTTCCAATGAAGCCAATAGCTATCATCCAAAAATGAATTTATACCCCAGTAATTCCAAAAATGGCATGGATTTCAATATATTAAAATACATCAGCAGCAGCATAAAAGCGAAGCACACCAATGACTTTAAATGATCTCAGATAGTCTATAAGTTGGTGCATGGAGTAGCCGTACCCCAGAGAATCTTTGAATTTCCTAGCCATGTAACTAATCAGGTCCAATAGAGGACCAAAACATATCGAAGGAAATGGCCAAACCCAGCCATTCGAGTGCTCTATGTTGAAAGGGAAGAATATATTTTTCTAAAACTGAAATATCTCCATGCGTCAAACTAGCTGGATGAGCAAGAGCTTTTCATCGCCTCTCATCATCAGCTGAATCCTTTATAAATACGTAATGAACGGTGATTTGCTTTAGTTGTCAATTTGTGTTTTGTACGCTAGAATATTGTCAAAGTACATTCTCTGATGCTGTTGGGCAGAGACTACTTATTATTTACCAACTGTTGCAAAAAAAATGAAACAAGCTGAAAACAGGCACAAACCGAAATAAAAGATTTACCAAAGTATTAAAACATTTATTTACTTGACTTTGTTCCATTCCTTCAGTATTTGCAGATCTATAAACTTCTGTTTTAAATCAAACCTTTCAGCAAAGTGCCTCCAGAAGCAGTTTGCTATCATTTGCATTTGAAAGGTGTTGATAGAAATGTGACATTACAGTAACAGTATTCTCTTACTGAGAGTTAAGTGTTTGAACGATGTCGCAAAGCTTTGAATATTGTTGAATACTTACATTTACCAGAGACTTGGGCATCCCAAATTTGTTGCTATTCACATTCACATGTACTACATGAGCAGGAGCCTTACCTTTCCATTAATGGCCTGTAGGGAACAATCTATTAATCTTGTTGTGCTTGTGCTTTTCATTCTCTGATTGGAATTGTCTTCTCTTTGTCACTTCCATTCTGTAATCTTTGTGAGACATTCTTTACACTTGACTCATATTGTTATGGATAATATTACCTTGTTCATTCAAATATGGAGAAAACTATTCCAAAGTTGTACACAGCTGTCCTTGTCCTACATCTGTGCTTGATTTTGTCTGTTGTTATTTTAATTGCTGGCTTTACAAATGTCCACTTTTGTGGGTTTGCTCAATATGTTTATTTTCTCTTGATCTTTCTGTTGGAGGAATGTCTCCTGATTGAATCATATAATGCTCTGAATAATGCTGTGCCAAAAGTGTAAACCATACTATTAAACAAACAAGTGGCTAAAGCTTCAAACAGTGTAAAGCAATGACACATGAACTAAACCTAAAAATGGGTAAAGATCCAGCTCTTCCTTCTTGGTAGGTGCCTTTCAATCCCTCCTCACCTATTGACACAAGAAGCCGGAACAAACCCAACAGAAATATTCTTGCCCTTATGCTGGGTTACGGATGGACTGATCCTATCTCCCAGAATATAATGGTTTTTCATAAGTATTCTCAGAAATGGATATCTTAGGTCTTCTAATAAATCTGCAACAGAGAAGCTGTATGCTTTGGTACATCTCCTTTAAAGAGCTGGAGATTTTCTCTAGCTAAACCATAATGAATTAATTGGTGAACAGCCTCTCCTGAGTTACAGCAACAAGTTGCAGATTCTGATGGCTTAAACTGCTACGTTGATCCAATAGTTGAGTATTCTGTGGAACCATACCTTGAATTTACAGAACTAGTTGCTGGTTTCTTACTGAATCAATAATTGGTTGATTTGAGCCATTTTCCTAGTTCCCTCCACCAGCTGTTTAATGAGTGGCTAGAAATGATGGAAAGCATCCCAGTAAATCCCATAATTTAATAATTTAACATGGGTAAGAAGGCTGCAGTTCTCCATCAAATGAATTGATCCACAGATCCTCACTATGAAGCCTTGGAATTTCTCTGTAGTCTTATATGTCCATAAGTCAGGAGAATAATTGTAGCCTCAAAATGGAAGTTGGGCTCTGGGGATACCTCTAGTCTCACCTTGTTTAAAAAAATATGTTGCCCCTTTATTATTTTAAATGTTGTCATTTGTGCTTTTAAATTTTTGTGTTACCTCAGATTTCTAATGAGCCTAATTTGGCATGTGGTCTACTGGGATTTCTCATATAGACCTATTTGGAATTAGTGCAAGTGAAAGCTGTTGGGAATATTCCGGTTTGGAGCCTGATAGTGTTTCATTCAACAGAAGTGACAGAAAGAAAGAAAGAAAAACTAGCATTTATATAGCACCTGTCACATCCTCAGGATGTCCCAAAGAACTTCATGGCCAATGAAGTACTTTTGAAGTGTGTGTGTGTGTGTGCACGTGTGTGTGCATGCGTGCGTGTGCACGTTCACATGGAAATGTGTACGTGCATGTGAGTGTGTACATAAACCCTTACTATATCTACATGAAAGCAAAAACCCTAACAATGAAAATAGAAGTATGCACATTAAAGTATAGTATTTATGTGCTGAGTAACAACGATCAATGGTCCTAGATTTTTCCATTGGGTTTATTTTAGTACTGGTCGTAACGCACTAAAGTAAATGTTACCTCTGGCAATTAAATATTGCTGAATGTGAATGTGATAAAAAGACAACTAAAAGGTTTCTTTCCATTATAAGCACTTTGCAAAGTATGATGATGCCAGTTTAATGCTTAAAGAGACATTCCAGGATAAGCTTTGTAATGACCTACCCTTCAGCTTTCTTTGCATTCAACTTCAAATCCGTTACAATTAAAAATAAAGGTGCTGGGTTAAGCGGGAAGAGCTTAGTTCTCCTCTAATTGGTTTGCTACCAATTTGAAATCATAAAAATTACAGTTCTGGTCTGTTATTTATTTTCAAAACATTTAAATTTTTAAAATTATTTTTATTTTAAATAATTTAATATAATTAACATTGGGAGTAAGGTCCACAGAGAGCCTTATTTTGAAGAATTTATGTGAGAGAGAGAGTTAAGTGAAAAATGAAAAGAAAGGAAAGATGCCCAAATATTCTGTTGTGCATGGCCACCAGTGAGATACCTCCATCATTCTGTGCCCCCTATTTGCCAATGGTGTCGATGGCTGCCTCCTCCATTAGTGTTAGAATTTGCAGTGTAGTGGGACCTCTTCCTGTTCTCGTACCCTTCCTTTTGGTTGTATGGCAGCTTCTCCTGCAAGAAGAGTGGCAGTGGGTTAGTGTGTGCCCAGTTGAAGGGTTTTGATGATGCGCGAAGCAGCTTATCATAGTGTGCATGCTGACGGGAAGAAACAGGAAGTGTGGGCAAGTGGGAGAAGTATTTGTGAGGCCACTAGGAGGTGTTGGGTGTGTGAGTGCAAGCAGAAGAATATGTTGTGAAGTGTCCCATTGTGATTGGAGGAGTGGCTTGGAAAGTGGAGGAGGAAAAGATTAATAGTGCTGGGGCTAATTAGGGTGGTGTAGGGCTGTACAGAGAGCAAGAGAGGTATGAAGGGGAATCTTACCTTGGCGGTCTTGGTCAGATCGTTAAATTTCTTCCTGCACTGCAGCCAGGTCTTTGGAACAATGCTGCTGGCATTGACCTGCTCAGCCACCTCTCTCCATTGCTGCTGGCAAATTTGACCAGGCATCGGAAAGGAAATAGAACCTCCTTCTTTTACCACTGTAAATGGGTAGCTTTGTTTTTCGATTTCATCTGGTCATGCTATACTCATCTTAGGAATGCTTGATGCTGCGGAACAATATTCCGCTCCCCAGGAATGATGTGCATCACTTCAATGAATGCAAAAATTTACAGGAAAAGGATCACATATTGGATATCAGCAATCGGTGTCTTACTTGAACAGTTTTCATTGCTTCTCTTTACTGCTGCTCCAGTGATGTTATTGAAAATGCTAAATTACCTTCCTCTCATTTCACTTTTTAAACATGATAGGTCCCTTCTGCAGCAGTTACTCATATTGTCTTGATTTTATTGTTGGTTTTCTCTTATAAAGTAAAATAAAATGTGTTTTTATTATCTCTCCTTTATATCTCATTGTCCAGGCTGGCATATTGGGAAGCTGTAATTGTACCACATCATTTTGTTTTCCCTAACTCCTGGGAGAGATGTTGGAGGGAACAGGAAGGATGAATGGTCCCCAACTTGAGACCATAGGCCAAACAAGTCTTGGCCAAAACCCAACTCAACTGGTGTTTTTCTTCTGAGCTCATTATCTGCCCCTGCTTACATCTGCAGAAAAATCTGGCATTGTTTCCCTACTGGGGAGAAAAAAACAAACATTCACTGTATTAGTAAATCAGCCCAGACTAGGTCAAACTTCCCACACACACACTGGTTATGGGCAAGTCTACATCCATAAATTAAGGTTTATTTGTTAGTCAACTCTAAGTTACTACTTAGACGCTTAGGGGAAAAAAAATTTTGTGTCAACAATTTTGCTGGGAATAAAACTGAGCACAAAACAGAAATCCTGATTTGTATTAACACAATTTTTTCACCAAAGTTATCAGCAGGAAGAATTTCACTCCCTTCAACTCTATAATCTGATGCCTGACTAAGACCTGGTGGAAGCTGTCAGTATTTGGCTGGCAGAATAGGGTACCAGCCACAGTGACACTTGACCCCAGGACCATGTTGCAGTGAAGTAAATGGCTGTCCATCAATTTGCTAAGAGATGTTCGTTGGATAATATTTGAGGATTGGATTCTAATGGTTCTCAGTGTCCCTCCACTAAGGAAGGGAACATCAGTCACCTGACTACCTGTGAGCAGTGTTATGGAGGTCACCTAGCATGTACAAAGGATGTTGCTTAGCTTTATAACACTATAGAGACCGCTGGACTGTGCCAGGACTTGGCTGAGGCCTTGGCAACATTTTCATGCAAATGAACTGATCGCAGTCATTAAAACTTAAAAAAATTTAGTGGCACTCCCAGCACCTAGTGCATGATGCGTTGGGGGTACCACGGGGTCAGGGGCTGGAATGTCAAACACCAGCAGCTGGTGAAGGGAGCAGCCTTTATAGTGCCACCACTTTTTCTTGTTTTAATCCACCACTGGGGACTTAAGCCCCTGTTATTGATTTGGCCATTGAAGGCCAAAAACAAGGGGATGGCAAAGGGTAGCCCGAACAGTAAGGAGAGGACCGTCCAGCAGGAATACTTCATTTTGCCTCTACGGGCTTCCCCTTTGGAGTACTGTTTCCAAACTGGAACCTAGCATCTGGGGAACTGCTCAGGTGTTCCTGTCTCTAGTGGTGAACCAGGACAAAAAAAATGGCGGCACTATACAGCCTTCGCTGGCTGTTGGTGTTCAACATGCCAGCCCCTGACCCTGTGGTGCTGCCAGCACCTCATGCACCAGGTTTTGGGAGTGCCAAATGAGATCAGTTCATTTGGGCAAAGATTTGACCAGGGCCTCAGCTGCAGATACCCCCTAATTTAAATAAACTGTGGGGTTGTATTGAGTCTTGCGCACCCCTTGTGCGCGGGTTCTCAGTGTACTATGCACCGTCCAGCTACATTGGGGTTCACTGAGCACGTTAGCTGAGCTCCTCAGTGCCTGATAATATGGAAAAGCCTTAGCCCAAAGCAACAGGCTGTGGCCATCATATTATTGGCCTCTATGGACCTCACCATCTTAGAAAGTTGCATGTACCAAAACGGAACTCGCAGTTGTCCTTTCTTATATAGAAACATAGAAAATTTACGGCACAGGAAGAGGCCATTCGGCCCATCGTGTCTGAGTCGGTCGAAATAGAGCTACCCTGCCTAATCCCACTTTCCAGCACTTGGTCCATAGCCTTGTAGGTTATGGCACTTCAAGTGCATATCCAAGTACCTTTTAAATGCGTTGAGGGTTTCTGCCTCTACCACCCTTTCAGGTGGTGAGTTCCAGACCCCCACCACCCTCTGGGTGAAAATATATTTCCTCAGCTCCCCTCTAATCCTCCTACCAATTACTTTAAATTAACAGTAAAGTATGCAGTGGTTTGACCCCTATTTCATATTCTGTTATTGAAATGTCTAACAGCTTTCTTAAAGTATTATTAGGGAAACATTGGGAAACTAATCATTTTTATGACATAATGGCATTTGAGTTTTATTTTTAAGAAAATGTTGTGTTATTTGTAAAGTGACTCTCTACAGAAAGACATAGATGTAAATTTTCCACTCAGGTGAAATCCTGAGCTGAAGTTTCCTATATTATAACAGTGACGACACTTCAAAAGTATTTCATTTGCTGTATTTTGTTACAGTAAATAAAGATTCATATTATATAAATTAAAATGTTGCATATTTGCTGGTTCAATGTTAACAATTTGTTTAAGAAACCATTTGCCAATTTTGAGTGCAGTATCCTTATCCATTACTATTTCATTTATAGAAATATTTGGACCATGTTGTGAAGCAGCCTTGTATCTGTTGCTTTCAGTTTCTGGAGTATTCTGGCATACATTCCAAACACTGCTCCTCATTAATATATTCATGTCAAAGCTGACTTACTTTGTGCCAGTTAAATTAAAAATTCAATTCGATTTCACAGCATTTTTACTGACGTCATATTTGGAAATGCTATCAATTAATGGAACTTGTTGGACCCTTCAACACATACCATATGTAGCAATGAAGCCACAAGAAGGACATCAACATTGTTCATCATGCGTTCTTCTTGTTATAATATGCTATTATATCTTTAAAACAATATAAAATAAATCAGGGAACATATTGCAGTGAGTCAGTGGGAGGTGTTGAAACCCACTTCAAATTGGATTTTCAGCATTTGTGGAGTAAATGGTTTTAAAAATGGGAACACAATGCTTTGGAAAATGAGATGCGTCCCCTAATACATGATTTAAATGGTGTTTTCAACTCACAAGCGGGAATCCATTCCCACAGTGTTGAACCTTTGTTGACAATGCATTATGCCAGTAATGCTGCCAAAAACACCCGTACCACTGAAGTTGCCATTTTCTGTTCAGCAGTAAGTGGACGGCAACATTACTGGATATCTGAAAATCCCCCCCTCGATATCATGTGTAAATAATTAACTCGAGGGAAGGGGTTTAGTCTGTGAGCAGGTGACCTGCCACCTTAGGACTGTTTCAAAGGCTGAGCTGCTGGCACCTGTGGAACATGATTTATCATCTTTGGGAGATGAGAGGTCGGGAGAAAATAAGAGAGGACAGAATAGTAAGAGGAATAAAATGGATGCAGGCTGTGTTATTCCCTTGTGATGTGGTGAATAAATCCTAATATCATTGCTGTTTAAATTATGTGATCTAATATCACTTCTTGTTGGGCCATATGTCACATTATCAGCACTCTCCAAATGACAAGGTGCACATGTCTGTTGATCATTTGTTTTTCAAATCCAAGTAACTAACAACCTCCTCCACTACTGAAGTGTTAAAAAGGGTAGGACATTGTGCATTGACATGAAGATAGTGTATGGGGGAAATCTCTAGCAGGAGATATCGTTGCTTTTATTACTGAATTTCTCTCTCGTGTAAAGTGCCATTGCAGGCCTTCAATTGCATCAGATTACTTAGTGGAGATGGTCCAATGACACTGCTTATGGATGCGGCCAGGGACGACATCTTAGAACATTCTGGAAATCCGCATATTGGACTGGCCCAAAGCAACATTACTGTTCTTATTCAGCTGGCACCTTGAATACCTCCTCAATAACTCTGCAGTGAGGTCAATCAGACATACAGTTCCACCCATTGGTAATCCCTTTAAGTAAAATGCTGAAAGCTTCCTGCTGCAGTTTACAATGACAAGTCTGTAATGTGTTACTGGCTTGTAATACACTCCAAATTATATGTTATCCTGTATATAATAATTAGAACCTAATACAAAGACATCAATTAATATCAGTCATCATTTCCTATCAGATTTTGAAAAGTCCAAATATCTCCTGACATGATTTGCTACAAGAGGAGGACAAAACTGGATGATCAGATACTCTTTAAATCTGTTTAATCCTGTCCTAACACTGAGATAATGTTGGGCTTTTACTGAACATTCAACAATGAAAGTCTCGATTTCCCTTCCTTAAAAGTGATGTTCCACTGTAAGTACTAACATAAAGCTCTCTGACTTCAGGAAATACTTCGCTATTTCCACAATTCTTCACTGTAGATAAGCTTGAGTCAGAGATTCTTGAGAGGACTTCAAAAAAGTACAGCCAATCAATAAAATGTCCCTATTTAAAAATTACTTCTGTTACATTTCTTCTGTATATTAACTTGCATCCAGTCCCTTCAACCAATCAGATCACAGGACCAGACTGTAAAACCAGAGATCACTTTCTCTTCAGCCAGTCACATCTTAGAATTACAACCAATCAGATTCCAGAACCATTTACTTAAAGACCAATCACTGAGCCATCTCTCTACTGTCATTTCTGATTGGTTGAGCCACCTACCAAAATAAATCTTCTGTGATATCGAGCACCATTACAGTTGCTCCCCACCGCACTATATACCGTTAACAGTAAAAATTGTAACATAACCACATAATACCTCAATAATTCCACAAACATACAACAACTTGCATTTATATACTGCCTTTAATGTAGAAAAATGTCCCAAAGCGATTCACAGAGGCATAATCGGATATACCACATCATGGATGCTGAGATAAAGGAGGAGATATTAGGAGGGGTGACCAGAAGCTTGACGAAAGGGATAGGTTTTAAGGAGGACCTTAAAGGAGGCCAGAGAGTTGGAGAGATGGAGGGAGGGAATTCCAGAGCCCAGGGCCTGGATGGCTGAAGGCACGACTGCCAATGGTGGGGTGAATGGAGAGGGGGATACATGAAAGGCCAGAGTCAAAGGAACAGAGAATCCGGGGAGGAGGAAATTGTAATGCTGAAGGAGGTTACAGAGATAGGGAGGGGTGAGGTCATGAATCATAGAATGATACTGCACAAAAGGAGGCCAAAAGGTGCCTATGTCTTCTCTTTGACAGAGCTATTCCATTAGTCCCACTCCCCTGCCCTTTCCCCATAGCCCCATAAATTTTTCCCCTTCAAGTATTTATCTAATTCCCTTTTGAAAGTTATTACTGAATCTGCTTCCAATCCCTCCTTCAGGCAGTGCATTCCAGATTATAACAACTCTCTGCATTAAAAAAATCCTCCTCATCTCGCCTCTGGTTCTTTTGCCAATTACTATAAATCTGTGCCCTCTGGTTACCAACCATTCTGCCACTGAAAACAGTTTCTCCTTGTTTACACTATCAAAACCCTTGGTTTGAACACCTCTATTAAATCTCCCCTTAACCTTCTCTGCTCTAAGGAGAACAACGGCAGCTTCTCTATTTTAATTTTAATTTTAAATTTGCAGAGTTAGGAGACTGGGAGCCAATATAAATCAGCAAGGACAAGGGCAATGGGTGAGCGGGACTTGGTGAGAGATAGGATATGGGGACAGAAATTTGGATGAGCTGAAGTTTACGAACAGCGGAGAATGGGAAGCCAACAGAAGAGCATTGGTGTAGTCTGGAGGTGAGAAAGGCATAGATGAGGGTTTGAGCAGCAGATGGGCTGAGGCATGAGTGGAGGCAGGCGATGTTACAGAGGCGCAAATAGGGGGGTCCTTGTGATGGAAAGTATATGGGGTCAGAAGCTCAGCTTGGGGTAGAATGGCACGCCGAGATTGCAAGCAGTCTGGTTCAGCCTGAGATTCTGTCCAGGGAGGAGGATAGAGTCAGTGGCAAATGTACAGAGTTTGTGGCAGGGGCTGAAGACGATGGCTTCAGTCTTGCCAAGGTTTAACTGAAGGAAATTTCGACTCATCCAAGGCTGGATATTAGACAAGCAGTCTGATAACACAGAGCAAGTGGACAGATCAGGAGAGCTGATGGAGATGTTGAGCTGGATGTCGGCAGTGTGCATGTGGAAGCTGACCCCGTGTCTGTGGATGATGTCACCATGTAGATAAGGAAGAGGAGACAGCCAAGGACAGATCCTTGGGAGACTCCGCAGGTAACAGTGCGGGGCCAGGAAGAGAAGCAATTGCTGGAGATGCACTGGCTACGATCAGATAGGTAAGAACGAAAGCAAATGATGGCAATCCCACTGAGATGGACCATGGAGGGAAAGTGTTGAAGGGGAATGGTGTCGTTGATCGTATCAAAGAGAGGTCGAGGAGAATGCGGGATCATGCACCACCCTCACAGTGACTTTGCTTAGTGCCGTTTCAGTGCTGTAGCAGAGACAAAAAAAACTTATTGGAGAGATTCAAACATGGAATTGCCAGAAAGGTGGCATGCATTTGGAAGTCAGCAACATGTTCAAGAACTTTAGGGAAGAAAGGAAGGTTGGAGATGGGATGGTAGTTTTCAAGAACAGAGGATGGGGTTTTTGAGGAGTGGGGTGATGAAGGCGGTTTTGAAAGTGAGTGGGACAGTACCTGATCAGAGGGAACTATTTACAATGTCAGATGGCATGGGGGCCAGAAGGGAAGTTGGGTGGTCAGCAGTTTAGTTGGAACAGGGCCAAGGAAGCAGGAGGTGGGACTCATGGACAAGATGAGCTCAGAGAGGGCACGAGAGAAGATAGGAGAGAAGCTGAAGAAAGATGCATAAACTTGGCTCCAACAACTTTCCATGTTTCCCCTTCCACAAACAGCATGATGCAACCTAATGGGCCTCTGAACATCTGGCCTCCAGCTGCACCTTAGCCCCATAATTTATGATCCCCAAATGGCCAGCCAGCTTCCCACCTTCAGATGCCGGATGTAAACAAAATGTACATTATGAGTTCCGCTCTAACGTAAAAGACTAAAATTTCCAGAAGCCATTGAATGGCTTGGGCTCCAACATATGCTCAGTAGAAGATGCTTCTTCACATTGCCAAAGATGACTCCAATATGAGAAAAGTCCATCTCTGACGAACTAACTCCTATTTATTTCCTTGGCACTATGGTTTAGGAATAGAGAAGAGAGGAGACAGAGGGAGAGAGAGATGGATGTCGTTGAGGATTGTGGATGAGACAGAGGCCCTTTTCAAAAAATCCTCTTGGGCACTCACAGATACCCTATTGAATGTGACTCAGGGAAGAAAGAGAGACATTTGCCATAGGAAGAGGACATCACTAGCTGCGCAGAGAGTGGGAGGGATGGCCCTTAATAAGACTTATCAGGCCCAGCATAAGCAAACCCACAAGAGGTCCATTATATTTAAATATTAGAAATTTCTAGAATATCATATTTGCAGATGTTAAGTGAGAAAAAATGAGTGCACTTTGAAAGCTGAAAGACTTCCTGTACTCGAAAGTTTACGTTTATTTTTTAAGGTACGCAGGTTGTATACATTATAAATAATAACAGCTGCCCCAAAGTATATGTTACAAGGTTGTAACTCAATCTCAGGGTTCAGATGACTTTGTAAATGTTTATGATGACTGAGCCTTTTAACACACTCCAAGCCAGCAGTTATTCCATCTGTTTGTGCTTTTGTTTTTTTTAGGGTTGTGCTTTCAGTTTGATTTAATTGGATCATGCTTGAATTGTCATGTACATCGAATGTCTTTGTTAGAGCCAAACGGGATACCCATTGTATAAATAATGTTCTAAAGCCCAGTCATTATTCAACAGATTCTTTTTTTCTGGGGTTTGTGCCATTTGGTGAACGGAGATGGTGTCAAAAAAAGAAATTGGTTTGCTTATTGATTTCTGGGCCCCCTTACATGGAATGAAAATTATTTGATCTTTTAATGATCTGATAACTAAAAGCAATAGCGCAAAATATTGCTGAATGCCCAGAAGCTAATTGAAAACTCTTAGGGGGAGATTTGCACTGGCGCAAACAGGGTGGTACTGCCACTAAAATGGTGAAGAAAAACTTACCAGCCTGCTCCCACTCTCGATCTAGCTGTTGTCATCTTCGGAAAGGCCTACCGCTGGGTGGCCAATTGTTTCAGGTGATAGGCCCTTTTACTGTGCAAATCGAGGTACATAGGACCCTGACCGCCATCTTGGGCCACAACTGGGCAGAGTGTGGGCTCTGTGCGCCCTTTGCCCACTCTCACCTGGCGATCCAGCCGAAGGGGAGCCAAAAAGATATGTTTTTAGTTATTTCTGTGGGGCTGGAAGGCGTAGGGTCCACAAAAATAATGTGGGCTGCAGCCGCATCAGGTTGTCCCCACCTACAAACCCTCCAGGATTGCCCTGGAGTCTCCAGGTATTAAAGATTGATTTCCTGGACACTGCAGCGAGCAGCTCTGGGAGAAAAATCATAGGGACATCAAAAAAGTGGTGGTTTTTTTTCCCATTTTCTTTGAACATTTTAGTTTAATAGTTGTAAAGATGTTGGAGATGGGAGGGGGAAAGGCTGTTTGACCGGGCGGGGCGGGAGGTCACGTGATGTAACCTCCAGGAATACACCCAACCAGAGTTGGCAACCCTAGCTTGCAGCCCGCTGGCTGTCTGGTAAAGAGGCCCGGCCCTCAAACTGGACCAGGCCTCAAACTAGACCACTATTGGACAGCGGCTGGCGCACTCCGCTGATTGGCCGCCTGAAACTTAATACCTACCCCTTAAAGTAACAGTAACTCGGATGAAAACATTCCATCTGATGACTGAAAGGAAACTGCTGTCATAATGTAAGAGGAGGTTACAATTGTATAGAACGAACAATTGCATCAAAAAACAAGAAGAAACAGATTAACTTTTGCCACTGAATATCAATCCAAATCTAAAAGGACAGTGCTAAAATATTGCATTACCAGGCAGCCTTGCATTAAGAGACTGTACTTACAGGGAAATTTACTCAGTGGGCTTCTTGATATTGATGTGCATATGTTGAGAGCAACACAATATTTAGCATCACCATAATTTGGCAGTGGTCCTGAGTATGGGGAAATCAAGGGGTCCTGCCCACACAGAAGGACTTTTGACATGTTTAAAGGAGAGCTACTGATAAGTTTCGCAGAAAAAAACCCAATTGTAGCCTCCCCTGTGGCTCTGTTGGAGAGTACACCATCCTGTGTGGTTCTTAGTCGTACACACTAAAAATGTGCCAGGCTCAGTCCTCAAGATTGTGATGAGCTGATTGATCTCAGCTAACTGAGGGGGTGTTACAACTGGCTTCAGTGCCACTGGACAAGGAAGGGGAAAAATCAGCCAGGTTTCCTCCTCCTGATTGCCCCCCAGTGACCCATGCTGGACTGTGTGTCTGTATAGAGGTTGGTGAAGTTCGGGCTTGCCTGTGATGCCTCCAAATAGCCTCCAATATTCACTTTCTAGGTTCACACATGAAGAATGGCCAGTGAATGAAGTTGGATTAGAACCCAGAGTGAGCTGGTACCTCCAAGAGAAGGGAATAAGAATATCAAAAAGAAACTAATGAAAGCAAAGGCACTAAAGAATAAAAACCAAATCAAACTCTTTAACTTTTTGAAGACTGTACTCAAAGGTGCTCTTTCTCTTTCTGTTCTGCAAGGTTTTGTGTCTTGAATTATATCTGCCTTACACTGAGCTGTGTGACAGTTTGACCCTGTGTTTGGCACAAATGATCTAGTTTCAGAGGGATAGGCCAGTTTGGTTTTGTATTGATCAGAAGGTCCTGTTAGGATATTTAACAGCAATTGTAGGACCTCACTGCCTCGCTGGCTGGGAGTGACTTACCCGACACAGGCCATGGGATGAACCAGCGACCCTCCTGGGTTGTTGGCTCAGTAACATATTAGACAATGCATTCACACCCCAAGGCGAGAGCTTTTCTCTGTGCACTATGTGAAAATGAAATCATAAATAACGCTCTTGCCGAATATGATTGTGAGTTTGGTAAGAACATAAGAACATAAGAAATAGGAGCAGGAGTAGGCCATACGGCCCTTCAAGCCTACTCTGCCATTCAATCAGATCACGGCTGATCTTCAACCTCAACTCCACTTTCCCACCCGATCCACATATCCCTTGATTCCCCGAGAGTCCAAAAATCTATTCATCTCAACCTTGAATACACTCTACGTCTCAGCACCCACAGCCTTCTGGGGTAGAGAATTCCAAAGATTCACAACCCTCTGAGTGAAGAAATTCCTCCTCATCTCAGCCATGAATGGCCGACCCCTTATCTGCGACTAAGCCCCCCAGTTCTAGACTCTCCGGCCAGGGGAAACAGCCTCTCAGCATCTACCATGTCAAGCCCCCTGAGAATCTTATGTGTTTCAATGAGATCACCTCTCATTCTTTGAAACTCCAGAGAGTATAGGCCCATTCTACTCAATCTCTCCTCATAGGACAACCCTCTCATCCCAGGAATCAATTTAGTACATAGTGGGTCCCTTCCCCTTGAGCTCACACATTCCAAAGTATCATAAACGTATGAAGTGCTTTGGGTTGGTATGAGATTAACATTTTGTTCTTTGTGGTCAGCTGTACTAAGAAAGACCAGCAGAGTAAACAAACGGTCACGTCTTTATTCAAGTTTACTGTGTATGTAAACAATGAAATAAGAATTGGCATCGTCTCCAATGAGACACCAAGACCACATTTACATTATACTAACAGAAATCTGACAGCGTTGCTGACAGTGAGATGGAGAACACAATGGCCCCGTAAAATCCGTCCGTTCCCCACGCAATTGAGGTTAAATTGAAGCCACTTACCATGGCTTCCGGGTTCCCTGTCGTCAACCTGCGCAGTGGGCGGACTGCGCACCCGCATCACAGGCTGTCAGCTGGAGGAGCCCTATTTAAAGGGGCAGTCCTCCAATGCTGCTCCTGCAGCAAACACCCAAAATTATAAAATGGAGCAGCCCAGGGGAAAGGCTGCTCCCAGATTTACTGATGCCTCACTCCAGGTCCTGCTGAATGGGGTGAGGAGGAGGAGGAGGGATTTTTTCTAACCGGTGGATGGGAGGAAGTGGCCTGTCTCTGCCACCAAGAAGGCCTGGCTCGAGGTGGCAGAGGAGGTCACCAGCAGCAGCAACATATCCCGCACCTGGATCCAGTGCAGGAAGTGCTTCAATGTCCTAACTAGGTCAGCCAAAGTGAGTACACTTGCTCATTCTCCTACACTCCATATTCCACATCACTGCCCCCACCCCACAACTCTTTCTGCACTGCCAACACTACTCTATTACATCACTCCTCACACCCACTCAAACCTCATTCTCAACTTAACTGCACTTACTCACCTCCCCAGTACTCATCCCACCACTACCACTCAACCCAATCCTCATCCAATGTCATGGCTCTGTCTCATACTCACCCTCTGATGCCTCAGCCTCACCCAAACCAATGCATTCAGTGGTTGGCCACATCTCACTCACGCCTCTCTACTTTCTCCCCTTATAGGAGAAGAGAGCCCACAATGCACGGGAGAGGGCAAAGACCGGAGGGGGCCCGCAACATCTGGTCATCCTCACAGACACGGAGCAGGAGGCTCTGGAACTAAGCCGCACCCTCGAGTGCCTGGCCGTCGGGGATGCCGAGACTGCCACCCGACTAACAGCTGGTGACAGAACTTTAACATTCAGCACTCACGATAGCAAATGCTGTTAACATGTCTTGCCATCTTCAGCACCTCAACATCTGTCATCATGCTTAATATTGCCTTCTGTTCTCGTACAGAGCCTTCAGCGACCGCCGTGACGGCGGAGGGCGGTTCCTCAGAGGACTTGCCGGCCTCTGAGGGGGCACCGTCACACCTGAGTGAGCCATCCACCAGCGCAGATACACACACCTCGGTGAGTCCCCATCCTCACTTGGTTGGGGTCGCTCATGGTGAGTCACCACACACGTAAGCACGAGCAGACACTAGTGGCCGGGGCAGCTGTGGACAGTCCGCGTCGGTGGGAGCATTCTTCTCCAGGCTCTGCTCAGCTGGACACAGATGCTGAACCCTGGGGGCCATCCATTAAAAGGAGAATGATTGAGGGGCAGCAGCGCGTTTGCGAGGTGCTGGAACAACTGCTACATGCACTCTCCACAATCGCGCAGAGGATGGAGGAGTCCAACTCCTGCATAAGTGGAATGGTGGCACAGGTACAGGAGGGAATCTCTGAGATACTGTTACAGGGACGTGAGGGCATCTCTGAGATAGTGTCGCGGGTAAGTGCAGGAATGTCTGCGATGGAGGGAAGGCTAGCTTCCATGGAGCTTCAAGCACGGCTCATCGATGAGTCCACTGAGGCCCTGACAACGGGCCTTCAGACTCAGGGTGAGCAACATTCTGCTGCCTTAAACAGACAGGCAGATACTCTGGCACTGGCTTTACAAGGCTTCACACATGTCCTCCAAACTGTCATCCAGCAGGGTGGTAGGAAAGATGTGGGCCTGGCCCAGGAGAGCGATGATGGCAAAAGGGGACATGGAAGTGGGGACACCACTCAAAGCGCTCCCACATCTCACCTGTTGCCCCCCTCTCAACCAATACCCACAATGCTGCCTCCTCTCCAGGTGGCTGAATCTGCCCCTGCACAGGCGCAGGTGGAGCAGTCTTTGGAGGGGCCCTTACGGGCACCGAAACCCAGAGGGCGTAGGCCCAAAGCATCTAATTGGTCAGGGCATGAACAAAAGCAACCTGCCACTACCTCTGCTGCAGCCACAGAGGAGGCACCACGTAGGGGTACTTGTAAGTATAAGGCAAAGGTTTTGTGAGCACAAAGGGGATGCACAAGGGTGTCTGACGGTCTGTCATGTTTTTTATTTATATTTGATTTTTGTCAATGGCACATTAAATATTATTATTGTCACCACTACTGCCATTTCTTGGCCATTCTTGACTGGCTTGTGTAATAAGTCCCTTTCATGAGGTTCACCATGAACACCCACACTTGATGCCACCCATTGGGTCACTCTTCAGTGGGTGTATGTGTATTTGCACAACTATTTTGTGCAGGTGCCTGTGGCGCAGCACTGTGTTGTGGAGCTCCACGTGGCGGAGGTGGACGGCGTGCCTGGCGAGGCTGGTGATGTTGCTCGTCCTCGGATGAAGTGATGAATGCAGCCGTGGTGCCCCCCCCATCCTGATGGAGTGAGTTTGAGGGGGTCCACAGAGTAGGTAAATGTGTTTGCACAGCAGAGTTTAGGGTATAAATTAATAAATTTGAGTGGAAAGACAAAGGTGTTGCAGCCAAAACTTTGTCTGAAGTGACAGAGTGCCCTGCTGCAATAAATGAGGTTTTCCCCCCACCTGTCAAATAATCCTTTGCATCTCCCACTGGCTGTGAAATACGTCTGCTCCAACAGGGAGTGTTTCCCACAGCATGGGAAACACGCTGAGGATCCTTCAAAATTGCACTCCTGCCAAAATCTCCACTCAGTAAGGTCTGTCAAGTATCTCAACTATCTGACTAACTATCTAAAGCAGCATCCCGCTGGCTTTAATTGGGCACCCGAATGCGTCACTGGGGAACCTGGAAATCAGCGGGTTGGATCTGGGCTCCGAACCCGCTCCGAGATTCCGCCATTTTAGGAGCCCCCCGCCCCCAATGCACCCGCTCGGCCATCCGAAAATCGGCCCCAATGACTGGGATTTTCCTCAGGACTGCTCCTGCTCCAACGTCGTAACTTCCCTGGGTTGTTTTTCTGTAAACAGGTTTCTGCCACATGTCTGGCAAATTTACTGCGGCAGAGCAGGAGCAGCTCCGAGGAAATTCCCAGCCAATGTTTGATGTAATGCACAATGTACTATCCAGGCCACTGATTCTTCTAACCTCACTTTTGATTGATATATTTCTTACCTTGTGAATTTTGATTTGCTGCTGTTTTACTTTGAGCCGATCAACAAATGTGGCTGCTGAAGTGTGACAGGAAATAAGTGTGACATGTACAGAAAGTGTGCACTATACACACAAGGGCCTGAAAATTCTGCAGGTATTCTCCTAATAGTGGAACCCCCATAGAAACAGTGTGAATGGCCATTTTTGCAATTTCATGGTGGCAGATCAGGAGAACCTCAGCAGAATCTCAGTGCCAATATTTTTTAATATATTATTGACTACAATCTGCTGCTGGACGAGGGTAGTGTATGACGCCAGCACGTCATATATACAAGGCCGGGATGGTGGATCTGGCAGCACTGGAGATACACCTCAAAAAATGTTTATTTTCCCTGACAAGTATAAGCCACTGCTGCTGGCAACACTCAATGCCATGAACCTCCGTTCTTTCAGGCCATGGAGGACTAAGCTCTCAGGCTGTCTGTACTGGTCACCAGTACCAGGCTCTGGCATTACTGGCCCATTGGTGTTAGCCGTGGCTCAGTGGTAATACTCTCGCCTCTGAGTCTGAAAGTAAAAGATCCCATGACACTATTTCAAGAAGAGCAGGGGAGTTCTCCCCAGTATCCTGGCCAACATTTATCCCTCAACCAACATCACTAAAAGAACAGATTATCTGGTCATTATCACATTGCTGTTTGTGGGACCTTGCTGTGCGCAAATTGACTGCCGTGTTTCCTACGTTACAGCATTGACTACACTTCAAAAGTACTTAATTGGCTGTAAAGTGCTTGGGACGTCCTGAGGTTGTGAAAGGCGCTACATAAATGTAAGTCTTTCTTTTCTTTTTGTATAAAGCTTCCCTCAACATCAGGCAAGGTCCACATTCAGCATCTTAAGGTTACATTGGAACTTTAATTGTATGTACAGCTGTTTCTCCTTTGCCACCAATGCTCTTAAATCTACCTCGCACTATAGAAACATAGAAACATAGAAATTAGGAGCAGGAGTAGGCCATTCTGTCCTTCGAGCCTGCTCCTCCATTCAATATGATCATTCAATACCACATTCCCGCTCTCTCCCCATACCCCTTGATGCCTTTTGTGTCTAGAAATCTATCTAACTCCTTCTTAAATATATTCAGTGATTTGGCCTCCACAGCCTTCTGTGGTAGAGAATTCCACAGGTTCACCACCCTCTGAGTGAAGAAATTTCTCCCCATCTCAGTCCTAAATCTCCTACCCCGTATCCTGAGACTGTGACCCCTCGTTCTGGACCCCCCAACCAGGGGAAACATCCTCCCTGCATCCAGTCCATCTAGCCCTGTCAGAATTTTATATGTTTCAATGAGATCCCCTCTCATTCTTCTAAACTCAAGTGAATACAGGCCGAGTCGACCCAATCTCTCCTCATATGACAGGCCTGCCATCTCAGATATCAGTCTGATGAACATTCGCTGCACTCCCTCTATGGCAAGTATATCCTTTCTTAGGTAAGGAGACCAATAAAGGTTTTTGCAGCCTCAGCTCATTGCAGAATCATTTCAGTAGAAGCAGTTATGCATTGTAAACATACCATAAGAGATTTAATTGATAAAATTAATAAAAAGGTAGAAAATAGTATATGAGAATAAACTGGCAAGAAATAGAAAAACAAATTGTATGAGTTCTACAAGTATGTAAAAAGGAAGAGAATAACAAGAGTAAATGTTGGTCCCCTAGAAGCTGAGACAGGAGAAATTATAATGGGGAATAAGGAAACAGCAGAGACATTCAACAAATATTTTATATCTGTCTTCACAGTAGAAGACACAAAATGTATATCAAAAACAATGGGGAACCAAGGGGCTAATGAGAGTGAGGAACTTAAAACAATTAATATCAGTAGAGAAAAAGTACTGCACAAACTAATGGGACAAAAAGCCAACGAATCCCCTGGACCTGATGGCCTACATCCTAGGGTTCTAAAAGAGGTGGCTGCAGAGATAGTGGATGTATTGGTTATGATCTTCCAAAATTCCCTAGATTCTAGAACGGCCCCAGCAGATTGGAAGGTTGTAAATGTAACACCACTATTCAAGAAAGGAGGGAGAGAGAAAACAGGGAACTACAGGCCAGTTAGCCTGACATCAGTCATCGGGAAAATAGTGGAATCCATTATTAAGGAAGTGCTAACAGGGTACTTAGAAAATCATAATATGATTAGGCAGAGTCAACATGGTTTTATGAAAGGGAAATCATGTTTAACAAATGTATTAGAGTTCTTTGAGGACCTAACTACTGGGGTAGATAAAGGGGAACCAGTGGATGTATTATATTTGGATTCCAAAAGGCATTTGATAAGGTGCCACGTAAAAGGTTGTTACGCAAGATAAGAGCTCATGATGTTGGGGGTAATATATTAGCATGGATAGAGGATTGGTTAACTGTCAGGAAACAGAGAGTAGGGATAAATGGGTCATTTTCAGGTTGGCAGGCTGTAACTAGTGGGGTGTTGCAAGGATCAGTGCTTGGGCCTCAGCTATTTACAATCTATATTAATGACTTAGATGAAGGGACCGAGTGTAATGTATCCAAGTTTGCTGACAATACAAAGCTAGGAGGGAAAGTAAGCTGTAAGGAGGACACAAACAGTCTGCAAAGGGATAGAGACAGGTTAAGTGAATGGGCAAGAAGGTGGCCGATGGAGTATAATGTGGGGAAATGTGAGGTTATTCACTTTGATAGGAAGAATAGAAAAACAGAATATTTTTTAAATGGTGAAAAACTATTAAATGTTGGTGTTCAGAGAGATCGGGTGTCCTCATTCAAGAAACACAGAAAGTTAGCATGCAGGTACAGCAAGCAATTAAGAAGGCAAATGGCATATTGGCCTTTATTGCAAACGGGTTGGAGTACAAGAGTAAGGAAGTCTTGCTACAATAATTGTACAGGGCTTTGGTGAGGCCATACCTGGAGTACTGTGTACAGTTTTGGTCTCCTTACCTAAGGAAGGATATAGTTGCCATTGGGGTGGTCCAACAAAGGTTCACTAGATTAATTCCTGGGATAAGAGGGTTGTCCTATGATGAGACATTGAGTAAAATGGGCCTATATTCTCTGGAGTTTAGAAGAAAGAGAGGTGATCTCATTGAAACATGTAAGATTCTGAGGGGGCTTGACAGGGAAGATCGTGGGATGTTGTTTTCCCTGGCTGGAGAGTCTAGACCTAGGGGGCATAGTCGCAGGATAAGGACTCAGCCATTTAAGACTGAGATGAGGAGGAATTTCTTCACTCAGAGGGTTGTGGATCTTTGGAATTCTCTACCCCAAAGGGCTGTGGATGCTGAGTCATTGGTATATTCAAGGCTGAGGTAGATAGATTTTTGGACTCTAGGGGAATCAAGGGATATGGGGATCAGGCAGGAAAGTAGGGTTGAGGTTGAAGATCAGCCATGATCTTATTGAATCTTGGAGCAGGCTCGAGGGGCCATATGGCCTATTCCTGCTCCTAATTCTTATGTTCTTATGTAATGCATTTCCAGTTATTCACATGGCTGAAGACATACAAAAATAGGAAAGCTACAAATGCTGAAATCTGATATAAAAACAGAAAATGCTGGAAATATACAGCAGGTCAGTCAGCATCTGTATTAAGAAAAGACAGGTTAGGATAGTAGAGCTGTATCAAACTGTGTCTCAGGTGTGCAACCAGAGTCGAATGAAAGGTACACACCCAAAATGTCACAGCCCATCTTTTCTCTTTACAGACCCGCTGTGTATTTCCAGCATTCTCTAGCTTTATTCTAGAGATACCAAATTAGTCCAGATAGTTAAGAGTTGAATAACAGGAAACCATTATTAAAAAAATTGAATTAATTGAGAAATAACAAAATTATTGAGAAAATGCACAATTCAGTAGCATGGAAGCCAGATGTTTGGATGTGAATAGTGGCTGAGATAATCTAGCTTAAAACAATGAGCTCTCTTAGTTAAAGTGTATTGTTTATAGAAGTGCACAATGCCAACTAATGGGGAAAATTACAAGATGTGTTTTCCAGTAGTGAAATATGTCCAAATGGATTAAGTTTCAGGAAAACAGTTTTGACAATATAACGGTGTATAGTTTCAGCTGAATATCCGAATCCCTGCTGAAAACGTCTGTTTACAAAAGTCTGCCTAAAACGATTCTGACAAAGCTGCATATATTACAAGAACCTCAAGTGGAAAACACTTGCACCTTGCATAAAATGAAATAGGAAACAGATGTTTGCTGATTAAGGGCTTGCAGGTGATGACAGGACTGCACTTGCACAGCACACAAGCTATTAGTCGGGGACAGAACTGTTTCCCATTTTCAGCATCAGATCTATAAATGTAGGTCTTTAACATATGATCCATGTGAAGTTTATGTGGGTTCTCAGATGCACCTGAATCTAAATGACTGCCCTCAAGCCCTGATGGAAGATATAAAACGGCCAAAATTTCTTGATTAGAAATTGGGCATTTTTAAAAGCATACCAGGAAAAAGAGTCATCGTGAAGCAAATATCTTGATTTTAGAGGCTCTGTCAAACTTAATAAACGTAACTGATTAAACTTAGCTTTATTGTGAAACGAAATGCAGTAGATTATCAACTTACATAAAGTCTAAAGATAGTAGTTCAGTATGAAATCTGTGGCTTTGTTTCCTTTTTATTTCCTTTATATTATTTTGCTGCCATTTTCCCCTTCCCAAGTCCCCGACAGCTGCCTCCTGCTGCTCCTCCAGGAGGTTGTCCAAGATGTGAACCTGCACTGTTCCATCAACGCTGAACTGCGATTAGCCAACAGGAGGCACACATCTGGGGAGGGAGGCAGTGTTGCTTCTCTCAGTGTTTGCTGACCCCTGGAGGTGGAGGCCATTTCTGCTCCCTCCAGCAGTTAAAATGGTGAAACCCAAATACTTGTGGCAATTTTGGGACAATTCAATTGTCCCCATGTTCTTTCCTTTAAATATATCTCATGCTAGTTTAATAGTATTACATTCGAGCATATTTCTCTTCTTGTGAGATGTCAAGTTCAAATAAGGACACAAATAAGAAAGAACTTGCATTTATATAGCGCCTTTCACGACCTCAGATCGTCCCACAGCTCTTTATAGCTAATAAAGTACTTTTGAAGTGTAGTCACTTTGTAATGTAGGAAACGTAGCAGCCAATTTGCGCACAGTGAGCTCCCCTGGTGCATAGGAATGTGTGGGGGATGGGGCGGAGCTGGGATCTCGGGCACCAGTCACTGGTAAAGAGCTGAACATTGTCACCATTTTGTCCTTCTATGCCCACAGGGGACTTAAGTCCCCTTATCTCATCTGGCCATTCAAGGGTTCAAAACACTGTAGGAAGGCCTGTTTGAGGGAGAGAGCTATCTTGTGGCAAAACTACTCCTCTTCTCCCAGGCCACTTCGCGACTCGAGCACCACTCATTCGTTCCAATTGCATTACTGGGATGCTTCCCTATTTAAGTAAATATGGAGCCTTACTGGCTCTTGTTCACAGTTTGTGCACAGGTTCTGAGTGACAGCAGCGCTTCAGGCCTGCACTGGGGATTGCCGAGCACATTGGAAGTGTGGTAGCCCTCAGGCCTCTGCTCCAATAATACCAAGGAGCTGGCCCCCAATGTGCTTCAGCAGCCATCTCATTACCGAGCCCATCATGTCTTGTAGAAAGTAGTCCAGTGCCTTAAAAACAAAACCTATTTTCAGAACTTATTAAATCATTCCATCCCACTCCCTTGAGATCACAGCTTATATCACAAGATGTAGAATTAGTAAAAATAAACTACAGCATCTATTGTTCTGCTTTGCTTTAAAATGTGTGAGCTGCTGGCAAAAGTCCTTAATCTCCTGCGGTACAGGTTTAACATTACATTTAAGGGCAGATGGTACTTCTCCAATCCACACTGAAACCAAAGTTCCATTTGGATACTTTGTCTAATGCAAATTGTTAAAGGAGTATAGCAAATTCATTACCTTGTTACAGATAAACACTTACATAAAAAAGATGTTAATCTACGCTGTCCCACTGATAGGAATTTCTGCATTTACATGTCACTTGGTGCACGTGTCTGACAGAGGTGTCGGGCAGAGAGTGACTCGGGCAGCAGCTGTGTCTGAGTGTAGCAGGCACAGTATGCAGCATGTTCCATCAGCTCCCTGCTTCCTAACGGTGTGTGGTACTGTTTGTTATGAAGGCAGCTTCAAAGTGAGTGGATTTTTACATAAAAGTTAATGCTTTTTAAGCATAGAACTGTGAGAACCATCAATAATTTTCTGTCATTCTAGCCTCTTTTTTTAGGTATGAACACTGTCAATGTTCTAAGTCTTCAAATGAAATGAGTGGAAATATGTGACATCGAGTAACCTTATCACATTAACAAAACGAGGGGTTCTGAAGGGCTGGGTAAGTTTACATCACTTCTAAGTTCCTACATTTCTTTTTATGCCATGAGAGATGTCAATCTTGTCCTGGATGAGGGGGTGGGGTGGTTGAAGTATGGTCTGCAGCACAGTCTCAATCTGCAACAGAGCAAAAGAAATCCAATTAATGATCTTCCCCAGGCACTAACCACATGTCCTACTAATTGCATGAAATGGATTCCAGCAGTCCCTCCACTTACTGAAAGGATTGTAAAGAGCAGGGAATGGCTCTTCATGTTTTCTACTCTTGCCAGGTGATCAAAGGGGCTTAGGAACAAAATCCTCCCCACATCAGACGTATTGTCAAGGTTAATGTACCGATGAAGTGGTTGATTAGACTCCCATTTGAAACCATTAAAGCAATACATTCAAAAACAGTTAGATGCTATACTGTTCACAACCTAAAAATGCATTGCACATTACGTCTTAAGGAAAAACCTTTTACAATCAACAACTGTTTATCTTTATTGGGAGAAATGATTAGAAACAGGAGTATTGTCTGGTTGTAATTGGACCTCCTCCAGAAATGATCTTAATACTTGTACACCAAAGCAGCAAAGCAAAGTCCAACAGAAAGAGAACAGGGAGAAGAAACCTGAGTGAGACAGTATTTCTTCACATATGTTAGCATGAATATGGGCCCACTTGGAGGGTGTCAGGCTTTTTATTGAGTTTGGCAGTTTGCCCAGGCTCCTAGTGCACAGATTTTGCACATTAAACTTGCCAAGGCCTGAAAGACCCTTAGCAAATACAGCAAGTTTACTTTGGGTTGACTACAAGCTAATTAGGACCAAGGCAATGCAAGTTGGCAGGCTTGGCACTGCACTAAACTCAAGTTAAAAGCAGTTTCACTAACCAATCCAGAGGATCCAGTCATCAAAGCAACTATGGATGGACAATAAATTGGGCCTTGCCTACATCACACTATCAAATTAAAAAATGGCTTGGGAACTTGAATATGTATTAAGCATTTACTGTTAGTTTGGTTTAGTCATAGCTCTCCTGTCTTTAAATCAAAAGGATTTAGATTCAAGTCCCACTCCAGGATTTAAGTGCATAATCAAGGCCAGCACTTGAGTGCAGTACTAAATCAAAGGTGCCGTCCTTTGGATGAGATGCTAAACCAAGGTCCAATCTGCTGCTTTAGATAGGTGTGAAAGATCCAATAGCACTAACTGAAAAACAGCAGGATATATTTGTTATATTTAATGTAAGATGTTTGACCTGCCTGGCCATGTTGTCCTGGCCAACATTTCTCCTTCAAGCAACACTACCAAAGAAACAGACTAATTGATTATTCTTCTCATTGCTGTTTGTGGGTCTTTGCTTTGTGCAAAACAGCTGCTGCATTTACCCACATAACAGTCAATGCACAATACGCTCTAGGGTGTTCTGAGAGATATGGTCCTGTATAGATGCAAGTTTGTTTCTTTCTTCTCACTGTCTGCAATACAATGATGAATACTTAAGTACCATGTAAAGATGCAAAATGATTCCAAGATATATGTCTGCACCATTTCGAATGCAAATTAATGTCTCCATCATTCATTATACTCCAAATGCTATTAGAAAGGTATATATTGGGAATTTTTTTTAAACTCACTAGGACACTAGTGATTAAATCAGTCTTGGGCAGTAGTGCAAAACAGGTAATAGTGAATCAGCCACCGTCCTACAGCCGCCCAATTCTCTTTTCCATGTGAGTCAATGGAAGAGAAAATCAGACAGGTGTGAAACAAGCTGCCGATTCACTATCGCCCATTTTGCACTACTGCCCAAGAATAATTTCATCCCCACCGTCTTTTTAAAAAATAAAGTTCAACCAAAAGCCAAGTGACATTCCCCCCTGGACTTCTTATCAAAATCAGCCGAATTACTCTATTGCGACCTAAGAGAAATTTAATCCAGTCAGCCATGTTAACCATGGTTTTCCTATTAAAGTTTTTTTAAACAATTGCTAATGTATTGGTTCCTGTTTGTGCCAGTTTTAAATATAACTCCCTTTTCTGGCTCTGCTGTGACATGGCACATTGGTTCCCCAATACATATAATAATAGGATGAGGGCTCATGCCCACAGTTCCTTATGTGGGAGGTCCAGAAGGGAATCTCAATTTCTTTTGTCCCACCTCTCTTGAAGAGTCTGACTGATCGTACAGTACAGCTCAATAGGCACTTGCAGCCCTCCAGTATCTCCCAACTGATCAATCTTCAGCCCAGACAACAACAACTTGTATTTATATAGTGCCTTTAACATAGTAAAACATCCCGAAGCACACCACACCAGCGTTATCAAACAAAATGTGACATCAAGCCACAAAAGGAGAGATTAGGACAGGTGACCAAAAGTTTGGTCAAAGGGGTAGGTTTTAAGGAGCATCTTAAAGAAGGGGAGAGGTAGAGAGGTGGAAAGGGTTAGGGAGGGAATTCCAGAGCTTAGGGCCTAGTCAGTTGACGGCATGGCCGCCAATAGTGAAGCGAAGGAAATCGGGGATGCGCAGAATTGGAGGAGCAGAGAGATCTCAGAGGGTTGCAGGGCTGGAGGAGGTTACAGAGATAGGGAGGGGTAAGGCCTTGGAGGGATTTGAAAACAAGGATCAGAATTTTTAAATCGAGCATTACCGGACCGGGAGTCAATTTAGGTCAGCAAGCACAGTGGTGATGGGTGAACGGGACTTGGTCCGAGTTAGGATATGAGCAGTAGAGTTTTGGATGAGCTCAAGTTTGCGAAGGGGGAGGAAGATGGGAGGCCGGCCAGGAGAGCATTGGAATAGTCAAGTCCGTAGGTAACAAAGGCATGGATGAGGGTTTCATCAGCAGATGAGCTGAGGCAGGAGCGGAAATGGGCGATGTTACGGAGATGGAAGTAGGCGGTCTTGGCGATGGAGAGGATATGGGGTCGGAAGCTCAGCTCGGGGTCAAATAGAACGCCAAGTTGTCAGTGAGTGTTAACAGGCTAGTCAACATGGGGCCATCTCAGCCGAGCCCAAGTTCTTTCTTCGCCTGACAACCATACACATGCATTTGTCTGCAGGAATCACATGGCAATGATCAGGAGGGAGAGCACTGGGTGATATTCCCCCTCCTTAGCCAAGGGTAATGAGGGCCCAAAACAGCCCAGCGATTGAATCTGGGGAATTCCTGGTATGTATGGCTCAATACCACAATGAACAGTGCACTTAGTCTGTGTACGCACAGGGAGCCTGCTTTCCAAGAGAAGATGAGCAAAAAAAAAGCCACAGATAAAACAATACATTTTTCTCACAAAGGAACATCTGCCTTGGACTCATCCATACATCATCCTCAGTGACTCCCATATGATTATGACACTGCTTCATGCGAATTCTGCCAAAGATTTTAGCACCACGTAAAGCATGAGTGACTGCTGTGGACACTCATGTTAATTGAGACCGAAATGTTGCATACCACAAGCAGCCACACCACCTAGTCCCCACAGAAAAACAAATATGTAAACGGCTTGTCTTTTCTGGCAGTACTGCAAGGGGTCAGGTTAATGAGGTTTCATCCAAGGAGCAAGCGGATGAGCATTCTGTATTGACCACCACAGCTTTGAACTCAACTCACAATGCAGGACAAATGTTATTTGATATTTTTAATGTGTTGACAGTTGCATGCCTGAGGACTGGTGTCCTGTTGTTCATACAGGATAAAGGGATAATAACGATAACCCTAACCCTAAGCTTGTTAGACCACACTTGAAGTACTGTGCACAGTTCTGGTCTTCATATCATAAAAAGGATATAGAGGCACTGGAGAAGGTGCAAAAAAGATTTACAAGGATGATACCAGAACTGAGAGGTTATACTTATCAGGACAGGCTGGGGCTCTTTGCTCTAGAAAAGAGAAGGCTGAGGGGTGACCAAATAGAGGTCTTTAAAATCATGAAGGGGTTTGATAAAGTAGACTTAGGGAATATGCTTCCACTTGTGGGGGAGACCAAAACTAGGGGCCATAAATATAAGATAGCCACCAATAAATCCAATAGGGAACTCAAGAGAAATTTCTTTAGTGTGGTAAGAATGTGGAACTCACTACCACAAGGAGTAGTTGAGGCAAATAGCATTTAAGGGGAAGCTACATAAGCACACGAGGGAGAAAGGATATGCTGATAGGGTTAGATGAAAAGGGGAGGAGAGAGGTTCATGTGGAGCATAGACACCGGCATATACCAGTTGGGCCAAATGGCCTGTTACTGCACTGTAGTCTTGATGTAAAGCTCTCTTTCCTGAGGCAAGGCTTGCCGAAGAAGCCTCTAATGAGGAAACTTTCAATGAATGAATCAAGGCTGTGGAGAAGAAACTACTGCTTCATTGGAAGCCAGTCGCTTATACAGATGACATGGATTGGGCTTGAAGCTTATCTTCCAGCTTGAGATAGAATGTCTAATTCTTTACATTTTTACAAGCAGCGACTTCATTTGGTTTTTTTTATTCGTTCACGGGATGTGGGCGTCGCTGGCAAGGCCAGCATTTATTGCCCATCCCTAATTGCCCTCGAGAAGGTGGTGGTGAGCCGCCTTCTTGAACCGCTGCAGTCCGTGTGGTGACAGTTCTCCCACAGTGCTGTTAGGAAGGGAGTTCCAGGATTTTGACCCAGCGACAATGAAGGAACGACGATATATTTCCAAGTCGGGATGGTGTGTGACTTGGAGGGGAACGTGCAGGTGGTGTTGTTCCCATGTGCCTGCTGCTCTTGTCCTTCTAGATGGTAGAGGTCGCGGGTTTGGGAGGTGCTGTCGAAGAAGCCTTGGCGAGTTGCTGCAGTGCATCCTGTGGATGGTACACACTGCAGCCACAGTGCACCGGTGGTGAAGGGAGTGAATGTTTAGGGTGGTGGATGGGGTGCCAATCAAGCGGGCTGCTTTATCTTGGATGGTGTCGAGCTTCTTGAGTGTTGTTGGAGGTGCACTCATCCAAGCAAGTGGAGAGTATTCCATCACATTCCTGACTTGTGCTTTGTAGATGGTGGAAAGGCTTTGGGGAGTCAGGAGGTGAGTCACTCGCCGCAGAATACCCAGCCTCTGACCTGCTCTCGTAGCCACAGTATTTATATGGCTGGTCCAGTTAAGTTTCTGGTCAATGGTGACCCCCAGGATGTTGATGGTGGGGGATTCAGTGATGGTAATGCCGTTGAATGTCAAGGGGAGGTGGTTAGACTCTCTCTTGTTGGAGATGGTCATTGCCTGGCACTTATCTGGCGCGAATGTTACTTGCCACTTATGAGCCCAAGCCTGGATGTTGTCCAGGTCTTGCTGCATGCGGGCGTAGACTGCTTCATTATTTGAGGGGTTGCGAATGGAACTGAACACTGTGCAGTCATCAGCGAACATCCCCATTTCTGACCTTATGATGGAGGGAAGGTCATTGATGAAGCAGCTGAAGATGGTTGGGCCTAGGACACTGCCCTGAGGAACTCCTGCAGCAATGTCCTGGGGCTGAGATGATTGGCCTCCAACAACCACTACCATCTTCCTTTGTGCTAGGTATGACTCCAGCCACTGGAGAGTTTTCCCCCTGATTCCCATTGACTTCAATTTTACTAGGGCTCCTTGGTGCCACACTCGGTCAAATGCTGCCTTGATGTCAAGGGCAGTCACTCTCACCTCACCTCTGGAATTCAGCTCTTTTGTCCATGTTTGGACCAAGGCTGTAATGAGGTCTGGAGCCGAGTGGTCCTGGCGGAACCCAAACTGAGCATCGGTGAGCAGGTTATTGGTGAGTAAGTGCCGCTTGATAGCACTGTCGACGACACCTTCCATCACTTTGCTGATGATTGAGAGTAGACTGATGGGGTGGTAATTGGCCGGATTGGATTTGTCCTGCTTTTTGTGGACAGGACATACCTGGGCAATTTTCCACATTGTCGGGTAGATGCCAGTGTTGTAGCTGTACTGGAACAGCTTGGCTAGAGGCGCAGCTAGTTCTGGAGCACAAGTCTTCAGCACTACAGCTGGGATGTTGTCGGGGCCCATAGCCTTTGCTGTATCCAGTGCACTCAGCCATTTCTTGATATCATGTGGAGTGAATCGAATTGGCCGAAGACTGGCTTCCGTGATGGTGGGGATATCGGGAGGAGGCCGAGATGGATCATCCACTCGGCACGTCTGGCTGAAGGTGCTTGCAAACGCTTCAGCCTTGACTTTTGCACTCACGTGCTGGACTCCGCCGTCATTGAGGATGGGGATGTTTGCAGAGCCTCCTCCTCCCGTTAGTTGTTTAATTGTCCACCACCATTCACGACTGGATGTGGCAGGACTGCAGAGCTTTGATCTGATCCGTTGGTTGTGGAATTGCTTAGCTCTGTCTATGGCATGTTGCTTCCGCTGTTTAGCATGCATGTAGTCCTGAGTTGTAGCTTCACCAGGTTGGCACCTCATTTTTAGGTATGCCTGGTGCTGCTCCTGGCATGCTCTTCTACACTCCTCATTGAACCAGGGTTGATCCCCTGGCTTGTTGGTAATGGTAGAGTGAGGAATATGCCAGGCCATGAGGTTACAGATTGTGCTGGAATACAATTCTGCTGCTGCTGATGGCCCACAGCGCCTCATGGATGCCCAGTTTTGAGCTGCTAGATCTGTTCTGAATCTATCCCATTTAGCACGGTGGTAGTGCCACACAACACGTTGGATGGTGTCCTCAGTGCGAAGACGCGACTTCATCTCCACGAGGACTGTGCGGTGGTCACTCCTACCAATACTGTCATGGACAGATGCATTTGCGACAGGTAGATTGGTGATTAAATGACAGGTAGATTGTTGTCTTCTCTTCTCTTTCTTCTCTCAAGTGGCTGCTTCACAGATCCCTCAGAAAGTGTTGGGGCTTCTGTCATTTGTAGTGGATTCAGCTTAGAAGGTTACGGTGATTTCACTGTTATTTTCTATGGAGCTAGTGGGTGTGCCTCCATTTCATAAGGTTGAGGCTGAGCTGGATCATTCAATTTCTAAGCAGGAGTGGGAGATTTCTTGTGAAGCAATTCCAAACATTTCAGTGTGTAATTGCCAGTGGGAGAGTCAGCTTAGTGGTGAATTATTGGCAGTTTTGTGCAATGGGCTCTTAGCCACAAATATATATAAGATAACAAAAATGTAGATGATAAAATTAATAATCAGGATGATGAAACTAAAGAGAATCATTTGAAAGACCATGAACATAAATGCATTTAAAAATAAAACTTTAGTAATCCTAAAACAATTAGAAAGAACTTATATTTATAAGGCACCTTTAACATCCTCAGGACATCCCAAAAGCGATTCACAGCGAATTAATTATTTTCTGAAATGCAGTCACTATTATTATGTAGGCAAATGCAGCAGTCAATTTGCATAAAGCAAGGTCCCACAAACAGCAAATGAGGTAAATAACCAGTTCATTTGTTTTGGTGATGTTGGTTGAAGGATAACTATTAACCAGGACACTAATATACGCTCCCAGTCGGCAAAGTTCAGGGCTGGGAGCATGCATTCTGAAAATTGCCCCTCGGATGTAAAGGACAGATATCAGTTCCATTCATTAATAAAGTGCATAACTGGGGAGTCTGAAACTGTATATAAGTCAATGGCCTTGATTTTAAAGGTGGGGGGTGGGGGCAGGTACAGTGCCCGCGAGCCCTAAAGCGGGTGGCAGCCCCAATCTTAACGGCCAGGCCTCATTTCCATAAATTCTCCCCGACTCACGCCCAAACCCAGCCACACCCACTACCTGGCCACGCGTCGGGAGCGGGGAACTCGGGCAGCAGAATGCCACAACCCGTGGGGTCGATCCCCAGCAAGCAAATAAGTGGTGGGTGGGGTAGAGGGGGGCTATTAGAGGATCTCCTGCCTAGTTTGGGATCTGAAGAAGAGTTGTGCCATTTAACTGTTAATCTGTCCCATTAAGATACTCTTGGTGAGAATCCAGGTAGTTGTAGCTGTTGTAAATTATTACGGTCAATTAGAGGTCAGTAAATTATTGTAATTTTTTAGGTCAGAAAAGCCCAGGTTGAAATGCCTGTTTTTCTGTCTCTATAAAAGATCATTTAACATCCGTAACAAAGTGTGACATCTGAAGCCTGATAGTCGCCGTTAATTCTTCCGATGAGGAGGGTATGTACCTTGCTTCTTTCTGTGGCCTAATTGCCAACTATGTTCTGGAGAGTGCAGAAGGCAGCTTGCTCAGGCCACTGCCAGCGCTGCCAACAAGAGGTGGGTAAGGGGGCTCGATTCACTCTTCCTCCCGTCAGGAGATGCCTGGCCTCCAGCCAGCAGGTCACCATGGCAGTGTCGCTAGGGTCAGGAACTGAGCACAATGGGAAACTGAACCTTCATCTCCTTGTGCCATGGCACCACACATTGGTATTCAAATGCCATTGTACCACCCTTAGTGCCATGCTTTAATTTTAAAGTATAACATTTTATTTGAGAACTGTTGCTTTAAATTATTATTTAAAATCTTGTGCTTGTTTTAGACATTATTACGACATTTCAGATATGGAAACAAATGTATGCCATTTTGGATTTGTTTTGTGTGGTGTGTGTGGTGGGGGCGGGAGACTTTGGAAGATAAAACAATATAAATGAGCACACATCATTTCACAATATGTACTCCCAAGAATGCGGCAGCTTTTCAGCAGTTACTGAAAGTTTCTGTGTCAAAACACACCTCTGCTTGCTTGTAAGTTGGCACAGTTAACAAATAACAGTTGTGAAGTCCTTTCCAGTCCCAGCACTTGCAGATCAGTCCGAGCCATTTGCTTTCTTAAGTAACTGTGAAGATTACAAGGTGATAATCCAAGTGTGTTTGTGTCGTGCACATGGCGCTTCACAGTGCTATTGGGTAAACTCTCCACTTGAAGTTCTACAGAGATCAGGTATATGAAAGATATGTTAATTTGAACTTGAACATTCTGGGATCTTTCACCTCACTAATTTTGCATTGCAAACCGAATAATGGCATACAGACATAGCTACAAACAGTGACTGAGGCTATTTGCATTTGTTCCCAGCTACTTCCCAGTTATCTATCCATTGTTGTTCATCAGTATTTTGCTTCCCTATAGCATTACAGCCATCATCCAGGGAGACCTGGTGTGTTTTTAAGGAGTAGGATGGAGTACCCGATCCTTTGAAGCACAGAGCTTGACACGAATAAAAATTAACACGTGCGTAATCCCTAGAGGTGAAAAAGTGGTCTTTCTCTTCCCACAATGCAGATGCCACAGTGCCCACGTCCTTTTCTTCATATCACACCGAGCATATTCTGCGCTTGAAACTGAACACGGGGAATGTGAGCTCAGGGCTGTGCTGTGGGACACAGGGATCGCACGCAGAGATGTTCTTTAGAAACGAGATAAAGAACTATTCATCCCAGTTGTTCACTGCAGAAGTCTAGCATGAATTAATGAAAGTGAAAGAGATAAACTGTTTCCCTGCCACTCATCAGTGCTGGGCTTCGGTTACATCAGGCAATTACATGGATCACTTGCTTATGAAAAACCTGTCACAAGGGAATCCAGATCTCCAGCTCTTTCAGAGGTGAACTGCCTTTGCACCTTGCAGAAGGCCCTATTTATTAGCAGATTAATACAGGAAAGAGTCTTAATTTTGTGACTATAATACTTTTGAATACAACTTCAAAATAAAAATCTTTTTGGTTTCCTATGGTATAGAAATATCTTAATGGCTATCAAATAGTTAGTGAAAATCTGGTTAGTAACCAATGGAGGATTATTTTACACATATAATTGATCTTGAATTTCAATGATTATTTACGTATTCTACACTTCAATGGGGAGCATTATCAATTCAAGCAAAACACACTAAAAACAAATTTATGTTCTTGGCTTTTAGAAGATTTTTTTTTAATTGCCTTCCATCTTTTATTCCCCCTCCAATTTTATCCCCTCCTCTCCTGAAATTGCTGATCCATGCTGGGGCACCATTCCCCAAGTACCTCACCCAATGGATATGTTTCATGTCGGAGTCTAGACAGTGAGTATCATCAGGCTGGTCCACGGCAGCACTTCACGGCCAAACCTGATTATGCTCGTGCTCTATGCCAACACACACATCCCAATTGTCCCAGTTGTGCGTAAGCCCACCCAGAGCGGGATGATGCCTGACCCGCACTGAGAAGAACCAGAGCGTATGAGTCAATAACCACACGGACACAGCCTTGCATGATGGTCTTCCAACACTGCCATCCAGCATGGAACATGCGGCAACTCCACTGATGTCTACAGCCAGACCCCTAAGAGCAGTTGATGCTTGTTGCCCAGATGCTCAGACTGCTACCTTTGAGACCACCTCTTCCAGCCTCGATAAGCTTGGAGATTGGCTAGAGAGAACCATGAAGTGGAGTTTTAGTGGTTCCTTTGTTGACATTAGGCCTGCTATCATACCAATCAGCAGCATGGTGAGGGGGTGCTCTGGAGCAGGGGTATTGCTGCAATTAGCATCTATATCAGTCTAGTTTCTCAGAATGGGAACACATCCCTACCAACCCCCCAAGCCCCTCCAATGTCTGCACAGGACCAGAAAGCCAACAGAGCCAGACTAACAACACAGCTGTGGAAATGATGGAGCTTGGAGCTGATCCATCCTTATGAAACCTGAGTTGACCTGATGCTCTGGAATATTTCAGAGGTGTCATGAACCATGATTATCCAGGAATCGCCCTGACACTTGCTTTCTTGGCCAAATATTAGTGGATCCATGGATTGCCTTAAAAGGAAGGCATTGTGACAGCTGCCTGGAGGCAACCATTGACTTACATAATCCAGTGCTGATGGTTGCAAGTGAGCTGAACATTTAGAGAGTGAAATCCTTTCCGATTCATATAGGTAATGGCACTGTGCTAGCAAAAATGCTATCTTACAGATATAGTAATATATCAATTGGGTAAAAAAAAACACGTTTTCTAATACTGTCATATTGAACTACATTTCAGAAGAAATGGTAACCATAGAACAGGAATAACTTTTCATTCAGATTTGACTAACATCCACACTCAGTTAATCCCTATACCTCCTCACATCCTGACATTAATAGTGGAAATGTGGCTGTCCAATTGGACAGTTTAGACCTGTACATGTCTATCAACCTCAGTCTTGAAAGTTTGAATTGGCTCAGCATCCACAGCCTTTTTGAAGAGAGAGTTTCAGGTTTCTACTACATTTTGTATGAAGAAGTGTTTCTTGATTTCACTCCTGAATGGCCTGGCTCTAATTTTAAGATTGTTCTGGATTCTCCCACCAGAGGAAATCGTTTCTCTTTGTCTACCCTATCGAATCCTTTTATCATTTTAAACCCCTCAATCTTCTATACTCAAGGAAATATAGGCCAAGTTTATGCAACCTGTCCTCATTATTAGACTCTTTAAAGCCTGGTATCATTCTGGTTAATCTGTGCTGCAACCCCTCCAAGGCTAATATATCCTTCCTGAGGTACGGTGCCCAAAACTGAACGCAGTATTCCAGATGGAGTCTGACCAAGGCTGTATACAACTGAAGCATAAATTCCTCCCCTTTGTATTTCAGCTCGTTTGAGATAAATTCCAACATTCCATTAGCCTTTTTAATTGCTTTTTGTACCTGTCCACTAACTTTTAGTGTAGGCTTAACTCAGTTGGCAACACTCTCATATTTGAGTTAGAAGGTTGCGGGTTTTAAGTCCCACTCCAGGACTGGGTGGAGCACATCATCTAGATTGATACCTCAGTGATATAGTGCAGATGTGCGGCAATGTTGGAGGTGCAGTCCTTGAGGCAAGACCAAGGCCGTGCCTGCTTCTTCTAATGGTTCAGGGTGGATGCTGAAGATCTCATGGCACTAATCAAAGAGAATCAGGGAGTTCTCCCTGTGTCCTGACCAAACATTTCTCCCTCAACCACTACCACCAAAAAATAATTGTAAACAATTTTACAACACCAAGTTATAGTCCAGCAATTTTATTTTAAATTCACAAGCTTTCGGAGGCTACCTCCTTCGTCAGGTGAACGATGTGACGAAGGAGGTAGCCTCCGAAAGCTTGTGAATTTAAAATAAAATTGCTGGACTATAACTTGGTGTTGTAAAATTGTTTACAATTGTCAACCCCAGTCCATCACCGGCATCTCCACATCACCAAAAAATAAGATTAACATCTCATTGCTGTTTGGGGGAACTTGCGCAGTACAAAAATGGCTGCTGCACATGCCTATTTAACGATAGTTCCTGCATTTCAAAATAACTCATTATATGTGAAGTGCTTTGAAATGTTTCTGAGACACTGTATAAATGCAAGTATGTCTTTAAATTTTGAATAAAAGATGTTCTACACTACCAAATGGAAATCAGGAGTGAACTTCAGCTGGCTGCCAGTAGACAGAAAGTTGACCAAGTGGAGGGGAAAGGATGTGGGGCCTCTTCCTGCACCGCTGACACCCCCCACCCCCCATGTCTTGATCTGCTGGCTTTCATCCTGTGCAAAGAAGGAAAATATAAATGTAGAAGCTTAACTGTAAAAATAAAGGTTATTTCTGCAAAACAGCATCTTAAAAATAATTTATTCGAAAATAGACTCAGCCACACACAGGCCCCTATAGTACAGTTTATACAGACAGGTTTTACTTTCACTGATAGATTATTGTTGCACTCGTGGATTAAAGGGCACAAAGCCTCTAATCACTACGGCAACCTACAATCACTGTTCCCCCCCCCATCCCCATCCCCCCCATCATTTGCAATCACAACATGAAAAATTCTCAGACCTTTAAACCCCATGTCCTTCTCATTCTGGGAGACCCTGATTGAGTAGCTTGCAGGTGTCAGAATTGAAGTACCTTCATTCAGAATCTAAACACTGCAGCAGCTGGATTCATTACTTGCCACTTCTAGTCACCGCTGCCATTTAAAATGTTGACAGTAGAAGTGAAAGTATTCCTCTGGGCCTAGATTGAGTTTGGTATCAGGCAGGATGAGTATGGGAACAGCTGTCAATGGTCCCCACCCCCACCCCACCCTCCCCCTCCCATATTTGACATACCTGCCTTTTTTTGATTTATCTTTTCCTATATCTGGGCATTTTTGTATAATAAAACATTTAACCTTTGAGACGGTGGCCATAAAGACATCAGAAATGGATAACAATCTTGACAGCTCCAAGAGGCCCTTGCTACATAGTAAGTCTGGTACCTCTAGCAGGAGTTGTGAGTGGAGCCAACACTTTTAAAAGCTGGAGAAAAAAAAGCCTGTTCTTACTCAGTACAATGCTATACCTTAATGACATCGACCTGGATGTTTGACACTAAATGCGGGAATAAGAGCACAATCTAAAAGGACAGGAGTTCTGTCCTTCTGGTAGATTTGAAAATGGTCACATTGTTCTGCGAAATGATCGACAGTGTCACTGAAATCTAAGAAACCTCTGGGGTATCATTGGAGCCTGCCTGAATAACGATCAGCTGAAAAGTAGATTGTTGAAACTTTGCACAGAGGATATCCGCAAGTTGAAGCTGTGTGAGCAGGAGATAGTGGTGCAGTTTAAACTTTCTCAAATGTTTTCCATTTCAGGATTATATCATGAACAGATGTAAATCTAAGATTAACTGTGCTCTGCGGAAGCATTAATCCAAGATGGTTTGCATATTATTTTGACCAGTTGGGCTGTTTCATACAGTGCTACTTCTACGTTTCTTCTTAAAGATTAGCTAGTTTTTTTTTACTGTTCTGTCATAGCAGCATAAAGCAAAGGAAATCTAACCAGGTTTAATTGCAGGGGATGTTGGGAAGGGTGAGAAACACAGAAGTTGTATTGAATAGAAGGGAATAAAAAAAGTTCTGTATTTGAACAAAGAGAAAGCCTTTGGCTCGGTGAACATCTAGATTAGTATAATTTAGTCTACTGTGTCTGGTTTACTTACACATAATGATTCAAAGCTGCTTCTGTACACATTCCCAGATACAGTATTAGTTTCCAGCTAAATCTCCACTGCTTCTTCAATGCAGACTGTAATAGATTCTAAATTGTTTCCTGTATGATTTAGTACACACTAAAGCAAGAGGATGCTTCTGTTAAAACAGGCCTGTAGCAACCCCCTGTAGAACAATCTATGACATTCACTCAAACTGTTAAATGGAAAACGAACTGAACTGGGTTAAAGGCCAATTCCATCCTAAATATAATGGTGGATATGTTGGGGCAAAAAAAGACTTACATTTTATAATACCTTGTCACATCTCTCGGAAATGTTTCAAAGGCTTTCTCATATAACAAATTACTATGAAGCACATCGACTGTTCATTATGTAGGCAAACACGGCAGCCATTTAACGCACAAGATCCCACTAACAGCAATTAGATGAATGAACAGTTAAATCTGTTTTTGCTGTTAGTTATGGAGGGATATTGGCCCTAATCGTGCCAACAGATCTTTACTATCTACTTGAAACACCAGAATTGGCAACCAAGACATTGGTTTAATGTCTCATTCAAAGGACGGCACCTCGAATAATGTAGCACACCCTCAAAATTGGACTGATTAAGTTCTGGAGTTGAACTTGAACCCACAATCTTCTGACTTAGACGGGAGAATGCTACCACTGAAGTCAACCTAATGTGTAATTGTAGTCATTAGATGAAGAAGCAAGCAGCTTACGTGGGTGTTGGGATAACACAATAATTTTGATTTATCCAGGAAACGGGCTTTTGGGTGACTTCCTGCTTCAAGAATAACCACCAATATCTATGGAACTGTATTATTTTTCATTCATGTCTGACAAAAATCTATTGTGAAAATAATCAAGTGAAACGTTTGGAATCAAACTTCTGTCTCGCTCAGGAAACGATGTAAAGAATCTACCTGAGCGTAGCTATGAAAAAGGATGGCAAAATGGCATCCATTTTCTAGAAATATAAAAGACGTCCAAATTCTGAACCAGAAAACCAACCAGTCACTGGGACTGAAACCAAATCTCATTCAAAATAGTGAAGGCCACAGGCACGATCAGTGCAAATGCCATTCCATGAGTGGCCAACAAAAGGAACGATTCAAACAGAACAAGTCCAGTGATAATCAACTTCTCCCTCCTCATATGTGATCCCCTCTCTGGTTTCAGCCATGGCTCAATTGGTAGCACTCTTGCCTCTGAGTCAGAAGGTTGTGGGTTCAAGTCTCACTCCAGAGACTTGAGCATATAATCCAGGCTGATACTTCAGTGCAGTACGGAGGGAGTGCTGTACTGTCGGAGGTGCCATCTTTTGGATGACACGTTAAACCAAGGCCCCGTCAGTCCTTTCAGGTGGACATAAAAGATGCCACTGTACTATTTTGAGGAAGAGCAGGAGAGTTTTCCCAATGTCCTGGCCAATATTTATCACTCAACCAACACCCTAAAAAAGATTATCTGGTCATTTGTCTCAATGCTGTTTATGGGACCTTGCTGTGCACAAATCGGCTGCTGAGTTTCCTACATTACAACAGTGACTACACTTCAAAAAGTACTTTATTGGCTGTAAAGCACTTTGGAAAGTCCTGAGGTCATGAAAGGCCCTCCCTTCCTTCCTTCCTTCCTTCCTGCCTCCCTCCCTCCAGCCAAGAACTGAGAGAACTCTCCCAGGCCTCAGGCTGCGGAGGGCTGGACACTTTCCCATCCACCTCGGCCCCTTTGCCCACACAGTTCCCACCGGGAGTTAAAATACGGGCTTTAGTCTTTTCCTTTTCTCGTGTTTATGCAGCAACTATTCTAAACAGAACTTTGAGTCAACAGTCATTCCATTAGCAGAAAAAGTAGGCCATCGTGCTGTTTATACAGAGGATATTGTATCCCAAATCCCATTACTTTTATCTGACCTCTGATTACCAACTATTGAAACTGCAGGTACCAGCTCAGTTTCCATCTTCACCATTATTTGTATTAAATTGCAATAAAGTCACCATGACTATTTTATCACATCGTTTTATGTAAACACATTAAGAGAGGTATATGCCTTACTGACAGAACCATGTCTTCGCTATAGTAAAAATCCATGGCAGGCAAAGGGTATATTTACCAATAGGTAAAACAAAAAGAAAAACAACATTTGTGCTGTGTACAAAATAGCAGAAATTTAAAATTAGCTCCTTACTGTAGTGAAAGACAAATGCCTTTTCTTAACCATTCTGTTTACATACGGACTAACTGTGGCTTGAACGCCCTGCTGTCGCCTTTAAGTGTGGCTGCCATTTTTAATTTTTAGATCTATCAAACCTTAAGAGAGTACTAACTCACTGAACACCAGTGATCGCACATTATCAGACTGCAGTGTGTTGTCTGACAAGTTCATGCTGAAAAACCCTCTACCTGATGAGAGAAACATCTTGTACTGTAAGATTTACGTCCAGCAAAGAGCCAGCACAGACACGATGGGTCGAGTGGCCTCCTTCTGTGCCGTAAGCTCCCATGGTTCCTCCTCTCCTCCCAGAAATCGTTGTCATGTATCAGCAAATTCTCAAATGGTTTCTAAACCACAGCGCACTTTTGACCAACCCATAACCATCGGTTTGTTTGGGAATAAAAAATATTTCGCAATGAGTGTGCCAATAATTTAATGCTGTATTTAACTCATGAACACAACATTCAGAAATGAATGCAGTGACTCCCATGTTTTCTTTTTGCTGCAGGGAAAAGCCAATTGTTGAAATTTACAGTAAAATTAAAAAGAAATACACAACTGTTGTTTTATATTTTAAAGTTTGTAGGTGATAGGAGCTGGCATGTGAGGGTAGATAATAATACTCCCCTACCTACTCCGGCATCAGAGAAATAGAGACTCATACCAGTACTAATCCCAGACAATGTAAGGTAGGCCTTGTGTGCTCCTGGCCAGTTAGCTATCAACTTTCCCCCCATTACCATGGGCAAAAAACACCCTTATCCCAATGCATGTAATACTGCTATATCAGTGTGTACAACTATTTCCTTCACCACTACCACCAATTTTCTCCCCTTCTCTCCTAAAAGAGCTGACTTTTGCTGGGATACGGTTTCATAGGTACCAGCAGCCCTCTGGTTCATCGCCCAATCCTGTTCTTGACTCAATGGGGCCTAAATTCAACATCGCTGTGCCCATTTAATAGGCCTAAAACGAGTGTAACAATAACCAATTTAGCAGGGTAGAGGCCCAGGCCTGATCTGCAAGGGTGTTCGGGCCATTGCTAAATTTGTCGAGGCCTGTTTTTAGGTGGCCCTCAAATGAGCATGTGTCTCCTTTCAATATTGAAATTAGGCTCCTGCGCCCATTTCACACCAGGATTAATAAATTTGTTTATCCAAGCTCCACCTAGTACTTCTGGGTCTTGAGCTGCCTAACCAGGCCGCTCAAAAAAAAGGTCCCTAAACTCACATGAGTGTAGTTTCTTGTAGAGTGGCAAGGAGGAAGAGTGCTGCTCCTGGCTCCACAAAACAACTGTGGGCCTCTAGCTGCCTGCCCTCACTCCCCTCCCAATCACCTCTTCTCCCGCCAGGACTTATTTGTGGGCCTCGACATAGGATGAAATTGGTAAAGGCCCCGACAGGTGAGTTGCGTCGGGGTGCTTGATTGGCACCGGCGGCTCGCCTGAATTATGATGATAAGGTCCGAGGACAAATTCAGTTCAGTCCTCAGACCTTTCCGTTCCAGTGTGCCTGCAGGAATCGCGCCTGGTTTCAGGTGCTAACAAATTTAGGGGCTAATGTCCACACATGCACATTTTACATCAGGAGTTAGCGGATAGCAATAGGAATGGGAATCACAGCTGATTCTTTTCCCCATTGGTAGCGGGAGCTACCAGTAACCCCCAACCCCATGCTCACCCCTGTCAAACTGCTGCCTCAAATCAGTAGGGATCGGGAGTTGAACTTGGAGTTTCTAAATAGCCGCGTGCTATGCTGCATGGTTCATTTACAAACGGCCTCAGCTTTTTTATGAATCACTGTATGCTCCTATAAAATGCCATGCAAGCAGAATACACATGCATGTAAATCAATGTAAAGTTTCAAATTTTTAGGTAAGCTTGAAGGGTCACACTACAGACACAGATAAGGAACCTCTGATCTTACCTTACCTACTGACTCCTGAGTATCTCAAAGCAAGTGTTGTGAGACCAGTGCTAATAGGTAATCTCACACTAATTAGGCTTTGTATGGGTGAAATAAAAAACTACAGGCCATTGCGAAGACACATCCTAAAAATAACTCCACAGCCCACGTACTTTTAATTCAATTTAATGTGATGAGACAAGCAACATCACTCCTGCCAACATTTTCATAACTTTAAAATTTAGCTGGTAGGAAGCAAAGTTCCACATAAGGTCCAAGCACGGATGCTCGTTTGTCAATCAGCTCAGTACAATAAAATAGCAGCTGGCAGTATCATTCCACATCTGCTGGATGCACATCACCTTACACAGATACAGGCACTTAACAGGTAATTTCAGGTCAGCTCATGAGTCTTTTTAAGTTTTTATTAGTCAATCCATTCCTGTGGTAACATTACTGCAGTAAAACCTTTGCAACGTTTTATTAATTGTAACTGGTAATAACATTTTATGCTTTATGTTGCCCCATCATCCATCAACTTACGTGCCACATGCATGTGCCTGCTTGGATTTTTAAACCCTGCTAATCAGCATTTCGGAGATGTGTAGCGATAATTACAGAGCCACCACAAGTTAAACACTTTCTCAAAACGGAGGTGGTGGTTAAAGCAGGTATCGATATTGAACGCTTCTAAATTGGGTTACCGAGTATTTAACACAGCACAAAGGTCTCAACTTCTGTCCCTGTTCTGTGCTCAGTAAGCTGATCTCACTCAGGGTGGTAACAGTGGCACTAGACTATGTTTAATGTTTGGGTAATGGGAGAGTGACATGCATATAGCTCCCTCTGTTTACATTGCTATGGGTCTACGATTCTGCCATTGGGAACCAGTTTTAGCACAGCAAACCCAGGGAACTGGTGCATTGATAGTGCACTCCCCACGTCCTAAACTCCAGAAGCATCCATTACAAAAGAGCCTTTACTCTCGATATCACTGGAATTAGAGGGGAAGAATCAGCCAGAGTTTCTGCTCTTGATCAGCATCTAGTGGCTCCTGCTGGAAGTGCAACAGGTGAGGATGGTCAGGTTTGGTTGCGATGGTGCCCAGAATGAAATAGTCCATCAACAGTCACTGCTCAGGCAAAGTCACCATGGGATCGTATCCCAGAATGTCATCACTTTCGGGGGGCTGAGGAGAACAGGAAGGAAATAAAGATTTGATAGACTTTACAATTTGTTTCATCCTTCTAATCGCCAATAGTTTACAGCAATATAATAAAGAATTGACGATTTGGATCCACCCATAGATTGCACTGAAGACAATACAATAGTGATAATTCTTAATAATCGTATACACGTTGTAATTGGTATGTATTTAGCACCAAGACCCCTGAGTGCAGCCATACTCATTTCCCAATGGTCACAAGCCCACAGCAGAAAATTGCCCATAATTTAGTAATTTGCCTATAATTTGATAATCTCACTTGAAAAGAATATTTGGTGTGGGAAACGGAAATGGCATCTGGTACAAAAGGGGGTGTTCCTCTGAATTGAGGGTTAAGGTGCATTTTTGGGCACTGTAAAGAGTCTCTCCACCTAACCAAAGTCTTTCATCCCTGATGCCAATCTAGTAAATCTCCTCTGCACCCTCTCTAAGGCCTTGACATCCTTCCTAAAATGTGGTGCCCAGAATTGGCCACAATACTCCAGCTGGGGCCTGACCAGTGTTTTATAAAGGTTTAACATAACTTCTTTGCTTTTATACTCTGTGCCTCTATTTATAAAGCCAAGGATGCCCAATGCCTTTTTAACAGCCTTCTCAACTTGTCCTGCAACCTTCAAAGATTTGTGTATATTAGGCAAAGTGTCCCAATGTGTGTCCCACACATTATATTACTAGAGTTCCAGTCCTGTCTTTAGGAGTCACAACCCGTCCACTCCACCTCCCCTCCTTCAGGACTTTGCTAAATGAGTTCTGCAGTCAAGCCATTTTTCACTAAATTCTACACAGCCTTCCAACCTGCTTCTTCCACCATTTCATGATGCATTCTTTGTACCTGTGCCTTTTTTATGGTATTTTCTTTTTTTATGGTTTTTTCTCAGTTCGATTGTTTATAGCTGGTTAAATATATTTTTCTGGTGTTAATGCCAAACCCCTAAAATCTGCCTGCACTTGTTGACAAAGAGACCCTTAAGTGAATATTTTTCAAGATGATAGATTGAGCCATGCTGCCACCTGCTGGAATGAAAAGAGTGACAGCTAAGAACAAGAAAACTTCTTGGCCAGTTGTACTGAGCCTGGGTTAATGACTAGAGCGTAACAGGTACATCTTATCAACGGCAACTCCCAAATCTACATGTAGTTTGGGTGTTGGGGGAGGGAGGGTTTGTGCTGAGTGAACCGCCAAGAACAGGCCATTAAATTGCTTGCTATTTGTCCAGTTGCAGGAGGAGCCAGACATCATTCTTTCAAATTGAAATATGTCCTGCAGGTCTCCCGACAGGAAGAAGGTCATAGCCACAAGAAGGCCCATCCCTTTTAAAGTGCAGCAGTTCCCACAGCAAGTCCGTGGCTTGTGAGTCAGAACTACTTCCAATGCCACAAGGTTATAAAGTAAAGAAACCCACAAAACATAGCAGTACAAACCTTTAAAAGCTACAGCAAAATCTACCAGAAAATTATATGAGCCAAAGTTTCTTGTCGTTCTAATGAGCACTTTGAACCTGAAGAAAATACTGGGTCTTTATCAAGAATTAATCTCATTGAAATAAATTGGTGGAAATCTACACAAGAATCAAATATTACATAGAATTATATAGAATTTACAGCACAGAAACAGGCCATTCGGCCCAACAGGTCCATGCCGGTGTTAATGCGCCACACGAGCCTCCTCCCATCTTCCTTCATCTAACTGTGACAGTATATCCTTCTATTACTTTCTCCCTCTATCTAGCTTCCCTTTAAATGTATCTATGCAATTCACCTCATCTACTCCATGTGGTAGCGAGTTCAACAAGTAAACTGTGCACTTACTCAGAGTGCAGTTTCATGGAGTCGGTTGTGATGTACACTGACCTCCGACTGTCAGAAATACTAAGCAAAAGGTAGAAATGGCCTCAAATTAACCAACATTTAAATGCAAGTACTCTCTGGAACCAACTCCGGGAGTACGAAGAGTAAATCATTTATTATTTTGGTCAATTTCTGAGGATTTTAGCACAGAAGCTAGACTGATGCCTGTCCCATCCTTTGGAAGAGTAAACCAATTTTGGCTGTTCTGGTGACTAAGGTGAACATCCCATGGCTCTATTCAATAAAAGCAGGAGTTTTCCCAGCCAATAGGACTCCCTCACCCAATACGGCCTGAAACAAAATAGATTGATTGGTCGTTCATTTTACAGATGTTAATGGGAGGCACTTTGAGACATTCCGATTGGAAAGCTGTTGCACATAAAGATGAAATAATAAAAATAAAATGGAGCAACAATATTGTTTTCCTGCTGCTCCCATTCCATATACTTTCCAGCCCTGTTGCACTGCACATTTTATCTTGTTGCAAAATGCCCTTCTGCACCACAGTGACGCCAAGTGAACAGCTTTCATAGAAGTTGCCAGCCTGGAAAAGGCGGATCTCATGTTGCACCTGAGAAAGTGGAGTTCAAACTTTGGGGTGAAATGGCACAGTCTGTGATTAGCTCACAAATGCATTCTTTAAATAGGGTTTCAATGAACCAGGCAGACTCTGGGGTTTATAGAAATACATTCAGAACACATGTTGCAATTTCACCCCATTTAAGTTTACATCCAAACATGCGAAAAGGACGGGAAAAGTTCATCAGGCCCAACAAGCCCGTCCCAGACATGGCTCCACCTCACACACCGCTGCCCTAATCATGCAATCTGCTAGGAGAGGCAAAAAAAGAACTGCAGCCAATTCGGAAAAATCTCTGGGAAATTCCTCTCTGACTTCCCCAAGGCAATCAAGCAAAGTTCCAGGAGGCGGTGACGCCATTAATTCATTTGCTCAAGGGTCAATTCGAGTCCTTGCATGCCGTGTTTTGTCTACCCCATTGTAGTGAAATCTTACAATATAGGTTTGTTAGGGCCTGTGAAATAATGCCAGACTGTTCTGTCAAATAAGAAAGACTTGTATTTATATAGCATCTTTCACCACATCAGGATGTCCTAAAGCACTTTACATCCAATGAAGTACTTTTTTGAAGTGTAGTCACTGTTGTAATGAAGAAAACATGGCAGCCAATTTGTGCACAGCAAGGTCCCACAAACAGCAACGAGATAATGACCAGATAATCTGTTTTTTAGTGATGTTGGTTGAGGGATAAATATTGGCCATAAATATCGGTACTGCACTGAAGTGACAGCCTAGATTATGTGCTCAAGCCTCTGGAGTGGGGCTTGAACCCACAACCTTCTGACTCAGAGGCAAGAGTGTTACCCTCTAAGCCATAAGTTTGGGCATTCAGTTGTGGGAGGTCCTGATAATGCATGTGGGTATGTTCAGAAAACAACACAGTGGGATTAAGATGTATTGGCAGTGAGCCATCAGCTGATCATAAATCTTTTTGGTTGAAAGAAAAGTTAATGACTTTCTGATCTTGAACCTTCTTGCTATCTATAAACTGTTTCATCATGGACGAGAAGTCTGCCTGCCTAAGCTACCTTGTCTTCTTGGCCTGCCTTGCTGATCTCTTCTCCTTTCACCTGGCTCCCATGATGATAATGAAGAATTCAGTTGCTGGCTTTGTCAACTTAATTGGAGTCAAGTTCTATTCTGTTGAAGGAACATCCTGAAGTGCTGGACCAAATATGGGAATGAAGGTCCAAGCTGGTCGACTACCCTTCAGCTAATGTGCGGGATTCCTAGAAGCTAATGATCATCATGAATATGGAAAACTTACTCTGTGAGAAACTTCAGTGAAGGCAAGGTTAATAACCTTAAGAAGCAGATAACTCTGGAAGAGACACAACATGAGCTTCTTCTGTGACAGGCTCTCTATTGTAGTCTCTGTGGATTTCCCATCCAGATCTCTCTCCTTGGAGGCCAAAAATACAAAATTAGATGAGTCTAATGAACAGTTATAATTGAAAGACAGCAGTGAGTGGCATCACGTACCCTCCCCACCTTGTTCCAAACCTGATGTTTAGTTATCTTCACAAACATATTAGTTTGTACAAAGACAAAAAAAATCGTAATTCTAAAAATCACATATTGACAAAATAGGGGAGAACAGAAATTGACACGTAATAGTTCACCTCATTAGACACAGCTCTGTACTGCTCTCAGCAATAACGTCACAAATATTTGTCAAGAAAAGTTAAAATTGAGGAAGTGGGCACTCATGGAAGACCTTTTCTGCTGGGTTATCTCATTAGACAGCGTCATAGATATTTCAGCCACTTTGCTCCTGCACACAGAAACTGCACAGACTCCGAAACTAATATGTCAAACATTTTATATTTCTCTGTCATGACTGAACTGCCTGCCAAAAGCACTTTGCACAGCATGCCTGCTCCTTTCCACTTCCACCAAGAGAACTTTCATCCCCTGTCAAAAAAATGCAATTCCTTCAGTTCTGAAGAAGGAGAGAACCTGCTGAGTTCATATGGTATTCCTGTCCTACCTCTCTGCACTTTAAAACTTGTTTGTACTGCTGGCTCAGCGATGTTCTAGATGTCACTAACATTTAGCTTTGTTGAATCTCTATTTGGACTTCATTACCATAAACATGACAATTTGTTTTCTGGGGAGATGTCAGCAGCCATACAATACTGCATGCCCATATTGCTTTTATTACTATAAATTAAATGCAGTATTATGTAGAGTTGGAGGATGCGTTCACTACCCACTTTAGGAACTTGGATAAATGACACGGGGTATTTTTCTGGTTGTGCATTTTGTTTGGTGGGTTATCTGGAGATATAAAAAGTTCCAGAAACTGGGTAGCAATACCTAAAAATGTTGCTCTCAGGGCATTGTTAAAAAGAAACACTTGCATATATATATATATATGCGAGAGAGAGAGAGAGAGAGAGAGAGAGGCTTTCAGGACCTCAGGATGTTGCAAAGCACTTTACAGCCAATTAAGCACTTTTTTGAAGTGTAGTTACTGTTGTAATGCAGGAAATGTGGCAGCCAATTTGCGCACAGTAAGGTCCCACAAACAGCAATGTGATAATGACCAGGTAATCTGTTTTTAGGTGTTGGTTGAGGGATAAAGATTGGTCAGGACACCAGGGAGAACTCCCCTGCTCTTCTTTGAAATAGTGCCATGGGATGTCTTATATCCATCTGGTAGGGCAGACAAGGCCTCGGTTTAACATCTCGTCCAAAAGACAGCGTCTTCAATAGTGCAGCACTGCCTCAGTACGGCACTGGAGTGTCAGCCTGGATTTTGTACTAAGGTCTCTAGTGTGGGACTTAACCCATAACCTTCTGACTCCAAGGCGAGATTGCTACCAACTGAGCCACGGCTGACACATATTGAATTTCATTTGACCACCTCTGCCTTAACATTAGCAAGCTACAGGAGATTAGAACTGTTAACTGATTCATATTTCTATACACTTGTTCTGCTATTGACTGCTTGAGTGTTTTATTTGATGTACTCATTTATCTACTTTGGTATTTTTTACAAATATAAGTGTCTCACGTTAGCCTGAAGTCTGGTGATTACATTAGCCTGAGGTCAGATGATTGCTGCCATTCAAGACATAAAACAAGGGTTTTTGTTCCTAAGATCGGAGTGGTTCTGATTTAAATTACTAACAGTTGCACTTAATGTGAATCTCAGGGGTTTCATGGGGGCTGAAGAAACTAATAGCTTGTCCATGGTGAACGTCTGGAAGTTTGTAAATCAAATGAATCCCAATAAATACAAACTCAGGAGTGAAATTCGACTCGGGCGAGGACATAAAACAGGCGGTGTTGCATCACACAATGGACCTGAGTATCAGGTACAAAATATAATGGGCAGCTGATGCGATATCGCCTGTTTTGCGTCCCCGCCCAAGTCGAGTTTCACCCCTGTCGTTCCCCGCTGACTGGATTACGTGTGCCTGATTGAGCTAGCTCCATTTAAATATATACTGTATTTGTTTTGTTGGTTGTGGCTTTCTTTTTATGAATTGCATTATGATTAAGTTGTCTGGCAATCTGACTTCAAAAGAATTGAGGAGGTTAAAAATCCGGTCCTCGCTATTTCAGTGGAAAAAGCAGATGTGCGTTTAAAGTGGTGATTCGCATCGCTTTTGATTCACATTGTCTTTGTCGCCAAAAGTAGCAGACAAGAACTTCACCTCCTAAGTGCTTGAAAACAGGACTCTGAAAATAATATTGCAATACTTCTGAAATTCTGACGGGAAACACGTATGAACTTCCCATACTCAAGGCATGACGCACAAAAATTGACGCTGATATTGAAAGTGCTGTGAGAGGACAGAAACAGGCAGAATTAGTCATACAGACAGTTAAACATTTCTCACAACAAAATATTTCTTACAATGAATAAGTAACCCATTGCAGATGTTTCTCATTGAATTTACATTATATTATATCATTAGTATTTTACCAAATGACTTGCACTTCTTCCCTCTATTTAATTGTAAATAAATATAATCAGTTACTATGGCTCACCTGTCTTAGTTTAACGTTCTAAAGGTCATGTAGCATGAGACAACTTTTAACCCAATAAACACATCATGGCAAATAAGAGTGATTGTTAAACCTTTGGGTCATGCAATGCTGCAAAGGCAGATTACATAAATAGTACAGCTTCCAGGTCATAGGGCACATTGTCCAGTTATAGTAACTGCTGAGAAACTGTTAAGACAGAAAACAGTTCTGTAATAACTGAAAACTGTAACAGCACTATAATCATTGTGATAACAATGTATTCAAATATAAGAGGAATATCCTAAAACATTTATAAGGTAAGGGGCTTAAAACAAGCTGTGACATCTAAAGAAACTTTACATTAATTACACATTTTTGATAATTACACATACATATATTTAAATACAAAATGCCAAAATACGAAGACATCTTTATAATCTCAGGGAAAGACTGCAGGGGTTTTGCTGCTTTATTAAGTCCTTGGCTATCTTGTGGATGGCACGTTTAAGTTTTGCATCTCATGATGCAGGTGTAAAATCTTCCAATAAGGTATTTCTCAGGAATGCAGGCCATTCAAAATGAAATAAATCATATTTTAGCAAACTTAAGATTTCAGCGACTGGGGATTAGAGAAATAAAGCAAAAGATCAACAATCACAAAAAGGCTTCAACACAAAGTAACTGCCATCAGTCTATTGCTAACGGAGCGGTGATTTTTATCTGGCTCATTCATTGAGGGTAACATTCTTGTACCGGATCCAAAAATAACAATGTTTGAATTTCTCCAGATATTCATAGATTGCAGACATTATTAACCATTCTATATCAGTGAAACAAAGACACCTGAGTATCAGAATCAAAGAACATAAAAGCACAGAAGAAAAGGACGGGAAAGCAACTGTACCATGCAGGCAGCTATTAAGACTGCGCTCAATCGAAGGATGGGGTAAGTTATAGAGTCATAGAGTTATACAGCACGGATAGAGGCCCTTCGGCCCATCGTGTCCGCGCCGGCCATCAGCCCTGTCTACTCTAATCCCATATTCCAGCATTTGGTCCGTAGCCTTGTATGCTATGGCATTTCAAGTGCTCATCCAAATGCTTCTTGAATGTTGTGAGGGTTCCTGCCTCCACAACCCTTTCAGACAGTGAGTTCCAGACTCCAACCACCCTCTGGGTGAAAAAGTTCTTTCTCAAATCCCCTCTAAACCTCCCGCCTTTTACCTTGAATCTATGTCCCCTTGTTATAGAACCCTCAACGAAGGGAAAAAGCTCCTTAGTATCCATCCTATCTGTGCCCCTCATAATTTTGTACACCTCAATCATGTCCCCCCTCAGCCTCCTCTGCTCCAAGGAAAACAAACCCAATCTTCCCAGTCTCTCTTCATAGCTGAAGCGCTCCAGCCCTGGTAACATCCTGGTGAATCTCCTCTGCACCCTCTCCAAAGCGATCACATCCTTCCTGTAGTGTGGCGACCAGAACTGCACACAGTACTCCAGCTGTGGCCTAACCAGTGTTTTATACAGCTCCATCATAACCTCCTTGCTCTTATATTCTATGCCTTGGCTAATAAAGGCAAGTATCCCATATGCCTTCTTTACCACCTTATCTACCTGTTCCGCCGCCTTCAGGCATCTGTGAACTTGCACACCAAGATCCCTCTGACTCTCTGTCTTGCCTAGGGTCCTCCCATTCATTGTGTATTCCCTTGCCTTGTTAGTCCCTCCAAAGTGCATCACCTCGCACTTTTCCGGGTTAAATTCCATTTGCCACTGATCCGCCCATCTGACCAACCCATCTATATCGTCCTGCAGACTGAGGCTATCCTCCTCGCTATTTACCACCCTACCAATCTTTGTATCATCAGCGAACTTACTGATCATACCTTTTACATTCATATCCAAGTCATTAATGTAGACCACAAACAGCAAGGGACCCAGCACCGATCCTTGTGGTACCCCACTGGCCACAGGCTTCCAGTCACAAAAACAACCTTCGACTATCACCCTCTGCCTTCTGCCACTAAGCCAGTTTTGTATCCAAAGTGCCAAGGCACCCTGGATCCCATGGGCTCGTACCTTCTTGACCAGTCTCCTGTGGGGGACTTTATCGAAGGCCTTACTGAAATCCATGTATACCACATCCACTGCGTTACCCTCATCCACACGCCTAGTCACCCCCTCAAAAAATTCAATCAAATTAGTCAGACATGATCTTCCCTTGACAAAGCCATGTTGACTATCCCTGATTTATTGATTGTGGTAGATTTAAATAATCTGTTTCCATTTTTCGGAAACTGATTGTGAATGAAGCACTTTCACACCAAGTAAGCAGGAAAGAAAAGGTCCTTAACTCCATAATACTGACTACAACAAAGGAAATCAAAGTACTTATAACATAGGAACAGGAATAGGCCATTCAGTGCCTCAAGCCTGTTCCACCATTCAATTAGATCATGGCTGATCTGTGTCTTAACTCCATTTACCTCTTTGGTTCTGTAACCCTTAATACCCTTGCCTAACAAAAACCTATCAATCTCAGTTTTGAAATTTTGATTTGACCCCCAGTCTCAACAGCTTTTCTGGGGAGGGGGGAGAATTCCAGATTTCCACTACCCTTTGTGTGAAGATATGCTTTCTGACATAACCGCTGAACAGCCTCGCTCTAATTTTAAGATTATGCCCCCTTGTTCTTTAACTGAGAAGAGGCACCATACTATTGCGCAAATTTTACTAACGCGACGTTAAAATAGTTGCTTATCACCACTTTTGAAAATGAAGATTCACGTGCGGTGATGCTGGATTTTCAAGCTTTTGGTTTATGTGAGTCACATAGATGTACCACGGAATATCAGGGTCACACATAAAAGTTACATCCATGTTCCCATTCATCTGCAGATGTCTCTGGTTGCTGTTATTAACAGATTTTGGCATTCCCACTTAGGATTTATCCACCAATTAGCCCTTTCCAAGCCGCCAGGTCATAATATTCAAACAGGGCAAAGCAGCAAATAAGAACTAACTACAAATAGAACTGAGCTGTTTGGGCTTTGAGGACCAGACTACCTGGACTCAGGGCTGCAGTGGCCCTCAGAGCACAGACTGTACACCTTGTATTAATGCATGAAATTCCTTGATCTACCAATGGAGGCTCTAACCCATTTAACTGCAGAAAAATAACAAACCAAGAAATTTCACACGACATATTTGTATGTTAATCATCGCACAGCAAAGTTTCAAAGCCAAAGTGTCACATAGATACACATGTGCCTCAGTACACAATGGTAGAAGAAGCTGTCAGAACCTACTCCCAGAAACAGGATGCAAACAAACCTCCCGTCAGTCCTGGCAATTGAAATCTAGAAAGTTATCTCAAAGTTTAATTCCAATGTTATCCCTCCTCTCCTGAAGGCATTAACCCTTGTTGGGATACGATTCCAAGGGTGCTGGCTATACCTTGCTCAAGTGGCCATTTTCACATCTGAACCTAAGGGTGGGTGTTGTCTGGCTATTCAGTCATGGAGTGCAGCACAGCTGAGCCAGATGCTTTTCTCACTTGGCGTCCACACATGTACATTTTCCAGTACAGGTCCTTGTCTAACAATCAGGAGAGGAAGCCTTGATGCCATTTATAGCGGCCCAAGAGCTGCCCTGACTGAGATCAATGAACTCAGCCCAGACCAGGCACAACCTTGGGACTTTGGACCTCTAAGGTTCAGCACTACACCAGTCAGTGCCCATACTATTACTATGTGATACTCTGTTGTCTTACTGAGAGACACTCAGCATTGCTCTACTGCTATGTAGTACTTTGCTCTGTTCCACTGGTTTGTGATGCTCTGCACTGCACTTTCACTGTGTGAAACGCAGCACCTTTCTATTTTTTAAAAATTCATTCTCAAGATATAGGCATCGCTGGCAAAGCCAGCATTTATTGTTCATCCCTAGTTGCCCTTGAGGAGGTGGTAGTGAGCCACCTTCTTGAACCGCTGCAGTCCATGTGGTGAAGGTACTCCCACAGTGCTGTTAGGCAGGGAGGTTCAGGATTTTGACCCAGTGATGATGAAGGAACGGTGATTTATGTCCAAAACAGGATGGTGTGTGACTTGGAGGGGAACTTGGAGGTGATGGTGTTCCCATGTACTTGCTGCCCTTGTCCTTCTAGTTGGTGCAAGTCATGGGTTTGGGAGGTGCTGTTGAAGAAGCCTTGGCAAGTTGCTGAAATGCATCCTGTGAATAGTACAAACTGCAACCACAGTGCATTGGCGGTGGAGAGAGTGGATGTTTGAGGTGGTGGTTGGGCTGCCAATCAAGCGGACTGCTCTATTCTGGATGGTGTCGAACTTCTTGAGCTTTGTTGCAGCTGCAGTCATCCAGGCAAGTGGAGAGTATTCCATCACACTCCTGACTTGTGCCTTGTAGATGGTGGAGAGGCTTTTCGTAACCATGGCATTTATGTGGCTGGTCCAGTTGAGTTTGTAGTTAATGGTGGCCTCCAAGATGTTGATGGTGGGGGGTTCGGTGATGGTGATGCCATTGAATGTCAAAGGGAGGTGGTTAGAATCTCTTTTGTTGGAGATGGTCACTGCCTTGCACTTAGTTGGCACAATTGTTACTTGCTACTTACCAGCCCAATTCTAAATGTTGTCCATTGGTCTTGTTGCATGCAGGCGTAGACTGCTTTATTATCTGAGGAATTACGAATGGAACTGCACATTGTGCCATCATCAGCAAACAGCCCACTTCTGACCTGATGATGGAGGAAAGGTCATTGATGAAGCAGCGGAAGATAGTTGGGCCTAGGACGCTGCCCTGAAGAACTCCTGCACCAATGTCCTGGGGCTGAAATGATTGGTCTCAAACAACCACAACCATCTTCCTTTGTGCCTGGTTTGAATCCAGCCAATGGAGTGTTCCACCCCCTCATTGACTTCAGATTAATTAGGGCTCCTTGGTGCCACACTCAGTCAAATGCTGCCTTGATGTCAAGGTAAGTCACTCTCACTTCACCTCTGGAATTCAGCTCTTCTGTCCATGCTTGGACCAAGGCTGTAATGAGGTCTGGAGCAGAGTGGTCCTGGTGGAACCCAAACTGAGCATCGGTGAGCAGGTTATTGGTAAGTGCCGCTTGATAGCACTGTTGACGATAATACTGGGTGATACTCGGCACTGTTCCATTATGGAGTGATATTTGGCACTGCTCCCTTGCTATGTACAACTCAGCATTGATCCATTACAGTGTGATATTTGGCATGGTTCCATTACAGTGTGATACTTGGCACTGTTCCATTACTGTGTGATACTCGGCACTGTTCCATTATTCTGTGATGTTTTGCACTGTTCTACTGCCGATGGACAAAATATTTATTTTTTAAAAATCATCGGTGAAGGAAAAAGTAGAGTTTAGGACAGTTGCAGCATTATCATTGGCAAAACTGTCAGTAAATCATAGTCCTGGTCTTATCAGGAGCAAGTATCATTCTTTCATCACCAAACCTGTTCAATCTGACTGAATATAAACAAATTCTGGGTTCTGAAACCAAGGGGTTGGAAAAGGTTTTAAAATGAACAAAATTGATGTGTAACTTGTAAGTAATTGTATTTGGAGCACTTAGTTTATGTACAACATGTGTGCGCTTTTAAATCTGTATGGCCATTAAAATTCATTTCATCTTACTATACGTATTGATTCATAACTCTGATTTAAATTGCTGTCAAGAAAAAATGCCCCATTTGTGGAAAGATGTAACTTAAAATAATCAATACCAGATTTGAAATGTAGCATATTGATTACCGGGAGCGATCTGGTATTTTAACAAAGAAAAACATCAAAGGTTCAATAAAATCCAAATATTCTTCAGTAAAGATAGACAGTGATGGTCTTTGATAACCTCCTCCTAAATTAGATTGAAACTGTGTGGGAGTTGTTGCAAAGACATCTGGACATTGTGCTCTGAGATCTTCAGTGACAAAATCCAGAGAGACCCTTTCAACCAGTCACAACAAAAATTCATTAGTTTGGAGCTCGCAAATGCTTTGAACCCAAATATCCTTTTACCCCATGAAGACTTTGTTGGGGATTTTTGTTCATGCTAATCCTAATCTTTTCTAAAAGATTAGATATTCCTTATCTGGGTCCAAAATTATACTTATAGCTTTCAGAATGTTCATGTATTTACAAAGTATGCACTCATTACAACACAATGGACAATATTATGGAAGAAAGTATTAAGGGTCGAGTTAGGAATAAAACTTTAAAATTCTCCCCTTGCTAGTTCCCCTCCCCCCTTTTCAAATTGAAGACCAGACAAATAACTTCCCAGCTCCTGCTAATTCAGTCCTATGGCCAGCCGCTGCCGACCACAAGCTGCGGGAGGGCAGACTGAGCTTAGTTGTACTGCAGTTCATTCCCCCCATTCTAGGTTCCTCTACTGACGTGTGAAGTTCACTGTACAGTGATTTCTGGGTGTCAACTCACCTTCTACTATAGCAGTGTGCGACTAAACTGATCCCATTAGGGACTGGTTTTTAATTGAAATGAATTAATCATACAATATATTTCTTGAGTTTATGTGAGGGAGGCAGCATCCTGCCTCATGTTATTCTCTGTTTCTTCATGTTTCTTTCCCTTATTTGGTGTCTCTGGGTCTCTTGCCTCTCCACAGTTTCTTCAGCACAAAAGAATCTTCCAATGGCAGAAGTGATGCCATTAAGAGTGCTCCATCTAGTTGGAGGTGATCTACCATGTCAGACAGAAAAGATATAAGGAGAGTTATGAAAAAGAAAGCAAAAGAAAAGAAAGGTGCAGGCACAGAAGGAGGAAGACGGCTGTATGTGCTAGCAGGGAAACTGCAACAGATATAGGATTTCCAGCTTGCCTGCCAAATTGCTAAAAAATATTCTTATAAAGTTCAATTTATTGTTGAAAGCATGGTTCTTTATTTTTACCAAAGACATCGGTTCGACCAGTCCTAAGCAAAACCAGAAAAACTTAATTTTCCAATGAGCAAAATATGCCACCTGAGAGATGCAGAATCCCAACATAACATTAGGGCTCCTATTCACTACTGATCCAAATATAACTCTACACGAGAGCAGAAATACTCTCACTGGAATGGTCACTTATTCAATAACATCTGAAACCTGGAGACCAAATTTTACAGGGCTGGGGGGGGGGGGGGGGGGGGGGTGGTGGTTTATGCAACACCTGTGACTCTAAACTGGCAATTTACACTCACCAAGTGATTACCACTGCAATAAAATGGCCATGTGTTTTCATAGTTTCCATGGATAATGGAAATTCAATAGGTCTGGCAATTGCAGAAATTCACTGGCCATATCCCTAATCCCACTGTGAAATATATAAGCCTGTGAAATAGGAGAATCCATCTAGGAGGTGCGAGTACTATCTCCAGACACTTTCTCATTTCTCTCACTTGCTTATAGGTCAGGTTTTTCCTTGAATTTTTTATGTTTAAAAATGATACAAACATTAACAGCATTCCATTAATCATGGAGGTAATTTTGACGGAGGTCATGATTGCTCATAGGAACGCAAAAGTCAAGAGTCAAAATCCAGGTTGCAGTTGGTACAAATCAAGAGCAAATATGGCTACAGCACACATTAATTACAACAAAAAACAGACACTGCAACATTTGTGAAATAAGCAAACAGTAGTGGAAAAACAGTAACATTAGCAGCTTTCAGAATTCAATCAATCTTGCAACATTGATTTCATTACTCGGTCAGTGCAGTGGTGCCAATCCTGGTGTACAGCACTCCCAAGATTCCATGATGTAACTACCACAATTTAAGCAAAGAAAGCAATCCTGACTGGGAATACATAACCAAACTTTGCATTTCCTCTCCTAATGTAACTTCTGATAGACCCGAAGCCTCATTCAGTCCTTGCACAGCTACGTGTTATTACCACATATAATTAAAGATATATAGGGGGAAGTTTCTTCTTGTTACCCCTAGTTTTGCGCCCAGATTCCAGTGCACTCTGGGCGGAATTGGCCAAATCAGCGGATAAGACTGTGGCATTATAAACGTGAGTTGCGCCCAAAACCACTTATGCTTGTGATTTCCGTGATCTTTTACGCTGGTTCAAGATTCAATTTGCCTGAATCAGGCCCCTCCCACAAAACTGGCCATGCCCCCAGGTCAAAGTTGTGAGCCTTCCCTAACTGATTTAGTTAGGGAAGGCTCTTCAAATTGCACTCATTTTCTTAGGCGCACAGGCATTAGTAGGCACATTTTAAAAGTTATTTCATATCAAATAAATTTTAATTTACTAAGAAACTGACTAGTGTGCACCAATGAAACTATTAAATGGTTCAGTATGGTGCCTCCACTCCAGATATAGACATCGCTTCTAATGAGACTCATGAACTGAACTAACACCATGAGACACTCAATTGCAGCCCAGGGCACCCAACTACCAAAAAGTAATAAATATCCAATCATTGTATTTCCAGGTTGTTTAAACCAGCCACCAGATCCCCTCAGATGATGCTGTCAGGAGTCCTCCATGTAGAAATACATTCTAACAACATAAAGATCTAATCCAAACAGCCAGAATGAATGAACTTTCACACAGCAAGTACAATCCAACCATACCTCCAAACATTCCAACCCACTCCATGTCAAGTCCTAATTCTTTCAAAATGGCTTCCCACCATTCAGTAATGTTCTATAATTCTATTGTATTCAAAGGTAGAGCCAACCTTATTATTTATGACATAAGCACTATTCTATCACTCCAACTGTGTATAAATATTGTGTCCCACATGATATTGGCACTCTCTTTTAACGCACTGTATTGTCTATCATGAAATCAAGTCATCACTGCCAGTCACTCAACATTTCTCACACAAAGAAACCAAGAGGCTCAATGCAAAGCACCAGCCCAATATTGGTATTCCTAAAAATTCCTATCTAAGTTAAAATGTCTTGGCAAAATAATTATGTTTATGAAGATTCAACTGTTTAACAACTAATTTAGATGGCATTTTTTCATAACCAACATTGAAATAAAATCTAAAGCAAAAGGGTGCAAGAAATTAAATATGTTTATCATAATGTAGGGAAGCAGAATCATGTAGCTGTCAATGTGGATTGATATCCTTTCATTTGATGAACTATATGGCCTAAGACGTTTGAAGAGTTTATAAATATTACTGTACACATGGAAAACAGATGTGCTTGCTGATTTTTTGTCCCTTTCTGATTCAATCTCGTGCAGAGGTTTACAAGTACTCATATCTGAAATTGTCCTCTTCCAAAACATTTAACCTATTATACTTTTATAGTTGCAGAGCATTAGATTTACATTTTAACCAATACTACTTTTGAAGGATGTATATATATAAACTTAGGAAACGAGTGCTCTGCTTGCTCTCCTTCAGCCCCTATCCATCATCTTATCAAATGTTTTATGAAAAGTTGTTATAAATTTTAACTACAAGGTGCATCATGCCAGGTTCGATCAAAGTTCTTATTGTGTTAAAATAGACAATAGCAACAAAGAGCTAATGAATTATAAGATCGTATTTTATTTCATATACTGCAGCATCAAGTAAACATATTACACCTTTTAAATCTTTCTACAAATTAGAACTACTCACAGAAAGGCTTTTTTAAAAAAGTTTAGTTGCTTTGAAATTATTTGCCTGGATCAAACTACAACAGAATTTATTATGGCAATAAACTCAATTTTTCACCTCAATGTTTAAAGTTAACATGTTATAAATAGAATACATTATGAAGCCGAGAGCAATGCTCTTTACTCACATCTAAATAATCTCATGGGTTTTATAACATATCCTTTTTCTCAGCAAATAAAAACTATACTTTTTGCAGAAGCTGTTTACCACCATGCATCCGCTCAGCTTGGAGATAGAAAGCATCTGGGTTGTTGATTTCAATTCCTATTATCACTGCACGATGATCAGCCAATGTATGGTATGTTTTGCACAACCTTGACTCTGGAATCTTAGCATAAGCAAACAGGAGAAGAGTTTCCAAACTGCAGCGAAGCCATATCCCAGGAACGTTTACATTCCAGACTTCCTGAAGCACTTACCCATATAGGGTTTACTCTGGAATTAGAAGTCCAGTGCACATCACTGACAGTCACACCCCAAACTACTAACATACACCACACAGTTTAAAAGGAATTAATGTGAAGAATTGGTATTTTTTTAAATCTAGTTTACACGTGTAAGAATTTGATTAGGCTCAATTTTCTATCTTGTCGTAAATTCTTTAAAAAGGGTGGTTACATTCAGGTTTGCAAAGTGGATTATAATAACATTTTATTTTAGAGATACAAATTATCTGCTGCCACATGAAGCCAAACTGGTGTCTAAAAAGAAGCCTCTGTGGAGCATCTTGTGCTGAATATGTCTGCAGTGCTATGCGCTCTCTTCCATATCTGGCTCCACTTACCCACAGATGAATTATTTTTTTTACAACTAGGACTTGCTTCCAAACTGTGCAAAAGAGTCAGGAAATTGCAGCTGTGGGCCATCTGGTATCTATATCAATTCAATGCCAATTCCTTTCTTAGCTTTGTAATTTTTATATTGAAGCATAGAGAAGGAAAGAACAAACAGAAAACATGAGCACATATTGCATTCACTACTGGATGTCGAGTCAATATACATCAACATATACTTAGTAGACTCTCAGTCTACCTAATTTTATAATATTGGTAGGTATCGCAGTTAGCAATTAAATTTAGCTCGGTCTCCTGAAATCCCTGGGTTCAAGCAACCATTAAAGGCAAGGATCAGTGAAAGAATTAAGGCATAGCTGTCTCACTCCCAAGCATTGTAAAATATACTGATTAAGGGGAGTACCAGATCTCCTTAAAAGCACTTGTGCCTGAACCCTTTCAATTATCTTCTCACACATATTGACCTTTAAGGCCAGAAAAGTCCACAAAGTAAATGAAGGACTGTTCTTTTCAGTTTCTCATTAGCCATAAGCAATTAAGTTTCTTTGAATGTGTCAAATTTAAGATAGATTCCTCCAAAATAAGAACGAGCTTATACCACTCCAGATCTACGTTAAAGGCAAGCACTCCAAGGTCTTAAATTCTTATACGTTGTCCCCGAATCTAGGGCTTGGGTGAAATTTTACAGCTTTGAGTTCTTCTAACAGGCAGAATTTATAAATTTCTGAATAAAATTAAACTGTGAAATTATATTTTTGATGCAGTTACTCAAAGGAGCCAATCGATGGCTTGACGTAAAGATGCCAAACCATTTAAATGACTCTCACCACCCATCATAGGAACATCACAGTGGTTCACCCTATTGTAATTACATAATTGTTGCACAGTGAAGCCCTAGAGGATTTGAACATGTTCCTTTTCTCAATTCTCCTTAAGAGCCCGAGTGTCTCCTTTTCATATCGAATATCGGAGATGCCAACATTAACACCTTGCAGTATACACAGTAAATATGTCCACTCAACCCAGGCAATTTCTCAACCTTTGTGGTTCTCTGTTCCCATAGCTGATCCACTTCCTCAAGCTGTTTCTGAGCAACCCAAGAGCACTTCAGTTGACTCAGATGGTAAGCAAAGACCTGGTTACTATGCTCCCATTCTCCAGCACTAACATCCCTCTCTACACCAAGCACAAAAAAAATATTTTCGGAAGAGATTGTCTATCTGCCCAAATGCTTCAGACGCACTACATTTAGATGGGTGAAGGATGAACAAAATTCAACAATTAAGGGAAACCTTGGATGCAGCAGAAAATCTTACCTTCTTCATTCATTTAACCACCATGCATCCCAATTATATCACAGTAATGCTAAAAGAGGTTAGTTATGCTTCGATATTTAAAGGCAAGTACTATAAAAAGCAGATACTTACATTTTTAGTTCCATCCCTTACTACTGTGTTTCATGCTATAAAACTACCAGCTAGCCTTGAAGCCAATATTTTGGGTCAAGCATCCCCAATGCAACATTGTGAATTAGAACAGTTGGCTTTAAGCAGTGTTCCCTACTTACAGCACAGAAAGAAAACAATTTTGTCACAACAGGGGAGGGTTCTGTACAAAATGTCCACTTGCAGGCTAAAACTAACAGTTTTAAAAGCATAAGCAGGAGTAACAGAGGCCAACAGGGACAGTTGTATTGTGTTAACTTGATTTATACAACTCAGCAAAATGTGCTTTGACTTTAGGATAACTGCACAAGAGTACCTTCTTTGGAAGAAACATTAACAATGTTTAGTAAACAGAATCCAAAACAACTAAATGTTGGAGCATGAGACGGGGGGGGGGGGGTACAGCCTAAATGCAAATACCTTTCACTATCACTTTGGGTTGTGATTAAGCTAATAGCATGAAGATATAAAGTATACTGTAAATTAACTGGCAAAGCAATGCATGGCGATGGGGGTAAGAGAGGGAGGAAAAATAAGTAAAATTCCTCTTGTAATGAACAACCTGCTAGTAACATTGCAAAAATGCCCATTTTTGAAGGATTTCAATTTGAATGCAGTCACTAATTAGAGATTGCCAGTCTCCCATTTACCTTTAAGAAAATTACTCAGGGTTAGCTAAGTTTTTTCCTCCAATTTTCTCCTCTCCTGTCTTGAAGGTGCCAATTTTCTTAATGGGATGTGGTTCCAAATGTTAGATGAAGACTAAACCACCCAAATAAAACAGACTGATGCTGCTACAAGAATGAAGTGCTCCGACAAAATCTGTCCAAACTAAGGTCATGACCATGATTGTTTTAAGTCCAAAATATTCAAGGCCACAAATAACATAGGTAGGAAAAGACAGTGTTAAAGGTCAGATCCACTGATCCAATCTCCTGGATCAGTTTACATTGCACTGTGAATTTAAGGTGGCTAAAATGTGTCAGCTGACTCCTGAAGTAATTTAAATGGAGCAGCTGCAAGCAATAGTATAAATAGGACTTAAACCAAATCTCTAATTCACTCCTACATGTTAAATATATAGGTTGTAAAGATAATCTCTCACCGGTCAGTAAGCACCTACTAAATACTTCTTACAAAAGTAATCCATCAAATGTTGCAATTTATTAAATCTCACTTTTTTATGTAACACTATTTTATTGTCAGACTTTAATTCAGTGATAGAAATAATTGCCCCAACTTTCATACCTTTTCTCCACAGATTTCTCAAAATAACTTAAGCTAAAACAGTTCAAACAACAGTGTATAATACTTTTAACAGATCTGTATTTTCAACTATAATTTTACTCTGATGTAAAATATAAAAATAGCTTCACAAAGAGGCTTCTGCTTGAATTAACATATGCACAGTGCAATAATGATTCAATGAAGTGAAATAGACCATTTTGGTGTAACCATTACCATTTTCTTGACTGATGCTTTTTCAATTGCACAAACCATACACTAGCTCACATTTATTCACCTTCCATGATCAGTAATATTTCTCATCAATGCCATTTACAGAAAGAAATATACTTACACTGGCACAATGCAATTAAAATATTAAAAATAAAAAAATCAGTTAGCCTCTGTAAAGTTGTGCATGAAACCCTCGATCACAATGTTATATCAATTAGCATCAGTGCTGCAATAAGAGCATTTGCATAGATAGATCATCTTGTTAAAGGAAAACCAGTCTCCAGCCTCTAAAGTGTCACTACTGGAGCACAGCTGTTGATCTTTCATTATTGGAAGGATGGACTTCAAATTAAATCTTCTTCTGAAGAACTGCTGTCTCCCCGATCCCTATATTCTCGATAGGTTTGAGCAACTGCACCTTCCGGGTTAAAGTTCATTATTTTAATGTTCAATCTTTGTGTTAGTTTTTCTGCTGCTAACCTGGCCTGTGTAGACTGTAAAAGAGAATGTTTTTATTAATTTGGCAGTCAAGGCAAAAAAAATCTAACAGTTTCCTTTTACTACATAAGTGGTTTATTTACTGGACATACTCATGTATATCAGTTCACCACTTTTGAACAAAACCTTGTTTGATACGACCAATGAGAAGCTAGTAGAAGGAATTCGAATACCAAGCTCTATTACAATACTCAGTCTTAAGATCACTATTTCTTGGACTGAAGTAGTGTGAAAGTAAATAATCACATACTTTTTTTTGAAGTACTAAAAGAGATTAGGTTGCCATACAAACAGATTAAGAGATTTATCACTGAAGACACTGCTTGCATTTGCATTTCCCTTATGGATTAAATAAGGGAAGATTAGAGCTCAGATTGTTACTACAAGCAAACAATTTCATCCATTCAGTTCCATATGTGAACTGGAATACTGAATTTTTTTTAACGATGAGCAGAGTTTCCCCATACCCAAGTTCTTTATAAGCAAGTTCCACTACATTACTGCCTTCAAGCACACAAAATATATTTAAACAGTATGGAATCAAGAGTTTAAATTCTGCGGTAATGGATTAAGGAAACAAAAGCAATTTATAAATTAGGGTTAAAATGGAAATAGACATGAGTGCATTGTAATTTTATGGTAGTGTTTTGACAGTTATAAATGTTAATGCAAAGCATGTTTATTGAACGTGTTTTGCTCATAGCTCATACCTCATACTTTTGCTTCTGTGATATTTGTAGCTCTCCAGACTCTTCTAGAGACAGTAATTGAGCAGGAGAGTGGTAAAGTGGGGGTAGTCTAGCAGCTGTGATCTCATCAAGATGTTTCCGATCCCTTAGTTTTCGTTCTGCTGGGGACGGTTTCAGCGCTGATCTGCCAGGTGACTGGTCCGGAGATGAATGGGAGGATCCAGATATTGGGCTGAAGTAGAAAAAAATATAAACATAAATATTCACACTGAAACACAGACCATGACAAAGTTCATCTAGCCCATGAAAATTGCTCTATCCATCACATGGACAATGGGAGCCTTACACAGGCAACGTTTTACAGCTCACTTTTCTGGGATTGCATAATATTACAGTATTTAAAAAGAGCTCTATTTAGTACTATTGACAGAAGAACTGGCAATGGATTCTACTAAAATCTTTCATCGTTAATTGTAAGCAGAATAGTACTGCTACTACACCAGGGCTGCAGTTTGCATGTGAACAAGCAAAACTATAGCTGCCCATTCCTGCTCGCCTGCAGCTTGACCTAAAGGCACAGTGGAGCAGAAATGGCATAAGAATAGGATAGATTTCCAATTATTGAATGAGACTACCTTAAGATTTACTGGTTAAAAAAAAAACAGGATACTTTCCCTTAACAGAACATGAAAGTAACAGACGAAAATAATAGACTGCAGAATACAACATATACTGACACCTGATAAACAATCCTGTAGTACCTTTTTACTTTAAGGCAGGAAATAACTAGTTTGCATGATTTTTAAAAAAATCATTAGGTTATCTAAAGAGTAGAATCACAAGTATATTCAGTGCTGATCCTCCTAGCTGTTGAGTCACTGTTCAACTTTTTTTTTAAAAATTGTGTAAAGTGAAGCCTCATTAAAAGGCCAGTGAAGTCTTGTTATGTCCACACAGAGACACAAAGGCAGACATGCACCAGTGAGGGTTTTATCTTGTAAAACAGCACTGGGATTAAAATGTCTGAAATGTGAGCTCTCAAGTTCCTGTGGATTTCTATCCCTGTATTCTTGTGATAAGCTTATAAAATTCTGAAATTATAGGCCCTAAAAAAAATTCTGAATCTAAATTACACGATCTAACAATGCACAGAAAATTCAGCAAATAACCAGATCCAGATGCATATACGTTACCTCAAACCAGTGAAAAACTTACTGGTTAGCTTTGAATGGTGCTCTTTTCACCATTGGGTTCTTGGCTCTCTGCTCCAATATGTCAATGTAATGAGGAATTTTCTTCACTTGGTAGTGCAGAGTTTGAAAAGGATTGTCATTAAACTTTACATTGCTGCTTAAAGTTGGTTCTTCATGTATTTTATGATGTACTTTTCTGTGCCCATTATCTGTCAGAGTGACTTTGTCAAGTCTATCACTAAGCAAATCAGTTCTGCTTACAAAATCTGCTTCCAGGTCATTTGCGATGTTATGTGGATGGATGTGATTGGTCTTTTCCTGCTTTAGATCTATGGTTCTCTGGCTCTCCAGCCCAGAATCAAAAGAGTTCTCACTTTTTGTAGCACTTGTGTCTGTGGAGCTTCCTGAAGTTGCTTGCTCTTTCTCCAATATTCTGTGTTTCTCATGACGTAATTCTTGATTCTTAATGCAAACTTTGGAGCTTTCTTTGTTTATAGTTTCTTCGCCATCAAACTTCGACAAAACATATCTATCTTTCTCAGCTTCATCACAATCCTTCAATATGTTTCTAATAACTTGCCCTGTTGTTAGAATTGAAGTTGCATTCTCATTATGGAGGATCTCCTCGTCAGAGCTTCTCTCCCTCTGCTTCTTTTGGAACTCCAGTTTAACTACTGAAAGCAGTTCAGTTGCTCTCTCTACTTCCTCATGCTGAGCAATTGCTGCTTCTAGCTTTTGTATAAACTCAGTGATTCGTTTACCCTTGTCTGGCAGGCTCTGGATAAACTTCCTGAACAAATAAAAGACAATTAGATAGTGCTAGTTTACCAAGTTTCTGCTAAGGAATCAGATACATATTTGAAGAGAGGCAGGTCCATTTAATCTAGACTTTCAATAACCTGATTTAAGTATACTTCTTCTGAAATTACTTTCTATATCACATTTTCACCCACAAGATTTTTAATAGGATTCATCAATGGAGTCCCATACAAGAATAATTTCTGGGCAGACCACTTAGAAACCAGACTGTATGGTTCATAACATGATGGGTGGCAGATTTGTGGAGCACTGCGGGCATGAATCAAAGTCTAATGGCCCTTTGCTTTACACCCCTACTACTGATGGCACCTCTAACTTCATCAACAATACTGCAAGATAAACAAGACTGGCACCAGATTCTGGACATTGCACAGTTAAGGCACTTTTACATTTGGTGCTTCTGTAGTTTGGATCACAAGACAGCAAAGATGTGGGTGTATCATTCAGTCGTTGAGATGAGAGCCGATTTTAGCAATGTAAAACTGGAGACAGCGTACAGACTCCTTCTCCCACAACCTTAAAATGAATGCAGTTCCCTGTTGACCTCATCTCTCTTTTCAGTGCTGGTAGATCGAATGTATCAACATCTATGGAACAGATGCCGTAGAGAGACGATGGAAACAGTCATTATTGATTAATTCAAATTAGATAGATTTTTCTCAGAAAATAGCATTTTGGGATACAGTATATGAGTAATTTGAGACATGACATGTGGTAAGTGTAGCATGCTTGGGAGGAAAAAGATGACTTTGGACCTATGGTTCCCAAAGCTCTCCACCACTGGGGTTTTCATGTCATGTCTGGGTCTGTTATGGACTAATTGATAGAGATTGGCTGCTACGATTAGTGAACAACTCCATTATCATTGTTTCATGCGCCTACCAGGATGGTAGAAGATGAACTAGGTGGACCTTGGTCTTTTTTCATCCAGCAATTCCGATGTTCCTATGATCTGTTTCAATTTCAAACCTGATACCCAGGTTTCCTATGCTTTCCATTGCTCCCATTTTCGCACCTTTTCCTTAAGCGTCCCACTGCCATATCACATCTCCTTTATTTCATGTCCTTTATTTTTCCAAGATGATTTGTTATATCATTTAACAATCATTCAACTGATGCTTCCTCCTTGTCCTTCCCTTTTTCTGAGCCTATTAATATACTTGTTCATTTCTGAAGGGTACAAGCTCAAAATGTTCCCTCCACAGATGCTGACTGACTTGCTGTGTATTTCCAGGATTTTCTGTTTTGGTTCTAAAATGGAGGATTAGAACTTTCTGATATAACAAGGCCCAAACACAAAAGTACTTTCATCTATTTGTATTGTGGAATTCACCCTATAATACCAGAGGGTAGTGGTAGCACACTCACCTCAGTCAGAAGGTATTGGGGTTCAAACCCCGCTCCAAAGTTTTTAGATGAGACATTAAACAGTGCCCTCTCTATCTGGTTTAGTCAAAGAACTGCTGGGGTGTGCCCTGGGCAACTTTAATCTCTCAACTAACACTAAAATTGGACTAACTGTTTGTTCATCGTATTGTTGTTTATGGCACCTTGCTGTCTGCAAATTGATTCTCTTATTTGCCTACAGAACAAGTGACTACACTTCTATTTAATGCATTGGTAGTGAAGCGCTTTGGGACATTGTTACATAAACACAAACTCTTTAGGCTCCATCATACGAAGAGTACACAACAGTATGTGGCGCCAACCCACTTGATCTCCGATTATATCCCCTCCCCATTCTGAATATCTCAACTAAGAAGCAAGAGGGAGGTCCGAAATCGTTTAATATAAGTCCTGTATCGATCTGTCACACATGATTCTTTTCGTGAAGTCAGAGAGTGGCTGGAAGTGGGCGCTCAGTAAATACCAAGTTAACGCCACACCACCGGCAACTGTTCCCCAGGGCTCTGGTCAAATGTCGGTGCTGGTCGCAGCAGACGTTAGACCGCTCCATTCCCCTCCCCTCCGGTGACCCGGGTCCCGCTCCTCCTCCCTCCCCCCTCCGGTGACCCGGGTCCCGCTCCTCCGGTGACCCGGGCCCCGCTCCTCCGGTGACCCGGGCCCCGCTCCTCCGGTGACCCGGGCCCCGCTCCTCCGGTGACCCGGGTCCCGCTCCTCCGGTGACCCGGGTCCCGCTCCTCCGGTGACCCGGGCCCTGACGCTTACGTATTTGCCAGAAGTTTCATCTGCCGCCTCAGCAGCTCCACCAACTCCCCCCTGGATTTCTTGTGCAGGTCCCCGACGATCCCCTGCCGGTCAGTCGGCCCCGTTGACATAATTCCCGGAGATGAACATGAACTCAGGAATGGCCGAGATTCCCGCCTCCGTCACCAACCGCCCGACAGCAGCGCGCCGCCATCACACCGGAAGTGACCCCCTTCAACAGATTCCAACTTTATTGTTCTGTTGGAGTCACAGTGAGAGAGGCAGCGCAGTGAGGAATGGAGCAAGTTCCTCTCACCCTCAGTCATGAGCAAACTCCTGCCCTTTTGTCATCTACATAAATAAACAGTACTCAATTCAATAGCATATCACTGAGAAACGGAGTAAGTGAACGGCAAAGTTTTTTTTACGTGTAAACAAACTAGGAATAAGAGGAAACCTATGTGGGCAACGAAGGGGTCAATGCGAAGAAAGGGCATTCTTCAAAAATAGACCTTCAGGTTCAGTATTGCACTAAAATGATAGGGCGAAGATGGTTTAAAAAAACTGGGTAACCAGGCAAAAAGAAAAGGCAACGAGTTTAGGATTGCAAGGAGCATAAGAAATATGTAAAAGGTTTGTATAAGTACATCGAGAATCAAGGAACCGGTAGGGCCTTTCAAAGGCAACTGGAACTGGCTGAAATCCTGTATAATTTCCTTGTATCAGTGTTCACACAAGTAGCCGCTAACTCCTTCCAGGAAGTGAGAGTTGATTTTCTGGCAAATGAGGAGGAATATAGGTATTAAGAAAGCTGGGTTTTAGTATCCTGACAAATATATGCTGAGGAGCCAGACAAATCCTTAATTGCCTCCTTTAACTCCTTACTAAGGAACTGACTGGGGTTTTACCTCACAGCGTCGGTCTTGGAATGGATGACGCCTAACTCGGCTTGTCAAACCAACTTACACCCAGTTTGGATCAAAATTAATTTAACTTACTAACCTCTAATTAGGTTAATCCCAAGATCTGAGTGAGTGAATTAACTCTTGCCAGACCACAAGTCATGCACTCATAATCAACTATTTATTGGTTACAAATCACAACTTAAAGTTAAAGTTGGGCACACCAACATTTAATAGGCACGCATAAATGTAATCAGTTACCTAACAGTTGAGAAGAAAATCAATAATGGACAGAGTTACTTAACAAAATGTTACACAGGCAAATGAGTGTAGTACTGTAAATCACCATTAATGGATACTGAGTATTAACTATAACAGTAACCAGAGTCTGAGGTTATAAATTGGTAACATTACTTTAAGAGTAATTCCTTGGACAAGTTAACAGCTTTGAGCAGCCAGTCTATCAAATAGCTGAAGTCTACATGTGTAATTAACAATGTTCAGAGCTTACATAACCTCATCCTCATGAGTGGCTTGGTAGGGTCAAGCTCCTTCCTTCTCTGGGATGCAGGCATTAGCTTCTGGAGAGTTGAGTCGATGAAATCCCTTGCAGCGGGGTTATCTGTCTCATCTGGATCTTGGGTTCTGACTGAACCATGAGTGACAATATCTGAGCTGGCTTCGCTTTCATCTTTTTTGATCTCAGACTACTTGCAATTAAGTGACACTGTTAGCTTTGCCTTTAACCAGCTGATGTAGCCACAATTTAGCTTCTAACCACTGACACTCTGCCCTCTTACACCTGAATATTGGGAGGGCCTACAGCCTGAAACAGGCAGGCTCTCCGGCTGCACAGCGGTAGGCCCTCTTCAGGATAGCATCAGCCGGATCAGGAGCAGGAATCGAACGCTAAGTTTTTCCCCGCGATTTTCGGGGCACTACCATTTTGCCTGGTGGAGCCTGTGAAAATCTCCTCTCTAGGACCTAACTGGTACAGGCTATTATATTAAAAAAAATACTTGGATGATTGTTGATTGTGGAATCATGATTCTACCAACAGCAATACCAGATAAAGTCATGCTTCCTCTTAAAGCTCCAAAACATGCACTAAATCTGAAACATTCCAAAATGCTCAATCTCATAACATAGAAATACATACAATTTACAGCAGAGAAACAGGCCATTTGGCCCAACTGGTCTGTGCCGCTATTTATGCTCCGCATAAAAATATAATGCCGGCACTAAACATAAGGTTGCAGATACTAAATAACACAAACTTATCTTGCAGTTAAAAACACTAAGGCATCTTTTGACCAGCCTAACATGTTTGAAAATCACCCCTTTTAGTTTCCAAACACGTCCATGAGTCTGCAGGTTCTTTCTGCTCATGACATCATGCTTTGGGAATGTTGGCCACAGTCTCTTTTGTCGATATGTATTTTGCTGGAATCATAGGTTTGCTCTTTTTGTCTTCAAATCCATATCAAAACAGTATAAGTCAACATATTTTGTACAGTGAGGCTGTTTTAAATAAAGTAATTTTATATGCTTGTACCAGATATTAAATTACAATTAATAAAATGTAATTGCAGCTTTGGACTGATACATTACAGCACTGTTTTGAATTAGAAACGGTACTCTGGTGTTTGTCATCATTATATTTGTCATATATAGTAATTATATCTAGCTACTAGGATGATCATTACGGTCTTCAATATGCTTTATATCTTCATTCAAATTTTTGTAATTCTTTCTTGATGGTTGACAGATGTAAGGCCTCAATTGCAAAGATGGTATTAACTCCAGAGCAAATCTCCATGAAACGCAAAGATCATGAGCTTGTCCTACATGACATTGTGTGGTGTTTAATGTCAGCTGTATTTATTTAAAGTTTAGTGTGGTGACAACATTTTGCAGAAAGCTAAACACATGGATTCACTGCTCAGCACTCAGCCTCTATCTAGTGCTGCATTGAACAGGGACAGTTCATAGAAAACATCAAAGTATGGCACAGTTGATCCCAACCGATTCCACCATGAATCTCACAGATGAATAACATATAAAGACAATAAAACTTTTCCCATGTTTATTTTAATCTCCTATTTTCCTCACAATATACTCCACTTTCTTCAGTGATAGTGATAGGGTGTGTCAAAAAAGCAGCAGTTGAGACATTACAATTGGCCTTAGTACCTCTGGGCGATGAGGAGAAAAAAAATCAGCATCATTCCCACTGCTAATCATTATCCTGTAACCCCTGCTGGACATTGGGTGTGAACAAAAAGAGGCTCATCTGCGATGCTCCCCATGGATGAATAGTCCAGCGTTTTTCAAACTTTTCTGCATGTAGACATATCTCCCTAATATTAATTGTAAATATTGACACACTTCTGGGGACCCCTGTCGGAACAACCGAATGACACTGTCAGCTATCTAAATGAAAAGAGTGTTATGATTGTAGTAATTTTTAAAATTAGTATACAGAAAATATGAAATACAGAGAAATATAGATGCTTGATAATAGTCAGAAATCTGATGACCTCAGGAATTCCTAGAATCCAGTTTGAAAACCCATAAAAAGCCTGTTGATGTTATTGGGGATGAAGGGTTACAGTTTTGAAGAGAGACTTGTGACATTAGGGCTTTTTTCACTACAGCTAAGAAGGTAAAAGGTGACCTGGTGGAGATCTTCAAGGTTATGAAGAGTTCTGATAAGATAAAAAGCAATAGATTGTTTCCACTGGCTGTCAAGATGATAACAAGACGGCACAAATTTATGAAATGAAAGAGGTTAGAAACATTTCTTTACCAATTTGGGTGGTTAGAATGTGAAATTCTCTGCCATAAACTGTTGTATAAAAAAAAAGGAATATTAAATTGATTAAAGGGGCGCAAGGAGGTGAATGCTTAGAATAAATGGCTCATGTGGTGTGAATGGCCTGTCTCTATGCTGTAACATTAGTCGATTCTGTGATATTCATTGCCTGAGCTGACACATGAAGAATAAACAGCTGCTGTTGCCTGTCCAATATACCCTAGCAAGAGTCACGCCATTAGGAAAGGATAGGGAGAAAACTCGGGGAAAATAGTTGCGGTCAGATAATATATTCATTTCTCATCCAAAATTCCCCACCTGACTTGGGAATGTCGGGATGCATTCCCATTGGTGCCGACAACATTCTAGAATCTCACTCTAGTGAGCCCAGACCATGAGTGTAATCGAGCTGATTGACCATGGAGACATCATAACTGAGCCCTCACGCTCCAACTGACAGTAATAAACAATCATAGTGGAAATCCTGGGTGATTTTCCCCTCATAGCCCAGTGACACTGAGGAAAAATTGCAGTGCCCCAACTCAAATCAGTTAACGCAGTATATCCCAAGGATAAAACCGACTTCCTGGTCTGTATGGCTCTGTGAAAGGGCTTGAGGTGCTTTTAATGGGTCATTGACATTTACAACAGTCTCACTTCACTCCCTGTAAGCGAGCTTCTCATGCCATATGATCCAGGAGCTGCAGCCTCTCGGATTTCTGCTCTTATTAGAGAACTCATACCGATTCTACTTTGCCGGTGTAATTGGCAGCCTTTGTTTGCTTCTGGATATTGCAGACGATGGAAAAACCATAGCACCAAACCAGAGATAATTTCAAGGATCCAAACTCATTTGCTAAGTTTATAGTAATTTTAACTATAAGGTATGGGTAAGTTGTTAGAGGGTATCCTGAGAGACAGGATCTACAGGCATTTGAAGAGGCAGGGACTGATTAGGAACAGTCAGCATGGTTTTGTGAGAGGAAAATCATGTCTCACGAATTTGATTGAGTTTTTTGAAGGGGTAACCAAGAAGATAGATGAGGGCAGTGCAGTAGACGTGGTCTACATGGACTTTAGCAAAGCCTTTGACAAGGTACCGCACGGTAGGTTGTTACATAAGGTTAAATCTCACGGGATCCAAGGTGAGGTAGCCAATTGGATACAAAATTGGATTGACGACAGAAGACAGACAGTGGTTGTAGAGGGTTGTTTTTCAAACTGGAGGCCTGTGACCAGCGGTGTGCCTCGGATCGGTATTGGGTCCGCTGTTATTTGTTATTTATATTAATGATTTGGATGAGAATTTAGGAGGCATGGTTAGTAAGTTTGCAGATGACACCAAGATTGGTGGCATTGTGGACAGTGAAGAAGGTTATCTAGGATTGCAACGGGATCTTGATAAATTGGGCCAGTGGGCCAATGAATGGCAGATGGAGTTTAATTTAGATAAATGTGAGGTGATGCATTTTGGTAGATCGAATCGGGCCAGGACCTACTCCGTTAATGGTAGGGCGTTGGGGAGAGTTATAGAACAAAGAGATCTAGGAGTACAGGTTCATAGCTCCTTGAAAGTGGAGTCACAGGTGGATAGGGTGGTGAAGAAGGCATTCGGCATGCTTGGTTTCATTGGTCAGAACATTGAATACAGGAGTTGGGATGTCTTGTTGAAGTTGTACAAGACATTAGTAAGGCCACACTTGGAATACTGTGTACAGTTCTGGTCACCCTATTATAGAAAGGATATTATTAAACTAGAAAGAGTGCAGAAAAGATTTACTAGGATGCTACCGGGACTTGATGGTTTGACTTATAGGGAGAGGTTGGATAGACTGAGACTTTTTTCCCTGGAGAGTAGGAGGTTTAGGGGTGATCTTATAGAAGTCTATAAAATAATGAGGGGCATAGATAAGGTCGATAGTCAAAATCTTTTCCCAAAGGTAGGGGAGTCTATAACGAGGGGGCATAGATTTAAGGTGAGAGGGGAGAGATACAAAAGGGTCCAGAGGGGCAATTTTTTCACTCAAAGGGTGGTGAGTGTCTGGAACGAGCTGCCAGAGGCAGTAGTGGAGGCGGGTACAATTTTGTCTTTTAAAAAGCATTTGGACAGTTACATGGGTAAGATGGGTATAGAGGGATATGGGCCAAGTGCAGGCAATTGGGACTAGCTTAGTGGTATAAACTGGGCGACATGGACATGTTGGGCCGAAGGGCCTGTTTCCATGTTGTAAACTTCTATGATTCTATAACAAGTAAAAGCACAAGAACAGCACAATTCCACACCATGTCTAGCTACTAACTCCCAGTCCACTGACGACATACTCTGCTCCTTCGACAGTAATGGCACATATCACCAGCCAATCTCTCACTCGGCACTAATATCATGACAGTTCCTTGAAACATTGTGTTGTTCTTCCTTTTTTCTGAAAAGGCTGGCATCATTCAGCTATCTTAAAGTTTCTAGGCACAAGACAAGCTTGTAGCTTTTAGCTTTTACAGAGAAAAGAAAATATACAGGCAACGCTAGCTTTACCCCCCCCCCCCCCCCATCTAAATGAATACAGTGAGGTGACCACTGAAACTGTCACAATAATCAGTATCGCACCACATGGTACATTTCATCACTGTACCATTGAGGAAACAAGGACACCTCATGCAGCCGAAATTCAACAATGGAGATTTTTTTTCACAAAACTTTCTAAAGCTTTTCTCTAGGCATGGTGTAACCATTCTGCTATTAATGGGAAGTTTGAGATCTTCCAATAATAGCAAGATTATCATTGCTAACAAAAGGCATGCTACAATTAGCTGAATTAGAAATGGAGACCCAATTTAATATCGAGGAAGCTCCTAATTTCCCCCATGTAAAACAACTTGTTATTTTAGAATTGTTGTGAGCAGGTTTGATTTAAAACCTTCCTGTTGGAATCCAAGATTGCCATTTGGCTAACACCCAAATGCACTATTTCGCATCTGTTAGGACTAAGTTCAGTTCAAGATCTCAGTCCATACAATGACAGAATGCAAAAGAGAGTTCCACATCGTCCAGTAACATTGTAAATAATTGGTTCAAAGTGACACGTAATTCAAGGTATAAATTAAAAGATCGTGTGGACAGTACTGCAACACTGGCAGATATTTGCTGGCGGGCAGTACTTGCATCATCAAACTGTGAAACCCTCTGGTAAATGTATTGATTGCAAGAATTAATGTCAGACTCAGACGTGAGACTGAACAGATTTTTGGCCAAATTTAAAGTGGCATTTTTTTCTTAAAACCTGTGTCTTTGAGCTGATTGCTACTAGATGTAGAATGGAACTATGAGCAAAATGACTTCATTGGGGAAAACTGAAACTCCTCTTAAAAGATCAAATGCATCGATTGGGGTCATTGACAAATTTGATATGAATCCTGCTGACATTTTTCATATAGCTGATAATATGGGATCTGATATTGCATTTTGAACACAAATTACTCATGAAAACAAATATCAAGTGGATGAAACAAAATAAAAATAAATGAGGAAATCATTGTGACTTTTAAGCTGAACCTTTAGGTTGTGTTCGATCGTCTATATGTCAAATTTGACAAAAAGTGACAACTATAAGAGGAGGTATTAGATTATGTCGATATTTATTATATATAATACATTAAAGCAACATTTTGACATTAGAAATAATTAAATGTAAAACATTATTACTGAAGATAGCTTTCAAATTCCGGTAACTTTTTATTAATCAGGTTATATCTTTGGTTTTATATGTCTTATAAACTGTTGCTAGCTGTGGATATAAATATTCATATACTTTAGAAAACATATTTTAAAAAAGTATAGATACAAATCCCTTTCATTGAACACTTTATATCAAACCCAGAATACTTGAACTTATAAGTGATGTAACTGTCACTTACAAACCAAGTGACAATAATTGCAGACTGTTAATATAATATACACACATGATTTGAACTGTTGCATAGCAAATGAGACCAAAAAGATAGACCTAAGCTATAAAATCTCACGAGAAAGCTCTGCTTAACTCCTGCCACTGCTTGGAATGAATCTATCCTCACTCTTACTGGCTAATTAGTACAGATTTATTAGCAGTTTGGTGGGAAATTTCAATGTGCACCTGCTCTTACTGCCTAATTAGTACAAATTCATCAGGAATTTGGTGGGAAGTGTCTGCATGTGTTCATCTATGAAATGGATGCCTACACACATGCAAATGTGTTGAGATTTCCAGCATTCATTAACAGCTAGCCCACCTGTTTTTAGTAAATGTAACAATGTGAAGGGTGGAAAGATTTCCTTATTTTCATTACCAGCTCTACAGCTGTAGGATTTGCAATCTGAGTGATGAAGCATGCAGTGTGACGTCAGCATGAAAGCTGGAATAACATGCACAGGATCTGGTTTCTTCCAAGAGTGATGCTGCACTCATATAAAAGGAAATAGCAATGTTTTACATGCTCCTCAATGATGAAAACCACCTGTTTTAATCTGAAATGTGACCATACCTGTCTATTGTTGTTCTTTTTAGGTTTTAAATGTAACCTATTCTCCATTTTAAAGATGATGCTCAATGTACTTTTTAAAAAAATGTTGCTCTTCCTCCGTTCACATTCACTAGTGACGCATCAAGTTTGGCAATGATAAATTCTAGATCTATCTGGCTAACAGTATCATGGCAGGATATTGTTTTTTGAGGCTGAACTTCACCTTTAAGTGCCCATATTGAAAAAGTTGAGGCTTCATCATTAGGAAAAGCCCAACGGATACCCCTTAATTATTGATCATTACCCCTTAATTACCAAGGTGTCAGCCTTGGCTCAGTGGTAGCACTCTCGCCTCTCAGTCAGAGTGGGTTCAAGCACATAATCCAAGCTGACACTTCGGTGCAGTACTGAGGGAGTGCTGCACCGTTGGAGGTGCTGTCTTTTGGGCGAGACATTAAACTGAGGTCCTGTCTGCCCTTGCAGGTGGATGTAAAAGATGCCATGGCACTCCTTGTAGAAGAGCAGGGAAATTCTCCCAGCGCCCTGGAAAATATTTATCCGTCAACCAACATTGCTAAAAAAAAATGATTATCTGGTTGTTTACCTCATTGCTGTTTGTGGGACCTTGCTGTGCACGAACTGGCTGCCGCATTTCCTACATAACAACAATGACTACACTTCAAAAGTACTTAATGGCTGTAAAGGGCTTTGGGATGTCCTGAGGTCGTGAAAGGCGCTATATAAATGCAAGTCCTTTCCTTTGATCAAATTAAATAAAGGTAGTGTGTTTTTAAATTCACATAAAAGCAATGTATTGTTAAGGCATAATGCTGTTTGGTGGGTTGGTGTTGAATACAGTAAAAAACCCAGGTGACCGAATAAATGGGACAGATTGGACTCCATGACTGACCTCAATAGAGGTTCCTGAAATCCTAAAGCTAGCTCTGTTTTCATTTACTGCTGCCCCAACGCATACTGAATCTCAACTTAAACCGGACTCAAGCTGTTCACTTCTCTTCCATTTCATGGTGATCTCAGCTGCTAGCTCACTTTCATCTCACTAATCGTGTCTGAAGATTTCTTACTTTATGTATAAAGTTAGATCAGTGACATTACTACATACTCACAAGTAGAATGTAAATGGCTCCCAGGGGAGAAACATGGGCACTTTGCTAACAATTGCATGTTATTTTGTCAGTGCTACCTAAAGAAGTGTTTAATTATGTAAACAGCAGAATCCTAGTATTAACAATCTCCATTTAAACAGGCCTCCATTAAGCAAACAGACTGAAGGATTTTCAACCTTTGTCCTGGGATATGTTTTCTCCATGTGGATTCAAAGTTTGGTCTAGTTTTAGTTTGCTTCTGTTTTTCTACAACTTATTTATATTTATTTACATCTACTTTGCCTCATCCTAACCTCAGTCTCAGAAGAGTACCTCTAATGAAGCTATATGACCATCTCATTCCATATCTATCCTAAAGCAGATGTCACAGTGACTTAGCCAAGTTGGTGCCACAGTGACGAGTTTGAGGTTAGTATTGTTCTGCAGCCCATGTCTCATGGCAACTGTACTGAAACTTCCCAAACGCTTTTCATCTGGTATCTTGAATGCCGATCAGAGATTTGTAACTTTTACCTCGCTCAAGCAGTCAGCTTGGCTCTGTTGGTTGCAGTAGGTCATGGGTTTGAGCCCCATCACAGACAAAAGTCTGTCCCTACTTCCAGCGGAATATTGCACAACCAGAAAGAGGGTTGAAGATCCGGTGTGATCAGTCCTGCCCCAAATCCTTCCCCACACAGCCATAAGGGAGGAAATTCAGGGCTCAGTTCTCTCAATCAGTTACACAAAAGTCGATTATTTGAAACACTTTGGACCTTCAAACCTTTCCTTTCGATCCTTCTTTGTTACGTTTCTTTTCTTTCTTTACCCTTTTGTTGGCCAAGCATATAAAGTGATAAGATCAGAACTAACATTGGCAATCTTTACACATAATTCACTTCTGTATGCCTATTCTGTTAAATGAAGATTTCACTAGATTATATACATCAAAGTTCTATGCAGAATTTAAATTCTCTTCATATTTAATGTTCAGTTATAATCAGAACAATGGCATGGCTGTGATAATCACATTCAGTTGCAGTGTTAAACATCAGGCAGTAGCTTACAGAACAGCAACGGACATTCTTTGTCAGTACACATTTTTAGTACACCAACAGCTTTTAAACCTCAAGAATAATTTTGTAAAACCCCTTCATGAATTGTAGGTTTTTTTCCCCCAATTATAATCACACTATATATATTTATAGAATTGACTTCAGTTCCTAAATCAACATAACAAACACAGCAGTTGTAATACAAAATATATATTGATAAATACTGCACTGTCCTTTATTTAACTCACTTGGACAACAGAAATTGCCTGGCGCGAGCTAAATAGTACAGACGGCTTTTGTCCTTCACTTTTAATGGTATTGCACTTGTACAATAAAGAAGTCACCTTCATACCGAACCAATTCTGAGCAGCATCAGCTCTAGTCGAAGTGGCTAAAGGCCTCCACGCACTCAGCTGAACATTGGTATTGTAAAAAGGCAGCATGTTCAGGGTGTCTGTCTCTGTAGACTTAATTCCATCAGCCTCATGTATGGGGTGATTGTATTTTGAATGCTTTTTACTGGAGTAATCCTGTATACCAACAAAATGTAAAGAATAAATTTGTTAGCTTTTACATACGCGGGAAGCTGAAAAGCAAAAAGTCCTGATTTTGACTTAGGGCCAGAGTCAGAAGGGCAGGGGCCGAGGTGAGCGGCAAACCGTCCTGACCTTGGCACCGTGAGACCCAGGAGGGTTTAAAACCCAGGCCTCGCCCTGGTCGGTTGCCCACCTAATACCAGCAAGAAGCAGCAGCAGTCCGGCGGGCAGGAACATAATGTTGGGCAGCAGGTAAGGTCATGGGGAAGGAGTTTCAGAAGCACTTCATGATCGGGAGGACCCTGCCATTTTCCAGCAGGTGTCCTAACCTGCTTGCTCAGAAGAGCAGGTTAAAATAGAAGACTGCAGGAAGGGGGTTACGTCAGCGGGTAATTCCCTCAGGTGATTTTAACTGCTCGCTGTCCAAGTTTCTGCCGAGCAGGCAGGGTTAAAATCAGACCAAAGATATTCAATAGAATGAGGATTACATCAAGCAAAAAAAGAGTACCATGAAAATGAAGAGTGGTAAACAGTCCCATAAACAGTAAGTGTTTTCAAAGAGTGGCTGAACGAACGTGTAGCACAAACATAGATTCCCAACCAGAGGGCTAGAACTTCAGTCCAGGTAACCAGGCCATATCAGTGGGACTATGACAGTTCTTCCCTGGGCTGCTTAATGATTTTTAATCACAAATACATATCATTTATTGGCTGATTTCTACATTTTTCCCTCAGTTATCTCCCTCCAGTTAATATTTCCGCATTAAGCCTTTCATCAGGACAGTTAACTTATCTGTTCTCTCCACAGATGCTGACTGTCAAGGAAGTTATGCTAAACCTTTATAAATCACTGGTTAGGCCTCAGTTAACTGTGCTAATTGTGTCCAATTCTGGGCATCGCACTTTGGGAAGGATGTCAAGACCTTGGAGAGGATGCAGAGGAGATTTACCTAAATGGTGCCAGGGATAAAGGACTTCAGTTATGTGGAAAGACCGATTGTTCTCCTTGCAGTAGAGAAAGTTAGGGGGAAATTTAATAGGGGCGTTCAAAATTATGAAGGGCTTTGATAGAGTAAATAATGAGAAACATTTCCACTGGCAGGAGAGTCGGTAACCAAAGGACACAGATTTAAGGTAATTGGCAAAAGAACCAGAAGGGAGATGTGGAGAATTTTTTTACGCAGCACGTTGTTATGATCAGGAATGTGCTGCCTGAAAGGGTGATGAAAGCAGATTCAAGAGTGACTTTCAAAAGGGAATTGGATAAATACTTGAAAGGAAAAATTTGCAGGACGATGGGGATAGAGTAGGAGAGTGGAACTAATTGGATAGCTCTTTCAAAGAGCTGGGACAGGCAGGATGGGCTGAATGGCCTCCATTGTATGATTCTATGACTTGCTGTGTTTCCAGCATTTTCTATTTATGTTTCAGAATTTGCAGTTTTTTGCTTTGTATTTAACATAATACAATTAACTTCCATATTTTTGTCAAGTTTTGCATATTTTGTAGCATGTGCACATTTTGAACAACGTGTGAAAAGCACCACAGTTATCTGCCAGAAGTACAGAAAGTTTACTCAGTAGGGCCAACTCCCCGATAAGGAGCAGTGTTTGCAGGGAGAGATAGTCTGGATATCATAGGCCAGTAGACCTCGATTTTCCATCCATTTCAAGGTCTCCCAGCCTGCGATTTCTCACCCAGTGCTCTCAGTGAGTGCTGCTCCTCACAGCTGGCACCCAATCAGAACTTAGTTTGCAAACAGTTGTCCTCCTCAAACTTTAAAAAAAATTATGTTCATGGGATGTGGGCATCGCTGGCAAGACCAGCATTTATTGCCCATCCCTAATTGCCCTTGAGAAGGTGGTGGTGAACCGCCGCAGTCCGTGTGGTGAAGGTTCTCCCACAGTGCTGTTAGGCAGGGAGTTCCAGGATTTTGATCCAGTGACAATGAAGGAACGGCGATATATTTCCAAGTTGGGATGGCGTGTGATTTGGAGGGGAACATGCAGGTGGTGTTGTTCTCCTTGGATCATTCACTTTGGATAAGAACAATCTCACACTTTAATTTTGAGTTACTTCTGGTATGTTTCTTTATGCTGAAGAGCACAATTAAACCAGTTTCTAAAATGATGACAGAATATAACAAGAAGGGTTATATGTTACCTGATGGGGCTATCATATGACACCACTTGTTCCCTGGTTTCCACAGTCCTTTGTTGATCCAGCGACATCATATAGTTCAGCTTGTCCTGTAGTTCTTTATTCTAGGCATCAAATGCACCATCAGTAATTTATCAGGAAATAAAACTAACATTTATATTGTAGGAACATTTTTTATATAGAATTCAGGTATGTACCTAATCTATTGTTGAAATCAGTCAGATTAGAGAGTTTTGCCTCAGTAAGGCTTTAAACTTGCATGACTGTCCACTTATTTATGTACTCAATTACATTTTATCTGTAAATGATGCCATGGGAGTTCCACTAATAAATATTATAATGTTACTTTATAACCTTACAGTATAGACATAATTTTTTTTTCTATTTTCTATGATGCTATTTAATGTTATTGATTGTTTCTTGGTTAAAGCACCTCAGCTGCACCTTTTGCACATAACTCCTATTAATGGCCATGACAATATTTAAAGCATGACCAAAACCTATTTGGATATTGAAATCATCTGATTAATATTGCAGAAGGAACAGGAGCCAATGCTTTGATTTCTGCCCAAATTGGGGTGTATTGGTACATTTGTGCCCTGCATGTCCACCCTCAACTGCTGAGGGGGAAATATCCCTTAAATTCAAATGCACACAACAATGCAAGTGACATCAAACCTGCCAATGATCATTAAAACCTGGAAGACTTCCTTTATTTCCTTCCCACCCTCAAGGATGAACATGCAAGATGATTGACATATTCAGGATGCACTGTCCTATTAAAAGTGAAAATGGACCCAAGCTCCCAAGGAACAAAAACATTTACAATTCATTTTAAACAAGCCTTTAAGAGTTTTTCTTGGGTTGTATTTTTGTTTACTGAGTATTCACAAACAAAATGTTGACAGATTTTCTTTCTCAGTTCCTGAAGGAGCTGGGGCATGTTGGTGTTTTGTACCAGGAGCCCTGGCACCAACCAGTACCTTGACTAGGTAACCATTCTTCATGTCTGAGCAGACTGAGTGTCAACAGATTACTTAGATGTGGAAGCAATCCCAGCAGTGCCCAATTCAGTCTTCCCATTCTCTGCCCTCTAATCTTCAGCTCATCCAAAACTTTGCTGCCAGTTTCCTATCCCACACCAAGTCCTTGCTCATCCATCGCTCCTCGCTGACCTACAGTAGCTCCCGGTCCCGCAATACCTCCAACTTAACATTCTTATGCTCACGTTTAACTCCCTTCATGACCACACCCATCTATGTGGCCTCCTCCGGTCCTACGACTCCCACGGAATACTCACTCACTCACTCCTTCGCCTTCCTCGTTGTTGAAGGGTAGACGACTAGAACATGGTCTTCAGTTACTACACACCTTTACTCACAAAGATCCATATTATTACCACCACCACACCCTGGATCAGCTCTTATAAATGGATACAAGAGCGTGCCCAATTGATACACACCACCTGACTACAATTAACACTAATTTATATACATCGCAAGGATACAATTAATACTCAGCCCCATGCTCTGGAATCCCCTTCCTAACGCCCTCCATTCCTCCTGTTCCTCCTGTTCCTCCTGTTCCTCCTCCTCCTCCTCCTCCTTCACGAAGCTTTTAGTCATCCCTCCTAATATCTACGTCTTTGGCTCAAGATCCATCCTTTTCCGATTACACTGCGATGAAGCACTTTGGGAGTTTTGCTATGTTAAAGATGCTATATAAAAGGGCAAGTTGTTGTTGATCACTCAACATTCAAACATGCACTGTTTGCAGCAGGGATCACTACATAGCAATCAAGAGCTATAGCCCAGACCAAATCTCCCCTCCTTAGTCCAAGGACACCAAGGATAATCTTGTGCCCCACCACTGTCCAGTGAGATCATTTAACTCAGTGCAGGATCAAACTTGGGGCATTCCTGGTTTCTGTGACTCAGTATCATACCATGCAGTGCATTTCCCCACTAGGTCATTGGGGGAGCCCCTGAACGATTATTAAGTAATCTGTAACATTATGTAACTTCTATTTTATAAACTCAGTTGTCATTAGACAAATGGAATGATTTGAAATAATGTTATTTTATTGAGACATCTTGGATTTCATTTGCTAAGAAAGATCCAGTAAATATTCCAGAAATAAAATGTTAGTACCAATCATGGGTATTTTTAAATTACTTTTATTGCTAAATCAGACCTTCCTTGATACTAAGGTTCTTTCCTTTTTAAATAAAACTTGAAAGTTATAATACTGGGATTGAGGGATTATATACTGTATTTGTTAAATTCAAGTTCCAGTATTATAATGGGAAGTCTGTTCAGCCAGTTCAAGTAATAAAAATGAAAGCATGCACAAGCTTTGGAAAGGTGCACTGACAACAACAACTTGCACTTATATAGCACCTTTAACGTAGTATAACACCCCAAGGCATTTCACAGGACAATCAGATACGTTGCACCAGAAAATGGTACAGTGCAAGTTCACAGTAACTATTTTTCTCAGGTCAGGTTTCTGTATCGGGAGGGAGGAAAAATGAGGAGAGTCGTCCCAGACTGTTGTTGTCTACCTCCTAAAGGCTGACTCAGGAGCAACATTGACTCAGGTCTGGCACGGGCTTATCAGGCCACACTCTTAGCTGAGCAACACTGGTGTGTGAGAGGAGGTGAAAGCCTAAAATGAAAAGAGAATTTGTCTTTGAAATGTGTGTGAAAATTAAAACCTTACCTCAGCTTCCAAAAATGAAATCCTTTCCAACAAGTCCTCAATCATTACATCTTTCTGTTGAATTTTACTCTTCAGAATTTCAATCTGTAAGTTTAAGAAGAAAAAATCTTAGAATGTAGCCCAGAGTTGTGAACCTTAATGCAGCGTTAACATTGACAACATTATTACCAGTTAAGTAAACCATTGTGTAATTTGGGATTTTAATAATGAGTTGAACTCATTTTTACTATTTACAGAAAAGGCACCTAAATCAGCAGAGGGCGCTGTACTGAGATCTGTATCAGGGAGCCAAATATTCCTAATGCACCATATCATATCTGAGCTAGGAATGCTCAAGAGTTAATTTATACAAGGGCATAAATGCTTTATTCATCAGAATAATTATCCCTGGTCTTAGAGTGAGCACCAATAACTGAGTTGGAGCAGTGCCCGAAGCCACTGAATTCTTGCAGGATGATGTAAACGCAAGAAGCAGAAACAAGCTGCCTCCCCGTGCCCAATAAGGAGAAAGGAATGTTAAGGCACAGAAATACGGCTCCTCCTTGTGGTCAGTTGGCAATAACTGTAGTCCCAGGCTAAGTAAAGCCTACATTTTGGCTCAATATAATTGTAAAACAAAATGTAGTGGAGTAGTGTTGAATTAGACTGAATTTTTCACAATTAGTTAAAAGCATTCATTGTTTCGGCTGTAATTGAGGTTTTCTCTGAAAATGAATTATTTGTTTTTAAACAAGCAGCACATAAGCCAGTCTTTTTAATTAGACATATTGGTGACCTTAAGCTCCAATTCTGTTTAATAAATGAACGCTCCCCTCAGCTACTTTAGATTTGTAATACAAATAACGAGGCCCACATTCTATCCAACTCAACCCCTATCAGTAACGCTCCTGCCAAAACCAAACTGGACCAAACCCTCTGCCTTGTTTCTTTTGTAGCTAAAATGAAAAATGCCTTCTAAATATTTTGATGATGTAAAAGATAGAAAGTATTTCACTCTTTGCTAGAACTGTTCACAAAGTTTATATATGTGGTTATATAATGTTGGTGAGTGTTAAAAGAAACACGGAATGCCGCAATTATTCAAACTGATAAACAGTTGTCTTTTTCTCACCTCTTCAATCATTTGCTTGACTTTCCTCTGTTGACAGTGTACCATGTTGTCCAGGTGTCGGATTCTTTCCCGCAGACTGGCAGCTTTCTCCTCCACTTTCTGGGACCTGACACAGCCAGGGATTAACAGAAGTTGTGTCAAATGATGCAGAAGATTCCACAAGCCCATAAATCTGTCCGCTGAGGGAGCTCACCCCTGCTCTGCCCCCACATTCCTCACCGTTACTGAAGTGTATCATGAAGTGCAATATGATTGATTATCAATAGCAAAACCAGATAGGCAAAATTCCAATTAAATAATTGGAGCAAGGTGCAAGAGGCCTAGAGGGATTGAATTCCCTGAGAGGGGGTAGTATTCCCTGGAGGGGTTTGTATTCCCTTGAGAGACTCTATTCTCTGGAGAGACTATTCTCTGAAGGGACTGTATTATCTAAATTTCTGACACCCATTGGAACATTGTTTCAACTATTAAAAATAAAATGAAGCTTCACCTTTTTGTGTCAAAACAGTGAAACGTTCTGAGATTCTTGTCCTCTTCCACCTGATATATACACAAATTATTTAATATTTCCTCTCCCCATATCTCCCTGCAGCACCTGATATCCTGGTCAACGGGAGCAGGACCTGTCACCTGCCTCTTAGGCCTGTTCCCAAGTGTCTGCAAATGTCGTTCTGTACTGGTGCCGTTAGAAAAAGTATGGGAGCAGTCGGGACCACTCTCCCTCCATTGAGGTCAGTGCTCAGACTTGCAGCTCGCCACGTGCCAGTTGGAGCCATCATTCCATATTCTATGTTCCATGAGTTCAAACACTCTGTGCCACTATCTTTTTTATGTTTTGTATTTACATACAAACATAGAAAATAGGAGCAAGAGTAGGCCATTCGGCCCTTCGGGCCTGCTGCGCCATTCAAAATGATCATGGCTGATGGTCTAATTCAGTACCCTGTTCCCGCTTTTTCCCCATATCCCTTGATCCCTTTAGCATTAAGAAATATATCTATCTCCTTCTTGAATACATCTAATAACTTGGCCTCCACTGCCTTCTGTGGTAGAGAATTCCACAGGTTCACCATCCTCTGAGTGAAGAAATTACTCCTCATCTCAGTTCTAAATGACATACTCCATATCCTGAGACTGTGACCCCTGGTTCTGGACTTCCCAGCCATCGGGAACATCCTCCCTGCATCTAGTCTGTCTAGTCCTGTTAGAATTTTATATGTTTCGATGAGATCACCTCTCATTCTTCTAAACTCTAGTGAATATAGGCCTAGTCGACCCAATCTCTCCTCATACATCAGTCCTGCCATCCCAGGAATCAGTCTGGTAAACCTTCATTGCACTCCCTCCATGGCAAGGACATCCTCAGATAAGGAGACCAAAACTACACACAATACTCCAGATGTGGTCTCACCAAGGCCCTGTACAACTGCAGTAAGACATCCCTGTTCCTGTGCTCAAATCCTCTTGCAATGAAGGCCAACATACCATTCGCCTTCATAACTGCTTGCTGCACCTGAATGCTCGCTTTTAGCGACTCGTGTACAAGGACACCCAGGTCTCATTGCACCTCCCCTTTTCCCAATCTATCACTATTCAGATAATAATCTGTCTTTCTGTTTTTGCAACCAAAGTGGATAACCTCACATTTATCCACGTTATACTGCATCTGCCATGTTCTTGCCCACTCACCCAACTTGTCTAAATCACATTGGAGCCTCTTTGCATCCTCCTCACAGCTCACATTCCACCCCAGCTTTGTGTCGTCTGCAAACTTGGAAATGTTACATTCCGTTTCCTCATCCAAATCATTGATACATATTGTGAATAGCTGGGGCCCAAGCACTGATCCCTGTGGTACCCCACTAGTCACTGCCTGCCACCTGGAAAAAGACCCGCTTATTCCTACTCTCTGTTTCCTGTCTGTCAACCAATTCTCAATCCATGCCAGTATATTCCCCCCAATCCCATGTGCTTTAATTTTGCACACGAACCTCTTGTGTGGGACCTTATCAAAAGTCTTCTGAAAATCCAAATACACCACATCCACTGGTTCTCCCCTACCTATTCTACTAGTCACCTCCTCAAAAAACTCCAGTAGATTTGTTAAGCATGATTTCCCTTTCATAAACCCATGCTGACTTTGTCCAATCCCGTTAATGCCTTCCAAGTGTTCGGTTATCACATCCTTTATAATAGACTCTAGCATTTTCCCCCACTACTGATGTTAGGCTAACTGGTCTGTAATTCCCTGTTTTTTCTCTCCCTCCTTTTTTTAAATAGTGGGGTTACATTTGCCACCCTCCGATCTGTAGGAACTGTTCCAGAGTCTATAGAATTTTGGAAGATGACCACCAATGCATCCACTATGCATTGGATAAATTGGTGACAATTTATCCAGGTGTCAGGGAATGGTACATATTTTAATTCTACGAGCCAGCACCAGCCCATCTCATCTGATGGCGAATAAGGCTCTCCTTACTCTGCTCTAGTAACATGTCTTAATTTCAACATTAGGAGAGAACTTTTTGTGTGATTTTATTTTTCCATTTCACATTGTTTATGTCTGACAGAGAACCCTACCAATTTGTGCCAAATTATGGCCAGTTTTATGCTAAGGGCCCATGTTCACTGGGAATTGGGTTGAAATACATAAAGAATAAATCATGATAAACCATCCAATCTGCCTGCTGAGGTGGAAGTAAATAATTGGATGGCACTATTCAAAGAAAAGCAATGCGTTTTCCTGGGGTCCTGGCCAACATTCTTCCTCAATAAACACCAACAAAAACAGTTTTAACTGGTCCTTGGTTGTGGGACCTTGTTATGTATATTTTTGCTGCTGCATTTTGCCTCCATAACAACAATGACCGCGCTTCAAAGGTATTCATTGGTTGTAAAGTGTTTTGGAATGTCCAGAGGATGTGATAAGAGTTCAATCTTTATAGAACCTCTATAGACAGCAGAGAGAGTTCAAACCCATCACCCAGAGACAAAAGTATTGTATTCCAACCCAGTGCCCACCTCTTCTCTATTCTAAAACTTAGCATCGTTAACAATAATAAATGAGGTCAGTGTTATATTAAAATGCCTTCATTATAGAACAACAGTAATTGTGATGTATTAAATATTACTGTTCATTAGGGATTTTACCACGAGTGAGAGAACTTTAGTCGTAATATACTGGGAACTCATTAATACAGGTCAGTTTACATAACTAAAAGTGTAAATGAATAGTCATTCTTGAAAAAATAAAAACAGATCTAATTGAATTGTGAGAATATACTGCACATCTATGAACAATGTAGCGCCAAGTTTTATTCAACAGCACCATTCACTGTTCCGTGAGTCTGTTTCGTCTCTCTGACTGAGCTTCTTCTCTTGTTCCTGTAATCTCTGCTGTAAAAGGTGACGCTCCTGCAACAAAACATCAGACACCGGTCCAGTATTCAGTTACTTCATTACAGCCATCTACACTGAATACACCCAACACCACACCAAACTTATCCACATTTTAATCAAGTAGAATGTAAATTTAATTTCTTTAATAGTTAACTCATTCATATATAAATATTGAAGTGATTGATGGTGCCCAATGTCGGCAGATCAACGGAAAAATAGAAAAATATTCACTCGTCTTTTGGACATTAACAGCTTATTTTTCGTTCCAATTTTCTCCCTCCTCTGCTGAAGGCACTGACTTATGCTGAGGGGTGTTTCCACAGGTAGTGTCCTGCCTCCTGTACCAGCTGGCCATTCTTTAACACACACACACACACACGGGGAACTTTAACTGGGAGCGAGTTTCGGATGGGCAGGGGGCGGGGTGAGTATTAACATCGCTCCCCTCCCCAATGCCATGAATTTGAGGCCTGGGCTAATTTAACTCCTGGGCCTCATTTACGTTCCGATATGGGTGTAACGAGGCAACATTGGGCGGTCTGGAAGTCACCCATCACGGCAATCAGATAAGCCCCAGTTGTTGACTAGCTAGGTATGTATTTACTAGCATTTTACTATTAATTATATAATACTTAAAGAATATCAATCGTAGTATAAGATTTTCTTTCCCTGCAGTAGTGTACATAAAGACTGGAACAGACTCCCAGTTAAAGCAATCAATGTTATGTCGATTAATTTTTTTTTAAAAATAGCTGGATAAGTAGCTGGCTATGAATGGGTATATTGTTCTGTGTTGCTGGGATCATGGAAATATTACCTCTGATAAACTGGCCAGGGTGGAACAGTGGGCATCATGAGGTCCGATAGATATACTAGAGTTTAGCTCAATTACTTTTCAAAGTCGGAGAGAAATTTTGAAGAACTTACCCTCAACTGATTTAACACCGGAAGAAGAATCATCAATGGGGCAGATCAACACTGACCCTCCGAAATGTCTGAACCTGCCTTTTCTCTTTACAGATGCTGACTAACCTGCTGTGCATTTCTAGCATTTTCCATTTTTATTATAGGGCAGTTGCATGATCTGTGGAAGGATGGGGTCATGGACCAATTAGCCTTTTCACTCCATGCTTTGTTACATTCTTAGGTGATGCTGATAAGAGTTATTTGTAATAGACTTCTCCCCTTATATTTGTGCTGAAGCAGCCCACATCTCCAGTATATATCAAATCCCACCAGGGCAGTTTGAGAATTTGAATTCAGTCTAAAAAATCTGGAAATAAAACACCTGATATCAGTTAAAGTGACCATGAAGCTGTCAGATTGTCGTAAAATCCCAACTGGTTCACTAATGTCCTTTAGGGAAAGAAACCTTCCATCCTTACCCAGTCTGGCCTATATGTAACTCCAGTCCCACACCAACGTGGTTGACTCTTAACTGCCTTCTGAAGTGGCCTAGCAAGCCACCCAGTTGTATCAAACTGCTACAGGTTGAAGGAGAAGGCCCACCACCGCCTTCTCAAGGGCAACTAGGGATGGACAATAAATGCCAGCTTTGCCAGCGATACAAGAAAGATTAATAAAAATATGTTGGAGTCTAAACCACTATTTCCTGAAACATATTTCCCCGTCAAAACCTGCAGATTTTTTTCAGTAAATTCTGTTGATGTTATCAGCAAGGCTTTCCTTGTGCCAGCTGTGTTTTGTGACAAAACAAGGGGGCAATGTCCTCGTATATATTGTACCATGGGTTTCCAATGGAGGTCCCCCAGGCCCTAGGAGATCCTTGAGAGACTCCAGGGGTCTCCCGAGGTCATCATCGTTCTGTACTTCTGTGATCAGATTTGGATTTATTAGCATTGTTTACTAATAAAAGCATTTTCTATCATGGTTGCACTGTATCCTTGGGTGTTGCCACTGTTTTTCAGAAATTAGGGTGTGTCAATATTTGCAAGAATTGCTGTGAATTTGTTAATATTTGCAGGAGATGGCACTCACAAAAGTGTGAAAACCACAGCAGCAAATGATAAGTGGGTACACCGGAGACAAGTAAGGCAGGAGTTTCATTTTTGGTTTTGCATTTCTACACACACCCAGTGCTTTGTTACTCTCGCACACACTCACCCTACGCCACGTAAGTGTGTCTGATTCAGCCCTCAGCATCCATTTTTCGAGATGTACTTGTACATGCACTTCTGATAAAGATTGAAGTTTGGTATCTGTGACACTAAATTGGCAATCTCAGTCTTAAGGGCATGGGGATGGTTGTTGTGGCAAATGGAAAATGTTGGACTAATGTAGGATGAAGTTCTCTTCTGTGGTTGGGGTTAAGACACATTGTTAAGGCTTTACTTTGCATCTGCTCATGCTATGCCTGAACTCAGTATTGACAATGGATGCCAAACTGGAAAGGCGTTTCATTCCTCAACACCAACATGACTTGCCTTGAGCAGAAAAGTCAACAGAAATATAATGAAAGTTAATAATACCTCCACCATTCGAGCAATGAGTTGATCCAGCTCTTGAATCCTCTGGTCCCTTTCTGCTATTTTCTGCTCTGCTGCCAGAGCCTTCTTGTTGGCTTCTTCAAGTTCTTTGAGGGCCTGGTTTATTCGAGCCTTCATTTAAAAAAAAAGAAATATCAAAACATTATCACTCTGTATTCCCAACAATTCAGGTTTCTAGCATTAAGCCATAGCACTGAAATGGAGTAAACACAAAGAGATAGAGATAGAGATAAAGCTGTCCCAGTTAGCCCATGGACTGCTGAACTTTCTTGACATTTTGTAGCTCACACCTGTTCTCCAAGTTTAGAAGCAACTTTGTCAGTAATGTTATCATATTGGTGTTTAATGCACTTGTATCAAATTCCTCTCCTGACTTTCTGGTTTAGAGTCTGTTGTTTAAGTTGTTGAATGAATGTACCCTCAACAAGGTGTAGCATTTTGAATTGGAGTAATAAACAGAATGAGCTTTACATTTGTGTAATATATACAGCGTCCATTCAAAATAAACAGTTAATGCCTCCATCAAAATAATGTAGTGATTAAGCATTGGTACGATAACATTATCATAGGAACATAGGAACAGGAGTAGCCGATCATGGCTGATCTTATCCTAACTCCATTATCGATAGTAATTTCGCCCTAAAGTTGTTTCTAAATTTGGAGGACAGGTTTGGACACTCTAAACCAGAAAGTTATAAGCCAAAGATCTAGTTCTGCTACTATACCATTTCTGGTTGTTCACCTACAATTACAAGATCAGAAATGATCATTTGAATATTCATCTGATAACACGTCTTTCTGCATTGCATTAGTGAATGCTGCAGTATTCAAAGTCACTTTTAGCTTCAGCATTAATCATGAATGCCATAGTGATTCATTATTAGTTCCAAAATTTCTAATGAATGCTGCAGTGTTAATATTCACCATCAGCACCAGTATTAATAGTGAATGTTGTAGTGTTAAGATTCACTATCAGCATCATTATTAGTAGTGAATGCTGCAGTGTTAAGATTCACTATCAGCACCACTATTAGTAGTGAATGCTGCAGTGTTAAGATTCACTATCAGCTCCATTATTAGTAGTGAATGCTGCAGTGTTAAGATTCACTATCAGCACCAGCGTTACTGCTAAAATATAAAGCAAAAATAAGGTTTTGCCCATACTGGATATGGTTGTATTTTTATAGCTTTATCTTCTTGCCAACCTGAAGCTTGCTGGATAATGATCAGAAGCAGGAACCCAGGCTAATTTCCTCTCCCTAACCAAAGGTCACTGAGGCCAATTGTCGTACCACTATCACCTTGCTGGCTGAGATCAGCTAACTCGACACACATCGGCAATCAACCCTGGAATCCTCATGCTCTGCATAGCTCAGCTACTCAGTACCTAAGTTGTCCAAGTCATCGGGGGAGTCTAAGATTAAATCTTCTATTGGCCTAGTGTAAACCATGAGCATCCAAAAGTTTGAAGCTGATACCTAATAAATAATTAAAGGGTATCATTCTCGTACTCAGTTTTTTTTTTCAATTTTCCATTCTACCCTCCTTAAGACTTTCACTCAGGCTGAGGCACAATTTCAAGTTGCCAGCAGCCCTCTGGTTCCCTTTCCCCTAGATAGTGAGGGGGTAATTTTAACTTTTTGTGATGGTGTAAAATGAACGATATCGGATCTGCCGCCCGTTATACACCTCGCCGGGTTTTAAAATCCGATCCAATATCGCCCGTTTTACACCATCAACAAAAGTTAAAATTATCCCACATGTCAGCAGGCTATTCAACTGTAGAGGGCATAATAGTCTGATTCCCAAATCTGTCCTTATCCAATGTCCACCTTCATGTCTTGTCCAGCAGTGGGTCGTTCACACCTAGCCAGGATACAAGGCAGTCTGGGACCCTCACCATCCCATATTGCCTTTGAGATGAAAGTGCAGGACAAGCTGGGTCATTCATCATCCTGCACACTCTTCATGCTGGATGATGTGAGTTGAGTAGTGATAACATATTTCAAAACTGAAAATGGCAAATGTAAAAGGCAGGACTTGAACCAAGACCTTCTGTCAGGAAGCTAGTGCTGTTCTACCTCACATGCACTGGGAAACAGGAACACAGCAGTAACATCCATACATACCTGAATGGCTTCCTTTTCTGCCTGGTGCAGCTGCTTGGCCTCCTTCAGTTTGGCTTCATATTGGTTATACAGCTTCCTGGTCATATCCTGCATTGCACTGGTATTGGCTTCCTGAGAAGCTTCGATCTATAAATACGTTGACAGGAAATGAATACAGAAATGAACTACTTAACACAATATGAATTACCGCTAGATTTTGAAATAACGTGTGTAAATAACATTCTATTTTTACAAACAGTATGAGGGAAAGGTACACAAGATAGCAGAAATAATGAAACATGCTTATCCTAATAGAAAGAAGGTACAATGTGGCCATATTCTAAGATGAACTCAACTCAAGGAGGAGTATCTGTGCTATCCAGTGAAGCTGCCCCAGTTTATATTGCTGGTTGAATAATTGCACTTATATGCCTGCTAGTGAGTAGTAAATTGTATACACTAGTGCAACCAAACCACTTAGACGATCCACAGTGGGTCTGGGTCTCTCTGGAAATAGCTATCAGAAGCTGCTCTCACAGTTTAGGATTGCCCAATAAATAGTTCTAGGAAACCTGTTATTGTTTCTAGAATCACCTGAAGACATTTTTGGTTAAAAGACTTGTTGAGTTATCAAGTGTTGAAGTTTATTTAAATGTGAATCCTGACACAGCTGTCTGGTGCTGAGGGGGTCCAACTGCTTCAACATAAGCAAACAAGAATTGTACGTAAGCAAATAGGGTATGGAAGCACAGCAGAACTTATGCGAGAAGGACAGTGCCTGGTCTGTTGCTGCCACCCTCAGTGACAGAGACAGTCCACCAGAACATCCATCCACTGTAATCGGATGAAATATATCAGCTGTGCAGTAGCTCCAGAACTCTCCAATCTAAGCAGCGCAGTTGTGGAGGGAGTTTGACCTTAATAGTATTTAAAGGTTCCCTTGTAGTGCATTTCCATCACCACCAACTGCACTTCTGACATCAGCAGCGAAGTTGCAATGTATTGAGCTGGTACCTGTCCCAAGAGAGGAAACTCACACCAGCAAAAGAGGTGGTTTCAATCCACACCTCCGAAGTCAGCATAACAATAATGCAGCTTGATTTTTCAGTAGAAGTGGATTGAGTGCCTGAAGCACTCATGCCTACCTCGTACAGGCTATTATACATGTAGACAGGCATCCTCGAGATCACTGTCTACAGTGTAAGCTACTAATTCAGCAATGACCTGGAGTCTCACCTCACTCAGGATCCAGTGCAGTTGCTGAACCCTGTGCTGAAGAATATTTCCGAAGCACTGTGACATGTTTACAGGGGTTTGGTGTGAAATTATTGAGCGAAAAGGAGCTTTTATGACTTCATTTTTACCGTCAATATTTAGCATCTCTTGCCCAGTCATTAGTAAAATAATAGCCTGCAAGTCCCATTAGCTTGGCAATGTTTAGAATAATCAGTGGAGGCGCTTCACTTAAAGTCACAAACAAAGTTCTACTTCACAGTTCTGACTTAACCTAAAAAGGTAAATATTAACTTCAGCTATTTAAGTTGCCTGTGCTCCAATTTTTTTTTTCTGTTCCAGTTTTAGTCAAGAAAAGCAGGCTAGCCTCGAGCTTCAGTCCGCTTTGAAGATGGCTGCATTGACACTAATGGTTCAAATAACAATTATGTCAGGCGATAGTCAGAAGCACACGACAACTTATGGCATTAATGTAAATTTCAAGAGAAAAATACCTGTGAACAATGGGAATCTGTATTTGACCTTTAAATTAAAAGGTGTCCACATCCTTTTCTAGAAGAGACTTTTTTAAAAAGTGCTAAGCTACAGAAAAGGTCAGAATTTGTTTATCATCAGTTATCATTTGTGCCAAAGGAATCTGTGTAGATAAACTTGTTTGTGTCAACGTCTGATCTTTTTTGGTTATTTCCACATACAACTACACTAATTCTTTCAAATTCTCAGTTGATCTCAAAAGCTTGTGAAAAAGATGGATTATTTATTGGCAATAACGGATAAAAATTATCACAAATCACCACACAAATCTTCACAATGTTTTTAAAAAAATCAATAATATTTGGAAGTTAATACTCTAATGAAAAAAAAACCTGATGCACTTTGTCAGAACCTCTTTGCTATGTGATCAAACCTGATTCGAAACAATGTGGCCAAATCAGCTGGATTGGGCTCCTGTTACTACCACCCTCATGTGGTTTTGGCATGAAAAGGGCAGCATTACCTGGAAGCTACTGACTCTCGACACACAGTAAAACCAGGCTTGTTCATTGGGCAGCCTGGGAACTTGATAAACTTTTGACTTTTTGATGCTATCAGAGAACTAACATTCTCACCCTCACAAAGTTAAAAATGAGCAGCATATCCTGGGTCAGCCAGCTGCATATTACACTATATAGAGAGCAGTCTGTTGTATTAACAGCAACCTACGTGCTGGTTATTCAGAATACTACCGATAATAGTTTATTGTTATTATTAAAGGTTGATGATTTATTTGGGATTTTTTTTCTCCACTCCTCCCCTGAAGTTTCTGACTCATGCTGGCACATGGTTCCACAGAGGGCATGAGGATAGAGTTAGGACCCCTCACCTCAACTGAGACCAGCTACCTCAGACTGGAGGCGAAACCTGGGATCTTGGCTCGGAGTCCCACCGAGCAATGCTGTTATACACTGAGTCTGGTCTGTGTTTTTTTCGAAAATTAAATTTCCTTCACATGTTTCCATGACTTTTTACTGTAGATTCCAAAGGTTGAAAGAAAGTCTTCACTCTTACTGGAAATGGGAACCTCTTTAGATGCTTTGTTCTGGATTATTTATTTAAAACTGTCACGATGCACAATACACATGCACATCAAAGGGCAATTTGACATTAACTGACAAATTGCCAGGTCACATACTGTTATTAACAGTTTACAAACTACTGAACACGGCTACTGATGCCACATTTTACACAAAGATTTTCCAGGTTAATAAGGTCAATTTTCTGTCCTTTATTAGAAAGTTATGCCCAGGAAGTTCACTTGCATCAGTTCCTGCAGTAGATACGTAAATATGCTTCACCTCCATTTTATAGTACACTAGCTGATCCCCCATGCCATTGCTTACAGATAGTCTGGAGCACAGTTGTGATGTTTAGTTGCTAAGGTACTGCTGTGGTTTAACGTGGGCTGTCCCTTAAGGTCACTGCTCAGGTAACCCCTGTGGGGGAAATGGTCCAAACAGAAAATATGAATTAAGGCTAATTGCTATGGGAAATGTCTGCACATAGGCAGCTTCTTGTAAATCCCCAGTTCCTATCCTTAAGGAGAAGTAGGTTACCAAGGGCAAAAAAAGAAATGACTGGCTTTCTTTCTCTTTATTTATATATTTGACATGTTAAAGTATGATGCATGTGCGATAAATGCAACATTTTTATATGTAGATATTTGCAATCATACATGGCCATTTATGGAGCCAAATCACATTATTAATGGTGCTCTGCTTCTATATCAGGAAGTGATGTAAAAGAAAGGTTTCATGCATGCTGAATTCTTTGAATAAGCAGGAAGGGCCTGAGTCAAAAACCTAGCTGACTCACTTGCTGTGAGGGTCAGAAATAACCATGAGGGAAAGGGTAAATGTTATGAATGTGGAATCCAGTGTGGGGCCTCGACCACCAGGGCTAATATCAAGAAAAGACAGGCTCAGTCCCACAATTCTCCATCCATTAGTGTTAAGATGCAATGTTGCATGTGCTCCATCTTATGTTGATTACCCAATATTGTAGATAATTCTTCAGTATTTAACACTAGTTTATTCCATCAGTGGAGTATCTAGCCCAATATTCATACTTCAATTAAATAATAGGTGCTGTACCCAGTCTGCTGAACCCAAAGGGACTATTTGCTTGTTTAATGCTTCATTATACGTGTAGTGATGTCTCAGACCAATGTTTACCTTAAGTTTCAGGATCTGATTTTCAGTTTGCGCATCGTGTATCTGCTGATTCTTCTCTTTCATTTGCTCCAGTGATTGGTGATATGAATTTCGGAGAACTTCCATTTCCTCCCTCCTCTTGTTGGCCTCTGCTGTTGAATCCAAGAGAGATTTCTGACAAAAGCAAGGCACTCAGTCACATACCCTCTCCTGTTGTATACTTTGGAAGCAAATGCTAACCAGGAGTTCGAGAATAGCCGTTTTGACGATTACAAGGATATACAGTTTGTTTCTTTATCTGCTAACTTACATCATTTATTTTGTTTTGAAAGAATTGTACAGTTGTATGAGGATGATGCAGCATTCTAAAACTCCAGGGCACTGTGCCAGGTAGGGCCGTACCTTCAGTAATCCCTAAATGTTGAATTCCTAATCCTCTGCATCCAACTACATTATACCAGACTTAACAGGGGGCAATGGCAACATTGAGGGCACAATTTTAATATGCCGGTGGGAAGAGTCCGGGGTGGGGGAGTTGGGGGGAGGGTGATTTGCAGGCACCAAACCCGGATGGGAACTAGGCGGGAAACCCTAATGAGGCCAATCAAAGCCTCTTCCTGGTTTTGATTGACAGGCTGGCTGCCAACAGGAGCTGCACATCCAAGGGGGAAGGGGGAAGGGGGAGGAGAAAAAGAGAGAGTGGCCTTATCAGCAGTTAGGATAGAGATGGGGGGCTGAGGCGAATAAAGATCAGAGTGGAGACATCGGAATCAGAGTGGGGGATGTCCAAGCAACATTGTTTTTAAGGTATGTTTATTTAATTTGTTTGCAATGGGAAGTGTAATTTTATTTAATTTATTTGTTTATTTTTCACTGATCCGGCCTTTTCTGCTTGGTTTCACCAGGCATGATTGGGAAGCCATGGGAAAGCCGTCCAGGTAACATTAAAACCTTTTTAACTATCCAATACACAAAAAATAAACTACCTTACGTACCTCAATGAGGTACATTTGCTCCTTTAATTATCAGCCCACTGGATTTAAGCAGGGGCGGGACATCCTGGTGACTGCTGTACGCACGCACACAGATTTGCCTGAGTCTCATTCAAAAATGTGTGGGTTCCAGCCGAGATGTCTGCCCACTCCCACAGCGATTTTAATTACCCCCACCCCTAACTCACCCATTTTTCCCTTTTAAAATCATGCCCTGAATGTCTGAAATGGAAAGTATTCCACTCCTAGCACTCGTCTACCTCACTTTAATGAGTATAAAGTTCACACATAGACAAAAGCAACAATATAGGGTGGTGTTCATGTAGAAATCCTTTTGCGCACTCACAATCCTTGTACGCATCCTGCTTTATTGGGGATTGGGAGGAATCTTGATCCTGGTTGTTCAGCTGGGACATCTCCCAGGTGGTCTAACTATCCCCAGCATGTTGGCTATTGGATTAGTTGGAGAGAATGCCTAATGTGATCGGTACCAGTGTGGAGGTTTATGTGGTCTAGTGATGAATGTGTGCCCCACCCTCCCTGGGAGCCTATGGAGGCTTTCTTAATTTCTTAATTAAGGATCAGGGTATTTCTTGGCATCAAACAAATGATAAAAGCAAACTTCAGATTACTTCAGCCTGAGTCACACTGGAGTAGATTTTGATTTTGTGCGATAGTGTAAAATGGGTGATAGTGAATCGGCAGCCGGTTTTACATCTCTCCTGATTTTTATTTCCATTGCAAAATGGAGAGAGATGTAAAGCGGGCTGCCAATTCACTATCACCCATATTACACTATCACACACAGTCAAAATCTACCCCACTGTGTTTCTATCCCCTGCTGTTTCCTATGCTTTCAAATTTATTCATAAGAACGTGCTTTGATTTTGCATGTAAACCTTTTGCGTTTCAACACAACAGAACATGGATTCATGCAGCACTGATAAAATCGCACGGTTTCACTCTCACGTTTCATGAATCCCTTCAACATGTCACAAGCAAGTACATCGCTAGGTGCCTGTTACTCCATGTCTACAAGCCCAATACAGCAATGTGACATTTTGCTACGGCAATCAAAGCGAGTGATTAATTTCTACCTGCAAGTCAATCGTCAAAGTTGTCAGGGAGCTGTTCATCTGGCTGTACTGCTCAAGGGTTGAAGAATTGCTTTTCACCTCCCTCTGCAGGGACTCCTGCCGTGCCTCCGAGACCTGAAGCAGAACAGATGACAGTTACGCACCATGAAGCTCCGGCCCTGCCACAAGTTTGGAAAAGGTTGCAGATTTTGTACGTGAAAATGTTCTATAAAATATTTTGACTCCCTGGTTATTAAGGGAAAAACACCCCATTATGGAAGTTTCATTGTCAGGCAAACCAGGGTTTAGTGAGACATGGAACACAAGTCAACAACAGAAATGGGAGGAAACATTTAGCAGGTCAGTCAGCATATGTGGAGAAAACAGACAAATTAACATTTCAAGTGTGGACCCTTGATTCAGTTCTGATGGATGGTCTATAGCTGAATGTTAATTGATCTGTTCTCTCCTCAGAAGCTGACTGGCCTGCTGATCTGACATTTCCTGCATCTGTAGTTTTTATTTCTATGTTTAAAAAATGACATCAAAGAGTTCAACTTCATGTTTAAATAAAACAGTAGGGTACTGAGTGATGCACTGTGCTGGTTTAGTATCCTGTCACCTCTGAATCATGTTCAGACTGGTGCGAGTCAGTCTCCGCTTTCTAATCCTGTATAGATTCCAAGTCAAATTGACCAGGCCAATCTAATTCACCTCCTAGTAACTGCAGTTTCAGAGTAACACCTGCAAATTGGCCTTCAGGGAGTAGGCTTTCTGCCAATTTGTATCACCTCATTCAGTGCAGCAAATAACTGACTTACCAGTTCATCCCATCTGAAATAATCTGAAGGCCCTCATCAATAAAGTGGGCCTTTCTACGCATTGCTACCCACATGAGCACTCCAACTCATGCACTCCATCACCAGGCTGACACACAGAGCATTATTTATATAACAAACTTGCATTTAAATAGCACCTTTTTAATGTCGTAAGTCATCTCAGCGCTTCACAATGGAGAAACATAAACACAAAGCATAAATGAAGGTGTTAGCACAGGTAAATCATGGTCAATTGGATGGGTTTTGAGAAAGTGTTTAAAGATGAGGAGAGAAGAAGTGAGGTGAAAGGGTTTAGGGAGGGAGTTCCAGAGAATAGGGCTGAGATCACCGAAAGCTGTGCCTTCAATGAAGAGAGAGAGAGAGAGAGAGTGGTGATACACAAGAGCGAAAGAAAAGAAAGGACTCACAATTATATAGCACCTCTCATGTTCTCAGGATGTCCCAAAGCATTTCACAGTTAATTTATTACTTTTTGGAAGTATAGTCATCCCCCTCCTCAAAAAGCCCACCCTCAATCCCTCTGTCCTCTAATTACTGCCCCATGTTGTCATGTAGACAAGCAAAAGCATGGGTAAGGGTATCAACTGTGGTGGAAAAAGATAGGAGGAGAGGCGGCTGACATTGCAGAGGAGAAAGTAAGCAGTCTAGATGATGGGTGGGATATGAGGTTTGAAGCTCAGTTTCAGGTTGAGCAGGACTCAGCAGTTATGCACAATCTGGCACCAACCTGAGAGAGCAATCGGAGGCGAAGAAGGAATCAGTGGCAAAGTTACGGAGCTATTGTTGGAGGCCAAATATGATGGCTTCAGTCCTCCCAATATTCAATTGGAGGAAACTCAGTTTCACCCACAACTTGAAAGTTGAGCAGAGTTTGACAGCAGAAGTGGTTGTGGAGTTGAGGAAAGTAGTGGACAGGTAGAGCTGGGCGTCACCGGCAGACAAACCAACCCCAAACCTATGGATGATGTCAGAGTGGCAACATGTAAATGAGGAAAAGGAGGGGCCAAGGATGGAACTTTGGGGTGCACCAGCGGTGACTGTCCATTGGTACGAGGAAAGCTCACTTTTGGAGATGCACTGGCTGCATTGGGACAGGTAGGACCGGAACCATATAAGGGCACGTCCATGGAGGTGGGCCCCCAGTAAGAGGTAATGGTAGAGGATGGTATAATCGCCCATGCTGAATGTCACAGAGAAACCAAGGAGGACAAGAAGGGATAAGGACCCCAGTCGCAAAAAACACCATTAGTGACTTTGACCAGGACAGTGTTGTGAGCGCAGCAGAATTCTGACTGAACAGATTCAAACATGTAGTCGTGGGACAGGGGAGCACGGAGCTGGGACACTTAGGGACCTTCAAGAGGCAGGGGAGGTTGGAGGTGGGCAGTAATTGAGAGGACAGAGGGCTGAGGGTAGGCTTTTTGAGGATAAGGTGATAATGGCCTAAGAGAATGATTTATGGTGCCAGGGACTGTAAGAACAAGGAAAATTGTTGAGTGGTCGGCAGTGGGGAGGGGGTCGAGGGAGCAGGAGGTGGATCTCATTGAAAAGATAAGTTTGGAGAAAGCAGTAGGTTAGTAACTACAGAGTGATAAGGGGTCTGGTCTGTGATGAATGATGAGCTGGGGGGGGGGGGGGGGGGTCAGGGTCAGGGACGGGGGCAAAGGGAGGAGCCAGTGACTGATGCTGCTACGTGAGTGATCTCAATTGTGGAGATGAAAAGGTCATAAGTTCCTCCCACTTAGTGTTAGAGATGAGCATGGAAGGGGGAAGGGTAGGAGAAGGTGGTTTATTAGTGAGAAAAGAAATCTAGGATTATCCTTACCCTCCCAGGATAATCCAGCAACAATGGGCAGTTTTGTCTCAGAGATGTGATATCTTTTGACCAAGTTAAGCCACATCTAATGGCGGATGGGGGCAAAACCAGTCATGCACCAGGTACATTCGAGAGCCCTCAACTGTAACAAGCTGTAACATGGAGGATAGCACGGCTTGGATAGGAACATAGGAACAGGAAAGGCCATTCAGCCCCTCGAGCCTGCTCTGCCATTCAATTAGATCATGGCAGATCTGTACCTTAACTCCATTTACCCACCTTAGCTCCATATCCCTTGATACCCTTACCTAATAAAAATCTATCGATCTCATTCTTGCAAGCTCCAATTGTCCCCCAGTATCCACAGCCTTTTGGGGGAGAGAATTCCAGCTTTCTACTACCCTTTGTGTGAAAACGTGCTTCCTGATTTCCCTCCGAAATGACCTGGCTCTAATTTTATTATAATGGGTTAATGGGTGATGCAGCGCCATTAGGTTTTTTCCTGATTTGCTGCTCAATCGTGTATTAGTTACAATATATCCGAGCTGCAGGGCGATGTTATTGGATAAATCTCGTGAGGCTCCATTCCTGGCAAGGAGCCTTGCTCACCAAGAGCATAGATCGGGGACTCGGGTGCTGAGTTGGCATGCTGCATTCACATCGCTGCTGACTGACTGGTGAGTGAGACTCTGGGCTGGGAACTAAATTTACCATTATGAGTAAACCTGCATTAAAAAGCCAGGAGAAAGCCATTAACTATCATTTAACACACAGTGTGCCATACGTTTTAGGAACAGAAGTGCCAATCAAATCCAGCAGGTGGCACTCGTTTCCCATAAAGCTGACTACTGTTGCTAACTTAAGTGCAGCCACTGGGTTTAGTCGCAATCACCATTATAGGCAGGAATCATATTAATGAGATGCTCCAGTGCTGAGGTGTCTATCACTTCCCTCATAGCTTTTTTTTAAGCTACAGATACAAATCCAAATTAACATCAACATTACAGCCCATCTGTCTCAATAATTGTGAGCCAGGTATGATGATGGGTCCCCTGGAGAATGTCGTCACTCCACATTTACCCCACCCCCAGCAGGCTGGCACATCTTTATCTGCCAGTGCACCAATTAAAGGCCATGCCAATATACAGCTTGATATCACTTACTCTGTGATTGGAGAATAGGCGTGGAAGCTAACTTAAAAGGAATCAGCTTTAATGCCGTAATGTTTAAACAATAATTACTGTAAATCTTCAATTATAATGACCTCCCATGTATATTATGATTCACCTATACCTTGGGCTTTGGTGGTGTACAGATGTACAACAATAGAGTCACTGGCTGCCAGTTCCAGGTCAATGAAGCTAAACTACAACTTTTAAACTTGCAGCAGTTTCATCTGTGTCACCATTTCTGAATCTTTTGCAAATAATTTTCATTTTAGGGTCCATGAAATAATAGCACATTGTCTTCTGAACAATATTTGGAGGAGGGGAAGGTGCATTTTGTACTCAAAGATTATGGAATGTTATCAAGTACAATTATGTCATAACCATAATAACAGAACAGACAATAGTGTGCAGTTATGAGGCTGTAAATAACATTCATTTCATTCCTGTTGGAGAAATTTTGATGCAATTGTTTAATGCAATTCAGTTCTCTTTAACTGCTTCACTGCAGAGTTTATTAAAAACTCTGAATATATTAAAAGTGTAGTAAAAAAACCCAAAAAATCTCACCCTGGATTTTTCTGGGATTAGGAATTGAATTAATGGGGTAGAGTTTGACTGCAATAGTTTAAAACAGATGATAGCGAATCAGCAGTCCGTTTTACATCTCTCCTGATTTTTGTTTCTATTGAATCAATGCAAATAAAAATCAGGAGATATAAAACAGGTTGCTGACTCGCTATCACCTGCCATCGCACAAAGTCAAAATCTACCCCGATGTCTTTTCTTAGGGAGTTAAACTATTAGATACTCTGCAGGTAGTACAGCAGTAACATCAGCAGGTACATCGATGGTAAAATGATCACAGACATTGTGAGTTAGCAGGCTGTGTACCGACTTACCCTCATTTCATTTGTGAGTTGTTTCATTCTCTCCTTCATTCCACTGAACTCGCCAAACATTTGCTGTCTGACTTTCTCCAGTGAATGTCTCATCTGAATATAAGGCAAACAAACAATACATCAAAATGTGATAGAATTCTACTGCAACTGAGCACCACTTTCTAAACCAATCACCCATTCTTCACTGTAACTGGCTTTATATCTGCAATTTTCTCTCAGCCTTTTCCAAAGTTTTTCTTTATTAATTTGTGGATAAACCCAGGGGGTGATTCTGTGCTCGGAGAGACTCCGGATCAGAGAATCAGGGTTACAATGTTCTAGCTGTATCTCCAAGCCATACTCCCAGTGAACGCAACTTCCTGCTGGGAGGGTAGGATCACCCGTATAGAGTCCCTATTAACTGGTATATGGACATCCCTACTGGACATCTCCACGCCAATTCATCACCATGCTAAAATGATTTCATAACCCTGATTTCCAGGTACATTGTGCCCAGAAAAAAAATCCTCTGAGTACACTGGTACTTCCCATTTAAGGAAACCCAATGGGAAGGAATCATAAAACTTCCTGCAATATGCAGTAAATCTCACATCAGTAGCAAGACCAACACCACTGAGAACAGATTAACTGGCCAGTCACCTCATTGCTGTACACAAAATGGCTGTTGCGTTCACCAACATAGCATTAGCGGCTGTATTTCAAAGTAACTCATTAAATGTGAAAGTCCTTTGGGATGTTTCTGAGAGAGCTGATAAGATGCTATATAAATGCCACCCCTTTCTTCCTAATATAATGATCATTGTGTAGAGTATAGCAGGATTTAGCCCATTTCTTCCCTATAGACCCTTTCAATTTTTCCATTTATATTTCATTCTGTCACTAAAGAAAGAAGAAAGAAAGAACTTGCATTTATATAGCGCCTTTCATGACTTCAGAACATCCCAAAGCACTTTACAGCCAATTAAGTACAGATTCAGAACAAAATAGAATTATTGGGCCGCAGGAGGGCTATAAGGCTGGAAGAGGTTACACAGATAGGGAGTGGTGAGGCTATGTTATGACAGGAATTTAAAATTGGAGGCATTCGATAACTGCGAGGCAATAGTTGAGCGAGCACAGGAGTGCATTTATATAGCGCCTTTCATGACTTCAGAACATCCCAAAGCACTTTACAGCCAATGAAGTACTTTTGAAGGTCGCTCAAACAGCCATGAGATAAACAAACAGCACTCGGGCCAGGATGTGTAATATTGTTGTAGATTTTATAGAATTTTCCCTTTTCAGGACCCTTGTTTCGTCTTGCACTGACGCACTTCAGCCAAAAGTGTAGGGTGGCCCTGACTGCAGACTCTCCATAGTTGCCGTCACATCACATTGAGATTGACCAACCTGCTTTGAGGGGAAAGTAACATCAGTTTGTCTTCCCTGAGTTGATGTGAATTGCTGTCATGTAACTCATCACCCAGTGGCCTGGCCAAAAACTGGTGGAACTGACTCATGGTCGAGCAGCTGAACATCACATCACTAAGAATCAAATTCAGGATGGGGTTTGAAGTGCAATTCACTTGGGTCCCTTTTGAATTTTTTGTAGGTTTTAACAAACTGAACAAAAACATGCCCATCAGTCATGCAAACTGAATGTTGTCAGGGAATATTAACTATCTCACCTCCGTAATGTAGTTCATTTCCTCTTTCAGTTGGTTAACTGACCATTCATACACAACCACCTCAGCCTTATTATCATCAGCTCGCTGCACCACTCCATATATCGTGCCCTGAGGAGATGCCTCTGAACCCATGCCATTGGAAAGATGCTGCAAAAAGTAACATGGCATTTAGTTACTTCAGCATTTCAAGGTCGTGCGGGGAAAGATTTATTTTGTGTGCAGCAACATCATTCTTTATAAATGTATTTATGATTTCCTTAACTAGAGAAAATCTCACCCATGTGTTGTCACTGCACAGTTACTGCAAGGGCACTTGACTGAAAAGTTAGCAAACTCAAGTCAGCTCAGCATATGAGACTGGTAAAGTTCCAAGAGCTAAGCAGTGGCAAAGGAGACAACAGACTCCGAGACCTCAATAATTAGGCGGGGATGGTGGAGTGCTTTTACAGCAACTTACATTCCTATAGCACCTTTCAACATAGCAACAGAGCTGAGGATCAGAATAGAGATGGAGCAAGAGAGAAATTAAGGGAGGCAGCTGAAGGAATGCTCGAAGAGGTAGGTTTTAAGAATATTTTTGGAAGATGGGAGAGCTTTAGAAATTGTGGAGCGATGAAAATCAGGGAGGAGCAAGAGGCCAGAATTGGGGGAGCGCAGAGATTTTGGAGGCTTGTAAGGCTGGAGGAGGTTACAGAGATAGGGAGGGGTGAGGCCATGGCGGTTCTTGAAAACAAGGATGAGAATTTTAAAATGGAGGCGATGACGGAACGGGAGCCAATGTAGGTCAGTGAGCACCGGGGTGACAGGTGAGTGAGACTTGGTGTAGAGTGCAGCTTGGGAGGCTGGTGAGCAGGGTATTGAAAAAGGCATGAATGAGGGTTCCAGCAGTAGTGAGGGTGAGGTGAGAGATGGAGATGGGAATATGCAAAAATGTTAGAAGAGTTCTCAAAATGTTAAACTCTGAAATATAGTGCTGCATTCTTATACACAACCATCCCATGTTTTGTGACAGGTGGAAATTTAGGTTTTGCAGAGAACCAGTGATCGGCAAAGAGCAGCAGGAAGAGATTTAGAGTGACTGACAGGAAGCGATGAGAAATGGGAGTGTTTAAGCCAACGGAAGGGAGCGGCAGAGCGAACAGGAGGACATGCTGATAGAAGGACGTGTGCCTTTTATTCACTAGAGTCACTAACCAATACTGGTGGTTCTGTCCTGTTACTTTCAGGATGGGTAAATCCATTGCGTTTCCTATGATGTCCTGCATTTGTTTTTTCTTCCTGGAACAAGTAAGAAGTTTGACTGGGATGTTAAACGTGTTGAAAACACATTGGTTAACTTTAAATATCATTTCTTCTTCGCTCCTTTCAAACCAGATATAAGCCAAAAAAAAATTCCTAATATAAAATATCAAAACCATCAAATATTATAAACTGCATCACTGAAAAAAATATTGATCGTTATTATACATTTATTTCAGCACTCAGAAGTTTAAAAAAATGCTCAGAGTGCACAGGAGCATACTCTAAATTCTCAAATTGTGTAACAGGAATGAAATATTTTAGTAAATGTTTACTGGCTTGTGCTTGTCTTATTAATTGTAATGTCCACAAAAGACTCTTGTTGGAGGGATTAACATTACAAGCTTTGTGACCATCCCACTTTATGACACATTCCATTTTTTAAAAATTCGTTCATGGGATGTGGGCGTTGCTGGCAAGGCCAGCATTTATTACCCATCCCTAATTGCCCTTGAGAAGGTGGTGGTGAGCCGCCTTCTTGAACCACTGCAATCCATGTGGTGAAGGTTCTCCCACAGTGCTGTTAGGAAGGGAGTTCCAGGATTTTGACCCAGCGACGATGAAGGAGCGGCGATATATTTCCAAGTCGGGATGGTGTGTGACTTGGAGGGGAACGTGCAGGTGGTGTTGTTCCTATGTACCTGCTGCTCTTGTCCTTTTGGGTGGTAGAAGACGCGGGTTTGGGAGGTGCTGTCGAAGAAGCCTTGGCGAGTTGCTGCAGTGCATCCTGTGGATGGTACACACTGCAGCCACTGTGCGCCGGTGATGAAGGGAGTGAATGTTTAGGGTGGTGGATGGGGTGCCAATCAAGCGAGCTGCTTTGTTCTGGATGGTGTCGAGCTTCTTGAGTGTTGTTGGAGCTGTACTCATCCAAACAGGTGGAGAGTATTCCATCACACTCCTGACTTGTGCCTTGTAGATGGTGGAAAGGCTTCTCTGCACTGCCTCCAGTGCTTGAATGTCTTCCTTGTGTCTCCGTGATCAGAACGTCACACTGTACCCACGGTGTGGTCTGACCAGAACACTGTACAGTTTCATCACAACTTCCTTTGGCTTGTATTCTACTCTTTTGATTATATAGTTCCATATTTAATTGGCTTTGTTGATTGCTGCTCTGGTTTTCAGTGATTATGTATCATCTCTGAAACAAGCCACAGAAAATGGGAAGCCCTGGGGAGGGAAGCCCTGTCCTTATTTCCATAATGTTTACATCCTTAACGAAGCCTGTGCACCTACAGGCACCAGTGCAACTCAGATAGAAAATAACAGGCCGTGCACTGCCCACACACTTTTGGGGTAATGATGAGTCCCTCAAATTTTCAACCCAACACCCCCCCTTGCGTTCCTCCCTCTCCCTTACCCGTGTAGGGTTCAAAACCCCTTTAACAAAAGACATTCGAAGAAAAGGTTTAACTGTCCCCTTTTAAACAAAGGCATTTGAAAACTGCAAACACAGTAATGTGGTAAACTGTGTTTTTGCAAATCCCATTTTTCCCGCAATGACGCTGATGGCATTAGAGAAGTATGAGTTTCAGGATCGAAGATTTTAAACTGCGGATAGATATCTAGATTGTTCAATATATAAGCTAGATGGATCATAGTCATCTTAAAGTGATATCAGGCTTTCAAAACATATAGGCTTTTGGAAACACAAGTTTTTCAACACAGCAGGGGGTAAGGTAAGAAAGGGCATACATCAAAGGCTTCGGGTCAGGAAAGCAATGATAGGTATGAAAAAGCATGGGCCTCTCGTTTCTATCTGCTAATCTCTTCAAAAAACTGGGATTTGTAAAACATTAAATAGTATTGCATCCAGCATATAGTCAAATGGTATAAGGAATGGATTTGAAGCCATTGAAACAATCAAAATTGGAGAGATCAGGACCAATAAGAATATCTGGGCATAGAAATGTAAGAGGCTATCTCTACATGAAAGGCCATAAACAAAGACAGTAAAAGGGCCTTTTACAATCCATGGTTCGAGCACATGGTCTTTTCCACATCAAAAGGGTCTCCGGTCACATGATCAAAGCCTAAACTGTCAATCATTGAAGTACGTTAATGATTGAGGCATAGCAACAGGGAACAATTGGACAAAAAGAATGACCCTCCCCAATCCCATTTCCTATTGGTAAAAAAAAACAATATAAAAAGACTTTGAGAGAAGAACAGCCTCTTCACCACCCGGCAGTCACAAGGAACGCATACTGCAGTTGAATATCACACAAGAAGAAGAGAAGCTCGAGGACTGAAGAGCTGATCAACCTTCAGGCCCAAAGAGCAAAAACTTTGGTTTAAAGGTTGTTTATGCATTAATGACTAGTCTGGTGTGTGTATGAATTGTTAAGTCATTACATAATAATGTTGTGAATTATTACGTGTATAACGGGATTTTATAGAGGAAAGTCATATGTATGGTTTGATATTGCTTCATGAATGCTCGTATGAATGATAACATCATTAAATAATTACTTTTGATTAACAAAACTACCATGAGTGAAGGTGACTTTCTTTGCTTGACTATTCTCCTGTTGTGGGATAACATGACCTTTTGGAGGGAGAGCAATAAGGAATTCCCTACACCTAATGGAAAGTTTCCACTTTGGGTCCACTAGTAGCACCGGGATTTTGATGTGGTGTGATGTGCAGCACTGAACCATACAGGCTAGGAAGATAGTAGATATGGGCACTGGACTGTGCAGAGTTAACTCAACTCACCAGTGGTAGCACCATATTTGGTTCAGCAATGCAAAGCTGGAATGGGAAAAAAAAATCAGCCCAGGACTTGCTCTCCTGAAAGCAACTCAGTAACACCTGGTGGAATATTTGTGTGTGCACATCACATAAGGACAGGATTGTACTTTTTTGATGGTCCCATGAAGGAACATCTGGTCAACACTCATTAGGTAAACTCCTATGTACAGCATGTCCATTTGTGTGCCAACACCCATTGAACTGACCCCAGCATCAGTCACTGCCCTCAGGAGAACTGGGGAGAAAAAACACAGTAATATCGATCCTAGTTTTTAAATCATCTTTTTAAACATTATGCCTTTTTTCAGCTCTTACCTCAAAAGCTATTTCTTATCTTACTTCAAAAGTTACCTCAAATATTAACTCGAACACTACCTCAGACTTAACCTTGAACCTTCCTGTACCAGCTGCATTATTGCCACCTACAATCTCATTGTCAACATTATCTGCACTAGCTCCTCCTTACCAGAGCTACCTTACGTTACTGAATGTCACCTTTACTGTTGCACTGTTTGTGATACTAACAAGAATGAAGGCGTGTACAAGCGAAACTTTCCTTTCCTTGGTATGTAGGGAAGAGATAAAAACTTTCTTTCCTACATGTATATTCACCCTGGAAAATTACTTTCCAACTTCTCCATATTGCTCTCCCTCCAAAAGATCATGTTATCCCACAACAGGAGAAGTGTTTGTTGAGTTTTAGTCTGCCCACATTATTTATGAGTGGAAATATTTCCAGTACAAACACACAATGACCTTAAAATTAGACTACCATATAGATGTACAAACACTTTAAAGCATTTGTCAAATTTTGTTTGATAACGCTCCTGTGAAGCATCTTGGGACTTTTAACTACGTTAAAGGCGCTATATAAATGCAAGTTGTTGTTGATATTCCTCTTCCTGCTATTTTAACGGAGACATTAACCATTTATATCAAGTGGGTTAACCCTCTATGAAAATAACGAACAAGGAAACTTCACACAAACACGTCAGGCTTTTGTACACTAATATCACACAGAGAAACTTTAAGTCTGACAGAGTTACAGGAGGTGATCGGATTGTAGGATTACAAAGCTGACACGAAAAGGCATTGTAGCTTATTCAGATTGGGGTGAGTGGAAAGGAGAAATAATAAGAATAATTTAGGATATAAATATTATGAAGTACGAGTGGATGTCTTGTGGCATTGCCCACTGAGAGTCAGGACAAAGCGAATTTCCCTCAGTGCATCAGTGATGCTGTAGGTGGAGGAATGGGAATCTACAGCTCCTGGAGTTTATGAACCGCCATCTAGTGGTAAGAGTGTGCATCTGCAGGAAAGATTGTGTAGTCGCAGAACGGTGATGCCCAAATAAGGAGTGCATGACATACATAGCAAATTTAATGTATTATATTGAAAACAGACGAGTGAATTAAGATAAAATACGTTCCTGAAAGTGGAGAGATCATGGTGAAAAGTGCTGTTTAGCCTCTGATGGTTCACCTGCTTCAGTCAGTAAGCAGATGAGCTATAGACAACAGGCAAGTTCTAGATTCATCCCTGGTCTGTGTTAAGTTAACTGATCTCAATGAGTGCAGTGGCCAAGGGTCCTGCAGAGGGGGAACTCAGCAAGGCCCCTGCCCCCGATGGATATACGACAACCCTTGCTGCAAGTGCATGATGTAGCCAGCAGACTGGATTGTGATGTCCCACAATTGAATAGCTTATCGAGGTTCATTGTTTAGGTTCACGCTGTTTAGTGCGAATTAGGTTGGACACACATTAAAACCACTGATGTTTGCATGCCTAGTTATTCATTGTTATCAGTCAAACACAAGTCCATTATTTAATGTGTGAGGACATAGCATGGGTGAAACTCATGTCTTCACTGATTCTAACCAATGCCTTAGATTCATGTCAACTTTTTTTACTAAAATTAGTATCATTCACATTTAAAAGGAACTTTAGTTGCCGGGATGTTACAATGTTGTGATGCTATAGCTATCAATTGAGAAGTAATCTAAATAATGTAATCCGTGATCAACAGCCTGTTTCTGTTGGTTCACAACGCAACTTCCTAGTGGCAGGTGGGACTTGCCATCGACACACGTCTCCAAGTCTATCCTTCCTTCTCAACCCAAAGATGGTTGTTAGTTCATGGCACAGACACACTAATGTTTAATTAATGGCTGCCTGGCAGTGATTCCACTATTGGCACTGAAATTAACACAAAGTTAATGAGTACAGTACATCTCCCTCAATCTCACTTTACATCCTGTTCATGTGGGAAGGTTTAGTTCACTTTACATACATATTGCAGTATGCCTTTAATTATTCAAATATCTGATATGGCAGAATCGACGATTAGGTGGAGTCACTGCACGGGTTAAAAAAAAATTCTAGAGAAGGCAAAATATCTGGTCTTGCAAGTTTTCTTTTCTCATGATATCATCCCTTGTTTTGGTTATGGTCAGATAGAAAGAAGAATGATTGTAAATGCTCACCACATTGAACCTTGCTTTTCTTGTGTGTGGCGTAGTGCATTCAGTGATATAAATCCACTGTACTGGCAAAACCAGATTAACGCCTTTGAACTGGTAGTTGTTTAGAAGGGATCTGATAGACGGGTGTCTGAGCTAGCTCCCATAGTTTACGCCATTGAATCCTCCTTATCTCGATAGCAGGCTCTTAGATCCATGAAAAATTTGGTCTATGGGTCTTCCGCCAGGATAAAGGAGACAGGTTTAGTAATGTAAACGGCGGAAACTGGTTCCTGGAAGTCCCAGAATCCGAACGTAAACAGCATTAGGCTACTTTAGACCAAATAAAACTGAACAGATTTCAAATAGTTTACAAACTGGGAGGAATGTACAGATTGGAAAGGACTGGGAAGCATTTGCACTGGTGCAAATATCCCAAAGTGTATCCCTCTATAAATGAGCCCTGAGCTTGTGAAAGATGTGTGGACAGTGGTGTCTATGAACACACTTCTAATCCAGGCCTTTTCTGAGCAATTGCAGGATTTCAATATGCTGTTTTAATTCACTCCTGCACTTTAGAAGAGATGCTATAATTCTATTCCATGCTTATTTATGTGTTTGCTCCTATTTTAAAACTTTAATGTACAATCGACGAGTTTATTCATTAGGGCACATTCTTCTTCTGATGACTTCATTCATCTGCCAGAGGCCCTTCCTCGTGTGAAACAGAAGAATGTGTCAGAGATTGAGCTGGTCATGTCATACATGTAACCATGTCAATCATCAGATCGCTAAAGGAAAAGAAAGAACTTGAATTGATACGGCACCTTATCATTCCCTCAGCACATCCCAAAGCACTTCACAAGCAGGGGATTTACTTTTGATGTGTCATCACTGTTGCTTTGCAGGCAAGTAAGGCAACCAATTTACACACAGGTAGATTCTCTGAAAAACTTGCTTCTGTTGCTGTTCTTACCAATTAAATATCCTGTTTCAATTGTTCAAATGGATCTTCAAGGTCCTGTGGCACTGTTTGAAGAGCAGGAAGTTCCCCTGTTGTCCTGACCAACACCCAAACCAACATCACCAAGAGCAGGTTAACTGGACATTTATCTCATTGCTGTTTCTAGGATCTTGTGTGCAAAATAACTTGACACATTTGCCTGTGAGATAACAATCGCTGCACTTTGGACTATTCTTGAAACAGGCGTAGCGTCCAGAGGTGTGAAGGGAGAAGTCTCGTGATCTCGTGACTCCCTTGCTTCTTCCAGGTACCCTGAAGACTTTGCAATCTGCAGAGTCCCACTACCAGGTGTCTTGAGGCACCCCTCTGTTAGGGTTCCCTATGGTGATAGCAAGAGGAAAGTGCCCGGGGCAGTGGGGGGGGGGTGGAAATCGGGAACATCCCCTCCTGCCTCATTAACATGCATACATTGGGACCACCTCTACTGCAGGCTCAGGCCCAGGACACCCAGGAGCATCGTGAGGGCGGAGACCTGATGTAACCCATCTCCAGCCACATTTTCTTGTTGTTATATCAGGGATCTGAATGTTCCCCAGGCACAACAAAGAGGAAAATCAACCCCATTATCTTCAAACCTCTCAAGAACCGTAACAATCACCAACTCTTCTGATGACTTTCAAATAATGAGCTCACATAATGAATTTTCAACATACACCTGTAGCATCATAACTCTAACACCTCTAGTCTTCAAGGTGCAATTTTTTATATCTGTACAATACAGTTATCACACTTAGCACTTCAATCTTACAAGTGAACTAAAGACGTTTACTGCATAGAAGGAGCCCACTCAGCCCATCTGTTTTAATTCATTGCCAGCGCAATCCAAAACCAGTCCCACTGCTCTACTCTCTCCTTAGACCTGTATCTTCCTCTGCTTCAAAATATTTATTTACTTTACCCTTAAAACGTGCAATGGTCTCTATCTCGACTACTCCATGTATCAAAGGATTCCATGCTCCAACCACCCTCTCAGTAAAGAAATTTCTTCTAACCTGTTCCTTCTCTCATCTGGTGACAGTTTTAAATTGATGATCTCTCCTCACTCACTCCATCCACAACCAGAGAGAATGGTCTTTCCTCTTCATAATTTTAAAAACCTCTATTAAATCTCCTCTTAGTCTTCTCTGCTCCACTTATAACTTGTTTGATTTTGCAGAAACCCCTCCATGTTCTTAAAAGTCTCTTTTGGCATTTGATATCCTCCATTTAACTTCAGCCTTGTGATGTTTTTACACCACCCAAGTAAAAAATCTCCAAATTCTTCTCTTTGAGATCAATATTTTGATGGTCCTCTTTTTTGTGAAACCACGGACTTCGTCACTGACAAGGGATTATACACATCAACAAATTATTTCTGGGTTAATCAAGATTAAGTTGTGTTACAATAAAAAACAAGTCCAACGAAAAGGATCCTGATTACAGTCTACAAAACATACTGATTTAACAGTTGTATTTTATTTTTTCGTGTACCTTAAGTACAGTTTGTTCCAAATAAACCAAAATGTCCTGTCACTGACAGGTTATTATGGCGACCACTTTATCACATAGAAGAGAGCAGGGGAACTCAGATATTGACTGAAACTGGATTTTGCCAGTATCCCTAAGCCCCTGTGCGTACTTGCTTGCAGTGCACACATGTATTGCAAATTGTGGGATGATCCTCCTGAGATTGGTGATTGATAGGTGTTTTAGTAAACTAGTCTCATTTGTTATTCCTCACCCGTGTGATGGATGTAATGACCTGATTTTTCAGTACAGCCTCTTCTCTGGAGAAGGCAATGTTGCCACTCCAGTTAGGAGTTTACTGTCTCAGCCAGCTCAATGTCACTCAGCAAACCCCTTCAAGTGTTGTAAATCTGTGCTTTCTCCACAAATAGGAGCCATCATTCTTTTTAATAGAGACCTTGACAAAGTTCCAAGATTCACCTTGTCCGCAGACTTGAAACTAAGGCTTTTCTGTTTATTAGGTTTGGCTCCTTATTATAATTGTCATTGTTTTGCAAGATCCTGCTCAGTATTGATTTTGCAGTTTTCAGAGAAAGTGCATTTCCTTTAACAGTTTGAAAGTTCTTTTGTTTTTACATTTTTAATGTTTATCAGACAATAGAACGAAAAAAAGGTGCAGGGGGAAGAGTATTTATCAAGTAATTAAATAAAGAAAAAAGTGTTGAGTTAGGGCTACCAAGTCCAACCACCTCCCCTTGACATTCAACGGCATTACCATCGCCAAATCCATCATCATCAACATCCTGGGTGTCACCATTGACCAGAAACTTAACTGGACCAGCCACATAAATACTGTGGCTACAAGAGCGGGTCAGAGGCTGGGTATTCTGCGGTGCCTGCCACTGATAGAACCATCCCATCCGCAAGATGTAACACCTTAAGGAGAGGATGAAGGATAAATGGGGAGGAAAGAAAGAACCCACTTTCCAAAAAAAAAAATCCGTGCGCTACCCGAGCTTCATAGTCGGTGTACGAAGACAAAGCAGCTCTATATTTAAACAACCGCAGAACTAATGACTGCCAGTATAACAAGGGTGGTTCCTCGATCCCACACTTCCAGTGACTGCTAACATAACAATAGCATTGACACATTTAAGGGGAAACTTGATGCTTCCACGAGGGAGTAGTGAACAGAGGGAGATGGGGGCAGGGTGGAAGAGGTAACTCGAGTTTAAATGGTGTGCAAACACAACGCTGTTCTAATTTAACCCTTTCCACATTACTAACAGCTGCCATTTTTGGATTTTCAGCCAAACAACCATGAGTGTGAGGTTTATCTCTTGGATCTGGTGGTCACGGCTGGGAGGATTTTGTCAATGTTCGGTTTATTCAATGGAGAAAATCGGGGAAAGATTCTTTGTTCTCAGAGGGTTCAGTTTTAAGGACCAATTGCGCTGAAATGGTGAGCCTACTGAACTCCTTCGATAGTCCACATTGCCGGAGAGAGCTGCCGACCTCACTGCATCCTACAAGGCCAACTGCTGAAGATCATTCCCCGTGCATTTCCCTGGAGAACATGAAATGCAATAACTGCCAGGGGATCGGATATTCCAGTGAGCAGAAGCTCCTAAATGGCTACTGCTCACATTTAATGCTACACTGTTTTATCAACCCAATATCTGCAATGAAAGATGGCCAAAGGAGGGTGGGCAGATCTGCCTCCTTTGATAAAGATAGCTTAGATGTCCTCCTGCAAAAGGTGCAGCAAAGGAGCGTAGCCATATTTGGGGCTGAGAGACACCCTCCTATACGCTACAATGTTTAGCAAGCATGGCAGCAGGTGGCATAGATAAGCCTGTTCCCTCTCAGAATGACATCTGTCCACCCCAATCAGCCTGCCAGGTAGCAGCCCTGAGCAATCAACCAGTGTGTCGTCCAAAAAACTAGTGGCAGCAACTAGGGTCAACTCCTGACTCAGTATAAGGAGGGACAATGGGCACAGGAATCCCATGGCACCTTACTGAGGAGCAGCAGGCTGCCACCACAATTACACTTCCCACTGAGTAAGAAATCAGAAGGAGCACTAGAGGAGGAAGCAGAAGACATAACATGCACTATCACCAAGGGGAAGCTCTGGGGAAAGGAAAGCTGATTGCATAAACACACAACAGTAACAGGGAAATAAATCTGTTGCAATTTATTTCAATGTAGTTGTGAGAGTTTTTCAGAAAGGGCATATGAATTTAGGGGGGAAAAAATAACGGGTATGTAGGATAGTCGAAGTGGATTTGATTGTAATAGATTGAATGGTGATTATAGGTCCACCATCTTGTGCTCAATATGATCAGACTGTTCACACATTGGCCTGAGTCACAGAAGTCTAGAAACAGATCACCTTCCCACCTTATTGATCAGTTGGAGAATGACATATTTCAGAACTCAGCAAAGATTTTGTTTGTCATAAATTAATGAAACTTTAAAAAAGTAAACAAAGAAATTTGTCCCTTAATATTCCTTAAAAACTCAATAATGGCTGATATCCTCAGAATCTATTCCAGGGTAGAAATGTTTGTACAAAACGTTTGAGGACTTTCTCTGCGGATAGTGACATGGTTAGCAGTTGGGTGTCAGAGCTCACTGTGTATGAATCAAATGATTACACAAGGACTGTAATGTGGAGTTTGGAACAGCGCAGCAATGCTGGATGATGTTCAACTTTATGTCATCATGTTTGCTAAAGTCTATCTCACTGCACCTGGCTAGATAGGATTACTGCAAAGTACAAAAGGCAAGCCATTAACAAACCCATTCATGAGAGCACCTATTCTATTTCAAACATGTCCAAGAAAAATTTTCTTCTACATGTAAATATTGGCTTGTAGCTCACTGCCCTGCTCATTCTACAGTACCTGTCTGTCTTTAACTCCATCACTTCGTGACTCAATAAATCATTTCAGCACCTGAAGCCATAGACTGATATATTTCAATATGCTTCAATTATTTGTGCCAGGAGAGTCCACTTTTTTTATTTTTTTAAATTGTTTAATTTGATGACTAGAATACATTTTGTTTTAAAAGATGGGACTCCTTCCCTCTAAATGTATTTATTCACTTATGCAGCATACATATGTACATATTTCACTTATGCCTGAGAGGATAGTTAACCTGCCACCAGCTCTTCTGAAACCAGCATGTGTATCAGAGTGGACTTGGACAATGCTTTGATTTTTCCCACCCTTCAGCAAGTATTTGTCCTCCACGCAGTGCATCCCCACAGTTGCATGGCTCAAAGCAAGAGCTCAGGATGTAGAGAACTGCACCATAAACCCGGATCCAATTGCTCTACTTGTGACACTTCTAGAGCTCCAGTGAACGTCAACACCAGCAGTAGTCTCCCAATTGCACCTCCTTTCACATGTACAAGGTGGTGTACATTAACCGTGTGTTCAAAAATACTGGATTAACATATCCAGAACAATTTTCTGGATGAACATATCCAGAGGAATTTTCCAGATTTCCCCTTAATCGGCCTGGGATCTGTTTTTTTGCCTCTCTCAGGAGATTACATGGCTCCAGGTGGGTGGGGAGTGTATGTATTGTAATCTACAAGGCATCACAACTGTATGGGACAGGCTGGATGGACCAGCAGATCTTTTCCTGTCCGTCATTTTTCACATGTTCGTATAATTGCCAGTAAGTGATGTTACCTAGGTCTCCAATCACTCAATTCACTGATCGTTTAACTGAGTGTCCTTCACAGACCAGGAATAATAAGGTGTCCAGGGGATTGTCTATATTTGCTTCTTGTAGAAAAACCACTATTATTTTCCTTATATTTCTTTCAGTTTATGGTTTCATTGAAAATAGTGCACTGAGGAAATCGTCTCACCTCGTGTTCTCTAGTCTTAAATAGCCATTACCATTGATCTGTGATTCAGTGATGTCTCTTTCCTCCACTATACCATTAAATATTAGCCATTTGACAGCCAACATAAGGATTGATCAACATTAAAAGCGTAATGCTGCCTTAATCCCTTTTTTGACTATGTTTATTAAATATATGTGAATATTAAGCATAAACACTCCCGTCAGTTCCAAAATTCAATGTAGCCCTTCTAAAAATATATATTTTAAATATAAATATACTTGCTGCAGACTTGCGGATTGAGATGATCTGTGCAAACTGAGATATTTATTGAAAAATATCTAACTCGGGTAGCTATAGGAGAGGGCTAGGCACAGTCGGTGGGTGTGCCGCAGGTTTAGAACATTAACTCTTCAAGAGTCTTGTAAAAATTCAAGAATATTGCATCAGCTGAATTATTTAGTTGAAAAATGTACACACAGGCCAATCATGGGCCCAGTGTGACTACATACCATCAGAGTCCACAGTATGACGTTGGTTAAAAAAACACACAGAAAGAAAGATAAGAACGATGTAGTCTGACAACAGGCGCTGGCTAAACATTGCAATCTAATTTAAAGTAGTAGTCCCTTATTGTGACTGAGTGAAATGTAAGAAAATATGGCTGAGAAAAGAACCACGGTGTAACAGACCCATTCCTTCACCTACCATGTACAAATCACTCTACTATTCGTTGAGGAGATTAAACGGATTGGGCGAAGAGAGGTATAGGTGAGAAAAAGCTCTTTGAATGAGAGGTACAAATGAAGAAAAGCTCTAATGCAGCTCTCTGCCCACCCAAATGTAAAGCAAACCCTGAATACCTATCTAACCCTATACCCTACATTGTACATCCTTGACCAGTTGCTTTCCTTGGGAGGAGACTTCCATGGCTGTACCAGCTCAGGAAACATCACTTTTCACACCGCATTCTGTAATCTCCTTCTGTATTTATCCTTAGTATCCTATTCCTGACATAGTCATCCAGATCTTTTCAAAGCTGTGAAGGTGTTATGAACACAGCACTCGCTGCTTTGCTCGATAGTACATTCTACAGATCCGGTACCCTGGAGGAGGGGGATCCATCTCATTGTACCCTGATTAAGGCTTGTTAATTTCTTTCCCTCATGACCGCTGATTCTCTGCGCACAACCTAAGCTGGATCACTAATTGGCATCAGGAGCACAGCTACACCTCAGAAGGTTTGGAACTTTCCCAATCAACATTCTCGGACATAGAAGAGAAAAACAAGACGGAGCTTTGGAATGTGTGAAGAAATTTGAGATTTGAAAAAAACAAAGATAGATTGAAAGACAAAATCAATTTGCATGATGCAGTGAGATTGGATAAAAAAAAACAGGAAAGTAAGTGAAACTGGCCGATGGGGTTAGAGAGGCTGAAACAGATAGAGATGGAGACCGATTAAAAGAGACATATAGATATAGAGAGGGAGGATAGAAGAGCTTAGAGACAATGTTGCCTGGCAATGCCTAATTTCAGAGTGTGAGAGTAGAGATACTGCACAGAAATTCGGACTATCTGAGCAGTGACTGGGATATACTTTCTCAGCTGTTCCAGGAGTTTGGATCCATTACTGTTAGAATTCTTAAAGATCTGGATCATGTCTCCTGATTTTTATAAAGAAAACAAATTCAGTTCTATGAGACTCTTCATAACTTGGGAGTTCTAAGATCCAGACTCATTCTTCTTAATTTTCTCTGAACATGCACCGATGCATTAATGGCCTTTCGAAAGTAGAGTGCCCAAAACTACACACGACATTCTGAATGTGGCTTTTTCTGAGCTCGATGCAAGGTTAGGATAATTTGTTCGACTATAGTCAAACTTGTGGGGACAAAAAGGGTGTCAGACGAGATTCCTGTGGAATTCCACGAGTTGCTGGCCCTTAGCCAAAGTTTTTCTGCTTATTAGCAGGCACTTCATTCTAGTTCAGTGCACTTCATATATCACTCCTGTAGCTTGTGAGCTGTAAATCTGGTGAGTGTATACCGCCACAGTAGAGGAGCCAATATTTTAGAGGAGAATGAGCTCTTCTGATGATGGGAGCGTACATTTTGTCCATCATTTTAGTTAGATACATCAGGCATACAGATGGTGTACTTCCACACAAATGGTACACTTCTCTCGTACAAACTAGATATGGTTCGTACGTAACACATATACGAACAACAACAACTCGCATTTATATAGCATCTTTAATGTAGTAAAAACGTCCCAAGGCGCAGGCACGATGGGTCGAATGGCCTCCTTCTGTGCTGTATGATTCTATGGCGCTTCACTGGAGCGTTAACAAACAAAATTTGACACCGAGCCACATAAGGAGATATTAGTCCGGTGACCAAAAGCTTGGTCAAAAAGGTAGGTTTTAAGGACCATCTTAAAGGAGGGGGGAAGAGGTCGAGAGGCAGAGAGGTTTAGGGAGGGAATTCCAGAGCTTAGGACCTAGGCAGCTGAAGGCGCGGTAGAGCGATTAAAATCAGGGATGCGCAAGAAGCAAGAATTGGAGGAGCGTAGAAACCTCGGAGGGTTGTAGGGCTGGATGAGGTTACAGAGATAGGGAAGGGCGAGGCCATGGAGGGATTGAAAACAAGGATGAGAATTTTAAAACTGAGGTAGTCAGCGAGCACAAGGGTGATGGGTGAACGGGACTTGGTGCAAGTTAGGATATGGGCAGCAGAGTTTTGGATGAGCTCAAGTTTATGGAGGGTGGAAGATGGGAGGCCGGCCAGGAGAGCATTGGAATAGTCAAGTCTAGAGATTGCAAAGGCATGGATGAAGGTTTCAGCAGCAGATGAGCTGAGGCAGGGGCGGAGGTGGGCGATGTTATGGAGGTGGAAGTAGGCGGTCTTGGTGATGGAGTGAATGGGTGGTCAGGGTCAAATAAGACACCAAGGTTGCAAACGGTCTGGTTCAGCCTCAGCCAGTGGCCAGGGAGAGGGATGGAGTCGGTGGCAAGGGAACGGAGTTGGTGGCGGGGACCGAAGACATGGGCTTCGGTCTTCCCAATATTTAGTATCCTAAGTGGCAAACAATCGTCACCCACTGCTCATTAGAGTTAAACTTATCACATGAGCGGTGGGTGATGTTTGTTTACCACTTAGAGCAAATTCCAGGCCAATGATTCAGTACTTGTCCTGCAAGGTAGTGTGTGAAGAATATACAGCACAACTCTGGTACTGATATACATCTTGTAAAACCACATTCTTTAAGAAAAAAATTCACAGGTATCACAAAGCAGAGTTCAGATGTCATATGCCTCTGAGGCTACATGGTTACAATTGCTTTTACTATTTGAATAGATAAAATCAGTGACATAGTGATTGCACAAACTATTGCTGAAGCTCAATCGCAGCATCGGCCCTCCCCCTTCCCTGTCCCGGCCAGATCTTCAGGTTTGAGCCTCATATCAGGCAGGTTAATTGAAGTTAAGATTGTAAACAATTTTACAACACCAAGTTATAGTCCAGCAATTTTATTTTAAATTCACAAGTTTTCGGAGGCTTCCTCCTTCGTCAGGTGAACGATATTTTCACATCGTTCACCTGACGAAGGAGGAAGCCTCCGAAAGCTTGTGAATTTAAAATAAAATTGCTGGACTATAACTTGGTGTTGTAAAATTGTTTACAGAAGTTAAGATTATGAAGTAACGACTGCCTCAGTCCAGTAACATCTTATGGGAAACTATTTATAGTAAATGTTATTATTATTACTACCACAGCATTGAACTTCTAATCAAACATCTACACACAGCTCAAACAAAGAGGACAGGAGGAACCTCTTGTACCTTTTGCTCTCAGAAGAGGTTTAACACCCAAAAGTTCTCACTGAATTCCTACTGTAGGCCAATGGGTCAGAGATCACTGAAGACAACACCACGATAATCTTTTTAAAACTCGTATTAACCCATTCTCTGATCTGATGAGAGCTACTGCTAGTATTTTTGTTATGATGTGGAATTGCCGGTGATGGACTGGTGATGACTCCATCAGCCTCCGAAAGCTTGTGATTTTCAAATAAAACTGTTGGACTATAACCTGGTGTTGTAAGATTCCTTAGTATTTTTGTTAGTGAAGGTACTTTGCATGGAGATGAAAGAGTAACCTTTAATGCTGCATTAATTTACATAACAACTAGAGTGCATTTTTGTTCAGTGATGTGCGCCAGTGAAGGAGTTTCAGGGACACTGACCTCAGTCATCCTAATTAAGTTTTCCTCACATACGGACAAAAGGTAAAATAACCTATCCCTAAAAATAATGGGTGTTTCTCACATTATTCATTTGTAAATTATTTAATTGATTTCAGCTGAGATAGATTGCAATGTGTCTTCACGTCATTGCTTTGTCCCAGAGTTTCTGTTAATCGGTAAACTCTGGAGGTTAGCAGCCTGAGCACACAAACTGCACACTCCTGAAATCTCGGCTATAAAATCTTATCTTTCCAACAGATGGTAGGAGGAACACTGGTTTTACAAAACGAGGCTTCCACAGCTCTCACCTAACCATAGAGAAAAAGTGATTTGTAAAAGACTTCCATCACGTGGAAAATCAACTATTTTTAAGGTGTGTTCTATCTAAAGATATTAAAGTTTGCATGTTGTTAAATCTGAGACAATTAATCAGCAGCAAATTACAAAGAGACACTAAAAATCAGCTAGTCACAGGCATTGCCTGTGGGGCCGTGTCACTTTAAACCAGGATGTAATATATGTCTACAAAGAAGTTGTGAATCGATTACTCTTAACCATAAAAATGCTATTTTGTGGGGCCATCAATAATGGTACCTTAGCTAAAATGATGAATATAAAACCAAACCTTTCACTTAAATCTAGATTCATGGCACAAAAATGACCTGTATTTAGGGTTGCCAACTCTGGTATAACCTGGATGTAGCCCAGGTTTCATCACATGATCTCCTGCCTCCAACTGCCCCACCACCACGCACCCGCCATTGGTCACCTGACACGTCTATCCTGCGCCAATTGGAAAGCGAACAGACTCTTTGTTTCCTGATTGGATGTATCTTGACTGTCAGTCAAACAGCTTTTTTTCTCCTTCTCCAATATTTTTATAACTAATAAACAAAAGTGTTCAAAGAAATTTTTCAAAAACACAATTCTATTAGTGCCCCTATGATTTTTCTCCCAGGTTTCTTGCAGCAGTGTCTAGGAGATTACTCTTTAATTCCTGGAAACTCCAGGACAATCCTGGGGGGTTGGCAACCCTACCTGTACCATTAACAAGCCAACACTGGCATTAACACTTGTGGAGGTAACAGAAGCAGTGACATTGCTTAACTTTACTGACCATTTCGGTTTTTCCTTTACTTTTGGTTTCATCTCGTGCCGAGGTGGAGTTTCCTTCAGCGTGGAGAGTCAGCCGTACCCTTCGGATGTTACCCTAAGCAATGGAACAACCAGGTGTTTATCTGATTGCACTATTTAAGCAGAAGCAAAATAAAAGAACATTTCTGAACACTCAGTTTAAACTGAAATGTTCAATATGCCAAGCAGTTTAGATGAAGTATAAAATACCATCACAGATTTAGTCACATTAAATGTTTACATAAGAGCAATAAAATAATAAAATGACTTACCCTCCTTACAGGCTCTGGTGACTTTGTGATTGTGCATGTTGTCGCTGTTTTAAATTGTAGCATTGTCCCTACGAATATAGTTTATCCAAAGATCCACAACTTTGGCTTTGCCAGCTACTTCCAAAAAGTGAGAGATGCTCTCCTTACCATCTGTTACTCTTTCTGAAAAAAACTTCTGGCAACAATTCCAGTCCCGGGTTTAGTCTGTGACTTTTACCACTCTTCCTTAATTTTAGGCTTGACCTTTGGTAAGAGATTTGAGGATTCGGGGGTTGTAAAAACTGAGAGGATTAACCAGCAGCAAGTTACAAAGGGATGCTGTAATCAGCTTGCCATTGGCAGTGCACTGCCACATCATAAGCAAATGTCTTCTCAAACAGCCATCTGTTTTCACCCCAGCCCGGAAAGATAGTGAATCCGTTTGTTACTTAGCAACACACCTATTATGACACATCTGGGAATACATCCTCGCCCAACTTGTCAAACAGCATTTTACCTGTTCTAGCCCTTCCTCATTAGAATACTTCACATGGGTGTTGTCCCATTCCACCTTTATCAGGACTGGCTCTATATAATTCAGGTGTTTTTCACCAAGGGTATGAATAGAAATTGTTTCTATTTGCCTAAAGTCGCATCAAAAGTTCTGCCAGCATCGTACCAGAGACTACACATTACGTTCCATTTATGTCACTCAATTTTCTTCTCTCTCTCTCTCTCGTCCTCCTTCCTTCAACTGCTTTCTTTCTCAAAAAACACACACAAAGTAGAAATGAAGATTCTAAACAGAACCAGCCTCAAGGGCACTACCGTTTGTTTGTTTAACTGATGTGTACAGCGATACGCAGCACCTGGACTGGAGGTCTGAGTGTTCACTAACCCTTTGAGAACTGGAGTCAGATTTTGCACCAAAAAGAAAAGGTGTTGATAAATTTTCAGTTAATTTGGAGAATTTTGTGAATTTTTAAAAAAATGCTATTCTTTATAGCTCTAATTTCAGTTTGTAATATTCAATATAATATTTTTAAAATGAAAGTGTCTCTATTCATAACTCAGCCACTCATATCCCTCACTGGCCTACACTGGCTCGGTCCCCCAGTATGTTAAATTTAAAATCCTCATTCACAAAACCCTCTGCAATCTCCTCCATTTACAGATGCCCTCCTGTACCTTTCAGTCCACTAACTCTGGCCTTTTGTACCTCTTCATCCCACCATTGGTGGCAAAACCTTCAACTGCCTCAACCCCACTCTCTGCACCTCCCTCTCTTCTTCTCTCTTCACTTTTAAAAATCTTATCAAAATCCATCTTTTGGACCAAACTTTCAGTCATCCTTCCTAAACTCTCCCCCATGGCTGGCTGTTAGGAACATAGGAACAGGAGTAGACCATTCAGCCCATTCTTTAAGTGATTTCTGTACATGGAACCCTAAATCTCTGCTCTTCCACAGTTCCCAGATTCTTACCATTTAAAAGATACCCTGATCTATCTTTCTTAGGTCTGAAATGGATGACCTCACACTTCCCCACATTGAACTCCATCTGCCACAGTTTTGCCCACTCACTTAATCTATCAACATCCCTTTACAACTTTCTGCTCCCATCTACACTGCTTACTGTGCCACCTAACTAAGTGTCATCAGCAAACTTGGATATACACCTCTCTATTCCTTCATCTAAGTCATTGATAAATAGTGAAAAGCAGATGTCCCAGTACAAATTCCTGGGGGACACCACTAGTCACATCCTGCCAATTGGAGTACATAGCCATTACCCCTCCTTTCTATCTCCTACCTCCTAATCAATTCCCTACCCATGTCAATAGGTTGCCTCCAATTCCATGTGCTTTCACTTTTGCTAACAGATTCTTATGTGGAACCTTATCGAATATCTTCCGGAAGTCAACATAAATAACATCCATAGGCATTCCCTTATCTACCATGTTAGTAACCTTCTCAAAACATTCAACTAGGTTTGTTAGACATGACTTACCCTTTATAAATCCATGCTGGCTCTCTCTGATCAGCTCATATTTGTTTGTCCAAGTGCTCAGTCACTCTGTCCCTATCTAGTAACTTCCCCTCAACAGACATGAGACGAATAGATCTATAATTTCCTGGTTTCTCTCTCCCACCCTTCTTGAGGAAATAGTTTCTCTCTATCTACCCATCAAATCTTTTAATCATCTTAAACACCTCCATTCCATTAGCTTTAATAGACTCTACGTCATACTTTGTAACAGATACGATTAACTGGGTGATTAAGGTGTGAGATAGAACCACATGATGAAGATGGTATACTGAGCATCAGCACTGTGTGTTCAAGTTATTTCTGGAAACGTATATTCTGTAGTTTGTTTGTTTACCTGTGGAGATAAAGTGATTATGAAGAGCTTTCCCTCAGAAGTTTAAATAGGAATAGTAGAGCTCGTGACAGGGTGCTGGAAGTTCCTTATACTCAAAGGTGACAACCCTCGTTGAAAAGATGATCAGCCTTGATGACCGACCTAGTGACTATTAAGGTCAATACAAGACTGGATGGCTCTTCTGCACAGAAACAGCCGTCTGGGGTCAACAGATAGTAGCTGTTCATGTTTTCACTCTTGCCACTTCTTCTTCAGGAGATCATTGTACTGTTGCTTGTGCCAGCTGTAAGATTGCAGAGCTGGCTTTTCTGACACAGGAGAAAACTTCAGCTATATTCGTTCATCATTTGACATATTCATCAGACATCTGTAAACAAAAGCTCATGCATGGCCTCCCCTTTGATCTTTGTTCAGGCTTTTAATGTCTTGTGAACATGAACATCCAAATCCCATTGCTCTTCCACATTACCCAGCTTTCCCCCAAAGTATAATTATTACTTATTTTTACCAGAAGGTCCCACCTTACATTTAATGACATTGAATTACATCTGCCACTTTTCTGCCCTTCCCATCATCTTATCAATATTTCCTTGCAATTTTCTTTGGTCCTCAGAATTATTTACTGTGCCTCCTATTTTAGTATCATCTGCAAATTTGGGCACCCCTCCCTCTAGCCCTATATACAAATCATTGATATACACAATGAACAGAAGCAGTCCCAGAACAGAACCATCTGGGACACCGTTACCCATTTCTGAGAAACTGCCCTTAACTCCTACTCCCTCTCCAGGCAGCCTGGTGCAGCAATATCAATGTCTTAATAAGCCAGTTCTCCTGCAACTAGTGCAATTCTCCATTGTGACTTTTCAGTGTCCCGTGTGTCGAGAAGAGGCCAATGTTCCACAAAGCCACTCTCAGGTTCTGTTTTATGGTCTATTTTATAACTGTAGCATCAAGGGTGGCCTACCAGCTGTTGGCCCTGTGCTTAAGTAGCAGTAATTGTTTTGGGCTTTTCCTGATGCCCTCCTTATAGGGGATGAGCAGTGAGAACCTGGAACCGGCCTCTCAGCAATTTCAGACGCTGCCAGTGCTGCAGCTTCAAACATCCAACACCACTTGACTAGAGCCCCTGACCGTCTACAAGCAGCTCCACAGTTACAGCTCCCAGTGTCACGGGGGATCAGGCTCTTTCCATCATGAACCTAGTCAGTTCTAATGGATACTTTGTGATCTGCTTCTATATTTGTTACCTTTCCTTCCTCTATAGCTTTTCTCTTCCTCTACCTCAAATAGACAAGGATCTCAGCTGAGTCTGGTTAAAGTTAACATACCTTCACCACTGAAGTGATTTCCTTAAGTAAGCCACAATTATCGAGTAAGCAAACTATTAGAAAATAGGTATTTTCCTTAGCAAACCAAAAGTCACAGATATTAAATAATCTGCCTTATAATTCCTTTTGTGTTTCCTGCATGGTTAGAGGTACAAAATAAAATGTTCTAACTAAAATTAATAGAAAATATGATTTCAGAAAAAGAACAATAAAGCAGGCTTACTTACAATTATTGAATCAGTACACTGTTCCACCAGATCTGAGGGTGGTGATGAAAATATTAAACTAACATATGAAAGAGCTTGGGATAGAAAGTAGTCTGAGTCCATTTTTGAAAATCAGGCCTCAGGCCTCAACTAAATATTCCAGGCGAGCTGCCGGTGCCTGTCGTGTCCGACACCCTTCAGGAGGATTGAATTAAGGGCCACGTGCCTTGCTAGCAGCGGCCTCAGGTGAGTCCCAGGTGATGGGGGGGGAGGCAGCATGGGGGAGGGGTGATCGGAGCCATCAGGAATGCTGTGTAGCGGGAGGAGGACTCCTGCTCCTCTTGAATTCCACATTAAAACATTTTTTAAAATGTACTCACCTTTTTGGTGGTGGGCACTTTCTAGGCCACATCCACATCAGCAAAACCTGAGCGATGCTGGCACAGTGCCGGTCTGCTCAGGGCAGCCTAATTTCCCTAGAGGGGCCTGAAGCAGGTTCTAGGACCCTCATTAGCCAGGGCCCAAAATGCCTGTTTTAGGCGGCCGCCTCAGACACCTAAAAATCATCCGAGGCCAATATGGCGTTGGGCCTTTTCAGGCTTCTTAGGGGGGCAGGGCATTGCCCTGCAGAATTGGTCACTTTTGCGCTCTGAACGGAAATGGTGAACAATTTCTACCCGTTTCTATTTATAGATCAGCTCTAAATTCAAGGACTTGTTAAGCGCAACTCCCCCCCTTGTTTGACTGATGGTACCACCCTTCCAAGTTTTCCCTCCTTCAAATTAAGCCTTTCTCTGCTATTCTTGATTTTATGTTCTCTCTCAGGCACATAAATAAGAGATTCAAGCAGTATGAACCACTCAGATTATATCACAAAATAAACAAGAAATGCAAAATTCAAAAATACAAAGTTTCACTTGTCACATCAGCGTACCATGCCACCAATCGCTTTATGGCCTTTCCACGTTTCATCCTCCAACGAGGAAAAAACATATGTGGGAATTGATTAAATTGAAAGTCATTTGCGCCCTCTCATCCCTCGGTTTCTGGTCCAATGATAAGCCAAGGCAGTTGGAAAGCTGCAGAATGCAGTCCATAACCTTATACGGAGAATTTCCAAGCATTCTTCACCTTTCGGTACAGCACCGAACAATGTAGTAGCTAAGGCTCACTATCCATAGTACTAAATGAAAGCCCCCTAAGTTCCATACTCAAATTGGACTTGGTAATGGTTAGCCACTCCCAAGCATGACTACTATTTATCTGGCTTCTGCCCTTTGACCTTCCTGGCATGGGTGGTGCTAGTGGTAGGAAAGATCTCTTCAGGTCATAGAGGCACACAAACCTTTACACCATATCTAGGCTGCAGTCAAGAAGATGATGTTAGGGTACATTGAAGATGGTTTGTAGTAAAGAGTGGATTGATGAGCTGAATGATGTTTTCTTGATCCATGGTTTCTTATTTTTTGTCCTTTGCTCATTATAATATCTAGAGAGACATGCAACAATGACATGGGTTCTTAAGGAAAATTATGAATTGCAGCAAATCTATGAACTGCTTCAAGCACCTGCCTGGCTAGTTGGTGATTGATAACTGATCCACGCCTGCCTAATGAACTAGTTTAGGCTAGGCCAGTTTAGATTAGGATTTTTGTCCATGAATTTGATCCTTTATTCCACTTAGTTCCCAATCTGAGCTGTACTGAGCATGGAGGCACTGAGCAGAGAATGAGCATCTACGTCAGGGAAGAAGGAGAGTCAGACAGTAATAGAGAGGACGATGCCTGCGGCTCCCACTGGCCAGTAAAAGGGGGCTTTGGTGGGAGTCTTGAGCCTATTTGATGCCTATCCTCTTGGCAGCTGAAGGCTTCTCTTCCCTCTCTTTTTGTCTGGTTTAATTAAATGTATGCTAGCCACTTACTGCCAGCCTAATCATGTTTCCTCACAGCAGATAATTGGAACAGAGGGAACTTGCCACACTGCAGCTATAGGCAGGAACTACTGTAATACGGTACGGGATCCATCACATCTGTGGAGAAGAAACAAATTAGTATTTGCAATGTTGTGTGAAGTCATTTTGGTTTTGTAAAGTGGCTATTACCTGTTAGGGTGGAATTACAGTGGCCTTTCACCGTTGGGATAATAATGGCATGAAGGCATCCTCTCTCTGCTGGCTGCAGAATGTAATAGAAGTTTGGACTACCTTAACCAAGTTACTTGTGGCTATGGATCCACAGCACAGTACTGCCCCTAATTAGTAACGTGTTGATCCAACCAGTAGAAAGCACACAACAGCAGCCTCAAGATTATTCTTCCACCTTCCTTTTGGAGTAGCACTTCCATCCTTCATACTGATGTGGCTGAGGTAGAGTCTAGCTGCTTGGGAGTCAAGCTTTAATTCACCATACTGCGACATCTGGAGTTGGTACACAACATATTGCACCCCTGCACTAAGCTTTTATTAAAAGCCCATTTTACAATGGGGGAGCAGTACTTCACCTCTTGTGAAAATGCCAGTTGTAGATAACACCTATTCACTTTCATAGTCGTAGATAAAGAACAAGGATGTGGTTAGTTGGTGCTGGGTGTTCGCTATGGTACATGTTGTGAATCGTGTATGGTATGTGTGTTGCTGTTTATTTAAATTTAGAAATTGTGCAGCAAGCAAAAAGGAAATAGAACTTTTTGGATTCTGCATTATTTTCATTTATATTTGAAACGTGGTCTTTAGAACAGCTACTCCCTCACCCAGCCCAATAAGAACTTCATTATGAGGAGCTGGATGGGAGTCTCCTCCATTGGCATCAAGCACGGTTGGAACCTTAAGCCGGCTCATGGCCTGGTGAAACCTAGGTCTGTACATTGCTCCCAAGATTACTTCATTTTGAGGTCTTAGTTAACCAACATGTTTTCTTTGGGTCCAAAATACACATATGACTCATCAACAAGACAATTAAACATACTGATTATTAAAAAAAAACACTCTTTACTTAACCCTTTTTGCTCTTATGTGCAGACTGCCTATTTTAAACTGCCTCCATCCACTCCTTTCCATATCATTATTATAATATACTTGGCATCTCGATTCTGATTGTGTTCAATTGCATCACGCAGTTGGGCCTCCATTTACCTAACACCTTACATGTCTCTCAGAAACATCCCATAGTGCTTCACATGAATTACGTGTAAGTTACAAATGTTACGTAGGGCAAATGTGGCTACCATTTTACACACAGCAAGATCTTATAAACAGCAATGAGATGAGCGACCATTTAATCTGTTTTTACATTGGGAAGACCCCTTTCTCTTCTTTGAAATATTATTCAATTATATGAAAAGAAAGGACAATCAGACACAAGGGGGCACAACCTTAAAATTAGAGCAAGGTCATTCAGGAGTGAAATCAGGAAGCACTTTTTCCCACACAAAAGGTAGTGGGAATTCTCTCCCCAAAAGGCTGTGGATGCTGGATCAATTAAAATTTTCAAGACTCAGATCAACAGATTGAAGACGTGGTGCGATTTTACTAAATTCCAGCATGCAACCAAGGGACATAGGCAGGTAATGCCGTGAGGAAGGAAGCAGGTGGTCTTGATGTGGGGTTGTCAGGGTCAAGCAGAACACCATGGCTGTGTAATTGAGTAGTCAGGCGTGCTGGCAGAGTTAAAGTTAGGAGGCATTGGTATACGTATGGAAGTCAACCCTGTGCTTATGAATGATGTCATCAAGGGACAGCATGATTAGCAACAGGAAGAGATGAAGGGTGGAACCTTGGGGCACGCTAGAGATGACCACATGAGCAGGGGTGAAGCCTTTGGAGAAGATGTAATGACTACGTTGGTACAGGTAGGTGTGGAAGCATAATAGGACAGTATTCCTGGGGTAGGGCATGGAGAGGTGAGAGTGCTGAATAAAACATGTATGATTTGATTATGTTTAATATTAAGTATCGCACAATCCATTAAAACAAAAGGATAATTTAAAGTACCAAACCTTGATTCTGCTGCCCTCTACTGGGGGACCCAGCAGAGTGCAGCAAAAGCAAAAGCAAGAACCAAGAGCAAGATTAGGTTTCACATGTATGAAGATATCCACAGCCCATTGCTTTTACAAAAATAGACAACTGAAGTGGGATCTTACAAAAATGATGGAAAAAAATAAGAACTGCACTGATTATTTCACTGGGCTGTTAAAGCCCCACAACAGACCAACCCCACAATATCTCTCGATGTAGGAAAGACCCTTAATACCTCCCTGGTCTAGACAAACCAACAGATGCCTCCAAGGAACCTCGGCCTCTGTAAGCTTCTGCCTCCTAACATGCTTATACTAACATCCCAATGTGCCGACGTATCTTTCTCCAAGTATTGCGTACCGAAACAGTGACTTGCAAGTTGTAAGTAATTATGTCTCTAAATAAAAAACCGCAATAAAGTGGAATCTCTGCCTTGGAGACAAGTAATGGCACAGAATCTGGCCTGCTGTGTTTGACACCTGTAATCCGTCAACAAGAATCAATAGTACTTGTGGCTTCCTACTTGGAAGCTAGTTTATAATCCACATTACATACAGCTCTCTCAATATATGGACAAATGGAAATTTTTTTTGATAACTTAATTGAGATATCGATCAATAATTTTATAGTTGGATGGTGTATTTAAATAACTAATATTCATTACGCCTGGTCAATGGAAAACTTAGCGACATTTACAGTGGGCCTCATTTTATCCAAACTAATTTCAATTAGCCTCAACTTGATGAATGACTTGTGATAAATTTACTTAAAATATTTCTTCAAAGAAAATATCTTTTGTGGAGAAGTGTAAAATCAACTCCACTGTCAGAACAAAAGTATGTCAACTTTGCAATGTGTTCAAGAGCAAAGATGTAATGGGGGGATGCTCCATCTGTGCTGACTAACTTTTTGAGAACTCACTATATCTGCCAACACTTCATTTTGGTACTACAAAATGATATTGCTGAATGTTAATTAACAGCTTTATAAAATAAAAGGCAGAAACAGGCTTTACAGTCTGATGTTGTAGAAAGTCAAAACTCAACATTCGAGATGCAATAAAACCCATTCTTGATTAACAGTTTTTTTTATTCAAATGCAGGAATTAAGCAGACCACAAACAATTTTGAAATAGTTAACATCACTTTCAGTGTTAATATGGTAACTTGATCAAAATCTTTTTTAAAATTTGACTCTTTAAGACACAGTAGTACGGTGTTTTTAGGAAAGGTACTGTTCAGTGATTATCGTATAACAAATACTCGTGTTTTATAGTCACTTGTGAGCAGAAACAATATGCATAATGACAACTACAAATAAATGTGGTTTTAAAAAACTTTATTTGTAGTAATTGGTGTCTTTACAGCTTTGCATGCATGGAGGTAGCTTCAGTGTTTAAAAACATTAAATCTTGTCCAATCCTAATGCCCTGAACAGAAACTAGTAAATGCAGTGATGTAGAATAAGACATTCAGCAGTGGTGTAGTAAAAGACATCCAAATACAACTATTCACCTCTTGCATCTTCTTGGTACAATAAATCATGTTAAATGTTTGCAAATATATTGCACTTTATTGATTGTCACTCAACAGTGTGCATTTATTTTAGCTTCCATTATATGTTACTGGAATAATAAAAATCAGTTTAGCAAAATATTTTTTATACAATATATATATATATATAAAAAGTCATTATGTTATCCAGATTAAGATGGCAGATATCACAATACTGGATAACTTTCATATTTAATCAAACACTGAAAGTAGAACTATTTTTGAGTAACTGATACATAATTAAGGCAAGAGTAAAATAGAACATCAGCTCTAGACCACACTTCAGAAAATATTTAAACAATGACATTTAAGACATTGCAATATTATCTAGGTTATATTTAAAAGCAAGAAATATTCAATGGCAGATGTACTGTTGTGAAAAAAGAGACAATTTAAGTAACCTGCATTAGCAAGACCTTTGTTGAAAATGGTTGCAACTTTCTTCAAATTTTTGAATGGCATTAATTTTAACTACACCTAATGTGTCAGGAAATGTATACTCTGTTAAACTGTTTAGCCTTCAGATACAGAATTCCCTTCTTTCCAAATCTTTTTCCCGTCTCTCCTGAAGGTAATGACATGCTGGGGTATGGATACATAACACAGAGGCCCTCTCGTCATTTCTTAATGTGTGAATCCAGATAGTAAATGTCAGCAAGTTATTTCATCACAGGGGCACAGAGTGGAGCCTGATCCTGTCCTTGTCTGACACCGCACACACACACATTTTCCAGCAGGGGTCACTGGACCACAATGAGTGGGAAGCTAGATCCGTTTACTCCTCTTCAGCCCAAGGGCACTGTGGTTAACTGTAGTACTCTGACTGCCACCCCCATCTGATGTCAACTAACTCAGTACACAAAAGGGAAATGAACCCTGGACCTTTTCTTCTCCGTGGCTCAGTTCCATGGTGGCTTTGAGAACTGAACCGTCGGGGGAAGTAATACAGATCATTTTCAACAAATGGCGAGTTTAAGCTCTCCCAATGACTCAGTTGTTATGCCAGTGGATAGTTGAGCCATACAGACCGGGAAGATCCCAGGTTCAATCCATTACCTATACAGCATTGGCTGGTCTCAGCTGGGGTAGCATGAGGGGCACTACAATTGGCCTTAGCTCCTATAGGTTAGGGAGAGGGAGGGGGTCAGGTACCTGCTCCTAGTTGCTCCAGTAGCCCCTGCTGGAAATGCAACTTTGTGGATATCAGATGAGGACAGTATCAAGCTTGACTGTGGTCAAATAGTGCAACATTCACTGTCTAGACTCACATGTGAAAAACGGTCACTTACGCAAGAGACCAGAAAGTCCCAGTGGTGGGGAACCATACCCCAGCAAAAAGTCAGTGGCTTTAGGTGCAAAGGGGAAGGGAAAAATTGGCAGAAAAAGCACAAGGTTAATATAACAACCACTGAAGATATTAGCTAAAGTATTGCTGGCACTATAGCAGTTTAAATAATAAAGGAAAATAATCTCTGTGGTTTAAATTTATTTACAACCTGTACACAATTTAACATCTAACTGCTAATCATTGTGTCAAGTTTTTTAAAAATTGAAGCATTTATAAATTCCCTTCAAACTGAATGATCAATAAAATATGGCCTTCCTTTAATTGTCAGTTTTCCAAAGGACTCCAAATATATAAAACCCAGAATGGCATCCGGTGAGGCAGTAGTGAACGGGTGTTTAAGACATTTCACATATCAAATGGCATCAGTATGATTAGGGAATTCAATACAAAACCTAGGACAAGATACAGTATCCAGTACAGTTAATTATGCCATTGTATTGCTTCTTCCCTTTCTAATGATTAAGCGTTGGTTTAGATTCAAGTCTACAAGTTACCTTCCTTTAACTGTTTAAACCCGGTGTCATAGATACTGTCTTCATCTGTACTGTAATCATTCTCAAAATCATTTAGAACTGAGGATGAAACCTTTGTTGATGAATTCTTACGTCTGTCAACAAAACGGATAAATTATGAGAGGTATTTCAGTGGCTTTTAATGAAGAAGTACTGCATTTATACAGCATGGTGAACATTTATATATAAAAAAAACACAAACACATTTTTCCCATGAGATTCAAAGGGAAACTAGAATTCAGGATGATGACCATTATATTTGGCAACTGAAAATCCTTCCATGTGAAATTTCCTCCCCCAATTTACAATTTGTGAAATTTCTGTATCATTTCCTGCATGTGTGAGGAAAATGTTACTTCTGCTCCATTATACCACCTACTTCCTTGATTTTACAGGCTAGAAAATCACAGCCCTTTCTCACAAAAAATTACAAGCGCCAGTATTACATTGGGACTGAACGTTACTGGCAAAAGAAAAGTACATTATTTCTGAATAAAAATGAGCAATAGAGGAAAAATGGATTTACAAAACCATTCCCCAATGTTTCAATTGGCACTGAGATTAAAATTGTTTAACTGGTAACTTGTGAGGTCAGCATGCTGTACTATACACAGCTTGTGCTACTTTAAAACACTGATGGCAGTGGGAATGATAAGCTCGTGTGCCATTCATATCACTCCCTATTTTACATAATTAAAATCAGGTACACATCTTTACAATCAGCACAAGGGATATTAAAATCTATTGGAATATTCACACGCTAGACAGCATATCGGCAAACTGCATCTCACTTGCATTTTTGATACTTGGAAACAGACACAAACGTACCTGAGATCTTTTCTTAAAGTATTCATTTGTCCTTGAAGTTCTTCATTGGCTTCCATTTGTTCCTCCAGTTCTCTCTGCAGCTTTCTCTTTGCATTTTCCAAGCGATCTATTGCTTCCTCTGCTTCATCTACTTGCCTTTTTAGAGCTTTTAATCGTAGGTTCAACTATAAAATTATTGAAAGATTGATCACATTCAGCAAATTCCTTACAAACCTGCAAAAAACATTTTAAAGAAGCTGCATTTCGGTTTATAAATATTTGACTAAAAACTGTAGATTGAACAATGTTCAGCCAGTTTAACAGTTTGAATTATTGGCCTTTACCTTCTCTTGAAACTATTTTCTTTAAACTTGCACATGCCCCATTTTACTGGTTATATCTGAAACTAAAAAGTCTTGAAAAGCTTGAGTCATTTCATTCAGTTTTAAATTTAATCCAAGGCAATATTGTTTAGCAGTCCTTAAGCGATGCCAGGAAATTGTCTAGAATCAGAGTACAGTTAAATGTAAATACTAATTGTCATGCTGCTTTCCAGCAAAAGTTTCAAACTGGCCCTGGCATAGATCCTTGGATTTACAGAAGTAGGTTACAGTACGACCATCCTCCCACTCTACCAGCCCATCCTCAACGTATTGCTACAAAATGGATGCTTCTCCATTTTGTACCACATACCTGATCCTTTTGGTCTGTCAAATGAAGATGTTCATCATCCACTTGCAGCATTAGCTCCTTAGCCTTTCTTTCAAGTTTGCGATTGTTCAATTGCAGAGCAGATCTGTCTCTGAAATGAGATGTTAAAAACATATTTTAATTATACCCATCACAGGACATCTCCAGCTGAAAGATTCAATATTACACTGGTCTGTATCAGCCTTCCTTGTACTGTTTTGCTATAATATGGCATTATGTACATTTGTTTGCAACCTATACAACAACAACTTGCATTTACATAGCACCTTTAACGTAGTAAAAAAAAAGTCCCGAGGCACTTCACAGGAGCGTTATCAGACAAAATTTGACACAGAGCCACATAAAGAGATATTAGGACAGGTGACCAAAAGGTTGGGCAAAGAGGTAGATTTTAATGGTACAATGAAGAGCATTTTGAGTCCCTTATGTTTATTCAATGGCAGAGAATAGTTGCTAGCTGCAGGTTATGCAACATAGCTATTAATGCCTGTATTTAGTTAGTCAAAAACAGCTGATTAACAGTAAAATAAATATTGTAAGAACAAACTAATGCCAGGGTTGTACTGCATGATAACACAAATGTGTTCTCATGGATTTAGCTGCAGCTATTGCAGTGCACTTATGATGACACAGATATATTGTTATTCCTGGTTTTATTGCATTTTGTCTGAATTGTCCAATTTGGTGCAGGAATGAATGCTATCCCTTAGCTGAGTCTCATTTAATTGGGTACAAATCCAGCACACACAAATTGGTTTCTTTAAACTCACAACAAGAGATTAAACTTCAGTCCTGATCCAACCTCCAAAATGCACTACATATAGGCTATAAGTTACTTCATTTCCACATTCACTGTCAACATTACAATCATGGTCAAATATTTCCATGAGTTGGACTGTGGATGCTGCTGATGAGTTTATCCATTAGATGCAAGCTCTTCCTGGTTTTGATGCAATTTCCATGTTTAAGGTGGACCTAGTTGCATCTATAATGTGATTATGTCGATCTCAGCTTTTCATTGGCTGGAAAACCAACTTTTAAAGCAGATTTTCAAGCAATAAAACCCCACCATTTGTTTAAAAGAAAAACATTTCTTCTGCTGTAAAATGAGAGCGATCAGGCTAGGACAAGTAGAAAAAAAAAAGGTATAAAAATAAAAATAGAACAGACAAAGAATACAAAAGTTAAAGAGAGATGTGGGGTAAAAGAGATGGATAAGGTGAGTAGAATTAAGGTACTTAGGGGACTGGCTGGTGCAATGGGATAGGCACTAGATCTCCCCCTCAGGTACCTGGGTTCAAATCCAGTATGGACTGACCAGATGAAAGTCCTACATGAAACAAGTTTGAAATTCAATTCAATTTTTTGTGGCCATTGATTCACAGCACAAAGTTACCCCTACTTTGGCGATCTGAATAAGGCCACAGGATGGTAACAAGAAAGTCCTCTTCTGAAATTGGATCTGGGCATATTGCTAACATTGGTGTTAGTATCTTGAGTCTTTCTTTTTAAGGAAGCTTTACTCTACATCTAACAATGACACATCTGAACTGCGATAGTACTCCATTCATCAGCACGAACATCCCTCTTCTTCAATAACACAAAATTCACACAGAGAAAATAATGTTTATATGATGTTATCTTTAATTAAAATTATGTTTCATACATTTTTGTAATTTCATGGCTAATATTACAGTAAAAGTTAGTTCTAAAATGTTAGTACCTTTATTTCTGTAATATCAGTATTTGTTTTAGTGTTTCACAGTATGCAAGCTGAAAATAGTCAGCTTTCAGAATTAAATGGTATATTTTGATTTACCACTGAGTATTCTCCATCTATTCTTGCACATAAAATTTTCGCTAACCTTTATTGTTATATGTAGTGGTTTCCAAACCTAATTCTGTTAAATAATCCAGTCCTATGGAAACTTTTTTGAACACATATCCTTTTATTGAAATGACATTGGATGTTCTCTTGCAAGATGCTGTATACAATGTTGGACTGATCCTATTTTTGAGGAAAAATAAACTTTTACCTTTCTTCATCTTCAAGACGTTCTTCCAGTTCCTGGATTCTTGCCTCCAGCTGAGTAACAATTCCTTCCTTATTCTGTTTCTGAGATCCTTCCAGATATGCAATTCTGCTCTTTAGATCCTTGTGCTAAGATTAAATATAATTTTATTTCTGTCAAAATTGTTGGCACGTACTCATTTCTGAAACTGAATATATTGTGTTCATACATCCAGTAATTACTTACTCTCAACTTGGAATTCGGTTTTCAAAATTTGGAAGAACTGTATTTTAATGTTAAACTTTTCAATTTGATTTACTTAATAAAAACTAAGTTGCATAAGAGATCGCACCAATTTTTGTTGAGTTTCACTGGTTTTTGAGCTGCCTGCACAATCTCTCTTTTTAAGATAAGACATTTTCACAGATGTTGGATAACTGGTTAGTTTCAATTTTCTATTTTCATCTTGGATAAAATTTGACTATTTCACTTCAAGTTTACTCCCAAAAAAGCACAAACAATTTTACCAGGTAGCATTTCAACAGTTTTTGTGGGGTGAGATCTGGATGGCTTTAGTCAATAATTTCACCAAAATTAATTACTAGAACTTGGTAACAGTTCCTTTACTTTGGAATGATTAATACAATCTTGGACAATACCAGCACACAATGAAATTTGTACTAATGGATAATACCAACACACAATAGAATCTGCACTCATAGATAGCATCAGCACACAGTAAGATCTGTACTGATCGACAATACCAGCACACAATAGAATCTGCACTCATAGATAGTACCAGCACATGGTAAGGAGTGTACTGATCAACAATACCAGCACATGGTAGGATCTGCACTCATGGGTAGTACTAGCACACAGTAAGATGTGTACTGGTGGCAAATACCAGTGTGTATTTAATGTAGTGAGTTTTGATGCCAGGTACACAATTGAAGTCATGGGTTTCATCAAGTCTATAACCACCACCTGCAAGCAAAAAAGCAGTAAAGCTCTCCACAAGCAGAAAGGTGTTTTGATGCAGGAAGTTTAGTGCTTTTTTTAAGAAACTGCTCAGGGAATAGTGCATCAGTAGTGGCAATCTAATAGAGCTAACAGAGCTTCAAAAACAGTACGAACACTTGCTTTTTGATTGCAAAGTGGGTATAACTGTGGAAAAAAAGTTTTCTTTAGAAACTTAATGTGAATACAGTACTAGGACATAAAATGTATTAAAAGAGACCCAGCAATCCAACATTCCTCTCTCTATTTTCTTCTCTTTCCCACCCATGCCATTTCTACTGTTTGACAAGTGTGAAGGACTCCCTATGTAGTCATCTTTTCTGCTCCAAAATAATCAGCGTGACTTGCTGCTTAAAAAATTGTACCCCTCCATCTAGTGTACCACTCGCTGATCAATATTCCATTACATAAGAATCAAACTGAGTTATAAAAAAAATCTATTCCCTCGTCTTTAGTTATTCCCTCAGTCCCATGCTACTATCTGCATTATCAGCATTATACAAATAGATTTCCTTTTCACTGCTTGAGCAGTTGTGCAACATCCGTTTCTCACTGTGGCACTGAGCCAGTAAACCAGCAAAATCCCAGTTTCAATCCCTTGTCTGTGCTTGGTTAGTCAATCAACACAACAGGTCTCAGTGCCTCGAAGCAATAAAGGGGCACTGGGGGACAAAAAAGAAATCAGCAAGGATTGCCAGTCCTGACTGCAATCCCGTGACTCCCCGGAATACTGGTGTAAAGGGGTGCCAGGTATACGGTAAGCAAGCAAGAGGAATTAAAATAAAAATACACACTTGGTAATGCCAATGCATCTAATTGGATGTTTGACCAAATGACCATTTTCATCTTAGTACTTTATTGCCGTTGTCAATTTTTTACTTAAAAATAAAATTCTAAATTTCAGTTGGAACTTTTTCTTGCATGGTTGGAAACCTGCTAGTGTGCCACTATAGGGGTTTGTGTTTTTTTTTAATTAGTTGCTGGACTAATGAACCTTCACTATGCAATTCAAGAAAGTCTGATCAAATTCACATAACTATAAAGTACCTGTCTCTCTAATGAAATCTTGTCACATTCCAGATCTTGTCTTGTAGCTCTTTCCTGGTAAAGTTCATTTCGCATCTGCTCAATCTATCAGTGAAAGAGTGAAATTGTTATGTACAGCCAATATATCAAAATGTCTTGAAAGTTCACTCAAAAACATTAACGTAAAATGTTTAACATTGCAATGGCTCAATAATGTCATAATCCAATTCCTTATGCCCATCTCTTGGTATGTTTCTTTACGTTAAAGATTGTTGTTTCTTTTACTTTCCTTTGGAGCTAGTATTTATTTCCCCTTAACTGGCCATAGTGCTTTTTTAAATTTGTGACCGTGTTGCTCACGAATTGTTTGCTCAGCATCACTTCTGTAAATAAATGTAATACAGTGGCAGCCAATATATCATTTAGCTGCACATGAACTAACCAGACAGTGATCAAAAAACCTTTTTGCTTCACCTATGCAATTTCAGTTGGAAGCTGCATTATGAATGGCTGGTGCTACAACTACCTGGGGGTTTTTGTGCACAAATCTTTGAAGGTAGCAGGACAGGTTCAGAAGGCCGTTAAAAAAGCATACAAGACTCTGGGCTTTATAAATAGAGGATTAGAGTACAAAAGCAAGGAAGTTATGATGAACCTTTATAAAACACTGGTTTGACCACAACTGGAGTATTGTGTCCAATTCTGGGCCCCACACTTTATGAAGCATGTGAGGGCCATAGAGAGGGTGCAGAAAAGATTTACTAGAACGGTTCCAGGGATGAGGGACCTCAGTTACGTGGATAGGCTGGAGAAGCTGGGTTTGTTCTCTTTAGAGCAGAGAAGGTTAAGAGAAGATTTAATAGAATTATTCAAAATCATGAAGGGTTTAGATAAAGTAAATAAAGAGAAACTGTTCCCATTGGCGGAAGGGTCGAGAACCAGAGGACACAGATTTAAGATGATTGGCAAAAGAACCAACGGCGACATGAGGAAAAACTTTTTTACGCAGTGAGTGGTTATGATCTGGAATGCGCTGCCTGAAAGGGTGTGGAAGCAGATTCAATCGTGGCTTTCAAAAAGAAATTGGATAAATACTTGAAGGGAAAAAATTTGCAGGGCTTTGGGGCTAACTGGATTGCTCTTACAAAGAGCTGACACGGCCTCGATAGGCCGAATGGCCTCCTTCTGTGCTGTAACCATTCTATGAACTATAAATTCTTACAGTTATCACTTCCCCAAGTGCTAAGACCACAGTGCAAAACTGTACCCCTCAACTCTTCGCTTTAAAGCAAAGCAACATTACACTGAGGTGTCCAGCAACCTAACCTGACTCAAGATTTTAGACTAGATTTTAGAATATACAGCACGGAACAGCACAGAAGGAGGTCATTACAAAACTCAAATGTGTTCATTCTTTAGCACTACATACGTACATCTGCTTAAAAGTCTAAATTTAAAGTCAACTTTTCAATGAGTAACATATACTCAGTTACATTCCACAATCAAATAGTGGCAATTAAACCAGTATCTGAATACACAAAAATAATAATAGCTACCCCTAATATACTTCTGCTGAGCTTCTGGTACTGTCATTAAGCCGCTCACATCTCTACTTTAAGTAGATGCACCACATTTTAAACTATGCTCTGTGGTGAGTTAGACAATCTCAACTGGGGCAGTACTGAATCACAGCAAGTAGCCTCCGGTGCTCCTCGGAAACGAAGGGGGTGGAGTGATAAATGGTTAAACAGTTTCCGTTGATCACTCTCCAGTGACCCTTGCTGGAAATGCAAATGTGAAAATTGGTAGAGAGCAAAGTAAGCTCAGTTGCGATGTCCTTCACAGCTGATACTCACTGTCGAGGCTCACACATAAAGATTAGACACATAGGCAAGGAACTGGAGGATACCACTGCCCATGGAACCATGCCCCAGCATTAGATGCCACCTTCAGGAGAGAAAAGGTGAGGAGGGAAGTCAACAAACCTCTTATGATTCTCTCTATTGTGGTGACAATTGCAACTAACCAAGAATGTTGACTAGCCATCCTGTTTTGTTAATGTGGAGATGCCAGTGATGGACTGGGGTTGACAAATGTAAAGAATCTTACAACACCAGGTTATAGTCCAACAATTTTATTTGAAAATCACAAGCTTTCGGAGATTATCTACTTCGTCAGGCTCACCTGACGAAGGAGATAATCTCCGAAAGCTTGTGATTTTCAAATAAAATTGTTGGACTATAACCTGGTGTTGTAAGATTCTTTACATCTGTTTTGTTGAGGTAGAGGAGGGAGGAAGTTAAGTGCAAGTAATTTGTCACTTATGATCTCTACAATTAAGTGCTGTGACCAGTAATGCAATACTGTCTCAGGATTACAAGCTGATCGGCTGGATTTTTGTTGGTTGCGGCTTTCCTTTTAAGGCAAAATAGGGTTTAAAAAGTCCTTTTCTTGATTGCCTACAGATCATAGAAAAGCAAGGCAGGTCTAGGACATTTTCATTTTGGTGTTAAATGCTGATTTTTTTTCCCCCACCAAATACAAAAGAATTGTATGAAATCTTATGTTTTAAATAAACTACATATTTAACAGCAAGTTGTTAAACATTCTGTTTTGTTTTTTAACCATAACTTGTAACAGCTTTATAATAAATGTAGTCTTTAAGTTGTGTTTCTGTACACTTTAAAGTCAGGACTATTATAAGCACTGAAGATGCTTTAAAATTGACCTTTCCTCCATTATATGAGATGTTTTCACTTCCATCCAGAGGAATTTAATTAACTTCAAAACTGAGTGTGAATTCCCAAAACGTGATTTGTCCAGCTCAATTAAACACTGGGAGCATAAACATTGAACAACATGGAACCAAAGCAGAGTGCTTATCCATTATTGGTAAGATTGCAAAGTTAAAGATTTGTTTCTGCAAAATTCACCATCACCATGAATTGAACATCTGGGCAATTAAACCATACCAATCAAAACAATCAAAACAAGAGCAGATTCAGAGACTACCTGGTAGGAACGTAATCCCAGTCTTCCGTACTCAATTGGTTAAGTCTGAATGATTTATGTCCTACATGTTACACTATAAACAGAAATTCTACATTTCAACCACTGAACTCAGCTATAGGTGACTGACAGTAAATTGAATCAATGAAGATTAGTGTATACATGACAGCATTGGTACCACCTCTTCTGGGAAGCACTAGTCTGATTTATGGAGCTGATTTGGTGTGTTGGATGAAACTGATAATTCCTAATACATTCCATCAAATTAATTTCCACACGCTGAGACCAAAATATCAGCATGCCAAACTCACGTTTCCCGCCGTGAAATACCACCTTTTTTTACAGGGACAAATTAATTAATTTTAATAAATATGAACTTGAACTAATCCATAGCTTTAAATTTGTGTGTAAACATAATCAAACCGTACAGCAAAAGAACACAAACAGTTTTGGATACAATATTTCAAAGACAGAAATATCCGTTGGCAAAGTCATTCAGAACACAGGTGCAGTTCTGGAATAACTTCAATGGGTTTCCTATCTCCTGCTTCACAGATCCAATATAAATATATTAAATCTTCTGGTGCTCTATTTTGTTTCTCCTGGAACTTCTTAAAACAATATTTTTTCCTTCAAACTTTGGCATTTGCTATTAAATTGAATTCAGTTTATGGGCATTACACACACGGTTGCAAATATACAGCAGACCATAAAGGCAGTTAAAATATCATTGCATCCAATATGTAATAATATTATTGGAGGTGCTGTCTTTAGGATGAGATGTTAAACCAAGGCTTTGTCTGCCCTCTCAGGTGGACATAAAAAGCCCATGGCATGATTTGTAGAAGAGCAGGAGCGTTCTCTCAGTGACCCGGTCAATTTGTCCCTCAATTAACATCACTAAAACAGATTATCTGGTTGTTTATCTCATTGCTGTTTGTCGGGCCTTACTGTGTGAAAATTGGCTGCAATGTTTGCCCACATTACAACAGTGACTACATTTCATACGAACAAACTTACGAACATACGAATTAAGAGCAGGAGTAGGCCATTGGGCCCCTCGAGCCTGCTCTGCCATTTGATAAGATCATGGCTGATCTGATTGTGACCTCAACCCGACTTTCCCGTCTACCTACTATAACCTTTGACTCCCTTGTTAATCAGGAATCTAACTCAACCTTTCAAAAGTATATCATTAGTTGCGAAGCATTTTGGGACATCCTGAATGCAAGTTCTTCCTTCTTTAAGATCTAACATTTTAATCATTTTCTTCCAGGTCAGTAGTTGTAAACCACAATATGTTATAACATTTCAATATCTATTATGTACATCGAGTCAGCCTATGCCCTGGCTATCGAGCTATCAAGTCTGTCGTTTACGCGGTGTTCCTTTCATAAATTTTCCACTTCCTCATTGGTTAAGTGTTTAATGCCAAGAATCTTCTTCATGCTTCTCCCGCTCCGCTGCTGTAACACTATCGTACATTCGGCGGAAACCACATTTATGCGCATGGACGGGATTTCCGCCGAGCTTTCGCCAAAGTTTTGGCGGTGGAACAGGAGACACTGTACCGAAATTCCTGGCATTAAGTCTCAATGTTTTTTCCTCTTTTCTAACGAGTTATTCAAAACTTTGTCTCTGATCACTTTCTAATCAATTACACTTAAACAATGCAGTTTGAAATATAGGTGACAGGTCCTCACCCACTCTGCTGGTTGGGTTGTTACTGATTTCAAATTCAGGCTGACGCAGGATGATGTGTTTCTACATGGGACCAAAGCTGCAGAACAAATACCATGTGAGCAGGCATTTTCTTTGGGAAGTAAAAGAATTACTTGGATATAATTAAAAATGAATGTCCCACAAGTAAAATTGTCTTACTATCATCAGGCCAAAGGAACAATTCAACAAGAAACCCTCAACCATGATGACTGTATACAGAGAACGAAAGCCAAAAATGAAAAAATTAAATAACCACCCTCCAAAAAAAAGTTGTTTGGTGTTAGGATTAATAGGAAACAGCTTGTAAACTTCTAAAATTCATTCTGAATCATAACATTGGAACTGAAAAGTCAGAGAGTACATTTTAGAAGTGAATTAACATCTGGAACAAATGATTACAGATGTCTTTCTTGTCCTGAGGATGATACAAACTTATACTTAGGCCTGGACTGGAATTGTTTTGCAAAACTTGCATAGTATTGTAAATATAGAAAAATAATTCTATTGCTAGATTTGATACAGTATTCTCTCAAAGTAACATTCCTTCTTTTGGGGTGAAACTGCATGTACAATATTAGTAACAATAGCGTTTATATTAAAATCCAACACAGACCATGATTTTCTACCATTAAAATTATGGATAGATAATCACAGGCTATGGGCTCCCTGCTGGGAGCTCGGAATATGCCCTTCAGTCTTTTTCCTTTTCTTCTTCAAGATGGAGAATATAATTAACCAGGCATCTATAATTTTCAACAGCATTTTTCTCATATAGTATGAACTTTCAGCTGTTTAGTTTGCATAAGTGCATTCACAAAACAGTGGAACTGTTTGCCATCCTCAGTGTTTCCTTCTTCTACCAATCTACTGGCTTTTAAAACCCAAGCTTGCCATCACTCAACTATTTCTTAACTTCCTTCACCTTCCTACTGTTTTCAAACTTCGTGGCATCTATGGGACTTAACCCTTCGCCTACATTTCTCAGTAAGAAAAATGTTGAATGTATTGCTTTTTGAAATTCCAAATTCATTTCGACCTTATCAATTCTATGGAACCATCTCTATCCTGCCACCTCCCCCTTACAAAAACATCCTTAAATCACTTCTCTCCGATCGTATCTTCGGAACTTATCCTAATCTTCTCCAAGTTCCCTTTTCCGCTCCTGCTTGACATCTATTCGTTTTCCTCCTCAAAATAAAGTGTGTGAGAAGTTCTATAAAAATGGAAGTTGTTTGCATTAAATTTTTTTTAATGTATAGTGTGACAATCAGTATCTCTGCAAAAGATGGGTCTAGAGGAGCTGTAAATGGCAATAGCAGAACCATTACCAGCACCTGTTGTCCAAAAAAATGGGAGCATTGGTTATGATTTGAAGTTGTTGAAATCAATGTTGAGTCTGGAAGATTGTAAAGTGCCTACTGGAAAGATGAGGTGCTGTTCCTCGAGTTTCCATTGAGCTTCACTGGAACAGCATGGGAGGTTGAGGACAAAGAGGTCAGAATGTGAGTGGGACAAAGAATTAAATGGCAAGCGACCAGAAGCTCATGATCATGCTTGTGGGCTGAATGTAGGTGTTCAGCAAAGCGATCACCAAATCTGCGTTTGGTCTCCCCAATGTTGAGACGACCGCATTGTGAGCAGCGATTACATAAAGTATACTAAACTGAAAGAAGTACAAGTAAATCGCAACTGCAACTTCTTCCAGTTCTGACGAAAGGTCATTGACCTGAAACGTTAACTCTGTTTCTTTTTCCACAGATGCTGCCTGACCTGATGAGTACTTCCAGCATTTTCTGTTTTTATTTCAGATTTCCAGCATCTGCAGCATTTTGATTTTGTTTTATGTGCATGGACTTATTTATTTATGTAAAAATGATATGCGAGGCACAAATTTTTAACTTTATCTATGTGCAGGAGCTGAGGAGTGCACTCCGTTTCTGTTTAATTTCTTTCTTTACTGTTTTATTACATCTATGAGCAACGCCACAGGAGATTAACCCGTTTATTATAACTGCACAGTAAAAAAACGCTAAAAATATAATAAAGCCTCTTTTTTTGTTAATGGCACAAACCCATATTTTTCCACGTTATTTTATTTTCCTCATTCCTTGGCCTGCTTGGGTCATGCATCAACTGCAACCAAGAGGGTGACTTGCTGACAACCCACCATTTAAAGATACCACATGCTGGTGGCAGCCTGTGCCACTGTGCCACCACAAGACCGTTTATGTAGGCACAAAGAAAACACATGGAACACTGCTTGGGAATTAAGTTTTATTTATAATTCTTTTTCCCTTCTTTCCTCAAGGTCCTGAATCGTGCTGAAGTACGGTTACAAAGGTGGCAGCTGCCCTTCATTATCTCACCAAGAAGTCATTTTTTATGAGCAGCTCTAAGCAGTGAGTGGGGACAAACTATTCGACCATGGTGACATCACAACCAAACTCAATTATGTCCTCCTCATCTGATGACCGCACAGATGCAATTTGCAACAGGTAGCACTGAATAGTAACTAGGGGCCTGATTTTACCAGGGGTGTGGGTTCCCGGCGGATGGGCAAGCGGGTGCGTTGCCAACGCGCCTGGTGAAATTAGTGGGTTTCCTGTGCGATCGCAGCAGGCAACGCACTAATTGGATCCACTTACCTGCTCCTCCGGGTTCCCCGATGCTGATCTGCGCGTTGGGCGGGCTGCGCATGCGCAGTAAGATCTGTCAGCTGGAGGCGCTCTATTTAAAGGGGCAGTCCTCCACTGACAGATGCTGCAACCAATAGCAAAGATGACTGCATGGAGCAGCCCAGGGGGACGGCTGCTCCCAGTTTAATGATCCCTCACCCCAGGTATCAATACATGGGGTGAGGAGGAGGGGGAGGACAGAGATCTTCCACCCGGCGGGCGGGAGGAAGCGGCCCGCCTCTGCCACCAGGAAGGCCTGGCTCGAGGTGGCAGAGGGGGTCACCCGCGCCACCAACATATCGCCCACCTGCACACAGTGCAGGAGGCGGTCCAATGACCTCAGTAGGTCAGCAACAGTGAGTACACGTAGTCTTTCCCTTACACTCCGTCTGCCACAACACTGCCCCCACCCCACATCTCCTTCGGCACTGCCAACACTACTCTGTCACATCACCCCTCATACCCACTCAAACCCCATCCTCATCTTACCTGCACCTACTCACCTCGCCAGTACTCACCCCGCCACTACCACTCAACCCAATCCTCATACAATCTCATGGCTCTATCCCATACTCACCCTCTCGTGCATCTCTCTCACGGCCAGCCTCACTCAACCTGCCACCACCTGTGCTGCAGCCACAGGGCATGCATCACATATGTGCAGTAGGCAGCGTAAGGCAAACGTGTCGTGAGCATGAAGGGGATGCACAAGGGTGTTTGAGGGTTTGTCATGGTTGTTACTTCTATTGAATTTCAGAACAACTCACATCACACATTCTATTGGCACCACTACTGCCATGTCTTCGCGAATCCTGTCCGGTTTGTGCAATAAAGCCCACTCCTGGGTATCACTATGAGGACCCACCACTGATGCCACCCATTGTGTCACTACAGAGTGGGTGTAGGTGTATTTGCAGAGCTCTTCTGTGCAGATGACTGAGAGACATCGGCGATGTCCCCGGTGGCACCCTGGAAGGATGCGGAGAAGTTCGGGAGGGCAGTGGTGACTTTGACACCGACAGGTAGGAAGATGGTGCACGGGCCAGCCAGGAGCAGCTCGGCATGAGAGAGGCTGCAGATGTCCACGGCTACATGTCGAGTGACTCTGAGCCTCCGTGTGCACTGCTGCTCAGAGAGGTCCAGGAGGCTGCGCCTCGGTCTGTGGACCCTGTGGCAAGGGTAGTGCCCTCTGCGACGCATCTCTCTCTGCGGTAGCCCTCCCTCCTGCTGTACAGGTGGATGTGTCACAGCACTCTGTTGTGGAGCTCCACGTGTTAGAGGTGGACGGCGTGGATGGCGAGGCTGGTGAGGCTGGTGATGCTGTTCGCCCTCTGAGAAGGTCATGACTGCAGCTACGGCGGCCCCCATCCGCAAGATGTACATCTGAGGGGGTCCGCAAGGTAGGTACATGTCTCCGGACCCCGGGGTAAGTGTGCAAGTTGGTGACTTTGACCGTCAGGAGGAGGGTGGTGGAGGCCAAACTTTGTCCCAAGTGACAGAGTGGCCTCCTGCAATGAGTGAGGGTCTCCCCCCCCCCAACCTGTCAAATGGACCTTTGCAGCTGCCACAGGCTGACAGCTGCAACACATCCATTCCAGCTGGGAGTGTTTCCCCCAGTACGGGAAACAGTCCCATGTTGCTCAAAAATCACACACAGTCCCTTAATCAGGTCAGTTAATGACCTGAAATAGCAAAGTAAATAGCGTCAAGTGGAACCCCGCTGGCTTTAATTGCCTGCGGGATTCCCACCAGCGGGGGCTGCGCGCGCACGCCTGCGCGTCAGCGGGGAACCCGGAAGTGGGCGGGATCGAGGCGCGATCCGGTCCCGCTCCTGGATTTCGCAATTTTCGAGGCCCCCCCCCCGCCGAGAACGCACCCGAGAGCGGGTGCTAAAATCGGGCCCTAGGAGTGGGAATATTAGCTGATTTTACCCTCACCCCAACCCGGAGGCACAGAAATCAAGTGTAGCTCCTTACCACTGCTCCACCTGAGACCAGTTAACTCATGACAAGCCAGTGTGCGATGGAAGCAGGGATCCATTCTGTTTCAAGTTATTGAATTTATGCTATATCCTATCATTTATATTATGCCCTTGGATGTTTAAAGTGGTTGCGTTTCTGTTAAGTTCTCTTGAAATTTTAGCTTCAGAACCGTGGGTAAAGCTAATATACACTTCTGCCTGTAAGCATTATATATTAATGACAAATCTAAACGATTTTCAGTTGCCAGCTTTCCAGAAGAGATTTCTACTGTAATTCACTTAAGAAAGAAAATACTTCTTTGTTCTGAGGTATGAGAAGCTGCCTGGACCAGGCATATCTGAGTGGCAGCCTTAGGTTCTTCAGCTCACTCAATTCATTAAAATGTACAGGTCACAGTGGCAACATAGAACACCGCAAGCACCAAGATGTCCACTTAAAGAAAAATGTAATCAAAAGCTCAAGTTTAAAATACTCTGATAAAGGACCAAGTATCAGAAAACAGTTTAATCTACCAGTGAAAGTTAGTATTGAATTAACATGTTATTTGTTGATTTAACTTGTTTGTGTATATTTCTTTCTCGTAGTAAACAATTCATAGTTTAGCATAGTTGCCCACTGGATAGATCTGGAATGTACAGTGTGACCCATAGATAAAAGGGCAGAATGTTAGTTAGGTCTGAGGCACACTGCAAGCATTTTTAGTTTATAAGATGTGTGGATCTGCTTATGGAAGCTGCCTTTTGCAGTCAGTGCAAGTAAAGTATTGAGAGAGTTTGTCGGAATTGTAATACTGGAATTGGACTGGGACCTTTCTGGTTTGTACACCTGAGTGCCACACTAAACAGTACACATACTAAATAAGCCATCGGAACTGCTTCAGAATAACAGGATAAATGGAATTCCCCAAACTTGTGATCAATGGATTATGATATTTGATATATATCAAATCTAATTAGTCCCCTCATATGCTGGGTGATATAGAGACTTTGGAAAAGGTTCAGAGGAGGGCCACAAGAACGATTCCCATCTTAAACCACCTTGAGTTACTCAGATTGGCTTAAAAAGCTGAGCCCATTTACTTTACAGCAACTACTTGCATTTATATAGTGCCTTTAACATAATAAAATATTCCAAGGTGCTTCAAAGGAGCATTATCAGCCAAAATTTAATAACGAGCAACATAAGGAGATATTAGAACAGCTGACCAAAAGCTTGGTCAAAGAGGTAGGTTTTAAGAAGTGTCTTAAAGGAGGAGAAAGAGCTGGCGAGGCGGAGAGATTTAGGGATGGAATTCCAGAACTTAGGGCACGGCCGCCAATGGTGGGGCAAAGGAAATCAGGGATGCACAAGAGGACAGAATTGGAGGAACGCAGAGTTCTCGGAGGATTGTAGAGTTGAAGGAGGTTACAGAGACAGTGAAGGGTGATGCCATGAAGGGATTTGAACACAAGGATGAGAATTTTAAATTGAGGCGTTGCTGGACCAGAAACCAATGTAGTTGGTGAGCACAGGGGTGATGGGTGAACGGGACTTGGTGCGAGTTAGGAGAAGGGCAGTAGAGTTTTGGATGAGCTCAAGTTTACGGAGGGTAGAAGATGGGAGTCCGGCCAGGACAGCATTGGAATAGTCGAGTCTGGAGTAACAAAAGCGTGGATGAGAGATTCAGATGGGTAGACTTTGGGTGGTTTGATAAAGGCATATAAAGTAGCAAAAGGGCGAGATTGTGTTCCAACTGATATACTGGGGAAGACCACTGGTCATGTGTACAAGTTACGCAGGTGTAGAGCTAGGTTGGATGTTAGGCAGTTAGACCTATGGAACAAGTTAGCAGTTCATGGAGCAAGTACTGACTTTCTGCAGACCTTCAAATGAGAGCCGGACCAGTTCCTGGCTGGGGCAGAGATCATGTCTTATAAAAGGTAGGTGACGTACCATCTAATATAAGAATGGTCAATGTGGTGTTCTGAACTACTTTCGATTGCCTAAGGGAGGTCGGAAAGGAATTTTCCAGATTTCTTTCACTAATAGGCCTTGGGTTTTTAATCTGCTTTTTTGTCTCTCCCATGGCTGCTGGTCAGTAGGAGGTGTCTGATCATGATACTTCAGACTCACGACTGTATTGGGCAGGCTTGATGGTCTTCTCCTGCCTATCATTTCCCTATGCTTATTTCATACTGTGACAGACCTACAAATAATGTTACACGTGGTTAAAAATGTTTAAAAAAAGTTAGATTTAGGCATGGCTGCCAAATAGGACACTACCCAAATACCCTGGGCTAGAAATTCAGCTGTGTAACGCCCGTTATATAGGCACCACACGGCCTCCTGAAGTTCCAAAATGGCGTCCGGAATGTGCACGCACGCTTTTAGCGTGACATGGGTAAATGTCCTGCAGGATATTTGGGTGATGTGCCTGTCATGCTTGAATAGCTGCCAGTGTGTGTGACCTGTGAGTTGTGGGTGAGCAGCTTGAAACATTGGTAATGCGTAAGGGTGAGAGAAAGCATCTGATTGGAGGAGTTGAGTACTGGTTGAAAGAATCTGTTGGTAGGTAGGTGATGGGGGGTGTAGTGAGTGGAGCAGTGGATGCGGCTAGTGGTGCAGTTGGTAGGAGATGCCACTTGACAGTTGACCTCACTCACCTTAACCACTCGTGTCAAAGCATTGAACTTCTTTCTGCACTGCATCCATGTTCGTGGTGCTATGTGCCCGGCCTTGACTTCGTCCCCTACTGCCTCTTGAGCATATGTCTGGAAGGCCTGTTGCCCCCCCCTGCAGATATAGTATGCCCCTCCCTCCTTCTGTCCACCGCTTGCACCAAGGTCTCCAGTGCATCAGCACAGAACCTTGGTGCATGCTGTATCGCAGGCCTGGTACAAACTCAGATCGGCAGATTGGTGAGGTCTGGCATGCAGATTCGAGGGTGTAGGATTTAGTAGTGCGCAACCTTTATGCAATGTTTTAACATAACTCAACAGGTTTGTAAACATAGGGACAGGACATGCATCTGTGTTTTACATGTGCGATGTCTGATCTCCGTTCAGACTCTGTATGGACCCACATCTTATATTTAGCACTTATATATATGGTGCAGGCTGCCTTTAAGAGGTGCGAGCAACGGGTCCCCCTGCTGGTGAGAAATGCCGAAGCTGGAGAGGACATCGCAGCTCGGCCTCGATGCTATGATTCAATCTGGTAAATGAGGAGGCAGCACAAATCTAACGTGCTACCTGCATCGGAACCACCGGGCACGGGCTAATCGCGCACTGCGATGCCCACGCGGATATCAGGCTTTATCCAATTTAACTTCTCCGTATTTTGCAATTGGGGTATTTCACCTTTTAAACGAGCCCTGTCGGGCTGTTCTGTTGCATACTGGTTTTCAACAGGACCATAAACTCTGCTTCTAAAACTTAGTAAATAACAATGTGTAATTTCTTAAGTGCTTTTCAAGATATTCTTAGAAACTACATGCCAGACACATGCATAGTGTGTCCAGAATTTTGCTGTCAATATAAACTATTTGGGTGTAAACGGGCTTTGCTTACATCCAGTCTATCCACAGCCTGCTATTCTCAATAAAGTTTTCTTTTACTTAGGGTGTATTTAGATGCAGTGGTTATGCTAATTATAATTATAAAAGTAAAAAGTAACTTCAGGGTAACAAAACAGTATACCCTTTTTGAAAACTGCTTTCGCTGTTTGGATGTCCGGTAGATCTGCTCTCAGTGCCCTTACACATAGCTGTAACAAAACATGAATGGACTGACTGATTGACTCTCCAAAGGACAATGAGACTGCAAACTTGTCTACATAGAAACCTATGTCTAACCATGTCATAGATTTAAAAAATGAATAGTCCCTTGTAAAATAAAAACATTTACCTGGATGTTGCCTCTAAAATCACTGCAGCCACTTTATATAATATTTTAACTCGGAACTGAAAAGTTATTTACTGGTTGCTGACTTAAAACATTCGATAACTGCATGCTTTTAACACCATTATATTTACTTTTATATAAACCTTTACTAAATCATTTCAAGTTTTATTTTTCAAGGCAGGATTTAAAATTTTGCAGCAATAGCTTCCATCATGAATTGCGAGACCGGTCTGAAACATCTCAGCCAAGTACTAACAGGAGAATAGGATCACTCCACAGCAGTCAGTATCTGTCCCAAGGATCTCTATCCCTTAAATATTTATTCTCCTAGGTCTCAAAGTATACTTACAGTTTAATTGTAGTAAGATAACTCATGATTCCCACACTTACTTCAAATCAAAGTGGTTAAAAGTCTGCCTCTTGCTTCTTTGCTTTAATACCATACACTATTAAATTCCTTTCTTTTTATTCTATTCCATTTCATCCATTACTGTGTAATGTTTAATGGAATCATTTTTTAAAAAATTTGGCATCCAACTGCCTCCTGCTCTATGTCTGGAATGAATTATCCCCTTCACTGGATTCAGAAATGTATCTCACAAGTAATCAAAACCTTTTATAGCCCAAACCCTGATTAGGATCCATTTCAGCTGTGGTTTTCATGCATGAAAACACCTCCCACCAATTAAGGTGAACCAGAACCCAGCTTTAACCCCTAATCTGCCAACTCGTCACAATACAATACAAAATGTTCCAATTGGAGACTCCTATTTTTGATTTCCGAAATTATATGGCGAGATCGTCCAAGTTGAAAGTCACACAGAAATCTAGGATAGATACAGATTTAGGGGTGAGAAAACTAAAACGTGTTAATTATTTGCAAGCTTCTGTTCTGGAGGCTGCACTCCAAAGCACTTGCAATGAATGGAATGTTTACTTTCTTGCTAATTTAGTTTTTAAACACTATTGAGAAAGTCAGGTAAATGATAGAAACTGATTCTTCAAGTGCAATCCTCTACATATAAATACAGTAAGCTCTGCATATCAATGCTGGTTCCCATGCTGCATAAAATGTGTAGCTTCTTGGGATTAGTCTCCCTCACCCACACAATCAGTGTTGTAACTACTTTCTGCAGGTTAACAATGAATTATATAAATAATTTTCAGGATGAAAGGGCCCAAAAGTATGTCAAGGATGTTTTCCCATTTTAGGAATGAAGATTCCACATTTCTCTTTTAAATCATATTTGCAACATGTGCAAAGGATACTTTTCTTCCTGTCAGTCGATAGCAATGGAGAATGCACTCCATCAGTCATTTTGCAACCCTTTGTTTGGAGGTAGCCAAACAATGTCCAGGTTTCATAAGAAACAAATAATTGTCTAGTTTTGCAGAAGTATTTGGTACTCTGAATGCAGAAGGTTACAGTCTACTTAGCACCAACATGAAAATCCTGTTCCAGTTCAAAATGTGAAGTGAAGCACAAGAGAGAACAACTAACCCAAGATAAGAACATGAGAAAGCCAGTTGGCCCACCGAAGCTCATCCTTCTATAACTCTCCTAAGCTGGCAATCAGTTGTGCTTTGAATGCCTAACCTCGACAACTCTAGAATATTGTGTGATACATTGGTCAACATTTATCACCTTTTGCTTGAAAAATATCTGACATCTGATCTTTGATCTCAATTAATATTCCACAAGTTTAAATTATGACTCTCATGAAACAAGGAGAAAGAAAGACTTGCGTTTATATTGCACCTTTCATGGCCTCAGGACGTCCCAAAGCGCTTTACAGCAAGTGAAGTACTTTTGAGGTGTAGTTACTGTTGTAATGTCGGAAACGCGCCAGCCAATTTGCACACAGCAAGGTCCCATAAGCAGAAATGTGATAATGACCAGATAATCTGTTTTAGTGAAGTTTGGTGAGAGATAAATATTGGTCAAGACACCAGGGATAACTCCCATTCTTCTTCGAATTAGTGCCATAGGATTGTTTACATCCACCTGAGAGGGTAGACTGAGCCTCGGTTTAACGTCTCATCCGAAAGCCAGCACCTCTGACAGTGCAGCACTCCCTCAGAACTGCACTGATGTGTCAGCCTAGATTCTTGTGCTCCAGTCTCTGGAGCTGACACTTTGGCCCCGATATTTATGGGGAGGCAGCCGGGAAATCCGGAAATGCGGGTAACCCAGAGCACCTGCCGAATTTAATGCCAGGACCTCATTTAAATTTTTTGTCTCCATTTCCCGGCAGGCTGCCAGCCAGATTGAGAGGCTGGCTGGCTACAGGGCGGGAAGGCCTGCGGTACCATGCCACAGCCAGGGAGTGGAGAGGAGGGAGTAGGGAGGGGGGGGGGAGATCGGAAATGGCAGGGGGAGATCAGAGGTTGGGGGAGATCGGAGGGAGATCACAGGTCGTTGGGAGATCAGAGGTTGAAGGGAGATCGGAGGTCAGAGGCCATGGCAAGATCAGAGGAGATTGGAAGTCAGAGGCTGGTGGAGGAGAAATCGGAGGCCTTGGGGAGATCGGAGGTAGCGGGGGGATCGTGGTGAGAGATCGGATCATGGGGGGGGGGCCTGATAAATCTAAAATTTGAGGCACGTAGCCTCATTAAAATATTTAAATTACGGACCCACCTCTGGAGAACAGGTTAGTTGCCCTCGCCCCAACCCGCCTTCATTAAAACCAGAAGTGGCCGTGTTGGGGTCGGGTTTCTGATTTTTGAAATTATAATCCTCCCCCCACCCCCTCCGCCACGGGGGGTTAAAATTCTCCCCTTTGAGACAGATTGAAATCAACTTAGTTTTGAAGAAAAACTTTGGCTGACGCTCCAATACCCTCATGCCTGACTTGAAAGTTCTAGTTCCTCAGCGTCTTCATCCAAATCTCCAACAGAGGCAGCATTAGGGGAAGGAAGGTTTGTGAGAACTTGGTAATTCAAAGACAGCTTGTTCAAGAGAAGTATTTTCCTGTTCCTGCCAACCAGGTTTGAGGGATGGAGAGTGAGAAGCAGTAGCCATCTAGAATATTGCTGAGTCTTTCGGAATAGGTGCATACAAGTTGCAAGCTATAACTTTCCAATGTTATAGAAGAAGACTCTGGCATAGTGTCAGCCATTCACATCAGGTCCATTGGTCTGCATGGCTTTGAATAGGACTGGGCTCGTGGGCGAGAGCTTTTCATCCATGTCTGGCAAAGGGATCACCAGCAACTGTGAAATGCTGACTCAGTATTAAAATAACATGAGACGGAACTCCAACAATCAAAGTAGCACTGTGGTACATTAAGCAGTGAGTGGGTCCTTTAGCCTGGAGAGCAAGGTAGTGAGTATTAAAGCACTGTGAAATATATTTGCATTGGCACTTAGCACTTCAATTGATAGGCCATGTTGTTTTGCTTCAGAAAGACAATAAAGATTTTTTTTGAAGCAAAATATAGCTCCAACACCTTCACTTCGCACTGTGGGAAGGTCAACTAAGCTAGCAGTGGAGGAAAAAGGAACGACTCCACCTAGAAACTGCATAGTTTTTACAGTAAGGAATGTCATGGGACTAACGTTTTGACATTTAAGTTTTCATAAGGAGGGAGCGAGTTGTTTCTGAAATTCCTCCTGTTGAGATAATCCTAGCAGCGGCAAAGGATGCAAATGAAGCAAATGCATTCAGCAATAATGGTCATTGCCTAGTAGTAAAACGGTTAAAGACAGGACAGTTTCAATGCAGCTGATCGTCTACAGAGTAAAAACTGTGCGTAAACCAGCACTAACTGAAATTTTAAATTGGGAAAGGTCAATGGACAGAAGGAACTTTTAGGTATTACACAGCTGCTCTCCTACTGTGGCAAGGAAATTTACACAGTTGATGTGAAGCACAGGCATTTCAAGAATGCATTATACCTGTATGCCCTGGTCCTGTCAGAATGCAAAGAAAGGCTGGGACATCTCATCCTTCACCTCTAAGTACAAAATTCAAACAGGCACACACACAGTTAAAAGGATGCTGGGACAACAAGCAAATGTTGTGTATAGACATTATTGAAACTATTCTTTGAGGACTGTCTGTTCCTGTGTCGATTCAGGATAGTAGTGTTTTTATGCTGTTGTTAACTTATCCTGTGCCTATGAAGTGACATATATAATTTATTCTTGAGCTACCTCTTGTGATATGTCAAAATGCATCTCAATGTCCACCTTGGAAGAGCAATCAGTGTAAGCCATTTTTTGTTAAAAATACAAACTTTAAACATAAATACGTATCAATTACCAATTACATGTTGATATCACTGAAGTAAATATACGGTGGCCTAATCAAACCATACAATGACAAGGTCAAAGGTGTCCTACCTGAAAAAAAAATTTAAAAAACATTTTTGAAATGTCAATTATTAAGAATCAATTGAAAACAATCCAAACAAATAATATGCCCAGAGGTCATGTTTATCCAAAATTAAAATGATTAAGTGTCAGAATGCGATAAAAATTGCATGTCAAGCAAATGGGCATTGTAATTATCTTTTAAATTTGGAATATAAAGAAAACAAAATACAGTCCTGAAGCATTAGGCAGTGTGCATTGGAGCCATTTCATCTTGCAAGAACAAGAACACATTCCACAGTCTGAAGGTCATGTCAGTTGTTAGGATTTGAATGTTAGCATTTACTTCCTTTCTTGCATAAACTGATTAGCTCTCCTCTGAGCTTATTTATTCTGCTCTGCCTCTGTATAACCACTGTGCCAATAAACGCTACAGGGACCTGAGTCAGCACAACGGAACAAGCTTAAACCAGGCAAAGCTAATGACATTTTTTTTTGCATTCGGGCAAGTGGGACTTCATTTCCACTCTAATTTAGCTGCCTCCAACACCTGGGTGTCAGTAGTGTAGCAGGTGCACAGTAATCAGCAGGGATCTCATCAGAGGGCACCAGTGATGGTGACTGTAAAACAAGCTTATCTTCCTTTTACTTCACCATTGCCTTGGCAACGTCCTTACATCTCACAGCAACAAGAATGCAGAGTGCAAAGCCGGATCTTTTTCATATCAATGAGCGATACTAGGTTGGCAACAAGGTGCCAAGTATGGGGGGGGGCGGTGGGGGGAGAAAGGAGAACAGAAGGATTTCCCTCTGTTCTCTAAACTGTAAGGGGGTGAGTATGAGTATATGCAGAAGCTGCAGTGTGGGTGATAGCATGTATGGGTGGAGAGGAAGAGGGAGAGAACGAGGGAGAAAGAGAAAACACGTGCATGAAAGTGTGTGCGTGTGTAAGAGAAATAGTTATAGAGGATGTGAAGGGATGAAGTCTGGGACAATGGTGAGGGAGAAAAACTTATACTCTTAGTGCACACAAAATGAGACTACAGGGTTTCATTGGCAAAACAAAAAAACAGGACAACATATTGTAGTTTAAATTGAACAAACAAATTCACCAATGATTTCATGTTCTCTAAATAATTTACTAAGTTAAATATTGCTTCACCAGATTTGAAGCTCAGACACATTCAGTTGAATGTATTATTTGGACAAAGTTTAAAAGCAAGTCACTTAACAAAATTAGTATGTAATCCTAAAACCAGAAATGCTCTGTCAAATATTCTGGACCATTACTTAATGTCTTGTGCAGAAATTTCTAATGTTTATGGGACTTGTGTGCGAATTGGCTCCTGCTATTTACCACAAAACAGTGATCACACTTCAATAGTAATTCATAGGCTGTGAAGCACTTTGGAATGTCCTAAGGAATGTAAAGAAATTATATCAATACAAGTTCTTTCTTTCTTTAACATTAACCTTGCCTGTGTATACTCTGGACAGGATGATATTACAATGCAGTCTATGAGTTATAAGCCCTTTAGTTCTGAGCCTATTAAATTTCATGCATTTATTGTGTACTTTACATACCCTGTTATACCAGTAATTTCCTTCTGGCAGCACTGTTAAACAAAAAGTTATTCTCACCAGTGTCACCAGCAGAAACATGCTGATGGTATAACTAAAATTGAGAAGTAAGAGAGGATATAGGTAAGGAAAACCAATCAGCGGAGACCCTACGGTTAGAATTGAGGAATAAGAGAGGACTTAAAACTGTAATGGGAGTTGTTTACAGGCCTCCTGATAGCAGCAATGAAGTGGCAGAATGTAATAATTCAGAGATTAGAGAGGCTTGTAGCAAAAGCAGAGTTGTTTTAATGGGAGGTTATAATTTTCATAAAGATTGGAAAGAGCAGAGTAGCTCAAGTCAGAAAGGTAGTGGATTTCTTGAGTGCATTCAAGATAGTTTTCTGGAGCAATATGTTCTAGAACCAAAAAGAGGGCAGGCCAGACTAGATTTAGTAATGAGTAACGAGCCAGATTTAGTTAATAATCTAACAGTAAGGGAATATTTATCTAACAGTGATCATAATATGATTGAATTCAACGTTAAGTTTGAAAAGGAGAAACTTAACACAGTTACTAAGATTCTAGATTTTGGTAAGGCTAAACTTAAAGGGATGAGATAGAGACTGACAATAGCACACTGGTCAAACTGTTATCAGGTAAAAAGAATTTAGTTTAATACAGGACCAGTATATACGCCTAAGGGGCAAAAGCTCGACTTACCAAGTAAAACAGCCATTGTTGTCAAAAGAGGTGAGAGATAACATAAAATTAAAGGGAAGAGCATACAAAAGTGCAAAGAATAGTGTAGATCCAGAGGACTGGGATATAAAGAACAGCAAAGGAAGACAAAAAAGATAGTAAGAGCTGCAAAAAGAGAATATGAAAAGAAACTTGCGAGAAATATCAAGATTAACACAAAAAGATTGTACAATTATATTAGAAGGAAAAGACTGACAAGGGTAATGTGGGCCCTTTAAAAACAGATGTGGATAATATTGCAAATGAAAATAAGGAATTGGTAGATTTGTTGAACTTTGTGTCAGTCTTCACAGTAGAGGAAGAGGATAAGTAAGTGGGCAAAACTGTGGCAGATGGATTTCAATGCAGCTGAGTGTGAGGTCATCCATATTGGATCAAAAAAAGGTTGATCTGAGTATTTTTTAAATGGTGAAAAGCTAGGAACAGTGGAGATCCAAAGAGATTATGGGGTCCATGTACACAGATCACTAATACGTAGTAGGTATAAAAAATAATCAAGAAGGCTAATGGAATGTTAGCCTTTATAACTAGCAGGCTAGAATATAAAGGGGAGGAAGTTTTGCTACAGCCATACAAAGCCCTGGTTAGACCACATCTGGAGTACTATGTACAGTTCTGGGCACTGCACCTTAGAAAGGATATATTGGCCTTGGAAGGAGTGCAGCGCAGATTCACCAGAATGTTGCCAGGTCTCCAAGGTTAGATTGTGAGGAGAGATTACATAAACTAGGCTTGTATTCCCTGGAATATAGAAGGTCCAGGGGTGGTTTGATTGAGGTTTTTAGGATTTTGAAAGGAATTGATAGGGTAGATAGAGAGAAACTTTTTCCACTAGTGGGGGAGTCTAGGACAAGAGAAATAACCTTAAAATCAGAGGCAGACCATTCAGGAGAGAAGTTAGGAAATATTTCTTCATGCAAAGGATGGTAGAAGTATGGAACTTTCTCCCACAAAAAGCAGTAGATGCTAGCTCAATTAATAATTTTAAATCTGAGATTGATAGATTTTTGCTAGCCAAGGGTATTAAGGGATATGAAGCCAAAATGGGTGGATAGAGTTAGGAAACAGATCAGCCATGATCTAACTGAATGGCGGAACAGGCTTGAGGGGCTGAATGGCCTTCTCCTGTTCCCATGTTACTGAGTTAGCTGATTTCACCTGAGACAGCAGGAAGGTTCTGTTGTTGATCACTATCCAGTGATGCCTACTCAAAATGCACTTGTGTGGACAATGGGTGAGGACAGAACTGGGCTTGGCTACATTACCTCCCATGATAATCGTCAGGGCTGACACATGAATAGTGGTCACCTTGGTGAGGCACCCGAGGATGGCTGGCACTCTTGGAACACCTTCACAGGAAAGATGGAAAAAGATCCTCTCGGCTCTGTGCATGGATAAAAGCTCTGTGAACCCGACCCCTTCCAGTGCAGCACTTGTGATAACACAAATGGCTACTTTCTACAGGCAGTGCTACACAGTCTGACCAATATTTATCCCTCAATTAACATCACTAAAAAAGATTATCTGGTCATTATCATGTTGCTGTTTGTGGGACCTTGCTCTGCGCAAATTGGCTGCCAAGTTTCCTACATTACAACAATGGCTACACTTCAAAAAGCACTTAATTGGCTGTGAAATTCTTTGGGACGTCCTCAGGTCATGAAAGGTGCTATATAAATGCAAGTCTTTCTTTCTTTCTTATACTGGCACAGCATTTAGGACAAGGAGTTCTGATTCAAGCTCACTTCAGATACTTTTCTCAAGTTCAACAAAGAAAATGTCCACTCTGAGCCCTTGCTCCCTCTGAACCAAAACACAACATTCTGCATAAAGTAACCTGCAATTGTGTGCTCCAGAGTCTCCTGGATAATACGTCCAACTTCCACTATAACTCACATCACTTCAAAACATGATTAATATCAGCAACACCAGACACTTTCATAATAGACTAAACAATCAATCAGGTTTATTCTCAGATGAAGTTATTTGTAGAAGCAAGTAGCAACAGTAAGATATTTGAAGTAGTCCAAAATCACAGTAGTCGGGAACCAGTTTATGAAGGTCCAAACAAACAAGCCTGCCAGATGAGATCCCTTGCAGAACTTAAAATAAAACTAATGCTTTTCAGAGAAAGAATATAGAAAGACAATAAAAAGGAAAATGAAGTGCATTTATATAGCATCTTTCTTGTTCTCAGGATGTCCCAAATGTTTTACAGCCAATGAATTGCTTTTGAAATGTAGTCATTGTTGTCATGTAGAAAATTTGGCAGCCAATTTATGCACAGCAAGGTCCCGCAAACACAATGAGATGATGACCAGCTTTAATTTGTTTTTGATGTGTTGGTTGAGGGATAAATGTTGCCCAGGCCAGAAAACTCCCCTCCTTTTCTTCGAATAGTGCAATGGGATATTTTAATCTACACAAGCAGATAGGGCCTCAGTTTGACGTCTCATTCGAAAAATGGCACCTCCAACAATCTCTCAGCACTATGCTGAAGTGACAGCCGAGATGCAGATTATGAAACGGGGATTGAACTCACGATGTGACGAGAGTGCTAACAATTGAGGCAAGATTATACTTTTAAATCTGGAGATTGTAGTCTGATACCTTAGTGAGCCAACAGGATACATCTCCACAGGAATTATTTAGGCAGGTATCAATGGAGTCACATTTTACCTTTGCATTCTATCTTCAGACCCAATGAAACCGACTAGAAATTGGCAGTATGGAAACAGTTATGCTTAAGATACCTCTTTGAACTAAGACCATTCCCACCAGTACGTCCTGATGAGATTTACAGTACAAATATAGAACTTCCAAAAACAAATCCAACAAGGTGATAAGCTAATGTCTAACATATCAACTGCTGGGCAATACTATATAGATAATAATCGAGAAGTGTACCAGAGGGACATCAACATATAACAGCTTTATCATTAACATATTAGCAATGGCCCAGAAATTGCTCAAGAAATAACGGCGAGGCTAACAGGGCTCGCCATTATTTCAGGGCAAATGGTAGAGCAACTTCCGGCGAGCGCCCATGCACAGTCAAATGCGGAAATCTGGAAATTGCTCTACCATTTGCCCTGCTCTTTCGAAAGCTGCGCGGGAAGGACAGCTAGCCGGATGAATGAATGGACCAGCGTGAACTTGCTGCTCTGCTCAGCTGGAAACGAACTAATCTCTCCATAAAAAAGGTATGCTGGGTTTTTTGGTCTAAATTAACTTTTAACAGCGTGGTGAGTATTAATGACTGACAAACAATCTCTCTGGTGCTGAAAATTAACCTTTAAAAATGTAGAGTCTCATTACCCTCGATTTTAATTGTTATTGGACATTTAAAAAACAATTTTATAAATTCAAAATTTTTATTTTTACTTGTTCTTTCTTTTTTATCTGTCTTTTAATCTGACACTCTCTTTATTGTGCTTTCTCTAGCTGATTTTATGGTGAATTTACTCATCTCTCTGACACTTCTTCGTTCTTAGTCTGCACAGCTTGTCAAGGATGCTTCAAGCTGATTGGTTGAGGGGAGAGAGCGATCCTTTCCCCGGTCTCACAGCTCGTAGAAGACCGGGAAAGAATGCTGCACTTGTTTAAGGTCACCATTGAAGGAAGTTGTCGTTGAAAAGCCCACAGATACTTAGTGTGTGAGATTTAAATCTAATGAGCAGCAGGCACTGTTGGTTCGCTGCTCAGAACAATTTCCGGGCAATTAGCCTATCAAAATACATTGTCCCCTCAGTTTCAATGAGCACCACCTACACAAGCTGACACCGAGCAGGCAGTCTGCTTTCCAATGAAGGTGCAACTTCCATTTTAAATCTAACTTAGCCTGACACAGTAAAGACAAAAATAACTCATGGATTTCCAGTCTTATGTCGCATAAGGTACAAAGAACAAGCCTATGAATATTGGTGTAACAAGAAAATGTTGAGGAACTATCTCATTTCAACATACAAAATATATTTAGATTATTACATAGAATTTATAGCACAGAAACAAGATATGCGGCCCAACAGGTCTATGCTGGTGTTTATGCTCCACACGAGCCTCCTCCCACCCTACTTCATCTCACCCTATCAGCATAACCTTCTATTCCTTTCTTTCTCATGTACTTATCTAACTTCCCCTTATGAATATCAAAAATGAGTAAGCAATCATTTTGAATAGAATGATGACAGTAGGAAAAAAATACGCAAGCAGGTAATGAGAAGTAGAATCCTCACAATACTACTTACAAGGCAAGATGTAAAATATTCTTCAATTTACAATCTAATAGAAATTAAGTACAATCTAATTTTAAAGGAATTGTTATTTTCGTGAAGCAAAAAAATCAATTCTCTCAACATGCAAAGTCAGGAGAAATAAAAAGCCCTTCATGTAATCTCCAGATTTAAAACCTTTAGGTGGTGGAGGTTAAAGGGACTCTTTTAATCACATGCCAGAAAGATCAAATGACAGAAACATGATGTAAAATTCTGTAGCTTGGGAATGGTTTTTTTTCTAAGATTTGGCAACTAATCAAGGGAAAGAACAGTTCTTAAATGATGCATGAAATCAGTTGGAGAGATGCTGGCTTCACTTTATAAAAAACAACAACGAACTTGATCATTCTGTACGAGTGAAGAAATTGTTCTGTCTTTGATATATAGTATTTGAAAACAATATTGTACAGGAACAAAAACGCACTAATGTCATAGGCTAAGTTGTAATTCAGTCTTAAGACAGATTAAATGGGCGCAATTAGTTAGTATTTTTGGCTTTGAGACTTCTATGTGTAGAAACTTCCTGCACAATAGCAGTCAGTGAAAATGGAGATTGCTAGTAGACCGTAATGGAGCTAAATGTTCAGCTTTCAACTCTCTGTTACATCACTAGTAGATTGTACAAACTGGAACTGATATGGCATCAATGACAGCTATTCTCTTTACCAATTCACACTGGTTTACACCATCTTTATTCAAACATATATATAACCTATTATTACTGGAGCACTTAAAGCAACAGCTAAAGTAGCTTGGGTAAGTGTGAAAGTGATATGATCTGAGATGACACTTAAAAATCAAAAGGCTATTGAACCTGAAACTGAGGAGTTTGACTCCATTGTTCATACTATTTTACTTTGCTGTAAATAAAAATCTGGCTTCAGTTATGCAATACCTCTCCCCTTTTATTTGGCCTCACATAACGCTGCTCTCTGAAGGACACAGAGCACATTGAGAATGCAGAGACCCATTTTTATCCACATGCTTGCAGCATAACTATGCCATTTAAAATTGCCATTCCAAGGATATTAAGGGATATGGAGCCAAGGCAGGTAGATGGAGTTAAGATACAGATCAGCCATGATCTAACTGAATGGCAGAACAGGCTCGAGGGGCTGAATGGCCTACTCCTGTTCCTATGTTCCATTGTGAGTATTTTAATTAGCCAGCTTTTGATGGCTCCATGCATTTATTAGGGCAGCAGTGGAGCTGGTGAATCTAGTGGCAGCTTACCAAACCTAGAAACAAGTGGGTTGGAACGAGGTAGGTGCAGTCATTTATATTTATGAGTGAGGCTAATGGTAGGAGATCTTGTTTTTTCTACCTGCTTAGCAATAAATATTTACTGAACAAGTCACACACTGACACTGCCCGTTACAAAATATATCAACAAATACAAACAATGGTTTGTACATTTTTATGGTTGGCAAGTCTACACATTATCCCAAATACAATGCAACTTAAAAATACAATAGTAAGCTATGCTGCATAGTTCATAGGGGAGGGTGAATCAATGTAGCTGTTGGCAATCTACACCTCTGAAGCAACATTAATGCCCTGAAAGTTTGTCAGTTATTTTGACAGCTTGTTGTTGGGGAGAATTCTATCCTGCTGATTTAATTTTGCCCATATTTTATTTTTTGCTGGATTGGCATTATACTTGTACCTTTTATGAGATAAATTCTTATGCTGTAGATTGGGCAGTAATTTCAACAGACCAATCTATTTCAACAATGCCCAATCTATTATCTAGTCAGTACAACTAGCTGAGTTACCTGTTCTCTGTCTCTACTGATGCGATCTGTCAGAAGGTCTGAATTGCTTCTCTCCTCGTCCAGCTCCATCTCCATTTCTGCCAATTTATCCTGCAAACATAAATCAGGTTGAAATGGAAAAGGGCTCGGAAATAACAACCACTATTCTCATAAAACTGCTTCCACCTATTATACAGGTATGATGTATTATGCTTCAACAGTGTACAAAATCGCTACGTTTAAAATTCTTTAGACTGGAGGTACGGAATATCTGAACGGGTGCTGCATCACAGAGACATCTAGTTTTTGAAAAAAGCATGCAAAGGTTTTATCAATTAATGGAAGTATTACATGCTGCTAAATATATAAAGATTGCATTACATTAACATTTATTATGTTAACATTTTATTTGTTAATGAATGCATATGTGTTCGAACCGTTTTATTTTATGTTTGATTAAAAGCAGTTTTCTAGGATTTCAGTGTCAATACCTATGCATGGCTTTACTTTTCCAACCGCTATTTACAAATCCAAAAATAAATAAACCAAAAAATATTTAGTTACCCTTTGAAGGCAAAACATTTTTAAGGAAGATCAATCAAACTTTTGATTGTAGTGACCTGTTGGACCGCTTTAAAATTAGCTGCAGTCAGGTACATCACTGCGACCCCATGCTACATTCAAATTTTCCAGGTATGGAAATCTGAGCAAAATGTTAAGAAAAAGTAAATTTAATTACTAATTTTTGTTCACCTCCATTTGCTTGACCTGCCGCGCTCGATCATCTTTTAAATGCATTTTGCTTTCAAGGTCGAGCTCTAGGTCATTCACATTCTGCTTCAGTTGTTGGCTCTTCAGAACCACTTCATCTCGCTCAAGGTAACAGTCTTCCAACTCCTCTCGCAATTGGCGTACCTGATCCAAAAGACCCCGGACCATATCAAAAGGTTATTTAAAAAAAAATTGTAAATGCTGGAAATCTAAAATAAAATCAGAAATCCCTGGACATGCACTACAAGGCTATCTTTTCTCTAATCAGAGGTTTACAGATCTGTTGTGTATTTACAGCATTTTAAGTTTTGAAAGTAGTTTATTTTGACTTCAGTTATTTTGGTGATTATCGCAACATTAGTAAATTTAAATGTGAAGAAAATAAGTTTTACCCTAGATTTCATAAATTATTTTTATGACGATAAAGCTTTGTAAACCAAATATTTATGCATTAAGTGTCAGTCTGGGCTCTGTGGTAGCACTCTTGCCTCTGAGCCAGAGGATTGTGGGTTCAAGCTCACTCCAGGGCCATGAGCACATAATCTAGACTGACACTTCAATGCAGTAATGAGGGAAGTGCTGCACTGTCGGAGGTGCTGTCTTTCGATGAGATGTTAAACTGAGGCCCCATTTACCCTCTCAGATGGGCATAAAAGATCCCACGGCACTATTCAAAGAAGAGCAGGGGAGTTCCCATTGTGTCCTGATAAACACTTATCCATCAAATGGCACAGATTATCCGGTCATTTATTTCATTGCTGTCTGTTGGACTCTCTGTTGGACTCTCCTGTGTGCAACTTGGCTGCTGCATTTCCCTGCTGTTCCCCCTAGCGTGGCAGCTTCAATGCCAATCCCGGTAACATTCCCATCTTTCCCAGTACTCCTGCAGCCAGTGAAGTGACAAGAGTAAAGCCGCAGTCAAAAGTCAGCTCTCCCAACTTTCCAAACTCAGCCAAAAAATGGCTCCAAAAATCTCCAGCAGCGAAAAATGACAATCGAAAGACTTACATTAATGGAGGTGGGGATTCCTTTAAATGCCGTTACTGCAGCCTGCTTCATGTGTTCTCGGGCTTAAGAATCATCGAATTAAATGCCCCCAGGCACAAATTTCCCGAAAGGTCCTAATTGAAGAACTAGGCCCCTATTTACATATTTTAATGAGCCCAAAATTCATTTCAGGCAGCCGCCAGGGACGCCCAAGGAGCGCTTTATCCAATATGACGGTCGCCGCATCTCATGCGCACTGCTTGAACGGGATGTACCACCGCAAAAATGCTACGTAAAATGCCGATTTGGCACTCAAAAACTGGGCGAAACGCAATCGAATTTCTACCCAGAGAGGTCTTAAGCAACCTGTTAGGTTAGAAAATCTTCTTCTATTCAAAAATACTGGGGCCTAATTTCAAAGTTGTTGGGTCCAGTTTATCCACATACGGAAAAATGCCAAACAAGCAATCTCGGGCTGCTCTCGGGTACTCCCTAGTAACAGGCACAGAGCAGCAATGGTAGAGAAGTGGGGCTTACAAACCGATTATCTACCCAATTTTTTAAATGGCATGGACGTGGGAAAACAAGAAAATGGGATTATAAAAACAGACGTGCACCAATAGAGTTCCCACCTTTAACCAATAGGGGGCAGTAACATGACAAGCTTTAACTGGAACCTTATCAATACTGATCAGTACAATAAGCAATTTTATTCAACATTATAGCTTGATGATCGCCAGCAATTATTTCTGATTAAATCACTAGTACTCACTAGAATATACAGACCCTATGTAAAAAAAAAAAATCACTTTTTAAAAAAAATTATTAAATATGTGAACTGGATTTAAAACAACCACGTATCTTTTCTGTCATGCTCAAATTCCACTCTATCAATTTGGTGCAGTGTGCTGGAGGAGAGAGGGATGTGAGTGATAAAATCTGAGCCAACACCGAGATTATGTAGAAGGGAGTAAATACATGGCAGATTAGTTATATGATCTTGGTCAGTGAGACTAAATTGGTTATGCGGCAACTTCAAATTTGGAAACAACTGCAAACAAACAGACTTTTGGAGGAAAACATCAGTGGTGATTTGGTTAATGAAATATTTCTTCTGACAATGATTTTAGCTTAAAAAAACCCTGATCTTTGAAGATATAATTAAATGATGATGAATTAAAGAAAATGGGGGCGAGTTTCCGCTTATTATATCAGTGCAATCCGGGCGGAATCGGCCGAACCAGCGTAAAAGATCGTGGAATTTTAAATGTAAGTGAGTTGCTCTCAAAACCACTTGCGCTCGTGTTTTCCGCGATCTTTTACGCAGGTTTCAAGATTCAATTCTCCCGAATCAGGCCCTGCCCCCCAGGTCAAAATTGCGCGATTCCGCCAATTGCGCTGGTTCGGGAACACTCTTCAAATTGCGCTCATTTACTTAGGCGCACAGGCGCTTGTCGGCACGTTTTAAAAGTTTTCTTCATATCAAAAAGTATTTAATTTACTAAGGAACTGACTAGTGCACGCCAATGAAACTAGTAAATGGTTCAGTAGGTTTTTTTAAGTCATTTTCAGTGATTTTAAATCAGGTTACTCACAGGCGGAAGACTGGACACCTTTATTAAAAATGCTTATTTTTGGTGATAAACCTATTTTCAGCTGTATTAATAAAAGTGCACCAGGTTATCACTCTCACGATTATGTTCGATTACGATGTGGAGATGTGGAGATGCCGGTGATGGACTGGGGTGGACAAATGTAAGGAGTCGCACAACACCAGGTTATAGTCCAACAGCTTTATTTGAAATCACAAGCTTTCAGAGCTTTGCTCCGAAAGCTTGTGATTTCAAATAAAGCTGTTGGACTATAACCTGGTGATGTTCTATTACGTTGTGCGATTGCGCTGGTTCATGGAAGATTTTACATTTGTGATTATGCAAATGAATTTTAGCAGAAACTAGAAGCGTAACTTAACCAGAGCAATTTCAAGTGCATTTTGGGCGCAATTTCCTGATTGCGCCCAAAGCGGAAACTCTATCCCCTTAACTCTTTTTATTTATTTAACAACTGAATTACCAAAGAGACCACATTCATATGTAAAAGCATTATGGGTTTCAAACAAAATTATTAAATAAAAACAGAAAATGCTGGAAACACTCAGCAGGTTAGGCAGCATCTGTGGAGAGAGAAACAGAGTTAACGTTTCAGGTCAATGACCTTTCATGAAGGGTCATCGACCTGAAACGTTAACTCTGTTTGTCTCTCTTGAGATACTGCCTGACCTGCCGAGTGTTTCCAGCATTTTCTGTTTTTATTTCAGATTTCCAGCATCCGCAGAATTTTTCATTTGTTTTAAAGTTATTAAGTTAGTGTTCAGTAAGTTCCCTGATGGTTCAGTAGGTATGTGAACACACCATATAGTAGGATACTGTATAACACAGACTAGGAAAACCCCAGCTTCGATCGCTATCATGCGGTGTTGGTCACGCACATGCAGCCTGACAATACAGTGTTATTATTAGCCTCAGCATCCAGGATCAGGAATGGTGGTGGTTGTGGTAGGGGGGGATGAACTGCTAGAGTTTCTGCTCTAGATTGCTATCTAGAGACACCTGCTGAAAATTTGGATGGTTGCTTGGCAAGGACTGATCGGGCTCTGCTTTCCTGCCCTTAACCCTTCTAATAACAACAACTTGCATTTATATAGCACCTTTAACATAGTAAAAGGTCCCAAGGCGCTTCACAGGAGTGTTATCAAACAAAATTTGACACCGAGGGAGGTATTAGGACAGCTGACCAAAAGCTTGGTCAAAGAGGTAGATTTTAAGGAGCGTCGTAAAGGAGGAGAGAGAGGTAGAGAGGCGGAGAGGTTTGGGAGGGAATTCCAGATACTCACTGTGCAGAAAACATGCATGAGAAACAGTCACTTGATAGCTCATGCTTCCAGGAGGGATACGAAGTATAAAACATAGAGGAGGGAAGAAGTAAAAAAATTCAAAAGCTAAGAAAATTCATTTCTTTCAGGTTTTAAAAGTTGAAAGCATCCTGAGGAAGTGATGCCACAGGTCCACAGCTGATACAGAGGAAAGCCTTCGGGGTGGCCTACATCGCCATCAGATTATTTAGAATCCTTGTGAAGGAATTCCCCTTTCATTGATATCCCAATACAATATGCAGATGACCCACTGGAAAATTGAAGCAGAAGCTGAAAAGCATTGACAGAAACTAAGGGGGAAAGGGAGTAAATAAATCTTGATTAGTAGGTCAACAAGAGCATCAGGCAGATCCAACAACAGAAGGATAAGGCACAAATGTGGATTCGACCAAGACATTAATTCATGGCTGCACTGCAACTTGGATTTTCAAAGTAGAGTCATGCAGTAAGGATTTAGACCCCATTTGGCAGAAGTTAAATCCAAGAGCAACCTTCACTTTTTTTTCTGTTTCATGGTGGCAGTTCCATAATTGATTATTTTCGACTGTCTAACTCCTTTTTAGGATTAGTTGGGGTTTACAATAATTTATTCCTCATAATTCAAAATCATCTTTTGTACTTGCAGCCTGTGTAAGAAATGCTACTAGATTGGATCAGTACCCAGTGATTGATGTATGAATTCATCCAACTGCAGCCAGATGTAGGTGCTTTGCTATCAAGGGAGTGTCAATGTAATTTGATACTATGATATTCTTACTTGCCCTTCAACAACAAATCAAAACAAAGCAAACAGCAAAACAGACCCAGTTGAAAGGGAAGATTGCCAGCTTCTTGCAACAACGTTAAGATAATGGCTCCACGGAAGCCTGGTGAGCTGCGTCAGACATGAGCTCAACTTCCCCTGCTCTCAAGCAGGATGGAGAGATAACATAAAATAAAAATATCATGATTGTGAAAACTGTCTTTTTGTACACCAGCTTCAGCAAGACTGCGAGGTGATTTCTAGACCTTACAGAGATTCTATCCACACCAACAGGAAGACATTCACTAGGAATTTCCTTAAATCTATGAGAAACTATATTCTGCTCACAATGAGGTATGATAATTCCTGGAACCCCTCATCCTTCCTAAAATTATTAATTGAACGCATGATGTTACAACCTCGCTTAAGTAGGTTTTGGAAGTCTGGTGAAATTTGAAAATTGGAAACCCGTGTGACAGTATTTGTAACAATGTGTTTTTTCCCTGTAGAACCTATATAATTGCATCTGACACATTCTGGGATTCAATGAATTAACTAGATAATTGGAAATGTAGAGATTCTCCAAAATACAACTCCTAACAGATGTACTCATTCCTGACTTGCGATCTTAAAATTCTTGCCAAAGTGCTGGCAAACAGGACTGAGCTGCCATCTCCCAAACTACTCCAACCTAGATTAGACTGGGTATTTTTTTTCCTTGGCATATTAACAGACATAACAGGGTGGACCTAGAAACTACTTAATAATAATATATCCCACAAATTTGACTGATGGCAGCTGGGAAGATTCAAGAAATTATACTGTAATATTAAGCAACAGCATGCTCCAGCAATCCTGGTTTGGCTAGCAACGGTCAGCTCTCCATTTAAACAACAGAATTCCAGGTAGCAGCATTATCTGGGAGAGTGTTCCCTACGTAGAATTCTGAAGCTTTGTTACCAGCCTTCTTTGTACTGCTATTCAATTTAGCAGGTCACCAGTTATGCCAAAAGATAACATAAATAAACAAACTTGCATTAATATAGGGCCTTTCACGATCTCAGGACATCCCAACATGCTTCATAGCCAATTAAGTACTTTCGAAGTGTAGTCACTGTAGGGAAATGCGGTATCCAATTTATGCACAGCAAGGTCCCATAAACATCAATGAGATAAGTGTTGGTCAGGACACCGGGACACTTTTCCAAAAGTGCCATGGAATCTGAGTGGGCAGACAGGGCCTCAGTTCAACATCTCATCCAAAAGACATCACCTCTAACAGTGCAGCACTCCCTCAGTACTGCGCTGAAGTGTCAGCCTAAATAATGTGCTCAAGTCTCTGGATTGGAGCTTGAACGCACACCTTTCTGACTCAGAGGCAAGAGTGCTACCAATGAGCCAAGTCTGACACTAGAGACCAGTTTCTCAGTGAAACTAGGATGCTCTAGTAATGTCAGGGGCTACTTTTCTAACCTTATGTAAACACCAAGGGAATCACCACATTTTCATATCACAAGATTGAGAATTAAGAATGTCACAAAGCAACCAGTTTGTTCTGAAGCCAACTGGTGAGGACAGGAAAATTTAATGGAAACAAAGAAACTGCTGGATACCAGGATAAGGTTCGCAAGTGTGGCTTTTGTAGTCTTTTAACTGTTGGTCATGAGAATCTCAGAAATTTCTATTGCTTTCAATGGGAAATGCCCATGCTAAAATAAACGGGAAAGAAAGTTTAGCGTGATGCCTCATTATGACTGGCATTTTGAAGACATATTTGTAGGCAATAGAAATGCCACATTTGGAAAAGTTTTGCATTGGCATAGGGTGGGGTTAGGAGTTATAATCAGATAAAATAGAACATAAACAGGTGTACAACAAATGGTTCTTGCAAAGAAATGCTGGTAAGCCTTCTGCTGAAAACAAATTTCACTCTGCCAATTAGGATTTCAGTATATGAATAAGTTTATTCTGTGGATGTTGAGCAAAAGTTCATAAATATCTTTGTCTATGGCAGGGTTGTGTTCTTTAATGAACTCTTTCTTTGACAGACAGCAGGAAGTTCTGAGTACACTGCAAGCAACTGAGGCCATCAATCTAGAAATTCTGAAACACTGAATAAATTATTAAACGTTTTGTGTGAAGTAAGTACAACAAATGAAGGAGATTTTATGGGGGAAAAAATCTGAAGATTAGAGAGAAAAGCTAATAATTATTTCTTTGTAATTAGTTATAATGAAAGCTCATGTCATAAAAGTGGCAATGAAGGTGCAAATGGTTTCTGTATAAAGGTACTTAGGAAGTCCAAGGTTTCACTATTTCACAATAATCCTTTGCAAGGTTAAGAATGATGTAAATGGCAAGTATACTTTTTTGCCACTGTTATTCTACGAAATGAACTTTGGGTCCGAATAAACATTTCTAAAATCTCATCTTACTAATGCAATATCAATTTTCGGTGTTGTGTAAGTAAAGTTAAGAATTTGTTCAAGTTTCCACTAAATTGAACTTTCTTTAGAAGTCCTTTGGTCAAAGGTTATTGGTCAAAGGTTAAGTAAGCACAGTTATCTTGCATTACCTCATCCTGCAGTTTCTTGGTTATTAGTTGAGATTTCTCAGCCTCCAGGCCTTTAGTTTTCAGTTGCTGCTGCAGGACAGTCATTTGACTGCGATTCTTTTCCTTATACTCATCAAGCTCCTTTCGCAGGTCAAGGGTTGACCTCTGAGAATCCCTGCCCATCTCAGCCATCTGCATAAGGTAACAGCAGTAAATTGAAAGTGGGGGAAGTGGGAAAGAAGAGAGAAGGAAACATTTCTATAAAAGGTCCAAATTATGTACCAAGGGCTTGAATCAAAATCATAGAATCCTACAGTATAGAAGGAGGCCATTCAGCCCATCATGCCTGCTCTTTGAAAGAGCTATCCAATTAGTTCCATTCCCCCATAGCCCTTTAATTTTTTCCTTTTTAAGTATATATCCAATTCCCTTTTGAAAGATACTACTGAATCTGCTTCCACCACCCTTTCACGCAGTGCATTCCAGATCACAACAGCTCATTGTGTTAAAAAAAAAATTCTCCTCATCTCCCCTCTGGTTCTTTTGCCAATTATCTTAAATCTGTCCCCTCTGATTACCGACCCTCCTGCCCCTCTGGAAACAGTTTCTCCTTATTTACTCTATCAAAACCCCTCATAATTTTAAACACCTCTATTAAATCTCCCCTTAAGCTTCTCTGTTCTAAAAAGAACAATCACAGCTTCTCTAGTCTCTCAACGTAACTGAAGTCGCTCATCCCTGCGATGTGAGATTAAAGAAAAATTCCAATATGCATAAAAAGCAAGAATGACAGGATCTTCCTTCCTTCCACTGCATGGCACAGCACAAGCACATTTGCACAACACAAGCACATTGGCTCTTCACCAACTCCCCTCTCTCCATTATTTGTTCTCCAGCCCAGAGGACACAGGCGACTTGGTAGCAGACTGGCCTTTGCTAATGCTGCAGTACTGCTACTAGGAGGTGAATGAAAGCAGCACGTGGGACCGATTTTCCCTCCCTCCTTCCAAGGAGAACTCCATATTCCCTAACTCTACCCACAAGTCCCAACTCTTAGGGACATTATCTAGGGCACCGTAATCGTTCCAGCCAGGTTATATTGGCTGCACACCCTGGGCGCTCAGGTTTCCTTTAAAATCTGGAGCACTAATATGCATGTACAAGCACGTGTATGATAATGTCACCTTCCCACCATCTAAGCAAGGAAGTAATGTAGGAACACCTAAAAAGTTTAAATATTAAATTAAAAATTACTGCCATTACTTACTACTTTATTCAGGAAACCACCATGTTAAGCTCTATAATTTCATTATTTGATAGCCTTTGGATAAGCAGAAATTTGTAATTTAATTTCACTTTTCAAGTCATTTCATTCTTTTGAAGAGCTGAAGGTTTACAGCAATGCAACACTTCTCAAGTTAACTCTTTACTGACTGGGTTATTTTATCAGGGTTCAGAAGTGGGATGGTATCCTCCCACCATGAATTATTGAAGGGTGACATTCATTGGATACCAGCTAAATGGTCTGCACTGTATTGAAATGTTGACTTAAAGAGCCCAACCTCTTTCTGAAGCTTTTCAACTGTCTTCTCCAATTGCCTTCTCCCATCCTCCATTTCATTCTTTGTTTTCTTTAAAATATCTTTCTGAACTGTCTCTGCTTTTAGTTTTTCATTTAATTCCTGATACTCCTGTGATCGCTTGTTGAGGCTTCTCTGTAAAATTAGAAAGATATTAAGTAGCTAAAATTACTCATTATGTTCAGAGTTAAAATAAATTACTTGTAGGTTTACTGCCTTTTATACACATTACCACAAGTAATGTGTTTAAGTAGGGTATAGCTTAAATCCTTGTTATAGGCCGATTAAACCCACATCATGCAATATTGCACATTCACTTAGCAAACTAGAGCGGATAACACACACCTGATAAAATCTGGCATGGAAGTTGTAGAGAAAGTCAGTATCATGCAGAAAGGAAAATGAGACACAAAATTGCAATTGCATCAGGATTCAGCATACTTTGGTGCACTGATAGAAGACTGAGACAAGTAGCAATGAGGAGCAGGAGATGGTGATCGGGGAGGTCAGGACACATCAGAAGTGCATCAGGAGAAGCTATCTGTTCAGAGGTGCATCAGGAGAAGCTATCTGTTCAGAGGTGCATCAGGAGAAGCGAGCTGTATTCCACAAAATGGTTGTATTACCTAAGGCAGATCTGCATGGACCTCACTGAAGAGGTCTATCTGTGGAGGGTATTCCTCAATAGGGAGGCGATCTCATAGATATGTGACCTAATTGGATCAGACCCAGATGCACATTTGTGCATCAGTAATGCAGTCACTGTGGTAATTGAAGTGACCACAATCCTGAACTTTTTTTTAATCATACAGTCATTTTCAAGCAACTACAGGACACTGTCCACGATCAGCCAATTTGCAGTACACCATTTCAAGCAGGAAATGGACGCCTTATCCTAAATGAACCAGTAACTGAAGTAGTAAGCAAGATGGATGGGCCTGGGGGTGGCCTTGTTTGCTTCTTGGCAATGTGGTGGCTGGCTACCTCACTGTGCTATCACTCCAAGGAGGTCTTTATCTGCACTAGGATTGCACTGTATTGTACTCTGTGGGAGGCAGATTAGAAGACTGAGGAAAAATTGGATGTTGGCTGATTGGAGCCCAGTGCTTTAGGAGCCAATGACACTGCAATAATGCAAAAACACCTTAAAATTTCTTTCAGCAGGTCAGAAACCTCTCCAGTTTCATCCCAGAGGTACCCAGTCCATTGACCCTCACTGTTATCTCCTCCCACACCTGCCACACTATCTTTTGGTTGGTTGTGTACCCATTACCAGCAGAAGCTAATTCACTGCTCCTTCATTATATCTATAAAGGCACCGTTGCTGAATCTTGCCTTCCGTTGACAAATCCTTTGCTCCACTGCTAACATTTTTCTTTAGTCACAGATAAATTACTAGAAAACGTGTACTATAAGCTGCTTTTAGACTACACCGCCACTGCTGTCAGTCTCAAAGTGCAACTCTCATCTACTTGCATTGCCTGGAGCCCCTGATCCACATGCCGAAGTTAAAATTTCTAGTTACATGATTGATTCAAATAAAGCCTTTTCAAATACTGATCCCCCAAGTCCTACTCCAAATCCCTGGAGAAGCGGTGTGGCGGAATGAGGCCAGCTGCTGTGCATCTTCGCTCGCTTGTTAGGAATTAAACGTCGCACAAGTATCAGGCGTGTCCTGTACTTACACAGCGATCCCCTTCCTCCTCCAACAGTTTGGGGTCCAGTCTCCTGACTCTCTCACCCAGTCCCAAAACCAGAGACTCTATTTTGGTTTCCAACAACAACAACTTGCATTTTTATAGTGCCTTTAACCTAGTAAAATGTTGCAAGGCTCTTCACAGTAGCATTATCAGAAAAAATTGGACACCGAGCCACCTAAAGAGATATTGGGACAGGTGACCAAAAGCTTGGTCAAAAAGGTAGGTTTTAAGGAGCGACTTAAAGGAGGAGCGAGAGGTAAAGAGGCAGAGAGATTTAGGGAGGTAATTCCAGAGCTTAGGGCCTAGGTCGCTGAACGCGTGGCCGCCAATGGTGCAGCAATTAAAATCGGGGATGCACAAGAGGCCAGAATTGGAGGAACGCAGAGATCTCAAAGGGTTGTAGGGTTGGAGGTGGTTACAGAGATAGGGAGGGGTGAGGCCATGGAGGGATATGAACACAAGGATATGAACACAAGGGTATAACAGTGCCAGGCTCCCCTCACTGATCCTCACCCAGCTGGCTGCATGTCATATGTAATGTGCCGGCGAATATACACGGTCATTTCGATGACAGCAGGATCAGGCTCAACTGTGATTTCCTCCAGAGTCAGAAAGCTTGCCGGCACTGACTGTCAAAGCTCACAGATGAATAATGGCCACTTGAGGAAGGCATATGATACCCGTGGAATTGTCCCCCAGTGAGGGAGAAAATTGGAGACTTTTTTAAAAAAACATGTTTTAAGACACAGCATCAGGAAAAAAATAAGTAGCAACAGCTCTTTGTCAATTATACAAAGCACATTTTAGACATTGCATTTCTAAAGTTCTGAGTGCAACAGTGGAAGAATCCTAAGCTGCATTTACAATGCCAATTTTTCACTGATGGCAACTCTGTCATTAGCAGTAAACTGGTACTGTAAAGCATGTGGAGCTATTATTGCCAAGAGTGGTGCACATACACCACCAAACGAGGTAGTTACAGCCTCTGTCATTCCTAGCTGCCATGTAAATACAAAATGGGCTTCTCGCTCATAATAAGCCATGTCGTTTGGCTGCCTGCAGGCTAAGTGATTGAAGTATTCATGCCTCCTCTGTACAATCCAGTAAAGCAGTTGTGGGATCACTGTCTTATGGACATTTCCCAGCTAAATATTCACAAACAGCAACTTTAAACTGTACACAAGCTCAGTTGTTCTAAGACAAATGCAGCAGCTCCTACATTGCTCAGAGTTGGTTTTGCAGAACCACTTCAGGAATATAAATGAGCAATAAAACTAGCCACAAATTAACCGGTAGCTTTTACAAATACAATTACTGTATTTAAACAGGTAGCAATACTGTGGTGAGACATATTTACACTCCAAACATTGTGTGATAAGTCAATCTGCAAATATTTCTGTTGGAGAGGAGAAATTCCAAACTTTGGAGTCAGAAGGGGGCCTGCTAGAGACCTGCCAGTCAGGCCTCCCTGCTAGAAAAAAGCATTGAAGGACATTAATCATTAGGTAGATCTCGTTATGATCAGCACATTTCCCAGTCATTGATGCTGATCCCAGTGTCAACGCAATTAAAGTGGTGGTCAGGTTATTAGCACAGAGATCCACACCCAGGAGCAAGAAAGATACGAGTTCCTAATCAATATAATCACCTTAATAGTTCTTTTCTGTCCAAAAGATTGAATATGGCAAGTCTTCAACTGCTGCTCTCAGACTCTGAAGAATTAGAATTTCTCTTCTCAGATGGAGAAATGACATTTCTTTTTAAGTGTCTGGTAATTGCACAGTGGAATAATAGATATGAATACCTCCCTCTGCCATTTTAGCATCTGTACCTATTACCCCACAGCGTAATATCAAGGCCAAGGTTTATGGTGGAGGAGGAGGACTTTACATTGAAAGCAAGCAATTCACTCTCAAGAATTGTCCTCCTTTATCTTGATTTTACTTTATTTATTGATGCACTGCTTGGTGCTCAGCTAAATACCTGGACATCTTCCAACCGGCTCTCCAAAGCTCTTTTTGCGAGTGAAATGTCCTGTTCTTGGTCTCCAATTTCTCTCAAGGCAGCTTCCAGCTGCTTCTTCTCTTGCTGCAAAAGTTATAGTGGAACAGTTTTTAAGTTTATCTCTCAAATCGAAGTTTAATGAAACATAAAGTTGCTTTATTGTCAGCTGGCCAAGTAGCTATATTGGAATGCTGACACTCTCAACTTGGACCACAAGTTTGAATGTACCTCAGATTACACTTATACTTATGTTTCCCCAAAGCAATAAGTTTGCCAGAAAAAGAACAGTGACTAATGAAAAATCTTTTTCAATTCTGTCTCCTGAACTGAGATCAATAGAATCAATGTGGAAATATTCACAACCTGCTCTCTCAAAAGACAGCACTAGCAATGAGAGAGGATCCATCAGTGAAAAGGTAAACTTAAAAAGCAAATTATATTGTTGTAAAAACCCAAGTGGTTCATTAATGCCCTTTAGGGAAGGAAACTGCTGTTCTTATCCAGTCTGACCGGTTCCTATATTATAACCACAATATTTATGCGAGATCTCCCCACTACATCACTAGTATCAGGAGATCTGTAGACAACTTCCATCAGATTCCTGCATCCTTTGCTTTTCCTTAACTCAACTACCTGATCATCAATACTGAAATCCCTTCTTTCCCCTGCTGTAACTGTGTCTTTTATCAATATTATCACTCCCCTCCTTTCCCAATCTCCCGGTCTTTTTTAATTCCTATAGCCTGAATTACTTAGCTTCCAATCATGCCCAGCTTGTAGTCAAGGCTCTGTAATGGCTAGTACATTACACCCTTTAAACTGAATTTGTGCTTCTAACGCACTTGTTTTATTTCTTATGCTATGTGCATTTGTGCACAGAACTCTTACCCTGTCCATACGCCCTGCTTGTCTTTTTCTCACACTTTTTGACTTACAGTGTGGATTTTTCCCTCCCATCCCCCAACTAGTTTAGATCTTTCTCCACTGCTCTATTTACCTATTCCCCAAGAACACGGGTGCCGCTCTGCTGTAGGCGAAGGCCATCCCATCTGTACAGCCTCCTCTTTCAACTACTTAAAAACCTTAGATGGTCATTGGCCATTCCATACGCCTCCCACAGGGCAAGGACACGTGGTGCTGGAAGGTGGTGCAAACTGTTTTACATTATATGAAGAATCGTATATTACATGACATCTTTGTTGGACAGCTACAATATTTTCTGTTTTTAATTCAGACTTCTAATACCTTGATTAGAATATGTTGGGCATTTTGTTTTTGCTTAAATGTTAAAAGGATAGAAAACAAATTAAACATTACTTCATGTAACTTGTTTGGGCTAGTTTTTTTCCTCATTTTCATTTATTGGTATTAAAAACAGTGAGAAGAGATTAGAAGTAAACACACAATGTTATGCAAGAAAGTATATTAATAAAAATGCCTGATAAAACCTACTACTGGACTATATATGTGTGTATATACTGCCTTATCCAGTGGCAGAATTGCAAACCTACAAGAAACTGGGTCTGAAATTCTGCAGCCAAGATAAGAACTGGATTTAGTATTGTAAATGTGGGGCGCCAGCTCACAGACACCAGTCTTCCGAAATCGTAACTAAATGAGCAGCAGTATAAAAGCAGCTTGGGAAGCCAACCATAATCTGCTTTTGTGTGTGGAGAATTGGGTAGAGCTGGTGTCTGATGGAGTTTTTTTTGTGGGGGGGGGGGGGGCTGAGTAGGTGATTATAAATCAATTGAACTATTAAATCGTGAGAATAGAAATTATAATACTGAAATGATTGCATTATATAATTTCTCATCCAGACCATATGTATATATAATTTAAGCTCCTCAGAAGCTATTTGGTGATAATCACAGGGATGCCCTCAAGACGGTGGGTACGTCTCTGAATGGCCTAACTTAGTAGTTTCCTGACAGATCACTACTCCATATGGGCAAATCGAATGGATCAGGCCTGGAGCTTCAAATTCCTCCAGCAGCGAAGCTCTCTGTTTCTGAGGACCACCAATTATGTGGCATCGGTGGGGCTTCATTTGGCAATATAGTTGTGCATAATTTGGCACATCTTTTGCTTTCCTACTGCATCGTTTGACAGCATTGGCAAACAACTACTGGTTGTTTACCTTCTTCATCAAGAGGGCAGTTCTTAGCTGTCTTCTGCAAGATGCAGACTTCATGACTACTGCCACATCAAAGTGACTGAAACGCTACACTGAATAAACCTAATATGCTCAATCTTCAGATAAGGGGGCAGAGCAAACAGAGGACAGGGTGTAGATATAAACAGCATTACCTCCAGGCGTGCAAGTTTATCCTTCAACCTGTTCTCTTCTATCTTCATGTTACATATTAACTGATTAAGTTCACCAATTTCAGCCTGTAGTTCTACAATTTTTCGCTTCAGGCTCTCATTTTCATCCGTGAGATGCTTCACATGATCCTCCGCAGTGTTCCTTGCTTGTTTGGCGACAATTTTGTCTTGCTCCAATGCACTTTTGCTCTGTTAGAATAATTTAGTAATAAAAGCTGTGAGATTTTAATATTCCAGTAAGATTTTTTTTACAGTTATATATATATATAAGAGGCATCTTATTCAAAACATAAGACACACACAATCACTCCCACTAAGTGCATTAAAACAACATAAAATGGCTCCTCCAACTGATTCGTGAATGAATGCACCAATGAACCATATTGACCAAGATAGTCTCATTTGGTCTCAGTAATCCTGAGCTAAGGAGGAGGAAAAAGCAAGGTGTTGAGTTTTTAAAGGAATACATTAGTAAAGGAATACACTGGTGTCTTTGAGCTTTACCATCGAAACCATGACCCTGAAATTCCAGTGGGGTGTAGGGTGTAACTGGGATGGAAGGGCAGAAGTGATTCAACCGCAAGAGGCCAGAATTTGTGACAGAACCCTGATCCACTGGATTTCCTCTCCCTAGATGCTGCCACCCAATTTCCAATCGGAAGAGGGGGTGGGTGAGTCTCCCCAAGTCTGCTGAAAGCACTGGGATCATTTCCAGCCTGTACACCACCTGACAGACCCAATGGAAGCCATATCTGCTGAGAATAGATGTGGGTTCCACTGTGGGCCTTGTAAAGGTCCTGAACAGCTGAGGAAGGAATGATAATCGATCCCAGAGGGGACTGATTACTTAATATGGCCACAACTTATAAACTCTGAACATTAAGGCATTTTCTTTGAAATCTCCTCTTCAGCCCGTTAAGGACCTCTGGTTCCCCCAATCACAGTTGCACGGTACCATGCCGATTTCCCAGCACTTCTTCAGGACAGGCACTTCAGTAGTACCACGGCAAGCATGGGCCACCTGCCCCAACTGTTTAAATGATCCCGTCCCCAGCGTCTGGGATGAGGCCACCGCCCCTTGCTATAGGCAGCCCAGAGTCCTGCTCCTATGCACTTCCGGTGGTGGAGAAGGGGCCTGGAAATTTCTGGGTCTATGTTCCTTAGATAAGATCTGAGTTATCTCCGTTTGTTATTGTAGTTTTTTGTCAGCAATAGCCACTTTCTCATTGAGGTTGTGCAGGCTGACAGTTCATTACATAATTGTTCACTCCTAATCTTTCCTTACATTTCTGTACCATAAACATGACATAAACCACCAGGGTTCCACATTGCATGCCTTCACCATGAGTAAACTTTCACTGCTCATTGTAGCTAGATAGGAGGACTTGCAACAGATACAGTTGGTAAAGGATGGTCCTATCTGGTCAAAATGTCAATTGTAAGAATATATACTAAAAGGTCTCAGATCAAAGTAGTTCACCAATGTTATACTCCAATCTGCCTTTTGAATCTATAATTAACACTCACCATCTCTTTAAATTGGTAAGTTTCTAAAAGGAAAGTTAAACTCCTGCATGCAGATTTTCCTAGGGAAGAAATGCTTCTTCATGATACATTATATATCACTGACTACTGATAAGCCAAAAAAAGTTGATCACTTTCATGACAGCCAGAAGCTATTCCTGCGCTGTTTTGAGGAAAGTGTTATCAATCTATGCCAATATGACTATTGTTTCATTTTACCTGTAACAAATTAAATAGGATGGGAAACTCTGGACAACTGATTAGGTTTGATTTACATGATCAGGTGGAACCAAAAACCAGTTATTTAGCGATTTAAAATGGCAGCTGCTTCACTGTCAGATTAAATGGTTACAATTGTTCCTAAGCAAGGAGCACCCCCCCCCTTTAAGTTACTTCAAAGCCTCATCTCTCCATTACATTTGTATTTTGTGCATACCAAAGCCACTAACAAATGTACAAAAAAGCACTTAATCAATTTCACTGCCAAAAAAGCTAAAATCTGATTTAAGAGGATCACCTGCAACACTAGTTTATTGTCTCTCAAAGATAAGCTTCTACTTTTGCCATTTAGCTGCAACTAGAGATCACAGGAGACACTACTAGTAAGGTTTATAAATGCCATAGTGGTCAGTGTAGTGAGTAACAGACATATATATGTATGTTGGGTGACAACAGGATTAGCTCAGCTGTGGTGGTCCCCACCGTCAAATAGCATGTTAACTGTAACAGGTTCATGTGCAAAGATTGAAACTATGAAGAATTGGGCCGTCCTGACGAGGAAGATCATGGGTTTGATCCCAGTCTGGGCTGAATTAGCTGATCTCAGCCAGGATGTTAGGAAGGACATTTACAATTGGCCTCGTGTCACTGAGCTAGAAAAGGGGTGGTGGGTAGTGGGGGGTCAAAAAAGAAATCGGCCAGATTTCCTGCTCCTGATAGTTACTGGTGGTAAGCTTGCTTGTGAGGACATTGGGTCAACAGGAATTGCTTCAGTGCTGATGCCATGATTAGCCTACATGACCAAATACCCTGGCTGTACTCACGGATTGGGCATGAAGGAAGTACTGAAAGAGTAGCATGTGCCTGCAAACCATACCACAGCATGAGTCAGCATCTTCAGGAGAGGAGGGGAGAATTTTTTTTTAATACATTAAAGGGGCAGAATACAGAAAGCTTCACTCTGCCACTGGCCAGGCTATGCCTGATCTGGGAAGGCTTAGTCCTAAAAATGCATTCAGTTCCTCACTGCCATTCCTTACCTTGAGTACCAAAAATCAATTCACCCACCCCCCACCCAAAATGCAAATTTAAAAAGTCCTTCTCACCTCCCATTTCAAAAGTTTACCTCCCTCTCTTTTTTGTGCAGCTTGGAAGTGGGATTCTGTGATTACGTGAAGAGGAAGGGAGCACAGAAAATATAAGTAATGTTGAAAAAAAGTAACAAAAAGGGACTGTGCATCTTCACACAGTTCACCTGTAATTACATGACAATATCTACATAGAAACTAGTGATGTGTTTATACTGATGAATCAATTTCCACCAAGTGCTCTCAACTCACACTATTTATATATAATTGGTTACGAGTTGAGTTTGTGACTTGCTGCAGACCTTCCCCAGATGTCACAGAAGGTCCTTTCAGGCCAGCAATGCAAAAACACATTGGGAAGAATAAGAATTCAACACCGCCTCAGCAAAAATAAAACGGATGTCAGTGGCATCCAGCGTCATTGGCAGCACAAGCTTACAGGTGCATTTACCTTCCAAAGGCACGAGCACTGCCTCACTGAAGAGCCGCCACCTGCTACTATTCTTCAGTACAAATGCAGCATTATCTGAACATATAGGTCAATGGTATAGGGCTTACATCTTGATTCAGTTACAACAGGTGTAGTTCAAGAAAGACCAAAGGCACTTTCACATTTAGCTTTATTGTGGGAGAATGTTGTCAGCACACATGAAAGTGCAGATCTATGATTCTGCTCATTGGGATAAGGGAGTTTTAACAACATTAAAAATTAGGAGTTGACACAAATACATTCCTCCACAGAAGAAATGCCTCAGGTCTTTGAATGCCTACATGTTTGAAGTCCATTTAAGATCAAAATGAAACCACTTACCACCAGAACAAATGGGACCCATAGCTCCAAACACAATGCAGACAGGCATACAATAGGAACATGATTGTCTATAGTAAATGCTGCCATTCAGAACAATAAATGAGAAGGTAGCCATGGGGGTACTTGTGCTGTAAGACTGCCGCCATGGTTCCTACTTTTCAAAGAAACTAAGGATTATCTGCAAGCAGTATCAGTAACAAGTGATAGTGTATTGTCATCTGTTTACTTGTAAGATCAAGATATCATGTGTACACTCGGGCTTTTTGGCCTGGCCAATAGCACAGTTTACAACAACAATCTCATTTGGAAGAACAGGAATTCCTTTAATGTTGCTGTTCCGAGTTCTATGAAAGCAGTGCTCACATGAAGCACCGCTATGGCCGTGCGATGCTCTCCTCGATTTACCTTTCATTCTGCTGCTGTTGTTGTTGTTGCAGACAGATTTCGAAACAGAAACTCGCGTAATGTGTATTTTCACAACTGTGCTGTGTAATTTAAGGGATGAACAGAGTCATGTTTAGCAGGTAGGTACAAAAGGTACTGAATTTGATGGAAGCTCATTGCACCCACGAAAATCTCCATCATTGAGGATCAGGGGGTCAAGTTTTTCATATTAAAGGTGTTTTCTTTTTATTCGTTCATGGGATGTGGGCGTCGCTGGCGAGGCCAGCATTTATTGCCCATCCCTAATTGCCCTTGAGAAGGTGATGGTGAGCCGCCTTCTTGAACTGCTGCAGTCCGTGTGGTGAAGGTTCTCCCACAGTGCTGTTAGGAAGGGAGTTCCAGGATCTTAACCCAGCGACGATGAAGGAACGGCGATATATTTCCAAGTCGGGATGGTGTGTGACTTGGAGGAGAACGTGCAGGTGATGTTGTTCCCATGTACCTGCTGCTCTTGTCCTTCTAGGTGGTAGAGGTCGTGGGTTTGGGAGGTGCTGTCGAGGAAGCCTTGGCGAGTTGCTGCAGTGCATCCTGTGGATGGTACACACTGCAGCCACTGTGCGCCGGTGGTGAAGGGAGTGAATGTTTAGGGTGGTGGATGGGGTACCAATCAAGCGGGCTGCTTTGTCCTGGATGGTGTCGAGCTTCTTGAGTGTTGTTGAAGCTGCACTCATCCAAGCAAGTGGAGAGTATTCCATCACACTCCTGACTTGTGCCTAGTAGATGATGGAAAGGCTTTGGGGAGTCAGGAGGTGCGTCATTCGCCACAGAATACACAGCCTCTGACCTGCTCTTGTAGCCACAGTATTTGTATGGCTGGTCCAGTTAAGTTTCTGGTCAATGGTGACCCCCAGGATGTTGATGGTGGGGGATTCAGCGATTGTAATGCCATTGAATGTCAAGGGGAGGTGGTTAGACTCTCTCTTGTTGGAGATGGTCATTGCCTGGCACTTGTCTGGCGCGAATGTTACTTGCCACTTATAAGCCCAAGCCTGAATGTTGTCCAGGTCTTGCTGCATGCGGGTTCCGACTGCTTCATTATTTGAGGGGTTGCAAATGGAACTGTGCCAGCAACAATGGGAGTACCATGCCTGCTATTGACAGGACACTCTCAATGGTGGGGGAGTCCAGAACAACGGAGCATAAACTTAAAATTAGAGCTAGGCCGTTCAGGGGTGTTGTCAGGAAGCACTTCTTCGCACAAAGGGTAGTGTAAATCCGGAACTCTCTCCCCCAAAAAGTTGTTGAGGCTGGGGGTCAATCAAAAACTGAGATTGTAGGTTTTGTTAGAGAAGGGTATTAAGGGTTATGGAACCAAGGTGGGTAAATGGAGTTAGTATGCAGATCAGCCATGATCTAATTGAATGGCGGAACAGGCTCGAGGGGTTGAATGGTCTACTCCTGTTCCTATGTTCCTAAAAGTGCCTATAGAGATTTTGAAATGAAAAGTACACAGAACCCTTGAGCCCACAATTCTGCTTTCACAGGGAATCTTTTCCCATAACATTTAATAACTTATGTTCCTATAGTTTTCCTCAGTGGAGAATGTCTCAGAGCACTTTACAGAAAAGTAGGAAAGAATGGTAAAAGAACAAAATTAAAGATTCTTTATCTGAATGAGCGCAGCATTCGTAATAAGATAGATGAATTGACGGCACAAAAAGAAACAAATGGGTATGATCTCGTGGCCATTACAGAGACGTGGTTGCAAGGTGACCAAGGTTGGGAGCTAAATATTCAGGGTTATTTAACATTTCGGAAGGATAGGAAAAAAGGTAAAGGTGGTGGGGTAGCTCTGTTAATAAAGGATGAAATTAGTATAATAGTGAGAAATGATCTTGGCTCAGAAGACCAAGATGTCAAATCAATTTGGGTGGAGGTAAGAAATAGCAAGGGAAAGAAATCACTGGTGGGAGTAATATATAGGCCCCCTAACAGTAGCTACACTGTCGAGCAAAATATTAATCAGGAAATAAGGGGGGCTTGTAAAAAAGGTAATGCAATAATCATGGGCGATTTTAACTTTCACATAGATTGGACAAATCAAATTGGCAAAAATAGCCCTGAGGAGGAGTCCATGGAGTGTATTAGGGACTGTTTCTTAGTCCAATAGGTTGGGGAACCAACCAGGGAACAGGCCATTTTGGATCTGGTAATGGGTAACGAAACAGGATTAATTAATGATCTCAAAGTAAAGGATCCCTTGGGAAGCAGTGATCATAACATGATAGAATTTCACATCCAGTTTGAGAGTGAGGATCTTGGGTCTGAAACTACTGTATTAAATTTAAATAAGGGCAATTATAAAGGAATGAGGGCGGAATTGGCTAAAGTGGACTGGGTAAACAGATTAGATGGTATGATGATGGATAAGCAGTGGCAAAAATTTAAAAAGATATTTTATGACTCGCAACAAAAATAGATCCCTGTTAGGAGAAAAGACTCCACAAAAAGGGTGAACCAACCATGGCTAAACTAAGGAAGTAAAGGATGGTATCAGGTTAAAAGAAAAAGCATACAACATGGCAAAGATTACTAGTAAGCCCGAAGATTGGGAAAACTTTAAAAACCAGCTAAGGATGACTAAAAGAATAATAAAGAGGGAGAAAATAAATAATGAGAGTAAACTAGCAAGAAATATAAAAACTGACAGTAAAAGCTTCTACAAGTATATAAAAAGGAAGAGGGTAGCTAAAGAAAACATTGGTCTCTTAAAGGATGAGACTGGGGAAATAATAATGGAAAACAAGGAAATGGCAGAGGAATTGAACAGATATTTTGTTTCTGTCTTCACAGTAGAAGACACTAATATTATACCAATAACAGTAGAAAATCAAGGGGCAAAGGGGAGGGAGGAACTAAAAATAATCACTATCACTAGAGAAAAAGTACTAGGTAAACAAATGGGTCTAAAGGCTGACAAGTCCCCTGGACCTGATGGCTTGCATCTGAGGGTCTTAAAGGAAGTGGCTACAGAGATAGTGGAAGCATTGGTTGTAATTTTCCAGAATTCACTAGAATCTGGAAAGGTCCCAGCAGATTGGAAAACCGCAAACGTAACACCCCTATTCAAGAAGGGAGTGAGACAGAAAGTAGGTAACTATCGACCAGTTAGCCTAACATCTGTCATTGGGAAAATGCTAGAATCCATTATTAAGGAAGTAGTAGCAGGACATTTGGAGACTCATAATACAATCAAGGAGAGTCAACATGGTTTTATGAAGGGGAAATCATGTCTGCCAAATTTATTAGAGTTCTTTGAGGAAGTAACAGGCAGGGTGGATAAAGGGGAACCAATGGATGCAGTATATTTGGATTTCCAAAAGGCATTCGATAAGGTGCCACATAAAAGATTACTGCACAAGATAAGAGCTCATGGTTTTGGGGGTAATATACTGGCATGGATAGAGGATTGGCTAACTAACAGAAAACAAAGAGTCGGGATAAAAGGGTCATTTTCAAAATGGCAATCTGTAACTAGTGGGGTGCCACAGGACTCAGTGCTGGGGCCTCAACTATTTACAATATATATCAGTGACTTGGATGAAGGAACAGTGTGTCTTGTGGCCAAATTTGCTGATGATACAAAGAGAGGTGGAAAAGCAAGTTGCGATGAGGACACAAAGTGTCTGCAAAGGGATACTGACAGGTTAAGCGAATGGGCAAAAATTTGGCAGATGGAATATAATGTGGGAAAATGTGAAGTCATCCACTTTGGAAGGAAAAATAAAAAAGCAAAATATTATTTGAATGGAGAAATACTACAAAATGCTGCGGTACAGAGGGATCTGGGTGTCCTCGTACATGAAACACAAAAAGTCAACGTACAGGTGCAGCAGGTAATCTGGAGGCCAACGGAATATTAGCCTTTATTTCTAGGGGGATGGAGTATAAAAACAGGGAAGTCATGCTACAACTGTACAGGGTGCTGTTGAGACCACACCTGGAGTACTGCGTACAGTTCTGGTGCCCTTATTTAAGGAAAGACATACTTGCATTGGAGGCAGTTCAGAGAAGGTTCACTAGGTTGATTCCGGGTATGGAAGGGTTGTCTTATGAGGAAAGATTGAACAGGTTGGGTCTATACTCATTGGAGTTTAGAAGAATGAGAGGAGATCTTATTAAAACATACAAGATTCTGAGGGGACTCAATAGGGTAGATGCTGAGAGGATGTTACCCCTCATGGGGGAATCTAAAACTAGGGGGCATACTCTCAGAATAAGGGGTCGCCCGTTTAAGACGGAAACGAGGAGGAATTTCTTCTCCCAGAGGGTCATGCATCTTTGGAATTCTTTACCCCAAAAAGCTGTGGAGGCTGAGTCATTGAATACATTCAAGGCTGCATTAGACAAATTTCTGATCAGCAAGGGAGTCAAAGGATATGGGGAAAAGGCGGGAAAGTGGAATTGAGGTAAAAATCAGATCAGCCATGACTACATTGAATGGCGGAGCAGGCTCGAGGGGCCGAATGGCCTACTCCTGCTCCTATCTCTTATGCTCTTATGGTCTTAAAAGTGGCTGCAAAGCAGGAGAGAAAAATAACAGAGGAAATAACATGGGTAGAGGAGGGGATGTGAAGGCACAGATAAAGAGAAGGATTTTAAGGAAGTTCTTGAAAACAGTGAGGGAAGTGGTGAGGTGGAGGAAATTTGGGGAGTTCCAGGGATTGGATCATAGTGCCTGAAGGAATGGCCAGATTGGAAGGCATGGGAAAGAAAAAGTAAATCCGTGTCTGAAGAGCAGAGTGACCATGCAAGGACATATGGTTGGAGGAGATTGCAGAAAAAGGGTATAGCAAGGCCATGGAGGGATTTGAACAAGAAGATGAGAATCTTCCAATAGATCTGTTGGTATATAGGAAATCTGCGGACCTTGTCGACAATGGGTGGGGTGTAATGGGGGTGCATGCTTTGTACAAGAGAGGACACAAATCCTCTATATGCCTAACAAATACATGGAGCCAGCAACAAGAGCATTTCAGAATTCAGGCTTTAAAATATTGAAGGCATGGACTATGGCTCAGCAGTGATGAGAAGGAGATAGAAGCAGAGACAAGCAATGTTTCAGAGGTGGAAGAATATGGTCTTGGTGATAGATTGGATATGCAGAAGAAGCTCAGCTCACGGTGAACAGGATGCTGAGCCTTCACACCACCAGACTAGTTTTGAGGTGGCAGCCGGGAAGGTTGGGAGTCCAGTATGGCACTGGCGCTGAGATATTACCAAGAATCAAAGAGGAAGGCTTTGGCTTTACCAACATTAAGCTGGAGGAAATTATGAGTCATTCCAGAACTTAATGTCATTCAGTCAGTGAGAAAGGATGGCAACAGCCAAAGAATCAAAGGCAGAGATAGAGAGGTAAAACAGAGAACTCCAGAATACTTATGGAAGTTGATGCCAAGCTTGCTGAGTGGCAGCATGTAAACAAAGAAGAAGTTCTGGGCTACACCAGATGAGCACAGGAGGAGAAAATACCGGAGGAGATGTAGTGGCTTCATTGTGATGGCTAGGACTGGAGTCAAGAGAAAAGTCAGAAGGGAGGTGGACTGTGGAGGAGAGACACTGAAGGATGATGGATGGTCAAAGAAGAGGATAAGGAGATACAGAGACATGGTCAAAATCTCACAGGATGACATCCGTGGCTTTGACCAGGGCAATCTTGGTGTTGTGGGTGGGCGGAAGCCAGATTGGAGGATTGTGAAAAGAGAGTTATAGGAGAGATGTGAGTTTTGTAACAAGAATACAATGTGGAGAGAAAAGGGAGATTACTTGAAAATAATGGAAGGGTTGGGAGGGTTTTAAGGAGTGGGATGATAATGGTAGTTTTGAAGAAGGGAGGGACAGTACCAAGAAATAGGAACAGGTTGATGAGATCAACCAGCAAGAAGCTGAGGAAGGGTAGTGGATGGTTAGGGCCTAGATCGGGACAGGTTCAAGGAAGCAATTAGTGGGTTTCAGGGACATAAGTTTGATGAAGGCTTAAGAGGGAGTTACGGGAAAAACAGAGAGGTTTGGAGAGGGTGGGGTTTTACTGGGAGGAGGGTCTTGTTCATAGGAATGCAGCCATTCTGCAGGGTGGTGCGTCATTGGGGGTTTTGGGCAGTTCGTGAAATGTGATTGGCAAAAGTTACCCCACATGAGCACGAAAGGTGAAGGAGGCCACATGACAGGAGAACAAGGCAGTTTGGTAACTGCTGGAATAAGATAAATGCAGCAGTGAAAACTAAGAAATCCTGTCTCTACAATCACTTTGCGGTAAAATTTGTTTTTTAAAAATGTTTTAGTTTGATAGAGGAAAATTCAGAATTAAAGATTTGGACCTCCCTTACACAGGGGTCAAATTAAGTTCAGGGGTTACTAACTCAAAGGGAATTTGGTTTATTCCCATTGCAACATACTTCATTCTCAAATCAGTTAATTTGTCAGCAGATATCAAAACGAATGATGCATGGGCACTGGTATACCAAATGGTTAAAAAAGTGGCTGGAAACTGCATAAGCAAGTTACAATAGATGAACTCATGTTCCTTTCCTGGAGGGAGGGGTTCTGTTTAAAACCAGTATCTGGAGGATTGAAGATTTTTACTCCATACGCCATTTTTACTTCTTTATAGTATCAGCCGCTATTTATTGCAGCCTTTTGAGTTCAAAACAGCATATTATTGGGAAGATTGGAGACCAGTATAAGCAGGATTTTACAGAAGTGACCTCTTCAGTGAATAGTCCTTCCAAGATTCCATATTTTATCACTTTCACACACACACATAGTTAGCTATCTACCTCTTCTACAACATGTACAGTCTCCACCCAAAGCTGTTGCCAAAAGTAATGTTTTGATATTCCAGCAAAATCCTCAAGAGAATATTTCACCAGTGACAGTGAGCTATGTCAGGCCTCTGAAGAGAATGCAGGATCTATCCAAGTTATAATGGTCTTCAGTACTGGTGAAAGAATGCCTGGAACTCCCATTCACCAGCAAAACATTCTGTTTATTAAACAAAAGAGTTGGTAACCGAATCTCAAGTGTGTCTTTAAAACTGATTCTGAGGCTCACAATCAACTGTCATTTCACACGTTAATCATTTTGAATTATCAAGGTGATGATATATTGGTCTGTTACTAATGCCTTTAGCTGAAGATTATCAGCTCTGAAGAAAGGGACAAACCCGAAATGTTGACTGGTTGTTCTTTCAGATGCTGATTAACCTGCTAGCTTTTCATTTTTATGCTTCAGATTTCCAACATTTGCAGTGTTTTGTTCTTTAAAGTTCCAAAGATAATTAGGTAACCCTCATGCTAACATTTCAATGCAAATCAAGTGAACGTTCTTAAGAAGAGAATATTATTTATGCGATTAACAAATTGGGTGTCTGAAATAGTTAAAAAACATCAGCTATTAGACCTGAATTATAATATGTACAAAATAAATAAGTTTGAAGATTTAAAGGATAAGTGTATGGGAAATTTCCAACATAAGCCAGGCAATATAAAAAAGTGTAAAGAAATCTCCGTTTCGAAGATGAATTGCATGAGGATGCAGCTCGCCAGTCTAATTTAAATGAGACCCATGACACGATTTCAATCAGGTCTCAGACCTACCCATTCCGGCGCAGGAATCTTTCCCTGAAGCCCAGTTGGCGCCGGTAGGATGACACTTTACAATTTCTCCTGGGGGGGAATGGGGCGGCGGAGGCGATCGGGAGGGAGGGGGGGGTGATTGGGCAAAGCAGGGGGTCGCCAATGATCTTCAGGACTGCTGTGAAGCCAGGAGGAGCACTCCTGCTCCTCTCAACTCCACATTTAGGTAAGTACTATTTTTTTTAAAAACTTACCCTTTTGGTGGCGGCATCCAGCGAACGCAGCTGGCCATGCGTCGGCTGCGGGTAGGACAGCCCAATTTTGGTAAGAGGTCCTGAAACACGCGTTAGGCAAATAGTGGGCCTAATGCCTGTTTCAGGCGTGGGCCCTGGATACCTATACCTCAGCCAATACGGTGGACAACGCACTTCCAACATGGAACGTGTGCACGAATGCCACCCGCCATATTGGATGCTTAGGCGCCCATTTTGCGCCTGTAAAACGGGTGCAATGTCATCAAATGTCTAGGCCATTGCATTTTAATTTGACTTTCTGCTCCCTGCAGGCAACCTCTATTTTAGAGCTGGGAGCCAATCCACCAATGTCAGAGATGAGGCCAGTTGTGGAATACTACACTAGATATCCCAAAGATTGTCAACAGGCCAATTCTGCAAGTTGATCACAATGCAAAGGTCAGGAAAATATAGTACCAGCAAACCACATGTAATAAATATATAAATCACTTATTTAAAAAAACACAGAAAATAAACCAACAGGATTGAAATGTAACTACTTTAAAATGTTCACTGAGTTCTAGAGTACTGAATCACCTCTTGAGAAACCAAACTAAATTGATGTCACAATGGTTTGACAAGTTCAAGCAGCTTTAGAAAAGAGGAGAAAGCACAGTTTTGTTCCCTCAACTTCCTTGTCAGACTCTGGGCAAGGCACCAAATTTCTTTCATGCAGTTTCCCAGTGTTAGTTTAATATATTTGATGCTATATTCTTACAAGGCAGCATAGGCCATTATTACGTTTGATATATTTATTAATGTTGCAAACCCAGGCTACGAATTAGTAACAAAAAAGAATGTGGAATGATGCACGATCACCAACCCATGCCTCTGGCCTCTGTTGAGACATTAAATCGAGGCCTCGAATGCCTTCCAAGGTGGACATAAATGATCCCACAGTACTATTTGAAGAAGAGCTAGGGAGTTCTCGTGGTGTCCTGGCTAACATTTATCCCTCAAACGATATCATTAAAACAGTTTATCTATCATTTAGCTCATTGTTGTTTTTAGGATCTTGCTGTGCACAAATTGCCTGCCACATTACAACAGTGTATACACTTCAAAAGTATTTCATTAGCTATAAAGTGCTTTGGTATATCTGGCGGATGTGAAAGCTGCTTTATAAATGCAAGTTCTTTATTTTCTTTCTAAAAGGATCTCTGCTTCAGCAGGTACTGTAATTAATGCAAGGTGGCTATGCCTGTGTTTACTAATCTCCTATAAGCAAAATTCCACCCCTGTATCTTTATCTCACAGACATTAATAGTAGTAATTCCAGTTTTGAAAAACAAGTACACAGTGATGACTTACTAGAATGGCACCAAACTGGCATTCTAGGAATGCATGAGAGACTGGTTAAGCAGGCTTTACAAAGAGCAGTTCCTCTTAAGAAAATGCTGCACCTTACAAGTGTGCAATTCTGGTGGTGTCTCAGCTTCTCCAGTAAAATTTGTAAATTAAGTATATAATACAAAGTTAACTTACCCTTTTGGCTATTCAAATTTTGTACAATTCATACAAGTGAGGGATCTAATACTTTAAAGCAATGAAAACAGTGAATAATCTTCAATAGGGTAATTGCTGACCGTGTCAATGTCCTCCACAAATTGATTTCAGTGCACTCTGGGTGGTAGATGCCATGTAATCTATGATGCACTTGCTTCACAGGACTACCAGCTGAGATTTTGACAACAATGCTGTAAGATAAATGAGGTAGCGCTACTTGCCTCTGACACCTATATAAAGGGTATATCCCTTCTCAGTGCATTCAGAAGCAGCAGCACACCGGAGCAGCAGTGACAACAACCTACATTTATAGTGCCTTTAATGTAGAAAAACACAAGGTGCTTCACAGAGACATAATCAAAAAAATGGACATTAAGCTGAGGAAGGAGATATTAGAGGTGAAGAGGTCGGTTTTAAGCAGGGTCTTAAAAGATGAAAGGGAAGTGGAGAGATGGAGGGATTTACGGAGGGAATCCCAGAGCAGAGGGCCTAGGTGGCTTAAAGCATGGCTGCCAATAGTTTTGTGAAGGAAAGAGAGATGCACAAGAGGTCAGTGTCGGAGGAATGGAGAGTTCGGGGTGGAGGGGGTTTGGCGGGGGGGGGGGATTTGTTGGGCTGGAGGAGGTTACAGAGATAGGGTAAGGCCATAAAGAGGTTTAAACATGAGGGTGAGTATTTTAAATGAGGTGTTGGGGGACCAGGAGCTAACGTAGGTCAGGAAGGACAGAGATAATGGGCAAATGATGTAGGTTAGTATACGGGCAGCAGAGTTTCAGGTGAACTGAGGTTTATGGAGGGTGGAGGATGGATGATGGAAGGCCAGCCAGGGGAGCATTGGAATAGTCACGTCTAGAGGTGACAGAGGCATGGATGAGGATTTCTGCAGCTGATGGGTTGAGGTTGGGGCGGAAGTGGGGCAATGTTACATAGGCGGAAGTAGGTGGACTTTGTGATGGAGAGGATATGCAGCTGGAAGCTCTATTGGGTCAAATAAGATGACAGGGTTGCAAACAGTCTGATTCAGCCCGAGGCAGTGGCTGGAGTTGGGGTGGAATTACTAGCAAGGGTATGGAGTTGTGGCGGGGGCTGTAGACAATGACTTCAGCCTTCCCAGTGTTTAACTGGAGGAAATTGCAGCTCATCCAAGACTTGATATTGAACAGACAGTTTAACAGCAACGAGGCAGTGGAGGAATCGAGAGGAGGTGCAGAGGTAGAGCTGTAGAAGCTAACTCCACGTCTGTGGATGGAGGGCAAAGGTGGAGGTGAGGGAATGGTTGAGCAAATCAACAGTTGCAGAAGTATCGTGGCAAATAAATATAAATACTGCCTCCAGAGGCACCACCCACTGCTTTTTTTTATTGTCATGGCTGAGCAGAAGACTCAGTTTTACTGCATAGGCCAGTGATGCAGTTTCCTGATCAGTTGCCTGTATGGACCTTCTCTGTTGGATGGAGTGGGTCCAACGAGCAGGAAATAAATTGCAACTTTTAAAAACTCCACATATGCAAACTTGTATCGGTATAATTATCGGTCTTTTTCTTCTGTGTTTAGGGATCCATGCCACATCATTAATGTGGTGGAGTTCATGTGCATCAGGCTAATTCAGAACCACTTCTAACTGAAGCAGTTCTGAAATGTAAGATACATTTACTACTGTAAAAAAAACTACTTGGCCTGTTATAAGCAATGCATAACTACTAGCCCAAAACATCTCCAAAATGACTTCAGGTATTTACAACAGATTGTGACAGGAATTTTTGCCTTGCCAACTAAATAGTGAACTTTCCAAACATTCTGATATTGAGGTCAACCATAGTTCCCCTATGAGCAACGTAACCCTATTATTTTTGTATAATTGCAAAGTGCAGGATTACTTATTATCCTTCAATGGCTGTTTGCTTCTAATAGTTCTGCAGTGAATGCTCTGTTTCAATCTGTAGTCAACGGTAAAAAGTTAACGACTTTCAATCTTCCTTGGTCTATACTAAGTTAGCAGTGAGGTACTACAAGTGGCTGCAAAACCCTCAGACTAAAGAGTGTGAAAAAAAATCACAATTGATCTTTTCCTATTCCTGGTCACAATTTAGCGATTCTTATTGCAGCATTTCCCAAACTGTGGGCCCACGCCGCCACCCCCCCAACACCAAAAAAGTTTCCAAAGGGGGGGCGCGAAGAGGTCGGAAAAATAAAATATTTTCAGAAAAAACGATATTGTGGTGTGTCCCAAAGTGAACACTTTTGCTGTGCACCTACACCCTACACATGTAGCAGTTTGGGACACTGCCTTAGATTGCGACAATCCACTCACATGACTGGGGAAGTCCCACGAAATGGTAATGACGTCGCTCCAGCAAATGACCAATGGGCTGTGTGTGGGAGGCACCTCAATGGGCGCGGCCCACAGTTTAAGAAATGCTGCTTTACAGTAAAGACCTGTAGAATCAAATTTGATCCCAATATGCGCTTGGTTAGCCGATTTAGCAGTCTGAATCCTACAATTGACCTCATCGTCTCTAGGTTGGGAAGAGCAAAACAAGCCAGGTTTTTCACTACTCATCAATATCCAGCGATCCCTGATGGAAGTGTGCGTGGTTGGGCATCAGGAGAAGGCATAACTGTGAGGCTCTCCAGTTAAATAACCTGTGGCGATATAGGGGTCGATTTTAGGATGGCAGAGCGGGTGCGTTGGGGGCAGGGGGGCTCGTAAAATCGGGGAATCCCAGAGCGGGTCCGGAGCCCGGCTCCAACCTGCCCACTTCCGGGTTCCCCAGTTACGCGTTCGGGTGTGTGCACAGCTCCCACATGCAGGACTCCCACCGGCAATTAAATACTTACTTACCTAGTTGAGGTACTTGACAGACCTCATTCACTGGAGATTTTGGCAGGGGTGCAATTTTCATGGATCCTCAGCGTCTTTCCCGTGCTGTGGGAAACACTCCCTGTTGGAGCAGACGTGTTTCAGTCAGCAGCCAGCGGGAGATGCAAAGGATTTTTTGACAGTTGGAGGGGAATACCTCATTTATTGCAGCAGGGCACTCTGTCACTTCAGACAAAACTTTGGCTGCAACAACTTTGTCTTTCCACTCAAAATTATTAATTTATACCCTAAACTCTGCTGTGCAAACACATTTACCTACTTTGTGGACCCTCTCAAACTCACTCCATCAGGATGGGGGGGGCACCACGGCTGCATTCATCACTTCATCCGAGGACGAACAACATCACCAGCCTCGCCAGGCACACTGTCCACCTCCGCCACGTGGAGCTCCACAACACAGTGGCAGTAGTGGTGACAATATAATATTTAATGTGAGTTTAACCAAAATCAAATATAAATAAAAAACATAACAAACCGTCAAACACCCTTGTGCATCCCCTTTGTGCTCACAAAACCTTTGCCTTACGCTTCCTACTACTCATACGTGATGCAACCCCAGAGGCTGCAGCAGAGGTAGTGGCAGGTTGGGTGAGGGTGACCATGAAAGAGATGCATCAGAGGGTGAGTATGAGACAGAGCCATGAGATTGTATGAGGATTGGGTTGAGTGGTAGTGGTGGGATGAGTACTGGGGAGGTGAGTAAGTGCAGGTAAGTTGAGGGTGAGGTTTGAGTGGGTTTGAGGAGTGATGTGATAGAGTAGCGTTGGCAGTACAGAAGGAGTTGTGGGGTAGGGGCAGTGATGTGGAAGATGCAGTGTGGGAGAATGAGTAAGTGTGCTCACTTTGGTTGACCTAGTTAGGTCATTGAAGCGCTTTCTGCACTGTATCCAGGTGCGGGATATGTTGCTGGTGCTGCTGACCTCCATGGCCATCTTGAGCCAGGCCATCTTCTTGGCAGAGGTAGGCCGCTTCCTCCCGTCCGCTGGGTAGAAGATCTCCCTCCTCCTCCTCACCCCATCCAGTAACACCTGGAGTGAGGCATCATTAAACCTGGGCGCAGCCTTTCACCTGGACTGCTCAATGCTGTAATTTTGGCTGTTTGCTGCAGGAGCAGCATTGGAGGACTGCCCCTTTAAATAGGGCTCCTCCAGCTGACAGCCTATGATGCCGGTGCACAGTCCGCCCACTGCGCAGGTTTCCAACGGGAAACCCGGAAGCCAAGGTAAGTGGCTTCAATTTACTCATGATCGCGTGGGGAACCCACCGATTTTACTGGGCGGGTTACCCACGCGCCCAGTCGACCCCCCACTGCCAACCCACCTCCCTGGTAATATCGGGACCATACTGTCAGGGAAGGGAAGGGGGAGGTCGCAAAGCAGAAAAAAGAAGGAAACCAATAAAGTCTTGAATAATGCCGGAGCGTTTGCTGATTACCAAAGGGCAAAAAAAAAATTGGGTTTGGAACTATTCCAGGCTATAAAGACTTTTACTGATTTGGTCATGTGTCATTAATGGTTGAACAGCCTGCTAACAACCACGGTCTAGGCTCAAACAGGCATCAGTGCTTTTTTGGTGGAATGGGCCAAAGGGAAGGAAAACTTGAATTAAAAAATTAACCACTCAACTTGCAGCAAGATTTGAAGTATTAAAGGGAGAAAATAAAGATATGAATAAACTGGTGTGTAAAATAGCTTATGTCCTACCCAAAGCTGCTTTTATTTTGCAGCCTGGGTCTTGGCAGCACAGGGTAATCGCACTGCTCTCCTGCATTTACCTATGTAACGTGCAGTTGGTGTTCCTATAAACAGGGTGCACTGTTGGCGGTGGGGGTATTCCACATCTACACTGATTGGCCATGATATTCTGGCGAGTGTGCACACATGACGTAGTAACGGCATCACACTGTGTCACAACGTCACTACAGAATCAAGTGGTGCGCATGATTATGTCATGATGTTGCGCCATGACCTCACCGTCAAAGTACGTTGCTGTCAAAAGAGGAGCCGCAGGAAAACTTACAACAGTCAGGAAGACCCAGGTATTCCTGGCACCCAGTCTTAAAAGAATCCAGTAGCTTTATTTTGATGTTGCTGCTGGCTATACAAGACCCATGCTATAGTGCCAATGGTTGAAGAGCAACATGAAAACAGCTCAACTTTGCACAGTTTATAGCAATGTGAGATTCTATTGCTATTATTATTTAACAGGAAATCAGTGAAAGAGGGTGAGAGGCTATGGAGTAAGGTATTGCGATCTGGACTAATTAGAGTCAGCTGTACTTTGAAACAAGTGATTACTAACCAGTGATCAAAAGCAGTTTCTGCCTTTCACGTTTACCAACCGAAGTCTTGTCAAAAACAATGAAGGCACTCAGAAAACAGTGAAATCTAGTACAATACCAAGTTATTAAAACAATTCAATGTTTATGTTTATAATTCCATACTCAATACTAAATGGCACAGTTGCAACACAGCAGTAATGGGACACAAGTTCAAACCCTAACCCACACTGGCAAATTCCCATTCAAAACTGAATTGTCCTGTGGAGGTGGGGATGCTGAATGGAGGCCTAAAGGGAGGCAGATATGATCATTGGCAGTTTTGTTTCCAAGCAAACTAACCACTGGCCATGGGCCATGGAAAAAAAAAATCAGATTTTAATTTCTGTTTTGAAGTTTCCTCAGTTTTGAAAGGATTGATGAGTCATAATTTTTCCACTTTGGTGAAAATTGATTACATTTTAAAGGCGCTGATAAAAACTTAATGAATGATTCCCAGCACATCTATTTTTTTTTAAAAGAAGGATTCTGAGATTGATGACAGATTGCAGTAAAGTAATACCAGTATTTAGAGGGACTGAAACAGTACGTTTTTGCACAGTGCTCATTTCAAAGCAACCCTGTATCTGATGAGAGAAAAGTAATTTATTAAATTTATTTTAAGGAATTTAACTTATTGAGATGAAAATTTAGCATTTGGACAGAATGAATATAACATAAATTTCTCAGACTTTTTGCATTTATTTTGCATGGGGGTGAAAGAGAAGCTATTAAAAGACCAAGACTAAACAAGCTGCTTCAAACCCTTCATCCATACTGCTTCCATCAGAAGCAGTCATGCCAAGAAACTTGGATCATTAATGCCCCCTCCCTGCAAGCACTGTGCAATCAAAATGTACAATGGCTTCATGAAATATAGATTCATATGTACATCTAAACGTACAATGGCTTCATAAAATATAGACGTGAATGTACTTTTGTTGAGAATTTAATTAAATAATAAGAAAAAAAATGTGTACAAATTATTTCAGCCTTCAAACTAAATGCGAGGAAAGCCAAATGACCTCTACCATTCTCGAGGATGTCCCAACAGGTTAACAGCAAACATAATTTACGAAATTTGGTGGAGAAAATGTAAGGCAGTATTTTTTCATGTTTATAAGCACATTTATAAATAAAGAAATACTAAGTGCTCCATATTGTTATAAGAAGTGGCTTCATGGAACACTGAGGCTTACTACATAAGTAGTGAATCTAACACGAACTGAGAGTTCCAGTAAATTACATGCTCAAAGTAAAATTTCCTAAATTGTCACCTTAACTGTAAATTCAGGTCGAGAATGCTTAATTATAAAAACTTGTTTTTCTGTCCAGTCAAGGTCATTACTTCTATTTATCATTAACAGCCACCGAGTAAATCATTAACAAAAGCAATCTTTGTCTGAACAGCCTGTTTTACAGGTTCTTTCCCCTTCTGCGTTGCAGAAATTCCATAGGGATCATTGGTACCCATCCAGGCATTATGCATTCACTAAAACATGCTCAAGCTTGTGGGTGTAACCCACTTGAAAGCTGTCGGTTCTCATGCAAAAGGAATCGCGAGAGAACAATGAAAATTGCGAAACCATCAGAGGCACCTGAAAGTCATCACGGCCACCAGATACTTGCATTGTCTTTAGGTTTTTAACAATATAGCTCGTTTTAATTGCCTGTTAGTGCACACTGGCTTCATAGTGGCATCTTAACATTTCTGCTGCTGCCGCCCTCTCTCCTCTTCCCTATTATCAATATCTATTGATAATAGTAAACAATTTTACAACACCAAGTTATAGTCCAGCAATTTTATTTTAAATTCACAAGCTTTCGGAGATTTTCTCCTTCCTCAGGCAAATGTTTCAAGATCTCCTTGAAGCCTACGCATTTATACATATTGAACAATAATACATGGTGTTTACAGACTGCCACATATTGATAATAGGGAAGAGCTCAGCAGTACAAACAAACATTGACCTTTTGGATAAAACCTGATCTCCCACTGTTTCTCCAGACAACAAACAACGCCTGTAGCTTGATAACTTGATGCCACTGAAAAATCATCCCTTCTCTTCATGTTAGTTTTGCTACTTTCTAGCTGTCCAGCACCCATTATGAACCTAAAGCCCCTTTATATTGGTGCTCATTTAATTTGAATTCTAGGAGACCAGTGCCTGTGAGTTGTACGTTGTGTTTATAATGGTGAATCCAACTACTTTATACCAGTGACAGAAATGAAGACAATTCTGCTGTATGTGGGTGGACTTAGTGGTGTAAATGAAGGGAGCTGGCTAAATGTCATCGGTCTCCCATAATTCAAATTGAATGAGCGCCAATATAAAGGTGCCTATATAATGGCCCATATAACCTGCCTATGTATACATTATATGTACTTACTGCTGCAAGTCACACCCATGTTAGCAGATAAATACACAGTACTTTCAATGTGTGTCATGATAGTATGTTGCATGTTGGATTCTTGTGCACTGTATTGCCCCTGGCTGTTAGAGCAGAACTAAGGCAAGGCGTTTTTATCTGACTGCTGAGCTTTTACCTGATTTTTCAAAGGCAACGCTATATCGACCACTGTGTCTAAGTACAAATAAGCAGACTGGGGAATAAAAGTCTAACACATTAAACAGGCTCCACGCAGATAGTGACCAGAAGTGGAATCAGCAAATGTGGCAGCAGTTTGCAAGACCTAGAAAATAGAGTTTGTCTCCGCTGCTGTCAGAACAGTGAAGTGAGCTTCATTCAACAATGAGCTGAGCTTCCAACCCCATAGCCTCTCGAATACCAAGACCGCCTACTTCCACTTCCGTAGCATCGCCTATTTCCACCTCTGCCTCAGCTCATCTGCTGCTGAAACCCTCATCCACGCGTTTGTTACCTCAAGACTCGACTATTCCAATGCTCTCCTGGCCGGCCTCCCACCTTGCACCCTCCGTAAACTTGAGCTCATCCAAAACTCTACTGCCCATATCCTAACTCACACCAAGTCCCGTTCACCCATCACCCCTGTGCTCGCTGATCTACACTGGATCCCGGTCCAGCAACACCTCAATTTTAAAATTTTCATACTTGTTTCCAAATCCCTCCATGTCCTCGCCTTCCCTATCTGTGTAACCTCCTCCAGCCCTTCAACCCTCCGAGATCACTGCGCTCCTCCAGTTGTAGCCTCTTGCGCATCTCCGATTTTCATCGCTCCACCATTGGCAGCCGTGGCCTTAAGCTGCCTAGATCCTAAGCTCTGGAAATCCCTCCCTAAAACTCTCCATCTCTTTACCTCTCTCTCCTCCTTTAAGATGCTCCTTAAAACCTAGGTCACCTGTCCTAATGTCTCCTTATGTAGCACGGTGTCAAATTTTGTTTGATGACGCTCCTGTGAAGCGCCTTGGGATATTTTACTAAGTTAAAAGTGCTACATAAATGTAAGTTGTTCTTGTTGTTGTTAAGGCTGCTTATATTTACAAATGCAACCAACAGTAGGACAAACACACTAGCACTCAGCTGCAGTCTAATATAAAAGGGCCTACAGTGCCAACCTCCTCCTTGTGGGCGTCTCAGAAAATGAAGTGTAGTTAAAGTAGCATATGATTAAATAGCAATATATTTTTGTGTTAAAATTTACAATTACGGACATAAATTCAGCGGGAAAATATCTACCATGAAAAAGGCACAAGTGTGGATGTAAATACAACATTAAAATAATAAATTCATACTAAACTATTCTGATATCACTGGTATGATCACCTGTACCGTGTTATCCATCTCAGATTTTTCTCAGTTTGCAAAGAAGCATCTGATAATGGCATTGTAAATTCTGAGCTTTCTCTTTACCATTTTTTAAAACCTGCTTCTTTTGTTTGATTTATTTACGTCCACTACTATAATACTTGTTATTAACCATTAACCTAATAGAAGGAGGGGAGGTGACACAGGAACACTGACAGCAACTGAATACAACAGAAGCAAATAAAGCCTTTTGTGAATTTCATATAATCCTATTCTAAGCATGAACAGAACTGCATTGGTCTGTCATTTCTGACATCTGTTATCCATTCTAGAAGATAATGCCAAATGTTATCTTCTTAACTAATTCATTTTGTTTAGGGAAAAGCTATTGCATTACATTCTTATTTAGTACCTAAAAAACAGTTTACTGAGTGAAGCCTTCCTAAACTAGCCGAGTTGCATGTGCCCATATGGAAGATGTACCAACAGTAGTACATGAAGGTCGTTCCAATTTGAGGCATTTTATTGAATAGTTTCTCTCTCAACCATTTCTTGTAAGTGAACCTTGTTCTCTATCTTCCACAAACTGTAGAGTAGGTTTAAACTATCGGACAATCGGCCAGTGGAGCTGGCGGGCCCAATCCCTCCGATGAGAGGCCAGGTCCATTTCAGGGGCTGGACCTCATTAACAAGCCACTGACGAGCTGCATGCCCCAAATTTGTGTCCTGCTGCAGCTCGTCGGTTCCGGGCTGGCGCAATATTTAGAGGCCCAGAGGCTGCCCCGGCCGGCAAGAAGATAGGTCCGGGGGAGAGGGAGCCAAAGCCCTAGGGTGGCAGTGGCCTACATTGCTCTTGTGGAGCCCAGACGAACACTGCTGCTTCTCCTGGCCCCATAAAAATACTTTTAACACTTACCTTTCTAGGCCTCTTGCTCTTGCCCATAGGGTTTTATTGAGCGGAGTATCCACGACGCATCCTCCACCCCAACTAATAAGGGTCAGGGTCCTATGTGTGTCGTAGTTCCCTGATTTGCATAGATTAATGAGGCTCCCACCTGATATAGTCAGGCGCCTGAGCCAACCAAGAGAAGGCCCTGGGAAAAAGAGCAAGAACGAGTGGGGGAGGGTAAGTTAACCACCTCAGTTTTAACTCTGCTACTACCCCGTTTCCACTGGGCAGAGGGAGTTAAAATCGCCTCCTTGCATTCTTCAGTAAAATTGCAGCAACTGTAGGATTAATAGTTATCCTAATTGTAATAATCTGTGCACTACTCTGTTATTTCACTTGAATATTAAAATCAGACTAGAGTTTGTACTGGCTAAAGCAATTAATATATATTTATTTGCAATTGCTATTATATGGGACTATGAAGCACAAAAGCACTCATACTATATAGGACCATGATGTGGAGATGCCGGTGATGGACTGGGGTGGACAAATGTAAGGAATCTTACAACACCAGGTTATAGTCCAACAGTTTTATTTGAAAATCACAAGCTTTCGGAGGCTTTCTCCTTCGTCACTCACCTGACGAAGGAGGTAAGCTCCGAAAGCTTGTGATTTTCAAATAAAACTGTTGGACTATAACCTGGTGTTGTAAGATTCCTTACATTTATATAGGACCATATCAAGCAAAAAAAAATGATCAAAGTTCGCAACGAGTTAATTTCCCTGTACAAGAAATACGAATACCCTTGGAAATAAACAGACTATTTTGATTGGCAAATTCCAAATGTCTTTAACCTCTAATCCACCTGTGGTCTTGGTGTTAATTGGAGTTGAATCATAATACACACAACATAAGCTTTACATCGTGGAGTCCTTTCTGAGAACTCAAGAATGAACTGAAGGTATGCAGCTTGTTCTTCCTCTTTTATTGACTTTGCGACCTTCCTCCCCCCACCCCCCACCCCCCCATTCCCCCCCCCATGGAGGTGGTACTTCCTTGGTGGGATACAGTTTCACAGCGATCCTCTTAACCAACCTGCCATAATTTTTCTGCGAGCCTTGACAACCAATGTCACCAGGCTTTCAACTGTAGAAAGCATCACAGTCACACATATACTTCCAGCATTGGTCACTGAATAGCAATCAGGAACAGGTACCCAGGACCCCGTGCAAATTTGCAAAAACTGCAAATTTAAAGTTAGTTAACACGGAAAGCATTCCTCCAAGCCTACTCAGTGTTTCTGAGACAGGTTCTATAGATGATTGCTAATTATATTGCAATAACAAAACCAAAAATTAAGATTTACAATTATCTTTAACCAATAAGTTGACACAGATTTTTATGGAAAAGAATTTAGAAAAATCTAATCCAAAAAAAAATTAGGATCCAGCACCATACTTGGTGCTTTACATAGCAGTGTGGTTATGCCACACAAAACTGCAGCTTTGAAGTAATAATTTTATAAGAAATAAGTTACTTGGTTACAAAAAGAACAACAACAACATGCATTTATTTAGTGCCTGTAACGTAGTAAAACATCCCAAGGCACTTCACAGGAGCGGTATCAAACAAAATTTGACACCGTGCCTTATAAGGAGACATTAGGACAGGCGAGGAGGTAGGTTTTAAGGAGCATCTTAAAGGAGGAGGGAGAGGTAGAGAAGCGGAGAGGTTTAGGGAGGGAATTCCAGAGCTTAGGGCCTAGGCAGCTGAAGGCACGGCCGCCAGTGGTGGAGCGATCAAAATCGGGAATGCGCAAGAGGCAAGAATTGGAGGAGCACAGAGATCTCAGAGGGTTGTAGGGCTGGAAGAGGTTACAAAGATAGGGAGGGGCGAGGCCACGGTGGGATTTGAAAGCATGGATAAGAATTGTAAAATCGGGTGTTCCCGGACCAGGAGCCATTGTAGGTCAGAGAACATAGGGGTGATGGGTGAACGGGATTTGGTGCAAGTTAAGATACAAGCAGCAGAATTTTGGATGGGCTCAAGTTTAAAGAGGGTGGAAGATGGGAGGCCGGTCAGGAGAGCATTAGAATAGTTGAGTCTAGAGGTAACAAAGGCATGGATGAAGGTTTCAGCAGCAGACGAGCTGAGGCAGGGGCAGAGACGGGCGATATTACGGAAGTAGGCTGTCTTGGTGATGGAGCGGACTGGATGTCGGACAACCAAGGTGACAAATGAGAGACAGTGGAGGGGTTGAGAGTGGTAGTGATGGTGAGGTAAAGCTGGGTGTCGTCAGCCTACATGTGGAACCTGACGTTGTGTTTTCCGATGACGTTGTTGAGGGGCAGCATGTAGATGAGAACAGAAGGGGGCCAAGGATAGATCCTTGGGGGACTCCAGTGGTAACGGTGCGGAAGTGGAAAGAGAAGCCATTGCACATTATTCTCTGGCTATGACTGGATAGGTAAGAATGGAACCAAGGGTGCGCAGTCCCACCCAGCTGGACGACGGAGGAGAGCGTTGGAGGAGGATGGTGCGGTCAACCGTGTAAAGTTTTTTTTAAAACTGTGCAGCCATATATTTCTATTCTTCATAATCTTGCAATGACTAAGAAATTAATAGATCATGAAATCCTATCATTTCGAGGACAACAGTCTACTATTTTAAGGTCAACATGGCCAGATTCATTGTCCTCGCACATTGCACAATGGAGAAGATCTTATTTCTAACATAAAGTTGCTGTGTCAAAAATAGAAAATCATGAACTTGCATTTCCATCTATTCTTTGATGCTATTTTTAAGTACCTAATTATTGTGGGGGTAATGTTGTTACCGCACAAGATTTTTTTTACAGATTGATCTTTTCACCAATTCGCAACACCATATGCAAACAAAAAGCAATAATAAAATCCACAGTCCTTTAACATAAGCTCAGTTCACCGGTGTGTAACTGACTGTTAAATGTTTGGAGAGTGCAAGCTGCACCCAATCAGTTTATGTGTGCAAACATGGTTGCAACATTTAAGAGTAAATATTTAAATGTCCACATTATCAAGTAAGTTCTCATCTTGGAACTAAACGTTTTTTTGTCAATTCAATAAATTTGAAATACTGCTATAAATGAACTGCCACAAAAAGCAACCTTTTTAAACATGCAATACAGGAAATTTCGCAAAACACAAGCTGGGGTTTTCACTTTAATGGATTGCAAATCGTGGGTCAGTGAGTGCAGCAGCAGTGAATCCCGGCCACCGACTTTACAGAATAAATGCTACCTCTGTGGATAAAATTTGATATGAAATTAAGAAGGTTGGGTGCTACAGTATTCTTCCACCAATCTGTCACATCTTATCTACTTGTGCTGCCATCTTTGCTGTCTAACCTCCACTTATAAGTTATAACAAAAGTAAAACTTGATAATTTGCTTCCCACCATGATATTGTTATAACTGATCAAAAATTAACACTGGTTTTTACGGTGCTGGGCACCCTTGTATAACTATGTGCCACATGCTTCAATTTACAACACAAGGTTATTGATGTTCATTTCATGAATGTTGCAAAATTGGGTCCATTTTAGCATACTAGGAAGAAAAGGGGCAAATAATTTCACTATAATATTGGCACACTTATTACCAAAAGCAGCATGAACACATTAGAGAGATGACAAGAGATCAGTGCCGTAGCTTGTATTGAAAATGGGGTTGATGAACAAGTAAGTCAGAAATGCATAAAATAACTAACGACAGTGTTAAATTAACAGAAGCCACAAGTTCTTTAAAGGGGAATCTTTCCTGGCAACGTGAAAGTGTTTGTAAACAGACTTATATGGTGAAGTGATTGGTGACACTACAAAAATAATTACCTAGGCTAAAAAAATCTTTTCAAAAAACCACATCACAATAATTATCTGTAGTACAGGAGATAGCCAATCTGCTGTAGTTAGCTTTCCCATCAAACGGAATCTACTCGAAAAAGCCCTAAAAAGGGCAGTGATCTTCCTTTAGCATTGCAAATATTATCTCAGTAGTTTGATTAGATACACACTGCTGGAAGATAAAGTTGTGCTTGTATTTATCTAAACTTCGTACCATGCACACTGCAGACATGCTTACTAAAATTTTAGTCCATTGCACAATATCTGCGCAATCACAAAGACAGATTAATTTCCAGCCTCAATTATAAATTGACATGTATTGCGACTAAATTCGCCATGTGACAGCTAACTCTTCACTTCAACTTCTGCTTACAAGGGAGAGAGTTCCAAAATCACAATACATTCAGGAAGTGTGACCCAAGATATGAAAAGTGAATGTATTACAAAACTAAAGAGTAATGGCCAATAAAATGAAAAGGATAGTGTATTTTATTCTGCACGCACTTTAGAACAGGAGTTGTGGCACAATATTTGTTCTCAAGCTGTGGGCGGTGCAGGCAAGCTCACATTTATTGCCCAACCCTTGTTGAAAAGGTAGCTGTGGGCTTTTTTCTATGCAATGATTGAATTACAACTAAGTGATTCATTAGGGCACTTCAGGGGGCATCAAGAGTTAACCATGTAATATGTGTTTGGAGTCACATGTAGGGTGACAGTTTCCCTTCTATTAGGACATTAGTGAATTTGTTGGCTGTTTTGACAACAATTTGGTAGCTTTCATAGACATTTTTTCTGCTGCTAGTCCACAATTACCAGATTTATTGAATTCAATTCCACGACTTGTCATGTTGGGATCTGAACCCCAGGTTACTAGTCCAGCATCACAACCACTACACTATTGTGCCCAATGTGGAACAGAATCAAATCATCTTAACACATTTTTTACATCAGTAGTATGCCATCCGCAGCATGTAGTACTGCCACCACTGACAGCCCCCACCATCACCAGCAGCATTCTACAAAAGTTGAAAGGAGAGAATGCTATTTGGAGATCGTGCATCTCCACTTGTTGTTACTCCCCCAGAGCCCCTTCAGAAATGTAAATGTGCCCTTACTAGTAGGTCCAATATTGTTTGGAATAATTAATTGCAATCAAATCCACAATTTATTTGACATTCAGCAGCAGCAGTGTGATCATTTTGAAACTGTAACACCAAAGTAAACTACTTTCAAATGACAGAGCCAGGAAGGAGGGATGGCTTAGCAATTAGTTTTAAACTTGAAATTTACTCTTCTGTGGATTAAAGAAAATGTCTCTTTGCTTGTAAAATAATTTAAACTAATTAACCTTGAAACTTAATTGCGCAAACACAAGAACATTAAAATGCCACAGAGAGAAAAGAACTACTCTATTTATAGTTCCATCCTTCAGCCACATTGATCTACTTATAGGGCACTTCTCAAGCCAATTGTAGCACATAACAAACATATCTTTCATCTTGTCACTTACAATTACAGTTCTTTCTTAGAAAGTGAAATGCTCCAGAGCACCACTCATTAAGAGACTGGTCTATCTGCACAATTAATAGGATATGAGGAAGATTTCACCGCACTCATTTCCACCATTATGCATATGTGCCAAACATTTTATAATACGAGGCAGAATGAAAGAGCTAACAGTGCCAAAGCGGACAGAGGTTCACAACATGTGATATTCATCTGCACCAATACCCATGTAGTATCTAAAATATGACAAACGCAGATGTTTGCAAACAAATAGCAAGTGGATGTTGCGCCACAATGAGCATCATTTCAAAACATGGCAAGTTTGGTAAAGAGCGAAACAAGTGTTATTTCTTACAATTACTTTTTCTTGAAAACATCTGCTCCCTTGTATTAAACACAAAGTATTACAATAAACTCATGGCTTGCAAGCTGAAATTTTTGTTTACAAAATGTAGTGAACCTCTTTTACAATGTTATTTCAGGTACCCATACAAAGGCACATTTTGGAGTTCTAAGGCTTACATGGACATTGCAGGATATATGGGCTTGTATTCATGCAGTACATATCGAAAATGGGGAGGAATTTGAAAGAGATTTTTTTCCCCCATCAGCTCCACTACCCTGTCCAAAATATCTCCAAAAGACAATTTTGTAAGCCAATTGTTAACTCACCTGCACTAGATCTTCAATGCTGTTCTTCAGTTTCTGTGTCTCCTTTTCATGCTGTTCTTTAAGATTTTCAGTTTCCTGATCATGGCTTGACACCTCCTCCTTCAAGACACCTCGAAGTGCTGTCAGCTCTCTTTCCCTTCGCCTCAACACCTCCTGCTGATCATCTTTAGCTATCAGCACGTCTTGCAACTCCTGCTTGGTCTGAATCAGCTCCTGGAACCAGGCACAACATTCAAACACATTGCCAGTAACATCACTGATACAAACACCATCAAGACAAACAGTTTTGTGTTTAGAGACGTAGTTTAAAATATGTATTGTACACAAAACAGAAATATTCTAGTGATTTTATCAGCCTTATTAATCTTCATTTGCAACAGTACCCCCAAATTTTTCTCCCGTCCTGGACGCGCTGACTCCTGCTGGGGTTTAGTTCCATGGGCACTGGAAGCCCTCTAGTGCCTAACCCAGATGGCCATTTTCATGCAAGTGTCAGCAGTCTATTCTAATATGGAGATTATCAATGTTCAGTCCAACATCACCTGATATCCACAAACAAGAACTTTCTATCAGGGTCCCTGGATCGTAATCAGGCGCAGATTTTCCCCTCCCTTGCTGAATAGCACTTAGTCCAATTTAGATCAACGAATTCAACACAGGCCATGAATAAAATCGGGGTCATTCTGATCTGTATGGATTACTAACACACCAATTTTCACTTCAAAAACAAGTATCTTTATAGCCATTTAATTATTTTTATGCTCCAAATAGCATTTGTGACTCCAGGTCAAATCCAAATATATTCAATTTTTAATGCTCAGCACAGTAACAATATCTATGCTCCTATATCATTCATTTGCCCAATATGCAATGAATTTTGCTAAAATAACAATATTATATATTAACACACCATATCTCATTTGAGCCACAACCAGAGACAGAATGGTATTTACACAAATACCATTTTGCAGCTCCTTCAGAGGATTCCACTCGAGAGTGCAGTTAATCTATTCTTTCTGATTAAAAAAATAGACTTCCCCAAAGGCTAAATGAGTTTATCCAGTGAATAGCTGAGACATAGGGCCCAATATTAGGAGGGCGGCGGGTCGACTGGGCGCGTGGGTAACGCGCCCAGTGAAATCGGGGTGCTCCGCATGCAATTGCAGCTTGATTGAAGATACTTATCTTTGCTTCCGGGTTTCGCGCTGGAAAGCTGCGCAGCGGGCGGACTGCATATGCACAGCATAGGCTGTCAGCTGGAGGAGCCCTATTTAAAGGGGCAGTCCTCCACTGTCTGATGCTGCAGAAAATAGGAAAAATTACACCATGGAGCAGCCTAGGTGGAAGCCTGCTCCCAGGTTTAATGGTATCTCACTCCAGGTCTTATTGGATGGGGTGAGGAGGAGGGGAAGGACAGAGATCCTCTCCCCGGCGGCCGGGAGGAAGTGGCCTACCTCTGCCACCAATAAGGCCTGGCTCGAGGTGGCAGAGGAGGTCACCTGCACCACCAACATATCGCGCACCTGCATACAGTGCAGGAGACGCTTTAATGACCTAAGTAGGTCAGCCGAAGTGAGTACACTTACTCATTCCCCTACACTCCGTCTGCCACATCACTGCCCCCACCCCACATCTCCTTCTGCACTGCCAACATTACTCTATCACATCACTCCTCACACCCACTCAAAGCTCATCCTCATCTTACCTGCACTTACTCACCTCGCCAGTACTCATCCCACCACGACCACTCAACCCAATCCTCATACAATCTCATGGCTCTATCTCATACTCACCCTCTCATGAATCTCTTTCACGGTCAGCCTCACTCAACCTGCCACTACCTGTGCTGCAGCCACAGGACATGCATCACGTATGTGCAGTAGGAAGCGTAAGGCAAACGTGTCGTGAGCATGAAGGGGATGCACAAGGGTGTTTGAGGGTTTGTCATGGTTTTTACTTATATTTAATTTCTGATCAACTCACAGTACATATTATATTGTCACCACTACTGCCACGTCTTTGCGAATCTTATCTGGTTTGTGCAATAATGCCCTTTCCTGAGGATCACCATGAAGGCCCACAACTGATGCCACCCATTGTGTCACTGCAGAGTGGGTGTAGGTGTATTTGCAGGGCTCTTTTGTGTAGATGACTGAGAGTCGTCGGCGATGTCCCCAGTGGCACCCTGGAAGGATGCGAAGGAGAAGTTGTTGAGGGCAGTGGTGACTTTGACAGCGATAAGTAAGAAGATGGTGCTCGGGCCAGCCGGGAGCAGCTCGGCATCAAGGAGGCTGCAGATGTCCACGACTGCATGTCGAATGACTCTGAGCCTCCATGTGCACTGCTGCTCAGAGAGGTCCAGGAAGCTGAGCCTCGGTCTGTAGACCCTGTGGTGAGGGTAGTGCCTTCTGCGACGCATCTCTCTCTGCCATTTCCCTCCCTCCTGCTGTGCAGGTGGATGTGTCACAGCACTGTGTTGTGGAGCTCCACGTGTCAGAGGTGGACAGTGTGGCCGGCGAGGCTGGTGATGCTGTTCGTCCTCCGAGGAGGTCATGACTGCAGCTACGGCAGCCCCCATCCAGAAGATGTACTTATGAGGGGGTCCGCAAGGTAGGTAAATGTGTCTGGACACCGGGCTAAGTGAGCAAGTTTGTGAATTTTATTGTTAGGAGGAGGGTGGTGGAGGCAAAACTTTGTCCAAAGTGACAGAGTGGCCTCCTGCAATGAGTGAGGGTCACCCCCCCACACCTGTCAAAAGGATCTTTGCAGCTGCCACAGGCTGATGGCTGCAACACGTTCATTTCAACTAGGAGTGTTTCCCCCAGTACGGGAAACAGTCCCAGTTGACTTGAAAATCCCACCCCTCCTAAAATATCAGGTCAATCAGGTCTGTAAACGACCTGAAGTACCTGGTTAATTACTTTAAGTGTCATCCCGCCGGCTTTAATTGCCGGCGGGAGTCCCACATGCGGGGGCTGCGCACGCATGTAAGCACGTCACTGGGGAACCCGGAAGTGGGTGGGTTGAAGCCAGGCTCCCTGGGAATCCCCAAATTTCGCAGCCCCCCCTGCCACGAACGCACCCATACAGACAGAAAGTCCTGAGGTTCCGTCCCTGGTTTATGCTGCGCTACAAAATATCAGCTGGGTTCCCTGTAGAGGTACAATTGGCCTCAATGTGTCTGGGTTAGGGAGGGAAAATTAGCCAGGGCTCCTGCTCCTGATTGCTATTTATTGGCCTCTATTGTAAGGCAATGTGTTTGGATGTTGGATGAGGAATGCTGCGAAGTGCAGCAGGGGAGGGAAGCAAAAGGGCTGTCTGTCTCCTGTTACAATAACATAAAACATTGTAGAATCCAGTCTATTAGGCTATTCCTTCCACAGGTCATGTACAATTTGTTCTGTCATGGACTTTGCTCAAGCCACTGAATTTCAGGAACAGGACAACTAAATACAGCTGAAAAATAAACACTGTAAAACTTCAGATCCTTGGAAGTAATTGTTTAAAATTCCAGGATAATAAAGCTCACACTTCTGGTTAGCTAGATTCCACAGGTGATACTTGATGGTCCCAGAAACCATCACGATTCATGGGGTTCAATTTTGAAATGGTGGCGGGTTGGCAGCGGTGGGGTGAAAGTGCGCATGGCAAACCCAAATAAAAAAAATTCCCGCTTCCGATGCGATCGCAATGTAATTGATGGTGATTAAAGTTCTTTCCGGGTTTTGCACCCGGCCGCCCCTGATTGACAGGCTGGCTGCCGACAGGAGCTGCAACGCCGCGGTGGGGGGGGAAAGAGAGAGAGACCGAGACGTCATCCATCGCTGGAACGGAAGATCGCGCGGGGGGGGGGGGGTGGAGAGTGGAAGATCGGGGGGGGAGAGTGGAAGATCGGGGGGGGGAGAGTGGAAGATCGGGGGGGGGAGAGTGGAAGATCGGGGGGGGGGGGAGAGTGGAAGATCGGGGGGGGAGAGTGGAAGATCGGGGGCGGGGGGAGAGGGGAAGATCGGGTGGGGGGAGAGGGGAAGATCGGGGGGGCGGTGGAGAGGGGATACGGGGGGAGAGGGGAAGGTTGGGAGGAAATCGGAGGGGGGGGAAGGGGGAGATCGGGGGAGAGGAGGAGATCGGGGGGGAGGGGGGAGATCGGGGGGAAGAGGGGGAGATCGAGGGGACATCAGAGGGGAGAGGGGGAGATCAGGGGGACATCGGTAGGGGAAAGAGGTGGAGATCGGAGAGGGAGACATCGGACATCGGAGCAGGATGGAAAGGTAGGTTGATTTTGTGTTTTAACTTTGTGCAATGGTTTTTTATTTAATTTATTTTGTTTATTTTTGCCTGATCAGGCCCTTCACGCCTGGTTTCACCAGGCATGAATCGAAAGCCGTGGGAAAGCCGTCCAGGTAAGTTAAAAATCGTTCTAACTACCTAATATGTCACAAGTAAATTGCCTTAAGTACCTCAATGAGGTACATTTGGTTCTTTAACTATCATCCCGCCAGCTTTAATTGCCGGCGGGACTTCCAGATTCAGAAAGCCCGCGCACAACAGCTGCGTCTGTGGGAAACTCGGAAGTCGGCGGGTTGGAGCCAGCTTCCGAACCCACTCTGCATTTTTGCAATTTTCACAGCCCCCCCGCCTGCAATTTAAGATTGAAATTGAGCCCTTGGAGTATTCAATCATCTATTTTAATCTTTGCGTGTTCCAAACCCATGTTTTCCTTATGAATTATTGTTCTACCTTCTCCATTGATGATGTTACAATATAGATTCAGAAGCACCAAACAGCCTCCAATATCTTGCCCAAGTAGCCATTGTCCATGCTTGAGTTTAGAGCATGAGTATCAGCAGATATTGAACTGCATGGGGCATTATAGTGAATCCCAATCCTCTCCTTACTAAACATCCATACACACACATTTCCAACATAAGTCATTTGATAGGATCAGGAGAGGGAACCCAAGGGTGCCAGCAACCCTAGCTGAGATCAGCTAACAGCACAGACCTGGAAGTGAACCTGGGATTTTCCTATACAATCCCATTCTTAAAATAAATAATTAAACAGGACTTTTTTAATGTTAATCAACATAGTACTAACTGCTTTTGCTGGGACATATCCAATATTTTATGGAGGAGGGGTTATGACAGGAGGGATTTTATCTCCAGCCTCATCTGAATTTAGAATATATTAAGCTTACTCATTTTGCCCCCATAACCATAGCTCTTTGATCACAGTCAAAGTTTAATAACCTGCTTATATCAATCAGTTTCTCATCAGGCGGTAGAATCACCAACTGAGTCATCTAGCCACTAATAGAAAAGTCTGTGATCTGGGCTGTCCTACCTTTCCAGTTAAAGAAATTTTGTTGCAAGAGAAATGGAGAACACTAAATCTGAGGAAAATTAATGCAAAATAAAGTGTATGGAAATATTGAAATTAATCTCAAATCTGACTTGATAACTATGTCAAGAAGGAAGTTGAAAACATTTGTTTATGTTGGGCACAGCTGGCAGTGTAATTGACCTTTCTATTCATTACTCATGAAGGTATTTGAACAATAAAATGGAAAATGTTGAAATGTTACAAAACAAAGCAAAATGAACATTATTGTTCTAGCCCATAGCAGGAAATTTCTAATCCATGAACATCAATTTAGATGTAATTTCAGCTGTTTCAATGATATTCAGTAAAGAACTGTGGAACATTTCTTTGCAATTCTGTCTAAAACAATAACATTCCAACCTGAAGGTAGTCCAGTGATTGTTTTCTGATCACAATGTCCAACTCATAGAACGACAGCCAATCAAATCTACTTGCCTCGGACTACGGAGGCTCTTCAGTTGCATCATACTGTTGCACCATTATATTGTCTCTGAAAGCTGATGATCCAGAATGTTTTTGGCTCCATCCTGTATCACTCAGAACTGCTAGCACAATTTACACTTGTTCCACTGCCCATAAAAAGAAGCATTCTGATTTGCAGAGAACTTTATAAATGGTGTATTCCATATTGAAGGAAAGATGAAGGATAGCACTTAATCTGAATATCCAATTTACTAACAATTTGGATCAGAGTACAACAAATAGACTGTTTGGATAGTGGTGCAACATACTTAAAGGGCGAGGATAGTCTAGGGGAGTACTTTTTATTCAGAGTTTTTCCCTTTTTACAGAAGAAAATGACAATCTTACTTTAAATATCTCCATGCATATTGGAGAGGATCTATTGTGAAAAGTGTGGGGGTGGCGGGTGCGACTTCAGGCCTGAGTGTGTTTCTGGAGCTGCCTAATCCTGGAAAACCATTGGGAAATCTGCAGTCCCAACTTGTAGAGTGGTTTATTTGTTTGGGCAGCTCCCAGAAGTTGCCTAACAGGGAGGAAGACCTTACTCAAGGATCTCTATATTGGCAAGAAAAATGGAGTAATTTAAAGTGTCACTATTATTTTCTTCTATAAAAGGTAGAGGCCGTAGAAAAAAAAGTCTATACTTTCCTTCCCCTTTAAAATTTTAATCTTTCAGTAAAATGAAAAGGGAGCTTGGAAAACAACTGTGTGGAGAGGGAGAAAAAAGTTGAGCATTGAATTTTTATCTACTTACCATTATCAAAGTCTCTTTTTCCTCTTCATTGTCAACACTGATTTTTGCATGATCGAGCTCATCGTGCATTTCTGAGAGCTGGTCCTGCAAGTCTCTAATTTCACTCTGGTACTGCTCTTTTTCCATCTTCACTTGCACCAACCTGACAGAAAGAGAAATGTATCAGTTATGGTGAAAAAAATAGACACGTTGGACAACTGGAAGAGGATTACATGCAGTAATCCAATCACAGAATCAGGATGGCATCATCTGAACCTTTCAAATGAATTAGTGGCTTGTAATCAACTTTCATCCAGCTAGTACTCTCTGTATCTTTAAATGCCTTAAAAACTAAAATTATATTAGAAGTTTTAAAAAGGCACATATATTGTAATGAACGTTATTTCTGCTTAATATCTTCTAGTACCATGGGCAGTGGTGTCTCTTCAGTACCATATCCAAGTATCCTTTCTTCATGTGTGAAACTGAACGGTGTTACTCAACAATGGTTGCCATTACAGCTGAGTCATCGTCCTCACCCAGTGCTCACATGTATCCACACAATTACTGTATAACTCAACAGTTGAACATTTATTGGGAACCCTGGCCAATACTTCCTTTTCCTGGCAAGGAAGCTTGCTGGGGCCAACCGTAGCGCCATCATTCCTGCCTTTTTTAGACTGGCTAACTATAACAGAAAACAGGGACACACCTGGTCTTCCACCACATGGAACATTTATCAGCTGAACTGTTGGGAGAAGGGTGGGACCCATAAGTCACCTTTTCAGTATGATCCACACAAGTCACATCAGTTTATAAGTCCTACTCCTGCGATCACAAGACATTAATAAGTGCAGAAGATATGACATATACACCAGATTCTACAAATGGCCATGAAAAATAAATCCAAGGAAGTAACATTGACACTTTGTACCTAGAAAAAACAGGACCATTGGAAATGGGACAAAGAACACCGGGTAGACTGCATCCAAAGCTTAGGTCATTGAACTCTAAGAAAGGGCAAATAGAGCTGAGTTATGTTTCCATTGGAAAAAGGAAGATGAAGGAGGAAGAAATATGATTGTGTTCAAAATGAAGAAAGGAATTGATGAGAGAGAAGCCAATAATTTCTTTGTACAGAACCAGAAACAAAGAACTGAAGTTGGTGACAAGCTCAGGAAGCGACAAGCTAAATGCATTTAGAATTGTAAATGTACAGAATAAAATGCAGGAAAGCATGGTGAAAGAATATTCTAGGTGAAAGAATATTCTAAGTGTAAGGATACTGGCATGCCACTAGGGCAAAAATGTAGAAGGAGCTGCCCGTCTCAAACATAGTCCAAAGAAAGACCTGAAAGAGTTGAACAGTTTGTACTCATTCCTACCCTGTCTACAATCTCAGGCTCTACATCAAATATATTATATTTTGAGTCAATGCCAAGTGCTAAGTTAATATTTAAACAGAACATTAGTTTGACAATTAACATTTTTTAGTTTCATTCTAGAATACAAATATGTTGTTTCATTGTGATTTTTAATGGCTTTAAATAGCTGGGTAATTACGATAACAATTGCTGTGTAAAATATATTTCTTCTATTTGAAAATTCTTTTGTTTCAAAAAAACTCAAGAAACCGAAGTTGTCTACTTACTCTTCAAGTTGGTTTCGAAGCTCTTTATCAGTTTTTGCTAGCTGCTCTCTTAAACAATAGTTTTCTTCTAAATTTTTCTCCATTTCTTGCTGTAGATTTTTGAGATCAGCTTTGGTCCTATCTGTTTGTTCTTTAGTATTCTGCTGTTTCTAAAACACAAGTGCCAGTTGTCACAGTTAATGTCTTTGACATCTCAAATAATGCAACAAAAATCCATAAGTTACTGACAGTACCATAGTTTCTTCATCCAGTTTTTTTTGCAGTTCATCTGCTTTCTTTCCCATTTCAACTGCATTCTTTTCTAGCTCATTTTTCTGCTCCAACAGTGCTTTGAATTCAGAAGAAATGTCACCCTGAAAGTCAAGCATTAATGAACATAAGTACATTTGGTCAGTTTCAAAACTATAAATTCCTCTAACCACACTCTCATTAGAATATCACATGAGCCATTCTGATCATGTCTGTCAATTAGTAACAAAGGAAAAGAAACTTAACAAGCATGAAAAATGCTTTGAAAAAAATTGGAACGTTCCAGAAATATTTCCATGGATCCAACAGCACAACCCTTCAACAGGTAGGGATTGCCACCCCCATGACAGCGAAGTCCAGTTGCAAATTAAGCCTGTTGTGTATAAGATATGTCCTTCATGCAAGAAACTCGTAGGCACGCAATGCAAGGGCTTCCTCCAGCAAGGTCCAGGACCAAACTGTGAGGTGGATTTGTGGCAAAAAGGGAAATGCAGCTGGGAAGGAGGGGGGTGGCTTACAATGACCTGTCACTGAATACGCTGAAGGGGGAGTAAGCCCCACTGTAGCCATGCCTCTTTGCCAAACCCCTCATATATAGACGTTGATAAACAATTTGGTGATGAGCAAGCCTGATATGTGACACTGGATACAAACATCAAGAACATAAACGTGGTTGCCAAGCTGCCTTGTGCAAGTCTTTCCATCACACTGAAAACAAATGTCCATTGTATAACTGATGAGGAAACTTAGACTTTGGATAACTGATGCTGAAAGGTATTATCTGGATGATAAGTACTAGAATGCAGGGTCGTATATCCAGGACTCGATGCCAATCACAATTGGGTTGCAGAGTGGCAAGCAGTTGCTGCTGCTGAAGCTCTGCACCCCTAATGGATGGAACCACAGCTCAATAGGTTATGTTGTGCACATGTTATGATTAGGAGTATGACGGCAATGCATTCTCACATAACAAATTGTGCTTCCAATCATGCCACTCATAAGGAGCTCTGGGTACCTGCTGTTCACTTGCTTGGAGGTCAAATTTGTTGCCCAGTGACCAACTATCCTCCTTTTGAGCAACTATCCTCCTTTTGAGCAACTATCCTCCTTTTGGGGAAGGGGAGGGGAAAGAAGGTAAGTAGGGTCTTTTTGGGGTTGAGGTGGCTTCATGGTGACACATCTGCCATTGAAAATTTTGGACCGTCAACTCTCTGTAGTAGACTTGGTAATCTGATACCAGAGGCAGCCAGATTCACAGTACTCCAAGGCACGATAAATGATTGATTAGCTAGCTTGGCTTACTAATGAAACCTGGAGGAGTAGACCCATCACTAGAGGCTAGAATTCCTCCCATTTGGCTGCATATAACCGTCGAAGCTTGACTAGAAAAGAGGTGGGTAGCTTATCAGTGCTATGTGCTGGTAAGCTGCATGGTTTTAGCTATGATGTGGAGATGCCGGTGATGGACTGGGGTTGACAATTGTAAACAATTTTACAACACCAAGTTATAGTCCAGCAATTTTAGCTAGTTAAACTCCAACAGTACCCCTGTGCAAGCTTAGTGGTCATTAAGCTTTGACTCTGCCAACCTATGCCCAAGGTAAATGGGGTATTTCCTCAGGGAAGAGTGCGCACATTCCATAATGCAAAGAGAAACTCTACCTCTGTATATTTCTCAGTAGCTTAGTTTTGAGACTCAAACATGGTGATAGATTTCCACATGTCAGATATCCAGGTGAAAAAAAACATTAACTAGGTAGCCAGACTGAGAGTGACAACACTTGCTTCCCATGAACTGCACATGAATGCTCTATGCATTTTATGTTGGTTTCTTTGTCATTGGTGTCCATAAGAAAATGTAAAGCTGCAATATTCAGCAGGCATTTTTTTTATAAAAACATATTTGTTCCAAGTCTCATTTGGTCATCCCAGTCTGTGCACTAATTGAAGGAGGACTGATAACATGCTTCCCGAAGTCCAGCAATATCACACTGAAGCAGCCAAATAAAAAGTACATAACAGCAAGGGATGGCATTCCCTCTGATTACCCAGTGCCCTTATTCAATCAGAACAGATCCAAATACAAATAAAGTTTGGGTCCAAGCATATGACTGCCTTTGTTAATTTCTGAACTGTGCAACAACACAACGTACTGACTTGTGTTTGGTTTTGCACAAGTCTAGCTGCAGTACAAGCTGGCTCCATGAATGGACTGCAAAATCTTTAATGCAATTAATGAAGGCAAATTGTATTTCCATTGTTGGTTACTTCTAAGTTGCCGACAGGAAATTTATATAATGATTAATATTGTACGGCTAAAATCTAAAATGGTCCCTTTAATCCAGTACCATATTGTGGTGGAATTACTTTAACTTTGTTTACACAAGTGCATGCTACGTGATGGATTTACCTCGAGCAGTTTGGATGGGAATTGGATTTTAAGAGGCCTCTGTGACCTTGTGCAAGTTATCAAATGGAGCCAAATTTAGTAGAACCAGCATAACTGGCCTGAAGTGTAAATTCTGCTTCTAATGCAACTTGAAGGAAACTATTTCTAATGAGAGATAAAAGCAAAGATAACCTCAATAAAACACATTCTCACAAACAAGGATCAGCCTCAAAACTATGATATAGCATACTCCTGAGGTTGTGAAAGAAGATTACATAAATGCAAGTCTTTCTTTCTTAGTAACATTTTCCTGCCTCCATATAATAGCTCAGATGTCTAATCAGAAGTACTGAAACATGAATGGACCAAAACAGCAAAAGTATAGGAATTGTGAAAAATGCAAGCAAATTAGAGATGCAGTAACAACAGAAATCTTTTGGGAATTTAGGATTCAAAGTTTTTTCACTTTGCTACTGAATAAAACCTGACTTCCTTACATTACACAAGAAGCAGACTGGGAATGATTGTAACTACTGATGGTTGCACACTATTTATGGCACACCATATTAGATAGTGCAATATAACAGCTTGCAATAATTTTACAGTACAGCGGTTCACGTATCACTTCACTTCATATAAGACACATTCAAATGTAAAGAATTCAAATTCCTGCATCCTGCACTGCTGTTGCACTGAATTGGAAGAATAAACATTTATCTTTTGTCTGACTACATTCCAGAGCACCATACTTAGCTTCTAGATCCTTGTGGAATCAAAAGCCATGACTGATTCACAAATGTTTATAACAGATTTTTATATTTAAAAAAGGAATTGCAACATTAAAAAGTCAGATTTATTTTTCAAACAGATCTGTATTTGATAAGTACAGAGTATTTGGGAATTTTTGCCTATTTTAGGCTCTGTAATATGGTTGGTGTCCCATTTTGTGTTACAAAACATGACATAATTGTGTGTCAAGCATATAACAGCAACAGTGTGTAGTTAGTGCTGTCTTTCAAAGGTTCATTATAAGGTTCATCAGTTAATTAACTGTAGAGATTTGGGTTTCCTACAAGTGTGACTTTTTAACTCTTCTGGAACTCCATGGGAGCACATTATAGAGTATATCACAGGAATCCCAAGCAGTCATAGGTTTGAGCATCGATGTTTGCTTAACATCACTTACTGCTAAATATAAAATGACATTTATTAGTTTGTACTCTGGCTGTTACATTGTGCAAGAGATTGGGAAATGTAATATTGTCTGCCTAAGATACATAGCCATAATAAGCACATTTAAGCTTCAATTTTAGATGCATTTTGTTCAATAGAATATGTCCTGGCCAAAATTCCTCCCTCCACTAACATGGATTAACTAACGATTTTATTTGAAATTTACAAGCTTTCGGAGGCTTCCTCCTTCCTCAGGTAAATGTCAGGAACTCCTCGAAGCCTACGCATTTATAAATCACAGAACAATACATGGTGATTACAGATAGTCTTTGCAACTGCCCGTTGCCAAGGCAATCACCGTGTTCAGACAGAGAGGTGTTACCTACAGAGCCCCCGAATATACAGTCAAAAAAAAAACAAACAGAGAGAGGCAGAAACATCCGGAAGGCAGTTTCTCTCTCTCTGTTTTTTTTTCTGTTTGTTTTTTTCTCTCTCACTGTTTTTTTTTTCTGTTTGTTTTTTTTTGACTGTATATTCGGGGGCTCTGTAGGTAACACCTCTCTGTCTGAACACGGTGATTGCCTTGGCAACGGGCAGTTGCAAAGACTATCTGTAATCACCATGTATTGTTCTGTGATTTATAAATGCGTAGGCTTCGAGGAGTTCCTGACATTTACCTGAGAAAGGAGGAAGCCTCCGAAAGCTTGTAAATTTCAAATAAAATCGTTGGACTATAACTTGGTGTTGTAAAATTGTTTATAATTGTCAACCCCAGTCCATCACCGGCATCTCCACATCATGGATTGACTAGTCATTTATCACAATTGACTACCACAATTCAGAAAGAATATCATAATTGGCTACATAAATACAAGTTCTTTATCTTCTGCAAGAAAATGTTAATATTACAAACAAATGCCAGGTAGATTTGATCAACCTTGAAAAATTAAGAGGTAATTACTTAACATGTCACAAAAATGAACTCACTTTTTTGTCCTTTTGCCCTTCCACGCTGACTGCACTCTTCGATTTTAAGGTCTGGATTTTTTCAAATACCAAATTGACTTTCTTTTTTGTGGCATCATCATCATGACTCCTGAAGAAAAGACAAAGCTTATTTAACAGTTCCAAGTCTATAGTCTTTTAATTGCTTTGGACAACAGCCCAAATTATCAACCCAGTGCCTCAGATAGTAATTCATCAGGGCAGGCATACTTAAGAGTGAATGAAGTTGGGAAGAGCAAATTATTCAAATGTCTAATGATTATTACATTATTCAGTCAGATTTCAATGTCTTGAGGCATCTTTATGTCTTCCTACTGTCTCAGCACAACAAAACAATCTAAATTATAAGGTTTATTTGATGAAGTAGTCAATTTGATTTAGTTCAGCCAAAATATTGCTTCAGTGGCATTGGCAATAGACTGTGGAGATGAAAAATAAATGTCTTGTACGACTTAAAATTAATTTATCAAAATGAGGCAAGCCTATAGGGGGTCTTCGAAGTAGTGACAAAACAATTGTGATATTTACAATCAAAAACCAATATTGAAGGGTTATTGTTCTCAGAAAATGAGGTTTTACATTGTTACAGTATTGCATCAATGATAAATTCCAACTGTAATGCATATAATACTGATCAAAACATACAACAATAAATGATTCATATTCTGTACAACACTTCTAATATTGAGGACAGTGTAAATGCACTATCTACAGAGCACAGCTTTCCCTACAGAATTGAGATATTAAAATATGCACTTAAAGAAAACTCCACGACATTCTCACAAAGTGTTTGTTTTCTAATCTGTATTTAATGGAATTATTTATAATGCTTTCAAACCTTAGATTATTTACTGTGTGTACTGATTTAAAGTTTTGATGAATCTTATCAACATTATTTCAGTGACACTTTCTTTAGGATTCATAGGATATAACAACACACCTGCTTCAGTGCTCCTACTAATCCAATGCAATCCTGGCCGGCTTCCCATCTTCCATTCTCCATAAACTTGAGCTCATCCAAAACTCTACTACCCATATCCTAACTCACACCAAGTCCCGATTACCCATCACCCCTGCACTCATTGACCTAAATTGGCTCCCGGTCCATCAATGCATCAAATTTAAAATTCTCATCCTTGTGTTCAAATTCCTCCATCGCCTCGCCCTTCCTTATCTCTGTATCCTCCTCCAGCCCTGCAACTCTCCGAGAACACTGTGTTCCTCCAATTGTGGCCTTTTGTACATCCCTGACTTCCTTCACCCCACCAATGGCGGCTGTGCTGTTAGTTGTCTAGACCTTTAAGCTCTGGAATTCCCTCCCTAAACCTCTCCGTCACGCCACCTCCATCTCCTCCTTTAAGACCCTCCTTAAAACCTACCTCTTTGACCAAACTTTTGGTCACTTGTCCTAATGGGTCCTTCTTTGGCTCAGTATCAATTTGCTTGTCTGATTACACACTTGTGAAGCACCTTGGGATGTTTTACTATGTTAAAGGAGCTATATAAATGCAAGCTGTTGTTGTTATTATTTCTTTTACACCTTTGGACTTTCAATATTCGCTTACAATTCAAGTACTTATTATTTCCTCCTCACTTTCCAAAATTTTCCACCTTTCTTTCAGTTATTGGCATGATTGTAAAAGCCTTCTTTTCTCCTCCCTACATGTAGAGCATATTTGTAGTAGTTGCTGAGGCAGCCATTTGCACAAAGCTGTATCAAGGTTTTCTCACTGTGGAGGGATATTTATTGTACAATATTGGATACTTACTGTCTCTCTTTCCCTTTGTCTAGATAGCTGGACTTGCCTTGGACAGTGTGCATCAACAACAACAACTTGTATTTATATAGTGCCTTTAATAGAGAAAAAAATCCCCAATGCACTTCACAGAGATGTAGTCACCTCAGAATTGGACCTGAAACTTTGTGTTTGGCAAAAATACTGTGAAGTCCATTTACACTGGCTGGGTGCTTACAGACATGATCAAACTCACTGATAGTTGCCTAATATGCCCATTTATTTATAAAATGAGCCTAATGTACAAGAGGAAATTTACAAGACAGTAGTTATGCCACAAGTAATGTGCAGTTGTGAGTGCACCATTATAGAAAGGATATTAAAATGATGGTCATCATACAGTGTAGATTTACCAGGATGAAACCAGGAATGAGAAACTATAGTTGTGGGGAGAGACTTTAGACAATGGGATTATTTCCACTGGAGCAGAGAAGGCTGAGGAGATTTAATATGGGTTTTTAAAATTATTAAGGGAATTGATAGGGTGCAAGGGAAAGACTATTTATTTCCTCTGGCTGGGGAGTCAGTGACAAGGGGTCATCACTTAAAATTGTCATTGAGAAAGACATTCGGAGAAATGTCTTTACCCAGAGAGTCGTTAGTGCAAAGACCACTGCATCTTTTAAGGGAGGAGCTGATAAACATTTGAAGCAGAGGAGGATACAGGGCTATGGGAAATATAGGGCAATGAAATTAATTCTGGAAAAAAAACTGCAGATGCTGGAAATCTGAAACTAAAACAGAAAATGCTGGAAACACTCAGTATGTCAGGCAGCATCTGTGAATTAGTTTTATATTGCTCTAGCAAAGAGCCAGTAAAAGCATAATACTGTGAATGGCATCCTGTTCAGGAAACCTCCGAACATAGCAGATCCATCAGAATCTGTAAGGAGGGAAGGGGAAAATAGTTTGTCCTCTATGCATCTTTCGTATTCACTGACTTACTTACCTATTTTCTCATCCTTTTGTTCTATTATTGTGATCATCTTCTATATCATCCACCAGTTTTCAGAGCTCTTTTCAGCTTTTCAAAAAACCTGTTTAGCTATTTACCCATTATCTCCTCTCTGTGATTGGAGTCAGCATTCCTGACTTTTACCTGTTGTTCCCTTCCCCCTGACCTGTTTTGTTTCATTTTGTTTAGCCTTATTAATGAGCTTGCTTTTCTTTGAGTTTCCAGTTCTAGTAAACAGTCCACACCCAAAACATTAACCTGTCTTTTCTCTTTACATATACTGGAAGACCTGCTGTGCATTTCCTGTTTTTATTTCATATTTTCAGCAATTGCAGTTTTCTTTTTTAATTGATGGGTCTCTTAGATCTACAAGGGCACGTGGCCAGTTCGAATCATGGCCATACCAAATATGGTAAAAAATAGCACTCAAGCATTTTTTGTTAATGAGGTGGCAAGTTAAGTGTTCACAGATTTTTAAACCTATAGCATAATCTGACATTTCTAGACAAGTGAGTTGTAACCAAGTTATTTAAATTAGGTGACCTAGGTAGGATTCTTAACTGGAAAACTTGTACGCAATTAAATCAGCAGTAAGTAGAAAAGATGGAGAACATAACATAACCTGTTCATTTTTTTTTAAACAGAGTTGCACCAATGACTTAACATATAAATGTGCAAGATGGAGTGGGTTTGAGCCAAACACTCCATGTATGAAGAGCTCAGGTTGGTGCTGAGTTAGTTGATCTCAACAAGGGCAGCAGCTGAGACACCACAATTTACCTCAGCATCGCTGGGTTATGTGCAGGTGAAGAAAAAAAAAACAGAAACGAAAATCAGCCAAGGTTCCTACTCCTGATTGCTTCCCACTGACCGTTGTCGGAAAGTGCAGGTATATGGACATTGACTGAAATGATACAACTTAGCAAAACTACCTGCCACGACTCACTGCCTTGGCTCACAGTTAATGAATGGCCACCTAGGTGAGGTACTAGAGGTCTGTCAGCACTTGTGTAACTGTACCCCATCATCAGGCCCTGTCTTCAGGAGGGGAGTGGAGGAAAGAGGGAAAAAAATTACAAGCCGGATGACTCCACAATACAGTTCAGGACATTGAGCAGTGAATTTGCTTCATGAGTAAGCCATATGAGCATTTCTCTTTTATACTGGTTTGAGTTTCCCTTTAAATAAGATTTGCTAATTCCACTTTAAATCCATCAAAATGTTTAAAAATTAAATATAAATGTTTTATTATACACCGATAAACTAAAAAAACAGCAGATGTAATACTGCAGATGCCATGGAAGTGTACAGTCTATTTCTCTTATTTCAAAGTTGCTTAATTCAGATTATCTGATCATTTAAATTTTGAGTACTGAATTCCCATTTGCAGTATTCTTTACATTACTTAGATCAATTTATTGGATAATTCTAATTTTTTTTAGTGCAAAAATTACTGAATTATCAGGAATAGACAGTATTGAGAATTTCAATTTAACAGAAATTTCAATTCTTCTGTACATTTTAACAAATACACTACTAAATATACTACTACAGCTACAGCCTTTTGGCTAAAAAGTGTAAATGGAATAGGTTTAGCTGTAAGCTAATAAATAATTCACACAGGATTCAATGGACACAAACGAAATTCTGCTCCCTCACTAAGCATTCACAGTTAAGTAAACCTGCGTGTTGAACCTCCCTTGATACTTTTAAGATAAGTGCTTATGTATTACTGAATAATTCATATTTAAGCACAGGAAACTCACAGACACAGAGGCCAATGCACAAATAAATCAAAAAACAATTCCACACACACAAAAGATACATTTATAATGGTGATTAGGAATTTCCAAACTGTTGAATATTTCTTTAGTCCCCAATTTGTTTTATTTGTGTATCATAAAGCACTCAAAGGATTAAACAGTATAGCATCCAATCTCCCTAGATCTGGAAAAGAAAATTCAACCGCAGGATACTTAATGTCAACACCTATTGAGTTCTATTTTTATAATCATTCCTCTTAAGCTTTACTGATTTCCAAAAAGTATAGATTTAATATGCTTTTAAACAGCAATTTCAAGCTTAGACAATGTGTGCAGCTCATATGTAACCCAATATTTGCTTTGTGTCGGATACTAACCCCACTTTAAGATAGTTGTAAAGGATCTGTTTTGCTGTCTCCTCATTCGTTTGTTGGTCTTTCAAAAGGTCAGGAGTTACCTAAAAATGTTTTTAAAAATTAAAAATATAATTAAGTTGGTATTCTACTAAAACACACTTAACTTTATTTTTAAATTCAGCTGGTGAACTAAATACCCCTTAGCTAATATCACTATGCTTATATTTTATCTACTTCAAGACTATAATTACAGTTTCAACTCAAGTGATTAGAAAAAGTTTTGTAAAATATGTATTATAGTATATAATAGGCCAACTCTCCTTTACAACCCATCTGTTCCTGCCATCCCACAAAATGGTTTTTCCTTTTGCCTAAATAAAAATCAAGGATGCTAAAAAAATACATTAACAAGAGTCCAGAAATTCCTGCTGATGAAAATGCTTTCACCTTTTCTGAGAAACTGAGTGAGGGGAGACTCAGAAAATCGCAAGTTTGGGAACTCACCATTTCCTGCCCGCACTGTGCACCACGCTAATTTGCTGACCTGGTTGTTGTCAGCGGTGCCCTGTTGCCATTACAAAGGCTTATTTCATGCAAATTTGCAGATAATGTGGGGGAGCAGGGGTAGTCATGTAAGATTCTGGTTATCTCATCCCATTCCTGCAGTTTACTCAGCTCTCCCATTTAAGATGGGTGTCAAAGGCCTACAAGGTTTAAAGGGATCCCTTAAAGCTCCACTGCTCATTTATTTTGCTGCCATTCAATTGTAAGCCATGGGGATTGTTTTCAGTGCTTCTCTCTCACAGAATTTCAAAGAAGAACAAACAAGGGATCTCAAGTGGCACCAGAGATAGACTGTCACCAGCTATCAGGCAATGATAGAAGAGAACTGCCTCTGCAAGCTGAGGTGCAGCCATCTTTTGCAAATAGACTTGCAGCCAACCTCCAGCATAGGGACAGCACTGCCAGTAGCAGTAGAGATAGCAATGTCTGAATATCTGTGTAGGTGAAAGTGGTGACATACACACCAGAGCTGCTAAAGTGCTGGAGCAACTCACTAGCCAGACTCCAGTGATTACAAAATCTTGCTATACTGTATGATCATTTGGTATTAGAAGAAATGAAAAGTTTGCTTTTATTGTACATGTTTCATCTTCCTTCCTTCTTCCCTTTTCCAGGCTACCACGGGACATCAGCAGTATCAGTCAATTTGCTGTGCACAGATGTATCAAATAGTGACTGTGCATCATTTAGCAAACCAACTTTTTCCATCTCTTTTCCCACTGAATAGCAGCAGCAGCATGACAGGCTGCCCAATTTCCCCATGCTGCAGGATTTCCTAAAGTCACTGATGTCATCCATGTGGCCACCTGAGCTCCCAGGTACAATACGATGGCCTACATGAACAGACTATGCTTTCCTACACTCCTTATTGAACCAGGGTTAGTCATCTGGTTTGATAGTGATACAGGAGTGAGGGATACACCAGGCCATGAGGTTACAGATTGTGGTGGTATGCAATTCTGCCATGCTGATGGCCCTCAGCGCCTCATGGATGCCCAATTTTGAGCTACTAGATCTGTTCTTAATCTATCCTATTTAGCACGGTGGTAGTGCCGCATGACACAATGGAGGGTGTCCTCAGTGTGAAGACAAGACTTAGTCTCCACTAGGACTGTGCATTGGTCACTCCTACCAACACTGTCATGAACTGACACATCTGCGACAGGTAGATTGGTGAGATCGAGGTCAAGTAGGTTATTCCCTCATGTTGGTGTTCTCACCACCTGCCGCAAGCCCAGTCTGGCAGCTATGCCTTTCAGGATTCGTCAAACTCGGTCCGTGGTGGTACCACAAAGCCACACTTGGTGATGGACATTGAAGTCCCCCACTCAGAATACATTCTGTGCCTTTGCTGTCCTTAGTGCTTTCTCCAAGTGGTGTTCAGCATGGAGGAGTACTGATTCATCAGCTGAGAGTTTCGTTTTTACGACAATACAAAGTTTTATGGTTACTTTTACTGGTATCAGCTTTTTATTTCCAGATTTTTTTTAAAAACGGAATTCAAATTCTCAAACTACCATGGTGGCACTCACACTCTCTGGATTGTTAGTCCAAGCCTCTGGATTACTAGTCCAGTAACATTGCTGTAGGAGTTCCTCAGGGCAGTGTCCTAGGCCCAACCATCTTCAGCTGCTTCATCAATGACCTTCCCTCCATCATAAGGTCAGAAATGGGGATGTTCGCTGATGACTGCACAGTGTTCAGTTCCATTCGCAACCCCTCAGATAATGAAGCAGTCCGAGCCCGCATGCAGCAAGACCTGGACAACATCCAGGCTTGGGCTGATGAGTGGCAAGTAACATTCGCGCCAGATAAGTGCCAGGCAATGACCATCTCCAACAAGAGAGACTCTAACCACCTCCCCTTGACATTCAACGGCATTACCATCGCCGAATCCCCCACCATCAACATCCTGGGGGTCACCATTGACCAGAAACTTAACTGGACCAGCCATATAAATACTGTGGCTACGAGAGCAGGTCAGAGGCTGGGTATTCTGCGGCGAGTGACTCACCTCCTGACTCCCCAAAGCCTTTCCACCATCTACAAGGCACAAGTCAGGAGTGTGATGGAATACTCTCCACTTGCCTGGATGAGTGCAGCTCCAACAACACTCAAGAAGCTCGACACCATCCAAGATAAAGCAGCCCGCTTGATTGGCACCCCATCCACCACCCTAAACATTCACTCCCTTCACCACCGGCGCACTGTGGCTGCAGTGTGCACCATCCACAGGATGCACTGCAGCAACTCGCCAAGGATTCTTCGACAGCACCTCCCAAACCCGCGACCTCTACCACCTAGAAGGACAAGGGCAGCAGGCGCATGGGAACAACACCACCTGCACGTTCCCCTCCAAGTCACACACCATCCCGACTTGGAAATATATCGCCGTTCCTTCATTGTCGCTGGGTCAAAATCCTGGAACTCCCTTCCTAACAGCACTGTGGGAGAACCGTCACCACACGGACTGCAGCGGTTCAAGAAGGCGGCTCACCACCACCTTCTCAAGGGCAATTAGGGATGGGCAATAAATGCCAGCCTTGCCAGCGACGCCCACATCCCGTGAACGAATAAAAAAAAATAACCACTACGCTACCATACCCAGATATTTACATAGTGCTCTATCACGTTAAAATGTCTCAAAGCAATTAATTGCTTTTGAAATGAAGTAACTGTTATTATAGAAATAAATTTGAAGTTGAGCTCTTTAAATAAGAATAAGCTACAGTTTTTTCTGGTCAAACTAATACCACACATTACTCTAGTTATTGCAGCTCTCGTGAGTGATTTGATTGAATTTCATCCTTCAACCAAAACCTGTAAGAATGGGTGGAATATAGACAATAGTTACTGCAGATTTTCTTCCTTCTCTCCAATAGGCAGTATGCTCCTTACAGGCACCAGCAACCCTCCGGTAATGTTCCCAAATGGCTTCTCCTCACATGTGAATCTAGACAATGAGTGTCAGTAACTTACCTGATCATAGGGAGATGGAAAAATCACAGCTGAGCATGTGGTTGCCCACATACACATGCGCCACTAGAAAACAATCAGGAGTGGGAAACATGGCCAAATTTTATTCCTCCCCAAGCCCAGTGAATCTGAGGCCATTCTGGCACTGTCCTAACTGAAATCAACTAACTTAAGATGGGAATTTTCAAATCTGTATGGCTCAACATATTTAACCTACTGAGCCATCGGGTGTAATAATTTCCAGAATCCAAAATATAGTGCGATCTTATTTTGATCTACTCAACAATCAGACGAAAAACAGCTTACAAAGCAGAACAATTTGAAAAGGGGAATGTAAAACTTAAGATGTCCCATATGAAGCTTGATGAAAACAAACAAGATGATTTTAAGCTAGTGCAGTTAAATGTATTGAAATACAATTATCATAAATTCATTAAACAGAAATATCCAGTCTCTGCTGCCTTAGCGAATCTCGATCGGGTCTGCTGTTGAGGGTCCCTACAATTTTGGCAGCAGTCACAAATTTGGGGCTGGGGGGGGGGGGGGGGGGAGAAAAAAATATTTGTCAGGATTCACACACTCTCCTGATCACTACCCACTGACTTCTACTGTTTTACTGGAAGAACCCATGTGCGATCGACATCACAGGTTGGTACTCAGCTGCGATACCTCTCAGAGTTAATAGCTGGCCCAGACTCATACTTCAAGAATAACCATTTGGACAAGGAAAAGTAAAGTCACCTGTGCCCATGGAACCATAGATCACCTTTGGCAGAAGTGGAGTAAGGAGAGATAATCAGTTGGGGGAAGGAAATTAGAAATTATTGTGATGCAGTGCTTGTAGATGTAATCATTCAGCACACCCAAACGAATATTTTTCATTAAAATTAGAGCATTTATCTAGAGCATTTAGGCACTTCTTGAATCACTCAGATTTAATCATCTTTTGTGAAGTTATGGTGTTTCAGCACAATTCTTTTCTGACTAGTCTTCAGCAGCACACGTTAGTATTTACTTAAAAATCTTAAAAATGAAATATAAAGTTGATTCTTAAATATATATCCCATTATATAAAGCATAGGATCGTTATTTAAGGTGCTACCTTTGAGTTTGAATTATTTCAAAATTTAATAGCAAGCCCATTATAATATGTATCCTACATTTGCTACACCAATGCAACAACTGATCATCCCTAGCTACTCTTTTGACAGAACTGTAGTGTCTGTCAAGAAATTATTCTTATGATGTTTGGGAAAAAATAATTCCTTAACTGACAAATTGGCTTTTACATTTACAGCTCTAATGCTTACCTGTACATCATGATCACAGGCAGTTTGGCTTGTATGAGCAGTACGCTGCTGGGGATCTGAACTCTTTTTACTGATTCCAAAGAAAGAAGGAGTTGTTTTACAAGTCTTTATTTGTGTAACAGAAGTTACTTCCTCCTTTTTGGCCTCAGGCTTATTAATTATCCCCACAGGGAGTGTGGAAGATTTAACAGAGATTCTCTCACTAGGCTCATGAGCAGCTCTTCCATTCACTTCAGTCTGAACTGGACTCTTCATAAAACCAGAATTCAGATTGCCCTGATTTTCTGCAGGTTGATTTTGACTCCTACCAAGACTACCAGTAGAACAAACATAATTGGCAGGCAGATTTTCACTGGAAGCAGGGTTTCTTGAACTTTGTGATGCAGAATTTTGACGGCGCAACTGTGAAGGTCTCAACAAGTGCTCATTTGATTTTCCAAGCTTTTTATTGTATTGATCAAGGTAAGCTGAATTATCTTGCAATCTAAGTGGAAAAGCACTATCGACACTTCGGGATCGTTTTCGATCTTCTGGATCGATTCGGTTTCTCCTGCCAGACCTACCTCGCCGATAGTGCCCATCCTTTACGTCAAATTTATCAATCAATTCATCCACCCCAGGAATAGGGCCTGTGTCAATATCACGACCTGTGCCTGGAAAAAAGGGAATGTATCTCCTGTTCTCATGTCGGTTTATATTTTCAGCAGAAAGCTCTTCGTCTGGATCATCTAACCATGGTTTGTACAAAGAATTTAGCTTGTCTGAACTTGCTGACGTTGGAGTTGAAGATGATGACCGCCGTGAGCTAGAAACTTCAAAAACTCTTCCGGATGAATCTTGCCGGCGCAAAGGAAGCAAATCTGGTCGTGTTCTCCGAGAATTTTCTGAATCAGGACTGGTGTTGCTTTGATACCTTCTATTGGTATTCAGTGCATCTGATTTGCTGCTGGTAGACCCAGCAATTTTCTTGGTTAGATCTCCCATTGCTGTGGACTTACTGGAATTATTTTTCTCATCATTGGATTTTATTGAACTCGATGTACTAATATCTAACTTATTTGAAAATTCAGACTTCGGTAAATGATGAAAAGACTTGTCTTTGTTCCTCTCTGATGACATGCTACTAGTCAGACTTTGCTGACCAGTGCGTTTCAAGAGGTTCTTCTCAGGCTCATATGGCTTTAGAATTTCAGGATGTTTTTGGAAATTCAGTAAACTATTGGCTTTCATGTGTCTTTTATCCACCTCATCCTTTGAGGTCTCTGCTACTGGCATAGGCAGCTGTGGATGAAGAGACGGCTTAAGTTGATTGAAGTATTGGCTTTCTGGATAGGTGAAATGGCCGTTATTGGAGAATCTGCTTCTCTGTTCTCTTGCATAGGGACCAGAATACATTTTAAAGCCATCCTGAGACAAAGTTTGATCAAAGCAACCATTTTCAGGTGGAGGCATCTGCAAATGTCCTTCCTGGTTGCTGTTTAGCACTACATATGGCTGCCCATCAATTCCCTGTACCCTAATGCTGACTCCGTAAGACCCTGATTTGTTAAGACCAGTCTGAGTATTTTGTGCCCTCGTCGCTTCTTCTTGTGCATCTTGAATAAACCTGATTTGGATTCCATAATCTCGCTGCATTTGTTTATCTTGAATAGCACCAACATAAGGCTCCATGGAAAATCCGTCCCAAACGGAGCCTGATCTACTATAATTCAGAAAGTAATCTCATTAATAGTCAGAAAAACAAAACAAAAGCACTAATTGATTAAACAACAATTTTTAATTACATAGCAAAACATCCCAAGGCATTTCACAGAGGGGGATGGGGAAATGGACACCAAACTGGAGTTGGGAGGGAAGAATTATGGGAGCTCATTTAAGGTTTTGTCTAAAAGATAGGTTTCCAGGGAGCTTTTGAAAATGGGGAGGGGGAAGAATAGCAAGGTGGATTGGTTTAGAAAGAGAATTCCAGAGTGAAAGGTGCAATTGTTGAAGGCTCCGTCACCAGTGGTGGAGCAAAGAGGCAGGGGGCAGACAGTAAAGCAGAGTTGAAAAAGCAGAGGTTGCTAGCTGGGGCATAGAGTTGAAAAAAATTGCAGAAAGTACAGACTATGGAGGGATCTGAAAACGAGGACCAGGATTTTGAAATCAATATGGTGAGAGGGGTCAGGGGATCAGCGGAGATCTGAAAAACACAGGCAACAGGTGAGCAGGACATAGAATGGAAGAGGCTGTGGTAGGTGGAATTCCAGATGAAATGGAGTGCAATGCCAGTGAGTAGGGAATTTGAGAAGCTGAGACTGCAGGTGACAAAGGCATGGATGATATTTTTAGCATTGGAGGTAGGGTGGAGTGGAGGTGGGCTGTGCTACAAAAGCAGAAGCAGGCAACCTTAGCGATTGACTGGATGTGTGATTTTCAGCTTAGGGCCAAACAGGACACCAAGGATGCTCACTGTAAGCTTTAGCCTGAGAAGCTGGGAAGAGGGATGAAATTAGAGACTAAGGTATGGAATGTCTGGCCTGAGCCAAATAGGTGACCCTGGTCTTGCCACTGTTAAGCTGGAGAAAGTTCTCTACAACTTGATGCCAGAAAAGTGGTCTGACAACACAGAGCCAATCGTGGAGTTGAGGATATTGGTAGAGAGGTAACAGTGTGCGTAATCAACATACGTACCGAAGCTCACCCGAGGGGGCAAACACATAACTGAAGTGACAGTGTGAGAATGGAAGGGGAAGCCATTGCGCAGGCTACATTGGGACAGGTAAAAATGGAACCATGAGGGCAGTGCTATGAGGCAGGTGGTGAGACCAGACAGTTCTCAAGTTACAAAGTGTAGAAATAATTCCTAAAAGTATAGTGAAGTGGCGGAGAAGGGAAGGTCAATTGTTTTTAGGGCCATGGAGAGGTCAAAGAAGATTAGGAGAGATACTGCACCACAACTGAAGTCACACAGGATATTGTTGGTGGTGTTGATCAGGTAGTCTTAGTGCTGTGGGCAGGGCAGAACCCAAGATGAAGAGCTGTGAACAGGGAGTGGTGGGTGATGACACATTAAAGCAACTTAAAGGGGAGGGGAAGGTTAGAGTTAGGGTTGTAGTTGGAGAGGACAAAGGGTCAAGGGTGAGCTTTTTAAGGAGGAGGTGATGACTGCAGTTTCAAAGGGGAGAGCAATGTCTACAGAAAGAGGGCAGTTGATGATGTCAGCAAGCAATGGACCGAGGAAAGGTTCAGCAAAATCCTAGCACAGTGATCGATTTTGCCAGAAGCCCAGATGATCACTACAACTGGCTGACTCTTATAGCCAATTCCCATGCGTTACATATTTAGTACTGCTGGGTACTTTAAACAGATTAATAATTAGTTCCTTTCCCTCCTCTTTAAAACCACTGATTTAATCTCCAAACGACATTCTGAGTGGAATACTGCTCAGCAGCAAGTGACAATTTAAATAGCTGAACGGAGAAGGCAGAGGCAGTCAAGCAGATGAAGGAGGCAGGGGAGTAAAATCAAAAGAAGCAGTTAGTGTAAGAGCGAATCTCATACTAAAGGCCAATTTATTTAGCAATACAGGAATTTAAATTCTGTTATATTAGGAAACTCCTTTAAATAATGAATTGACAGGCAGAATTTTCTATTGAATAAATAAATGGATCACTAGGGTATTTCTTTCAATACAGTAACTCATTCTGACTACAGGCGTTAGTACAATTATTCAGGCTCGATGGTGCATCTTACTCAGGTGAAGTGAACAGAACTGAGCTCAAGTTTCTAAACCACCGATTTCAAAATGGACGAGGAGGCATCAGTATCTATTGCTTAACACTAAAGGATCTTTGGCAGGCCACCTGTCAAAAAATTGTAATAATGACTTCATGCCAGGGCTTCTAACTTGCAGTTCTGACAATCCATCCATTGAAAGCCCGCCAACTTAGGCACTTATATTTTGTCCTAGTCAATCTCTAGTGGCGTTGCACATGGGGAATCGTAACCAAGTGTTCTGGTGAAGTGAGGGTATAGGGCGGGGGATAACTGGACCAGGACTTGCAGACGAAATTCAGTCCCCATTTAAATGCCAGACATTCTGTCCTTATTTTTATACAATACTTTGATTTGATATTATTAAATTTATAGTTAAATAGGAAAACTTAAGGCAATTTGGGAAGCAAAGAAGTAGAATTGATTGGAACATAGGAGTTTCTCTGCAGTACACGCCAAGGATTTGGGAGACAGAAACCTGAGGCATTGGAGTGACACCATTGGCTGGAGGATGCTCCGCAGCATGACAAGTCTTTATAGGTAGTTACCAATGTGGACACAAGAATTCATAATCAGAAAATGTTGACACAAAAGTCCGATAAAAATGTAAGGATTTGTAGACAGGAAGTGAGCACAGATGTAAGTTTTTTATATTTTATACACAGGTAGATTTGTCCCATTTCAATTCTGCATCCTGAAGGTTGGAAAGAGATATTCTTTACACTGTTCTTTCATTGGTGGATGAACAAAGATAACAATTTGCACCCCTCTAAGGTAGGGTATTTTACCAGTGATTAAGCTTTTGTCTGCTTTTTCAACTTTATAGGTTCTTTAGTTGCCAACTTGGGGAAAGACTCAGTCAAACTAACAACAGACACTGAAACATATGATATAGATGGGAAGTTTTACATTCCAACCAAGCATGACTATCTTAAATCTGATACATGCATGACAAAGAATTTGCATTTGTTGTGCTCCCTAAACACCCACCATAAATTCTTTGAAATTATTTCAGTCACACGTCAAAACAAAAATTCATACTTTTTGCTTCAGTTCAGAACTGGGTAGCAAATTCAAAGATTCCTGAATCTCAGGTTAGCTTTAGGAAAACTGTCAGAACCTGCATCAGGCAGGGAATTTAGATTACATAGCATTCGTCAAATAGGGAACAGCCCTCTGTGTAAATCCTGTGGGATTAACTCGAATCATTCTGTTCAAAACTGACTGCGTAGGTGTAAAAGATTGTAGTTATCATGTTATTATAATATATATCAATAAAATAGAAGGACTTCGTATAATTTTAGACCAAGGACAGTTGAACTACTTGTGGTAAAATTCTTAATATGTTTTCAATAATGAACTAACAATTGTATACTATAGCTGTTTTCACATGTTCTTTTCAGATTTTGGGAGTCCACGTCAGTGAGTCAGCTTCCACCATTTATGCTGTTAAATCGGTTTTCTACAGCCAGTCGACAGACTCTTAGGCCCAGTTTTACCTGGATCTATGAATCTGTCACTTAGCTACAGAAAACTGATTTAACATCATAAACTCTAAGCATTGGCTCCCGGGCTCCAAGCTCCCAGAATTAAAATCTAAAACAGCTTAAAAATATGGGAATGTAGTGAATGGAGAAAAGTGTTTATTAAAATAGAAAACAAAGGGCTTAATTTTGAAATGGTGGCGGGTTGGCAGCAGTGGGGGGGGGGGGGGGGGGGGTGAAGGTGTGCTTGGCAAACCCGCATAAACAAAACTTACTGTTTCCGACACGATCCCGTGGTGATTGCTGATGATTAACGTGCTCTTTGGGTTTCGTGCACGGCGGCCAGCCTGATTGGCAGGCTGGCTGCCGTCAGGAGCTGCAATGCGAGGGGGGAGGTCGCGAGAGAGCGAGATGTTATCCGGCGCTGGAACGGAAGATTGGGAGGGGGAGGGAGAGTGGAAGATCGGGGGGGGGGGGGTGGAGAGGGGAAGATTGGACAGGAGAGGGGGACATCGGGGGGGTGAAGGGAGGGACACTGGGGGAAGATCGGGGGGCTGAAGAGGGGGAGATCGGGAGAACATCGGGGGGTGAAGAGGGGGACATCGGGGGAAGATCGGGGTTAAAGAGGGGGAGATCGGAGAGGGAGACATCAGAGCAGGGTGGAAAGGTAGGTTGATTTTGTGTTTTAACTTCATTCTATGGTTTTTGATGTAATTTATTTAGTTTCTTTTTGCCTGATCCAGCCCTTCACATCTGGTTTCACCAGGCGTGAATCAGAAGCGGTGGGCAAGCCACCCAGTTAAGTTAAAAATCGTTATAATCACATTAATCTGTCACAAGTAAAGTGCCTTAAGTACCTCAATGAGATAAATTCGGCTCTTTAACTGTCATCCCGCCAGCTTTAATTGCCGGCGGGACTTCTGGTTTCACACAGCTCCGTCCTTGGGAAATGCAGAAGTCAGCGGGTTGGAGCCGGCTTCCGAACCTGAACGGGATTTCCGCGATTTTCGGAACCTCCCCACCCCCCCCCAACTTCCCCGTAAAATTGAGCCCAAACTATCTTCACCTGCACTTCCCTCTGTGATGACCTGTAGCTTACAACCATCCCAAGACCATTCTGCACCCCCCCCACCCTCTCCCACCCACATCATTTTCCATCTGGTTCCACTTAACCTCAATGACTGCCTCCTTCCTCTCCCTATACATATTTTTAAGTCAAAATTCAACTCCTAGAGAAAGGTTGGAGGATTTGAGTCACATGTCTATGCATAATAAAAGCACATAATATTTTTACAGTTCAACATTTTGGTAATAAATTTGCTCATGAACTTTTCAGTTACCTGCTCCAGAACTCTTGACTTCTCCAGCTATCAAGTTCATATACAATCAAAGCAATCAAATGTTAGCAATTTTTGACCATTCCCCATCATAGAAATATGCTTAAATTTTAGTCTTAAAGAAAGATAATACCACGTGAAGGGAAGTGTTTTGATATGAAGCACACTGAACTTTTATTACCATTGTAACACCAAAATCAGCATCCAGAACAGGGAAAGGTGCTGATCCCTGTTCAATATCATGAGAACTGTCTCTTGATACAGCAGATCCTGTTCACAACAGAACAGCTCTCTTCCGACTGGGAGGCCAGACTATTGGTGCCACTCACAATTTCATTGCATATATACTTAGTTGTCAAAAGATGATAATGCTGAATATCGGTCGCTGTAAATTTCAGGTCATCTTTGTCCTCAACTTTTTGACCTGAAGGACATTCACCACAGCACTGAGAGTGATTTCTAACCTATCAGCATCCATCCCCCACCTTCCATTATAGCACTGGTACTGTCCTGAATGCCAGTAACTACACACTATTTACAGAAATCTCACATCCATCTGGTAATCTTTAACAGAGCATGACCCACAACCTGGCAAGAGTGGGAATAAATAACTGAAGCCAAATAGATCAGGTATTTTGACATGTAATAAGGACAATAAAGATAAAGAGGGAGCAAAATAAACTGCTTAAATGCTCAGAAGAAAAATATACTTTCTCCCAGAGGTAGTTTGACTGGAATCAATCCAAAAAAATACAAATAAACCACAACAGGAATAGTGAACTTTTTCTTCCCCTCCTCACGAGATGCTGACTCTTGCTGGATGGTTCCCCAGGCAATCCTCCATTACCTTATCAAAATGGCCAATCTTCACGTGTTATCCTAGGCAGCAACAATCGGCAGGGGACGCTATGGGGGAACATCAGAGCCAAGCCAGATCCCACCCTCACTGAATGTCCACACATATGTATTTTCCAGTAGGAGTCAAGGGATGGAGATACTGGCTGGTTTCCCCCTAAGGGGCAATTGTGCCTTGGCTGAGATCAGTTAACTCATGAGACTAGAGATCAAGCCTGGGACTTTCCGATCTTTATGGAAAGGAGGGAGCATTTACCTACTAAGGCATAATAGGAGCTTGTTCACTGTTTAGGCCCACAAATGAAGAATTGCCCCTGAACCGTACCCAGAGAAGGAGTCAATGTTTTCAGGAGCGGAAGAGGGAGAAAACTGGCAAAAGAAAACAAAATAATACACAGATTGTAAAGCATTAACTGTACAGATACTGAATGTCTTTCAGCTGAATAGGTTTTTCATCAGTTTAAAGTTATATTTTACAAATGATGCCAATGTATATAATGATAATGAGCCACAGCACAGAATGTATACCCATCCAGGAACCACTGTCTATAATTTTATTGGTAAAAGTCTATTACTCTACTTGGACTCAAATAAGAACCTAATATAAATATACAGTATATCAAAACACAATGTTAACAAGTTAAGTAACTCAGAATTTGAGAGTTTAAGCACAATAAAATATTTGCCATAGATGGGTACAGTTTGTAGGGTGGGTGGGGAGTCACAGTGATTCAGGCGTTGCCCTCCTGATGATTTAAAATGTTTAGCAAACTTCTACATCAGAGATCTTATAAAGTTTACCATGAGATTGACAAAGATTCTTCACTAACTTGACAAAAATATTTTTAAACTTTCTACTGTAGTCCAATGTTTTTACATAAGTTTTAAATAAAGCAGATACCATTCCTTTAACACTGTTTGACAAATAAAATGTTGTAAAAAACAGACTTTCATAAATACACATCTTTTTAACCATACAGTTCAGAAGCACAACAAACTGATCAATCAGCATTTCCTATGGGGACAGGATATTACATAGTGCTGTTTAATATAAGTTATGAGGAAGCCTGCTTCAAACATGCTTAATAAAGCCAAAAACAATGCCAGCAGTGGAAGCATCCTGTTTTTATGCTGAAACTGAAGGAAAGGCAGGACAGATGTCAGGATAGTCCTCTGGCTGAAATTATACTGGTTGATTAATGTCCCTTGCCTTCCCAACTAGCCAGATTTTCTTGCAATTTCTTGCAATGGATTAGCTGAAGTATAATTCTTGGCTGTGCGTCAGTTAAAGGCAGAGTATTTGGAAAGGCTTCCTATTTCAAGGTGAAACTGAAAAGGACATTTGAAGGTTGTTTAATTCCCAAAGTGAAAGCATGCAGTTCACAAGACTAAAATTATTAAACTGGTTCACAGCATTCATTATTAGTACTGTGGAGTTCTAAAAACACACAGCTTTACATTTTTGAGTGAATTATCTTTCCTTCTTGTGAACATAACAGTCTGTTTTTCCAATTATTTTTCTCCCTTTCCTTCCCCACCACTCACCAACTTTGCTCCTGAGGGCATGTGCATGGAGGTGTGCAAAAATAGTATGATGCCTCTCGCCCCACGAGGAGGGAATATATACATGGAACCTACCTTTAGTGGTGTATAAAATAGAGAACTGTGGCCAAGGAGATTGTGGGGACAATTCCACATCCCGTCTCTCAGCTGAACAATATTTTCTCCACTACCACCTATCCCCGTGAATACATAAAGGATTTGTATGCATGGTTGCAGGTTAAAGCTAGTAGTTAAATGTACTTACAACAATTGATAATTACACATAAACAAAAGAATGCAATCAGTAATCAGCAATGCAAAGTTTCACTTATGCAACACTTAAACAGTCCTGAAAGTAACACAGTCCCTTTCCCAAATCTTTTAACTGAGTTTTTTGATGAATGTAACATGGGTGTTTCTGTTCCAATGAGCCTTTCCTACTGCTATAACATGGAAACCGGCAGTCAAACAGTGAACTACAGACAAAGAGAAACAAAGAGCTATCATTAAAGATAAAATAAGATAGACCAAAGTGCCGTCTGCACCTTCTCAACATAATCCTAGAAAGCTAAATTTGGCATTTATCAGAACTTCCAAGTACCAATATGAAAGGCTAATTGGGACAGACAATCTTTATACCTTCTAAATCCCTTCAAGGCCTGCAAAGCCTAAATGCCACACTTGGGGGCACCCATCATAATATCCCATTGGTTAGCCCATTACTTAATTTTGCAAGTGCAGTATGCTAGATCCCCAAGTGACTCCATCATTAACACTGGTGAAAAGAAGTGCCATAATTCTTTCAGAAATGCCTGGAGCAAAGACTCCAAGGCTTTCCCTTACAATACCAATGAACATATCACGAATTATGACATCAAATAGAATAGGTGACAGTGGACAACCTTGCCTCATTGCTCTTGAGATAAATAGATTCAGTGACTCTTTTGTCTGCTCTTACACATTCAGGATAAAAACTAATTTTCAGCCACATACACCCATAGCTTCAGGAAGGCAAAACAAGTCACTTTCGCTGGTTGGGGATTTTAGGAGTAGGGGGCACAGTCTAAAAATTAGAGTCAGACCTTTCAGGAGCGAGATTAGAAAACATTTCTACACACAAAGGGTTGTAGAAGTTTGGAACTCTCTTCCGCAAACGGCAATTGATACTAGCTCAATTGCTAAATTTAAATCTGAGATAGACAGCTTTTTGGCAACCAAAGGTACTAAGGGATATGGGCCAAAGGCAGGTATATGGAGTTAGATCACAGATCAGCCATGATCTTATCAAATGGCGGAGCAGGCACGAGCGGCTGAATGGCCTACTGCTGTTCCTATGTTCCTAGGTTGAAAAGCAAGTAAATGGTTAGTATACAATTAGCATTTACCAAAGTTAACAAAACAAATTATTTGGGACCTAGCTACAGGAGGACCAGAATCACTGTCCTCAAAACAACACAATCACGTAAAAACCTTATAAAATCCAAACCTGTATATGTCAAAATGCCAATTGTAGAATAGGGAAAAAGGATTCATTGGCAGTTGCAAAGTATTCTTAATCTTACTATAAGTACAATAATTCCTAACAGCACATACCAAATAACTAATATACAAAGTCACAAGTAATTTCTGCAGAAAGAATTTACTAAAAATATGAGAGCATCAAAAACCCAAGATCTGAAAGCTTTGGTTCCACAAATTTGTACAGTGCCAGCTATATATGACTGTATATGAATATCCCAATATAGAGTTTGTGTATAAGTGGAGCAGACACAGTTACATTGAATGCCCATCTTGACCACTAGTTGCAGGACTGATTTCCAAAAATATCAGTCAGGAATTTAGATTGGACTCTCCTGGCAGCTCAGTATCCAGTGAGTAGCTGAGCAATACAGATAAAAGATCCCAGATTTTATCCTCAGTCTGTGCTGAGATAACCAGTCTCAGCCATGGCTGTACAACTGCCCTTAGTGCCACTGGGTTAGGGAACGGAAAAAAGATTGGTCGTTATCCAGCAACTCCGACTAGAAGTGCACATATATGCACTTTGACTGATGTCTGAATCAGGCTGAATGTGATCCCCCTGTGAGCAGTCTGCTGACACTTGAAATAATTGCTACTTGGATGAAATGCCAGAGGTCAGCATTTGTGGAGCAACAGCACAGCAGGGAGTCAACGTCTTCAAGAGAAAAGAGTAAGAGAACAATTGGACAAGAAAAGGAAATTAGCGTTAGACTGAAGGAAAGTTGATTTTTCCCTCCCCTCCATCTTCCTCCTCTAACCCCTCTTCACTTAAAACTGGATACACATGCTGGGATGCAGTTCTATGGACACCAGTGACCATCCAATACCTTCCAAGTGGTCAATCTTCATGCAGACAGCCGGACATAGAGGGTCCATGTGTTACTTGACAGTGAAGGCTATCATAGCCAAGCATTCTCACTCATTGTTCACACATGCCACACTTCCAGTAGGGGACTTAGATACCCAGTCAGAAATGGAAATCCTGGTGGATTTTTTCTGATCCCTCTCTAAGATTGCTGAGACTTATTGTGCGTCAACCTGGCTGGGATCAACTAACTCAGGGATCAGGCCTACTTGCTTCCCAGTCTTTATAGCCCAATACTGCATCATGTTGCACATTTATTAAGTCGTTGGATATTTCTTTTCCTTAGAAATAGAAGCAGCAATAAATATTATGCACTTTGGTGGCATATCATTCTGCATACACACTAACCTGGAAAACTAGCAAAAACTGACCAACAGCTTCAACAACAGCCCCCAAAAGCTGACACTCAAAAGCCTCTTGACAATTGAAAGCAAGTAATTAGCAAGTACAGTGGAATGCCTATGTGTAACGTAGATTGACCCAACATTCCTTCACTTTAAGTATATGAAAACTTGAAAGGGATATAAGTGTTGAAGAGACAAGATTTACTTTCTAGGGGAGTTTGGAGACTCTGTCTCCCTCCCACCACCCCCCCTCAAAAAATATGATTTGATACTGTTGGTACATTTTCCACTATTTTGTAATCTATAATAAACACTGGCATACCTTTAGAGTAAAAATTGCAAATGCAGTCCTTCCAAATGGTGCCTCTTCCATGGTCTGTGATCTTTGAGTGTCCATGTCACATGTGGACTGTTGACGCACATGGTTTGGTCACCTCTGGGCACTGGGTCCAAACCTAGCCCACACTAAAAGTTTCCTCTCAGCTGGCTGCAAAATGCCCAAGTGCATGAAGCCTGTCCAATATCAGCCAAGTTCCTACTGGGCATCATTGCACAGTACAAACCTATACACAATTGGCACTAAATTTGCAGTCTCACTCAGATGGCTTATGAGAGGAATTTAAAAATTCACACTGGTGCTGTACACTGAATTTAAAAGCACATTTTTGAAGGTGGGTAAAACCATCTTTACTCTGCAAATATCCTGTGCTATATCTGACTTGGGAGTTCTGTATGCTGACACTGGGGGTGAAAAGCCAGAGCATTATCTTCTCTAATGCCTTTCTTCGCTTCGAACACAAAAATTCCCCCCCCCCCACCCCAAAAAATGTGGAAGTGACCTCAAAGCAATAATCTTAAACAATAGATTCAATTGGTGAGAAACAGTTCAACAAAGGTTGAGCTATTTATAAATTATCTGGTTATCCAACCAGATTAGATTACCGCCTTGAAGTCACTCCAGGGTGCCTTATTTTTATAGAACATGGGGGATTCATTTTACTGTGGTGCTTTATTCTGCTTTGGGTCCACTTACGTGCCAGCAGCAGCTGGTCAACCTGATGCCAACTGCTAGTGCGCTCTGGGTCATTGATGCATGACAAAGTTCACACTAAGGAGCTAAATGCAAGTTTGGAGAAGTAATTTGCAACTTTCAATTGGAATTTTTGTGGCCAGTGTGTTTAGATTAATTTTCTAAATTGCAAATTGTGAGCACTGCTTTACACATCTGTATTCTTATTTGAAATTGAATAAAAGTGTACAAACTGTGTCAGTCACCTGGGCATGAGGGACTGGTCACCAGAGAAAAAGAAATTAAGTTGGGGCCAGATTATGCAAGTCCAGGCCTGACAGGCGGGTTTCTGCTCTGAGCTGCCAGTGAGTGCACTGCATGACGAATGTACTGTTTGTCTTGTGGGGCAACAATGAACAGAGAATGAGAATCAACAGCACTGGAGAACAGCACGAACATGTTTATTTTCCAACTTGTTTTACACCATTGTTTATAAAATGTTACTGGCCTCAAACTTCATGTGGCACATTTTAAGCTTGTGTGTGCATGAACTGAAAATTAATAAAGTACACACTCTCTCATAGACTTTAAAAAATAAATTCCCTCTTTGTTTTTCACAGTAGTAACACTTATTTAATAACTAACAGTGCTTCTTTGTAATGATTTAGTATATACTGCAAAGGGAATACAGCACTCATTTGGTTTATTTTGAGCTACAGTATATTAAGATTCATTTCACCACAAAGCAGCTAAAACACCTGAACAGTAACTTCCAAATGCCATTTTATTGTGTCGAAAGAAACCATTTATTTGCAGTGTAACGCTGCTCGTTAATCCAAGCAAGTCTATATTATATGCCACAGCTATTTGTGGTTGAGAAATGTGACAATATTTGCAGATTTAACCACACTAAAAATCTTAGGAGTGTGCATGGTTCAATACATAAAAACCTGACAGCTAAACATTAATATTTCTTAGAGAAAATAAGTACTAACATAAACAAATAATTATAAACATATAAAAATCATTTTTTTTAACAAGGTGAGGATATCCACAGTACAGTACACTTAGAGATTTCTCTACTTTGCACCAAATGACGTAATCTCAACTTCAGGAAAATATTCCTCTACTACAGCAGTACGACTTATTTCATTTCCTCGATTAATCTTTCTAATGGTCTCTCTGAATGAGGCTAGCAATTAGTATTGAATGATTCGTGTTATTTATCTTTGTACATTTTGTATAGCCAGTCCTGTGCTGTGCACTTGAACTCACCAGAAGCTGAGTTGAGACATCCCCAAAACTCATTTCAATTAGAACTTTGAGTCAGGATGCAAGAGGCTTTCATCCTATGAAGCTGGGCTAGATTCAAAGCCAGATCCAACAGATGAAAGGTCAATGTGCTAAACCACTGAACCTGTTATTCTGTGGCAGGGCTATGCTAATTTGTGAAACAAATTTGTATTAGACAACTATACCTGTAGCAGATTAACCTAGGTTAGATAGTTTTATAGTCAATAGTCTAAATCTTCATTGTAGAGTTAGCATGAGTCAGAATGGATCGCGTATCTGTATTTGATTAATGCATTGATGGATAGTGAACGGGAATAGCAGCTAGGGCTTTACACAAAAGGAAGTGGCAAACTGACTGCCAGTTTAACCTATTATAGCGTGTAATCCGCATTCGTCAAACTGGAAGCTGTAAAGCTCCTGAAGTTGTAGACAATAAATATCATTCTTCCTTTTCTTCAAATATTTGTAATATATTAAATTTGCTATTTAAGTCACACATTCTTTATTTGGGCAATACTATTCTGTGATACACAGTCATTCCTGCAGCTGCTCACTTATACCATTAGATGCAGCTTCATGAGCTCCAGAGTCTGTACTAATACTGGACTAGTTTCGATCACCTAAGGGGGTCAGTGAGGAATTTTTCAGGCTTTTTTCCCTAATTGGCCTGGGTGTTTAATTTTGTTTTTCGCCCCTCCCAGGAGATTACATGGGTGGGGTGGGCAGCGTATGTATTGTGATGTACAAGGTATCACATTTGTATGCGACAGGCTGGATGGACCAGTAGGTCTTTTCCTGTCCGTTGTTTTTCATATGCTTGTATGTTCGTATGTTTTGTTTACCTACAGCATCACTAATGCACCGAGAGGCATTCGCTTTGTCCTGACGTTCCGCAGGCAAAGCCACAGGAGATCCCCTAGTACATAACCAAAATAGTTTAGTTCACCTGATGGCTCAGCTAGTTTATCAAGTGAGTAACTGAGCAATACAGGCTAGGAGAGTTCAAGAAACCGATTTCTGATCTGTATTTAGTTATTTGATCTCAGCCAAAGCAGTGGTTAGCACAATTAACCTCAGTGCCCTTTGTTAGGGAGGGGAAAATTGGCCAAGAATGCTGCTCCAGATCACTATCCAATGGCCCCTTCTGTGAGGGTGTGCATGTCAGTAAGGACAGCCTTGGACTTGGGCCTGATACGGTCGAATGGGCTGCTGACACTCACTGCCAAGACTCACACATCTATAATGGACAACTGGACAGGGAACCAGAGAGAAACTAGTGCTCATGAAATAAATGCCTACAAAAGAGGAGGAGAAACGGTCAAAGCTGGGAAGATCTAAAAAAATGTTGTAGCTCCCCAGATGGTTGGTGAGTAAATCCACCATCAGGAACAGTAATGAGCCATACAAAGCAGGAAGGTCCGAGTTTACATCCACAATATAATGTATTGGGTCAGTTGATCTGAGTCAGAGCTGCAATACCTCTCGGCTTGGCAAGGTTCCTATTCCTCATAGATACGCATGGACTAATGCTGCAAAGTGCACATCTAGTGATGTTGGATAAAATGGATCACATTCAACAGTCATACCCTCCATTGTTAAAAAGCTTGTCAACATGTTGGGGAAGTACTGGAGGGCTGCTAGCACCTGCAGCACGAATAAGTGTTTTAGGAGAGTAGGCGAGGATAGTGCCGCAGACGCCATTTTCTATCCAAGTGGCTGTTATTCATGGGTGAGTCTTGGCAGCGAGTGCCAACAGGCAATTCAACCATGGGGTACCACAAGTGTCCCTGATCCTATCCACACATGTACATTTCTAGCAGGGAACTCCGGACTGCAGTCAGGAACAGAAAGTCTGGATTAGAAATAGACTTTTTCTTTCCTAACCCAGGTATACTGGTGCCAAATGTAGAACCTCTACTGCCACTCCAGCTGACACTAGCTAACTAAACTCAGATAGGGACCAAACACGTTTTAAAATAAACATTTACAAGGCAGTTGAGGCAGTCTGCACCAGAACATCAGCTTATATTGGCAAGAAATGATTAAGAAGGCACTGATGCCCTGCTATGCGTGCAGCGAACTGTAGTGTGATCAGAGTCTTATGATCAGCTTACACCGGTGAGCATGCATGAATGGCCTCACAGCAGAATAAAAATTGTTAAGTGAAATGAAAAATTAAGTTACATTATAAGTAATTCCTTCCCTGTGTAAAGCCCCACAAATGTGAGTCTTAACAATTCAGCTTGAGAGCTCACATGAACTTTCCCCCCTTTAGAAAAGTGCTTTGCCTCTTTCCCAGATGGTTCCAAATGAGATCAAAGAACCATTACCAAAATTTACATTCAGGAGAAAAACTGAAATGCTCATGCATTTTAAAATAACTTAGTCTCAAAACAGTGACTAATTCTCCTAGGCAAGTTTTAAACATTAGGATAGTCACAGAAAACACAAGATGCAAAGAGAGAATCAATTATACTCTTAAAAAGTCATGAAACTAATTTTGTCTTTTTAAAAAACTCAAAATTACAAAGTTAAACATTTTAATTCTCTAAGTACTTCAGAATTCTTACTATGAATGCCACAAGCTGAACAAATATCCAACAATATTGAGGCCTAAAGGAGAAATCTCTCCACTCTCTCAGTTCAATTTGCCCTCCACTCAAAAATGGCTGCTTTTTGCCAAATCTACTTCAAATTCACTCACTCAAGATTACGATCAATAATGTCAAGATTCTTTCTTTTGCTTAAAATTAAAAGCACTTTGCTAAATGTGGATCATTTCTAAAATTAAAATTAGTCTATTGTTTCCTACGACTTACCTGGGTATACTTCTCAAACAATGTCTATTATCATTTATTTAAGATTATTGCAGATGGACGGACAAAAACAAGGCAACTCGTGGTTCACTTAAATTTCACTACATTTTCTTTCCTTTCTTAAAAACACTCCATTTATTGATTTCAGAAATTTCTGAATGAATGGAGGTGCATATAAAATAATCATAAATAAACAGAATGAACTTAAAAGGATCCTATAATAACTAACAAAAAACACACACCATCTGGAATAAGACCAATTTTACATTAAGGCATTGCTATCTCCCCACAAAAAGACTGGATATAAAACAGACATTGTAGTTACATTATATATTTATATGCATATCTTTTAGCGTAGGAGCTTCTTGCTTACGCATTTTGACAATGTTCACCCCTTTGCTATGCAACCCATCTATTATAATATAATCTGTGCCATTAACCAAAAAAAGGCTACCTGTAGCACTGCTAAACTGTTCAAGTTGTTGAAGCATTTTTTGGATCAAGCAAATCCTTAGTTTTCCTGCATGTAAACAGATGTTTCTATACCATATACTCAAAATATCCTTACAATTGTCTAAAACCAGGTTGTACACCCCAAATTATTACACTGTTTATAAATTAATTGTCAGGCACACAAATTATTGTGTGCCTGACAATTAATTAAACATTGTAACAAAACAACAACTTCCATTTATATAGTGCTTTTGATGTAGAAAAATGTCCCAAGGTGCTTCACAGAGCTGCAAGGAAAACGGACGCTGAGCCAAAGCAGGAGAGATTACACTTGCACTTAAATTGAAATTAAGCCGATATCAATTAGGGATGACCAAAAAACTAAATTAAGAACCACAGCTCCCTCAAAAAAAAGAAAGACAGCATGCGCCAAAGTTGGAAAAATGACCCATTTCCCATGTTAGAAAACTGAGTATACAAAGTTCCTGAACAATTGAGTAAAGGTATGTTTTTGTAGTGCCAAATTTTGGGCTTTGTGTAGGCTGTATAATCTCAAATGCTTCTTTCCAATACCAATGTGATTAGAAACTGGGTACACAGATAATTAAGAAAACCATCATGAAATCCAAAAAATGATTCACATCAAACTTGTAGACTTTGATAAAGATGGAACTTAATTTTCTTGGTGAAATTTGGTCCCCAATAATTAATAACCAGTACATATAGTTACAAAAGATTACAGTAGTTTATTTTGGTGTAACTAATTGGTATGTTCAAACAAACTGCAAGAGAAATGGCAGCTAAAACAAGGCCTTCTGCCAAATCCATTAGAAAAGCATGCAATCACTTCCTTAGACTTGTACGGAAAACTTGAAAACAATATGGATGAGTAATGCACAAGCTTTAATCTTTGCAAAAACAATATTCACTGCAATACAATAGCTACTTTCAATCCAAGTATACTTGACTTTCAACCCTGTAAAATTTTCCTTTTATTGTGTTACAAGGTTTTTTTTTGGTCATGTTGTATATTTTCATACCTGAAGAAAACATCTGACATCTACATAATGACCATGAAGCAAATATGCGCTATAAATATTGGCAAGAAGCCAGTGGGCAGACCTAAAATTAACTCCTCATTGAAGGTGAAGGGAAAATGGTTTCAGAGCATTTGAACTAATTAGCACTTGTGGAAATAACAGTATTGGTATTTGGTAATTCAGACTCATCAGGTTGCAATGTAGCCCAATTTACACATACTAAATATCTAGAATATCGTTAAAAATAAGCATTGATAAATTGTGTAATTACATTCCAATACAAAAATAGAGCTTTGGAACGTATTTCATATACAATTACATATAATGTACAATTTACATAACTTAGTTAGAAATGTATTAAATCTACATTTTACATTTACATAGGACAGGGTTCTTTATAATTCAACATCTGGAAGAACTGGTCTGTGATGTTCTTTGTCATGTCACATCATCAACCCCGTTCACCTACAATGATTTGCATTATTACCAATAGCAGCAAAGAAGTGACAGAGGTTTAAAAAAGAATCTGTCCAATATAAAAATAAACTGAATGGGTGACAGAGGATCACGGGTAGTAATTCAGTCTCAGGGATCAGTTGGCACACAAGTTAAGCTTCATCTTGATTTCTTCATGGCACCATTTCACTCTCACCTATCCAATATCCTCTGAACTAGCTTTACAAAGTCTTGGTGTTCGCTTCCTGATATATACTAAAACATTCAGATTTTAAATTAAAGAATTCAAAATTGTGAATGTTTATTTATTTCTTAAAAATATTAATCTTTATGAAATACATTTGCCTCATTAAAGATGTATTTTGAGCAAATTCTGGCATTTTGTTAAATTTTAACACCATTTTTAAAATGTAATAAACCAGACATGTATGCCTACAATTAGTATATAATATTTTGACAAAACTTACGTCAAATTGGATAGCAAAGAGAGTTGGTTGCAACTGAGGAGTTTTTCTGCACTAAGGAGTCAGGTGTGGCACTTTCACCTCTGAGTCAAAAGCTTGAGGGTTAAAGACCCACTCCAGAGACTTAAGCACAAAAATCTAGCCTGACACTCCAGTGCAGTACTGAGGGAGTGCTGCACTGTTGGGTGACGTCTTTCAGATGAGATGTTAAACCGAGACCCTGCCTGCCCTCTCATGTGGATGTAAAAGATCCCATGGCACTATTTCGAAGAACAGTTCTCCCTGGGGTCCTGGTCGATATTTGTCCCTCAACCAACATCACTCAAAAACAGATTATCTGGTCATTATCACATTGCTGTTTGTGGGACCTTGCTATATGCAAACTGGCTGCTGCGTTTCCTCTATTACAACAGTGACTATACTTCAAAAGTACTTAATTGGCTTTAAAGTGTTTTGGGACATCCTGAGGTCAAGAAAAGCGGTAGATAAATTCAAGTCTTTCTTTTTAGGAATTGGTAGATGCAAAACTGAGGTGCTACAGGGTCAACAATGGTGGGAAGTTGTAATTACAGTGTGACAAGTTTCATAGGCAATTTCTATTAGAAATGTAGACATATGAATTTATAATGGGAAAACATTGACACAGGAAGTGTGCATAGATGTAAGATTTTTAATATATTATAGATAGATATTCGACTGCATATATTAATCCATAGTTATGTATTTCAGAGATATAGATAAACTGAGTTGAATTTATTAAATTCATGCATAGATTTAATAATTTGAACCCAGAATATCTATATCTTTGAAACACATAACATTGGTTAATATTTGCAGTGGAACATATAGTTATATAAAATGCCATTTTGAAGAAACTCCAAATGTATAATTAACCAATTTAGTAAATCAAAGTATACAACGCCAAAACCAAAATCTTAAACAGTGTGAAAGAAAAGCAGTTGATAACTCATAAAGTGTCCACGAGTTCAAATCTTTTGAATTTCTGTAGTCTTAACCCAATTTCTAGGGGGCATCAGTCCGCATCACAGAGCTATTCTTACCGCATCACTGACACAGAAACAGCTCACTAACTATACTAAAGTAGTATTTCCTCTGTTAAAATTATTTTATTACTGTAAGCCTATAATTATATGACTTGGACTTGCTAAGCAATATTTACTAAATTTCAGCAATAATGGATAAAATATCTCTAAATAATATACAGTGCCAGCTCAAGATAATTGGCTAATGTAAGGTTTGTTATGGCCAGGGTTAAAACTAAAGACAAATATCAGGCAATGGTTAACAAACCCAAAGAAGTACCAACAACCTTGAATGGATGACTACTAAGGATGTGGCAATAGAACTCTTGATGGAGGAAATGCCACCTAAAAGCATGCCAAGACACAAATAGGAAAAGCCAATCTGTTGGGATAATTGCTAGAGAAAAAAAACACCTAGAGCTAGAACTAAAGATCCTGTTGAAAAAAGGGGAGAGGGATAAATCCTGCAATTACAGGCCAGACAGTCTAATGTTGGTGGGTGGGGAAACTTCTAGAGACAATAATCCAGGACAAAATTAACTGGCATTTGGCAAAGCATGGGCTAAAAAATGAAAGTCAGCACGGATTTGTTAAAGAAAAATTGTTTTTGATTAACTTGATTGAGTTCTTTGAAGTAACAGTAAATTGATGAGGGTAGCGCAGTTGATGTTGTGTATATGGACTTTCAAAAGGCATTTGATAAAGCACCACATAATAGGCTTGTAAGCAAAATTAAAGGCCATTTGATTAAAGAGACAGTGGCAGCATGGATACAAAATTGGCTAAAAGACAATTCATCCATATCCACCTGCCATCTCCTAAAGTTGACGAACTATACATGATCTCCACTGTTCCATATATCCCGTGCTACAAAGAAGCCTCAATGCAGAAAGCAAGATGCAACCCTGACACAAATAGAAATTCCAGTTGATCATTAGCTCCATCTACTTTACCAGATTCCTTTCATTAGACTTCTGGTCATTGACAATAATTACTTGTTTACTCACCAGAGAACACAAACTAAATCTGGACCCTGATTAGACAGTACTAGTTCCACCAGGAGAGTTGGTAAACCTCCTAGATCAGCTTCTTTAGATCGAAAGAGTCAGTGCATCTCACCCCTGTTGGTAATCACGCTATTATATTCCCATGCCACACAAACAACTTTTGGAATGTCACTGTGCACCATACGCATCTCACACAAGACAACCTGTCTGGACATGAACACCAGACACACTTACATGCTGCAAAGTGCTGCTCATGCAAAGGCATATAATGCTCTTCAGAAATTTTCTAAAATTTCAGGTTTGCACATAATAGAAAGGCATCTGACAGAATAAAACTACGCTTAACTGGTTCCATCCTCCACAACTCATTCCATGTTATAGTCTTCTCAAATGCACTATATTATTTTTTCCAGATCTCGTTAAAATTGCCTGCAACATTAGTCTGTCTCGTTGTTCTTTCGCTTTTTTTAGCCTCATACTATCCTTGTGCTTTCAACCACTATTCTAATATTATACAAGCTAATTAACTTAAACCAAAACTATAGGAAGATAGTCAGAAAAATCTATCCTTTCTAATCAATAATGGACTGCCAACTGGAGCTTACCACAAAGTGTGGGAATTCCTTTGTATTGGAATATGATGATCTTTTTAGGCAACAAACAATGTAGAATTATGTTATTCATCAGATCGAGGATTATAAATACTTTTCTGGAGGATTGCCCAAAATAAGATGGACTAGTCAAGAAAAGGTGAATATGCTTGGTAAAATTTTTACTATACAAAATGCCACATCAAAATGAGATTCACTGCTATTTTCTAAGATGGCTTCCACTAATTCATGACTAGACGACAGTCAGTCCATGAATCAATGTAGAACTTAAGGGACCCAGCACAATACCTTGTGATACAATTCCATGCCCCTACAACATCTCAATGAAGTGGCGGAATAGTTTTCAGGAAGCAATGGGGGAAAGAAATCAAAATGTTTTGACAGAGCAGAGATCTGATGTAATTTTTTCACAAGTGACTCCATGTTTTAACGTTTCTTCGTGGGAATATATAGCTTGTCAGCTTTGCAGCCACTTCAAAATGGCTATTGCAGCTGCATCCGGGGAGGATTTCTGTTGTTCTTGTGTTTTGCATGGGTAGGTGACAACATACAACAAAGCTTGCCTGTTTAGTACAGTTGATTACCACCAGAAGTATGCATCTGGGTAAATAGATACCAAGTCCACTCAGGTGATAGACACAATTAGCATGATTCAACAGGCCATCAATTGTTATATGTTTGCCCAAAGCAAAGCAACTGTCCCAGAGGGTCCTGTGAGCAAGGCTATCACAGTTTGGCTATACCCTAAAGGTGTGTGGATTATTTGGCTGGTATCTGTCAGGCAGCCTATGTGACTTTGAAACCTATTTATGACTAATAGCTATATTTAGCTGTAAAAGGTACCTTTTTGAGTTTTTTTTTGTCTCAACATGGACTTCAAAGTGTAAAGAGAAATATAATTGCATCCGGCAGCAATGACTTTAATGTATTTATAACAAGTCTAGTACAGTAAAGCACTCTGTGAGCATCCAGTCGCACGTAAAACATTTTAATCACGTATGCTTAGTCCAAACTAGCTTTGGAGATCTACTAGAGCTTAAAGATGTTTATTTTGAAACAGGAACTGTAAATTAAGTATTGTAATCTAGTGAAATTTGCTATGTTTGCTCTTGCTTCAGTTTAATTTTACATAATAAACTTAATTTGCAGTTTGTAGCCTGAGAGATACTGTCTGTCAGAGTGTTATTTTTCAGAGAGATCAAGAATGTAAGTTGTTAACCTGAATTGCATCTAGTGCATACCTCATCAGCACAACGGTTCAACTTGTAGCCTGCTATCCCAGATTACTTTATCCAAAAAAGTCATGTTTCAGGTTCATAAGAAGCGTAGGCTTGTCTGTGAAAACAAGCTTTTGGGCTGGGCATGAGAAAAAGAATCTACAGCACGTCCAAATCATAACACCCATCACTGGTGACTTCAGTGCCAAACTCAGTTAAGATTTTGTAACCAAGAAATTAGCTGTGCAAAAATCTTAATGATAAATCATAAAATAACCTGGTGAAAGTTTCCTATTATTCTGCCTGTAAAGTAGGCTGAGTATTTCCAACTCATTCTTTCAGCATAAAAGATCCATGGAACTACATAATTGCTGTCCTGTGCTGCACAACACATTTTTGTCAATTAGTGCCAAAACAAAGGTTCCTACTCCACATTGAAACCTTTCCTGGTTTCCAGATAGACTCAGACCACAATAAATAACGTCACCACTTCATATCTAGAAAGGAGGTACTTCAACTTCAAAAAGTTACAAAATCCAATAGCATGTGAATACAAGCTGGCAGTAAGAAGCATTTTCTGTACTTACATAAGGCTGTCACAAGCATTGCCCGTACTGCGAAGAACTCATACAAATAAACTGCTGGCACATTACAGTGGGAAACTACCCATGATCTAATAGGAAATTTTAGATTTTACTGAAGGGAACTGTTGCATGCTTGTCCAGAACTAAAACAAAGGGATTGAAAATGATCAAAAATGGTTTATATCAGTGCCAAAAAGTAAGAATATTACAAAGTAAATGGCACAAAACATACATTTCAAAAGATAACAAACAACTAGGTTTCATATGATAGAGTAGAGTACAAATCTGAAGAAGCCACATTGCTGCTATGTGCGCCGCTGGTCAGACATCATCTGGAACAAAGGGTGCAGTTCTTGTTACCTAATCATACAAGGGTATTATTGCCCTTGAGTAATTACTGAAGCATTCTAGAATCAGGAACTTAATAAATGATGAGGAAAGGTTAAGGTAATTGGGCTTATTTACTTAGGGGGGAAAAAGACTTACGGGTAACCTGTTCGAAGTTTTCAAGATTAAGAAGGAGATTGACAAAATTAATCCAAGCAAATTACTTATTATGGTGAAAGGAGACTCAAATGAAATATTAAGAAAAGTAAAAAGTTAGGTTTAACATTTTCACATAAAGGTTTAATAGAAATCATTTAATAGGAAGGCCACTGAAACTCATGGTATAAGTGGGTTCAATAGACAAGAAAGTTCTGAAGAGGAAAGAGTTTGAGGAAAACTGTAGAAAGACGAGTAGGTGAGTTGTGTGAAAAGGGAGAAATAGGCATGTTCTTGCCTAATGAAATATTCCTACTTCTGAAAAGAAATTCTCATGTGTCTGTGGTGAGACACAATAAAAGGACAGAAGAAAAGCTCTTCACAGTTGACTCTGATGTGAGAAAGGTGGGAAAGTGTTAGAGTGAGTTATAAAACCATAAAATGGATGTCAGCAAAGATTTATTATACAAACCGTGGAATACTCAAGAAATAAATGGCAACCAGTTATCAACAAGGGTTATGCGAGAACTGCAAAATAGGGATTATAAACTGGAAAACCTGTTGGATTTGACAAAGTAAATGCTGATCTGAATAAATGTGAAGGGGCAAAGAGGAAAACAGATCTTCCTGCCCCCTTTTTTTAGGATGTGGATGACACTGTCTAGGCAGCATTTATTGCCGCCATCCCTGGTTGTCCTAAGGACATTAAGAGTCAACCACATAGCGTGGGACTGGAGTCAAGGCTGGGACTGGAGTCATGTGTAGGCCAAGCCAGGTAAGGGATGCAAGTTCCCTTCTCTGAAGAACATTAGTAAACCAACTGACAATCCGGCAGCTTTCATGGTAATTTTTTCTGGTGCCAGCCCACAAATTACCCAATTTATATAATTCGATTTTGCATTTTCTATGATGGGATTATGAACTCACAGCTTCTGGGTTATTGGTTCAGCACCATAACCATTACATTACCACACCCTAAAATAAGCAAACGCAAAAGGTTCCAGAAGAAAGTTGCACTTTTTTCCATAAGCTCTTGCTGGAATCATATAGGCCCAGATACAATAGCAGGTTAATAAGCTGAAGGAACATACAGCTTTAGTAATGTTCTGCTGAGAAACCAGTTTTGGTCTCCTTACCGAAGGAAGGATATACTTGCCTTAGAGGGGGTGCAACGAAGATTCACTAGATTGATTCCTGGGATGAGAGGGTTGTCCTATGAAGAGATTGAGTAGAATGGGCCTATATTCTCTGGAGTTTAGAAGAATGAGAGGTGATCTCATTGAAATGTATAAAATTCTTAGAGGGCTTGACAGGGTAGACGCTGAGAGGCTGTTCTCCCTGGCTGGAGTGTCTAGAACTAGGGGTCACAGTCTCAAGATAACGGGTCAGCCATTTCGGACTGAGATGAAGAAAAATTTCTTCACTCAGAGGGTTGTGACTCTTTGGAATTCTCTACCCCAGAGGACTGAGGATGCTCAGTTGTTGAGTATATTGAAGATTGAGATAGATAGATTTTTGGACACTAAAGGAATCAAGGGATATGGGGTAGGGCAGGAAAGTGGAGTTTGGGTAGAAGATCAGCCATGATTTTATTAAATGGCGCAGCAGGCTCGAGGGGCTGTATAGCTTACTCCTGCTCCTATTTCTTATGTTCTTATGAAAACTGCAAACTCCAACTAAGTACAGATTGAGATCCACTGGGAGGATAAGACAAGCTTCTAGTTGGTCTTAAAGAAGTCCTCTGGGGTAGAGAATTCCAAAGATTCACAACCCTCTGAGTGAAGCAATTTTTCTTCATCTCAGTCCTAAATGGCTGACCTGTTATCTTGAGACTATGACCCCTAGTTCTAGACACTCCAGCCAGGGAGAACAGTCTCTCAGCATCTACCCTGTCAAGCCCTCTAAGATCCCGAGTGATAGTTCTAATATATGTACTAGAGTGGTAAAAAATGTGGGAACCTAGCAACAGCCCCTAACTGCTTCCAACAGGTCAAACCATCTTCAGCCAGAAGTGCCGAGTGGATAATCCATCTCAGCCTCCTCCCGATATCCCCACCATCACGGAAGCCAGTCTTCGGCCAATTCGATTCACTCCACGTGATATCAAGAAACGGCTGAGTGCACTGGATACAGCAAAGGCTATGGGCCCCGACAACATCCCAGCTGTAGTGCTGAAGACTTGTGCTCCAGAACTAGCTGCGCCTCTAGCCAAGCTGTTCCAGTACAGCTACAACACTGGCATCCACCCGACAATGTGGAAAATTGCCCAGGTATGTCCTGTCCACAAAAAGCAGGACAAATCCAATCCGGCCAATTACCGCCCCATCAGTCTACTCTCAATCATCAGCAAAGTGATGGAAGGTGTCGTCGACAGTGCTATCAAGCGGCACTTACTCACCAATAACCTGCTCACCGATGCTCAGTTTGGGTTCCGCCAGGACCACTCGGCTCCAGACCTCATTACAGCCTTGGTCCAAACATGGACAAAAGAGCTGAATTCCAGAGGTGAGGTGAGAGTGACTGCCCTTGACATCAAGGCAGCATTTGACCGAGTGTGGCACCAAGGAGCCCTAGTAAAATTGAAGTCAATGGGAATCAGGGGGAAAACTCTCCAGTGGCTGGAGTCATACCTAGCACAAAGGAAGATGGTAGTGGTTGTTGGAGGCCAATCATCTCAGCCCAAAGGCATTGCTGCAGGAGTTCCTCAGGGCAGTGTCCTAGGCCCAACCATCTTCAGCTGCTTCATCAATGACCTTCCCTCCATCATAAGGTCAGAAATGGGGATGTTCGCTGATGACTGCACAGTGTTCAGTTCCATTCGCAACCCCTCAGATAATGAAGCAGTCCGAGCCTGCATGCAGCAAGACCTGGACAACATCCAGGCTTGGGCTGATAAGTGGCAAGTAACATTCGCGCCAGATAAGTGCCAGGCAATGACCACCTCCCCTTGACATTCAACGGCATTACCATCGCCGAATCCCCCACCATCAACATCCTGCGGGTCACCATTGACCAGAAACTTAACTGGACCAGCCATATAAATACTGTGGCTACAAGAGCAGGTCAGAGGTTGGGTATTTTGCGGCGAGTGACTCACCTCCTGACTCCCCAAAGCCTTTCCACCATCGACAAGGCACAAGTCAGGAGTGTGATGGAATACTCTCCACTTGCCTGGATGAGTGCAGCTCCAACAACACTCAAGAAGCTCGACACCATCCAAGATAAAGCAGCCCGCTTGATTGGCACCCCATCCACCACCCTAAACATTCACTCCCTTCACCACCGGCGCACTGTGGCTGCAGTGTGCACCATCCACAGGATGCACTGCAGCAACTCGCCAAGGCTTCTTCGACAGCACCTCCCAAACCCGCGACCTCTACCACCTAGAAGGACAAGGGCAGCAGGCGCATGGGAACAACACCACCTGCACGTTCCCCTCCAAGTCACACACCATCCCGACTTGGAAATATATCGCCGTTCCTTCATTGTCGCTGGGTCAAAATCCTGGAACTCCCTTCCTAACAGCACTGTAGGAGAACCGTCACCACACGGACTGCAGCGGTTCAAGAAGGCGGCTCACCACCACCTTCTCGAGGGCAATTAGCGATGGGCAATAAATGCCGGCCTTGCCAGCGACGCCCACATCCCGTGAACGAATAAAAAAAAACATCATGCTACTATTGTCAGTAGCAAAGTGCCAATAACCTGCAGCAGGAAGTCCTGCCTTAAGGATTTAAAAATGTTAAAAAAAAATTAAACAACATAAAAAGGGTAGATATACTGTGTGACCACAGGTTTCATTCCCTGTTTCCTCCATGTTGGCCAATCACAGCCAGGTGCCAAATAATAACTTCAGCATCTCCAGACTATGGAAGAGTGGTGATGGTGGTGCAGTGGTAAGCATGGTTGCCTTCCAAGCAGTTAACCTGGGTTCAATTCCCAGCCATCACATTTCTTACTTTCTACTAAGGATAAGCTGATAGCGTTAAATGAAGGGGGTTGGGAGGAGGCTTATGTGGAGCACAAACGCCGGCATAGAACAGTTGGGCTGAATGGCCTGTTTCTGTGATGTAGACTCTATGTAAGAGGAAAAGGCGCCACAGCCAGGGTTCCTATTCTTAATATCTATCCAGCAATCAATCATTTGGTAAGACTAGGCCAGGAACAGCTCTACAGTGATGGCTGCCGCAGTCCAACAGCCAAATGAAGAAGATATTAAAAAGCAATCTGCCAACCTAAATCATACAGCAGATTGTCATCTTCGAGAAAGAGTTTATTAAAAGGGAAAAGTCCCAACTCCACAAAAGCTGCCAAATATTCTTTGAAGTTATTTGAATCAGAGCATCTGTTAAAATAGGCACCCTCATAGAAAACCCCTATGACAGAATACAAATGCAAATTCGTATTCAGTCAGCTGCAAAATTCAGACCCCGACTAATATTCAAAGAAGTGGGAACTCAAGTATTGCTTTAAAAAAATGCCCCGTCTTAACTGGATTAAACCAATATTTGTTAACAGCCAAGATGGTGCAATGTAAAATTTAGAATTAGAATTTCTATTTTTAACTTCAAAAACAAGAAAACTTTTCCAACAGTTAGATCAGGAAATCTAGCACCCACCAAACTACAGTCTGGGGGAGGGCAGGGTATAGTTAGCACTTCAATAAGTTTATTGAAGTGCCAACTATACCTTGCCCTCCCCCAGACATGTTTTCCCTGGCTTCACAGGAGAATATCAGTAAAATGTTGGGTATCAAGGATTTTATCTAGATTCAGTTTTTAACCATACATTCATGCTATGTACGTGTAACCACGGTGACAGACATGTAGGATTTTTCTGTAGGCTTAGGCACTAGTTAATTGCATTGACTTTTGCCTGTTGCCTTAATGTTGCACTTGATGTCCTGCACTAGTCTGAGCTCAGGAAGCTGGTTTAAAAATGCTTTGTGAAAATGAGCAACGTAATGTCGTTTACATTTCTGCGGACTGATACTAACGACCCGAACTCAGCACCATGTATGATGGACTCTTTGTTAGCGCTAAATGTGAGTGTATTTAGTGTGTACTATAATATTATAATACTTATACAGCGCCTTTCATGTACTCATGACATCCCAAAATACTTCACAGCCAAATAATTATTTTGAAATGTAGTTACTGTTGTTATGTAGGCAAACACTGCAGCCAGTTTGTGCACAGCGACGAGATGAATATTGGTTGAGGGATAAATGTTGGACAGGACACCAAGAGAACTCCCCTGTTGTCCTTTGAATAGTGCCATGCAATCTTTTACGACTTTCTGAACAGGCACACGAGGTTCATCTAAAAGACGGCATCTCCAACAATGCAGCACTGCCTCAGTATTGCACTAAAGTGTCAGCCTAAATTACGTGATCAGGTTCCTGGAGTGTGGCTGGAACCCACAACAATAACAACTTGCATTTATATAGTGCCTTTAACAGGGAAAAATGTCTCAAGGCACTTCACAGAGGCATAGTCAAACAAAAATGATCACCATGCCAAAGAAGGTATTAGGAGGGGTGACCAAAAGCTTGGTCAAAGAGGTGGGTTTTAAGGAGGGTCTTAAAGGAGAGGATATGGTTGAAAGGTGGAGCGGTTTAGGGAGAGAATTCCAGAGCATAGGGCCTAGGCAGCTGAAGACATGACCACCAATGGTGGGGCGAAAGAAGGGAGGGATGTAAAATAGGCCAGTGTGCCATGAAAGGAGAGTTTTGGGGGGGGGGGTGTATTGTAGGGCTGGAGCAATGTTGTTGTTCTTGTTTGGAGAGATAAGGATAGGCAATGCCATTAAGAAATTGAAACATGAGGATGAAAATTTTAAATTGGAGTCATTGGAGGACTGGGAGCCAACGTAGGTCAGCTAGGACAGGAGTGATAGGTGAACGGGACTTGGTTTGGGATAGGATATGCGAATCTGAGTTTTAGATGAGCTGAAGTTTACAGAACATGGAGATGGGAGGTGGCCAGGAGAGCACTGGAAAGGTTGAATCTGGAGTTGATAAAGGCATGGATGAGATTTGCAGCAGCAGATGGGCTAAGGCAGTGATTGAGGCGGGCAATGTTATGAAGGTGGAAGTAGGCGGTCTTTGTGATGGAGAGGATATGGGGTGAGAGGCTCAACTCGGGGTTGAATAGGACGCTGAGGTTGCAAACAGTCTGGCTCAACCTGACACAGTGGCTGGGAAGGGGGATGTAGTCAGTGGCAAGGATACAGAGTTTGTGGTGGGGGCCGAAGACAATGGCTTTGGTCTTCCCAATGTTTAAATGGAGGAAACTGCAGATCATCCAAGACTGGATGTCGGACGAACAGTTGGACAGTGAAGGGTTTGAGAGAGGTGGTGGAGAAGTAGAACTGGGTGTCATTAGTGTAAATGTCGAAGCTGACCCTATGTGTGCCAAAGGAGAAGCACATAGACGAGAAAGAGGAGGGAGCCAAGGATAGATCCTGACTGAAAGGTGAGAGTGCTATTACCACTGAGCCAAGTTGGCAGTTACTTACATGTGCAAAAATCCATGTTGAGGAGAAACACTGGTTCAGGTACTTATTTAATCATCATACGTTTTAATGGAGGAAAAACATTATTTTGTAGGAATACTTTAGGCGAAAGGGGTTGTATCTTTTCAAATCTAATTCTTTGACATTGCTTGCAGGAATTCTTTGCATAAAGTAACAGACAGGCTTTAATTCAAGTATATGTAAACTAATATTAATAAACATAAAGTAATTAGGTTTTTGAAGACAGTTTACTCCTGTTAATTCTAAGTCTGTCTTTGCACTACAAACATTTGAAATATCCAATAATTTAAACTGAGCAACATAAATAACACAGCAATGTGGAAATTTAGTGCCAAAATTAAATTATCAGCTAATTGGAATCAAGCAAATTTGAATTAATAGACTGTAAACTCCTACTGGTACCACATGATAGACCTCGTTCTACACTATCAGCAACTGTTAAAAGAACTCACCTAGGTGGATTATGTTTATCAAGGCAAGCGATGTTAAGCTGAGGAATGGGACTTTTTACCATTTCAGGGACCATGGGGTAGAGTTTCCACTTTGGGCGCAATCAGGAAATTGTGCCCAAAATGAGCCCGAGATTGCACTGGTTAGGTTACAGTTCAAGTTTCCGCTAAAATATATTTGCATAATCAAAAACGTAAAATCTTCCATGAACCAATCAGGCAGAATGTAATCATTTTTTTTCCTTTCCATTAAAAAATATTCATTGATTCACCTAAGAACATAAGAAATAGGAGCAGGAGTAGGCCATATGGCCCCTCAAGCCTGCTCTGCCATTCAATAAGATCATGCCTGATCTTTGACCTCAACTCCACTTTCCCACCCGATCCCCATATCCCTTGTATCCCTTAAGAGTCCAAAAATCTAGTGGTCTCTATCTTGAATATACTCAGTTATAGTCCAACAATTTTATTTGAAATTCACAAGATTTCGGAGGCTTCCTCCTTCCTCAGGTGAATGTGGAAATGAAATCCTCGAACCCTTCGCATTTATAAATCACAGAACAATACCTGGTGATTACAGATAGTCTTTCCAACTGCCCGTTGCCAAGGCAATCACAGTGTGCAGACAGAGAGGTGTTACCTACAGGGTCACCGAATATACAAACAACCAAAAAAAAACAGAGAGAGAGGCAGAAACATAGAAACATCCGGAAGGAAGAGAAAGACAGCAAATGACCCGTTATATTAAAAACAGATAACTTTTGTTCGCTGGTGGGGTTACGTGTAGCGTGACATGAACCCAAGATCCCGGTTGAGGCCGTCCTCATGGGTGCGGAACTTGGCTATCAATTTCTGCTCGACGATTTTGCGCTGTCGTGTGTCTTGAAGGCCGCCTTGGAGTACGCTTACCCGAAGGTCGGTGGCTGAATGTCCTTGACTGCTGAAGTGTTCCCCGACTGGGAGGGAACCCGCCTGTCTGGCGATTGTTGCGCGGTGTCCGTTCATCCGTTGTCGCAGCGTCTGCATGGTCTCGCCAATGTACCATGCTCTGGGGCATCCTTTCCTGCAACGTATGAGGTAGACAACGTTGGCCGAATCACAGGAGTATGAACCATGCACCTGGTGGGTGGTGTCCTCTCGTGTGATGGTGGGATCTGTGTCGATGATCTGGCATGTCTTGCAGAGGTTACCGTTGCAGGATTGTGTGGTGTCGTGGACGCTATTCTCCTGAAAGCTGGGTAATTTTCAGCGAACGTTGGTCTGTTTGAGGTTGGGTGGCTGTTTAAAGGCGAGTAGTGGAAGTGTGGGGATGGCCATAGCGAGGTGTTCGTCGTCATTGATGACATGTTGAAGGCTGCGGAGAACATGGCGTAGTTTCTCCGCTCCGGGGAAGTACTGGACGACGAAGGGTACTCTGTTGGTTGCGTCCCGTGTTAGTCTTCTGAGGAGGTCTATGCGATTTTTCGCTGTGGCCCGTCGGAAATGTCGATCGATGAGTCGAGCGTCATATCCCATTCTTACTAGGGCAAGTTCCATCCCACCATCAAGCTCACCATGGACTACTCCTCAGAATCAGTTTCTTTCTTGGACACACGAATCTCCATCAAAGACGGGCACCTCAGCACCTCACTCTACCGCAAGCCCACGGACAACCTCACGATGCTCCACTTTCCCAGCTTCCACCCTAACCACGTCAAAGAGGCCATCCCCTATGGACAGGCCCTGCGAATACACAGGGTCTGCTCAGACGAGGAGGAACGCGATGGACACTTACAAACGCTGAAAGACGCCCTAGTAAGAACGGGATATGACGCTCAACTCATCGATCGACAGTTCCGACGGGCCACAGCGAAAAATCGCATAGACCTCCTCAGAAGACTAACACGGGACGCAACCAACAGAGTACCCTTCGTCGTCCAGTACTTCCCCGGAGCGGAGAAACTACGCCATGTTCTCCGCAGCCTTCAACATGTCATCAATGACGACGAACACCTCGCTATGGCCATCCCCACACCTCCACTACTCGCCTTCAAACAGCCACCCAACCTCAAACAGACCATCGTTCGCAGCAAATTACCCAGCTTTCAGGAGAACAGCGTCCACGACACCACACAACCCTGCCACGGTAACCTCTGCAAGACATGCCAGATCATCGACACAGATACCAACACACACGAGAGGACACCACCCACCAGGTGCATGGTTCTTACCCCTGTGACTCAGCCAACGTTGTCTACCTCATATGTTGCAGGAAAGGATGCCCCAGAGCATGGAACATTGGCGAGACCATGCAGACGCTGCGACAACGGATGAACGGACACCGCGCAACAATTGCCAGACAGGAGGGTTCCCTCCCAGTCGAGGAACACTTCAGCAGTCAAGGACATTCAGCCACCGACCTTCGGGTAAGCGTACTTCAAGGGGGCCTTCAAGACACACGACAACGCAAAATCGTCGAGCAGAAATTGATAGCCAAGTTCTGCACCCACGAGGACGGCCTCAACCGGGATCTTGGGTTCATGTCACGCTACACGTAACCCCACCAGCGAACAAAAGTTATCTGTTTTTAATATAACGGGTCATTTGCTGTCCTTCTCTTCCATCCAGATGTTTCTATGTTTCTGCCTCTCTCTCTCTTTTTTTTTTGGTTGTTTGTATATTCGGTGACCCTGTAGGTAACACCTCTCTGTCTGCACACTGTGATTGCCTTGGCAACGGGCAGCTGGAAAGACTGTCTGTAATCACCAGGTATTGTTCTGTGATTTATAAATGCGAAGGGTTCGAGGATTTCATTTCCACATTCACCTGAGGAAGGAGGAAGCCTCCGAAAGCTTGTGAATTTCAAATAAAGTTGTTGGACTATAACTTGGTGTTGTAAAATTGTTTACAATTGTCAACCCCAGTCCATCACCGGCATCTCCACATCTTGAATATACTCAACAACTGAGCATCCACTGCCCTCTGCAGTAGAGAATTCCAAAGATTCACAACCCTCTGAGTGAAGAAATTTTTCCTCATCTCAGTTCTAAATGGCCGACCCCTTATCCTGAGACTATGCCCCCTAGTCCTGGACTTTCCAGCCAGGGGGAACAGCCTCTCAGCATCTACCCTGTAAAACCCTCTCCGAATCTTATATGTTTCAATGAGATAACCTCTCATTCTTCTAAACTCCAGAGAGTATAGGCCCATTCTACTCAATCTCTCCTCATAGGACAAACCTCTCATCCCAGGAATCAATCTAGTGAACCTTTGTTGCACCGCCTCTAAGGCACGTATATCCTTCCTTAGGTAAGGAGACCAAAACTGTACACAGTACTCCAGGTGTGGTCTCACCAAAGCCCTATACAATTGCAGCAAGACTTCCTTACTCTTGTATTCCAACCCTCTTGCAATAAAGGTCAACATACCACTTGCCTTCCTAATTGCTTGCTGTACCTGCATGTTAACTTTCTGTGTTTCGTATACAAGGACACCCAAATCTCTCTGAACACCAACATTTAATAGTTTCTCACCATTTAAAAAATATTGTTTTTCTATTCTTCCTACCAAAATGAATAACCTCACATTTCCCCACAACATACTCCATCTGCCATCTTCTTGCCCACTCACAAAACCTGTCTCTATCCCTTTGCAGACCCCTTGTGCAGTTTTATTAATACAGTTAAAAATGGGTTTATCAAAAAAAAAGTATTTTTACTAAGATTGTCCAGTCCTCCACCTGTGAGCAACCTGATTTAATATCACTGAAAATGACTTTATGAAACTATACTGAACCATTTACTAGTTTCATTGGTGTACGCTAGTCAGTTTCTTAGTAAATTAATTTTTTTTTGGTGTGTAAAACTTTTAAAATTTGCATTCTAGTGCCTGTGCACCTAAGAAAATGAGCACAATTTGAAGAGTGTTCCCTAACCAACGCATTCGGCCGAAACGCGCAATGTCGAGCTGGGGGTGTGGTCAGTTTTGTGGGCGGGGCCTGATCCAGGCAAATTGAATCTTAAACCAGCAGAAAAGATCGCGGAAAACCCTAAAGTAAGTGGTTTTGGACATAACTCACATTTAAAATTCCACAATCTTTCGAGCTGGTTCGGCCGATCACACTGATATAACTGGCGCAAATGAGTGGAAACTCTACCCCCCCCCCCCCAACCCCCAATGACAGCACCATGCCCTCCCAAGCCAGACACTGAATATTGTAGATTCAAATAAAAGATCCTTGTGTATAGATCCAACAATTTGCTTTAACACCAAGCTTGTTAGAACAATCCCTACAATGGAAGGCTGTTGTATTAATTCACCAGCACTACTGGCCTGGGAACTGGCCAGCTGCAAGATATGGTGGAGACTGTACAAAACAAAAAATCACCACCATTCACAGGAGTTCAGATGACATTCATGAACTACTCAAGCTGTGCTCTTATGGGCTATCTTCTGAGTTTGTACATTGTGTTACAGCCTCACAACTCCCTCTTTGGTATGCACTCCTCTACACAAATCCAAGGACAAGGTAGTTTATTAGATGACCTGGTCTTTTTTTCCCTCTTTACTGCCCAATTTTCTCCTTCCCTGTTATCTCCTGAAGATACTGACTTCTCACTGAGCTACAATTCTACAGCCACCAATTGTCTTCCAGTCCCTTGCCCAAGTGGCTGTTTTCCCCATGCAAATATTGATATTCAGTATCAGCAGGCTATTTAACTGTGTGGGGCATCACAACAAAGCTCAATCCTGTCCTCACCTGACATACACCCACAGGCACTTCTGTCAAGAGTCACGGCATAGCGTAGGAAAGTAAGCCAATTTCCCCTCACTAACCCAGGGGCACTGAGGCTAGTTGTCGCGCCAAAGTTCAGCTGGGATCAGCTAACATAGCACATATCAATCTGGAGATGTTCCTGGAACGTATGGCTCAGTTACTCACCTCATAAGATACCATCTTTTGCTACTGCTCTTCATTAGGTACAGAACGGACCTCCCCCGCCAGTTTCACCTAAATCTAGGATGACAGACCGTGTCCGTTTGACCTAAATCTACGATTAATAATTAAGGCACACTCTAATTTTGATAATTCCTTTCTATTTGACATTTCCCAGAAACTTTTTCAGATACTGTGAAGGTCAAGAATGTGGAGGGATTTTTTTTAGAAGCAAACTTACCCCACGCCGGAGTTAGTAACTGCAATTCTCAGCACTGAATGTCATTCGATCTTGTAACCATTGTACCTGCAAACTACAAAGCGTCGTCCACTTTTTAAATGAACTTTTCTCTCCCTCCAGTTGCACTGTTTTTAATGCATCCTATTGTACTTAATATTTACCATATCTAAAAAAAACTGTTTAGGCAGTCGCTCCGAATATTTTGTTTCCTCTAAGTATTAAAATTTTAAATTAAAACATTTCATTGTGTTTCTTAGTCAAGTTATGCGTTTCAGATTTAAGTTGGGATCGGGGCATACTTTATTAAAAAAATGATTAATTTTACAGAGACCGGATCAGTCTGCCTATGAAGTTGGTGAGAATAAGTCAAGACTTTATGAGATAAATGACAATAAAATGAGACTTTGTTTTCAAAACATAAAATCATTTGAATTCCTCCTCCCAAAAAAACTAGGATAAAAGTCAAAACTACCACCTTGAAAGATAGGGGAAAGGACCCGAATTAAACAAGCATCTACTCTACTAGCAATAAGAAGCAAATATATCCATTTTTTTAAACTTGACTTTTAAAACCCAAGTAATATTCCAGCATGTTCTTTCCCCCCTCCTCCCCCTGTAATGTCTGGTCAGTACTGACTTTGGTAGTATTCTTTATTTTAAAACTATCTTAACAAAGTAAGCGGCAGCTCCACTTACCAAAAAGTTTAAACCTGATCAAATCCTACCAGCAAAACCCGAAAACCCTTTTATTTTACTGCCCACAGTACCATCAATGCCGGTGACTAAGTGTCTGCAGCTCCTAATTTAATGCAACTTGCAACAAAGTTACAGTGAAGTGGAGGACAAATAAACAACGGGGCTTTTGCCCCCCCTCCGGGGGCGAAAAGCAGACAAGTTTCTCCAGTCAGCTTCACTGAGATTTAAAGCAAAGTTTTTGGAAATTTGCGCTACTCACCTCCTGATAGTGAAGCTGCCCAGTGGTATCTATGGACTCCTAGTGTCAGAATAGCTGCAGACTGGTTTCCATATTGCACACCGCTGTAAATGAAGAGAGAGCAGCGCGCGAGCGAGCATGCGAGAGCGAGCACGAGAGGGCAGCGGGAGCGCGCGCGAGAGAGAGGGAGCGCGCGTGAAGCAGGCACAGCCGCCCCGTGGAGCTCCTGCCGCTAGTGATTGACAGGTCACTCTGAGCCCGGAAAGGATGTATTGCAGCGATTGCAGAAATGCAATCGGTCTGTGCCTTTGCAAAATAAAAACACACTTGCTTTTGGACGGGAAAATGCGTTTGCTTGCGAGTGGGAAGTGCACTGAGCATAGGCAGCGGCTTGCATGCACAGATGCACGGAGACGATTTTTTCCCCTGCTGCCCCCGTTACCAGCGAGAGGCTTTTTTAACAGCAGAAGGGAAACAATAACAAACTCCGCCTCTCTGCAACTTCCGCACATGATGGAAAGAAACCAGGGTAATAGCGCACCCAGTTGGATTAAGCAGAACTCACTTCACACATCCACTCTATGGCAAAGCTAGTTTTGCTCCTGTGCGTGTGATCTGCAAATTTTATTACGGGTGAAAATAAAAAAATAATTTACAGTAGGCAGCTGCGTGTGTAGCTTCAGAATTAAAAACATGCTTAAGCCTCTGCCATTCCGTCACGGGTCAGATCACACCTGTGTCTACTTTTAGTCACAGGGGAGAAATTCAAACCCTGAAGGCAGAGCAGATAAGAGGCACTGCATTAATTTCCAGCATCAAGGTTATGAGGCAAACTGAGAGAAAATTGGGCTTTTCAGCCTCGAAGGAAGGCCACTGAGAAGGGAACTCATAGAGATATCTAAGATAGTGAATGGCGTCTGAAACATGATAAATTTAAATTGTGACTGTAGGACAATCAGGCAGTAGATAAAACTAGTGAAAGGCAAATTTAGGGCTGATGTCAGGAAGTTCCAGAATGGAGTTCCAGAAAGGATAGTGGAGGTAAAAAAGTTGGAATCATTTAAGAAAAAGATGTGTATTCTGAAAGGAGAGGGAGAGGAAGAGTAGGGACTGGATGGATGAACATAAAGATCGTCCTCATCCATATCATAGCCCTATAGTAAGGAAAACAAAAATATGAACTTAAAAAAAGTCTTCAAATTTATCTTTACAGTTTTGTCTGAATGCCATCCAGTTTTCACCCAGTATCAATAAAAGTCCAATCTCACTTCTTGTCATATTTTTACCATCTCTTCTGACCTTCCCCTCTCTGAACCGAACAATCTGTCCTCAACAAAGGCCTCAACTTCATCCCTTTATGTCCCTACTCAATAAATTTCAAGCTCGACGTGATGCTGAGCTCTTCTTTTGGCTCCATGTCCACTTTTTGGCCAGGAGGCTTCCCTCTTCCCTTTCTCCTACCTTCAGAATTCCCGTTCCACCTGCACCCCTCCCTCTGGCTTTTGACCCTCTCTTTTCATTGATCTTTTCAATGAGAATTGCCGGTGTTGCATTGGCTGTATCAGTTCCTCCACTCCCCTCACTCAAATCTATCTCCTTCTGAACTTGCAGCATTCCCCGGTCCAATCCTGACATCATCATTAAACCTGCTGACAAGGGTAGAGCTGTTGTTGTTTAGCGAAATGATAATGGAGGGGGAGAACAAAATTATTGTATGTTGAATTTTAGTTTAAAGTGGCTAACTCACATTTTATTTCCCTGTAGCATCGGTTTTGGTAGGGCAGGCGCCTAATGTTAGCAGGAGTTATATGTAAATATGTATTTTATGTATATGTAAATTCTGTTCCATAATTAGATGAATTTGTTTCAGGTGCCGCGCTTTGTACTTTGGATGCCGCGTGCTTTACTGTATATTATATTAACAGGCCACATGTTCAATAAAGTTCATAGATTGCTACACTTTGAAGGTTACACCACACCAGAAGTAACAACAACTTGCATTCATATAGTGCCTTTAACGTAGTAAAACATCACAAGGGTCATTATCAGAAAAAAATTGACACGGTGCCACATAAAGAGATATTAAAAGCTCTGATGACTAAAAGCTTTTAGATGACTAAAAACTTTGTCAAAGAGGTATGTTTTAAGGAGCGACTTAAAGGAGGAGAGAGAGGTAGAGGCTGTGAAGTTTAAGGAGGGAATTCCAAAGCTTAGGGTCTAGGCAGCTAAAGGCAAGACCGTCAATGGTGGACTAATGGAAATCGGGGATGTGCAAGAGGCCAGAGTTGGAGGAACGCAGAGATCTCAGAGGGTTGTAGGGCTGGAGAAGGTTACAGAGATAGGGGAGGACAAGGCCATGGAGGGATTTGAACACAAGAATGCGAATTTTAAAACCGAGGCACTTCCGGACCAGGAGCCAATGTAGGTCAGCAAGCACAGTGGTGATGGGTGAACGGGGCTAGGATACGGGTAGCAGAGTTTTGGATGAGCTCAAGTTTATTGGGGGTGGTAGGTGGGAGGCCAGCCAGGAGAGCATTGAAATAATCGAGTCTGGAGGTAACAAAGACATGGATGAGGGTTTCAGCAGCAGATGAGCTGAGGCAGGAGCGAAGACGAGCGATATTACAGAGGTGGAAGTGGCCGGCCTTGGTGATGGAACGGATATGAGGTCGGAAGCTCTGCTCAGGGTCAGATAGGACGTCAAGGTTGCAACAGTCTGGTTCAGCCATTGACACTAGCCAAGGAGGAAGTACTAACAATTGCTTTTTAAAAAATCAAATTGTTCAAGCAAAACCAGTACCAAAAGCTTGACGCAGAAAAGTTGCACCTATACAATATTGCCGTACGAGCTCAACTACACAGTACTTGTAGATTTTAGCATTTATTTCACTGGACCTGTAGTGTGTTGTGGCATCAATATAGCTCTGATACATTCAATATATGTGAAAGCCACAGAAGCTACTCTATCCATTCTACAGTCTTTTAACATGAATTAGATACTGTATAAAGATGTGGAATTGTTCTACCAACTATCTGATCAGCAAGCTGTCACAACATAAGTGTTATCCAGTCAGGAGGCTCATGAGGATGGAGAATTACCAGCCTTTTATTACATTGCACAGATAATTAAATACAGCTTTATATATGTTGTACAAATCCAAGAATAATCAATTAGAATGTCATTTCAATTATGTACTGTTAATTAAGATTGTAACAGGATGTCCCAAAGCGTTGTTCTTCCGAGCTTCAAAACAGTGTCCTGGTCCATTTCCGATTTTCCTGATGTTCCTTCCCTTGACAGATGCAACTTTGATTGAAAATGGTGCCTGGAGCTTTGAGATTTTTCTATTCTCAGACAATGGAGCCTTCAAGCCTAAAATACTCACTTTGAGGGTGGCTCAGCAGCTACATTGCATGACCTTTGGATTCTAAACCAGAAGTCTGGTTACTTTAAAGTCTGTGAACTTGAAATATGTTAAAGCAAAGTTATTATATACACTTAAAAGAAAAAAAAATCTTTCTGAAGTCATGTAAGTTTGCACAGCATTTCTGCTACAATACCTGCAAATCTGCAGCACCCCCTTGTGTTTGAAATTGAACAATTAGCCAATTCTGAAACGACTCTTCTTTCTTTTCCACAACAGAAATAGGTTATTTGATTCATATTTTTTGTTGAATTTCCTGAACTTATAATCATGTCCTTTAACTCCTCTCTGTTTCCACAAAAAGCACCTCCACAATCATCTACCAATTTCCTTGATGATTTTTAAAAATTGGATCACGCACATCCTTAGTTTTATTTTCTGTAGCAAGTTCTGCTACCTTCCTCATGTAGCTCATTTGTATGGCACAGTGCTTATTGCCCTTTTTTAAAACTTTCCAGTTTCCATATATCATTTTGAAAGTACAGTGACAAAAACTGAATACAATAGTTTACTCCTGAAAATTCAAAGTTGAATTATCTAGTAATTCAAATTAAGCAATGTGAATGTAAAGTAGAAATTTAGTGCTTAAAAATTAAATTATCAGATAATTTGAATTAAGAGTATCCTATCTCAGCTGTAGTAAATCTCTAGTGATTTACAGAATAAGTATTAGAATTATACTCTGTGCATGTATTTATAGCTCCATTATTGCATCTGGCTTTGACAATTACTGCCCAGCAATATAATGATACTTTCAATGTTTGGTTCCTTTAATGTCCTTTTTTTCTGCTGCACTTTAATAATATACCCTTCACTGTATAATTACATTTGCCAATGTTAAGTATTATTTTCAGGTATGCAGTCAGCTTCCATCTGTTTGCTGACAACACTCAGCTCTACCTTTCTGCCATAACCATCCACTGCCTGACATCAAGTAGCTCCAATTTAATAGAAACAAATAACTTAGATTTACATAACACCTTTCACAACTTCAGGATGTTCCAAAGTGCTTACAACCAATTAATTACTTTTGAAGTGTAGTCATTGCTCTAATGTAAGAAAATGCAGTAGCCAATTTGCGCACAAGATTCCACAAACAGCTATGCAATAAATGACCAGATATGTTTTAGTGATGTTGGTTGAGGGATAAATATTGGCCAGGACAATATTCTTTGAATAGTGCCATGGGATCGTTTACATCCACCTGAAGGTGGTTCAACATCTCATCCAAAAGAAGGCACCTGCCTCAGTACTGCGCTGAAGTGTTAGCCCAGATTATGCGCTCAGGACTCTGGGGTGGAGCTCAAACCCACAACCTTCTGACTCAGAGGTGAGAGTGCTGAGCCAGAAGGTTGTGGGCCAAGGCTAACTGTATTGTCAAGACTGAAGTCATCCAGTTTGGCGCCCACCAAAACCCTCTTCCCCTAAGTCCCTGATTACATCCCTCTTCCAGGCTGCTCGCTCAGATTCAATTTCTCAAATACTCTCCTTGCCTGACTCCCAAGCTCCACCTTACATAAACTCCAACTCTTCCAACACTCCACACCCTTTATCATATCCTGTATCAACTCCCACTCGCATATCAGCCCTCTATATCTACCAACATGTTATATTCAAAATCCTTCTCGGTTTACAAATCCATCCATTGCCTCACCCCTCCCTAGGTTTGCAATGTCCTCCAGCTCTATGTGCCAGCTTGCACCCTCCACTCTGCTGGCTCTAGCCTCTTGTACAGCCTCCCTTCCCTCCAGTCTATTTTTGGCAGCAGAGCTTACAAGCACCGAGGTTTTAGATTCTGGAATTCTCTCCCTAAACCCCTCTCCCCACTTTCAAATGCCTCCTCAGAACCCATCTCTTTGACTATGCCTGTGATCATCTCCCTTAACAGGCAATTGGGACTAGCTTAGTGGTATAAACTGGGCGACATGGACATGTTGGGCCGAAGGGCCTGTTTCCATGTTGTAAACTTCTATGATTCTAACTCTACTGGTAATGCTCAGCACCAATTTTTTCTCCTTTGTTAAGTGCCTGGCATTTATCGTACTAAAGGTGTTATATAAATGCAAGTCATTGTCATTAAGTCACCAATTTTCTGTATCTTCAAATATTTCAAGCAGTTTTTTCTTGGACATTCCTGCAATTTTTTTCAGAATTTTAATAAGTAATCACTAGAAAGATACAGGAGGCACCACTCAATCAGCTCAAAAAGCAAAAAATTCCAGATACTTGAAATCTGAAACAGATAATGCTGGAAACACTCGGATCAGCCAGAATCTGTGGAGGGAACATAGCAATTAACATTTCAAATGGGTCCGCACCCAAAACATAAATTCCTCTGTTCTCTCCACAGATGCTAAGTGCTTCCAGAGTTTTCTGTTGATGACTCATAATGGTCTTTCTGCATCACATGCAAATTTTAAAACTACGACTTGCCTACAAACCTATGAAGTAGATTGAGATGAAACAGCAGGGAAAATGTGCATTTGATACTAATAATGGAGAAAAATGAACTGAGAGACCTCAAGCCTCACTATAAAATGCAAGAAGGAAAAGGCATATAGAGCCATAGATGTTTACAGCACAGACGGTGGAATTATGTCTGTGATGGGTCTTTGCTAGAGAAATCCCAGCCCCGTATCTTCCTCTGCTTCAAATGTTTATCCACTTTTCCCTGAATTTGGACAGTTACATGGGTAAGATGGGTATAGAGGGATATGGGCCAAGTGCAGGCAATTGGGACTAGCTTAGTGGTATAAACTGGGCGACATGGACATGTTGGGCCGAAGGGCCTGTTCCCATGTTGTAAACTTCTATGATTCTAAGATAAAATGGTCTCTGTCTCAACCACTCCCTGTGGCAAAAGCATTCCATGCTCAATAATTCTAACTTCTCTCCTCACATTCTCAGTGACAATTTTCAATTGACAGCCCATCATCACTGATTCCCCAACAAGAGGAAAAAGTTTTTCCCCTACTCACCTCATCAAAACTCTTCACCATTTTAAATGCCTCCTTAGCTTTTTCTTCTGAAATGGAAATAGTCCCAGTATCTCAAATCTCTTCTATTCTCCATTATCAACTGTCTCTTTTGGCCTCCCTCCCTTCTCTCTCCACATTCTAAATGTTATTTAGCAGCAGAGAATTCCACAGCTTAGAACCTCGGTGCTTGTAAGCTCTGCTGCCAGACTTTGTGTCCAAAAATCAAGGCTGCTTTCTTTTTTCCCATCTCTCCTGCCCAACTCATCAAATTAACTTTACTTATCTCACAGAATTGTTACAAACCAATAAAAACATCTTGAAGTCCTCATGGCTCCCTGTAAGAACACAACTTAGACCAGCATTCATTGTGCAACTTTTATATGTGAAATTTATGGAGTGTTCCCTCCAGCCCCAGCTTGTCGACTGTCTAACAAAGCAGAAATCCAACTAAAGAAACCTCGGTACAGAACCCGCAGTCAAATACCCTCATGATGGCTAAATTGGGACAAAGGAAGGTCAAGGGAAATACCTTCACAACAGAAAAGCTGTCAATCAAAATAGAGTTCAAAGGCAACAGCCGGCCTGACAGGATTTCCTGGTACAATGGCTACACCTGTGAGACAAAGGAACTCTCGTGCAGACTGAGGAACAGTCTCATAGGTATTGATATTACTTATGTGAACTTGGCAATTAACACTCATCAGGCCTAGAGGTGGCTCTACTTTGAAGTGACATTAAACACAAGACAAGAACTATTTCGGTTACACCCGCAGTCTGATTTCAACAAACAGTAACAAATTAGGGCCAGCCACAAAAATTCAATAAAAAATATTAGTAGAGTGTTTCATGATTAAAAAGACACCTCCGATTCATCATACATACTACCCTTGATCTCATTCCTTCCCAGCTCCTCCCCACCAATTTTCCTCAGCATTTTGTTTACTGACATTAACCTCTCTTGTGCATCCACTGGCATTGTCCCTACCTCCTTCAAAACAATCACCCCTCTCCTCTAATTATCACCTTGACTCAAATCATCCTCTCCTATTCAAAGTCCTGGAAAGTGTCATTTCTTCATAATTACACGTTCACCTCTCCTACCAGTATTTTTTGATTTCCACCCCGCCCGCAGGACAGCAACTGCTCTAGTCAGTTACTAATGATATCCTCTGTGGCTGTGACCACATTCCATATCAATGCTGACGACGCACAGTTTACATTTCCATCACTTCTTGATTCCAAATCTGTTGCTCAATTCTCCAACTGACTTCCTGACTGAGTTTTAGATGAGTAGGCAGTTTCATGTAGGCAAAACTGAAGCTTTCCTTTTTGGCTGCCATCAACTTCTACATGATTCTTCTCTTTACTTCAATAACCTTCTGACTGCCATTAAAGGCTAAGTCTGGTGGTGCAGAACCTATATTTGCTGCTTGATCCTGAGCTGAATTTCCTTTCCCACATCTGCTCCATCTACCTTCTTCCACCTACACAACTTTGCCTGCCTACAGCCTTATCTTTCCCATTGCTACCAAGACTCTAATTCATTCCTCCTCAGGGCTCAACTTCTATAATGATCTTCTAGCACGCATCGTCCACAAGCTGCAATGCATTCATAATATCGCTGCCTATATCCTTGCTTACTCCTGGTCCTTGCTATTCTCTGCTGTCTTCCAGTGCCCCATGAATCAATTTCAAGATCCTTATTCTCTCTTTGAAGTGCCTCCACAGTCTCACCCACCCTATTTCAGTGAACTGCTCCAGCCCTAAGGTCTTGCTTTCAGACTTCGCTCCTCTAACATGTTGTTTGATATCCTCTTTGCTCCATCATTGGCAATCACTCTTTCAGCATAATCCCCCTTTGGTACTCCCTCCATCTTATCTCCTTCCTCTCCGTTTTTAAAAGCATGTTAAACACTCATCTCTTCAACCTTTGTTGTCTCGGCCCCTTGACTCCATTCTACCTATTCCTTTCCCTCCTGCTGTCGCAGGTTACAATTGGAAATTTGTTCCTTTGGGTTTGTCCACACTAGTATTTCTCAACCACTTGCATAGAAATCTTTCACTATTAGGCACTGCAAAATGATACTGCTCAAAATAATCAGTCATGATCATTTTTTTGAAACAAACTCAAGAACATTCTAAATATTTTTTGCCTTGAAGTTTTCCTTGAATTAAATCAACAGCAAATACCATAAAAATGCAAAAACTGACCTAATAAACAAAAGACAACTCTTTCTTTGCCTCTGTATGCTTGGTTTCTTCAAATTGACTCATTAGCTTTTCCATGTGTGATGTGAACTGAACAGCTCCACAGGAATTTCAGTTCTCCCTGTAGGACATTAAGCAACATTTTGAGAAATCAAAGACATGAACGTAATTAGGAGACAGTGACAGCCTTTTTCTAATCATAGCCTTGTAAAGGCTACATTTTTCTAATCACTGTGTTTAAAGTTACATTCCAATTTTTTAAACAGGCAGGGAAAGAGAGAAATACATCATTTATATTATTAGTGTTTATTCATGTTACTAAACTGATTTGTTGTGTATATTACTTATATACAAACAACATACACAAATATCAATATTATAAAAACTTCTTGCACTTACTTCCTGTCTGTCACACTCAAATATATATTGTAAACAATTTTACAACACCAAGTTATAGTCCAGCAATTTTATTTTAAATTCACAAGCTTTCGGAGGCTACCTCCTTCGTCAGGTGAACGATGTGAGGAGGAGGAAGGAGGTAGCCTCCGAAAGCTTGTGAATTTAAAATAAAATTGCTGGACTATAACTTGGTGTTGTAAAATTGTTTACAATTGTCAACCCCAGTCCATCACCGGCATCTCCACATCAAATATATATGTCACACTTCAAAGAACACAATAATCAAAGGAACTCGCCAGTAATAAAAATAAGAGGATATCTAAGGCTTATTAATAGATACCTATATTAATTCACTGTGTTTACTTAATAGCAATTAACCTTTGTAGCAGGAGAATACATTGTGTTTTAATTGGTATGTTTCTTTCCTTATCAAAGAGTGCATGCTCTGACTTATCAGTGCCACGTCAGATTTGCTATTACATCATGACTACGTCCACTTCAAAAGTTCATGCATTACACGTTTAAAAAATTTCTGGCAATCAAAATCACAACTCTGTAACTATGAAGACTGAAGAAACTCAATAAAGGAACAAACTAAACCAATCAGATCACAAAAGATTTTCACTAAATCCTTTTGTTTGCAACAAAAAAGAAGTCTAACTATGAAATGCGAAATAAAAACAGAAACTGAATCAAAGAGCTTAAAATGATTTTTCAAAATCTTTGTCCGCTGGAAGTTCTCTTATTATTTAGTAAGGCTGATCCCAGAAACCGTAGCAGGGTCAGCCAACTTCTTGTTGAGTTAGCACAAATTACCCAAGTGGAAAATTTAGGTCAGAGAAATAGACAAAGAGCGAGAGACAAAACAGAGAGAGGCGCGCGCACGAAAAGACAGAAAGAGACAGAGAGCAGGAGAAGACAGGGAGGGTGGCGAATGTGGAGGTGACTAGCGGATGAGCAGGAGAATGGGGGAAGATGGGAAGAGTAAGCATGAGACATAGGATGCGAGATAGGCAGAGAATGAAAGTTGAGTGAGAGAAATATACAGAAAAAAACAGAGGCAGAGAGAGTATGTGAGTGAGTAGAGGGGAGGGGATGGCAGAGAGATAAGGGAGGGGAGAGAGAGCGTTGTCGTGGGCGAAGGGAAGAGAGTGTGGACATGGGCGAGGGGGAGGCAGAGCGCGTGGGGAGACAGAGGGAGAGATCGAAAGAGAGCAGGAAATAAACTTGAGCTCGTCCAAAACTCTGTTGCCCGTATCCAAGCTCGCACCAAGTCCCGTTCACCCATCACCCCTGTGCTCGCTGACCTACATTGGTTACCGGTTTGGGAACGCCTCGATTTTAAAATTCTCATCCTTGTTTTTAAATCCCTCCGTGGCCTCGCCCCTCCCTATCTCTGTAACTTCCTCCAGCCCTACAACCCTCCAAGATCTCTGTGCTCCTCCAATTCTGGCCTCTTGCTGCTCTCCGATTTTTATCATTCCACCATTGACGGCCGTGTCTTCATCTGCCTAGGCCCTAAACTCTGGAATTCCCTCGGTAAACCTCTCCACCGCTCTCTCCTCCTTTAAGACGCTCTTTAAAACCTACCTCTTTGACCAAGCTTTTGGTCCCCTGTCCTAATATCTCCTTATGTGGCTTGGTGACAAATTTTGTTTGAAAATCGCTCCTGTGAAGTGCCTTGGGATGTTTTACTACGTTAAAGGTGCTATATAAATGCAAGTTGTTGTTGAGATTGAGAGAGAGGGAGGGAAGAGGACAGAAGTGGGAAATAGGAGGGGAAAAAGAGAGCACGAGAGAGTTATTTTAACCCAGGCAACTTTATTCTTCCGTTTCTTATTGACTCTCAGCCTGGTCCTGACTTCCATTTTCTCAAAAGCTGCAGAAGACCAAGGAGAAGTTAAAACAACCCAAAAACAAGAGAACAGTTCTCAGCTAGGTATAAATATAGGAAAGCTTATATTTCTTAAATCGTTGATTATTCCAATTGTGATAATTTACTTGGTCCACTTCTTCCAATCAGTCCTTTCTTACAGATGCAAAACAATTGTAAAATTGTGTGTGTTTCAGCTCCTTTTCTCCTGGAGCACACCTGTTTCACAATGTCTCCCAACCTAATTGACCAGTCAGCCAAAGCCAAAGTTCTGATCTGCAGCTTGATATGTAGCTAATCCGAACAGTCATTTGAAGAATCCACAGCAACACCACCTTCTAGCCTTAAAGGGACACATATGTATGTTCTACTTTACATGGTATTATGTCTCTCTCATTATAAAACAGCACATCCTGCAATATATTATGAGCAGCACCACAGGAGGTTCACTAGTAATATATTAAAAATAGTACATCAGCACGTGAACGTCACACTTGGTTAGATGTGAAATAATCTTAAAATGTTGTGTGTTTCAGCTGCAACTGGAAGCCAACAAACATATTCCATGGTTGGGCAACATATCTTTATATTAACTGTACTGGTAAGTCTTGGTTGATGGTGCAGACTTACTACTGTGTGACTGAATGCTCAGATGTGACCAGATCTGGGTAAAGACCCACCCCACATACAGTCCCTTGTCAAATTAATGTGTGTGTAAATTCAATTAACAAATATTACAAACCGATTCACTGAAAACGTTTTTCACTTAGGGTTGTAGATAGGGCTTTAAGCTAAAAAGGGGGGGGGGGAGGGGTCAGTTGAGGGGAAATTTAGAAATCTAAAGAGAAGAATCAAAGCAACAGAGCAGTGTAGTGATTTGGGTAAAGATAAGCAGAGTGTGGCAGGAAGGGACAGAGAGTTTAATGGTAATAGTGCATCAGCGAATAAGGTCAAAGCAGGGAAAAATGGTAAAAAGTTAAAATTAAAGGCTCTTTATCTGAATGCACGAAGCATTCATAACAAGATGGACGAATTAGTGGCACAAATAGAGATAAATGGGTTTGATCTAGTAGCAATTATTGAGACGCGGTTGCAAGATGTCCAAGGTTGGGAACTAAATATTCCAGGGTACTTGGCGTTTCGAAAAGACAGGCAGAATGGAAAAGGAGGCGGGGGGGTTTGCCCTGATAATAGAGGATGACATAAGATCTTGGCTCTGAGGATCAGGAAGTGTAATCAGTATGGGTGGAAATAAGAAATAGTAAAGGGCAGAAAACACTGGTGGGGGTAGTTGAGAGGCCCCCTAACAGTAGCTATAACGTTGGACATAGTATTAATCAAGAAATAATAGGAGCTTGTAACAAAGGTAATGCAATAATCGTGGGGGACTTTAATCTTCATGGACAAATAAAATTGGCAAAGGCAGTCTGGAGGATGAGTTCATGTAATGCATTTGAGACAGTTTCCTAGAACAATACGTCATGGAACCAACCAGGGAACAGGCTATTTAGAATAATAGAATGGTTACAACATGGAAGGAGGCCATTTGGCCCATCAAATCCATGCCGGACTCTGCAAGAGCAATCCAGCTAGTCCCACTCCCCGGCCCTATCCCCATAGTCCTACAAATATTTTCCTTTCAAGTACTTATTCAATTCCCTTTTGAAGGACACAATTGAATCTGCCTCCACCACCCCCTCAGGCACTGCATTCCAGATCATAACCACTCGCTGTGTAAAAAAGTTTTTGCTCATGTCGCCTTTGGTTCTTTTGCCAATCACCTTAAATCTATGTCCTCTGGTTCTTGACCCTTCTGCCAATGGGAACAGTTTCTCTCTATTCTGTCTAGACAGTTCATGATTTTGAACACCTCTATCAAATCTCCTCTCAACCTTCTCTGCTATAAGGAGAACAACCCCAGCCTCTCCAGTCTATCCACATAATTGATGTCCCTCATCCCTGGAATCGTTCTAGTAAATCTCTTCTGCACCCTCTCTAAGGCCTTCACATCTTTCCTAAAGTGCGGTGCCCAGAACTGGACACAATATTCCAGTTGTGGCCGAACCAGTGTTTTATAAAGGCTCATCATAACCTCCTTGCTTTTGTACTCTATGCCTCTATTTATAAAGCCCAAGATCCCAAATGCTTTCTTAATCGCTTTCTCACCTGCCTTGCCACCATCAACCCCCAGATCTCTCTGTTCCTGCACCCCTTTTAGAATTGTACCCTTTAGTTTATATTGCCTCTCCCTGTTCTTCCTACCGAAATGTATCACGTCACACTTTGAGACAGGGTTAATTAGTAATCTCACAGTAAAGGATCCTCTGGGGAAGAGTGATCATAATATGATTGAGTTTGAAAGTGACGTACTTAAGTCCGAAACTAGCGTCTTAAACTTAAATAAGGCCAATTGCATAGGTATGAGGGGGAAGTTGGCTAAGGTAGGTTGGGAAATTGGGAAATTAGATTAAAAGGTATGACGGTAGATAAGCAATGGCAAACATTTAAAGAAATATTTCAATATTCTCAACAAATACATTCCATTGAGAAATAAAAACTCCACATGAAAAGTGATTCATCTGTGGCTAACTAAAGAAGTTAAGGACAGTATTAGATTAAAAGATGCCTATGATGTTGTGAAGAAGAGTAATAAACCTGAGGATTGGGAGAGTTTTAGAAACCAGCAAAGGATTACCAAAAAATTGATAAAACGGGAGAAAATAGAATATGAAAGTAAACCAGCATATAAAAACGGACTGTAAAAAGGAAGAGATTAGCAAAAGTAAACGTTGGTCCCTTAAAGGTCGAGACAGGAGAAGTTATAGTAGGGAATAAGGAAATGGCAGACACATTACACAAATATTTTGTATCTGTGTTCACAGTAGAAGACATAAAAAGCATACCAGAAATAAGGGAGAACCAAGGGGCTAATGAGAGTGAGGAACTTAAAGTAATAAATATCAGTAGAGGAAAAAGTACTGGAAAAACTAATCGGACTAAAAGCCAATAAATCCCCTGGACCTGATGGCCTACATCCTCGGGTTCTAAAAGAGGTGGCTGCAGAGATAGTGGATGCATTGGTTATGATCTTCCAAAATTCCCTAGATTCTAGAATGGTCCCAGCGGATTGGAAGGTAGCAAATGTGAACCTGCTATTCAAGAAAGGAGGGAGAGAGAAAACAGGGAACTACAGGCCAGTTAGCTTGACATCAGTCGTTGGGAAAATACTGGAATCCATCTTTAAGGAAGTGGTAACAGGGCACTTAGAAAATCATAATATGATTAGGCAGAGTCAATATGGTTTTATGAAAGGGAAATCATGTTTGACAAACTTATTAGTTTTTTGAGGATGTAACTAGCAGGGTAAAGGGGAACCAGCAGATGTAGTATATTTGGATTTTCAAAAGGCATTCGATAAGGTGCCACATAAAAGGTTGTTATGCAAGATAAGGGCTCATGGCCATTTTCAGGTTGGCAGGCGATAACTAGAGGAGTGCTGCATGGATCAGTGCTTAGGCCTCAGCTATTTACAATCTATATTAATGACTTAGATGAAGGGACTGAGTGTAATGTATCTAAGCTTGCTGACGATACAAAGCTAGGTGTGGAAGTAAGGAGTAGGAACAAAGAGTCTGCAAAAGGATATAGACAGGTTAAGTGAGGGGGAAGAAGGTGGCAGATGGAGTATATTGTGGGGAAATGTGAGGTTATTCATTTTGGTAGGAAGAATAGAAAAACAGAATATTTTTTAAATAGTGAGGAACTATTAAATGTTGGTGATCAGAGTGATCTGGGTGTCCTTGTACAAGAAATACAAAAAGTTAGCATGCGGGTACAGCAAGTAATTAGGAAGGCAAATGGCATGTTGGCCCTTATTGCAAGGGGGTTGGAGTATAAAAGTAAGTGTTACAATTATATAGGGCTTTGGCGAGACAACACCTGGAGTCTCCTTACCCAAGGAAAGATATATTTGCCTTCGAGGTGGTCGAACGAAGGTCCAGTAGATTGATTCCTGGGATGAGATGGTTGTCCTAGGAGGATAGATTGAGTAGAATGGGCCTATATTCTCTGGAGTTTAGAGGAATGAGTGGTGATCTCATTGAAACATACAAGATCCTGAGGGGGCTTGACACGGTAGATCCTGAGAGGTTGTTTCCCCTGGCTGGAGAGTCTAGAACTATGGTGCATAGTCTCAGGATAAGGGGTCGGCCATTTAAGTCCAAGATGTAGAAAAATTTCTTCACTCGGGATTGTGAACCTTCAGAATTCTCTACCCAAGAGGGCTGTGAATGCTGAGTTGTTGATTATGTTCAAGGCTGAGGTAGATAGATTTTTGGACTCTAGGGGAATCAAGGGATATGGGGATCGGGCAGGAAAGTGGCGTTGAGGTCGAAGATCAACCATGATCTTATTGAATGGCAGAGGAGGCTCGAGAGGCTGTATGGCCTACTCCTGCTCCTATTTCTGTTCTTATGTTTCTGCTGTTAAGGGATTATGCTTATAATACACCTGAAAATATTACTTACAGTAGCTGTCAAGAACACAGTACACTTTCTACCTGATTGTCAACTCAATTTACTCACTTTAGTACTAAGAAAATCTTGAATTTTACAGAGCAACACATACAAGGCAAATCAACACTGGTTAACTAGTTTTCTACTTGTGTTGCTCGGGCCCAGTGTACGTTTTAATAGTCAGTGAGTGGCAAATCTATCAATGATTCTCTATCTGTGTCTTAAGTCAGTTGTCACCCTATTTTAGATTACTCCATTATCTCATTCATATTAACATTTGGCACAGATATGAGCCATGGGTTTATAAACGATGAACTTGGATGAGTATTTAATTGTCCAATTTAATATAGTTTTTGGTAATGTACCATATGTAAGCTTGGTGTTCACCTATTGTGGTCCTGAAGTTTAAGTATTCTTGTATTGACAACAGTTAGTTTCCAAAAATGCTTGGTCTTCAGCATTACACATGGGCAGTTCCTTCATTTCCTTTCAATATCTTGCCCACATAGTCATTAATCACATAAGCCTCAACAGCAAGCATTATTTGACTAATGGGAAGGGGATATCACCCTCTGTCTGATCCTGCACTAACAGGAGCCACTGGGAGATATTAGGAGCAGAAACCATGGCATATTTTAGCTCCCAACTCAGGGCTACCAAGAACAATTTTGGGGCTTACCAACCACCCCATCCAAAATAAGCTAACTTACCAGAGAGCAGATATCAAATTTTGGAGCTGTATTTCTCAAATACTCATGGGTAAAACTCAATGAGCCATTGGGAGCACTTGTGCTTTTTTTTGTTGCAAATTTTGAAACTGTCTAATGATTTTCTAATACTTGTGTGTTCAGTTCAGAATTTATAACGACGATACAAAGACGTGCAAGATACTACACATTGGAAAGAAAAATGGATGCCACTACAATACTATGGTGCAGAAATAGCTAAAATTAAGTGGAATGGGATTTGGGGTGGTAGTACATTCTGTTCTTAACATATTAAAATCACTGGAGCAGCAATAAATAAAGGAAGCTGGCTGTTGTCTTGCTGGGTCAGTTGAGTAGAAATTGTAAGGTGTCATGTTAAAACTGTACAGTGTCTTGGTAGAACCTCAGTTTGAGTACAGAACGCTACTCCAGGGTATGCTAGGATACTAAAAGGGGGCACGGGTTAAATCCGGTAGAAAGGAAGTTTAGGACAGATGTTATGAAGTCCTTCTTCATGCAGTGTGACCAACACTTGGAATGGTATTCCAAGTAGGGCGATTGAGGCAAACATCTCAGACTAACGTGATGTGGGGGGGGGGGCGGGGGAGAAGTAAGTTTTTCTTTGTTCAGGATGAATGAGCTAAGATGCATTGCATGCCTCCCTCACCTGTATTTATGATTATATTTTCTTCCATTTGGAGCGTTTATTACATCCAGCTTTTGTAGTTGGGTTGTTAATTTATAGTATTTTCCAGAAATATATTCAAACGTGTCCAATAATTCTGTTGATGTGTTTCGCTTTTATACATTATAGCACACAAAAGGGTCGTCTTGTTTCAGAATTTAAACTTATTTTGTGTCATAAATAACACAAAAGATTATTCGCTGAAAGACCCAAATGAAATTAACAATCGAGCATAACTGTGTTTAAAACAAGAACACTCTACTTTTTAAAAAAAATAAACTGGTAGCCAAGCATAGTCACCACACCTGTATTCCAGGCAGCTGGTAACAGAACAAAATTTACTGAATGAATTTTTATTCACTCCCACAGATCAATATCCACTCGCAAAGAAACTTTAAACACTCATTGGTCTTGTTAAAAAAGATGGCACATTTATTGCTACATAAATGTTATATATACATAATATGATTTCTGTTGTCATTGACAGAAAATTTTTACTTCTTGCTGTTGCATGGAAAGGTTCATCAACAATACCTTAAATTTGACACGGGTACAAATCTGCATCAACCAACAATGGAAACTGGAGAACAAGATGTGAAGCAACTCATCTCAGACATTTAGCTTGTACAATACTCCACAGGTACTACACAGTTTAGCTAGAACCTACAATGTTCTTAGGATGCTATTTTATTTTCTGATATTAATGGACAGGTTATGGTAAATAACCCTACACTTTTGCTACCTAATATAGTAAAATAAAGTAAGAAACTTTTTTACTGAAAACTTTTGATTTCAAAAATCTAGAAAGAGTAATATTTAGAATTCAAGAAATTTTCTTACAAGATTATTGTATAAAAGACTAGCTACAGTGAAAAATAAGCCAAATGTTTTCTTTTTTTTTCCTTTTTGAAGGAAAGCTTCTGGGCATAATGCAGTCTATTATAGCCAAAGGGAAAGAAAGCTTAGAACCAGGCTCAGAAGAAAAGGCCAGGAAGTGGCACGTGATCACTTTAGCACGTTTTAAGCAACTGTTAGCTCATAAACAACGAACTGAAGAACAAGGCCACAGATACAGTAAATTAGGTGTTAACTGTTCTTGAATTAATCAACATGAATCAATTAAAATGACAAAATCATACACAATTGTCAAAAAAGAATTAATTCTCGGAGAACCCTTCCAAAACAAGTGTTCAGCATTCCTATCAGCCCGCCATGGCAACTTGTACAAATTTTGTTCTTTGGTTGCCTTAGTGCTTAGAACAAAGGAATGCATTATTTGTTCATTCTGTTGAACCAATTGCCAACAATTATAGACAACATTCAGGTAACAGTAAGTAACCTTGTCAGATATTTTCTCTCCTATGCTCCTTTTAAATGGAAGACAGTTTACATGGAAGCTAAGGAACTTGAATCCATAAAAATGGAGACCAGCCAGGGAGGAAACACGATGAAATAGTAAGTGGTTTAAAACAACTCATATGAGTTAATGCCACGATAGATTCAAAGCTCAGGGCAGTTCATTACTGGCTGCATCATTCTCCTGATCCCTCTCCACTGACTAGCCACGTAGATAAGGAGATATCAAAAAGAAAGTATGGTCTCAGAAAGCTGGTGACCGTTGCTCTTTCTTCCTTCCAGAATTTTAATTAAGCTGACAGCACTACTTTGTTCATTGTCAACACTACTGGCCCTGGTGAACCAAGGATTTTTAGAGCCTGAAACCTTTGTTTTGCATTTGTGCTTAATTACAGCGAACACTTTCACATATACTAAATGTAGTATTAACTGCTTGAAAAAACAAAGCAATTCTAAAATTAGAAATTTTCTAATTTACACTTCACGTTACAAGTTTTGCTATGAAGCCTAGAAGCTTAAAAGTTTGTATAATTACAAATAAAACAAATAAGAATGGGCATTTACTTGAAAGTTTGAAGTAAGCTAACTATTTCAAGCTAAGTGATGCTATGGTCAGACCTGCCCTTCTTCAGTAAAAGCACATTTTGCTATTATAGCAAATTGCTTGTAACACAGGCATTGAACATAATATAGGAAAAAAACTGTGACCACAACTGTTCAGATAACCAGAGAACAAAAAATAAACACTCTAACAAGGAATTTTCTGATACATGGAAAATGCTATTTGTGTGGCCAAAGGAATGGAGAGGACAATGAAGACTCTACCCTCCCTTTTTTTAAGACACTAATAGGTTCTGGGAATGCTAGGGGTTAGAGGTCATTTCTGCTTTGTTCTCTGCATGTGAACAGCTTTGACAGATGTTAGCATCAGCCCAGCTGAGAATGAAACTGAGATTTTAACATTTCCCTTTCCAAGTAGACCTTATAGTTCAGTAGCAATAAATAAATTTTTTGTCTTAAATGCATTTCATCAACCAACAAGTTTAGGCACAAGGCAACTTCCACAAACAGTGGAATCATTGCAACAGTCTCTGATTGTGTAGAAGCAACACTGCTTGCAATAGACTGATATGTACTAGGTTTTATTATGGGCCAAAATTCAGATTCGGGACAAACAGGTTTTCAGCGGGCTGAACGTGATGTAATATTGATCAAGAGATTGCTTCTGGGTTTCTGCTTCAAGTGCGTTATGTTTTCCAACTGTGGCTTCATGAAAGAAAGTTAGTTGGCCCAGTCCTTGTATGGAAAGATGACTCATGTTATTTTACAAAAATTGATCCAGACTTCTGACCTGCAAGAAAAAATTAGACAGATTCAGTAACTTTGTAATCCATATGTAAGAAAAAAGACATCACTAATGGTAGTAAACATTTAAATTAAATTCTAAAACAGGGTATCCTCAATTTGCCATTTTACATCGGCAGTGACTTCTTACACTGTTACTTAATATACTGTAGTTCTGATATAGCTCATGGATTATTGTTAGATAATTCTTATATTGTTTAAAATCTCAAAATTTGCAAGAGGTCTCCATATTCAGTATTCATTTAAAAACTGTGCAAGGAACATAATGCTTTTTTCAATTGTTAATGTACTGAATATTTTAAATGGAGCTGTACATAAATGACTTTGCGCTATTTTCTTCAGAATTAATTCATTATACGTAAATGCATGAAGGCTTTGTAAAATGTTGACGTTTTCCTAACCTAAATTATTGCATAACTGTTCACAGACTCAAATAGCAATGTTTTTCAGGTCAAAGTACTCTCTAGTATTTTCCTACTTTAGCTTACTCCTGCAAAAACATTCAGCTGTTCACTCAATATTGTGCATGTACCTGCACTTAATTCTCTTGGATTTTCTGAAAGATCATTGTAATCTTAACATTCTTCCATCAGAACATGCAGAATTTCCCTTAGCTTTCTACCATTGAAATCAAACATCGGTAGCACTACCACAAACTGTTCATTACAAATAGCTCCTCACATAATATCAATTTACTGCATTACAACAGTGACTATACTTCCAAAAAAAAAGTACTTCACTGGCTTTAAAGTGCATTAGGACGTCCTGAGGTCATGAGAGGTGTTATATAAATGCAAGTTCTTTCTTTCGTTTAGGGTAATATGATGCTCATATTTTTCAAAATTAGACAGGCATGAAGGGGTAGGAAGTAAATGGAAGAGAGCAAAAAATATGTAGGGGATTGACTGCAGAGATATCTGTGGACTCTCTCATTGGTTTGGATTGCATACTCACATGTAATTCACCAATATTGTTATCTCACACACACACACACACACACACACACACACACACACATATATATATATATATAAAATAAGTTCAAACATTAGATAATACATCTAAAAAGGTTACGACACTACATCTGCCCATTCCAGTTGCTAAAAAATATAAATCACATCACAAAGTGACTTGATAAATTTTTGAAAACATTTACAGCTAGATACAAAAAGCAGAATGTGCACTGTATAAATAATATTTTATACAATATTCCAAATATCATTAGTGTTTAATCTATTTGAAACAAGCTTTCTGAACTTAGTGAGAGCTTCTATAATTTCAACGTTTTTCCTCCATGTCACGTGAACAATGGGTAGAAAAACTGTAGAACTTCGAACATTTGATGCAGAGATTAAATGTTAGTTTTAATAATATTTTGAAAGGAGTACCTGGCAGTTTACATATGACCCATAGGGTTGGTAGTGTCGCTGAGTCCAGAGTGAGCTGCAGGGTGTGCTGGTGGTGGTTCTGCCAATGCGGCAGAAACCTTCTCCTCTTCTCTCCTTTTAAGGCAGGCTGCTTTTGGATTCAAGTTCCTTTCTACACATGTAAAAGAATAAATATATTCAGACTAAACTGAAGCAGAAATAATACATTTGGAATAGTTCATAGTTGTGTTACAAGGCAATGATGCGCTATGTTTACCAACATGATCTGAACATCAAAGGCATCATGTCAGTCAAAAACTTTATTTTTCTTTACAATAAGCGGACATTGCTGAATTTAGGATAAATTCACTGGTTGACAGCTTGTAGTAGTTAGTTTAAAATTCACTCAACAAAGGGCATTTTGTTGGCAATGCGGCTTAGATGCCTGACTGTAGGTTTCCGAAATAAGTATTTTACTGTGAGCTGAAAAACTGCAAGCGTTCTTGTGGTGTGCAGGAGTAGCAGCACAAAAACACCTTGAAAAACATCCTCAAAGCAAGTAACATCCCTACCAGAGCCCGTGAAGATATGGCAATGGATAGGCTACAATGGTACACTATTATCGCTCACTTTGAAGCCTGTGAACATTAAGTAGGAAACAAGAAACCCACCCCCCCACCCAAAAAATCAGTTGCAATGATCAACTACCTTTAAACAGGCCACCTAGTGCTGTGACCAGTGCAAGACGACTATGGTTCCTGTCTTGAGCTGAACAGTCACCACAGGATCTGCTGTAGGACCAGAGATACTTTTGATGATCCAGCAGGCCGCAATGATCCCACAATTGAATCACATGGGCTGAATAACAGCTGTTGGTTTTTACTTCACAGCATGTTATAGAAAAATAGTACACAACGAATGCATTAAAATATTGCCCCAGGATTCACAGGAAGTTCCTTTGCAAAGTGAAATCCAGTAAGGGAAATTGTTCCCTATTTGCAGAAGCAGTCCTCTCAGTATTTTAATCCCCTACTAACCTGTACCTTACATTTGCAGGTTATAGGAAAACACAGGGTAGCAACATAAAAATTGTCAACATTAGCCTTCCCCACAAGCCCACTCTTATCAACTGATCAGAAAGCTGCATTAATAACGGCTCAGATGGTGGTTGACGAGGACCCATGGATGTGAACGGCTCCCATAGGAAATTATAAGAGCCTTTTAAAAAGCTATTGGCTGGAACCTTTGGAAAGATGTTTTAGGATATTAGAGATTGCGATAAAAAATATCCAGCTATGCTACAGATTTAATTAATGATTTAAGCATATTCAAATATGGAATTCCAACATAATTTTACCTCAATTTATTTAATTTGCAAAAAACTGCCAAAGAAACCTTACCCTAAAAATGAAAGTGGTTATACTGTTAGGTCTCAATGTAATCAGCCAGATTATACCCAGTTGTGAACCCACCTTCCCTAAATGTGTGTCTCATACTACATTTAGTGTTACAAACAATACTAAATTCAAAAGAATCCACTTTCTTTCTTTCCCCAATGTTCTCTCCCGCTGGGGTATAGTTACATTGGCATCAACAGCCCGCTGGGTATCTCAGCCAAGTTGCTCTTCTCCATGTGAGCCTAGATAGCAAGCGTCATCACTCTCTTCAAAACTGAATGACCCTACAACCAAGCAATAATTCTGCCCACACACACAAACTTTCAAGTAAGATTCATTGAGTAATGATCAGGAGCAGGAACCCTGGTTGCATTTTCCTCTTCCTCCCATCCTTGTATTTCCTGGCTCTACAAGCTACCCTGAAGTTGTGGCTGCTACCTCCACCTCCTCTTTCTGTCTCCGTACTGCCATAGCTGGTGTACACCTAGAGGTGCTTTATTTCTAAACTTACCTTGACTTGTGTGAATAGGGTAGCTAAAGAAATGTGAAATTACAAAAAAAAAAATCACTGTGCAAGAATATTCCTAATGCCAAGGTCAAGAGTGGGTGGCAGAGGGAGCACATAGGAACGAAGCTTGTGGTCACCAAGGACCTGAACTCCAAGTTAGCTCAAAATGATGACTGGTCGCTGGCCAACTTGGCAACCATGCGCATTGAGTGAGCTTGAGTCATCTGGCATCTCAAAGGGATGTTGGATCCAGGAAAATGTATTTCTGATTCTAACATTTTTGGAATACTGAATGAAACACAAGTCATATCTTAATAATACGGATAGGATTTGATGTAAGCATTTGGGCTTACTTTGTTTATTGCAGCAAATTCTACAGCATCAGTAATAACCAGAATTTTGGTGGGGGCAATAGGGTTGTGGAATAGTTGGGAGAAGGACTATTAATTTCAAACAAAGCATTGGGCAGTAATAAATTCTCTTCTCCCCTCCCCCCTTTCTAATAAATGTTGCTTCCTCCCCTTCAGAGTGTGTAATCTCTGTGTTGGGATATGGTTCTACAGGCATCAGTTATCCACTGGGTCCCTTTCTCAAGGGGCATCCTTTATGTGCGAATCTTCTGTCGACTGGAGAAGTTGGCGATGAGCCCAATCCTATCTGTACCCAAGATCCAAACTTCCAGCAGTCGTTGCTGTAAGGCAATCGGGAATGGGAACCTGGACACTGGAAGTTAACTGTAGGGCTCACAGAAACATAGAAAATAAGAGTAGGCCATTTGGCCCTTTGAGCTTGCTCCGCCATTCAATATGATCATGGCTGATCCTCTAACTCAATACCACATTCCCGCTCTCTCCCCATACCCCTTGATGCCTTTTGTATCTAGAAATCTATCTAACTCCTTCTTAAATATATTCAGTGACTTGGCCTCCACAGCCTTCTGTGGTAGAGAATTCCACAGGTTCACCACCCTCTGAGTGAAGAAATTTCTCCTCACCTCAGTCCTAAATGTCCCTACCCCGTATCCTGAGACTGTGACCCCTCGTTCTGGACACCCCCCCCCCGCCCCCCCGCCACCCCAGCCAGGGGAAACATCCTCCATGCATCCAGTCCATCTAGCCCTGTCAGAATTTTATATGTTTCAATGAGATCCCCTCTCATTCTTCCAAACACAAGTGAATACAGGTCGAGTCGACCCAGTCTCTCCTCATACGACAGTCCTGCCATCCCAGGAGTCAGTCTGGTGAACCTTCGCTGCACTCCCTCTATGGCAAGTATATCCTTTCTTAGGTAAGGAGACCAAAACTGCACCAAATACTCCAGGTGTGGTCTCACCAAGGTCCTGTATAACTGCAGTAAGACATCCTTGCTCCTGTACTCAAATCCTCTTGCAATGAAGGCCAACATACTATTTGCCTTCCTAACTGCTTGGTGTAGCTGCATATTTGCTTTCAGTTACTGGTGTTCAAGGACATCCAGGTCCCTTTGTACATCAACATTTCCCAATCTAACACCATGTAAATAATACTCTGCCTTTCTGTTTTTCCTTCCGAAGTGGATAACTTCACATTCATCCACATTATACTGCATCTGCCATGTATTTGCCCACTCACTCAACTTGTCTAAATCGCCTTGAAGCCCCTTTGCATCCTCCTCACAATCCCACCTAGTTTTGTGTTGTCAGCAAACTTGGAAATATTACATTTGGTTCCCTCATCCAAATCATTGATATATATTGTGAATAGCTGGGGCCCAAGCACTGATCCCTGCGGTACCCCACTAGTCACTGCCTGCCACCCTGAAAAAGACCCATTTATTCCTACTCTCTTTCCTGTCTGTTAACCAATTTTTAATCCATGCCAGGCTCTTGCTGCCACACCAGCTGAAGCACAGATCGGGGACTAAACCTGGGATTTTCCTGGTCTGTATGGATCAGCTGCTCACTGCCTTACCGAGCAATTGGGGAAGCCTGGCAATACAACTTTAAAGACAAAGACCTGTCAGATAATGCTGGTTAACATCGACTAAAATACTATAAGCCAATTTAGAAGTAGCCAACCTAGGCCTACTGACCTCGGACTTGTTGTTCCAAGTTAAGGATGACGGCAACTGCCTGATGCAGAATAAGTAGTTTGGTTTGGGGTTTTTCACTCTTCAAATGAAGTTGACACATTCGGCCAAGCTCTTTAAATGCTTCATTGATGTCCCTTACACGAAGACGCTCTCTGGCATTATTTGTCATTCTCCTTTCGCGCTCTCTTTCTGCTTTTTGCTCAGGATTTAGGTCCTCGTCTTCATGATTACTGTATAGGAAAATAAGTATACAGTACTATATTACAGTTAATGCAAATTATATAAAATATTCCACTGAAACCAGGATCAATACCTACTATAGACAGATGGTAATTAAACATTTCAACATGGACTTACCTTGACCTGCCTCTAGACTGCATCTTGAGATCTTTTTTCGATCCTTCGTCATCTGATCTCTTGTCATCAGATGAGAAGGAGTCATTTGTGTTCTCATCTTTCTCTTCTGTTTTGACTTCTGGTGGACTCAAGGCAGAAGGCTGACTTTGTAAACTATTTGATAGTCCTGTGCAAAAATATAAACACAGAGGTTAAATACTATTTCTACTAACAAACTATATAATTTACATGGGGAGATTGAGAGTTCATATTCAGTAAAAATAATGTCATTTTGAATTAGGTTGCTATAAAGAGATACCTCTGTAGTTATCCTGTGCCTGGTGATTTAATTCTGTACTTGAAGGGGGGACTGTATTGGGGAGGATCGAATGGTTGCTATGGAGACTGACAGATTCATCCCGATGAGTACCAACCTACAAAAGATGACAATTTATTCTACTATTGCCTATGATTAAACTAGCATCCAGCTAATTTAAAATAAAAATGTAAACAGGAGGATTATTACTCTGTTGCTTCAATACAAATTGTTTAATAATTTATGTGGAAATTTATAAAGCTGAATTTGTGCCTAATGAGTACACCTAATTTTACATAATTATCTGTGGAATATATTGAAGTAGGCTCCATTACACAGTGCAACACTGTAGTACATAATAGTGCCATATAGTTTCCGATTTATAATGAAGTAAAGCACAAGTACAAAGTTTCTACTGATATCCCAGTAACTGTTGATATTAAAGTACACCTAATAATCTGATAAAAGGACAATATTAACGTGCTACTCAAGTGTTTTCTTCTACTTAATTTTCCACTTTCTCAAGTTAAACCAAAACCTCCACAGCATTTTACTCAGTCTGGACTGCAGGCCACAAACATTTCCAGGGCTTCTTTCTGGCTGACACAAATTAAACTCAACCCTGAATACAAATGTAGGTCAAGAATGGGACTTTAAATTGGGTCTCAAATTTGGGAGTCCAAAACATTCAAATTGCAGGTATTGAGGTGTCCAAGTATTTAATGTAACCAAAATGTAAAGTGAAAAATAGGTAGAAAGGCATTTGCGATACGCTATCACATAACCAACTGCTTCAGTCAAAATGAGTACTGAGGAACTGATTTACTGAGAATATGCATTTAAGCAAAATACCAGTACACAGTGAGATGCATTTTAAAACACGATTACACGTTCAAAATTATATCCACAGAGCATCTTAAAAACTGAAACTTTTTTAAAACTATGTTTGGAATGTTTGAATTACATAGCAATAGTTACAATATGAAAGGAAAAACCCAAACAAAAATACAAAGTGAAAAACAAAATCAAAAAGGTCAACATTAAACTATATGCAGCGGAAAAGCCAAGTCCTCAATAGCAAACTTAAGGTACAAGTTTATGATAGTCAAATACCGGAGGAAAGAATAACCTAAAACAGCAGCAACGTTGGAAGATAACAAACTAAGACAAGGGGTTGTTGCCGCGAGGATTAAAGCTTAGTTTTGTAGATGTTTGCCTACATAACAACTGTGACTGCATTTCCAAAAGCAATTAAGTTGCAAGGCAACGTCCTGATGATGTGATAAGGTACTGTATAAAAGTACTTTTTGCTTCTTTCTTAAGCCATAGAGAACCACAGGAGATTTATTCAGACCCAATTTTAGTCGGGTAGTTACAATCAGGGCAGCTAAGACCAGGCATGATTTTCAGGGCTTTAAAGGCTCAGTTCAACAAGAGAGTACATGTATCTGGGTGCAGATCTAAATGGACATCACCACTTTGAGAGAAAAAAAATCAAAGAATAATGGACAACCAGTAACACGGTGAAGGGAAGGGACAGCTGCAGCTAACGTGCTTGAGGGAGGGGGGATTCCTCCTTGTCTCTCACACCCGCCCACCCAGTACTATGAAATGAGACAGGGAAGGGGAAGAAAGAGTCCTCCAGAAACCCAGCACTACCAAGACAGCACTGGAACAGTCCCAAAATGAAACACAGGAACTAGTGCACCCAAGCCCGCTCACCCTCCCCATGCACAATAATTCCTGAGTCTAGTGGGGTCTCCATAGAGATAGCCATGATGGGCTATCTGTAGTATCATGGCCCAAATTTGACCAGACTAAAGGGCAGAAGATATGCAAGTGGAAGCCAACTCCTCCATACCCTCTCCAACTGTAATCTTTAATCTCAGGCTTAAAGATGCAATTGCACTGGTGTGCCCCAAGGACAAAGGAGAGTTTTCAGTTGTCCTTTCTGCAGGTAGATGCTGGTGTGATGGATTAGGAAGCGCAGACCAAATAATCTTGCATTCCTCATGGGAAATTGTTCAAGATCAGCTATATCAGAAATAAGATGAGCTCACCATGTCTACAGTAATCAATACAGAATACAGCTGTAAAATCAGCCTCAGCTGAACTAATTAACAAGAAGTCCTACCTGGAAACCCAATGGCTTCTGATGTGGAAAATGAATGGCGGGTTTGGAGAAATCTACAAAAAGTCATCACGTTTAAGTGAATGTTTGCCTTCTAGAAAAGCAAAAGATCTACTCAAGTAACCTTTCAGTAGCTGGGAGAGCCATAAAAATGCCCAAATCACACCACTTATGGAATTATAGAATCTTCTGGTCCAATTGTGAACATACTGGACTGAGAGCATTTGTAATAGAGTAAATGGAGAAGAATAACCACTTCGAAAACACAGATTCTGCCCAAAGGGAAAAGGAAATAGAAGCACATTTATTTGCACGCTCACAAATTATCCCAAATATGTAGGGATAGTTAACATGCTGTAGCTGGCATAGATGAGGAATGATCTGCACCCTAAAATACTGAAAACCAAGATGCAGTCCAACGAAATGTGGAGAATAAAGCAACTGGAACCTGTTTCCATCAAATCTCAGGAAATCTAGCCACACAATCAAATATTTTTGTAAAATTACAAGTTAAAAGAAACAAAAATATAACTCCTCAAAGAAACAGGATGCAGAAGAGTTGTGAAACAATCTTACAATTCAACAAGCTGTCACAAGCAAAATGCTCGAGTCTCAGAGAATGGTACTCCTTATGTACCAGAAGACATGCAAGAGTAATTACATTAAGAACAAATGGATGCCTGGCAGAAGGGAAAAAACAGAAAGGATTAGGGGGAGGGAACAACAGGCACAGGAAGAGAGAAGTTTTAGGGAGATTTTTAAAAGCAGGATAAAAGGGAACAGGGTAAGGGCATAACGATTGTACCAGCCACAAGCCATGGTAGAGCAAGAGGAGTGGGGGATAAGAAGTAGCACAGTGCCAGAGAAGTGGAAGATGCATGCAAAGATGCAAGGCAAGAGGAGATATGTGGGACAGGAAGGTGAGCATTGCCAAGGTTCTGCACTTTGACTCAAACCAAGGTGACAGCTGCGGATTCTGATGCAGTCATGCTCAAGGTGAGCCAAAAAAAAAGCTTTGGTTTTGACAACATTAAGATGAAGGAAATAAAGATTTTTTTTTAATTTATTAAATTTATAATTTAAATAATCTACAGTAGAATCTATTATCTGCATAATGAATAATGGAAATTGGAAGATAATAGTCAGTCCCCAAATCTTGATCGTACACGTATGGTACTGTAATTCCCTTGATACAGGAATTAAATAAAGTACAGTACAAATTTGAATAATACTGAATTTAATCTTTCTCGAGCTGCGAAGTTATGTGTCAGACAGGAAGAGAATGGCATTAACGGGCTTTGCAATGAAGTGCATCTTGCACAAGGCTTTGTCCCATTAAGATTCTAGCAGATAATGGAGGTTCCACTGTCTTTATTCAAAGGAGTGAAAGGTAAATGTATTAAAAATGGCCACTGAACCAGAAAATTACCAACTCACCTGCCTACGATAATTACATCATTTTATTCATTAATTCATTGAGCTTTATAACTGAATGAACCTGCCTTTGAGAGGTTTACATCACAAATATAATAATTAAATAGCACAGTTTATCAACAGAAATCTGCGAACTGAAACATGCCTCAGTATTTTTAAACATTCCCAATTAAAATGATGTACTTTAGAAACAGGAACAGGTTATTACACAATGTAAGTACCTTATTGCAAGCACTTAGATTTTTGACTTCTACCAACCCTTATATTAGTTGGGAATCTAAACAAGAGCAGCAAAGTATCCCAAATTAAATGCTTTCATTTCCTATAGTCACACAATGTGGAATTCTCTCCTCTTTCCCCAGCAATCCTCCTATCCAAGATGATTACACAGCACTGCACGTTCAGGATATTTGATCTCACTCCTATTCTTGAATGTTGAAAATATAATATCCAATGTCCCTGGTCGGTATGAATTTCAAAATACATGGGCCATATCAGAATGACCTGTGTCTCACAAGATTACTAATGGTTGTACAAAACTGTTTCTATGATAAAAGTGAACACAGAATATTCAGGAAAAATTGGGAAAGCACAAATGAGAAGCACCAGTATACTGCACCAGCAATATAATTGTATTTTTGAAGCTATGCACACCATACGGAGTGCATTCCATGTGATTCTCTAATTGTTTAGGATTCATTCAGTGAAGGCTTATTAGACTTAGAACAATACCAAAGACTATTTTTTTAAAAACTGTACAAAGTTTAGGCATTTCCATCTTAGGCTATGAAATTAGGAAAGGAATTTTAGACCATTTCCCTACAACAATATAAAACAAAAGTCAAACCATCAAGCAACTACTTCTGGGACTGTACTATGGTCAAAAATAAACTTTAAATGTCAAAGAGTACAAATCTCTAAATTCTTCCTCCACAGCCTCAAAAAAGAAATGCTGCCCTCCTTTCCTGAAGGCTCTCCCCGCTCTTTTATTGGGTGCCAGCAACCCTCTGGTTCTCACCCAAATGGCTGCTCTTTATGCGCCCAGGCAACAAGTATCAGCAGATCATTGACTTATTGAAGTACCGTGGCTGAACTGATCCTGACCTCCCACCATTATCCACACATGCACTCTTTCCAGTAAGCAATTCAGGAGCACGAAACCCTTGCTAAATTTCCCCTCCTGACCTGGAGACACCAAGACCAAATCTGGGATCAAACCTTGGAGCTTCGTGGTCTATGTCTCTGCATCGCGCCACACAATATGGTGCATTTATCCAGAGCTTGTTTTTGGGCCGGGGTGGTGGAGTGCGGAGGAAAGAGAAAGAGACCAAGAAACCTAGAAATCTAAATCTCGTCTATCTATACCAATTCCAAATGATATTTAATTAAAATCACATATGTTCAAATATCAGAAATTCAACCAAAGTAACATTGATATGATCAGTCAGCGCTAATTTTGACTGATGCAACATATTTGTGATGGTACATTTGTTGAAGACATATTTTCTGGCTCCAAGGATTAACAGTATTTTTAAGTAACTAGACGATATCACTCTCTTTTAATGATAGAGCTAAACTGAACTGAATTACCGAAGTTTTTCATTCAATATCCATGAAGTTAATTCACCTTCCACAACACCAATAAAAAGGCAATTACGTTATAATCCCAGTTAACAGCTTGAAGAAAAAATTTGCCAACACAGGATATCTATCAAGGCATGTTTGCAGTGCAGATTCAATTTGCTCATCCCCAGTGAATTTCATTATCCCTATTTCTGTAAGAAATCCCTTTCCAACTCACACATGTAAACGTTAGGTAACTTGGTCTCAAAGGGACATTAAACTCAATTAGTGAAGTCATTCTTTTACTGGCAGTAGCCTCAGGTAACTTTGCATCATTTCAGATGAAGTAGCAATCTCCATGAGAAAGTTGTGGAGTAAATTTCAGTTTCTTTGCCGTCCATTTTCCTACAATAGGAACCTTAGAAGGAGGGTTTAGCTATGCACGAGATGTGTCTCTTTTTATTTTGCCTTGGCTTCTAAGACCAAATCTACATGATTTTCTTGGTGGTGTACAATGATCAGATATTTTAAGGATGCATTTGCATTGCAGCTACCAAGCTTTAGTTCAGGTTCCAGCCAGACAGAACCCTGTATACAATGTTTGAGTCCCACCTGGCTGGAACTCTAACTGCCCGGAACTCTAACTGCCCTGTTTTTTTTAAAAAAAGGAACATAATTGCTGTAGAAGTTTTTTGAAAGACAAATTAACTCTAGGACATCACATGCACAGAGCTCTTGCCCACCAGTTACAACTATCCTGGCTGAAGTCATTCCTTTCATGACTCACCTTTCTCCTAATGACCAAAGGTCATTCATTGCTACTTATTTCAGCCTCCAGGGTGACAATGACATCATGAAAGCAATTATGGTTAACTGATGTCATCACGGACTCAATTACTCAGTAAAGCCTGTTGCCTGTGACATTTGCAATTAGTAATGAGAGGCTGCGCCAGCAGATTTGGTATTTGAATTGTGAGTTGGCCACAACTTAATTGTTAGCAGGAAAGAGAAGTCAAAGCAGTCTAAATATGTGCCAGATCAATAAACGATAGAGAAACAGTCAAAGAAATTAGGAAGGAGGACTTTAAAAAAAAAATTAACTAGAACAAATTTAAATATTTTGGTTTGTAGTTGTTAACCCTATGTTGTTCATTAGGGTGCACTCTTCGAGACCAATTATGTTTATCCTCCTCTTTGGCAGTCCCATCTGCTTTGGCTTGAAAAATTACAAAAATTCACACCAATCTTCAGATCTTCACAAAACAATTTCCTTCAGCCAATCAAATCGCAATTCACCCCCTCCCCAACAATGTTCTTCTCATCTCTAAAATGGAAGATGGAAAGAGAAACTGAAAAGACAAGTAAATTATTTTAAACATTTTTTTAAAAAAGAAAATTAAAATAGATTGTTAGAAAGAGAGAAAATAGGGATGAGGACAGAACAGGAGGAAAAAGGCATCAGGGCACAAGTACAAAGAGTTTTAATTACAACTGTGTTTAGTTTAGGTGTGTAGGTTTAATAATAATAAAGCTACTGATTGTGACCAATTGGATGTTTTACCACATTTCAGATCACAAGTCTCCATATTTTTATTACTACCTCAGAGAAGAGCTTGTACTTTTTAAATTTTGTTTACTGCAAAAGCCAGTCTGGCTGAAAATATAACAGCATCAGGAGACTCGGATCAACTGTCCGTTATGAGTCAGGAATATATTAATATACTAATATTTTTATTAAGCATTTTTATCTTGTTGCCATGTTTTGCAGTCAGTCCACTGAGATCAAATGGATTTTACAACCAGGTGACAAGGAAAGATGTTTTTGGAAATAATTCTCGTTAGCTGTATACATAGTTATGCCTATTAAATCAGGTTAACACCGTGGAGACAGCATCTGTGAAGCACAGCCCTATTGCTTTTGAAATCTCTGGTGAATAACAGCTGTGTGATCTGAGTACAACACCTTGTTAGTGTCTTATAACCCAGGTCCGAATTTCAAAAGGTATGACGGATATATCTCAGGGACCCATGCTCTCAATTCAGCAGTGCTTCTGAGGTCATCAAGATAGGGGCTGGAGACTCCAAAGTATAGTCCCATGTGATTTTACTGTATAGCTGATCCAGATCTAGTATTACTGAATTAGTGAAAGGGTACCTGTAAGCAGGTGCAATAAAGTTCTGTAAACTGCTATATGCTTATGTTATTTTTAGTAAAACTGTCTTGCAGTTTATAGCCTAAGTCACAGTTGACAAAATTTAACTTACCACTTTGCAAAGTCTAGGAGATCATAAGTCTCGTGTCATATCCAGTAACCTCAATACAGTATCAAGGGTTTCTGTTCAACCGCTGGACAATACAATACCAGATATTCAGGACTTACTTATGGGAGTTCAGCACAAGAGAAAAATCTGGGTAAAACCCAGAAAACTTAACATTTATGTTAGTGTAGTTTTATTACTGTAACATTGGGAAGGGGTGTGGAGGGGTTCATCATTACAGTGCATGAGCTGAAGGCATACCAATCTGCTGGGCCCATAAAGAGAAGAGCTTCATTGTACCAGCGAACAACATAGGAGTTAAATCAAGTTCCTAGCAAAGAACACATTTCAAGCATAAAACTATCAAAATAGTGCCTACACCAAATATTTTCACATATCAACTACCACCAACGGAAATCAATAATATTTTAACAAATAGCTGCAGCAAAGATAATAACTTTATTAATAATGTAGCCTACCTGAGGCTCTCTAGAAAATTTCTCCCAATGTTTTATGACAACATGATGATAATTAACATTTTTGGTGAGGTGGAGCCAATATCAAAAGAACGCATGCATACAACCTGCTAAAAGTGTAGAAACAGCTATTGGTCAATCGGGCAATTATTTCATGTTTTTTTATTGTTTGGAGAGGAAATAATATCACAGTAAAAATAAGAGAAAATGAAAAGAAAAATTAAAAATGCAAGTGTGTTAGACATATTTGTAGTTTTCTTTTGTTGGCTCTCATTATGAACCGCAAACCACATCATTTAGCCAATGGTGAAAAACTGTATTATATAATAAGAGATCATACCTGATGTACAGAACATAGTATCTTTCTATTAAACTAGAAGTGTTTCCACGATATGGCAATGTATTTAACATTTCGAACTGTAGTGTTTTTCATGTTTATATTGAATTGGGATGTCAGTAATAATGAATCTCATAATTGAGGTGTGTATGCTAACTAAAACTATTCAAGATGTTCTCTCAGGAATGGTACTGAACAAGTACGATTCAACGAATCCTGTCAAATACCTACACCAATCGGAATACAAAGTTTTCTACAAAGACCATACATCATCCACTTTTGCATACTTTGTAGAGATCACTTCAACAAATGTGAAAAATTAAATATGTAATCCTGAGCCAAATTATTTGCACACAAGAATTATGAAACTACACTAAAATAAAAACTATACTAAATATTTTATTAGCATTCAGAAACGTAATACAAAAGCTAAAGTTGCCAACCAACCAACATCACATCAATCTGAACACATGGTGGCGCTTCTGCTTCAGAATTATAACCACTGTTTAATACATGATCTGGGTGATCAGCGATCATATACATGTGATTAATTTCTACTGTAAGCACTTCAATTCCTTTGTAGTGTTACATGTTGAAATAGTCATATTATACCAATGAAAGTTTCATATTGCTTTCCTCGGTTTTTGTTAAAAATACTAAAATTTTAAATTAAAGAAATAATGGAAATCCTCATCCATCATTAATTCTTGCCTCTTAAAAACATTAAACTCAAGAAATATTATCAATAAGTTGCTGGTTGTACAGCTTTAAGCCACCTGCACTTGAAACAAAAAGGATGACCTTTTTCTTGCAAGGGCACAGCCATGCAATTGTGAGGCTCATCTACCAACCACACAAACACAGGGCTTCAACTGACACTGGTGAGAGCTCTCCCACATCCCCATACCTATCTCACCCAGCTCAAATGACGAGAAAAGCAGGATGATTCAGTACACACTAGGAATTAATCTTAGTTTTTGGCAACGTTGAAAGCATGCAAATATAATTGTTCATAAAATATGGCTATTTTCAAAATATTGCATGAACTACAATTATACTTGATGTTTACACATTAAAAGTCCAGCAAAATGCTGTTGATAGAAAATGGACTCAGCCTTTTACTGCCATGTCAGCTCAATTGCACGGTACGTCAAAAAAGTGCATTTTAAATACACTTTACAGAATTTAGTTTAAATTATCTGTATACAGTAACAAAATGAACTTCCAGATATTACAAATTCAAAGTATGAATCGGCCTAAGGCTACCTTTAACTTTAAAAAAAAACATAATTTTTCTTCTAGCCATAGCAGCTTACCACAAGATACTCCCGTCAAGCCTTAAGGATCTAGGTCAGGATTACACAGCTACGATAGGCAGCAGATGATGTGATTCAAGCAGGGTTAGCCAGTCTATAATCAGAAAGCAGACAAATGCAGAGGATGCAAAGTCTATGCTACTTCTGAAGCAGCAGCTTTAGTTACTATAAACATGGTAGTGGCAGATCTGCCAAGTTCTTGTAATAACCACTGTTGTGCAAAGTTGCAATTCATAAAAATTAGAGTAGAGAAAAAAATCCCATCAAGACTGTTGAAAACAAGTATTAGCACATTTTTGGCAGATTTGCCTGCGACAATATTTACAATAATGAAACCTATCTAAGCAGCAAGAACTGTATATCCTTAATGTTTTCTGCCATCAACTGCCATGGAGGATGTAAGACAGGTTTGCACAGGAGCTGGAAGAATTCTTTTTTAATGGCCTTCTCTCTCTCTTTACCTGCAAACCCCCAACCTCATTTCTCAGCTCGCTGGCTTTCTTAATTGGATATGGTTCCCTCGGCGTCATCCAGGATTTCATCAAAATGGTCAGTTTTATTTACCTGAGCCTCAACATAGAGTGCTAGCAGGCTATTCAACTCAAGAAGCATCACAGCCAGGCCCGATTCAATCTTCATCTGACATCCACGCATGCATACCTTCAGCTGAGACTGCGGGAACCAGGATAGGGAATCTGGGCCGATTTTTCTCTTCCTACCCAGGGAAGTTGAAGGTTAACTATAACAGTCCTATTACTTCACTGAGATCAGCTATTCAGCACAGGGATGGAATTGAATCTTACCGCCACAAAGCTTTCAGATTTTCCAAAAACTGTTATTTTAAAAGCAGACGCTAAATCACCGTCATCTCCGATAATCTAAATCTTTTGAAGAGAAGTATCAGACAATGTTCAACCCTTATCTAAAATGCTCTAATCTGGGCACAAAGGGATAGGTTTTCCTGTGTGTGTAAGGAAACATTCAATTACTAAACTATTATAACCCAATGACAGTTTAGTAAAATATTTTTTCATTAACTTTAAACATATAAAAATATACCCCAAATGCTAAATTATTTTGCATATTTTTATAGTTTTCCTTGCAAACATGATTCATTTGGAGTTGAGCAGAGTAACTAAGCTCCATACGCAAAGCTTGCACATCCAAAAGATAGCCAACACGTTTCCTCCAATATAGCAGCCTGCTTTAGTTGTTGTGCAGGGGCACTTGGCAGCTACTTTTTCCCCATACTTGCTATCTTGTGAAACTACTCAGTGCAAATGGGACTGCTTCTCAAGGCAGCCAGAAGGAATATGAATGTTAAACCCATAAATAGTACCAGCTTGGCTCAGTTGATAACACTCACCTCTGCATAGAAGGTGGAGAATTCGAGGCCTATACTGGCCAACACTCCAGTACAGCACTGAGAGAGCACTGCATTGTTGGAATGTGTCACGCTTTGGAAGAAACATTAAACTAAGGCCTATCTTCTGTTCTGGTGCTTGAGATGGACATTAAATATCCCAGAGTACTATTCCAACAAGGGCAGGCTGACCAACATTCCCCTCTCAACCAATACCATAAAAAAAATCATTTGGATAGTTACTGCAGAACAATTACTGCATTTGCCTAAAGTTGCTGCACTTCAAAAATGTTAAGTGCTTTAAGAAGTTTTGAAGTCATAATGTAAATAGTGTAGTGTCAAGCGAATCAGATATATGAACAGAATTAAACAGGTTAAGAGTAGAAATTGTGTGAAACCTGACTTCTATCATTATTTCACAAAGGCTCATTCTCAGTCATCAATACCCTCTTAACATGGACCATCCTCTTTTCTTCTAATCTTCATAACACATCAAAATGTGGCTGCTTGACATAAACATAACAGGTGCTCAAACAGTTCTTTGTCTCAGAGCAGCAGCCTGTTTTGCAAGGCCAGATAGTTCAATTCATTAGCATACAGCTGACAGTCTGCAGTTTGGGTGGTGATTTGGAGCACTGATGACATATTTGTCCACATTTCATGGTTGTAAAAAAAAATGCTCTTCAAAATAAAAGCCCAGTGCCAGCACAATTCAGCAGAGGTGTCCTCAAAAACAAAATACAACTTACAAGTTATACCCCACTCACTAACTATACGTATATTAGGTGGAATGACAACAGGATGCAGCTCTCATTTTAAAAAAAAATCTAGTCCTTCAGTACTTTCTCTCTCACCAACTTCTTCTTCTCCTTTCCTGAAGTCATTTACTACTTGCTGGGTATGATTCCATGGGCCAGTTCCAACGTGTAATCCCACTGAGCCATCGAGGGAGCCCCATGAAAACTTTTTAAAACAAATTTTGCTTTTGAATAACTGCATAATTTTATGTAATTTCCTGATAATCTAATATCGAGAGCTTCTCTAGAAGTGCATTTACTTTTTGCTTAGCCTTTCGGTTTAAAAAAAAACTGGGCATTAACTTCTTGCTTGCAAGCAAAGGAACTAGCTGTTGTATACAGATCACTGGATGGAAGCCAGCCCGCATCTTTTTACATTTAACGTCAGCAACCCCCCCACCACTAAAAGAACATTCATTGATCTCGGAAAGCAGCTTGGCAACCTACCAATTGAGAGACCTAGCGATGCAGGTTTGAGATCTGTCACTAGGAGGTGCACGAGAGTAACCAAATGAGCTTCATTCTCCAATCCTTTTCCTTCCACGAGGAAGAGCCTTGCTATAACTTGGCATCTTCCCTGACCAAGGTTGACAATTTGCCATTATGTCGGGAATCTTGAGGATAAACTCCTATATTATCACTCAATGGCACTGCCAAAACAGGACTACTAATGTGCCATGCTACTTGTTATGATCTTAATAATCTCTTTGGAGAGTTTGTAATTTTGGGATTTTTGCCACTGCTTTGGGGACTGAATTCCATGACTGGAGTCCATTATTCTGTGGAAACCTTAACTGAACGGCCTTTATTTTATACAAATTTGTTCACCTATACGTATTTAATTTATCACTTTCCATTTTTAAAGCCAAGGATACACAACAAGATGGTATACAAGATGTACCTGCTGGAGGTCGGTAGCTGGTATTTAGCAGAACCTGGGAGGTGGACTGGATCAGTAATCAGTACATTTTGTTATCTTTGAAATGGGTATGTTATTTCACACACTCTCTTTCTCTCTAAGACAAACATTCAAAATACTTTACCCGAATAAAGCTTTTGAAATTTGTCCTCTAGCTTTTCTTCAAATAATTCTGAAAAACAACCAAGCAGGTAACACTGGAAACTGAAGAGAAACATTTGAACAGTTGGGCGAATTAAATGCTGTTGATGCAACCTAGAAAACTGTGCACAATGCACATGCGCAGACTGCAAGATCTGCAGAGTCAAGGCTCTGGGCCAAAGTATCGAGTCCAAGCCCGGGCGTAACTCTCAGTACGCTCTGCTGCCGTATCACTCCTATTCTCACCATCTCCCAATGCAGTGAATTCATGATCTTTGTCCTTGCTTACAAGTCCCTTCATGGCCTGGAGGCTATCCTCACTTATGCAACCTCCTCCAGAACCATGTGCCAGCATGTGCCCTCTGCTCTTCTGACTCTGGCCTCCTGGGTAACCTCCCTTCCCTCAGCTTCACCACCTGCAGATCTTTAAGCCGTCTTGACCCGACACTCTGGAACGCCGTCTTCAAACACCTTTGCATTACTATCCTTTTCCCCACTATCCTTTTCCCCTCTTATGCCTTCAGTCAACTCCCTTAATTCTTCTCCTACTGCTTGACCTCTGTTTTAATCTCTCGGGTGCTTTGGAATATTTTACAACATCACAGATGCTATTTAAATGCGAGCAATAGTCACCATCAGCAGCACAAGCCTGAGGGAAAACATTTATAGAGGCTTTTCAAACACAAAGTGCAATTGTATAGGTTGCATGATCATTTTCTTACAACTTAAGTCTATTATGTTAAAAATTTAATTTCCTGTAGTAAATATTCAGCTTATGTGGAGAAACCAAGATGGTGGCCAAAAGGATTTCCAATAAATATTTAGAGCAATTTAACTGGTTCACCTAATTTCTTTTATTGATAGTACAGGAAAGACTGCTTATAGTAAATGTTTTGTTTCCATGTCTTTGTAGTTCTCAACTGGAAGTTTTACCGCTTTCCTTACATTTGATTCCAAAGTTCCCTACCCCTTCAGTTGTGATTGGTTGTATTTAATTAATACAACCAACTAACAGCAAAAAATTTGCATATATACAGATCTGACATCAAAGCACGAACTGAACAAAATGTCAACTCCCTTAATTCTTCTCCTACTGCTTGACCTCTGTTTTAATCTCTCACGTGCTTTGGAATGTTTTACAACATCACTATTTTGTTTTCCTACATGTTTATCTAAAAATGCAACTATCCCAAGCGCCCTGAACGTTATCGATTTCCCAAATGATTTGTATTGCAGAAACAAAAATTTAAGGATTGGCTTCTGCTAAATATTACTGCAACTTAAAACTTTACTGCTTTATTAATTCATTAAAACACTGCTTAAAAATCACATTAATAATCTGTTTGAAAGGCATTTCATATTTAGAAATTATTATACAAATCACGATAAAATTCCTACAGAAAATCTTCGTACACAGATTTACCCACTCCCTCATACGTGAAAAAATATTTTACAATCAGTCTGTTCAGACACCAAAACATAGAAAGCAAAACAAAGGAAAAAACCTAGTGTATCTAACCTTGTAAAGTTTGCCAATTAAAATATTTTTTAGCTGTTAGTGTTTTAGACCAAAATGTAGAAATACAAAATAGAAAGCTGACATCCTGCCAGTTATATTTTTCTCAGGGAACTAAACCCTTTGATGTTTACTGCCATAGCAGCAGAATTGGTATAAATTGTTGCCAAATGTGGGAAGAGGAGAGACTGGAATCAGTTCAAATTAAAATATTGTTTACAGGTGAGACTTTGCCTTAATACTTCACTTAGTGAAAAATGGAAGTCATAGTGGAAAATATTGGCACAATTTTTCTTCTATATGCTGTTCATTAATATAGTGAATTTTCAAAAGCTAAGGTCATGCTTCTCCAATGACACTGTACTGCTGAGTCACAGAGACAATTTGATGAGTGGACCTGTCAATTGGTCAATCTCAGTTGGGTGGCGACAGGGTGCTCAAACTGGTCTCAGCTCCCAGGGTTAGTCAACACCGGGAAAATTAGCCAGAGTTCCCACTGCTGATTGCTGTCCATAGACAGCCCCACCTATCCTGAAAGTGAAATGCAGACATAAGCAGAGAAGGATATAAAGGAAGAGGGGCGGCCAGAGAGAGTGAGGGAAGAGAGGGGAGGGAGCGAAGGGGACCAGAGAGTGAGGGAGGGAGGGAAAGGGGGCCAGGGGGAGGGAGGGAGATTCAGAGTTCCTAATACTCAAAACACCGGTGGGTGCCATAGGACAATTTGCAGTGGTGGATTTATGTGGCTTCTGCCAGTCTTTCACATCCCCTGAATCCAACCAGGTAGAATTCAAACTTCTGTCGAGAACTTAGCAAAAGGAGCAAAATCCTACTGATGGCTCAGTCAATAAATGCATTACCCAGCATGACTCAGTCATACGAACCATCTTCAGTCCCCAGTCTGTGTTGAGTTAGCTGATTTTAGATGGGGAGGCAGCAGAATATGAGAACTAACCAGAAAACTCCTGTGTTGGGGAAAAAAAAGTCAGCTGTACTTCCTACTCCTGATTCCATCCAGTGTTCACTACCAGAAAGCTTAAGTGCAGGGTCAAAAACGGTCAGGCTTGGCTGTCACCCACTCCTGCACATAGCCTGCCAACACTTACTGTGTAGGCTCACACAAGAAGAACGGACACAATGCAAGCCACCCGAGGACTGCCAGTACCTATGGAAACATACCCCAGCACATCTTTCTTAGAGAGGAGAAAATTGGGGATGGAGGGGGAAAAAAAAGGAAAATTGCATGTTTGGCTACACATATGCGCATATTGACGCATTTTTTTGAAATTTCTTGCTTCGGCGCAAAGTCCCAAAGGGTCTAGTAAAAGTCACTGGCAGTAAAAGACAGATGGAAGAAATGGGCTGTTGGCTGCCATATGTTTTACCATCATATTTATCCTCTCTCCTGTTAGTGAAACCTCCCCCTCTCCCACAGTATAAAGAGGGCAGTTTCACCATAAAGGATAATTTCAATACACAGCCACTTTTTAATGTGGCTCTAAAGCATAAGTGCAGTACAAGTTGCACAATTTACAGCTTTGTTTTACTATATGAAATACTTTAAACCTGCTGCAAACATAACTAAATATAGAATCATGCAGCAAAGGAGGTGGCCATTCAGCCCATCTTTGAAAGAGTTATCCAATTCGTTCAACTCCCTTGCACTTTCTCCAAAGCCCCGCAAATTTGTCCTTTAAGTGTATATCCACTGCCCTTTTGAAATTTACTATTGAATCTGCTTCCACCACCCTTTCAGGCAGTACATACCAGATCATAACAACTTGTACATAAGTTAATAACTTAAGGAATCATAACACATGTAGAACTTGTGTCTGTATAATTTTTCTACTAAACAACAGCTCCTACATTTCCAGTTTCATTTAAATTCCTGTAGAGTATCTGTTTCAAGCTGTGTAGCTTTTCTGTGAAAATTCATTTCTATGTATCAGTGGTTCCCACATTTTGAAGACAAGATGGATTTGATTAATTGATTCTATTTGGGGACTAATCTATAAATTGTTTGCCTCCATGGATATTTCCACTACAGCTGTGCTCAAATCCCTTTCATTAAAAAGCTTGATTTCACAACCACAAATTAAACATTGCATTCCATCAGCTCTTGGCCCTGCTCATGCCCTCTTGGCTAGTTCAAATTTTTCAAAGTGATTTTCCAAGCTTCTGCAATCCAAGCCATCTTGCCTGTTTTAGCCATTTGCTCTATAAAATTTCAAGGACAACATTTGTGCCAGTCGTTACACATCCGGAAAAAATGTGCGTATAAACTAAAAATTCTCTATGGGAAGTCTGTTTTCTCCATACGGTCACAGCAGGACTTCACAAGGCATGACCTTCAACTTTTTTGGGCAGGGGAGAGAAGGCATTTATACCGCTAATAGAAAGCAAGTTGCAGGTGTAGTTTATCACCAGCATTGCGCCCACCAAGACAAGTCCCTTTCACAGACTATTTTGTTTTCATTCAAACTGATCAAGCAACATGATTTGCACCAACAACTTCAGATTTAACTGCACTCCAGTACAGATTCTGCTGTAGAGCTCAATGGCAAATAGATGTTTGAAATTACAGCAGCATTTCGACTACATTTCAAAGTAGGACCTAATCTTTATACTTAGAACTGCAACATAACAATCCACTCAAAACAGACTATACCTGCCCTGTCCACAAGACTAGACTCCACAATACGTCTTAACACCTTAAACCATTTCTAACATCTACAAGAGTCAATGTGGCTTTAAAAGGTAATATCCACTTCTGCAGTTAATGCTGACATCAATGGAAAAGGAACAGTAAAGAGATTGTAAATAAAAATACCCTACGTACCTTACTTAGTAGTGTTGTCATTACAGTTTTAGATTAAAATGCTTTGTAAAGTTCTTTATGGCAGTTAGAATGACATCTGACACTTGCATCTAGTGTTACTGTACTGTTACTGGCTGAATAAAGCTGCTTCCAGGTCATATAGGCTGTTGAGACAGGAGTAGTCAGTAAAACATATAAAAATGCAAATTAAGGATCACTGGTTAGTACATTAGAAATACATACTTATATAACCTACACATGTAGTTCGACCATTTTGAAAATCTTACTACGGAGGATGGATATTACCTTTTCAAGCACTCAACACTGACAATGACAAATATGAATCAATTCTCTTTAATCCAACATTATTTATAGTATAAGTGTAAATCTGCTTACATTTCAGGTGAGCTTTGTTTCTGATGGCATGGTCTTAAACTAGGAAATGGCACCCAATAAAATAGCCCAAGAGGCCACTGTCACTGAACATTTTCATTAACTTTAACTGCAGCTTAAACTACCCAAAGAAACAAGGCAGAGCCAAAGTGGGCTGATTCAACTGCCAGCTATTAACCCGTACTCTGCTAAGCAGCAACATATACGGTTAACACAATTATTGCAACAAGCACAACACACTCGCCTGCAGTGACACCACGTGACAGTGCAACATTTTTAAAGTAGCTAGTGTACAAAAAAAAGTGGAAATAAGAGACCATTTTTCAAGGAATAATTCCTATATACAACTACAGAATTTCTTGCTAACTAACCACAAATTGTTTCTCAGTAAATTTGGCAATCAGTAATCCTTCAGTGAAAATATGCAGACTGCTTGCCACAAAAGCAGGACATAAATTTTTACAGAATACATAATACACACCCTGCAATGATTTCACCGCAGTAAGTTAATCTCAGTGTTCAACTGACTTAAAAACTCAAACTTCATTCTTGTGGTTTATGCATCTGTCAATTATATTATCTACATCTTTTATATTAATAATATTTTCCTTCAGTTTACATTCAGCTCAATTTTGGTATAGATGTGTGCAAAGTTTTTTTTTGCTGAAAGACTAGGCAAAAATAAAACTGCCCTACTTTAAATTCAGAGTTAATATAGTTTAGGGGAAACTGCACCATATAATCAGCAAATTTTAATCAAAGACAACATCATTCAAATTGAATGAATATACTCCACGTTAACATTTATTACATGGTTCTTGATAATAAGTAAGCTGAGATGAACATTTTAAAATTAAAACTGGTTCAACTTTAAAAGTGTAACATGACATTTTACAGATGCAAAGAGTGTATTTTCTCCAAATGCAGATAGTTTCTCTTGGACATAAAAACCAAAGCTTAAATGGAAAACTTGCCACAAATCAGGGCTTTTAACGGGGAAGAGGAGAGGGAAGAAACGGAGACATCAGGATCTGAACAGTTTAGATTAGTGCCCACATTTAACTTTTTCCTTGAATAGTATATATCGAATCAAATTATTTGTTCAACGCATGAAAATGTACTTTACAGAAAATTAGTGATTCCAAGCAAGTTAATGTAATACAATGATCATAATAGAAGTGTTTCATAGCATGTTGTTGGAGCTTACGGATTTTTGGGAGGAGGTGTGGGTATAGATATTAAAACAAGTAACTATGTACTGTTTAGACATTTAAATTCACAACAGCTGTGAGTTCTGAACAAATCCAAATCTGCTACATAGTGTAAATGTTTCAATATGCCAGGTCATGCTACATCACAACTTGCATATCATAGTAGGTACAGCACAGGAGGCGGCCATTCGGCCCACCGTGCCTGTGCCAGCTCTTTGACACTTCAAGAAAATATTGTAGAACAATTGTTACGATTATCTGAGATTGTTTCAAAAAAACTATCCAAAGTGAATCTAGTTTAAAACAGATTTGAAAACACTACCACCACACGAACATACACACTTATCTAAAGCTACAATCTTGAAGGTTTACCACCTCATATTCAGAAGCAGAAAACTATTTTTTTTTTACTGAAATCAAGCACAGTCACATTTGAAGAGAATATAATGACATAACATTTGTATGTTGCATAGAATGTGAAGCAAACGGTAGTGTGGCAAAGATGTCTATATAGCATAGTCACAATTTACAATTTTAGACTAGCTTAGTAATAATACTATACCACTCATTTGCTGCACTAAATCTTCAGGATTTATTTACTTGACTTGATGCAGAGGACCTTCAGAAAGCAAACTGATTTTTTCACCATTTAGAAAATTGCTGTTTGTCATCTTCTCAGAGAGGATTCTTGCTTTAACATTATGTGTTACAAAATCAAACTTTTTGTATTGGCTATTGAAAATAAATTCTTTGCATGAAGATTGCTGACTATTTCTTCCTGGTGTATTAACACACATTATATATAAATACAAAATTACCATTGATGCTTGTCGATTGGATGTTACCAGCGCAGATGCTCCATAGTTTGAATTCAGTCCTCCAATTGGCCCATTTTGTGATGGTCCCAGTAAAGTATGCATGTCACCGTGGCCACCAGACATGCTTGTTGAAGGCCCGACAGCGTGGTTTCTGAGAACATTGATGGCATCATCCAATCGGTCTAGACGATCCTCCATTCGAGTTTGCTGTTAAGAAACAATATGCTGAAAGAAGACATCTGCTTTGACACACTTCTGGCAAGGTAAACACACAGCTGGTCAGTTAATGTATTAGGTATGACATGGATAAGAGAGAAAAGGAAGATCAACAAAAACAAATGGTTTCAACAGCAGCTACAGGCATTTGGAATATGTTTCAAATTACAAACAGGATATCTGGGGAAAGGAACTTTTCAAAAAAACAGTACACATTAAAAAACAGGACCATTTATTTTGGTGGGGCCAATTTGAAAGTTTGAGAAACATTAAGATAGTATTTCTGTTATTTGACATGCTTCTTTCTTGGACATATAAATCTTCAAATAAATCAAAATGATTAAAACGGAAAAGAATGTGGATTTAAGCCAGAATGAAAACACTGCTTGGTACATTGTTGTAATTCATGCAGATGGTCTACAGGTCTAGAACGGTAAACCAGGGATGGATATGCACTGTCGAAAGAGAAGTAGTACCTCACAGACATCCTTTAAGAAAGACATTGCATCTTGCAAATGCTCATGAAGTTGCTGTTCAACCCGGTTTTTCTGGTAAAGCCAAGACAGAACAAGAAGCAAAAAGCATTAATATAAACACTTCAAAAGCTAAGCAAACCCACAGGCTAAGTGAATTAATCTTGAAATTACAACTTTATTGGAGTTAGAGAACGGAAGAGAAATTTAGTTAGCAACAATAATCTCACTAACTGTTCAAAATATAAAGTAAACTAATAAATAAAATTGTTATTGTCCCTGTATTTGGAAAGTCAGTTTCCCTATTCTGTACCTTGCATTATTCCCCTGTGAAGATAGTAAGCAGGCAGTCTGTTCTCACACCTTTACTAATGCCTCTCTGTAACTGACCACTTAGAAAAGAACTCACTGGCCCATACATTTTTCTGCTTCCATATGGAAAGGCCCCATGCCCATATAATGCCCCAATACCCCAGCAAAGATAAGTGACTTTTCACATGCAGAATGTTGGGTGTAAACCTAACTGTTGGCACTCATTCTTCGAAATATCAAACTCCATATACAATGAGTATTTGCTGTCACCCATGAAGGCAATCTCCTAGGCACAGTATGCCTTTAAGAAGTTTATGCCCCATATAGTTATTATGAGCAGATGAGTTTCTCTAAGGTCACTGCACATAAAGCTGTGTCCTGGATTGTACCAAAGGAGGTATCAAGTTACAACTCAAGCAATGCATCAAAGAAAACATTTACCACAATATCCTCAAGCAGCACCAGGTCAGAGCTTTGGACAGGAGGTTGAACTTAGTTTTGAATAATAAAAGGAGCTGGGCAATCTAACATTAGAATCATAGAAAGGTTACAGCACGGAAGAAGGCCATTTCAGCCCATCGAGTCCACGCTGGCTCCATGCAAGAGCAATCCAGCTAATCCCACTCCTCCGTCCTATCCCCTTAGCCATGCAATTTTTTTCCTTGCAAGTACTTACCCAGTTCCCTTTTGAAGGTCATGATTGAACCTGCCTCCACCATCCCCTCAGGCGGTGCATTCCAGATCCTAACCACTCAATGTGTAAAAAAGCTTTTTCTCATGTCACCTTTGGTTCTTTTGCCAATCACCTTAAATCTATGTGCTCTGGTTCTTGACCCTTCCGCCAATGGGAACAGTTTCTCTCTATCTACTCTGTCTAGACCCCTCATGATTTTGAATACCTCAATCAAATCTCCTCGCAAACTTCTCTGTTTCAAGGAGAATCCCAGCTTCTCCAGTCTTTCCACGTAACAAAGTCCCTCATCCATGGAAACATTCTAGGAAATCTCTTCTGCACCCTCTCTAAGGCCTTCACATCCTTCCTAAAGTGTGGGGCCCAGAACTGGACACAATACTCCAGTTGTGGCCGAACCAGTGTTTTATAAAGGTTCATCATGACTTCCATACTTTTGTACTCTATGCCTCTATTTATAAAGCCCAGGATCCCGTATGCTTTTTTAACCACTTTCTCAACCTGCCCTGCCACCTTCAATGATTTGTGCACATATACCCCCAGATCTCTCTGTTCCTGTACCCCTTTTAGAGTTGTGCCCTCGAGTTTAGATTGCCTCTCCTCATTCTTCCTACTGAAATATATCATTTCACATTTTTCTGGGTTAAATTTCATCTGCCACATGTCCGCCCATGCCACCAGCCTGACTATATCCTCTTGAAGTCTATCACTATCCTTCTCACTGTTCACTACCCTTCCAGTTTTGTGTCATCTGTAAATTTTGAAATTGTGCCCTGTACACCCAAGTTCAAGTCATTAATATATATCAAGAAAAGCAGCGGTCCCAGCACCGACCCCTGGGGAACACCACTGTACACCTCCCTCCAGTCCGAAAAACAACCGTTCACCACTACTCTCTGTTTCCTGTCACTTAGCCGATACTGTATCCATGTTGCTCCAGCCCCCTTTATTCCATGGGCAGCAATCTTGATCTTATGGCTATCATGCGGCACTTTATCAAACACCTTTTAAAAGTCCATAAACACCACATCAACTGCATTGCCATCATCTACCCTCTCCGTTACCTCATCAAAAAACTCTATCAAGTTAGTTAAACACGTTTGCCTTTAACAAATCCGTGCTGGCTTTCCCTAATCAATCCACACTCATCCAAGTGACTGTTAATTCTATCCCGGATTACCGTTTCTAAAAGTTTCCCTACCACTGAGGTTAAACTGACTGACCTATAGTCGCTGGGTTCATCCTGACACCCTTTTTTGAACAAGGGTGAAACACTTGCAATTCTCCAGTCCTCGAGCACCACCCCCATATCTATGGATGTTTGGAAGATTGTAGCCAGTATCTCCGCAATTTCCACCTTTACTTCCCTCAGCAACCTAGGATGTAAATCACCTGGACTGGGTGACTTATCTACTTTAAGTACAGCTAGCCTTTCTAGTACCTCCTCTTTATCAATGTTTAGCCCAGCCAGTATCTCAACTATATTTTCCTTTACTGAGACTCTGGCAGCATCGTCTTCCTCGGTAAAGACAGATGTAAAGTACTCATTTCGTACCTCGGCCATCCCCTCTGCCTCCACGTGTAGATCTCCTTTATGGTCTCTAATCGGCCCCACCTCTCCTCTTATTACCCGTTTACTGTTTACATGCCTGTAGAAGACTTTTGGATTCCTTATTTATTCATCCCACACACAATCCAAGTTATAAAGATACTGATGTCCTAAAATTCAGGCCAGCTTGAAGTACTATTATGATGCAGTGCTCACTGGCCAAATTCAGGGCCTCCTTTTGTCACTGGTGTTGATTAGCATGGAGTATAAATTGAAACTAAATTGGAGATGGCTATATTCAACTAATTATTGCCTGAAAAACATCAAATCTTCTGAGGACTGATAAACGATTTCAGTGCTGCTGCTGTCTGTGGTAGAGCAGTATCTGCAACGTCCTTCCGCCTCCCCTCCCCAAGATCACACAGGTTACTGATTAATGCCAAGAAGCTTGTGTGAACCAAAGAGAACCACAGCACTATCTTCCCTGTTACACAAATCAGCTCAGAATGTTGCTTGGATGATGCATCTTTCCTGCAGTGTTCCTGAGTATACTTTTCATTTAAACCACCTTCAAGTTAGAGAAGGAAGAGTGAAGGTGAGCTTCCTAAAATGGATCTAGACTTGAAGGTCTCATCATACTCAAAATAATCAAGATTGGATCAATCTCATCAGAACAGCCTTCCAGTGAATCAGATGCTTGTGAGGAGTCCTTTCGCTATATTAAGAGCAGATCTCACATTTCTGAAAGTTATCTAATACTGGAATAAAATGCAAACTTGTATCATGGGCAGTGGTCACACAGATGTTTCTCTTGGAAGCCAAAGTCTCCACATGACCGAAGTCCTGCATCTCTGGGACCATTCTAGTAAATCTCCTCTGCACCCTCTCCAAGGCTTTGACATCCTTCCTATAGTGCGGTGCCCAGAATTGGACACAATATCCAGCTGAGGCCTCACTAGTGATTTATAAAGGTTTAGCACAATTTCTTTGCTTTTGTACTCTTAATCCTCTAAAGTCCAGGATCCCGTATGCATTTTAAAAAAAAGTCTTATCAACTTGTCCTGCCACCTTCAAAAGATTTGTGTATGTGAATCCCCAGGTCTCTCTATTCCTGGCCCTCCGTTAGAATTGTACCATTTAGTTTAGGAACATAGGAACAGGAGGAGGCCATTCAGCCCCTCGTGCCTGCTCCGCCATTTGATAAGATCATGGCTGATCTGTGATCTAACTCCATATACCTGCCTTTGGCCCATATCCCTTAATACCTTTGGTTGCCAAAAAGCTATCTATCTCAGATTTAAATTTAGCAATTGAGCTAGTATCAATTGCCATTTGCGGAAGAGAGTTCCAAACTTCTACCATCTTTTGTGTGTAGAAATGTTTTCTAATCTCACTCCTGAAAGGTCTGGCTCTAATTTTTAGACTGTGCCCCCAACTCCTAAAATCCCCAACCAGCGGAAATAGTTTCTCTCTATCCACCCTATCTGTTCCCCTTAATATCTTATAAACTTCGATCAGATCACCCCTTAACCTTCGAAACTCCAGAGAATACAACCCCAATTTGTGTAATCTCTCCTCGTAACTTAACCCTTGAAGTCCGGGTACCATTCCAGTAAACCTACGCTGCACTGCCTCCAAGGCCAATATGTCCTTCCGAAGGTGCGGTGCCCAGAACTGCTCACAGTACTCCAGGTGCGCTCTAACCAGGGTTTTGTATAGCTGCAGCATAACTTCTGCCCCCTTGTACTCTAGATATAAAGGCCAGCATTCTATTTGCCTTCTTGATTATTTTCTGCACCTGTTCATGACACTTCAGTGATCTATGTACCTGAACCCCTAAGTCCCTTTGGACATCCACTGTTTTTAAACTTTTTACCATTTAGAAAGTACCCTGTTCTATCCTTTTTTGATCCAAAGTGGATGACCTCACATTTGTCTGCATTGAGTTCCATTTGCCACAGTTTTGCCCATTCACCTAATCTATCAATATCCCTTTGTAATTTTATGTTTTCATCTACACTGCATACAATGCCACCAATCTTTGTGTCATCAGCAAACTTAGATATGGGACTTTCTATGCCTTCATCTAAGTCGTTAATAAATAGTGAATAATTGAGGCCCCAAGACAGATCCCTGCGGGACTCCACTAGTCACATCCTGCCGATGTGAATACCTACCCATTATCCCTACTCTCTGTCGCCTTTCGCTCAGCCAACTTCCTAACCAAGTCTGTACTTTTCCCTCTATTCCATGGGCTTCTATCTTAGTTTATATTGCCTCTCCTCATTCTTCCTTTCAAAATGCATAATTTCACACTTCTTTGCATTAAATTTCATCTGCCATGTCTCTGACCATTTCACCAATCTATGTCCTCCTGAAGTCTGCTACTGTCATCCTCACTGTTTACTACATTTCCAAGTTTGGTATCATCTGCAAATTTTGAAATTTTGCCTCCTATACCAAAGTCCAGGTCAATATTATATATCAAAAAGAGCACTGGTTCTAATACCGGCCCCTGGGGGACACCATTGCACACTTCCCTCCAGTCTGATAAACAACCGTTCACCACTACCCTCTGCTTTCGGTTTCTTAGCCAATTTCGTATTCACGCTGCCACTGCCCTTTTAATCCCATGGGCTATCATTTTGCTGAAAAGTCTATTAAACAGCACTTTATCAAACACCTTATAGATCTACTAAAAGAACCATATTCAACAAAACTACACAGTGCATAAAGAAAAATACAATGGAGTTGGATAGGATCGCTTGATGAAAACTGCAGCATGAATTATTTAGAGGTGACACCAAATCCTGATAGCATGTGGAAGATCAATGAATGAGGAAGTAATAAACTTTATAATCAAGTAATATGTGGTTATTTTGTTACACAATATATCAAGCCTTTTTACACTGAACATGATAATCTTCCGAAAATGTCTCACTGCAGGATGACAATTAGTGGGAATATTCCTACTTTACAAACCCACTGAAAATTTTCAACTATGTCTTAAGTTTTATTTTATGTCATTCTCTCTCCTCTTTCACCCACCCTCCACCCCAGTTGGTGACGAAAAACCAGGTATGTAACACAGGACGTAGGTGGCTGGCATGTTGCCCTGCGTAAGTCCTTTCACCACACTAAGCATATTTGTTATTATTTGGACATTGTCCCAACATTCTTAACTCATATTCACAGAAGAAAAGTAGTTTCCAGAAGCCGATCTGTGCCTCCTATGAACTGGAACCTTACGTGAGATGTGCCACAAGACAAAATCACTAACACTTTTGTTGCACTGGAGACAACACGGGTTGCTCACCATGTTCTGTTGCCCACTTTGAAAGGTAAGTATCAAGCTGTCAGACTATATCGTTGAGGCTAAAACTAGTAAAAAGTTATTTACAAATAATAATTACACAGGAGCAAGAAACACACAGCAAATAATTAGCAGCACAATACATGACTTGCACAATACTTAAGTGTTCGAGAAACATTAGAGAAGACAATTCTTACAGTTCTTTCCAGAATCTTTTAATCACATCTCTGCTGAAAAGTTATATGAGCAATGATCCCAACAGAGCTCCTCTCCACTGCCGCACATGGAAAGGAACAGTGAAAATTTTCAAATTGAAGTGGTCAGCTCTTATACAATTTTCTGGGATTCCAAGTTTCAAAAGCTAAATTAAAGATGCTATGCAAAGCAATGGGAGGGCAAACCAATGAGCAATCTGACACATCACTGAAGTCTCCTCCTTTAAGGCTCCACTCAAAATCCACCTCTTCTATCAAGCTTCTGGTCACCTCACCTCATCTCTTTCTCTTTGGCTCAACATTCCTTTTTTCCTTAAGCTTTTGTGAAGCACGTTGGGATTATTTTTTTTAACGTGAAAGGCGCTATATAAATGCAAGTTGTTGTTGTGTCACACTTGCCAAGGGCTTCAAAAACAAAATAATATATACTGGAATTTCAGTGTAAAATATCCTTAGTCATCCAGCCAAAGGTAAAGAGTTTCATCTGTCCCTCAGGCCTCAAGTGTGTGTGCGTTAATATTTCAAAAACCTGGGGTAATTTCTGATCCAATTAACTCATGAATACAGGCAACATCACCACAGATAGCTAACCAGGGCAGATGGCCTGTCTACTTGTTTTTCTCTCCTAACACCAATTCAAAAGAACTCTCTCAACCACAACTAAATGAAGTCAATTTTAAATTCACATTATTCTGTCTAAAGTCATAACAAAAATGGTGCCTACAAAAACGTTTGTGATGAGACATAACACAGCTCTGTTTCAATCACATAGTGGGTGAGGAAACTCTGTGGCTTGGGTTTGGCATGGTGGGCAAGGGGACGAGAGAGAAGCAGCAGAGGTAGCTGAACAGGTGGTCACAATCTTAGTGACAAAGAAGTCCTTGAGCTCCTCTCATGTCATTCAAGGTGAGGATGGAGGAGGGTTGAAGTAGACAGTTGGTGGTATCTTTGCTCTCCAGGATGGTCCTGTAATAGTGTGCAGTTTGGCAGAGGAGAGTGATGATGCTTGATGTGGTCCACCCAGATCTGGTGATAGATAGCTTGTGTGCCAGGCTTCCTTGGAGCATTCAGCAAAGAAGACAATAGGACCAGGAATGGAATGGTTGCTGCCATGGATGATAATGAAAGTGACCTTCGGATTTATAATTGATCTGAAGTGTTGTTGTGGTGGTGGTCAAAATCTTTCAAAGGGAATTTTAGGATAACGCTGTTGCCCAAGAGGAGTCATGAAGTTGTAACTAGAGAGATTAGCTAACTTGTGGGACTATCTGAGAGTTACAGCCTCAAGTCTGCCTCCAGGTCTATGTGGTAGGCAAGAGGAAATGGAGAAAGAGATACAGAAAAAGAGAAAGAGGGACAAAAGCAAGATAAACTGCGTGGTATACATGAAGTGAGATATAAGAGAGTGAGAGTGAGAGTGAGAGAGAGAGAGAGAAAATGAGAGTCTTATATCGTGGGAGGCAGTCAGAGATGGAGATAGAGTTGACAATGCGAGAAAATGTGTTTGAGAAAGAAAAAGGAACAGAAGACACGCAAGAAAGAAGAAATTAAGTTGGAGACAGATTTCTTTGAGGAGGTTACAAAAATAGCTTTTTTCTTTTTATCCATGAGCAATGCCATGGGACATCAGCTAGCACAAATAACTAAGTGGGGTCAAGTGACAACACAGTCAGCTCAAGAACAGCTTTCACAGAAGCTTGCGAGTAAATCTGTTGCTTGCCCCCTCCCAGAAATGGAGTGTGGCCTGCACAGTTTCAGGGTTAAGGCAGGAAGAACGGGGCTACTTTAACAGAGGTTGTAGCAATTAAAGAATCAGGTTGCATCAGAATTTGTACAGCAGGGATTGAGCAATATCCAGAAAGGGGAAAGCAACTGGAAAACTGAAGTGGGAGCTGAGAGCGGAGACAAAATTGTCCATGTCAGTGTCAGCCAGAAGGAAAACTCCTAAATTGGTTTGTCAAGGCCGCTGGTGTGTTTTGACACCAACTAAAACTTCATTAACTTAAATTGTTGAATGACCAAATTTCTAATGACATCAAAAAAAAGTCAGCAGTAATGTATGAATGAGATAGTATTTGAGATTTCAGCATTTTAGGAAGAAAATGCCTCAAAATATTGAATAGTATTTTTCCCTTCCCCCATTTTAATGAGAGCTTGTTAAAATGGCACCAATTTGCAAACTGAAAAACACTCCAAATAAAATTGTCAGTTTTTAGCTGTTGCTATATGGAAATTAAGATGTGTACATAGTTTTAAAAAGGGAAAAGAATCTTTATTATGTAGAAGAGCAATAGCTGCCTTGTGGAATGCAGGCTTGAAAAGTGGATTGATGAATAAACATCAGAGACATGGCCTTTATTGTTCATTTCCTTCAAATCATTCACTAGAATGGAATCTGCTGGAAGTGACACTACAATTTTTCCTCAATCGCACTGCCATTTATCAGCTCTGTAACTTTCCAAATTAAAATTACAATATAACACAGACAAAGTTTTTACAAGATCTAGTCTGCCTCACCAGCGAGTGAAGAGAGTTTTCATAGCTAGGAGACGATGGCATCCCTCCTGATCGCGTCCACTGGTTAGCACCTGTACAAATTAAGACCCAAAGGAAGCCATTAACTTAATATGCAGTTCAGAGAATTACAGGCTTTATATGTTTAAACAGAAAACACACATCAAATTGGGGATACAGAGTTTCTGTTTGGCCAGTGTTCAAATAACCAAAACAAGATACGTCATGAGTTTCCGATGAGAAAAGCCAATTATTCAGATAAGTCAAGGCTATCAGCATATAACAGCTCTAAAGAAATATGAAAACACAAAGCCTTAACAAAAAGTATGACTGCTCATCAATGGAATAATTTTATAGATTTATATAAGCACAATTACCGAAAGCAACACCATAAAAACTAGTGACTATTTAAAAAAAATGCATTTGAATATGTACATCTGTTTGGGATTCTTCCAGTTGGAATCTGGAATAGTTTTGCCCTGAGCCCACTCATTGCATTCACATACTGGCAAGCAATGAATTTCAGTAGTTTAATATTGTCGCTGTTAAAAGGTTCCAATGGAAAAATATTTATATTTTACATTACACCCTATGATATTTTTGCAGATTCCATTTTCCATAACACTGCAAAATCAATGGCTAGTTACCATAACAGGAGCTGAAGTTAGATTCATCTCTAAAATCTGAACACTGAAGTTAGATTCATCTCTAAAATCTGAACTCCCTTTAGCACAGCAGACTGCCCAGAGTCTATGTTCTGAATTAATATCCATATGATCCTTAAGTATATTATTAGCAGCTATTTAGATACATACCACTATAAATGGTCTCTAAAACGGGAACTCAAATCATCCCTTTGGCGGCCGAGACATTCAGCATTTTCCTAGTTGCAACTGTTATTTTTAATGGTCTGCTCAGGCTCTGAACATGCATATTTATAGGTTGTATTTGTACAACAATTAAATATAAATATAAATTCTGTAGAGCGATAGTGAAAACACCATAAGAAATTCAGTCCACAACTATGACATGGATAAGCTGAGCTCCAAGGATTTCCTATATTTCTATGCATTAGCTTCAGTTGTGACAAGATTTGAGGCCAAGCCTCAACAACGGAAATGTTCCCTTTCAGATGAGCAAATCTGCAACTACCAGCCTCATTTTGCTATAAAGTAACACACAGGCAATCAGATTTTTTGACAGGTGCTAGAGAAGAACAAGATCACATCCACGCTTTGAATATTTTAAATCAATAACAAAAAAAGGTCAGATTTTTCTGTACCTGTGGAACTCAAGTTTAGTTCCTCTGAAAATAAAACCAACAGTAATGGATGTGTAAGTAAGCTGAGTTTTATTACAGATGTCACCAAGTGCACACCCTACTCAGCATCTTTCATGTAGTATTTTTATCTAAATTTCAAAGGGCATGTTTATTAGTCGTTTCTGGTTTGCAAGTTGAATTTCCCTGCACAAATTTAGTTTGTTGAACGACAGTAGATATGAGTGTGAATATTTTCATTTCAAAGCTGTTTCCATAGTTTTAAAGGTGCAACCTTCCTGAAGATAGCAACTTCAAATTATATTTTAAAATCGGTGTTCCTTTAATAAATATTTCTAAAAATAATTGACTCAAATCAAAATGTAATTCAAATACAAAGTTCAAGTCTTCTCGATCTATGCATCTGAAATTCAATATGTTTAAGCAGCACAGTGAAACAGATCTAAAATTCAATTGATAAATGAAATCGCTCCAAAAAGAAACAAGATGGTGTTAAAAAGTCAAAAACTTTCCACCACTTGAGGGTTTGTTGAATGCTCCCAACAGTCTGTTGCATATCTATCACTCCTTGCCTGCCTTTACAAGGGTGCCATTCATAACAATTTTCCACAATTCCAAAGTTCAAATTTAAAATGGTGTCTTAAATTTCATATGCACAAAACATAATTTGTTATGGTCCTCTTTATATGCCTTTTTGGGTACACTTAAAAAGGAGAAATGTTGTCTTTCATACCAACAACTTTGAAGTATTGCTTCTTTACTTTGTCACTAGCAAATTGCACCTGTGTAAACCTTGAGTTATGTTCTGCAAAACCAGTAAATGAAATCTACACGAGGCAGTTTCATCTGCAATGTGACCACTGAATCAAATATGAAACTAATGAATCCCTCATTATGCAATTCAACGGGGAGTTTGCAGTTAGAATTGCCTAAAGCAGCTGTTATACTACCAGCTCAAAAGGTGGTTATTATTCTACTAAATCCTTGCAATTTAAAAAAAGGAAAAAGCACACACACTACTTGAGAGCTTCTACCTCACCAACTGTAACAGGGAATTCCAATTACTGTACAAAATATTTTACATTTTTAAAATAAATATATTAACACCATGGAAATCATTTTACCACTATATGATTCTGATTTCCAATAAAAAGGCACCTTTTAAAGATAAGTCAGATGTGTATCAACTGTTTTAACTGGAGTTCAGTATCTGATACTATTCAGAGTGAATGGCAAAAACCAATGACATCCCAATGCAACTGACAAATGTATCTCCACTATGACGTAACAGCTCACTACAATCAATGCTACAGCAAATAAGTTTGAAGAAAAATTGCTCATAAAAAGCATTCTTTCATTCAACTACAGATGCAATCACACATATGCACATCTGTCTACTCTGAATCTACTATGAAACAAGGATCTGGACATTCATCTAGTTGCTGCTTCCCCCTCTTTCCTTTGCCCTAGCCCTGAACCAGCATCTTTCTGCAATTTGTCTTCTGGTCCCAAATCTTTTAGATTTTAGTTAGGTATTCTAGGGGCATACTAAAAGGGGAAGTGTATTCCATTGGGCAGTAGACTTTCATTAGACACTCCTAGTTATTTTACCTTTATGTTGAACTTCCTCTCCTTCAATATCATGAGTCAAGAGTGCTGCTCACAATTCGTGTCATCGAAGAAGCAGAACTTCAAGATGTTATGTGTTTACTTTCAGGTTGTCTCTAACTAGCAGCTCTGAATTATGAAAACCAGTGATGATTTAGATATGCATACTTTTTTTTTGTCTTTTCTTCTTTGGCAGTCCCTCAGGGTCGAGGATGACTTGCTTCCACTCCGGGAGGGTGGGTTCTGCGGTGGCTGAATAGTCCAATCCTGGAGCCGCAGACTCTGCCGCAGGTGGGGCAGGTAGTGTTCAATAAGGCGGGTGGGTGAGACGCTCTGGATTCTGCACGCTCTTTCCGCTGCTTACGCTTGGCCTCCACATGCTCCACTCGGTGACGCTCGAGGTGATTGGCGCCTTTACGGATGCTTCTTCTCCAGTTTGAGCGTTCTAGGGCAAGCGATTGCCATGCGTCGGTGGGGATGTTGCATTTTTTTTAGGGAGGCTTCGAGAGTGTCCTTATAGCGTTTCCTCTGCCCTCTTAATGATCGCCTGCCATTGCGAAGCTCGGAGTAGAGCACTTGTTTAGGGAATCTTGTGTCCGGCATGCAGACAATGTGGCCCGCCCATCGCAGCTGGTTGAGCGTGACCAGTGCCTCGATACTGGGGATATTAGCCTGGGAGAGAACGCTCATGTTGGAATGCCTACCCTGCCAGTGAATCTGCAGGATTTTGCGGAGGCAACGTTGGTGATATCTCTCCAGGGATTTGAGGTGTCTGCTGTACATTGTCCATATATATATTTTTTTGTAACCTTGGCGTTAAAGGTGAAGTGTAGTATACTACATTTCACCTTTAACTATACTGTCTACAACTTGCAAAACATGCAACACAACATCACAGCTTTTGATATTTAAACTGGAAAGTGCAGATTTGAACAGCTGAAACTTATCATAGAAAATAGTCAACGTGCCAGGATTCTGCAACATAAATACTTAAGACTGTACTTTGTTGCTCCTTATAAAATGCAACTGAACAGTTTCAAACAATCACTTCAGATTGACAGGAACGTGCATCTTAAAGCATAAATGCTAATTCTAGAAATCTCAAAATTGAGTTCCATCAAAACAATTTTGAAGATTATTTACCATAATGGGTACAAAGGACACTAAACTAATTTCAAGAGTCAACCAATTTTCAGGGTCATAATTTAATATCATCAAGCAACGTCAAAACAAATGTTAAGATTTGGAAGAGATTCCATCTGTTGCTCAATAAACATTTGCAAAGTGAAAATCCAATGTTAAAGAAGGCAAATTCAAGAATTTTGAAGACCCAACACCGACAGATTTGGCTAGCTTTGAGCCACACTTCTCCAAAGTTAAGAAATAAGTAGAATCTTACCAGGTAAAGATGATGGTGATCCAACTGGTGTTGATGGATTTGATGGGAAACTACTATTGGTGTGATCAGGTGAATAAATCTGCAAAAAAAAGATAGTTATTGGCAAATTTAGGAGCCAAATATTCATTCTGAAGCCTACTTTCCAATGATGTGTCACTATCCACTGCATCTATTTCCGGAGGTTGTTTATCTGTTACCATTCAGATCCATTGGAGGGACTCCAAAGTCATCTCCTTGTGCCATCCGCCCACATTTATATGGGCATTTGGTACCACTTTCCCCACAGACACTGAAAAATGGAAACTGGTTCTAAAGCATTGGTATGGAATATGCCAATGTTATGATGTGGCATGAGTTTACAGGCCTTTGTTTAGAGACTATTTTGCATGCTCAGGGTGGGGCAGGCTTAGGTACATTACAGCATGAAGTAAGCAGCGACCAAGTAATGATGTGGGCCCAAATCAGTACCTTCCATCAAAGAAAGTGGGCCTGTGGTACTGGCAGTTCTCGAGATCAGGTAGCTTACATTTGGGAATGTTGCCAACAGTATGAGAATGTGTCTGCCATCAACCGCATTCCCTTAAGGTAAAAAGTCTCTTCAAAACAGATAAACAACAGAACTGAGGTCGCAGAAAATTTTCTCCCAAAGATGAAATACAAATTTTGAGCAAGGAAAAATGTTAGATTACCTACTAGAAGTGTGGAGTTGTTATTTAAAAGTTACTCAATCTTCATATACAATTAGGATTTGTGGTTATTGGTGTGCAGGAGGGAAGAAAAGAGAATCACTGAAGATAAGAATACCTTCAACAAATTCACACCCAAAGCACAGCCATTTTGAATAAATGATCTCACCTACTCTGTTCTATACAAGACCTAATCCAGAACATATCAATAGTTCTTTGACCAGAGTAGGCAGGAGAAAAATTAGAAAGGGGTAAGGAGCAAGAAACTGCAAGAGGGAGAACAAAAACAAACCTCTGTACTTTGAATTCCTTTTGAAAAGTACATACACACAACCATACATATAACAAGTAATATAATGTTCTGCCACATTCAACCTCCACATACAATTAGGATTATGCCCAAACAGGATAGAAGGTAGTACTGGGGGTCTGAAGACGTCAATGCCCAACCTGGCTAGCAGCATTTCTCGTCCTGAAAGGTCAGATCAAGACAATAATCCTGATTGAGGTTTCAGGTATCTGCCTTGGAGATAGCTTTGAAAAAAAAACTCCCCACACGTTGGCTCACGAGATTATCACAGCACAGGAAGCATGTGATGTAACTTTCCTTGGTGGTTTTTGTCCCATTAGACTTCATACATAATCCTTCATTCCCGAATCAAGGCAAGCAAAGTTAACAATTTTAGGAAAGAGAAATGCATTCATTGCTCATTAAAAAATTCAAATCTCAGACAGCAGTTAAATGACAAATGAAGAACTCGACCTTCCAGGTCAATTTCACTAAGCCGGACATTCTAGCTTGCTCTCTAGGGGATTTGCTGCCAGAGGCAAACAGGAAGCTCAGATAGAGACTGCAGGGATACCAATTGACAGTTTAGTAAAATAAAATGTTCTTGTTTACACACAAGAAAATATACCTTTTAGTGAACTAGATCCCTGATCTAGCAATGTTTTTTAGATATAACAGTATAGCTAATAATGTTGCACCCCAGCAGGATTATGGCTGTATTCTTGGCACCAAGATAAGCTTCCTACAATTAGCATTATATCCCTTCAGAGCTGGAGCATTCCTAGATACCCAAGTGTTATAACAATAGACAGAAGGAAGCCCTACTTAAGTTGGTACCCTCAACAGCCCATGCCAGCAGTTGGACACACTTTTGGATGCTGTGCCATGTGTGTGTATGGGGGGTCTGAAAGAGTCAATAAATACTCAGTTAGAAAGTCCAAGAACCAGGTCTTGTTCAACCAGTAAAAAGTTACTACAGTAGTGTTGCTTCTGCTCATATTTTACAAATAATATTGATGGAGAGAGAAGGCATATAAAAACTTCCCAGATGATTAGGTATTACAGCCTGACTATGAGCCCTACAGCAGAACTGCTGCAACGTCTTGTTCTCATGGATCAGTCTATTCAACTTACTTATTTCTGAATCAGAGTTATCTCAAGATGCAGGATCCATGGAGTCAGAGGGTGTGTGTATAATATTATGCCTGAATTTTGTTCTGAGGTAAGAGCATTCAAATGGAAGGGCCTTGAAGCACTCCAATGGTAGTGAAATGACAACATGTCAAGAAATGGGTTCCAATAAAGGATTTGTTCTCTACTGGTTGTACCTGGGATGTTTTTCAATTTATGATAAGAGTTCACTTTTCTTAAAAGGCTTACCATCTGTTGGATGGATGCTCAGGCATAATATGGAGGAAACTTTCATCAGTTATATAGATTAGGTCAGACCATGTAGCTGTCTTGGTCTGAGAAATGCTACTGTACAGATTATTTGGTGAAGAGTTTGGTTGTCACTAATGCACATTTATCTTTTCCCTTCCCTTCTTTCCTCTAGATGTTTGTGGTCTTATATCTTAGGTCACTCTCATAGGCGAGTCCCAACACCCTATGCCTACGAGTATGTCTTCACTAGCCTTAACACCCATGATAGCCAACAGAAAACCCTTTTTATTATTTTAAGCTACTAGAATTAATCTATCACTTCTTTGTAACTCATGCAATAACAGAAAGCAACACACAAATACTTTGGATGTTGATGACCAGAAAGGGTCCATGACATTTGGTGTAGATCTTGAAAGCAGGAGCCAGCATTGTCTGAAAACTAATGAGTTGACCAGAACCAATCTCCCAAAATTAGGCCTTTGATGCAGAGGCACAAGTGTGCATTGGATAAGAAGATGGAACAGTAATTTTTAAGCAAAAACTCTAATACCATAATACCTTTCAAAACAAATTGTGTGATTACTGCAAGAAAAACATACCATAAAAATCTTTCAGAATGGAAGAAACACTACAAATATAGATTTTTTTTCCTCCCTTATGTTATGAACAATCAAGTTTGCTGCTAATGACAGGAGAAAAACATGATATGGCTGAAAATGAGAGGGTGGATGACTACAGAGTGCAAGGGAAATCATGTGACAAAATGACTAGGCAAGGGTGTAACTTTGTTAAAAGGACTGTGTCCCAACATAATTTATGTCCTGTGATGGCATCAAATCCTAACTGCATGTGAAGGTTGAACAAAGTCAAAAAATATATAGTTAATGTAACACAAAAACAAGTGAATGGCAGGAAGGTAGCACAGTGACCACTTACAGTGCTGTTCCTCTTACCATTTCAGTCATTATGCACAACTGCTAAGGTAAACAGAAAGCTTCTTTCTTGGCAATAGTTTGGCTAGCAGAAATGCATGGTCATGTAAATCTGGCATATTATATGAAATCTAGGTTATTAATATAATCTTACAAAACAGAACAATTTTACCTCATAAATCTTTTGTTTATTTAACGTTTACATCAAAATTAAGCTACACCAACTTGTCACAGTTCCGCTGTTTCAGTATAGGTTACTTCAGGTGATTTGACAGAACAGCGCTGTAGGTGTAGCTTTGATGTTTATGTCAACACAAATGGGAACTTCATAAAAAGAAACACAAATGCTTGGCTCTAACAAGCAATAAGTTTAAAAGTAATTTGAATAAAAATAATTTTCACCGGAATCCACCCCTTCTTCAGCAAACATAGAACACTCCATTTATCAGTGATTCATTCTGGTCGCTAGGGTGCCAATATGCCACTGTACAATTAAGAAGGGATTATGATCATATCCATACAATGGTCTGCCCAAAGAGCTTATCCTTAGAGTTTATACCCGATGGGTCTCTTTTGTTCATATATACACTACATTTAGAATACACATAACCTTTATTATGCTAATTTTATTGAAGCCACAATTTAAATGGACTTAATTTGTACATTATTTATCAAAGTCTTCATCTTAGGTGAACAAACCAGCAGCCAACATGGTGTCCAGAGTTCTTGGGACTATTCAAATACATAATATTCAGAACCTTAATTATATAGATTTGATATGAAGAAAAAAATTTGAATTTAAAAACTCTATGGTTATGAATCAAAGTATTCTGATTTAGCACCAAATGTTGAAATAAACCAGATGTTTTTGCTTCAGTACAACATTGTGGGCAAAACCTTAAAGGAATATTGCTTGGCAAATGTTCAGTAAAATCCATCAGAAATGGCACAAATGCCCAGATTTTAATCTGGGAATTGACTATAATCTAAAGAGTTTGACTGCTTTCCAAAAATGTCCTAGTCACAGTGTGTTTTATACTTTGTTTCTTTGGTTACTAGTGATTATCCACAGGAATTTCTTTTACAATTACCACAAAACAGATTCACCTTCAATATCCTACATTAAAGTATGTTTGCAAAAGGCAATGTATGAAAAGTGACATGTAAAAATGAGGCTACGCTACAACAGATTAAGAATAATTAGGACCCTGAATTAAAAGGGAACTATGATCAACAAAATTTGCCAAATCTTTTTTTTAAATTTGGGGAGGGAGAAGAGCCAGGAGAGGTGTATGGCAGTTTCATTTTGATGTGGGGGCCCTCAAAATCATCTTGAAAGAAGTGAGGGGACAGAGGAACGACAAAAGCAGCTTTAAAAAAAAACTTCTCTCAAGTAACCGTTAAATAAAAATATCTACTTCAATATGCAGAACTCAGTGTAAAACAGAACAGGAAAGATTATAGAACGCACCAAGATAAAATTAAATAGGAAAAAAAAAATCAAACAGAAATATTTGACAATTGAAATACCACAGCTAACTGCAAAGCTGCGTCACCGACTATTAAATACTTCTTTCACAAAATATCTTCTCTGGAATTAATTGCCGGATATATGAATTATAATACAACATATGAAATCTACTACAAATCTTCAGATAAACCTGCAGTAACAATGAACATTTGTTTCTGCACCAAGATTAGGGAATATTCGTGTAATTGCAACATACCCAAGAACTTTCACAAAAATGTTAATTTAAAATTCCCATATGTTATACAAGAGACATCCGGCAATGAGTCAAACACGCTAATCTGATTTTAGTGTGCAAATGGCATTTTTTTTTACCATTGCAATGGTGTCAAAACTGTGCACTTTCACCAAACTACTTTAATTAATACAGTGCAACAGTGCACAGTATATGGTTCAAAGCCAAACCAGCCTAAGAGACATGGTATGCTCACACTGTTCAGAAATTAGTGCTTGATCAGTTTGATCCAATCAAGGCAAGGAAGATCTCTGATAGCCTGGCGCTACTCAGGGATACGATTGCCTACGTACAGGACAGGGGGGTGAACATCTGCCTGATCAGCCTGGACCAGGAAAAGGCCTTTGACAGAATATCCCACACGTACATGATCGACGTGCTCTCCAAAATGGGGTTTGGGGAAGGAATCCGCAATTGGATCCAACTGCTCGACACAAACATCAGTAGCGCAGTTTCAATCAACGGGTGGGAATCAGAAAGCTTTCCGATCAAATCTGGAGTCAGGCAGGGCTGTCCTCTCTCCTCCGTCTTGTTCGTGTGTTGCATCGAACCCTTTGCCGAGTCCATCAGGAGGGATGCAGGCATAAGAGGGGTGACGATCCCAGGCAGCGGAGGCACTCAGGTCAAGGCCTCCCTGTACATGGATGACGTCGCCGTCTTTTGCTCGGATCAGCTCTCGGTCCGCAGATTGATGAGCATCAATGACCGGTTCGAACTGGCCTTGGGGGCCAGGGTAAATCATAGCAAGAGCGAAGCCATGTTCTTTGGGAACTGAACCGACCGATCCTTTGTCCCCTTCACCATCAGGTCGGATTACCTGAAGGTGCTGGGGATCTGGTTCGGGGGGGCCGGGGCGTGCACCAAAAACTGGGAGGAGCGTATTTCCAAGGTTAAGCAGAAACTGGGACTGTGGGATCGTCGATCCCTCTCGATCGTGGGCAAGAGCCTGGTCATCAGGTGCAAGGTGCTCTCGGTGTTGCTGTACGTGGCGCAGGTGTGGCCCATATCTCGCTCCTGCGCCGCGACAGTCACCCGAGCCATCTTCCGCTTTGTCTGGAGATCAAAAATGGACCGTGTCCGCAGGGTCACGATGTACAAATCTCCAAAGGGGGGAAAGGCGTGCCCAACGTGGCCCTCATCCTGATGGCCACCTTTGTGTGCGGCTGCATCAAGTTGTGCATAGACCCTCGGTACGCAAACACAAAGTGTCACTACGTGCTGAGGTTCTATCTGTCCCCGGTGTTGAGAAGGATGGGCCTGGCCACGCTGCCACGGAACGCTCCGTCCAGTTGGACCGTTCCGCCCCACCTGTCCTTCGTGGTAAAGTTTGTGCAGAAAAACACCTTTGACCACAAGGCGATCAGCAAGTGGTCCGCACGTAACGTCCTCGAGACCCTGCGGGAAAAGGAGATGGTGGATCCTGTCGGTTGGTTCCCCGAGCAGACTGTCAATGTCATTTGGCAGAACGCCTCATCGCCAGAGCTTTCAAACAAGCACCAAGACCTAGCTTGGCTGGTGGTGAGAAGGGCCCTTCCCGTCAGATCCTTCATGTACTCCCGGACTCTCAGCGCCACCACGCGCTGTCCCAGAGGAGGCTGCGGTGGAGACGAGACCGTCACCCATCTCCTTCTGGAATGTGCCTTTGCAAAGAAGTTCTGCAGAGAGATGCAGTGGTATCTGTCCAGGTTCGTCCCGAGCAGTTCCGTAACACAGGGTTCTGTGCTCTACGGGCTGTTCCCGGGGACGCACACTGAGACGGACATCAGCTGCTGCTGGAAGACCATCAACTCGGTGAAAGAAGCCCTTTGGTCTGCCCGAAACTTGCTGGTCTTCCAGTACAAGAAGCTGTCCTCGACCGAGTGTTGCAGACTGGCACATTCCAAGGTCCAGGACTACGTGCTGAGGGACGCACTGAGGATGGATGCGGCCGCTGCAAAGGCTCTGTGGGGAAAGGCAACCGTTTAGAGCCTTCCCGCCATTGTATACCGAGGGGCTGCAATCAGGGAAAAACCCCCTCGGGCAGAATGTAAAATTCTAACTGATGTAATGTAACTGTAATGAATCTGTAATGAACCTGGAAAGAATCTGTAACGTACCTGTTATCAAAAATGTGCATTGAGTGTATTGCAATGAGGCACCCTAGAGTGTCATGAACTGTAATTATGTCCAATGTGTTCATTGAACTGTACTTGATGTAACCTGCAAATTGTAAAATCTGTATTGTGTACGTTTGGAATGTGATATGACAACTGTATTGTATGTATTGCTGCAAATTTTATGAATAAAGTATATTTTTTGGAAAAAAAAAAGTTTGATCCAATCAAGCTGTTTTTTCCCTCCATATAGGGAGGCCTTATTTTAATGTACTATTGAAATGAGAAATAAGAAACACTAGACCAGCCAAGGACAAGAAAAGGCCATTCAGCCATCAAAGCAAATCCCACCTATTCAGCTCAATCTTAATTCTCCCCTTGAAAACATGAGAAAAAAAATAATAAACCACACCTTTTGTGGATTGACTTACTTGTTTTGGCATTACTTTTCTTTCAGATACTTCCAACAGCAAAATCTGATCATCTGCACTTTTAGCTTCCAGTTCCAGGCCTCGGGCCTATACCTCACAAGCTCTTATTTAAGACCTGACTGCCCCCAAGCATGGGGTTTTCCTTCTTTTCTGTTAATTCTGACCCTAAGAAGCAGGGGGCCAATGTCTGTGACACTTTTCTGTGCAACTGTTCACCAGCAGGCCTGTCAACCAAACCAATTACTTCCTCTCCCAGGAGTATATTCTCTGCGAACACCTTGTGCTATGCCCACATGAATAGAACCACCCTCATCTTAACAGGTGTAAATATTTATTGGCCACCCAGAGACAAAATAACAAATTGCTTAATGTTCTTGGTCATCCTGGCTATTCAGCCTGGGATGGAACAATTGGTCCTCCTGGTATCGGTTTGAAATAGACTTAGTGGGCTCGAATTTAGCAGGCCTGCGGGTTCCCAGCGGGTGGTCCTCCGGGAGCGTCGAAAACGCGGACGGGTAATTGTTCGCGTCCCCCACGCGATCGCGGGATAATTGGACCCATTAAGGCCTGCTTCCGGGTTCTGCGCTCCCCAGCTGCGTGCCGGCCGGCTGCGCATGCGCAGTACCGTCGACGCGATGTAGGAGCTCCAGTTAAAGGGGCAGTCTCCCAAAGCCCCTCCTGCTGCAAGCAAGAGGTCTGGGAGAATGGCTCAACCAAGGGGAAAGGCTGCGCCCCGTTTTTCAGATCTGGCACTGCAGCTGATGCTGGAGGGCGTGAGGAGGAGGAGGGAAACACTCTTCCCTGAGGATGGGCGCAAGTTCCCTGCCGCCGCAACCAGGAAGGCATGGGCAGAGGTGGCGGCGGAGGTGAGCAGCAGGGGCAACACCCCAAGGACTTGGGAGCAGTGCCGCAAGCGCTTCAATGACCTGACTAGGTCTGGCAAGGTGAGTACACCAACGCACCCTCCCACATCCCGTCCCCACCATCACGCCAAGCAGATCACAACCCCCTCCTGCACAGCCACCACTGCGCTCCATCAGCAATCCTCACAGCCACTCATTCACCATCCTCGCCGTGCACGCAAGTACCCACCGTCCCTGACCCCACCCGAACACTACCACACACCCCAATCCCCATGCAATGGGATGGGCACGTGGCCCACACTTCCTCCCATCCGTTCCGCGCCACGCTCAACCCAACCACACCGATGCTCGATGCGTCTCACGATGCAAGACGCACCCACTCACACATCTGTGTTTTGCCTTCACAGGAGAAGAGGAGCAAGAACAACCGCGAAAGGGCACGCACCGGAGGTGGGCCGCCGCAAGTGGTGGAGCTCACCGACGCAGAGGTGGAGGCGCTCGACCTCGCCCGCACGCGACATTGCCTGTCGGTGGCCGATGGCGAGTGTGTCGCTGCCGAAATGGGCGGTAAGGGAAAGCGGACACTCAACACCCATGATCGCGAGTGACCGTATCATCACCTGCCATCAGGCGCACTGTCAAGTTGGTCCACATGCCTCAAAGTGCCCTCTGTTCTCTTGCAGGTGCGTCTTTGGATCAAGCGAGCATGGAGGGCGATTCCTCAGAGGACATGGCGGTCTCTGAGGGTGCATCGTCACATCAGAGCCAACCATCCACCAGCGCAGAGACACGCACCTCGGTGGGTCCCCCTCGCCAACTAGTTGGGGTAGCACTTGGTGAGTCACTGCGCACGAGTGAGCATGAGCAGACCCTGGTGGCAGGGGCAGCCGCGGAGGGTCCGCGACGGAGGGAGCACTCATCTCCAGGCTCTGCTCAGCCGGACCCAGATGCTGAACCCAGGGGGCCACCAGAGAAAAGGAGAGTCGTCGAGGGCCACCAGCTAATTGCTGAGGTGCTGGCAGAGGTGCCGCGCGCATTGTCCACAATAGCGCAGGCGATGGAGGAGTCCACCTCCTGCATGTGGGCATTGGTGGCGCAGGCACAGGAGGGTACCGGCGACACAGTGTCGCGGGTAGGTGCGGGACTGTCTGCGGTGGAGGACAGGCTGGCCTCCCTCGAGCGTCACGCACAGCTCCACTTCGAGTCCTTGCAGGCCCTCACAACGTCTGTACGGATTCAGGGTGAGCAACATTCCGACGCCACCAACAGGCTGAGGGATACACTAGGGGTGGCCTTGCAAGGCCTCACACATGCCATCCAAACTGCCGTCCAGCAGGGTGGAAGGGGTGATGTGGGCCGAGGCCAAGAGAGGGATGATGGTGACCGGGGACATGGAAGCGGGGACGCCTCTCAAGGCGTCCCCACGTCCCACCCGTCGCCCACCTCTCAACCAGCACCCGCAATGGTGCCTCCTCTCCAGGTGGCCGAGTCTGCCCCTGCCCCGGTGCAGGAGGAGCAGTCTGTGGAGGTGCCCTCACGGGCACCGAAACCCAGGGGCCGTCCGCCAAAAGCATCTACCCGGTCAAGGCAAGAAGACGAGCAACCTGCCACTACCTCTGCTGGAGCCACAGGGGTAGCACCACGTAGGGGTTCCCGGAGAAGAATTCCAAAGGCCTTATAATCACAAAGGGAATACACCAGGGTGTTTATTATTTTGTACTTTGTTTCTTAAATGATGTCACATTCCACATATTAAATAGTCTATTCTCACCACTCCTGCCACCTCTCGTCCATTCTTCCGCGGCTTGTGCAGTAGTTGCGTTCCGTGGAGGCCATCATGACGGCGAACACCTGCTGCCACCCATTGGGCACACTGCTGTGGGTGCAGGATTACTGGCAGCACTCTTCAGTGGAGGGGGCTGGTATGGCCGCTCGCATGTGCAGGTGAGGAGATGCGAGCGCCTCGCAGTGTCTGACTCTAGGAGAACCGTTGACGTATGAGTGCGTCCCTGGCCCGGCGACCATCCCGGTGAGTCGCGGCTCGGCGCATGGGTCGTCCAACATCCTCGGGCGCGTCCTCCTCCTCCTCCTCCGCCTCCTCCTCCTCCTCCTCCTCCTCCTCCTCCTCGCCCTCGCCTTCCTCAATGTGGGTGGCGGGTGTGGATGGGGCCTCCTCCAGCGGCACCCCTCTCTGTTGGGCCATGTTGTGCAGGGCACAGCAGACAACTATGATTCGTCCCACTCTGAATGGTGTGTATTGGAGCGCTCCCCCAGAACGATCAAGGCACCTGAAGCGCATCTTGAGAAGCCCTATGGTCTGCTCAATTGTAGACCTGGTAGCAGTGTGGCTGTCATTGTACCGACGCTCCGGCTCGGTGATGGGGTTCCTCAGAGGTGTCATGAGCCACGTGTGGAGGGGATACCCCTTGTCGCCGAGGAGCCAGCCGTTGCCGGCGTTGGGTGCCTGCAGGATGGGCGGGACGGCGGACTCCCTGAGGACGAAGGCATCGTGGCAGCTGCCGGGGTATCTGGCGCACACGTGTAGGAATCTCTGGCGGTGGTCACAGATGAGCTGGGCGTTCATGGAGTGATACCCCTTCCTGTTGATGAACAGCCCTGGCTCATGCGGAGGTGCCCGTATTGCGATGTGGGTGCAGTCGATTACACCCTGCACCCGTGGGAAGCCGGCCATGGCATGGAATCCAACCGCCCTCTCCATCTGGCTGCGCTCGTCCATGGCGAAGTTGATGTAGTGGGAGGCCCTGCGGAACAACCCATCGGTGACCTGCCTTATGCACTTGTGTGCAGAGGACTGACAGACCCCGGTGATGTCCCCGGTGGCACCCTGGAAGGAACCAGATGCGAAGAAGTTGAGGGCAGTGGTGACTTTGACGGCGACAGGTAAGAAGATGCTGCTTGGTCCATCAGGGAGCAGCTCGTCGTTAAGGAGGCTGCAGATGTCGGCGACTACCTGGCGATTGACTCTGAGCCTCCGTATGCACTGCTCCTCGGAGAGGTCCATGAAGCTGAGCCTCGCTCTGTACACCCTGTGCGGAGGGTAGTGCCTCCTGCGACGCATCTCTCTCTGCGGTTGCCCTCCCTCCTGCTGTGCAGGTGGGTGTGCCGCAGCACCGTGTTGGGGGGCCCCACCTCTCCGAGGCGGACGGCGTGGACTGTGAGGCTGCTGGGGCTGGTCATCCTGTTCGTCCTCCGACGATGTCAACGCACCACCCATCTGGCAGGTGTTGGTGTGAGGGGTTGTGCAGGGTAGGTGGGTGGGTCCTCGGACTGGGGCTGCGGTTTCGTGTCGGTCTGTCCTCTGGCTTGGCGGGGGTTGGTGGAGGGCAGGGGTTGCCCTATGTGACGCGGTGGCCTCCTGCGTGGGTGAGGGCGCTCCCCCGTGGAGCGCACCTTGGCACCTGGCACAGGCTGCTGGCTGCAACACGCCTGGTTTGAAGGGTCCTGTTTCCCCCAGTGTGGGAAACTGACTGCTTTGACCGTAAAATCCCACACTTCCTCTTTTGACAGCTGCTTCAGCTCATTAACTGACCACAACGAGCAAGTTAAGTGCTCTCAAGTGGAACCCCGCTGGCTTTAATTGCCTGCGGGATTCCCACCAGCGGGGCTTGCGCGCGCAGCCCCGCACGTCAGCGCGGTACCCGGAAGTGGCCGGGATTTCGTCCGAATCCGGTCACGTGATCGGAGATCGGGATTTTCGGGGCCCCCCCGCTGGAAACCCGCCGGAAACCCGACCCTAAAATCGAGCCCCGTGTGTCATTTCCCAAACTGGCTCATCTGGCATTAATACATATTCTTCCGTGCCGGCAGCCTATGGCCTTTCTTTTTAAACTTATGAGAATGTACCTGGTTTTAAAACACAACCGTTAAACATAACTCAATCCCAAAATCCTTTCCTTGAAGAAAAAAAAATCAACAATCCTGAAAATGTAACCGTAGTGCTTACCACTACTGCTTAATCCAACAGCCAGCAAAGACACAGATTGGTCTGATAATACTACAATTCATAAAATTGAGGAGACCACGTCTGAATTTTTCAAAAAACTTAAATCCATTCCCAATTTGAAGTGGTAAATTTCAAGGGTTCAGAAATTGCTCAGAAACCAACAGTGCTCACCACTCCATAGATTTATACTAACCCACCAACTTACTGCAGTCTTTACTGCATGCACTTCCTCTAATAGGAAGCGGAGAAGAGCCCAGCATTAACTCCAGTGAAGCTAGGACCCATGGAAGAAGTGAGAGGATCGATCTCTCCCCTCAACCAATCAGAATGCAGCTTTTTTGACAAGCTGCAAACATTTTCTGCCAGCTGAAACGTGAAATCCAGGAAGTGAAAGGTACAACACTAAAATCATTTGTAAAAACAGTTATAGACGGCGAGAAAAGGGTAAAAAAATAATCAAATTAAATAAAAGAGGCAGAAGGGAGAAAAAATGTTTTTTTTTTAAATGACCAAAAATTATTAAATTAAGGAGTAAGGAGACTCCACATTTTTTAAAGTTAATTTTTAGTTGTTTGGCGGTCATTAAACTTAGTTCAGACCTGGTATTTTTAAACTTACCTGTTTTGTGGCAATATTAGTAACTTTCCAGCTGGGCAGAAGAGCAAGTTGGTGCTGGTCCATTGATTCCACTGATTCCAGCCAGCGATATCCCTTTAATTTGAAGCTGGCGTATCGCCGGCGAACAAGGAGGAGAAAGTTCCAGATTTCCGCGAATGACTGCACATGTGCGATTTCACCACTAACAATGGTGAGCGCTGTTGAGCTCACCATTCGTTTTTAAGCAATTTCTGACCCAACGTTTGTAAATCAAGAAACTCAGTTTACATTTAGTCTGCACGACTGTCAATTTAAAATGGCAATAGATCAATTACAATGTTATTACTCCATCTGTTTGATCCTTTCTCCCACAACCATGAACAGACAGGATGTTCAGCTATGCACAGATATACAGCATACAAGAGGGTGTGGACTATGGGTACATGGAAATGGACTCTAATGGCTCTCCACCACACGAGATCAAATTAAACATTAATAATTAGTTCCATTTATATTCCTTCATCAAACAACCTTGATTTATAAAATGTTTGTTATTTTTTTTTAAATCTATCTCCAAAATTAAACCTTCAAGTCTCTAAAGTAATCACTCCTGAAAGATGTAGACAGGCATTACAAATTTTTTTTTCGTTGAATATATGTATCAAAGTTAATCAATTCTGTTTGGTAGAAAATTATTTGCTGCTAGATGCAAAGCATATTTTAATCACTTTATAATTTAAAACAGATGTTTTCTTTTTCTCAGAAAACTTGTGTTACAAATTTAATGTTGAAACAATTGCATAAAGTCAGGAAAAACAGATGGACTGAAACAAGGGATTTATACTCTGCAGAGTGTGGTATGTACTGATAGAGCAGATGGAATGCATCACCATCAGCTATGACAGAAATGATTTATGGAATGACCTGGCTGCTCCTGCCAAGCAACACAGGATGACAGAATCATGTTACTGTAGCAACCAAAACCCACCCACCAGTGAGATTACACATTTCTGTCCTGGCCTTTCCTCCTTGAGCCAATTTATAAATCTTTCACAAAACCTAACTTATTCAGACAATAATTTGAGGAAAAGTTACCATGCTTGATTCATACAGCATTCATTTTTGGAGTAGGTTACAAATTATTTTAGCAATTCATATTCTTTCAACTTCAAGTGATTTAATTTGTGTAAGAAAATGACAATACATGTTAAAAAAAAACAAAGATAGGGACTGGGTGGTGGTGGGTTAGCACAATATTTTTCCACCTCTGGGAACTTGTTCAAAACCAACCTAGATTAGTGAGATGAAGGTCTCTTCTCTCTGACAAGCGAAAGGTTCCATCAGGAAATAATATGGAGTAGTTTCAACTTCAAATATGTTCTATGTGAGTACAGGTACTAAACTGCAATCTGACTGAAATGGGCCAAAAATGGCTACCAATAAAGTGGGGGGTCGGGGGGGCGGGAAATCATACTAGTGCACTAGGTGTGCTCTTCTGAGGCTGGAGTTACAGCACAATCTTCGAACAGAGTAAAGGTAAGTTTAGGCCAGACTATATGCATGCTGTGGCAACTCAAACTGATATGAGATGACTTCCTGGAAGGCCTCTCAGATCTCACTGCTCCAGTGCAGTGGGTAATTTTCTGAGTTATACTGCCACATTTGCATTGAAATGCACCCAAAACAACTTAGCATTGATGCTATTAAAAGTGCATGACTTATTACTGCACCTTTTCTTTGTATCCAATAAGCCATGCTATACCTGATCTTAGAAAGCTTGACGTTGACTTTGGATGACAGAAGTGCAAAATATTCAAATCCCCAAAGTGACATCCTTCACCTCAAGTACAAAAGTACAAAGATAATATTTTAAAATTAACATAAAATTTGATTACAGCTATAGCAGGTCATGTTTTATAATCATAAAGCTGAAATAGTTGTGTAGTTTTGGGATTTATTCATAACTAAAGTAAAAGTTAATGTGTTTTGCCAAACAGAAGACTTAAATAGCAATATAAACAAATCATAAGGCTTACAAAAAAATTTCCAAACATTAATTTGTGATGTAGGTTTTGAAAGAGCATTATATTATCCAATCAGGATATACATTTACTGAAATAAAAATTTTCACCCCACCTGCAACCTAATCATTTGCTAACAGCAAAATTATTTACTGAATAAATGAGATTAATACAACAGAACCAAATCGAGCACAATAGCTGATACTAGTCAGATAAGGCTGCATTCTATTTTGTCACAAATAGTACTATTCATATTAGTTTCACCACATTGTACAAATATATTCTTGGTTAGCTCCGTGTTCTACACCAATCCAACCTAGCACCGTCAATAAGTAGTTGGGGGAGGAGAGAAAAAAGAGTTACTTAAATTCCATAAATTGGTTCAGCAATTTTTCAACAATATATGGTAGGCTACCACAGAAGTCACAGGACCAAATAAACATTAATGCAACACTTATTTCAAAAGTGCTATGGAAAATCTTCAGCTCTCCATTATAGTCTAATTTTTCTCACATATGTATGAATCGTCATTGAAGGTCAGAAGACAATAATGAGAAATCAGCATTGCCAATATATTAATCACAAAGTAAATAAATTCCTTCTCCTGTTAGTTTTATCCTAAAAAGTCTATATGCCCGCATGACAAAGCCCCTTTTTGCTAGGCAATGTGCCAAACAGACATAGGCCAATGTTGAAATGAGTCATCAGTAACAGTAAAACCTATTAGAAAAATGCTCCCCTGATGGCTCAGTGAGTCACACAGACCAAGGAGGCCTGGGATCCTTCCTCTGTCTATGCAGAACCCAGCCAGGGCCAGCAGCAGGAGCACTAGATTGGGCTTCAGAGCCCCTGGATTAGGAAAAAGAGAAAATCATCCAGGTTCCCACTCTGGATCGCTACCCTTGCTGGGTGTACATGTGTGAAAGCCATGTGAAGACAACATCAGTCTTGACTGTCAAATAGCACACCAAGACTCAGTACCAAAGCTCAAGTGTCAACAACGGCCACTTGGACGAGGTACCAGAGGATAGTAAGTGCCCCAACAAGCAGTCAACACATTCAGATGGGGAGGGGAGGGAAGAAAATCTGCAAGAATAAAAATCAACAGTACACAAAAAATGAGTGAAAACAAGTGGTCAATATTCAGCTTTCGTGCATAGATCAAAATTCTTAATCTCAGCAAATTGCTGAACTCTAATTTATACAGTCACAAGCACTAATTTTTAAAACTTTAGCACTGGGGATCTACAACTGCTTACATACTATCATTTCTTACTTTGAGAACTGAGTCAGCATATGTGGCAGCGTGCTAAATGTGCTTTTCTAGGTAATAGTTCATAAACATGATCAATATACAATTTTCATCATGCATAATTTAAATCTTGTGTGAAGTCTAAATGGTATATTTAAAAATAAAAAGCCGTCTCCATTGAAGTAATACTATAAACAGAAACTATATTATCTGAATCTGTGTTAATTCATTCAATGACTTGTCAGGCTGTGCAGCATTGCTAAAGCACTGCCAGCATCTCAAATAGGCTTCATTCATAGGCTTAATTTTTAATAACCCATTACCACCTGTAAAAATGTTCACAGCTGCTATAAGTAGCTAGGGAGTCCAAATGTAAAAACATACCTAAATTACTATTAATGCAACAGATATGACATGCATGCTTGCATTTTCTTTTAACAACATGATTTTAACAAAAATGTCTTTTAATACTTAATTTATTTATAAAACAGCCAGCCCCCTCCCTCTGATCTACTTTCAAAATGTCACTCCTGATTCTTTCCGGGATAGATCTTCAAAGCCTAGAATATAATCAAAAAGGAAGGTTTCCCAGACAACAGACAAAAGCAGCACATTAAAGCTTCAAAACTGTCATCTGATACTTCCCTTTTTTGTATTCCAATAACAACTATCATTTTGGATTATGCACGGCTTAGTATTTGTGAACATTTAAGTACCAGAGCTTGAATACTAGCAGAAGGACTTAATTCTATCTAAAGCAACAAAACAGTTGCCACTTTTGGACAATGTTGAAGTTGTTATTCTCGGTTTTATTACAAGCTTGTCTGTATGACAACCTACCAGCAAGTGTGCCTTTTAAAAAAAGTCAAACTACTGAATTAATGCAAATTTGAGAGAACTTAAATTAGAAAACCATAAAAATACAAATGCGATAAAATTACACTGGAAATGTTAGTTAACCCTTTGAGTACTGAATGTCCCTTGCAGCTTTCAAAATGTGTGCATTTTGTATCATACTTGCAAATCTGCTCCTCATTTAAATTTCTGAAATGTTCTGATTTTTGTGCAGAAATATCACTGCTGTTCTCAAAGGGTTAAATGAGCACACATTAGTGTTGATGATGAACTGCATTTGAGGTCAGTATTTTGGCTAAAAATTAAACGTACAAGGATTTTTTTGGTTCTCCATAAAATTATGATAATCAATTTTTTTTTACTACTTTGGGTAAATGTAAGTTTTTAAAAGATGCTAAACGGTTTGATTCAGTACTCACAGATGCCAAAGCTTTTCCAAGTGCATCACCTGTCTGTGAACCCCCAGCTCCATTTCCTCTGTTCCCTATATACAATATAATTGGAGCATAAAACACTTCGATTATTCAAAAGTTCAACATTTTATTTTGCACTTGAAGAAAAATGTTGTTCCATACATCCACATATTTATTGTGTGTTATTAAATTTATGGGTTAATGTTAAGGAACAAAGTTGCAATTTTGTAGTTGCAAGTTATGCAACATAATTTTTACTAACCAGCTAATTACTACTTTCCACTTGGGTGTGGAAGTCAATACTTTCTTATAAAACATACCCAAAAGGTTTTCTGATCCATTGATTGGTGGTGTGTGTGAGGCTGCAACATAAGGGGAGCTGGTACTCCCTCGATGGAAGCTAGACATTGGGGGAAGACTGGGGTTGATGTCTGTAGGTGAAACTGAATGTGGTGGATAGTTCTATAAAAATAAAAACACCAAATAACAACAACCCTGGATAAGAACAATCAAATAATTACGGCAGAACCTGCTTAATATCGATCCCTATTTGGCACAAAGAACATTCATATTAAGCTGCACTAGATCCTAACAGAACTACTCAGTATATATAAAAGAAAATATTGGCAAACAGCTTTTTTACTAGAGGATATTTAATTACATGGTAAATACTCAAAGCATGTTAAAGACACTTAATGGAAATAAAACTGAACTTTGTAAAATCAAAACCTGCTGGTTTCTCTATCACCAAGACTATCCACAGCGATTTAGTGAACAAGTTATTGTGGTACCGTTCGGCACATGGAAAGCTACATGACCACAATTATTTGTCAACCAATAGTTCAAAATGAGCAAATACTGAAAAAAAAGTATTACAATGGAAAACTGTGCAATTGTGCTGAATTGAAACCACTTTATTTCTACACCGTTCACACTGTAGCCTAGAAATCACAGAAAAGAGGGGGTGGGTGTATGAGAATTCATCAGAATAGATATTTTAGAACCGTACAGAAAAGCAACCTAGCAGTTTAGCACCACTAATGATGTTGCAGTGTTACAGGATGTGAATTCACCCCCAAACAATGCCACATAGGAAGTTTACAATCAGTTATCTGGGCAGTATTTACTTTAGTGAGAGAAGCTGTATAAAACTTCAGCACCAGATCAGGTCTTTCCCCAAGTGAATATAATTGGCAATTTTTAAAAAATTATTTTAAAATTCCAGTAAAAATCAAAATGGGCAAAGTATTCTCTTCAATTAGAAACTTCTAAATGAACAGTGACATCAAAATGCTACCAATATTTTCACTGAATGCACATATCAGAAATGGATTTTAACAATATAAAATACATTCAAGTATGTGGGTCTGAATGGCATGTGGGTTATTAAACGTTCTCTCCTCATCCCTATGGGCCCTGGCCTCAATTGGTTTCCCTGGGTATCAAATAAGAAAAATGGGGTTGGGGGGGGGGGGGGGGGAGGGAGGGGGGAAAAGAGAGATGGATAAAGAAAAAAAAGTGTGTCCTTAAAGTTAAAAATTATAAAATTTACCCTCCATTCCCACCATCTAAAGAAAGCTTTGATACAAATGCTTATCAAAATAAATCAAACTATCAATATCAAAAAACAAAAAAAATGCAAGTTTAAGAGGGAATTAGATAAACCCTTGAAAATGAAAAAAATATTTAAAATTGTGGGGATAGAGCCAGAAACTGAGAATAGAAAGCTCTGATGTGGTGCGAGCACAGGCTCACTGGGCTAGGACACCTCCTTCGGTGCCAACATCTCTATGATTCTAGATCACGGTAAACTAAATCTCCGAAATTCACTAGAACAGTTTTCTTTTACTTTCAGAATCAAAATTAAACTGCAGGAACAAACTTTGCCCTGGACACCAGCAAATCAAGAAGGTCTTCATTATAATCAAATCAGAAATGAGGTAATGTGACCGAATGTCTGATATTTTACAGTTTTATTGCCTTTGAAGAGCACAAAGGGGGTTTATAGGTCATTTATTTCAAAACATTTCATAATGAAGCAATATACAGGAATAAGATAACTTTCAAAGAAAGAAAACCTAAGACATAATTGCCCTACAACCAGAATCAAATAAGACCAAAACAGTCATTAAGTTAGGTTAAAGGGACTCCATCATGATGATGAAATTGTTTATAAACCAAAAGAACAGCATGCCAAACACATGATTTGCTTATATAATCACAGCAGAACGCATCACTTCTCAGAGGCATTAACAATTAAATTGACTCTTCCAGCTCTTTACTCTTCCCCAAATAATTAAAAATAAGTTTGCCAAAAACTTTTTAATGAAATTGGATGCATCCTAAATAAATTACGGTTACAACTTAGTCTATCTGCTTTAACTGTTACCATTCACATTAGGATTCTGGAATGGAGAAGTAGGATGAATGTATGTAACCCTTCTATTTCCATATCTATGATCTCCATTCTGAAATAGTTACCAGCAATCACACTCCTTCAGATAGTAGGCATTAAGGAAATATTACTATCATTGCAGAATCATACATGGGATTAGTCAGTAGGACCTCTCAATTTCTTGCAATTCTCCAGGATTGCTGTATTTCACATTCAGCCTCAGGAAACAAGATACAAACCACAGCTATCTGCAGAAATAACAGACCCTGTCTTTCATTCTGATATTCATTTGTTGTAATTTAAAAAAGATTCAAATAATCTCAATCCAAGCCGACTGTTTAGAAACAAATCTGACTTTCTCAAGCTTGATAATTACACCTTATTTATGGATGCATCACTTACACTTCAGGTAGTTCTTCTGAACAAATTTTCGTTAGAACTGGGCAGAATAGGTTTGTTCTTTCCAGTTGCTCTTCCTGTTCTAATTACTACTGTCCCTGAACACAATGTCCACATTTAAATGAAGCACAAATTCAGCTGGAAAAATTACAAGATGTGACTCTCATCTTTGCACCCTGTGCCTTCTCTCAACTCATGGGACTTCAGCAGGGAATTCAATTTTTTTTTAATATACAGCACACTTTGAACAACAAAGCAAAATATTTGAACAAAACTACATTTCAGCTTATCCAAAACTCTGCTGCCCGTATCCTAATCCACACCAAGTCCCACCCTGACTCCCAGTCTACCAATACCTCAGACTTAAAATTCTTATTCTTGTGTTTAAATCTCTTCATTGCCTCGCCCCTCCCTATCTCTGTAACCTCCATCAGCCCGACAACCTCCCCGCCCCTAGATTGCACCAATCTTCCAACTCCGGCCTCTTGTGCACCCCCTTTCCTTCACCCCACCATTGGCAACCATACATTCAGCCGAGGCCCCAGGCACTGGAATTTCCTCCCTAAAACTCTCTGCTTCTCCATCTCGCACTCCTCCTTCAAGATCCTCCTTCCGATGTTCAAAATACTCTGATCTATCTTTCTTAGGTCCAAAGTGGATGACCTCACACTGAACTTCACCTGCCATGGTTTTGCTCACTCACAATCTATCAATGTCCCTTTGCAACTTTCTACTCCCATTTACACGGTTTACTGTTCCCCTTAACTTAGTGTTGTCAGCAAACTTAAATATACGACACTCTATTCCTTTATCTAAGTCATTGATAGATATAGTGAAGAGCTGAGGCCCCAGTACAAGGTCCCTGGAGGAACACCACTAGTCACAATCCACCAATTGGAGTACATACCCATTATACCTACTCTCTGTTTCTCACCTCCTAACCAATTCCATGTGCTTTCATTTTTGCCAACAGTCTTTTGTGTGAAACTTTATGAAGCACCTTGGGATGTTTTTCTACATTGAAGACATGATATAAATATAAGTTGTAGTTGTATTCAGTCTTCCGAGTGTAGGAACATACAACAGGAATTCTGTTTATTTGTACTCAATTTTTAAAAAATTCATTCATGGGATGTGGGAGTCAATGGCGAGGCCAGGATTTATTGCCCATCCCTAATCGCCCTTGAGAAGGTGGTGATGAGCCGCCTTCTTGAACCACTGCCGTCCATGGTTAAAGTTAAAGTCCCATGCAATTAATGCTAATTTTTGAACCATTATTAAAATGGACAGAATAATCCCTTTGTATGTTTATAGAGATCACAGCACCTCCCCTCTGCATCTCATCCCCTATAATGTTTCAGCAGATACCTGAAATCTAACCAGCTTTTGACATTCTCTAGAACACATACAAGTTAATTAATAAGCTCAAATTATCCTTACCAAGCGATCGTGTGCATGGAGACTGCTATAACTGCTAGATTGGGAGACGTGAGAGGAAGAGCTTCCCAACATTCCTCCATAACTTGGCTGGTTCATCCCATTTGATGAATTCCAAAGATCAGAAGAATTGTGAGTCCCTTCTAATGGAAAAATGGATGTTTTATTAATAACGTTTCATTTAAAGAGAAATCCAAGCTTTCCTATTTGAAATATAATCCCACTCCTGACCACAGCTGCGAAAACACAAGTTATTGTGTGCAATCAAGACCTTCAATGACACCAGACCCATGAGCAAAGTGGTAATAATTCTTAGCAGACGAAGGTCAATCTTAGGCAAGAAACAAACTCATTACAAATAGATGTGGAATATGACAGCTTTGCTTCAATAAAACTGATGTTTCCAAATTTCAGTAAGTTTTAATTTATTTGAGAAATACCACTGCAATTAAAATGTACATTGTACAGTTAACCAATATAAAAATCACATCCACCACAAATTACAGTGCTACATAGATCTTTACTAAGTTGATTTTTCCCCACAGACTGTTTTTATAAAATGATTCAAGAACTGCAACTAACCTTGCATAAAGAATGTACTGGCAAACATGCTGCTGGGTGGTTTGGGTGATGGGTAACTAGGAGACTCCCTGTTAAAGTCATCTGAGCTTGGAGAAGGTGCATAAACCTGGAGGAAGAAAAATTAAAATAAATTAATATGAAGCCGATTTGAGTTTGAAAACTTTACAGCTTTCTGCTTCAAGTTTAGGTGCTCAAAGATCAGAGCAAAAGTCAAAACTAGTATTTTGTTTATATAAGTAGAACAGGCTTATAATAAAATGTCAACTATACAAGCAGTGACAGTTGGTGTCCTTTGCAAAATTTGGTGGCCTATGGTTCAATTAATTTAAACAAATAACTAATTGGAGGTAAAATAAACTTTGTTTAGTGTAACTCCCAAATGATTTAGCAAATGAATTCATTGCAGATAGAGGGAATTTTTGTACTGATGATGCACGGGAAGGTCAATGTGCTGCATAATTCCATTTGTAAACCTTTTGGCATTGTTTGTTTATCAAACATAATCCACGTCCTTACCCTGCAGTGTGATCTTAAGTTTCAATATCAGGCAAATTTTAAGTGCTGTGTGCCTTTTTAAGACAATCTCCATTTACTATGACATGGGAATGATGTTTTTCCCCCCAACAGGCCTTTGCTTCAAAAAAAGCTATGTATGAACATTTTCAACTGGCTAGCAGCCAACTATCAGATCAAGTTTAAAAGTGTTGGGGAAGCAGAGACTCCACCATTTCCTATCAAATGGACATTTCTAGCTCCAGCATCCACAGATCTGGGACAGACTATAAAAATGAACAAAGTATAACAGCACAACTCAGCTCAGGTTTTAAAAAAAATCGTTTTGTCGTGTGTCACTTCAAATACATTAGCTTCAAATAGGTTTAGTGACTTCTGTCTTTGTAGCACAAACAAATAGCATATGCTCAGGCTGGTGGTTAATCAATCACTGTCAACTGGAAACTAAAGAAAAAAGGCAACTTCACTGAGGAGATGTGCTTTGATCAATAGGAGAAAACACTGGATATTTATGTTGCAAAACTTAAAATGTCAGCTGAAGTGTATGTATATTTTACATCAGAGGTCACCTACAAGGTCTGGCCACTTTTAAAACTTCAACGGAGAGGTGAAGGAGACTCAAACAGTTCTGCTGTATTTTCACTGAAACAAGGGACAAATTTTCTTATTTTAATGCCACATTTACCGAACAAAATGTTAAGCATAAACAACTCAAATTGCTGAAACCAGGTTTATATATATATATTAACTAATCTTGGCTCTAAATTAGAGCACAACGAATATTTTGTGAGCAGCATCTGTTTTTTTCTATTTTCTTGCCTGTCCAAAATATGCATACCTCTTAGCTTTTACAAACAGAAATAACTGCTTGGTTATGAAATAACACTAGTGCCAGCCTGGGATCAAAGGCTTTATGCGCCAAACCTTATTGATGTGGTCTCAATAATTTCATTAACTCCAGATGGAGAGTGAATAGTCAGCCAATGCCACAGAACGACCAAGTTTCTCTGAGTTGTAATCAGAACAGTCCACAAATTAGAAACAGATCCCTTGTGTCATCCGATCAGCTGCAGCTCATTGCCAATTCCTGCTTTTAACAGGTGACTCATGATTTTCATTTCACTATCACTAAATACATAGCTAGAAACCATAAGACAAACTGCTTAGTATATATAGCTTATTTAAAATTATAGCTAAGTGCTCCTCTGATGACTCAGTGAGTTTATCCGGTGAACAGTTAAGCCATCCAGACCAGGGCGATCCCAGGTTCAATGCCCAGTCTACATTGAGTTAGAAGAACTCAGCTGGGGAGGTAAAAGATGCACTACAATTGACTGCAAAAACTTGGGGGTGGGGAAGGGAAAAGCCTGATCACTATCCAATTACTCGTGGAAGTAGGCGTGTTTACCGGGCTCAGCTGTGATGACTCCTTTAGTCATATAGCCTGCCGACACTCACCATCAAGGCTCACAGATGATGAATGGCGAAGATACCAGAGGGCAACTAGTGCCTGTAAAACTGTACTCCAACAAAGAGTCAACAATTTCATGAAAAGGGAAGAAAAACTGACTGAGAAAACTGGAAGTAAAAAATTCAATTTTAAAAGCTCAGTAAATGATGCTTCATCAACAATAAAATGATGATTCAAGCATCTATTATGAAACAAAAATTGAGTTATGAATGCAATTTATATAAATCATCTTTTTAATTCCTGAAGCCATTTCGAAAGGCAAATCTTTAATTCATGGGTTTACAAACTAGAACAGATTGGACAAATGAGCATGTAATTCTATGAATACGTACAATTTTCAACAGTATAGATCAGACCAGTATTGCACCTGATCCATTCCCTTGCTGCTTTGATGGGCTGGTGGAAATGGACATAACCTTCACACTGAAACATCAATAAAGCATATTGTAGACAACACGCCTGTCTGGCAGGGAGCAGAGCTCAATAGAATCTTAGAGCAATCCACCGAAGTTAGAGCAAAAAGCCAATAAAACTCATCTCAACTGACGCACAAGCTAACATCCCCCCAAACGATTTCTGAAAGGAAAGCCAGATTAATCCAAAGAAAGAAGCGCCCTTCATTTATTACTTACAACAAACTCCTCAAAGTCACAGGATAACTCTGAACTAAAGAAGCAATACCAGACCTCCAATTATGTTTTGGAAAGATTAAATTTCAGCATTTACATCTTTCATATTAGGAATGCACAAACTGAAGTGCAACAATTGCAGCAGTGTAGGTGAGTGTTGTTTAACAGAGAAATAGCCTTATTAACAGCTGTACTCGATAGTAGTGGCTCATTCAGATATGATGCAAGTTACAGCTACTAGTAACCATCAAGTAATTAAGGTAGCTTAAATCTGACTTACTTGGAAAAAAAGATCAGAAAGGTCATTTATTATTTGAATCTCGTAGAAGCATCAGCTTTGACCTCATCTTGACAGCATATGGTGAAATATGCACTTAATTATAACCTATTCCCTAAGCAAAATGGTCATACTTTAATAAGAGCTTTAAATACCAAGCCAGAAATTTACCAAAGTCCCGTGGTGAGAAGACCTTACTTAATATCAATGTGTAAATATTAAAATCCCACCACTGGTTCCTTGCAAATTTTGAACTGAAGTGGGGGGGGGGCAAGGGCGGTGGTAAGGGAACAATGTCATCAGTAAAATGATATACCACAGGATTTGGGAGGATAATTTAATACCTGTATTAGATCCCTATAATTTTTTTTTAAACACGGGAATTAAAATATTTTATTAAGGGACTCTGACCCTCAACTCCAAGATTTGACTATTTAACTTCTAAAAGAAACACACAGTTACTACAACAATGACTGTCAAAATTTTAAGTAAAGAAATGGAACCACCCACTAAGGAGGGGGAAAAGAGGAGAAGCATCCATTTCATTGTCTTACATTTTATGCGCCTCCTACTTGTTAATCTGCAGAAGAGCATGGATCACAGAAGCTTAAGATCAGTCTGTGGTTCAAGTATCCAGCCATACAGAGTGATGCAAAAAGATTTAATAAAACTTGGGACAGTACTAAACAAGCTGCACTAGTAACTTCAAACTTTGACTATTTCCTATTTTAGAATATTAGTCTTCAGGTGGTTTTTTTTGACATGGAGGGATTTTAAAAAATTTTCCTCACATGAGTCTTTCTAACAAGTGTAAAAGCAATTAAATCCAATGCCTTTTATGTGCCATATTTCTACAGATTAAAATATAATGTCAACTGAGCAAAAGTAGAAAATGGTCCATATAAATTTACAATTTCCCTGGAGGGAGAAACTTCACAAAAGCATAAAAGACTGAGAAATAAACAATTCCCTTGTCGTTAGAACATGATAAATTTTAAAGTTAAGTGCCTAGTGTTAAAATACTGTAAAGGAGAGCCAGTTTATGTTACGTTGGTCCAAGAATAAAACATTTACCAGGGCTATACGTACTTTGTACTCAGATCCATTTCAAGTGAAAAATAGATGTATTTACACTGTGCACTGGGGGTTAGATTAAGACAGGCCTGCTCCAAACCTAGGTTGTCAATGTGAACATGGTATAATCTATCTTGTAGCTTGTTCTTGACCCATCAGTGACATCACTTCATATTCTGATTGGAAGATTATGCAATCAGCAAATACAATTACACCAATATTTTTTGTTACTCATCAAGCAGAAGCACAGTGTTCGAAATGAATATTGCACTTTAGGCCCCCAATATTAGAATCATCTATTCCTAGGTCAAGTATAGCATAGGTTAGACACAGGGTGAAGCTTCTTGTACCCTGCCCAAACATGCTTCAACAGCTCCCTCACTGCACTAATGTGACATTTTTGCCTTTTCCTCACCAGCCATCCTTGTAGGCTCTCAAGACAACCAATTTAGCACAAATTATACAAAGATATGGGAAGTGTCTGTGCTATGGACTTACCCCAGTAGGAACTGAGAGATTGCTCAAACTCATTTCTAACAGAGAGGTGACTTCTCTCCCATTGGTTCAGGTGAAATTGAAATCCAGCTCCCAGACACAAAGATCATGTACCAACACACCGAGTCACCAAACAATCAATAAATACCAAGAGAAAAACTAGAACAGACCATAACTTAATGTTCTGCAATTGCTTTTATAAATGAATTAAATTTTAACCTGTCCATCTTACTAAGCTTTCATGTATCTGGATTACGGACAACTAGAACAAAAATTAGAACTATAGAAATTTACAGCACAGAAGGGGCCTATTCAACCCATGTTGTCTGTACAAAACTAATTCCACTGCCCTGCTCTCTCCTTATAGCCCTATGTCTTCCTATGCTTCAAATATTCATCCCTAGCAATGAAAATTGATTAAACTATACTAGCAATAGTCTTATTGTAATTCAAATATCAAGTAATTGCTTCCTGCTTTATAATCTCTGCATTACCTAATCAATGTATATTTCTCTAATTCTGTTTCCTTGTTACTAGCTTGGCATTTTAAACCTCACCTTATGGACATTTAAATTTCCCTAATTCAGTACAAACCAAACTCAATTAACACTAGTAGCTCAAGGTCTATAACTGTGTGTGATCGCTCAGCAAATTTAAGCTTTTAAATCATATTGATGTGAACCAAACATCTATGTTAAAATAGTTAAAATATTAGGTGAAAGCTTTTCTACAAACAGCAGAACAATACATCCTAAAATGAGATTCTTGTTGCATTTAGATGGGGTAATTATAGTTTAGGAGAGGTGGATAAATATTCTAATTAGACTTTGTTCAAATCTATATCTCCATATGGCAACCCCAATATGCTAAACGCACACCACAGCTTCATAGCTCTTTCTGTAGGCACAAGGTGATCCATCATCTAGTACTGCGATGACCCCAGTCTTTACAGCATGGTAGCAATTTCACTGAAATACAAAGTCAATTATCTCCTACTTTGTAAATGTCATGGTGGTGGGTCATTATCATTTTACTTAAAAACTTGAATGAAGTGCAAAACATACAGAGCCTGGAATGGCATTCAGATGGCTCGGATTCAAACCCCACACCCTAGCCCAGTCTTGACCATCACCTAAACTGACCTAATCTCTACAGCCTGATTTTCCTGCTTTGATCAGAGCTAAAGATGAAACACTTTGCAGTAGCAAGACTTTGTTGGGAAGGAAAGGAAGGGTAAATCTACAGACACATCTATCCAAGGAAAGGATACCATCCAATGTGGACCCACATTAACAGATGTGGAGATGCCCATTATCCAACAGATCCCATTCTCCCAGCTAAAAGGAGAATAGTGCAGACAAGAAAGCAATAATAATGAATTTACAAAAAGGATCACATACAATGGTGAAATTATAAAAACAGCATCTCAAAGCAAATGGGCAAAGAGATCTATGACTGAATCAATCACTTAATATTAAAAGAAATCACAATGGAGCCTCTACCGGTCAAACTATAATCTCTAAGCTTTTGCTTAGGAAAACCAGAGAACAAAAGTTATATTTATAAGAATGAAAGAAAACCAGAATGAACCACCACAATTTGAGACTTCAAAACAAGTACCACGTCTGGAAGTATAAAAGTAGATCCATTCATAACGTACTGCTTATTTACCGAGTGAAATGACTTTTTAAATGTTTAATGATACTTTTACTGAATGTACTAAACCATTATTCATTTTTTAAGCCTCAAAACTGCAAATTTTACACATAGTTGAAGTTCATGTAGCTTTAAATGCAGTTTAAGCTGTGAACTCCAATCCCATCCATTCCACCCCAGGATTAATCCTGGTTCCAAAAGTTATTTCCCTTGCTTGGTGGTGCTTACATTTCATAAATGCACACAAAATGTTGCAGGTTCTTATTTGGCTCAACCTCCTGTAATTAGTTATTTGGAATTCACATAGGACTTTTAGGGCAGTGAAGTCTGCACACAGGTCTCTAGCATAATTTATTATCTATTTACTCACTGTGCAAGCTCATAAAGGTCACCTTTGACCTACTGCAGGCACATGCTATCAATTTTCTTTGGATGCCTCTCAACAATATCCAACTCTACTATCCTTTACAAGCTGGAAATACTTAAAAGATCAAAGCTGTGCTTTACTGCTTCAAGAACAAAGAGCATGTTCTAATGGAGCAATAATGAAAAACACAAAATTGCATCAACTTTCTAAGTCTACTTACAAGCCCCAAGAACGCACATCACGTACTACCAGCTGCAATTAAATACGACAGGCAGCATTTTAAAGACTACTCCACAACCTCCTCACATTTATCAGTCTAATTCCATACCATACAGACTTGCACTGCATTTTTAAAAATCAATTTTAGTTCTTTACATTTTTGTTCAAGAATGAACCCAATTTATAGAAAAATGTGCAAACAATTCTGAATGAAGTTGTGATTTTAGTGCTTGCAACGAATCAGATTTTGAACTTTTCATTTTAGCAGCAGAGCTTGAAATTATTTACGATGCTGCACTTCACCTGACCCACAATAACAAAGTTCTTGGGGAAAAATCCTGATTGGTCACTTCCTACCAACACAATGCATTATGCTGCAGGATAAGGTGTAAAACTGTCTGCAAAGTCCTGGGTTTCAAAGAGAATATTAGTGACATGACTGAGAATTAGATTTAACTCCCTGTAGAGTCAAGAATGCTCATTTGATTAGAAGCAGATGGAACAATACGAAAGACAGCTCCTGGACCTCATCTTTAAACAGGAAGTTCAGAGCTAACCAGTTGGCTGTTTCTTAATTGTTCCCAGAGATTCATACTGTGCTTATAACTAAAAGTAATTTTTTTTAAAAAAAAGAAGTCTTTAATCTTTGCCTTTATGTTCGATCAATGACCAAAACTAAAAACAAATGATTCACACTAAAATCTATGTTGTAATCAAAACAGATTATAAAAACATTAACAGTATATTATGTGCACTTAAGCTTTAATATAACCTTAATAAGAGCTTGAAGTATTATTCTGCAGTATTAAAAACTAAACTGAACCCTGCTAAAAATACACACACCCATTGAAAGTTTTTGAGAAACAAAAACTAATTAAAATATAAATGTTCGCTTTTTACACTAGAATAAGTTACAACTGCTGACAGCTCTGTGTGACTGTCTATTGTGCCACTAATCATGTTATCCAATTACAACACAAATATTACACAAAGGAAAGCCACACTTACCGTTTTCCTATTGTAGTAATACATAAGTGAATTGCTGCCCATACCAGGCACTGTGTAAGCACAATACATGTTGCTAGCTAAATCTAGTGCAGAGATCAGCAACTGCGCACTTCACAGTGCAACACATTCAACTACACAATTTCAGGCAGACTAATTCCTTAATCTTTCCACACATGGATCTACTCAGAAGGAACTTATGCAAAGTAGGCTGAACCATTCTACGCAACAGCCAGGGGAGGGAAGTTAAGCTTTATTGGCTGCATTCCATATCCAGTACTGGAAGCGGTCTTGTCACAGCAAACACACACACATATTTATGTGGAAACATTAAAATATGGCGGGGAGGAGAAAGAGAAAGTGGTCTCCAACAAAAAGTATAATGGATAACTATATTTTGTCACACTCTTCATTTAAGTCCTTAACTTCATTTAATGAAGCAGAGGCTAAAATACAACAAAAGCTAAATCTACGTTTAATCTGTTTGTTTTAAATAAATTAGCACACTTGTAGCAGTAAAGACTTTGTCTGATGCACTTCTGGCAACACAGCCATCTGCCAAGTATGTAAATAAAGACATGAATGAAAGCACTTTACACGAGAGGAAAAAGTGACCACTGTAAATCCATGGTGCAGAGAAGCAGGGGAACAACTCAAATAAAGCAGTACTCTCTGTCCTCATTATAACAGAGACACCAAGAGCCGAGCATTTGATACTTGATAATGAGGTACACACTATAATGAAGGCCTAGTTGCTTTATATTGAGAGATAATGTTACAACACAGGCTTGTAAGGATAAGACTGTGCATTAAAAAAAAATCCAAAAATGGAAAACACAAAGCTACTCAATGTTCCTTAACTACTGTTCTGTATGGCCAGGTCAAAAACAAGCGACATGGAAGGCATTTTAAAAGTACAAAACACACCCTAGTAGAATAAGCAAATTCATTAACACGCACACACAATCCCTACTCTGGTAAAAAAGCTCAGCAGCAGCTGCAAAAGAACAATATACGTCAGGCCACTAAAATGCCAGGCAAAATGACGTGCAACTTCCTCCAGAGACCACGAGGGCCTATTTTGGTCCTGTGAGGCCAGTGGAAAAGCTTTGATTTACAATTAACAATTCCATTCACTGAACCTCCTTGTGAATGTTTTGTCTCTTCAGGCAGTGATATGTTAAAAAGGGATTTAAATCTCCCAAAGTCTCTTTTGACATTAGTATTCCATGAGATTAAAAACTAAATCTCTGCAAAGCATTATACTGATATTTAAAGGGAGAAAAGTGCATTTAATAGATACTAAAACTGTGTACTTTGATGAATTGTTTGAAATGGTCATCTTATGAAAATGAAGACCCTATACTGAACTAGTAGCTTAATTGCATCTCTTAATATTCTGATATATCTACTTTCTTAAGCAGAAACTGTTTCATTGAAAAATACCTCTTTACTGGACAAAAGCACCTCAGTCAAAGCAACTATTTATTCCATTAACGTCAAAGTGTTAATCCTAGACTCTGTCTAGTAAATAAGTCAGCTGGAGTCGATGCTGATTTTGAAACTTTATTTGAGCCAGACATGTGATTACCAGAGAGGATCACTTGTATGATGTGCAGAAAGTAACCTGGATTACTGCCACCCATGACCTCAGTTACTGTACTGAGCACTTCCATCAACAATGTGCAAAGTTTATTGAATCATTTATTTTTTTTTAAAACAAAGATGTGATTTCAAAAACACCTATTTGATACAGTGGAAGTCAGTGCTGGAGATTTAAACATTTTACAGGGATATCAAAAATTGCTACGTCACATACAGCCAAAGCTTCATCAATTATGCCCCCAACAACGAGCATCAGCTCTAAACTCAGAAGGCCGCTGCATCCAAATGATATTTCTATTTTCACTCCAGTCTCCCATCTGCCTCAGAGTGAAAATGTAATAAATGTCAAACTATGTATAGTTTTGTTCTGTGGAATCTCTCCACCTGGAATTGCGTCAAACTGCCCGAAGAAGCAAGAAAGCTACAAAGATCTTAAGGATCTTCCAAGGCAACTCATTCGATTAGCCTGGGCTAGATTCAAAGGTGAAGAGTTGTAGTCTAGTGTACTAATCAAATCTGAAGATTAAACTTTTTGTAAATACATATACGGCACTAAGAGGAGAAATGTTTTTAGCTGATTAGAGATTTTGAAAAGACTAAAAAGCGTCTTTATAAACATATTCACACAATCTGCATTCCTATTTACATGTTGCAAACCTATCTAGTTATATTTCTGAGCCACTTGACTTTAGAACATAACTCTAAATGCCATAAAGATGATACTGGACACATATATTCTTGTTTTTTTGGTCATCCTTTGTTGCTATTTTTAAACTACTGGGGTCAGAGGTAACCTGAAGATTCTGTGCAGAAGTCCCACTGGTACAAGATTATTAAGTTCCTCATTACATGCAGGAACAGCAAAACATCATGATGGCATATTAAGTAGAATTCTATATAAAACGACCACTCCCAGGTTGTCTCAATTAGCTGCTTTAAAGCATTAAACATTACTTAGTAAGTGGAGAAGCAGTAGTAAGTGCATGGATATCATTTCATTTATTATGTACATAATGTGACAATTCAGTATACTGCCTATTCCTTTAACATAATAAAAAGCTTATATAAAGAAAATCTGAATTATTGAGATCTCTGTTCTATTGGTGGTATTAAAAATTAGTGGCACAGCATCTTAAACGGACCCAGAAAGCAGGTCCCTATTTAAAACAAGATGGCTATTTCCAGATCACAAGTGCCAACAAGAACTCAACATTGTTGACCTTGCTGCAACCTAGTTACCAGTGGAACGACAGGAACCACCCTCAAAACACAGTTCACTGAATTTTCATTGATTAGTGTCAAATGTGGCCTTATGGCCATAGATTGTACCCCAGGACAAAATTAAATTCTGTAATGTGCTGCAAAGTCTGTAACACTACAACATGTATAAATTTGAACTGATTTCTGTTGCAGTTAAATGTGTCCATCCCCAGCATAGTTCAGCACTAGGCTGTCCCTCCCAAGTCCAGGGACATTCTTCTTCATATTGCACACATTTGAAAATGCCTATGGAAGAAATTAATCACTTATTGCAATTTTTTTGCCTTGACCACACCACCAAAAATATATTCTTGTAAAATGCATTTCAAAATAAAGTGCATTTCAATATGTTCCTTCCCCTCCACGGTGGTTGATCAATAAAAAAGTGCTGCTATAAAATGCCACAGTCGATGTGTCAGTGGCATCCTGTCTGCCTACACGCCCTCCCCCCAAATAATAATAAAAGTACATTCTAATACCGATTATTGGATGCACGTTTACTTGCTTTATTTTAAAATCATCAGTATTTACTTGGGGCTAATACATAATTAGCAATAGGTTCAGTATCACTGTACTCAGCCTCTGGTTTCAACAAGTCACTGACTTAACCAGATATGTATACATGGACAAATAAATAGCATTTATGACAGATTCACAGGTTTCTCATATACTAGAGCTAGACAATGCAGCTGTAAAATTATTTTGAAACATATCCTTGAACCCAATATGCAAAAATGCAATCCCTCAAGCAGCAATTTACAGCCCACTTTGGGTACTGAGCAATAGGCATAGTATTTCTGGAATGAATATCTTCTCCTTAACTGTTGCATTTGGCTTCAAGTCACCAACTACATGAAGCAAACAGTGAGAAGATAGACTTTTGGCAACACAGTCCATCAGCAATTTTTTTTTATTTTGGAAAAAAAGCCAAGAGAAAACACAAAGTGAGATACTGTTCAAAAAAAATAAATAGTCTTACATACAAGTGGTTGGGAGCTGAAAGCAAACTTGAATATGTCCACATCTGTACTAATCAGTAAGCAATGTAATGGCTGCAATAGCAGTACACACAAAAGTAAACCACACTGTAAACAATCTAGCTCGGCTACACTAAAAGATTTGTCATACTTTTTTTTTAAAAAAGAGGACATGCAAGCTTGCCTCAAACAGTAAAATAAAAATTAAAAGCTGCAAATACGCAGCATTTGTTAAGAGAAAAGATGATGCTTTAGGTTCTGAAAGATTACACACCCAAAATGTCATAATCTGACTTTTCTCTTTAGAGATACTAACAGGCTTGTGTGCACTTCTAGCATTTTGTTTTTATTGTAACCTTCAAAGTCAGACACAAAAGTAGCACATATTGTTACATTCAAAACCATATTGATGATCTTTTACAATTTGACAGCACAAAAGCTGCCAATGGACAGTTGTGCGTGTATCTGGATTTGACTAATTCTGACTGTGTGGGAGAAGTCATAATGGCATAAAATGCATTAAACAAAAAGTAAGTGGTGAAGAGTCATGACAGTATATGGGGTAAGTTCAGTGTGCAACAAAATGCTAGGTATACACAGTCAGTATAGTACTCAAATCACAACTAGAAGGGAATATTAGATGTAGATGAATGGTTCAACAACAAAATTGTAAATTCATACATTTTCTACATTTGTTCTATTAATTTGGTTTAAAAATACATACTTTAATACAAAATAAAATGCAGATCAAATATTTTGACTAATTTTGTGAGATTATAGTTCACACTTCAAAGTTTATACAAACTACTGCACTTTTCATAATCATCATCCTGTTGTCAAATATATGAAGGTAGCAATTTTGAAAACTGAACTTAAGGCATCGATCATAACCAAACATTTGAACTTCAGACATTTTCAAACAAACTAGGGGTACTGCTGAATTGAAAGGATCACAATTTAATCAACCTTATGACAACTGACAAGATTTGGGGAATGGGCTAAAAGAGAGAATTATTGGAACAGTGCTTTTTAAAAAAACAAACATTTAAAAGCAAAACTAGATAAAATAAACATAAACCACGATATTTTCAAATTAAAAGGCTATATACATTTATTTTAGTGTTTGAGTGCAAGCAACACTAAAATAAGCCTGAATTTTAATTTCTGAAAAGCTGTTATCTGACCATCATGGTCAGTAAAATGTTAAAAGACACATGCACTATTACAACTGAATTAAATATAATTTTAAAAGGAAAAAACACCAAAATAATCTGTACCAATAACATGGGCCAAAACCAAATATCCTATAGACACTGCCATCTAGTGTTGCTGTATTATTATATGGCAATTGAAGATTCTAATAGCTGCTGATACAGGAGTGATTACTGTACTCAATTCATACGGAGACGGAACTTTTGGTTGCGGGGGGGGGGGGGGGGGGGGAAAAGAGGGAAGAGAGAGAGAAAAAAAGACTAACTTATTCTCTCAGTTTAGCAATTTCTTAAAAGTTCAATTATGGGTACATGAGCAATAGTGGTGGAATCCTATGCTGAAAGAACAAGCCAAAATCAAAATTGATAAGAATAAACTATTATAAACTATATTTGTACAAAGATATGGTACCCAGAAAACTACTGGTAAGTTCATAGTTAGAAAATGATCCAATGCTATAAACCATATAGTGTTAGAATGTGATCTTCTAAAAATTTACCTCTTAGATCAGATATCACCTATCAGTTATGCAGCCTACTGTGTGAAAGGCTATTTCACGATAGGTTTCATCTAGAGTCATTTCACTTACCGGTTCATTTGTTTGTGGTACTTTCATCACTATGAATTTCTGCATGAGATCACATTTTAAGTTATCTAAGACTTTTGTATCATTTCATTGTGTTTTGACCAGGGAAAGAAATGTCAATTGCTGTTTTGTGGCTATAGCACCTCCAATTGGCCAAAGCAGAGAAAAAGCTAAACAAAAAGCTCGACTCAACCAGTACATTTACGACAAGCAAACAAAAAAGCTCACTTGTTACACAGGTTCCTATTCGTCTTTCGGATGAGACGGTAAACCAAGACCCCATCTGCCCTCTCAAATGGATGTAAAAGATCCCACGGCACTATTTCAAACAAGAGCAGGGGAGCTCGCCCTGGTGTTCTGGACAATATTTATCTCTCCCCCACTAAAACAGATTATCTGGTCATGATTAAATTGCAGTTTGTGGGAGCTTGCTGTGCGAAAATTGGCTGTCGCGTTTCCTCCATTACAACAGTGACTACACTTCAAAAATACTTCATTGGCTGTAAAGTGTTTTGGCACATCCCGAGATTGTGAAAAGCGCTATGTAACTGCAAATCTTTCTTCCTTTTATTGCATGGCCAAATAACAATCTCTCAGTAAATAGGACTTAAATACAGCATTAAAAAAACTACAACGCTATACAACATCATAAAAAACATCAACTAATGTTTAGCTCCCATCCGGCACATGACACACTGTTCTGACCACATCAATGTCAAAAAGTCAAAGTCACTGGACAAGCCAATTTCAGTTTAAAAAAAAGAAATTATTTAAACCTGAATGTTTGAACATTGCCTTACATCACAAATTCAAATTTGATTCAATACTGTAATTATTTTTAGTAAAATTTGCCAAATCCACCAAGCTCCAAAAAGTTCTTGACTATTTACTTTAAATAGCTACATCATCTTCACAGAAATCTAGCTTGTAACAGGTGAATCCACATGGAAACGTGACCACACAACTATTTGAACAGTTGGTAGCATTAAGACAACAATTTCTTATAAGTGATGTCATCTGAATCGTGGAAGTGTTGTCCGTTAGCACACACATTGGTTAAATTACTGGAGCACTGGATGATAACCTATGCAAAAATCAATGATGTACATAGCTGCTCAATTCTAAGAGGCAGTAAGGTGGTACAACTTCTGATTTCCAGTAGATGGCACTTTAATCAACAGGTTACAATGGATTTGAATAGTAACCCTAATATAAATAGTCCGACAAGAATGGAAACAATTTGAACATGAATAATAAATGCACTCAAAGGCACTTTCAACCTTGAGGGAGTGCCATCAATGGCAGATGGGCTGTTCTCCCACCATCAACGGCACTCACAGAAACGTAACGCAACCTAACCTGTGGAGTTCAAGCATCGTTGACCCAGATTTCTGGGGGTCTTGCAATCTGCCACCAGTTTCTGCTCCTCTGTCCTTTACCACTTAAACAGACCACTTCTATGTACCTGAGGCACAACACTATTTCAAATCATGATACAAGCACACAATCCTTAAATCTAGCCCACTACAAGATCCAACAGAACAAGATTGTTGTTTGAATGATGTGTCAAAAAACGGATGACATTCTTCTTGTCATTCACTGCCAGGGTTCGAGCCAGTACTGCTCCCTTCAAGCAAATTCTCTTCATATACTACCTCGACCAATACAGAAATGTCACATCAGGCTCTGAGAATATGTCTGCAGGACACCAACTACTGAACACAGCCTCTTTCCACACGTACTTTAAACCACTGCAAAAATGCAGTCCACAGTGCATAATCTCAAAGGCAAACATTTTTTCTTTTACAGGCTCTTCACTAAGCCTAAGGATGTCAAAATAAAAAAAATGTTGAAATAAATCTTTTCCCTCACTCTTATTTCAACTAACATATTCAGCTTCACATTTGCTGCTGAATCTATGCTCACAGTTCCCTCTAAATGTTTTGTGATCAATTATAACACTGAACTGTAATAAATAAAATGTAAATTGCAAACTATTTTTAGGTAATGCAAATTTTCTTGGCCTAGGGAATAATGATTGGAAGCTTTGTGTTTGTTCTGTTTATCAAGTAGCTATTCAGCCTCTAGTGAGCCAAGTGCTTATGCAAGCACGGCTTTTAAGAGCGTCTGCAGCTGCACTCACGGCTTCCAGGTAGGCTGCAGGTTTTATACACAGCTGCCCACGGCTATAGTAACTACTGCAGTCCCATCTGGAACGAAGGTCAAAAATATTTCCAGGATCAGGCTTTGTAGTTTTACAGAGACAGCTCTTGCTAGATATCTTGCAAAAAATCAGTCAATGCGGAACAAAAAATGTCTTCATTTCATTCTTTTTCTGTTACAGGCCACACATCGACTAGTCTATTCAGCGTATACCAAGTTATGACTCATCGAAGTGCACCTGCGTCCATGTGTTAAGTGAAGTGCTGACAAATAAAAACCCTATATCTATTTGCACAACAAAGAGATGTATCCTGCAAGGCAGCATCACTTTCTCTCATGTTTGTTTCAGTAACAACCAAGCTTCCCTTGGCACCTAGTGTTTTTTTTTACTTCATACAGGATTATAAACAGTCATTTACAATTTTGTTGTTTTAAAGAATAAAGCATATTTAATGCCACAGAACACCCTGAAAGCATTAGGTTATCAGAGCTATTAATGATTTTTACCAAACCCTACCAACCTTTATTCATCAAAGCATTTTATTCTCAAAGGATAAATTTCAGTGCAAAGAGGGATCAACAAACGAGTTGCTTGAAAGCCTTTCTGATGTAAGCCTGAAGTTAGGAAAGGCTTAATGAAGGCTTTAAAATCCACCAGGGCTTCACAATGAACATCTGACTTGGTGATTTATGCATATTAATAACCTCAGCCTACTGAGGCAATCTGAGTTGTACATGTCCTCAGAATCTTAATGTCTTCAACTCCACTGGGATTATTACAAATGTAAATTTCTAAGATTCTGAGCTATTAATCTCTGTCTGTCCTCCTGTTCAGCAACATAATGACTAATTAAACATCAAAAGACCTGTACTGGCGATCTTCTTTGACAGCTTCTGTCCTGGTTTCTCTCCCAAGAGGGGATTCAAATGGCTGGGGCAAGGGTGAGATTGTACAAATAAGCCACATATCATCATTACTAAATCTAGCAACTAGACATTTGCTATCAATTTAAATTTTGCAAGTTGTTTCATTACTATCTTTTGTTGTCATGTTCACAGTGTAGAATTCATAAAACATTTAATTGAGAAAATGACAATAATTGGTGCACACCACATCATAACAGAAAACTATACTCACAGATGAAGGCAAACCAGGAGGCACCTTTCTTACTTTCTTTGTCTGTGAGGGATCTGTACAGGAAGAAATAACATGTAAAGATAGGGTATGCAAATATGGTAAAACTTTTTAATGATCATTTTTTCCTAAAAATTATAGCATTAAGAGCAATTTGATTCTGTACAGACCATCATTACTGGCACTAACCTACATTTATAGAGCACCTTTAACAAAGAAAAACATCCCAAGGCACTTCATAGACACAAGAAGAGAACTGACACTGAGCCAGAAGAGAAACGATTAGGAGGGGTGACCAAAAGATGAGTCAGAGATCAGTTTTCAGGAGGGTCTTGAAGGAGTAGAGGGACGTGGAGAGATGTAGGACGGGAATGCAGAGAATGGGACTTAGGTGGCTTAAGGGACGGTTGCCAATGGGGGAGCGAGGAGGAGGGTTGCACAAGAGACTGGAATCAAGAGGAATGGAAAGAGCTTTAGGGGAGTGTAAAAGAGGTTCAGACATAGGGAGAAGTTAAGCTAAGGCTAAGAATTTTAAATTTGAGGCATCGGGGGACCTGGAGCTAATGTAAGTAAATAAGGATCAGCGACACACAGACACACAGCAATTTTGGTGCCAAAGATGCAGGCGTTGACAACAGCAGTGGAGGCTCAAGTCAAAAGACATTTCTGGTGTGAGAACTGGTGGCAACCAAGGAGGAGCATGGGTCAACAGGAGAGCGGCCACGGGGTGGGTGGATGATGTTCCAGGGGCGGATGATGTTCCAGAGGCGGCCAATAATACTGCCGAGCAGAGGGAGGCTGCTCCACCCTCGGCAAGTAAGTCAGAGGTAGGGACGGCACTGGTCTGAGGGAGAGGAGGCGAGGTAGAGCAGCCGGGGGCGGATGTGGAAAAGCTGAACAAGATCCTAGGACGGTAGGGTCATGATGAGGGACCAGAATTTAGCACAAAATGAGCAGCAAGTAAGGAAGAGAGCGGGCAGTCAGGAGCGGCAGGGAGAACAGGTGGCCCACAGGCCTATTTTAAATTAGAGGAAGAGGCTGAAACTGCAGGAGGTACTGAGGTCAGAGGCAAAAAAAAGTGCCAGTGGTTGCAGGCGAAGGGGGGGTGGGCTACTAGCAACAGCAGCCCAAGGTGGGGAGAGAAGGGAGGGTGGACAGAGTGGAGAAGAGTCTACATGATGGAGATGATGAGTTCACTTGCTAAACTTTGACTTTGGGTGTTGATTTCAAATGATAACAGTTAATGTGAAAGGACTTGTTGTGGAAGGCGGGGTAGGGTGGGTGAAATTGCAGCAGATAGTCAACATTTTAAGGGGAGTGACATGTTGTATTTGCAGGAAACGTTCTGAGAGTTGGATCTGGTAACGAAGGCTCGGGATTCCCCGCACGACCTCATTGAATCTTGCAGCTGGGCTAACTCTGAGGTACCAGGGAAGCTCTCCCCTTGTCTTCGGTTAATTTTACCCTTCACACTAAAACAAATCAGCTGCGATTTTACAGCAGACAAGTGAATAATGGTTTAAACTCAGCAACTATCTGCCCACTTGGCGGCTAAATCTGACCGTTCAAAAAGGGGGCTGGTGGTTGGGAATGATGGGATTGGGTACTGGACAAATCAATGGGACCATGGAGATGGAAGGAAGCAGGTATCTGAAGGGCATGGGAGTAGTGGAAGAGGAGAGAGCTCTACCTCCTTCATGCCCCTTTTTCTAGTGTCATCCTGAACCTAGGCCAGATTCCTACATCCACTTGCCTGCAGCTTTGACCAGATCCCTTACCCCTCCCCCCACCACCCACTTACGACTCAAAAGCCAGCCACTGGCTCTGGCCAGATCCCTCCACTGCAGCACAAAAGTTGCTAGAGACCCTCAGCCCCAAAGCAAGCCTATGGCTCTGGTTGGATTACTCTCCCCACTTGTGGCCCACTGGTCCCTGGCTGGTCTCCTCTTACCGTTGCCATGCACCTACCATCTAAAAATGCAGCCTGACCATGCATGGCTCTCTTCTCTGCCCAACTGAGACCCCACATTTGTTATCAGAAAATGTGGCCTGCACCCTCCCCAGCTCCCCACACACCATCTCCCACTCAAAAGAAAAAAAAGAAACAGAGATCAAAGAGAAAGGGAAAGAAAACAAAAAAGAGAGGGAGAAGTGGGGAGTGAAACAGGAGAGAAAAAATGGAATTAAGCCGCACTACAAACACGACGCAGGGAAGAGGCTTCTGACTTCCCATGAGCAATACCATGAACATAACAACATAAGAAATAGGAGCAGGAGTAGGCCAATCGGCCCCTCGAGCCTGCTCCGCCATTCAATAAGATCATGGCTGATCTGATCCTAACCTCAAATCTAAAGAACACAATAAGTAGGAGCAGGACCCGGCCGCTCAGCCCCTGGGCCCGCTCCGCCACCCACAGGGCCTTGACCGATCCGAACTCAGCTTCATGTCCAATTTCCTGCCCGCTCCCCGTAACCCCTAATTCCCTTTACTTCCAGGAAACTGTCTATTTCTGTTTTAAATTTATTTAATGATGTAGCTATGAGAGATCCATTAGTGATTTTAAAAGTGTAGTAACTACAAAAGATGGCCTGGGGAATGGAACAGACAAGTTCACCATTGCACCATTTCATATACCCAACCCTTTCACTTTAAGCCAATCGTCTAGCTGTTTCTGACCAAATTTATCTCAAGGATGCTTCACATTCTCTACATCTCTAAATGGGCTCACAAACTATGAATGTAAACACAAACCAAGTGCTGCTGGTGAGTCATGAAGTGGTCTTCTGCGTGAATTTGTGGCTGTAAAAGGATAATATGTTGTTCCAGGTTTTCCAGAAGATGGTAATGGTCCAGGACTGCCTATTCCCACATCTGATCGAAGAATACCGGACTGCAAAACAATGTGACAATATAATCACATAATTCTGCACCGCTGCTAAGCTTGATAATATCCATCATACCATAACTTCAAAGCAACAGCATTGGATTTTCAACCATGATTCATCAGAAGGCTTTCCCATAAATAAACTGAAAAATGTTTCCTATATTGAGATTCATGAATCTTAGCATCATCTTTAAGTGCAGTGGAAGCAACTGTGTATTAACTAGACCAAAAAAATGAACTATTTAGTGCATAAAAATTCCAACACTCTAGTAAATGAAAATGTACAAGAATACCAAAATTCAGCAGACAATTCTCATGCAGCTCTATTCTTACTTGGTCGAAAGATAAGAGTGCTGCAACATTAACCCAAGGTCAAAATATGAGGCAACAATAAGGTGCCTGTTCCACTTCCATGGGGTTCAGCTGTGGGTATTATTTAAACTTAAAACATGAATTAGTCATTTTAAATGATTTGGAGCAGATTTTTTTTTAGAAAGGCCATACACACAGACACAACTATAATCCAACTAAATACAACTCCGTGATCCTTTGGCCTAAATACGATATAATCCCATATGAGCAACTGCATGACAGAAAATCTTTCAGGACCGATAGTTGGTCATTCTGTTTAGGTACAGAATAAACTCCAACGTTTAAAGTAAGAGAGAGATTTAATTCAAACATTGATTATTGTATCCCATAACTCCCAAGTTTAACCTACAAAAATATCAGAAGTTTAATAAAACATTTGAACTCAGTACAGCAAATTTACTTCAAAAAAAGTGGGGGAAATGCAGTGTATTTCTCATTTAGCACCAGGCTCATATTTATTTTCATTAGAAAAGTCAGCTGGATAGTTGATTTTATTTTCATTTGCCAATTTTATTGGTCACTGCTTGTATACTCAGTTTAAGATCAAAATAAACTGGATACAATACAAGAATTAAATTTTAGTACTTCAATACTGGCTTAGAGATTATAAATTTCTTGGCCATTGTTCATTATCTTTCAAGGAAGATTTCATACAAATGAGATAAATACATCCAAGAGACAAGTCATGCATAACTGGTTTATCTTCACAAAAGGCTGTTTCACATCACTACTTTATTCAACCATGGCATGATCCATAAGCAGTACACCACTACATGAATAAGGCAAAAAAATTTTTTTTTTAAAAAAGGTACAAAATATCATTTTTCTGCAAAATGCAAATTTATTTTAAAAATTGCAATTTCAGGCACCTTCATTTTGGCTTTTCATATTGTTTGCAACCTACTCTATACATAGTTTAAACAAATCAATAGTTGAATCCTTCACTTTGTGCAAGCAAAAAGCACTGATTATAACCCTTTTGGTGCGTTAAGCATTCAGAAAGATAATCTCCTTGGAAAAACGAAGGAGTAGCGTGTTTTGGACTTTGCAGACCCAAACCATCTGCCCCAGATCACCGACACCAAAGCCACATATTAGCATATATATTTTCGATATAAAAGTCTGGCTGCTTCATCTACTTAACATACATCCAAATATTCAAGAATGATCAACTAACAGGTTAACTTTATAAAGCACTAGCTTAATGTTTATTGGTTTCTCCACATTCTACGTTAATTTCAAGGTATACAGTGGCAAACCCCCCAACTTCACAACATGAAAAGAAAATTAAAAACTTCAAATTGCAGCGGGTTTTAATGAGTGTATTTTTTGAAACCCTAAAGTGAATGTTAATTATAGTCAAAGAGTATATGCAGGTTTCAGACCTAGCTAGATCTATTTTTTAAAATTATATTTCTTAGCTCCAGTCTGAAACAATCTAACCAGATTAGAAAAGCAGTTGAGCAGGTTCTTTCAAGAAATAAAATCCTAAATGAGTAATCAATAGGAACTGACAGAAAATTAGGTTGATTATGATGCTCTCCAGTGTTTTGTCTTGGGCAAGATTCTATTAAATCCTTTGTACTAACCTACGCTGCTTCAAGTCTTCACTAATGTGCTAAGTATTGATTTCTTTGTGGAAAAAGGCCCAAGGCAAAAAGGGAATGCAAAGAAAGAAATTGACAAATATCTGATTCTGCAACATTAACATTGGTAACAAAAAAATTCTTAACTGAGCGACAAAAACATCTGTAAAATCACAAGGCTTCAAGGCAATCTCTTGAAATTTTAATTATCATCTTTGACGCTAAAATGTCTTGCAGACTTGAAGAGATAATGACAGTCATCCATCAACTGCATCCTGCCAGAGTAATCAGACTAATCTAGCTCACTGGAGTAAAAGACAGCAACCTGGGGCACTGACTAATAAAGTACTGCAACATAATAAACAGATGCAAAATAACTGACATTCGAGCTTAGGATTGTTCATGATCTACACTAACACATAGAAACAATGCTAACTAGCAACACACAAGAATCAAGTGTGGAATCTTGTACAAGTGTGTAAAATGTATTGTAGAACAAAAGCACTATCCTTATGCAAGATTTACAAAACTGAGTTAACAATATCATGCTGCATCTAACTGTACCTTTTCATTGCAAGTTTAACAACTAGCGCACAATAGTTTACCTTTGTATCAACACTAAACCTAAAGTGTAAATCTTGTGTGAAGGTTCAAGACAACTCCGAAGTGATGCAGAGTCTCATTCCTCCTTACTGCAGAGCCAAGTGGATCCGATAACCACATTCAGGCCACATTTACACCATAACTGCAGTGTTGGTGCAATGCAAAGCCACTGCACCAAAGTTACAATTGTAGTGGAAATACACCCATGGAGTGATAGAACACAAGCAAGCTTCTACATTGACTCCCCAATCTCAGCCATACCAGACTTCAAGGCACTGAGTGAAAAGTATCTTGATTGAATAATTACTGTATATTTCTTTATTGCAACAAAAATAAATGCATCACTGAAGAGAGAAAGGACATAACTAGAAATTGAGATATAGATCATCATCTAGCCATTCATCTTGCTAATTAACAATCAACATCTCGATTTAAAAAATGCTGTAACATTAATGATATCAAAACCACAGCTTCAAGCTAGGACATCCTGTTAACTTCTTAGAATGTCAGGCTACAATGACATATATGTAGATTACTTAATATGTTATGTAGATTAGTTAATGTGTCACCATCTAGCAATATAATAGTGTATATTTTCAACATATAACTGTTCCAGCAAGAACTTCGCCGTTTGTGACCTGTCACTGAAGCAGTAAACAGTGCCGTCAAATTGTCCATTGAACAATTAAGATCAATTTTCTTTTCCTTATAGTCTAGAGCCTAAACATAAAGCAATAATCAATCTTAAACACAGTTAGATCTAAAAAAAAATTTTTTTACAAACACATCAATACAATTTATCAAAGGGAACTTTTCTCATGGTGGGAAAGAGAATAAAACCAGGGAATGGTGCCGAGACCAGTGTACAATTTTCTTCACGATGATCTCACAAGCCGGTGGTGCAGTGGCAATAGTGTTAGTATGTTTGACAAACATTTTGACGAAAAATGGTGCCCGTTTTATGGTAAATTACAAATTATGGTAAACTGATAAACTACCTACCAACAGGTTTGGTTTCTTATGCACAATTGTGATTTCTATAGTACACTACCACATTGGTGTCTAAGTTATTATAATGCTTAGAGCTAAAATCACAATGCAGCTCTTCCTTCAAAGTGCCAGACTGAGTTTATAATGAGCAACTGCAAGGCAAGTCAGAAGAAAGGAGCAGCATCCTCCAATCACAGACACAGAAGAACCTTAAAGTTGAAAATACTTTCAGATGAATCAAAATGATATTTGCATTGTTGTATTGTTAGTACTTACAACAAATGAAAGCAAATAAACTAGTTGAAGAGTTACAATAACTGGATATTTCTGTGAAGCTGTGTTGCATCGTCTTCGGTCTATAGAAACTCTGGTTCAGTTTCAAAATTTGACATTCTAGGCTATTACAATTACTTAGGAAGAGCCGAAAGGTAGCAAAGTCTAACTTTCTGCTTATCGGTAAAATCAAAATAATATTAAATATCAACAACAGTGCTATAGTAGAATGGCATGAACTGGACCCAAGTCCTCCATCCAGGACTGTCAAATTCCATGTTCTCTTTGGCTGATCTAAGCAATGTTTGGTGAAACTTTGAGGACAGATGTATAAAGCTGTTCATAGTTGCTATGGAAATTATCCAGAGTCTTGAGAGGATGTTCCCTTCCTGTCACACAATAATGTAGAGACACTCGGGTTACCCTAGCGCAGTTGGCTTCTGACATGTAGTTCGTCATGCAGCCAGGGACAACACCAAAGCAAGCTTGACAGATTTTCCAAGGCCATCAGCCAGAAGACACTTTTTTAACCTCTTTTCCATCAATTTCAAGGGCACAGAGCCAAAAAGAAAAACTAGCCATAATCTCACCCAGTGGCCACAAGGATGGCTGGGGTGAGAAGTAGAGAGGTTCACACAGATATAGTATGGGGTGCTCTTCTGAGGGTTATGATACATTGTTCGGAAAATTTATTCTGCAATGAAAGTTTATTCTGCAACTGGCTGTGCTATACCCGCCATAATAGTGTTCAGAGAGATTTGGATCTTTTAAGTAACTGGCCCAGCAGGTGGTTGATGCAGTTCAATGTGGGTTAATATAAAATAATTAGTATGAAAGCAAGCAACCAAAAGTAGTATGTGGTGAACAGAAGAGTCATACAACATGCTGATAAAGAAAGAGATCTAGGCTATAGTAGCTAAATCTATGAAGCTGTCAGTCCAATACGCGACTGCAACAAAGTACAGAGTTTCATCACAGATGGACAGTGTACAAAAGAACGACCTAATTGAAGTTTTAGGATTGTGATAGGGATTCATAAAATTGATCACGGCAATTTGACCATTAATGCAAAAGAGGGCAGAGGTTTAAAATTAGGATGTTAGGAGAAAAGGTAAGTCAGGCAGAAAAATTATACACAAAGTAATTGACTTGGAGAATAAGTTACCAAGAAGGGCATCTTATCTACGAAAACCTCGGACATCACAAGCAGTCTATGCTTTAATAAGAACTTAGCAGAGCAGAAACAATTGTGCTTTTGTCTATAACATCTGCTGCGTATTTGGGGGTGGAGCAAAAAGACAAGATGACCCTTACTCAATGGGGTCTCAGAGGGAGAGCTGCTGCAACAAATGTTTTCCGATGGAGCTGGTTTTGCACAACTGTATAAGCTAAGATAACTACCATCAGTTCTTCAAAATGAAATGGGTATGATAACCACATTTGAGCATCTTGTAGTACAGGTCATCAATTTCTGAGAGTTGGTATCACCACAAATTACTGTAAACACTACTCATAGTTTAACAAATTTCTGAGGTCTTTGCAGAATATATTTAAACCTTTCCATGGTTTAACCATTTGTAAAATGCAGAAACATTTCTGCAAGAAAAAATAAATTGCATTTGTAGAGTGACTGTGACTTCCCAAAGCACCTCATGGCCAACGGATTCCTTTTGAACTGTAGTCAGTTATGTGGGCAAACAAAAGATGCATACATTCTGAAAATTTTGATGGTTTTTCAGTAATAGGTTTAATTTAAAACAAAACTTGTCTAAATATAACAGGCAAAAAAGGTTAAAAACAAGGGATAATAAGATTCTGATTTGTTAGCACACTGGACTTCTAACTAGATTGCAGTTTGAACCCCTCTTTACGTCAGGCTCTTTCATAAAGCACGTTTTGTTTCTGTCAAAAACTTAACACAGATATCCTTTAACATACTGCAAGTGCACTTTTGTGCAGTGGAACTAAGGAGTGGCACTAAATACACTGGTCAAGATATATACAAGCTGGATAGTCTTGCCTTTTCTAAGATACTACGGGTGTTACATAGAATTACATGAAATGTACAGCACAGAAACAGGCCATTCGGCCTAACAGGTTCATGCTCCACACGAGCCTCCTCCTTCAAACCCTGTCAGCATATCATTCAATTCCTTTCTTTCTTATCTATTTATCCAGTTCGCCCTTAAATGCATCCATGCTCGTCGCCTCAACTACTCCTTGTGGGAGTGAATTCTACATTCTAATCACTCTTTGGGTAAAGAAGTTTCTTCTGAATTCCCTATTGGACTTATTAGTGACTATCTTATATTTATGGCCCCTAGTTCTGATCTCGCCTGCAAGTGGACATATCTTCTCCATGTCTACCTTATCAAACACTTTCATAATCTTGAAGACTTCTATCAGGTCACCCTTCAGGCTTCTCAACATACTGTAGTACTAATACAGAGTACTAATATTTGCAAGAACAAATAATGTCAAAATGCACATCAGGAAAAGTGAAAAGCATAAACTTACTTGACATACTGGTATCCCTGGATCTCTGCTGTATGTCGGAAGGACTCCCCTCTCTGAAACTTTTCCTAGAAACAAACAAAATCAAATTTAGGACTGCATGCAAGTAGAATGCAAGACCATCCTGCAGGTACAGATTACGGAATAAAGCAGAAGCATCTTTCAGATATGCAAGACATCTTGATGCACAACACTTTGAGTAATGATCCCCAAATGTAAACTTTATGACACAGAATATATCTTTTTAAAAATATGTTGCTTTTCTAATGGTTGTATTCCATACCAAAATTCAGTACATTGCAAGGCTAATGCTTGAATACTTGATGAAATTTAATTGGAATATTTAGTTCAACTGAAGGCATTGCAAGTTACATGTAGCTTTGCAAAATCAAACATTTAATCACAATCTCTACAAAAAAACTACTGAATGGATAATTAGAACAAAATTTTATTTCACTAATTTTGACTGAGATGGAGGTAGATTAAGCAATGTATCTGTGGAAGAAGTGTGGTTGATGAACTGTCATATCTCTCTTTATGGTATACTTTCTCAAGTTCTCACCTTGTCTCAGTGGTACCACTTATGCCTTGCATCAAAAAGTGGTGTGTAGGATCAAGTACCATTATGGTTTTGAACACGTAGGGGTCGATTTTCGGATGTCCGAGCGGTCATGGTGGTGGGGGGGGGGCTGCTAAAATTCGGGATTCCCGGGGCGGGTCCGGAGCCCGGCTCCAACCTGCCCACTTCCAGGTTCCCCAATGATGTGCTTAGATGCACACGCAGCCCTTGTATACAGACTCCCACCGGCAATTAAAGCCGGCGGGATCCCACTTAAACCAATTAATTAGATAGTTCAGGTCATTTGCAGACCTGATTGGGAGGATATTTTAGGAGGGGTGGGATTTTCATCTCAACTGAGCGTGTTTCCCATACTGGGGGAAACACTCCAAGTTGAAATAGATGTGTTGCAGCCACCAGCCTATGGGAGCTGCAAAGGTCCATTTGACAGGTTGGGGGAGGTTGGGGGGGGGTGGGGGGGGCGGGGAAGGGGGGAGACCCTCACTCATTGCAGGAGGCCACTCTGTCACTTGGGACAAAGTTTGGCCTGCACCACCCTCCTGCTAACACAAAAATTCACCAACTTGGAACCTCAACTCTGGTGTGCAGACACATTTACCTACCTTGCAGACCCCATCAAAACGTACATCTTCCGGATGGGGGCCGCCATAGCTGCAGTCATGACATCATCGGAGGACGAACAGCATCACCAGCCTCGTCGGCCACACCGTCCACCTCTGACACGTGGAGCTCCACAACACAGTGCTGTGACACATCCACCTGCACAGCAGGAGGGAGGCAACCGCAGAGAGAGATGCGTCTCAGAAGGCACCACCCTTGCCACAGGGTCCACAGACCGAGGCTCAGCTTCCTGGTCCTCTCTGAGGAGCAGTGCACACGGAGGCTTAGAGTCACGCGACATGCAGTCGTGGACATCTGCAGCCTCCTTGATGCCGAGCTGCTCCCGGCTGGCCTGAGCACCATCTTCTTACCTGTCACTGTCAAAGTCACCACTGCCCTCAACAACTTCTCCTCCGGATCCTTCCAGGGTGCCATTGGGGACATCGCCGGCATCTCTCAGTCGTCTGCACAAAAGAGCCCTGCAAATACACTTACACCCACTCTGCAGTGACACAGTGGGTGGCATCAGGTGTGGGTCTTCATGGTGATCCTCAGGAAGGGGAATTATTGCACAAACCAGACAAGATTTGCAAAGACATGGCAGTAGTGGTGATAACAAATTTTAATATGCTTGGCAAAACAAACAAAACTAAATGAAAAACATGACATTCTGTCATACACCCTTGTGCATCCCCTTTGTGCTCACAAAACCTTAGCCTTACGTTTACAGGAACCCCGATGTGGTGCTACCCCTGTGGCTTCAGCAGAGGTAGTGGCAGGTTGCTCTTGTCCATGCCCCGACTGACGAGATGCTTTGCGCGGACGGCCTCTGGGTTTCGGAGCCTGTGAGGGCCCCTCCAAAAGACTGCTCTACCTGCACCTGCACAGGGGCAGACTCTGCCACCTGGAAAGGAGGCATCATTGGGGGTACTGGTTGAGAGGGGGGCAACGGGTGAGACATGGGAGCGCTTAGAGTGGCATCCCCACTTCCATGTCCCCTTTCACCATCATCCCTTTCCTGGGCCTTCTGGCATCTCTTCTATCAAGGAAAAACACAGAGGAGTGATTGAGTGATGGTTGCATAGTGACCCGCTGTATGCATTGGTGTGGGTGGGGGTGACCGTGAGGGAGATGCACGGGAGGGTGCGTGTGAGACATAGCCATGAGATTGTATGAGGATTGGGTTGCATGGTAGTGTTCGAATGGGAACTGTGGCGGTGAGTATGTGCAGGCAAGGTGAGGATGATGGTTGAGTGGATGTGAGGAGTGATGCGAGAGCGTGGTGGCAGTGCAGAAGGAGTTGTGTGGTGGTGGAGGAGGTGGTGATGTGGAAGAATGCGTAAGTATACTCATTTTGGCTGACCTGGTTAGATCATTAAAGCGCTTCCTACACTGGACCCAGGTTCAGGAGATGTTACTGCTGCTGCTGACCTCCTCTGCCACCTCGAGCCAGACCTTCTTGGTGGCAGAGGCAGGCCACTTCCTCCCATACGCTGGGAAAAACGTTTCCATCCTCCTCCTCCTGACCCCATCGAGCAGCACCTGGAGTGAGGAGTCTGGAGAACCTTGGAGCAGCCTTGCCTCTGGGCTGCTCCATGCTGCCAATTTGGTTCTTTGCTGCAGCAGGCACATTGGAGGACTGCCCCTTTAAATAGGGCTCCTCCTGCTGTCAGCCTGTGACGCGGGTGCGCAGTGCACCCGCTGCGCAGGTCTGGAACGGGAAACCCGGAAGCACGCATGAGTACATTCAATTAGGCTGCGATCTCGTGCGGAGCACCCCGATTTCACTGGGCGCATTACCCACGCACCCAGTTGACCCCCCACTGCCAACCCGCCTCCCTCCTAATATTGGGCCCGTAATATAGGCTGGCACTTCAGTGCAGTACTGAGGGAATACTGCACTGTTGGAAGTGCAGTCATTTCAAATGAGTCATTAAACCGAAGCCCTGTTTGCTTGCTGAGGTTAATGCAAAAGTTCCCATAGCACTATTCGAAAAGCAGCATGTTCTCAGTGTGTCCTGGCCAAAATTCCTCCCTCAACCAACAAACTGATTATCCGATCATTAATTCATTTGCTGTGTGTGGACCTTGCTGTGCACAGATTGGCTACCATGTTTGCTCACATAACAGTAACTGAACTTAAAAAGTAATTAATTGGTTTTGAAGTGCTTTGGGACGACTTGAAGATATGATAAGACACTATATAAATGCAAAGTTCTTTCTTATATTCTTATCAAGGTCCTCCTTACATGTGGGATAAAACTGATGCTTCAGAGTCACCAACTATTAAATTATTTGTTGTATAAAATGATCCAACTCCACAAAACACAAATGGGAAAAAAAACTCCCAACTCCAATACTCATCACTTTCAGGTCAAACACAAGTAGTTTTACGACTTTTATCTACTTTTTAAATAAACTATTGAATGTACATTTCATATCACAAATAATAAAACCTGTTTACAGTTATAATCCAAGCACAAAACTTCATACATAATTTGAACTATGCTTTTATAGTTTATAAGTCAAAATTGTTAAATTAGTTCAGTGTAATTTAGATATTTTATCTCCGGAAAGGTTTTTTTTCCAAGAAGGGGTGGGCCACCTTTTTCAAATCCTTTTCAGCCAGGTGACACTAGAACAAAGGCTCATCTGCAAAGTAGACTTATGGAGACCTAAAAATGGCAGATCTCACCAGTAAAAAGGCCTCCAGAACAATTCTCTGGTCAGCTACCATTGAAGCGAGGGGTACCTGAATTATTTTCACTCTTGCACACAGATTTCAGCATCTTAAGTGAAAGGCTTTGTACTGATAAGGTAAAAGAGGCAGTCTCTTCATCCCACCTCACTCCCAATACTGAGAAAATCAGGTCACCTTTTAGCAATCCCACAAAGCATTATTGCCTGATGATATAAATATGCTCTTGGCTGCCACAAACACACACAGCCCAAACCAAGGCTATGCATCTTGGTAGAGTATAAATAGAAAGAAATGGGGGTAAAGACATCAAAATGTGTTAAAAATGAGCATTACAGTACAATAGTTTAAAACATGAGTAAATATCTGTTCCCCCTATTGGGGGAGGATGCAAAAATTTAGGCTGTTCGTCCTGCTTTTTTCTTTTCTATTTCCCAGAAACATACCTGAAAAATGCCCAACGCTCAAAAGATTTCTAGCCTTTCTTTCTCAGTATAGACACAGGAAACACTTCTGTTATGACTTGAGGACACAGAATTTGTATTCTGTATCATTTCCTGCATAGCTACTCTCCATTTCTCAAGGAACTTACTAGCAAAGCAATCTGGCTTAAAAAGGGCCATGAAGCACAAAACAAACACATAAAATACACAAGTTAGCAGAATAATTTGAAACAACATGAATCATGTTGCCCACATTAACCAGAATCAGCAATTTTTCTGTAAGAGTATAAATTGTGGACAATATGATAAACAGCTCTGACAAACAGATACACTATCCTTGGCAGTCATTACACATTTACACAAGGAGGCCAAACATAAACAAAAAGAGAATGCTTAAATTCAAAGTAAACATTTCAATATTTAGAATTTGAATTTACGGTCAAGTCAGAAAATGTTTGAAACTACATTTACGATTTTATTCGTCTGTCATAGCACATTTTGAATAACTGCTATTAGTTCACAATAGCAATTTACATTACCCCCCAACAGAAACAACAAAAACAACTACTTGGTACAACACTTTTTAAACTCAACATTTGTTCAGGTTTCCGACTGATAGTAATATAATTATACCGTCACATCTGCATTAAATACCGTTGTGCAGCAATGCATGCTCAAGCCTGAAATGCTATGTTGAATCTGTGCAATGCTTTCGATTAAATGACAAATTTTGGTGATATCCTGGCATTCTGTTACATTTATACTGACATTTCAGAGTTTAAACTTAAACCAATTTTCCAAACACGACCTTTGATTGAACATAAACGGGAAGTCAATCTTCATTGTTAATCCAGTATCGGGAGCCATATTATGCAAGAAAAAGTAGGTTACTGTGGAATATATTTCTAACTGTAGCATCAATTGATGTTCTGTTAGTCATGAATGCTAACATGCAAAAATTGACACTTCCGACTACACAAAAATATTACATTGAACATCTTTTAGGTAAATGACATGCTTAACAAAATTGAAAATCTTAACCTCCTTACTATTTAAACATTAACAACTGCATTTATATAGTGCTTTTCTAATCATAGAATGGTTACAGTGCAGAAGGAGGCCATTTGGCCCATTGAGCCTGCGCCATCAAATGTCCAATGGAACTTCAGATGCATATTCAGATGAAACTGGATACAGTATTAGATGGGGTGACCAAAACCTTGAGTTTTGAGGATCTTAAAAGATGGAGAGGTAGAGAGATTTAGGGAAGGAATTCCTGAGCATGGAACTTAGGTGGCTGAAGGCATGGCCGCCAATAGTGGAGCGAAGGGTGGGAGGTGAGGGTGCATTTTCACGAGAGCAGAGAGCTCTGGAAGTGTTGTAGACTGGACTGGAAGTTACAGAGATAGGGTGGGGGGCTAGGCTATGAAGGGATTTAAACACAAGGACAAGAATTTTCAATTGAAAGTTTTGGAAAATTAGGAGCCAATGTCGGTCAGCAAAACAGGAATTATGGGTGGGCTGGACTTGGTGCAGAGGTTTTGATGAGCTAGAGTTTACACAGCATGAAGGATGAGAGACACTCAGGTCTTCATTGGAATGGACAAATGCGGAACGCGGGTTTCAAAATGACAGTTTCAGCAACAGATGGGTTTAGGCAGGGGCAGACATCCCCACAAATATATATGCATAAAAATACATATTATAGCTTTATAAATGCTTTAGGCAGAATTGCTGTAGAGGAAAGACTGTTTGAGGAGGACACCTACTGATATACTAGCACTATGCCATAGAGTGGTACAATGTGGATATGCATCCATGATCCCTCAGGTGGTAGGATTCTAATCTTGGCCATACCATCAGGAAGAGATAGTAAGTGTACTCCAGATGCTTTCTCATAGGAAGAGGAAGGAGAAAAATCACGAAATCAAGAAAACCTGTGCTACTCCCGGTAAATGAATAGTATTGGGAGAGATCTGGAAATAGGTTACCTTCTATTAGAATCACAGAAAGGTTACAGCACGAAAGGAGGCCATTCGGTCTATCAAGTCTGCGCTGGCTCTATGCAAGAGCAATCCAGCTAGTCCCACTCCCCGGCCTATCCCTGCAGCCCTGCAAATTTTTTCCTTGCAAGTACTTATCCAGTTCCCTTTTTGAAGGCCGTGAATGAATCTGCCTCCACAATCCCATTGGGCAGTACAATCCAGATCCTAACCACTCGCTGTGTAAAAAAGTTCTTCCTCACATCACCTTTGGTTCTTTTGCCAAACACCTTAAATATATGTCCTCTGGCTCTTGACCCTTCCGCCAATGGGAACAGTTTCTCTCTATCTGCTCTGGCTAGACCCTTCATGATTTTGAATACCTCTATCAAATTTCCTCACAACCATCTCTGTTCCAAGAAGAACAACCCCAGCTTCTCCAGTCCATCCACGTAACTAAAGTCCCTCATCCCTGGAATCATTCTCCTAAATCTCTTCTGCACCCTCTCTAAGGCTTTCACATCTTTTCTCAAGTGCAGGACTCACAACTGGACACAATACTCCAGTTGTGGCTGAACCAGTGTTTTATAAAGGTTCATCATGACTTCCATACTTTTGTACTCTATGCCTCTATTTATAAAGCCCAGGATCCCGTATGCTTTTTAAAAAAAAAATCACTTTCTCAACCTGTCCTGCCACCTTCAACGATTTATACACATATACCCCCAGATCCCTTTTTTAGGGCTGTGCCCTCTAGTTTATATTGCTTCTCCTCGTTCTTCCTACTGAAATATATCACTTCCCATTTTTCTGCATTAAATTTCATCTGCCACATATTCACACATGCCACCAGCCTGTCTATATCCTCTTGAAGTCTATCACTATCATCCTCACTGTTCACTACATTTCCAAGTTTTGAGTCATCTGTAAATTTTGAAATTGTGCCCTGTACACCCAAGTTCGAGTCATTAATATATATCAAGAAAAGCAGTGGTCCCAGCACCAACCCCTGGGGAACACCATTGTACACCTCCCTCCAGTCCGAAAAACAACCGTTCACCACTACTCACTGTTTCCTGTCACTCAGCCTATTCTGTATCCATGTTGCTACTGCCCCCTTCATTCCATGGGCAATCTTGATGACATGCCTACCATGCGGCACTTTATCAAACACCTTTTAAAAAGTCCACATCAACTGCATTGCCATCATCTACCCTCTCCGTCACCTCATCAAAAAACTCTATCGAGTTAATTAAACATGTTTGCCTTTAACAAACCCGTGCTGGCTTTCCCTAATCAATCCACCCTCATCCAAGTGACTGTTAATTCTGTCCCAGATTATCGTTTCTAAAAGTTTCTCCACCACTGAGGTTAAACTGACTGGCCTATGGTTGCTGGATTTATCCTTACACCCTTTTTTGAACAAGGGTGTAACGTTTGCAATTCTCCAGTCCTCTGGCACCACCCCCGTATCTACGGATGTTTGGAAGATTATGGCCAGTACCTCCGCAATTTCCACCCTTACTTCCCTCAGCAACCTAGGATGCATCCCATCCGGACCGGGTGACTTATCAACTTGGAAAGGCTAGTAGCTAGCCTTTCAAGTACATCTTCTTTATCAATGTTTATCCCACCCAGTATCTCAACTATATCTTCTTTTACTGAGACTCTGGCAGCAGCATCTTCCTTGGTAAAGACAGATGCAAAGTACTCATTTAGTACCTCGGCCATCCCCTCTGCCTGCATGAGTAGATCTCTTTTATGGTCCCTGATTGGCCCCACCCCTCCTCTTACTACCCTTTACTGTTTGCATGCCTGTAGAAGGCTTTTGGATTCCCTTTTATGTTGGCCGCCAGTCTATTCTCAGACTCTCCCTTTGCTCCTCTTGTTTCCTTTTTCACTTCCCCTCTGAACTTTCGATATTCTGCCTCATTCTCACGTGTGTTATCAACCTGTCATACGCCCCTTTTTTCCATTTCATCTTACTCACTGTCTCATTTGTTATCCAGGGAGCTCTGGTTTTAGTTGCCCTACCTTACTGCCTTATGGGAATGTGCCTAGACCGTACCTGAACCATCTCCTCTTTAAAGGCCGCCCATTGTTCAAATATAGTTTTGCCTGCCAATTTGATTCCAATTTACCCGGGCCAGATCTGTTCTCATCCCATTAAAATTGACCCTCCTCCAACAGAGTATTTTTACTTTAGAGTGATCTGTGTCCTTTTCCATAGCTATTCCAAACCTTATGATACTATGATCACTGCTCCCCCACTGACACTTGTTCCACCTCATTCCCTAGAACCAAATCCAATAATGCCTCCTTCCTCGTTGGGCCAGAAGCGTACTGGTCAAGAAAGTTAACCTGAACACATTTCAAAAATTCCTCACCCTCTTTGCCCCTTACATTATTGTTGTTATCCCAGTCTATATTAGGATAGTTGAAGTCCCCAGTTGTCACTACTCTTATAGCTTTTGCACCTCTCTGTAACTTCCCTGCAAATTTGCTCCTCTACATCCTTCCCACTAGTTGGTGGCCTATAGAATACACCCAGTAGTGTAATGGCACCTCTTATTTCTTAACTCTAACCAAATAGATTCTGTCCTTGACCCCTCCAGGACATCCTCTCTCTCCAGTACTGCAATATTCTCCTTAAATGAATACTGCCACCCCCTCCTCCTTTCTTTCCTTCCCTATCTTTCCTGAACACCTTGTATCCAGGAATATTTAGTACCCAATGCTGCCATTTTTTGAGCCAGGTCTCCGTTATCGCCACGACATCGTATTCCCATGTGGTTATTTGCACCTGCAGCTCACCAACCTTATTTACCACGCTTTGTGCGTTTACACACAAGCACTGCAAACCAGTCCTAGACTTTCTTGTACTCTATCTGATCCCACCTAATACTGTACTATTACTTGCTCTAGTGCTATCTTTCTCTTCCGATCCTTTGTGCCCCTTGTTCTTCCTTTCCAATGCTACATCCTGGTGCCCATCCCCCTGCCAAATTAGTTTAAAACCTCCCACAGCGCGAGCGAACCTCCCCACGAGGACATTGGTCCCAGCTCCGTTGAGGTGCAACCCGTCCGGTCTCAATGCCCCAGGAATCGAAAGCCCTTCCTCCTGCACCATCTCTCCAGCCACGCATTCATCTGCTCTTCTCTCTAAGCAAGCAAACTGTGTTCAGTGGTATAAAAACAGAAAATGCTGGAGGCGGTCAGCAAGTCAGGCAGCATCCGCGGAGAAGGAAACAGAGTTACCGTTTCAGGTCAAAGACCTTTCGTCAGAGGTTTGACCTGAAACATTAACTCTGTTTCTTTTTCCACAGATGCTGCCTGACTTGCTGAGGTTCTCCAGCATTTTCTGTTTTTATTTCAGATTTCCAGCATCCACAGTATTTTACTTTTGATTTTGTGCTCAGCAGTGGTTGAGTTGATTAAAAACAAAACCAATTTTTTTAAAAAAGGGTGAAGGGGGTTCTTTTAAATAGACAAGCACTTTTGGAGCAGCTGCTACTCTCACTGATATACAACAATGAAAAAGTTAACTATTTTCCACATTCGGAAGAAAAATTGATATATTAAATATTAAAATGCTTTACCAAACCTCCAGTTAGTTTAAATGAGGAAAGGAAGTTTCATGTTCACCACTTACTTTGTTATTTAAGAGGAGGCATAAGGCTCTCACTATTTTCTAATTTCTCTTGTGGAACAAAGAATTTGTATCATGCTTAGCTTAATTATATGTATAGTACTAAATTATGTGGTGTGGCTGATTTAGTACCTTCTGTTTGGTTGTCAACATGCAGTCACTAATGGGAAATTAATCTTAAAAACGGATGGTCTTCCTGAAAATGTATAACAATTTTTCTTGGTGAGGAGATAAAGACTATGTGCTACTTATATCACAGTGTGATAATGCTTTGATGCTATTTAAGAGCGTGTTAATGCAAAACAGTTTTGGATGCTCAACATCAAAGTGGCAATATAATTTCGGAGTTCACAAAAGCCATGGTATGCAAGGCCCTCTCATACCAGTTTGAGTTTTTACTGAGTGCAGTAAAAAAAAATCCATTTCTATATCACCGTATCACATCATCTAATTGTCTCGAAGTGCCGTATACAATTAATTACATTGGAGTGCAGTGACTGCTGTTACAAAGGCAAATTTGGCCACCTTAACCCTTGGATGAGGTCGTTGGCGTCGTTCGTCCTTCAATATCAAAGACAGACAGAATATCATCTCATGTTTTGCAGTGAGTGTTCTTTGTTGACTGATCAAAACTATTTTTGCTCAGAATGAGTGTTTGCAGATTCAACAGTGGGTCCCGGATACACCAGGTTGGGAATCTTGATTTTTCAAGCGAAACTTCCTCAGATTGTGTTTATATTCAGCATCAGCAATGCGACGAACCTCATAGTAATCTTGGATGAGGTAGAAATGTTTGAGAGGACACCAGGAGAACTCCTCACTCTTCTTTAAGCATGAAAATGAGAATTTATATTTGCATTTAACTTAAATACCAACACAACAACTTGCATTTATAGTTACCTTCCTCAGACTTTGCCTTTAAGGTAGAAAAGCGTCCCAAGGTGCTTCACAGGAACATAAATCGGCAAAAATTGACAACAAGCCAAAAGGAGGAGATATTAGGACGGGTGACCAAAAACTTGGTTGAAGAGGCAGGTTTTACAGAAGGTCTTAAAGGACGAGAGGGAGATTCAGGGCTCAGGACTTCAGAACTCAGGGCCATTACGGCTGAAGGAAATGGTGGGGGGTGGGGGGGTGGCGGTGGAAGGGAGTGGGGTTGCACACGGCCAGAGTTGGAAGAACGCAGAGTCCTTAGCAAGGCTGGAGGAGGTTAAAGAGATAGGGAGGGGCAAGGCCATGGAGGGATTTGAACACAAGGATGAGAACTTTAAAATTGGTGGACCAGGAGCCAATGTATCTCAGCGAGCACAGGAGTGATGAGCGAGTATGACTTGGTGCAGGTTAGAGTTTTGATAAAGAAAAAAGGCAAATAGCAATCTAGAAAGAATATTAAACATAACAGATATAAGACTGATTGCAGATTAGATATTTAGGAATACATGCATATCTTCTATCGATATTTGAGTTGAAATACTTATTCTGTGAACCTTGCCCTAGCTATCTAAGCTCCTATGTGGTAAATGAAGCACCCCAATGGAAGGGTTCAGTGTTCTCCCTTAAGCGGCTGAAATGTGAACTTTCCAAAAATTCTAAATTTGCATTGTGATAAGATGCACAAATTCAGCATCCCCATGGCTAGACACAGGCTGGTTAGTGACTGCAGCTGCTTAGAGAGATCAATCCAGGGTTTTCATTCCACGACTCCGTTACTTTTGTGAAATCATCAGAATGTCGTGTTTGTTTAATAATCTAACAGAGTACATGTGAAACGAATGGTACAGCAGTTTTAACAAAAATTTAGAAAACAGATAGATATAAAACTCGGACTCTGTGTTGACTGGACTGTTTCTGCACAATCACATCTGGTGAAGTAGTTCAGCTGTTTCTGCAGGCAGATAAAACTGTGCTATTCTGCAGACTATATGATGTGAGACACCCCAAAAAACATTAGTAATGTTAAATGACATAAAATGGCATTTTAAAGAATTAAAGCATTTTTCCCTCCAGGATAAAAGAACGTACACACTACCAAGAACATCAAAGAACAGTGTAATGTGGCACAGGGCGAATACACAGGAAAAAGTGTCCATCTGGAACAAAAATGGAAATTGGTTTTAAAATTCTGATTGACAATTACAAGCAGTTTGCACATAAGTCTGAAACCTAGTTAAAATACAGTTTACTGTCTTACCAGAACATTACCTCAACATGTCATTTCCTACACTACACGAGAAAAACACTCGCCCTGATGTTTCAATATGTAACTGAACCATACACACCAGAAGGTTCCAAGTCAGATTCTTTGTTGACTTAATCGATGTCAGTCAGGGTGGCATTAGCAGTGCCACAATTGGTCTCACTGCCCTTGGGCTAAGGAAGGGAGCCGGAAAAAGTGTCAGCCAGAATTCCTGCTCCCAATTGCTACTGTTGGAAATTACACGACAACAAAATCAGACTCGGCTGCGATGCCCCTGCAGTCAATCGTCCTGCTGATGCTCACCGCTTGGGTTCACGCATTAAGAATGGCCACGTGGGTGAGGTATGAGAGCATGAGCTAGGAACGTGGGCCAGGGCGGGGGGGAAGGGGGGGGTGCAGAACTGACACTAGGGGAAGAAGTGGGCAGGATTTTTTTTTAAAAACATGTCTATTTCAACTTTTGAGTGGTAATCCAAATTTTATAAATGAGGGACCCGGTTTCTATATAATTGTAACAGATCTTCAATTTTACTTTAAGTTTTCTGCCAATAAATATTCCAAGCCCATTACTGGCTACAGTGAAGATGTTAACTCTCTGGTGCCAGCAAGCACAGCTGCTGGACGAATGCACCCTCTACCCTCCTTTCCATGCCAAATTATTCATTCAGCCAGGAACAATGAGAAAGCAGAGCAGGAAAAGCGCCAAGTACAACACACAGTAAGATTAGCAATAAACTGAAGGGTCCCTGCAGAGGTCAATGACAAAACAAGTTTTCAACTGTAATCACTACTTTGACCTAACCTTTAGCTCATCTATAGCACCCCATTATAACTCTAGCTGCCTTCCTGTGACAATCATAAGCTCACTGTATCCCCAATTTTTTCAGTTTTCATTTTGAATCGCCAACATTGCCTTAACATTACTATTTTTAACAAAACACTGCAGTAACCATGCAATACATAAAGCACAAAGACAGAATTACAGATATCAATGTCACTGATTTTGGCCCAACATACAAGTACGCATGGAAGCCCAAATCCAGCAGAGTACATGTGGAAGTCTAATTTCTGCACACACGTTAGTTGGAGGATTATATATTCTAGGTATCTTTCCCCCTTACTTCCAAACACTCAGTATGCCAGTAGCTTGACTGCACAGATAAGGATGCACTCAGTTGTGGTCAATGCTTGTGCGACATCACAGCCACACAGTACAAAAGGTACTGGACACAAAATTACAGGGCCATTACCTCCAAAATAAAATGAAAAAAGTGCAGCTTTAAGAAAAATTGTACCTTGCAGATAACAATGTAGAAAGGCACCACAAAAATATTTTCATCATAAATGCGAAGTACAAAATATTATTAGGTATAACAAGAATAAGTGCAGTCTTTTTAAAATGTAGTTGTTTTGGCTTAAAGTAACTAACACCATATTTAAAAAGTATTTTGTTTTTTAAAACAAGTATATACAGATGCTCAAAATGACTATTTTTTCCAGAAGTCAACTTAACTAATTTGCTTTAAAAAAACAAAAATCACAGCCTTGTGGTGGAATTCTGATTTTTAATGATATGTAATTTAGTAAAACTCCTATTAAGCGGATTGAACACAAATTGGCTAATATGTATGTGAATTTTAAATTTAAAAAAAATCAATTACCAAACGCTAATCTGTAAAAGGAAAAATTCAAGGAAAAAATGCAACAAGTGACAACCAAGCCACTTCCACAATATTCAAATTGCTCAAAATAAATGTTTTCAAGATGTTTGTATGAGTGAGCCAAGCAGCAAAACTACAATGAATAAGTTCATGCTACAATTATGCCTATGACTGTTCAAGAAAAATAGTAATCTTGTATTGCTTCCACTTTTTTTCAGCACTTTTTTTTAATAAACCTCAATTTTAATTACTTTGCATGGAATAGCTAGCATTGGTGCTTTCATGCCACACACCACCATCTATCTACACTGATTAATTAGATATCCAGTCTGTGAGTCATAGTTTCCACAACACTAAATTCAAACTTCCGTCAGCATTTACTTTGTGCAGTGAAGGTTAATGCAGCCGGAGGCAATACACTTCAGATTACCTCCTTAGAATTGCTGTGTCCATTAAAGTTATCTTCCAAAAGCCATCTGAGGTATATTCTTTCACTTAAACTCGTGACATGCAAGTTGTTTTAAAAAAAAACAGATCTTATATTTCATTTGATTTGGCTCGCACTTGCAAATTTTTTTAAAACTGTGCATTAGTTTTAGTACAACCAAGAAGCCACTACTCTGTCGCGGTGTTTGCGGATGGTAGAAAACCTGCCCAGCATTATAATTCTCATTTGTTCAGTGACTGTGAAAAATGCCATCCAAGCAGGGAAGAAAATGCGTATTCAACATATATGATAAAGCTTTTTTTTATTGTAAAAACAGAAGGAAAATGATTAAAACGAAGAGTTCTAAAAGAGCAAGCAGGCTCCCCAGACTCCACTTGTGACAGTCTTGAACATCTACAAAGAATATAGGAACAGGAGGTGGCTATTCACTCCCTCAAGCCTGTTCTGCCATTCAATTAGATGATGGCTAATCTTCTACCTCAACTCCATTTACCCACCATTGCTCTACGTCCCTTCATATTCTTATCCAACAAAAATGTATCGGTCTCAATCTTCAAAATTTCAATTGACCCAGCCCACTAATGTCCTTTAGGGAAGGAAACCTGCCGTCCTTACCTGGTCTGGCCAAATGTGACTCCAGACCCACAGATATGTAGTTGATTCTTAACTGCTCTCTGAAATGGCCTAGCAAGCCACTTAGTTGTACAATCCCACCACAAAAAAAGACAGAAGAATAAAATCGGACGGACCACCCAGCATCGGACATGATAAAGGCAAACCAACCCCAGTCAGCCCTGCAAAGTCCTTCACACTAACATCTGGGGACTTGTGCCGAATGGGAGAGCTGTCCCACCAACTAGTCAAGCAACAGCCTGACATCGCCATACTCACAGAATCAGTTAGTCAACATCCCAGACTCTTCCATCACCAACCTTGGGTACGTCCTATCCCACCAGCAGGACAGATCCACCAAGGGTGGCATCACAGTAGAATACAGTCAGGAGGTAGTGGCCCTGGGAGTCCTCAACACTGACTCCGGACCCAGTGAAATCTCATGGCATCAGGTCAAACATGGGCATGGAAACCTCCTGCTGATTACAACCTACCGCCCTCCCTCAGCTAATGAATCAGTACTCCTCCATGTTGAGCACCACTTGGAGGAGGCACAGAATGTAGTCTGGGTGGGGGACTTCAATGTCCATCACCAAGTGGCTCGATAGCACCACTCCTGACTGAGCTGGCCGAGTCCTGAAGGACATAGCTGCCAGACTGGGCCTGTGGCAGGTGCTGAGAGAACCAACACGAGGGAAAAACCTACTTGACCTCGTCCTCACCAATCTACCTGCCGCGGATGCATCTATCCATGACAATATTGGTAGGAATGACCACCCCACAGTCCTTGTGGAGACGGAGTCCCATCTTCACTCCGAGGGCACTGTTCATTGTGTTGTGTGCCTACCACTGTGCTAAATGGGATAGATTCATAGCAAATTTAGCAGCTCAAAATTGGGCATCCGTGAGGCACTGTGGGCCATCAGCAGCAGCAGAATTGCATTCCACCACAATATGTAATCTCATGGCCCGGCATATCCCTCACTCTACCATTACCATCACGTCAGGGGGTCAACCCTGGTTCAAGTGAGGAGTGAAAAGAGCTTGCCAGGAGCAGCACCAGGCGTACCCAAAAATGAGGTGCCATCCTGGTGAAGCTACAACACAGGACCAGATGCATGCTAAGCAGCGGAAGCAGCACGCTACAGACTGAGCTAAGTGATCCCACCAATGGATCAGATCAAAGCTCTGCAATCCTTCCACATTCAGTCGTGAATGGTGGTGGACAATTAAACAACTAACGGGAGGAGGAGGCTCCGTGATCATCTCCATCCTCAATGATGACGGAGCCCAGCACGTGAGTGCAAAAGACAAGGCTGAAGCGTTTGCAACCATCTTCAACCAGAAGTGCCAAGTGGATGATCCATCTCAGCCTCCTCCAGAGATCCCCATCACAGAAGCCAGTCTTCAGCCAATTCGATTCACTCCATGTAATATCAAGAAACAGCTGAGTGCACTGGATACAGCAAAGGCTATGGGCCCTGACAACATCCCGGCTGTAGCACCGAAAACTTGTAATCCAGAATTAGCCAAGCCTCTAGCCAAGCTCGTCCAGTACAGCTCCAACACTGGCATCTACCCGACAAAGTGGAAAATTGCCCAGGTATGTCCTGTCCACAATAAGCAGGACAAATCCAATCCGGCCAATTACCACCCAGTCCACTCTCAATCATCAGCAAAGTGATGGAAGGTGTCATCGACAGTGCTATCAACTGGCACCTACTCACCAATAACCGGCTCGTTGATGCTCAGTTTGGGTTCCACCAGGACCACTCTGCTCCAGACTTCATTGCAGCCTTGGTCCGAACATGCACAAAAGAGCTGAAATCCAGGTGAGGTGAGAGTGACTGCCCTTGACATCAAGGCAGCATTCAACCGAGTGTGCCACTAAAGTGCCTGGGTAAAACTGAAGACAATGGCAATCAGGGGGAAAATTCTCCAGTGGCTGGAGTCGTACCTAGCACAAAGATGGTGGTGGTAGTTTGAGGCCAATCATCTCAGCCCCAGGACATTGCTGCAGGAGTTCCTCAGGGCAGTGTCCTAGGCCCAACCATCTTCAGCTGCTTCATCAATGACCTTCCCTCCATAAGGTCAGAAGTGGGGATGCCCACTAATGATTGCACAGTGTTCAATTCCATTCGCAACCCCTCAGATAATGAAGCAGTCCTTGCCCGCATGCAGCAAGCCCCGGACAACATCCAGGCTTGGGCTGATAAGTGGCAAGTGACATTCGTGCCACACAAGTGCCAGGTAATGACCATCGCCTATGAGAGAGAGTTTAACCACCTTGACATTCAATGGCATTACCATCGCTGAATCCCCCACCATCAACATCCTGGGGGGGTCACCATTGACCAGAAACTTAACTGGACCAGCCACATAAATACTGTGGCTACAAGAGCAGATCAGAGGGGTATTCTGCGGCGAATGACTCACTTCCTGACTCTCCAAAGCCTTTCCACCATCGACAAGGCACAAGTCAGGAGTGTGATGGAATACTCTCCACTTGCCTGGATGAGTGCAGCTCCAACAACACTCAAAAAGCTCGACACCATCCAGAACAAAGCAGCTTGCTTGACTGGCACCTCATCCACGACCTTAAACATTCACTCCCTCCACCACCAGCGCACCGTGGCTGCAGTGTGTACCATCTACAAGATTCACTGCAGCAACTTGCCATGGCTTCTTTGACAGCACCTCCAAAACCCGTGACTTTTACCACCCAAAAGGACAAGGGCTGCCAGCATATGGGAACACCATCTGCACGTTCCCCTCCAAGTTACACACCATCCTGGCTTGGAAATATATCGCCGTTCCTTCAACGTCGCTGGGTCAAAATCCTGGAATTCCCTGCCTAACAGCACTGTGGGAGTACCTTCACTACACTGACTGCAGCGGTTCAAGATGGCGGCACACCACCACCTTCTCAAGGGCAATTAGGGATGGGCAATAAATGCTGGCCTTGCCAGCGATGTCACATCCTATGAATGAATTTTTTAAAAACTGCCTTTTGGAGGTGAGTTTCCAGATTTCTATTACTCATTGTGTAAAAACATGCCTTCTTGTTCCGGAGTCCATCACCAGGGAAATAGTTTGTATGTATCTATCCTATTCAATCTCATTATCATTTTAAGACCAATTAGATCACTCCTCAATGTTCTAAAATCAAGGGAATACAAACAAAGTTTATGCAACCTGTCCTCATAATTTAACCTCATAATTAGGAAATGCTTGGAAGTAATCAAGAATGGCTCGTTACCAACTTTCTATCTTGTATATAAGTGCCCAACCTCCATTCTGATGAGAGCCAAGATTAGGAACCTAAGGTTGGGGAATTTGTGAGCCAGAACCTGTATCTTACTGCTCTGTGGCCATCACATTGCTGAAAAGGGACATACCTTTAATGGTCACCAGGCAATAGCCAGGGTCTCCAGGAATTTGAGTGTCTCATTGGATACTGAACACTGCTGGAACTATAATGCAGTATTTATATCTACTTTTAAACAATTTGATACATAAAAATGTATAATTCCAAATATAATCACAGGAGGATGTCAGTGCTTACACATTTACATCAGATTCTATGACAGTAAAGAATGGTCTAAGCATTTAGATGAATGGGCATACTGAATGTAAACATTCAGACTTGACATCTTAATGTATTGGAATAGTTGGTGTAAAGAGAAAAGGAAATATTACTAACTACATTTTTCAATTATCTTGATAAAAACATCATGTCTAGTACATTGTTTATACTCCCACTTTAAACCACTATGGAAGTTGGCATAAAGTACATCCAATTCAAAACTGCTACTACACTATGAAAACTGCTTTCCAACTCTCTTCAACACATGATTCTTTCTTTAGCCTGATAATGTCTTTGCATCTGTTTCATTCGGGAATAAAGGGACAGGCTTGCAGTTACTCAGGATCCTTTGTGACCAACATAACAGATTCAGATACAGATTAAACCCCTAACTACCTCACTGTAATGTTTATAAGAATTAGTCTAATTGGGCACATTATTGACAGTCGTGTTTTTGAAGTAATTTTTCTTCTGTTTAAACGGCCACATTTGTTATATCCAAGTCTGCTACGTCACAACTGAACATTTGAAAATGATTAAAAGCTTTCAATGCTGCCATCACTGCAGCAACATGATTATTAAAAGTTCTAAAAATAGAAGATAAATTAACTGTTTGGTAATTGTACATTTGATCTAACTTAAACGACAAAGAAACATCAAACAGTTAGAATAATCTCAGAGCTTCAAAATACCACTTGACAGTTTTTCCTACCAAGCAGCTATATTTTTTACATCATAATCTGAACAAGCTTTTTGTACCCCATGCACGGAATGAATTAAAACATTCTCTTTTTTGAGAAGAAGGAGGAAGAAAGGAAATCCACTTGTATAAGTGTACATGGAAGTGCCCTGCATCCTCTCCTATGAACCTGCAATCCCCTACCACAATGAATTACAGTGAAGCTAGAGGCGAAATTGTATCTATATATGACAATCCATTATCCTTGTCAAGTTAATGTTCCATGTTGAGCCATATGGCATGGGTACACATTCAACAAAGGAAATTCCTCAAACTTGTTACAATCAGCACTTGCAGTCATCCAAAAAAACTGACAAACAGCTTTATTGTGTTTTATGCATTTTTGTTAATATCCATGACAAAAACAGGAAACAGGACAGGAAAAAGGGGGAGGAATGTGTGGGGGAGCTGGGTACAAATGCAGATGGTGAACATTTAACAGACACGCACCAAGTTCCTAGTAAACTGGTACTCAATTGTAATTAGGTCAAATCTCTTGATACAACAAAACAATACCAGATTTATTTGCAGCACAGTACTAACATAGGGTAGCTGGTCAAATTTGCTGAATAATATAAAATGCAACAGTTTTGCTATTAAAAATATTTCATGCAACATACATACATTATATATACACACACATACATTTTATATGCACTGTACGCACTACACATATTAATTGCTTCCCAAGAGGATTATACAATTAGCTGCTGGGAGTCTGGAATTTCACAAGCAAATCTTAAGCCACACGAGTAAATTTCTAAGTGTCTATTACAAACTATGTATAAATTTTAATTTAAAAAATACAATCAGTTTACATGCAAACCAATTAGGCAATCCAGATTAACCAACAGCTCAAAAGAAATACACATTTCCTATCGATTGTTGATTCATATTTTTTAATTAGAAATTTGTAATTGATCCTCTGTAGCTCACTAATTTTAAAAAATCGTCATTATATGCATTATGTGCAGGTCAAAGATAAAATTAAGAACTCCCAGAAGCCTATTGTACCTGACAGTAGACCTCACATCAAGCGTTTCTGGAGCCTACAACTAGAGCAGAACTTCATTTCAGCCCCCGCAGTGACAACAATAAAATGCTGAGAAAACACACTATCGAATCCTGAACTCAGCATCAATTTCTGTTAATTACAGCCTTGTCAGCAACGTGATTATTCAAACTGCTCATGCAAATGTTAATGAGTCCTTATTTGCATATTTATTTTTTTCCTTTGTTGAAATGTCATTGATTATTACATTCTACGATGATGAATGCTACTGCTGATGTGCTCTGATATGTAATTAGTCATTAGGTGGAATGAATAGATCAATTATGAGAAAGGTCCAGGATTAAGCAATATAAAACAAGGGGATGGAATGCTAGGACTTCTTAAAAATTCTGAAGGGAGGAAGAAATCCCTTCAAATCAGAGAAAGCCATTTGCATCTTGCTCCCATAAAGTAACTGGTTATTGCAAGGAACTAAAAAGCTTCAATCTGCATCATAAAATTGCTGCATAAGCTTTTAAAATATAGCTTTCGCCACCCCTCAGTATGCCTATGCACACAGTTTAGAGCTTTTTTGTCAGCTATCCCTGAAAATTGGTTCCAAGACTGTAAAATTACTTTTCCATACCAGTAATGCAAATAAAATAAGACTTAGACCTTTCAATCCTTCACCGTTTCAGGGAAAAGACTAATTTGGCCTTTAGAGCCTCTGACTGTTACTATCCTCCAGCCAACACGAGCTATTCACGGACAACGAAAAAAAAACATTACTGCAGACCAGATGGGAACATTCCACATGACCAAACCAATCAATCACCTCCATGGGGCGCAGGTGCAACACAGCCGTGCGGCAACACACCATTTCACAGTCTATCGGGCACAAACACATGGTCACCAATCAACGGCACCCTGAGGACCTCAGAAAGGGGGAGGCTCTCTCGAGTTTTACTGGTCCATGCCTGATGACTTCATAATCACACATCATTTCATTCACTGGAGGATACAAACTAGCAAACTAATAACCTTCCACTGGAAATGGTCATGTTGTGCATATTAATAAAGTGCTGATGATAGTGAAGCAATTGACACTCTTCCTTGTAATCTATCTACAGCATACAAGATTCACAGCAGCCTATGCATAACATAGTAAGCACTATGCCTCAGGAAGGATACTCCATTCAGACTAACACTAATTAAAACCTTCATAAAACATCAAAGCTTTGAACCCAAAATAAAAACAATGGAACAATAAGGCAGGAGGGAAGAATCAAAAAGGTCACAAATTTCATGCCAACTATAATCATGCACCCAAATCCATACTCTGCTGCAACTAAATCATTTCTATAACTATTGAGAAGAGTAAAACAGGAAAATATAAAAGCAAATTAATCTAGTGTAAACCTTCACACATATTGCAGTTAAATTAATGGAATAAGGAGGCCACTTATTGGAAGGTAAAAAGTGGGGTAGAGGAGCAAAAAGATCTGAGAATACAGAAACATAAATCACTAGAAGTAGCAACATAACATTGATAAGGCCAATAAAGAGTGCAAACAAAGTCCTGAGGTTCTGGAGGAATAGAATACAAAAGCAGAAAGGTAATGTTAAATTTACATAGAACTTGGTCAGGCAACACTTGGGGTACTGTTCTTGTCTCAAAAAGAATATTAATGCGCTGGAGAAAGCGCAGAAAAGATTTACAAGGATGTTACCAGGATTAAAATAACGCAGCTATCAGGATAGATTGAGCGGAGAAAGGGGAAAGGGGTGCTCTTTTTTTCTGGAAAAGAGACCCGATAGGTCTTTAAAATTTAAAAGGGGTTTGATAGGGTAGATGAGCAAAAACCTTCCACGTCGGTGAGTCCAGAACATGGAGCCATGAATATAATATAGTCACTAACAGAGCAAATAAAAAATTTAGGGAGGAATTTCCTTACGAAGAGTGGTGAAAATATAAACCTCACTGCCACATGGAGTGGTTGAAGCAGACAGCATTGATGCATTTAAAGGAGGGTAGGACACATTCCTGAGGGAGAAGGGCATAGCGAGGATAAGGGGGCAGGACGGGGATAGGGCTCATGTGTAGTATAAACACCAGCCAAGTCCAGTTGGGACGAATGGCCGGTTCCTCTGCTGCAGATTCTATATAATTCTGGATGGAATAAAATTACTGAAATGTCTATTGCATGAGGTTAACCAAAGTATTTTCACCTGAATATTGTACACAAAGGGTGGTCTTAAATAGCACAATTTTTGTACTTTATAAGCTATATAATTTTCCTCGCATTGGATGAGTTTATTGTCGGGAAGGAAAGAAATGGGGGGGGTGGCAGTATTGATTTAGAAGAATATTGCAGTGCTGGAGAGAGAGGATGTCCAGGAGGGGTCAAGGACAGAATCTATTTGGTTAGAGTTAAGAAACGATAGAGGTGCCATTACACTATTGGGTGTATTCTAGAGGCCACCAACTAGTGGGAAGGATTTGGAGCAGCAAATTTGCAGGGAAATTACAGAGAGGTGCAAGAGCCATAGAGGAGTGATAATAGGGGACTTCAACTATCCTAATATAGACGGGGTTAGTACTGCTGTCGAGGGCAAAGAGGGGAAGAGTTTTTGAAGTGTGTTCAGGAGAACTTTCTTGACCAGTGCATTTCCAGCCCAATGAGGAAGGAGGCATTGCTGGATCTGGTTCTGGGAAATGAGGCGAGCCAAGTGGACCAAGTGTCAGTGGGGGAACATTTAGAGAACAGCGATCAGAGTATCATAAGGTTTAGATTAGCTATGGAAAAGGACAAGGAGCACTCTGGCGTGAAAATACTCAATTGAAGGAGGGCCAATTTCAGTGGGATGAGAACGGATCTGGCCCAGGTAAATTCGATTCAAAGATTGGCAGGCAAAACTGTAATTGAACAATGGGCAGCCTTTAAAGAGGAAATGGTTTGGGTGAAGTCTAGGTACATTCCCATGAGGGGGAAAGGTAGGGCAAATAAAGCCAGAGCTCCCTGGATGACAAAAGAGATAGAGAGTAAGATGAAGCAGAAAAAAGGGACTTATGTCAGATGTCAGGTTGATAATACAAGTGAGAACCAAGCTGAATATAGAAAGTTTAGAGGGGAAGTGAAAAAGGAAATAAGAGGGGCAAAGAGAGTGTATGAGAAGAGACTGGTGGCCAACATAAAAGGAAATCCAAAAGTCTTCTGGAGGCATATAAACAGTAAACGGGTAGTAAGAGGAGGGGTGGGACCGATTAGGGACCAAAAAGGCAATCTACACATAGAGGCAGAGGGCATGGCTGAGGTACTAAATGAGTACTTTGCATCTGTCTTTACCAAGGAAGAAGATGCTGTCAAAGTCACAGTAAAAGAGGTAGTTGGGCTCCTGGATGGGCTAAAAATTGATAAAGAGGAGGTACTAGAAAGGTTGGCTGTACTTAAAGTGGATAAGTCACCCGGTCCAGATGGGATGCATCCTAGGTTGCTGAAGGAAGTACGGGTGGAAATTGCGGAGGTACTGGCCATAATCTTCCAATCATCCATAGATAAGGGGGTGGTGCCAAAAGACTGGAGAATTGCAAATGTTACATCCTTGTTCAAAAAAGGGTGTAAGGATCAATCCGGCAACTACAGACCACAGTCAGTTTAACCTTGGTGATGGGGTAACGATAATCCAGGACAAAATTGTCACTTGGACAAGTGTGGATTAACTGAGGAAAGCCAGCATGGATTTGTTAAATGCAAATCATATTTAACTAACTTGATTCAGTTTTTTCATGAGGTAACAAAGGGTTGATGAGAGCAATGCGGTTGATGTAGCGTATATGGATTTCCAAAAGGCATTTGATAAAATGCCACATAATAGGCTTGTCTTCAAAGTTGAAGTCCATGGAATAAAAAGGGCAGTGGCAGCATGGATACGAAATTGGCTAAGTGACAGGAAACAAGAGTAGTGGTGAACGGTTGTTTTTCGGACCGGAGGGAGATATACAGTGGTGTTCCCCAGGGATCAGTACCAGGACCTCTGCTTTTCTTGATATAAATTAATGACTTGGACTTGGATATACAGGGCACAATTACAAAATTTGCATATGACACAAAACTTGGAAGTGTAGTGAACAGTGAGGAGGATAGTGATAGATTTCAAGAGGTCATAGACAAGCTGGTGGAATGGGAGGACATGAAATTTAATGCAGAGAAGTGTGAAGTGATACATTTCAGTGGGAAGAACAAGGAGAGGCAATACAATCTAAAGGGTACAATTCTAAAAGGGGTGCAGGAACAGACAGATCTGGGGGAATATGTGCACAAATCATTAAAGGTGGCAGGACAGGTTGAGAAAGTGGTTAAAAAAGCATATGGGATCCTGGGCTTTATAAATAGAGGCAGAGTACAAAAGCAAGAGGTTATGACGAACTTTGATAAAACACTGATTCATCCACAACTGGAGTACTGTATCCAAAACTGGGCACCGCACTTTCGGAAGGGTGCGAAGGCCTTAGAGAGGGTGCAGAAGAGATTTACTCGAATGGTTCCTGGGATGAAGGACTTCAGTTACATGGATAGACTGGAGAAGCTGGGGTTATTCTCCTTCCATCAGAGAAGGTTGAGAGGAGATTTGACAGAGGTATTCAAAATCATGAAAGGTCTGGACAAAGTAGATAGAGAAAAACTGTTCCCATTGGCAGAAGGGTCAAAAACCAGAGGACATAGATTTAATGGTGACTAGCAAAAGAACCAAAGGCAACATGAGGAAAAACTTTACACAGCGAGTGATTAAGATCACTCTTAATGCACTGCCTGAGAGGGTAGAGGAGGCAGATTCAATCGTGGCTTTCAATAGGGAATTGGATAAGTACTTGAAGGAAAAAAATTTGCAGGGCTACATGGAAAGGGTGGGACTAGCTGGATTGTTTTTGCAGAGAGCCAGCACAAACCTGATGGACCAAATGGCCTCCTTCCATGCTGTAACCATTCTATGATTGGGATATTGTCTTTTAATGATAAAATCATTGACATACATAGCCTCAAACTCCGTTCCCTAGCCACTGACTCCATCTCTCTCCCTGGCCATTGTCAGAGGCTGAACCAGACCATTCGCAACCTTGGCAATCCTATTGACCTCGAGATGAGCTTCCGACCACATATCCGCTCCATCACCAAGACCGCCTACTTCCACCTCCGTAACATCGCCTGACTCTGCTCCTAACTCAGCTCATCTGCTGCTGAAACCTTTGTCCATGCCTTTGTTACCCCAGACTCGACTATTCCAACGCTGTCTTGGCCGGCCTCCCATCTTCCAGCCTCCATAAATTTCAGTTCACCCAAAACTCTGCTGCTCGTATCCTAACTTGCACCAAGTCCCATTCACCCATCACTCCTGTGCTCGCTGACTTAAACAAGCTCCCGATCCGGGAACGCCTCAATTTTAAAATTCTCATCCTTGTTCTCAAATCCCTCCACAGTCTCGCCCCTCGCTATCTCTGCAACCTCCACCAGCCCTTCAACCCTCCGAGATCTCTGCGCTCCCCCAATTCTTGCCTCTTGCACATCCCCGATTTTAATCGCTCCACCATTGCCAGCCATGCCTTCAGCTGCCTAGCTCCAGAATTCCCTCCCGAAACCTCTCTGCCCCCCTCTCCTCCTTTAAGACACTCCTTAAAACCAAGCTTTTGGTCACCTGTCCTAATATCTCCTTAGGTGGCTCAGTGTCAAATTTTGTTTGAAAATCACTCGTGTGAAGTGCCTTGGGACATTCTATTATGTTAAAAGGTGCTATATAAATGCAAGTTGTTGTAGTTTTAGATTTTAGATGTAAAGTTTTTAAGTAGTGGTCTTATGTTTACATTTGACAGCATATCCATTTGCCAATGGATTCAGAGTATTTCTAATAGCAACCCTGCCCCTCCCAAAATATTTACTGAACATTTACACTTGCTTTACACTTATTAGATTGACTTCAACAGCAAAAGCACCATTGGAGGCAATGCTGCAGTGTAAATGACCCAACAACTTTGCTATCAGATGCACGAAAACATCTCTAGCTGAAGTTTTGCTGGGTACCTCTGCCCAAAATTATCAGTGGTAGAGGCAAATATAATCAGCTTGCATTGGCTTGTATTTGGCATTAGGCTTGCCATTTTGAGTCTTTAGCACATCTACGTCTACAGAGCAACTGCTTGTGTGTAAACCTTAATGCACAGTTTTCCCATCATTGACAAATCCACTTTACAGTGTAACAGGGGAACATGGCAACAATGCCAACCAGCAAAATAATTTCCAATAGAAACGGTTTCGTAATTTAAAGGACATATTGAGTGTAATCCATTTTTATTCTATTAACTCCTCTCTCCCCCCAATAATTTCTTTATTGGTCCCCTTCAAACGAATGAACGAACTTGCATTTATGAAGCACCTTTCATGACCTCTCAACGTCCCAAAGCGTTTTACAGCCAATATAGTACTTTTGAAGTGTACTGCACAGAAGAGGATCTCACAAACAGCAATGAGATAATGACCAGATAATCTGCTTTAGTGATACTGGTTGAGGAATAATATTGGCTTGGACACCAGGGAGAACTCCACTGCTCTTCTTCCAATAATGCTTTAGGTACAGGTCTGTCACTGTATAACATAGGGGGTCCAATGCTAGTGGGTACAGGTACATCACTATCTAACAGGGGCTACAGTACTCAAGTACGGATACATCACTAGTTCAAACTTATTTTTAAGCACTAAATTCTACTTTCCATTTTATTTGTGCTTTTTAATTCAAATTACTGGATAATTCAAATCTTTAGCACAAAAAACTACTTTGAACTATTAAGAGTAGACAGTGAAATGGTTCATGGTTGACATTAATCTGAAGTTTATTAGGGGCTGTTAACTGTGCTATCCTGAGCCAGGAAAACAAACTTATTATTAGCTGGCATTTATCCATTAACTTGGACTTTTCTTTAGAACCTCAATTAGATGAGAGTGTAACGTTACAGACTGTTAACACTATTTTAGCTTGAAATAAGATTAAAAATTCAAAAAACCAGGCAGAAAAACATCAATGGAGTTTTGAATGCAACTTGTCACTTTTTGAAAGTAACAGCAAAGTTTTGCTGGCAACATTTGTGACCTTTCAATGTGCAGAGTCAGTTTATTATGCTGCTGCTGATATTCTTGCTGGGTTGCAACCTTTATTTCAGTGCTTTTCTACTTCAATCAAACTTCTACAACTGGGCACTGCTTCAACTCTGCTCAGGTTTCCTAGTTGGAAGAAAAACACAATTTGATAGTGACAGCTACAGCCAGTAGCAAAATATGCTGCCTATAAAAGTAAATTTATATCTTACATTTGAGAGGAAAAGGCCTGAATTTACAGTGACTGCATAAACATTAAAATGCTGTGTCCAAGTTCAAAAAGATTCACAAATACTGTTGGATAAAGTAGAGCATTTCTGCCCTAAACACTGTTACCTTTCAACTCAGTTCCAAGTCCACAAGGAGTAGCTGAGGCGAACAGCATAGATGCATTTAAGGGGAAGCTAGATAAACACATGAGGGAGAAAGGAACAAAAAGGATATGTTGATGGGATTAGACGACGAAGGATGGGAGGAAGCTCGTGTGGAGCATAAACACGAGCATGGACCTGTTGGGCCAAGTGGTTTGTTTCTGTCCTGTACATTCTATATAATCTATAGGTGTAAGCCCACAGCACAAAACTTCCCCATGTTTGGCGCTCAATCATTTTCAGCCTCTACTGTCTGAAGAATTAACCATCCACAAAAATGGAGAACCAAGGAGCATTTTTACTGCGTAATTCAGGTTTTCTTCGAATAAGTTTTTCTGCAGTTTTTACTGTAAACAGAAGGTGACGCATAATAGAATGCAAGAAGTCGATATCCTGTTTAACTTAGCAATCTAATTGTAAAATGCTTTCCATTATACTAGTTGATGGATTGCAACAAATATAAACACGATATGGAAATCGCAACACTTTACATACTGAAAGGTTACTTAAAGTCCATTTACACCGAAACTAAAGACATCTTCTAACTTTTTAAAATCATGCGGAACACATTTTCTGTGCATTTAGGAAATTACAGAAATTACCATATAATCATACTGTTACTTTACGCAATTTACCATTTGGAATGCTAATAATTATAATTATCAGCTATGCCTTTTAGCAGCTGCCACATGAACTTGTTACATCATCAACGCCTCCCCCATCCCATACCATTACCCCTCTGAAGTTTGTGTAGATTGAAATACAATCTCCCAGAGTTTCACACAGCTGATCCCGTGCAGCTGTATGCCACAGAGTAGTACTGAGAGAGAATAGGTCACAGGAGGAAAGCTTGCCTTTTACTAGTACACTCATTTATGAATCATAAGAGAAACACATACCCTGCAGCCAAATGTACTGACAAAACAATGAATCTTCACTTCGTACCTCTGAATCAAAATCACATTCTTTCCACAATGATACTAGTTATTAAATACATGACTGTTTTGGCTGATAAGTCTAGACAAAATGGGCACCCAATAAATTTTTTAAAGCACCTTTAAATACAATATATATTAAATCACTTCAAATATCCCTTGGCCTGCCACATAAAATATTTACTGTGTATTTCACAGCATTTTCTGCCTCCACTGCCTAAATTTTGTCCATTTAGAAAAGCTAAGAGCCAAAGAGCACTATCACTGTACAATTCAGTTTTTTTTTAAATATAGGTTTTAGCACGATAACAATTCACTTTTTTATTTTCACTGAATGCATTGTAACCTTTAAATAAAGTGTTCCACCACAGGATCCTTTTAAAATTCTATTCTGCAACAACATTTCTTTCAGACATGAGGGGCACTATATAAATCCAAATTATTGTTGTAAGACCCTTTTAGTTTGTTCCACGCTTCTGTTAATTTTTAAATGTACTTCTTTATAGATGGTGAGTGCTGATATCATCATGGGGGAGGGGGGTCAGTTTAAAGAGTTCTTGAATCCAAATAGATAGGATGATGACTCATTAGTATAAGTAGTCATAACTAAATACCCCTTTATGATTCATTGTTTACTCTGTATAATAATTTGTCTCCCTCACACTGTCAAGTACTGCCCACATAGTCAGAGCTTGCTGCTTAAAAGCACAAGTATTAACAAAAATAAAAAAAGGACAAACCAACAGAATGTTAATCACAATTCTTAGTAATGATTTTATTTTAAAACAGGCACCAATAAGGGTACATACACTGGGGAGGGGCAGTCAGAGAAAGAGGGAGTGTACGCACATGGGGGAGTAGGGAAAGAGCAAACAAACGTGCACAGGTGGCAAGGAGAAGCAAGCAAATGTGCATGGGAAGGAGGACAGAGGGTGAACAGTAGGGCAAGCACAGCCTGGAAAGCACCTGTGACCTATACTACCTGACAGATTCTGCACCTGATCAAACAATGACAATCACTGCTCCCAGCACAGCTGTTAGCTGGAAGGAGGAAAGCGACCTCTCCAGGGAATTCAAAACCAAGCAGACACCTGCTGCAGTGATTGTGCACAGGACATTAACTTGATGCTGAACTTTGATAAGCCTTAAGGTACAATTAGAATACCAGACCGAGAAACCAGACCATTTATTTATTTTTCTTCTTATACAGGCAGCAAAACATAGCTATAATATAGATTTAATTTCTAATACACACAAACCTTGGGCAATAAAAGCCCACCACACTTTCTGTTGTCACTAAACGACTGCATAATTTAATTTCCTGGAAACCCATTATGTCTCATCAAAAGAAAATGAAAAACAGATGAGTGTAATTCCTCAGTGTGAGCAGAATTCATTTAGTACTATACTTCAGAACAGAGCTACATTTTGTCCAATAGATTACATACATTACAGCAGCTGAATGCCACAGAATCAGCATGGATCTGGCAAGTGACAACACAATATTCCTTTAATCCTCCAAATATATTTCTACGCAATGCTAAACTAAAATTGATTTAGAATTTTGCTTCTCTTATTTACAATAGTCTCACACATACAATGATCAAACTACTACACTACAGAATAATCTTCCATTTTTAAAAAATAGCTAAATAAAGAACCAAGTATGTAGTAAGGCTAGTTCTCAACAATATTTGTAGGGCCTATTTTAGATTGCACTGTGCTATACCACATCTGTACATGTATAGTGGGGCAATTCTACATTTACCTGTATAGCACCACTGGGAATTTGCACAGTGTGTTTCCAACCAAACATCTACCAACACTGGCTATTTCACTACTTCGGAGACCACATTATCATTAACGTAGTCAAATAGCACAACAGTGATGCAGTGCTAACATTTACAATACCACTTATGTTAATAAGGCGGCCAGTAATGTGTTCTGAAAGTAATTTCTCATTATGTTAAAGGCATCATCCTGTAAAGCAAAATAAGATCCTTATGCACAAAGACTAAATTGCAGATTTGCATGTGACTCCTGTATTGTATTGTTATTTTAATAACGCCTCAAATTTCCCAAAGTGGAAGAAAAAGATATGCTTCATCTGCATGGGATTGCTCATTGAGGATTTGGAGGGCTGCCTATTAACCATAACATTACTGCTATGACTGAGTTTGATAGTGAAATGGGCAACACATGGAGAGAGCCAGCCAACCCAGGGACAGGGGGCATGCCATGTATGTATTTCAAGAATTGATCAAATTGGCCTGTAGGAGAGTGTCATCAGTAAAATATTTGATAATTATTTTGGAAAATCCTTCTTTCTCCTTGCACAGGGTAAAGCATGATTCAACACTAGCTTGTTGGAAGAACCTCCTTTTGCTGAATTGGTATACCAAAAGCCTGCGGATTATAGTTTAGGATCTAAAAACCTATTTTCGGTTTGATGGACTGAGTTTGAACTGTGTTATCTAAGCATCAGAAATTGTAAAATACATGCTGAAGTATATATCAGCATTCTTTCCAAATCAACCTTGTGTGGTAGATATCAGAGATATCTTGATACGTTTAGAATCTAGAACTAAGAATATGCTAGATTGCTATGAAGGGCTAATCCTATGGACCCTGCAATGTCAAACTAGTTAAGGTTGCCGACAATATACATTTACTGTTCGATTAGAATTCCAGCAACTTCTCCATATTTATGGTGTAATCTTAGAACACAAATCAGAGTCCGTACTTGTGTCATGCAGTAGTTACTTTGTACATAACTGTAAATCATAAGCAATCAGTTGCCATATTAGGAGTACATTACAGACCAAATAGTGGGAAATTGAGGCTATTTATAGGCAATTTAGGGAGGTTTATTGTAATGATTGGGAACTTAAACAGGGATGGACCGAAATTATGAGGGATTCTTCAAATGCAGCCAGGAGTCTTTCCTTAATCAATATGCTGCATATTCAACAAGGAAGGATACATGTAAGGAATCTTACAACACCAGGTTATATAACCTATAACCTGGTGTTGCAAGATTCCTTACATTTGTCCACCCCAGTCCATCACCGGCATCTCCACATCAAGGAAGGATACAGTCCTACATCTGGTTCTGGGTGATGAAGCAGGATAAGTAAGCAACCTAAGAACACTTGGGAAATAGTGGCCCCTAAGTTAATTAGGTTCACAATGAAAACAGATAAAGAAAAAAAGTCAAACATAACTGGATTGGATTGGAAATTAGCTAATTTCAGTGGGGTGAAAGGGGGCTTAGCCCAGGTCAATTTTTTTTTAAATTATAAAGTTAGCCAACAATTTCACATCATGCAGCAAATACTGCTCCTTGCAAATTAGACATTGCCTTCAGGCCCAACACACCCTAAAATCTGATTTGAACTGCCATTGTCCCCCTCTTTCTCACTCTCCAAACTCTAACTCCACTCCCCATCAGATCACCGCATACACATCAGCATCCTGGTTATTAGGCTTGCCTTCATGATAAAAGACAACACAGAAAATCTGGAAAGGTTCTGGGAACAAGATCAAGTGGAGGAGAAGAAATGCAGCTAAATTTGTGTGGGTCAAGACTGTATGTCAATTGTACAGTAATTCACAAACTCCACCCCTCCCTGCTAATTGACTTCAGACAACTGAACACATTCAGGACAGCATTACAGGAAGCTACAAAGACTATGGTTTACTAATTTCAGAGTCTCTGCAGAATCAACCTCATGCCTACTGGGGTTACTCATTAGAAACTGAGTCATCATCCATCCACCAACACAAACACTGTGCACTCAAAAAGGTACAATAGTTTCGAAAAAAAACTTGTCTGCATGTAAGCCGATGAGATGTTTAAAAAAAGCATTTACCACTTTTATTGGTAGAGTCCCCTGTTTCAATCTGATTTGTCTACTTCATAGTCCACTAGAAGATCTACTGTGCTGGTAGTATAGGTAACAGGTTAACTACTGCCATAATGCCACTGTACCGGACTCCACAGCCAAACACAGTATAAATTCCTGAAGGATGACCTTCAACATCCCCAATCTTTCCACATAAATTCACCTTCTGGTGAGACTTTAAACTGAGACCACGTCTTCTCCCTCAGGTGGACATAAAATGTCCCACGATACTATTCAAAGAGCAGGGGAGTTCGTCCCGGTGTCCTGGGCAATATTTATCACTCAACCAACATCACAGACAGATTATTTGGTCAACATAATATTGCTGTTTGTGGGTCCTTGCTGTGCGCAAATTGGCTGCTGCGTTTCCCACATCACAACAGCACTTCATTGGCTATAAAGTGCTTTGGGATGTCCAGAGGTTGTGAAAGGCGCTATATCAATGCAAGATCTTTCTTTCTATTAACTAAGGAGCAGCATCAATTGATTATGTTACAACAACTAGAAGCTGGATTGTGCGATATTCGAATTGGAGTCGGAAAGAAAAATTCTACACACAAGAATGGTTACAAAATTCAATTTGCAAAGCTCGTTTGTAGAAAAAGAAACAATGATATATAAATGCCATGTGTTAGAATGTTAGCAGCTTCACAACAGTCAGGATTGAGAAAGGTTTTCAGCACACTGGAGTTCACCCTTTTCATACATTAACTCTCCCATCATGGCATCTAATTGTTTTATGAATAACTATAAATTAAAGCACTGGAATCATTTAAAAAAATGAAAAATGCATTGCATGCAATAAGTCACAGTCATTTCTAGTTGGTGTATTAGCTCAATTTTTAGCATAAAATAGCCAGCTGATTCGATCACAAGAATGCACAAGTTGCAGAAAGTAACAGCATCTATTGCCATTCTCTAAAAGGTAATTGATTTCAGTTGCCAGGAATTAGCAGGAGACTTCATCTTGCGTTAACTCTGCATTACAGGGCTGTCCTTGCGGGATTTAAACCAGCTTAAATACTCCCTCAGCATTCACATGATTTAGCAAGGAAAACAATTCAGCAAGACCTGAAAGTCAACCACTGTCAGCAATAGATTCCTTGGGATATAGATTATTGATTAATGCACAACTACATATAACGTAATTTTCTGCTTAGACATTTATACTTCAATTAGAATCTGAAGAAATGCAAAATCACAGTAACTGTGATTTTTGTTGATCCAAAAACAGATTATGGAAGCAAAGAAAAAAAAAATCTAAAAACCCAGGAGAGTTGTGAAGTAAGATCAACTGTTTCAGTCTCCTTACTAGGGCTATGAAAACATTTTAAATAAGCTTTTATCCATCACTGAAAAAAAAACATCTTTCTATAATAGATATTAATACTCGTATATAGTAGATTTACAAGGTTGAATACAAAGGCAGAAAAGGGGCTTGATGATGACATGTCACAAAGCATAACCAAAACTGCCTGAGAAAATCTGGGATTCAAAACAATCTTTTAAACTCACAGGTAAGGCAGACAGCATGTTGGTACACATGTTGCATTGAAGGGCAGCGGGACACCAATTCTGGCCCCTAAATGCTGGGTCTCCTATCTGATTTCAAACATGGTGGGGAGACACTGATTGAACCCAGATGCTTCCTTAAACAGAGGGTGGGGAACAAATGAAAGGTAGCACAATTTTTGTGCTTCAATCCATGAGCCACTGTGTTGCTTTCCATAGCCCCAGAAGAATTGTGGCTTATTGGTAAGAATGTAAACAAGCTACTTTTTTTTTAAGTAGACTAAGCAAGTTTTAGAAGGTGTCCACGGGATGGCAGAGGAAGTGAGAAGCGCAGATGCTTTGGAACATAACAAAATTAAAATCTTCTGCTCTTTAATAAAATAAAGCCTTTTCTTTTCAAAGATAGTAAAACAAATCAGGTTAAAATGCTGATAATTCACAAATGTTCTACAATTAATTAAAAGGTGAGGAAATTCTGGAGGTGGCTACATTTTATTTCAACTATTATTTATGGAAGCAATCTTCAATTGATTTGACTTGTTATTGGAAACATTAACTACTCTTGCCAGCAGAGAGAACCTCACTCCTTGATAGACTGCTTTGCTAACATCAACTGCACAGAGTGGCCCCAGAACAACTTCATTGCCAACAGCTTCAAACTGGTCCAACTTTCACTCCAGAGCAACCCTACCCAGGGAAACTTCATTGCAGGCTTGGAATGCAAATTGGATTTGCTAGCTCTGGAGCATTCCTGGGGCCAATTTGAAGTCATTGCCGCGCTCCCCCTCCCCCAACCCCATTCCTCTGTATACAATGGAGCCACTTCAATATGCACAGGGTAAGTCAACATAATTGACATCATAGCAGAGGGAGATCCTAGTCAAGAAAGGAAATGCTTTTAGGGAAATTGACTTTCTTTTTAAAAAACGTCAAATACATTTAAGTTTATCATTTGCATAATTAAAAAGGGTGGGTATTGTAAATACAAAGTACTCTCCTAGACTTTGCTTTCCCCTTTAATCAAACTCTTCACCTTTTGAAAACAAAATATTTCAGTCCAGTGACTATGAGTAGACCTCTTACAATATATTGACCTTTTACACAACTTATGCACTATTTCGAGAGGTGGGATGAGGTTATAAATTTCAGTTTTCTTCTCAGTTCCCATCATCTTCCCTAGCCAAGCACCATTTGTTACCAAGGGGCAGCTGGACAGCCTGCAACCAAGCTGGCAAAAATATGCTGCCTGAGCCAGTTGCCAGGTAGTGTGCAATAATGTCACAGGAATGTCTCAATTTCTCTCCCCTCTGTGGCAAAATGCCTGATCGGTCTTTAACATTTCTGGAGAACGACAGTAAAAACTAAACCTCTATCGTTGCGATAATACATTGGCATTACAACATTTCTCAACAGGGTGGGCTGTTTTTCCATTGTGTACCTTTTTAAAATGATTATTTTCAGGTTTTCCTTTTCCCCCCAGCTACAAGCCACTCATCCAAATGTAACCTCCATCAGCTAAGAGGATACGCCACCTGACCTGGGGCCTTATCCATGATTATTGCTTTTGTCAATCCATGACGAGCCAGAAAGGAGCATGATTCAAACTGGATAAGTCAGTCAATGCCAGGGTTGGACAATTGAAAACAGGAATTCCTCTATTGGAGAGGCAGTTCCACAACTCAAACCTTCATCTTTCAGACACCATGCCTCAAAGTCGTAGGCCAGCTTCCTTTCTCATTACCATTAAACTTCAACTAGCACAAGAAAAGTAAATACTGCCTCACATTTTTCTGCAGTGATTTTCTCCCCTCCCTCCTCTCCTGAAAGTGTTGACTCTTTATCGCAGTATGACTCCACAGTAGGGTTACCAATTCTGGTTAGGTGTATTCCTGGAGGTTTCATCCCGACGTCCCGCCACGAACCACCTTGTCCCCACACTCCCGCCATTCATCCATCCTCTAGGCACACTGCCTTCCCACGCCAATTGGGAGGGGAACAGACTCTGTTACCCAATTGAATTAATCTTGACTGTTAGCAAAGCAGCCTTTTTTCCCTCATCAATATTTTTATAATTAATAAATGAAAATGTTCAAAGAAAATGAAAAAAAAATAATTTTGTTTAATGCCCCCATGATTTTTCTCCTGGGTTTATTCGCAGCAGTGTCCTGGAAATTAGTCTTTGATTCCTGGAGACTCCAGGACAATTCTGGAGGGTTGGCAACCTCATTCCACAGATATAGTCATCCTCCAACACCTTGACCAATATTCATGCACAAGACTGAACAAAGTGTTAAAAATGTAGGTCAGTGCCTTGCCAAAAAGAAAATAAATGCTGCTTTGCAAAACAAAGGAACAATATGTAGATATGAAATGTATACCTGATCAGACGACAGTTAAAATAGCAATTAATACAGAGCAGCACTACTTTTTGCTCTTTATGGCATTCTCAAATATTTGGCTCCCTGGATTTCATTCCACTCAGCATCTCATGAGAGCTGCATCGGCGACACGGCACAGATTCTAGGTGCTCAGGAAACAAATTCAATCTATCTTAGTATCATGTCAGAACAAGTTCCTGTCGTTGTAAGCTAAATCAAGAGAAAATGATTACAAGCTCTTACAGAGAAACAGAGCATGCGCAAAGAAAATGCATCAGAACATTTTTTAGGGAGGGGGTAAAATGCCATTTCTTTTCATGATATAATGCTGTCCTTGGCTCTCCCAAATTATTTCACTCTACTTCAGGCCCTAATATTTTTTTTTTGTTATGAGGGAGAGCAAAGCAAGAAATTGTCAATCAACTTGAAAATAAACATCATGAAAATAAACCAACCATTTTGTAAGGTTTCATAATTTCTTTTAAATTTGCCTGGTAAATAGTACAAATATTTGGCACATGAAAGCTGAAAGAAGGTGAATCGCTTGATTCCAAACAGGATAGAAAAATGCACACAATGAACCAGTATTTAAATAGTTCACCATTGTTTAGCCCGCTATCCAAATTCTTTGACTATCATATAATAAAGCAACTGTTCCAGGTGAGCCACATGAACTTTACTCATTAACACAACAACACAATCACAAAATTTATTACACTTAATTATCTCCCATAGCAACCTTATTTCCCAGATAAACATTTCAACTACTGTACTTGTAAATAGTTACATAAACACTGTTTTAGCCTCTGTTTGTGACCAAGACATGTATCTTCAGATTGCTGGTCTGATATCCAGTCTTGGATAATCGCAATTTCCTCCACTTAAATATTGGGAAGACTGAAGCCATCACCTTCAGTTCCCACCAATTCCACCTCACTCCCTAGCCACTGTCTCAAGCTAAACGAGACTAGTTGCAACCTCAGCATCCTATTCAACCAAGCTGAGCTTCTGACCCTATATCTTCTCCATCGTAAAGACTGGCTACCTCCACCTTTAACATTGCCTATCTCAACAATAACATCAACAACTTGTATTTATGTAGCACCTATAACATAGTAAAACCTCCCAAAGCTCTTCAAATGAGCGATTATCAAACATAATCTGACACCGAGCCACATAAGGAGATATTAGGGCAGGTGGTCAAAGAGGTAGGTTTTAAGGACCGACTTAAAGGAGGATAGAGGGGCAGAGAGGCAGAGAGGTTTAGGGAGGAAACTCCAGAGCTTAGGGCCTAGGCAGTTCAGTCCATCTGCTGCTGAATCCCTCATCCATGTCTTTCTCACCTCCAGACTCGTCTATTCCAACGATCTCCTGGCCAGCCTCCCATCCTTCGACCTTCTGTAAACTTCAGCTTATCAAAACTCTGCTGCCTGTATCCAACCATGTACCAAGTCCCACTCATCTATCATCTGGTCCTCTCTGACCTACATTGACTGCCAATCTCCCCATGCCTCAAATTTAAAATTCTCATCCATGTGTTTAAATCCCTTCTTGGCCTCACCCTTCCCTATCTCTGTAACCTCCTCCAAGCCCTATGATCCCACCCTCCAGAACTCTGCATTCCTGTGACTCTGGCCACAAGCACCACTCCACCGGTAGCTGCGCCTTCACCCGCTTAGGCCCCACGCTCTGGAATTCTCCCTAAACCTCTCTCCATCCTCCTTTCCTCCTTTAAAGACTGTCCTTAAAAATCTCTTTGACCAAGCTTTTGGTCACCCCATCGAATGGCTCCTTCTTTGGCTTAGTGTTCATTTTTTTCCCTTTTGCCTCCGTGAAGTGCATTGACATTTTTTTCTACATTAGAGGCATTATATAAATGCAAGCTGTTGTTGGTGTTGTTATATAGTTGCATCTTTCTTTGTAGCAAACTGCTTATCTTCAATAATGAAAAGATGCAAGACTTGATTATTCAAGAGCTTCCTAATGCAAGCCTCAAGCACTGCTGCAATTCAATTTAAATAAACTTGTTCCTTAAGGCTACGTGGGTATTACAAGAACCCCCATTTTCTCAGTGGAAAATATCTGACGTTTCTTCAGGAATCAGAGGTTTTTTTTTTAAAAGAAGAGCTTGTATCAAAAGAATTTTTGTTTGAAGAATTTAAAGCAACTATTTTAGTCACCTTACATTAATTTCTCTTTCTGTATAAGTAATAGCGAGCGTGACTACAGCAATGCAGATTTGCGGATTGGCTTATTGATTATAGGATAATGCTACAAGGTCAAGTCTGTCAACCAGTCTCAAACTGCAAGTTACTGTGTAACTTAATCATACCATTTTATTTTTGCCAGAACAATTATAGTTAAACAGTTTTTTGATGAAGGTCTTCTCAATTTCATTGATTGCCTTTCAAATGAAAATGGATGATACAATGTCCAGCAACAAAACGAAGTCCGATGAAATCCACTGTTTCAAAATGCTGAGAGGCGTTTACCTTGTTCTTGCAATTATTCTGAACATAGTACATTTGAAACAAAAAAATCCAACAGCAATAATTTGAGAGGGATAAATTGAAATAAGCATACTCCCACTACACAAAGAACCCTGAAGAGTGAACAGAAAAGCTATGAAAACAATTATCAAAGTTCATTGTGGCAAGGCCTATATGCTCACTAGGAGTTTTTAAAAAAACTGACCTGCACTATATAACGGAGCGCATCTGAAACTTCTCTGCTTGTAAATTTAAGGTTAGTCCACTTCCTTTACATTATTGGTGCATTAATCATGAACCACCTTTTAGTTAAGGTTATGCTGCGTATTCCTAAATGAATGAAAAAGGTAACTATTTAAAAGTACCATTTTCAATCTATCGGTGCTCATTCTTTTAGCAGAAGCACTGCAGTGCTGTCTTTATACTGCAGATATCAGTTAAACACCAATAGCCAGATCCAAACTCAAGAGACCTGGTAGAAGAGGTATACTGCCAGCTCAGTGCGCTTAGGCAAAGCAGAAATCTGCATATGCATATTTATTAAATAGCCCGCATGACACTTGTACTTAAATATTAGTGCAGAGCCAACAGAACAGTGGCCTCTATTAACTATTAAAAACATACAGGTAGTCCAGCAGATTGCCTGGGCTCTTTTCAAACTTTGAAAATGAAGTTAAATAAATGCAGCTCCAGCTGTAATGTAACTAGACAACTTCATTAGTCTTGCATATTTTCCAGAAATTCATATCACACTCAAATCAGTGACCTCACACCAGTTGTACTGCAATTTCTATGTCAAAAACCCAAACTGTACCAGATTTTGACTGTTGGCTCATTTTCCCTCCTCCCAAGTGAAACTCAGCCCATATGGAGTACTGCATCTGGGACTTCATCTGTATGGCACAGTTACACACTCCCTCAGCTCATATTTCAAACAAATTTTGTGCTTAAATACTGCAACAGTCTAATTGGAGTAACAGCAGCAAACCCTGACCCCAGGAAGAAAAGTGATTGACAGTCATAAAAGAATATTTTGCTCAATGTTAAACTTGGAGTCAAATGACTGTCAATGTATGAAAGTAGATATCTCAAATTGTGGAAACCTTGCAAAGGAGCTTAACATTTTATACAATGAGTGCCTTGGGAGTAGTATACCATTTTTGTGGGGCTTCCCACCTGAGCTGTCAGATGACGGATTGGCTCTCAACATAAGTGGAATAACTTGCCATTTAGTTCCTACCATACCAGAGATCATCATATTCCAGTTCCCAATTCACATGCCCATTGTGGGGGACGGGGGGAGAAAGACAATACTAAAATATTTTTTAAAATTACAAAATTAAACACACTAAGCTCCACTACACTTTTGAAAAACTGACTATTTGTCCAAATTGTCTATGCTAACTACATTACAGTTTAGACTTTTGTATATGTCGACAAGAGAAAAAGAACTAAGGATGCACCTCAGAACTAGGCCTCATACAAAACTGATGAAAACAGCAGCACTAGGCCAGTAATTTCATAAACGGGACAATTCCACCAGCCTCAGACACCCATGAGCATCAGATCTTAAATATATATGTGAAAGCTAAACAAATGAGAATCAATTTCTGCTTCTGCAGGTTATACACAGATACATTAAATTTCATGACTACAATTGAAACTTGAACAGTATCATTCAATCAATTTTTTTTAAAAACCCTTTTAAAAAATTTTAAACAATTACCTTTCAGGCTAAAAAAAAAATATTACGTCGGGACTGCATTAATTCCCTTCCCAAGGAGTACATGAATTGGACCCACATGAGAAAGACCTCCATTTAAGCAAATTTTCAAGCTTACACAGGCTCAGAACACGATTCAATGGAGTGGGGTTGATGGACTTGAGAGTCTGCACAAAAGTTTACTCATTTAAAATGAATACATAACAAAATTTTATAAATTCCTTTTAACTGGATAAAACTACCCTTACAAATTAACAGCCTCTTTCTCAGAACAAATAACCAAAGCATTTCCATTTGCTGCTCCCAAGAGCAAACCAGAAAACATGGGGAACATTGGAGAATAGTCATTGCTTACTGCACTGCTCTTACAAAAAGCCCCTTTCACAATTCAATCTTCAGTTCAATATTCGGAAAATCTCAATTTTAAAAGTACAATTGTATTCATTCCCCTTATTTCACGTTCATCTTATTGTATATCAGCGATGTGAGGAAGTTGCTGCACAAGTGACTTACTGCTGTAATCTGCACCAAAGTTCAACCCTTCATAATTTTACCATTGCTCCTTTTTTTTAAAAAAAAACACAATACAATTACAATTTTGACGGTAAATAGTACGTTCATGAGACAAACAAAAACATGTCTTTGAGAAGTGTTCCACAGCAAGGGTGGACAGCTATTTTGAGTGCACAAGAATACCCCTAGATCCAAACCTCAAATATAAACTCTGTGAACCTGCCAGATCACTAGCCCTTAGACTGCACTGTGTCATGAATTCAAGCGTTTATAGCTTTAGACTAGTGCGTCCAGTATGGATATTTGAAGGCAGAGCTACATTGATCAAAAAAACTTAAAACATTTAAAACAGGAAATTGGTCTAAGCTGGCAGGTAAAGTTAAACAAGTATACACATTCTGATCTCCTTGTAGAGATCCTGCAGCACACCATACAGCCAATTTGGATGCAATACAAGCAATGGCATGTATTTTTAATCTTGCATTTCTTAGCTAAGCAAATACAGCATGTACTTTTCAAAACATATGGATTGAAACAGCTGAGGATATATTTGCAGTGACAATACAGTGGAAGACTCAAAATTAGCATTTTCTACAAAGTAATACCACTTCGGTATTTGAAAATATCTGAACATTGAATTGTCTCATTTCAGAAAACATTCAGTTACCATACTTTCTTTGTTACAATATTTGCTAAGCCAAAATCACAACGGGTGTGGGTTGGCATGATAGGGTTAAATTGACAAGATCACTGGAACAGTCTCAGCAGGGATATGTGCTACAATATCTGTGTGGAGATAAATTTCTTACAGGCATTTTACAGAAGTTAACTGGAAACTAATATTTTTTGACAAAAAACTTCGAACTCAAGCACTCAAATAACTGAGGCATAACTGGATAAAACTTAGGTCAAGAAAGTAAAGGGATTTCACAAGTATAAATGAGAGAGAAATCTAGTGCTCAACCCCATGGGTGTTTTTATAGCCGACAGAACTAGAATTTTGCACAAATCTGATTGCTGGCCATTTGGTTGCTGTAAAATTGCGACTGCAACTAATTTACCCGATTTTATAGAACAAATGAGTTATATTTTCTTTCTGTAATCCAGGGTTTGAAGATGAAAGCCTTCAATTTAGTTAATGGTCACTAATACATGAACACAGTAGTAACCTTGATACTGTACCACACTGCTGGAAGTAACTAGTATCTGACCATTGATGTTACCATAACAGAATGCTTTAATCATCGTGCTCAGCTCATTATTATTGTGACTTTTGTTGCAACAGTGTACCTGTGACAAAGTTAATTTTGGTGCGCAAAACTGCATGTCTTGTATATACAGTGCAACACTGAAAACATGCCCAAAAGAGTTATTAAAAATGATCAATGTGCCTGAAAACTAACAAGGTAACGTTTAAGTAAATTAGAAAAATTGATGTGTAAATATAAACACACACAAAATAATCCAGACAAGACATCAACAATACTAAACTTAAAGAGGATGCCATGGTTGTGCATGTTACCATATTAATAATCCAAATGTACTGTACCACAAAATGGCAGTTAATTTCTCCCACACATGGTGAGCTCCTCTTAGCTGGAGGGATCTATAGGAGGTGCTAAGTAGATGCAAGAGAAACCGTTCAGGGGAAATTCATGAACACCTTAAGCAGCAGACACTTAGAAACGGCTCATCAGCCCACACCACATGGGAACAGTAGTAGGCCATTTAGCCCCTTGAGCCTGTTCCGCCATTCGATGAGATCATGGCTGATCTGTGACCTAACTCCATATCCCTTAATACCTTTGGTGAACATAAATCCATCAATCTCAGACTTAAAATCAACAATGGAGCTTGCATCAACTGCTGTTTGCAGAAGAGAGCTCCAAACTTCTACCACCCTTTGTGTGTAGAAGTGTTTCATAACTTCACTGCTGAAAGTCCTGGCTCTATGATGGGTGAAGAGAACTGTGGGACTTTGACATATTGGAGGTGTATGTACACACGCACACCGACCCACCCACCACCCCCCCCCCCCGCCTTGAAAAACAGAAGTCATAACTCAAGGAACGTTTGGGAAGCTGGAGCAGTCTGTATAACCATAATGCATTATGAAAACATCAGCTACAATTGATGTCTAAAATATGACAGATTTAAGGTCACTCAAATCACTCATACGGGGAACAATATTTTACTTACAACCTGAAAAGAGCAGCTGATTAGTTTAAACTTTGGATAAACTCCTCTAATGGTTCAGTTGGTAAAGGCACTGTTTAGTGTGGAGCTGAGCCAGGCAGACAGGATACAATGGGCACAGTTAACTAATATCTGCTGCTTCTGATGATTTTCCAGTGACTCTTGTTTGAAAGTGTGTGCAAGAGCAAGGTGTGAGTGAGAGAAAGCGTGAGCAATAGCATGTAGAACACAAGAATGCATGTGCAAAAGGTCAGCCTCAACTCCAGAATACTCTGCTTATATTCACTGTCCAGACTTACCAAAAGGATGGCTATTTGGGTATATTAACAGGGGCCTGATAGTGTCTCCAGAATTAATTAGATCCTTCAGGAGAAATTTAGTACAAAAAATATTTATGATTTTAAAAAAAATCTTTAAAACGTCCTGACTGGATGGAGATTTAAACAACAATTTTGTACATCCTGACGCAAAGCTAAGACAAAGCACAGGAAAATATTCTGACAAGAAACTGCAGACCTTTGGGATTTGGATTTACTTAATCCACTTAGATTACTATGGCTGCTGCTTAAGTGGCAATGCTGAGATCGCCCAAAAAAAATGTAGGTCACGTACACATGCTTGATTTACTCTCTGGAGTTTAGAAGAATGAGAGGTGATCTCATTGAACATAAGATTCTGAGGGGACTTGACAGGGTAGATGTTGAGAGTTTGTTTCCCCTGGCTGGAGAGTTCAGAACTCGGGGGCATAGTCGCAGGATAAGGGGTCGGCCATTTAAGACTGAGATGAGGAGGAATTTCTTCACTCAGAGGGTTGTGAGTTTTTGGAATTCTCTACCCCAGAGGACGGTGGATGCTGAGTCATTGAATAAGTTCAAGGCTGAGATAGATAGATTTTTGGACTCCAGAGGAATCAAGGGATATGGGGATCGGGCAGGAAAGTGGAGTTCAGATCGAAGATCAGCCATGATCTGATCGAATGGCGGAGCAGGCTCGAGGGGCCGTGTGGCCTACTCCTGCTCCTATTTCTTACGTTTTTAACCAGGATTGTAACACAGCACTATTATTTAGAGACTATATTAACATTTTTGAAGAAGCACAAAGATAGAATACTTCAAAAACAATTTAAAGATATCATAAAAATTTGAAATAATTTAATAATTTCTTCTGATTTGAGAGTACATAGGTTTTTGTAAGTATATTAAATAACATGAAAATGCCAGAATTACAAAACTTAGAAAGGAATATATTTCTAACATGCACACTACTTTACTTAAAATGGGAATTTGTTTTTCAGTGCCTCTGTAATGAAAAAGGATGGGCTTGTACAGAAATAGGCGGGCTGGTGGCTTAGTTAGAACACTGGTCTTCCATGCAGAGGATAAGTTTGAATCCCAGCTTCAAATGACAATTCAACTCAGTTATCCTCAACAAGACGACATTGCTAAATATCAGCAGGGCCATGAGATGTTCAGTCGCACACTGGAACATCTTAGCTTCAGGAAAGAGAGGGCATTTGGGAAAGAAAATCCTGCCTCCAGTCAGTGGTATGAACCCATCTCTACTGACTCATCTACAAGCCCTTGTTCAGCTGAAGGAAGGGAGTGTGGATATAATAGAACAGTATTCATTGGTATATTAGGTGGAGAGGGGAGAAAAACAGATGGTATTTTTTAAAAATTCCAAATAAATCTCAAGTCCAATTGCAGAGCTCATTAAATGGAGTTTAAACTTTTAATAATAGAAGCTTTCTACTAAAGAAAGGCTAACATAAAAGGGAATCCAAAAGTCTTCTATCAGCATATAAACAGTGAACGGGTAGTAGGAGGAGGGGTGGGGCCAATCAGGAACCAAAAAGATCTACGCATGGAGGGACAGGGTATGGCTGAGGTACTAAATGAGTATTTTGCATCTGTCTTTACCAAGGGAGATGGTGCTGCCGAAGTCAAAGTAAAAGAGGTGGATGAGATACTGGATGAGTTAAAAATTGATTAACAGGAGGTACAAGAAAGGCCAGCTGTACTTAAAATTGATAAGTCACCCGGTCCGGATGGGATGCACCCTAGGTTACTAAGGGAAGGGTGGAAATTGCAGAGGTACTGGCCATAATCTTCCAATCATCCTTAGATACGGAGGTGGTGCCAGAAGACTGGAGAACTGCAAATGTTATACCCTTGTTTAAAAAAGGGTGCAAGAATAAACTTAGCAACGACAGGCCAGTCAGTTTAACCTCGGTGGTATCGAAACTTTCAGAAACGATAATCCGGGACAGAATTAGCAATCACTTGGACAAGTGTGGATTAATTAAAGAAAACCAGCATGGATTTTTTAAAAGCAAATTGTGTTAAACTAACTTGATTGAGTTTTTTGATGAGGTAACAGAGAGGGTCATAAGGGCAATGCGGTTGATGTCGTGAATATGGACTTCCAAAAGGCATTTGATAAAGTGCTGCATTCTAGGCTTGTCATCAAAGTTGAAGCCCATGGAATAAAAGGGGCAGTGGCAGCATGGCTTAGTGACAGGAAACAGAATAGTGGTGAACAGTTGTTTTTCAGACTGAAGGGAGGTATGCAGTGGTGTTCCCCAGGGGTCAGCAACAGGACCACTGCTTTTCATGAGATATATTAATCACTTGGACTTGGATGTACAGGGCACAATTTCAAAATTTGCAGATGACACAAAACTTGGAAGTGTAGTGAACAGTGAGGAGGATAGTGATAGATTTCAAGAGGTCATAGACAGGTTGGTGGAATGGGCAGACACGTGGCAGATGAACTTTAATGCAGAGAAGTGCAAAGGATACATTTTGGTAGGAAGAACAAGGAGAAGCAATATAAACTGAAGGGTACAATTCTAAAAGGGGTGCAGGAACTGACAGATCTGGGGGTATATGCGCACAAATCTTTGAAGGTGGCAGGGCAGGTTGAGAAAGCGGTTAAAAAAGCATACGAGATCCTGGGCTTTATAAATTAAGGCATAGAGTACAAAAGCAAGGAGGTTATAATAAACCTTTATAAAACACTGGTTTGGCCACAACTGGAGTATTGTGTCCAACGCTGGGCACCACACTTTCGGAAGGGTGTGAAGGCCTTAGATAGGGTGCAGAAGAGATTTACTGGAACGATTCCAGGGATGAGGGACTTCACTTGCGTGGATAGACTGGAGAAGCTGGGGTTGTTCTCCTTAGAGCAGAGAAGTTTGTGAGGAGATTTGATAGAGGTATTCAAAATCATGAAGGGTCTAGACAGAGTAGATAGAGAGAAACTGTTCCCATTGGCGGAAGGGTCAAGAACCAGAGGACACAGATTTAAGGTGATTGGCAAGAGAACCAAAGGCGACATGAGGAAAAACTCTTTTTTTTAAAAACAGTGTGTGGTTAAGATCTTGAATGCACTGCCTGAGGGGGTGATGGATACAGATTCAATTGTAGCTTTCAAAAGGGAATTGAATAAGTACTTGAAGGAAAAAAATTTGCAGGGCTACGGGGAAAGGACGGGGGAGCGGGACTAGGCTGGATTGCTCTCGCAGAGAGCCAGCATGGACTCGTCGGGCTGAATGGCCTCCTTCCGTGCTCTAACCATTCTACGATTCTAAACAGTTAGGATTTTGACAATGTCTGAAACACAGGTGAAACTTGAGAGGGTAAAAATAACTATTTCAAAAAGTAGAGAAATGGCAAGTACTTCAGCAAAAATAGCAGAATCTTGGAGGTCTACTTTCTCAAATCTCACAATGCTCTCAAATGAACAAAATGACCACCATGGTGCATGCTGCTTTAAAGAAGACCATGTACATGTTTGTTAAGGATACCTTTCACATATGACTAGGAAACAAATCTATTGTGTTGAAAACAGTGTGGCTTAAAGACAGGGGTGGGTGGGGGGGGGGGTGAGGGGGTCAACTCCCAATGACACAATTGCTGCAAAGCTGTAATGGTCTCCTGATGCATGAAATATCAGTTCAGACAAGGGATAACAAATGGCTTTTCCTGACCAAAGAGGCTTTGAGAGGCTACGAGAGGCTATTTGGAAAGAATTACTACTTACCCATTAGACTAGAGTTCATGAACGGTGTTGGTGACAATCCTTCATGGGATCCTAATCGACTGTCATTCAAGTGTTCACCATAATGAGGACTGTCTGCAAAGCCCTGGGGAAAAAGATCAGTATTTATGAAATAGACACACTAATTGAGTAAAATGACATTACTTTCCAGACTAATAAATAGGTAACAGTCTTATTTCCTGCATGGTGAAACAAAAACTTCTTCAAATAGAATTGCAAGCTTCAATTTCGCTGTAAATTCTGTGTTTAAAATGTTAATTTCCAAAGTTTTTCCTCGCAGTAACTCAATATTCAAAGACATTTTTACTTGGATTCTCATGTATTATTTGTGAGAAACAAATGTTATAAATATTATAGCAAAATGGGATAGAATGTGCTAAAATAGTTCTGGTCTGTTATAGTTAAGCTGAAGTATATATATGAAAATCCTTGCTCAAGGTTTCAATGCAACAGAGTATGCGCCTGTGCACAATGAAGTCATGCTAACCCAAGGGGGTGAGGGGTAAAAAGAGAAGAGAAAATAATCGAGTCTCGACACACGAGGCACATGATTAGTGAAAAACAAGAATGCTAGAAAACATCGCCCCTTATATTTGGCATAATACACGACCAATGTAACTCTGATCTCCCCTACATTAAGTAGGTGATCAATTTAACAGCATGCCCTACACTACCACTTTCATTTTCCAAGATACCAATTCTTACAGTCCAAGCGAAATGAGTAAGACTTTTTTTTGCAGACTTACTGAGTGTTGTGTTCTGACTCTGGCCTCTCAAGCATCCCCCACCCCCTCACCCACCACTGGCAGCTGTGCCTTCAGCTGTCTGGGCCCCACGCTAATTTAGTCATGTTAATTAGCTCAAATATCTAATGTCTCAAATATCCAATAGACTAAAAGGTAAGCCAGTCAAAAATGAATCCATTACCGAAGCAGGTAGCAAAAGCTACTAAACCAACAAGTATCCAGCACAAATCAAATGGATCATTTTTTCCCCCAAAGCTAGCACTTGCTAACCAACAAGTACCACAAGACCAAATCATTCAAAAAAATGTTAAATCTTGCTCCAGCTTCTTTCAGCAGCTATGCTTCTTTGAGCTACTGTCGATATGGCCTGGATTCTCTGCCTGCAACCCATAAAAATGAATGGGTGATTGTCAGCATTGCAATCGGAAACCCTAGGACTCTAAATAAACCTTTTTTATAATAAAACACAAAAAAACTAAGTCCTGAAGGAATAATTAAACCTATCCAGCAACTTTATTTCAGGAACCCCTGAAAACAACTTCCACCAAATAGGCCTCTCATATCTAAGGCCTGGGGCTCAAATTCTACTAAGCTCCCAGGGCCAGCAGTGTTTATTTAGGATTACTGCTGTTATTTCCCAGGCTCTGAGCATGCTCCCCTCCTTTGCAACCTGTGATAAGTGAATTGCTACCATTTTGATACTTCACAAAATCTCACTTTCCACTGCTGTAATAAAGACAGGAATTTTTACAGCCTCTTTCTAAAAACTCCAATGCTGAAAGAAATGGGCTGCACTTTGAAGTGGATTAGCAGCATGTTTAGCCCACTAACACTGGCACCTGCTCAGTGGATTTGTTGCAGATACTGTGGGTAGTAACTGTAATGGAGGTTGTGTGGAACTTAGATTGCGAACAATTAGGTGTGACTGCAGTGAGGAAACTACATTTTTTTTTATTGCTTTGGTAAGTTATTCCAGTTTGTTTCAAAGGTAATAGTCACCAGAAGGAAAACTAGAACATGCACAAACTCCTGATTAAGATTGCTGTTGAAATGATTGAATCCATTGTTGTCCAGCCATTGCCCTAGCCCCAGTACCTCTTTGCTTCCAACCCCAGACTCCTCTCAGCTTCCCAATCCTTTTCCCCCCCCATCAAGTCCCAGAATTTACTCCTCCAAGACATCAATAATTAATGCAGTTAAAATGTGGGTAATCAGCAAAAATAAATACGAGTAAAACAGTATCCCATTAATTATAAACTATTAAAATATGTAGTGAATATAACCAAAACTGTAGCCTAATTATAATGAAAACCGTGCATAGGAATCCATGATAATGAAGTCTTGCATAGAGAGTGCATTTCCTGTTCGTCACATTGTTTGTCACACTTAGTTCCTATGTCACACCATATAATACTTGAGTAACAATGAGGTAACACCTGCAATTTCTATCTATATTTGAAGTCTCGTACATAGTGTACACTTCTTGCCCAGAAAGTTCACTCATAAATAGTGACATTTACAATGTAAAATTGCTATGTTACTGTTTATAACAGGAAAAGCTATGCAAATGATTATAATGAGAAAAGCCCATCGGCCTGCCACATAGAAACTCCAGACCTCCCACCACTGGCAGCGCTGTCGTACAAGTCACTTAACTATACCCATCATTTTGATCTTCACCATTTCTACAGGTAAATTGTGTTTTTAAATGTTATTGGTTTATTTTATTTAACTTTAGGTATCCTGCTCCTGTTCTGCTGCCTTGCTAGTGGTGCCTCCAGCATCCTGCTGGTCTTTGCAGCTGTCCCAGATCCTCCCCACCAGGCCAGTCCCTGCTCTCCACCCTTTCCCCAGATGTACTATTTTATTTCCCCGTGCTGCTCTTCGGCATTTCACCCACTCAGCTGCTTCTCATCCTTGCGCTTGCTTGGGGTATTACAGCCATTTAAAACAGAGGGAAACAGACACAGAGGGATACAGACAGACAGGCAAGCATAGGTGACAGAAGAGACACATTGGGGAGATATAGGCGAAGAGAGACAAGAGGGAAAACGCCAGAAACGCACATGGGGAAAGATGGGCTGAAGTAGAAAGCATAGAGAGGGTATGAAATCAAGGAACGACAATCGAGTAGACCAGAGAGAGAGAGATACACCAAGACATTTACAGGAATCCATTTGTTGGTGTTTTATCATATGCCTCCCAACCACGGTGACCAAGACTACAATACCTAGAGGCTATCACACCACCAGGGCTCCTCCAGAGCTATGATATACAATCCAAGTGGAACTACAATCCCCAGGAACCATCAGGCACCCAGCCTCCAACACATGCACAAAAGAACATGCTTCTTTCCACTCCACCCTAACCTCAGCTTATTCTGTGGCCCATTGCTTTCTTTTTCAATTTCCAGACTACTTATTACGCAGCACATATGATTTAGGCAACAGGGAGAGAAAAGAGAAAAAAAACACAAACGCTGTGATCGAAGAGGGGGAGAGCGTGAAACACACAGCAACAAGACTTGGGCAGCAATGGGCTACTAATTCCTTGAAAGGCTTCACCGCAAAGTCCTGGTGGGTTTAAGTGTGCCATAGTGAGACGTACGAGAGAAATAAAGGCAATTGGGATTTCATTGTACACTGTCTCAGAGCTGTGAAGGCAGTGGGTCATTTTGTGGTTCACAATGAGCTGTAGCACTGCAAAAAACAGGGATTTTAAGAAGCAATCCAGCCAAGCTGCCAGTGAAAAATTGCTGACTCCAATCAGTGGAGCAGGAAACATCTGCTCTTGCAGCTGAATGGCACTGAATATTGAAATAAACTCCAGGGGTTGGTTATGCAGTTACCATCTTGTTCCCACACAGGCAGAGGGGGAGAAAGGAAGGAAGGAACGAGAAAACACACACACACACACACACACTCACGCACGCACGCACGTATGCATTTCATGAAAAACTAACTAAATATCTGCAGTACCTGTTATTCCTGTAGGTGGCACTGTGATAGGTATTTTCACACTGTGACAATATTTTACAGCAAGCATGTATCACCCTGTGATTGCATAATCTGACCACTGGATCACTAAAAATACTACTTCTTCCCATCCAGCATTTTTCCTCTCTCAATAACTGAAATCTCAGTTGTCCAAACAAGGGTACAAAAAAATAAAAAATTGCATATTTCACAATAACATGATTAAATTTATATATGGAATTGTCTTATGTATCTTTCAATGCCTTTATTAAAGATTTTAAACTCTGAAGGCCTCAGCCTTTCCAAAAGCCTGGGCTTGGGCTTCATATTTTTGCCCAGAACTGAGCAGAATTTGGATTGCGCAGTGTAACTGATTTCCTAGCATGCATCAGTACTGCTCAGTCAACTATTTTTCTTTAGCTGTCACCATTTCTGCTCAGTAGCTCTTCAAATAATTTTGAAAATCTTTAAAAGGTATATTATACTGAAGAGAGACAATTCATTTAATGTCACTTCAATTATCGAAAAAGTATAAATTCTGAAGCCAACTGATTTCTAACAGTCAACAAAACATAAGCGAGATAAAAGTTAATGTTAATGGCTTATATGTGCGAGGCAAGGATTGTCATTTCTAATACCGGAGAGAAAGAAAGAGATAGAAAGGCAGACAGGCAGTTTCTTTCCTCAGTCTAATTTGATTCATCTTTATAAATACACAAGCTAAAATTTGAAATTAAATAGGTAGGGAGGATGAGACAGGGAGGAGGGGAACAGGTTCAGGGTAAGGGGTCTACTGCACTCTTCTTACTCACCCATGAGATGAGCAAGTGGGAATTGGGGAGTGAAAGAAGGGTTAAAAGCGGTGAGAGTGGATATGGGGAGGGAAGGATACAGGGCTTGAGCAAGTAGTTCGAAAGGGAGCAGGGTAAGGGTACTGATAGGAGTGAGGGTGATTAAAAAGAGGAATGTGTAGTGGAGAGTTGAAGAGGAAGGGGACAATCGGAGGAAGGGGACAATCGGAGGAAGGGGACAATCGGAGGAAGGGGACAATCGGAGGAAGGGGACGTGGGGGAGCACATGTGAAGGGATGAGATTGGAAGGGAGCTGCCAAGGACCACATTTTTCCACCTCCAAATGAGTCTGCAGCTATGGCTCCTTTTCCCACTACACGATGCCATACAACCCACCACCTCCCAACCATAAGGAAATAAAGCAAACAGTCACAGACAGGCAAAACACAAAGAATCAAAATGGAAAAGAGACGGAAGACAGCAGAGAAGATAAGCGATTGACCACATTCTCTGACTTACCATATGCAGTGCCATGGGAGTTCAATTAGTACATTGAAGTTCTTGACGCTGCGCACTTCATGTTATGATTTTGTTATGCCTTCCAACAATTAGTGAATTTGGCTTCTATTATTTCAGATGAGTAACATTAATGTCTGCTTATAACATTTTTATTCCATATTTATCAATTAGTCCTCCCAACACTCATTGCCTGGATATGACTGTCATTTGCTTAGTCATCTCTGATTTTTCCTTCGGTGCAGGTTTTATTTTGAACATGACTTGTGAATCTCCTGTGCTCTTGCTCACAGCAGTAATGCGGTGTTTTAGCTGTGTCTGTTGTAGAAGTGAACAAAAATACCAGCTCAAGGATTTAGCCTGGAGCACTCACTGGTTAAGTCAAGAAGGGAATAGGGTAGATGCAGGACAAAGTTTCCTCCGACAGATTTTCAATTATGATTAGTAACCCAAGTCCACCTGTTCTGACAGTAGAACTGCTGTTAAGCTAATCATATATGGCTGGAACAAAAAGTGGTACCAATTTGACTGAGATACTCTAAAGCTAGTAACAAAAAACTTAAATGAGATATACAATTTCTTTAAACTACAAAGTAAGTTTTGAGCATCCACATTTATTTTGAAGCAGAGTTTTTTTGATAGCAATTTCAATATTTTTTTGAAGAAACATCAGTTTAAGAGGAGCCACAATGTAACAGGATTGAGATTTCAAAAGTACTTCAATAATGCAAAAATTGTTTGTAAATTGAAAGTGAAGCAATGGCATTTCACTTAGAAATTAATTTTAATGGAGCTGGCTAAATTTTCTATATAAAATAAAAATGTTGCATTTTGTGCGCTCTGTAGTGTTACATCTCTCAAAAGCACTACATTTGAAAGTATAGCCTTAAAATAACATACTTCAAAAGTGCTTGCTTCTTGAGCAAGCTTTGGAAAATAGTCAGTGAATCATATTACAAATACGTGTCTTTCAGGATCAGTAACTTGTGAAATATTTTTACTTTCAGTCATGTGATGATTGCTTCGGTAAATTTTCTGTATTACAGTGATGGGTGAACCCTTGTCATGTTTCGGCTGCAATGGGACAACAGTAAACATCAGAAACTGCATTCCAAGTCCCATACTGTGAGCAATGCCAAAGCAGCCATTAATATTAATAAGTAATTGCTGAGATCAGGAGAGAAATTAAAATCTTGTGTGCTCTAGTAGGTAGAAGCAAAGTAAAAACAAAAACTTATATTTTTCTGATATTTTAAATTCCAAACTGTTCATGCATTTAAAAGAAAACTAGCTGTCTAAACTACCAACTTACCAAAAGGACACAAAATCAATTTTACTTTTCATAATTGATTATCTTAAGTTTGTAAAAAGCCACCTACTTCATTGGAAGGATAACATGCTTAAAGAAACAGTACACTTTCAGGATTTCACTATCTTCCAGAACTGTACTGCTTTTCATTGATTCCAATCTCAAATGACAACAGGATAAGCAAGGACAGCAAGTGCAATAAAATAAAATGTGCTCATTACAGAATTAGAGGCCATGGGGCAGAATGAAGGGCACTGGAATACACAAAAAAAACTGCTCAGGACCACTGCAGCAGCCTACAACCCAGAATCCTCTGAGACTATTAGATCAGCAGTCACTGAACATTCATCATTTCCCAGACTGGAGGCTAACTTTCAAGACAGCATTAATGGGGCCAAAACAGGCCACACTATCTGTGCTATATGCCACCAGTTCAACCAAAGGACTAGTCACTGCTGGCTAAATAACTGTCAAATCACTAACTGCTTACGGATGCATGTCACAGCTTCTTCTGCTATACTGCCTTGAAGTAATCTTTTGAGAGTTGAAAGTCCCAGGTGAATCCTTGCTTCAGTTTAACTACTTCAGAATCAATGATACACATGTGATAGACATGAGGAAAGAATTCTCAGTGACATTTACGGTTCAGTCTGACCGCAGGGGTGTCCTCTGGTAGCCACTGCTGCTGCGCTGTCTGTCAGAAAGCAGCTCTCAGCAGTAGCTGCCCTGTAAAATTAATGGCCTACAGCCAAGGTCAACATCACATGGCTGTTTCTGTGTTAAAATGAAAGTAAACAAAGTAAAAGAAACACCAAAAAAAGACAGCAGTCTGATTTACTGAAAAACAACTCATCAACTGCACCACAGGTTACAAGCAAATGACTAACTGTTTAATCAACAGTCCAGAGATTTGAAACCCCAACAGCATTTTTACAATTAACTAATGAATGTCTGCATTTCCAGGCTAAAGAGATTTTCAAGGGAAACAGCAAAACAAGAGAATGTTGTTTCCCACAATAATTAATCTAATTATATCCCAACCCTATTGCTTTAAAGTCATTTATGTCCAACTATTGGCAATCCCACTTCCAAGTTAGTCCAAAGATGACTGGTTATTTGATAAAATGTACATGTAATTGAGTAAATCAATAAAAATGGGATACAACAGCATGAATCCTGACGTTATCCTCAGATATCCTTACAGTGCAACCCGCAGCAGGGTAAACCATAGTTATACCACTTGCCTGCTTCTCACTATGGCCTTTAGTCATTGAATTCAGTGACTAAAGGCCACTGTACTGGTGCATTTGGATGCCTCAGAAAGCTGTTCCCCCTGAGCAGCTAATTTTTAATGTTATAGGAGAGAGCAGATAGAATGTGGTTTGTTTTCTACAATAAAAACACTGGAATGTTTATAAAGTTCCTGGAGATTGAATTAACTTTTAAAAATATGACTTTGTACCAGAGTTCAGTTATCCTAACTCAGCATGAAGCACAAGTTGTGTCACGTTAACTACCACAGGTGGTCATAGAGCTGTTGCTTCAATGGCCTGGCACTCGAATTATAGTAAGCATACTGCACAAACAAAAACAGTAGTATAATGGCAGGCTAAGACTCAATCTCAGAATGTATAGTACTTGTAAACTATAATATACTAACTACCAGTTACTGCAATTTCTGCATCAATGCACTGCAGTTTTCACATCACAACACACAAGTTGCCAATCTGAATCTTGGCAGGTGAAGAAAATAGTCCCACATCCTTAGGGCTTCACATCACTTGCAAAATAACTGTAACGAAGGCCAAGTCACCTTCTTAAATTTTTTTAAAAAAAAGATTCAGTAGACTGCTATTACCTGCTTAATGTTACTAAAAATCCAAACAGCGCAGTCAACCCTTCAACATTTCACCAGCATTCCTATCCCAGTGAGAAGTCTGCAGATGGATGTGATTAGAAATTCACAGAGCTCTCCTTTGCCTGAGCAAACAGTGCAGTGCCAAAACTATTAAATTTAGTGCCATCGCTCCCACTGCTCTAATCTCGGTACAAATGTCAAACCTGCTGTATAAATAAATCATTATGCCATTTATTTGAATATTTATTTCTAAATACTGAATATCTATTTTATAGAAGGCTGCAGTTTTCAAAGTTTGCAGATGACAAATTTAGGAGGCACAGTAAGTGGTGTAGATGGGAGAACAAAGTTACAAAGGGACATCGACAGACTAAGTAAGTGGGCAAAACTATGGCAGATGGTGTTCAATATGGGGATATGTGAGGCCATCCACTTTGGATCTGAGAAAGACAAAACCAGAATATTAAGGGTGAGAGACTGGAAGGGATTTAAGTGTCCGTGTACACAAATCATTAAAAGCTAGTGCACAGGTACAAAAAGTAATCAAAAAGGCTAATGGAATGTTGGCCTTTATATCAAGGAAGCTGGAACTCAAAAGTGAGGAAGCTATGCTTCAGTTGTACAGAGCCTTGGTCAGACCCCATCTGGAGTATTGGTTTTGGGCTCTGATACCTCAGGAAAGATAACGACCTTGAAGAATGTACAGCATAGATTCACCAGATTGATACCAGGGCTTAAAGGACAGATTGCATAAACTTGTTTTGTATTCCCTTGAGTTTAGAAGATTATGGGGTGATCTAATTGAGGTGTTTAAAATATTGAAGGAAATCAATAGAGTTGGTACAGATAAACTATTTTATCTGGTGGGAGAATCCAGAACAAGGCGGCATAATCTTCAAATTAGAGCTACGCCATTTCAGAGTGCAATCAGGAACATAAGAACAGGAGTAGGCCATTTGAGCCTGTTCCTCCATTCAATTAGATCATGGCTGATCTGTACCTTAATACCATTTACGTGCTCGAGGAGCTGAATGGTCTACTCCTGCTCCTATGTTCCTATATGTGTATTGCATTATACAATTATGTGCATCCTCCATTCTCTGCTCTTTGTAACAGGACTAAAAATATTGCTCTTCACAATAATTTGAGACTAGGAACAAAATATAAGAAACAATTGCAGTATAATAGATATAACAACTATCATAATGGCAATTACACTGAAACTATGTTGCTTGTGCCAAGATGAAGAGCAGTCTTTAATTTAAGCTATTATCTTTGCTCTCTGCAGAAAATTAAATTTTACAACACAATGTCAGTAAAGCTATGGCCAACCGGCCCCTATAGGGTTAATGTATAGTTTACTACTCTTAATTTGAATTCAGCAACTTGGAATTCTGTTTTTTTTTTAAAAAAGCACTGAATTTCCACTTTGCTTATTTATGTTGCCTAATTCAAATTATTGAATTGATTTGATTTTGTTTTAGTGCAATTTGAATTATCAGGTGTAGACTGCATCTGCAAGGTTATAGACCTGCTGACAAGAACAGAGACCTGGTCCTTTCTCAAAATGTTGACGCTTGAGCGTGGGTTCAATTAGATAAGAGCTATTCTCTGTACATTAATATTCCTAATCATTAATTGCAGAAACTTGGAACAGAGTTTGATGATACATATTCAATGCACTTATTTGCAATGCAAAGTTAATTGGATAATTGTTTGTATAGTTTTAGTTTAAAAACTCCCAACTCAGTGATTAAATTGGTCAGATTACTTAAAACAGTTTTTCATCTTGACAACCTATAAAATATTTGTCAGGATTTTTGAAGTTAGCTTTCAGATACTTTCATTCAGAAAGAAGGAAACAGAAAGATGTGTGCAAATGGACATGTTAGTTAGGTGCAGAGGAATTGCTAGATGAAAAAAGACCACGGTCCATCAAGTTCATCTTCTACCATCCTGGTAGTCACATGATACAACGATAATGGAGTTATTGAATAATCATGGCAATCAGTTTCGACGACAGACCCAAACACGAGACAAGGAAACCCCCAATGGGGTTATATTCCTGATAACAACAACGTACATGTCCAGTAAAGTAAACTGGAAGTAGGCAGGTCTTTGTGATGGATAGGATGTAGGGCCAAATGCTCAGCTTGGGGTCAAATATGATGCCGAGATTGCCAAAAGTCTGATTCAACACCAAGATAGTGGTTGGGAAGGGGGATGGAATTGGTGGCGAAGGGTACAGAGTTTGTGGTGGGGGCCAAAGATGATGGCTTCAGTCTTCCCAATGTTTAACTAAATGGAGGTCAGGTATTTCCCAGCCCAGGAAAAGAGGAAGAGAATCAACTGCGGGCTTACCACAAACCCCTTGTGGCTAATTTCAGAACAACATTAGTGGAGCCGTGCAAGTATGTCACTGGTCTACAGTAAGGAACCATAACTCTCAAAGTCCTGATTTAAATCAGGACATCCCAATTTTGTGGCTGAATTTCAAAATAATTTCAACTGTTAGTTTTAATATTTAAAAGAAAAAAAAACACTTCCAAGAGTTGGTCATGAAACAAATCTGATATGTTTAGTTTTGTTTTCACACCTTTCAGAGGGATTAAAACATTCTGTACTTTGATAGTGTACAGTTTAAGATTTAAACCAAAATAAGTATTAGCCCTGAGTGAATTCCTCAATTTAGATTTGTGGAAATCATAACAATGCATCAGTTATTAGAAACATATAAATGGATGAAAAACTAAAAATGTGCCATTTGAATTCATGTTGCTATACATTAGAACATAGGAAAAGGAATAGACCATTTAGCCCCTCGAGCCTGTTCCGCCATTCAATGAGATCATGGCTGATCTCTGACCTGACTCCATATCCCTTAATGCCTTTGGTTAACAAAAATCTATCAATCTCAGATTTAAAATTAACAATTGAGCTAGCATCAACTGCTGTTTGCAGAGGAGAGTTCCAAACTTCCACCACCCTTTGCGTGTAGAAGTGTTTCTTAACCTCACTCCTGAAAGTCCTGGCTCTAATTTTTAGGCAATGACCCCTAGTCCTAGACTCCCCAACCTGCAGAAATAGTTTCTCTCTATCTACCCTTATCAATTCTCATTAATATCTTGAAAACTTTTATCAAATCACCCCTTAATCTTCTAAATTTCAGAAATACAACCCTAGTTTGTGTAATCTCACCTCGTAATTTAACCTTTGGAGTCCAGGTATCATTCCAGTAAAACCTATGCTGCACTCTCTCCAAGGTCAATATATCCTTCCGAAGGTGCGGTGCCCAGAACACAGTACTCCAGGTGTGGTCCAACCGGGGCTTTGTATAGCTGTAGCATAACTGTTATTCCCTTGTTTTCTAGTCTGTTGGATATGAAGGCCAGCATTCCATTAGCCTTTTTGATTATTTTCTGTACCTGTACATGACATTTTAATGATCTATGTACATGGACCCCTAAGTCTCTTTGGACTCCACTTTTGAACTTTTCACCATTTAGAAAGTACTCTGATCTATTCTTTTTCGATTCAAAGTGGGTGACCTCACATTTGGCTACATTTAAATCTATTTGCCATAGTTTTGCCTATTCACTTAATCTATTAACAGCTCTGTAATTTTATGCTTCCATCCACACTGCTTACAGTGCTGCCTATCTTTGTGTCATCGGCAAACTTGGATATGTTGCTCTCCATCCAGTCATCTAAGTCGTTAACAAATAGTGAACGGCTGAAGCCCCAACACAGATCCCTGTGGGACACCGCTAGTCACATCCTGCCAATTTAAGTACCTGTTCATTATCCCTATTCTCTGTCTCCTGCCACTCAGCCAATTTCCTAACCAGGTCAATAATTTGCCCTCAATTCCATGAGCTTCAACTTTAGCTAACAGTCTCTTATGCGGGACTATATCAAATGCCTTCTGGAAGTCCATATAAAGAAACATCTATAAATATTCCCCTGTTCACTATTTTAGTCACCTCTTCAAAAAATTCAATCAGGTTTGTCAGGAATGACCTACCCTAACAAATCCATGATGGCTCTCTCTGATCAGCTGAAAATTTTCAATGTGTTCAGTCACTCTATCCTTAATTATATACTCTAGTAATTTCCCAACAGATTATAGGATAACTGGTCTATAATTCTCTGGTTTCCCTCTCTCACCTCTCTTCCAATTCTGTATTTTATTTCTTCCGCTAAGATTTCAGAAGCTTCAAGTTGCCATTCATTTAGTATAGGTGTCAGCCTTGGCCCAGTGGTAGCACACTCCCCCCTGAGTCAGAAGGTTGTGGGTTCAATTCCTACTCCAGAAACATGAGCACATTATCCAAGCTTACACTTCAGTGCAGTACTGAGGGAGACAAAAGGTGTCATCTTTCAGATGAGACGTTAAACCGAGGTCCCGTCTGTCCTCTCAGGTTGTCTTTGGATCACCATTTTCAAAGAAAAACAGAATATAGCGTGGGATTGGGATTAGATTGCTCCATTAATTTGTTTGATATGTTCTGTCTTCAATTCTTGATCTAAAAAGACCAATAAAGATTCTGCAAGAGTAAGCAGTTGAAATCAAAAAGCAGTTTTGAGTAACCAGTGCATCAACAATAATACTTTTGTTCGACAGGCACATTTTGATTTGAACCCTACATATTTGCTCAGATTTAAAACTGGGAGACAAGAGCCTCTTAAGAAGTCCACTTCAATCCCAGTTACTAAAACATAGCTGCCATTTGTAGTTGTGATAGTTCTGAGGTGTGACACTATGAGATGTCCTGCCTCACAGAAAAATGTTTGTTGAAGTGCAGAGTACAATTAATGTGAGTAGTGAATTGAAGGAACAATTTCGGGAAGGCTTACATGCTTTTGTTAAACCCAGTCTCTAAGGTGGTTATATCAATTTGCAAATTTACACTTCCCTCTTGATGAAATTTATACTTTATTTCCCAGTGGTAGCCCCATGTATCAAACATCTTACTCACAATGTTCAAAGATGATAAGGGATGGCACAAGAAGTAATGGACACAGGGCTTGCTTCTACTTCTTCAATGCTGCTGCACCTGGTGCTCAGCTGAAATATAATCTAATCAAGTACCTGTCATACTTCTCACTAACAGCCTGGTTATACTTTCCAGAAGATGGCATTTCAAACAATGAGTGCAAAATTACAGTGGATAGGTTTAAGATCATCAACATGCTTTTCACAAGTGTCCTTTGAACCTACTGCCGTTATCCACTCCGTTTACTCGAGGGTACTTGAAAAATAGCCTTTCTATTCATTTTGTGACAATCTCTCTCTTCACAAAAATATTTTTATGCAAAACTGCAGTGCCTGGGCAGCAAAGCCCACTACTTACGGCAAGTGCAGAAAATGTGCAGGATTTGCCACAGGATGTTGCACCATGTCAACTGCCACACTCATGGTCATTTTATGACTCAAACTGCAGTTAAACAAGTTAGTAAACCTCATAATGTAGCATCATGGTACTAAACATATCTATGGAGCTTGACCTCAGGATACCCAACCTCTTTAAGCTCAATCATGAGACACAGTAATTAACAAAAAACAAAGACTTCTGGTAGAAATTGAGATATTTTAAGGTTAAACATTAGACTCCTCACCCCATTCCATTTTACTTGCATAACACTCCAGCATTCATGATGGAACAACCACAAAGAAATACAATGCATCAAAATTTTACAAAGCATCAGTTTGAAATAAACAGGCAATCAGGTAATTTGAAGCAATGTAGCACCACTGTGTTGCTAAACACATAGCTCATTTTTCAGAGGGAGAGAAAGTTACGAAACACCTCAGTTTTCTCTCGGCTACAAAGTCGAGGGGACTCTTAAGTACCACTCTCCACTAGGAGGTGCACGACAGCAGTCCCATGATATCCCTCCCTACAACAACACAGATTGAAAACTCAGTGACTAGGGAGAAATGAAACCTGGTCCCACCTGCCAAAGAAGAGTCTGTTAAATACCTTGAGAAAGTCAGCACTGCAAATTACAGATCAAACTAGTAGCTGAAAAGCCAGATTAGCCCAGCTAGCTCCAGGGGAATTGTTTGGGGACTGAGCAAAGATTTAATCTAGGAAACAAAATCAGCAGGAATTGGAAGCAGCTTTGAAATTACAAGGAAGATCAGAGAAATTGTACAATATCAACAGCTAAAGACATCACAAATAATTTAACTTAATGAAGTGTGCTTTTAATGTTATTAGTTATTAAAACTGAACTAAATTATGAAATTTCCAGTTTCAGACATTACGTGGTGCACTGCATCCTAAAAAAGAACAGCCAATAAACTGAACCAAGGCAAACAGCTGACACACACAAAACAAGCATAGAAAATTGCTTGCCTACAGGAGATATCATGACTTTCAGTGCTTCAATAAATCATGAGATTTCAGGTCCTCATTCCAAGAGCCATACCCGTTGTTCAAGTTGAGAGCTTCATAAAATACGAGTTGGCTGTTGACGTGCAACGAACAGAGCATCAAACTGAGTGGTAATGCAAGACAAAGGATTCCATATAAGACTGGTTTCCTCCCCTTGAACTTCAAGGAGATGGTGTTCATCTGAATTTTTTTAAAGCTATTTGGCACTTTTACAAGATTAATGTTAGCAGATCTTACTAACAACTCAGCTGAAAAGTTTAATGCAAAAGGTCAAACAAATTCTGAGGAGTATGATTTCTCAAGTTTTTCTCACTGGTGGATCTCCCATTTCATTCCTCATGACAAGTGAATTAAGCAGTTTCATACCAGGAACTATGCGAAACCATGCCTGACCTATAAGGCCGCAAAGTCTAACTGTTGTAAATATAACATCCTAAGATGAATTGGTTAATGACTATTGCTGAGGGAACTTTGCAAATTCACAGAAGCTCATCACTTTACAGGATATAGGGCAGTTGGTGTCCGGAGGTAGAAAGTGTACTTCAGGTAGTATTTATTTGCAGCTGTTGCTGACTGCCCAATTTTGATTCCTAACTTTGTGACTCATGGTTTTCAATCCTGCTTGTCAGCATCTGACTGGTATGTTCCCTACCTGTTCAATTCTGGTTCATTACTGATGATTCAAATTTCATATTCATAATTGAAGTGACATCACAACAGACAAAGCATGAGTATAACCAGTCCAGGGAATTTTGACCAATTAGCTTAACGTCAGTGGTTTGAAAAATAACAGAATCCTTACTCAAAGATGCAACAGTCAGCATGGATTTCATAAGGAAGTCATGCTTGACCAACCTTATTGAATTCTTTAAAGAAGTAACAGGAAGGGTAGTTAAGGGTAATGCAGTAGATGCAATATACTTCGATTTTCAAAAGAGCATATGGAATCAGGGGATAAGTAGCAGAATGGATAGCAAGCTGGCTACAGAACAGAAGAGAGAGGGTAGGGGATAAAGGTAGCTACTCAAACTGGCAAAAGGTGGGAAATGGTGTTCCACAGGATCAGTGCTGGGACCACTGTTGTTCACCATTTACCTGAACAATTTGGACTCTGGAATCGGAAGCACAATTTCAAAATTTGCAGATGACACCAAATTGGGAGTATAGTTAATACCAAGGAGAACTGCAACAAAATACAGGAGGACATTAATAAACTTGCAGAATGGGCGTGTAATTGGCAAATGAAGTGGTAGGAAGAATAAGGGGGCCACATACTGTTTGACTAGTAGTCTGAATGTGGTACAGAAGCAGAGGGATCTGGGGGTACAGATACACAAATCACTAAAAATAGCGATGCAGGTTAATAAGGCTATAAAAAGGAAAAACAAGCACTGAGGCTCATTTCTAGAGGGATATAACTGAAAAGCAGAGTGGTTATGTGCGACTTGTATAGAACCTTAGTTAGACCACACCTAGAGTACTGTGAACAGTTCTGATCTCCATATTACAAAAAGGATATGGAGGCACTGGAGAAGGTGCAAAAAAGATTTACTAGGTTGATACCAGAACTGAGAGGTTATACCTATCAGGAAAGATTGAGCAGGCTGGGGCGCTTTTCTCTAGAAAAGACTGAGGGGTGACCTGAAAGAGGTCTTTAAGATTACGAAAGGGTTTGATAGGGTAGACATAGAGATGTTGTTTCCACTTGTGGGGGAGACTAGAACTAGGGGCCATAAATATAAAATAGTCACTAATAAATCCAATAGGGAATTCAGGAGAAACTTCTTTACCAAGAGAGTGGTTAGAACGTGTGGAACTAGCTACCACACGGAGTAGTTGAGGCGACTAGCACAGATGTATTTAAAGGGGACGATAGATAAACACGAGGGAGAAAGGAGTAGAAGGATATGCTGTTAGGGTTAGATGAAGTTGGGAGGGAGATGGCTCGTGTAGAGCATAAACACCAGAATAGACCAGTTGGGCCGATTGGCCTATTTCTGTGCTGTACGTTCTATATAATTGTGTAATTCTATAAAAATGAATACATAAATATTCTCTAAATGAATAACAAATCCAACTATATAGGGGCATCCAATGGGGACCCTGATTAGGATCTCAGCATGAATGCCACTATTGCATGCAGCCATCTAGCTCAAAAGATCTTGAAACGTCTGATTTGAAATCTGAGCTGGAAGGGGTGAAAACTCATGTACAAGTAAAGCTGTTTGCTAAGATCACATACGGTATATACATTCATCTGCATGTTGCAACAGTCAACATCCTTAACTCTTAATGATCACAGAAGTGTAAAGACTCCTGTCTAAGGGCTAATCTTTCTTTTGTCACCTGGAATGGTAATTCCTTGGGTTACAAGTGAGAAAATGTTTTTTTCCCTCTCCCACAAAATTGTGTGTCCTTGCCTTAAAAGAAACATACGGAATGGTGAATGACTATCACCTAAAGTTCATGGTTAACAAGCAGTTGAAGAACTATGGACCCAGATAGAAATGGACCTACGTGCATTGGAAATTGGAATGTATTCACCTAGCCTTGTCTGGGCAAAGATGCTCTTTATTGGGGGTCTAAGCCTTGTCTTGGGTTGGGGGAGAGGGGCGCAATTACTTTCTTCAGAAGCTGCATATTGCTGAGCACCAGATGATCCTCAAGACTCTAGGAATGGCTCTCGATGGCCTTTCAGAAAGGTTTGCAGCACTGTCCATGCTCCTTGTGGTTGACTGCATCAGGTCAATCTTGGAAACTTCAAAAGTGGCGCAAGTTCCCCCAACAGTAGTGCTGTCTGCTTCCTATCAGAGGTTCACCAATTACATGGCATCAGCATGGGGGTTCAGTAGGGCAAGTTAATTGATCATATAGTTGTGAAAAGCTATCCATGTCCTTCGCTTTACAATTGCAGCATTCAACATTGCTGGGAAACTACAGACCACTGGCAAGTTACCTTCTTCGTTAAGAGAGCAACTCCTTACCCATGTCGCGCAAGATGCAGGCCTTGCGAAAAAGGGTGACTGCTGAGTCAGAGTGGCTAGTGCCATCTGTGCGACAAGTAATCAGGCAAGGCACTCAGCAACAAGATGGATGTTGCCAACCACAAAACCTGGCAGCAGGTCTGTGTGACTGCCAATAAGGTGGACTCAACAGAATCATGTGGCCTATAATTTCCTTGCCTCTGCAGCTGAAATCAAACAAGTTGATACTATTGTCTCTCAGCCAATATGGGGCACAGTCTAAAAATTAGAGCCAGTCCTTTCAGGAGCGAGATCAGAAAACATTTCTACACACAAAGGGTGGTAGAAGTTTGGAACTCTCTTCCGCAAACTGCAATTGATACTAGCTCAATTGCTAAATTTAAATCTGAGATAGATAGCTTTTTGGCAACCAAAGGTATTAAGGGATATGGGCCAAAGGCAGGTATATGGAGTTAGATCACAGATCAGCCATGATCTTATCAAATGGCGGAGCAGGCACGAGGGGCTGAATGGCCTACTCCTGTTCCTATGTTCCTAACCCACTGAGCGGCACCTTTTTAAAAGGTAAAATCAAAGGGCTTGTAAATCAGTACTTGAAGCCTCAGCAGACTGATCAAGAGTTGCTGTAGATTAAGATGTGCCATGCTGAGGGGTCAGGAGGATCTTAAGGGAAATGAGATGGAATTAATAGATTTAATTCATCTAGCTGGGTAGACCCAAACATTATCCGAAAGAGTTTTTCTGTTGGCTAAAGTCTTCTCAGTTGATACAAAAGGGTTCCTCTGGACTAGTCTTTGTGGCTGACAAGTCCAATGCTCTTCAACAAACCTGCAAGAAAAGAGCCTTATCACTGAGATCCAATAAGCAGTAACAAGGACCACCTGTATGGAGGTCAGAAAAATCTGGTGGAATACGCTGCACAGATAAAAAGCAATAATAAACCATTCTGATGGAAGTGAACCCTCTGTAGCAGGCTCAACAATCTGATACCTAAACTAGGTAGGTCCACAGTTCTGCAGGGCAATTCTGACTGACCAGCCTGGCTCACGAATGGAATCTGGAGAGTTTGACATGTCAAAAAGGGTAGGCATTCTTCCCACTTGGCTCCAGATAATCCTGTAAGCCAAAGCCCAAATGCGTCAGGTAGTCCTAGCTGGACAAGCAGTGGGAAGCTCAACAAAACTTTGTACTGGTAAGCACGTGGTTTTAGCTGGTTAAACATCAGTAGTAACCCTGAGCAAACTGAAATATATATATATTAAGTTGGATCATATGCTGTATTACTAGAACAGAAGCATTACACCATGTAATTTTCAACGACCTCGCTCTGCCGATGTAACAGCAAACAAGTGTGGCAAATTTGCAGATGGACATGTAACAGCCAAAATGCATGCCAGACATACGTAATGATGCACCAGTGGTGGTGCTCTAACACCTTAGGTTGGGGGTCATGACCGGGGAGAGAGTGGGGTGGAGAAATGGGGTAATGGGGTGGAGGGGTAATTTAGCAAAGGGGAACTCCAACATCCAGCAATTACCCTCCCCCCATCACCATCCCATTGCTGCCATGTCCTTAAGTCTTATAATGGACAAGAGTATTGTACCAGGTAATGCATGATGTTATTATTGTGTTAAAATTGAGCCGTATCCATTTTAAGCAGAAGTGTCGAAGCATGGGGGCTGCTTTGCTGTACACTATGGAGCCTCGTGGGCAACAAAAGTTTAAATCAGTGTTCTCATTCATTTGCATATATCTTAAACTGTGGCTGACAACAGATCTAAGTGTTCTGATTCAGGATTTATCCAATGAACCTTTCCTCATCTCCAGGCTAATAAAATTTGAACAAGGCAAAGCAGCAAAGAAACAACAAATAGAAGTGGACTTTGAGGGCTGGACCAAGGAAATGGCAGAGACGTTAAACAAATATTTTTATATCCATCTTCACAGTAGAAGACACAAAACACGTACCGGAAACGGCAGGGGACCAAGGTTCAAATGAGAGGGAGGAATGTAAAGTAATTAAGAAAATGTTTTAGAAAAATTAATGGGACTAAAAGCTGACAAATCCCCTGGACCTGATGGCCTACATCCTAGGGTTTTAAAAGAGGTGCCAGTGGAGATAGTGGATGCATTGGTTTTGATCTTCCAGAATTCCCTAGATTCTAGAATGGTCCCTGTGGATTGGAAGGTGACAAATGTAACACCGCTATTCAAGAAAGGAGGGAGAGAGAAAACAGGGAAATATAGGCCAGTTAGCATCAGTAGTCGGGAAAATGCTAGAATCTATTAAGGACATAGTAACAGGGCACTTAGCAAATTATAATATGATTAGGCAGAGTCAACACGGTTTTATGAAAGGGAAATAGTGTGTGACAAATTTAGAGTTTTTTGAGGGCGTAACTAGCAGGGCAGATAAGGAGGAACCAGTGGATGTAGTATATTTGGATTTTCAAAAGACCATTCAATAAGGTGCCGCACAAGAGGTTGTTACACAAGATTGGGGCTCATGAGGTGGGGGTAATATATTACCATGGATTGGGGATTGGTTAACATACAGAAAACAGTAGGAATAAACATGTCATTTTCGGTGTGGCAAGCTGTAACTAGTGGGGTGCTGCAAGGACCAGCGCTTGGGCCTCAGCTATTTACAATCTATATTAATGACTTAGATGAAGGGACTAAGTGTAATGTATCCAAGTTTGCTGACAATACAAAGCTAGGTGGGAAAGTAAGCTGCGAGGAAGACAGAGTCTGCAAAAGGATATCGACAGGTTTAGTGAGTGGGCAAGAACATGGCAGATGAAGTATAATGTGGGGAAATGTGAGGTTATTCACTTTGGTTGGAAAAAATAGAAAAACTGAATATTTAAATGGTGAGAAACTATTAAATGTTGGTGTTCAGAGGGATTTGAGTGTCCATGTACACAAAATTAACATGCAAGTACAGCAAGCAATTAGGAAGGCAAATGGTACGTTGGCCTTTATTGCAAGGGGGTTGGAGTACAAGGGTAAGGAAGTCTTGCTGCAACCGTACAGGGCTTTGGTGACACCACACCTGGAGTACTGTGTACAATTTTGGTCTCCATACCTAAAGAAGGATGTACTTGCCTTAGAGGAGGCACAACGAAGGTTCACTAGATTGATTCCTGAGATGAGAGGGTTGTCCTATGAGGAAAGATGGAGTAGAATGGCCCTATACTCTCTGGAGTGTAGAAGAATGAGAGGTGATCTCATTGAAACATGTAAGATTCTAAGAGAGCTTGACAGGATGGATGCTGAGAGGATGTTTCCCTTGGCTGGACAGTCTAGAACACTAGGGGACATAGTCTCAGGATAAGGGGTCAAACATTTAGGTCTGAGCCAAGGAGGAATTTCTCTTCTCAGAGGGTTGTGAATATTTGGAATTCTCTACCCAGAGTGGTCAGTCATCCAGTATATTCAAGACTGAGATGGATAGAATTTTGGATTCTAAGGGAATCAAGGGATATGGGGATCGAGCAGGAAAGTGGAGTTGAGGTCAAAGATCAGCCATGATCTTACTGAATGGCAGAGCAGGCTCGAGGGGCCATATGGCCTGCTCCTGTGCCTATTTCTTTTGTTCTTATGGTTGCCAGGACTCGAGGACCAGAAATAGATCATGGGATGTAGTTTTGAATATCCCTGCAATTAAGCAACAAAGTCTCATTGTTAAGCAACAACAAGATCAGGTAATTCGATTTAATGGTTCTTTTTGGTCAGGGAACTTTTTGAAATTACGAAGTGCTTGCATGTTTTGGATTCAGCTCAGAAGCGCCGAGCACAAAGCAACTCACTTTTTTGTATCCTTCATTTTCAAAAAGGAAGATTATTTTGCATCTGTATCAGATTGTAACATCTGGAGTACACTGATACGCCTATTTTAATACATTCTTAGTCGATCTCCTGTGGTGTTATTCACCATGAGAGAAAGAACGTGCTCTTTTCATAATGGGGTACATGCCATGTAATGCAGTGTACCATCAGAGTCACTAATAAATAAGAATAAATAAGTCAAATACCATTTTTATTAAAAGGTATTCTAGGATTTTCAGGATAGAATTCTGCAATTATGTTCATTTATGCACGGAAACTACACCAGAGGCCTTGTAAAGTAAATGTTCCTTTACTTATCTTGGATTTTCATCGTGTTATTGCAAAATATGTTTATTACAAACCTTATATTAAGACAACAGTTGGTAGGGTGTGGGGAAGGGGAATAAGGGAGGCAGTGGCATTTTCAAAAAGTATTTTGGGCAATTTCATTGGTTCACCCATTCTTTTCTTTTATTGCTAAGTTCTTCTGACAGGATTGGATCTTTTCGTAAGCCACTGTAGCTTCTAATTGGTAGCTTTTTGGCCATTTTCCTCACTTTTGATCAACATTCCCTGCTTCCTCAGTTCTGTTTTTTTTTTACTGTTTTTACTTTGAGCCAAAGTGTGACACCAGAACATGACACACAAAGTGTGATACATATTTACTGATTTTGCAGTGTTACTAAGAAATCTCCTTTGGCTTTACTCAAACGATTGGATGCTTTCAAAAGTCAGGAACATTATACTACGTAAAGTGTAGATGCTCATCTCTTTAAGGTTATGAGTCTAATCGCTTGTGCAAACACAGTGGGTCCATGCAGCGGTCAATTAAGAGGCTGCTGTTATTAAATAAACACTAGGTGACATTGTACAGATATCAATTAAGAGACTACAAGACATCCTGGATCTAGTATTTTGCACTCTTTGAAAGTTCCTTTAAGCCTGACACAAAGTTGAACATGACAGTAAATGCACAATAAACATATAGATATAGACAGATCATATTCTGGTATACTTGAGTATAAAGTGGTGCACACATAGTTTTTATGTTCAACTTGGTACCATTTTTCAAAGTTTCAAGTTTTTTCCCCCACCCCCGACATCTTGCTTATGACACAATGCAGCCAGGGGATATAATTTTCTCCCAGCTAAGCCTGGTTTAATCTTAAACATTTTCATAGGCTTCCTCAATTGTGCTATGCAGTCACCATAGTTTCTACCTAATCCTTACCTGGGGAACTCCTCTTCCACATTACCCTCTTAGCAGGAGGACAGAAAATCTTCCCCAAAGTAAAATGCCTAGCTGTGAAAACAGAAGGCCTTTGGCATTATAATCAATACAGCTAAGCTAAGTGGCAGTTGCAGCAAGCTGCAGCTGAGACAGCACGGACAGAATGTAAAATGAGCCTATGTCTTGGTTTATACTTGTAATAGAGCTGCAAGACTAACAAAAGACTCAAAATGTCAAGTGACTATTTAACTCTCTCCATTTTTGATTAGAATGTGACACTTCTAAAATTCAGCCAGCTGCTGTGATAAGACCACGCACTTTGTGAGCATTATATAATAGAAATAAGCATTCAACCAGAAACCAAAATGGTGACCTGAGTTTGTGATAACTGCACCACATGGTGTAGAAATGGCACCTTCCATTACCCTGTAAGGAGGGCTGCCAACCCTCCAGAATTGCCCTGGAATCTCCAGATGGTAGCGATTGATGTCCTGGACACTGCTGCGAGTAACCCAGGAGAAAAATCATAGGCGCATTAAAATGAGTGTTCTTTCGCCACCCCCGACCCACTTTCTTTGAACACTTTTGTTTATTAGCTATAAAAACATTGGAGACTGTGGTGGGGGGGAAGGCTGTTTGACTAGGCAGGGCAGTTGGAGGCAGGAGCTCATGAGATGAAACCTCCAGGAATAAGTCCAGAGTTGGCAACCCTACCAATAAGGCAAAGCGTGCATTAGGTTGAAGGATTTTCCCTCCATTTAATTTTATTGTTGTTTGTAGCACATATTGATATAATCAGTGTATGAATTCACAGGAAAATGAATTAGACTTCATTTTAGAGAGAATACTAAACTGGTTCCCAGAAGTTTACAATGAAAACTTCTAAAAAAAAATTTCCACAAATTCAGTTAAAAGGCAAATATCTGCATAAAGAAATCTCAAGTCTCCCCTTACCGAAGGATACAAACTGTTTTCACTTGGAAACTTCCCCTCCTGCCCACTAATTTAGAAGAAATTCCTCACTTTACTTAAAACATCTGCCAAAGTCATTCGGCTGAGAGAAACTGACTCTCCATGCTGAATTATGTAGTGATTTTCTGCAAGTTTATACTTCTACATTTACAATAAAATTCTTAATTCCAAAGCACACAAACATCTGTACTCATTTAATTTCCTCACCATTGTAATAAAGGACGTACTCAGACAAAAATTGTAACATTTCAAATCATTGCTAGACATATTGAAAAATTCAAAAGCAAGCATATATTTTGAACTTTTAAATTTAATTAGAATGAGTTTATTACCAATAACCCAACACACAAGTGCCACTGATAATGACACAACTTATAGTATATGGTGCAATCTATGTCGAAAAATTCAATATATTAATATCAATTATTCTGGTGTAAAATTTTAACAGTCTTGCTTATGTATGTACTTTCTGTAAACGTCATTTACTTGCTGTCATACTTGGCTGTTATGCACATTTGTCACAAAATTTCCACCAAAATTAAACTTACCTCTGATTCAACTCTCCAAGCTTGCTCTTGAAGGAAGTGGTGCTTACTGGCACGAAGGATCTCAATTCTGTCTCAAAAATAGATGGTACTGCTGTCCTTGGCCCCATCCACCTTGGAGCAGCCAAAATCAGTTATTTGGCCCAATGCTGACTGCCCCCTTTTGCAGCTGTTGTTTATCCCTCCTCTCTCTCCCCCTCCTCCCGCAACTGGCCTCCAAACCAATGCTGCCTGCAATGTTAGAAGAGGAATTTTTTTTTGAAAGAGTATTTACTTTAGATAATGCAGATTTCCATTATTTATAATGCAGGAAACTTGCATTATTTAAAGCAAATATTTCAGCTGCGTTTTTTGATTAGAGGTTTTCCCAGTCACTGCTGCGGAAATCCTTTTAAGAAATCCCTTTGCAGCTCCGAGTCCCTATCCCCCTTCCCCCTGCCACATTGCCACAACCAGCCTCAACACACCCCAAGCATCATATCTTCCCTCCTCCTGATGTTGTCTCTTGCTCCTTCCATCCCACTTAACATCCGTGCCTCACTCTCCATTGCCCATCTTTCCCCAATAAAACCCCATCACTGTGCTTTAGCAGCAACATCCTATTATCTCCTTCCCAGTACGTCTACTTGCAGCACCCACACTCCACCACTATCTCTCTGTCTACCCTTCCACCACTACTACATAAAGCAACATCTCCCACACCACAGGACTTTTGACTCTTTCCCTCCCTCCCTCCCTCCCTCCCGCCACCCCCCACCACCCCCACCCCCACCCCCGGCTTCCAAAAAGCCCAGGGTACCTTCCCTCCCCAACTATTTCACTTCCATTAGACCCCAGTGCCCACTTCACAGTGCTCTCAAACACTACAACTGCCCTTCCCTACACCCCCACATCCTACAACTCCCTCCTCGGTTCTTCCAAACCCTCATTACCACCTCCAGTGCTTTCAGACACCATGACTCCCCACTCCCAATTGCTTGCACCAGCCTCCCAATCCAAATGACCCCAACTCCCCACAACTGCTACATGTAGTTCTTACAACAACTGACTACCTGCAACATCTTCCCCACCGTATCCCTCTAATCCTGGCCTTTTATTAAAAATAATTGCATAGTTAAACTAACTTTTAATAGTAATGAAGGCCACCAATTTACAGTTTCCATGCAATGTACACAATCTTGAAATTCAAGTCTAAAAATATCACAAACGCTCCTACAGTACTCTAATAAAATGGCAATTTAACTTACTTATTCAATGTTTTTAAAGCAGTCACCTTTATAGAATGTTGTATGAAACAGTGGCATAAAACAGCATATCTTCCAATTCACTGTCAGCATAACCACAGGAGATCAGATTGAAATACATAAATCATTTTTTACCCAACTGAAGCAACTAAGGACTTCAATTGCAATGGACTTTTGCTGAATAATTCTCAACAGATGACGACAAATATAATTGATCATAAATAAATCCTCAAAGTACAACTGTCAGGTTTACTATATCTAGTGTAAAGTTCTAGTTAGCAACAACAATATTTTCCAACATGACCTTCATGAAATATACTCCTTTCTAACTTCATGCAGATGTTAGACAGCTTTTAAAAAGTAAAACCAAGCATAACTTCAAACATTATAAGTGTAAATTATCTGAAATAAAAGTGATTGCAGCATAGAAAATAAAAGGATTACATTTTACAATTAAAAGTGGAAACACCACAAAACTTAAGTGACAGATCATAAAGCTATATTGCAGGTTATGGTTACTTGGCAGAAAGTAAGAGTGGGAAATGGGTATAAATGATCTTCCCAAAGTGCTTTTTAAAAATAAGTGAATTTACTAAAAGGCCAGTGTAGATGGTCTATACTGACGAGTAGACCATCTACTCGCCAGTGAATTCACTTGAAAAACTGCAGAAAAATGCAATTTGCCTGAAAATGTATTTAAGTCAACTCAGGAGAAACTAACAAAAAATTTCTAAAAATACAAAGGATGCAGCCTGAGTGACCAACTTCCAATAGGAATTTCAGTGTGAAAAGGTAGGAAATAAACAAGAAATGTACATAATGCTTAGAAAAATCCACCAAAGCTTTTTAAATCCAAGTTGTGCTTAAAAACAAAATGACATGTTTATAGTGCAAAGCCAATTCACTTTGCAAACTATTTAACTGTGCAGTTTACACCTGGTAAGGCAATATTACTACACACATTTTTTGGTATACTGGATATTTTAATAGTGCAGAACAATGGAATTTGATGAGACCTTGCTGAAGTTAGTGAAGACAATTATGTGTTTACATATGAACAGACAGACACCACAATAAGCTTTCCCTTTCCAACTTGGCCATCCCCCTCCTTCAATCTTCCATTCTCCCCTGTCCTGCAACACACACATCCTTAAGTGAGACACTAAGAAGGGAAAAGGCTTTAAAAAGCAAAGCTGCAGTAGTATTCGGGCATTATCTAGTTTTTTTTAAATCTGCTGCACATTTCCTCATTGATCCTTGATCTTGAAAGCAACAGTGTTTACCTCCCTTGCCCTTCCCCAAGCACTCTTCACACCGCCTGGTGTGACATTGTCACACAATCTCAGGGCTGGGAGTGAAAGAGAAGAGAAATGTCAGCAATGACCACAATTGGTTTGAGAAATGTAAGGGGACAGGCTCCATTTTCACATTCCTTAATAATATCTTAACGCAAAAAAACGAAGTGCAGATATATTCATCGGCTGGACAAATGCACTTGATCAACTTTTGTTTTTAAACAAAATTGATTTTTTTTGAAAAAACCACTGGAACTAGACAGTGTAAAAGTGTAAAACGCATATGGAAAATAATTAAAACTGTCAAAATTTTAACAGCCATTAAAATTAATTACATTGGACAAAATTCTTTACCACACCCAACTGGTTTGGAAGTTATTGAGAGCAACATGAGAATTGAAGCACACTCACCCTCGAGGATTCATATGACGGACTTGGTTGGTCAGCTGATCCCCAAGAGGTTGTACCTGTTCGTTCTTCCATTACTATCAAAAGAAAAGGCCATATCATTATTTAGACTAAAGACAAATCTCATAAGGTGTTTGTACCATTTCAGCCTTTTTGTTTACTACATTATCTAGACACTTACCATAAATTTCTTCCTTTCTTGAAAGTTTTCAGTTAGGTAGAAGGTCATTACCAGATTCCTCAAAATAATTTTCCATAACACTAATTCTAAAACCCAATACTACCCATCAAATAGTTTTCTTGGAGATTTATAGAATGAACCTTTGCTGTGCACCAATAATTAATTAATTTCATTTCCAGTTTTTGCTGAGCATTTGTGCTCAAAGCAACAGGATATAAGCATTAGGAAATGAGCCACTTTTCCATTTTGGACCAGTGCCAACACCAAGCAACGAAGTCAAGTTTCCTCAACTTTGTTCCAACCACACATCTTAGCTCCAACTTCAAAAAACATCCCTACTGTGCCAGTGACATTTTCCATACAAACCATCCTTGGAGCCCCAAATGAAACTGCCAATTAGTATCAAATTAGAGGCAGGTATGCACTTCCCACCAGGAATATTTTTGATGCTGACCTAACTCAATTAACTTCAGAATCTCAAGCCCGTAGAGGAGAGATTCATATCCATCAGTTTGGACTAGATTAAAATCTAGGTCTCAAAATTGAAACAGTGCTCTGACATACTGCACCACCCAGACCACTGACAAAAGCATTACATGTCCAGTATGAAAACTTCCCCTTCAAATTTTGCTGTACTTGACTTTAGCACTAGCATTCATTCATTAAAACGCCAATCATAACAGCTCTATCATGAAATAAAAATCCTGGAAGAAATGTAGAAAAACACGAGAATAAAATTCTTAACAATTCTTTCCTCCAATTATTCTGATATTCTCCAGTTATTCTTCTTTTTCTAAATACTGCAATAAATCCTGCTTTATGGATCCACAGACAACAGCTCTCCATTACTTCATCCAACCTTGTCGTGAGCTTGACAGTAGGCAATTCAATCATAGGAGCTGTCAGACCCAAGCCCAAATCTAGCTGCACATAGTGACACCACTATACCCGGCCAGAATGGAGGTGATTGGGTAATTCGCCCGTCAATCAAGCCTGAAGATCACACTGCTGTAAGTGAGAGGGATTGATTTTACAGACGATTTCTGTTTGCTGCAGTTCCTGGAGACACTTTTTAAATAGACTTAAAAAAATGTTGTTTGCTGTAAAATTCATTGTTTGCTGTAAGTCCTGCTGGTCCTAAGTCCCTCCTTGCCTGGCTGACACAGTGGTGTCAATAGTCACTCTGCCCAAACTATTCTTATCCGGTTTTCTCTCTAACATCTACGCACTTCCAGTAAGAGTTGTTAGATCAGGAACTCAAATCCGTTTTACTCTCCTTAACCCAGTAGCACAATTACCCCACCATTGAGATCAAAACTCAACACAGACCAATGAAGGACTCTGCATCATGAGGCAGTGTATTGCATATTAAGTTATCGAGAGGGCGGAGGGAACATCACACTCCTACTTTCACACACACACACACACACACAAAACAAGATTAAGTCAATGCTTACATAGTACTATAAATTGTTTTATTTTAAGCAAAAGGATGTGGTATGAACATTTTACTACCAGCCTAGTGACTATAGCACCACAGTGACCAACAGTGAACAAGTAAATAAGGGGTCAAATTTCATTCGCCATTACAGTTCATGGGGGAGGGGGAAAAGAAGAAGAGTACTAGGATCATAATTGTATGGGGACAAATAGGAATAAGGGCACCATTCCAATATTTTATAAGCATAACTCCTGGGGGGGGAAAAAAATCAAGCAGCATTGATGACCCAAGCTATATTCAGGAATGCTGGATATTGCTACCTCACATAGATCAAGAATGGAAGATGGGCGCATTCCAAAAGGACCTTTTGTGTGGAAAACTTATCGTTGCTTCAAGACTGCTGGGCCAAACTAGGCTCAGGTTTCAAGAGGTTTGTAAAAGGGACTTGAAATTTATATATTTTTTTTAAAATATCGATCCACTAGCTAGGAACCCATAACTAATGCCAGGCCACACTGGGGGCTTTGTTGCATCAGGGAAACAAAGAGGCTGAAGAGAGGTGGCCGAGAGAGAGGAAATAGAAAACAGCAAAGAGGACAGCGCATCAGGCTTTAAGAGTTAATACTATGTGGCCTTCATCATCTGGCCCCGTGATTTCCACCTGCATCATCTGTGGCAAGGGCTGTCCCTCGAGAATTGGACTCATCAGTCACTCACAATATTGCAGCGTGGCAAAGTAACTTAACTGCTTTGGCGCTTACACCAACGCCTTCCGAGTCAGTTGCCATATGATAGGATTATACCAAAGAAACCATGGATGCAGTGAGACTTTCATTTTGTAAGATTTCAATATTTTAAAATGATCAAAAATACCAGTGGGTAATCATGTTTAAAATTGTTCTTCCATACAGTACTGTATCAAGCAGCATCCTGTTAGCCACTTGGCTCTCTACAATCAGGAATTATGTCCAATATTTATAAACACCATAGCATGCAATTACTTTTTATAAAAAAATCCTGGTATTAAAAAAAGACCAAAGCACTTTAAAAATCAAATATGGGGCTACAGTAGTTACAAGTACTGCAGTGAATATACTCTTGGATTTAACTTATGTAAGGAGTCTTACAACACCTGGTGTTGTAAGACTCCTTACATTTGTCCACCCCAGTCCATCACTGGCATCTCCACATCAGGGATTTAACTTAGGAATTGAATGATTGAATTCCACATTGGGAGTGTGGCTCTACCACTAACCTCAGGTTTTTAAAATGAGAAACTGAATGGTGAGTATTGCACTGCAAAAATAATTACTTTTCCACTTGTCACTGGTTTCCAGCATTTCTCCTTCTCCCATCAGCTTGCATTTTTATTAAATTTAAAAACATAACTGATAAGAGAATTAAGTGGCACTGACCAATTGCTAGGTGATTTTTTGAATTGTTTTGTAAACATACTGTATTTGCCTCCCTTGTGTACTTTTATACATATGGAGAGGCAATTACCATTTACATCATGAATGGGTATACAAACTGGAGAGTTTGTTTTTTCATATGCACTCATTTGTACTCTTCAATTCAGCTGTGGGCAATAGGACTTCAAGCAGTTTTAATACACAATACTTGAATTGTTTCTTGCAGACCCAGTTTACTTTGCTCAGTCCATAACTCATTGTTACTAAAATTCAAAATAGTAGCACATTTTTGACCTTACTGGGACACATGGACATGCTCCCTCCCCACTGCAATTCCTCAAGTTGGAGGAGCCAGTTAAATACAGGATGGAGGTACAAGCATTTGCTCCCAGTGCCTACCAAGAAAGCAAAGATTTAACAGTTACATTTCATCTTGATGGCATTTTATATGGAATTATCATCAAGCTGAATAAGGAATTTAACCCACAAATAATTCATAAGCACAAGAAATGACTCCACACGGTCCCATTCGTAAGTGTAGAATTCTTTCTAAATGTCGCTGACTGTGCAGTGTGTAACAATTTCAATTGTATTTTAATCTGGGTTTTAATCAACATCAAAGGCACCTTTTAACGTCCCTTCATATTTAGTCCCTTTAACCTCTCAGGAACTTTGCCCACCATATTGAAAACTACACTGGAAAAGTTACATGCAGGTGAAGATCAAGCTTCCTGTAACTTATTGTGGAATCCATTTACATTTCCAGCTCCCCGTTTGAAACTGTAAACCTTAATTTGAATATCAGTGCCAATATACAGCCTTATTACCAGTGGCCAGAGACAGACATACTCCCCACTTCAATTCCTTCCAAAACTAACAATTTTAATAACATTTGGATTTACTGTGCCAACGACTCAAAGAAACTTGGATAAACACTGTGGCAAACTGGTGAAATACTATTTTTGGAACATTAACTCATCCAATAGGAAATTAGTCCCAGGCCATCGAGATTGGGCATATTAGGCGATTGAATTATGTGCAAATCCACAATCCCCCCACCAATCCCAATGAATAGTGCAATGTAAAACATTTTTAAAATCTTCCTAACCTGGGTTAATAGAATTCTAAATTTGATTTAGCTAAGGCAGCATATCCCCAAAGAAACAAGTCTCAATGGTTTTCACTGCTCCTCCGGGTTAGGCACAGTAGGAGACCAACTGTTACAGAGACGGGGTTAGACTGCGGGCAGCTGGGAACACTCAGCTGCAGCTCACTGAGCTTCACAGCTGAGTCGAAATTGCAGGCCGAGTTAAGATCCAAGCTAATTTGATCCAACAACATTATTGAAGTTCATATTGTCAGTGATAGTACTGCTGTATGTTAACAATTCAACCATCAACACAGGATGCTATAGTACAGCTTACCCAGAATTCCGATCACATAGGTATCTAAATTAGAATTGGAAAAAAATGAAAGTGGCAGGTTTAATTCATTTTGAATCCCACTATGTAGGACTTCCAATGCAACAGGACAGAAACAAAAATCATCCCACATAAAGTAGGAGTGTATTAAAGCAGCCCCCCTTGCTAAGAATATGGTCTTAAAATACTGGGCCAGATTTTACTGTAGCAGGGCTTCTAACGGCATCTGCTGTTAGTTAGACTTGCCCCTACACCCTTGAGTTCAAAACATTTTTGCCCACTAAGTTCCTGAAAGTGCGAGCTGATAACATCGCAGCGAGGGAAACAGGGCATCTGGGACCTGAGTGAACAGAGCAACCAACAGGGTATCTCCTTAATCAATCAATCAGACTGAAGGATTGCGAAATGAACAGCGGAAGGACTGAGAAGGAAGTGTAAATTAGAGTGGGTGATGCAAAAAAGAAATATTTTGATATTTGAATATTAGATTTAACCACCCACGAGCAAGACCTACACAACTATCAACTTCAATGTTTGTGAATTATTTCACCATTATTGCCATCACATGCAGATGAAATATTGCACTGAACTGTAATCATCTATCAGTACATATACACAGAACATAAATCCAACACATGTAATGTTCTTGAAGCTGAACATTTTTGAAGGAGCTACTCGCTGCAAGAGTTGCTAGTTGGCTGGGCTAATCAGAAGTTATTTTAAATTACAACTGCATAGATTTTATTCCCATCTCTCTTTTCCTGGCAAAACATATACAGTACAACACAAATGTATTGGGCAAACTTTCAATTTAGAAAGTTTAAAATGTGGGAAAAATCCTTTTCTTTGATAAAAGTTGAAATTAAAATAAAAATCATTCATAGCATGATTGTCAAACTATCAACAAGTCCTTTCATTAATAATTCAGTCCCAAGATGAAAAAACACAAATAAAACCAATACCACATTTATTCTCAAAGCAATACTAAAGAAACTATGCACAGGCTTGCCATCTGCCTTGGTTGATCAAATCATGGGTTTTACCAGTAAAATTAGATTTCCGATGGCCACACTTGCTACTGCTATATGTTTCTTTCAAGTGCTGCCCAAGTTTCTAACTTCATTTTAACTGTAATGAAGTTCCTAGAAGTATAGATTCTTGCTTAAACCAACTGCAGAAATAACTAGCAAATTAAGTTTTACTGAGAGACAGTTTTCATTTAAGAAAGAATTCAAATCAAATAACATGAACCATTTTTCTCATTATATTTTCCATTTTCATGAAGATGCAGCACTGAAATAGTCCTGAGGTTTCAGTAAACAACACAACTCCATTCAAATTACTGTTTGGTGTCACAGTCCTGTTCAATTATTACAGCATTTTTATCTTTAACCCGCGAACAATCCGTTTCATTTCCTGAAATGTGATTTGAGCCACACAAAATTCCCCTGACAAAAATACAACCTTGCTTGACAGTAAACCGTTCGGAGAATTAAAGCTTTAGAGAAATCTGTGCCTAATTTTATTTTTAATATCTGAATTTGCCTCCCAAAGATAGTTCTCTCTTCATTCCCTCCTACTTCCACCCTCACCCACCCCACCACAACACAACACACACTGCTTGCCCAGCTATAACCAGTATACCTGTTAGCACATTAGCTTGCAGAATGATCTGAACCCAACAGGGAAGAATCTCAGCCCACAGTGACAAGTATGCCCTTTCAGATCCCAGACTAGCTGGCTCTGTATCCTCATTAATTCAATCCTTGTCACAAACTCTATTTCAATTTCTCATTGCCAAATATGTCATTGTACAGCCAACTTGACCCTAAGAAGACCTAGTTTACCTCCACTCCATCTCCAAAGGATGATAGTCACTAGTTGGTCAACAGACAGATTTTGTCTTTAAGCCTTCGTTAAACAGACAGGAAGCACCAGAAAATCCTCCAGAATGGAGTGGTGAGCTGTACAATTCACCATAACCTGTGAATGTCTGGTTACCATTCTCCAGGCCATATAATGGACACAAACCATACCTATTAAATGGTGGGTCCACCAGTTGGGAGTTGTAGAGCATCAGTGATTGCTTGCGTCTCTCCAATTCTAATCAAGGTAGACACCAAACCCTGGATAGATGACCATGCATTCACATTCTCAGCTCCAGATAATGACATCCATCAGTTGTTATCCCTAGCCTCAAAGTGTCCTCATGATGCTCATAAGTATCTGTCTTTAGCGCAGAACGAGCCACTTTGCTGTTCTAGATGAATAAGTCCAATGGGAAGAATCACCGATCAGCTTGGTTCTCTTCTGAATGAGAAAGTGGTGGGTTCAAATCCAATTCCAGAACATGAGTTCAGAATCTAAGTTGGAAGTTCAGTTCAGTGCTTTTTCTTCATCCTAAACAATCACTAATGAAGAAGCGTTGCATTGTTAGGGATACCATCCTTTGGACATTCTTCCATCGAACAAAGCCAGAAACAGGTTCACTGGTCAGCCACCTTGATGTTTGTGAGGCCTTGCTGTACACAAATTGGCTGTCATACTTGCCTGTATAAAAGTGACTGCATTTTAAAAGTAATTTGTGAAACGTGCTTTGAAACATCTCAGATGTGATGAGGCACAATATAAACACATTTATTTCATTGCCGTGTACCAGGCTTACTATTCATCAACTACCTAATCCAGGAGTAGACATAAGGGATTTGGCAAAAGGCATGCTACTATGAGGCTAACTATCGCACCAGGAAGCTGAGTGACAATGTAAGCTGTGACACCTTCTCACCATTTCCCTTTTTGCCACAGATCTACAGCTTGATTCTGGATCTCACACAGGTGCCAAAGGAACTCCTTTCACTACTTGCTGAAGAGCTCTGAACCACAAATCAAAATTGCTTAGACTCAAGTCTTATGTGCCACAAGGTTAACTTGCACTGGGACTTTGGTCTTTCTCATCTTGCTTCAATGACAGCAGAGTGCACTTCTCCTCAGTGCAGGAGAACTATGTTCAAATTAATGCTGTAACCTACGAGAACCCCTGTTGTTGACGAGTCAGCAATTTCAAGATCCTTTTAAGTCTAACATTTTGGGGGTGGGGGTGGGGGGGGGGGGTGCGCTGGTGGTGTGAGCACCACCCATCAAAAGTCACTGGTTAGTCCATTGTTCAAGGTGGCAAGTGGAGTACAGTGGATCCCCAGACAAATCCAATGCTGACAGAGACATGCACTGCAATACTTTCATAACTGCGTGGTGCAGATACACGAAGACCTTAAGCTTCCAAAGCTTCTAGCTCCTTCATAAGTCATATGAGGCACCAGGCCAAAAGGAAAAACAAATAAAATGTAAGTGTGTTTCCTGAGCCTTAAGCAAACAACAATTATTTTTTGATCCCACCGTTGGCTTCCAATGCCTCAGATACACAAGGCAGCAACTCAAGAGTCACCTGAAGAGCCATCAGCAAGATTCCTCACTAGTTTTAAGTGTAACTAGGACCCCTCTTCTCGTGGATAGAATCACAAATTCACTCAAGCAGAAACCTGTTCCTCAACCTCAGAAGGGCAGCTCCAAGGTGAGTTGCAGTTCTTAGCACTGATTTCTATCACTAATGACTTGCCTTCCATTGCCCAGAGTAGCTTTTAAGGATTTGGCAATAATGGTGCTTTTACTTGATTACCACCAATAGGCAATGTGGTAAGAAACTGGCTCATTAAAGCCTTGCATTTACTGGCTTTTTCAATCTCCAAGCAGCTTAGAACATGAAACTAAAAGTAAAATGTCAAATTACACATGACAATAGCAGCAAGGCCCAATTCTATGAATAATTTACCATCTTATGCCAGACAGAAACTAAATCTCAACAATTAATATTATACCCAATAACAAAGAGGTGCCTAAAAACCAAACATCTGGAGTCTCCTCCTAATGTGGCCTTTTGTATTTATATGGAGTAAATGTAACAGTCGGAAAGGATTGAGATTTTTACCCAGAAGATTAGCAAGCACAGAAAACATTAAGGATAACAAACTTATGAAAAAGTAATCCTCCAAAATCTATCCAAGTTTCTTTAGGCATTTACAAACTTGGTATTATACAATGACGTCATATATTTAGAAGATTCATACAAAATTTAGTACTTGTTGCAATTTGCATACTGCAAAGTTTAATTTAGATTGTGAATCAACTAATGTCACCTTTATAAGTCATGTTACTACATAAAACAAAATACTTCACACAACTCACTGAGCAGAAGGAAAAAGGAAGGAGGAAGAGCTTGAATCTTTCATGTCTTAGATGTACCAAAGTGGAATACTTTTGAAATGTAGTCACCATTATGTAGACAAACGTGGCAACCAATATGCACAGAGCAAGATCCCACAAACAGCAAGAGATATAAAATGACCAGTGAATCTGTTCTGGTGGTGTTGTTTGAAGGATGAATGTTGAATAATGAATGAGGGATGAATTTTGGCCACAACACCAGGAGAACTCTCTGATCATCTTCAAATGGTGGCATGGGATCATTCACATCCACCTCAACAGGCAAACAGAGTCTCAGTTTAAAATCTCACTTAAAAGACAGCATTCTCCCAATACCTTACTTAAGAGCCAGCCTAGTTTGTGTGCGTGCAAGTCCTGGAGTAGAGCTTGAACCCAGAACCTTCAGACTCAGAGACAAGGTTGCTATCACTGATTCAAGCTGACACGCTTAACAAATCAAAGAACGTAAATAAGTGAATCCACGAATGATGGATTGTTGAAATACACACCAAGCAGAACAGTAAAGTGGAATAATCATTTAGCAGATACAGATAAATTGCAAGACAGTGAATTCTAGAAACTCTGTTTAACCATTTTAGTGACAACTTTTCCTGTGGTTACTTCTGTTATGACTCAGCTGCTTTATGTAGTCAGATAGTAAATCACTAACACAAATGTCAAAAGCCGTCAAGCCAAAAACACAAACCGTAGACCCGTGGGCAACAGCTATAATTATCACAACCTGGAACTGACATGTTTTAAATTGGTGCTCAAGATAAAGAGACCAAACCAAATCTTCAGATTAGAAATACATATAAAACACACAGCTTCCAGTAAGACCCAGCAACAAACCAACTTTAAAGCGGTCTCTCTTCATACGAGTGAAGTTCCAAAAGTTTTGTCAGGATCGCATGCAGACTTTCATTTCCACTCATCGTACGGAACTAATACCATTGTCCTAGTAACTATTTAGGCAGTACTGAGCCATTACCCTAAGTCTGCCATGTTCCCACAGCCAAGACTTTTTACCATCAGCTTTTCCCCAAACTGGAAGCATTACAAGCCAAGCCCAGCTTTAACAGCCTTCTCCCATCTCCCCCACCTGTCTCCCGAAGCCAAGATAAATTGAAAAAATTCCCCTGTACTGGCAAGAATTTCCCACTCAGCTTACCACTAACCAAGCTGTCTCATCCTCTGATCCCCAACTGATCATGGCTGTAGGTACATCAGACACACCTGCAGGAATAAAATCAATAGCATCATCACCTTAACCTCCAAAGATTCCAGTTGTGGAAGGCATCATAGCAAACAGCATCACTACTATCACCCCAGAACCATGACAGCTGTGTAAACGTTAAGTAAACGATTCCTACATGTAATATTTCAGTTCTAATAAAGCTAACACTTGTCAGAAGTAAATGACCTGTAAATTTGAAGTTCCACACAGGACAGAGACAAATAGATAGATAGATAGAAAATCTTAATTATATACAGACTCTTAAAATATGCAATCCAAAGTTGCAAAAACTAAATGTTGAGGTTGCATGCAATAGAGCATTTCAAAATAGCAAACTGTCTCAACAGAAAGAAAATCAAGGAAAACACTTGTGAAGAAGGGTCAGGGCCAAGGTAGTAATCAGCTCATTTACCAATCCACAGATTGTAACAGTTTGAGTGAGAACTTCTATGACAGTTTATCAAGTAAGATTAAGTCAGGAAACTTGGAGGTGTAGTCATTCAGACACTGATCTTTCAACTCCTGAACTCAGTTCAAATCCAGCCCAAACTTAAGGAACGAAAGCCTCCAATGACTTCTGGCTGTAACAGTCCTACGTGAAATGGGTTTGAGATGTATCAACTCAGTTTGAAGTGGGCATTGGGCTCATAGCACAACCCTGCCCCATTTTAACATTAGGCAGTAATTCACTGGCAATTTTATTCAAAAATGTACTTTATTCTGTACCTATAAGCATGGCATTTGCTGTGATTAGCAAATCATGGATGCCTTTCGCTTGTAGAACTGCTTCTAAAGCAACAACTTATAATTATATAGCACTGTTAACCTTTCAAACAAATCCCACAGGGCTACACAAGTAGAAATAGACGCAGGAATGGATGAATAGCCATAAAGAGGGATTAGGAGGGTGACTGAAAGATGGGTTATAAAAAGATTTTTTTAAAAGGCAGCGAAGAGGAGAAGCTTAAGGAGAAAGTTCCGAAAAGTAAGACCGAGTACGTCACACATATGCAGCAGGACTGCTCGGAGATTGAAGATGAGACATTACCGGGGTAGTGTAGAGAAAGGTTTGCCTTGCATCGGATTACGTCCATAACATGACACTGGGGGCCCAAGATTGAAAATCTCAAGAGTTTCACATTCCCCAGGATTAACTTCCCTCACCTTGATCAATACAAAATTAACAAAAAAAGCAAAATAAAAACAAGGAGCTTGTCTTCCCAGATATTTGCACGCTGGGTGTTCAAGCACATCCTTACAGTCTGAAATCTGTCCCAACTTTTCACATGATTCAAAAAAGCACATTTTGCAGAAACACAGATTCTGATCATTAGCAAAAAAAATCCACAACAAAAATGTGTCAGTCTTTCGCTTCACTTAGGCCCATAACGAGCATCCCATCAGGGTCACAATAGCTTCAGATGCAAAAAGTGCAATCCATAATCTTAGGTTTCTTTCAGCTATTCTGTGTAGTAAACAAGTAATAAAGAACACTAGATTGGATAACTAGACAATCTCAGTCACCTAATGAGTTGCTAACTGCATTTACCAGCTCTAAGGCTAGGGCACTGTGGCATAACTTTTTAACACCGAGGTTGGGTTTCCAGCATTCCTTGCTGGTCACGTGTCAAAAAAGTGAAGGCATTTTTACAGCTCATTATGTGCTGGCTTCCTAATCAGAGCTACCAACTTTGCCAGTGCTGAAACAAGTAGGGGGTACGTTAGTGCAGTGGTTATGTTACTGGACTATAAATCCAGAGACCTGGATGAGTAAGCCAGAGCATGTGGGATGTGAGTTCAAATCCCACCATGGCAATTTGAGAAGTTGAATTCAGTTTTAAAAATCTGGAAATAAAAAGCAATTTTACACATTCTGGAGTATCCATACTGCTCAATATTTTCTGTCAAAATCACATTTTTGATTATAGTTTTTTGGGGAACAGTTGAAAATACTATTGCTGTGGGACCTCCCAATGTTGCTTTGAGTCCTATGTCTCGCTCGCTCTTTTAATCTGTCATCTTCTCCCCTAATCCTCTGCTATACACCATTCAGCGAAGGCTGTCACCACAAATTGTTATTACATTAATGATAGTGTTGATTTCCCCACCTTCCCGAGCCTTATTTCCTATTTTTAGACTACCATTGATGCCAGCCACACTGAATGGCAGCACAGTAAAAGGGATAGGACTTGCATCGATCACGACGTCCAAAGTGCTTTACAGAGAGCTTTGCTACCTCTGGGACATACAGGACCAGTTTAAAAAAAAGGGAGTATCCACAAATTTGTCTGGATGTGGTGCCAATAGGCCCAACAGCAACGTAAACACACAGGAAGTTGCTGTCAGGAAAAGATGAGCAGGCAAACTGGCTCAGGCCACCTGAACAGGCTAACAAAGCAATTTTACACACACTGGCTGGCCTGCACGGACCTTTTCCTCTTTCTCTCCCTTCGTTGCTAAGAAAGGTAGAATAGCTCGAGGCCAAGTCATGAATCAGAGTTTAAACTACATGTGCAGTTGTTTTGTGGTACAGTATTTGAATTGTTGCACAATCCATTCCACAATACAAATGTAGTGGTTTCCATGGCACCAGAACCTAGGAGGAATACTGTAGAACTATTTAGAGCAGCAATTCTGCAATACGTATGCACCATTAATGGCTGGGGGAAAGGCAGGGAGAAGAGGAATTGCCATTTTTTCTCTTAAGGGCATTAATCATAATTGGCAACAACACAAATTTGGTAAACAAGATAACATTTGCCAAAACACTGCTCATGAAGACAATGGCTCTCTAAAAATGGGGGGGGGGGGAACGTTCCTGGCTCGAGCCCTTGATTTGAGCGGCTGAAATACAAAACACTGTTTTAAGTACACGTAAAAGGAGACGTGTAGATTGTGGGAAACCCATGCGGGTCACACCGAGGGCACAACTAGGAAGTAAGTCCGTTCTCCCCAAGGTCCTCTGAGGCATACATTGGGCGGTTTTTACATCGCAAAGATGAAACCCCTAATGCTACTGAAAGAGCAGTGAGATTTGTAGCTATCTTACCCTCCCTACTTGTTTGGTTTGCAAAATATGAAGAAATGTGCAAGATCCAATATGTTGTACTCCATGTTGCGAACAGCTCCAACTGAACCTGGATAGTTTCCCTTCATATTAGCAACTACAGCACAGCAGTCTGGTTTCATTTTGCATATATTTTACAAATAAACCTCAACCACAAACGCATACAAATCACATTTACAAAAGCACCGATATTTCCCAGTATTGTTTTGGAGTATGTGGATCAGAAAGTCTACATGATGCAAAATCAAGCAAGCTCAGGGAAAGAAAATATGGAAACTGTTAGCTGGAGATGAATAGTTCCACGTAAACAAACATGAATCACAGCACTAATCGTCCCTTTGTGTTCTGAGGTTTAAATATACCATTTTTCTTTCAACTGGCTGTTCAGGATGACTGAGTAAACTAATATCAGTAGATCTGCACCAGAAAAATCCAACTCATTGCCTTTAAAACAAGCATTTAGGTTTTCTATGTGTTTATCAATAAACAATGCTGGTACCTCATTTGCATGCAACACGCATCAAGTACTATGTTTACATAGTGATTTGTTGCTTTAAACCCTGTGTTCTGTCTTCTCCTGCACCATTTTCTGCTTGTGTTTGGCAAAACCCAGAGACGTTCAGCTAATCTTTACTTTTATACTGTCTCATAGCAATGTGAAATTTTTATGAAGACCTAATCTATATCTATATCCTACACAAAGATTCTCACTAAGAATTTCCTTCTCAAAATACAGTTTGAGTTAATCCCAAAACATCACATGAACCTGAAAGCTGTAAACTATTGCTAATCCTCCAACATACTGCACTGATTTGCATACACTCTATTTGCATTCTAATACACTGGGCAATACTACAGGTCCACAAGGAAAATAGCATATGGAGTCAGCTATACACAGTACTTGACTGAAGGCTCAATATAGGTCAACCGCAAAGCCACCAGCAGAGCCAGGGTTTATATTTGATACATGAAACCCCAATGCACATATTGTACTTTGAATTTTTGTAAATTAACAAAAATATTGTGACAAATTAAAATTGGTAACATTTATAGTAAAAGCAGTTAATCCCTCACAAAATCAATGCGGTGGCTTCTTTTGATGACACACTTCAATTCCATATAGCCTGAGAATATGTGCAGCTCCCTCACAAAAAGCTGTTTCCCTCATCCCGCTTTATAATTCTTTTAAATTATTATCCCTGATAGCATAATGAAAAGGAAACTGTTTACATTCATAGCATTGCTAAAATATATTTAATTCAGTATAGCTTGTAGAAAAGTACTTGATGTACAAAATACTGAATATCTTACAGCTTTGTGCTTAACATATTCATATCTCAAAATAATTCTATCAATTCACTCTGATCATTTTCCTGACTACACAGCAGAGTTACACTTAAAAATAGAACGTGTTGAAGGTGGCACAATGACACTGACTGATACAGGTTCAAACTGCACTTTGCTCAGTTTTAGTTCAGAGCATCTTCAAAAGAGATGCCAAACAGAAGCGACAATGTTCTTTCCCTTTCTCCCCTCTTCCCCACCCCACTGATAACACAAAGGGCACTCAGTTCGGGGTAGACCTTGGCGCCTCCTCGCAGCTGGTGATGAAGCTTTGGTCACAGTCACAGGTCGTGCATCCACCCCCTCAACTGCAAAGTGCCAGGCCAAATTTACAGGTGGGGGACGGAAGGGGAAAAACAGCTTACCCATCTACACATTCACATCAAAAGGTAAAACATGTTGAAAACGATAGCCTACTCAGCACAACTACAAGATCATTTCAGGAAAAGGATGCCAATTCACTCCTATCCCACCCACCCAAAATACACTTTACACAATAGTTAACACATCATAAGCTTTTAAAATACAAATGTTGATCTTATATGAAAAACAAAAGTAATCCACAGTGATGAGTTAATTGACAAAGGTGGCATGCTAAAGGTTTGTGGAAATTTTAGAAAAAGAAATAATTGGTTCTTTCCATTTAGGTTCAGTAAAATCCAGCACATTTGGCACACCAGTGTAAAAGTGAGCCAAATGCCTTGAAACCAAAATAATGCCATTGCTTTAGTTACACTCCCAGGTTATTAAATAAGGTGGTAGTGTGCTGGATTTTACAGTAGAAACTGTGCCAGTTTAAATTGGTGCCTTAAAGAGTGAAATAAACAGAAAGACAACATTTAAGGTGACTTGAGGACAGCTGAAGGAACCTGACTGACATAATGCAAGTGAACATCTGTGGAATCTATTCATTAATCACATTCCAGATTTTCCCCCCTCCTTGGTAAGGGGGCCATAAAAAAAAGGAGACAGAAAAAAAAATACAAAGGGAAGTTTTATATTGTACGTCTTCAGTTTAGGAAGTGACCAAAGCTAGGTTTTTGCATTTATTGCAAACGCATGGTCTCTTGATATTAAGACATTTGATATGGTCATTTGACATTTAGCTTAAGGAATGTATAACATAGCTGACTGATAAGGAAAGATCTTGTAAGCAAATTCTGGCCAGAAGCAAGGAAAAAAAATAACATCCAGACAATTTCATTTCGTAGAGGCCTAAGTAGAGTAAGTTTGCAAAAACCACCATATTCAACTGTAGCCCAGTTAACTCATGCCAACAGAGTCACATCTGGTGCAACCTTTAAAAGTAACATTCCATGTTTGATTTCAAACAACTAGTGTTACATAGTTCAAAATACATTACCACCACTTAAAGTTGGTGTTAACGCCATATGCCTGGTGGACAGTAGTGAGCAGCGAACCAACATTGGCACTTGCCCATAGACTTTCACTAAAGTTGCTGTAAATTGGAGATCCAAAAAGCACAACACCCTCTACAGGGCATCTGGGGCCTGCATGAACAGGGAAAGCAGCTGTGTATCTCCTTAACCAATCAGATTGAAGCACTGTTAATAAGAGCGCAGTGTGAGAACCAGGAAGTATAGGTTAGAATTGTGAATTCAATGTCAAATCAGGTACAGAAAGCAAAACAAAGAGAGGGTGAGAAAGAATGAACAAAGAGACAAAGGAAAAAGGAAAATAAATGTATTTAAATTTATTTTTTAAGCCCACCAATAATTAAAATCTGAAGAAATGAGACTCTACACTTGCACAAGTTAATTTTCAGTACCAGAGATGTTGTTGGGCAGTAATTAAGACTTACCACAGCGTTAAAAGGCTACTTAGTCTTGAAATGACTTGACTTAACTTTTCTTGGCGAGTTTAGTTCGTATCAGATAAGTACAGGAACTTCATGCCATTCAATATATTAGAACGTGGAGCCAGACAGCGAAATGCCATTTTCACACAGATTTTGGAGCAGCATCGGATCTCATACAGCAACTTCGGGATTTCTGCATTTAACTGTGCATATGCGGTCGCCGGAAGTTACTGTCCGATTTGCACTTGAACGGTGAGCTCTGCTCGCCTTACCGCTATTTTTAGTGAAATCCAGCCCATTATATAAGAGCTGATCACCAATGCCTCACGTTTGAGACCAACAGCCGAACATTTACAGTTTAAACCAAGCAAATTTAAAACATTAATGTATTTTCTTTCATCTTCATGCATCGTATTATGGCCGGATCAAGTAACTTCAGGATATGTGCTACAAGTAAAATGCAAAGTTCCACTGATTTTTCGATATTTTAATCCCCAATATCTTTGATTCCGTGACCATACAACTCCGGTTTAACTCAGAGCAGTTTGTCACACAAATCCCCGGTGCATAAAAAAAACATTGCAAAGATAGAGGGATGTTGTGAAGCAATGTGTAAATGGGATAAGTACAGGGATTAACAAGGTGCAAATAATTTATTGAACTGCCTGAAACAGCCGGGGGTTTAATACATTTTAAGTGGTGCCTTTGTAAGTGATGACTACGGTACTGGCAAATGGTTAGCGTTATTTGTCCGATATATGCGGCTGCCCGTGATAAGAGCAGATGGTGTAAGTGGTGAGGACTATGCTATATACAGTGACAACCCAAGATTTGAATGAAAAATAAATTAGAGATTAAAAGATCCAGTTGTTATTTTTCTGGGAGGGCTATGTGTTAGTTCAGTTTGTTGCAGTCCCTGTAAAATCCCTGCACTCAGTCAGCACTCGTTATAATCATAGAATCGTTACAGCACAGGAAGCTATTTGGCCCATCGAGTACGTGCCGGCTCTTTGTAAGAGCAATCCAGTCAGTCCCATTCCTCTGTAGCCCTGCAAATCTTTTCCCCCCATCAAGTATTTATCCAATTCCTTTTTGAACGCCACGATTGAATCTGCTTCCACCACCCTGTCAGGCAGCGCATTCCAGATCATAACTACTCGCTGAATAAAAAAGATTTTACTCATGTCGCCTTTGGTTCTTTTGCCAATCACCTTAAATCTGTGTCCTCTGATTCTCGACCCATCTGCCAATGGGAACAGTTTCTCTCTATCTACTCTGTCTAAACCCTTCATGATTTTGAATACCTCTATCAAATCTCCTCTCAACCTTCTCTGCTCTAAGGAGAACAGCCCCAGCTTCTCCAGTCTATCCACATAACTGATGTCCCTCATCCCTGAAACCATTCTATTAAATCTTCTCTGCACCCTCTCTAAGGCCTTCACATCCTTCCTAAAGTATGGTGCCCAGAATTGGACACAATACTCCAGTTGTGGCCGAACCAGTATTTTATGAAGGTTCATCATAACGTCCTTGTTTTTGTACTCTATGCCTCTATTTATAAAGCCCAGAATCCCATATGTTTTTTTAAAATCACTTTCTCAACCTGTCCTGCCACCTTCAAAAATTTGCGAACATACACCGCCAGGTCGATCTGTTCCTACGCCCCCTTTAGAATACTTTTGTCACAGCAAAAATAGCTACTTGGGATTTTTTTTTTTTTAAAAAGGGGAAAACAGGGAACGACACCGACTCCATAAGCCCCGACGATCTTTACTGCGGGGTTATTTTCCCACAATTCAAGTATGTTTTACTGAAATCCTTCTGACAACACCATTTCAATTTAAGCATCTGGTTCATGACAAAGGTGAAATAAAAGTTGGCCAGAGCTTTCACAGTGGAGATTTTTGGGCAGTTTTGAAAATGCCTTCTTCATAGAAATTTGTTTGTGTCAATCTGTGATGCCAGAACTGCAACGCTTCACAATAAAAACTGAAAATTCCCAGCTTAAATTACCAACATTTGACAACTTTCACATTTGAGTTTACTTGAAACAAGTTCACTAAAAGATGTCAAGAGATCCAATGGTGGGTTCAGTCTGTCCTCTCAGAGCATAAATTGGGAATGAGATAGCTACAGGATGGTGGGGGGGGGGGGAATCAAAATGTGGAAAAAAAATCAAGATGTGGACTGTACTTTTTCAAATGGTCAAAAAAACCTTTGTTACAGAAATCCTGGTAGACTTATTTCTACCACCACCCTTAACTATATTCAGCTAATAATGCTACTGTAATATCCAGGGTATCAGCAAAATCTTTCTGCCTCCCCACTTTCCCATGGAGTACAACTAACATATTCTAAATGTTGTCAAATCATTTTGCAGGAAAGAAAGAGGGAGAAAATAAGCAGTACAATTGGCTAAGAATCGTCCCCTCAGCTGAAGCAAGGTGAGGGGGGGAAAATACTACAAAAATTGCATACTTTGGATAAGAAGCATTACAAAAAGTTACAAGTCACAAGCAAACCATTCAGAAGAAATTACAATTCATACATTCACAGGTAGTCAGCTCAATTATGGCACAGCGAGGTCGAGTAAGTGATTATTTATTCACCCCTACCTTTTGGAATGGTGTTGAGAGGAAGGGGTGAAATGCAAATATTAAGTTGGCGGTGGTGGGGCATTTAAGTTATGGTTTGAAAATGGTGATTTACTTTCAACATTGTGAGATAGAACAGTATATAAATTTGGTTATTAGGTTGGCATCTTGGACTTCACCTTTGCCAGAACAAGGTTATTTTGCTTTATGTTTTTTTTTTATTCGTTCACGGGATGTGGGCGGCGCTGGCGAGGCCAGCATTTATTGCCCATCCCTAATTGCCCTCGAGAAGGTGGTGGTGAGCCGCCTTCTTGAACCGCTGCAGTCCGTGTGGTGACGGTTCTCCCATAGTGCTGTTAGGAAGGGAGTTCCAGGATTTTGACCTAGCGACGATGAAGGAACGGCGATATATTTCCAAGTCGGGATGGTGTGTGACTTGGAGGGGAACGTGCAGGTGGTGTTGTTCCCATGTGCCTGCTGCTCTTGTCCTTCTGGGTGGTAGAGGTCGCTGGTTTGGGAGGTGCTGTCAAAATAAGGCTACCAACTTAATCAATTGCTGTCAATAACCTATGCTTGTCTGATGGGTGAATGATAGTAAAAGTAGTCACATAAAAATGGTTTAGATATTCAATTGCACAACAAAGAAAATTGTTCGCAGGTGGTTTAGTTTCCACTTACATTGAAAGATATATAAAGTTTACAACTATAACTTTGCTGTTGTTTGAAGGAATAGTGATAGGATAAATTGCTCAGCTAAAATTAACGAGGCAACTATATCGAGTCAACAAATTTGAAATGGCAAGAGAAAAACACACACTACATCTTATAACTCACCTTCATCTTTTACTTTCTTCAGTCATGCTAGTGATACTTTTAGCTCCACAAACTAAGGACGCACAAGCTTATTGAAGTTGCTTTAAAATAATTTGTCCAGAGAAAAAGAGTGTTCCATCACGGTCATTTTCCCGCAGATTTAACTTCTTACATCAATGATATAGAAAAACAAACTTTATATGGATTCAGATTTCAACACTGCCAAGATCACGCAAGGAGAAAGTTATTTTGGCTTCAGTATATGCTGTATAGAGAGTTTCACGGTTCTAATTTTACACCCAATATCTTCTGCTCACCCGAGAAAACAGCAGCCACTAAGTCTCCTTTGTTGTATACAAACCAAAATTACTCACAGATTAAACCCAACATACAGAATCTCTCTAAATTACATTTCTTTGGAAAAACTTGTTGACAATACTATGTGCTAAACACTTTATTTTCCAATTTTAAGACTTCAATTGCTGCAAATTCACTTCAGGGACATTTAGTTCTATGCAGCAACATACTGCAATACAACCACCAGATCTCATTTTGCACAGTATAAAAACATGAAAAGATGAAATTTGACATGGCCTTTCATACACCATACAGTGAATTTTAAATGCTTTGCTTTCTTCAATCAGAATATTTTGGGTGCAGGGCAGATAAACCTTTGTTCAGTTCAAATTCATGTCTCAGATGTGCATAATGATGAGGTGAATCCAAACAGTACAACTTTCTGGTACGCTGAATAACACAAAAATATAAAATTGAGAAGCAAGTGACAAATCGATCAGGGGGAGGTCTCACACTAATGTTAATTCTCACCCTCCTCCTGAAGAAGGATTTTACAAGTTTAAGAATATTTTCAGTTTAGGAAACAAACAGCTTCTATTTGTTTGCACTGGCATGTCGTCTTCTAGATGCATTGATGCAAACTACAACTAACACAGGCACTAAACAAACTCAAAGGAAAGAAAAGGACCGGGCCAGCAGCTTAAGCAGAGCACTGCCTTCCAAGTGGGTCACCCCAATGCTTCTCGTCACATGAATTCAACTGTGTTAGCGTGGAGCACCATCGTCTACTGAGGAATCTCCAATTTTTAAAATCTGTCACACTGCTGTTTTCTTCCTTCATTCTCCCTTTTCCCCAAGCCCTAACCTACCAGCAGTCTAAGGGTTAAGCACATGAAGCAGTCTGTGGATTACTTGTTGTGCTCAAGGTGAAAGAGTTTATTAACATTTTTTTTCTACTTTTTACACTTAATGTCAGGATCAAGTATCCCAAAGTCAAGTGCAGTTTTCTTCAAATTCACAATCATGCTCCATTACAGTCACCAATGTTCCTTAAATCTAACCATCTTTACCTTATAAACCAGTCATCCTTGCACCCTCCGAGGTTACCAATCTGTGTCAAGTTATGGAGGACTTCGGTGTATTGAAACTGCTCAAACTAATTTCACTTATGGCCCTTGCATCTAGCAGGATCAAAATCTCCTTTACCATTTCGTCTGGAATTGATCCCAAAATGAAAAGGTTCCCATTATAAACTAATGTAATATATTAATTTAAAAGTAGCATGAGACAAACATGGAATAAGTAATGGCCATTTAGTTGAACTGTTATGCATAAAAATTAAGTAAATCTTACTTTGTCGTAAAAATACTTTTTGAACATAAATTTTGTACTCTATTTGCTTTCAACCAAGCGCAGAACTTAGCACTGGCACTCCCCAGGGCCACCCACAAGCCAAGCCACACTACAAGACTCTCTCCAACATGCACCAGTTGTTTCCTCAGCTGCATCTGTGCTCAACAGCTTTAATGTACTTGCTGACTACAGTTGGAAGTGGTCAGCCAGAAAGAAATAACTTGCATTTATATTGTAGCTTTCACGTCCTCAATGTCCCAAAGCGCTTCACCGTCAATTAAGTACTTTTGAAGTGTAGACACTGTTGTAATTTAGCTTACAATAATGTTTTCAAATGTACCTCAGAAAAATCAAAATTATGTTAACTCTTCTAATAATGGCTTCCTTGGGAGTTTCACCTGCATTAATTCTGCACTGATAAACAGGAGTGCGGGAGAGAGAAAAGCTTACAATTGCATTTTTAAGTAGGAGAGTTCTGGCATCTTGGCCAACATTCATCCTTCACCCAACTAAAAACAGATAAATTGATCATTTATCTCATTCGCTGTTTGTAGGACCATACTGGGCACAAACTGGCTACAAAGTCTGCACTTCAAAAATACTTCATTTGCTGTTAAGAACTTTGGACATCCTACGGATTTAAAAGGTACTATACAATTGCAAGTCTTTGACTTTCTGTAGTCCATATTAATGGACTACAATACTGAGAACACACCAGTGTCACTATGCACATCATGCTGATGGAGTACAACTGACAAAAGTAGCCCAAGGCTGCAGCCATTTATTATCTAACACTGGACAGCAAGGGAGGGCTCACAAACTGTAAATTGCAAATTGCAATACACTCAATGGCCATTCTTGGTATCAAACTTCTGGTGCTTTACCAACAACCTGATTTTATGACTGTGCAACAAAAGAAAGGCCCTCCAAGGAAAACCAAGCTGAGTTAACAAAATCTCCAGGAACACGATAAACATTGCTGACTGCCACTCTAGTTCTGATAGTTTCGGGTTCCTGATGAGCTGGACTTAAAGCTGAGGCAGGTTCTTGTTGCGTATAGTTGTCTGTCCAATCTAGCAGACTGTCACTTTTTTTTTGCTGAACTGTTCTAAGATTGCTAGTGGAATTCATCTAGTGTTTTTTGACTGGGCCAGGCATTATGAATGAAAAGGAATGTTTGTTTGTAATAGTGCTAATATTTTCGACATTAAAAAAGTGAAAAAAAATTGAATTACAAGCCTTTTTAGAGTATCTAAGTTTTCAAAGAATGCACTTATTAGTGTCATCTGGCTGCCTGTCATTCAAGTTTCCAACACAATGGAGTATGGGTTTTATTTGAAATCTATTTAGTGTTGCTGTTTTAGCAGTCCTACTGTTTAAAAACTGTTAAAACAGATCACATCAGTCATTTGTCAGTGCCAAAGTTGCCACCTGCAAAAACAGCAAAACACCCTGTTCAGCACTGTTCCTGTTTTGATTTTTTACTTTCTATGTATTTTTATTTGTCTTTCTTAAAAAGATAGATAATCTGTACAGTAGGGGCACAGCATCTATTAAGTATTTTAGGATTTAACCATGTTCTTGGAGCAGAGGGGGACAAGAACAATTAATTTCAGGAGTGAATTCTAGACTAATGACTTTAGACACTTAAGTATGTAATTTACTCAAGATAAATATTAATAAATATATATAAGCAGTTGAGACGAATAGCACAGATGCATTTAAGGGGAAAGCTAGATAAGAACATGAGGGAGAAAGGAAAGAAGGATATGTTGATAAGGTTAGATGAAATTAGGTGGAAGGAGGCTTGTGTTGAACATAAATACCAGCATACGTCAGTTGGACTGAATAGCCTGTTTCTGTGCTGTACATTCTAAGTATTTCCATGTAATTTTTAAATTGCTTTGAGTTATACCACTCCATTAAACTGGGTGGAGAATTAATTATGAGAGGATTCAGCAGTCCTTTCGGGAGCACTAGATGCAAAGCTGCCAGCTCGATGGATCACAGAGTGTGTACAGCTATTCAATGTCTCTTCAGGAGATTTCTCACAGTTGGTTATATAGGAACAGGAGCAGGCCATTCATCCCCTTGAGCCTGTTCTGCAACTCTATTAGATCATGGCTGAACTGTATCTCAACACCATTTAACCGACTTTGCTCCATATCCCTTGATACCCTTAATTAACAAAAAAAAAATTAGTCTCAGTCCTGAAAATTTAAAATCGACCCAACAAACAGCATTTTGGGGAGAAAGTTCTAGGTTTCTACTACCCTTTATGTGAGAAAGTGCTTTCTGATTTCCCTACTAAATGGCCTAGCTCCAATTTTTTGATCCCTGGTGAACACCACTTGTCACATCCCACCAGAGAACAAACCCTTTATCTCTGCCTCCTGCCTCCCAACCAATTACTGACCTATGTCACAAGGTCACCTCCAATTCCGTGCACTCTCATTTTTACTAATAGGATGTTGTGCGGAACCTTATAAAATGCCTTCTGGAAGTCCATTCAGACAACATCCACAGACACTCCCCTATCCACCATGCTGCTGTTCTTACCAAAGGGCTGAAGTGAAAAAAAAAAATTAAGTAAGGCAAATGCTGGAGGGCAGAGGGTTGTGCATATACAGTACAGCTCTTCGCTGTTCACAATACAAAGCAGCACTGATAATCACTATTGCAGAAAGAAAAGCAAGATTAAATAGCAGCAATTTCTTTTCAGCAGCAGCAAGAAAGCTGTTTCCTTCCCTTTCAAAATAATTAATTTCCTCTGGAATTCAACACTCAACCCTTTATTTAAAAAAAAACTAGTATATGTTCCAAAATCATTCATAAAATTACAAATATCTTAACCAAATTCCAGCTTCACTGACTTATGCAACAACTTACAGCAAATTTCTTCGGCACTAACTTGAATACAGTACCAAACAGAACTAAAACTTCAATGCAAAATGTGCTTAAAATTCAAGCTGAATGTGCATGGATTATAATTGTAAATTATAATGGTGAACCGTTGCAGTTTGCAATCCAATTAAGAGCTGAGACTGTCTCCAGTATTTGGGTGGGTGGTTTTTAATCGAACAGCTGTTATGTAACAATTTAGTTTTACATATTCAAAAATAACCAGTAAAACAAAAAAAATATTTCCGAAGTGCTTGAATGGAATGCGGCAATATGCATAATAATTTTTTATCTTTCTGGCTTGGCTTCCCTTTTTGAGGGTCGCCCTGTGACACTCTACAGTCCACTCTTAGCTGTTTATAAGTACTGTTATGTCTCAACTCATATTTCTTCCCAACCTCTCCAACCCGTACCCTTTTGAAGATAGTGACTCATGCTGGGATACAGTTTCACAGGACTGCCAATCATTCTTCAAATATTAGCCGAGGACACTGATCATCAGTAGACAATTCAAATACGAGAATTTTTGCATTAGAGCCCTATCCTGACTTAATCAGACAAACACATGCATACTGCCAGAAGTCAGAGCAACCATGGTCAATTTTCTCCAAACCCCCTGAAACCTGGAACATTGCAACCAATTACAGCATTTGTACACCTATAATAGCCAAGATTCATAATCTCAGCATTAACTGAACCTGGGATTTGTGTGGTCTGTATGATTCCTTACATTAGAATCATTTGCTCAGACGTGGAGAGTTAGTTACTCTCAAACAACCCACTACATCCATAGGTAAATGCCATCTGACACTTGGACTTGTAAAACATGTATTCATTAGCACCAGTGAGTTGTAACTTGCACTTCATTGATCTTCCTCACCATGTAACTAGATAAGACAGTTGTTCACACCAATCTAAATTTATTTTTGTAACTGCAGAGTTGTATTACACTTTTGGAAAACTCCTTTTGTTGGGACCGCTGACCAGTTTGGAACAGGTCTTAAATGTCAGCTCAACTGACAATAATCACGATATGGAGATGCCGGTGATGGACTGGGGTGGACAAATGTAAGGAATCTTGCAACACCAGGTTATAGTCCAACAGTTTTATTTGAAAATCACAAGCTTTCGGAGATTATCTCCTTCATCAGGTGAGTGAGTGAATGAGAGGTTCTCAAATCGCATATCTTATATTAGGCTGGGAATCAAAGGTGTCGTTGGTGTTCAGACAGGTTAGCCACGGAAAACAGTATGTCCCAGTATACTGAATACACAAGGGTCACATTACACAGACAAGGAGAGAGAGAGAGAGAGAGAGAGAGAGAGAGAGAGAGAGAGAGAGAGAGAGAGAGAGAGAGAGAGAGAGAGAGAGAAAAAAAAAGAGAGAGAATGAGAATGTCCAGTTGTATTAAAAACAGATAACTTTTTTTTTCCCGCTGGTGGGGTTACGTGTAGCATGACATGAACCCAAGATCCCGGTCGATCCCGTTGAGGACGGCCTCAACCGGGATCTTGGGTTCATGTCACGCTACACGTAACCCCACCGACCACGGACGTGCGCGCCTATCTGTCTGTCATTTGACCCTTGTGTATTCAGTATACTCGGACATACTGTTTTCCGTGGCTAACCTGTCTGAACACCAACGACACCTTTGATTCCCAGCCTAAGATATGCGATTTGAGAACCTCTCATTCACTCACTCACCTGACAAAGGAGATAAGCTCCGAAAGCTTGTGATTTTCAAATAAAACTGTTGGACTATAACCTGGTGTTGTAAGATTCCTGACAATAATCACCACAGACACACTGTAGTATTATCCTGCATTTAACCCTCACCTTGGTAACCATGCTACACCTCATCAGTGGCCAGGGGATTAATGGAAAGTTACCAAAGGTAAGGGATCAAAATGGTCACAATGTAGAGTCCTGCCATGGACTTAGCAATTCTACAGCTGAGTTAAAAGGGTCTTCTGTTTATTAATAATAAATTCTGGATGATTTCCAAATTCTTACTATTCATTTTTAGTTTTCATGGAGCTGCCACTGTACTCCACAAAGTACTGGTTACTGTGGGAAAACCTCAAAAAAATTTGTTAAACCATATAGATGAAATGCTGTCACTTTATACAAGTATAAACACTAAGAGATGTAACATTGTACTGGGAGACTGCCAATTATAATACACTGGAATTGACTATTGTAATGAAAACTAAGTGACAAAAACAGAAAAAAACAGAAGCACAACCAAGTTATAGTTCTCTCCAAAGAGGGAGATTTCAATTTTGGAAGTCCGGTCCCCACCCCTTATAGCGGGTGCGTTGGTGCTACCGCGATTTGCCTGCTACACGTATTGAACAGTTTATATGAACCTATATTGTTAGCTGATAATCCTGTACAGTACTACAGATGAACCTTTTCCTCATTTTTGTTTCTTATGGCACCCAATTAAACTGAACACTAAAACTAAGAAACTAACAGTATTCATCTGTTGCATGCAAAACTTGATTTGTTATAAAGAATGTACGGCACAGAAACATGCCACTTGGCCCAACAGGTCCACGCTGGTGTTTATGCTTCACGTGAGCCTCCTCCCACCATTCTTCATTTAACCCAACCAACTTATCATTCTATTCCCCTCTCTGTCACGTGTTTATCTAGCTTCACCTTAAATACATCTATGCTAGTTGCCTCAACTACTCCACATTCTTACCACTCTCTGGGTGATGAAGTTTCTCCTGAATTCCCTATTGGATTTGTTAAAGACGACCTAAAATTTATGGCCCCTAGTTCTGGTCTCCCCCACAAATGGAAACATCTCCTCCAAGTTGACCCCATCAAACCCTTTCATAATCTTAAAGACCTCTATCAGGTCACCCCTCAGTCTTTTTTCTAGAGAAAAGAGCCCCAGCCGGTTCAATCTTTCCTGGTAAGTATAACCTCTCAGTTCTGGTATCATCCTAGTAAATCTTTTTTGCACCTTCTCCAATGCCTCTATCCTTTTTATAGCGTGGAGACCAGAACTGTTCGCAGTGCTTCAAGTGTGGTCTAATCAAGGTTCTATATAAGTTTAGCATAACTTCCCTGCTTTTCAATTCTACCCCTTTAGAAATGAATCCCAGTACTTGGTTTGCTTTTTTTAAAAAAAATAATTGCCCTGATTAATCTGCGTCGCTACTTTTAGTGATTTGTGTGTCTGTATCCCTAAATCCCTCTGCTCCCCTACCCCGTTTAAAGTCTTATTTTCCCAAGGAGTATGTGGCCTCATTATTGCTACCAAAATGTACCACCTCTCACTTATCTATATTGAAATTCATTTGCTATTTACATACCCATTCTGCAAGTTTATTGATGTCTTCCTGTATTTCGTAATTGCACCATAACAAGGTTAACCTACTCACTGAACACCTGTTTCTGCCCAAAACGTGCTTAACACGTTGTAAGTCACAACTCTGTATCTGACAATAGTAATGGCAAATAGATAACGCTATTTGCCCGATTTAAACGTGGATGATTAAGTGGTGGGGACTACAGTTCCTATTCCCATTTTAAATCTACAATACATAATGTAATGTTTGTTTTAGAAAAGCGGGGCACTAAATACGATACAAATATGAAATAGCAAAAGCTCCTGAATAGTAGCTTTCCGTCCTGAAATCACAAACTTAATTCTCTGACACAATTTCACCCAGAACTCGAGAATGGCTGATGTGGGAAAAAGGAAAGTTTACATTGGTACAGTGGGGAAGTAGTCTGAGATTAAGGATGGCACAATGTTGCAGAGTAAATCTCCATTTCCCTCATCAGGCTATGTTACACTTGACCTATTAAGTGCCAAAAAGATTCTTCCATTCACCACCATGAACATCCCTACTTGATGATGAATACAAATATTCAGTAAACTTGCCATTGGTTGCATTACAACATCTCAGAATGCATTCTGCAAAATGGGCTACTTTTCATCTTACCAGAGGTCAAATGTATGAAATATTTTTCCTACTGGAGATCATAAATTTGCCTTAAGGGAAGCCCAACCCCAACGTGCCAATGTGTCAAACCAGACTGAGTAAATACTTCTAGGTCTGTTACTGAAATATCTGGAAACTTCCATGGAAACCAATCATATTGACCAAAAACACATTTGTGTCAATGTACAAAGTCCACAACGGCTGAGTTCGTGGCAAGATAGTGATTAAATTCCACTCATTAAGATTAAGCCAATATTAGTTATAATTAAATCAACACAACAGTACTGTACATTGAATATTAATCTGTTTTCATTAAGCTGTTCTGCAAGAAACCCTCTACGTTTTTCTATTATTGACTCCTATCAAAATAAATGTCACAGGCTTAAGTTTTGCTGCCCCTTTTTTTTAAAAAAAAAGACTTCACACAGTCAGCAATTCCAACAGAACACACCTATACCACAACAGAAACTACTTCAACATGACAGCAACCGATCATAGAAAATGGGCAAAATTCCACCTAATTACACAGTATCAGCCTTGGCTCCGCAATAGCACTCTTCCAGAGTCAGATGGGCATGGGATCAAGCCCCACTCCAGGAATTGTGAGCATCTAATCTAGGCTGACATTTCAGTGCAGTAATGATGGAGTGCTGCATTGTTGGAGAATGCCATCCTCTCAAATGAAACGGGAAACAGAGGCCCCTTCTGCTCTTTCAGGTGGATGTAAAAGATCCCATGGGCGAGTTCTCTTTGTCCTAGCCAACAATTTTCCCTCAACCAGCACCATCAAATATAGATTATCTATCTATTTATCACAATTCTGTTTGTGGAACCTTGCTATGTACAAATTGGCTGTTGCATTTCCCTACATGACAGAAAGTATTTCATTGGCTGTGAAGCACGTTGGGACATCCTGAGTTTATGAAAGGCGCTATATAATCGTTCATTTTTTCAACCTAGACACAAGTACAGTAAAAACAAAACTATGCGGCACTCAAAGAATTAATAATGTAAATTGAAACTTCAGAGCAGTACTAAGGGAGTGCTGCAATGTCAGATAAGACATTAAACCAAGGTGGCCTCAACTGCTCAGGTGGACATGAGATCCCTGGCATTATTTGAAGAGGACCTGGGGAGTTCTCCCACTGTCCTGGTCAATATTCCCCTCTCAATCACCACCACCAAAAACATATTATCTGCTCTTCATTCATTTTCTGCTTATGGGACCTTGCTGTGCCCAAATTGGCCACATTTACCTGCATACCAAGTGACTGCACTTCAAAAGTGCTTTGGGAGGTCCTGAGAACACTATGCAATCCATTGGTAATGAAGTGCTTTGAGGACATATGACATTGGATAAATACAAAATGCAAGTTCTTTTTTTCTCTTTACTCTAGCATTGTGACTCAACTACAAATTGACTGTAAATATTCAATCTCCTAAAATCAGAAGAGAAAACGTCTTTTATCACACTACCATCGAGATATGGTATGTAACAGTGCAGCTTTTATAGTTAGGATTAAAACGCACGCCATACATTCAAAGAAAATTGGGCTTTAAAACGGTTGCTTGAATTGCACACCTGAAATTATACAAGTTAAATTTTTAAAAAGCATTACACCACTGCACTTAAAGGATACATCAGTTTGTTTTCCAAGTAATTAGAAGATATGTCAAACAGTCCAACATCTGGTACTAAATATTTCTTGGCACCAATGTCTTCAGCAATCTGACAGCCCATGAAGAACAGTGGTGAATGAAAATATTACCCTGGTACAGTTGAGGTTCTCAGAGTTTAACGTTAAGGCATATCGCTTTAACAAAGTACGAGAAGTTCCAAATCATCCCTGCATCTAATCAATGCTAAAATTAACGTGCAAGGGCTTAACATAAATAGTGGTCCAAAAATACTTCATATCCTAAAATATATCACAGAAAAAAAATTAACAGATTAAACAGAGAGTAACTGTGAATTACAATAGAATTTGCAAATTCTATCAGGGAAAACATACTGGTAAGAGTAAATATGAATATCATAAAAACTGGGGAAATGAACAGATATGCAAACTTTGAATTGGAGGACTTTTTTTTGACCGCCGTCAGGAGATTATATAGAAATTCAATCTGAGTATTCATGCACTCTCGTCCAAAATGGAAGACTACCTTTTTTTTTGCTTTATCCCCCCTCTCCCTTCCCAAATGTTCTCACTCTCCTGCCCAGGACCCAGCAGTAATCTTGTACATCATTACTCTTGTAAGCCCAGACAGCAGGTGTCAATATTATTCAGCACTGGGAGGCATAACAGCCGAGTATAGTCCTGTATCCATCCAACGTACACTTTTCAACACAGGTCACTGGATTATGATCAGCAGCAGGAAATTAGGTCAATTTGTTTTCCCTCTTGCTCACCCAGGGACAGATAAATTGTAGCACCCCCAACACCATCCCAACTGAGATCGGCTGAAGCAGAGCTGGAGATCCTGGTCCGTATGGCTGTTTAAACTACATAGCACTGCCGCGTGGTCAGCTTATCATCAAGATTACGGCCCATGGAATAAAGGGGGCAGTAGCAACATGGACACAGAATTGGCTAAGGGACCGGAACCAGAGAGTAGTGGTAAATGGTTGCTTTTCCGACTGAAGGGAGGAGTACAGTGGTGTTCCCCAAGGGTTGGTGCTGGGACCACTGCTTTTCTTGATATATATTAATGACTTGGGTGTACAGGGCACAACTACAAAATTTGCAGATAACACAAAACTTGGAAGGATAGTAAACAGTGAGGAGGATAGCGATAGACTTCAAGAGGATATAGGTAGGCTGGTGGCATGGGCGGACACGTGGCAGAGAGATCTGGGGGTATATGTGCATAAATCGCTGAAGGTGGCAGGGCAGGTTCAGAGAGCAGTTTAAAAAGCATATGGGATCTTGGGCTTTATAAATAGAGGCATAGAGTACAAAAGTATTAAAAGCCATGATGAACCTTTATAAAACACTGGTTCAGCCACAACTGCAGTATTGTGTCCAGTTCTGGGCCCCACACTACAGGAAAGATGTGAAAGCCTTAGATAGGGTGCAGAAGAGATTTACTAGAATGATTCCAGAAATAAGAGACTTCAATTACGTGGATAGACTGGAGAAGCTGCGGTAGTTCTCCTTGGAACAGAGAAGGTTGTGAGGAGATGATAGAGGTATTCAAAATCATGAAGGGTCTAGACAAAGCAAGATAGAGAGAAACTGTTCCCATTGGTGGAAGGGTCAAGAACCAGAGGACACAGATTTGAAGTGATTAGCAAAAGAACCAAAAAGGTGACATAAGGAAAAACTTTTTAACACAGCGAGTGCTTAGGATCTGGAATGCACTGCCAGGGGGTGGCGGTGAGGGGGTGGCTGAGGCAAATTCAATCATGGCCTTCAAAAGGGAACTGGATAAGCACTTGAAAGGAAAAAAATTGCAGGGCTACAGGGACAGGGCGGGGGAGCGGGACTAGCTGGATTGCTCACGCACAGAGCCAGCGCAGACTCGATGGGCCAAATGGCCTCTTTCTGTGCTGCAACCTATGATTCTATAAATGGGAGAGCTCACTAAAAGAGAAACATCCAAGTGCCCAATGCTGCTATTTGATGCACGATTTGTGCTAAACAATACTAAGAAGCTGCAGCAAGGTACAAGCAAGTTGTCTCCTACAACAGAGAATGTTATGTATACCAGCAAGAAGAGATTAAAAACCATTACCGCATCAAAAGTTTGCATAGATAAGCTCAGTCTTCATCAAATTGGTAATGAAAGTCAGGTCACTAAATAGTTCAAAACAGATGTGCCACTGCAAATTCTAATTCTGAAGAAAAATGGAATGCTTTCAAAGCCTTATACAAAAATAAACCATGTATGTCCCTCGGGTTACAAGAAGGGTATGTGGTAAAACAAAATCAAAATGGGTAACTGATCATACCCAAACGCAAATTAAAGTACAAAGATTTTTTTTTAAAAACAGATTTAAGGAAAATAAGTATCAGAATAATCGAGTAGGTATTGAACACAGCTGAAGGCAACTAAAGCTGCGAATAGAACAGCAAAAATGACAGTGGCGAAGAGGATAGTGGATTGGTATATTAGTAATAGCAAGGTTTTTTTCAGCTATGTTGTTAGGAGTCAATGGGCCATTAAGGACAATATAGTGCTATTGAAGGATTCAACAGGACAGATTCGGGTACAGCCTCAGGATATGACAGAGGTTATATATGCTACTTTGCATCAGTCTTCACTACTAAAGACCATTAATACAACATAGGATTGATGCTATAATTGAAAGTATCTAAGTAGATGTGGATATAGCCCAGGCTAGAGTAAGTGATATCAAAACATATCAGGATGCTACCCCTTAAGACATTAACCCAAAGGTGCTCAAAGAAATGGGGGCTGTGCTCTGCAAGCCACTAGCTCACATATTTAATCCATGTGTACCAATATTTGAAAAGGGCAGTAAGTCAGAACCAGGAAAGTACAGACCCATTACTTCAATTTCAGTTGCCAGAAGAGATCATTAGTGATGCATTGTATAACTAGTTGCAAAGAGAAGAGGTTATTAAGGAATCTCAGCATGACTTCTGGTAAAGAAGGTTCCATCTCACCAACTTGGTTGAATTGTTTGAGGAAGTTACAAAATTGATAACATTGGAAGCCCAGTTGACATTGTGAATCGATTTTCAAAAAGCCTTTGACAACAGCTACTAAGCAAGGTTGAACCTTAAGGATTGCCTGGATGAGGGACTGATGCCATTCTCAGACAGGACGTAGTTATTGATGGTACTGGTTTTATATGGGGACTGGTCACTAGTGGAATGCCGCAGGGATTGGTGTTAGGGCTGTGGCTCTTCAACTTTATCAACAATCTGAATGAAGGAGTCACAGGAACCAGCTGTAAGCTTGCAGATGACACCAAGGTATAGGCAGGTGTAAGGGCCTTAGAAGAGAGAAATGGATTGCAGGAAGTTCGAGATACAAAAAGGAGCAATGAGCATCTGGCAAATTTCTTTTAATATAGGTAAATGTAGTGAGATGCACTTCTGTAGGAGCAACTCCAAGCATGTAAACATCTTGCAGGGTTGCGTGCTTAAGGCTGCTGAGCGGGAGAAGGACCTGGGGATTATAGTGCACTAGTCACTGAGGGTCGTGACGAGTGCTGTGAGGTTATTGCAAATGCAAATAGGATATTAGAATGTTAAATATCAGACAGTTAAATATAGGACAAGAAATACTATCCTTTCTCTGTACAAGGTCTCGGTCAGGCCACATCTAGAATATTGCGTCCAATTTTGGTCTCCTCACGTAGTGGCAGTTAGAGAAGCCCTAGAAAAGATTCAGGAGGGCCACTAGATCAATACCTAGTTTACGGGCCCTCAGTTATCAGTATACAGAGAGCTGTGGCCTTTTACATGAGAAAAGATAGACTTTGGGGATATTTGATTGAGATCTTTAAAATGTTGAAAGAATTGGACTCTGTCCAAGTGGATAGGCTATTCAAGCTAGATAGGTTATGGAGGACGAGGGGACACAAGTATAAATTCCAAAAGCTAAGAATTAGGTTAGATGCAAGGAAGTACTTCTTTTCGGAGGCACATGTAGAGAGTGTGAATTCACTACAAGCATTCAAAAGGGAGCTGGACAACTTCTCGAGTGGCTATACAATGGGTTGTCAGGGTTGTGTCACCCATAGTCTCCTGGAGCTTTTATGTAAACAAAAAGAGGATTTCTTTCGGCCATAGATTAAATTCCCAGGGTTTTTTCCTAAATTGGCCTAAGGTTTATTTTTTTTTAAAAAGGGGTCTTTTGCCCTTCCCAGGAGATTGGATGGCTGTGTTGGAAGGAGGAAACAAATGGGGTGATAGTGTGCAGAATTTGCACCATGCCAGGATGGTACAGGCTCAATGGAGCAGCTGTTTTTTTAAAAAAAAACCAGTTGTTTTTTTTCCCATTTGGTTGTATTTCTGTCCAGCCTCAAAGCAATGAGACATGTGTAAAAGGATCAAATGAATTAATGTTGCCTTGAAGTAAAAACATCTTCAGCTTCTTGCCGTTCTGTCCGTCTTTGCTACTCCTTGATGCAATATTAGGGTTGCAACTCTCTTTCGCACTTATCTCCCCCGCCCCCCCACTCCACAGTTCAGATGTGTAGTTTTGTTTTGGAATGGTCTCGACAGGCAATAAGGTTCCAGGAATCTGCAAAACTAATTTAATAGCATGCAGCTCTTCTGTATCTTCAGTACAGAGAGCACCTGAAGAAAGAGAGAAGTTGGGGGAGGAAGGGAGATACAAAACAGGAGATGGGGAGGGTCACATTACGTCCTGCTGTTGAATGCAAGAAATTCCACATTCAACAATTTGCCAGCAAGCAAGCTGTTTCTACGGTAATTTTATTCCAGTAAAAATCCAATTTTACTTTAGTTCAGTTTGTTATGAATGTAGGAGGCACTACCTCTCAATCTGAAATCACGCTGGTGTGGATTTAAGTTACATTTGTGGGCCACAATATATTAATTTTTGGGGAAAAAAGGAGTCAGAGATAACGATGTCCAGTTCTAAGTGTGGAGGGTGGGTATTAAAAATAGGTACCGGAAGTGTTTCATGAGTGAACAAGTATCAGCAGAATTTTTTTTTTGAAGCACCTGAGTAAATGCTCAGGAAATAAGCCAGTTGACAGCATGTCAGGAGTCAGTATCATAGAATGATGAGGCCATTCAAGCCCATCGTGCCTGTGCAGGTTATGATAATGGTAGGGTGCAATGATGAAATGTATTGTAGAAACACGAGTTATAAGCATACATACACTATACTTGTGAACTACTGCAATATTCAGAGCTAATGCATAGAGATTTATGAAGCAATTTCATTTTTGTTTCTGCTTTAATTTATTCAATTTTTGTATTAGTTTTAGCATTGCTGAAATAATTTACACACAAGAATGAATGAACAGGATAGCACAAAAAGTCAAGGGCAAAGACCACAAAATAATTTTGATGTTCTCTGGGAACACTGACATACAGCCGTTTCCTCCAAAAGTGTCGGCATTTTATTCCCTCAAAGCTTAGAATGCAACCAAAAAAGACAACCTAAAAATTGTACGCATGAATTTTCCAAAATTTCCTTTTAAACCCAGTATTGAGGTCAACAGGCAATTCACCTATTGCTGCAGACTCAGCATAATCTTCTTTTGTGTGCGCTGAAAACACCACTAAAGTAGCATCTTTCCTTATTACAAAATGTCCAAATGCACCTTCCAAATCCAATTTTAAAACCAGGCAAATCTTAAACTAGTGTCATAAACTCAGCTCTAAACACTACCTGCAAAAATCAGGTATTGCAAGGGAGGAAAAAGTGATCTGCTTCACATTTTCACAGGCTGGCATTTTTAATACCACATTGAGCAATTCCATTTTTGTTCGCAATTCCTATAGCTATCCTTAGCATTGACCCTCCTTTCCTAGCCTCTGACCCAAGATTTTTAGAAAGTAACAAGAGATGTATACAGAATTTAAAGCAACAAAAATGTACAGTATTTTGAACCAATTAGACAAGTTAAAATCCATTTCAAATTGAATGTCAATTTCCACTGCAAAATTGTAATTGTTAAAATAAGAGACTTAAAGATTCAGCAGCTTCCTCAGGCACTACTTTCTTTCAGCCAATCACAATTGCTATGGAAACATCATGTTCCTCAGTAACAAAGTCTGAAATGACCTATGACACATGAATGAAAGATGTCCAAACTGTGACTGAATCATCCCTGCAGCACCAGGCACATTCATTTAAACGGCACCAATTTTCAGTTGTGGCATTACTAAGCATAAAAGTAGACCTTGCCACTGATTAAAAGGTTACCCAAAAATAAACAGCTGTTTCCAGTTGAATAACATACTTCTGGCATCATAAAACAGGTGCCTAAACCTTGTTTTCAATCCTGTGTTACGGGTGTTAAGTAAAACACTGACAGTAAGATTTTTTTAAAAACTAGAATTTTTTTTAAATTAAAGCAACTTGGAAAATACCACCACCAATACCAGAAGCAAGTTTAACCCACATTTTGCTCAGTTAGTCAGGAACTAATGTGTTACGTATTTAGCATTATCTAAACCTTTTGTGATTACACAATATTAATTTGCTAAACTACTGTAAGATTTTAACAAATGCAATCATCCCTTCAAGCCCATTTTATAATAGAAATTTTGCACCCGTATAATCAGGCAGCCTCGTCATTCCCCCAGTTCACAGATCCCTCATAACTGCTAAATGAAATGTGTCATCCAGGTGCACATTCAAGATATCAGTATATTTTGTGGTGTATTTTGTATCACAATGGGTTTCATTAGGAATGAAAATAACCCTCTCCCCAGAAGGTCCACATTCAGCATTTGACAATTGTGTGCGGAGTTTAATATAAAATCAGCAAAATAAATAAATTCTAGTATAAACCCTCAAAATGCAATTCAAAGGATACAATTCAAAAGATACAAGTTTAGTTCAATCATAAAAACTCGGCAGTATTGCAAGCGTAAGGACATTGACTAAGTGTCCATTATACAAGCACCATCTGTCAAAGAATTAGAAGTGCTTTGATTGTTTTTTTGCCTGAAAATGCAAAGAAAATCACAATGGCACAGTCTCCACCTTACAATCCACCCTATGCCAAATGAAACGTATTCAGTTTACTCATTAAATATTAAACACCAGTTTTCCTTGTATAACCGATTGGGTTACAAAACTTTTTGCTTTGCCTTCTAAAATACTGTATAGGAACAGTTGGGGGAGGGGGGGGGGAAAAAGAGAAAGAGAGGAATCAATTGCTTCTCACATTTTTGTTAACTCAAATATATCTTCATCCCTCACTTAAAGTGGTTACTAATTATGCTATAAAAGGATAAACTTTTCTCCCCCACTTCCTCCAAGGTCCCTCTTCCTTCCATGTCCGAATTTGCAGTTGCATATGTAGTTTTTAAATTTAGGCAGAAATTGTTGAAATACAAACATTTCTAAATACAATCTTTTCAGATAAACTTGTCATGCATCCAAACACAAAACACAAGAAATCCCTTTTTAACATAAAAAATTAGGTGAATCAATGAGTCGAAAATACAAGAAAGCTGGCTGATGTTTTAAAAGCCTACAGAAAGAAGGCAAAACCTTCTGCAAAGGAATTTCACAGGTTTACAAACCTGGTCAAGAATGATCAGTAGTAAAATACTTTTAAGTATAAAAATACTTGGAACACATATTTAAAGCAATTGTACAAATAAATGAGCCAGGAACAATACCATCATTCACAAACATGACTAAGATATGAGCTCAAGCTCCGGGTTTTGGAACTTGAGCAACAGCTGGCATTACTGCAGTGCATCCGTGAGGTTGAGAGCTACGTGGGTAGCACGTTTCAGGAGGTGGTCAACCCGCAGCTTGAGAGCGCAGGCAGAGAGGGATTGGATGACCGCCAGACAGACAAGGAGGAGGAGCAGGCAGGTAGTGCAGGAGTCCCCTGAGGGCATCGCACTCTCCAACCAGTATTCAGTTTTGAATACCGGTGAAGGAAAGGGTTCCTCTGCGGAGTGCAGCCAGAGCCAAGATCATTGCACCACGGGTTGCCCAGTTGTACGGCTGCGGGGGGGGGGAGGGAAGGGGAGGAGGAGGAGGAAGGACAGGAGAGCAATAGCGATAGGGGATTCCAGAGTTAGGGGAGCAGACAGGCTTTTCTGCAGTCGCAGATGTGATTCCAGGATGGTATGTTGTCTCCCTGATGCCAGGGTCAAGGGTGTCACTGAGCGGCTGCAGAACATTCCGTTGGGGGGGGGGGGGCAGGATGAACGGCCAGAGGCGGCGGTCCATATCGGTACCAACGACATAGGTGGAAAGAGGGGTGAGATCCTGCAGGCAGAGTTTAAGGAGTTAGCAACGAGATTAACAAGCAGGACCTCAAGGATAGTAATCTCCAGATTACTCCCAGTGCCACACGCTAGTGAGTACAGAAATAGGAGGATAAGAGCAGATGAATGCATGGCTGGAGAGATGGTGCAGGAGGGAGGGCTTTAGATTCCTGGGGCATTGGGACCCGTTTAGGGGAGGTGGGACCTGTACAAGCCGGATGAGCTGCACCTCAACAGGGCCGGGACCAATATCCTTGCAGGGAGGTTTGCTAATGCTGTTGGGGAGGGTTTAAATTAACTTGGCAGGGGGATGGGAACCTGAAAGGAGATTCAGAAGGGAGAGAGTAACAAAGCTGGAAGTGGAAAGCATAAAAGTACTAAGTGAAATTGGAAGGCAGTGGAAACGAAGGCCAGCAGCAAATGAGGTCAAAAAAGGAAAAAATGTTAAAAAGGCAAAATTAAAGGCACTTTATCTGAATGCATGCAGCATTCGCAACAAGGTAGATGAATTGACGGCACAAATAGAAGTAAATGGGTATGATCTAATTGCCATTACAGAGATGTGGCTGCAGAGTGACCAAGGCTGGGAACTGAATATTCAAGGATATTCAACATTTTGGGAAGGACAGGCAAAAAGGAAAAGGAGGTGGGGTAGCGCTGTTAATAAAGGATGAGAACAGTATTATAGTGAGGAAGGATCTTGGCTCAGAAGATCCAGATGTAGAATCAGTTTGGGTGGCGCTAAGAAACAGCAAGGGACAGAAAACATTGGTGGGAATTGTTTACATGCCACCAACAGTAGTGGTAATGTAGGGCACGGTATAAAGCAGGGAATTAGAAGTGCATGTAACAAGGGTAATACAGTGATTATGGGGGACTTTAATCTACATATATAGATTGGGCAAACCAAATTAGTACTAATACTGTGGAGGATGAATTCCTGGAATGTATACCAGATGGTTTTCTAGATCAGTATGTTGAGGAACCAAACAGGGAACAGGCTATTTTAGATCCAGTATTGTACAATGAGAAAGGGTTAATTAATAATCTTGTTGTAAAGGAGCCCTTAGGGAAGAGTGACCATAATATATGATAGAATTCTTCATTAAGTTTGAAAATGATGTAATTCAATCCGAAACTAGGGTCTTAAATCTAAACAAAGGAAACTACAAAGGTATGAGACACAAGTTGGCTGTGGTTGATTGGGGAACTACAAAAGGTATGACTGTAGACAGGCAATGATTAGCATTTAAAGAATTAATTCGTAATTTGCAACAAATATATATTCCTTTAAAGGCACAAAAACACAACAGGAAAAGTGGTCCAACCGTGGCTAACAAGAGAAATTAAAGATAGTATTAAATCAAAGGAAAAGACATATAAAGTTGCCACAAAAAGCAGTAAGCCTGAGAGTTGGGAACATTTTAGAATTCAGCAAAGGAGGACCAAGAAATTGATAAAGAAAGGGAAAATAGAATGAGAATAAACTAGCAAGAAACATAAACACAGACTGTAAAAGCTTCTATAGGTATGCAAAATGGAAAAGACAGGCGAAGGCTCATGTGGGTGCCTTATAGACAGAGATGGGAGAATTTATAATGGGGAATAAGGAACTGGCAGAGAAATTAAACAAATACTTTGTGTCTGTCTTCACAGAAGACGACACAAAAAACCTCCCAGAAATACTAGAGAACCAAGGGTCTGGCGAGAATGAGGAACTCAAAGAAAATGGTATTAATAAAAAAAATAGTACTAGAGAAATTAATGTGACTGAAAGTCGATAAATCCCAAGGACCTGATGATCTACGTCCCAGGGTTTTGAAACAGGTGGCTATAGAGATAGTGGATGCGGTGACATCTTCCAAAATTCTATAGATTCTGGAATGGTTCCTGCAGAGTGGAGGGTAGCAAATGTAACCCCACTAAGAAAGGAGGGAGTGGGAAAACAGGGAACTGCAGACCTGTTAGCCTGACAACAGTAGTAGGGAAAATGCTAGAATCTATTATGAAGTATGTGATAACAGGGCACTTACAAAATAATAGGATTTGGCAGAGTCAACATGGATTTATGAAAGGGAAATCATGTTTGACAAACCTGCTGGAATTCTTTGAAGATGTAACTAGTAGATTAGCTAAGGGGGAACCAGTGGATGGGTGTATTTGGATTTTCAGAAAGCTTTCAATAAAGGTCCCACACCAAAGTTAGAGCACATGGAATTGAGGTAATATACTGGCATGGATTAAGAATTGGTTAACAGACAGAAAACAGAGAGTAGGAATAAACGGGTATTTTTCAAGTTGGTAGACTGTGACTAGTGGGGTACCACAGGGATTGGTGCTTGGGCCCCAGCTATTCAGAATCCATATCAATGATTTGGATGAGGGGACCGAATGTAATCTTTCTGAGTTTGCTGATGACACAAAACTAGGTGGGAATGTGAGTTGTGAGGAAGATGCAAAGAGGCTTCAAGAGGATATAGACAGGCTAAGTGAGTGGGCAAGAACATGGCAGATGGAATAAAACGTGGAAAAATGTGAAGTTATCCACTTTGGTAGGAAAAACAGAAATGCAGAGTATTTTTTAAATGGTGAGAGACTGGGAAATGTTGATGTTCAAAGGGACCTGGGTGTCCTTGTACATGAGTCACTGAAAGTTAACATTAGAAAGGCAAGTGATATGTTGGCTTTTATTACAAGAGGATTTGAGTACAGGAATAAAGATGTCTTACTGCAATTATATAGGGCCTTGAAGAGACCGCACTTGGAGTATTGTGTACAATTTTGGTCTCCTACCTAAGAAAGGATATACTTGTCATAGAGGGAGTGCAACGAAGGTTCACCAGACTGATTCCTGGGATGGCAGGATTGTCGTATGAGCAGAGATTGAGTAGACTAGGCCTGTATTCTCGAGTTTGGAAGAATGAGAGGTGATCTCATTGAAACATACAAAATTCTTACAGGGCTGGACAGGGTAGATGCAGGGAGGATGTTTCCCCTGGCTGGGGAGTCTAGAACCAGGGGTCACAGTCTCAGAATAAGGGGTAGGCCATTTAGGGCTGAGATGAGGAGAAATTTCCTTACTCAGAGGGTGGTGAATCTTTGGAATTCTCTACCCCAGAGGGCTGTGGAGGCTCATTGAGTACATTCAAAACAGAGATTGATAGATTTCTAGATATTAAAGGCATCAAGGGATATGGGGATAGTGCAGGACAATGGCGTTGAGGTAGAAGATCAGCAATGATCTTGTTGAATGGCGGAGCAGGCTAGGGGGGCCGGATGGTCTCCTCCTGCTCCTATTTCTTATGTTCCAAACTATCAAATAGGCAAGAAAATCTTGCTGTAGTCCTGAGGTTCAAAAACCCAAATGCCCTCAGGTCTGTCATCAGCCTTTTTACTCTATTGCCATATAAAAGCTGAACTCAGGGGGACAAAATTAGAAGAATCAACTTGCATTTATAAAGCACTTTTTACATCCAAAGCACTTCACAGCCAATTAATTACTTTTTTTTGAAGTGCAGTCACTTGTTATACCGGCAAATGCAGCAGCCAACATGTGCGTGGCAAGGTCCAACAAACACAAGGGGATAATGGGCAGTTAATCTATTTTTTGGTGGTGTTGGCAGAGGGATAAATGTTGGTCAGGACACCATAAGAATTTCCCTGTTCTTCAAATTGTACAAGCACCCACAGTACTGTCACCTCAACTGAAAGATCCATGTCTCAGTTTTAACCTCTCATCCAAAAGATGCAGCTCTGACAAGGCCTCATTCCCTCACTGCTGCACTAAACGGTCAGTCTAGATTATATGCTGAATCCTGGATTGGGGGTTGAACCCATGAAATTTTGATAGACTGAGCCAAGCTAACATGCTTCAATCCACAAAATCTTAGCTCTTCCCATCACTCAATTGGCATGAGTACTCCCCAGTGTGAAAATATGTCATTAAGACCTAGATGGCCCCAAGCTCAATCCCCTGCCCATATTGATTGAACTGATCTCAACCAAAATGGCAGCAGGAGCTCTACAATTGGTCTCAGATCACTGGGAAGGAGAGGCGAGAAGAAGTCATCCCAAGTTCCTATTCCTGGTCACTATCCAACAGGGGCCTGCAAGAAAGTGAGCAAGAACAGAATTGGACATAAAATCTCCTATTTCTATGTCCCAAACAGGAATAGGGCCATTCAGCCCCTCGAGCCTGTTCCGCCATTCAATGAGATCACGGTTGATCTATATGCTAACTCTATCCACCCGCCTTGGCTCCATATCCCTTAATACGCTTGGCTAGCAAAATTCCATCGATCTCAGATTTAAAATTATTAATTGAGCTCGCATCTACTGCTTTTTGTGGGAAATAGTCCCACACTTCTACCATCCTTTGCGTGAAGAAGTGTTTCCTAACTTCTCTCCTGAATGGCCTGGCTCTGATTTTAAGGTTATGACCCCTTGTCCTAGACACCCCCACCAGCAGAAAGGGTTTCTCTTTCGACCCTATCAATTCCTTTCAAAATCCGAAAAACTTCAATCAAATCATCCCTTAACCTTCTATATTTCAGGGAATGCAAGCCTAGTTTATGTAATCTCTCTTCATAATCTAACCCTTGGAGCCCTGGCAACATTCTGATGAGTCTGCGCCGCACTCCTTTCAAAGCCAATATGTCCTTTCTATGGTGCGGTCCCCAGAACTGTACACAGTGCTCCAGATGTGGTCTAACCAGGACTTTGTATGCTTGTAGCAAAACTTCCTCCCCATTATATTCTAGCCCTCTAGTTATAAAGGCTAAAATTCCATTACTCTTTTTGATTATTTTTGGTACACTTTAGTGACCTGTGTACATCGACCCCATAATCTCTTTGGACCTCCAATGTTACTAGCTTTTCACCTTTTAAAAAACACTCTTATCTATCCTTTTTTGATGCAAATTGAATGACCTCACAGTTACCTGCGTGCAAATCAATGAGACACAGGTTTGCCCACTCACTTAATCTATCGATGTCTCTTTGTAACTTTATGCTCCCGTCTACACAACTTACTATGCCACTAGTCTTTGTATCGTTGGCAAACTTGGATACACGGCTCTTTATTGTGTTAGCTAAGTCATTAATAAACACAGTGAATAGTTCAGGCCCCAGCACAGACCCTTATGGGGCACCATTAGTCACTGCCTTCCTTCCAATTTGTTTGGTTGAATATCCCATCAATACTCACTGACTAGTTTCCCATATGAAAAACAGCCACTTGAGTGGGATATAGGGATCGAGACAGCACTCTTGGAATCATATCCCAGCAGCAATCAGCACCTTCAACAAAGGAGGAGACGACAGGTGCAACTGCAGATTGCCAAAGCAGCAATGTATAAATAAAAGAAATCCTACAAGTTGGAGACGCAGGGAAAAATTTGTTCTGTTCAATCCTTGTTTGAAGCCCAAGACAGTAAACTTCAGGGCACTGCTGAAATAATGATTCACAACATGAAGTGGTACTACTACAAATTTCTTTTTCTACACTTCTCCCGAGACAAAAAAGGATGGATTTTGGAGCAGCAACTTTTTAGTCTTAGAATCAAATTTCTGAACATTGAAGTTATCCACTCTAATCCCATTGTTATGCGTTACCCCATTACCTTCAACATTTTTCCTCTTCAAGTGTTAATGCAATTGCCCCCTAAACATTGTGATTGACTTAGCTTCAATACCCACTTGTGACAATGCATTCCATACACAAATAACCTTTTGTGTGGAAAAAATTCTGCTAACCTCCCCTTTTATACTTTATGCAGTTCTTAAAATTTATGCTCCACCTCATTGCCAATCCACTGACCAGTCCGATTTTTCACTATTTACCCTCTCAAACGTTTGAGCACTTCTATTAGATCTCCCCTCAACTTTCTTGTGAACACCACACAAACCAGACATTCACATTTCATAGTGTTTCAGTTAGTGTCTTGCTTGTCCAGATTTGCAGACAAAGATCAGCGCCACTCTTGGCTCCTGCCTGATGCCCAGTGAGAATTCCTCTCACTGTAATGTATACATTAATCGTGTACAAATTTATTCCAGAGAATAAACTGTTTTCAGGGAATTAGTGTTCCATACTTAATTGTTCAACTGGACAATTTAAAAGTCATGCCCACATATAGTATTAGACATGAAGTTGCACACCATGTGAAAGATTCATAGTCGGAACCAGCTTTCATACACAAATTAGTATTTCGTGTTTCAGTGTAACATGAAGCACCTGATTTGCACAGGAAACAAAGTCACCAAGTCACTGGTGACACATTAAATCCTAAAAGTCGCTTTCCTGATGGCTCAGCAGCTTTACACAGTGAGTAAATGAGACATGCGAAACACAAAAGTAACAAAAGTACCACAGTCAATCCCCAATGAGTGCTCAATCAGCCAGGCAGTAACAGAGGCACTACATTTCTGTCACTCTGGTACTTGATTGGCTCAAGTAGCATATTCAAGAAACAGCAACACATCACGATTGAACAGGTCAGGAATGCACCAATCCAAACGGGAAAACGGAGGCCAAATTCTACCAACGAGAAACTCCAAAGGATATATGAAAACAAAAAGTGAACAGTTGGCAAAGTCCACCAATAAAGGAAGTGGAGCCAATGGAACTGCTTTAAATATTTTTTGAAAATCCTTTCTGCTGCCATCTTGGTTTCTCCACTAAGTTAAGGTTCAGGCTCATGACTTTATAGCCAACCAGCAAGGAACACACACAATTCATTCCCACGACGAGTGTTTGTCAAAAACTCTAGCCAAACTTCAACGTGTGGAGAATCTCGATTCAAACCTGAAACTTACTGTTCCAAAATGCAATTTAAAGGTCAATTATTACCCATCGCCTATATTACGAACAAAAAAAATGACGAGGACTTCATTAAATATTCGCTCTGCTTTTCAGTTTCTCTCTACACCATTCTCAAAAAGGATAAGTCAGCAATCTTTACCCAGATCTCTGCCAAAGCTGTCCGAGGTGTATTGCTTTGTAAACAGGTGTGCAGGATATGTGTTCACCAACTTCCTCACCATCTCTATGGAGATTGCAGAGGGGACATAAAAGAAGTAATTGGTCAGTGTATGCTTACCTCTTCCCAAATCTGAGCCATTCTAACAGCAGCACTGACTTTGTATGGAAATGTGCAACTGCAAAGTCATCAGTCCATGACACACAAAATCAGCATGTAAAAACTAAATTAACAAAACTGTGGTACTGTCCCAAAGCATCTGTAGGTAATAGGAACATAGGAACAGGAGTATGCCATTCAGCCCCTCGTGCCTGCTCCGCCATTTGATAAGATCATGGCTGATCTGTGATCTAACTCCATATACCTGCCTTTGGCCCATATCCCTTAATACCTTTGGTTGCCAAAAAGCTATCTCTCTCATTTAAATTTAGCAATTGAGCTAGTATCAATTGCCGTTTGCGAAGAGAGTTCCAAACTTCTACCACCCTTTGTGTCGAAATGTTTTCTAATCTTGCTCCTGAAAGATCTGGCTCTAATTTTTAGACTGTGCTTCCTACTCCTAAAATCCCCAACCAGCGGAAATAGTTTCTCTCTATCCACCCTATCTGTTCCCCTTAATATCTTATAAACTTCGATCAGATCACCCCTTAACCTTCGAAACTCCAGAGAATACAACCCCAATTTGTGTAATCTCTCCTCGTACCTTAACCCTTGAAGTCCGGGTATCATTCTAGTAAACCTACGCTGCACTCCCTCCAAGGCCAATATGTCCTTCCGAAGGTACGGTGCCCAGAACTGCTCACAGTACTCCAGGTGCGGTCTAACCAGGGTTTTGTATAGCTGCAGCATAACTTCTGCCCCCTTGTACTCTAGTCCTCTAGATATAAAGGCCAGCAATTCCATTTGCCTTCTTGATTATTTTCTGCACCTGTTCATGACACTTCAGTGATCTATGTACCTGAACCCCTAAGTCCCTTTGGACATCCACTGTTTTTAACTTTTTACCATTTAGAAAGTACCCTGTTCTATCCTTTTTTGATCCAAAGTGGCTGACCTCACATTTGACTACATTGAATTCCATTTGCCACAGTTTTGCCCATTCACCTAATCTATCAATATCGCTTTGTAATTTTATGTTTTCATCTACACTGCTTACAATGCCACCAATCTTTGTGTCATCGGCAAACTTAGATATGAGACTTTCTATGCCTTCATCTAAGTTGTTAATAAATAGTGAATAATTGAGGCCCCAAGACAGATCCTTGCGGGACTCCACTAGTCACATCCTGCCAATGTGAATACCTACCCATTATCCCTACTCTGTCGCCTTTCGCTCAGCAAACTTCCTAACCAAGTCCGTACTTTTCCCTCGATTCCATGGGCTTCTATCTTAGCTAACAGTCTCTTATGCGGGACCTTATCAAATGCCTTCTGGAAGTCCATATAAATAACATCCATTGACATTCCCCTGTCCACTACTTTAGTCAACTCTTCAAAAAATTCAATCAGGTTTGTCAGGCACGACCTACCTTTCACAAATCCATGCTGGCTCTCTCTGATGAACTGAAAATTCTCGAGGTGTTCAGTCACCATATCCTTAATTATCGACTCCAGCATTTTCCCCACAACAGATGTTAGGCTAACTGGTCTATAATTCCCTCTCTCTCCTTTCTTAAAAAGCAGAGTGATATGTGCAATTTTCCAATCTAGAGGGACAGTTCCTGAATCTAGAGAACTTTGAAAGATTATAGTTAGGGCATCCGCAATGTGCTCACCTACTTCCTTTAAGACCCTGGGATGGAAACCATCTGGTCCTGGGGATTTGTCACTCTTTAGTGCTATTATTTTCTTCATTACTGTTCCTTTACTTATGTTAATTTTATCGAGTCCCTGTCCCCGGTTCAATATAAGTTTTCTTGGAATTTCCAGCATGCTATCCTCTTTTTCGACTGTAAATACTGACGCAAAGTAATTGTTCAACATGTCTGCCATTTCCCCATTGTCAATGACAATATCCCCACTTTCAGTTTTTAAGGGGCCAACACTGCTCCTGACCACTAGTTAATGTAGAGTTAACTAGTATAAATCAATAGACAATAGTGGGAAAACGAAGTGACTTTCTCCCTTGACATCAGCTATGTGTACTTTTTGTACTTCGATTATTGGAATTTCAAGCTTACAAAAAAAAGTAAATAAAAGCCGCTTTCCATGAAAGAAAGCTACTATTCAGAATGCCACGAACTGCCTCTCTTGATGGGATGACATCAAATTTACCAAAAGTAATGTCCTCAACGAAGAAATATTTCATTAACTGATTGTGCATAAATTCTCTGATGCCATCTTAGACAACACAATACAAAGCTGTCAAAATCTGAAAGATCGGCTGAGCTGTTATACCCATTTTGATTAATTTCGCTTCCCAAAAAATGAAATAGCAGCTATAAACAGAATTTGTATTTTTAACCAGCCTGTACTTGTAGCATCCATTTTAAAAAAAACGCATTTTCTGAAACTGAAAGCTACTTTCCAAGTGGTTGAAAGGTTTTTCCTGTATCTGGATTCAGTCATGATGAAAATATATGCTAGCACATCTCCTGTGACATTGCTTTCCGGGGAATCTGGGGTTTTGAGCACAGTATTACTGTTTAGCTGCTAACCTGGCCTGTACTGTTTCGGCTAGTGCTATAAAAAGTCAAATCCAGGTAAATGTAGCTACCTATACTGTTGAGGTCAGGGAAATTTGCTTTACACTTCAGGCTCCAGATCAATGACTGGCTCGTTGATCTCCCATGGCAATGATCATTGTAAGTTGTATGATGCATGACTTTGTAAGCACAGGTGCATTTTACCATGTAATGCACAATATATTCTGATGCTAAGGTGAAGCCATGTCTGTTATTGAAAATATCTCAACTGAGAACAACCAGAATATCTGTGACCCTAACTGACCCTACCAATGACAACAAAAAGTCACGGTTATGACCTATGTCTTGAAGAATAAAACTCTGACCTCACCCAGAGTTAACAGTAATTAGACTTTATGGCCTTAAGGGGCCACAGAATAATGCATTGATACTACAAAAACAATTGTGCTTTACACAGCATAATACTGCTGTCTTTATAAAGACATGTATTGTCGAAATTGTCATAAGCAATGTCACAGGAGATCTGCTAATGTAGCATCTAGTGTGCATTTCCTCAGTCACAAAATATTGGTGTTTTTTTAAGAAAAAAAGAGTCACTTGATCCAGGGTGTTCCTTACAAGTATTTTCCAGTTCACTTTCCACTTCTACAGAGTTCCCTTCCCAATGAAAGTACGAGTTGAGGCTTGATTTAGATTTTCTGGCTTTAAAAAGGTCAAATCTCCCCCTTTGCAAAAATAAATTGTGCAGAACACGATTTAACACTCCTGTCATTAGAACACTGCTCATAAGGAGCAATGCCACGGGAGAAGTGCAAGTATATTAAAAAAGTTGTGCTGAGTGCACTCACACACCCATGTTGCACAATTGCAAAACAGTCTTTTTATTAATAAAAGACAGAAAATTACAGGCATTTCATTCTGCAGCGTAAGATGTACAAGCAGCTACAACTACCTGGATTCTGAGAGAGGCTGCTCGAGCACTGGACTCAAGAGGGACAGGCCAGGTTAGCAACTAAAATCACAGAGGCAGAGATGCAGAGAGGGAGGGATGCGTGAAAAATATTAATTCAGTAACATTTAGCAAATAACTAACTTAAACACTAACATATTAATACAACTAGGCTGCAGATGGAATACTTTCCTGTATACAGTGGGATAATGTCAGCCATGTTGAATTGTGGATTCATTTTTAATCCTTCAAAAGGTTATCATTATACAGTCACAATATCAGTACATACAAAACAATGTGGATTCTCTTTCTTGAACCCCCCCACCCCTTACCAATTTATTTTCGTGGCAGAGATTTTCATGGCTTCCTTTTCTTTGTGGAACTGAAGACTGCAGAAACATCTAATATCATGCTGAATTCTTTATTAAATCACACAAATTACTTAACAATTCAAATAAATTCACTTCCTTGATAAAAATGTTCCTATTAGGAGACTATACTAATGTTAACTGCAATGATCAGTGTTAACTGGTGAATTTTCCTCTGCGGAGATCCCCAAAATACCCAAAAACACCTATCATGCTTGAGGAGAGTACTAGGAAATTTACTGGTTACTGACATCTTTTATGATGAATGATGAACCAACCAACAAACATGCCTTCTTTTGCAAGTAAGTGGTTTGAAGATGAACGTAACCATGCACAATATATGTAATGTTCATTTCTACTCTCAACAAAGTCATTGCTAAATATCTATGGAATGACAAGCAACCATACACCAGACAAGAACCTCAACAAAACAACTTAAATATTGAACCGTCCCTAAAAGTTTGCTTTATTCGACATCACAAATAAAGCAATGGCTACTTGATTAATGACCCTTCTTAAAAAATCCTTCATTTCTGCTGTAATAAGCTGTTCATGACCCTCTTCACAAAGCACTTGCCAAATCAGCTTCAATTTGAATAATTTTCTCTTTGCACCCACAGAAAAAGAAAATTCCAACTCTATTATAGATGCCATAACATTGGAAATTTGAAACACCCACCAATATCTTGCATTCTTGTACCCATGTCTAAATCAGACGACTTATGCAGGAACAAGAAAAGGACATTAGACCCCAACAAGCCTTTCCCTTTTGATCAATTACAATTCCAACTACCCCACCATACCTACAATCTCTTATCTTAAAAATGCATCTAGTTGTCTCTTTTTCACTTTGGTGTTGTTCTCTCGTTACTTATTCCACAAATCTGTCACCCTTCCGAGTATTTCAGACCACCCACATGGTGAGCAACTTGCTTGGACCAACTTTGCTCACCCCTTCAGAACTAATCGGTTCACCTAAAAGTCTCTTTGAGGGAACAAGATCATCTTCATAAACCTTTCCTCGTAACAGATTTCCTGATAAAAGAACCACGGTTGTTGGCCTGTTTTCTCCCAAAAAGGTAATAACATCCATCCTATTATTTAATGACCAAAACTGCACACTGGAGTCTGACCAAATCCTTATACAGCAGTAAGCCTCTGGATTTGTTTCCACTCCAGTTGTTAATGAAATCTAGGATTTTATTTGCTTTTTTCCGTCAGCCATGCTGAATTTTGTAGATTTATCCACAATATCCCCAAAATCTTTTTCCTGATCAACATGTTGAATGATTGCTCCATTCAGCACACTCTTTCCATGGGCTGCCTCTCCCTAGGCTAATTACTTTGCCTCACTTTGAACTGCATCTACCACCCACTGGTCCAATCACCTACAATATCCAAATCTTCTGAACCTGGTTACATTGTTTCTCTTTATTGGCATTTTTACAATCTGATGCATGTTGGTCATTATCAATTTGAAATGATTAAATCTGCATTTTTCTCCAAATTTTACACTTCCATTTCTTCCCACATTCTATCAGAAAAATTTCATATTCCAACAAAAGCCAATTTTATCCATTATACAGCCACCATAACAGATCTCCACCCACCCTAGGATGCACCCCTAAAAATAAAAGTTTATTCCATAATAAAAATTCAACAATTACAAAGAAATTAGACTTTAACCATTCCATCTTCCAATCCAATTCTTTCCTCCACTCATGAATACCTCCAATCTTAGGTACATCCTTCCCTAAATGTCATGGCCTTCCCTATCCAACTTTCTCAGCAAAACAACCACAACACCCATGAACTGTGGCACAGTCCCACCTCTACCTCAATGCACGTGCAGAATATAGTTGTCTTAAGTGAGGCCAATAGGACAAAAACAAATCACCTGACTATAACTCCCAGAAGCCATCAGACAGTTCCAGCCAACAAATTTCCTTATTCCCATACCACAACCACCCCAAATGTAACCCTTCACTATTAGCTCCCTGGTCTGAATCCTGACTCAAGTGTTTCCTGCTCCCAAGTCCCCACCCTCCATTTGCAGGCCTCAATCAGTTTCTGCTGCCCTCATCCATACCTTGGTTACCTCTAGACTTGACTATTCCAATGGTCTCCTAGCCGGCCACCCATCATCCACCCACCATAAGCTGGAGTCATCCAAAACTCTCTTGCCCATATCCTAACTCACACCATATCCCGTTCACCCATCACCCCTGTGCTCACTGACCTACACTGGGACCTGATCCTGCAACGCCTCAATTTTAAAGTTCTCATCCTTGTTTTCAAATCTCTCCACGGCCTCACCCGTCCCTATCTCTAACCTCCTCCAGCCCTACAACCCTCCAAGATCTCTGTGCTCCTCTAATTCTGGCTTCTTGCACATCCCCGATTTTCATCGCTCCACCACTGGCGGCCATTCCTTCAGCTGCCTAGATTCTAAGCTCTGGAATTCCCCCTCTAAACCCCTCAGTCTCTCTCTCCTCCTTTAAGACACTCCTTAAAACCTACTTCTTAAGCCAAGCTTTTGGTCACCTGTCTTAATAGCTCATGCGGCTCAATGTCATATTTTGTTTGACAAGTGTGTGTAAAGTGCCTTGGGATGTTTTACGACATTAAGAAGGTGCTATATAAATGCAAGTTGTTTATAAGCCCCACTCGCATTGCTTTCACACTGTCGCTGGTAAACAATGGCTCACACAGGTTTTGATGCTGGCTCCACATTGGCGCGATGCACTCCAGAATATACCACTCGCTTCTTTCCATGCTGAAGTTCCAACATCCCAAATGCTCTCGAGTGATCCCTGTTGCACACTCACATTTCAACAGTAGTTGAGGAAAGGATCAGGTTCTTTCCTCTTTAAATCAGAGGCAGCACTCACAGCAGAAGCGTAGTGGGTTCACAGAGCTCCCACTTACAGCAGTTCTGCTCTCCTTCAGTCGGGACCTGCAGTTGGTAGATTGCTGAGGCTGTATTTTTACTCCCCGCTCGCACATCAGCTGCTTCAGGCGGTAAATTTTTCTTCAACCAGGAGTATTTAAAATGACCCAGAGTGTTAATTGGATCCCCCAGTTCAAGAGGACTAACGCTCCTGCCGCATCTCTACAATATTGTAGTGGACTCTCACATGGAGTAGGTTATCCTCATCCAGCCCAGTGGTTTTAATGGTGTTAGGCTGTATCAAATCCAGAGCAGGAGATGGGTTTTCTCTGCAACACGGCAAGTTATTTTTTATTCATGCATAGATTGTAGATTTTGCACAACACAGATGTTGTCAACTGTGACAAGCAAGGCAAAACTTCCTTGAAATTTCCCATCTTGTACTAGATTTTCCAGTCATTCTTACCAGCCATTTCCCCAACAGAGTTCCAATATGATTACCAAGGCAGATAGATTCTTTTGCCACATCAGATTGGAAATGCAAAGCTGGACAGCACCAACACACACGCAGTTGACTTGTACTATCCTGCAAAAAGCAGTTATAGCCAATATCTTAGTTCAGCTTGATTAATTGGGCAGCATATGCCGCTCAGCAGATTCCTCAACGGTCAAAGATATTTTTCTGTATCCACTAAATTTAGGACACACATTATGATTTTGCTCGTGTCGCAAGCTTAAGAAAACAATGAGCTGCTGACAAGTAAAAAGCAGTCAGTCTGAACTGCATATATTTGCACAGAATATGTTCCAGTCTGATAAATGCAGATTGAGGCATTTACTGAAAGAATGTCTGTAATTAGAACATTCATCGTCAGCCACATTTTAAAGATTTTTACTTCTGCAATAAGCCAACAAATTTTTAGTTTACATCAAGATCAGTGCTGTGTTTTGCTTAGCCAGTGTTTTATCAGATTGCAGCAAGTCAGCAACTTCATTGCATGTTAACTATATACAAAATTCTATGATTACAGGGTTTGTCAGTTTTCCCATGCTTTGCAACTTATGGAAGTACTTCCTGAAGTGTGCAGCATGCAATAGTCTTCAGGACTTGAATATTAGAGGCTATTTCCATTTCCTTCTCTATAGCATATTTACAATGCTCAATTGCACACTGGCTAACACGTACACCTCGATATGTATAAACATGTTCTGCTAGCAGCTGGACTTACACATGATATCCAGATTATTTTTATGAAAGTCTTCTACTCACATTTTTATATGCCATTTGACATTTACGAACAACTTCCAGAAACCCAGTCCTCCAAATGCTACTTGTAATGCTCAAATTGCACTCTTGCAAGTTTGACGTTTGAAAGTTGTCCTTCAAATGCACAATTGTACGCTTTTGTTGTACGAGATGTATCAGGAATAAAAGCACGAATACCATCATGCATTCATAATGTTACAATGCAACTTACCTGTCAAGTTCACCAGTTACAAGACGTGTTGATTCTATCCACCTGTTGACTTATCTAACTTGCATGTGTTTGTTGTGCAATGTATTGGTCAATCAATACTTTCTCAAAATGTTCATAGTGATACTACAGGCTGTGCCTTTGAGCTTACTCTGCTGGAGTGAAACATCCTATTGGGTACTGCTTTCCATAATCTGCAGCTGACTTATTTACATTTTTTTTTAAAAAGTCCAAGATGATCAATGACTGGTGGAAGTGGTGCTCTGACAAAACTTGATTGGACTATTCACTTGAAGCATTACACTTCATGCCCATGCTTCATGATGTGGGATATCACCCAGACCACCCCTCTAATGCCAGTAAGCAAAACCTATTAACACACAACTTCTAAAGTGTGATTTTATTAATGTGAACACAGATTACATTTCAGATTCATACAGATTTCACAATTTTTTCAACACCGATGAGTTCCAATCCATGGAAAATATTTCCATAATCCCAGCAGCGCAAGAACCATCATTTTCCGTGGAGAAGCTGATCATTTATATTTTAACTTTATTACAACCCTCACAGCCAGCTGCCCGTGTCTCAGTGAGGAAGTGTACTGCATAGTGCAGTAACAAGCCTCGCAGAAATGAAACAACTTTCATTTACATAATGCCTTATTGTGTGGTCAGGATGTTCCAAAGCAATTCACGTCAATTAAATATTTTTTGAAGTGTAGTCACTATTGTCATGTAGGCAATCGTGGCAGTAAATATGCACACTGCCAAGATCCCACAAACAGCAAATTAAATGACCAGTTAATCGTTTTTTGATGGTGTTGGTTAAGGAAAGAATTCCAATAAGGACAATAGGAGAACTCCCTGCTCTTCTTCAAATAGCACCAGGCAATCAACAATTGTCAGAAGGGGCCTTGCTTTACAATCTCATTCAAAAGACATTTCCAACAATGCAGCACTCCCACAGAACTGCACTGCAGTGTTAGGCTGGAGTGGGGCTTGAACACACAACCAGACTCAGGTGAGAATGCTGCCACGTGAACCAAGTTGACACTTGGGAAGGTCTCAGGTTTGACCGCTGATCTCAACACAAAGCAGCAACGGGGCACAATTGGCCAGCCCGATCTTTCAGGGTTGTTATAAAAGATCACTTCCTAATTTTACTATTGAAATGGTTTCCTGTTAGAGTATCACTGGAAGAAAAAAAAATGTAACTAAAATAATGTATGAGCCAGTTATTTCAAGGAAAACTACTCAATCTTTAAGGTTATCTTTTACAGTTTAAATCAAAGATGCTACAGCCCCGATGAACATTCTGTCAACACAGCAATTCACCCCATCAAGTTGAGAAAGCATACATATCAATAGTGCAAAAGGCAGCATTGTGTCCTACAGAAGTTAGAAATTTATCAAAAATCCCTCAACTTTTTAATAGTACAACTGTAAAAATAAATCCTAGGCTTCAGTCATAAAATATATTCCAAAATATAAGAGTGAAAAAAGCAACCAATACAGTTCTTTCACTGCTAATTTAATATCATATTATGGACCAAAATACATAATTACATATTGGAAAATACTAAATTAACAATTTAATCCAGCAGGAGCATTCAATCTCAGATCTAAACATCCCAACCAATTGAACTATATGGTTAGATAGTATTTGTCACCAAATCAGATAATGTTAAGTGGCTTAGGATACATCTTAAAACAACAGTATTGGCAAAAATGTATTTGCTTTTGAACATGCTGCAATTCAGCTCATACATGACAAACGTAGCTTTTAGGGGTGATCCCATTTCTTTTCCCTAAAATGAAAGTCAAGTTAATTGGCAAGAGACTGGGTGACGAGTTTCTTTTGATCTTGTAGGTAAATTAGACTGTGTTTTAAATGGTTGCGAGCAAATAATCTTATGCCAGAGATCTACAGCAAGGTAGGTGGGCATTCCAGTGTCTCCTGGCTTGCAGTTTAAACAGTATTAGGCCAGCTAAGATTCCATACAACATGCATTTACTTGCTCAAACATTTTATGGGCTATTTCTCAAACTGTATCTTAATCTTGAGATATTCATGAGGTGAGCGTACAACTGTCAAATTGGTATTGCTTTTATCACAATGGAAAGTCCCATCTTCAAAGAAAATTTGGGTTTTATATGCTGGAAGCTTCTGTTGTTCAGGAGCATCATAGAGAACTCATCTAACAGCCTGTGGAAAATTCCAAAAAACTTAAGTTTTGTGCAAGATGTAATTTAGGAGAAATCACTGAAACACCAAATGATTCACTATTGCTGAAAGCATTCCTAAATGACGACATCGTGACTTTTGCGAACAGGAAAAAAGCTAGAAAAGAACCTGAATGTTTAATTGGACCTACAGAAGTATATGTATTCTAAAATACTGCCTATGTGGTAACTTGCCTTGTTCTGATCCATAATTGTTTAGTTTCTACATAAACACAGTAATTTTAGCCAACATATAAAGTCTGTTCTGACCTACAGTATTTATATGTTCAAACTGATAGGATTTATGGGAATGCGACATAAAATCTAGTGGTGTTACTGAAACATAGGGTAACTTTGTAACTTATGCAACCCAAGACATACACTCCCAGATTACAAAGGGCATCGCTTCCTCACAGGGAGTCTGCTACAACTGTTGAAAGAGAAAAAGCTGTTTAATAACCCAAAATACAATTGATATCTCAGTAACCAGTACCAAACACACAAATCAGATATGAATTTTAAGTTGGTCGGGAAGGATGGTACGATTCTATGTGAACACTCAATAAGCACAATCTTACGCCTCAAACAGATTCATTCAGCAGTCTCATACTGGCCTGTGAAAAGTGGAGAATGTTTCTGAATTATTATAGGGCAGTATCTAATCAAGTTTAGATGTCATACATGAGGAAAGTGAAACTCCAGACATTTAAAACACCTAAATTGCATGAATTAAATTGCTGCCTTGTACTCAGATACCAACTATTATACATACTTAAAATTTCAATTTTATATTGAAGGTAAAGGTTTTTGTTAAGTGTTCAATTTTCTCCACATCCTTGACACATCACATATAAACTGAAGGATTAACAAATGGGACATTACTACTCTAGGTTTAATTGAAAGATAATCTATAACTTAGCAGTTTTTTATTACTACAAGCAGAATAAAAAGGCAAAATATTCCCTTAAATAAAATACCAACTATGGTCAATAACCCTGTTTACGGTTTGTCAAAAGTAGTGCCAGCATCTAAACAAGCAGCAATACTATCCGACATACCATGAAAAAAAGGATCTTCAGTCAAAACTAAACATATAAGGAAGCTGACAATTTGAAAAGCCTGTGAAGTCAATATATATTTCTCTAAATACCAAATACCAAACATGTAAGGAGACAAAGAACTGCACAATTAGTATTTTCAAGAAACTTTAAATCGTGTGCAGAAAACTGTCACCAAGGATGCACATCCCATTAAATAAAATGTAAATACAGTTAAGCTCACATATACACAAATAAGAGCAAATTCCTCAGACACAATTTACCTAGTCCAAAACTGCACTGAGTTTTTCCATAATGTTGCACTCATAATGTAACCAGACTTAAATGTAAATGACTTAAGTCTGGTTAGAAGGAACTTTAGTGATCCAAACTCACTACATAAACGATTCTGACCGAGTAAGTTCCTCCCAAAAACCCAGGTCATAAAAATTACACTATAACCTCCAAGTATTAGAAAAAGGTTCAATTTAAAATACTGAGCTTTAGATCTAAATTACAGTTTAGTAATTCCAATACTTTAACATAGAGGCTGTGCAGAGGGCTTGCATCTCATCAGTATGGTACAATGCGCAACACCTAACTCCTATAGAAAATACATTACTAAAACAGAAAACCTAATTAGTGACCATTTTTACTGCCTTTACTCCTCACTACTCCAAGTTACAACATAAAATGCTACAAATTAAGTAACCACAATCCCTGTACAGAAGCGCAAATTATTCAGGAAGTCATTTCATAAATGGATTAATCAAACTAAACGTTTGCCAGATTAAACCCAGCTTGAAATACCACCAACCCCAGAACTAAAATTCAAAATCCTATTTATAAAAAACAAAATTAAGCCTTTTAAAGAGTTTTATTTTCACAATTGTCAACAAAAACCTTCTTTTAAAAAAAACGCATGGTTCTATTTCAAAACAAGCATCTTGCTACAGTATATGTTTCTAATAGCAGAACATATCATTTACAGTCTCTGCACTAATCCTTAGAAAACTCCAAATTAAGATTCAAGTAAGTGGTTTAATATATCCCAGTCATCTCAAACAATTGCTGGCACGACAAACATGCAGACAAGAAAATTAGCACTTTTCAGATGGCACATTTGATGCTCGTATTCAGAACATTCCTACACTAACTGCATAAATAAATCCCCCAAAAAGTTTGATACATCTGTGCAGTACAATTAGAAAAACAATTTGCCTAATATTAATAAAACCACAAAAAATGTCTATTGCAGCACTCCAGTTCATATTTTAGCCTTACCTGAGCCACCAAATTGACTGCTCGCAAGCGTGGTTGGTCCGTTTTTTCCACTATTAACAGGAGGAGAAAACATCTAAAAAAGGAAGGGAGAGTATCAAGATCAATGAATAATCCATACAGTTTTAGACCATGATATTCAACACATCAAGGCAGACTTTACTGATAGAATATGTATCTTTTGTGATGTAGTAGTCAAAAAAACATGCTCAACGTCACGCATAACAGTGAAATATGCTTTACTTTTTAAAATATTCATAACACCAATACAAAATATTGTAAACAGACAATTGCATGTACATTATTATTACCTTTACTGATTGTCTTGACTAAGTTGTGTAACTGCTCTAAATTGCATTGCATACAATTATCAAAAGGAGTAATTTCTAGTAAAAACGTAATACTGGACGATTTATAATAAAAATATACTTGCCACTACCATTTATCTGACAACACTCATCAGTAGAAAACTGAAGCTAGTCAGAATATCCACGGGTAACTTCAGACGATGCACAAATTCTGAAATAATTCAATGCTGACCTGAATATTAAGCTCGTGGTAAACGCCGCTTTACTACAAACTGTTTGCAATAATTTCTCAGTGAACCTGTCCCTTAAAAAGTACTGGACTTAAGACTAGACATTACATCAAACTTCAGGTGACTCCTTTTGACTAAGCTGGACGCAGGCAACGCCACAAGCTTTTTACATGGCTTTTGGAGTGATGGGCAAACCGTGTTAGTAATAAAGCCTCCAAGCATCATACCGCACTAAAATCCAGCAGATCGCTCAATTCCTTGTCCGTTCCTATTGCGGCCATCCGCTGCTGTGGATTCATCTTGATTTACTCTCACTAAACCTAAGAACAAAACATAGTTACACGCATTACTCAAAACAGTTTATTTACTTGCCTTTAAAATAAAACCCTCAGCAAACGCCTTCAAAGTTTGCGGGGGAGGGTGGGTGGAATTAAAATCCAAAGAAGGCTCCGACTAACTAACAAATAAAAGATTCCAGAGAACTTGCCGTGCAAGTAAAAGTCTGCATCAGTCTCCAAAAATACTCTACCGCAGAGAGCGTTTCCCTTCCGAAACAATAGTACAGGAGTTACTGTACAAGAAATGACAAGTAATCCGCTAACATTATTCCACATAACAAAAGACCATTTACCCTCGACTGGCAAAACCAAGATCTAAAAAAAACAGGTAAATCATCAGTATTAAGTTTTGTGTAGAACAGTCTCCAGCAGTGTTTTTTTAAGCGAGGGGCGGGGGGGAAATCCCCTTTAATTTAATGTAAATCATTTGCTACGTTCAACCTCTTGGTTGTTTGAAGGCGGTTGCAGCGAGATTATGTGGCCGACGCCACATGCGAGTGCTCCCCGTGTCAAGGCAAGAGGGACATGGCCAGGTTTGTAGTCAAGTGTGCCCGTCGGTGTCTTGCCCCCAGCCACAGGTCCAGGTCCAGGTCCAGGTCCAGGTCCGGGCCGAGGCCCTTTCTCTCTCTTCCTCCCCCCCCCCCCCCCTCCTCCCCTCTCAGCGGCTCCTCTGACCCTAAACTTCCCTCCTCCCTCCTCTCCTCCACACTCACAGCCCAACTTTAGCCACTCTCCGCCGTGCCGGCCCTCGCCGAGCGTCCGAGCCCGCTCTCAACTCACCTCGCTCTTCCCCCCTCCACCAAAACATCCAACTGCCGCCAGCGGGTAGTGCTATAGGGTGAGGGTTTTACCCCCCTCCCCGCCCCTGTCGTCCTCCTCCCACCGAGCCGGCGCTCACTCACTGAGTGACTGAGTGCGGCAAGACAGGCGAGCGGCTGCGCCCCGCGGTCTGTCTCTCGCCCCGCGGCTCCTTCAGGCGGACATTTTTTTTTGTTGAGCCGAGTCACCACGCTGAATCAAAAACGCTGTATCCCTCCGCCCGCTGCTGCTTTTTTAAACCTTATGCAAAGCAGGGGGAAAATATACAAAATACTGACTGTCTCCAGCTGTAAACACACTCACCTCTCTCTCTCTCTCTACGCTTTGAAGGAGGGAAGTGTCTGTGCAATATTTAAATACATTTTTGGTCGTTGCACCTTGAGATTACAAGAAATGAATGACAATGATTTCAAGGGATGTTTTGTTTGCGCGGCAGGAGGCGGCAGCGGTGAGACGGTCTATGCTTTCCTCTGCCTTTGATTGACTGCAGATTAGTTGATGGGGTCGAATTACATGCATAGCGAATCAGATGTTATCTCTCTCCAGCGGACAGAGGCCAATGTATATATATTTTTCATCCTGGGGCAATGTTTACTAACGTTTCAGAAAAACAGAAAAGAACAATGTCTCCAAATGGATAGCAATAGTACTGTAAATCTATGTATTTACTAACGTGGTTGTTTAAAAACTAAACTATCATCAAATAATCGTGTCTTGGAGGTTTCGCGTGTATAGTTTTAAAACTTGCAATAATTTAAAAAATCATGAGCAGTTTCGTTCTTAAGTTGTATATCGTTGCAAGATAAAATGATGGTTTGTGTGAAACTATTTCATTGTCAAGGAAACATAGGAAGAACATCAAAATTACTCATCTATAAATGAAACGAAATCTAATATTTGGCATTCTATTAATCATGGGATAGAAAATCAGTTTATTGTACCAGCAACTATAAATCATGCATTAAATTAATAAGTATTTAGCGTTTAATTAACATTTTTTCTATTTATGTATGGTTTTGAACATAAGATAAAATAACTTGTACTTTCAATTTGATGTGATACTCAAATACAATGGCTATGTTAGCACCATTATTACCAATAGTGGTATGACTCCTTGTAAAAGTTATTTGGTTGAAACAATATCGACAAAAATGTGTGTTGTCAAAAAAGGGAGCGAGTTAATAAACATGCTAAATGTAGAAACGAAAGCTACTGTTTTTAGTGCAAATTTTCCTGATTGCCAGTAATCTGTTTTAAACCAGGTTTTCTTTTTAATAAGAGGGTTTTACTCGTTTACTTGTCCAGACGTTTTTTTTTAATGTTTATTTGTTTATCGCCGGACGCAGCAATCCCCACGCGATTGAAAGGCAGCGGAAGAGGAGGCGATCGATCGATCGGAATGAAGTTGGAAAGATTTATGGAGGCCCATCACATCTAATGTGAAACGCAACATGTGACATTTGGAGAAACGGCCAACTGCCCAGATTGTTTAGTTGACCAGCTAAAGTTAAAATGTTACAAAAATCGGACAAATGCGGCATTTGCACATTGTTCTTGGTTATTTCACTGGACCACATTTGTCTTGAAACAGTGATAGAAAACAAACAAAAAACGGAAGTATGGGCACCAACCAGTCTATCCCAAGATCCCCAGCTCTTTAAACCCACAAAAGAGCTTTGGAGTGATAGCGAGAGCTGCACGGCCGTAGTCCTGACCCTGATCGACAACATCGCCACATTCCGCCGGTTTACCGGTGTTGGAAACTTTACTTTCTGTGAGGCTGGGTCCATACACAGAGCTCCCGTTTCAAGCGGCACGGTGGAATAAACAGCCACCCCTTCTGCTCATCAGATAAGACAGCTGTTGAAACCGTGGTCTTAAAGCTAGCTACTTACAGGGATTTATTTCACGTTTAAAAAACAAAGCAATTTTTATCATAAATTAACAAATTTTAAAAAGTGGACCAGTTAAAATAATTAGCCAATTTCCCGTCACAGTAAACTTCCCAGCTTTAAAGGCAGGGGCTGTTTAAGTTGACTCAGCAAGTTAAACCTTTGGATATTTCAATCACTGAACTAAGTAAATACTTATTATTCGGATGATCAACGGGTGACAGGTAACGATAGTTTCCGCTGGGCTCATGCTAGTATGGGCTGAAAGACATGTACAGTTTACTGTAGCGTCATTTTACAGATGAATGGCAAGGAGTTACCAAACACGTTAAACACTTTGAAGATCAGGTTCGGCGAGATGATCCCTCTATATAATACACTAACTTCATACGATTATTGTCAGTTACACTACAAAAACAGATCACTGATCTAAAGTGCTCCCTTTCAAGATAAATGTCATACCAAATCACATCTGACAAAAATAAAAAGCCTGATAAAAAAATACTTCATTGGCTGTGAAGCCTTTGGGACGCCCTGAGGTCGTGAAAGGTGCTGTATAAATACAAGTTTTGTTTCCCGTCTTCCTAAAGAGATGAAATGTGTATGCAGTTGTATGTAATAAGTGGTATCCAGTTTTGGTTAGCGTCTAGCTAGTTTAAATTAGCACCAATTGAAGAGTACCTCATATTATAGAATTTTTAAATAGTGTAGAATCTATGTAAACAGTAGAGTTATAAGTACGCCAGTAAATTGCGTTCAAACAGTTTACAACTGATTCCAACCCCAATCTTTTTTAAAAAAACATAATTCAAACGATTTGGAAAATTGTAAACCACTGTAATGCGCTTTGAGATGACGCAATAAGGCATTATCTAAACGCAAGTTTTATTTATTATTACAGAAAAAAATTCGAAATTGCCTAACGAACGTAAAGGACTTTTTGCATTATTTCTTTGCACTTATTCGCCTTATGTATGTCGTAAACACAGTAACACCAGTATCATATGCAGATGGACAACTTGGGAGCCCCTGATCAAGCACAAGGTGCCTGGATATGATATTATTCCGTTTATCTTTCGTCTCTAATACAATAAGAGTTTTGTGCTTCAGAAATAACACTGAAATTGACTATTGCTAAAATATTTTGTTTTACTGAATAGGCAGAGTACAAACACCGCATTTATTCATCCACTGAGTGGACTTAATCAATAATCTGCCCGATTGTGGATTTTTAAAAAATTTTGCGACAAGAAAGTTACACTTTCAAGCGATTTATTTGATTAATAATCACACCAAAAAATAGGCTATTAAGCCCAGTTAAGTTATTTCGACTAGTTTGTCAAGAAATACGTGTACTTCAATAATGAGTCATGCTCACATCTGGAAGAAATTTTGTAAATGCAAATGAAGAAATCCAATTTGCAGATGTTTGTACTAAATCTTATTTCCTTATCCATTCATTCTAAAAGACGTAAAACATGTATTTTACATAAAAAGTGATCAGAGTTCCAAAATGGCTAGGTGCCATTTGTTAGTGAATTACGCTTTGCATTAAAATCTGATAATTGGACGTAATTTTCTTAGATTTCAACTTTTAAGTGAAATGTATCGCACGGTTTATATTGTCATAATAAACAATCAACCCCACTTAGTATACCCGATCATGATCAGCAATACAAGCAAACCAATGGCACAATCCTCATACATGTTTGTGTCTTACTAAGTGTTAATTTATTGTTGCCATAGCCTGGTTATTATAAGTACCTTTTGGGGTTTCTGCTAGTCTATTTCATGTAACAGGATTCCACGGTATTCATTTATCACATTTGTTTTACACCAGAGAGGCAACATACCAGGACAGTCCCGTTATACCCAGAATTAATTAGTGGGTTGGAACCGATTCCACGCTGGTGCATTTTTAAGACTGCAGAATCACAAGATAACCAGGCAACATCAACATTTTTTAGTTGTACTCGAAATTAACACTGCAGCCAGCAGATTTAAAACGACAGTGTTTGTGGACTCGACCAAAACATTGTCGCCTTCTGCACAATATCAGTATTGTTTTCCGTAAAAAAAAATCTGCTGACATTTTTTTAAAAAATCACAATCCTACCGTTTCTATACGGTGAGATCATTACGTGGGATTTGACGATACGTTTATAGTAATAAATAACTCAGGCTGGCCGTGTTGTTAAAAGTTGATGTCTGACATCCGTTGTCTTTACATATATCAAAAGCTACATATATCAATAACTACAGCAGGAATTACAAATGGAAAGTAACGCACGTACCTCTGTATTCAGAGTAATTACTGCAGCGTCAGGAGGAACACTTTGTAAAGTTCTGTATGGCCGTTATGTAAGACGATCTCTGCCACCAGCATCTAGTGTCACTGTATTGTTGGCTGAACAAAGGTGCTCCCAGCTCATAGAGGGCGATGAGACAGGAGTAATCTGCAGGGAATCCATGCAAAATTCCACACTGAAAAATGGCTGATAAGTGAAACAGGGATGCAGGATGATGAAATGTACATATAAACTATAAAGTATAAGTCTATTTGAAAAACGTATACTTCAGACATTACCTTTATAACTGAGCAACTCAAGTAACCGGTCGCTTTTTATCACTGCAGAAGGGATGTGAAGGTTAATGGCAGAATGCGGGAGTGATTTTGGTCCATACATGATTTTATTGCAAAATTACGAAAGCTGTGGCTTGTTTCATTACCTTACAGCTTATCCGCAGATGGGGAGATTTATCCTGGATAACTCTTTTAGGAATTCAATAAAATTCTGCTCATATCTGTGGGAGGTAGACCAATATTGTACTTCAGAATTGTTATCAGGGTGTAATTCGGTTTTCTTCCGTTCAATTGCTACAGATTTGAAATCATGCAATTAGCGTCACCTGTTGGCAGTGGGGAAAGTGGAATTTGTTAAATCAGCCCAGTCCTGCGTTGTCTTTGATTCACCTCCAGGCAGAGTCTTCTCAGAATCAGCATTCAATTCTTCCGCAGTCTTCTGAAGAGCAGTAACTTTCTTGGATTTCAATTCAGGTTTTTAGTCTACTTGAACTTTAAGTCCTTAAGAGCTTTTTCTAGTTGGATGAAAAGGTAAAACAATTTGTACATTGTACTTCGTCATTTTGAAAGAAGGACTTGCATTTATATAACGACCTCAAGACATCTCAAAGCCCTTTACAACCAACCAATAACCACTGTTGTAATGTAGAAAGTGCGACAGCCAATTTGCACACAGCAAGATCCTTCAAACAGCAATGATGAGCCTATAATTTTCATCTTGAAGTCTTGTAAGTTCCACGTCCTGACATAACGTTTGACACAGAAATACCAACAGAAATCGCAGCCGACTGTCCGCCTCCAACGATCTCCCCACCCTACCTATGTTTCAGTAAATCTACCTGCGCGCACAGCCTATATTTTAACAAGAATAAACTCTGTGTGTATGCTAATGGAGCAGCTGAATTTCTCAACATATTCCTGCTGGTTGAGTGAGATACTGATAGATTAGGGGGATCATCGTGTCACAAACAACGCTGGCTGTGACTCAATTAGCCAACTATATTTTAGTCAGCTGTGAGTGCTGAAAAAGAGTGAATGGAAGTCAAAGCTATTGGTGGCCCCAACTGTCATCCACCACCGACCGCAGGACCAGCCCAACATCAAGAAGCAATGACATAAATTACCCAAAGAAGTAAGAATCAGCATGGGCTATTGGGCAATTCTAACCCACTTCAAACACTGCCTATTGGCTGCTGTGCGATCACACAATTGAAGTGAACGGAGCCCAAGAGAAGCCATGAATCCAGGTGCAGGTGGGAGGAACCCCGCATCTGAGAGCTTAACGAACGAGCGATATACCGCTCTCACCCAGCTCTTTTTTCAGTCCTTCAGCAACACTTTATCACGAAGATTTCACTGTATTTTAAAAAAATCAATTTTATCCTTCCTAGGAGGTCCTTTATACAGCATTTATGATGAGGTTCAACAAACTAATGGGCATCATGAGGTGTCCTCCAGCAGTGGCGTGTGGAGTACCACATACTTAGCCAATTGGTACACATATCAACAGAAGTTTTGTGCCACCACATAGCCCTGCCTCTGAAAACAATGACTCCAAAATAACTACAGCAAAGGAGACCATTGGCACGAATGCAGGCGCAGCAGTGCAATGCCAATATCGAATACACCCAGCATGCACAAAGCTAAACTTCCTTCATACTAAACGTCAATGTCTCTTAACCCCAAGAAAAAGCTATTCGACTCATGTGGTGCATTTTACAAGATAGCACTTTTGGAGGAGAACTTTGCACAAGGGGAGTGCACATGTAATGGATAGTAGCAGACTCCAGGAGGATATAGACAGACTGGTGAAATGGACTGACACATGGCAGATGAAATTTAACGCAGAGAAGTGTGAAGTGATACATTTTGGTAGGAAGGATGAGGAGAGGCAATATGAAATAAATGGTACAATTTTAACGGGGGTGCAGGAACAGAGAGATCTGGGGGTGCACATACACAAATCTTTGAAGGTGGCAGGACAAGTTGAGAAGGCTGTTAAAAAAGCATATGGCATCCTGGGCTTTATTAATAGAGGCATAGAGTACAAAAGCAAGGAAGTTATGCTAAACCTTTATAAAAGACTGGTTAGGCCTCAGCTGGAATATTGTGTTCAATTCTGAAAGATGTCAAGGCCTTAGAGAGGGCGCAGATGAGATTTACTAGAATGGTGCCAGGGATGAGGGACTTCAGTTATGTGGAGAGATTGTAGAAGCTGGAGTTGTTCTCCTTAGAACAGAGAAGGTTAAGGGGAAATTTGATAGAGATGTTCAAAATCATGAACGGTTTTGACAGAGTAAATAAGGAAAAACTGTCTCCAGTGGCAGAGGGTCGGTAACCAGAGGGCACAGATTCAAGGTGATCGGCAAAAGAGCCAGAGGCGACATGAGGAAACATTTTTTTACGCAGCGAGTTGTAATGATCTGGAATGCACTGCCTGAAAGGGTGGTGGAAGCAGATTCAATAGTAACTTTCAAAAGGGAATTGGATAACTACTTGAAGGGAAAAAATTACAAGGCAATGGAGAAAGAGCAGGAGAATGGGCCTAATTGGATACCTCATTCAAAAAGCTGGCACAGGCATGATGGGACAAATGGCATCCCCCTGTGCTGTACCACCATGCTACATCAGGAATTTGGGCACAGGAAATTCAGGATGGAAAGTGAAAAGGGCCACAAGTTGGTTCCACTGACCTCCGTGCCAGAATTCTTGACATGCAAAGCTCTTGGCTAGGAGCTCATCAAATGTACCTGCTTGTGTTCTTTCTCAGCAAGACTGCCAATGAAATACTAACATGTGCTGAATTGGTTTGTGTCAATTTTGTGTTATTGCCACAGACTGAGTCAGGTGCTCTGTCATCAATTGTTTAAAGATGTTTTGGTTACACTTTGCCATTATAATTGCAAAAGTCCCAATTTCCATCCATTGGTACAGTGTACAAGTTCTGTAATTATTGGCTTCATATTAATTCCAAAGTACAAGTCTGGATTATTAGGAGACCTACATTCTACATATCAAATACACCAAAGGGTGTCTATAGATTTCAGCACCTAGACCCAACTAAGTGATCTGCTCCTCCAATAAGGCTTCCAGAGTGGCTCGAATTGGCACAGACCCGCTGCCACAGGCTAAAAATTATTACATCATTTGTGGGCTGTCAATAAGGCTACTTCTGAAGCTTAAGAAGGAATGCAAAATACACCTGTATAAGTAAATTTCCGACCCTAAAGATCCCTTAAGTTGCCTTCTAAAGGCCTATTATTAAACTTAAAGAAGGGGGTTGTCGCAGTGAGTCATGTTACTGCTTAAAGAGACTAAAACCTTTTTCTTTATTTTTTATATGTTGTTTCAACTTATAATTAGGAACAAGTATGATATTCCAATGAAGCTCAGCTCCTGAGTGGGAAAAATTTCAACTGACCATGAAAACTCGCCATGTGGGAAAGCACAGAGGATAATCCATGTTCTAATATTCTGTTGTACAACATAATAGTGAATGATGTACACTGAGCCACTTGTTTGCTACGGTTTAGTACAGCGTTGAACAGCAATGTCAAACATAAGTACTTTGAACATAGAGAACTACTTTAAAGCAAACCTGCAAATATGATCATTGCATTTAACTTATTTTTTTTAAAACCTTGGCTTCAGACTCTTGATAGAGTATTTGCATGTTATCAGTAAACTATACAGTGGATATTATCAAAAATGATAAAGGTAGGTATTTGTGACAAAACAGGAATTTCTGCCTTTATTTTACTTCCTTTAAAGTAATTCATTGTTAGGTTTAAAATGGGGGCTGCTGTCGCTTCACTAGAAAAGAAATGCAAGATAGAGGCAGTCATCTTATGGGAACCAGATAGCTGATAAAAATATTCTCTTTGATGTCTTGATTAATGTGCTAATCTATGCAGCATGACAGACAGATGCAAATCCTGTTGTGCTTCTTGCATGAATACTGTCGAGTTTAAAAAAAACTATTCGAGGCCGGCATTTATTGCCCATCTTCAATTGCCCTCAAGAAGGTAGTGGTGGGCCGTCTTCTTGAACCACTGCAGTCCTCATGTAGTTGGTCCCACAGTGCTGTTTGGTAGGGCGTTCCAGCATTTTGACCGAGCAACAATGAAGAAAAGGCAATATGTGTCCAAGTCAGGATGGTGTGTGACTTGGAGGGGAGCTTGGAGGTGATGGTGTTCCCAGGGACCTGCTGCCCCTTTCCTTCTGGGTGGTGGAGGTTGCGGATTTGGGAGCGCCTGCCGAAGAAGTGTTGGTGAACTGCTGCAGTGTTTCCTGCAGATAGCAGAAACTGCAGCCACGGTACACCAGGGTGAATGGTTAGGCTAGTGGGTAAAGTGTCGATCAAGCGGACCGTTTTGTTTTGGATGGTGTTGAACTTCTTGAGTGTTGTTGCAACTGCACCTATCCAGGTGGAGAGGCTTTGTGGAGTCAGGAAGTGAGCCACTCACTGCAGAATACCTAGCCTTTGACCTGCCCTAGTAGCCACGGCACTTATTAGAGTGGAAATACAGGAAAGGAAATACAACTATTATAAGCCGTTTTCCCATGTTTAACAAAGGTATTAAAACTCTTTACAATTTGATTGCCTGACTGATGTAAACAAATTGATTGAACTTCAAAGGAAAAAAATCCTTATAACACCAACAATTTTCTAGTGTTTTTCATTTGACAGGAATGAATAAAAGTCTGTAAACAAAGAGAAGAAAGAACATACATTTATTATAGTGCCTTTCATGACCTCAGGATGACCAAAGCGCTTCACAGCTAATGAAGTATTTTTGAAGTGTAGTCACTATTGTAATACAGGTAAATGTGACAGCCAACTTGCGGACAGCAAAGTCCCACAAACAGCAATGAGAGAAATGACCAGAAAATGTTTTTAGTGATGTTAGTTAGGGGATTAATGTTGGCCAAGACATTGGGAGAATTCCCTTGCTCTTCTTTGAATAATGCTATGGGATCTCTTACATTTACATGAAAGGGGCAGGCAAGGCCTTCTTAACTTCTTATCCAAAGACAGCACCTCTGACAGTGCAAAACTCCTTCAGTACTATGCTGAAGTGCCAACCTAGATTATGTACTCAAGTCTCCAGAGTGGAGCTTGAACCCACAACCTTCTGATTCAGAGACAAGAGTGCTACCACTGAGTCAAGGCCAACACCTGTAAGAAAAATCTGCCAGAGTAAATGCAAGTTCTTTCTTTCTTACATCCATCTACCTTGAGTATTCACTCATCCTAATAATGGCTCCCCTGAGTTTTAGTACCGTTATTCTTTTTACATTGCCAGACAGGATCAGGGGGCAGGGATGAGGCGGAAGGTTGAAGGTGGACTTGCAAACAGAAATTCCTTGCTATGCTCCTTGAATAACTAGTTTTTCTGTCAATCACAAAAGAATCCCCACCACTCCAAAATGTGATGTCATTCATTAGACTTAGAAGGGAGGCAGCCTTAATCTGAATTGTAGGAGTTGAAGTACACAGAGTGCTTGCACTAAGTGACACTAGTGCATCCTTGGAGTTGTCATCTCTGTTATCTGGCTCAGTGAACCCCTGAAACTGTGAGAGTTGTGGGAAAAAGCAGGTTCCCAGATCTTTGAAAGAGAGGCAGGCCTTTATGCAGAAATATCATTGAAGAGGTATAAAATACAGAAAAAAAAGTATGGTAAGCTTAATGATGTTGTGAATGATGTAACTTATGTGTTTACTATGTGAGAAATGTTGGGTCAGATTTTCTTCTGGATTCACATCAGCTCGAGATGGAGGCTGGGCCAGTGGGATGGGATCATCCATCAGATTTTCCGTTGCTCTTATGATACCAGTGACCAGTAAACTGATGGAAGTGGGGCCCACAAGATTTACAGACCGGGGCCATTGCCAGCAGAAGATTACAGGCAGCCAAATTTAAACTGGCCCACTGAAGCAGGGGTCTAATTTCACAGTCATCTACACTTCTTATCTGACCGGGCCAGCAAGAGCAGGAAAGACTGTCAGAGATTATTGGCTGGGAAATTCTGACAATACCGTTGCTCTGGTGGAATGGGACTTCTGCTGTAAATTGTGGCATCGGCTAATTGAAATAGGCAGGAATGCAGAGGCTGTGTAAATACAGATTGCAATGCCTCAGAAAAGCTGTGGGGCCAGAAAATAGTGCTGGGATTGGAGTAATACCCCAGATGGATAGATGAGGGAATAGCCCAGAAAATACTTGGGGAGGGGAGGTGGGGGCTGGGGGCCAGGGAATATTTGGAGAAAAGACAACGACTTGATGCAGCAACGGGAAATCAAACCTACCACTGCTTATCAAGGCAACCCTGGAGGAAGCAGGCAACCTGAGTGACAAGATGGCAGCCAGATCAAAGAAACCAGCAGCAAACTTCATGGATCTGGACCTGCATGTCCTTGTAATGGAGAAACAGAGCAGGATGGACTGTCTATTTGGGGTGGGGGGCCTGAGCCCCACCAAGAATGTTGGATATACTTTGTGGAGGGAGGTAGCTGTGGCACTGTGTCCCTTCCTTCAATGCAGTGCAGGAAGAAGTTTAGCCACTTCACCAGAGCAGCCAAGGTCAGCCGCCCCAACCCTTCCTTACAGTCTTTTTATATATGTGGTACTTCTTCATTCATTATCCTCACAGTGCCAGAGGATTCAGAGGTGAAGGTGGGATCTGACAGTGAGGAGCAAAGGCTCCACACAAGTCAGCTCCTGGCTCCCAGGTCTGCAGACTCAGATCTATAGGGTCTTGCTCAAAAAAGAAGGATGCTGGATGAGCATTGCACTCACATGGAAGCACTGAGGTCCATCTCAGAGAACTTGAGACAGATGGCAGGAGTCACAGTGAAGTCTAATGCCATCCTTAGCACCAATATTAGAGAAGGATTTGGCACAATCCAGCGCTACTTTGAGCAGGTGCTGGCATGGCGAACTTTTGCATTCATCCCCACGACAGCATTCAAAGTGGATGTTGGGGGACCTTTCGGAAAGAATAATGGAAAACAACTTCAGTGAGCTTTAAGGTGACATCTCTCAGAGTCTGCAGGATCGTTCATCCTCAGGTCGGCCCTCCTGCTGACCAGTGGGCATTCAGATCCAGGACCCAGCACAAGTGGCCTGGCCAAAGTTTGCCTTTATGCTGCTATCCTGTTCCCTGATAACAGTTCATGTGATTTTTCCAGCCAGCCCCCTCAGATGTTTGTTCATGTAGGTGTCAGGACGTAGGACGATGCTGCACAAAATCTGCAGCCTGCTGCAGAGTCCTCCTGGGACTCAGAAGCCCTGTGACAAGGGCTGCCTTGCTACCAAGAGGCTCCTGATTCCTGACACTAATGACATCCCCTGAGCCTCAAGTATCACCTTGGCACAGCACCAGGATAGGTGTAAGAACACCACAGAGAGACACTTGGGGCTAGCACATGGTAATAAGAAGCACTTGCTGTAAATATATTTGTGCATAGCAGAACAACTTTGTGATTTGAAATCCAGATTTTTGAAATTAATTTGCTCTTTCTTTTTTGTTCTTGAGATGATGTTTGGAGGTCAGTTTGCAATGGGAGACAGAGTTCCATTTATGCCTCCTTACTGAATTGTTACTTCCTTAAGTGGAACTCTTCCGAGACAGAATTGAGAGAACAGCGTGGTCTGTAGACTCTGGTAGAAGGATATCTCCTGGTTAGTCTTCTTTCCCTTTGGTCGAGCCTTATCCTGCATGCCTCTGTCATTTCCTCTTTCTCCTGCTCATGTTCTGTGTCCGTCATAAAGGCCTTTTGGGAGTGCCCGTAGTGAACCCAGGGTCTCCATGACAGAGGGTGGAAAGGAATGTATTTCCCTGCCTGAAACTGCTGAAAGGCAGCTTGCAGAATCCTTTTTAAGTTGCGCACTTGAGAAAATCTTTTTCGAATAGCTTCAGTCAAAGTTGATATTTTAGACACCAAAGCCCATAAAATGAACCAGTTCCTGGTTTGACAAGTCAGGCAGGCAACTTATCCCTCTCTTCCACAAGCTTCATTTAAGTCAGGTGCAATTCTGGTGTAAATGGTGGAATTTCTGGAATGTCAGCTTTGGCCCTTGTTATCCTCTTATAAATTCATGCACCACTTTGGGGGCAGGCGCATCTTTTGACAGCAACCATTTCTACCAGAATTTAGTGTGTATTTTAGAACAGATGTAACACTGGTGTATCTGACTTACACCTCAAATTCCAGGCCCCTCCACCAAAACATAACTTTTGCATCAAAAATGCTTCATTACTTCAAGCCCTACGTGTGACAGGACCGAACTGGTTGCACCATGACAAAAGTCCGTTCTTGCCATTAGCCATCGGATAGAGTATTCCACGCACAGCCACCTGGCAAGTGACTGAAAAGCAGTGCTATGGACGCTAAGGCTTAGCAGAAAGACACTGCCAGAGTTCTCCCATCTCCTAAAGGAAGTCCTCCTGGTACTGCTAGCCGCTGTTGAAGTCACATGATCCTCATTTTTTATGTACCAGCTCCTTCCAGAATAGCATTGGTGCCATTTGCAGTCAACCAGTTTACTGTCGATAGATTTATGAAGGAAGTGGCAAATGTATTAGTTAACAAAGTCAACACCTTCATCACATTTGCCACTGACCAGCACCAGTAGCATGAGAGAACCATACAAATTCCACCAGTTTGCTAACTTTCCAAGAGTGCAAGGAGTTCTTCATTGCACCCAGTTGACCTTTCAGGCTCTTGTACATAAGACTGTGGCTTACATGAACCAAAGGGTTTACACCCTATCAATGTGTAGTTGGTACGTGAGTACCCCAGCACAGAATCATGCAGGTCAATGTCTGGCCGCTCCCACAATACTTTTATTTCCCACCAATCATTCTCTGCCAATCTTATTTGGAGGGGAAAGATGAACAGGATGGCTCCTGGGAGAAAAAGGCTACCCCTGCAGCAATGGCTAATGACACTGTTTGGTCATCCATGGTCAGAAGCAGAGCACAGATACAATGAGGTTCATGCTACCACCAAGGGTGCTTATTGAACATACTACAGGATTTTGACACATCAGGAGCACATTGCACATTGCAATACAGCCCTCCCAGGTTCTCAAGGGTCAATGCCATCTACTGTGAGATGTATAACTTCACTCTGTAAAGCGGCCTCATCATGTAGCAAGAACAGTGGAATCATGAAACCATGCCAAAGCAGGAAGTGACAGCAACAATGAGGAATAGTTGGTGAAATATCAGTGCAGCCTGGAAGACTGACGCACCAGACACTAATGCAAGATATAGTCAAGTAAGTGCCTGAGTTGCCCCATTTCTGAAACTTATTGTCTGCACCTACAAAATAAAATGCAACACTTTCCTGCACACTTCCTTAACTAATAGTAACACCCATCTTTTGCTGTGGTTGTGCATTACTCTAAGCCATTACACATTAATACTCAACACAAGGTTTAAATCAAACACACTGAATTAATTTCATCCATTGTATGGTGTGAATGTTGTCATCCTGATTTGCCATTTTCTTTCCCCTTGGTGCTTGTGATATATTTTTGATGTGTGACACTAAATCACTACTTTTTCTACATGGTTTCTCTTGTGGAAGGACTAAGTGTACAGGCTGACTTCAGGGTTTTGCCGCTAGCCTGGTGGTCCTACTGCATGCTGTATGGTGGCCCTGCAACCAAATCACCCACATCCACTCCTGTTGTGGCTGGCTGGTTCTGCTCGCATTCTGACACACCTACTGTCATTTGAGCAAGGATGCTTGATGAGCTGAATATGGCATCACCTTGAGAGACAGCTGTCTGATTCATTCTTACCACAGTCATGCCCCTGCTCCTGGTTACTCCATTAGCATGTTCACTGATCTGTAGGAGAGCAGAACTTTAGGCTATGATTTGAGCCCAAGGCCTCAATAGAAGCAGTGTGAGCATTCATGGGAGATGCTCTCAATGACCTCTGCCCCTGAGAGCTCTGTTGCAGATGCCACAGGAGTTGCCACATGCTCCATTGTGGACCGCAGCGCAGATAACTATTTTCCCATGACTGCACAGATCCAGCTACCCCTTGCCAGACTTTGCAGTGTAATCTGCACGGACATAAGTGACTCACATACAATTCTGCATAAATAACAATTTCCATTTGTAAGCAGACCCTTGATTAGCACACCAATAATTTCTAGGTTAAAGTATCATTGCAGGATGCAGCCAGAGGCAAGAAAACAAGAGTGTAGGTTTGACCCTACTGGTTGCTTGGAGCAGAGAACAATTTGAAGAAATTGTACTGGTATACAAAGGTAAGTCATTTTCAATGGCCTAATCAATAATACAACAATGTTGAATAGGCACATCAGTAGTCAACATCGCACATCTATTCAATCCTCATGAGTGTAGTGGAGATGGAGGTAGCTAGCTTTACAGTAGGTATCTATCGATTGCTATAGTGTTTGTTTGAGGAGGAAACTAGTTAGCTTCATGGCAGCTGTGCATCCCTTCAATCAAACAGCATTTTGGTAGATTGTAAACCAGTCTTGCACACACAATTTTTATTCACCCTTACACTGTTTGAAGATAAGAAAATAAACCAGCAGAGAGTGATATATGATGAGGCAAATGAGGGAAGGAAAGCAGCAGAAGTCTAAGGCAGAAAATATGAGAGAGAGAGAAGTGCAAGAGATAAACAACAGAATGAGAGTCACATGGGAGCTGCAAGTTCAAGTACTTTTTCCATATTAAGGATAAAGCAATAATATAAAGTTTACTTACAAGATGTAGCTGGGTTTCTTTGAATAAACAAAAATTCCTTTCTGTTACAACAGGTATTTTTAAAACCCATGATTTTTTTTAATGAATACACTTGTTGAGCTTGAGTGCGTTCTGGAGCTGCTTGATTTCTGAGGTATTTCTGGCTGCCTGGAAAATAATAAGTGAAGTGTGCATTTCAAACAAGAAGATAATTTATATGTCTTTAGAGAACACATGCTGTGTAAAATGCATTATTAATTTTTTTGTATTCTGTAACTAAGAGCATTAGAATAGACTGCAATATCTGTTATTGCAAGAACATAACAGATAGGATCATTCAGCCAATTGAAGCTCACCCCTTGAGGACCCCAACTTTCCCAGCCTTAGAGCCTTATACAGTAATATAGTGGTTATGTAGAGGCCGGGACTAATAATCCGCAGTCATGAGTTCAAATCCCGCCACGGCAGCTGGTGAATTTAAATTCAATAAAAAAAATTTTTTTTAATTTTTTAAAAATCGGGCATTAAAAAAACTAGTACCAGTAATGGTGGCCATGAAATGCCAGATTGTCGTAAAAACCCATCTGCTTCACTAATGTCCTTTAGGGAAGGAAACCTGCTGTCCTTACCCGGTCTGGCCTATATGTGATTCCAGACCCACAGCAATGTGATTGATTCTTAATTGTCCTCTGAAATGGCCTAGCAAGCCACTCAGTTGTAAAATCTCACTAAAAAAAGTCATAATAAGAATAAAACCGGATGGATCACCCGGCATCGGACCACTAGGCACCGGACACGACAAAAGCAAACCAAGCCCAGTCGACGCTGTAAAGTCCTCCTGACTAACATCTGGGGACTTGTGCCAAAATTGGGAGAGCTGTCCCACAGACTAGTCAAGCAACAGCCTGACATAGCCATACTCACAGAATCATACCTTTCAGCCAATGTCCCAGAATCTTCCATCACCATCCCTGAGTATGTCCTGCCCCACCGGCAGGACAGACCCACCAGAGGTGGTGGTACAGTCAGGAGGGAGTGGCCCTGGGAGTCCTCAACATTGACTCCGGACCCCATGAAATCTCATGGCATCAGGTCAAACATGGGCAAGGAAACCTCCTGCTGATTACCACCTACCGTCCTCCCTCAGCTGATGAATCAGTCCTTCTTCATGTTGAAACCACTTGGAGGAAGCACTGAGGGTAGCAAGGGCACAGAATGTACTCTGGGTGGGGGACTTCACCAAGAGTGGCTCGGTCGCACCACTACTGACCGAGCTGGCCGAGTCCTGAAGGACATAGCTGCCAGACTGGGCCTGCGGCAGGTGGTGAGCGAACCAACACGAGGGAAAAACTTACTTGACCTCGTCCTCACCAATCTACTCGTCGTAGATGCATCTGTCCATGACAGTATTGGTAGGAGTGACCACTGCACAGTCCTCGTGGAGACGAAGTCCTGTCTTCACACTGAGGACACCATCCATTGTGTTGTGTGGCACTATCACTGTGTAAATGGGATAGATTCAGAACAGATCTAGCAGCTCAAAACTGGGCATCCATGAGGCGCTGTTGGCCATCAGCAGCAGCAGAATTGTATTCTAGCACAATCTGTAACCTCATGGCCTGGCATATTCCTCACTCTACCATTACCAACAAGCCAGGGGATGAATCCTGGTTCAATGAGGAGTGCAGAAGAGCATTCCAGGAGCAGCACCAGGCATACCTAAAAATGTGGTGCCAACCTGGTGAAGCTACAACTCAGGCCTACATGCATGCTAAACAGCGGAAGCAACATGCTATAGACAGAGCTAAGCGATTCCACAACCAACAGATCAGATCAAAGCTCTGCAGTCCTGCCACATCCAGTCGTGAATGGTGGCGGACAATTAAACAACTAACGGGAGGAGGAGGCTCTGTAAACATCCTCATCCTCAATGATGGCGGAGTCCAGCACGTGAGTGCAAAAGACAAGGCTGAAGTGTTTGCAACTATCTTCAGCCAGAAGTGCCAAGTGGATGATCCATCTCGGCCTCCTCCCGATATCCCCACCAAAGACATTAGGAGCATTCAAAATGTAGTTGGCTTTTTTTTTTATTCGTTCATGGGATGTGAGCGTCACTGGTGAGGCCAGCATTTATTGCCCGTCCCTAGTTGCCCTTGAGAAGGTAGTGGTGAGCCGCCTTCTTGAACCGCTGCAGTCCGTGTGGTGAAGGTTCTCCCACAGAGCTGTTAGGAAGGGAGTTCCAGGATTTTGACCCAGCGACGATGAAGGAACGGCGATATATTTCCAAGTCGGGATGGTGTGTGACTTGGAGGGGAACGTGCAGGTGGTGTTGTTCCCATGTACCTGCTTCTCTTGTCCTTCTAGGTGGTAGAGGTCGTGGGTTCGGGAGGTGCTGTCGAAGAAGCCTTGGAGAGTTGCTGCAGTGCATCCTGTGGATGGTACACACTGCAGCCACTGTGCGCCGGTGGTGAAGGGAGTGAATGTTTAGGGTGGTGGATGGGGTGCCAATCAAGCGGGCTGTTTTGTCCTGGATGGTGTCGAGCTTCTTGAGTGTTGTTGGAGCTGCACTCATCCAAGCCAGTGGAGAATATTCCATCACACTCCTGACTTGTATCTTGTAGATGGTAGAAAGGCTTTGGGGAGTCAGGAGGTGAGTCACTCGCCGCAGAACACCCAGCCTCTGACCTGCTCTTGTAGCTACAGTATTTATATGGCTGGTCCAGTTAAGTTTCTGGTCAATGGTGACCCCCAGGATATTGATGGTGGGGGATTCGGCGATGGTAATGCCGTTGAATGTCAAGGGGAGGTGGTTAGACTCTCTTTTGTTGGAGATGGTCATTGCCTGGCGCGAATGTTTCTTGCCACTTGCCAAGCCTGGATGTTGACCAAGTCATGCTGCATGCGGGCAAGGACTGCTTCATTATCTGAGGGGTTGCGAATGGAACTGAACACTGTGCAATCATCCCCATTTCTGACCTTATGGTGGAGGGAAGGTCATTGATGAAGCAGCTGAAGATGGTAGGGCCAAGGACACTGCCCTGAGGAACTCCTGCAGCAATGTGACTCATTCAGGACTCTTTAAAAGTTGTTCATTATGCTTATGGAGGTTAACAGTTAGCCCAGCCAGAATCTAATGTCAGGCTTTTCTCCAATACAATTTTGCGAAACTTGTAGTTATAAGCCAGAGTTTTCCACTTCTGTACTCGCCAGCCCAAGAATTCTTCCCATTAACTTTAATGAGGAGAAAATCATGGGCTCGTAAGCACTGAAGTTGAAAACTCTAGCCACACTCTCCCTGGTAACAAGCATGAGTGTGAATCTAACACTCAGTTTTCAAATACGTATGAGGTGATTGGCCTCCAACAACCACTACCAAGACGGGACTTCGTCTCCACGAGGACCGTGCAGTGGTCACTCCTATCAATACTGTCATGGACAGATGCATTTGCAACAGGTAGATTGGTGAGGACGAGGTCAAGTAAGTTTTTCCCTCGTGTTGGTTCACTCACCACCTTGCCATAGAGCCCAGTCTGGCAGCTTTGTCCTTCAGGATTCGGCCAGCTCGGTGCTACCGAGCCACTCTTGGTGATGGACATTGAAGTCCCCCACCCAGAGTACATTCTGTGCCCTTGCTACCCTTAGTGCCTCCTCCGAGTGGTGCTCAACATGGAGGAGGACTGATTCATCAGCTGAGGGAGGGTGGTAGGTGGTAATCAGCAGGAGGTTTCCTTGCCCCTGTTTGACCTGATGCCATGAGATTTCACGGGGTCCAGAGTCAATGTTGAGGACTCCACGGGCCACTCCCTCCTGACTGTACATCACTGTACCACCACCTCTGGTCGGTCTGTCCGTGGGACAGGTCATACCCAGGGATGGGTGATGGAAGAGTCTAGGATGTTGGCTGAAAGGTATGATTCTGTGAGTATGGCTATGTCAGGCTGTTGCTTGACTAGTCTGTGGGACAGCTCTCCCAACTTTGGCACAAGTCCCCCGATGTTAGTCAGGAGGACTTTGCAGTGGTCGACTGGGCTTGGTTTGCCTTTGTCATGTCCGGTGCCTCGTGGTCCGCCCGGTTTTATTCTTATGACTTTTTTTAAGCGAGATTTTACAACTGAGTGGCATGCGAGGCCATTTCAGAGGGCAATTAAGAATCAACCACATTGCTGTGGGTTTGGAGTCACATGTAGGCCAGACCGGGCAAGGACATTGTTTCCTTCCCTAAAGGGCATTAAGTGAGCCAGATGAGTTTTTACAACAATCCTATAGTTTCATGGCCACCATTACTGATACTAGTATTTTAATCCCAGATTTTATTTAAATAATTGAATTTAAATTCCCCAGCTGCCATGGTAGGATTTGAACTCATAACTCTAGATTATTAGTCTGGGCCTCTGGATTACTAGTCCAGTAACATAACCACTATGCTACTGTATCCCGTGGTAGCTTCTCTAATATTTCCTCATAACTCAGTCCCCTTGAGATTAGTCCTGTTGCTCTTGTCTCCAACCTCTCCAATACACTTTCACCCTTTTCATCGCATAGTAACCAGAAATGAACAAGTGTCATCCAACCAATGCATTGTAAAGCCTTAACAAGCCTTAACACGTATACTTCTATAAGGTCATCTCTCAGACACCTCCGTTCAAGAGTCAAAGTCTCTCTTGTCCTTACATAAGACTTATACCTCTAACACCAGTGATTCGTCTTACCAGGGACTTTCCTGGTGTGTGTGGCTCAGTTGATCAGGCTGGGTGAATACCATGATGTCACCGAGGGAGCTTGCAAAGCCTACTTTGAAAAAAGAAATGATTTTGTAACTTTCTGATGGTTCTATCATAACTAGTGCCAGCGAGTGCTACAACTGTAAAAGTGCAGAGTTTTAGTTTTCAAAATTATTTGTATTGATGGTTTGGTCACTTTCACTTATTTCTACATCTCACTGGCATTGCTTTCTTAGATCCCCCTGTAATACAGAAACATACTCAACTTACAAGCATTTCAGTGTATGTGGAGACACTTCCTACAATTTAGATTCACACATGTATTGTAAGTGGGTGAAAGTATGGGAGTTGCTGTACACAAAGAAAGATAATGTTATATTTGTGGAGGGATGGGGGAAGATATAGATAAGATTGTTGATACAGTGGCCAGATGCAGTCAAGAGAAAGTCTTCTGAATGAGAGTGGCCCAAGTATCATTTGTATCCTTTGTCCTTTACATCCTCTTCAGACTCCTGCTGCTGTTCTTGATAAATCCCTTGCTGCCTGAATGGGGTCTTCCTCCTCCAAAGCCTCCATGACAAGGCCTTTTTGTAAAGCAAAGTTTGTCAGCATGCAACACACAATTACGATCCTCAAGAATTTAGTCAGATTATATTCTCCAGACCTCTTAGCCCACTGTATGTAGGCAAGACGACAAAAGCAAGTGCGGTGGAAATGGTAGAAAATGGGGAACATGATATCATTTTTGGCTCAATATGGGCAGTTGCTTCCTGTAGACACCAGAATTGACAGTGGAAAATGGGACAGGCAAAGATGTGGACAGAGATCTGGCTTTGATTGGGTTAACTGAAGTTATGCCAATAAATCAGCAAAACCAATTGGAAAATCCAGACTATCGTGTCTGGTGTGTATGTCTATCTAACTTGTGAACACAAAAAAATATGGCCATGCACTCAGCAGTATAAATTTTATTGCTGAGCCTGGACTGCAGCCTGAATCTCAACATAAACAAGCTAATAGACTCTACAAAGAGCTATCATGTCTTATGAAACCTGCCCCTAATAGGGTGAGTGTTCACACTGGTATGAGCAGTTGGTGATGCTGTAAAGATGAGTCCATACCACTTGACACCAGTTTGAACCTGGCAGTAGAAATCGACCAGTAAATTGTTAAGTAATGGACACAAATAATCAATGTCTGTCACAATGAACTAAATTTCCACAATTAAATAACTGGAACCCTTACTGTTATACTGCTATATGTCTGCTATTAGGGTCTTAAAAAGCACTACAGTAGTTTCATAAATAATCAGAAATTGTGAGTTTACAAAAATGTTGCCGGCAAAAGAATTTAGCATGTGCAAGATATATAAAAAATTGTTGCTTTTGGGTGTTTTCATGATGTAAAACATAATTTGTAATATTTTTGTACATATTTTAGCTGGTTTTATTGAAACTAATAGATGCACATTAATTCACAATTTATCGATAATAATGTAGTTAAAATGCGCATCATTAATAATGGATTCCTAACAGAGAGATTGCAACAACCTTGAACACCTTCTCAAAATGTGGTTAAAGGGTTCAAAGAAAAACCTGTTCAGTCGAGTACTCCAAATGGATATTAGACTGAGGTGCTGAGTACCTCTACTGGGATAGAAGTGATTATGTTTGGACAGCAAAACAGCTGCTGTCCGTAAAAACCTAGAAATCAGCATCATGTTACTAATACAGGATATCTTACCGAGAAAAAAATGGAATTCAGATGATTGATGTATAAGAGGGCAGAGTCAATGAATTAGAACAATCACAATAGCAAAAGAAAACAGCAAAGGAATCATTCTGTGTCAAATCATCCAAAAATGGGAGTACTGTACTTGGAGTTTTGCTGACTCTTATTTCTTTCATACTGTGTATACTTAAAGGCACACATGAACAAATATTGCACCTAAAATATTTTGGAGAAGTCAAAAACAAAATGAAGGCAAAGTATGTGCATCTCAAAATGTCATATTTCTGTATCTAGGTATGCTAGAAAAGCAACTTCCAAGAGCCTCAGCAGGAACACTACATAATGTGTCGCTGAACCATATAGTCTAAAAGATCTCAGGTACGATCCTTGGACTGTGCTGAGTTAGCTGATCTCAGCTGGTAGCAGTTGAGTGTTACAATTGGCCTTAGTGTCCCGCACCAGAAGGAAAACTAAAAAGAAAATCAGCTCTTGATTACTACCCAGTGACCCCCCCCACTGAGGTTGCGCATTTATGTATGTCAGGATCAGGCTTATCTGTGGTTTACAAATAGCTTAACATTCACTGTACCAGAGTGTTCTGGGGTTTGTGAAACTGTACCCCACTGCCTTCAGCAGAGGGAAAGGGAGAAAGTTGTGGGGGGAAAAGAAGAGCAAGGCATCCAACATATAAACTGGTTTATTTTCAATATAATTACAATATGTGTTATGTAAAGTATTACTTTTAAAACAAGTGTCCAAATCACTTTATGAAGTAAAGCCAAGTTACAGTTAATTATTTTTCCAGTGCAAGAAGGCTTTTCCAATGAAAACTTTTCCAACAAACGTAGATTTCTCACACCTGGAATTTATGGTCCAGGTATTTTACTCCTGCTAGGCACTCAAATCATTTTGACAGTAAATCAACCAATCTGTTCCCAAAATGCCAACATGGTATTCTCTACTTGTACTGTTGTGATAAATCCACTGGCCACAAATTTAATTGTCTAATCAAAAACAAGTTACTACTATGGAAATTAATCATCTTATTGATGCAGAAATTGTTGATTTGTCCCTTGTAAATGAATCTACCATCATTTCTGCCGGCTGTGGGGGCTAGGAATGGTAGGGCAAATAGGTGACACTTCAGAGCAGCTGAAAAGAATCCTTCAGTACAAGAAGTCTTCAAAGTAGTCAGAGGTGTATTTTGCTGATATAAACTTACTGGTACTTGAAGCAAGTATCACGTAGCTTTGGCAGAAACTGACCATAGTATCAATGCAGTCTTCAAAACCAAAAACGGAATGGAGGACAGAATCCCTTAAGAACATAAAGAGGGCTGCCAGCGAAGTGAATAGGACAAGAGCAACATAAAATGGTGACCTGCTGCTGGAGGAGGGGCCCGGGGAGGGGATGCATGACATCAGTCAGGGATCACACCAGTGTAATATCAGTGACCTAGAACATAGGGAAATATAGAACAAGAAAAGACCATTTGACCCATCAAACCTAATTATTCCTAGACCTTGAGCAGTTTAGCTGATTTTGGACATGTGAGTATGGTACTCTAATGGTTATGGTACAGGACGAGCAACTCACAGTTCAAATCCCATCATGGCAATTTGTCACATTGAATTCAATAAATCTGTAATTTGTGGGTTAGCACCAGAAAATAACCATTAAAAGATGTTGGATTATCATAAAAACTCAACTTGCTCTCGAATTTACTTCAGAGAAGGGAACCTGCCATCCCTATCTGGTCCAGTCCCACACTACGTGGTTAACTCTTAATACAATCAGGGCAACCAGGGATGGGCAATAAATATGGCCCTGCCAGTGTCACTCACATCCCAAGGACAAATTAAAAAGAATAATCTCCTAAGGGGAACCTCCGCCATATTTCTCCTTAAGTGAACCTATGGAATATTTTTCTAACCTTATTCAACCTAAGTTATTTAAGCCTGACTAGTTGCTTTTCCCAGAAGACATTTCCATAGTTGCAGGCAGCAGCACAAGATCCATTGTGTTCCACAGACTACTTGATTATCACTGTCTATATTTATTCTTATAACCTTCAATCTTCTTGTTAATTAAGTATTTATCCAGCTCTTTTCTTAAAAAGGAGTTAAACAGCACGGTGTTAACTCGTGTTATTGGGACCCTATGCCACAGTCATTACGCTATAGGGAAAGAAACTTTAATCTCATGTCTCACTTGAAGGTTGCTAATTTTGTACTCATGTCCTCTAGTTCTGTGCTCACAGGTCCATAATAAATTATCTGTTCATAGCTATATTATCCATGCCTCTCAACATCTTTAAAATCAAAATCACATTCCCTCTTCTTTTTTTCTTCAATACAAACAAATTCAGTTCAGCAAGTCACTAAGCTCCAGAATCATCCTTGAAATTCTTAACTCTCTCCAATCATTCAAGGTCCTTTTGCACACAACATTTCAAGTGTGGCCTCACCAATGATCTATGCAAGGTTACAATAGCTTGATTCAACTTATTATCAAATGCCCTTGAGATATATCCTGGAACGTGATTAGTCTTGATAACAATGCCTTCATAATGACTGAATAATTTCAATAAATAGTTGATAAACCTTTTCCTTTCCAACTTTTCTATTGGCTGCTCCTTTGTTGTGACAATTTTAATTTCATTTGTTACTTTAGCTAATTTGTTTCAAAATCTGTATGGGTGGGCTAATTCCTCGCCCCAGGGAATTTTAGTTGCGTTTTTCCTAAAGGAAGGTTTGATGGGCCAAAAACCCCTCCATGCTTTGAGTGGTGTTCCCTTTTTAAGGGAAGGCAGTTGATGTGTCCCCACGGGGTTAGGTTTAGCCCAATGTCACAATTCCCATCTGGCTACCTGACATGGGACCCCTTCATGGTGGTGTTTTGTGAAGGGTTTTTCTTGAAGATCAACATCCAGTGTCCACCTCGATGCAAAAATATTATCACCTCCAAATTCCAGTCCAAGTCACACACAATCCTGACTTGGACATAGACCACGATTCCTTCATTGTTGCTGGGGCAATATCAAAGGATTCCCTACCCAACACCATCTTAGCAGCACTATCATCACACAAGGTCTGCAGCAATTCAAGAAGGCCTACCATCACCTTCTTAAGACAACTCAGGATGGACAATAAATGTGGCCTTGCCAGCATTACCCACATCCTGAGAACAAATAAGAAAAAAATGCCATCTATGACTGGTGGACATTGCATGGAACCTTTCTGTTGATTATCGCTGACATTACTGGATTAATTTTATTTTATTATGTTAGTTACTTTCTCTGAAACAAAAAGTAACTGACACTTGATTATTCCCAGCGTGTTCAGCTAACACAATACCACGATTCTCATTGGCCGACTTTAAAATAGGGCCCATCATTGTGCTTTGGTTTAAAATCAGTTCTAGGGGCCACACCTGCGTGAAATTTAAAGGGACAGCATTTCCATCACAGTGAAGTTGAGTTTAGTCCAATCACACAATTTCCAGTGGCCTATCATAAAAAGGGACTCCTTCTTTACGCTGTCAGTGTATTTGGGTTTAGCCGAATATCACAATTCCACTGCACTGTCCGAAATGGGACTCGTGATGATACATCCTAATCCAGTTGGGTTTTGCCGAACCCTGCAATCCACAGGCCAATCATCCTTTGTGCTTTTAGTGACCAGTGAGCAATACGTAATATCCTTGTTTTGATTTCTCCTGATTTTATTGTTTTGATGTGATTTTTAAATTTTAGTTACTTTTATTGGTTTTGTTAAATGTCAGTTTCAGTGGGCCACCCCTTCCTGAGCATTTAGTGGTGTCTCAATCCCACTGATTTATCTTAAAATAGGACTTGTTCATTGTTCATCAGGTTCATGTTCACATGCGCTGCTCTAATGTGAATAACAGTATATTTTTCCACATTAAAATCTATTAAGCATTACTTTGCTCGTCTACTTTGTTTATACACATTATTTTGAATATTAATAGTCTACCCTACGCTAGTCACCTGGCTGCATCATTTAATGTTATCAATAATTTTTATATATATACACCATAAGTACTGACCTCTGTCACATATGAAGAGTGTCAACAGCAGTAAGCCCGGAACAGACCCCTGTGTAACTGTTCATGGACATAACCTTGATCATTTATCAGTAATTTCTGCTTTCTATCCCAATGCTAATTTGTCATTAATTCTTTACATCTTTATCTTCTTCAAAAGCCTCAGGTATGGAACTTACATGTTGCTGCTGTTTGACAATGTGTTCGTCTTTTCGTCCCTGTATTTACATAATACTCAGATTAGAATCGACAAACATCTGGGATCATTATGTTCTGTGCAGCTTCTGGAGTTCAAGAGGTCACCACATAAATTAGTTAAGCACACAACTGGATTGAACCAGTTCTCAAGACACTGCATTGAGATTGTGTGTTCTGTGAAGCAGAAATAAAGAAGCCACTGGGTAGAAACAAAGCTACTGAATTCATGTGAACAGAAGACATCATTACAGGCCTCTCACATACCATAGAATTGCCTGTCTGATGCTTTGCTATAAAATATGTGAAAGAGTCTTAGGGCAACACTCTCAAATAGCAGAGAACTCCCTCAACAAACATTATCTGGGGAATAAATGATGTCTGGGAGTACAGTACAAGGAAGTAACACATTCAATAGGTTTGGATCATATCATACAGGAGAGTGAAACTTGGGCAGTTTACAGTCATCAAGTTCTTGGACATTGTTATTGCCTTGAATGCCCAGATATTGTTTATCTGAGGAACATGTACAGTTGGTGTAACAGGCCTAAACTGGTTATACTTGCTAGCATTGGGCCCAATCTAAACTTGTGGTTATAGTCAAATGTTATGCTTTTATCACAAATATTGATTTAATAAAAAATATTATTATCTCCACTGCAATTGAATACTTTTAGTGGTGCAATCCGCAGCATTAATGCTATTTACCAGGCATAAACAAAGTGTTATATTTTAATCCTCTTTAATGGCATTGCAGGATTTCTGCATGTGTCATGAGTGAGGGGTAGGGGCAGGCAAATTCCAGTTAATGCATTGTGGCAAGTGCCAGCAATATCATTTTTAGATGTTTTTGATAGTGCCAGGCCAAAGTAATATATTTTATTATTTCAAAGATTTTAATTATGAGCTTTTATCCCTAAAGAGCTGGGTATCCAGGTGGCCATTTGCCAGTTCAGGGTATTTAAAAAATATATATTTTCTGGTTCGTGCATTTGGTGCGATTAGGCACTTTAAGTCCGAGCACAGCATGTAGCCTTTCCTTTATATTGCTCTAACAAAAATCTGTATGCTTAGCGGAAGACAGGAATTGGACCAAGACTGCTTAAATTGATCTTGCTTAGATCTCATACAACGGACAGAGAAACAGGACTTTAGTGCCGTCAGCAATTTGGATTGTATTCAAGCTAAGGTTCCGGGAGTGGGGGGAGGGGGGAAGGGAGGTGAAAGGACAGTGTAGTAGCCCACTGAAACACATAGTCAGTCCCCAGAAATGGGAAGTTTCTAATTTGCTGTATAAGAGTTTTGTTTGGAAATGGGAAGTTTGATTTTATAATTTATAATTACTCTGTAGGCTCTTTGTTATCGGTATATAAAGTCATAAGGTTTTTTTAACGTGCAGAACAAAGATTCCATTTGAAATTACTAAACAAACTAAATATTATGTATAAATATTGATTAGCTTATACACTGATTAGCATGGAAATACAGTTATTTTGAGTTCCAGCACTCCTTAAACTTGACCTTATTTCCATAACTGCAATTGTTAGGAGCACACATCTAATAAAATAAAAGCTCCATTCTAGTTTCTAAATGTTTTAGACATGTGGTTACAGTAGTCAAATTCCAAATATATATAATTCTAACACTGACCAAAAGGAGAACACACAATGCTTGGTTATATTTTCACCGATAAGAAGGGGTGTTAATCTCTTCGGGACGTTAAAAGAATAAAATTAATCATGGACTTAAATTGGCCAGAAAGGAATTTAATAGTTACATTTCTGTATACCATCGGCAACTGCCGGCCTGGGCTGCCCTCCATCCACTTTGCTTCCCCCACCAGGGAACCGGCCAGAATTGGTCAAGCCCTGACTGGCGAGTGCATCCGGACGACCGATTGGCGTTCGCAGCTCACCTGTTTAATACAGATGAGGACTGAGGCCCAATTTTGATTTTGACTCAGGCTGCTGGGGAACGCTGCGCAAAGCAATTGCTTCGCCAACCAGCCACCAGCTTTGAACGTAAGTCCCAATTTCTCAGCCTATATCTGCAAAATCAAATAATTTGCAGTCAGCTGATGATTAAAGGAGATCACTGGTACTTTGTTCAACAGGGCAAATACCTTCATCACTTTCTCCATAGAAAAGTCAACAGCACAATGAGAGAGCATTTCAATTCTTATGGCTTGCTGGATTCTCCAAGTTCCAGGGGTTCATTAATGGCACACATGTGGCCTCCAAGCTCTTAGACTTAGATAATCCTCTGTGCCTAGATTATTTGTGGAGAAAGAAGACATGAAGGATGGCTCCTAGAAGACCGTGGCTAATGACGCCACTGCAAGACCCACAATCAGAAACTGAACACAGATGCAAAAAGGCCCATGCATCTACCAGGGTAATCATAGAATAAACTACGTGCAACTTGATTGAACACTTTAGATAGCTGGAGAGGTCTTGCAGTATGCTGGGTTGCTGAAACCATCATTGTTTGCTGCATTTTCGATGACTTTACAATCCAAAGAGCCAAACCATTCAGGAGGTACATGAGGAGGTCTTTCTACAGGCAAAGCTGGAGAATAATACTCACAATATCCTTTGAGAATGTTTCCACAAAAAGACCTTTGTTGCTAGGGCAAGAGAGGGGCAGCACAGCACAGGGACCCAGGGCAGGAGAGGGGCAGCACAGCACAGGGACCCAGGGCAGGAGAGGGACAGCAAAGCACAGGGTCCCAGGGCAGGAGAGGGGCAGCACAGCACAGGGACCCAGGGCAGGAGAGGGGCAATAATAACAACAAACACTTACATTTGTATAGTTTTTTTAATGTTCGAAAAAAATCCCACAGTACTTTACAGAGGCACAAGGAAACAACTGGACAATGAGCCAAAGAAGGAATTAGGAAGGTTGGCCAAAAGTTTGGTCAAAGAAGCAATGTTTAGCTGGAAGAAATTGTGGCTTATTCAAAAACTAGATGTCAGACAAGTAGTCTGATAGCACAGAGGCAGTGGAGGGGTTGAGAGAGGTGGTGGAAAGGTTGAGCTGGATGTCAAAGGTGTATATGTGCAAGCTGACACCATATGTGTGGATGATGTTGCCAAGGGACATTGGGACACAGGGCGGGAGGAAGGCTGCAGAATATTGGGAGTCTAGTGAAGCTCTTGCTGTAGCTCCTGAAGAATAAAACTGTATGTCATGGCATTCGTGACATATGCCTGCCTGTGACAATGATAAAGAGCTAATTAATTAACATAATGGAGAGTAGAAATGGTCAATTACAATCTTTGTCATAAATTCCAGGGTGAACCACTGTTAATCCAAGTTGAGGTTGAATTTAATACCACCAGAGTGCTATAAATCTGCTCACAGAAACATAATCCTCTCAATCACACATGCAGGAAATGCTGGACAGCAGCATAATAATGATCAACTCATGAGAAAATGAAAGAAGTAAAATTTCTAAGGCCTCCATGAAATACCTGTCCTTTTAGTCCGTTTTCTCACCTTCTCTTCTTTGAAGCCATTGTTGCAGGAATTCAATCTTACGATTGCTGCTCAGCCTCTGGTGGAATGCCCAAGTGACCATTCTTCATGTCAGATATTAGCTCCCACGATGGCTCAATAGGTAATATCACTAACTAACTAAGCAATACAGAGCAGAATTTCTGCTCAGTTTTACAGTCCATGCTGAGTTTGCTGATCTCAGCAGGGGGTGGCAGTAGCGGGCACTACAATTGGCAGCAGCGCCCTGTGCTAGGGAGGGAAAATGTCACCGTTCCTGCTCTTGAGTAGACCCCAGTTGGAAAGTGCACTTGTGTGAATGTTGGGTGAGAACAGAATCAGACTTGACTGTGATGCCTCCATGGTAAAATAGTCTGGCAACACATCGCTAGCTAATACCTTGCTTTTTTTCAAACAGAATGCTTAAGGTGTTCCCCCATGAGGAAACTTCATGCTGCTATTTTTTATGGCAAAAATAGGTGCCAATGATGAAAGATAAGAATAGGAACTCCAAAAATCGTTGGCTGTAGGAGAACATCCTGCTGGCATCTGCACTGTGGTAGCAGTAGGTACAAATTTCTAATACAAAATTAAATAAGAGGCCACATGGTACATACGGATGAGTAGGATCATTCAGCTCATCTTAATTCGTCCAGTCAGAATTACCCTACACTCCTTCATTGCTGCATTTAATTGTTTCTTAAATGATTTCACCACTGCCCAGAAGTCCATTCCAAATGTTGACCACTCTCTGTGTGCAGAAGAACTTCCTCACATCAGTTCTAAAGTTATCTTTCACTAGTTTTAACTTTTGACCCCTGTAATATTCCAGTTAACTTTTCCCATACTATTTTTTATCTCATATACCTCTATAAGATCACCTCCCAGATGCCCTTTTGGCTGGGAATGTATTCAGGGTGTAATATAATTGTAGAATTTTGATGACTGTATAAAATATCAAGCTTCACAATCATCGTTTATGACAGCATCAACAACAACAATTTGCATTTATATAGCACTTTTAACATAGTAAAACATCCCAAGGTGCTTCACAGGAGCATAATCAAAAAAAATTTGACACCGAGTCATATTAGGAGATATTAGGACAGGAGACCAAAAGCTTGGACAAAGAGGTAGGTTTTAAGGAATGTCTTAAAAGAGGAGAGAGAGGTAGAGAAGCAGAGAGATTTAGAGAGGGAATTCCAGAGCTTAGGGCCTGGGCAGCGGAAGGCACGGCCGCCAATGGTGGAGCATTGAAAATCAGGGATGCACAAGAGGCAAGAATAGGAGGAGCGCAGAAATCTCAGATGGTTGTTGGGCTGCAGGAGGTTACAGAGATGGGCAGGGTTGCGGTGGGGAGGGGTGGTTGCAGCGAGGCCATGGAGGGATTTGAAAACAAGGACGAGAATTTTTAAATCGAGGCATTACTGGACCAGGAGCCAACATCGGTCAGCGAGCACAGTTGTGATGGATGAACAAAACTTGGTGCGAATTAGGATACGGGCAGCAGAGCTTTGGATGAGCTCAAGTTTACAGAGGGTGCAAGGTGGGAGGCCAGCCAGGAGAGCATTGGAATGGTCAAGACTGGAGATAATAAAGGCATGGAATTGTGGCGTTTAGTTTTTGTACATTAGATAGTATAACAGAGTGCAGGCTGATCCAAATGTAGTAAGGAGAGATGCCTCACAAATTTGATTGTAGTTTCTAATAACAAGGAAACAATTTTGCTTTTGGTACAAGTCCAATAGCAGAATAGAGTGCCAGCACAGTGGGAGTGAAATGGTGTTAAACAACTTCACTTCACTCATACCCATCATATCATACTTACATTGGCTGCTCTAACTTCCTCTAAATTTTGGAACACTATAGCATGAAGCTTGTGAGTATGTGGTGGGGCTCAGAGTTTTGGATGAAGTCAAAGTGTGTGCAACAACAACAACAATGTGCATATAGGTAGCAGCTTTGACATAGAAAATAATATCCCAAGGTGCTTCACAGAGGTGTAAGGAAAAAAAGAGTGCTAAGCCAAAGAAGGAGATATTAGGTGGGGTGACCAAAAACTTGGTTGAACACTGGATTTTAAGGAGGTTCTCATTGGAGGTGAGGGAGGTGCAAAGAGGGATTCCAGAGTGTGGGACATGGACGGCTGAAGGCACGGCCGCCAATGGTGGGACAAAGGGAGGGGAGATGCACAAGAGGCCAAGGTCTGAAGAATGGGGAGTTCAGGGGCTGGTTGTAGGGCTGCAGGAGGTTACAGAGATAGGGAGGGGTGTGGCATTTTAGGGATTTAACACAGGGATGATAATTTTAAATTTGAGGCACTAGGGGACTGCGAGTCAATGTAGGTCAGCAAAGACAGGGGTGATGGGTGAGCAGGACTTCACGCAGAATAGGATACAAACAGCAGAATTAGGATGAGCTGGAGGATACGAGGCCGGCCAGGAGAGCATTGGAATAGTTGAGTCTGGAGGTGACAAAGGCATGGATGAGGATATCAGCAGCAGATGGGCTGAAGCAGGGGCAGGGGTAGGCAATGTTACGAAGGTGGTCATTGTGATGGAGAAGATAATTCATCAATAGCAAACATGATAAAGTTATGGGATATGGAGTCAGAAATTCAGATCATGGTCAATATTCTTCCCCCAGCTACTGACATATTCAACTTTGATATTAGAAAGTCTACCACCTGAAAAGGGTCAGGCTCATGCTAGCGTCGAGGTTGACTGGAGATTGTTTATGTGTTAGCTCCAACTGTTATGCAGGGGCTTGCACACTATGAACGTGATATCAGAGCTTTGTTTTTGGAGGGTTTAACAGGAAGTACAGGGGGTGTTATACTGTCAACTTAATGTTAAACGTATGCTCTTCTGGTATAATTTTGGCATGAAATTGGAAGCAAAGCAATATTTGACCAATTGTACTGTCAAAGGGCAAAGCACAGACTCCCTTACCCTAATGCATGCTCCAACCACTCTAGGTCAGCAAATGATGGATACCTCTACATTTAAACTGGTACAGTGAATAACATACTAGTCACACCTCTGGGACCTTGGTTCAAATTCATCTCAGATGAATGAGATGAAAATCTCCACAGCTGCTGTTGGCTGTAAAGATTGTATGTGGAATTAATTTGAGCAGTTTTATCTGTTCCTAAGAGGCATTCACCCACTACACAAAACTTCCCCTAATTTGGCACTAATCAGCATTAAATTGACAATCTTACTCACAAAGACCACGAGATGACTGGTGTGGGAAATTAAAACCTGTTGATGTGAGGCTGGAGCTGAGGCATATTTTGGGAATAGAGTAGAAAGAGCTTTGATTTGGATCGAACCATATTGCATCTAATTTGGAGTTGCTTGATCCTGACACTGACTGCCGGAAATGGAAAGTATTTCATTGTCCATCACTACCATCCCTCATTCGTTGGTGAGTAAAAAATTTACAAAACAGAACTCTGCACACAATAGACAAAATCCAAGGCGATGGCACTGTCTGGGAGCAAGTTCCACAGGTAGAAGTTACAATATTCTCTGACCAGCTCTTATTCTCTCAGGATATTTGGACTGAAAAAAACTTTTGTTTGCCTGGCTCCTACCTCTATAAAAGTGAGATGAGGGGACAAAGAAAATAATTGATGCATACAAAATGTACATTCATTTGTGGCCATTGTTTCAAAAAATCTCATCACGCAAATCAAGGATTTCTGAATAAAAATTGCCCAATTAGTTGAACCAACAAAAGAATCACAAACATGAATATTAAATTTGATGATAAATTCATTAATAGCAAACATGATAAAGTTTTGATTTATAGTTTCATAAGATTTAAATTAATATCATGTTACTCAATTTTGCTCCTTTAGATCCTCATTGGTGCTATGATATCATCCTTCAGTCCATTCCTAACAGCACTGTGGGAGAACCTTCACCACACGGACTGCAGCGGTTCAAGAAGGTGGCTCACCACCACCTTCTCAAGGGCAATCAGGGATGGGCAATAAATGCTGGCCTCGCCAACGACGTCCACATCCCATGAACAAATAAAAAAAAAGAACAGTAGGACAGTTTGGCCTGCAGATTTCTTTATATGATAACCATCATTTGCAAATTTCTAATTTGCTTATGGCAGGTCTGCTTCCATGCAGCAGAAATGGTCCTCTAACCTTTCCCATCCTGTATTGGAGCACACTACCACTGAAAAGCATTCAGCCTTGAGTTCTGGTCAAGAATTGGTGAAATTCTTCCACAGAAGTCACTGAATTTGTCAAAAATGGAATTCAAAATTATGGCCCTCACAGCCCAGTGATCGACTGCTGGTTCCAAAACTATTTCAGATTTGTGCCAATGACTTCTCACTTCAAAGCTTGCTCCACTTAAAAATAGCTGTTTTAAGTCCTTATGTTCCTCGAGGTAACACTGTATCATATTTAATGTTGAAGTTACATTTTTGAAAATTTTATAAGATAGCATTTTGTCATTCTGCAAAAAAATCACAAACTGATAAATTTAAACTCATTTACCATCTGACACATTTATTATGTCATATACAAGAATGCACTCATGCTCACGTACTGATCAGTAGTAAGACAAATATATCAGGCTAGGTAATTTAGAACTGTCAAAGAATGAACCATTTTGATTTGTGTTTATCCATTTTGTCTGCTGCACTGTGTTCGGTGGTAGTGTCAGCTGCCTTTGGTGAAGAACCGTTTGTAAACAAGTATTCAGCATAACTGGGATATTCTGTATATATGTTCCTAATAAAATACATATTTAACTGGTCTCTAAGGCCAGTTGTGAACTAGATAGATGACCATAGTTTGAATTCTATATAACAAATAAATAGCTATGGTACATCTGGGACTGCTGAAACTGTTACAGTGTTTAAACATTTTTGCACAGTATATTTTTGGTTCTGTTTCAGATGAGTATTAGAAATTAAAGCAGCAAAAAAAAAGTTTTGAACCACATGATTACACCCAAAACACAAATTGTGGGTGCTTTACATTCTGCATTCAGACTGTGGCCTATAAAGCGGTTCTGGCTTGGAATCACTCTGTGTTCAACTAGCACTGAAGAACGAGAGGTTAGCATGAGGAAGGTCCTTCAACTCATTGAATCTCACCTTTCCAGATCACCAATCCTACCAATGTTGCACCAGAGCTTTAACACCCTGCTGAACAGGACCTCAATTTTACATCTCATTTGAAGTACGCTATCTCTTTTCACGATACTGCACCAGAGTGTCAGTCTAGATTATGCGTTCAAGTCCTGATGTAAGTTTTCAACTCACAACCTTTTGACTCATAAATGAGAGTGCTACCAACTGAGTCTAGCTGGCACATTAGCAACTGAACCAAGATGAACAAAACCAATTGAACAAAGTTGGCATGCTACCAACAGATCCAAGCTGGCACAATGCCAAGAAAAACAAATATTACCAATTTGTGTTCAGTTGTTCTACTGAATTGAAACAATATTCTCACTGGAAAGAATGTTAGCAGTGGGAACAGCATCCTGACCTCTGTTTACCGAGATGCTGTGATGAAATGATGCATGGTAATGAAACATTCTGTTTCACCAGATCTACTCATCGGTGTCTGTTCCCTTCAGATGCTGATCACTTATTTATGCCCTCTAGCATTCAAATCTATTCATTCTGACTGCTACTTATGTTATTTACTGTAATAATGATGCACATTATTGTACATCTTTTAAAGCATTTAAAAAACATATTTGTGTAGATATCAAATCCCTCAATTTTCCTCTCATCAGCCACGCATCTACACATTTCCTGAGCTGAGAAGGTGGGTGGGAAACTTGTTCTCAGGTCTCTACTGATGTCCCGCGCCAACCACCAAGAGGCACAAAGAACACTCGGTGGCAACTCCCTCTCTTTGATTTCCCTCCTCCCTGTCTAAAGTTGCTTAGCCTCTATTCAGCACATCCTCACTTTAATATAGGCAAGATTTGTGAACTAATTCACATGGGGGTATCAAACCTGCATGTCACGTGCCACTATGCTGCTCACCACAGGTTGTTAATCTGGGGGATATCATGGTAATGATAAAGAATCTTTAATTATCTCGTGTAACACAATTGTGCAGCTTTTGTTGTTAGATCCTATTCCAGTGATTCTACTTTGTGCTCATTGGGTCCAGGTACATCGGCTGTTAAAACTTCCCTTTTGTAATTATTCAAATTTACTATACTCCAAAGACCTTTATGCTAAGCTTCTTTCATTTCAGTTGGTAGCACTTTTGCCGCTGAGTAAGAAGGTCGTGGGTTCAAGAGACTTGACCCCATAATCCAGGCTGACACTCCAGTGCAGTACTGAGGAAGTGCTGCACTGTCGGAGGTGCCGTCTTTCAGATGAGATGTTAAACTGAGGCCCCATCAATCCTCTCAAGTGGACATAAAAGATCCCATGGCCACTATTTCAAAGAAGAGCAGGGGAGTTCTCCCCGGTGTCCTGGCTAATATTTATCCCTCAACCAATACCTAAAATGGATGATTTGGCCATTTGTCTCATTGTTGTTTGTGGGAGCTGGCCTGCGCAATTTGGCTGCCGCGTTTCCTACATGACAACAGTGACTACACTTCAAAAGTGGCTATAAAAGTGTTTTGGGAAGTCCTGAGGCCATGAAATGCGCTACATAAATGCAAGTTCTTTCCTTTCTTTTTCTTTTTTGTCTCCCTAATTACCAACCGTTCCAATTCATCTCTGTCATCTTACCAATCCATTCTGATGGCAATCGCTTCTCAAGGTGTAAAATGCCTTTTAACCTCTTCATACAGCAGTATATATCACTGGATACTAGCTAAGATAAAGCATCTAAAAGCTCACTACCCTTCCATCTTCAGTGATCAATGGTAAAATTGAATTATTTCAGACTAAAACATGCATTTCTGATTGTCATGTCAGATCACTGTTTTCTGTGACTATGAAAAACGATGCCCCTTCACTTACATTCTGTTAAGTGGCATCAGCTTTGTACATCAGTTAAGCTTGAGCAAAATTTAAACATTGATATTTAGATTTTGCTATTTGATCATAGCTTGCATTGGCTCACATAAAGAAAGTGAAAATGGAAACCAATAATATTAAAAATATTTGCTTTTAATTAAAATACATATCGATTTGTTTTAATATTAAAAATGGCTGGTCTTGTTCGCCCAATGGCTCATTAGGTGAATGTAGTGAGTATTGTACTGCGCAGTTGAGATCAGAAAGGTCCCAAGTTTGACACTTGGTCTCTGCTGAGTTAGCTGGACATCAAAATAATACTGAAGTTGTAAAATTCTCATAAGAAATTTGCTTCTTTATTAATAATACCTATACCTCAGTAAAGCAGTCATTTACTAATGAAGCTCCAACCATTGTTAAAAATGAGGCAGTGGCAATTTTGTTATTTGTTGCTCAGATATCAGCCCAGAAATTTAAAGGGACAAGAATTCAGTGGGGCTCGGTGTGATTCCATTTTAAAACACACTGATACCCTAACTCAGTTTTTATTATACACTGTGCAATCTAGGCGAGGGCTTTATTAGTAAACTTATTATTCATAAACTATTGAAGAAGACACAATGGGGTAAATTTTGTTATTGGTTATTCCTGATAAAAGGTTTTTAAGTCCGTCTAATCATTCAGGAAAATAGATAGAGATCCATTATTTTTTTTTATTCGTTCATGGGATATGGGTGTCGCTGGCGAGGCTGGCATTTATTGCCCATCCCTAATTGCCCTTGAGAAGGTGGTGGTGAGCCGCCATGTTAAGTTATGTTAAGTTCTGCCTATTTAGCACCCCTCCTCTGGTGAGATACCAATACGCCAACACTATGTAAATTAATCTGACCCAACAAAATTAGTTGGTCAGGTACTAACAACGCACTGCCCAAATAACACCAATTCAGAAGCCAGATCAGGAAATCTGCCCGAATAAATTTACTTTAATTTCATCATTTTGTGCTGATTCTGGTAACATTTTCACCTGTCAATACCTGCTGTTTTGTGCAAAATGGCTTGCACCAGCAAAAATTTATTTTTAATTCTCCTTGTATGACTGCCACAAGGGACACAAAGTTTGCTTGATACAGCATGCCAGCCAGAGTCTACACTTCCAGAGCCTTCTGCAGCTACAGTATTTTAAGGGCTGAAAACTACTTTAAATCACCAATTTAAAAAAAACTCTAGATTTTCCATGGCAGTGCTCATGGGTTTCCCGGAACCTGGAGCAGGGCTTCTGATTCTAATTGCAATCCCTCAGCAGCTTGAGTGCTGTAGTGGTTGGCCAGCGGAAATTTACTGAGGCAATATATAACATGACTGACACAAGGTAAAAATATTACACATGCTCCTGATACTGAAAGATACAGGGCTCACATATTGTTTATCCTCAACTTTACGAAACTTGCTTGAGATAAAAGTAACTTTCTTTTTTCCTCCCAAAAACCTCTTATTCTCAGTTGTTTGCAATATAAAATCTGTATTTTTTGCTCTATTACCCATGATGGATTTGTAGCTTAAGCTGACCACTGGGCAGAAGATTTATAAATAACAACTGTGAGGTGCAAGGACTGAAAACAAAACATCAAAATACTTTTATTCTTCCCTTCTGCAAACCTTTTTCTTCAGTTACTTGCATGATTATTAAAGTGTTTTTTCTCCTCTACTTCCTGCTGTGGATTTGTAGTTCTTGTGTAGCACTGCACCCGGGAGGTTTTTCCCATTGTCAAGTCTCCAATGACCAGCATCTCAAACAGATGGTCATTCGCCATGGTTCGGACCTGACCGACTGACTGACTCCGTCTGCAGTGTTCGAACTCAGCATCAAAGTGCCTCAGGAATATAGAAATTTTTATTCCAATATAATGTATTTAGCTCAGATTTCATTTAACATTTAAAAATGTGGTAAAATGCTGCAAAATTGAAATAATTTTCATTTTTGATGTTTTTACTCACATTTTGTAGCTCATGATTGTTATCTATAAATTTCCTGCCTGGTGTTAATCTGTTCTAGGTTGTTATGATCCCTTATGGGAACAACAATTCCACAGTAGGGGATTAAACCTTCTATTCCATGATGCATTTCCGTCTCACAAACAGCATTTCTCAGCAGTAGTTAGAACTCTTCACCCACTTGAACAATTCAAGCGTTGGGAACTTAGCAGAACCCAAAGAGAGGCGCATATTGGAGAGCCTCCAGCAGATAGAATCTGCAAATAGTCAGATACAGACCCAGGATGGGAGGAACATTGATGATGATGAGGAAAGTCTACTTTAAAACTTGTGGCAGCTGCAATGTTCATGAGACACTGATTATGTGCTCTGGGTTGATGTCCTACCAGACTGGGACTTATGGTGCAGTTATCTTGCCACGTTTGTATTGCTACGAACAGTTTCCACTTCACAGTAACCTAAGAATATATGTATAACTCTAAAGAGAGAGGTTCTGACCTGTAATTAGAGTGGTCTGGTATAAGAGCCCCTGGGGAAGACAAGAGTACAACTCCAATGTGGCGTTACCCTGATTTAAGAGTGCTCGTGATGGGAAGGGGGGAGGCAGGGGCGGGAGGATGCACTTCAACATGATTTGAACTACAGATGCACGAAATGTAAAACGCCTTAAGTTTGTTATGCTAATAGTGGAAAATGGGAGCTGAGTTGCCCAACTCTTTTAATAATTTCGCTTTCATTTACTGCTATAATCAAGGGATTAAATTGACAAATATTGTTGTTCCTTTTTGCTCCTTACATATTAACTTTCTAAAACAAGAAGATCACCTTACAGGTACAGTATTACAGATTCTAAGATATTCCTCATATGTTTGAGCTGAAATCTGTAAAATTTACATAACTAATAGATGTGTTTCTACACTTTTAACATGTTTCATTGTATTTGTAATGCTCAACTGAGAATTATTTAACATAACAATAGAAGGGTGGCTGTTCAAAATGTTAACAAACACAGAGGCTTGATCACAATATTGGTGCAGGAATAATTGCAATAAGATGCTGACATTGTCTCTCTCCCATTCAGCATTAGAACTCAAGGAAAAGACTATTGTAACATCTTGCTTTTCCTGACAAAACAATTACTACATTAAACATTAATCAAGGATATGACTGTTAGAGAAATTCTTCTTGTGGATTAAAACTAATTTTCTAGTAATTGTTAATGATAATAAAATCAAGAATGTAATGGAATTGAATTTAAATGAGCCCAGCAATGAAATGATGAGAAGAAAATTAAGGCAGAGAGGATACCCACTGTAGCCCAGATGTGTGTATATTTACAATACACTGAAAAATGTACACTTTTCTCAGCTCTGACTGAAATTAAATTGTGATGTAGGTAAAGTAAGCTTCATGTTATGGAGTCATCTTAGCTGATCAACTAACAGAAATTAAAATTAACGCTGAACTGAAAAATCTTTCAGTTTTTATCCTGTTGGCCAATGGAATCATGTGTCCTGAGAAACCTCAAACGTTTACTTTTCTAGCAAGGACAAATAATGACCCACACGATCCAATCAATGGATGAAATTGAATTTGGATGTGTGTAGATGGAAAGAAGCAAACAATGCTCAAAGATATCACATCTTAAAACAATGTTGAATTAAATACAGCTCCTAAAGAGGTTAGTATATATCTCCAGCTGCGTAGTTTCACTCTATTTATATGTTATCAGATAAATATGATGGGGAAACCATTGTCTCTTTGTGAAAACAAGAATAATCTGATGTTTACAACTATATAGTCATTAGCAATTTAGGACAACAGCCCAGTTTATTTTGAACTGACACAAGCAAACCCAAATATTTGTGCCAAAATTGTTTTTGTTTATTTGTCAAACAGAATGTGATAATGCAATTGCAATGAAATGTTTCATGAAAACATTAGTATATATGATCATGAAAAAATGACATGTTTTCTCTCCAGTTATTTTTTAAGACAATGGAAATGTTCTTAATCATAGAGGGAGTGGAAGGATACAAGGTTAGCACTAGGGACAGAATTAACAGTCACTCGGACAAGGGTGGATTGATTAGGGAAAGCCAGCACAGATTTGTTGAAGGCAAATCATGTTTAACAAACCTGATAGAGTTTTTTGATGAGGTAACAGAAAGGGCAGATGAGGGCAATGCAGTTGATGTGGTGTATATGGATTTTCAAAAGGCGTTTGATAAAGTGCCGCACGGTAGGTTTATCATCAAGATTGCGGCCCATGTAATAAAGGGGGCAGTAACAACATGGATACAGAATTGGCTAAAGGGACAGGAAACAGAGTAGTGGTGAACGGTTGTTTCTCAGAGAAATGTGAAGTGATACATTTTGATAGGAAGAACGAGGAGGGGCAATATAAACTAGAGGGCACAACTCTAAAAGGGGTACAAGAACAGAGAGATCTGGGGGTATATGTGCACAAATCGTTGACGGTGGCAGGGCAGGTTGAGAAAGTGGTTAAGAAAGCATATGGGATCCTGGGCTTTATAAATAGAGGCATAGAGTACAAAAGTATGGAAGTCATGATGAACCTTTATAAAACACTGGTTTGGCCACAACTGGAGTATTTTGGCCAGTTCCGGGCACCGCGCCTCAGGAAATTTGAAGGCCTCATAAGAGATTTACTAGAAGGGTTCCAGGGATGATGGACTTCAGTTACGTGGATAGACTGAAGAAACTGGGGTTGTTCTCCTTGGAACAGAGACGGTTGTGAGGAGATTTGATAGAGGTATTCAAAATCATGAAGGGTCTAGACAGAGTAGATAGAGAGAAACTGTTCCCATTGGCAGAAGAGTCAAGGACTAGAGGACATAGATTTGAGGTGATTGGCAAAAGAACCAAAGGTGACATGAGGAAAATCTTTTTTACACAGTGAGTGGTTAGGATCTGGAATGCACTGCCCGAGGAGGGTGGTGGAGGCAGATTCAATCATGACCTTCAAAAGGGAACTGGATAAGCACTTGAAAGGAAAAAAAATTGCAGGGCTTCGGGGAAAGGGCAGGGGAGTGGGACTAGCTAGATTGCTGTTGCATAGAGCTTGTGCGGACCTGATGGGCTGAATGGCCTCCTTCAGTGCTGTAACTTTTCTTTGATTCTATGATTCTTTCTAAGGATGAATAAAATTAGAAAATCTAACTTAAGATAATAGCAATCTTGGTGGGGCAAAGAGTGTTCTTCTGTTTTCCACTTTTCCTTTCGTTGACTTGCATTTCTGTTTCTCTTTTTTGGCTATATTGGGCCAGAACTTGGTGCCAAAATAATAGTGAGGATAATGTTGCTCACCATTATTTATGCGCAAATGCTACAGCAACTTCAGGCAAGGGGCAGATGCACGGTTAAACTCGGAAATCCAAAAGTTGCTGTCCAAGATGAGCCGTTAGCTTTGTGAAAGCGACATTGTGCTGTCTGCCTCACCTTTGAAGTGCATTGAATGGCGTGAAGTTCCTGTATTTGCGAGGTTGATACGAACTAAACTCGCCACAGAAAGTTAAATTTTGTCTGTTTCAGTCTAAGTACCCTTTTAACAATGTGATAAGTGTCAACCCCTCTGGCGCTGAAAAATATTAAAATTTTAAAACAATTTAGAAGCCTAAACGTGCAAGGATAAGTTTAACTAATGGCAGACGCTATTAGATGCCCACTGATTTGCCAACATACAGACAGCTAGGGTGAGCACAAATTGGGGCTGGGTCCATGTCACGCTCTTTAAGGTGACCAATACTGACCCCACAAGTTCTCGCAGCAAGGGAAGGGACTCTGCAAGTGGTATGGTTACAAGACAAAATCGAGACTGATACACCAAAGGAAAGCTCCCAGGTTGAAAGCAAACAGAAGGAACCTGAAAGACAAACAGGCACGAAAAGAATGGTGGGGCAAGAATAAATGTTCCACGAAAAAAAAGTGCAGGCAAATAAAGAAACAGTCTCGGTCTTGGAAAAGCAGCCCTGAAAATTTTTGTAGCCAAGTTTACCACTCCAAAGCTTTAAGGTGAAATAGATTGTAAAAGTACAAGCACGAGCAGCAGACAGTTATTTTTTAAAAAGAGGGTTATTAGGATTTGATTTGGTTTTGCAGTGTGTTGCTCGGTGACGAGACTCATTCGCTTCTGCAGGCTGGCATGTTGCTTTGATGCCAACTTAGGCAAAGAACAATCGCACAGCAACAGTTATATTTTTAAAAAGCTGGGTAAGAATGGGAGGAGGAATGTTGCGGGGGGAGGGGGGGTTATTACGTTACTGGGGCGTGAGTTACTCTTTGACTATAGCCTCATGCCCTGCTCCAGGCTGCTCTGCTGCCAACTTGGGCAAAGAATAATCGCAGAGCAACAGTTGCATTTTTAAAAAGCTGGGTAAGAATGGGAGAAGGAATGTTGGTGGGGGGGGGGGGATTATTACGTTATCGGGGCATGAATTACTCTGTGACTATAGCCTCATGCCATGCTCCAGGCTGCCCTGCTGCCAACTTAGGCAAAGAACAATCGCAGAGGAACAGTTGCATTATTAAAAAGCTGGGTAAGAATGGGAGGAGGGGAACCAGTAGGTTACTGGGGTGGGAGGTGGGTTTGCAATGAGTTGCTCTGTGATGACTGTACCTCATGCCCTGCTGCCAACTTAGGCAAAGAACGATCGCAGAGCAACAGTTGCATTTTTAAAAAGCTGGGTAAGAATGGGAGGAGAGTAATCAGTCGGTTACTGGGGTGGGAGGTGGGTTTGCAATGAGTTGCTCCGTGACTGTACCTCATGCCCTGCTGCAGGCTGGCACGTTGCAGAGCAGACGCTTCGCGCGCCGACCATCGCACGGGCTGCCTCTGTTACCCATGATCCTCTGGCGGGTTCAGGCGAACTCCCCAGTGCGCACAAGCAGCAAAAAAAAAATGCTGGCGGATTACTGTAGTAACACTTTCCGCTTTTAGCCCGGGATAAGCACGCGGTGAGTCACTCTTTCTGACGGTTATTCATTATTAAGGTGCACGGCCGCGGCCCGGTGGCGCTCGGGGGCAGCGGTAAGCGGCCGCCGCGCTGTCCGAAAGCCGGCTCCAAAGATCGGGCCTGTGGAGCTGGCGGATGGATCGTGGGCGCCATGTTTGGTTGTTGTTGCTTTACCGAAACAACCGGACGGCGAGAGATTAAAAGGAGAGCAGTGCGCCGTCGGCGGCTGACTCACAATTTAATTAGCCCTCGTCGTTTTATTGTGTAGTCTGTTTCCCCTGTGGTCTGATGGTTCTGATTATATTTATTTTGGTTTGTGGGTTGATTTTTTTTTTCCGGGAAGGTTATTTATGTAAAACCGCTGCGGCTGCTGCACCACGACCAGCAGAAAATAGAAAATGCAAAGAGCGCGGGGATGGGCGATCTGAGCTGGATCGGCTGCTGCCGCCGCCGCCGCCGCTTGTGGTGTTTTGTCCGCCTATCGGTGGAGGAATAGCTGTTTTCCACCATAGCGGGTGCAAAAAAACACACTCACTCAGCTGTTTACCATATCCTAATGTAACTTGCATGATACAAAGGAGGAAAACACGTGCATTACCAGCCGTCTTTGACAGTTATGCTGTGTGGCTGGTCGCAGGTTTTATTTCTCCAAATATGATGGTGAACTTACGATTGTAAAGAGTAACGGTGGCAGGTACACGATTTCTCCTGAAAACGTGGGTCACCAATAGTTGTAAAACGGTTACTCACATTATACGGAACTGTACTTGATTACTTATAATTGGAATACTACTGCGTTTTTGTATTGGTTTCTGAAGTGCTTGTTTATTTTGGTGACGTGTGTGTCTACGCTTCATACTCTATCTAGTTTATATACACTTCAGTAAACTAACGACTCACCAATTGAACTGTTCGGACGGAACTGCTGATTTAAAGAGATTTTGGCGCTTTTCTGGATGTGGGTTATATGTGTATTGAAAGGCTTAACTTTGGAAACGCTACCCTTATCTCCCATTATTTAAATTGTCTAATAAACATCGAAGTAATTTAAATGAGTCTCTTGTTGAATGGATCCAGAAGTAGACCCATAATGATTTTTTCCCCTAAAAATAACAGATTCTTCAAAATGAGCAAACGTTTTAATTTTTGAGGATGGCAGATATTAGCCCAATAAGATTTATACTCCAAATATGGACTGACAATTTATTGAATTTTTTTAATTCCAAGGTTGAGACGGGAAAGAATGTTAATCAACATAATTCAGTCCTAACTTGGTAGACTTTTATCAATTTTTAAAAAGTATTGTTGTTAAGATGAGTTGCAGATTGTGGAAGTATTTTTTATAATTTAAAATACTTGCAGTCCTGATGCCAAGTGAGTAGTTGAGCCTTGTAGACTAGGAAAATCTTTGTTTCGTGCTTAGTTAACTGATCTTTGCTAGGCAACAGTGGGGCACTACAAATGGTCTTAGTTCTCTGGGTAAGTGAATTGAAATTGGCTAAGGTTCCCGTTTTGATTGCTGCCTGAAGAGCGTGATTGCAGATGGGATAATATTTGGCCGTGAAGACATTCATAGTTGGGCTTGCACATGAATAATGACAAACTGACTGAAGTATGGAATTATACCCCAGAAAATAGTTAACATCTTCAGGAGAGGCAGGGGAGGAAAAGTTGGTGAGAAAAGAGAGGATAAAACGAAAATACATTTTTTGATTTTTTTTTTCCTGAAAATGGGAATGATTGAACTAATCCTAAATATAGGAAGTAAACGGAAACAGCTGACCTGCCAAGATTAGATGACAATTCTACCACTAATTTAGGGGGAAAAAAAAAATCAAATTTTCTTTAAGAATCAAAAATACAGCCAGTTTGAAGGTAAGATTGCAGTTCTTTGGTTGTAACAATTAAGCCCCAGTTTATGTAGACAAATTGTTGATCTTATTTTCATTTTGCTAGTAAAGGTATTAATGAGATGAGAGGCGAGTAGAGTCACATAACCCACATGTGGATATAAAGTAAATCCTCGTGGTCAAAATCAGGCATGAGTCTCAAAGTGAAGATCTTCTGTTAAAGTTCAGAATTGTTTAGGGATTTGTTTCAAAGTAGGAAGGGCTGTTGAGATGTCTGAGAAGCTGTTGTCTTCTGTTAAAAATCCCAGAGGTTTTAACATTAATTTTTTTCAAGTAACATGGTACTTGTTATAATTTTTTTTAATCTTAATTTTAATAAATAATTGAACTCGTCAAATTTGAAAGCATTAGAAATGGTTGAAATGAGTATTTGTTGATTTAAATTTGGTTAAGGCTGATTCTAGGTGTTTCTAATATGTTGAGAACTTTACACACACACGAAATTGGTGAGACTGTTTACTGAGTTAACTTTGTGAGTTCTAACGTTAAAATTGTATCCATTTTCAGTTTCATATTTCCTGTCCTAGAGTATACTTTGTACCCACTTTATTGTAAAGCTTCTCAAAAAAAAATGAAAAAGAAAAAGGCTGTGAAAAGAAAAGTGGCAGCTGAACAAAAGTTAATTGTTGTAGAAGGTGATGCTTGAAGTTTGATTGTCCACAGTTGAACTCTTTGTGCTTTGATTTATGGCCATGTGTATATTTAGGACACATATTGTACCATTTATTGTTTGGCTTTTAAATGTAATTTCCCCCCCCCCATTTCCTTTCTCATATTCTTAATTGTCATTGCTGTTCATTTTTCTTTTGGTCCAACTCAGAATTTTGTTTCAATTTTTAATCATTCTGTTTTATCATCTTACAGTGCAATGGCATTAACCCGGATCAAGTAACTTTTTTGCTGTTTATTTTACCTCATTTGTAATGGAATCTCTGCTGTCTAATGATATAGAGCTTTAAGATATTAACAGCTGTTTTGCAATGTGACAGTAAAATGTCTACAGTGTAAGAAAGGAGGTAAGAGTGCTAATTTTCCTGACTTTTGTACTAGAAAACACCCATTTCCCAGGCACAAAGGTCAAGAAAAATGGGGCTGGAGGTTTGTTCTTTCAAGTCCTTGTCCTCTTTATGTTCTGTAATGTCTGGGGCTACCTGGGGCAGGAGGGCAGGGCAGAGCTGAGTCTGCACCTGCAATGGACTCGATGATATTATCAGCGCATGGCACGTAACTTTTCCAGCGCTCGAGCCTCCCCTTCCTGTTATCTCGGTTGGGCGTCCGTTTTCAGGGTCACCTTTAGGTGACAGTGTGATGCTTTGGGCTGATTATTCTCTTTTCTCCCCCCTCCGCCCACCACCCCAGCCGCCCAAAGCACCCGGGCAAAGGGGACCAAGAAAACTCAGTCCGATGAACTTCTATGAATCATTTCTCTTGTGCTTGATCTAAACTTAACACAGGTCATTTAATTAACAAGGTAGCATGTTTGCAGAATTTCAGTGACGTGTACTTCCCAAAGGAGAATGTGAAACAGCAGGGCCCCCAGGTCAATTGTAGTACCCCAGCTACTGCTCTACTGAGATCGATTAATTCAGTGCAGACCAGAGATTGAATCTGGAACCTATCTGGCCTTTATGATTCACTGGGCAATGAATGTACCAACTGAATCATCAGGGCAGCCTTCATGGTTTTATAAAGGTATGAGATATAAAGCAATTTAGAAATTACTAGAGTTTGTGGGCCCACTAATGTGTCATATTTACATTGTAATAAAGTTGCACAAGGCATACTGAATCTCATTTATATTTACAGAGCTAACAAATTCAAGCAAATTTGGTGTTCACTAATCCTTTTACATTACATGGTTTATGCTCCTTTCTATTACCTGGCTTTCTTGGCTGGCCAAAGCATCTTTGGAGACAACCCTTTGTATAAACATCACAACTGTGATTAACAGCAAGAGCAATCTTCTTGTACAGGGTTTTTGCTCATTGTCTTTAAGCCATACTACTGACCGTGGTAAATATAAACAGCATGTGTTGGTGGCATATAGGTCAGGCTTGACCATATGGGATGTCGACAAGTGGGCTGAGGTTTCAGCTTGCCTAAAGGGGCCAGCACTGCCCTTTGGCATTGCTTATTCAAAATGACCTTCCTCGCATTAGTAAACAACTTTTTACTGACTGCACTTGTGAAATTCATGCATGTAGATTAGTGTTGGTCACATTTGTGACTAAGGAGAAATGGTGAATGCAAAATTCATGTGTCTGCTCCACATTATAAACAATACATTTTCAGCACAATGTAAATGGGCACATATAAAAGACAACACCAACCTACTCCCAATGCCTCCTACAATGACCAGCTCCATGGGACTACCTTTGTTTGGTTCTACTGTTAACTACTCTGTGCTTTTAGATTCCCTGATATCCAGTCTTGGATGAAATGTAACTTCATACAGAGGCTGAATCAGAATGTTCACAACCTCAGTGACCTGTCTGACCCTGAACTAAGTTTGTAATCCATATTCTTTGTCACATGGACCACCTATTTTGCTCCTTAACATTGCCTGTCTCTGATCCGACCTCAGTCCATCTGCCGCTGAAACCCTTATACATGCTTTTGTCACCTCCAGACTGGATTATTGCAACGCCTTCTGAGACAGCCTCCTATGCTTCACCCTGCATAAACTTCAACTCATCCAAAATTCTGCTGCCCATATCCTATCCTGCCCCAAGGCCAACAGGCTATCTTCCCCTCCCCCCCCCCCCCCACCCCTGTCCTCACTGTCCTCCATTGACCCCTATGCCTTAGATTAAAAATTCTCATCCTTGTGTTTAAATCCATCATGCTTATCCCTGTACCTTCTGCAGTCCCATTGCTCGCCCAAACTGTCCGTTGCTCTGACCCTGGCCTCTTGTACATCCTCCCCTCCCTTTGCTCCACCATTGCTGGCTATGCCTTCAGCCACCTGGGTCCCACTCTGGAATTCACTCCCTAAAGTCCTCTGCCTCTCCATTCTCCCTTTTCTCCTTTAAGACCCCCCTTAAAACTCAATTTGACGAAGTGTTTGTTTACCCCTGCTAATCACTCCTTTGGTTTGGTCTTTTTTTTCTCACACCTCGGAAGTGCCTTGCAAAGTTTTTCTACATTAAAGCTGCCAAATAATTGCAAGTTGTTGTTGAGTTAGATTGCAGTTCTGGACAAGTAGACAATATTTTGTAGTGATTAAATGGGCTAGTATCTGTACAAATTGATTCTGGTTGGAGAATAAACTTGGAAAAGTTTTCAAGTGGATTCAATTTTGACCAAGATTTGTTTTGATTTAAAGAACTAGAAAATGAAAACAAAACAAATACAATGTAGAATCTGTAAAGCAAACTAGGGGAAAGGGATGTAAAGAAAGGACATGCTAAAAGCAGTAATTCATATAGTTATAACAAAACTTGTATATTTCTTGAGATTATGGTTTCTGGGCAAGACTATGCATGCTGATCCCAGGCCGTAGCCAAGAAAAGTAATTTGCAACTGCTGAATGTAACTTTTTTTAAAAAGCTTTAATATTTAGTATTTAATATTTAGGGTGTTTAGTAAACTTATAGCCTTACTTAAATAATGACAAGCTTGAAATCTTGAAAGTGACCTGTGTTGAATAAACTGACAACTTGGCATATGCTTGTATTTTTTTATTCAAAATTGCAAATTCTTGATGTTTAATCCTTTCTAACTGTTGGTATGTTTTTATTTGAACCTATGGCCACCATATCTCATTAGGCAGTAAAATCTATGATCTGAATCTAGTATCTGAGTTTGCTGTGGGTAAAATGTCTTTTAATAATTTACTACTTTTTTGTAATTTCATATCCAATTGGTGATTAACGTTATCCAGCTCAACTCTGTTTAAAATACACATGAAGCAGTTATTTATCGAAATACATTGGTCATTTCCTTTTTTAAAAAAACTTTTAAAGTACATTTTTGAAATGGTTATTTGAATTTTGGATTGAGTTTTTGGAAGATGAGCTTCAGTTTCAGATTTATCCTTCAAACAGTTAACTGGTTTATCCCGCTTAATTAACACATGAACAGTATTTGTGGATTGTTGTCCTGCACCAAGGACAAATGCAATGAAGGATAATTTTAATGTGTTTTTCAAACTGTAAATTCCATATTCATAGGTCAAAATTATAAACTTGGAAGCACTTGGGAAGAAATTGGGTGCAACCTCTTGTACCACCTGTATTTATATGATTTGCATAGTAAGTAGCAACAATTACTGGATGGGTAGGCTTAGCGTAATCTTTTAGGAAAGGTCACCTTTGATGCTAATTTTCCATATCTAAGTATAGTGCCTCTTTTTTCCATGCATTCAGCTACCACAGAAAAGCTGGTATTGCTACAGTAGTCAGTGTACCTCTTAGGTCTGCCATCAATCTTGCCCGTTACCGATCTGGTATAGGTTAAAAAACAGATTGGAGATAGATATAAATGGCATTACACTGAAGAATATGTATTGCTGTGACTATTTCTTGTACTTTGTAAAAACGAATATAGGGTAATGATGGATGGCAGGGAGATATGATAGTATTCAGTGGTATAGGAGGGCCCAGAATTCTTAAATTGCATTTATGAGAACTTTTTTAGCCAGTACGTAGCAAGCCCAACAAGAGGGGGACAGTTCTGGATTTAGTTTTAGGGAATGAAGCTGGGCAGGTGGAAGGAGTATCAGTGGGAGAGCATTTTGATGCTTGTGATCATAATTCAGTTTGATTTAGCATAGTTATGGAAAAGGGCAGAGATAGAACAAGAATAAAAATTCTAAATTGACGAAGGGACAGTTTTACTAGGCTGAGAAGTGATTTAGCAAAAGTGGACTGGAAACAGCTACTTGAAGGTAAATCAGTGTCAGAGCAGTGGGAGGCATTCAAGGGGGAGATTCAAGGGGTTTAGAGTAAACATGTTCCCACAAAGAAAAAGGGTGGGACTGCCAAATCTAGAGCCCCCTGGATGACCAGGAGCATACAGGGTAAGATAAGGCAAAAAAGGGAACCTTATGTCAGACACCAAGAGCTCAATACTGCAGAAAGCCTAGAGGAGTACAGAAAGTGCAGGGGTGAAATTAAAAAGGAAATTAGGAAAGCAAAGAGAGGGCATGAAAAAATACTGGCAAGTAAAATTAAGGAAAACCCAAAAATATTGCATAAATACATAGAGCAAGAGGATAACTAAGGAAAGAGTAGGGTGTATTAGAGACCAAAATGGTAACCTATGTGTGGAGGCGGTAGATGTAGGTATGGATTTTAATCAATACTTTGTGTCTGTCTTCACAAAAGAGGGGGACAATGCAGAGATTGTAGTTGAGGAGGAGTGTGAAATATTGGATGGGATAAACATGGTGAGAGAGGAAATATTAAGGGGTTTAGCATCTTTGAAAGTAAATAAATTGCCAGGCCTGGATGAAATGTATCCTCGGCTGCTAAGAGAAGCAAGAGCGGAAATAGCGGAAGCTCTGACCATCATTTTCCAATCCTCCCTGGCTACAGGCGTGGTGCCGGAGGATTGAAGGACTGCTAACGTTGTACCGTTGTTTAAAAAAGGAGAAAGAGATCAAGTAAGTATAGGCCAGTCAGTCTAACCTCGGTGGTGGGCAAATTATTGGAATCGATTCTGAGGGACAGCATAAATTGTCATTTGGCAAGACAGAGAATCATAGAAGTTTACAACATGGAAACAGGCCCTTCGGCCCAACGTGTCCTTGTCGCCCAGTTTATACCACTAAGCTAGTCCCAATTGCCTGCACTTGGCCCATATCCCTCTATACCCATCTTACCCATGTAACTGTCCAAATGCTTTTTAAAAGACATAATTGTACCCGCCTCTACTACTGCCTCTGGCAGCTCGTTCCAGACACTCACCACCCTTTGAGTGAAAAAATTGCCCCTCTGGACCCTTTTGTAACTCTCCCCTCTCACCTTAAATCTATGCCCCCTCGTTATAGACTCCCCTACCTTTGGGAAAAGATTTTGACTATCTACCTTATCTGTGCCCCTCATTAGGATAGTCAGCATGGATTTGTTAAGGGATGTTCGTGTCTGACTAACTTGATTTAATTTTTTGAACAGGTAACAAGGAGGGTCGATGAGAGTAATGTGTTTGATGTAGTGTATGTGGATTTTAGCAAGGCTTTTGACAAGGTTCCACAAGGCAGATTGGTCAAAAAAGTAAAAACCCGTGGGATCCAAGGGAAAGTAGCTAGTGGATCCAAAATTGGCTCAGTGGCAAGAAGCAAAGGGTAATAGTTGACAGATGTTTTTGCGACTGGAAGGCTGTTTCCAGTGGGGTCCCGCAAGTCTCAGTACTCGGTCCCTTGCTTTTTGTGGTATTTATTAATGATTTAGACTTGAATGTGGGGGGCTTGATCAAGAAATTTGCAGATGAGACAAAAATTGGCCGTGTGGTTGATAGTGAGGAAGAAAGCTGTGGACTGCAGGAAGATATCAATGGACTGGTGAGGTGGGCAGAATTTAATCCAGAGAAGTGTAAGGTAATGCATTTGGGGAGGGCAAACAAGATAAGGGAGTACACAATAAATGGGATGATACTGAGAGGTGCAAAGGAACGAAGGGACCTTGGAGTGCATGTCCACAGAACCCTGAAGGGAGCAGGACAGGTGGATAAGGTACTTTAAAAGCATATGGGATACTTTCCTTTATTAGCCGAGGCGTAGAATATAAGAGCAGGGAGGTTATGCTAGAACTGTATAAAACATTGGTTAGGCCACAGCTTGAGTACTGTGTATGGTTCTGGTCACCACATTACAGGAAAGATGTGATTTACAAGGATGTTGCCAGGGCTGGAGAATTTTAGCGATGAGAAAAGCTTGGATAGGCTGGGGTTGTTTTCTTTGGAACAAAGGAAGCGAGGGGAGATTTAATTGAGGTATATAAAACTGACGGGACTAGACAGGCCAGATAGAGTGGATAGGGAGGACCTATTTCCTTTAGCAGAGGGGTTAGTGACCGGGGGCATAGATTTAAAGTAATTGGTAGAAGGATTAGAGGGGAGCTGAGGTAAACATTTTTCACCCAGAGGGTGGTGGGGGTCTGGAACTCACTGCCTGAAAGGATGGTAGAGGCAGAAACCCTCAACTCATTTTAAAAAGTACTTGGATGTGCACTTGAAGTGCTGCAACCTACAGGGCTATGAACCAAGTGCTGGAAAGTGGAATTAAGCTAGATAGCTCTTTTTCAGCTGGCACGGATGTGATGGGCCGAATGGCCGCCTTCTCCGTTGCTTTCTATGATTCTATGATACTTGAAATGCAGGATTCTGATAATGTGAATTGCAACTAGAGCTTTAAACATCTGAACTACTCAATTCAGGTAATCTGTTGGCATCTGTTATTTTGGGGAAATAACATTGTGAGCTATTTATAATGAAATCATAAGCCTGTTCTTTAGAAACAGGTTCGTACAGGAAACCTTCTCCCTTAATGTTGGGTTTTATAAAGGACAGGAGAAATAGTTTTAAGTAATGGTGTAACTAAGGCCAGGGACAACCAGTCTATTCCTTAACTAAATACACATTGGAGTCACTTTATTTATTAGGAAATGCTGAAGGAGCGGCATGACATATGTGAGCTTCTTGTGAAAGTGTTGTGTTGATTTATACATGGTTTCAGTTTGGAGACAGACATGGCTCTTGATGGCGCTATGCAAGTTGTTGACATTCCAGGATACTGCCAGCATTTTGGAACTACGTAAGAAGATAAGAACTAGGAGCAGGAGAAGGCCATACAGCCCCTCAAGTCTGCTCCGCCATTCAGTAAGATTATGGCTGATCTTCGACCTCAACTCCACTCTCCCACCCGATCCCCAAATCCCTTGATTACCTTGGAGTCCAAAAATCTATGGAACTCGCCATAATATACTTAAATGGCTAAAGTGATGCGAGAAATATCCCATCATTATACTTAGTACTAAAACTTCTTTTATATTGCATTAAGTGGGATGCTAGGATCTCTTTTTTATTCGTTCATGGGATGTGGGCGTCGCTGGTGAGGCCGGCATTTATTGCCCATCCCTAATTGCCCTCGAGAAGGTGGTGGTGAGCCGCCTTCTTGAACCGCTGCAGTCCGTGTGGTGACGGTTCTCCCACAGTGCTGTTAGGAAGGGAGTTCCAGGATTTCGGCCCAGCGACGATGAAGGAACGGCGATATATTTCCAAGTCGGGATGGTGTGTGACTTGGAGGGGAACGTGCAGGTGGTGTTGTTCCCATGTGCCTGCTCTTGTCCTTCTAGGTGGTAGAGGTCGCGGGTTTGGGAGGTGCTGTCGAAGAAGCCTTGGAGAGTTGCTGCAGTGCATCCTGTGGATGGTACACAATGCAGCCACTGTGCGCCGGTGGTGAAGGGAGTGAATGTTTAGGGTGGTGGAATGGGGTGCCAATCAAGCAGGCTGCTTTATTTTGGATGGTGACGAGCATCTTGAGTGTTGTTGGAGCTGCACTCATCCAGGCAAGTGGAGAGTATTCCATCACACTCCTGACTTGTGCTTTGTAGATGGTGGAAAGGCTTTGGGGAGTCAGGAGGTGAGTCACTTGCCGCAGAATACCCAGCCTCTGACCTGCTCTCGTCGCCACAGTATTTATATGGCTGGTCCAGTTGAGTTTCTGGTCAATGGTGACCCCCAGGAATATGATGGTGGGGGATTCGGCGATGGTAATGCCGTTGAATGTCAAGGGGAGGTGGTTAGACTCTCTCTTGTTGGAGATGGTCATTGCCTGGCACTTATCTGGCACGAATGTTACTTGCCACTTATGAGCCCAAGCCTGGTTGTTGTCCAGGTCCTGCTGCATGCGGGCTCGGACTGCTTCATTATTTGAGGGGTTGCGAATGGAACTGAACACTGTGCAATCATCAGCGAACATCCCCATTTCTGACCTTATAATGGAGGGAAGGTCATTGATGAAGCAGCTGAAGATGGTTGGGCCTAGGACACTGCCCTGAGGAACTCCTGCAGCAATGTCCTGAGGCTGAGATGATTGGCCTCCAACAACCACTACCATCTTCCTTTGTGCTAGGTATGACTCCAGCCACTGGAGAGTTTTCCCCCTGATTCCCATTGACTTCAATTTTACTAGGGCTCCTTGGTGCCACACTCGGTCAAATGCTGCCTTGATGTCAAGGGCAGTCACTCTCACCTCACCTCTGGAATTCAGCTCTTTTGTCCATGTTTGGACCAAGGCTGTAATGAGGTCTGGAGCCGAGTGGTCCTGGCGGAACCCAAACTGAGCATCGGTGAGCAGGTTATTGGTGAGTAAGTGCCGCTTGATAGCACTGTCGATGACACCTTCCATCACTTATGGGGCAGTAATTGGCCGGATTGGATTTGTCCTGCTTTTTGTGGACAGGACATACCTGGGCAATTTTCCACATTGTCGGGTAGATGCCAGTGTTGTAGCTGTACTGGAACAGCTTGGCTAGAGGCGCAGCTAGTTCTGGAGCCTGACATGTGGGCCTTGTAGCATGGAGTTAACTTGCTAATTTTGCTAAGGCTGACTGCTGGGAAGACTTGGTTTATAAAACAGCTTTTCGCAGGGGTTAGCCTTACAGGCAAGTTTACTCTGGGGTTGGTGCCAGCTGCCGGGGCCATTGTGTTTTTTAAATTCGTTCATGGGATGTGGGCGTCGCTGGCGAAGCCAGCATTTATTGCCCATCCCTAATTGCCCTTGAGAAGGTGGTGGTGAGCCGCCTTCTTGAACCGCTGCAGTCCGTGTGGTGAAGGTTCTCCCACAGTGCTGTTAGGAAGGGAGTTCCAGGAATTTGACCCAGCGATGATGAAGGAATGGCGATATATTTCCAAGTCGGGATGGTGTGTGACTTGGAGGGGAACGTGCAGGTGGTGGTGTTCCCATGTACCTGCTGCTCTTGTCCTTCGAAGTGGTAGAGGTCGCGGGTTCGGGAGGTGCTGTCGAAGAAGCCTTGGCGAGTTGCTGCAGTGCATCCTGTGGATGGTACACACTGCAGCCACTGTGCGCCTGTGGTGAAGGGAGTGAATGTTTAGGGTGGTGGATGGGGTGCCAATCAAGCGGGCTGCTTTGTCCTGGATGGTGTCGAGCTTCTTGAGTTGTTGGAGCTGCACTCATCCAGGCAAGTGGAGAGTATTACATCACACTCCTGACTTGTGCCTTGTAGATGGTGGAAAGGCTTTGGGGAGTCAAGAGGTGAGTCACTTGCCACAGAATACCCAGCCTCTGACCTCTTGTCGCCACAGTATTTATATGGCTGGTCCAATTAACTTAATTGGAACGCCCACACGTTGGGAGCTGGCAACTGTAGTGCCCCACTAAACACAACATAAAAGCAGTTATAAATCCCTAGGCCATTCAAATGGCAGTGGTCATCTAAGCAACTGTTAAGGGCATCTTCATTGGAAACCTCTTCTGGAAATCTGAATCTTCAATGGACCTTACTGGAACATTAGGCAGTGCTGTACTGTTAAGGGGCCAGATGGAGAATAGAAACTGGACCTAACCATTTACGGCTGGATTTATTCATTTGAAATGGAGGTGGCCTCAATATTTTCAATAAAAGGTTTCAGAATAGAGCGAAGTCACATCAATACCAAGTAAAATAATGGAATTCATTTATCAGTAGAGTTAAGGATTACCAGTATGACACGAACCTAGTAAATAGCAGCCAGCATAGATTTAGAGGGAAAGATGCTGTTTAACAAACTTCCTTAATTTTTTTTTGGAGAGACTTCCCAACTGGACGATGGAAAGCACTGCAATGTGGTCTTCTCAGACTTCCAAAAAGCTTTTCACAAAGTTATGCACAAAAAGCTGACACTTAAGCTTAAAGCAGTGAGGTTTCAAGGTGAAATCTGGAATGGATAAGAAATTGCCTGAAGGATAGGAAGCATTGGTACATGTTAGGGATTAATGTCAGGGAGGGAAAGTGTTACGCAGAGTTTTCCAAGGATTGATGCTGGACCCTTGCTGTTTCTAATTTACCTTAACAACTTTGATTTGATTTGGAAGCCTAACGTAAACTGGTCAGATTCGCATATGATGCCAAACAGGGAGTTGAGCGGGTGTGGGAAGAGTTAAATCTGAGGCGGTGTCCGGGGACATTCAGAATGAGTTAGGTGAAATATGTACGTGGGCAGAACAGTAACAGATAAAAAAATTAATATAGATAAATAGAAAATATTATGGATAAAATGGGGAAAAAAATCCAGGGTTTTAGTAAAATAGATGTTAATGATCAATGTGCAGTAACAATTAACAAGGTGAGTAGAATACTGAATCTATAGCCAAAAAAGTAGAGTGCAAGTCAGGGGAAATTATGCTTAAAAGTGTAAAATGTTCTGGTCAGATCACATCTTTGTCACCAATACGCCAGGGAGTGTGGAGGCAGTGCAGAGAAAAGCCAGGATACTAATCTCTAGTGTTAAAAGTATTAATCGTCAGGAAAGATTGAAGAAACTTGGGCTATTCCACCTTGAAAAAATGCAAGAGAGAGAGATCTAAGAAAAATACATCATAGTTCAACAGTTTAGGAAAAGTAAATCTGGAATGTTACTTCAAGTTAAACAGACAGTAGAAACTGACAAAAGGTCAATCTGGGACTGATGTTAGGAAGATCTTTGTATGGTGATTAACACTTAGACTGGGTTTATGGATTGGGATTGGAGGCACAGACCCTGGATGGTGTGAAGGGGGACTAGTTTTTTCTGGATGGATGAGCTAGAATGGGCTCAATGGCTTTCCTCATTTGTATATGTTGGGTGGTGCATGTTTGTTGGTGAATGGTGTTTGTATTTGCAGGTGTATAGTGAACTGCCTCTTATCCTCTCAACTTCTATGGCCTATGCTTGCATTGGGTGATACTATAGCTCACTGGGTGAATGCACTCAGCAGATACCGGCCCAATTTCTCTCTTGTCTGTCCTAAACAGACAAGAGAGAAATTGCTGCTCTTTCACATCATTGAATGTGTTTGTGCACAGCAGTTGCACAAATGCTGACTTTACCACAATGGTAAAAGTGAAAGGAATGGTCACTACAAGACCAGTGCTAGTGAGGCTATGACAGATGTGAGCCAGACTGTGACAGGTGACCAGTTTGGATCATCATAACGAGCCATTCTCTCCAGTTGAGACTTGGTATATCAAACACTTCATTACAATGGCGTAGTCCCAGAGAATGGTTTTATGCGCCCTACCTCTGCAGCCTTCTCCAGACTTATTTTCTCTCTTGCACCATTCCACCTCCTGACTCTGGACAACTGTGTATCTCGCTTTCCCTTTGCCCCCATCATTGGCGACAGAGATTTAAGCCACCTAAGCCCTGATCTCTGGAACGCCTATCTGAAACCTGTCTGCCTCTCTCTTTTTATCTCTTTTTAAAAAAAAAATGCTTTCTCAAAACTCATATTTTTGCTCCAGCTTTCAATCACCCCCTAAACTCTTGTCCCAGCTCAATGTTCCATTCTCTTACTGCTACTTTGTAAATTGCCTTGAGACATTTTGTACATTAAAGGTGCTGTATAAGTGCTTATGTTATAAACCTAGACTGTGCTAAACTTTAAACATGCACAAAATATTTTATTGCTTATTTTTTAACTGATGATTAATTTTATCTGTAGATGGATTTTTGATTCTATGTCCAATAAAACTTTGATTAAAAAGGCAACAGTTTTCCTTCCAAATAATTGCCAAAGTTGTGAACTTTACTGTAACCACAACTACCAGATCTGAATTCAGTAAAAAGTGATGAAAATATAGAGTTAATATAGAAAAACAGCACAATTTCTCATTAAAATGCTGAAAATTGTGATTATCGCTTTGAAGTATAGGCTTAAAACTAATAATTGTACCTGTAATTGTAATTTTTGTTCATAGTGACTTATGGATGGAGACTTTGCTTACTGAGTAAAAATTACCTTTCCTCCTCCTATAGTTAATATCTGAGTGGGTATTTATAATGTGTATAGCTAGCATCAGCAAGCTTCAAGCTCCTCCAAACCTCTTGAGATACCTCTTTAATCATACAATCAAGTTGCTAAGGCCTTTTGAAAATAATACAGATGCAGATGGTTCCAAGCATGGAGCTAAATATCTGTTGTTTTGATCAGTTTACTACTTTTATTTTCCCTTGGTTTCCTTGCTTCCTTTATCTCTCGTTCCCTTTTTCGCCCCCCGGCCCCCGAATGTTTTAAACTTATAGGATGCTAACAAAAAAGCATATGATGCAGATATATGTATCTAGAACTTGTGTACACTGTAAGACAAAACGACAGATTGTAACAATACATCAGGAAAGTTTGCGGTGAATTTACTTGAGCTAAAGCTTCCAGTATCACTGAGTAGATTTCTAGTCTCTCCTTTTATTTCAGTCTTGTAGGGTACATTGTGCCAGATATAATCATAAGGCACTGACCTGTGGGTCACCATGAATGGGGGTGGTTCAAATTTCTGGGAAATTGGGTACATTCCTGTTCAGAGGACCATGATGATTTGGGATTCAAGGAGTTTTGATTTGGAGACTTTCATCTGATACTCAGGGGCACTTTGAATAATTTTATGTGGTTGTAAATTGTCATATCTTAAGTTTCTCGTTTGCTATCCTCTGTTGTGAAATAAACATTTAATTGTCTTGATTATTGTATTGCTGTGCATACATATTGTACATGTGTTTCTCCTTGTTGAAAGAAAATTATGCTGAAAAAAAATTAAATCTAGTTTTTCAAAAGTTAGTTGATAAAAGCTTTAAAAATTCAGCATCTTGAATCAGTCTAGAGTGCTGTCAAGATTCATGTTCTTCTTATGTGGATTAACATAGTGGGTGTCATCAGGTCATTCAGCTGCTGGCACGCCACAGCTGAGCCTGTGTATGTTCTTACCAGACATCCCCAACTATACCACTCTGGAAGCCAGGTGATGTTATTCCTGTATTTAAAAAGGGAGATCGAACAAGTCCAGGGAACAATAGACCAATTAGCTTAACGTTGGTAGTAGGAAAGATAATGGAATCTTTATCAAAAATGTAATAGCAAAATATCTAGAGAACGAAAATATAATAAAGAATTTCAGATTTCAGAAGGAAAAATCATGCTTAACCAATCTTATTGAATTCTTTGACGAAATAACAGAAAGAATAGACGAGGGTAATGTAGTAGATGTAATATATTTGGATTTTCAAAAGGCCTTCGATAAGGTACCGCATTGTACACTCATTACTAAAGTCAGAGCATGTGGGGTCAGGGGACCCGTAGGAGAGTGGATAGCAAATTGGCTACAGAAAAGAGTAGGGGTTAAGGGTACGTACTCAGAGAAGGCAGCAAATGTTACCCTGCTATTCAAGAAGGGAGGGAGAGAGAAAATAGGGAACTACAGGCCTGACATCGGTCTTTGGGAAAATGCTGGAATCCATTTTTAAGGAAGTGGTAATAGGGCACTTGGAAAATCATAATATGATTAGGCAAAGTCAACGTGGTTTTATGAAAGGGAAATCGTGTTTGACAAATCTATTAGAGTTTTTTGAGGATGTAACTAGCAGAGTAGATAAAGGGGAACCAGTGGATGTAGTATATTTGGATTTTCAAAAGGCATGCGATAAGGTGCCACATAAAAGGTTGTTACACAAATTAAGGGCTCATGGGGTTGCGGGGGGGTAATATATTAGCATGGATAGAGGATTGGTTAAAGGACCAAAACAGAGAGTAGGGATAAATGGGTCATTCTCAGGTTGGCAGGCTGTAACTAGTGGGGTGCCGCAAGGATCAGTGATTGGGCCTTAGCTATTTACAATCTATATTAATGACTTAGATGAAGGGACTGAGTGTAATGTATCCAAGTTTGCTGATGATACACAGCGCTGTGGGGAGGAGACAGGCTGCAAAGGGATAAAGACAGATTAAGTGAGTGGGCAGGAGGATTGCAGTTGGAGTATAATGTGGGGAAATGTGAGGTTATTCACTTTGGTAGGAAGAATAGAAAAACAGAATATTTTTTAAATGGTGAGAAACCATTAAATGTTGGTGTTCAGAGAGACTTGGGTGTCCTCATACAAGAAACGCAAAAGGTTAGTATGCAGGTACAGCAGGCACTTAGGAAAGCAAATGGCATGTTGGCCTTTATTGCAAGGGGGTGGAGTACAAGAGTAAGGAACTCTTACTACAGTTGTACAGGGCCTTGGTGAGACCTCACCTGGAGTACTGCGTACAGTTTTGGTCTCCTTATCTAAGGAAGGATACTTGCCTTGGAGGCGATACAACGAAGGTTCACTCGATTAATTCCTGGGATGAGAGGGTTGTCTTATGAAGAGAGGTCGAGTAGAATGGGCCTATTCTCTCTGGAGTTTAGACAAATGAGAGGTGATCTTACAGAAATATATAAGATTATGAGGGGGTATGACAGGGTAGATGCTGAAAGATTGTTTCCCCTGGCTAGAGAGTTTAGAACTAAGGGGTGTGGTCGCAGGATATGGGGTCGGCCATTCAAGACTGAGATGAGGAGGAATTTCTTCACGCAGAGGGTTGTGAATCTTTGGAATTTTCTACTCCAGAGGGCTGTGGATACTGAGTCATTGAATATAGTCAAGGCTGAGATGGATAGATTTTTGGACTCTTGGGGAAATCAAGGGATATGGAGATCGGGCAGGAAAAGAGTTGAGGTCTAAGATCAGCCATGATCTTATTGAATGGCTGAGCAGGCTCGAGGGGTGCTCCTATTTCTTATGTTCTTAAAAGGTGGGAAGTGGTGATCCACAGGTTTTGGTGCTGGGACCACTGTTGATCACAATTTACATTAACTATTTGGTTTTGGGAATCGGAAGTACAATTTCAAAATTTGTGGATGACACCAAATTGGGGGGTGTAGTTATTACAAAGGAAGAATGCTTCAAAATACAGGAGGGTACTAATAAACTTGCAGAATGGGTGTGTAATTTCAATATAGATGAGCATAAGCCAGCAGCAGCAGCAGAATTGTATTCCAGCACAATCGTGGCCCGGCATATTCCTCACTCTTTCATTACCAACAAGCTAGGAGATTAACCCTGGTTCAAAGAGGAGTGTAGAAGAGCATGCCAGGAGCAGCATCAGGTGTCCCTAAAAATGAGGTGCCAATCTGGTAAAGCTACAACACAGAAACTTAACTGGACCAACCACATAAATACTGTAGCTGCACGACCAGGTCAGAGGCTGGATGTTCTGTGATGAGTGACTCAACTCCTGACTCCCCAAAGCCTTTCCACCATCTACAAGGCACAAGTCAGGAGTGTGATGGAATACTCTTCACTTGCCTGGATGAGTGCAGCTCCAACAACACTCAAGGAGCTTAACGTCATCCAGAACAAAGCAGCCCGCTAGATTGGTACCCCATCCACCACCCTAAACATTCACTCACTTCACCACCATGACTGCAGCAACTCGCTAAGGCTTCTTCGACAGCACCTCCTAAACCCGTGACTTCTACCACCTAGAAGGACAAGAGCAGCAGGCATATGGGAGAAACACCACCTGCATGTTCCCCTCCAACTTTTACACCATCCCAACTTGGAAATATATTGCCTTTCTCGTTGAAAATCCTGCAACTCCCTATCTGTCAGCACTATGGGAGAACCTTCACCACATGGACTGCAGCGGTTCAAGAAGGTGGCACGCCGCCACCTTCTCAAGGCCAATTAGGGATGGGCAATAAATGCTGGCCTTGTCAGTGATGCCCACATCCCATGAACGAATAGAAAAAAATAGTGCATTTTAGTACCAAGAATAAAGAGGCCACATACTACTTGGATGATAATAGTCTAAATGGGATAGAGGAGCAGAGGGATCCGAGGGTACAGATACACAAATCACTAAAAGTAGCAACGCAGGTTATCAAGGCCATAAAAAAGGGAAACCAAGCACTGAGGTTCATTCCGAGAGGGACAGAATTGAAAAGCAGTGAAGTTTTGTTCAATTTGGCTAGACCACACTTGGAGTACTGTGCACCGTTCTGATCTCCATATTACAGAAAGGAGAAAGATGCATTGGAGAAGGTGCAAAAAAGATTCACGAGGATGATGCCAGAACTGAGAGGATATACTTATTGGGAAAGGCTGAGCAGGCTGGGGCTCTTCTGTCTAGAAAAGAGAAGTGCTGAGAGGTGAAAGGGTTTGACCAGGTAGATGTCGAGAAAATGTTTTCACTTGTGGGGGTGTACAAAACCAGAGGTCATAAATATAAAATAGTCGCTAATAAATCCGATAGGGAATTCAGGAGAAACTTCTTTACCCAAAGAGTGGTAAGAATGTTGAACGTGCTACCACAAGGATAGTTGAGGCAAATAGCATAGATGCATTTCAGGGGAAGCTAGATAAACACATGAGGGAAAAAGGAATAGAAGGGGATGCTGATAGGGTTAGATGAAGTCGGGAAGGAAGAGGCTCATGTGGAGCATAAACGCCGGCATAGACCAGTTGGGCCAAGTGGCATGTTTTTGTGCTGTAGTTTCGATGTAACTCAATGAAATCTTTCAAGCTGAATAGCAGCATGTGTCAACTTTATTTTCATGTTACGGAGATGCTAGGAATTTTTATGTTTTGGAAGTTGCCAGTAAAGTCTTTTGTATGCAATTTTATTTTCAAACTTGAACAGAGACTTGGAAGTCTGGGGCAGTGGGCGACATGAAGGTTTTGTCTTAAAGGAGAAATGCACAGGATAAGATTAGGAAGACAAAAAACGTAATTAAATCACCGACAGCAATAATTCTTGATCAATTTCATGCTTTCCAGCAATTTGGTTTTGCAGGTTTTAACTAGTTTTACAACCATTTCAATTTTTCATGGTGATTGATTTGGCAGTCCGGATACCTGCTTATGCTGTGACATGAATAGTAGTTATCCTGGAATTTGCTGAATCTCAATCTCCATAATTGGGTTTGGTTCAGTGAGATTGCATTCTAAATAGGAAAAATACATGATTGAGTAAAGGCTTTGTGGTTCCATTACAGAACTTGACTTGACCATTTTTGTTTTATGAATGTAAATTGTTATTTTTGGACTTCAAGCTGAATTGGAAATCAACACAATTCTCTTTACAATGCTTCACCTGAGTCAGTATTTACTGAGTCATACCCATACGTCTGTCTTAAGATTTTGAAGTGGAAGGAAAGTCTGGGAGGGGGGGTGGAAAGGAAGTTCAATTTGTTCAAAGTAGATTTGTTCCGTTAAGAAAAATAATAGGCTCAGCTTTATTTTATTTGATGTTTTCTTGGAAACATCAATTTTACTACTGGTATGGAGACCAGTGAATTTCATATCCTTTGCTCCTAAGCCATTCTCTTGATCGCGAAGGAGTACCATGTGGATATGGGAGCGGCGGGTGTCGAACTGCCTGAGAACCATTCCAGAGCAGCCTAGTGCACACAACTTGCGCCTAGGCTTTGTCAATCCTGCTGCAGTGTCACATAATGTTTTGCCTTTGTTCTTGTTACAGTGGTTTCCAGTATGTTGCAAAACTACTAGTTAAAAGCACTCTTGGATTCATGTTTTGTGTAGACCTATTTCCAGTGTGGCATTCCAATTCTTCAGTGACATGAATAGTAATGATGGTTTATTGGGAGCATTCCCCACTTGTAATGTCAACGAAGTAGTACATTGTGGTGTGACACTAGGGAGGTTTCTGCATGGAAAGTCAATTGCCACGGCACCTTTAACCAACACTTTAATAGCATAACACTATGATAAAGGTTTAGTAAGACCACTCTTTACATTTAATATTGTTTTGTTCGACAGCATACACTTCTCCTTTTAAGAAATGTGCTTGATCTCAAAATTTCTTATGCATTAACATTATATACTGAATAAAAAGGATTAGTGGAACTACCCCTGATGGTTGTGTGTGGATTACAACTTATCACATATTACTTTAACGCTTAACTTAAAACAGTTGTCGAATACACAGTTCTTGGTCCATACTACTTTGTCCCAATATGTGCCCTTTGCACAGAAGTGGAAGGCACCAAGAATAATGTTCTTTGCAACACTGCAGTTGAGGATGTTACTATATGTGGTGAATTCCATAAGTATATTATGTTCCATAAGTGATAAAAAGTCAGTGCAGTTGCAGAGTACTTCAGTTGTGAGTTCTCTAAATGCCACCAAAATATGTAATTGCATAGCATGAACTTAAAAAAAAAATCAATCTCGGAATATACTTGCGATGGAACAATTTTGATTGCTCATAACAAATCGGGGTGGAAAATTCACACTTTATTAAACAAAACACCAAAAATTAATAGTGCAGTATGAAGTATTTATATAATATATAATTTGTCCACCTGTAACAAAGAACTAAGGATTGAAAGGACTTGCACAACTATAATGTATCAAACCTACATAAGTAATGAAGCCTGTCATAGAACAGAAGCTTATTGAAAATCAGAATGTGATCATCATTAAAGTTTTCCGGTGATGAGTTAATGACTCCTCATCACTGACTCCCCACCCAAAGGAAATAGTTCTTTCCTTGCTTAACCTATCAAATTTTTAATAATTTCCAATGGAAATCGTCATAATACCTCACATCTCTCCTCCTGTTGACCTTTTCTGGCATTATTGAGGTGAATCTACACTGTACATTGGCACTAATGTTTCTATATAATAGGATGCCCAAAACTAAACATAAGCTTTGTATAAATTTATCATTACTTTATTGAAATAAAAACAGAAAATGCTGGAAACGCACAGCAGGTCAGTCGGCATCTATAAAAAGAAAAGACAGATTATGACATTTCAAACTAACAGCTAAGAGATAAACAGATATTTTAGTACGGTTGGAAAAATAATGGAGAAAAAGGCAGAAGGAAGAACCAACAGATACTCTATAGTGGCAGAGAGGGAGTTCATGTGTTAAATGACCTGCAAACAACTAAATAAAAAATATAGAATAAAAAGTCATGCAGACATATGAAAACGATAGACAATGAGAATACAGTCAGACAGGACAAAATAATTTGCAAATACTGGCGGGGGGTTGGGGGGCTGAAAAGACACCAGAGGTTCAGGCACAGCAAAAGCGTAAGAAATAAAGAGGGACTGTGTCAATTGTGCTCCCAGACGCTTACAGACCTGAAGTGTGCACATCCGAAATGTCATGAACTGTCTTTTGTCTTTACAGATACTGATTGACCAGTTGTGTATTTTGCACAATTTTCTGTTTTTATTTCAGATTTCCAACATATGCAGTTTTTCCTTTTTATGCTACTTTTTACTCTTGTACTTTATACCCCATGGAGGTCAGCTTCGAAGTAAGAATGTTAGAAATCCAAAAATATACAGTATTGTTTCTGTCATCCACACTACAATGAATGAGAAACTGGGAAGAATGGAGAGGCCCATCCCAGAGATGAATCTCTGACAGACATAATATGCTGGACCTGAATGGCTGCACTTGAGTCCTCAGTAGAGGGAATGTAAACCAACATGGTTGCTGCAGTGAAACTTGAGTGACCGAGGGACTAAGCAATATAGAGCGAGAGCTGGACAGTCATGGAGAAATTGTCATCAGATTTTTCTGAACTACTCGATGTGCAGATCATGGGCAAGCCTGAGCAGAAGTTGACCACCAGTGGCCGAAGGAATGTGTGGCCAAATTGAAAGTCGGTGTGCAAGTCACCTTTCACTAGAGTAACGGTACCAAAAGGGGAAAACAGAGGGCACCTATAGTTGCAAAGATGATTTTGCATTTGTATATATAATTTATATCGCATATCTCAAAAATGTCCCAAAGCACTTCACAAACAATGATGCTGAAGTGCAATCACTGTTATGTGGGTAAACTTGCAGCCATTTTCCACACAGCATGGTGGTGCAAACATCCATGAGATGAATGACGATTTACTCTGTTTTTGGTGTTAGTTGAGGGAAGAATATTAGCCAACACACTTGGCAAACTCTCTGCTCTTGGAGTAATGCCATAGGGTCTTTAATCTTCACCTGAACCACTGGAATAGGCAAATGGGACCTCTGTTTAATGTCTCATCTGAACGATACCAAGTAGCACTTCATTAGTGCTGCACTGAAGTAGCCACACTGAGAAGTAATACATGGATATGTTAAGCACAAATTCAAAGAAGTCAAGAAATTGTGCATCACTGTTTTTGCTTTTGTCCCTTTTATTATGTGTACTTGTCATCAAGTAGTGGAAATAGATCCTGGTGTAATAATATGAGAAAGTGAAGTAGTCCTGTTGCAGATAATTTATTTTATCCTCTGGTTGTTTACATATCTCGTGTGCGTTCTTCATATTTAAAAGTGTCAAAAGTATATTACAAAAAGTGGAAGTTCTTTTCCTGTTGGCTTATCTGACCTTGTTAATCTGGCCTCTTACCAAGGGTGCAACTTAGAAGTATGCCAGTAGAATCATAACATTTTAAAAATTTGTTCATGGGATGTGGGCGTCGCTGGCGAGGCTGGCATTTATTGCCCATCCCTAATTGCCCTTGCTGTATGATACAGCACAGAAGGAGGCCATTCGACCAGTCGTGCCTGTGCCGGCTCTTTGAAAGAACTATCCAATTAGTCCCACTCCCCTGCTCTTTCACCATAGCCCTGCAAATTTTTCCACTTTTGAAAGTTAGAATTGAATCTGCTTCCACCACCCTTTCAGGCAGTGCATTCCAGATCATAACAACTTGGTGCGTAAGCTTTTTTTTCCTCATGTCTCCTCTGGTTCTTTTGCCAATTACCTTAAATCTGTGTCCTCTGGTTGCCAAATCAACCGCCACTGGAAACAGTTTCTCCTTATTTACTCTATCAAAACCCTTCATGATTTTGAACACCCCTATCACATCTCACCGAAACCTTCTCTGTTCTAAGGAGAACAACCCCTGTTTCTCTAGTCTCTCCACATAATTGAAGTCCTTCATCCCTGGTACCAATCTAGTAAATCTCCACTGCACCCTCTCAAAGGCCTTGACATCCTTCCTAAAGTGTGGTGCCGAGGACCTCTTTTTTTTTTTCCCCATGGATAGTTAACTGAGCAGTGGCCTTTAGGGGACAGGCATATATATATATATATATATGTAAAATGTTTGTATTTGGCACCTCACACATTGAATCCTTGGTTGTACATTAAATCTGCCTGTAACAGTAAAAATCAAATGTCACATTGATCTCAGTGGCACAAATAAGCCACTTACCAGTTGCAATATTGTTCGGCAAAGGTTCCACAAAAAGGCAGTCACTCAAGGTTGCAATTTCAAATTGGTTCCAGCTGCCATTCTTATTTCTGGTCCAGGTGAATATTACAACTGTATAAATAACATTGTTATTCCCCCCGATATGATAGTGACTCATATAGTTTCATGTGTAACATCCATGTTTTTCCAAGGGTGTACTTATGTCTTGGATGCCTGGGGTTCACTTTTCTTCTTTTCCCACAGTTTTATTTTTCCCCAGCCTTTATTTCCCATTTTTTTGCTTTGTAGTCTGCATCCCCATCGTGCACTTGAATTGAGCATGTCCTTGGGCCACAAGGTATTTAAATATACAGTTTGAACTTCTGATGCTTCCTCCGTGCGGGGCCCTGGGCCGATCATATTTCTGTTTTATGCATAAGTAGCTGCATGATAATGAGTGTCAGGCAGGTGGTAAAATGACCAGTTAATGGTAATGCTGAGAACAATGAGGTACAAATGGGATTACAGATGGGGCCAACAGGAGGCGCGATATAGCCCTGCCCAGCCTCAGCCACACAAGTTAGCCCATTCCAGTCAGCCTGAGCCTAACCGAGTCCATTGCACTTGCAGGTTACAAATAAAACTCTTGGCTGTTCAGCTCCACAGCTATCCTTCTATGTGGTATCATTCTCCCACTGCTGCTATTCCTGCTCTGCCACTTAGTCCTGGCTGCTCACAGCTTTTGGTGCGCCTTGGTGGGATGCATTGACAAGTTAGAGACACCTGGAAAGAGCTGATGCTCTTGGTGCTCTCACAACCTCCAGTATGGAGGTGTCCTGACTTTGTGATGTCGTAGAAAGAAAGAACAAACAAACTTGCATTTGTACAGCACCTTTCACATCTTTAGGATGTCCCAAGCACTTCATAGCCGATGAATTTCTTGAAAATAACTTGCTATATGAGCAGACACGGCAGCCAATTTTTGCACATTAAAATCCCAAACAGCAGTGAGATAAATGACCAGTTAATATGTTTTTTGGTGGTGTTGGTTGAGGAATAAATTTTGGCCAGGATATCAGAAGAACTCCCCTACTCCTCTTCAAATAGTGCTATGGGATCTAATATGTCCACACAAATAGCTCGAGCTTTGGTTTAATGTCTCAACGGAAATAGGGCACCTCTGACAATACAGCATTCACTCAGTACTGTGTTAAAGTCCCTGGAGTGGGGCTGAACTCATGATCACCTAGTTTAGAGCTGTGAGTGCTACCACTGTTAATCTGGAGGACTGCAGAACTGGAATAGGGAAAAGGGCTGCGAAAAGGGAAACTGCCAAGCCCTAAAACCGATCCGAGAGAAGGGAGAAAGAAAGAAACAAATGATCAGGTAAACAGAAGACTCGCAGCCATATCAAAACTGTTGCTGGATATGCAAAGCTAATAAAGATAAACTCAGGATTAGTGAAATAATTCAACATCATATTACGGTATTCCACTTCTGTTAATTTACACTAAATATTTGTTAGCCTTTGTATTCTGCCTTTTATGGACATTAACCGTTTGTGCATATGCATTTGCCTACTCCCGTTCTTTCCATCACAATGCGACAGGAGATGGGTGGGGTGTGTTTGTGTGAGAAAATCAGATTTTCCATACCTCTAATGCAGTGTTTCTCCCCGTGAAAGTCGATACCAGGGATAATGATACACAATTACACGATGCTATCTGGGTTGCTGAATTTTGTACCCCTTTTACAGCAGCTCGACTTCTGGTTGAAATGTAACCCACATAAGTATTTGGAAATTACGGAATGGCTGCAATAAATTGAATCTTTTCCACCAGTAGCAGTCTTAACTTGATTTGCAACACTTTTGAGAGAAAAAAGTGTTTTTCGTACAGTTGTTTAAAGATTATTCTGACCTTTTCAAACATAGCCGTTATAAATCCTGATCTTCAAAGCCTCATTGACATTTACATATTTGTTTATGATGCACCATTGTTTTTAAATTGCTCTCTACCTGCCACTTGGTCAAGTGAGATTTTATTTAACTGGCCAATTGAAGGTGCTCCATATTTCAGACGTAATAACCAAAATCTCAGTTTAAAGTGTTCTATAACATGGCAGACAGACAGTTGGGGATGATGGTAAAACTTGTCTTGACCGTTACGTTTGTCAGTCGCTATTTTTGACAGTTGGATTAAATGACACTTCTTTGTATTACGGTGAAATAATTTTAATGGACCCAAGTAATTCCTTCCTCACACCTGACAGACGACTGAACTGACATCTAATGGTGAATACACACAGAAAAGTACAATTTAAAGGAATCTATTGTACAAATATCTTAGGATTTTATTCAGAATTGGTTGATGTTACTAATTTTAGGAATTGAAAATGTACAAATATCTCTTCTAGATGTAAGGTGATGTAATGATGACTTTTAAACAATCTTTTTTTAAGTGAAGCAAACTTTTTCCTTCCCCCTCCCAAATCAGGACTGAAGCATCAGAATGGCAGAACTATTTATGGAATGTGAAGAAGAAGAGTTGGAGCCTTGGCAAAAAGGGAATAAAGACGATGAAGATGATGATGATGAGCCCATTTTTGTGGGAGAGATTACAAGCTCCAAAACCTCCAGTTACCTAAGTATGACATATATTTTGTTTCTTCAGGATTAATTGAGATTCCAGGCCAGAGCAGTCCGTTTAAGTAAATACAAGCTATTTGCCACAAATGTATGTTCTGTGGAATTGAACATAATTTCCGTTGCTGGGTGAGTGATCGTTCACTCAAGTGAATGATCACTTAAGCAGGTTGGGATCCAATTAGTTCCGACATTGAATTCTTGCCGCTCCAGCATTTAGGTACAGTAATGCTAAGGAGTATGATGAATCATTTTGATGGAATTATAGAACAAATTTCCCTCAATTTAAAAAAAATACAAGAAGACAGTATTGGTAACATTGGGTCACTTTATTTTGTTTTAACTGTAGTTCAATCTGAAACAATTATAATTGGAGCCTTTTTGCAAAATGATTAAATAACTTTAAATGGATAAAGATATTGTTTGTTTTAGGTATGCAAGGATGACTGTGTTTGGTCATTTCAAAATTAAACACAGCCTGATATGGTAACAATTCAATTATGCTCTAAACAAGCTATTGAATTGAAGAATTTGTTATAATAACAATAGCCATTTGAGCCCCATGAGATCTGCAAAAGAAGCAGTCTGTTTTTTTTTTCTTGCCCCTGGAAATGAATTATTTTTATAAAGGTGGAGAAAACTGCAGGTAATCAAATTTCATAACTAATATTAGATTATTCTGTTAAACTTCAAGAATGGGATGCCATCTGAATCTGTTAATCTGTATTATTAAGTGTTCAGTCCAGTGTGCATCCGTGGCATCATGCACCTGCATAGAACAAACAAAAGGTGATTGGATTAATTAACTAAATCACACATTTTAAAACTAGGGTACCTAGACCCTGGTGTACCCTATCAAGAGGGGCTGTAAAGTCATCAAATTTATGCATTAGTTCACTTAAATAGTATGTTTTTTAATATGTAAAATATTAAATAATGCTTTCTGCAATGCTTACCACTGTTTTCTTCTGGCTAGCAAACATTGTATTTCAGATTGACTTTGGGGATCCCTGGGAGTATATCCATATTTGTCGGGGCCCCCACAGAGAAAGGTTTGAAAACCAATGTACTCGACAGGTAGAAACATTTACTAGTCAACAACTAACAACCACCACAAAACCAAAAAATCAATTTGCTTAAAATTTTTTTTAAAACAAATTTTTTAAAATCCTGAGGAACACTGTAATTGCAGCCATGAACTTACCTATTTTATCTTCGAAAGCCATGTAACAACATTCCTGCACATAGGCCTGCCCCTTTCAGTGAAGGCTAGGATGAAGTTGTACGATTCCCCGACGGGTGCATTGTTTTTCTGGGCTTTCTTGATAATGTTTTCCTGCTAAGTTCTGAGCATGTTCCACCTCAGTTTTTAGCCTGTTACAGTTAGGAGGCTGAACTTGCGGCTGCAATAAATGAAGTTGGAAGTCTGTATAGCTTGACTTCATTTCTGAAATCTCCCTTGTCAAAAGAAATAAAGCCCTGCCTAACTGAAATAAAGCCCTGCCTAACTGTAATAATTGTAAACAATTTTACAACACCAAGTTATAGTCCAGCAATTTTATTTTAAATTCACAAGCTTTCGGAGGCTACCTCCTTCGTCAGGTGAACGATGTGAAAATGAAATCCTCGAGATGAAATCGCATTTATAATTCACAGAACAATGCTTGGTGAGTACAGACAGTTTTTTCAACTGCCCGTTGCCAAGGCAATCAGTGTGCAGACAGACAGGTGTTACCTGCCAGGTCTCACAGAATATACAAATCACCAAAAAAAAACAACAAACAAAAAAAAACAGAGATAGAGAGGTAGAAACATAGAAAAGACAGCAACTGACCCGTTATATTAAAAACAGATAACATTTGTTCGCTGGTGGGGTAACGTGTAGCGTGACATGAACCCAAGATCCCGGTTGAGGCCGTCCTCATGGGTGCGGAACTTGGCTATCAATTTCTGCTCGACGATTTTGCGTTGTCGTGTGTCTCGAAGGCCGCCTTGGAGTACGCTTACCCGAAGGTCGGTGGATGAATGTCCATGACTGCTGAAGTGTTCCCCGACTGGGAGGGAACCCTCCTGTTTGGCGATTGTTGCGCGGTGTCCGTTCATCTGTTGTCGCAGCGTCTGCATGGTCTCGCCAATGTACCATGCTCTGGGGCATCCTTTCCTGCAACGTATGAGGTAGACAACGTTGGCCGAGTCACAGGAGTATGAACCATGCACCTGGTGGGTGGTGTCCTCTCGTGTGATGGTGGTATCTGTGTCGATGATCTGGCATGTCTTGCAGAGGTTACCGTGGCAGGGTTGTGTGGTGTCGTGGACGCTGTTCTCTTGAAAGCTAAGTAATTTGCTGCGAACGATGGTCTGTTTGAGGTTGGGTGGCTGTTTAAAGGCGAGTAGTGGAGGTGTGGGGATGGCCATAGCGAGGTGTTTGTCCTCATCGATGAGTTGAGCGTCATATCCCGTTCTTACTAGGGCGTCTTTCAGCGTTTGTAAGTGTCCATCGCGTTCCTCCTCGTCTGAGCAGACCCTGTGTATTCGCAGGGCCTGTCCATAGGGGATGGCCTCTTTGACGTGGTTAGGGTGGAAGCTGGGAAAGTGGAGCATCGTGAGGTTGTCCGTGGGCTTGCGGTAGAGTGAGGTGCTGAGGTGCCCGTCTTTGATGGAGATTCGTGTGTCCAAGAACCTCACTCTACCGCAAGCCCACGGACAACCTCACGACGCTCCACTTTTCCAGCTTCCACCCTAACCACGTCAAAGAGGCCATCCCCTATGGACAGGCCCTGCGAATACACAGGGTCTGCTCAGACGAGGAGGAACGCAATGGACACCTACAGACGCTGAAAGACGCCCTAGTAAGAACGGGATATGACGCTCAACTCATCGATCGACAGTTCCGACGGGCCACAGCAAAAAATCGCATAGACCTCCTCAGGAGACTAACACGGGACGCAACCAACAGAGTACCCTTTGTCGTCCAGTACTTCCCCGGAGCGGAGAAACTACGCCATGTTCTCCGCAGCATTCAACATGTCATCAGTGAGGACAAACACCTCGCTATGGCCATCCCCACACCTCCACTACTCGCCTTTAAACAGCCACCCAACCTCAAACAGACCATCGTTCGCAGCAAATTACCTAGCTTTCAAGAGAACAGCGTCCACGACACCACACAACCCTGCCACGGTAACCTCTGCAAGACATGCCAGATCATCGACACAGATACCACCATCACACGAGAGGACACCACCCACCAGGTGCACGGTTCATATTCCTGTGACTCGGCCAACGTTGTCTACCTCATACGTTGCAGGAAAGGATGCCCCAGAGCATGGTACATTGGCGAGACCATGCAGACGCTGCGACAACGGATGAACGGACACCGCGCAACAATCGCCAAACAGGAGGGTTCCCTCCCAGTCGGGGAACACTTCAGCAGTCATGGACATTCATCCACCGACCTTCGGGTAAGCGTACTCCAAGGCGGCCTTCGAGACACAAGACAACGCAAAATCGTCGAGCAGAAATTGATAGCCAAGTTCCGCACCCATGAGGACGGCCTCAACCGGGATCTTGGGTTCATGTCACGCTACACGTTACCCCACCAGTGAACAAATGTTATCTGTTTTTAATATAACGGGTCAGTTGCTGTCTTTTCTATGTTTCTACCTCTCTATCTCTGTTTTTTTTTGTTTGTTGTTTTTTTTTGGTGATTTGTATATTCTGTGAGACCTGGCAGGTAACACCTGTCTGTCTGCACACTGATTGCCTTGGCAACGGGCAGTTGAAAAAACTGTCTGTACTCACCAAGCATTGTTCTGTGAATTATAAATGCGATTTCATCTCGAGGATTTCATTTTCACATCGTTCACCTGACGAAGGAGGTAGCCTCCGAAAGCTTGTGAATTTAAAATAAAATTGCTGGACTATAACTTGGTGTTGTAAAATTGTTTACAATTGTCAACCCCAGTCCATCACCGGCATCTCCACATCATAACTGTAATAAAGTGGACAAGCAGGCAGTGTTTAACTTACTAAAATGGGCTTGCTTCAGGTTGCTATTTGGCACGTTCTGATTAGCAATTGTAATGCAGATTGTTTGGAAGTGGGAGTAGAACCGTACTGCATAAACTGTGGTGCTTCTACTGCTCTTGTGAATTATCTGAGCTTGTTAATCGTGAGAAGGAAAACTATAACATGCATAAACTCCTCATTTATTCACTTATTTCATAAGCAGTCTTGTTACTTCTTGGCATCAGTCATAACCTCACTGCTTTCCAACTTCTTGGCCCCCAGACCAATGCAGACCCATCACAGCTTCCGGACTTTACCCTTCCTTATAGCAACAATAATATATCGTAAATACTGATAGCATTCAGCAAAAATATTATTAATATACAGCCAGAACTGCATCCCTAGTCACTGGTCCTCCCACTCTTTTCTGTATCCCAGTCCAAGGCCCAGCTCCCGTGCATAGCTGCAATAAGACAACACACACCAGCCTCTCAATCCGTAAAAGTGGTAAGATAATTTCTGCAGCGTTCAGTGCTTTGGACCTCCTAAACCTGCTTCACGTCTCACATGAGAGGAAAAGGAGAGAGTATAAAATGTGCAGGAAAGAGAGGCCAACATACAGAGAGAACATATGCGAAAGACATTCAAAGTGCTAGACAAACACGGTGAGAGCTGCAGATGCACAAAGGAGGACAGCAATTGTGAAAAGCATTCAAAGAGTTTTAGGAGACACACAGAAGAGAGGACGTAGAGATAACATCAGCCTTAAAGAGACACAGCGAGTGAGACTGAATTTGGGACAAACTGAGTGATATAGAGAGGACAAAAAAAATGAGGTATACAAGGAGCATGTCAAAGAGTTGGAAGACAAAGATAGAGAGACACGCACAAAGAATTGGAGAGTGGGAGACAGATATGGAAGAGAGACACAATTTTTGTTTGTGAGCAACACCACGGAAGATCAGTTATATATTATGCTCAATGATATAATTATCCTTTTGTTATTAAAAATATCCTCTGACTTGTGAGTACAGGAGATGTATTTGTTACATTTATAAAATATAGCTTTTTTCTAACTTGGACATTTTTATGGCATTTATTTTGCTTTAAATTGAAATGTTTGAAGTTTTTAAGGCTATAAATCGTTCAGTGTCTGTATTACATTAAATACCGTAGAGAAGCCTGACGTCAGTATTTCAGGAGTAATTGGTAGTTTTCATTTCCTCTAACCTAACGAATCTTTTGGGCCAGATGGCATATATCCTGAAGTTTAAAGGAGACTAGAGGCAAAATTCCTGGAACATTAGCTATCGTCATTAAGCAGTTGTTGAGTACAGTTAAGGTTCTAGGACTGGAAATGAGCAAACGTAGTGCCTGTATTTAAAAAGCATGAAAAATAAGGCCAGGCACCTTCAGGGCCATAAATGTTATATCATCAGATTTTAAGGAGCAGATGGGAGGAGTACCTGTCGAGCAGTCGCTTAATCAGAAGCAGATAGCATGCAAACCTCCTCAACTTCTTTAAGGATGTTACAAATATGGTAACTGAAATTCCCTGTCATACAATTTATTAGACTTTCAGAAAGTTTTTTAACGAAGTGGCACTTCTAATTAAACTAAAAGCCAATGGAATTCAGGCTGGCACGTGGCAATGGATAATAAAGGTCAGACTGGGAGGCGTTGCTGAGTAGAGTCCCAAAAGGTCATTGCTTGACCTCTTGTTTCCAATTTACATAAATGATCTGACTGTCAGTAGTAATAGTAAGGATGTCAGATTTGCAGATAACACTAAAATAGAGCAATAGAGACAGAGGGTAATTTTAGTCTTACCTGCATGATGGGAAATTGATGAGATCAGTTTGCCACCTGCTTTATGTCCCGCACCATTTTACTTTGCATTGACCTGAATGGAGAATCCAACTAAAAAAGATTTAGATCAGTTATGCAATTGGGCAAAAAAATAGCAAATTAGGTTTAATACTCAAAAAAGTGATGTATTACATGTTGGGTGAAAAATTATGGGACATAAATATACAATGAATGGAATAAAATTTGGACAGGGAGACTTAGAAAGTTTAGTTTAGTTTAGTAGCACATGAGGCAACCCATTTCTTCCATTGTTGTCTGTCCAGAGCAAGATGTTTGACTCCATTGTAAGTTATTTCCATGATGACAGCATCCATTTTGATCATATTGTGATAGGTCATTCTTGGTTCTCCCCGCCATCTCTTCCCTCCAGATGAAATCTAGTCTGAGACATAACGTCATTCTGCCATGGAGTAGCCTGATGATATGGCCAAACCACCATAAACGTCTCTGTTTGATTATTGAGTCCATAGTCAACTGATCCTTGCAGCCCAATACAACAACAATAACTTGCATTTATACAGTGCCTTTAACATAGTAAAATGTCCCAAGATGCTTCGCAGGAGCGTTATCAGGCAAAATTTGATACCAAGCCACATAAGGAGCTATTAGGACAGGTGATCAAAAGCTTGGTCAAAGAGGTACGTTTTAAGGAGTGTCTTAAAGGAGGAGAGAGAGGCGGAGAAGTTTAGGGAGGGAATTCCAGTACTGTGGGTCTAGACAGCTGAAGGCACGGCTGCCAATGGTGGAGCAAAGGAAATCAGAGATACTCAAGAGGCTAGAATTGGAGGAACACAGAGTTCTCAGAGGGTTGTTGGAGGTTACAGAGATAGGGAGGGATTTGAACATAAGTTGAGAATTTTAAATTTGAAGCGTTGCTAGATAGGGAGCCAATGTAGGTAAGCGAGCACAGGGGTGATGGGAGAACGGGACTTGGTGCGAGTTAGGATGCAGGCAGCAGAGTTTTAGATGAGCTCAAGTTTATGGAAGGTGGAAGATGAGAAGTCAGCCAGGAGAGCACTGGAATAGTCAAGTCTGCAGGTAAGAAAGGCATGAATGAAGGTTTCAGCAGCACTGAGGCAGGGGTGGAGACTGGCGATATTACAAAGGTGGAAGTAGGCAGTCTTGGTGATACTTCTTCACTGATTACGCAATCTCCAATGAACTCCCAGCATTCTTCTTAAACAAAGTTGATGGAATGCATTCAACTTCCTGTTGTGCACTTCTAGCATCTGCCATGTTTCTGAGGCATACAGTAGTGTTGAAAGGACAGTAGCTTTGTACAATCTCATTTTAGTGTGTAGGGGTATCTTCTTACTCTTCCAGATGTTGACAAAGGAGAAGATGACCTACTGGCTTTGTTGAATTTTGCTATCACTTCTTTAGTGATCTGGCGGTTAGAAAATATTACACTTCCATGATAAACTGAGTCATCGACACTTTCATACTCTCTTCCATCAATCATACATCTGTCAGTGTTGACAGCATTCTCTCCCATCTCCGTAATCGTGGTTTTCTGCGAACTGAGACATAGTTGCACTTCGGCAGGTTCTGCTTTTACGCTCACAAAGAATCTTTTCATTCTATCCAAGTTGGTACGCACTATGACTATATTATCAACAAAATTTAGGTCTCGCGGCTCACCTCTTGGGCAAACAATACCAGTGTTCTCAGCAACAGCCATCGTACTTCTCATCACAATGTTTATGACACTGCAGAAGTGAAGTGGGGATAATACACAGCTTTGCCGTACACCACCAGCAATCTTAAACCATTTTGTGTCTCTGCTCTTTGTCCTGATGCAGTATGCAGATTCATCATACAAAGCTTCTATCAGATTAACAATCTTTGCTGGAATTCCATAGTGTCTCAGGATCTACCAGATGGCTTCTCTGTGGACACGATCAACCGTTTTGTAAAATCAATGAAGTTAAACCATCTTCTGTTGGTATTCTAAGCCTTTCAAAAGAAGTGTTCTCAAGGTAAAAATCTGATCTGAACACGTCCTAACAGATCAAAATCCAGCCAGTTCTTCCCTGTGTACATGTTGAGCAGTTTTCAAGATAATGGTGCAAAACACTTTTCCTGGTACAGATCAAGCCCTTATCATAAATAACCTGGTTTCCCATTTTTAGGGATTTTATAGATGACATCTCTCCTCCTGTTTTTAGGACAGATCTCTTTTTCCCAAGCCATTCTACACAACATGCACAAGTAATTCTCCAGCTTTTAGCATTTTAACATATGTCTTATTAAGGAATATGGGAGTAATTGGAGATTCATCACTTTCTCGAGGAACCAGCAGTGCTTTACAAACTTCAATGAGCACCAACTTCTCGAGAGCTGTGCATTCTCAACCCCCAAGCTTACCCCACAAATATATATTTGTCCTGTACACTGCATTCACCTCCATGGGAGAAAGATCTAGGTCACAAAAGAAGAATAGAAGGGAATCTGGGAACAAACACAACAACCTTTTCCAACAGAGTGTGGGGGTCAAATCAAATTTGTACCACATTCCACATAAGCTTTGTGGATTCTGCCCTACCCTGCCAAATGAATGCTGGAGAGGATTTGGCCAGAATGGCACACCTGTACACACCATCTGGTCCTGTACCCAAATCCAACCATTTTGGAATGCCATAGGCCATAACCAGCATTAATGTCCACCCCCTCCCCTCCCCAGATCCATTCCCCTGTCTGCGAGGCATGTAACATCAGCCTGAGATGCAAAGGCTATTACAAATATCACTGCTAGAACCATGAATGCATTTCCCCATTATGACAAGGCTCGACTTCTCCCACCACAAATATGTAGGACATAACATCAGCCAACTATGTGATGGACTTGGCCTGGGGAAGTATCAAGGAGTCTAGACCCTCTTTGGCACTAATACAACAGGTTCCCTTTCACAAATTCTGCAACACACTCCTGTAGAGGAAGGGACAGCTAATGATAGTGAGAATACATGCCATCTCTAGCCCCAACTGTACAGAAAAAGTGACAGAACCCAAAATCACCCCAGAATGGGTTGGGAACACCCCTGTGTGTCCATCCAACTCTGGTGGCTATCTGTGCACCTCCCATGTCTACCTTCGAATTGAAGATTGTTAATTTACTGACTAAATATGTACAATTAGGCCATCAGTGTACCTGCCATCTGTAAATGCCATCTTGAGATTATATACGAGTGTGCAAACCATAGTACAATTTTTCTGTTGTGAAAAAAAGTAAACAATTATTGAAAAACAATATCAAAAATTTACCAGCTTTCCCGTCTTATGTTGTAATAGCTGAACCAACTTTTGTCCTCACAGGCCTCCCCTCTTTGAGGGGCCTTGGGTTTGTCTTGAGATCTCTTCCCAGAACTTGGGAACTCACCACCCCGACACCTGGACTAGCATTCACTTGATTCCTATCCCACACTACTGGTTGATTCTTAGTGCCTTCTGAAGTGGCCTACCCAGCAACTCAGTTTTAGAAACAATAGCCATCAAGAGGATAACTGGGGGTGGACTCACCAGTGTTGCCCACATCCAGAGAGCAAATAGAAACATATATTGCCCTGGCTCACCATGAGCAAAGCTATGGCATATCTGCTGTATTATATAGTAACTCATAATAAAACAGCATAATCCTCTGACTCATCAGGAGCAATACTGCAGGAGATCTGCTCGTAATACAGAATAATACATTATGTGCTCCTGTCAAATAACACTGCTATCATTTTAAAATAGCGTATCATCCAACTCACTGTGAGCCATGTCACAAGGGACCAGAGAATATCCTTTTAAATATGTAGTATAAGCACAAAGCCCACAATTAAAAATAACAGTCATTGAAGGAAAAATGCCCACATTGAAAACTATTATTTCTTCATCAAATTCTAGATTTGTTTAACAATGTCCATGTTGGGAATGACTAGTATCTGTCTGTGAACATTAACTTGTTATCTATTATTATGTTTTTATATCAAAACTTTATGCTTAATTTGTTTGGTACTCCAGGTATGGGGGAGGTTGTGGGCTGGTGCTTGGGATGGGGATCCCCTATCGATACATGGCTGGCGGGTCTGCCCCCTAGTGTCGCCTGCCTTTTCCTTATACCATACTTCCAGGCCACTGGAGCCTGCTCCACTTTGCCAGATTTTCCATGCTTCCCCCCACTCCCCACCCTGCGATTCTGCTGTAACTATTTACACATCCTCCACCTTATCATAGACCATTTTTTCTCCTCTACATCCACTTTTCCCTAGCTCTGTTCCTCCTTATAAGCTGTTCACCTGTAACATCTCCCGGTTCTGACAAAAGGTCATTGACCTGAAACGTTAACCCTACCTTCCTCTTTCCACAGATGCTGCCTGACCTGCTGAGTGCTTCTGGCAATTTCTGTTTTAATTTCAGATTTCCAGCATCTGCAGTATTTTACTTTTTGCATATGACAGAATTGTCTTAACAAGATGTACAAATTTTAATATTGTAATATTTAGTTAGACTAAATTAGGACTTAACTACATTGTTAGCCACTCCTACCAATGTATATTCATTTTATTATTGCTGTCCTTTGTTTTGCTGTTTTTTTTTTGAGCAAGAAAAGAAAGAGCTACAAATATAACCTGTAATGGAGATTGTGCCTGGGAACACTTTCCTTTCCAATTATTCATCTGCCCATAGTGATTGTCCAATAGCTCTTTTATTCTGGCAGTTGGAGGTTGAAGTTTACCTGACAAAATGTGATTTCCAGCTCACTGTGTCGATGTATGATTTTCTGCTCTCTGTGTTGGCCCTGTTATGAAGTAAACTCTCTTGTAAGATAGATTTCCTATGGGGACAGATTCTGAGTCACTGAACTGTAAAGAAAATGTTTGATGCATTGCCAAAATGATAACACTCTCATGTTATCAGGGCAACATTTGACATCAGTGTACACAGAGCTTTACTATTTGCACAGGTACAAAATACAGAATTTTCCTGAGGAGCTGCCAGTAGTATAAGCGAGGCCCCTCTGCAAGTTCTGACATGCTGGATTAGAACAGCCCTGCCACATTAAGGACCAAGGCTTGATACAGGCAAGTTATGAGATGGAATTGGCATTTCATGCAGCTTCCTTCAGAATTGACAAATTTAATTCTTAGACTGCTCCATTTCTGTATTAAGTCTTGACCAACCAGTTTCTGTCAGCACTAGTGTCATTTAAACTCACTCTCCTAGTACCTAGAGAGTGGATTTCTTTTTTAAAATAATAAAGTTTTTCTTCTAACTCCAGTCTTTTGTCTTCATTGCAATTGCCGTACTTTCTGCTTTGTATTACAGAATTGTCATTAATATTTTATTGAATTCATAATGGTGGACATGTGAGATTTTCATAGACTGTCCACTTAAATTTTGAAAACAGTCAACTTTACAATGAATCTTGTCCTTGCGAGCGTGGATTGTTTCTGGAGAAAGCATTTTGAACTATAAAATATTAGGATAAAGTACTGATGCAGGTTTGTAAGTGGTGCTGATAGCTGTGGGAACAATTTGAGGTGATGAATATGAGTATCACAAACATTAGAAGTGTATTGGCTTAAATCTATGGATAGGGTAGTGGAGACAAAACCGTGGACTCATTTAGGAAACAGTTGGACGTTGTGATGGAAATCTATAACTTTTCTTACTAGATGGATGAGCTCGGATGATCCAACTGGATTGCCTCATCCAATCTATCTTGTGACACGTGCCATTATGCAAGTTTGTTTTTCCCCAGCTCAAGGTTCTTCACTCTTCACGTCAGACTCCTTGATGCCAAGTTTGGGACACAGCTTTTATCCTGTCTACAAGGAAGTAGGCTACGTTAGACAGAGTATCGAATATTCTGTAATGTGAACCGACTTGCCTGGGCTTTTGTTTTGTTTTTCATGTTTCTCAGGTATTGGCAATAGGCGATGAGCCTCCAGAAAATATTGCACCAGACTACCTTTTTCAAGGCAAGCATACAAAAGAAAGAAAAGCTGTGCCGTTTAGGTGGTAACCAATACTCTGCTTCCTCGGATAAAGAGAGCAAATAAAGCAGGCAACAACAAATGAGCATTAAGTGTACAAGTGGTTAACATAAAAATAGGAATTTTACACTGCTCTTAACATATTCACAGCTGAACTGACATTCAGCACTGATCCCTACAATGCGTTATCTGTGTCAAAAACAGTGTGCTTCCATAGCACTTAGCCTCATGGTGCCAGATTTGGCTGAGTTTCCACATTACTGATTACTGATTGATAGCTAGATTTGGGTGGGGAAAGGAAAGAAAGACCAATTTAGATCCCAGCAATGTTACATTCCACTTCATTTACCTGGTAGCTTATTTAAATTCAGAGTTAAATTAAACACGGTCAGCATATCTAAATCGAAGATCCATTCACAGTGGGTGACACTCACAGTCATTATATAAAATACTTCTCCCCTAAATTTGATGGTGACTTGCTAAATTTCTCTTGGGCTCATGAAATATATCCATAAAGAATGTTTAGAAGGTAGATGAGTATAGTAAGACTAAAAAATCCAGGCACACTCAATTGCTTGCTGTTCAACACACATTATTTCGGCAATCAGTGGCAATCAAAATAATTGCAGGGACATTTTACTGAAGAACCTCCAAAAATTTCCTTTCTCACATAAAAATCGCCAAGCTCAGCACCCCTCTCCACTGCTGGCTCCTACCTGATCTGGCATTATGTTCATTGGTGATTCGTCCCTCTGAGAGACTACTGACCAAAGAGGAGGATTCTAAGAAACTAAACCAAATCTGGCACATTTCCTTGTGTAGTATGTCACAGATCCACAGAGCGTACTGCGTGACCAATATTTCTCCTTGTACAAGACCATAATGTCTTGACAAAATAAGATTTAGCAGGGGAGATGAGATCCCAAGAGGCAGCAGCGTGTCCATTCACCGATAGGTGATTGGAAATGGGATTCTCTCAAGACCCTTGGTTCTAAGACTTCACAGCCATTTGTACCTGGAGAATTGGCCCATCAGAGTTCCACACCTGAATTTTGCTTGTACTTGATACAGTCCATGGATTCATAGTCAGTTACAAGAAGTTCTAGCTGCACCCCAAGCAGGAGTTAATATTCTTAGGGTATTGTTTTGGGCCCCTTTAGACATTTTATAGTATTCGGGGAAGTGACATCCACTTTACAGTAAAGGTTGTGAATTCTATTGAAAGGTTATTTAAAAAATGTAGGTTTGATGACAGCAGCCATCATTCTGATATCTTTTTTTTGTAACCATTTCAACTGAATCTGCTGAACCAGTGGTTTCCCTGCTGCAAAGGCTACCATTTCCAACTATTATGCAGTAACTGTACCTCAGGCCTGGACCTCATTCGATAGTCTCAGGAGTACATTGTACTATAGGCCAGTCTCTTGCCGCTGGTTTCCCCACAGTTGACGTACTCCATCCGATTTGTCAGCATTAATCTTCAAGTGGAAAATAGAGCAGTCAATTTGGTATGTCGGTTGATTGGAACTTTTAGCCTTGATGGTCCGGCGAGAAAAGACTCACTCCTGTTCCCTTCGTCGAGAACACCTATCAGTACACTGGTGTTGGGAGTCATAAGATTAATCTCTTGGCTCAGTCTTTTGCCAGTGTAGACAACATGGCATCAGTTTCTTTCTCATCCAACATCTCACCTCATGAGAGGAAAATTCATCCAAAGGTAGTTTAGGATACTTTCAGGAGTTGTAGTTGTCTGTATGCCTTTCTGGACAATCATCTGCTTCCGTGCTCCTTTTCGAAGACAGAGCCAGCATCCAGAAAAGAAAAGTTTGCCCTGAAGGCTAATAGTCTTCTTGGATGTGAAGATTTCTGCATGTTTTTCCCAATTGGTTTCTTAAGTTAATTGATCACGTTTATATATCCACCATATATCCACAAATCTTCAATGATGAAAATTTTGAGTTTCTTGTATGGATAACTGCACTGTTGTTGGCTTTAGTTACAGTTTGCTAAGTTACTGAACTTCAAGCTATTATTGTATATCAGCTGTATTTGATTTGGCATTCTGACATGGCAATCCTGAGGACACACCCAGAGTTTATACCTGTAGTCACTTGTTAGTTTCATCTTGGATGAAGAAATTGTCCCATCATTTTATCTACCTGCCATACAAGCCAGAACTGAAACACCATTTTCGCTCTGTGGTTATGTGTCTCACACACCAAGACCCAAGGCAGATCAATCACTAAGCATCAAAAACCCAAAGGATAATTGAGTGCATTTTATACTGCTACCATTTTTCACTGAAGAAACCCAAAGTATGGGCTAAGGCTCTTTCCACTTGTTCCACAGCAACTCCCAATGATGTTCCAATTGATAGCATATGCAAGGCTGCCACATGGAGCACTCCTCCCACATTTATTTACCATGTCTCAGTAGATTTACCTGCAACATATAAAACTACTTTTGTTACAACTTTTATGTAGAGGCCCCCCGCTCCTACATTTGTCCTACAGTGGATGGACAATGTGCAATGAAGATGATCGATAGATTAGCTACCTGATAGGGTTGATTTTATTCTTCAAATGATAGGCAACTCTGCAAAGAATGATTCCATCCATTCATCCACCCCACAAGCACTGTATAGTATAGTTTTTGGGGGTTAGTGGTAAGTGTCTTAGTTCGAATATGAGTGAGTCAGCTATTCAAAGCCATCCTTGTTTCTTCCACCTTCTGGAACCTGCCTCACTTTCAGATCATACCAGAAATGTGAGAAAAGCAGCAGAAATACAACAAAAAATGTTTAATGGATAATTTGTTATATTTTGAATATTGCAGACCCTACCAATTTCTCCTTACAAGATGGCTTATATTAATTATTTTTATCTCTTTGCTTATAAGGTAATAAAGCAGGAGGCACAACGTTTAATTTGGCACAGCGAGGAGGAATGCAAAATGGTGGACTTAGCAGAGGCATGATGGTCTCCTTTAGCAGTGGTAAGAGATACCAAAGTGATTTATTTTTTGTTTTGGTGAATTCACTGTGACAGTATTTGGAATTTTATCTGTTTAATGTTTTTAAAATCAAATCCTTTTAATATACAAAAATGAGTGCCACAAATTAAGTAATGATTATTAAAACTTTTACTGTGTTCTCCTTTTCAAGTCCACACAAATTCTGCACTACAATATTGCTAATAATATTTTCCTACCAAAATGTTTGTTTCTGCACTAGGTGCATCTTCCACAATTCAATCAGTCAACCAACAGTCTGTGACTTCTGCTCCATCAAATTCTAGCACAATGGCAGTGTATCAGCCAGGATCTCGAACTATGCCTGCATCATTAACAGCACAGCCTATGGTAATGACACAGGTAACAACAAAATAGTGTAATTTGTTTAGTTAAATACAGTTCACATTTTGTTGAATGTGGTGATTGCTGTCTAAATGTTGGAACACTATTGTAAAGTTTATTTTCATTTGTCCTGAAGAAATCTGTTGAATCCTATCATGACCATCATGATGGGATGCCTCATGACGGTCGAATGTTTTGCTTTGTTACAGTTTAGTAAATGTAGTGTGGGATTAAGACCACAGATAGAAGTTAAAAGTTACAACACGGAAACAGGCCATTTGGCCCAAGCATTGAATGTTGGCGTTTCCCCTCCATACAAGCAAAGCAAATCTGAGTAGCAAGTGTTTAACCAGAGGATTTCAAAATTGTTTTTAGATTTTTTTTTAAAAGAAAAATTCTGTTTTATAGTTGCAGAAATTGGAATATCTATCCTATAATAATATACTAAAAGTCTAGCATCACAATTACTCTCAATCCTATCCTCAAAAAAAAGATGTTTATTGAGGATAGATTTGAGAGTAACTGTGATGAAATATACTTCCAGCAAGGGTCACTGGATAAGAATCGAGTGGTGAGCTCTGGCTAATGGTTCATCCACCCACCCCCTTTCCACCCTGGACTTTAGGCACTGAGACCAATTGGAACACCCCACCCTGACCTAACTGAGATTATCCAAGTCAGAACAAACCAGAATTCGTACCTGGGAATCTGATGTTTTCTGTTACTCAGTGCCTCACCATGCAGTGCTCTTGCATGTTGACCCATGATGGAGTTTGGATACCCATACTTTTTAACTGCATTAGTTTGTTGATTAACAGATTGTGAATAACAAATGAGGATTTATAATAATAGAGTTTTGGCTGATTATACTGTGGTGCTGCACAGACCATTGTGCAACTGGTTCTGTCAGTCAGCTGACCACTTTGAACCGTTTTAGTTGGGTAAAACTAACTCTGTGTGAGCAAACATGATGGAAACAATCTTCTATGTTTAGCTGTCACGTGCGATGGTTTGTGGCCCTAATTTACCCCTCCCCACCATTTTTTGAATTAGTAATTCGTAATTTTATTCGATTTTATTAAAAAAATCTTTCCTCTTTGTTAGGGTTTTGTTCTAAAAGATATGGGTTCGCCTGCGACTGTGACTCAGAGTTCAGGTGGCGCAATATACAATGTAAGGCAGACTCCAAGCCTAACACGCTATCAAAGCAGACCAACTGTTCCTGTACTTTCCGGTATGTACTTTTTTTTTAACATAGAATTACATAGAACGTACAGTGCAGAAAAGCGCTCTTCTGCCCAACTGGTCTATGCTGGTGTTTATGCTCCATACGAGCCTCCTCCCACCCTACCTCATCTCACCCTATCAACATACCCTTCTATTCCTTCCTCCTTCATGTGTTTGTCTAGCTTCCTCTTAAATGCATCTATGCTATTTGCCTCAACCACTCCTTGTGGTAGCGAGTTCTACATTCTAACCACTTTCTGGGTAAAGAAGTTTCTCTTGAATTTCCTATTGGATTTATTAGTGACTCTTTTCTATTTATGGCCCCGAGTTTTAGACTCCCCTACAAGTGGAAACATCTTCTCTATCCTTTGGAACCCTTTCATAATTTTAAAGACTTCTATCAGGCCACCCCTTTTTAGTCCTGTAAACGTAGGAAACCCATCTCATGTAAAAGCGGAGCCTAGTGTAACTACTGAGACCAGGGGGTGAATTTCCTCGCAGTGAAGTTGTGCCGTTGAAAAATTGAATTGAATCGACATCTTGAGGCTATTGCTACTTAATTCTTTGCTTTTGTTCAGCAACCTTTATTTTAAACACAAAAACAGTAACGGATCGAGAAGACTTAGATGTAAATCAATACTCTTACAAGAAAGCATGGAATGAGAAACATTAATTTGCTTTCTTTAAGACAATTCCTTCCATTGACTATTGTGGATCCACCCAATCTGAGGAAAGGCTACTTACAGAAGAGGAAGCCCATTTTGTCCATCTTAATTCATCAATCCAGAACATCCCTATACCCTCACCCTTCTCCATTTACCATCACTATTTGTTTCTTGTTCCCAAAATATTTTTCAATGCAGTTAGATAATCTGCTGTTAATTTCCCTGATGGAAGGATGTTTAACTTTAAATTTGTAGTAGCTTTTTAAATGGAAATCCTACTTCTTGACAAGCTCAGGTGTGAGGTCACTATGGATGGTGACCGATTTACCTTTGTAGATGAGATGAGGATTTCTCTAGCCTAATGCAAAATCAGTCTAAAAAATTATCATTGTAATGAAAAATCTCTGGGTTTGGTTTTGTTGTCAGTGTGAGACTTTAAGATAGCAATGTAACCATTGGTATATTCATTATTTTTAGAAGCAGATTTGGTCACTTTCTGTACAAAACTTGTACTTTTGCATCTCTCTTGACTGTCCCCAGTCTGTCCACTTAAACCTCTATGATATTTTAACATGGTTAACATATTATAATTTCCTGCAGCATTTTTCTTTTTCTTGCTTAAGCAGGTCTCTTAATCAACCTGTTCACCTTGAGCCGGCTTTCAATAATACTTTCTTGCCTCTCACTACTAATTTGTGGCCAAATTGTTTCTGCTGATGTAGCCTCCTTTTCGATAACTTATTAATAACCAACAATACCACTTCTGTGCTTAACTTAACTGGTGAAGCGTTCTATTTCCTCTTAACTCCATCTTTAACTCACTGTAGTATGTTTCTGTGGTAGAGACACTGAGAGTATTGACATTAGGCCTTGAGCAAAAGTGGTGTGAAAGCACTGAATTGAAAAATTTTCAGGTTTAAAACATTTATATTTAATTCACAGTGATATTTTGATTGCTTAAGTGTACTTTATTTTAAAGTTGTAGGAGAAGAGAATGCATTTTTCAAATTTTTAGTTCAAATTTATGTATTCCACAGCTATCACTGAGTTTTGAGGTACCAGTCTTAATCACTAACTTCAGTATTGGCTTTTGAGTTTGTATCGTCACACCAGCAAGTTTTGGCTTATAAGTACTTATTGGCCTTTATGGCTGCTGATTTTTGCCAGTAGGTTTGTTTGCGTGATTAAAAAAGAGAGGGCTTATGAAATGCATAAAAGGGATAGATTTCCAAGAAATTAACACTCCTTCTCTTACCTGGCTATAGGTCACTATATATACTGGACAAGCCATTTCTTTTTTTGTTATTAATCTCTTAAATATTCTATATTAAAATATGTAGTTGTTATTGATCTAAGCATGTAACCGCAATCATTTGTACTCACATAATCCGCATTCTTGATCGTCCATGAGAATCTTTGCGTGAATAGGAAGGCCTTCAGGAATCAGGGCTATCGCTATTGGTGAGGAAAAGTTTTTAAAGGGAAGTAGATCTGCATTAAAAACAATAATTGCTCATCTTAACTGTTTTCTGCTGTCATGCTATTCTGATATTTAGCTTTAGATTGTGGAGGGGCGGTGGGGTGGGTTCACTGGAAGATCGGTGGTAGTTGATGGTTAGTTTTACTGTATGCAATGAAAGTTCCTGGACTGACAATAGCATAAAGATGCACAAGTAAAATAACAATCTTCAGAGGGAAACTTGGTCAAATGATGATTGATCAGCTGGATTTCTACTTGATGTTTTTATGTTTATAAACTGTGTGGGCAAAAGAAACTACCTTTTTTAAGGTCTTAATACAAGCTAATTTATTAGCTGAAATACAGGTTATAACGTTACCAAACTGGAGTACATGTTAAACAATGCATCTTCTTTTTCTTACAACAATTATAATTGTTATGTTAGCTGATTTTTTAAAATTGCTATGCACATCCCAGGAACTTGTCAGATAATCTAATAAGTTACTGTACAGTAGAACCGTGATTATCTGTTGGCTTCTGATTTTGGCTGGGACCCTTACTTCATGCAGATAATTGAGCTTTCACTTAATTTGACACCAGGACTATGTATGCTTGTTTAACCCCCTCTTGCCCCACTAAATATCCTAATAACATGTATTTTCATGCAACACATTCAGATGATGAATCTTGAATGTTTGGTGAAAGAAAAGTTCAGGAGATCTTGTATATACTTATGTTAATATTCCATGAAATACTCACTTCTTGTGATAGATGCTAACCAATAATCACAAAATGATACTGTATATTTGGGAAACTTCATTAAAAAGCTAAAATGTAAGACAAGCATTTACTTACAGACAGTATCAACATGAAAAGATCAACAACAAGGTGGGGTTGTTTCTGTACATTTGATGTGCCATTTCAAGTGAAAGGGCTAATGGCATTGACATGAAAATTGAGTTTGAAACATTTATATGGAGCACCCAGAATTAAAATCGACAAAATTGCTGTTGTTTGATGTGTACAGTTAAATACTTTGTCGGAGAGATGTTAAGAGTTAGTGTCCTCAGCTAAGTGGGGAAAAATCTGTGGTTATTTGATCCTTAATGAAGATTTTTCTCCTTCGTACACAGGAGTCCCGTCCCAGTTAGGAAGAGCAGGACTTCCTCAATTAAGACCAGTTGCTACTGGTAGAGCAATTCCAAATATCAGCTATAATCCCGCTCAAGTGAATTCATCTGTACCTAATGTTTCTACAAGTTCAAGTGGGCAAAAGTTGGTCCAGAGAAACTCTTCAAAACCTCTTCAAACAACTCAGATCCTTAACCATGCCAGTGGAATAGGTAAAAATATGATGAACCTTGAATATCCTCCGAGTCTTGTTAGAGTGCAGCTCCTAACTGGAGTTATATCACTTCTGTATGTTTGGTCGTTGCTTCTCCCTCCCTCTACTAAAGATACTGTATATGATTTGATGCAAATTCATGATCTACATTCCGAAACTAGGAATGCAAATGCAGTTGGGATACCTGTTTAGTTCCCCTTGAGCTGTGTTAATCACTAGGTTTAAGAAGCTGCTTAAAACCTGCCTCTTTGACCAAGTATTTGGCCACCTGTCCTAATGTCTCGTTCTTTGGCTTGATGTCAGTTTTGTTTGATTATGCTCTTGTGAAGTGCCTTGGGATGTTTTATTACTTTAAAGGTGCTACATAAATGCAAGTTGTTGTTGTTGACTTTCAGTGAAGTGCAGTGATGGACAGTGTGAAATTTGCATGTCATGTCCACTTGAACTGCGAAAAAATTCTGAAGTACAAATATTAGATGTGATCCTTTGAACTGTGGATTGTGTCCACAGAGAGTATTTTGAGCTGTAGGGTGAAGTACTGGTTACAGGTCTGTCACTAATGGTGGTAATTGTGGGAGCAGTTTGAAAGGATGAATTAAGTGTATCACGATGATGCATATTACACAGCATTAAAGTATATTGGCTAATGTTTGATTTTTTTTTTCTTTCTGCGTAGTATACTCGTATTACTCTAAATAAACCTGGTTACAACATGACTTTATATCTGCACTATGGAAATACTATTAAAAATAGAAAATCCAGATTGTCTTCATTCAGAATGAGCATGAGAAGAGTCGGATGAGAAAAGGTTGCTTGGTCCATTGAAAACTTATTCCTCAAACTAAATCTCCTTTTAGAGCATCCAGCTGTATTTTGAACAACTTCAATGTTTTTGCCTCTACTACCTTGCTTGACAGATTATTTTGAGCACTTATCTATGTGACTATTGAAATTCTTCCTTCTATTCTGTTTTATGTTTGCACTTCGCTGATCTCCTTTTATGTTCTATGGTCATACTTTCCTGGCTTTGAAGTAATCTGGCTTTCCCTTATCCATATCATTTAATATTGTAATATACTTCAGTGAGGTTCCCCTATATCTGCCTAGACTGTAAAGCATAAGCTTCTCGAATATTTTTCATCACTTTCTACTTGTGTTTGGTCTGTACCCTTTGCAGTGCATGTACATTTATTTTGTGACAATGGTGACCAAAATTGAACACATTACTGTAAGTGTGATTTGATCACTGCATTGTAAAGCCTCAACATAATTTCTTATGATCTTGCATTCTACTTTTCTGGTTATATTGGCATTCTATTAGCTATTTAAATTACTTCACCAAATTGCATACTATTACTTCCAGGTCCCTGTCTGAGACCCCCTGTGTGAATTCATTTCCATTCATTGGACACTTAGGATCCACATTTTAAAAAAATTTATGTACAATACTTTTTAAACTATCACTGTCAAATGCCCAGTTCAAAACCAATCTAAAACTAGTTGCAAAACCAATCCAAACCCTTTTGCAAATTTTTACCCACATCTTCTGTCTCTATTGCTGTCCCTACTTTAGTATCTTTGTGCTGATTTTGTCCAAAATTATTATAAAAGTGGATTCTTTTTAAAAAAATTATAAAGGTAGATGTTAAAAGAGCCCAATCCATTATGTTGTGAAATGTAGCAATGTTCTTTATTACCAGTTTTTCAAAAATCTGAACAATCTGTAGATGTACGTCTCAGAGTACTTTGCAAGAAGGAGAGGTAGACATAGCAGGAAATGAAGGAATGGAAGGGAAGAGACTATAGGCACTGTTGTAAGAGATACATTTTTAAGATGTTTTTGAAGGCAGGGAGAGAGGTGGCAAGATAAAGTGGAAGAGACTTTGAGAGGGTTGGAGTGCAGAGACTGAAACATTGGTATTTGATGGTAAAGCAGGGGGAGCGTGGAACAAGCAGAAATCCAGAGACCAAGGAACACAATGTGAAGCTAAGAAGTCTTAGGCTGAAAAAGATTTTTCAGATAAGATAGAACAAAGCCATGGAAGGATTTGAAGACAAGGAAGGAGAATTCTGAAATCAATTCAATGAGGTACACATAGCCAGTGGATCAAGGGTATGCAGGATTTTGTGCAGGAAAGGACTTGACTACAAAGTTTTGGATTAGCTAAAATTTGTGCAGAGCGGAGGCAGGGAGGCTGATGAGGTCATTGGTGAAATTGATTCTCAAAGTGATGAAGACATGGATGAAAGTTTAAGCAGCGATGGAGGTGAGGTAGTGGCTTAAGCGGGCAAAGTTTTGGAGGCTAGTATTAGAATTGTGTTGGCATTAAAGTTGAGCCCATTTTTTTGTTTCTTTCTCTCCCTCTCCCTCTTATTAAAAAAACCCACTAAATATACATCACATATATCAAACTATGGGACCAATTTTCAGCTCCGTCACACCCATGAAATGGACGCAGACATGGGCATAGATCGGTCCCGGTTGTGTTTCTGATGGAGCTTGGGCAAGCAGTGGAAGGTCCCATCCAAAGCAGGCAGGAGCTGCATTTAAATTTGTAAATGGGGCAAGGACATCCTGCATGAATCTTCCTGATATACATGCGTGCAGCATGCCCTGTGTAAATAACATTGAGGAAACTTGGCATCCAAAGTTGATAGGGATTGAAAAGTCAGGCAGAAGTTCATTTTAAAGGGTAATGTATTGTACACAATTTCTGGAGCATTTTTGTGTTTTTTCTGTTGTCACCTAGGTCCTCATGAGCCATTGTGCCAATTGTTCTTTAAAAAAAATAAAAATTTTCCCCAACACCATTACAAGCACTAATGGGTTAGAAAGAAGAGGACTTTTGGAGGAATAACATGCGGGTCAAGTTGTATGAGAATCGTTCTTTGTCCACTTGCCAATGCTTCCACACCTGTATCTGCAGGCAGTAGTAAACATACCTCACTTTGGCAGATGATTAGTGCATGTAGTTGTTCTTATTCCTAAAGAAAGCTGGGACAGCAGACCCGATAGCTCCACTAGGATAAATGAGTACATGACATACCGTGATGTTGGATGCTTCCTCGGAAGGATCCCAATTACATTATGACATGTTTTCAGTGCACTGCATGAAAGAAGGCAACCAATCCGGATACACCGGCAATTCATCACCAACCATTATCTGCAGATCCTGGTACAGCTACCTGGCAACAACTGCGAGGCTCATTGTGGAGCCAGATGCAGCGTAATGACACATGCAGCTACAATGCAGCATAGGGTTGGTAAAGCTTGTGACAGTATCAGTCAGCTTTGGAGTCAAGGTTGCCGCCACCTCCTTGCAAATGTACAGCAATGAAGGTAACTGTGGACCTTCTTAAGTTGCTGTAGTCGTCTTTTTGATAGAGAATTCCAAAATTTGGAACCAGAGACACTGAAGTAATCATGATTTATGTCCAAGTCAGGATGCTGTGTGACTTAGTGGGGAACTTGGAAGATATAGTGTTCCATGACATTGCTGCTCTTGTCCTTCTCAGTAGTAGAGATCACAGAGGTGGGCGCTGCCATCAAAATAAGCTTGGTGAGTTGCTGCAACCCATCCTGTCGATAGTACATACCGCAACCACAGTGCAATGATGTATTAGGGGTGAATATTGAGTCCAGTGGAACGGGTGCCAATCAAACGGACTACTCTGACTTGGATAGTGTCAAGCTTGTGTGTTGTTGTGGTTGCACCCACCTTGGCGAGTGGTGCATATTCCGACACACTCCTGACTCGTGCCTTGTAAATGGTGGGGAGGCTTTGAAGGGTCAGAATGTAAGCCATTGTTTCTGGAGGACGCAGCTTCTGCCCTGCTCTTGTAGCCATGTTGTTAGTATGGATGATGTGCTTCTGGACATTGGTGACTCCAAGATGTTAATGATGGGAGAAATGGTGATGGCAGTGTCGTGGAGTTCATGGAGAGATGGTTGTTCTTTTTCTTGTTGGATATGATCATTGTCCAGCACTTAGGTGATGCAAATGTTACCTGCCATTTGCCAGCCCAAGCCTGGATATTGTCCAAGTCCTGCTGTAGGCTGGCATTGGCTGCTTCACTATCAGTAGAGTTGTGAAGGAAATTGAACACTGGAATTGTCAGCATGCAGCCCCATTTAGGGTCAACCGTAGATATTTTCTCAGGTTCAGTGGCATCAATCACTCCTGTGAGTGGATCCTTTGGATTCCGTACTGAAGTGGACTCACATTGCCCAACATCTAAAGCAAAATACCGCGGATGCTGGAAATCTGAAATAAAAACAGAAAATGCTGGAAGTACTCAGCAAGTCAGGCAGCATCTGTGGAGAAAGAAATAGGGTTAACATTTCAGGTCAATGACCCTTCGTCAGAACATTTTGACGAAGGGTCAACGACCTGAAACGTTAACCTATTTCTTTCTCCACAGATGCTGCCTGACTTGCTGAGTATTTCCAGCATTTTCTGTTTTTATTGCCCAACATCTATTTGTACAACTGTCTTTGTGTAATAATACCAAACAATGAACATGGTGCGCTTACCCACATCAGTGGGTAATCTTGCTGAACTTAAACAAATTAACTGTTAACAACCCCCCTACATTTGCCTTCTGAGCCTGGCCAAAGCTTGTCCTTGCAGCTTTCTGATTTAATAATCTGACTGATTTCATAGCCTTTGCTGGACCTAACTGACTGTGTCTCTGCCTGTCTTTTATCTGCGTGTTCACAACCCAAAAGGAGGGCCCACCAGACACCACCTGCTGAGCAGCGAGGACCAGGGACTGCCCAACAAAATGGTTGTGAGGTGTTTATTGATCATTGAAACAGGATAACATATTGCTTGTTTTTTTTAAAAACAGCCTTTCAAGAAAATTTACATTTTTGACCATCTTTTCATCTCCATGCCATTTTTTCTTAAACTTGTGTCAGTACACTTTACTTTAAAAACCTAACATTAAAAAGTAACTCTTTTTCCAAATCCTTTTTGTGGAAAAATAGTCCATAAAAATCCTGAAGTGTGACGGCCCCACTTGTCACCTTATGATGAAGCAATTGAAGATGGTTAGGCTGAGGATACTGCCCTGAGGAAGTCCTACAGCGATGTGCTGGGGCTATGGTGATTAGCTTCATGCAACTATGGCCATTTTCCTGTGTGTCAGGTATAATTCCTGCCACTGACTGGTTTCCTCTTGACCCCATTGACCTCAGTTTTGTTTCTCTCACATTCATCTGATATTCAACTCTTGCCTCCATTTCTGGATCAAGGCTGTGATGAGGCCTGGAGTTGAGTGGTTCTGGCAAATCCGAACTGAGCGTTGGCAAACAAGTTATTATTGAGTAGGTGCCGCTGGATGGCACTAGTGATGACTTTATCACCTTGCTGTTGATTGAGAGGAGGCTGATAGGGTGGTAATTGGTCAGATTAGATTTGTCCTGCTTTTTGTGGCCAAAACACACTTGTGCCATTTTCCATATTGTCAGGTAAATGCCAGTGTCATAGCTGCATTGTAACAGCTTGAGTGGGGAACCTTTTTCTAGATAACTGCTAGTGAGGAGAGTGGAGGCTGGCAACATTCCTGCTCCTGAATGTCGATTCTGTTGCTGAAATTTGCTTTAGACTTGATACCGGTTGGCAAGCTGCCCTAATTCGAAACTGTATCTCAGCAGCAGGAATAGCCAAGATGTTGATCCGAGCTGTTGGTAGTGCCTCATCAGATAAATCATTCCAAGTTGGTGTTGTCCATTTGGGAGACCAAGTACAAACTGTTTTCACATATCTAACAATGTAAATGTTTCCTTTCAGGGAGGAGATCATTTAACCATCTTTCTTTTCTAAGATGCTTTAAGTAAAATACTTCCTCCTCTTCTCTCCCCCCCACCCCCCTCCCCCACCCCCACAATGAGTTCTGTTCCTCTTTTAAGGAATTAATTTAGAACACAATGATAATTTTCTTAACTCTTGAACAATCACATTTATTATTTGTCAAGTGGGACATCTACTGAATCATTTGATCAGGTTATTGAATGCAACTCATTAGTCGTAGAACAAATATAATGGTAATGTTAAGGAATATTTTTTTATTACTGACTCTATGAAATTGCCACTTTTTCTAATATTTTTAACTGCTATAATGAGCCATTTATTTTCTTCATCTCAGCAAGTGCAGCCCAGAGCACGAATGTCAGTAATAAGCGCCTAGCAATCTGTGAGAGAAATAATATTGCTTCAAAGAAATCAAAAACCATTGAAGTTGGATCTGGAAGCAATCCATCAATTTTATCATCATCTTCAACCAATTGTCCTGCAGTGGTGCCATCTTATAGCAGTACATCAAAAGGTACATTTTTCATTAGACTTGGACATTTACATTGAAAGAAAATTTTGTGTAAAGTTATCATTGGTAAATGTAAAGCTATCATTGGTAAATGTAGAATGCCTGGATACTAGAATCATAGAATGGTTACAGCACAGAAGGAGGCCTTTCGGCCTATCGAGCCCGTGCCAGGCCCCGTTTAGGGTCTGCTGTAGAGTCATTCGTCACTTATTTCCTTCAATTGTACTACTGTAACATAATTTCACATTAATGAATGCAGCCCTTTGCTCTTGCATCCTCCACACGGTACAGGGGTCAGCCAAGTTATCTCCATTCGAGCACCTAATTTTCCTTGTTAATAGTCGGCACTTACCATTATTCCTGAGCTAAACACTCTACACTGTTTTATGGTTTTCATTACTACTGTTAGCAAGCGATTGTTTTTTTCAAAATTGTCAAAGCTTCCTAGCTTCAAGCACTGCTGTAGATGTAGTTGAATATTCATATCAGTGGGCAGACAGGTGCATTAAGTACTTAAGGTGCAACATGGCAAGGTTTTTTTCAGCGAGGGTTGTATGGCTAGAGGAGGTTACAGAGATAGGCAGGGGTGAGGCCATGAAGGGATTTAAACACGAGGATGAGAATTTTAAAGTTGATGTGATGGACTGGTCAATGTAGGGCAGTGAGCACAGGGGTGATGGGTGAAAAAGACTTGGTGCGGGATAGAATGTGGACAGTGGAGTTTTGAATAAGCTGAAAGTGTATGGAGGGTAGAGCATGGGAAGCTGGCCAGGTGAACATTGGAATAGTCATGTATGGAGGCGACTAAGGCATGGATGAGTATTTCAGCAGCTGATAGGCTGAGGCAGGGGTGGAGATGGGCGATGTTATGGGGGTGGAAGTAGGCGGTCTTTGTGATGAAGAGGATATGGGTTTCGAAGCTCAGCTTGAAATCAAATAGGACAGAGGTTGTGAACAGCCTGGTTCAATTTGAGACCCTGGGTGGGGAGAGAGATGAAATTGATGGCAGGAGTACAGAGTTTGTGGCGGGGACCGGAGACGATGGCTTCAGTCTTCTCAATGTTTAGCTGGAGGAAATTGCAGCTCATCCAAGTCTGGATGTCAGACAACACAGAGAGGCAGTGGATGGATTGAGACAATTGTAAACAATTTTACAACACCAAGTTATAGTCCAGCAATTTTATTTTAAATTCACAAGCTTTCGGAGATTTTCTCCTTCCTCAGGCAAATGTTTTCTCCTTCCTCAGGCAAATGACAAAACATTTGCCTGAGGAAGGAGAAAATCTCCGAAAGCTTGTGAATTTAAAATAAAATTGCTGGACTATAACTTGGTGTTGTAAAATTGTTTACAATTGTCAACCCCAGTCCATCACCGGCATCTCCACATCATGGATTGAGACAGGTGGTGGAGAGGTAGAGCTGGGTGCCATGGAACCAATGACATTAAAAAGAGTTAAATTTTTTTCAGTGTTTTTATGCATTTTAAGCTAACATTGTTTGGGTTTTTTGTGTTACTAAGCAGGCTGAATAGTGATGTTTATGATGCCTTTAATGCCTAATTCCGCTATGTGGCTGGAGCAGGTAGTCAGGCAGTCAGCATGGCGAATGGCCACCTGTTCATTGGAGACTTAATTGTGGGGAAAAACCTCTTGGGTGTTGTACTACGTCACTGACAATTTTAGCATTCCCTGGGAAGTTCAGAAGAAAAAATACCTTTTATAATTATGTAAATAACTCTGAAAAAGAATTAAGATTTTGGGGAGAGAGGAAAAAATGAATAAAGGTACTCAAATCTTAAGTAAATACTGAAAACCCACTGTGGGGGATGCAAAAAAAACTTTAATACAAATAATGTAAAAATATTGGGATGTAACATTGGTGCAGGTAAATAGTGTTACAGATCTTGTATCTTTGAAACCCAGTGTGAATGTGATTTTTACTTTGAGTCATGTGATATATAATGCTTTAATAATTTTGCCGTATTCCGAAAATGGTCAAATCACTGTCAGGTTTTGGCTACCGTGGGACCACAGCGAACATTGGAAATGACATTGCGGGTCCTGGACTACCTATGAGCAACATCACTGGAGATCTTCCAGTGTTTTTTAATAGTTAGTGGTTTATTTAATGATTTGGTACGATTTTCTATAAACTGAATTGTTGTTCCCCGTTACTCATTCTCTGCTCACTTAAACCCACTTTCAAACACTGGTGGCACTTGTGTTTTCATTAGACCTTCAACAATAACGCATTGCGACTTAATGCTGGTCTTGAAGTGGGGAAAAAGAAGAAAATTCCTTTCTTGTTCTTCCTTTAAATTTCTGTTTCGGTGACTTTTAAAATAAATATTTAATTTCAAGAAATCATACATTACAGATTACAAGTTGAAATGAGAAAACTGGCATACGTTCAACAATAATTTTTAAAATAAAAGATGTTTATAGATAGACCGTTAGTTACTTCTGTGACTTTAGTCAATGACATTTGAAGTGGATAGCAAACTTAAGAAAAAGCATAGCGGGTATCACAGGCTACTTTATATACCTGAGAATATAAATAGTTGCAGGATTAGAATGTAAACTTTGCATACTCTTCACTTCCAAACTTATTGGGTGAAAGTTGAATTTCAGATTTTTGTTTAATTGGATGATTGGTTGCCATCAGCCTCATAACACTTTTTTTTCCTTTTCTTCTGGTCTCTAATAGACTGAAATGACCTGAGAAATTACATAACCAAGCAGGACATTCCAGGTTTGAATTTGGGCATAACAGCAGCACTCACTCACAAGTGAGACTGTTTCTATATGGTCTTACCTATCTAAATTATAACTAAAGAATGATTAGATGATCCCAGTACTCATCCTGTCCAAAGTCAGTTGCCTGGAAGAAGTAGGTAACTATAAATTTCAAGTACCTGTATCCCTGAAATGAGGATCAAAAATATTTAGTCAGCAGCACAATTTCCTGCTGCAAAAAGGCTCCTGAGATAACTTAGACTTTTTGGTTTTAATGGTTCTTTGATCAGCAAGTGCTCGCACCAAATCTCGCTCCGAGATCAATGACATTTCACCCTCACAGGACCAATAAGTTATATGGTGCCTGCTCCTTTGTAGAATCAGAACATATCTTTGCATCTGCCCATGATGACTTTCTCCATCTCCAAGAGAATTAGGTTTGTTGGAAAGTGAGCATGAAGCTGAAATGGATCACTGCACTTCCTTTGGGAATGGGTGTGGAGTCACCAGATTTTTTTTGTTGCATTGTGATGGATTGTCACAGTTTTATTTCTAAAGACAGGTGCAGCATCCTATATCCTTAGCCTGTAGTTTAGTTAATAAGACACTGTACGGTTTTGGTCTCAACTCAGCCAGTGGCTCTGTCATGAATGTTACTTGAAAGAACATCAGCTTTATCCGATGTTGCTCCACATGCTGGCTTGGCATCTATGTTGAAGATCAAAATGCTTAAAAATTGAAATTAGTTATGGGCTAGCGAGAGTTCCACTTTTCACATTCCCATGGAGAATTATATTTATGAGATCTGGTCTGAAAGAAATGTTATTTATGGACTAATTCAAATCTCCAAAACATAGTCTTTCAGTTATGTTTATATACCAATACCAGAATAAATTAAAAATATGATACTTGCTTTTTATTTAACACTTTACACATCAAAATATCTCAAGAACTTTATACAATGAATTACTTATTAGAGTATAGTGACTTTTGTTATGTAGGCAAATGTAGCAGCCATTCTGTGCCAGCAACATTCTGCAGTCGTGCAATGAATAATCAGTCAATCTGCGATTAGCTGGTGTTGTTGGTTAGGACACTAGGAAGGCTCTCTGCTGTTCTCCTTCTCATTTGTCATGTTTTGCTATTTGTCGTTGATCATCAAAACATTGTTTTGCTTGGGGTGTTGCAACACATCTCTTCATCCTATCAAATGCCAATATTTCCCATTCATAAATCCTTCTGTTACACTCCTTGAGGGTTCTGCTTTAAACTATCATTGAAATATATGTCACCTGTCCTCACTAAGGTAGTGGTTCCCTAGAGGAAGTCCAGGGAGCATGCAGGAATGGCCCAGCAATGACTTCTCCTTTAAGAATATTTTCCCCATCTGCAACAGTGTGGAACCTAATAGCGTAAGAAGAGAAACCAGATCTGTTTCTGTCCACTTGTAGTCGTACACAGTGTTGCTTCAGTATGCCTTACCATCACATCCTCTAGAATCACAGAATCATAGAAGTTTACAACATGGAAACAGGCCCTTCGGCCCAACATGTCCATGTCGCCCAGTTTAGGTTAGGTAGCAGAAGTTTGCACTTTAAAAAAAATTGCCAAATGCTTCCTGTACATGTTAATAAGGCCAGTATTGACTTTACCGTCTAGTTCTGGTACAGCTAAGTTTTTCATAGTTTATTCAGTCATATTCTTTGTTTTAAGTTAGCATGTTATTTTTTTTAAGATACTAGAAGAATTCGGGACCTGATCCAGCTGAGTATTTCATTTTAGGTTGATATTTAAATAATGATAAATTATTTTGCAGGATCACACAGTAATATTAAAAATGGAGTACCAGTCCCAAGGGCTTGTCCAAAGTGCAACATTCATTTCAATGTCTTGGATTCTTTACGGCAACATATGGTTGTAAGTATTTTGACAATGATTATTTATTCAAACAAGGACTAAGAGGAAGTGGCCTACTATAATTTGAGATTGTGGATGCAAATAATTGAACAGAATTAACTTAAAAATATTGAATTTTACCAGACAGAATCTTTAAAAAAAAAATAATTTGATTTATGAACCATTATTAACCAACATTTTGTTCTAGAGGCATATGTTTGTTTTAATTTATGTTATACACAAGCATTATAAAAATTGCGATCGTACTAAAAATATTAATCTTGTAAGCACTGATAAATGATACCACTATTTGTTTGTACCTGTTGAGTTCTGCTGTCCAGATCTGGTGTCCAGCTACTGTCCTGTACCATCATCCGAACAGTCACCAAACAAGGTATTAGAGATCGAAAAGGGGAAACTTATTATGCTGGTCAATGACTTTTATTATGGCAAAGATGATGGTGATGCCCACCTAAATCAGCAAGATCAGAAGACAAATACAACTTTCAAGTGCTACAGCTGTCTGAAGATCCTTAGGAATAATATACGGTACTATAATCTGTTTCTGTATAAATTAACTGCCCAAGTGTAGGGCTTAGTGGTACCAATACCATATTTCAAAATTAGCATGTTATTCAAAATGAGAGAGTTTATTTGAGTTAGATGCTGCAACATTTATTATTCTGTTAAATCTACACTGAAATTTGTGAGGGAGTCCAAACTAGAGGTCATAAATAGTCACTAATAAATCCAATAGGGAATTCAGGAGAAACTTCTTTACCCAAAGAATGGTAAGAATGTGGAACGCACTACCACATGGAGTAGTTAAGGGAAATAGCATAGATGCATTTAAGGGGAAACTAGATCAGCACATGAGAGAAAAAGGAATAGAAGGGAATGCTGATAGGGTTAGATAAAGTAGGGATGGAGGAGGCTCATGTGGAGCATAAATGCCGGCATAGACCAGTTGGGCTGAATGGCCTGTTTCTGTGCTGTAGTTTTGATGTAACTCGATGCAGTTTCAAATTTAGTTTTAAGTTTAAAGCTGTAGTGCCCCACAATTACAAACAAACAATTTCTAAATAATCCTAAATTGAAGAGGAAGGAAAAAAATCAAATTCTTTTAATTACTTTGGCCAAGATTCCCTCTGTTCTTTACTGAGTCTTGCACCAGCTATGGACCAGTGTGCTGCTCCATGAGAGTGGTCTGCAATGATTCTCATTCCATTTGGTATTTCCTCACAGCAGTGTGGCTGAGATAGGAACCTTAGGTTTATGAGAGATTGTGGAAACTTCTCTCTCACTAAGTCATGACACTATTCATTGGTGCTGAATGGGCTATGCACTGTACCACCCTTTCATGATTGAGTGAAGCTCTTGTATGTTTTTATTCTTATGCCTGTCAGTAAATCACATGAGTGCAGCCAGGTCCTCTGTGTGTAGTGCTTTTAAACCCACTTTGCATTCACATTGTTATAGTTTACTGAAAATTATATTGAAAAAACTTTGATGTGACAGTTTCTTCGAGGAATAGCATCACAGTTTAGATCTTTGAGGAAAAGTTTCAATCCTCATTTCAATTAACAAATGAAAATCCTGGTTAAAGGAAAATAGCTGATGCAATAACAAGATTCTGATTTGGTGATTTTGAAAGAGCAGAAAATAAGGTCAGATCTGAAGGACTGAGCTAGAGGTACATTATAATAAAAATAAGAAACAAAGGAATGGGATTGGCAGTGTGGCCAGTGCAGGTGGCATAAGTAACATTGAGCATGAAATGGTTACTTTATGAAATTATAAAATATTTACAGGGAAATCTTAAAAGGTATATTTTGAATGGGTGTTGTTTAGTGATTATGAACATGTCCTAATTTCAACTAAACTTACAGTGCTCCTGTGTTTTGAGTTTGGCATTCCAAAAAAGTAGTGCATTTTTGTCAAACAAAAACATCTTTGAAAAGTGCAAAAGCCTATTGTTCTAAATGTCATGATCTAAGCTACTATATCCTTTTTAGTAGCATCTTTATAACGCTCAGTTTTTAACTGTACTCTTAGTACATCAACACACATTATTGGTAAAATATTACCATCTCTATAGCTATTATTTGCATTAATCATAGGGAGTGCCATAATGAGGGTTTATTGTAACTTGGTGTATTTCACTCTTATCTGTTGTATCTTATTTTTTCCGCTTTCTTCCTTCTCCACCTCCCCAAAAATAACTGAACAAAGTCAATTAACATTGTTTATCTGCGTAATGACGATTGTAAAAGGCCACAATTAATTTTGTATTATCGATAAAAATGGCAGCATTTCTTCAGTAGATTTCTGAAACTGGATAAATGGGAGGAAGAGTGCTTTCATGATTTTAAAGCGTAACTTTTTCCCTATTATACCTTGGATAAAATTTAAACACACTTTCACAGTAAATAGCTGTTGGATGTTTGAGGACCCTTCATGAGTAAAGAGGATAAGTACCAAATGGTTAAAGCAGATTTAGTAGTGTTGGGATGCAGGCCTGTGCCTACAATTTTCAACATGGGACTTTCCCCATTTTGTCTGTGTTGTCACAAAATGTTGAGTCAAATTGAGGCATTTCCTCACCAAGATGGAAGAATCTGTAATTGGGTTACCATGGGCCATTCTTGCACACTTCCAAATGGCCAGTTACAGAGTGGCTTACTGGAGAGCCTTGGGTACTGTTCCCCCACTCCTCCACCTCAATGTAGATTGAGGGAACAAAACAGAGGGGGAGGGGAACAAAAAAAATACTGTTTTAAATATATTGCACAGTGGTTTCTTCATTTTTATGGAAGTAATTGCTAAATTAATTTTCACTTAACAACAAAGTACTTACATCCATCGTATATGTAAGTGAACCCAGCAATTCAAAATGTGCTTTAGTTTTACTCCAGTTACTATGTGTGATGTTTTTTGCATTTTTGGCAGTACTCTGTATACTGCTACAATGCAAAGAAAGTAAATAGCCTCAGTTCTATTGAAAGAAAATTAAAATTCAAACACCATCAAAAAACCAAATTTGGTGAGCGTGCTTGCAAGTACCCTGGAAGGTGATTATACTGCACCATGAGTATATGATACAATATTCCACAACCTTCTTCACCATTTTCTGTATAGATTGATGGCATTATCAGCAGATTTCAGTGGAATTCCCTTCAGGGATGTACAGTGAAGAATAGTTGGTAGTTTATACAGTGCAAGGACTGTTCTTTTGATTGAATAACTTTACTTTAAAATTCAGCAAAAAAGCTTCTGTAAGCTGTTTTAACAGCCAAACCTGTTTGTATCACAGTCACTTGCTGGCAGTTAAGGTCATAGTTGCCCTGAATATGAATCCTTTAAGGGAAGCTGAAATAGCAAAATTTGAAAATTGAAATATGGGCATGGCTTTTAAGAGCACAGCCTGCATGATAAAATGAGCCGAGTAGTAGTAATAGGTGAGGTGAGCTTTCTTAAATAAAGCAAAAGCTACACATAATTGAGGGTATTTTAATCGCTATTATATGTACTTAGAAGCAGAGACCTAAGTAGATATGCTAGTGATTTGTCTTGAGAGCAGCTGGAATCTAATGAATACATTCAAGAGTTTCATGACTGAGAAATAATAAACAGGAAAGTAAATCTTTTGTAGGAGCATGCTCTCATTTTAATCAATTTGTTATAAATAAAGTAAAAATTAACACTATTATCACTTCCCCCCCCCCCCACCCCCAACCTTCATTTTCGCCATGTATTTGCTCATGGCTGTTTGTTTATTTAAAACCATGACAGCCATTTTTGGAAAAACAGTGATGTAACAGTGACATGTCCACAGTTACCAACATCATACCAACTCGTCTATCCTTTCAATCCAAAGGAGCAAGCTTTAAAACATCAAACACAAAAAAACTGCCTTTTTGTAAGCCAGCTCCTATGTTCCATGGTTTAACTCACCAACAGCCATCCAGAGCTCCAAGGTGATGTGCAGTGTACACCATAAGTGAAATTGATTGAGGATTACCCAGTGGCTAATCACTGTATATTACTCTTGTCACATGAATAAGTACATGCATTGAAATAGAAAACACTGAAAACTTGCAATAGAATCTGATACGCATATTGCTTGTGACTCAAGCCAGTACATCCCTATTTGTAACATTGTTGTTTTCTGGCGATGTAGTTAATCCAAGAAGGATCTTGACCTAGAAGCTATCTTAAGTTATTAAAACTGCACTTATATCCATACTTAATTCAACATAAATAAAATACCTTATTAAGGTGTAAGTAACTAAATCTGCATATTCAAATTAAATTGTGAGGAGAGGACATAAGCTGATGGAAGATTGGAAACCCAAGTCAACCCTCTGTGGCAGACTCTGTAATCTAACACCTAAGTCAGGCAAGTCCACAGTTCTCGAGACTGTTGATGACTGACGAGCCAGCCTTGCTTGCTAAGGGGACCAAGAGGGATAGATATGTCATGGGGCTGGGATTCTTCCCACTCTGGCTCCAGATAACTATAAGCTACTTGCCTTAACTGATAGGGTGTCCTATCTGGACAAGCATTGAGAAGCTTATCAATGCACTGTACTGGAAGGCTGTGTGGTTTTAGTTGATTAACGCTGATGGTACTCTGTGCATATTTGAGATTCACTAAGCTTGTGACATGCCAACATAAGCTCTCAGGAGTTGGGTAAATAAGTTGTTCTTCTAGGGGGGTGGAGAATGTTCATTCTGTATCAGACAAACCGAAACTTTACCCATGTGGATTTTTTAGAGACTTAATTTGGAGAGTCGTAAGCATGGGGATGGGTTTCCATGTATATCAGATGTCTGGCTGACCAAAACATAGAAAATAGGAACAGGTGTAGGCCATTTGGCCCTTCAAGCCTGCTCCGCCATTCAATATGATCATGGCTGATCCTGTATCTCGATACCATATTCCCGCTCTCTCCCCATACCTCTTGATGCCTTTTGTGTCTAGAAATCGATCTACCCCCTTCTTAAATATATTCAGTGACTTGGCCTCCACAGCCTTCTGTAGTAGAGAATTCCACAGGTTCACCACCCTCTGAGTGAAGAAATTTTTCTTCATCTCAGTCCTAAATATTCTACCCTGTATCCTGAGACTGTGACCTCTCGTTCTAGACCCCCCTAGCCAGGGGAAACATGCTCCCTGCATCCAGTCTGTCTAGCCCTGACAGAATTTTATACGTTTCAATGAGATTCAAAAAATCAAATTCAGTAGATATTCAAATTACATTAATAATTGTATGAAAAAGACTGTTTTTGATGGGATCATTTCAAAGAAGAGCATTTTTTATGACATATAGTGATCTGGATTCATGCAACAAGAAACCAAATGTGTCACTTTGTAATTTTGCTTTCTTCATATAATGAATTATTGGTTATTCACACTGGACTTAGTTAATATGCATTTTTCTGCATTCACTGCACATGTGACTCCTAAAGTGTAAACTACAGTATAGGGTAAATTCAGCACATCACGGAGTACCCATCAAAGTTAGGGTTAGAATTCTATGGGCAAATTATCCAGCAAGGCTTTGTGTTGAGAGTAGAGCCCCGCTGAGCTTAATTTTATGTGTTTATAAATGAAAATTGATTATAAATCTAAAATAAAATGAATGATTATGCTGACTTAATTTTGTGTGTGATTTTTACAGTTAAAATTTAAAAGTTTATAACTACATTTTGCAAAGTCAGACTTTCTGGTTTTTACTTGCATACAGTTTATTTCACCTTGTAATATATTTAAAGCCGCATGTTAAGAGATAAGTGTTTTAGTAGCTGCCTCATCATTGTTAGGTTTATGAACCACATGAAGCATCACATGGAACTGGAGAAGCAGAGCAGTGAGAGCTGGGAAAACCACACCACCTGCCAGCACTGTCATCGTCAGTTCCCCACACCTTTCCAGCTACAGTGCCACATTGAAACTGCTCATAGTCCATATGAGTCAACAAGTAAGTTTTTAGCTGCCTTTTGTATCCTTTTAAACAGCAAAGTTGCTTGACAACACTTCTTCATTCCAATTGTGAGTTTGATAAAACGTGTAGGATATTTCACACGTTTGGATTTTACACTGCTTTCTGTTTAACACAATTGAATCAGAATAACAACAGGGTTTCTGCCTACAACTAGGAGATTCTGCCTTAAAAATTGATTTTCCTTAAGTGGCTGCTATGTGAAATTCTACATCAATCCATAGCTGGAGGAAACCCTGGACAAGAACCCATTGTGGTCATGTTCAGGGAAGAGTTGGCATGTCCTTCACAAGTCTGAGTCTGGGCATCTGTAACTGCAGATGGTGCTGAAATTTCCATTAATTGAAAATGAGCCATGTGCTTCCTTGAATGTGGTAATTCTTTCTCTCGAACTCAGCTATTCTTGATTTTAGTTCATTGTTGCATAATCTATGCCAACCTCTCTCAAATGTAGAGTGAAGTGCAGGATATTGCATGTTGTTTGGATTAACAGTATAAATTCATTCTACCTTTTCATGGCAGATTTTTTTTCCTGCACAGTACTGAATGAAAGGGAGCAGTTTTCTTTTCAGAAAGCTGCTGCTATAATCCAGTTATCACAAAATTTTCATTATCCTGCTTTGTCTGGTCTATTATCAATGATAATTATGTTTTCACCATCCAGTAGAATAATACTTCACCCAAGTAAAAGGATTTATAAATGTACAATGGGTGTCTTTCTGTGTTCTTTTGTTAAATTGGGTTTTCACTTTATTCTTCTTTTCAGTACTACAGGGCATTCTTTCAGTATGCTCTTTAATTTATTTTCTTTTAAGACTGTGCATTTGTGGCTCGTTGCTATGTTTCCTTCTCTAGCAGGATGAGCTACACTACATGACTAGTCTACAGAATGAGACGGTCCTGCCAGTTTTTCTCCTCCTAATCTGAGGCACTTCACACTTGACCCAGTATCTATATAGTTACCTGATAAAATTCACTCAGTGAGGTTCGGAGAGCTCAAATGTCAGGTGGAAGGTGCAATTTGAACTTTTGACTATTTGAAGTTTGAAGTGTGATATCATGCAGCAGATTTCTCTGATGTTAATTTGTTAGTACTAGATTTATGGGATAAGACTCTCTTCTCCCTCCCTCCTTCCCCCAATACTTAAGAAATGAATGTACAACTTCTCAGAATAGCTGTAGAAAATGTATTTTCTAAAGCAGAGACACATACACAATACCGGCACCTCTCTCTTCCAAATTGCCAAGATTCATTGGGTTCTCAAATTGATGAGCTGAGATGAAGATTTAATTATGAGGCTTACTAGTGGGTTTGGATGAGAGAACTTCATATTTTTGCCAGTTTCACCATTGAGAGAAGATGTGAAGAATTAAAATTCTTGCCTCGTTTTAGTGGTACTTGGTTGGATGTATCCAAATGCTACTTTAAGTCAGTGGTAAATAAGAATTTTTTTGAATCTTCCCATCCTGAAAGCAGGCACAGTTTTACTCTGGGTCATCCAACGATGGATTCAGTTGCAGATAAAATGCTAAGATGTACAAGGTTTTGTTTAATACTTGTTACTGGGCCAATTCATGTATGGAATTGAAAATTATTTTTTTAAGCAATCTTTATTCAATATTTTATAATGCATTGCTTTTTTTTCATGTGCTGTGGAGATTGCAAGGTTAGCTGAGAAATGTAGTGACTTCAATAAACCACTTCAAACTAACTGGGGTCTGAGAGTTGGTTTATTGAGGGCGGAGGGAAATCATTATGATATTAGAGTAACTGGAAAGGGTGAATGGGGAAAATAGAAAAACTGGTCCACAGTTAAAGGTTCCCTTCTAGTTTGCCCTGCTGTTGTTATAAAAACTATCCAGCTGGGCAGTCCAATAACTTGCTGAATATTTTTGTGATCAGTACCGTATTTCTAAATAGACCCGGGGATGGGGGGGTAAGTGCACTCGATTTAATATATAATGTAGGAAACTTTTTTCAAGATGTACTTATTGTGGTGGAAGTGTGAAGAAACTCTGATGAGTAGATCATACCATTTTCAAATAAAAATATTTCACTAAAATACACTACGCCTTTTCCAATTGCATTGCACTGTGATCTTTTAAATACTGTTTGCCAGAGCATTGTACAGAAACTTTGCTAGTCATCTACTTTTATAAGTGATGCATTAGGAATGGTGTAGAGTTTAGAATAATCATTATTTTAAGCTGCGGTTCACACTTAAGATTTCTGTTTATTAGTAAAATGGAACCAAGATTGTATTTGTATTGGAGCTCTTGTTCTTTTAGTCTCCAAGCAGCCTGAACGAAGCACAGAATTATTTTTGTGATTCCCATAGAACAGCTTTACCTGTACAGCAGAATTCTGTTACTTAAAATTTTGCCAAAAGTGGGCAACTGGTTCTTTGGGGTTTCTGTGGTTATACTGCGGAAATGTGATACAATAGTGCACTTTAGTTAGAAGCATTATGATCATTATTAAATAGAATATAATTTAAGTGCACTGCAAGTCTTTGAAGGGATAGTTTTTCTTAAGTAAGGGTATCAAGAGAACAAAGGCGGGTAAATGGGTTTGAGGTAGTGATCAGTCATGATCTAATTAAATGGTGGAACAGGCTCAAGGGGCTGAATGGCCTGCTCCTGTTTCTATGTTCCTATGTTTTGTTCTCCTACAGTTCTGGTTAATTGTTCATTCTTTGCTTTTCCCCCAGTATTTTTGCAAACAGTTCCTGTACAATTATATTTGTTACAAAATGTGAAGATTAAAAAGTCATACCTGGCACAAATATGTGTGCACACAGAGTTAAAAAGTTAAATTTATCTTAGTTTTTTTTTCTTCAAATTATTCTGCGCTTTCCTCGTAACTCTAGAGCATGCTGGACTCTTCAAATCCTTGTCCACATTTCTCTTTCTATCTTGTTGCCAAAAGCTGTATCCTTTGATGTATTTTCTTTTTAATGGAACCTTAATTCTGGAAAGGTCTGCATCCTGCACCACATTTAAAATAATTATATACAAAACAGGTATATTTTTGTCACATCACAATTTTTGGGTGTTGTCTTCAAAATTTCTTGTCACTTTGCTATTATTTGAAACAATTTCAGGAGTAAGCTTTTTTTTTAACATTTTGTTATTTTCCCTGTTGTGATCAGGAGCAAATGTGATGATGCCAGAATAGTATGGCTGAAATAACTATGCAATAAACCAGTGTTACTTGAACATACATTTTTGGAGGATGTCTTGAATGGGTGAATAATTTTAATTGTAGAGCCTATTAATTTGTTTGTGCCAGTTCTCATTAACACAAACTTTATTTTGAACTGAGGTTGATTTCTATTCCTTTATCTGGAGGTTTAGCCAAGACTAAATAGAAAGTTAATTGTCTCATGGCATGCAAGCTCATAGCAACCTTATTAGTGCTACTTATTTATGCATATCTAGGTGAGGCATGTGCATACTGGGAGATGGAAAATTTCTCTGCTTTGGACACCCAGCTTTGCATTTTCTTCACCATGCTCCAGAAATGTCCCTTCATCTTGAACTTGCTGCACCAATATGAATATTTTCTTTTCACATACTTTGCTGAATAAGAGTGCCAATTTGTGCTAAATTAATGGGCAGTTTTGTTTTGTTGGTACAAACACACCGGGAACTTGGTTGAGGCTGCCTAAACTCCTTTACGTGGTGCTCTTACAGTCAACAGAGAAGATAGATTTTTATCGCAGCAGTCTCTGTTAGATTCAGATTCAGATCCCAGAAATGAAAGGATAGTATTCCAGCCCGCTCTACTGCTGGTCCTATATAAAATAATAGTGTCCCTGATTAGTAAAGTGTTAGTAAAGAAATTTGGTAGCACTAATGGGGATACGGTAGCATAGTGGTTATGTTACTGGGCTAGTAATCCAGAGGCCTGGACTAAAATCCAGAGTCATGAGTTCAAATCCTGCCACGGCAGCTGGCGAATTTAAATTCAATTAATTAATTAAATTCAATTAATTAAATAAAAAAATCTGGAATTAAAATACTAGTATCAGTAATGATGGCCATGAAACTACCGGATTGTCGTAAAAACCCATCTGGTTCACTAATGTCCTTTAGGGAAGGAAGCCTGCCGCCCTTACCCGGTCTGGCCTATATGTGACTCCAGACCCACAGCAATGTGGTTGATTCTTAATTGCCCTCTGAAATGGCCTAGCAAGCCACTCAGTTGTAAAATCTCGCTACGAAAAGTCATAATAAGAATAAAACCGGACGGACCACCCGGCATCGGACCACTAGGCACCGGACACGACAACGGCAAAACACCAAGCCCAGTCGACCCTGCAAGGTCCTCCTTACTAACATCTGGGGACTTTTGGGAGAGCTGTCCCACAGACGAGTCAAGCAACAGCCTGACATAGCCATACTCACAGAATCATATCTTTCAGCCAACGTCCCAGACTCTTCCATCACCATCCCTGGGTATGTCCTGTCCCACCGGCAGGACAGACCCACCAGAGGTGGCGGTACAGTGATATACAGTCAGGAGGGAGTGGCCCTGGGAGTCCTCAACATTGACTCTGGACCCCATGAAATCTCATGGCATCAGGTCAAACATGGGCAAGGAAACCTCCTGCTGATTACCACCTACCGCCCTCCCTCAGCTGATGAATCAGTCCTCCTCCATGTTGAACACCACTTGGAGGAAGCACTGAGGGTCGCTAGGGCACAAAATGTACTCTGGGTGGGGGACTTCAATGTCCATCACCAAGAGTGGCTCGGTAGCACCACTACTGACCGAGCTGGCCGAGTCCTGAAGGACATAGCTGCTAGACTGGGCCTGCGGCAGGTGGTGAGCGAACCAACACGAGGGAAAAACTTACTTGACCTCGTCCTCACCAATCTACCTGTCGCAAATGCATCTGTCCATGACAGTATTGGTAGGAGTGACCACCGCACAGTCCTCGTGGAGATGAAATCCCGTCTTCGCACTGAGGACACCATCCAACGTGTTGTGTGGCACTACCACCGTGCTAAATGGGATAGATTCAGAACAGATCGAGCAGCTCAAAACTGGGCATCCATGAGGCGCTGTGGGCCATCAGCAGCAGCAGAATTGTATTCCAGCACAATCTGTAACCTCATGGCCTGGCATATTCCTCACTCTACCATTACCAACAAGCCAGGGGATCAACCCTGGTTCAATGAGGAGTGTAGAAGAGCATGCCAGGAGCAGCACCAGGCGTACCTAAAAATGAGGTGCCAACCTGGTGAAGCTACAACTCAGGACTACATGCATGCTAAACAGCGGAAGCAACATGCTATAGACAGAGCTAAGCGATTCCACAACCAACGGATCAGATCAAAGCTCTGCAGTCCTGCCACATCCAGTCGTGAATGGTGGTGGACAATTAAACAACTAACGGGAGGAGGAGGCTCTGCAAACATCCCCATTCTCAATGATGGCGGAGTCCAGCACGTGAGTGCAAAAGACAAGGCTGAAGCGTTTGCAACCATCTTCAGCCAGAAGTGCCGAGTGGATAATCCATCTCAGCCTCCTCCCGATATCCCCACCATCACGGAAGCCAGTCTTCGGCCAATTCGATTCACTCCACGTGATATCAAGAAACGGCTGAGTGCACTGGATACAGCAAAGGCTATGGGCCCTGACAACATCCCAGCTGTAGTGCTGAAGACTTGTGCTCCAGAACTAGCTGCGCCTCTAGCCAAGCTGTTCCAGTACAGCTACAACACTGGCATCCACCCGACAATGTGGAAAATTGCCCAGGTATGTCCTGTCCACAAAAAGCAGGACAAATCCAATCCGGCCAATTACCGCCCCATCAGTCTACTCTCAATCATCAGCAAAGTGATGGAAGGTGTCGTCGACAGTGCTATCAAGCGGCACTTACTCACCAATAACCTGCTCACCGATGCTCAGTTTGGGTTCCGCCAGGACCACTCGGCTCCAGACCTCATTACAGCCTTGGTCCAAACATGGACAAAAGAGCTGAATTCCAGAGGTGAGGTGAGAGTGACTGCCCTTGACATCAAGGCAGCATTTGACCGAGTGTGGCACCAAGGAGCCCTAGTAAAATTGAAGTCAATGGGAATCAGGGGGAAAACTCTCCAGTGGCTGGAGTCATACCTAGCACAAAGGAAGATGGTAGTGGTTGTTGGAGGCCAATCATCTCAGCCTCAGGACATTGCTGCAGGAGTTCCTCAGGGCAGTGTCCTAGGCCCAACCATCTTCAGCTGCTTCATCAATGACCTTCCCTCCATCATAAGGTCAGAAATGGGGATGTTCGCTGATGACTGCACAGTGTTCAGTTCCATTCGCAAGCCCTCAGATAATGAAGCAGTCCGAGCCTGCATGCAGCAAGACCTGGACAACATCCAGGCTTGGGCTGATAAGTGGCAAGTAACATTCGCGCCAGATAAGTGCCAGGCAATGACCATCTCCAACAAGAGAGAGTCTAACCACCTCCCCTTGACATTCAACGGCATTACCATCGCCGAATCCCCCACCATCAACATCCTGGGGGTCACCATTGACCAGAAACTGAACTGGACCAGCCATATAAATACTGTGGCTACAAGAGCAGGTCAGAGGCTGGGTATTCTGCGGCGAGTGACTCACCTCCTGACTCCCCAAAGCCTTTCCACCATCTACAAGGCACAAGTCAGGAGTGTGATGGAATACTCTCCACTTGCCTGGATGAGTGCAGCTCCAACAACACTCAAGAAGCTCGACACCATCCAAGATAAAGCAGCCCGCTTGATTGGCACCCCATCCACCACCCTAAACATTCACTCCCTTCACCACCGGCGCACTGTGGCTGCAGTGTGCACCATCCACAGGATGCACTGCAGCAACTCGCCAAGGCTTCTTCGACAGCACCTCCCAAACCCGCGACCTCTACCACCTAGAAGGACAAGGGCAGCAGGCGCATGGGAACAACACCACCTGCACGTTCCCCTCCAAGTCACACATCATCCCGACTTGGAAATATATCGCCGTTCCTTCATTGTCGCTGGGTCAAAATCCTGGAACTCCCTTCCTAACAGCACTGTGGGAGAACCGTCACCACACGGACTGCAGCGGTTCAAGAAGGCGGCTCACCACCACCTTCTCGAGGGCAATTAGGGATGGGCAATAAATGCCGGCCTTGCCAGCGACGCCCACATCCCGTGAACGAATAAAAAAAAATATACACAGTTTTATTAAGTGCTAAGTTGAGGCTAGATTGGAATCCACCAATATCTGCCAAGATCTTAACTCCAGCTGACTATACAAATGGTGTAATTTCCATGGTTTTAATTAATTATTCTAAAGTAAACCCACTTCAGGGGTAGGGTTCAGGCAGAAACTGATTTTAGAGACAGTGCAATGTGACCTGATGGATTTATTGCTCAAATTTATTCTTACACAAAAGAATGTGTAAGAATAAATGCAGTGCAGTGATACCATTTTGCAAAATGTACATTTGGCTGCAGAGCTGCATGAACACTCCCACTCAATCTGACCTCGTCTATTAGGAAATATGTTTGTATTGAGGTAACTGAGTTTAGTATAAATCGGGTATTGCTGAAATGGAGGCTTATAAATAAAGAGGTAAAGTTTAGTATAGATAAGCCATTAGTCAGACTAAATGAGCAAAAACTGCAAGGTGAAGTGATGGAGGAAACTTTAAGAAATGTATTGGAGAAATAAATTGTGAGGAATCAGAGAAACAAATCATATTGGAAAATATGTAGGAAATGCAAAAGGAAATCGTATTCAAATCTAAGCATGGTACAGGTTGAGTACTGAAATTGTAACATTATTTTGGACCAAATAGTTTGATTTTGTAAAGAAAGAGCAGTAGTAAAAAAAAAACTAAATATTTTTAAAAAGAAAAAAAGTCTCCATCTAATAAGACTCTTATCAGACCAGAAGTAAAAAACCATTCGTTAGAAATAGTTTATGCTTCAATGGGAGTAACAATGCTGCTTGTCCCGATTTCCCCTCTCTTGCATCAAGAGATCAGGTATCTTAACTTTATTCATAAAATGCTGGAGCAGAAAAGAATATTACAACTTTTAGGAAAATGCATGACGTTGATAACATTTGAAAAATAATTACCTTGTTCCTTTCCCATTGTTAAACAACACATGCAACCGAGCTTGGTAGCGCAAGCTACCTTTTGATCTATTTTATTTTAAAAAATGTACAGGATAGAAAATATCTGCAGAAGCATATCTTGTGCAATTTGTTGTAATCTTGTTCTTTGCTTGCTTTCTAGCAATTTGCAAAATTTGTGAGTTATCCTATGAATCTGAGCAAGTGCTTCTACAGCATATGAAAGACAATCATAAACCAGGGGAAATGCCATATGTTTGTCAGGTAATTTTCAATTGCTATTCGTAAACAAAGGTTTGTTCAAAAAGTTTTTGAAAAAAAATTATAATTTTTCCCTTTTTTCCTTTCCTAGGTATGCAACTACCGATCATCAATGTATTCAGATGTTGACAACCATTTCCGCATCGTTCATGAAAATACTAAGCAGTTGCTCTGCCCTTTTTGCCTTAAGGTCATTAAAAGTGGAAATGCTTATGTTCAGCATTACATGAGGCATCAGGTACAGTATTAGTATTGATATGCATTGAGTTCATTTGTAATTTCATAAATGGCTTTCTGCAATGATACTGCAGAATGTTAAATTTCTAGATATTATTTATTGAAAATGATAATTAACTATATGGTTCAGTAATGATTTTCCATGTACAATTGGTTTGCTGACTACTTAGAAAAGCATGACTCTAGTGTATAGGGTCAGTTGAGTGAAATGGATCAATTGAGTGAAATAGCTCAGGACAAACACTCTATTTTCATTAGATTTTGAAATGTATGAGAAACTGGTGAATATGGCGGGGAAGACTTGTACTTACCATAAGGGAAAAAGTAGGTCAGTAATCAGTTGCAGCATTTTTGTTGTTTTTGACATTCGTTGTAAGGTGTATTGAACTTCTCAGTTTGTCACTGTCATTGGAGAAATCTATTTGTGGCTCATAGCTCAACAACTTGAACAGTCAGCATAACCAGAAACCCACTTATAGACTGCTGTGTTCAGTTATCTACTTTCCTAGAATTGATTAGACTTCATAATTTGGCACCATTGAGAAGCAGGTAGTGGTAGTTTAACCACACACAAAGTTTCAACAAATGCTGCTTGTTTTATTGTTTGAATACCGAAGTGCAAAGAATCGGGAAAAAAACAAAAAAAATTACATTTAAGTTGTATTGACGAATACATTTTGATCTTCCATGCTAATGAGAATAAAAGGTTAAAGTAAAACATCACAGCTTCTCTATAAGGAAGTCTTTGGGAAAATGCACAAAGCATGTAATAGCAAAGAACCTGCTGGAAAGATGGAGTATCATACAGCGTCTCTGATAGGGAGCCAGAAGTAGTGTGTTCTACATTGAGCAACCTTTTAGTTAGGGACAACTATATTTTGTAATAAACACCACTTGCAGATTTGTGATCTGAAATATCTGCATAGGAGAGAATATAAACGAGTGAAATTATGTTTTTCTCTGAAGCTATATTTGATGAGCACAATTATTTCAGTCAGATGGAAGGGTGGTGGACATACATATCGTTAAGCCTTTTCTCCCCATGTGAATTATGCTTTTCATTTCCACATTAAAGCTGGGAAATAATTTCATTGAGTTTCTTTTAAACTGAGGTGAAAGGCCAAGGCCCAAAGGGTAGAGCACTATCTAGGTTGAAAAGAAGAAAAAAAAATGATAGGAATTGGAAAATGGTTATTTGATGATAGGTTTCAGTTTTAAAAGTCCGATAATTGTAGGAGGAGAGCCTGAGGGAGGTTAGGAGTTCCACAGTTTTGACATGCTTGGAAAAAATTATTGGGAGTAGCAAATTGTGATAAGACTCAAGCAAGTGGGATATTTGGATGATGCAGTAATGTAGAAGTTACAAGAAATCCATAGGATCATTGACCACAGTATTATCAATATGATAGCAAAAGATGAGAAAAGTTATAATAGTAAGAGGTTGGGGTTAGAGGTGAGAAAGATCGCATGTCAGACAACAAACCAATTCAGGAAGGTGAAGAGGTGTAGAAGATGATTGTAGATAGGCTTGTAATAGACAGGATAATGTGGATGCTAGGGAAATGAGGAAGCGATCAGAGATGGCTTTTTTGAATTTTGTAAACAATTTTACAACACCAAGTTATAGTCCAACAATTTTATTTTTAATCCCACAAGCTTTCGGGGGCTTTCCCCTTCCTCAGGCGGTGTGGAAAAAAAAATGTTACAACTTGGTGTTGTAAAATTGTTTACAATTGTCAACCCCAGTCCATCACCGGCATCTCCACATCATGGCTTTTTTGAAGATAGTGTTCTCAGCAGTGGCAAGAGCTCGCAAGATGACAAGGTCAAGGGGCTGGATGTGGGTGGATTTATGTACAGGGTGGAGTTGAGTAAGAACAGGAATGCACCTTTGTACTTTCCTTCTCCTTTACCTCTCGGGGGATGAAGCATTAATTGTGAACTACTGTGTTCCACAGCCTTGACTTCAAAAAGGAAACCCTTTAAACTATGGTGAATACACAGGTGCTCAGTTATATTGTATCACCATGAAGTGATGGGATACAACTGAGCAGCTGTGAACACATCTTATGGGGAATTGCAATCCATTGTCAGTGAATCACAGAATAACAGTCTGGCACTTCTTTACAAAGTTTTTTTTCTGAGAGCAAGTGGCTTGCTTATCCTCTTGGACTGGAAATGGTGCTGTTTAAGAGAGGTAGATGGAATGATGTTTTGTTCAAAGTAAGGATGTGAAATACATAAGCAAGTAAATATTTTAGATTAAAAGCATCCCCCTCTACAATCCAGTTACCTTTTCCTTTAAAGCACTGGTCTCATTTTTATTATACTAACCAACACTGGATTAGGTAAATTATACCCCATTACTGTAATTTCAAAGAAGTCACTTAAAATTTTCATTTCTTGTCCAGAAAAAAGGAGTTTACCGCTGCAGCAAGTGTAAGCTTCAGTTCTTGACCTGTAAAGAAAAAGTGGATCATAAGACTCAACACCATAGGACATTTCGAAAACCTATGCAGTTAGAAGGTCTACCTCCTGGAACAAAGGTAGGGTTACTGCACTTCTTATATGCATTTTGCATTTTTCTGAAAGTGTTATTACAGTATGTAACAGCTGTTTAATATTTAATAATTTGGTAGCTTGTTAGCTGTTTTCAACATTGAATTTTGAATTTATCAGATGTAATCGGTTTGTAATTTGTAAAGACATAGAAGATAGACTGCTAATGCAGTCATTTAATTATAACGTATAGTGAGCACATTTAATGTGCACCATATACCCTGTTCTTTTATTTATTTGCAGAAATACTTGAGTTTAAAGTTGGAGAAGGATAAATTGTTTTCACCCTCTTCTCCCTGAAGGAAGCATGGGTCAGAGGTTGGGCTACAGCACTGCTGCCCGAATTCTCTAATCTGTGTACCCTATGAGTGCGGCTCAAGTCTGGGAGTGCTGAATTTACCCTAATGTCTTGTGTTTGTCCTTTTCAACAACTGGGCCTTGAGTTTTAAAAATGTTTGCAGAGAATCTTTTTCCCCCCAGCATGACATTTTCAACATTGGTGTTGAGTCTGACATCCTGTGCATTGATTCATGTGCTGATGGGAACGATTGATGCAAGATGGTGCTTGTTGTCAGTTTTAATAATGCCATGGACTAGTAGTCATCTTGCATAACTGGTTTACACATTCACAAGAATAATTTCATTGAAATGAAAATATCTGGATAATACAGTTTAGTGAAAGTCAAACTCCAGAGGTCCTTTGGTCAGTTACAGGTTACTTTTTTTATTTTTAGTAATGTAACCCATCATGTGTTGCACTCCAGAGTGGTGGAATATGGATTCAATCCTTAATTTCCCCCACACATTAAGTTATCATTCCCAGCAACTCCAATGTGGAGAGGTAGCAAGTGAACACTGGATGTTTACCCAACATGGAAGAAGAAAGAGAGAATTGAAATTAAAAAGCAACTTCAGGCAGCTGCCGTTCACACCTGACAGCTGGCTGCAGTGCTATTTACAAAACCTTGATAATAGGTCATGCACCTTTATGGCTGGAGATGTGTTAAAAAACCTTTTGAGTTCTTGTGTGCTGCCACCCTCACAGTATTTGAGGTGTTTTTTGCAAGATCTTAGATAATTGTAATAAAGTGTATGTAATGCCATTGTGTTAATTAAAAGTAAATCTGTATGTGAAAGTCCTGCATATATTGCAGATGCAATACAATATTTTTAATAGTTTAATTTAAAAAGAGAAAGCCAGCCTGTTCATGCTCATTTTTGACCTTGGCATGGACTCAGGGATTTACAAGCAGCCACAATTAACATAGAAAGAATTGCCCTTTAATTGACCTCAAGATATGCCAAACAGCAATTAGCCTCTAACTGATCAGAGGTCAGTTACACACAGCTGCACCTTAACAGCAGAATAAGCAGTGCATGTTACATAGCCCTCCTGATAAAACAGTGGGTACGATAATGTAGTAGTTATTTTACAGGACTAGTACTTCAGATTAAAACCATGGCTGTTTGAGAATTTGTATTCAGTTTTTAAAAATCTGCAAATAATCCCAGGTTATTTCAGTAAAAGTGACTGTGAAGTTGTCAGATTGTCGTAAAAGCCCAACTAGTCCACTAATGTCCATAAGGGAAGAAAACTTGCAGTTTTACCCGGTCTGGCTTATATGCGACTCCAGTCCCAAACCAACTTGGTTGACGCTTAACTGCCTGATGAAGCCTGGCAAGCCATTCAGTTGTATCAAATTGGCAGTGGTACAAGAAAAAAGCCCACCACCAGCACCAAATCGCTTATCAATTTGTCCACAACTGAACTGACCCAGACATGAGGCGAGGAAAACCCCCAGTGGTCCAAAGTCACCTGTTCCTCCCAACCATGCTACACTTACCATGTGTCATATCTTAAATGATTGTATACTGTATCCCAAAAAAGTATTTTCTGAAAGAAATGTTCTAGTATGTCAACAAATACAGAAGTCTTAAAGCTCTGTAGTCACAAACTGCAGATGGTCAGAAATCCAATCACCTCATTGGCCGCTTTGGATCCCCTCGGGGACACCAGTTTGAAAAGCTCAAAAGCCACATTGGTGGCAGTATGACAAGTACGGGAATGGTCATGTAACACGTGTTGAAGGGGTCACATTTGCTACAATTTAAGTATGTCTTATTCATTGCATGAGAGAAAATAGTCTTGTAGAAATTGTCTCATGAATGTTATCTGGTGGTCTGAGCGATAGCATCAATGGTCTTTAAAATTTTTAGGGCGGGCAAGTCCTACAATCTTCTGATTGATGCCTCTTTTAATCTAACAGGTTACTATTCGAGCTTCCATGACACCTTATCAAGTGGGATCATCTTCCATGCCTTCAATTAATACTGCAACCAGTTCTACACTCCAGTGCTCATCATCAGTAACAGTAAACACTAAATTGTACTCATCAACTATAAACCAAGTTAAGACTGAAGGAAGGTCGCTGCCAGCTCAGTACTTTAAGCAAGAGGAAAAGAAAGAAAGTTCAGCCAACAAAAAAATAACCAAATCTTTTAACATTGTGCTGCAGTCTTTCAGGTAAATTATGCCAAGTTATTTGCACATCATATTAATTTCAATGTCTAAATAAAAAGGCTTAAACAAGGACATGTAAAGCTAAAAGAATAACTGCATAGCTAGATTGCATCAGCTAGCATTTTTCATTTTAGCATTTTATTGAAAATTGTCGCTCCTGAATGAGTTCACTTCCTAAATCCATTTGATCTCTGTTTCAATGTTTATCGTGAAATTTTGTATTAAGAAAGAAAGACTTGCATTTATATATCACTTTTTCATGTCATGGCTCAAATACACCCAGTGGATTACTTTAAGGAGCAATAAAAATTATGTAGGTAAATGTGGCAGCTATTTTGCACACAGTAAGATCCCGCAAATAACAATGAGAAGAATGTTTTTTTAATCTATTTTGGGTGGTGTTGGTTGAGGGGCGGATCATTGGCCGGTGCACCAGTCAAAGTCCCTGCTTTTCTTCAAATAGTGAAACAGGGAATTTAACATCCATCCAAAACACCTGAATAGGCAAGTTAAATCTTGACTTAACAAGTCATCCGAAGAATGGCATTGTGATAGTTTAGAGATCTGTCTTGCCTGGGGAAACTGTTGTAACTATAGGTTGGTATACAAAATCAGGGCCGAGCAAATCAGCATCCCTAGCTAGTATGTAAATACAGCATTAAAGAGAGTTGTCTATTTATGTGGATTACTTAAAGTATTGGGAGGCACAAAATCCACCCATGTGATAGAAATGATATTGATCATTTTTTAATAATTTCATTAGAGACCTTTGCAATTGTCCCCTCATGGGGTCTTGTGAGCAAGACTCTCACAGTTTGGCTGTGTCCCAATTCCTTTGAAACCTATTTCTGATTGACAATTTTGTTTCATTGTGGAACGTACCTTTTGATCTTTTTAAGAGTTTGGACTTCAATGAGTAGAGAAATACATAATCCAGGCCAGTAGGCACTCCTGGCACATAAAACAGCAATGCAAGGTACAGTTCAGTTCTATATAAAGGCAGAATTCAATCCCATGTGAACCATTTCCCCACAGACATGTGATTTAAGTTGCAAGCATTACTGCAGCTTTGGAACTTTTATTGTTTTAAAAATACTTTAAAGTGCTAGTGAGAAACCAAATATATTACTACATTGAAACAGTTCTGGGTTGAGAATTGGGTTGAACTTGTCCCAATTTATTTCTGTTAGGATCCTTACAGGACTTAGAAAAAGATATGGTCCTAACAGACAGATAAGATTTATCCCAACAATCTGGGCAGGTTCCAGAGATGAAAAGGCAGTGTGCTTTGTTGTGTCTGTATGTATGTATGTATATGTGTATATATACAATATATGTATATTCATATAATTTTAATTATTTCTTGATGCCACACAAATGTCAGTACATGGGATTATTGTGGAAAAGGCAGGCTAGTTACTTTCTTTTGTAATTGAACTTGTACTTTTGAAATCGTTGATTTAACTATGATTTGTCTGGGATACTTACAGGACCGGATGTGGCGTTCACAAATGTATTGAGTGCGACACAGAAATTAAAGAATTTGCCAGTCACTTTGCCACTTATGTCCATTGTTCCCTTTGTCGATTCAGAAGTAGCTGCAACAAATCTTATGTGGCTCACATGATGAGGTAGGATGAATGTTTTTTTTGGTAAAGTTCCACCACAAACCGAGTACTATGTTATCCTTGGCCTTTAGGGATCATTGAAATCTGTTTTACTCATATCATGGATTTGATGCACATGCATCTCTGGCCTTCATATTTGGCAGGAGAAGGAGTGAAGGCTGTGCAAGTTAGACTTTTTTTAAGGGGATCTGGATCTTCTTTAAGTAATGGTGTGAGGACTATATGCTGCACTGCAACAAATGTCAGCCTTTCATTCCTAACATAAGAACATAAGATATAGGAGCAGGAGTAGGCCATGCGGCCCCTCGAGCCTCCTCTTCATTCAGATCATGGCTGATCTTCAATCTCAATTCCACTTTCCACCACAAACTGAGTACTATTACATTATTCTTGGCCTTTAGGGATCATTGAAATCAGTTTTTATTGATTTCCACTAATGAGTTGCCATATTAAATGGTGAATTGATTCAAAAAAAATCCGTCTGAGTTTGATAACCTTCCTCCCACCCCCCCCCCCCCCCCAGTCATTATTTTCTTACCGGAAATCAGGTCCAAGACTTGTATACATTGTAGCTTGTGAGCGTACGCGTTGCATGCTTATTTTTTGTGCTCATATCATGGATTTGATGCACCTGCATCTCTACACTTCGTGTTTGGCGGGAGAAGGAATGAAGGCTGTGCAAGTTAGACTGTTTTTAAGGGGATCTGGATCTTCTTAAGTAATGGTGTGAGTATGCTGTGTGCTGCAACAAATGTCAGCCTTTCATTCCTAACATAAGAAATAGGAGCAGGAGTAAGCCATATGGCCCCTCAAGCCTGCTCCGCCATTCAATAAGATCATGGCTGACCTCAAACCTCAATAACACTTTCCCACCCGATCCCCACATCCCTTGTTTCCTTAGAGTCCAAAAATCTATCGATCTCAATCTTGAATATACTCAACATCTGAGCATCCACAGCTCTCTGGGGTAGAGAATTCCAAAGATTCACAACCCTCTAAGTGAAGAAATTTCTCCTCATCTCAGTCCTAAATGGCCGACCCCTTATCCTGAGACTACCCCCACCCCCCCCCCCCCCCCCCCCCACCAGGTCTAGACCCTCCAGCCAGGGAAACAGCCTCTCAGCATCTACCCTGTCAAGCCCTCTCCGAATCTTCTATGTTTCAATGAGATCACCTCTCATTCTTCTAAACTTCAGAGAGCATAGGTCCATTCTACTCAATATCTCCTCATAGGACAAACCTTTTATCCCAGGAATCAATCTAGTGAACCTTCGTTGCACCGCCTCTAAGGCAAGTATATCCTTCCTTAGGTAAGGAGACGAAAACTGCACACAGTACTCCAGGTGTGGTCTCATCAAAGCCCTGTACAATTGCAACAAGACTGCTTTACTCTTGAACTCCAACCCCCTTGCAATAAAGGCCAACATACCATTTGCCTCCCTAATTGCTTGCTGTACCTGCATGTTAAGTTTCTGTGTTTCGTGTACTAGGACACCCAAATCCCTTTGAACATCAACATTTAATAGTTTCTCACCATTTAAAAAATATTCTGTTTTTCTATTCTTCCTACCAAAGTGAATAACCTCACATTTCCCCACATTACGCTCCATCTGCCACCTTCTTGCCCACTCACTTAACCTATCTCTATCCCTTTGAGACTCTTTGTTTCCTCCTCACAGCATACTTTCCTGCCTAGCTTAGTATTGACAGCAAACTTGGATACATTACACTCAGTCCCTTCATCTAAGTCATTAATATAGATTGTAAATACCTGAGGCCCAAGCACTGATCCTTGTGGCACCCCACTAGTTACAATCTGCCAATCTGAAAATGACCCATTTATTCCTACTCTCTATTTTCGGTCCGTTAACCAATCCTCTATCCATGCTAACATATTACCCCCAACCCCATGAGACCGTATCTTGTTTAACAGCCTTTTGTGTAGCATCTTATCGAATGCCTTTTGAAAATCCAAATATACTGCATCCACTGGTTCCCCTTTATCTACCCTGCTAGTTACATCCTCAAAAAAAATCTAATAGATTTGTCAAACCCGATTTCCCTTTCATTAAACCATGTTCACTCTGCCTAATCATATTATGATTTTCTAAGTGTCCTGTTACCACGTCCTTAATAATAGATTCCAGCATTTTCCCGACTACTGATATCAGGCTAACTGGTCTGTAGTTCCCTGTTTTATCTCTCCCTCCTTTCTTAAATAGCGGTGTTACATTTGCTACCTTCCAATCCACTGGGACCATTCTGGAATCTAGGGAATTTTGGAAGATCACAACCAATGCATCTACAATGTCTGCAGCCATCTCTTTGAGAACCCTAGGATGTCGGCCATCAGGTCCAGGGGATTTATCAGCTTTTAGTCCCATTAATTTCTCCAGTACTTTTTCTTTACTAACATTAGTTACTTTAAGTTCCTCACTCTCATTAGATCCTTGGTTCCCCTCTATTTCTGTTATGTTTTTTGTTTCTTGTACTGTGAAGACAGATACAAAATATTTGTTTAACATCTCTGCCATTTCCTTATTCCCCATTATAATTTCTCCTGTCTCTGCCTCTAAGAGACCCATGTTTACTTTCACTACTCTCTTCCTTTTTACATACTTGTAGAAGCTCTTACAATCTGTTTTTATATTTCTTGCTAATTTACTCTCATATTCTATTTTCTCCCTCTTTATCAATTTTTTGGTCATCCTTTGCTGGTTTCTAAAACTCTCCCAATCCTCAGGCTTACTACTCTTATTGGCAACATTATACGCCTCTTCTTTTAATCTAATACTATCCTTAACTTCTTTAGTTAGCCACTGATAGATCATTTTTCCCATGGAGTTTTTATTCCTCAATGGAATGTATATTCATTGAGAATTATGAAATATTTCTTTAAATGTTCGTCATTGCTTATCTACTGTCATATCTTTTAATCTAATTTCCCAATTAACTGTAGCCAATTCACCCTCATACCTATGTAATTGGCTTTGTTTAAGTTTAGGACTCCAGTTTCGGACATAAGTACGTCACTCTCGAACTCAATATAAAATTCTATCATATTGTGATCATTCTGCCCATAGGATCCCTTGCTATGAAATTACTAATTAACCCTGTCTCATTACACAAGACAAGATCTAAAATAGCCTGCTCCTTGGTTGGTTCCACGACATATTGTTCTAGGAAACTGTCTCAAATGCATTCCATGAACTCGTCCTCCAAACTACTTTTGCCAATTTGATTTGCCCAGTCTATATGAAGATTAAAATCCCCCATGATTATTGCATTACCTTTGTTACAAGCTCCTCTTATTTCTTGAATAATACTCTGACCAACAGTATAACAACTGTTAAGGGGCCTATAGACTACTCGCACCAGTGTTTTCTGCCCTTGTTTTTTCTTATCTCCACCCATACTGATTCTACTTCCTGATCTTCCGAGCCAAGATCCTTTCTCACTACTGTCTTTATATCATCCTTTATTATCAGGGCTATTTCCCCCCCACCTTTTCCATTTTGTCTGTCTTTTCGAAAAGTCAAGTACCCTGGAATATTGATTCCTAACATTCTAATATTCCTAGTTGGATATGGAGCAAGGATCATGCACTGACACAGTTATCATATTGATAGGCCTCTGCAGATTGAGGTCATCAATCAGTCTAACTCAGGTCACACACCAAGACATTGTTTACTAAACGCAAGATCACAACTGTTCTTCTGTGCATAGTTTCCAACAATTTTTATAATCTCCTCATCATGGTGGCAGGTAAGTGGCCAGAGCCACAGCAATAAATATAGGTTCTACAATTTTGCTTTTAATTTAAAAAAAATGTATGTTGGGGTTAAGTGAAAATCTCATCAGAGCTGCATAAAAGTGACGTTCATGAACTTTGCTAATAATTGTGTATTGTCATATAGCTTGATTGTACCTTCTTTTATGTCCCCTGCAATGTTCAATGTAGATTGTTTTTACTAACTTTCTCAGTTTTTTGGGGGTTCAATTTTTCCTACTGACTTTCTCCCTTTTTTTATATACTAAAAATCAAATCGAAAACAAACAAAAAAAAACCCCTGGTTTTTAAATTGGTAAAAACAGACTTTAATGATCTGCACCCATATTAGGAATCAGCTGCTGACAAACTGAAAAGTTCCTATATATCCCATATATATACAATCTATATTATGTTAATTTCTGTGTTCATATATAATATGTTTATGTTTAAAATTTTACTATGTACTTGTGTAACATTTACTTTATTAAAGTATATTAAGTTTTCTTTATAATTTCACTAATGTACAATTGATAAATCTAAGCAGTGGATTATCATCTGGAAGTGTACACAAATCATTGCTCTCTTTTAATAACCATTGTGTTTTGCAGCTTTCATACTGTTCCAAGTAAAAAGAAATTTTGGATGTTCAGAGAATATTCAAACAAACTGAGGTAGGAAATGCAGTATAACTTCAAGCCTAAATATACCATTGAGAAAATGTTACTCGGAATATTAACCCTCCATTTGCCACACTTTAAAAAAAACTAGTAGTTTGTTTCTGATGAGTAAAGCATGTGTAAAGGGTGATCCTATTAGTTCAGTGATGGAGCAGATATTAGATGGATGCCGATAAAAATGGTGGACTCTTTGTTGATGGTACCTCTGCATAAAAATTGGCTATCACCCCATCTGAAGAAAAACAGTAACTTAGTTAATGCTATTAAATACAAGCAAAATGGGATAGTGAGTGGACAATTGCTGTGTTAACTTGCACAGAGAGGACTAAATCAGTAACTGTCAAGAAAGATTGATTGTGACGTTGTCCACTGACTTCTACTGTGTAAGGGTCACAACCTTTCTTCAGTTAAAAACACAACTCATCAGTTTAGTAATTGCTTCTGTTTTGTGCAGAAGCAAACAAGTGGCAAAGATGGCTGAAGCTGTTAGCAGATATGGGGAAGACTTCAATTAATTTCACTCCCATTTGTCATTGACTGCTTCAGTGTACTACTAAGCTTGTTTCCACTCAGTTATGGAATATTGCAATGAAGTTTGGTAGGCTTTAGCAAAAATATATCTTGTGCTTTGGACTCTCAAGTCTAAAGCCATGTAGAGCATAAGGGTAGCCATCCTACCCACCAGGCCCCACTCTCCCCAGCATCCATGAAAGCTGGCTTGTCAGTTCTTCACAAAATTATGACTTCAGCAGCACAAGAGATATTAGCACAAGACAGAGCGCCATGTTTACGCGTCAAGAACTACTGCTCAGCATTCAGTCCAAAACGTTTGCACAGAGTAGCAGTGGTGAGTTTCAGCTCATAACTTCTGTATGTGGAATTCTCCTGGCAAGCAGTGTTGTTGCTTGGAACTCTGTTCCTTATGTGCAGTTGTTTAATGTTGAGTTAATGGTCATGTTGTGGACTACGATTGTTGGAACATGCATCTGGGTATGAGAAATCTGTGATTAGCCCAATGGCCCCAGTTTGATTTCTATTAGTATCTCTATCCACTACCAGATTCAAATTTGTGAGATCTGCCCTTACTATAATTCTCTCTGCCTTTATCCTATTGTCATACCACCTTAATAGAATGAAAACAAAAGCGGAGAACTTGATTCACATCTAGAATCTCACAAGTGCAAGACAGCCCCAGGGTTGCTAAATTAGGTACTACGTGGTAACAAGTGCCCAATTGTAAACTCAAACTGTTCTGTTGAAATTATATTTTCTGTCAGCTCGTCCATGCTTTTAAGAGGCTTTACAAAAGCAAATGCCCCAGACCATTCAAACTGCCAAATATTGTGTGCTGACAAGTAATACCTGTCACAAAATTGATATAAATTAAAAACTTATTTTCGCAGAGCAAACAACTGTACTTTATATTGTTTCAGAGGTATCAAACTGGTGTGTGCTAGCTGTCCATTTGAGGTAGATGTTACTGGCTCAGATGATATGGCAAAACATCTTGATCGAAACAAGTTCCATGCCTGTCGTATTGTTTCAGAGTCCAGTGGTAAGTGAAAAAACTATGATTAAATGAAGTCAAATTTAAAGAGCTGTTGTTACGATCAGTACTTGTTTCCCAAAACCAGATGCTTACAGAGTTATCGTCAGCAGTTTTTGGCTTTGCCTTTCTGTTTAATTTGCTTTTTAAAAAAAGAAAATCTGTATTTTGTTTAAACAGTTGTTGTCTGGCATACTGGAGTAGATTTTGTCTTTGTGTGCTCGTGTAAAATGGGTGATAGCGAATTGGCAGCCTGATTGACTTGAATGGAAATAAAAATCAGGAGTTTGTAAAATGGGCTACCGATTCGCTATCACCCATTTTACATTATTGCACAAAGTCAAAATATCCCATTGTCTTGGATGAGTTACCGATCCAGATAATATAAGGGAATGGAATTCACATCAGAGAAAATCATTAACCCCAGTGTTACTTCAGCTTCAACCATCTGTGTTAGTTTAATGCTTTCACAACTTTAAGGTCAGTCACTCTCACAAGCCAATGTCCATATTATGTCATCAGCCTTTGTTTTTAAACAAAAATATTGAAGAAGCACAACAGGTTAATATGCAGAATGATATTAAAGTTAATATTTGTTTGTAATTCTTTTCATAGTGATAGTGATCGTGACTACTGATAGTGACTAGCTCTGTAAATCTGTAAGTCGTAAATGTATTTTCCTTTTTTGAAAGGAAAATGCCTGTTACTGACATCATATGTTTGTCATGTTTATATTTATCTTTTGTAGTGAGGAGTTCTGTGCAGAATTCTTGTAGTGGCAGCTGTGATTCTGCTATTTGGTTTTCACAGCTAAAATAAAATCTCATCCTACGATCCTCAGTGAAATAGCTATTATAGAATAAAACCTATGCAATTAATTCTGTATTCCCAAGTGGGCCTATACAATTTTTAATTTTTAAGAAAAGTCACAAAGAACATTTTGATATTCAGTTCTAGAATTACACCCTTGCACTACTTCGTGCTAATTACACTAACAGTTGCATAATGGTACTTTCTTTTCCGGGTTTCTCCAGCCTTCTCCTGGAGGCAATAATTTATGCTGGCGTATAGTCCACCAGCAGCCCATGGATATCCCATTTAAGTGACTGTACTTGATACGTAAACTGGACAGTGAGTGTCATCAAGCTGTTTAACCGTGGGGTGCATTGCATTTGAGCTCAATCAAGCCCTCACCTACATCCACTCACATAGTTGTCACAACTGTCACTGGATCTCAATGAGCAAGAACCCTGGCTTTTCCCCCCTCTCCCTATCCTGGGGACAGTGAGTCACCCTGGCTGAGATCAGCTAGCTTAACTGGGCCATTTCTTGTTCGTGTGGTTCATTATTCTGGCATGTAGTGCATTGGGCTATCGTGAAGCTCCAAGCAAATTGTATTTTTAAAATTTTATCTTAATTTTAAAAACTTGCCATTTCTCCTAGTTGTGCCTTGCAGGATAGCTAGGGTAAACAAGCTGATTGTGAACACAGTTTCAGGTGGGAGAGGGAGAAAGCAAAGAAGGGTACAAATAAAGACTGAAAATATAAGTAAGACTGGAAAAGACAGGATACATGGTGAAACATTCAAAAATACTGTCTATCTGGATAGCAAAAAAATGGAGAGAAAAGCGATTACTTTATTGGGGGTGATGATGAATTGTGAACTTGACCAGCTTAGTTCAATAATTTGTCTTGTATCCAAGTCCACTTGTTGATAGCAAACCAGTTCTTCACAGGAGCTGGAGAGGAATACTCTTTATATAATTCTGATTCTTTTTCTTACAGCTTCCTGTGCTGTTGACAATAATATGTTCAAGTAAGTATGCTTTCTCTTCAATATTCTTTGGAAGCCTTAAATAATTTTGAAGACGACATTTTCACTGTGATGTTGCTAGGAGGTACATAAATGTGATGTGGATTGGATAACCCTTAGATTAAGCCCTCCCCATATGATGCATTATGTAGAGCAATGATATTTTGCACAAAACAAACATTTGCCTCATAGATCAGTGTTGTTTGAAAGTTTGTTTTGCATATCTATGTATCACAGTTGATACATAGACTAAAAGCTGATATAAATCACCAGGGCCTGACAATCCGCATCCCAGAGTACTAAAAGAGGTAGCCGTGGAAATAGTGGATGCATTGGTTGTCATCTTCCAAAATTCTATAGATTATGGAACAGTTCCCGCAGATTGGAGGATGGCAAATGTAACCCCACTATTTAAAAAAGGAGGGAGAGAGAAAACAGGGAACTACAGACCGGTTAGCCTAACATCAGTAGTAGGGAAAATGCTAGAGTCTATTATAAAGGATGTGATAACAGGACACTTAGAAAATATCAACAGGATTAGACAAAGTCAACATGGATTTATGAAAGGGAAATAGTGTTTGACAAACCTACTGGAGTTTTTTGAGAATGTAACTGTTAGAATAGATATGGGAGAACCAGTGGATGTGGTTTATTTGAATTTTCAGAAGGCCTTTGATAAAGTCCCACATAAGAGATTAGTATGCAAAACTATGCACACGGGATTGGTGGTAATATACTGGCATGGATTGAAAATTGGTTAACAGACAGGAAACAGAAAGTAGGAATAAATTAGTCTTTTTCGGGGTGGCAGGCAGTGACTGGTAGGGTACCGCAGAGATCAGTGCTTGGGCTCCAGCTATTCACAATATATATCAATGATTTGGATGAGGGAACCAAATGTAATATTTCCAAGTTTGCTGACGACACAAAACTAGGTGGGATTGTGAGTTGTGAGGAGGATGCAAAGAGGCTTCAAGGCGATTTAGACAAGTTGAGTGAGTGGGCAGATGCAGTATAACGTGGATAAATGTGAAGTTATCCACTTTGGAAGGAAAAACAGAAAGGCAGAGTATTATTTAAATAGATTGGGAAATGTTGACGTACAAAGGGACCTGGGTGTCCTTGTACACCAGTCACTGAAAGCAAACATGCAGGTGCAGCAAGTAGTTAGGAAGGCAAATGGTATGGTGGCCTTCATTGCAAGAGGATTTGAGTACAGGAGCAAGGATATCTTACTGCAGTTACACAAGGCCTTGGTGAGACCACACCTGGAGTATTGTGTGCAGTTTTGGTCTCCTTACCTAAGAAAGGATATACTTGCCATAGAGGGAGTGCAGCGAAGGTTCACCAGACTGATTCCTGGGATGGCAGGACTGTCGTATGAGGAGAGATTGGGTTGACTAGGCCTGTATTCACTAGAATTTAGAAGAATGAGAGGGGATCTCATTGAAATGTATAAAATTCTGACAGGGCTAGACAGACTGGATGCAGGGAGGATGTTTCCTCTGGCTGGGGGGGTTCCAGAACAAGGGGTCACAGTTTCAGGATATGGGGTAGGATGTTTAGGACTGAGATGAGGAGAAATTTCTTCACTCAGAGGGTAGTGAACCTGTGGAATTCTCTACCACAGAAGGCTGTGGAGGCCAAGTCACTGAATATATTTAAGAAGGAGATAGATTTCTAGACACAAAAGGCATCAAAGGGTATGGAGAGAGAGCAGGAATATGGTATTGAGATAGAGGATTGGCCATGATCATATTGAATGGTGGAGCAGGCTCGAAGGGCTGAATGGTCTACTCCTGCTCCTATTTTCTATGTTTCTATGTGTCTAGCATTCACAATTTTGACTCGTGGAATATGTATTAGTATGCAAAATTCATTATTTTCTTTCTGATTAGAAGCAACTGGGCTCCCTTTTTCTATATGGAAATCTTTTGCAGGGTTGATGCACTGGATTAAAAACCAGTAGTATATAGGAACATAAGAAATAGGAGCAGGAGTAGGCCAATCGGCCCCTCGAGCCTGCTCCGCCATTCAATAAGATCATGGCTGATCTGATCCTAACCTCAAATCTAAATTCATGTCCAATTTCCTGCCCGCTCCCCGTAACCCCTAATTCCCTTTACTTCTAGGAAGCTGTCTATTTCTGTTTTAAATTTATTTAATGATGTAGCTTCCACAGCTTCCTGGGGCAGCAAATTCCACAGACCTACTACCCTCTGAGTGAAGAAGTTTCTCCTCATCTCAGTTTTGAAAGTGCAGCCCCTTATTCTAAGATTATGCCCCCTAGTTCTAGTTTCACCCATCCTTGGGAACATCCTTACCGCATCCACCCGATCAAGCCCCTTCACAATCTTATATGTTTCAATAAGATCGCCTCTCATTCTTCTGAACTCCAATGAGTAGAGTCCCAATCTACTCAACCTCTCCTCATATGTCCGCCCCCTCATCCCCGGGATTAACCGAGTGAACCTTCTTTGTACTGCCTCGAGAGCAAGTATGTCTTTTCTTAAGTATGGAGACCAAAACTGTATGTCAAATATGTCAAATGTAAATACATTTTTCGCGTTTATTATATATGTCGTCTAATTTGGTCAGATTATTACATTGTTTTATAACTCATGTAAGGTTTAAGAAGTTTCAGGAATGATTGAAGCTAGCATTTAAATGTGTTGAGAGATGCTTACCTATTTCTTTATAAACTATTCTCCTGTGTGCTTTTTATATGAATGTAAATCAATCTCCTGCCTTGTAGCACATATCTTTGAGTTAGTGAAGCAGTTCTCCTCCCCGGAGGTCTGCACTTCCAGGTATCCATTTGTACCCAGAGCAGCCCAAGTGACCTGTGCGATGGGACAGCATATGGGTGCCAATCCAGAGGTACCCAGGCATGAAGAGTTAATATCAGCTGACAGCGCACAGTTAATTTATTTTTAGATTCACTATAAGCACTATATTTATACAGTGAAAAGTTTGCGGGAGTGGTAGGAACTGCAACATTTGCAGGAAAATTGAAATTGTGCCTTACGTTCTGAGCCCCATTTACTTGTTTGAGAGTCAACATTATTCACAATAAAAAATTTTGCCAGTTGGACTCTCCTGTAAAAAGTGCAACAATATTTTTCTTCTGAGTATAAGTAGTTGTGCAATACTTGCCAAATTTTAAGCTCAATTTTGATTTCATGTTGCTAAGCTGCAGTTGCAATTTATTATTTGATGCTGATGAGTCCATATGGATTTTTTCTAAAGAATTAGAACATTCCATTTGAAGTGATTGTTGGTACTGCTATGGTCTATCTTCCAGTTGGAATAAGCTCTGAGCTCAAGCAGGTTTTGTTCCATACCTCTGCACAAGTGTATTAACTCTCCTATATTCACGATCTCCCTCTGTGAGGACTGTGCCAGTAATGCCTTGCATCTTTCCTGCTTTCTCTGAGCGGACACAATGCGATTGACGCTGGACTATTTCTCGATCTATAACAGTTGTAAAAATTGGTGCATTTACATTGATGGGTATATAGTATTAACGGGGGCTTTCACTTCCACTGTGGATACTGGGATAGGCCCATCTCCATAGCTGTAGTGGAAACATCCACAAATCCCAGACCAGATTGGCTGTGTAGAGGGAAAGAGAAAGAAAGATTAAAAGGACGGGGAAAAAAGGATGAGTGACAAGAGAAAAATACATTAATATCATTTAATTCTCCCTTGCAGCCTCATAATGGGTGCAGTTTGCAACTTTTAATCACAGTTATTGTTTTGGCATGATTCAGCTCCTCAGGTACACAGCTCATGACTGAAAATCTCACACTAAGTATTTGGCCGATGTTGACAGCTCTGATATTGCATAACATGTTAAATACAGGCATCCACTTCGTAAAGATTTAGGTTATGACTGTTTCACAGCATTTACCAGTTCGGTTCCATTTTACCTAAATTTCTGGATACAGTGCCATTCATCGCCGTTCATCGTCGCTGGGTCAAAATCCTGGAACTCCCTCCCTAACAGCACTGTGGGAGAACCTTCTCCACACGGACTGCAGCGGTTCAAGAAGGCAGCTCACCACCACCTTCTCAAGGTCAATTAGGGATGGGCAATAAATGCTGCCCTTGCCAGCGACGCCCACATCCCATGAATGAATACATTTTAAAAATCATATCAATCCATGAGAGGAGCGGAACCAACCAGACAACATTTGTAACAAAGTCATGGATGTGTTGTCCAGTTAGATTGAAGAGTTGTATAGTTGTTGCACTTTAGTGGTTTATTTTTACAACACTACCTGATGTGAGCTATTTTTTAAAAAAAGGTCAAAAGGAAGGAGAAATTATGGAGGACTACAGTCATTGTGCACGTTGATTAGGCTATTATGCCATTAGAGCCTTCATGGTATATGAATATTCCAGAGGTTGTGCAGGAGAATGGGCCTTCATTATTGGACTGTAAATTCAGCTGATAATTACCTTCACGTGAGAGCTTGAGGCACTTTTGATGCCCCACATGTCTTTATGTGAAGTACTTAACTTCTCTCCAGAGGATTTTTATCTGCCATCTTGAAGAACATCTTGCTCACAGAAACTAAAGCTAAAAATTATGGGCAGCTCTCGCCTCACCAGTTGTTTACTTTTTCCAACTTATTATTGAGGTATCTTAAATTTATAGAATTGTGACTCTAAATATTACACCAATATATTTAAATTTTGTCTGTGCAAGCAGGTGACCCAATGCTAAGTTCAGGTAATAGAGCTATGCTCCTGGCTTCAACAACAACTTGCATTTATATAGTTAAAAAGAGGAGAAATTGGAAAGGCAAGTGCTCAGGATGGTCTTAGATCATGCTTTGTGACAGTGCACATTGACCCTTTAATTTGCTGTGCAACGAGCTTAAAGTAGGTTATTGCCATTGTGCAAAAGTGTAAATGATCACAACAAGCCATAATTCTCAAGCTCTGACTATACTGTAAATGCTGCATTGAATGATAATACCTCATCCATGAGTCTGTTACACTAACTAAGTGGCAACTTTTATACTCCATGTTTGCAAAGAAAGTAAGTTGCAAATGTTACATAAACTAAGCTGAACAATGCACCATTATTTTAGATTTTAAACAGAATAATAGAAACCTGTATTCAAATATATTAGTATCAGAAATTTGTCATTTAGGCCATAATGATTAATAATAGCGAGGCTGTGATGAGCATGGCTATTTCATTCTGTCTTTGCATTTAACATTTAGGAAGGATATGCGCATGATGAAGTACATTTGGGGATTCTAATTCCCTGTCCTGAAAATGGCTTGAAAGTATCATTTATTGTGTTTTGATTTTGTTTTTCCTCATTATTTTGCTGATATTAATGATTTGTACTGCTAATTACCTGTAGGATATGATAATCTGCCTGATAATAAAGCAGCAGTTTAGAACAACAGATGTGGTTTGAGTAAATTTTATTATACAGCTTTGTATCATAAATCAGGCTGTTTTAAAGTAGCTAATGGGAAAAGATTGTGAAGTAATACCAATAGGACTGCTGCTTGCTGTAAATGTAGTGAAATCATTAAAGAAAGTTAACTTTATTATTCATCCATAGAGATGGCTTAAAATAAATTGCAGAGGTAGGGTTGGTTAGAACTATGTTTCTTAGAGTCGACATCCAACTGGAAAACCAATTTGTTACTAAATTAGTGATCCATACATCATGTTTGGGCATTACCAAAGTACTGTTCTCAATGATAAAATCAATGTATCTGTTTATTATGCTTAATGTAATATGTAGTGGCCGAAAAGAGCAACAATTTAAGCTCACAGGGTCATGAATCATGCAATAAATGATCAATAACTGGGTTTCATACTATATAAGTGCTCTTCTTCAGTAGATAAAAATTGACAGTAGTGCACCCTTTGCCAAGAAGATGCAATCACCAGCAATTTCCTTATATTAAAAAAAAGTCTTTCAAAGAATGCATTACTGTTGAAGCAGGTGTTGATCCGATTGTTACATAAAATTAATTTGTAATACCTATCTGTTGAATAGTATATAAGAAATACATTGTTTTCTTTGCAGTTATTAGAACCTGTAACCATTAGCTACTCTATAATGGACTGTATTTGTCTCAGATGTATAGTTATAGTGAATTATTTGCCTGTAGACTGCTAATTAAACAGCAACTTTATGTATTAGCACAACTATGACCAGCAATTTGAAACAGTAAAAATATATAAATGAGAAATAGATTTTTGCAGTAATGCTTACAAATTTAGTTACGTTTTATGCTTGGTGCTTTTAACAATCTCAGACAACCTTATTTAGTAAGTTTGTTTTGCAAATCATCTTAGGAATAAATAGAAACATTGGTGACTGTTAATGTTGTGCATATTATAGAAACACTAAATAGGTAGGGGTAGATGTCTGATAGGACAGGATCAAGTTTTGGCTGTAACCCTGCGGTCAAATAGACTGCAGAAACTCACCATCTAAGCTCATGTGGCCACCCAGGCAAGGACCTGTGCGCACAGAACCTTATTCCCAGCATGAGTCAATGTCTTCAGGAGCAAAGATGAGAAAATTAGATTGCATTTTTTTGTTAGAAAAGCATACAGTAATTTCAGGATCTTGCCTCAGAGTATTCCCTTAAGTATTATGTTTGCTTAATTAAATTGAATTACTGAATGAATGGGCTATGGTACAAAGATTTGCAAGCTGACTATTTTGATCTGACATTCATAGATTTCAGAGAGCCTTTTAAATGGTTTGACAAGCTATAATGTAATTCAACTGTTCGACAGTAGTGATACAAAATTATCTTAAATAATTACGTTGCTCCTGCGTGTTTAAGCAGAGGCAACTGTAAATGTTTGTTTTTTTAGATATTTATTGAACGTAATACATCTCTAACAATGGTGCATTGGTTGATTTTGATATTTTTTGACAGCAGAATTGAAGTAGAGCGTGGGGCTTGAATGGGTTGGAACATAAACGTGACAGTATTCAAATGTATCATATTTATAATCTTTAAGATGTACAAAATGTCCCATGCGTACTGAAGACTGTCACCATTTGAGCTTTTTTATTTTCAGCAGCATCTAGTTTAGAGATAGTAACCTGGTACTAAACTGAATTCAGTGTCATGAAACAATTAGTAATGTAGTGCAAATTCTATTTCCAACGGGACATTATTTTTGGACATGAAGGTGTATCTTGATGACTTGCAGAGCCAAATTGTGTAGAACATTTATAGAGTTTTTTTCAAAATGTGTAACTTACTAGGATTCTTTATCAGAGGTGTATTCATACTATGGTGCTGTTAAAAATGTGATATTGTAAACCTCTGAAAATGAACCCCTTGAAACATTGCTCCATTTTTACCATCAAGTAAACATCAGCTGAAAGTTTAACAATGGAAGCATGCCTCAGGGAACTGTCGATTTGTCAAATATGCTCCCCTTTCCCTTTGCTTTTCAGTTTGGAGATTGTATCCATTTGTCTTTCCAAAACTATTACAATCTAGTTTTTTTTAGATATTGTCTTGCTAAACAAGCGTTTTGTGGAGAAACAGAATTTTTATTTCCTCAGGTAAATAAGGATTCACCTTAAGTGGAAATAATTTTAAAGAAATCAAGAAGGCTCCATGGAGTGAGGATAGTCCCACTGAGCTGGGCAACGGAGGAGAGATGTTGAATGAGGAAAGTGTAGTTAACCATGTCAGGCTGCAGAGAGGTCAAGGAGGGATAAAGCATCATGGTCACAGCCACAGTCATTTGTGACTTTGCTTAGGCCTCTCTGGTGCTGGGGCAGGGTAAGAAAACTGATTGGACAGATTCAAACGGAGTTGTGGGATCGATGGGCACGGATTTAGGAGGTGAGATTACGTTCAACGACGGGAGATTGAAGATGGGGTGGGCAGTAGTTTGCAAGAGCAGAGGGGTCAAAGGTGGGTTTTTGAGGAGGAGGATGATGATGGTGGTTTTGAAAGGGAGATGGGCAGTATCTGAGGGGAAGGAACCATTTACAATGTCTACTGGCATGGGGACCGGGAAGAGAAGTTGGGTGCTCAGCAGTTTAGTTGGAATGGGGCCAAGGGTGTACGACATGGATGAGGAGGAGATGAGCTCAATGAGGGCATGAGGGGAGAGAAACTTGAGAGAGACGGGGTCAAGGAGATCTGGACTATGGATGCATGGCTAAACCAGTTGTGCGCAGGAAAAAAAAGGAGATAGAAGTAAAGAGCTCAGGTCCGGAGCGGCAGCCAAAATCCGCAAATGATTTCTGGTCTGTTTGCATCTGGCCACTAGAATTATCTATCTTAAAATATGTTATTTGCTTTGTCACCGTCATGGAAATTTATGCCTTTATCAGTTTCCTGTCCAATTTTTCGGCCATATCACTTAAAACAATTTCAGAGCTAACAATGTTTCTTTTCACCCAGCAGGGGAAATGAGCATATTTCAACAACTGATGAAATGAAGAAATCTGAGGTAGTTTCAATCATTTTGTAGCCATTACAGTGTATGATCAGAACCGTATGTGCTGCTGAGCAGAATTTTACTTGTGTGAAAAAATGTATTGTAAATGACTATACTATAGCTGATGTGCCCCATTATTAATAACTAAATCCAAAATAAGGGTTCTTCTAAAGGTTTAAATGCAAATATTGACTTGCAGAGCATTGAAAAAAATGTAGGAAATTGCAACAGTTCAGTGCAATTGCCTGTTCCTTAAATGTATAATTGACTTTTAATCTTACAGCATCCTGGGTGAATTTATTTTTCTGGATGCTGCCAGACAGTGGATCCACTGATAAACGTGCTTATTCTCCAGAGAGCCCCTTCCTGTTTTGACACAATTTTACACGTCAAAGATTGACTCAGTCATGCCTGTGACTCAACCATATCAGTCGTATGATGTGGTCTTCTGATTGGCTGGAAAATTAGCCTTTGGAGCTGATTGTTGACCAAAGAAGATAAATCTTCTTGGAATTTGCTCCACCTCCAGAAGGAAGAGGAAAATAGCTGAAGAGGTTACATTAGATAGGGGTTATGGGGAAAGCTACATATAAGGGAGAGCTTGGGGAAGAAGAGAGAAGGAGGAAGAGAGTGACCAGCTGAGCAGAAGTATTTAAAACAAATATTTAAGATGTTTATTTTGCACCTTAGTGTTTGAAATAAAGCAAGAGCTGGCATTTGAGAACCTTCATTCCTGTATTATTAGAGTTCTGTTGTTCCATGTTTCAGAGTCACTGTGTTTAAGCAACCTGATTGTCAGAGTGATGAGCCTATTGGCGACTAAGTTAATAATACACAATGAATCCTTGTGACTTCTGTGCTGAGTATATTCCTCTTAATTCAAAGTTGGTTCATTTGGATTACCTGATGATTCATTTTTTTGGTATTAATTTCCCCCTTTGCTGTATTCTTTACATTGTTAAATTCAAATTATTGAATTATTCAGTTTTTGTCAGATAAAAAATGACTTTAAATTATCAGGAGTAGATTGTATTTCTTTTATCAAATTTGTAGTCAGAAAAGTATTACAGTCTTGTGTTTAAAGCTCTTAAAAGTCTCTCTTTCTGTTCAATCTTTAAGGAGAAACCATCTTCCACCTTAGCTGATGCAGAAAGTTTGGAAATTGATTTATCTTCTGATGGGTAATTGAGATTTTTTTTTAATTGGATGGATTAACACCTTGTCTGTATATAGATAATTTACATTTTGAAAATTCATCATTTTACAATATTCTAAATTGAAAAGGAAAATATATAACTTAAAAGTAAGCTTCCTGGTTGTACTATTCAAAATATGGAATGTCAGTTTTCTTTTCTCTCTTTAACAGAAAGCAGGAGAAGACTGAACAGCCTTTAAAAGCTGAGGTTGAATGTCCATCTGTGGAAGCTGTGCCTTCACCAAATTGTGACAAATTAAGTGATCATCAAGACAAAATAAGCTCCAATGAAAATGTAGAAAGTAATGAAAGCACTGAGCAAACAACAGATGGTCTACCGTCTGAATTGACTACGGAGAAGGAAAGCGACACTGGAGAGACAGTACAGGATGATTCCTCAGACAGAGAACCGGCAGCTGCAAACACTGCTCAAGAACAAGGTTTCAGTTTAGTTAATGATAATGTAGAAATAATACAAGATGAATTTGAGGAAAGCGCTTCTTGTGACGAAACAAAAGATTGCGAGAGCCTTGAGGATACCATGCAGAAACGTAAACAGACAGGGGACGAGGGATTGGATGCAGAAAAATGTACTCAAGACAAGGGTGATGTTGCAAATGTAGAACAGAATAAGGATCCCAAAGAAGATGTTTCTTTTGAGCAGTTTTTTAGGAGCAAAGATGAACCGGAGGCTGTTGGTTCTGATGTGAGTGAGCAGGGCAGCATCCAGCTGGAGCCACTCACTCCTTCTGAGGTTTTAGAGCATGAAGCTACTGAGATTCTACAGAAAGGGAGCGTGGTGACCTCCACTAAGAAAAAGGGAACAGCTACTTCTGAGTATATAGAGGAAAATACTAAAGAGACCAGCCCTGGCGCAATACTAATGAGTTCAGAGCATCTAGAAGAAAATGAGAAGAGCTGAAGTCTTGTGTGGAACATTTGATTATCTTATTGGACTTCATTCGTACAGACACATACGCACCAAGCACACAAACACTTGTACTGTTAAAAGCTTTGATATTCTTACCTTGTTCAGGCTAGAGTTCACATTCCTGACTTAGTCAAAAAAAGAAAAAAAAATAGCTGGTGAATAGAAAAGACTTACAATTCTTTAGAATTCTGTATAAAATTAAGCACCTTTGTATAGGTGTAATCTTGCCAGGCTCTTAGCTTACCTAAGTAAACTTTCAGTGAAAGTGGAATCATTACAAAATATGTGTGATTGTGTCAGTGTGCAGCTGTGCAGAAAAATCTCTGACTTCAGCCATGTACAAGAAGACATAATCCTGCTGTTGCTGTAACCCAGTGCTTATTATTTTAATAGTCTTTGCAGTAGATGTAGACCATTTAGGATGGGTTACATGGTAAACCAAAGTGCAGTTCATCCTTTTATTGTAGAAAATAGGATATGTTGTGTTAAGTAATGCTTTCTTTGTATTGGCATGTATGTTTTGTTGTTCAGCAGTTAATTCTGCTTACAGAGGTAGACATAAAAGGCAAGGACTGCAGAATATGTAACAATGAATGGTTTAAAAAAAACAGTACTTTATAGTGCCAAGCTAACTGTGTGTATGAGGAAGAATAAAGCTGCTTAAAATTATACTGAATATTTTTTTGCTACATATTTGGTAAATAGCTTCAGACATGTACTTTGCTAGTGACTGACAGTGGCTTGCTTTGATGTACAAACAGTTTGTGCAGAAAACAACACAACCCTATTTAAAAATCAAAACTTTAGACTTGAGTCTTTTAGATGTGTCTAATTTTACTTTGTTATAAAGGTTGTTTTATTTTAGTTATGAGTACCAGAAGGATGCATCATAGTTACCAGAATTTGGAAGTGATGTGGATGTAAGAGCACCCTGATGCTGATGGCTATTTTATTCTGCTGCGTGCATTTTGCTAGATACTAGTTGAGTAAAGGAATATAAAATAGCATGCATCAAAACTTGATAAATATAATTTTTACTGATTTTGTTGTCTCATATTTTCATACGGGATAATTTTTTTCAATTTCCCTTCTAAATATTCTTAATTCTCCAAAAAAAAATTACACCACCTGAAAATATTCTTACTTTGTCCATCTGTCAATAAACACAATTTTAATATCTCATTATATAGAACCATTTTTCTTAAAAAGACCTGCAGATTCTAAGCCACAAAGCAATATATAAATCATTTACTAAAAATCTCATTCCTTCTTGTAATTGCATAATAAACACAAGTTGAACAGTTGCACTTTCCACTTCTGAGAAATATAGTTTAAAAATTGTGAACATTTCTTATTTATGTTCTTTGATTAAGATGGAATCTTCCATATTTTCTTTCATTAATATGCATTTGAGAACCCACCTAAAGTGTATAACTGTCATAGTATTCTAGATGCCGTATGACATTAATATGAATCTTTGAGTGGTTTTGTATCTAAAATAGTAATCCAGAAATGTGATGAAATACTTTTGTTTGATCTTTTTCTGCAGACTTTCTAACATATCTCCCAACTTTTTTGTTCCCATGCCATTTGCCTCTATGCATCGTCCTTCCATTGAGAGCACAGTGATTTCCAGCTTGCCGGCTTCCCCTTGACTGCTATCAATGCCTTTCTGTAATTGTGTACCTGGAGGTGTCCTTGTTTATGGTTCTCCCCTTCCCTCCCCCCCAAAAAACTCTTTAAGAGTTATTGGCGTTTACCATGGTGAGTTTTAAGTTTAAAGCAGCTTTGGAATTTGAGCCCCTAACTGCTGGAATATATAATTGGTAGCTTGCTTCACAGTCAGACAGCTGCTTATAGTTCTTCCTTTTAACTATCAGTTACAATTGTAATTACAAGAATAAACCTCTTGCAAGTATACGCTTTAAAAGTTTTGATACCAACGGTATATGGTAAACTGTTATGCCCAGTCCTATTGACTCTTTTATTTAATTGTGCTTTTAGTTTTGAAGTCTATCCTTACAAATACCATCCCAATTCAAAATTAGAGCTCAGTCACTGATGGTGTAAAAGCTGATCTAGTTCAGACTACAGATTTGTGGTTAACACTTAATTACAGTTTTTTTAAAAAGCAAGGTAGGTGAAATCAAGAGCAAATGTTCCCATGCCGTTCGTGCCAGGCTTCTTCAAAATGTTACATTTTTTCTTTCAAAAAATGTTATACAACCTATTGGCTGTGGCATTAGAGGTACTCAGCTGTGTTTTTATTCCATGTGGACACCACTCAAGATTTGTTTGACTGTAGTCCTCCAGGTCCTTGTGGTTTAGCATATGCAGTCTACCTTGTAGGGGAAATGAGAGCTGAAATGCAACCCCATCTGATATCGTTTCCTTTACACAGTTAATTTATAGCAGGGTTGTAAATACTTTTGTTATGTGTTTTAAAATAATTAATTTAGGAATTGTTAGTATTTTACTTTAAGAATAATCTCCATATTTGTATGTTGGAGTTACGTTGATCTTTTATTGCTGTTATACCTCTGAAGTGTAAATTTACTTGTTCCACTCCAGGATACTCGCACTTGAGTTCATGATCTATTCATGGATGTTGGGTATAAAAAGCAACTGTAAACAAAGCAATGTGCAACTGAATAAATGTTATAGATGCCTGTGCTTGCAAATGTTGGCAAATGGACAGATTAGGCAAATTTGCATTATTGGACTAAGCTACGGCTGTCAAAACAGTTTGGACCTCTGTGAAATATATAAAAGTAATAACATTGGTAGTGCACAGTGCAAAGGCTTTTCCTTATAACTTTCAGTGTGACTGTATTTAATGCTGGTTAACTTGGATGAGGAAATATGTTTCCATTGCTGCCATTGCCACTTTTAGTTCTGGAACTGAATTGATTCCTATTCAGAGTAAAGTTACTGTACACAGGGAGGGGTGAAAATAATGGTTTGTATACTTTTCTTCTTGTAGAAGTTAAATGTAACTTTAATGCCAGTGCCTGCAAGCTCAAATAAAGAAAATGCATCTAGTGACTTGTAACTGTGTACTTTTTTGTGTATCTTCGTATTCTTTTACCTCTTTCTGCAATCTTCTCTACTGTTGTCCTAAAGGCAGTGAATCATGGCTGCTGACAGCCCTTCAGTACCTCGCCCAACGAGCCATTCTTCATGTGTGAGCCTGAATTTTGGCACGGTATTTGACTATGGGGACTAACTAAGCCTAACAGCTGAGCATAATCCTGCCCTAATGTGACATCTCCACATAACCCCTTCCCAGCAGGGGTCACTGGATAGTGATCAGAGGCAGGAGCCCTGGCAGATTTTATTCTCTCCTCCTTTGCCACCCCTGCAGCTTGGAAACACTGAAGCAAATTGTAACACCCCCAAATCAGAAAAGTCAGCAAATATCACTTACTGAACCTGAGACCTTCCTGGTCTGTATGACTCAGTGTCACACCATGCAGTGCACTTATCCACTGGGACATTTGGGCTGTCCTATGGCACAGCATGAGGATTGTATTTAAGTTTATTGGTTTTTGAAACTCTTGAATTCTATTTAGTTATAATTAAGCTTGGTATAAACGTGACAAATGGAGTATGTACTTAAGTTTGTTCTATATTTTCCTGCCATCTTAGTAGCATATTTTGTGATTAACAATATTAGTAGAAGGCTAAGTATGTTTTTTGGATCAGCTGGTTGATATTCATAATAGGAACTGTCACTAAAAATGAATCTCAGTATTATTTAATTATTTTCTTTCCAATTTTATAGATTCCCCATACCACTGCCCCTATTTCCTGGCCCAGATCTTTGCCAGCACCAGCAATGTTCAATACCTGCCTACCAGTTTAAATACTTTTATTTCCCCTACCCTCTAAACCAAAGGAGATTGGGAGCTTGTGTAGAAAATTGACTCCTGTACTACAGTCCAATGAACTACAGAACTGTTGTTCTTGAAATGAACCCTGCAGTTTTGTCAGAATTTAGGGGTATTTGTGTTATGCGTCCAGAGTCATTTACTTGTTTTGTGCTTGTGGGATGCTAAGGATAATAGTTCTGGTGAGTGCTGACTGTTGCACTTTATGTGGACACATGAAAGTGTGCATGAATTGAAATTTTGGTGAGTGTTTGCAATTATGAGAAATCAATACCTTTTCTGACATGGTCCTCATGTGAAGTTGGATCTCAGCTAATCCCTTCTGTAACTGCTCCCCAAAAGCTGTGCAAAAGCAGGCCAGGTTCACTGCCTCCATTTTCCTTTCCTGTAGGGAGAAACCTTTTGCGTCACCTCAACTGGATAATCCAGTGCAGATCAGAAATTGTGGATGCAAACTAGTAATGCCATTCAGTGGGCCAATATACAGAACCATTCAGCTGCCCCTTTGATGATAAGTATCTGCAAGACTTTTGTGTTGAAATTTCAGTGCAAAACTGCCCAATTTAACAGTCTGAACAGAAAATATCACTTGGTGATCTAATTTGTGCTGAAGGGAGCTTTTAGTATTACCAGTGACAACCTTGGGTATTGATGTTCTCTGAGACTGGGCAGTTTATTGTTTTTCCAGCAATCATCGGTCCCGTTTAAAACGTCATAAACTTTTTTTTCACTGTTTAATAGCCATCCACCTGGATGAGTTAATATCTTGGAGTGAATGAAATACTTTACAATAAGAAAACAACAACAACTTGCATTTATGGAGCACCTTTAATGTAGAAAAGCACCCCAGATGCTTCACAGAGGCTGAAGGAAAACCAGACACTGAACCGAAAAAGGAATGATTAGGACGGAAGACCAAAAGCTTGGTCAAAGAAATGGATCTTAAGGAGGTTATGGTGGCAGAGGGGCATATGGAGGCAATTCCAGAGAGGGCAATGGTAAGGAGAAGGGGATGCACAAAAAGTCAAGAAGAGAGTTTGTGGGAGTGGGGTGTTTGTGAGGTAGGAGGCCTGGAGGAGGTAACATAGATAGGAAGAGGCAAAGCCATGGAGGGATTTAACACAAGGATGAGAATTTTAAATTTGATCTGAGGGATGGGAGCTGATGTAGGTCAGTGAGGACAGTGGTAATGGGCCAGCGGTCTTGATGCAAGTTAGGATTCTGGCAGCAGAGCTTTAGATGAGCTGAAGATTACAAAGGATGAAAGACTGGCCAAAGGGGTCATTTGAATAATTAAGTCTGGAGGTGACAGACATAAATGAAGTTTCAGTGCCGGTTGGCTGAGGTAAAGATGGAGGTCGAAGTCTTTGTGACGGTGAGGATATGGGGTCACAAATGCTTCTTGGGGTTGAACAGACTACGGTTGTGAACACTCCGATTCAGCCTTAAACTGCTAGAGAGGAGGATGGAATTGGGGCTGAGGGCACAGAGTTTATGCCAGGAGCTGAAAACGATGGCTTCGGTATTCCAAAGGATTAGCTGGATGAAATTACAGCTCATTTAAGACTGATGTCAGACAAGCCTGGCAACAGAGACAGCGGAGGGGTCTGGACAGGTGGTGGAGAGTGGAGCAGGGTGTCATCAGCTTACATGTGAAAGCTGACCCCATGTTTGCAGATGATGTTGCTAAGAGACAGAATGTAGAAGAGGCCACGGATAGATCCTTGGGGGACTTAAGAGGTTACGGTGCATGGTGGAGAGGAATGCCATTGGTAGAGATGCTCTGACTACAGTTGGATAGGTCAGAGTGGAACCAAGTGAGGGCATTCATGCAGAGCTGGACAATGGAGGAGAAGCATTGGAGGAAGATACTGTAATCAACTGCGTAGGAGGCTGCAGTGTGCGCAGGAAGGGATAATACATAAAGTCTCAGAGAATATTGTTTGTGACTGGTTAGGACCATTTCAGTACTCCGGAAGGGGAAGAAACCAGATTAGGGGGATTCAACAATTGTAGGGGTGATAGGCACAAATCTGGAAGGCAGAACACCTTCAAGGATCTTGGAGAGGAAAGGAAGGTTGGCTCATTATTTTGGCTCGTTTCAGCATAGCCTCAATTATCCCTGCTTTCTCATGATTCTTCTCTTAAGTCTGATGACTGATTGAGGTTGCTACTCCAGTTGACAATGAAGTTGTTTTTTAAAGCGCCTGTTGTGGGTGCTCTGGGTCTCCCTCCCAATTTTGGTGGTAAAGGTTACAGCTTGCATTCCTTAAACTTTCTTCTCGACATGGCTATAGCTTTAACTTTGCATTGAAAACGCTCTGCTGCTCAATGTTTACTATTCTAGACTTGGCTTTGGTTCTCTTGACTTTACTGATTTCACCTTTGTAATGCTTAAAACTTTTTCTTTAAAAGAATCAAACCAAGTGTATTATATGATACGACTGAGGGAGGGATTTGGGGAAGATGGATGAAGAACTGTGTAATTAATTCAGTAATCCTCCCTTGGTACTCATGTGATCCATGGAGGATATATGATGGGATTTAGTGGTACGCTGAAAAATAAATCACTAAAATAATCACTATTTTTCCAGAAACCAAGTCATGTCATATATGTGTGCAGTTGACTAGTTTTACAAATTTAATTGTGTATTTAAATACACTCTAATATGTAATATCATGAGTTGCCAATCCTCCCCCCAGTAATCAAGCGGAATCTTCAAACATCAATTCGATCGTACACTTTGCACTATTCAAATCTGACCAGTTGCATTCCATAAATGGTATACACCCATGATTCCAGGGATGTGGACAGTATTGTGCTATACAGAATATTCAAATTAGCTATGTTTATTCTTAAAGCTTCGATTGTATTTAACCAATATTTTAATCCTTAAAAGAATTGGACGCTTGACATAGCTTAAACACAAAGGGGTCAATTTTCGGATGGCCGAGCAGGTGCGTTCACGGCTGGGGGGGGGCTCCTAAAATTGGGGATTCCTGGGGCGGGTCCGGAGCCTGGCTCCAACCCTCCCACTTCCCAGTTCCCCAATGACGCACTTAGATGCGCGCGCAGCCCCCGCATGCGGGACTCCCGCCGGCAATTAAAGCTGGCGGGATCCCACTTAAAGCAATTAATTACATAGTTCAGGTCATTTGCAGACCTGATTGACATGATATTTTAGGTGGGGTGGGATTTTCATCTCAACAGAGCGTGTTTCCCGTGCTGGGGGAAACACTCCCAGTTGAAACAGACGTGTTGCAGCCACCAGCCTGTGGGAGCTGCAAATGTCCATTTGACAGGTTGTGGGGAGACCCTCACTCATTGCAGGAGGCCATTCTGTCACTTTGGACAAAGTGTGGCCTGCACCATCCTCCTCCTGACACTAAAATTCACCAACTTGGAACCTCAACCCCGGTGTGCAGACACATTTACCTACCTTGCGGACCCCCTCAAATATACATCTTCCGGATGGGGGCCGCCATAGCTGCAGTCATGACCTCGTCGGAGGACGAACAGCATCACCAGCCTCGCCGTCCACCTCAGACACGTGGAGCTCCACAACACAGTGCTGTGACACATCCACCTGCACAGCAGGAGGGAGGGCAACCGCAGAGAGAGATGCGTCGCAGAAGGCACCACCCTTGCCACAGGGTCTACAGACCGAGGCTCAGCTTCCTGGACCTCTCTGAGCAGCAGTGCACACGGAGGCTCAGACTCACTCGACGTGTAGTCGTGGACAACTGCAGCCTCCTTCATGCCGAGCTGCTCCCGGCTGGCCCAAGCACCATCTTCTTACCTGTTGCTGTCAAAGTCACCATTGCCCTCAACTTCTTCTCCGGATCCCTCCAGGGTGCCACCGCGGACATCGCCGGCGTCTCAGTCGTCTGCACAAAAGAGCCCTGCAAATACACCTGCACCCACTCTGCAGTGACCCTTGGGTGGCATCAGGTGTGGGTCTTCATGGTGATCCTCAGGAAAGGGAATTATTGCACAAACCAGACAAGATTTGCAAAGATGTGGCAGTAGTGGTGATAACAAAATTTAATGTGCTTGGCAAAACAAACAATTCTAAATGAAAATCATGACATTCCGTCATACACCTTTGTGCTCACAAAACCTTCACCTTACGTTTACGGGCACCCCAAAGTGGTGCTACCCCTGTGGATTCAGCAGAAGTCGTGGCAGGTCGCTCTTGTCCATGCACTGACTGATGAGATGCTTTGCGCGGACACCCTCTGGGTTTCGGTGCCCATGAGGGCCCCTCCAAAGACTGCTCCAACTGCACCTGTGCAGGGGCAGACTCGGCCACCTGGAGAGGAGGCAGCATTGTGGATACTGGTTGAGAGAGGGACAACGGGTGAGACGTGGGAACACTTTGAGTGGCGTCCCCACTTCCATGTCCCCTTTCGCCATCATCCCTCTCCTGGGCCAGGCCCACATCACTCCTTCCACCATGCTGGACGACAATTTGGAGGACTTGTGTGAAGCCTTGGAAGGCCTGTTGTAACGTATCTGTCAGCCTGTTTAAGGCGGCAGAATGTTGCTCATCCTGAATCCAAACGGCCGTTGTCAGGGCCTGAATGGACTCATTGTTGAGCCGTGCTTGAAGCTCAACGGAGGCTCGCCTTCCCTCCATCGCAGACATTCCCGCACCTACCCGCGACACTATCTCGGAGATACCCTCCTGTACCTGTGCCACCATTCCACTCATGCAGGAGTTGGACTCCTCCATCCTCTGCGCGATTGTGGAGGGTGCGCATGGCAACTGTTCCAGTACGTTGGCAATGTGCTGCTGCCCCTCGATGACTGTCCTTTTCATGGCTGGCCCCCAGGGTTCAGCAGCTGGGTCCAGCCGAGCAGAGCCTGGAGAAGAGTGCTCCCACCGACACGGACTCTCCACGGCTGCCCCTGCCACCATGGTCTGCTTGTGCTCACATGTGCATGGTGACTCACCATGTGCAACCCCCACTAACTGAGGACGGGGACCCATCGAGGTGTGTATATCTGCGCTGGTGGCTGGCTCAGATGTGACGATGTCCCCTCAGGCGGTCGCAGATGGCCCTGCAAGAGAACAGAAAGCAATATTAAGCATGTGCACAGATGTTGAGGTGCTGTAGATGCCAAGCGATGTTAATATCATTTGCTATCATGAGTGCTGAGTGTTAGATTTCTGTCCCCAGCCACTTGTGTGCTCCCAGTATCGGCGTCCGCCACGGACAGGCACTCCAGCGTGCAGCTTATTTCGAGTGACTGCTGCTCTGCGTCCGTTAGCACCACCTGGTGTGGCGGGCCCCCTCCGGTCCTTGCCCTCTCTCGGGCATTTTGGCATCTCTTCTATCAAAGCAAAACACAGAGAGGCGTGATTGAGTGATGGTTGCATAGTGACCCGTTGCATGCATTGGGGTGGGTGGGGGTGAGCGTGAGGGAGATGCATGGGAGGGTGCGTGTGAGACACAGCCATGAGATTGTACGAGGATTGGGTTGCGTGGTAGTGTTCAAATGGGAACTGGGGCGGTGAGTAAGTGCAGGCAAGGTGAGGATGATGGTTGAGTGGATGTGAGGAATGATGAGAGCGTTGTGGTGGCAGGGCAGAAGGAGTTGTGTGGTGGTGGAGGTGATGTGGAAGACGGAGTGTGGGAGAATGCGTAAGTATACTCACTTTGGCTGACCTGGTTAGGTCATTAAAGCGCTTCCTGTACTGGACCCAGGTTCAGGCGACATTGCTGCTGCTGGTGACCTGCTCCGCCACCTCGAGCCAGGCCTTCTTGGTGGCAGAGGGAGGCCACTTCCTCCCGCTGCGCAGGTCTGCAACGGGAAACCCGGAAGCACGCATAAGTACCTTGAATTAGGCTGCGATCACGTGCGGAGCACTCCGATTTCGCTGGGCGCGTTATCCACGTGCCCAGTCGACCCCCCGCTGGCAACCTGCCTCCCTCCTAATATCAGGCCCCAAGTTCTCAAAATTGGGTCACCTAATTATAGTAGATGTAATCTTCCAGAAATTGATGCTGTAACAAAGATTAAACAATTATACCTGGTATAAAATGTTGTCATGAATGAGGTAGAACAGTTCAAAAGGCTGGCATCATGTATGTGGATTCATGGTTGCACTTTTTTGGAGTCAAAAGTGACAGTTTCAGAAATAATCCATCACAAATAAATCATTACTGAAAGACTGTTTTAATCCCCTGAATGTGTTTTCTGAGCCCTATAGGCATGCAATGGAATTTTATTCAATATTTTGCAAATAAATACTTCATATTTTGTTACCTATGCTGTCTAATCGGGTACACATATGGTGAGTGTAGGGCTGTTGTGTTATGACAGCGTCTTGGGCTTGAGCAGTATACACTTGGGGTTTGAGTTTCCGCTTTGGGCACAATCGGGAAATTGCACTCGAAATTGCGCTGGTTAGGTTACAGATCAAGTTTTCGATAAAATTAATTTACATAATCACAAACTTAAAATCTTCAATGAACCAGCGCAATCGGGCAGCAGAATAGAACATAATCGTTTATTTTTTTCTTTAAAATAAAAAGTATTCCTTGATGTATTTAAGAGTGGTAACCTGTGCAGTTTTATTAATACAGCTGAAAATGGGTTTATCACCAAAAATAAGCATTTTTAATAAGATTGTCCAGTCCTCCACCTGAGAGTAACCTGATTTAAAATCACTGAAAATTACTTTAAAAAAACTATACTGAACCATTTAATAGTTTCATTGGTGTACACTAGTCAGTTCCTTAGTAAATTAAAAACATTTTTGATATGAAAAACTTTTAAAATGTGCCTACTAGTGAATGTGCGTCTAAGAAAATGAGTGCAATTTGAAGAGCCTTCCTGAACCAGTGCAATCGGTGGAATCTCACAATTTCGACCTGAGGGCGTGGCCAGTTTTGTGGGCGGGGCCTGATCTGGACGAATTGAATCTTAAACCAGCGCAAAAGATCGCGGAAAACACAAACTTAAGTGGTTTTGGGCTTAACTTACAGTTAAAATTCCCCGATCTTTTGCGCTGGTTCAGCCGATTCCGCCCGGATTGTACTGATGTTACTGGCGTAAACGAGTGGAAACTCTGTCCCTATATACACTATAGACGTACGGAATAATAAAAATCCACAGCTCTCCATTCATCCACTGCAGTTTTCTTTGAAATCCAGTTCAGTCCATTTGTACTTTAATAGTACAATATTTTTCTGCTCAGTAAAGCTTGACCAATACATCAGCGTTCCCTTGAACAAAGAATATATCAATATATTAAAAGATAAGTAAATGAAACCTCCGTACTACAATTCAGCTGTAGTGGATCAATCATTAATTAGCACTGTGAATACAGTAGCAAAATAAAAGGACTACTATTTTAATCATTGTTTTTAATTTGATCATCCAGGTGATACACATGGGAACCCATCACCATGTTTGAGTCTCCAAACCAAGCTATTGATAAATTAACACATGTTTGCCTGATATGGAGTGCAAACTCCCCATAGGAATACATTCCATGTACCTAAATCCAGAGCCTCGTGACCTCCAACATGCACTGGAGCACTCCAGGGTTTAATCAGCTACCACCCGGTAACCAACTGCACAAAGCACTTGGAAGCATCCAGCTGCCTTTCCAGCCACGACCCCACCATTACTCTGAGGGCATCGGCTTGCAGCATTAGCTTGAGTTTTGTGGGAAGAATTCAAGCCCCAATGATATGGCTACTCTTTCAGGTTCCATTAGTGAGCCAAGCTGGCTTGTCATGCATCAACAATGTCCTCACATACAGTGGACCCGTGTGACTCAGATATCAGATTATCAAAGCAGCCACCGAGGGGTTTTCCAAATTTTCAACACCAAGCATATCAACTTGGAGCCACCCTGACTTCAAAGAGACCCAGCTGACCATTCCCCTCCCCACCAGGCTGCTCACTTATCGATTGTTAGACAACTGTCAAGTATGGTTTTGAGCCCTTGCTTGATGGACAGAAGGCACCAGGATTCCTCACAAACTAACAACTCACCATTAAGTTTGTAAATGCATTGTCACCATCCTCCTGACCACAAACAGCAATGAGATGAATGGCCAGTTGATCTGTTTTTGGGGGTATTGGTCGATGGATAAATGTTGGTGAGGACACCAGGAGCAATCCCATTTTCCATGAGGTGGGGTGTAGCTTTATTAGGAGTCATTAGTCATTAAGCAGCAAGCCATTGCACTGATCAACAGTTTTGCTTGATCTCTTGTAACTCTCATTCCCAACCCCCACCACAGTGCAAGTATTGATTCTGCAGTAGAAGTATAATTGTGCCCTTGACCAAATTATTATCTATACACTTAGATAGCTGTTCATTTAATCATTCCATGCAGTGAATTCTTCCACGTACATTGCTGCCACTATAGGAACCTTTTTATATGTTTACTTTGCCTCATGTAATCGCTTCTGTCTGTGAATTTAAAGAGGGATAAAAGATAACTTATTCATCCTAGAAAAACTTCAACAAACGTAAATGGAAGGTAATACCTAACTTTAAATAATTTAATTATGGCTTATAAATAATCCCCGTGAGCTTAGTATAATGAATTCCTGATAAATGCACAATCAGTTTCTCAACAATTAATTATGCTTTAATCAAGATTGACTGCTTATCGAGCAAAATAAAATAAAAATCTTTAATTTAGGCCACCTTATTGATCATTGTCACATGTTTGTGCATGTTCTCTTCACATCCCTTCCTGATAGCCCTGAGACAAAGCTTCAGTGTTTCTCCTCTAGAAAAGAGGCAAGGAGTCTCCCTTGTCCATTGATATCCTTTTCCCTGCTCCATTCTGTCGCTGTAGTCTACTGGTATTTGTATCATGGTATGTTTACATTGGACTATGTGAGTTAGTTGTAAGTGGTTTGCTTCTGCTTTTATCTCTGATGTGTTTAATCACTTATATCTGTGATGTTCCTGATTATCCTTGTTGCAAAAGTCTTTAATTGAAAATAACTAAATAATAACGACCAACTTGTAATGTTTACACTTCGGCCCAGCGTATCATTCATGATGCAACTGAATCAAGACTAAAACACTTTGCTCTGCAAAATATGATTTTTACAAAAATGCTACTGGTGTACAAAAGACTAAGATATGATGAAGCAACAACATTCAGTGGGCTGAATAATTTAAAAAAAGAATAATTGGAGTATTTTATAATTGAATTGAGATCATACATGTAATTGTTATGTGTGGACCAGGAATTCCAGATAATAGGTGTAAACAGGAAGCATTTTAAGCTATTGGAACTATGTGCTTGGATCATCTATGTATTTTATACCGTATCAACAAGTTTTTAAGTTATATTTCTGCACCAACCTGGTATACTTATCCTTTTTAAAAATATCTTATTGATACAAGTGATATTGATACATTCTAAACTGAACACAAGAAAATGCAGAGAATTGCAGCCTTAATCCTGCAAACCTGAACTATTCAAGTGTAGTAAAGGAACAGCTCCTCCTTATGGAAATCTCAAACACAACTGTTCTGTGTTTATGTGATGTGAGATCACCACAGGTTTTGCAGTGATGGACAAAGTAAATACAGTATACAGTGAAGTTAATGGGATTTGTTTTGAGTAGAGGGGTAACTTTTTTTCCCCCAGTCCTATACTGGACCAAACTTAAGGTTAAAGATGACAAACTTTTAGTTCCATCATCCCCATATAATTGAATCTGATTCCAAACAATAGACAGAATTCTGAGGGATTTATGCATTGCTGGAACCATAATTTTATTAATGAGAAAACAAAATTAATAATTTGTCATGTTTTCTAGTATATTTCTTTCTTCGGGTCTGGTAGTACAAAATGGATATTTACACATACATCATCAAGCTGCTGCTTTGTTAACCCGGCAGGTGAAGGGGATCTGCCCACTCATATCATGCAGCAAAGACTAGAAAATTTACTCCATGGAGAAACACAATAGCTGAAATTAGTTTGATACTATGATATGATTTTAGTCTCTTATTTGCAAGCTCAACACTGTAACAGTGTAGGTATTGAATTGCCTATTGATAGATGGTTTATTATAATTCTGTAATAATTTATAAAAATATTTAATGATAGTATCTAAATCTTACAAAGTGCCACATGTGTTCCAACCTGGCCCAATAGTTATCTCAATCTTTAACCATCTCTGTTCCCTTTAAGATTCATTGTAAATAGCAGATAAATGGGTAAAAAGCTTGCACTGGTTAATCATAGCAGTTTAGGAATTTATGTAGTGGCAATATAAACCTGCTAAATATATGCAAATTTTTATTGATTTCAGCCAATCAAACCACCTGTGTATAATAATGTATCAATTACCATAAAATGCAGCATTAAAATAAAGAAAATCACATTGCAATCAAACCTTCAAACATTTAGGAAGAGTCGAATGATGCAGTGGGTTGTCACACAATCCTTTTTCCTTTGGGAAAATTCACCAATCCTGCACACTCAGCAGGAACTTGGATAAGAGATAGAATTACATTGCTGTAGTGCTGATTCTTCAACCCATGCTCCTTTTGAGCACAGCTTCCTGCCAGAGGCGTAGGTTGATGAATTTACCTTTTGAATGCAGCCAACACTGATTGTGTGAATGTTCTCTCTTTCTGCCACCTATAGGGGGTCAAATGTGAAATGAGTTTGGGTAGTCTCAATATAACTGCTGTGGAACCTCTCTCACTGACAGCTGAGTGGATCCTACTTGAAATTAATTTGAGTCATCTTAATCTAGGTATTAGTGGATATGGGCTACAAGCACAAAACTGCCCACAATTTGGCAAAAAATTGACATTCAACTGGCAGTCCTGTAGGAGGAGGTTGTTCAGCTTATGACATGGCAATGGTACAAAAAGCTTTTCATCACTCAACACAAGTTCCACCAAACCCCAGGATCCTGAAAACTGGGTACTAAGTCGACCAAAGCAACCTCTTTTTGGCAGATAATTCAAACACTTTCTGCCACTTTATCACTCACTGGGGACTTTCCTATTCTCCCTCAAAGACATATTAAAACTTGTCCCAGTGTTTATTACCATTCAGCCAGAAAATACAAACAAAGCATGAGAAAGAGACCATGGACGAACGTTATCTGATGATGAATGGGAATCCATCAGAGAGGCAGCATAATTTCCATCTGCAACTTACTGCAACATATGATAAACCATTGCTTCTCTCCTGCATGCACAGATGTAACTCTGAATCCTTAGAGCAGTGATGAGAAGGTGATCAAGTTCTACTGGAATTTACCGGGGGAAAAACACCCGACCTCCAATGAGCTGAAACCAGCATGTTTCTTCCAGACACTTTCACAGTAATCTCAATAGTTCTGCAAAATGGACAAACTTCTAGGCTATCTCCAAATCACCTGTAGTTTGACAGCCTGAAGTGGTGGCAGATAATGTTTCACTCACTAACTAAAGTGTTTGTGGCATTGTGGAACATGGCCAAGTTGGAGAAAAAAAATCACATGCTCAGTGAGGCTAAACCAGGAGAAATTCTTCAAAATCTAGTATTCGTTCCTGGCCTACTACCATGTCTGTAGTGGAGGATATATTCAGGTAAACTGAATATACTCGCTTTTCATTTTTGGTGGCTAAGGTGTGAATGAAGATTAAATGCTGTGTGTTGTGCTGAGTCCTCGTCAACATATTTTTCACATGTTTCCATACACGCACTACTGTTTAATTCTCATTCATACCCTATCTCTATTATCATTATATACTATGTAAACTCATCATTCATATATATTACACATTTTCATGAGGTAACATATCCCCCCAATAAACTCAATTAATTATTATTAATGTTGGATGATAAGAGATCCATGCCATCAAATGGATGAATATGAATGATTTGTGCCCATAAATTGATTTATCTCCCCTATTGCCCAATTCTAACATCTGATAAATGACTTGATCCTTGCCCAAATCAGCTTTCCTTAGAAGACAAGGCTGTCGTTTAAGATTTTTTCAAATGAAACTATACAGTATTGCTCAGTTGGCTCATTGATCCACTTTTAGTTTTGATCAAACCCCAGTTTTGAAGAATAACATATTAACAGGCAGAATAATTCTGAAATGCACTGTTCATCTCAAACATGACTAGTCTCAGGTGAATGGACCACATAGTCCCCTGTGGGATCCAAAGAAATAAATCAGATCCTGGCGCCAAAAGCATAAGATAGAAAATGTCCCAAGGTCAAAGTGATGTGATCTTGTAATGAAGTTTGTAATCTGGCATTTACTGTAGTGAGGAGCTATTTTTAATACTATACAATTAAATTATCAGTGATTCATTTTGGGACGAAACCTAGAAATTACTGTTGGTGACATTAGCAGAAGAACACTTAAGATGTTTGTATGACTTTCTTTGGTCTCCTATTTTAACTAGTTTAAAATAAATAGGGTTCATTCTCCTATTAAAATAGCAGATAAAGGAATATTATACAAATGTGTAAAGCATTCATCTGTTAATACTTCTGGGCTCAAAAAAGTTGAGTGGCATCATCAGAAAAAACTCAGAATGAGTCAAATATTTTATTTTGCTAATAACAGATGAGCACAATGTACATGATTCTTCATTATGGATGTTTTCCATCTGGCTTTTTGAGACATATTCACTCATATGAAGTAATGTACACAGCAGAAAAAATATAGAATATTAATAAAAGCTCCGAAATGCACCGTGTTAGTTTCTGAGAGGGGGTCCACGCCCCAGAAACCCATAGGAAATAAATCCCATACATTATGCGCAATGTTCCCACTTATATTACCTACTGCCATCAACAGACAACACATTGACAATGCTTCTCCGGTAAGTATAAACAGTAAACTGGAATGCACATAGTAACTCGTTCAATCAAAAGGAACTGAAAGGTGTTTGCCAGGAAGAGCTTTCTAACTCTCAGCCCAGACAAACACAGTACACACTGACAAATGCTTTTGGGCATGTCCACAAGTCACCCATAACTGTAAGTCACTTGTCAAACTTTATGATTTTTAAGATATAATGACACTGTCCTGCAATTTGTACGTATAATATATAACAATATATAATATATAACATTGTAACTGTAAAACGTTTGTGAAACAATTAAAAGTATACCAAAGCAGATTATCAGGTAGGACACTTGGCTTGAGCCTCTAAAGCAGCAGTGTGGCCCCAATGAGCTTGGCCATGGAACAGAAGATTGTGGATCATGTCAACAATTCTCCACACCACAGTATTTTTTTTATTGGTTGTCCCCGGGTGTGGGTGACACTAACAAGGCTGCATTCATTGCCCATCCCTAGTTGCCGAGAATGTTGCTGGTAGTGAGCGTTCTCATAACATTTTTTTTTAACAACTGAATGGCTTGCTGGACTACTTCAATTACATGGGGCCCGATTTTCGCTCAGTTTTCGTCTGGTAAGACCTACAATTCTGCTCCGCCTGACAACAAACCTTTTTGGGCCTCTTCTGATCCCAATCCACTTTGCCACCAGGTTAGCCTGGCGGGAAACTCACTGCGGCTTTCCGCTCCGGTCGCCAAGTTGAAATTTCAGTCAGTTTGCCGGCTTTGGGCAGGTGTTCTTGCCACCTACTCAGTTGAGCAGGTTAAAATTGCAATGGGTCAGCTCCCAGCAGCTCCAGGGTGGGCAAGTGGCTGATTTTAACTGCCCGCCAGCTCACCAGCTACGGTTAGGGTTAAAATCATCCCATAGTGTGGGACTGGAGTCATATGTTGGCCAGAGCAGGTGAGGGGTGGGGTGTTGGGGTGGCGGGGGGGAGCTGGCAGGTTTTCTTCCTTGAAAGACATTAGTGAAACAGTTAGATTTTTACAACAATCTGCCAGCTATCGTAGTCATGCCAGCCCAGAGATTACCAAATGTATTGGGGGGGAATTTTAACCCCCCAGGATAGACAGAAGAGTGGCAGGGAGGGGGTTAAATTCTTAAAAATGAGAACCCCCGACTCCAACTTGCCGCGAACGCGCCTACCTCCAGTTTAACCGAGGAGAGTTGGGTGGAGGGTGAGTAACCTGCTCTCGAGAGACGGGTCAGTAATTTTAATATGTTAATGAGGCTGCGCGCCTCAGATTCTAGCTGCCATTTGGATTTAACGGCTGTGGGCCAAGTTTCCCAGGCTCGGGAAACCCAGCAGCTAAAGGGAGGCGAGAGCTGCTGGATGCAGCAAATATGTGCTTTTCCAGCACTGCTTGTGGGCCAGGAGGAGCTGGACTGCTTCCCCGCAGCCCCCCAAGCTAATTGCGCAATTGGCCTCCCTCCCCGCAATCAGCCGAACCCCCCCCCCACAACTGTGATCGGCTGATCCCCCACCACAATCGTCCGACCTCCTCCCTGTGACCTCCATACACCCTCCCTACGACCTCCATACACCCTACCCGTAATCTCCATACCCCCTCCCTGTGATCTCTCCGTCTCTCCTCTCCGGTCCCCACTTGCTGCCTTCTACCACAGGTCTTCCCGCCCGGCAGCCTGCCTGCCTCTCAATCTGGTTAGCTTCCAGGCGGGAAACGGGGAAAAGAAATTCAAATGACGTGCTGCCGTTAATTTGGCAGGACCTCCGCGTTTCCCATATTTCCAGGTTTCTCAGCCGTTGGCAGTTGCCCCCACACTCTCCCCACCTCCCCGTAAATATCGGGGCTATTGAATTCAATATGGTGGCATTTTAACTCATAACCTCTGGTCTGCTGGTCCAGTACCACAATCACAACACGACCATACCCTTGTTTTTGACCTTAGCCTGGCAGATTCCCAGAAGGAAGAAGGGAAATTACAGGGACAAAATCTTTATGACAGAGAAAGAAGCTAAGATATATGTTTTTCTAAAAATTAGTATATATAATAATTTTTGTGTTGTACATTACTTCTTAGCAAACTTTACCACTTAAAAAAAAGTTCAAGTGAGTTCTGAGGCGATAATTTGTCAACTGCTTTTTTAGCTAAAGCTCGTGTGAACTGTGAAATAAAGCAGTTTGAAATGGGAGTATCACCTTTTATGCAAATATATCTGTGTTTTATTGGTTACAAGCAGGCAGGCAAGAATGGTTCATCATCTGTAAAGGGAAGCCCAGAAGTGCACAGTGCTCCAAATTAAACTGCATCCTCCAGGGTACTATTTTGCTGTAAACTGCTACAGCTGAATTATGCAGTCATATATTTTAACCAACAGGGTGGGGAGAGTTACCATCAGTGGCTGCAATACTTGACTGTGTTACTCTAAGAAAGCACAAAGCATATGTGTCAGCATGTAATATTAGATAACGTAGGTGTCTTTTGGAACGTAATTGCTTTTAGTCGAATGCTACCTGTTGTGTTCAGTGATTTGACACATGCATGCAGATTTATGTGAGGAGGATTCTATCTAGGGACATATTTATCAGTACCAGGCATTCATGTAACCTGCAGCTTATAGAAACTCATTAAGTGACTGAAGCTGAAAGTCTGCTGCTCAAAACAGCCAAAATCACAAAGGGAATAGTGAAAATAGCTGATACAAGTTGGACTAAACACATTTTTACGGGTAATGCATTCTGCTGCTCTGTAATCAGAGATCTGGGTCTTCAAGCATGATGCCAAGGTATTTGGTGTATTACGAATCAGCAAATATGATTTATAATTACAATAAACCTCTTGATAATTGTGCTTCAGAGAGACAATTAGGCTTTTGCAGTTGAGGGAAACTAAAGACAGAATACAAAATGAAGATATTACATTGCTAATTGCTGACAGTGCCTCTACTCTTCAGCACTGCTTTCCTAAATATATGATTTCTTCATTCCTTGGGATGTTGGAATTTAGTTTTGGTAAACAAACTTGTAGTTAGGCTAACCACACCATGATGGATGTTTACCATGATGATGAGGATCTAAAGTGCTCTGTTATTATAAAACCCTCTGAAGTCGGCATGTATAAAGTATGATATGTACTCATATGAAACTGACAAACACACATTTTTTAGGGTCCATGTATGTGGAAAAACTAATATACATATCTACACAAGATGGCAGCTGGGCTACTCTATTGATTCAGTGGATAAAATCATCACAGGAAGTGGCAGAGTTATATAGACAGGCCGCTTCCAGTTTTGATCCCTGGTCTGTACTGAGTTAGCTAATCTAAGCACAGCAGCAGTGTCCATGCTATAAATGATTTCAGCACTCCAGGGGCTCGGAAGGGGGAATGTTGGAATCAGTTCCTGCTCTGGTTTGCTAACCAGTGCCTCCTACTGGAATGTGTATGTGTGGACAAAGGCTAAGGAGAGGAGTGGCTTTAGCTGAGGTGTTCCGTGGTTGAACACCCTACCAGCATTGAAACATGTAGAATGGCGAAATGGGCGAGATACTATTGGGTTGCTAGAGCCCATGGAACCATACCCCAATATAGTCACTGCCTTCAAGATAGGAGAAAAACTAGAAACCTGTTTTATGCAATATGACAGTCAAAAAATGTTGCATATAACGATTTAACAGGCCAGTGATACCAATATGTAAGAAGCAAGATTGGAGCTCCCCTCCCATTCTCTCCCCTCTCCTCATCACTTTCACTTTGCAACCAAATGCTCTCAGAAAACCTACTGCCCCTCGAATAGCCTTGTTGATAACAGTTTTATTTTGTCTGTATCCTTTAATGAATGGTTAATAATTACACCCAAATCGTTTTCTATTCCACATCCCCACATTTCCTATTTCTTATTCCACTACTCATTATCTTGCATTTATCCACATTAAAATCTAAGTTTAATTCCTTAGCCTGCTCATTTAATTTGTCCAGATCAATTTGAATGCTTAATATCTCTCTCACAGAAGTTCTCAAGGGTTAATGGTTCTTATTACTGGGGGGCATTTGCTGATAAGGGGAATGTCAGGGAAAATAGACCAGCGTATTTGCAATCCAGAGAAAGTGACCTTTGGTTAAGATAAGCTGATATTTTGCATGCTAGGCATTGTAACTTGTTCCTCATTTTTCTCCTCTTTCAAATAATGCAGTAAATGTGGATGTGAGGCTCAATCAACACCAACACTAAAGGATGCGTGATGGTCAACAGTAATGCTCCGAAAAAATCTTAGACACACAGTAACAGTTAGAAGGGAAAGTATTAATTGTGTCCAAATGCTATTTGACAGCTCCCTTTGTTGACAAAATCAATAGTTTCTACTCTAAAAAAATTGCACAGATTTTACGTGAACCTTTATCACTAATCACTGGTATGTAGTAGGAGTTTTACAAATAGATTTATTTGGCAATTGCTACATACTATGAGTTGGAGACTTTTACAGTGGTTGATAATGTGAAATCTTTGGATCCTGCCTTAATAGAATATATTTTCCACAATTTGTTAATTTTAAGAAAAATATTTCACTACTTCATACTCAGATCAATGTTTTGCTAACATTAGTGAATGCATAAAAATAATGCCTTATGCTTCTTAGTTTAGATTGTGATGGCATGAACATCAGCCCCGAACATCTGCAGTGGTTTGCATTTACAAGAGCTTTTTCAGTACAGAGATTCAGATAATAATCTATATGGTAATATAGTGCAACACTTTATAAAGTGCATAATTATATATCTGTAGCTCCATTTGCAAGCAGTTACAAATTCTACTAGCCCTTGATGGAGACAATGTTTCATTCCCTGTGCTGTCATACACTGTATTTGTGGATGGACAGTACATTTTTTCCCCCCTTTGTTTGTTAAGCTGGTCACTCTGTAGTGGAACAGGCAGCATGAGAAAAACAGCAGAATTCACAAGATAAAAGAAAACCTTAAATAATGACGAGGGTGTGGGAACAGTCAAGGGAATGGCAGTCATTTTTTTCAGACATGCCATATTCAGGTGTTGATTATGTGTTTTCTCCTTGAGCCTTCAATTCATTCCAGAGGCTGAGGTTTGTCCAGCCCAGTTCAGAGATTGAGATTTTGCCAGTTTGCTATGTAGAACAGATGTTGGGTTCATTAGAATTCACATATGAATCTGATATCTTTTTTGCATAATAAATAAGGTAATGGAGTAAACTGCACTTCTACACACCGCAGATGTCCTCTAATAAGAATTATTTCAGGTTTAGCTGTAATGATACGTTGTCCCATGTTATAACGTCATTTACCTACAAGCAGTATCCCAGGGTCAACCTTTAGGTGACCCTCTGCTTTTGTAGCTTCTCCATTACCTTTGAGCATGCTTTCTCTCTGGTGTTGACACTGTGAGCCCTTTCACAGACTCGGTCTCCTGTTTTATATCAAACAGAAAACGTCCTATCTCTGGCTGCCAGTTTGGTTGAAAAGCAATCACCTGGTGAAGGCAAACAGCAAACTGCACTAAAGTTTTGCTACCAAAAAAGCATACTTGATAATTGGATTATTTTCATATCTGGAAAATTTCAGAAATTCTTGTCAAAATACCATATTATAGTTCTCTTGTTATTGGTTTTTCACTGCTGTGTTCAAAATAAATGGATCACAGTCTTTTAGAATATTATTCATTTCAACCTCATCATTTTTTTATTAAAATAAATACAGACATTGATCAGATCCATCAAAAAAACATTCCTGAACAGAACAACATTGAAAACTGTCATTAGATTCTAATTCAATTGTCACAGTCATGATCTGTCTTGGGATTTCTGGGCAGGCTGATTGATAGTTTAGTGCCAAAAAAATTCTGGCTTCTTTGAACTTTATATCTATTTTTGTCACATTAGTCTTCAGATAATTAAAGGAGAAAGAAGGTTTGGGGACAATACCTCCTGTTTAAAGTGCTCTCCCAATACCTATCGAGAAAAAATATGGTCAGCAAATATATTTGTACCTGGAGTAAATCATTAACATTTGCTATCCAATGGATTTCTGTACTTTCAGTTCCAGTCCAATGACATTACCTGCATCCCAGTGCAACTGGGAGCTGATCCACAGCCAACCGATCCCAGAAGAAAACAAGCTATTAGTTTTGTGCGTAGCTTTAATCTTTTTCTGAATGTATTGTTTTGTTCTTCTCCCCATTAAGGTTCCCCATCCTTGGCTGATAGAATGGGCAGGCTATCTACACTCAGGCCTCTGCTCATACTGGCTTTCATAGTCTTCAACCAATGTAACTTCAACTTTTACTTTTACTTATCATTGATAATGTGTCTGTTTTATTGAGGCTATGTGATTTTTAATTTATTATTATGGCATTAATTGCTGATACATAGTGAACATAAGAATGCAACTTCATCTTGGGGTTCAAATGACATCTATAAACCTATCAAACTTTGCTATTCATGGTTAATAAGGTTATTTGACTCTTTGGAATTAATTACTGTCCTATTACTCACTCCGTGCCATACTTTATAAAGAGAATGGAGCAGAAGGGGCCATTTACAAAGATGATTGGTATATGCACACAAGAAGCAATGGTTTCAAATTTGACTATTGAATTGACTCACTAATATAGCCCAAAATGGAAATTGTGCAAAAATAACCCAATATGTGTTGCATGTCACATTGTATTTCTAATGTCATTAATCTAACTTTGTGTTAGCTTGGTCACGTTATTAGTTTATATTTTTCTCAGCTGCATCCAATATTCCAAATCAAACCTAAGCAATGACCTTTACTAGCATTGTATTGACTTAATATCGAATGCCCTTGAGATGTAACCCAGTACATGATCAACTTTATTTATGACACCTTCATATTGACTAGATGTTTCCAGTGAATGATCAATAATCACACCCAAATCCTTTTGCTTTTCCACTTCTGCTAATGGACATCCCTTCATCTTGTACAAGTACCTCATGTTCCAGTGAACATAACCTTACATTTGTCTACATTAAATGCATCTGTCATTCCTCTGTCTATCTATTTTATTTGATCCAGATCTCCGATGCCATCAATCTTGCTTCTACTGGTCTCCAGATCACATAGCTGGACATCACCAGGAAATTTTGTAATATTACAAGACATATCCTTTTCAATATCCATCTATATAATACAAATAGAGGGGCCCAGAGCAGATGTCTGCAGAACTCTAGTAATCAAAACATATTACTGATTTTGCTTTACAATATTCACAATTATAGCTGTGCAGAAAATAGCTTTTGCAGATGTTATTTGACAGCAAAATGCGTGTACTTTATAAAGTGAAGCTGTTGGATTCAGTAACTAAAGAATAAATATGCAACAGAGCTCATAAAATAGTAGGTGGGGAATTAGCTGAAGGAAATGATAAGGAGAATCAAGCTTGAGAGCAAGGAGTGAGATCTATTGGGGTTTGAGATTACAACTGCAGAAGACTTGCTGCCAGTCCAAAGTTTTGTGGAAAACCTTATTTTGTGAGGAAGACCAAAGCTTGATCAAAGAGGATTTGGCAAGACTATGAGAGATTTGTCAAATTACTGGAGAGTGCGTTAGTTTGATCTTCACCTCAGCATTCAGGATTGGTGTATTTTATGAGTGTGCACCCAGTCTACTACCCTAAGCACTTTATAGAGGGAAAGCACTCCATTTCAGGAGGGGGGATATTATCAGGAAAATGGATCTTGCCTTCTACTTGAGCCTCTTCTATGGTTTTTATGTCATTCAACCAGAAATTATGGCATTCGTAATAAAGGCCTTATGGCTGCAGGCTGACAGCATGGACGCAGGTAGCCTGAGAGTGGGAATATAAATTACATAGAATTCACAGCACGGAAACAGGCATTCGGCCCAACCGGTCAATGTAGGTGTTTATGTTCCACATGAGCCTCCTCCTCTCACCCTACTTCTTCTAACCCTATCCACATATCCTTCTATCAGCATAGAGCTTCGACAGGACTAAACAGCTAAGTCAGAAACTTTTGGTGTGAGATGATGAAGTGCTTTTGCAAATGAAAGTTCAAACAGAAACATTTTAAGTACTCATTTTACTTAATTTTACTTAATAACCTTTTTTCCAATATGTAATAGAAATTTTAACAATAACAATACAGACAGTGGCTTAATGCAACATTAGCATTTTATCTGTAGTTTAATTGCTTTGTTGAAGTCTTTCAATCTTTTTTTCTAATTAATACTTTGAGTTAATGTAGAAACGTTATTCGATTTGTATTTTAATTTAAGAAATTATTCAGTGATGATGTCTTTACAATCATTATGAGAGAGTCATCACCAGAATTGTGGAATTATATGCAAACATTTTTTAATGCCTGTTGAAGGTGGATGATGCACAATATCCACTGTTTTAATGAAATCTGTTTTTCTTTTGGTGTGCTCATCAATGGGAAAAATATCAGCCTTTGTAACAGGAAACATGAGACGAGGCGAGACGGCCTGAAACTGCAGATAAGTGCCTTTATTGTACTGCTTGAGGTCCCTGAGGAGCAGGAGTGCCTCCCCCACGTCCAACAAACCTACCTGCAGCGACTCCCGCCCCCCCACGATCAGCAACCCAGCCCCCCCCCCCACGATCTCGGACACCGACAGCCCCCACGATCTCCAATTCCCCCCCATGATCTCCGACTCCCGCGATTACCCCTGACCTCGACCCTCCGATGACTGACCCCCCTGACCCCCAATGACTGACCGCCCCCCGATGACTGAGCTCCCCGACCCTCTTCCCGATGACCCATGACCGACCCCCCAGATGACACCCCCCATGATCCCCGATGATTGAGCCCCCCCCAATGACTGAGCACCCCGATGACCCCTGATGACTGAGCCCCCCTGATCCCCCCGATGAACCCCCCCATCTAACACTTACCTGTTCATGTCGTCTTCCTTCCTCTTCTCCAGTCTGACTGAGGCCAGCCTGTCAATCAGACTGGCGTGTCGGGCAGGAAACGTACAAAGAATAAACACATCCTTACGTCAAAATCGTAAGGACGTCCGGGAAACCCGGAATTCCACCCCACCCACCCCCGCACCCCACTCCCCCCCCCCCCCCCCCCCACCCCCCCGATAAAATCATGCCCAATGCCTTTTTTTTTCCACACAAGCCATCCATGGGGCCTGTTTGAAGCTGTCAATTCTGTGTCAAATTACAAGCCGTTCTTAATTTTCTGAAAAAAACATTTTCTGAGGTGGGGACAATGTTTCTGGATCCTTCTTTTTTAGTCATTTCAAAGCTCTGCACAGAACTGAATCATAGAATCATAGAATCATAGAAGTTACAACATGGAAACAGGCCCTTCGGCCCAACATGTCCATGTCGCCCAGTTTATACCACTAAGCTAGTCCCAATTGCCTGCACTTGGCCCATATCCCTCGATACCCATCTTCCCCATGTAACTGTCCAAATGCTTTTTAAAAGACAAAATTGTACCCGCCTCTACTACTGCCTCTGGCAGCTCGTTCCAGACACTCACCACCCCTTGAGTGAAAAAATTGCCCCTCTGGACCCTTTTGTATCTCTCCCCTCTCACCTTAAATCTATGCCCCCTCGTTATAGACTCCCCTACCTTTGGGAAAAGATTTTGACTATCGACCTTATCTATGCCCCTCATTATTTTATAGACTTCTATAAGATCACCCCTTAACCTCCTACTCTCCAGGGAAAAAAGTCCCAGTCTGTCTAACCTCTCCCTGTAAGTCAAACCATCAAGTCCCGGTAGCATCCTAGTAAATCTTTTCTGCACTCTTTCTAGTTTAATAATATCCTTTCTATAATAGGGTGACCAGAACTGTACACAGTACTCCAAGTGTGGCCTCACCAATGCCCTGTACAACTTCAACAAGACATCCCAACTCCTGCATTCAATGTTCTGACCAATGAAACCAAGCATGCTGAATGCCTTCTTCACCACCCTATCCACCTGTGACTCCACTTTTAAGGAGCTATGAACCTGTACTCCTAGATCTCTTTGTTCTATAACTCTCCCCAACGCCCTACCATTAACGGAGTAGGTCCTGGCCCGATTCGATCTACCAAAATGCATCACCTCACAACTGAAGATGCACCTGAAATCCTGGCATCACTCCAATGCCCCCCCACCACCGTGGACTGTGTGTGTGGTATAAATAGAATGTAGAGCTTGGTGAAGTCATGTATGGTGCACTTGTAAATTATGCAGTGCATTGTTACTCACTGGAATATTTCTGTTTGTCACTGGTCCCCATTATAAATTCTTTATCTATTATCTGCACAGTTTTCCACTGATATTTTTTGGAACTTTAATGCTATCTGAATATTGAAAACCCTCGTTGCTCCATATTTTTCAGGGCTGCTAAACCCTTTAATATATCCATAAATTCCTCATTTCAGTATTTCTGAAACGCCTTTCATGTTTGTTGTTTTTTTGCTTCCCAATTGAAGAGCATAGCATTTAAATTTCAAATGAACTCTTTCTATGACAAAGTAGGAAAACAATGTGGTTGAGATGAGATATTCTAAACAATTTCTGTAAATCAGTCCATTTAGCATTCTATTTCTAAATGGAAATCGTAGCATTAACATTCTTCAGAAATATTTTCCCTTGATCTTTACCGTTAAGCTTCATCACTTAATATTTTATCCTCGAGTCACAAGGTACTCAGTGTTAATCCCTGCGCAGACTATTGAAAACAAACCTGCTTTGGGAAACAGCGCGGATATCTACTGTCATCACCTTATTAAAACAATGACAGTCAATGTAGGGACTCAGGGACGAGTCATCCTTTTAGGTTAGAACCAGTGGTGTTGTCCACAGGGACAGTGAAGGCTCAGTCATTCCTATCTTCAATATCTCCAAGACATGCTGTCAGATTAATGCTGTATTTCTTTTCCAGGGCTGAAGAGCAGGGTTGCTCTCTCCTGGGTACTGCAACCCTGGTATCAATCATATGGCACAGAGTTCTAGTCCCTGCATCTTTTAGCTGTCACTGCCTGGGAACCTTGTCAGCAGATCACGACTCAGGACAGCTTTCCAGCCAGCTATCCACAACAATTACTTACACTGTAGCTTTTGGTGCTCTCTTGGCATCAGGACACAGTCTTTCACTTCCTACCATGGATTAAACCCTGCTGTGTGATTGTATCCTTATTATTTGTTAACCAGGTAGAATTTAAAGAATGCTATTTTTGGGTGGCTTGGTATATCAAGTGTTTGATGAAAGATCTTGTGGGTGTAGGATTGTTATAACAATCAAAAGTTTCGGGCCAGTCTATGACTTGCCTGTTGGCACCTCATTACAATTTCTCCAAATCTCCATGTGCTCCGAGCAGCTGCCTGGGTCAACCTCATAAGACATATGTCCTTGTTATAGCTGCCTCCAGCTGTATTTGTTGTGCCACTGAACACATAAGAAAAACAAGCCCACTCCTGGGCAGATGGCGATGAGTTTGTGTCCCAGAGCTGCCTGTCACCTGAAGTCATTTGCCTCCAGATGGGTTTCATCCCTTCTCAGTGAGACTGCTCGATCGAGTGCCAGAGGCATTTCATTTTAGGGGAAGGGGCAAAACTGACAGAATCAGACCTGCCCTTTTGTTTACCAATTACAGACCGACACTGGCAGCAGATACAAATGTCTAAAGTTTAATGCTATAAGTCTAAGTCAACAATGGCGGAAAGAGATCATGTCAGGGCCTATTTTTTAAGAATATCGAAACATGGTTTTGTTTTGTATTGTTACTTATAAAGAACAATTATCACTTAGTTAGAAGATAACACTTACTTTAAACTGATGCAAGTTATGTAGACAGTGACTTTAAAAAAGCTCCCTCCAGAAAGCTTGTAATGTCCAATTATTCAAAATGTCTTACCTCTACAGATTTTGCACAGATATTTGTGTGGATATTATACAATATAATGATAGACAGTTTTTATTAAAGGTCACTGAACACTGGAAATAGCGTAAATAAAGGCACTATCTACTGTTAAACAGTAGCTTGTGCAAATGATCTGACAGCTAAAATCCAAATTTAGCACCAGGTGCAACCACTTTTCTCTTCTCTTTTAGAATAAAATGCCATTCAGAGATGTTTCCTATCAAGCTGTTGAGGCCTGTTTTCCAAAATTCTTTTCTCAAGCCACATTGGAATGATGAATACAGTAATGGGCAAATACACAACATTGACTTCTGATTGTTTGCACTGTGATATGAAAAGACTTGAACTGAAATTATTTCTAGGGGTTCTGTTTTTTCCTACTTTTTAAACACATTTTCTTTCTTCCCTGCAAACCTCTTTGAGCCATGTATGGCCCCCAGTTCAGAGGACATGGAAGGTGACTGTCAATATTGCTTTTGAGCAGGCTCTTGGAGGTGCATGATACATCTTGGGGATACTTTATCTTGAATTTTTTTTCTGCCTTCCCATTGAAATGTAGCTGGCCTCGCCTCAGCATCCTCTCTGAACGCACAGAGAAGATCAGGTTCTCACCAATGTGGGACATTGCAGATGTTGACCTGCACTCTACCTCTTCTTAGGAGGGCTCCTCTAAGATACTGTATGTGCTTTTCTATTTCCAGTATCTTTTTCATATTTTAAAATTTATTATAATATTTAAGAAATAAGAAAGAAAGAACTTGAATGTATACAGTGTCTTCACAAACCCATGGAGTTCCAAAGAGCTTTACATCCAATTAATTACTTTTGAAGTGTAGTCATAGTTGCTATGTTAACAATATTTTAATACTGTATAACTTCTCAACATGTACAACTAGTTGTGAGATTAGTCAACTCACAATACATGCCTTTGCTGCACTAATGCCCAAGATGCTCTGAAGGTCATCACAGTGTATACTTAGGTTTATCTTGCATATTAATTCCTATTGCCATCGAAGAAATATTCTGTTCGTTATTTATTATACGAGCCTTGAAATTGAGAAGTTAACTAAGGTGCTTATGTGGCTCGGTATCAAATTTTGTTTGATAACGCTCTTGTGAAGTGCCTTAGGACGTTTTACTACATTAAAGGCACTATATAAATGCAAGTTGCTGTCATTGTCTAACCCTCGCAGCTGTGATACTGAAGGTACTGGGATGTGTGAAGGACTTGATCTCCAAGCAACTCTTTCTACCACTTTCTGACTGTTAAAATATTATTGAAAACAATGATTCTAGATACCATAAGATAAGGTGGATTATCTTTGTTGTACATTGAGCTATAATCAGTCAGTACACAACCACTAACTTATATTTGCATATGATGAACTGTGTAATCTTTCAACATATGCAATGAAATTGACTTTCTAACTAAATAAGTCATTGAAGCATGAAACAAATTTGTATCATAGTTCATCCTGCTATTTTGGTCAGAAGAGAACATTTGATGATGAAAGAGTTTTGCTTGTTTTATGAACACTGATGAGAATAATTCCTTGCATCAACATTGTGATCCCATCAATGCTACTTGTTGGTAAACCTTCCTGGTGGTATCTACGAGTACTGCAGAATGATACTTCCCTTTCTCAGGCTAATTTTGACTCCTTCCTCCGAAACCCAAGACTGACAAACTCATCACTTGTGAGAGCCTAAGCATGAATACCGTACAATAATTGGATTTAAATTCCATTCTCCTTGTTGAAAATCCAACACTCTAGCATTCTAACTATCAGGCATTCATTATTCCATGTTTCTAACTCTGCTTCAACTTAACAAAAGGATGCTTTAAGCTATTAATACCATAAACATTTTGTAATGGTTGAAAAAAAATTATGAAGAACTAACTTTTTTCATTGATTTTGTTTTTGTTCAGAAAATGTACAACAAATAAAATACTGACAAGTACATGGATGATAAAAAAGGATCAGAGAGGAGCTCTGTTGTCTCAACCCTCAATGTATGTATACACAATGACACTGGCATCAAGGTAGATACAATACAACAACTTGCATTTATATGGAGCCTTTAATGTAGTAAAAATCCCAAGGTGCTTCACAGAGGAGAAACAGACACTGTGCAGTTGTAGAAGAGTTGACCGAAAACATGGTTGAAAAGATGGTTTTAAAGAAGCTTTTATAGGAAGGAAGAGAATAACAAGGTTGAGGGTTTTGGGGAAGTTTCATATTATGTTTGAGATGGCTGAAGACTCTACCACTGATAGTGGAGTGGTGGAACAGGAGGAGTGTAGCAGAGGCCAGAGGCAAAGGGCATAGGCTGGGATATAGTTTTGCATGAGATTGAAGGGGTAGGATGAGAAAAGTCACTGAGGGATTTATAAGTAAGGATGAGGATTTTAAACTCATGAGTTGAATGCATTGAGGGGCAGGGAGGTCTGCTAGAACAGGCTGTGGAGTTTGGGATGAATTGGAGTTTGTGTAAGTTGGAGCTCAGGAAGTGGGCTTTAAACAAATTGAGTATTGAGGTAATGGTAGTGTGGATAAAGGGATTGGGGCAGTGGGGGTGAGGTAAGGATGGAGATGAGTGATGCAGAGATGGAAGTAAGTAACCTTCGTGATGGTTAGGATAGGTATTTTGAACTTCAGCTCAAAGTGAAACAAGACATTAAGGTTGCAAACTGTCTGAATCAGCCTGATCAGTAGCTGGGGAGGCAGATGGAGTTGATGGTAAGGACAAAGAGTTTTTGGTGGAAGCAAAATAAAAGGACTTTGGTTTTGCAATGTTTGGTTGGAGAAAGTTTTATTTGCAATAGGTAATCAGTATTACTGGTCTCCCATTGTAAATAGAATGATTGACTGACCCAGTGACAAAAATGAGGAGCAGGTGGGTTCATATATCATCAAAAAATCACAGGAGGAACTTGGTAATTATGTAGGTCAAGATCTAAAGTGAGTAATGAGCATCTGCCTCTTGACCTGGAAAGTAAGCGTTCCTGGTTAAGACTCCTTTACCAACTCTAGAGTTAGCAAAATCTACTTATTTATGGGAGGGGAGTCCCTTTCTTTCCACTGCTGGAGGATCACTTTGATGGCTAAGATGAGGAAGGTCTGGATCAATCGTTCATTGTGACTGGGAAACTGGAGCTGCCCAGCATTAGAAATGCAGAACTAATTGTAACAAGCTGTTCAGTGATTTCAATAATGCAATGGAACCAGTCTTCTGAAAAACAATTCAGCTTTGTGCACTCCCAAAGAAGCGCGGTGTTCCACTCCACATCTCCAGCAATGATTGTTCCTAAACATCCCAGATGAGCTTTCCCCTGCTTTCTAATCAGCTTTCAGGACCTGGATGGCCAAGCCTCTACCTGGGAGAACTGATCTAGTGGTCTAGATGATAATCTAGTGGAGAAAGTGGTCAGATAGAAGACTGGTTCAGATCAAGAAGGCCATTCGGCCCATTTGATCTCATCCTTCCAGAATACCAACTCTACCATCTTCCCTTTACCAAATCTCTTAAATGAGATTTGGTAAAGGGAAGATGGTAGGCAACCATCTGTCAGGCAACTCATTTAAATTGACAGTATTGAATTCAAGATGTAACTGTTATGATGTCACCTGCCCCTAAACCTGCATGGAATTCCCCTCACTAAGGTAAGCTAAACCAGGGCAGAACCACGGAAGAAGTAAGGAGATGAAATCTCCCTGGTACAGTGACTTAATAACCATAGCATGTCACCCAAGTGTACCATATATCAATATTACTATTCAATACACCAGTAATTATTTCCAGTGTATCTGAATCCAGTAAAATACATTGAGGTAATAATAAGATTGAACAATTTAGCCCAACAGATGGCAGAGGTAAGCCAGATTTTCTAAACCAGGGAGGGAAAGTAAGTCATCAGATCAAATATCAAATAATAAGGCTGGTGTATTCAGGTCAGGAGGGATGGCACAGACACTGTACATTCAGACATGATGTCACAGCATGGACCATTGGATAATGTTCAGGGCATGGATGACAGCTCTGTAAGGTTGCAACTGTCTACCACACGTGGTATGTCCCAGCATACCTTTCTGTCTCCTGGAACCCTTGACTTCCTAATGTGTTTTTTAATTATATGGAGCAGGGTGAATCTCCCTGGTCTGACAGTAGTATAGTCAAAGGATGTAACTTTTTGTTTAATTGCATTCTAGGCATGTGACAGCAGGCAGTGCCTCCAATGTGGTCTGGATAGATCCAGATGTCCTGAAAATAACCTAATTGAAAAGAGACAAGCATGCACTCCTATTTTGCAGGTTTTTAATGCTGAAGTTTCTTTTGCCATCTTGTGGTCAAAATATTGTATAAAATACTGAGATAAAATTATTTCAATTAGTTATAGCCATTCAATCTAACACTTTACAGAAGGCTGAGCTCTGGGTTATAATTAATTCAATTGTGAGCTTTTCAATGAATTCAGTTATCACACTAAAACAAACAGAATTAAAGTTATTTTCTGTAAATCCTTCAATAGCAAAGGTACCAACCAATCAAATGGAAATGTATTTACATTTTCAGCAGTACAAAAATTAACATATGGCATTGTGTACAGATCATTTAATGATTTTTCATGTCATTATAAAGTAACCAAAAGACAGTAATACTGAAGCAAAGCAAAAGTGAATCATTTAATGGAACAAAACTAGTTTCAGGTAGTACACAGGTAGCAATTATAACGCTCACTGGATTTGAAACCTGCAGAAATTGTACATCTGAAATCCCACTTTAAACATAAAGTAATATCCTTTTAGGTTACAGTTGGTAAACAAGCTTACTTATATATGTCATATTTCTCACAGTTGGGGGAATGCAAGCTGGCGATACAGCAGGGAAGAGCACAGTAATAAATCACTTTTGACAAGAATGGGTATTTTGCATAATATCGACTGTAGAAAAAAGCAGTACGCTACTGTTTGAGGAGATAACTAAGTGAAACTCCTCCAATGAGGATAGGCAACAGTCTGGACAGGGATCTGAACTTATAGCTCTTTGGTTTGGAATCCAGTGTGCTGTCTCTAGGGCTCATTATTGTATAGGTTTAAATATAGTATTCACCACTCTATTTAAATTGTACACTTTTTTGTCTAGAAAAGAAAATCTTTTTTGAAAAACCCCATCACCTGTCCTCGCCAACTTCCACTGGCAAGTTCCAGATTTCAGCTCAGCCCACTTAGTCTGAGTGGGAAGGGGAAGCAACTGTCGGCCAATAGTTTCTCTGGGGAGAAAGCAAAACTGGAGGGAAAGCAAACCATATTGCTCTTACACACTTACTAGTGGCCAGCTCTAGAATGACATTGGCTGATACCTGGGAACAGTTTGCTTGCTCGCCCTGTTAGCTGAAGAATGGCATCAGGTGAATTTTCAGATATGGGTGAAGACATAGATAAACAAGCTTCATGCTCATTGATCCTGGTCTAACCTCCCAGGATTTTCCAATGTAAGGAATCTTACAACACCAGGTTATAGTCCAACAGTTTTATTTGAAAATCACAAGCTTTCGGAGCTTTCCTCCTTCGTCACACACCTGACGAAGGAGGAAAGCTCCGAATGCTTGTGATTTTCAAATAAAACTGTTGGACTATAACCTGGTGTTGTAAGATTCCTTACATTTGTCCACCCCAGTCCATCACCGGCATCTCCACATCAGGATTTTCCAAGGCATCGTTAACTACTCATAATAAGGTCGCTGCCCAGTTTAACTTGCTTGCAGGAGCTTGGAGTTAGCAGGAGATGGGAGATCGCATGCAGCTGGTTCTTAATGGCTGCAGCTGCTATTTAAAGGAATTGCTTCATTATTGCTGTGCAGAGAAGGAATCTTGGCCAGATAAAGGGCTGGGATACTGTGACTTGCAGATAGAGTTTTGAAATTATTCATGGAAAAAGTGTAGCAAAGGAGAATGGCTTGCCAGGAAACCCTCCTCACAGAAGAAATGTCCAGACTGTTTGGTAGCAGATGGCTACCAGAGTGAAACCAGTCACAAATATCCACGGAACAGAGGTTAATGGCCTCAAGAAGTCTGCCAAGGTCAGGCTGGCTAACATTGCATAGTGGCAGGTAGATGGGCAAAGTTTGCAGGCCGTTAAGTTTCCTCTCACTTAACTGAGGCTGCATGCTAATCCCTCATAAAACAGCTTTTTTCAACCTTCACATGCATGTCCATACTGCAGCTGCATGTACTCTTACTGTAATTTCAAACAGGTACTGTTGTTGCATGACCAGAGTATGGAAAGGTGTTCCCACAAAGCATGTTTACAACAACACTGCTAGATGCATGTTTGTTTACACACATACTCCCTGTGATGCATTGTGGCCAACTGGCTGTCACTTGTTTATGAGCTTTTCAAACGCCCACCATCTCAGAAATACTTCTTTGCTTGCAAGATGAAGTGGCATATAACTGGAGGGAACAAACCACAACTAGAGGAGATTCCCCCACATTTTAGACTCATCGGTCAACATAAACTGGACATGGTGGGACCTGGGAATTTTGAGGGAGTGGGCCATGTAAAGTTGGAGGCATCTCTGGAGGTTAGTAGCATCCTTTTCTTTTCATTCTTCCTCCCTCTTACCCTTTCACTCTTGCACACATCTTAGCTGTGTATGCTTAATTGAAGGGTATGTTTTAGCTACTGTTCTAACATATCATCTTGTTGGGTTTCTAAAGATGTCCCTGAAGTGAAGGCACTGAATCCAGTGGTGCCCACAAACTCAGTAACTCACACAACTCAGGGCCACTTGCCCCATCAATAGCAAGCATCAACACAGTTAACTCCACCCAGGGAATTTAGATAATCAGTATGAGCTGGCTAAACTGGGTGAATCACAGTAGGTGTGAGTAGGAGCAGGTGAAGGCACAAGAAGAGCTGTAAACCTGCTGGCCAAAAGCCCACCTCACAAACTTTTTCAGCTATAGAACCTTGAGATTCAGATCACACAGAGCCTGCATTTAAAAGATATTGAAGGGGCATCTCATAAAACATTACAGATAACCTGCAAGTTGATGGAGTGGAAACCCTTGTGTTCATCAAGGGCTTGAGATTGTATGCATGTACTTTGGGGAATCATGCCAGGCATAACAAATTTTACAGCCCTGTTATTGTGCTGGGGGAAGTGATGAAATTGTTTGACCTGGTGAACAATGCATCAGTTTACTGCTTGATACCCCTGTGAGGTACAGATTGACTGATATTGCTGATGTCCCCTGTGACTGCATGCAATGAGCCAGGCACACAAACGTTCAGAGATGTAGTGATCTTGACACCCATTGGCAGTACTGTCTCTGCAGTGGACATTGGCTGAAGATCAGATTCTAGGAAATAGCTCAACTGTCACTAGCTCCTTAGTGAAGCAGAGCCTGTGAAGGCATTATACCTCTGACATTCTAAAGTTTGTGTGCCTCTTGTAGATATGGCATCATGGGTGTGGGCAGTATGCCTTTGATGCAATCTGACCTTCTTTCATCCTTTTCTTCCTCCTCTAAATAATGCAAAAAGTGAGGAATCCCTACTGTAAGACTCAATTTTCAAAATTATAAATGCAGCAGCTAAAACCCTGGCAGCCAAAACACTTGGCCAAAATCCTTAACAAAAAGGATAAAAATTATCACTGAAAATAACATCCAGCAGAAAACTAAAGAAAAATGCCACTTTTTCAAATTCTTAAAACACAAAGTCTTTGCTTTTTGAAAGGCTTTTAAAAGTGGTGAGAGAAGTAGGGAGGTGGAATGGTTTCGGGACGGAGTTCCAGGGAGCAAAGGTGAGAAGGCTGAAGATTCTTCCATCAAGGCCAGAGTGGAGGATTGAAGATGGGATAGAAGGCTGAGGGACTGTGGAAGGGAGGTGTAACTGAGGAAAATAATTTTGAACTATGGGAGGACCAGGCTGATGCGTGCACTAGAACTTAATATAGCACAGAATGTGATCTGCACGGTTTTGGACAAGTTGGAGTTTCTGCAGGGTGGAGCTTGGAAAGCCAGCAAGGAGGGCAAGTCAATCTAGAGATAACAAAAGTGCGAATAAGGGTTTTGGCAGCACCGGCAGTGAGCTAGGGATTTAGGTGGGTATTCTTGTGAAGTAAGCAGTCTTGGTGATGGATGGGATATGGTTTGCAATTCACCTCTGCATCAAACAGGACACCAAGATTGCACACCATCCAGTTCAGGCTGAATGACCAGCCAGTTAAGGAGCTGCAGCCAGTGGCAAGGGTCCTGAATTTTTGTTCAATGCTCAATTGGAGGAAAGTTGGCAAACTGTGCTCAATGTATTCCCAGTGAGAATCATGAGAAATTATATATATTTGAATTTGCACCCCATTATATCAGATTTAAATACTAAAATGAAGATCTTTTCGATGCAGTCACCTCAAGGCTCGATGAGAAGTTTGCGCACAGTTAAGAATGGGCGGAGATCCCGTAAGATTGATCTCTGCCCGATTTTACAACCTTCCAGTGCTGATACATTCTATTGCTACCAATAATGGCAACTGGAAAATTTACCCTATGGTGTGTGTGGAGGGTGGGGAGACTTTGCAGGAGAAAAATAATGCACTGTAATTAATGCTTAGACACTTAGAATATTTTATAATCACTTATGAAAAGTATGAAAACAAAATTTCCACAATTTAAACCTTTTTTTCTTGGTTGCAGGTAGTTCATTATATTTTTAAAAATGAACAAACAGAAAGTGCACTTTCAGATTCCAACTGTTAGGTGAAGGTGCTAGAAAGCATAAATATTGGTGCTGTCTTCCAAGCCATGCCTTACTGTATTCTCAGTGCAACCAACATGAGTACATCATCATTAATCACTTAGGACAGTTTTCTCTTACAATAATTACAATTATCCATATGCTGAAATGTCATTCTAGCCCCAAATGGAGTTGGGAGATACATTCAGCTAATCGTTGTTGTTTATTGTTGTCACACAGGGTTCTGAAAGCCACCAACAAAAATGTATATATTTATCTTATTACTGTGCTGTGCAAACATGGTGTCAATAGAATTGCCAATTTGTGAAAATAATTTAACCCATGACACTAGGTATGTGACCCACTCATCCTTCAGGTTTCTTAATTGCATCTTCTTGACATTGCAGAGTGATTTATTCCCTGTATCCCACAACTCAGTGTCTGCAATTGTGATCTGAGTTGTTATTGGTGTCTGAATGAAGCTGCCATGTCAGAGCTCACACAGGCCTTTAGACACAAAGATGTAATTTTGACTTTCTTCTTCATGGATATGGCCAGGGAATATTGTACATCCATTCTTTTTTTGGATGGAAAAATGTGTAATTTTTCTATTAAATTTAACTTTTGTGTGAATTTATAAGTACAGGTTACTATGGTTTAAATTGTGTGATTCTGTAAGTATAGTTTACTATGATTAATTGTAAACAGAGCAAATGTTTGTAACAGAATCTTTTGGCTGCAGAAGGGAGTGCTGAAAAGTAAAATTTATGATACAGCTCTGAAGAGTGACAATAAAATGGCTTCCTCCCTTTGCCTAGAAATCAAGAGCGCTGCTTGTAATTTCCCACCCTTGTACCTTTACCCTTGTTTCTTTGCTCAGTTGGATGCAAACAAAAATTCACTCCTTTTAATAGTCTTTTATGTAGTGTTAAATAATTCAATTGCACATTACATTGGCAAAATAAATCTGAAAAAAAGTTTAGACCAAAAGACAAATGCGAATCACAGCTAGTCCACTGCCCAGTTCTCATTGTTCCAAATTAATGCTGAGTGAAGTACCTTAGAATAGTTCTGTCCATTAATTGTTAAGAACTGACTTTCAACTTTAATGATTCCTTTTCAGTTGCATCTATTTAGTTTGCTAAATCCCAAATAGTTGTGAAATGATATCGATTAAATAAGGTGAAGACTGGTGTAAACAGAAATCTAGGTTAAAGATGTCTGGAGGATAATTTGTTCGAACCTACATACAGGTTTGTGTTGATGAAAGAGTCTAATTACTCCCCCTCACTTTCACCGACTGCATTGAGCGTTAATCAACATCATATTGTGCTTTATGTACTATCTGAAGTATAAGTTAAAGAATTATTGACATTATTTGGATAGTTTTGATTTTTGAACAAAAGTATTATGTAATCAAGTGCTGGCATTTCTTTTATAATCGCTGGGTGTCTTGCTCTTCATTGAGAAGGATATTTACACAAAAGGATGCAGAAGTGATGTACTCATTAGGATTTATTTTTCCATTTTTATTACTCTAATTAGGCAAATTTGCAATTGGGATCAATTCACAACATGTCCACAGCTTCGAGGATAGAGTCTCACTCTGTGCCTGGTGCAGAATGTAACTTTTCCTCACTCTGAGGTACTGACAACAATATGTCACTGCTGAATTTCATTAGCACCCTGTGCTCTTGAGGGTATTTTTTGATGCCCATTATTTATAACAGTCATTTTATTTCAGTGCTGATTTAAGAAAAAGCATGAAGCAGATGGCAAAAAGCGGTTGTTTTTTCACTAGTAATTTTTGGAAAACAAAACATGGTTCATTCAAAGAAGTTGAAACAAAATGAGTAAGAATACATAAGAACATAAGAAATAGGAGCAGGAGTAGGCCATCCAGCCCCTTGAGCTTGCTCTGCCATTCAACAAGATCATGGCTGATCTTCTACCTCAATGCCATTTTCCTACACTATCCCCATATCCCTTGATGCCTTTAATATCTAGAAAATACAGTTGACCACCGCTAATCTGAACATTACCAGTTCGTGCAGATTAGTAATCCAATCAGCAGTGTTAGTTTGAAAAGACTGTTGGCAAAATGACCATTTCATATTAGTGGGAGGTGTTGGGCAGTCTTTTGCCAGCTTAGGTAGTTTATTTTACGTAGAATGTATGGCACAGAAACAGGCCATTCGGCCCAACTGGTCCAGGACAGTGTTTATGCTCCAAACGAGCCTCCTCCCACCCCTCTTCATCTAACCCTATCAGCATAACCTTCTATTCCTTTCTCCCTCATGTGTTTATCTAGCTTTCCCATAAATGCATCTATGCTATTCGCCTCAACTATTCCTTGTGGTAGCAAGTTCCACAATCTAACCACTCTCTGGTTAAAGAAATTTCTCCTGAATTCTCTATTGGATTTATTATGACTGTTATATTTATGACCCCTAGTTTTGGTCTCCCCCATAAGTGGAAACATCTTCTCTCCATCTACCCTACAGTCCACAGACCAGGATGAATATGTTTAATTATGGATTGGTGATTTTGGGAATGTGACTGATCCCACTACTCATCTGACAGCAGGAAAACTTGCCAAATCATGCTTAGAGCTTTAAAGTATCAGCAGGAGCTGTGACTAAGTTGGGAAGGGGTGCTAGCATTTAATTATCACAGCGTTGTAGAGTGGGGCGTCTTCCTTTCAGCCGTTGCTGTCAACTGTTGGTCTGCTCCACTTCTCCAGTGCTGTGTACTTTGGTATATTTAAATAGTAATTATTCCCTCCCCCCCACAACATGACCCCCAATTTAAGTGGCGACTCCAACTTCTTTGAAAACCCCTGGAATCCCAAATCTGAGCAATAGATCATTAGACTGAAGCTGGTCAGAACTGTGTTTGGTCTCAACCAGTTTGGATTATTTGATTGCACTTGATTGATTTAACTTTCAGTTTTGAACATTCTGCAGTACATTACATTAATTACATAACCATGTGCATGCCTAAGAGCAGATTTATTTTGCTTCTCCGTGGCCCAGACGTTATGCTGTGGGATACTAATGCAAAAACACATTTGTCTAAATTCTTCACTCCACAATTGCAGCATATAAAATAAATAGGTTAACAGAGCCGCTAAAATAGAGAGGAATTTCAGACAAATTCATTTAAGTGTTCATACACTAGTAATTTCAGGGCCAATATGTTTTGTTAAAAAATATAACTGGAAAGAATTCACACAGGTACATGGGTAAATTATTGGAAGAGAATTCCTTCATATTAGAGCATCTAGTTATCACATTTATGTATGGATAATTTGTTTAGTAAATCATATTAATTTTTACGCTGCTGTGTTTTTATTGATTTTACTTTATTCTGCTTCAAACCCCAAGCGGTGCTGAAACAACATAAAGCCTGGTGTGGGATTCTGCAGAAGAGCTGCAATATCCACTTTCTATAAATTGTTTAACTAGCTGCTCTGATTATGTCACCAGGACTGAACAAGTGAGTTTGATGTAGTTATAAATCATGAGATTTAATTTCAGTTTATAAAGACCTTTTTTGACATTTTCATTTTGTCTTACTGTTTCATTACATCCCTTCTAACAACTGTGCCACCTACAGTTCCTAACCAGAGGTACTGAATGTTTTGCCTTGTCTCTACGGGAATGTTGATCCTGGTTTGGCTATTTGGAAATTCTGTGATGGACCCATGTCAACAGGAACAGGATTTTTTTAATCTCTCCCTTAATCTCTTTTAAGCACCATCTAACATCCAAATTCAATGTGTAGGGAAAACTTGGGGCCAAACTTTGGCAGAAGCTGAGATCTGAATCTGTACATACCAGTGCTTGTTGGAGCATGGTAGAAGGGCCTTTATTCTGAGTCTATTCTGTGCCTGGGAGTGCTTGACAATGCCACTTGATGCACAAAATAAAAAACATGATTTCAGTCCCCAGATATAACACCTCTTACTTTAATGAACACAAAATTTTTTAAAAATGCAAATGTCAAAATGGAAAGATTTCACCTGAAAAAATGAGAATTTAGTTTCACAACATCTTTCAAGAAGTGCAATATATTTGCTGTTTTAGTATACTGCTTCCAAGTGACAGTGAGGAAGTGTGCAGTAGTAGAGGCTGCAGAATTCCCCCTCCCCTTTTCCCTTCCAATTTGTGTCCTTCTATGTTGGCTTGGCTCATGGGATAGTGCCCTTGCCTCTTAATCAGAAGGTTGTGGGTTAAAGTTTCACTCCAGAGATAAGAACAAAATCTAGGCTGACACTCCAGTGTACTACTGAGGGTGTGCTACACTGTTAGGAGGTACTGCCTTTCAGATGAAATATTAAATTGAGGCCCTGTCTACCCTCTCAGGTGGATGTAAAAAATCCCATGGCACTTATTTCAAAGAAAAGGAGAATTCTCCCTGGTGTCCTGGTCAACGTTGTGAAAGGCACTATATAAATTGCAAGGCTTTCTTTTTTTCTACGCTACTAAGACTTGTAGTTTTGAAGTATCTTCCCATTCTGCAAATCAGAAATTATTTATGCATAGTGGCTGCAGTCATTATGTTAATCATAAATCAAATAAATGTGGTGTAAAGTGATACATCTGATACTTCACATATTTTTATGCATTATGTATGTTTATGTATTTTTAGTGCATAAATCACAAACATTTTATCATAAGAAGAGACCTTGGAGGTTTCTAAAAGCTTGTGCACTCTATAAATTACCTTCCAATAACAATCTATACTATTTGCAATTTGTTTCATTTGATACAAGATTGTCTGCAGTTCCTTTTTATGTGTTCTACATATGCCATTGCAGCTTCCCAACAGCTGGGCACTACATTTTTTTCTGCTCTGCACCTGCATGTGTAAGTACGTTCATAAACAAAAAGAAATTAAATCTTATGCAGAGCAGTAGAAAAGCCAACCAGCCGTGAACCACAGGGGAACAGTATGACAAGTGCTTAGCTGTAAACAAGCTTTAAAGGGATTTAGTTCTTTTGACAAGTGCCAGTGGTGGCATCTCACATGGAGTCAGCATATGCAGAGATTTGAGAACAGGAATCACAAAGGAGTTTATTTTCAATGCTCAAAGTGAATCAGCTTCAACATTTCCCAAAATAACCAAACATGCAAGTGATATAATTACCCTCCTTTTCAAGATTTCTGACATTGAATTCTAATGGTGCTGACATTAATTTTCTGAGCACAACACTGATATAATGGAAGTGGAGGTCATATTGGGGATGAAAATTACAAAATCGAATACAGTTCAAATCCAACATAACTAGTCATGGGGATATAACATTACAATCTCAAGTGGAGCCATTGTGATAAAATGTCATTTTTAATACTGAAACTTTGTTTTTCACCAAGACATAAAAGTAATGCATCTCTTTAGCCTGCTCACTTTGAGATTTTTTTGGAGCATACATTGGAGGATATTATACTGCAAGACTTTAAATTTTTACCAGCAATTATCAGAACTTAATCTTAATTAATCTGAACATTAATGCAGTAGCAAGCAGAAATAAATTGATGGGTCCAGGCCCCTCTCATGAAGAAATTTGCCTTTACTGTTATTAAGACTGAAAGGAGGCAGAAACTAATCAAATTGGACACGCAATCATCAGAAGAAAAACCCATTAAGTCTGAAACAATATTAGAGGAATTTAATCCTCACTCCATTAATTTTAATGCTTTGTGGAGCAATTGCCTTCCCTCAGTCGTAGCAGTAACCTGTGAGATTTGTCAAAATCTTTCCTTCACTTTTTCCCAAATGGACATTTAATGCTGACAGCTGGTGAAATTCTCAAGGTGCAGCTACACATCTAAACAGCCTCAGACGCCTGTGATGTATTTCCTCCTCTTTTACCTACTGTTCCCTGGGCTTGTTTCAAAGTGATTTGCATGCCTGTCCATACCTCCTAGAATTGTACTTGTTTGAATTAAAAAGGAACAGAGCAGTAACTGGCACTCATGCCTCATCCAGTAGTGGCTGTTACCATGCAAGTCCTCTGATGGGCACAGACACCAACAAAGCCTTTCACCTTGGCCAACTATTATTTGTCTCTTCCACATGGGTCCTACCAACGCTATCTAACAGCTGTTCAGTTGGGGTCTAAATGTTAAGCAGAAGAAACTGTACAATACATAATGCATAACTCAAAGTATTAATAACATATTATCTATTTCCCTCTTTACTCTTTTTAAAAATGTTACAGTCTTCATGCTGCAGCCTTTTAATGAAGACCCCTGTCCAAGTTAAAGGCTTTCAGAATCCAAAATTCAAGCAGAAATGGGGGCCACCCCAAAATTAAGTTTGTCTAGAAGAATTGGAAAGAGGATTGCTCCAAAACCCCCTCAGTAATGAAGGGCCTGGTTAGATGATATATTGGAATCAAATTCAGAAATCTCCAAAGCTGTTAGAGGCAGGGAGAAAAAATTATATTTATCAGGCACTCCTTGATATGGAGAAAGGGCCAATCCTCATCCATTACTAGGTACAGAGTTAGTGTGAGGAGCTTGACCTGACCCTTCTGGAGATGAATGTGTGGCCAATGGCAATGCCATGCCTACATCTCACAGCATTAACACCAGCTATGGATTAATACCCAACCTATTTTGGGTTGCAATTTTGATTTAGTAAGATGTCAGATCACATTCCCTCCCCTAATATTCAGGCACTGCTGACCATGGATCAACAGCCTGAGCTTCCTCATGCAGGACACTCTCAAACAACTTTTATTTTCCCTCCCCTTTTCTCCCTCCCTTTATGAAGGCACTGACTCATACTGAAGTACAGTTCCATGGTAACCCTCCAGCACATCAGCCAAGTGGCCAGCCTTCAAGTGTGAGCCTGGTGAGTGTGTGTCAGTAAGGATAGCCAACTGCAGGGGGTATTACAGGCAAACCTCATCTTGTCCAAACACACTCCCATTCCAACGGAGGGCACTTCATAGCAATCGGTAGTAAACTTGGCGAATTTCTTCCTGTGCCCTGCACAGAGACACTGCGGCCAATTGTAGTCCTCTATCTCTACACAGTTGAAATTAGGAGGTGGATCAGGGACATCCTGGGCTCAATGCCAATCGAAGTGGTCCACTTACCCACTGAATCATTACAGTGTTCTTTTTTAAATAAAGATTATGCTCATGCTTGACATGCAGACTCAAAAGTAACGATAATGCAACGCCTGCTCTAGCTCACTCTATAATTGCCTTTTAGAAGTCAGTTGAAGTGTACTTGGTCAGCAAGAGTTAGTGAGGATCCAATTTACCAAATGGCTGGGGAGGTAGGCAGGTAAGTTGATTCTGTCTTTCTGATACTCATTCAATTACCATGTCATATTGCGAGGTTGGTGATGCAGTCAGTGTTTACAAAGATATTTTCTTGTCAAGATAAATTTCATCAGGACTATGACAAAGGATTGTGCCTAAAATTACTGTGAATGGATTCAGCAACTGATAGATAAAAGCTTCAAATTACAAATATTTCTAGGGTCTATATAGGTGTCTGTGTATGTATGAGGGGGGGGGGGTTAGGGTGTGTGTTATCCATGTACCAGTAACTTCATTATTGTTCTCAGGCTTCAGTACATATGGTGGGATTAATCAGGATGTCCCTCTCTCGAATGTTGTTCTTTTTATTTGGGACTCTAAAAGATTCAGTAGGATTTGATAAACAAACTTTTGAAAATATTAATTTCACTTTTGTGAATTCTGCTTACACAGCTTCAGGAATTATCAAATGTTACGAATTGTTCTTAAAAAGATATTTCCATCACTGAACTGAGCAATTTATTTGTTTAGCAACTCGTTAATAGAAGAATGGCTATGGACCTGAGACAAATTGTATTGTAGACTCTTTCTTAGCCTAGTGGACCAAGTGTCAGTGGGGGAACATTTAGGGAACAGCGAGCATAGTATTATAAGATTTAGATTAACTATGGAAAATGAAAAGGACCACTCTGAAGTAAAAATACTCAATTGGAGGAGGGCCAATTTCAGTGGGATGAGAATGGATCTGGCCCAGGTAAATTGGAATTAAAGATTGGCAGGCAAAACTATAATCGAACAATGGGCGGCCTTTAAAGAGGAGATGGTTCAGGTACAATCTAGGTATATTCCCACGAGGCAGAAAGGTAGGGCAACTAAAGCCAGAGCTCCCTGGATGACAAAAGAGATAGAGAGTAAGATGAAGCAGAAAAAAGGGACGTCTGACAGATGTCAGGTTGATAATACAAGTAAGAAGCAGGCTGAATACAGAAAGTTCAGAGGGGAAGCGACAAAGGAAATAAGAGGGGCAAAAAGAGTGCATGAGAATAGACTGGCAGCCAACATAAAAGGGAATCCAAAAGTCTTCCAGAGGCATGTAAACAGTAAACGGGTAGTAAGAGGAGGGGTGGGACCGATTAGGGACCAAAAAGAAGATTTATGTCCGGAGGCAGAGGGCATGGCTGAGGTACTAACTTTCCATCTGTCTTTTACCAAGGAAGAAGATGCTGCCAAAGTTACAGTAAAAGAGGAGGTAGTTGAGATACTGGATGGGCTAAAATTGATAAAGAGGAAGTACTAGAAAGGCTAGCTGTACTTAAGTCAAATAAGTCACCCAGTCCAGATGGGATGCATCCTAGGTTGCTGAGGGAAGTAAGGGTGGAAATTGCAGAGGTACTGGCCATAATCTTCCAATTATCCTTAGATACAGGGGTGGTGCCAGAGAACTAGAGAATTGCAAATGTTACACCCTTGTTCAAAAAAGGGTGTAAGGATAAACCCAGCAACTACAGGCAGTCAGTTTAACCTTGGTAGTGGGGAAACTTTTAGAAACGATAATCTGGAACAAAATTAACAGTCACTTGGACAAGTGTGGATTAATTAAGGAAAGGCAGCACAGATTTGTTAAAGGCAAATTGTGTTTAACTAACTTGATTGAGTTTTTTGAAGAGGTAACAGAGAGGTTCGATGAGGGCAATGCAGTTGATGTGGTGTACATGGACTTCCAAAAGGCGTTTGATAAAGTGCCGCATAATAAGCTTGTCATCAAAGTTAAAACCCATGGAATAAAAGGGGCAGTGGCAGCATGGATACGAAATTGGCTAAATAACAGGAAACAGAGAGAAACGGTTATTTCTCAGACTGAAGGGAGGGTATACAGTGGTGTTCCTCAGCTGCCGGTACTAGTATCATTGCTTTACTTGATATATATTAATGACTTGGACTTAGGTGTAGAGGTCACAATTAAAAAATTTGCAGATGACACAAAATTTGGAAGGGTAGTAAACAGAGAGGAGGATAGTGATAGATTTCAAGAGGACATAGACAGGCTGTTGGAATGGACGGACACGTGGCAGATGAAATTTAACGCAGAACAGTGTGAGGTGATACATTTTGGTAGCAAGAACGAGGAGAGGCAATATAAACTAAAGAGTAAAATTCTAAAAGGGGTGGAGGAACAGAGAGATCTGGGGGTATACGTGCACAAATCATTGAAGGTGGCAGGGTAGATTGAGAAAGCGGTTAAGAAAGCATATGGGATCCTGGGCTTTATAAATAGAGGCATAGAGTACAAAAGCAAGGAAGTTATGATGAACCTTTATAAAACACTGGTTCAGCCACAACTGGAGTATTGTGTCCAGTTCTGGGCCCCACACTTTAGGAAGGATGTGAAGGCCTTAGAGAGGGTGCAGAAGAGATTTACTAGAATGATTCCAGAGATGAGAGATTTCAATTACATAGATAGACTGGAGAAGCTGGGGTTGTTCTCTTTAGAGCAGAGACGATTGAGAGGAGATTTGATAGAGGTGTTCAAAATCATGAAGGGTCCAGACAGAGTAGATAGAGAGAAACTGTTTCAATTGGTGGAAGGGTCAAGAACCAGAGGACATAGATTTACAGTGATTGGCAAAAGAACCAAAGGCGACATGAGGAAAAACTTTTTAAAACAGCAAGTGATTATGATCTGGAATGCAGTGCCTGAGGGTGGGATGGGGGGTGGGATGGAGGTAGATTCAATCATGGCTTTCAAAAGGGAATTGGATATGTACTTGAAGGGAAAAAATTTGCAGGGCTACGGGGACAGGGCAGGGGAGTGGGTCCAGCTGGATTGCTCTTGCACAGAGCCGGCACAGACTCGATGGGCCGAACGGCCTCCTCCGTGCTGTAACCATTCTATGATTCTATGCCAAAGCTTAGTTGTAAATTCATGAGGTACAATATTAACAGTGAATGGTGTTATTTACCAGTCACACTGAAACTTGCCCTGTGCATCTCCCAAAATGTAGTTCGGCCTCTGGATCACATCTGGAGGTTGGGGAGCTGCCATGCCAACCACCTGGTGGTCAGCTTATGCAAAGGAACTGCAATTGAGACTAATGAATAACTCTTGTGACCTGTGTGCCCCTATCTCCTCCCATTCAGGGTTGAAGGAAATTACACACTGTAAAAATGTTCATGAAGGGGCAGGAATAAAACCAGCTCATGTTAGACAGGCAAGCTTGGCATATTTTAATGACTAGCTAAAAAAAAATGTAAATATTAACAGGTTAGTACTGTGTGGCTAACGATGATATTTGTCACCCCTAATGTTTCTCCAGTTGTATATGGTTTAAATTCCCCCTAAAGTGGGACTCTGCCCAGGAACCATCTTGTTTAATATGGAAGGAGTTTACATTTTATATTCTGCAAGAGGTTTGTTTGGTAATAAAATGAACCAAAGCAGTTAATTTGCACTTGCTGAAAAATGAATTATGCAATCTAGTGGTATTAATCTGGTTATAGAGAGCATTTTGTTATAAAGAAGTTCATAAATCAGAAGAGCTGCAGGTTTAATTTTTTTCCCCCAAGGACTGTGCAGAAATGTAGCCAATCGCTGAGGAGAGATAGCTAAATGCATTCATAAAGTGGAGACAGGCATCAGCTGCACAGTCTGGCTCCAATTTTCTAGAGAAAGGTGAAGTAAAAACTTGTCAGCCCACTATGCAACCTCTTAATCTCACTTTTATTCCAGGCTTCATTAAAATCAATCTCTACTGGTTGGGCTGTCACTCAGGCCGTGCTCAGTGTCCTGCTGTCTACCTTCCCCTGAGAGCATCCTTCATTCTGATAAATGGTCTCTTGCTTGCACTGAGGCTGAGAGGAGAATGGTCTTGCAGCTGAGGAGATGGAAGGGGACAGCTTCCCTCAAGTCCCTGAGTAGAATACAATAACAGTTTGTGAAACAGACCTGTCAGGCAGAAAATAAGTTTTGTAGCAACAGGAAAATGAAATAATTGAGTCCTTTACTGCAGGAGTAATGATACAGTGAAGCAGAACAAGAAGCAAGGTGGTAAGTTCACTGGCTGGGTGCCAAGTTTCGTCTCAGTCGCACAGGTCAATCAATAGCTGAAGTACAAGAGATTTTCCACATTTACAATTAAATAATAAACTAACTGCAAAAGAAGTTGTCCTTACACACGAGTTGCACACTTATGATTTAAAAAGTTGATTCTACTTTAAAAATGGTACTTTTCAATACTTCATTCACAAACAAAAATTAATCCTCTCCTGTCGGGTTTGAACCTGACTGTGCACAAAACCAGCCAGAATAGTTTAATGTTTTGCCCCTCTGTGGGTGCTACTGCTTCTCCGCCATGTATTGCATTCTGGATGACATTGCCAAGTAACTCTCCACAGAATTTGTGCTCATAAATAAGACTGGTGTTTAAGAACTTTGTTACTAAATGTAGTGTAAGATTGGCAAACACCAACTATAGTGATATTACCTTATCAAAAGTGCACTGCACTGCTAGGTTCACCTAATCAAGGGTGATTTAGCTGACACCTGGTAAATATTTTACGATGAGATTAAAAAGAAAAATCTGCAAATGCTGGAAATCTGATTTAAAAACATAAAATGCAGGAAATATACAGTGTCGGGAAAGGGAAGAGAATGGGTTAGTGATTCTTTGTTTGGAACTCAGCTGTGCAAATTCACACTCAAATGGTGGAAATGTGTATGAGAAAACTTGAATGCAAGTGTGGTGGTGGTGGTTTTCTTCTTCTTGGTAGAGATATAGTAAACCAAGACTATTATCTCAAAGTAAGACAGAGAAGTAGGATCAGAGGGCACATTTAAATGAGTGAAATGTCAATTTAAAATAGATGTTAGGGAGAACCTGGTTACTTGAAGATTAATAAAGAGTTTGGCATAATCTATCAAGCAAGGTGGTAGAGAAAAAAAGCATTAGGATGTTTAAAATAGGGTTGGAGGTTAAGATAGGCAGGATAATGTACTAGAGGGAAGAGCTTCAGTAGAGCAAATAGCTTTTTCATATCCTTGATTTTTCTTCATTCTTTAGAGTTGACTTTTTCCCTAGCTTCTTGTTAATCTGTTTTGGATGGGTAGGAATTCTGAGAGCGATAAACAAGGATGAATGTCCCCATGTGTTTTCTATCTACGTTACACCACTTTTTACTCATGTCTAGATTTACAAGAACATGTGTTCTTATGTTCCTACTCGTGTCTAGACAACACATTTATTCAGAGCTCTCTGTCACAGCCATTCTTGTCACTCTTCCTTCTCTCTGCTTTATTAATACTGCTATGGTTAATGCTCTTCTGAATGTTCCACCTAATTTACAAATATGGATCCTACATCATCTTCTATCTCCTTACTGTGTTGAAATCAAGACTTATCTCATTATCATTCATTCTTTCCCAGACTCCTTACCTCCTTTGATCTTTCCTTTCCCCTACAAGCCAAAGCTTCGCACCAACTAATCATACTTATTGACTTATCCAGTCTTGTTGAAGCCCTACATTATGGGTTTTGGCCCTTCAGCTCAGTTTCTAAATATAGAAGGAACAGTTTGCTGCAGAGTACAGTATCAAGCTGAAGAATTTCTGCTCCTGGGATTGTGTTCAATGAGCTTTCGACTGTCTGCCCACACTTCCAAGCAGAGGAGGTTTTGCCATGACTTCGCTGAATTTTCTAATAAACCCTTTGACTTGCAGAATAGTCATGGCAGAAGCAGCCAGGGTAATATTGATAAGACCATATTGTTTGGGCAGCTTATAAATGTCAGGCCTTTCCCCCCCTTCTGAAGACCCTATCTGTTGCCCTACCAGGCTGAAAGTACCTGTTCTTTTAGGCATGAATGAATTTCTACCATCCTGTAACATTTGGTCTGTGACTTCTCTTTTGTTAGAGATGGGCTCAAAATTCAAGTACAACATTACCAGAAGCTTGATATTACTGTATGATCTAGAAGGATACTCTAAAGACAGATCATAGCAAATGCACATTTGCTCAGTGATACCAGAATAGAGACAAAAGCTTCATTATAGTCAAATTCTATTGTATTAACATTTGTTGCATTGACTCTGTTACGTTGCTATAGACAGTACTGAGAGATATAATGGGATATGATATTGTCCAGACACTGGGACCAGCCACATGGACCACAATTCTTTTCTGGTCCTGTTCATTGCATCGTATCAAAAATGTCCTTCCATTACATTCCATGGCAAAAGTGCATTTTATAGAAGTTACATTTTTTTACCTTAATCTTTCTCTCTCATTTGTTGGCACATCTTCTTTCTAGTGTTCCATGAGAAAAGATGTAAGTGATATAATTTTGTGGCACAGCCTGCCATACCACCCAGCACTCAACTCCTCTATGTAATATCTCGTGAAAAATATACCTATATATATTTAAATATATACCTATATATATACTTAAATATACCTATTTTCAAGGCTGACGTGTCCAAGCTTTTTTAACCTTTCCTCATAATTCAGCCCTCTGACACTAGGATCGGCCTCATCACCCTTCTCCACACTCCAGGCCTTGGATGTTTCTCTCGAACCTCACTGATGAAGCTGATCCCTAATGTTATGGGACTAAGTTATGAGAAAAGGCTAGAAAAACTTGGACTGAATGCAACATTCAAGGTGTAGCCTGACCAGAGCACTATACAGCTTCCACATTTTGTTTTGCTTTTGTTCATTGCTGTCCTGCACTGACTAGATGTGGCCAATGTAGAGTCGACTTTCACTCCTAGATCTCTTTTACCCTCTCCCTGAGTTGACGCAACACCACTCAATAAGTATGTTCTCAATTTATTTCTTCCAATGTGCAAGGTCTTGAACTTATCTGTATAGTTCTGCCTGCTTATAAATAGTTCTTCTGTAATTCTTCAGCTGCTTCTTATACTCTACTGCGCATCCTTAGTTTAGTATCATCTAGAAATACGGCCAACTTGCATTGCATTTCTGAATCCAGGCTATTTATATAGATCAAATACAATGTGACTCAGCACCAATCCCTAGGCACTGCACTTGGTACATCTCCCCATCACTCCCCTAATTCGTATCCACTGCTTTCGCTTTTTCAGCCAATTTCTTATTAACTTCCACATTTTACCTAGGATAACCATTGCCTTGTGTTGTGTAGCAGTCTTTCATGTGGAACTTTATTGAAGTCTGGATGTCTAAGTACATTATGTCATAGGGTTTCTAATGTTCAACTGGGATGTCATTCCTCAGAAAAGTCAATGAAGTTGGTTAGGCAGGATTTGTCCTTTCTGAAATTGTGTTGGCTGTCATTTGCTAGATTACTTTCACAAAGATACTCCTTAACTTTGTTCCTATTCAGTTTTGTTATTTTTTTCAGTTACTAATGTAAAATTGGGTATGTATCTATTGAGTTTGTTTTATCATCTTTCTGGAAAGATGTTGGATATTTTTTCAATCCAGTCAGATTTCTGTGTTCATTGACTCTCTCAGAGTGACTGTCAGCACTTTGTAGATGTAATTGTTATTCTCAGGAAGATACTCAAAGTATCTTGAGATATGACTTCCTAAGTATCTATACGTTTCAGTGTTGGTTGACTTTCAAATCCATTAGCCACAGTTATGATGATTTTTGTCATTGCTCTGCCAGGCTGCTTGATGGTACACGTCATAGCAATAATGCACTACCCTTCAGGAGGAAAATCCATACATGGGCCATCTTTATCTGCAGTGAGCACAGCTCCCCTTGAGTGAATATGGAGTGCTATTCACATTAAAACCATATAATTTCAAGTTTCCTTGCTGAAGCAGAAGAAGTAGGATTTTCGGGATGGGGGGCAGGTAAAATAATATCATCTGTGATTTTCATTGTGTAAAATTTATGGAGAAAGCTTTAGCTTTAGTGAAGTTAAATAAGAGCCTTCAAATTCTGTGGATCCTGAGTGCAGCACTTTTTTTTATGGCTGCTTCTGGTGATTGTAATTCCTTCCTCAATATCATGTGCCATTGTTCCATTGTTAGAACAGCACAAAATTCCATAAGGACATAAAAATACTTGAGGATCAGTGTAGATTTAATAATGGTCTGCTTCTGGCACATAGAACAATACCCTGGAGCATTTCATAGTTTTGTCCATACTTGAAGGACAACGTAATTGTCTCTTGCTTCCACTAATTGTATAGTATCCATCTAATACTTGCTTCTTTTGTTTCTACTTGGGTATTAGCCAGCAGAAAACCACTTTTAGCAACAAAAGGCAGGATTGTTGTACTGGAATAAACAAGGATACATCCATAATTTGACTTGATGCATTTATATTTTCAGTCCAGATATATGCCTGATACAGTTTTGTGGACCGTTTATATTAATAGGCAAAGCATATTATAGACTCTATAAAATAAAAAAGGGGCATTTTACGCATTCTGCCAAATTTTCCTCCAACAGATATCGATGTTGTATGTAATTATGACTTGGCTGAACCCAGTCTAAACTGTGCAAACGGGCAAGGCATTTTTTAAAGGAAATTGTGTTGACAACTCACGTCTCAAGAAAAAAAATTGGGTTAAATATTTTGTGCTAAAAGCTCAAGAAATTGTGCATTTGTTCCCATTTTGTACTGATATTTCCTTTTTCTGTGATGACATATTACACATATTGGCTTTACTTGTATAAACACATCAGTTAATATATAAAATATTTTGAATAAACGTAAGCAAGACCAGGATGAAGCTTACTGGTTACAAGCTGTGTGCAAACTACAAAACTCCTTTGTGTTGTTCCCAGATCCTATCCTAGAATATTATTTTGATTTTCTTTGGCCCCCTCCCTGCAACATGTTGTGATTGTTTAGTTAGGCATCCAGCCAACAATGGTAGGCTGAGGAGAGGCAGCTCTTTGGTGGATTAATGAGTATCCAAGCCCTTGTAGTCATGAAGGTTCCTGATATTTATTTAGCACCTTCCCATGTGGTTGAGGTTGGGTATTCGGCGACAGAGAGGATCAAACCTGCATCTCACTGCACCATGGTGCTGCACATTGGAATCCAATGTGCTTTGCTATTATGCTACAGGGAAATATGTATTCTTATGTTGATAATACAGCTGTTGGATCCTGTGTAGTATAGTTCCAGGGGAGTATAATGATGACTTGAAGCCTGATGCTGTCTCGAGGCATTTCTATTTTTTATGTAGAAATGACCTTGTATCACAAAAGACATTTGAAGAAAAACTACGGTATAGTATTATTAGGCAACAAAATATTCATTTGACAATCCAGCCTTGTTCCGTATTACCAAAAGGTTATTTTTAAGGTTATGAATCTTGGAGTATTGCACAAAATGTTTTGTGAAACTCTAATGTAAGCCACTGTCCATTTCACAAGTTACAATTCAGCACTATGGGCATAAACTAATAAGATTAATTGACTTTACTTTAGTTTGTTGAGTGTTGTTTCGTGATAATAATGTTCCTTTAAGCATCAATTAGTTTAAATCAAAAGAGTGATATAGTGTGATCATTCATTTGCTAGAAACATTAAGACTTATTAGCATAACTGTGCCCCATGGGACTAGATGTAACACAAGTGAAAAATTGCCATTATTAATGTTAAAAAAGCAAAGTTTATTGTAATAATTCAACTTATTCTGCAAGCTTCATTGTACATAGGCCTGTTTTACAATCTAGAAAACAATATGAGTGACCGTAATTGCTTTGTGAGCATTGCATGTTCTCTACAATATGCACAGATTTTTAAACATTACAGAAGAGATATCTACCCACAGTGCTTACCACTGTTGTATATACTTAAAACAATATTGTGTTTCTGTGTAAGAGTCTCTTGGAGACCCAAAACCAATCTCTCTGATTATTACATGGACATAATTCATCACTTCAATAGACTCTGTATGTGGGTCCCAAGTGATGTAATAATAATATAAAACATGAATTAAATAATATTAATGGTTATTAGCTGTTAAATAGGCTTTACTGACCACTAAATTCCAGAATCCTCGAAGTGCCAATTAAATTTCAAAAGCAGAAATGTGGATAGCTTTTTCAAAAAAAAATCATCTCCCTTTTTTAAGTTAATTTCTCCTCCTTAGTTCCCCAAGTAACATGTATTATTCCCCATCTGAAATGACAAGCACGAACCCAGCTCCCGGGTCTTCAATATGCCACTCTATGACTATTTTTTGGAAGGTGATTGAGAATGACTGGAGGTGATTCACTCGCAAATTTTCACTCCACTCTTCCCTCCCACCGTTTCCTTAGTATTTACTCCTGACTACTTGAACAACTTTGGCAACTTGGCGTGGAAAGAATCATAGACAAGAGCCAGTCTTGCATCATTGCGTGGCTGGGAGATGGAAATTCGTAAGGGTGTTTTACACTTTTTTTAAATTGAGAAACTAAGGTAAAGGTGAAGGCCAACAGTGCAGGATACCACCAACGTTGAAAAGATCAAAAGAGATGGTAAGGTAAATAGGGAAGTAGTGATTAGGTGATGCCAAGCTTGGATTTAGAAGCTGTTAAGATTATAGGAGGAAGGAGAGATGGAAAGAATAAAGAATTCTACAGTTTGATGTCTTGGGAATGAGTTGGAGCAGTGTTCAATGTCATCATTTTGATTTCAGCACAGTGAGGTCATGTGGAGAAGGAGGAATGTGTAGTATAATGTATTTGGAGCTCAGAAGGAACAAGAAAAGAAACTTCAGAGGTGTTAATAAAATAAAGACAAGAACGATTATGATGGACAGAAAGAGGTTAGAAGCTAGAGTTCAGAGAGGGATTGATTATCACATGGAAAACTTTTTCTTGTATTATGTCCAAGAGAGGTGCTAGAAAAGCCTCTCCAGATGTGGAGCATTCTTAAAGTCTTGGACAGACTTGTGTTTCATAAAGAGTTTAGCTGACAGTCACTATCAAGGTTCACACATGAAATAATGGCCACTTGGGTGAGGGGCCAAAAAGTTCCTGATGAATCATTTCCCAGCAAAAAGTCAGTGTCTTCATGAGAGAGTGAGAGGGGGGCGGGGGGGGGGGAACAGTAGATTGGAAAAAGAAAAGAGTTAAGAACTGCTGAAGGTAAAATAAATGTTTGCCACAAAAGAAGAAATCAAGATTCTTGGTAGATGTTTTAGAAATGGAAGAGTTCCACTGAGGTCAGAGGAGCTGGTGTTGCTAGGAATGTTAATACATGTAGAAAGACGAAGGATCATGTCATCAAGGGTAAGACGTAGCAGCTATTGGTTAAACTAATAAGAGCCATGTAGAAACTGTTCCTTTGAAGAATTGAGAGAGAAAGATTTTTATTGCTCACTGGAGGTTGTGAGAACTGAGGGTGTGGATTATGAATGAAGTTAGTGAGTGTAGAACGGAATCATCAATAAAGCAGTGGATGGATGATGAGTGAAAAAGGTTATTGACATGAAGGAGGAACAGAGTGGAGAGAGGACAGAGCATTAATAGGAAGAGCCATCAACTGCTTCATTTTTTTGAAAAAAACTTTATTCACACAGCAAAAAGTTTTTCCAGTATTCCTAATTCCAGAGCATCCTAGTTTCTAAATCTAGTAGAAATCAGTAAATTTTATTGGGGTATAAAGTATTTCGTTGAAAATGTTACATCTCTAAAATGATGCGTAACCTCTGATGTCAGGAAATTTTACTGGGGTGTTATGGTTAAAAATAAATGACCAGACCAAAACAATTGCTGTGTCAATAAGTTAAAAAAATATTTTAGCAGGAAATAATACTTTATTCATTCTCTTTTGTGGTGTCATTTTACTGTAAGTTGGATTAATTCTGCACTCCCATGCTACCGACAGGGAAGCCTTGTTCAGAGGGAACATGAGCTAGAGATGGAGCAACAATTCTGTGAACAGGTAGCAGGAAGGTTACTCCATGTAATGCACAAAGTCAAGTTAAGGTCACAAAGTCGAATTGCTATTAAGTAAATACAGGTGAGGTCAACATTTAATTGGAAAGTGTTTTCAAATTTCAGGCTCCAGGTCAGTGCCTGGCTTTTTTAGATTGTTGTGCATCTGTAACGAAGTGTGACACTTCAACTCTACTGAAAGAACTTCACATTAAGTTTGTAAGAGATCCAGAAATTCCAGTCCATCGCCTTCAAGAAAGGGGACATTAAAAAGTCCAAAAATTTAATTCCCACAAACATTCATGTAATTTATGGTAGATTTGTTGTCAACTTGTCTCAATTGGCAGTCCTCTTGCTTGAGTTTGAGCACATATTCTAAGATGACACTAAGGTAATGCTGTATTGTTACAGATGCTGTATTTTCAAAGAGTTGTTAAACTGAGGCCCTGCCTGTCTGCTCAGGTGGATGAAAAAGATCCCATGAAGAGTAGGAGATCTTCTCAGGGTGTCCTGCTCTCTGTTTGTCCCTCGAACAACACCACAAAAGCAGATTAACGGCTATTCATCTCATTGCTGTTGGTGGGACCTTGCTGTTTCCACACTGGTTGCTCCAAAACAACCGTCACTACATTTCAAAGAAAGTAATTCATTGGCTGTAAAGCTTTGGGATGTGACGGGTGTGTACATAAAGGCAAGTTCTTTCTTTAAATTATAGGGGAACATGTGCTTTACTGAAATTAAAATATTTAATAAATGGTGCAGCTCATTTTGTTTGATTGCTTTGAATTGTTTAAATGTCTGCCATTAAACCGACATTCACACCCACCGCTTCCCAAATGCCTCTGTTGAATCGCGTTGCCGGGTTACGGAGGGACTCCACATTTAGAATGTCGGTCGCAGCCAACCAGAGTGACTGTTATTGAGCGGTGGAAAAAGGCGCCGGCGGTGTTTCCAGGGTGACGCCTGCTGCCGGAGGATCGTTCAGCTTCTTCCAGCTGTCGAAATTATAATTCACAAACACGGTTCATATTATCGCTGTAAAGATGGTAAGTACTGCGGCCTCTCCCGAGTGTGTGTATTGACACTGGGCTGGGTTGTTATTATGAGGCCTGGCAGTGATCAGTTCTTGAATAATTGTTTTCGAGTGGTACAATAATGATTTCAAAATGCGGAGGTTTCTCTCTGGTATAAAGGACGTAGATGGAATTATTGTCTGATAAAGTATCATAGTATTAAACCCGTATAGTGAGTATATTTTGAAAAGCTGCTCTGTCCAATAATTGGCACTCAGTGTCCTCTGGGACCACAACCATGGGGACCATTCTTCACCTGTGAGCCTTTACGATGTTGCACAGAAGGGGTTCTGCGGCCAAGCATGGTCCTGACCCAACATGCACACACTTCCAGCACCTTGCCGAATAGCTGTTAGGAACAGGAACTCTGAGGCTAATTGAGGCACTTGTTCTGCCCTAGCCGCACTGGGGATTAAACCAGGGACCTTCCTGTTCAGCTACTCGTTGGATAAATATATCAGGGGAGCTAGTGTTGATGACTACCTTGAGCACTACCAAGTAAATGCGGAGAGTTCCACTGTGTACCTGCTCTCAGTGCCCTTTCTTGCATTTGCCATGACATTAATCAAAAAGAAAACAAAGGATGCCTTCAAAGAAGGTGATATTAGGAAGGGTGACCAAAAGATGGGCTGAAGAAGTGGAGTTTAATGAGGAGAGGGAGGTGGAAGGGTTTTGGGAGAGAATGACACAATGTAGTGCCTAGGTGGATAAAGGCACAGCTTCTATTGGTAGGGTGAAGCTGGGGGATGCACAGAAGGTCAGAGTTTGGAGGAGAGGGCTGTGGAGCTGGGGGAGGTTACAGAGATTTGGAGGGATTTAAACATGAGGATAAGAATACTAAACTTGAAGTGTTGGGGGACTTTGAGCCAAAGTAGGTCAGTGAGGTCTTGGTGATACTAGGCTACCCAGTGCCACCCTTTTTTTGTTCAATTAAAATAGTCCCGATTCAGATGCTTTAGCAATTTGTGACCCTAGTCACCAAGGGATCCCTGTCTTGGAGGCCTATAACAGGTGCTAAAAATTAATTTAGAACCATCAGCTTGAACTAACAGTATCCAAATAGATTCAGCTCCTGCTGATGCATTAATATAATCTATTACTAGGGTAGTTAAGTTTTCTTTAACAAATAGGTCTGTGAGGACAGGGCTGCTGGGCAAGTGGGATTTAGTGTGGAATAGGCTACGGGCAGCAGAGATTTGGATGCGATGAGGGTTGGAAGGCCAGTCAGCAGAGTGTTGGAAGAGTCAAGTCTGAAGACGATAAAGGCATGGATGAGTGTTTCAGCAGCAGACAGGATAAAGGCATCAAATCACAAGTTATACAAAGGTCCTGTTTTAAACTGTCCAATCAAATATAGTAGTCGCTGCCTCAACCACTCCCTGTGGCAAAGCTTTCCATGCACCAACAGCCTTCTGTGTAAGGAGATTTCTCTTAACTCTTCTCACTCTTAATGACAAAATTACATTGATAACTCCTCATCACTGACTTCCCCAACCAGAGGACTCGTCTTTCCCTAATCACTCTATTAAAAGCCTTTATTAAATCTGCTTCTAGTTTATCCTACTACCCTGAAAATAGTTCCAATATCTCAAGTCTCTCCACATAATCTATAATTTCTCATTCTAGGCATCATCCTGTCATGGCTTGCATCTTTATGCATGCAATGAATAGGATAATGTACCACAGGATGAACAATTACAGTTTAAATATTGTGTTATTCACTCGAGATGACGTGAGATCACAAAATAATTAAGGATGAGGAAGGCCATTTGGCCCATCTTAATTTATCCATCCAGGGAAATCCAAGCCTCCTCCCAATGCCCCCCCCCCCACCTGCCAAACAGGGGTACAGAAGTGCAGTGGTGAATGTTATTGGACTAGTAATCCAGAGGTCTGAACTGATAATCCAGAAAATGTGAATTGAAGTCCCACCACGGCAGTTTGAGCAACTGAATTCAGTTTTTTTTAAAAATAGAAATAAAAAGCTGATATCAGTAAGTGATCATGAAGCTGTCGGATTGTCATAAAAACCCAACTGGTTCACTCATGTCCTTTATGGAAGGACGCCTGCCATCCTTACCTGGTCTGGCCAATAAGTAACTCTGCACCAATTTGGTTGACTCTGAACTGCCCCCTGAAGTGACCTAGCAAGCTACTCTGTTGTATCAAACGTAGAAGGCCCACCACTATCACAGGGCATCTAGTGATGGGTAATAAATGCTGGCCTTGCCAGCGACACCCACGTTTTTAGAATGAATTTTAAAAAACTGATCTATCTGCCTCAATAGGTGGTAAATACCACAAACCATTACTTATATTTACAAGTTAGATAATTACAATAAAGCAGAAAACACAGCAAGATCTTGATGGTACAGTACTTAGAAAACAATAAAGATTGAATTAGTCCACAAGTTAAAATAACTTTTTCAGAGCTTATTTCTTACACAGTCCAGACCCAAGGGCTTGATTTTAACTCCCGGACATGAACGCAATCGGCAAGTCCATCCAGGAGCAGCAGCAGGGAAGCTCAGCCAACTTTAACTGCCAGGCCTCTAGCATGCTGCTTGCCAACTTCCTGACCAAAACTGCTGGGAAGTCGGTGGGAATTGGCTGCCCAGCCGTCAAGATCGGGTGGCAGGAGGCTGCCGCCAGGGACCCAGAAGGATGGTCCCCAGCAGGAGATAAGTGCTGTCGGAGGGGATTCCCGGTCAGGGGAGGGCGTAACGCTCAGGGCAAGGTAGCACTCCTGCTCCATCTGGAAACTAAACAGAAATTTAAAAAACTTAACTTGCTGGACCTCTTCTGGCCCTGGTTGCTGTTCCCGGCAGGTTTTGCCTGGCGGGGAAGCACAACTGCTCCCTGCTCAGGCCTCAGGCTAAAAGGCAGATCGGGCCCCAATTATGTCATCGGCATTTGATCTACATATTCAAAGAGGACCTTGCCAGCTTGGGGTGGGTGTTCTTGCCGCCTGCAATTTAAAATTGCAGTTGGCTACATTGGGATAGGAAAGGTGTGGGTAAGCCCCCCATTCCATTTTAACTGTTCCTCTGCCTGGTTTCTGCTAGATGAGGGGGGGGGGGGGGGGAAGAGGCGTTGAAATCGCCCAAGTGTCAGTTACAGAAACTGAAACAGTTGAAAGCTGAATTATACTGAACTGAGGATACATATTGCTTGTTTATGTCAAAAGAAACCTTTCGTGCCGTTAACTGTCTTCTTTTCAAGGGTCAGATCAGAGATTAATGAATTCTTCTACTCTCCCCAGTTTGCAAACTCATACATATTAACACTTCAAAAAAGGATTGACCTAGACATCAAGTAATCTTCTGAAACAATTAATTTCTGAACAGTTGTAACAACATCAGCGAGGGATGTCATCTAGGATGAATCATCTGATTGAAATGTAGCTGAATTGGGAACTGTTTTTTGTGTTTTGGCTGCTCTTTTGACATAAAGATGAAAGAATTTTTCTTGATGAAAGTTAGCGTTAAAATATATTTACACTGTTTAGCTAAAATCCTACAAAAATGCATAATACAGAAATTGTCCTGATTTTAAAATGCTGAAGCATTGCTTTCATACATCTTATTTTTCTCACCAGTGGAAATTTTTATCTTGTTGTGGTTGCTATGGTGGAGATAAGTTGGTGAATTGTCGTCTTGAAGTCTGGGTCAACAGAGAAGCGGATGCAGAGTTGTGCCATCTGCTTCAAGGACACTTGTTGCTACCATGCAGAATAGGACTGGCACAGTTAGATTGTGGTGGTCAGCTATGGCTTGAAACTTCGCTGCACTTCCTTGCAGTCATGCTGCAGTGCTGACCTTTGGGGATGGTATGTTGCAGTGACACAGAGGGTATTCCTCCTCTCAAACACCTCATCCAGCACCTTCCTTTACTTCAGCTGCCAGCAAACAGGGTTGGATGTGGACTGCTCCTCCTGTAGACTTGTGCTTACACCTTGAGTTTCCTTTCCCTTCATTTTCACCTGTCACTTCTTAATCTGCTGCCTAGGCAAACGCTGCAAATAGATTGAGATCCTTTTTGAGGCTCTTAAGACTTTTGGAGTTTTTGTTCCCTAATTGTGACACTTCCCTTTAATTGGCCCCTTTATATTTGACTAGCACACTATTTTCCACTCCCGCTAATGTGCTTCAGGGATCCATCCGAGTCTGCACTTGGACCAGTGATTAAATATGAAAATGACCTTATGCCAGAAAATTATGTGCTTTTAACACTTTCCCATTCTGGTGGGATTTGCACCAGTTCTTAACTATTAAGATTTTCTTTTTCTTAACTATTAAGAACCAACTTACACCTGTAGACAAAATAACACGTCCAAATTACCTGTAGGCTATTTTAGCTTGTGTGCAATTTCTGCTTGGAGGGCCTGGGATTTGTATGCAGTCAGGTTGATGTGGATACAAAACATCTTTATGCCAATAGAGAATTTTATAGCCTCTTGTAAAAGTTAAATTCCCATTAGTCTGGAGAACTGTTGGAATTACAGGTAATATTCAAATAAATCTTGAAATCTGAAGTTTGCTTGTCTACCAGATTGGATTTTGGAAGAGTGAATTATTTTTGTTAGACATTTCAATTGTCTGCTGCTAGCAATGTTTTAAAATGTATATTTTCTTCTTCACTATTAACAGGATTTTGCTTGCCCAATTAAAATTATGGTCAATCAACAGACTCAGGTGCTGGCAGAAAGGAGACGAAAGGAGGCAATTTTTGAAGATTATTTACAAAAATTGAGTAAAGAAAGGAGTACATTAGTTAGAATGAAGTCTGATGAAATAGTAGGGAAGAAGCGGTTCCAGAGGAGACTACAGGAGGTAGAAGAGGAAAAATTGATGGAAGAAGCAATTTTAAAGGTAAACCAATTACTCAAGTTTTTATTTGTGTATTTGAAAAGTCATTGTTTAATAGTTTTTGATTTGTAGGGACTGTATGCATAATCTCAATTTGGATCTCTAGTGTTTTCTAAGGAATTCTATAAATAATGTAGAAAATTTCACAATTTTTAAGTATTCAGGCAAATACTATCTTTTGTTGTCATTCTGGCTTGAACACAGCATTCAGCCACATGGCAGTAATGAAGGACTGGTGCGTTTAATAGTACTTCCACTCTTCAAAAAATTGCTGTAGTTAAGATGGTGGCTTCTAGATATTCACTCAACCATTCAGTCTGTCTATGGGTACTCTGGTTTAAGTCTGCAGTTTTTACAGTGATACATTTTCAGTCATTGTGCTGGAATGTTTATCATTTTCCCAACAGTTTGCTGCAGATGTAATCTTATGGTTCTGGAGAATATCCTTACAGATGTATATGTTCATTGTTAAAGTCAGGATCTCAACATCCATATCTGACTTCAACCCAAGAAGATGAGGGACTTGCATCAGACAAGTCCAGGTTGATTCTGGCTTGTGGGTCTTTGCATACTATCTTATTGTGATTTCTGGCATTGATATGTAACTTTCTGCAAACCACTTCTTGTGCAGCCACCCTCTGACTGTCTAGGTACCTCTATCAGCAATGCCACTCTCAAAGTTTTTGGCAACCTGTGGTTCTGATAGATGTCTGTTTGCCCTGACCGTGAATTGTATTGTTTGATTAGTTGTAATAGAAATCTTGCTGAGTTACCTAGAGCAACGTAGAACTGTAATTTCTTGCTGCTTTATCCACTTGTGGTTAGTATAATTCATAGTGAACTTGAGGATAAAACTGGAAGATTTTACCAACACAGTATTGCCATCACTCTTGTTTGCTTGTTAACACAAAGGCAGGATTTGCTGTGCTAATTCATTTGTAGATTTATACAATCATTCTAATGTAGCCTAGAAGTACCCAAGTTAATTATAGCTGAAATTTACTACTGTCACACATAGCTGTGCACCCTAAACGTTAATTAGATTAAATCACATTGCCAAATGCTGTTGCCAGTGCTACCAACTAGATATATGGAGTATGACTGGGCAGATCCATGCACCAACATGCAGCAAGCACCACAGTCCATTATGTGGATTTGCATGTATGATTTCCCCACATTGTGAATTCCTGATCAAGTAGCAGTGAAGAATTTTCCCCCTGGAGAAGAGGTCGATTCCAGTGCATATTACAGTACGCTGGGAGCAGGCTGACTGCTTCACCAATTAATTGGGGAAATTATGCGATAGGGGTTTAAAGGGAGAAGGAAAATGGGGTGGGAGTAGGGAGAGGAGAGAGAGTAATGGATTAAATGTACTGGCTGGCTGCCTGAGTCGTCATCTGTGGACCCTTCCTTTATTTTTACTCTCCCTTAGTTTGTTTGCTGTTCATGATTTTTGGCAGCTGTATTGTTTTACTGGCAAATTCCTGATGTTTTCTGCTGTGAAAGGAGACCAAGGTAACAAGTAAGTCAGACAATTCCAATAACAACAGCAGCTTGCATTTATATAGCACATTTTTAATGCAAGAAACATCCAAGGCACTTCACAAATGTGCATAAGGAAAACAAATACTGAGCCAGGAAGGAGGAAATTAGGAGGGTGACAGAAATATTGGTCAGAGATGACTCTTGAGTTTTTGAGAGGTGGAGAGCAGAGAGATTTAAGAAGGGAGCTGAAAGCTTTGCCACCAATGGTGGGGCAAAGAGAGGGGGATGCACAGGAATGAAAGGAACAATGTTTGGGAGGGCATACAGGGCTGGAGACAATTGCAGAAATAGATGGAGCAAGGCTATGGAGCATTTTATAAAGGAAACAAGGATTTTAAATGTAATGTGTCGGGGACTGGGAGCCAGTATCGATCAGTAGGACAGGGCTGATGGGTAAATGAGACTTGGTGCAGCACAGGATATATGCGGCCGAGTTTTGCACAATCTGGACTTTATGGATGGTGGAGGATAGGATATGGAGGTAAGTGGTCTTGGTGATGGATAAGGGTGTGGGTTTTAAAGCTCAGTTTGGGGTCAAACATGGCACCAATATTGCAGATCATTGCTTGCTGCAAGTCCATCAGTCTGATGCTATAGTTTCTATTTTTGCCAGCAATGTTGAACCAGCAGCACCAGCTTGATGGTTGAACTATTAAAAACTAGGACTTGAGGAAAACACTTCTCCTTATTCAGAAGAAATTATGGCACTCCAAGATTACATACTACTTCTTCAGTCTGCATGTCTTAAAGCTGTCCTTAATGTTAGCACTCAGACATTCACCTCTATAGGCGCGGTAAATAATTTTCTCTCTAAGCCAGAGCATGAGACAGATTTTACAGCTAGACATAATTGGGCAGAATTTCTGTGGGTTCTTGTGATCTTCCACCATTCTTTCGTCTAAGTTATGGTGGAACTCCCGGAGAAAGAGTGTTATCGGCTGTTTTTAGACATTAATGCTGTTCTCCCGGAGTTCTGCCGATCTTCTGCCAAAGTTCTGGTGGGAGATGGGGGAAACCACCATGGAAATTCCTGGTGTATTTTTTAGAAATAATAGTGAGGGATTTCACTTTAAATTTTAATCCATTTTCTACTGGATTTATCCTTGTTTTGAGTTTACTTATGAATTTCTGGCTTTCAGGAAGTTTAATATTAAGATGGTCGGTATTTAAGGTAGTCAGTTTAATTACTAGTGGTAGAGACACTACAACTGACCCCAGAGCCTCTGGGCCAGAGAGGAGAACAATCACCTGGAATTTCCACTCCTGATTACTATCCAGTGACTCCTGCTAGAAAGTGCATGTGTGTGTGGATATTTCGTGAAGATTGCCTTGGGCTTTGTTGTGATGCCCCCCACAATCAAATAGCCTGACAGTACTCACTGTCTAGCCTTGTATGTCGACGGCTCCCAGTACCTGTAGCATCATTCCCAGCATGTTGGCACTTGCAGGAGAGAAAATTGGGGGAGGAGGCCCTTTCACCTGCCATCCATAGGGTAGGTGAAAGGGCCTGCTCCCGGGCTCCACTTGTGTTATCCCGAGATTGGACACTATAAGGCATATGATAGCTGTAGTCATTCTCCATCTGAATTTTGCTTTCTTCTTCCCAGTGTGACAGTGCCCACTGTCTGCTTGGTGCTTTCCCACTGCAATGCTGACAAGGTTGGAAAAGAGGGATTCTGCAAACTTAATTCAGGAAAGATTGGCTTTAATCTCGATTGACTTGTAGTGGATTGAGAAAAAAGCTTTTTGTTTCACTTGAAGGTCAAAAATTGGGCCTTCTAGTCTAGTCAGATCACGACAAGAATTACAGTAATCTTTTGTACCACAGAAACACAAACATTGATGCCCCTAATAAGCAGCTAACTTTAATGTCTGATATTAGCTACTTTTGTCTGAGTACAAAGCGTACATTGCAATTCTTGTCGAGAATTTGAATGCTGCACTTTAGACAACTTTTATCTAGTTCTGACAGTTCAGAAAAATGTGTAACTAATATGCCACAACCAAGTCCCAGGTAAATAATCTAGTATTGGTAGAGATTTGGCATATTCTTCATTGTTGAGAAGGTGCTACCCCATTTTCCTCCCAAAAGCTTTGCTTTCTATGATAGAAAAGGTCACTGTAATTTCTGCAGTGATCTGACTGTGCTTCTGTCCCTTGTTTTTACTCCAAATTTTAAAAGGCTCCTTAATACTAAACAAAAAATGAAATTTTGTAATAAGCATGGTTACTTTTCTGTTCTCCAAATTAAAAAGAGAGCTTTAAATGAGAGAGCCCTATAAGGCCAGGAGCTAAATGCATGACTGATCCCTTAATTATTAATACAATCTTAGATCAATGCTCCTTGCCATAGTCCGGAATTACTACCACATCACTGCCAGATTGAAATCTAATGTCCTTATTACACCAGAGTTGAGCAGGCATAGAGGAGGTGCAGAGCACAAGGGTTATAGGAAATGATGGTTATTACATCAGATGTTACAAAAAAATGTGGTCTTGAATATTGGTAACATTAGCTTAATCTTCCTGTTAAACATGTTTTAAAATCCTGGCCAAATTATCAACTAGAAAATTGCAACTATTCTACCTTCTCTGCTTAAGATGGGTCCAGCTGTGTTTTTTATAAAGGGCCTGTTGTTTTTTGTAGACTTTTTTTAATATAATTAATTCCATGTCTTGCGGTAAGTTGACCTTCACCTCTTCCTGGGTGTTGCAAATGCTTCTGATGGAGTTGATTGGGTGTTCCCGTTTGCTTTTTAAAAAAATTTACTCTTTGGGTTAATATTGTAAAATGGATTCAAATCTTTATATTCTCCGACGGCTTAAGTCTGCACTCATGCTTTGCCCTTCTCGGAATGTCTCTTATGTAGAAAGACTTTAATTATTGAACTGTCAGCAAATTAGGAGAGACCCACTTATAGCAGTGATGGGCGGGTACTGAATCTTCCTGTCTGAGATGCCACCCGATTGGCATCTAGGACAGGACTGGGTTGAGATCTGTGGAGATGCACACATGACAGTTAATTGAAGCATCAGTACAGCAGTCCACAGCTGTGTATAGAGGCCTGAAATAGCAGACCTCACTGGAAAGGGAAAATAAATTAAAGTACAAATTAGCCTTTTTGGGTAGGAGGTTTCCTTATGCTCTTAAATTACATAACTGGTGGTATGCTTTCAATATAAACCCCGGAATTAATTTTTTTTAAAAAACCGAAACACTCACTCAACCTGTCAGAACCATTCTTAGCATCTCGGGAGATGTCAGGTCTAACCTGCCACAGGGCAGGTCATTAATTATATGAAAACCGTCTATACTTGACGGACTCCTTATTTGGACTGCTCAAATGCATCACATGTTGATATGAATAACTTGGCCTCCAAGACTGTGTCTGGTGCATTTATTCCACTGATACATTTGGTATATAAATGTACATCGGGTCTTCCCCACTTCTTGTAGCCAGTAGGCTTGCATACTTGAGATGTTGGAGGGGCATTGAGAAACACCTTGCTTTGTACTAATCCTGATTTCCTCTGAGGATAGTTATTAGAAGTTAATATAATCTGCATTTAGATTGTTTTAACTTCTTTTTGAAGGATAGTGTTTTTATATCTTTCCTCACTTGGTGGAGGGGTGCAGTCTGGAATATTCATCATTTTATAAATGCCATTAGAATAGAAACTTTGTGCAGAAAGGAGGACAAATTACCGTGAGTACAGTGATAAATTTGGTCCTTCTAAACTTGGGTTGTGTCGGGATAGAACACTAGTTAAGTATTTATAGATCTCACTGGTGGCCTAGCATCTTGAGGTGACAAATTAAGAGTAGTACACATCAGTGCATTGGAGTAAATATGATTTTTCCGATAGGTTATTGGTATGAGTCTGGTAACAACTTTTCATTCTATGGCTAAGTTTGTTTTATAGAATGAAATGGGAAAAAAATCATCCCACAGCATCCTCTTTATTTGAACATATTAATTACCAATATAGGATCCAGTTGTGGGTCTTCGAAGTTCATATAGGAGATTGATTGTTGTGCTCGCATTGAGAGGGAGCTCCTGAGTGGAGGTTTGGTTATGAACTTGTAGATGTCAATATCCACTCAAATGGTTGTCATTTAACTTTTAAGCTATTTCAGACATATGGTTGCTTGAAAGTGTTCTTTAGGGACTAGGTGGGGAAGCTGATGTAGCTATAATATTAGTTACCTTTGTAAAGGAAAAATACTTTGTTCCATTTGCCATTTTAATTTATCAGTTGAGTCTTGAATTGTTAAACTTTCCATTGAAGTTGGACAAAAAATTGGCAAATGGAGTATAATGTAGGAAATGTGAACTTGTCCACTTTGGCAGGAGGAATAGAAAAGCAGTATATTATTTAAAGAGAGAGATTGCAGAAATCTGAGGTACAGAGGGATCTGGGTGTCCTAGTACATGAATCATAAAAGGTTAGTCTGCAGGTACAGCAAGTGATTAGGCAGGCAAATAGAATGTTGTCATTTATTGCAAGGGGAATGGAATATAAAAGTAGAGATGTTTTGCTACAGTTGTACAGGGCATTGGTGAGACCACATCTAGAATACTGTGTGCAGTTTTGGTCTCCTGATTTAAGAAAAGACATAATTGCTTTGGAGGCGGTTCAGAGAAGGTTCACTCGACTGATTCCTGGGATAAGGGGGTTATCTTATGAGGAAAGGTTGGGCATGTATACACTGGCATTTAGAAGAATGAGAGGTGATCTTATTAAAACATATAAAATCCTGAGGGGACTAGAAGGGGTAGATGGTGAGGGTATGTGTCCCCTTGTGGGAGAGACTAGAACTCGGGGCCACAGTTTAAAAATAAGGGGTCTCCCATTTGAGACGGAGATGAGGAGAAATTTTTTCTCTGAGGGTCATGAGTCTGTGGAACTCCCTTCCCCAGGGAGCGGTGGAGGCAGGGTCATTGAATATTTTTAAGGCTGAGTGAGATAGATTCCTGATTAACAAGGGAGTCAAAGGTTATAGTAGGTAGACAGGAAAGCAGGGTTGAGGTCGCAATCAGATCAGCTATCATCTTATCAAATGGCAGAGCAAGCTCGAGGGGCCGAATGGCCTACTCCTGCTCTGAATTTGTATGTATGTTCATATGTATGTATGAACTTGTGTGAAAACTCCTCAGCAGCCTGTGTTGAGGATGTGGCGGGGAGTTTAAAAAATACATTTTTGTTAAAGATAGGAAACTACTTTGTGATTGTGTCTTCATTATAGTGATGGGATATCTTGCATCAAACATGCTGCTTCTTTCCCATAGTAATATTCCTCTTCAGTGACTTGCTAAATTCTACTCATCTTTTGTTTAGCATACTGCAAGTCAAAGGTTATATAACTTTTAAAAAGAAAGTCAGTAAAGAAAATTACAGTGGAGCCTTCAATATCCTCCATAATGGAAGGATCTCCCTGGTAGATTCTGGAAATAGGTGGATAATTGAAAGTCCCTAAATATTGGTCATGCATGTATGGTACAGCAATCCCTAGGCATGGGAAAGAAGATAATTACAATATAAATAACATAAATTTGAACTTAGTCTTAAGGTTGATTTATTTCAGACAGGAGGAGATTGGTGCTGTGCAATAAGGTGATGCCTTGCTCAAGGCTTTGTGCTGGGATAATTCTAGCAAATAATCCGAAAGGTGGATAATTGGAATGCTGATAACAGGTTCCACTATATAAATGTTTCAATTTAACTTGTTAATATTCAATAAAACAAAATGTAGTTTCAAGTGCATACATGTATAACATTTAATTGGACTGATCATTAGGAATGTTCTTTTGAAGAGTTTCACATTGGTTAATGTATGTAATTCTTGTGCTTTATTGTTCCTGACTATTTCCCTGTAATAGGCAGAAAAAAGAAAATTACTGAAGGCAAAACAGCTGGAACAAGAGGAGAGGATGGCCAAGGAACTGGAAAGAATAAAGTATGAAAAACTAAAAGATGAAAAAACGAGACAGCATATCAGAGAAAACAGGTAAAGTAAAGAAAGATGCAAATTTATATGTAGCCTCTTCACATCCTCAGACCGTCTCAGAGGGCTTCACAATTAATGAATTACTTTTGAACTGTTATGAAGATTAAGGTAATCCCAAAGGAGGGAATGGAAATGTAAAAAAAAATGAATGGCTAGAAACATTGTTAATATTGAATGGAGATTGAAACTGCAGTTTTTTTTCAGGATGAGCCATGGTCATAAATGAGACTAACTAGGTTATAGTTTGATTCATGAATCAGTATTAAATGTTAAGTAGTAGTTTAATTCTTTAGCAGTATAATTTTGCATTATTGTACCAAAATCATGTGAAGTTGCTTCTTCCTCGACATGCATACAAATGTTGCTGCAGTTTCTCTTCTCCCCACCCCCCCCCCCCACCCCCGAAACAAAAAGCAACAAAGTCCTTTTGCAACACCTAGCTTATTGGCGTCAAGTATGGTTGCTCCCAATTTTCAAGATGTATGTGCTTGCCAGTATTCTACTTCTCTTGTTTATTACTGGGTAATAGTATGTACATCGCCTTGAAATTCTACCATCAGTTACTTCCCTCCCTCTGCCAAAGCATTCACTGTGGAGACTTGTGGGCTATGTCTATTGTGGTATGGGACCAAAACATTTTTGGTGAAACACAAACAAAATGCAGCCAAATATTCCATTTCAATTGGATACAGGTAGTGTTATTATGCTACTTAGCCTACTTTTCATGTGATTACTTATTATGTTGTTATTTATTCTTGTGTTTCTGCATATTCAAATTAGTATTGAGCTTCGTGAGTTGGAAGCTAAGTTGAAAGCTGCTTATGTGAACAGAGAAAGAGCTGCCCAGATAGCTGAAAAAGAAGCTGATCGCTTTGAGAAGATAGTAAGTACTGTGCTTAAAAGATGGGGGTTAACAGGTGAGTTATAAAAACATCTCTGAAAGAAGATGCTGCACAGCTATAAGATTTTTGGGTTGAGAGACTAGAAATCATGTATTTGATTCAATTGATTCCAGTTTACACGTCCATGTTATGTTGTATGCTTTTAATTAACCTTTTATACTGCTGGCAGCTCCAGGGAATTCTAGGCTTCCTTGGCCAGCCACTTACTTTTTTAAAAAAGGTTTCAGGTCACTGATTGTGACAATGGAAAAATAAGTCCATATTAATCCTATATATAGCTAAAATAAATGCTAATTCTTAAAAAAAAAAAATTCTGTTCACCTGACTTTCTTTTCCTCAATATCTTTTGCTTGCCTGTGTTTTTTTTTGCTTTAACCTTACTTTTAATTTATTTCTAACTAATGCTTCCTATTTGAACCATCTGTACCCTTTTTTTCAAGTTTGAAATACTTAACAGTTTTTCTCTGCCTCCCAGAAGCCACCATCCATTTTGGAAATGGAATCCCCATTTCCACACAAAACATTACCCTGTGATTTGGCTGAAAACTTTTTCCAAAGACCTAGTCTTCGAGTAAATCAAAACTAGAAGCTTGCAAATTGCTATGGTTTGATTAAATATACAGGTATTGTACATGTAAAACTATGCCAGTTTCTTGCAAAATAAGTTTCTGTAATGCCAAACATTTTGGATTATGCACAATCTATAAAAGCAGTGTTTACATTTGAAAAATAAACCTCAAATGTTTTTCAAGAACTAGTGTGGTCTATACAAAAAAACCCTGCAGCCTCTGGAGAAATAGAGATGATTAATCTTTTAAACTAGAAACGAGAGGCTGAGATTGCTAAATTGATGAAGGAAGAACATGAAAGGGCCACAGAGGAAGAGAATAAGGAGGAACAAAAACGTCATGAACAAGCCTTAAAATATCAGAAGGAACTGGAGCAGCAACTTGGTCAAAACGAACAAAAGAGACGGGAAGCATATGATGAATTCCTAAAAGATAAACTACGGATTGATGAAATTGTACGAAAGATCTATGAAGAAGATCAGAGGTAAACTTTATTTAAATTAATTGGTGTTTCTTTTGTCCAAAAAAACCTCTTTGTTTTGTGTAAAATGAGGGTATATTTCTATATTTGACTAATCTTTTCCCCTTGGAATGTAGTATCCTATAAGGCTTTAATCATATAAAGTCTGTGGCACTGTTAAATTGCTTCTGGATGTCACTAATATTTAAAGAGTGAGATCAGTGCATTTAGTGGGACAATTGGATTCAATAGCTTCTGGAAAGGACCATGAATGAATGTCAACACTTATGCATTTTCTTCTCAATATCGTCTCTCAAAAGTATTTCTAGTGGGCTTCTCCCAATGTCCTGTTGGGTAGTCGTTGACCAATGCATCATCTGTACTAAGTAACTGATAGCAATTGGGGCAGCTGCTGAGGTGCTCCTGTTGAACTAAGTATTTATTGGCTGAAAATATGAACCAAGATTCTTGCTCCTGATTGCTATCCAATGACTTCTCCTTGAAAATGTGTGTGTGGAGATTGGGTGAGAATAAGTTCAGGCTTGACACACGAAGAATAGCTGAGTGGTAAGATCAGGTGCTAGTAATCGAAGGTGCTCATGGAATCCTACCATGGCATGAGGCAGCATCTTCAAGAGAGGAGGGAGAAAAGTGATTTGAAAAAAAATATATATTCTTGTGAACTACATTTTTACAATGTGTAATGAATAGAGTAGATCACATGCCTATCTTCCACCCCCTTTACTAAGTGTAGATTTAGTAGGAAATTATATTAAGGGAATTTTGGAATTCTGGGAAAAGCATTTTTAATTAAGGCTCCAAAACTCATGCTTATTGAGTGAAGGCTTAACAGGCAACCATTTAGAATGCTATAGCATAGTAGTCAGTCAGCAGAAAGCTAGGTCACAAAATCTCCCCCTCCCCCCCCCCCCATGCACCATCTAGAAAGTAATGCACTAAAATAATAAAATAATCACCACACAAAAGGTATCTACTATAAAGCAAGTCAGCTGATCACAGGTTACCTCTTTACAAACAAATAAAAAGATCAGCACTTTTCAAATCTGTGCTGTAGTAGTGACAGGGTTCTAAACTTTTTATTAAAAAGTTAAAATTTGTTGTGCTCCCTAATTCTTGCTTGTGATATTGGAAATATACCTCTTGATAAAACTATTCACCATCAACTTTTGTTTTAACTCACTCTTTCTGCACAGGGACAGAGAGCTGAAAATGGAGAAGATGAAGGAAACTCAGAGGTACGTTGATGAGTTCCAGAAGAAACGAGCTGAGTGGAAACAAATGGAACGTGAAAGAATGGAAGCAGAGAACAGAAAGATTATGGAATTTGCTAATGCACAACAAGGCAGAGAAGTTGACCGAATGGCCAAAGTTCGAGAACGAGATGAACATAAAGAAATGTTGTACAAAAGGGTAATATAAATTTATTTGTTTGCTTAGTCTATCATGATATGTGCATTAAAAGTACTCTAACTCTTAGAAATTGAATTTTAACAAATAACTGGCTTGTTTTTCACTATAGCTTGCTGGGGAAATTGAAAAGCAGCAGCACGATCGTGAAGAAATGGAAAATGTCCGACAAGAACTGTACCTTGAAAAACAAGCGGAGGCTCAAAGACAGCAAGAAATAGTATGTATTGAAAAAACTTACCACCACTTTATTTTTAAATTAAAAAGTTTGATTTGTTTCTGGCAGTACATACATTGAGAGTGCATTGAAAAGATGCAACAATTATATCTTGGTTAAAAGAGTTATCAAATTGAGCCTGATGTGCTTGTATCTATCTTTTGCTATCGTTGGGCAAAGAAAATGGCTTTGTACAACTCAACTCAATTCAAATTGTTCAAGTTAAGAGTTTGAAAGGATATTGATCAAAATGTCTTTGTTCATTTTTTAGAATCCTAGTACTTGGGTTGAAATACCATACATCATTTATTGGAGAGCTGTGCTGTATCAGAAAATAATTCCCACAAGTGCCCATTATTTAGTATTAACAAGCAAGATTTCATCTGACTTCACAAAGCATATGTTGTAGCTTGCAGGAAATGGGTGAAAAGATTTCCTATAATTAAACAAAAATATAATTGTAATATGAAGACTGCAAGGATAATATTGCCCTCAGACATTATACCACTGTTAATTTACTAATGACCTTCAATGTGAATTTTCAGGAAGTATTCAATTTAAAAATTGCTTCCTGCATTTGCAGGGATGAAAAACAACTAGTAATCGGGTAACTTGATGGAAAGCAGCAAGTTTGTGGCTAGAAGTTAAAGGTCTAGCATTTGTGTGTGTATGATGTGTTTCTTAGCTGTACCACAATAGATTTCATAGCTGTACTCCTCTTGTTTTCCAACTGAATTAAAGGCTTAAGAAAAGAACTAATAAAATTATAAGCAATCCTTTCCACCATGGAAGCACACTGAGGTGAGCATGCAGGACGAAACCTGTACTCCCAACTACAGTGGTACCACATGTTGTTGCTCCACCTCACTGTATAATAAAGATCAAACTACACTCTAAGGTGATGCAAAGAAGTGTTGCATTTTAACATTTACTTTTACAGGCAGAGATGGAAAAGCAAATTCGGCAGCGTCTTGAAATGCAGCAGACCTACCAGGAGCAAATGGCTGTCAAACAGAGACGTATGCAGGCAGAGAAGCAGGAGGAAGATGTGTTACGGAGGAAGATGCTGGCCAAGCTTGCAGAGGATGACCGTATTGAGCAGATGAATGCACAGAAACGGCGTATGAAACAGCTTGAGCATAAGAAGGCTGTAGAGCAAATCATTGAAGATCGTCGCAAACAATTTGAAGCAAACCAAGTACGTAATGTGCATTATTTAAAATGCAATTAGTATTTACACTCTGATTTTCATCTACGTCATTAATACATTATTTAACACCTTGTTTTATTTAATAGCTTACTGTTTTCAGATTCTGTTTTGATTTTTCTTTTAGCAAGGTTACAGTTTCATTATTAGAAAACTGTTCTGCACACATTTGGAGTGTAAATTATTGATCGCAAAAGTATACGATCGTGTATACTAAGTAGAGTACATATTTTTGGTTCTCGCTTTATACCAGGGCCTATATTTTGGTACTTTTAAAAAAAAAACTAACATTTGACCAAGTACAGTAGAGGCCCTATTGCATCCAGTTTCATGAATAGAAGGCCAAGAATTCATGTGTTCTGCATACGTGGCTTTCAGTAAATTTTAGTTTAATATTTATATAGGAACGTGAACTTAAAGCACGTCGTGAAGAAGAGAGGAAGGAGGCCGCTCTTCAAGCCATAATTGAGGAAGAGAGGCAGAAACTTCTCAAACAGCATGCCAGCAAGCTACTTGGTTACCTTCCAAAGGTACGTTAAGCGTGAAATCTTACCTGTTTAGAAACCGAATGGTAGAATTTTGGGGTTTCTAGTGTTTAAACTTAGAAAATGTACTACTTAAAAAAAATGAATTGAGAGAAGAGCAGCTGTGAAGCTTCATGCATCACTTCATTTTACTGTGGAACTCTCTCCCAGACATTGGACACCTGGAACTCAAGTTACTATAAGTATGAGATGAAATGCAGCGCTAAGCACTAGCAAAGCTGGAACATGTATAAGTTATACGAAGTCTGAGTCTTTCTGTCCTCAAACTACCTGGGTCAAATTTGTGAGACACCTATTTTTGTTGCAGGTGTCTCCAGCTGGACCCTGGTGTTGTGCTGCCTTGTTATTATTTGTGTGGTGAAACAGTAGGCAGGCAATTTTTATTGAAGCCTCTCTATAGATTTCTATTTCTATTCTATCAAGTCTGTTTGCAAGAGAAGTGAATTTTTTCCTGCCCCTTTTCTACATGTTGATTGTAAATAGCTCTTTAAATTTCCCCTTTTAAAGTCCCTACTGGGACAAAAGAATTGAAGCAAATTAATACAGGCTGCTACTTCCTCACAATCAACTCATGATCAGTACTGGCTTCAAAACCCATTTCTAATAGTACTCATTACGAGATGTCTCAGCACTTTTTATGGGAATCAGAGAGGAAATCGACTTGGAGCTTCATGAGGACAAAAGTACATCTGAAGAGAAGGGGCTTGAGGTTTTTAAATGTATGTATGGAGGGAGGTAAAAAGGGGGAAATGCTTAGGGAGGGAGTTCCAAAGGTTGGGACCACTGATGGTATAGTTCAGGAAGCAGGGAAGAAGTACATTGGTGTTGAAACTAGAGGATGTGCGCAGGGACGTAAGGCTGTTGGAGATCCTGGGGTGGCGGTGTGAGCCTCTGGAGGGATTTGAAGATAAGGTCAAGAAATATAGTCAGGTCGTGACATTCTGGATCATTTTTATTATAGGAACGGTAGAAGTGGGAGGCCAGAAAGGAGAGGGTTGGCGAAGTCTTGCTGCAAGTTAACAAAATTGTGGATTAGGGTTTTGACAGCAGAACAAGGGTTGGAGGCAGGTGATGTTGTGGATGTGAAAGAAATACTCTTGAGGAGAAATTGGATGCAGGGAAGAAAGCTGAGCTTATGGTTAAGCAATGTGCCAATATTCTGCACCCCTCAGTTAAGTCTGAGGCGGCAGGTAAGCAGGGCACTGGTCTTGAGACCCGAGGCATACAAGCGTCTGCAAGAGCTGAATAGAATGGTTTGGCTTTGACAGCATTGAACTGGAGAAAAATTGACTTATATGTGTCTTCATGATAGATTAGCAGTTTGAGACAGCAGCAACAGCTGTTGGTGCAAAGGAGGAGGTGGTGTGGTAGAGCTAGGTGCCATCAGCTGACCCCATGCTTCTGGATAATATTACCAAACTAAATGAAGAGGAGGAGGCCACATGGGGTACACCAGAGGTGACTGTGGGCACAGGAGGAGAAATCATCTGAGGCAATGCATTGTCTACAAGTGTGACAGGTCGGAGTAGAAGCAGGAGAGCAGCGCCATGGAGATGGATTGTGAAGGAAAGATGTTAAAGGAAGTTGGAATAGTTAAGTGTCAATGGCAGTAGACAGCTTTGTACAAGTGGGAGTGTAGTTGCTAGATCAGTGGAGTAAGGGCTAAACTTTATTCCTTGACATGCAGATGGCCTAAAATTAAATTTGAGATTAAATCACTATTCAGTTTGATTTATTAAACTTTTTTTTTGAAAAAAAGACTAAATGGTCTTGTTTAATACAGGAGGATAGCTGAAGTCAATGATGTGTGTTTCCTGCATGATGTGAGAGGTCCTGGATGTATTGTGTGTTCAAAATGACCACATTTGAGAAGTGCCTCTGACTGCTTGTGCTCAAGCTCAAAGTTTCTGAGCTTAAGGAGCTGGTAGGGACTGTCACATATGGAAGATTCAAGGGCTCCTGGAATGTAAATTCCAGGAAGTGGTCACCCTGCAAGGACAGCGAGTTAACTTTAAAAAAAAAAATTCACTGGCCAAAAAATTGATACTGAATGATTTGAACTGATTTTACTTCTGTTTAAATGTTCTCCGTTTATTTCTATGAACATAGTTAAAATTATGGTTGCATGATTTTTTTGCTGGTTCAGCTAATTACTTTCTTGTATGTATCTTTAAAAGGGTATATTTAAAGATGAACAAGAGCTTGATATGTTTGATGATACCTTCAGAAAGAATTTCAAGAAAGGAAGTGTCAATCTGTCTTCAGATGAAGGCTGGGATTGTTAGACCCGAACCTGTCGTCATGTTTGACATCGTATATCAACTTTGTCTAATGGATGGCTGCACTAGCCAGCACACAATCATAAATTTATATTGGTCTCTATTTTTAATCGTAGAGTTGAAAGTGTAACTGACATGGATGTTAATGATATTACATGAATAAATATTATAAATACAAACATGAAATTGCTCATCTTTATGGAGAAGACACCTTAAAGAGTAGTGGATTGTAGACCAGTGAACTTTGCTACTCAGGTCGGCAATATCTGGAATCTAAGTGTTTTACGAATTCATTAAGGTTTTCAATTTAACATCAGTATTTTCAATACAGTACTGTATTAATGCTTGTAGTATTTTGTTTCTGTGGTACATTGGTGGTGTACTGCACCTGAAAGCATGCTATGGGGGGAAAAATTAAAGATACCAGACCAATGGAGGATCATGTGTAATAATAGATTACCTACCTTGTGGGTCCACTTATCTCTTTGCATGATCTGCATCCTTTACATATTTTAGGAGTAAAGCCTAGCTTGATTGGTCCCACATCACATAAAAGCCAAGATATTGCAACAATTAACATTGATCTGAAGGGAACAGACACCAATGTGGGTGGAGGGGTAGGATCAAGGAATGATACCTTGTAAACTGTACAAGGTAGGTAATCTACATTTATCTTTATTCTTCATTAAGCATCCTCCACACACTTTACCAAAGCCGTACAATTTAGAAAGGTGGGGGTGGGGGTGGGGTGCAGTAATACAAGCTGCCGGGACAGATCTTTGCAAAACAACATGATTAGCAACAGTAATAGAGTCATAGAGTTATACAGCACGGATAGAGGCCCTTCGGCCCATCGTGTCCGCGCCGGCCATCAAGCCCTGTCTACTCTAATCCCATATTCCAGCATTTGGTCCGTAGCCTTGTATGCTATGGCATTTCAAGTGCTCATCCAAATGCTTCTTGAATGTTGTGAGGGTTCCTGCCTCCACAACCCTTTCAGGCAGTGAGTTCCAGACTCCAACCACCCTCTGGGTGAAAAAGTTCTTTCTCAAATCCCCTCTAAACCTCCCGCCTTTTACCTTGAATCTATATCCCCTTGTTATAGAACCCTCAACGAAGGGAAAAAACTCCTTAGTATCCATCCTATCCGTGCCCCTCAGTGAAAAATTGAAAATTATTCTGTGGGGCTGATAATACAGAACCAGCACCTGCCCTGGGCCTGTTGTCCAGTAGGTGTGTGCGCCTGTGCACAAATACGCTGAATTTGCCCAATAACTCAAGGTCAGCTCTTCTAAATATGTTTCTAGTGCTCCCAGTGCTAAGCTCATGATTTACTGATGGTTGGTTTACCTAGGAGCAAACCTGCCCTTGCTTGCTGTGCCACAGATAGACTTTAGATTTTTCCCATGCTACTTAGAGGTCTCTCGTGTCTCCTCTCTCTGCTCTACAATTAGCAGTTTGTAGCAATTTGTACAAAAAGTGTTTAGCTTTGCCTGAAAATCTGACAGGAGACTTATTCATGGTGTGTTTGTGTACTCGAGTAAATCAATTCAGCTTCTATGTCAAGAACATCAATGTGTCTGGATCTATCACAAGCTGGTAAAGGTAGTCCATAAATTCTAATGAGTACATCTTTCTCTCATTTCACTTAAATGTTTGCCTGTAAATTATTTTCCAGAACAGGCGGGTAAGAAAATAGGAGTGTTATTTTGAAGCAAACTTCATCTGTACTTAAACTACTGAAGAGTACCTGACTATGGCACTTAACAGTAGTTTGGTCTCTGACATCTGAAGGGCATAGACCACTCACCCAATCCTTCCTCACATGTCTTCTGTAATTGTAAACAATTTTACAACACCAAGTTATAGTCCAGCAATTTTATTTTAAATTCACAAGCTTTCGGAGACTTCCTCCTTCCTCAGGTAAATGAAGGAAGGAGGAAGTCTCCGAAAGCTTGTGAATTTAAAATAAAATTGCTGGACTATAACTTGGTGTTGTAAAATTGTTTACAATTGTCAACCCCAGTCCATCACCGGCATCTCCACATCATGACTACCATCGACACCACAAACTGTCTTCTGTAATAGTCATCATTGTGGAAAGAACTAAATCAAGGAGGGTTTTAAAGGAGACTTTGGACTGAGCTGGCCCTTTCAACAGGGTTTTCTTACAGGGTAATGTTCAGAAGTACAGTCTCCCCAACCTCCCAATCAGACTTCAAAGTTAAACTTAGGGTTCTGCCAGAACCAGATCATTGGTTAAGAACATTTCAACTAATGCTGACCTTGAGACAATTCCCTTGTTTTCAAATATACTGATTGAGGCCAATGTGTCAGCTAATACAGGTATGACAAACTTTGACATTTTGGCTAACTTTCAAATGGCCAAATTCATAAAAGGAAATCCTTCTAGCAGTAGCAACTGCATTGTCAGTCCATGAAGTCTGTGTCAATACTGTGTTAGCTGGTGCCAGGTTAGTCTCTCCTAAGCATGACTGTAGGTGCATATACCAAGGACATGTATATTAAGGGAGCGAGAAGGTTGTACACAACAAATGAAGTCCTCGACATCATTGTTAGCCAAAAAAAGGGTATGGAGATAATCTCACCTGATCACTGGGTGAACTAAGTTTCCCAGACCTACCCCCACAGGTGATTATTGTGCTTGTTTGTAGAGTGAAGATGACAGATTATGCTGGTGTATCTTGGTGCTTGATATTCTAGTCAAGTTTTCTTATTTTGTGGCTGTCCCTATTGGCAGCTGACATTTAAACATACTTTGAAACCAGGGAAGTGGTTCAAGACCAGAGTTGAGTTAGGCACGGGGAAATACCAACACTGGTGGGCTCTAAGGAAAATATATTGAATGAAAATAGAACAAATCAATCGGCCAACAAAAACTACTTTTAGAAGAGAGAATTACGGCTGCACAATCATTTTTACGAAGTAGCTTCAAGATGTGGGATACATTAGAAGCTGATGATTGAAAAAACAGTAGCATCTCACTCAGGGCTTATGGATTACATAGGAAGGTAAAAACCAGTAACCACCCCACAATTATTTGATTACTAGTAGAATGAATTAAAGAATAACAAAAAAGGTAGAAAACAATTTTATCTTTATTGCTTTAAAATATTTTTGTAAAATTGGTAGGATAAATGCAAATACTGAACAAGAAAAAGTTTCATACTCAATTGCAACTAAATTCATATTGTACAACACTGAGCTATAACTCCAATTTTCTATTCCCATCAGTTTCCCCATTCCAGTGCTTTAATAAATTCCTCTTCAGTGAAGGAGAGCATCTTAGCGGCTTCCATGTGCATCTAAAAAAAACAAGCAAGTTTGTGATCTAATACTGCTATTATAATTTAGCATTCAATCACCAGTTTATTTTGGTGCGATAAAAACATAATCCCTCTTGGTTTTCGCAAATGCTAAGGTTAAAAATACCATGATTTTAGAAGTGCTTGTATTGATAGTAAATTCTCTAATTTTCATTCCATCTTACCTTTTGTCTTTTAAGGATGTCTATTAGCTTCATCTGCTTCTTAAAGCCAGTCATGAGCTCAGTTTTCTGCTTTTCTAATTTCTTGTTTTCGGTCTTTAGTTGTTCAATCGTTAATTTCTCTTGATTAGTTGTGTCCTGGTAATAAATGATTAGCATGTTTTACAAAACTACTGTTTGTATTGCAATAGATTTCTTTTTTGCAAAATAATATGCTCCCTTTTCCCATTCTTGGGCTTCCCAGTTGAGATGATGGGCAGGTACAGAGTGGCTTCAGACACCCATAAAACCCACAGCTGCTGGGGGAGCCCTATTGCAGGTAAATGATGCAAGTCAATGCTTTGTTCCTGGATACTCTGTGAGCTACTGCTGAATTTTTAGATCAATCTTAGGGTAAACTATTCTTTCTAACACCGGACAGGTAGAAATAGCAGGTAATGAGCAAGGACATACGACGGCAAAATGAACATGAGCTGCTACAGTGTGAGGATATGGAATGAAACATGACCAAACAGATGACAAAGGAATCGAATAAATATGGAAGACAGTATCACAAGCTGTGCTGATTGACATTAAGTGGTCCTTTGTAGTTTTACTTATTATCTCATTTCTACAGTGCTGGTTTGAGGAGGTCTCCTACTGGATCTGATTTTCCCTATATACTGAGCCACAAACATAAGTGTAGGCTCCTGAAATGAGAAGATCAATAAACACTCAGCTGATGCACACTATACACTATTAGACAATTTTGATGTACAAATGAGTTCACTGCACATTTAAATGGAGTTGTGCCCAGTTATGACCTGTACACCGGATGGATGATGCCACTAGGTAAGGATATCTCCTCAAATTCAAACACAGATTCTAACACTGACAATGATTGCTAGGTGAGTAAAACTTATGTACAGATTATTTGTCAGGATCAGGTGGTCTTAAAGGAAAAATATTCTGTGGAATTAGCTATAATCAACAAGTTTGTTACGTACAATAGGTCTAAACATTAAAGGATTTTGTAATTGGGAAATCATTCACGGAGCTGGTTAGGATTCTTAATTTGGATTGCAAAGCAATGGCCAAGATGACTGTCCATCTTTGATTCTTGTGATTTAGCTAGGAACAACAATCAGGCTCACGGTCATTGCTTTTGTTTGTCTAATCACATTAGAACTGTCAGCAGCTTGAACTGAATTAAATTAAAAATATTGAGGGAATATGGATGAACACTGAGTGCATGTGTATGCAGATGACATAATATCCTTTTTATGAATAACATAGATCAAAGCCTGTGTCTGTTGATCCAAATGAATGTGTTTGGGAGATTGTCAGGATGTAAATTAGACTGCAAGACTAGAGGCCATGTCATCATTGAATTGTTTCTTCTTCACATATAAATTTCTACCTTATTGGTGTCCAAAAGAGGATATTAAATGTTTAGGAATCCTTCTGTTAAGTGACTTATCAATGCTAGTGTTCTCTTTCCATTGAAATCCTTGGAATTACTTCTAAATAGATTCTAAACTCTTCCACTCTTCCTCTGAGGAAAACCTACACAATATGTTTTAAAAATACTGTACGTCTGATGATTAAATACAGACTGGCTCAGTGTAAGGTGATGTGTATTAGGTGGGGTAAAGGAAAATCATGTTGGCAGAGCACAAAGTGGCAGGTTGGATAGGTAACGAGTTCTGGACCGGTAAACCACTCCCATGCCCCATCAATACTAGTATGAAACTAGATGCTGCAGGAACCCAAGAGCACTCTTGGGGGATGGTGAAGCCTTTTCTTCTCCCGGATCTCCAGAAAGTCAAATAATATTCATTTCTGACATGTTAAAATATATGAAAATGCACTAATTTGTGCTGGACTTTACTATTACACAAACAGTACGGCCTGTCCGCAGTTAAGAGAAGTATGTAGGGGAGATGTAACACAGACACCGAGCTATGAAATACCAATAACTTGGTTGATATGAGTACCAAAACATATCCTAATTTCCAGTACTGTTCTTCTCCACCCTGTTGAGCTGTAACCATTTCAGAGCCACCGTAATGATGCGTAAACAGAAGATGACCCAGAGCAGACATCCGCAAAACTCTGCCAAATACTTACCTTGTGCTTCCTACTACCAAGCCAATGTTTAAACCAGCTAGATAATTTGCTATTAATTTCTTTAAAAGTTTAAAGTGGAACTTGAACAAATATTTCATTTTTTTTCCAAAATGCACGTTGCTAACTGTAAAATTAAGTTTAATAATCAATAGGGTAAAATTCACTGATCCCTTGATCCTAGTGAAATGCTTCACTCGAAGAAAACAGTGGGGAACCAAGGGTCTAATGAGAGTGAGGTACTTAAAGTAATTAAGATTAGTAAAGAAAAAGTACTGGAGAATTAATGGGACTAAAAGCCGTCAAATCCTCTGGACCTGATGGCCTACATTCTAGGGTTTTAAAAGAGGTGGCTGCAGAGATAGTGGATGCATTGGTTTTGATCTTCCAGAATTCCCTAGATTCTAGAACAATCCCCGTGGATTGGAAGGTAGCAAATTTAACCCTGCTATTAAAGAAAGGAGGGAGGGAGAGAGAAATCAGGGATCTATCGGCCAGTTAGCCTGACATCAGTGTCAGGGAAAATGCTAGAATCTATTATTAAGGACATAGTAACAGGGCACTTAGAACATCATAATATGATTAGGCACAGTCAACATGGTTTTATGAAAGGGAAATCGTATTTGACAAATCTGTTATAGAGTTTTTTGAGGATGTAAACTAGCAGGATGGATAAGGGGGAACCAGTGGATGCAGTATATTTAGATTTTAAAAAGGCATTCGAAGAGGTGCAACACAAGAGATTGTTACACAAGATTAGGGCTCATGGGATGGGAGGTAATATTAGCACGGATTGAGGATTGGTTAATGGACAGAAAAAAGTAGGAATAAACAGGTCATTTTCGGTTTGGCAGGTTGGAACGAATGGGGTGCCACAAGGATCAGTGCTTGGGCTTCAGCTGTTTACAGTAGGTATCAATGACTTGGATGAGAGGACCAAGTGTAACGTATCCAGGTTTGTTGTTGATATAAAGCTTGGTGGGAAAGTAAGCTGTGAGGAGGACTCAAAGAGGCTGCAAAGGGATATAGACAGATTAAGTGAGTGGGGGAGAAGGTGGCAGATGGATGTAATGTGGGGAAATGTGAAATCGTTCACTTTGGTAGGAAGAATAGAAAAGCAGAATATTTTTTAAAACATGAGGGACTAAGAAGGATTTGGGTGTCCTTGTACATTAATCCCAAAGTTAACATGCAGGTACAGCAAGCAATTAGGAAAGCAAATGTTGGCCTTTATTGCAAGGAGGTTGGAGTATAAGAGTAAGGAGGTCTTGCTGCAATTATAAAGGGCTCTGGTGAGACCACATCTGGAGTACTGTGTACAATTTTGGTCTTCTTACTTAAGGATGGACATACTTGCCTTAGATGGGGTGTAACGAAGGTTCACCAGATTGATTCCTGGGATGAGAGGGTTGTCCTATAAGGAGAGATTGAGTAGAATGGGCCGACATTCTCTGGAGTTTAGAAGAATGAGAGATGATTTCATTGAAACATATAAAATTCTTAGAGGGCTTGACAAGGTAGATGCTGAGAGGCTGTTTCCCCAGGCTGGCGAGTCTAGAACTAGGGGTCATAGTCTCAAGATAAGAGGTCGTCCATTTAGGACTGAGATGAGGAAACATTTCTTCACTCAGAGGGTTGTGAATCTTTGGAATTCTCTACTGCAGAGGGCTGTGGATGCTCAGTCATTGAGTATATTCAAGATTGAGATCGATAGATCTTTGGACACTAAGGGAATCCAGGGATTATGGGGATAGGGCAGGAAATTGGAGTTGAGGTAGACGATCAGCCATGATCTTATTGAATGGCGGAGCAGGCTTGAGGGGCCGTATGGCCTACTCCTGTTCCTACTTCTTACATTCTTATGAAGGGAGCTTTGGTTGGAAATAGGGCTACAATACTGTGGCGACAATTCTCCAACCTGCACAGCCTTCATTGCGTAGCTCTCCACTTGGAGTATAGGATCGACAATTTTACCCGAATATTTGTACTTTTACCTTATTACTCTGCTTCAGTTTATTCAGCTCTATCTTGTATTTTTCAGCTTCTTCTAATGCCCTATTCAGACGTACATCAGTGGCACCGTGGTTTGTGGCAGCTTGCTTCTGGGCTCTTTTCTGGCTATCCAATTCCTAAGATGAAGATTATATGGTGAGGAAAAGTCAGACTATTCACTTCTAAGAAGTTGAAATATATGAAAATGCACTAATTTGCACTCGACTTCACTATTACACAAACTGTTCATTTCTTTAAAAATATCACTGGTTCCTATTTGCTGACAATATCAGACAGAAAAGCACAGACATGGTAGAAATGTTGACTGTGGCAATTTAATGCCAAGCTGCAATTTCTGATATGGATTTAGTAGTGCTAAACACTTACCATTAAGAGACTTCGAACACCAATCAAGTTGTTAGAGGGTGGATGCAACTAAGTTAAATAAAACACCATTTTTTGACATTACGAACCCTTTACAGCACTGCCACTATAAATCTTCCACTTGTACCAGGCTTTAATACTACTGACATTCTTACTGGTTTTTTTTGTATATTAGAAAGAATAGCCTATATATACCTCATTGGCTGTGAAACGTGATGGGACATTGAGGTCGTGAAAGGTACAAAATGTAAGTTCTTTCTTTTGTTACTATATGCCCAAAAAACTATTTGAATTATATTGCATTTTTACAGCCTTCTCTATTGGATCCAAAGTAACTCCTGCAGCTGCAATACTTTTGGCAGAAAATTAAAGCAATATTTTGATCTGCATAAATATATATAAGCTATTTAATCAATTCATGGAAATGAAGATAAATAATTTTATATTGTTTTTCTATACATGTAAACACCATCTCTATTTGTCTTCAATAGACAGCATTTCAAAACAATTAAATACACAGAAAAACCTCAAAGCACTACTTTTTATTAAATATTCATAAGTAGACATTCTTATTTACTTATTAATGAATCTCCTATGGCATTGCACTGTGTCAGAGAATATATTGTCTGTCACCTTCGTGTTGTTGTTACTCTGTTTTTGTTGTCTTTGTATTCTTTCTTTTCTTTCCCCCCCCCCCTCTTTCCTTTGATGGTACTTAGCTTTCCTGTTCAGTATTTTTCGGTCTATGAAGTTGCTGCTTAAACTTGGCTTCTTTTTGGCATCAGTCCTCTGCATTAGCTGTCTACTTTCTGAATACCATTTTATTTTTTCCCAGTGATGGGCCATGCTTTTCAAAAGCCCTGTTGTTGGTGAACCTGTTCAACGTCCTGTGTGCTTCTTGTTGCTTTTTTGTATTGTGTGTATATAACCTGAAAGTTTAATTTCACTGACGTTTGGTCATTTGTATTTGTCTTACCCCACATTTTCCACTGTACTGCCACCAATATAAGAAGTCATCTTACTTGCACAGGTCAATGGCTCATTTCCTCCGCTAGCCTGAGTAAGGTTAAACCATTTCAATGAGTATCTGATTAGCTGGCTGAGTTTAGCACTGGTGGTAAGTTAAGCCAGCAAATCTGAAAATGAGGTCAATAGTAATTATTTGCAGACCTGTCCAAAGTCTTAACAGCTAACAGTCTGAAAAGAGATAAAATGAAGGATAATATAGAGGGAAATAATACAAGAAATGTATTGCTGTATATCAACATAATTTAGAAATCTCTACATGTATTTTCTTAACTAGATTTTCTAATTTTTTGTGGCTATACAGTAAATTACAGACCCTTTACTAAAAGCAATCTAGTTGCATATTTAAAAGCATACTATTCACCTCAATCTCTTCAGTAAAGTAATGCATTGGGTTTAGAATTAGGAATCCTTACATTTCAATCAATAATACTCAACAGCAAATAAAAGTTGAAGAAATGAGTTCCTTCATTCGTACTAAAACAGGCATTGATTCCATGGGGTGGGAGGAGGCTCGTCTGGAACATAAACACCAGCACAGACCAGTTGAGCCAAATGGCTACTATGTAATAATCCAATGAACGCAAGTTCATATCGCACCATGGCACTTCGAGAATTTGAATTCAGTTTAAAAAAAATCTGGAAATAAAATCTGGTAACAGTAAAAGTGACTATGAAGCTATTGGATTGTCGTAAAAACCCACTGGTTCACTAATGTCCTTTAGGGAAAGAAACCTGTTGTCCTTATCCGGTCTGGCCTATGCGTAACACCGGTCCCACACAAACATGGTTGAATCTTTACTGCCGTCTGAAGCGGCTTAGTAAGCCACTTAGTTGTATCAAACTGCTGCTCAAGAAGACTGCCCACCACCACTGCCTTCTCAGGGCAATTAGGGATGGGCAATAAAAGCCAGCCTTGCAAGCAACATCCACATCCTGAGAATGAATTAATAAAATTCAGTGAATGCAGCAATCGAGTAAAAATACAGGAAATCATAAATAGATATAGTGAACTTTCCATTCCTAACCATCAGATGGCAGCAACAAGTAATATTTCTGATTTAACTTCTTTACACATTATTGCTTAAGTGTGATTTAGTAACTTAAGTGTGCTTAAGTGTGATTTGGTCATAAATTCTTAACTTAATGAAACTATTCTAGTTTTTGAGCATTTAACTTTTTTTAGATTTAAAAAAAATTCATTGACTGCAATGTCTCTTAAAAATGACTGATCCGCAATGGCTCGGGTGAGTGAAGGCACCGTCTGGTACAGTACTAAACCCTGCAGAGCTGAAGGTTCCAGGTTTGATTCCTGGTTCATGGTTAGTTAGCTGATCTCAGCCGGGGCGACAGATGGGGAGCTATTATTGGCCTCAGTGCCCCTGGGCTGGAAATGGAAAAATCTGCCAGGGTTTCTGTTCCTGATTGTTATCCAGTGACCCAACAGAAAGTACATGTGTGCACGCTGGATAAAAACAGGATCGGACTCAACTGTGATGCCCTCCATGGTTGAATAACTCACAGTCTGGGTTTATACTTGAAGAATAGCCACTTGGGCAAACCTGCTGGCACCCGTAGATTATAACCCAGATGTAATGAGCTCCTTCAGGAGAGGAGAGGAGGAGAGAAAACTGGAAAAAATTCCACGAGGAAAAAAAAGACGGTACTGCACTTCAATATAACATTATGACTGGAAATATTTTATTCCTGTCAAATTTGAAGCAATAATCACACAAATCGTTGAAGCTTATAGTGAACACGTACATTTTAATACTTAATTCATTTCCTACCTTGATCTACAGCCTCAAGTCATTCTCACAGAAAATTGCTCTCCAAAGATACAAGTTTACTTACATTTTCCAAACACTAAAATAGGTGTATAATTCTACTTTAATGGAGCTTACACAGGCCTCAAGTTTTCCCATTTTAAAATATTTGATCATTCTCCAGGTTCACACAATAGGCACTAAACACTTCCCATGGTAGAACCTTCACATTTAGATGACCATTCTATCTTTCCACACCAAAACATATGTACCTAGTTACCAAACTAACTCATACACCTCAAAAAATAAAAACATCAATATTGTAAGAACAAATAAACATAATTACTAATATAAATGTGACCATGTACTGCTTACTCATGAGGCATGCTTAATATGTGTAATAATCAGCATCATTCTATTTTGAGTCAAATATCCTTTTTTTAAAACATTTGGAATTCTTTTCAATACATTAGCAGGACTCTATGGCATCATTCAGTGAGCTGGAGGTTATGCTGTTACAGGGTGAGTGCTGGGGTGGTATGCACATTTCCTGCTGAAAGGATTTGGAAAGGAGTTTGGGTGGTGTTCAGAGACAATGAATTATGTATTTTTTGACTGATTCCTGAAAAATAAAATTGTACCTGTCCCATTTGTACCAAGACTATTTTTATGTAAGCAGTGGTGCAAATTCAGGTCCAACATCTTAAAGCAAAATCAGCAGTTTCATGTTTGTAGGATATGCTACACTGGTGGTATTCCTTATTCAGATTTTTCTTTAAATACTTCTTTTCAAATATGCAAGACGTAATAAGTGAATGCAATAAACAAATTTGTACACATTAGTGGTTATATAATAAACATCTATACAAAATAAACATGAAAATGTAATTTTTATAATCTGACAGTTTTTACTTAAGAATAAGCATCTATTTTGTCAATTGGATTTTAAAAATCTCAAAAGTCTTCAATTTGCAAGAATGATTTTTACACATCCTTGTATTGCTAGTCTACATACAAACCATATATTTCTGATTACTTGAAGGGACCAAGTGGAGCCGAGTTTGATTTTCTGAACAGTTTGCTGTAATTTTTTTAAAAATTGGATTCTTTTGCACAGGGGCATTTTGATTTTCTCATCTGATTTTCATCAATGTGATGAAAATTATATATTTTTGTCTAGGCTTTGGATTTTTTTTTTATTCGTTCATGGGATGTGGGCGTCGCTGGCAAAGCCGGCATTTATTGCCCATCCCTAATTGCCCTTGAGAAGGTGGTGGTGAGCTGCCTTCTTGAACTGCTGCAGTCCGTGTGGTGACGGTTCTCCCACAGTGCTGTTAGAAAGGGAGTTCCAGGATTTTGACCCAGCGACGATGAAGGAACGGCGATATATTTCCAAGTCGGGATGGTGTGTGACTTGGAGGGGAACGTGCAGGTGGTGTTGTTCCCATGTGCCTGCTGCCCTTGTCCTTCTAGGTGGTAGAGGTCGCGGGTTTGGGAGGTGCTGTCGCAGAAGCCTTGGCGAGTTACTGCAGTGCATCCTGTGGATAGTACACAATGCAGCCACAGTGCGCCGGTGGTGAAGGGAGTGAATGTTTAGGGTGATGGATAGGGTGCCAATCAAGTGGGCTGCTTTGTCCTGGATGGTGTCGAGCTTCTTGAGTGTTGTTGGAGCTGCACTCATCCAAGCAAGTGTAGAGTATTCCATCACACTCCTGACTTGTGCCTTGTCAATGGTGGAAAGGCTTTGGGGAGTCAGGAGGTGAGTCACTCGCCACAGAATACCCAGCCTCTGACCTGCTCTTGTAGCTACAGTATTTATATGGCTGGTCTAGTTAAGTTTCTGGTCAATAGTGACCCCCAAGATGTTGATGGTGGGGGATTTGGCGATGGTAATGCAAATGAATGTCACGGGGAGGTGGTTAGACTCTCTTGTTGGAGATGGTCATTGCCTGGCACTTGTCTGGCGCGAATGTTACTTGCCACATATCAGCCCAAGCCTGGATGTCGTCCAGGTCTTGCTGCATGCGGGCACGGCCCCATTTCTGACCTTATGATGGAGGGAAGGTCATTGATGAAGCAGCTGAAGATGGTTGGGCCTAGGACACTGCCCTAAGGAACTCCTGCACCAATGTGACTCATTCAGGACTCTTTAAAAGTTGTTCATTATGCTTATGGAGGTTAACAGTTAGTCCAGCCAGAATCTAATGCCAGGCTTTTCTCCAATACAATTTTGCGAAGCTTGTAGTTATAAGCCAGAGTTTTCCACTTCTGTACTCGCCAGCCCAAGAATTCTTCCCATTAACTTTAATGAGGAGAAAATCATGGGCTCGTAAGCACTGAAGTTGAAAACTCTAGCCACACTCTCCCTGGTAACAAACATGAGTGTGAATCTAACACTCAGTTTTCAAATACGTATACAGACTTCATGATTGGTTCAGTATGAATTTAACAGACAGCTCCTTTTTGAAGGAGGGTTAAGGTATCCAAAATCCAGGAAGTTCTGGTAGCTCTTTTCTGTGATATGAAAAGGAGCTGTTCTGTTCAAAAAAGCAGTTGGCAGCTGGAAAATCTCATAAGTAACAGACTAAAAATTTCAGAAAAGCAACCTGGATACTGTTTGAGAACAACCAACAATTTTAAAGTCTTGAAAGACAGGAGAACCACTGTGCAATTAACAGCTATTTATAAAGGATTAGTTTAGTTCTTAATTAAAGTTGCATTCTTTCATTATTTTTTCTACTTGTTATATTTACAGTAGAACATTTTACCTGTCATTTATATTTATTTGTGCAATAAATTCACTTCATATTTTAAATTTTAAATGAGTTCTGATGTGATTCCTTATTGCTTTCAAAGACTGAAGTGGGATCTTAGAGGTACAAGATTTTCCAATGCCCAAGAGCAATTACCAAATCGGACTCATCGTTCTTTTATCTGGACAAGTTACTGAAAGCTTACCTACTTGTGGCAAGGGTAGACACTTAAAAATTTGGGGAGCTGTGAGTTGTCCACAAGGGTGTGGTAAGATATGAGAACTGAAATAATCTAGGATAAGAAGGTTTAAAACGACCCAATAATGTAACAACCAGTATCAAGCATCCCAGATAAGGTATAGAACAGGTTAAATTCAAGATAAAGTTCCCTCCACTCTTCCCCAATATGATTCTCCCCTTCTATAATGTCAGTATGCCATTTTCATTTCCTAAACCAACCATGTGCTTATGGTGTCTGTTGTGGAGATCAAGTGAAGGCCAGGCACTTGCACAGAACCACGTAGATAAAAAAATCAGAGGGACAGTGACTCTTGGTCAGTTATGAGCAATTTGATGGAGGCCTGGTAGCAGGTCACCTGCTTGCCCTTTCAGTTGCAGTTGATAATGACCAAGTGATACTCAGAAGCAAGGGGGTGGGGGGGCAGAGAAATAGGTGGAACTTATCCTCAATTTTAAAAAAATGTCTAAGTGGGAATGCTACAATTAAACTGAATCAGGCATGAATTTACTCAGATTTCATTATAATATAAAATATACCTTTTCTAAGGAGGATACTTGCTGTTGCAATCCATCACTTTTCCTGTGTGCCTCATCTGCCAGGCTTTTGTACTTTTCAATTTGTGTCTGCTGGATGCTGGTTGCCTTGCGTAATCTGTTACGTTCTTCCTCTACTTCTTTTACATGATTACTCAAAGTGTTATTTTCTTCATCCTATTATTCAATGAAACAATGAAATAGACTATGAAAAATAATCTTGTGGCTAGATTTATGGTAAAATTATTGAAATCTTTTCAATTGAAATGGTCACTCAACTTCACACAATCAACATTAAGATTAGTAATGCAAAGTGAACAGAAAATCATCAATTAAGCAATTTCAAATTAAGAGTAAGAGTGTAGATAAAGGGAATGTAGTACACTTTCAGAAGATGTTTGATATATGCACTATATAAAAGGCTTGTTATAGCAATTAAGGCACTTAATATTAAACTGAATGTCGCTGCATGGGTAGAGAGTGGCTAGGGAACAGAAAGCAAAGAGTCGGGTAAATGGATGTTTTTTAGATTGATGATATATGGATAGTGGTATGTTCCACAGGTCCATGCTTGGTCCTCTTTCATTGTCCATTTATATAAATGATTTGGCATTGGCTCAAGTGGAATGAAGTGGAAATTTTCTAGTGATATCAAATTGGAGGCCTGGCAAAGAGTGAGGAGATTGCAGAAGGCCATAGACAGGTTACAGAGTGAGCAGATTGGTGTCAGATGTAGCTCAATGCAGAGAAATGTTAAGTAGTACACTGAGAAAAATAACAATGAGAGGAAGGATTTGCTAAATGTTATGATTCTTAAAGTGGAGAAACGGAGATATCGGAGGTGCAGGTACATAGATCTATAAAAGTGGTAGTGCAGGTAGAATAGGACTTTTTTTTAAAAAAAAGCAATTGGGGCAAAAGCAAGGAATTGATGTTCAATTTATATAAGACATTGGCATGTAGTTGGAGTATTACATGCAGTTCTCAGCACTCCATTAAAGGATGGACAGTACAGCAGTGGAAATGATAAAGATAGAGAAGATTCACTGCAATTAAATCAGGAAAGAGAGATTATAGTGAAGAAGAAAAGCTAGAAAAATTGCGGCTTTTTTCACTGGAAAAGAGGTGGTTAATGGGGACTTAATATAAGTTTCAAAATTATGAAAGGTTTTGAGAGCATGAATGAAAAATTGTATCTGCGATTTGGTGAACATTAACAAGGAAGCTTAAACTAAGGATAATCGGTAGAAGAACAACGGGCAAAATTAGAAAAAAAATTCAGTCATTAGGACATGGAATGTTGTGCAATAAGTGGCTTTTGAGGCAGGCACTACACCATTTAGAATGGAATTGCATATATATTTGAAAAGGAAAAATATAAAAGGATACAGAGAAAGGGCAATGAAAATGGATTGCAATAGTAGAAAGCTCCAGTTAAAGAGCCAGCACTGGCACAGGTGTAATAGGCCAAATGGCCCCCTTCTGTGCTGTACTTTCTATCATTCTATAACACTACGATGCAGGAATCTGTTATGAGGAACGATTCAGGGAGTTACACTTTGTTTGTTGGAAAGCAGGACGCACTGAGGTGGCCTAATAAAAGTTTTTAAACTTCTGAAGAGGATTGTTGTTAAGGTTGATCGAGACAAATTGTCCATATTGATGGAAGGAAGTGGAGGGGCTTCAAAAATTAGGGGTGATATTTACTCTGACTCTCTAAATTAAGAATTTAGGCATGACTATTTCACATAAAGGATAATAGACATATGGAATAAATGTATATGGAAAACCACCAAAGCCAAGAATATAAATTAGTTCAAGAGGCAATTGGATGCATCTCTGCTGAAAGTGAGGCTTGGCTGATATGGAAATAATGATATTGTTAGAAAAAGTAGCAAAGCAGTGAGGATCTTGTGTCGGTGTATAGCTATGCCATACGCCCATTTCAACCAGTAATATTATCTGAGCCCAGAGTCTCATTAACTTTCTTCGCTGTGCTTTCCAAATGAGTATACTTGCTTAACACGTGCATTGCATTTCTGTCCCTGGAATATCTGTAGTCAGTATCCAGCTGCCAATGCTATATATTGTTTAGGAAACAATTACAACGACAGACTGTTGTATCTTCCTCTTAATCTCTAACATTTATCCATCCATTGGTGATTGTGTGGTTATATACTGCTCTTATTCATCTTGGGATTGTCCCTTACAGTGTATCATCTTCCCTCCTTCCTATACTAACAACCCTTAAATTGCTTCTGGAGTATTTCTGTTTAGTTCCTTACCCTGGGATAGCATCCTGTCTCGACACCTCTACCAATTCTGCAGCATTTTCCTTCTCCTATCTTTGCTCCTGTTCAGTAGACGACTAAGGTTTAGGTTTAACTCAAGTAAAACTGGCGTACACAAATAAATGACTGGAGGAGTGCTGCTGAATATCAGATATGCGTTGGATGAAACTAAACCTTGTAAAAATCAGGAGGTAGATCCTACATTGGGAAATGATAAAGGCAGTCGTCGGTATTTTTAAAAAGTATGAGTGACATGACTACGGCCAATTAAGAATGTGGAGATTATGATGGTCAAGTAACTTGGGAAAGACAGCAATGATGCAGGAGGTGAAAGGGAGAGATGAGGTATTTAGCTATTTTAAAAAAATTTATACTTATAACCAGAGTTTGCTACCTTTCTGAAATGGGTTGGAGGAAGATGATTAAGCACTGTGTGGAGAAAGGATATTTTGGGCCTGAGAAATCAGCCCATGGAAACAAGCACTGGCTCTGTTAAAAATAAAAATGTCAGTTGGAGCAAATGTGTAAAGAATTAGTCCTGATCCAGATAATATCTACCATCTGTGGAATATTTTCCATATTCCACATATGTTTAATATCAATATATTATCCAGTGACCTGTTTTGCTGAGGTCAAAATGGCACCCCCAGCAAGACTTTTAATTACAAATAAATATATGAAATGAAAGATAATTTTTAGAGATTTTTTAAAAATCTATTCATAAGAAAGACGTAACATAACAGATGCTATTTACAACCATCTTCAGCATATATTTTTCTGTTATTTTGGCATTTACCCAATATAATCCATTTTTATTGCATTGCACATTCAAGGATAACAAATGTTCTTGCTTAATTATTAACCTATTCAAGTCCTTTTAACTACACAAGCTCATTTCTTATGAGAAGAGATTGTGTCTCAAGAGGTTAAACAGACAGTCGCATCTGAGGAAGACAATATTGTGTTATTTAGTGCTGTTGATAATTAAATGTTAATTTTCTGAAGAATGGAAAAAGTCCTCAAGGGGCTGAGGATAAGGCAAGAAAGGATATCATCTTTTTTATTTAGTCAACTTTTTGCTACTATTTATAGGCAAGAATTCCAATGGTTCAGCAACCCTTGGTCATGTTTATATCCAACCATTCAAATAATATTTTTAAAACTTATGACAAAAATAACCTAAATTGCTATCCATGAATGAAATGTAAAGTTATGCATATTACAGTTTTCAAAGGGAAACATCACAGGAAGTCTATTACAGACATTTTATATACCTGCTTTATATAAAGTGCTGCAACTTTGACAACAGTCTCTGGAGACACCCTACATCAGGTTTATCACCCAAGTGAAACGTTCTCAGATTACATATCTCCAGCTGACTTCCAGTTATCTAAGTGGGGATCAGCATTCTTCCCCTACTGGCTCCTCGCACTCCAACCCAACTCAAATCCTTACAACCATCAGTTGAGGTACAATCTACCTACTCTGCAGAGTTTCCAAAACAAATTAAGGCCAAGCACCTCCTCAGAGAGTGCCACTGTTGGGCTGATGTTGCAAGTGTCCTGGTGTTTGGCTCAGCAGCAACATTCTTCCCTCTCAGGTGGATGGAAAAGATCCCATGGCATTATTCAAAGAGCAGGGAGTTCTCTTGGTATCCAGGCCAATATTTATCCCTCAATTAACATCACTAAAAAAGATTATCTGGTCATTTATCTCATTGCGGTTTATTGGACCTTGCTGTGTGCAAATTGGCTGCTGCATTTCCCTACATTACAATAGTGACCACGCTTGAAAAGTACTTAATCAGCTGTGAAGCACTTTGGGACATCCTGAGGTTGTGAAACGCAATAGGTTTATGGCTGATTCCATGTTCCTTTTTGCTACAAGTGCTGAGAGAGGGAAATGTTTCATATCCTAATTAAAACAAAAAAATACACAGCAGGAACAGATTTTTTAAGCAAAATAAACCACCTCTGTTGTGTCCATCATAACTTATGATCACCATTCTCTGTCACTCAATGGTTTATTTTGTGCATACCATCAGTACATGATGTTTACCATCTATGTATGTCTCTTGATTGAAAAATCACAATCTAAGTAAGCCATAGGTATTTTGTTTAAAATGATTATTTTCAGTGTTTAACTGAAAAGGATTTTAAAGCTGAAAAGTTCTGGGTTTGACTCCATAACATATTAGGGATAATTTTGAGAGGCACAACCTCCACATCTCATTAGCAAAGCTCCAAACCAGAGCCTTACCACACAAAATTACCAATAGTTTTCCTAAATCTTTGAATGTAGTTTAACAGTCTTGTGACTATTACTCTATAAATACTATTATGGGATATTCATCCTATTTCATCCCTTCCCCAATTCCGTATTTTATCACATAAGTTATTTATTCTTAAACATCAGCTTTGTTACTTTTTTTTAAATCACCTATTCATCATGCACTTGATAATGACAGTGATATTATTAGTATTTGATTATGACATTTAGAAAATATTTCCAACTGCGACATTCATCCAGCTAATGGTGAATGCACATGATACTCTGTGTAATTATTATATTTAAACCCTTACCTTCTTGTTGTATTCATGAGCTAATCTATCCAATTCCTCCTGCATTACGCGTAGTTTCGCTTTCAGAAATCGTATCTGGGCCTCTGAATTCAGATTAAGAAATAGTACATTTTCTTAATTCTTTCTATAACTAATTTAATCCAACAGAATTAAAGCAAACAATAGCTTTAAAAAAATTGTTACCCATTACAATACATGAATGACTGTACTATTAACACTTACTTTAAAGGGTTGTTGTACAAAAGAAAAAAATCAGATTATAATGTAACATGCTATACTACCATTTTTGATATCAGCTAAATATTAGATCACCCTTATCTTATGCAATCTACTATTTATGTAAATACAGTTCTCTGGAGTTTTAAAAAGAATCAGCACAAATAGAACGTGACATTTATCATGATTTCTACAGGATGATCTTAGCGCTGCAATGGTTAATGTACGGCAGAAATACAAGAAAAAAAGGAAACCAAAAAGGGAAAAAACCTAAAAGATCACACTAAGCTTCTGATGTGCCTTGTAGCAAGTTCTTCATTTCAGCCATGACAGCAGAGGATTCAAGACAAGGGTGAGTTGTTGATGTCTAACTGTAAATTCGACTAGGTGGTCCAAGTACAAGTTGTTAAAATCTGGGTATTAGCAGTCCTCTTTAATCATTTATAGCTGCCCTAGAAGCAGGATGTGGGAGCCTCCCTGAAACCTACATCTCATTTAGATCAAAGGAAGGAGTACCTCCCCCCAAGCAGAACCACCCACTTTACAAAATAAGCCGGCAGATACTACAGAACTCCCGCCAACACTGCAATTTCAAAGTAACCCAGGCATTCCTACAGGTGATTGCCATATATAAAATCCCCAAAGGATGGAACAAACAATGCACCTCCTAACTGTAAGAAATGCAGACCTACCAGCAACTAAAAGCACAATTTGATCTAAAAAAAGGGGAGCATTCCTGCTCAACCCGGAAGATCAGCAGATCTCCAACAAATTTTGCACAGCTCGTCTGAACAAGGATGAACCCAAAAGGGTATAGTCACACAAAACATACAAGAACACAGTAAGGGTAATCCAAAGAGACGTGCCCACAGAATACAGCATTATCCTGTGATGTGTAGGCTCCCGGGATGGCTCGCTAGGTGGATGTAGCACGTGGTGTATTATTGAGCCAAACAAAAAAAATTATCTCCTCTTTTGAAGGCACTGGCTTTCACTACTGTATGGTTTCACACGTGTTCACAGCTTTCCAGTACCTCATCCGAGACAAATCTTCAACTGTGAGTCCAGACAGTGAGTGTTGGAGGTTATCATAGATGAGCCCAATCCTGTCCTCGCCCAACATCCACATACATGCATTTTCCAGCAACGGTTACTGAATACCAATCAAGAAATGGGAACCATGGTTGCTTTTTGCCCTCTCTCTAACCCAGGGACACGGAGGCAAACGACAGCCTTGGCTGAGTCAAGATAACTCAGCATAGACAGAGAATCAAATTAAGGACTTTTTGGACTCTATGGCTTTGTGCTACACCAGGTGGTGACATTATTCATTAAGCCTTTGGGGGAGCTGAACAAACAAAAAATATATAAAGACTATGATGTACACATAAAATTGAAAACACAAAGATATAAACATTCAAAACAAATGCATGAATGACATGTTGCATTGCTGATTAAGCTGATTTGTTTTTCAGTTTGTATCAATTAAATTCATACGGTATTTATTTAAAAAAGACTTAATAATTCTTTGAAAATGAGTTTCCCCAAGAATTTCATGAGTATTTAAGTTTTTTTACATTGCAACATGCACAGATTATATATTTAAAAAGTTAGTTCTTTGTCTTTGTTTAATTTGATCTTCATTTCATTCTAATTTCAAAATACTTTTACTCCTATTTACAAAGCAACGTAGTTGTCATAATATGTCTCCAGGCTGGGTATGTAACCCCCCTCCCTTGTGTGCTTCGAAAGTTGACGCTATAGATTATTTTGATATTAAAATTGTCAATAGGTATCAGTCAACTCAGATGTCAGTTGGCTGAATATGTTAGTTCTGTGGTTTCACCGATAGAGACTGTGCCAGAACCCATTCCCATTAAAACAGAGTTCTCAGTATTTTGAATCTGAAACACTAAAGCTGCTGCCAGTCCCTGCACCCCTCAAATGGTCAAACCTCACTCCACTGAGATTTGGAGTGGCAGCAAAAGTCTGGTTTTCACATGCATATGTCTGGAACCAGAACTGATTTTTCCATACAAACAAATGTCTTGCTGTAATATGAACCTCAGATTGCAGTTTTTGTTTAACCATTGAATGCAGCCTGCAAGGATATACCAGCTGGAAGTACATCAAACAAAGGTTAGTAAATCTGGGCCTGATGTTACAGAAGATGACACAAATAATCCACCAGCCTTGTCCAAAGCTATTTGGTTCCACAACTGCACAAATTGCACCTCTTGCATGATAGCCAAGGTTTTGATCTCCTTTTCATCCCACTGGACTAGCCACCGCCCACATGAATAGTTGTGATAAATCAGAAAGGAAATCAACAAGTGAGCATGTGATGGAAAGCAAAACCTTTCTGCCTCTGCACTTTTGATTTTAAGTTATTTTTCCATCACACGAACAAAGATTCTTGGTTTACATTGGTCTTTTCTCCACATCTTAAAGATTTATTATAACCATTATCATAATCAGTTTATCAAAATAGATTTCTAAAGAAATTATTCCTAGCAATATTCATATAAACCAATCAAGTTTAATGTCATTGTAGAAAATAGTTTAAAATAAATTGATTCAACTTGGCGAAACAGCTTGAATTTAACCTGTCATTACACACGTGCCATTTTAGAACAGGTTTGTGTCTACATTTCTTTATAGAAATGTTGACTGAGAATTCAGCCTTTTTTTTAAATAGGTAACTGAAGTGAAATAAGAGTTTTAAGTATAGCTGGCGGGAGCTTCCATTTTAATTGTGAACCGGACATCCCTGATAGCTCACCTGGCGGAAGGCATTGTGGCCTAGAAATTCGGCCACGTAGCACCTCCTGACCCGATCACCCCCAACATTACTTACCTGAGGGCTTTTGCTGCCATTGCAGTAGCCCGATCTTCAATCCCTCTTCGCCGGAGAGCTGACTGTTACTATCCGCAGCTTGCCAGCTCAATGGATAATGAAGCCCGAGGGCCAATATTGGGTGCACCTCGGGCTTCACTGTTCAGGCGCAGTGATCCACTTCTGTGCACCCCGCGTGCCCATTTTTGGGTGCACCTAGATTTCTAGGCCTAAGCGTCTGAGTCATTGACACTAGTAAAGTTCCTGGCCTGTGCTGAGTTAACTGATCTCAACAGGGCAACAGTGAGGAAGTGGCAACTGACCTAAGTATTCCTGAGTTAGCTAGAGGAAAAAGGGACAGTAGGTGTGGGCATCAGGGAAGGGCAGGATCAAGCTTGGCTGTGGTGGTCAAATAGCACACCAACACTTAGGTGAGGTATTAGAGGGTGCGCAATGCTTGTGGAATCATACCCCAGCAAGGAGTCAATGCCATTATGGGAGGAGGAGAAGAGGCAAAGAATAGAAGAAAAAGAAAAAACACATTTTTAACCAACTCAGCGCTGCTGTAATGAACTCTTGAACAATTATTAAACCTCCATCTGCTTTAGGCATTCTAATTATTAACATGCACTTGCTTTAGGAAAAAAAAGACTCTTTTTACTGATTTCAGGGACTTACTATAGATGCAAGTAGCCTAGCTCCCATCATCTACACTTGCTCCAGTATTTGTAAGAACAGGGGCAAAGTCGTGTCACTTTAATGCTTTCTGTTACTTCTCACGTTTCTCTTCTCTTTACATGTGCGAACAGTTGCAAGGATGTTGGGCACTAAAGTACTTTTCTGAAATCACTCACAGCTGATGGACATCATAACGACGGTTTAAGTTTTGTTTCGGCATGCTTGCACAGAAGAGATTTCTGCACTGGCTGGTGTTTCAAAACTTTTTTTGTATCCACCTTAGTAAAATGTCAGTTTTCATAGCAATGGTTACTGAAATGAGGGTTAGAATAGAATGAAGTTTTAGACTTTGCAGCTTATCCACCAAAACAGACTTGCAGCCGTTACTAAATTTGAAGAAAACTTAGCTCACGCTGTTCTTTTCTAAGCAATACATTGGCAAAATTTGCTTTCCAATGCTGCACTCAGAAGCTGCAAAACAAAAACAGTCTCTTATTCTCTCACTTCAAATTAACTTCGGTGATATCCAATTGTAAAATTAATTACCCCAAATCTTCTATCATTTAATTGAACCTGACTGAATGTAGAAATAACAGGGTTGATATTAACCCCCTCACAACAGGCAGGAGGGATTAAAAATTAAAAACCAGGGAATGCGTCCCCAACTCGGCGCATACGTGCCTACTGCCATTTTCACTATGGAAGGTTGTGTGCTGGTCTTGGAGAGGCAGGACACTTCATTATGATATTTAAATCAGGCTCCCACAGCGCAGTTGGGAGCCTGATTTAAACTTATTAGTTGCCGGCCAAGTTCCCCAGGGCTCAGGAAACCCGGCAGTGAAATAGAGACAGGAACTGCCAGCTACAGAAGGTAAGTGCTTTTTAGAGCACTCCTTGAGGAACAGGAGTGCTCCCCCCCCCAGCCCCTCAAGTAAACCTTCGGCCTCTCTTCTGCCAATCGTGGACTCTCCTTGCTGCCATGATTGGCAACCCCTCCCCCCCCCCACCCCCACCTCGAGCCTACTACTAGGCTCTGATCTCCAACCCCCGCTTCCGATTGCCAGACGTTGACCCCACCCTCCCCGCCGACCCAAGCCCGAGCCCGAATCTTTCCCCCCCGAAGGCCGAGCTCTGAACGAACCCATCCCCCAACCCCCCAACCAAGCTCCGATCTCACCCAATTGCTGGGGACCGTGCCCAACGGAACCCCGGCTGTGGCCTCCTGCTGCTGGTTTTCCCCGCCCAGCAGCCAGATAACTTGTCAATCTAGCCTGCTGCCGGGCAGGAAACAGAAGAAGAAAATGATAATGAGGTCCAGCCGTTAACATCCGGGCTTCTCCCCCAATACCACTCTCCCCAGCAAATATAATTTGGCAGGGGGTGGGGAACCAGGATGTAGCAGCAGAAAGGAGACAAAGCGCGTAGAAAACCAAGAGGGACAAACAGCAACAGAATAAAGAATAATGTAGAAAAAGCAGGAATTAGATGGAGAAAAAAAGCGAAGCAGACTAGCATGGTGTCAAAATGCGAGGAGTGTTACAAATAATGTTGACGAGCTGTAGGCACAAATTGCCACATGGTGTTATGATATGGTGGCTGTAACAGAGACCTGGCTTAAACATGGGCAGGAATGGGAACTGAACATTCCTCGCTACAATATATTCGGGAGGGATAGGGAAGGAAAAAAGAAAGTGGGAGGGTGGCAGTCTTGATGAAGGATAATATTACAGTTCTACAGAGGGACGACATACTAGAGGGTTACATAAGAACATAAGAAATAGGAGCAGGAGTAGGCCAATCGGCCCCTCGAGCCTGCTCCGCCATTCAATAAGATCATGGCTGATCTGATCCTAACCTCAAATCTAAATTCACGTCCAATTTCCTGCCCGCTCCCCGTAACCCCTAATTCCCTTTACTTCTAGGAAACTGTCGATTTCTGTTTAAATTTATTTAATGATGTAGCTTCCACAGCTTCCTGGGGCAGCAAATTCCACAGACCTACTACCCTCTGAGTGAAGAAGTTTCTCCTCATCTCAGTTTTGAAAGAGCAGCCCCTTATTCAAAGACTGAATCTATTTGGTTAGAGTTAAGGAACAGAAAAGGAGCTGTAACATTGCTGGTAGTTTACTATAGACCCTCAAATAGTGAGAAGGGGATAGAGGAGCAAATCTGTATGCAAATTTCAGAGAAATGTAAAAATAATAGAGCAGTAATAGTAGGGGACTTCAGTTATCCTCGGGGGAAAAAAAACAGTATAAAAGGGCAAGGAGGGTGAAGAATTCCTAAAATGTGTACAAGAGAACTTTCTTAATCACTATGATTCTAGCCCAACGAGGAAGGAAGCAGTGCTGGATCTAGTTCTAGGAATCAAATAGGGCAAGTGGAGTGTGATTCAGTGGGAGAACATTTGGGTAATAGTGATCATAATACAATTCGGTTTAAAGTAGTTATGGAAAGGGATAAAGAAAAATCAATGGTGAAAATATCCAACTGGAAGAGAGCCAATTTCAGTGATTTGAGAAGGGATCTAGCACAAGTGGACTGGAAACAAATTCTGGCCAAGAAGACAGTAAATGAGCAATGGAAGGCCTTCAAGGCAGAGATAATATGGGTACAAACCAAGCATATTCCCATAAGGAGGAAAGATAGGGCATCCAAAGCTAGAACTCCCTGGATGACCAAGGAAATGAAGGTTAAAATAAAACAGAAAAAGGTTTATGACAAATGTCAAGTAGAGTACAATAGAAAACCAGGGAATACAGAGTGTGCCGGGGGAAATTGAAAAAGGATATAAGAAGGGCAAAGAGAGACTATGAGAAAAGGTTAGTGGGTAATATAAAGGGGAACCCAAAAATCTTTTATAAACATCTAAAAAGTAAAAGGATAGTTAAAGATAGATGGTGGGGCCAATTAGGGACAAAGGAGGAAATCTTGTGGAGGCAGAGGGCATGGCTGAAGTACTGAATGAGTACTTTGCATCTGTATTCACAAAAGAAGAGGATGAAGTTCATGTCACAGTAGAGGAAGAGGGAGTAGAGATATTGTATAGGATAAAAATAGACAGAAGAGGTGCTAAATAGGTTGGCATCACTCTGTTAACAAGTCACCAGTTCCAGATGGGATGCATGCTAGGTTGCTGAGGGAAGCAAGGGTGGGGATAGCAGAAGCTCTGACCACAATCTTTTAATTCTCTTTGGATGTGGGAGTGGTGCCAGAGGATGAACCTGATAACTACAGGCCAATCAATCTAATGTCAGTGGTGGGAAAATTGCTGGAGACCATTGTCAAGGACAAAATTAATTCTCGCTTGGAGAAGCATGCGTTTATAAGGGACAGCCAGCATGGTTTAGTTAAAGGCAAATCGTGTCTGACTAACCTGATTGAGTTCTTTGATGAAGTAATAGAGAAGGTTGATGAAGGTAGTGCAGCAGATGTTGTATATCTGGACTGTCAAAAGGCATTTGACAAAGTACCACACAACCGACTTATTCGGAAAATAGAAGCACATGGGATTAAAGGGATGGTAGTAACTTGGGTATGTAATTAGCTAATTATGTGAAGAGATTGGAGAAGCTGAGATTGTTCTTCTTACAGCAGAGAAGGTTAAGGAGAGACCTAATAGAGATATTCAAAATTATGAAGGGTTTTGATAGAGCAAGTCAGGAGAAACTGTTTCCTCTGACAAGTGGGTCAGTAACCAGCAGTCATAAATTTAAAATAATTGGCAAAAGAATTTAGAGGGGAAATGAGGAGAAATGTTTTCACAGAGGGTTGTTAAGATCTGGAATGCATTATCTGAAAGGGTGGTGGAAGCAGATTCCATAATAACTTTCAAAAGGCAATTGGATATGTCCTTGAAGAGGACTAATTTGCAGGGTTATGGGGAAAAAGCTGGGGTATGGGACTAAATTGGACAGGTCTTTCGAAGAGCTAGCACAGGCATGACTGGCTGAATGACCTCCTTCTGTGCTATAAGATTCTATGAAAGCTTCTGTGGATTCTTACATCCTTGAAAGGTGACCCAATTTCTACAACATTCTGTAAAACCCGAAACTCAAAATTACGCCACGAGATTTGCATTCTATCAAAATTCTTCCACTCAGTTTTAGTAACTATTTGAAATGTTTTTGATCAGTATACTGTACTGCAAGTTTTTTTTGTAAGAGTAACGTAGCTTTTAATAACTGAATTGAATAATGCAGACCAATAGCAATGCAATGAGTTCAGACCCACCTGTGCCCATTTCATTGCCTATACTGGGCATGATCTCATCTTCCACAACAGCAGGAGAGCCATCCTCCAGTTGACCTTCAATCTTACTAATTGTCTTTGCAAGGGAGAAATCGGAAAAGTCCTTTGGAACCGCAACATCATCAGCTACATGTAATTCAATAGTTTTGTGTTTAGCACTAAAATTTAAAAAAAAAATGTTTTAGTATTGAGTTTCCTATCTCCAGTTCAGAATATAAATTTGCTTTTCTGGAACTAACGTACTTAAAATTGGAACTCGCCAAAATACAAATCGTTAAGAAAAAATAAAGCTCAAAAGTAGTCAAGAAATGCTCACATGGGCATAATTTTGAATGTTTAGCAAATATTGCACCATAGATCTTAGTGGCTTAATCACTATAATTATGTACAATGGAATAAGTATAAAACATATACAAAAAGTCACAGTCTAAGAATATAATTTGTATTCCAGCTGTATACACTGTTTAAGCATCAACTTGTAACAAATCAGGTTTGAATTTATGGAGTGAAAACAAAGTAAGTCAGCAGTATTTTCACATTTCAGAAATTCATAATCTCAGTAACACATTTGGCTGCTCTGACATGTGAATGTGCTTTTGACAAGTTAACCTAAATGTCATTTGATATTTCCATTTAGGCGTCCTAAATTGTATACACTCTTTTCCAAGAAAGGCTGGCTTTACAAGAACTGTTAAGAGCAGTGGGACAACCAACAAAATAATATTTGGAATACATGCCAGATATAAATTATAATTGGAAAATGCTTGCAGCAATCCAGAGTTTAATGTAACAACTGTGTCATTACAATGTACATTAAACTATTCATCTTGCCGGTTTATAGGCCAGAGGTGTTCAAACTATCGCTCATGGGTCATATGTAGCTCAAGTCTTTGCTATTAGCCTGCAAAGCCATGGTAGTATCCCTGGTTTTACAATCCCTGTCCACTCCTTTTCCTGTTTTAGCCCAATTTTTCCTCCTATTAAATAATCAACAACCTGCTATTAAATTGTCAGCAGCCTGGAGAGGCTGTTTGTAACGGCATTAAGTAAATTTAAGAAAAAAAATCTGTTGTCACATATGCGTTGAATTATTTTTATGCCACTGGCGTCGTCCATTTGAATTTAGCAGGATTGTATTGGCTCTCATTGCTGCTCTCTCATTGCTGGATTTAAGATTTATCCACCAATGAAGGAGCAGCCCTGGCAGCAGACCTTTCCAAACTACCAGTCCCACTAAAGTAAAACAAGCAAAGGCAGTGACATATATAAAAAACTGTATACTGTAGCTTTACAAACAACTTGCCCTTGCCTTCCCAGGTTACTAACTAAAAAGGAGATGCTAGGTTAATGTTTAACTGTTGTTGGGGAAAGTCTCGAGTTGTACTGGTGATGCTTGGCAATTCCTCAAATTAATGTACCTATCACAAAGGCCTTACTCTCGCCTGACTGGAGCCGTATAAAAGCGTCCTCCTCCTCCTCCTCCTCCTCCTCCCTGATTGGGGACAATTGTTTGGCATCTCACCCAGCCACTGGATGAGACAACAACAACTTACATTTATATAGTGCCTTTAAAGTAGTAAAACATCCCAAGGCACTTCACAGGAACGTTGTCAAACAAAATTTGACACCGAGCCACATAAGGAGATCTTAGGACAGGTGAGAGGTAGGTTTTAAAGGAGCGTCTTAAAGGAGGAGAGAGAGGCGGAGAGGTTTAGGGAGGGAATTCCAGAGCTTAGGGCCTAGGCAGCTGAAGGCACTGGGAATTTACTAGAATAGTGAATCATACTTGTATCCCATGACTGTGTGGTAGTGGCCATATGTGATCCAATGTACCATAATACCTAAAATGTTAATTTTTTTTTGAAGAACCATTGTGCAACTGTTTCCTATGTTAAAAGTGGTTAAATGGGCATGCTACTTTAATTATAATTGTTACACGAGTCAAACAAAATTTTACTTCTATCTCTAAATTAGAATTGTCGCAAAATTCCAATTCTACTGCCCTCCCCACAAAACAGCTCTATCATATTTTATACCACATAATTAATTAACAATGCCTCTCCAAATTATTTATAATGGAACTTTACTGAAAGTAATGCACAGATAGTATATGGTATCTAACCACAAAACTATGCACACTCTAAAGCAAAGGTGTACCATTGAGCAGAAAAAAAAAGGTGTTACTAAAATACTGAGTTTTAACTCAAATCAGTTGTAAATTAAGAACAAATCCAAAATTACAATCAATGCACAGGAGGGCTTTGCAGTGCATGAATATCTCACTTAATTTTGGCCTTTACTTTGACAATACATTTCTAACAGCCTATTTTACTTACTTTATTTTTAATTTTTGGCATATAAGCATTAACCTGCTGCCCCAGTGCACTGATGTACTGACATACTCCATCACAGAGTGTTAGGATGTAGATGTACATTAGCAATTCCATCCATAGTGAATTCCTGATCTCAAGCCAGGTTATCAACAGAGAAAAGTGTTTCTCCACAGGGAAAAAGGATAAAATCTGCTAGAAAATGACTCTCTGCTGCTTTTGCATATTTCTTAGTGAATGGTTCTAAAATATAATTGATTAAAGGTCTGGGCTAAAGTCTGTTCTAGGCCATAGAAGGGCCTAAACAAGGGAAGAAAATGTAACCAACTGTGGAATAAATAAAAGAAAAGCGAAGGATCAGTGTAGAGAAAACACAATTAGGAAATTACATTAGTATACACTAGTCAAGATGAGCCACTGCCAAACAATGTTACTGTCATGGTAATATATATTAATACGGCAATCCATATTATGTGTCAAGATAATTCATATAATATTAAGAAATAACGGTCAGGGAAATACCCCGTAATACACTCAGGTGCTGCTACACTGCCAATCCTTATATAAAAGCTACAGTAAGGTGGTGGGCTGTGGTTATAGATGCCTTTCTGATCAACTTTTTTTTAAAACTGAAATTGATTATCTTTTGGATAGTGGATGACTGCCTTTAATCCCCATGACATGCAGCCACTTCTCCCCTCCCCATCTTGCACCAGTTCAAACACAGGCAGCAAAAAGCAATCTGGAAGCTAATAAAATAGATGTTTTAGCACCAAGCTGTTATGAAATGTGCTTAATATATATGTTAGCATCAATACGTACATTAAAAATTGCTTGTAAGGTTTTTCAAATACTCAATACTGAATTAGTTTTATGGTTTAGAGATATAGAAAACTTTACCTTGTAATTTTCTTTCCTTTATTTGCTGAACATGGTCTGCTTTGCTGTGTGCTTTTTAATCCAACCTTATTTTTGTTCTAAAGAAAACAAAGAAAAAACCCACAAAATTAGTCTCACAAAATGGTCAGTACCGACCCTATCCCTCAATTCCTTTAGTGTCCAAGAATCTATCAATCTCAGTTTAAATATACTCCACACCCCTCTGGGATAGAGAATTCCAAAGATTCACATGAAGAAATCTTTCCTCATCTCGGTTCTAAATGGCCGACCCCTTATCCTGAGACTATGACCTTTAGTTCTAGACTCTCCAGCCAGGGGAAACAGCCTCTCAGCATCTACCCTGTCAAGCCCTCTCAGAATTTTATACATTTCAATGAGATCACCTCTCATTCTTCTAAACTCCAGAGAATACAGGCCCATTCTACTCAATCTCTCCTCATAGGACAACCCTCTCATCCCAGGAATCAATCTAGTGAACCTTCGTTGCACCCCCTCTAAAAGGCAAATATACCCTTCCTTAGGTAAGGAGACCAAAACTGTGCAACAGTACTCCAGGTGTGGTCTCACCAGAGCCCTATATAATTGCAGCAAGACCTCCTTACTTTTATACTCCAACCCCCTTGCAATACTATTTGCCCTCCTAATTGCTTGCTTATACCGGCATGTTAACTTTCTGTGATTAGTGTACAAGGACACCCAAATCCCTCTGACTACCAACATTTCTTAGTCTCTCACCCTTTAAAAATATATTCTGCTTTTCTATTCTTCCTACCAAAGTGGATAATTTCACATTTCCCCACATTACACTCCATCTGCCACCTTCTCGCCCACTCACTTAACCTATCTATATCCCTTTGTAGCCTCTTTGCATCCTCCTCACAGCTTACTATCCCACCTAGCTTTGTATTGTCAGCAAACTTGGATATATTACACTCGGTCCTCTCATCTAAGTCATTGATATATATCGTAAACAGCTGAGGCCCAAGCACTGATCCTTGTGGCACCCCATTAATTACAACCCCAACCTGAAAATGACCCGTTTATTCCTACTCTCTGTTTTCTGACTGTTAACCAATCCTCAATCCATCTTAATATGTTACCCCCAATCTCATGAGCCATAATCTTGTGTAACAACCTCTTGTGTGGCACCTTATTGAATCCCTTTTGAAAATCCAAGTATACTTCATCCACTGGTCCCATATTTACCCTGCTAGTTACACCCTCAAAAAACTAATAGGTTTGTCAAACAACCTTTAAAAGCAGGTGATTAGAAAGTATGGACAGCTCAGTAAGCTCAGAAATCACAGTGCGAACTTTATATAAAAAAAACAAGCTAGAAATCCTTGCAAGACACTGAAGTCATGTCGGCGTGGAGGCCCAAAAAATATCAGGACTCAAATGCCCAGTTTAAGTTTCCAAGCTCTGGAAACAAAGTAGAAGGCAAGTTCGAGAAAGGGACATATCTGTGGAAAGGAAGGACATTTCAAATATGGACTGTGTAAGTGATTCTCTCTTCTTTTCTTTAAAATTTTTATAATAATATTTATATAAATTTTATTTTTAAGGGTGTGTACTGGGGATGGGTGAGGAACCAACAGGGCCTCTCAAAAGACTTTTAAAAAAAATCACCGATTTGATTGCCTTTAAAGGTGGTTAACTTTATTCATGGACTGTGTTTTAGTGAATGGAGAAAGAGGCAGTGAGAAAACAGTTCTGTAGAAAGATTTTAAAAATAAATGGGAAATTTGAACCAATCAGTATGCATTGCACCTTATGAAATTTGAAAAAATTTCCCACACTCTACGGATGAAAGCCAGATACAAAACTTTTAATTAAATAGATCGCCTACAATTCCATATATTTAGAATTGAATTACAATTGGTGATATATATTTGTAATTGAATACATTTAGATTTACAATTGGATATATATTTACAATAATTTGATATATTTTAATACATTAGATATATTTCTATCAAACATACATTTTTTTGTAATTTGATAAGAACATGAGAAATAGGAGTAGGAGTAGGCCATACGGCCCCTCGAGCCTGCGCCGCCATTCAATAAGATCATGGCTGATCTTCCACCTCAACTCCACTTTCCTGCCTGATCCCCATGTCCCTTGATTCCCTCAGTGTCCAAAAATCTATCAGTCTCAGTCTTGAATATCCTCGATATGAAATCGCATTTATAATTCACAGAACAATGCAGCCTTCAACATGTCATCAATGAGGACAAACACCTCGCTATGGCCATCCCCACACCTCCACTACTCGCCTTTAAACAGCCACCCAACCTCAAACAGACCATCGTTCGCAGCAAATTACCTAGCTTTCAAGAGAACAGCGTCCACGACGCCACACAACCCTGCCACGGTAACCTCTGCAAGACATGCCAGATCATCGACACAGATACCACCATCACACGAGAGGACACCACCCACCAGGTGCATGGTTCATACTCCTGTGACTCGGCCAACGTTGTCTACCTCATACGTTGCAGGAAAGGATGCCCCAGAGCATGGTACATTGGCGAGACCATGCAGACGCTGCGACAACGGATGAACGGACACCGCGCAACAATCGCCAAACAGGAGGGTTCCCTCCCAGTCGGGGAACACTTCAGCAGTCATGGACATTCATCCACCGACCTTCGGATAAGCGTACTCCAAGGCGGCCTTCGAGACACACGACAACGCAAAATCGTCGAGCAGAAATTGATAGCCAAGTTCCGCACCCATGAGGACGGCCTCAACCGGGATCTTGGGTTCATGTCACGCTACACGTTACCCCACCAGCGAACAAATGTTATCTGTTTTTAATATAACTGGTCAGTTGCTGTCTTTTCTATGTTTCTACCTCTCTATCTCTTTTTTTTTTGTAAACAATTTTACAACACCAAGTTATAGTCCAGCAATTTTATTTTAAATTCACAAGCTTTCGGAGGCTACCTCCTTCCTCAGGTGAACGATGTGGAAGGAGGTAGCCTCCGAAAGCTTGTGAATTTAAAATAAAATTGCTGGACTATAACTTGGTGTTGTAAAATTGTTTACAATTGTCAACCCCAGTCCATCACCGGCATCTCCACATCTTTTTTTTTTGTTTGTTGTTTTTTTTGGTGATTTGTATATTCTGAGACCTGGCAGGTAACACCTGTCTGTCTGCACACTGATTGCCTTGGCAACGGGCAGTTGAAAAAACTGTCTGTAATCACCAAGCATTGTTCTGTGAATTATAAATGCGATTTCATTTCGAGGATTTCATTTTCACATCATTCACCTAACGAAGGAGGAAGCCTCCGAAAGCTTGTGACTTTAAAATAAAATTGCTGGACTATAACTTGGTGTTGTAAAATTGTTTACAATTGAATATCCTCAACGACTGAGCATCCACAGCCCTGTGTTATATTGTAGATAGGGTGATTTTTAATTTCATCTACTGCATTTTTCTTCTGTAATACCAGAACAGACAGAAGGCACCTTTTATTTATGTAACATCACAGGATATCTAATAGTATTTTAACAGAGCTATTGAAAGCATGTGAGAGTAGGAGTTTTAAATACTTGTCTGTCTAGTCTATTCATGGAGAAATTTGAGCATCATATACATCCAAACAAGATTACCTGCTGTTGTTTTTTTTGGAGCCTCTAATATGATGCTCTAGTCTCACCACAAATATTATTCTCATAAATATACATGGCTATCATTCAAACAGTTACTCCAAGAAATTAGAGAGTTGTTTTCTTACACGTGTACAAAGAAGGTATTGTAAAGTTTAAATTACAGTATAGTGAGTGATTACTAATCACTTACATGGTCCAGAACATTATTAACAGCACTTTTACATGGAATGCCTCATGGGAGCTATTTTTTTTTCTTCACACTTACTCACATTAATCTAACTATGTGAGTTCATGATGGATATTAGAAACCGGTGATAAATAGACCATCTGCTTGTTTATTATTAAATCCATATAATTGCTGCAAATCCTTGAATCTAGTTACAAATCTACAACATGTATTGGTATAGGTAACACAATAATCTATGATTGGTCAATGATCATGTCATATCAAAATCAAGTTATATCAAAATCAAGTTATATCAAAATCATGTCATGTCTAAATATCTACCAATCAGTATATAAACCGCTGCTCAAAACAACCTGATTAATACCACAGCATCTGGCACATGATTTGGTCATTCTTTATTTTAAATGACGTAACAATATCATCCTTGGTTCAATTACCTCAAACTTGCAAGAATATACCCAGTGAAAAGTCACTTCTTAAAACAGATTCTGTATTATTTGGTGGACTGGTAACATCAAGTGTCAAAGTCGGTTAGCATTAGCCTTATCTCATGGCAGTAAACTTTACTATTATACTCTCAGCAGTCTATATACCTTTTTGCTTTCCATATTTTAAAAGCTCTAAATACTGATTTGCATCAAAAAATTATTAATGATAAAATCACAAATACCTTCCCCAATAACTCAATGGGTGATGTTGTAATGAACCATGCAAACTAGGAAGGCACCAGGTCAGAACCCCAGTCTGTACTACGTTAGTTGTTTTCAGGCAGGGTAACAGTAGGAGTGTTACAATAGATAGCATTCTCGCTTCTGAGTCAGAAGGTTGAGAGTTCAAGTCCCACTCCAGGGACTTGAGGACAAAATTGAGGCCGACACGCCAATGCAGTATTGAGGGAGTCCTGTACTGTCAGAGGTGCCGCTTTTGGATGAGACGTTAAAGCGAGGCCCAGCCTGCCTTCTCAAGTGGACTTAAAAGATCCCATGGCATTATGTTGAAGAAGAGCAGGGGAATTCTCCCCAATATCCTGGCCAATATTTATCCCTCAACCAATATCACTAAAGCAGATTATCTGATCACTATCTCATTGCTGTTTGTGGGACCTTGTTGTAAACAAATTGGCTGCTGCGTTTCCTACATTACAACAGTGACTACACTTCAAAAGTACTTAATTAGCTGTAAAGCACTTTTGGACTTCCTGAGGTCGTGAAAAGCGCTATATAAATGCAAGTCTTTCTTTCTTTGTCAATATCCTTGGGTTTGGAAAGGCTAAAAATTATCTAATAACTCCTGCTGGAAAGTGTGAACATACATTAGGTATAATGTGGAGATGCCGGTGATGGACTGGGGTTGACAAATGTAAACAATCTTACAACACCAGGTTATAGTCCAACAATTTTATTTTAAAATCACACGCTTTCGGAGATTATCCCCTTCGTCAGGTGAAGGGGATAATCTCCGAAAGCTTGTGATTTTAAAATAAAATTGTTGGACTATAATCTGGTGTTGTAAGATTGTTTACATACATTAGGTATAAACAGTATTGGCTTCATTACTGTAATTGAGCAGGGTCAAATAGCTTGCTGAGACTCACTGTCTGGATTATCACACAATGTTAGCCAATCAACTAAGGTACCAGAACACACTTGCATTTATGTGGGACTTTATCACATCACTCAGGATGTGTCAACCTAATGTGCATACAATGAATTACTTTTTGAAATGTGGAACGTGGTGAGAAAACTAAAGCAAATTCCAGAAATCTATGAAGTCACAATATTGCAAATTTATTCAATTAACTAAATCACTGTTTCAGGCTCTTTTCAGTAAGCCTCTTGTAAAATCGACAATTATGATTGTTGGATGCAATCAGTTTTATTCACAAGACAGCATAAAAACAATCAGAAGAACTTTGGTATTGGAATGCAGGTATCTTTTTAAATTTGAGGCAATTCAGGCACAGCAAATATTTAATTCTGAAGTTTTATTTTTCTGGTTTTTTGCACTGGTTTTTCAAGAAGAAAAATGAAAATGGGATAATCAGATGAATGGAGCAGTTTGTATGTTCTGCTCTATATGTGTCCACATTCCTATTATAAATAGAGCAACACAAACAGGCGCTCACTAGCATGCTTGCACAGCTTGCTTTTATTTTTTACTTCCTATTTTTGTAAATTATTTTTCACTTTCTTTGGTTGGTCAACAGTTTCCCTTCCCTCCATTCGCTGGCTGAAATTAGAAACTATCCATTTAGAAAATCTGCATTTATACAGCGCCTTTAAGGCACATCCTAAGGCACTTCACGGAGGTGGGAAGAAAATGGATGCCAAGCCAAAGGAGGAGAGATTACGAAGGGTAACCAAAAACTTGGTCACAGAGGTTGGTTTTAAGGAAGGTCTTAAAGGAAGACAGGGAGGTGGATAGGGGGAAAAGTTTAGAGAGGGAATTCCAGAGAGCGGGATTGCGATAACTGAAGGCACACCGGCCAACAAGAAATCAGAGTTAGAGGAATAGGGGTAGTAGAACTGGAGGAGGTTACAGAGATAGGGAGAGGCAAGGCCATGAAGAGATTTAAAGACAATGTCAAAAAATTTAAATTTGATGCATTGTTATTGGTGTATTGATACATTTCAAATGCACTGTAGCAATGCACCAACACATTGTACGATGTTACCCAACCAGAGCCTTTTATATGGACATTTTTGGGAACCAAATCCTTTTACTGAGCATGATGATGAATTGAACTGTAAAAGATTCCAGTTCTGACCAGTTGCTTTACTGTTTCCAGGGCCTGGTACACTAGTAAGCAGTTATCTACGGACAGACTACCAAAACATGCTGTCCTTTAAATAGGGAACTTGATATCTTCCTGAGTGAAGAGGACATTTCCAGCTAAGTTGTTAGTTAGCTGGGATGATGATTAGTAATGGGCTACTATAGTCTCCTTATGCCTTGCTTGATTGCCTTAGGAGGTTAGAATATCATTTCCCAGAGTTTTTCCTAAATTGGCTACAATTATGCCTCTCCCAGGAGACTGCATGTTTAAGGAATGAGTAAATGGTGTATATGGTTGCACCATATATGGATGGGCTGGGATTATTGGGCCTGATGGTCTTTTCCTGTCCTTTTCATATATTAGTTTGTAAAGGAGAAATACAAGTGAAAGAAAATCTATGAAAAACAGTTTCAGTCTCTAATTTGAGCACACATTTTAAGATTCTCCAAACCTTTAATATAACCGATCACATTTAATATTGATGAGCATAATTTAGCTTTAAGATTCTACCCAAGATAGCTCTCAGGTTAAATTACATTTGTTTCCGGACCTAACAAGTATGATATCTGAAAAAGCAAGACATACCTTTGTTACTTTATTTTCAAAAGATGTTCTATCAGAGGAAAGGAATTCTCTGGGAAAAAAAAGAATAGTATATTATTACATACTTTTATACTGGTTAATGTGCTCTATTGATTATTTGTTAAATATATAGGGCAAATTATCCCATCCAAATACTAAACGACCATAATTAGTGACTCATTCTCTTAGATGTCATTCTGCCTAGGAGGAATGCTATTAAATACAAGTTGGCATATTAGTGGTCGTAGTCAATATATATTGCTGTATTAAATTATGCAACAACCTGATATCTCAAGCACTTAGCTCTCAACTTTAAGGTCACTGTTTATTTTTGAGTTCATGGTTCTACTTCACTCAAGCTCGCTTTCCTTGGTGCAGACGAGTTTAGTTAAGTCGTAATTGGGCTGATGAGTTGCACATCACGTGGAAGTTAAGTCCTATATTTCAGGAGGTGGAAAAAAAAATAGCACCATCTGGTTTTCTGCACTCAGATGTCACCTCCTATTAGCTGAACATAAACCAGCATTTTTACAGTAGTCATGTTGAACTCAAGACACATGATTATATCTAAAGGTATATTTGTGATGGTGATCAGTCTGCAAACACAGAAAATGGGAGAAAGAATACACAAGCATAGGAATTGATAGAAATTCTGTTAAACATAACTTTTTTTTAAGAGGCTGAGTCTTTCTGGGGTATTTTCTTCTCTGGGTCTCCCGACACATCACTGCAGTATCCACAGCTGTGCAGTAGAGGCAGGCTGATGACTTACTCCGATGCTTTCAACAGTATTGCTCTGAAACCAGTCACTACAAAGTATGCAACAACAGATGTGGTAAGTCTCCCTGTAATTTCCCTCTCTCACCAAGGGGAAGCACCGAGCCTCTGTCTGACACCTCCGCAGAAAGGCATTGCTGAGATCAGTAACAATGTGTGGAGAATTATGAGCATGAACTTCTTTATTTCAACACTGTAAACTATGTAATTTATGTCACCAAATTTTGCAGGTTATCTGATGCTTTTTCTAAGCAGAAATAGCACTACAATCTCATGTGGTTAATTGTTTAAATGTTCGTGGAAATTATACTAAACTTGATAATTTGAAGTCCAGTAAATAGGTCACATATGTTATTCCATTAGTTCCTCCCACACAAGCAACAGAAAAGGTACATACCATTGTGTCAGACAACATTAAAACTCAAGTTAACTATTTTAAACCAGTTCCTGATGGAAATATAAATGTAAAACAAAAATGTAAAAAAACTGGGAAAATGCCAACCAATCAACTCTAACAATATCCCTAACTATGTTATTCAGAATTAAATTGTTAGTTTGTGCCTATATAATTAGTGTCATGTAGTTGGAGAAATTTGGTGCAAGAAATTTGCATCTTAAAAAGTATGCTGAGGTAAGATAAGTAAGTGTGACCCAGACAGTGTAACAAAACCACAAGTGAGACATACTATTTTTATAATACCAGGTGAGTCAGAGAGAAATGAAGGACAAAAGCTCATAAAGGAGAGTAAGAAAATGGCAGGAATAATACACAAGTATTTTGCCTCAGTTATCAGAGGGCATGGATAGTGAAACTATTGATATATAAGAGGTGGGCATAGTTAGTGGAGACTATTATTCACAGAGGTGGTATGAAAGAAATTACTCAAACTTAAGGTAGACAAATCACCAAGACCTGAGCGTGTACAACCAAGGATCCTGAGAGGAACGAGGGAAGAAATTATCCAGTTTTGGTCTCCTTAACCAAGGAAAGATATACTTGCCTTAGAGGGGGAGCAACGAAGGTCACCAGATTGATTCCTGGGATGAGAGTGTTGTCCTATGAGGAGAGATTGAGTAGATTGTGTCTATATTCTCTGGAGTTTAAAAGAATGAGCGGTGATTTCATTGAAACGTATAAAATTCTTAGCGGGCTTGACAGGGTAGATGCTGAGAGGCTGTTTCCCTCTCTAGAACTAGAAGTCATAGTCTCAGGACAAAGGGACAGCCATTTAGGACTGAGCTGAAGAAAGATTTCTTCACTCAGAAGGTTGTGAATCTTTGGAATTCTCTACCCCAGAGAGCTATGGATGCTCAGTTGTTGAGTATATTCAAAACTGAGATCATTAGTGTCCAAAAATCTAAGGGAAACATGGGATATAGGGTGGGTAAGTGGAGTTGTGGTGGAAGGTCAGCCATGATCTTATTGAATGGTGGAGCAGGCTTGAGGAGCCAAATGGCCAACTCCTGCTCTTATTTCTTATGTTCTTATGAAATAGCAGATGCTCTGACTATAATTTTCTAAAATTCTGTGAAAAGGAAAGCAATGGCACAGGACTGGAGGGTGGTAAATATGACTCACCTCTTCAAAAAGAGCTGACAGGGATAACCCAGGAAATTATAGATGAATATTAGGCGACTAAGCACTTGGAGAATTATGAGCGTAGAAGGGCCAATCAGCACAGATTTTTAAAAGGCAGGCCATGCATTCAAGAATTCTTTGAAGTAACTCAGAGAATTGATAAAAGAAATACACTGGATGTGGTTCACATCGATTTTCAAAAATCATTTGATAAAGAACCACAAAGGAGAATTATGTCAAAGATAATGCCCCATGAAATTAAGGCTGAATGCAGTCACATGCATAAGGAGATGGCTAGAGAGCTGAAAGCAAAGGGTAGGAGTAAAACAAAATTTCTTAGCACGGAAAGGTGCGGTGTTCCACAGAGGTCCATGTTGGGGCTGCTCTTATTTACTATCGACACATAAATGGTGTGGACTCAGGAATTGAAGAAATAATCTTGAAATTTGCTGATGACATCAAAGTGGGAGCACTGCTAATTGTGCCCAAGAGTGTGAAACACTGCAGGAGAACATAAAAATTTGAGCAGGATGGGCAGTCAGGTGGCAGTAGCAGTTCAATATCAAAAAATGTGAAGCAATACCCTTTAAAGTAAGAACAGGAAAGGAAATACATTTAAATGCTAAGATTTTAAATGGAGTCGAGGCGCAAAGGGATCTTGCTGTACAGATACACAGGTCATTAAAAATGACAAACAGAATTGTTGGTTTTGTATTTAGAGGCAAAAAATCTAATAGCAAGAGAACAATGCTGAACTTGCACAAGACCCGAGTTAGACTGCAACTGGAATATTGTGTGCAGTTTTTGGCACCACATTAAATAATGGATATAAAAGCAATAGAAAAGGTGCAGCATAGGTTCAATAGAACGGTATTAGGAATGAGGGGCTTTAGTTATAAAGAAAGATTTGAGATGCCAGAATGTTCCAGATTTAATCCCTGGTTTATACTGAGTTAATTGATCTCATCTGAATTGGGGGAGGGAATAGTTTATTTAGCCTTAATTTCCCTGGACAAGGGAGAGAAAACCTTTGCCACAGTTTCCATATTATTCAGGAACTCCTGCTAGAAGTGCATATGTGAATGTTGGAGATGGGTTGGGTTCTGCCATGATAACCCATGGTCATATCGTCAAGTTACATTCAGTGTTCAGGTTGACAGATGAAGAAAGGCTATTTTGAAGGTGCCAGACGGTCACCAACATTTGTGGAACAGTATCCTAGTATCAGTGGCATCTTTAGGGGTGAGGAGAGAAAACTGAAAGGAGGGGGAGGGGGTAAGGGAGGGATTTTTTAAAAACGGTTCTTTAAATGTTTTTGTGGAGTGTTACTGAGCCATATGGATCAGAAAGATCCAAGGCCATTCCCAAAGCTGAGTTAGTTAGTCTTAGCCAAGGCACTTGTGGGGACACTAAAAATGGCCTCAGCATCGCTCGGCTAGAGGGGAGATAACTACAGATGTCAGACAGGGTTTATGCCCCTGATCACAGTTCAATGCCACTGCTGAAAAAGTGCATGTGTGTGTGGATTGGTGAGAATAAGCCTCAGAAATAATGCCCTTCATGATCAAATAAGCTACTGACACTCACTTTCTAGGCTTTTGTGAAGAATGGTTCTATGGGCAAGATATGGAAAGGTAGTCAGCAACCATGGAACTCCACCAGAGTAGGGGTTAGCTTCGGGAAATAAGTCGCAAGAGGAAATTTATTTTAAATACTTGCACACGATTCATTATGAAATGTCTCACTACTTAGCAGTGACTAGTAGAAGACAATTGGAATAACAAAATCAACTTCACAATGTAAATCTCAGTTAATGATCTAAAACTCTGGCTTGCATTTTATTACAAAAAGTAATCTGGTGTGCAGTTTGATGTCCAGTAATACATATATCTTAGTTAAGATTTCAGGAAACAATCTATGTATACTGGTACAGTAGCCCACTCAATTCAATTTCAACTGTAGTCAAAGATTCATAATATCTAAATAGTTTATCAAGAACCTATATATTTGTTAAAAGCCAAATAAACCTGAAAGACTGCGTACAACTAGTCTCAAACGTTTTTGGAGGTCTGAGTGGTGGGTTCAAAGTTTCCTCCGGAAATGAGTTTGGATAGTCTAAAGCCAATTTCTAACGGGAAATGATCTAAAGCACAAGCTGTGTCTAATTTAGCCACCTCATTCAGAGAAAATATAAATTATTGATATAAGAAATGGGGATAAAATCATACTGGTTTAGCTGGGCGGGGAGTACTCTTCTGAGGTTGGACTTAATGCAGATTTATGGAGCACAGTAGATGGAGGTTTACTTTGCAGCTTACTGGGCTATCCCTGACTCGAGTGTATTCAAGTGACTTGGTGAGAAAAAAGTTCACAAAGATATCAAGCAATATTTAAAGTATAATATTCCTGCAAGGCAATACTTTAACTTTGTTTAATGGGTAATTATCTTACCTCAGTTTCTCATCATCCACTATGGCAATCGTTCCAATATGTGATGATATTGATTGAGACAGCATCTCCTCTTGCCCCTTCTAGATACACATATATTAAACTATACAAATATCACTTTAAATACATTATCTAACAGAAGCCAATTCTGAATACTCAGAAGCTGAAATCAAATAATCCCTCAGGACATTTCTCAGTTGTTTCACTTCTCCCAAACAAGAGTAACTTATCAATCTGGAAGTTGCACCAGGTCCAAAGCTAACTCCGCACCAATAGTAAGTGCACTTGCGTTAGGTGAAGGAAACATGTTGACCCCCCACCCATCCTCCAAACCGAGCCCCATTGGGTCTAATAGTCTGCTGTCTCAAGATGTTCCATGTAGTGGCCCAGTCAAGAATGTACAAGATGCATCCATTTGAGTTCGGAAGACTCAAGTAACAGGCAGTTCATGGGGCTCTTCACCAATGTCTATCTGATTGGGAGCCAGGTTCTGTTGTACATAGTATCAAAACAGCTCCTGCAAATTTCAAGCAGTATGAACCCAGTATAAATACACTTCATTTAAAAGGGGAAGGAAAACCTAGTAAGGATACTTTTTGTTCAAAATACCCTATTAATAGCCAAAAAAGCAATATGGAGTCTCATTTTATTTTTTTTGGAACATAAATGTTATTGCCAACATGGGGACCATTGAATAGGGGGTGTTTTGAACATAATGTATTCCTCCTGGACTTTCCAACCCTTTTAAAGCTGTAGCTAACACAAAACAATAAAAAAAATTCCAATATAGATAAAGGGGTTAAAAAAATTTCTTTCTAGTATCTTCTGTTACTAAGATATTCATGTTTCTGCAACAGACATAAATTTCAGGAGTAGGGTAATTTAAAAACCTCCACTTTTCAGCTGTGGTTTTCTGATGGGCAGGAACACAGAAGAGCAGTGGTCAGCGGTATGAATATAAAAACCATACCCTTGCTGAAGTGACACTAGTGGAAAAATCTGAATAGCTTCTTCAGGCACAACTCCCAGCATTTTGCCAATGCCTTTGCTGAGCCAACCAACAGGAGCTTTGCAACAGCATGTGTGTTTATTTGCCCTCCCTTCCTGAGACCATGGGGGGAATTTTAACCCCCATGATGGCAGGGGGGGGGGGAGGGGGGAACGGGGGGATGAATTGGTAAAAATGTGAAACCCGACCCCAACCTGTCGCAAACGCGCCTACTTCCGGTTTAATCGCGGTGGGTTTGGGGGCGTCCGAGTAACCTGCTCTGGAGAGACGGGTTAGTGATTATAATATTTAAACTTGACTCCATTCCTCAGACTTTGGGAGCTATTTGAATTTAACAGCTGCGGACCCGGTCTCACAGGGCGGGAGAAACCCGGTAGCTGAAGGGAAGCGGGAGCCGCCAGATCCAGCAGGTAAGTGCGCTTCCAGCACTGCTTCTGAGCCAGGAGGAGCAGGAGTGCATCCCCCTCATGCAAACCTTCTACCATGATCTCTCCCTCCCCGTGGTCATTCGACCGCACCCATGATCACACCCCCCCCACCCCCGGGCGATCTCTTCCCTCCCCCCCCCCCCCCCCCCGCCACCAATCTCTTCCCTGCACCCCCCCCCCCCACAATCTCTTCCCTGCACCCCCCCCCCCACAATCTCTTCCCTGCACCCCCCCCCCCACAATCTCTTCCCTGCACCCCCCCCCCCGGCCTCCTTCCCCACCCACCCCGGCGATCTCTCTCCTGTCTCTCTTCCCCTTCCCCCATGCCTCCTCACTGCCATGCTCCAAGGCTCAGAGGCCTTCTCCCATCCTCGATCTTCTCCGATTGCCGGGCCTTCCACCACAGGCTCTCCTGCACAGGCTTCGATCTGGCCTGCTGCCAGGCAGGAAATGGAGTAAAACAATTCTAATCAGGTCCTGCCATTAAATTCGGCAGGGTCTCTGCCTTCCCGATATTTCCAGGTTTCCCGGCTGCAGACACGCACCCCTGTTTCCTCCCTGTCTCCCCGGAAATATCGGAGCCCAAGTCTCCAGCCATGTCTTGGCAACTACCCAATAACAATGTGGAAATCAGCAACTCAATGCACAAGGAATTGTAGGGGCACATCCACTTATTCCACGGAACACTGTTTTAGAGCACCACTTTGTCACTGCCTTCTAAAACATGTCTTACAGTTAGGGATATATGGAAGCTATATAAAATACAATAATGTGAATATGAATTCATTATTTAGTAATTCTTCCATAATGGGCAGCTCAATACAATAGTAATGCTGCAAAGACTCCTAATTGGAGATATGAAGTTTAATCTCGATCTTGACGAATATTTGCACTTGCATTCCTGCTAGAAGATGAATTTCAAAGTCTCAGGCATGTCGTCTGATGGAAAACTGGCCAAGAACCTTTCCACATTGCTAATCATGCTTACTATTGAGTTGACTAAGGCGGCAGCATTTGAGGCAATATCCACATTCTGCACTGCCCTCTCCCACCAACCCAGGGTGGAAGAAATTTGGGGAAGAGGAGAAAAAGTAAGGAATATTCCAATAAAGACAGCACTGCAATTCAAAATATAGTCTCTCGCTCATTAGTTAAACTTACCATAACTTCTTGTGCTTGGCGGACCAGCTCAGCTGTTTTTGCTTCCAGTTCTGCATTTAATCGCCTGATTAAATATGAAGTTTTTTTTAAAAAAAGGTGTTCAGTTCTCACATATTTATATTGACTGCACATCCACTATGATAAAATTTCAGATTACAAACTATTATATGCAATATATAGCTTAATGTAGAAAAACTTTCATACTTGTATTCTTCTTCTTTAGCCAATAAGTCTTCTGGAGGAGCTTTCCTTGCTGAAGCTGACGATGGGAGAGAACTAGATCTAACAGACAGAGCTTTCTTTGCCTAGATTTTTTTTAAAAACCAAAAAATATTCTAAGAAAATAATTATCAAAGATATTAGAACTTTTCTTTGTATTAATAACAAAAGAGAAAGTAGATTGATTAAATGCAGAAATATATTTAGTTGCTTCTACTACACTTGAACTTCTATAACTGAAATATAATGACTTTTATTAGGAAAACTATAAAACAAATAATTAGAGGACACACTGTTAGGATTAATTTATGTTGGTCCAATGTGGTCTGCATTTGTGGAATATAATGCACCCATCCTGCTATCATCCATACAGTCTTTTAAAACAAAAATGCTTCTTTTATTATAATTAATAAAGTATGTTCATGCTTTATTAACTGTACATTTAGGTTTACACACAATGAAACTCCTATGTGGAGCTCACCAGCTTGGAATGAAACCTTATTCCCCACCAAAAGATAAGGCTGTAGGGTTGCTCTGGCTGGGCTGTGGCCCCTGTGTGGTGCCCCCCAGCCTGAGCCGATACCCCCGCGTGGTGCCCCCCAGCCTGAGCCGATACTCCCGCGTGGTGCCCCCCAGCCTGAGCCGATACCCCCGTGTGGTGCCCCCCAGCCTGAGCCGATGCCCCCGCGTGGTGCCCCCCAGCCTGAGCCGATGCCCCCGCGTGGTGCCCCCCAGCCTGAGCCGGTGCCCCCGCGTGGTGCCCCCTAGCCTGAGGTGGTGCCCCCCAGCCTGAGCCGGTGCCCCCGCATGGTGCCCCCCAGCCTGAGCCGATGCCCCCGTGTGGTGCCCCCCAGCCTGAGCCGATACCCCCGCGAGGTGCCCCCCAGCCTGAGCCGATGCCCCCGCGTGGTGCCCCCCAGCCTGAGTCAGTGCCCCCGCGTGGTGCCCCCCAGCCTGAGCCGATGCCCCCGCGAGGTGCCCCCCAGCCTGAGCCGGTGCCCCCGCGTGGTGCCCCCCAGCCTGAGCCGGTGCCCCCACGTGGTGCCCCCCAGCCTGAGCCGGTGCCCCTGCATGGTGCCCCCCAGCCTGAGCCGATACCCCCGCGTGGTACCCCCCAGCCTGAGCCGATACCCCCGCGTGGTGCCCCCCAGCCTGAGCCGATACCCCCGCGTGGTACCCCCCAGCCTGAGCCGATACCCCCGCGTGGTGCCCCCCAGCCTGAGCCGGTGCCCCCGCGTGGTGCCCCCCAGCCTGAGCCGGTGCCCCCGCGTGGTGCCCCCCAGCCTGAGCCGATACCCCCGCGTGGTACCCCCCAGCCTGAGCCGATACCCCCGCGTGGTGCCCCCCAGCCTGAGCCGGTGCCCCCGCGTGGTGCCCCCCAGCCTGAGCCGGTGCCCCCGCGTGGTGCCCCCCAGCCTGAGCCGGTGCCCCCGCGTGGTGCCCCCCAGCCTGAGCCGATACCCCCGCGTGGTACCCCCCAGCCTGAGCCGATACCCCCGCGTGGTACCCCCCAGCCTGAGCCGGTGCCCCCACGTGGTGCCCCCCAGCCTGAGCCGGTGCCCCTGCATGGTGCCCCCCAGCCTGAGCCGATACCCCCGCGTGGTACCCCCCAGCCTGAGCCGATACCCCCGCGTGGTGCCCCCCAGCCTGAGCCGATACCCCCGCGTGGTACCCCCCAGCCTGAGCCGATACCCCCGCGTGGTGCCCCCCAGCCTGAGCCGGTGCCCCCGCGTGGTGCCCCCCAGCCTGAGCCGGTGCCCCCGCGTGGTGCCCCCCAGCCTGAGCCGATACCCCCGCGTGGTGCCCCCCAGCCTGAGCCGATGCCCCCGCGTGATGCCACCCGGTCTTGGTTGAAGCCCCTATGTGGTGCCTGCCGCCCTCCCGCGGGGCCCAGGCCGGAATACTCCCGAGCACGATAAGGGCGAGAGCGGCCTCAGTCCCAGTCGGCGGCTCAACTCTTCCAAGAAAACGGTGCTGCTGAATGAACCTGAGCCTCTCCCCTCCCTGCGGGGCCCTCGCCGGACCCACCGACCTGGGCTCAGTGCCCGCAGCGACTCCCCCCCAACTCCTCACCCGACCCACCGACCGCCGCTGATTCTCCATCGCGTCCCCGTCGCCTGGTTTCCGTGGTGACGCGAATATATCAGGAAACATCGCGAGAATTGAACCCTGATTAGAGGGCGGGACTTTAAGCTGACCCCCAGTGTATCAGAGCAGCAACAGGCTGAGTGTTCACTGATGGAGGTTACTGGTCCAATGCTGCACATTAACAACCTATTACCATCTGCTCTCCGGGCTTTCCTGGCAGTTGATTTTTCTGCAAGCCCACATAGGTGAACCCGTAAGGAAACACTGGGTTGTCCCAGTGTCATCAACCCAAATAAACTAACAAAAGTGCCCCCTTTTTAGAGGGGCACAAACAATAAACATCCAAATCGTACCAAAGAAAGGAAACTTATAACATGAAATAATCATGCTATTTCCTGGATTGACGATACACTCTAGTCCCTGCGGTGCCCACCGGTCGCAGATGCAAGCCCGTATAGGTTAGGGGAGATGGGAGGATGATGGTAAATTAAGTTTAATGAGGGACAGGTTGTTGGTGGCAGAATTTTTGATGATCTGGAGATTATATAGGGTGGAGATTTGAAGGCAGCAAGGAGGATATAGAGAAGTCAAGTCTAGAAGTGACGGAGTAGTGAATAAGGGTTTTGGTGGCACTGGGGTAAGGCATGGCTAAAAGGGTAATGGTGGAAGTAAGCAGCCTCAGTGATGGATGAGATGTAGGGGTTGAAGGCCAACTCTGGATTGAACAAAACACTGAGGTTCCTTGCAATCTGGTTCAGCATGAGCAAGCGGGAGGGGGGATGGAGTAAATGGCAAGGGTGTGGTGTTTTTGGCAGGACCCAGAAACAATGGCTTTAATGTTCAAGATGGTCGATTGTAGGACATTTTGGCGCCTTTGCAACTTAATGTCAGATAGGAATTCTGGGGACAAGGAACTAATCATGGGGTTTGAGGGAACTGATAAAGAGTATCATAAGTATTTGGAAGCTGATCCAGTGTCAATGGATGTCAGTCGGGCTCAGTGGTAGCACTCTTGCCTCTGAGTTAATAGGTTGTGGATTCAAGTTCTATTCAAGACTTGAGCACACAATCTATGCTGATACTTCAGTGCAGTACTTAGGGAGTGCTGCATTGTCGGAGGTGCCGTATTTCAGATAAGACTTTGAACCAAGGTCCCATCTGCTCCCTCAGGTGGATGTAAAAGATCCCATGGCCCTATTCGAAGAAGATCAGAGGAGTTCTCCCCGATGTCCAGGTCAATATTAATCCCTCAACCAACACCATTAAAAAACAGATTCTCTGGTCATTTATCTCATTGCTGTTTGTAGGTCCTTTCTCAACATTACAAAAATGACTCATTTCAAAAAGTAATTATTGATTGTAAAATGTTTTGGGACATCATTGAGATGAGATGAAATTTACATTGTGTCAGAATATGTTTGTGTCACCAAATGTAGAGCAAATGTAGGCTTGTTAGACATAATGGGCTCAACCTTCCCAGGAAATTGCGGGTGCGTCAAGGGGGGGCCCCAAAAATTGGGGAAATCCCGTTCGGGTTCGGAACCCGGCTCCAACCCACAGACTTCCGGGTTACCCACTGACGCGTCTGGGTATGCATGCACCTCCCGAATGCGGAAGTCCCACCGGTAATTAAAACCGGTGGGATGATACTTGACATAGTTATTCAGATAGTTTAAGTAGTTGAAGCATTCTCAGTGTGTTTCCCATGCTGTGGGAAACACTTCATGTTGCAACAAACGTGTTTCAGCCAGCAGCCAGTTCCACATTCAAATGCTTCTTTGACAGATGGGGAGAAAAGGTCATGTATTGCAGCAGGGCCCTCAGTTCTTTCAGACAAAGTTTTGGCTGCGAGATCTTTGTGTTTTCATACTTTCCACTCAAATTTCTTTTGGTCACACATATTTAACTACTTTTCAGACCCCCTCAAACTCACACCGTCAGGATGGAGGGGGGGGCGCCATGGCTGCATTCACCAATTTACGGCACAGAAGGAGACCATTCGGCCCATTGTGTGAGGACGGCTGAGAAACGAGCCACCCAGCCTAATCCTACTTTCCCGCATTTGGTCCGTAGCCCTGCGGGTCACAGCTCTTCAGGTGCACATCCAGGTATTTTTTAAATGAGTTTAGGGTTTCTGTCTCTAACACCCTCTCAGGCAGTGAGTTCCAGACCCCCACCACCCTCTGGGTGAAAAAGTTTTTCCTAATTTCCGCTCTAGTCCTTCTACCAATCACTTTAAATCAATGCCCCCTGGTTATTGACCCCTCCGCTAAGGGAAATAGGTCCTTCTTATCCACTCTATCTAGGCCCCTCATAAATCACCTCTCACCCTCCTCTGTTCCAAGGAAAACAACCCCAGCCTATCCAATCTGTCATCATCGCTAAAATTCTCAAGTCCTGGCAACATCCTCGTAAATCTCCTCTGCATCCTCTCTAGTGCAATTACATGCTTCCTGTAATGTGGTGACCAGAACTGTGCGTAGTACTCAAGTTGTGGCCTAACTAGTGTTTTATACAGTTCCAGCATAACATCCCTGCTTTTATATTCTATGCCTCTGCTAATAAAGGAAAGCATTCCATGTGCCTTCCTAACGACCTTATCTACCTGTCCTGGTACCTTCAGGGATCTGTGGACATGCACTCCAAGGTCCCTCACTTCCTCTACACCTCTCAGTATTCCCTTGGCTTGTTTGCTCTCCCCAAATGCATTACCTCACACTTCTCCGGATTGAACTCCATTTGCCACTTTTCTGCCCATCTGACCAGTTCATTGATATCTTCATGCAGTCTATAGCTTTCCTCCTCACTGTTAACCACACGGCCTATCTTTGTGTCATCAGCAAATTTCTTAATCATGCCCCCTACGTTTAAGTCCAAATCGTTGATGTATACCACAAAAAGCAAATGACCTAGTACCTAGCCCTGCGGCACCCCACTGGAAACAGCCTTCCAATCGCAAAAACACCCGTCGACCATTAACCTTTGTTTCCTGCCACTGAGCCAATTTTGGATCCAATTTGCCACATTCCCTTGGATCCCATGGGCCTTTACTTTTTTGATCAATCTGCCATGTGGGACCTTGTCAAAAGCCTTGCTAAAATCCATGTAAACTACATCAATTACGCTACCCTCATCGATCCTCCTTGTCACCTCCTCAAAAAATTCAATCAAGTTAGTCAGACACAACCTCCCCTTAACAAATCCGTGCTGACTCTCCTTGATTAGTCCGTGCCTTTCCAAGTGACAGTTTATCCTGTACCTCAGAATTGATTCCAATAATTTGCCCACCACCAAGGTTAGGCTGACTGGCCTGTAATTACTCGGTCTATCCTTTGCTCCCTTTTTAAACAACGGTACAACATTAGCAGTCCCCCAATCCTCCGGCACTATGCCTGTATCCAGTGAAGTTTGGAAAATGATTGTTAAAGCCTCCGTTGTTTCCACCCTGGCTTCTTTTAACAGCCTGGGATACATTTCATCCAGCCCTGGTGATGTATCCACTTTCAAAGCTGCTAATCCCCTTAATTCTTCCTCTCTCACTATGCTTATCCCATCCAATATTTGTGGAGATGCCAGTGATGGACTGGGGTTGACAATTGTAAACAATTTTACAACACCAAGTTATAGTCCAGCAATTTTATTTTAAATTCACAAGCTTTCGGAGGCTTCCTCCTTCCTCAGGTGAACGTTGTTGGAAAAAAACAACATTCACCTGAGGAAGGAGGAAGCCTCCGAAAGCTTGTGAATTTAAAATAAAATTGCTGGACTATAACTTGGTGTTGTAAAATTGTTTACAATCATCCAATATTTCACACTCCTCCTCCTTAACTTCAATCCCTGCATTATCCCTCTCCTTTGTGAAGACAGATGCAAAGTAGTCACTAAGAACCATGCACACATCTTCCGCCTCCACACATAGTTTACCTTTTTGGTCTCTAATAGGCCCTACTCTTTCCTTAGTTATTCTAGGAACATAGGAACAGGAGTAGGCCATTCAGCCCCTCGTGCCTGATCCGCCATTTGATAAGATCATGGCTGATCTGTGATCTAACTCCATATACCTGCCTTTGGCCCATGTCCCTTAATACCTTTGGTTGCCAAAAAGCTATCTATCTCAGATTTAAATTTAGCAATTGAGTTAGTATCAATTGCCGTTTGCGGAAGAGAGTTCCAAACTTCTACAACCCTTTGTGTGTAGAAATGTTTTCTAATCTCGCTCCTGAAAGGCCTGGCTCTAATTTTTAGACTGTGCCCCCTACTCCTAAAATCCCCAACCAGCGGAAATAGTTTCTCTCTATCCACCCTATCTGCTCCCCTTAATATCTTATAAACTTCGATCAGATCACCCCTTAACCTTCGAAACTCCAGAGAATACAACCCCAATTTGTGTAATCTCTCCTCGTAACTTAACCCTTGAAGTCCGGGTACCATTCCAGTAAACCTACGCTGCACTCCCTCCAAGGCCAATATGTCCTTCCGAAGGTGCGGTGCCCAGAACTGCTCACAGTACTCCAGGTGCGGTCTAACCAGGGTTTGGTTTAGCTGCAGCATAACTTCTGCCCCCTTGTACTCTAGTCCTCTAGATATAAAGGCCAACATTCCATTTGCCTTCTTGATTATTTTCTGCACCTGTTCATGACACTTCAGTGATCTATGTACCTGAACCCCGAAGTCCCTTTGGACATCCACCGTTTTTAACTTTTTACCATTTAGAAAGTACCCTGTTCTATCCTTTTTTGATCCAAAGTGGATGACCTCACATTTGTCTACATTGAATTCCATTTGCCACAGTTTTGCCCATTCACCTAATCTATCAATATCGCTTTGTAATTTTATGTTTTCATCTACTCTTAATGTATTTATAAAACATCTTTGGGCTTTCTTTGATTTTACCTGCTAATATTTTTTCATGCCCTCTCTTTGCTTTCCTAATTTCCTTTTTAACTTCACCCCTGCACTTTGTATACTCCTCTAAGCTTTCCGTAGTCTTGAGTTCCTGGTGTCTATCATAGGCTTTCTTTTTCTGCCTTATCTTACCCTGAATGCTTCTTGACATCCAGGGGATCTAGATTTGGCAGCCCCTCCCTTTATCTTTGTGGGAACATGTTTACCCTGAACCCCTTGAATCACCCCTTTGAATGTCTCCCACTGCTCTGACACTGATTTACCTTCAAGTAGCTGTTTCCAGTGTACTTGCTAAATCACTTCTCAGTTTAGTAAAATTGGCCTTTCCCCAATTGAAAACTTTAACTCCTGCTCTGTCTTTGTCCTTTTCCATAATTATGCTAAAACTAACTGTATTACGATCACTACCACCAAAATGCTCTCTCACTGCTACTTCTTCCACCTGCCCCTCTTCATTTCCTAGAACTAAATCCAGAACTGCACCCCACTCTCATTGGGCTTGCTATATACTAGCTAAAAAAATTCTCCTGTATGCAATTGAAGAATTCTGCGCCCTCTACACCATTCACATTGTTTGTATCCCAGTTAATATATTGGTAGTTGAAATCCCCTATTATTACTGCCCTATTGCTTTTGCACTTCTCAGAAATTTGCCTACATATTTGCTCCTCTATCTCCTTCTGACTATTACATCCGAGGACGAACAACATCACCAGCCTAGCGAGGCACGGCATCCACCCCCGCCACTTGGAGCTCCACAACACAGTGCTGTGCCACAGGCACCTGCATAAGAGCACAGGGGGCAACAACAGAGAGGGGTGCTACTTGAGGAGGCTCCATCCGCATCTGCCACCCACATGGAGGAGGTGGAGGAACTATGGGCAGAGCAGCGGCTCATCTGGCTGCTCGTGAGGCCAGGGAGGTTCTCCTAACATCAGAAAGTATGAAGAGTCCAGTCCTCACACCACCTGGAAAGAACAGCGCCCACACCAGGCTACCCACCCCTCCCTACAACTACACATAACCCCACTGTAAAGTGACCCAATGAGTGGCATCAAGTGTCGCCATTCATGGTGAACCTCATGAAAGGGCCCTATCTTAAAAGCCAGTCAAGAATGGGCAAGACGTGGCAACAGTGGTGACAATCATAAAATTTAATGTCACTTTAACAAAAACTAAATATAAATGACAGTCTGTCAAATACCCTTATGCACACCCTTTGTGCTCACAAAACCTTCGCCTTTCTCTTCCGACTACTTCGACATAGTGCATCTCCTGTGGCTGCAGCAGATGTAGTGGCAGGTTGCTCATGTTCATGCCCTGACTGCATAGATGCTTTGGGCCTTCTGGGTTTTGGAGCCGTGAGAGCCCCTCCAAAGGCTGCTCCACCTGCACCTGTGCAGGGGCAGATTTGGCCACCTGGAGAGGAGGCAGCATTGTGGGTACTGGTTGAGAGGAGGGCAATGGGTGAGATATGGGAGCGCTTTGAGTGGCGTCCCCACTTCCATGTCCCCTTTCACCATCATCCCTCCCCTGGGCCAGGGCCACATCACTCCTACCACTCTGCTGGACAACAGTTTGGAGGACATGTGTGATGCTAGTGTATCTGTCTGCCTGTTTAAGGTGGCAGAATGTTGTTCAGCCTGAGTCCGAACGGCCGTTGTCAGGGCCTGAATGGACTCATTTGTGAGCCATGCTTGAAGCTCAATGGAGGCTAGTCTTCTCTCCATCGCAAACGTTCCTGCACTTACCTGTGATAGTATCTCAGAGATTCCCTCACGTCCCTGTGACACTATCTCAGAGATTCCCTCACGTCCCTGTGACACTACCTCAGAGATTCCCTCCAGTACCTGTGCCACCATTCCACTCATGCAGGAGATGGACTCCTCCATCCTCTGCACTATTGTGGAGAGTGCGCGTGGCACCTGTTCCAGTACCTCGCAAATGTGCTGCTGTCCCTTGATCATTCTCCTTTTAAGGGACGGCCCCAGGTTTCCGCATCTGCGTCCAGCTGAGCAGCGCCTGGAGAGGAGTGCTCCCACCGACGCAGACTCTCCGCAGCTGCTCCTGTTACCACTGTCTGCTCATGCTTACATGTGTGTGTTAACTCACCAGTTGCCAACCCAACTAATTGAGGACTAGAACCCACGAGGTGTGAGTATCTGCACTGGTGGATGGCGTGCTAAGATGTGACAGTGCGCCCTCAGAGGCCGGCAGGTCCTCTGAGGAATTGCTCTCTGCCATCACACCAGTCGCTGAAGGCTCTGTAAGAGAACAGAAGGCAATATTAAGCTTCATCACAGATGTGTCATGTTGCGATGAGCATACTGAGGTGCTGAAGGTGGCAAGGCATGTTAACATCAATTCATATTGTGTGTGATGAATGTTAAAGTTGTGTCACCAGACGTTGTGGGGTGCCAGTCTCGGCGTCCCCGACAGACAGGCACTCAAGGGTTCGGCTGAGCTCCACACCGACTGCTCCGCGTCTGTGAGGACGACGATTTGTTGTGGCCCTCCTCCGGTCCTTGCCCTCTCCCATGCATTTTGTGCTCTCTTCTGGAAGGGGAGAAAGAACAGACGTGTGAGTGAGTGATGGTGAAGTGGCCGACCGATGAATGCATTGGTTTGGGTGAGGCTGACCGTGAAAGAGATGCATCAGAGGGTGAGTATGAGACAGAGGCATGATATTGGATGAGGATTGGGTTAAGTGGTCGTGTAGGGGTGACAAATGGGGAGGTGAGGAAATGCTGAGGAATTGCAGGTAAGTTGAGGATGAGCCTTAAGTGGGTGTGAGGAGTGATGTGATAGAGTAGTGTTGGCAGTGCAGAATGAGTTGGGGGGTGGGGACAGTGATGTGGAAGGCAGAATGTAGGAGAATCAATAAGTGTTCTCACTTTGGCTGACCTAGTTAGGTCACTGAAGAGCTTCCTGCACTGGACCCAGGTGCGCGAGATGTTGCTGCTGCTGGTGACCTCCTCTGCCACCTTGAGCCAGGCCTTCTTGGTGGCAGAGGGAGGCCACTTCCTCCCGTCTGCCAGGTAAAACAGATCCCTCCTCCTCCTCACCCTATCCAGTAGCACCTGGAGTGAGGCATCATTGAATCTTGGAGCAGCCTTACCCTTGTGCTGCTCCATTGTGGTCTGTGGGTCTTTGCTCCAGGAAAAGCCATTGGAGGAATGCCCCTTTAAACAGAGCTCCTCCAGTTGACAGCCTGTGATGTGGGTGCGCAGTCTGCCCGCTGCGCAGTTTTCGGACGGCAAACTCAGAAGCGACATTATGTGACACCAATTGAATCGTGATCACGTGGGGAACGTACTTGTTTTATTGGGCGGGTTACCCGTGCACCCATTCACCCCCCTTGCTGCCATCCCACCTCCACTCTAATATTGGGGCCATTGAGTACACTTTAGTCCTTTGTCTCTTGATATGGGCATCAAGACTTAGCCAGGACATTCATATGCATCCAACATAAATAAAGTATTTTGTTTTAAAATTGTATACATTTAAAACTAAACTAAATTTCTGTGAAATTTTGGGGAGCATCTTATTATAATGAGCACTTTTTAAATAAAAAATAAAAATTAATAAAATTACTTATTGATTCTCAAAAGTACATGATCAAATTATTGTTCCACACTGCAGCTCAAAAGTGACCATTGTTTCTGTAACTCTCTCTCTCTCTCTCTATCATTGCCTTTAGTGCTCAGACAAAAATATGTCATTGCAGTGAATGAAAAGGCAGCTATTGTCTCGTTTCAAGCCTAGAACTGGTGTTAGACCCTAGTGGCAAAAACCAGTGCGGAGGTTGAGCAAGCTGACATTTGTGAAGAAACATAATGCAGCAGTAGCTCACAGCCTTTTTTCCCGCAAATAAATTAAACAATTGAACAATATACTTTGCTTAAACTCTCTGCTTACAGTCCCTCTGTTTACTGTAAGGATGTGGGAGTTTTCTGAATGCTAATAGACCATGAACTGAATGAAGGGTGGGACTTCTTGGAAAGATCATTAGAAGTATGAACACATTACTCCAATGATTCATCATCATTTTTGAAAACAATTTTTTTTAATGTATAGATTTAAAAGGGAAAACTTAGGTAAAGCAAGTCCATTAGTACACTTCCTGAGGGATACCTTTGGCCTCTCCTCCATCTTCCATTTGCTACCTTCCCTCTAGAGGGTTCCCAACGGCAGCAGTGCTTTTAAATGCACTGGCAACAAAAGCAATTAATTATAGGAGGGGCACTAAAATTAGGTGCCGAATTTTCTTGGCACATTCTGGTGCACTCCCTCCTTAACTTCAGTGGATATCCACCGGAATAGCCACAAACTCTACCGGGACTGGGATATGCTGGCTCCTGGCCTTGTGCCAATATTTCCAACATGACCTCATAGGGATGTAGTCTCCACCCGCTCTACAAGGCCATCAACATAAGGGGGTCAGGCCTGGGGAGCAGTGGGTCCCTAAATCCGGAGATCCCACACCCTGGCCCGCATTCGGGACCCAGCATAGTGTTATCATGATTGCTCTCCCCAGGTGGACCCACCTGACACCTGGCTGAAGTTGTGGTCTGGACTCCCAAAGATGAGGGAGGAAATTTAAAAAATATTGCAAGCAGCCCTCTGACAAAGTAGGTCACCTTACCCTCTCTGAGGGGACCCAACAACTTCCCCTCACCTCCTGGTTTCGTTCGGAATTTCTGGTATCTTCAGCAAGGGGTGCTGCAGATGTGTGTAAATGCAAGGATCACATTCCTGAGGAATTTCTAGGCCATGATGTTCTGTTAAATGAAGTGTCGCTAAAAGGATTCCATTTCCAAATTTTGTGAGTGGCTTGGGAAACAAAATTCTTTTTCATGTGAGCTCAAGGTGTAGAGAACTGAAGGGTGAATTCCTGCCCACCACTGTATGCGCAGTGTGTTAGTGCATCAGTGCTGTGTAACTATGCCATCCTGTCAATGAAGACCTTTAAAATCAAAGAAAGAACTTGCATTTATGTACGCCAGGGCACCTTTGGCAATAAATAACCAACAGCCATAATCAATTGCTTGTCTAACGTTTAATTAACAAAATAATCAATTGCTTTAATCAAATTTGCTTGTGCCTCACATGTTTTCAATCTGCATTTGTATGCCTATTTAGGAGATTACTAGACCACACTGAATAAAGCCAGATCAGATAACTGACCAGACTAAACAAAACTGGACTGATGGAAAATTTGCTGGCCTATTCTTCCATTTGAAGATTATCTTCATATGCAGAATACCATTGCAACACAGACATGAAAAAACTTACAGATTTCTCCATTTTCTGCAAAAAAAATAAGCTGCATAAATTTTAAAGCCTTCATTTCTGCAAGCAGTGTTTTTTTCTGGAACCAAGAAACTTGGCATAACAGCTGGTTAAAAAAAATAAAAGGAAGAAATAACCAGTATTTAATGATTCATAATTAACATACACTAGTTCATCTCCCATGGCATTACAATCAGGGAGTCAAGACCAAGTATAAACTTCAGGTGAAGTGGGTTTAGAGGACGGGGGATAATTGGACCACGGTGCACAGACGTAATTCAGTCCCTATCTTAATGTCATATATGCTGTCCTTATTTTCACATAATACTTTGATTTTATATTATTATTTATTGTCAAATAGCAAAACTTACCGTAATTTGGGAAGGAGATAAGGAGAGATAGTTGGAACATTGGAGTTTCTTTGTACTGCCAGCGGAATATCTGGGAGATGCAAAACTGGTGGGAGGTGTAATTGCAGCGTGACAGGCTGTTTCTATTATAAATGTGAACATAGAAATTCATAATGGAAAAAGTTGACTAAAAACTAGGCCCTCACAACATGAATCATTGTTCACAGCCTTTTCAGCTTTGGTGGGAGCTCAAACAGCTGCCATATAAACTCTGGGCTCAAACCTGTGTTCCGCTTTGGAGAGGCAGACTCCCACCTTGGACAGATTGATGGAGCAAATGGATAGGGACTTTGAAGGTGTCACTCATCTTCTGCAGTCTGCCCTCCCACAGGTGAGTGGAAGTACTGAGCCCTAGCCCCATGAGATTGGCAGTGGTGCAGAGGGAGTGGCATATGTTGGCCTCTCTGAGGATGTCAGCACCTCTGTTTCCTCACCACCCCCTCATCCAATCCCGTTAGCTAGCCGCCAGATGGGTGAGGTTAAAATTACCCTCAGAGAGATGCAGACAACACAGCAAATGAAGTGTATGATAGCAATAAAGAGAAAAAGAAAAAAGGGCAGAACTGAAACGGAACAACAGAAAGAGGGACATAGAAAGAATCATAGGATAGGAAAGAAGCAGAGAAATAATTACAGAAAGTCTTCGATTTATATAGCACACTATCATGTTGAAATGTCTCAAAGAGCTTCACGCATAATAAATTACTTTTGAAGTGCAATATTGTTATGTAGGCAAATGCCATGCTGCACTAGCAGTGTTCCACAAACAGCAGTGAGATGAATTACCAGTTATATGTTTTTGATGGTATTGGTTAAGGGAGAGAAGTCGATTAGAACAGTGGGAGAACTCCCTGCTCTTTTTTGAGTATTCCCCTAAGATCTTAAACTTCCACTTGAACAACTGGAACAGGCAGACAGAACCTTAATTTAATGTCTCATCTGAAGGGCAATGCAGCATTCCCTTACCACTGTACTGGAGTGTCACCCTAGATTACGCACTCAAGGAAGAGCGACATTGTTATTTTCCAGCTATGAGCAATGCCACAGGAGATTCACTAGCATTGTTTAAAAATAATTTTCTTTCCATTAATAGTATCAATGATATCATTTAGCAATGGTCTGATTGCATCAAACTTGATAACATTACAAAACATTTTAAAAACATTTATTTATATAAATGATACATTTTAAATGGTACCAAACATTTCAGAAAGTGTCGTCGCTCAAGCTTTCGTGCATTAGTGAATTTACATTAATTAATTTCCTGCAATAAACAGACATCTGCAATTGTGCTACAGGGCTTTTTCGGGGATTTGAGTGAGTCACAACTGCAATAGCCTTGAACACTCCTGTATATTCATTTAGGAATTTTTCTCAATTTGGTTCTTAACCATGTCCTAAGAGCGTGCTGCCTGAATTCAAAGTGAGAGTCCATGATGCGATATTACTTATGGGTGTTATAAATAAAAAAGCACCAGCACTACCTTGCAGCAAGGCTTCTCTATGGGATGATACCTTGCCACGTCTCAAACATGATCTTCTCGGCTGTCAGGGTTTTATCAAAGCACCAATATCCGTGCTTTAAACAAGTCTCTCTCCTGTACAACTGGCTAAAGATGCAGGGAGGTGAGGACCATTGCTCTGGTGTTCTGCATTGTGCTCAGGAAGATTCACTCGGGCCTTGGAGGGATACACAATCTGAATTTGAACATAAATGACACAGGGATTTAATTTATTGGCTGGTCATAGCTTCTACATATTGTAATCTGTTTTTGTACGGTTTCATAGCAGACAAATCATTTTCATAATTGTTTCAGCTCCTAACAAAAAATGTGTACTGATTTGTTCTGCACATACAGCTGGCTAAAAGAACAGAAATAAGGAGAGACAGTTATCTAATCATAACAAAAAAAAATCATGTTTTTGTTTAATATATTTATGATGATTTAACAGGACAAGAAAGCCATTATGTTTATATCATCCAGCATCTTTCTTTGATTAGCAGTGGACATAAATAACAATAATGTAATTTATTTTACTTCATAAAAGGGCAAAAAAATGGAAGAGAAATGCTTTTACATGATAGTGAGACCGTATCATATGTCTTATCTTATTCTGATTCAAATCTTATCAAATATCTAATTGAATGACATTCTAATCAGATACTCAGTGCTGTTAGTGTCCTAAGTCAAAATTAAAATTCCAAATGCAAAGCTATATCAGCACCATGGTTAATTACTTTGTGTCCACAATAACTCACTCGAAACATTTAACCATTTTTTTGACAACTGTAAGTTGGATATAGTTGGTTGAAGATAATTAGTAAGTTTGTTTATTTCATTACCATTTAAAATAAGCTGTATTATTTATATCAATTATTCTTTTTTTAAATGGATGCCTTTTTTAAAAGGTCATTTCCGTATCATGCATAACTTTTTTGGGCTCCAGGGTGAAAGCAACCCTTACTCCTCTTACTGCCCATGGTGGGGGTATGAGAACATTCTGAGATGACTTGACCATTACTGTTCAGGTTGTCTCTTAGCTCTCTTCATGTTCACAGTGAATTGCAAGTTCTGTAAGCTGATCTGAATTCCCTATGAACTGAAACGTACAACTTTAGGCATGCCGTTAACAAGAATAACATGCCTCAGGGCTAACATTACTCTTCAATTGACATATTGTGCACTGAATGTCACAAAGGTTGCCCATCATTCACTCCTGTTCTCTTCGATGGGCAGAAAAGCATCACATTCTCAGACTGTTATTTCAAGCTAATACTTTAAATTACATTTCTTACAAGAATTAGATATATATAGAAGCAAAGTGAAAACAGCAGAACAAAATACAGTGCTAAACATACGTAATAATGGTGTTCCAAAGTCTTGAGGGGTAATTTTAACCCCAAAGAACAGGTGGGTGGGGGGCGGGTGGGAGGTTAAAATAATAGCTTTTTGAAGTGCGACCGTGACCCGGCTCCAACGCGCCCACTTGTTGGGATGTGTGTGTGCATCCGAAACCCAAAAGTCCCATCCCCACATAATGCCGGCGGCCGGATTGTTAAAGGGGCAATTTACCTAATTGAAATAGTTGAGGTACTTAATTTTCTGTTGGTCCTAAGTCTGAAACGAATTTAAGCTCACCTGCATGGGTTTCCCATGGCTTTTGAATCTCGTTTTGTGAAAGGCAGTGAGAAGGGCCGATCCATGAGATAAGTGCTTTTATTGCACTGCTTGTATGCCAGGAGGAGCAGGAGAGTTCATTCTCGGCCCAACAAGCTTACCTGTTGCGATCAGAACCCGCAATCGGCTGACACCATCCCCCCCACCGATGTCCGACCCCGCCGATGGCCGAGTCCCCCGATGGTAGGCCCTTCCGATGGTAGACCCCCCCCACCTCCGAATCTTTATCCAATGTCCGACCTCTGAATCTTCATCTGATGTCCGATCCTTGATTGCCGACCTCCGAATCTTCATTTGATGTCCAACCTCCGACTGCCGACCTGATCACCTATCTGCCCGCGATCATCTCCAAGGGCCCCCACCCCCAATGTCCTCCATGGCCCATGATCTCTCCCTCCCTCCCTCCCTTCTCTCCAATTCCTGGCTCCTTTCTCTCCCGACAGACAGCCAGCCTGTCAATCTGTCTTGCTGTCGCATGGGAAACCCGGAAGCAAAAATAATTAGCTTCAATTGTGTTGTGATCGCACACTCACTTCATTTACGAGTTTCCCACATGAAAATCTACCCACCCGCAGAGTTCCCGGTTCCAAGTAAAAATCATGCCCTTGGAGTCCTTTTTAGAATGCATCACCTGAGTCTTTGAATCCTTATGTGGTGCACACCTCTGCCCTCATGGAGTTCTGTTTCACTGCCATGATGTGGAAATAAATGATAGAAATGAGTGAACTTCAGAATATGGAAAAAAAGCCATACTAATACCGTCCAAGCAACTATCAACACTCGAGATGAAAGGAGACCTTTCACATTTGACTTGTTCCTTTGAGGAAATCCCCAGTTCTTTCTCAGTAAGCCACTGAAAGGATGTAGATAGCAGCCCTATCACTATCTGGAAAGATGTTTACTACACCAAGCATAAAACAAAGCCTTTTGTAACTTCTGTCTGGCATAACATCCCTTAATGGAGCTGATAACCACAAACAACAAACTCTGTTTCCCCTCACAGTAGTAAGTTTGCATTCGTAATCATTTCACCAACCTGAGGTACTAGCCAGAGAACCTATTCTGATTAGGTTCTGTTTACAGACAGTAACATAAGCAGAGGCAGGTTGCCTTTCCTTGAAACTAGTCACTAACTCCAGAAAGTATAGTGCATTGCTTAAACTCAAACCCCAAAACAAAAGAGTTCCTTTCAGACTGCACCAACTGAGATCCATTTTAAATGTGCAACACTTGTTCATTTTTTGAATTTCAACATAATGAGAATACAGAGAGGAGGAAGACCATATAGGACAGCGTGTTTTGGAGCCTAGAAAGAACAAAAAAGAAAATTCAAAGAAGCACTGAACATAAAATGGAGAAAGTCAAGGAAGATTGAAATGGAGGGTGGTTAGAGGCTGGAAATGAAGAGGGATCACCTATCAAAACATAATTCTTTTCCTTGTATTCGGTTCAAGAGTGTGAGAGAGTTGCGAGAAAAGCTTGCCTAGATATGGGAGCTGTATACAAGTCTTTGAACCACCAATGTGTGCTATTACGAATTGTTTACTGCAGTTGTGGAAAATATTAATAGCTCCTTTGGTCATACTAGTTATTTCCTTTAGTTGTATTTGGTTGTTATAGTTAATTATAGCCTGATAATCTGTTCTGATAATCCAGGCAAATAAATAAAGACTTCCTGTGTCTAATTGTTTGTGTGATAACCCCATTTTTTTTCTACGTGGTTAAACATTAGAAATCCCTGCTGGAATGTTCCTCTCCTGTGTTTGCAAGAGTGTAAGATTTAAAAGTACTTCAGACCATATGAAGTCTACTGCAATTAGCTAAATGTACAGAATAATAAAGTATCTGTGAGAGAGATTTCAGGACTATTGTTTGAACCTGGGAGTAGGTTGCTTGCCTGCCCCCGAGTCAGGGAATAATGCATTATGGGGTAACCAATGAAGGATAGAAAATAAACAAACAAATAAAAGTTAAAGGGATAGAAACTGGACCTTGTTGCACCTGTTATACGGGTGTAAAATGTGTAAAACAAGGGCCAATTTTGGGGACCGACGTCCCGTGCCCAAAGTACGCCTGACGGCAGCCTAAAACAGGTGTTAGGCTCTATACATAAGTAATTGAGGGGGCTTGTTTTAGGCCCACTCTGGGAAATTAGATTGTGATGAGCAGAGGAAGAGCCAGCCCTCAGGGTTCTGCAGCGGCTTCTGAGGCCTAAGCAGCGAGTACAAACAAAAGGTTCATTTTTTTTGTTAAAAAGTTTTTAAAATCATTCCCATGGAGCCAGGAGGAGCAGGAGTGCTCGTTGACTCCACAGCACTCCCGATCACCCCCTCCCGCCATTGTCGCACCATATCCCTTCCTGGGACTTGCGTTCAGGCTGCTGCCAAATATTCATCTTCTTAAAATGGGCAAACTGCATGTGGAGGTGCGTCAGGTGCTGGCAGATCGTCCAAACAATATTAATGAGGCCTGAGGCCCAATTTCGGTCCTGCCTCAGAGCTCTCAGTTGGGGCTCATGGTCGTGGTGCCCATTTGAGGCCCAAAACAGGACTAAAGGAATTTCCATCCCAAAATGTTTATCCAATTATCAATGACTTTCAGATTAATGGATAAGTTTGGGTTGGATGATCTACGTCAGGGCAAACTTGATGTCTCCCAGAAATAGTGTATTCTTGATCGAAGACCATAAGTGACAAAGGTGAAACATTCCAGAAATATTGTACAGTTACTCTGTATTCAATTCCTCCATCAATTTTAGTTGTTCAAACAATTCATTAAGTAAACATAGTGGTCCGTTCTAGACCCAGGGGAAGATGATGGGTCTGTTCATCAATACTGTTGCTTGTTGTCAGGACTGAGGTAGTGCTAAATCTAGGCAAATCATTGGTTAAGGCGGAGTTAGAATATTGCATCGAGGTTTGCATGCCTTATTTTAGGAAGGAGGTCAAGGCCATCGAGAAAGTGCAGGAGAGATTCACTAAGCTGATGGCAGGAATGAGAGGTCTTAGTTATGAGGAGAGACTAGAGAAAATCTGATTCTTCATTAGAACAGAGAAAGTTAAAAGAAAGTTTGATAGAGTTATTCAAAATTATGATAGGTTTTGATAAAGTAAATTGGGGAAAAATGTTCTACTGGTCAGTGACTAGAGGACATAAATTTAAAATTGTCATGAAAAGGACGAAGGGGGACCTCTAGAGAAATCTTTTTACATGGAAGTTTGTTAGGATGTGGAATATCCAGCCCAAAACAATGGTGGAAGCAGAATCCATACTAGCTTTTAAAAGGGAAGTGGATAAATATTTTTAAAAGAAAAATTTAGAAGAACATGGGAAATGGAAGGGCAATGAGATTAAGTGGATAGATCTTTCAGAGAGCTGGCAGAGGCACAATGGGATGAATGGCATCCTTTGGTGCTGCAAAATTCAATGATTCTAATTGGTGCCAAGGTGTCCTTGAGAGTTTGAAATCTTTCAGATGACCTGTAGACCATCCTCAGAAATAAAGCGATGGCAATAGGTTGAGGGAAGAAGGATACAAGAAATGCCAGAGATATTTGTTTGATTTGTTATATAGCAGTCAATTTATGGATAGCCAACAAGAAACAGGAGTAAAAATTTAATTTCAAACTGGTTCCTCCAAGTCTCCTGAAGATAATGGATAGATCATCGATCATACTTCTTACATCAATCCAAGAATCTGCCTCAATCATTAACCATTAACAGAGAGATGGCAGTTAATGGGTGCCAGTCTATGCAGTTAGTAAGCCATCACCAGCCACTTCCAGTGCCTTATGACCAAAGATCCTTTGACAAACTATATAGCTCCAGCAAAACAGTTTAGTGATACAAAAAAAGCAGCTTTGCGATACAAATCAAAGGATAAGTTGACTCTACCTCAAATGTCAATGACTATTGGATGGACCGTATGACATCATCAGCTGGTTAAGCATTGTGATCGACAAGATGCAGAAACATCTGTGATTAGCCTTAAGGTTGTTCTCATAAATTGTCTCAAACCATGACAAGGTAAGGATATTCCCTGCTGATTGCCCATCAAGGGATGTTCCGATGTGGAGCCAAGAAAACTCTGAGATCTGCAGAAAATGATTCTGAAATACCTGCTTGGTATATCAGGATCCCTTTGTGAGGCTATAGATTTACAGAAGGAGGATCAAACTCCAAGGACAGACAAGGACAATGTTACAGAGGACCTGAGATACAGCCAAAGAGAGCAACATTTTTCCCAGAGATATCAACCAGACTAAGATTAATAACTAAAAATAGCCCAGTATGATGTTTTGCTACTATATTATTTAATCTTGTTTATGTTTCAATATGTTTCAGAGTCTGACCCACATAAAGATTAATATGAGGCCAAAAAACATTTACTAGAAAGGGACAAAGGATATCATATCAACCCTGTGTATTATAGGGTATTATTAATGCAATTGGAAGAAATATTAGCAGCAGTTCTGTTAAAACTGGTTAATGATTTTCTTTGGTTATAGAATATTGTAGTTAACCAAAACCCTGAGTTCTGATATTCCAGGTAAATAATTAAGGGCTTCCTGAGTTTGTGTTATACTAAAATGTTTGTCTGCCTGACGTGTCTAATACTAGAAAGTTGCCACTCCAATGTTTACATATGTGATTGAATACTGAAAAGTCTCTATAGCAGATAATATAAAACCATGTTGCATTCTTACTCCTCATTGGATAGAAAAATTGTTCAGCATACAACAGTGGCTGATGATTTTGGATACCTTGTCTGGGCCAGCAACAGCCCATCTGAGTGGTCTAAGCAACAAAATTATTGCTTTAGTTTTTTTATGGTGGTAAGAGTCTTATATTTGCGCTTTTCTGCCATGTAGGGCGTCATCAGCCATAGATGCAATGGGACTCATCAGCCGTGGTGTCTCAAAAGCCAACCATTTATTGTCTTGGGATCTTCAAATAATGTGGGAACCATGAAATGCTGCACAGTAAAAACATCATGAATGATTCTTGGACAATAGGCATCAACGTCCAGGATCAAGTTTCTGTGGATGGAAACCAGCTGAACATTGATGGATTGGTGTCTCTTCTGCTCAAGTAGGTATTAGGGTTGACATGTGGATCCCTGATGGCCACATGGGTTCCAGCTATAATGTTTTTGGAAAGCCTGCGAGCTGGTAAAAGTTCTGTGCTTCTCCAGTTGTTTTTTCCTTTCTGATGGAAAATTTACAAAGGCGTTTCCTCTGGGAAACGTGATGTCACCCATTTGCTTTAGACAGATACATAAACTGTAAAATGGCTTATCTGGCAGTGGAGTGGCCTAGAAGGATCCTGTAGCAGAGAAGCTTTACGCTATTGTGACCTTCACGGCCGCACAAAGAGCCAACCCAGTCCTTGAAGTTGTCTGTAAATTAGCCCCCAGCAAATGGAACAGCTCAGTCACAGCCTCTGCAGTGTCTTTTCTGACCTACCCAGGTCAAAGTAGTGCAGTCTATAAATATTGGTCCTTGAGTGTTGGCAGCAGTGAACATATCACCTGAGGTGTTTAACATGAAGATTTTAGCCTTTTATGACATCGGCCTCCTCATTTAATTCATGCAGTGCAGCCAAAGGGATTCCCATCCTCGCAGCTTTGTTAGCTGCAAATGAAAAGACTGCAGGAAAGAATGTCTTACCTCGCAAAAAAACAGAAATGTACAGACAAAAACCATTATGCAAAATGTTGATTTCAGAAGAAGATAGTTACTCTGTCAAAAAAAATAAGGTCACTACAAACTCCAATAAGAGTAACCTTGCTTTGAGGTTATGCTAAAGCATGGAGCTGCCATGCATCCATTATTTATGACAAAGTGTATGCTGGGGGTGGAGCTTTGGGCTAAGTTGTAAAATGCAGCCTATGACCTTATTGAAATAAAGAATTCTACAATTTAAATGAAGCTTCTGCCTTATCTGATGCAGCAAAATCCAGCCTCGCAAAATTTCCTGTGCTGTGAATCAAGTATGTGAGGCTGCACCCAATTTTGCAACCCACAACCTGTCCCAAACAAGTTTCATGATGTCAGCAGAGCCTTGTGAAATCGGGGCTATTGGGTACTGACTTTGTGACTCCTGTGTTAAGATATTTTGTGTTGTTGGGCGGGTGGTGATGGGGGAGGGGGGAGGGGTGCGGGGGTGGTTCTCTGTACTTTCCAAATGAATGGTTTTCTTTTTTAAAAGATTTGTTGGAAGAAATCAACTGCCAGAAATTTTGTTGGAAAAAATTTGTCTATAATTAAGTGTGACATAGGAAAGTGTGGTGGTCATGGAAATGCACGCACATGTACCATTTTATTATATTACCGGCATTTTTCACAGTAAGTTGAATCATATGCTATTTTGTAAGGACAGAAGTTTTATACGATGAAAAGCAGAATTCATAATTCTGCTGCTAAGGTGATTTATCAAATTGCTAAAATGTTGTTTTTCTCTATAACTTTTTTGCCTCTTGTTCAGACATCACGTTGCATGTCTCTGAAGCAGCCACTGCTGTTGCATGGCTCCAAGTTGAGCTTCTCAAAGAAGAACCCTCAGTAGTGGTGCAGCAGGCTTTCTTTTTGTTTGAGCTTGGCCCAAGGAAAAACAATGATATGCAAGGAATTAAGTGTCTTCCAGCAGCATAACCTGCTGGGCAGCACCCTGACCTTAGACTGAGGGTACTACACTGACATTCGTCTCAAGATGCTGTGGCCCAGCGTTCAGCTCATTCACGTCCACCAGGAAGAAGTTACACTGTTGATAATTTACCATCTACAAATAACTGAACTGTCACATTTACTGGATGTAGTCATCCTCACATGAGATTCTTGACCCATTTACTAGGGAAGAGTACCTGAGGTGGTTTCCTGTTCCTCACTCAAAGTTTATGGGCCAGAACTTGCGTAGAGCTGCATGGCAACGATCGCTGCAGCTCCTGCGAATTGAATTAACGAATATACGCTCTGTGGCGTCGACTTGCTTGATTTTGAACTTTTAAAAAATTGTGTGCAATTAACTCAGCCTCTGAGCAGTGTAAGTCGATGTATATGGAACAGTCCGTGTGAATAGAAGACATGCCGACAAATCTGTCAGGAAGAGAAGTCCTGCCCACAAACAGGCAAGCAGACTTCCAGGATTTTGGAAGTCATTGTAAACAAAAATGTTAATTTTTTAATACAAAAAGCCAAAGAAATAATTGAATTAAATTAAAGAGACAGAAGGGAAAAGCAAAAAAAAATTTTTTAAATGTTTTAATTTTTATAATTTTTTTTTAATGACCAAAAACTATTAAAATAAGGAGTGATATGAGACTCCACATTTTTAAACTTTAATTTTTAGTTGTTTGGCAGTCATAAAGAGTTATCACGCTTTTAAAACTTAGTTTAGACCTAATAGTTTTAAGCGTACCTTTTGGTGGCATAATTAGTTACTTTCCAGCTTGGCGGATGAGCAAGTTTGCAATTTTTCGGTGATTTCAATGATTGTAGCATGCAAAGGTCCTTTAATTTGCAGCTGTCAAATTGCTGGCGAACCAATAGGAGCAAGTTCACAATTTCCGCATTTTAGTGCGCCTGTGCAAATGCGGAACTTGCTCCTTCGATTCGCCATAAAAAACAGAGAGTGCTGAAGAGCTCCTCTGTTATTTCGGGAGCAATTTCTGCCCCAATGTTTTTGGAGAACCTTCTCCTAAGTAGGCTGCAACCAAGACTAAAGAGTCTCATCCACCCTTTAAGATCGGTGGGTCACCCACACCCATCAGGCACAAGTACTACCACTGGATGCCTATCCAGTATTCAGAGCCGACGCTTCAGTCTCTGCTTGCTGGGGCTGTCTTCAGTGGGGCCCAAACCCAACCCTTCAGATGCAGGAATACCACCACCATGCCAGTATTCACTCCATCCATACACAAGTACCCTGCTGGATGTCAAGCTAATATTTAAAGACCATATTTTAGTCTCCCCTTGCTGGTGCTGTTTGGAGAGGGACTTGAACCTTTTACCTTGTGACTCAGAGGCAGGAATGCTACCATTAAGCCAAAGGCTCACTCCAACAAGCAAGTATGGACATTTTAACTTGGGAATTCCCAAAGAAATGTTTACACAGCAGTTTTCAATGGAGCACACAATATATATATATATTAGTCGATCTGCCGTGGTATTGCAGATGCTGCAGCATCTCCAATGGGGGGAGGGGAAGTTATAATTACAGTGTGAGAGGTTAACATAAGCAGTTTCCATTATAAATGTGGACACAGACAATGGATAAAGTTGGCAGGAAGTATGTGCAGATGTATGGTTTTAAATACATCATGGATAGAAAGATATGGAAATAAAAACACTGGGGTATTCATATTGCCTCCTCAACAGTTTGCAGTGTGCTGCATGTGAAAGCTCAATTTCTATTCACATCATCAGGACTTAAGGCATATTTATGGTCCTAAGCATGCACCTGTGTCTATGAAGCAAAGTCTCACAACCTGTCTTTGATCATAATTCATTTCTGTCACATAAAATGTCATGGTCCTCAAAAGGTTTAATAATTAGCTGACTTCCCTAGTTCTTTGTTTATTCAGTGTTGTCCCTGACAAAACCTCTCAACTTCATGCATCCTTCATCATCTTGGGATATAAATCAGTCCAGGCCACAGGTTTTTCCATAGCTGTTTCTAATGGTACATGAAGTATGCAATTTCAGTTTTTCCTCAATTATTTTGAAGTGGAATACCTTATTTCTTCAAGGCACTAAACCTTACAAACAAATTAGAACTGTTGAGTCTCACTGGTACTATGGATGGCAGATTCAGATGTCAGAAGTCCTGGAACTCTCAACCAACTGGCTGTGAACGGAGTGCTGACGCTGCTATGTTGCCACCTGCACAGCTGCACATGTTTAGTAAAATGACTCCAGACAATCGAAACATTAACTAGAAGGGAACATTCAGCGGAATGCAAACCCGCTTGCCTCTGTGCAGTCTTAACCATTTTGTTTAACTAGCTTCCTGTGGCTTCTGTTGGAGCTTTTTGAAACCATGAATTCATGGCGAAAGAAAGACTTGCATTTACATAGCATATTATCACAGCTCTTAGCTATATATCAAAGCTTAGTGCTTAACATACCATGAATTAGTTTGAAGTGCAGTGACTGTTGTTATATGGGTGAATACCGCTGCTATTTTGCACACTGCATATTCCCAGAAACAGCAAGATGTTAGTGTTGGATGAGCAAAGAGTGTTGGTCAGAACACCAAGAGAACTCCCTGCTCTTTTTCAAATAGTGCTGTGAGATTTTTCAACATCCTCCTGAAATACCAAAAGAGGAAGACTTAACACTGCATCTGAATGATCACACCTCCAACAATGCAGCACTCCCTTTGCTATACTGGATTGTCAGCCTAGTTTATGTGTTCATGTCCAGGAGTAAGATTAATCCCCTGATACTTTGAAAAAAATTGCCAATTTTCTTGCTGTTATGGATACCCCTGAGCAGTGTTTGCATCCTTGCTAGGTCTCAATAGCAAATTGCGGGGACCTTGACCTCAAAAGGCCTAAGAGCCACCTTGGAGCCACCCAACCAAATTAAAGCCTGAAAATGCAGATTTTCAGTCTGTAGTATCTTTTCCTGAGGTTGAAGAACTTGCAGGCTGGCTTAAAGTTGTTCCCCGCCTTGTTTCCCCTGGAGTTGCTCACCATAATTGACAGTATTGAAGGGGCATAGCAAGGAGGTAGTGCCGATTTATGGATCTCCTTGCTGGCAAGAAAATTGATGTTTTGTTTTAAAAGTCAAAGAAATTTATGATGAGTCAATTTTATTCTGTAAAAATAGGGAGGAGTTTTTAAAATTAATTCTCAGGACGTGGGCATTGTTGCCCATTCCTAGTGGCCCTGAAAAGGTGCTGGTGGGCCATCTTTTTGATCCTCTGCGGTCCATGTCACATTGTAGTGGTTTGATACAACTGAGTGACTTGCTTGACCTCTTCAGAGGGCAGTTAAGAGCCAACCACAGTATGGGACTGGAATCACATATAGGCCAAAGCAGGTAAGGACAGTAGGTTTCCTTGACTGAAGGACATTAGGGAACCAGTTGGGTTTTTAATGACTATCCGACAACTTTATGGTCACTTTTACTGATATCAGTTTTTTAATTTCCAAATTTATTTAAACTGAGTTCAAATTCTCAAACTGCCATGGTGGGATTTGAACTCACATTCTCTGGATTATTAGCCCAAGCCTCAGGATTACTAGTTCCAGTAACATAATCATTACACTACTGTACAAAAGATATTTCCACTACATTTTCCTCCCCCTTTAAGTTAATCAAATAGTATACTGCAAATAATTTAAATATCATCTTTTATGATGTAGATATATATAAAAATAGAGTTACAAACACGTGAACAAAAAGCAAAAAACTCCAAATGCTGAAAATCTGAAACATCAACATCTTGCATTTATATAGCACCTTTAACATAGTAAAACATCCCATGGCACTTCACAGGAGCATAATCAGACAAAATTTGACACCGAGCCAAAGGAGATATTAGGACAGGTGATTAAAAGCTTGGTCAAAGATGTAGGTTTTAAGGAACATCTTAAACTGGGAAAGAGAGGTGGAAAAGCGGAGAGGTTTACGGAGAGAATTCCAGAGCTTAGGGCCTCAACGGCTGTAGGAACGAGCACCATTAGTGGGGCAGAGGATGTGTGGGATGCGCAAAAGTTCAGAGTTGGAACAACGCAGTGATATGAGAGGGTTGTAGGGCTGGAGGAGGTCATAGAGATAGAAGGCAAGGCCATGAAAGGATTTGAACACAAGGATGAGAATTTTAAAATCAAGGGTTGGTGGACCCAGAGCCACTGTAGGCCACCGAGCACAGGGGTGATGGGTGAATGAGATTTGGTGCAAGTTACGACATGGGCAGCAGAGTTTTGGATGAGCTAAGCTTATGAAGGATGGGAGATTGGAGGCCGGCCAGGAGAGCGTTGGAATAGTCGAGTCTGGTGGTAACAAAGGCATGGATGAGGGTTTCAACATCAGAGGGGCTGAGGCAGGGGTGGAGACGATATGTCGTTGGAGGTGGAAGTAGGTGGTTTTTGTGGTGGAGATGATATGTGGTCGGAAGCTCAGATTATGGTCAAATAGGACGTCTGGGTTGCAACCTAGGGAGGCGGATGGAATATTTTTTTTATTTATTCGTTCAAGGGATGTGGGCGTCGCTGGCGAGGCCGGCATTTATTGCCCATCCCTAATTGCCCTTGAGAAGGTGGTGGTGAGCCGCCTTCTTGAACCGCTACAGTCCGTGTGGTGACGGTTCTCCCACAGAGCTGTTAGGAAGGGAGTTCCAGGATTTTGACCCAGCGACGATGAAGGAACGGCGATATATTTCCAAGTCGGGATGGTGTGTGACTTGGAGGGGAACGTGCAAGTGGTGTTGTTCCCATGTGCGTGCTGCTCTTGTCCTTCTAGGTGGTAGAGGTCGCGGGTGTGGGAGGTGCTGTCGAAGAAGCCTTGGCGAGTTGCTGCAGTGCATCCTGTGGATGGTACACACTGCAGCCACTGTGCGCCGGTGGTGAAGGGAGTGAATGTTTAGGGTGGTGGATGGGGTGCCAATCAAGCGAGCTGCTTTATCTTGGATGGTGTTGAGCTTCTTGAGTGTTGTTGGAGCTGCACTCATCCAAGCAAGTGGAGAGTATTCCATCACACTCCTGACTTGTGCCTTATAGATGGTGGAAAGGCTTTGGGGAGTCAGGAGGTGAGTCACTCGCCGCAGAATACCCAGCCTCTGACCTGCTCTCATAGCCACAGTATTTATATGGCTGGTCCAGTTGAGTTTCTGGTCAATGGTGACCCCCAGGATGTTCATAGTGGGGGATTCGGTGATGGTAATGCCGTTGAATGTCAAGGGGGGGTGGTTAGACTCTCTCTTGTTGGAGATGGTCATTGCCTGGCACTTGTCTGGCGCAAATGTTACTTGCCACTTATGAGCCCAAGCCTGGATGTTGTCCAGGTCTTGCTGCATGCAGGCTCGGACTGCTTCATTATTTGAGGGGTTGCGAATGGAACTGAACACTGTGCAATCATCAGCGAACATCCCCATTTCTGACCTTATAATGGAGGGAAGGTCATTGATGAAGCAGCTGAAGATGGTTGGGCCTAGGACACTGCCTTGAGGAACTCCTGCAGCAATGTCCTGGGGCTGAGATGATTGGCCTCCAACAACCACTACCATCTTCCTTTGCGCTCGGTATGACTCCAGCCACTGGAAATTTTTCCCCCTGATTCCCATTGACTTCAATTTTACTAGGGCTCCTTGGTGCCACACTCGGTCAAATGCTGCCTTGATGTCAAGGGCAGTCACTCTCATCTCACCTCTGGAATTCAGCTCTTTTGTTCATGTTTGGACCAAGGCTGTAATGAGGTCTGGAGCCGAGTGGTCCTGGCGGACCTCAAACTGAGCATCGACAAGCAGGTTATTGGTGAGTAAGTGCCGCTTGATAGCACTGTCGATGACACCTTCCATCACTTTGCTGATGATTGAGAGTAGACTGATGGGGCAGTAATTGGCCAGATTGGATTTGTCCTGCTTTTTGTGGACAGGACATACCTGGGCAATTTTCCACATTGTCGGGTAGATGTCAGTGTTGTAGCTGTACTGGAACAGCTTGGCTGGAGGCACAGCTCGTTCTGGGGCACAAGTCTTCAGCACTACAGCTGGGATGTTGTCGGGGCCCATAGCCTTTGCTGTATCCAGTGCACTCAGCCGTTTCTTGATATCACATGGAGTGAATCGAATTGGCTGAAGACTGCTTCTGTGATGGTGGGGATATCCGGAGGAGGCCGAGATGGATCATCCACTCGGCTCTTCTGGCTGAAGATGGTTGCAAACGCTTCAGCCTTGTCTTTTGTGGTGGAGGCCGAAGACAATGGCTTCAGATTTTCCAATGTTTAATTGGAGAAAATTTTGGCTCAACCAGAGGCAGCGGAGGAGTCGAGAGAGGTGGTGAGTTAGTGGGTGTCGTTAGTGTACATGTGGAACATGACGTCATGACTTCAGATGATGTCTTTGAGAGGCAGCATGTCGATGAGAAACAGGAAGGTAGATCCTTGGGGGGCTCCAGAGGTAATGGTGTGGGGGCGGGAAGAGAAGCCATTGCAGGAGATTCTCTGGCTATGACTGGATCGATAAGAATGGAACCAGGCGAGGGCAGTCCCACTCAGTTGGACAACAGAAGAGTGGCTTTGGAGGAGAATGGTGTGGTGAACCGCGTCAAAGGCTGCAGAAAGGTCGAGAAGGATGAGGAGGGTTAGTGTACCACGGTCACAGCCACAGATGATATAATTTGTGAAACAAAAACAGAAAACACTGGAAGCACTGAGCAGGTCAGGCGGCATCTGTGGAGAGAACTGTTTTGAAGTACGGTCCACATCTGATACGTTAACTGGTCTATTCTCTGAACAGATGCTTTCTGACCTGCTCAGTGTTTCCAGTGTTTTTTGTTTTCTCTGTGAGTTACAAACATGGTTGGGATGGGGGCCACTCAATGATTCAGTAAGTTTATCCAATGAGCAGCAGTACCTTATAAACTAGGAAAATCCCAGTTTTGAACCAGGTCTGTGATGAGTTAGCTGATCTCATCCAGAAAGGTGGTAGAGATGCCATAATTGGTGTCACTGACCCTGGGTTAGGGAGGAGAAAATTGACCAGAGTTCTCTCACGTGATCCTACACAGAAACCTGAGCTGGAAGTATACATTGGTAAGGACATGGTGCAGTTAGGCAGTGATGACTCCACGGCTGAATAGCTCAATGTCATTCATTATTGAGGCTTCTTTGTGAATAATGCCCACTTGGTTGAGATATTGGTGTGTGATTTTGTCTGTGAAACTCTACCTCAGCAAAGTGGAGGGGAGAAAATTGGGCGAGAAAAAATACTTTATAAAAATCATAAATGGATTTGAACGGTTCTGTACTGTCCTCACTGACCCAACCAAACTTGACCTAAAGTGATGTGAAAGTGTTTATTGCATGTTGCAGAATCAACATCATACTGTACATAGAAGATAAAGCGCCAACAACTAAGGTCCAACTTAAATGCTCGTAGGGGAAAAGGTTGCAGGGCTCCGGGGAAAGAGTATGGGAAGTGGGACTAATTGGGCCGCTCTTTCAAAGAGACGGCACAGACACGATGGGCCGAATGGCCTCCCTCTGAGCTGTATGATTCGAAAACTTGAACCTACGAATCCAGTGCAATAGTCAAACGTGTGCGATCATCAAAACTTTTAATAAACATTTTATATATTTTAAACGCTCGGTGCTTTTGTGCAACAACACATCATCCCACTTCTTTGCAGCCCAGTTCCGCTCCATTCACCGAAACCCCGGGGCGTTCGGGCCCTTCTCTACCCGCACCCCCCCCCCCCCCGTCTTTTTTTTGTCTCCTTGCTGTAAAGTGCGCCTGCGCGGTTCAGGCGAAGGTTTGGTGTTTGTTCGAGGATTCGCCCAAGTTGCCCCTTTGGTTCATGTCGGCTCCGTGCAAACGGCATCGACTCCGGCCTCGGGGCTTAACCCCCCCAAAAAAATCACCAGAAATTTTTTTGTTTTAAAAATAATCAAAATTATTGGATTATTTTCGTTAAAAAATTTTTTATACCCGCCCCCCCCCCCCCCCACTCAACCAACCAACCAACAAAAAAGCGCTTTCCGCGTCGGAGTGAGATAACGATGCGCCAGAGCCGGGAAGAGCGCTGTGGTCAGGTCGGGGCCGCGTCGCTCTGCTGAATCTGGACCGGGGGTGTCTGGCAGCGGCTCTGCGAGGGGCGGGGGGAGGGAGTCGCTGCTTACTCCTACGGTGCCGGTCAGAGCTTGCGGCCTAGTCGCTGTGCGTGTCCCCCCGCCCTCCCACCCAACTTATTGAGACCTTCCTCTTACCCCCCCCCCTCCTCCCCCTCTCCCTCTCCTCCTCCTCCCTCCCCTTGCCGCCGCACCACCATCACCATCATCATCATGGCAGAGGAGCAGCACCAGCACCAGCAACAGCCGGAGCGAGAGCCCGAGCAGCAGTTTCGCAAACAAGAGGGCACCGGGGCTTTGCCGTCCTTGGTGCCCGGGCTGGCAGAGTCGGAAGCGAATGCACTGCAGCAGAAACTGAAAAACTCGATCTGGTAAGCGATCAGAATTGGGGCCTGCTTCATAAACAAGTCCTTGCCTGTCCCCGAGCCGGATATATATATATATATATATTACACAGACACGGGCAGATTATATTTTGTATTTCATGTCTGCTGAGTTTTCTTTGGAGAAAGAGCTATAAATTGCGTATTTCGCTTTGTTTTGATCTGCACATATTTAATATGTTTATGGGTTTTGTTGTCCATTGGGTTGGAGGGGGATGGGATTTTTTAATTGTTATTTAAAGACGTGCCCTCCTAGAATCTATATATAATATGCTGGAGATCACCGATTTTTTTTTGCATTTTTTGTATTAAAATGCCAAGACGTTATCTTTAGTGTCCTTTTTTTCCCCTCTCGATTAAGTGTCAAAGGGCGTATAAACGAAAATATTGGCGAATGCGCCCGAGAGCATTTATTTGAGTAGAAATTAGTACGGTCCAACTTGCTAACTTTTGATTTATAAAGATGTCCCAACATAGAAAAACGGGATTAACCTGAAAAATACTCCCAAATGTCTGCACTTCAAATCAAAGTAGGTATTAGTTGTGTACAGACAAAATATGTTTGTAGGTTTTGTTCTTCATACGTTTGATATTTTTCAGTGTTAAAAATTCAAAAATCTTTAATTGCAATGTATGTTTCATATTACTATCAATTAGTGTGATGCATTTCTTCATTCAACAAATATTGTCTTAGTCCCATTCACCCATCACCCCTGTGCTCACTGACCTATGTTGGCTCCCAGTCCAGCAATGCCTCGATTTTAAAATTCTCATCCTCCATGGCGTCACCCCTCCCTATCTCTGTAACTTCCTCCAGCCCTACAACCCTCCGAGAACTCTGCGTTTCTCCAATTCTGACCTCTTGTGTATCCCCGATTTTCTTCACCCCTCCATTGTTGGCCGTGCCTTCAGCTGTCTAGGCCCGAAGCTCTGGAGTTCCCTCCCTAAACCTCTCCGCCACCCTACCACTCGCTCCTCCTAGATTCTCGGTGGGCCAAAGTGTTATAGCTGTCTCATTTGAACTTGAAAATAAGTTTTTCCAGTTCTTGACTGGGCTGCCAGATGGAGCAGCTTGCAGAAGTGAAATGGATGGTTCTTGGCCTAGTTGCCTCTTCTTGCTTTGCTGAAAATACACCTAGTGGCTGATAACAATGGAGCATTGATAACAGTTTTGGAGTAGTTTCTGGCCTACAGTATCTTGCTCTTCTAAAGTGAGCTGTTTTAGAAGAAATGGTTTCAAAACAAATGTTGCCTGCAATTTTGTATCTCTGGCAGCATACAATATGTCTACTTGATGCAAATTACCTTAACTCCGGCGTACTTTACTTTCATATTAAACCAGGCATTTGAACTAAAATAAAAGAAATAATGAATCGGTTGAAGTGTAATGTATGGCCTTTTGCAATTGCTGAAGAAGCTGATACGCTGCTTCTGTTGTGGCTCCTACTTGCATATTCTAGGCTGAAATTCATGTATTTTTTTCATAGAAACTTAACATAAAAATGTTTGGGGGGGTGCGGGTTTACAAAAATATAAAATTTTCTTGCTGTCAAATAGTTCATTCGGAGTATCTTTTTCTCAATGATTGAAAAGAATAATTTGGCATTATAGACATAATGTTCAGGTGATATCGAGTCTAGGGCACAGAAACAGGCCATTTCAGTCCAACTTGTCGATGCTGGTGTTTATGCTCCACACGAGCTTCCTCCCTCCCTACTTCATCTAACTCTTATCAGCATACCTTTCTATCTCCCTTAAATGCATCCATGCTATTTGTTTCAACTACTCCTTGTAGTAGTGTGTTCCACATTCTTACTACTCTTTGGGTAAAGAAGTTTTACCTGAATTCCCTTTTGGATTTATTAGTCATGATGTGGAGATGCCGGTGATGGACTGGGGTGGACAAATGTAAGGAGTCTGGTAAGGTGTTGTAAGACTCCTTGGATTTATGAGTGACTATTTATCTTACATTTATGATGTCTAGTTTTGAATGTCCCCACAAGTGCAAACATTTTCTCGATGTCTGCCCCATCAAACCCTTTCGTTATCTTGAAGACCTCGACCAGGTCACCCGTCAGCCTTTTCTTTTCGAGAGAAAAGAGCTCCAGCCGGTGCATGGGATAGATGGCAATGTATTAGCAATTGGCTAGATGGTTCAACAGCATTGAGTAGTGGTGTACGTGGAGGTATTTGGGTGGCAGCTGGTTGTTTGTGGCACAGAGGTTGGTATTGGAACAGTTATTTGTTTATCTTTTTAAATGATTTGGGTGATGGAATTGTGTTTCAAATGTCTGAATTTGCAGATAACACTAAATCGTCTGTAGTGGCAAATAATGTTTATCAATGTATACAAATCCAAAAAGATCTAGAGAAACTAGGCCTGTTGGCAGAAAAGTGGTAGATGCAATTTGATACATACAGCAAGGGGTGTAACCTCTAAGCAGAGAGAGGTAATTCCAAAATTTTATTTTGGTCTTGGTGAAACTACATCTGGGGTTTAGGTCTCTCTGCTATTGGAGGGTGTGCAAAGGAAGGCTGTTGGTGATTCCAGAATTACGGCTTTCGACCTATGAGGAGAGATTGGTAGCCCTGGGACTTTTGTGTCTTGTAAGGAGAGTGAAGGGTGATTTGATAGTATTTAAGATTGAGGGGTTTGCAGAATTAGATCCAGATAATTTTTTTTGCAGTGGAACAAGGTCATCATTTCAACATAAGGGGTATAAAGAAAATGGGACGTTCAGGCAAAACTTATTTCAGTAAAAGAGCAATGAATGTTTGAAACAGATATCAGGAAAGATGGGGAAACCAAAACATTTTAGTTAAAATCTTCAGGACTAAAATAGGGACTAGATAAGATCATGTAAGCAAATAGGATTCAGAATTATTAGATTTAGAAATGCATCAAGGAAATCTTTTGGCAGTTGAATGGGTAGGGTAGATGGACCACTGGTTGACTCTTACCTGAAAGTCACAATACTAGTAGATCTTCTGTGGCATTGCCCATGGTAAGTCAGGACAAAGGGAATTTCCCTCAGTGTATTAGTGATGTATACCTTGCTATATAAACAGAGTAATTTTAAATGCAGGTACTTTAAGTAAAATTACTGATTTGTCACACTGTTTGTCTGACATCGAGTACTGGATGAGCAATAACTTCCTCCAACTAAATATTGGGAAATCCGAAGCCGCAAACTCCCTTCTCCAGCCGCCGACTCCATCCCTCTCCCTGGCCACTGTCTGAGGCTAAACCAGACCGTTCGCAACCTCAGCGTCCTATTTGACCCTGAGATGAGCTTCCAACCACATATCCGCTCCATCACTAAGTCTGCCTACTTCCACCTCCGTAACATCTCCCTTCTCCACCCCTGCCTCAGCTCATCTACTGCTGAAACCCTCATCCGTGCCTTTTGTTAGCGTTAGACTTGACTATTCCAACGCTCTCCTGGCTGGCTTCCCATCTTGCACGCTCCATAAACTTGAACTCATCCAAAACTCTGCTGCCCGGATCCTAACTCGCACCAAATCCCGTTCACCCATCACCCCTGTGCTCGCTGACCTACATTGGCTCCCGGTCCAGGGACGCCTCAATTTTTAAAATTCTCATCCTTGTTTTCAAATCCCTCCATGGCCTCGTCCCTCCTTATCTTGATAACCTCCTCCAGCCCTATAGCCCTCCGAGATCTCTGCACTCCTCCAATTTTTGCATCTTGTGCATCCCCAATTTTAATCGCTCAACCATTGGCGGCGGTGCCTTCAGCTGCCTAAGCCTTAAGCTCTGGAATTTCTGCCCGAAACTGCTCAGCTTCTCAATGTCTCTCTCCTCCTTTAAGACGCTCCTTAAAACCTCTTTGACCAAGCTTTTGGTCACCTGTCCTAATATCTCCTTATGTGGCTCAGTGTCAAATTTTGTTTGAAAATGGCTCCTGTGAAGTGCCTTGGGACGTTTTACTACGTTAAAGGTGCAATATAAATGCAAGTTGTTGTATTTGTGATGAGTGACAATAATGTCCCTTATGCCCATGACACTTGCCCTTGTCTCAGGTGCGAGTGTTGAGTTGGCTATTTTATTGGTCGACTGGGTGTGATCTTTCTGTCTTAAATGTCCTAGCTGCTGTGTGCATGCATGCTTATTCAACCATGTCTATTCAGCCCTTGACCTGTCCTGTTTTCCCCCAGCAGTTTCCATTTTGTTGTACACCTTAAAACTCTCCTGACAATGGTATTCCCACAACGTTGTCATTAGCACATGACACAAGTTCTATTATTTGCCACATATAGTCTCTACAACACAACATAACTCTTTGTTTTTTAAAAAAAACTGCTTTAACCTATGAACCAAGCTGCAACCAGAACACATGTTAGGGTCTGGTAGGATACAATGTTTATCTAAGAAGCTGACTTTGGTCTCTGTTTGATTAAAAATGTATTCATCAGGCCGCTGGTCTGTATCTTAATTTTGTTGACCACCTTCACTACAAAAAAAATTGTTTGCCTTGAATTGCATGAAGTGAAATTTTTCTTTCATACTTAATCCTCACATAAAGTTTCAAATGCTTTTCATTAAAGGTAGGCTGTTCTTAATGAAAAAGGAAAAGAATGGTAAGTCTGTGGTTATGATCTCTGTTTTCCCAGTCAAAGGAGGACTGAGTTGAGAGGGAAGGCAGCGCTTGGGGATAAAATGCAGTACACATAAATCTCCCACAAGCAAAAAGTCTAATATTGAACCGTAATCTCAGGAAAGGAATGAAGTGTGTTGAATTATTTTATAGAGTAGCAGATATCAAATTTGGTGCAGCATTCAACCCAACCCTGTTTAATTTTGCTGGTGTTTTACAATTTGTGACTAGCATGTTCTATATATTATTGTTTTGATTTTAATAAAGAGGGTGTGTGAAATTTTCAAATGACTACTTGAACTGTGAAAATGACTGTTCAAATGTGTTCCAGAGAGAACATTTTGAACTGTAACAGTTGTTCGAAGTGTTGGTGGTTTTAGACCTGGTAGTGGTGGGAACAATTTTGAGTGAAATATCTCACTGAAGCATTAGAACTATGTTAAAAAGTATTAGAACCATAGAAAGGTTACAGCATGGAAGGAGGCCATTTGGCCCATCAAGTCCATGCCGGCTCTATGCAAGAGCAATCCAGCTTGTCCTATCCCTGCAGCCCTGCAAATATTTTCCTTTCAAGTACTTATCCAGTTCCCTTTTGAAAGCCACAATTGAATCTGCCTCCACCACCCCCCAAGCAGTTCATTCCAGATCATAACCACTCGCTGCGTAAAAAAGTTTTTCCTCATGTCGCCTTTGGTTCTTTTGTCAATCACCTTAAATCTATGTCCTCTGGTTATTGACCCCTCCGCCAATGGGAGCAGTTTCTCTCTATCTACTCTGTCTAGACCCTTCATGATTTTGAATACCTCTATCAAATCTCCTCTCAATCTTCTCTGTTCCAAGGAGAACAACCCCAGCTTCTCCAGTCTATCCACATAGTTGAAGTCCCTCATCCCTGGAATCATTCTAGTAAATCTTTTCTGCACTCTTTCTAAGGACTTCACATCTTTCCTAAAGTGCGGTGCCCAGAACTGGGCACAATATCCAGTTGTGGTCGAACCAGTGTTTTATAAAGATTCATCATGACTTCCTTGCTTTTGTACTCTGTCTATTTATAAAGCCCAGGATTCCATATGCTTTTTTAACCACTTTCTCAACCTGCCCAGCCATCTTCAATGATTTGTGCACATATACCTGCAGATCTCTCTGTTCGTGTACTCCTTTTAGGATTGTACCCTTTAGTTTATATTGCCTCTCCTCGTTCTTCCTACTGAAATATATCACTTTGCATTTTTCTGCGTTAAATTTCATCTGTATTCGCTGAGCTGTGATAACATTGCTATGCTAGAGGCTGCTTATGGAACATTTATGCTGAGACCTGTGCTGTGTTCTGGGCTCAGTGTCTGTGCATCTGTTGGAGCTGGGCAGCTCCACTAGTTGTCATACTCCTATTTCAAAGAACAATATTGTCATACTCGTGTTTCAGAGAACCGTGTGTGTGCATTGTTGATTTTTAAAATACAAATAAGTGCACAAAAGCGCTTTAATCGCACTCACATTGGGAGGGAGAGCGAGCAAGGAAGCTATGGGGATTTTGATTGTCTATTTGTCAGTTTATATTGGCATGCATCTGAATTGGCATCATAAAGTCATAGAAGTTACAGCATAGAGAAGGCTTTTTGGCCTATCACGCCTAAGCTTGCTCTTCAATTGAAGTCTTCTACTCTAATCCAATTTCCATACACTTTCTCCAGATCATTTCATAGACTTCCATTTCAAATAATCACTCAGTTTCTTTTTAAATTATAGTTTCTACCTCGGTAACCACTTATGTAAAGAATACCATGTTCTAAGAGTCTACTGTGTAAAAACATTTCTTCTAAATTCCCCCTTCATTCTTCTTCTGATAATCCTGAGTTCATTGCACTGGTTAATAATTCGCCAATTGGCAGAAATAATCTTTCACTCTTTTCACATGTCTAACGTTTCTTGTACCCTCCGATAGGCTCCCTCACCGTTATCCATGCCCTCCAAATTTATATCATCAGGAAACTTTGATATAATTCCTCTTATGCCTTTAAAAGCCCCTATTATAGATCCCTAGGGCACACGATAACCACGTTTCACAATTCCGAAATGCATCCTTTTACCCCAATTCTCTCATTACTCCCGACTCTCACCAGGGTTTCTGAGATTGGTCACTTGTTGGTTGTATCTGTGTCTTTTGTAGTTTATGAAGAATGTAGCTCCCTTCGTACACTAAATGCTTTTGTTTGATCACTGCTGCATCTGACTGTTCAATAATGTGAATTTTTTGCACAAAACCCAATTCTGGGTTTCTCCACATAAATTTGGTTGGTAAGATCATTACCCTTTACAACACAGACATTCTGTACATGCAGAGTTAAAACAAGATTTGTGCCCTGTATTTGTAGTGAAAATCTTCACCGTAGGTTTTATTTGTCCACGGGAAGTAGGTGAGGCTTTCAGAGCCACATTTATTGCCCATCCCTAGCTGTCCCGAGAAAGGGATAATTGGCTGCCTTGAACTGCTGCAGTCCTTGTATAAATGACGCCCTGATAATGACATTTAGGTCAAAAACCTGGAATTCCCTTTGATGATGAAGGAATGGATATATGCCCAAGTCAGCATCGTGGTTTTTATTATTGAGAAAATTAGTTTATCGCACGTTTAGCAATTGGTGGACAGGTCTGTAATTACAAAGGTAAGTATGGATCCGGGAGGCCATTTGATCCATTTAGGTCAGACTTTCATAGAAACCTGCAGTCCCACCTGCACAATCATCATAATGTGCTGCGTTGTTGAACTTTTGCCCTTTGCTTTTGTGTTTCTAAGGGGAAGATGGAAATTTACCAACTATCCCTGGCAACATGAAGACAGGTATATCTTATGAAAGTTTAAGGCTGTTTAAATTGTGAAAGTGGTTTAGTGCTACAGGTCATTGAGATTGTGCAAATCTTATGATTTATCTCTTGCATGCTATGATGCTATGGCTGAGAGGTACTGAATTTTTCTAAACAGATTTGCTCTGCCATTTCATTTAAACAAAAGTAAAACTTTATTGCCTTATATTTTAAAAGATAAAAGACATTGGAGTTGAACATTATTTCTTTGGATGAAACATTTTTTCCATGCAGCATTGTAAAATTTTAACCAATTTAAAAAAAACATTTAATATGGAAGAGAGAGAGAGAGAGAGAGAGAAACAGAATGAAAATGTATATCATTGATCTAACATAAATTGAACCCAAATGGGAGATATCATGTGTAATTGTCCCTTTAAAACATTACATCCTTGTGCTAACTATGCAAGTCCTGTATCCCGAAGAACGTGCACTGCATATAGGCCATTGCTGTGAAATTTCAGCTAAGGGTGACTTATGTTGTCACTTCTGGCATTAGAACTTTAGAGTTAGGCCAGAACTTGAATCTGGAGGGGAGGGTTGAGAGACTCCCCAAGAGGAGGCAGCATTATACTGCTTCGATTTATTGCCACTAGAAGCATAATTTATATACTTACTTTATAAATGCTCAGTGGTTCCTTTGGACCTCCTGGACATTTTGTGAACTGAAATGGAGCTTATTATTTGAGAGTGGAGACGCCCCCGCAGCAGTCTTAATGCATGTAAAATTTACCGGCCAGTAACGGAGCTCTGTATATGTGTAAGCATGCATCTGCAGAACTGTTTCCTGGACCCAAGAGTCTGATTTGCAGTCTGGCAGCATAAACAAGTTGCTGCTGGCTGCAAGTCAAGACTGTAGTTACCATCAGCATCTCCCATCAGCTGCAGTTCTGCTGTTTCACACCAGGAAAAGAAGCTTTAATATTTGTTTACTGGTTCACTCTGTTAATAATTAATCTTGTAATCATTGTGGGTTCTTTTGCAGTTTCTTCATTTTTTTCTGTGTCGCTATAATCTTGGTGTTGATCCTCCATATCAGTTCCTTAATGAGATATGGGTCAATTTAGTCAGTTGCTTGATTTGTACTTCTGGATTTAAGTATTTAATATCCTTCCATTGGCATCCCATATGTACATACCCTATTGCAGAATTTGAGCCTGAAAGAGGGTTTGTTGTGAAAGTTACAAATTGATCCTGGGTGGGGTGGGGTGTGGGGGGTCTGTGCGGTGGAGAATGATGATGGTGTTAGCTGAAACTCCAAATACTACAGTGAGGCATTGGAGTCCAGTTTGCATTTGAACCACAACCATTTTAGCCAGATAAACAATCAATTGAAGGAAATTGTAGCCAGGCTTTGGGCTGTGATACCTAAAAAGTAATGGCCACATTCAGCTTATAGAGTGAAGAAGACATTGGTGCCTTCTACAGCTAATGCAACCTACTTCCAGCTCTTGATTAAAATATTTGCTGGCCAGCATTGATGGCCTTATGCGGCGGTGAAGACCTCGGTGGTCTGGCCATCCATATGGGGCTGCCTTCCAACAAGGAAGTTTTGACTTGTTCTTGAGCCGGAGAAGTGTTGGTCAGCATACTTTCTAATTCTGATTGTGCACTGACTGGCTCTTTGGCTGACTACTTCCATTGACATGGATCTGTGATGAAGGCTAGCAGTCTTAGAATGAGAGGCCTGTGTTCACGAAAAGAGGTTGAGGTTGCATGTCTCGGGGAAGTGGGGGGGGGGGTGTGGGTGGTGGTGCATGTGTACAAAACATTCCACAATTAAAGAAGGCTGCTTAAGAAGTCCATTGAAAGAAAACATTCAGTAACAAATAGTGCCACTTGATACTGTGGTCATATAGGTGTGTTTCTGTGAAGGCAACCTGGTTGTGTTTACGGAGGATATGCAGACTACCATACTGTTGCAGCAACCTTTGCAGCAATCCTTCCTGTCCTGTGTTAGCCAGCCCAACAGGAAGTGGGACAGATGCAATGCTCTGATGTTCAACCTACAGCTCTGATAACACTGCCCCTGTGCCACAATAAGAGTGGGAAGCTAGTTTTCCATCGTATGACAGTCCCTACAACTAGAGCCCCGTCAATGGGGGATGAGAATGCCTGTACTAGTAAGGTAAGATGCACGGAATGATGCCAGTAGTTTCTCATTTACAGTTATATATTATGTATGAACAGGATGAATCGGGATTGAATTAACATTGTACATCCACAGTTATCAATTTATTTTTAAAAAATCAAATGAAATAGTTAACAGCTTATTTTACTTGGACTAGGTATCAAATAATGTCATGTGCAAATACAGTAACGACCACCTGAACTATCTCAAGACTGATGATTTTTCTGAAATATGGATATCAGCCTAGTAAAATGGCATTTTTTATTCAGGAAACTGATAGCTTCCTACAAGAAAAAGGTGTTACCACTAAAACTAACCACCTTAAATTAGGGGTGACCACCTGGCACCTGCACCGTGCCATAGCAGCTCGTTCGAAATATCGGTTTATTGCTTAAAAGGCTATACGGTGCACTGTGTTTAGGAAGGCACAGCTTGTTGGTGTTAGGGTGATTCGACATAATTTGCAGCCATGACACTCCACAATGCGAGTTTCTGATATGAACCGTGCTGCTACTGAGGGAAACCAAGCACTGCTGCTGTGCAGGTAGATAGGAAGACTGTGGGACATGAGTCCACACCTTCAGGAGAGGAGAAGGTAAAATTTTCAAAAAGAACCCCCTACAAAACCTGTTTGTTTCAATCAGTATTGTTTTCAAAAACCAAAAGAATCCACAGTGTAGTAATTTGGATGATATATTTCAGCTGTTGAATGTATTGGTCAGGAACTAACCATGTTAAAATAATTTGGTCCCAAGACAAGATAACAATCAGAGGACAATATGATTCTGAGTTCTGTATATAATTAGTTCATCTCCTGTGCCATAGCTCACAGACATAAACACAAATTTTCTACTTGTTTTTCTGTTTGCCTTCCACTTTTTTCTGACTGGCTCTGGCACAGCATAGAAATTTGATTTGCTCAGTTTGTAAGTTTTGTCTTTTTTAAACCCCCAGAGCATGTGGCAAAATGGCAGTTAAAGTTGGAGATGGTGCTGAGTTGGGTGGTAAATGCTATCTGAAAGCTGCTGCAATATGCACTCATGGGAGTGCAGGAACAAGGCCTCTATCTCTGGGAGAGATGGTCTTTCCGATCCAGTATGGTAGCAACAGGAACTGCAGCTTGAGTGGTGCTAGCATTTTCAGGAGCTGCTGCAATATGCTTGGGGTCTGGGCTTGTTTTTTTTCTATTTGTTCATGGGATGTGGGTGTTGCTGGCGAGGCCGGCATTTATTGCCCATCCCTAATTGCCCTTGAGAAGGTGGTGGTGAGCCGCCTGCTTGAACCGCTGCAGTCCGTGTGGTGAAGGTTCTCTCACAGTGCTGTTAGGAAGGGAGTTCCAGGATTTTGACCCAGCGATGATGAAGGAACGGTGATATATTTCCAAGTCGGGATGGTGTGTGACTTTGAGGGGAACGTGCAGGTGGTGGTGTACCCATGTGCCTGCTGCTCTTGTCTTTCTAAGTGGTGGAGGTGCTGTCAAAGAAACGTGGGCGAGTTGCTGCAGTGCATCCTGTGGATGGTAAACACTTCAGCCACTGTGTGCCGGTGGTGAAGGGAGTGAATGTTTAGGGTGGTGGATGGGGTGCCAATCAAGCGGGCTGCTTTATCTTGGATGGTGTCGAGCTTCTTGAGTGTTGTTGGAGCTGCACTCATCCAGGCAAGTGGAGAGTATTCCATCACCCTCCTGACTTGTGCCTTGTAGGTGGTGAAAAGGCTTTGGGGAGTCAGGAGGTGAGTCACTCATTGCAGAATACCCATCCTCTGACATGCTCTCGTAGCCACAGTATTTATATGGCTGGTCCAGTTAAGTTTCTGGTCAATGGTGACCCCCAGGATGTTGCTGGTGGGGGATTTGGCGATGGTAATGCCGTTGAATGTCATGGGGAGGTGGTTCGACTCTCTCTTGTTGGAGATGATGTGGAGATGCCGGTGATGGACTGGGGTTGACAATTGTAAACAATTTTACAACACCAAGTTATAGTCCAGCAATTTTATTTTAAATTCACAAGCTTTCGGAGATTTTCTCCTTCCTCAGGCAAATGTTTCGAAAACATTTGCCTGAGGAAGGAGAAAATCTCCGAAAGCTTGTGAATTTAAAATAAAATTGCTGGACTATAACTTGGTGTTGTAAAATTGTTTACAATTGTTGGAGATGGTCATTGCCTGGCACTTGTCTGGCGCGAATGTTACTTGCCACTTATGAGCCCAAGCCTGGATGTTGTCCAGGTCTTGCTGCATGCAGGCTCGGACTGCTTCATTATTTGAGGGGTTGCGAATGGAACTGAACACTGTGCAATCATCAGCGAACATCCCCATTTCTGACCTTATAATGGAGGGAAGGTCATTGATGAAGCAGCTGAAGATGGTTGGGCCTAGGACACTGCCCTGAGGAACTCCTGCAGCAATGTCCTGGGGCTGAGATGATTGTCCTCCAACAACCACTACCATGTTTGTGCTAGGTATGACTCCAGCCACTGGAGAGTTTTCCCCCTGATTCCCACTGACTTCAATTTTACTAGAGCTCCTTGATGCCACACTCGGTCAAATGCTGCCTTGATGTCAAGGGCAGTCACTCTCTCCTCACCTCACCTCACCTCTGGAATTCAGCTCTTTTGTCCATGTTTGGACCAAGGCTGTAATGAGGTCTGGTGCCGAGTATACCTGGCGGAACCCAAACTGAGCATCGGTGAGCAGGTTATTGGTGAGTAAGTGCCGCTTGATAGCACTGTTGACGACACCTTCCATCACTTTGCTGATGATTGAGAGTCGACTGATGGGTCATCTGTGAGAGTGTAGGGTGGCTGGGTCTCGGGCTGTTTCTGGGAGGGGGAAAGAGGTTGGGGCCTGGTTGGGATGGAGCAGGCAGTCTGGCTGCATATTGGGAGTAGGGCCTATAGAATAGGAATGGTCATGGTCATGGTGACGGTGGTTACAAAGCGCTCTCAATTGAATGGAGCCTGGTCACCATACGATTGATGAATGTATTAACTGTCACATGTTTGCCATAGATCAAGGAGACGTCTGGGAACATCAGTATGTTAGATAATTACAATTTTTTTTTAATAATACTAGAGCATCTCAATTGGTCTACCTCAACTTGCCTACCTTCCTTGTCCCTTTCACTTCCTTTTCTCGCATTCCTTAAGTTTTCCCTTTTTGCCTTCCGTTCCCTGGAGAAAAATAAAAGCAAATTCTCTCACTATTTTCCTGCAACTCTCATTCGTTGTTTGTGTTGCTCTCTGTCTTTTTGTTGTCTTTACATTTATGACACTTTTCTCATTGCGATATATGTCTCTGAATTCATTCACTCACTGTGAAAGTTTCTGCTTTGTCTTTTCTTCGGTATCTCTTCCAATCTATCACCAGCACTCTCGTATATATTTGACACATGTATTTTTATCTTTTACTGTTTTAAAGATACAGAGCCAGATGGTAGGCAATATTTATTATGTTGGAGAAGTACCAGGATCAAGCAGGGAGATGCTGTCCAGAAAGTGGTGTAACACTGAAAAGAGAAAGGGGGAGGGGGTCTGGACTTGAGGTTGGAATGAATGGTAATGCAGGGAGTGGTTGGTCCTGGGGTTGGCACATGGGAGAAGTGAACAAATATACTGGGAGGCAGTTTTGTAGTAGGTGGTGCTAATTTGGGATACTCATGGGAGGTGAGGTCTGGGAGCCTTGGGTGCATAAGGGGATTTAGCATCTAGGACCACTCAACAGGTAGGGGTGGAGGAAGCTTGAATGTGGGGTCTGTCAGTGCTCTGCAAGTGGGGGTTCTGGAGTACCATGTAATGCTTAAGTTGAGGAGCACTGGGTTAGGCCCAGGATCTGGAGCAATTAGGGGATTGAAGAGGCTGTCAAGTCCTGTATAGCAGCACAGGAGAAGAAGGGGTAAGGGGTATAGTATTAATGGAGGGATCCAGAGGACAGGCAACATTGGGGTGGAGGGGAAACAGTGCCAGGTTTTATAAAACTAGGTGGTCGCTTGGGTTTGGCATTGAGGTCTAGCAGCACTGATAGCATGAGAGTCCCTGTGTCTGGCAGTATTAAGGATGGGGACCACACTGGAGTGGCCACGAGCACTCAGGTTGCAGTGAAAATGGTAGCAGCCATATTGGTAACAATATGGTGCATGTGCACATCATTGGACCACATTCTGTGCATTGGGGTCTAATTTTGACTGCAGAAAAGTGCAATTTGAAAATTGAAATTCCAGTCAGCTGAAAGATAAGGAAAGGACTTGCATTTATATAGCATCTTTCACGACCTCAGGATGTCCCAAAGCATTTTGCAGTCAATTAAGTACTTTTAAAGTGGAGTCATTGTTGTAATGCACACAACAAACCCTCAAATAGCAGTGATATTGCTGGCAATAAATATTGTCCAGAACATCGGGAGAACTCCCCTGATCTTTGAATAGTGCGATGGGAACTTTTAGGTCCACCTGAAAGACACGGCCTCAGTTTAATGTCTCATCTGAAAGACGGCGCCTCGCTCCCTCAGTTGTGCACTGAAGTGCTAGCCTACGCTATGTGCTCAAGTCTCTGGAGTGGGGCTTGAACCTACGACCTTCTGACTCGGGCGAGAGTGTTACCATGGAGCCAAGGTTGACACTGTAGTCTCAATTGTACCTAATGGCCAGATCTGCAACTATGTAGTGATAGTTGAGTTTAAGAAAATGCCTTTGTAAATGTTGACATACTAATTTACAATGCTAATCGTTGATGTAAAAGCGTGACCAAAATTCATGATAACAGGAAGTTGTGATTGTGGGTAGAAAGTGCACCCCTTACAATATATACATGTGATACTCCACTATTGAGTTTCTTCCATTCGAGGTTCCAAGTGTTAATCTTCTGATCACAGAAAACATAGAAACGAGCCAGTGTCAAATTTGCACCATTATTTTTCTCCACTCGCCAAATCCCACTCCTGTTTATGCCTATATTCTTTATCAAGCAGCTGTCTAAATCTCCTTTTAAAAGAATTAATGGACTCTGTTTCAATAACTGTTTATGGCAGAGAATTCCAAATTTTAGACATCCTCAGATTTTTTTTCTAACCTCACTTTTGTCGGATTATCTTAAATTTTTACCCTCTTGTTGCAATGTCACCAGTCAATAGAAACAATCTATCGCTATTTACCTTATTATATCTCCTCATAATCTTGAATACGCCCATCAGGTCACTCCTTAATTTTCTCAAAATCTGTGCTTTTCTGGAGTAAAGCATCCCAGCTCTCAGCCTGTCATGGCAACTAAGGGCCTTTAAACTTGGTATCAATCTAGTGGTGTTCCTCTGAACCTATTTCAGGGCTTCCATATCACCCACCTTATTAGGGGACCAAAACTGGACATAGTCTAAATGAGATGTAACCAATGCCTTGTACAATGATAGTATAGTATTTCTTGATCCGTATTTAAACGTCCTGGAATACATCCGAACAGTCCGTTTGCTTTTGCAATAGCCTTGCAGTACTGGTTGTGGATCTTCAAGGATTCACGCACTATAACACTGATCCTTGGAATATAAACCATCAGATTCCGGTGATTTCTCTACCTTAAGTTTGAATAATTTTAATGTCAGTTCTGTTTGAATTAGTACCTCCCTTCAATTCTGGGCACGATCACTTTTTATCTTCCTCTAACTTTTTTCCCCAGTTAAGTACTCTTGTCCTGGACTTTTTATTTTTGCTTTAAATTTAATTTTATATTGCAGTTAACTTCATTTTCCATTGGTTCATTATTTTCTACACCAAAAAACATGTTTCTCAAATTGGGACCTAAAAGATGTAGCACTGTTTAGTCTTTGCAGTTTGTAACTTAGGTAAAGAGAAAAGGAAACACTCGCATTTATAGAGTGCGCTTCATGACCTTAGGATGTCCCAACTGCTTTACAGTCATTTGCACACAGCAAGCTCCCACAAACAATGATGGGATAAATGACCAGATCATCTGTTTTGGGTATTGGTTAAGGGATATACGTTGACCAGGACACCTGGAGAACTCCTCTGTGCTTCTTCGAATAGCGCCGTGGGACCTCTTATGTCTACTTGAGAGGGCCTCAGTTTAACGTCTCAGCCAAAAGATGTCTTCTCTGACATTGCAGCACTCCCTCAGTACTGCACTGCCTCGATTATGTGCTCAAGTCTCTGGAGTGGGACTTGAACCCACAACCTTCTGACTCAGAGGTGAGAGTACTACCACTGACCCTAGGCTAACCCCTTAATGTATTTGATTGTTCATGTTTTTCGTAGTGTCAGCTTGACTCAGTTGGCAGCACTGTCAGCTCTGAGTTCGAAGGTTATAGGTTCAAGCCCCACTACAGACTGGATACACGATGCAGTACTGAGGGAGTGCTGCATTGTTGGACGTACTGTCTTCCGGATGCAACATTACAAGCAGGGCCCTATCTACTTGCTCAGCGAGATGTAAAAGATCCTACGGCACTATTCAAAGAGGAGCAGACAATTCTCCTGGTGTCCTGGCCGACTTACCAACATTGCCAAAACAGATTATTTTATCATTCATTCATCCATTTATTGTTTGTGGGACCTTACAATGTGTAAGTTGACTGCCATGTTTGCCTACACAGCAACACTCACTGCATTTCAAAAATAATCCATTGGTTGTAATGTGCTTTGGCATATCCTGAAGATGTGAAAAGCACTGTATAAATGAAAGTTGGTTTGTTCTTCTTTGGATACTTTTAATCCAAAATGAAAATGGCACACCTTTCATTTGAGTAAGTGTTTAGTATCTTGCGCAATAAAGTGTTAGCATCCTGTTGAATAAACTGTTGCACATTCAGACTACATTTTTCATTTAGTGCATTCATTAGCTGTCCAACCAGTAACACAAGATTGTATAAGTATTACCGGTCTTTATAATAACATAGAAATATTAAGCATGGCTGCAGTACAGTACAAATCCGTACTGGCTGATTTGATGTGGAAGTGAAGAATTTAAATAGTCACTAAACCATCTAAGTAGTCTGTAGCCACCTTTTAGAATCATAAAATGATAGAGCACAGAAGGAGGCCATTCGGCCCATCATGCCTGTGCCGGCTCTTTGGAAGAGCTATCCAATTAGTCTTACACCCCTGCTCTTTCCCCATAGTTCTGCAAATGTTTCCCCTTCAAGTATTTATCAAATTCCCTTTTGAAAGTTGCTATTGAATCTGCTTCTACCACCCTTTGGGAATGCACTGCATGAATCATAACTCGCTGTGTAATTTTTTTTCCCTCATGTTGCCTCTGGTTCTTTTGCCAATCACCTTAAATCTGTATCCTCTAGTTACTGACCCTTCTGCCACTGGGAACAGTTTCTCCTTATTTACTTGTTCAAAACCCTTCCTGATTTTGAAAACCTCCACCAAATCTCCTCTTGATCTTCTCTGCTCTAAGGAGAACAACCCCATCTTCTCCAGTCTCTCCATGTAACTGAAGTCGCTCATCCCTGGTACCATTCTAGTAAGTTTCTTCTGCACTCTAAGGCCTTGACGCCCTTCCAAAAGTGTGATGTCCAGAATTGGACACAATACTGCAGCTGAGGCCTAACAAGTGTTTTGTAAAGGTTTAGCATAACTTCCTTGCTTTTGTACTCTGTGCCTCTATAAAGCCAAGAATCCCGTATACTTCAACAGCCTTCTCAACTTGTCCTGCCACTGTCAAAGATTTGTGTACATACACCCCCAGGTGTCTGTTCCTCCATCCCCTTCAAAATTGTACCATTTAGCTTATATTGCCTCTCCTCATTCTTGCTACCAAAATGTATCACTTCACACTTCTTGGCATTAAATTTCATCTGCCATGTGTCTGCCCATTTCACCAATCTGTCTATGTCCTCCTGAAGTCTATTATTATCCTCCTCATTATGACAATTCCGAGTTTAGTGACATCTGCAAACTTTGAAATTGTGCCCTGTGTACCCAAGTCTAGGTCATGAATATATATCTAAAAGAGCAGTAGTCCTAATACCGACCCCTGGGGAACACCACTGTATACCTCCCTCCAGTCTGAAAAACAACTGTTTGCCACGACTCTCTGCTTTCTGTCCCTTAGCCAATTTCATATCTATGCTGCCACTGTCCCTTTTTAATCCCATGGGCTTCAATTTCGCTAACAAGCCAATTGTGTGGTACTTTATCAAACACCTTTTGAAAGTCCATATACGCAACATCAACCGCATTACCCTCATCAACCCTCTCCATTACTTCATCAAAGAACTCAATCAAGTTAGCCAAACACTATTTCCCTTTAACAAATCCATGCTGGCTTTCATTTATTAACCCATACTTTTCCAAGCGCCAATTAATTTTGTTCCAGATTATTGTTTCTAAAAGTTTCCCCACCACTGACATTAGGCTGACTGGCCTGTAATTGCTGGGTTTATCCCTCTCCCCTTTTTTGAACATGGGTGTAACATTTGCAATCCTCCAGTCCTTTGGCACCACTCCCATATCTAGTGAGGATTGGAAGATTGTGGCCAGAGCCTCCGCAATTTCCACCCTTACTTCCCTCAGCAATCTAGGATGCATCCGGACTGGGTGACTTTTCTATTTTGAGTACTGCCAATCTTTTGAGTACCTCCTTTTTATCTATTTTTATCCTATCCAAAATATCTGCTACCTCCTCCTCTACTGTGACATAGGCAATATCCTCTTCTTTCGTGAAGACAGATGCAAAATAGTCATTTAGTACCTCAGCCATGCCCACTGCCTCCACAAGATCTCCTTTTGGTCCCTAATTGGCCCATTTTGCTAATTTATTCTCATACTCATTCTTTGGCCCTCTTATTTCCTTTTTCACTTCTCTGTACTTTCTGTATTTGGCTTGGTTTTCTACTGTATTATGAACCTGTGATGTGGAGATGCCGATGATGGACTGGGGTGGACAAATGTAAGGAATCTTACAACACCAGGTTATAGTCCAACTGTTGGACTATAACCTGGTGTTGTAAGATTCCTTGTATTATGAACCTGACATTTGTCATAAGACTTTTTCTGTTCCATTTTAATCTCAATTCATCCAAGAGCTTTGGATGCCCTTCCTTTTCCCCCTCTTAGATTGACAATGTATGTGTCATTCCGCGGGGCACCCTCTAAATTTCGGAACTTTCCTGTTCAATTGTTGCAGTTGCAGTATTTATTTTTTGAAGCTTTTATGTTCAGTTTTGCCATGTGCCTTGGAATCAAGTGACATTTATTTAGTACACAATTGATGTTAGACCAAGAGCTTTTACTGGAAAATGTTCTATTATGTGAAAGGAAATGTTTAACTGAAACAAATGATTACCGTTATGGCTGTTGCATGTTGCCATGTGGTTATATGTTACATGATGGAATTTTTTCAATGTTGGGATAATTGCTAGATAGTTACCTGGAAAATAAGTATATGGCAATCTCGTGATTGGAGGTTATTTAATAAAAGTAGCACTTGTATATCTTGTACATCCGTTGACGAATAGTGGAAACGTTCCAAGTTGCAATGACCCTTTGAGTAAAGAATTTGTCCATCAGCTAGTTGCCCTGAGAAGGTGATGGTGTCTGCAAGTCAACTTGAACCCCTAAAGTCCTCGTGTGATGGTGCACCCAAAATGGTGTTGGGTAGGGAGTTCCAGGATATTGATGCAGTGACGATGAAGGAATGATGATATGTGACTTGGAGAGGAGCTTGAAGGTGTTCCCATGACATTGCTGCTCTTATCCTTCTGTGATAAAGGTTGCAGGGAAGGGAGGTGCTGTTGAAATAACCTTGGTGAATTGCCACAGTGTGTTGGTGATGAAGGGGGGCGATATTGCGCCTAGTAACGGTTGCCAGTCCAGTGAACTGCTCTGCCATGGATGGTGTTAAGCTCGAGTGTTGTTGCGGTAGCACTTGTCCAGGCAACTGGTGAGTGTGCCATCACATTATTGACTTGAGCCTTGTAGATGTTGGATAGGCTTTAAGGGGTCCGGGGGTGAGCCACTTGTCACAAACTATCCAGTCTCTGCCTTGGTCTTGTTGACTTGCCTGGTCCAGTTAAGCTGTTGTTCAGTGAAGGACTCCCAAGATATTGATAGCGGGGGGCTATCTACTCCTGTCGTAATTTTAAGAACCTCCACTAAATCTCATTTTCACCTTCTCTGCTGCAGTGGAAATAGTCTGAGTATCTCAAAGCTCTCCGTGTAACTGAAGTTTTCCATGATGTTGAAACCATAATAGCAAAACTTAAGCACTTTATAACTGTTGTCTAAATCTGAGAGAACATTATAACCTTAAAAATTGATTCCTTTTGAAACATTTGTTTTAATATTCTGTGGAATTTATGTGGAGGTAATTTTGTTCTGTTCTGGACTTTTGTTGGCAGCACATGTCATAATGAAGTACAATTATATTTACACTGAAAGATCATCTTGTTGTCGCTACCAGTTTATTGAGTGTTAATCCACAATTGATAATTGGCAAGTCGAGCAGTCAGCATGTGGTAAATAGAGATCAACTGATCTCTTAGGCTTGAGGCTCCAATACAGCTAATGGGTTGGATGATGGTTCCAAACCAACTATAAGCCTTGTGTATAGACACAGCTTTCTTTTGTTTTTTTATAATGTGCAGGAGGATTTGTGTTGGTGAGATTTCTTACTAATTCCCATTGGATTTAGTATCTTTCACTTAATGATGCTGGTTTCTTCTGGTCCGTAAGTTCCTGTTATGCAATGCGAACTCACACGTCAGAAGAGTTATTTTAAACTAAAAAAGTTATATTTTAGACCATGGATTTGAGTAACGTAGTTAAAGCGTGCAAGAGTTTTGCTGATTAGCAGTTGTTTTAGTGGGTTATAATGTAGGTGTTAAAATTCTGAATTTGTCATAACCCTGCTTGATTCCAAATATTGAATACTTGCTCATCTAGGAACAAAAGAACAGGAGAAGGCCATTTGGACCCTCGAGCCTGTTCTGCCATTCAATCAGATCATGGCTGATCTCTGACCTAACTTCATATACCTGCCATAGTCCCATATACCTTAATACCTTGGTTATCAAGAATCTATCCATCTCAGATTTAAAATGAATAATTGAGCGAGCATCAACTGCCGTTTGCGGAAGAGAGTTCCAAACTTCTGCCACCCTTTGCGTGCAGAAGTGTTTCCTAACTTCACTCCTGAAAGTCCTGGCTCTAATTTTTAGGCTATGTCCCCTGGTCCTAGATTCCCCAACTAGCGGAAATAGTTTCTCTCTATCTACCCTGTTAGTTCCCCTTAATACCTTGAAAACTTGGATCAAATAACCACTTAATCTTCTAAATTCCAGGGAATACAACCCTAGTTTGTGTCATCTCTCCTCGTAATTTAACTCTTGGAGTCCAGGTATCATTCTAGTAAATCTAGACTGCACTCCCTCCAAGGCCACTATATTCTTCCTAAGGTGCGGTGCCCAGAACTGAACACAGTATTCCAGATGTGGTCTAACCAGGGCTTTGCATAGCTGTAGCATAACTTCTACCCCCTTGTATTCTAGTCCTCTGGATATAAAGGCCAGCATTCCACTAACCTTTTTGATTATTTTCTGTACCTGTTCATGACGTTTTAATGATCTATGTACATGGATCCCTAAGTCTCTTTGGACCTCCCCTGTTTTGAGCTTTTCACCATTTAGAAAGTACTCTGATCTATCCTTTTCAGATTAAAAGTGGATGACCTCACACTTGCCTACATTTAAATCTATTTGCCATAGTTTTGCCCATTCACTTGATCTATTAATATCTCTCTGTAATTTTATGTTTCCATCTCTACTGCTTACAATGCTGCCTATCTTTGTGTCATCTGCAAACTTGGGTATGTGCCTCTGTATCCCATCATCTAAGTCGTTAATGAATACAGTGAATAGTTGAGGCCCCAACACAGATCCCTGTGGGACACCAGTAGTCAGATCCTGCCAATTTAAGTACCTGCTCATTATCCCTACTCTCTGTCTCCTGCCGCTCAGCCAATTTCCTAACCAGGTCAATAATTTGCCCTTAATTCCATGAGCTTCAGCTTTAGCTAACAGTCTCTTACGAGGGGCTTCATTGAATGCCTTCTGGAAGTCCATATAAACAGCGTCCATATCAACAGCATCCATAGACATCCCCCTGTCCACAACTTTAATCACCTCTTCAAAAAATTCAATCAGATTCGTCAGGGATGACCTATCCTTTATAAATTCATGCTGGCGCTCTCTGAACACCTTGAAAATTTTCAACTGATCAGTCACTCTATCCTTAATTATAGACTCTAGTAATTTCCTGACAGCAGGTGTTAGGCTAACTGGTCTATAATTCCTTGGTTTCACTCTCTTACCTTTCTTAAAAAGCAGAGTGACGAGCAATTTTCTAATCTGAAGGAACGGTTCCTGAATCGAGAGAACTTTGGAAGATTATAGTTAGGGCATCTGCCATGTTCTCACCTACTTTCTTTAAAATCCTGGGATGGAAACCATCTGGGCATGGGGATTTGTCACTCTTTAGTGCCATTATTTTCTTCATTACTGTTAATTTGCTTACGTTAATTATGGTGAATCCCCGTCCCTGATTCAGAATTAGTTTCCTTGGGGTGACCAGCATGCTATCCTCTTCCTCTACTGTAAATACTGAAGCAAAGTAATTATTTAACATGTCTGCCATTTCCTTATTTTAATCTACAATATCACCATTATCAGTTTTTAAGGAGCCCACATTGCTCTTGACCACCCTCTTTTTCCTAATATAATTGTAAAATTTTTGTGTTGATGTTGATATCCCTTGCAAGTTTCTTTTCATACTCCCTTTATGTAGCTCTTACTATCTGTTTTGTCATCCTTTGCTGTTCTTTGTATCTCTCCCAGTTGCCAGGATCTGTGCTATTTTTGCATTGAGTACCTGCCCATTATCCCTACTCTCTGTCTCCTGCCGCTCAGCCAATTTCCTGTGAAGAGACAGAATTGTATATACTTTAAGAACTGAAATTTGATAAATAGCTCCATTTAGGTCAAATTTGTATAGGTTTGTAAATTGGTATAGAAAAAAGTGTTGATATTCTTTACTGTGGTGTACATAACAAATCACGCTCTAGTAACAGTCAAGACTAAATGCTGACAGCTGTTTGTAGCTCAGCAACTATGCATGTGTTTTCTAAATGTAATTACAAAAGATTTTTTGTAAATTAGGAAGAAAGTCCATTAGAATTGGGGATATTTTAAAAACCATTGAACATTGTCGGGGATGCAGAATGTTAGTCTGCTGATCTTTTAGCTGCATCACATAGGTACAAGAGAAGAAAGTTAGAGGGGGGAAATGGAGTCAACCAGTACTGCCATCACCCACAGCCCGTCTGTGTCAGAGTGCCGTTAAAGCAGCTGGGAAGTAAGTCTCACTAAGACTTAAAATACGGAATGGATTACAAAGATATTTTGTCATCTGCTCATTTGTCTTGAAATTATGATTACTCTCATGTAATTCAAAACTGCATGCATCATTTTTATAATCACCAGCTTTCATTATAAACATTGTCTAGCAATGGTATTGGTATCTTCTTCTGCAACGTTTAACTGGAATACATTTTCATTGAATTTAGGTCTGACTCCTTGTTTGGATTGTTATTTCATAGTGCATCACACCCTCATGATAACCCTCTTTAATTCTAGCATTACCACTGATCATGAGGTTGTTGGACCTTGACTCCCAACTTTTTCTTGCTATATTATGGGATATTTACAGGAGTGCACACCTTGTTCCAATATGCAAAAATAGTTGGTATCCAAGCAGTAGGCTGTAATGGTAAAATGTGCCATACAAGGTGTAGCAACTGTTCAAGGAAAGTGTATGATATCATAGTAGGTACAGCACAGGAGGAGGAGGCCATTCGGCCCATTGTGCTTGTGCCAGCTCTTTGAAAGACCTATCCAGTTAGCCCCCTTCCCCAGCAGATTTTTTCCCTTCTAGTATTTGTCCAATTCTCTTTTGAAAATTACTATTGAATCTGCTTCCACCGCCCTTTCAGGCAGTACATTCCAGATCATTGCAACTCGCTGCATTAAAAAATGTTTCCTCGTGTCGCCTCTGGCTCTTTTGTCGATCACCTTAAATGTGTGCCCTCTGGTTACCGACCCTCCTGCCACTGGAAACAGTTTTTCCTTATTTACTTTGTCAAAACTGTTCATGATTTTGTATCTCCCCAGTCCAATTTATTTCTTTATCCCTCCTCTTCTGAGGCAATGATTTTTGCTGGGATATAGTCCCATTGGCAGTGGTAGTCCTTTCTCTCTCCCAGATGAATTTGTGAATCTTAACATTGAGTGCCAGCAGGCTATCCATGGTTTGGTAATTGGAGTTAGGAGACTGAGAGTACGGATAAAGAAAACATTCTCTGATTGGTGGGATTTGATGAATGGTGTTCCTCAGGGATCTGAACGGGGCATCAGCTTTTTACCATATATATTAATGACTTGGATGAACAGTTGTATATTCAAGTTTGCAGATGACACTAAGTTAGGTGGCACAGTATGTTGTGTAGATGGGAGCAGAAAGTTACAAAGAGACAGACAGACTAAGTGGGCAAAACAATGGCAGATGGAGTTCAACGTGATGAAGTGAGCTTATCCATTTTGGATCTGAGACACAAATATTTTCTTAATGGTGAGAGACTAGGAGCTGTGGAGGAGCAAAGGGTAAACAAATAACTAAAAGTTAGTGCACAGGTCGAAAAAGTAATTAAAAAGGCTAATGGAAAGTTAGACTTTATCTCAAGGGGGTTGGAATACAAAATGAGGAAGTGATGGTTCAGTTGTACAGAGCCTGAGTCAGACCGCATCTGAAGAACTGTTTAGTTTTGGGTACCAAACTTCAGGAAAGATATATTGACCTTGGAAGAGGTACAGTACAGATTCACCAGAATGATACCAGGTCTTAAAGGATAAACTGAGAGGAACTGTTGCATAAACTTGGTTTGTATTCTCTTGTGATTAGAAGGTTGAATGGTGATCTAATCGAGGTCTTAAAAATGCTAAAGGGATTCAATAGGGTAGTGGTTATGTTACTGGACTAATAATCCAGAGTCATGAGTTCAAATCCCGCCACGGCAGCTGGGGAATTTTAAATTCAATTAATTAAATTCAATTAATTAAATAAAATCTGGAATTAAAATATTAGTAATGGTGGTCATGAAACTAACGGATTGTCGTAAAAACCCATCTGGTTCACTAATGTCCTTTAGGGAAGGAAACCTGCCGTCCTTACCCGGTCTGGCCTATTTGTGACTCCAGACCCACAGCAATGTGGTTGATTCTTAATTGGCTTCTGAAATGGCCTAGCAAGCCACTCAGTTGCAAAATCTCGCTAAAAAAAGTCACAATAAGAATAAGACCGGACGGACCACTAGGCACCGGACATGACTAAGGAAAACCAAGCCCAGTCGACCCTGCAAAGTCCTCCTTACTAACATCTGGGGACTTGTGCCAAAATTGGGAGAGCTGTCCCACAGACGAGTCAAGCAACAGCCTGACATAGCCATACTCACAGAATCAGACCATTCAGCCAACGTCCCAGACTTCCTGGATATGTCCTGTCCCACCGGCAGGACAGACCGACCAGAGGTGGCGGTACAGTGATATACAGTCAGGAGGGAGTGGCCCTGGGAGTCCTCAACATTGACTCTGAATCCCATGAAATCTCATGGCATCAGGTCAAACATGGGCAAGGAAACCTCCTGCTGATTACCACCTACCGTCCTCCCTCAGCTGATGAATCAGCCCTCCACCATGTTGAGCACCACTTGGAGGAAGCACTGAGGGTAGCAAGGGCACAGAATGTACTCTGGGTGGGGGACTTCAATGTCCATCACCAAGAGTGGCTCGGTAGCACCACTACTGACCGAGCTGGCCGAGTCCTGAAGGACATAGCTGCCAGACTGGGCCTGCGACGGGTGGTGAGCAAACCAACACGAGGGGAAAACTTACTTGATCTCGTCCTCACCAATCTACCTGTCGCAAATGCATCTGTCCATGACAGTATTGGTAGGAGTGACCACTGCACAGTCCTTGTGGAGACGAAGTCCCGCCTTTGCACTGAGGACACCATCCAACGTGTTGTGTGGCACTACCACCGTGCTAAATGGGATAGATTCAGAACAGATCTAGCAGCTCAAAACTGGGCATCCATGAGGCGCTGTGGGCCATCAGCAGCAGCAGAATTATATTCCAGCACAATCTGTAACCTCATGGCCCGGCATATACCTCACTCTACCATTACCAACAAGCCAGGGGATTAACCCTGGTTCGATGAGTGCAGAAGAGCATGCCAGGAGTAGCTCCAGGTGTACCTAAAAATGAGGTGCCAACCTGGTGAAGCTACAACTCAGGACGACATGGGTGCTAAACAGCGGAAACAACATGCTATAGACAGAGCGAAGCGATTCTACAACCAATGGATCAGATCAAAGCTCTGCAGTCCTGCCACATCCAGTCGTGAATGGTGGTGGACAATTAAACAACTAATGGGAGGAGGAGGCTCTGCAAACATCCCCATTCTCAATGATGGCGGAGTCCAGCACGTGAGTGCAAAAGACAAGGCGGAAGCGTTTGCAACCATCTTCAGCCAGAAGTGCCGAGTGGATGATCCATCTCAGCCTCCTCCCGATATCCCCACCATCACGGAAGCCAGTCTTCAGCCAATTCGATTCACTCCACGTGATATCAAGAAACGGCTGAGTGCACTGGATACAGCAAAGGCTATGGGCCCCAACAGCATCCTGGCTGTCGTGTTGAAGACTTGTGCTCCAGAACTAGCAGCGCCTCCAGCCAAGCTGTCCCAGCACAGCTACAATACTGGCATCTACCCGACAATGTGGAAAATTGCCCAGGTGTGTCCTGTCCACAAAAAGCAGGACAAATCCAATCCGGCCAATTACCGCCCCATCAGTCTACTCTCAATCATCAGCAAAGTGATGGAAGTTGTCGACGACAACTTCCATCAAGCGGCACTTACTCACCAATAACCTGCTCACCGACACTCAGTTTGGGTTCCGCCAGGACCACTCGGCACCAGACCTCATCACAGCCTTGGTCCAGACATGGACAAAAGAGCTGAATTGCAGAAGTGAGGTGAGAGTGACTGCTCTTGACATCAAGGCAGCATTTGACCGAGGGTGGCACCATGGAGCCCTAGTAAAATTGAAGTCAATGGGAATCAGGGGGGAAATTCTCCAGTGGCTGGAGTCATACGTAGCACAAAGAAAGATGGTCGTGGTTCTTGGAGGCCAATCATCTCAGCCCCAGGACATTGCTGCAGGAGTTCCTCAGGGCAGTGTCCTAGGCCCAACCATCTTCAGCTGCTTCATCAATGACCTTCCTTCCATCATAAGGTCAGAAATGGGGATGTTCGCTGATGATTGCAGTGTTCAGTTCCATTCGCAACCCCTCAGATAATGAAGCAGTCCGAGCCCGCGTGCCGCAAGACCTGGCAACATCCAGGCCTGAGCTCATAAGTGGCAAGTAACATTTGCGCCAGACATGTGCCAGGCAATGACCACCTCCAACAAGAGAGGGTCTGACCACCTCCCCTTGACATTCAACGGCATTACCATCGCCGAATCCCCCACCATCAACATCCTGGGGGTCACCATTGACCAGAAACTTAACTGGACCAGCCATATGAATACTGTGGCTGCAAGAGCGGGTCAGAGGCTGGGTATTCTGCGATGAGTGACTCACCTCCTGACTCCCCAAAGCTTTTCCACCATCTACAAGGCACAAGTCAGGAGTGTGATGGAATACTCTCCACTTGCCTGGATGAGTGCAGCTCCAACAACACTCAAGAAGCTCGATACCATCCAGGACAATGCAGCCCGCTTGATTGGCACTCCATCCATCACCCTAAACATTCACTCCCTTCACCACCGGCGCACTGTGGCTGCAGTGTGCACCATCCACAGGAGGCACTGCAGCAACTCGCCAAGGCTTCTCCGACAGCACTTCCCAAACCCGTGACCTCTACCACCTAGAAGGACAAGAGCAGCAGGCACATGGGAACAACACCACCTGCACGTTCCCCTCCAAGTCACACACCATCCCGACTTGGAAATATATCGCCGTTCCTTCATCGTCGCTGGGTCAAAATCCTGGAAGTCCCTTCCTAACAGCACTGTGGAGAACCTTCACCACACGGACTGCAGCGGTTCAAGAAGGTGGCTCACCACCACCATAAGGGCAATTAAGGATGGGCAATAAATGCTGGCCTCGCCAGCGACGCCCACATACCATGAACGAATATAAAAAAAGATTCAGAGAAACTATTTCCTCTGATTCTCTTCTGAATCCAGAACAAGGAGGCATAATAAAATTAGAGCTAGGCCATTTCATCGAATCATACAGCACAGAAGGAAGCCATTTGGACCATCATGTATGTGCCCGCTCCTTCAAAGAGCTACCAATTAGTCCCGCTTCCCTGCTCTTTCCTCTCAGCCCTACAAATGTCTCCTTTTCAAGTATCTCTCCAATTCCCCTTTGAAAGTTACTATTGGATCTGCCTCCACCACCTTTTCAGATCGTGCATTCCAGATCATAACAACTCACTGTGTGTAAAAAAAAAAAAAAAAAAAATTCTCTTAATTTCCCCCTGAATTTTTTGCCAATTATCTTAGATCCGTGTCCTCTGGTTACCAACCCTCCTGACAGTGGAAACAGTTTCTCCCCATCTACTCTATCCAAAAACCCTCATAACTTTGAACACTTCTATCAAATCTGCCCATAATTTTCTTTGCTGTAAAGAGAACAATTCCAACTTCTCTAGTTGCTCCACATAACTGAAGTCCCTTATCCCTGATACCATTCTGGTAAATCTCTGCACCTTCTCCAACGCCATGACATCCTTCCTAAAGTGTGGTGCCCAGAATTGGACTCACTATTCCAGCTGAGGCCTAACCAGTGATTTATAAACTTCATTGCTTTTCTAGTCTATGCCTCTATTTATAAAGCTACGGATCCCATATGCATTTTTGACAGCCTTATCAACATGTTCTGCCACCTTCAAAGATTTGTGTATGTGAGCCCTCAGGTCTTTGTTCCTGCTTAAACCCCTTCAAAAAATTGTACCATTTAATTTATATTGCCTCTCCTCATTTTTCCTTCCAGAATGCATCACTTCACATTTAGGAGTGAAATGAGGAAACACTTCTTCACACAATGGGTAGTAGAAATCTGGAACTTTCGTCCACCGAAAATCTGTGGTTGCTGGGTTAATTGAAATTTTCAAGATTGAGTTCAATAGATTTTTGATAGGTAAGGGTATCAAGGGATATGGAACGAAGGCGGGTAAATGGAGTTGAGGTGCAGATCAGCCATGATCTAATTGAATGGCGGAACAGGCTCAAGGGGCTGGATGGCCTACTCCTGTTCCTAGGTGCGATACGCAAGAACATAAGTCTGATCCTGTCTTCAAATCATATCAACTTATGCATGCATGCACATTTTCTCCATGGGGTTACTGGATAGTAATCAAGAGTGGGATTTTCCCCCCTCCTTGGTCGAGGGATACTGAGGTCAATTATATTGGCCCAAAGTTTGATGGGTGAATAATGGTGACTTCACGGTGCACGCCGTTCTTAATGCGTTAAAAAAAAAACAGCAATTTGTGGCGAGGACGAGATACAGCGTGAGTTGTGAATCACCACTTATTGCTGGGCGATTTGCGCTGCTCCGCCGTTAGCATCGCAAAAACGTGATCTCACCATCAAACTTCCATGAGTGTCAAGAAATTGCTGGATTTGCACCGTATGTGCAAATTAAACTCGCCACAGAAAGTTAGGGCTGCTATTTAATGGCGTAAGGACCCTGTTAATGGGGTGAGTAATGATTCTGACGTGCCACTTTGGAGGCCCAGAAAGGGAACAATTAGAAACATAGAAAATAGGAGCAAGAGTAGGCCATTTGGCCCTTCGGGCCTGCTCTGCCATTCAAAATGATCATGGCTGATCATCTAACTCAGTACCCTGTTCCCGCTTTTTCCCCATATCCCTTGATCCCTTTAGCATTAAGAAATATATCTATCTCCTTCTTGAATACATCTAATGACTTGGTCTCCACTGCCTTCTGTGGTAGAGAATTCCACAGGTTCACCACCCTCTGAGTGAAGAAATTTCTCCTCATCTCGGTTCTAAATGGCATACCCCGTATCCTGAGACTGTGACCCCTGGTTCTGGACTCCCCAGCCATCGGGAACATCCCCCTTGCATCCAGTCTGTCTAGTCCTGTTAGAATTTTATATGTTTTGATGAGATCACCTCTCATTCTTTTAAACTCTAGTGAATATCGGCCTAGTCGACCCAATCTCTCCTCATACGTCAGTCCTGCCATCCCAGGAATCAGTCTGGTAAACCTTTGTTGCACTCCCTCCATGGCAAGGACATCCTTCCTCAGATAAGGAAACCAAAACTGCACACAATACTCCAGATGTGGTCTCACCAAGGCCCTGTACAACTGCAGTAAGACATCCCTGTTCCTGTGCTCAAATCCTCTTGCAATGAAGGCCAACATACCGTTCGCCTTCCTAACTGCTTGCTGCACCTGAATGCTCGCTTTTAGCGACTGGTGTACAAGGACACCCAGGTCTCGTTGCACCTCCCCTTTTCCCAATCTATCACTATTCAGATAATCTGTCTTTCTGTTTTTACAACCAAAGTGGATAACCTCGCGCTTATCAACGTTATACTGCATCTGCCATGCTCTTGCCCACTCACCCAACTTGTCTAAATCACATTGGAGCCTCTTTGCATCCTCCTCAGCTCACATTCCACCCCAGCTTTGTCGTTTGCAAACTTGGAAATGTTACATTCTGTTCCCTCATCCAAATCATTGATACATATTGTGAATAGCTGGGGCCCAAGCACTGATCCCTGCGGTACCCCACTAGTCACTGCCTGCCACCAGGAAAAAGACCCGTTTATTCCTGCTTTCTGTTTCCTGTCTGTCCCCCCAATCCCATGTGCTTTAATTTTGCACACTAACCTCTTGTGTGGGACCTTATCAAAAGCCTTCTGAAAATCCAAATACACTGCATCCACTGGTTCTCCCCTATCTATTCTACTAGTTACCTCCTCAAAAAACTCCAGTAGATTTGTTAAGCATGATTTCCTTTTCATAAACCCATGCTGACTTTGTCCAATCCCGTTAACGCCCTCCGAGTGTTCTGTTATCACATCTTTTATAATAGACTTTAGCATTTTCCCCACTACTGATGTCGGTTAACTGGTCTGTAATTCCCTGTTTTTTCTCCCTCCTTTTTTAAATAATAGGGTTACATTTGCCACCCTCCAATCTGTGGGAACTGTTCCAGAGTCTATAGAATTTTGGAAATGATCACCAATGCATCCACTATTTCCAGGGCCATTTCCTTTCGTACTCTTGGATGTCGATTATCAGGCCCTGTGGATTTGTCAGCCTTTAGCCCCATTGATTTCCCGAGCACTTTTTTTTACTTATACTGGTTTCCTTCAGTTCCTCCCTCTCACTCGACCCTTGGTTCCCTAACATTTCTGGCAGGTTATTTGTGTCCTCCTTTGTGAAGACAGAACCAAAGTATGTGTTTAATTGTTCTGCCATTTCTTTGTTCCCCATTATAATTTCCCCCATTTCTGTCTGTAAGGCACCTACATTTGTCTTCACTAATCTTTTTCTCTTGACATATTTATAGAAGCTTTTACAGTCAGTTTTTATGTTCCCTGCTAGTTTACTCTCATACTCTATTTTTCCCCTCTTAATCAATCTCTTTGTCCTCCTTTGCTGAATTCTGAACTGCTCCCAATCCTCAGGCTTGCCGCTTTTTCTGGCAATTTTATATGTCTCCGCTTTGGATCTAATACTATCCCTGATTTCTTTTGTAAGCCACGGTTGAGCCACCTTTCCTGTTTTATTTTTGGGCCAGACAGGAATGAATAATTGTTGTAATTCCTGCACACGTTCTTTTAATATTAGCCATTGCCTATCCACCATCATCCCTTTTTAGTGAAGTTCCCCAAGCTATCATAGCCAACTCGCACTTCATACTTTCGTAATTTCCTTTATTTAGATTCAGGACACTAGTTTCGGATTCAACTACTTCACTCTCCATCTTAACGAGGAATTCTGTCATGTTATGGTCGCTTTTCCCTAAGGGACCCCGCACAACAGGATTGTTAATTAATCCTTTCTCATTGCACAATTGAAACAGTGGAGTCTCACTCTTGCAGGTAGTAAATTGTTCTTGGAGGTTTTTTAAATTAAATTTTTAAAAAATGTCTTACTTTTCTGTCATTTTTTTCCCTCTCTTAATCCAATCTTTCATTCGCTCTCTTTCTTTCTTTCTCTTTTCTGTATCTAATTTGACTCTAATTTACCGTTTCCTTCTGTCGTTCGCTCTGTTACTTCATCCTTAAATTTAATTGGCTAAGGAGATAGACTGTTGGCCCCGTCATTCACCAAGGTTGACCTCATCGCACTGTTATCGATTCGCACTTCCAGCAATTTGCAGCACAAAAATAATTGGAGCTGAAAAGTGAAGAAAAAAATCCAACTCGCCGCACAGGTGGTGAGATGCCCCATTCCAGCAAATTCTGCGCCAATGCCTTCCTGTCCCATGACTGAGCAGTATTTATTCACTGATAGATTGAAGTTATCCTAGTAGGAAGCATTATTGTGATGTCAGTGCCTGTTACTTGGTCAGAGAAGGGTGTTTATTCAGGGTAGAGAGATACAGCTCTGGGTCGCTTTCATAAACCACCTTGCAGACAATTTCGTCTCTGAACAATTTTGAAGGCCTGGGAACAGTTTGGCTGAACGTTCCTAGTTGTTGTGTGGCCTGAAGAGATGGCAACCAAGGACATTGATGGACCCGAGGAGGGGAGTTCGAAATGCTGACGAGTTGCAGAGGATGGCTTTGGTTTTGCCGACATTCAGCTGAAGGAAGTTTTGGCTCATGCAGATCACTGATCGGGGAGCAAGCCAGGCCATGGTCCATAGTCCAAAGTACCCAGCCAGTGCTGGGAAATGTGCCCTTGCAGTATACATTAGTTGCACATCCAAGAGCACTACAACATAGAGCAAATTAGGGGCTCAGAATAACACAGAACTGCCTGTTACCCAAGCTTCCTATCGTGTCAAGCAGGCAAGGCATAGATTGGGAGCTGGACAGATATATTGTGACCTTGTGGTTGGTTGGTGGGGGTGGGAGGGTCATCAGAGAGAGTCAAGGGAAGTAATTTCAGCACTGAGTACTAAACCCTTTACTTTTCATCTGTGAGCATTGCCACAGGACATAAAATATATTGTATAATACTTTCTATGTTTCGTAGTGTACTGCTACTTCGACTCTCCATGAGTCGCTGCTAGCTGTTTGTAAGCAAACAATTAATATGACTTTGACCAATTTAATCTCAGTACTGCGGGCATATTGGAATCTGGGTTGAAGGGACTCAAATAACGAGAGTTGGAAGCATATTTGCAAAGCCATAACTCGTTCCAGAATTTCTGAGAGGAAAGATTTGAGATGTTGTTTGTTGTGGGCTGAATAACCTCTCGCCTCCGTACTTTCCTTTGTGAAAAGTATTTGATCTCTTTCTCTGTAATGTTGACTGTTATCTTTGTTTTAATAATATTGCATGATGGCATATCATTGAGTGCAGAATTTATTCTGGGAGTAAAAAGACCTGAGCAGCTCAAATGTTTAGCTGTGACCACAAGAATAAGTATATTTTGCATCTTCAATTTCTGTTAGTTTGCAAAAAAATTAAAGTTAGTCTTAATTAAAACATGAAAATGCCACTGACTTGTTTCCAGTGCAGTGTTTCAAAAAAACGTCTTTGGACATCTGGCTAGGCTTTTACATAGACTTTTTAGAGCAGACAGGCTGCTAAAACGTCTACAAAATTATACATTGTATTTAAAAATTAAAAACAAAACTGATAAAACCTCAGGATCTCCAGGGCATTATCTTCAAGTGCGTACTAATCATAAAACCATTATGGTAATGTGCCTCATGAGAGCAGTATCATGCACTGATACAACAAAACTGGCACCACATTAGTCAAAATGTTTCAGCTCTTCAGAGGAGCAAAGTTGACTGCACCACTATAAATTTGTATTTTTCTATGAAGTTCACTAATTCAACATTGCAACTTATTTTGATCATTTGCCAAGGTTACTAATGAATTTTCTTTCTCTCTACAGCAAAACTGTACAATCAAAAGTGGACTGCATTTTGGTGAGTGCATGATATGTGAATGAAACCTTTTTCAATTTTTACTATGTTATCTTGAATTAATATTTTACAGTGATAGTAAATACTGACATTTTGAACATAGCACATTCAAAACCAAAGAATGATGCTATGGTGACCGAAGAGCACGTACTTTGCAAGGTGTTGATGCAAGCCATTTCTCTGATATGAAAAAGTGAAAAAAGACTTAGATTTATATAGTGCCATTTTACATCTCCCAGAAATGACTCAAAGTGCTTCAAATGCAATTAATTATTTTCAGGTGCAGTGACTTATTTGCAAGCAAACAGCAATTTTGCACACAAGATCCCATAAACAGCATTGAGAAGATTGACCAGCTGATCTGTTTTTTAATGGTGGTAGTTCAGGGAACAGGAGTAGGCCATTCAGCCCTTCGAGCCTGTTCTGCCATTCTGTGCGATCATAGCTGATCTGTATCCTAACTCCATCCATTTGCCTTGGCTCCATATTCCTTAATACCCTTGACTAGCAAAAATCTATTGATCTCAGATTTAAAATTATTAATTGAGCTAGCATCCACTGCTTTTTGTGTGGGAGAGTTCCACACTTCCACCACTCTTTGTGTGAAAAAAGTGTTTTCTAACTTCTCTCCTGAATGGCCTGGCTCTGATTTTAAGGTTGTGCCCCCTTGTTCTAGATTTCCCCCACCAGTGGAAAAAAGTTTCTCTCGACCCGATCAATTCCTTTCACAATTCTAAAAACCTCAATCAAATCACCCTGGAAGAAAGCCGATCAGGACACGGGAAATCTTCCAGTAATCCAGTGGGGTCTTTAACATCAGTATAAACCAGTGGAACAGGGACATAGGATTTCTATTTGATATCTTGTCCGAAGGTTGTATCTCCAATTATACTTCACTGGAGTGTCTGCCTCGATAAAGTTCTGACCTGACACAACAAAAATACAAGTGGAAGATGTAGTATTATATTGGCAGGCCTGGTACTGTGGGCCTGGCTTTCCATAACCTGTTACCAAGACATGGCTGATACATGATCAAGGGAAGGAATGGTGGAGATTCTGTGATCTGTTGTGTGTCCCACATATAAATTGCAACTGGCATCGATGCAACATGTACCACGCAACCTCACTTTTTCTTTTCCTCTCATTATTCCCTCTCTTTTCCTTTTCTTCCTTCCCCTCTCAGTCTGTTCTTCCTTGCCTTTCTCTTCATCTTTCTCTTACTCTCCTTCCTACTGTTTTGTTTTTGTATTTTATCTTCACTTGCTTTCCTGTCTTTTTCTCCCCGTTCCCAGCAATTGAACTTAAGTATCCTGTTGTTAGGCCGCTGGTGTCACTATATCTTCAACATCCACTGAGTTTCTGGGGTGCCTCTTTTCACTCATGCCTTGCGTCCCGCAGCAGTTCAAAGTTAGCAACAAAGAACAGATTTGGGGGAGGGGTGAGTGAGGAGAAAAAAAGTCAGGCTGGGAAGGAGTGGGAAGACCTCGGGCATAACTCTTGAATGTGAAAAGCAGCAGTAAAGGGTATGGACAATATGTGCAGCGATCCCAATACAGACATTAAAGGACACGAAGCTCACGTGTGAAACCTGAAAATATCAGCAATGAAGGTGGAAGAGAAGACTCGCTCTGGGAACAGGAGAGAACTCGCGTCCTAGGCCCCAGAAAGAGGGATAGATCTGTGTGGCAACAGATGGTACAATGAGTTGCAGGATACAATGGGTACGTTTATGGCTTAGTTTATTGATTGTTATAAGAAGTATTTAATTTTTGATTTGTCTTAAATTTAATTGTTATGGGTAAATGTGTTGTGGGATGGAAAGCAACATGGCCGCTAAAATAGCTTTGAAATTATAATTTTAATGATTTGAATAGTTTTTTTCATAGTTGCTAGTTTCAGATTATATCTTTAGCCTTCCATATCCTGCTTAATCTTCCAGAAGCAAGTCCAATACTTCTTTTGTTGTCTTTTTCACAACTCTCATTCTCTGACACTAGCCCACCAAGGTTTATAAACATTTCCACCTGTTCAACTGCATCCCCATGAACTGTGACATGTGCATCTTCCTAATGGTTCCCAAATGACATGATCGTTGTCTTTTTGGTAAGAACAAAGATAAGAGTTTATGAAGCAATGGTTATCCCCATATTATTATGTGGATTTGAGTGCTGGAGCATGCGAAAAGATGACGAACGAGATACGAACAGCAGAAATGAATTGGTTGAGAGGAATGCTAGGAGTGTCCAAGATGCAAAGAATCAAGAATGATATAATAAGAACATGTTTAAAAAAAAGCATACAGGACCCAAGGCTTTATAAATAGAGGCATAGAGTACAAAAGCAGTTATGCTAAACTTTTATAAATCACTCGTTAGGCCTCAGCTGGAGTATTGTGTCTGGGCATCACATTCAGGAAGAATGTCAAGGCCCTGGAGAGGGTGCGGAGGAGATTTACGACAATGGTACCGGGGCTGAGGGCCTTCAGTTATGTGGAGACACTAGAGAAGCTGGGATTCTCCTTAGAACAGGTTAAGGGGAGATTTGAAAGAAGTGTTCAAAATTATGTCGGGTTTTGATAGAGTAGATAGGGAGAAACTCTTTCCATTGGCAGGAGGGTCGATAACCAGAGGACGCAGATTTAAGATAATTGGCTAAAGAATGAGGGGGGAGATGAGGATTTTATTTTAACGCAGCAAGTTGTTATGATCTTGAATATACTACCTGAAAGGGTGGTGGTAGCAGATTCAGTAGTAACTTTGAAAAGGGAATTGGATATATGCTTCAAAAGGAGAAATTTGCAGGGCTATGGGGCAAGAATTGGGGACTTGGACTAATTAGATAGCTCTTTCAAGGAGTCAGCACAGGCATGATGGGCCAAATGGCCTCCTTCTGTGCTGTATGATTCTATGATTTTATAGCAGGGCTTGATCAAAAAACAATGCTTAAACAGAAGATCCAAGAAAGACAACTACAAAGACTTGGGCATGTTTCAAGAGCTAGAATACCTTTCATGGCTCTGCATACAGAGGCACATGGAACAAGAAGCTGAGGTGGACAAAGGAAGCACTGGCTGGACAATGTCAAGGGTGACTTGTCACAAAGGGATACAGATGATTGAAGCGGCCAGGCTAGTTCAGAACCAACGACACTGGAGTGATTTCATTCGGCCCCATCGGCGCTGCTGAGCTAACGGACTCGAATTTAGTAGTAGCAGTAATTTCAGATTGATAGGTGTGCAAATGTCTTGAATGAATTGATAAGTTTTATGTGCGTTCCTTGTGCATTTTTAGCAGTGCTGGCTCGTCCTACTTGCCAGTACTTGAGCAAATCAACATGCTTAACTAATAAAGAAATTACTTAAACCAATTACAAAAGTGTAACATGATTTTCCATGGTACCTGCACCTTATGTGTAACACGATCTGTATGCAATACTTTTAATTGTATATCTCGTGGATGCTCTGCCAAATATTCTGAAACCCGATGTTCTATTAAGAGAAATTTACAAAAATATGATTTTTTCATTACTTTCTTCCTGGGGTACATTCTGGGTTGACTGTTCCTGGCATCATTGATGAAGTGTGTTACAGTAAGGTTGTATAGCTTTTCCCAGAAATTTGGTTGTTATAATGCAATATAGTTGAATAGGATTTTCAATAGTATTGCTAATCCATTCTGAAGTTTTTTGTGTCAAAAATGACAATTAGTGGACGGAACACACTCAATACTCCCTTTTTCTGTCAAGTGCATTTTTGTTTTTTAAATTGTCTGACTTAGACATTTTGAATTTTTTCCCTTTCTCCTTCAATAATTTGCTTACTTTCTTCAATATACTGATTAAATGTTGCAGGGGGAAATATTACACTTTCTGTGCGTGTAAGCACAACTGAAAAGGTCTCAAGTGGAAACAATTGAGTAATGGGATGGAGATTTTTAAACTTAGATTAAAAGTACATTCAAAATCTACCTATTGTGATTTAAACAGCATTTTTTTTATTCGTTCATGGGCAAGGCCAGCATATATTGCCCTTGAGAAGGCGGTGGTGAGCTTCCTTCTTGAACTGCTGCAACCCGTGTGGTGAAGCTTCTCCCACAGTGCTGTTCGGAAGGGAGTTCCAGGATTTTGAACCAGTGACGATGAAGGAATGGCGATACATTTCAAAGTCGGGATGGTGTGTGACTTGGAGGGGAACGTGCAGGTGGTGGTGTTCCCATGTGCCTGCTGCCCTTGTCCTAGGTGGTAGAGGTTGCGGATTTGGGAGGTAGTTCTTAAGGGTTGTATTTCTTCCAACAATTTTAACTCATGCTTATGGTAGAAAGACAGTTTTCATAAAGCACAGCTTTTTCTATGAACTGAAACCTGCACCCCTGTATCTGCCTTGAGTGGGAATGAGTATAATGGGACGAAGAATTACCCCTTCACTGAGATATTTTGCACCAGAGATCCTTTGGAGTGCCAACCATGTTCTGTCTTCTTGAAAAGGCGATAAGTACCGCACAGTTAAATCGTTGTGTTCAGCCTTTGCTGGATGCTTTCTTGTAGCGATGTAGCTGATAAGACTTGTCTCTCCAATTTGGTGTGACTCTTGGTTTCGAAGTCTCATCTGAACAGTGGAATTTGCCTCATTTTTATTTTATTTTATCTTATCTATTGTGCTTTATAATTTACTTCTCAAAAGTATTTGTACTTTCAATTAATTTTGTTTTCTGCTTTCAGCAAGAAGTAATGAAGTTTACAGATCTAGAAAAACTCTACCTCTACCTTCAATTGCCTTCTGGTCCTAGCAATGGAAACAAAAGGTAAAACCAACATCCATATTCTGTCACTCTTTATTTAGCTTTTCAAGGAACTGAGTGTTTATAAATAGTAACTGGTTGTAGAAAATGAGCAGCAACAAATGTTTTCTGATGCTATTAAATGAAATAGACTTTGAGAAGGAGAAATCCATTATTTTAAGTGTTCTCAACTGATGCCCATATAAATTGTAGAAACTATAATCTAATGGAAAAAAAACTGTTTTGCTAACTGACTTTGACAAGTGAATGTTAAAAAGTTCCAAGCATGTTGGAAAAATACCACAGACTGTTAATTTTAGCTACCTATATTTATCATGTTATCATACATTTGTAGGATCCATAAGTGAATATACTGAACCTTTTGAGGGCTGTAGCAATTCTTCATTGCAAGAAAAACTAAGTTTAAAAGTGTTTAATGTTAATTCTGATAAATATTTTCATAATTTGCTTTTTAACATTGTGTTGAAATTTTAAGTGGACAACAAACTTTCAGGACAAAAAAGGGTTTCACAATGGCACCACATTTTGTATTACCACTGCTGCCATTGAGCAATGGAATAAAAGATTCACAATATTTAGTTTCTAATTTCAAACTTGCTGCTTCAGGGAAGTCTTCATGGTCATTTGCAGCCCTAACAGCCACTTGAGAATGGTATTGTAAGCTGGGAACCGGCCACCTACCATGCACAGCTCAAGAGGGACTAATAATGGAAGAAAATGCATAACCTATTTTTTACTTAATCACACTCCACCAATAAATTAATATGTTGTCATCCAAAATGGGGGGGGGGGAGGCTGGGAGGCAGAAAGAGAGGAAACACTGGGATAGTTTCCCTTCTAAGACCCTGATAATGTATAGCAGTAATATTGGCCACAAGGTTCTTCCCATATCTGATGCAGATTTTACTGGAAGAGTGCTGAGATTTATTTTTATATCATTGATCAAAGTTTTCTTAATGCAGAAGGAAACATTCAGTAGGTTTTTCTCACATGAATTTGTGTTAACCTAGACTTTCCCCATCCCTTACCATGCTGGTTTAATTCCTCCCCCACTGCTCCATTTACCGTATGCAAGGATATTGGTGCCATTTTGGTCAAGATGGAGGCCATCCTTTTAGTATAGTCTCCTTGCTACTCTGGTGGATGGTCACCACTACTCTCTTTCTGCACTGAATTGTCTAGTACGGCATTTTGGGTAACTACATTCTGGAGAGTTTGATCCCAAGACACCTCAAACTCTCTGATGCTGTAAAATGTGGTCACATGGTCCTCGAGTGGAGTTCCTCTGCCCCAGAGACTCCTTTTCTGACATGGTGCAAATGTATCACTTCTGGATACACTGAGGAATTGTGATGGTCCACGTATGACACTCCACACGCATCACGAGGTTTCCCTACAATGCCATCGCTCTGTGGTTAACTTTAAATTGTAGATAGCGTTGGTCCGAACTCCCATCAGCACCAAACTCTGAAGAATCAAAGTGGAAAAGAGACAAACCTGTGTTATTAATAAAGCATCTGATTGCAGCATCATATCCAGTGCCTTGCTGACAACTGTCTCATCTTTTATCAACTGTGAGTTTGCCACAGCAGTCAGCTGGCCATCAGCTAATACCTTTGCACTTCTAATATTGAGGTTGTCCATGTCTCCCCTCATTGTTCTCCAGAGTCACATTCATTGGCGTGCACTGACACTGGGTCCCACCAATGCTTTTCCCATAAGTGCTGGCACAAGTTGACTTCCACAAGCTTAGTGAAAGAAGACTTCAGCATGGTGTGGTACCAAGACATAGAGACCAAAGACTTGCATGTTGAATCACTGGGCTGTGCTGTTAGCTGTTCTGAGCTAGGGTAACAGATGGGGTGGGTCTATTAGCCTGGCTAATAGGAGAAAAAAAATCAGCCAATGTTCAATGCTGGAAAGTACATTTACGTGATGCCCTTCGGGGTTATATGTCCTGCTGACAAAAGAAAAAGACTGCATTTGTATGGCACCTTAACATGCCTCAGAAATGTTTTGAAGCACTCCATTTGTAATGAACTACTTTGAAGTACAGTGACTATCTCCATCATTATTTTCCACCCCTGGAAATGGCTACTCCCAACTCTCGCAAGTCCTCACACACTTCAACCTCCCCTAACCCTGACCCTCCACTCGGATGACATCACACCTTTTTTAATCTGCAGTAAGTGTCTGCAGCTCGAGGAACTTCAGCTCAGAGTTGTGAGCTGGAATCCGAGCTGCAGACATTGTGATGCATCCGGGAGGAGGAGAGTTACTTGGACACTTTGATCCAGGAGGCAGATTAGATTAGGTAGTAGTTTAGATTTGTTCAGTGGTCAGGGACAGAAGAGTGTGACTGAGTGTCAGGCAGGTATGGGACCCAGGATCCAGTGATGGAGGAGACTCAGCCCTTGACCTTGTCCAACAGGTCATACTTGCTACCTGTATGGTTGAGTCCTGCCACATCCAGTCGTGAATGGTGGTGGACAGTTAAACAACTAACGGGAGTAGGAGGCTCTACAAACCTCCCCATCCTCAATGATGGCGGAGTCCAGCACGTGAGTGCAAAAGACAAGGCTGAAGCGTTTGCAACCACCTTCAGCCAGAAGTGCCGAGTAGATGATCCATCTCGGCCTCCTCCCGATATCCCCACCATCACAGAAGCCAGTCTTCAGCCAATTCGATTCACTCCACGTGATATCAAGAAACGGCTGAGTGCACTGGATGCAGCAAAGGCTACGGGCCCCAACAGCATCCTGGCTGTAGTGCTGAAGACTTATGCTCCAGAACTAGCTGCGCCTCCAGCCAAGCTGTCCCAGCACAGCTACAATACTGGCATCTACCCGACAATGTGGAAAATTGCCCAGGTGTGTCCTGTCCACAAAAAGCAGGACATATCCAATCCGGCCAATTACCACCCCATCAGTCCACTCTTGAGTCATCAGCAAAGTGATGGCAGATGTCGTCGACAGTGCTATCAAGCGGCACTTACTCACCAATAACCTGCTTGTCGATGCTCAGTTTGGGTTCCGCCAGGACCACTCGGCTCCAGACCTCATTGCAGCCTTGGTCCAAACATGGACAAAAGAGCTGAATTGCAGAGGTGAGGTGAGAGTGACTGCCCTTGACATCAAGGCAGCATTTGACAAGAGTGTGGCACCAAGGAGCCCGAGTAAAATTGAAGTCAATGGGAATCGGGGAAAACTCTCCAGTGGCTGGAGTCATATCTAGCACAAACGAAGATGGGAGTGGTTATTGGAGGCCAATCATCTCAGCCCCAGGACATTGCTGCAGGAGTTCCTCATGGCAGTGTCCTAGGCCCAACCATCTTCAGCTGCTTCATCAATGACCTTGCCTCCATCATAAAGTCAGAAATGGGGATGTTCGCTGATGATTGCAGAGTGTTCAGTTCCATTCACAACCCCTCAAATAATGAAGCAGTCCGAGCCCACATGCAACGAGACCTGGACAAAATCCAGGCTTGGGCTCATAAGTGGCAAGTAACATTCGTGCCAGGCAATGACCATCTCCAACAAGAGAGAGTCTAACCACCTCCCTTTGACATTCAACGACATTACCATCGCCGAATCCCCCACCATCAACATCCTGGGGTCACCATTGACCAGAAACTTAACTGGACCAGCCATATAAATACTGTGGCTACAAGAGCAGGTCAGAGGCTGGGTATTCTGTGGCGAGTGACTCACCTTCTGACTCCGCACCATCTACTCGGCACAAGTCAGGAGTGTGATGGAATACTCTCCACTTGCCTGGATGAGTGCAGCTCCAACAACACTCAAGAAGCTCGATACCATCCAGGACAAAGCAGCCCGCTTGATTAGCACCCCATCCACCACCGGCGCACTGTGGCTGCAGTGTGTATCATCCACAGGATGCACTGCAGCGACTCGCCAAGGCTTCTTCGACAGCACCTCCCAAATCCGTGACCTCTACCACCTAGAAGGACAAGAGCAGCAGGTACATGGGAACAACACCACCTGTACGTTCCCCTCCAAGTCACACACCATCCCGACTTGGAAATATATCGCCGTTCCTTCATCGTCGCTGGGTCAAAATCCTGGTATTCCCTTCCTAACAGCAGTGTGGGAGAGCCTTCACCACACGGACTGCAGCGGTTCAAGAAGGCGACTCACCACCACCTTCTCAAGGGCAATTAGGGATGGCCAATAAATGCTGGCCTCGCCAGCGATCCCCACATGCCATGAACGAATTTTTTTAAAATGAGAGCATAGACTGCAAGGAGGATGGGCAACCTGACCACAGCACTGTGGTGTTGGGGGAATAAAAAGGAATGTGGTAGTGGTCGGGGATAGTATAGTCGGGGATGGTCACTGTTCTCTGCAGTCGTGATCGAGAGTCCTGAAGGTTGTGTTGCCTGCCTGGTGCCAGGGGTTAAGGATATCTCCTTGCGGCTGGTAAAAAACTTGGAGCATGAGGGGGAGGATCCAGTTGTCATCTGTCTAGGAACCAAAGACATAGGTCGAACTAAGAATGAGGTTCTGCTGAGACAGTTTGAGGAGCTAGGATCTAAATTAATACGCAGAACCTCAAAGGTGATGATCTCTGGATTGCTACCTGAGCCACGTGCAAATTGGCTTATGGACAAACAGATCAGAGAGTTAAATGCGTGGCTCAAAGAGTGGTGTGGGAGACAGGGGTTTCGATTCGTGGGGCACTGGCACCAGTACTGGGGAAAGAGAGCTGTTCCAATGGGACAGGCTTCACTTAAACCGGGCTGGGACCAGCGTCCTGGCGAATTGAATAACTAGGGCTGTAGGTAAGGCTTTAAACTAAAAAGTTGGGGGGGGAAAGGGAGGGGTCAGGTGAGGGGAAATTTCGAAATCTAATGAGAAGTTAAGACAATAGAACAGTGTAGTGACTTGGGTAAAGATAAGCAGAGTGTGGCAGGAAGGGACAGAGAGTTTACCAATAATAGTGCAACAACAAGTAAGGTCAAAGCAGGAAAAATGGTTTAAAAGTCAAAATTGAAGGCTCTTTATCTGAATGTCCAGAGCATTGGTAACAAGATAGATGAATTAATTGCACAAATAGAGATAAATAGGTTTGACCTAATAGCCATTGCAGAGACATGGTTGGGAACTAAATATTTCAGGGTACATGATATTTAGAAAAGACAGGCAGAATGGAAAAGGAGGGGGTGTAGCCGTAGTAATAAAGGATGACATAAGGACAGTGGTGAGAAAGGATCTTCGCTCGGAAGGTCAGGAAGTAGAATCAATATGGATGGAAATTAGAAGTAACAAGGGGCAGAAAACACTGATGGGAGTAGTTTATAGCCCCCCTAATAGTAGCAGTACCGTTGGACAGAGTATTAATAATTAAATAATGGGAACTTGTAACAAAGTCATCATGGGGGACTTTAACCTGCATATAGACTGGGCAAATCAAATTGGCAATGGTAGTTTGGAAGACGAGTTCATGGAATGTATTCGAGATGGTTTCCTAGAGCAATACGTCATGGAACCAACCAGGAACAGGCTATTTTAGATCTTGTACGATGTAATGAGATAGGGTTGATTAGTAATCTCGCAATAAAAGAACCTCTGGGGAAGAGTGATCATAATATGATAGAATTTCACATTCAGTTTGAAAGTAACGTACTTAAGTCAGAAATTAGAGTCTTAAACTTAAATAAAGCCAATTACATAGTTATGAGGGGCGAGTTGTCAAAGGTAGATTGGGAAATTAAATTAAAGGTTTTGACAGTTGAAAAGCAATGGCAAACATTTAAAGAAATATTTGAATATTCTCAACAAGTATACATTCCATTGTGAAATAAAAGCTCCACGGGAAAAGTGATCCTCCCGTGGCTAACGAAAGTAGTTAAGGAGTGCATTAGATTGAAAGAAGAGGCCTCTATTGTTGCCAAGATGAGTAATAAGCCTGGGGATTGGGAGAGTTTTAGAAACCAACTAAGGATGATCAAAAAATTGATAAAAAGGGAGAAAATAGAATATGAAAGTAAACTAGCAAGAAATATAAAAACTGATTGTAAGAACTTCTGCAAGTATGTAAAAAGGGAGAGTGTAGCAAAAGTAAATGTTGGTCCCTTAGAGGCTGAGACAGCAGAAATTATAATGGGGAATAAGGAAATGGCAGTTGCATTAAACAAATATTTTGTACCTGTCTTCACAGTAGAAGACACAAAAAAATACCAAAAATAGTGGGTATCCAAGAGATAAATGAGAGTGAGGAACTTAAAAACAATTAATATCACTAGAGAAAAAGTACTGGACAAACTAATAGGACTAAAAGCCGACAAATCCCCTGGACCAGATGGCCTCCATCCTAGGGTTCTAAAAGAGGTGGCTGCAGAGGTAGCTGATGCATTGGTTATGATCTTCCAAAATTCTCTCGTTTCTGGAACGGGTCCCAGTGGACTGGAAGGTAGCAAATATTACCCCGCTATTCAAGAAGGGAGGGAGAGAGAAAAAAGGGAACTACAGGCCAGTTAGTCTGATGCGGGTAGTCGGGAAAATGCTGGAATCTATTATTAAGGAAGTAGTAACAGGGCACTTAAATCATAATATGATTAGGCAGAGTCAACATGGTTTCATGAAAGGGAAATCATGTTTGACAAATCTACTGGAGTTTTTTGAGGCTGTAACTAGCAGGGTAGATAAAGGGGAACCAGTGGATGTAATATATTTGGATTTTCAAAAGGCATTCGATAAGGTGCCACATGAAAGGTTGTTGCACAAGGTAAGGGCTCATGGGGTTGGGGATAATGCATTAGCATGGATAGAGGATTGGTTAAAGGACAGAAAACAGAGAGTAGAGATAAATGTGTCATTCTCAGTTTGGCAGGCTGTAACTAGTGGGGTGCCACAAAGATCGGTGCTTGGGCCTCAGCTATTTACAATCTATATTAATGACTTAGATGAAGGTATTGAGTGTAATGTATCCAAGTTTGCTGACGATACAAAGCAAGGTGGGAAAGTAAGCTGTGAGAGGACAGAGTCTGCAAAGGGATATAGACAGGTTAAGTGAGTGGGCAAGAAGGTGGCAGATGGAGTATAATGTTAGGTTGTTCACTTTGGTAGGAAGAATAGAAAAACAGATTATTTTTTAAATGGTGAAAAACCATTAAATGTTGGTGTTGAGAGAGACTTGAATGTCCTTGTACAAGAAACACAAAAAGTTAGTATGCAGGTACAGCAGGCAATTAGGAAAGCAAATGGCAGGCTGGCCTTTATTGCAAGGGGGTTGGAGTACAAGAGTAAGGAAGTCTTACTGCAGTTGTACAGGGCTTTTGTGAGACCTCACCTGGAGCACTGCGCACAGTTTTGGTTTCCTCATCTAAGGAAAGATATACTTGTCTTGGAGGCGGTACAACAAAGGTTCACTCGATTAATTCCTGGGGTGAGAGGGTTGTCCTTTGAAGAGAGGTTGAGTAGAAAGGGCCTATTCTCTCTCGAGTTGAGAAGAAGGAGAGGTGATCTCATTGAAACATAAGATTATGAGGGGCCTTGACAGGGTAGATGCTGAGAGATTATTTCCCCTGGCTGGAGAGTCTAGAACTAGGGGGCATAGTCTCAGGATAAGGGGTCGGCCATTCAAGACTGAGATGAGGAGGAATTTCTTCACACAGAGGGTTGTGAATCTTTGGAATTCTCTACCCCAGAGGGCTGTAGATGCTGAGTCATTGAATATATTCAAGGCTGAGATGGATAGATTTTTGGACTCCAGGGGAATCAAGGGATATGGGGATCGGGTGGGAAAGTGGAGTTGAGGGCAAAGATCAGCCATGATCTGATTGAATGGCGGAGCAGGCTTGAGGGGCCGTGTGGCCTACTCCTGCTCCTATTTCCTATGTTCTTAATCACCTCAACAATTGCTTTGCTGCCTCGTCCAATGTCCTGGGGCATGGAAGTGGAGAAAGTAACTGGTGCTTTCTTTGAGACCTTTTTGCTCTCCTTGGCTAATAGCTTTGATTTTGGGTATGAAGCATCTTGTACTACAAAAGGAATGCCTATTCCTCTGAAGGTGGACATCTGAATACATGTATTGAGGATTGCTTTGAGGCTGATAAGATTGTACCTCATTTTCCTTTATTTCAGGAATTCGCCATGCCAAAATTTTACTTGCCACACAATTCTCTATTTAAAAGAGAAATGTAATATGAATGTTGTGATCTTATTGCTCTTTGCAGATAGAACCAAGCACATGTGCCAATCTGTTCTGGGTAACAAAATCTCAGGTGGAATCATGACTAAATAGCATTTAACTAACCGGGTGGTAGAATGTATTGTTCTAGATCTGGTCATGAACCACCTGAAAAGTGCAGTTCATTCTGCTTGTGTTATGGTCACATCTGGAGTCAGTGTGCAAAAGGTTTTTCTTGATGTTATCTCCATGGCAGACTCATGGTGTAATTTATGTGCTTTGAAGCATTACTGTAAATGTTTGACAGCTCAGGTGAAAAAGTGGTCTGGAACTGCAGTGCTCCCAATCTGGCCTCAATATTGCCTTCTCCCAACATTAAATCATGGTGCTTCCTTCCTCTGATTTTTGTACTACTCTGAAATGATTCTGGTTTATTTTGTGGAAGTTGAAGAAATTGGGGTGAATGTTTACCTCTCTTGGAAGTTTATTCTTTGTACATAACTTAAACCACATTCTCATTTGGATGACTGTTTATTCATTTGTATGTTGTGGTTATTCTTCAAATGTAGTTTAACCATTATAGTAGACAGGGGCCATTCACAATTGGAAATTTTAGATTTTGTCTCATATGCTTTTAATTATTTTTAAAGTAACTGGATTATTTTGTTTTTGGCTAGAAAAAGAAATCTAATGTATTCAGCTAATACATTATCTCTGCTGAGCCCATATCTCACCAAATACAAGTGTGTCCAGTGCTGCAAGCATACAAAGAGAAATCCAATGCAGTTGACTAATTCAGTGAATTTTTTTTGTGATAAAATGGCACCATACTATTATAACAACACCCAACCAGTCGGACTGACTGGGGAGTCCAACCTTTTACTGTATGGTAATTTATGATAATCCAGATGTGTTTATTCCAAATATTTCCAAAATTGGACTTCAGTATACAGGTTCTATATTGATGCAGTTCTAACACAATCAGTATGCAACAGTAACTAATGAGCATTTTTTTATTAACTTATATTTTGAGCAATGACCCAAGTGCAATTTGTCAATTGACTGACTCAAGGGTACGAATTTCATTGTGGGTGCTGAAGAAATGCTGAATTCAACAGCTACAACTTAGAATTATACAGTGCTTTTAACGTAGTTAAAGGTCCCAAGGCGCTTCACAGGAGTGATTTTTCAAACAAAATTTGTCACTGAGCCATATGAGGAGATATTAGGACAGGTGACCAAAAGCTTGGTCAGAGAGGTAGGTTTTAAGGAGCGTCCTAAAGGAGGAGAGAGGCAGAGAGGCAGAGAGGTTTAGGGAGGGATTTCCAGAGCTTAGGGCCTAGGCAGCTGAAGGCATGACCACCAATGGTGGAGTGATTAAAATTGGGGACGTGCATGAGGCGAGAATTGGAGGAGCGCAGAGATCTCGGAGGGTTGTAGGGCTGGAGGAGGTTACAGAAATAGGGATGGGTGAGGCCATGAAGGGATTTGAGAACAAGAATGAGAATTTTAAAATCGCGGCGTTCCTGGACCGGGAGCCAATGTGGGTCAGCGAGCAAGAGAGTGAACGGGACTTGGTTCGAGTTAGGATATGGGCAGCAGAGTTTTGGATGAGCTCAAGTTTATGGGGGGTGGATGATGGGAGACCGGCCAGGAGAGCATTGGAATAGTCAAGTCTCAAGTTTACAAAGGCATGGATGAGGGTTTCACCAGAAGATGAAGGGGCGGAGAAGGGCGATGTTACGGAGGTGGAAGTAGGTGGTCTTGGTGATGGAGCAGATATGTGGTTGGAAGCTCATCTCTGGGTCAGATAGGATGCCAAGGTTGCGAATGGTGGATTTTAGTCTCAAACAGTGGCCAGTGAGAGAGGTGGGGTCGGTGGCTCGGGAACGGAGTTTGTGGCGGAACCGAAGACCATGGCTTCGGTCTGCCCAATATCTAGTTGGAGGAAATTTTTGCTCATCCAGTACTGGATGTTGGACAATCAGTATGACAAATCAGAGACAGTGGGGGGTTCGAGGGAGGTGGTGGTGAGGTAGAGTTGGGTGCCGTCAGCGTACATGTGGAACCTGACATCGTGTTTTCAGATGATGTCGCCGAGGGGCAGCGTGTAGATGAGAAATAGGAGGGGACCAAGGATAGATCTTCGGGGGACGACAAAGGTAACAGTGCGGGAGCGGGAAGAGAAGGCATTGCAAGTGATTCTCTGGCTACGGCTGGATAGATGATGATGGAACCAGCCGAGCGCAGTCCCACCCAGCTGGACAACGGAGGCGAGGCGTTGGGAGAGGATGGTGAGATCAACTATGTCAAAGGCTGCAGACAGGTCGAGAAGGATGAGGAGGGATAGTTTACCATGGTCACAGTCACATAGGATGTCATATGTGACTTTGATAAGGGCCATTTCAGTACCATGGCAGGGACAGAAACCTGATTGGAGGGATTCAAACATGGAGTTGCGGGAAAGATGGGCACGGATTTGGGAGGTGACAACACCTTTTGGAGAGGCAAGGGAGGTTGGAGATGGGGCGGTCGTTTGCAAGGGCAGATGGGTTTTTTGAGGAGGGGGGTGATGAAGGCAGATTTGAAGGGGAGGGTGACCGTACTTGAGGAGAGGGAACCGTTAACAATATCAGCTCACGTGGGGGCCAGGAAGGCAAGTTGGGTGGTCAGCAATTTGGTGGGAATAGGGTTGAGGGACAGGAGGTGGGTCTCATGGTCAAGATGAGCTTGGAGAGGGCATAAGGGGAGTTTCAGACATAATATTTGCTGCATTTTGCAACTAGTTTGCTAATTTAGGGCCATGTTCTAACAGATTTTGTCCTTAGATATGTTTCTTCAGGTTTGTACATTGAATTATGGTATAAACATTTCCAACCGTGGTTTTGCCGTAAAACGATAGAGGTTTCAAGCCACATTAAGGGCTGTTAAATTATCATAGTGCTGTCGTGTTCTTGGAAGATCTGTTTCTTTTGAGCTTTCAATAACTTCAACTTCTTAACTAACCACATAAATAGATTCTACACATGTTGTTATGGATTGCAGTAAACATTGAGTAATGTACTAAATTACAACTGAGATTAAGATCGATGACCATAAAAAAGCTATGTTTGACCAATAGTTCCTGATTTGTTAACAATTGGAGAAAGGAAAACAAATGGAAATTTATAAAAAAAAAGGGTGGTAATACAATTTTCAGAAGCTTTTCGAAGTAGAAAGTGATTGAAATTATGTGATGGAAAATTGTCAAATTAATCCTCTAATAACTTCTTTGCTTCCCATGATAAATTAATGAAGAACACACTTAAGATTGCCAAAATTTATAACTTAGTAAATTTCTATTAAAGTTGAGGAACAGCTGCAGCACGGTTTGCATGATTTTTTTTCACCAGCTATTTCTTCATTGTTTGCAGCAATCCAAGTTCTTTGTCATCCAGTCGTACCCAGCAAATGCATGCTTTTAACTGGATCCGAAATCATTTGGAGGACCACCCAGATACTTCACTGCCCAAACAAGAAGTCTACGATGAGTACAAGTATGTATTGCATTAGGAGACCTGAATAGCCATAAGTTATTTGCTTTCCATTAGAAATATATGTTCATGAGCACAGTTTAATCATGGGTTGTATTTTTTGATGTGATGCATTGAATAGCTTTTCTGTAGTAGCATACATTCTTTGCTGTCTATAAATGTTCCACTATTTTATTCGTCACCATTTTCATTGGACTTTTTTTGTTTTTAAATAGGATAACCAGATTAAATTGAAGGTTTACAGGTTTTTTTCGTTAACCTCAAGTTAGTTTTTATGTTGCATTTTTGATCTTCAACCTGTTTTTCTCTTCATTGCAGCTATCAACAGTTCCTTAACATTTGACGTTACTGGTCAGAATCTTAATGGCAAATAGCTCTAATTTCTCCCCTTCTGCGGTCCTTCGACCAATAGTGTCTATTAGCTTATTTAACCGTGGTTATTAAAATAAAAATGGGGAAGGTGATAACATCCAGGAACAGTCATCTGACATTATGTATACAATATCTTTAAATTCTCAAATAGTTGCATTTTAGCTTTTGACGAATAGCAGTAATTATACTTTTTTTAAAGCACCTCAGCATGTTTCCGGATATCAAGCTTCTGTTGATGAGGTATTTGCGTAAAGATGAGAGGCGTTTGTAAAACATTTTGGCTTCAGTGTTGTATGAACAAAACACTCCCAGAGGCAAATAGCACAATTTTGTAAATGGAATATTAGTTCTATTAGAAAGATTGTAATGCTAATACATATAAAAACACATTGATTTTCATCATCTGAAATCTTTGTTAAATAAATGGGATAATTCTGAAGCCAAGTTGAATAGTCAAGTATTTAGAATATTTATGAAATATTGTTTCTGAAAGCAGATGAGATAGTTGAAAGATTATGTCCACAGTGCATCCCTATAATTTTCAACAAAATTGACTTTTTGTGTGTAAATTGTTAGTTTTTTTTTATAGATTGGTAGCATATTGTGTTCTTTAGTATCTGTAGACAAGTAACATCAGCAATATATGACTGTTTGTTTGATGTTGGAGCACACTGAAAATTTCATGAGATAATTTGCTCAGCACTTTGGGGTAGAAAACATCAGTGGATGCTTTCAACAGGGAGTCGGTTCAGTCTCAAGTCGTGATGTACTGGCATCCTCCCTTTGATGGGATAACTTTTGAGACTGAAACATTTTTGGCAAGTAAGAAAATCACAGTTTTGAAGACATGGGGTGCCAAATGGAGAAGGCTTATCCAGTGGTGCCTAAAGCACAACAATAATCCACTGGAATGAAACTTTTCCAGCTATATGATGCCTGCAGTGCAGCATTACAGTTGATTGATGTCTGGGAATTTTCACCAAGCTTATTAAGAGTCTGTGATAAATAAAAGCATGTTTTACTCGTCAATGGTAGAAAATTTAATTCTGGATCACCAATTGCTGTCCAGATTCAAGAAAGGAGCCTGGGATGTCAAGCTATTTGTTCAGTTAACTTCTACTTGGGATTGGAATTTGGTTCTGAGAAAAATCATGTCAGAATCATTTGAACCCACGGCCCCAAATTGAACTTAAAACAGCTGGTTTTGTTGGTCCTGATTTCAATGGGGAGGATTAGTGAGTGTGCAGTTTGGTAGACTTGCTGGATCTTGTTTAGCACACAGGAGAATTGTTAGAATAGATCTGTCTATTCTGCTGAAAATTTAATTGAGTTTCACTCGCCTCAGAAAACTGTAGAACTGAAATTTTATTTGTCACCTCACATTTCTTCCACTGAAAGGAAGTGTCATTTTGTTGTACATAGAACTTTCTTCCTTTTTATAACTCGAGTATTTGCCTGTTCATGCGGTTATTCCTTAAGGGAACAAAGCCTCAGGTAAATTCATCAGTATACCAAGATTAGAGAATTGGATTATATAATATAACTGCTTGTGTTATTCCCTGGCAGATCAGGAACCACCAGAGAACATTGAGATTTTCTACAGGTGTCATGGCCACTTTGTGTGTCAACATGCAGAAGATTTTTCCCAGCACTGTGTGGAAGGCAGCTACCTGGAACAATTTGTATCAAGTGTTGTTATCTTGTTTTGATACCTGAGAATAACAAACACTTTGAAAGTAAAGTACTCCCAACTAACTGGAACATTTAGGTCTTCAGAGTCTCTGTTAGTTCGGATTATACCAACATGTATAATCCTACATTATACCAACATGTAGGATTATACATGTTGGTATAATCCTACCTACATGTTGGTAGGATTATACTAACATGTACTATGTTGGTATAATCCTAAATGCCTGTGGAAGAATGTTTGATTACTTACGGAAGGTATAATCTTCATTGATAGAAATTCAATCGCCATGTTGAAAGGTGTTGTCAATGTGCTCCACAGTTTTCTCCCTGGTCTGCTGCTAGTTTGAATTTGTGTCACATTGTTTGCATTGCATCTGATGACTTTTCTGCCACTTTCGTGGCGTTGGTTGAGGGATAAATGTTCTGGCAAACGTTTATCCTTCAACTAATGTCACCACAAGCAGATTAACTGTTGATTCTTTTGATATTGGTGGGCCTTTGTGTGCAAATTGGCTGCTGCATTTGCCTACATAACAGCAATGACTACACTTCAAAAGAGTGTGAAGTGCTTAGGGATGTCCTGAGGGCATGAATGGTGCTATGTAAATGCATGTTTGTTCTTTCCAGTCCAAGAACTAGGGATGCAATTCAGAATAGGGCGTTATTTGATTGATGGACGATCACTTGATAAAAGTGACCACCGAGGAATGAAGGACATAATTTTTTTTAAAGGGGCAACATCCCTTAGGTGAGCTCTCCTCTTTTTGGATATTGGCAAATGTTCGTTGCATGTGGAGGTTGAACTCTAAAGAATGAGGAAGGCCATACTTAAACTAGATAATCTAATGTACATACAGTTCACCATTTAAAAATTGCTTCAGCTTTACATTGTTCTAAAATTTCACTTTTGTCTACAACTATATAATAAAATAAGAAACAAAATAAGGCCACATCTTGCATTTTGATCATAGTCACGTTGGATTTGGACAAGACGAAATCAGTTTCACTATTCTGTTTGTAGCAGACCATTTTGATTTACACTATTCAGTACGTAGAATACCAAGTGCAGTACAGTGTAATATTGATGTCTATCCTCCCAAAATCCCTTCTGTGTTCTTTGGGTGAGTGTGAGAGTTCATTTTACAGACATCTTGAATTCTGTCGTTTTATTAACCTGCCAGGAGGTGCACTTGAGTGATGGTAAGAAAGTTTGACTGCTGCAGTTCCCAGTTTGCTTAAGGATGCAAAGTGAGCTGAAGAATTTGGCCTCTAGTTTTTATTCTCCATGCAAACATCTAATGTGTTTCTGCCAGTCTGTTCAGACAAGATCAGGAACTTGCTATATGGGGAATTGTGAGCATGCCTACAGTGACCCATTTATGCCAATTTCAGTTTTTTAAATTTGGCATTGTGATGTCCAGAATAAAAAATTGTTTTTGTCTTTTACCTGTTTGAGATTTTTACCTCCCAAATCTATTCTGTCAACTCTGCAACAGTTTTTTTAATGTACTGTTTATATATAGATATTTTTGAGGCATGTAAGAACATATTTGCAGTACATTGAGCTGCCATCAAAAGCCACTTCAGTGAAGGACAACTCAAAAGTCTCACATAGAATCATAGGAAGTTACTGCACCAAAGGAGGCCATTCGGCCCATCGTGTCCGTAGTATATTTTGTACTAATTTGAACAGATGATACATTAGGGTTTCTCAATGTTGAGGGTATAATATATAGGCACGCTGATCTGGAAACACCCAAAGCATAAATATATTGGAATGATAATCCAGCAAACTGATTTATCTAGACCCAAGTCATTGCTTGAGTTCACCAGTCAAAGTTTGGTGCATTTGGCTTGTTTTTGGCAAATAGTTGCATTCCTCTTATGTGTTAGCACTGAGAGCTCCTAGCCTTTTCAGCCGAGTAGAAAAGTTTTGGAAGATGTTTAGTTGGAGAGAACTAGTTAGTTGGAGTACTCTCTCTAGTTCAGGAAAGTTTCACCATGTATTGAAAGATCCTTTCTTGGAGTATTGTTAGACTCTGACTGATGGCCTGATATCAACATACACTGTTCAATGGTTCATCACATTTGGTCTGAGACTTGTAACAAGTCATGATTAGTGTTGTGGAATGTCCAATTGTAGCTTATTTGACCAAATAGTCCCTTCTGTTTTGGGGGGCAATGGTGGAAAAATAAGAACCAATCAAACATGCATTACTTTGTATTTTGGTCTTCTCTGTTGTCAGTTATATATGGGATACTTAATAAGTCTGAGTTTCATTAATATGTCTGACTGGATGGATGCTGTTTCGTGTACATCAAGTGAAATATTCCTCCTCCGTTTTATTGCTTTTTCTGTGAATTGGTGAATTAAAAACCTTGAAAACTAATTTGAGGTGTACTGTTACTGTTTGCATCGAATTAGTGCTTTAATTTGCTCGACCACAAAAATTAGTTCGTGGATTTGTGTCAGCAAATTTTTACATTGTTCCATCCCCGGGAAGGAAAATTGTCAGGCAAGTCACCCCACTTCATGTCACAGGGGGGATTAGGCAGTGACTTTCCAGTACGAGTCTGGCCAGTCCGAAATGAATATTCTGCATGGTGTTTCAGCATTCGTTAGCTTCTCTCTTTCTCCCCCATGTGCACAGGAATCAGCCAAGTATAAATTAAGAACAATTTTTATTTGCTGCTGATGTCATTTCATTCAAAATCTCAGAAATTAATAGTTTTCTCAGCAAACTAAAAGCCACAGATATTAAATAATCTGTCCTAACATTATTTCTGTATTTAGAGGTACAATGTATAATCTGAAAAAAAGTACAAATTATGATTAATTTCAGAATTGAATGATGAAACTTAAACCTACCTACAATAATCAAACAGAGACTGATTCAGTGGGCCAGATGGTGGGTTTTATACTAAAAATCAATAGACCAAAATTCAGGAAAGCACGAAACTAATGGACATTTACGTCAACATTTCTGCAACTGGCATTGTTATGATACATAAATGGAGGTCTTTGAAATCTAAATGCAAGATTCTTTTTATACAGACCTCCCCTCTTGAATAATGGTACAGTCCTGCCAGGATTTCCCTCTTTTAAGTTAACTCTTTGCCTGAAGCTCTTATTTTTGTGTTCTGCCTGATCCACATTGATATAAATGAAAGAGATTCAACTGCCCTGACTGCTTGCGACATGATAGCAAATGAAAAAGCAATGCAAAATTTTACTTGTAAAATCTATCTCGTCACAATTGGTGCTGAAGCCAGCTGCTGAATTCCGGAAGCCAGTTCAATGCACACTACCTTAGTTTTACAGGAGTAAAGGTGAACTGTATCCAAAAGTACTTAATGCACCATACAACTTATAAAAGCTATCACTTGGTCCTTTCGATTCAAGAAGAGAATTTTTTTTAAAAAGTTAGTCTTCCAGACTGTGGATCAAAGGGCAGTCTGGTGGTGTGTTTTAGTGTACGAATGTAACATGCCATTCACTGATCGATATAATTTTCTGTGCATAGTTTATCACAAGGTGAGTTCTCAGCTTGGCTGGGCCATGAAGAAAGGCAAAGAGATTCCCTATAGCAAAGAAACATTGGAAAAGAAGACAACTCATGGTGCTGTCAGTCACCTCCTGGTGGCTAGTAACTGAGGGGAATTGGCGGAGGGTGATGTTATTTTGTTTTAAATGTGGGAGGATGTGGATCACTGTTCTAAAATTGTGGTGTGACCAAATAGAATTTCACATTTTGTTTTCCAGAGGCTATTGTGACAATCTTGGTTATAATTCTTTAAGTGCAGCTGACTTTGGGAAGATCATGAAGAATGTCTTTCCAAACATGAAGGCCCGACGTCTAGGCACAAGAGGCAAATCGAAATATCCTTTCCAGATGCTCTGAATTTATTGTTTCATGCTGTGTTCATTTTGACTTGAGTAATATTGTTCTTCCCACACTCCCCCATATACACAAACACATTTTTACAAAGGCCAATCCTTTTTGAATACAATCAGCACAGTATCACATGCAGCTATACAGTTGCTCCTGTAACATCATCTTTCGATGCTCAAATTGCTTTTGATTGTCGAGAATTTTATTGCAATTGCCTGTTCAATTTTTCAATTTTGTTAAATACAGACTACTCATCTTAAAAAGTATGTTGGACGGTGGCAAAATCTTTTAATTATAATTTTCTTGTTCTGTTGTATCATTTGTCTCAGGTACAAGCTATTTTACTTGTGGACAGTTTTCCAGCCTGCCATAGTGATCTAAAATCTTATTTATACTAAATTTGTACTTGAGATTGACCCCTATCTGGACTTTGGAATTGACCCGAGGTGTTTCGTGCAAAAGAATCACTCGTGGGTAAATTTGAGCAATGATATACAACCCTGAAGCAATCCATATTATTGCTCAAATTTAGTTGTCAGTCCCACAGGGGAGGTGGCAAAATCAGATGATGCATTCATTTGGTTGCTGGCTCGAGACTGAGGTCTTGCAGCAGGCCCTCTGCCCTGGAAAGTGTGGAAGGTTTGTGGCCTGTTAAGACCAGCACGAGAAGATGGGTGAGAGGAAAATAAAATGGTTAAATGCTCAAAATAAAATAAATAATGTAGGTTAGGGGACAGATTTCAGTTTCACAATAGCATTGCTCTTTGAACTGCACTCCATGCAACCATCAAATTTCTGCCACTGCATAAGTGAGGCCTATCCATTTAGCATATGTATATGCTGTCAAGTAAAGGAATTGATACAGTGGGTTAGCACATTGTTCCTGAACTCGAGACTCTAGTTCAAATCCAGAGCAAACTGATGTCATAGAACCTAACGGACAGGAGACTTATATGTGAAATGAATTTGAGATGTATCAGCCCAGTTCTTAATGGTTGTGAGCATCAAACAACACATCAGTTGACCGTGTCATTCAAAGGCAAGAAAGGCAGTTGTGGAAAGTGGAATACTGCTTTTCTGATATTGAGGTTGGGGCATAGGGTAAGTTCCAATCTACATCAGACTTTTATACCTGACCGTGGGCATGCTTGATGCTGATACCATGTACCTAGAGTAGATAGTGGACTGGAAGAAGGCTACTGATTTGTCTTCATGAGTGCAGCCTAGGACTACTAAGAAGAAAATGGGATATCCTACAGTCAAAAAAAAATCTGAGTATTTAACACAATGTTGAGACTTCGATAGCTTTGATATACTGTAAAATTGTTGTTTCCTCTTGGCTTGTGATTTATATCATAGCCTTGTAATACACGACCTGGTAGCTTTTTGAGCGAGTGTGAAAAGAATTTGTATATTTTAAAAAAGGTTGCCATGATGTGGAGATGCCGGTGATGGACTGGGGTTGACAAATGTAAACAATCTTACAACACCAAGTTATAGTCCAACAATTTTATTTGAAAATCACAAGCTTTCGGAGGCTTCCTCCTTCGTCATGTGAATGTCAGGAAATCCTTGAACCTTTCGCATTTATATTCAGAGAACAATACCTGGTGATTACAGATAATCATTCCAACTGCCCGTTGTCAAGGCAATCAAAGTGTTCAGACAGAGGGGTGTTACCTGCAGGACCACCGAATATACAAACGGCCAGAACACAAAGCAGAGAGAGGGAGAAACATCCGAAAGGAAGAGAAAGACTGAAAATGACCCGTTGAATTAAAAACAGATAACTTTTATTCGCTGGTGGGGTTACGTGTAGCGCGACATGAACCCAAGATCCCGGTTGAGGCCGTCCTCATGGGTGCGGAACTTGGCTATCAATTTCTGCTCGACGATTTTGCGTTGTCGTGTGTCTCGAAGGCCGCCTTGGAATACGCTTACCCGAAGATCGGTGGCTGAATGTCCTTGACTGCTGAAGTGTTCCCCGACTGGGAAGGAACCCTCCTGTCTGGCGATTGTTGCACGATGTCCGTTCATCCGTTGTCGCGGTGTCTGCATGGTCTCGCCAATGTACCATGCTCCGGGGCATCCTTTCCTGCAACGTATGAGGTAGACAACATTGGCCGAGTCACTGGAGTATGAACCATGTACCTGGTGGGTGGTGTCCTCTCGTGTGATGGTGGTATCTGTGTCGATGATCTGGCATATCTTGCAGAGGTTGCCGTGGCAGGGTTGTGTGGTGTCGTGGACGCTGTTCTCCTGAAAGCTGGGTAATTTGCTGCGAACGATGGTCTGTTTGAGGTTGGGTGGCTGTTTGAAGGCGAGTAGTGGAGGCGTGGGGATGGCCTTAGCGAGGTGTTCGTCGTCATCGATGACATGTTGAAGGCTGCGGAGAACATGGCGTAGTTTCTCCGCTCCGGGGAAGTACTGGACGACGAAGGGTACTCTGTTGGTTGCGTCCCGTGTTAGTCTTCTGAGGAGGACTCGCATAGACCTCCATCCCCACACCTCCACTACTCGCCTTGAAACAGCCACCCAACCGCAAACAGACCATTGTTCGCAGCAAATTACCCAGCTTTCAGGAGAACAGCGTCCATGACCCCACACAACCCTGCCACGGCAACCTCTGCAAGACATGCCAGATCATCGACACAGATACCACCATCACACGAGAGGACACCAGGTACATGGTTCATACTCCTGTGACTCGGCCAATGTTGTCTACCTCATACGTTGCAGGAAAGGATGCCCCGGAGCATGGTACATTGGCGAGACCATGCAGACACTGCAACAATGGATGAACGGACACCGCGCAAGAATCGCCAGACAGGAGGGTTCCTTCCCAGTCGGGGAACACTTCAGCAGTCAAGGACATTCAGCCACCGATCTTTGGGTAAGCGTACTCCAAGGCGGCCTTCGAGACACACGACAATGCAAAATCGTCGAGCAGAAATTGATAGCCAAGTTCCGCACCCATGAGGACGGCCTCAACCGGGATTTTGGGTTCATGTCACATTGCACGGAACCCCACCAGCGAAAAAAAGTTATCTGTTTTTAATATAACGGGTCATTCTCTGTCTTTCTCTTCCTTTCGGATGTTTCTCTCTCTGTCTGTCTTTTGTTCTGGCCGTTTGTATATTCGGTGGTCCTGCAGGTAACACCTCTCTGTCTGAACACTTTGATTGCCTTGACAACGGGCAGTTGGAATGATTATCTGTAATCACCAGGTATTGTTCTCTGAATATAAATGCGAAAGGTTCAAGGATTTCCTGACATTCACCTGACGAAGGAGGAAGCCTCCGAAAGCTTGTGATTTTCAAATAAAATTGTTGGACTATAACTTGGTGTTGTAAGATTGTTTACATTAAAAAAGGTTACACATGCAACTTGTACATTTTCAGGTTTTGTTGTTCATAAACATTCTGATTTTACATTTGAAACATTTTTCATATTTGACACACCTTAAAAGTTTCACTCTGTCAAGTTCACAAACCATTTTTTGTAATTGTGTTTTTATGACTGCATTCTGATGTTGCCATACTTTTTCCAAAAAAACAAGTTCAATACATTCTTTGACCTTAACTCCTTGAAACATATTGCTATAGTGGTCTGAGGAAAAAGGCTTTTGTTCACATGCCGTCGCTACCTAGTCTGGATTTTCATAAAACCGGAGAAGGGGTAATAATCTTCTATAATCATTACCATTAAAATGTGAAGCTAACTGTACCGGAGAATCATGCCAAGTAAAATGATGAAGAATGGAGAAATTTGCATATAGCAGAACAGAATTGCTTCTCCAATACTGAATAAATGTTACAAGGTTCATTGTTCTTCATTTGTTCTACCTCCATGTAAAAATAAATCCTCCCTCATCCAATAGGGAAAGTTATTTGTGGACATTGTCTTTAAGAGTTTCATGCCTTACACAACTATCTTGGTCAGGCGGACTCCCCCGCCCTTCCATAATGCATAACTCTTTTCTTCCTTTATTGGCAACGATGTGGAGATGCCGGTGATGGACTGGGGTGGACAAATGTAAGGAATCTCACAACACCAGGTTATAGTCCAACAAATTTATTTTAAAATCACAAGCTTTCGGAGATTATCCCCTTCGTCAGGTGAATGAGTGAAAGGTTCTCAAATCGCATATCTTATATTAGGCTGGGACACCATCACACCAATCAAAAGGTGTCGTTGGTGTTCAGACAGATTAGCCACGGAGAACAGTACGTCCCAGTACACTGAATATACATTGTGTCAAATTGCACAGACAGAGAGAAAGAGACCCAAATGGCAGAGAGAGAGAGAGAATATTAAAAACAGATAACTTTTTTTTCCCCTTGCTGGTGGGGTTACGTGTTAGCCAAGTTCTGCACCCATGAGGACAGCCTCAACCGGGATCTTGGGTTCATGTCACGCTACACGTAACCCCACCAGCAAGGGGGGAAAAAAGTTATGTTTTTAATATTCTCTCTCTCTCTCTCTCTGCCTTTTGGGTCTCTTTCTCTCTGTGTCAAATTACACAGACAATGTATATTCAGTGTACTGGGACGTACTGTTCTCCGTGGCTAATCTGTCTGAACACTAACGACACCTTTTGATTGGTGTGATGGTGTCCCAGCCTAATATAAGATATGCGATTTGAGAACCTTTCACTCACTCACCTAACGAAGGAGATAATATCCGAAAGCTTGTGATTTTAAAATAAATTTGTTGGACTATAACCTGGTGTTGTAAGATTCCTTACATTTATTGGTAACAGCCACGATTGTTGTCTGTGCACGACTGCCAACTTCCACCTTTCTAACATAGTCCATCTACGTCCCTGTCTTCTTCTCCATCATTGCCAAAACCCTCATCCATATCTTGAATACTAGTAGGCTTTATTTCTGACACTGTTCTCACCAACTGCTTCAGTTCTACCTTACATAAACTCCAACTGGTCAGAATTCTGCCAAGGCCTATACTTGTACTATCTGCCCTATCTGACCTCCATTGGTGCTATGGAAGTGCAAGTTGTTCTCAAATATTGAAACAGTGCATAATTATCCATATATAATTAATTTTACACTTTTATTGGTGCTGTGACAGGCCTTTTCTTCTGCAGAAAGTCTGTACAAGTTTACCTGTAAATTTTATTTTTCATCAAAATGTCATCTCTAATATGATGGATGTTTCAGTCTTGACAGAGTTACATTTATCTTGCATTCACTTGGGCACATCTTTGGTCACATACTCTTCTGTTTCAGTCAGCCCTGCCCAGACTTCAAGATCTGCATCAAACTTCCTGGATCTTTCCTAATGAACAATGTTCATAATTTTATTGACTCTTGACACAGCCCAGTTTCCAGAAGTATGTAATCAGCTCAAAACTCAGCAATAAGGATTATGATTGTTTGGTTTCTGTGAAGCCTTCCTTGATCCTCTATCCAGAAATCTGAATTTCAGAACCTCTATGAAACATGCCTCCAGTTCAGAAGGAGAATTGGATATAGTTTGGGGTTGCTTCCAGCAATGGTCCAAAGGTAGCTGAACAGTGTTCCGAATTGGCTGGGTGAAGAATGGGAGGACAGGAACGAGAACATGAAGAAATCAGTTCTGGAGGACTTAAGGGTCTTGTACATCTTCATTTTGAAGGAAAAGTTCAATTGGCAACACCATAGTTAGCTCAGTGGGGGAGGAATGTATGCAGGGGCAAGCTGCTAAACATGAACTGCAAGGACATGTACTTGCATATTGGGATTCAAGACCCTACAGAAAGTATTTATGGCTCAACCCAGAGGAGTCCATTGTCTAATTTCTCCTACCTTGCTTCCAGTTTAGAAAGTGTGTATTGGCTTTCTCAAAATTACATTAGCCTTCATAAAATCACAGAATTATACAGCATGGAAGTAGGCCATTTGAACCATTGTGCATTAAGGCTTGATACTACTTGTGAAATCTGAGGCTAATGTTTGCAACCAATTTCATAGTACAGAAACCAAGTCTATTCAGGAAACCAGTGTATTTAAAACTATTTGCACAATGGTACATGACATACCCTGAACCCAGGACAGTGAGGTGAGCCAAGAAGTGGCCAATGTCATGAGAGAGAAACCTTTGATAACTGACCCCTTGCTTACAGGGTGGGATGCACATCTGAACTTGGAGTGTTGTACTTGGCATATAGTTAGTAGTTTAGTTAGTAACGCTGGCTAGTAGTGACTTTTTTTTCCCCCCATCCTGTTGATGAAACTGCTCTGCAATATAAACAAGGCTATTTCTCAAATAGGATATAGACCCAGACTCCGAACTTAAATGGGATTTCAGTTACCGTGGAATTTTTAAAACTTCGGTATCAAGGGATGTTCAAAACATGAATTTACTGTATAGGGAATAACTCCATATTTGATTTGTATCTATTGTCATTTTGACTGTGTTTGTCATTTTATTTGTCTTAAATCTAGTTTGATATATTGCCCCTCTGATCTTATTACTTCTGGGAACTAGGTGGTGGTAATTTAGTCTTTACAGTATTGAATTTCCATGAAACATTGCACAATCTAAAGAAAAGGGCTTTTTTTAATTGCACGACCTAGTTATGCAGTTACGCATAATGCTATAAATGTGTTGATTAGTATATTAACGGTCTTTAAAAATGAGACACTAGGATAAGCTTCTGAGTAATCTTTACAGATGGACCATCTCCTTCTCCCATCCCTCACCTAAATTACCTTTTGATACCATTGTTTGGATTTCAAAAGGGATTTTTAATCCATTATCTTGCATGCAGTGCTAATGCTGCACCCTCTCCTCCTAACTATCCTGCTCCCAATCCTGGCTCTGTTACCTTCCTGCCAGCTTATGGCTGTTTTTTTCCCTACTTAAATTTGTAACTTTTTCAAAACAGAATCAGAAAAATCAAATTATGGAACTTGTTTGTCTGCAAATTGTAATTTGTATCCAAATGTATTTGTGAAGAATTATGATTGATTTGCATATTTTTAAAGTAAATGCTCTCTCCTTGATGGAAGACTTTTATGAAGTCAAACTTTATTCTATGTGAAATACTTTTTTTTTACTTTTTTCAAAATTGTGTGCCTTCAATAAATAATTGCCATAGTCTGTTGCTAATTTACCTTCAATCTAGCTGGAGATGGGTTACGACTGTCCCAGAGTCAAATACAAGTAGTGTTGTATTGAAGGGAATATTGTTATTTTTGCAGAAATGGACATTTGACTTGTTTGCATTACAGCTGATAATATTTATGGTGTTTCTCCAACCGTTGCATTTTATATTACGGAATGAAAAATGCCCTCAATTTTAGGTTTTTTTTATTATTTTAAAAACTGCTTAAGCAATTGAATTATCACTGAATTGGACCAATCGCAAGTGTTTTTTGGTAGACAGTAACAAACTAGCATGTTGAATTGCTAATTTTGCTTAAATTGAGAATTTTAACTGCCACTTTTCTTGTCCGTTTAGTGTGTTTTTACTACAGCAATAATTAGAGTCTAATGTTTGGTTATATTGCTTTCTAGTCTGAAGGATCAGACTGTGCAGGCCACCTGCAGAGTATTGATGAAGAGGTCAGATCTGCAGCTTGCAGTCTGGTGTGTGAGTGGGCCCAGAAAGTATTAATCCGAAAATTTGATTCAGTGGTCGATCTAGCTCGCTTCCTTGTTACCAGTCACTATATTGGCACTAAGTCTGTTGCTGCATTGTCTGTGATGGTTGGTGCACCTTCAGGTGAGTAATTGTATTCCTTAGAATGTTCCCCCACACTGTCACCGTTTAATTTCCTTAAGACTACACTGTTGCTTTTTATCAGTTGGGAAGGTAGGGTGGTTGAAGTATGTGCTTTGCCAAAAGGTTGTCGGGTAGATAAACACTAAATCTTGTGAGAAATATTGTACTTGAAATTTAAGTATGTAATCTGTATCGGTTGAAGAGTATGAGACAAATAGCCTCTCTTCTTCTCTCCTCTCTTCACCCCCCACCCCCCACTTTATAAGATGTACTCATTGTAAAATTGGATTGGTATCTACCATTCATGTCAAGAGTTTTAGGTAGCTTCCTGAACTTCAACTTGACCTCCAGCCCCCATTGTTGGGGAAATGCTTAGGAAATCCCTTAGCTTCCCCAACTTCCAACCAAGAGGTTGCCTTGGAGTCTCGTTGGAGTGGGGGAGGGGTTTGACCAGTGGTAGCTGAGGAAGAGGAATTTGTTGCAGGTTCCCAGGCAGTGGGGAAACGTGTATTCCATTTAAAAACTGTGCTGTAATTTAAATAATACAGGTACCTTGAACTCAGTGCTCAGGAATCTCGCAACATAAACCACCTAGCCGGGTACCAGTTACCCCTCTCCAGGGCGCAACTGTCCCAACCCTCTATCACCCATTCAACCTTGAGACCCATACCTTTGCTCCCCTACTCCCTGTTGTCCTTTTTTATGCTTATGCTGAATGCCTACATCTTGCCCTCACTGACTGCCCACCCTGAAAAAGCTGCTATCACCATACATTTGTTAGCAGTCCACAACCCACAACCCCCTTCCAGTGCTCCCACATTTCAAACCTCTCCCCAGCGTTGGTGTACTCCAACACACCTTTGCCACGCCTAGCAGACCTTGGTACCCCCTTCCAAATGCTCCAAAAACCACAACTGCCTCTCCCAGTGCTTTGACATGCTGCAACCCCCGCCCCCCCCCAGCCGTCCTTCCCACACCCAAGTCTCCCACCATCTTGCTACCCTCCGAATACAACCACATGGCACCCCAGCTCACCACCATTGCTATGTGCAGTTCTTACAACCTTCCTCCCAACCTGGAACATCCTCGCTATCATCTTCCTCAAATCTAGGCTTTTTTAAAAAATGAGATAAAATTAACCTTTTTGAATAGTAATCAAGGTGATTGATTTGCAGTTTCCATGCAAAATGCACATAACCATAGAATTTACGCTCAAAAATACAAAAGCTCCTACAATATTCTAATAAAAACAGAATTTAACTTAATTGCTGTAAATTAGTGATCCTGGCTAGATTGCATGCTACATAGCATTAATCAATGTATACCCTTACTCATAGTGAGCAAACCATGAGAGATCCACTACTAAATAAAGAAAATGCACTGTTACATTGGAAAAAGGCAAGCATATTTATGGGGTAGGGGTGGTGGTTATGTGTCAGCAATCTTAGGCACTGAATTATTTTCTAAAATGAGGGTGTGTTGAATTGTTCCTGTGTTTTGAAAGAAGTGACCCATGAATGCCTCAATAACTATTCATTTTGGGATTTTGTTTCATCACTGGTTCCTTTTGAAAGTAAATATCCTGGAATCTATCTGTGCATCAAGCACCATGTCTTAAAAACATTATATACTTAAACATTAACGTTTCACCTCAAAACAGCATATTATCTGATTTACCACAAGTGACTCCACAGGAAACCCACAGATATATACACATTTAATAGCAGTCTTGCATCTGGGACTTTCATCTCACCTGGAATTGTCATTCAGCAACAAATCACAACTGAACGATCTCAAAGTACTATAAAAGAAAAGGAGAAAAAATCCAGTCATTTCTACTGGTTTCCTCTGACCTTGACAACCTGGCCTCTCCCCAGTGGGAGGAGTTACGGATTTACAAGCTGGTGGCAATCTACAAACTAACTTCTCTCAGCAACAGCAATTATCCTCTTGCCTATTTATAAAGCACTTCCTACAGGGAGAACTGAGCAGGTAGATCTGATTTCTGCTCAAGTTATCGTTTGTAGCCTTAAAGGGACAGTTCCAGTTAAACACATTTTGATCTTAGTAGCCAAGAACTTTTCTCAAGGTAACCCCTTTGCACCTATTAGGAAATGGTTATGAAGACATAAACACTCCATTCATTATATAATATATAGTGTATTACATGGCATAAAACATCTGTCATTCTAAAATTTTGATTTATTGTGAGCAATGCCATGAGAAATCCACTACAATAAGGTTACAAAAATTCCTGAATTCTGGCTGATATTTTTTTTACTGCCAATTTTCTCACCTGCAGAGCGACTCACCTTGTCAGGTCGCCCTCACTACCAGGCTGCTCTCTGACATCACCAGTGGGTCACCACTGCCCCGTGCATTAGATTGACTTTATTGAAAAGAACAGGGCTACAACTTCAGGCCAGCCTGAGAGCTGACCTGGAGAGACACAGCCATGAAAATCTTAATTTTCAACGTGTGATTGCCCATCATTCATCGTGGCGTAGCCTACAGGGAAGAACACTGATGTTTTTAAAGTGTAAAATGAGGGAGTACTAAAATTACCCCACCTACACTTTCTGTCACTATAATTTTTGTCAAAAATATGAATCACTTATTGTGTGCTTTAGTTTACTGAATATATGAATTTAACACACTAGTACTTGTCCATTAATGTTTTGACTTGCTATGTATTTGCCAACATTCTTTGTTGCTATGTAGAAGAAACGGGGTGTTGGGATCTCATTGCTTACCCTGTGCTGTTTAGCCTCATTTAGGCAAGAGCTCTGCATCTCGTCTGCACTATACCTGGACGCGCTTAATGCTGATGCTAGATGCAAAAAGTTGGAAGTGCTCCATTCCCAACATTGACATCCGTATTGAGCATTAAAAAATCTAAAGGAACAGGTTGTTATTTCTTACGGTATATAAAAAATAATTTGAAGAACCAAATTACACCTGTACGCTTTGTCACTAAAACAGTACACATGCAAGAAACAACTAGTAACTGCAACAGGCACCACACAAGTAAGGTTGAATGTCCAAAGTAAAGGGTAAATGTTAATTATGAAAATGAATATGCAGAAACCAATGCTGCTCTTCTGTATTTTCTGACTAATGGCTTGAAGGAAAAATAGTTAAGTAAAATTCCTTCTAGTTGTATAGGGCTCCATGGAACTGCTGTTTCTACAATCAGTTGTAGAAAAAAATGGAGATGTACATGAGCCTAATGTGCTCAAAGGAATATACGGCTTGGTGGATGCAGGGTCATTGTTTTCCATAATCATTACACCGGGTTTCCATTCGTGTTGGAGGACAAACAAACACAGCCAAAGGCACAAAGGGAGTGAAATTGCTCTTTGAGAAACATAATTAACAACCTGCGAACAAAGTCAGAAATCGCATATTTCAAAGCTGCATATTTCCATGATTGTTAGTGGTTCTTATGTTTAAATGACCTGCTAAGCATGTGTTGTTATCTGTGTGCATCTTTTTCAGAAGTTGATAAAATGTTCTTTCCTGCAGGAATGAAACAGCCGTCTGCTTTTGTGCCCATGACTGAAAGCAATTCCTTTCAGCCCCAGGTGAAGACTCTGCTTTCCCCATCAATTGATGCCAAGCAACAGTTGCAACGTAAAATTCAACAAAATACACTGAAGAAACAACAAGAGCAGAAACTTCAATCTCCACTACCAGGCGAGCAACAAGTGAAGAAACTAGAAGGTGCCACTGTTGGAGGAGTGGCCAACATCCCTAATGGAAGCCCTGCCCTGCTTTCGCCTCAACCTACCATTGGCATTGTGGTGGCAGCTGTTCCCAGTCCTATCCAAGTAGGTTTTTCACAGTTCAATATTAAGACCAAATGAATAGGCAAGGAATAGCAAAGCATGGGCTGTGAGAAAAGTCAAAAATCCGGAATAAAAATGCATTATCTGGACTATATTACTTGTAAGTTTACATTAGCAAAGTTACGTAATTTAGCTGTGTCGCACTTACTAATGGGAATTGGTGGTTTAATTGCACCAGCACTGCACTCTCAGTTGTAAGCCCTAAGTTACATTCAAATTGCTTTAATTTTCATAGTTTCCATGCTTAACTGGCTGGTTTATATGATGAGTAGTGATAAACAACAGTGCATTTCACTTCAGAGAGAGGGAGTAATGCAGTGCATGTTTTGGCCTACCCCATAGAATTACACCTTTTGGTGCTTTCCTAATGGAATAGCATTGATCGTGATTACACTTCTTGTCCCCCTACTGTCCTCTCCCCAGAAGCTAGTCAGCATAATGGTGTGTTAAACCACTGGGGGAACCAAAAAAGAGGGCAAATGGGGATTTCTCCCCTCTGCTTATTTATCTAAGTATGTGCATGTAATATTTTAATACAAGGGCACACAAGACTTTGGGTCTTCCCCACTTGCAGAGTAAGCCTGGTATTTCATTGTTACTCAATATGTGTTGTTTATACAGTGTCTGTGAGGATATTTTCCCTCCAAACTTAAATATCATAAATCCACCCTGTATAAAGCCACAGAAAGCCATTAGAAAGAGATTGTTTTAGAATGGCTGTCTGCTAGCAAAGAAGCAAAAAATATGCCTTGAATGCCTGATGTCTCTGGGGGTAAATGCGGTGTATAATGTGGCTTTGAGCTGCACAGATCAGAAAGGCCCCAGACTCAATCCTTGGCCTGTGATGAGTTAGCTGATATCAACATGGGTGACAGTGGGGTGCTAAAACTGCTTTTGACTACTTCAGGCTTCAGAGAGTTAGGGTTCCTGCTTCAGATCCTGCTGGGAAATGCACGTATGGATGTTGAATAAAGGCAGTATTGGGCTCAGCTGTGATGCTATTTATGGTCATGCAGCATGTCAACACCCGCTAGCTGGATCTGGTCAAGGCATCGTAAGGCTGCTGATGTTCATGAACCATATCCCAGCACAAAATACCACTTTCGGGGAAGAGTAGAAAATTGGTGAAAAGTATAACATATGAGAGTTCATGATACATCAAACAAACTAACGAACTTGGTACATTAAATTTTTATTTACTATTGATAGAGATTTTTGCAAATGCGAAAGATGCTATAATACAACTCATTCGAGCAACCTCAGTTTTCTCTGACTGGCTCTGTTTAAAGTTTCACAAGGCTATTAAGTGTTAGCCTTGGCTCAGTGGTAACACTCTTGCCTCTGAGTTGGAAGGTTGTGAGTTCAAGTCCCACTCCATAGACTTACATGTAATCTAGGCTGACACTTCTGTGCTGTCCAAAATGCTGTCTTTCGGATGAGATATAAGAACGTAAGAAATAGGAGCAGGAGTCGGCCATCTGGCCCCTCGAGCCTGCTCCGCCATTCAACAAGGTCATGGCTGATCTTCGACCTCAAAGCCATTTTCCTGCACTATCCCTTGATGCCTTTAATATCTAGAAATCTATCGATCTCTGTTTTGAATGTACTCAATGACTGAGCCTCCGCAGCCCTCTGGGGTAGAGAATTCCAAAGATTCACCACCCATCTGAGTGAAGAAATTTCTCCTCATCTCAGTCCTAAATGGCCTACCCCTTATTCTGAGACTGTGACCCCTGGTTCTTGACTCCCCAGCCAGGGGAAACATCCTCCCTGCCGGGCCCTGTAAGAATTTTGTATGTTTCAATGAGATCACCTCTCATTCTTCTAAACTCTAGAGAATACAGGCCTAGTCTACTCAATCTCTGCTCATATGACAATCCAGTCATCCCAGGAATCAGAGTGGTGAACCTTCGTTGCACTCCCTCTATGGCAAGTATATCCTTTCTTGGGTAAGGAGACCAAAATTGTACACAATACTCCAGGTGCGGTCTTACCAAGGCCCTATATAATTGCAGGAAGACATCGTTACTCCTATACTCAAATCCTCTTGTAATAAAGGCCAAAATACCATTTGCCTTCCCAATTGCTTGCTGCACCTGCATTCAGCTTACACTGACTCATGTACAAGGACACCCAGGAACCTTTGAACGTCAACATTTCCCAGTCTCTTACCATTTAAAAAATACTCTGCATTTCTGTTTTTCCTACCAAAGTGGATAACTTCACATTTTTCCACATTATATTCCATCTGCCATGCTCTTCCCACTCACTTAGCCTATCTCTAATCCCCTTGAAGCCTCTTTGCATCCTCCTCACAACTCACGTTCTCACCTAATTTTTTGTCGTCAGCAAACTTGTAAATATTACATTTGGTCCGCTCATCCAAATCGTTGATATCGATTGTGAATAGCTGGGGCCCAAGTAGCGATCCCTGTGGTACCCCACTAGTCACAGTCTGCCAACCTGAAAAAGACCCGTTTATTCCTACTCTCTGTTTTCTGTCTGTTAATCAATTCTCAATCCATGCCAGTATATTACCCCCAATTCCATGTGCTCAAACTTTGTTCACCAACCTCCTGTATGGGACCTTATCGAAAGCCTTCTGAAAATCCAAATACACCACATCCACTGGTTCCCCCTTATCTATTCTATCAGTTACATCCATAAAGAACTCCAATAGGTTTGTCAAACATGATTTCCCTTTCATAAATCCACATTGACAAATCCACATTCTGTCAAATCCGATTATTATTTTCAAATGTCCTGATATCTCATCCTTTGTAATAGATTCTAGCATTTTCCCAACTATTGATGTCAGGCTAACAGGTCTGTAGTTCCCTGTTTTCTCTCTCCCTCCTTTCTTAAATAGGGTTACCTTTGCTACCCTCCAATTTGCAGGAACCATTCCAGAATCAATAGAATTTTGGAAGATCACAGCCAATGCATCCACTATCTCTGCAGCCACCTCTTTGAAAACACTGGGATGTAGATCATTAGGTCCTTGGGATTTATCGACTTTCAGTCCCATTAATTTCTCTGGCACTTTTTTTTTACTAATATGAATTTCTTTGTTCCTCATTCTCTCCAGGCCCTTGGTTCTCTCGTATTTCTGGGAGTTCTTTTGTGTCTTCTTTCGTGAAGACAGATACTAAGTATTAAACCAAGGCCCTATCTGCCCTCTCAGGTGGGCAAAAAAGATCCCATGGCACTATTTGAAAAAGAGCAGGGGATTTCTCCCCAGTGTGCTGGCCAATATTTATCCCTCAACCAACATCACTAAAACATTATCTGGACATTACCTCATTGCTGTTCGTGGGACCTTGCTGTGCACAAATTGGTTGCCATGTTTCCCTACATTACAACGTTGACTTCACCTCCAAAGTAAAACGCTTTGGGGCGTCCTGAGGTCATGAAAGGTGTCATATAAATGCAAGTTCTTTATTTTATTTTGGTAACAAATGCTTCTAGTGTCACCAGCAAATATGAATATTTAGTACAGTGTCTTAAAGTACAATCATAGAAAGGTTACAGTATTGAAGGAGGCCATTTGGCCCATGCCTGCTCTATGCAAGAGCAATCCAGCTAGTCCCACTCCCCTGCCCTATCCTCGTAGCCCTGCAATTTTTTACCTTTCAAGTACTTATCCAGTTCCCTTTTGAAAGCCATGATTAAATCTGCCTCTTCCACCCCCCCAGCAGTGCATTCCAGATCATAACCACTCGCTGCATAAAAAAAGCTTTTCCTCATGTCACCTTTGGTTCTTTTGTCCGTCACCTTAAATCTATGTCCTCTGGTTCTTGAGTCTTCCGCCAGTGGGAACAGTTTCTCTCTATCTATTCTGTCTAGACCAGTCATGATTTTGAATACCTCTATCAAATTTCCTCAATCTTCTCTGTTCCAAGGAGAACAACGCCAGCTTCTCCAATCTATCCACATAACTGATGTCCCTCATCCCTGGAATCATTCTAGTAAATCTTTTTTGCACCCTCTCTAAGGCCGTCACATCTTTCCTAAAGTGCAGTGCTCAGAACTGGACACAATATTCCACTTGTGGTCGAACCAGTGTTTTATAAAAGTTCATCATGACTTCCTTGCTTTTGTACTCTGTGTCTCTATTTATAAAGCCTAGGATCCTGTATGCTTTTTCAACCGCTTTCTCAACCTGTCCTGCCACCTTCAACGATTTATGCACATATACCCCCAGATCTCTCTGTTCCTATACCCCTTTTAGAATTGTACCCTTAAGTTTATATTGCCTCTCCTCGTTCTTCCTACCGAAATGTATCACTTCACATTCTTTTGGGTTAAATTTCATCTGCCATGTGTCTGCCCATGCCACCAGCCTGTCTATGTCCTCTTGAAGTCTATCACTATCCTCCTCACTGTTCACTACCGTTCCAAGTTTCATGTCGTCTGCAAATTTGGAAATTGTGCCCTGTACACCCAAGTCGAAGTAATTGATATATATCAAGAAAAGCAGTGGTCCCAGCACCGACCCCTGGGGAACACCACTGTACACCTCCCTCCAGTCCGAAAAAAAACGTTCACCACTACTCACTGCTTCCTGTTACTTAGCCAATTTTGTATCCATGCTGCTACTGCCCCCTTTATTCCATGGGCTTCAATCTTGATGACAAGCCTATTATGTGGCAGTTTATCAAACGCCTTTTGAAAGTCCAAATACACCACATCAACTGGTTTGCCCTCATCTACCCTCTCTGTTACCTCATTAAAAAACTCTATCAAGTGAGTTAAACACTATTTGCCTTTAATGAATCGGGGCTGGCTTTCCCTAATCAATCCACACTCATCCAAGTGACTGTTAATTCTGTCCCGGATTATCATTTCTAAAAGATTCCCCACCACCGAGGTTAAACTGACTGGCGTGTAGTTGCTGGGTTTATCCTTCCACCGTTTTTTGAACGAGGGTGTAATATTTGCAATTCTCCAGTCCTCTGGTACCACCCCCCTATCTAAGGATGTTTGGAAGATTATGGCCAGTACCGCTGCAATTTCCACCCTTACTTCCCTCAGCAACCTTGGATGCATCCCATACGGACCAGGTGACTTAGCTACTTTTAAATACAGCTAGCCTTTCTAGTACCTCCTTTATCAATTTTTAGCCCATCCAGTATCTCAACTACATCTTCCTTTACCGAGACTCTGGCAGCATCTTCTTCTTTGGTAAAGACAGATGCGAAGTACTCATGTAGTACCCTGGCCATGCCCTCTGTCTCCATGAGTAGATCTCCTTTTTGGTCCCCGATTGGCCCTACCCCTCCTCTTACTACCTATTTACTGTTTACATGCCTATAGAAGACCTTTGGATTTTGGAGAAGAAAACAATTTTTTCTTTTAATTTCCAATTTTTGTTTTTATTTCCTTGTTATTCTCTGGCTTTTTCCTGGGCCTCTTCCAATCTCAATCTAGCTGGTTGCTTATAGACATGCTGTAGGGGAGAGAGAAGGAGGTGCCCTCAGTGTTGATAAATTGTTGGCCTTTCTTATCTGCTATTGGCTCAGAATTATTGAGCATTCTGCAGGAAATTCATGACTAACAGAACCTCATCTGTATCATTCTGTGATGCAGGGCATTGCACTTTCCCTCCCAAATTCTCCATTGCACAAGATAAAAGCTATTTCTAATGTTTCAATTCCCTACAGTAAAACTACTACCAAAAAGTAGTTGAATATGATGCACTGCAGAAATTTGTGTATGACTTGTGGAGAAAATTTAAATGGGGAAAAAAAGCTTGTTAGTGGCACAAATGGAATTCAGTTCACGTAATTAACTTAGAGATATTTTCAATAACCGAGGGTATAGTGATTTTAATTTTGAAACTAGCTCTGGAAGTCAGAATAGGATATTTTTACCCTAGTTCACTTGAATATGTTTACCCAATTCACTGCAATATATTACACTGCAATATATTACTTTGCCATATATTACAGAAAAGTAATATGTGGCAAAATTGTTAGTAGTTCAGTCTTCTGTTTACATTTGATGTGAAGTACAAGAAAAAATGTTTCACTCTGAGGAGTTTGATCATTCTTATGTTTAAATATAATTTTTTATAGGCCTGTTATGTTTAATTTTTCAGATGCAAAGAAGCAGGCAGATGATGACATCACCAAGTCCTTTAGGTCCATCAGATAGCAAGGTCCTTCCTTTGAACGTTCAGGTTGTTGCTCAACACATGCAGTCAGTCAAACAGCAACAGAAGACTGTCCAGAATGTCCCTGCCAGTCCACATAATGATCGCTCAAGACCTCGCTACCATCAAATCTTGCCTAAACCAGCCTCAACCAGCACACTTACTCTTAGCTCTCCAACTACAGTACTTTTGGCCAGTAGTCCAATAAAAACTGTTGTTTCTGGAACATCTCATGCTAGCTCCCTGAATATGGTGAAGATGACAACAATATCTCTCCCACCCAACACTGGTGCATCTCCCAAACCTACAGCATCAGCAAATAACAGTACTGGAACAGCAGACAAATTAAAAACTGGTCCAACATTGAGAGTTGGTTCAACTTCTTGCCTTCCTGCTGTAGGATCCAAAACAAGAAGTGCCACAACTACACCAACTGCAGAGGTCATCAAATCCGAACATGAAGCAATATCAAGTGATGAAAAGCAGACTCCGTGCCAAGATCATTCAACTCGTTTGAAGGATCCTAGAAGAACTGTTGGTTCCTCTCCATGTGGACAGAAAAGCAATAGTGAGGCTAGCACAAAAATGAAAACATCAAATGGGAAAACAGCTAATGAGAAGACAGCAAAAGTCTGTAATGGTCAGAAAACTGAAGGAAAAAAGACCAAAAATGAAGGCAAGTTTGTACATCATGAAAATCTGGCCATTTCAATAGTGGGAAATAATCAAAATGCTTTTTCTGTTTCCTCCACTTCAAATTTCACTAGCACCAGCATTAATTCAAAATCCATTACTGATACTGCCAGGTCTCATAAAGACAATGGGATGTGCCCAAAAAGTCCAAGAAAGCGTTCTCCCTCTAATTCTGCATTTGAACCACAGGTGCCCCCTGTGAAGAAAGCTTTGCTTTTAGAACATACTTCAGGTAGTGCAGAACATCAGAAAGCCTGCCAAGGCACTGCAGTAATGACATCTCCAAAACTATCTGCAGCTTTACTAGTAAAAAGTGAAAACATACCAGCAGTGATTCAGGCACCTAGTAAAGTTACTGTTAAACTGAATACAACAGGAATAACCCGTATATTAGCAAATCAGTCATCTGATATTCAAGTAGTAACCCTGGATTGCCTTCAGACTGCTGAAGAACAAATATCTACCTTTCCGGAAAATAAAACTACAGATTTGGAAATGAGTTCATTCAGTTTGCAAGGAAACACAAGTACAAAGCTGATCTCGAATCATACTGACATTCAGCATATCAAAAAGAATCACCAGTGTTTTTTAACTGATACAGAAAGGCAGCAAGTTATAAATGCTAATGTGATTGGGAATTCGGGGACCATTGATTTTCAAATGTCTGCATGGCAGCCAGTACAATGTAATGGGTTGGATCAGCAGTCTTATGATCAGCAAGTGCAGGCTCAGAACCAACTACAAGGTTCTACTTCAGGTCAGCTGCAAGGACTAAATCAAGCACAGTCATCAAATCAGTTACCTCTGCAGGATAATTTGATGGAGCTCACACCTTCGGGTTCACAAACCAATGAAAACTACTTTCAGTTTGATGATGATCTCACACAGGACAGTATTGTAGAAGAATTAGTATTATTTGAAGAGCAAATGTCCATGAATGTTGGTTATGGAACTGGTTTGGGAATACCTGCTCATAGTCATTCCACAATAGCTCATGGTACACTGATGTCATCTCATCAAGCTGGACAATTCTATCATCCAATCCATACCAGTGGCACTCCAACGCCAACTCCTACACCAACGCCAACTCCTACACCCAATCCAACACCTACATCAGAAATGATTAGCTCTCAAGCTTGTTCAAGTCCTAGTTCCAGAATGGCTCAAACAACACCTGTAGATAGTGCTCTTGGCAGTAGCAGACATACACCAATTGGTACTCCTCATTCGAACTGTAGCAGTAGTGTGCCTCCGAGTCCTGTTGAATGCAGGAACCCTTTTGCTTTTACTCCAATAAGCTCCAGCATGGCATACCAAGATGCTAGTGTCATTTCCAGCAGCCCTGTTAAACCAATGCAGAGGCCTATGGCCACTCACCCAGACAAAACAAAAATCGAATGGATGAATAATGGATACAACACTGGAGTAAGCAACTCTGCAGTTTCTGGCAGTGGTGTTGGTATTCTTCCCAGTTATCAGGAACTGGCTGAGGACCACTTTAGAAAACCACATGCTTTTGCTGTTCCTGGACAAACAATGCAGTCGTATCATCATAATGCTATGCAGTCACAGTCCAGACATCATGATGCTCAGTTGGGTCGTTTGACTTCAGTTTCACCTCTACCACACCAGGTAGCTTCTATGACTAATGGCAATAAGCAGGAGGGCTTTGCAGTTCCAGCACCTCTTGACAACAAAGGAATACATTCATTAATCAATAATTTTAGGTGTCGCAGTGTCAGTCCTGCTGTTCATCGTCAACGTAATCTTAGCGGAAGTACTCTAGGTCCAGTGACTAACCTGCCAAGAACAAGTTTGGCATCTTTTGGAAGCCCAGTAACACCTGAGGTTCACAACACCTTTGTTAACAATCTTTCAAATAACAGTGCCAACAGTATGGCTCAACGAAGCCAATCTGTCCCTTTGTCTGTTATGATGCAGACTCCTTTCCCATCTTACCAGAAGCAAACCAACACTAAGAAAATTACAAATGTGTTGTTAAGCAAACTTGATTCAGACAGTGATGATGCAGTGAGAGGTCTAGGAATAAACAACTTGCCCTCCAATTATACAGCAAGGATGAATCTTACTCAGATATTGGAGACGACATCTAGTTTTGGTAGTGCCAACCAGCAACCAATAATTAATTCAAGCTCTTCTGTCTTTGAATTCCAGAAGCCTAGTTACCTCACAAAACACATCAATAATGATCAGATGGGTTATATTTCTGGGGATAATCAAGCACAAACAGAAACCAGGGAGCAGTCATTGGATTTCAACAATACAGTCAAAGACTTTCTGGTTGAAGACAGCCTACAGCCAAATCAGCAAGTGGTTGGTCAAGTACCATCAGATCTTAATAACGTTGGCTCTGATTTCTCCAGTGATCTCAGGTTGTCCTCTGAGCTTTCAGGCAGCATAAACGATCTGAGCACTTTAGACACAAATCTGCTGTTTGACCCGAGTAAACAACAGGGACAAGATGTTGATACTACACTGGAGGAACTGAATGATGATGCAGTGTTCCAGCAAATCTGTAATGAGTCCATGAACCCCATGCAGTCTTCAGGTTTTGACTGGATGGAAAGTAAAGATCATCCTACAGTTGAAATGTTAGGTTAAATCAAAGAGTACTGTTAAATATATAGCACACAAATTCAATTTTCTGACACATCATATTTGGCCTAACAGATGTGCCTGCCTTAAGAGAAACATTTGTTCCTAAACAAGTGTGTTCCAGGAAAAAGCTAACTAATCTGCATACTTAAGTTTAATTAATTCTTTCATTTTTAGGTGCCAGTATTTGACATCTTACTGCATGGTTTACTGCAAATGTGTATGTATGTTATCCATTTATGGAATTAGGTTCATTTACAATCTAGGCTTTATGTCAGTAGATAGATTACTGCAGTAAAATGTAAATACAGTTAGAGCCTTTTTAAGATCAACAGTGGTGAGATAAAATCCTGCTCAGTTTAGGTCAATTTCTTGTGTACAAAACCACTATCACTCAATGCCCTCCTAACTTCTTCAATATCAACCATATGATTTAGTTGACTGTAATTATGAACTAAAGCAGCTGTCCAGTGACATGAGTGGGAACTGTGGGCTGCACTCCTCATTCATGATGTCACTTGAATATCTGATATTTTCCACAAGATTCCAGGTTGTCTTTAACCGGTTTTAAAGGATAACACCATAACGAGGAGTCACTGAGAAACTGCAGTAAGAGTGCAGATATCTGCTGTTGACATTTAGAAAGTTGACAATTAAGTCGGATGCACTTTTTCAGTTGTCAGCAATGTAATGTTTGCCTTTTAATGTGGAGGCATTCAGCACCTCGTTCAGTGATTTGGTAATGTATGTGCAGTAGTATATTTCATTAAGTGTATAATTCCCTTGTGCGCTATTTTTATTGCACTGGCTAACTTGTTTATGCTAAATTCCTCTGCAGTATTTTAATGGGAGTGTTAACCCATTTATTTTAAGCAGGTTAACAACAGTGTTAAAACAGTGCACACAGGAATTGAACATGAACCCATTAACCAGCGCACTAAAAATAGTGGACAATGGGATTTTAATCCCATGTATCCTTCCTAAAACAGTGTACAGTATTTAGGAAAATCAGTGGCAAATGCTGATGGCAAAAAATCAATACTACAGGCTTATTTGTTTGTATAAAAAATCCTGTAATATATCTTTTAAATATAAATTCCTTTTGTAGAAGTTGATTTTAATCGCTTTCCCCAAAGAAAGGGAAATATATCAAAATGCCTGGAATTAGATACAAAAAAGCACTTATGTGATACAGATTTGGAGATTTTTTTGTTACAGCATTCAAAAGGGAAGAAATCCCAGAATACGCCACTAAGGACGAAGAGATACTTTCCTGAGCAGTATTATACAGCATTTCATAACACAGCAGGCAGTAGATTAAAAGATATGACGGAGGATTGTTGGTGGATAAACTCAAAGAAACTTACTTCTTCCTGAAAGGATTATATTTCTTTAAGATCAAATAAGGTTAAAGATTCATTTTTACTCTAACAAATTGGAATTGATTTTAACTAGGTCCTGGTGTAACTTACAAACCTTTTTATCCCCCCTATTTATATATCTTTATTAAAATCTAAAACAGCTTCCCTGATTGCTTAGTGGGTAAATGCAACACACAGTATGATCCTGAGGAATACAGACTATGGCACTCCCAAGTTAAATCCTATTTCTGTGCTGCCCTGGCCATTCTCAACAAAGATAGGGTTAGTAAGTCCATAACTGAAGACAATAAATTGAAGATTATCATTAAAAGAATGATGCGAGAGGTTAGAAGAATTTTGATTTGATCAAAAGCTGCTCATCTGGAGGATAAACACCAAAACAGGTTGGGACAATTGGCCTGTTTCCGTATTGTAATTTCTATGTTGGACTTGGAATGTCCTAGCAGAAACAGTGGTGCAAAGAGAATCCATAATAGTTTTTAAAAGGGAACTGGATAAATATTTGAATAAGAACTTAAAAGGGAGTGGGTAAAGGTAGGGAAATGGGGCTATATGATGGCTCTTTCAGAGAGCTGGTACAGGCACGATGGACAAAATGGCCTCCTGTGATGTGAAATGTTACGCATTTGTGTTGTGTGTGGGTGTGGGTGGGGAGGTGGGGGTTAAAGTTGGTTTTGACATACCAGGACCAGAGAGGGGAAAATCAAACAGGGCTCTGATTGCTATCACTGACTTCTGCTGTAAGTGTATATGTATATTTATTATTCCCCTCCTCTCCATCTTAGCTGAGAGTGGTCGATACAGCACAGGCAACTAATTTGAACCTAAAATATTTTTGATTTATGAAGTTCAGTACCACATCTTGTGGTGCATTTATCCACTAAGCAATCACTGGAACTTGTAGATTTAAGAGTATTACAGGAAAAGACAGGGCTGAGCTTGACTGTCGTGCACCCCACAGTTAAATAATCTACCTGAATCCAAGCTCGCACCTGAAGAATGGCCATTTGGCTAAGATAACCAGAGGGCTCCAGTGCCTCATGGAACTGGAATCTAGTACAAGTCACTGCCTTGAGAGGTGGGATAAGGAGTGGGGGGGCCGGAAATCAGAAAGGTAAAGTAAAACAATAATTCTATAACTGAATCTATAGTAAATTTCCGTAATTTGATCTCGGTTGTTAATTATTGCAAACAATCTGTTCATTGATGTATACTTCCCAATATATAGATTACTGGTCACCTGAATCAATTGTTAAGCATAGTTTTAATAAATGGTCAACAAACTGTAGAAGTAAATTCAAAAATATACTGATAGAATAGCTTCTTTCCAAATATAAGGTCTACAATACATCCAAGAAAAGATGTGAATTTTGAAAAAGTACTTGTAAAAAGATCACTTCACCAGAATTGTAGCTTCACTGAACTCAAATATTTCAGGAGTGTAATGTTATTGGGACATCTTGAGTGGTTTGTAACAAATACTTGCATAAATCTTAAATAATTTACAGTAAATATCATTTTCACAGAATTTTACCAAATTTTGCTATTGAACCAAGACTTCATGAACCACCTGGAGTTGTAATGTTTTCTATAGCATTTCTTAAAAATTGCTATTATCTGAATTTTATTCATTCTGTGGTGGCCTATTTGTATTGTGCTTGCCCTATGCCCTTGCGATGTAGTGGATTATAGAGAACCCTAGTGCTACTTGACATGTGTAACTAAGGTTGTGAAGAAATTCATCTTCCATATTAACTGTTCTGTCTCAATGTATGCATAATGATGAAAATAATAATTGGGAAACAAGTACAGATTTGGTATGAATTGGATCCTTATCACAATTGAACCATATGCATAAAATGCCTTTTAATTTGATAGTTGTGCACAAGCTAAAATTTTGATTTCTACGAGCTTGCTAGTCAGTGGCACCCAATTTTCTCTACGTACATGAAGAATATATTTTTTAATCATCAGAATTTTATTCTAGTCTTATCAACTTTTTTTACCTCACGAGTCTTAATTTGAGGGTACTTAGAATTTCAAACATCATCTCTATAATAAGCAGTGAGCAGTAAAACTAATGCTTATAAAAATGTAAATGCTTTTAATAGTAAAATTTAGCCATCCAAAATTGATGAAAAATGGGTGTATAGAAAACTAAATTATATTACTTAAAAAATCAAATTTAAAACAAGAACTTGTGTTGAGAATCTCTATTTGAGCTCTATTACAGTTGGATTTATGCATGTGTGGCCACAAGATGGTGCTCTTTTTTTTAAATCTACCTTTAATTTTTTAGTTCATTGTTCATTTGGTGTTTCTGTTCCAAGTGAAGCCATCTGAGCAGCTGATCACTCCATTTGGATTTATAACAAATCTTCAAAATGCAGTCAGTAATTCCAAAATTCTTAATGATTCAAAGACAGCTTACCCTGAATTTTGTCTGCTTACGTAAACTTTGACAGTTAAGGGGAAAATATAAATACTAGATAAAGAAGTCAGTCTTTGACACTAGATAATATCTAGGCTTGCAGTGAAAATTATCTGTTTACCTCAAAGTCAAAGTGCAGTTATAGTTAGTATTATGAAATTAGATTTCTTTCGGCCATTGATTTTCTTTTCCCCAGTCTCTCTTTAAAAACAACTTGGTTGTGTATGATTGTGCAATAAAAGGTGTGTTCCTCCTGTTTTTTTTAAACTAATACTTCTCGAACAGTAATTTAAAAACAATTTGTTCCAATTCTGGTTGTTGTTATGATTAATGCAGTGTTAAATTGTCAATCATGAAGAGTGTGATCACGACCACAGATATCAGAAATAATGACCAGTGGAGAAATGTGTCATCCTTGCAGTGCATTTCGTAACTCCATATAGGAACTGGAAAAACTAGTTTGAAGCAATAGATGTATGTGTAGTACAGGAGTCATAACCCTTTCTATTTTTCATATTTTGTCTTTTGCTAGACTTAATAAATTACACTTCTAATAACTTGAACAAACAGTTCTGTGCACAAGACCTGTTCATTTTTGAAGCTATAACTTCATCTCTGTACTTCGAAATCATGAATCAACAAAATATATATTTAATCAATTAAAGTTAATGATTGAATTTTATAAATGATGACTATAATTTTTTAAAATTCATTTATTTTTCTTTCCTATCATTGTGTGTCATCTTTGCCTCCTCCCTTCCCAGACATCCTTCTCCAACCAAGGAAGAAGGCTGGCAAGGTGGCATCATACTTTCTTCATTCACTAACAGCAAGGCTGAGAACAAGGAACTTGAGTATTTGGGTACAAATCTATAGTCTACTGCTCAAGAGTATAAATGCAGACTAAAATGTTTAAAAATTTTACCAGCACATTATTTTTCACTGGTGCATTTCCGAAAGGAAAAAGAACATAATTTAGAGGTCTTGTTGATGTTTCTTCACCTTTTGCAATAATGGATTTGAATAACAAAAAAGCTTAAATTTAACCCATATATAAAACATTTAAAAACATAAATACCAAATTTCAGGAAATGTGTTTATTCCGAATAACAAAACTTCAGATACTTCTTTCTCTCACTGGATCAACATATTTTCCTTATCATAGAATGGTTACAGCACAGAAGGAGGCCATTGAGCCCGTGCCGGCTTTTTGTAAGAGTAATTTAATTAGTCCCATTCCCCCGCTCTTTCCCATAGCCCTGCAAATTTTTTCACTTCAAGTATTTATGCAATTCCTATTTGAAAGCCACGATTGAATCTGCTTCCACCACCCTTTCAGGCAGTGCATTCCAGATCATAACTACTCACTGTGTAAAAAGTTTTTCCTCGTATCTCCTTTGGTTCTTTTGCCAATTACCTTAAATCTCTGTCCTCTGTCCTCTGGTTCTCGACCCTTCTGCCAATGGGAACAGTTTCTCTTTATTTAAACCCTTCATGATTTTGAACATTTCTATCAAATCTCCTCTTGACCTTCTCTGTTCTAGGAACAACAATCCCAGCATCTCCAGTCTATCCAACTGAAGTCCCTCATCCCTGGAAGCATTCTAATAAATCTTTTCTGCACCCTCTCTAAGGCCTTCACATCCTTCCAAAAGTGTGGTGCCCAGAATTGGACACAATACTCCAGTTGTGGTCGAACCAGTGTTTTATAAAGGTTCATCATAACTTTCTTCCTTTTGTACTCTATGCCTCTATTTATAAAGTCCAGGATCCTGTATCCTTTTTTAACCACTTTCTCAACCTGTCCTGCCACTTTCAACGATTTGTGCACATCGTTTGTGCACCCAGGTCTCTCTGTTCCTGCACCCCCTTTAGAATTGTACCATATAGTTTATATTGCGCCTCCTCATTCTTCCTACCAAAATGTATCACTTCGCACTTCTCTGCATTAAATTTCATCTGCCATGTGTCCGCCCATTCCACCAGCCTGTCTTATGTCCTCTTGAAGTCTATTACTATCCTCCTCACTGTTTACTACACTTCCAAGTTGTGTGTCATCTGCAAATTTTGAAATTGTGCCCTGTACAGCCAAGTCCAAGTCATTAATATATAATCAAAAAAGCAGTGTTCCTTTCTGTTGCCTGTTTGTGAATTCTGTTCTGCCTGCACTACCCTGTTTCTAGGCTGTTAGCTTTTCAGTATTTTTGTTTAAAATATGTGTTTTCTACCTCTTAGTTATGCTAGTATCTTATTTTTGAGACTTTTTGTCACTTTCCTCAGGCTCCAGATTGCCCATCTTTCAGCTGGGAGGTCCAGGCTGTGGACTTCACTATTATTATCTATTATATTGCATTGGTCAACAATAGTTGTTTTAGCTCTGCAATTTGTTTCCTCTTTTAATAAAAGTTGAAAGATGGATACGGGAATGACTTATGAATGCATTAAATATTCACATGCTAATATCACAATTTCTCGATTTTAATTTCACTAATATATACAAAGACCTGAGCCTATAAATATCTGTTTGTGATATTGCGTCTGAGCACTTAACTTAATCCATATGACATTCCTCTGATGTTTTAACAGAACTGTTGACTTGTTTATTTTAAGCAAGCTAATGCTTCAACAGAAACAGCTGACTGGAAAGTCATACAAATACTTAACACGAGTACCACACACAACCATTTCTAGGCTCTAATTTCACTAACGTGTACAAAAAAAACTATTGATAGATTCGTTTTCTATGTAAAGAAATATGATCAGTAACCAGCTAACCAAGTTAAGGGACAAACACATTACGTAGAATGTAGATTCCATAATGGTTCGCACCTCAAGATGAGACTCTTTTCTCCATATATTGTTTTGAATAAAGAAAAATTCTCACCTCTCATGAATAAAAACATCAGCAAAAAACATTTGTCCAAGAAGCTGAAGAGTTTCTAATACAACAGTAGAAATCTTGCTCAATGCTAGGTCAAAAAAATAGATATTTTTATACAGTCAACCCATTAATCATTTCCATTCAATAATATTTTTAAAAAGCCTTCTGTACATCTTTTGACATTCACTAGCTACTTAGGAGAGAAGTTCCAGCCCAGTGCAACTTCTGTCTCTGGTCAGAACCTCATGATTGACAGTTCAGCATATAAATGCTGATAACATTTGATTTTTTAAAAAAAAGTTAATTTTATCTTGGGGTAACTTGTTAATTTGATACTAAAAGATGAATATTGTCTTTTTTTTGGTTTTTTTGAGAAATGTTTAAATATTTTGGAGGAAACACAGCTTTATCCTAGCACATGCAGTATGCTTTTCTGAAATTGGTATTTAAAGTAACAGGACAAATAGCCAGGAGAAAATAGCATTGTTGGTGGGCCCAGTGGTCAAAGTGCTTGAAATGGCCAATGCATTCTGTTAGAATTGAAATTGAACTCCACCTTAACCAACAAAATAAAGGGAAGAAATCCCATACTTTGATTGAAGAGTTAATCTAGTTGATTATTGGCCTATGAAGGTAATGAGTGGTGTAGGGGTTGAATGGAGGGATTGCATGTATCAGACTTTGCACCACAATATTTGATTTTAATTCTGTTTAGTTTTTAAGATATTTTAAATGTTTTCTAGGGAACTGCATAGCAGTTATTTTGTGTGTGTGTGGTTTAGCTAATGGATCAATTGAAAGGCTCATGATATTGACCTATTGAAAACTTTTGAAATCTTCAATTCTAATTTTCTGTAACTGTCTTGTAATTGTGTTTTTTAAGATAATTCTTTTTTCTAACGAGTACTCTAGGCAGCACTAAAAAAAATCATTTTGGTAACCTTCCATAAGTTAGGTCCTTCCAGGATAACTTGTGGCTGAACAAATTCTATTGTGATTCATTGTTTTAGTAGCACCATCAATATTTTAACGCTTCACAGATGTCTGATTCACAGAGTAGTTGACAGTTGTGGCCGAGTAGATCAGAACTGGCCAATGGAACACAACTGATTTGCTTGGTCGAGCTGAATCAGCGCTGAACTTAACACTGCATAATAAAACATTGCAGCAAAAGTTTCAGATATATGTTTGCACCTTAAGTATAATTGGAGATGCATTTTAACATAGATGTTCATATTCAATTCTGAGTTCTGTGGAGATTTTGATGCTAATCTCTTGCACTAGATGCTTAAAGGGAGTCTCTGGCCTGGCACATCTCTTAGGACAAATGGTAATCGTTACATGCAACAAAGCTTTCATTTGATAAGATTTTAGGAAATGAGTCAGTATACAAAAAAGTGAAATGTCATCTGCAAAATGACAGATCTTGATTGTTTTATGTAGCAATGTACATTGATCTCAATGAGATAATTGTTTTACTTGATTCTCTTGTGTGAGAATATTAAAACAGGATGAAAATTTAAACGTTCAATTTGCTTCACCATGTTAATAAATGATCACAAGTGTGCATGTGTGTTGTTGAATTATATTGTACAGTGCTAGGTATATTCCTGTAACCACTTTTTGCTGAAATGAATCTGGTTCTTTAATGGCCAGGGATGTGCAGTTATACACATTACAAGTTATGTACCTTTTTGAAGTTTACTAATTCATCTTATAGAAACATTGTTGAATATGTTCAGTTTTCAGTTTTGTTCAGTTGATTTTGAGAATTAGTATTTGGTAAACTATTGTGGAAGAAGTTCCTACAGTAATTTGCTACACATATATTTTTGCAAAGTAATTGCCATTAATGAATATGAGCTGATGAGAAGGAACTGGTTTCAGCAGTCATAACTAATGCACATCAAGTGAAGCTACAAACAGCAAACCCCAACTCCTTACTACATCACAAGGTAATGCTTGCCTGTACCACAATTTTATTTAGTGTAGAATCTGTTTTTTTAATGGTGTTTGTCTATTGTACTGCTCGAAAAAAAAAATCAGTAGTGCAATAATGTTGGAATAGCATTTCAGCTTAGATTTTTTTTCTTATTGAAAGTGCTCACAGATATTGTTGAAGTTTTGTAAATGGTTTCAAAAACCAATAAAAAAAAATTTTGTACTACATTCTGGTCTGGAAAGTATCTCCCCAAATATTGAGCTGTATTTCCTATAATGTCATAATTCAAATCTACCTCCTGTTCTAGACATCATGCATCCTCAAATGGACAAATCCAGTGGAAATATAGTTTGAGTAAGGATTTGGTTATGTACCTAATCATTCTTGAGGGCTGTAGCTTCTGATGAATCAACATCCAACAAGTACGAGGTACTTACTACCTGTATGGACGAGAACAAAGACTTCAGGGAGGATGGGCAAACAGACCACGGCACTGTGGTACAGGAGCCCATTCAAGTGGGGGGAGTAAAAAGGAATATGGTAAGCGATAGTATAGTCAGGGGGATAAATACTTTTTCCCTGCAGCCGCCACCGGGAGTTCCAATGGCTGTGTTGCCTGTCCAGTGCCAGGGTTAAGGATATCGCCTTGCAGCTGGAAAAGAACTTGGAGCATAAGGGGGGGAAGGTTCCAGTTGTTGTGGTCCACGTAGGAACCAATGACAGAACTAGGAATGAGGTTCTGCTGAAGGAGTTTGAGGAGCTAGGTTCCAAATTAATAAGCAGAACCTCAAAGGTGGTAATCTCTGGATTACTACCTGAACGCAAATTGGCAAAGGGTCAAACAGATCAGAGTTAAATGTGTGGCTCAAAGAGTGTTGCGGGTGCGGGAGACGGGGGTTTTGATTCATGGGGCACTGGCACCAGTACCGTTGGGATGGGCTCCACTTAAATTGGGCTGGGATCAGTGTCCTGGCAAATCGAATAACTAGGGCTTTAATAAATGAGGGGGAGGGTTCAGGTGAGGGGAAATTTATAAATCTAAAGACGAAAGTCAAGGCCATAGAGCAGTGTAGCAATTTTGATAAAGATAAGCCAAGTGTGATAGGAAGGAACAGAGAGTTTAACGGTAATAGTACATCAGTGAATAAGGCCAAATCAGGGAAAAATAGCAACAAGTTAAAATTAAAGGCGCTTTATCTGAATGCACGAAGCATTCGTAACAAGATGGACAAATCAATGGCACAAATAGAGATAAATGAGTTTGATAAAGTAGCCATTACTGAGACGTGGTTGCAAGTTGACCAAGGTTGGGAACTAAATATTCCATGGTACTTGACTTTCAGAAAAGACAGACAAAATGGAAATGGTGTGGTGGTGGTGGGGTAGCCCTGATAATAAAGGATGACATAAGGACAGTAGTGAGAAAGGACCGTGGCTCGGAAGATCAGGAAGTAGAATCAGTGTGGGTGGAGATAAGAAATAACAAGGGGCAGAAAACACTGGTGGGAGTAGTTTATAGGCCACCTAACAGTAGTTATACTGTTGGATAAAGTATTCATCAAGAAATAAGAGGAGCTTGTAACAAAGATCATGCAATAATTGTAGAGGACTTTAATCTTCATATAGACTGGGTAAATCAAATTGGCAAAAGTAGTTTGGAAGACAAGTTCATGGAATGCATTCGAGACAGTTTCCTAGAACAATACATCGTGGAACCAATAGGGAACAGGCTATTTTAGATCTTGCCTTGTGTAATGAGACAGGGTTAATTAGTAATTTCATACTCAGGGATCCTCTGGGGAAGAGTGATCATAATATGATAGCATTTCACATTGAGTTTGAGGGTGACGTACTTAAGTCCGAAACTGGAGTCTTAAACTTAAACAAAGCAAATTACATGGGTATGAGGGATGAATTGGCTACGGTTGATTGGGAAATTAGATTAAAAGATATGGTAGATAAACAATGGCGAACATTTAAAGAAATATTTCATAATTCTCAACGAATATACATTCCATTAAGAATTAAACTCCATGGGGAAAAATGATCCATCTGTGGCTAACTAAAGAAGTTAAGGATAGTATTAGATTAAAAGAAGAGGCTTATAATGTTGCCAAGAAGAGTAGTAAGCCTGAGGATCGGGAGAGTTTTAGAAACCTGCAGAAATGTAGAACAGGTTATAAGAGCTTCTACAAGTATGTGAAAAAAGGAAGAGAGTAGTGAAAATAGTGGCTGAGACAGGAGAAATTATAATGGGGAATAAGGAAATTGCAGAGATGTTAAACACATATTATTTATCTGTCTTTACAATAGAAGACACAAAAAAATACCAGAAATAGTGACCAAAGGTCTAACCAGAATGAGGAACTTAAAGTAATTAATATTAGTAAAGAAAAAGTACTGGAGAAATTAATGGGACTAAAAGCCGACAAATCCCCTGGACCTGATAGCGTCCATCCTGGGGTTCCAAAAGAGGTGGCTGCAGAGATAGTGGATGCATTAGTTGTGATCTTCCAAAGTTCCCCAGATTCTAGAATGGTCCCAGTGGATTGGAAGGTAGCAAATGTAACACCGCTATTCAAGAAAAGAAGGAGCTATAAAACAGGGAACCACACAGGCCAGTTAGCCTGACATCAATTGTTGGGAAAATGCTGGAATCCATTATTAAGGACATAGTAACAGGGCACTTAGAAAATCATATGATTAGGCAGAGTCAACAAGGTTTTATGAAAGGGAAATCATGTTTGACAAATTTATTCGTTTTTTGAGGATGTAACTAGCAGGGTAGACAAAGGGGAACCAGTGGATGCAGTATATTTGGATTTTCAAAAGGCATTTGATAAGGTGCCACATAAAAGGTTGTTCGACAAGATAAGGGCTCGTGGGGTTGGAGTAATATGTTAGCTTGGATAGAGGATTAGTGAACGGACAGAAAACAGTGTAGGAATAAATGGGTCATTTTATGGTTGGCAGGCTGTAACTAGTGGGGTGCCACAAGGATAAGTGCTGGGGCATCAGCTATTTACAATCTATATTAATGACTTAGATGAAGGGACTGAGTGTAATGTATCCAAGTTTGCTGATACAAAGCTAGGTGGGAAAGTAAGCTGTGAGGAGGATGCAAAGAGTGCAAAAGGATATAGACAGGTTGTGAGTGGGCAAGAAGATGGCAGATGGAGTATAATGTGGGGAAATGTGAGGTTATTCACTTTGGTAGGAAGAATAGAAAAACAGAATATTTTTTAAATGGTGGGAAACTATTAAATGTTGGTGTTCAGAGGGATTTGGGTGTCCTTGTACATGAAACACAGTTAACATGCAGGTACAGCAAGCAATTAGGAAGGCAAATGGTATGTTGGCCTTTATCGCAAGGGGGTTGGAGTACAAGAGTAAGGAAGTTTTGGTCTCCTTATCTAAGGAAAGATATACTTGCCTTAGTGTGGGTGCAAAGAAGGTTCACTGAATTGATTCCTGGGATGAGGGGTTTGTCCTATGAGGAGAGGTTGAGTGGAATGGGCCTACATTCTCTGGAGTTTAGAAGAATGAGAGGTGATCTCAATGAAACGTAGAAGATTTTGACAGGGTAGATGCTGAGAGGCTGTTTCTCCTAGCTGGAGAATCTAGAACTGGGGGGCATAGTCTCAGGATAAGGGATTGGCCATTTAGCACTGAGATGAGGAGAAATGTCTTCACTCAAGAGGGTTGTGAATCTTTGGAATATAATGCAAATGAGCAGGTGTGTTGAAATAGTAACCAAATCAGACCTATTATCAACAATTAAAATCCAAAAAATGCTATTGTAGTCTACGCTTGTATGCTGATTCCTCCAATGTTCCTTCCTAAATCTATTCGCATCAACAGAAATAGCATATTAAGTAAATATAAAATAATGACAGGCACATTGTATGCAGTCTTAAAATGATTTTGGGCCTTCTAAGTTGAATACCAACAGACAAATGGGTGATGTTTTTATAATGTACTCTTGCTTAACTTTATTAGAGAAATAGTTGCTGCAAAAAGAAAGTGCTGTTGTGACACAATGAATGGATTACAGAGATGATGTGATAGTCTGCAGTGAAAGAATTAATGGTGTTGGAGTACAAAATATAGCATGATACTGGAAGGATGAAGAGGAACAGTGTCTGATACTGGGAAAGAGGATAGAGGTCCAATATACTATGATATACAGAAAATACTATACTGCTATGGGAGTATACAATTATGGGAATCATTTTGTTAATGTGTCAGACCAATAAATTGAAAATTATGACACAAGAAAATGGGCTTTGCACAAAAAATGAACTGCCCCTAACTAACGGAAGCATTGAAGGGAATGCAAAACCTTTCTGTCACTGTTGATTTTACCACTTTATCAAATTATTGATGGTTTTATTAAATAGACACACTCAAAAAAAAAAAATCTATTTCCCTCTGCCCTTTGCAAACTCCATTGGTTTGTTAAAATGTTGATTTTATGAGAGATGCTAGTAGGCATAGCTCAAGAGAAAACAGTTAATTATTTTCAACAAATATTAATGTATCTCCCATGTTATGGCTCATCCTAAATTGGATAATATGCTGTTTTATAAGGACAGGAGCATTGTTCTATGTAATACATTCTGCTGCTTTTTTTTTTAATCGTTCATTGGATGTGGGCGTCACTGGTGAGGCCGGCATTTATTGCCCATGCTAAGGTAAAGCTGTATGTAACTTGGACTGTTGCTTTAAGATCGCAGTCTAATTGCTATAAATACGTACATTCTGAGCTCAATTACATGCCTGTTCCTGTTAGACACCCTGAGGTCAACTGGAGGGTAATTGTTTCTCTGTAAATTGTCAGTTGCATGTAAATCTATGGTACCTCCCCACCATGAGTCAACGAAGATGATTTAAACATGGAAAATCACTGACAGAAGAGCCCAGGTGATAGAAGAGGCTTAAGTGAAAAAGTTAGATTCTCCATATAGGAAGTTCTAAAAAAAAATTCGCCACAACAGCAAGAAATGGAATTTCTTGCAGCTTAACATGTAATGACCAATTTTGCAAAATTACCCTTCCAGCAGGAAGCCTCACCTGTCAGGGAAATAATAATTGGGATCATGATTTCATAAAATCAGTGTTAGAGTGCTATAAAATGACGAGGTGACTTTTCACAGTTATACATAGCAATATACTTTCACTATCATGAACAGTGAGGAGGATAGTGATAGACTTTAAGGGGACATAGATAGACTGGTGGAATGGGCAGACATGTGGCAGATGAAATTTAATGCAGAGAAGTGCGAAGTGATACATTTTGGTCGGAAGGAGGAGAAGCAATATAAACTAAAGGGTACAATTCTAAAGGGGGTGCAGGAACAGAGAGATCTTGAGGTATATGTGCACAAATCGTTGAAGGTGGCAGAGCAGGTTGAGAAAGCTGTTAAAAAAGCATATGGAATCCTGGGCTTTATAAATAGAGACATAGAATACAAAAGCAAGGAAGTTATGATGAACTTTTATAAAACACTGGTTCGGCCACAACTGGAGTATTGTGTCCAATTCTGGGCATTGCACTTTAGGAAGGATGTGAAGGCCTTGGAGAGGGTGCAGAAAAGATTTACTAGAATGGTTCCAGGGATAAAGGACTTCAGTTACATGGATAGACTGGAGAAGCTGGGGTTGCTCTCCTTAGAGCAGAGAAGGTTGAGAGAAGATTTGATAGATGTGTTCAAGATCACAAGGAGTCTAGACAGAGTAGATACAGAGAAACAATTCCCGTTGGCGGAAGGGTCAAGAACAAGAGAACACAGATTTAAGGTGATTGGCAAAAGAACCAAAGGCGACATGAGGAAAAACTTTTTAACACAGCAAGTGGTTATGATTTGGAATGCACTGTTGGTGGCGGGGCGGGGGGTGGAGGAGGCAGATTCAATCGTGGCTTTCAAAAAGGAACTGGATAAGTACTTGAAGGGAAAAAAATTTGCAGGGCTGCGGGGAAAGGGTGGGGGAGTGGGACTAACTGGATTGCTCTTAGAGAGCCGGCATAGGCTTGACGGTCCAAATGGCCTCCTTCTCTGCTGTAACCATTCTATGATTCAATCATGAAGCCATGAAAATCTTAGCTGTGTTTTGCTCAAACCAATTTGGAAGTAAATTGCTGACTTATGTTTTGTGTCCTGTCATGATGGCCATTAGATAATTTTTCCAAGGGCAACTTAATTATTATTTACTTATTTTTTCTAACCAGTTCAATCTGAACACTGGCTAAGGAGGCTAAAGTCTTCCCCATAAGGAGGGAAATAACATTGACGGGAAAGTCTCCTTGGGCTGCTCTAACTTCTTACTACAAGTGTGCAAGCAGGATGGCTGCCTTGCCCCTTGGCTAGAGTATGGTGAATGGCCCAGGAGATTAGAAAGGGGGAAGGAATATAGTCTATGACACAATACATCCTTATGTCAAAAAACAAAGCTTTTCCCTTTCCTGATTCCTGAAGCTGACCCATACCACTTCTCCAAGGAGGCAGAAAGAGGCAGCCCATAGCTGGGCCACTCCTGCTCTTAATTAGCTGCCAAAGGTAGAATCTCTCCATTCTAATTGCCTCCAGCCCTTTTGCAAAGAAACATTTGACTTCTACTCAATGCCTCCCAACAACATGGAGGCTCATGTGGTGAGACCCAACCACTGTGACTACTGCTGTAAGCAGGGCACATCCCTCCCTGTTCCCCCACCTACCGATTCATCTGATTCCCAGGGACTGGGAATAAACAAACTTCCTCAATTCCCCAACCCCAAACTCACACTGCTCCAAGGGCAGGGGCATAGCCATGCTGAGAAAGCTAAATGCACCAATGTTCTTGCCCTATAAGCATATGTAATCAAATGTACAATAGCTTCAGCAATGAAGCAAAAAAAATTTAAAATATCGACAGAAGAGAAAACATAAGCTGGATACCACACAGCACAATCAGTAATAGACACTACATGTAACTGTGTTGACGGTTTAAAAGTGTCACTATTTCTTCTGGTGAACTCTCAAAAAGATACTTCTTTAGTGGTATAAAACTCTATACACATCTGTACATATAATGGCTGCAATGAACCGAAACCCTAGGATGATCTTGGGTTTTAAAGGTTCATGGAAGATGGTATTGCCCATGATACTCGATTACATTGAGCATCAAAGCAACAATGGTGTTTTGCCCCATGACAACAACCTTAATCCTGAACTGCACTTTACAATGGCCCCTTGCTTGATCAGCTAATTTGAGAACAGTTGGCTGTATGCTTCCAGCAATTAATTCACAGATACTGGAATGCCAGACCTCCTAATATTACTCACAATCTAAAAGTGCATGTTTCCATATATATGATCAATACAAGATTATGGTCTAATAAATTTAATTACCAGAAGGCTCAAAATGAATATTCAAAAGTGTTCTTAATCAAATTCACAGTGACAAAAGCTTTGCAATCAGCTAAGTGGATTCATCCTCCACATGATGTGGAGATGCCGGTGATGGACTGGGGTTGACAATTGTAAACAATTTTACAACACCAAGTTATAGTCCAGCAATTTTATTTTAAATTCACAAGCTTTCGGAGGCTACCTCCTTCCTCAGGTGAACGATGTGGAAATGAAATCCTCGAAATGAAGTCGCATTTATAATTCACAGAACAATGCTTGGTGAGTACAGACAGTTTTTTCAACTGCCCGTTGCCAAGGCAATCAGTGTGCAGACAGACAGGTGTTACCTGCCAGGTCTCAGAATATACAAATCACCAAAAAAAAAACAACAAACACAAAAAAAAACAGAGATAGAAACATAGAAAAGACAGCAACTGACCCGTTATATTAAAAACAGATAACGTTTGTTCGCTGGTGGGGTAACGTGTAGCGTGACATGAACCCAAGATCCCGGTTGAGGCCGTCCTCATGGGTGCGGAACTTGGCAATCAATTTCTGCTCGACGATTTTGCGTTGTCGTGTGTCTCGAAGGCCGCCTTGGAGTATGCTTACCCGAAGGTCGGTGGCTGAATGTCCTTGACTGCTGAAGTGTTCCCCGACTGGGAGGGAACCCTCCTGTTTGGCGATTGTTGCGCGGTGTCCGTTCATCCGTTGTCACAGCGTCTGCATGGTCTCGCCAATGTACCATGCTCTGGGGCATCCTTTCCTGCAACATATGAGGTAGACAACGTTGGCCGAGTCACAGGAGTATGAACCATGCACCTGGTGGGTGGTGTCCTCTCGTGTGATGGTGGTATCTGTGTCGATGATCTGGCATGTCTTGCAGAGGTTACCGCGGCAGGGTTGTGTGGTGTCGTGGACGCTGTTCTCTTGAAAGCTAGGTAATTTGCTGCGAACGATGGTCTGTTTGAGGTTGGGTGGCTGTTTAAAGGCGAGTAGTGGAGGTGTGGGGATGGCCATAGCGAGGTGTTCGTCGTCATTGATGACATGTTGAAGGCTGCGGAGAACATGGCGTAGTTTCTCCGCTCCGGGGAAGTACTGGACGACAAAGGGTACTCTGTTGGTTGCGTCCCGTGTTAGTCTCCACAGTCATCCTCCACAGACTACCTTTAACACAATGCAAAGGAAATGTCATAAAATTGTCTGAGATACAGGTGGTTGCTGTTGATTTTAAAAAACCAAGTTAATCTAACAATTTAAAATTGTATAGAACAAAAGACAAAAATTCCTAATTTTGACACAGAAAAGCACGTGACAGCTATATAAACTCAGTAAGGAAGACTGGAACACAAACAGAAAGACAGAGAGCGACACTACCTCCCTCCACTGTGACCTCTACCACCAAGAAGGACAAGAGCAGCAATATTGTTGATCCTTAAGCACATTCCTTATAAAGTGAAGGGCAAGGCTGGTAGAAGTAGGGAACCTTGGATGACTCGGGAGATTGAGGCACTAGTCAAAAATAAGAAGGAGGCATATGACATGCATAGGCAGCTGGGATCAAGTGGATCCCTTGAAGAGTATAGAGATTGCCGGAGTAGAGTTAAGAGAGAAATCAGGAGGGCAAAAAGGGGATATGAGATTGCTTTGGCAGATCAGGCAAAGGTGAATCCAAAGAGCTTCTACAAATACATAAAGGGCAAAAGGGTAACTAGGGAGAGAGTAGGGCCTCTTAAGGATCAACAAGGTCATCTATGTGCGGAACCACAAGAGATGGGTGAGATCCTGAATGAATATTTCACATCGGTATTTACGGTTGAGAAAGGCATGGATGTTAGGGAACTTGGGGAAATAAATAGTGATGTCTTGAGGAGTGTACATATTACAGAGAGGGAGGTGCTGGAAGTCTTAACGCGCATCAAGGTAGATAAATCTCCGGGACCTGATGAAATGTATCCCAGGACGTTATGGGAGGTTAGGGAGGAAATTGCGGGTCCCCTAGCAGAGATATTTGAATCATCCACCGCTACAGGTGAGGTGCCTGAAGATTGGAGGGTAGCAAATGTTGTGCCTTTGTTTAAGAAGGGCGGCAGGGAAAAGCCTGGGAACTACAGACCAGTGAGCCTGACATCTGTAGTGGGTAAGTTGTTAGAGGGTATTCTGAGGGACAGAATCTACAGGCATTTGGAGAGGCAGGGACTAATTAGGAACAGTCAGCATGGTTTTGTGAGAGGAAAACCATGTCTCACGAATTTGATTGAGTTTTTTGAATGGGTAACCAAGAAGATAGATGAGGGCTGTGCAGTAGACGTGGTCTACATGGACTTCAGCAAAGCATTTGACAAGGTACCGCATGGTAGGTTGTTACATAAGGTTAAATCTCATGGGATCCAAGGTGAGGTAGCCAATTGGATACAAAATTGGCTTGACGACAGAAGACAGAGGGTGGTTGTCGAGGGTTGTTTTTCAAACTGGATGCCTGTGTCCAGCCGTGTGCCTCAGGGATCGGTGCTGGGTCCGCTGTTATTTGTTATTTATATTAATGATTTGGATGAGAATTTAGGAGGCATGGTTAGTAAGTTTGCAGATGACACCAAGATTGGTGGCATTGTGGACAGTGAAGAAGGTTATCTCGGATTGCAACGGGATCTTGATAAATTGGGCCAGTGGGCCGATGAATGGCAGATGGAGTTTAATTTAGATAAATGTGAGGTGATGCATTTTGGTAGATCGAATCGGGCCAGGACCTACTCCGTTAATGGTAGGGCGTTGGGGAGAGTTATAGAACAAAGAGATCTAGGAGTACAGATTCATAGCTCCTTGAAAGTGGAGTCACAGGTGGATAGGGTGGTGAAGAAGGCATTCAGCATGCTTGGTTTCATTGGTCAGAACATTGAATGCAGGAGTTGGGATGTCTTGTTGAAGTTGTACAGGGCATTGGTGAGGCCACACTTGGAGTACTGTGTACAGTTCTGGTCACCCTATTATAGAAAGGATATTATTAAACTAGAAAGAGTGCAGAAAAGATTTACTAGGATGCTACCGGGACTTGATGGTTTGACTTACAGGGAGAGGTTAGACAGACTGGGACTTTATTCCCTGGAGAGTAGGAGGTTTAGGGGTGATCTTATAGAAGTCTATAAAATAATGAGGGGCATAGATAAGGTAGATAGTCAAAATCTTTTCCCAAAGGTAGGGGAGTCTATAACGAGGGGGCACAGATTTAAGGTGAGAGGGGAGAGATACAAAAGGATCCAGAGGGGCAATTTTTTCACTCAAAGGGTGGTGAGTGTCTGGAACGAGCTGCCAGAGGCAGTAGTAGAGGCGGGTACAATTTTGTCTTTTAAAAAGCATTTGGACAGTTACATGGGGAAGATGGGTATCGAGGGATATGGGCCAAGTGCAGGCAATTGGGACTAGCTTAGTGGTATAAACTGGGCGACATGGACATGTTGGGCCGAAGGGCCTGTTTCCATGTTGTAACTTCTATGATTCTATGATTCTATGATTGTGGGAACACCATCATCTCCAAGGCACACACCCCTTGATTTGGACATATATCACCCATCATCATTGATGGATCAATATTATGGAATACCTTACCTAACACCACTGTGAGAGCACCGTACTGACCGCATCGGTTCAAGGAAAAGCCCCACCACCACCTTCACCTTCTCGGCAACCAGGGATGCACAATAAATGTGGCCTTGCCAGCATTACCCACATCCTGAGAACAGAAACACAGAAATAATTAGAGAGTGGAAAAGAAGTATAGAAACTTACATTTTGCATTTGTCTATGGGCAATATCACAGGAGATTAACTAGTTTAAATTTTAAAATAACAACAGAAAATACTGGAAATACACAGTGAGTTCATTAGCATCTGATAAGGTACAATATAAAGTTTTTGGTGTAAATCCTTTGACAGAACCCAAGCTTAATATTTCAGATGTAGACCCTTCATCAGAATCCAGAGTTTAATCCCAGGATTTGTAACCTATCTTTTCAGATGCTGATGGGTTTGTTTACTCTGTATTTTTAACACACTTTAGATTTGCAGCTCTCTGGTGTTGAAATTGCGTTTTCAATAGTATAATTCGATGAACCCTCAACTATAAGTGACAATGTATCATTATGCAACTTAGTTTCTGTTACTTTGTTCTCTATTTTGTGATACTTAACATGAAGTAACAAATGTGTGCCATATGGTGTGCATGAGGTTGGTGTGTTTATGTGAGTGGCTGGTTGGACGCTGATGTCACCGTGTTTCCTCACTGGCTGGGCTGCCCCGGTGATCTCCACTCAGGAAGTTTCCTCAGAACGGAAATCACGGATTGAAGTTGGGGGGGTTTCCGAGTGAAAGACGGTTTTTATATTAAAAAAAAATAAAAGAGGGGTGGATAAATAAAGAAAACACGACTTTAATCAGCACCATTCCAGCTCCGGGAACCAGACGTCTAACCTTTAAATACATTGTGTATTTCCTCGCCTCCAACTGATTTTCCTCGCCACAGCGATGGCAGCGTTTCCTGAAGTCCGCGGTCTGTCTGCAGATGAGGTGATTTCTATGTTACTCTTTATCTTTTTTTTTAAAAACAAAAAATCTAGGAAATTGATTGAAACTTTGTAATGTAGCAGCTACGCCCAGGAAAGCCGACCCTCCCCCCACACACTGTGCTGGGTCAGTGCGGCAACAGGAATCGGAGCCGGACTCATTGGCGATCGCAGAAGTGTCCTTTATTGCACACTTTGTGCTCTGCTTATTTGTGGGATGGACATTTGACTGTGGGGAGGGGAAGCTGTACCGCATCCTCCAGATATTAGGCCTAAGACAAGGGCAGTGGTTTCCAGCTCCTTGCACCAGGGGCTGGTTACTTCAGAATTCAAAGCAAATGAGCCCCCGTCGTTTTAATAATTCGGATCTAATGATTAGCCCCAGCTTTTCTGTTCGCCAACGGATATGTTTTGTGACTTGCAGGAAGGATCCCGAATTCTGAAAGTGAAAGTTTTTGCTGGAATTGGCCTTGCGAAGAAGGATATTTTGGGAGCCAGGTAGGTTATTGGGGTGGTGGTGAGGGGCTGGAGTCTATCCCCGTGCTGACCGGTGACCGGGCCAAACAACTGGAAACTCCTGTGTCGCTTTGTATGTGACGGGAGAGCTGCAGCGACCGCTGGGCGGTGGCCAGAATGTTATCATAAAAGAGCAGAACAAGTAAACACAGACATTTCAAAGAAATAAACATACAGCGATTTGAAAAGTACGGAACAGATTTGATGGGGTGGGGGGTTTAGAAGAGTTGGTTTTCCCATCCCCCACTGATCATGGGACAATTCTGAATGTAACAGTAATCCATAGTTGAGTACAGTGGTTACGTGTGTTTTCTAACGCAGTAGTTATTGATTTATTTCACAATTGTGTAACAGTACATTTCCATTTACATTACAGCATTGGTATGGAATGACGCGTTAGTCGGTCCTTCACCCTTTCATGTAATGTGAAGCTGAGAGGCATTGCAAAAATGGAAATAACGTGGGTGAGGTGGTAATATTCCACTCGTCATTCTCACAGCCACCGCCCCCCCCCCAACCTCTACCAAAAATCAAGCTAGAGGAAATGGTGAAATCAAAGACTTTAAGACATTCTTGATAACATCATGTCAGGAGTCAACACCATGACTGTTCCCTTTCCATTTATTCTTATTCTTTTCTCCCCCCCCCCCCCCCCCAAGGCGAAGCCATTACTGGATTGTGTGCCTGAACATGATTCATTACCATTGACTCCTTGAACTTCAACTTGGTTGTTAAATTCAAAGGTAGCATCGGGCTTCAAATTCTGACGGAATATTTTCAATTTCTCGACTGATCTTTGAAACGTGGCTCATAGTTGTCAGACATTTGTTGGTGATTTTTCTTCATGGATTACTAGGATGGGCAGCCATTCTCCAGGTGTGGTACCTTAGTGCAAGAAGTCAGCCCCAGTTAAATTCTTAGCTGAGTTAGGTGCTTGTTGTCATTTCTAAAAGTTCTGACCATTTAAGATCCAGCTGTACCTCGCGCCATCGGAATTGCTCGACGAAAAAAGACCAAGGTCCATCTTGTTCATCTTCTACCATCCTGGTAGTTGCATGATACAATGATAATGGAGTTGGTGACTTACCTTGGCAATCAGACTCTCTCAATTATTGGAGTCAGGGGACAAGTAGCAGAATGGATACAAAACAGGTAACAGAGTAGGAGGTAAAGGTAGTTACTCAGACTGGCAAAAGGCCGAAAGTGGTGTTCCACAAGGATCGGTGCTGGGACCACTGTTGTTCACTATTTTCATAAACGATTTGGGCTCTGGAATCAGAAGCGCAATTTTAAAATTTGCGGACGACACCAAATTCGGGGTAATAGTTAATACTGAGGAGGACTGCAACAAAATATAGGAAGACATTAATAATCTTGCAGAATAGCCATGTAATTGGCAAATGAATTTCAATATAGGTAATTGTGAGGTCTTACATTTTGGTGTGAAGAAAAAGGGAGCCACATACTGTTTGAATAGTAGTCTAAATGCGGTAGAGAAGCAGAGGGATCTGGGGGTACAGATACAAAAATCACTAAAAGTAGCAACGCAGGTTAATAAGGCCACTTTTTAAAAAAAAAACCAAGCACTGGCGTTCATTTCTAGAGGGATCAAATAGAAAAACAGAGAAGTTATGTTAAATTTGTATAGAACCTTGGTTAGACCACACTTGGAGTACTGTGAACAGTTCTGATCTCCATATTATAAAAAAGATATCGAGGTACTGGAGAAGCTGCAAAAAAGATTTACTAGGATGATACCAGAAATGAGAGGTTATACCTATCAGAAAAGATTGAGCAGGCTGGGGCTTTTTTCTCGAGAAGAGAGAAGACTGAGGGGTGACTTGATAGAGGTCTTTAAGATTATGAAAGGGGTTTGATAGGATAGGTGTAGAGATGATGTTTCCACTTGTGGGAGAGACTACATCTAGGGGCCATAAATATATGATAGTCATAAATAAATGCATTAGGGAATTCAAGAGAAACTTCTTCACCCAGAGTGTGGTTAGATGTGGAACTTGCTACCACAAGGAGTAGTTGAGGCAAATAGCATAGATGGACTTAAGGGGAAGCTGGATAAACATGTAAGGGAGAAAAGAATAGAAGGATATGCTGATAGGGTTAGATGAAGTAGAGAGGGAAGAGGTTCGTGTAGAGCATAAACACTGGCATGCACCTGTTGGGCAGGATGGCCTGTTTCCGTGCTGTACATTCTATGCAAGTCCACAAAAGATCCAGTGGTGGAAAGCTTTGGGAAACATAGGTCCAAACTTATCTGTCCCTCACAGACATGCCACACTTACCATATGTCATGTCTCAATTTACTCATATACTGCATCCCACAATATTATTTTCTTTTAGAAATCTATCTAATTCGCATTTGAATGAATCAGCACTATCTACTTACACCATCTCCCTAGGGAGCCTGTTCCATAGACTTACTAATCGCTCACTGAAATAATGCTTCCGCAGATTAGCTTTGAATTTACCCTCTTCAAGCGCAGGCCATGTCCTCAGCCTTCCCTTAATCCCTCGACTGCCTAGGTGCTGTCAGACTGTTTACCTGACATCAAATCATGAGTGAAACAACTTTCTCCAGCTTAATATGGTAAGACCAAAGCTACGAATCCATCCCCCTCCCCGGACGTACTCTCAGCCTTGGCATCCTGCTCAACACTGAGTTGAGCTTTAAACTGAACGTCCCGTCACCAATACCGCTTATTTCCATCTCTGTTGCATTGCCCTCCTCTGCCCTTACCTCCGTACTTCCATTACAACAATGTATTTGTTGCCTCCATTCTTAACTACTCCAATTCTATCCTTTCTGGCTTTCTAGCCTCCATAATCTGAAATTTAAATCTGAAATTGTCACCAGTATCATGTCCCCCTCACCCATCACTCTCATCCTCACTGACTAACGTTTGTTTCTTGCACTCCAATGCATTAAATTTAAAATTCTTACCCTTGTCTACAGGTACCTTCACAGCCTCATCCCTTCCTACTTTTGCAGTCTGTTCTGTCCCGCACGCTTAATTCCTCTGACTTTATTCCCCCCCTGCCTTTGCCCCTCTATTGGTGGCAGAACCTTCAGTTACCTTGGCCCTTCTTTCAGGAACTTCTTCTCTCCATCTCTACCGTTTTTTTAAAAAAAATCTCAAAACCCATCTTCTTGACCAAGCTTTTGGTCACCCCTCCCAATCTTTCTCTCATTTCCCTCTCTTACCTCATTTTGTGAAATGCACAATATAAATGCAGGTTGTTTTTGATGTTTTCTGGCCAATTACCCAGTTATGCCTTTTTAGTACTGCTGGAAGTCTTGAGCAGTTTGCAGTTGATAACATGAGCTTGTCAACACTTCCCAGAGCTGTCAAAGGCTTTTAGCACCATTGATCAACTCTCATGCTGAGTGTGTTGTATCTGTGTCATCTGGCACCATCAGCTTATCTACTGTACTGGTTGGTACCATTGATAGTCCATTTGAACATATGAAAATGATGGACAGGAAAAGACCAACTAGCCTGTCACATATCATTGTGATGTCTTATGCATCACAATTCAAGCACTTCCTATCCATCCAAAGCCATGTAATCTCCTGGGAGAGGCAACAAAACAGATATAAACCCAGGCCATTTAGGGGGGAAAAAACTGAGAAATTCCTCACCGACTTCTTTGGGTGATTGAAACTAGTCCAGGAGACCACATTGACCCTGATTTGTATCACAGGGTACCTACCTCTTGTATGAGATCATCTATCCCCCAGCCAGAAACAGGTCACTCTCACTCTCACTCACACAAACACACGAGCTGGAACCTGTTCCTCTATTCAGAAACCTACTTGCAACGATAGGCTCAAATACTATCACAGAACATTTCTTCTGCCAGCAGATTTTGACGTGGTGTTTGGTGAATTCCTTGTTCCCTCTCCCTATTGGGATTAATGATATTGGCCAAAATGTTTCAACTCTGGTAAGGAGAAGGGAATAGAGTGGAAAATTACAACGTGTTGAAATACACCATTTGGGGGTTATTCCTTTCCCTGCTTAAACCAGTCAATGTGGAGGGTTTTTTATGCATGTTTTTCTCGGGTTGGAGCCATCCTTCAGCTTGGTGGCTATGTCAATAAATGTTCGTACTAGTCACACTTTCAGTAACCATCCAAGTTGAATTTACTCTTGAATTTTTCAAACTTTGATGTGAAAGGAATACGGAGATGTTTACCTCCTTGTGAATTAAGTTGTTCCTTATGGTTAATGTTCAACGCATTTGTGGCCGCCTGATTTTGGGCTTGGGCTGTGGCCTGTCTATTCACTACTGAATCTTTCAAGATTAGTTATGCTTTACAAGCACTTAAACTCATGCTTTACAAATACATAGAATTAACTGTGCCTTAGTAAGCCAAATGCCTCTTTTTAGCTCAAATATTAGCTTTTAGTTTAACTTGCCTTTACAGATTACAACAACAACTTGCATTTATATCGTGCCTTTAATGTAGTAAAACATCCCAAGCCGTGTTACAAGCCACATGAGATATTAGGACAGGTGACCAAAAGCTTGGTTAAATAAGTAGGTTTCAAGGAGTGTCTTGAAGGAGGAGAGAGTGAGACAGAGGGGATTAGGGAAGGAATTCCAGAGCTTAGGGCCTAGGCAACTGAAGTCTTGGCCGCCAGTGGCGGAGCACAAGAGGCCAGAATTGGAGGAGCGCAGAGATCCCGGACATGTTGTAGGGCTGGAGGAGGTTACCAGAGATATGGACAAATTCATTATAAGTGCCTATGTTGCTTGAAAAGTAAAATGCCAGCGAAAGCAGCAAAAGTTAGTTAGTGGTTGCAGGGGGCAGGACACAATGGCCCCAAAGGCAGGAAAGGTCTTTATTTCACAGGTACCCGCTGCTCCATTAATTTATTGATTTGTCAGTGTGCCTGCTGGCCTATGAATTTATTTATTCATTGTTTCACTAATTTGCTGGTGTCCGCAGCTCCATTTTTAAAAAAATTACCACTGTACCCACTGCTGTATTAATTTATTTCCTAGTGCCTGCTGCTGTATTAATGTGTTGATTAAGTGGTGGCTGGCGATTTACCGGTGCCTGGTTAATTATGTGGCAGTGTGCTTCAGTAATCTGTGTTTGTTGTTGGTGAGTGATGATGCATGCAGTTTTCACTGGTTTCTGTGGGTTGAGTGTTCCTGTTGCAAGTGTATAGCATCACTATACCAATAAAAAACCTGTTGCATTTTGTCCTCCAGTTTATTGTCAATTTTTAATCTTTGTGTTATTAAATTAACTTCTGTTGCCTACTTTTTAGGGCATACTGTCACACATTCTTTGCCAAAATCAAGATAAAACTTTTCAACACCTTACGGATCCTACCTCCCCATGTATAATGCCACAGGAGGTCGACTAGTAATTTATTAAATGTAACCTTATAATGACTGGAATGGCATTTGAATTGCTTGCAGTTCAATACCAGTGAGAGACAGCAATATGGGTGGTAATAGCAGCACTTAGCAGTGAAGCATTAATGGCGCATTTATGTGTAGATTCTAACCACTGTCTAGATTCTAATGTAGTGTCATTTCCCACCGTCCTTACTACGGTCACACTCCATAAACAGATAAGTGCATGTTTAAAATATTATGGGAAGGTCCTAATTGCACTTACAAAATAATTAGCACAAAAAGTGCAGGTTAAAGGGACAAGAGGTGAAAATGTTCAATGTTTTCAGTGCTCTTGTGTTAAGTGTTTCTCGAAATTGCATCAGATGATTTTATGTATATGGGTGTTGGACAATAAATATAAAACCTTAAGTGAGATGAGCATTATGTGTTCTCAAACGTCAGGCTACTGGCAGGCAGATGGGAGACGCACTCTCCCGTATCAGGGGGCTGGGATGATTCATCCAACTGGTTGATTGGCCACAGTATCAGGATCTGAAAAACTCAGTGGGTCCCAAAGGAGCAACACGAGGGACATTTTCTTTTCATCACCAATTAGAAACGTGCAGAGCAAGCAATTGTTGGTTCACTTAGAGAAACTTGAGTGCCGCCATAAGATCTGAGCATTCACAGATTGTGCACAAGCCTGATCCAGAAAAATATTTCTTATTCATGCTAACTGCAAATGATTTGACCAATGTGATATGGCGTGTTAGTCTTGAATAAGCACTCACACAGCTGGTACTGGATGACCAGTACCAGTGGGAACTGGCATTTGGGGTCAAATGGCTGAGCTTCAGTATGCAAGAGTAGGAGAGTTTTGTGTGAGTAAAGTCTGATGTTAGATTTCCTGAGAGTCCGTCTACCAATGAACAGTCCAGATTCAGTGTGTGAGTTAGTCCATTAAGAGAGCCACCTTTTCTGTTTGTAATCGACTTTAAGTTTCTGGTTCTTGCCTTCAAATTCCTTCATTGTCTTAGCCCTTCCCTCGCTCCACAATTCTCCAGCGGTATGACCCTGCATGAACCCTCTGCTCTTCCAACATGGGATGACTACTTATTCTCTGCTCCATCGTTCCTTCGGCCATTATGCCTCAGCTTGTGGAACTCGCTTAGCATGTCTGCCTCATCACCACCTGTCTTCAAATGTATCCTCTCAGACATTCCTCCTCAGCTGCGGAGTAATACAGTCAGTAACTCCACTTGTGTAACACCTTTCTTTTGAGAACTGAAAAAAAGGAGCAAAGCATGCTTCCCTAATTGCTCAATTGGTTAATGCTCTGGATGGTATGGGGGTTGAGTCATACAAATCGGGAGGGTCTCAGCATTTGATCTTTTGAGCTAGGCAATCTCAGTTATGATAGTTCTGGGGCACTACATTGGCCTTAGTACCCCAAGCAACTTAGTCCCTGAGTTGCTGGGACCTCAGAAGGAAGATGCTGAGGAAGGCATCTGCTCAAGGATGTAAGGCTAAATACATGTTCATTGGTGGGAGAGCCTTTGTTCAGGAGATCAAATGGGTTGAGTAGAATCTGTGATCGAATGGGTTTGCATGTGGTCTGTGGAAGGAACGGACTCAATGGTCTTTAGTAGCCTTTTCTCATTCTATGTTGTTTAATATTCTCGTGATGCAGAATTTAAGGCAGGTGCCTGTCATTGTAATCATCTTCAGACTGTTGTCATATCAGATGAAAACCACAGCAAATTATGGGAACTGGATTAGGGCAGAAGTGAGAGTGAAAGTTGAAAGATGTTTAAATCCAAATTATCCTGATCCACACTAGTCATAATCTCCAGGTTAAATGTGTTGAGGATTGGAGGAGCAAAGATGATTTTCTGGTGCAGGTACTTTGATTGCATTTAGGTGATAAAAGCTTACAGACTGCCTGTTCCCCAGTTAAATATTGTTGTGCTTTGTTGCCAAGAGGAGTTTGCTGTAAGATGTGCTGCTGGTCTTCACATGAGAAAAGTTGTGAGTGGGAGAGGACACTTAGTCCATGCTGCTCTATAATGGAGGGTATTCCCTGTCTGTGATCTCTACAAAACAGAGATTATGCAGCTGTTGAGTACAAAACCAAATTTTGTAAATTAGCTATCTATAATCAGTTAAATGGGAGGATTATAGTAAGTGGGTACACCTGTCAGTAAAATTACCAAGAAATAACCCACTCAATTATTTCTGGTTGAAAACAGTTTGTTGACACTGGTTATTTCTGAAGATTCAGTGCCACCTATTTAATTGTATATGAAAATGTAGCTTTGTTCCATTACCCATCCCTATCATTTCCCGTATACATCAAAGCTGTCTAATTGAATGCAATTATATGCAGACACTATATTTGCACAAAGTGCTCACGTTCAGACTGACTCTCGGTCTGCTTATTTCTATATGCATCAGAGCTTTTTGTTGTTTAGATGGGAAAAGAAATCTTTGCCCCTCCTCTCTCTCTGAGAGAAGACAACAGAATATTAATTTATCGTAAAACACAAATACAATTCTTAATTTTCAACAGATGTATCTACAAGAGTAGTCAAAATATCACCCAGTAGGTAGGAAAGCACAGAACTTGCCTGTGAGAATAAAGCACCCTTTAACTACTAAAACCTTTCCTGCTTTGGAGGAATATTTGATCAATTGGGAACAAAATGCTTCATCATTTCAAAACTTGTTCTACCTATTCCCTAAAAATACCAATACAAATATAAATATTTTGCATGAAGGAATAGAGAATGATTGGTGATAGCTTAAATGCTTATCCTTAGTTTCATTAGTCTTGTATCCTGTAAACCTGCTTGAAGTGATCAGGGTTATTGGATTTTTTTTTTAATTTTAAAAAAAAGTATTAATTCTACCAAAAACAGTTTCCAAAAAAGGCTTTTAAAAAAAAATATGGTCGGTTTTAACAGTTTTTAAAAGAGTGCTGTATCTCTCGATTCCAGGGTGCCCCAGTGTGGGGAGCTGTAGCCTTGCCTATTTCTTAAGTAGGACTTGCAAAAGGATGATTGGAATCTGAGTCTGTGCACAGACCAAATGAACTGGCCATTTAGTGAGGCACTTGGCTTAATTTAATAAAAATTACTTTCATTTGGGCCAGCGAGGGAGGAGGGGAATAATCCTCTCCTGTCAGTCCATCACTAAGAAATGTTGACCATTATGGAGCACTGATTGGACAGGCTGGTTCCTATGCCTGGTGGGAGAAGTGAGGAGCTACAAGAAGGTAAAATGACAAAGAGAGGATTCATTAATATTTATAAACTTTATGAATATTTTTGAAATGCCCATTTGTCTCTGTACTTCAAGAGGGCATGCCAAAAAGTGTTGTAATAGGAGTGTAGGATTTTTGTTTTAATTTGTGAACTATTTGGTATTCACTGATCCAGCAGAACATTTCAAACCTCTCTCTGATTTCCTGTTTGTCTTCCATTCTCACTCTGACCTTTCAAACTGCACTGCTTCAACCAAACTCAGTGTGCAAGCTTCAGGAATAGTGCTATATTCTTCCTCCTGATTACTTACTTGCCTGTGGTCAGAATATTGACCCGCAACTTCACATGTTAGATGGCTGTCTTTATTTTCCTGCTGAATTTTCCTAAATGGTGTCATTCATCTTCTGCTGTTTTCCCTCCCATTTTAGAGCCACACTTGCCCCTATCTTTCCAACGTCTCCAGCAATCAAATACTGCACATCTAACCCTTGTTTAGTGTACAGCGCTGCGCACTCTTTTTCCCTCAGCATTTTAAAATCTGTTAATAGACATTTGAACCCATCAGGTACCTTTCAGTGAAAGATGTTAACACGTATGAGCTCTTAATCATCTACCTTTTCGCACCTATCTTTATTTTAGGCATGTTGTTGCTTGTTAATCGTACACAAGGTGTTTCTTCGGCCTGACTCTGCCCAGTCATTAGCCTATTTTTCCATTTTCATTCACTGAATCGAACTGCTGTGTGTTTCCAGTATTTTCTATTTTTCTTCCATATTTTCAACATTTCTGTTTTTTTTCTTCTTTAAATCGTGATCATATTCTGTGTTTTGGAAACAATAACAGCAGGAGGTGAAACCTCATCTTGGGAGTTCAGATTAAAGTTACCATGAATTGCTAAGCTGGAAAGTGTCAAGTCTTGATAGATGAAAGTTTTGGAGTGTTTCTAGTCCCTAGCATTAAATTATATTGAATATCAGTCTTGTATCTATTTCACCAGTTGTACCTCATTGACTCACATCTTAGTCATAATCGAACAATTAAAAAAAAATATTGAGAAAGACGGTAATTTCCTTCTGATTTTGATAACTTGGCTTCTTCCCAAGAGGACGAGATGGAAATTTACAAGTAGTTGCCAATTTAGAGATTAAGTTCCCTGAGCAACAGCAATTAGCCTTTTAATAATCTTAGGATGTGTCTATTCAGCGCACTTACTTAGAGGGAGTAGTTAAGCTGGGCCCTTAAAGGTACAGGCCAAGATAAACATAGCTCCACGTGAGCAGCTAAACATGCCAAGCGTACTACAGACCATGGGCGATTAGCTGTATCTAAGTAGTTTTTTAATCTCCCAACTGACTAATCTGCACCTGGACCAGTATTGTCGTAATATTTCTTTATGTGGCTTGGTGTCAAATTTTGTCTGATAAAGATGGTTTACTATGTTAAAGGCGCTATATAAATGAAAGTTATTATATTGTTATCCTGAATTGTCCAGCATCAGTCGACCACTCTTTCAGACTGTCTAGATTTGCCATATGTACCAGTAGTGCCAAATCTTGCCTGACTTGGTTGGTGTAAATCTTGAACACTCTTATCCTTTCCTGATTGAGGGAGTAGCATTTAGGACAGATGTTTCCTATGCTATTAGGCCGGCCAAATAAGGACTTGAAAAGCGCCACATAAACAAACATAAGTTTGTTTTTTTTCAAACACAAAGCAGCGTGGAATTCAGCATTGCAGTTCTGACTCTGTCTCACAGTAACTGGACTATGTCCTGACTGGGAACTGGAGAGACAGGAGTGCGAGACTGGCAGAGGCTACCACAGCATTTGTAACATGGCAAGTTGGGATGTGTTTTGGGGACACAGGTATGTGTAGCAAATGCAGGCAATCTGAGAGAACAGGAGGGAAGAGCAGAAATCACGATATATTGAAGTTTTGATATATTGAAGTTTTAACTTATTGAAGTTTTTTTTTGCTGGTTCCCTTGGACGTTATTGACTCCACTGTTTCTATACATTCTGGCTTTGAAATGGTCATAAGTACAACAGAAGGCACATAATAAATACAATGCTGTACTGTTTCCAAGTTTACAGAACAACACTCCCCACCCACCTGTCACATTCACCATAAACTACCGCTCCTCCCTCCCATTGCATGAACTTTTCTTAACCTGATCAGTTACTGCAGTTTTTCTGCCTTTAGTATATCTAGAGTTAAGCATTTTGTTTTGGATAGAATCACTAGGATGTTAAGTGTATTAAAAGGCTATCCATAGTAAAGTTTAAAAGGAAACCACCAGGTTTTTTTCCCCATGTCTTTTTTTTGGCATTTGCTCCCTTTCAGCCTTGGGGCCCAAGTTGTGCAATTTTGACCCCAATCCTTCCCACAGGAAGATGCTGCAATCTCGGAGCCTGGAACTTGTTCAGCACTGATCATATGATTGGAAAATAACTGCCAAAATGTTACAAAATGAAACTGGTCTCTTCTCCCAACCTCCCCCCCCCCCCAAATAAACACACAGGAACCCAAACAAAATGATAAAGTGACCTTATCGGATCCCAGTGTGACCAGCCGCGAGCTGTTTTAATGTGCGAGGTTAGATTTTACTTTGTTCTCATGGATTTGTTGCTCATTTGTTTGAAAAGCTGTGAATATAGTGAGTACCTTTTGGTATATCCTCCTGTCGGGGCATCAAGTTACCTTCTGTTCTCTTTATTTCACCTTAACCATGTGGTTGCTCATTAACCTATGAGCATTCTGGAATATTGTCCTTTTTCTTTACAAATGATTCAATTTGACTGCTTTATGGTGCACCATTTCTGAAATACATTTCTGAAAGTGCTAAGGGACTAGGTGTTACCCAGACTTTGCAATATACATAGAAACTTTGATCTTTGTCCAAAGCATATGTGAACCAGCTGATTTTAATTGTGTGACTGTCCTGTGAGCCAGTGATTATTTTAACTCCATCAATTTAACTGAAGTACTACTCAGTTCACGAGCCAACATACTACTTTTTCTTAGCACAGAATGTGGACCCTATCAAAATAAGCTATCAGCCAGAAGCTACAATATGCACATACTGTAGGTATTGGCATCCTTGGACGTTTTTTATCTGCATCAGTGATCTTTGAACATGTGCTTGTAGTGCAGACACTAAGATACCAGCTCGTTCCTCCATAACTACTGAACTTCCAGGCAGCTGAGTTTCTGTAAAGCTGCAGCATCTGCTACTTTGCTTGTACATAGGAGAGCAGCTAACAGTAAATGTTACCCATCACCCCTGTGCTCGCTGACCCACATTGGCTCCCGGTCCAGCAATGCCTCCATTTTAAAATTCTCAGCCTTGTTTTCAAATCCCTCCAGGGCCCCGCCCCTCCCTATCTCTGTAACCTCCTGCAACCCTCCAAGATATTTGCACTCCTCCAATTCTGGCCTTTTTCATCGCTCCACTATTGGCGGCCATGCCTTCAGTTGCCTAGGCCCTAAGCTCTGGCATTCTCTCCTTAAACCCCTCTCTCCTCCTTAAAACTTATCTCTGACCAAGCTTTTGATCACCTGTCCTAATATCTCCTATGTGGCTCGGTGTCAAATTTTGATCCTGTGAAGTGCCTTGGAACGTTTTACAAGGTGCTATATAAATGCAAGTTGTTGTTGGTAAGGCCTCTGAGCAGATCGCCACTCATCCCCTTGGTTAGAGATGATGTGAAAAGCCTAACATGGAGAAGAAAATAAATGTTGCATTGCTCCCACAGAGGGGAGAAAAGCAATAGATTCTGGTTTTGCTATGTGCAGTAGGTTAGAATGAACAGAATTGTAAAGAATGTGACTTGTTGGCTGTATCTTTACTGATTCTCTAATGAACACAATTGGAACTTGATTTATTTGTATTATTGTCAGAAATGTTATCGTGTTTTGTTTGTTTAGGTTTAAGTGTACACATTTTGTGAAAATTTATTTTTGGGAATATCTTCATATACTTCAATGATCATTCTAGTACCTAGAAGATGAATAACTGTTTCTCCAATCATACAGGCTTCATTATACAATCATTTGTAAATGTTATCATTTTTGATAATTGCTCAATTTGAGACCTTTTTTTTCTTGCCAATGTTCTCCTCTTCTTCCCCCCCCCCCTCCCCTCCCCCCGCCTCCCCTCCCCTCCCCAAAATCCCTTTTCTAAAATGTTGCCTTAGTGCAGTTCTAATTCACTGGTAGCCCTCTGATTCTTCCACACATTAACTTGTATAGTGCTGCTAGGTTATTTTATCACATTAAACAAGCTGAAAACCCTGTTTGTATATTCTACATGCTTTAAGTGCTGATTTGGAACTTTAATCAGTTCAATTTCTATTGTTTTACTTAAAATTTAAGTAAATGATTTGTGTAATTGCTCGGACTTGCTAAGCTTGCACCAAGCTGAAATGTTCTTGTGTTCAACGTTAACATAAAAGTAGCACTAATGTATTGTGATGGTGCACCAATTAATAGTGATACAAAATCCATGCATTGTCTGCAAATCAATTAGAAAGTTATCTTTTATATGCCGTAATAAAGCCCTACATTATTCCAGTAAACCTGTCCTGTACACTGTATAGCATTGTGATTCATGTTATGAAATAGGTTTCTGTACTATCTAATCAATGGTCTCAGCAGTACCAAAGATATTTCTATTTCATTAATCCTTCTTCAGGTGAACCGAGCATTATAGTATATTTTAAAAGACTTTTTATATTTCACTATGTTACAGTTTTTTTTATTCGTTCATGGGATGTGGGCATCGCTGGTGAGGCCAGCATTTATTGCCCATCCTTAATTGTCCTTGAGAAGGTGGTGGTGAGCCGCTGCCTTGAACCGCTGCAGTCCGTGTGGTGAAGGTTCTCCCACAGTGCTGTTGGGAAGGGAGTTCCAGGATTTTGACCCAGCAACGATGAAGCAATGGCGATATATTTCCAAATCGAGATGGTGTGTGACTTGGAGGGGAACGTGCAGGTGGTGTTGTTCCCATGTGCCTGCTGCTCTTGTCCTTCTAGGTGGTAGAGGTCGCGGGTTTGGGAGGTGCTGTCGAAGAAGCCTTTGCGAGTTGCTGCAGTGCATCCTGTGGATGGTACACACTGCAGCCACTGCGCCGGTGGTGAAGGGAGTGAATGCTTAGGGTGATGGATGGGGTGCCAATCAAGCGAGCTGCTTTGTCTTGGATGGTGTCGAGCTTCTTGGGTGTTGTTGGAGCTGCACTCATCCAGGCAAGTGGAGAGTATTCCATCACACTCCTGACTTGTGCCTTGTAGATGGTGGAAAGGCTTTGGGGAGTCAGGAGGTGAGTCACTTGCCGTAGAATATCCAGCCTCTGACCTGCTCATGTGGCCACAGTAATTATATGGCTGGTCCAGTTAAGTTTCTGGTCAATGGTGACCCCCAGGATGTTGATGGTGGGGGATTCGGCGATGGTAATGCCATTGAATGTCAAGGGGAGGTGGTTAGACTCTCTTGTTGGAGATGGTCGTTGCCTGGCATTTGTCTGGTGCGAATGTTACTTGCCACTTATGAGCCCAAGCCTGGATGTTGTCCAGGTCTTGCTGCATGCGGGCTCGGATTGCTTCATTATTTGAGGGGTTGCGAATGGAACTGAACACTGTGCAATCATCAGCGAACATCCCCATTTCTGACCTTATTATGGAGGGAAGGTCATTGATGAAGCAGCTGAAGATGGTTGGGCCGAGGACTCTGCCCTGAGGAACTCCTGCAGCAATGTCCTGGGGCTGAGATGATTGGCCTCCAACAACCATCTTCCCTTGTACTAGGTATGACTCCAGCTACTGGAGAGTTTTCCCCCTGATTCCTTGTGCCCAGAATTTGAGAAATTATTGTATTTTCTGAAGATAAATGCTACTAAAGGGGTTTAAAATAAGCAAGGGGCCAGGCTTAAGTGCTACTGAATAATGTCTGTGTTGAATCTCTAGCTGCTCTCTGATATCCAGCACTTTTGGTAACCTTTTTGTTGAACGTTTCTTGTTTAACTCCTCCACGTAGGCTACATTTGTGATTTTATTTTTTTGCTTCCAGCTCCATTTCCATTTAAGTTTGCATCTTGGTGACTGCAGAACTGTGTAGGGAGTAGCCACCAAACTTTAGGTGTGATTTCCTACCATCAAAATCTTTCTTCCTTTTGCAACTCAGTGCAGCTAGATTACATTCAGGGTGACTCAAAGTGCAAATTTACTTTCACCACAATAGTTTTGAAACCATTGTCAATTAAAATTAAATTAGTTCTACAGCCAGTTGAATCATGAGATATATTGGGATGTAATTGGAGTTTGCTCAAGGCTGGTTTGTCTGTGTCCTGCAGATGGCGCTATGTATTTTCTTTCACATTCACCCCAGAATGCTAATTCAATATGCTTTGATGCTGCAATAATTAAGCTCACAATGAAAAGAAATATACCAGAAGTTTCTAGTTCACTATCCTTATTTTCTGTAGGGTAAACAATATGTTTCACTGTATGAATTAGTCTTATTAATGTACAAGAAACTATAGAGATATTGGTTGTATTCAGCTGAAATAGCTATAATAAATTAATCACAGTAGTGGTCTGTATGCCATACAAAATATGTATTGGGGAACCTCCCGTTCACTAATTTTATGCTGATGTCTGAGGTACGGGAGGAATGTGGGTTCAAACCAGGACACGTGTGGAGAGCTGTTGAATGAGATTTCCATTGAAATCCTCTAGGATTGGGATGTGATGTATGCTATTTATTTAATATCATGCTATCTACTGTTACCATTGAAGTCTTTGTGAATGTAGCTCCTCATTGAAGTGGGCATGGTGTAGGTTGCATACTGTTCCACCCACTCTGGGAGTGGAGATTTAATCTAGGTCAAACAGATGAGATGAAAGTCTCCTCTTGCTAATGGCAGTAATGGTCCTACTTACATTGGAGCTTGGTGTGTCTTGACACAGCTCCAAATGGGTGTGGACCCACAATGCTAAACTGCCCAACATATTCCTGAGTTTAACTGCTTAGCTCAGTACAAATCTTATAAGAGAAAAGTTATCAAATTGGCTGGGATGTGTAGTGGAAAAATTCATGCTGGTGCAGCAGAAGTTGTTCAGTTAGGGGTGAATTTAAGACATATGGAGCAGAGTAGAGGGAGCTTTATTCTGTGTCTGAACTTTCTATAATTGACTTGAAGGTGCCTGATGCTGAAAGTGGAAAAGTGATGCATTTCAGAAACAGGGGCCATGAATATAAGATAGTCACTAATAAATCCAATCGGGAATTCAGGAGAAACTTCTTTACCCGGAGAGTGGTTAGAATGTGGAACTCGCTACCTCAAGGAGTAGTTGAGGCAACTAGCATAGATGCATTTAAGGGGAAGCTAGATAAACACATGGGGGAGAAAGGAATAGAAGGATATGCTGATAGGGTTAGATGAAGTAGGGAGGGAGGAGATTTGTGTGGAGCGTATACAATGGCATGGACTTGTTGGGCTGAATGGCCTGTTTCTGTGCTGTACATTCTATGTTAAATCATTTACCTTTTGAGCACAAGATTCACCAGAAAATAGAAACCTTGTAAGTGCATTAAGTGCCTGTGTTTCCTGTGGCGCTGTCAAATAAGATTTACCATCTGGGTGGATGTCAGCAGAAGTTGGGATCTGAATGTACCTCTTCCACTCCATGGTACAGTATTAACCTATTAGAGCATTGTCAGGCTGCAAATTATTGTATAATCTGTTCAATTGAATGCAGGAGAGATCTTTGCTAAGTTATGAGAGAACAGGATTTTTAAGAGGTGTGATTTTGTAGAGTAAAGCACAGTTCTGTTTCGTGCTGTAGATCAAAACAATCGCGTTTAATTGAGCTTTCATGTAACCAGATTAATATACTAAATTGGGACTTGGTAAAACATTGCTTATAATTAGGAATGGCCAGGAATTTGCTTATCAGATTTATTTACATGATTAAACTAAGTACAGTACGATAGAGAACAGCATAAGTGAGTTTCTTATCTACAGCAATTATCCCAGCATGTGCTGCCACTGATGGTGGAGGAAGAATCCCCATTGCTTTAGCAAGTTTTGCATGTTTGGGAAAAGAATGTCCCCAACACAGAAATGTCCTTATCTGTACAAAACATCCAACAGGATGTGTTCTAAAAACATTACAGAGATGACATTTGAGTATCTGGCGGAAACTTCTTACTGTTCTTATCTAAAAACTAAAAGCATCAGAATTTGTTTGATCTGCTGCCTGTGTAGCAGGAGAGAGTTTCACAGTTTTTTTTTTCTCTCCTTTTTGCACAGTGACCCATATGCTAAAGTGTCTTTGTACGATCCAATAAATGGAGAGCTCACCAGTGTTCAAACCAAGACGATCAAGAAGGTGGGTAAGATATTACACAGAATGTTTCTTCATCTTTTTATTTCAGGATTTCCATAATAGAAGAATATAAAAATGATGAATTATTGTACAAAGGTTATTTATTGGACAAATCCCCACCAAACTGTAACATCATAGTATGTGGTTGACTGAAGTGTAAAATAGTACACTTAAAATTACAAAAACCTACAGTGCAGCTAACGAGGATCAAATACTAAAAGACGAGGCTCACGTCTCCATGTTCCTGTTCCAAGTGCATTGTATGAGCAGCAGGTGCTTCCATGTGCTCGTACACAGATGACCTGTAACCCTATTTCTAGAAACTGAAGGACTAAAGTACAATGGAAGAAATTGCTTGAAGAATTTTTTTTTTAAAAAGTTACTTGACACAATAATCTGGTTAACCTGAGGTTGAATGCTGGAAAGTATCAAGGACATGAACAGAGCTGCTTTCAAACCCCTACTCCCCATATGTCATCTAGGGGAGCACGTCACATCAGAGGCCTAGCAATTGTTCGCAGGAGAGAGAAAAAATGGTATTGCATTAGTGTAATTGTATTACAGCAGAGGCCACCGTCATGATGTACATTCAGTATTTGATGGCTTGCCAGTGTCCCACAACTATGGTACAAATTATATATCTGTATAAGTGAGTTTTATTCCTGGCGCACATCCAAAGTGTGCTGATTTAGTCGAATGTTGCAGCACCTAATAAAAAAAACACTCAGCCACTTATGTCACTCTCTCTCAATTCAATTCCCATTCAGGGGGCGGGGGAAAATGCTGAAAGGAAATGAAAACCCCTTTCAGTGACTATATCATTCTCCATCCACCCAACTATATACTCGTAAAAATTCAACTTTATAACAAATATAGAAAAGGTAAACTCGCCCATAAACTTGGCTCAAAGAACTTTCTGCCTCCCATCCACAAACACCGCAACATCACTGGGCCAAGAAGCTTTGGGTACAACTTCCCTCTGCACATTCAGCCATCTCCATCTTGCCAACTTACTAATTTTGGTTGAAGCTTGATATAACAGTCTCAATATAAATTCACAAAATGTGCATATGCAGGAGTCCATCTCCCAAGTAAGGGACTACAGTTCCCAGGAGTCGCTGCACGACTGCACAAAGCAATATGCAGCTTAACTGCTTTCTGGAACGTTAAGGACGTGTCTTGGATTTGGTGAGATCAGCGGCCAGCCTGTTTCCTAAAAATAGTAATGTTGTCATCCTTTAGTAGCTAAAGTTTACAAGCAGGCATTACTTTCACTTTGCGAGCAAAATTGAGGACATTTTACCAAAACAGATTTGACCTCTGACGAGTACATTTTTGTGCAGTTTCATTTATTTTTTTTACCCGTATCTATCTTGCATCCATGTGCACTTGATCAGCTTTTCTCCATTAAAAGTTCTTGTGCCCACATTTACAGTGAAAACTGCCAATGTAAACTTGTCACTGTGTAAGTACACCCTTCCATCTGTGGTAGCCTCACTTTTGCGCCTCCCAGCTTGGCAGAGAAGCTCCTTTGCTCCAATCAGCCCTACTTCTCAGTGTTCCAAATGACTGTATGCTTTTGCTGTTTAAAATGAAATGGAACTATTATATAAAAATAAAGACTGAATATGACTTAAAAATGGGGACAATGATTATAATGTGTGAATGTATATTATATTTTGGCACACATCTGCACTAAAATTGGCAACTTCAAGCAGAGGGCCTAATGATGCCTGGTGTGGAGAATAGAAAACTTCACATCGATGTAATGGTTAAAGCACATTCTTAGAGCAGATTAGGAGGAGTTTGTTTCTGGATTTGGCTGGTGTATACCTGATCTGGGATTATCTGCTGTTGACATTTGATGATGAAAGTGTCCTTTCACTGGAATGGACATTGTTGACCGTGAGTATGATGTTCACCAAGAAAAAAAAACTCTTTTAGTGTATTATTTAGGTATGGTTTTTTTAAAAGAAAATTAAACTCAAATTTACATGGTAAAATACTGCTCTCTTTTTCTCCTTTCAGACTTTAGATCCAAAGTGGAATGAAGAATTTTACTTCAGAGTGAGTGTACTTTGTTTGTTTTACTTTTGTAGTTTTAAAGAAAAGCATCAAATGGACATGTTCTACCTACTGTACATTGAGCAGAAGAAAGATTATTGTATGTAAGACATTCTTTAACCTTTAGTTAGGCCAGGCGTTCTCACCAACCTGGTCAAGGGCTACAATCCTAAGCTGTTACTTGCTCAAGGGCAGTTTTTGAAGACCTGCCATAAAGTGGTTCATGCTTATTTTTGCAATACCGTATGTGCCAAGTGCTTAAAGGATAATGGCAGAAATCAAAAAGCATCAGATCACTAACACAAACTTTAGAACTAACCAGAGAATGTTTAACTATGTTTCTGAAGCAGATTGTTAACATTGGTTTCCACAAACTAGTTGCCTAAAGTTTGGTTGCAGTTTCAGATATTGCAAATCTCATCAGTCCCACACTAAGGACTGGATGTGGCTACCTGCTTCCGTCGAGCTGCATCTCAACTATGGGTTTCTAGGAGCAAAGCGTTCCATAGATTTCCATGCTGTTTAGGATCATTTTTAGTCCTCGGTCCAAACTGTGAGTATTTGGAATTTTTAAAAACCTAAGATATAGGAGCAGGAGTAGGCCATATGGCCCCTCCAGCCTGCTCCACCATTCAATCAGCTCATGGCTGATCTTCAACCTCAAATCCACATACCTGCCTGATCCCCATATCTGTTGATTCCCTTAGATTGCAAAAAATTATCTATCTCAGCCTTGAATATACTCAAGACTCAGCATCCACAGCCCTCTGGGGTAGAGAATTCCAAAGATTCGAAACCCTATGAGTGAAGAAATGTCTCCTCATCTCAGTCTTAAATAGCTGACTATGCCCTCCAGTTCTTGACTCTCCAGCCAGGCTGTTATTTAATAACAGCCATTGAATTTGCTAACTTCGGATGCTGTCTTATTGGATTCAAGGAGAGCAAAGGTAACCTTATAGCATGGAAACCTGTGGCACTACTCACTGTTGGGAGCTCCTAGTTGAAGTGGTTGGTCAGTGGAGAAGGGAGCAGGTCTGAGGTGGCGTTGAGGTGCCCCCTTTATATTAATGGAAACAGCACTGTTGGAGGCAGTACTGTAATATAAATTACCTTGTGTTCTTGTCACTGGAGGCAATAAATCCCACAAGGAACATGGGTTTCAAACCCAGCCTCCACCTGAAATATGAACAGCTTGCACTGGCAGCATTTGATATCAGGTTAGCATTTTTGGTCTGGCCATGGGCTGACCCCTCAGCCTGCCTGTACAATACAGCTATGTGGTTTCCCCATTTCGGACTTGTATGGACCTTTCCCTGGCCAGGTCAACAAAATGACTTGGCACTAACTGCACATGCACTGTAACATTAATCAGAGCAACTTAGAGTTTGTGTTATTGCCTAATCTGCCCTGCAGTATAAATGAAACAGACTGGACAACATTGGAAGTGGTCCAGTAATATTGAAATCCATTTACTTTACAGGGTTGCCTCGAAAGTAAACATAGCACCACTATTACCTTTGGAAGCATCAAGACTCCATTTGAGAGGAGATTTTGCCTGGTGTGACTGATCACTGGTTGCTGCCATTTTAGGATTCTAGAGTTGCTGGGCGTAATGGGCCTTTCCTTGGTATTGGGAAAGACTGTGGCCTGACTGGCAACGTTTCAGGATTTGGCTCGCACAGATTCTCAAAAGTTGTGAATGCAACTTCATTATTTTGGCCACAGACCATCCCTGGTGAAGATCCATAGAGCCAATCTGCATTAATTAAAAAAAACTTCCTAAATTTGGCACAGGTGAGGTTGTGTCAGTAGAAGAACTGGGCACTTGTTGACAAATTAACAGGCAACTGTGTAATTTGCGCATGTGCTAAATTAGAACTTGTGTATAATTTCTTTCACACAAACAGTAAGCTTTAGGAATGCAGCATTTTCTAAGCCAAATCATTCTTGGAATTACTTAACTCTGGGTAACAATCATGAGACTGAAGCAACTCCTGCCAATGGCTGCAGTGAAGGATCACAAGAGCGGGAGTTGGCCCATTGACCATATAATGAGTGCCCCCGAGGGGAGAAAGGTTAAATCTGTATCGTAGCATCTGTTACTTCCAGTGCGATCTGAAGAAAGGAAAAACAAGAGTGATTACTGAAATTACATTTCTGAGGAGGCTATAAATAAATGAGCTTTCTTGGGTAGAAGGAAGTTATGCAGGTCTGTATATAACCAGGTGGGGAGCTAAGCTGTTCAGCCAAAACATGCAAACAATAATTGAGAATTGTATTTAAACTACATTTGGAGAGGGAAGGAGCCAATAAATTTGAACAGAACACAAGACAGAAGGAAATAATGTTTAGAAAATAATGTTTAGAAAATAATAAAAATCTAGTGAATTTCAATACAGACCTGGTGCTGAAGATTAAGTGATCACTGTGGATTCACAAATCTAAAGGACTTCAAAAAGGGTAATTGAAAAAGGGTTATTATCTAGTAGATGCAATTTAGTGGATTTTCAGAAGACATTTGGAATTAACAGCAAAGGAGATTGAAAATAGACTGGTATTATGAAGCAGATGATAACGAATATACAGTTCTGTCCGTTGCAGTAGTTAGGAGAGGAGTTCTGCTTGCATCAGTTGTAGCTTGTTTATTTGCACTGTTCAACAGCATGGCAGAAGATACGTCTGTCTGTCTATTATAAAATTTGCTGATGTCACTGGACGCTGCATATCTTGGATACTAATACTCAAGAAATCTTGAACAATTAAGTGAACAGATTAAGGAATAATAGATGGACTTCAAATTGGATAAATGTAAAGGGTTGCAAATTGGAACAGGATATTTGAAACTGGTGTATAATGTAGGTTATTTGTTGGAAAATGTGGAAGAAGATTTGGTACTATTATTGGTGATTCACAAAGTATCCAGTAATGAGAAGCTGTCATTAATGGAGTATTTGATTTGAACATTGAACCCTGTATGTTATCAGGAAGGCTGCATTTGGAATGTTCATATTTTTTAATACTCTCCTTTCAAAGGACATGTACCTTTTGAAAGGTTAGATTTGGTTTTGGCCTTGGGATTGTACATTTTCACTACATTGATGTCCTGTTCTGAAACAAATAGCTAATTGGGGGAGTGGGTGGATGTGAGTGTGATCACTCTGATATGACAATATACCGGAGAAGCTAGCCCATGCCCCAGAATTCATTGCATGTCACAACACTCAGTACCACTTTTATCCTTAATTGCACAAATTTGTTTCCAGATAATGAGCCATATTAATTTGTGTGTATCTGGTAATATGGGAGACTGTAGCTTCACTCAGGTCTCTGGGCACTAATACTGTCCCCCTTGCAAGCACATATATCTGGTGCATGCACATATATACGGAGCATAATGCCAGTGAGATAATGGGTGAGCGGGACTAATGTGAGATAGGACGCAGGCAGCTGCATTTGGACGAGTTGGGCTTTATGGAGGGAGAAGACCAACAAAGGGAGCATTAGAGGTAACAGAAGCATGATTAACGATGTCAGTAGCTGGGGCAATGTGGAAATAAGCAGTGCTAGTGATGTGGAGGATGCAAAATATGAAGCTCAGCTCAGGATTAAACAAAGGTCAGGGGTTTTGTGCAACCTGAGTGGTCAGGGAGGTGGGTGGCATCACTGGCAAGGGAGTGGAGTTTATGGCAGGCGCCAAAAACAAAATTGTTGTTTTTCCCAGTGTTAAGCTGAAGGATGTTGTGTCTCATCCAAGACTTGATGTCATACAGGTAGCCCAATAGCTTGGAAGTGGTCATAGGGTCAAGACAAGTGATGGAAAAATGGAGGGCGTGTCATCTGCGTGAATATGGAAGCCGATCCTATGTCTGACTATGAGGTCACGGGTGGCATATAGATATGGAAGAAGAAGGGGCCAATGAAAGATCCTTGAAGGACTCTGGAAGTAGCTGTGTGGGGGAGGGAAGAGCAGCTGTTGTTGGAGATGTGCTGGGAGTTGTAAGCATGCTAACCTGAAGAATATTTAACTTTAAAGATCAGCTTGGGCAAAGGCTAATAGGGGTGGGGGGCAGCTGCGGAGGTGGTTCAGTGTTCTAGAAGAATAAGTAATGTTAAACATCTGTCACTTTAAATCATGTGTACAGGGACCCAGTCCAATAATTCATACTCACATCCACATGGACACTGAGTGGCGGTACTCCTCCCGAGCTGTTATACATTTCAAGTTCTGCATTTTATTTTAGTTTGCCATTTATTTGTGCCATGAAGCCTATTCCAGAGCTGAGCTTGCTTGGTGTCTTCACCCAACTGCAATTCATAATTTGTTTAATTTTACATTGGCAGTTTATGATCCTGCTTATGCAGACTCGCTGTCTAATATGACTTTCAGTTGCAAGTATAAGTGAAGATTTAGAAAACTACAGATCAAATTCCAGCTCAAGGAAGCAATGAAGATGATTTATTCATGGTATTAGGCGCTGAAGGTCATAAGTGAATCCTGACAATGTCAGCCTATTCCTCAGTGAAAATAAATCCTAAACCACTAACTTGCTCTAAAAACGCAGTCTTGTTGCAACAATGTAGAAACAATGTCTAAACTGAGAAACTGGAGTTTGAGTTCCAGTCTCGAACTACGTTCATACAAGCTCTTTTGGGGGTGAGAGAAGGAGAGGCAAGTCTAATTGACTTGGCTGGGTTGTCAGAAGAACTGATTTCTTCCTGACTGGCCAACCAAGGAATCAGGATTGATGATGGAAATGTTAGTGGGCTGGATTGGCCAATCGGTTTACCTAAAAAAAAGGAAACAGTGATGCAATTGATGAATTTTGGGGGAATGTTATAACTTTTTTTTACCAATGCTGTAAATTGGATAGCTTACAGATGTTTGTTCCTAATAGATAATGTACAAAATGTAATTCTCTAATGGCAAAGCTATACTTATACAAATCGTTGGTTAGGCTACAATTAAAATACTGTCTAGTTTTGTGCACATTGCTTTAAGTAAGATGTTAAGATCATGGAGAAGATGCAGAAGAGATTCATTAAGATGATACTGGAGAGGAGAGCCTATGGTTATGAAGAGAATCGAGAAACTGGGGGCTTTTTACATTGAAACAAAGAAGGTTAAAAGGTGGTCTCATCGAGGTGTTCAAATTTGAAGAGTTTTGATCAGGTAAATCGGGGAAAAAACTATTTCCACAGTTTTAGTCAGTAACTAGCGTGTCCTAATTTTAGATTGTCACCAAAAGAATGAAGAGCTTGAGAATTTTTTTATTCAGTGGGTTGTTAAGATGTGGAATTACCTACCAGAAAATCATAATGGAAGCAGAATCCATAATAGCTTTTCAAAGGAAATGGATAAATATTTAAAGAAAAAATTAAAAGAGCAGGTGATTGAAAGAAAAAAAGATGCACCTTTCACAACCTCAGGAAGTCCCAAAACTCGTCACAGCCTATGAAGCATTTTTTAATATAGCATAGTCACTGTTGCAAAGTAGGGAAACATGATGCTAAGTGAATGGAACGAAGTAGGTAGATTTTTCAGATCAATTGCAGAGACACGATGAGCCAAGTGACCACCTCCTGTGCTACAAAATGTAATGATTCTATGGGCTAGGCTTTCAGACTCTTAACGCCAATGTTAGCCTATTCATTTTAATTGGTTACTAGCAGTGTTACGATAGGTAAACCTCGAGCTATCTTTTCAACTTTTGAGCATTTTGGGATGTAAGAAAAGTATGTGCAATATTATTAGATTTCATGAAGTTAGCATTGATATTCATTAGATTCATAGAATCATAGAAAATTTACGGTACAGAAGGAGGCCATTCGGCCTGTTGTGTCTGCGCCGGCCAAAAATGAGCCTAATCCTACTTTCCAGCACTTGGTTCGTAGCCTTGTAGGTTATGGCACTTCAGGTGCGTGTCCAGTTACATATTGTTTGAAGTAAGGCTTACGAATTTTATTGGGGCCTATTTTTGATTTAGTGAATCTCCCATACCCCTTAAAAGTCACTGTGCCAAATATTTTTTAAACAGTGAGAAGTAATTTGGTCTAATTTCTTTCACAATGATGCTCTCTTGTTCTTTCGTCATCGTCACATACTATTCAATTTGCCAAGTGGACAGTAAGAGAGCACCACAGGGGCTCTGTTCCTTTTAATGTTATACATTTGATGTGAAAATCTGCTTGAGCATTATAACTTTGAGCTACTCACCGATTATTTTCTAATCCATTGGCCGGCAACCACTGGCTACTTGCCACATTGTTTGAGTATATGCAAACTCTAATGACACCTTTCTACACTGGAGAAAGTGATTTTTTTTTTTTAAAAGAGGTTTCTGCACTCTTGACTCAAACCTCCAGCTCCATCAGGACTTAGACTTGATTCCCGCCAGCTGGCTCTGTACTTTGACGTTGTATAAATGTCCATACATCCAGTCTTGTGTTGATAGCACAGTTCCCCTCATGGACCCAATCCGCATCAGGTACTGGTTGAACCCCCTCGGTGAAAATTTGTGAGACTCCAAATCTTTACCTCCTGCGACAGGCTTATTCCTTCATCTGACGGATACACTTGTTGATTTTAGAGTGTACAAACCTCAATGTGCAGATGTTTCTTTGCTCAAGCCAGGTAGAAAGCTCACCAGATGGAAAGGTAAGCTGATTTCTAGAACAAATGATGATGAAGTCCTTCCAACTGGCTCGGGGAGAAAAGGGTGTTTGCAGATACCACTCTTCACATCAAGCTGATGGAGCAGCAATAGAAAATACTGATTGTAGCAGGCCTGAAGCATCGGTGCTACCAGTTATCTTGACCTGAGCATTGAGCACAGATCTGAAACAGATTGTCAACGGACCTGGTCTCTCTACTGCCCAGCTAGTCTCAATGAATACCTTTTGGATGTATCTTACTTGCATTGATTAATGCTCATCCTCGTCAAAATCTTAATAGTGGTGTGACAATAGAATTCAACTCATTTCTTCCCAGAGGTTTTCTTGTTTCCACCTCCAGTGATCTTGGTACTGGGAGATATTGTCTGCCCCAGCCATATTGGAAAGACTATGGATCACATGATGTATTTGGGAGAACCACTTTACATCCCTGGTTGTTGTTACCTCAGTGGCTCTGTACTTAGCTGAAATCACCAATATAGGTTGCTTTTTGGGGGTTTTGACCATTTTCCCATGGAAAGGATTTGGATATGATTTTAAGGTGTTCATTTTAAATTAAAGGGAGTTCACCAAGGTTAGAAGTTCTCTGACAGCCTGCAGATGCTGGGGCAAAGAAGGGATTGATATGTTAAACAGCCAGGCATTGAAGATGATTGGGGACAATTAGTGAGTTGTTAGCTCATCTAAGATGATCCCAGCCAAACCATTGCATCTTACGGGGTTGAAATATCTCTTCCTGTTGAACTTAGCCTAAAGCTAGTTTTGAAAGGAGTGGGGGCATTGGTAGCAGACTTGATTGGAAGCTCTTCTGGCCAACCCTCGGAGTAAAAAGCAAGCAACCAACTTCCTATGGAACAGGAAACATGAGATAGAGGGTCCATATGTTGGAAGTCATTTGGTGAGGTCAGCTGAGGGAAAGGCAAGTAATCTTAGAGCCTTCCTGGCCCAGAATATGCCTTGGTCTCATTCAATGTTGAGACTGACTAAAAGCAAGTGTATTTAGTCCACTAACTGGGACAGGGTGGTGTATTCTTTTTTATTATTTATAAGGAGGTAATTGAAGTAAGAAAGATTTTGTTAGAACTGTTGCTGTATATGTTCACTTGCTTACTGTAAAATAAAGTAGCATAACAATTGATATCTGGCCTCATCTCACTAAAGTGTTAGTCTGCTTATTGAAGCGCTTGTGCGATGGACATATCTGGTTGAGATCACAAAGGGCTCCCATTGTTACACCCCTAGATTGCACCATTGTATAAACTAGATATTGGGCAGTATGAGTGAATACCTGAACGTAAGATGTGGGGTCCACTTACAGGAGTGACCAGCACCGCTGAAGCGAGGGACCAACTACGGCAGACCCAAAATTTGTAACAGCACCGTTTTGCTCTTTCCTCTTTTTCTCCCCCCTCCATAGAAGGAGTCCAAGTGTGTGGGCTTTTACCAGGACAAAGGGACCTTTTTGAAATGAGAATGGTTTTATACTAAATTAATTGAACAGGCTTTGTTTATCTGTAGCTTGTCTGTCGCCAAGGCTGATACCTGATGCATCAATGTGGATAACCCTGTGTAAGTCTGAGTCTGAATTTCAGGTCACCCCATTTGCTGGGAATATATTCCATCAAGCATGCAATGGAGGTAGTGGAACTTTTTTTTTCAAAGCCACTGTTGGCTTTCTAGGCCTTTGGACAGCTTTCTCATTTGGGTACTTTACAGAATCCTTAAAGCCAAGCAGAGTTCTTAATTTTCCTTTCAGTACACTAGTCTGGGTGGCTCATTTCTCAGCTGGCGCGGACATGATGGGCCGAATGGCGGCCTCCTGTGCTGTAAATTTTCTATGATTCTGCACCAAAGCTGCTTAAACTTTTGTTTTTAAACCATGGTTGTGCAGGGAGTGCAGTGAATTGGAACACCAAGTTGGAAATATAGTAGAATGTTTTGTGTATCTCTTTTCCAGCAGCTGACATGGCAGAATGTGCTTACTAGCTAACTCTGCTGAATCACTTCTTGCTCATTTTTTGCATTTCCTTGCTCTTTGTTTTCATTTTTCTCTTTGCTGCATGAGTTTGTATTTTTCTTTCCTGGTTTTTCACTTGTTCTTTCCTTCTTTCTCTCTACTGGCCCAGATTCTCTGCTGTATAAGGTCTCTTTTAATTCCCTTCTCTCTCCTGCTTGCTTCACGCGCATGTTGGCATCTCAATGGTGGGCAATTGCTCAAAAAATGACCATTTGTGAACATTTTTAACTTGCATGTGTGGTACCAATGAAACAGAGAATATGTGGCCAACTTGTAAGCGCTATATCCTCTCTTTGTTCAATAAACCCTTGTTTTTTGGAAGAGCTAAAGTTTGTTGCATAATTTTCCTACATTACAACGGTGCATACATTTCAAAAGTAGTTAATTGTCTGTAAAGTGCTTTGGGACATCCTGAGGTCATGAAAGGCGCTATATAAATGCAAGTTCTTTCTTTCTAGTTTTCATGAGGCAAGTTAGAAAGCATAGTTTTGTAGCAGTGATGGACATTTACTTGGTTCCTGTAAGTTTCTAGAATATTTATTCAGAATTCTGTCCAGAAGCAGTTGTTGGCCTCTGCACTAATATTGTAACTGAATAAATAGCAATAGCCTGCAGGGGAAAGTATGTTGCTGCCTTGAAGTTACAAAATTTAAAACCATCCACAATAATTCCAGATTGGAGTAGGCCTGGGACAAGTATTGATGCATTTTTCTGATAAAGATTTTCTATTTAACCCCTCTATTAAAATATCAGTGTGCTGAAAGGATGGATGTACCCTCTTGTTATTCTGAAGGGTAGTAACTTGATATAGTATTTGTGCTCAGATGTGTTGATGTTTTAGCAGATCATGTGTTGGCCCTCCACTCATATTGTAGATTCTCCATTTAATGGCAAGTGGGTACAAAACACCTCACTAGACTTGGTTTAAATGAAGTATTTACAAATTTGTTTTCTGCTTAATTATTTTTGAATGATATCTTTTATATTTACTTCTACTTTTTGCCTCCTTTTAAATTTGAAAGATAGGGCCTATTTTCATTGGAATGGGAGATTTAGGGGTGATTTGATAAAAGTTTTTAAAGTTATGAAGGGATAGATAGAAATAAAACTGTTCCTAGTGGTCCAGAACAAGGGAACATAGATGTAAGATTAAATATAAAAGATTTAGGACAAAGAACAAGAGAAACTTTTTATGCTACACAGTGCTCTTCTGAGGTATGTTTTTGGGCAAGTGTGGAGGAAGTTGTACTCTGTATCTGACCTGGGAATGCATGATGCTGACACTGGTGGCTGAAATGGGAACAGTTCCATCCCTCACTTTCACGAGCATAACATTTAAAAATAAATAAAAGGTTTTGCAAAATTCTCAAACTATTACCCTTTCTTTTCACCTCTGCTTTTGATTGTCAGCTGTTTTTACCTCGGGGTGAATAGGTGCTGCTATGTTGTTTTAAACTTTGATTAGTGAGTTTAAAGGATCTTATTTTGACAGGTTGGCAGGCTTACCCTTATGTGGATCCCATAACTAGCTACCCTTCTGTTTTTCTTAGGCATTCAAGCAAACTTTCCATAGTATGAATATGAATTTGAACCAGTGGAAACTCTGGGCTAGAAAAATTCCACTAGACTGGAATGATATGGGTTGGCACGATGTATAATAGTAACTTGCATAGCAGGTCAAAGCAGATGGATATTGAATTTAATATGGTGCATGTTTTCAGCTCAGCGATTTGGTTAGGCCACTTTGTACTTTATTTGGAGATAAATTAGACAGTGAAAATTGAGATGAGAAAAGTGACTTGTAAGTATACTTGTAAGTGTTTAATAGAGTGAGATTTATGTGATGTGCTGTAATGTGGGCTACGTTGTTGCAATCATTTTCAGTAATAGTGCAGAAAACTAAGTAGGTCCTGGCAGCACTGAAATAAAGTCCTAATAAATGAACAGCACATACTAAGATTGAATTTTATGCCACAAGTATAGATTTTATTGTGTATTTTATATACTATTAAATGTTCTGCTTCATGATTTAAAATTATTCCTCTGCCAAGACGGTCCCAAAGTCTCGCAAGTGCTGAGAGGAAGGAATTCTCTGACCTAGCATGTTCCAAAAAAGCCTTGTGGTATGTTCATTTATACAGGGCTGCAGTTAATGTTTAGAAACTCTGTATTCTTAATTCTGGTTGAAGGACTCGTGTGAAAGAGGGAAATGTATTCAAAATAAAGTACCTGCAAGAAATTGCACCTTATAACTAAAACAGGAGATCATTTTTGCTGTAGAATGGGGAATAAATGGACTTGTGGAAAACCCTAACTAACAAATACATAACCTAAAACAATGAGGCCATTTTATTTTTATATATTTGCAGGCAAGAAGTTTTATACCATGCCATGAGGAATTTGGAAAGTTTGTTTTTATTATGTTACTGAAACCCAGCACTTTACATTTTGTACACTTCTGAAGCACCTTTTATTTGAGTTTTTCAGAATAGTAGCATGTCTTTCATTTTATTACATATAAACATTAAAACATTGATAATTATCAGTGTAAGATTATGTATTTGCAATTGAGATACTATCAATTTGATGCTTCCAAATTCTAGCTTATATGCACAATCAGCGCATCACCATATATTCTGTTACCAAAAAATGTAGTCTTATGAATAAATTACATCTTAAATCTTAACTAATTATTTTGGTTTTTTTTAAACTTTTAACTGTTCTATGCCTTCAGTTTAGAGATAACTGGCTAGTATTGGCTATACAAAACACCAACAGAACGAAAGACCTCTTCCAGGCATGGCTGCCAAGTTCCTGGTTCCACGCCCTACCCTGATGTACTGCCCTTTAGGCAGACAGAGCTCCTCTTTTATATTTGTGGAGGGAGGGAGGCTTCACACAAAATTTGAAAGGAAGGCAAGGATCTGGAACGGAAGCCACCTGACTGATCACTGTGCCCCACCCCCTGCAGTGATGATGTTCTTACCGCAACCAGTGGTAGATAATATCTCCAAAAGACTTCTGAAGACAAGGGCCTCATGTTAGACTGTTGATGAAAGTTCCATCTTTTGCTTTAGGATCCCTCCCACATGATTCAGGAGAGTCAGTTTTCTAGGCTAGTTGAGCAGTGCCCATTTCCAGAAACTTTTCACCTTTACGGTCAAGAAACTTCTTCCCTAGTGTCTAGGAAAGCAGGTGCTCTTGGGCTGAGGGACTTGAGGTTCTACTCATGATACTTCACGTTCTGAGGATGGGAGAATTCTGACCCATACACAGTAACATAGAAACAGGAGTAGGCCATTCAGACCCTCCAGCCAGTTCCACCATTCTTTGAGATCATGGCTAATCTGCATCTTAACTCCCACCCGCCTTGGCTCCATATCTCTTAATACCTGTGGCTAGCAAAAATCTATCGATCTCAGATTTAAAATGATTAATTGAACTAGCATCTACTGCTTTTTGAGGGAGAGTGTTCCAAACTTCTACCTCCCTTTTGTGTGAAGAAGTGTTTCCTAGCTCTCCCCTGAATGACCTGGCCCTAATTTTAAGGCTATGTGGAAAAAGTTTCCCTCTAACCACCTTATCAATTCCTTTCAAAATCCAAAAACCTCAATCAAATCACCTCCTTACTGGATTTAACGGCCTTAAACTCAGTTGTGAATTAAACATGCAAGATGGTTACATCACTGCAGAAAATTTGAGCAGTGTGTCAGAGGGATGCATACACAGGATTTTGAGGGTCATCCACAGAGAGCGCTTGAGAGGTAAAGAGTTCTTTTATCAATAGAAGGTTCCCCCATTTGACCTTGCATCAGAATCCAGTGTGGCTATCCTTAATTAGATGATTGGTTCAACAGAGCGGGCTCCCAATTCACGGCACAGCACATTTTGAATCTGTTTGTAAGACCGGACTCTCAAATTGAAAGTTCCTTCTACAGTGTATGAGACTTTCCACATAATTGCCTGTTATGAATGTGCGTGGAAAACTTAACTATTCTCCAATGCATTATTTCTTTTTCTAGTTTTCATCCCCTTTCTTGCCTACTCTCCTGATGGTAATCACTCCATGGAGTAGAGTTCCATGAGTGTCAGTTACCTTACTGTACCTGCCCAGTGGCCATTCTTTATATGTGAACCTAGACAACTGGTCTCAACGGTCTATTTGAAGATGGAAAAAGGATTACAGCCAAACCTAGTCCTATTATCACTCAACATCCACTCGTGTATACTTGCAACAGGAGTCACTGGCCTGAGCCATACTGCTGCTTTGGCTGAGATCAGTTAACTCAGCACAGATTGGGGATTGAACATGGGACCATTTGGTCTCTAAGGCTTAATAGGACATTGGTGTCTTTACCCATTGGGCCATCACTGGAGTGACTATACACATTCTAATGGACCTTAACAGCTGCGAGACCTCTGCTGACATAGCCGGCTTCCAACCTGCAGGCCTCGCAGAGGTGGCAGCAATCCCACGGTAACCTTGCCAGATTTGCAAAGACCAGCTGCAAAGAGGAGCTGGTTTTAAAAGCGAGGCGGGGGATGGGGTGTTCATGGCCACTGGCTGTAGCAAATTGGGCACGTTTACTGTGGAGCTGCAGTCACCTTAATGAGCCTCTCTTGTCGGTAGCTGATGGCACGTAAACCAATGTGAAAGCAGCTTTAAACTCATCTGATGACCCTCCCATATCAGCAGATGCACCAAAATAATGAACCAGAAAACAAATGTTTTAAAGCTTTCATTTCAGTTTTGTCAAATTTCAATAAATAAATGAATAGAACTTACTTGAGCTAAACAGAAATGGATCTCCACAATCCTATACAATCACTCTGTGAATTATAGTGCTTCTAATTTTTCTTTTTGAATGATATAAGAATCTCAATTTTTAAAAATTGCATATGTTGGAATGCAGAAGGGTTGATTCTAACTTAGAAAGCATATTTAGAGAGCAGTTTACTGGAACCGAATAGGAGCAACAAGGCATCCTCCAGTGGCAAATAAGTTACCAATCTCTAACAACCATGGAAACACAGAAAGAGACAATAGCAGGGTCAGGCCAAAGCACTAAATAAAATAGACAAGTGAGCAGAACAGCAGATGAAATTTAATGTAAACAAGTAGAAAGTACTGGATAAAAATGGGCTACAAAAGTACTTAATGAATGTTGAAGTCGCCATAGGGGAAGTTGAAAGAGATCTATTGGTGGGCACAATGCTCAACATATCAAATCGCTGTGAAAGAGCGAGCTACAAATCAAAGAGAGCATTGAACTATTTGGCAGAACAATAGACTGAAAGTCAGAAAAGGTCAGGCTGAAACCGTACAATGCGCTAGTCAGACCAAACTTAGAGTATAGTGTCCAATTCTGGCTAATGAAATCGAAAGGACATATTGAAGTCATGCAGAGAAGAGCCATAAGACTGATTCTTGGTGTCAGAGAACTGAGTTATGAGAAGGCTGGGGAAATTTGAACTTCTCTGCTTTGAGAGGAGTAACGATAGACTTATTAAAGGTACAGAAAAGATAAATCCAGAGCACGACTTCAAATTAAAACATGACAATTGGAAAAGTTAGCACAGGTTCAAATTAATGAAAAGCAAGTTTAAGATTGATATCAGGAAGCTCTTCACACAAAGTGATTAAAACATAGAATGGTATATGAGGTATGCTAATAGAAGCAAAAACCCTGGAATAATGAGAAACATTTGGAAACTGTGATGGGAGATGGTCGGTTCTTTCTGGATGGATGAGTGAAAATAGTCCATATGACCACCTTCATTGTATTAATTTTGAGATTCAGATCTTGGTTAGAGGGTTTTTATGCTTGCCACAGTAGGAGTTGGGCAAATTCTGCAAAATATTGGGTAGGAAAAGGCGTCCAGGTGGAGTTTCTATTCTGAAAACAAAACTGGAAGTTTGGAGATTGGGCCTTGGGTTGAAAGTTATGGCTGACCGATTGAGGGAGAGTGTGTTGGGTTACCAATGGCTACTCAGGATTGGAGTCCCTTTTATTTTTAAACTCTTCTTGCATGTTTGATATTTATGGAATAATTTTTTACAATGCTTAATCATAGAATCATAGCAAGGTTACAGCGCAGAAGGAGGCCATTCGGCCCATTGAGCCTGTGCCGGTTCAATGCAAGAGCAATCCAGCTAGTCCCATTCCCCCGCCCTATCCCCATAGCCCTGCAAATTTTTTCCTTTCAAGTACTTATCCAGTTCCTTTTCGAAAGCCACGATTGAATCTGCCCCCACCACCCCGGCAATGCATTCCAGATCCTACCCACTCGCTGTGTTTTTAAAAAAAAAGTTTTTCCTCGTGTCACCTTAGATTCTTTTGCCAATCACCTTAAATCTATGTCCTCTGGTTATTGACCCTTCCGCCAAAGGGAACAGTTTCTCTATCTATTCTGCCTAGACCCTTCATGATTTTAAATACCTCTATCAAATCTCCTGTCAACCTTCTCTGTTCCAAGGAGAACAACCCCAGTTTCTCCAGTCTATCCACGTAACTGAAGTCCCTTATCCCTGGAATCATTCTAGTAACTCTTTTCTGCATCCTCTCTAAGGCCTTCACATCTTTCCTAAAGTGCAGTGCCCAGAACTGGACACAATGTGGTCGAACCAGTCTTTTATAAAGGTTCATCATGACTTCCTTGTTTTTGTATGCCTCTATTTATAAAGCCCAGGGTCCCGTATGCTTTTTTAGCCGCTTTCTCAACCTGCCCTGCCACTAATCTGCCTTACTGGAAAATGATGCCGTGTGTCTCAATATATTAATCTGTTCTGATTGGGGTCAACTGTTCTTTTCTACTTGCTGCCATGGTTGTCATGCTTCAGATTAAGAAGTTAGTAAAATTCCTCTTTCTACTTGGACCTTACTGTAACTCGTCTGACCTGCTTTCTGAGGAATAGAGAAAGCTACTTTGCAAGAGTTAATCATTGTCTACAAGGAATTATGTTAGCTTGACTCACAAGGAAAAATTGAGAACTTGTAGGGCGTGTACTTTAGTTATGTTAAATTTCAACTTGGGTAAACATAGGAAAAAAAAATCCCTGTCCTTTCCAATGAACATGTTTTTATATTTGTGTCTTTTGCTAGGTTCAGCCAAGGCAGCACCGGATTCTCTTTGAAGTGTTTGATGAAAACCGCTTGGTGAGTACTCTGTTCCAAGGATGACCCCATATCAACAAGGAATAATTGCTCTAGACTAAAATAAATGTTATTGTATAATGAAGATGTTGCCGTGTGTAATGTGGACAAATCCAGCTCATATTTTCAATTGCATCATGTCAGTACAAAGGAGGGATGTCATTGTTCATGTTTGCATGGCATGTTCTGAATAAGATGACATTATAGATGTCTCAAGTCATGTAGTTATGCTGTATAAGGTTTGACTCAAATATTGCACTCGTTGCTAAAATTTTGCATAGAATTGTGTAGCAAAGCTACCATAATGATGTCTGCTTACTCCTAGCATAAGCCATATTGGCACTTGGTTTTAAAAAAAAATGCAATGTTACAAATCTTATTTCATGTCACAGCAGTATATGGATTGGCAGAGAAGTTTGTTTCTCAGTAAACAATTAAAATTTACCATATAATGAAAAGGGGTACATTTTTCCCTTCAACCAGCTATATTTTGGTGTGTGTTTTATTTTTATTCATTCATGGGATGTGGGCGTTGCTGGCAAAGCCAGCATTTATTGCCCATCCCTAATTGCCCTTGAATTTTCCCTTTCTGTGTGTGTCTCTGTGCTGTTCATATGCTCTGGCAGTGTGCTGAAGCCCTGCACCCACACCAGTGGCAGTCAATAGCTGGGTGCAGAATTGGACGTGTTGACTTGCCATCCAGTTTTCTTTCATTTGCTTCCAATTCATACTTCCTCATAATGGGAACACACTGTAAGGAATCTACAAGTGTGACATTGCCATGTGTTGGTCTGTTTGGCAACATACTGAATTTCCAATGCGCTGTCATCATTTCTGTTTTACAATGTAAATATAATTTATTCTCATACTTTGTGTGCAGGATCAGTTGAATTCTACTGCTGTTGAAGTCTGCGTATTTATAGAATTTCTGTTGCTATAAAACACTATTGAAATATAGTTGTTCAGCCTGTCCCATTTTCAAAATGGTGTCCAAGGTAGTATCGTGGGAGTGCTATGCTATTTGATTTTTTTTTAAAGCGTACTTACTTTAGCATTTAAAAATAACATATTTTGCCATCAGCAGTGCCAAATTAAGCAATATCGAAAAGTGGTAATGAGAAGTGGTAAACATTCTGGGATAGTGCAATGATCAGAAGACTAAGCTGGGCTGCAATAGAAATTCCTGTGCGTTTGGTCGTCTGGAACTTTATTTAGGAAAAATCCTGGACTTGAAAGGCATAATGCAGATTTTTTTCTACAAAGAGAGTATTGTTCTTTCCAGATGCATTTTTAAAAATATAAATGTTTTTGCTGTAAAGAATTTAACCAAGTATTTATGCCATACAAAGAAACTACCTATGTCTCTAGTACAAGCTGTTTAGTCAGGTTAGCTATTTTGTTTGCTTTTTGACTGAGTGCAAAATGAAATGCTCAAAGGACCATTTTTACTTTTATTTGCAGTTCAGAATAACTTTCCCACTTCTGTGCAGTGGTAGAAAACCTTCATAAAAGGCATCTGTTAAAATGCCAACAGTAAATGGTGCAGTTGTTACAGCTCTTGATTAAAAGCAGCACATTTTTCCATTGTGTAGCCACTTTTATCCCCTAAGGATATTAAGATGGTCATTATACATTTACCAAACACTTGCTGTTGGTTCGTGGAAAAACGTTACATGTTTTATTTCATCGGCTTTACTGAATAAACAACTATTTCTGCACAGAAACTTGCGAACTGTTGGGTTAATAAGGTATTATGTTAAGGTTTGAAATGTGTGAAGTGGCCAGTCATATTGTGTCCTGGTTGCACATATTAAAATGTAAGGTAACCTTTTCTTGCAAGACTTGGAACTTAAATGTCGTTGTGCCTTTTATTCAAAGGACAATTTCTCTTGCCTCTTAAACCATATTCAGTGTCACAGCCTGAAGTGTTAGTGTGAAGCACAGATGCTTAAGGAATAATTTCTCGTGTTCAGATTGCCCCTTTTTACATGATTAGAACATGAAGGCTAGAGTCAATGAAAAATGCTTCCTCTCAAAAATAAATTACTTATTCAGTTCTTCTGAATCTCTGCAGCTGATAGGAAAGCTGCAGGAAGAAAAGAATGTAACTCCTTTGGCACAGTCATGAGTTTCAAATGTCAGGATGTGGCATTTCTGTATATGAAGAGAAAGGTTTTTCATAGTTAGCCACACCGAACAGGCTTGAAAAGCACTAGCAGTCCAGTACCAGCAGGATTTCAGTCCAGTGGGAGTCTAATAATAGTTTTGTTTTTGTTTTATTTTTTTCTTGCAAGGATTTACTCATAATCAGGTCTACTTTAGATGGTTGGATTTCAATGTGTCCAGCTGTAGCAGAACTGAAAACGTGAGTTCAAAATTACTATCTCCGACAAGCTAATTCTAACTTATCACATTGAAGAACTGACGAAAGCAAATTTTGTTCAATTGTAAATGCATAGCTACGGAGCTCTCTCGCAATTACTAGCAGTAGCTTCCTGTGTATTTCCCATATCCCAGAAGTTTAATATTGTGGGTAGTACTCGGAAACCCCAGTGATACGGAAGTGTGCTGGATGTCATTCTTCGAAATTTCCTGTAATGCAATACTGTGGGGTAAAAATATGATGTTGGTTCGGTGTAGGAGAAACGTTAGAAGCTCCAGTGCCTAGAGTAGTGCCACATACTTAGCCTGCTTGGTGGGGACGACATGTAATATATGAAACCGAAATGTAAGAAGATTGTTGATTTTGGGTTAGATTCAGTCATTCATGCAAGTCAAAGAGCTTTAATTGAAGCGAGGTTGGCTGGAATTCAAACAGTGTGCAGCAGCTGAGCTCCTTGTAAAGGTTGCTGAATTTTCAGTGCTGTAGAAGGGAGTGTGCCTTCATTTCTCACAGTTACAGACATTCATGGTTTTTCAGACTTGTTGGGGTATTCCTACGATCATAGTTTTTGCTGCTGGATACTTCTAACTTCCCAGGCTTAATAGCCATGGTTCAATAATGATTGGAATGCTGCTTGTCACTTCAGCTATTTCTGCTTATCTACAGCTACTGATGGTGACTGTATCCCAAGTGGTGGTGCTTGCTATGATTGCCTTCAGCTTTCTCTGCAAAATGTGAGTTTTTAATCAGCTCGGATTCATTCCAACCTAGGACCACATTTGGTTTTTTTTTAAAAAAAAAGAATGGCCCGTCGTTTAAGATTGCATTTTGCAACTCGGAGGAGCAACACGGACCCACTGTCTGAAGTTTCTGCAGAAGGCTTGGAGAATAACATTTGTATGACAGTTGAGACTGTACCCATAAATTCAAGGAAGAATGTTAATCAAGTGACTACATTTGAGCCTGTGGTGCAAACACTATCACAGGATGAACGTATCCTGCAGCGCAGTTCATCGTTGTTTATACCGCAGGTTAGTAACAGTGAACATCGCCGAAAAAAGAGCTCCACGTTGCAAATATCATTACAGTCCAAACAGTCCAGTGGACAGTGTGAATCTAATAACAGCAGCAGTGGCAGTGAGGGTGGGTCGTGCAACAGCAGCAACAGCAGTATTTCTTTTGACCAAGAACTTTTAGAGCGTACGGTGGGAGCTACCAAAGCATCGGCGAAGTTGAGGAAGTCGAAGGTGCCACTGAGGCGCTGTTCGTCATTGGTGATTTTTCCTAAGAGTCCGTGCAACACTCCGCCAGCTACACCGACCAGCCCAGATCCTTTTACAGGTCGAGGTAGCAATCTGACGTTAAATCGATTCCTTCCTTGCTCCCATGAACCAATTCAGGATGAAGATCAGGTTGTGTCTAAATCCAAAGAAACAAGCACATGTTTTGTTGCAACAGCAGTTAATGGACTGCGATTGTCCAACCCAGTTTGTCCCTCTAGTGAGGTTAGAGACATTAAGCCGCTTCATTGTAATGGACAGCAGCCAGGCAAAAATCGAGTAATAGATTACAGCGAGGAAGAAGCTGAGTCCAGGGGAAAAGTGAAGAAACTGCACAGACCTTCGAATCTCATTCTACATTTCAATTACCAAAGAGCTCTTATACTAGGAACAGAGACCAAGGAAGGACAAATTCACCGTGAATCGTTTGTAAAGGAATTTAAGCAGAGCTCTTTAAATGCTGGACAAACACGGTACCATCATATCAAGTTAATGAGGAGCGCGTCAGTATGTTTACCTTCATTCAAGCATTCAGAGTGTCAAGTTATTGTTAATGGGGAGGCAGAAAAGGAAATTATAAATGAACAAAATAAACGCCCCATCTTTCAAAGGAGCCACTCTCTTGAAGTTCCCTGTCAGCTGGATTCCAGTTACCACTCTAGACCTAAACATTGCAGTTCAAAAGTTGGGATCCCTCATTTACAAATTCATGTAGCACCCCGGTCAGAACAAAAGATCTTTATCTCTGAGGAGGAAATAAGTGGAAACTACAAAAAGGAAGCTGTTGGAACTGTTTGGGGACAAGAGTGTAAGGTAAGCTAATTCAATGAGTTGGCGAGACAGGTTAAAATGTTGGATTTGTGAAAATAGGTTTATATTGCAGGCCTGTAACCTGTCTCAAAGACGGTTTTGAATTAAAATAACATCACTTTGTCTCCTTTCCTTCCTACTTTTAATACCAAGTTGTGGGCAGTGTCTGTAGAATTAATAATGGATTTGTTTAGCAGTGTTGTGGGAAGTGGGAGCTATACTAGAAAATGTAGGCAAACCTGAAATTAAATTTACTTGAATTTTTTTTTACTAGTTTTAAAATTTATCACAGTGATGATTGCAGACAGCTGTTTCCATGTGTTGGGTTTGCTCTTAAGATTTGAGTTAAGGGCAAACTAATCTATTCAACGATACAGATCAGATCTGTAGATAAGGACTGTACATCTGGGGGTTTAAAGAATCTTTGAAGCATGTTGCACATTCTATAGATATCCTTAATGAAAAATTGTTTTTGTGCCAAAGAATTTCTCTTGTCGTTGTTTGTTACTGCAGAAGAAATTTGCTCCACGCCTACTAACTTATTCTTTGGCTCCTTTACAGAAAGCCTTTAATGGACCTCTCTGTCAGGAAAGTGATTTAGATTAGGTGCATGACTCTAAACAGAAGTTAGTGTCCTGTACTAGCACTTATGCACAAAAAATAATTCTCTTACTCGATCTGTAGACTAATAAGTATTCAGACATTTTACTGCTGCTAAATCTTATCTCTGGGTGAGAAGTTATTTGTCCAGTAAGACATGTGCGACATGTCTGGTAAGCACTTTAGATAAATCTAGTTTATAATGAGATAGATACCAACACTGCAATGTCTTAACATAGCATTGTGAAAATTCCAGTATGCTCAGCTAAGAACATCATGTTGAAATCTTTTAATTTGTGCTTTTGATGTTCTCAATTTAAACAGTCTGTGTGGTGATGCTACAACTAATGCACATTAAACTTCAAATGCTGCCTTATGCTATGCTGGTAATAAGTTGTGCAACTCTGTCGGCCTTTAGGTAGAAAAGGTGTGTCTTTTGCAAGTTACTTTTGGAGATCCAAACCCATTTCCTGCTTTTTGAAATGTTTGTGTTTGTAGTTTAGTTAACCTTAAGAACTATATATTAATGATTTCCCTTTGAGCATCTCTGTTCCCTCTTCCTAACCCTACTAAGCCATTTTCCATTTAGAATGTGTATTATATACACTTCTAGAAATTGTTACAATACTTGTAATGCAATTTTAAATTAGAAGTAAAAGTCAGTTAAAGCTAACGTGAGCATGTTTTGGAATAAAAATAAGCTTGTATTTGCAGATTGTATCTGTTTGAGAACCTAGAGCCTGTTCTGATTTTTAAAATTTTCTCCCTTTTACTTTCTACGTGAATTTATCTTGTGCGTTTACTGCATTAAATAGAAAGAAAGTGTTGGCTTTAATTTATGAGAGATTATTTTGGCTGTTTAAATATATAGACAGTTAGGTTATCCCTTTGTTTTATAAACTGAATCAAAGTTAGGTTGGCTAAATATAGTAGAGTTTAGACCCGATTTAAATATATTGCTCCCAGAATATTTCATCAGACTCCAGATAGTCTGGCCTGGCATACTGATATGGAAGGTCTGAGTTCAAATATAACCACTTGATATTAGAGTAGTGGTGGTCACTGTCAGCCATCTGTACACAGCAGCCATGAAATTAGATCAGCACCATGGTTGAGTTCTGTTGTGCTTGCAGACGTGAAAGGTCCACACGTTCCTTTTTCACTCGGGCGCTAGACTTCAGCAACAAAGTATCGGATGTCCTGCTGTCTATAATTAACAGCTTGTTAAAGGCTACTTTTAAAATCTAGGCAGAAAGATTTGACTGCTGTTTTGTGACAAGTCTTATTACCCTCAGACCCTCTAATATCTGGATGTCTAATCATAATTTATGTAACAATAATAGTAATGGGGGAAAATAGGAGACTTGTCCACAGCAAGGTTAGAAGTTTTGATTTCAGAAATGAACCTTTTTTGAGGATTGACATGGCAATTTTACTCATTTGTTCAATCTCTGCAGATAATTGGATATTGCTGTCAGCCTGCAGGGGAAGGCCCCATGGGAAATAATCCCTTAAGCAATTCAGACTCAAAACAATCAAGTGGTTTCTCTTTCACCCTCCCTCTGGCCAGGCCCTAGGGCCTTAATCTAGGGCATGCCTTTTGGTATTTTCTTTTTTTATTGGGATCAGATTAGTCTCCTGCACCAGAGAGAGGTTGTTAGCCATTTATGTTTCTCTGTTGGCAAAAGTTTCCAAGTGTTTCCTACAGCCTTGGTGCTGATCAGGAGGAATTTCCTTTGACGGTCCATGTATAGTTTATCTAAATTCTCATGCCACTTTATTGAAGCCATCTTGAATAGTGGCCCTATGCAATTTATCTCCATTAACCTGACTCCATTCGGCTGTGTCTCGGCTACTGGCCAATGCCAGCCTTTGGTTTTAAAATGTGTTTTGAGTGCCACAAAATATACCCAGTGACTGATTCATAATACCTGTTTGTGCTCTTTTTCATTGTTGCATGGCTTCTTGGAGTGTGACGTCTTCTTCAAATTCAGCCCAAGGGTTCAGTGTGACAAACTTGTTCAGTGAAAGACAATTGTAGCTACAATAGTGTCTCTGCTTTTTCTTGGTGCAGAGACCTGGAACCAGTTCAGTCCAGCACCAACTCTGGGGTCAGGCATAGATTCTGGTATGGGCAGGGAGCGTTCATGAGGATGTTCTCACAAAGGTGCACCTGTCAAGTTATGTTCTATGCCAGTGCTAAAGTTGGTGAGAGGGCATTTGGGGTATCTGGACCCCATTCATCCTCTTCCAATATTGGTCATGAATCAGTCCAACCTGTGAGTTTGGTCTTTAAGCCAACATCCATTTTGGTCCAGTGACCAGAGTGTCCAGATCATCTCATTTAGTGCTCATGCAATTTCATCAGCCCTACCAGTGCAGCCTTGTAGCACTGCTGAAGTAGCCTTAGCTCTGTATCTGGTGTCAATCCAGGTCATTTTTGTCACTGAGCTCCAAAGGATAGAGCTGAAAAAACAGAGCTGACCCACTGACACCAGCATTCCTCCATGATGATAGAGCAAGAATCAATTGCAGGGCATCCTTTAAGATCTTCTTTAGTACTGTGTTCTCAGCCGCGAAGAACTTGTCCCAGCATACAGTCAGTTTGTTGAGATGAATTTTTGTTCAGATTTTTCCATTGTGGGCTTTAATCTTTTGACCATATGGATTTCTGACAGCTTGTTTTTTTTTAATTAAGACTTTACTGAGCCTTACCTTCGCACAAGGTGACTGTGAGCTCCACACATTAAGGACGGATGCACTTTCTCATTTGATGTGCATATAGGGAAGTTAAGTCTTCAAGCCCATTTCCCTTTGCCGAAGATTGTTGCAGAAAATTACAGTTTTTAAGTTTTATCCACCACTTTTATTTTTTTCTGTTGAAAAGTAACACTTAGTTGATGTTCAAAGAGCCTTTTGTGGAGATAGGATGAAAGATTTTTGTGGATCTAAACAATTTATGATTTAAGGCCCTGGCAGTAGAATTACTAACAATGTAAAAAATCAATGCGTATTGCTACAGTGGTAATTACACCTGCTATTCTTAGTCCTTCAGAGGTGGCAATTCAACCTTTTAAAAAAAAAACCCCGAATATTACAGGAATGTTGTTCTTACTTGTTCCAGAGGTGTCTCTGTAACATCTATGTTGCAACAAATGCAGCTGTCATTTCCTCTGACTAACTGTGAGCAAGACCACAGTGGTTTCAGGAGTAATATACAACTTATTTGGGATAGCATCAGATCTTTGCCATGTCACAGTAACTGAGGACACTAGCTTGTGCCCCATTTGCCCGCCTGTGGCCTGACCCCATTTTCTAGGGAGCGTGTCATAAAGAGACAGCCATGATGAGGTGTATATTATGTCTGTCACTGCAGCTAACCTAGAAAGAGCGTAGGCTACATTATAGGCATGGGGTAATGTTGGCTGATCTGGAGGTGAGATTTTCTATTGGTTGAGAAGAGCTGTGAGGGCAGTTACTGTTCAGCTGGTAGAATAAAGGAGTAGAAATAAAGAAGGCCATTGAACTTTTTTTTTTAACAAAAATAAATAAAAAGGTGAACTTCAGACCACCTCTGGTGCAAAACATAAATCATATAAGAGTCTTCTGCAGGTAGTATCGCCAATGTTGACTCAGGCTGGCAACAGCAACATTGATCAGCACTTTTAGCACCAGTACAAAAAGTGCCATATTCCAGTTTTAGGAACAGATTTTGCACAGGATGCCATTTGTATTCTATATTTTACGCTGTATATGTGCATGTGTATATATAATCTGCTTCTGAAAATTTAAATGAGCCATATTTCTTAAATTGTTACTGAGGTAGTTAATGACTTCAGATCGATGGTCATTGAGATGGATTTCATGGTCTGCAGAGAATGTTCAGTAAGCAAAGCAATAATACATTGTACCCGGATATAATACAATTACATGGTCATTTATCGCAGCATATTTCAAAGTATTCTGGTAACACAGCTGTTTGAAATTTCTTACTAAAAAAAAGTTAAGCTGTTATAATTTAAGGCTACTCATTATTTGGATTTGTTGCTTCTCTATCTGATTGTTTTTATTGCGAATTATCTCATTAATACTTCATAATACTTGAAAATGTGACTAGGTAGGGAAACATTTTGTTGCCAGTATTGTACATTACCATAAAAGGCTCACCAAAGCCTTTATTTAAAAATTGTTTAATGTTGAAATATCTTTGCCTCCACATAGAATGGAGCTCTGATGGTGCAATTTGGTATAGTTCAACCATGCAGAGTCTTATTTAGCTTGAAATTGAAGCTGGCTGGGGTCACTTTTCCTGTGGCTATTAGGAAGTCATGGGGTCTTTCAGTCATATAAAGAACATTCATTCCTTCAATGTTTAGATGGGAAGAATGCTGTTTTTTTTAAGTTGTTAGTTCAGATTGGGTCTGTTATTTTTTGATTTGGTTATATTCTCTCCAACAAAAATCGTGTTGTATCTTTCAGTAACAGTTGCAAACTTGCATTTGAGAACAGCTGAACTCACATCTGATCAAATACACAATTGTGTTCAGTGCAAACACGTTCAGTTTGTTTGTTCACTGCTTTCAAAAATACCTTTTAAACAGGAGCACTTGACTCTCTTAGCTAACATAGGAACATGAGTAGACCATTCTGCCCCTTGAGCCTGTTTTGCCATTCAGTTAGATCATGGCAAATAGGGATGGGCAATAAATGCCGGCCTTGCCAGTGACGCCCACATCCCATGAACGAATAAAACAAAATGGCTGATCTGTATCTTAACTCCATCTACCCGCCTTGGTTCCATAACCCTTAATAACCTTGCCTGACAAAAATCTATCAATCTCTGTTCTGAAATTTTCAAATGACCTATCCTCAACAGTGTTTTGGGGAAGAGACCTCACCCCTGAACAGCCTATCTCTAATTTTAAGGTTATGCCCCCTTGTTCTTGTTTCTTGGTGGAGCTGAATAGGAGAATTAGTGGAATTTGATCTGCCTATTTCACAAGTTGTATTTTGTATTCAGAAGAGTTTTCTAAACAAGATGTTTACAGATAATTTCAGAGAAAGTGTCCCTGTTATAGGATGCTCTCGGGCCTCTGTTGGGGTAGAATGTGGGTTGAGGAACATGATTTCAGTAAAAATTATTTTTAATTAGTGGCCAGATGAAAAGTGAGGTCAGATAGAGAGTTAATCTTAGAAATAAACAGTATGCTGAAACTGAAAACATATTTAGAAATTGTAAAGAAGCTGAAAATCGAGCTGCAGGAAAGAAAAATGGATGTATGGAGCAGCAATTTCATAAAGATTAACATCGACATTTATAACTTGGTTATATTCCCGGTTAATAACTAATATCAAGTTGTCATATCCAAATCAAGAGGGAAACTAAGTTGTTTACGCCCTCTTGTTACAATTCACTGCCTCTTTCCCCTTGAGTCTTGATTCAGCTGGTATTACTTGCCTCTGAGTCAGAAGGTTGTGGGTTCAAGACCAATCCGAGACTTCAGCACATAATCTGAACTCTTCATTGCATTACTGCATTTTCAGAGGTGCTGTCTTTGGGTGAAATGTTAAACTGAGGCCCGATCTGCCTGCCCAGGCGGATGCGAGATATCTTGCGGCATTGCTCAAAGATTCCAGTGTCCTGGCTAACATTCTTCCCCATACCAACACCACAAATATATTATCTGGTCATTCATTTGTTTGCTTTGTACAAACAAGGTACTATGTTTGTCTACATAACAGTGACTGCACTTCAAAAGTGGTCAATTGCTTATAAAGCACTTTGGGATGCCTTGAGGATACGAAAGGTGCTTTATAAATATTTGTCCTTCACATCCCCCTTTTCTTTTCCTTCCCTTTCTCATAGGGCTCCCTGACCTCCCTGTTTTATAGGATAAACCAGCCTAACGTCAGTCAGGGGATAGCGTCAACATTTGATTCTGGGAAGCCCCTCAAAATTTCAGTCTGCACAGTAAAGATTGCTCCTAGCGACTTTGCAAGACAACTTCTATGATTACAGACCTCTGCTTACGAACAGCTGGGGTGCCTCCACCAATTTGTGTAACTTAAGTGGAATGGTGTGTTCCTACAAACCACTGTTCAAATGTAATATTTAACAAATTGCAAACTTATGCCGTACTATTTTTAGCAATTGTTTTTCAAAATAAAATTGCCATCTACAATGAAATTAACAGACAGATGTTCAGTTGTTTTGTTCGTGTGTCCAGAATGGGGTTCAGCTGATTTTTGCTGTACTTGGCACGGTATGGTTGGTGGAATGTGGCTGCAGTATAATATTTGGAACAAGGAGGGAAAAGTTAACCACTAAAGTAACATTGGAGATAAGTTGAGGGTAGACTTAAATTGGATTGACAAAGCCACGTAGTTGGCTGATGGAATGAAGGGGAATGCTGTTAAGAAAGCCTGTGTGCTTAATTTACTCCATATTCTCTTGACAGCGGATGTACCAGTATTTTGGTGTAAGTACAAGTGAAAAAGATTGGGCATTTATCATGAAGAGAAGTAAATTTTCCTGAATGTAGTTCTGAGGTTAAAAATACCATGTATCCTAGTTGTTTAGAGTGTAGATATTTGAAACTTGACAAGTAACTGCAGATTTTTGTTGCAGATCATTTTACATCTTAAAATGCCTATATCCATTAGAGACTAATTTTGCATTCATTTAGTGCAACCCCATAGGGTGGTCATAATGACTGTATTCAGTGTGAGAGCATGTTGTAAAATATTACAGTCTGGTTTGTCTAGCCCGGAGAACATAAATTAAATGTGGTCCAATGCCTAACTTACCACTTATGTATTTGTAGATGTCTTTTGAGAACTCTTGTAGCTTTTTGACCCCTAAAAAAAAACTAAGCATTAATGAAGCACATGAATTTGAAAAATACATAACAGCAGCTTGCATTTATGTAGCGTCTTTAACATGGTAAAACGTCCCAAGACGCTTCACAGGACCGTTTTCAAACAAAATTTGACACCAAACCACATAAGGAGATATTAGGACAGGTAATCAAAAGACTGGTCAAAGTGGTAGATTTTAAGGAGCATCTTAAAGGAGGAGAGAGAGGCAGAGAGGTTTAGGGAGGGAATTCCAGAGCTTAGGACCTAGACAGCTGAAGGCACGGCCGCCAATGGTGGACCGATTAAAATTGGAGATGTGTAAGAGGCCAGAAATGGAGGAGTGCAGAGATCAGGCGGTTATAGAGATTGGCAGGGGCAAGGCCATGGAAGGATTTGAAAACAAGGATGAGATTTTAAAATTGAGGCCTTCCCGGACATATTCAATCTTATGAACAATTGAAGCTCCTCTGAGTGTTTTAATCAAATTGCAGGGTTGCAATTGTCTCAAACATTTATGATAATGAATAAAGGAAACCATGATTTAAAAATGCTGATTTTTAAAAAAAATAGAAACAACTTTGGAGGTGAATGTGTGCCCATCCAGCTGAATTTAAAAGTATTCCACATTCTTGAATTGCATTTTCATATTTGTCCAAAAAATTTCCACAATATTTTTTGAAAGACAGTGTATTTTGAAAAACGGAGAATGATTTTCATTGGCTGCAAATAGTGAAGCCTTGAATTGGGAACTCCGATCTTGCTGGTACATAGTTGCATTATGTTTGTGAGTTTGGAAGCTGTCATTTGGTATTCTGCTGCTTTATGAAATCCCTCCCTGTTCCATTGCTTTTATTCAGAATTCTTGATGTTCAACCATATTTTGTCCAGGCTAAGTTTCTGTTTATTTGGCAAAAATCTACACAGTTCAATTTGTTGTTTGTCCCACAGGTACTGGAAACTGTAATTTTTCTTTCTTCCGTTGCCAGGTGTACAGTGATCCTGCCCTGATCTAAATGATGATAGATGGTTACGTTGGATGTGAATGTACTGAGAATTAATATTGGCATTTGTCATATTAAAAAAAAAGTCTTGGTTCATTTCTTTCTCTTTAATCTGGTTTAGAAAGATTTCCTTGTTACAGTTGCAGTGTTGTCAAATTCTTAAACTCAGCAGATGGACTTTGAATTGCAGGTTGCCTAAGAGGATTAGATATGTTTAAACCAGTTCAGAGCAGCTACCTAATGAACTTGCCATATAAAGGGGTATTTCGGATGCAAATATTAACTGCAGCCAAAGGCTGTAGGAGTAAACATTGAAGGTTGCAGAAGTTTCCAAGTGTTTTATTGTGCCTGAAGGCAGAGGTGGCTTTTGCAAACTTGAAGGATGTAGGTCCTTGTGGAAGAGAACATTTCTAGTCCAGCTTAATTACAGTAAAATCAATATGGAATGCCACCTTTTTGGGCAGACTTCAGATAATTTAATCCCAGTCCAAATCTAAATCTTCAAATTATAGTTTACTGAACACTATGGATAGATCATAAATAGACTGTGAATGGTTTGAGCATGTAGTGACCATCTATTATATGGAAAGGTAAAAATTCATTTTTATTTTTGAGCAAATTAACAGTTTGCTGATCGTTTTCTTTTTGCAGCATTCCAAGCTTTATTCATTCTCTCTGTAAATGCCTAAGTTATGCCAGTTTATCTTTTTCACTCAGCATTTGGTTAGCTTGATGGCAAGGTTTTAACCATCTGTTATATTTAGGGGTTGGAGTAGGTGTGTGCTGTTCCCCAATTATCGGAACGTAAATGACCAATGGGATGTATATCTAATATATATACTATTTAGTCCTTTTACTGTGGAATATATATCTGCAATACACATTCTAATCAGTCCTACACACTGAGTGGAGTCTAACTATACTAATCAGCTTCTTCCACTAATCAGTGGAAGATATAAGTATAGTGTACATACTAATCAGTCCTATACACAAATCAGTGGAATATCTAGAATGTATGAAAAAGCTTCTTGTCCACAAAGCCTCACTTTGTTTTTGTCACACTTTTTTGTGTCCACTTTTTCCATTACAAATTTCAGTGTCCACATTTGAAAACTGCCACAGTAACTACGCCTCTCCACGCTGATGCTGTAATGCCTCAGTTTTGTGTGTCCTAGTGTCTCCACTGCAGAGAAACTCCCATGATTCCCAAGTTGCTGTAACCTTTGCTATTTATATATTATATTGAATAAAAATAAGGACCGTGTATATGATTTTAGACCAGAAGAGTACACTTGGCTTTTGCTCCTTATGAGATCAACTAGTATCTACAGGTCAATCCCTGAACAGCTACAAAATTATATAATGGACAAAAACCATCAGTTGGCTGAGTAACAAATGTTGTAAATAGCAGGATTTCAGACAGAAGTGGGAGGTATAGAGGGAAAACTTACAAAATAAGCAGATTATCATTGGCCTCGCATAATTTCCTTTTTTGGTGCAACACATCAGTGCCGGAAAGTGTTGTGTGTAATGGCCCATTTGTGCCCATAAATCCGCACATAGTGAGTTCTTGGCCTGTTCTAAAAGTGAGGTGCTTCTTTTGAAGGAGGGAGGGAGTGACTCACTGTGAGCTCCTTGTGAGCATCCCTCCTTGTTGGGAAGCCAAATATATGGTGGTGCTGTGAGATCTTAAAGAAATATCTTAAATGTTAAAAGTTATAGTTGCTTAATAATCTAGAACTCTGTGCGTGTCCTCAAAATAGTAAAGAGTATGAGAAACCAAGTTGGTCAATTTTAGCTTGTGCTTGGGATGTCTGGTCATCTACACCCAGGAGTCTTTAGGCCTATATTCACACCTGTTTTTCTTGTATTTTTATGGCAATGCTTTTATCTGATTCCAGTAGACTATTAAGCTAATATCATTGCAATAATTTTTTGTCCCCTTCTGTCCATGTGTGGCACACAATCGTGGTTTAAATTTGTGTTTTCATACAGCAGCTGAAAGTACACTACTGGCCCACAGGGGGAATTGAGAGTTCAGCTGGCACTTTGGTTGGGACGAGGGAAGCCCCATTCTGGGAGAGTTCACTGTTTATGATAGTAAGAGCATCAGATCATTCATACTACAGGGTTGCCTGCAATGGTGCTCTTACCATTGGAACAGGTGTTGCAATTCCTGTAATACAGAAAGAAAATTGGTGGTGTGGGGCCAAGGGCAGATCCCTGTGATGGAGATAAGCACGGGAGAGAAAGCAGGTAGCAACCTTAATTAACACCGTTAACTGATTTGCAAATATACAAAGACATCTTTTTACACTTCTTTTACTCGCATACACTCATCGTACACTCTCATTCACCTCCCTTTCTGCCTCGCCTGCTCCCTCTCTGCCTCGCCTCATTCGCTTCCTCTCTGCCTCGCCTCATTCGCTCCCTCTCCGCCTCGCCTCGTGCTCCTCACTCACATTATATCTAATGGAGCCTATTATATATCTACAGTTTAGCCACAAAACCAAAGGAAAAAGGGTGTGTGATTAATTGTTAAATGTTAGCTTTGAAGCGATAAGTCTAGTTTTTTTGTCTCCCCTCAAGATTAAAAGAAGTAAGAGATGAAAACAATTTGGAGGAGAGTTTGTTTGTAAAAAGCATGAAATGTAACTCGAGTTAAAAGTCTTGTTAAAATAATCAATTCAATGAGCTGTTTGGTCATGGAAGGAAGAATTGCAAGATGCTGGTTAGAACCAATACTTCCTCTAAATAAAGAAAAAATGTGCCTTTTGTATAGTGCTTCTACATTCTCCAGACACCCCAAAGCACTTTAGGGCCAATGAATTGCTTTTGAAGCGTAATCACTATTGTAATGTAGGCCAATGTGGCCCAGCAAGGTCTCACAAACAGCAATGAGGCAAGTGACCAGATACTTCGTTTTAATGGTGTTGGGTTGAGGGATAAAAGTTGGCCAGGATACAGGGAGAACTTTCCTGCTCTTATTCAAATAGCGTAATGGGATCTTTTATGTCCATCAGAACAGGGAAACTGGACTCAGTTTAACATCGCATCAAAAAGACAGCAATTTCCTCAATACTGCACTGGTGTCAACCTGGATTGTGTGCTCAAGTCTGGAGTGGGGCTTGAACCCACAACCTTCTGACTAAGGCTCACACTTCAGTGCAGTGCTAAGAAGACTAAAGTGCCTTAGCAGCCATAGAAATTATAATTTCCATTGACCGTTTTACAAAAAATTCAAAAACAGTGGAAAAATACAATTGCATTTGTTTGATGAAAATATAATTCTTGGGTCTGTGACAAGTTAAATTTAAGTAAGACAGAGAGCTTGCATTTGTAACATTTTGAAACAATGATACCAGTTTGAAAGGAATCCATACCATTTTTAATTTCTATTTCTACTGGAGATGAAAAGCTAATGTTTGTATAATAAAGAATGAAAAAACTTGCATTTATATAACACCTTTCAGGTCCTTGGGGTGTTTCAAGGCTGATGAATTACTTTTGAAGTGTTGTGACTGTTATGTCGGCAAACTGTTATGTGGCAGCCATTTTGTGTGCAGCAAGATCCCACAAAAAACAATGAGTAGAATGACCACTAGATGTGTAATAGATGTTGTTGGTTGAGGGATAATTGTTGGCCAGGAATTCCCCTACTGTTCGAATGGTAGTAGGGGATCTTTAATGTCCACCTGAACAGGTAACTGGCACCTCAATGTCATCTGAAATAATGGCACCTCTGACAGTGCAGCACTCCCTCAGTACTGCAGTCAAGTTTCAACCTAGATAATGTGTTGAAGTTATGGGCTTGAACCCACGACCTGACTTAGAGGTGTGAGTGCCATCACTGATCCAAACTGATGCTGATACTGTTTGCATCTTGCTGAGAATTTTAGGTTTCCACCTAAAATCCCCTGTAATGGTTGGAAAAACTCATGTGGCTTCCAACCACAACAGTAACAGTGAGTGGGGAGAGAAAAGTTATCAATGATAAATGCAACGGATAAATGCCTCTCAGTGGGTGGGGAAAAAAAATGATTCTTGTGTGAGAAACAAATCTATTTGTATTACTGCACTTCCCTATTTTGTATCTGATAAGACTGCCAGTTAGGAAATGGAAATGGATCATTTTGTCTTCACTTATGATTAATTAAAATGAGCTTGCAAATTCTGGAGGCAACTTGCATCCAGCGTTACTGCAATTGTAGCATTTCTCTTCTGCCCCTCGAGGCTTTATGATATAAAGATATTAATGATACCGTGCTGGGGAATAGCAATGTATAGTAGTTATGAAGAAGGTGGCTTGCAGGTCTGTTCTTTGAGTACCCTATCATTCTCATTTTGTCTTCTGATCCTGGGCAATAAAGACTGACTAAACTTTCCAGATTTTTTTTCTCTCAAATTCCTGTTCAACAAGACAAGAATGTAAATAAATGTTTGGATTGGCAATTACCTTTTAGATGTTCCGTTTAAATTTCCCAAAACCAAACATAATTAAAATTAGAGTATTTGATGGAATGCAAGCTTTCAGAGTGCGGTTTGTGCGATGGGCTAGGTTGTACAGAGCTGCATTTCTTTGCTGGCATGGATTTGAGAAATTGTTAAGTGCCTTGGGATCTTTTCCTACAGTAAAGGCTCCATAAGTTGTTGTCTGAGGAAGGGATGGAAGAAATGAGTCACAAGTGAAGGAGTGCACCTCATTTTATAAGCCCATTAGTACTGGGCATGGTGTCGAGGGGTAAGAGGGAATTATTCTGGCACATTAGCTGCCAGACATGGGGAAGAGCTGAACTGGAGGAAAAGGGGTCCAATCTGCAGAAACCTATTGTCAGCAAGTGCTGACCAAGCCCCTGAAATGCTGGATGTTGGCACATGTGACAACTATAGATGCATGTCGCCACCTCTCTCTGCAGCTACTTTGCACTAAAACGAAACTCGAGCAGTGCTCAAAATGTATTCAGTGAATTGCATGCTGCCAAGATTGAAGAATTTAATTATAATCCCCCTTCATTATACATGTGTGTATAAAACCACTGTGTACTACACTTGGTGAAGCTGCAGTACTCCATTTCAGTAACTGCATCTAAGAACATAGGAACAGGAGTAGGCCATTTGGCCCCTTGAACAATTCCACTATTCAATGAGATCATGGCTGATCTATGACCTAACTGCATATACCCACCTTAGCCCCATATCCCTTAATACCTTTGGTTATCAAAAATGTATCAATCACAGATTTAAAATTAACAATTGAGTGAGCATCAACTGCCATTGTGGGAGAGTTCCAAACTTCTGCCACCCTTTGCGTGCAGAAGTGTTTCCTAACTTCACTCCTGAAAGTCCTGGTTCTAATTTTTAGGCTACGTCCCCTGGTCCTGGACTCCCCAACCAGCGGAAATAGTTTCTCTCTATCTACCCTATCAGTTCCCCTTAATATCTTGAAAACCGATCAAATCACCCCTTAATCTTCTAAATTCCAGGGAATACAACCCTAGTTTGTGTAATCTCTCCTCGTAATTTAACCCTTGGAGTCCAGGTATCATTCTAGTAAATCTATGCTGCACTCCCTCCAAGGCCGATATATCCTTCCTAAGGTACGGTGCCCATATGGGTTGTGAAATCACATGGGGTTGTAGCATTTTATAGTTTTAAGTGTGTGCTTCCCAGTATTCAGGAAAGATTGCCCATAGTATGAAGACATTCTGCCAAATTGGAAACACATAAGGCATTCCAGGAAGCCTCAGCCGTTCAAAAACAAGTACACTGAGTACAGCGTACTCATTATAAACATATTGGCTTCAGTCTGGTCATCAAAATAAATTTAAGGGGGCATCAAAGTAAACATAAGGAGGCATTCTCGTTAAAGATCAAACCAAATCATAGTTTTGGAGGTTTTGTTTGACTACTGAAGTTTTTTTTTGAACAATAGCTGTTGTAGATTAAACAGAAACACATGCTATCCCTCCTTTTGAAAACAAGTCGTGAATGCTTTTAGTACTTAAACAATTAATTAGTGAGTTTAAAAATTGCATTTATAAACAGTGTATTTATTGCCAGTATTTTAAATACAAATTGGATTATCATCGCCCAAATGAAATGCTCACTCACCCCAAGGAAAAACAGGCCCAGAAGTGCAACCCAGATCTTGCACCTCAATGTGGTTATGAAAGAATCTAAGCCAATGCCAAACACACTGGATATCGAAGAAGCTTTATAAAGTATGCTCATCGTAATCAAAAAAAGACAATTCTCGATGATCAAATTTAAGCTACTGGGTGCCTATCTGAGTGATTCTGCAGAATTTTACCCAATGTCTAGGGGGTGTGTGTGTGTGTGTGTGTGTGTGTGTGTGTGTGTGTGTGTGTGTGTGTGTGACCATTTAGGCTGGGTTGAAACTACACCCTGTTCTGTTCAAACTGCGCTACAAACATATTGGAGCAGTTTAAGCAAGCTGCCCCCAATTAAAACTTAGCACACTCACATACATACGCATACGCACACACACACTCTGCAGAATAGTGATAAATCAGGTTTCTGCCCCTGCCACAGTACTAAAGTGGCCCTTATCAAAGTCACAAATGACATCCCATGTGACCGTGGTAAACTATCCCTCCTCATCCTTCACTACCTGTCTGCAGCCTTTGACACGGTTGACCACCCAGCTGGGTGGGACTGTGCTCGCCTGGTTCCATTCTTATCTATCTAGTTGCAGCCCCAGAATCACCTGCAATGGCTTCTCTACCCGCTCCCGCACCGATATCTTTGGAGTCCCCCAAGGATCTCTCCTCAGCCCCCTCCTATTTCTCATCAACATGCTGCCCCTTGGCAGCATCATCCAGAAACACAACGTTAGGTTCCACATGTACGCTGACCACACTCAGCTCGACCTCATCACAGTCTCACTCGACTCCTCCACTGTCTCTGATTTGTCACACTGCTTTCTGACTGGATGAGCAAAAATTTCCTCCAACTAAGTATTAGGAAGACTGAAGCCATTGTCTTCGTTCCCTGCCACAAACTCTGTTCCCTAGCCACTGACTCCAGCCCTCTCCCCGGCCACTGCCTGAGGCTGAACCAGACCGTTTGCAACCCTGGCATCCTGTTTGACCCTGAGATGAACTGATGACCACATATCCGCTCCATCACTAAGACCACCTACTTCCATCTCTCTAACATCGCCCGTCTCCACCCCTGCCTCAGCTCATCTGCTGTTGAAACCCTTATCCATGCCTTTGTTACCTCTAGACTTGACTATTCCAATGCTGTCTGGGCTGGCCTCCCATCTTCCACCCTCCATAAACATGAGCTCAACCAAAACTCTGCTGCCTGTACCATAACTTACAATAAGTTCCATTCGCCCATCACCCCTGTGCTCGCTGACCTACACTCCGATTTTAAAATTCTCATCCTTGTTTTCAGATCCCTCCATGACCTCACCCCTCCCTATCCCTGTAACCTCCTCCAGCCCTACAACCCGCAGATCTCTGCGCTCCTCCAATTCTTGTCTCTTGCACCTCCCCGACTTTAATCGCTCCACCACTGGTGGCCGTGCCTTTAGCTACCTAGGCCCTAAGCTCTGGAATTCTCTCCCTAAATCTCTGTCTCTCTCTCTCACCTTTTAAGATGCTCCTTAAAACCTATCTCTTTGACCAAGCCTGTTTTAATATCTCCTTATGTGGCTCGGTGTAAAATTTTGTTTGATAACGCTCCTGTGAAGCATCTTGGAATGTTTTACTACGTTAAAGGTGCTATTTAAATGCAAGTTGTTGTTGTCGTTGCCGCAAAGTGAGGTCCTTTATGAAGCAGTTACCTGCAACTGACAAGATTGCAAAAATTCAGTTTTTAAAATATAAAGTTACCACATCTCCTGCACAAAGTCACCCCACAATCCTAGTTTAAACCGAAGGAATTTTCAAGATAATAAAGCATCTGATCAAGAAACAAAATCTATAATTAAACAGAATAATAGAAAAATCAATTAACTAAGAGATGCCGTGCATGAATGCCCAAACTTGCCCCAGTCAGCTGCACAACCCTCCACAGACCTTCCAGTTGCAGCTGAAAAACTGAAATAAAAACAAAAGAAATTCTATTTGCACTCTGTCACTTCCACTTTCTACACCTAAAGTACAGCAGCTCTTCCAGGAGACTGCATACTTAGCAAAAATCCCAAATTACTAAAAGCAGTTATTGTTTGAAACTGGCTGCATGGAGATGTATCCATAAAAAAAACTTTATTTTTACCATTAGCACCCATTAGACCAGTCAAAAATCTCAACAACTGTTAGCAAGACTTGAAATATGTACCCAAGCAAAGTACACATGTGGGCAAGGACAAGCTGACTGTTTTCAACAGATGGAGTTTCTCAAATGAATATTTGTGGTATTTAAATTGAGGACATTGCTGGTGAACTTTAGTACAAGTAGTTTCATGAGCGATGAGGCTAAAATTCTGCTCAATGTCTAGCTGTTTGTGTGTGTGTGTGTGGAGTGTTGATGTTTTAATTGGGGGCAGCTTGCTTAAATGGCTCCAATATGTTTGTAACACGGTTTGAAAAGGGTTACACAGTTAAATTGCACTGATGTCCACATAGATAGGAATGGCAACAAGACTCACGATCATTTTGTCTAATTTTTACTTAAAGGGATAGGTTATTGTAGCCAGTTAATAAATTTTTTCACCTCTCAGACCTGGGTTTGAGTCCAACATGGCCCGTGAGATGAACATTTCCATTCTGCTGTGCCTAATGCACTACTACTTTTGCTTTGATGCAGTAACTGGGTGCACATCAATGTAAAAGTGGCAGTATAACTCAGAAGATGGAGTTCAACCCTTAGGTGTGAGACAACTCCAGGATCCTGGTTGATTTTAGTTTGCAGAGTGTAGCATAGCTCCAACCTAAAGGGTGCAGCATGTAACAAGTATCTTGTGATGAGTAGGTTATTATACATCTTAGAATAGTTGAGCATGTGCAGCATTATTACATCAAGGATCACTGGTAATTCAAGGCAATTTTTTGCCATTTCACTAACAGCTTTTTTATCCCGAAACCAATGGGACGATGAGTCAAGAAGTAAATGAATGAAGTCCTCTGCAAAACGTTTGGGTATCATTTCTGCAGATATATGCTCAAACCACATTGTAGCACTGAACAGAAGTAGTGTTTGTTTTCTATTTTCCTAGGATCCTTCAAGTGGTGAAGTTGGAATGCATTGTGGCTACAGATTTATTTTTTGAGGCTACAGGTGGTTGTAGCTATGAAAGAATGGCTTGTCGAAGCTTGATGCATTTTTGCAAGTGTCATTGCAGCTTGCTGTGTAGATCCAACCCTCCATGCATTGTCTGATTGATCTGCTCTGCCTTGAAATGACCTTTATTCATGCAAATACATTTTTAGTGAGCCTGCTGTAATAGAGATTCACTAATACAATGATTGATATGTCTACAAATGTTTGTAGGTTGGCTCTTAGCATAAATGTTTTAATGGTTGGTCAAAATTACTCCATTTTATTGAGATGTACATACAGTATTAGTATTATGAATAGATAAGTATGTATTCTGTTTGCAGCAATGTTAAATTTAATTTACAAAAAGAATGGAAGCTATTGAATTCCCAGCCACTTAGATGAATTCAGTCAATAAAATACACTTGACCATCCAGATTTCTAAATGTCTTCACTGGTTACAGGTTAGCAATGACAGATTTGGTCTTTAATTCTACATGCAATACTGTTGAGTCTCTTTTAGTCTTTGCCTTGGCAATGGACTTGTACTTTCTCAAACCTTCATCACTTGCTAACGTTCTCTGAATATATTCTGCAGTTTTGATAAAATATGAAGTCCAAGCAAAGTCAGAGTGATACATTGACACAAGACGAACAATACCAGTGTAAAACAAGTAGCAATGTTTTTGAAATAGTGTTTTGAATCAGCAGCTCATTTGAGTAACATTGAGGTTAAGACTGTACTGCCCAGCAGCTTAATCAGAGTGCTAATTCTACAGTCTAAGGGTTGCAGGTTTGAGTTCCAGGGATGCCTGTCCCTCAAACCTGTCAACAATATATCTTCCCATCTGTAGTGTTTGCTCATTTTGAGGAGGGGTGGGGGGGGGGGAATGCTGACTTTGCCTCTACCTCCCCGCTACTAATTATAGCATGGCATTGGCAGGAGTAATGCAGACGGCTGCCTGAAACAGCACATACTCCTGGCTGAAGAGGAAAAGGGGGCACTCAGTGAAAGTACAGATAATTCCTAGAACCTTGATCTCCCTGCCGCTCATGCCAAATCAGATTTATAAACAGACCCTTTAAGTTTCAGAGCAACAATTCGTTTTTTAAAAAAAAATGCTTGTGGAAAAGTAAAGACGATTATTTCAGATTGGTTTAGGCTTTACTGAAGTTTGTTTGTAGGGATTCACATCTATATCTTGCTTTCTTCAACTGATCTGGCTTTCCAATTTGCTTTCTTTTCTTTCTAACCCCTTTCCCTCCCCCATCCCACTTAAAAAAAAATCCCTGATCTTAAAGCTTTCAAGTGCTTTAATATTTTATTTCTTATTGCATGCAGTAAATACCATGCAAAATTTTGTAGATGGGGACCTAGTAGATTAATTAAATGCTGAATTTTTCAGAGTGCTGGCCAGCTCTCACTCAGTAATATCGTGCTGCCATATTAGTAATACCAAAGTCTGCAACTTGAGCTGGAGCAGTACTTGTGCATGTTTCTGGAAATATGAATGATTGCAGTAATCGCATTTCATATTTTTTTTAATTTCTTGCAGCACGATGGTTCTTTTCATAAAGGCCAAATAAACCTGAATTGTACCTGAATGAATTGAAAGGGGGCTTAGTGTTGTAGTAGGTTTTTATTTGAGACAAATTGGGTAATGGTGTTAATACTGGAAACTGCGCACAGTTCATCCAGTGTGCGTTTTTGAAAATCAGGCTAGTGGTCCAGCGATAAAAAGGTGACACAAGCAGTAAATTCTTGTAAATTGTTACTGTTGTAAATAAAACGCTCTTTTTCTCTAAGCTTCCATGAGGACTTAAATTAGTGAATGTATCACCTGGTCTGGTAAAGAGCTGTAAAGGTCAGGAAGACTCTGGTCCCTGATCTCTGCTGGGTGATGGTACAGGTGGCACAACTAGACTGAGCAGACCTGGTCTAGGGAAGGCTCCCACTCCCGATCACTGTCCCACGATTCCTGTAGGGCATTGGTTTTCAAACTGGGCTCTAGGGTATCATTGAAGGAATAGCATTAGACGTATGAATATTTCTCTTCGTTAATTTATTAGCATGTTATTTTTGTTGCTATAGGTATACTAATATCGAAACTTTTCTGCAGTGTTAGCAGTGTTTTCCTTTGGGTAGCTGGCATCATTTTTCACAAGCTCCTGTGAGTGTTAATATTTGAAAAATAATGCTGTGGGGTGAGCGTAGAATAAGGCTTGCCTGTGAAGCCCATCACAGTTGAGCCGCCTGGACTCAGATGAAGCATGTCCATTCGGGTGAGGCACTGGAGGGCTGCTGGTGCCTGTGGAACCGTAGCCCAATGTGATTAGCTGTGCCTGGGTCACTGATGTATACTCAGATGGGACAAAAAAGGGTTCTGTGCCCTACCATCTGGCTGGAACTGCTGAGAAGTGCTCTCTGGCATGAGGGGTTGAATGGCCTACTCCTGTTCCTATGCACCAGAGACACATAACCAGCACCTCATCTTTTTATTTGCTTTATTTGAATTGTTAGATTAATGGAAGTAATAATGTTTCTATTTGAATCTTATTGTGAAATTTGTATTGGAAAAATAGGCCTTTTTTAGATGTAGTTTTGGTTAGTCTGGCAAGCTCAGATCCAACCCCCCCCCACCACCACCAAATAAACGTTGCCTACGCCGCTGGTCGCAGTTGCTGTGTCAGGCAACAATTCTACAGACCAAAATCTTCACTCCATCTGAAGATGACTATTTTAAATTAGTACACCCAACCTTCACCTTCATGTAGCAGAGGACCATATTTGTAGAAACAGAGCAGTACACAATCCTGGACTAGCATCGGAAATTCAATGCTAGAACAGATACTTGGGGCCCGATATTAGGAGGGAGGCGGATTGGCAGCGGGGGGTCGACTGGGCGCGTGGGTAACGCGCCCAGTGAATTCGGGGTGCTCCGCACGCAATCACAGCTTAATTGAAGGTACTTACCTTGGCTTCCGGGTTTCGTGCTGGAAAGCCGCGCAGCGGGCGGACTGCGCAGGCGCATCATAGGCTGTCAGCTGGAGGAGCCTTATTTAAAGGGGCAGTCCTCCACTGACTGATGCAGCAGAAAATAGGCTGCTCCCAGGTTTAATGATGCCTCACTCCGGGTCTTACTGGATGGGGTGAGGAGGAGGGGGAGGACAGAAATCTTCTCCCCGGCGGACGGGGGGAAGTGGCCTGCCTCTGCCACCACGGAGGCCTGGCTCGAGGTGGCAGAGGAGGTCACCTGCACCACCAACATACCGCGCACCTGCATACAGTGCAGGAGGTGCTTCAATAACGTAAGTAGGTCAGCCGAAGTGAGTACACTTACTCATTCCCCTACACTCCGTCTGCCACATCACCGCCCCCACCCCACATCGACTTCTACACTGCCAACACTACTCTATCACATCACCCCTCACACCCACTCAAAGCTCATCCTCATCTTACCTGCACTTACTCACCTCGCCAGTACTCATCCCGCCACTACCACTCAACCCAATCCTCATACAATCTCACTGCTCTATCTCATACTCGCCCTCTCATGCACCTCTTTCACGGTCAGCCTCACTCAACCTGCCACTACCTGTGCTGCAGCCACAGGGCATGCATCACATATGTGCAGTAGGAAGCGTAAGGCAAACATGTCGTGAGCATGAAGGGGATGCACAAGGGTGTTTGAGGGTTTGTCATGGTTTTTAATTAAGTTGATCAAAAATCAAATATATTACATATTATTGTCACCACGAATGCCACGTCTTTGCAAATCTTGTCTGGTTTGTAAAATAATGCGCTTCCCTGAGGATCACAATGAAGACCCACACCTGATGCCACCCATTGTGTCACTGCAGAGTGGGTGTAGGTGTATTTGCAGGGCTTTTTTGTGCAGACGACTGAGAGAAGCCGGCGATGTCCCCGGTGGCACCCTGGAAGGATGTGGAGGAGATGTTCTTGAGGGCAGTGGTGATTTTGACAGCGACAGGTAAGAAGATGGTGCTCGATTCAGCCGGGAGCAGCTCGGCATCAAGGAGGCTGCAGATGTCCACGACTACATGTCGAGTGACTCTGAGCCTCCATATGCACTGCTGCACAGGGAGGTCCGGGAAGCTGAGCCTCGGTCTGTGGACCCTGTGGCGAGGGTAGTGCCTTCTGCGACGCATCTCTCTGCGGTTGCCCTCCCTCCTGCTGTGCAGGTGGATGTGTCACAGCACTGTGTTGTGGAGCTCCACGTGTCCGAGGTGGACGGCGAGGCTGGTGATGCTGTTCGTCCTCCGAGGAGGTCATGACTGCAGCTATGGCGGCCCCCATCCGGAAGATGTACATTTGAGGGGGTCCGCAAGGTAGGTAAATGTGTCTGCACACCGGGATAAGTGTGCAAGTTTGTGAATTTTATTGTTCGGAGGAGGGTGGTGGAGGCCAAACTTTGTCCAAAGTGACAGAGTGGCCTCCTGCAATGAGTGAGGGTCTCTTTTTTCCCCCCCCACCCCCACCTGTCAAAAGGACCTTTGCAGCTGCCACAGGCTGATGCCTGCTACACGTCCATTTCAACTGGGAGTGTTTCCCCCAGTACGGGAAACAGTCTCAGTTGAGATGAAAATCCCACCCCTCCTCAAATATGTCAATCAGGTCTGCTAATGACCCGAAGTACCTACTTAATTGGTTTAAGTGGCATCCCGCAGCTTTAATTGCCGGTGGGAGTCCCGCATGCGGGGGCTGCGCGCGCATGTAAGCGCGTCACTGGGCAACCCGAAGTGGGCGGGTTGGAGCCGGGCTCCGGACCCGCCCCAGGAATCCCCAATTTTCGGAGCCCCCCGCCACGAACCTGCCGGCTTGGGGGTCTGAAAATCGAGCCCTTAGCCTCTCTACCTCCTCTCCTTTTAAGACGCTCCTTAAAACCTACCTCTTTGACCAAGCTTTTGGTCACCTGTCCTAATATCTCTTTCTGTGGCTCAGTGTCAAATTTTGGTCTGATAACGCTCCTGTGAAGCGCCTTAGGACGTTTTACAATGTTAAAGGCACTATATAAATGCAAGTTGTTGTTGTTGAGTCCAAGAAACTGTAGAGCTGAATTCCTAGAGTTTTCAAAATCATAAAGCGTGCAGATTCTCATTTGGCATTTGTCATCTGGGCATGAATAGTACTCGCTCAGTGAACATGCCCTTTTTTAATAGCAGGCCCCTTCAGATCAAAAAGGAAAAGATGCACTCAGCTGATTGTGCCTGAAAACAACTGAGTCTCCACCTATAAACTATCAGCTGTCAGTGCTGTAAATCCTACAGATTTAGATGTCCTTACCATTTAGGAAACTCTTAATCGAATGGGGAGTCACTTTGCATTGGAAATGTTACTATCTTGCGTAATCGCCAACATTTAAAGGGGGCTTTCTTTTCTTGAAAATGTGTTGAGCAAACTTTATTGTTGTGGGTTCAAGTCCAGCACCAGAGACTTGAGCACAAAATCTAGGCCGTCACTCCAGTGCAGTACTTAGGGAGTGCTCCACATTCGGAGATGCTGTCTTTCAGATTAGACGTTAAACCGAGGCCCCATCTGCCCTCTCAGGTGGGATTAAATGATCCCATGGCACTATTTCAAAGAAGAGCAGGGGAGTTCTCCCCGGTGTCCTGGCCAATATTTATTTCTTAACCAACATCACTTAAATGGATTATCTGGTCATTATCTCATTGTTGTTTGTGAGACCTTGCTGTGCGCAAGTTGGCTGTCACCTTTCCTACTTTACAACAGTGACTACGCTTCATAAGTACTTAATTGGCTGTAAAGCGTTTTGGAATGTCCTGAGGTTGTGAAAGGCACTGTATAAATTCAAGTCCTTTTATCGGGAGGGAGAAGAGCTGTATGTCATTTTCGCTACAGTAAGATCTCTGCATACAATGAGTTCCAACACTGCTGATAATGAATGGAGAGTGGTGTGCCAAACACACACTCACAAAGACAATACACCCTTTATCTTGAGGAAACTAGTCACAGGACTTGGCTGCCTTAATTTAACTGAAGAATATGTGCTTTAAAAAAAATGATACCTTTTTAATGCTCCATTTTCTGCTTTTGGATCTGAACACCAGGAACTTTTCTGTTTGGTTAGTGAAACCAACCCATTTGAGTCGTCATTTCATCGGTGGAGAATGAAATATGGCAGTTGAGGGAAAAACATAGTTATCGTTTGCATCCTGCCTGTCTCCTGGCTGTTCAAATGGGCCATGCTTTGCACATTGCTTCCCTTGGAGTGCTAAAAAGGGGTGAAGCAAAGAGGAGGGGGAAGAACTGTATATTTTGTAATCTGCACCTCCATGTTGGTACAAAGAGCTCTTTTCCCCCCAATATCTCGTATTTTTAAAATGATACCAAGAGTAGTACATAATTGCCAATCTTGCATCTATTGAGCGGACGAGGCGCTTTCTAGAACTTGTACACTGGGTGAGGGGCTGAGGAATCCGCTGCTTTCTTTGAGCCCAGCCAGATTAGCAGGCAGAAAGTCTTCAGTTGCACACGAGGGAAAATGTTTGCACTTGAAGCCGATTCATTCTCCCCACTCTCAATGTGAGAGAGACTTCTCCACAGCATTTGTTTCAAATAGAATTGGGAAACCTCACTTTGCACACACGCAAAAGAATGGAAAGGCCAAGCCAACCTGTTTAGATTTCATTTTTTTTAACCTGTTCCGTTAGAATTCCCATGATGCAGGAATTACCCTCAGCAACCTGAATTTTCTGGATGAATTACTATCGTCTGATAAATACATGGCACAGAATTCAATCACAATTCGTTAACCAAGTGGAATTGGTGACAGAAGGGGATCACACTTGTGTGTAGCCTCGGGTAAAGAATCTTATTTTCCCGTTTTTCTCATTCTATTTTAGGGTTCAATGCAGTGGTCCCAAGCTGAGCTGTGGTGTGAATCTCACTCAAGTCGCTCATGTGTCTAACGGTGCAACTCCATAGCTCTTGGAGTGCATCAGAGGTCAATTACTCCCCGAGACGTGCCTGGCATCATCTATTCAGTATCCTCCCTGGTGGCACAGTTAGGACGCAAGTTCTAGTCTCATCATTCGAAGCACAGCTGGCTGGAACTGCAGTGCAGAAGCCCACTCTCCCACCTTGTGATCTCTTTAAAATAGCTTGTTCCCTAATTATAAAATGAACTTCAATTGGCTGACTTTATATTAATGGAAACATAAAGCTAATGGTGTGTCTTTGCTCTCCACGTACAGAACCAGAGGCAATAATCATTTCACCAAACATATCGTCCTGCATTGCTCTATTTGCAGACCTGGTAAGAAGGTTTTGAAAGCCACTTTACTGGCTTTAAAGAAGACCCTTTGAACAAAACAGAGAATCCATAAAATACCTGACCCATGGTCCTCATTCTGTCTTGGGTCTCCCCACATCACAAGCTATCCCTGGATTGTGGCCTTAGGATGTCCCAAAGTGATGAGGTGCAGGCCTGGTGGCTTTTGATTTCTTGGGTGGCACTTTCTCATGGCACTATGCCAAGATAAGAAATTCAATCTGTTTGGAATTGCAAGCGCGAACTCACTTCCTCCTTTACCAGGCTGCTATGCATCACATGACAACTCCTTCAGTCATTGTTGCACAAAGAAACTAAGGCAAGCCAAAACCAATTAAGAAAATTAAAAAGTTTAGAACAAGTCCTGGTCAACATTCTTGTCTCAAACAACACCACCAAAAACTGATTAATTGGTCATTCATCTCATTTCTGCTTGTGGTGTCTTGGGTGTGAAAAATAGCTCCTATGTTTGCCTACATAATTTAATGCATTTCAAAGTAATTTATTCAATGTGTAGTACTTCGAGACGTTTGAGGTGTGATAAGGTACTATATCAATGCAAGTCTGCCTTTCTTCATCAATACCAATTGTCTGCGTTTCAGGCTGATGGTGTATGTTTTGGGACCCAGTCTTTGTGCCAGTGCTTTTGCTAAAACATTTTTAGCAGGAACCAAGCCTGTCTTCCCCTCTGTGCAGCCCCTTCCTGATTCCTGCTTGCAAATGAAAATGATTTTGCACGCTGCATACTGCAGGCCAGAATTCTTGCAAGAACAGTTCCTGCCTACAGTATACAGATGGAATCACTTCACAGCAGGACTTGGACAAGGGAATGGGGGAACTAGATGCCAGTGAATGGATTGCAATAGCCATTAAGTGGAAACGGATGGTAATGAAGGGGAGCGGAAGGAAAGAACCAGCATTAACTGAGAGGGAGTCGGGAGGGGGAGTGCCAGAATGAATTGGGACATGCAAATGATGCCAGCCTGTACTCGAGTTGGGGGTGGAGGGTGGAGGGGAGAGGACCAGCTTGAACAGGGGAGGGTGAAAGAACAGTACCAGCTTAACAAGGTTAGAGAAAGAAAACAATGCCAGGTTGAACTGGTGAGGATAAAGAAAGCCAATATGAACTGAGAGTAGGAGAAGGGGATGTTGGTGTAAAAGAGTGGGGAGTTGGATGGAGTGCAGTCTCCGTGAACTGAGTCTAGAGGAGTTAGAGGACCTTTGTGAACTGGAGCAGATGGGGATGTTTAGTTGTGGGAGAGTAACAGTTCAAAATGTTTCAAAGTTTACTTGGTGCTCCTGTGCCACAGTTTATTAACTAATTATTGTCCTTTTCCCCTTGTTTGAAGTGCAATGAGCCATCTTCCTACTCGAGTGCTATAGAAATACAAGTTATGTTCTTTACGTTAATGGTTTTTGTGTTTAAAAATGTTATTATTTATTTCTGTTTGAATAATTTTATGAAGTAATAAGTAAGCCTACAGGCAATTATTATTTATTGATATGATTTCAGCTGTGGCATCTAAATAAATGCAGGTCTTTCTTGGACATAGTTCCAGATTCCTCTGGGAAGTAAGTTTGCAGCTCACTTACCTCTTCAAAAATGTCTAAATTCGCTACTTCAAAAATTGCACTTTGTGTACTGCAGCTTTTTTTCCCTCTACTACAACTAATGGAATATTAAGTTTAGATAAGTTCATGTCCCACAGCACTCTCATTGTGACGACTTCTTTTTGTATGTGAGGCCTTTGGATTTGTTTTCACAAGAACTGAATTTTGGAATGTGATCTTAAAATACTAATAACAATCTTGAAATCTAATGTAAAAAATAGTTAACTTATTCAGTCATATTGAAGCATTGGCCTTGATCATAAGTCTTTATTCAGTGCTGTTTTTTCAGTTAAATATTGTTTTTTGAGTTATTGGCTTTTTGGGAGCTCTGTCAACTCTCCTGAAGCTATTTGTCAGCTTTTATAATTTTTGTAGATTGGCACGTGTGGTAGAATACAAGGGAGGTTCTGTCGAAACTGTTTCATAGGTAGGGGGATGGTGGCCATGTTAATTCAACACTGCAAATTGTGCAGGGAATTTGCCAGCCTCTGTACTGGTGGGAACTCCAGTGTTAAGTGTTAAGATGTTTATGTTGGCAAACAAGAACCAAATTGTTTGCTTATTTTTTGTGGATTGGCTTCCATGTGCCATCACTGTGTTGTGCCAGGATTTTAACAACACGCAAGAAATTGTTATGTATGAATGGTACACTACAACATTTTTATTTAAACCTGATACTTCAGTGTACCATTCATACACAGTCTCAAGTGTTATTAAAATTCTGGCACAACACAGTGATTGTTGAAAGTAATAATGATTGTAAAACTGTGCCCTTATGCCTACAGATTGAAGGCATTATTTTACATTCAGAGAGCACAGTAGTAATCTGAAATATCACAATGCTGATGTCAGGCAATTCTATTGTTTGTTTGATTTTGAAAAACATTGGCGTGCACAAGGCCAGCAAATGTGACTTTTCTGTTGGAGGGAATTGGAGATGTGTTCTAAACTCTGGTTAATCATCACTAAATCAAAGCACAGGAAATGCACAGGGACCATCCCCACAACCTGTACAGGCAATTATTCAAATAAAAAATTTTCATAGTTACGTTGCATCAATAATTTATTGAATTTTTATTTATCCAGATTTTACTGGTGCAGTTGTGTTGTTTTTCTTGTACAGTTCCTTGCCAATTGATGCTGCTACTACACTTTCATTTACAAAGGACACTGGCATCATCTGTTGGTTGAAAAGCAGCACTGCAACTAAATGTGTGGATGAGTTTTTAAGTATGTATGTATAGCTCGGCTACTCAAATGGGGAGCAGTCTGCATCTGGACCGCATGAGATTGGCCAGAATCTATGAAAGGTGTGATGACAGTGAGTCTTATGTGAAACCACAAATGAAGAAGCTGAAGCCAGGGGGTGTGGAACACAGCAGTCGAAGCTGGAACATAGTTGGAATTGCAGACAGGGCAAAGCTCAACCCAGGATCTAGAATGGCTGAGGGTAGCACAGCAACTTGTAGCTGCTACACATTTCTCTGACTTCACCCCAATAGGCTACTCCTTGAATCCAGAACCATCGAGATGCAAGTGGACACTGATGTGATTTGTGGTGTAATGACAAGACAATCCAGTGATGGACATTGCATCAACCTTTGAATTACAAGTCAGTACAGATAGGAAAACAAATTAACACTTTTTTGTTCTGTTGCAGAAGGGAAAAGTAATCCAACAGACGAGTAGAGTCACTAACAAATATTTATTTCCAGACCACTTCCCTGCTCATCGTTTACTTTTTATTTAAAAATGCATATCCTTCAGCATTGGTGTCCACATTTACTAATGCCAATGGACTAAAAGATCTCTGTTCTACCGCCCTGTGCCACCAGGCATTGGTGTTAGAAATGCTGCTATTCCAGTAGTCGCCATCTTCTGCATTGTATTAAAGTTAGTGAGTAGGTAACAGGGTCAATCTATCTTGACTGAAGCTGTTTGGCTTTGAAATAGGGAGTTAATCACTTTGTCAACTCTGACACTCAATTTCTAGTTCTTTGCATGTGACAGGAAGCACCATTTCTCTCAGTGCAATGGTACACCGTAGCCGTGGTTTATTAACATATACAGCAACTGGACCTCCTGCAAACTAATTGAATACCCCTGCTATAAAGCGTAATGCTGGTTCAGTTGTGTGGACTGTTCTCCATCAGTGACTAGTACATGGATTATTGAAATTGTATAATTTTAGATGAATTAGTCGGCCTTACTGACTGACTACCTACTGGAGCCAATTTGTGCCAGTTGCAGGCAGTTTTATTTTGCTGCACCCATTTGATATGCAGACTGCCCAATTTTACTTCATACAGGACCTAAAGATATGCATCAATTGGCATGTAACGTTAAAAACAAATCTTTTAGGCTAATGATGTAGACTGGTAAGTATAATACAGCTACTGCATATGCTTTTAACAATGTATTCAATCATTTTTTTGGTGCTGTTTTAGGGGTTTTACTGTAATATTGACCAGGGATAAAAGCTAGGCTAATTTCGTTAAACTTTTTGTGATAGTATATGATTCACATTGCAGGAAAATCAGTCTCCTTTTGTATTGATTTCAAAGCTGCCACTATCAAAAAGTCAAGCCGACCTAACTTCCCTCTCACGATCTCTGCCTTGTAACACTGTTGGATTAATTTGACCATACGATGTTGTCGGTTGCTTGGCAGCAAATACTGCTGCTTAATGGATAGCGTTTTCTTTTTATAATGTCCTGTTGCTGCACTTACAACTGAGGGGAGGAGGCTATTGGAAAGTACTTATTTGAAATATTGGACATTGGCGTTTCATTCAGCCCTTTTTTTATTTATTCATGGGATGTGGGTGTCACTGGCGAGGCCGGCATTCATTGCCCATCCCTAATTGCCCTTGAGAAGGTGGTGGTGAGCCGCTTTCTTGAACCGCTGCAGTCCGTATGGTGAAGGTTCTCCCACAGTGTTGTTGGGAAGGGAGTTCCAGGATTTTGACCCAGCGACGATGAAGGAATGGCGATATATTTCCAAGTCGGGATGGTGTGTGACTTGGAGGGGAATGTGCAGGTGGTGTTGTTCCCATGTACCTGCTGCTCTTGTCCTTCTAGGTGGTAGAGGTCGTGGGTTTGGGAGGTGCTGTCGAAGAAGCCTTGGCGAGTTGCTGCAGTGCATCCTGTGGATGGTACACACTGCAGCCACAGTGCGCCAGTGGTGAAGGGAGTGAATGCTTAGGGTGATGGATGGGGTGCCAATCAAGCGGGCTGCTTTGTCCTGCATGGTGTCGAGCTTCTTGAGTGTTGTTGGAGCTGCACTCATCCAGGCAAGTGGAGACTATTCCATCACATTCCTGACTTGTGCCTTGTAGATGGTGGAAAGGCTTTGGGGAGTCAGGAGGTTATGTTAGAATCTTATGTTAGAATATAGCTTGTGACCGACTGTTATGATGCTACATATGCATTCTTTTTCATGTATAAATAAAATACAACTTTTATGTGTATTTTTATAACCAAAAGTGGAGATGTTTCCCAACTGTGAAGTTATAATCGATAATATTAAATAATTGTGCCTCCCATTTTATTCTGAAATCATATAACCAGAGTAAATGGTACTGAAAGATGGCAAATGGTATATTTCACGTGTATGAATGTGAAAGACTATGGGGGCAATTTTAACCTAACCCGCCGGTAAGGAAACAGCCAAGATCGTGTGCAGCACTGGTTTTTACACCCCACCCGATTTTACTCTGCATCGAAGTCAATCAAGTAATATTGGGCGTGGTGTAAAACCAGTATTCCACCCAATAAAGTGGGTTTCCTGCCCAGCAACGTTAGATTAAAATTACCCCCTATATCATGTTTTCATTTGAGTTGTGTGACTCTCATTTGTAAAAGAGCAATAGGAATGTACCACCAGGTAATATATAGGAATGAAATGCTGCTGCTGTGTAACTGTGTCCTGAAAATTTACTTCCCTTAAGCTGTTTACACAAGAGAGTGAATTCTGTACTTGGTAATGTGAAATGGAGCAAATGTTCAGAATATCTGAGACTAACTGGAGTGATATTAATCATGTATTGTAAATGTAAGGAATCTTACAACACCAGGTTATAGTCCAACAAATTTATTTTAAAATCACAAAGCTTGTGATTTTAAAATAAATTTGTTGGACTATAACCTGGTGTTGTAAGATTCCTTACATTTGTCCACCCCAGTCCATCACCGGCATCGCCACATCATGTATTGTAAATGCAGCCAAGCGGAGAAATTATACAAGTTTTCCTATTTTAAACCGGATCATCATTTTCTTTTTTTTACCTCTCTCTTGATTTTTCTTAGACCAGGGATGATTTTCTGGGCCTGGTGGATATTCCCCTTCAACATATACCGGTAAGTTTTAATTCCAGCAGAGAGAGAGGTGTCAAAGCATTGTGATTTAAGAATATTTTTGTGCCAAAGCTTCCTGCATTCATTTGCCAAATATTATATATTTACTGATTTTCTTTTTTTACCATTAAATTTCATTAATGTGCATTTATGATGTGTTTTGAAAGATAGTTTTGAGTTTTTCATATTTTATTTCTCTTTCTCTCTCTCTCTCTCTCTCTCTCTCTCTCTCTCTCTGCCGGCCTCTTTCCCCCTCTCTCCTATTGCCCTTCTCTTTTGCCCCGTCTTCATACATATCTAGTGACTGGACAGTGCGCTCCCGTCTTTAGCCCCTTGAGCTTCAGTTCGACCCTGGACCTGGAAGTGCTTTATGGATGTCAGCAGTGGAAAAATTCTCCCTGCACGAATATCCCCTCACCCCCTCAGCTAAGGAAGTTTAACACGGGGGAGGGGTGGAGAAACAACTCTATTAAACGTGGTTCTTCATTTAGAGCTTGAGTTCAACTGTTATTGCTTATTACAGGGACTGTGGTGTCTGTACCCTGTGGAGTGCCGGAAAATGGCTTTTGAACCCTGAGATTAAACTCAATAATTAAATGAAGACAGTTGTATCTTTTTGCCCCCTCCATTGCTACTGACTCTGTTCTCCCCCTCCGCCCTGGCTTGTTTCTGATGCTTGTCATGATTCTGTGACCCTGACTCCAGTCCTCTTCCTGCCTGACGTGCAATGTGGCCATCTCTACTTTAAATGTTGTTTTCTGTTCTCAGTGAACTCCTGAGAAGCAGGCAATGCAGCTTCTCCTGTGATGTAAAATTGGCCAATTTGCAGTGAGGCTCTAAAATGCTGGGTTCACGTCAGCACTCTGAACATTGAGGGAGGAAAGTGGGACTTGAGTTTGGGACACTCGACCATCTGGAAGTGGTCCCAGGATATGGGAGCAAAAGGCATGGATGATCTGCCAAATGCAGAGGCTGGTGGGGTGGAAGGTGAGGCCAAGGGGTCCTTATCTTGATTCTGAGAGGGGTGAGAAGAGGTGACGGCAGAAGCACGGGAAATGGAACGGACTTGGTCAAATGCCCTGTCAACTAAAGTGGAGGGGAACCCGAGTCTGAGGAAAAAGGAGGACACTTTAGAACCTCTGGTGTGGAAAGTGGCATCATCAGAGCAGATTCAGTGGAGACTGAGAAATTGGGAGAAAGGGAATGGAATCCTGTTTCTCCACAGATGCTGCCTGACCTCCTGAGTATTTCCAAAGAGCTTCCCCAATCTGAAGTGATCACAGCCTTTCAGTCCTCAAATCTAACCCCTTCTCCCAGTCTTAATTTAGTATCAAACTTGCTAGAGTTTAACAATCTTTCTTGGGCCGAAGGGCTAGTGTGGGAAATAGACAAGTTGCACTGGTGAAGTACCATGGGGGTTTTCTGAGATTATCGATTGAAGGTTTGTTCGGACAGTGTAGACTGAGCTTTACTCTGCATCGAGCCTGTGTATAACTTACACCTGCGTGAAAATGCTCGTTGTTGAAATGGGGGCAATAAGTAGAAAAAGTGTTCCTTTCCTCCTTTACCGTGCACCCTACACACATTTGCCTTACCAGAAAACCCCTCTTAACTGCTTAAGATATTGCTGTTGCTTTTCTGCTAAATCAACAAAAAAAATTCTGACTGCTTTGACTGAGGTGAGCAGTCCAGAACTCTGGGATTACACTGCATTCCTTCCTAAAAGTCTGGAGAGAACACTGATCATTGTAACGTGCCCTTCACTGTGGCAAGTTAACCATTTGCTTAACCACTTACTATTGGGGCATAAGTAAAGCAATAATGTGTGGAGAGAAAAAAGCTAACCATATGGGTAAAATAAACCTAATGCCTAATTTACTAACTGGATTAAAGACTTGTTTTGTTATACTTATTCAAACTGTGGAAAATTGTAATTTTTGGAACTCAGCTGGAAGCTATGAGTAATGACAGCCTGACAGGTGCCTAGAGATTCCTTACAGTTGAATTTGCCTTGCACTGTTAGTTTTCAGAGTCTGGGTTACTCCACCTTGTGACCAGGCAAAACTCATTGCCTGTCTCATCTCACGATATGGGCACCTCCTGTAGGGCAATTATAGAGTACTGTTGGTAGATATTTTGCAGAAGCCTGCAAGTTGAATTGCCTGGCTTTCTGTGTTAAAGGAAAATATGTGCAAATGAGTAACTGGCTGGAAAAAATAAAAAGAACTGGAGTAGTAAAATGTAATTGAAATATATTAATGCATATCAGAATTAACGGTTACTCTTTTAATTGCAGACTGAAAGTCCAAACCTGGGCAGACCATATACATTCAAGGATTTTGTTCTTCATCCTAGAAGGTAAATGAATGTATTAAGTTGAACATAGATATCCAGTGGGCTGTAACTCTGCCGCCTTCTGGAAATACTTCATAATTATTGCGTGAATGTTGATCTTCCTAGATACTATAAGTATTTAGATTTGTCCAAAGTGATGGGGGAAATTCAAAATTCAAAACGGTATGTCGCAGTTTAGCAAGTTACCTGATCAGGCCTGCTCTGCCGAGATCTCTTCATTACTCACATTTCAAGCAGTTAGTGAATGTGTAATGAAGTTAACAAAGTCACTGAAATGTAATTGGTGGCATATTTTTCTGCACAGTAACATTTCAGATGTGTTTCTGAAAATGTGGTCAAATGAACTGAAGGCTGATCTAAAGAATTTTAAACTATTAGGATCACTGACCTAGGCGAGATCAACGCTGAATCAATCTCATTCTCTATCACAAACACACAGCCACACTAGAACAGTCCCATAAGTACACTTGGTGCTTAACCAGTAAACAGCTATCCACCAATGGAAGGGAAAAATTATCCATGTCCACATATTACTGGAAAAATAAATTTCAAGGTGCGCATTGAGATCTGAACACGTTCTAATCCTGATAATTCATCCCCTTTTTTTTCACTAAAAAATTTTAATTGATTATTTGAAATAAGCAATTTCAATAACATAACAAATAGGGAGTTTAATGATTTAAAAAATTGAATTGTCAGATCATTTGAATTTAGCAACTTTGAATGAGAAATGGTAGACTGTAATTCTGCATTGCTCACATTTATGAAAGCAGTGCTTTTCTTCATTGGACCAAATCAGAGTGGCTTGATATTTAGAATTGTACTTGTGATTCATAATTGCAAGTATTCCATGTATGTTTTGTAAATGCCGTCAAAATCAAGCTTTGTGTAATATTTGAGTATTTTCTGATTTTAAAAAATGATGTACAAACGTAATTGTCACTTTAGTGCTGTTGCATTGTGCAAAATTCGACATGGCAATGTGTGTAATGTTTAACCTGGCATGTCTTTTGAGAAAAGGTTACAGTTGTTACAGATAGCCAATCAGATGAGATTCCTGTAAAATACATTGAAGGAGTAACCTGTGCGTGTCAGGAGCTCCAGTAAGCTGGGCCAATGTTTCGAAATATTTGACATCTTCACATGTTTATTCAAACCATGAATTTATTTGGCTACAAGTGGCTCTAATAGAATTGTTCCATTGTAAATCCCTAACTGGTCGATTCCATTGTTTTTACAGCATATTCAGTGATTTGGCACTTTAACTGATTTATTTTCTTGCTTGTTTGCTCCCCGCCTGAAGGGTTAGCTTTTTGCTGAGGTGTGGTCCTTAAGGTGCCAGGCACCCTCCAGGACCTCACTCAGCTGGCTGTTTTTCATGTATAAGTTAAATAGTGACTGTCAGCAAGCTATTCAACTGTCAGGGGCATTACGGTTTGATCCTTATCCTGTAATCAACTGATGTCCACCCATGATGCACATCCAGCAGTGGTTGCTTGTTAGCCATCTTTAGTGGGAATCCTGGCTGGTTTCTCTTTTTTAATCCGGGGCACTGAGGCCAATTATGGGACCACTGCTACTGCTGCCACTGTGATCAGCGAACTCCACACAGGCCAGACATTGAACCTGGGACCTTCCTGGTCTAAATGTCTTATCTACTCATTGCCTTCACCAGCTGAACTATTGGGGAAGCCAGGTGCTTGGCTTGTTCTTTTTATAGCTTGACTGAAATTTTAATTATGTAGGGAAAGAAAGTTTGTTCTAAGCTGTAAAGGAAATGTTTTCTTATGCCAATTTCCCCCTTCCCATCCTCCTCAAGGCAATTACTGATGCCGTCTTGTACCTCACCCAAGCGTTCACGTGTGATCCTAACAGGACATTCGTCGCAATTGAACGCAATTCTTGGCTAGTGCAAAGTCCACATGTGCACTTCCAGCAAAGGTCCTTGGATAGTGATCGTGGTCGGGGACCATAGGCGATTTCTGTTTGCTTGAGCCAGGCCCATTAAAACCAATTGTAATGTCCCTACTTCCTCCCTGACTGAGATCGACTAACTCAGCACAGAATGGGGATCAATGATCTTTGTGACTTAGCCACTCACTGAATGAAGTCACTATACCATCAGGGGTGCCCCTGCAAAAGAAACTAATTACACAATTATGTGCTGCATAATTTACACAGACAATTATTATGACTGGAACGACTTACTTTGTCTTTTTTTTTCTCCTTTCCCAAGCTCCAAAAAGGCAGTCATTTGGCCAACGTCTTGAAAATTCCGTTATTATGTTTGGAATTAAATTCGTATGGCTGTGACAGACCAAAATTGAATATTACAATACCAAATCATGGACCTAGCATAAGGTTGTAGCTTTGTGACTCAATATAAAGATAACTTACTTTTAGAAAAATAAGAATTAGCCCACTCTGTTGCCTTAAAACTAAAATGTCATTAGTACATTGACTCCCAATTGCCTCGATTTTTTAAAATTCTCATCCTTGTTTTCAAATCCTGCCATGGTCTCGCCCCTCCCTATCTCTGTAACCTCCTCCAGCCCTACAACCCTCAGATCTCTCTGCTCCTCCAATTCTGTCCTCTTTTGCATCCCCGATTTTTAATCGCTCCACCATTGGCAGCCGTGCCTTCAGTTGCCTAGGCCCCAAGCTCTGGAATTCCCTCCCTAAACCTCTCCATGTTTCTACCTCTCTCTCCTCCTTTAAGACGCTCCTTAAAACCTACCCCTGTGGCCACCTGTCCTAATATCTCCTTATATGGCTCAGTCTCAAATTTAACAACATAACATAAGAAATAGGAGCAGGAGTGGGTCATACGGCCTCTCGAGCCTGCTTTGCCATTCAATAACATCATGACTGATCTTCGACCTCAACTCCACTTCCCGCCCGATCCCCATATCCCTTGATTTTTGTTTGATAACGCGCCTTGGGTCGTTTTACTATGTTAAAAGTGCTATATAAATGCAAGTTGTTGTAGCTAACCTCTACCCAATTATTGTTAATTCTGAATCCATTCAGCACAGTGTCCGAACTGTGATTATTCATATCGTCTTTCTCCCCCCCCCCCCCCGAAGCTGTAGTATCAGGGGCTGAAACCTTGTCCTACTCTGTGATTCAGTGCTTCTAAATGTGATTATTAAGCCAAGATAGTTCAATTTATTTAATTTTTCATTGTGCTATGGGAATTGTCAAGATAAAAATAATTTTCTGAGAAGAGTGAAAGGCAGCCTTCATGACCCGTTGTGAAGCATTAAAGCTCTCTTCATGTTGTAGCAATTATGTTATAGAATGTCTTTTTAAAAAAAAAAATAATTTGGTACTATGAAAAGCATAATTTATTCTGCTGTTCCCCTTTGAATTTCATTTGTAATTGTACCAAAATTACTTGATTTTTTTTTAAAATTACTGTTTGCTGTGTGTTCCCCAGTCATAAATCCAGGGTTAAAGGGCATCTTCGATTAAAGATGGCATATCTGCCTAAAAGTAATGCTTCTGAAGATGATGGCGCAGAGCAAACTGATGAATTGGAGGTAAGTGTAATAAACTGTCTTTGTGGCTTATTGTAAACTGGGAGTGTTTCTGGTTGTTTGTTTCATTTTTGACAGAACCATTAAATTTGTAGAAGGCTGTAAAAGATTTGGTTAAACGTTTATCCTCCACCATTTCGTGTTTTTAAATTGCTGTTTTTAATTAGTTCTATCTTTTCAACATATGCGCACCCACAAATGTGCACAAGTGCTGGCAGGAGTGTTAGTTTGTACTGTTGAATGCTGCCATTTCATTTTTCATGCTTATACCCAATTGTGCAAACTATCTGCTCCTAATAAATTGCATTTTATACCAAGTCACACTGATGGCCCAGGAGCACACCACTGGAGTTCTTACCAGGTTTCATCAGTAAAAGCTATTTTTTAAAAAGTTGCTCTTTGCATTTTTGCTTGTGCATGAAAACGGAGAGCTGCAGTGTATTGCAAGTTTTTTTTTTGATGTTCACAGAGTGACCTGCTGCTTTAATTCTCCTCCTTCCCACATTATTACTTTCTTCTGTCTTATTAAGTTCCTTCCAAATGGCAGACACCATTTTCTGGTTTCGATAACAGACATTTCATGTACTTGCAAACATCTGCCAATATTGCTGTTTTAGCCCCTAGGAGTTGCACAGAAATAGCCCAGAGTGACTCATCTTCTCATTTTTGTTTTCCTTTGGGGTGTTTTGCTCCAACTGCACAACTCACCGCCACACAGCAAGGGTGTCGATGACTTATTCCTTCCTACTCTGCCATTGGGCTTTAAATTGGCACAAATAGCACTAACTTCCATAAAGTGTAGATTGTATTTGAAGGAATAGACTGCATGTATTTTGGTCTCAAGCTAACAAATTTAAATAAAATCTGAAGACAAGTTAATTTATAGTCCAGTTTTAAGATATAATCAATAGTGGTTTACTATTTATACATCCTTTGAATAGGTACATTTCATTTTCATGTTTTAAAATGTACATTCTTTATGTGATTAGGAAAACTGATTCTTTTCACAAATTTCTAATGACCTGTAATCATTTAGCTCCAAGAATCATTTTTAATTCGTACTTGGAATAAAAATGATCATTTTTAGAATGTAAAATGTAGGAATGTTAGTGAGCCTCAAAAGAATGACTTTTCCACACTTTAACTGTTGCTTTTTCTTCAGCCTGGCTGGGAAATTCTGGACCAACAGGACATGACTGTCCATAGCCAACCACCTCCTGTACTGCCCGCTGGCTGGGAAGAAAGGCAGGATAATCTGGGGAGAACTTATTTTGTCAACCACGAAACCAGAACAACACAGTGGATTCGACCAAGTTCTCAGTAAGTCTCAAAATTGTACTGCATTTGGTAAAGGAGGTAACTTTTTGATAGGGCTGGAATAAAGGTACAAAATCCAGTTGAGGATTAAAAAGAGTTCTCCTGTCTCACTGTATCTTGAAAAATAATTGTGCTCCGCAGCCCTTTGGTATTGCACTGTCTTCACTTGCAGGTAGTTAGCAGTTTCCAAAAATAAACTGTTAGATTGGTCTCTGTGCTTGTTGAGTTCCACACCATAATAAGCCAACTGCCCTGTATAATGAGCTGCCAGGGAAACTGGGTCAGACTGCAGATGATTAGAAAGATGCAACGTGGCAAAGGAAGCATTTTTTTTTCCTATTGACATTTAAACCCAGAGCATTAAATTAATTTTTTTAATGCTAAAAGCATCCAAGGATTCACTTTTAACTTCTCATTTTACAGATATATGTAAATAATATTTACTTTCTTTATGTTTTCTCACACTTTTACAGCATTTTTCTCCCAATGCCAAATGTCATGCCCTGGTCAAAGGGATAGATAAGACCTCTGCTCCCAGACCTCTGGATTGGTACTTTGTAACTAGCTGAAAAGTGATGGGAGAGAGCAGCCAGAATTAACCTGCTTTCTGGTTTGTTTTTCTCCTGTTCGCGATCACCTTACTTCAATCAGCGCCTTCCTGATAGAACCATAGAAGTTTACAGCACAGAGGGAGGTCATTTTCTCATAGTGTCTGTGCCGCTCCTTTGCTGGAGCAATCCAAAATTAATCTCCCACTGCCCCGCTCTCTCCCTATAACCATGTACCTTCATTTGCTTCAAATATTCCCTTAAAAGATGCAATGGTCTCTGCCTCAGTGGAATTTTTTTTATTTGTGCTGTGCGTACCAAATCTAAGGGTAGTTCAGTTGATTCATATACTGGACTTAGGATTGAGATGGGCCAGATTTAATTGGCTACACCAACTATCATATGGCCTTGAGTTGCTTTTTATATTGTTATACTGCCACGCTGATGCCACCAGCTCCCGACTAGCCATCCTTGCATAGCTGATGGCAGCCCCAACGTCATCTTGCCAGATTTACTAAGCTCCATGGCCAAGAGTACTTGTCTTTTGCCAGGTCCTCCTGGTGGATGGCCTCAGTAAATGCATCAAGTTGTTGCTCGCAGTACGAGGCCAGCGTGCTGGGAGCTGGCGGCACTAACGTAGTGTAATACATCAGTATAAAAGCAACTGAATTATGCTCACCAATTACTGCCCGATGAGGCATTGCTTTGCAACGTGGGCTATTTCCTACTTGGAAATAGAAACTGCTGAAACTCACTTCACACGAGACCCTTACAGCCAACAGACAGAAACTTTCTTCCCATTAGTTGCTGCTGAATTGAACCCTGACCCCAGAGATGAAAAGGCAGTGCCTAGCTCACTGTACCATTTAATTGCCTTCAAATACTTTTAATGATGTTTTAAAAAATATATATATTTTCCTTCTTTCCCAATTCTTTTCTGAATGTAGTGACTCATGTTGGGTGTGTGGTTCCACTTGGTGTCTGGAACATTTTGTCACCATACCCAAATGGCCAATCTACACGTGAACCAGACAGGTGAGTGTTGGCATACTGCCCTCCTTTGGGGGAAAGTAAGATTCACACCTGAACCCAATTCTGTCCCTATCCACTGTACACACATACTGTCCTGCAGAGGGTCACTTGATAGTGATCCTGAGCAAGAACTCTGGCTGATTTTTCTCTCTTTCTCTCTCTCAAAAAGTGGGTAGGTAGAGGCCAATTGTTATAACCCAGCTGCCTCCCTGCCTGAGGTAAGTTAACTGAACTCAGGAGTAAATTGGGACATTTCTGACCCCAATGGCTCAGTATCATACCACATGGCATATTTTCACTGAGCGCTTGAAGACCATGTGACAAGGATAACAATTGGAGTCCAGTAGTGGATTCTCAGACTTTCAAGCAAAGGGTCTTAGTTTGAAGTTTGAATTCTTTGACTGTTGAGTTCAGTAGCACTGATTGTTTTCCCTCTGCTTTCATTTGTGTTTCGTGCCATCTCCTTATGATGCTCGAATGCTCCATTTAGGGTTGGACAATGAAGGGTGAGAGATCAAATTGGTATGACCAAATCTGCACTGCAAAAATCTGTCTCCTGTTGGCTGATTTAAGAGTTGTATTATTTAAGGGCACTTAGAAAATCAAAATATGATTAGGCAAAGTCAAAATTATTTTATGAAAGGGAAATTGTGTATGACGAACCTATTAGAGTTTTTTTGAACATGTATCTAGCAGGGTAGATAAAGGGAAGCTAGTAGATGTAGCATATTTGGATTTTCAAAAAGCATTTGAAAAGGTGCCACATGAAAGGTTGTTACACAAGAAAAGAGCTCATGGGGTTGGGGGTAATATATTAGCATGGATAGAGGATTGGTTAATGGACAGAAAACAGAGAGTAGGAATAAATGGGTCATTTTCAGGTTGACAGGCTGTAACTAGCGGGGTGCCGCAAGGATCGGTGCTGAGGCCTCAGCTATTTACAATCTATAGTAATGCTTTCAGATGATGGGACCGAGTGTAATATATTCAAGTTTGCTGACGATACAAAGCTAGGTGGGAAAGTAATCTGTGAGAGAACAGAGTCTGCAAAGGGATAGAGACAAGTTAAGTGAGTGGGCAAGAAGGTGGCAGGTGGAGTATAATGTGAGGTTATTCACTTTGGTAGGAAGGATAGAAAAACAGAATATGTTTTAAATGGTGAGGAAACTGTTAAATGTTACTGTTCAGAGGGATTTGGGTGTCCTTGTACACGAAGCACAGAAAGTTAGCATGCAGGCACAGCAAGCAATTAGGAAGGCAAATGGTATGTTGGCCTTTATTGCAAGGGGGTTGTAATACAAGAGTAAGGAAGCCTTGCTGCAATTGTACAGGGCTTTGGTGAGACCACACCTGGAGTACTGTGCACAGTTTTGATCTCCTTACCTAAGCAAGGATATACTTGCATCAGAGGCAGTGCAACGAAAGTTCACTAGATTGATTTCTGGGATGAGAAGGTTGTCCTATGAGGAGAGGTTGAGTAGAATGGGCCTATACTCTCTGGAGTTTAGAAGAATGAGAGGTGATCTTTGAAACATTTAAGATTCTGAGGGCCTAATACGGTAGATGCTGAGAGGCTGTTTCCCTTGGCTGGAGAGTCCAGGACTAGAGGGCATAGTCTCAAGATAAGGGATCGGCCATTTAGGACTGAGATGAGGAGAAATTTCTTCACGCAGAGGGTTGTGAATCTTTGGAATTCTTTACGTCAGAGGACTGGATGCTCAGTCGTTGAGTATATTCAAGACTGAGATTAATAGATTTTTAGACTCTTGAGGGACATGGGGATCGGGCGGGAAAGTGGAGGTGAGGTCGAAGATCAGCCATGATCTTATTGAATGGCGGAACAGGCTCGAGGGCCCATGTGGCCTACTCCTGCTTCAATTTCTTATGATATTGTTTGCACGAAGATGTATGCAGCTCAGGTCATTATGGCAAAATAGAAGATTAAATGATCAGAGAGTCCGCTTTTGAAGTGGAGCAAGGGGACATTATGCTCCATTCTGATGATCCAAGAAACTCTTGAGTATCACTTCTGATTAAAAGCTAGATCATAACTTTTTTCATTTGGAGTCAAAAAGGTGATTAAAACCCAAATTTGTGAAAGATTTGGAATTAAAAGGGAGAAGATGTGTGCTTGAAATGTTTGGGGGGAAAAAACGCCATAACCTTCACTTCACAAGAAGTTATCCATAATTCCCCTACAGGGATTGTGCATCTGACATAAATCATTGTCGAAATAACATTCAGCTGGAGGCACAGCGTGTATATAGTACACGGAGACAGATATCTGAAGAAACAGAAACTCCTGAAAACAATCGAGATTCTCCGGATGTAAGTTTCGATGCTTTTCACTTTTTAAAAAAAAACCTGTAAAAGTATTCTATTACATGCATGAAAGTAAACGAAAATGAAGAATTGCTAAAATTATGCAATATCTTAAACGAGCATCGCTTGTAACTTTTAAATGTCAATATATAATGGACACAGTTATTATGGAGCCAAACACAATTTTAAGCGCTCAAATAAAATTGTGTTTTATCATGCTTTGCAGTATTACCAATTGGGCCCTTCCAAATATGCACTTGCATCAAAATGACTTGCCATTTTTGATCGATGTAACTTGACTTTTTTTAAAATTACTCTTTTAGCAGAGCTGGGAAATTATAACCGATGATGAAACTGCATTCAGTAGCTGTAACCCTCAGTCACCTCCACCTCCCCACACACCTACGGGACAGAATGCAGGTTTTGACTTGCAAACTCAACTTGCAGAGGAACTTAATAGGCGGTTTCAGGCTTCTGGGTGTACAGCTACAGATCAGCGCAGCTCCTGCTCGGTGAGAAGAACGGCAGATTATAAGCCTCTTATTGTAATTTAAATCCAAGTTAATAATTGGCTTTAGTTTTCCTTTAATTAAAAAGTTCATGCACTTAAATTCCTCAAGCATCATGTTCAAATCCCCAGTATCGTCTTGTATAATAGAGTTGACTAACTTGAATTAAATGAATGCTGCCTATCCATTTGTCGGATACATGTTTGAGCAGCGTTACCCAGGTGAGCCTTGGTGTACAGTTTGTGTATTTTCTAACGTGAAACATTTAAAACTTTGGGTTAAATGTACAGCGCACTAATATTGTTCCGTATTGCACTACTCACAGATTTAATCAAGATAATCTTGGTTTCGTGTGATGTCAATAGAACTTTATTTTGCTCTCTTACTTTGGAAAATCATGTGTTCGTTCATTCAATCTTGTCACACTTCTACCTATACCATGGCCATTACAATGTTCCATTGTACTAAGTAATTTGTAAAATTTTAACCTCCATGGAGATTATTTTGATATGTTACGTGTTCTGCTTTTACTTTCTAAAGAGTCATTCCAGTAGACGGGGGAGTTCACAAACTATTCCGGAAGAACAGCCCATGCTGCCAGTTGTAAGTTTTGCCCTTTTTCTTGTTAAAATTTGTCAATTGAGCTGCTTAGCATGTCGGTGAATATTCTTGTTACTCAATGGGAGAAACCATCTAAGGACATTCCTTTCAGAATTTTGTGCTATCTGGAGCCATCGTGATCAGGTACTTGCTGTATGCAAGATGCCATGCTGCCAACACTTGTTCTTTTCTCTTTTGCCATTGGCAGCAGGCAATAGTTGTGACTGTTCGTACAGCAATTATTCATTTTTGTCCAGTCAAGTCGGTTTTTTACATTTCAAAAAATTAGTCACTGAAGTTGCCATCCCTACAGCTGTAAACTAGGCATGCTTCGCTGTTTGGCATTTTCAATATCATGTTGGACAAGATTTCGTTTTGGTTGGATCTTATCTTTAATTCCCTTCAGTGCCAACAAAAAAAAAGTTCAGATTTTTGTTCATCATTTATCCTTCCCAGTGATTGACATTCAGCGCTTGAATTTTCTATTGAAGTTGGATGATTTCCAGAACTGTGGAGTCTGCCCCAAGCTTGGCAGAAGTACTAGTCATGACAACCTAATTTGGTGGAAGGCAGTGCTCCATTGACCTCTTGAAACCTCACATTCTGGTTCTAAAGTTCCCTGACCAAAAAGCAATTAACAACTGACTGACCTGTGTTTCCTAATTGTTAGACTTTGTTACCTTAAAAACAGCTGCATTTCTGCAGAATAATATATTGTGCATTCCATGATATAACACTCCTGTCAGTAGTGTATCACCTGACTTTGTGTGCGCAATACCACAGGACATCTACAAACCTGTTTATACCACTTCCTCGAAGGCTTAATTGAAGTACTTTAACATTGGCTTTAAAGGGACAAGCCAGATTAACAGCCAAACATCACAAACCAGGAACCAGATCCCAGACTGTCATGAGTGGTGCCATGGTGAATCTGCTAATATAACCGTATAAAGCTAGGTTAGAAACAACAACTACTTGTATTTATATAGCATAGAAACATCCCAAGGCGCTTCACAGAAGCGTTATTGAACAAATATTTGACACTGAGCCACATAAAGAGATATTAGGACAGGTGACCAAAAGCTTGGTCAAAGAGGTAGGTTTTAAGGAGCAACTTAAAGGAGGAGAGGTAGAGAGGTGGAGAGGTTTAAGGAGGGAATTCCAGAGCCTAGGCAGCTGAAGGCACAGCCGCTAATGGTGGGGCGATGGAAATCGGAGATGCGCAAAAGGCCAGAATTGGAGGAATGTAGAGAACTCGGAGGTTTGTTGGGCTGGAGGAGGCTACAGCAGTAGGAAGGGGCGAGGCCATGGAGGGATTTAAATTTGAGGCATTGCCAGACCGGGTGCCAGTGTAGGTCAGTGAGCACAGGGATGGTGGGAGAATGGAACTTGGTGCGAGTTAGGATACGGGCAGCAGAGTTTTGGATGAGCTGAAGTCTATGCAGAGTTGAAGGAGGGAGGCCAGCTAAGAGACCATTGGAATAGTCGAGACTGGAGGGAATAAAGGCATGGATGAGGGTTTCAGTAGTCAATGGGCTGAGGCAGGGGTGAAGACAGGCGATATTAGAGGTGGAAGTAGGCAGTCTTGGTGATGGAGAGGAAATGTGGTCGGAAGCTCAGCACAGGGTCAAATAGAATGCCAAGGTTGCGAACAGTCTGGTTCAGCCTCAGACAGTGGATGAGAGGGGGATGGAGTTTGTGGCAGGGACCGAAGACAATAGCTTCGGTCTTCCCAGGAACTCGACCCCTCTACTGCCTCCGATTTGTCATGCTGCTTGTCCAACACTGGATGTTGGACAAGCAGCATGACAAATCGGAGGCAGTAGAGGGGTCGAGAGAGGTGGTGGTGGGGTAGAACTGGGTGCTGTCAACGTACATGACGTGGTTTCTGACGTTGTCGCCGAGGGGCAGCATGTAGATGGGAAATAGGAGGAGGTCAAGGACAGATCCTTGGGGGACTCCAGAGTTAACGGTGTGGGAAAGAAGCCATTGCAGGAGATTGTCTGGGTACGATGGACCAGGAACCAGACCCCAGGCTATCTTGTGAGCGGTGCCATGGTGAATCTGCTAATATAACTGTATAAAGCTAGGTTAGAAACAACAATTTATTTGCAACGATAAATGTAACAATTGCATTTATATAGCACATTTAACGTAGGGAAACATCCCAAGGCACTTCACAGGAGCATTATCGCACAAATACTTGACACCGAGCTACATAAGGAGATATTAGGACAGGTGACCAAAAGCTTGGTCAAAGAGGTGGGTTTTAAGGAATGGAACCAGGCGAGGGCAGTTCCACCCAGTTGGACAATGGAGGAGAGGTGTTGGAGGAGGATGCTGTGGCCAACCGTGTCAAAGCCTGCAGACAGGACGAAATGCATGAGGAGGGAACGTGCACCGCGGTCGCAGTCATATAGGATGCCATTTGTGACTTTGATAAGGGCAGTTTCAATTCTATGGCAGGGGCGGAAACCTGATTTGAAGAGGTTCAAATATGGAGTTGCGGGAAAGATGGGCTCGGATTTGGGAGACATCGACTTTGGAAAGGAAAGGAAGGTTGGAAATGGGATGGTAGTTTGCAAGGACAGAGAGGTCGAAGGTGGGATTTTTGAGGAGGGGGTAACAATGGTTGATTTTGAAAGGGAGAGGGATAGTACCAGAGGAAATGAAACGGTTAACAATATCAGCTAGCACAGGGGCCAGGAAGGAAACTTACCATTGATGTCCAAAATATAAGAATCAGATCAGCATAAAGCAGTCTGCTCTGCAGATGTGCCCATGTAAGAAATTGGGTTTCCCTGTGGACTTGCAGACAAAACTATTTTTAAAAACTCGCTTAAGTAGAAAACCACTTCTTGTAACTTTAGAAGGTGCCAAAAATTAAAAGTTACTCTAGACTTGGCTGCTAAAACACCACTTCCAATTGAATATGCAGTTTGATGTCGGGGGGTTGATTTTAAACCCCGAGAACGGATGGGTTGGGGGGCGGGTGGGAGTTGAAAATTATTGTTTTTTGGATCACGACCGCAACCTGGCTTTATTTCCGGGTTTAACGTCGGCGCGGAAAAGTACAGCCTTTGCATTGGGAATGCAAAGTTGGAAAACTTTGCGGTTGTGATCCAAAAAAAGAACTATTTTCAACTCCCACCCGTTCTTGGGGTTTAAAATCACCTCCATAGTCTTTTGGGACAGGCAGAACTCCTTCCTGTGCCACAGGAAGCTTTATGCACAGACCTGAGGGCCCAAAACAACCCTAGCATCCATGTCCATACCAAGACAGTGGTGGTTTACTGTCAGTGTCGCAAGAGAAACTCCATTCAGTGACTGTATCCAAAGGTTTCAGATGAATAGGATTTCATCAAATTGCTAGGTGAGGCACACTGTCTGAGAAAGCTACTTCTCTTTCCTCTGTGCCAACAGAGAATTGTCTGTGAGATACAGAACAGCACCGGAAGAAAGCTCCACATGGCATAAAGTTGAAAGGCCAATGTCTTCGGTTGGGTTTCTCTGCCTCCCAATTGGATTTTGTAGGTGGCAACTGATGTACATTCAAAGAATAAGACCCATATCTACAATGGCTAATTTAAAACGAGTTATTCAATTAGTTCAGGGGGTTGAGCAATTGACTGCTGACCAGAATGTTGAGTCCAAGTGCAAAAGTTGCTCATCAGTCTTGCTGACCTCTTATTGGATGATTTTGTTATTTCTCATCCATGCTTCTAGCTGACAAACCATCCAAAATAGAGGTGCATTATTGAAGGTAAGAGAAGGTGGCTCACATCATCGGACTCGCCCCTCTTGAATTGCACCCTTTGCTTTCTATTTGTGGAATGGAAAACTGTGTCACCCAAAATCATCCTGCCCTCACTTAGAGCAAATCTGTAAATCCAAGGGGTTGTATCAGATGAGTTTAGAAAAGTCTTTCCCTTGTACCCTCCTTATGTAACTGTACCATGGGTGTTCCCATTTAGAAATCCTATAGCATTCCTGTTTTGTTTTTTGGAATAAAACCTGTTTTCAAACAGCTTTTTAATGTTTTAAAGCATCTAATCATATCAAAAAATACAGTTCTTTTTTGTTATATGGTTAATTTCTACAAAACTTTCTACCTCCGATGACTCCTTGTTTGCAGTCTTCATGTACTAATTCAATTTTATCTGTTGCCTGTGCTAGATTTTACCCACTTCAACAGGATTACCACCGGGCTGGGAAGAAAAGAAGGATGACAAAGGAAGAGTTTACTATGTCAACCACAATAACCGAACCACCACTTGGACACAACCTGTTATGCAGGCATGTTGTATTACACATAATCAGATTGTACATGTGTCTAATACTCTAGTGGAACTTAAGGGGACAATTTAGTTATCTTCTAATTATTAGTGTGATGCAAATAGCGAAGGTTAGAATTGATAATTCCATGTACAGATTTTTTTTAGATTGAAGATAGATTCTTAGCTGAATGAAAATGCTGGCTTACTATTAATAAATTTGCACATGTCTGAAACATTAGCAGGTATTTTGGCATATATATAAAAAAAAATCCCCCTTTTTAGATCCCAACAGCTGTTATATGTTTGCTTCACCTACCAGTAGGTGGTCTAATCTGAGCCACAGATTTAATCATTGTTGTTGTCATTGCTCTGTAATCAGATGCTGCTTCCCGAGTCCAGGATTTAGCTTGTAAAATTCCAATCATTCCTCTCCTCCCTCCTCCTCCTCTTCCTCAACCCCCCACCCCACCCCTTGTCCCAAAGAAAGATTGGATTGATTGCTCTGCCATTGTAATTTTTTTTTCCATTTGACCCATCCAAGAACTGGTGAAACTATGATTCATACTCAATGTTCTACGGCCAGAATTACTGGGCTAGAAATCTGGGCTCTGATTAACTAGAGCTATTTTTTAGAATGTCCTTACTGTTATATTTGCTGCATCACGTAATACATTCAGGCATATAGCTGGTCACATGCACTATCTAAAATTCTGATAAAGTGGCTATAAACAATGTGGAGATTTATTTTTTGAATAAGATAGGCAAAAACATGAGCGTCTAATTTACTTCAAGTTGTTCTAAATGCTGGTGTTGTCTTTTTTTTTATGTCACCAGAAGTTACATGGTTTTATTGATCACAAGATGGGTCCAAGTGAATTTTTTTTATTATTATTCATTCCCAGGATGTGGGTGATGTTGGCAGAGCTATATTTATTGCCCATTCTTGGTTGCCTTGAGAATATTGTGGTGGGCTGACTTCTTGAAAGTGACTGTTTGTTTGTACAACTAGAATGGCTTACTAGACCACTTCAGTGAACAGTAAGAGTCAACCTTGTAGTGTAAACTAGTCGCATGTGGGTCAGACATGGTAGTGGTGGCAGATTCCCTTCCCTGAAGGACATTGTGAACCAGTTGGGTTTTTATGACAATCTGGCAGCTTTCGTGGCCACTTTTTCCGGTGCCAGCCCACAAATTACCAGATTTATTAAATTCAGTTTCACAACCTGATATGAGATTTGAACTTGTGACCTTGGTACCACAACCACTACTACTATACACACACATGGTTCGAAGTATGGACTGTAGCTATATTCTAGATAAAACTTACTGAAAGGTTTGATATATTTTCATTGACTATGAAGGAATAGGGTGTATTTTCTTGAGGTACATTTTTACAATTATAACTTGCAATAAAGCCAAATTATCTCAACAGTCTATTTCTAGTAGATTATTTCTCTGCTGTCATTCGACTTTCATTCCCAATATTGCTTTCTGCTATTGTATATGCACCAAATTTCAGAACATTGCACAATTGCTGAATCTTGCACTCTAGCCCTTTCCTCACCTACCTCAGTCTCACTACTGAGTGCTTCTCAATGGCTTCCCTTTTCATGCCAATCAAATAGTTTACTTTTGCCATTTCTGCCACTACATTAGTGATCTATTCCTCTTTTTTTTGATAGTTATCATTGTGTCTCAATATTGTTTTGCTCTCTTACTTTCGATGGCCTCTTCCTTGAGAACTATTTCCTTTGACAGATCTGTAAGTGTCCTCCAGGCCAACCTTAACCATTATCAACACCAAAGTGAGGCTTGGTGTAGACTGAGGGTTGCAAAACAGTTTTCTGCAACCTCAGACTTCTATTAATCCACTTCTTTTGCATCAGTACACCATATTGGTACAAATTGCAGAAACTTACCTTTGTAAATATAAGCCCCAAAATTTTGTTAATGAGTTTACTACAAAATAAACCAAGACCATGATACCTAAGTAACTAGAGTTTTTCCCTTTTAAGTTTGGAGTTTCTATGGTTCAACATTATTCGGTGATTTATATTAAAGAAAAATGTCACAATTTCATATTTAACATCTTACAAATTGATGGAAAGTATTTATATATGTATATTTTATTTTTGTGAACAGACCACTAGTGAAGCAGTACAGCCAAAGCCCTGTTGGAGTCCCACAGCATATCTTCCTCCTCCAATCTCTCCTCAAGATTCTCCACAAAGCTCCCCAAGCCATCAACGAAAATATGAATTGGGCTTTCTCCTTCCAGGCTGGGAAATCCGATCTGGTCCCAATGGGAGACCTTTCTTCATTGATCACAACACCAAAACTACAACATGGGTAAGGAGACTTTTAAATAAATCTGGTCTATACTTCATTATGCAAATGAATAATTAAGACAAGATGATTTTATACCTTCTGAGCCTACTTATGGTTGATGTGTTTGCTTAGTAGTTCATGCATTGAAATAACTTCATATATAGTTCTACTGAATGCAGCTTCATTAATGCTCTGCGAATAGTTTGGCTGTAATTTATATTTGCAGCTGAATTCAGCAGATATTAAATGTAAATATTAATTAAAACTGCCCACTCCTTGATCTCCGAGCAGGAGAATTGCATTAATCTGCCATAAGCTACCAGCGCTGAGACTTTCGGTGTAAACTATTGGGTTCTGCCCACTTTGAACTAAATGTGATCTTTAGGGGGCTGTTCCTGGATTCGAGGTTCCCTCAACAGAGGAGTAGCTGACCCCAGAATCAGACGCTACACCCTGTATGTACCCACCCTTCAGATTACAACAGAAAATTTGGATTCCAGTCCTTATCTTAATGAAGCACATTGACACTGCTCACTATTGTAGCAGATCCTCACGTGTAACAGATCTTTGACACCCCCTCCCTCCATGATAAAATGAGAAGCCTTGGCTTTCTATTGATTTCTTTTTTTCCTCCCAGTTGTATTGGGTCAATATTGATTTGTCATTGTTCTGCTGTGCTGAATGGAAGGACATTATTAGTAATGACCATTTATGCTCATTGTACAGTACATTGAAAATTAATAAAAATTACATTTTTTTAGTCATTTTTAATTATGTGCTGAATTCAACAGAGTTATTGATTTTTATTAGTAAATTACAAACCATAATATATGATATCCCCAGCTCCTGTCTGAGTTGCAGCTACTTGGGTGATGAACAAGGTGGTGACACTGTGGCCAATTGTAGCTCCCCTACCATCAGCCTGGCAGAGATCAGCTGACTCAGCACAGATTGGAGATTGAACCTTGAACTTTCCTGATCTGTATGGCTCAGCTGCTCAGTGCTGTTAATGATGGTTTGACGCATTGTAATGCTATTTGAAAACAATTTTTTGGGTGTGTAGCAAGAAACTTCAGAGGAAAAGCCAAATGAAATGCTTCTGAAATCCTGTAGCATTGGTCAGAATTGGAATACTCTTTCATTTGGGTCTCTACTTAAAGCTGTGGAAAGCATGCAGGGAAAGAAAAGTAGGGGCAATACATTCGCTAAGGGATTAATTGAGTGAACTTAGATTATTCCAGTCTGAGAGAACTAAGTTTAAGAGATAATGATGTTAAAAGTACATAAAATTATGAGGCAAAATTAATAAACAGGAGTTGTGTTATGACTACAGATAAATCACAGTTTAAAATAAGTGATTGAAATATAGGTCTAACAAGGAAATGAGTTGAATGTCTTCCAAATTTATATGATAAAAGGAATAAATTGCAAAATGTGATCAAAGCAACAAGAATTTGCATTTACATAGCACCTATTAATGGTAGGTGTGAGGGGAGAAAATTGATAGGGAGCCAAAGGAGGTTAGGAGGGGTGACCAAAAGTTGGTCAAAAAGGTGTGTTTTAAGGAGGATCTTGAGAGCCAACCAGGGTAGGTTCACTTTTTAAGTGTTCTTCTTAAACTGCAGGAGTATATGTAAGTTGGTATGATACCCAATGTCAATCTGGCATTTATCTATTAAATCACAACTGAAATGGTAGTAGAAAGAAGAAAGTTATAAATGTATGCTTGTCATTGATTTAATCATGTGGATTAAATGGAAAGGGTGAAATAGCTTTTTCTTGTATCTGCTTCTAATTATTGTTTGGTAATTCTGTTCTTTAATCTTGTAACCAGGAAGACCCAAGATTGAAAATTCCAGTTCATATGAGGCACCGACCATCTTTAGATCCTTCAGACCTTGGACCACTTCCTGTGAGTTAATCTTTCTTGTTCTCTTCTCTCTCTTTTTCCTCTTCTCTTCTAAATTTACTGTACATAGTTTAAGCAGTTGCTAATTATATAATGCTTTATTTGTGAAAGAAAACTTATTGCTATTAGTGTCCTGCTTTCCCTTGGTATATTGGAACAAAAAGCATTGAAGTTTTATTTTCATCATTTGGTCAACTTTTTCTGTAAAAGCTGTTTTTTTTTAAATTACATTTTGCTGCAGCCTGGATGGGAGGAGAGAGTCCACTCAGATGGTAGAGTTTTCTATATAGATCATAGTGAGTATGACATTTCTTACAGTTCTGAAGAGTTATTGTTTTTAAAGTAGCATCAATTATAAACATTGACTTTATTTTTAGCCTGCACTTGCTTTCATGTCTAATATTTTCTTCAGATAAATAAGGGGAAAATAAATGTAAAATGTTTTCTGGCAGATACCAAAGCCACGCAGTGGGAGGATCCTCGCTTACAGAATGTAGCCATCACTGGACCTGTAAGTAAAAATTTACAATTTCAGAGTTTAGAATTTCACATTACGTTTCGATCTTTGAACCTGCCAGTGTTGGAAGCTCCACATTACTGATGAGTTTCCAAACACCACCTTTTTTGTATAATGTAAAGAAAGTAGACTATTAAATTTAATAAACACATTGATCAAAAGTTAATGTGGAATGTACTGATTTTGATCCTGCCTCAAATTACAGGCTGTGCCTTACTCAAGAGATTACAAACAGAAGTATGATTATTTCAGGAAAAAGCTGCGGAAGCCTGTGAGTATTACCAATCAAATAACGGTAGAGAATGTTTTCCCTCTGTGGCTTCAGTGAGTTTGGTTTAATTGGTGCTGGCACAGAATACAGAAATATTCTGGGAGTAGTTATGTCTGGCTACATGTCCATGATGGAGAGTGTCAGAGCGATTAGCAGTCACTAAAGAAAAATCTTGCATTTATATAGCGCCTTACGCAACCTCGGTGTTGCAAAGCGGTTTGCAGCCAATAAGGTACTGATAATCACACCTATGCAAACTAGTGTGCATCAGTGAAACCGAAGGAGAACAAACTTTCCACACTAAACAAAAATAGAATGCAGTCCATGTCTTGAGATTGGCCAAAGGGATTACACTATAGAAAAATGTTTGTTCTAAAATATAAGCGACATGAGACACTGCAACATTAACTTGTAGCTTCATATTGGTGGCATAATTTACTAATAAAACAAATTATTGAATAATGAGTCACATTTAACCAAATAGTCTTTATATACAGTATAAAATTTTGTAAACTATTTTCACCAAGTTTGGTCTTTACTAACAGTAACTTTCAATTAACTTGAAATAGTTCTTCAATTGTAGCCCAAAAGTTAAAGCAGAAGCAAATTCTAAGGGGGTGCTAAAAGAAAACTGTCTTAAAGTTGGTTGTTTTTTTTTTGAAAATTGCTTGTTAAGACACCCTTACGGAGAGTCTACCTATCTACCAGGCTGTTCCAGTGATGTCGTTTGCAAGGGAATGTCATAGACCAGCCCCATTCCAAACTGTGGGTGATGTGACTTCAAACCAGCCTGAGAACCATTCGGAGCCACCTAACTTAGTTAGGTGAAATCACACTACAGATTGCATATGCATCTCATCGGTCTGTTGGATGAGACTTTAAAGCGAGGCTCCATCTACTTGTTCAGGTGGCTATAAAAACTGTTTTGAAGGGAGTTCTTGTGTTCTGGTCAGTATTTCTCCCTGGAACAACACCACTAAAACAGAGTAACTGGCCTCTCATCTTGTTGCTGTTTGTGGGACCTTGCTGCATGCAAATTGGCCTACAAAAATATTCAGTGACTGAACTTCAAAAAGTAATTTGTTGGTGTACTTGTTGCTTTGGAATGTCCTGAGGGCATAAATAACGTTATTTAAATGTAAGACTTTTTTTAATATGGAATTATTGTCCTTTCAGTAATTCTTCTTTCTTTCCTGGCTGTATGGGTGTCTAGAAAACAGAGTCGTCATTAAATTGTAAATATTTCCCTCCCCCAATTTTATATTTGCAGACTGATGGTCCAAATCGATTTGAAATGAAGCTACGTCGTAACACAATCTTAGAAGATTCCTACAGAAAAATTATATCTGTGAAGAGGGTCGAGTTCCTTAAAGCCAGACTGTGGATTGAATTTGATTCTGAAAAAGGATTGGATTATGGTGGCGTTGCCAGGGAGTGGTTTTTTCTCCTTTCCAAGGAGATGTTTAATCCTTACTATGGATTGTTTGAGTATTCTGCCACGTAAGTAAATACTTTTTACTTTGAACCTACTCCAGTGTGTTTATGTCAGAATCCTTAAGCTTAAGATTACTGGCATTTTTAACATTTTATTACTGTTGTACCATTATCTGCATTATCCCTTTAGTATGCAAGTAGTGGGTTTTTGTAGTGTTGTTGCTGTGTCACGGTGAGACCATGTTAATGTGGAGATAAAGGTGGCTGCAGACTGCGTAATGTTCTTGCAGTGGTCCACCTTTATTTCTGTTAGATTTTAATGTTTTCTGATTAGATTTTGTGTGGTTTTCCATTGGTGAGATTTGTCCACTGCTTGCAATGTGTGAAAGGTCACTGGACTCTACATCATCGAATCCAATATCTTTCTTTCTCCTTTAGGGACAATTACACCTTGCAGATAAATCCAAACTCTGGACTGTGCAATGAGGAACATCTATCCTACTTTAAGTTCATTGGTCGTGTCGCTGGAATGGCAGTTTACCATGGAAAATTGTTAGATGGTAGGTACATAGATTTAAGTTATTGAAGTTATAATTTAGTACATTTTTTAAATGAGCATTTTTTTGGAAACTTCATAAATTATGTACAAGCCAGGAATATTTGTGTTAGCTATTGTAGTTGGGGTGATTTACTAATGATGGTGTCCTATACAAATTATCTACAGTTCCATGAATTCAGTGAGATTTTTTTGTTCTTCATTATGCAGGATTCTTTATCAGACCCTTGTATAAGATGATGCTTCAGAAGCCAATAACACTGCAAGATATGGAGTCAGTGGTAAGTGTTTCATGCCGTAGACATACAGAATAGTGGTTCCTTTGGTAGCTGCACTGTCCTGTATGGGAGTAAGACATAGACCAGGAAGTTAATTCATCTCTGTCAGGGTAGCAATTGGAGTGCTGTGGTTGGTCTCACTACACTTGGTTGGGTGGGGTGGAACTGCCAGACTCCCGTTTCTGATTAATATCCAGTAGCTTGTGCTGGAAAGTGTGTGTGCATCGATGTCAAGTGAGAGCAGAATTGGGCTTGGCAGTGATGCACACAATGGGCAAACACCTGTCTAAGCTCAAACCTGAAGAATGGCCATGGAAATTTGAAATGTTAGTTAGTTGTACAGAGAAGTTGCTGCAACTGAGATGTCCTAGCAGTGATGCTGGTTATTTGTGCAAGTCACTGTAGCTTTGAAACAATGGGAAGACTCCAGGAGGTCAATCAGTTGTAAGGGCCATTGACGAGCATCATCTTCGGTTATCAACAAAGATGGTTTCCATTCAGTGTTGACAGGTAGCCGTTCTGGATTAATTAAACAATGAAAGATAATGCCACTTGCCCTCGGTTCTTGAGGATAAGCCCAGGCTGAAGCCCTCGGTGATTGACCACTTGGCAGACCAAACCCCTGATCTCAGATTTAAGTCAGGTGTCGCAGAAGTCTCTGTCTCTGAGAGAGAATTGGTGAGAGTCCCCTGGCAACCTGTAAACGATAGCTTGAAGCAGCTAATTTTGGAATAGTTTAGCTTGAAGAAGGTCGATACCCTAGGTAGCCAGTAAGGTTGCGTCTATTATTTTTCATAACCTGGGGAGCAAAGGAAATTGATGCTTCTCACTGTGAAATCTATATTCTGTTCATTCATGAGCTTTATGTGCAGTAAACAAGTTTTTTGGTCTCGGAGTGCTTTTCAATCCATCTTCCATAAAGTTAGAATGATCGTGATGCAATATTACAGTAGCCAGTAAACAGTGCAAGGTTTCCATGTTAGCGTGGCCCAGGGATACGATCATTAGCTAGAAATTGAGCAGTTTAAGGTGCGCTCTGACTCATTGGAGATGCGAGATCTGCTTAGGGAGGTGACGGGTGGTGTGGAACCAGAGAGGAAATCTAGTGTAAAATCTGAAAATTGTGACAGAGCAGCACCTATTAAATGGTATGTAGAATGACTTGGTGCACTCAGGGAAGGGTGGATAAAATTTTGAGAGGTAGTGGGGGGCGGGGGGTGGAAAGAGAGAATTAAAAAGAAAAGATATCAGGGACTGCTTAGTTAAATAGTTCACAGCAATCACCTACACTTGAATTCAGATTATAACCATAAAACTCACTTTGTGTCGTATGTAATGGATGTGTAATGATTACACATGACTGGAGAATTATAAATTGACATAATTGCTGCCAAATGCTTGAGGTAATCTGAATAACACTAGAAAATATTTTTCCCATATAAAATAAACTTTTAACTGAAGCGAATGCAAAGCTAAACAGGTGAAGTGAGTGTCCCGTTGCAGTTAGCTGAGAAAATTTGTTTTATTTTGTGCATTTAAAGCTTCGTAGAAAGAAAGAACTTGCATCCTTGAAACTTGAAGCCACATTCCAATTTACATGCATGTGGGGACCGGAGAACAAGTAGATACCCAATTGTAACAGGGTCAAAGTAAATAACTCCCCAAAGTGGATCAACGGGAAAATTTAAAAGGGAGATCGACAAGCAAAAGGAATATTCATAAAGCATAGAAAAGGAAGTGGAGGATCATTTGACAGAGATTAGGGTGAAAAGCGACATCTGTATAGGGGATGGCAAAATATGTCAAAAATTCTTCCAGTATTACACCAGCAAACAGGTAGTGAAGGAGGAAGTCAAAATCATAAATATGCTTAAATCACTACTTAAAGGTTTTTACCAGAGTACACCAACAATTGTGTTTCCAACATCAGAAACACATCATTCATGTGGTACAACAGTTTCATATCAGTAGTGAGGCACGTACTTCTGATAAATGTACGTACACATGAATAGTTAATTGTCCTGTTGCCACAACTGAGGATTCTTCTGTACCAGGATTAAATTCTCATAAATCTTTGCTCTGTTCTTTTCTTACAAAACCTGTGCTATAAGAGTCTCTATATTCCCCAGCTAGTCCATCATAAATTCCCATTTCAGCCCCTTGCACGGTAAACTTTCAGCCAAAAAAAATAACTTTCAATAATCCTGCCATTACACTGCAAGAAAAGAAAATTCCTCTTACTCTTCCAATATACCGTTCTTCGCATATTTGCATTATCTGAAGTTCTTCTAAAAGCAAACTCTGCTATTCGACATGCATATGGGTCTGGCCAGGATCCAGCCTTTTTCCCAGCTTCGTCCTTGGCTCATATTTTTACCTTAATCGTGAGCCAAACAATTTGAGCCTGGATACAGCTCAGTTAGACTAACACATTCAGCAAACCCAGTTTCCAAAGAACACTAAAGACCTCAAGCAGCAAAAAAAAACAATTTTGAATCCAATATTGGAAATTGGACATGAGAGTCGGATTGGAGCCTTAGGTTTAAAATGCTAGATGTGCTGGAGTTTTTATAAGTTTCTCAAAAAATACTTTCTGAAGGAATCTGGCAAATTTTGTTTTTCAGACTGGAGAGATGATAAAATATAAATAAGAACATCAGAAAGAAATAGGAGCAGGAGTAGGCCATAATGCCCCTCGAGCCAGTTCCGCTATTCAATAAGATCAAGGCTGATCTTCGACCTCATCTCCACTTTCTCGCCCGGTCCCCATATCCCTTGATTCCTCGAGAGTCCAAAAATCTATCTATCTCAGCCTTGAACATATTCAATGACTCAGCATCCACAGCCCTCTGGGGTAGAAAATTCCAAAGAGTCACAACTCTGTGTGAAGAAATTCCTCCTCATCTCAGTTTTAAATAGCCCACCCCTTATCGTAAGACTATGCCCCCTGCTTCTAGACTCTCCAGCCAGGGGAAACAACCTCTCAGCATTTACCCTGTCAGGCCCCCTCAGAATCTTGCATGGTTCAATGAGATAACCTCCCATTCTTCTAAACTCTAGAGAATATAGGCCCATTCTATTCAATCTCTCCTCATTGGACAACCCTCTCATCCCAGGAATCAATCTGGTGAACCTTTGTTGCACTGCCTCTAAGGCAAGTATATTCTTCCTTAGATAAGGAAGGATAAACTGTACACAGTACTCCAGGTGAGGTCTCACCAAAGCCCTGTACAATTGCAGCAAGACTTCTTTACTCTTGTATTCCAACCCCCTTGCAAACATGCCATTTGCCTTCCTAATTGCTTGCTGTACCTGCATGCTAACTTTTTGTGTATCTTCTACAAGGACATTCAAATCTCTCTGAACATCTACATTTACTAGTGTCTTAACATTTTAAAAATATTCTGTTTTTCTATTCTTCCTACCAAAGTGAATAACCTCACATTTCCCCACATTATACTCCATCTGCCACCTTCTTGCCCACTCACCTAACCTGCTATATCCGTTTGCAGACTCTTTGGGCCCGATATTAGGAGGGAGGCGGGTTGCCAGCGGGGGGTGGACTGGGCGCGTTGGTAACCCGCAGTAAAATCGGTGGATTCCCCATGTGATCGTAAGTAAATTGAAGCCACTTACCTTTGCTTCCGGGTTTTGTGCTGGAAAGCTGCACAGCGGGCGGACTGCGCCCCCACATCATAGGCTGTCAGCTGGAGGAAACCCTATTTAAAGGGGCAGTCCTCCACTGACTGACGCTGCACAAAGGAGCCAAAATTACAGCATGGAGCAGCCCAGGGGGAAGGCTGCTCACAGGTTTAATGATGCCTCACTCCAGGTCCTACTGGATGGGGTGAGGGACAGAGATCTTCTCCCTGGCGGACGGAATGAAGTGGCCTGCCTCTGCCACCACGAAGGCCTGGCTGAAGGTGGCAGAGGAGGTCACCAGCACCACCAACATATCACGCACCTGCATACAGCTTCAATGACATAAGTAGGTCAGCCGAAGTGAGTACACTTACTCTTTCCCCTACACTCCGTCTGCCACATCACCGCCCCCACCCCACATCTCCTTCTGCACTGCTAACAATACTCTATCACATCACTCCTCACACCCGCTCAAAGCTCATCCTCATTTTACCTGCACTTACTCACCTCGTCAGTACTCATCCCAACACTACCACTCAACCCAATCCTCATACAATCTCATGGCTCTATCTCATACTCACCTTCTTGTGCATCTCTTTCACGGTCAGCTTCACCCAACCTGCCACTACCTGTGCTGCAGCCACAGGGCATGCATCACATATGTGTAGTAGGAAGCGTAAGGCAAACGTGTCGTGAGCATGAAGGGGATGCACAAGGGTGTTTGAGGGTTTGTCATGGTTTTTACTTATTTGATTTCTGATCAACTCACATTACATATTATATTGTCACTACTACTGCCACATCTTGGCCATTCTTGACTGGCTTGTGCAATAATGCCCTTTCATGAGGTTCTCCATGAACACCCTTGATGCCACCCATTGGGTCACCCTACAGTGGGTGTATGTGTAGTTGCACGACTACTTTATGCAGGTGCCTGTTGTGCAGCACTGTGTTGTGTACCTCCACGTGGTGGAGGTGGACGGCATACCTGGCGAGGCTGGTGATGTTGGTTGTCCTCCAATGAAGTGATGAATGCAGCAGTGGAACCCCCCTCCTCCCCCCCCCCCCCCCCCCCCCCATCCTAACGGTGTGAGTGTGAGGGGGTCCAAAATCCGAATTCTCCTAAAATCTCCAACTATTGAGGCCTGTGAACGACTTCAAGTACCCAGATAATCTTAATTGGGAACCTGCCAGATTTGATTGCCGGTGGGAGTCCTGCATGAGGGGGCTGCATGCGCACCGATTCGTGTCATTGGGGAACCTGGAAGTGGGCGGATTGGAGCCGGGCTCCGGACCCGCTCCGGGAATCCCCAATTTTAGAAGCCCCTCCCCCCCCGCCACGAATGCACCCGCTCGGCCACCCGAAAATTGACCCCTTTGTGATGACCTCACAGCTTACTTTCCCATCTAGCTTTATATCGTCAGCAGACTTGGATACATTATACTCGGTCCCTTCATCTAAGTCATTAATATAGATTGTAAATACCTGAGGCCCGAGCACTGATCCTTGTGGCACCCCACTGGTTACAGCCTGCCAACCTGAAAATGACCCATTTATCCCTACTTCTCTGTTTTCTGTCCGTTAACCAATCCTCTATCCATGCTAATATATTACCCCCAATCCCGTGAGCCCTTATCTTGTGTAACAATTTTTTATGTGGCACCTTATTGAATGCCTTTTGAAAATCCAAATATACTACATCCACTGGTTCCCCTTTATCTACTCTGCTAGTTACATCCTAAAAAAACCCTCGAATAAATTTGTCAAACACTATTTCCCTTTCATAAAGTAATGTTGACTCAGCATAATCATATTATGATTTTCTAAGTGCCCTGTCACCACTTCCTTAATAATGGATTCCAGCATTTTCCTGACGACTGGTGTCAGGCTAACTGGTCTATAGGTCCCTGTTTTCTCTCTTCCCTCCTTTCTTGAATAGCAGGGTTACCTTTGCTGCCTTCCAATCTGCTGGGACCGTTCTAGAATCTAAAGAATTTTGGAAGATCATAACCAATGCATCCACTGCAGCCACCTTGTTTAGAACCCTTGGATGTAGCCCATCAGATCAGGGGATTTATCAGCTTTTAGTCCCATTAGCTTTTTTTTCTATTCGTTCATGGGATGTGGATGTCGCTGGCAAGGCCAGCATTTATTGCCCATCCCTAATTGCCCTTGAGAAGGTGGTGGTGAGCCACTTTCTTGAACCGCTGCAGTCCATGTGGTGAACGTTCTCCCACAGTGCTGTTTGGTAGGGAGTTCCAGGATTTTGACCCAGCGACGATGAAGGAACGGCGATATATTTCCAAGTCAGGATGGTGTGTGACTTGGAGGGGAAGGTGCAGGTTCCCATGTGCCTGCTGCCCTTGTCCTTCCAGGTGGTAGAGGTCGTGGGTTTGGGAGGTGCTGTGATGAAGCCTTGGTGAGTTGCTGCAGTGCATCCTGAAGATGGTACACACTGCAGCCACGGTGCGTCGGTTTAGGGTGGTGGATGGGGTGCCAATCAGTACTTTTTCTGTACTGATATTAATTACTATAAGTTCCTCACTCCCAATAGCCCCTTGGTTCCCCACTATTTCTGGGATGCTTCTTGTGTCTTCTACTGTGAAGACAGATAAAAAAAATATTTATCTAATGTCTGCCATTTCCTTATTCCAGAGCATTATTGCTCCTGTCTCCGCCTCTAAGGGACCAACTGGTACAGCATGTTTCACTTTGCAATTCATTTAGAAAAAGGTTTATAAATGAGAAGGTATAATTGAACAATGTGAACATTTAACAAGTAACCTTTAATATTACAGGACAGTGAGTATTACAATTCACTGAAGTGGATTCTTGAAAATGATCCAACTGATTTGGATCTTCGATTCATAGTTGATGAGGAGCTTTTTGGTCAGGTTAGTATGCATTTGTGTGCTGGTTATAATTAAATTAGCTTCCATTGAAACTGTTGCTTTGGATTGGCTGCTGTTTTGAGTAAAACATGCATCCTATACACTGCATTCAAAATTTGTAGCTGGACCAGAATTGCTGCAATGAAGTCAGCTTTAAGCACAGTATGGCAACATTTAGCTTCACCTGTTATATTGTTCACTTTCTACATTTATACACACATCTATAGTACTGTTTTTTTTGGTTTACAAATTGAATGTTGCATCCTGTTTGTACAGGACATGACATAACATTAATACATATTGTATTAAGCAGCACAAATCCTAATTTTAAGGAAACTGCCATGCATAACACCACTAATAGTTTGTGAATATCTTTAGAACAGATGGTGTTTGTTTTTGTATGGCAGTGATTCCAGTATTTGAATTGCAATATTCTTATTAAGTGTTATATCAGTGCTTGCAGTGCAGTAATTGACTGACTGTCCCAGCACCACTTACACTGGACAGACACTGCAGACTAAAGTTTCCATGACAACCATTATGTTGTGAGACAAATGGTACAGAGCAGGATATCTAACATCCAGCATTTCTGAGTTTTATTGTATTTGTGCCTTTGTTGTTCACCACCTCAAGATGATGAATCGAAGAGGTGGAAATATGGTTTCATTGAAATTGACAACTTCCTATGTTAGTTATTTGATAAGGCACTTTTCAGTGCTCCAGGTGTCGGTGATCAAGATCAGTGACTACCATAACATTTGGATGATACTTTGTGAATTGTTAGATGCAGGAAAATAAAAGGTCGAGTTTCAAATTGTTGAACCTTTTGACTTTGGGGAGTTGAAAAACAGACATTAAACCTTTCAAAATATCATTACTTTTCTTATGACATCACACGGGTAGCGGTCACAGTAAATTCGAAAGAGTTTTTTGACACCTGTAGCTTAGCGATAGGGAATAGTCTTTTAAACCACAACTGTGTGAGTAACAGAAAGTATATAGTGACATCATTCTTAGCAACAGACCTCATTGGACACTGGCACAAAATTAACGTGTTGCCTGAAAAGGTGTTAAATTTAATCCTGTGAGATGCTGCGGAGCTGCCAGCTGATGCACTTGCCTCTTCCTGGATTGCTCCAATAATAAAATACATCAGAGATTTTTCTAGTTACATATATAATGCAATCTTATCAATCTTCTAAGACTTGGATTTTGATTGGTGGGAAAAGTCCCTTCTAAAACCAGTTAAAATAAGATTCTTAGTTTATTGTAGTAACTTAAAAGTTGTTACATTTATAAAGTTATCCCTTGATGATTAAATTACTGTGATACTTGTAGTATTGCAGTACAAGAGCTGGAAATTAACTGAATTGATCACTTTGGATGTGTCAGCAGTTTAAGTGTTAATATGTTGGGTGGAACTGCATTAAAATTCAAGCTACTGGTTGAAAAGTCTTGCATGCCATTTGAAGGGTGTCATTGTGCGACTTGTTTTACAATAAATGTGCCCGTTTGTAGCTACAACTGCCCTCTAGTGGTTTTGTAGTTTATGTTAAACATGTTGAATGTATTTTCCCTTCCACCAGACTCAACAACATGAGTTAAAACCTGATGGATCAGAAATATTGGTTACAAACAAAAACAAGAAAGAATATATTCAGTAAGTGTTTTGGACTTTCTTGGGTTTATGTCGTTTTACATTTATATTTACTTATTTGTGTAACATTATTTATATTTGAAGGGAGATATTTTAAACTTAGTTTTTGCTGAATATTTTTATACCCATGAAGATGAATGATATCCTTCTGAGGATTGAACATTTTTCTCTGCTTTGGGCTCCCGCTGCCAGCACTAAACACTCCCAGACAAAATCAATCATGAAATAGCTGCAGAGTAAAGCTCACTTTAATTTTCCCAACAGTAAACTCTTAAGTCCAGCAATGGTTTCCCTCTACCCTTCTCTGCTTTGTGACTTACCTGAGTGAGACGCCTAACTATTGCTGAATTATGAGCAGTTTTGTGCTGGTGACTGGTCCCTGCTTGTAACTGGGTCGAGGCTGTGAAGGCATATTTAATTTGGGACTTTGAGATTGCAGAGAAAGGGATCTCTGTCCCATCAGTTTAGGCTGAATTCAAACTCTGGTCACAGAGGCAAGAGGAAAATATTCTAATACAGTTTACACCCAGTCCCAAATACTTATTTATTGTGTATTGAATTTAGAAACCTGTGTGGGGTTTATTAATGTATTTCACAACTATTTTGCTTTTTTTTAGCCTTGTGATGCAGTGGAGGTTTGTCAATCGAATCCAGGAGCAAATGAATTCTTTTAAAGAGGTAACAAGAGAAAATTTTCACCTTCAAATTACTTAGATTGTGCTTGGGTCTATTGAATTTAAGATGTTTGCTAATGGGGTTAACCGTGGTGCTGAAATTCCTTAAAGATTCAAACCATCCAGATGTGACTTAAATTTAGAAAGAAAGGAGAGGCAAAAGTGCTACCACTGAACCAAGAATGACATCTTGTCAGTTGAGATTGCACACCATCTGATTCAAACTGAGCATTGTGTTAAATGGTGCAAGGTTATGGGGAATGTTTCCCCAGTAATAATATATCGATCTCAGCACTCCAATTATTCTTGGACAATGTCTCATTAACAAATCTATAGATTTCAAAAGCTTGTATGTGTAGTCATTGCTTTTTAACAAAATGCTTGCATCCTTGTACTTTTTTGTGTGATCAATATATTAATTAAGAAAAATATATCACTCATATTACCACTGAACGAAATAACTGGCTTTTACATTTGTGTTTAACCTTTGTTGTGAAATAGTTATTCAGAGTCACTGTAGAATGTGCACATGTCCACACACTGACTGAATTTACTGGGTTTTTTTAAAGCTCGAGGAACAGCACCTCATCTTTTGTTCAGGCCCTTTACAACTTTCTGGACTCGACATTTATTTCAATAACTTCAGACCATAACCACTGCTCCCAATTTTTTTCTTTTTTTTTGGACAGCAGCTGCTGTTTATGATTCTGCTGTTTATGATTCTGCTGTTTATGATTCTGCTGTTGCATTTACTGCTCCTCTAGACTGATCTTTTGTTTCTTAACTTGTCCCATTCCCACCCTCCTTGCCTTGCACCATCATCCCTTTTGTCAATTAATCACTCTTGCCCTCCACCTTATCACAGACCTTCCCTTTTGTTCTTTCCTCCCCCCCCCTCTTTCTCCCCGCCCCATCCCTGGCTCTGTACTTGCTTAAAAACTTTAATTCTTTTAACATCTTTTAGTTCTGACGAGAGGTCTTCGACCTGAAACGTTAACTCTGTTTCTTTCTCCACAGATGCTGCCTGACTTGCTGAACTTTTCCAGCATTCTCTGTTTTTATTTCAGATTTCCAGCATCTGCAGTATTTTGCTTTTGACTTAAAATAATTACTTGATGCCTTGAGGCCATGATATAGGTTTTTCGATAGCTATTTTGAGTTTCAAAGCACATTAACTTCATTAGAAAATTAGTTAAATCGAATTTTGAAGTGATTTGTTGTCTGTGACCTAATTAATACGGGAGTGAGCAGTGCTGGTGTCACTTTTGCCGCATACGGTAATAGCAAAATCCTGATGTTTCTATTCACAGGGTTTCTTCGAACTGATACCGCAAGATCTCATAAAAATATTTGATGAGAATGAATTGGAGGTAACCTTTGCATTTTGTTCATTTCAAGTACAAATATATTTTCATGCTGTGTTTTGTTCTGGGTGTTTTAATGCTATTTGTGTATTGGTTTCCAGCTGTTGATGTGTGGACTCGGAGATGTAGATGTGAACGACTGGAGGGACAACACAAAGTACAAAAATGGCTACAATGCAAACCATCCTGTCATACAGTGGTTTTGGAAGGTAATGCGAGACTGGAAAACCAAGTGCGATGCATGTAATTACTGACGTTTAAGTAAAGACCTATAGATTGTCACTGCAATCTGACCGTTTAAACGTTGGGTCGCATTTTTCCTAATATTTTAGTTTTCTAGCATTAGTGTACTGATTTTATTGCAAACACACACTTTTTTAAAGAAAAAACTCCATTAGAAGTCGATACAAACCTCCTCGAGTTACCAGTTACCTAGGGAAAGAGGAGGAAGAAACAAATAATTCCTAATCTGCTGGCCTTCCTATCAACTTTCCCAGCATAGCCAAAAAGACTAGAAGCTCTTATTGAGGTAGAGGAGGGAATGAATAAGGAGAATCAAGAGAGAGAAAGGTGAACATTTTTAGTTTTGTAAAATTTTCCTGTGTGTCTGTGGAGCGAAAGTGAGAAAATGTTGGTTCTGTCCAGTAGAATTCCAGCGTAATAAATGATGGGAAATGCAACTGAACAATTAAGAACCGCTTGCAAACAAAACATTCATTTTTCATTCTTGTTTACAGACTGTGCTGTTGATGGATTCAGAAAAGCGCATTAGATTCCTGCAGTTTGTGACTGGCACATCTCGGGTACCGATGAATGGATTTGCTGAACTGTATGGTAAGCAGAGTTCAGTTGAACGTGAAAGTTCAATTTTTTTTTAATGTAAGTTTGTTTTCTGTCTTTTTAAAAAAAAATCTAGATGAATGTCTTCAGAAATTGAATAAATCCAAAATACATCCATGATTATGCTGCTGCTTTTGAATAAACAAATGATTTGTGTGTGCGTGTTTTTTTTTAATCTTATTTTCTTGTCTTTTACTCCCAGGATCAAATGGACCACAGTTATTTACTATTGAACAGTGGGGAACACCTGAAAAATTACCAAGAGCCCACACATGGTAATTTTCATGTTTTGACTGTTATATTTATATATTGGTTTAACAACTTCAGAGAGAAGACTAGTTAAAATTGCTAACTCTGGAATGTGAAAGTCCACAATGGTTACATTTTTTAAAAAAAAACTCAAGGTGGCTAACACAATATAAAAACCAAATTGTTAAATCTTTTTTCAGTTTCAATCGTCTGGATCTGCCTCCTTATGAATCGTTTGAAGAATTACGAGAGAGGCTTCACCTGGCAATAGAGAACACTGAAGGTTTTGATGGAGTCGATTGAGTGACCACAGTTGGCTGATTTTGCTTTGTTACATCATGCAGCCAATGTGCTGAAACATGAAGCAAATTATCCAGAAATGGAATTTCAGGGTTAAGGCTTGTATGTAGGAAAAAACTGTCACTTTTTATTAAGCTAATAAATAACTAACCGACTAAGTATTTAGTAAATGTTAACATTAATTCCCTGAGCTCTCATCTTCGGGGCTCTGATGAGTTGCGTTCTTTGTAAACTGGTTGAATATGGCTGATTTGCCCTGACACACGTGTCACTTATTAAAATATGGTTAATTATGAGGTTTAAATACAGGCAATAACCCAAATGTCCCATTCAATTCAGTGATCTCACAATGCAAGCTTCTGATGCTTGATGTTTAGGATCTATTCTGTAGAGCACCCATTATCACGTGTCCTTTATTAGGAAGGTGCATGTAAAATTCGACAACCTGGCCCACCTGTCACTGTTACTCCTGTACAGTTAAGTGATGTACTTTTTCCCAATCCATATACCATGTCAGGCTAGTTGCAGTGTTGAGTCACTGCTCTTGCCACTTTAGTGCCATAATTAACTTGGCAACCTCCTAGGTTTGAGGTAACCTATATGTAGCATAAATGTTAAATTTACCTTATGATTTCATGTGTGGGATAAAATTGATAATCTTTGCTCATAACAGTTTCAATAAACTACTGAAAACATAACTCTGTAAAATGAATGGACAGATTACTAAAATGTGAATTATAGAAAAAGGTGAACTACTGCATGGAAGGCAGACTGGATATATAAAGCTCTAGTGCCAAATTTACGCTTTGAAATTTAATTTTGTCACACGCTACATGGCAGTGAACCTTGCGTTCATTTGTGAAATCTTTTGAATTGTTACAATAGCACCTTCTCAAAATGTGATTATGATTAATATGATTATAAATATTGATGCTTTCAGAAACTATCTTGTATTTTCCACTTGACCATTAATCTTGCATTTCGAGGATTCCAGATGCTGTACTTAATACTTCACAGGTGTTGGTTTTAGAACTTATGCTTGCAAGCTTACGTAATTATGATGGCTTGTCTGTATTGGTACAAAGAGGAAGGAATGAGGCTGCTGAAGATTTGCTAGGTGTGCTATGTTTACATAGTGGAACTCTACATTATAATGTAATACACTTTTTTAAGTTTCCCCTTGTGGCTATATTATTATAAAAAAAAGTTAGAGTGAAACATTTTTATACTCCAACAAATCAATGAAGCTAGCTTGTTTCAGTGAATGGAAAGTCTCAGCATTCTGAGATACTGTATTTTTTATGGTTAAAATTGGAGCCTGTAAATTGGACTTTGTCAAAAAGATAACCTACGTTCATGGTGAAACAATAAAATAGGCATGACATTTTTTTGAGTCTCAAAATCTAAACAAAAAAACAAGTATCAAGCTTAACTTAGTCAATAAACCCTGACAGTGAAAAGACAATGAAGTTTACACTTTAGAAAAAGTTATTGGTTTACAGTAGGTCAAATCCATTGCCTGAATGCTCTTGTATGGTTTCAAGTGTCTGCATTGAGCATACCATGAGAATGTCCATACTGACAAATTGGAACTTTTGAGAAATGGTGGTTTAAGCACAGGCATTATGTTGAAGATGTGAATCCTGATATAGTCGCTGCCCGTTCAGAATGCAAAGAGTTGCATTAAATATTGTAACAATTGGTGTTAATTATGGACTTTTTCGAAGAGACTCACCTCATGAAGTAAAGCTAATGACTTGTTAAAGTTACCCCTCTTCAACTATAGCTTGGAGTATATGGCAATTATCATAGGATGTGTGTATGTATATATATATATTACAAACCATAGTGATTCCAAATTGTATGTGTTCCTTAAATTATATTTGTGATCTGCACAATATATATTCACTTCAGATTTGTAAATATCTTGTGAAAATAATCCACTAACTTTTATAGTTGTAATATTAAAAAGATGATGCATGTAATGTTCTCTTTCATATTTAAGGTTATAATTTAGAATAGAATTTGAAACAAGAAAACAGACCTAATGGAAACAATTTTGTAAATGCATAGTGCACTTATAGTGAAATGAATGAAATTCACCTGGAAGAGGGATTTTGTGTGCAACGTTCGGGAAGTTGGTGTACGAAGTCTATTTAGAATAAAACACTGTTTTCATGGAAGTTGCAGTTTGATTTATATAGGGAAGATTTTTGAAGTTCAAAAAGCTTTTGAAAAGCATCCTTTGTGTTAATGCAAATTTTAACTATTTTCTTTTTCAATTTTCTCTTTCTGCACTAACTGTTTTTGGGGTGTTTCTGTCATTGCACCTCTGCACACAGCTTTTAGTGTCGTCGCTGTTTGTTAGCGCAGTCTGATAAAACTGAAAGGAAAGAAAAACAAACTATTCCAGTGGCAACACGATGGGTCAGTGACCTGTAGTCAGCCTTCTGCCATTGCTATACATAAACTCAGCACTAAGGGTTGCATGAGAAGATGACTCCACTCATTGCCCCATTAGCTATTGTGAAAGCACTTTGTCTTCAATTGGCCCTTCTCTTTGCATAGCCACAACTGGGAGCTTGCTTTGTGGGGATTTGTTGCGTCCCATCATTCCAGGGCACGCTGCTAACGATAAAGAAATATTTAACCATGCTTAATCTGGCAAACTTCCTTTATTAACTGCTGATCCAAGGGATTCATTTATCTCATTGACCTAAGAGTATTAAACAACCAAATTTTGCTACTGTGTGTAGGGTATGGGAGGGGATGGAGAAGAAGGGGAAGAACATAGGAACAGGAGTAGGCCATTGAGCCCCTCGAGCCCGCTCCCCCATTTGATAAGATCATGGATGATCTGTGATCTAGCTCCATATATCTGCCTTTGGCCCATATCCCTTAATACCTTTGGTTGCCAAAAAGCTATCTATCTCAGATTTAAAATTAGCAATTGAGCTAGCATCAGTTGCCATTTGCGGAAGAGAGTTCCAAACTTCTACCACCCTTTGTGTGTAGAAATGTTTTCTAATCTCACTCCTGAAAGGTCTGGCTCTAATTTTTAGACTGTGCCCCCTACTCCCAGAATCCCCAACCAGCGGAAATAGTTTCTCTCTATCCACCCTATCTGTTCCCCTTAATATCTTAAACTTCGATCAGATCACCCCTTAACCTTCTTAACTCTAGAGAATACAACCCCAATTTGTGTAATCTCTCCTCGTAACTTAACCCTTGAAGTCCGGGTATCATTCTAGTAAACCTACGCTGCACTCCCTCCAAGGCCAATATGTCCTTCCGAAGGTGCAGTGCCCAGAACTGCTCAAAGAGAAATGTGTAATCTAATTCCCGACTGTAATAAACCACAGCACCAGTGGACATAAAACGACAGACCCTTTCCGAAATGCAGCTTTTATAGTGTGTGTTAGCGTTCACTCCTTGCTATTGAGAGGGTATGTGTCATAAGACCATACATACTGTATTTGGTGCTGTGGTTTATTACAGTTACTCAGGAGTTGCTGGTGCCACAAATTAATACCACTCTTTGTATAAAACCTTAATATCCAACTTAATTAACAGAGTTAGCTTTATTTCAGTCAATACAATGTATAATAGCGAATGCTTGTAACTGATGGGTTAATTAAGTTAAAAACCGTTAATCTTTGAAATTTAAACTGTTCTATAGAAAATGAGGGAAATCCTAAAGTATGTTGCATTAACAATTTAAATAAATGTTAATGCCCAAAACCATAATTAGTAAGCTTTATGTCTGTCATTGTTTAAGCAGTTAGTAATGAGTTAATGGAAGCTGCAGAGATGATGTGAAATCAAAAATATCTATTCAAGAAATACTCTTGACTTGCATGTTTTTATTTTAAATATAATGGGGGACTTATTAATTAAAATGAGACCGCCAAGTTCTCAATATATTTTCCTCTTTCTATTGCTACAAACTAACCCCCCCCCCCTCCCCCCAATGTAAATGGTGTGCAGATCAAACCTGGAGTGATTGCCCTCACTGAGACTATCACAGCTACATTACCGTACTGCATGGCCAACCAACAGTGCACCATTGCATTTCACTCACTGACCATATCTCCCCATTGGCATGGCACTGGCATCTCCTTAGATGGTCATTCAGAGCACCGTTTTTTTTTAATGTAAAAGCAGTCAGGGAAAGAAGTAAATGTTTAGAAATTAATCTAAATTTATTAATTAATTTTAGTTTTGAGGATTTTTCAAGCTTAGGGATGAAAAAAACATGTTTCCACTTTCTTGCACCCTCTCAGCATTGAGTATGCCTAGGTGACATACAAACCAGGTTAGATGCAGTGTTAAACTCCCTCCAGTGCTGCTCTGCTCCAACGAAGTGCCTTACTTAGGAACATAGGAATTGCTAGATGAAAAAAGATATATCGAGTTCGCCTTCTACCATCCTGGTAGTCGCATGATACAACGATAATGGAGTTGTTGACAATGTATAGCAATCAATCTCTATCAATTAGTCTACAACAGACCCAGACATGAGGTGAGGAAAACGCCAGTGGTGGAGAGCTTTAGGAGCCATAGGTCCAAAGTCACCTCTTCCTCCCAAGCATGCTACACTTAACTTCAAACTCAGAAGAGCACCCTATTCTGTATTAGTATGGCAATTTTCATTTTCTATAGCAGCCATCCTTGTGGTTTCTGATGATGATTTGACCTTGATAATGTGCGGCTGATGACATGTACGTTATCCCTGTGGCACAACAGCATTCACCAGTATAAAGATTCCACATCTCCAACGGTCTTCAGGGCCTGACTTGGTGTTTGTCTCCGACAGAACTCTCGAGCCCATGCACAAAGTGAGCTCCATCCCACTGACTGTCCAATGGGCCCAATAAAGTGTGGTGACACTGCAAAAAGGAAAATGGGACTGGCATAGCCATGATGTCAGCGTGATTGGATAGCTCGCCAACACTCTCTGTCCAGGCCTACACGTGAATAATGGCCATTTGGGCAAAATTTTGGAGGGTGGCCATCAGCCATGGGACTATATCCCAGAAAGGGACTCGATGCCTGGAAGGGGATGGGGAGGCCCACTTTTTTTTAACCTATTCAGACTCATTTAATATAAGGCCCCGAGAGCCTGTGCTGGATTTCAATCTAGGTCCCAGAAGTAAAAGGACAATGTGTCACTCACTTTCTTTTCGAGGCTAAACTTGATCAGCCTTATTTGTGTGGTATTTTTAAAAATTCTCCTCTCATCAAGCCACTAGCTCTTGGGTCGCAGTTTCACAGACAATGGCAGCCTCCTGCCATCTCAGCAAAACAAGCAATCTTACTGTGCGAATTTGGACAGTGAGTGTTGACAGGCTATTCAGCTGTGGAGAGCATCGCAGCTGAGCCTGATTGTTTTCCCCTGCCACCCATTCTGTCCAACAGAGTGCACTGGATAGCAATCAGCAGTGGGAATCCTGGCTGTTCTCTCTCTCTCTCTTGCTCCCAACCTACAGGTGTTGTGGCCAATTGTACACCATAACTGCTGTTCACCCTGAGCTCAACTAACTCAGCACAGTCTGGGAATCAATCCTGGGACCTTTTGGACTCTGCAACTTCATGCTAGCCAGGCAGTGCCTTCAGCCACAAGCCATCAGGGGTCTTGTATTTTTTTTAAGCAAGCGGAATGAAGTATTCCTTCACAAGTTTCTTGCTGTATGATTAGCACAAGAAATCAAGACATTCTTTATATAGTGTTTTTTGTACCAATTCATTTATAAAAGTTTTCATCACTCAACTTGGTTCCAATTCCCTTTAAATGTAGCGTTTTTACCCTATGAGTTTACAATTTTAAGTAAGAGGGAATGGTTGATATAAATTGGGGGTTTCTTGAATTTTTGTTAAATTCTCATAGTGTTGCTATAGAATGGACCATAACTCCAGTAAAATCAATCAAAAAGCATTTGGATAAAAGGCACTAACATGTGGCTGTGCTACAATTCTCCACTCAGTGATTAAACTGGTTGGTTGTGATTGGGGAAATTACATACTGAGTGCATCCTTCAACCCTGCAACTTTCTACTTTTTAAAAAAAAATCAAATAGTCGGTACTAACTCAGTGTAACCGATTTAAATTCACGCTTTCTTGCACAATATTCAAAGGGAAATGCTACTGTGATTTGAAAGATGAGTCTCAATAGTTTACTGCAGCCCTTTCCCCCTCTCCTACCAAGACACGTGTTTTTGAAATGTGCTGTTGTCTTGTGGAGAAATCTTCCTTTATAAAATGATTTTCAAAATCCTCTACCTCCCTCATTTTTTAATATATTTAACATTTTCCTATACTTTAGGTTCTCTGCTCAATCCCATTATACCAAAACCTAGAGGGCAGACAAGTGACCTGTTAGATTTTACCAGTGTTGCAAGGAGGTGTGCAAAGTGGGAGGTGGATTTTGGGCAGCCTACCGTCCAGATTGCTATTCCCCTCTCCATGTTGGTCAATACTTAACACCCCCACTGCACTGTAGTGAATTGTCTCCTCCCACCTGCAGCCTCCCGTGCCCTAGCACAGTGTGCTGCACAACATTTCAGAACCGCACTCCGGAACTGCTACACTTTCCTGAAGCTCCTCGCTATGGCCTCTCGTGCTCTGCAGTTTTACTATAAAACTTTCTACAATACTTTGATTGAACAAGTTACATAGCACAGCTGCAGGGGACAAAGTAGCCACAATAATAACTCCATACCATCCAGGATGTACCGCAGGAATGACACTTTTGCCATCCTCGCCCTCCTTAGTGATGTAGCGTGGAATTTGAGACCATGACTTCTCACAGCACACCATTCACAACAGCTGAGAGAGGATTTTGTTCATGAGCAAATTATTGAGATTTATCATTTCAGTAGAATTCCCTTTTAAAACATTATAGAATAATGCACAAGCTTACTACCAATAAATGTAATTACTGTATCAAATGTACAAAATTTTAATTTTTAATAAATACAAATAAAACTGAATTTGATGTGGATTCTCTTGTCTGATAACTTGTTGGTTGTTTTATCCGGTTGAGACTTTTGGAAAGTGATGTTAAGTGAGTCTTATCAGCCTTTATATAGTGCAGTCTGGTTAACTTTTCCTGTTTTTATTAAAACTGCAGTTTTAAGATACAAATGAATTATATGCTGATGGTCCGAATCTAGTAGGCAGTATGTTACAGAAAGAACTTGTATTAATATAACACCGTATCATGTCCTAAAGATGTCTCAAACTGCTTCACATCCGACTAATAATTCTTTTGAAGTGTAGTCACTTTTTTATAAAGGTGCCCACAGTCCCTGTTACAAATTCAGGTCACTGTAAATATCGACCCGGGTACAGTGGTGCTGGTCACTCCCAAAAGCAGTCTGAGGATCATATGTTTAGGGTTGAGCCCAGACTGCCCGATATCTAACTATACGTTAGCATAAACCAGGGACGTTACAATAGTACCGCCTTGTGATCTGAACTGGATATACATGACTTCCACATGTGCCTCTCCATTCTTTTCGAATACAGATCAAGAAAACACTTGGTAAGATGAAGCTAATTACAAATTGTTAAACAGCTTTGTTTCACGGATTGCAAATGAACAAATAGAAAAACTGATATGATTGGATTTAATCCAATCCATGCAACTTGTCTTTCTGTAATAATACAAAATAATGAACACACTCTGCTTCCCCACACTGGAGGATTGTCTTGCTTGACTTCAACTGAAAAACCTCTAACTACTCTCTCCTGCATCCAAACCAACTGAGTCCAGGTAAAAGCCTACCCTGGCAGCTCTCTGTTTAAAGACCAGACAGTCCTTGTGCACTTCTGTCCTTATTTTTATCTGTGTTCACAACTAGAGGGGACGGCCTGTGTTGGACAACTCTGGCTGAGCACGGGGATCAGGGACTTCCCAACACAATGAGTGTTTATTGATTACTGAGACAAGCTAACAAATTGCTTATTGCCTTTGGGGAAATTATTTCAATGCTTAACCCATTAGCATTTTAACCATCTTTCATTTGTGCCTTTTTGTGAATACACTTGCTTTAAAACCCAACATTTAAATGTAATACTTTTCCAAATTCTTTCTGTGGTAAAATGGTCAAAAATCCCAAAATATAACCATCCCACAAACAGCAACTGATGTTGTTTGAGGGAGGAACATTAGCCAGGACACTTGGAAGAACTCTCTGCTCTTCAGATAGTATCATGGGACCATTGTTCTCCATCTTAACAGGTGGCTAGGGCCTCCCTTTAACAATTCTTCTGAAAAATGGCATCTCTTGACAATACAGTACTGCACTGAAGTGTTAACCTAGATTATGTGCTCAAGTCCTGGAGTGGAGCTTGAACCCATAATCCTCTGACTCAAAGGTGAGAGTGCTACCAACTGAGCCAAGCTGTTTAGTTTACATACTCAAATCTTGCATTCATAGGAAAATGGCTGCTACTCTCCCTAACCTTCACACACTACGATGTGGAGATGCCGGTGATGGACCGGGGTGGACAAATGTACATTTCACACACTACAGCAGTTCTCTATCTGCTTTTGATACTGCAATGACTGACAGATGAAAAACTGATTTTTATTTTTCAATGGGCTGGTGATGTAGTGGGTTTTTGCACTTAAACTTTCATTTTGATGTTTAAAAGCACTAATTAGCCTTTCCATTCAGGGACACGACAGGGGTGTCTGATACTGGAAGTGGAAATTTTACACTGGCACCGTGCAGGGGAACTTCTGAGGTTGGGGTGATGGAACTGAATAGAGGGAGTTTCATGTCCTGCTATTTAACGGACTTGGAAGTGTTTGATACTAAGTGCATGAAATTTTGAAAGTGTTCCATTCTCACAGTACTAACAAACTTCACTTTGAACACAAAAAGTCTCCCAAACTTTCTCTTTTAAAAACCTGCTTTCATAGCATAATGTGTATGTATGTATGTATATAGGAACATAAGTAGGCCATTCAGCCCCTCGTGCCTGCTCCGCCATTTGATAAGATCATGGCTGATCTGTGATCTAGCTCCATATACCTGCCATTGGCCCATATCCCTTAGTACCTTTCGTTGCCAAAAAGTTATCTATCTCAGATTTAAATTTAGCAACTGAGCTAGTATCAATTGCCGTTTGCGGAAAAGTGTTCCAAACTTCTACCACCCTTTGTGTGTAGAAATGTTTTCTAATCTCACTCCTGAAAGGTCTGGCTCTAATTTTTAGACTCTGCCCCCAGTCCTAAAATCCCCAACCAACAGAAATAGTTTCTCTCTATCCACCCAATCTGTTCCCCTTAATATCTTATAAACTTCGATCAGATCACCCCTTAACCTTCTAAACTCTAGAGAATACAACCCCAATTTGTGTAATCTCTCCTCATAACTTAACATAAGAACATAAGAAACAGGAGCAGGAGTAGGCCAATCGGCCCTTCGAGTCTGCTCCGCCATTAAATAAGATCATAGCTGATCTGATCCTAACCTCAAATCTAAATTCATGTCCAATTTCCTGCCCGCTCCCCGTAACCCCTAATTCCCTTCACTTTTAGGAAACTGTCTATTTCTGTTTTAAATTTATTTAATGATGTAGCTTCCACAGCTTCCTGGGGCAGCAAATTCCACAGACCTACCACCCTCTGAGTGAAGAAGTTTCCCCTCATCTCAGTTTTGAAAGAGCAGCCCCTTATTCTAAGATTATGCCCCCTAGTTCTAGTTTCACCCAACCTTGGGAACATCCTCACCGCATCCACCCGATCAAGCCCCTTCACAATCTTATATGTTTCAATAAGATCGCCTCTCATTCTTCTGAACTCCAATGAGTAGAGTCCCAATCTACTCACCCTCTCCTCATATGTCTGCCCCCTCATCCCCGGGATTAACCGAGTGAACCTTCTTTGTACTGCCTCGAGAGCAAGTATGTCTTTTCTTAAGTATGGACACCAAAACTGTATGCAGTATTCCAGGTGCGGTCTCACCAATACCTTATATAACTGCAGCAATACCTCCCTGTTTTTATATTCTACCCCCTAGTGATAAACGCCAACATTCCGTTGGCCTTCTTGATCACCTGCTGCACCTGCATACTAACTTTTTGATTTTCTTGCACTAGGACCCCCAGATCCCTTTGCACTGCAGTACTTTCCAGTCTCTTGCCATCAAGAAAATAACTTGCTCTCTGGTTTTTCCTGCCAAAGTGCATAACCTCACACTTTCCAATATTGTATTTCATCTGCCAAATCTCCGCCCACTCACCCAGCCTGTCTATATCCCCCTGTAGGTTTTTTATGTCCTCCTCACTCTCCACTTTCCCTCCCATCTTTGTATCATCTGCAAACTTTGATATGTTGCACTCGGTCCCCTCCTCCAAATCGTTAATATAGATCGTAAAGAGTTGGGGACCCAGCACCGACCCCTGCGGAACACCGCTGGCTACTGGTTGCCAGTCCGAGAATGAACCATTTATCCCAACTCTCTGCTTCCTGTTAGTTAACCAATCCTCCACACATGCCAGAATATTACCCCCAATCCAGTGATTCTTTATCTTGAGCAATAATGTTTTATGTGGCACCTTGTCGAATGCTTTCTGGAAGTCCAAATACACTACGTCCACTGGTTCCCCTTTATCCACCCTGTACGTTATGTCCTCAAAGAACTCAAGCAAATTTGTCAGACATGACTTCCCCTTCATAAAGCCATGCTGACTTTGTCCTATTAAATTATGTTTGTCCAAATGTTCTGCTACTGTCTCCTTAATAATAGACTCCAAAATTTTACCCACCACAGATGTTAGGCGAACTGGTCTATAATTTCCAGCCTTCTGCCTACTACCCTTTTTAAATAAGGGTGTTACATTAGCAGTTTTCCAATCTGCCGGGACCTTTGCCGAGTCCAGAGAATTTTGGAAAATTATTACCAAAGCATCCACAATCCCTACTGCCACTTCCCTCAAGACCCTAGGATGTAAGCCATCAGGTCCAGGGGATTTATCCGCCTTGAGTCCCATTAATTTACTGAGTACCAATTCCTTAGTGATTTTAATCGTATTTAGCTCCTCCCCCCCTAGAGACCCCTGTTTGTCCAGTGTTGGGATATTCTTAGTGTCCTCTACCGTAAAGACTGAAACAAAATATTTGTTCAGCATTTTTGCCATCTCCATGTTTCCCACCATTAATTTCCCGGTCTCATCCTCTAAGGGACCTACGTTTGCCTTAGCCACCCTTTTTCTTTTTATATAACGATAGAAACTCTTGCTATCTGTTTTTATATTTTTTGCTAATTTATTTTCATAATCTATCTTCCCATTCTTAATCAATCCTTTAGTTATTTTTTGCTGTCTTTTGAAGACTTCCCAATCTTCTATCCTCCCACTAAGTTTGGCTACCTTATATGTCCTTGTTTTTAGTCGGATACTATCCTTAATTTCTTTACTTAGCCATGGATGGCTGTCATTTCTTTTACACCCTTTTTTCCTCAGTGGAATATATTTGTTTTGAAAGTTGTAAAATAACTCCTTGAATGAACACCACTGCTCATGTACCGTCTTACCCTTTAATCTATTTTCCCAGTCCACTTTAATCAATTCCGCCCTCATACCATCATAGTCTCCTTTATTCAAGCTCAGTACGCTTGTTTGAGAACCAACCTTCTCACCCTCTAATTGGATATGGAATGTAACCATGTTATGGTCACTCATTCCAAGAGGATCCTTATCTAGGACATTATTAATTAATCCTGGCTCTTAGCACAGGACCAGGTCCAAGGTTGCTTGCCCCCTTGTAGGATCAATTACATACTGCTCAAGAAATCCATCCCTAATACACTCAATAAACTCTTTCTCATGGCTGCCCTGCCCAATTTGATTTGTCCAGTTAATATGATAGTTAAAATCCCCCATAATTATAGCTGTTCCCTTATTACATGCTCCGACTATTTCCTGATTAATACTTCTTCCAGCAGAGTTGCAACTATTAGGAAGCCTATACACTACACCCACTAATGTTTTTTTCCCCTTATTATTCCTTATCTCTACCCAAACTGTTTCATTATCCTGATTCTTTGTCCCAATATCATTTCTCTGTATTACAGTGATTCCTTCCTTTATTAACATAGCCACCCCACCTCCCCTTCCCTCCTGCCTGTCCTTCCTGATTGTTAAATACCCTGGCATATTTAATTCCCAGTCGTTGTCACCCTGCAGCCATGTTTCTGTAATGGCCACAAGATCATACCCATACATAGTTATTTGTGCCGTTAACTCGTCCATTTTGTTACGAATGCTACGTGCATTCAGATAAAGAACTTTCAAATATGTTTTGTGACACTTAGTTCCTGCTTTTTCCTTCTTGTCCCGATGTTTGTCCTGGATCTCCTTCATCTCCTCTGCGTACTTGCTGAAGGTGCTGCCGAACTTGGACCAGGCTTTATAGGGGATGGTGATGGAGTTCCTGTAAGAGGGCTTCACCTCACTCACTCGCATGAACACGCCGTAGTTGTTGGAGCCCACGTCGAAGAAGAAGCGCTTGCTGTCCACGGTGATGGACGTGCCCTCGGGCAACTCAGACTGACCGCACGGCTCGTCGTCCACGCCGTAGTCATCGATCAGCTTCGCCAGCGCGTCCCTGAACTCGATGAGCCCTTGGGCCGGCAGGGCGATGGTCTGGCCTTGCGTCCCCCCCAAGCCTTGAAGTCCGGGTATCATGAATAGATAATATACACACCAATACAAAAGGGAGTTATTAGATGGTAAAAGCCAAACTTTACAATCTATATTAATGACTTAGATGAAGGGACCAAGTGTAATGTATTCAAATTTGCTGATGATACAAAGCTAGATTGGAAAGTAAGCTGTGAGGAGGATGCAAAGAGTCTGCAAAGGGATGTAGACAGGTTAAATGAGTGGGCAAGAAGGTGGTAGATGGAGTATAATGTGGGGAAATATGAGGTTATTCACTTTGGAAGGAAAAATAGAAAAGCAGAATATTTTTTTAGATGGTGGGAAACTATTAAATGTTGGTGTTCAGAGGGATTTGGGTGTCCTTGTGCACAAAACACAGAAAGTTAACAAGCGGGTACAGCAAGCAATTAGGAAGGAAAATGGTATGTTCGCCTTTATTGCAAGGGAGTTGGAGTACAAGAGTAAGGAAGTCTTACTACAATTGTGCAGGGCTTTGGTGAGACCTCACCTGGAGTACTGTGTACAGTTTTGGTCTCCTTACCTAAGGAAGGATATACTTGGCTTAGAGGCGGTGCAAAGAAGCTTCACTAGATTGATTCCTGGGATGAGAGGGTTGTGCTATGAAGAAAGATTGAGTAGAATGGGTCTCTACTCTCTGGAATTTAAAAGAATGAGATGATCTCATTGATCATTCTAAGAGGGCTTGACAGGGTAGATGCTGAGAGGATATTTCCCCCTGCTGGCGAGTCTAGAACGAGGATAGTCTCAGGATAAGCGATCGGACATTTAGGACTGAGATGAGGAATTTCTTCATAGAATCATAGAATCATAGAAGTTTACAACATGGAAACAGGCCCTTCGGCCCAACATGTCCATGTCGCCCAGTTTATACCACTAAGCTAGTCCCAATTGCCTGCATTTGGCCCATATCCCTCTATACCCATCTTACCCATGTAACTGTCCAAATGCTTTTTAAAAGACAAAATTGTACCCGCCTCTACTACTGCCTCTGGCAGCTCGTTCCAGACACTCACCACCCTTTGAGTGAAAAAATTGCCCCTCTGGACCCTTTTGTATCTCTCCCCTCTCACCTTAAATCTATGCCCCCTCGTTATAGACTCCCCTACCTTTGGGAAAAGATTTTGACTATCTACCTTATCTATGCCCCTCGTTATTTTATAGACTTCTATAAGATCACCCCTAAACCTCCTACTCTCCAGGGAAAAAAGTCTCAGTCTATCCAACCTCTCCCTATAAGTCAAACCATCAAGTCCCGGTAGCATCCTAGTAAATCTTTTCTGCACTCTTTCTAGTTTAATAATATCCTTTCTATAATAGGGTGACCAGAACTGTACACAGTATTCCAAGTGTGGCCTTACTAATGTCTTGTACAACTTCAACAAGACATCCCAACTCCTGTATTCAATGTTCTGACCAATGAAACCAAGCATGCTGAATGCCTTCTTCACCACCCTATCCACCTGTGACTCCACTTTCAAGGAGCTATGAACCTGTACTCCTAGATCTCTTTGTTCTATAACTCTCCCCAATGCCCTACCATTAACGGAGTAGGTCCTGGCCCGATTCAATCTACCAAAATGCATCACCTCACATTTATCTAAATTAAACTCCATCTGCCATTCATTGGCCCACTGGCCCAATTTATCAAGATCCCGTTGCAATCCTAGATAACCTTCTTCACTGTCCACAATGCCACCAATCTTGGTGTCATCTGCAAACTTACTAACCATGCCTCCTAAATTCTCATCCAAATCATTAATATAAATAACAAATAACAGCGGACCCAGCACCGATCCCTGAGGCACACCGCTGGTCACAGGCCTCCAGTTTGAAAAACAACCCTCTACAACCACCCTCTGTCTTCTGTCGTCAATCCAATTTTGTATCCAATTGGCTACCTCACCTTGGATCCCGTGAGATTTAACCTTATGTAACAACCTACCATGCGGTACCTTGTCAAAGGCTTTGCTAAAGTCCATGTAGACCACGTCTACTGCACAGCCCTCATCTATCTTCTTGGTTACCCCTTCAAAAAACTCAATCAAATTCGTGAGACATGATTTTCCTCTCACAAAACCATGCTGACTGTTCCTAATCAGTCCCTGCCTCTCCAAATGCCTGTAGATCCTGTCTCTCAGAATACCCTCTAACAACTTACCCACTACAGATGTCAGGCTCACCGGTCTGTAGTTCCCAGGCTTTTCCCTGCCGCCCTTCTTAAACAAAGGCACATTTGCTACCCTCCAATCTTCAGGCACCTCACCTGTAGCTGTCGATGATTCAAATATCTCTGCTAGGGGACCCGCAATTTCCTCCCTAACCTCCCATAACGTCCTGGGATACATTTCATCAGGTCCCGGAGATTTATCTACCTTGATGTGTGTTAAGACTTCCAGCACCTCCCTCTCTGTAATATGTACACGCCTCAAGACATCACTATTTATTTCCCCAAGTTCCCTAACATCCATGCCTTTCTCAACCGTAAATACCGATGTGAAATATTCATTTAGGATCTCACCCATCTCTTGTGGTTCCGCACATAGATGACCTTGTTGATCCTTAAGAGGCCCTACTCTCTCCCTAGTTACTCTTTTGCCCTTTACGTATTTGTAGAAGCTCTTTGGATTCTCCTTTGCCTTATCTGCCAAAGCAATCTCATGACCCCTTTTTGCCCTCCTGATTTCTCTCTTAACTCTACTCCTGCAATCTCTATACTCTTCAAGGGATCCACTTGATCCCAGCTGTCTATGCATGTCATATGCCTCCTTCTTCTTTTTGACTAGGGCCTCAATCTCCCGAGTCATCCAAGGTTCCCTACTTCTACCAGCCTTGCCCTTCACTTTATAAGGAATGTGGTTTGTGAATATTTGGAATTCTCTACCTCAGAGGGTTGTGGATGCACTGTCATTGAGTATATTCAAGACTGAGATCGATTTTTGTAATAAGGGAATCAAGGGAAATGGGGATCGGGCGGGAAAGTGGAGTTGAGGTCGAAGATCAGCCATGATCTTACTGAATGGCGGAGCAGGCTCGAGGGACCATATGGCCTACTCCTGCTCCTATTTCTTATGATCTTATGGACATGCCCAAAATTCATAACTTAAGTTTGAGGGGCTAGAACTCAGAAGTTCCCTGTGAGATTGTGCTTTCACATACTTTTTATGAGCACTTCAAAAAATGGGGAAAAAAAATCTCGCAAGTTAAAAATTAAAGAGGAATTCTGATGTACTGCAGCACTGGATGATAAAACCTGGGTTCGCAATAATCCATAGGGCAGTCTTCACTCGGCTACTTGGAAGGAGCTAATCCTGTCTTGTCCTTCACTGGAACTTCGACTGGTCTGTCCAGCAGCACCAGCATAGATTTCAGAACTATCTCCCCATTGTGACATTCCACCCGACAAATAGGGTCAGAGTATGTGAGTAATTAACTTCCCATTTGTAATGTTACGGGGGAGAGAGAGAGAAGTTCTGCACAAAGTGCTTGCAGCCAGCTTCTGACCAGTGGTTTAAAGCACAAAATGGGCAATGACTCAAAGATGTTAAGTATAGCAATTTATAATAGTTTATCGTATTTAGGATTATAAGGTATTTCAATAAAATCCACCTCCCTTTTAAACCCAGTTGGACTCTCAAATGTTCCATTCACTTTTTGTCCCATCTCAGGTAATTTGACACTCCTTTCGAATCTGTTTGTCTTTTCACAAATAGCCTGATTTATGTGACAGGGGAAGCTTTTCTCCATGAGTGTGCATGTGTCGCAATAAAAAAGCTCTAGGTCAAAAATATTCACTGCGTTTTGTCAGTAACAGAATTTATGTCCCATTAACTTATAAAAGGATGATTTTTTGGTGGGTGTTTTGTGGGGGAGGGTAGGTGTTAAGTGCTACGATTAATAGCTCTCAGAAAACTGTGGACTCTTACTCGGAGCACATTGGATGAAAGAGAATCTTCTCCAAGCTGGATTCATCCAGTCAGTTTACAATATTTGGCAGGAAAATAATTGAAGAGCTAACATGTGAAAGAAACCATGAGGAAGAAAGGTAATAAAGTGAAATAAACATGTTATTGCATACCTGAAGCATTAACAACACCTTGCATTTATATCGCAACTTTAACATAGTAAAGCATCCCAAGGCATTTCACAGGAGTGATTTTCAAACAAAATTTGACAGCAAGCCACGTAAGGAGATATTAAGACAGGTGACCAAAAGCTTGGTCAAAGGTAGGTTTTAAGGAGAGTCTTAAAGGAGGGTAGAGAGGCGGAGAGGTTTTGGGGGTGGGGGTGGGATTTCAGAGCTTAGGACCTAGGCAGCTGAAGGTAGGCTGTCTATGGTGGAGCGATTAAAATTGGGGATGCTCAAGAGGCAAGAACATAAGAAATAGGAGCAGGAGTAGGCCAATCGGCCCCTCGAGCCTGCTCCGCCATTCAATAAGATCGTGGCTGATCTGATCCTAACCTCAAATCTAAATTCATGTCCAATTTCCTGCCCGCTCCCCGTAACCCATAATTCCCTTTACTTCTAGGAAGCTGTCTATTTCTGTTTTAAATTTATTTAATGATGTAGCTTCCACAGCTTCCTGAGGCAGCAAATTCCACAGACCTACCACCCTCTGAGTGAAGAAGTTTCCCCTCATCTCAGTTTTGAAGGAGCAGCCCCTTATTCTAAGATTATGCCCCCTAGTCTTTACGGTAGAGGACACTAAGGAACCTTGGGAACATCCTTACCGCATCCACCCGATCAAGCCCCTTCACAATCTTATATGTTTCAATAAGATCGCCTCTCATTCTTCTGAACTCCAATGAGTAGAGTCCCAATCTACTCAACCTCTCCTCATATGTCCGCCCCCTCATCCCCGGGATTAACCGAGTGAACCTTCTTTGTACTGCCTCGAGAGCAAGTATGTCTTTTCTTACGTATGGACACCAAAACTGTATGCAGTATTCCAGGTGCGGTCTCACCAATACCTTATATAACTGCAGCAATACCTCCCTGTTTTTATATTCTATCCCCCTAGCAATAAAAGCCAACATTCCATTGGCCTTCTTGATCACCTGCTGCACCTGCATACTAACTTTTTGATTTTCTTGCACTAGGACCCCCAGATCCCTTTGTACTGCAGTACTTTCCAGTTTCTCGCCATTAAGATAATAACTTGCTCTCTGATTTTTCCTGCCAAAATGCATAACCTCACTTTTTCCAATATTGTATTTCATCTGCCAAATCTCCGCCCACTCACCCAGCCTGTCTATATCCCCCTGTAGGTTTTTTATGTCCTCCTCACTCTCCACTTTCCCTCCCATCTTTGTATCATCTGCAAACTTTGATATGTTACACTCGGTCCCCTCCTCCAAATCGTTAATATACATTGTAAAGAGTTGGGGACCCAGCACCGACCCCTGTGGAACACCACTGGCTACTGGTTGCCAGTCCGAGAATGAACCATTTATCCCAACTCTCTGCTTCCTGTTAGATAACCAATCCTCCACCCATGCCAGAATATTACCCCCAATCCAGTGATTCTTTATCTTGAGCAATAATCTTCTATGTGGCACCTTGTCGAATGCCTTCTGGAAGTCCAAATACACTACGTCCACTGGTTCCCCTTTATCCACCCTGTACGTTATGTCCTCAAAGAACTCAAGCAAATTTGTCAGACATGACTTCCCCTTCATAAAGCCATGCTGACTTTGTCCTATTAAATTATGTTTGTCCAAATGTTCTGCTACTGTCTCCTTAATAATAGACTCCAAAATTTTACCCACCACAGATGTTAGGCGAACTGGTCTATAATTTCCAGCCTTCTGCCTACTACCCTTTTTAAATAAGGGTGTTACATTAGCAGTTTTCCAATCTGCCGGGACCTTTGCTGAGTCCAGAGAATTTTGGAAAATTATTACCAAAGCATCCACAATCCCTACTGCCACTTCCCTCAAGACCCTAGGATGTAAGCCATCAGGTCCAGGGGATTTATCCGCCTTGAGTCCCATTAATTTACTGAGTACCAATTCCTTAGTGATTTTAATCGTATTTAGCTCCTCCCCCCCTAGAGCCCCCTGTTTGTCCAGTGTTGGGATATTCTTAGTGTCCTCTACCGTAAAGACTGAAACAAAATATTTGTTCAGCATTTTTGCCATCTCCATGTTTCCCACCATTAATTTCCCGGTCTCATCCTCTAAGGGACCTACGTTTGCCTTAGCCACCCTTTTTCTTTTTATATAACTGTAGAAACTCTTGCTATCTGTTTTTATATTTTTTGCTAATTTATTTTCATAATTCATCTTCCCTTTCTTAATCAATCCTTTAGTTACTTTTTGCTGTCTTTTGTAGACTTCCCAATCTTCTATCCTCCCACTAAGTTTGGCTACCATATATGTCCTTGTTTTTAGTCGGATACTATTACACGGATAGCTGTCATTTCTTTTACACCCTTTTTTCCTCAGTGGAATATATATTTTTTGAAAGTTGTAAAATAACTCCTTGAATGAACACCACTGCTCATGTACCGTCTTACCCTTTAATCTATTTTCCCAGTCCACTTTAATCAATTCCGCTCTCATACCATCATAGTCTCCTTTATTCAAGCTCAGTACGCTTGTTTGAGAACCAACCTTCTCACCCTCTAATTGGATATGGAATGTAACCATGTTATGGTCACTCATTCCAAGGGGATCCTTAACTAGGACATTATTAATTAATCCTGGCTTATTACACAGGACCAGGTCCAAGGTTACTTGCCCCCTTGTAGGATCAGTTACATACTGCTCAAGAAATCCATCCCTAATACACTCAATTGGAGGAGCGCAGAGATCTCGGAGGGTTGTAGGGCTGGAGGAGGTTACAGAGACAGAGAGGGGTGAGGCCATGGAGGGATTTGAAAACAAGGATGAGAATTTTAAAATTGTGTTGTTCCCGGACTGGGAGCCAGTGTAGGTCAGCGAGCACTAGGGTGATGGGTGAACAGGACTGGTTGCAAGTTAGGATAGGGGAAGCAGAGTTTTGGATAAGCTCAAGTTAATGGAGGGTGGACGATAGGAAGCCGGCCAGGAGAGCATTGAAATTGTCAAGTCTAGAGATTACAAAGGCATGGATGAGGGTTTCAACAGCAGATGAGCTGAGGCAGGGGCGGAGAAGGGTGATGTTACGGAAGTGGAAGTAGGTGGTCTTGGTGATGGAGCGGATATCTGGTCGGAAGCTCATCTCCGGGTCAAATAGGACGCCAAGATTGAGAACGATCTGGTTCAGCCCCAGGCAGTGACCAGGAAGAAGGATGGAGTTGGTGGCTAGGGAACAGAGTTTGTGGCAGGGACCGAAGATAACCGTTTCGGTCTTCCCATTATTTAGTTGGAGAAATTTTTGCTCATCCAGGACTGGATGTCGGACAAGCAGTGTGACAAATCAGAGACAGTGGAGGGGTTGAGGGAAGTGGTGGTGAGGTTGAGCTGGGTGTTGTCAACGTACATGTGGAACCTAACGCCATGATTTCGGATGAGAAATAGGAGGGGGCCAAGGATAGATCCTTGGGGTCTCTGGAGGTAACAGAGCGGGAAAAGAAGCCATTGCAGGTGATTCTCTGGCTATGACTGGATAAATAAGAATGGAACCAGGCGAGGACAGTCCCACACAGCTGGACAACAGAAAAGAAGTGTTGGGAGGAGGATGGTGTGGTCAACTGTGTCAAAGACTGCAGACGAGTCGAGAAGGATGAGGAGGGAGAGTTTACCACGGTCACAGTAGGATGTCATTTGTGACTTTGATAAGGGCTGTTTCAGTACTGTGGCAGGAATGGAAATCTGATTGGAGGGATTCAAACCTGGAGTTGCAGGAAAGATGGGCACAGATTTGGGAGGCGACAACGCGTTCAAGGACTTTGGAGAGGAAAGGGAGTTTGGAGGTGGGATGGTAGTTTGCAAGGTTTTTTGAGGAAGGGGGTGATGTCGGCAGATTTGAAGGGGAGGGGGACAGTACCAGAGGAGAGGGAACCGTTAACAATATCAGCTAACGTGAGAGCCAGGGAGGGACGTTGAGTGGTCAGAAGTTTGGGGGGAATAGGGTCGACGGAACAGGAGGTTGGCCTCATGGTCAGCATAAGCTCGGAGATAAGATAATTTGCTTGTTCTCTCCACAGATGTTCTCTCCTTGTATTTCCAGCATTTTCTGTTTTCATTTCATGTCCAGCATTTGCAGTATTTTGCTTTATAAGTGAAAAAAAAAGTTTTATATCAAGGGAATTTGAAATTTATTACCCAGAATAACGACTATATGTAGTCCTGCAATAGTTAATATTACACGGTATAATTGCATAAAAATAGCACAATACAATATTGTTTCTGAATAATGTGTGATGAATGAAAGAATAAAACTTATGGTGCAAGAATTCTGTGGTTTTTAAAGCCAATCTATTTCACCACAAAACCGGAGTTTAAATGGACCATTCAGGATGCACCGAGTTAAAGTGTCCACAAGGTGGCAGTCACCATTTAATATCCTCAATAGGAAACTTAAGGGTCCAAATTGGACTTTTCATTTTCTGGCAGGTCATCTACTATCAAAGATGATGGGTATAATCTTACTCATTTTTGGAATGTAGTTTATTCTCCCTACAACTACAATTCTCCTACATTAAACAGTGACTGCACTTCAAAAATACTTCATTGGCTGTAAAGTGTTTTGGGGCATCCTAAGGTTGCGAAAGGCACTATATAAATGCAAGTCTTTTTTTCTACAAATAGACTATCCAAACGTTGATTTTTCTTCCCACAGTAGTCTTGTTAGCCACATGATCTCCCCTCGCCTGCACAACTTACTGGGTTTTACACTGACCTACAAAGCTCCCTGTAACACGGGAAATCATTGAAATGCTTTGAGTCTTTGGCATGTAGTTGCAAGCCATCCACCACTAGTGGCAATCTAGCACAAGTCACCCAAGTCAGTCCTCCTTTCCTGCAAGTCATTTTTAAAATTTCCTCTGTTTTAATTCAAATTGAATTTTAATTTTATGTATTGTTTAAAAAACATTTTTCAGCCCCGTTGGCATCCTGCTTGGAATGTGTCCCTCTGCTCCCTGCTTGATGACCTCCCTTACCCATGCTCCCCTCTGGCCCCAATGCTTCTCTGGCCCTGCTCCATCTTTTTACCCCCACACCTCCGACTCTTCCAATGCCTCCCCAAGTTTCCGGCCTTCACCAGAAAATAGATTTTGAAGTGGCGGGAGCAATGTTCCTTAAAGGACTATCCCACAACACTGGGGAATGGCCCGCCATTTAATGCATTGCCCATTAATAAATTACTCTTTTGCTCTTCTTTGTACGACCTCCTGCTCTGAGTGCCCATTCTGTTACCCTTTCAATCTTCCTCCTGCCCCTGCCTACATCCCTCCGTAACTGCATTCGCCTTTACAAAACTCAGCGTATGGGCTGGATCCCACCCCCATCCATGAGCTACAGTTCAAAAGGCATCAATAACCTACTGGCCCGCAACACCCACCAGATTCCCAGGACAAAATGCTGCCTTCCCCACTATCCAACCAAGCACCTAGCATCCAAAAAAGGCAACACACACACAATAGTTAAAAAGAAGAGAAAGAGACAAACTAGGAAATGATGCGAGAGATCCAGAAAGGGACAAGAACCAGAAGAGAAGAACATACAATCAGAAGAGAGAGAGGAGCTGCAATAGAGGGATGGGTAAGAAAGAGAACATGTCTTCTGACTTGTGGTGAGCAATGCCACAGGAGATCCACTAGTGTTTATTAGATTTGAAACATTTTTCACTGAAAATTCTCAGAACTTTTAGTTTTATTAATTTTCCCTCAGATTAACAGACTTGTTCAATCTGCACAATGTTTTGAAATCTCCCAATCCGTTCTATCTCATTTACTTTTACTCTTTTAACTGCTCAGGAAGGTGGTTTCTAGTATATGTGTGTGTAAAACTTGACCATAACATTAGAAAACTATTTTAAAACCGGTTAACTAGCAAAAGAGATTAACTGAAGGGGTGTTCAAAAGCTTTCACTGAGACCTTTTTGGTAATATTGAATGTTCCCCTAATCTATCTCGAAAGTGAAACATCCTTCTGCCACTAAGTTTTCACCTAGTTTTTTTTAAAGTAGAAACTCTGGTATTTTTTTTTCAAATTTGAAAACAAAGAAATCTAAATATAACTCAGTTTTGATAACTTCTGTTTCGAGTATCCCTATTAATCAGCAGCTTCTGCACCTTGAATAAATGCTGTGGCTTCTGGAGTGAAATGTTTAATCAGCGTGGGAGCCCCTTTATACGTGGGACAAACAGACACAAGTTTGGGTAATTGCCAGAACTTGAGCATTATTTTGAGTAAGTGCGTGCTTCAAATTTGCATATTATGTTAGCTATTGTTTTTCACATCAATACGTTAAATGCCTTTACTCAGTTATTCTTGTCTTGTGTTAGTGAAAAGCTCTAGAGATATGCATCTGCAGCTGGAAGAAAAATGGATCTCTCGCCAACAAATGGACTTTTATTAACAATGAATAGACTTTTAGTTTAAGTCCAAAAATAGAAGTGGCCAGCAGGAGCCACTCAAAACCAAAAGAAGACAAGTGAAGTGGTGATCTATAAATAGAAACAAAGGCACTTCTATACTCTGTGAAAACCAGGAATCCATTCAGGTCAGTGTACAAAAAGCTTTACTTGTATATGGTTAAGGCAGAAATGGGTTATTATAAATGAACAATAAAATTACACTTGAAGCATTGGTTGGCTTATGAGGTCTCGCAAATGGGTTTCCTACATTAAAATGAAATAGAAATAACTGGTTTTACTATCACATGTTGACACCTCATTAATCAAATGCAAAAGTTTATAGGTTTAAGATAAATCCATTTCAGTTGAATTATGGAAGCAGGGGACAAATTTCCCTAAGAACTGTTTTTTGTAGGAATTCTAGTTTGTACAGAAGACCCAATTGTTAATCTAAACAAAATTAGCAGGAGGAACATGGGACTAAACTAATTGCACAAAAGGTTTTAAATCAGCCTGTTGTCTGTTTTGAATACATTTAGACAGAGTAAAGTATACAAGGAGCCTTGCATTATTCTAAAATTCCTTTAGCGCACATAATTGGGAATGAGAAAGAATCCCATTAAAAAGTGTTTAATTATCGAGCTCCACCATGACTTAGTGGGCAAATACATCACTCAGTGTGACATTAAGTTATACACACCAGGAGGTCCCATGCTCAGTCTCCAGTCTGTGCTGAGTTAGTTGATCTCACCTGCGTAGCAACTGCTACAGTTGGCTTCAGTGCCCCTGAAGTGAAAGGAAAAATTAGCTGGGGTCCCCAGTCCTGCTTGCTAACCCGTTAGCCCTGCTGGAAAATCCGCATTTGGATGTTGGGTGAGGATATGAGTAGGCTCGGCTTTTAAATCCCCCACTGTCAAAAAGCTAGTTGACGCAGTCAAATGAAAATGGTTTGTTTGATGAGGTGTCGGGAGACTGACAGCACCTGTGCACTTGCACCCCAGTCGAGAGGAGAAATATTAAAAAAGCAAAGATTCATCCATCAAAAACAATCCATTAACTGACGACATTAAATATTATTGCTCTATAGAACCGAACAAAATGTCTATTGCTTTGAAATAGTTATCATAATGAATCTGGAGGTGTTAATCAACATGGTTATTAATGTTAATTGTCTGTGTTGTAATCCAGACAATTAACATTAATAACCATGTTGATTAACACCTCCACCCCAAACCACATGAACCGCTGTCCATCACTTCATTGTATCACTCATTGATTGACAGAAAGCTCTTGCAGGAATGGCCATGGTCGCTGGGTTAGAAGCACCAATGAAAGTTATTTTAAAAAACAATCTGCAGCTTTGGAGGGAAGTACCCTCAAAGCCACTAACTTTCAAATCACAATGGACTAACTCTCCAAACACTGTCAGTTATGAAACTAGGAAATAAAACTCTCATTCTATAAAGGGCCAGTCAGATTGGAAAACTGCCTCATTGAGATTGACAGATTTTAAGGTATTCTAATTTCGTTTCCCATATTTCAAGTAAAAGTTAGCTCATCCTATGGTAACTTGGACTGTAAGAACGGACTATAAGTAACTCTGTGCAATGTCTCAGAATTTCACTGTATTGGTTTCATACTTCCCTTATTGAAGATATCAAAGATCTTGTACATTAGCTCTCCAGGACCTCTAATACTGCAGCCATTCTGTGCAGAATCATTCCATAGTAATGGTAGAATCTACTCTACTTTCCCCATCCTCAGATGCCTTGGGTTGTAAAATCTACTAGGATAGTTCAGCAGCCTTGATAATGTTTGGGCCATTGTGACTCTTTGCCAATCTCCGAATGCCTCCCAGGGAGGCCCACAAATTAAGACTAGTACAGTTGATCACTGTAAATGCAGAACAGTAGAGACACATGGATGAAGGAGATCATTACAAAGGATGATCCAATGATTTCAAGGCTTCGTTCTCAAAATTCAGAGGCATTGTGCCATTGATTGTACTGTGAGGCTCCTCCAAAGCAATATCTCAAGCGTCAGATGTGTTATTATGTTCAGGCTCAGGCATAAAAAATGGGTTAATTGTTTAAAAACAAGGGCCTTCAGACCCAACAGGAATTTCAGAATCTAAAACAAAATGCCACAAAAACTACAGCCTGATTTTCCAAGTTTGGCAAAAATGGGCATAAGCTGAGCCATGGCACAGTAGCTCAAGGGCTACTGGGGTGGGAATCCATCCCCCTAATTTGAATAGATTACTGGAACATGAAAAGCTTACCCATACAACAGGTCCTGTAGCACAGTTGGCTGGAGGGAAGAAAATCTGGCACAGCGCCAGCCCTTAAAGGGCTACAGCTTGCCATTAAAGGGCAAGTATGGTGGTGATAGGCGCTATGTAAATGCAAGTCTTTTTTCCAAATAAAGAAGAAACATGCTGCTATCAGGAAGAAGGTGAAGGTAACTGTACTATTCAGTTTTGCTCACATTTCTTGCGGGGCCCATAAACCAAATCGCCAGAGGTGTCGGCCTTAGCTCAGAGTCAGCAGGTCGTGGGTTCAAGTCCCAGCCCAGAAACTTGAGCGTAGATTCTACGCTGACACCTCACTGTGGTACTGAGGGAGCAATGTTGGGGGGTGCTGTCTTTTGGTTGAGATGTTAAACCAAGAAAAAAAAGTAGAGTCCTCTATTTGGGAGTTGGGAGGAGGGAGAGAAAGAAAAACTCACAGGTCAGTCTCACTCTTTAGAATCCCATCTATAATCAGGTTTTCAAGCCACTGTTGGATAAATTTACAAGTGAAGATGCGTAAACTGAGGATGGGGACACAAACTGAAGCTTTCCATGATCAGTGAGTCTATCAGACCTGGATATCACATTATTATAGTATTATTATCTAATTAGTCTTTTGGGAGTTCTTAGAATCACCATTGTAGCCAAAAATCTAATTAAAAAGTAGTTAAAATGATCATATGGGGCTTGTACTTCATTCATATGGGGTTAATTTGTGATTTATAGGCCCTTGAGTTTGTGAGAATTTGTCATTTTGAGCTGACCCTCCCCAGCGAATGCCGTGTTTGTTACTCTGTTGTTAGAGTAGCAACATGAACAATCTCATCCAGTACACTAAAAATGTGGCAATTCTGTGTCTGCCTTAATGTAGGAATCTGAAGAGAATGGTAAGGATGCAGAAAGCTCACTGGAAAGAGGGAATTAGAGAAACAGACTGAATGCCATAGAGTGCCCTTGAATGTCATGTACAACCTCTCAAGCCCTGGACAGTTCCTGCAGAAGTAGTATTGTCACTCCAACCCCAAGCATATCACAGGAGAAGTACTTTACTTCATAATCCAATGCTAGCCTCCACTAGGTATATTTTATAGAGTGAATTGATATTGCAAAGTATCAGTTCCACAATCCCTTCAATTGTAAATACTGTTAAAATGGCTAAATCTAGTTCTGGTGGACAAAGCATTTTAATTACTCGTGTTAAATCTTTCCAGGGTTCCTAGCCCAATTGCAACTTTTCTTGCCACCACTGATAACTCTGCTCCTTCTGCAGACGTCCAAGCTACTCAATCACGTGTTAACGTTATAATTACTTTTGATCCAAGCTTATCTCATTCTTCTTTGGACATGCAAAACTGATGGTGTGATGTTAATTGAAAGCCATCATCATCAAGTGTTGCAAAATAATTAACATTTACTTTCCAGCCCAGCATTAAACAAACTACACCAAAGTCCACAGTTTACCTTACTGTCATTTTGTTTCGACCAGGGAGAAGAAATAAGGTCACCTTGGTTTATTTAAAATATTGATATTGTATATCACCTGGGTATAACTGTAAAAACAAATAAGTCAAATGATACAAACACGATATAAATGGTTTGGAACTATGGGCTAGAAACATAGAAAATAGGAGCAGGAGTAGGCCATTCGGCCCTTCGAGCCTGCTCCACCATTCAATATGATCATGGGCTGATCCTCTATCTCAATACCATATTCCCGCTCTCTCTCCATATCCCTTGATGCCTTTTGTGTCTAGAAATCTATCTATCTCCTTCTTAAATACATTCAGTGACTTGGCCTCCACAGCCTTCTGTGGTAGAGAATTCCACAGGTTCACCACCCTCTGACTGAAGAAATTTCTCCTCATCTCAGTCCTAAATGTCCTACCCTGTATCCTGAAACTGTGACCCCTTGTTCTAGACACCCCCAGCCAGAGGAAACATCCTCCCTGCATCCAGTCTGTCTAGCCCTGTCAGAATTTTATACGTTTCAATGAGATCCCCTCTTATTCTTCTAAATTCTAGTGAATACAAGTCTAGTCGACCCAATCTCTCCTCATACGACAGTCCTGCCAACCCAGGGATCAGTCTGGTGAACCTTCGCTGCACTCCCTCTATAGCAAGTGTATCCTGTCTTAGGTAAGGAGACCAAAACTGCACCAAATACTCCAGGTGTGGTCTCACCAAGGCCCTGTATAACTGCAGTAAGACACCCTTGCTCCTATACTCAAATCCTCTTGCAATGAAGGCCAACATACCATTTGCCTTCCGAACTGCTTGCTGCACCTGTATGTTTGCTTTCAGTGACTGGTGTACAAGGACACCCAGATCCCTTTGTACATCAACATTTCCCAATCTTTTCCCAATAGAACTTAAGTTTAAGAAAATATTCTGTCTTTTTTTTAAGAGATTTGAATTTTAGAAATGGCCAATCGCCTACAAAAAAATTTTGGGATATTTAATAGACTTTCTTCAGGGAACTTACTCAAAAATCTTTCCATAAAGCAAGATATTGCTTGAGATAAGTAATTGAATATATTCAAATGTTAAGATTTCAGTTCACCAATACTGCATCACTGCTGAGGACAGCTGGATCCACTGACTTTCTCTCTCTCTCTTTCTCTGTTTTAATTCAGTGGTAAACCACATTCGATTCCACTTGAGTGTATACAATAAATGTACAATTCTCAAGTGATGGGGATGCCAGAACTTATCCGAGACAGAATAACATTTATTCCCCTTCAGCCACCTGCCTCTTGAAGGAGCCAGGAAACAGCGATGCATATGTTTACTTAAGGGGATACGTCAGGTTTTAAAGCTTGGATTGGTCCTCTTTTAAATCTTGTAGTTTGTCGTCCAGCTGCTGTATGCTTTCATTGTTAGTTGTTATCAAATGTTAATTAAAAATCCTGAAACTTGTGCAGAGTGGTTTCTATGTTTCCAGTTTAATTGCCTAGTCAACTTTGAAGCAGCTATGCTTGGTTGATTAAGTGGTGTGGCAGGCAGAGTGATAATAACCTGCGTCTGTGGAAACATTTGCAATGGAATTTTCCTGTGGGCAGGCGTGAGGGCTTACTGATGAGGAAATTAGTTCTGGTCACCAGGACACTACTTTACTCATCCAGGAACAAGAGCTCGGTTTAAAGAGTTTAATTTTACTCTGGCAATTCTTTGACTGTTCTTATCTTCAATACCGCCAGGGTTTGTGCCAAAATGGACATCTGATTCAGCAGCAAAGTGCTGGCTTTATTTTAAAAGTAGCAAAGAATTAATAAATGGATAGTGCAGTGGGTTAACACACTGGCCTTTCACCTCTGTGACCTGGGTTCAAATCCAGCCCAGACTGAAATGATGAAAGTCTCCTCTCTCTGCCAACTGTATGGGTCCTACATGAAACAAGTTTAAATCAGCACTAAATTAGTAATCTTACTCAGAAAGGCCATAAGGATTGCTGGTGTGGGAATGACAACAATTCACTGTGGCACACCAGAGGATGCTCCTTTGAATTTTGGATTGAGGCTTGTTGTTGAAGCAAAGTAGAGGGAGCTTTAGTTTGCATCTGGCTCTACTAAAGCTGACTTGGAAGTCCCTGATATTGACAAATGGGGCCAAAAGTAGAAAATGTTCCATTCTTCAGCACTGAACATCCCTTATCTTCATGAACACAAAAGTTCACTGACTGTGTGTATATTTATATTTTGTGGCTCTGCTCATGGGAAGTTGGAAGAAACACTGTTTTATTATTGTAGTGGTGTTAAGCTGTGTAACATGCTATATAATATCAGGCCCACTGATTTACATTGACTGAATAAATCAAATTTGAGTTGCAAATGGTAGTAAAAGCATAGTGTGCATTTGAAAGATAGTAAAGCCAATTCCTCGATCATGATAGGGAACTTTACATTCCACAACTCTGTCCATTTCTTGTGAGAAATTAAATGATGGATTTACAGTATTATTATATGTTCCTTTAACCATGCTTATTTGGGCAAGATAGGAGTGGTAAGTGGTAAGCAGCCACTGGCCGATCCGCAATGCTAGTGTTACACCCCGGGTAGCAATTTGAAAATCTATCCCTTTGTTTTGTGCTCATTGCGGGACTTGTTTTTCAAAAGACAGATTGAGAATTTGCTTAATATCCACTGGCTGCCCTCATGGATGATACACCATTACTGTCCGTCTAGGCATCCAATGGAGAACAGGCTCACAGGGTGGAAGATTAAGGTGACAATTGGGTGATGCTGAGACTGTTACTGGAAAATTCTACCACTGATTCCTTACTCAGTTGGTCAAAAATTGAGAATTTGGTTTGTACAAAGAGGTGGTGTCATCAGGAATTTCTGGCATGCCAGTCAGAAATTCCTGAATACAATCAGCAACCTGGATGGAGTGTCTGAGATGGTGACAGATATGTCATGTCAGTCCACGATAATTTTAACAATGATGCTGTTTTTGCTAAGTTTCAAAATGCTTCTCACAGAAAAGCTATAAAATGACTATACCGTCTTCAAACCAAAGAAAAAGGTAATTATTATATAGATTATTCCAAAAGTGGATGGGGAAATTTGCATATCTACCACCAGTTTGGCTACAAAATCTTGTTTGTGTACAAATCTTTTTGTTTTATAGTTTCAATAGTCCTGATGGCAATGACCACCTTAAGGTTGTTTTTTTTCAGTGAGATATATAAGGAAATATTATTGAAATGGTGCTGTTCAGACCAACAGAATAACACTATGGATGAGCTTCTTATACATTTTAATGTAAGTTTCCAAAAAATGGAACTTGAAGGGGAAATTAACTCTTGGGGTAATTACTATGATTGATAAATATGTATCAAAGGACAAATGTCATGAATTTAGTTTTGTTTTAGTGTAATTTTGAACAGAGGTATTAAAAGACTCAGTGCTTAGTATTTCCAATCATTGCAGAGCAGCAGTCAACAAAGCAATTAGAATACTGAGCCATACAGCCAAGACACTAGAATACAAGTTGGAAGAAGTCATGTTTAATATGAACAGTGCGACCACATCTTGAGTATTGGTTCCAGTTCTGGTTACTCAGACACTAGGAAGCCTGGAGTTGGCAGAGAGCAGCCACAAGACTAATCCCTGGCACTCGAGGTATGAATTATAAGGAAAAACTGGAGAAATAGGCTATTCCACCTTGCAAGAAAGGAACTGAAAGGATATATAAGATAGTGAATGATAGAGAAAATGTAAGTCCAGGTATATAAGATATTAACCGAAATGGAAAATGTAACTCTGGTACACTATTTCAAATTAAACCATGATAGTTGGAAAAGGGGACACAGGTTCAAATTAACTATAATAGCAAAATTTAGGTCCGATATCGGGAAGTTCTTCACACAAGAGTGATCAACATATGGAGTGGACTTCAAGGTAGGATATTAGCAACGGTGAAAACCCTGAAATATTTTAAGCACTAGCTGTTTGCTATGATGGTAGAACTCTAGGTTCTTTCTAGATGGACAATCTAGGATGAGCCAAGTGACTTTCATTATCTGTATCTATTGCATCATCTTATGGTTTACTTTTTGAAATAATACTATTATTTTCTGTGGGGACCTTTACGCTCCAATTTGTGGGAAAGTAATAGAGCAAATGTTTTGGGCTGACTATAAACCAGTAGGATCTCCAACTTGATGTATATACTCCTTGTGATCGGTGTCAGTGTGACCACTCTGTTTATTTAAACATTTTAATTGTATAGTGATATCAGAAAACAATTGGATGGCAGAGATGGTGATTACAATGGCACAGAAAAAAAACTTGAGCAGTAATGAGGATATTGGTGACATTACTGCACAGAGGTGCTCAAGGAAAGGGTTTCCTTATGAAATGGTTGACTGTGTGTTTATTTTAATGAAAAGATTCTCAGTATGTAACCCGCTATTCAAGAAAGGATGGAAAGAGAAAACAGGGACCTACAGACCAGTTTGACTGACATCAGTCGTTGGGAAAATGCTGGAATCCATTATTAAGGAAGTGGTAACAGAGCACTTAGAAAATCGTAATATGATTAGGCAGAGTCAACACAGTTTTATGAAAGGGAACTCGTGTTTTAAAATTTATTAGAGTTTTTTGAGGATGTAACTAGCAGGGTAGATAAAGGGGAACCAGTGGATGTATTATATCTGGATTTTCAAAAAGATTCGATAAGGTGCCACATAAAAGGTTGTTACGTAAGATAAAGGCTCATGGGGTTGGGTGTAATATATTAGCATGGATAGAGGATTGGTTAACAGACAGAAAACAGAGAGTAGGGATAAATGGGTCATTCTCAGGTTGGCAGGCTGTAAGTAGTGGAGTGCCACAAGGATCAGAGCTTGGGCCTCAGCTATTTACAATCTATATTAATGACATGGATGAAGGGACCGAGTGTAATGTATCCAAATTTGCTGACGATACGAAGCTAGGTGGGAAAGTAAGCTGTGAGGAGGACGCAAAGAATCTGCAAAGTGATATAGACAGGTTAAGTGAGTGGGCAAGAAGGTGGCAGATGGAGAATAATGTGGGGAAATGTGGGGAAGGAAGTGGTAGGGACTTTGGTAGGAAGAATAGAAAAACAGAATATTTTTTAAATGGTGAGAAACTATTAAATGTTGGTGTTCAGAGAGATTTGGGTGTCCTCGTGCAAGAAGCACAAAAAGTTAGCATGCAGGTACAGCAAGCAATAAGGAAGGCAAATGGCATGTTGGCCCTTATTGCAAGGGGTTGGAGTACAAGAGTAAGGAAGTCTTACCACAATTGTGCAGGGCTTTGGTGAGACCACACCTGGAGTACTGTGTACAGTTTCAGTCTCTTTATCTCAGGAAGGATACACTTGCCTTGGAGGCAGTGCAACAAAGGTTCACTAGATTGATCCCTGGGATGAGAGGGTTGTCCTATGAGGAGAGATTGAGTAGAATGAGCCTATACTCTCTGGAGTTTAGAAGAATGAGAGGTGATCTCATTGAAACATACAAGATTCTGAGGGAGCTTGACAGAGTAGATGCTGAGAGGTTGTTTCCCATGGCTGGAGGGTCTAGAACTAGGGGGCATAGTCTCAGGATAAGGGGTGGGCCATTTAAGACAGAGATGAGGAGGAATTTCTTCACACAGAGGGTTGTGAATCTTTGGAATTCTCTACCCCAGAGGGCTGTGGATGCTGAGTCATTGAATAAGTTCAAGGCTGAGATAGATATATTTTTGGAATCCAGGGGAATCAAGGGATCTGGAGATCGGGAAGGAAAGTGGAGTTGAGGTTGAAGATCAGCCATGACCTTAATGAATGGCGGAGCAGGCTCGAGGGGCCATATGGCCTACTCCTGCTCCTATTTCTTATGTTCTTATGTATGTTGCGTTAAGAAGAAATTTACAAAAATGATACAAAAATTCTAAAGGTACAGTGATAAAAGAAAGTAGATGTTTAGTCTTGGTCTATATTGAGTTAGCTGATCTTTACTTGGGCAGTAGAGGAGGAGTCTCATAAACTGCCCTCATAACTAAAAAGGAGAAAAATCAGCCAGGTTTCCTGATTGTTCCCAGTGACTCGTCCTGGAAAATGTGCACGTCTAAATATTGGGTGAAGACAGCATCAGGTTCACTCGTAATGCATCCTTTTTTCAGATAGCTTGCTGATACTTATTATCTAAGGTTACAGGTGAAGAATGGTCATTTGGACAGGATGTCAGTGGACTGCCCATGCTCTTTAAATTGTACCTCCATATGAGTAACTTTTTTTTTATTCGTTCACGGGATGTGGGCGTCGCTGGCAAGGCCGGCATTTATTGCCCATCCCTAATTGCCCTTGAGAAGGTGGTGGTGAGCCGCCTTCTTGAACCGCTGCAGTCCGTGTGGTGACGGTTCTCCCACAGTGCTGTTAGGAAGGGAGTTCCAGGATTTTGACCCAGCGACAATGAAGGAACGGTGATATATTTCCAAGTCGGGATGGTGTGTGACTTGGAGGGGAACGTGCAGGTGGTGTTGTTCCCATGTGCCTGCTGCTCTTGTCCTTCTAGGTGGTAGAGGTCGCGGGTTTGGGAGGTGCTGTCGAAGAAGCCTTGGCGAGTTGCTGCAGTGCATCCTGTGGATGGTACACAATGCAGCCACAGTGCGCCGGTGGTGAAGGGAGTGAATGTTTAGGGTGGTGGATGGGGTGCCAATCAAGCGGGCTGCTTTATCTTGGATGGTGTCGAGCTTCTTGAGTGTTGTTGGAGCTGCACTCATCCAGGCAAGTGGAGAGTATTCCATCACACTCCTGACTTGTGCCTTGTAGATGGTGGAAAGGCTTTGGGGAGTCAGGAGGTGAGTCACTCGCCGCAGAATACCCAGCCTCTGACCTGCTCTCGTAGCCACAGTATTTATATGGCTGGTCCAGTTAAGTTTCTGGTCAATGGTGACCCCCAGGATGTTGATGGTGGGGGATTCGGCGATGGTAATGCCGTTGAATGTCAAGGGGAGGTGGTTAGACTCTCTCTTGTTGGAGATGGTCATTGCCTGGCACTTATCTGGCGCGAATGTTACTTGCCACTTATGAGCCCAAGCCTGGATGTTGTCCAGGTCTTGCTGCATGCGGGCTCGGACTGCTTCATTATCTGAGGGCTTGCGAATGGAACTGAACACTGTGCAGTCATCAGCGAACATCCCCATTTCTGACCTTATGATGGAGGGAAGGTCATTGATGAAGCAGCTGAAGATGGTTGGGCCTAGGACACTGCCCTGAGGAACTCCTGCAGCAATGCCCTGGGGCTGAGATGCTTGGCCTCCAACAACCACTACCATCTTCCTTTGTGCTATGTATGACTCCAGCCACTGGAGAGTTTTCCCCCTGATTCCCATTGACTTCAATTTTACTAGGGCTCCTTGGTGCCACACTCGGTCAAATGCTGCCTTGATGTCAAGGGCAGTCACTCTCACCTCACCTCTGGAATTCAGCTCTTTTGTCCATGTTTGGACCAAGGCTGTAATGAGGTCTGGAGCCGAGTGGTCCTGACGGAACCCAAACTGAGCATCGGTGAGCAGGTTATTGGTGAGTAAGTGCCGCTTGATAGCACTGTCGACGACACCTTCCATCACTTTGCTGATGATTGAGAGTAGACTGATGGGGCGGTAATTGGCCGGATTGGATTTGTCCTGCTTTTTGTGGACAGGACATACCTGGGCAATTTTCCACATTGTCGGGTGGATGCCAGTGTTGTAGCTGTACTGGAACAGCTTGGCTAGAGGCGCAGCTAGTTCTGGAGCACAAGTCTTCAGCACTACAGCTGGGATGTTGTCGGGGCCCATAGCCTTTGCTGTATCCAGTGCACTCAGCCGTTTCTTGATATCACGTGGAGTGAATCGAATTGGCCGAAGACTGGCTTCCGTGATGGTGGGGATATCGGGAGGATGCTGAGATGGATTATCCACTCGGCACTTCTGGCTGAAGATGGTTGCAAACGCTTCAGCCTTGTCTTTTGCACTCACGTGCTGGACTCCGCCATCATTGAGAATGGGGATGTTTGCAGAGCCTCCTCCTCCCGTTAGTTGTTTAATTGTCCACCACCATTCACGACTGGATGTGGCAGGACTGCAGAGCTTTGATCTGATCCGTTGGTTGTGGAATCGCTTAGCTCTGTCTATAGCATGTTGCTTCCGCTGTTTAGCATGCATGTAGTCCTGAGTTGTAGCTTCACCAGGTTGGCACCTCATTTTTAGGTACGCCTGGTGCTGCTCCTGGCATGCTCTTCTACACTCCTCATTGAACCAGGGTTGATCCCCTGGCTTGTTGGTAATGGTAGAGTGAGGAATATGCCGGGCCATGAGGTTACAGATTGTGCTGGAATACAATTCTGCTGCTGCTGATGGCCCACAGCGCCTCCTGGATGCCCAGTTTTGAGCTGCTAGGTCCATTCTGAATCTATCCCATTTAGCACGGTGGAGAGGGGGAGGAAAGGAAAGAAAACCGGGGAGAAAGAAAAAAGCAGATCACACTATAATTGGTTTGTGTGAACAATAAATACCTTCAGCTTCTATCAACAAACATGGCTCTCCCGTGGTGCCCTTATTGAAATTGAGAGGCTACCAGTAGCCGTGCCAGAAACTGGTGGATGGGGAATAACCAGGTTCTATCGTAAGCTGCTAAAAAGCAAAAAACTGCAAATGTTGGAAATCCGAAACAAAAACAGAAAACACACAGCAGGTCATTCAGCATCTGTGGAGCAAACAGATAAGGGATGATGAAGGGTTGTATGTCCGAAGCATTAACTTATCTGTTCTCTCCACAGTTGTTGACTGATTTGCTGTGTATTTCCAGCATTTTGTGTTTTCCGTCCATTATAATCTGCATGCTTTACTTTGTGCTTAAAGAAATCACATGACTAGTGAGAGCGAACTGGCACAAATTAATTACAGGTAAGTGCTGTGAAACTGAGAATTGTATCAAATTTATCCCAGGAACGTCAGAAGAAATGAGTTTGACTTCATAAACTGAAGGGTAGACTCCGTCTGGTATAATCTGAGTTGCTGTTTAAAAATCAGATTGTAACTTTGATTAAAATATCAAATTAGTTTGTTTCCTTGATTTGATTAACAACATTTTTTCTTGGATGGAGAACAACTTTTTTTCACTGCAGTGTTTTGTACGTTCAACACAAAAGTGTGAATTGTTCTTATCTCCTACTGGACAATTTGGACAGTTATCATTGTATCTGTGACACCCGGTCTCCTACTGTTAATTGGATATATATGTATGAAGTTTTGTGGAGTTTATCTGGGAACCTCTGCACGATGGAGTTAACAGAAATGTTGGCTTAAACACCTATGGAGTTAAATGCTGAGGGTTTGAAACAGCATTGGTGTTCAATTGGTATGAGAGTTTCAATATACTTCCCTGGTCGAGGAATCTGAGAGAGGACAAATCAGGCTGATTTTGCAGTGTTGTAACCTGAACCTTGTTCATTGAATTGACGGAATCCCTACAACTCAAACAGAATGCATTCTTCCACAGGGCATTTGACCCATTACAGACTCCATAATTGATGTACGAACTCCACTAGCAGCTTGGAGTCTTGCTAGCGCTACGTACAGGTTACAAAAATCGAATGTGCGCAAAAAATGGCCAGCTTTTGGGAGGCTGCGCTGGTGATCAGCACAAACCTCACTAAACCAATGAAAATTATATTAATGGGTCCGACACCAAACTTCATATTGCGCTTGCTGGCTCCTCACCCATACGGCCATATGACTGGCTAGTTTGCTTTGTAGAACGTAAGTAGTTGTTGTTAAAGCTGTACTGTAGTTCTGAATGTTGATCGGAAAGTTTGACTTTTTTCACTAAAACCTTAGTCTAGCTTGAATTTTCCTTACTATATTAATTCTTGTTGCTGAAGATGGCAGATTTTATGCATTGCAAGACTTTTAGTTCCATTCTTTTTCCGACAGTATCTTGCTTGCAGCTGCGATTTACTTGCAGCAAAGTTCTCAGAATGAAAATTCCTTTGGGAATAGCACTGCAGGAATATATGAGGAATTTTACTTCATGAGGGGACACACCTGTCCTTGCCCCAGGACTTGTGTTTACATCCAGATAGCCCTACCAGTGCATTTCAGAGGCAACTTGTCTTTGTTACCATTGCTGTCACAGTGATATGCCACCTTCTCCTGGAAAACCTGCTGACAACTTTGGCAACAGGGACAGCTCTTCCTATAGTTGTGAAGGTCACCACTGCCTTAAGGTTTCAGGCAACTGGATTGTTCCATTTCCAAAACTGTTAATCTGCTGTCCATCGATGCATCAAGCAAGTGACAGATGCCATGTCTGCACGGGCCAACACCTTCAATTCCTTTCCAATAGAAAAAATGCATCGATTCAACAATTCCCAAGGGTCCAGAGCATCGTGGAGAACACCCAGATGGTCATATGGGCTCTCCACATCAATTCCATGGACTATATTGCAACATTAGGAACAGGAGGCCATTCAGCCCCTCGACCTTGCTCCGCCATTCAATTAGGTCGTGGCTGATCTGCACCTCAACTCCATTTACCCACCTTTGCTATGTGCCCCATGATACCCTTACCTAACAAAAATCTATCCATCTCAGCCTTGAAAGCTCCAATTATCCCAGCATCCACAGCATTTTGAGGGAGAGTGGTCCAGATTTCTACTACTCTTTGTGTGAAAAATGGAGAGGAAAGCGCTTCCATCCCATTTATGTCCTGGTGGTGTTGGACCACAGAAATGTCATCATGCAAAACAATGTCTGATATCCTGGAAATTTAAGTCAGCCCATCCTCCTCCCCCCCCCCCCCGAGTAATTTAGTCAAACTCCCCCAGGAGGCGCACCCCCAGTTTGGTAACCTCTGGCCGAGATGGTGAATGTCAGCAGGATATTCGACTGCTAAAGGCATCACAAAACAAATCTTATGCTGTCATCACCTGACATCCACACACATGTACTTTCCAGCAGGAGTGATTGCATAACAATCAAGAGTAAGAATCCTGCAAACTGGGCTACCAATGCCAATTGTAGCATTCCCATTGCCATTGTGGCTGGTCATTTAACTCCGCACAGACTAGGGACCTGGAACCCTCTTGATCTGAATGGCTCAGTACTACACTGGGCAACACATTTACTGAAGGGAAGCAAAATTAATCTTTTGTAACTTTTGTAGTTTATTCCACAAAGAGAAACATTCTACAGTACCATTCTTTTAACTTTATGAATATCAGTTTAAAACAGTTGACAATGAGCTCAGTTGTGTGTGAATTGTAGTTGAATAGAAATAATTTGAAATATCAGGAGTTTGATGGTAGATTGCTTAAGTGGTTTGAGCAAGTGAGCCTTAAGAGGTTCTGTTATATTATTGTTTAGGTGTTCTGCAGCAAAACTGATTATCTTTTTAAAAAAAAATTCTCCCCTTATCCCTCCTTTCCTGAATTTAGTGAGTCATGCTAAGGTGCCATTCTACAGAAATTGGCATTTCAAGTATCTTATCAAGTGCCCACTTTCCACATGAATGTCGGTGGGCTATTCGATCACTGGGAGCATCACCAAGCCTAAACCTGTCCTCAGATACATAATTCTGGCCTGGGTTATTGGATAGCAAACAGAAGCAGAAACACTGCTACAATTCCCCCCCTCCCCCACCTAGCCCGGGGATGCTGAGTCCATTTGAAATGCACTATGCCACTCCGCTTTATTAGTTTACTATGATTACAGACTAGGGATTGAAACTAGGACCATTATGGTCTTCTTGGCTCAATGCTATTTTTAAGTATGTTCCTGGAAAACAAATAACATTATTGTTCTGTAGATGTTTTTATTTTAAATTCATTAAAAGTGTAACACAATTGGTTAGAATATTGTCCTTTCAATTCTGAGGTCTAGGCTAGATTGATGGGATGAAACTTTCTATGTGAAATAAATCTGGGCAGACTCAACCTGGTTCCTACTGGGTGCAGACCCACGGTACAAAATTGCTTGCAATTTGGCACAAATTGTCACCCTCACTCAGAGAGGCCACAAGGATGGCTGGTGTAGAAAGTGGAAAAATTCACACGTCTGGAATAAGGAGTGCTCTTCTGGGCTTAAGTCACGCTATTGAGGCAGAGATTGTCTGTGCCTAGTATACGTCACCTGGGAATGCCTGATGCTGATACTGGGTAACCCAAAATGGAAACATTCTGCAACAATGACACCCTTCACCTTGATGATCACATAAGTTCACAAAAATGCAATAAAATTGCTCAATTGCTATCACATTATTCATTGGTGTTTTCACTTTATTTTGAATGAACAAAAAACCTAATGCTATTGCCCTACTGTTCCACACTTGTGCTCTTTTGGTTCTCTGTGCTCTAATACCACTCCACCCTTCATACTCTGCTTGTTATAGCCAACTGGTATCCTGATGTATCAAATTATGTTTACTGCTTCCCCACTGATTCCATATTTGTGGTCTGTTGCTCTTTTTCCTGCACTACTTTTCCAAACAGCCAAATATCTAGTTAGAGAACAGGATTTGGAAGACAACAGCTTTGGGGGCAGCAGCACATGGATGACAGTGAGCAAGACTTGAAGAACATTAGCGTGGGGGCAGTAGGGAGTGTTGACAGGCTCTTCAACAGTCAGGGGCATCACAGCTGAGCACAATCCTATCCTCACCTGATATTTCCACATGTGCACTTTCTTACAGTAATGACTGGGTGGCAATAAGAAGTGAGAACACTGCCTGATTTTCCCTCCTTAGAACAGGGCACTGCAAACAATTTATAGTGGCCCACTGCTAGCTGATAGCAGCTAAATCAGCACAGTCTAGGAATTGAACCTGGGCATATTTTGATTGGACCAATAAGGGTGACACTGAGTTTCCTTAGTGTCACCAAACAAGAATCAGCACAACACATGCCCCTTTTAGGGCACCACTAATATAATAATGAACAAGTGGTACAATTAAACTCATATGCTTAAAATAAAGCAACAAAGAGTGGCCTTGCCAATTAAAATAGAATGTCATTACTGACATTTATGAGATACTCTATGCCCTGTGGTGCCCATCAGTCACGGAAGGAGGAATTGAACCTGGGACCTTCTTGGTCTACATGTCTTAGTATCACTCCAAATAATAATCACTGAGCCATCATAAGAACAGTCGAGTCTGTTGCACTCCATGCCTTGTGGCTCCCATGTTAATACACCCTGCTCATTACTAACCTGATTACTAACCTGGTGTCCTGATGCCCTCTTGCTTTTACCCTGCTTTCAGTTGCTGTCTTGCTGACCCCATGACCTGCTCACTTCATGCGACCCCCATCCTTGATGCCCTGCTCCTTCCATGCTAAAGCCCGCCCCCCGTCCTCTCACCGATGCCTTACTGTCCCTATGCTAATGTTCTCCGAGTCTTGCTCACTCATGCTCTGCTGTCGTTCTTGCAAAGCTGCTCCCATTGCTGATGCGCTCCCATCCCTGTTACCTACCTGGAGGTTTGGCGGCTCGGCAAAGTAGTGCGCACGCCGCTGCTGCGGATGCAGCCGCCGAGTCCCGTGCTACGGCTGGTCGAAGCACTGCTACGCATGTGTGTGCGCTGCCTGCAATGAGTCCCCAGTGAGTGAAGGCAGAGGCGCCCGAGCTGCCGCAGATTAGAGGCAGGGAGAAGAGTTTAAGTGTTAGGGTCTAGCATGAGAAAAGAAAGTGTGGATTAAATGGCGATTTTTAAACGGGGAGCTTGTGGTGGGACTGCGCTGGTGGCTTTGCTGCTTCCTATTTCAGGTGAGTGATGTTTGTGATTTTGGATGAAGAAGAGCTTTGATGTTCACGCAGTGTCGAAGTGACCAGTGCAGTGTCCTTTCCCCTGTCTCCGGCCTCTCTCTCTCTCTCTCGAGTCCATTGTACCCGGGCCACTGCCCTGGGCTCTAGAGCGAGCTGCTTCTCCAAAACATCCCAGCTACCGATCGCAGAGGTCGGTTCCCGGGAAGTAACGGGGGGTGGGGGGGAAAAGTGGTTCGTTGTTGGTGTAAAATGTGTTCGCGGGCTACTCAGAGGAGGAGGAGGAGGAGGAGGGGGGTTTACTCATCTCTGCAGCCACTTAATGGCCGGCAGTGTCCGCACAGACGAGCTTTTGTATTGTCCACCGCGGTCATGCACACCTTCGGAGCTCAGCGTCGCTTTGGTTACATTGTTGCAAAAAAGTTGAGTCGCAGAACGTTTCTCGTTACAATGTTTCTCGCTACAAAATGTATCGGCGCCGCTCCTGACCCACGTGCATTTATTTATTTCTCCCATTCACTTTGTGAGATAAGAGCGAATTCCCCCCCCCCCCCCTCTCCCCAGCACAGCGTGGGGTCGCTGGCCACGCTGACTCCTCTTCCTTAGGACTGTTTATTTGTCCAATAAACCATTCAGTGCTTTGGATTTTTTAAAAAATTTCATCGTGAATTGATCCCAACCGCGGAGAATTAGCGAGGTGACTTTTATTGATGCGGAGCACGCCACTCGTATTTGTAAACATTGTTGAGGGTCCTTTACACGGTCGCTTTAAATTGATGCCAAACGTCAGTTGGATTAATCTGTTGCTAGCTATAATATACGTTTTTGTTTTAAAGAGTACTTAGGCGTCTTAACGAGTTTTCTTTTGAAATCACGAGGAATTGTTTGTATAAACGGCTAAGTTTTTTTTCCCCTTTCAAGAGTGTTGGTGCGATCTCCTGTCGCGTTACATTGTCCCTAACGGAAGGATTCATTTGCATCCCAGAACCTGAACTGATTAATTCAAGTCGGGGGGAGGAGGAAGGAAGGAAGAGAGAGGGAGAGAGAGAGAATCTGTACAGATTTGTATTGATGGAGAGAATTGATCAATTGATGAGAGCTCTTCTCGATCACGTACAGCAAATTCACTCGGGACCTCTTACCGATCCCCACTGCTGTCACCATAATACTGACAAATATACGACAAATTAAAAATACGTTACATCTCGGGATTTTTTCCCTGGGACCCCCTAGACATGCACATCGATCTCTATGAATAAAGTTAGACTGACTAAAGACTGCAGCTGAAGCCTCACACTGTCAGTTCTCCCAAACGGCGCGTTATATTAACAACTAAAAGAGACTGAGTCACAATATCGAAGCTTTTTAAAACAGTCTGAAACAGCCTACAGGTTTAATGAAAATGAATGGTATTGCCCGTTCACACGCATATTACCCAATCATTCAACAAACTTGAGTTGATTGTCAGGCTCAAGCAATGTTTGAAAGCCTTTCAAGTCATATTATCAGCTAGAGATACGTTCTTTTGTAGGGATGGCTGTTCTTGGTGGTTGTTTGTGGTCAAGCGAGATATGAGTGTCCAAACTAGAAGCAGTCAGTTCTCTACACGTGGTTCGTCGAGTTCAGGCAAGAAGAAAGAGTTCAAAACTAAAAAAAGGAAAGGCGGCGAGAGCTTATTGATACACACGGGCAGCCTGTTGCTAATGATTTCTCGTAAAATCAGACTTTTACGACTTCGCCTGTTCAGGCTCCTTTTTGACAAGCTTGTAAAATTAGCAAACATCTTGTGCGAAGTCCGCTCTGTATGGCAACCAGTTGCAACTTCAGATTGGAGCACGTCTTTCTATCGACATGGTGTTTAGAATCAAAATAATAACACGCTTTTACAAGAGTGCTCTCCTTTTAATTCGGATCTTAATTGAGTTTTCTGCTCCGTATAAAAGCTCAATAAAAGGTTACCACCATTGTAATGCGCCCCTGCAGTGATTTTAACACCGATACTTCGGTGTAGTAGTTCCTCGATTTGTTTGAATTAATTAGTACTCTTGGATTAGTTTTTTCCCTCTTGTAACTGCTGTAGATTTAGAGATTCAGCACATGGTGCTATCCAGTCTTATAAGTTTTTTTCCCTGCACAGCAAGGCACTGTAGTTTTGATTGCTTTCTAAATATAGCACCACACATTGATATGTTTGATGAGATAATTCTTCGCTCCCCCTTCCGAAATTTCTTTTGATGATTTTACAGAATTTTGGTTCCCAAATTTGAAGTTTTTAAAAAATCGGATTTTTACCCTTTGATCTTGGTGACTTTCTGGATCTTGGAAGACTTCTTGAGAACTGAAGCGTGTATCGTTGATGCCAATGAACGATGCTGCAACAATATGAACAAGTATCTAGTTTATAAAACTTGTTATAGTACAAGAGGCCGTGTGTCACTTTATTCATAGGACAAAAAACAAATCCATGTTTTGATAAGGCAAAAGTAACTTGAATCCTCAAATTAATCCCATTAACTGACTTTCATTTATTTTTTTTTGGGTGGGGGGAGAAACTCTGAAAACGTGTGCCACTTGTATAATGTAGGCAGGCTTCAAAACTTTTAGGTCTAATTATAGTGAATCTTTGAATTTGTTGCCAGGAATGTAGTCAAGAGGAACATTATTCAGCAAGTGAGTTTTGAGAGTATTGGAGTATGGGTTTCTATCAGGGTTAAGATGGTGATAGAAGTTTTTCCTGAAGTACAAATTGAGATTATAGACTGCAGATTAGGATGCACTGGTTGCAGCTAATGGCCATTTCTTACCATTATAGTAGATAAGACTAAAATCCTGGGCAACATGTTTCACAACTGGAGAAACTAGGAGAGTGAGGATAAGGACAGACAATAACAGATTCTCAGAGGTTTGGACTGAGGATCCATTGAATTGAAGCTTTCACCCTGACATTTTTACATCAGAATCAGGAGTAACAAATGTGAAGTATTCCTAAACAAATTTTGGAATGTTTAATCAACGCTTCTGTGATCACTGGGAATTCCAAATTCATCTTCAAACCACACAGATTGATGCAAAAGAAAGAATCCTAATATTTGTCTGTAGTAATTATACATCATTTAGCATAACACTCCTCAACAATTTGCATCGCTTTAGCTGTCTCTTGCAGTCTTCATGCACCTGTATGATCAATTTGTCACCAGGTATGGAAAAAATTGGTTTATTTATTAAAGACTTTATGATGTTTTTAAAAAGAAAAATGAATATTCAAGGCCTTGTTAGCATTGAAATTATTTGTATTGTGTTTTCCAGGTATTTGGTGCTTCACTGAGCTTTTTTTCATGAGGGAGCCCCAGGATGTCATTGCTCTACGGAAAGACCCTGTGGTTCTTGATTGCCAGGCTCATGGAGAACTTCCAATTACCATTGTGTGGCTGAAAAATGGACTGAAATTGGTGGATAGTGAGCGGACATATGTTTTATCCAATGGATCTCTTTACATCACTGAGGTTGAACATCGTAGAGGAGAGCGATCCGACGAAGGCTACTATGAATGTTTGGCTCAAAACAAGTATGGGGCCATTCTGAGCCAGAAATCCCATCTCACTGTGGCCAGTAAGTACTTCTTTGTTTTGATACATTTAACCTGGCAAGTTTTCCCAAGATAAAAGTCATATTTAGCAAACCATAGTTCAAAATAGTAGGAATCTAGACTCTTCACTTAGGTAAGACCAAAGGATTTTTTTTGGAGTTTGCTAATTAAGATCACCCTGAGTGAGCTATTGTGAAACCTACTGTGTACATTATACTTACACACATCTGTATTTATGATCTGATGTTTGCCAACACAGTATCAACAGATGGGAGGGGGGAACGATTTCTGCTATTCACTATTTCTAATAAAGTTGTAAATGTGTGTGTAAAGGATGCATTTAGAAATTTGCTATTAATAGTGAACAGTGAAACTTTCCTCCACCTCCCCGAGATGATCAGGGAATTAAAAATGATTGGATCTTAATTCTGTCCAAAAATTATTTTACATATTGCATCCTTTCATGTTGATAGCATTCAAGTTTGCCTGCATATTTTCAAAGCAGTTTTCCATTCCCTTCTATATAGCTGCTTCATCTCAGTCAAACATTCAATGTGCTCTATTAGACTCTATAAGATACTGAAAGATGTATATTTTTAGGAAATAGACCCAAAATGGTAATTTGTAAGCATGACACACAGTCATTGTTCAGGGCTGTGATGCAATACTTTGATCCATTGTAAGTAGATTACATTCATTGTTTCCAGTCGTGTGGTGTTATCGCCAACACCAGTATTCAGTGATACTTTTGTGGTAAAAATCTAAAGGCAGAAATTGCTTGGATACAGGGAGAGTAATGGGAACATGGCCATACAAAGACTTCTGAAGCTGTGTATCAGCCTCATTCAGTATAAGTTCATTACATTGAACATTTTAGTTATGTGAGCTTATTTCTGGCACACATTTATTAGACTGGGGTAAAATCTGTCCTAAAATAATGAAGGTTTTATTCCTTTTGAAATTTCAAACACTTGAATGTCAGCTGTAGCACTTGTTAGTTATCTGGGACTTGAGAGTAATTTCTCTGTTGCTGATATAATTGGATAATTATATTAGCAACAGAGACACCTATTACAAGCTATTGTCACTTATGAGTTTAAAGGTAATGATGCGTTGTGGCATTTTCTGATCGTACTCCTAAAAGTCTATCAAACTTCAAGTGGCTAAATACTGTCACGTAGAGCAGGAAAACCCCAGGTTTGATCCCTGGTCGAGCTGAGTTAGCTGATCTCAGTGAGGTTACCAGCTAGGGTGTCTAGAAATCCTGGTGGAAAGGTTGAGGACATGATCGGGTTGGTTGTTATGCCCTACAAACTCTGTTAGGCTCTTACATGAAGATTGGCCACTTCATTGAGGTGCAGAAGGGTTGTTAGCACCCATGGAACCCTACCCCAGAATCACCAGGAGAGTATTGGAGGGGGAAAATAAGCTTACCACAATATTTATTGATCATAATACTGCAGGATGCTATTAATTTTTCAAATATAACTATTACTTTCACTGTTCAGGCTAAAGTTTTTTTAAATAAAAGGCTTCATCACATTTTTGAAATTAATATGTATGTCAGTTTATCAAGTATTTTAACTAGTGTATATGGCAATTATTATATTTTGCAATTAGTTTATGTTAGATGATAAATCAGTACCATTGTCACAAATATTACAATATATTGATGCTTAGACCTGTATTTTCAGGCATGCTCCTGGTATTAGTTTAGTACTATCTTCAAGTCTGCAGTCATACACAAAACATTTAAAGCAAGCAGTGAAAAGTTATTTTTAGTTTGAAAAATAAAATGCATTCTGAGCCAGAGTTGGCAGTGAGGTACAGGAATGTTCTTTAAGTACACTTTTTTTTAAAGCAATCGCCAGTGAGATTATCCTTTATCACAGATGTGTAACGTCTGGTATAATATTTAAAACTCTGATTTAATCCATCCAAGAAGTGTTAGACCTGAACACACAGGGAGGTGTCACTGATTCCAAAGTTAGAAACTAGAAGCTGATACTTGCACCATGGTCGAGAAATTGATTATTCATGTGCAAATTAAGAATTCTTTGGGTTAAAAGGTTAGAGGCTATGCAGGATGAGGTTTAGCCCTGTGATAAAGAGCAGATGACCCTTATTCATTGTCCATAGCTTTCATGTTGTTCCTCCACAAAGTTCGTGATTGCCAGGAATTGTTCTTAAGGAATGCAGGGATTCGTATGCCTTGCCTTTAGTGTTACTGTGGAGCCTTATCACATAAGGACATCACAGCAGGTCTTTAGGGACAGTTTCTAGCTCTGAAGCCCTTAAGGCCCTGTTTTCTGCTGTTCATCCATGCATAGAGGAATTTAGCTAATTTTGCTTTCTTGAATTCCCTTAAAGTAACTTTGAGGGCTAGTGATTAGGAAATTATTAGAGATGTAAAGAAAGGACTGTACATTTAATAGATTTTTTTTATCTTGTTGTAACTAGGAGACAATAGGAAGTTCTTTTCACTGCTGCTGTGTTCTTTGTGTGGCACCCTGCTGGGGAAAATGCTAACTAAACAATTGAAGGCCCATATGGGTTGCTTCAGGTCTGAGTAAGATCACAAGTGAAAAGTCCTTTGCTACTGATAAGGAATATGTTCAGAGTAAGGAAGGATTTCATTTTTCTTTTAAATAATTCTGACTGTGACTTGAGAGGATGCTAGCATTTTTTTCAACTCCAGGAAATTAAGTTAAACCTACACGTTAGCCAGTTCCCAAACTTATGCACTGTGTATAGGGTGCAAACAATAAATGCAAACTTGCAGTTGTACTCCTGGTGAAGAAAATGACTTTACGCCTTTGTAGAATACAAACTGAAAATTGTGGACTTTGAGTTGTCTCAACACTCCTCTTTAGAATTATAGTTTTCAAATATGGAAAATATTTGGATATAATTACAACTGAAGTTTTGATTTGTAAAACCAGAAACTTAAACAAAGTTATCTTTTTTATTTGACAATCCTCTGAAGAGGTCTTCACTTTTTAAAAACCAGCCCGTGTTTAATTCAGTTTTCTCCTATGATGGAATCATTTTGACATGTTCCTGTTGAGATAATCTTTTTCTTTGATTAAATAAAGTTGATGGTGTCAGGATTAATTAATTAATCTATTTTGGAGATAAACTGTTAGAGTAGTCTTCAACATTTTTCACGCATAAAGATTCAACACATTTTACTATTTACAAAGCATAAACTACTAGTGTATGTGCATTAGCTTAATGCTACAGCTTTGTACATTTCTGCTTCGCTTGCACCAGTTTTGATAACACTTGTCTATGTGCTGCATGAATATCTTTACAACCTGTGGGTATGGGTATTGCCATATAGATCTGTAAATTTGCATATAATGTATGGGAAAACTGCCTTAATCAGAATGGTCTTGTGTGAAAAACTGTGTTCCCCATTTCCTTTACCTGTGGATGCTGAAATGCTCAGCATCAAACTCACATTAAAGCATTTAGTTACTCTTCATTCCATTGTAGTCATCACTGAATTATTTAGCATCTATTTTCATGTATTGCTATTACCAGCAATCCTATAGGTTATGGTTTGGGCAATCTTTTATGTTAAAACTGTAGGTGATAAAGCTGTCTCTGGGTTTTTACAGGCCAGCTTTACCTCTTTACTGGAAGTTCTATCCAGAAGCCCATGAAATTTGCAAGTACCTGAGAAATGCAGAGTGGGCGAAGTGGGTGATGGGGATGGGACTGTATCTCCTGACCACATTGCCACCTTTTCTTGTTATTCAGCATCCTGCCAAAAGTTCCCTGTGTGACTTAAGTGTCTAAATTGCAGTGCTTTATTGCAAGGCAACTCGCTGAAGCGCAGGATAGTTCTGGTCCTGCAATTGTTTTACACTCTTAATACTCCAAGGGGTCGGTGAAAAGAATTCATTCTGGTCTCTTTGTCTGCTCTGATTATCCTAAATAAAAGGGATCCTTTTTCTTTGGTTCTGTTTGTGCAGGGATTCTAAGGTCTCCATAATTTAACAGCTGGACCTATTGATTACGTGCAGGACAATCAAGGTGATGATTAAAGAGGAACTGGAAAAAAACCTAGTAGTAGGAATTGGGACACAAATTACCTTTTTAAGGATTTAGGAGAGACAATGTTTGAAGTAAAACTCAGACACTTTACATTTTACATTAATTTCTTTCTTGTAAAAAGTTGGACATTTGAATGACAGGTATTTACATTGCTTTTCCCCCAGCTTAAATCTGTTTCCCAAATTGCTCAGCCCCTTGAATGTGTAAGAAGAGAATTTTTGACACATCCATGCTATTGTAACATAGGATAAAGAAAGCAGTTGCCTGGTCCCCAGTGTGTAGAGGGGATTTTCAACACAGAAGCATTCAACACTGGGTAATCCAGGATTCTCCCTGAAGGAGCTGCTTATGCAGCACATCCTAATGGTCTTTTTGTTTTATCTGCATACTTGCTGCAGCCCATAACCTCATGTATTCACTGGTGTAATCAAATTACCTTTTACCGTGTTGTGAAAGGTGTCTGTTTTAAACTCACTTTGAAGGGGTTAAGAACTATGTAGAAAACTTATGCTTATTATAATAAAACTTTCATTTGATTGGTTATCAGAATGTTTGAACTTTACATTTTAGTTTACATTCCTTCTAAAGAAGAAAATAAATCTCTGATCAAATTCAGGCATCTAATTGGGTTCCATATTGGATCGATATACTAAATTTATACCACATCTTACGTTTTATTGCAAAAGCTAGGCTCCTGTTTTTTCCCCTCAGCTGAAGGTGATTTCTCATGCTGGGGTACTGTTTCATGCATGTTGGCAGCCCTACATTACCTCACCCAAGTGGCCATTTTTTGTGCCTGTACCTAGACAGTGAATGCTTCCAGGCTATTTGACTATGGGACATAACAGCCGAGCTTGATCCAGTCATTGGATTGTGGACATGTGCAGGAATCCCAGCTGATCCTTTTTGTTCTTCCGCACCCCCGTCCCCAGTTCAGGGGGCATGAGGGTTATGTCCCTACCACTTCCCTGCCTGAAATCAGCTAACTCAGCACAGACCAGGAATGGGACTTTTTACATTTACCCATGAAACCATTGAGGGAGTTACGTGGTTGGAATATGGACTGTTCCCTGATGATATCTTGAGCTGAACAAGTAACATGAACCACATTCTGAGATTGAATGCATTCAAATATGTTCCATTTAAAATATGAGGAGATCTAACTCCCCAGTGACTCAGCTGGTTAAGCGAGTGACCGATGCAGACTGAGCAGATCCCACATTTGACACTCCTTCTGTGCTGAGTTGGTGGAGATCAGTCAGGAGGCAGTAGGGATTGCTACAGTTGACTTATCTAGGTTAGGGGAGGAAGAATCAGTCAGGGTTTCCATTCCTGATCAATATCTAGCAACTTTTGGTGGAAGTATGTGGGTGGCATTGCTGTGATGTCCCCTGAATCAAATAGTCCGGTGACACTCATTGTCTAGGGTCATACTTGAAAAATGGCCATTAGGGTGAGATACCAGAGGGTGTCCAACAGCTGTGATACCGTACCCCAGAAAAGAATGACTTCAGAAGGAGGGGAAGGAAATTGGTGGGGAAAAATATAAGGAGATAAAAATTGAAGGTATATTCGTAATTTTAAGTAGACCATAATGTTATTAAAGGATCCATTATTTGCCATAAAGTAGGGATTTACTTTTAAATCATGATGCACTTGGAATTGCTTGTTGTATTAACATCATACAATTGTAATTCATGATCCAATTAAAATGCTGTCAGATTTCAAAATAGTTATGAAGGGATTTATACTTTTGGGTATTTGCTTCTGGTGCGCACATACTGTTCTGGAAGCAGTACATTAGGCCTGAATTTTTTTTTAAATTTTGGGATAGTGGCTTGCATTAGTCTAGAATATATCTCTTAGAATGCAGTGAAGTAATATGTATGTATTAGTGCATGATGTATTCTGGACTAGTAAATATACACACCCTAAAATTAAAATAAAACATGTTTTCTGAATACACATTCTGCATTGCAGTGATGTCATATGTGTGATACATTCTGGGGCACAACTTCCAGAACTTACTTAGAATCACAGAAAGGTTACATTACTGAAGGAGGCCATTCGGCCCATCAAATCCGTGCTGGCTCTTTGCAAAAGCAATCCAACTCGTCCCACTCCCCTGCCCTATCCCCATAGCTCTGCAAATTTTTTTCCTTTCAAGTACTTAACCAGTATCCACTGTCTGGAGAGTCTAGAACTAGAGGGCATAGTCGCAGGATAAGGAGTTGGCCATTTAAGACTGAGATGAGGAAGCATTTCTTCACTCAGAGGGTTGTGAGTCTTTGGAATTCTCTACCCCAGAAGGTTGTGGGTGCTGAGTAATTGAATATGTTCAAGACTGAGATGGATAAATTTTTGGTCTCTAGGGGAGTCAAGGGATATGGGGATCGGGCAGGAAAGTGGAGTTGAGGTTGAAGATCAGCCATGATTTGATTGAATGGCCGAGCAGGCTGGAGGGGCAGTATGGCTTACTCCTGCTCCTATTTCTTATGTTCCCTATTGAAAGCTGTGATTGAATCTGCCTCCAACACCCCTCTGGCAGTGCCAGACCCCAATCTTGCTACATAAAAACGTTTTCCCTCTTCTTTTGCCATTCACCTTAAATCTGTGTCCTTTGGTTCTTGACCCTTCCACCAATGGGAACAGTTTCACTCTGTCTAGACCCTTCATGATTTTGAATACCTCTGTCAAATCTCCTCTCAACCTTCTCTGTTCCAAGGAGAACAACTCCTAGCTTCTCCAGTCTATCCATGTAACTAACTACCCTCATCCCTGGAATCATTCTAGTAAATCTTTTCTGCACCCTCTCTAAGGCCTTCACATCTTTCCTAAGGTGCGGTGCCAGGAATTGGACACAATGCTCTAGTGTTTTATAAAGGTACTTGTCTTTCATTACAAAGCAGGTGGATACTGGCCAGATCATTTACTACCCATTTCGGCCAATTCAAGAACAAGCTTGGAAAGGTGCAGTTTGGAAATGGATTTTTGATGATCTCTGAACTGGTTCCAGAGTGGGTGGCATAGTGGATTATGGCATGTGATTTGGAATCAAGCCCAAATTGTTGGGATTGAAACATGCTATCTGTCCAACTGTAAGTGTTGCACATGAAATGAGTTTGGGGCAGTTGCAACCCAGTTCATTGTGGAGGCTGGTATACAATACAAAATGGTTCAAATTTTGGTACAACTTGGCAGTAAAACTGACATTCTTATTTAGGGAGACCCTGTGGATAGAGAAAAACCATCAATAATACAGGAGGTTCCAGTTTGCTAGTGTTTCGGTTGAAGTGTACAATTGAAGCAGAGTAGCCAGAACTGTAATTTGCACCTGGCACCTAGTGTATGTATAAGCTGGGACAGCTTAGTGGCAATGCTGGGTTCCAAAAATTGACATTGGTTTGTTGCTTTTTACTGATATCGCTTATCATGATGGACACAAAATTCACCTAAAAAATACAATGACCTAGATTTCTGCCCAATCATTTTCAATGGACTTAAAAGTTAGTATTTCATTTCCTAAAAATGTTGTTCTGGTGGTAGATTGCAAAGAATGTCTTGTTCAGATGCACTTCTTGATGTCACTCAGTTGTTTGTGGATTGGTAGATGTGTTAAGATTGCTAGAATGCTTACGGGAAGTGATTTGAATTTGCTTATGTTGGAGAACCTAGATTGTCACGTTTACAAGTGGGGCCCAGGTTGGGAACTTGTCTCTTTATGATGTCACAACAAAAATTGAGGTCTCCTATCTAGTGGTTGCTCACAACCCCCTGGCAAAGCTTCCAGCTACTTTCAGTTCTGCTGTGACCCAATTCCAGTCTGAATGGAGAATCCTCAGGTTTAATCAAGTTGAGTCAGAAGCAACCTAGATCAGGTTGGTATATAGTTTTGGGGTGGGGGGAAGAAATTACCAAATAAAATCAGCACTTTCTAGCTACGTCGAGTTAATTGCTTTGTCTCATTAAAAGGTTTGTGATCTATTGTGTGGAATTGGAATTGAATTTGATCATTTACACTAGTTTAAGTGTGTTATGCTCCATTGTGTGACCCACTCCAGTTGGTGCTGATGTAAATGCAATATTATGTAAGAGGGCAGTAAAATGATGGCTGTTTTGAATCAAATTGTTGACATAAGTTGAATAATTTTAACTCTGAACTGATTTGAAACTGGCAGCACAAGGTGCTGATTGATTTTTGGACTGTTTTACAAAGCAGGGTAAACAAATTGCTGCTGTGTATGTGATGTATTTTAATTCAAAACAGCTGTGTGTATGTGCTCCAAACCGAATTAGCAGCTGCCGTGTAAATGGGATATTAGATTAAACGTGAAGATGAGCCAGCAGCACCTGCTTGTTGTAATAACAAATCTGATTGATCTCCTTTTGGACAGTAGGGTGCTTATTGGAAGATGCCAAACTTTTCCCCCTCCTGTTGTTTGTGGAAGAGGAGAGGGGAAAGAGCAAAACATGTTCACCAACCACAAGCATATTTTCCCCTGTTAGTTTTTATTGATTTGCTGCTTTATGTCATCTTACATGATTATAGTGTTAGGCATATATACGTTGTGCCTTACATGAAACATGTTGTCTAGAAAAATACTGGTTCCTTTATAGAATCAACGAGCTAGAATTCACCTGTTTGGTTCAATTTGCTAACATGTTGCTTGCAGCAGTTTGATTTTTCTTTGCTGGATTTCTAAGTTGCTGTGACTGTGTAGTTCTTCATAGCTATGATTAATCTGCTTTCCTCTGGTTCTCTAAATTGCAATTGCAGTTTTCAGGATTTGAAAACAGTATCATGAGGTTTGAAAAGGTGAGCACCTGGGCAGGCCTTATGCTGCAAGAGGAGGGCACATCCCAGTTTCAGCACCACTGTTCTGTTCTGCCTCAACTTCAAAAGAGCAGCCTTTACTTCATCAGTGTTACATTTTTCCATGCCAACCATGAAAGGGATTGAAATTGCTCAGTCATTTCATTTTGGACCTTGTAGCCAGCAGATGGAGGAGTCCTTCATTGCATCAATTTCATTGGATTTGAACCCACATCACAGAGGTAAAAAGCCCATGCCTAAACTCCCTGCATCACCAGTCCCCCAATGTTTCCAGATTTGTGGACTATCCCGGAAAAAGAACACTGCAGCTTTAAAGAACACTGTCCATGTTGGGGAATACCTTCAGTGCAATCCTACCTCTTCCACTGACCCTTCCCTCAAATGTAGATAAACAAGTGGCTCAGCTAACATCTGCTATGGATCCTCAGTAAATGGTACTGAAGTTTCTTGTCTTAACCACCTCTGTTTTAGCATTGAGACCTAGAAAAGATGCTGATCAGTGTTATTTCTGTAGTGTTGTTCATTGACTCGTCCCATAGGTGAGCATCTTGTTAAAAGGGGGGGGGGTTTCAGCTAGGGTGAGGAAGTGCAGAAGTTAACTTTTTTAAAAAACCTAACCTGGAGGAGGAGTTGCCCTTTTATACTAAAGGTATTCCCCTCTCGAGTAATGTTTTCAGTTTAAAAAAACATTTCTTTTTAGCTGCATTCTTTATAATCACTTGCAGTGCTTAATGTGGAAATATTAAGATTACCCTTTTTAAACAGGATTTGTTTAGGGTAATAACAAAACCATTTATGACCATTTCCTAGACTAGTTTTGGCTCAGAATATTTTGGTATCCTCCAGAAAAATTTTCACTTTTCCATTGAGAGCATAACAAAACACTGTGCCTGAAGGGAGATTAATGTTGACTACTCAAAGCAGTGTCATTTACAAATGGTTTTCTACAAGTTTTTTAAAAATGTAACAAAAAATGAACCTATTGTTTCTGCTGGCTCACACAATATATCCAGAAAGAAAATTAATTCTGGAAAGCTTGAAATATTCAGTTTTAGAAACCAGTTTTAGCCTTGCAGTGTATTTATGGATTGATTTAACCTTTTGAGGGAGAAGGACCTTTTATAGAACTTTCTAAAATATATATATATGTATAAAATAATGTGCTTAGAAAGTGTACATTATTCTAGCTTAATTGGGTTCTATGTGTAATAGAATAATGCTAAATCAATTAAATGAACAGGGACTTGTGTTGCTAAAGCTGTGCTGCGACCAGCTGGTATGAGTTCAACCCCATAAGTCGTATTCAGTGTGAATAATTCAGCTAGAAAACTTCACATGAGTGGGTGGGTGCTGTGCCTGATTACTGGTTCAGTCCATAGTTGTATTAAGTTAGCTGACAGTTTGGGTACTGCAGTTGCCCTCACTGCCGTGGACTAGGGAGGGGAAAAGTTAGCTAGGGTTCCCCTTGGGTGAAATTTGGATGGGGACAGTGGCTCTAAAAGCCTCCTGGCAAATAGTGTGCTGACATTTGCTGTACAGGCTGTTACATAAAGGATGGGCATTTGGGCAAGGTACCAGAGGGCTGCTGTTATCTGCACAAATGTGCTGGAGCGAAATCCAGTGCTTCAAAGACAAGAGAGGGGAAGATTGAAAACTCGTTTGAGGAATGGGTTGGTTTTATTTTGGAATCCAGCCTGTAATAAACAGTGAGCCAACATATGGGACCTTTCACCTCTGGGACCTGGATTTGCATCCAGCCTAGACTAATGGGATGAAAGTCTCCTGCCTCTGATGGCCAAAAATGGTCAGTCAAATGAATTTGGGCAGTCTCAACCCAGCTTCTATAGGTGCAAGTCTGTAGCATGTAACTGCCCAGTTTATGCCTGTGTGTGACTGAAGATTTACTGCTGAATTTGCCCCAGAGGCCAAGAAAGTGGGTAGAACAGGAAATGGAAATTTCAACTGATGCAGTAAATATAGTCTATTCAGGTTGTGTTAGGAAGCTTACCCTGCATCTAATGCTTGTTGTAGCATTAGATGGGAGTCCTGGATATTAAACCTGCATTTAAAAAGAGTGAAAAATATTCATTTTCACCAGCAATGAAAAAATTCACAAAAAGGCTGGACAGTTTAGTTGGTGTAGGACCAGTGGGCATCCATTAAATTTTGCTGTTTGGCAGTAAGAATGATAATCGAGTGATGACTGATGTCACCTCGTTATCCCCTTTTCCCATCAGTGTGCACATTTTAACCATAAACTATACAGACAAAGACTGTTCATTTTGGGATAGATATTTTTTCATTTGTATCTAGTCTGGCTAATTATCACATATCACCTCATCAACTTGGTAGTGCCCTCCAATGAATTATATAGATAAGTTGTTCAGATTTTCTCTCCTCCTTGTTGATCTGCTAAAAGGTAAAAAAAATCTGATGCATTTTGCATGGGTTTTGTCATACGGCAATCTGTTGCCTTATGAGTAGAAAAGGTAGCCATGATGATACCTACCTAAGAAATAAAATTTAGTAGTCTAGCTAAATTTTTTTGTAGCCTTGGGCTATCAGGTTACTGTGAATTGCAAGCCCTGATCGGTTATTGACATTTAATCAGTGTAACCTTTTGCCCTCACCAGGAAAAATTGCTTCCGTTTAGAATACTGACATTTTGGCAAAAACGTAAGACATCTGAAGATGGGGGTAAAAAGGGTGTTAATTATGGCAACAACTGTATATCTAGCATTTATTGTTACGTCACCAATACTTTTGAGAGCTGCATAACATTGACTTAACAGACAAAAAATTTGATGAGTTACTGTACCCGTTTTTAAATTGTGGTTTTTGCTCAGAAAACCCTCTCCATTGTTGGCCTAATAAGTGTAACATAGCCCCTAGGCTAAAACTTGTGTTATCACTGCTTCACTTCAATAGCAGTCATTGAGTTTATCTACACAATGACAGGCATTCATCATTTTATGTATAAAGCTTGTGTATGTCATTCAGCCATGGGCAAAAACTGGAAATGTCAAGCTTTGTTAAATCATTCATCGGACTATCAAGCTGCTTTTTAGTGATCAGCTTCCTGCATATTGGAATCTGGCTACTAATGAATTAATAGAAAAAATATTAATTAAGTGGTAACTTTTGTTTGGTTCTAAACATACAAAGCATCAAATTACTTTGATACACTGATTAAACGCAATGGTGTGTGGTTAGTGTGTTTGATGAATGAGAGCAGGAGGACACTGTGCCAATGAAAGTTATCTTATTCTATTCTGTTTCATAGTAACAATGAGGCCAGGGTTCCACCATTATTTAAAGTGACAATCTGTTCCTGATGTGCTGGCTGCAGTTATTGTGATCCTTCTATATTAAGGTGCAAGTGGTACAAAAATGTATCTTAAAATTATATTAACCACAATTGTGTCAATTAGGGTGGAAGTGTGGAGCTCATAATGTGAATTATTTTGACCAAATACTATAATTGACCTCCACTTTGGAAACTTAAAAAAAATCCTGCTAGTTTTCTACTCATCTCTCTTGAAGGCTTGGAAACAGTCCCATGGGCTCTGTCTGTCCTCTGGTACCTGTCCCAATAGGCAATCTTTATGTATGAGCTGATAGGCTATTCGACTATGACATCTCAAGTGATCCTGATCCCATCCTCGTGTAAAATCCACATATGTGCACTTTTGTCACTGGACAACAATCGGGAGAGACAACTTTTGTTACTTTTCCTCTCCTCGCTTACCCAGGGTGCTGCCTACCATTGCCTTGGGTATGATCAACTAACAAACTCATCAGAGACAGGCCGACTTTCTGGTTTGCAAAGTTCAATCCCACAAATGGAGAATCTCTTTGGAAAAATACTTTAAGACTAACTAATGCACATGTTATATTGCATTTCTCTCTATGATCTCGTATATTTGACATGAAAAGTAATATCATTTATTTCATTTAGACTTGAAAAAAGTAGGGTCATCTTAGTTTAGTTTCAATTTTTGTTGAGGTTTCCTATTTGTATGTTTGTAGGAGAGGTTGTGCTGAGGATGTTGATACATAAGCTGGAAAATACTGCTGAGAATGTTTAAGGCAAAATGAAATAGATAGCTGAGAGAACAAGGTTTCTATTTTGCTAAAAACAATATTTCATTCTGTAATTGATCTGGCTATTAAAGCTAATTGTGGTCTAAACCTTATAAATAAATCCTTATTGCACCTCTGTTGCAATACTGTAGTACTAATTGTATTCATTTGATCTGTAGACAACTACTTCTACACCATAATGGATGTGAGTGAATAATCTGTAAGTAGGCAAAACCTAAAAGTGCACACTGATAAATGCCTCAAAGATCAAAACAAGTTAATTTTAACATTGTGTTTTTGATAAAAATAAAATGTCCTTATTTTGAATGGTACCAGGTTTTTAAAAATAATGATTTTTTTTTCTGGACAAAAGAGCTGAAGGAAAGTCAGTCCCTTCCCCCTGTGGCAAAGCATTGACATCTTAAAATGATGGTATGGTCAGCACAATAACCTGAAAACTTAGAAACTGCCACAAAGCCTTTGCAGGGGCTACCCAATGACCCCTGTGTTCTGGGACCAGGCTATTCATAGGAGAATTGGCTTTGTTATCTTTTGGTAGTGGTCAGTGAACTCTAGCAGGCTTTGCTAACCACCCTAGCAACAAACGATCGCCGCCATCTATCTTTGGTTAATTTAGTTCATTCTACAAGCATATTCATTCCTTCAAGTACCTTTTTGAAGGAATCCATTTTTGAGAACCATTCATTTAAAGTAAGAAAAAGGGATACTGCTTAACTGTGGCTTGTTTTTGCGAACAAATTAAAGTTTTAAAAATTATCAGCCTACCCTATTATTAATTAACTCTTAATCGTAAAGACAAAGATGTTTTGGCAGTCATTATAAAGTCTTTAATGGGCAAAATTCTTCCTTCTGGGGCAGTTTGTGCCTGATAATAGTGATTTTAGCTGTGTTGGTAGTTGAGGTCAGACAGGGTTTGGACGGGAGTCGATTAACTCGCGAAAGAGAAGTTCACAAGTTCTGCCTGATCATACGTGAGGAGTATATGTGTTCTCTTCTGCCTGTTTGCCACTCTCCATTTCCCTTGATCACAGCATGCAGTAGGTTTATGGCTATTTGCATATGAAATGACAAAATGACCCTTTTGAGTCAGCTCTGATTTGTGGAGGATCAGGCTACATTCCACTGCAAAATGAACTCAGTTGGAGTCAGAAAAAGGCAGTATCTTGAGCTTTTGCAGTGGATGTGCTGGACTTTAGATTGTGGTGTTCATAAAGAAAGAAGGGTGCCAAGAGTCAGTATTCTGGTCTCCGTCCACTGAGGAATTAGTTCAAATCTGTTTGTAGTGAGAATATGTACTGGAAAGGGGTGAATCTTGAGGTACTGGACTGCCCCTCTGACAGAAACTATTAGGTTTATCAAATCAATTAACGATGCTGGGAGAATGACCATTAATATGAAATAAAATATATAGGAATTATCACCAGTTGTTCGAAGTGTAATATGAAAATTAAAAAAGGCTGACAAGTATGACTTAACTTGTTGGTATGAGTTGAGCACTACAATTAAAATCAGTAAATCATTACTGATGTCCAGCCCTTGTCTAAAGCAATTTGTATTTTTTTTTAAACTTGCGGTAGTTTAAAAAGGTATATTTCATTGACCTTGCATTGCTATGACAACCGTTTTGTAATTAGGATTCCAAGTAGCGAGGATGCCCCTTGTGTTTTACAGCAATCTGTAGTTTTAATTTATTAATAATCTAATTTACCAACTCCTCAGTGACATCATGGCTTAATGCACCATTTGGTATGTTACTGAGCTGTACAAAGAAGGTGCTAGATTAAACCCTTGGCCTGTGCTGACTTAGTTGATCTCAGCTGGGATATCTGTGAGCTATTATTGGCCTTAGTGTTTCCAAGGTGGTAGGGGGGGGGGGACCGCAGAGGAAATCTGCCAAGTATCCTGTTCCTATTCGGTAACTCTTCAGTTTTAAAAAAAAAATGATTCATCGTTCTAGCCTGTAGCTAATTACTAATTATAATCTTTTATGTGGATGTTATAATCTTATATGTGGGTGAGGCCAGCGTCAGGCTCAGCTGTGATGGCTCCCATCATCAAATTGCCCACTGACACTCACTGTCCATAAAGAATGGCCACATGGACAAAGTACAGGAGAACCATCTCTGCACATAGAACTATACCTAGCTTGAGTTGCCATCTTCAGAGGAGGGAGTACGTGATCAAGGCCACTGTTTGCATTTTTAACAGGTAAAATTGCAGAATGGAATCCCCAAAACACCAGTAAAAGTCCAGAATGGAAACAGAATTTGACTTGTTCAATCAATATAAACTAAAGACCTTAATAATTAAGGCACATAATCACAGAATGCAATACTTAAAACACTGGTAAGAATCACATGTAATAAAAATAAAATTTGCCATAGTCAATATAAGCCAATTGCTGTGAATATATGATTTATAAATTGCTTAAATAAATCTTGTTAGAAAATGCTGTCGGTAAACTGTCCAATGATTCTTTCAGTTTAAAAAAAGCTTTGATTCATGATTATAGCCAGATTATAAAATATTGTTACAATCATCCATGTGGATGTTAGTCGAGGATATACTTACTATACATGGTCATTACATTGCACTTCACAGTTTTTATTTAGAAACTCGTGTTGAATGATCACAGATGTGGTTTCTTGTAGCATTGATGAAGCTGATGTTTTGCTTAGTGTCCAAACTAATGCTGATGTATTTTATTGATCTTCACAGATGGTAGATAAGCAAGTTGCCTTTTTTTCCCTTTGTTAAGCCTGAATAAACCTCAATGACACTATATGCTACTAATTCACTGGTTTAGAAATGGACAGTTGTCAATGATTAATTTCTCATTTTGCTACTTTTAAAAAAAAATCTTTCCATTGACTAACACTTGCTGGATGTAACTTGTCTGAGTATTTTTGGAAAAGTTGCTATTGAGCATGCGCATTGTATTAATCTTTTTTTTAAAATGCAAGCATTCACTGTCGAAGTAAATTGCTTATTTTGAGGATCCCATTTCCTGCCACTTGCTTATCCAATTGGTTTCCATTTTCCAGGGGGGTTGACATGTTGCTGCTGAGAGCACTGGTTTTGGATTTAAGGAACAATCCATCAGCAGTGTCATTTGTCAGCTCTGAAGTGCTGTGGCAGCAGATAGTTTCTTTCTCTCTGATGTAGGTTTCACTCGAGCAAAACTTATGAGCTGCTGAAGAAAGAGACGCTGGCTTTTCCTTCCAGTGGACCTAATGAGCATTAAAAGGCAGATCCAACCAGTTAACCTCCTGCCTTTGTTTGAGTGAACATGACAAGCAGCTCTAGATGAAATATGATCTACAATAAGTTCTTTTCCTGCAACATTTTTTGACTGTATTGCTTGATTTGGCTTATTTAGGGTGTTCAACAATAATGGCTAGAGCTGATTTACAGTGTGGCTCAAATACCTTTTAAGTTCTGGTTACAGCACAACAGTGAGAAGTCCTGTTAGAATATCTTCTGGCTTAATTTTATCATTCCTCTGCCAATTTTTTTTCCTTCCCTGTTTTTCTGGGTTATGGTTCTACAATTTTGGTGATGATTTGGCAGGCTTTTGATGCTGGGGGCATGACAGCCAAGTCTTCACTCTGTCTTCGCCCAATATAAAAACTTCCCGCAGCAGTTACTGAATAGCGATGGGGAGGGGAACACGCAGGCCAGTTTTCCTATCTCTAACCTCCGTAGCCCTTGCCCTACTGCTTAATTAGTTAACGGCACAGACTGGGGATTAGATGTTAATTTTTTTTAAAAACTGCTTTCCAGCAAGTTGGTTGATGAATAACTATAGATAGCAGAGGTTTTGTTTGTACGTGAGTTAGAGAAAAAGTGAATACAAAGGCTGGGTACGTTCGTCATTGTCGTCTAACATTGTGCAATAATGAGACAGTGAGCAGTGTGATGATGCATTTCCTATTTTTGTTTCACGGCGATGTAAGGTACTAAATGAAAGTGATCATTACTAACCAGTAAATGGACTTAAATAGAAAATGCTTTTGAAATTAGGAAAGTTCATTGTGCTGTTCTCAATTTCAGAGTAAAACTCCAGCTGCTGTATGTCACCACTGTTTTTCAATATATGTACATTTGGGATTCAGCAGGCTTACCTGCTGAATGTGCCATGTTCCTAAATGTCTTCTCTTCTCTTCGATTGAAGATTGAGGATGATGACTAGAGCAGTTCACGTACGAATGATGCAACCCTCCACTTTGTTGGATACCTAAGTGGTTCTGTCATTGTTAAGGACGATGTTGTGTAATAACTTAATCCAACACTTGATGCATAAAAATCTGGTCTAATTTACCCAATCTGATAGTGAGAATGAGAATCTACTTGCCTGACTGAACAGTTTGAACCTCGAAGAAAAGTTCTTTCCTGTCAGGTCAGAAGTTAAAGGAGAGAAAATTTATCATGGATTCTTACAGTACAGAAGGAGGCCATTCGACCCATCGTGCATGTGCTGGTTTAGGTTAGCATGATTTGCAAACAAATGATATTGGCCTGTATCTTTCTTTTTCTTGGATTGAAAAAATAACAGGTTATGGATCACATTTGACACACAATTGATTAATCTAAATTTTGGAAGGGCCTCTCCAAACTTAAAGTTCAAAATTTATTGAGCTCCAGTTCTATGTAATGTTAATTTGTAAACAACCTATTTTTTGTTTTGGTCTGCTATGTATGTCTTTATTTTATTTATATATAAGGCATGAACTGGTCTATTCCTATAGATTCTTAACAGCAACCTATCCCACCCTCTTCAAAACAATGCAGTATAAAAACATTAATTGTAAATAAAATGGTATTTTTCCCTTCGTTTTTCCCCTCTGCTCTGCTTCTAAAGGCATCAGCTCCATGCTGGTGTGCAATTTCATGGGTGCCAAGTACCCTCCCAATTCTGCCCAGAGTCAACAGAGTATTTGGATCCAGACGGCATGATGACTAAGGCAGATGTTACCTCACTCAGTGTCCAAACATGCATTTCTGACTGGGGATGCTGGACAGCAATTAGGAGTTGGAGGCCTGCTTGAATTTTCCCACCCAACTCGGAGACACTGAAAGCAGTTATAGTGCTCTATTTCTGCTCCAGTTGAGATTGTGCTAGAGATTAGATAAATTGGCATTATAATAGAAGGTGGACCTGACGACAGCACTTTTTTAGCAGCTGAAATTTTTCTTCCAAAAAAAAATTGTTCCCTAAGTTTTCTTTTCCCTTACTTTAATGACAGTGACTTGTGTTCAAGTGTGATTGCTCAACCACTGTAGCCCTCCAGTACCTTACCCAGGTGGCCACTCTTAGTGAGCTGAGACAGTGTCAGCAAACTGTCTGAACCGTGGAGCCATGACAGCTGAGTCTCACCCAACATCCATACACGCATATGCTGTCCAGCAGAGGTCACTGGGTAGTGACTAGGAGCAGGACATCTGATTTATCACTTATGCACCCCCCCCCCCCCCCCCCCCCAAAGCTCAGACACAAGTTAGTTGTAGTGCCCCTCCTGCTGTTCTGCCTGAGATCAGTTCACTCAGTGAAGACCAGGGATCAAACCTGGGACCTTCCTGATCTATATGGCACAATATTCCATCATATTCAACCACTGAGCTGTTCAGTGAATCACATGTTTGACTTTCTCTATTTTACATTTTCAGCTAAGTGAGTCACAATTTGTATTATGTAGATGCAGAAGGGACATTGTATGTTGTTATCATGAACAGTATAGCCTGATCTAAACTTCACATAAAAGTCATTCATGAAGATTAGATCATTTACTGTCAAAAATTTTGCATATTGTTCGCTTAAGAATTTTACATAAGCACCTTGGGACATTTTGCCACATTAAATGTGCTATATAAATGCAAGTTGCTGTCCTAAGTTTTTAACATGTTATTGTAAGGGATGAGATATCCTTCAAAACTTCCAGCATCCAAACAGAAATAATTTCACCAATTGTAATTTCTGCATGCGGAGGTTATTCTTGGGAAGTAGAATTCAAGAAATGGGTAGAATGTTAAGAATATTTTTGATTTATATATGCATCTTAAAATCTAACTCGCCACTTACATCTTGGTCATCAAATGGTTAAGCAAATTAAAAGAAACATTGTTAAGACTAGAAAATAAATTTTGTAATGGGTTTGGTTTCTTAATGGTTTTGTAGAGACTTTTGTGAATGAATACCTTATTGTCTTTGCTATATATATATATATGAACATTTTGAAAATCATAGGTAGTGCTTATATACTGTATGAACTGTTCCAACAATCACTTACAGGCTCCATTAAACAGACCAGGCAGAGTAAAAGCATGTGCTATTTTTGAATGAATGAATAGCAGCCACACAAGTAGAACTGCTTTGATGCAACCTAATGTGGCTTATTGGGTGTCACCTATGCCATTTCCTGCTTTTCACGGCATAGGAAGGAGCCAAGGGAATTCTTGATTAGTGCATTAGTTTTATTGCCCTCTTCTGTGGCAAGATATTAATGCTTATTTGATAGATGGGGTGAAGAAGGAAACAAATTGAAGCATGAGTCTAAACTTTAATTGTAGGAATTTGTGTGTCAAACTGTAGAAACACTCATCTCTCATGAATTGATACGTAAATAATGTTAATTTGCATGCAAAGCTGTCTTTTAAAGGCTTTGAAGATAGGTGGCTAGGGTGATATGAGAACTATGTTCTTTATCCAACTACAACTCTAGTTGACTTATCCAGTTGCAATGGTCATTTCTAAACTATATCACCCTGTTCCCTTGCATAAAAAACATTTTGGTTCATTTCTAGTTTGTCATCAGAAGAGATAAAATGTGTTTCTTGTGGGTGTAGTTAGTTGGCTTTTTTGGGTTCAGGAGACAGTATTTTTCTTCAGGCTATTCCTTTGAGAGCTGCTGAAGCAAGAACCTCCAAGAAATGGGCAGGATGGCATACCACTATTGCAAGAAGAATAATGAGATTGCGTTTGACATCTCTGAGGAAACCTTTGTTCTGTGCTGACCTGGCAACTGACCTCTTGTTTACTCTGTTGCTTTGCTTAGTGTTTCAGCTTCTCAGGTTACAGAACAATTGAGCAAATTAGCAGTAGAGTTTCAATGGGCAAAAATACTACTGTTTTCTGTGTGAAAGACTTAAGAGATACGTCTTGCTGTTTTCGAAGTGTGCAAGCATGAAACACTATCAAAGAATTTTGTTCAATAAAGCATTGACTGGTTTACATAGCGATTGGATAATTTAGGCAGTAAAGGGCTTCAGATGTTTTTCTGTGAAGAAAAGGAAGGAAAACCTGTGATATGCACAATGTGTCTTAAGAATCCCAGTGGAGCTGGGCCCCTGCTTGTGATTGATTGGCAGTTAGTTGGGAGCGAGGAAGCCTCGTGTAATAAGGCCTGCAAAGCAACTCTGCCTTTGGTTTACTAAGCATTGCTTCAGCAAGGATTTGTGGAGGGCAGAGGTGATGGGGCAGGGGCAGCGGAAGGGGCAGATGGTTAAATCCTCTTTCAGTGCACATGGAATTCTCCAAGCGATTACCTCTGAAAGGTTTCTGAAAAGTATTTCTGAAAACCATGCACATTTTAGGTTTCTAACCAAAACTGAAACTAAACAAAGTAAAATGTAAGAACAAGACGTTACCTATCAAGCATGCGGTTTAAATTTATTGCAGTGCGGCCATATAAACCGAGTATTAACCCAGATAGTTTTCCCACCCCCACCCAGAGCCCCCTTTCTATTTTAAAACTTCAAAGTGACAGAAAATACTAGGTTAGGACTGAAAGGATTTTGAAGAAACAAAATGATGAAAATAGATGAGTAATGGTTATTGAAAATATCTTAACTCTTTAAATGTACTTCGGAGCTTTCAAAATGAGTATTTTTGATATAATAGCAAATAACTCTATAAGTTTCTCATGCTGAACATAAAATGCAATTTAAAAAACACAGACAGAATGTCATATTAAAGTAACTATCTGAATTGCTGCAGTTGCTAGCTGCAAATGGCTAACTTGTGTATAGGAAATTGCCCAAAATAAAATAATTAATAAGTTGGCCCAGCTACTACACAATACAGTCATTATCACAAATGTTGGGTTCTGTGCCTTGCTGTGATATTTAGTGATTGTTAGAGTACTTCTATCTTTCATTAGTGTGAATCTTCATCCTGTCTTGTATCTGTGAAGTTCTTCTGTAATAACATCCCTGTCCTACCCTCGGGGCCTGTGCTGATTTGATACCTGCCTGGTGAGAATCTCTTGTTGTGCAGCGGCAAGGAATTTCCTTTGAAGTTGATTAAAGGTCTCTACCCTGTGCTTTACACAGGGAGGGGTGAACAGGGAGGGTTCTGGACAGGTCTCTGTGTTCTCCCCACAGTTACGATTTCAGGGTGCTGAGAGAAATGTAGGCTTCAAAGATCACTGGACAATTAGATGACAGATGACATTCAGAAAATCCAAAATGGCAGAAAAGTGACTTAATGCTTGACTGGTAGAAAACAGGGCAAATGTCATTAACACTGCAGATACAGTACCCGTCTAATTAAAGAATATCCATGAACTGGAACCATAGCTTTCACCGAGAAGTCATAACTTTATATTTATCTATGTAACTGAAGGAGTATTTTTGCTAGCACCCCTTTTTCCAAAAAAAAGTAGTAAATACAAATGTGGATTAAATCGACTCATCAGAACCCCTGTGCAGAAGCTTTGCACGCCACATATTGGAGTTATCTTTGTGACTAACCTCAGTGGGAGGAGTCAAGGGAATCACAAATAAAAAGTTTTAGGATCCCTATAGCTTGCAGTAGAATGACAGCCTAAAACTGCCATAATTCAGTAGTCACAGAGCCAAGACTGAGAGAATGAGAAATGTTACTTGGTGTGGGGATTGTTGCTCTGAGACTGTATAATTAAGAGTTGTACTATTTGTTTCTTAGAGAACACGTAACTCTAGGGTACGTTTAAACTACAACTGTAGCATTGGTGAGAAGTGGTTTTGCTTTGCACTGATGCTGCAGTTGTAGTGTAAATGCAACTTGAATCTGCCGTCAGGGCCTAACCTGATATTGAAGCGAAGAGTTTACTTCAGTGTAGAGTTGGTATGGAGCTTAAACCACTTTGAGTTGTGCTAAACTTGTAGTATAAGTGCATCCTTAAACACCAAAGGAAAATGTTCTATTCTGCAACAAATGCCTGAGCACCGTGTTGTGAAGTATAGTTTCCATTTGTGGCAGAGAATTTTAATAGCATTTTAGGGTGACGATGACGCTTAACTGTTGATACTAAAGTCTCTTGGAAGGACAGTAGTTTATATCAGAGGGTTTCCAGACTGAGTGCATACCTTGTTGAATTTCGTCTTTCACTGTGTGAGTTACCTTTCAATCTGTCTCACTCAAAAATGATCAAATCTGCTTCTATACTAAGAACCATTTTAATCCTAGTAGGAGGCTATAACTAATTCTATTAGCCATGATGATTTTGTCCCAATCAGAATTAACCATTTTATGCTAAATAGAACTTCTGGTATACTTGCACCATTGTTGTAGTTCTCTGATGTACATTAGTGGACATGAAGTTTAAAGTGAATGTACATCAGCAACTTACTTAAAACACTCCAATTCTAGAAGTTCCATAAACTGTCAGCTACCAATGTGTTAGAAAATATTTTATCAAAGGCTGTTCATTTTATCGAGCCAGCTAATGATCGATCATCTGTTGTGCAGCTAATGTCTGTAATTATTTTTTGTTTGGTATTTTCTCCCTACCCTCCTTTCCTGAAGGAGTGGCTCCTTACTGAGTGGTTCCATGGGTGTGGGTTGTCTTCCAGTACCTCACCCTAGTGGTCATAATTTATGTCTGCAGATGTCAGTAGGTTATTTGACCTTGGGGGTTTTAGAACCAAGTCTGATCCTGGTATCCTCATGCAATGTCAATACTTGGATAGTTCTACCAGGAGTCCCCGGATTGTGATCAGGAGCAGGAACTCTGGTCAGTTTTCCCCTTTCTAACCTGGGGCACTGAGGCCAGTTGCAGTGGCCCCATTGCTGAGATCAGCTAACTTGGCACAAAATGGACATCGAACCTTGGAGTTTCCTGGCCTTGTATGTGGCTAGTCACTGGGTAAACGTTCAGAGCCATTAGGGAGCAGTGGGTAAGACCATTTATATCTGGCAGAAACAAATGCCTTGCTTTTTAAGCAAGCATTAGTTACAACTCTCATTTCAATTATCTATTTCTGTATATTAATGGCATCTCAGTATAATCAGTACATTGAGACACACAAGTGTTACATAGTTCCATACTTTCATATTGCCAGGACTGTTCTAGGTTTACTGGCTATCTATATAATACAAGTAAGGCACCAGATCTTATAGTGATTAGTTGAATTAATCATTATCTGTTAAGTTAATGATACTGATTCGCTGAAATATTCCATTGAGTAAATGTGAAGCAATCAAAAACCATTGCATTCACTAGACAGGTTAATAAAAATGAAGCAAATTGCTAATTTTTTTTTCCAAATTCAATAATTTGGAACCAACAACTATTACAAAACAAACCAATCAAATTGCTCATACAGATTTTTGCAAACTATTTTCAACTGTTACACTTCAGTCAGTTTATACAGCTAAAAATGTAACCTAACTTAGCCCTCAAAAAATAACACATTTCTGGAAAAAAAAACATTAAATCTTCCCACATCTCAGTCAGTTCTCTTAGAGATACTTGCAAGGCATTTCCTCTGTGCAAGCCTGCCCCTTCCTCTGCAGCCTGAGACTTGAGTTTTACCTCAGTCACAGAGTTTAGAAATTTCTTGTTGGCCGTAGGATGTTGTTGAGGTCCAACTTCTGGTCACAATTTTGTGTTTGTGCGTGCGCACGAGAGTGCATGTGTGTGTTTTGCATCGTGGAAATTGTGGTTGTTGTCCTACTCTGATGGAACTGCAATCCCCAGCCTGCACTACAAGACATATCCAATGACGAGCAGGTATAAAATTTGCAAATAAAAATTGTAATGTCAGTGATGGAGATTTTGTTTTTTTTCCTCTCAGCATTTTATGTAATTTAAACTATTAAGTATTCTGAGCTAAAGGGATTGTTTGGAATAATGTTATTTTGTGTCGTTGAGGGGTACTAATGCTTGTGCTGGGAATGTTTGAGTAGCTTGGACAATGTAGTCAGAGTCAGTTTGTCAGTCCCAGGACATGACTCTGCTCAGGATGCTGGTCATCGGCGACTGGAAGATGGAGAAAAAATTGCAAAGGTCGTACTACACCAAGGACAGCGACAACACTACAAATCCATCTTGGGAAGTAAGGTGGGGGATTTTTTTTATCTAATAGTTTTAACTTACTGAGAAAAAGGTAGGTTTTGGAAAGGGAGGAGGGAAGAATACATGAATCAATAAAGTAAGAGCAAATACTGAAAATCCATCATGGGAAGCAAGAACAAAATTGTTACGTTGTAAGTTACTGAGAATATGAAGGTTTGGGAAGGGAAGAACAAATTACTTGCATCTTAAGCAAGTTTTTTTTAAAGTGGTAGATAGGTAGTATTACAAATATTCAGGGCTATTGATTTATGGTGATTTTAATAAATTCAAAAAAAATTATATGGTGAACCTGGGACTTTTATTATCAGTGTTTTGGACTTTGCATTCCACAGTTACATCTGTTTACAATTAGGATCTTAGATTTATAATGTTCCTCAAATACAGTTTTTTTAAAATATCAATTTCTGATTTTAACTGGTGTTTTTGGAGATCAAATTCTGTGATTCTGTCTACTTTTTCCTTATACCATAAATCAGTGGCCTTGCAAATATATCTGAGGTGAGTTACCTTTTAATTAGTGTGAGATGTGAAATTTTATTTTGCATCATGTCAATTCATATGATGTATTACTTCAGTAAATTTTCTGCATTACAGTGATGAAAAAAAACCTTCATTGCTTTTGGGCTCCAGTGAGCCCAAGGATTAACCATAAGTAACCTACTAGTAAAAAGCTAAGTTGAAACTTGATATATAAGATTTTTCTGGGAGAATGCAGCGTTGCTACTATGTATGTACACTTTGATAGGAGGAGAGCAAGAACTTGCGTTAATATAGTGTCTTTCACATTCTCAAGATGTCTCAAAGCACTTCATAGCCAATGAGCTACTTTTGAAGTATCATCGCTGTTATGTAGGCAAGTGGCCAATTAATCTGTTTTTGGTGGTGTTGGTTTTGCCTCTACCTGCACAGTAGATAGGGGATCAGTTTAACTTCTTATCCAAATGATAGTACATGCAACAATGAAGCATTCCCTCAGTACGGCACTGAAGTGTCAGTATAGATTAGTGTTCAAGTCCTGGAGTGGAGCTTGAGCCATATCCTTCCAACTCAGGCGAGAATGTTACCACTGAGCCAAGCGAACATATTTTACTTTTTATTTGCAGGTTCTGTTTAGGAGGTTTGCAAAGGAAGAACCAGGGTTTGAAAAATGATTGCATAATTACACGAATTCTGCCTCAAATCTCTTCCTGGGTTTAATGTAGTCTGGGCAAGGATTTTCCAATTTTGATGACTAGAGTTTCCTTGATTGTTTTTTATGGTTTATCAGAACTCAGGAGTATGATCCTTCTGTAACTGAAGGAAGTAATCAGGGTTTAACCAAAGCAGTAATTAATATTTCTCTCTTTTACTGCAGTAAATACTTGCATGATGCTGAATGCCTAAAATATTACACACATTTCATTTAAAAAGCTGTATACTTTAGGCAATCTGGATTTCATGAGCACTAGTATCAGTCAGGTTATGGGGGGAGAGTGGGTTCTCTCTTTCACTGCTCGGGTGTGCCCCTGGGTATGCAAACTGAGTAATGGTATTGGCAGCATTTGTGAAGTGTTCTTTGTAGTGTATTGAGTGGAATTGGGGGGGGGGGGGGGGGGGGGGTGGAGGCGCAGGCGCAGAATGGGACGAAAATGAAAGGGTAAATTAAGCAAACTATACAGGAGTGAAACTGATCATCGGCAGGAGCGCAAAACGGGCTGATAGTGAATTGGCAGCCCCTTTTACACCACGCCCCACTTTCTTTTCCATTGAAGTCAAACAGACTGCCAGTTTGGTGTTAGCCTGTTTTGTGCTACTGGCATTGACCAATTTCACCCCCTACATTTCCTACCTCGGCTCTACAATTAAGCAGCAGTAAGATACTAACATTTAGCAAGAGATTGCAGAGTTGAATTTTCTTACTGTGGAGAATAAAACTTTTAATTCCTCTTCTGGAGCTAATGTATACTTCTGTGCACCATTGTATTCACTACAAATGTGAAGAAGGCCTATTATTCTCAGATTTCATTAATGCTAGTAGGCTTTGAGTTAAGCACCAGTCTTTCCAACACAACTTCCCTGGTTGAGTGATTTTTGAAGATTACAGAAGGCAATCTTGCCTTCTACCTGTCTTTTCCCTCCCCCCGAGTGTTGAAAAGTGGAAAGGAAAGAAAATTTAATAAGACAAATGGAGAATTAAAGCTATGGGAAAGAAGGAACTAGAGAGGAAATAAGGAATAAAAATTAAATGGAGGGTAAACTTATAAAAAGACAATAGAAATGGAAGAGAAAAGTTAAAGAAAACCATGAGAACATTGAAAAATCAATTTGGAAAAAAATGTAAGCCACTTTAAAGAAATAAATAAAATATGTTCAGGAAAAAATGAAAATAGGTGGAAAAATATAGAAATATCAAATTTGTGCCTTCGATCTCTGTAACCCCAAGTACTAATGATAGGCTTTGTCAAAAAGTTCCAAATTCAAGGCATGAGTTGAATGTATTTTGCTGGTTTGATTTCTCCTGCCCCCCTCAATTTAGGAATCCTCGTGTAATTATTCTGTTGACAGGAAGTAAGCTCCCGCATTCCTTAGTGCTCTTTAGCCAGGACAGTTACAAAATGTTTTCAGATGCAGAGGGCTTTTTTGTCATTTGAATCAAATTGCCACAGCTGAACAATCAGACTAGATAAAATAGAATTAGTGCAACTTTCATGCATGTGAAATTCAGAAGCTCCTTTAATCCCCTCTCTTGCTTGGATTCTCTTTCTCTCCCTTCCTTCTCCCATTTCACAATATATATCCCATTAGCAGATAAACTTTGGTGGATGGCTTTAAAAAGCAAACACTGTTGAATACTTTAAATTTTTCACTTAACCTGAGTTAGCACAGATACTGGCTCAGCTGTTGGAACACAGGGTGGAGGATATTCCTGATCTGTTGTGTAGCTAGTTTCTATGGACCTCCTGACACTGTTATGTTGGCTTTTTCAATCACCATTTTAAAGCCACTGAGCCTTGTGCTTGCTAATCCTGACCGGTGCCATTGGATCTTGGGAGACCACAGTAGAAAAACTCAAAGTTATTGCTCCTGTTTGAGGATAAAGGATAAAGCTTCTAAAAAAAACACTGCGATCAGATGGGCTGAGCTGGTGAACAATGCAAGAGGCACTAACTGATCTGTGGGCAGTTCTTTGTGTCGCTGCCGTTCATGATGAAGGGTGTACATTTACTTGCTAATATCCACGGTAAAAAGCCATTAATCTGCCATCTTGTTTTTCAAAAGTGGTTAGATTGCCTGTAGCAACAAGCCTGTATTTGCAATCATATGAGGGGTAGATTTGCTTGTTGCAATTGAACAGATGCAGGCTACCCTCTGCCCTCTCAATAAACTCCATGGTGTAACATTAGATGAGATTTAGTGATGGAGCATCTTTTCTTGTTATCCAAACAGTATGAGGCAATACAATTGACTGCCTCCAGCAAAGACACTCGATTTTTTTTACACTATTTTCTATTGGAGTAATTATTTGTGGAAGTGATGTGGCAGATAGTAAACTACTCAATGAATTGTTGTTTTTGTCAATGTAATGCATTCTGTCTTACATTTGCTGTCTACCTTAGATGATTATTCTTCAGAACTGAAATAATACAGATTGAACTAAGAGTGAGAAAATCCATCGATAAATTTTAAAAAAATGTATATTCAAAAGCAGCAAGAGAAGAATTGTTCCGTTGATAGCAAAATTGTGGATGTTTTCTTCATAAACAAATTCATGATGTTGCTTCACATAATGCATGGAAAAATTCTCCCACACTTGTAAGTTTAAATTATTTGTATAGTAGTATAGTTATATAACCATAATTTAACTTTCGTGCTTTTGATAAAAGTCCTCGGTGTGATTGTATTGAATGTCAAGGAAAATTCTACAGAGTCCATAGACCTCAAGTAAAATATAAGTACGGCTACTCCAAATTAATGTTTGGCATAAATAATTATTTTACTTTCTGGGAGGAAATGCCAGTTCAATGCCAATTCTGAACTAAACATGCATTGGCTTGCCCACTAGTAGCACAAAACTCTTATAGAAATTTACACACACTTTGGATGAGATGGAAGTGAAGATGGTTTTGAACAGGCCTAGCTGATGGGAGGATAAAAGGTTGGGATTAATGCAGTGTAGAAAACAAAGCAAGAGCAATTGCTTGATGCTTTATTTTCTAACGTTTCTGCTTTGGAACAGTTGGTGCTTGCTATTGTTAATGGAGAGAGAGAGAGAGAGAGTAATGTTTGGAAAAATGATCAAGTATTGTAGAGACTTCATTCGTAAACATTTGCAATAATATGTCTAATAATTACAATCAGTACATCAGTAATACATGCCATATTAAAGATGATTCATTGAAATAGGTAAATATATTTAAACAACACGGAGTCGTATACAGGGAGATCATTTGATAGTCGTTCCAATAATGTTAGCCTACATTAAGAGTCCACTAGGTGGTTGCTATAGACTGGTTTCAGTGATTTGCATTGTAAAAGGCTTTTTGGAAGTCAGAGTAAGAAATTAAAAACGGTCTGGAAAGAAAAACTTGCCAGTGGAAGCTGAAAAGTTTGAGTTGTACTGAATAATGTATTTGTTCAGCTTGAACAAATCAAGAGAACACAAGTCAAAATTTTATTTATTTTTTTGTTAAATTCAGTATGTTTTAGTTAAAAAGAAAAGGTAATATATCAGAGCAAAACTTTAAAAATAACATATCATCAAAGATAATGCTTCTGAGGGCAGGAAGGTTTAATTTAAGAAATTGGTGGCTTTTAATTATGTCATTACAAGTATCAGAAGCAGATTAATTATTTTGTAAATTCATGCACCTTTTGAGATTTACTTTTTTTGTTAATGGTTTTCTGGAAACTGATGTCAGATTCATGTAAAAGTAACAGAGCAAAACTGAACCTCCTTTCTACAGCTACAGGTTTGTCCCCTCTCCTGTGTCTTGTGCAAGACGGTAACTGGGAGAGAATCCTGAAAAGAACTAAATAGTATAGTAATAGATTTTGACAGCTGTAGGAAGTAACGACTGTGTTTTAACTGTTTTGATTTGTAAACCACAAAGTGGATTACTGTGTTGATTGAAGGGTTATGTCTTGGAAATGAAATCCATTATAGAGGTTATTACCAGGGGTTTGGGTCAGTGAAATTTTTGGCAGCATTCCAAACTGTCACTTGAATGGTTGTGGCTTTGCCAATAGGTTCAACCTTGCTTCGTTTGGTTATTCAAGCTCCTACTTACTAAAAATCGTATTCTATCCTAGGACCTGAATTACCATGGAGTCAAAGCAATTGGAAATTAAATGATCCACTTCAGAGCGTAGTGATAGTTATTGATCAACTGAGATAGGTATAATCGACACATGGTAGGAGTAGAGTCATCTTATAAATGGACTTCTTTGTTAAAAGCATCAGAGGTGGTGCAATACTGACTTCTGCTCTGCTGAAGTCTCCTGCCAAATAGAGACTGTGGCCATATTGGTGCGCAGTGCTATCCAAATGTATAAAACTGTCTTAAAATCCTTTGTGTATGTATACGTTACTGCTTTGTATTCTGTGAGGTGCCATGCACCATCATAGTGTGTAGACTTTTCAGAACTTGATAGAAGTGAAAAACAAAAATCTGAAGGAGCTTTTGTGTCGTGGCTTCAGTTTCAGTTTTTATGCTGTGGTTTCTGGTAACCGTTCGTCGGATGATACATTAAACCAAGGTGCCATTTGCATGTTCTGGTGGATGTCAAAAGATTCCATGGCAATATTTGAAGAAGTGAAGGGAATTCTCTATTGCCAACGTTCCTCCCTCAGCCATTACTGCCCAAAAAAAGGGACATCAATTAGTCATTGTGGAATGTGGATGATGCAGATTGGCTGTCGTATTTGCCTACATACAGTCACTCCACTTCAAAAGTAGTTCATTCTGTGAAGCGTTTTCAGATGTTTTGGTTGGAGATAAGACACTATATAAATACACTTTTTTTTCTTTTTAATTCATTGGCCGGATTCCTCTGCAAAATATTTTCCAATGGGGGAGGGTATGTGAAAATCCTGTAGTTTCATTTCCAACCTAATTTGGGGGGAAAATGCATCCTGCTGCCTCAGTTGTATCTGAATGAAAAGCCACTCTAGAATTTGTGACTGATCTGGAAAACATGTCTTTACCCTGCTAGTTAGGAATGCTTTCTTTAAAAAAAAATATTCTTGTCCATGTCTCTAATGCAGGTCATTAGAATTAAGCTACTACTTACAAAGGAGAATAATAATTGTAAGAGTGGAATGAAGAAGTGTTCAGCAGCAGAAGATCACCGGTCCTAGCCAGTATATATCGTTAATGTATCGTTAGCCATCCAAGGGTTGAATTTTCTGCCATAACTCCAGCATTTAGGCCGATTCTCCAGGGTTTCTGCGGATCTTCCGTCCAAGTTACGGTGCAGAAATTCAACTCCCTCCTCTCGATAGGCAGACTCAGCCAAATAACTTTTCTCCATCTGATTAACTTTTAATTTGACATTTTAGAGACAGACTGGAAAGACAGACAGGTGGCCCTGAAGGTGGCCTTATAACTGTTGGCTGGGCTACAAATGTGTTTTTGAGGAAAAAAAAATATACATGCATCTTGTGAAGTTGCTATACAGTTTTGTCACATGGTACTTGAGATTACATTGACACTTTGAGGCTGTTGGTACAGTTAAAGTTAAGTGCACCCTGGGAACTACACTGGGTGGGGGGTTGTGGTTAGGGTAATTTGGTGAATTTGGATTCAGTTGAGTCAGGGAGATTTTGGGGTCCTGTTTGCAGATGGAGGTTGGTTTGTTTCCCCATGTGGGCCGTTTGCAGCCTAGTCAGATGGAAAAGAATCCTTGGTAGCTTGTGGCCACATTTCAAGTTGATCCATTCTTACCTTGCTGTAGGGCACTGAGTTTATGAGTGAGGGATGGTTGGATAGAGTAGGTTTTCAGGAGAGGGCTCCAGGCAGAGTCTATACATGACCCACATTCTGTCAGATAAAATTAGCCTGTGGAGCTGTGTTATGTGCATGTTTTTTCATTGTCTTTTATTAGGAGGAGAAGTTTTCTTTTTTTTTCAGATAATTTATATTTTAATGCAATTGGGGGGGTGGGTGGTGGGGTGGCGGGGATATGGTTAAAAATACTCTTACTTTCCAATTTTTAAATTTGGTTGCAAAATATTAAGAAGTACTTTTACCTAGTGTTCTTGAATCATACTACCAGAAACTTAAGTTGTAGTAATAACCTGAGATTGATTTAATTTTTTTGAGGTGAAGGGAGTGGACCCAGAGGTGCCAACCTATGTCAAGAGTTCTGGAAACATTGGGGCACTATCCCAAGATTTGAAGAAGGGGCATAATCCATGCCAAAAAGAATTGTGGTGGGGATGGGGAGTATGTGCCCTTTATTTTTCTCCCCAATCCAATGGTTCAGCCTCTGAGAGATTCGCCTTGATATGATGCATGGATGAAACATTTCTGCTTTAGTAAATACTCCAAATTTGCTGCCTGATGGATTGCGGAAGGTTTTTATTGGGGGAGAGAGAGAGAGAGAAAGGCACAGCAGTTATGGTTGCTTCCATCTCTGCCTGACCATAGAATGCTCAGCTAATCTTTTACGCGGTGCATTCAGGAAAAGAATTGCCTCTTGATGTGGAAATACCGGCATGGACCTGTTGGGCCAAATGGCCTGTTTCTGTGACGTACATTCTACATGAATGCTGGATATTATCAATCTTCCCCTGCAGAAAGGCTCTTGTGTGTGGAGGGGAGTGTCCTAAAGTGAGAAAAGGGAAATAAATGGAAATTGAAATAGATGATTTGTATGAGCAATACCTCATCAATTATTTATAAAATCTTACTAGCTTTCACCAATCATTTTGTACGTTTAGTTGGCATGCTTTTATAAACCATTCCTTCTACACCCCTTCCAGCCTTCCTTCCATCCTGAATGATTCTTATTTGCCTTGTCAGTAATGAACGAGGTGAAGTTGTGTGGCCTTCCTTAGTGATGGTTTTAAAGTTCAGCTTATGTAGGCCAACTGGGAAGTGCTCTCATAAATAGCAACTTTCATCTGGATTTTTCTTTACCGTTGACAAATGAAAGTCCAAAGTGCTCAGTATGTCATGTGACCTACATTTGAGTTTGGCTGTGGTGTTTGTCTTGCTTGGATAGCTTTGGAGACACTTATTATATTCTTATCGACGTCCTGCTTAGAGCTACTTAGTTCTCTAAACATTCAGCTATGTGTAGCATCCATCATACAGTGTGCACTAAAACTGTCCTGATGGTAGGTTAATAACTCAGCTGCAATGCCGCACAATATGGACATTTTGAAATTTTACACATTGCAACCCACTGGATATGAAGCAGAGATTTTTTTGCATTTTTGATGGACACTGAACTCTACAATTTTGCTGTTAATTTTTACCAAGGGCAGTGATCATTCCCTTTTGCCAATCATAGAACCAGGAACGAAGGCAGAAGTGTGGAAGTCAACACTGTTAATAAACACATTTATGTGATAAATTTCACAGTTTAAAACTATCTTTTTGTTTAAGGTGCAGGGCGGTTATGGCCATGGCGCTTATAGTGAGCCAGCAGTTATACTGTACCGCCAGAGTGCCAAGCTTATAACATTCGTTCTTACACTCTTTATTCATTGAATAATTTCAGATTTTACCAGTTCATTGCTGTGCTTGTTGGATATGGGTGGGACAGGGAATGGGAGGTAGAAGAAAAAAAATCGTAATTCAGAGCATAATTTTGAAGGTGCTTCTTGCATTTTAATCAAACATTATCAATTTTTATATGGTGGTACTGGGATGATGTCAATAGCATGTTTATTCTGTGACTGCATCATTCATAGTTTATCTCAAAAAATACATTTTCAGGATCAATTTTGATTGAATATTCCCTTGGTAAGAATTTGCACACAATAAGGATGACTAACCACCACCACAACCACAATAATAACTATATCCACAATAGCATATATAGCGCCTTTAAGTTGCACAATGTCCCAAAGCGCTTCACAGAAGCATCAGACAAAAATGGATGCTGAGCTAAAGAAGGAGATATTAGGAGGGATGACCAAAAGCTTGGTCAAGGAGGGCCTTAAAAGGAGGTTAGGGAGGTGGAGATGGGTTAGAGTTTAGGGATGGAATAGCAGAACGTAGGACCTAGGCAGCTGAAGCCGGGGATGCATGAAGCCACAGTCAGAGGAACACAGAGTTCTGGGAATGATGGCAACGGTTTTGGAAGGGAGGAGCAACAGTACCTAAGGAGAGGGAACCATTTATAATGTCAGCTAGAATGGGGACCAGGAAGGGAAGTTGGGTGGCCAGCAGTTTAGTGGGAATGGGGTCTCAAGGGTGCAGTTGGTGGGCCTCATGGACAAGAGGAGCTCGGAGAGGTTATCAGGGGAGATAGCAGAGAAACTAGAGAAAGTTTCTCTAGCTTGGGGGCTGAGGGCCAGAACAGGAGGCTTGGCTTGGTGTGCAAGGGGAAGGGGAATGCGGCAGAGGTAGCTGAATGGACAGTCTCAATCTTAGTGACTTAGAAGTCCAAGCTCCTCGTACTTGTTGAAGGTGGAGGAGACGGTTGGTAGTGAAGAAAAGAAGCCTGAGTTATCTTTGCTTTCCAGGATGACCCTGGTGTGGCGAGCAGTTTTGGCAGAGGAAAATGAAGCCCAGTCGTGCTTGATATGGTCCAGCCAAATCTGATGATAAGATGTCTAAACCAGTTGTGCGCCAGAAACGCTCAAGTCTGCACCTGTTGGACTTGACTGGGTGAAGGTGGGGGCCACACCAGGGGGAACGACCAGGGTAGGAGAGAGTAAGAGTTTTACTGGGGACAAGGACATCAAAGTTGGAGGAGAGGGAGTGGTTGAGCAGATCGACAGCTGAGAAAGTATTGTGGCAAACTGAGGATCAGATTACACAGTTGGAAGTTTGAAATTGAAGCTGTAATTCATTTGGGGGAAGAGTTTATTCCAGGGCAGATGCAGAAGGAAATTGGGTTGCAATGGGGTATGGGGATGTGTTAGTGAGGAATAAACAGACGTGGTTAGAGATGAGAGGAGGAGGGAGGACATTTTGGTGAGAAACTCAGGGTGGGGCTTAAGGGCCGGTAGAGAAAGGAGGATTTTAAAGGAGAGGTGAGAGGGGTGAAACATGGTGAGGTGCTCGAAGGAAGCGATGGTACTAAAAAAAAGTAGGGGGAGAGATCAGGGTGTAATTTGGTCATAAGGACTACATCACAACTACCACCATGACGGAGGTTTGGACGGTCCAGATGGTGGAAAGTATAGCCAAGTGTGGAGGCTTCATCAAAGGGCAAGATGTTGTTGTCCATGAGCCAAGTTTTTGTCAAAGAACGGATATCAATGCAACCATCCACAATAAGGTCATGAATGGCAAGGGCTTTGCTCATGGGGGAATGGACATTCTTTGGGAAATGCAGAAAAGGGTGGTGATTGTTGATCCACTGGCTGAGTCCAAGTAACTGGTGGTGTTTGGGGTGAGCAGGATTGGAGGGAGGTTGGTTTACACTGGGTGGGAAGATTGGTGGGAGAGGAGGATTGGGGCAGTTGGGATTGCTGCTCAGAAGAAGGCAGCGATGGGTGCCTCGATGGTCCCTTCGGAGAATGCCAAGAGGTAAGCTGTGGGTCTGCCCAATGTGATGTCATCAAGGTAGATGTATTAATAGGACCCATGACCAAAAAAATTGTTTTCTAATTTATTTTGTTGTTGGGGGTGGGGGGAGAAAAGCATTAAGATAATCCAACCCGCACATGAATGTCTGGGTTACAACAAGCTTCTGTTTAATAAGTAAAATGTAAATTTGTTTCAAGTCTCATACTATTATGTGAAATTGGTAACATGTCTATTGCCTATGATGGTAGCTAATCAATTTTTTCTTCTACAGTATATTATTTTGCATCACTGAGCAAAATATCAGAAAGGAGTTAGATGAGAATAGATTGGACTCAAGTCCCCAGGTGTTGAAGTTTGTCTCACTAATTCCTGTATACAGGAAACACATCATTTATTGGCATGACTGCACTTTATAAAATTAGGGAGGGAAGAGTTGAAGGTGAATCTGAGTAACTCTTGCACCCCACAGGTAGAATTTTTGTTTTAAACACATTCAATGTAGTACACTGAATTAGACTGAATTTTTTCAATTGTTAAGCACTCTAGGACATCCTGAGGACATGAAGCATGTTATATAAATGCAAATGATTTCTTTCTATCCTTTCTTCTTAGACGTTTTTGACACTTTGTGGGTTTTTTTGTTCTTGTTCAGCAAAAGTGTTCATCGGTCTATCTATTGCATTTAGTGTTGTGTGCTGGGCTATGCTGTGTAATATAGACTCAGAATGCAGACATGAGGAACTGGTTATCTGCATTTGCTTTGCTGGAGCAGGTAGCCTTATAGTGGGTCTATGCTATTGTTGGTTCTTTGCAGGTCCTGTTTATACATTTACAACTGTAGCCGATAGCAGGACAGTACATCTGCACTACAGTAACTCGAAAGTGCCGCCTTTAATTTGCATAATCCAGATTGGATGAATTAAAATGGCCATGTTTCATGGACTTTATACTCTATTATATACCATTGATAAGCAAACTTGCTTTTATCTCCTAGATATCATTAGCATCTGCTCATCAGAATTTGTGTATTTCTTTTAATTTGCTGATAAATATAAATGGTAAAGCACTTATAGTCTTGTTGTGGAGCATTGACAAAAGGATTCATGATGTAGAGAAGCAACTTCACATTTGTGGTAACAACTTTTTAAAGAGAGCCCTTCTCCATGGCTTTGTTTCTCATTAGAGTGCACTGGCCTTTTTATGGAATGGTTTAATGAGTTCTTGCGTGGATGAGGATGAGCACTCACTTTATTACAAAAGTAAAGAGGGATGGTTCCAGTGTGAAGGGTTTCATATTGAGTTAATTGTACTTGTAAAATCATGATTTATGGCATCAAATAAAAGGTAAACTCAAAGGGTTAAAAAGCAAAATCAGTTTTGACTACAGAGCCTGTTGAAGAGCCACTCTGGTGGCATTTCTGTTTTGGACACACTCCTTCGAAAATAACATTGATCAAGGTCCCATGTCACATTATTTTTCTCTAAATCTTCCAAGTGTTAGTGAGGAAAATATTGAAAAAGTTTTGAGAATATGGTGATTTACCACTTTTCTGATTATTACAGTGTCATAAATATTAAAAAACATTGAGGACAAATTTGGGACATTTTAAAATAAGATTAATGAATTGATAAAGTGCCATGGAGGAAGTTTGTAAAGAAAATTTAAGATATTTTCTCACCAAACATTGTGGATAAGTACCATCACTGTTCAATAATTACCCTGAGTTCATCCATATCAATCAAGGTAAAAATTGTTTCCAGTATTGGAAAAATCATAATTTGCAGGGCTCCCCTGTGAATGGTCCATTTAGCCAGCCTGTATTGAAAGGACACATGGGAGTGTATACTGTGCAGAGCAGGAATACACTAGTAAATAAAGATTTCTGAAATGAAGTTCTATTTTATTCACTAATAAATATTTATCTATAAGTTCCTTCATATCTTGAGGGTAATTACATAGTTACCTTCCTCGGCTGTGCTTTTCAGAAATTGTTTAATGCCGCCATTCTGTTTTTACCGTCCTTTAAACTGCTTTATTGTATTGGTTTTAGTTCTGCCTATCTTATTCTAAAAGTGAGAATGAGAATGTTTGATTATGTGGAGCTGTGAAGTAGCTTTACACTGAGAGAGAACATCCACAAGTGAACAGTACTTTGTTTCTTGTGGAGTAATTTAAAATTGTCAGTATGTTTTGCATGCTAACTCCATATGGTACACTTCTCTCTAATATATGTTCCTGTTTCTAAACAAAAAATAAATATTTATCTACACAATCTAATTCTGCAGTGATACTTAAAAATGAAGCCAGTCAAACACCTCTTTGACATCAAGGGAAAGTTGACTTTTTGTGGAATTTGGAGTAAAAACTTCAACCCCATGTCTTCAGATTGTCTGTCATTGCAAAGCAGGAGTTGCTCAATGCCTAGTGTGATATTCCCAGTGCTGTAAGCTGGTAATTGAAAGCTGGCATACATATTGGGTAAATAAATTTACCCAGTGACATGTGGCAGCCCTCCATGTAAGCAAGGATGCCTTGAATTAAACTTGATCTCATTGGAATTGAAAGTATAAATTGGGTGCAAAACTCCTTAACTGTCATTGGTGAGTTTGACCATTTCTCGGCTTCACTGCCCAATAGATCGGTGTGCAGTAACAGTGAGCTACAGGGGGGTGAGGATGCCAGGGTGGATGGTGCAACAGACTGGACAGCCCCAAGAAAAGCAATGTAGAGCAACATTGGTGTAGAATTCTGTACCCAAATGGTCTTATCTTTGCTGTTGGAGAGGAAAGCATGGCTCTGGGGACCCTGTGCATTTTTTTGGTTGGAAGGGGTAAAAGTGAAGGAATCATTTTAAAATGCCCTTTCCCAACAAATATGTTCAGAGGTTATTTAGGTCTAGTTCTAATAGTATCGCTGGAAGGGAGATCTTTTGATCACTGTTTATTTGTGTTTGATTACAATTTTGCTAACATCACAAATCACATCACATAGACCACGCAGATATTCAAAGTTTAGGGTGCTTTATATTGAGTTATTCCTACCACAGGCTTATCCTGCAAAGGGAACAGTGTTTGGAATAGGAAGTTCTATCTGACAGGATGTAGTTTCACTGGTAAAGCCCAAATGCATCAACACACCTGACAAGGAAACGGATTTGGTTGCACCCAAAATCTCCAGTTATCAGTGCCACAACAATGCAGATTTGGGCAACCTGTTATTACAATTATGACACTATGACAGCTCTTTTTAAAAAAAATCTTTTAAAATGAATTGATGGCTGATGTATATAACTGATTCAATTAGCTTTAGTTAAAGACTATGTCAGGGCTACATAAATGATTGACCTGGGTCAAAAACTTGACTGCCACAATTTTTTCTTCGACTTCCAAAGGTTTCAAGTGGGTATGATTTGTGCAAATTTTTGATCTGACATTCACTCCATCTGGTTACTTGCACATTTTGTGTACTTTACATTGCCTTGAGTGCTAGGAAATAAAATGAAGTGTTGTGAAAAATATGTTTTGATCAGTGGATTGAGCGCGGCATTGAAAGCTCAAAGGATGCTATGTTCAATGTAGTTGTAAACCTTCGACTGGGTGCCTCATTTACCCTTTCTAATCTCGGTAGACCCTAATTGAACAGTTACTCGATGCAGCACAATCAAAGAGATGTTATTATCACAATATTCTACAAGTGTATCTTCAAATTTGAGAAATTTGTTTTCAGAATGAAGAATCTCCCATTGTTAGTTTTTAAATGTCAAAGAAAGTGATGCTTTGTAGCTAGTTGTACCAATTGTCTGATCAAAATCAGCAAGTAAAACATTTCAATTGAAGTGGTTGTGTTGCAATTTTAAGCTTGAAGAGGAAACTAGCTGTTCTCCCTCTGAATTAAAAAGCTGTGTATTGCTACATAACTTTGGTAAGAAGCTTATGATTCAAGTTCATATAGCCAGACCTAAATTCACTTATCTCTTTAATCATTGGGGTGTAATGTTAGCCACACTTTTTTTGGTGGAGTAAAAATGGCATAATTTTAGAACATTGGAGCAGGTAGGGATTTTCACTTGCTTAGTGGGAAGCATGGAACTAATTTTTCATGGGTTCACCTTTCTTGAATGAAGAAAGTTTTGTGAAAATAAATTTAATTTGCTGTGTCCAGAAAACAATATCTGCACTGTGCCATTGTTATTGACACATGTTGTGTCTAGATCCCATAAATTACTAAACAAGTCTATCTTTGATCTTGGGCTATTTTATTGATAACTAAATTCCAAAGAGTTTGAGACATTTTTTAAATGGAAAGACTCATTTGAGTCAATCTTAAGATGGCACACTTCTTAACCCATTCCAGCAGGAAGCTGGTCATTTCCCCCCAGGCCCATCACATCCTCATATGGGAGTCACAAGAGACGGTACTTTAGCTTCTCTGCAATATCAGCCATCACAATCTGCTTCAGAGCTCTCTGAATTTTTCTTCAAAAGGGTCTGATTATCTAACAAAGCCAGAAGATGTGGAGATGTATTCCCAGCTTCTCCACACCCATCACATCTTTCTTGGAACTTTTTTTGAATCTTGCGTGGGACAATATTTTCAATTGCACCTTCCTTGCTTTGTTGCAGAAAGATATTGAACAGGCTGCAATTCTTTTCCTTGGTATTTAACAAGTGTATTTTTCTCTCTGTTCAATTTTCATTAAGCCAACAAATGCCCGTTGGGTGTAATGGCTATGAGAGTGTGTGCAGAAGTAAAACAGTCCACAGTGTTCTAACCTCAGTGTTACCAGCAATGTATTTCTAATTGGATTCTTAGCTTGGACTGTTTGCTTCAGGGCTTTTGCTATCTTTGGTTGCCCTATTTAATGGACTATTTAATACCTTTTATTCGCTAGCATTTTCTCTGCAGTGAGGACTATTCAAGCTTTATTAGGCAATCCATTAATTCACTTTTCCCACCAGATTTGAATTTGAACACTTCTGTACCATTGTGATACTCTGCCATCTTAAAGATTTCTTATTTCTCAATTTATTTTGCTCTCAACTGTTTGAGGTCTATCCTCGAAAAGGCTTATTTGCATGGTACAGAGCAGCAAAATCTACACCTTGAGTTCATGGACAAATGCTTAGTATTGTTTGGCAATCCCCTAGGATGGAGTGTTCATTTGCATCTGTTGCTTTTCTCGAATTTTTCTCAGCTGACTAAAAATCAGGAGGGGTTCTGAGGTATAGAGCCATACAAATTGGGAAGAGCCTGGTCTGACCTGAGTTGCTGATCTCACTACAATTTTCCTTCATGTCCCTGGGCTAAGGAGGAGAGGAGAAAATCAGCCAGAAGTTCCACTCCTGATTGCTTATTAGTGTCTCCTGCAGGAAGTGTGCATGTATGGACATTTGGTTTAGGATGTGGTTGGCTTGGCCGTGGTAATCCCCATAGACGCAGAGCTGATGGGCTATCGCTACTCAGGCGCACATTTACTTTAGACCTACTTGAGGTACCCTGAGGTCTGCCAATGTCTGTGAAGCCAAATGCCAATATGAGTTGCCTCTTTCAGGAGAACAAGAGAAAATTGGAGAGGAAACCAATGAAATTGGAGAAGAAGAGAAGGTACAATAATCTTGGTAGCAAGCAAGGCTACTGTATTGCAGGGAAGTACAGTAAGATATTTTCCTCCTGGAGAGGGAGGAACCTTCTTTCCCAAATATAGGTGAGACCCCTCCATCCTGCACAGTCTGAGCTGGTGTTCATGTACAAGAGAGAGACAGCAGAAAGTATTATTCACATCTTCACTGCACCCACTGCCCAGCAATGTAAGGGACTGTTGTGCAGGGTAAGTAAATGATGACCTTGCTTTCTGTAGCATTTCTCAAATTCTCTCGTACCTTCAGAAGAGCAGCCTCCGGCTGAGCTCCCAGAAGGTGCATAAAACAATGTTTAGTCTCCCCGCGTTTTGTTAAGAATGGATTTAGAAGTCCCCTGTTCTTGCCCCAGCCTGAGAATAGAACCTCCATGAGCCCATGGACCTTCTATCAGAGTAAATGTCTTGTGAATTAAACTACTTTACCTGGCAAATGGTTCTGGTGTCTGCTGAGGGGCAGGCATCTGAATTGCATACTTTAAAGTTCTGGGTCTCACATAAAACCTTACCATTGGATTTGTATTTGTGAAAGTGGCTGTGATCTGTCTCAAAACCACTCGACTGCCATCCTTCGGTGTTAGCTTTGGCTCAGTGTTAGCATCTGAGCCAGAAGGTTATGAGTTCAAGTCCCACTTCAGAGACTTGAGCACAAAATCTAGGCTGCCACTCCAGTGCGGTACTGAGGGAGTGCTGTCAAAATCAATCCAAAGCTATGCATATACACTTTTTACATATAGTAAGATTCTGTCAGATAAATATTGAAATTTGCAGGCCCAAGGTCTCTGATGAGTAGAATTTGTCTTGCATCTCTTTTTGATTTGGACTGCTTCTACTGTGCATGCAGTCTGAGGAAAAGCAACTTATTTTGTCCATTCCCTGCCCATTTCATATATTACATAGTTTTGCTAAGTTGCTATTTTTGCAGTGAGGGCAAGGGAGTGTTCTGCATGTATTGTATACATATTATAAATTGCTGTTAAACTTTATACACTGTATCTTGGGCAAATTAGGAGCATAATACTTTTTCTGGATGCAGAATATCTTTAGCTTGACTTCAAATTGCCCACAGTATTTTTCATCTGTTAATATGCAAATTCAGAGTGTTTGTTGTGAAAGTAGAGGGAAGTATCTTATTTCTTATTGAAATCCTTGTATTGATTTTTTTGCTGTACATCTCATCCAACATCTGCTCTTCTGGAGCATGTGAGTAAACCCTGTAATGTGTAGAGTGATCCAAGCAAGCACCTTTCACAGTGGTGGTGTAAAATGCTGTTACATATGGACGACCTTAACTGATTGTAAATCGGATTAGTATTGGCTAGTTCTTGGCTTTCATCTCACAGGAAGCTAATTGTGTTATAGTAAGAGAATCTGACAAGGCACTTTTGTTAGTTAAGCAAGAGTGCATCAGTGGCATTGTGCTAAGACAAAAGCAGATTGCATTTTACATTCACAGTAAAATCAGGGGCATTAGCAACTCACAAGAAAGTGTGAAAAGCCATTAGGTTCTCAACATCATTTCAATGTTTTGCCAAGAATTTAACGTGACTTAAATGCATAAAAATATAGATTTATGAAGATTTGGTTTTCAACTTTGATTTGCTTGTTACCCTTGAAATTGGGTAGTATGTTCCTGAAATGAAAGAGATTTATTTATTTATTTATGATTCATGAATCCCTCTTTTAGACTTAACTGTCATTTTGTTGGATCCACCAAGAACCAAGACTGTTAGGTGGTACATTGAATTAACTAGTCCTTCTGGAAGTTTTTAAGACAACAACTAATTGTAATAATGATGTGGAGATGCCGGTGATGGACTGGGGTTGACAATTGTAAACAATTTTACAACACCAAGTTATAGTCCAGCAATTTTATTTTAAATTCACAAGCTTTTGGAGACTTCCTCCTTCCTCAGGTAAATGTTTCAGGAGCTCCTTGAAGCCTACGCATTTATACATATAGAACAATACATGGTGTTTACAGACTGCCCCTGCAACTGCCCGTTGCCAAGGCAATCACCGTGTTCAGACAGAGGTGTCACCTGCAGAACCCCCGAATACACATTCAACAAAAAAACAAACAGGGAAAAAAAACAGAGAAAAAAAACAGAGAGAGGCAGAAACATCCGGAAGGCAGAGAGAGCCAGCAAATGACCCATTATATTAAATTGTAATAATTGTAATAATTTAATTGTAATAAGTTTCACATATACATTTAACATGATTTGAATACCCAAAAATATAACAAGTATATGCATATTTCTTCTGATCATTGTATTATAAATGACCTTTTTTTGACCAATTCCCTTCCCTCCCATCGTGTCTGGAAGGCAGGAACTCCATGTTTGGGGTATAATTTCACAAATGCCAGTCACCCTCGTGTACCTTGCCTAAGTGGCCATTGTTCATGTGTGAGTTTTCACAGTGAGTTCAACCACTGAGGCATCACAGCTGCTCCTGGTTCTATCTTTATTGTTTAGACACACGTTTCCAGCAGGGACACTGGATGGTGATTGGGAATGGGAATTCTGTCCTAGCCCAGGAGTGCTGGGGCCAATTGTAGTTCCCCTAATTTTTCTCCTCGCTAACTCAACACAATCTAAAGACCTTCTGGTCTGCATGGTGAGGCTACTCACTGGATAAACTCCTCAAGCTATTGAGAAAACTGTTCCACAAACTGCTTTAAGTATATTTTTGTTGAAGTTGAATTTTAAGTAGTGCAGATGGCGAGGGGGGATAGGCATTTTAATTTCCATTGGTAAATTGTGTGCGTCTTTCACTACGAAGCGTGATTGATCTCTGACATTTATTGGACCCCCAATGGGCTGGTTGATTATTAATTGATTGCAACCTGTATTTTTACCCATTGATTCGGTTTTAGGTTTCTTTAATCTTTACAGGTTTCTATTGATCCACAAACGTGTCTTTGTTTATGACACGAGAACTTAGATTTAATTCCTTTTTACATATTGATGAGTTACAAATTTACAGAGGTGTGAAATATTTATGAACGTAACGTTTTTCTGATTGTTAGCGAGATGTCTGTAGGTTGCATGGTGAGTCTCAGAATGATCACTTATCCTGAGGAAGGTTTGTCACCTGCAACTGTGCAACCCTGAAAGAGTTTGGAGTTTCTTTCAGATCCTGGAGTGTGAGAAATGACTCTCCTCACCAGGTTTCTTTCAATTACTGCTGGCATAAACATCTGTGAGATGGTAGCCACTTGTATTGGAAAAAGTCAATTTTACATTGATACAGTCCATCATATTAAAGTAAATTAACTATTTGCTACAGAATTTATTAGGACGTCACAGAAAACATTAGTAAGGATTTTTAGTTGCATAATTTCGTGCAGGCGATTAATTATGGTGGAAGACTGCATTTCACTGCATTACTGAACTATATCTGGCAGTGCTTTGTAGAAGTAATGTTCGACAAAATGACTGTATGTACATAGCTTAAAATGGTAGAAGAAAGTTGATTATCTTTTGCTCAAAAGTAACTTCGGGGGTCTGTTTCTGCCTGTTATTAAAGGAAATTCATAGACTGCAAATTTAGTCTGATTCTGATAGAAAGCACTTGCTTGTATATAAAGTGGACAATATTTGACTAAATAAATGCATAATCTGAGCAAAAATTGTTTAATAGAAATTTAAGCTATTATTTTGCTAATGGGAGTGAACTCAATTAGTATATACAGGACATGGTTTGGGAATTTCAACTTATTTAACAAATATTCATTTAAGTTCAAATGAGAGAATGCTTCCATTTAATGTTTAATATTTTATTTTATGCGGTATTTTAATAGAACACGGAGTCCAGGAAAGAATCTCCCTGTCTCCTAAACTGTCTGAAAAGCATTCCATGTATCCCCCATTATTTTTTGTTTTTTCCTGTTTAGAATCATTCACTAAAATCTTTTGTGATTAACAATGTATCTAAATTAACAGTTTTATCGATGGTCCGATCCTATGACCAACTATATACCTAGCTTAAAAGTTGTAGGGGAGACATCATACTTGAGGAAACAATTTTTTTCTACTTGAAAAATAATTTGTGGAATCTGTCTCTATATGTAACTAAGGAAAAGTTGCATGAATGCTGTTAGACTCAATCATTCTGAAGGTTAACCGTTGGTTGTCGTCGCATTGTGCTTATTGCTGCCTGCTGGTGCTGTTGAATATTCACTTTTTAACTTGTAGGAAGTGTTTTCCGTTTGCTTCCTATGAATTCATCATTTGGTAGTTTTCCCACACTGGAGGGGTTTACTTTCTAGTTGTATCCTAGCTGCTAGTTTGTGTGTATCTAACCACATCAATGTCCCTTTAATTCCCAGGTATGTCTCCATTTGAAGTTCAGCCAGCCCATACTGTGGCCAATGAAGGCGAAGTAGCCCGGTTTATCTGCAAGATACATGCAAATCCTCCACCAATCATAACCTGGGAATTCAACCGGACAGCACTGCCGCTAGCTACTGACAGGTATTGTATCTGAGAAGGAACTCTGGAATTTTACACCAACATGCAAAGAGTAGTTTGAATATAATGCTGTCTTAATTATGCAGACATTTCTGTTTTTGCACTAAATTATTACCAGTGTTACTGCCATGCACTAATTTGTAACAAGTGTTACTGAATTGTTACTGTTGTCACTGCAGTGCACTACATTTTTGCTAGAAACCCAAACAATTCATTTTTTTTAGAAAACAAAATACTTAAAAGTAATATCTCTTTCTCTTCTCAGGATAACTGCTTTGCCAACTGGAGTCCTTCAGATCTATGGTGTTGAGGAACAGCATGCTGGACAGTACCGCTGTGTTGCAACCAACGTTGCAAATAGACGCAGGAGTGCGGAAGCCATTTTAACTGTTATTCCAGGTACACAATTGAGATGTTTTTCTTTCAGTACAATGACCAGTAATTGATTCAATTAGGCTGCCCATTCAACTTCACAGCCGAAGATACACATCATCACTACATCTAATCTAAAAAGTGTGTGCACATGCATTCTGAGCCAGGGAAATGACTAATGGATGAGAATGCAAGTTGTGTTTTGTTATGGAAATGCTAAAAGTGCAGGGTGGTTGAGATCAGATTATCCTAAACTCACTGTTGCAATTAACAGGTATATTATTGCTGTTCAGTCACATCTTCAATATAATGAAGCAAATTATGTCTTTGAAGAAATTGACTGTATTTTGTGAGTAAAATAGTGCTGATTTCATCTCTGGCTAGGAACAGGATAGCACAAGGAATAGCTGTCTTCACAGTGGTGTCCTTTGGGTTTGAAAGGCTGGTTGGGATCAAGTCAGCAATTAATGTGGCAAATTTTCCATAGCCATGATCAAATTGCTAGTAAGGCTGTCCTAAGGTCAAGATAAAGCTAATGCTTGAAATGCAACAGTATTCTACATGCAGTTAACTGCACATTGCTGCTAGTTTTTAACATACAGGATTCTGTTGATTTTAAAGGGAAAAGAGAGGTTTTAAATAGAATCGCTCATGACATTATTTGATTTGATTAGATGTGAGATTCTCCTTTCACCATTTATTGGGATCTTACTGCTTCTTTCTAATTTTCCTCAATCTGGTAGTGGTGCTATTTAAAATAAGATATATCTGTTAGTACTCATGGTTCATAGCTTCAGCTGCAGTTAAGTTTAAGAATCATTTGCTTTTTCCCCAAAATGGAAACTTGCGTCACTTTCTGACATGACATGTTTAAAAACTAACTTTCGTCCACTTTTGTTTTGCTTTCTTTTGTTATTGAGAGAAATCCTGTGCGCAAGACACCATTTCATTTTAATTTTTATTTGGTTTTGCTAGTTGGTTAAACTTCATGGGGTATTTGATTAGGGTTCTATAGTAAATAGCAATGATTTCCATTGATCGATTTGCATTAATTTATATCTGACAGCATGGGAGCCAAAAACTTCACAGAAACCAGTGATTGTAGCAGGTCCCCAAAATCTCACTGTGCCTGTGCATCAAACTGCAATGCTGGAATGTGTCGCCATTGGTTCCCCAAAGCCTCTTGTTTCTTGGAGTCGTTTAGGTGAGTTGTCCATTTCCTCTTATTCCTCTCTCCATTCTTTGCAATATTGATACTTGCAATAGTTAAACTGGGAATAACAGACAGTTTTAAAAATACCCTGACTTCTTGATGTAACAAATCTAACATTTAAACACTGTTTACAACATACCAATATTAATTAATATATATAACAATTACTGTAGGCCATATTTTATTCAAGATACTTCATTTTTCCTGTTTTTAAAAATGATTTCATTTTATGAATAAATGTGGTTAGCATTTCTTCCATTTTAACAACTGGCGTTTGTTTTTCTGAATGATGTTGATCTAATTTTAATGGTCGGTTGATACTAATATCTGCTTTTTCCAAACAGATCACAGATCTATTGATGTTTTCAATACACGGGTTCTGGGGAATGGGAATTTGATGATATCAGATGTGAAAGTGCAGCATGCTGGAGTATATGTGTGTCGGGCCACCACACCAGGCACTCGCAATTACACTGTAGCCACAGCTATGCTTACTGTGTTAGGTAAGTTAACAAACACGTCTAACCTAAGGACTCGAAGCTTAATCTGCGATCCCAGTAGTTAGTGCAATTTGAAGGTTCTTAGTGCTGTCCTTAGGAGCCAACAAAACAAATTGTAACAAGGGACACGTTCTAACCAAGTTCTGGTATTCTTGCTGTCCATTCTTGCAATGTCTTTGGCTCCAAGTAATTTGAAGAAGCAGTGTTTCATTATTTTGGTAAATTATTCATATGCAGGTGTTTTTTTAAATAAATTTTGATGATGAGTCATAGATATGCTCATTACATGTTATTTAAGTAAAATCAAATTATAAAGAACTTGCATTGAATATATAGTGTTGAATATGTCTTTCAGAAACATCCCAAAGTACATACAGTTAATTGCTTTGAAGTGCAGTCACCATTGTCATGTAGGTGAACACACAAACCCAGAACTGCATTGAGATGCATGGCCAGTTAATCTATTATTTTGGTGCTACTGGTTGAGGGAGGAATATTGGCCAGGCAAAACTCCCTACTTCTCTTCGAATAGTGCCATGGGCTTTTTAAATATCCATCAGGACATCTGAAGGATGGTACCTCCGACAGTGCAGCACTCCTTCAGTGCTGCTCTGATGTGGCAGCCTAGATTATGTACTCAGAACCCACATTGAGGGAACTACCAACTTAGCCAACCTGACACAAATAAATGGTATTTTGTTTACAATTATTTACAAAAAGGGTAAAGCTTTTAAAAGGTAGTGAGACAGAACTGTTATCCCAAGAAGAATGTGGGTGAACACAGTGGACATTCCATAAGGGTAGCTGAGCAACTAACAGGAGCCACTGATTTATCTTCATTTGTGTAAATAGCTTAGTGGATAATCAAAATAAAAGACAAAACCATATCTTTAAGAAAATAATGGAACTGTGTAATTTAAACAGAGTCCATGTTGAATCTCTCCTGCTTTGAACGCAGGTCTGGTCACTCGTTGATTCATGTTTGTCTCCCATTGATCCACTTGTATTTCACATGTAAATAAGATACACAAGGTGCAAATAGACAAGTTTAAACATTTTTAAAATTTGAATTTTCCTAATGAATATTAACAAAGTGAAGAATGTTAGTGCTGCAAGATGAAACATTTACCTAATTTGGGTACCTAATTTGGGCACACGGTGTCAGCATTAAACATTTCCAGGTCTGGTATAGCCATGGTGAGATGCACAATAAAGTTATCTGCATTTTGCTCCATAAATGTGCATTAGCCCCAACTTAAGAGCATCCCTACTGTATTAATGTGAGATTTCCATTTCCTGCACCAGGCCTCTCAAAGTTGGATTGCTAACTAGTGCCTAATTAAGACCAGTTCTTTGCTGTGGGAACTGGACTGAGACAGCCCAAACCCTTTTGACATAGGACTGTAGCAGACAGGAAACTTATATTGCATTACTCTGGGCTGGATTTGTTCTCATGTCCCAGAAGCAAAAGACAAGTTTTTTTTAATATATTGAGTGCTTTGCTGAATTTACAGAACAAAATATTTTTTAAAAATTAAAATACCATGCTGAGAGTAACATGAAGTTGTAGTGTGTATATGTATGTATACAATGTTCTAAAACTACTACAGGGCCTAGCATCACCTTATTCATCATGGGGCATGCAATCTCTCATATACTGTGGCGTGAACATTGGTGCTGACCTCTCTAACTAAAAGTAGACATCATAGATGATTCTAATGATTTGAAAATGTAAATGGTTTACATTTTAAATTGCTTTAGATATAATTTTCTATCATTGTCTATGACTGGGAGAAAAACGGCATCCTATTTCCCACTTTTTTCACCAAAGGATGTTGCACCCCCTCAGTTGGGACTTCCACCAATGCCAATCCATGACTGATTGATTGGCTGAAGATATGGTTAGTCATGCTGCCGAGAGAGTGCCTCACAATGTGAGGTATTTTTTATTTAGGCTTACGTCCTTGATCTATCAGGCAAGATGACCTGGCACTTTTCCAGCGCAAAACAAGAATATAGTTTTACTAGTGTTTTCCACTGTTGTTTTATAGCCCCACCATCTTTTGTTGAGTGGCCGGAGAGCCTGACAAGGCCTCGTGCTGGCACAGCCAGGTTTATGTGTCAGGCAGAAGGTATTCCTACACCTAAAATTAGCTGGCTGAAGAATGGACAAAGGATTCACTCCAATGGACGTATCAAAGTCCAGTATAGCAGGTACATGCTGATTTATTTTTGATTTTGTTTTGAAAACTTTGCTTCCTATTTGCAGAGCTGAAATATGAAAGAAATCCAATATGATTCTGTTGTAATGTTTTTCTAAAATGCACTTGATTTTGCTTAGAAAATAAGAAATAGCAGCAGGAGTAGGCCATATGGCCCCTCAAGCCTGCTCCGCCATTCAGTTAGATCATGGCTGATCGTCGACCTCAACTCCACTTTCCCGCCCGATCCCCATATCCCTTGATTCCCTTAGAGTCGAAAAATCTATTGACCTCAGCCTTGAACAACTGAGCATCGACAGGCATCTGGGGTAGAGAATTTTAAAAATTCACAACCCTCGTAGTGAAGAAATTTCTCCTTATCTCAATCCTAAATGGCTGACCCCTTATCCTGAGGCTATGCCCCCCTAGTTCTAGACTCTCTAGCCAGGGGAAATAGCCTCTCAGCAGCTACCCTGTCTAGTCCTCTCAGAATCTTATGTTTCAATGAGATCACCTTTCGTTCTTCTAAACTCCAGAGTGCATAGGTCCATCCTACTCAACTTCTCCTCAGGACAACCCCCTCATCCCAGGAATCAATCTAGTGGTTGTGGTGTTAAGTGGAGCTCTTAGTCCAGTCATGTTTCTGTTTGAATTCTGTGAATGACAGTTTGGTCTAGAAACTCAACAGACTAACTTTTTACAGTTACGTTGATAAATGAATTGATCTTAAAGACCTTAGTTAGCCTGTGCAGGATTGTTAATTCTAAGTTAAGATCATTCAGCATACTTTTTAGTGACTACAATTTTCACACAGTTAAAGATGCATTTTTAAATGTATTTAGTTCAATTGCGGGTTTATGAATGTCCAGTCTAGGTACATTCTCACGAGGGAGAAAGGTAGGGCAATTAAAGCCAGAGCTCCCTGGATGACAAGAGAGAGTAAAATGAAGCAGAAAAAGGGGCATATGACAGATGTCAGGTTGATAATACAAGTGAGAACCAGGCCGAATATAGAAAGTTCACAGGGGAAATGAAAAAGGAAATAAGAGGGGCAAAGAGAGAGTATGAGAATAGACTGGCGGCAAACATAAAAGGGAATCCAAAAGTCTTCTATAGGCATGTGAATGGGTAGTAAGTGGAGGGGTGGGGCCGATCAGGGACCATAAAGGAGATCTACTCATGGAGGCAGAGGGCATGGCCGAGCTACTAAATGAGTACTTTGCATCTGTCTTTACCAAGGAAGAAGATGCTGCCAGAGTCTCAGTAAAAGATGTAGTTGAGATACTGGATGGGCTAATAATTGATAAAAAGGAGATACTAGAAAGGCCAGCTGTACTTAAAGTAGATAAGTCACCCAGTCCGGATGGGATGCACCCTAGGTTGCTGAGGGAAGTATGGGTGGAAATTGCGCAGGTACTGGCCATAATCTTCCAAACATCCTTAGATACGGGATGGTGCCAGATGAGTGGAGAATTGCAAATGTTACATCCTTGTTCAAAAAATGGTGTAAGGATAAACCCAGCAACTACAGGCCAGTCAGTTTAACCTCGATGGTGGGGAAACTTTTAGAAACGATAATCTGGGACAGAATTAGCAGTTGCTTGGACAAGTGTGGATTGATTAGGGAAAGCCAGCACAGATTTGTTTAAAGGCAAATTGTGTTTAAGTAACTCGATTTGAGTTTTTTGATGAGGTAACAGAGAGGGTCAGTGAGGGCAATGCGGTTGATGTGGAGTATATGGATTTCCAAAAGGCATTTGATAAAGTGCTGCATACATAGGCTTGTCATCAAGAATGAAGCCCATGGTAAAAAGGGGGCAGTAGCAACATGTATACAAAATTGGCTAAGTAACAGGAAGCAGTGAGTACCGGTGAACGGTTGTTTTTCAGACTGGAGGGAGGTGTATAGTGGTGTTCCCTGGGGGTCAGTACTGGGACCACTGCTTTTCTTGATATATATTAATGACTTGGACTTGGGTGTACAGGGCACAATTTCCAAGTTTGCACATGACAGAAAACTTGGAAGTGTAGTGAACAGTGAGGAGCATAGTGATAGACTTCAAAAGGATCTCGACAGGCTGGTGGAATGGGCGGACACGTGGCAGATGAAATTTAACGCAGAACAATATGAAATGATACATTTCGGTAGGAAGAACGAGGAGAGGCAATATAAACTAAAGGGCACAGATCTAAAAGGGGTACAGGAACAGAGAGATCTAGGGGTATATGTGCACAAATCGTTGAAAATGGCATGGCAGTTTGAGAAAGCGGTTAAAAAAGCATATGGGATATTGGGCTTTATAAATAGAGGCATAGAGTACAAAAGCAAGGAAGTCATGATGAACCTTTATAAAACACTGGTTCGGCCACAACTGGAGTATTGTGTCCAGTTTTGGGCACCGCACTTTAGGAAAGATATGAAGGCCTTAGAGAGGGTGCAAAAAAGATTTACTAGAATGATTCCAGGGATGAGGGACATAAGTTATGTGGATAGATTGGAGAAGCTGTGGTTGTTCTCCTTGGAACAGAGAAGATTGCGAGGAGATTTGATAGAGGTATTCAAAATCATGAAGGGTCTAGACAGAATAGATGGAGAGAAACTGTTTCTGTTGGCAGAGGGGTCAAGACCCAGAGGACATAGATTTAAGGCGATTGACAAAAGAACCAAAGGTGACATGAGGAAAAACTTTTTTACGCAGCGAGTGGTTAGGATCTAGAATGCACTGCCAGGGTGGGTGGTGGAGGCAGATTCAATTGTGGTTTTCAAAAGGGAACTGGATAAGTATTTGAAAGGAAAAAACTTGCAGGGCTACGTGGATAGGGCGGGGGAGTGGTACTAGCTGGATTGCTCTTACATGGAGCCGGCACAGACTCGATTGGGCCGAATGGCCCCCTTCCATGCTGTAACCTTTCTATGATTCTATGAAAAGTAACAGTACCATTCAAACTGGAAGTTGAAGGAAACTTGGTATACCATGTCCTGGACTTGGTGTCCAGGACATGGTATTTCAACTGAACTCCTGGATGCCTCAGTTGGTAAATGCACCACGTAGTGTGGTACTAAGCCACAGGAAGGATCCAGGTTCAATCACTCATGTCTGCTGGGGTGGCTGTGGGGGTGGTGTGGTTGACCTCAGTGACCTGGGGTAGGAGCGGAGCATTAGTTAGGCTTCCTGCTTTTGTTTTTGGAAGTGTGTGTGGATGGTTGAGGACAGAATCAGGCAGGGAGCTGTGGTTACTTGCAATATTGTGGAGTGGGGGAAGGCACGGAGCACTGCTTACTAACCCCGGACTCCGATCTTTTTCTTCCAATGAAGAAAATGTCATAGGCCAGTCAGTCAGTTATGTTTAATTGAAATGTGGTTCCCTGTATTGCCAGGGTTTTAAAAACACTTTTTAAAAAAGTTAAGTTTAAAAAGAGGGCTTTGCACTGTTTTTTGCTGTTACTTGTGTGAACTGAAACAGAATGAGGCTACCTTTTGTAGGAGCTTTGGTTTCCTCTGGTACGAGCCCATATTGACCGTTTTATGCTACACTTATAGCACTGCAGATTACAGATGTCTTTATTATTGTCTTGCTGAGGATTGATTTAAAAGCTCTAAGTAGTGGAAACTCAACAAATCTCAGAGCAGTATGCAAAGAGAACATACTGGTTACAAACAAACGGACAACGACAGACAGGAAAAGACCTCTGGTCCATTCAGCCTGTCTCTCACAAGTTATCACAATATAAACACTCCACCTCACCCAAAAGCATGATATCTCCTGGGAGTGGCAAAAAAACAGATAAAAACCCAGGCCAATTTAGGTGGTGGTTGGGGGGGTGGGGGTGGTTGGGGAGGGGGGGAATAAGAACATAAGAACATAAGAAATTGGAGCAGGAGTAGGCCAATCGGCCCCTCGAGCCTGCTCCGCCATTCAATAAGATCATGGCTGATCTGATCCCAACCACAAATCTAAAGAACACAAGAAGTCGGAGCAGGACCCGGCCACATAGCCCCTGGGCCCTCTCCGCCACCCACAGGGCATTGACCGATCCGAACTCAGCTTCATGTCCAATTTCCTGCCCGCTCCCCATAACCCCTAATTCCCTTTACTTCTAGGAAACTGTCTATTTCTGTTTTAAATTTATCTAATGATGTAGCTTCCACAGCTTCCTGGGGCAGCAAATTCCACAGACCTACCACCCTCTGAGTGAAGAAGTTTCTCCTCATCTCAGTTTTGAAAGAGCAGCCCCTTATTCTAAGATTATGCCCCCTAGTTCTAGTTTCACCCATCTTTGGGAACATCCTTACCGCATCCACCCGATCAAGACCCTTCACAATCTTATATGTTTCAATAAGATCGCCTCTCATTCTTCTGAACTCCAATGAGTAGAGTCCCAATCTACTCAACCTCTCCTCATATGTCCGCCCCCTCATCCCCGGGATTAACCGAGTGAACCTTCTTTGTACTGCCTCGAGAGCAAGTATGTATTTTCTTAAGTATGGAGACCAAAACTGTATGCAGTATTCCAGGTGCGGTCTCACCAATACCTTATATAACTGCAGCAATACCTCCTTGTTTTTATATTCTATCCCCCTAGCAATAAAAGCTAACATTCCGTTGGCTTTCTTGATCACCTGCTGCACCTGCATACCAACTTTTTGATTTTCTTGCACTAGGACCCCCAGATCCCTTTGTACTGCAGTACTTTCCAGTCTCTCGCCATTAAGAAAATAACTTGCTCTCTGATTTTTCCTGCCAAAGTGCATAACCTCACATTTTCCAATATTATATTGCATCTGCCAAATCTCCGCCCACTCACCCAGCCTGTCTATATCCCCTTGCAGGTTTTTTATGTCCTCCTCACTCTCTACTTTCCCTCCCATCTTTGTATCATCTGCAAATTTTGATATGTTGCACTCAGTCCCCTCCTCCAAATCGTTAATATAGATTGTAAAGAGTTGGGGACCCAGCACCGACCCCTGTGGAACACCACTGGTTACTGGTTGCCAGTCCGAAAATGAACCATTTATCCCAACTCTCTGCTTCCTGTTCGATAACCAATCCTCCACCCATGCCAGAATATTACCCCCAATCCCGTGATTTTTTATCTTAAGTAATAATCTTTTATGTGGCACCTTGTCGAATGCCTTCTGGAAGTCTAAATACACTACGTCCACTGGTTCCCCTTTATCCACCCTATACGTTATATCCTCGAAGAACTCAAGCAAATTTGTCAGACATGACTTCCCCTTCATAAAGCCATGCTGACTTTGTCCTATTAAATTATGCTTATCTAAATGTTCCGTTACTGTCTCCTTAATAATAGACTCCAAAATTTTACCCACCACAGATGTTAAGCTAACTGGCCTATAATTTCCAGCCTTCTGCCTACTACCCTTTTTAAATAACGGTGTTACATTAGCAGTTTTCCAATCTGCCGGGACCTCTCCTGAGTCCAGGGAATTTTGGAAAACTATCACCAAAGCATCCACAATCCCTACTGCCACTTCCCTCAAGACCCTAGGATGGAAGCCATCAGGTCCAGGGGATTTATCCGCCTGGAGTCCCATTATTTTACTGAGTACCATCTCTTGAGTGATTTTAATCGTATTTAGCTCCTCCCCCCCGAGAGTCCCCTGTTTGTCCAGTGTTGGGATATTCTTAGTGTCCTCTACTGTAAAGACTGAAACAAAATATTTGTTCAGCATTTTTGCCATCTCCATGTTTCCCACCATTAATTTCCCGGTCTCATCCTCTAAGGGACCTATGTTTGCCTTAGCCACCCTTTTTCTTTTTATATAACTATAGAAACTCTTGCTATCTGTTTTTATATTTTTTGCTAATTTCTTTTCATAATCTAACTTCCCTTTCTTAATCAATCCTTTAGTTACTTTTTGCTGTCTTTTGAAGAATTCCCAATCTTCTATCCTCCCACTAAGTTTGGCTACCTTATATGTCCTTGTTTTTAGTCGGATACTATCCTTGATTTCTTTACTTAGCCACGGGTGGCTGTCATTCCTTTTACACCCTTTTTTCCTCAGTGGAATATATTTATTTTGAAAGTTGTAAAATAACTCCCTAAATGAACACCACTGCTCATGTACCGTCTTACCCTTTAATCTATTTTCCCAGTCCACTTTAATCAATTCCGCTCTCATACCATCATAGTCTCCTTTATTCAAGCTCAGTACGCTTGTTTGAGAATCAACCTTCTCACCCTCTAATTGGATATGGAATTCAACCATGTTGTGGTCGCTCGTTCCAAGGGGATCCTTAACTAGGACATTATTAATTAATCCTGACTCATTACACAGGACCAGGTCCAAGGTTGCCTGCCCCCTTGTAGGATCAGTTACATACTGCTCAAGAAATCCATCCCTGATGCACTCAATGAACTCGTCCTCAAGGCTGCTCTGCCCAATTTGATTTGTCCAGTTAATATGATAATTAAAATCCCCCATAATTATGGCTGTTCCCTTATTACATGCCCCGACTATCTCCTGATTAATACTTCTTCCAGCAGAGTTGCAACTATTAGGAGGCCTATATACTACGCCCACTAATGTTTTTTTTCCCTTATTATTCCTTATCTCCACCCAAACTGTTTCATTATCTTGATGCTTTGTCCCAATATCATTTCTCTGTATTACAGTGATTCCTTCCTTTATTAACATAGCCACCCCACCTCCCCTTCCTTCCTGCCTGTCCTTCCTGATTGTTAAATACCCTGGCATATTTAATTCCCAGTCGTTGTCACCCTGCAGCCATGTTTCTGTAATGGCCACAAGATCATACCCATACGTAGTTATTTGTGCCGTTAACTCGTCCATTTTATTACGAATGCTACGTGCATTCAGATAAAAAACTTTCAAATCTGTTTTGTGACGCTTAGTTCCTGCTTTTTCCTTTTTTAACACTTTACCTATTACTCCATACCTTCTGTCCCTTCCTGTTACGCTTTCCTCTCTCTCCCTGCTCAGGTTCCCAACCCCCTGCCACTTTAGTTTAAACCCTCCCCAACAGCACTAGCAAACACTCCTCCTAGGACAGCGGTCCCGGCCCTGCCCAGGTGCAGACCGTCCGGTTTGTACTGGTCCCACCTCCCCCAGAACCGTTTCCAGTGTCCCAGGAATTTGAATCCCTCCCCCTTGCACCATTCCTCTAGCCACGTATTCATTTGAAATATCCTCCTATTTCTACTCTGACTAGCACGTGGCACTGGCAGCAATCCTGAGATTACTACCTTTGAGGTCCTATTTTTTAATTTACCTCCTAACTCCCTATATTCTGCTTTTAGGACCTCATCCCCTTTTTTACCTATATCGTTGGTGCCTATGTGCACCACGACAGCTGGCTGTTCGCCCTCCCCCTCCAAAATGTTCTGGGAAATTCCTCTCTGACCGCCCTAGATGATTGAAACTAGTTCAGGAGATCACTCTGGCCTTGTGCAGTACCAACCTTTTGTAAAAAGTGATCTTACAAAAGATGGACCAGCTCGTGCTTGAAGGAATAAGGTTATTCAGTTTTAAGTGTTAATTATGATATCGGACTGCCCTATTTAAGAGTTGGTTTATGGCTTTTTAAGCCAGAAGTGCTATCCCAACTTGGACCTGGCCTGACTCTAGCACAGCACACGCAATCAACAGCAGGTCGAGAAACTTCAGATGAAGCCACTTATCTGCCCTGTACAGTAACGTGACTTAACTGCTTTGTTGCCTGTAAATCAATGGCACAGATCAAAAGTTTACTGTCATCCTCTTGGGCTCTTGTTTACGTTGCATGAAGGCTGGTGTCATACCAATAAGAAGTCATGATTGATTGAGTGACTACCTGTACCAGATGACTTTAGTCTGAGAGGATTCTGACTTAAGCTCCCTCCTGGAATTAAATCCATACCAGATTAATTTTGGAATTAAATAATCTTGTACAAATGAGGTTTATATAGTAAGCAGACTCTGGGTAGTTCCTAGTAATTTGGTCACATTGTACACTAATAAATGGAAGTGCCGGTTGGCAAGTTATAACAAAATGAAAGAGTCAAGGGAAGTTCACAAATTCTCAAATAAGTTTGATTTCAGGTTTGACTTAAATTCACGTGAGTTTCCTCAATGGCAGCAGGTTTACCAGTATTAGTTTGGCCTTGTGAGATAGGGAGGTGGTCACGTTCTCGGTCACACATGCGGACCTGCTGAAGGATCATTCAAGGAGTAGCATCACTGACATTCGTGAAGATGTCTGTAAGCTGGATTGCCCTGTTTTCCGAATGTGAACAGTGTAAAAATGGTGTAAATGATTCTAGGATGAGGGGGGAAGGAATACGTTCTTAAAAAAAAATAAGAGAAATGAAAATTTTGAATTGCTGTTTATGTAATACGGGCACCTTTTTTAAGATTTGCATTTGCCAACCATAAAATTGTTCCATTAAAGAGCTACACTTATTTACAGATAATAAAGATTAGTATATTTGATGTGCTTGAAAATTCAGGTAATCAATTAAATTATTTATTTTTATTTTTAAGCAAATTGGTGATAAACCAGATCATTCCCGAAGATGATGCCATTTACCAGTGTGTGGCTGAAAATCAACAAGGATCTGTTCTTTCAGTGGCCAGACTGATTGTTATTATGTCTGAGGACAGGCCTAGTGCACCTAGAAATATCGAGGCAGAAACCGTGTCAAGTTCAGGGATTCTTCTGTCTTGGGAAAGGCCCATGTACAATTCTGATAAAGTAATCGCATACTCGGTCCATTACATGAAAGCAGAAGGTGAGCCCTGAATTTTGTTCATACACTTTGAGCTTGTGCTGCTCAGAAATACATTTTCGCATTTGGCCAGTAGATAACTTATAAATAAACAATTCTAGCTGTATGTCAGGTAATAAAGAAATGTTTAATGCAGTAAACCTACAAGGTGCATCTTGACTAAAACTTCAGAAGACGCATCTGTTTAAACGTAAATTAAGTAGCTTGTTTTAAAGCTAATCTGCAAGTATCATCCTCTTCACTTTTTGTTGTTTGGGCTTGGACATTCTCCGTTCCCAATGTCTAATTGGAATGTGAGAAGTTGACCATCTGTTGTTAATATTCTGTTGCTGGGCAGAGGTCACAAAGAGAGAATAGCCTCTCTAATGAAATGGGAATAGCAGCCTTCTCTGTACAAACAATGTGATCTGTTGAGATGATTAAAATTGGGTAGAAGGTTTACCTTCTCAAGGGAAAGGTGTTTATTATGAGTTCATAGAACAGAGAGTATAGAAATGCATGAAGGTATAATTAAAGTGTGTGGTGAAGTGTGTTCAGGCAGCACCACCGGTTTTCTGAAGGCATTAAAGTGTTGGCTATGGAGTGCAGATTGCAGTCGAATGGTTGCTTTGTATTCCATTATAGTTATTTCATTAAGCCCCAGCGTGAGTTCTGTTGGAGTATTCAGCAGGGTAACAAGACTCTTTAATTTTCCTTCAAGAATTTTGTTTTCTAGGTCAGAAATCAGGACTTTTGAAATTCATTATTAGCCAGTAATTACTACTTGTGTATGGGGCTCTTAGGTTTTGCAAATTAAGTGGCTATTAAGCTTATTCATGAATGTGGGAAAATGTAATTGGGAATAATTTTGCTTTTGGCTGTATTTAAAATGCAGTGTTTTGCTTTAAGAAGCAAAGTGCTGGTGACGTTGATTATGGGAAGATCAACTTTTGGCATGAATTCATTACCACAGTAGGGATAGAAAAATAAGTTTCTTTGCTTTAAAAGCAGACAATTTTTGTTGCAAAATTATACCAAAAGTCTGAAAAGTCATTTTAAGGGATATTTAGACAGCTCTCATGTTATTTTTCTATCACATGCCACCCTCTTTTTTTTAAAAAAAAGTGTAGCCGTAACAGGCTGCCTGAGTTAATTATCCCAGGCTCACAAATTGACAGAGGGTTTTCCTTTCTGCAGGTTTAAATAATGAGGAATATCAAGTGGTTATTGGGAATGACACAACTCGTTACATTATTGATGATTTAGAACCAGCCAGCAATTACACATTTTATATTGTAGCGTACATGCCCATGGGAGCCAGTCGAATGTCAGAGCATGTTATCCAGCACACGTTGGAAGACGGTATGTTGTTTTTTTTTAAAAAAGCTATTCTGAGATCAGTGTTTTTAGACATCGGCTTCTGTGTAATACAGAAAATATATAACGTTCATAAATGGTTCATGAAAGTTCCTACTCGTACAACATTTGTTTAAGTTGTACCCATGGTTTATTCCTCCACTGAGCTACTGGCAGAGTTTATTTAAAAAAAATCTGGATTAGTTTCTTTTTGCCACCTGTTCCTTAAATGTGCCCTACTTACTAAACACAGTTAATCATTTTAACCAATTCCTACTTTTTTAATGTGTTACAGCTTAATTTATGCAACATAAGTCACTCATACCTGTAGTATTTGAGAGTTATGCAGATGGTATTTACTTTCTTTATTTTCTGTAAGTCACTGGCTTTTGACATGCATCTTCCATTTAACTGCCCACCCACTCTCCCCCCCCCCCCCCCCCCCACCCCCACTCCAGTTGATAAATCTGATACATAATATTCATTATTTATTTTCAACTACTAGAAAAAAAAATTTAAATTATTCTCTTAGTTCCAAATCAGTTTTTGTCAGGTTTCCTGAAAACAGCTGTTAAATGCACACACCAGCTGTCCAGGGCTTACAGAGTGAGTGAATATTGTTGTCCCTACTTAGTGTATCTCTCAGTCTATAATTGCAGTGTAAGCTTTTAAAACTCTCAATCAATTGCATTGTGTATAATAATAACTTGAATTCAAGAGATTGACTTTTAGATAAAAGGTAAATACATATACACATGAAACAATTTGAAGAAGTCACACATTGCTAAACTATGTTAACCACAACATTAGTTTGTTAAAATAAATTTTTAACCTGGTACTCAGCAGAATTTAAGTTTAATTTCTATGGTATTAGCTACAATGTTTCCTGAGAAACAGTTTTACCCTCTTGTCATTGAGTTTGATGATGCTGAAAAATAAAATCAATTTTATGTGTATTTATTTTCAATACCTTTTGCATTAAATTATTCCTTTCTTCCCTCCTTATACAGTCCCTCTGAGAGTGCCAGAAATTAGCTTGACTAGCCGTAGCCCAACCAACATCCTGATCTCATGGCTCCCCATTCCAGCCAAATTCAGGAGAGGACGTATTATTGCGTACCGTGTTTACTACCGTAAAAGCACAGAGAGTGCTGTCCATCTTGTGGAGCTTCCAGGGACCAAATCAGAACATCTGCTTGAAGATGTAGAGCCTGATAGCACTTACCTTGTACGAATCTCTGCGGCAACCAGAGTTGGGTGGGGAGAATCTTCAATCTGGACATCCCACAGAACCCCAAAAGCTACCAGTGTAAAAGGTAATTTATTGTCTTTTTTTGTAGAAAATGTCCAAATCCCATAGGTTGGAATTTTATTAACAATCTGTAACAGTCAAAGTAACCACAATCAGAGAGATAGATATTGGTCTTTAACATTGGAATTACAAAATCGGAACTGAAAAGATTGGTCATTGCCAGGGCTCTCTGATGCCACCATTTATGACATGTTGTTGAGATTGGCTACAGGGTCTGTCAGATATGAATCAATCATGCAAGATTAGAATGTTGTTTTGCTGCCTACATCCAATACAGGAACTGGATTTTTGGACTTGATAACCAAATTAGATACCTAGTTGAAATATGATTGTGCAGCATTATGGGTGTGCAGGTCATTGAGTAGATCAGATGTCATAGACCATACTAAAGAAACAAATTATTTAACCTATGAATTTAAGCATTACATTTGGGGAATTTAGTTCATTTTAGTCTTGCACAATTGTGCATCTCTTCTTTGCAATCTCAGACTTTGCAAAACACTAATCCACTTTCCATTTATTACTGTATATCATGTTCTTGTTAGATAAGTACATCTAGGCTCCTTTTTATTAGCAGCATGGAGAACAGTATAATTTGTGACAGATATTCTAGAATCCATTTAGTTTTGATCAGTACATGAAGATCTTCTCTGATTTAGTCGGTGAAGGTAAAGTGTAATTGAGTGATAAGCAACAGAAGTCTGTAGGTTCCATTCCAGTTGTGCATTGAGTGAACTGATCTCAACCAGGGTTCCAACAGGGGAGCTAAAATTGGCATTCGTACTCCTCAGCTTAGGAGGGGAAAAGGTCAGGATTCCTGCTCCTGATTTCTAGCCTGTGACACCTGCTGGATTGTGTGCATGCACGTGGTGTACGTGATCCATGTGTCTAGAGGAGACAAGATCAGGCTTGGCTGAGATACCCCCAAGGCAAATAGCCTAGTAACAAACCATGGCTATCTGTAGGCTCAAACCATGAAGAGTGGCCACTTGGGTGAGGTTCCTGTGGAAATGTACCCCAGCAGAAGTCAGTGCTTTCAGCAGAGAAGAGAGAAAACAGAAATTAGATTTAAAAAAAGATGAATCAATATTCAGCTTTGGTTCCTCTGAGAAATGATCTGTTTTGATGTTTATTACAAATAAATGTAGTCCAAACAATAAGTTAGATTTGAATATATTCCATGGAAGCTCTTTTGAAGGCATCGTCATGTTAGTTGTACTTTTGTTTGCGAATACGCTAAAATTTCTTGTGAGACACTATACTATTGCAGAATGCTGCTTCTTGGAAATTAAATACATGTCTGTTAGTTTGGGTGCTTTCTGTGCATTTATGTTTTCTCCAATGCAAATGGGTAAATAAATTCAAATTAGTTGGAAAATACATTCAGGCGGATTTAGAGCATGTAAATTTGAGAAGAGGAAAATCCTTGCTGTGTTTTGATTCGTCTCCACTTTTAAAGTGTCCCATCTTAAACTATACACCTTTTGCAAGAGTTGGAGATCTGGGCACAAGGCTTTACAAATACCACCCTGTGGAAAGTTGCCAGTTATCACAGCCCAGTTTATTTTCTTCCCTCATAGAGAAGCAGTAGTCTGTATTTGTCTGTAGGTAAACTTCCAGTTCCAAGTCAAAATAAAAATGGTGGAAGCAGATTCAATAGCAGTAAAGGGAATTGGATATATACTTGAAAAGGAAAACACAATCTACAGGTGTAACTGGCACTGCTGATACATGTTAACACTTTTATAATAGCTTTTTCCATAGACAGAGCTTGGCGAAGGAATTTTCAATTCATTTCTAAATGGAATGCTGCAACCCACTGAACATTTTTAATATATGATAGATTGTATTATTTCTCCTGGCTATACAGGTGCTGGTTATCATAGCATCACAGTATGTTACAGCACAGAAGGAGGCCATTCGGCCCATCATGCCTGTGCCGGCCTTTTGAAAGAGCAATCCAATTAGTCCCACTCCCCTGCTCTTTCTCCATCGCCCTGTAATTTTTTTTCCATTGTGGTTGTGAGATCATAAAAATATTGTAGCTTCACAAGACGAGCCATGTGATGTTGTTCATTGATGACTGAACCATGTCTCCTAAAGGGCAATTCTATGAAACCAATACAGCTAATGGACTCACTAGTACAGTTTTTCATTTAAAAGTGACACAAATGGTACAACTGTGGATTCTGCGATTTCAGCAAAGGTAAGTCTGCAGTGTACTTCTCACTGAATTGTGAAATGTGTGAGGTTGGAAGTAAACCCATAAAAGAGCAAGTATTTGAGGCTGTTGATTCAGGTTTAATTTGGTGCAGCACCTTTTTTATAACTGAGATGCAAAATTATGCTGTGTTATGATATCGAGGAGGAAAATTAAAACCTCCATCCTGAGGTAGGGCATATGGTGATCTGCCTGTTGTTCATAAGAGATTGTTGCAATAATCTTGTTAAGATGTTGCTGCTGTTACCCTAGTGACCTTTGCCCTTGTGCCAGTAACGTCAGGATGGGCCCCAAATCAATGACTCATGAAGGCTTGCAATGGTCTGCTAGCCCCGATTGTAAGGATGAGCCCGTGTTTAGTAGGAACTGATTCTCCAACTGTGGGGAAAAAATATCTAGTGTTTACCTTTGATTTTAGTAAATGGTATCCATCCAAGAATAATTCAGTTTGGGCACAAACAAAGAGATGGTGTGTTTACGTTGGCTGATACATCCAAATAAACAGTCAAAGCACCAGTATTTCATTCTGGTGCCTGCTATCTTAAACCATCAATCTTGGAGCTGTCAGGCCGGAGCAGGACACATCCCTGTGGGGCTCCAGGCCTGTTGTTTTCATCAGATTAGGGGAGTAAGCAGCAGGGCGGTCAGCATTCCTTCCCTTAAAAGAAGAAAAGCAAGACTTGAAAAAGCTCATCCTGAGTTCGGCTTAAACTTGTGTTTTTTTGTCTTCCTTTCGTGTAGCCTCCTGTCTGTCATCCCTAGATTTCTTTTTCTGTAGCACCTTTTTAAAAACTCTTGTGTTTTGAGATTTTCTCAGTGTGAATCATGACCAGCTCAGAAACTAAGACCTAAAACACTGTTTTAAAAAAAACAAAGGCACATGCATGCACAAAAATATCCTGAAAGTTAGGTTGCCAATTTAGAATGTTGCTGTAAGCAACCAAGCTTGGCTCTTAGAAATCCTCAGCTGGAAAAAAAAGGGTACCACGTGAATTCTTTGCAGAAGTAGCTTTATTAACTTTGAGATTTTACGGCCTAATTTCAACCGCAACTGAATTGTAATTTTCCAAAGTGGATGTTATGGAAGCTGTTGCTGAATTTGACAGCAGTTTGTTTTCGGGCTTCCCTTTAGTTTTGAACCCTGTGAAATCTGTGCATTACCCTTAGATAAACTTGTTTGAGTGTATGGGAGTAAAGCTTTCTGTATTGACAAAATAGGGTGTTGTCAATGACTTTTAGATCTACATGTATCATTCTGAGAACAGATGTAATTGATATGACACATTTTGAGGATCAAATTAATCAGGTATTTTAAAAAAATAAGTTTGTTATCTTGTATCTACATCACTCATGTTTTTACAGCTTTTGAGACTGCCTCCCACATAATGCTACAGATTATACTCAACCACTGGTGATGAACACATTTTCATCATGGTAGAGGCCACATAAAGCAACATCTTTTTTATTGTACCTCTCATAGGTTTTGTTGTGCTATGGAAAGAAATCTAGACTTTTGGTTATGGGGGGAGAGATAGTTTGGGCTGCAGTATTACCCCACGGTTTACAGAGATAACCAGAGTGTGGTTTAATATATGAAACTAAAGATAAGGAACCACTGCACATTTGAAGTTCCTTATGCAACTCGAGAAAACTTATATCCTAATAAGAACATTTGAAAGGAATTGAATAATAATTCCCATTTCCTATTTCCATAGTCCCCTTGGCCCCAGAGCTGCGTTTAGAGCCATTGAACTGCACAACCATTACAGTAAGGTGGAAGCAAGCAGAGGAAAATAGTGTGCACATCCAGGGATATAGACTTTTCTACAGGGAAGAAAGCCAGCAGGAAACTGGGCCAATTGGACTCGGCATGGAAGATTCCCATTATACCATCAGCGGACTAGGTATGTGATGTTCACACATTTAATTTTGTCTTAATAACTTGCAGATCTACTTGTAGAAGTTTAAGCATCAGTACTTTTGACTCCCCAGATTTAGTTTTTTCTAATTTTTTTATTCTTTGCCTGGGGTGAAGAATAGATTTGTTTAAACATTTTTTGTAGAGATAACTGTTTGGAAATATTTGCTGTCCTTGTGTTTTATACTTTCTGTTGGAGGTCTCGCAACCTTTTTCTCATCTCCACACCCCATTTCCTTCATTGTGTACTTCTTCGAGGCTTCAGTTGTGCTAGAAATCCCCAAGGGCGGGGGAAGGGTGAAATTTAATTTTTCCCCGGATCAGCTTCACAGTAAAGTTTATCAACACCAAACAAGTTGCTTGACGCACTTTAAAAGGTTTGCGAAAAAATCCTGGTAGTTTGTTCAGGGAAATCTATCCAATATTTGTAAATGGAAAACTTAAAATTATTTTCAGCCTGTGGTCAGAAATAAAAAGAATTCTTTACTGAAATGGCTAGCTAGCTCCTAGACTTCTAAGGAGCTGAGACTCAACATGAAAATCACATCTGTGTTCCTGAAGGTATAAGCTTTAAAGCATTTACTCGCGTAGTATGATGGCGGCAGCTACTGTACAGTTGTAATGGGGAAAAGTTCAAACTTTTGTATGCTTTTGAGAATTAAGTGGAATTGGATTTGCTAATGAGTTTAAACGGTACTTTTAATTCCTTTCCTTCCTTGGCTCCACTAAACGTGGGAGGATTTGAGCCAGGACATGATCTGTTCATTCTTCTGTCTAGGACAAGAACTTGTCGCTTCAGTAACTCCACAAGTGCTCTCCCTTCATTTGAAAATACCACCGTTGAACATTTCTACCTTCATGTTAATGCTCTTTTATGTCTCCTTTTTAAACACTTGGTGTTGCTGCAGAAATTACAATTGAGAATTTTTAAAATTTAGCACTACAAAAATGGTGAGACTTAGAGGTTTTTGTATTGTATAGTATCATTTACATGTCAGCCCTTCCTGAAGAGATTTTTTTGTGTGTGAATTATTTACACAACCTTCTCTGTCAACACAATCCTTTAGCACAGTTGTTCTGCATTTTTGCCTCCAGACCACCTGAAATGATCTGAAATCTGGGTCCTTCAGTGCCAAGTAACTATTCTAAGCTTTTATCAATTTGTGCTAAATCAGAACTAAGGTTTGTGCCCAACTTGTGCAGAGCCATTTTGCAGTATAGATGCAAATAAGTGTCTGTGCATATGCAGTAAAACTTTTCACAGGCCAATATAAATGGCCCAAATGCCCAAAATCCTTTTTCATGGATTTGGAAGCGGAAATGGAACAAGTGCAAAATCCGTATCCCCAGATTTGGGTGTAATAGAGATATACACGAGAGCACTTCTAGATTTACTTTAATACACACTTAGTAATGGATGTTAGGATACAATTCAGGTTGTGTTGAATTCAAATGTTTGTCTATTTATAAGCTTTACAAAGACATTGCAATTTTGTTAACATATTGGGATTTTTTTCAGTGTATTCAAATGTAAGAGTTTTGAATGGATTTAGCATATTATTGCAACTGCTATTTTTATGACTTATGCACATATAGTCAGGACTTACAAATGTGATCCTTCAGCAAAGAAAAGGAACAATAATACCTAAATGTTATTACATTTGAAATCCTTGGTCTGAATGATCTATAAGTGTAAGTCATTCCGGAATTATTAAGTCTGACCTCAGTCACTGTTTGGCTGTGGCCCTTGACTGTTGCTTGGTGATGAGCTTAGATTCACATATCCCTGTCAAGGGCCTCAATCCTCGTGTGATGTGGGAACAACAGCACATTCTTAACTACTAACTGGACAACTGACCATCTGTGGCCATTCCAGCCATGGCAGGTGGCTGGCAGCTGACCATTTAACCAGGCGAAAAACTGTCCAGGACAATGAACGAAGAGAGTAGAACAAAACCTGACCATTGATTGGATTCTGTTCCGATTCCAGTGCCTTGTATGTTATTTATCCACCCAGAAGTAGCTACTCTGGCTCTGCTAAAAGACAAATTAGATTGATCATAACATTACAAACCAAAATAACTGTAACTTTGCCTAGACACTCATTTCACACATCACACTTCCCCTACCTTGCCCCCTTTCCTCTTGGTCCAATTCTTCCCCTAATTAATGGATTTTAAAAAACACTTTCCGATAGATGTTTATCTAAGCTCAAACAGTATTCCTTTATACGATAACATTGGAAATTGCCTAACATAAATGGAACATTAAAAGTTGCATTTTAATGGACCAGCCTCCGTCCTCGTGCTTTGTAAAACACGTTTGGAGAATATAGTTATTAAATGTAATAATGACTCAACATTTGCAGTACAAAAAATGAATTATATAAGCTTTTCCGTCAAAGTAATACATTAATATAGAAACATAAAAATTGGACAAAGATGTGAAGCTAATAACTGAATATAAAGGAATCTATCATTTTGCTTCCACAGCTCTCTATCTCACAAAGACACAGCTCAAAGTTATAAGAAAGTTAATATTCATTATATTCTGCTTTTGTCACTCAGACTAGTCGCCGGAATTGGAAAACATGTTGTAGAACCTCGGCACCAGTGTGTTTATTGTTTCTTTATTATGTATTGTTATTTTACTTTATTTTGGTGTTTTATTCCTATAAAGCCAATTAATTGGGTGGTTGGCTTACTCAGGATAAATGATGTTGAGGTTTTATTGTAGTACCACTGTTCTGTTTTCAATATGTAGGCTGGTTTATTATGTGCCAAATCAGATTTTTACCTCAGTCTCCTCATGAAATTCCAATTGGAGGTTAGATGGGTATAGTTTGCTTAAGGCACTTGTCCCAGCCATTGCCTTTTGACCTCTGGAACCCCAGGATTTTATCTCTTCCCTGTGAACTGAGATAAAGTTTAGTCTCTGCTCTGGCAGACTATGCTGATTAATAAATGTAACCTTTTTGCAGCCCTGGCCCACTTTATGAATAAAGTTTAATCAGTCAAGACTTGAAGTAATAATAAGAATATTGAGTGTTATATTTGTGAGTTTAATTGCAAGCTGGTCTAGCAATAAGGGCATATCACTGATATGTTATAGACCTAGGGAATGATCACCAGACTGGATTACAACCAAATCAAAATACACGAAATTGTTATATTCCTATTCAATGGGACCACAGAAACAAGTGGAACAATTTAAAATTAATTAACTGGTATAAATCAGATCTGAAAATAGCTGGAAAGGGAAAATAAAAGCAAAAAATGTTTTCATTGGACTGTTTTTGAACTAATTTGAAATTAGCTTTTCCAATAAAACAAACCAGCTTTAAATACTCATTTTTAAATTGTGTCGAAGAACTCCCATGCTGACACCTGCTGACAAGAAAAGGTACTACAGGATGAAAACTGTACAACGTGAAAAATAAGTACATTTTTAGTTTTTAAAATCCTGTATTACGGTTTATCTTTAACATTTCATCAGCGCTGTATTGCACACTGGGAAAGTGGAACACTATTATTGATTCCTAAATGTTTAGACACTTTGATTTGTGGATCAAAGTTGCCTCTAGATTGTTAAAACTTTAGATTACCCGCCCTGAGCTGGAGAGGACTAATTCAGTTCAGTAATGCGTATTGATATATAAATAATCAGTGCTCTGTACTAAACTCTACTCTTTAAGCACACATACTTGTATAAGTGTGTGTGTGTGTGCTTGCTTTAAGAGTGGTAAACTTGCTTCATAATGGTAAACTGAATCTCAAAATAAGCCCAAATTCAAAGGGATGTATTAAGGTTTAATGTAAATGTTCTTGAAAATAGATTGTTGTCAATTCTGATCATTACAAAGCTTTACAAAAATTATCAGTTATCGTGAAGTGACTTTTGACGGTTGCTCTTTCTGGTAGTTCCTGAGATTTTTTTTTTCATTCTGCTAAAATACATAATTGCATCAGTTTTGGTTCCAAATTGACATGCCTGTGAAATGTAAAAAAAAATGAAATTAGGCTCTCCCAAAAGCTCCACAAGTTTGTCGAAAGAGTAGCCTTATAAATCAGAAAAATATCAGTTTGTGCTGAACTAGCTGTTCCCACCATGCAGTTGGCCTCAATGCCCGAAGTTAGGAAGGGAACAGTCTGTTGGGATTCCCATTCTCAAGTGCTATCCAGAGACCTCTGCTTCGTGTGTGTGGATGATGGCTGAGGACAGAATGGGCTCAGTTGTGATTCCCCTTGAAGTTGAAAATCCTGTTGACACTCACTGTCAGAGCTCACAGAAATAATGGATATCAGGGTGATATAATGGACGACATCCGTGGAATACTGTCTCAGCAGAGAGTTAATGCTGCTGCCAGTAACACCATCCAACACCATGTGTAGCATCTGTAACATAGTAAAATGGCCCACAGTACTTCATGGGTCAGTGGTGGGAGAAGGAATCAGACCTTGAGTAGCAATTGGAAGAAAAGTTATCAGACGTGACCAAAGCTGAGGCCAGAAAGGTAGGATTTGAAGAGGTTGTTGAAGGTGGACATAGATGTAGCTAGTTGGAGGGGTTTAGGAAAATAATTCCAGATTGCAGGATTGCGATGGCTGAAGACTCAGGTGGAGTGGAGGGGTGGATCCACAACAGTCCAAAATCAGAAGAGCAGAGGTTATGAGCTGGGAATTTGGGCGAGAGAAGATAGCAGAGGTAACTGAGCAATTTGTAAATGAGAATGAGGATATTGGAATCAATGCATGGAGGAATGGGGAGCCAGTGCAAGCTGGCGAGGATGGGATGGTAGATATATGGGCCTTAATATGGAATAAGGTATGGACAGCAGAGTTCTGGATGAGTTGGAAGTTTCTGTAGGATACAGCTTAGAAGACCAGTCACGAGAGCAATGGAGAAACCAAGAGTGGAGGTGACAAAGGCATGCATGAGAGTTTTGCTGGTGGGTAGCAAGGTAGAAAAGGATGCAAGTGATATTTTGGAGGTGGAAACGGGTGATCTGGGAAATGGACTCAATAGAAGGAAAAAAGGAAAGCAGCAAACCGATTGAGATCTGTGGCAGTGTGAATACAGTGTGTTCAAACCTAATTATAGATTTAGGTTTAAATCTATAATTAGGTTTCTTGCAGTGGGTTTGAGTGCAGTAGTTCTGTTCCTTTTGCATTTACATGTTGTTTCACTCTGTACATTGTATTTTAAGATATAATCATGAGACAAAAGTCCCTGTTGTGTTAATACTGATTTTCAGTTGTCAGTTCTTAAGGAAGCAGTAATTTATTTACTAACTTGCCTGTTTATGGGCACCAAAAATCTGTTGTGATTTTTTTTTTGGACAAAAAACTAATAATCATTACACATGAATTTGTTATGCCCCCTACTATTTTCCAAAGAGAGAGACAGAGAGAGAAATACACTGTTAATGTGCTTGGATTTATGGCAGCTTCATTACATTCTTCCGAACTGCAAATCTCAGAATCCTATTGTGTTCCTTCATCTGATGTGACTGAAATTTTTTAGCACTAAAAACGAATTAGTTTTAAACTGAGAAACTCTTTGCAGTAAACCATTTAGACCAGAGGTGACCAATCTTTATCTCTGTGGCCTACACAGGTATGTACCATGGACCTGAGGGGGAATGTATAAAGTTTAACCTGTGATCCTATTAATTTGCATATTTCTGGTATGTTCTGATATGGGATTAATCCACCAATTGGACAACAGTGCTAAAAATAGCCTTTCCAAGCCAGCGAATGCAGAATATAGTACAAACAGGAATGAGGTGCCTGGGCTTCTAGCACTGGATTGCCAGGGCTCCGTACCCTAGGATCACAGGTTACACGCCCTGTCTTAAACTAACAACGTGGAAAGTGCACCGCAGGGGCTCAGCGTGTAAATGCACAGATCAAGAAAGTCCCAGATTTCTATCCCTGATCTCTGCTTGGCTGATCTCAGTTGGGCTGTCAATGGTTGTGTAGTTGTGAGGGTTGTTATGTGCTAGAATTGGCCTTGGGGTCCCTACATTAGGAAGAGGAAAAATCATCCAGGATTTCCACTTCTGATTGCTATCTAGTGACCCCTGCTGGAAGGTGAATGTATGTGTAGACGTCAGTTGAAGATAGGATTGGGTTCAGCTTTGATGCCCCATGGTTGAATAGCAAACCAAAACCCACTTGCTAGACATATGCATGAAAAATGGTCACTTGGACATGATACCTAAGGGCTCCCAGCACTCGTGAAACTATACCCCAGTGTGAACCACTGCATTTGGGGGAGCAGAGGAAGGGGTACAAAGAGAAATTTTTTAGAAAAGCACAGCACGGCATTGAGAGTTATGCTTTAGTAATTAGCTATTCGTAACAGGACACTAGATGTGGATTCAGGTTTTGTTTGTTGATGTAGAGTGATATGTTTAGTTTTTGATTTATTTTCAGTGGGATATGATAACAGGAGCTAAGTACGAGCTGGGGTGGAGCTCATGTTTTTTTTTGGTAATTTCGGCCTATGCACTGGAGGCCTGCTTTAATGATGGTCTCCCAGGGTGCAATAAAATTATACAGGCCAGGGTGGGCCTGAAAGACAACACAAATTGGGCTAAGTACTATGAAAAGGGGAGGTAAATTGGTAGGAAATGGAGTCTTTTACTAGCTGTTTGTGTTTAAATAGTTGCTGCGAGTTAACAAGGTGTGAAAATGTAATAAAGTTAAGAACACCTGTATGGAAGCGTGCCATTTTACAATGAGACACAACGCTTTCTGGTGACCTTCTGAAAGCTCAATTTGAAAAGTAGCTCTGTTTTGAGGAGTGTGTTAGCTTCAAGGGGTATACTGGATTTTTGAATAGTCTCAACAAAAAATAAAGATTTAATAGAGCACAAATGTAAATTAATTTTATTAAAATCTAGCTGTTTGTCACTTTTAAATTTTGTAAAAACATGTCTTGCTATCCCATTGAAGTGATTCAACAAATAAATTAGCTTCTTAAATAAAAATGTAATCTTTCTTTTATTGAACTGAACTAAGTTTCATTGCATAAGCAGTATTGGTTAATGCCATATATATTCTATTCAAGTGTCCCATCTGCAATCATATATGTGTAATATCTTGATTTGTGACACGATATTAATATTCTGAGGTAAAGCTTACTTTTCATACAGGTCAAAATGTTAGATATCTTAAATTTTAATACACATGATGACTAGAGGAATCACTAGTTGTGATTAATTATATATTTCTTAGCATACATTGTCATGATCGACTGCATGTGTTTTACTTTAACATAACATTTGGAGTTCAGAAGTCTTAAATGTTCTCCCACCTCACAAACAAAATCCAATACTTCATTATCTTGTACTTTCTGTTGCCATCTGTCTCTGTTTTTGAGATCTGTGCTGTACCACAGCCCCATATTTCTCAGAGCTCAAGCTCTGGCACTTTCCAAGAACATGGTTGCATATTGTATTTTGGAGGATTAAGAAAATTATATACTTGAGGCTGGTAACATACTCAAAAGGTAAATACCTAAAATCACACAAACTGAAGGTGAGAAGATATATTGACAAACATGTGTTGGAGTCTATAAATATTTAACATAAAAACTGACCACTTTTGAGCTAATTCACCTGCACAACAAAGTGTGTGAACTGTTGGTAGCTGAGTAGCATTTGTTGGATTTCCAGCCATATGGTCCTGGTAGTCCCAAAGGTGCCAGGCACTTCATTTCACCAGAGCATTTTGTGCAAGTAAAATTCCCACCTCAAGGTTAGAAAAAACTGTCCTGACCATAGAATAACATTGGTGGGCCAAAACTGCCTAACCTTCTAACTGAAGGAGACCATGTAGAAATGAGAAATCTGTTTATAAACTGTTGCATGATATGTATGTTTATGATTTCGTGTGACAAAATAGCAATGCACAGAAAAGTCAATTGTCAGTCATTAAGAAATTTGTTTTTGGTAGGCATGTACTATTCTAGCAATGGGCTTCAAAGTCCAAATGGCCCTGTTTACCAAGTGAAGAGCTTTTGTTTTTTTAAATTGTTGAATAGACATGTACTATTCTGTTTATAGACAAAGAGTGCTATGTTCAAGCTGAAGAGAAAGCCATTGAGGAATCTTATCTCGGGGGGAACACTAAATTTATAATGGAATGACAAGTCTTAAATGCGGTGGGTTATCTTAGGACCATGAGTTAGAAGGTTAAGGCTAAAGAGGAACAGATAATGGCAAACATGATGTATTCTCTACTGTGAGCTTAATGATATCACGGTTGGAATGTTTGTAGCTTTTTAAATTTGGACGTAATACTGTCATTTTACCTATTACTGATAACTCTCTCAATGATTTATTTCAATTTAATCTTATCCGAGATGTCTGTCCAAAGCTTTAGTTAATTTTACTATGCTATTGGTTACGAAGGTCAAGTATGAATAAAGTAGCTGAATCACTGAGGCCATTGTGCTGAGATTTTCCTATTTACTTTATCTTCAGGAGAGTTGGGCACTGTCTGTAAACTATTATTGACACTAGATGACACTGTTTGGTTTGTTCTAGTTTCAGCTGCTAATGATTTTTCAGCTTGAACATACTACAAAAGGTAGGAAATGGTCTATTGAAAAGTAGGTAAAGGTTCTTCTATAGGTTTGAGAAAGCATTATTGAGTAAGACCACTATTATTGCTAATTGGAATTCTTTATTAAGACAGTTTGTCATGATTCATCATGGCCATTATTGACCTCCTGATTATAATCAATAAAGTAATATTCTCAACGTACCTATATTCCTTTGTTTTATTTATTTTTCTTTAACATGAATTAGATTTAAACTTAAATACCCAAAATCCTGCATAATTGTAACCACTACATACACAATCGAATAACCGGAGTAAAATGTAAGCCAGCTTTTGAAATGGGCATTGAAATTTAATTCAAATTATCTGAATTTGTCTCCTGACTAATGGTTTTAAAAGAATGAAAATTATCAATCAAAAAAATCTTTTACCTACTGAATTGTGATATACTATTCAAATTACTTATATACCCACATACAACACACATTAGATATCCACAAACAGTTGAAGGAAATTGAGGGAACAGGTGCTGGTTTGACAATTTAAAAAAAAATTGGTCATACTTGTGTAAATAATGTAGATAGTAGATTTTAGATTTTATTAATTATTGGGTCTCTAAATTATTAATGACAGATTGTTCTGTTGGTTATATCTTTTGATTTAAATGTAAAATACTTCAAGTTTTTAGCATTCAAAGAGAACTGGAACTATATGTTAAAAACTATGTTGTGTTTTGAAGGACCTAGCATGACCAAGGTGTCAGCCTTGACTCAGTGGTAGCAATCTTCCTGTGAGTCAGAAGGTTGTTGGTTCAAGTCCCACTCCAGAGACTTGAACACATAATCTAGGCTGACACTTCAATGCAGTACTGCGAGAGTGCTGCACTGTTGGAGGTGCCATCTTTCGGATGATACGTTAAACCGAGTCTGCCCACTCAGGTCGGTGTAAAAGATTCCATAGCACAATTTGAAGAAGAGCAGAGGAGTTACCCCGTTGTCCTGGCCAATATTTATCCCTCAACCAACATTACTTTAAAAAAAAATGAATATCTGGTCATTACCTCATTGGTGTTTGTGGGATCTTGATGTGCACAAATTATCTGCCATGTTTCCCACATTACAACAGTGACTACACTTCAAAATTACTTTGTTGACTGTAAAGTGCTTTGGGATGTCCTGAGTTCATGAAAGGCACTCCATATATCCAAGTTCTTTCTTTCCTTCTTCCATCTGAAAGAGTAGCTGTATATTCAAAATGTAGTATCTGTTCCAAGAGAAAATGTGGCCAAGCTGTAGCAAATCTTCATACAGGTTTTGCAAGATCTGGTATCATTGTAGACTGTAGGGTTCTTTTTGCAGAAAATAAGTGCAGCATCAAAGCAGCTGCTGTGCTTTGCTTCAGAAACGAGGCCATATGTTTGTTAGAAATCCAAAGGTTACAATTAGTTGATGAAGGGACATCTTCAAAATATTACATTTAATTTATGGCATTAGGCTTTATCACAGCGCAGTGAGATCAAAAAAAGACCTAATTTTATCTGATTAAATTATCAGCAAGACTGTAAGATTCTGTTTGAATAAATGAAAGATAAGACCGGTGGATGAGCAAGTAATGATATAAGTAAATATTAGAATGACTTGTAAACACGGTTAATAGCTTGCCATATTTATCTTTTGTAAATCATTAATGTAATACACTTTTCTTTGGAGTGACCTAAATGCTGGTTGGCTAATGTTTGATAATGCCCATCAGTAAGTGCCTTGGCTATCATTAAACCTTTAGTAATGGCCTGCTGCCGTATTAATTTTACATGTTACTTTATTAATGAAAATCTATACAGTGAATAGATGTGGACATAACTGGAAAACTGCAGCAGTAGTTCTGGACAAGAAACCAATCCTCTTATCAGCTTTAAAGCACATCCGTGCAAATCCCTTTTTAATTCTAGTTGAGCACTGTTTATACCACATGCACGCTAGATAATCAGAAGAGAAAAATGTTTTCTGCCAAGGTAGTAAAATAAATACCTCTAATGAAGACTCCCATCTTAAGGACCCAACAGCCCTGATTCTGCTTATATGTAATATATATATAAATAATATATTTTATTATATATAAAAACAAAATATTGAAAGAACAAAGGATTTTTGCTTTGGACATCTTTTGGTTTTATTAGACAGTCAGAATGTTTCATTTTCTATCCTTATCTGGAGTCTGTTGATTTTCTACATCTCGAAGTGGAAGTCTACCTATTGTAGAATTTCTCAAATTACCAACTTTTAGTTTTACAAAAAGATTGCATAAAACTGTTTTAAAGAGATTGTGAGCAACTTTAAAATCAATTCATTTGATTTCAACCATTACACAAGAGGTCATCTAAATGTGAAGCTTGAACTGACTAATTTCTCTTCATTTAATCAAATTGTAAGGCAAGATGTGTCTCTTCATTGATTATTCTCAGAAGAATGAGAAGCCCTCAGATGTGTCAGGTCCTTTACGGTGTAACTATGTCAAAATAGCATAGCTTTGAAAAGATGCTTCAACTTCTCACATGAAAGGGATATGAAGGCTGGTTAGAAATAGCAATCGTTGAGCTGAAAAGCCAAATTTTAGTGTCTTCACAAAGTCTGATCAGAATGTTTGCTGATGTATAATTTTTAAATGCAAAATTTCACTGCAATTAATTTGTTTTAACATTAAATGCAAAACATGTATTGCATAGAAGGTACTTTAAAACCATCTAATTAACACTTCAAAAATTGCACAATAGTCTTGTAAAATCATATACTATTTTTAAATGGGTAATTAATAGTGCCTCTTAAAATATGACAAGATTGCATGAATCAATGAGTAAGTTTATTAAACATATGTAGGTTAATTTTGTACAGTTGGTATTTGAGCTGTCAACCAGTTCTAATGATTTTGTCCATTATAAATCAAAACATGTAACATTTAATACTGCCATTTACTTTCCGCTAGTACAAGCTAACTTTAGCATTTTTTTCAACTTTGACATCTTTTTCAAGGGTGAAAAGCTTTATCCGCACTAAGGGGAGATATTGTCCCAGCCCTCTGCTCAATATTTAAACAGCCCCCCTCTATTGAGGGACGGGCATTTATGCAACTGTGTTAACTGTCTATAGGTGTTAACATTCTCCTCAATAACTTATTAAAAAATTAAATCAACTATTATCAGTCTCCTACCCTTATCAGTACACTCTGAACCATTCACATGCCCCGTTATCAAAGTGACATCACTTTGTATAGATATAAAAATTGTCTTTTTTGGTTCATATTTTCCCTGAACGAGACTTTAACATATTGCTGCCAGATCTTGATTTAAAGTCAGTGGTGGGGGGAGGGGGGCCATTTTGAATTTTAACAACAATGTTATTATAGTAAACCTTAAGTGTCAAATATCTTGGACTGAGTTGAGCTTGGTATCTGGCCCAATGTTATTTCTCCCCCCAAAAAAGCAGATATTTGACAGATTAGGTAAAACCGGGCCAGAGAGTTACTTCATTTTAATCTTCAGTTTGCGTAGTTTTGACTTTTGGCATGGGGAAATGAGCAGTTTTCACTGACCACCAAGAAATAGAATTTATTACTATTTTGAGGAGGGTTAAAGATTGGGCCAATAAAGGATTGAGACTTTTTAAAATAAAAAATCCTTAATTAAATCTCTTGTAGATTATGGATGCTGGTCAATTCAAGTGTATTACATTTTAACTAAGATACTGTGTTGCACCATTGTTCATGATTTGCTCTGTGCATTTATAGCTAGCTATATAATTAAAATTGTGCATCTACGTCCCCTTCCTGTTATTTTTTTCCATTATAAATTCCTATGTCCACATTTATAATGGAAACTGCCTTTGGAAACTTCTTACGCCATAATTACATCCTCCTGCCAGCGGTGACACTCAGGTGCCTCAGTTTTGCATCTCCCAGCTCCTCACCCTGTACTGCAGAGAAACTCCTATGCTGCAACCAACTTTACTTTTCTGCTTTCCAAAACTTCCTAAGCTTTGTGAAAGTGTTATATAAAAATAAGGACAGAATGTATGACTTTAAAATAGGGACTTAGGTCCAATTATCAGCCTCTGACACCCTTTCACTGAAGTCGATATTTGGCAGTCAATTCTCTTGCAAAACCACGGGAGTTTGACTTTTAACTTATAAGGATACGTATTGTGCACAACGTTGATATTTTTTTCAAACGACTGTATGCTTCTTTTGGAAGAGATGTTAAACCAAGCCTTCCTCTCCAGATGAATGTAAAAATTTCCATGGCACTATTCGAGGAAGAGCAGGGAGTTCTCCCGGTATCCTAGTCAACGTTTATCCCATAACCAGTGCCGCCAAGAACAAACTAACTAGTCATTTATCTTATTTGTTGCTCATTGGACCTTACTGTTCACAAATTGGCTGCTGTGTTTGCCTGCATAACACTGGTGACTGCACTCCAGAGGTACTTTTTTGGCTGTGAAGTGCTTTGGGTCATCCTGAGGACGTAAAAAGCACAAAGTCTTTCTTTTCTAATTAATGTGTATAACCAATACTTTTTTTAAAACCCAAACATGCAACGTATTCACCTATTATTACGCTTAGCTCCTCAAATACAGTGGTCCATTTGAGTTTAAGCAGCAATCAACATACCCAGGATTCCACACCAAGGGCAGTTCTCTCAACTGTAGTTCCCATCATCAAATCAACCCTGAATCATTAGAGGTGCCTGCTTTGGACTGTGGTATGAACACGGATATTAGTTTTTGGAATGACTTTGTTTATTTTTAGTGGTGAGATATGAAATTCCTTGTTTGCTGTTTGAAGGCTTCACATTCTGTAATTATTAGTGCTTGCTGTAGAAATCTTGCACATGCTTGTTGAGACCTCTTGCCCCAAGTCCCCAACTTCTGAGGAAGATGTTGCCATAAGACTTCCTATTGATAATTCCAAGATCTATTTTTAAATCACAACTTTAGGAAGCAGCCAACCCATATAGGAGAGTTTGGAAACACTACTCACTTTTTTTCTGGTCTTCATTTTACCTTCTGAAACTATACTCTTGAGTGCTAAATAAAACTGACCATTATCTTACAGTAAAGCAGCTTTGCCGTGTTAGATTGACTTGCCCTAATTCAGATTTCAAAAGTCTTTCTGGACCAATTATATGAATGCTGTTTTTTTTAAAAAAACACTTTTTCAGCTCTATAACTCTTACTTAAACAACCATTTCAGTGTAATGTACCAGGGAGAATTGTGGTTAGATTATTTTGATAGTAAATGCTCCATTTCCTTTCCATTGTATTAAAAAGACAGAAAAGTGCCCACAATTGCCCTCTGCTCAAAGGCTTTAAGATTGGGAAATTTTTGATCCACAGACCAATGGCAATCCCACAATGCCACAGTTTTCTCAAAGGGTAACCTTTCACCCTGTGATTTGTGTGAATTCTATACACCTATGTGTTTATACAGTAGAAGAATGTTTTAAATGTGTAAAAAAAAAAGTAGCTGTGGTTTTTGAATTATATGGATATTAAACAATTGAAGGATTTGAGTAACCTCATCAGCTGGTTTGTTACTCTTTGAAAAGTTTTTATAGCTTGTTCATTTTGAAATCCATAAATTACCAGTTACCCAAAATTCAGAAATATATAAAAATGCACGCCGATCTTTTTTTGAAATTAATTTTATGCATCAAAAACAATCAAATGAGAGAGGGGAAAATGTTTTTTCCCCCCAATACACCCCTCCCCCTTAATCCAAATACTTGCAAAGCTGAATCCAAACACTGGCGATCGCAGACTGGCATCTGAGCCCCCATCGGCCTTTGGAAATATGGATGACACTTTCCATCCCGTAGGCTGCCAGAAAAACAGATGCAGACTAGTCACCTCTATGACCACTAGAGAGTGGAGACACCCCGCCACCAGTGTATCAGGGGAAATGATGCACAGTCACCAATTCCGGTAGTGGCCCCTGGCTCATCTGAATCGAATCCTTCTACAGCCGGAATTAGGCCAAACTCCCAACTGCAACACCAGAACTAAAAAGACTATTTCACTCGTTGCAGTTACTCGAGTACCATGGAGGGGACATTAATGACAGATATTTAAGTCTAAATTAACTGTAATTAAAAGGAAACATTAAAAGCCGATATAATAAAATTAGCTGAAGGGAAACATTCAAAGCACACACTAAAAACAAACTTCTTGAGAATTAATTTTTGAGATTTGTTCACTTGTGATGTAACTTTAATAATCCCTTCTCAGTGGGATGATTTTATATAAACTACTACAATGAGTGAAAAGTTGATGGTGCAAAACTTGTTTAACAGTTGATTCTTAAAAGTAAAAATACAAATCCCTAAGTGGTGCTAAATTGTACAGTGCTGTACTACTGAATGAATAGGTCACAGCTGTAGAGAGGTAAAAGTATTGTTAAGAAGAAAGTTAATGCAGCTAGTGAAGTTGTGTAGTTAAGTTTGAAAATTTGTGTTCAATAGTTCAGTCCTTTGTATCAGGCACACGGTTGTTGTCTTAATTTAACCAGTTTGATAAATGTAAGTTTTCATTCTGTTACAAGGTCACAATGGTAGTTAACCCATGAAAAACTAATAGAGCCGTGTTGATTCTAGAAGAAAATGTATTTCTGGGCCTGAGGGCACAGTTTGGACAAAGCGGATATCTCCCTTTTCCCAGTGTCTTAACACTGCTATTTACAATGGTTTATGTTACATATTGAAATATCAGCTGGACCTCAATTACTCTGTACTGGGTGAGTTACTTATAATGCAAATTATTCTGTCATTTCTAGACCACCCTTAATGATTTTTTTTCCTTTTTTGGTGTTGCTATCTTGATTAAGATTTTTCACCTCCAAATAACTTTGCCCAGTAGAAAAGGAACCATTTATTTTGGGAGATGGGGGTGGGTTGGGGGAGTGAGGGAGTGTTTGACCTAAAGGTCTTCAAAGGGGGTAGAACAAAGGCTTAAGATAGGCAGGATTACTCAAATAAATCATAAACATCAGGTGACCATGAAGAAGTGGAAGGATTTACAATGGGAGTAGCAATTAAATCTCTAAAACCTGGTTTACACTCCAATTGCAAATTTGAGTTTGTTGATCCACAATAAATGGTTTGATGTAGAGGGGGAGGAATTATTCAATCAGAGTTTGGTTAGGAGCATAAACTACCACCACCCCTGGCTCCCGCTGCCAAATCTGACACTTGCTGCATCAGAGGATTTGTATCAGGCACACACTGCACATCTCTATCTCTCCTTTGTATGGCAAATGTAAATACAGTATGTGTCAAACTGATCATTTTATATTGAATTAAAGGCAGCAGTAAATGTAGAGTGAATGGGTACACTTAGTTTTAAATCACCTGGATCTGAATGGAGTATGGCCTGCTATGGGTATAAATTTATCCTAGTGTGTGTGCACTGTTTTCTGTGCTGCAAAATGGGGGAAATGTTTTAATAGCTTTTTACGAGTGGGATGGGGGTTATTTACTTGCACTGAAAGTCAATCAGTACCTAGATGTACTTGCACTGATTTCACATTAAATGCAGCAATATCTGTAGTCTAGTTGTTATGAGTAGAAAAACTAACCTTTTAGAAGGTTTCTGTAACATCATACAGCTTACTTTTGGCTTTGTTGTGTCACTACTCCCTTTACAGTCCCCCAGATCTCAGTCTCTCAATTGCTTCAAAAGCAGGCTTTAGTCAAGGCAGATTCTAAGCGTGTCAAAGGGCATGGCCCAGATGTCACCATCTAACATGGTTGGATTCTTTCCTGCATAATTGCTGCAGCTTTATTGTATTCTGAGAATGGGCTTGGGGCACTGTGTTCACCCCAGCAGGCTAGCCCACTGGACTGTTGCAGGACAATATACTGTGAGCTCACTAGAAACTGGACAGCATAAAAGGCAGCAACTTTTTGCTTGCAGTCAAAACTTTATTCTGGATCATAAGCTAGAATTTTGCATGCCTTACTAGGATAAATCCCGTCTTGTATTAAGTACTCAGTGCTAAAAAACACTGTGGCTGTAAATTTTCTGTGCAGGCACTGTTTTTGTCTTGTCTAGCCAGCCCTTATCTGTTGCTTGGTCCCAGAGGGGACCTTTTTAGAGCTGTGAGGTCTGGTTTTTCCGGGGTTTGCCTTTGTCTTTATCACCACTAAATGAAGGTTAGTGTGGGTGGAATGACCCTTCAGAAAAACATTTCTCCATGGTTTTGACCCTAGATTCATCTTATTTTTTTCCTTACTGGTGACCTGCTAGCCTTTCCTTTTTTTTTTAAGGACTTTTGAGTTTTGCAAACATTTCTAACAAGAGGGAACCGTCTTCTTTTTGAAGCAGAGCTATTTACAGCTTGTCATTGGGAATGAATGGTTAGCAAACATTTGCCAGCAATGATGCATTTGGCAGGTAGTCCAAAATGCTTTGCTGACATGTTGGTGCAACTTTTAAATGAACAATTAAGGTTACTAGTCCCCAAGACTCTCCAGTGCGATGCTTTACTGATACCAAAAGTGAAAAGTTGAAGTACACTCCGTAACTCAGGCTCCCGTTCACACCACTCTCGTTAGTTCCTGATTAAAGTGACTAAATGGAAGGTTACTAACAGAAAACAAAGGGCAATTTTAATATATATCCAAATGAGATTTTGAGAAATGAGTGACATTTCTCAGCATGATATGAACAGACTGGCTTCAGTGTCTCTGGGCTGGGGAAAGGAAAAGCCTGCCAGAGTTCCTGCTTCTGATTGAAATCCAGTGACCACTGCTGAAAAACGTATGTGGACATCTGATGATAGGGCTTTACTGTGATGGACCCCAAAATCAAATAGCGTACCAATATTCACTGTTGAGGTTGACGATGAATATTAAGCACTTGGACAATATACCAGAGGACCGCTGCTGCCTGTGGTACTGCACCCACGCAAGAACCAACAACTTCTGGGAAAACAATGGGGATAAAACGGAAGACAAAAAAAAAATCACAACTGATGACTCAGGCACATCACGGTACAGTTACAAATATGTTTAATCACATGGATTACCAGTTGTGAAAACACAGTTGCTCACCTGTACCCACCACTGCTACATCGTGAAAAGCCAATTTTCCCCCCAATTTTTGCCAAAATTGAGGTCCAGTTCTGTGGGTGCCAGCAAGCCTCTGGTACCATGCCTAATTAGCCATTTTTCATTTGGCAGCATGGATAGCGAGGTTCGACAGGCCATGGAGGTCAATGCTGTTCTCATCTGACATTAACCCATCTGAACTGTCGGACACAAATCACTGGATAGCGATCAGCAGTGGGAGCTCTGACTAATTTATGTTCCCCCCTCCCACCGCCTGGCTGAGGGGTGCTTGGCTCAATTGTAGCATCCCAACTTCTCTCCTGGCTGAAATCAACAAACTCAGCACAGACCAGGAATCAAACCAAGGGCTTTTGGGTTTGTATTGGTTGGGATAACACGCGGTGGTATCTTTACCCACTGAGCCTATGGGCGAGTTAAAACTTAATTTTTCCAAATAACTTTTTTTTTACAAGTGTGGCTACAGCATTTGACTCGGCAGACTGGTGCCAGAAACAATGCATTCTGTCAGTATGGGACATTGAAGATACAGTGCAGTAAAATGTAACCATGGGACATTGCTAAGATCATTTGTGACCACAGCAATCATGTACCATGTTTTTGTTGGGCAGGGAAGGGAGGATTTTGTTAACACCAACAGACATTTCATAAAAGCCTTTCTCATAGTGCAGCTAAAGAAAAAGTATACCATGTGAAAACTTACTCATTCAAAAAAAAAAGTTTTTAAAAGTAAAAGTTGCAGTCATTCGGTAAATCCAGCGCTACAGCCTTGGATTATTACTACTACTGGATTACACAGTGAACCCAGTATGTTGCAGGTTTTAAACCTAGCCTTGAACTACTTGCACTTGCTGAAGTAGGCATGGCACATTGGTTTACAAATATGCTGAGCCAGATAGGATATGGGTTTTATTCCCTTTACTGCCAGAATTCACATTTTCTCTCCCCATTTCTGTTCTCCTTAAAGCCAAAAGTTTATGTTTCAAAGGTAGCAGCAGTTCTCCATTATTTCCCCACGTGGCTGTTCTTCACATGTTGACAGGTTGTTCGACCACTGCCAAGCCAAATCCTGTCCTTAGCTGAGAACCACACACGTGCTTTCCAGCAGACTCACTGAATAGTACTCGGAAACAGGAACCTTGGCTGATTTTTGTTTTCCCTGCTCCCTGTCTTGCCTATGGAAACTGAAATGCATTGTAGCGATTCCACCTTATCCAGCTGAGATCAGCAAACTCCATGCAGACCAGGATTCCTGCATGACTCATTATCACACCAGGTAGTGCATTTACCCACTGAGCAATTGGGGGAGCCACTGCAAGTTTCTGATCTAAACCGGGGCAGGTGCTAAGAGCAACCAAGGCACTTCCCAAAAAGGAGGGAATATTGGAGGTATGCCACCCAGAGTGATGCATGCCTGGGGTGTGGGCTAGAGAAGAAGAAAAAAGTGGGGGAGAAATAACCCAAAAGTTATTTTGGGGCATTGAACTTGTATGTCTTTGTGTGCTGCTTTAATTCCCACTTGGGTGCAGGATAACAACTTGCAATCCCAAAAATAGGCATGGGAGAAGCTGAAGAAAATTAACCTACCCTGGTTGAGCAAGTTCCACCGGTGGTTATTGGGTGGCACAGATATGCTCCAACGTGCCACAGTGTAATGCTCCAAACTATCAGGTAATGCATTGTACCACAGTATAAAGTTTGGGTTTGCATATTGTGCTCCTGTACCCAGGTGGGAATTAAAGAACCACACAAAGACTTGCAAGGTCCATTTTCGTCCTCTGCTGTCTTAGTTATTTTCAATAGATTCCAACTTTTTTCGCTTGATGACATATGCACTAGATTATCATTTTCTTTTTATACTAGCTTGCATCTTTTTCAAAGCAATATAATAAAGATCTCTCTCTCTCTCACACACCGCCCCCCCCCCCCCCCCGGCATATAAATTCATCCCTCTCTCATTCAAGAGTGGGCAGCTATGTGACAAATGTGAAGTGGTATATTTTGTGAAAAAGGAAAGTGGAAATACAGTAAAAATCTCAGTAAAGCAGAAGAATTGAGAGGTGGAGGGGTACAGATACACAGATCTTTAAAAGCTGGAAGAAAAAGCCATAAAAAGGACAAGTGGCATTCTCAGCTTTATATATAAGGGCAGTAAGTACAAAAGCAAGGAGAGGACGCTGAAGAACATTATTTAAACCTCAGTTGAGCACTGTGCGCAGCTTTGGGTACCCCATTATAGAAAGGATGTTGGAGCCATGTGAAAGTGTTTGGAAAGGTAGATGGTGAAAGATCATTTCCACTGGTCAATAATTAGGGAGCATAAATTTAGGATAAGCACTAGAAGCATAAAGGGCTATTAGAACATTGAATACATTACCACAGGTGGCTATTGAAGCCAATTTAATTACCATGTTTAAGAGGGAGTTAGGTAAACACTTGAAGAAAAATATTAAAGGCACAGGGAAATGGAAAATTGGAGTAATTAACTCTGGTGTGGAGCTAGCAAGGCAGAGGCACAATGGGTCAAAATGGCTTTTTGTGCTAAGTTTCTTTGATTTTAAGATGTTCATATAAATATTTAATGTTTCCATTCTGTTTTGCATTAAAAACAATATTTGTAATTTTGGCTCTAGATTTTTTTAAAAAAATAACTAAAATGGAATAGTTAATGTGATCTGATGAGCTTGTGTGAATCTGTTTAAGTTGTCTTGAAATGTTAGCCGTCCTTAGGGCTTCACTTACAAAATGGACAAGCAATTAAATTTTACCTCTGCTGCAGTGATGTTGTAGATTGCATCTGAGTACTCAATTCATGCAGAAGATTGTGTCTAATGAACTGTGACATGCTTTAAAATATTAAAGACTCTTAAAAAATCCTTTGAGACAGTGTCTCATTAGTTTGAGAGATTCAACAGCCTCTGCTGAAGTCTCAGAGGAGTGAGGAAGCAAGCAGCTTCATTCTGCAAATCTAGAACATATATCTCCAATGCCAGATCACTCTGTGTAGTCTTGATATTTGTTCTCAGATCTCAGCATCCACATATCTAGTTGGTTTATTTAAATTCCAATATTTCTTTTCAAATAAGTTGTTTGTCTATTTAACTAAGTCTAAAATCAAAACGAGTGGGAAGTAACTTTGTACATTAACTAATTTGGAATTCAGTAAGTTGAATTACTGAAGTAAAAATGTAATTTTAACAAATCCTAGCTAGCTACTGGATTTAATAGAAAATACTTTTTGTTTTCATTGTATACATAAAATATTCAACTAGTGAGATCCACTGTGGAACGGTTGCGCACTACACACTTACTGAACATGCAATTCTATGTTTGTGACTGTCTTTCTCTGATGTGGGATTGCACTATTTGTACTTGATGGTGGCAAAGTTCTGTAACTTTTGCAGCTGTTGGAAAGATCAATAGGATCTTCAGTGATGGCTTTATTCTGGGTTTTAATGTGCTAATAGCAGGATGCTGAGCCGTGCAGAGATTTGTTGCAGCAGACCAGCTGGCCCTAGAATTGACTTGTTTTTTATCAGTGACTTAGGTGTAAACTGTTTATGATATTCCCATCATCACAGAGAAGGGCAGTCTTTTTAACCAGTCTCCTTTATCTCTCTGAGGAAATAACTCTTCATGGACCCGATAGCAAAATGTATCATTAGTTGAAGTTGAATAAGAAATATCTTGTGGAAATAACTTTCTCCCTCCTCTCTTCTCATGAAGATGTTGGCTCCTTGCTCGAATATGGATTTATTTTACTAATGGCTCAGTAGGCGACTGCACCATGTAGATCAAGAAGGTGTCAGGTTTGATACTGTTCTGTGCTGAGTTGGCTGATGTTTAATCAGTAACTGCAAGGGAGTGCAATAATTGGTTGGTGTCTTCAGGGCAAAATTGAGGAGAAAAATAGCAGTTCCTGAGCACTATGCAGTGCCCACTGCTAGAAGTGTACTTGTGTCTGGATTTCGGGTGTAGACAGGAATGAGTTCAACTAAGATGCCCTTACAGTTGACTAACATGCCAACACTCGATGTTTAGGCTCATATGTGAAAAACAACTGCTTGGGTGAAGAATCAGAGGGCTGCCGGCACCTCCAAAACTGTATCCCAATATGTGTTGCTGCCTTCAGGAAATGAGGGGCATGGGGAGAATTATAACTTCACAGAACTGTGTAATAATTTAAGTCTAGTACTAAGCACTGGATCGTTCACTTGAAGGCATTGTAGCCATCCATCCATCCTTTCTCCACTCTTTAACTGTTCTTTCTCCTTTTATAGCTGTGCTGTTTAAAGTGGGCCTACCTCTTAACGTTGCCATCCTCTGACTCCCCTCCGCGCCCCCCCCCCCCCAAACTCCTGTATCTCTTTCCACGACACTCTTGTCTTAGTTGGTCTTTTCCGTAACTTTTATGTCTGACCTTCTGTTCCATTCACATTTGGTTGTGTTTATCATAGACAACTGCCTGTTTTTCTCCCCGCAGCTCAGTTTGCTTTACACAAAATACTTGGCCCCAGAGAAGCAAATTCAATGTTCCACCAAGTGTTGATTCCCACGACACAAATTACACCATTACAGCACAGTGTTACCACCTCACAAGTTATTTCACTAGAATGGTCTCCTGTTTGAACTGAAAATACTAGACAATACATCGTTAAATATGATCTGTGACTTGGTTGTGTTTTCTGAAAAATAAATAATATCTTGACTGCATATGTTCCAATGTCACTCGGCTTATTTTTAACCTGCCTTTCATATAGAAACAAAATACAAATTCCACTAGCTACTTCCAGTGTTTATTATGTAACTACATGTTGGACCATTTGGAACTGTTGCAAGAAATATTTATTCTTTTAAAAGGTATAGTCTTCAGCTTTAAAGTGAAAATAACAAACAAAGGGGACAGAAGATCATCTCCAGCAAGAGTTAACAGAAAGGTCTCTTCAATAATAGTTGAGACAATAATAGTGCAGCATTAACTCCATAGTTCTTTAGTTGTTAACACAGTGTGTTATCTTAAGGTAAAGATTTCCACTGTTTGAACTTTTAACAAAGATGGTGTATAATAAATAATGGTCTGCAGTAGATCTCCTGATAAGTGGTGGCTCTCAGGTTTTATGGGGATTATTTGAACACACTACAAGTGTTCTGCATCTAAGCCTCCTGTAGGTTATCTGGTTACCAGAAACCATTAAAACAGCAAAAGATGTGCTTTTGTTTTAGATGATCCATTAACAGCAGCAGCAGAAGTAATGCTGTGTAATGGGAGCTCCCCGCATCCACGTTAGAGGGGGAAATCTGCCATTTATTCACACATTTATTCACTTTATCTGATTTTTATTGGGTGTTTTGCTATTGCAGTGGGTTTTTTTTATTGTGCTCAGAAGACCTTAAAGTAGAAATTTGCTTTTTTTGGTGAATAGAATAAAAACTGTACTGTGAAAACACTTCTGCTAGTCTATTGGGTGCTTTTCTGACTGTTACTCTTGCACACAGTGATATATTGTTGGTTTGGTAGTTTTATGTTTGTTGTCAATTTGTTTCAATGACTTAACTTAAATGTTTCAATGACTTAACTTAAATGTGCTATTGTCCTTTAATTTTCATCAATGAAGTGTGCTTCTCATCACTTCACATGCCAATAACTACCCTTAAGTAATACATTGATTTACTTAAAAGCTAAGTACAGGTACTTTGCATTTTAGAATCTGTAATTTGTCAATATAATTATTTAATCTTTTCAGCAAAGGGAATTTACACAGGCATACACCCTTGGATTTTCCCAACATTTGCCCCCTTAAGTTCTTTTGAGCCCGTGTGTCAGAAGAGGCAGGAAGACTGTCTGCTTCCAAACCATTGGAACAGCAATTCCTTCTCCACTTTTACCTGCTCGCACAGTTTGGCTAGATCAGGAACTGAATGTCAGGAATGAATCTGCATATTCTCACCCTGTGGCACTGAGTATTGATAATCCATCACCCTGTTTATTTTTTTAAAATTCTAATTGAAGGCCTTTGCAGAGTGGGGAGGTTACAGTATTATAAACTGTTAAAATATAACAATCTTAGAAATGATTCAGCATTTACTTGGTAATAGTAACCAATTAATCTTGCCATTCATTATGATGACCGTGTGAAGTTCTTGTTCAATACAATTATTAGGTATACAACAAAATCAAAACACAGGGATCTCCTCCAGTGGCACATGTGATGTGGTACTGAGCCGTACAGACCAAGAAGGTCCCCCTGCCTATACTCTTGTTAGCTCATCTTAGTAAGACTGGGTACTACAATTATCCTCAGTGCCTCAGGCTAAGGAGGGGAAGAATCAGCTTGGTTTGTGCTCCTGATTGCTATCTAGTGACCTCTGCTGGAAAGTGCTCCTGCATGGATATTCTCATGATCAAGTACCCTGTTGACATTTATTCTCTAGTCTCACTTTGCTGAGGTGCCAGAAGGCTGCTGACACTGATGGAACTGTGCCCCAGCCAGAGTCACTGACTTCAGAAGAAAATGGGATAAAATTTGGGGGAGGGGAGGGAATCCTTATTTGTTGAAGGCCAATTATGATTTATGAATCATGTTTGCTTTACAGTTTTGTATGACAGCTGTGTTCAAAAATATCAGTAATTGTTATCTATAACACTTGCTAATTAAATGAATTTGAATTAATTAAGCAGACTTGAAGCGCCTTTAAGGAGAGAATGTGCTACTTTTTAGTATCAGATAGCTGTACTTGCTAAACGATGCTAGTTGTATTTAGACTGGTTCCACTACTCATTTTGAATTTTCTAAGAAAGTTATATTCAAACTGAAAGTTGTGTAGGCTTCAGTTTGTACAAATTCCATCACATATAGTTAGTAAAGGTCATCAAAATGTTAAATACTGTTGCTTTGCAATCTTGGATTAGCAAATCTTAATACCTTTATAGAGCTGTAGAGTGATGGATTGGTTGCATTTACAAAGAGAGGCCCCATGTGTTAAGGTGCATTGTGTAAACCATTGCTGTAAGCAGTATCTCTTTCTACGGAAGGGCAATTCTATGTTGACATTAGACCTTCACTTGTCTCCATTTAATGGAACAGTGACCGGTTCTGGATGACCACTCAGGAGGCCAGCAGACATTTTTAAGCCATTTGACAGTATGATAAATGGTTAATGTGGCCATCCTCTGGCATTCAACAAGTCAGCAGGGGTCCCTTATAGATAAGTTGTTTTGTAGAAAGATCCCTTAGCCAGTTACCCTAGGTTTTTATTTTGTGGTATCTATTTAATACTTTTTCAGAAGGACGTTTTTATTTTGATACTGAGAACTATGGACAAGTATGCAGATGCTAAACGCAATTTCTTAATTTGTTGATTGCTGCTAATAGAAGAGTTTGGCTTTCTGTTATTTTTGACTTGAATATTCAAGTTAGTTTTCTTCAGAATCCAGGAAACCATCTTGAAAGTGTATTACATTTGGAAAAAGTGTTATTTGCAGGAATGCCTAATAGGATTTTTCTAGAGGTAAACAGAGTTCATTGGGATCCAAAATTACACCTTCATTTGCTGCTATAAATCCTTGGGTTCTAAATCAGCAGTGATACTCATTGATGCCAGCTAGCTTAAAATGGCAATATGGCTTGTCATTGGAATACCTATTATGTGTATACATATGTATGCATACCTTTATTGTATATACAATATCTAATGTATGCACACTTTGCTTATACGTGCAATTTTTTTAAAATTGGAGTATTTAGAAGGACTGCTCAACAGAATAATCAGAGCAATTCCACTGAATTGGCACATATAGATTCAGACGCCGACCCAGAATGTGCCACTGGGTCTCAGTATAACATTTGTTGGAAGCAAATTGAAGCCATTGTGCGTAATAAATAGTGGAGTGAATATAAAAGAATTTGGGCAAAATAGGAAATTGGACTGTTCCAATGTAAATAAATGCACAGTGGTGAGGCTGGGAAAGGGGAATAAACAATGGGAATATAAACTAAATGGAATTAGTCTACAGAACACAACATAGGAAAGTGACCTGGGGTGCTTGTGATTAGCTCACTGAATCCATTAGAACAATATGTGGCAAACATTTAAGAAAAAAGCAGACAAAACCTTAAGGCATTTAGCCAGCAAGATAGAGGTGATAATGAGCTTTTACAAAGCACTGGTCCAGCCTTATACTGTGTAGAATTCTAGCCATTGCACTACAAGTTAAGAGAGTATAGCAGAGGGTAACTAAATTGATAACTTGGGTTGGGCACCTGAGCTATGCAATGAGGCTACTGAAACTAGGAGTGTTTTCACTAGAAGAGGGAAGACTCAGATGAGATCTTGTTGAGGTGTTCAAAGTTCTTTAGGATACAGATAAATTGACCCTTAATATGTTTAACATGATCACAAATCTACACTGAGGCATAGAGGAAGATGAATATATAGAAGAGACTGCCTGGGAGACAGATAGTGTTGGAAAATTCAAAAGGGTACTGAACAGATATTAGGTCAAGAAAATGATTGACGAATATCCGAGATTGTGGTGAATGGTATTTTTCGAACTTTGGATCTGGCCAGATGGAAGGCAGTGGTCTTTTCTGTTTTTTTAGACATTCCTGTGTTCTTAAGTTGAAACATTCCAAAAGGCTGGTGGTGCTCTGGACACCAGAATGAAGGATTTGTGAACGAGATCTGTTCTACTTTTAGTGAAAAATATCAGAAAACATAAAGGCACTTAATTTGAAGGAATGGACAAAGTGCATTCTAACTCTGGCAAAATTAGTAAAAAGAATGTAACGGCAGAATGGAAAAGGTTTATTGTACACAACTAATTGGAATTCAGCATGAGAAACAGTCAAGGGCTCAACTAAACTAACAAAGACGAGGGCAGAGGAGAATAAAATCCCCTCACTCCCAGGAATGGAGGAAGAGTTTGAGCTCTCAAAAAGCAAAAAAAGTGATGCATGCTAAATGTGGGAGGACACTACTAAACTTAAGTATCTTTGTGAGAATTTTTTTTTAAACTTTGCTTATGTTTTTGATTTTTTTTTCCATCATAGTCCACATTTAGATGTGTTTAAAATGATTAACAATCCCATGGTATCTGGAATCACACTTTTTCACATAGAAATTATATTTTCTTAACTTTCAATGCCTTGCTTTATTTTTGCCAGATTGAGTATGTATATGAATTACTAAAAATATTCTGCAGGCTAAATGGTGCTGAGCAGTAGTTAATTCTTTTTAATCTGTGACAGCAGGACAAAGCTTCTATGCAGGAGATGCTTGACAACAGGGATATGCAGTGACCAAAAAGGTGGGGGTGGGGGGTGGGGAATCCACTAGTCTTTCAATAAAGTAATTATAAAATGGCATGCTGCTTTTCAAACATTTTTTTCATGAAATGTTCTTGTTTGCTCTTTTTAGATCCTCGGAGAAAGTATCATATGCGTTTGCTGGCATACAATTATATGGGTGAAGGCTACCAGGCAGACCAGACTGTAAGCACCCCAGGATGTGTGTGTAAGTGATTTACCTTTGATTCTTCATTTAGAATTGCGCAGAGTGTCGAACATTGAATTAGCGATTGCCAGAGAAATCCAGTAGCTTTTAAGTGAACTTTGCTAGTTTGCTACCCACACCCCCAAATTTTTAATCCAGATACCTAAACGTTAAATGAGAATGTTGTCATTAATGCCATTTGTAAACAAAGACCTCCTGTCAATCACAACTAAAGCAGCCAGTTAGTTATTTTAGAGTCGCCAGCTCCCATCAATCACTTCTGGTTTACAGGAAGCTGGGTCCTGTTTTGTTTTGTGTTTTATAAATTATTTTTGACTGTCAGAGTGAAGATCTTAATTTTGGCTAAAAAAAAAACTACAGCAAATAACATAGTTTGTGTGTGACACTTAAGTCTTTGAGAAGTGTAACTTCTTATCACAAAACTCCAAATCCAAATTCGCAGCAGTGAAGTGCAGAGCATGCACTGAGGACGCAGCAACTCGGTACATTGGAGGACATTTCTGTTAAGCATTTAAACCATTTCTGTCTCTGGCCTTTGTACGTCTTTCAGTTAAAAGAATGCTTTTACTGTTCAGTTTGGCTGACCAGTTGGTTGGTAAAATCTTCAGAATTTTCCTAAATTTGTCTCATCTTTTTAATCACTCTAAAGCATCCTTCGAATAAGTTGACTTTGCCATAGAGCTTGATAACACACCCTTATTGTTCAACATCTTTTCTTCAAAATATTTGGAAAACTGTGATGGATATGTTGGCAAAGGTGCATATGTTGTTCCATATTCAGATACCAACATGCATACTTTTGAAGATCTTTCTTGCTGAATTCATTTTGACCATTTCTGAGGGGTTTGATAGCATCTCGTCCCCTGAGTACAGAATTTGCATGCAGCTTGCAGCTGTTCTCCATAGAAATAGTTATCCCTTTTTCAAATTGATAAATACTTGTGGAGAACTCACATTTTTCTTAGCATGTGTCTTCAAGTGAAAATTCAAACCACATTTCTGATTTAATAAAATACTGCAGGTATTTAAATATATTTTAAACTCAAAAACAGATTAAAAAGCTGTGTTCTTACTTGACAGCTGTTCGGGATCGCATGGTGCCTCCTCCACCCCCACCTCATCACTTATATGCAAAAGCTAATAGTTCATCTTCCATCTCCTTACAATGGGGGAAGCCAGCCTTTACTGCTGCACCAATGATCAACTATACTGTCCGCTGCAACCCTGTGGGGCTGCAGAATGCTTCCCTCGTCATGTACCTTCAGACGTAAGTTGATACCTCTATTTGCAAATCTGTGTTGCAAGGTGATGCAATTGTTATTGTAACAATTAACCATTTGGGGTTATTAATTGTACAATAGAACTGCACAATCTTTCCAAGTGTAGCAGTGTGTCACTGTGCGTTCTTGCAACAGGTACATCTGTGCTCTGCTAATATGACTGATTAAAAAGCAATTGGGCTGTGACAAGGTGTTGTCTCAAACATACTCATTCCTACATCGAAGCATAGTGTTTAATATAGATCTCATTTCATTCTTCCCCCAAATTAAGGTTGGTTTGCAATTCTGCTGAATACTGATACAGGGGAAGTCTATTTTCTCTGATCATCGAAAATCTGATTCTTTTATGGTAGAAATCTGTTTTGGGGGATACACAGTCCAAATATTATGAGAGGGTAACGGTCCCATTTTTGCATAACACCCCATATAGTAATCACATACCAACTAAATTAAACTATATGCCTGGAGTCGAGACCAAAACTATTTGCGAAAGCCATTTAAGATTTACACTGGTATATTTCAGTGCAGCGCAACAAACGTTATTTTATTTTCAATTAATTCTTTTAGGTTTACAGCGTATTAATTTCTTCTGTCTTGCATTTGACCATGTCTGCCCTACAGCCCAGGGTGATTCTAGTTGGTGTTGTACAGTACCAATCAAGCCTTGTGAACTTCTCCAATCTAATCACACAGCAAACAAGAATGTCAGATAGGAAAAATTCTAGTCACCATACCAGTATCCCTTTTTGTCTAGCAATGTGAAAGAGACCATTGGCTCCCTCTGGCATGAGACCAGATACTTGTTTACACTATGAAAGTACGAAAGCTGCAGCCAGGGTGAAGCTTTTAACTAAATAGAGCTTTTATAGACAAGCACCATAAACTTTCACTTATGATTTTCTTTAAGATATGGCACTAAACCATCTTTTGTTTAACAATTCAGAACTTATTTTTATTACAAGTGAACGGGTCACATTATTACAAGTGAACGGGTCACATGCACGTCTGTTTGCTGTGTAACCCTTTCCCCTGGCGGAGCAGCTTACCCTTTTCTTTTCTCTTTCTCTCGTCTCTTTTTCTTGAAATGTTGGAGTTAGGTGAGTTTGCAGTTTGCTATGGTACTGTTACAATTCTGGCAATGCACCAAGTGCACAATTCTTGAAACTTTGGCTTATTAATGGATCAGATCCTAAAAGTTTATTTAGCATGTGTCAAACATCATTATGTTAAAGCAGACACAAGAATACATAAAAGCAAAAGTTCATTTATTTGCTGCTTAAACTCGTTAGACTGTTATCTCCAATCATTTTAGAAAGGGTGCCGATGATGTGGAAAAACGTTATTCTTCCTTTGAAGTGCTATATTTTAGTCTGGTCTATATGGGAAAACAGTTATTCTGTTATCAAGTTCTGACTACTTTGAAGAAGACTATTGCTAAAAATATATTTAACACAAGCCACAATAAATTTCAGACTATACCACTGAGGATTGGGGTTGGCATAGTGGGATTTGGGAGATACAGCAGCAGTCACAGGGAGACTGTCCATACCTAGCATTTAATATAAAAATTTTAATTGCAAGTGTACCAAGAAATACGGCCACAATCAGAATTCTTGCGACACAATCGTGAGTCAGTCCTTTTGCTTTTACAAGGACATCACACTGCCAGGTTTCCTCCAGAGTGGAATCCATACCAGAATCACCCAACATGCCACTGTAACCAGGACTATATAATTGAACAGAAACTGTCACCTAGGCAGATTAGTTTACATCATCAGTTATCTTAATCCTTTGTTACCCTTCTGTGCTTTTATTTATACTCCTGCAAACCACTCAAGATGAATATATTTCTGATCCAAGTATAGTATTACAATGCACCAACTTCTTCATGTTTACTTCCTTTTGATAGAATTCTTCTTCCAAGCAACCATGGTCTAAGTGCATTTTAGTGCATGGACCAGAGGTCTTTTCCTGTCTGTCATTGTTTGGATGTTTATGGTTATCCTGTTTTTAATATGCAGCACACAACACTATGAGCTATCAAATTTCACCTGCACAGAGCAACAAATATCGAAAGTTACTTGAGTGAATAATGTTCCAGTTTGGTTTAGATTGAATTTCTGAATGAATGATAAAGCAGGCCTGTTGATAAATGTCTTTATATGCAGTTTATGTTAAGTATCTCCATAAGATTTAATTTTACACGGGGTTCAAAGACACTTACGGGCTGATTTTATGAATGTGTGCTATTGGCAAGTAACCTCACTCACCAGAGTTGGCATTTGTAAAATTGACATTTTAGCTTTTAACAGTCCTTGCATATCAGAAGCTTGATTATATTACAAATTGCTTGGCATTTATACATGTGCTCAGAAAGGCACTTTTAATAATAGGCCTTTCTGGATTCTAGTATATTAATAGTTCCATTTTTTCCCCATTTAAATAGTTCTGAAACACACATGCTTGTTCATGGCCTACAACCATTCACCAAGTATGAGTTCGCAGTGCGTCTTCATGCAGACCAGCTCTCCAGCCCTTGGAGCCCAGTGGTTTATCAGCTTACATTGCCAGAAGGTAAGGACAGTGTCTAACTACCTCGTCCTCCAGAACCTGAAGGACGTTGATTATTGCACATTGCTTAAAAGAAAATTGGTTACATTGCTTTGAGCTCATTTTTGGTTATGCGTAGTGAAATGGGAAATGTTTTGAGAAATGGATAAAGCAACTTTGTGGCTACAAAGCAGTAGATCTCCAGTAATGGTGAAAAATTATCAGGAAATTTACTGAAAAATAAAATCATGTCAAGGTATCAGATTGGCAAAAGGTGGGAAGTGGTGTTCTGCAAGGATTGATACTGGGACGACTGTTGTTCACCATTTACATAAATAATTTGGACTCAGGAATTGGAAGTACAATTTCAAAATTTGCAGATGACGCCAAATTGGGTATAGTTAATTCTGAGGAGGACTGCTACAAAATACAGGAAGATGTTAATAAATTTGCAGAACAGGCATATAATTGGCAAATGAATTTCAATGCAGACAAGTGTGAGGTATTACATTTTGGTAGGAAGAATAAGGGGGCCACACACTGCTTGGATAATAAGAGTCTAAACGTGGTAGAGGAGCAGAGGGATCTTGGAATACAGATACACAAATCACTAAAAGTAGCGACGCAGGTTAATAAGGCCATAAAAAAAGCAAACAAAGCACTGGGGTTCATTTCTAGAGGGATAGAATTGAAAAGCAGGGAAGTTATGTTAAACTTGTATAGAACCTTAGTTAGACCACATTTGGAGAACTGTGAACAGTTCTGGTCTCCATATTATAGAAAGGATATAGAGGCACTGGAGAAGGTGCAAAAAAGATTTACTAGGATGATACCAGAACTGAGATGTTATACCTATCAGGAAAGATTGTGCATGCTGGGGCTCTTCTCTCTTGAAAAAAGACTGAGGGATGACCTGGTAGAGGTCTTTAAGATTATGAAAGGGTTTGATAGGGTAGACGTGGAGAAGATGTTTCCACTTGCGGAGGACACCAGAACTAGGGGCCATAAATATAAGATAGTCACTAATAAATCCAATGGGGAATTCAGGAAAGACTTCTTTACCCAGAGAGTGGTTAGAATGTGGAACTCGTTACCACAAGGAGTAGTTGAGGCGACTAACATAAATGCATTTAAGGGGAAGCTAAATAAACACATGAGGAAGAAAGGAATAGAAGGATATGCTGATAGGGTTAGATGAAGTAGGGACGGAGGAGGCTTGTGTTGAGCATAAATGCCGAATAGCCTGTTTCTGAGCTGTACATTCCATGTAACTATGTAATTATCAGTTAATTTATCAGATCAATGGAGTATGACCCCATCCAAAGAAAATATTTAACCAGCCAATCTTCACAGCTCATGAAATCCATGGCTGTTTGAAGATCTTTTAAGTTACTTCATACTCTTCATTAACCTGGTATCTGTTCATCTGGCCGTACTCCAGGTTCCATCATTAACATTGCAACCTAATTCATTGTAATGTCAAATGTCATCAATCCTCTGTAGAAACTACCTTCAATAAATATGTTTCTTGCTGCATTTGACTATAGCTTTGTGATATATTAGTAGTGCATTGCACTACTGAATGGTTGGCATTGCGCACTGTGATTTTATAGTAACTCTATTATGCTGTTTGCATTTTATGCATCTTCTATTAATGACAGCCTGTCCTTGAGTGAGCTGGGTGGCATAGTGGTTAGATACTAGTCTTTCACCTTAAATCCAACCTGGGATGAACGTATCCTGGCTGTAAGTATCCAATGTAAAATTAGTTTGGGCAATAAAGTTCCCAGATGGCATGGGCCTACTGCACAAAACATTCTTAAATTCAGTACTAATTGGCAATTGAACTGAGTGTAGGATGGCTGGGGTCAGAATTGGAAAAAATATCCCACTGATGCAGTAGGTCAGGTTGGGACTGAACCACAATGTTGGGGAAGAGCTTTACTCTGCACCTGACCTGAGAGTGCTTAATGCTGCACACTCAGTGCCTGAATGGGAAGAATTCCCATCCCCAAAACGAACTCTCCTCATCTTAATGAACACAATTCTTTTTTAAAAAGTTAGCAACCTGTCCAACTCTTCCCAAAACTTCTAATTCTTGCATAAAATCCTAATCTGTATTGTGATAATTTTTTGAAGGATTTTATAGGGATCTTCTCAAAAGCTAAAACAGTTCTATAGAAGTATTGACTATTATGGGTGTTTTTTGTAACTCCCTTCATTAACTGTTTTCTACCACAGCTCCAGTCAGTCCACCCTCAGGAGTCAAAGTCACTTTGATAGAAGAAGGAACTGCTCTAATTTCTTGGAAACCCCCAGAAAATACCAACACAGCCATCACTCGTTACACCATTCTTTATGCTTCCAGAAAGGCCTGGATCGCAGGCGAGTGGCAAATGTTTCACAGGGAAGGTGAGTTTTACTCGGAATGCATGAATTCTTTTGAGCTTATTCAAATCTAACTCAGGAAACTACAGATCCATTAATATTTGGGAAATTAATGGAATTGATTATCAGGGTTATCAGCACGAGAATTTTATGGTAAATCACAACTAACATGGTTTTAAAAGGGGAAGATCGTGCCTGCCTAGCTTCCTACACTTTTTTTTAAGAAGTAGCATCCCAAGTGGACAGTGGGAAACAATATCGTAAGATAATTATGGATGAGGAAGTCCATTAGGTCCAATTTTGTTCATTCAGGGGGGGGTTGTAGGGCCTTTCTGGATGGATGTTTGATTCCAGAATTTCTGCCTCCGCTACTGTATCTGGAATTCCAGTCTATGTGTTGATCACTGTTTGTGTGGAAAAAAAACCTCTTGATATTAGTTCTAAATTTTCCTTTTACTATTTTGAACCTGCCCTCCTTCAATTTAAGTTGAAACCTGGGCATGGATGTAGAACTGGCTGAAGGAAAGAAAGCAGTGGAAATTTTTTTGGGGCAGTGATGTCAGGGTGTGGAATGCCACAAGGCTCAGTGCTGGGGCCCATCCTGTTCTCAATCTAAGTTATGGACTTAGATGCAGAAACCCAGTGCAGTTAAGATCAGCATGCACCCATGTCAGTCCAAGTTGGGTAACCTACCCGTAGACCTCTACCAACAATGCTCTTGAGTTGGCTAGTAGGAGGCGAATGACGTTGGTTCAGGACCCTATGTGACGTCTCTGCCTGGATGGTTCAGCACATTTGTACACCGGTGTAGTGTCCTCGGTTTTTTGAAAAGCTAGATCAATGTAGGATTTCATAGGTGGCCTACTCTCCCTTCATGTGATTTGAGCCTGGGTTTGAATCTAGTCCAGGATGCTGGAGCTCAAGTCTTCCACCTCTGCCAGCAGTAAGGATTCCAAGTAAAATGCATTTGGGAAATCTCAACCCAGGTGCTGGTGATCCTCTGCATAGTGCAGAACTACCAATAATTAAGCACAAATTGGCAGCCTTGCTTAGGGAGGCCATATGATGGAAAGTTATTATGGGGAAATACACTGAAATGGAAACTATGTTAATTTGCATATACATCAGAGGTTTATGGCTAGTGATCATTACAAGAACTTTTGTTTCCTTTAATCTTTATAAATGAGCCCTGCTGAATTGTTTTTCTAGATTGGTTGTTGATTTATATGTTTATTGCTTGTAGAAGTAAAACCTAATTGATTACACTGTGCAATGTGAAGTATGCTCACTTTATTCTCAGCCACCATTGAGAGGGTCAAAAGTTAGGAGGAGCACAAGCTCAGCATGCTCATGTCTCCAGTAACAAGCCACGTGTAAATGCTTTTTAGTGCTGCCAGTCATATGAGGGCAAGCTATAGATGTTTGATACTGAAACGTGATCTCCTGTCTCTCATTGGTGGTGAATGTTGTGTTCAGTTTAGTCACACTTGAAAATATGACTTTTCTTGAAACCAGAAATATTCATTTTTATTATCCGTGTATGTTGCTGTCCTATTGTAATGGATCATAACATAAAGGAGACATTGTAAACAATCAGAACATTGTGGTTAGTCTGTAACATATTCCCACACATTTGTTTTGTATCATATATATATGTAAAAGTCATCTTTGATAAAAGTTAAGGTGTTTCCCCATGTATGTCTTTGTCTGTGATTGGCATGTGTTGACACTGCCATTACATGTTAAAACTATATGTACACATACATTTATTATCCGTATTATCCATGGGGCAGACAGAGAAAAGTTCATAGTAGTTATGATGATAATACTCTTGATATTAGTGTTGTGTGATGAAAGAATTTTACCATAGTTAGAATAAATGTTGTGCCTTGATTTATGGTGCAGTAGAGGAACTTGAACTGATTTTAAAGTGTGAGGTTTATCTGAGTCCTTTGATCAGCTATGTCATTTATTCCAGTATAAAACTTGCTGGAATCTTCATTGCTACTATCGGTGGGTACATGGTTGACCTAGTTATTAAACTGTGGAGTTCAGCTCATTCTAGGAATTCAGCCTATCTCTCTTAGGCTGTAGCATTCAACAATCTATCTATTAATAATATGTTTTATCAGAATTTTCTATGTTATTAATTTCCATATATATCTCCTCCTAAGGATACATGATGTTATTTAGGAAATATAGTTCAATAAAGTGTACATATAAATAAATGTTTAGCAATGTTTCAGACAGTTGAAGTATCCTTTTTAATCAAGAATGATATACTCTGGAGAGTGTAGAAATGTACAAGGAATCAATTATATATTCCAAAATAATACATGATGCATTTCGAGATGTGCAATACTCATATACACAATTCTCACTGAAGTTGAGAAGCAAATGCATTCACTTTGTTTAGCAATTCAATTTAAATTGTGGTTCTGCACATATTTCTTAGATAATCATTATCTTGTATAATTATAAAATAATTGACTGATTCTAAGGACTTGAAATGTTTTGTGTAATATAATTTTGAAGTAACCCATTGAAGAATAGTTTGGTTTTCTACTCAGGGAAACAAGACAAATGCAATAACTTTGTGTTATGATCCATTACTATAGAACAGCAATGTACATGGAAATACTGTCCTGATGTTTGACAATTTAGCAAGCCCCACTACATTTGATTTTATTGTTTTTATTAAAGAAAGGAGCATTTCATTTTTTCTATCTGTATCTATTTTATTTATGAATAACTTAAATCTGATTTGTTTTTTCACACTGTCTTGGTGACTTTGCATACCAGGTTCAGAACTATGCAAATTGATGTGCCAGATATTTTAATTCCAGTTTGGAAAAGTAAGATTGATATATTGAGGTGCAGAACTAATAGATCATTTGCTGTGCAATAGTGCAAACAAGGAGTGATTTTGCCTTCACTGCATTTTTAACACTTGATTCATTAATGTCATCTTTGTTTTCAGGAACAATTACTATGGCTTTGCTGGAGAACCTCCGTCCAGGAAATGTCTATCTCATTCAGCTATCTGCATCTAACGAAGTGGGAGAAGGGCCCTTTTCAAACACTGTAGAACTGGCAATCCCTGCTAAGGAAACTGTATACTTTAGCCAGGGGCCTAAGTGGTCTGACTCTCACAGCAGTGGAGATGCCAAAGGTCAGTAAACAGTCAGCTGCCATTAGGCAAGTGTGTAACTAATGTAATCTTTTAGGCCTTTCTGACAAGACGTCTCTAACAGTAGACTCAACTGGCATACTTGTCAGTTAAATGCTGTTAGTATGAGCTACAAAGAAAGAATCTAAACTGGGCAATTTAAAAACTGTAGCTGAAGATGCTTTTAATGATATCCCACTGCAAATGAACAATTATTCCTAATTATTATGGCTAAGATAGAACCTTTAGATGTGTAATATTTTGCTGGTGACCACACGGAAGTTTTTATCGTAGCAGCTGATTTTGAAAGTTCTGAAATATCACCTGATCGCACAGCAGTGGGGATGGAAATAAAACTGAACATACTGGAATTGTTTGAATGGAAACGCTTTGGGGTTTAGTGTTGATAGAAGCTGGAGAAAAACCTGGTTTGAAATACTTTAAAAATTGTTCTGAAATTGGTGATCTTTGCTTCTACAATTGTCCCACTGTGTATTCCCTATGGATTTTTATCTCTTCATCCAAGATTTTAAACATAATCTTCTGTATGTTTGTCCATATACCCTAACATGGATTGTCGCTGCTGGCAATACAGTGGAAGTCTTTTATGAAAATTGTTAACCATTACTGTTTAAATGTGCAAAAAGGGCATTTATTTTTAAAGATTTATATTTTATTTAATTATGTTGTATTTATGAATAATAATGTTCCTGGTTCCCAGTGACACTCCAATATTCTAATATTGGTGTTAATAATTCTCAATAATATAATGTGTGGTGATAAGTGAGTGACATTGTCACATCAGTATGGTCCCATTTTATTTTCACCATTGTGAAATCAGTGGTAGAAATGTGTGATAAAGTGACAACTGTGACTGAAGACATTTGAGGCACTTCTTCTTTAATCAGTCTGATGTCTGTTTTCGTCTGTTTATACTACAGCTAATTCAGATGTGTTTTATCACCTGGACCAAAAGTCAATGACTGGAATTATTGTTGGAGTTTGCATAGCCTTGACTTGTATCATCATCTGCATCCTTATCCTTCTTTATAGAAGCAAAGCAAGGTATTGTTTGAAAGTACAACCGACCAGTGTTTGGGGCAGTACGCAAAGTAAAAAAGATAGAGCGCAAAGATTTATATTAGAATTTATTATAAATGTTTTGAATCTAATTGTGAGGGAGAAAAAGTTCTGCTAATCAAAATGTTAGTCTCCTGCAGTCAATCCTCACACCCCCCCCTTCTGTCTCTTCAACGGTTACCTGTATTTTAGAAATTGTTCTTCCTGAAAATGTTTTCTTCTGCAATAGACTGCATTTACCTCATTCACCCATATTCAGTTGAATCAATGAATAAACACAAGTCACCATATCCAGCACCGAATACTTATCAACAGGTATCATTAGATATTACAGATTTGCTGAGTTACTTTCTCATGGTGAACTTTTGTTTGTCCAGAAAATCTTCTGCTATCAAGGCTGAGCAACAGGGAAATATACATTTGGCACATGTGACCAGGCCACTGGTAAATGGGAACCATATTGGTAAGAGTCAGGATGAACAACAGGAAAATGTGGAGACCTTAATGCCAATGATGCCTGAAAATAGTTTCATGGATACCAAGGTAACAAATTTTATTTTCACTTTTATTCCTACTATGCCCACCTCTTTTTAAAAAAAAACACACTTCCTTTTTATACGGACTCACTGTGCTATCCCATACCAGTGCATTGTGAGCTAAACTAGGAACTCCTTCATAGTTCCAACACCAGTGCATGTCCATAGTGTTGAAACTGTGGAAATTCCCATGTTTTATGGAATTTTATCCCCATAACATGTATAGATGAAGGAGAATAGGAGGGGAAATGGAATTGGTGGAATTCCAGTTTGATATACTTCCATGTCCCTCTCCAGTCCGATATGTCCGTTGGCTTCTTTGATGAGAATATACAACTTCCTTTTTTTCTTGCAATATTTCTCCCCTTCCCACTCTGTCTGAAGATGCCAATTCCTTGCTGGGATCCAGTTCCACAGGCAGCACTTCTGCTACCTCGTTCAGGTGACCACTATTCATGTGTGAGCCTTGGCAGTATTGGGCTATTTAACCACAGGAGACATCGCGGTCAAGCTTAATCCTGTCTGTTAATTGTATGATTTATATCAATTATTGTTAATTGTATTCAGGTGGTGGCTATAAATTCGGGACTCTCGTATCCTTTTTATAGGAGAGCTTATCTAGGGTGTGGTGTGTGTGTGTAAGCGGAATCGCTGTGAATAAAGGCTTGGAAGCAACTAAAGACCAGGCTCTAGTATTCTATCCTTCACCACCGGGCTATCCAATTTTAACACTGTCCTCATCCAAGATCCATTCATGCACGTTTCCAACAGGGGTCATAACTATCAGGAGCAGGAACCCTGGCTTTTTTTTTGCCCTTCCCTAATGAAAGGATGCTGCGATCTATTGTAGTATCCTACTGCCACCCTGGCTGAGATCAGCTAACTCTGCACATACCACAGATTGAAAATGGACTTTCCTGGTTTGGAGATTATACTAGTTTCAAGTCACAGAGGAGGCTAGAATGGCCCCATTTGCCTGTAAGGTTCCCTAACCCTTGCAGTGAGAACAGGAGCAAGTGAACGTTTACAAGGGCAAATCAGATGACTGGGAGACAGATGGGGCATAAACGGTGGAAGTGTCCAGCAGAATGTGGCAGAGGGGAAGAAGAAAGAAACATTGGAAAATGTGACTTGGGAGGAGAGAAACAACTTGAGAGTAAACACTTATATTGCAAATCTTAAATTCTAACTGTAGAAGAAAAATGTTTTTATGCATATAAGAAAAACAGAAAGAACAGTATGGAAGTATTTTCGTTGCTTTTATATTTGTTAATTTGGTGCATCTGTACTTTTGTGTATACAAGGGAAAATGAATGAAAATATTGGGGATGGGGAGAAGTGATGTATAGGGAAGCTTTGATCAGGATATGGGAGCACTGTTAAATCCCAACAAATGTTCAGTCAACTCTCACTGTGAGTGTTCTTCTGACCTCATGGCTGAAATTGAATGAAATCGGTCGGCTTTATAGCAGGCATGTTGGAGAGGCTGTCTTTACTGGGACTACACCAAGTGTAACACAAGCACCCTGCTGCATAGCCAGTGGTAGGCTGTGATTGAGCAAAAAGTAAACAATGTGAATGTATTCTCTTGTATCCGACAGGGTGGATCTGATATGATTGTTAGCAGCTCTTCTCTTGTAAACGAAAAGACAAAGAAATGGTCACTTTTTGGATCAGAAAAGAAATCAATGAAGGCACACAAAGAGAAGCAGGTAAGATTTGGAACCTATCTGGTGAAGTGAATGTGATTGATGCATTTAAGGGGAAGCTAGATGAACACATCAGGGAGAAAGGAATAGAAAGTTATGCTGATAGGGTGAGATGAAGTAGAGAGGGAGGAAGCTTGTATGGAGCATAAACACCAGCCTGGACCTGTTGGGCCGAATGGCCTGTTTCTGTGCTGTACTTTCTATGTAAGTCTATCATTGTAGTATAGAAATTCTACACATTTGACATAAACAAATTCTTTAAGTGGAAATACTCTACCTCTCATTTTAGCTGATGCTTCATACATTTTCTGTAACTGGAGCTGCCTCTGCTGTCTGAATTAGTTGGGCTGGACAGTTGATTATCGCATTAGACTCTATTTGTATTCAGTGAATTTTAGTGAGAATCAGATGCTTGACCTGATTTACTCACTAAGTTTAGCAAATATCCTGCATTTACAGTTTTAAGGGGGAATTACATTTGATCATCTAATAATGGAGTATTAATTCCTTTAACTATTCACTTATTTTCTTCATCTAATTGCTTGAAATTTGCCTCACGGTATCCCTTTCATCAAAGTCCCTCTGTTCACTTATTTGGCCACCTGCATTTCCATTATGTTTTCCTTTAAAGAATTATGGATAAAGCCTAACAAGAAGATCCCAGTTTTCTGTTGCAGTTATTTAGGTTCATAATATAGTCGTTTGTACAGATTACCCTAATGTGACAATCTTTAGATCAACAGTCCTTTTAAAAAACAGTTTACAGTGTCTTCCGTACAAAAGGAGTTGGCTGTAATAGAAAGTGTTTGTTAAACGTAACCAGTGTAATTCTTTTGACAGCAGCCAGTGAGAAAAAATGGGCGTGGCATGAGCTCTTACCAGCTGACTGGGCTGACCTGTGAAGAGTCGGGCCGCTCAATACTCATCCCACCCACATCTCTACAGGCTGTGTTCAGCACTGCGGGCGACACCGAATATTCTCATAACAGCGACGGAAGCCATGAAACTGGAGATTCAGGCAGATACTCACATGATTCTAGGGAGGAAATGGAAATGGCTCACCTTTCTTCTGTCACATGTACTACACCTACCTTCTTGGGGCCATATGTCCAGGCAGAAACGGCCAGCATTCCTGTCTCATCTACCTCAGAGGAAGCTCAACTCCTGTTGGTTGTTTCTCATTCTACTACCTCAGACCTGCTGGCACCACCTCAAGTGTGTCAAATGCCTTCTCCAAAAACTGCTAGTGAAAACACCAACAACGAATTTCCAATTTAAAGTTACCCGATCCAGTTCAACCATAATTTATCTGTACAATGGACAATGTGCAGTGAGCCAAAGAACATTCTGGAAAGAAAATCTGGGTCTTTTTATCACTCCGGGTTCTTACATGCTTTTGTTTTATGAATGTTACATTTTTTATTTTACCCACCATGAATGTCTATGTCAAAAATGTGAAAAAGGACCGTTACATTTCTTTTGATTTTATTTTGAAAGGTATATCACTGGAGCAGAAATAATATTTCAGGCTTTCTGCTGAAAAATCTACCTCAATATTACCTAATGGTAAACTCCAGTATTTAACAGGCATTTGACTCCATTGCCTATTAGCTGATACTTCCTTACAGAAATATGTTGTTTTGCTAAAAGAAATGTTTGTTGATGATGTTCTGCTGTGATGTAGGGGTTGTAAGGACATTGCCATGAGAGTGTTTGACTAAAGCTCCGTTTACATGAGCAGGTATCATTCTAAAGTGTGCAGCACCATTGAGCTGAAGTTGTCTTGATTCACTCGTGCTTTAATTTTTTTTTAACATATAAGACAGAGGATCCGGTCAAATGTTTGAATGAGAGTGTTAAAGTAACAATCCCAATCTGTGTGAAATATTTGAAACTTGAGATCACACAGTCTCTTTTCGCAGCTGATATGTTTGTGTATAGTGCAGGTTTACATAGAGCTGTGAAAAATGTGCGTCATGTTTGATCAGAGGAAAGAGGAAATGCTTTGGTTTGAATGATTTTGAAGAGATACTTGTAGGAGTTCGTGCAGTGCAACACCCATGTACTTACTAAACTCACCTATGCTGCTAATTTGAAAGACATCTGAACTATAACAGTGCTCCTGTACAAGCAGAATGAATCAACTCCCATCCAATCAGAACCTAAAATGTTCAGTTTCATTGAATATCTATTAGGAGGCACAACAGCCAAATTGAAGCAGGCCAAGGTTAACTGGAGTGATTACCTAGATGCTTCCTGTTCTAGAAACTGGAAAATACAATGCAGATGCAGAAATTAGGAAAAACATGCCTCCTACAGTGACCCATATCATAGCTTTATGCTGCCCTGGCTGCGTTCTGATTTCATGCATTCTAATAGATACTCCTGCAACTGCATGTTTGGTCCATTTGAGTACACACATGACATCCATTTGCCTGGTTCATATGCATTTTCATTCTTGCCTACTTACTATTCACTTTTTTTTTGGCAACTTTTACAGTTTACAATGGGATTTTTTATTGTGAATGTGGGATTTCCTCCCTTTGTGATGGTGCATTCCTGAGGGCGATACCTGGTGAAACAAACCTATACTGGGTAAAGCGTTTAATTGAATCTGAAGTGATTTGTATCAAAAGTTTATTATTCCGAGGGAATTTATACTGATCACTTACTGACCTGTTGAAAATAATATGTGGACTCCTGTTCTTTTTCTGCGGTGGGTTGTGTCCCCAAACTAATGTCCTGAAACCTGTTCACAATTTCAACCTGCTTCAGAACTACAAAAAAGCTAAGCCAGAAATACACATCTGCCATTGTAGACTTAATACAGGGTGAAGCGCAAACCATTCCTTACAACAGATACTTCATTACCACCTGTTCTACTCATTAACTGAATACTTTGTTTTTAACTCCATTTAACCCGAAGCGCCTCCTTTCTCTCCCCCAGTGCCAGTCAAATAGTGTTTCATATTTACAGCACAGAGCACTTGCCTTCTGTCCCCATGGTCACTTATTTCAACAACCTACCAAATGCAAAGTAATAGGATCATGAAACCATTGTTAGCAAAACTTTACCATATTTAAATATGCAAAAAATGATACAACAGAATTGATTTAATTAATACTTAAGATTCCAGATGTATAAAAATAAACAGAATACAGCAGTAAAAACATTTTGATTAAACTATTTTAACATTTCTGCTTCTGAATCATATTTTTATGAATATAATCTAAAATTAATATTAATTTTATTATAATCCAATTAAATGGGATACTGAGTTACTTCTACAGGCTTGATAAAATATATCCCTAACCATGGTGAGTTTTTCAGTTAGGTTTGCTGTGAATGATGCAGTGTGTATATGTGTGTGTGTGTGTGTGTGTGTGTGTGTGTGTTATGGAATATCACCTCTCGGGTGTTCATTGACTGTATCCCTGTTTATTAGCACAACTTCTACTACGATTCAGACAAGTAACTCTTTGCCTTCCAATACAAAACAACTTCAGCTTATTGGTATTAAGTTAAGTAACTCCTTGAGAGATGCAATCCAAAGAGTATCATTTGGTGCCTCACTGTATTTGTGTTTTTAGAATTGCTTGCATAAAACAGAGCTTTATGATACCAAAAATGTTCACAGGGAATAGAAGCTGCTACTCTCATGTGCTCTAGCCTTGCACCTCCTGTTTGATACTACCTCTTTTAAAAACCTATTTTAGTGTTATTCTTTATCTAACCTCAGGGATCAAATAATTGTTACATTTGAACTGCCGCACTAAAATGTGTGGTGTACTGACAGGGTATCTTGTTTGAATTTTTGATTTTAAAATAGTTACTGTGTAGCTTTTAAGAGTTAGAACAGATCACTAGAAATACGTGCCAGTATATGTTCACGCCTATGCGATGCCGATATATCAAAGTTATTTTAAAACAAGCTTACCAAAGAAAATGTACATAAACTTTTTTTTTCTGTCGGATTTTTTTGGGCCATTTAATTTTTTAAAAGTTAAATTTCTTAATTTTATGATAGTTACTAATCAATCAGAAGTAGTGACTTGTATGTGTTTGAATAGAAGATGATTTTTCAATACAATATTACAGTAGTGTATTTGGAAAACTGATTTGGGGAACTAACTATATTGATGTGAAAACATTAAAGGTCTATTATAGTCCATCCCTTACTAGAAAAAATTTTAATTATATTAAATAGATATCCAATGTTTTGATGTCCAAAATTAGTTACAGGCCAGTTCTTTGCCCTATCCAAATCCAGAATGTTTCAGTGTTTGAATTTATTTGTTACGTCCTTGTATCGGCTCAAAGAAAGATCCTTAGTACTAACTACTGAGTACTACTTCTGGTTAGCTGCACTCTGCTCTTTATAGCATAGATCAGAATTCTAGTAATAGTCAGTTTAGCATTTGTCTTTCAGATTAGTGTCATCCCATACTATTAGTAGTCAAGGTGGTATACAAAGGTAAATGATATGTGTCTATATCCAAAGATTTACTTTCCTTGTTGGATTTTTTTATATATATTGACAGGGCACTGTGTCTATGCAGTATCTGAATGCCAGACCTAAGAACTGTGTCACTTTTCATGTAACCTGCAATAGAGTCGATGTATGAAAAAGAGAATTCTCTTGTAGTTCCTAATGTAATTTTGTAAATGTGCATTTCTCCTCAGTATTGCAATAAGTAATTGTTTAATATTACTGAGTACAAGAACATTCTCTTTCACTGACTAAGTATGAAGCTTTATTCGATGCTTTAGGCATCATTGATTATTTGCCATCTTTAAAGAGACAAACTTTTGTTCCCCATGAACCTAGATTCTAATTCAAAACCTCAAAAAAAATCAATTTTTTCTGCGCAAACCAAAGTGAAATACTCCAGCTGTCTGTACATTCACTTTAATTTCTTTAACAATTCAACTGAATTGCTACCGTGTTCATTGGCTGAGGCCTTCTCCAAAGATGACTGCATATTTCCGTGGCTTACAGTCACATTGTCTGCAGCAGTTACTCACAATTACATACAACATTGACAGTTCTGGAGTATGTGAAAGAAAAGGGTCTTGTAATAGCTTTAAATAATGTAACCAATGTTAAGCAATAAAAGGGTTCTGTCTCTTGGCTACACAAGTTTCACAGAGCAAAGGAGAGTAAATAAAGCTGCTTCCTCCTTAATAATAAAAATCAATAAATTCAGTATTAATATTTTATTTTCAAATACAGCTAGATCAGCCGCCCATAAAAACCAAAGATTTCTTTTTCGTTCACCTTTGTGTATCAAAAATAGTAGTTTAATTCTTCACTGCTGGAAGAGTAGATTGTTTGTTTTGTCTTCTCTTAAATGATGTTGTTTAAATGCTTGCTTTTTATTTTGATGCAGCAACAAATGTCCATGGATAACATCCTGAGTCAAAACCGGCACCTTTTCATTCTGTACAGCAGTCATTTTGAAGTATTATATACACTAAAATCATTACAGTCCACAGAATAATGATAGATATGGCCATTGTGTGAGGGTTTGTTTTTAAGCCCTGCTTGTTTCCCTGTCCCCTCATTTCCACAGAATTGAGGTGTGAGGTGCTGTGGTTCAGCCCATGGATGATGTCAGTGTCACTCTGCTCAACACTGCAGGCTAGAGATGCATCTTTTTGGTATTGCTTTGAACAGCTGGTTTTGAGTGTACTGTCGGAAATTTTGAAAATGTAAGCTGTTCACAAAGCCATTCTTTTAAGTTAAAAAGGCCATTTGTCCCACTTTCTTTTGTGTCTCATGATGTGGAGGCATCATTAGTCATTTAGGTTTTCCGATGAATTTTCATCAGAAGCAAATCTAAGATATTGGGCCATTGTCCCATCCTTCATGCACCTTCATCCTTCTCCTCTTTAGCTTTGGATTTGGTAAAAGATGGCAGTCCTATTTCAGGAGGGCACCAATCAGGGAAATGCCATATTTTTCCCATCCCAGGCTACAAAGTAGGCTTTCTGGAAAAGACTATGCAAATCTTGGTCATTATTGGGATTTGCTGTAGTGTCTCCAAGTTGAAAGTCTGTTTTATAGAATTGTAGTTTCTGTAGTATTCCACAATGATCTTTTTAATGTATATCAAGAAATATACAGTCAGCAGAAATATACTGTGGAGGTAATATATTCTAAGATGTAACGTACAGTACTTCAAGGCTGAGAACTGCTGTTAAGCCACCAGCATATTTTCCCATTTTCAAATTGTGCGTCAGATATTATGTAGATGGATACTGATATTTACTCTTCATATAATTCTAGGGTAGTTTGGCTTGGGAGTTTATCAGACAAGACCCTTGTAAAATACACCTTGCCCCAGAAACTCCACTTTGTTGGTTGCTGGGGAAGTTTGTGATCCATCGAGCTGCATCTACTGCCACATCAAATTTTACAAAGTGCTTTGGACTAATTGTTTTAATTTGTGCAACTTCCTTTTAAATTTATTAGGGTGCCTGCGATTGGTGCCTGATAAATCTTATGCTACTGATAACATCAACACTTTAGGAAACATTAGCACAGTTTTAGGAGATAACCATGTCCAATTAGTCTAATAAGGCAGAATCTGTGGAAAATATGCTGGCTAGCTGATGATATTTTGCCGGTACTTTGAGGTTAGAGATGCTGATAAAATATAAGGAGAAACTACTGCCTCATGTTGAATTTAAGTATTTGTTGATGCACATTAATCTGGAATTGTGTGTTAAACTGTCTGAAATTGTATTTTCATTTTGATACATGTATTAAACTTGTGTGGCTGGTGTAATGGGTTTCCATGTGACATTTACTATATCCACTTGTGAGGTAACCAAAGTAGCAGTACTGGTGTGTCATGTGACCACTCATTACACCAGTCTGGCAGGGCGGGAAGGAAAAGTAACTAATCCGCATTTTATTTTTTTTTGCTATTGTGTTTTTTTTCTTTGTGATGAGAACAAATAATAATGTGTTAGTTTTTTGATTTAGAGCATACTGTTAAGATGTGAACTAAAGGGAAGAAGTAGAGGGTCCAGTCTGATGATGTATCTCAGGTGTTCTGAACCTTCTAGCTTCAATTGCCAATTGTCTTGTAAAGGCAGTGTTCATGATTCTGCTACTGGATGGTGGACCTGGATTATATCAAATTTTATTTGTCTCAGGGGATCAGCTTCACTTGATGTCCATTGCTGCAGGAGAACGAACGTTTGCCTTGATTTGTGAATGTACCTCATTTATGTCTTTAACTACTTTTACTGAGAAACTGTGTTTTCCTATTTTATAATAGCGTTACGGTGAATGCTGCCTAGAGTTCAGGTGCCTGATCTGTAATTTTGCTAAGTCATGCCAAAAATTATAACTAGTCTAAAAGCCAAAATGTTTTAAAACTGTTGTAAAATAGTCTGAATTTTGAACGATTGCACAGTTTAAATAAAGTTTTTCCATAAAAATGAATTGTTGCTACATATTTAATGGAAAAAAAAATCTTCAAGGTATTTGAACTCATTCATGTTTGTTGAGTGTGATTAACTTTTCTCGGGCCTAAAGCCCCTGATGAAATTCTAGTTCATACTAATTCAGACAGTTTTAGAAAAAAATCCAACCTTTTTCTGCCAGTTTTCTCCTTCCCCTCATCTGAAGGACACTGACTCCATACAGAGATACTGTTCCACAGGTGCCCTCTGGTACTTTGGCTCCGTGCCTGTTTTTCATGTGTGAGCCAAGACGGTGTCAGATTTTTAGTCACCACCAGCAGCAACCCTGCCCACACCCGATATCCACTTGACACCTCTCGGAAAAGTTACCGGATAGCAATCGGGAGTGAAAACCTTCATCAATAATCTCCTTGTTAACCCAGGAACAGTTAAGCCAATTGTTGCATCACTCCTGCTGAGATCAGCTAACTAAGCACAGACAAGGGACCGACCCTTTCTGGTCTGTATGATATTACAGAGAGGGAGGTGCTGGAAGTCTTAACACACATCAAGGTAGATAAATCTCCAGGACCTGATGAAATGTATCCCAGGACGTTATGGGAGGTTAGGGAGGAAATTGCGGGTCCCCTAGCAGAGATATTTGAATCATCGACAGCTACAGGTGAGGTGCCTGAAGATTGGAGGGTAGCAAATGTTGTGCCTTTGTTTAAGAAGGGCGGCAGGGAGGAGCCTGGGAACTACAGACCGGTGAGCCTGACATCTGTAGTGGGTACGTTGTTAGAGGGTATTCTGACAGACAGGATCTACAGGCATTTGGAGAGGCAGGGACTGATTAGGAACAGTCAGCATGGTTTTGTGAGTGGAAAATCATGTCTCTCGAATTTGATTGAGTTTTTTGAAGGGGTAACCAAGAAGATAGATGAGGGCTGTGCAGTAGACGTGGTCTACATGGACTTCAGCAAAGCCTTTGACAAGGTACCGCATGGTAGGTTGTTACATAAGGTTCAATCTCTCGGGATCCAAGGTGAGGTAGCCAATTGGATACAAAATTGGATTGACGACAGAAGACAGAGGGTGGTTGTAGAGGGTTGTTTTTCAAACTGGAGGCCTGTGACCAGCGGTGTGCCTCAGGGATCGGTGCTGGGTCCGCTGTTATTTGTTATTTATATTAATGATTTGGATGAGAATTTAGGAGGCATGGTTAGTAAGTTTGCAGATGACACCAAGATTGGTGGCATTGTGGACAGTGAAGAAGGTTATCTCGGATTGCAACGGGATCTTGATAAATTGGGCCAGTGGGCCGATGAATGGCAGATGGAGTTTAATTTAGATAAATGTGAGATGATGCATTTTGGTAGATCGAATCGGGCCAGGACCGACTCCGTTAATGGTAGGGCATTGGGGAGAGTTATAGAACAAAGAGATCTAGGAGTACAGGTTCATAGCTCCTTGAAAGTGGAGTCACAGGTGGATAGGGTGGTGAAGAAGGCATTCAGCATGCTTGGTTTCATTGGTCAGAACATTGAATACAGGAGTTGGGATGTCTTGTTGAAGTTGTACAAGACATTAGTAAGGCCACACTTGGAATACTGTGTACAGTTCTGGTCACCCTATTATAGAAAGGATATTATTAAACTAGAAAGAGTGCAGAAAAGATTTACTAGGATGCTACCGGGACTTGATGGTTTGACTTATAGGGAGAGGTTGGATAGACTGAGACTTTTTTCCCTGGAGAGTAGGAGGTTTAGGGGTGATCTTATAGAAGTCTATAAAATAACGAGGGGCATAGATAAGGTAGATAGTCAAAATCTTTTCCCAAAGGTAGGGGAGTCTATAACGAGGGGGCATAGATTTAAGGTGAGAGGGGAGAGATACAAAAGGGTCCAGAGGGGCAATTTTTTCACTCAAAGGGTGGTGAGTGTCTGGAACGAGCTGCCAGAGGCAGTAGTAGAGGCGGGTACAATTTTATCTTTTAAAAAGCATTTGGACAGTTACATGGGTAAGATGGGTATAGAGGGATATGGGCCAAGTGCAGGCAATTGGGACTAGCTTAGTGGTATAAACTGGGCGACATGGACATGTTGGGCCGAAGGGCCTGTTTCTTTTATGATTCCATGATTACTAACTCACTCCTTTATCCAGCTGAGCTATTGGGAGAAGCTTATTTAAAACAGTTTTCAAACCGACTAAATTGTAGCACATTTGATCTGGTTTAATATGATTTTAATTGGAACTAGCCAAACAAGGTGTAAACCATTTTTTTTGCAGGCCAGAAATAGATTTTTCAGCGATTTATGCAGGTAAAACTGAGTCGGGGACAATTTGGCTGCAACTGAATGTTGACTGGTCCCAGTTGAGTATCAGCCATGGAACCGCCTATTCTTCAGAGTCCGTTTGAATTTGTATAAACACCCTAAATTGATCAGCAGTTGGAAGAACTGCTTAAGTTCATTAATTTAAATATTTCAACAGTTTCTATTGTCCTCAGTGGATGGATCTCTTTCCCATCTTTCTTCATGCATCCTTATCTCCTTTTAAAAAATATGAAGGGGCCATTAAATATCACCATTTCACTTTATTCAAAACAAAATACAATGAATTTATCTACTCTATATACATTGATGCATGTTCTAATCTTGAAAAAGCAATTTAAAACCTGCTTTGAGATGAAAGTTTGCATAAGTAACTGCTCAAAACTTAGAGGTTAGTTCACATATTCATAATGTCCTTCATTTCTCTGTGTATACCAGTGGTCAGATGATGGCATAATGGTGAGTCTTCCCATAAGATATAAGTGACTCTCGTACCCTCCCTTCACATTGTTTCTATATAGGGATCATAAGTTGCCCTGGATACTGATTATTTACTTGTGATGCTGTTGAAGCAACTGAAGAGGACCCTTAAATGAAGTTCTGTTATGCAGATTAAGAAATCAGTTGCCTCCAGTGCCAAAGCCGAGAACCCAATATCGATATGTATAAATAGCAGATATCATTCCAGAGAAGGATAGGGAAGGGGGCCAAAGGTTTCTTGACTGCAGCTTACATGATATATTTCACAAGCGGCTTAAGAACATTCCAGGAAAAGATATGCTTCCATCCTGGATGCACTTAACCCAGGCAACCTCTTCACTTCAAGGAACCAGTGGATTCCCTGAAGGGTTTTTTAAAAATTCATTCATGGGGATGTGGATATCACTGGCAATCCCTAATTTCCCTTGAGAAGGTGGTGGTGAGCCGCCGCCTTGAACCGCTGCAGTCAGTGTGGTGAAGATTCTCCCACAGTGCTGTTAGGAAGGGAGTTCCAGGATTTTGACTCAGTGACTATGAAGGAACGGCGATGTATTTCCAAGTCAAGATGATGTGTGACTTGGAGGGGAACGTGCAGGAGGTGTTGTTCCCATGCGCCTGTTGCCCTTGTCATTCTAGATGGTAGAGGTCGGGGGATTGGGAGGTGCAGTCGAAGAAGCCTTGGCGAGTTGCTGCAGTGAATCTTGCAGATGGTGCACACTGCAGCCATGGTGCGCCGGTGGTGAAGGGAGTGAACGTTTAGCCAATCAAGTCGGCTGCTTTGTCCTGGATGGTGTCGTGTTTCTTGAGTGTTGCTGGAGCTGTGCTCATTCAGGCAAATGAAGAGCATTCCATCACAGTCCTGACCTGTGCCCTATAGATTGTGGAAAAGCTTTGGGGAGTCACGAGGTGAGTCACTCGCAGCAGAATACCCAGCCTCTGACCTGCTCTTGTAGCCACAGTGGGGTCGATTTTAGGATGGCCGAGCAGGTGCGTTTGTGACGGGGGGGCTCCGAAAATTCGGGATTCCCGGGGCGAGTCCGGAGCCCGGCTGAGATGCGCGTGAAGCCCCCGCATGCGGGACTCCCACCGGCAATTAAAGCCGGCGGGATCACAATTAAGGCAATTATTTTGATACTTCAGGTCGTTAGCAGACCTGGTTTGGAGGATGTTTTAGGAGGGGTGGGATTTTCATCCAAAGTGAGCATGTTTCCCGTACTGGGGGAAACACTCCCAGTTGAAATAGACGTGTTGCAGCCGTCAGCCTGTGGTAGCTGCAAAGGTCCATTTGACAAAGCATTTGGACAGTTACATGGGTAAGATGGGTATAGAGGGATATGGGCCAAGTGCAGGAAATTGGGACTAGCTTAGTGGTATAAACTGGGCGACATGGACATGTTGGGCCGAAGGGCCTGTTTCCATGTTGTAACTTCTATGATTCTATGACAGGTGTGAGGGGAAGAGACCCTCACTCATTGCAGGAAGCCACTCTGTCACTTTGGACAAAGTTTGGCCTCCACCACCCTCCTCCTAACACTAAAATTCACAAACTTGCAACCTCAACCCCGGTGTGCAGACACATTTACCTACCTTGCGGACCCCCTCAAACGTACATCTTGTGGATGGGGGCCGCCATAGCTGCAATCGTGACCTCCTCGGAGGACGAACAGCATCACTGGCCACGCCATCCACCTCTGACATGTGGCGCTCCACGACACAGTGCTGTGACAAATCCACCAGCACAGCAGAAGGGAGGGCAACCGCAGAGAGAGATGCGTCGCAGAAGGCACTACCCTCGCCACAGGGTTCACAGACCGAAGCTCAGCTTCCCGGACCTCTCTGAGCAGCAGTGCACACGGAGGCTCAGAGCCACTCGACGTGGACATCTGCAGCCTCCTTCATGCCAAGCTGCTCTCGGTTGGCCCGAGCACCATCTTCTTACCTGTCACTGTCAAATGCACCATTGCCCTCAACAACTTCTCCTCCGGTTCTTTCCAGGGTGCCACCGGGGACATCGCCGGCATCTCTCAGTCGTCTGCACAAAAGAGTCCTGCAAATACACCTACACCCACTCTGCAGTGACACAATGGATGGCATCAGGTGTGGGTCTTCATGGTGATCCTCAGGAAGGGGAATTATTGCACAACCCAGACAAGATTTGCAAAGACATGGCAGTAGTGGTGATAACAAATTTTAATATACTTGGCAAAACAAACTAAAGTAAATCAAAAACATGACATTTTGTCTTACACCCTTGTGCATCCCCTTTTTACTCACAAAACCTTAGCCTTACGTTTACGGGAACCCCTACGTGGTGCTATCCCTGTGGCTTCAGCAGAGGTAGTGGCAGGTTGCTCTTGTCCATGCCCTGACCGATGAGATGCTTTGCGCGGACACCCTCTGGGTTTCGGTGCTCGTGAGGGCCCCTCCAAAGACTGCTCCACCTGTGCAGGGGCAGACTCGGCCACCTGGAGAGGAGGCAGCATTGCGGGTACTGGTTGAGAGGGGGGCAACAGGTGAGACGTGGGAGCGCTTTGAGTGGCGTCCCCACTTCCATGTCCCCTTTCACCATCATCCCTCTCCTGGCCAAGGCCCACATCACTCCTTCCACCATGCTGGACGACAGTTTGGAGGACTTGTGTGAAGCCTTGGAAGGCCAGTTGTAACGTATCTGTCAGCCTGTTTAAGGTGGCTGAATGTTGCTCACCCTGAATCCGAACGGCCGTTCTCAGGGCCTGAATGGACTCGTTGTTGAGCCTTGCTTGAAGCTCGATGGAGGCTAGCCTTTCCTCCATAGCAGACATTCCTGTGCCTACCCGCGTCACTATCTCAGAGATGCCTTCACATCCCCGTGACAGTATTTCACTCATGCAGGAGTTGGACTCCTCCATCCTCTGCGCGATTGTGGAGAGTGCGCGTGGCAACTGTTCCAGTACCTCGGCAATGTGCTGCTGGCCCTTGATGACTCTCCTTTTCATGGCTGACCCCCAGGGTTCAGCATCTGGGTCCAGCTGAGCAGAGCCTGGAGAAGAGTGCTCACACCGAGTCGGACTCTCCACGGCTGCCCCTGCCACCAGGGTCTGCTCGTGCTCACATGTGCATGGTGACTCACCATGTGCAAGCCCAACTAAGTGAGGATGGGGACCCACTACCATGTGCGTGTATCTGCGCTGGTGGATGGCTGGCTCAGATGCGACGATGCCCCCTCAGAGGCCAGAGGGTCCTCTGAGGAATCGCCCTCCGCAGTCACGGCAGTCGCAGATGGCCCTGCAAGAGAACAGAAAGCAATATTAGGCATGTGGACAGATGTTGAGGTTCTGCAGATGCCAAGCGATGCTAAGATCATTCGCTATCATGAGTGCTGAGTGTTAGATTTCTGTCACCAGCCACTTGTCTGCTCCCAATCTCGGCATCCGCCACGGACAGGCACTTTAGCGTCCGGCTTACTTCCAATGGCTGTTCTGCATCCATTATGACCACCTGGTGTGGCGGGCCCCCTCCGGTCCTTGCCCTCTCCCGGGCATTCTGGCATCTCTTCTCCTAACAAGGCAAAACACAGAGAGGCATGATTGAGTGATGGTTGCATAGTGACCCGCTGCATGCATTGGTGGGGGTGAGTGTGAGGGAGATGCACGGGAGGGTGCGTGTGAGACGTAGCCATGAGATTGTACGAGGATTGGGTTGCGTGGTAGTGTTCGAATGGGAACTGGGGCGGTGAGTAAGTGCAGGCAAGGTGAGGATGATGGTTGAGTGGATGTGAGGAGTGATGCGAGAGCGTTGTGGTGGCAGTGCAGAAGGAGTTGTGTGGTGGTGGAGGTGATGTGGAAGACGGAGTGTGGGAGAATGCGTAAGTGTACTCACTTTGGCTGACCTGGTTAGGTCATTAAAGCGCTTCCTGCACTGGACCCAGGTTCGTCACACATTGCCGCTGCTGCTGACCTCCTCGGCCACCTCCAGCCAGGCCTTCTTGATGGCAGAGGGAGGCCACCTCCTCCCATCAGATGGGAAAAAAATTTCCCTCCTACTCCTCACCCCATCGAGCAGCAGCTGGAGTGAGGAGTCAGAGAACCTTGGAGCAGCCTTGCTCCACGCTCCAAAAATGTTTCTTTGCTGCAGGAGGATCATTGGAGGACTGCCCCTTTAAATAGGGCTCCACCTGCTGACAGCCTGTGACGTGGGTGCGCAGTGCGCCCGCTGCGCAGGTTGGAACGGGAAACCTGGAAGCACGCGTAAGTATCTTCAATTAGGCTGCGATCGCGTGCGGAGCACCCCAATTTCACTGGGTGCGTTACCCATGCGCCCAGTCGACCCCCCGCTGCCAACCCGCCTCCCTCCTAATATCAGGCCTAGTATTTATGTAGCTGGTCCAATTAAGTTTCTGGTCAATGGTGAAATCATGGTGCTTGAGTACGTAAACTTCAATGTTCATTCAAGGACTAGATCCATAATGTGACCAGTACCGATACTTGAACAACAGCAAAGCTTTACAACTAACTATTCTGTAGCTGTTCATGTCGTTTCATTTTGCCACATAGAGTTCTGGACAAGATATAAAGAAATGAAAAAATTAGGTGGCCCTCTCCAATTTTTGTAATTACATTGTGGTCCCATATATACACAAAAAAGCTCTTTCATGTTGCAGGTTTCCATAGCTTATTCACAAATGCTGAGCCAATCTCTTCGAGATAACATCTTCATTCACTTTTTTCCCCTCCTTTAGGGCATACCATTTTTGTCAGCCTTGGAAATAGCAACAGGACATTTCTAACCTGACATTCTGTACAGTGCAGGGTAGTTTCCATTGGAATCATTTACCTTGATGACTTTCTACATGCCACCAACTTTCTTCAGGACCTCTTCTATTCACGATTAACCTGCTGTGTCTCCCCCTGCATGAAGTGGCAGGCCAACTCAAAAGTCAGTGACACATGCTTTCCCTCTACGAAGAGCTGCAATATTCTCCCCTGTTTCTTCCACTCTCCACAGCTGTTTCAGTGACCCACAACCACTTTTAACTTCATTATTAGGACTTTTAAGGCACTAGATAGCTCAACACTGATTACATAGAATTTACAGCACAGAAACCGGCCATTCGGCCCAACTGGCCGGTGTTTATGCTCCACATGAGCCTCCTCCCACCTTACTTCATCTAACTCTATCAGCTTAACTTTCTATTCCTCTCTCCCTCATGTACCTTACCTAACTTCCCCATAAAGATTATTTATTCTTTGATGCTAACATGAGAAATATGGTGACTTAAATTATCACCTGGTGGAGGGCTCGGGCCACTTGAGGGTTGAGCTGGCACATGCTAATTATTTGTTTTATTAGCAGCATTATCAGGAACAACTCCAAAGTAATTGGCGTCAGGTAAAGACAGAATTGGGCTTAGCTGTGATGCTCTCCGAGGTTAAATAGCCCTCTAACCTCCCCCAGTGTGCCTCCTGTGCTAATTCTAAATTTATGTCTCCTCATTACAAATTCACTGACCAGAAGAAATAATCTTTCACCATCTATTCTCTTAAATTCCATTTCAAACCTTAGTAAGACAATAGTAGGAGTACTGTGTGCAATTTTGGGTTCCACACTGTAGGAAAGATGTTGAGACAATAGAGGAGGATACAGTGCAGATTCTTTAGGATACTGCCTGGTGTGACGAAATACAAATAAGAAAGATTTGAAAAATTGGGGCTGTTTTTGTTGGAACACAGGTGATTTGATAGGTGTGTTTAAAATAATGAAGGGATGGGACTGAGTAGATAGAAACACATTATTTCCAGTGGTTGAGGGGTCTAGAAGGGGACATAGATATTAAATGATTGAAAACATAGAGCAGGAGAAACTTTTACACAGGTGTGTGAAGCTGTGGAATGCACTACCAGAGTTAGTGATTGAAGCAGAGATCCTGCTAACTTTTAAGAATAGGTTTGATAGGTGTTTGAAGGAAAGAAGGATAAAGGGAGATGGGAACGGGGTGGGTACATGGGATTAGAACTACTGCTGGTGTGGAGGATAAATACCAACACGGACTGGTTGGGCCGAATGGCCTGTTTCCCTGTTGTATTTTCTATATGTAATTCTATGTAAATCCTTTTTAAAATTTTGCACTTCCATTAGATTCCCCTTAACCTTCTCAGCTATAATGAATACAGCTCTGGTTTTTCATCTTTCATCATAATTATATCCTGTCATCCCTAGTATCAGCCCGATGAAACTATATAGCACGTTTTCCATTGCTCCAACATCCTTTCTTTATGGGGTACTCTAACGATAGCTGTACCAACATCTTGTGCAAATTCATCTTTACTTCCTTGCTTTCGCATTCACTGCCCTTGTATATAAAACCCAGAATCCCGTTTGCCCTTTTTATGGCTTTTTCCACATGCAAACCTGCTTTTAAAGATTTGTATATCTGTGCCCTACATCTTGCTTTCTCGACCCTATTCCCACTATACTGTTGCCCATCCAACTTCCCTTCCTGACCCACGTGCTAGCTGATATTGTAATCAGCTCCCTCTCCTCAGGTACTCTTCCCCTCCCTTTCAAATCTACCATCATCACCCCTTTCCTCAAACATCCCACACTTGACCCCTCTGTCCTGCAAACCACCACCCTATCTCCAAACACCCTTTCTTCTCCAAAGTCCTTGAACATGTTGTCAACTCCCAAATCCGTGGTCATCTTTCCCACAACTCCATGGTTGAATCCCTCCAATCAGGTTTCTGCCCCTGCCAACACTGAATCGGCCCTTACCTAAGTCACAAATTACATCAAATGTAACTGTGACTGTGATAAACTATCCCTCCTCATCCTTCTCGACCTGTCTGCAACCTTTGACACCATTATCCTCCAATGCCTCTCTGTTGTCCAGGTGAGTGGGACTGCCCTCGCCTGGTTCCACTCTTACCTATCCAATCTTAGTCAGGGAATCCAGAGAGCAATGGCTTCTCTTTCCACCCCCGCGCCATTACCTCCAAAGTCCCCCAAGGATCTATTCTTGGCCCCATCCTATTTCTCATCTACATGCTGCTCCACGTGACATCATCCGAAAACACTGGTCCCCCGTGTAAGTTGATGACACCCAGCTCTGTATCACATGTACACTAACATCTCTCTTGACCCCTCCATTGCCTCTGTGTTGTCAGATTTCTTGTCTGACATCCAATCCTGAATGTGTCAAAATTTCCCCCAATTAAACATTGGGTAAACTGAAGCCATTATCTTTGGACCCCGCCACAAACTCTGTTCCGTAGCCACTGATTCCATCTCACTCCCTGGATGCTGTCTCAAGCTGAACCATACTGTTCACAACCTTGGCCTACTATTTGACGCTGAACCTCCGACCCCATAACCTCTCCCTCACCAGACCGCTTAATTCCACCTATGCCCCTGCCTCAAACCATATGCTGCTGAAACCCTCATCCATGCATTTGTACGTCCAGACTCGACTATTCCAATGTTGTCCTGGTCAGACTCCCAGCTATCATCGTCCATAAACTTAAGTTCATCCAAAACTCTGCTCCCCATGTCCTAAATTGCACAATGTCCCATTCACCCATCACCCCTGAGCTTGCTGACGTACATTGGCTCTTGGTTCCCGAATGACTTGATTTTAAAATTCTCATCTTCGTGTTCAAATACTTGCATGGCCTCACCTCTCCCTATCTCTGTAACCTTCTTCAGCCCTGCAACCCACCGAGATCTCTGTGTTCCTCCAACTCTGGCTGCTTGTCCATCCCCCACTTCCTTCACCCCACCATTAGCGGCCATGCCTTCAGCCCCCACGTCCTAAGAAGTGGAATTCCCTTCCTAAACCTCTCCATCTTGCCACCTCACTTTCCTTCTTTAAGACCCTACTTAAAACCTACCTCTTTGACCTCACCTGTCCTAATGTCTCCTTTAGCTCGGTGTCAATTTTTATCTAATTGCACTCCTGTGAAGCACTTTGGGATGTTTTACACCGTTAAAGGCACTATATAAATGTAAGTTGCTGTTGCATCTCTATATGTTTGTTTCCACGGTGAATGTTACCATTTAAAAGTATATTTCCATTCCTAACAAAAAGCAAAAATCTGCAGATGCTGGAAATCTGAAACAAAAACAGAAAATGCTGGAAACTCCGCAGGTCAGTCAACATCTGTGGAGAGAACAGATGTTTCGAGAATGGACCCTTTGTCAGAACTGGAAGATGTTACCGTTGAAGAGCATTTAAAAAGGAACAGAACAAAGTGAAGGGAAACACACATGCACACACCATGACTTGTAAAATGCTTAAGTGGAAAACAGAAGTGATATTAACATAAGAAAATAGAGACATAACGAGAGCTATCAAAGAAATAAAAGTATATGAGATACAGAGATCATGTTAATAACTGAATGAGGTGTGGGATGAGGCAGGTAGAAATAGAAGTACATAGAACTCATTTTCCCAAAATGTACTTCACTTATTTACCTCAGATCTGCCCACACCCCTAACCAGGCTATACAGTATCCCACAGTCTTCCTCCTAGCTTGCTGTCCCTAATTTGGTTCCAACATCAAATTTTGAAATCATTTCCTCCATGCTAATTTCCAGTCATTTATGCATATGGAGAACAAGAGAGGTCTTTGTGGTATGCCAATAGCTACATCTGGTCAATTTGAGAAACATCCATTTACTCCTACTATCAGCTTTCTATCTCTCTATCCATACCATCACTTCACCTTTAATACTCTGGGTCTTAATCTTCACAAGTCTCTTGTGTGACACTTCAAATGCTTTTTGAAAACTTAAATATACTAAATCCACTCCCTATGAAGAATTTGGTAAAGTTGCCCTTCATAAATACTTGTTGGCTGTCACTGATTAACCCATACATTTTAAATATTCACTAATATTATCCCTTCTTATGGTCCCCAGTAGATTTCCTACTGCTCACATTAGGTTACTTGGTTTGTTATTTTCCCTTTATACAGAGGTGTAATATTCATCAACCACCAATTCTTTGGTACAATTTCCTGTTTCCAGAAGTGCAACATCTGACAAAATGACGGTAATGACACTGATGGCCTGTCCGTACACATGAGCCCAGTCACATGGGTTCACTCAAGCTTCTTCTAGTCAATTAGCATTCTTGACAAAAAATTAGAACAAAACCAACCAATTCAGTGATTCTCAAACTTTTTTGGCTAAACAAGTTTTTTGACCAAAAAACTCAGCCTCTCACATCCCTCTAGGTAAATATACTAATCCTGATAAGTCTGTCTCCTCTTTCACTTCTGATTTTCACTCTGTCCTTTTCTGTTCCCTCTCTCCTTCTCCACATCCATTTCACTCTTCTCCTTCACCTCTGTTTCTCCATCGTTTCCTTCACTGTTTTGCTTTCCATCCCTATTTCTCTTGCTCTCTTCCTTCACTTTGTGTTTTTTGCTCTCTCACTTTTGTTTTTCATTTTACCACTTTTGTTTCTCCTCCACTTTTCTCACTTCCATCACTTTTGTCTCTGCTCCCTTACTTTTATCTCCATCCCCATTTCCATTTCACTACTCCTCATTTTTGTCTCTTTCTCCTTCCTCGCTTTCGTCTCTCCTCCCTTTTTTTTCCTCTTTTCTCCCTTTTCTTGCCTTGTTCTCCTTCTTGCCACTTCAGCAGTTTTCTTTTCACTCTACTTCCTACAGCATTGTGACTGCTGTTTGGGGATCAGCATGGGGAAGGTGACGGAGCCAGACGGGTCTCTTAATTAGTCATGGAGAAGGATTTAAAAAAACCTGGCGAGCAGAAAATTGACAAGTTTTGCTCCTGTCCTGGGTGGTGGTTTTGCCAGTATCTGTTTTGAAAGGATTCTGTAAGATTATGTTTTGGGCTCTGTTATTTCATCACTAACCTCCCTTAGTATTCTGGAGTTGTAGACCATCCAGGTCCAGTGTGTCATCAACTTTATGTCCCATTAAGCCCTTCAGTAACATTTCATTTCAATAGTTGATTCTATTAGTGCCCTCCTCTGATGCTCCTTCAGTCATTCCTTCAGCCTCTTCTGCTAAATACTGAGGTGAAATATTTGTTAAGCATCTCTGCTGTTCTTTCAATCTCCTTCATCCTTTAGTGGGCTCACCCTTTCTTTGATGTGCTTATAAAAGCCTTTGCTATTACCCTTTGTGTTGGCTGCAAATCTTTTTTCATACTCTCTTTTAGCCATTCTAATCTCCCTATTTTGCTTCTCTTTGATTTTGGTATTTCTCCTGATTTTCTTCAGTATTACTAGCCTTAATTTTTTTTGTATACCTCCTTCTTCGACTTTATTTTTGGGACTAATCCCCTTATTCATTGATGGAACTCTGGCTGATGCCTGCTTAGAATGTTTTTAGTCTGTACCATACCCATCTCATACTTATATTTCCCACTGCTGGTGTGTGGTTTTATCTGTCAACTTTTCCATTAATCTGAGCCAGGTCCCCTTTCGCCCCTCTAAAATTTGCTCTTTTCCAGTCCAGTGGCTTTGGTTTTGATTCAGTTTTTTCTTTATCTATTCTGACAGTAAAGCTAATTATGTTATGATTGCTGACCCCTTAATGTTCTCAAAATGCTTCATACAATTCATACGCAGACACTTAAACTTTGCTCCTTTGTTATTTGTTGGTACCCTTCTCCCTTCTATGTTTTCCTTATTCTTTCCTCCAGGACACTCATTTTTACCCTTTTCCCATTGCTCTAAGATAGTGAGATAGTAAGAAAATAATGCTACCCCACCCCCCTGAATTTATTAGTTTAAACTCATAACCACAGATCTATCTATTCTTGGTGTATATCATTGCTGGTTCAGTTCAGGTAGAATTCATCCCTCCAGTACAGCCATCTCCTGTGGCAAAACCGGTCCCAATGCCCACAGGCTTGAAGCCCTCCCATTACATCATGTTTCCAATCATGCATCTAACTACCTAATCTTCATCTGCCCATCTGATTTAGAGTTTGGCACAGGTAAGGTTCCTAAGAATGCTAGACTTGGAGTCTTGCTTTTTAGCTTTTTTCCAAGCTGATATTCCCTGTGAGAAACCTCTTCACCAGTACATAAGACTGGTAGTTCACATAGGGACCATAACCACTGGCTGCTTACCGAACCGTTCCAAAAGTCTGTCCACATGCTCTTTGAGATCCTTCCTCAGGTACCAGGGAAGCAACATACCATTCTAGACTCCGAGTCTTGGTTGCAGACATACCTGCCTACCTCACAATCGTTGAATCTCCCTTTGTTAACACTTGTATCTTCCTGTGCTCACTGACCTTCCAGGTTGTACAGTGGTCCATTGTGTCAATTTAAACATCATTTCTACCAACGTTTTTTCTCTCAGAAATAACCTCTGGAGAATGTACCATTTTACTCTTTGAATATCTGTCCTCGGAGCTAAAATCTGCAGATATTGAAGTAAAAGCTGCTAGAGAATTCTGCTGTTGAATTTGACAAAATTGAATTAAATCTAAGAGGCCATAAACAGATTCTTAACCAACATCACTAAAAAAAACCCAGATTATCTGGTCATCTCATTACTGTTTATAGGAATTGCTGTGTGCAAATTGGCTGCCGAGTTTCTTACATTACAACAGTGACTACACTTCAGAAGTACTTTGTTGGCTGTAAAGCACTTTGGGACATCCTGAAGTTGTGAAAGGCGCTATAGAAATGTAAGTTCTTTCTTTTTCTTTCTTAACCAAATGCTGTGAAATAGTTTGTGTAGAATGTTGGAAATAGGTACAGAGAAATCCCGGTACAATTTAAGTAGGGGCTAATTCTAAAAAGAAATAAATTAATAAAAGTAAGGAGAAACGGTCATCAGTGTTAAATGAGGAGGATAAAAGACAAAATGAACTCAGCAGACAATGCAAGTTGTGAGTGACCAAGCATGGAGACAGCTATTCATTCTGTACTGCAAAGTCCTTCAAACAATACAGGAACAAGACTAGAAGAGGAGCTACATGAATCTGAGTACCACAATAGGATAGTAATTTTATGCAGGGAGGCTAAGAGAGGTTGGATGTAGACAGAGCTGTGGTATCCTACACAGTAAGCTCTGGAAATTCACAGCATGTGTAGTCTAAGTAGCTGGATCCCTATAAGGATGAGCATGTCATTTTGTACAAGCTGATGCCCACAATCATTATTGTTTTTTTCAACATGTGGGTTCGAAGTTCACACTAGTCCTTCACTTGCAGTGATAAATCCAGTGGGCTATTAGCATTGCGTCTAAATGCAATGTTTTCAGTCACTGAACCCCCCAACTTGTTCTCCTTTATATGTTTCTGTTTGCAGATGAGATTAACAGTAATTTTGAACCCACACATTTACTTTACTCTGTATGCATTGTGTGTGAGAACAGTAGGCACATGGCAATTCATTGAGGCTGGGTAATATTAATTTTCTGATTGGCTAATAATGATTTCCATAACAACGACCAGAGGTCCTGCTGTGATAGGTCATTGCCATGGAAGCCAATCTGGAAATGCATGAATGAATGCACACGTGTGGTCATCAGCATCTTATTCAGGTCCTTTTCACAGGGGTTTATATTCAACTTAAGTGAGTTGGCAATTGTATTTTGGTTTTCTTTTAAAACAAAATGATTCACAGAAAAACATGGGATGGTTTCTAATTTTATCGGGTTTTACGATTTATAAGGGTTGCTACAATCAGAGGTAATATAGAGTGAATCCTGCCTAAATTGTACTTCTTTTGCCAAAGTGCAACACATTAAGAACCCTGACACATTTTGTGTCTTCCATTAGTTTGGTAACAAGTCTTCACCCGAGGCTGTGCCTGGAAGTCTGGCTGAGATCAACAACTTACTGTATTGGAAGAGCTAAAATGTAAGTGTCACTGGGACCATGACTTGAAGCCAGGTGTCTCAATTCTTGGAACAATGTTTACTGATGTGATGCCCCACTGGCTCACACTTGTTCACAGTGTAATTCAACACAATCAAGTTGGTTATCCACAAACATGATTAAAACAACTTCATAATATGAGAAATGAATGACTGGACTGAGAGTAAATGTAGACTCTTCAATAGAAGTACAGGTCACCCCCAGGCTCCCCTTGCAGGGCAGGTTTCACCAGTTTGGTTGGACTCTCTGCAGGAAGGAGTCGGGTCAGGGGGTTGGGGAGCAGGCAGAAGAGAGGAAATGTCCCTCCTTCCAGTATTTAAATCTGTCCCCTAAATGGCTTTACTAAGAAACTGCATCAACAGTATCCATGGAGATGTTTACATACTTGACTATTCCAACTGGGAATAAAATTATGTACTCGAGCAACATATGAATTATTCATAAAACAATCTATAACTTTGAAATGCTGCTGGTCTAGTATCATTTATTGGCTCTGTGTACTTTTTGTATAGCCTCTATATTATCTACAGAGAGTGGAATAGCCAAAGTGAGACTTTATTGTGTGCATATATGTCCTTAAAACCTATCTCTTTGACTAAGCTTTTGGTCATCTAATATCTCTTTATGTGGCTTGGTATCAAATTTTGTCTGATAACGCTCCTGTGAAGTGCCTTGGAATGTTTTTGCTCCGTTAAAGGGGCTATATAAATGCAAGTTGTTGTTTACTTATCCGTCAGATTTTAATTGTTGCCATGAGAAAGTGTACAGTCCTAGTTGAACCACTCAGTAATGCAGGCTATAGATGTCGGCACCAACTAAAACAAAAATGCAGATTAGTATCTGGAGTGACCCTGCTGTGATTTGTTCAAGGCTATCAATTCCACTCTGCATTACATCTACCCACAGAAGCAGCACTACTGATAACTAAAGATAGCAAATTCCACACACCCATTTCACCATATAATGTGAAAGTCGTAGGTGAGGTGATGTGAGATGTTCAGTGACACCAACTTACATTATGCATTCACACTAGAGTCAGTCTGGAATACAACTTGTGGTGTCCAGCCCTCTCTATTTCAGTGCCCTATTCAATTATTGTCTATAGACTCTTTTTCTAGAATGTTACAGGCTGAGTCACAGGATTCAATTCAACTGTTTTCTTCATTTGTCCAGAAAACCACTAGTTCAAATAATTCAAAATAACTTTAAGGTGCAAGCCATTAAGAGATCTGAAGTTGTGTGTGTATTAAATGTTTTGTAGTAAAAATCAAGACATGAATCTGTAGTTGTATGCCCCCTTCAGAGAAAAACGTGTATTAATTTAGGGACATTAGTAGGTTGGAAATAACTTAGTGAATCATTCTCCATCTCAGCCTCGTTAATCAGCGGGATGGGTCTGGAGCTGATCATTGCTGCAAAATTTGTGTTGAACATTTTTCAAAGACATGAAACGTTTGTAAATTTGACTGGAACGTAGCATAAGACAGAACTGTGTCCTAAGCAGCAGATGTTCCTGCCCCGTGCTCTTTTACAGCAGCTGCTTTTCTTCTTTTTACCCCATCATGGATACTTGCCACCTTGCAACCTCTTACAGCTGAGAACGTACAAAGAAGCCACTGAGTTTGCCCACTGACTATGGATCAGGTGCCATATTAATGGAGTCTGAGTCAGGTACTGTTTACTCAGCTCTCCCTCTTCCCGTGGACATGCATCAGACAGTATCACATTACCACAGTGATACACACACACTACTGGTTACAAGTAACAGAGTAAAAAGGAGAGCACTGATTTGAATCCAATTGCTCTGGAGCTGTTTCAAAGCCACCAACAGGAGGTGGAAAGTTTTACTCTAAGCTCACATCAGAAGTTAATTTCTACAATTTACAAGGGGCATTTTGATTGTAAACAGCTGTAAATTTGGAACAAATCTGATTGTACAGCTGTAGTTTCAACAAAGCTTTTGACCCTGCTGGTCAGACTGACCTCTGTGCTCAGACAGACTGAGGCCTGCTTGCTGTGTGATGATAGTGTGGGACTAGACACACAATAGACGGTGGAAATCTCTCCCATTGATTGTGAGTTTGGGGGTGGGGTGGAAGGGGGGGGGGGGGCACAGTCCAGCCACAGTTATTTCCTTTTGGTATGGTACGTGCTTCACTCCAGCCATCCCACCCAAGTAGGAGAATCCTCAGTGTGTCAGGGACAACCTGTAACTGCAGCCAATTTAAATTTTCGACTCATCGCCAACCCAATCCCAGCAGCTGCTTTTGTTCTTTGCAATTTGTAAAACATGTCCTGATTTACTCTGAGTTTGATGATTATATATTGTAATTTATGCAACTGCGCATGCTGAGTTCTCGAGAGGACAAGCATTATGCAAATGATTGTAATCTGAGTGTTGTGATCCAAGTGAAAATAGCTCAACGAACAGCTTTTGGTGCACATATCTACGCAACAATTACTCAGGGAACTGTGCGCAAAGTAATTCAGCTCTCCAGAGGACCTGGTCGGCATGGCTGCATGAATCAGGACGTGTTAGTTGTAGGGCCACCAGGTGCCATCACATTAAAATAAAACTTCATCAGGAATAGCGCTTTCAATATGACTGACAATCCTTTCATGTACTTGCACTGAAATTAAACATGATCCAGAATTCAACTTGGTGTCCTAGCAACACAAATAGGCTCTCTCTGTGAGTTTCAAACCAGTATGTAACTGGTATAAGTGAAGTGTAAACACAGGTTTGTTCTGACACTTTGCTGTGTGCTGCCTCTCTCCAGATAATCAGGGATGCCAGTGCAGTTATCAGGTATGATCCCCCTACCAACCTTCTTAAGTTGCTACATATCTGGATTCTGGGATCCCCTAAGATCTCCAATAATGAGTGTGATGCTAACCTGGGAACGGTACAAGCAGTGAGCTGTGTTGGAGTCAAGCTGTAGATTCAGTTTCTGTGTAAAACATAACTTCCCTTCTACGTGCTTTCACTTCACTTCAATTATGACCTCTGTGAAAGATCATAGAAGACAATCAGGCCGTTAATCTCTTAAAAGGAATGCTTCCTTTCTGTGCATCAATAACATTGACAACACAACATTGTATATCCCTGTTATCTGTTCACTAGAACTGAGCCTTGTATCAACTCAATAACCCTGATAACTAGTATTGAACCCATAATCTCTGGAATGTTTGACACTGCTGCTTGTTTAACAAAGGTCCTTTCCATCTACAAAATAGTTAAACATTCAACCAACCAGTCAAATCGCACTTCCATATTAATTTCTGTTCAATGCTTTATTAAACTTATTTATTTTACATAAAAGATTTTCCTACACTATATTTCAAAGCAATTCATCGCACGTGAAGTGCTTCGAGATGTTTCTGAGAGAAGTGATACGATGCTGTATAAATGAAAATCTCTTTTTTCTTCCAAATTAGAAAATGTAATGGTTGCCAGGGATTGGATTTACACCCACAGTCCATATACTGAGGTGCCACTCTCAGCTGTGGCATAGCTGGAAAGCATTTAATGCCAGAGCCAGAGAGTCATCAGCCTGTTTTACAGCAGTGCTGGTGAAGGGCTGGATGCTGGTTGCCTGCCCTCCCTTTTGACTTGGGGTGGTGCCTGACATAGGGAGACTGAAACGAGGGAAATAGGAGACAATTTCTTTCAAAAACTTTCCAAGGTAGTGATTGTGCAGATAACACGGTACATAAAGTCTTTTGTCACCTGAAGGGTACAGTGCTGTGCCACAAAGTGATTGGATGGGGTTTGTATATACAATCCCACACCTGGCGAGCACACAGTGTCAGATGGATCATCAATGAAAGGCATCAAGTGAAGACAAGATATTTTCCCACAGGAAGTGGGGGAGGAACAATCGATGACTTTCAGAATGGACATTGGCTCAGCATGGAGCATGGTGGCTGAAGAGATGGATGTCCTTGTGGTGGGATGGATGTTCCATTGATGTGCTGGCTGAGAGCAGTGGAAACATCACACATATGGATAGCAGATTTCTGCTTCTGCAAATGCTGTAGCTCAAACCGCGATCACAGTAACAACAAGCATTATAGAGCATTACTCACATAAAAGGACATCTCAGAATACCTCGCCAAGTGAAGATAGACACTGAACAGGAAAAACAGGTGATGTTGAAAGGGAAGTCACAGGCATGTTCGAAGTGTTTTTGGGAGCGGTGGGGGTGGGAGAGGTTGAATGCAGAGAAGGAAGTAGCAAAGTGAAATTGTTTTGGGAGAGAATCCCCAAACAGTATTGTGATTTAATTCACCCCTCACCCCTGAATGGTGGAGCAGAAAGAAACAAGCAGTTATCCAGAGTCAGAGAAGTGGCAGCAACGGGCAGGGGAAATGGCTGGAGAAGACCACTCAGGCAAAGCGGAGTGAGGCCATAGAAGGTTTTGAAGATCTTAGAGTCGAAGTCCTGAGATGATTAGCTAGTGCAGCTTAGCAGAGAGGGAACGATGGATGTGCTGGACATGGGTGTGTGTGTGTGGACATAGGCCGTAGATTAACTGAAGTTTGTGAAAGGTGAAAATAGGGAGGCTAGCAAAGAGAATGGAGCATCCAACAGTTTTGTAAACAGCAGAGAGGACGGATTGCAAGCTGGAGTCCGAAATGTCGGATGTAATTAGTGACTTTGATCAGGGCAGTCCCAGTGTTGGTGGGTCAGGAACGAGAAGGAGTGCAAGGAATTGAACTGCAGAAATGGGTTACAACTAGGCCCTGGAGAGAAAAGGTGCGTTGGAGGTCGGGCAGTAGTTAGAGAAAGTAGAGGGGTTCAGAGTGGGATTTTTAGGAAGGGAGATGATGTTAGTGGGTTTGAAAGGGAGGGAAAAGAGAGAGATTCGCAATTTTGGCAAGTATGAGGTAAGTAATTAATTCAGCACAAAAGAACATCATGAGAGAAAAACAATGATTTGATTTCAGAGCCACAGGTTCAACGAGAAAATCGGAGAGCTTTTCCTGTGGTACTGATCAACATTAGCAGAATCCCAGGAGCAGGTGTCCAGCCAGATTAGCAGATGAGCAGATAAGTGGCAGATGAGCAATTAGGCAGGGAATCTTGGGCAGGGAATGCTGTAGGAATAACATAAAAGAGGTAGAATATTTGTTATAATAAAGGAAACAAATAACAAATAATGTGTCTCATCTTCTTCTGTTACGGCACCTGTCAGTGTAAATAAACTGAGCAGCAAAATGTGGTGGGTGTAGTGGAAGGGGTTCAAACCACCAAACTAATAGTAACAGAGTAAGGAACTAATAGAAGGTCGGATATATTGCTACAGATGTCAATTGTCTAATGACAAACTACACCTGGCAATGGCAGATTGGAACTCAAGTGATTGTAACCGACTGGCTAACCAAACTGAGGTCTGCAAGGGGTCCCTGACAGTACCAGCTTTCTGTCAATCAAATTTCCGTACTCTTCTGTATTTGTTGACCTGCTAGCACATTATTTCTGTTGCTGTGTGCTAAGAAAAAAAAAACATTTTCTGCATTAATTGCCTTTTAGAATTTAGAATGGTTCCCCAGGAGTTTGTCTGCATTTGTAGCGAGTCTCCCAAACAGAACCAGGCAGATCTGCTGTACTCCAAACCATGACTGAAGATTGACTCACCAACGTATCTCACTGAATGTACCTGGAGAAGTAGACCTTTGTTGGGAATAAGATTTTTTCTACTCCGTTCCAAGTAACTATGTAAGCCATTGCCTTAATGGATGATGTAGTTCTAGTAGTGAGAAATTTACCAGTGCTCTGTGCTGATGAGCAGCATGGTTTTAGCTGGTTAAACTCCAGTGGTAGCATTACTCACACTTGGGAATGCCAAATCCTGGCTCTTGCAATCTGTGCTTAAATTCCCTGAACATGGGAAAATGGGGTGCATCCCCATGGGGAAAGAGCGTGCATGAAAATCAAGTAAATGGAAACTCTACTCTTGTGGATTTCTCAAATAGTTTGGTTTGGACCAGGCTGATGGATTTTCACAAGAGTCAGATACACAGGTTACCAGCTAAAAGGACACTACTGACCTCTACTGGTTACCAGTGGAACGGCTACAGTCGAGCTTCTAAAAGGGACTGGATTTGCAGAACCGCTGCCATGTGACTAATGAAGTCATCAGGTTCTGAGTATTCTGGAACGTGTACTACCTCCTTTCATGTACCATGAGGTTATCTGATTTTACTGCAAATTCCGATAATCGGATGTGTGTTTTGGAAAGTAACCAGTGTGGACTTGACACCCACAACTTTGGAGCCTGAAAAGTGGCCTTTACCCTGACTGTTCCGTTGTCCTGCGGCCAGTCTGCACTTTATCATAGTATCATAGGAGGCCATTCGGTCCATCGTGCCTGTTCCGCTCTTTGGTAGAGCTATCCAATTAATCCCACTCCCCTGCTCTTTCCCCATAGCCCTGTAAATTTTTTCCCTTCAAGTATTTATCCAATTCCCTTTTGAATGTTATCATTGAATCTGCTTCCACCACCCTTTCAGGCAGTGCATTCCAGATCATAACAACTCGCTGCTTAAAAAAATGTTTCCTCATGTCACCTCTGGTGCTTTTGCCAATCACTTTAAATCTGTATCCTCTGGTTGCCGTCCTTTCAGCCACTGGAAACAGTTTCTCCTTATTTACTCCATCAAAACAGTTCATGATTTTGAACGTCTCTATCAAACCTCCTCTTATCACTCTCTGCTCCAAGGAGAACAACCTCAGCTTCTCCAGCCTCTCCACATAACTGAATTCCCTCATTCCCTAGTAAATCTATTCTGAACCCTCTCTAAGGCCTTGACAGCCTTCCTAAAGTGTGGTGTCCAGAATTGAACACAGTACTCCAGTGTTTTATAAAGGTTTAGCATAATTTCCCTGCTTTTGTACTCCATGCCTCTATTGATAAAGTCCAGGATCCTACATGCTTTTTTAACAGCCTTCTCAACTTGTCTTGCCACCTTCAAAGATTGGCTCAATAATCTTCAGTTTAAATGTAACTGTTCCCACAAATGGTGATGAATATGTGGAACAGACAGACCAGGGAGGTACTGGAGTCAAAAGAAGCAATCGAGGGGTATGAAAAAGAGCAAAGGATGGCATTTTTGAACTTTGGGGCCTCTACGTTCCTCTACTGTTGCATTCTTATATTATTAAACTCCTATACTGCTACACTCCTATACTGTTACATCCCTATACCATTAAACTCCCATACTGTTACATCCCTATACCATTAAACTCCCATACTATTACATTCATATACCATTAAACTCCTATACTATTACATTCATATACCATTAAACTTCTATACTATTACATTCATATACCATTAAACTTCTATACTATTACATTCATATACCATTAAACTTCTATACTATTACATTCATATACCATTAAACTCCCATACTATTACATTCATATACCATTAAACTTCTATACTATTACATTCATATACCATTAAACTTCTATACTATTACATTCATATACCATTAAACTTCTATACTATTACATTCATATACCATTAAACTTCTATACTATTACATTCATATACCATTAAACTCTCATACTATTACATTCATATACCATTAAACTTCTATACTATTACATTCATATACCATTAAACTTCTATACTATTACATTCATATACCATTAAACTTCTATACTATTACATTCATATACCATTAAACTCTCATACTATTACATTCATATACCATTAAACTTCTATACTATTACATTCATATACCATTAAACTCCCATACTATTACATTCATATACCATTAAACTCCCATACTGTTACATTCCTATACAATTAAACTGCCATACTGTTACATTCATATACCATTAAATTCCCAAACTGGTACATCCCTATACCGTTACATTTCTGTACAATTACGTTCCTATACACTCCTACACTGTTACACTCCTACACCATTACACTTCTATACTATTACAATCCTATACTGTTACACTCCTATACTGTTATTCCTATACTGTTACAGTCCTATACTATTACAGTCCAAATTATTTGATTGCTCCACTCTTAGATTTTATTACTATGGAATTGATTTCTTTAGTCCTCCTGTTTATATAAATGTTTCATTGTTTTTGATTGTACAGTAGAGGAAGAGGTAATTAGAGTGGGAGGATGCTCCTGTGGAGTATAAACACCGGTATAGAGCAATTGTTTCTGTGCTGTACTTTCCATGCAATTCTGTGTAGTGCACTTACCAGCAAGATGGGTAGATTTTGGCACCATCTAGTGTTCAAATTGGAGGTAAAATTGCCTTGGTAGCTTTCAGTGGGATGGGCTGCCCCTGATCTGGTAACCTAAAACTACACAAGACATTGGGCCCGATTTTACCAGGGGTGCGGGTTCTCGGCGGGTAGGCCTGCGGGCACGTACCAAACGCGCCCGGTGAAATTAGTGGGTTGCCCGCGCGATCGTAGCAGGCAACACACTAATTGGAGCCACTTACCTGCTCCTCCGGGTTCCCCGCTGCTGATCTGTGCGTCGGGCGGGCTGCGCATGCGCAGTAAGATCTGTCAGCTGGAGGCGCTCTATTTAAAGGGGCAGTCCTCCACTGACAGATGCTGCCACAAACAGTAAAAATTACAGCATGGAGCAGCCCAGGGGGAAGGCTGCTCCCAGTATAATGATGCCTCACCCCAGGTATCATTAGATGGGGTGAGGAGGAGGGGGAGGACAGAGATCTTCCCCCCAGCGGCCAGGAGGAAGTGACCTGCCTCTGCCACCAAGAAGGCCTAGCCCGAGGTGGCAGAGGGGGTCAGCTGCGCCACCAACATATCGCCCACCTGCATACAGTGCAGGTGGCGCACCAATGACCTCAGTAGGTCAGCCACAGTGAGAACACGTAGTCTCTCCCCTACACTCCGCCTGCCACAACACTGCCCCCACCCCACATCTCCTTCGGCACTGCCAACACTACTCTGTCACATCACCCCTCATACCCACTCAAACATCATCCTCATCTTACCTGCACCTACTCACCTCGCGAGTACTCACCCCGCCACTACCACGCAACCCAAACCTCATACAATCTCATGACTCTATCCCATACTCACCCTCTCGTGCATCTCTCTCACGGCCAGCCTCACTCAACCTGCCACCACCTGTGCTGCAGCCACAGGGCATGCATCACATATGTGCAGTAGGCAGCGTAAGGCAAACGTGCCGTGAGCATGAAGGGGATGCACAAGGGTGTTTGAGGGTTTGCCATGGTTCGTACTTCTATTGAATGAAATAACAACTCACATCACACATTATATTGGCTCCACTAGTGCCATGTCTTCGTGAATCCTGTCCGGTTTGTGCAATAATGCCCGCTCCTGGGTATCCCTATGAGGACCCACCACTGATGCCACCCAGTGTGTCACTGCAGAGTGGGTGTAGATGTATTTGCAGGGCTCATCTGCGCAGACGACTGAGAGACACCGGGGATGTCCCCGGTTGCAGCCTGGAAGGCTGTGGAGGTGCCCTCACGGGCACCGAAACACAGGGGGCGTCGGCCCAAAGCATCTACCAGGTCAGGGCATGAACAGGAGCAACCTGCCACCACCTCTGCTGGAGCCACAGGGGTAGCACCACGTAGGGGTACCAGGAAACGAGAACCCAAAGTTCCGTGAGCACACAGGGATTGCACCAGGGTGTTTGTCTATTTGTTATCTTTTTATTTCCAGTATTTGAATGGCAACACGAAATAAAGTCACTTTTTCTCACCAATGCTGCCACCTCTTGTCCATAATTCTGCGGCTTGTGCAATATGTCCCTTCCGTGCACCTCATCATCACGACGACCACCCCGTCCCACCCATTGGGCATAATACAGTGGGTGCAGGTGTACAGGCACCACTCTTCTGTGGAGGGAGCCTGTATGGACCCTCGCCTGCGCACGTTATGACATGTGAACGCCTCACACAGTGTGATGTTAGGAGAACCGTTGGCATATGATTACCTCCCTGGCCTGACGGGCACGCAAGTGAGCCGGTGTTCGGGCCATGGGTCGTTCCTCCTCCTCTCGCTCGTACTCCTCCTCTTCCTCCTCCTCCTCCTCCTCCTCCTCCTCATTGTCGTCCTCAATGTGGGTGGCGGGTGTGCATGGGGCCTCCTCCAGCGGCACCCCTCTCTGTAGTGCCATGTTGTGCAGGGCACAGCAGACAACTATAATTCGTCCCACTCGGAGTGGCGTGTATTGGAGCGCTCCCCCGGAACGATCAAGGCACCTGAAGCGCATCTTGAGCAGCCCTATGGCCTGCTCAATTGTAGACCTGGTAGCAATGTGGCTGTCATTATATCGACGATGCGGCTCGGTAATGGGGTTCCTCAGAGGTGTCATAAGCCACGTGTGCAGAGGATATCCCTTGTCACCGAGGAGCCAGCCGTTGCCGGCGTTGGGTGCGTGGAATAGGGGCGGGACGGTGGACTCCCTGAGGACGAAGGCATCGTGGCAGCTGCCAGGGTATCTGGCGCACACGTGTAGGAATCTCTGGCGGTGGTCACAAATGCGCTGGGCGTTCATGGAGTGATAACCTTTCCTGTTGATGAACAGCCCTGGCTCATGTGGAGGTGCCCGTATTGCTATGTGGGTGCAATCGATTACACCCTGCACCCGTGCGAAGCCAGCCACATCATGGAATCCCACCGCCCTCTCCGTCTGGCTGCGCTCATCCATGGCGAAGTTGATGTAGGTCGAGGCCCTGCGGAACAGCCCATCGGTGACCTGCCTTATGCACTTGTGTGCAGATGACTGAGAGACCCCGGTGATGTCCCCTGTGGCACCCTGGAAGGATCCGGAGGCGAAGAAGTTGAGGGCAGTGGTGACTTCGACGGCGACGGGTAAGAAGATGCTGCTTGGTCCATCCGAGAGCAGCTCGTCATTAAGCAGGCTGCAGATATCGGCGACTACCTGGCGAGTGACTCTGAGCCTCCGTATGCACTGCTGCTCAGAGAGGTCCATGAAGCTGAGCCTCGGTCTGTAGACCCTCTGCGGAGGGTAGTGCCTCCTGCGACGCAGCTCTCTCTGCGGTTTCCCTCCCTCCTGCTGTGCAGGTGGGTGTGCCGCAGCAACGTGTTGGGGGGGCTCCACGTCGATGAGGCGGACGGCGTGGACTGCGAGGCTGCTGGGGCTGGTGATGCTGTTCGTCCTCCGAGGATGTCGAAGCGGCCCCCATCTGGCAGGCGTTGGTCTGAGGGGTTGTGCACGGTAGGTAGGTGTTTCCTCGCACTGGGGCTGCGGTTCCACGTCGGGGTTTCCTCTGGCTTGGAGGGGGGTGGTGGAGGGCAGGCGCTGCCCTATGTGACGGAGTGGCCTCCTGCGTGGGTGAGGGGTCTCCCCCCACTGTGGAGTGCACCTCGGCAGCTGCCACAGGCTGCTGGCTGCAACACGTCCGTTTGGAGTGAGACTGTTTCCCCCAGTGTGTGAAACAGTCTCGGTTGAAGGTAAAATCCCACACTTCCTATTAAGACAGCTGAATCAGGTCATTTAATGACCTCAACAAGCAAGGTAAATACACTCAAGTGGCATCCCGCTGGCTTTAATTGCCTGCGGGATTCCCACCAGCGGGGGCTGCGCATGCACCCCCGCACGTCAGCGCGGAACCCGGAAGTGGGCGGGATCAAGGCACGATCCGGTGACGCACCTGGATATTGCAATTTTCGACGCCCCCCCGCCGGGAATGCACCCGGAACCCGCTGGTAAAATCGAGCCCATTGTGACTCAGCAAACATGTTGTGTACTAAACTTCAAATCAGATTAAAGGTAATTCTTGAGCCCACCAGGAGATTTTCTCCTACAAGACATTGGGAATGTTCCAATAAAATTATTATTAATAGTGAGACTTTTGTTACTCCACAATTGAAATGCAATAAAAAATCATTGTCTAATCAGAATAATTGTAAAGTCAATGGGCAGGAGATTCAGGTGGGAGGTGTAACTGACATCCGATCTGCTACCGCCCATTTTACGCCCCCGTCAAAGTTGATAGTTTCCCCCCAGGTCTTGAGCACGTTTACAATTTGATTTATAAATCACAAAGTATGAAAATAAGAAAAAGACTAGAAGGAACATTAGGAATGCAAAACCTTCAACCACATATGATTTGTGTCGCTGGGTTTAGGGTTGTAAAAAGTAAAAGGATTTGTGTAGTTTATATATATTATGAGAAAGTGTTGGTGTTATTTGTTGGGATATTGCTCATTAGTGTGGATTTCAAGTGTGATTAATGTTTAAGTCATAAATTAAGGAAAATTAGTCCTATTTACTACAGTATTAAAATATAAAATAATGCTATCTCATTACAGAAAGCAGAAACTATCTCCTAAAGTGATTACTGAACTATGAAATAAATACTAAGCTGGTCATGGAACTCAATTAATACAAAAAAACCCTGTTTCATTTATTAGAATTAAATAAATCACTGATCTTAAAAGAAAGTTGAAACATTCACAGTATTTCCTTTTTAATTGCCTCCACGTTTATTAATACATTTCCTCAAACCCTATTTTCCCTGTGTCACAGCTTAGAAAGACAGAAAAGGTCTCTGTCGAATCCTGCTTTGCAATGTGCTGCTAGACGGTGGGCTCAGAAGCAACTCAGCCTCCTATGGACAAGCACTCAGCATCTGCTCTCCTTCCCTCTCTTACATCAAAAAACAAAACTGGAAATTCGTCACGTGGGAAATCAGGCTTATAATGTTATCTAATCCTGCCGCTATATATTTAGTTTAAAAGAAAGAAAGACTTGCATTTTATATAGGGTCTTTCAAGACCTCAGGACGTCCCAAAGTGCTTTACAGCCAATGATGTAGTTTATTTGTATTGGATGGGATAAGCATAGTGAGAGAGGAGGTATTAAGGGGTTTAGCATCTTTGAAAGTAGATAAATCGCCAGGCCTGGATGAAATGTATCCTAGGCTGCTAAAAGAGCAAGGGAGGAAATAACAGAGGCTCTGACCATAATTTTCCAATCCTTCCTGGCTACAGGCATGGTGCTGGAGGATTGGAGGACTGCTAACGTTGTACCGTTGTTTAAAAAGGGAGAAAAGGATGGAGCTAATGATTACAGGCCAGTCAGTCTAACCTCGGTGGTGGGCAAATTATTGGAATTAATTCTGAGGGACAGTCATTTAGAGAGGGACAGTCATTTAGAAAGGCACAGATTAATCCAGGACAGTCAACATGGATTTGTTAAGGAAGGGTCATGTCTGACTAACTTGGTTGAATTTTTTGAGGAGGTAACAAGGAGGGTCAATGAGGGTAGTGCATTTGATGTAGTTTACATGGATTTTAGCAAGGCTTTTGACAAGGTCCCACGTGGCAGACTGGTCAAAAAAGTAGAAGTCCATTGGATCCAAGGGAAAGTGGCAAGTTGGATCCAAAATTGGCTCAGTGGCAGGAAACAAAGGGTAATGGTTGACTGGCGTTTTTGTGACTGGAATAGCCTTCCAGTGGGGTTCTGCAGGGTTCAGTACTGGGCCCCTTGCTTTTTGTGGCATATGTTAATGATTTAGACTTAAATGTAGGGGGCATGATTAAGAAGTTTGCAGATGATACAAAAATTAGCCGTGTGGTTGATAGTGAGGAGGAAAGCTGTAGACTGCAGAAAGATATCAATGGACTTTGATGGTGGGCAGAAAAATGGCAAATGGAATTCAATCCGGAGATTGTGAGGTAATGCATTTGGGGAGTCAAACAAGGCATGGGAATACACAATAAATGGGAAGATACTGAGAGATGTAGAGGAACAGAGGGACCTTGGAGTGCATGTCCACAGATCCCTGAAGGTAGCAGGACAGGTAGATAAGGTGGTCAAGAAGGCATACGGGATACTTTCCTTTATTAGCCGAGGCATGGACTATAAGAGCAGGGAGGATATGCTAGAACTGTACTAGTTAGGCCACAGCTTGAGTACTGCGTACAGTTCTGGCCACCACATTACAGGAAAGATGTGATTCCTCTAGAGAGGATACAAAGGAGATTTACGAGGATGTTGCCAGAACTGGAGAATTTTAACTATGAGGAAATATTGAATAGGCTGGGGTTGATTTCTTTGGAACAGAGGAGGTTGAGGGGTGATTTAATTGAAGTGTATAAAATTATGAAGGGCCTAGATAGAGTGGACAGGAAGGACCTATTTCCCTTAGCAGAGAGGTCAATATCCAGGGGGGATAGATTTAAAATAATTGGTAGAAGGATTAGAGGGGAACTGAGGAAATTTTTTTTCACCCAGAAAGTGGTAGGGGGTCTGGAACTCACTATCTGAAAGGGTGGTAGAGGCAGAAACCCTCATCACATTTAAAAAGTACTTGGATGTGCACTTGAAGTGCCATAGTCTACAAGGCTACGGACCAAGTGCTGGAAAGTGGGATTAGGCAGGGTAGCTCTTTTTCAACCGGCACAGACATGTTGGGCCAAATGGCCTCCTTCTGTGCCGTAAATGTTTCTATGTTTCTATGTTGTAGTGTAGTCACTGTTGTAATATAGGAAACACGGCGGCCAATTTGCACACAATAAGGTCCCACAAACAGAAATGTGAAAAGACCAGATAATCTGTTTTAGTGATATTGGTTGAGGGATAAATATTGACCAGGACACTGGGCTGAAGTTTAGGTTAGTTTACTCCTGCGGACCTTCCTCTCACCCCATTTTCTCAAGGATTCCATTTATTCCCATACCTTCTCTTGCTCCCTTCTGCGACTTTTTGCATCTACAGGCCATTCTTTGCACTAGTGCGGGCAGCGACTGACCAAATTCAATTGCTAAACATTTACAGCCTGATGGTGCCTTTATACTTCAACGACTGCTCTTGTCTGAGACCAAGAAACGTTTATACTGCAACTTTAACATTTGGAGTCAGGGCCTGTCTGTGACTGGTAGCTGCAGTGTCGATTCCAGCCAGACAGTACCTTGTTTACCCTCGCTGGGTCCCACTGCTCCCCTCCCAGCTGTTATAACTGGAATGTTTTGAGAGCACAGGCGAGGGTGTCTGCATGCTCGTAAACCTTTAAATCAATTGTGGGTAAGCTTAAAAAGTATTGAATCCAAGTGGGTCTCACACCACTGGGTGTCTGAGTCGGGTCAGACTATGACTGTATTGCTGAAGTTACAGCCCTGAAACTCAAACTGATGAGCTTCTAGTTGAGATTCAAGTGTTCAACCACTTGAATTCTTAGGTGACATTGTAGTTATAAACATAAAAATAGAATGTGTACTATGAGTTGACTGAAACCTTTCACATACAAATAATGAAGTTCTGAATGGTGTGTACAATATCTACTCACTAGGTTTTAATTTTGTGTTCCTTTTTTCTACCAGTTGACTCCTTTCTCCTCTCCTGAAGATTTTAATTTCTGGCTGCGGTTCAGTCCCATGGATGCTGATAACCATTCGATACTTCAAATATTTACGTGAGGCTATTCAGTTGAGGTGGGTATCACAACCCGACATCCACAAACACACGTTCCGGGAGAGATTGATGGGAAGTGCTCAGGAATGGAAACCCTGGTGAATTTTTCTCTCTCTAGCCCAGGGGAACTGAGGCCAGGTGTAGCCCCCTGAGCCCCACTACGTAAGGGGAACAGATAGGGTAGATAGAGAGAAGCTATTTCCGCTGGTTGGGGATTTTAGGAGTAGGGGGCACAGTCTAAAAATTAGAGCCAGACCTTTCAGGAGCGAGATTAGAAAACATTTCTACACACAAAGGGTTGTAGAAGTTTGGAACTCTCTTCCGCAAACGGCAATTGATACTAGCTCAATTGCTAAATTTAAATCTGAGATAGATAGCTTTTTGGCAACCAAAGGTATTAAGGGATATGGGCCAAAGGCAGGTATATGGAGTTAGATCACAGATCAGCCATGATCTTATCAAATGGCGGAGCAGGCATGAGGGGCTGAATGGCCTACTCCTGTTCCTATGTTCCTATGTTCCTATCTGAGATCAGCGAACACAGCAGAAATCAAGGAACGAACCTGGAACCATCCTGGTCTGTGTGGCTCAATCACTCACTAATTTAACTGGCTATGTCATCCATTCACTGTATAAATGTAGCTCCAGGGTACCTAAACAGTAATTCAAATATGGTTATTGGAGTTGTGTCAATTGGTCACTGGGAACCCCTGGAAATTGTTGTGGATTGTGAGCTGTATTTTAAATGTTCTCCTTGTGCTGTTGCCAGGCAGTCATAACACGGTCTAAAAGCCCAATGTGCTGTGGAGTCTCTCTGTGATAAGAATGGAGTGCTTCTGTTTTGTTTTAGCTCTGTAGGAGTTTCTTTAATTCACTCATTAGTCATAAGGAATCTTTAAGAAAACCAGCTACAGACAGAATCATGTCCCAAGCTTTATATAAATGCTGCAAGTTTTGCCAACTGCCTGCAAAGCTTGAGGAAGGAGCGAAACTCCTTTCAAACAAACGCAGGCTATGTGATTTTGTCAGCGACATGTATGAAAACTAGTTATTTTTGACTGTGGTCAACAGTTATTGAGATTCTGGAAATCCCAGTAACTGTGGATACTTAAGGAGCTGTAGCTATTTAAATTGAAGAAAGTCAATTTGAAACTTTCAAGAGATGTAGTTCAGACGAGCATAGCTCCTGCACTGCTAAGAAATACAAAAAAAAGAAATAATGAGTATGTAAGAGTTAATCACAAAGAATAACTCAGCATTTAGATTGTGCTGTTTTATGATTTTCTTTTTGAGGAGTTAGATAGAAGGATTTTTGCTGTCAATATGTATATATATGCATTGTATTAGTGTTATGTGTTCGCTTGTTCATCTTTTGTTAAACAAATTTGTTTAATAATTTAAACCAAGTTCTGATGCTGTGATGTTCTATTGTTATCGAGGATGGGAGAGAGAATCTATGGAGGCATTGGATAATTCCAATAGATTAAATAATTAACAGCAAGGCTCTTCTGTTCACTGACAGTTTACCTGGATATGAAGCCTAGTGAAGATGCTCTGGAAGGCTTAGGGAATTGGAACTCACCTATGAGAGTGATCTACCGAAAGGATTTGGAAAAAGACTTACTATTAATGTTGGGTATTTAAAAGCAATGTGTATTCTCACGCATTTTTTTAAAAGATGGAAGTTGTTTCTCCCTGGGACTAAACAATAAGCAATTTGTCATCTTATCTGGGTAATCAGAAAACATCTCTGACCCATTGTGTTGGAAAACCCTCTGATCTGTCTTTCCGTGAGCGGGGAGAGTAGAAGAAGGATGGGCTTTATGTCAGAGAGAGAGAGGGAGAGTCTTTTCAAACCGAACGGTTGCAAGAGCAGGCAGTTTAGCAAAAGGGCCTTTGCTGAGGCAAAGAGGTTAGAAATGCTGAAGGATGGTTAGAAGATCTTTTGTTTAAGTTGGGTAAGATGACCCTCCTGACGTGGGAAACGATTTGGACTGTCCTTTATGTTATATCATTACGTGACTATAAATAGTATTGATTGAACTGAATGAATCTGATCATAACTTGCTCTGTATATTTCATAATGTGGCTTAACGATTCAAACCAAGCTTCACCTCATTTAATTTAACGTAAGTCCACCTTCAGAGAGATTGAAGAAATACATGCACAAATGATACAACAATCTGGTCCACTTCATGAGAGAAATCTATTGTAACGTGCCTGGGTTATGCTAAAATAAGTGTAGATAAAGGGTAGTGTGAGTCAACTCCAGAAAAGTGGGATGCTCAGATCGCGAAAGGAAGCGACTGACACAACTGAACTCGAGAAAGTATCTACGGCAGACGTGAATTTCTAACTGTGATGTTCTTCTGTTGGAGTTGTAAATACCTCTTGTTGTCACTGTGGAGTCACAGTGAAGCATTGTCAACATTTTACTGCACATATTGTAAAAGTGTAGATTTTCTGAGTCCTCACTGACGAGCTTTATACCCAGCATTGGCTGATGGAAATAAGTATTTCATCCCTTTTAGGATCCAATGAAGGGTAGCAATCTGGGCTTATGACGGAATTTACTGTATCATTATTTAAATTTAGTCCAGTTGACCTAATTTCATAGTCGTGTTGGGAAAGAATTCACTAAACAGTGAATAAATCAGCACAGGGCACAACCTTGTGAGTTTTCTGCACTCGCCTCCATCTCTTCAATGCCAGTGTAGCCCTGGCACTGTGTGTTCCCCAGTACAGGTGTAACCTGTCAGACATTAGCGAAAACCATCACTGAAGATTGACTACACAGGACTGAAATTCACTGAAGGGCGGACCTTATTGCTAATTTCTGGAGTAAGCATGTCTATGCCACCCCCTCAAAGGCCTGCTCTCTATCATGGGATACTTGATATTGTCTGATGATTGGTTCTATATATAAAGCCAACCTGATCAAGATTTATTAATGATTTTTGATTCTATTGAAACCATTGACTTAAAATTGTAGCCAACCATGCAGTCAGCACTAAGGAGAGGGGAGAGATGGTGCTCTATAACCACCACAAGTCAAAGCATCTGTCCCCTCTTTATATATCAATGTAATCAATACTTGAAGCATAATTGCCTCCATCTTCCCCTCTGCCTACATTTCTTAATATGTTTCAGGTATTTCCAGAGCAATTACCTCCTTGTGCAGCTGAGAGAATTCTACATCCAGCCAGTCATTACCTCGTGAGTTGTGTGGATTCAGTTGGCCATAGCTCTCTTAATCTCTTCCATGTTGAGAGGCTTATCTAACTATGTCTACTGTGCTATTTCTAATTGGGATAGCATATTGTGTTAAAGAATGCATCTAGTTCTGCAGGCTCCAGGGAACATTCCAAGGAATGAATTTTTTTTATAGAAGACCACAAATGCGTGATTAATATTCACTTTCTTGGTCTGAATTCACTTCCCTTTCCCTTTAATTGTGTATTTGTGACAATGCTGCATTTTGCTTAAGCAGTTATTTCCCTTCCTTATAATAATGAATGTAAGCGTGACTAGTCAAACTTTGCACTTGAAATTTTGCCATTGTTTCACATTTATTTTGTGATTTGTTCTCAGTGGGGAAGTTGCATTTTTATTTCTCTGTAACTATGTGGATCTGAGAGAAAACACAAAAAAGCAGAAAAGGACTTAACTTAAAGAGGAGAAATTCCAGGAGGTCTGTACCATTATTTAAGTTTGGAGGAACAGTTCTCAATGTAAGCAGAACCCACTTGGCAACACCAAACACTGTTGTAGAAATAGTTGATAAAGAAGAAAATATGCAAATTAATTTAATATTTTATGTTTAATAAATTCAATCCTCACTATAAAATTCCACCCACTAACCTGATGAAACAATCTGCTTGCTCAGTAATGTAGGTAACAGCTGCTGAATTAAGCTTCCCTCTCTTAAGCATTGAAAATAATTATAATTTGTATATTTGTTGACAAAACCTCTAACAATGAAGGAAACCAGGAAGGAACCGTAGGGCATAATATTAAAAGCTGTGTTTGGAATTTAAAGAAAAACTTGGTTAAAACAATGAGCTTAACCTGCTCGTGTGCTTTGGTATATGCAATACAAGTCAGGTAGATGCAGATTTTTATATTATGTATAATATGCGACTCTTGGTTTCCTGAGAAAATGCCGATTTAAAAAAAAAAGTCTGCTTTTTCAATATCATTGCTGGCAGCATTGGCCTAGCCTTGTTGAAACCACTTCTGTAGCTCAATAAAAGTAGTTTTTTTAATCACACCTGGCTGACTCCCAATGCTCAACTGTGTGAGAGAGAATATGTGCCTGTGCCCTAAAATATAAGAAGTAATAAAACAGCTACAGGAATGATGTGTGTGACATTCATTTGGTGCTGTGCCTCAGGTCATCACAGTTGGCTGCTGCAGATTACCACATGGCTGATGAGGTAAGCTACCATTCTAAAGAAGGCGATGAAGCTCCATAAGTTAGGTTCCTCTATGCACAATCACTGTGTGGTGTAATTTGTATTATATTTAAATTTCCAAGTGTTACTAGCATTGAAACAGGTGGCAATATGGAGTCAGATTATAGTGTAGTCTGTGTGAACAGTGGGGTATTAGTGCTAAAAGGCCAAGTCAAGATAGAGTGCTGGGGAGCTCTGCAGACAGTTTGCTGATGATTGGAGAAACACCAGAATTTTTTTTTTATTCATTCATGGGATGTGGGCGTCGCTGGCAAGGCCAGCATTTATTGCCCATCCCTAATTGTCCTTGAGAAGGTGGTGGTGAGCTGCCTTCTTGAACCACTGCAGTCTGTGTGGTGAAGGTTCTCCCACAGTGCTGTTAGGTAGGGAGTTCCAGGATTTTGATCTAGCGACGATGAAGGAACGGTGACATATTTCCAAGTCAGGATGGTGTGTGACTTGGAGGGGAACGTGCAGGTGGTGTTGTTCCCATGCACCTGCTGCCCTTGTTCTTCTAGGTGGTAGAACTTGCGGGTTTGGGAGATGCCGTCGAAGAAGCATTGACGAGTTGCTGCAGTGCACCTTGTAGATGGCACACACTACAGTCATGGTGCGCGGTGGTGGAGGGAGTGAATGTTAAGGCGGTGGATGGGGTGCCAATCAAGTGGGTTGCTTTGTCCTGGATGGTGTCGAGTTTCTTGAGTGTTGTTGGAGCTGCACTTGTCTAGGCAAGTGGAGAGTATTTCATCACACTCCTGACTTGTATCTTGTAGATGGTGGAAAGGCTTTGGGGAGTCAGGAGGTGAGTCACTCGCCGCAGAATATCCAGCCTCTGACCTGCTCTTATAGCCACAGTATTTATGTGGCTGGTCCAGTTTCGTTTCTTGTCAATGGTGACTCCCAGGATGTTGATGGTGGGAGATTCGGTGAAGGGAGGTGGTTAGACTCTCTCTTGTTGGAGATGGTCATTGCCTGGCACTTGTCTGGGATAAATTAATTTATTTGCCTTCTCCAATAGCATGTGTAGCAGATGTAGAACAAGATTATGGAACGATCAACCTATGGGCAGAGTAGCAAAGCCAACAAAATCTTAAACAATGTGCGTCAATCCTTTTTCCCTTGGGAGAAGAGATAATCAGGGTTGTCTCTGTTCAAATGTTAGCTCAGTTCATTAGGGAAGTGAGTCACCATATTAGTGACTCATAAATTGTCTAATGGTGCTCTAGTGGAACTCAAAAGTTCCTAGGTGGAGGAATGGTGATGGAGAAAGATACTAAACCCTAAGCTCGGATCTCTGTACACTAAACTTAGTGATAAAATTGAAACCCCTTCTATTCCAGGGAGGTGGAACTGATGGGCGTAATAGCCCAGATTCTCAAATTGGCATTTTTTTAACACCATTGCTACCCGATTTAAAATAACATGGTTAATGCTGGGGTTTAAATAACGTTGATCAGAAAATCTAGGTTAATGCGTACAAGTGGGATGAAGCTATATGCACATACCTCCAGAAAAAGAGGTTGGAGCAGACAGAGGAAATTACAGAGAGACTTTTGGAGAGTACTAAAGAGGTGGCCGCATTTGGTATTAGAGATCATACAACGATACCCAGAAAAGATTTATGCAGCTTTACAACAGCATTTTGGTGAAAATATCTCTAACTGATCAGTATTGGCTTACCTTTATATGACCTTTCCTCGAGAAAAGAGAATCCCCTTTTAATTATTGGTTAAGACTAAATCGAAATATAGCATCAGTGCGAGAATTTTTAAATCTCGGGGGAGGAACATGAAAACTCTGGATTGAAGAATGCAATGATGGTCGCCAAATATTGTGTTAATGCCATTCTTGCCAGCCATTACTGGATTGTGTTTCCCACCCACCAAAAATAAAATGCCAGGAGAGAGAACTTAAAATCCAGGACAAGTTAAACTGTGAGAAGGCAAAGGTTTTATAAACCAAATTTGGTTGAATGATAGAAGACCTCAGGCTGCCATTATCCTGGTGCTCCATCTGCTGATCACCAGAAAATTAGTCAAGCCCTATTCAAATGGAGGAGCAGGGGATCAATCAAAAATCCACCAGCATGTGGCTGTTTGGAAGAAATCCTGGAAGGTCAGAGTTTGTACAGATATCACAAAGCTCAATAGTCAGGCCTTTAAGGATGCATACCCTCTGCCATACCAGTCTGATGCTTTAGCAGCACTGGTGTGGCAACATCATATTCTGTTCATTGGATTTCATATCAGAGTTTTCTGACCTTTCTGTACGGGGAAGACAAAAGTTTACAGGCTGCATTTACACCAAAGGGGCTTGTTGAGTATAATCCATTGCTCCAGGGTCTCTGTATCTCCGCTGGCTCTTTTATGAAAATTATGATTTCTGTTTTCAGAGACCAAAATTACATCAGCCTTCTCTGCTACCTAGATGACCTCAGTTTTTGCACCAATGAGAAACAGCTTTATGGAATCTGGAAATGGCTCTTAATCACATACAACACCATGATCTAGCTCTTATTCTTGATTGTTTAACAAAAATTCCACCTCTATCCCAATGATTTAATTTTTTCCTCACCTGTCTGCAACACGATCTCTGATATCGAATTCTGACTGATGTTCAGTGCAATTTTATCATGTGTATGAAGTTCAAGGGAAAGAAACTGCATTTGGTTTGATTTTATTTTCAATCACATTTATTCAATACTGATTTTAGAACAAGTTTGGTTTTGTAACTTCAACCGACGTTTATTCTTTTCAATCAAGAATTGGATGATATAAATTGTATGGTCAAGAAGCTTCAATAATACAGTACTTGTATTTATACAACTCCTTTCACAATTAAGTGTTTAAAAACATGTAATGAATTGTTTTTTGGAGTACGGTAACATTTGTGATACAGGCAGACATTACAGCCATTCTGCCCCAACAACATTTCACAGATAGCCATGAAATGAACAATCAATCTGTTTTTGTTGGTTGAGGGAAGAATGTTGCTACGACAATGGGAGAACTCCTTGCTCTTCTTTAAATCGTGCCATAGGTTCTTTAGCAATCACCTGGACTACCAGAAAAGGCAAATGGGACCTTGGTTTAATGTCTTACCTGAAGTATGGAACTGCTGACACTGCAGCACCATCTGAGTGTTGACCTAGGTTGTGCCCTCAAGATCTGGTGTGGGACTCGAACACATGACCTTCTGATAAGGTACAGGCTTGTAAGAGTTTTAAAGGGGCATGGCTGCTCTTGTTAGTTTGTTAAGAGGAGGCGTAGATCTCTGTTTCTAAACAAGCGACTCAATGACATCTTCCAAAATTGGCGTCAGTGCTTCTGGATAAGGGAAGGGGAAAAAAATCAGCCAGAGGTCCCAGTTCCAATCGCTATCCAGTGATCCCTGCTTGAAAACACATGTGTTTGCACATCGGGTGGCCAAACTCACTGCCTAGGCTCACACATGGCCAGTTGAGGGAGGTACTGTAGGGCTACTGGAATCTCTGGGACAGGAGTCAGCAGCCAAGGTTCTTTATTTGTCAGCCTGAAAATGGGTAGCAAATTGTGGGCTGGCTTAAGTGGAAAACCCTGGCCACCATTTCAGGAGTGGGGTGAAGTGAACATTTTTTTTTAAGTAAAAGTTTTGACATTTGTACATGCACTGATTAAATTGCCGGGGCAACCAGCATTGGCTTTGAAAGCAGCCACATGTGAATTGCCTGATATCCTTGGTGAAACCGTTGTTTTAAGAAAAAACAGATGTGAACTTGAAAATATCTTGAAAAGTTGGCTCACTTGGTTAAATTTAAGAAGTGCCGGGTCTCGTCTCTCTAGAGGTCACTGTGCTGACCGTGCTCTGAGGCTGTGACTGGGGAGAGGTTTCCCTGTGAGGTAAAGCGCCTCCCTTTCCCTCTGAGGCGCTCTGCCTTTAGCCGTCAAAATCCCGACTGACAGCAGCCATGCACAGACATCTGAATGCTAATACAGGGGTTTTGTAATGTGGAGAGTGCTGCCCACAGCTATCGTTAGGCTTGCTCAGTGGCAGCGCAGGGGAAGGACTGACTTAGATGCTGTTTCATTTTTTTCTTCATTGTATCCATTTTTATTCCAAATGCAAAGTTCCTCACTCCTCCCAAACTTTTAAGAAGACTTGACGGGTGGTGCCACATTTTATTGTTGTGTCTGGATGTGTGTGTCACATATAAAAAGGATTTATTTACTGCTTTGTAATAAGAGATGCATTTTTAGAGTCAAATGTTTGGGTGGTATTGTCTGGCTGCTCGGAGGTGTTTGCTGACTAACACTTGGTGCAGTGCTGGCCTGGGCCTAAGCAGCAAGGGGAAGCTTTCATTTTTAAAAAAATATAGTTTTCGAATGTTTTTTCTGGTACAAATGCTGCTGTTGCTTTGTTTTAAAAAAAGCTTTTGTCACCTATTAGCAAATTTGCATCGCATAAGTAAATCTAGTTCTGCAGCAATCACTTTTTTGTTTTTGCTTTTTATGATTGAAACTCCGAAAGTTCAGTTGTTTGCAGAAAAACAGGATTAATTCGAAAGGTAACCTGGATGACGTTGAGGAGACAGACAGGGCTCACTGTGGGCATTCTTACTGAATACTGTATATAAGGGAATAATAATAAATTATCCAATGTGTGCTGTACACTTTTTTTGCAGTAACTTCCAACAGTGTAGCTGGACCTTGGGTTATGTTTGACATACAATATTTTGATTTAGAATTTTAATAATTTACATACATTTTGGCAACTTAATCACGAATACTGCAAAATCGCTAAGATTTCATTGTTAACGTCCCTCCCCATTTTTCCCTCTTGCCCTGAAGATGCTGGGTTAAGGCTCTATGGCTGTCGACTAATTTGCTGAAGTAAGCATTTTCCATATGCAACAACGGTGATGTGGGCAGCCTATTTGATTAGGGGTGGGGGATAGCATTGCAGCTGAACCTAATTTTGTCCTTGCCCAATATCCTTGCATGTGTACCATGCAGTAGGGGGTCACTGAAGAGTGATCAGGAATGGGTAGCCTGAAGATTTCCTCCCTCCACCACCGCCCCCCACCCCCAGTCTAATGTAGTAACCCCCCAGCACAACCTTGATTAACATCATCTAACTCAATGCAGACCAGGAATCAAAACAAATACCTCCTAATTCTACATAGCTCAGTGTGCAAAGCAGTTACTCGCTGAGCTATTGGGGTGTATTATTAATTTTTTTTGAAAGTGATTCAACTATCAACATATTCTAGTTAGGGAGATTACTAGACTTAGGAGAGAAAACTGAAAAAATCTTTCAAAACAAAATTACAGCAGAATGTCAAAGTCCCTCTTAGTAAACCCTCAAGGACGATGTTTCCCCTTTTTAGGCTTCTTAGAAACAATTTTTTAATAGGTTTATCTCCCTGAGTTGCTAGGGGACTTGTGTCACAAACTAGAAAAAGTCCAGATGTGAGTTGTATGGACGTTTTAGTGACAAGATGCATTGAACTAAGGAGCCTTAAAATAGTTTTCATTTTTCCTTTGAGGGATGAAAGTTATTTTTCTATTGATTAAAAAAGATGCTTTTTAAAATGTTTTCATTATACCTGTGGCATTGCAGAAAATATTTGAACAATGACTGAAAATTCAAAATCCTTCGAAACAGAAAATTGCAGCTGATCAATGCCAGCCTTATTTTATCTTGTTTTTTTCTTCATTGCTCAATGCAGAATTTAGGCTTCCAAGTATGGTATACTAAAATCCCAAATCCATCAGTCAGTGTGAAGAGGTAGCAAGAAACTTCAGAATAGCAACCAAGGCACGATTACATTGCCAAATTTGTGTATGGTATTGACATAATATAAAGTTGACAGCTTGCCCTGGATATACAGTGGCCAATTTTGACTTTGGACATTGAAAAGGATGGCCATCACCAGTTCATTCCCATCTGGTAATTGAGCTCCAGTCTGAAAAGCTACTTAGCATTTTTCCTTTTTTTTAAGTAATAGATCTAAAAGTTCACTCTAGCTCCATGACTACCTGATCTAACATATTCTGTGACTTTCAGGCTGCAGTTATATTGCATTCTAGCCAGCAGCTGCAGAGATTGAAGCAAGGCATCCGCTATATTGTGGGCTGCTAATTGCACTCTGCCCACCAGGAGAGTCAAATCCACTACCAATATTTCTTTTAATGTTTTGAAAGCATGGCAGAAGCAATCACACTCTCATAAAATAGTGCTGTAAGTTTATAAAGTGCACAGGAGTAGCATCTGGGATTAACACCTCACTGGAGTTATACTCCACATGGTGCCAAACCCAAGAGGTGTGAAACAGCCTTCTGGAAAGGGATCCCACAATACTTGTTTTTGTTGTGTTTTGGAGTCATTGGGACCTAACTCTGGAGTTATGACTCCGCTTTTGCATCAGTGTGCAGCCAGGACTGCTTTGTATTAATGGGACCATAATTATACCCGTGTTCTTCACTCCTCCAGCAAAGGGAGTTTCAAGACTAAGCATTACTTCTGAAAGAGGTCAAAGGTATCACATGTGACCAGTTAAGAAGTATCAAAATGAACTGTGCAATCTTGGAATAAACTAAACACTAATTGAGAAGTTGTGGTCACATGACTATGAATTAAAATTAAAATGGAAAAATTGTAAAAGTGCATTTGAAAATCCAAATCCAGCTATTGTTTTAATCCTGCTCAGTTCGGAATTTCAAAACAATTTTATTTTCTGTGTATTTTGTCCTTATTTTGAGTCTCATAGCTAGAAGCTGATCCCAGCTCACTGAATAAGTTTCAGCTTTAGGCCGAAGTGGTCCTATCAGTTTCATTCTTCATCCTGGCTAAGGAGGTTTCCAAGATGGCAGCTGGGACCATCGGAAGGCCATTGCTGTGCCAACAGACATTTGTGGACAACAATCCCTTCAATGTAAGTAAATAACGAATGAATACTTTGCATATTAATAGTCTGGAGTGAGTTATGGAGTTATTGGGACCAATATTAGGAGGGAGGCGGGTTGGCAGCAGGGGGTCGACTGGGCACGTGAGTAACGCGCCCAGTAAAATCGATGGATTTGGCACGCGATCGTAAGTAAATTGAAGCCACTTACCTTGGCTTCCGGGTTTCGCGCTGGAAAGCTGCGCAGTGGGCGGAATGATTGCCTCTGTGCTTCAAAACAAAACATAATTTTTAAAAACATTTTCCTCAGATTTGAGTGTGGCTACAGATTGAAAGCTAAATTGAACAGTTCGTTTGACAGGAGGGGACTAACCTAACTTCAATAGCATTATCATTCCGATTAAAAATGAAAGATTTTGGACACTATGATTTGCATAAGGATGGTATTTGCTGTTAGAATTTTAAAAGTACATTTATGTTCTAGATTTACATTGTGCTATGTTACACCACTCACTACAGCAACAATTTTATGGGACAGCTGCAGTTGTATTACTATTTGTATCTTCCTGGCATCAGGAACATGCAGCAGTGATAATAACAAGCGACAAAAGTGAATGAAGAAGTTGTACTGAGTCATGGTGTGACAATCCTCACTCAACGTATTGATTCCATATTTGTGGATTAGTGGGGCTGCCCTAAGTCCGTTTGCTGGATGCTCTCACAGGGTACCTCTGCACTTAAATTGAGCCAAGGAAACATGGTGGCTAGTGGGACTGGACTGCATCTGAGTGCACCAAAGTGAGGGGCATGCAGAATGGGATTTGATGAGTGCAATGCAACGAAGGATTTTAATACAAAATGAAGTGTGCCAGCTTTGATTGCCTTTTGTGTGCCTGCAGTTAATTTTGCATGGCAGTTAATTTTATATGAAACTTGACGAATTAATGTACTAAATCTTGTGCTTTGTATTGATGTCTGTCTATGATAAATCTGTGAACTGCGATGAATGAATAGCTTTAGTCCCTGGTGTAATTAGATTCGGAATGATGACTCGATAAAATAGATCATTGCAAATCATGGCTAATGGGAAATGCTGACAACTAGTCAGGCCGTTATTAGACAGTGATAGTGATCACATGTGAAAAACCTAGCAGTCTGAAATAAGTTGTTTTTCACCATTTATTTCTGAAGAGATTTTAAACCTTTATTTTGATCCATATTATAGCATCTCATTTATATTGCAGCTGGTTCCGGTTGACTTTTTAATCAAGTCACCATGCAACAATCATTGAATGTGGATTGTTCCATTGAAGAACCTCAATCTTGTGGCATTGCACCGTGTGTCTACAGTGTTTTCAAGTGCTCCATGTTAACTGCAGAATAAAGGCTACAAAGGGGATACGTGTAAAGTTAAAGTAGAAATCGGTGCTTCCTAAAATTCCCAAATATAGGGAAAATGTAACTGAACATAGAAATATGAGAACAGGAGTAAGCCATCCAGCCCCTCGAGCCTGCTCCACCATTCAATTAGATCATGGCTGATCTGTACCTGAACAAAATAGTCAATTCTGCAGCAGAAAATTATGGTGGCGCGATGTTCTAACTATTGAGTTGGAGTTTTTTTTAATTTGTTCATGGGATGTGGGTGTCGCTGGCGAGGCCGGCATTTATTGCCCATCCCTAATTGCCCTTGAGAAGGTGGTGGTGAGCTGCCTTCTTGAACCGCTGCAGTCCGTGTGGTGACGGTTCTCCCACAGTGCTGTTAGGAAGGGAGTTCCAGGATTTTGACCCAGTGACGATGAAGGAACGGCGATATATTTCCAAGTCGGGATGGTGTGTGACTTGGAGGGGAACGTGCAGGTGGTATTGTTCCCATGTGCCTGCTGCTCTTGTCCTTCTAGGTGGTAGAGGTCGCGGGTTTGGGAGGTGCTGTCGAAGAAGCCTATGCGAGTTGCTGCAGTGCATCCTGTGGATGGTACACACTGCAGCCACTGTGCGCCGGTGGTGAAGGAGGTGAATGTTTAGGGTGGTGGATGGGGTGCCAATCAAGCGGGTTGCTTTATCTTGGATGGTGTATACTGTGTACCTCACGCTAGCGATTATAGAACTAGGAGGATAGAGCAAATGAATGCGTGGCTGGAGAGATGGTGCAGGAGGGAGGGCTTTAGATTCCTGGGGCATTGAGACCAGTTCTGGGGAGGTGGGACCTGTACAGGCCGGACGGGTTGCACCTCAACGGAGCTGGGACCAATGAACTCACGGGGAGGTTCACTAGTGCTGTGGGGGGCTGGGGGGCAGGGTTTAAACTAATTTGGCAGGGGGACGGGCACCAGAATGTAGCATTGGAAAGGAGAAACAAGGGGCACGAAGGATCAGGAGGGAAAGAGAGCACGAGAGCAAGTAATAGTACGGTATTAGGAGGGATCAGACTAAGAGAGAGTACAAGAAAGTTTAAGACTGGTTTGCAGTGCGTGAGTGTAAATGCACGAAGTGTGGTAAACAAGGTTGGTGAGCTGCAGGCGCAAATAGCCACATGGGAATATGATGTCATGGCGATAACGGAGACCTGGATCAAAAAAGGGCAGGATTGGGTACTAAATATTCCTGGATGCGAGGTGTTCAGGAAAGATAGGAAAGGAAAGAAAGGAGGGGGGTGGTGGCAGTATTGATTAAGGAGAATATTGCAGTGCAGGAGAGAGAGGATGTCCTGGAGGGGGTCAAGGACAGAATCTATTTGGTTAGAATTAAGAAAGATAGAGGTGCCATTACAATACTGGATGTATTTTATAGGCTACCAACTAGTGGGAAGGATATAGTGGAACAAATTTGTGGGAAAATTACAGACAGGTGCAAAAGCTATAGAGTAGTAATAACGGGGGACTTCAAATATCCTAATATAGACTGGGATAATAATAATATAAGGGGCAAAGAGGGGGAGGAATTTTTGAAATATGTTTAGGATAACTTTCTTGACCAGTATGTTTCCGGCCCAACGAGGAAGGAGGCGTTGCTGGACTTGGTTCTTGGGAATGAGGCGGGCCAAATGGAGCCAGTGTCAGTGGGGGAGCATTTAGAGAGCAGCGACCATAGGTTTAGAATAGCTATGGAAAAGGACATGGACCACTCTAAAGTAAAAATACTCAATTGGAGGAGGGCCAATTTCAGTGGCCTAGGTAAATTGGAATCAAAGATTGGCAGGCAAAACTGTAATTGGACAGGGGGCAGCCTTTAAAGAGGAGATGGTTTGGGTACAGTCTAGGTACATTCCGACAAGGGAGAAAGGTACAGCAACTAAAGCCAGAGCTCCTTGGATGACAGAAGAGATAGAGAGTAAGTTGAGGCAGAAAAAAGGGGCGTATGACAGATGTCAGGTTGATAACACAAATGAGAACCAGGTAGAATATAGAAAGTTTAGAGGGGAAGTGAAAGAGGAAATAGAGTGGCAAAGAGAGAGTATGAGAATAGACTGGCGGTCAACATAAAAGGGAATCCAAAAGTCTTCTACAGGCATATAAATAGTAAACAGGTAGTAAGAGGAGGGGTGGGGCCGACTAGTGACCATAAAGGAGATCTACTCATGGTCGCAGGGGGCATGGCCGAGGTACTAAATGAATACTTTGCATCTGTCTTTACCAAGGAAGAAGATGCTGCCAGAGTTTCAGTAAAGGAAGATATAGTTGAGATACTGGATGGGCTAAAAATTGATAAAGAAGAGGCACTAGAAAGGCTAGCTGAACTTAAAGTAGATAAGTCACCGGTCCGGATGGGATGCACCCTAGGTTGCTGAGGGAAGTAATGGTGGAAATTGTGCAGGTGCCGGCCATAATCTTCCAAACAACCTTAGATACGGGGGTGGTGCCAGAGGACTGGAGAATTGCCAATATTACACCCTTGTTCAAAAAACAGTGTAAGGATAAACCCAGCAACTATAGGCCAGTCAGTTTAACCTCGGTGGTGGGGAAACTTTTAGAAACGATAATCCGGGACAGAATTAACAGTCACTTGGACGAGTGTGGATTGATTAGGGAAAGCCAGCACGGATTTGTTAAAGGCAAATCGTGTTTAACTAACCTGATAGAGTTTTTTGATGAGGTAACAGAGAGGGTAGATGAGGGCAATGCAGTTGATGTGGAGTATATGGACTTTCAAAAGGCGTTTGATAAAGTACCGCATGGTAGGCTTGTCATCAAGATTGCAGCCCATGGAATAAAGGGGGCAGTAGCAACATGGATACAGAATTGATTAAGTGACAGGAAACAGAGAATAGTGGTGAATGGTTGTTTTTCAGACTGGAGGGAGGTGTACAGTGGTGTTCCCCAGGGGTCGGTGCTGGGACCAATGCTTTTCTTGATATATATTAATGACTTGGACTTGGGTGTACAAGGCACAATTTCAAAATTTGCAGATGACACAAAACTTGGAAGGGTAGTAAACAGTGAGGAGGATAGTAATAGACTTCAAGAGGATCTAGACAGGCTGGTGGCATGGGTGGACATGTGGCAGATGAAATTTAACGCAGAAAAATGCGAAGTTATACATTTCGGTAGGAAGAATGAGGAGAGGTAATATAAATTGGAGGGCGCAATTCTAAAAGGGGTACAGGAACAGAAAGATCTGGGGGTATATGTGCATAAATCGTTGAAGGTGGCAGGGCAGGTTGAGAAAACGGTTAAAAAAGCATATGGGATCTGGGCTTTATAAACAGATGCATAGAGTACAAAAGTAAGGAAGTCGTGATGAACCTTTATAAAACACTGGTTTGGCCACAACTGGAGTATTGTGTCCAGTTCTGGGCACCGCACTTTAGGAAAGAGGTGAAGGCCTTAGAGAGGATGCAGAGGAGATTTACTAGAACGATTCCAGGGATGAGAGACTTTAGTTACGTGGATAGACTGGAGAAGCTGGGGTTGTTCTCCTTGGAACAGGGAGGGTTGAGAGGAGATTTGATAAAGGTATTCAAAATCATGACGGATCTAGACAGAGTAGATAGAGAGAAACTGTTCCCATTGGCGGAAGGGTCAAGAACCAGAGGGCATAGATTTAAGGTGATTGACAAAAGATCCAAAGGTGACATGAGGAAAGCTTTTTTACACAGCTAATGGTTAGGATTTGGAATACATTGAGGGGGTGGTGGAAGCAGATTCAATCATGGCCTTCAAAAGGGAACTGGATAAGTCCTTGAAAGTAAAAAATTTTGCAGGGCTACGGGAATAGGGCGGGGGAGTGGGACTAGCTGGATTGCTCTTGCATAGAGCAGATGCGGATTCGATGGGCTGAATGTCCTCCTTCCATGCTGTAACCTTTCTATGATTCTATTCTATACTGTCTTCAAAGTCAAATAGACATATAACTAAATTTTGGAAGTGTAAATGTCAGTATAATTTGTGTAATTCCCCAGGATTACTTATTCCCAAATCTTTGCAGATGCCAGTTTAATCCTGATATAAAATTGTTAATTAAATAGGGAATCATTGAACTTATTTTGGATAGGTTTGGGTTTTTCCCTGCTCCTTTGCTTCCACTTCACCCCCCTCCCCCCCCCCGTCCCCAACAAACTGTACATTATGTATCAAAACTGCTTGGAATCTCCATTGTACTAAACTTGCTGATTGAACAGAAGCCAGCAAAAAAGAAAATCAACAGGAGACCATTACACAGAGTTCTCAAGATGCTACAGTTAAGATTGCGATGGCACTGGAAATACTATACAGCGAATGTGGGGCTGGTATGATAAACTTATTGGCCAAGCACCAGTCCCAGAAATTAACCTTAATTGGGGAATAAACTAGTTATATTAAGCTCAGTTTGTAGAATTTCTGTTATGCACAGATCAAATATAGTTCAGGTCATAATGTCCCCAACTAAATACACCTTTTAGTGTTTATACAAAGAGCTACCCATTATCAAGTGATGCATTTGGAGACTTCTTATCCAGTACATGCTGATTTTCGATTTACAGCTGAAATCCAAGAGAAAATCTTCTAACACATTTATATTAATCTGGTTCAGTTCCAGACAAAACAGGCAGTGCAGAATAACTATCCTTGCTCAGGGCCAGAAACTGTGTTAAAAAAGAAAGAACATGCATTTATATATTACTGTTCACATCCTCAGGATGTCCCAAAGTGCTTCACAGCAATGAAGTACTTTTGAATTGTAGTTACTGTTAGGCAAACGCAGTAGGCAATTTGCACACAGCAAAGTCCCATGAACAGCAATGAGATAAATGACCAGATAATCTTTTAGGTATTGGTTGAGGGATAAGTGTTGGGCTGGACACTGGGAGAACTCCCCTTCTTTACTTTGAATAGTGACATGGGATCTCTTATGCACACCTGTTACATGTTTTGGATCTGCAGTGGCTGCTGATTTTTCTTCTTCTCTTCCTCTACCCTGTCTTTTTCTTGGTTCCTCTTCGAAAAGGAGTGACTGATGATGGAGTACATTTCCATGGGCATCAGTAACACTCTGATATTGTGGCCCAAATGCCCTTCCTTCATGTGAGAGCCTGGAAAGCGTGTGTTGGTGGTCCATGGAATCATGATTGCTGTATGCCCAGGCTAGGAGTGGCGAGGTGGTAAGAGGGTTATGGCAGTCAATCCCCATAGCTTTCTCAGTCGCGGGTGCAGTTCCAACAGGGCTCACAGAATAGTGATCAGGAGCAGGAACTGCGGATGTTAGTTTTCTCCCCCAGCCCAGAGATGTTAAGGCTAATAGTAGCACCACCATATGTGCCCTGACTGAGATCCACTAATTCAGCCCAGACTAAGGACTGAATCTGGGAGCTTTGTGGACAGCCTGGTTCCCTACTATAACACACCACATTTACTCTCTTCATTAGTACAAACAGAACTTCAGTTAGATGCTGGTTCACAGATCACAGCCTCTGGCCCTTCGTCACTTTTGGGTTGGCACAGTGTGATGGAGTTCCAATGAATAATATTGTGGCGATGCATGCTGAGGTGGGGGGTGTTAAAAAAACCCATGAATGATGGCATGGAAAGGTTCAAAATGTGTGACAAGCCTTCCAAAATCTTAAAAATAAGGAGATGGAATTGCCTCATGGTGTGTTTGTGAGAGGGGCCCTCGAGCAACTCAGTGCCTGGGATTGTGGTCCTTGAGCAAAAGATGGTGAGTATCCCTGTCACAGAGGGGTGTTTGTCATTTAAAAAAAACTCAATATAAGGGAAACAATGCTGATGATAGGTAAAGGGACATTGAAATTATCGGATTGAGATGGATTTGTAATAGAGTTGTAATAGATTAGGATTTGTAGAATGATATTGTAATGTGATATAGGATGGTATAAAAAACAAGTTGCTTTACAATTACAAAGCAAAAATTATAAAGGATTCAAGAATATATCATATATGATAAGCTCACTGACTTCAGGAACAGTGTTTTCTGAATAATCATTTTGGAAATTTGTGTTTTTGCAACCTATTCATCAAATAATTGTTTTCAGTGCTCTGTCTTTTCCATATATTTCATCACAATCTGACAGCCTGCAACATTGATGGCCTAACCTCGTAGCTTAGTATCCAGGCTAGTCTGGGAGGAAGGGAAACATGCTTCATGTTTGCTTAAGAAAATAGTGGATTTGACAGTATTTTATTTAATTTGCAGCCACCGAAAGGGCAGCTTCGATTCCTAACAAAAATGTACCTCAAGGCTCTGATGTATCAGCCCTGTTACTTTTCCAGTCTCTTATTGATTTGTATCTGCACATTAAGAAATAAAATGGCTTCAAAAATTACATTAACTGTATACAAAATAAAAGTTTTCTTTTGGCAGTTGATTAAATAGCGTATAGTTTTGCTTTTTCTAGTCAATCATCATAAAGAAAGACTTGCATTTATTTGGCACCTTTCACGACCTCAGGACATCCCAAAGTGCTCTACAGCCAATGAAATACTTCCAAAGTGTAGTCACTGATGTAATAAAGGAGACACAGCAGTCAATTTGCGTACAGCAAGGTCCCACAAACAGCAATGTGATAATGACCAGATAATCTGTTTTTTAGTGATGTTGGTTGAGGGATAAATATTGGCCAGGACACCGGAGAGAATGCCCAAGTTTTTCTTTGAAATAGTGCCATGGGATCGTTTACTTGAGAGGGCAGACGCAGCCTCGGTTTAAAGTCTCGTCCGAAAGAGGGGTATTGCACACGGAGAGTCAAGACCAAGAGTAGTCTTCAGGTGAAGTGGGGTTAGAGGGCAGGGGCTAATTGGATCAGGGCTAGCAGACATGCTTCAGTCCAAATTTTAAAATCATACATTCTGTCATTTTTATATTACCCTTCAATTTTATGTTACCACTTATAATTAAATAGCAAAACGGTGGTAGAGTTGATTGGAACCTTGGAGTGTATCTGCAGTACAGGCCGAGGAGCTGGGAGATGCAAAGCTGAGATGCTACAGCCTCACCATTGGTGGGAAAGTGTAATTATAGTGTAAAAAGTTTACATAGGGGGAGTTGCCAAAATAAATGTGGACATAGGAATTTACAATGGAAGAAGTTAACACAATAGTGTGACAAAAATGTGATAACAGGAAGTAAGGTTCTGTAGACAGGAAGTGCACAAAGACATAAGTTTTAAAATATATTACTAGCCGCTGCCTATGGTGTCGTACATAGGAAGTCAAGACTAAGTGTAACTTAAAAGTGAGGTTAAAGGATGAGAGATAATTGGACCAGTGCATGCAAACGTATTTCAGTCCCTATTTTAAAGCCGTACATTCTATCCTTATCTTATACTTTCATTGTAAATTCCAAAGAAACTGCCTATGTGAACTTGTTACACTGTAACTAAACCCTCCTCCAGTGGATGTGTGCATAGACATAAGATTGGTTTTTAATATATTATTATAGATAGATACTCAATGTGGAAAATGACATTAACAGATTATTGCCCAGTAGAATCTTCTTCCTGCCATATTTTGTTGCTACATGGAGTACCTTTTGCTGTGGGAAGACACAATTTCTATTCTGTGTACACCTCTGAGATATTGAAGATTCATGATAAGCTGTTTCAACTCTTATATAAAACTGATATTCAGGTATACATTATACAAATGATATATGGGGCACCCAAATAAAATCTAGCTGGGAATATTTTATGGGTTTTAACACTAATAAGGTTCTGATGGTCTTACAAATAAGTTGAGTTTCACTGTTGTAGTTGAATTTCTGTAGAACTCCTCAATTGTGTAATAATTTCTTGCTCTTATTTACCGCGGTAAACAGTACTTCAGTAGCAGCTGTTGAAATTAGTGATCTAATGCAATGTGTTTGTGTTTTGATTTTGAAAAACATGGAGGTCTGATTTGGGAACACAGGGTATTGACGGAAGTTGCACTCTCTAGGGAATTAAATTAGAACTAGAGCAAAATGGAATTACAGAGAGTAAGAATGTGCAACAGACTGAGGCAACCAAAATGGGACAGTATCAGGCCTTGTTATGTGTTGGGACTGATCCATGTTCTTAAACTATGCAAATTTTAAAAATAAATCTACATAGATCATTCTTATAGCCTCTTAGCGATAAAGTCACTGACTTGTATCTAACAATTTTAGTTACTGGGTTATCGCAGAAATTATCTTTAAGGATCGTGCAATATAAATATCAAGTACTTGGTGCAAGAGGACAAGATTTGTTTCATCCTGGATCCTGGGTTCAGATGCAACCTGATTGATGGGCTGAAAGGCTCCTTGCTCTGTCGGCTGTAAGAGTCCTTATTGAAATTCATTTGTGATCTCAATTCAATGTCACAGAGCTACAATTCTGCAGCATAATGCTGACCAAAGTTCAGCAATAGAACCAATTGACAAGTCTTATTCAGATATGGCACAGGACAGCTGGTATGGAAAAAAAGGACAGTGGCACTGGTACAGTAAGGTATTGATTGAGCTTGTGCTTACATCATGTACAGTGACATTTTCCTAAATTTTATTGACTATGTATTGCCGAATAGTGAGGGACTTTCTCCCTCTATCAAGCACGTGCTATACCTGACTTAGGAATACTTGATGCTGGCATTGAGTGTACCATTCCTCAGCACTAAAGTCCTTCATTTCACCAATTCTTTTTCAAAAAAATCTTTCTGTCCCTAATTTTCTCCTCTCCTTCCCTAAATGTGTTCACAAATCCTTAGATACAATTCTGCAGTACCAGCACTCTGAGCTTTTACCCAAGTGGCAATACTTTGTGGGAAATAAATGGTTGTTAGGCTATTGTTGCATGAAGAGCATCACAGTCAAACAAGACCCTTAATTAAATCACTTAATGTCCACATATGCATTCTGTCTCATATTGCTGGTAATAGGGAGTGAGAACCTGGAATGATTTTTCCCCCCTTCTTAATCTGGGGCACCAAGGCCATTTGTATTACACCTGAGATTAACCAATTCAGCACAGACCAGGGATCAGACCTATTGATCTGTGTTACTCAGTACCACACCAGGCAGTATATTTAGTTACTGAGACAACTGAAGAGCTCAACCACCAATCTAAAACAAATTTGGCATAAAGTAATTTTTAAAATCATAATATTCTTTAGAATTGAAACTGAGTTTGCTAAGGAATAAATACACAAGAGTTATAAAATGTGGTTTTGTATGATCACTGAGAATTCTATATGGAATTACATTTATTCATTGTATGTTCTCTAAATTGGCAAAAGTATATTGTCTGCACGATTTAGATCTCGTAGTGCTGGGCAGTATTGTATTAAGAGGCCATTGTTAGAGAAAGTTTTGAAACTCGGTTAACTTCACAGAAATCCTGTTTGGAAACACAGCAGAGTATAGACATTTGAGTGCATATTGTTTTATTTTTTTCTGCGCTGATCAACATGAGGGACATTCCTGCTGGGGAATGGAACTATTTCTGTTTCAGGCATCCAGTGTCAGTATCAAGAACTGTCAAGTCAGGTATAGCACAGCCAAAACTTAAAATCAGCTTTACCCAAGCTCAGAAGAGCATCCCCTAATATACCAAGATAGCAATTTTTTTTCCATTTCCCACACCAGCCATCTTGTGGTCTCTGAGTGAGATTGCTAATTAGTGCCAGTTTTGTGTTATAGGCCAATTCCACTCAGAACTCATTGGTTTCACATAAGACCCTTATAATCTGGCCTGGATTTGAACCTGGGTCCCAGAGGTGAAAGGCTAATGTCAAATCCACTACACCATGCCCAAGTATCTTGTTTAGTTTGTGGTGTCCTGCCCATTTGGCATCCATTTATTTTTCGTACCTATCCATAGATAATTATTTTATCCTTTGTGGAGTCATAAATTGCAATAGTGAAATGATGCATTCGTGCTTCTATAAAGCTTGGCTGCGACCCAGGTACTCGACAGATTATTCTATACATAATGGTCTGTTGGAAGTATACTGATAAAAAGATACAAAAGAAAAGATGAAAGAAAAATCATGCACAACTCCCGAAAAGGCAGTTATGTGGTGTCTTTTGTTTCCGAAAAAGGTGGAAAATTGGATCCTAATAGCTTGAATGGTCAGAAGCTTGATCCCAACCAGGTATCAATAGCAATAAGCTGGCTTTACCCAAACTCAGTTATGTCACTTGGATGTGACTTCTCAGATTCCTGCTGGTTGGAATGCTGTGCAAAATGATCCATTCCAGGAAGGTGTGTGGTGGCAAGTGGCTGACAAAGTAAGTATAGAGATTTAAGAAAGAATATTGTGGAAAGTTAACTGCTTTGATCAGGTGCCAATAACAATGGCAAGTGTTCAGAATTCTTTATTCAGTCTATGGTTTAGATCAAAGACTATATATTGCCATTGCACAAAAACAATACAGTATTTTTTGAATTTCAGAGAAACAAGCTATCAGTAGAATTTTTTTAAAATTATTCAAATTACGGTACCCAACAAGGCAACAACTGTTATTTCTTGGGGTGTGGCTGATACTGACAAGGCTGCATTTATTGCCCATCCCTAGTCGCCCTGAGGTTGTGGGCCTTCTCCTTGAACCGTTGTAGTCCTTGTGCTGATGGTGCTGCTACAGTGGTGTTAGGTAGGGAATTCCAGGATGTTGACCCACCAATGATGAAGGAATATGTTCAAGTCAGGATGATGTGTGACTTAGGGGGGAACTTAGAGGTGATGCTGTTCCCATGACATTGCTGCTCTTGTCCATCTCGGTGGTAGAGGTCACAGTGGAGGGTGGTTCTGTTGAAGTAACCTTGGTGAGTTGCTGCAGTGCATCCTGTAGATCGTACATACTGCTGCCACAGTATGTCGGTGATGGAGGTCGTCACTAAGAAAATATTTGGAGCGACTTGAACAAAATTGGTTTGTATCTTTCAAGTGCGGATTTTAGTGAATTGCATTTGTGACACTAATTTTATTTCTAATTAAGATAAACTACATAGTATTGGAGTATCATCATTGTATTAAGCAAAGAATTTTTTTCAGTTTATCTTGTGTACTATTTTTCCATGTATTTCATGGATTTTTTTAAATCAGAAGAAATGCACTGTGAAACAGTATTGTGAAACTGCTTACATGTACCGATTTGGGTAACTGGATTGTGATACTTGTACTTAATCTTCTGTTACTTGTTCCACATTGGTGGCATGTCTCAAGTCTTGTAAACATTTCTGAGACAAATTGTATATTGCTGCAGTAGTCTATGGAAAACTTTCAAGTATGTAATTTCAAATTGAAGATGTTTAATTGTCAGATTTCATTCATTTTTACCTGCAAGTAGCTGATTACTATGTAATAAAATTCATTTGCAGGGTTATGTACTGTGTCTTGTTTCATGAGGTAATTGAACTTTTTTACAATATTAGACTTTATGGAGCCGATTATTATTCCATCTTGTCTTTAAGTACTAGTTGAGCTGAAAAAGTTTTATACCTTCTATATTATTCTGGCAATGGCTTTTGATCATTTGTTTCAAACAGGCACGTGTCCTTGTTGGACTGGTTTATAACTGTCCTGTCATTAGCAAATCAATGCTGTTGAAATATCTTTTGCCAGATTCTTTCCCTGACATCTAGACCATGGTTACCATCACTTTTTAGTCCTCACACCCTTAGTGTTTACAATTTTATATGATTTTCTGCCAGTTTCTCCCTTGGCTTTCTGAGGCAGTTTAACCACCATTATGTCAGTTTCAGTATTTTCCAACTCATGCTTTTTCATTCAATAATTCACTAGGAAGAAATCCATGTATAATGGCCATGCCTTTGACAATCAGAGCACCATGGATGGACATTACCGAATGTTGAAAATGAGCAGACTTTTAATGTTAATTAAAATAGTAATTGAAAACACTTCATTAACTACCATGTGGAGAAAATATGCAATACTAATAGAATGCATGACATGGAATTGATTAATGAAACAAGCATCCTATAACATTACACCTCATGTTTTGGTCTATTTCATGGTTCCTTGCTCATGAACATTTAAACAAATGAAATTCTATATATATTTAGATTCTGAATGTTTGTACCTTCACATGCACAAAATTACTTACGAGCAATGTGGATTCATGTTAATGGTAAATTTGACTTGTAAATAAATATTGCATCAGTTTTGGTCTTTTGTGGTTTAGTATTTCTATCTGAATTGGATGAAAATATATAATCCTATCGCATCATAAAACAAAAGTTGGAAGTGTCAGTAAATCTACAATTTATTAAATTTGCAACATGCCGCACGCTCCTTATTTGGGCATCACCACTCTGTCATGCCGGCAGCTTCACATTTGTACCACTAGATGAAACTTCTTAAGCTCCAGAAGCTGCAGTTCCCCACACCTAAATTTACAGCTTCACTAGTACCCTCTGACAGAAATTTGCTTTGCCCTGACTTTCTGTGGGTAAAGCCAAGGGAAATCCACTAGTTACATCCTAAGAACCCTTTTTATTAAGGGATTACATGACTAATAATTGTGCAATAGCATACATATGGATCACAGTTGATAAAAGTATCAAATGTTTAATTACATTGCAGTAAAGAGCTATATTTTTCAAATCACAAAGGGCTATGTTTAAGCATTTTTTTTTTCCACTAATTTTCTCCTCTCATAAAGACATTGACTCCTGTTGTGTTTCAGTTGGATGACTTCAATTATCTTTTGTACCACACATCCTTTATGTGGGCTGCGTGACGGTGAGTATTGGTCGGGTATCCAATCATGGGGGCATCAAAGTAAAGCCCAATCATATTCTCATCTAATGACTGCATATGTGTAGTTTCAGCACGGATTGACAGACAGTGATCAGGAACCATGACTGACAGGAACCATGGCTGATTTTGCTGGCTCTGTGCCCAAACTCACCGGAATGCCTGGGTGCAGCGAATACTGGAAAATCAGGTGGATTGGAGTGCACATGAGTAATACACACTGCTCTGCTGTGGGATCAGCACCTAATATTCAGTATGCAGTTGTGGAATCTCTTTTCATTTCTTTTATGCTTCCCACCTCTGTTTAGAATTCTCTGTGTTGCCTTTCCATGAACGCTTAAGAGCAAGAACAAGCTGCGTGGAGCTATAGCGATGAACCAGAAAGTTAAAGTGATAATAACGTTAGCTTGAGGTTGTGACTTGTTACTTAGTTCTGTTTGAAAAATTATATTACTATCTGGTGTCAGTGAAAAATTTAACCATTTAACTTATACTTAGATTTGAACAAGTAGCCGTTGTTCATGTATGCGTCTAGACAAAGTATCGTCATGCTATTCAAACATGGAGACATCACAGCTGAGGCTGACCTTGTCCTTAAACAACTTTCACGTACATTTATTTTCTTCCCAGCAGGTGTCACTGGATAGCAGCCAGAAGCAGCAATCTTGAATGATTATTTTTCCTGCTACGTTACCCAGAGAGATCAAATTAGTACTCCCAACCCTACCTTAGCTGAAAGCTGCACAGGGATTAGTAGCACAAAAATCATTGGCACATTGATGGAACTCCTGCAGTGATGTCTCTTCACCGTGGAACATTTAAATTAAATAAATACAGTTTATTCAGAGGTTTAGCAAAATGACAAATAACTATCTAACAAAGCAACTAGGGCTTAAGGAGATGTACATGATGTAAACAGTTATGTACAAATTTATTTAACTGTTATCTCAGCAGCTGCAGAAAAATCATTTAGAGGGCACAAGAGTGTTTTCATGCTGGTGACATCATTTCCTTTTTTAATGCTGATTCAGAGCATAGCAAGTGGCATTATAACGATGCCAGCACTCAAACACCACACTGACTATTGACACCACTGTGTCAGCCAATGAGTTGGACGCCTCAAACACTAGCCCAACAGGTGGATTGGCAACAGATAGATTGATGTAGATACAAACTTCAAATTGCTAGCTACATCTCTGAAAGCAACAAAAGAACTTGACAACAACATGATTTAGTGTTGTGCTGAGCTAATTTGCATAACCAAAATTTGCTGGTGAGGGTATTAAACATCTTGTGATAGATTGTAATTAAATTATAATATGCAATGTTTGTTCTTACAACTCATCAACTTGCAAATATATAGCACCTCATTACACCCTCAGGGCATCCTAAAGCACTTTACAACAATGGATCATTTTTAAACACATACATCGGAAGTGCGGGTTCATTAAAATATTCTGGAAAATTATCATTGTCCTGCATTGTATCATTGTCCTTGGCAGCAACAATCTCAGTCAAAACCCTCTCAGAACTGATCTGCAAAACTAAAGCATGGAATGCAACTGGGGAAATTCTGCTCCAAATTATAAAATAGGGCCCAGAGTTCAATCTTTGTAAATGATGCAGCAAGCAGAGCTTGAGGATTCTTTTCTGGCTACTGAATGGGCAGAGTTGCCACCTGTCCAGCTTTGGACCAAACAGGTTTTGAGCAAGATTTACCAATGGAGCCGATTAACCTAGGAGCTAACCATTGAGGAAGCAGGGAGTGAGGTTGGATGTTTGGAAGTGTTACTTTTCTCAGAGGGTGATCAACCTGTGGTACAGGGTTCTGGAGGTGGTGGCGAGGACTGACTCCTTGCAATACTTCAAGAAAGTATTAGATACATTTTTGAAAAGTGATGGGAGCACTGCGGTAGGTGAATTATCCTGGGTAATAACTTACAAGCTTGCCTCATCACCTTTGAGGGGTCAAATAGGAATTTTTGGTAAAGCAGTCCTGAGTTAGCCACTGGTCTGTGTTGTTTTATTACCTTTCCAGTAGGAAGTGGAGGGATGAGAAAGGGGCAGTTTAGAGGGATGAGTCCAGCAAAAAATGGGAGGGGGCACATATGGACCAGATGGCCTTTTCCCGTCCTAGGTACATAGTATTGTATCACATAACACATCCACCTTTTCCATTGCTCTTTCATGGGTTCTGATTAATTTTCATCAGCACCAAAGAAAATATCAAACTCGAACCCATAATCCTAACCCTCTATCTTAGCCAACTGATTTGCTTTGGACAGTGGCCTGAAAGGACTCCATAAACTTTCCATTCTCTTTTTAAAGACCTGAACTTCCTATTTCTGTATGGTTAATCTGGAACACAAATTTATTGCCAAACTGTGACTGGGCAGTGAGGAGAGTGATGTGTGTCCATAGCAAATGAACTCAGGAGCTCCCCAACCAGGGAGGCGGGAGGAGCTAGATGTTCCGGAAGTAAAACCAGCATCACCCGGAAGGACTAATCCTAGCAACCGAGCCCGCGTCAGTAGTAACGGGCCGCCCGCCGGTGAAGATGCCGCTGCTGGTCAAAGATTACACCTGGGATCAGGACGAGTCTCAGGTGTTTATAACGGTGCCGCTGAAGGGGGTCAGCGCTAGAAAAGCGGACATCTTTTGTGCAGAGGATTATATAAAGGTGAGGGCACACTGGCTGTTAAACTCCGGGCTCGAGGAATCGGCCCTTTAATTCAGCCAGTTCCGTGTTACTAATGATTGTGGGGGGTGAGGGTGAGGGGTGGGTGTGAAGGGGTTGGGGGGTGAGGGTGAGGGGTGGGTGTGAAGGGGTTGGGGGGGTGAGGGGTGAGGGATGGGTGTGAAGGAGTTGTGGGGGGTGAGGGGTGGGTGTGAAGGGGTTGGGGGGGTGAGGGTGAGGGGTGGGTGTGAAGGGGTTGGGGGGGTGAGGGGTGAGGGATGGGTGTGAAGGAGTTGTGGGGGGTGAGGGGTGGGTGTGAAGGGGTTGGGGGGGTGAGGGGTGGGTGTGAAGGGGTTGTGGGGGGTGAGGGTGAGGGGTGGGTGTGAAGGAGTTGTGGGGGGTGAGGGGTGAAGGGGTTGTGGGGGGGTTGTTGCCTTTATAACTGCAGTGGTCTGTAGTATTATAACAATGTAATCAAGCTCCATGGCTTTCGGGCAAAATGGGTGCAATGTTGGAATGCATTCCCCAAACACGGCTCAGAATCCTATGTAATAAAAGTGGAATTTGACATAATTACTCACCATAAACCAGTGGCCCTGCATACTTCCGAGGAGAAGTTAAACCAAGTCCCCATCTATCTGTTCAGACGGATGTAAGAGACCCCATGGCACTATTGTTAGATGAACAGGGGAGTTCTCCCAGTGTCCTGGCCAACATTTATCCCTCAATTAACAGATGATCTGGGCATTTATCTCATTGCTGTTTGTGTGACCTTGCTGTGGGCAAATTGGCTGCCAGGTTTGCCTGCAGTAGAATGCACTTCCCTTTTAAAATAAAGTTGTTGCTAAAAAGAACTCCTCCCCTCCTCTTCAGGTGAGCTACATTCATACCTCTATTAATGCCTTTTTTTAAGCAGGGCACTAGAAAGTGTACAAGGACAGCCAGAATGATTCATCTTTGCAGAAGCACCTGGCCTTTGTTTGAACCTCCTCTTGATGACACAGCCAAGATAAGAAAGTCATGTTTAGGGAACTTTGAAACATGAAACAGTGCCATATATTACTAATGTGGCATCATCAATGTGCGTGTCATCTTAAATGTTTCCCAATGATGAGCCTTGTCCTGCTGGCACTGGTTTCCTTATAATACAAAAATTTCCCCTCGACCTATGGGTTTCATACAGGTATGGTTCTGGTTTTGGAGCTGTGCAAACGTGGTCCTTCTGTAAGATTAGAGTCTGTTTCCGATCTACACCACACACCAGAAGGCAGTTGACGCAGAAGTACCAGTGTTGTGACAACGTCCTTGCATTGTTAAAAGTTCTAAGGTATTCGACAGTTTGAATGCTCAGGACAGATCATAAGATAGCACTTGTGTGCATCTATTAGTCATTCATATAATAGGACAAATCTTACCTATCAGTAAATCATCATTTAATAAAATTACCTACATATTGGTATTAAAGATGCATTTAATTTAGGTTTTTAGTTTTTGATAAAACTAGAGAATTAATTCACTTTGTATAATTCATCATTGCAAATCTATATTTGCCGCCAGATTTTGATACTAAATGGATTATTTTAACAGGTGAACTTTCCTCCATTTCTCTTCGAAGTCGTGCTATGTGCTTCTATTGATGAGTCCAAAAGCTCAGCTAAGGTTGGCAATGGTGTTGTCATCTTCACTTTGTGTAAAAAAGAATCAGCTATGTGGCAACAGCTTACAACAGTCGAAGGTGAGGAAAGTATTAAAGGTTTTTGCTTTATATAGACTTCCTTTAGATGAAAATAAATTTATATGAAATACATTTAGTAGCGCTGTTCATGAAAAGTATTTTAAATGTTGTAATTATGGCATAACCAATTTTGTTCTTGCATTATACAATCATTTTGACTTTTCTTTGATAGTTAATAAGGAAAAGTTGCAAAATAAGAGGGAGAATGCAGTACTTGCCGCTCAAGAGAAGGCACAAGAAGCTATAAAAGAAAAAACAATTAAAAAACGAGAAAACGAGAAGTACTCATTGGAAAAGATGATGAAGGTAAATATTGTCGAAGTTGCTGAGTTTTTAGTTCCCCTTTCTTGTGCACAAGAGTATCTGTTTAAAAAGGAGTCATTATTGTGAGAGTAAATTGTATAAAACTACTCATTTGCTTAAAATTCAAACCATTATGTGCAATAAAGCTAACAGGATTAGTGTCAGATCAGTAAATATTTAAATACACAGTTCAAGATAGTCAGCTGCATAGTAGAATAATAATGTAGTAATTTCAGTAACATGATGCCATTCTGCCATATGAAGATCTCATGAATTTTCTGTGATACTCTTTTCCTGTCATTTAATGACAATAATAGAAGAAATAAACTTGAAAGGAACAGTTTACGAATAGTAGTGAAAGACTGCACCAAAAATACCAAACTGAGCAGTGGGCACGGGATATACCAGCTTAAATGGCAAAATTTCATGAATTAAAATAACGTATAGATAAAAACCAGTTCATTATGAGGCAGCTTTCATGTTTGTACTGTAACAGTTTGTTGTATTAAGTGACTTTCGGCTTTTTATCCTGCTTTATTGCTGGTGTTTGTTAAATAATTCTTTAACATTCAGTCACTATCTATGAATACAAACTGAAAACAAATGACATGCAGCTGGATTTTTTCGATTCTGTCAAAAGTTCCCTTCCAGTTTTAAATCTTTAATTCTTGCATCTTCCATTTACAAACCTATCACAGATGAAAACTGGATGAATAGCGAAATGGGTCCATTTATGGTGGGTGGTCTAGTTGTATTGGGGGGAGGGGTTCCACTAAATTTATCCCTGCAATCACCACCTTCTCTCCCCACTGATTAACATTTTCTTCTCTCCTCGACACATCACATGCCATTCCTTAGTTCCAGCGGCTTCCACCGACTGCATCCTTCGTATAAAGCTGTCTCCATTCACCATATCTGAACTATGCTTGACAATGAGCCGAATTGCTTGCCCATGCAGCTGGATTTCCATTTTCTATACAACTCCACAAAGTCAGTACTAATGTAATTTTCATCTCTTTTTTTTCCTCCCCAACATTGCAACACGCCTCATTACAGATGTAAAACAATCTTAAAGTGAAAGATGCTCCTAAGCTTCACTGTGAAACTAACAGGTACATTCCAACATGCAAAGTTCGCAGACCAAATAGGAATTGAACTTTGAATGTGAGTTTTGAGCCCAAGGGAAGGTCACAAAATGTAGAAAATTGCAATAAACATGACCTACATAAAAGTATGGTTAAGAATAATGAACGTGTGCTAAAACTGTTCAGATAGAGGAAGATAACAGAAAACAGATTGAAGAGTTGAAAGAGCAAGAGCGAAGAAAAGCCACCGAAGAGTTGGAACAATGGAAGCTGCTGAAGCAAGAAGAAGAGGAACTAAAGAGAAAGGAGGAACTAAAGGTTGCAAGGCAAAGGGCTGAGGCAGAGAAAAGGAGGAGGAGGAGGAAGGAAGAAAATAAACAAAATTCTGCCTCTCAAACTCCAAACAAGCATTCTGTTAAAGGAGGTAAACCTATCTTACACCAGTGATTTATTCAGTAGCAATCTCACTCTCCTAGCCAGATATATGAATGTGGATTCTGTCCCATACACAGAGAAATAAAATCAGCAGAAATTAAATCAAAATGGTATTCACACAAGTCATAATAATAAAAATACGATATAAAGATTCCTACGACATTAAACAAGATGGATTTCAGATTTATCACATTCCTTTCTTTTTAAAGTTATTTTTCTCCCTCCCATGCTATATCACACTCTTGGCCAAGAGAGAGCTTAGGATATCTGCTGCTATGTGGAACTATGTAACTAGATTGCTGGAATATTCACAAAAGTAGAGCCAGAATGACTTGTCTGCTGATTTCCTGACCGGGGCACGGGTATCTCTGTTTTGCAACTTCCCTGCATGACTGAACAAATAATTTGATGTGTGGGGAATGATAATTGTAATTTGGTAACTAATCAAATCAACAGTCAATCCCAAGAACATGTTTACGTTACGACAGATTTCTGTAAAGTCTGTTGTTTGGAGAAAAGGAGAGTAGGTAGAAAAAGATCTGAGTGGGGGTCGGAAATTAATACTGTCTGTAACTGATTCGTTTTACGATTTGTTTACCTTTTTTCTCCCCTTTTTAGGTTCTCACGCACTTACACACAGTTCCCCAGGGTGGTGCTCTCCTCCATATAGAGACCCCTTTCATTGCAGGACCTCCAAAGCCTGCTTACTGAATGGGGCCATTCTGTCCCGAACAGTTTTTGCATGAAAAAGAATTACAGTTTTTTAAGGGCAGCCAACAGCCCTTGAAGAGCTCTGGCGCCAGAAATCCCATGCCCACGATCTTGTTGCGCCCCATTAGCAGGCATAATACGCCAGGAGTGATGTCAAAATATGGAAATGGTTTGACCTTGCATTATTGGGATTGGTCAGCCACTTGGTTCACAGGTATGGCCAGTGTTTAGTGCACTACATCATGACCACATTATCAGCTCCAATGTTTTCTATTTAAATTATTAGATGAGCTGTATTAGCACTAATTCTCATTTTTCAGCATTGTGCTTGACAATAAATAGGTCCAATGGCTTGATCAAGTTCCTTGTTCTGTATCTTCAAGATTTAATCAGCACAGGAGGCAGTTATTTCCTGATACATCTATAGCATGATGTGGAGATGCCGGTGATGGACTGGGGTTGACAATTGTAAACAATTTTACAACACCAAGTTATAGTCCAACAATTTTATTTTTAATCCCACAAGCTTTCAGAGGCTTCCCCCTTCCTCAGGTGGTGTGGAAATGACCACACCACCTGAGGAAGGGGGAAGCCTCCGAAAGCTTGTGGGATTAAAAATAAAATTGTTGGACTATAACTTGGTGTTGTAAAATTGTTTACATCTATAGCAAGTAGAGATCACCATCTATATAGATAACTTTTTCCTCATATTGTAGTTTGTATCTCTGTAAAACAAACAGCATTGTAAATTACACAGAATGATATTTAATGATTAACTTCTAACCATGGATTAATTGCAGGTACTACTGGCAATATATTTACTGAAAACTCTAAGGAAGAAATCATACCAGCTCCTCGTTCATCTGGCAATATTCAGATACACTTTACACCACGAGTTTTTCCTACTGCGCTGAGAGAATCTCGTGTTGCTGAGGAAGAAGAAGTAAGGGTTTCGTAAAAATGAATAAATTTCTTCAAACACCAGCAATAGTTACCTTAGAGCTTGTTTCTAGACTTGTGGAATTATGAAAAAAAGTTATTTATATGTTGTTAATTCTGTTCATTTGGCAGCTCACACAATTGGTTAAATTATCAATCTAGAGATGAGATTCAAATCTAATATGTGGAAAGGAGCTTCCTGTTGATTTTTGTAAAGTCAGTTGTTTGGAGAAAAGGAGAGTAGGTAGAAAAAATCTCTGAGTGGGGGTCGAGAATTAATACTGTGTGTAATTGATTCATTTACAATTTGTTTACCTTTTTTCTCCCCTTTGTAGATGCTCACGCACTCACACACAGTTCCCCATCCGCAGCATGAATAGGCAGATTGTTCTTGGGTCTCTGCCAGTGCTAGTTTGTTATGGTTTGTAGGTGGTGTGCAGGAGTGCCATGATTAAACTTACACTCAAAATTTTCTCTAATTCATTTCATGTCTCACCTCTGCTCCTCACTTCTTGGGTGCTCCAAGTACATTCTGGAAATCACTGTGTGAGGAATCCGCTCTATGGTGCGGTCTGTTGATGCGCTGGTTGTTATATATGCATTTTAATTTAATTTGACCACAACTGCTTTTGTCATGGGTATATTATGACTATAAAAATCCATAACGCAATTAAACTTTACACTTAAAACGGTAATCACAGGTCTGTTTGTATTTCTAGAATGAAGATGCTAAGTTTTAAAAAGCAGTTCAGTGTAGTAATCTTATAAGATACCTTAATTTTCCATTGTATGTTATACTGCACAGGGACTACTAATATTCTTCATCTGCTTACAGTGGTTAGGAAAGCAGGCAGAAGCAAGACGAGCTAATAATGCAGATGTCCCTGAGCTTAACGATCTGAAAGAAGAGGAAAAAAATCCAGACTGGCTGAAGGATAAAGGGAAGTAAGTTATGACAACTTTTTTAATCATTCATTTTAAATTTAAAAAAACTTCACTCCTACAATAGCTCACCAGGCTTATCCAGAGAGCATCTGAGCCTTACAGACCACAAAGATCTCCAATTTAATTCCCGGCTGTGTTGAGTTAGCTGGCTGGGTGTCCGATAGGGGCAGCAAAAGAGGCCTTAACACCATGGGTTAGGGAGGGGAGAATTTTCAGTATTCCTGCTTTTGATCACTATACAACAATCCTTGCTGAAAGTGCATGCATGAAGTTTGGATGAAGCTTGAACAAATAACCTAACGACACTCACTATCAAGACGTACACTTAAATAAAGGCCACTTAGAGGGTGTACTTAGATGATGGGATACTGGTGTCTGTGGAACTGAATCATAAAATGTTACAGCACAGAAACAAGTCATTTGGCTCATCCATATGAGCTATCTAGTCTTACCTGACTCTCCTGCCCATTCCCCATTCCTTTAATGATTCTCTTTTTCCAGCAGTTATCTTAATTCTTGTTTAAAATAGTTTGTAGGCTTAGTTTCAACAGCAGCTTGTGGCAGAGAAGTCCACATTCTAACCACCTTCTGTGAAAAGAAATGTTTCCAACTTCCCCTGTAATTCTCCAGGAAGGAGTTAGTAAACATCTTGAGGAGAGGTGGATGAGGTGAGAAAAGAAAAGAAAAAAGTCCCATCCATTGTTGCATTCCATGTAACCTTTATTTAAGTCACATTGCATTCCCTCAAAGTCTGCTCTTTTAAAGTCCAATATTTTTGTGTCACTGGAGTAGAAATTCTTCTGGGGGTGTTGGGGGAGGCTGCGCAAAACTGGCGATGTCTCATTGGCCACCCGTTCCACGCCCTGCCCAATATTCGGCTCCACTGACTTCAAAATTGTAAAATGTCAGATAGCCCAGTGGTGAAGAACAGAATACGAGAGCCTGGTCTTCAGTTGCTTCCAAGCCTTTATTCACAGAGATTCCCCCTTACACATCGAGCACCCCTTAGATAAGCTCTCTCCTATAAATGGACATAAGAGTCCTCAATTGATACCCACCACCTGAATATAATTAACACCAATTGATATAATCCACCTGGATACAATTAACAAATATAACGGCTGGCCAAAGCGATGCCACCCTCAAGGTGTTTACTAACTCCTTCCTGGAGAATTACAGGGGAAGTTGGAAAAATTTCTTTACACAGAAGGTGGTTAGAATGGCTTCTAATGGCAGTTTTGCTCTGCCCAAGACGAATTTTTACAAACTCTCATGAGCATTTCTGTTGTAATGAAATTATGATCATTGGATCTTGGATACTCCCCTACATCTATATTATGTACCTTATCTAGATATTAGAGCTGTTGGCTGTTGACAATCCAAGTAAGGAATCAATCCTGCACTGCTCAAAACATATACTCCTCTTTAGTTTTTCCTATGTTGTTTTCTTAGTCTGCTTAATTGAAATCCTTCATGATTAAATTCCAGCCTTTTTACAGGCTTCTTCTGTGACCTGCAAAAATATTTTCCTTTCGATCTGCTGTCCAGGTGTTTAGAACTTATCTTCCACTCAGAATGTGGGTACTACAATTGGTTTTATTGCTCTTGGAAAGTGTGCATGTGAGGGTGTCAGGTGAAGAAAGATTAGACTCAGCTGTGCACAGGGACTGTCTGGGGTCTCACATAAATAAATGACACTTGGGCGAGGTACCTGATGATTTCTGGTACCTGTGGGACATTGATGTCTGATAGTCTTCTGTTTGAGTGAAAATCCCTCTGCAGGCAATGGTGCATTGATCTGCTTATTATATATGTACACTCTGAAAGACATTCTGGAACATATTGCATGCTGTTGACTACCAAGCAATGACTAACTGCAGTGAGAGATCACTTATTTTATGGCAGTTATCACTTAGCTAGCCTGTGAAGGTCCGATTAGCTTCTCTATAATAAACTATAAATCCGGTTATCATGATCGTTCAATATTGTTTTCCTTTTTCAGCAAGCTGTTTGCATTAGGAGATTATCTTGCAGCTATTAATGCCTATAACCTGGGAATACAATTGAATAATAAACTTCCAGTCTTGTATCTGAACCGGGCTGCAAGCCACCTTAAACTAAGAAACTTGCACAAAGCCCTTGAAGACTCCTCCAAGGTTAGTTCATGTTCAATTTCTGGGAAATTAGTTAATACTAATTAAATGGATATGGCAAGCATTAGTCATAGTTCAGTTTTTCTTTGTATTTGGGTATCTTCCTATGACCCTCAATCAAAACCTGAGGTGACAGTCAAAAAAACTAAAGATACCCCTGAACCTCCATCTGTTACATAACAATGTGAAATGGTAAGTTTATTATTGAGATTGGCACACTTGGCTGTTCAATTATTTGCTCCATTTCTTTTACTTTATTTGATTTTTTGTGGAGCACATCCCTTCCTGACTCAGAGGACAGGCAGATGACCTACTCATTCCCTCACCTCTGCCAATGCAACTCACTAACCTGCCCCAGAACTGCAGGGTCCTCTTTAAATATGTGTTAGCTTACTTTTTTATCACACGGACTGCAACGGTTCAAGAAGGCGGCTCACCACCACCTTCTCAAGGGCAATTAGGAATGGGCATGCTGGCCTCACCAGCGGCGCCCACATCCCATGAACGAATTTTTTTAAAAATCATTTTTGGATTTTTTTTTTTAATTTGAAGATTGGCTTGGATAATTTTTTTACAGGGAGAGGGTCATTTTTGCGAATGCTTTTAACATTTCAATCTAATTGCTTTAAAAAAACTAGGCTGGTACATGAATCTTTAAATTATACCCAACAGTTAGAACATTTTTACACTTGATTTTTGAAACCCTAAAAGGGATCTCGTTTCTAAATTATAACATTCCTTTGGATCTGTTTAAGTAATATGTTTATTCTTTCCTTTAGGCACTTGATTTGTTAACTCCTGCTGTTCCAGACAATGCAAATAGCAGACTGAAGGCCCACGTTAGAAGAGGGACAGCATTTTGTGAGCTGGAACTATACGTGGAGGGTAGGAGGACTTTTTAATATTTAAATACACAGAAATTGTAGTAACATATATAATTAGCAAATGTTGGATGCTGTAGTTACAATTTGGATACACAACTTTTCCCTTTTCCACTTTTTTCCCGTTTAACCTTCTTTTCCTGAAAGTAGTACTACAACTTGTGAAGCCCCATGTACGAATGACACCAGATATTAGAACCCGTAAATTTTTCGGAACAAACTCCAGGCATGGTTACCTAGAGAACAGAGTGGGTTTAATAATAAATGGTTACTGTAGTCAGCAACACAACAGCACATAGCCTTTTGCATCTCTCGTTCTCTCTCTCAACCTCCCAGATCATACCTTTTGTATACACAACATCCCACTCTCCCACCCCAACGAGCGAGTGGAGCCAAAACTCCACCTTTCCCCAGCCCAGCTAGCCCCTCAGGATGTTTACAAACTCATGTGGGAACATTGATCTATGAGGGTCAGCAGACGTAATAACTCCAGGCAGGTAACATTTTTCATGTGTGATCATGGACAGTCAGTGTTGGTGGACTATGCAATTTTGGGGTGTGCTTCAACCTGTCATCATTGAAGATGAACAGAAACACACTTCCAGCAAGTGTACAATATCTGCAATTGACTGTTGATCAGGATCCATAACACTGACTAATTTTTCCTCTTCCGAGCCCAAGAACACCAAAGCCAGTTGTAGCTCCCCACTGTCACCTCAGCTGCGATCATACAACCCAGCACATTCTAGGGATTTAAGCTGGACCCTTCCTGATCTGTATGGCACAGTACCACATCGCAACAGTTTGGATTTATTCAATGGATGCTTTAATTTATACTCTGACAGGTCTTCAGGATTATGAAGCTGCTCTTAAGATTGACCCAAGCAACAAGACAATACAAGCAGATGCAGAGAAGATACGTCAAGTGATTCAAGGAACACCTCCAGATTCTTAAAAACAAAATGAGCAATGTCAAAGATTTATTGACAGCCTATTTTGACCTTTAACCCTTTAGTTAGGACACAGACATTGTATTCAGGAACAGCATCAAATCCAAAGCCTCAATCCAAACTGGGCTTTTTTGATTTTCTTAGGAAAATCTGCATTTGAATCAGTTTGAACTTGAAGATACCTTTTAAATAAGATGCTGCAATGCATTAATTGTTGGTGCTTTTGCACTTCCCTTTCCTCATGCGGAGTAACGGTAAATGCCGGTTCATGGTAGTCCAGTTGGGAACTGGGTATGTGGCTTCACTATAATGGGGAGAGAGCATTTAATCTGATGCCTGCTTCAATACCCAGATCATTTTAGAGTGGCTAAAACTGTTTTATTAAAGTGGCTTCACCTACCCTATAAAATCTGCAGTCAAAACTCCAAATGGCAGATGTACTCACCCATGTGACCTTAGAATGGCTTCATCTCTGCTAAACAGCTGGCTGAGAAATACAGCTATTTGAATTTACACATTTGAGTCTGTAGTGGACAAGGTAAAGTTTTTTTCTCTACTCACTATTGGATTCTTATTATTACTGTGGCACAGTGGGTTGGTGTCCAAATGTACAGTAACAGAATGGATGGACATTGATTTATACTCATTCTTCAACACATTCCTGATTCTAGCCTAGACCATTGGGAGAAGGTACTGAGAAAAGACTAGCCATTTCTCCACCAAATGGTAAGGAAAATCTGAGACAAGTTTCCCTGCCATGCTTATGCACTTGATAGGCACTGGCTTGGGATCACCTTGTATAAGATTGCATGATCTAGAAGACTTAAAAAGGGAAGAGAGGGTTAGAACTGACACAAGAAATTCTGACCAGATTTAGAGGGCCCAAAGTGCGGACCATATAAGGCCAGATCTGAACCTAAAGTCCAAATTTACCCAAAGACTAGTCACTAGTGTGTGTTGTACGTTTTACACTGCAGTACTTGGTTTAATTATGTGTACTTTCACTGAAATTATTTTCTGTCTGTTTCAGTTTGCAACAAATAAAATTACAATATTAAACTGACAGGTGGATCCGCCCCACTGTAATGTTTTTTTCTCAGAGAAATAATCTTCACAGTGAAACATTTTGGAAATTATATTACTTTGTAGTGAACTGCCTCAGTATCCCTGGGCTAGCAAGAACAGAAATTAGCCATAGTTCCTGCTTCTGATCGCTGTTCAGTGACTCCTTCCTAAAAGTGTCTGTATGGTAGATAAGGACAGAATCGAGCTTAGCAGTGATGCCCATGATAAAATAATAGCCACTGAAGTAATGTTTCAGAGACCTGCAGAAGCGTACCCCAGCAGAAGTTACCGCTTTCAGGACAAGTGAAGGGGAGAAAAAGTACTGAGGGAAGGAGGCGTAATTCTAATTCGTCATCTAAACAGGATTGCTTCTCACTCTGTAGTCACCAAAAGACAAGTTTTTCTAGAATAAGCCAAGGTAAAAAAATGTTCAATTACATAGTCTTTCATAGACCCTACTTGTTTTGAATGTAACTCTTCTCTGTTGTGCAAAGGAGGAAAGGAGTTATTGTAAATTGCATTTTATGCTATCTTACTATGAATACCAGTTCAGCAGTCTATTTAAAATACATTTTGGGATCAAACAAGGGTTAAAGCTTCTGTAGTGTCCTGCTACAGCACTAATATCAACTTGGCTGCTCAGATAACATAATGCTATGTATACAATTTCAGACAGACGGTACTGTTTTTGCAATTTGTGAATTAACAACTTTTAAAAATCCACAAATTTTTGGAATACCTTCATGATTTGAAATTTGACTGACTACTCGAGCAATATATCGAAGGCTTTGGTGAGACAGTGCCAGCACAGTTTGTTCATTTTGAACATCATTCAACAAAAACATTAATGTTTCCACATATTTGTGATTGTTTCAAAGCCCTAGTAGAAGCTGAATTCAACGAAGCAACATATTGGAGTCTTTCAGTCAAACACCACGTGGTGTATTTGTTTCATCCTGAAGTAAGTTTTGGAATGATCAATTCGAACAACATTTTTTATACTGTCAAAGTTGTTTTTGTAAAATCTTCTGAATTTCTGGAGTCAGCGAGGTCGTCTGTCAGATTTCCAGCTTTAGTTTGTGTGGTACTTGGTTTGTCTTTGAGTTTTTTAAAAATTTTGTTGAAGACAATGTTGAAGTTTTAATTGAATAGTGGAATTAGATAAACCATCTGGAGCAGAAGACAGGTGCTAAGGAGACTGAGACTATACGAAGGAGGAAAGTAAAAAGAATAGAGAGAATTAGGGCAGTAAAAGGGAATAAATCCAGCAGCAGCCTGTGTTTTCAATTTAACAGAAACACACAAGAGAAAAAATCTGCTGACAAGCCAGGAGAGAAAGAGATTCAGGACAAATTGCTGAAGACTTTGTTCAGAGGTGGAACCAGCACCATAGAGGAAGACACAACACTGAAATTAAACTGCTCCTGGACCAAGGTGATCCGATCTTATTCTGAAAGAATCTAATAAACTTTGGCAGGAAATGCACTATTGATGGTCATTACCATTTTTTAAAAACTTCCAAAATATGTAATGTGGTAATTTAATAATGAATTTAATATGTTAAGTTGAATTGAACCTAGCACTTTGGTAATCTTGTACTAAACTGTTGTGCTTTAATGATTAAATTGGCTAATATTATCTTGCTTATTGTAGTTAAATGCATTACTGTGTCTGTGAAGTCCCTGATATCTCAGAATAGGCAAATATTAATGGTACCTCATGCAATGATATACTGCATTGATAGCTGAATGGAGTTTGATCTTTTAATCTTAATCTGAATTGGATTTATGCTGGTTGATTCTGAACAAGTTAAATCAGCATTTTATACAGAATCTTAGATAAGTGTAACTTCTGATATCTCTATAATATTCAATAGTCAGGCATCTCTGAGATAGTTGCTATAAAACAATTAACATTCTGACTCCATACATTTAACTGGTAGTGAAAGGCAGTAGTGTGTGAATTAGTTCTGGAATTTACATTTCATGACTGGATTGTCACACTTCCCCTCAGTCAGACAGAAATGCTGTGTGAACAGAAAACACTTCTTCAGTCTTCCTGTTTCTCTTAAATAATAGAATAATTTAAACACTCTTTGCTTAGTAACATTTAAGACATGATGTGCTTTAATACAGCCAGGTTTGACAGATGCAAGATATATGAATTCACTGAAAAAATGTTTTTTACATTCATAAATGCAGCTGTGTGCCTAACAACTGTTATCAATCAATCACCTTTAGAATAGATACTTTATACATTGTACAGGTACTAGCAATGTTGCATAAAGTATACAGATTGAGCTTCATTTCTCATTGTTGGCAAAGTTGTACAACTTCAGAACACGTCTATTGGAGACGGGCAAGGAGCTCCAACAACATATTGGTGATGTGATTGTTATAATTGGGCTTTTTTCCAACATCTTTTTCTCGTCTGAATGACTTGCTAACAGTATCCATAAGCAGCCCAAGTCTCCTATGAGCTGAAACCTGAGTATTTATCCTCCACTATATAGTGATTAGAGTAACCTACATTTAACGATTAACCCTGTTCATTGTAAGTTGCTTCCAGAAGAATATGTAGCATTTCCATAAAGTCTCCTGTCAATTTGGACAAGGGAAGTATACTATTAGATCACTTTGTACAGGCTAAATTGCTGCTTAGATTTATATTTACAAATAAAATATTTCACAAAATCAAAATATTGCACAACATAGTCAGCAACTTTCAACTGGATTTCTATTGAAAGCATGGGTTTGATATTTCAATGCATTGCATCCCATGTGCGCCTATTTCTGGAGTACATTGCAGAGGAAAAAAGGATGACCTGGCAAACTGGGTCTTTGCCCTGTTTGTGCTTGATGTGTTTTTCCGGTTGCAAGTTGGGTGGGATTGGGAACCTTGTGACTAAAAGTTAGTATCCAAATTTCATTATCATGATCTGGAAGTGACATGACTGAAGCAGCATGTCCATTTCCTCTCTTTTGCTGGTTGCAGGCTACACCCATATAAACTGGAATTTGTGTATTGTAATGCAGCGTTTTAAATGCTTAATGCTTTAAAGGGACAGCGAATTGAATGGAAAATTACAATTCACTGTTGGCCACTAAGGTGAAAAGAATTTAAAAGTTTACTGTTGCAACAGGGCTGCACTGTGGGCAAAAGTTTTTAAGAGCTGAAGAATTCTTTATCCCACCATTCCCCTTAATACAATAGGTGTTTGATGTGGTAACCCATTTATGCATGTGCTACTTGGAGGATGAAGAGGAAAAGAAAGAAGAACAGGAATGTATGGATGCCAGGGAAGATTTTTTTTAATATATATTCATTCTCGGGATGTGGGTATTGCTGACAAGGTTGTCGATTAGTGCCTATCCCTAGTTGCCCTGAGAAGGTGGTGGTGGGCCGCCTTCTTGAACTGCTGCAGTCAGTGTGGTGAAAGTGCTCCCACAATGTTGTTAGTGGTTTGATACAACTGAGTGGTTTGCTAGGGCAGTTAAGAGTCAACCACGTAGTTGTGGGACCGGAGTCACATATAGGCCAGACCGGCTAAGGACGGCCGATTTCCTTCCCTAAAGGACATTAGTGATCTAGTTTGGTTTTCATGACAATCTGACTGCTTCATGTTCACTTTCACTGATAGCAGCTTTTTATTTCCAGATTTTTAAAAAACTGAATTCAAATTCTCAAACTGCTATGGTGGGATTTGAACTAATGTTCCCTGGATTACTAATCCAATAATATAACCACTACACAATATACCCGCAGTGAGGCATCATTGCAATGGAGGGCTTTTACCTGCCCTAACCCTGGAAACCGAATATATTGGGCATGAAGGAATTATTTGGACCTCATGGAGAAAGAATGCCCTCGGTGGCAAAGATTCATCAGGGACGCAGTGACAGACAGATTGTTTGAACTTCAGAGGCAAAACATTCTTATAACTCAGGAGCCTTCCATTTTTTTCAGTTATTTGTGCATCTTTGCCATTATGATGCAGGAGGACTTGCAAGAAGGCATTGCCAGTGGCAGTTAAAGTGATTGCTGCCTTGAACTTTTTTGCTTTTGAGCTCTTTCCAGGGGACCTGCTTCCAGTGCTTTGACAGGTCAGTTTCATCCAGATCACTGTGGCATGTTGAATTCTGAACAATATTGCAGTTCAAAGAGACATCCACAGGAAGCAGCTGCAGCAAGAGCCTTCAGAAGAGCAGTTGCAGGATGAGGCTAAGGAACCAGTGCAGGAAGTGCAAAAAGCACCTCTGAGACTGGCCAGAACTATTTGCCAGACTTTAGTACAGGACACTGTCTCCTAAAGACCCCAAAAGCCCTTGTCATTTCCCCCCTTCCTCTGCAACAAATCACAATTCCCAGTGTTTGTGTGCCACCTGAGTTATTTGCCAGCTAGGCCATACCTCTTTACAGCACGTTGCTTGCTCCAGCCTCAAATGCAACTCAGTGTAAATGCTGCAAATAATGTGTCACCATTATGTTTAAAACAACAGGTGTGAAGTGTCTCTGAAACTGCTGCCTCCTACCACAGTCCATCCTCTATCAATTGTAAACAATTTTACAACACCAAGTTATAGTCCAGCAATTTTATTTTAAGTTCACAAGCTTTCGGAGATTTTCTCCTTCCTCAGGCAAATGTTTCAAGAGCTCCTTGAAGCCTACGCATTTATACATATAGAACAATACATGGTGTTTACAGACTGCCCCTGCAACTGCCCGTTGCCAAGGCAATCACCGTGTTCAGACAGAGAGGTGTCACCTGCAGAACCCCCGAATACACATTCAACAAAAAAACAAACAGGGAAAAAAAACAGAGAAAAAAAACACAGAGAGAGGCAGAAACATCCGGAAGGCAGAGAGAGCCAGCAAATGACCCATTATATTAAAAACAGATAACATTTGTTCGCTGGTGGGGTAACGTGTAGCGTGACATGAACCCAAGATCCCGGTTGAGGCCGTCCTCATGGGTGCGGAACTTGGCTATCAATTTCTGCTCGACGATTTTGCGTTGTCGTGTGTCTCGAAGGCCGCCTTGGAGTACGCTTACCCGAAGGTCGGTGGATGAATGTCCATGACTGCTGAAGTGTTCCCCGACTGGGAGGGAACCCTCCTGTTTGGCGATTGTTGCGCGGTGTCCGTTCATCCGTTGTCGCAGCGTCTGCATGGTCTCGCCAATGTACCATGCTCTGGGGCATCCTTTCCTGCAACGTATGAGGTAGACAACGTTGGCCGAGTCACAGGAGTATGAACCATGCACCTGGTGGGTGGTGTCCTCTCGTGTGATGGTGGTATCTGTGTCGATGATCTGGCATGTCTTGCAGAGGTTACCGTGGCAGGGTTGTGTGGCGTCGTGGACGCTGTTCTCTTGAAAGCTGGGTAATTTGCTGCGAACGATGGTCTGTTTGAGGTTGGGTGGCTGTTTAAAGGCGAGTAGTGGAGGTGTGGGGATGGCCATAGCGAGGTGTTTGTCCTCATTGATGACATGTTGAAGGCTGCGGAGAACATGGCGTAGTTTCTCCGCTCCGGGGAAGTACTGGACGACAAAGGGTACTCTGTTGGTTGCGTCCCGTGTTAGTCTCCTGAGGAGGTCTATGCGATTTTTTGCTGTGGCCCGTCGGAACTGTCGATCGATGAGTCGAGCGTCATATCCCGTTCTTACTAGGGCGTCTTTCAGCGTCTGTAGGTGTCCATCGCGTTCCTCCTCGTCTGAGCAGACCCTGTGTATTCGCAGGGCCTGTCCATAGGGGATGGCCTCTTTGACGTGGTTAGGGTGGAAGCTGGAAAAGTGGAGCATCGTGAGGTTGTCCGTGGGCTTGCGGTAGAGTGAGGTGCTGAGGTGCCCGTCTTTGATGGAGATTCGTGTGTCCAAGAAAGAAACTGATTCTGAGGAGTAGTCCATGGTGAGCTTGATGGTGGGATGGAACTTGTTGATGTTATCGTGTAGTCTCTTTAGTGATTCCTTGCCGTGGGTCCATAGAAAGAAAATGTCGTCGATGTATCTGGTGTATAGTGTTGGTTGGAGGTCTTGTGCAGTGAAGAAGTCCTGCTCGAACTTGTGCATGAAAATGTTGGCGTATTGGGGTGCGAATTTGGTCCCCATGGCTGTTCCGTGTGTTTGGGTAAAGAACTGGTTATCGAAGGTGAAGACATTGTGATCCAGGATGAAGCGGATGAGTTGTAGGATGGCTTCCGGAGATTGGCTGTTGTTGGTGTTGAGTATTGATGCTGTCGCAGCGATGCCGTCATCGTGGGGGATACTGGTGTATAGTGCCGAGACGTCCATCGTGGTGAGAAGTGTTCCTGGTTCAACTGGTCCGTGGGTACTGAGTTTTTGTAGGAAGTCTGTAGTGTCACGACAGAAGCTGGGGGTTCCCTGTACGATGGGTTTCAGGATGCCCTCGATGTATCCAGAGAGGTTCTCACACAGGGTTCCGTTGCCTGATACGATGGGACGTCCGGGTGTGTTGGCTTTGTGTATCTTTGGGAGGCAGTAGAAGTCTCCCACGCGGGGATTACGTGGGATGAGAATGCGTAGGATGCTTTGAAGGTCTGGATCGAAGGTCTTGATCAGTTTGTTGAGCTGGTGGGTGTGTTCTTTGGTCGGATCTGCGGGTAACCGTCTGTAGTGTTCCTGGTTGTCCAGTTGTCGGTATGCTTCTTTGCAATAGTCTGTTCTGTTCTGTATGACTATGGCTCCTCCTTTGTCCGCTGGTTTGATGACGATGTTGCGGTTGGTCTTGAGAGCGTTGATGGCGTTGCGTTGTGCTCGGGTGACATTCTGGACTGTCTTCTGAGTGCGGCTGATGAATCTGGCATTGACGCATTTCCTGACAGCTTGAGCATACATGTCCAGCTGAGGGCAGCGACCCTCCGGAGGAGTCCAGTTTGACTCTTTCCTCTTCGGTTGCTGTACCGCGAGTCCTCTATCAGTTCTGCTTGACTATCTAATTGGATGCTTCTTCTCAGTGCAATCCCTATAGTGGGAGCTTGTGAGGGGATGGCAGGTGTGAATCTGTGAAATCATTGGAGGGGGTTGTATTTTCATTCTGAGAGACAACATCACCATCCATTACCAGGTCTGGTCTGCCTCTGCTCCCGGGCTCTATGTCACCATGCTTATGACATTACTAAAGTCCCTATCAATGCCTCTCTCCATTTCTTGATGTGGAGATGCCGGTGATGGACTGGGGTGGACAAATGTAAGGAATCTTACAACACCAGGTTATAGTCCAACAATTTTATTTTAAAATCACAAGCTTTCGGAGATTATCTCCTTCGTCAGGTGAGTAGTGAGTAGCTTTTGGAGATTATCTCCTTCACCTGACGAAGGAGATAATCTCCGAAAGCTTGTGATTTTAAAATAAAATTGTTGGACTATAACCTGGTGTTGTAAGATTCCTTACATCTCTCCATTTCATCAGGCACCCTGTCCAAGGAGGAGCTGAGACTACAACACAATGGCAGCAGTCTGAGCATTCAGGAGGAATGCAAAGAATGACATAATGATTTCTGCTATGAGAGTCTGTGTTGCAGGTGGCCCTGGAGGTGCCAATTGTTCCAAAGATGACTGCATGCTTTTGATCCTATGCATGCGGACTGCACACATGTGGATTGTGGAATCCTTTACATCTATTGCCATGTGCCGAAAGCTCCTAGACAAGTCACTTATGGAACTCTATACATCTTACAGAACTATAATGGCAAAGATGCACAAATAACTGAAAAAAATGGAAGGCTCCTGAGTTATAAGAATGTTTTGCCTCTGAAGTTCAAACAATCTATTTGAAGCAGGAAACCAAAATGTTAACCATCTCAGTGGAATAATGGCTTGTAACTGTCAGCTTCTCTGTCTGCCTATTTGAGCATCTGATAACATTTGGAAATTACATTTTTATTTGATGAAGGCTGTATACATTAATTTTATAATCAATCATCCCCCCCCCCTCCATCAAAGGAAATCCTTTATCATTTGACATGGTAGATAACAACCCTGCCTGGTACATACCGAAGGAGTGTCTCTGGTCCACCATTTTGTATTTGGCAGCAGAGCAGTCTCCATTTTAAACCATAGCTATTTTGAATTATACAGTACCAAGGACCAAAATCTCTAATTTTGTTGCAGTGATATTATAAACCAACAATGAACCACCTATTCAAATGGATAATCATAGATGACTGAAGGAAATTCCCTTATAAGCCATTGAATTTAGCAGGGCTAAGCAAAAATCAATGCCAGTTTAAATGTGATGTGGAGATGCCGGTGATGGACTGGGGTTGACAATTGTAAACAATTTTACTATAACTTGGTGTTGTAAAATTGTTTACAAAAGTTTAAATGTGGTTAGATTACGTGTGTTGCCATTTGGATTTCAACAACAAAAACTTGTATCTATAGGCAGTTCACAGAGGCGTAATCAGACAAAAACAGAAGCCGAGCCAAAGGAGATGTTAGGAGGTGTGACAAAAAGGTAGGTTTTAAGGAGGGTTTTAAAGGAGGAGAGGAAGGGGTGGAGAGCTTTAGGAAGGGGATTCCAGATTGTGCACCCTGCAGGACACCAAAAGGCATCTGAAATGTTGCTTTAGGATTCCTACAGTATATTCATTTATAAACCTGGTAGCAATGTTAATTGGTATAGCAAAAGTATCTGATTGTTACACCCATAAAGCCTTTTGAAATAGTCTTGGCATTAAGAATACAGAGGTAATCTATGCACAATGAACAACAAGCTTCATAACAAAAACAAAAGCATACCTATGGCCATCTGTAGTATCTAATAAATACTGACTGTCAGACTGTGTTTCTGGTTACATCAGCATTGATTAATAGCCTAATTGTTTCTAACATTTGGGTGTGCATGGTGACTGTTTTTTCCAGGTGCTGTTTGTAATCAACTGTAAGGGAAATTGGCCAGCAGAGATTGGAAAGCACAGCCTAAATAATTGGCGGCGTAAAACGGGGAATAGGAGCTAACAAACAGCTAAAGTGAGACACGGAGGTATTTTGTCTAAATGGCAAGCATTGAGCAGCAGGAGAGAGTCAGAATCAGGGGAGAAATAAGAAACAGCCATAATGCAGGGGAGAGCAGAGAATGGGACCAGGAGGTACTTAAAATTTTAATACACCCAACACAGAAAGAGGAGCGTGGCAGAGTTGGGAAATATTTTGCTTATATAGGCAGGAAGGAGGAACAGGGCCTAAACAAACAACCAAATGTGGTCAAAAGCAAGAGCAGAGCCTAAAGCAGGATGAGGCTAGGAGAGGAGATATTGTGCTTAATGACTGGCACAGAGAAGGGACACCTAAATGGCTAGTAGGGGAAGTGGGGCATTGCTGGGAAGTATTTTAAATTCAAATATATGTGACAGAGCAGTTCCTTACAGTGTCACGCGTTGCATTGGCCAGCAGAGGTAGAGCGCCAAGGGAATGCAAATAGAAGGTGCAACAACATTATCCAGTGTAGGGGGCCTGCAAGATTTTATATTAAAGACAGGTATGTGACTTATAAGGAGTTGGGCCTGTCTATATACATCTATAAGTGCTGACCTATCAAGCATGACTGAAAGAAATGATAACACAAGAAATAAAGTTAACGTGTGCAGAAGTGCATACTGTACACAAGATTTATACACACATTCCCATATATACACACAAATCCTAGTTAGTTTTATACTATCCTTCCCAAAAAATTCCCATAATCAAAAGTGAACAATTCTATTCACTGTGCCAACTATTCAACAAATATTACTATTGTATTTCAGCCAGATGATCATTACAAAACCATTTGCACACTCGAACCACGACGCCTTTGCTACTCAAGCATTAAATAATGTAGGTTGTAGATCAATATTGGAGTAAATCGTGCACTCTGTTCTTGTCCAAACCAGTATTCATGGAGCGGTTACGGTACATCCCAGCATTTTGGAGCGGCTCGGAGAAGGACTGCGATAATGGGTGGTAGGGAGAAGGTGCAATTTCACAAGTCGGTGGGTTGGATCCATATGCCGCGGAGGTGGTTTTGTACAGCGGGTGTTGAAGTTTGACGCATGGAGCTGGGTAATATGACAACATTGGGACCTCCGCCATGCAGGAAAAGACAGGGTTTCCAGGATTCGCACAGGGAGACCACAGCTCCTTCTTGGTCTCTGTCTTTGGAGTGAAGGCTGGCTTGAGATCATCAGCAATCATTTCTTTTTTATGCTCAACCTTTGGAGCAAAGGGTGGATTGAGATCATCACACACTGTGTCTTTAAACTCAACCTTTGGCGCAAAGGGTGGATTGAGTTCATTACACATTGTGTCTTTAAACTCAAGCTTTGGCGCAAAGGGTGGATTGAGATCATTACACATTGTGTCTTTAAACTCAAGCTTTGGCGCAAAGGGTGGATTGAGATCATTACACATTGTGTCTTTAAGCTCGGCGTTTAGAGCAAAGGATGGATTGAAATCTTCACGCACCATGTCTTTAAACTCAACCTTTCGAGCAGACGCTGGAATGGGATAATCACACATGGTCCTTTTAAAAAGTAAGATCACGTTGTTCCAGGTTAAAAAATAACATTATTTCTAGGATATTCGCGGATCTTTCGCTGTCTTTCGCCAATTAGCACACCACCAGATTCGTAATACGATGCAACGATGTCCACAGGAAACTGGTACTTATGTGACCAAAGTGGTCTTGCTCTTTGTTGCTCCTTGCACTGGTCAACCCTGCTCTCAGCGGCTCCTTGCCCCACTTGTTGCCCGGTTCCCCCTCTCTCTATCAGCGGCTCCTTGCCCCACTTGTTGCCCGGTTCCCCCTCTCTCTCAGCGGCTCCTTGCCCCACTTGTTGCACGGTTCCCCCTCTCTATCAGCGGCTCCTTGCCCCACTTGTTGCCCGGTTCCCCCCCTCTCTATCAGCGGCTCCTTGCCCCACTTGTTGCCCGGTTCCCCCTCTCTCTATCAGCGGCTCCTTGCCCCACTTGTTGCCCGGTTCCCCCCCTCTCTCTATCAGCGGCTCCTTGCCCCACTTGTTGCCCGGTTCCCCCTCTCTCTATCAGCGGCTCCTTGCCCCACTTGTTACCCGGTTCCCTCTCTCTCTATCAGCGGCTCCTTGCCCCGCTTGTTGCCCGGTTCCCCCTCTCTCTATCAGCGGCTCCTTGCCCCACTTGTTGCCCGGTTCCCTCTCTCTCTATCAGCGGCTCCTTGCCCCACTTGTTGCCCGGTTCCCCCTCTCTCTATCAGCGGCTCCTTGCCCCACTTGTTACCCGGTTCCCTCTCTCTCTATCAGCGGCTCCTTGCCCCACTTGTTGCCCGGTTCCCCCTCTCTCTATCAGCGGCTCCTTGCCCCACTTGTTGCCCGGTTCCCCCTCTCTCTCTATCAGCGGCTCCTTGCCCCACTTGTTGCCCGGTTCCCCCTCTCTCTATCAGCGGCTCCTTGCCCCACTTGTTACCCGGTTCCCCCTCTCTCTCTATCAGCGGCTCCTTGCCCCACTTGTTACCCGGTTCCCCCTCTCTCTATCAGCGGCTCCTTGCCCCACTTGTTGCCCGGTTCCCCCTCTCTCTCTATCAGCGGCTCCTTGCCCCACTTGTTGCCCGGTTCCCCCTCTCTCTATCAGCGGCTCCTTGCCCCACTTGTTACCCGGTTCCCCCTCTCTCTATCAGCGGCTCCTTGCCCCACTTGTTACCCGGTTCCCCCTCTCTCTATCAGCGGCTCCTTGCCCCACTTGTTACCCGGTTCCCCCTCTCTCTCTATCAGCGGCTCCTTGCCCCACTTGTTGCCCGGTTCCCCCTCTCTCTATCAGCGGCTCCTTGCCCCACTTGTTACCCGGTTCCCTCTCTCTCTATCAGCGGCTCCTTGCCCCACTTGTTGCCCGGTTCCCTCTCTCTCTATCAGCGGCTCCTTGCTCCTCTCTCCAGTTCGATTCTTCGGCTCGAGCCGTTTGTTGTGGCAGCGGGTGCCTTGGTAACCACGCCTGATTGGACAGTTAAAATGACGTGTTCCAATTCGGGCTCCGTTAGCGCGGAGCGCGATGCTTTCTGGGAGTTGTAGTCCTTGTGACGCAGCGACTCCGGCTGTTTTGACGAGCGAGACTGCAAGTCCCACAATGCCGCGCGACTCGTGCGCGCGTCCTCGTGGGGCTTGTGTTTACGCTTCGCTGAGCGGCGTCACCGCTCGTCAGTCAAAACATCACAAGGGTCGGGACTGGTTTGGGTGTTTTTTTTTAACCAGTAAACAGTGTTAGTTATCGCCGGGTGAAGGGAGGCAGGTAAGGCTGTTTGAGGACCGGTAGGCCCGGTTAGTGTGAGTGTCAAAACAGTCTGGCTGTTACGGGGGGAGAGCGGGCCGATGTTTGCGGCGGCGGCTGCTCCCAGCTCGAGCTCCCGGCCCCGGCTCGAGCCGTAGAGGCTGCGGTTTGATGTGAAGTGCAGCGCCTGACAGCATGGAAGTGACCGAGAGGAGAGGAGAGGAGAGGGGCTGGGCTGGGCTCGGCTCTCGGGTTGCGGCTTCGGCTTCTCCGTCGCAAAATAGAGCCGGAGAATTGCCCGCGCTGTTAAAGCCCCGAGTGTCCAATTTCCCTCTCCCTGTCACCGTTTTCCCGATCGTCCTGCGGCTCCACCGTCGCATCATTGCGCTGTAGTTATTGGAGAGGAGAGCGATGGCAAAGTCAGGCGCGTTTATATTTGTGTATTTTTTTTGGACGGGAGGAAGCGACAAGGGGCGAAAATGTATCAGGTGATCGCAGTCAATATTTATTTTGGTTGTAGCAGCGCATTTACTTCCTTTGGTTTAAAATCAAGCAGCTATGGCTCAGTTACGCAGATTGTAACTGTGCAAGACCTGGTTGCGGTTACGTAACTTCCCCTTTTCTCCTTTATCTGTTGAAATAGTAAGTAATACACACATTTTATACGATACAGTTCAGTGGTGCTTCCAGGAACTATGAAACTAAGCTCCACAGTATATTTTACCTTCTCCCAAACGGTCCTATGATCGGAATCAGCAGTGATAAGGAAAGGTTGATGCAATTATAGACATTTTTGTTTGTATTACAAACCATATCACTTCACGTTTGTACATATCAAACATAATATGCATATGAACAACATTTTCAGTTATTTCATAATTTCTCTGGAAAGAGAGGTTAAAATAAATATCGAAATTTGCAGTGGCTGTTTTATTAACCATTTCCCACGAGTAGCTCATCAATAATTATTAAAAAGAAACACTTGTATCATAGTGGTTACATTGAAGCTCTAAACACTTTGTACCCTACTCCCAATACATGATTACCGTGAGATATCAAGGACCTAGTTACAAAATGGAACAAGAGTGATGGAAAATTCAACTCCTTTGTCTTTAGCTTCTTTAAGCAGTTTTGGCAAACCATCTAATTCATAGAACAGATATTTTAATTTCTAATAATCCTAGCCATCCATCTTGGTCCTCTGTAGGTACTAACCTGCCATGGATTTGGATAGAAATCTTAAAACTTTTATGGAGCAGGCTGAAAATATCTTGGTGGCACAGGTTTATCATTACTTTTGAGTGACCTTTTTATGTATGAGGGTATGAATCCTCATATTTTCTTTGGTCTTATGGGGTCACCCTCGTTCTCCCTTCCTCACGTGATGCCTGGTTTCTGTCTGGCACTTTCCCACAGCAGCACAACTGAAATTGACAGTTCAGCAGAGTGGAGGCTTAACCCTGGAAAGGCACTCTTTGGGATAGGGGTGTGGAGAGAATGCATTATCACAATAACTGTTTTGGACTTCATTAGAATATAAGATTTGCTGAGAATATGTAATGGCTGTTTGGCCCGGCAGGCTTGTTCCATTTTCATTGAATTCAGTCCTGCCTACTAGTCTTACCACTTCATCCATACAAACGTATTTGGTTTTCTTTGAAACCCATTTTTATTATTGGCTTCAGTGACTTTCTTGGGGAACTTATTTCACTGGTTTATTATTATTTGGATAAAAATATGTTGCCTGACGTCCCTTCTTGCTCCCAAATTCCAAACTTAACTTGTGCCTCCTTTGCAATAGTGAACAATTTGCCCTAGATCATCTTAGTTAATCCCTTTCATAATTTATGATTTGAGAATTTAGCCTTTGGATTTCTGTCTGATTTGGGAAATTTCTGTCTCTGGATTAATGGCTATTATAAATTTTCAGCTTACATATAGTAATAAAGTGACTGAAACATAAGGCACAGCTTTATTGCTGTTAAATTGATCCGAAACAGCTAAATTAAGGATTTGAAACACACTTTAAATAAAACAATGACCTGTGCGTGTCATGTCACCCCATTTTGTTCCTACTCTGTCCTTCATTTTTACTTTCTGCCCTATATTTTTATTGGTATTTTTCCATTTTTGCTGCTACTTTGTTTAAAGTGCTTAGTTTACCTTTCTTCTTCCTGCTTGCGTTGTTGGTATTGGAAGTGAGAGCAATGTTTTTTTTTAAAAAGCAGTGATATTCATTGGCTGGAAACCAGCTTTAAAGGCAGAGTTCCACCAATGTAAACCCTAAATTTGGATGTTGACATGGTTGCATCACAAATGAATCCAATGCAAACCAGAAAAGGAAACCAGAATTCAAAACATAATGTCAATTTAAAATTTTTAAAAAATGCTTCTGCTTGCAATGTGGTTCTTTTCTGTGCTTTCATTTTCTCCCCTTTCCCAGTTTTTATGTTCCATTTTAATTTCTTAATTGTAATTTTAGTCTCTTTTTAACCTTATCTTTCGATATTTTCTTTTCTTTTTATAAAGTTCTACTTTTTTCCTTTTGGTGCCTATGACCCATTCTGTAGATGGGAGCAACTTTCAAAATACACTGGATCTTCAGTCGAAAGTCCAGATTGTGAAGTTTGACATGGTTACAGGTCAATGTGACATGTTATTTTTAAAAAAGAAACAAAAGCACATGAAACACTGAAGGGGCTTTGTTGGTCGAGTATAAATCGTCAACCCCTGGAGCTCAGCAATGGCAGGATGTGTGATCTCATCCCGAGTGTTGTAAGACTGAATGCTGGTATATTTTTGAGTTTAAATAAATTGATGATTTAAGCAAAATGCTATTTGTGTGTGTTTGTTTGTTTTGAAATTAAGAATTTAAATTTGATGATACGTTTGGGATCGTAATGTAATGACCTAATTTGCAGAATTCTATGTAATTTTCCTGCTTTCTGTTTGCAGTATGATTGTTACTATCAAGCTTGACTTTTAAAATAAAGTTTTAACACTTCTGCTTCTGAATATACATTCACTATAATTCATAATTGTATTAGACAGTTCTTTGAGCACATTATGCAAGTATTAACTCAAATACTATTTCCTTTACTTTATAATTTATAAGACAAAACAATTCAATTAGCCCGTTAAACAACTCAAATGACTTTTTTCCCCAATGATACATGTTGTAATTTTAGTGTAACCAGGAAAACAAATTGTAACTGAATTTCTAAGACTATGAGTGTAGTGTCATAACTTTTTTCCCTAATGATACACATTGTAATTTTAGTGTAACCAGGAAAACAAATTGTAACTGAATTTCTAAGAATATGAGTGTAGTGTCACAGCTATGCACACAATAAGTATATTTAAGTTCATAAATTGCATGAATACATATTTCAACAGTTGGTAAATGTTTTTGTTTACAAAAAGAAATCAAGTTCATATTTTTCAAATAGTGACATTGAATGTACAGTGTTTACTAGCGATGGTTTAAGTACAAGTTGCTGATTAGTAGATAGACTTATAGAAAAATTAAATGACTTAAGAATACAAATGCTGACTTTTTTTAAAAAGATAATTTTATGGTTGACCTCAATTTAAAGGTGTGGCTGGAAAGATTATTTGTGGAAAAATGTAGCATCTGTTTATGCAGATAAGTTGCAACTTTTAGTTGTATTACATATTTGGTATTCCAGCTAAACCCTAGTAAAGGGGTCCTTGCTATCCAGTATGGCCAAGCTATTAATATATATCAGATCCCCAATTATCCACCTTCCTAATAATAGAAATTATAGTACAGGAGACAGTTTGACCCCCTGTGCTCATGATAAATCCTTAATTGGACCTAATGTAAGCCTATTTCCTTATCTTTTTCTTGCAATCCTTCATATTCTTCCTTTTTAAATACTAATCCAATTCCCTTTTAAATGATGTTATAATATCTGCTTCAGTAGCTTTTTATGGTAAGAAATTCAATTTTCTAATAACCGTCTGTGTGACAAAAAAATCTTCTAACTAGCCACATCGCCCTCCGAGTGACAATCCTGAGTTTATGCCCCCTTGTTACTGATTTAATAACCAGTGAAAACACTTTGCTCTCTCAATTTTTCATCATTTTGCAAACCTTTATTAGAGTTTACCTCCTTAATCTTCTCTTGCAGTGAAAATAGCCCCAATTTTTGAGCATTTCTTAAATAAATATTCATAATTATTATATGAAAAGCAGATTAATGGGAGTTGGGGCTTGGGATCAGGTCATATCTTTCAGCTTCTGGGCTGCAACTTTGGATTGGGTCTTGCACGCACTTCAGTTAAATTTCCGTGTACATTCTGGTTAGGCTGTGTCTCATCATTTGCTGGGCGATACAAAATCCATTTGGAATAAAGCTCACTGCATAGAATCATTGACCTCAGGATGGTTCATATCCTTTGCTGGGCTCCTTTTTAAAATTTGAACTGCCACTTCAGTTCAGGGTCTGTGGTGTGGTCTTTTATCAGCATTGAGCTCCAACGCATTTATTCACCAGTTATAATTATCCATTGGAATACCTGAAAATTGGACATGATAGTCTGAATGGATGCTTATCTCAGCTGATCCAATATTGTTTCCATTTGTTAAAGCGGTTTGTGCGTCATGTGCCTGTTTAACATGAGACTGTCTGAAGCTCATAATTTCTTTTGCCTGAGAAGCACTGTAAGCCCATAATCAGAATCCTCCTTTTGACATACTTATCATTTGATAGTTTGATTATGCAAAAGACAGACGTGTGTGCTGCAGTTTTGATTTATTGCTGCTGAACACTGATCAATAGTTGCTAGATAGTTGGGGAGAAGGTAAAACACGGAGGTAAGGTCCAAGTTTTTTTCAGTTTAATTCTGTAGGGTAATGACATACACTTTTAGAAATATCTCATGAGTGCAGATTTAAAATGGCAGCAGCATAGTTTAATTTTGCCACCAGTGGCATTAAACATAATGGGAAGGCACTAAAGGTTTTCAACTGTCAAATTCCATGATAGTTATTGAGTATATTTTTTTCCATTTCAGTGCAAATAAAACTTAAATCTGTATTGCATCACAAATTTTATGACTGAAATCTTCACATCATGAAAAAATGCAGTAAACAGGCTTCATTTCAGATATACTGTTTTAACAGTGGCTTTGTGAGTTTTCTACGCCATTTTCATTTTGAATTAAAAGTATACACAATGTTGTATCATAGATAGAAAAGAAAGTTTTTTTTTAAAAATAGTCAAACAAATCTGGCTTTTATGAATGGGAGGGTGAGAAATGTTGGGTGCACCTTGGAAATATGATGTCTGCTTTTTCATCTGGGGAATAATATTTAACCCAGGAAAGAAAAATGAAGTGGGAAGGGGATGCACTTAAAAAAAAAAATCAAGAAATGGTTGTCTTGTAGCTTTAAATTCCGGTTGATCTTGGTAGCTGTTAGAATGCTCTTAAGTTTTACATTGGCTTGTAGATGTAGACTGGAGGTGTCATCACGAGGATATATTTATCAGACATATATAAATGTATGGTACCGAAAGTCCCACTTTTAAGTTTACACTTAGTGTGTGCAGCTGCTTCTGTGAATAGGGACCTTGCCTTCTAGATAAGATGTGGGGAGGAAAGATGGGTCACATGGTTCCTCGGACAAAAACAGTCTGTTATTGAAGTATAGTCTACAGTTAATCTGAAGATTTTTTTTGCTGGAATAAATTTGAATTATTCAAAAGCAAGAATCAAACAATTTTAATAAAACAGCACAGGAAGCTTTTCTTTTTCGCATGAAATAAGAGTAAACTTTTTTTTATGGGGGTGCTGTCTAGTCCAGATAGTTTTGTCTGAGTTCTAGGAACATTGATTAGAAGTGTCATTAACAATAGACTAAACCAGATGATTGTTGTGTGTTGCAAAGTGTTGGCCTTAAGTTGAACTTTGATTTTTTTTTTGTTAATTTTTATATACTTTGTTTTGCAGTTATCTGGACTTGAAGATGTCAGAGAGTTCCAGCGATAGTGAATCATCCTGTGGTTGGACCATTATTAACCATGAAGTATAATATATTTTTCTTCTATCAATTTAACTACAAAAATAATATTTAATTGTGCATTTATCTGTGCATTTGCAGAATTGAGTTTTTAAAAATCAAGAGATGCAAGAACTGTGCAATAACATGCATTTAAAAAAAAGGAAAGATTTCCTCTGCGCACTCTGTCAGAATCATGACCCTGGTCTTTATAAATGGGTTTACGATTTTGGTGCACATAAATAGCTAGGGGAAAAGTCTCCTCCCACTCTTCCCCCATCCCAAGATGTATACTAGTCTGCATAGCACATTCCATTTAATATTTGCATGGCTTTGTTTGGTGCTGTTCACTTGACTAACAATCTTGCTATGCTTTTATTTTGTAGCAAATGACTAACAAAAGATGAACTTATGCATAGTTATTGTGTAGCATTTCAGATATATTGTGGAAAATCCCAGCTACGTTCTATTTGGAGCACAGAGAATCTGCATCTAGGCTGATGTAGTTGATACAACATCTTCATAATTGTTCAGAATTAAAAATGAACCCCACAAAGAAAAAGGTATAGTGGGCTTCTGATTAAAATATATCATAAGGTACATAAAAGTACAAGGGGAAGCCAAGCATCATGTATTTTTGAGAACTGATAAAGTGTTTGTGATGAGCAAAATTGGGTATCGTATATTCAATAGCTATCACAACAGTTGTTTAAAATAACACTGCAAAGCAGCTTGTTTTTTTTAAATGTCAGCAGTCAAGTCCTGGAAATTTAATCAAACTGTGCACCTTAAAAACAAATAGATGCACCATGTGCAGAATTAGGGTATAGAGATTTCTGATCACCATTGTGCTTAGAGTGCCTGATATGCCAGAACCATTACAGGATAGACGTGTGATTATCTGCTGTATTTTTCCCTGTACAGGTGTATATGTAAATGAATATTTGAATAAGTGCTGGAACAGCAGTGAGAATAGATTGGAATATACTGAGGACGTATGTGGTTTCTAGTTAAATTTATTATAGTTCTTTAGTTTCTAAAAGTAGTTGTGTATCTTTAGAGTTGGGGAAATTTGTTATTGAAAATAGCATGGCTTTATATCCTAACCTATCCTAGTAGGTATTTAAACTGGGAAACATAGGTAACCAGATGGGTGGTGTTTGGCTGATACTGATATTTCCGGGTTTGGATTCCTTATTGTTGGCACCCAGAACAAGAAATTATGCTGATCTGCATTCATTCTTATGTGGTCACTCATCTGCAAGCCCCTATTTTGACAAATCTAAAGTAGTGGTTTTCTGGAAGAGGGAGGACTGGAGATAAATATCAACTACATAGGTGCTTTTTCTTTGTAATTGTCCAGACACGCAATTACTTTACATTCAAAATAGTTTCCCCTGCATTTGCCCTTCCCTTTAAATAAGTGGGACCTTGGAATTTAAGAAGCTGGAATAGCTGCAGTTGTGTTGGGGTTGATAAAAGATCCATTCTAAGAACTATATGGCTTTATTCCAGCATGTCACTGTGCACTGTTCACGTACAACAATACTTGTAAATTCCCCTTAATATAAATGTGAAACCTCTGCAAAAAAATTTGAATTGTATTTAAGCCAAAAAGTAGGATTGGCCAGAAATAATTGTAACAATATTTCTTCAGGAGACATTTCAATAATATAATCCACATAATAGACTTGTTCGCAAAATTTAAGCCTGGGGATTGAAGGGGCAGTGGCTGCGTGGATACTTAATTGTCTAAGGGACAGAAAGCAGAGAATAGTGGTGAACGGTTGTTTTTCAGACTGGAGGGAAGTGAGCAGTGGTGTCCCCCAGGGGTCAGTGTTGGGATCACTGCTCTTTTTGATATATGTTAATGACCTGGACTTGGGTATACAGGGCCTAATTTCAAAGTTTGCAGATGATACGAAACTTAGAAATGTAGTGAACAGTGAGGAGGATAATAACAGACTCCAGGAGGACATAGACTGGTGAAATGGGCAGACGTATGGCAGATGAAATTTAACACAGAAAAGTGTGAAGTGATTCATTTTGGTAGGTAGAATGAGGACAGGCAATATAAACTAAATGGTTCAATTTTAAAGGGGGTGCAGGAACAGAGAGACCTGGGGATGTACATACACAAATCGTTGAAGGTTGCAGGACAAGTTGAGAAGGCTGTTAAAAAGGCATACAGGATCCTTGGCTTTATAAATAGATGCATAGAGTACAAAAGCAAGAAAGTTATGCTAAACCTTTATAAAACACTGGTTAGCCCCAGCAGGAGTATTGTGTCCAATTCTGGGCACCACACTTTAGGAAGGATGTCAAGGCCTTAGAGAGGGTGCAGAGGAGATTTACTGGAATAATACCAAGGATGAAAGCCTTCAGTTACGTGAAGAGACTAGAGAAGCTGAGGTTGTTCTCCTTGGAGCAGAGGAGGTTTGATAGAGGTGTTCAAAATCATGAACAGTTTTAATGGAGTAAATAAGGAGAAACTGTTTCCAGTGGCAGAAGGGTCAGTAGCCAGAGGACACAGATTTAAGGTAATTGGCAAAAGAAACAGAGGTGACATGAGGAAAAAATTTTAAGCAGCAAGTTGTTATGATCTGGAATGCACTGCCTAAGAGATGGTGGAAGCAGATTCAATAATAACCTTCAAAAGAGAATTGGATAAATACTTGAAGGGGGAAAATGTTCAGTGCTATGGGGAAAGAGCAAGGGAGTGGGACTAATTGAATAGCTCTTTCAAAGCTCTGGCTGAGGCAGGATGGGCCGAATAGCCTCCTTCTGTGCTGTATCATTCTATGATTCTATGAAATAGGATATTTAATTGGTGTGAAGTAAAATGGTACCATGACATCAGCTGACACTGGGCTGGAATTTCCTCAATCCAACTAATGCTGAAATGTATGCCGGTTTCCACGCCAATCTTGCCAATGGTACCTTAGGTAGAAAATTCCTGAGAATCTCGTTCATGTACACCGGAGTGTAAAGTCCAGCATAAAGGGGCCAGAGGAAAGCATGGATAATGTGCCATCTTCCTTCTGGCCTCTTGTGCATCCCCAATTTTAATCGCTCCACCATTGGTAGCTGTGCCTTCAGCTGCCCAGGCCCTAAGCCCTGGAATTTCCTCCCTAAGCCTCTCTACCTCTCTTTCCTCCTTTTAAGATGTTCCTTAAAACCAAGCTTTTGGTCACCTGTCCAAATATCTCCTTATGTGGCTCGGTGTCAAATTTTGTTTGATAATGCTCCTATGAATTGCTTTGGGACGTTTTAAAGGCGCTATATAAATGCAAGTTGTTGTTGTTATTGATGTTATGAAATTTAAAGTTTGAAGCCATCAAACTATCATTTATGTACATTAGGCACTGCATGTTTAAGAAGCTGGAATTGTGGAATATTTTCCCTTTTTAATGTAACAGATTCTGATGCCATACAAAAGCATTTAAAGATATAGAAAATACAGTGCAGTCTCAATAAAAGCACATAAAAAGATTTTAAAAATCACTATAAAACTCCAGATATAGTGACCTTTGGTCCTGCTTCGTTTAAATTTTGGATATAAATTTACGCCCGTTCAGAATGGACGTTAATGCAGGAAACTTGCATACTCTGGACGTTTGCATGGGGGCAGGGCTATGTTAATGAGCTAAGTGGGGTTTAGTGGGAGTAACTCGGGTGTGGCGCAAATGATCGAGGATATTTGTGTGCAGTGAGATTCTGGCGTGAAACGCGCAAATTTCCTCAGGAAAAACTTGGTCCAACTCAGTCCTTGCGCTGTTGTTGCACTGATCGTTCTGAGGAAATTCTGGCCCATGTTTATTCAATAGGTATTTATTCAATGGGTGATATGAAGTTTTAAGATGTTCTGAAATGCTTTCCAGTGAATGGATACTAAGTAAGTAACATTGTGCCGGCTGATTCTATTGCTAGTATTCAGTGGATTGTTGGGGCATGAAGAAACTTTTGGCCAATCAGTGCTGTAAATTGTCCATTATACTTTGAAAATGCCATGTTGTACTCAGTAATTGAATTGTTGACATTGCCCTGTGTGGTTAATTATTATAACCATTGCCACTGTGGATAAAATGCCATTAATATTCATAGTAAATCAGAAGAAAAGCACACTCAATCCATATGGCTCAGTTATTTTGAATTTTTTTTAAAAGCTGGATCTAATGGCAATTATGAATATTTTAAGATTTAGTTTCACCTTTGTGTCCATACAGTTGTCAGTGTACTTAATCCCTCCACCCCTCCTCCTTACTGTTTGTGCACATTATTCCTTATTGCCTATTAATGAATTGTTGAAAGTAACCTTTTGTAAAAGTATATAGCTCCTGGTTAAATATGCTTTCACTGCCTTGCTCTGTGGCAGCTTAGTATCCTGTGATTGAACTTTATCAGCAAGTACACGTCAGCTGGTTTTTAACTTGTGTCACTCTGTTGGATTGGATCTGAAGGGCCAAATTGAATGTGATATATACAGTGCTAAATCAGTGACCAGTTCCTAGAAACAGTACACGCAGAGTTAATTATGGTTCCTGTAAGCTGTTTTCTGGAGGGAATTTCCATTGCAGCCCAGCTAATATTCAATCATCAGGACAAGGCAGAGCCATGCATAGTTTTGGAAATCCTGGTATAAATGTTGTGTTTGTACATGGATATGGGAACCCAGACAAGTTGCCTGAAAGAGTATTGATTGGGGAATGTTTGCGTATCATTTATTCTGTGACTAATTCCTGTTGAAAGAAAACATACTTTTGATGTGCTAATGTTGAATGCAGAGGCAGTGGGGGGCACTGAATCTGTTTTATAGTATCTTTGATGGCTCTCCAATTATCACAAATATTTCAATCAAAGAGGCTAATATCCCATATGTCTTTTTAAAGCATTGTTTGAATGGTTACGAGAAATACAGCATATCATGTTTTTTGTTCTGATGTATCTTTAAAGGACCTTGAAACAAGTTGGTCCTGGAATCTGGCACAGGTTAGCGAATCAGGCCCAGCCTCCTACCAGCAGAGGACCTGGGCAAGTTTGACTCCATGGTTGCATAACACTATATAAGAACTGAGCTGCCATTTTCAGGGATCTAATTATGTTGAGAGGTAGCTTAGGGGTACATTGTTATTGTTTTGATATATACTGTGAAGTTTGTTTTGCACTGAATATGTTGTACGTTAAAATAAATTGCCCGATGGTTTATAGCTGGACTCTCCTTCTGATAGAGAGTACATTCAATCTGCCTATTGAAGAGAGGAGAATCAAGCGGTGGCTTGTGATATGGTCCAGTAAATTGATGTACAGTGGTAAGGGCTTTCCAATTGATCTCCTGGCCTTCCCATCAATTACCCCTAGATATTGGGTAGGTAAAGACACACTCTGGATTGTAGGGTACGTGAAATCCACTTACGAGTGGTCAGTGACACCGAACCCAAGTAGAATATCTAGCGTAAAACCCGAAGACATAATGTGCACATCTTCAAGTTGATCTGAAAGGAAAGTTACAAACTGTACGCTATTGATGCCAGAGTTTTATTTTTTAATTAATTAATGTGATACTTGTTAACTAATGATCTCCTTTGATTAGGGTTCTGATGTGGAGATACTCAGTTCAGACAAAGGAGAGGCTGAATGCATTTCACAGCCTTTACCGGATCAACAGGTTGACAAACCCTTTGAACTGCAAGGTAAGCAATGTAGCCAGTCTAAGTGTATAGACACATTCTTTATTTTTAATTTTCAGCTATAAAGCAGATACATATAAATAGATAAGTACAGAATCACTTTTATTGTTGTCAATTTCCCTCGCCCCCTCCTGCTTGGATACAGTTCCACGAGCACTGGACACCCACCAGCATCTTGCCCAGGTGGCTGCCATTTATGTGTGGGCCTTGACAGGCTTTTCCATTGGGAGTGGGCAATCCAGTGTGCCCAAATTTGTTTTCGCCTGGTACCTACACATTTCCTGCAAACTTCTGTGGATAACGATCAGGAGTGGGGACACTGGGTAATTTTTGCCTTCCTAAGTCTCTGGCTGACATCAGCTAACGGTACAGACTGGGAATTGACTGGTCCATATGGACCAGTTATTCACTGGATAAACTTTCTGTCCCAATGGGGAAGTAGAATCACTATTTTACTGAAAGGGGAGATTTAATGCTATGGTATATAGAGTGATTTAGGAACTCAGTTTTGGAGGGTTTTTAATTCTGTCCTTTCTCTCCGTTCTTTCTTTCTCTCCGTTCTTTCTTTCTCTCCGTTCTTTCTTTCTCTCCGTTCTTTCTTTCTCTCCGTTCTTTCTTTCTCTCCGTTCTTTCTTTCTCTCCGTTCTTTCTTTCTCTCCGTTCTTTCTTTCTCTCCGTTCTTTCTTTCTCTCCGTTCTTTCTTTCTCTCCTTCCTTCCTTGTCACTTGTCAAACTGTCATTGGCCTTTGGTTCTGCCACACTTAATGAAGCACATGATCTGTTGCATATGAAAGAGAGAGGGTTTTTTTGTTTCAAGGGATTGTCCAGGGCTATTTTACTTCAACTTGCTGTCTCGTTTATCTCGGCAATTAGGCTGCTTCACTCTGCTGAGTTCCGAATCTTGGCCATGCTAAGTCGAGATTTGATACCTCTTCATGAAGTGGGGGAGTCTCCATTGCTTTGCTTTTGAATGAGTCTCCCACTGGCTGGGAGCAAGCCAATAGCAGTATCTTGTTATCTGGGATAACTTTTTAAAAATTTGTTCATGGGATGTGGGCGTCGCTGATGAGGCCAGCATTTATTGCCCATCCCTAATTGCCTTGAGAAGGTGGTGGTAAGCCGCCTTCTTGAACCGCTGCAGTCCATGTGGTGAAGGTTCTCCCACAGTGCTGTTAAGAAGGGAGTTCCAGGATTTTGACCCATCGACGATGAAGGAACGGCAATATATTTCCAAATCGGGATGGTGTGTGACTTGGAGGGGAACGTGCAGCTGGTGTTGTTCCCATGTACCTGCTGCTCTTGTCCTTCTAGGTGGTAGAGGTCGCGGGTTTGGGAGGTGCTGTCGAAGAAGCCCTGGTGAGTTTCTGCAGTGCATCCTGTGGATGGTACACAATGCAGCCACAGTGCGCCGGTGGTGAAGAGAGTGAATGTTTAGGGTGGTGGATGGGATGCCAATCAAGCGGGCTGCTTTGTCCTGGATGGTGTCGAGCTTCTTGAGTGTTGTTGGAGCTGCACTCATCCAAGCAAGTGGAGTGTATTCCATCACACTCTTGATTTGTGCCTTGTAGATGGTGGAAAGGCTTTGGGGAGTCAGGAGGTGAGTTACTCGCCACAGAATACCCAGCCTCTGACCTGCTCTTGTAGCCACAGTATTTATGTGGCTGGTCCAGTTAAGTTTCTGGTCAATGGTGAGCCCCAGGATGTTGATGGTGGGGGATTCGGCGATGGTAATGCCGTTGAATGTCAAGGGGAGGTGGTTAGACTCTCTCTTGTTGGAGATGGTCATTGCCTGGCACTTGTCTGGCGCAAATGTTACTTGCCACATATCAGCCCAAGCCTGGATGTTGTCCAGGTCTTGCTGCATGCGGGCATGGACTGCTTCATTATCTGAGGGGTTGCGAATGGAACTGAACACTGTGCAATCATCAGCGAACATCCCCATTTCTGACCTTATGATGGAAGGAAGGTCATTGATGAAGCAGCTGAAGATGGTTGGGCCTAGGACACTGCCCTGAGGAACTCCTGCAGCAATGTCCTGGAGCAGAGATGATTGTCCTCCAACAACCATTACCATCTTCCTTTGTGCTAGGTATGACTCCAGCCACTGGAGAGTTTTCCCCCTGATTTCCATTGACTTCAATTTTACTAGGGCTGCTTGGTGCCACACTCGGTCAAATGCTGCCTTGATGTCAAGGGCAGTCACTCTCACCTCACCTCTGGAATTCAGCTCTTATGTCCATGTTTGGACCAAGGCTATAATGTGGTCTGGAGCCGAGTGGTCCTGGCGGAACCCAAACTGATCATCGGTGAGCAGGTTATTGGTGAGTAAGTGCCGCTTGATCGGACTATCGACAACACCCTCCATCACTTTGCTGATGATTGAGAGACTGATGGGGCAGTATTTGGCCGGATTGGATTTGTACTGCTTTTTGTGGACAGGACATACCTGGGCAATTTTCCACATTGTCGGGTAGATGTCAGTGTTGTAGCTGTACTAGAACAGTTTGGCTAGAGGCGCGGCTAGTTCTGGAGCACAAGTCTTCAGCACTACAGCCAGGATGTTGTCGGGTCCCATAGCCTTTGCTGTATCCAGTGCACTCAGCCGTTTCTTGATATCACGTGGAGTGAATTGAATTGGCTGAAGACTGGCTTCAGTGATGGTGGGGATATCGGCAAGAGGCCGAGATGGATCATTCACTCGGCACTTCTGGCTGAACCTAAACAGGAGAGACTGCTAGTAGAAAAAAAAACTCCTTTGGAATATGGGAGTCTAAAATTGCTATGGACTATAATGCACATAGTAATTTTAATTGCGTAATGCATGTTTAATTACAACGAGGCAAAAAAAGTTGTAGTCAAAAGTTTTGGTGCAGGGAAGGTCTTTGTCATTGATGTAGTTTAGTTAGCAGCATTCCTATTGAATAAAATCCTTACAACAGGAGTTTAAAATGATTTAATTCATCAATTAATCAAATTGCTCTAAAAATGGTTTAATTCAATTCCTAATACATTTTCTATGATACTGGATTGTAAAGGGATTATAATCAACTTTTGCATTTTTTTAATATTTGAATATTAAATTGTAATTTATGAGAATAATTCTAATTTGCAATAATTTGTATTTAATAATAAATCTTATTTGAATTGTTTGAATATTGAGATTTTTATTAAATGGAAATGCTGCTTTTGGTTTCTGCTATCTAACCCTGCAATACTGAGTATTTTTGAGAACTGTGGTCAGCCCTGGAAGCTGGTCATGGTGTAGAGAAGAAACACTTTGTATTCTGAGATATTTACTGTGTCAACTACTTAGTTTTCATAGTGGGATAATTTGTTTTACTTTTAAAATTTCTCAGCAAGCCTGAAATATTTTATATTCCATAATTTGTTTTGCAGCAGAAAAAACTGAGCACATAGAAACAACAATAGAAACTCTCGGCTCCTCAGTTATATCAGAGGAAAAGGAATTACTCTCTGAGGTGAGATTATAGTAAAACCGTCTTCCTTTATGAATGCACAAGTACAGTATTCAATTGGTCAGGTGGTAACACATTGTAGCTTTGTATAGACTGTAATAAACTGTTGCTATTTAAAAAGCAAAACTGAAACTCATCAACAATTTGCAAGACGTTGCCACTAATTTGCTTATAAAATGATTGCATATATATAGTAGAATCAACATCAGTTCTGATATAAGCAATTACGTAGACTTGCCAAAATGTCCATTTATCACTTTTTTCAGTGATGCACATGATCTTTAGTAACTTTTTATGCATAAACTGTGATTTTTGACATATACTGTATGTAAACATATTTTACGCATCCTTCCATTGTGTTCTATTGGAATCTGTTAATGGAGGTGGCTTTCAAATGAACTTGAACTGATGTGTAAAAGGGTTTTTTTTTAAAGCTCAATGTAAAAAATATTTTCTCTGGGATTTTGAGTATCTTGCACATATTTGTTAAAATCTGGTGCATTAAATATTAAACCCATATGTTTAAAAGAAAAATCACACATAGCTTGGTATGTTTTTGTTGATAAATCAATTACTTGGCAGAATGATTACAGTTTAGTAAATTGAAATTTCCACTGAAGCAACTAAGGACTAAGCAACACCGTCTTGGTGGCTCAGGTAAACCTCTAGTCTCTGAACCCTACAGGAAGAAACCAGGTTAGATTCCCGATCTGTGCTGAGTTAATTAAATCTCAACTGGACTAATTAAGGGTGCTGCAATTGGCCACAATTGCAAATATAAATTACTTATAGTTGAAATCAGCTTTGTGTCCTTAATTTTAGAGGCAGTGGAGGCTGTATGAACAGCTAAGCGGCAGCCCTTTAAGCTCCCTGGGCCTGGCAAAGGCTGCTCCCTGAGTGGTGGATTTAGACCAATCTAGACCAGAAGTTTAAAGAGCTGACGCTTCCCTGTTTTCAAGCTTTGAGGGAGGGTAAGGATGGGAGTGAGGATTGTGGGAGGAGGATGGCAGGGAGTGACGATTGTGGGAGGAGAAGCATGGAGCAACGTTGGGTTGAAAGAGCTTGAATTTTTATGTATGAGGGTCTTATTTTTCTATGTATGGGGAAGTTTGGCTTTGCATTTCTTTGTATGAGGGTCATAAATTTTTATCTATGGGGATCTGGCTTTTTGGTGGGGTGGGGGAGGCTGCTTATTTTGTGTGATAGTGGTGCTGCTTTTTTGTGCATGGTGGTTTTTGAATATTTTCTGTATTGGGCGTTCATTTCTGCATAACCATACGGTCCACCCATTGGGTTTGATGTGAGTATCTGACCTCCAGCTCCGAAAGGTTTGCTAGCCCTGTCTTGCGTCATCTGTTCAGTTTCTGCTCCCAGTCCACCTTTCCTTTTCTTTGGAAGTGTATTTGTGTTCTTTAATTCTCTAAGAAAAGTGGTCTCCTCTGTCTCACAGACAAGTGACCTTGGCTAAACTATACATTTATCAACTTCCTTCAGATACCTCAATGCATATAACCTTTATTCCTCTTGATTGCAATGGTTCAATAGCTAAACCCTTGATCATCTCCATGTGGCAATGAAAATCTTGCTTCATTCAATTCTTTAAAATCTTCCTGCCTCTCCAGTCCACTGAACAGCTACATTTGGTGGCTCTGTTGCAAACAGCCTTATCATTGCAAAATGGCAGCTTTGATAAGCACATCTGTGTCTCCAATGAACTGAAACTTGCAAGCTTATCAGTGACGTGAATGGGATAGTGTGCCACAGGAACATAATTATGTTCTTCCTACGGTATTTTGCACTGTAGACTACATGGGCTGTCAATCATATTCTCCCATCTGCTTCAAAAAGGAGTAAGTGATATGCTGTGAAACCATATTGTTGGGGGCTAAAAGTAATAGTCAAATGTATTTACAAATGAGACAATTTCACAGAATCAAAAACCCGTAGCAAGAAACTGGCAATACAATATTTGGCTTACTCAGTACATAAACTGTTACAAAACAATAAAAATTCCTTTAAATAACTTGTAAACCAAGTCTGTGATGAATAATTAAATGGAGTCATTCTTGCTACCTTGGATGGAAATGGGTCAAATGGAGCAGGAAACTAAAGTCCTCAGGGAAAAGCCCTAACTCTTGTACAACTTCCTGAGAAATCCAGAGGTTTGTTTTAACACTGAAGATGAAAGACAATTGGGATAATTCACCATTTGTTCAACTCAAATAGATAAGATATAGCAGCAGCCTCTTGGCTGTCTGCTGAATTGTTTGCTCGTCCCCTGATCTCTCGGGAAGCCATTTGGTATGTCTGGGTCTGCAAGCTAACATACATTTAATATTTCAAAGACATGTAATTTCTGTTTAATTAACTTCTGAATATAAGCAACAACTCACTGCCACCAGCTAGGCCAGATGGCTTCCATGGAAATGTGGCTATCTCTAAGACTGTGTTCCATATTGCTTTTGTCTCTTTACACCAAAACAAAAGATCTGTTTGGGGATGGTTAATACAGTATGAAGTGCAGCACAGACTTGTCTACTCGGGCTGAAGACTATTGCGTGCTCGATGTGATGGGCGCAGGGAAATATTGGAAATCATTTAACCCATTAGAAGTCTACACATGATCTTCATGATCGGTTCATTTATAGATATGACAGCAATTTATTTTCGAAAGTGGCCACAGTAATGGAAATCTACCCAACTTCGGCAACTATTTGAATTGTTTAAAAAGAGTGAACAGGGAGAGTCCTTTAATGGGGCTGAGTCTAAGGGATTGAACCTTTCACTGAAAGACAAGCAGGGTTAATTTGTTGCGGAGGCTCTCTTGCTTGTCCGCTGTAACTTCGTCACAGCAGATGAGCAGGAGAACCTCCGTGGAAATTTATCCCCGGGGAACAAGCTACCTGCTGCAGTTAGTAAAGAATGGAACAAAAGAGCTGCATTTATCAAAGCTATCTATAAAATAAGAGCCAACCTTATGGATATTGTGACCTACTGTTTTTCCTGTTGAGAAAAAGGTTAATAGAATTTCTACTATAAACCTATATATTTATATTACATATATTTTCTTGTTCAGTATATGCACTTAATAATTTAAACCTAGTACGTGTGAAGTTCTATCGCTTTTGAGAACTGGAGGGAGAACTTGTTGTGGTATAGGATAATTCCAGTAGCTTAAAAGTAATTAATAGACAAGGATCTTCTGTTTGTTATGCCGTGCATGTTAGTGAAAATATATCCAGGTGGTTAGACTATTGAAACATTCTCAAAGGCATAGGGAGTTGGACTTGCCTATGAGAATGATCTAAGATTCAAGAGCTTGAAAAAAATCTAGAGTATGGAAGTGTAGAAAAGAACCAAAAACTGACCTTGCATCATCATGTGAGGTTAGCTGAGTGGGGCTCAGGAGCACAGAGTACCTGAAGAGTAGCGATGCTAGGGACGCTGTGCAAGGAGTGCATTATACATCCCAAGTCCTAGCCACAGCTAACTCTAGTAAATGTTTAAAATTCATGGCTCTATCTAAAGCTGCGATAAAATTATGTAATGTATTTTTCCTTTTTTGAGGCATGTCATAGCACTGCTTATGTGTTAACTAGCTCCACCCTCAATCTTTTTTTAATCATCTCCTCTCTTTTCAATTGAAACTCCCCTATCTTCATAGCTTGCACATTTTAAAATTGGAGTCCATTAACCCTATAGCCCTGAATGGATCCAGCAAGATCATCAGATTTTGTATTTTGCCGTATTTTGCTGACTTACTAGTATAGGAGTTGTCAAATGTGGCTTGCAAGCTGCATGAACCTCTTCTATTCCTGAATCTACCTGAGCATAACTGATTGCTGATTGGCTGTCACAGGAATTATCTATAAGAACTGAAGAGTGGGAAATGTTGTCCACTGAGGAGATTTGAGAGGGGTGTTTCTTGCTTGCATTTGTTTGTTTCTCACTCTCTCCTCTTTCATTCCATTTATGCTCCAAGTACACTGTCCTACATACTCTCCCTCCTTCTTGCATCCTATGTTGAAATCAAGATGTTGCATCATCTTCTACACTAATTCATTCTTTTCCCAAGACAGTGGAACTTATTACATCCATTCAACAATTTATAGGCTTTTATAACCCAAGCTTGATATCCCCTAATCATCTACTTGATTTACGGTACCTTTTTCCTAGTCTTTTTAACTTTAACTATGGGTATTGGTGTTTCACCTAGATTTCTCAATAAAATTAACATGTTGATAAGTTTAATGATGGAAAGAGGAAAGGGTTTCCAGGTATCCTTGGTGTCACTGAAGGTAACGTATCACTTTTACTGCTGGGCTTGTTACCTGTGATGGGGGATCTTGGAGACTAGAGGATAAGGAAAGATCATCGATATGTGCGAGGTTGGGGGAAATCTGAGATGCAGAACAAGGTATTGTAGTCTGCACAGAACAGGGTTGATAAATATGATAAAATTACTAAAGTAGTAAACTCTTGAAAATTTGGGGATGGCCAATTGATACTACTTGGAAATCAAAATCTTTATTATTGCAGTTCAAACTTCAGTTGCATATTTTCTAAGAAGTAATCAAAATCCTTCTGCGCAAGTGTTCTAGCAATTGTACACTTTAAACAACTGGCATGGGTGGAAGATAGTTAGATGTTGCTTAGCTGATTTACAGGAATTGGTTACTGCTGAAGCTGATAATTTTTAAAATGTAAAGGTAACAGCCGAATCCTGTTTACTTGTTCTTTTAACTAGGCACCAAAAGAAAAATTGGCTGATGACAATACTTGTGTTGGTGCAACTAGTGATGATTCAGATATTGTTACCCTTGAGCCACCACCCGTGGAAGATCTTCATGCTGTCCAGGAGGAGACTGAAGTTGTAGAAGAAGAGCATACAAATGATGACGAATTGAATCTAGGCTCGTCTTCTAGTAGCCAGTATACTTTTGCCCCTCCGGAAAATGGTAAGAACAGGTTATTTAGGCTATAGCTGAACTTAAGATAACAATTTCTGACTGCAATGACTTAATTCTGCTTTGAAGATATTTGCGTAGGTGTGGATTTCACAATTTAATATCAACTGGTTAATTCTGTTCAACTGTTGGAATACTATACCTAACTATTGAGGTTAAAAGATAATTGTTTTATTATCCTTTTTTTTTCTTCCGCGTTAAAGTGAACAGTTCCTCTGTTTGTTTACATCACAGACTTTTTTGATACCTACTTATCACAGCTGCCTTATTTTAAACTGCTAGATCATTGAATTTATAACTTTTATAATAGTACATCAAAATTGCAGACAAAGAAAACAAGTACTTGGAAAGAAATTTATAATACAGTCAAAAAATGTTACCTGAGCCCCAAAATTAAATTATTGCCCCTCTCATCTAAATATCAGTGTGTGGTATATATTTATAATTTTGTAAGTAAATTAACAGCATTTTCTAGTTGTATGTGACATTCTTGCCATGCTTCACCCACAGAGCTGAGTTCAATGCAGATTTTAGTTTTTTCTCCCTTTCCTCTGGGTCGCCAACCCACCACAAAACTAGCCTCTGTTGACCTCCTCGTAAGCTCCCTTAGTTATACCTTTGATGCTTTTACTCCCACCATGTCACCCATGGTCTTCCGCACCTGTAGTTCCTCTGGTAGAGTTCCCAGCTTCATATCCAAAAGTCTGAAGGTCACAGATTCAGTTGCACCAGCTGCATGACTGGTGACATGAGGAAAAACTTTTTTACACAGCGAGTGGTTAGGATCCGGATTGCACTGCCTGAGGGGGTGGTGGAGGCAGATTCAATCATGGCCTTCAAAAGGGAACTGGATAAGTACTTGAAAGGAAAAAATTTGCAGGGTTATGGGGAAAGGGCAGGGGAGTGCGACTAGCTGCATTGCTCTTGTGTAGAGCCGGTGTGGACTCGATGGGCCGAATGGCCTCCTTCCGTGCTGTAACCTTTCTATGAATCTGTGATTCTTTCCATGACTGGCCTGGTTATCCATTGCCAGATCTGATTTGAGCAACTGAGGCCTCCTGCTCCAGAATCATCCGGGAGGGCAAGAACGATCCTGGACTCCTCTTTTCAAGTACCAGTTCCCACCTTCTTCCCCCTTTCCTGGCTCCCATCTTTCTTACTGCCAATACCAAGTGCAAGGAGCTTATTTTTTTTTCAAAAAATATACTTTATTCATAAAATTTGCAGCAATACATACAATACAGTTGTCATATCACATTCCAAACGTACACAATACAGATTTTACAATTTGCAGGTTACATCAAGTACAGTTCAATGAACACATTGGACATAATTACAGTTCATGACACTCTAGGGTGCCTCATTGCAATACACTCAATGCACATTTTTGATAACAGGTACGTTCCAGATTCTTTCCAGGTTCATTACAGATTCATTACAGTTACATTACATCAGTTAGAATTTTACATTCTGCCCGAGGGGGTTTTTCCCTGATTGCAGCCCCTCGGTATACAATGGCGGGAAGGCTCTAAACGGTTGCCTTTCCCCACAGAGCCTTTGCGGCGGCCGCACCCATCCTCAGTGCGTCCCTCAGCACGTAGTCCTGGACCTTGGAATGTGCCAGTCTGCAACACTCGGTCGAGGACAGCTCCTTGTACTGGAAGACCAGCAAGTTTCGGGCAGACCAAAGGGCGTCTTACACCGAGTTGATAGTCTTCCAGCAGCAGCTGATGTCCGTCTCAGTGTGCGTCCCCGGGAACAGCCCGTCGAGCACAGAACCCTGTGTTACGGAACTGCTCGGGACGAACCTGGACAGATACCACTGCATCTCTCTCCAGACCTTCTTTGCAAAGGCACATTCCAGAAGGAGATGGGTGACGGTCTCGTCTCCACCGCAGCCTCCTCTGGGACAGCGCGCGGTGGCGCTGAGAGTCCGGGAGTACATGAAGGACCTGACGGGAAGGGCCCTTCTCACCACCAGCCAAGCTGGGTCTTGGTGCTTGTTTGAAAGCTCTGACGATGAGGCGTTCTGCCAAATGACATTGACAGTCTGCTCGGGGAACCAACCGACAGGATCCACCATCTCCTTTTCCCGCAGGGTCACTTGCTGATCGCCTTGTGGTCAAAGGTGTTTTTCTGCACAAGCTTTTCCACGAAGGACAGGTGGGGCAGAACGGTCCAGCTGGACGGAGCGTTCCGTGGCAGCGTGGCCAGGCCCATCCTTCTCAACACCGGGGACAGGTAGAACCTCAGCACGTAGTGACACTTTGTGTTTGCGTACCGAGGGTCTATGCACAGCTTGATGCAGCCGCACACAAAGGTGGCCATCAGGATGAGGGCCAAGTTGGGCATGCCTTTCCCCCCTTTCTCTGGAGATTTGTACATCGTGACCCTGCGGACACGGTCCATTTTTGATCTCCAGACAAAGCGGAAGATGGCTCGGGTGACTGTCGCGGCGCAGGAGCGAGGTATGGGCCAGACCTGCGCCACGTACAGCAACACCGAGAGCACCTTGCACCTGATGACCAGGCTCTTGCCCACAATCGAGAGGGATCGTCGATCCCACAGTCCCAGTTTCTGCTTAACCTTGGAAATACGCTCCTCCCAGTTTTTGGTGCACGCCCCGGCCCCCCCGAACCAGATCCCCAGCACCTTCAGTTAATCCGACCTGACGGTGAAGGGGACAAAGGATCGGTCGGTCCAGTTCCCAAGAACATGGCTTCGCTCTTGCTACGATTTACCCTGGCCCCCGAGGCCAGTTCGAACTGGTCGCAGATGCTCATCAATCTGCGGACAGAGAGCTGATCCGAGCAAAAGACGGCGACGTCATCCGTGTACAGGGAGGCCTTGACCTGAGTGCCTCCGCTGCCTGGGATCGTCACCCTCCTGATGGACTCGGCAAAGGGTTCGATGCAACACACGAACAAGACGGAGGAGAGAGGACAGCCCTGCCTGACTCCAGATTTGATCGGAAAGCTTTCTGATTCCCACCCGTTGATTGAAACTGCGCTACTGATGTTTGTATAGAGCAGTTGGATCCAATTGCGGATTCCCTCCCCAAACCCCATTTTGGAGAGCACGTCCATCATGTACGTGTGGGATATTCTGTCAAAGGCCTTCTCCTGGTCCAGGCTGATCAGGCAGGTGTTCACCCTCCTGTCCTGTACATAGGCAATCGTATCCCTGAGTAGCGCCAGGCTATCAGAGATCTTCCTGCCGGGTACGGCGCAGGTCTGATCGGGGTGGATCACCGCCTCCAGGGCTGACTTGACCCGATTGGCGATGACCTTGGACAGAATTTTGTAGTCCACGATAAGTAGTGAGATGGGTTGCCAATTTTTGATTTCTTCCCTCTTCCCCCTTCCGCTTGTAGATGAGGGTGATGATGCCTTTCCTCATGGAGTCTGACATGCTGCCTGCCAGGAGCATACCCCCGTACACTTCCAGCAGGTCTGGGCCTATCCAGTCCCACAGAGCCGAGTACAACTCCACCGGTAAGCCGTCGCTTCTGGGAGTCTTACTCTTCTCGAAGGAACGGACGGCCTTTGTCAGTTCGTCCAGAGTTAGCGGATGATCCAGACTCTCCCGCTTGCTGTCGTCTAGAACCTCTGTGATAGACGACAAGAAGGACTGGGAGGCCGCGCTGTCTGTGGGCTTCGCGTCGTACAGTCCGGCATAAAAGGATTTGCAGATTCTCAGTATGTCGGGCTGCGAGGACGTGACCGAGCCGTCCTCTTCCTTCAGGCTGTTGATCACAGAGCTCTCTCTGTGCAGCTTTTGGAAGAAGAAGCGCGAGCAAGTCTCGTTCCGCTCCACGGAGCGGACTCTGGACCAGAAGATGATCTTGGAGGCCTCGGAGGCAAAGAGCGAGGCTTGCTGGTCCTTCACCTCTCTGAGTTCCTCCCCGACATCGATCCCTATCGACTGCAGCAGGAGAAGATTCTGCATGCTTTTCTGGAGTCGGGACGTTTCCCTCTGCCTCTCTCTCGCCTTCTGAACACCTTTGAGGATGAAGAACCTCTTGATGTTCGCAAGGAGCTTATGGACTTCTTCATCTGTAAAGAAAGAAATAGCTTGAATTTATATTGCACGTTTCATGACCTCACAGACAGTGAAGTACTTTTGAATTGCGGTTACTGTTGTAATGTAGGTACTGTCTGCCCGACTGCCTCAGCCACCACCTCCTCTTCTCCTGACTTTTGCCATCCCCCATTGTATTGTAGCTTCTCTCCTTTCTCCTCCCCCAGCCTCATCATGCTTATATATTCTATAACACGCACTTCCTGTTCCTTTAATCGCTTCTGCACAAGAATCATTCCCTCCCCTCCGCCCCCCCCCCCCCCACCGAAAAGATCATTCTTGACAGCTCTGTCCTCTTCAACATACCACTCCATTTCTAAGTTCTTGTTCCTCTCTAAGGTCTAATATTCCAAGCATGATGAGGGGGTACCTGACAGAAGGGGCCACATTATCTGGGCTCCCTTCCCCCTCAATACTATCACAATTTGGCTCCCATCCGTAATACTATCATTTTTAAAAGAAAAAAAATTGTAGGTTTTAAATAGAACTGATAACCCAGCACATCGTGTCCTTTTTAGAAACATCAACTAAATTTTAGGAGACCAATTTCAGACCAAGTATATCAGTGCATTCTGCCCTGCAATTTAATATGAAGGATGGCAGAGAACACAAGACGATCTGGTGGTGATATGTTTATGTACACTGTAATCGTGATAAATGCACATTCTATCTTTGCCAAGTTGCAGAGGAGGCGCCATGTGTTTTCCTTACTAGAAAAGAAGGAAACTCAAACAAATCATACTTTCATGCATCTCTTGGTAACTGGTTCCAGGTTGGATTATAGATTGCCTCTGCACAGCACTAAAACAGTCCTAATCGGAGTCACAAATGGCCTCCCCTGTGACTGCGACCGTGGTGCTCCTTGTTCTTCTCAACCTATGTGCAGCTTTTGACACAGTCTTCCACACAATTCTCCTCCAAATCCTCTTCTCCATTGTCCAGCCGAGTGGGACAGTTTTCATTTGGATCCACTCTTCTCTGTCCAATTGAATCTCCTGCAATGGCTTCTCTTCCTGCCCCTGCACAGTTACCTCTGAAGTCCCCCAAGGATCTATCCTTGGCCACTTTCTATTCCTCATCTACATGCTGCCCCTTGGTGGCATCATCCAAAGACATGTCGTCAGCTGACAACACCCAGCTTTCCGTCACCACCACCTCACTCAACCTCTCCACTGCCTTTGTGTTGTCAGCCTGCGTGTCCAATATCCAGTCCTCGACGAGCCACAATTTCCTCCAATTAAGCATTGGGAAAACCAAAGCCATTGTCTTCAGCAGCCCCCTCTTTCCGCCCCCCCCCTGCCCTCCCTCCACCCAATCCCCTGACAAACTCCATTTCCTTGCCACTGATTCCATCTTCCTCCCTGACCACTGTCTCGGGCTGAACAAGACTGTTTGCAACCTCGGTGTCCTATTTGACCCCATATCCTCTCCATCTCAAAGATCACCTACTTCCACCTCCATAACATCACCTACCTCCGCGATTGGAGCTCATTCAAAACTCTGCTGCCCATATTCCAACCCACGCCAAGTCCCACTGACCTATCGCCCGTGTCAATTTTTGTCTGATTACACTTCTATGAAGCGCCGTGGAATTTTCCTACATTAATGGCACCATATAATGTGAGTTGTTATTGGTGGTGGCCTAAAATGAGAAGGAAAGTAGGCATAATCTTAGTTTATTTAAATAAAAATACTTCTTATCAAACTAAGTAGAATTTTAAATGATTTACACTACATAATCATTTAAATGATTTACTTTGTGTTCCTCCAACTCTCACCTCTTGTGCATCCTCCACCTCCTTCATCCCACCATTGGCAGCCATGCCTTCAGTGATCTAAGCCCCAAGCTCTGGAATTCCCTCTCCAAAACCTCTTTGTCTCCACCTCTCTCTCTTTTAAGACACTACTTAAAACCTACCTTTTTGACCAAGCATTTGGTCACCTGTCCTAATGTTCTTTGGCTTGGTGTCAATTTTTGTCGGATAATGCTCCTGTCAAGCACCTTGGGCTGTTTTACTATGTTAAAGGCACAATATAAATGCAAGTTGTTGGTGTGGTACATATATTTCAACATTTTCTTCACTGGAAGTGATCTGTTATTTAGGAAGTGAGAATTAGGAAAATTGATCTGATGCCAGCCTCTCCCACTGCTGTTTTTAGAAATTAGTTGTGTGTCAGTAAGAAAATACGGCTGCTTATTTTTTTTTCTAACGTCATTTCTTTTTCTCTTTATTCACTCTCTGTGGTAAAGTGCCTAACCCCTCTGCTCTGTTCTCTCCTGAGTCAGTTTCTCTAAAATTGGCAACTATAGGAAAGAAACATGTTTGAATCATAACCAGCTAGCAGTACAGTAGTATTAAAATTAATCATGCTTGTTTGTCACAGAAGCTATTTATTAGCTTTTGTCTATCAAATTTGGATTTTTTTCTTGTCCTGAGTTCTAAAAATATATACATCAGTTTGTCCAGGACTATTTTATGTATTGTCAAAATTAACTTGTTTTTGCCCCAACTCCAGAGCTTTTCAATTGGAAACCTAAGCTTACGTTCTAATTTTAACTCTCAAATATTTGCACTTGGGCTTCCCTGGGGCAAGTTTGTTCTCAGATGAATATTTGGGTATGAGGAACTGGGAAATGGTAAACTGTGTCTATACAATCCTGCTCTCTATTTACAGATTTAAATAGGTGATTTTTTCTTTTGTCTGATTCTGAAAATCCAGAACTGGATGGAGGCCTAATTTCAGAAGGTAGGTTCAGACGAAGAAGGCCCTTTGGCCTATTTAATCTCAGCCTTGCAGAACACCAACTGTACCATCTTCCATTACAGAATCTAGTTTCCTAAATGAGTCCAGTGTTCCGACCTCAACTATTCTTCCTGGCAAACTTTCTTTGTATTTTGATTGCTGTCTAATACTTGGACTTCTATATTTGTATTATGATCTTTTCTTAGTTACTAAAGTAAACAAACCTTTGCAATCTTTCCAAATAAGATTTGATTAATAATTACACTTCCATTTTTTAAAAAAATGAATGTGTGATCTGTACTTCAGGAAAGTGATGTCAGTTTTTTTTTGTCTGGAGCAGCTTTGGAAGATTCCAGAACATGTAAAAGAATTGAGTAATCAGCTGAAAGAGCATCTGTCTGGCAATCTGATTTTCCCAAGTGGTGTGATCAAACTGAACCAGTAGGCTTGCTTGTGCAGGGTGACTAATAATGATTCATAGGAGTGTTGTTTATTCTCCTTTTTTTAAACTGAGCCCAGCACAACTGTCCTAATAGTCTAACCTGCAAATGGCTTTACATTTTATTTACACTTACTATCTAAAATTATCTGTTATTTTTATTTGTACTGTGAATGATGAAAGAAAGCATATTGTGCAAGGAATGAGATTTTGTGATGTCTTGTCCAGAATTGTCCAGGAAACCTGTGTGTGGGTCAGTATATTGATTTGTTTAATAGTAACTTCATGTTCATCAAGGTGGGAAACATTAGTGCTAGAAATGGAATGTTTTTGCAACCTATCAACAACGAGTACTCCCAGAACAAACATAGCACAGTTTCGTTACAGGGTAAAACTCTTACACTGGCCCAACAATAGTCTTTTTAAGTCTGATTTCAGAAGAGCACTTCCTGCTGAAAAGCATAACACTTCCATTTCCTAAGTTGAGCATGCTGCAAATTGTTCCCAATCATGGGAATTTTGTTTTATGGACTTGTGGTCACTAGGAACTGGCCAAGTTCACTTAGAACCTTTAAAACTAATAGAGGCAAGAGAGTCTCGTCTCATCAGGCTGGATTAAATTCAAACCAAAGGACAGGTGCAAAAACATGTTCTAACCAGGTGCACAGCCAATTCCTAGGAATAACATGGATGCAGGATAAAGTTGCAGGTACAATGCTTCAATGGTGTACCTTAATTTCAACTTCAGAAGAGCATCTGTTACGGTTGGTACTCATTCATTAGGCATCAGCCTGTGTATCTAATTTTGGCTCCCAAGCAAAATGTAAATGGAAGTTGCTCCGAATCATGTCTAATGAGATACAACGATGACAGCAGCAGACCATGTTAATGCTTTTCAAATTATTGCTTTGCTGGCAACTCCAGAGCTTTGTGAACATTTATTACAAAGGTATCATTTACTCCCAAGTTTGCTCAAAAGCAGTCGGTAGGAATTAATATAGTTTTATTTTAAAATCAGTGATTTTTTTTTAAAAACTGAAAACAGTCACGAAGTCAAGGGATTGCTGAGGGTTTGATCCTTGCTCTGTGCTCAATGTAGCATATATGTGCTCAACCCAATTAAATCTATTGTAGAATTTTCAGACTTGATCGTTTATATGCCTACATAACAGTAACTACACTTCAAAATGCAATTCATTCATTGGCTGTGTAATGCTTTAGGATATCCTGAGAATATGCTATAAATGCTTCCTCCTTTGCTTCCTGAATATTTGTAACATCTTTGCCTACTTTTTGAATCATCTCCACAGCTTTTTCAGTCAGTACCTTTTTTTATTTTGAGTTGCTTGCATTTCAGGTTGGTGTATCATTATCATTTTTTCATTAGCTTCTACTCATCCTATTTGCCTGGAACATGACACATTATCCTCCTTGACTTCTCTGCAACCATTGATATGGTCAACTACTCTATCTTCCTCCATTACCTCTCCATCTTCATGGCATTTTCCTTTTCATGGTTCCATTCCTACCTGTTTCTACATAGCACATCTCCTGCAATGGCTTCTCCCCCTGCCTCCACACAGTTGCATCCAGAGTGCCCCACTGTTACGTCTCATTCCTATTCCTCATTTATATACTGCTACTCTGTTGGCATTATCCATAAGCATGGAGTTAGCTTCTGCATGTGTTCCAATGACATGCAGTTTTATCTCTCTCTGCCACTGCCCTAAACTCCATAACTACTGTTTCACAACTTATCTAAATTCAAGCCGTTAAGCTGGAACTTCCTCTTGCTAAACATCGGCAAAACCAATACCAACCTGTTAAGTTTTCATTACAAATTCTGGGTGTTCGTTCCTGATTCCATCCCTTCCAACTGCTTCCTCAGGCTGAACCCAACAGTGCGTAACCTCAGTGTCCTGCTCAATCCTGAGTCAAGCTTCAAACTCCACATCCGTCATCAAGACCACTTATTACCACCTCAGAATCATTACCTACCTCTGTTTCTACCTCCCTCCCATTGTCTCTGGAACTCTTATCCATGACTCTGTCACCTTCAGGCCTGACTTTTCCAACAGTACAATCAAGCTTCCATCCTACACAAGTCCAACTTATTCAGAACTCAATTGCCGCATCTTATCCTATACTACATCCTACTGATCCAACAACTCAGTCCTCACCGACCTCATGGGCTCCTCATCCCTCAGTGAATTGATTTCAAGCCCTTGCCCGTGTTTACAAATCCCTCCATGACCTTGGCACATCGGCCAGTCCTAAATCTCAGCTTGCAACCTCTGCTCTTATGAATCTTACCTACTGTGCATATTTCCTCCCCATGGTCCCTCTCTGGTGGCAGAGGCTTCTGCCACCTTGTCTTACACTCTGGAATTCACTTCCTTATGCTTTCATAAATAGCTGACAAGCCTTAATATCAAAACACAAAATCATCAGAAGTGTAAAGCTGAGACACTGCATCAAGTGTAGTGGATACAAACAAAATCTGAAAAAATTCTAAAATATACATTCGCTTTAATAGAGCTGATTGTAATAAACCATATGAACAGTAATATGATCCAATGACTAAGATGGGAATGCATCACAAATACAAAGTAGCCAAGATTTTGATTTGAACAACTCCATCCTATGGCCCAGAGGATCCCTCCACCTTGCTACATCTCTATCCACCTTCAAATGCCCCCTTAAAACCTACCTCTTCGACCATTCCTTTGGCCACTTCCTCTAACCTGCTCAATGACTCTTGCCCCAGCTTTTGTGAAGTGCATTGGGGCAGTTTGCTACTTCGAAGGTGTTAGGAGTGTAAGTTGTTAACTGAACTGAGCTGGGTTATAATTTTTTTTCCCTCTGAGTATTGTGTAAAGGTTTGGGGAGGGGCAGAATAATCCACTGGGGAGAAGGAAGTTCCTTATCTTGACTAGCCTGACTGATGCATTGTTTAAAAGATTAATGTGCCAACTTGTTTATCTTGCTTGTGAAGTTTTGAAGTGAGATGTACAGTGTTAATGTTATTGCCCCTTGTGCATTTGACATTACAGTGTATGTTTCATGTGTGACTTAATTCAAGTTTGAAGCAAAAATGAGGGACATCCTTCTCTGATTCCTGCATTGAAGGGGAAATGTGGGGGAGCTGAATGCACATGGTAGATGTGGAGATTGAGTCTATGAACGGATCCACTTTCTGAACACAACACCAAAGGCCATTCACCTGAGTACAGTGAGCGGGAATCTCACTCCACCTAGTCAAGTGCCTTTCTGTATCTAGGTCAGCTTGTTGGTGCTTCTACAGTGGTGTACCACGTGGATCAGGTGTCCAGTGTTGTTTCCTGAGTGACAGCCTTGTATAAACCCCGTTTGATTCAGTGTTAACAAGGAACAGGGCAACCACAACCAACCTGGTTGCTAGGATTTTGGCTAGAATTTCATCGTCAGCATTGAGCAGGGATAGGAGTCACTAAGATGAGCAGGGGATGGAGTCTTTTTTCCCTTTTAGAAAGCTTTTTAAATTATACCATTGTCTTACGTGATAAATTAGATATAACCACAGGTAGACTTCATTGCACTGATGCGTATTATACTGTACCCGACGTAATCTTTATAATGTCTTTCTTTTTCAGTATCAGCAATTGAAGGAAGCAGAGATGAATCAAGTAGTGATGAAACCAGTGGTAAATCCAGCCCCATGCTGCGAAGACGACGTATTCGAAAAAGAACACTGTCTTCTTCCGAAGCTGAGGATAGACCTGGTGAGGATGTGGTGGACGGGGAACAGCAGCAACATCGGTTCAATACCACTCTGAATAAATGCATTTTACTTGCACTGGTTATCGCTTTCAGCATGGGATTTGGACATTTCTATGGTAAGTTTAACAGAATCAACTTGCATGTATATAGCATCTTTGCTGTAGTAAATGTGCCAAGGCGCTCCACAGAAGAGAAAAGGTGAAGAGGAGATGGAAACTGAGCTGTAATCGGAGAATTAGGAGAAAAGATCGAAGATAGAAATTTTGAGAAGGCTTTTGAAAGTGGGGAGAGAAGTAGCAAGGCAGAGAGGTTTAGGGGAGAGTTCCAGAGTTTGAGGTGAAGGCAGCTGAAGACTCTAGCATGGATACTGGAGTAGAGGGATGGGAGGATGCATAGAAGGCCAGACCAGTAGTAAAACTAAGTTGTGCTGTAACTTTGGATAGTGCAGTCTTGTGGTTACACCAGTTTGGTTTTCTTCCCTTTTATTAACTTTGTGGCATCACCAAGTGAAGCAAACAGAATTAGATTTCTTCAATTCTGCCATGATTCGGGCAATAGCTGCTGCTGGTCTCCTTTTCTCCCCTTTCCTGTCAATCTGGGAAGTGTATGAGCCTTACAAAAAAAGAGGGCTACATCAAAAGTTCAGGACGAAGAAAGGAAATAACAAGGCAACATTGAAGTTTACAAAGGTATCTGCAGAGTACAATCTTTGTTCAGGGTAGGTGGGAGAATGGTCTTATTGGCTGGATAGAACTATGTTTTGCTACATCTTGGTCATTGTTGGTTGCCAGAATGTGGAAGATAGATTTTTAAAAAAATCATGAATAGTTGTAGCTTGATTGGGAATTTCCATCTTGAGGATTTACGTGCAGTAGATTTTAGAAAGCTCCTGTATAAGTAGTTGAATACAGTAGATGCTGCTGGGAGCATTGTACTAGGTACTGAGATGTCATCCTTTACTGCTCCAGGAACCGGAAGCCAGTCATTAGAGTATACCCATTTTTATTTGTTTGCTAAAAAGTAAAGTAAGGAGATGAAGGAATGAGAGTCTGCCTTTAATTAGAAAGGTATATGTTCTGGCTATTATTGTAGAGCATACTTTAAAAAAAATGAAACGTCCAGTCATGGGATGTACGCAGTCAATTGAATTGCACGAGGAAAACTGGTCACGTGCTCATCTGTGTGACTTTAGTGGACTGAGCTATCGAATCTTCCAGCGACATTGCATATTTTGCCGTGTAATGCAGTCAGTTTAAAAGCCATTCTGGTACGTTGTGACGTGCAACTTTATGTTCTATATTTTGGTTTATGGTTAGTTTTTTATGTATTTTCAGGTGAATTTGAAGGTAAGAAAGGCAGTGAGTACAATAACCAAAGTCATAAAAATTGTGTGGAAATATTTAATCAAATTTACATGCAATGCAGTAGTAACTAGAGTCTCGGAACCTTTCTTGATGCTGCAAGTTTTATTGCTCTAATGTGCTCCCAATGAGTTTTTTTTATGTCAAGACAGTTTGTTTTTGTTTTGTCAGTTCTTTAAAAACAAATTAATGACTTGTTTCTAATAAGATGAACACCAGTAAGTCCCAGCTGTCTAAATGTGTGCAGTACGGAAATCATAACTCCTATTTTTATTTTTAGATTTCAAGGGTATGTTGTACCTAATATTTTTCTTTTCCTCATTTCTTCATGGGAAATATACACCTTTGGCCAATAGGACAGGCACGGTCACAATCTTCTATCTGTCCCACTTTTGTGATAGTCTCATAAGATGTGTGAGATTTTCAACTTGCACCCTGCCCCGTAGGGAAATGGCGATCTTGGGTGGTGATACCCGCACTAGAGCATGTGAGACTGATAACTCAACAGAGCGGACTGGATCAGGTTTACATCCCATCATTTCAAGCACCACATGGCGGTGCCTCAAGTATTCTGTAACACTGTGTAGCCCATTTTTAAAAAAACTTGTTATTTACAGCAGTTGAAGAGATTACATACATAGTCATCCACTGGAGCTAGTGGTAATACTTGCAGTGGCCAAGATGAGGTTTTCTTGTACTGGACATCAGGATTTGAGTTGCTACTTGAAAGCATGTAAAATATGGTTTAATATTGGTTGGCTGTCTACATACAGCATCAAATGCCCCTAACATTTTTTCAAGTTTGTTTGCATAAAGCATGTACATATTTATATAGATTAGTTGGTGTAATGTATGACGTTTGTAATCTGTCCAGTTTTTTTTTCCTGTAGCATGCAAAAAAATCAAGTATTTTTAGAATACAATTTGAATGTATATATTTGATATAGAAAGATATAATTTTATGTTTGATTATTTGTGCATGAACTTTCAGTAAAATAAGTGTTGCTGTGAAGATCTGTAAAATTACTTTGCATGGTTTTCTTCACAAAGTGATGGAAAAAGCTTGTGAACTCATTTGCTTGCGTTTAATATTTCACAAAAAGTGAAAATGAAATTGGAAAATCTAGATACAATTAATATTAGGATGTGCTAATAACATTGATATTCAAATCCACACTACTTTTTGTTTGGATTTATTATGTACAAACTTTTTTTTTAAAAAAGTGCCACCATACAATCATATAGTGACATTCCTAATTGAGGTTTTATTTTGATTTTTGCAATTTATATAAACTGTACACATTCAAAGAAGTTTTACTCTTATTTATATGACAATTGTAAATCAATGCATTAAAATTGAACTAAAAAACATAGATGGATGACAAGAACAATAATTTCTCAAGTGACTAACTGGATCCTAAAAAGAACTCTTCTTAGTTATTTTAACAGTTTTTTAGATTTTTCAATTCTAAGGATACTTACTTTGTATCACATATGTGGTCTTGAAACTGGCACTGTTACATATATCCTCAATATTTAGTTGCAAGCACTATGACTGTTTTTCTCCTAGTCCTTCTGTCCCTGTAACAAAAATCCAAATACCCACCCAAAAGCCTATTTGAAACTGTAACAGTTGTTTCCTTTGTGGCCCCAAATACAATTATCGGTAAGTTATCAAATGGAGTTTTACATCTATGACTTGATTATAGAAATCCAAAATAAATGCAGTGAAATAGAGTGCATAAATCAAACCTTCACAAAGCTTTTTAGGATTTGCAAACTCTGGGATATAAATTTTACACTGGTAAAAAGTGACCAGTATGCCAGGTTTTACAATGTTGCACATGCTGCAATGTACCTTAAATCATTGCACAGGAATACGTTGTGAAGTTACACTTGTGTGGTGGTAATTGAAATGATACTGCTACACTTGCAGTTGCCTGTCATATTGAACTGAGACAGTAAAGTGTGCACATAGCTGATTGATTGATTGTAAACTTGCGCAAATATTTACATTTTGTTGTATTTATATCAAGTCTCTGTTGAAATAAATTGCATTTGGGGTTGAGACTAACCTGCGAATTTAATACTTAATCCCTGTTTAGGAGACTTTCAAGATGGCAGCCAGTTGCCTCTGAAGAGGGGTGAGACGAAGCTCATTTGAAATAATGGGGAGTATGAGAGGGCCATCCTTGCTCTTGATAGCCCCCATTAAACTTTTTTTTTAAAAAATTGCTTTTAAAATGTATATTTTAAGTTTATACCATAATTAATTAGAATTTCAGCAGTATAGAATACATCTGGGAATTACTTGCCACTTGGAAATGCAATATTAGTGCATGTTCATACTCTGTCTCTCTGTCTCTGTCTGTCTGTCTCTGTCTCTCTCTCTCACACACTTACTCACACATTTATTTTCCCCTAGGTGATGGTTGTCTCTCCGTAGTGTAGCAGTATTTATTTCCTGCTCGTGCTCTAGCCTGGCAATGTGCCTTAACCCCCACACTATCTACTGCAAACCTTATAAGCACATCAGTGTGAATTTTGAACGTCCTATAATGCATGCAAAATTGTGGGCCCTTTTGAGGTGTGGACCATGCTCACTAGAAGCTGACTTGAGATTGCCCTGTTCATTATTGTGTCAGACCCTTGCAGTTGGTAGAGAGAGGAGACTTCTGTCCCATCAGACCAGGCAGGATTAAAACCAATGTCCCACTAACCTGTTCTTTCCTCCCTGTCCCACCAGATTTTGTTTTACAATGCAGTCTAATGTGGCTAGCAAGAAGCACAATGACTGTGGTTCCCGCTGCCATTGAAAAGTATTAGTGACTTATTTCCAGATAGAGGGCACTTAAAATAAAAGCATTCAAATCATTTTAAAAGTAACATGAGTTTCATAACATAGTATAATTCAGAGTAGTAGCAAATTAGAAAAAATTATCACTCTGATGTGACTTAAACATAATTCATTTATCTGCAGTATTCCTAAATTAGGGAGCCATTGTTTACAGCTTGCTGTTTTATTGTGTGCGTTTGTTCTCCCTTTTTTCCCCCTAACCAATAGCTGCTGGCAGCTGTCTGGTACCTCAGATAGTTAGCCAATTTTAATGTGTAAGCCTGAATGGTGAGCATTGTCTGTTTATTCAATGTGGAGAGACCAAGCTAAATTTGATCCTGTTCTTACCTGATGTCCTCACACGTGCCCTTTCCTGCAGAGGTTGCTGGAAAGAAATCAATTATCTTTACCAATCTCGGAGCGCTGAGGCCAAATCTAGCACTCCAACTGCCACCCTGACAGAGATTCACTAACTCAGCATAGATCAAGGATCAAAGCTGGGACCTTCTGGTCTATATGGCTTGGTACTTCATCCGGTACCTTTTCCCACTAGGCCATCAGGAGAACTGCCACTCATAGTTCTCTGATCCCCAATTGCATGATAGATTATTAACTCATTTGTGACTAGAATCCCTGAGTTATTTGTTTAGATTTACTTGAGTGCATTTATTAAAGTAAAGGATTTTATTCTCTAAATCTGCCAGGGGCGCACCACAAAGAATCACAACGTTGTTGAAAATAGAAACCAAAATCATGGAGACACGACTGAATAAAATTTTATGTTCTGTTTTATGCTGTTCTTTAGAGATCAGTATGTGGTTTAAATCCACATTGTGCATCTCAAATCAGTACTACTTTTAACTAGATTAGTTTTGGGGCAGTTTTTCTGCTGGTGCCACTGAATGCTGTGTCTTCCAACCCCCCCCCCTCCCCCAACCCCAGATATGTGATGTGAATACATGTCTAGTGTGCAACAGGTGCAAAAAATTTACTTTTGTGAATGTGTCCTGCAATGATGTGGCAGCATAGATTAGACCAGTCCATTGAGGAGTATATTTTCCTCTGGCTGCTAATTTTAGTGAACAGGTCTGTGCAAATCAGTGGGAAATATACCCTCAGCGGTGCAGTACAGGTATAGAACCTGAGCTCTGTATGTACACAATGTAAAATTGGTTGCTCATCAGTTATTAACAAGGTGACTTTTCTGGATGTTGGGGCAATTTGTTTGAAGCTTGAGACAAGTGCTTTAAATAAATATGGACACTGAGATATGTATGGTAAAATTCGATTACGCTTGCATTTTTCTAATGCCGAATCACATTAAAATATAATGCTTCACATAGTGAATTACTTTTGAAACAAAGCGAGTATCAGCAAATATTTAGAGATGGTGCTTTTATTAAAAAAAAGCAACTTCTTTTAGTAATACAAGAATGTTTAAAAAACATACCCGGCCGCTTTAATGAGCATAAAAAATAAGATGGCATGGCAGTGCTAAGAATTGCAGTACTAATGCTCAATGCCCAATGAATAGGAACAGGGATGGGGAAGTATGCCACCTGGGTAGTATCTCGTGTCTTCTAGTGGCCAGTCAAAAGGGGCACTGATTGAGGTCTAGGTGTAGCCTGCCTGCATCTTGGTAGCAGAGATGTGAATCCAAGAGGACTTGAAGAAATAAGAGAATCATTTACATCAGGAAAAATTACCTAAATTAAAAGGTATGTGTCTAAAAAGATCAAAAATGGAATATTTTTAAGTGTCAGACAAAAGCAGAACAAAATCTTTACCTGAAATGTGGAAAAAGAGAAACAAACTTTAACCCGAACCTTTGAATTGCTAGATTAGTTAGAATAGAGAGTTTTGTGCTGGACTTCACTGTGCAGGTTAAGACATTGTTCAAGTATGTGAGGGAATAACTGAAGTTTATTCCTCCAGTGGAGCACACTGTTCCAATGTAACACTGTACCTAGCATAAAGAGAGAGAATTAAATAATGCAAATGGGTAATCTCAAATATCATTTAGTGTGGTATGAATTTGTAGCTTAATATCTGCCAGCATATTCTTACTGGGTCATTGTTTTATTTATTTTGTTCATTTTGTACAATCTGTATAGTATGCAAAAGCAAAGACTCAAACAATCCTATTCTCGTGAAATCTATCTACACGCTGAGTTCATGGAAATAATTATTTATTAAAATGCAACATGCAGAATCTATTTTATTCTGTGCACATCATTGTATTTGTGATTGATATTTATCATCAGGAGCTGGGGGGGGAGGGAAGAGAATGAATGCGTACCTAAACATAAGTATATAAAATTGCAATGACCGGATGGGACAAATTACAGCCAATGAGATATCAACTACCAGATATACATGAAGAAAACTTAGCAAAGTTGGGAAAGAGTGGGGAAATGGGACTAACTGGATTGCTCTTAGAAAGAGCCGGCACGGGCTAGGTGGGTCGAACAGCCTCTTCCTGTGCTGTAAATATTCTATGATTCTATTTATCCCTCAGGTTTATTGTATCAATAGTTAAACATTACTGCATTTATTTCACAAATCAGCACTATATCATCATTTGCTTGTGCTACTTGTGAATGATGGATCTTTCGTACTTGTCCAGTAACCAGCCAGTAATGTATTGATGAGGGAAAATCCAAAAATCTGTCTTTTTGATAGTGCCATGGTGTATTTTCTTTTGGCTGATTGCAGGGACGACCCAAATACAGGAACAACAGAAAATGGTGAAGAAAATCCATGAAGATAAGTTGAATGATGTTAAGGATGATCTCTTTCAGTGTCAAAAGGATCAAGAAGCATTTACAGACAATAAGGTGGGTAGTAAGTAGACACGTAAAGTCATTACAGGCCTGTGTATAATCCTCACTCCAGCTGAATAAATGGAATCTCCAGTACAATAAGTCTCAATAAAATAGTAAAATATTGATGCTCTTTTAGTAGACTGAGTATTTTATACTTGCATTCAGTATTTCTAGAAGCAGATTGATTGGTGCCTCAGAAGTAGTGGTTTGAGTGGAGAATAACTTTCTGATGCAGTGCAATTTCTGATATCACTTCTTAGTAAAAATGCAAGGTGCTTTTCACTGTCAGACGGCTTTCATTGTTACGCAACTTTTGGAAAGGTGTCAGAGATTGTTAATGGAGATCTGATTGATGAGCAGGGCCACTGAAAAATTGTGGCAAAAGTTGCAAGGATTGTCACTCATTTTTTTGCAAATTGTGGGCTATTGTGGATTGGTACTCGCTTTTGCGATTCCTGACTGTCAAATTATTTTATTAATCCCCCTCCCTTCCTGGCTGGATCATGTAGCCGCACTTCTCATCTACCCACCCAAAGTTCATGCAACCACTATTTCCCCCCTTCAGTTCATATTGGCACTCTTCTTCTCTTTCCCCCCCTCCCCCCCCCCCACCCCCAGTTTACACTGACACTCTTTTCCCAGCTCTCCCGAATTGATTCTGGCACCTCTGCTCTTTTCCCCAGTTCATGCTGGCACTCTTTTTTTTCTTCCTCCTTCTCTCTTTCCCCCCCTCCCCCCGGCCCCAAAACTATCAAGGTCAGGAATTTCTGCCCACAGCATACAGTATAGATTGAGTTGGGGAGTGGAGCAGCATGATTTATTTTCCTTTGATGGAGCGGGGATGATTTTTGCAGATTCAATGATTTAAAAATCAAGCAGCAGTTTTCCAGCAGCCTTGTTAATGAGATGATATTAAGCAGTGTTGCCTAGTTCAGCTTTGCTCTTGTCTACCAAAACAAAGTTGATCTTCAGTAGGATTTGATTTTAGCCGTTTCTGCAGATTTTTTCTGTCCATAACAAAAAATACTTTTGGCTACTTGATGCTGTACAATGATAAGCTTGCTACTTAAAATAATTTGCCCTGCATTATAAATAGCTGCCTGTCCCACCCGTACCAATAAATTCAGTGGAATAGCTGACTTAACACTTCACTTGACCAGTTGACCCAATTGCACAAAGTTAAAATAACATTCCAGGATATCTGGCAATCATTCCATTCGTGCTGTTAGATTTTTTTGACTTTTCCCAATATCTGACTCATCTGTCAAATAAGTCTGGTTTTTACCAGTGAAAATTAGAATCAACACTTGAGTGAAGATTGAGCCAATAAGGAGGTAAATCAATTTTATATGTCCCAGTCCCAAAAGCACGAAAAGCCCCCAATATCTTTATTTCAGCTTTGTGAGATATTCTATATACTAAAACAAAATCTGCTATTTTTGTTAAGAACATGAGTTCCACAGATTTTCAAAATATTCCATGTGGATTTTGGTGAGATTTCCCTTTGATTGTGATGGATTCCAGCAATAGCTAATATCAACCAATTTCAAAAAAATGTTGTACTTGATTTGCAGCTGCAATAAACATAACTACTCAGTTATTTCATTCAAGGATAAGGCTTTGTTCTGGATTATTTAACACTCCCTCGTGCTTCTCATTGCAATTTTGTTCAATGCTAGAGGGTCGGGAATGTTATCTTCAATGACCATTAATTAAAAGATCAGCAAGGTTAGATCTTATCGAATTGACTTCCATAATATTTTACATCACTGTGAATAGAAATGGTGTTTTATTTAGAAAAAGTTTCATCCAAATGAGATTCAGTTCTATCAGAATTAGTGGGCTCCACGGCTACCCTGATGAATAAGAAGTGAGCAGCTGTGTTTTGAAGACTGGAAGGTCTTTGGTTCAAACTCGGGTCTGTCTGAAGTGAGCTTATCTCGGATGAGGCAGCGGTAGGGGTGCCTCTGTCCAGTATCTCAGAGTTACGGAGAGGAAAATTGCCTGGGGTTTTCACTCCTGTTCACTATGCAGCAATCCCAGCTGTAAGTGCATGTTTGTGGATGTTTGGTGAAGACTGAATCAGGCTGGGCAGTGATGTCCTCTGTGGTATATAGTTTGTCAATGCTTACTCACGAGTAATGGCCACTTAACCGGAAGGCGAACAGTGTCATATGACTGTACCGAAACAAACAGTCAATGCATTCAGAAGGAGGACAAGCGTGGGGTGGGGGGGTGGTGTTAAGTTTAGGGTAAGTAGCCACCATCTTATTCCACAAAAGTACCAATCATTTTTAATGAACTTGATTTCACTGATACAAAAATATAAACAGTGGTACGTGCAGCCATCATATACTCACTGATAGCTGCCATGTTACAAATTAGGATGAAACTGAGGAACTTTTGGAAGACATAAAGGAAAAACCGGACATGCTGCTTACACTGACAGAACTTATGGATAAAATAAGAAAAGAGAACCAGCAGCTCAAACAAAAGCAAGCTGAGCTTCAGGTAACTCAACTGCTCTTGGATATTTATATAATATTCTCTATATAGTAAAAATGATCTGTGTTCATCTTAGTGTACTTCAAATCAGTGACACATTCAAACATTATGATTCAACAATCTGACTGACAGTGTTCTTGTGTTGACCTCTTAAGCCTTCTAACTATCAAACCTAAATAAATTCAGTTTTGTGCTCTTGTTCAGATATTGAAACAGTGAATTGTTTGCGAGTGTGTGAAATTAATGTTATTTTAACCAGCTCATTCATATAACTCATGAATGATGCAGTTGTGTTGAATTAATACTCGTTACTCTTGATTAATGATTCCTGTATACTAGACAGATCTTCCTTTTATTTTTCCATTGAAATTCTTGATGGTTCTCCTGTGTTTATTTTCTATATGTGCCAACTAGAAGGAAATCAACTCATTACACCATCCATCCATTCATTTCAAATTGTACGCTGTTCAAAATATGTATTGTATTGCAATAGATGTCTGTACAATGCATTCTTAATACAGACCATTTTAATGAAATGAGTCAAAGTTTTTTTGATATATTGGAATTATTTTAACTTTTTTATTTGTAACTGGCACTTTTTTAATTTAAACTTCCTTACCCTCCTGTTTTTGTTTTCTTTTTCTTAAAATTGGTCGTATGTTTCCAGAGGGATTCGAGCCCAGGACACCAGCAGCAGTTCCAACTGTGGAGTCAGAAAAAAGACTTGGGAACAGAGAGAGAAAGAAATACAACCATGAAGCCACAGGAGTGGAAGAGGAAACTTGGGAGGGGGGACCCACAGTATTTAGTGGGGGGAGTTGCAGCAAGGGGAAAAATGATGAGGAAGAGAGACAATAAGGGCAGGTTCAGATTTTGGCTTCTGGGACCATGGCAGATCAATCTAGGTCAGAGGCAATTCCCCAAAAAAAGAAAACAAACCCACAATGTCCACCAGAAAATATCTAGAAAAAAACCTACATGTTTTGTCAAAAAGAAGAAAAGAACCCATAACCCCTGCCAAAATAGAGAGAAAAAAGCTCACAGTGTTCACCAAAAAATTCAAAGAGCCTACAATATCCACCAAAAAAACAGAAAAAGACCTGTAACATTTATCAAAAAAAACAGAAAGCAGCCCAATTCTCCAAACAAATCCAGTATCTGCCCCAAAGCCCCTGGAAACGAGGCCGCAGCATATACCAGGTCCCTTCGAGAAAAGAGCGCACAATGTCTGCCAAAAAAAAATGGAAAAGGCCACAATGTCTGCCAAAACCACCCTCAGAGAAAAGTTCACAATGGTAATAAGAGAACTTGCAACATCAGTCTAAAATCGCAGAAAAAAACCCACAACATTCCCCAGAAAAAGAGAAAGCAGCCCATGTCTAGCAAAAAAAGCCCATATCTGCCCAAAGAAACCGGGAGAAGAGCCCACAGTGTTTACCACAAACAAACCAAGAACCGAGCCCACAATGATAACCACAAAAAAACCAAGAACAGAGCACACAGTGATAACCACAAAAAAACCAAGAACAGAGCACATAGTGATAACCACAAAAAAACCAAGAACAGAGCACACAGTGATAACCACAAAGAAACCAAGAACAGAGCACACAGTGATAACCACAAAGAAACCAAGAACAGAGCACACAGTGATAACCACAAAGAAACCAAGAACAGAGCACACAGTGATAACCACAAAGAAACCAAGAACAGAGCACACAGTGATAACCACAAAGAAACCCAAAACAGAGCCCACAACATCCACCAAAAAAAAGCAGGAAAAAGCCTACAATATCCACCAAAAAAGAGAAAGCAGTCCATGCCTGCTAAAAAAGCCCACAATTGCCCAAAGAAACCCAGAAAAGACCCAACAAATTCTGCTAAAAAGACAGGAAAGAGCCCACAATATTTGACAGAAAAAATCTTGCAACATCCACCAAGAAAGAGAAAGCAGTCAACATATGTCATAAAAAGCCCACACCATCGGCCTAAAAAATCCCAGAAAAGAGCCAATAATGTCTACCAAAAAGACCTCCACAAAGGAGCCCACAAAGTTCACCAATCCCCCCAGAGAAAAGCGCACAAAGTCCGCAAAAAAAAGTAATCTGAAATAAGCAGGTGATCACAGCACACTGCTGTTACTGTTTCTTTTGTCCTTTATCGCTTTCTGTGCCCCCCCCCCCCACCCCCATCAGTCCTTCTGGTTGGCTTCTGGAATGTCTTTATTGCCTCTCATTCTCTCGCTGCTCCTTGGCGTCTCTGCAGTCCGTTTCAACCCTTGTGGCTTGTATCTGCTTGGCACATATTCGATTTTATCTGTATATGTACTAGCCAATATTGTACTAACACGTACACAGATTGTTGTTTTTGCTAGCATAATGCAGTGCAGCATTTTTCACTTAGCATTTTTGATAAGTGCCAGACCCTTGAGGGCTATGCCGGTATACAATTCCCCAGTAAGTGTATGCTTTTTATTAAGTCAGTTTCAATCTCTTTTGTACCAGTAACCTGGGAATTAGCAGATTTAAGGGACTACTCCAAGGATAGATTTTAAAAGTTATATTTTTGCCAGCTTCCTTCTGCATCTTGACATTTAAATAAAAATGTAAGTCTACATTTACCTGCATAATTCATCCCATGTATAGGATTCTTTGTAATCATGAGACGCCTTCTGTGCTTGTTTTCAGAATAAATGAGATTGTGTGGAAGTGCTGGACTCGGGTTCCAACACTTTTTGGCAATCATAATGGTGCGTAATGATTGTGAACATGTGGAATAGCTTTCCGACAATTCACATGCTTAACTTCAGAGCACGTACAAATGTTGGTACTTGGAGATTTAAAGAAGGGGGAAAATAAAATGCATTCAAAATTCAACAAAAAAGATCTCTGAAGCTTAAAGGTGTAAGCTATAGATGTTTTGTCTGAAATGGAGCAGAGACTTATGGAGCCTTGGTTTGAGTCTGCTCCATCTCATTCAAAGTCACCTACTCTGGCATTAAGTCAGCTATTCAGTCCACTTAAACGTGGCCAACGAAGAGCCATTTTTTTGCATTTAGGTAAGCATTTTTGTTCAGCAACTTTTTTTTCTTCTTGGCCATTGAACAATTTTGTATTTGTGTTTTTGTTCTTTGGCAGTGAAGAATTTTAAATTAATCCTTCCAATGCAGCTTATTTTCCTTGGTCCTTATGTTGACTGTAAGGATTCAGAATTTGCTCTTCCTTTCAGCTGTCATTTGCTCAACAATAAATTGATAATGTTGCAGCATATTTACCCTCCCACCTGGCTATAACTTCCACCAACTTCTCAAACTGCTGCGGTGGTATTGCGGCCCTTACCACATTTTTAAATTCCCAACTGCGTAGCCTTCGGCCTCCCATTCACCACAATACTTCTGCAACTGTCAACCACTCCCTCACCTCCATCTTTGATGCCCTTGTCCCCGGTAAAACTTTACTGTCTCTCATCCTCATTGTTCCCCCTGGTATAGCTCCCATCTTCCTTCCTTCAAGTTTAACTATCCATCACCAGATCTGGCTGGGTCAAATTAAACACTGTCAGGCACACTCTTGTCTGCCAAAACTGTCCTCTACTCCAGGATCATTCTGGAGAGCAAAAATAACCCCTGACTTCTTTTCTCTGCTACCAACCATCTCCTTATACCCTTGCTTCTCCCCTGCCCCCTTCACCCTCACCTCCAACAAGTGTTATTTTGTCACTAACATTGAGACCTTCTGTTCAGCGACTTCTACTGCTTCCTTCCTTTCTCTTGCCCACCAAGCCAAACCTCCCTCCAGGCTCCCCCTGCTCTGGTCCTGATCACACATCCTTCTCTAGTTTCTCTCCTAATGGCCTCTCCAAGCTCATCTTGTCCATGAGACCCACCTCCTGCTCCCTTGGCCCCATTCCCACTAAACTGCTAATCACCCAACTTCCCTTCCTAGCCCCCATGCTAGCTAACATTGTAAATGATCCAGTTATTGGGTACTGTTCCCCTCCCTTTCAAAGCAGCTGCCGTAAATGCCCTCTTCAAAAGAACCACCCTCGAACTCGTCCTTGCAAACTGCCACCCACCTTCAACCTCGCTTTCCTCTCCAATATCTTTAAACATATCGCTTCCCAAGTCCTTGTCCATCTTTCTTGCACCTTCATGCTTGAATTTCTCCAATCAGGTTTCTGGTCCTGCTATAGCACTGAAACAGCCCTAATCAAAATCACAAATGACATTCTCTGACTGTGGTGGATGTTCCCTCTTTGTCTTCCTCGACTTCTGTATAGCCTTTGAAAGTTTGTTTGATAACGCTCCTGTGAAGCGCCTTGGGACTAACTTTTACTAAGTTAAAGGCGCTATATAAATGCAAGTAGTTGTTGTTGTTGAAACAGTTGAACACACCATCCTCCTACAATGTCTTTTGTCCATTGTCTAGCTCGGTGGGACAGCCCTCAGTGGGGCTTACTACCCGATTGTAGTCATTGCATCTCCAGTAATGGCTTTTCATTGCATCCCCGTGCCATTATCTCTGGAGTCCCCCAAGGATCTATTCTTGGCTCCTCTTCCTCATCTACGTGCTGCCGCTTGGCGACATAATTGGAAGACACAAGGTCAGCTTCCACAGCTATGCTGATGACACCCAGCTCTATCTTTCCACCACCACTCTCGACCCCTCCGCTGCCTTTGTGCTGTCAGATTGCTTGTCTGACATTCAGGGGGTAATTTTAACCCCCAAGAACAGGTGGGTTGAGGGCAGCTGGGCAGTAAAAACGGTTGATTTTTGGAGCAGGACCGCATCCCGGCTTCAACGCACCCACTTCCGGGTTTAACCCAGGCACATTTGGATGTGTGTGCACAACAGAAACCTGGAAGTCTTGTCCCCACATAAAGCCAGCATGCCAATACTTAGAAGGCAATGTACCTCATCGTGATAGTTGAGGCACTTAATTTTTTGTGTATTAGAAATGCCAAACAAATTTAACCTTTCCTGTTTGGGTTTCCCATCGCTTCTGATTGACGTCCAGTGAAAGCAGGTGGGAGGGGCCAGATCCATGAGGTGAGTGCCTTTATTGCACTGCTTGTGGGCCAGGAGGAGCAGGAGTGCTTCAGCCAGGCCCAACAAGCTCACCTGGCATGATTGGATCCCGGCAATCAGCCGCCCCCACTCCCTGCCCTCCGATGCTAGGTCCACCCGACGTCATCCACCTCCCCACAGGCCTCCGATTTCTTCCACAGCCCACGATCTCTCCCTCCCACCCCCCCTCTCCGATTTGTGGCTCCTTTCCCTCCCAACAAGCAGTCAGCCTGTCAATCTGGCTGCCTGGCATGTGGGAAACCTGGACGCACTCATTTGGCTTCCGGGTTCCCCAACTGAATATCTGCGGACACACTGGGCTCCCGGCTCCGATCTAAAATCATGCCCCCGGTCTTGGATGAGTCACAGTTTCCTCCAATTAAACATTGGAAAAACTGAATTCATCGTCTTCGGTCCCTGCCACAAATTCCATACCCATGACACTGATTCCATCCCCCTTTCCAGCTATTGTCTCAGGTTGAACCTGACTGTTTGCAACTTTGGTGTCCTATTCGACCCTGAGCTGAGCTTCCAACCCCATATCCTCTCTATCACAAATACCCACCTACTTCACCTCCATAACATCAGCCCATTTCCTGCTGAAACTCTCAACCGTACATTTGTCATCTCGACCATTCTAGTGCTTTCCTGGCTGGCTTCTCATCCTCCACACTTTATAAACTTCAGCTCATCCATAACTCTGCTGCCTGTATTATATCCTGTACCAAGGCCCACTCAGCCATCACTCCTGTCCTTGCTGACCTTCGGTGGTTCCAATTTAATATTCTTATTCTCGTGTTTAAATCCCTTCATGACCTCACCCCTCCCTCTCTCTCTAACCTCATCCCACCCTACAACCCCAGAACTCTTTGTTCCTCTGACTCTGGCATCTTGTGCATTTCCCCCCCTCCCTTCATTCCACCATTGCCTTTAGCAATTTAGGTCCCACACTCTGGAATTCCCTCACTAAACCCCTCCACCTCTCCATCTACCTTTCCTCCTTTTAACACCCTCCTTAAAACCCACCTCTTCGACCAAGCTAAATGTGCTATATAAATGCTAGTTGTTTTTGTCTTTACATAATAACATTAAAAAATGGAACAAGTAAAAGGTCTTTTGGCCACCAAGACCACTCTTTCTGCAGATCATGTACAATCTGTCCTATCATCCCATTCCTTTAACCTCCCAAAAGAAAGTTCTGCTCTCCAAAAATAATTAAGCAAAACTGCAGCATATTCATCCATGTTATTTTCACTACTCAATCCTGACCTGCTGTCCAGACGACACTCTTCCCCTCCACCGCCCCCCCCCCCCCCATATCAGAGGTACCATTGTAGTATCTAGCAATCTCTGTCTGTCCACCAATTCTTTCCAACACCTCCACTAGTAGAGATTTGCCTAGTTTATTTTTAAAGCAGATAATCATCTCGGCCTCAACTGCTTTTCCTATGAGCCTGTTCCACACATCCATTACTTTGGTGCGGGTGTGGGGTTGGCAATGGGGGAGTTATTTCTAACCATCTAGTGTTGCTTGAGGCTTGTTATTTTTAAACCTCTGTCCTCCAGTTCAGCAGTCAGAATTTAATAGCCTACTTACATATACATCATATATGCCTCGCAGCATGTCAAAAATTTGGATCATGTTTCAGTTTAGCTCTGACAGTCAGTCACTTCACATAACTTGGAGCACTAAGTCATAGAATCATCCTTGTTGCTCTTCTCTGAAACCTCAACGAATCAATGTCTTTTTGAAGGTAGGGTGCCCAAAATTGCATGTGACCTCACCATTGATAAATACAAGGTTAAAATAACCTCTTGAATTGTAGTCAAATATCCATGAGATGGATCTTTTAGTATTTTGTTTAGCTTTACTGATACAGATTTTGCATTGACTGGAAACTTCATGAATGATTGCTAATTGTACTCTGATCTTTTTCCTTTTCCATCGTTCTCTAAAGGACACTCCATTGCAAACACAATCTCTTTCCCATTCAAAATACATTATCTTATATTTACTTACCTACATTAAAACCCATCTGCAGTTACTTAGCCCATCTGCTTAATTATTCTTTTTCTTTTTGAATGCTGTTTCCTTTTATATTTGTCACTTAACTGTACAACTTGAAATCATCAGAAAATTTAATAATATTACAGGAGGTACTCTTTTAAGTCACTTACAAATGGTGTAAACAGCATGAGCTTTAGTACAGATCCATGTGGAACTCCACTGTTTACTGCCATCTAGACAGTTTTTTCAGTTTATCACTATCTATCTACCTTCTGCTTCATATTCTCCCCCAAGCCAGTTTTCAGCCCAGCCAGCTAATTTATCATTTACCTTGTGCCTTCACCTTTAAAAGTCTCACCTGTGGAATTTTACCAAATACCTTCTGAAAATTAGAATATATATATAATGTGTGTGTGTGTGTGCATTATAAAATAGTTCTCATTCATCATTTGGTTACTTCTAAAAGAATTCTGACAGACTAATGATGCATACCCTATTGCTTCTAAATCCATGCTTATCGCTTCTTCTTGACATCTGTGATCTGTAGGATAAGATAATCCTGTATAATGTTCTCAAACATTTTCTCTACTACAGTTAGCAGATTAACTAGTCTGTACTTTTCATGTCTTGCTCCTTTTTGGAATGATCAAATAACCTTTGGTATCCTTCATTTCTCCTGGAGAGCCTTAGAATATATACCAAATTTGTGTTTATTTCCTTCCTTATATAGTCCATTTGTGCTTTCTGGACATTTATTTGTAACTTGTAATGTATTTAAGGTTTTTTTGTAACACAGAACTATAGAAGTTTATTGTACAGAAGGTTATCAATTGACTGTACTTTATTGGTGTCTACTTGTTGTCTTTTAGAATCCTGAGCCAAGCTGAATATGCAATGTGACTACAGTCTTCATTTGTGAAGACTATATTCTTCAGTCACTATTTTCTGATCCTCCACAATCTCTATTCAAAATTACCCTTCAACAGACCTATCTGGTCTTTGACATGCTTCTTTTCTTTTTTCTCTCTTTCACATCTACAACAACATAAAACTGAGATTCCTAGGGTTACGTGTATTATTAAGATAATTATTTCTGTGAATGTTCTCGTGTTACTAATCCAGAGACTATTTTAACTGTAACACCACTATGGTGATATCAGGGGGAAAAGGCAGTTTTTGGAAAACTGGAGTTGCAAAGTCCCCTTTCAGAGGAATTTGCAAATTAATGTCATTTCGGACAAAGATGTGATTGCATTTCTACAAATTTTGCATTGTAAGATTTTTCACCCCTTACACCGTGTACCATTCCCTGAATGAATGAACAACTTACTTGTGCCATCCATTGTGAGATTCACCAAACCAGATTGACTTGGTGAATTATTTTCACAAAATGTCCCCAAATCCCTCTGGAGAAGTACTTCTCTGCTAGCTGTTATGCTTTTAAATTATCTTCTAGTTTACGGACAGGAACTCTTAATGAATGCTTCTCCGCAAATGACTAGGGTTGCCATGGAGAGCAGTTAATAAATGACATTGGAATTTCCAGGCAAATTAGAAGTTGCATCTTACTACTTGAAGCTGCTGCAGATGCATTTTGCTGGCTGTGAAAAGAAACAGTTGCCTTGAAAAATAGTTCCTCATCAGCTTCAAGGATTTGGAACACAGTGTTTTCCGGCAAACATTCTGCAGCAAACATCTGCGGGTTAATTACAGAAGGGTTGGTTGATAAGAGCTCATGCTGTTAAATAAGAAAATTTTGAAGTGTAGCATATAGTACCCATAAGCAGTAAATACCTTTCTTATGCTGACATTACTCTGCTCCCCCCTCCATACATATACACACTGACATTCTAAATTTGATTTTTATTAAATATTTATTCTCATATTTCAATGAGTTGCGTTATGACTAGTTAATAAGTATTTTGTAATATGTTATACATTACCTTTACATATGTATATTTGACAGTTTTCTTCTTTATGATTTTTTTAGTCACAAGGAGAAAACTTGGAAACACGTTTAAAACAGACTGTGGATGAGAAGCTTTTTGTTGAGATACAGCAGCAAAACCTTGCAAAAGAAAACCAGCGCATGAAGGAATCTCTGGAACAGGAAGAGAAAGCATTATCCTTGCTGCAGAATGAGCTTCGGAAGCTGAGGGAACAAATCAGGACATTAGAAGGAAGGGGGGTAGATGCTGAAACAATCTTCACTGAAAACCAGAAACTAAAGGATCATCTGGAGGAGGAAAAGCAACAGATACACAGTTTTCTTCAACAGAAGGTGACCCTTGTGATGGAGGCTCAGATGTTAAGAAAGGAATTGGACAAAGAAAAGGAAATTACTGATGCTCTGCGGATGGAACTGGATTCTTTGAGTCATCTTCAGTCCTCGGCTAATACAGCACCAGAAGATAAAGATACAGAAAGTTTGCAAAGAAGACTTGCAGAACTGGACAAGAAACTGGACTTTGAGCAGCAACGCTCTGACTTGTGGGAGCGACTTTATGTTGAAGCTAAGGAAGAAAAGGATGACCCTGAACTTAAGAAAACGTCAAAGAAGCAAGGCAGGAAACTGGATCAGGGGTTTTATGGGAACAGGGGTAAAAAAAACCAACCCAAAGAAAGTTTTATAAGATCATTTAAGAATAGTTTTGATGCTGTAAAAAACTCAACTAAGGAGTTTGTGCGTCATCATAAAGAGAAAATTAAACGAGCAAAAGAAGCTGTAAAAGAGAACCTTAAGAAATTCTCTGATTCTGTTAAATCTACATTCCGACACTTCCGAGACTCGGCAAAAAATTTATTTCACAAAAATAAGAGACGCGAAGAGGCAGGAGATGCAAAGACCAGACGTCAGGCATTCCAGCAACGTCATAATGAACACCCATGTAGAACAAATGAGTACAAACAACATGGAATTCACGGAGGCAAAGAGTCTTGTCAGTATAAACCCAGAGCATCAGCTCATGAGCAGTTCCATTACAGCGATTCAAGGAAACCCCACAGAATGTACACTGAGGAGCCTCACAATTTTGAAAGGAGTACAAGTGAACATGATCACTTTGGAAAACACACCTACTACAGGAGCCCCAAGGGTTGCTCTGGTGTCTTTGAATGTGCCCATCAAGAATCCCTGAGTCTTTTTAATAAAGTCCTCGATCCTATCAAGGTTGAGGACATCCATAAACTTCTCCATAATTACCTTCAACGGGAGGTTGTTGAGTTCCAACGCTGGGGTGAGCTGGAGAAATTTATAAACCCGTTCTTCCATAATGGCCTTTTTATACATGACCAAATGTTATTCTCTGATTTTGTCAATGATGTTGAGGATTACCTTGAAGATATTGCAGATCACCAAGAAGGCAAAATTGATCCTTTTGATGACCTAGATGAATACATCTATAGGCACTTTTTTGGTGACAATTATTTCAACCGATTTGGACCACGGTAAGTTTATCAAGTATTGACAAAGCTGCCCTTTTGTTCATGATTTAAATTGTACAATTTTCACTTGATGTGAAGAATTTTACCTACACAACTAAGGGGCTAATATAGAAATTACTGTTTTAGTCATGATTGTGTATATTACTCAGGGCTCTCTTTGTATTTTGTTTCAGGAATTGACTCAATTCTAACCAACAAGAATGTGAGAAAACTTGAAGTTTATTTAAATTTAGTAGTTAAATGTCAAGTTCCACTAGTTATACATGTTTGTTATGCTTGGAAAGAACTTTACTGAATAGTAGTCTTCAATTATGAATTCAGTTAATTTACATTGAAATTTTCAATAAATCAGATAGATTTTCTAATGTAGAAGTTGGCTGATATTAAAAAAAAGTCTTAATCTGATGGTGATGTGGATCAGACATATTTTAAGAAGGTTCAGTTTGCACTCAGTGGCTCAGTGAGTTTATCCCGTGATTGAATCAACCATGCAGACTAGCTAGATCCCAGGTTCAATCCCAGATTTGTGCCAAGGTTAGCTGATCTCAGCAAGGGCAGCTTTAGGAGCACTGTAATTGGTCCCAGCACTCTTAGATAAACCAACCAGGGTTCTTGCTCCTGATCGTTGTTCAGTGATCAGTGCTGGAGGACTGGATGGGCCCTGAGCATTCAGGTGGTCTGTCAACACTCATCATCACATCGAGCCCTAAAAAGGCTGAATGATCTTTTGCCTAATGTTCAAATTTTCTGATGTACGTTTCAGCTGCTCCTGCTCTTATAGTATGCATGTGGTGCAAAGCATGGTTTTAATTGTATTTGTTGCTGTCCTCTTAGTTCACAAGGCTGTAACTGGACAAGGCAACAAGTTTGAAGTTCTACAAAAGCAAAATACTGTGGAATCTGAAATAAAAACAGAAAATGCTGGAAAACACTCAGCAGGTCAGGCAGCATCTGTGGAGAGAGAAACCGAGTTAATGTTTCTGTTAACTCAATTTCTCTCCATAGATGCTGCCTGACCCACTGAGTTTTCCAGCATTTTCTGTTCTTATATTTGAAGTTCTATAATATGTGCGAGTTTGAAATTCTACAATATGTGCAAGAAGTGGTTACATTCCAGAAATAATATCAATTTAAAAATAAATCTAAAGTTTTTGCAGAAAATTTACCCATGCAAATAGAAGTACTACTTCACTCTCATCCTCTTGTCCCAGCAGTTTGCCAACGGACAAACACTAGATCTCTGATCTTGTGACGCCCTAGCCTTCAAGAACTTTTTTCTTCATTGAATTTTGTTTGCTCAATGTTAGAAGTATTATCAGTGGGAAACAAAGGCCTTGCAATTTGGGCAACCAATGTCCACATCAGAAACTTGCACAGTCAGATCCAGAATAAAGATTCTATTATTCTGCTCCACTGATGTGTCTTAACCCTTCAGGAATACTCCCTCCCTGCAACGGCTTCAACTTTTTTCCCCATAAATCCATCTCGAAGCTTGGGGTGGAGGGGTGAGGGAAAAGGAGAAGAATTAGCCTTGCCGGTGGGGGAGGTACTTTTCTTTGCAAAACCCTTCATATGAGGACCTGGATTAAGAAGTCAATGAGTAGACCTGGTACATGGCACTGAATTTGGATATTTCCAACATCAGTGTGACTGGTATGATGCATGCTGCTCTGTGCAGATCCTTGCACCACACTGAAGGCAGATGTCCACTGTATAGCTGATGAGGAGCAGCAAGAGGAGAAAAGAGTGGATGATGTGGGCTGGAGGAAACCTTTCCATTGAAAGGTTTTTGATTTCTGAACCATGAAGGAGATCTGTTTGGATGCACTATTTGTACAACACAAGCTTAGCCTGCTTTGGGATTTTGCTGTCATTGAAGAGAGCAGAATGAAAAGCAGCCGATTGGGGAACTCTGGTTTGGATTGGCAGCCATTGTGCACACGTGGTAAACATGGATAATTAACTGTGAAAGCTAAACCTAGCTAGGGAAGTCCATTGAGTGGAGGCTTCATGAGCAAAGGTAGTCAGGAGATTTGAGAACCAGGCTGATGGGTGATCAGGAGTCAGGGCCAGTTTGATGTAGAGTAATAAGGATCTTGAGGCTGTTCTGTTGATTGTAGTCCAGAACTGTCTGGGAGTTGATGTTGTGAGACAGTCAATCTCATAATCTTTGTGGTTAGTGGTCTGGGATTGCTGGATATGGGGTGCCGGTGAGTGTATTGGTTTTGGATGTTGGGGCACAGTGCGCCTCAAATAATTTGGAATATGGATCTTCAGACGTCTGAGTGGTTAGTGTCTGCTGTGATTTACATTGTCTTACTTCTGTAGAATATGTTTAAACGCTTGCAGGGTATAGTGCAGTTTCTTTTAGCCGCAGTTGTGACTTGTGCTTGCTGCCATTCATCCTCCAATGTGAATCAATGTCAGACAACTTAATTGCTCCCTTTTATTTTTTTTTTATTATTCGTTCATGGGATGTGGGCGTCGCTGGCAAGGCCGGCATTTATTGCCCATCCCTAGTTGCCCTTGAGAAGGCGGTGGTGAGCTGCCTTCTTGAACCGCTGCAGTCCGTGTGGTGAAGGTTCACCACAGTGCTGTTAGGAAGGGAGTTCCAGGATTTTGACCCAGCGACGATGAAGGAACGGCGATATATTTCAAAGTCGGGATGGTTTGTGACTTGGAGGGGAACGTGCAGGTGGTGTTGTTCCCATGTGCCTGCTGCTCTTGTCCCTTTAGAGCCTTTGGTGGTTTGGTTTCCTTTTGCAAATAGAGATGGGTGAATTTGGAGTAGCACATGTTGAAGAGGAAGCAGGTGTAAAACTGTAGAGAATGTGGAGGGGCAAAGCAAGAAGTCAAGGCAAAGGCATTGGCAAAGTCGGAGACTGGACAAGAGGCAGCAAGAGTCATAGTTGAATAGTGCCCTAGTGAACTGAAGCAACCGAAGCTGAGATGGGCGCAGAGGCAGGAAAGAAATGTACCTATAAGTTGCTGTCTTGAAGGCTTGTAACAGCCAGTGAAGCATTGCACTAATGAATGATGGCATTTTCTGGTTTAGGACAGGTGCTGAGCACTGGATGTGCCAAGTTTGAGGCCAAAACTGCTAGGCAACTGCTTAGTACTGGGGCTGCTGACGTTGAGATCAGAGCATGTAATCGAAGCTTCAAATCATCATGTTACCGACACTGTTGTATGGCACCAAAACTTAGACTCTGGTTGGAGCCCAACTACAGCATCCATCAGCTCTCAACGTGACGCAGCGATGCGCACTCTGCTTTGGCCAGCAATAATATGCCATTCCAGAAATGCTGACTAACCAATGATTATACTGTTTTGGACTTGCTACTTGATGACCGTCGGAAGCTCTGATTAACCAAATCATCTTTATCAACCTGTGACCACCAGAATGGAATTGTCTGTAAGGATGATTTTATACTCACTGGACTGATCAGTGGCTCAAGATCATCAGGTGCACTGATGAGAGTTATTCTGCAAGCCACCTGATCATCATGCAGAACAGACTTGCCTGCCATTCTTTTGTTTGAGTCCACTACCTCCATCTCAGCTGAATGGAGCTCATTGATGTTGGTGCTAAATGATGAAATGTTTTTCACTTTTGCCAAACAATATCATTAAGCATTTGAAGTCCCCAGACATAAAGATTTAGATGCCAAATAAGCTCCCTCTCTACTATCTCAAAAAACTCAACTGCAGTATTTTTCATCTGCCACACTTACTATCCTTGTGCTGTCTCTGAGTGCAATGGCCATTCTGGGCCTAAATTATTAGTTTTGTGCTATGGGTGCATATTCAGTAGAAAATAGATTGATCATATCAAAATTTATTTAGTTTAGGATCCCTCCTGCAGAGAGAGAAAATTGGCTCTGGATTGAAACCTAGGTGGACTATCCACGGAAAATGGAGCATACTAATTTATATATATTCATTGGTGATAGGACGTTAGAATGTTCCTTCAAATGCCGCTAGGTTGTATAGTCATGTTCTCTCTTTGTTTCATCTATACTTTAGTGCAAAAATGTCAAAAGGCCCAGAAGGACCTTTTGAATATATTCATCTACTGCTTTTCAAATACAAGATTGTGTTGCTGCTCAGAATATAGTGAAAGCATTTCTAATATCTGTTTGTAGAAATGCTAATACAGAATTGGGCATGTTGGGATTAGTTAGCGATTACAGTAAAATTTGTTATTTTACTGAAAAGCAATAATGAACTTTCCTTTTGATCTTCGCAGTGGGCTTTATGATGCTGATAAATACCAACAATATGGAAAGCAGGCATCCAAAAATGCAGATGGCTCCAGAGACCAGAGATATGAAAGGAAACACCATCAGCAGGCTTATCACCACAGGGAACGTAAATGGAACAAGCCAGGCCGTACCAATGGAAGACACATGGCGAATGTTGAAATTGAGTTGGGCCCAATGCCTTTTGATCCAAAATATTAATAGGTGTAAGCTGCATAAGTGTGTTTGAATATGTTCAGGCCTATCTGACTGCTGTTTGTGATACATGCCTAAAAATGATGACACTTTTTTCAAACAATACACATCTCATTTGACTTTGAATAATAAGACAGTAGAGGTAGTTTTGCTAATAATTTTCCATCTGTATTTGCAAAGTACTGTTCAGAAACTTCCTACGCAAATGTATTGTGCAAATATGTTATGCTAAACATAGTTTGGCATTACGTAAGAGACTTCAAGTTGCAGGATCTTTAGTGTATTTACCAAGTCTTTGCGTGTACTGGTGTATGTGCATGAAAATGAAAGTCTCCTTTTCCTTAGCAAGTTTGTAATTTGCTATCATGTGAACGTAAATTCCATAAGGTGTAAATTATTAATATTGGTGTGCTGAATTTATTAACTTTTTTTGAAGATTATAATTTTATTCCATGGTGAAAATTAGCACCATTTTTATTTTTACCTTCCCCATGTTGTGAATGATTTTGCACAGATGTATACATTCACCTCTGTTGAGATTTCTGAGGGTAAAGAGATGGGTTATGCTTTTAATTTGAATTCAGTTACATTGCAGCATATGTTTTCCATTTGACAAAGTGAACAATTGTAGGCAAATGACAATGTTAAAATCAGTTGATAATAAAAGTGGTGGCTTAACTCAGTTTTTCTTTATGAAGCAGCCATGTGTTGTGAGTTTGTATGTGCTTAAGAATCTATCAACCAGAGAGGGTCCTAAAATATTTTACATGTATACCAAATCTGGTTTACTATATAGCTGCAGGTCCAGATATGATTACTGTAAAAATAAATAAATTCTGTAGTTTTGAAAAAGCTTTTGCACAATGGTTTTAACATTTGGTTTTGAAATATTTTTACAACCATCATTTAAGAGTTTCTTGATTAACTGACAATAAACCCATCTCCAAAGAGGGAAATTTTTATATTGGGACCAAAATATTTAAGGAATTTTTTTTGGATGGGATTTCTTTTCAATATGGTTAGCTGATTTTCTGTTAAGCATAATAGCAAAAACCACAACACTGCTAGGTTCATAAGTTATTATGCTGTCCCAGCTCTTGAGTCCCAATGGTAGAGGCTTACAGCTGAAGCTTAGGGAAGGAGCAGCATAGTGCCATTGCTAATTCAGACTGCTTTTCTTTCGGAGGAGGATCAGAACTAATTATGGTAGCAGTGAAGCCTGTGAACAGCAGTTATTAGCTCTGTTGCGTTAAATACTTATAACTCCCAGGGTGCATAAAAGTACACTTGAAAAAAACATTTTTGTAATTACGTTTTAGATTTAGAGTACTTATTTAGAATAGACAGATTTTCTATAAACCTGTTCTCACACCAATATCATTTGGTGCCAATGAATATTCATATAATTTAAGATATTCAACTCCACCTCTGCTCTTGATAAGTATCTATCCCTGTGCATTTTGAGGTAACACACATCTGATGTGGAGCCTCACCTACTGGGAGTGCATATTGGGCAATGACTCTGAGCTGCCTACAATTTTCCAGGACAGAAAATTGTGGGGAGTCTGTCTTTACTTTCCTAATGTAATTCCTCCGCTAGTATCCCCTGTATTTCTTTTAAGATTATATATGGGAATCAAAAGAGTCCTGTATTTTAAGAAAACAGTCTTGAGATTAGAATTAACATGAGCTCCTTCACCCTTTTGATTAGTTAGATCCACTTACCTCTGTCTTTTGGGGTGAGATAGTAGCTATTCTGTGTTTCCTATGTTAACCATTTAGATTCTTGGACCAATACATTTTGCTTTGTGCAAACCCACTTTAACATAAACAAATCATTTAGTATTATTGTACCTTTTCTATCTCCAGCAATTCACTAATACATGTTGCCATTAACCTACATTGAGTATATCATTCCGTTTATAATTTTGAATGGTACTACTGCAGACTGGTACTGAGTATTTTTATCCCATTCCAGATTCTTTTCCCCCATATTTCTTGTCACATTCTGGATCTCTTTATTAAATTCACTATATTCCCAGAGATGTGCTGCTAATTCTCATTTTCCTATATAGTATAGAAACAAATGTTTGTTTTCTGCTTATTTCTTCTGTAAACTTCTCAAGGGTTTCTTTATCCAGAGATGGGGGTGAGGTTTGTCCCCAAGATTTTCAGGAAGGCTGATTTTGGCTTCAGATATTTGAAAATCTGAAAACGGGGAAATAAAACCCACTTGACAAATGAGATAGTGCTAGATCATAAAGGTTCAGGATGGTTGTGCCACATGGTGCATAAAAGGGCAGTTTTCAACTAAATATGTATAAATTGATGGTTCATAAAGTTGTTGCTTGTTCAATAAATTAGTCTAATACTTAGTGCTTCTATGTGTTATTTATAAATACTGATCAGATAGGATATCTGTTTTGATGAGTAAATATACTTGTATATGGAGAATTTTCCTGCAAATTTCACACAAAAATTGCAGAATCTACTAAAATTCTTCCCAGACTCTGCACGGGAGATCAGAAGGCACCTGAATAAAGGACTGCCCACCATATTGGGCATCATCCATTATGGAAACTTGTAATTATGAAGCTTGTTAGTGAGTGCCTCTGCAGTATATTCTGCATTATCAGTATCTGGGCCAGTCCTGAATGCCGAGAGGCATATGAGGCAACAGAATTAATGGCCCAGTGCTGCAATGCACTGACTAAAAGTACAAATACCGCCTACCAGGGATTTTTTTTGTCTGGTTATAACATTTTCAGAATACTTAGATGGGAAGCATGTTTTATATTTAACAGATTACAGGCAGGAGTACTCTCAAAGGGCTAATATGTATGGGGCAAACGGGACTGAAATGCAATACAACCTCACAGGCTGACTTAAGAGAACAGAGAGATGTAAGTAGAAATGGTTTATAGGATTGGGAGAAACATCAAAGGCAAGGAGAAATAATGGAAGAATGGGTATGGAAGAATAATACAAATCCTGTTTGGTTTTTTTTCAAATTGGAGCTGTAAGGTGCAGTAAACTTGAAATAGTCAAACTTGAGAAATGTTACAGTACTCTGTGAATGTTGCATATTGAGTTTAGTTTTCTGCTTTTTTGCAGTCTTTACCAATTTCTTTAATGAATTCCTATATTCTAGTGCAAAGAATAAAAGTTTGCTGTTCATGCTCGACATCAGTTGTCTTTATATCACCATATGTAAATGTTGCTGAACAAATAACAATAAACCCCTTCCACAGCTGTCAAAATGGGCCAGTTAGGAGTGAGACTAATAATTTAAGAGTGAGATAAATTGAAAACCCACTTAAACATAGATGTGTGTTTTATTTTTGAATTAGTAAGATGTAACAGTGGTGTTATACCATATAATGAACAATATATTGGGCCAGATTTTGCTGCCAAAATAACAGTGAAGCTAATGGCACTTGCTGTTATTTATGTGTAAATGGTACAGCAACTTCAGGCGAGATGCATGGTTAAATGTGAATATCCAAAAGAAGTTGTCTGAGATGCACCGTTCTGCCGTTAGCGCGATACCATTTTCACGCAGCTGTCTGCCTCACCATTGAAATGTGTTGAATGTTGTGAAGTTGCTGTATTTGCGCAGTAAATATGAACTAAACCCGCTGCAGATATTTAGGGCTAATAATTACAAGTGTAAGTACACTTTTAACAATGTGATAAGTGTTAATAACTACCAATCAACCTCTGGCACCGAAAATTAACTATTATAAGTGTGGAATCTCATTCAGGTTGTGAATTGTTTTACGAGATTTAAAAAATGTCAATTTTTTTTCTCTCAATCCAATCTTTCCTTCTCTTTCTGTACCTGATTTAACATTGAATTCGCCCCCTTTAATTCACCCGCCTTCTCAGTCCTTCTGCTGTTTATTTCCCTCTCCATAAATCTCATTGGTTAAGGAGGTACCCTGTTACTTGCCCTGTTCACTCAGCTGCCAGATGCCCTCTTTCCCTCATTACACCATTATTAGCTCCCACTTACAGCAACTTAGTGGGCAAAACATTTTTCAGCTGAAGGGTGCAGGGTCAAGTCTAACTAATGGCAGACGCTGTTAGACGCCCTGCTACAGCAAAATCTGGCCCACTATAATAGCAAGGAGAGTGCTTATGTCTTGATGGCCTGATTCTGCTGGTGTAATAGGAACTTCCTTCAGGAAAGCTATCTGCTACTAAGGTACAGCTGGTTTTAGCCTGGCTCGTCCCTTGGTCACCACAGGATCAAAGTAGAAATCTGATTATGTACATGCTCAGCTACTACCTATGGAGAAATGCTTTGAATTGAAAAATCCTGAGGTTAATTAGAAGGTAATTGCTGTTACTCAGTGAACTGTTTCCACATCATGTTTCCAGATTGGCAGCTGCTTATAACTCCCCAGTTCCATGTCATCAAGATCAGCAGGAATTGACTGGCTTTTCAAACAAAATACATTTTTTTCGTTTAGAACTAGGACATTTTCCATGTTCTTGATGAATCAGAAGTTACACTGTTGTAGGAGGTGCTTTGGTGTAGAAGTGGGAGCGGTTTTTGAAATCAGCCCAGTGAAGTAAATGTTTCTAATTGATTGTGAAAATAGTGTTTTGTTTTCCACTGCATGTAGATAAAGAAATTTAGTCCCTTGACACACTTCAGTTACTTAAATCTCAACATATCTCACATGGAGGAATCAACTCTTTTTGGTCCATGTTATTTAATGTGTGGAGTTTCATATCGAGGATCAAAAATATAAAACACACTTGGATTGTTCCTTCTTTACCAAAGATCTCTGTAATGTTCCTTGGTATTATTTAAAAACTGCCTAAATTAACATGTTTAGGGCATCTGGGAGAATTAGTAGACACTGGGGTAGACAGAGGGATTTGGACACTGAGGTATGGAGCCAGCTGAAACACGAGTTATGTGGGCTGGGGTATGAAAGTACTAGGGATAGGTGCATTGAAGGAGGACTTTGGTTGTGGAAGGCCTAAGAGGTGGAAGGGAACCCTGGGGTGTGAGGTTGGAATTAATCCAGCATACAGTGCCAGTCCCCAATATTGGTCCAAGTCCATGAACAACCAAATTAAAGAACAGACCACAGATGCTGACGAAGAGCACAATAGAGGTGCTGCACCAGAATGTGATGGAGACAGCAGCAGTGGCTACAAATAGAAGCCATGATGTGGAGATGCCGGTGATGGACTCGGGCGGACATATGTAAGGAGTCGCACAACACCAGGTTATAGGCTAACAGCTTTATTTGAAATCACAAGCTTTCGGAGCTGACGAAGGAGCAAAGATCCGAAAGCTTGTGATTTCAAATAAAGCTGTTGGCCTATAACCTGGTATTGTGCGACTCCTTACAAATAGAAGGTAAGGCAGCAGGTAAGAAATCCAGAGAAGCACAGCTGAAAAGATTGAAGATGATTTTAGATGGTGTGTTTGCTAGAAGTGCAGCAGAAGGGTAAGCATGATTAAAGTTTCACCATTACATCCTTCTGAGGGGATAGGGCTGGACACACCTAATTTTCTTCAAGCAACAACCTTGAGTGCTACAGCAAAATATTTTTGGAATTGCGGTAAGACACATCGGAAAAGTAGGCCATTCAGCCCCTCATGCCTATTCTGCCAATCAATCAGATAGATCATGGCTGATCTGTATGTTAACTCTATTTACCCACCTTGGTTCTGAAAATCTTCATACTCTAACAAAAATCTCTCAATCTCAGTTTTAAAATTTTCAATCGACCCTCAGCCTCAACAGCTTTTTGGGGGAAGAGTTTTCCCGATTTCCAAAACCCTTTGCCTGAAGGAGTATTTCCTGATATCACTGGTGAACGGCCGAGCTCCAGTTTCCAGGTTACGACCCCCTGGAACAAGGTCAGGAAAATGGCGCCGAGAGCCGGCACAACCTGAAGACTTTCCGATTGGCGCAAACGTGTTCACGTGACCTACCAGGGCTGGTGGTTGCGCATGCGCTTTGTACCGAGTCTGGGGGGGGAGGCGGCTCCTCTCTTCAAAAGGCCGGAGATCGAGAGCCGGGAACTCGAGACCCGGGGACTAGGCCTATTACTATCACCTTTTACTTCAGAGTCCGTCACCTCGGAGCGATTCAGCTGCCGCTCCCTGTGGCGAGGCGAAGGCCTGGGTTATTTTGAGTGACGATGGCCCTGAGCAGGTTGACGTGGCCTCAGCTGGCGCTGGTGACGGTGCTGGGGGTGGCGGGCGGGTTGTACGTGTACAAACCCATCTACCAGCAGTACAGCCTGGAGCAGAGGAAGGCCCGGGAGCGAGTGCGTGCGGGGCCCGCGCAACAGAAGGAAGGAGAGGCGGTGGAGGACGGCTCGGACAGCAATTCTCACTGCGACAGTAATGCGCCGGAAAGTTGAGGTTGGCGTAGGATGGAGGCACGGAATATCCGGCGCAAGAGGAGGGCGGCCGCTCATCACTGTGACAGAGAGCGGGCTGTGATGGTGGAATATTAAAGTTTCTGTGAAACGAATATTTTCATCAGTTTCTGTTTTTAAACTGCTATTTATGTTGAAACTTATAATACAGCACCATGCCAGTCTCCTCTTTAAGCCATGGCTCAGTGAGTAGCACTGTTGCCTCCAAGTCAAGATTGTGGGTTCAAGTCCCACTCCAGAGACTTGAGCGCGCACTAGGCTGCCGCTCCATTGCAGTAGTGAGGGAGTGCTGCTCTGGTGGAGGTGCGGTCTTTTGGATGAGACTTTAAACCGAAGCCCCATCTGCCCTTCAGGTGGACGTAAAAGAGCCCATGGCACAATTGGAACAAGAGCAGGGGAGTTCTCCCCAATGTCCTGGCCAATATTTATTCCTAAAAACAGATTATCAAGTCATTATCACATTGCTGATTGTGGGACCTTGTAGTGCACTGTATTTCCTACATTATAACAGTGACAACAGTTCAAAAGTGCTTAATTGGCTGTAATGTGCTTTGGGAGGTCCTGAGGTTGTGAAAGACCTTATTTAAATGCCATTCTTCTTTTAAAAACCCTCTAACTAGTAACACTGGGAACTTGCTAAAGATGACCAGGGTTTATCAGAATTGGATATTTTTATAACCAAATTGTAAATGTGTCTGTTTTTCTGAGATGTAATTGGGCCACAGGGAGACAAAACCTTAAACTCTGGTAATGGCATGCTTTTAAGAATAGTTTCTGCGAAGCACAATCATGTTTAGTTTCAGTAATGATGTGGAGATGCCGGTGATGGACTGGGGTTGACAATTGTAAACAATTTTACAACACCAAGTTATAGTCCAGCAATTTTATTTTAAATTCACAAGCTTTCGGAGGCTTCCTCCTTCCTCAGTAAAGAAGGGGTCTGGGTGAACACTGGTTCTGCCTCACCATTTTGCAAACCCATCTCTCAACTTGCAAAAAGAAATCTAAACAACCAGATGATGATGATGGAGGTAGGATTGGGTGGTGCTGCCTGGATAGTGATGGGAGTGATCTCTTGGGCTATAATTCAGTGCCTCTGTGGTGGTTGGACTTTTCAGAAGAGAGTTTAAGGATTGCCTTGATGTCTGAGGAGAGATCTAACATTTTGTACAGACGTTGAGATGAGAGAATTTTTGTTACTATCAGAGGGTTAGAGCCTCTAGTATGTCTTTAGGTGGCTGTGTGAGGGGAGAGAAAAAAGTGAAGTGAAGTGAGGTACAAAGATGACAAAAAAATGTGAACCTTACACACTGTCATTTATTAGGTGATTTCTTAAATGTAATGTTCAAAAGACTCCACTCGCTATGGAATATAAGCTATCAGTGATGGTGGATATTTAAATTTTTCTAGTCACCAGAGGTATTGTGAAATCTGTTCTTGGTTAAATTTTGTTTGCCAAGTTTTAAGAAAAATGTTTGTAGAAACTATCCCCAGCTAAAGTACAGTTGCTGCACGTAAAGAAACATTGCACTTATATAGCACCTCTCACAACATAAAGCAACTGGTTGATTGAAGGCAAGTTGATGGCTAATATTTTGAGATGATGGCCATTTTAGGTGCTGTGAAGTGCAGAAAGCTTCAGGTTTTTTTTGGACTGAGATAAATCAGCTTTTGTGGAATGATGCTGTATTCTTGATGTAACTTTTAGGTTATTTCCTTTTTTTTAGTGAACTCTAGGAATGTCCACACTGACTCTACCTAGTGTTTAATTGCTGAAGGGCAGGAGAAAAAGCCAGTGCTATAATTAAGTAAAATCTGCATTCCTGATCATCACTGCTACTAAGATGTTGATAAGTAATATTAAACTATTTATTTATACGGTTTTGGAATCTAAACATTTAAATAATCTTTGTACTACTTTAACTTTTTGATAATACATCACCGGTGCTATTGTGCAAAACAATTTTTGACAACATTTTTTTTTAAAATCACACCAATGGCTTAGGAGTAAATACGCAGATTGTTTATGGTTTTAAGCATCCCAGATTTGATTTGGGACCTGATCCTACACTGAATAAAACAGCCAGGATTCCTGCTCCTGATTACTATCCAGTGAGTTGTGCTCAAAAATCCAACTTCTTTTCATCGCTGCTTTTTTCCCATTAATCATAATAGAGGGATGATATTGTGATTAGGGTGGAGCTTATATAACTCCCCTCTTACAATGTTGCTGGAGATACCATTGACAATGTGTAGATTTTTTTTCCTTGAACTTTCCATAAGTCACAATCATATTTTCCCTCATTGCATAGCAGCTGTGGCTTAGTGGTAGCACTCTCGTCTCTGAGCCAGAAGGTTGTGGGTGCAAGTCCCACACCAGAGACTTGAGCTCAAAATCTAGGCTGGCACTCCAGTGCAATAGTGAGGGAGTGCTGCAATGTCAGAGGTGCCATCTTACAGATAAGATGATAAACCAAAGCCCTGTCTGCTCTTTCAGATAGATGTAAAAGATTCCATGGGACCTTGCTGTGTGCTATATAAATGCAAGTTTTTTCTAATGTGCCATTTTATTTTGAGAGAAAAAGCACTGATTATGGTCTGAATGTCTGCCAAAGATCAAAGCATCTGTCACTTCTTTGATCAGTTCTGCAATTTAATTATGTTCAGAGAGTGTTTTTTACCAATTTTAGTTTGGTACACTTAAAATATAAAATTGTTAATCGGTTTCAGAATAAAACAAAGTCTTGGGTGTAAGTTTTCACAGTTTTGCATCCTTGACTATGCTGTGATTGCTGTTTCTCCAGTGCTATTTGTTGCTTACTGTATAATTAGAGTAACAATGTTTTTAGTCAACTCTATTATGTTTTAAAAATCAAAATTTTACTGGATTGATAGATACTAAATTAAAAATACTTCAGGTATCATGAATCAACAATATTTGAGTGGGGATAATGTTTCTGCCTTTAGAAACCAGGGTGTTCAATTTGTCATTTTTTTTGGTTTACTAACTACTTCAGTTTTCTGCTGGGTGAATTTATTTTCTACAGATTTTCTTAGCCTTTGTGAAAGAACCTTAACAATCTGGATTTGCCTGCATGAATGCCCACTTTGTGCATCAAGTGGCTTATAGTCATTTAAGTAGTCAAGTAATGGCCAAGGATGTTAAACTGGCTCTGGAGAGCAGCAAATAAGAGAATTTGCACTGATTCACTTACACAGCCATTTCCAGCTTTCGAAAGACTGATTTCCAGACCCATCGCCTTTCTATCAAAGTATTTATGCATGTAAACGACGTCTGAGTTTTGAAATCTGAAACAGTAAACTATCAATTCTAATTCTTAAAATTGGGTATCATCTTGTGTAGTTTGCACTGAAAATTCTAATTTCATTTCTTAGTTAGTTCTGGCTGCCTTTTGTACTTCTAATGATTTACATAAACATCCAAATGTTAAGATTTGAAATTTTCTGTAAGAATGAGCAGTGCATTGCTATGCCTCAACAGTTTACAAATCAACTGTTTTGAAGTGCCTCTGAGCCAAATACTACGCAGCTGATTAAGGTGCTGCTGAGCCCAGTGCAGTAGAATGCTTGTTACTAGCATGGTAGTTGGTGTGGTAGATGCTTAGTCTCAAGAGTTTTGCTGCTATGGTATTGAATTAACTCACAAGACAATTATAAATGAGGAAGGCCATTCAGCCCATCTTAATTCACACATACAGGGATATTATAGCATCCAATTGATTATTTAGTGATTCCAGGATTTTTGCATCCACTATGCTTACCAGGAATTGTATTCTACATGTTAATCACTGAAGAATTTCCTAACCTGGTGCCATTTTAATTTCCCTCAGCAGAAACTGCTACATCTATCTCCAAGCTAGTGAACAAGGAACAGCCGCTGTTTTTGGACAGAAACTGAAATAGTGCAGAAAAAGTGAAAAATATGGTTTCAGCTTAATTTCTGGCTTTTAGTTTTAATACTCTGCCAACCTTTTTTTAAAAAAATCTGCTTTAGTTAAGTGGAAATCACAAAGGAAACAAAAGGGTTTGTGCAATGTATTGATGCCAACTGGGCACAGGAGGTGTTTAGTGTTTGTGATTATAATTGGACTTGGATGGAATTAGTGTGATATCCAGTCAGTATCATAACATTTACAGGCTTTGTTTAAAAATACATATTTAGCAAAGAACCCAACATAGCGAGCTGCTAATGATAGCAATTGATGGTCAGATCACTATTATAATCTGATTTTTATTCCCAGATTTACCAAGCTCTGCAGGTTTATTGAGATAGCAAGCAGTTTGATCTCCTGTATTCCAACAGGGGCTGGAGTCAATAAGTGTCATAAGGATGGTTGTTGGAGGACGATGTTTAATACTCCTCTGCCATTTAAAAAAAAATAGGAGTTCCTCTGGGCACACGGACTACAATGGTTTAAGGAGAAAGATGACCACTACCTTCTTAGCTAGAGATGGACAATAAATGTGGCCTTGTCAGTATTGCCCACACCCTGAGAACAAATAATAAAAAATTCCAATAAAAGAACTGCCAAGTTTTTATCATTACCATTCTTGGTTTCTCAACTGACATTGTTTAATATCATGACTGAGCACACTTATCTGAGCATTACCAAGTCTTTGTGAGAGATATGGGTAAATGAAGATGGAACATTTAACATTAAGAGGTTTAAGAGAAACTCACATTCATGGAAAGTCTCATCTGGATTTTTGAGTGTGATGCCAAGCAAAGGCAACATGCAACTAATAGGTAAGAGGAAAGTTATCGGGTTTGGAGCACATTGAGCAACCCTTTGATAAGACATTACAGCGATGCCCACAATGAGAGTTGGGTGCATTCCATTCTTAATTAGCATTTCATCTGGTTATTAGTTAAGTGGCTTAATTGGCACTGATGTAACTGCATTTAATGAAAGGCAATTCTACATATAAGAAGTTCTGGGGAAAAATTCAAATCTATATGATTCTTAAATGGCAATGTCTTAAAATAACTAATTTGATGCTACAATTGTACAGCAACACAGCAATTCTAAGATGGTAACCGCTGAACTTTTGAACTGAGACTGAGCCTTACAGTATCGGCAGTTTTAACATATTTGTGTAAATTACCTGATAGGCAATGTATGTTGGGGTAAGCTAATTAAAGGCATGCCAGTGCATACTAATCCCAAGCTTGAGGGAACTGTAATCACATGAATTACAGGGACGCCAGTAGTCCTGCTGAAGAGAATATCTGTGCAAAACATTGGCCCAGAATTTGCTGGAGCAGTGCATTTCGCAGCATGCTCTGTTAGACTTTTCCCTTCACCTTCAACTCAAAATCTTTTTGTCCTGTAAATTGCTGGAAGTGCAAGCTGATAATAGTGTGGCAAGGGCATCTGGGACCTTAGTAAACAACGGGACCGACAGTCTATCTCCTTAACCACTGAGATTTAAGGATTGAGAAAGAAACAGATGAATGATAGAGAAGGAGGGTGAATTAGAGTCAAATCAGGTACGGAAAGAAAGATTGGATTGAGAGAAAAAAGAGACAGAAAGGAAAAGTAAGAACAATTAAATTTAAATTTTTAAAAATCTCTAAGAATAATTTACAATCTGTAAGAATGAGACGCCACAGTTTAAATTGTTCCCTTTCTGGGCTGGAGAGGTTGATTGGCACTGCAGGAACATAAATCTCCTCATTAAAAAAAGTACTTACACTTAATTACCAGCCCCAACTTTCTATGGCGAGTTTAATGGGCAATTAATGCGCAAATGCAGCAACTTCATGAAACTCACAGGGAGGTTGAGAGTGAGCTGCTGTTTTTGCGAGGCTAATGGCGGAGTGGCGCAAATTGTCCAGCAACTTGTGGGGATTCGAAATTCACGGAGCAACTCTTCCTCGCCACAAGTTGCTGGACGATTCACACGTTAGTAACTGCAAGCGCCATTAAACCTGTTATTTTGGCATCAAATTCTGGACCATAATCTTTTAAATTAAAAGTTATGTAGTGTGGTTTGCACTGAGGGAAACAGAATCAAAGACAAGCTTATGGTCAACAGATTCACATGGTCGAACAACAATGAAGTGTAACAGGAAAAAATGTGGTAAGATAACAAAAATAAGGAGGTAAACTGATCTTGTTAGCTCAACAGAAAAGGAGCTTATTAGTGGGGTGTTCAGCTTGTTGATTGAGTTAGTGATAAGGTCTAGATTCCTTATTTGTTTTTCATAATATGGAGTTTTTAACTTTTTGGTATCACCATGTAATGTAGAGAAATGCTGATTGTCACGTGTAAGGGGCAAGAAAAGGGTTTAAAAGACCATTTATTGTAATGACAATTTGGATTCAAAGGTTTGATCAATCTGAATACTGAGTTCAGAACTGGAACAATTTAAACTGTGGCGTCTCATTCTTACAGATTGTAACACATCATCGCCAGGTGTTATTGTAAGTACTGTTTTAAGTGTATGCTTAAGTACTATATGTATAATACATCTATGAGCACTTGTCTTCAACGTTTCAAGAACCTTATTGTTTATGAGGAATTGATGGAATAAGTAATCATAAATAAATACATATTTAACTGTCCAAAAACATCTTGCAATATATCATTTTGTTAAAATGGTCCCATATCATACCAGTGAGAGGGACCACACTACATTGCCATTCTCAATTATGTTATCATTACTCAGTGGATTTGTATCCAGTTGTACAATGATAGAGCTCCATTGAAATTTTATATAGAATTGATTTTATCAGAGAAATCTTAACATTGGTGCAATCAAAATTCAAATATGTACACTATTATGGTTCCTTCCATTGGTATTTTTATGTTGAAACTTGTTTTTGAGGCTAAATGTTGAGCTGGTGGGAATACCTGACACTTACCAAACCCCACAAGGTGGTAATATTTTTGTTAAAAGTCACCCTCACTGTCAGGATTTGAATTCAGTTTTAAAAATCTGGAAATGAAAAAGCTGGTACCAGTAAAAGTGACTATGTACTTTCACATGTGCAACATATTTTAAAAAGGTGAAATAAAGTGACTACATTTGATAAGTAGTTAATTGGTTGGAAAGCACTTTGGGATGCCCTGAGGTCATGAAAGGCATTACATAAATGCAAGTTCTCTCTTTTAGGGTAAATTTCATTTTATTCTGTACATGATAGATGTGATTTGAGAGTCTTGATACTGGGTAACAAAATATTCCATTCTCAATTTCTGACACTCCTTACCTTGAGCACAAGAATACACCACTTCCCCAAAATTACATTAAAGTAAATTAATTCATTCTGTTTTTCTTTATAAAGTATATTTATGTAATAACATTAACAATTGCAAAATGAAATGTCGATCTGTTCTGATCACAGTACAGTGCTTACTGATTATATTGGAGTTGCCCAGTATGTCTCCTGTCAGTCCAAAAGGGGAAGATATCTCAATGCCAGGCCACTTTTTACAGGCTAAAACCACTAATCAGATTTATTTGCAATTAAATAATTCACAGAGGCAAAGGTGTGCACAATGATGTACAAGACAAGATATATACAATCGGGATGACTGTTTGTTTATTAAAAGTTCTTTGTTCTCTTATCTACTTTAGGTAAACTCTTGGAAATGATATAGTCTCTCACTGCAATGCGTAAGCAACTACTTGCACCATTTTATGCACCCCTGAAAGATTGTATAACAGAATCTTATCATTGTAATAATGAGTTGGGATAATTACATTTGCCACCTACAATTTTCAAGCATTTCAATCAGATTGTTTCACCATGACAACAATTGGAAATTAAATTAAATACAAGGATGCATGCATTTACAATATTCCTGTTTTATCATCAAATCTTATCAAAATTCCTATAAACAAATTGTTAATTGTGACAGGAAAGAAAGTTTTATACTTAAGAATAATTTGTTACCTTTCAAAGAGAGTCAACTAATTCTGCTAATCCAGGTAGCTCCTTTTGAACAATGGAAAACCCAGCAGATAAATGCTGCCCATGTTTTTTTTAATTAATACATAAAAAATAAACTAGCACAAATTTTCCGATTCGTGACAGAAGCCATTCTCCCAGTTATATGGTGGCAGATATTTACCAGCTGATGTAATTTTAAATGAAGGTTAATAATGATCTATCTTTTTGTCTTGCTTTCAAAAAGGTAATTCAAACCTACAGTGTCCAAAAAATTAAAATCAAATATAAGCAGGAAAAGAAACAACTTATATATCACCTTTAACATCCCGGGCGTGTATCAAAATTCTTCACTGTCGATGAATTACTTTTGAAGTGTAGCCACTATTGTTAGATAAGTGAATGCAGCATGTGGTAGACAATTTGTGCACAGCAATGTCCCACAAACAAGTAAATGGGATAAATTACTAGATAATCTGTTTGGATGGTGTTGATCGATTGACAAATGTTGTTCAGAGCACCAAATAACATTATGTGATCTTTTATGTCTACTTGAACAGGCAGAAAGAGCCTCAATTTAATGTGACATCCAAAAGATGACATTTCTGAGAATGTTTTAACGTCTCATCTGACACTGCAGTGCTGTGCTGAAGTGTCAGTCTAAATTATGTTCTCGAACCCACAGTCTTCATGACTCAGAGATGGGAGTGCTACCACTGAGCTGAAAAGCCCTTCTTGGGGGGTAAAAAAGTGTACTTTATGCCATCCATTTTAAAAATGTTTTAACTTCTTGTCCTTAGTCTGTGGCTATGTAATTTGTAAGAATCCAGGGTGAAATGCAAAATGCAGCACCAGTAACATAATTGCATGGAAGGCATTGCTATAACTGCATAACCATGTATTGGTATTAATATCTATTGCAAAAAAAATAAATGATATTGAAAAGATGTTATCCTTTTGTCTATTTGTATTGGGAAATTTAATTATGTGCAACATAGTAAAAAAAAAGTTCCAGCATTTTCTGCTTTTATTTCAGAATTCTAGTCTTTGCAGTTTTCCTTTTTATTTGTATTGTTGTGCACTGACAGAAATGTTTTCTTACAAATCTGACCATTTAATTAGTTTGCTGTATTACTGTAGTATCTATTTTTGCCACTGTGTGGTGTAACAGACTTCCCTACTGCAATGCTTGTAATTTAGTACCTAATTCGAGCCACTTTGTGGCGCATTGCAGACCTGTCCTCATATTCTGTTTTTGCACAGCACAAACAAGTAGTAATATAACGTATCTCAGTATGGAAAGGAGGATTGGAACCACCCTATGGAGGAATCGAATACTACAGCCGTTGCTGCTTGTAAGAATTCTTTTCAAATAAAGGGGAAGTTTAAAAGCAGAAGGGAAACACTAAAATGTAATTATGGCAAGATAAAGGAAACAAAAGTGCTCAGATAGCCACACGAGTACTGGTGCTTTCCCTGTGAGGATCTGGACGGTAACTTTGAAGACGGGTCCAGTGGCTTTTGGTGCAAACCCACAAAAATAAATAACCAACAACCAAAAAGCTGAGCAAGCGACATATTCTCAGACTGTTGTATATAGTGCTCTTGAACTGGTAATGAGAAAGTGTTCAAGAGCAGCTACAGGTGACCATCTACCAGTATCCTCTCTGTAAAGTAGTATCAAGTCTTTGCCCTGTAACTTTCCCAGATGTTCTTTGCCCATTTCTTGATCTATTAAATCAACTTTTCCAGACAGTGACAACCCAAACAACTTTTCTTGTGACTCCCAAATAATATGCTCACACTCTGCCAGGCTATATCACTGCTTGTTCATAGTCAATGGAGGGAAAAGCTAGCCTGCCTTTTTCTTGTTATTATGCTCATCACTTCTCTTTATTTGTTCTAGTTCAAGGACCATCGCATTAGCACCATAACTCAGACGCCTCCAGTCTTCTTAGCTCAGTTTCTAAGGTCAAAGTTTTACATTTGTACAGTGTTGTTGACCACAAATAACACCAGTATAATTTTACAGTTACACAGTAACACCTTCATGTCGTTAAACACCTCTTTTGCTATTGCAATCCTCTGTTTAATTTCTTAATTGTTTTGGCTATTTGATCTTATTAGACTGCCTACACAAATAATTTTATCTCTTTTGATTTCCATATTATCCACAATAAGGTCAATTAATTGGGGGATCTATTTTCTTTGTGATTCCCATTGATTTTGTCTTCTTGGCATTTATTTTCATTCCATTTTCCAAACTTATCTGATTTACCTTCTCAAATATCTCTTGTAATGTCTTTTGGTATTTGTCATACAGACTTGGAAGGACTTAATCTGTGCTGAGTTAGCTGATCTGAGCCAGGACAGTATTAGGGGTGCTATGGCTGTAGCGCCCCTATGTTAGGAAAGGGAAAGATCAACCAGGGTTCCTGCTCCTGATCACTATCCAGTGACCCCTGTGCGCTTGCATGGATGGTGCTATAAGTCCCATTAACTCCTTGTTTGGTCTAATTCCGTAGTTGTTGGTCATCCTCTGGTACCTCATCTAAGTGGCAATTATACATGTATGACCTATGTAATGAATGTCATCAAGCTATTTGACCACAGGCAGCATTGCAGCTGAGTCTGTCCCTGTCCGCACCTAATGTACACTTCATGCTAGAGTCATTGCATAAGAAGAAGAAGAACTTGCATTTATATAGCGCCTTCCATGACCTCCAAGTCTCAAATAGCAATCAGGAGCGGGATTACTGCCTGATTTTGCCTCCTAGCCCAGGGGTGCTGAGACCAATATTGTGGTACCTCTGCCACTCCTTTGGCTGAGATCAGCTAACTCAGCACAAACTGCAATTGAATCTGGAATTTTCATAGTGTGTACGTTTTAGTAACTCATTGGATGAACTCACAGCTATCTGGGGAGCTTTAAAGCTCTTTCAACGTTGTATACCTTGATATTTTTAGCAGACTGAGATCATAAAGCTTTGCTTTGATGTGGCCAACTATAGGTTAACTAGTTTCAGTTTTAAAAATCTAACGGTGTATTGCCAAATATTGTCCAATTAAAACATTTTATTGTATTACATCAGTACTGCTAATTAAAAGTCAATGAACAATGCCAACTACAGGTTTTTTTTTTGTCATGACATTATATACTTGCCAACTTTGTCAGAGAAAAACTTGGAAGAAGGAAAGCATCAAATGGATAGGGAGAACACCCCATTCATCTCCATCCACCGCCCACCACCGCACATCTACCTCCTGTTCCCCATCTATGCCACCATTCCATTCATTGGCTTATCTAATTGGTGTCGTCAATTCGTGATACTGGGATTCAGCACTGTTCCCTCTCCCTTTCAAGTTAGGGAATGCAAGGAAGTGTTATTGGAAGATGGACTATCTCAGCCTCCATTCCAGGATTGACGGAGTGCTAATGACACTAAGGTACCACTGTAATTAAGAGTTAAGAAAAAAGTGTTATTAACATTACAACCGTGCTTTGGCTAATGAAATAAACAAGTCGCCAGAATTTTATATAATATAGAGTATATTAACTCTACAATGTTTATATTACACACTGCAAATTGATCTTTCCCCAGTCATATTTTTCTTTATCCTTGGGGTGAGGTAGCTGACCAGCAAATGTACCCTCTAGTTTATAAAAAGGCAAGTATAAATGTGAAAACTGGACTATGTCAGTGAAATTCAGCATGGATTATGAAATCTTTCATAGTGTAAAATGTAGAAATGTGCATCATAGACAATGGCATCGAATAGACTGTGAATTGGGGGACATCAGTTTTAAAATGCACTTACATAGTTTTTCTAGGTCAGTTTTATTAAAATTCTTAGGCTTGGGTGCCTTCATATAAGACTCTACAACTGTAGTTTTACACCTTTCCTGGTCAATTATTATCAGCCCTATATCGTGTTCCCAACATTTTTCCACTCTATTGTAGACAGAGGTTGTCAAAGCAGACTGAGGAGAAGACATGCACTGTCTTAGGTGATTATACTCTGCCCACGGCAGGGAGACTATAGCGATGTAACAAAGTCATACAAACCTCAATATAAACGACCATTTGGCTTGCTCATTAAAATATTTTGACTTTCAGTCTTGAAAATGAAAGTGAACTAATGTGTCAGTGACCTCATTACATCTGTTTTGACATGCTTTGCAAGTCAGTGACCTATTACAGTGAATTCAAATATAGTAAAATTCTTTTGTTACCATTGGTTTGTATATAAGAAAACAAGTATGTATCTGTTTTGAGCAATCTCATTGACCATAAGTGACTAAGTGACCATTCTATTTATGCCATTTTTAAAGCAATTTTATTGGCTGCTGCTAACCACATGACTGGTCTATGTCCAATGCTGAGGAAAGCAGGCCAGGGTGGTGGGACATTGATTTCTGTTTAGACATTAATTGCTGATTGATCCCTGGTAACTATATGATTGTTTCCATGGTAACTGCAGCTCAGTGCTTTTGCCCACTGCGATTGTTCCGTGGGAACAATGTGACTGTAAAATCGGATCTGTCATTGGTCCATAGCAACTTCTGCACATTGCTTTCTGGTAACTAAGGGCCATAACGAGGAATGACATCACAACGACAAGGGGAGAGCATACTGTGCTTTCAACTGCCTTTACTTTACATAGAATTACATAGGCTGTACGGCATAGAAACAGGCCATTCTACCCAACTGGTCCATATCGGTTTTTATGCTCCACACAAGCCTCCTCCCACCCCTCTTCATCTAACCTTATCTGCATATCTTTCTCCCTGATATGTTTTAATCCCGATTTTAATCGCTCCACCATTGGCGGCCGTGCCTTCATCTGCCTCAGACCTAAGCTCTGGAATTCCCTCCCTAAAACTCTCCTCCTCTCTACCTCTTTCTTCCTTTAAAATGCTCCTTAAAACCTATCTCTTTGACCATGCTTCTGGTCACCTGTCCTAATATCTCCTTAGGTAGCTCAGTGTCAAATTTTGTTTGATAACAGTCCTGTGAAGCACCTTGGGATGTTTTACTATGTTAAAGGTGCTATATAAATGCAAGTTGCTGTTGTTGTTTATCTAGCTTCTCCTTAAATGCATCTATTCTATTCGCCTCAACTACTCCTTGTGGTAGCGAGTTCCACATTCTAACCACTCTCTGGGTAAAGAAGTTTATCCTGAATTCCCCATTGGATTTGTTAGTGACTATCTTATATTTATGGCCCCTAGTTTTGGTCTCCCCCACAAGTGGAAACATTTTCTCTATGTCTACCCTATCAAACCCTTCCATAATCTTAAAGACCTCTATCAGATCACCACTCAGCCTTTTCTTTTCTAGAGAAAACAGCCCCAGTCTGTTCAATCTTTCCTGATAGGTATAATCTCTCAGTTCTGGTATTATCCTCGTAAATCTTTTTTGTACCTTCTCCGGTGCCTCTATATCCTTTTTGTAATATGGAGACCAGAACTGTGCACAGTACTCTAAGTGTAGTATAACCAAGGTTCTATACAAGTTCAATGTAACTCATCTGCTTTTCAATGGTATCCCTCTAGAAAAGAAAATTCCTTTCAAACATATGTTACCACAATCATAAGTAGAGCACAAATTGGGAAGGAATGGTTCAATATTTCCTTTCTGTTTATTATATTAATAGATATGTATTTGAGGTAGGCAAGCAATGCAATAGCTATAAATATATAGTACAATACATAATATGGTAAATATAACATGAAAAAAAATTGTCGGTGAGTAATGTCACGGGAGATCAAGTAACATAAAAAGTTCCAATGCCTCAGTTTAACTGAATTGAACACTCTTGTGACAGTATTATTATTATTTCTACCTGTTTATTGTGAAGGTTTGAGTCTAATCTTTCGCTGTTAATACCTAATGAAGCAGTGGTATGCGCCTTGCAGATCAATGCAAATCATTGTTTCCAATCATAAAGTGATTCATTTCTCTGCACAATAACTGAACCTCCTAATTACTTCATTCTGTCTCAGCAATTTTACGGGAAGCAGTCAGCCTCAAGAGCCCAATTTTTTTCGTTAAGTATTCAGTCTGTTTCAAGGTGGGTTTTAAACCTAATGAAGTGGAGAATAATGCAGCACATTTTGTATAGTAGTGAGTCTTTGAATCAATGTCCAGAATGCAGCACTCTCAAATTGAGATTGAATTGAGTGGTGATGGCTATAAAGGAACGTACTTGCATTAACAAACTGTCAGTCAATATTAATCAATCAGTGGTGATATACAATGAAACTCCTAATTGGGAAAGTCTCACACAAAATAAAGAAAATTGATTTATGTAACACCTTATCACAACTCTCAGAGAAGTCTCAAAGCACTTCACACACAATAAACTATTTTGAAAAGCTTTGACTTTTGTTATGGAGCCAAATGCAGCATGTATTTTGTGCACAGCAAGATCCTACAGACAGCAATGTGGTGAATGACCGTTTAATATGTTTTGGTGCTGCTGGTTGAAGAAAGAATGTTAGCCAAGACATCAGGAGAACTTACTATTCTTAAAATTGTGCCATGGAATGTTTAACATCTATTTGTGTCATCAGAACAGGCAGATGTCTCATTCACAAGTATAACATCTCATCCAAAAAATGGTGCTTCTGATAGTGCAACACTTCCTCAGTGCTGTACTGGACTATCGGCCTAAACTATGTGCTCAGGGCCTGTAGGGGGCTTCAACCACAACCTTCTGACTCAAAGGTGAGAATATTTCCAACTGAGACAAGCTGACAAATGAGTAAAAATGCAAAATCTCGCATTTAAATGAAAGAACTTGTATTTAAATAGTGACTTTTACGTCATCAGGCTGTTCCAAAGCACTTTACAGCCATTGAATTAATTTTGAAAATATAGTCACTATTTTGTAGGCAAATGCAGCAGGCAATTTGCACACACCAAGGTCCCATGAACAGCAATGAGATAAAAGTTAATCTGTGTTTGGTGGAGGACTGAAAGTTAACCACAACAACTTCCTTATCCTTTTTCAAATTGTGCCTTTGGATCTTTTACATTCCACATCATCAGGCAGACAGGGCTTTGGATTAACATCTCAGCTGGAAGACTGTGCAGCACTCCCTCAGTACTGTACTGAAGTGTCAGCTTAGATTATGTGCTCCAGTCCTGGAGTAGGGCCTGAACCCATCACCACCTCATTTGGAGGCAAGACTGCTATCACTGAACTGAGGTGACACAAGGAAAAGAAAATCATGAGATAGCTTTCCAGCACACCATCCTCATAAGGACACAGAGAATTAACAGGCGAGAGCCTATCGGAGGAAGAAAAGGATGCTTTTGAGTAGGAGATGGGAAAAAGAGACCCTCCTGAAGGAGTACAAGTGGAGTGAGTGATCTTGTTTTGCGCTAGGGAGAGGACGTGTTGCTAGAAGGGGCTAATGTAATTTGATGTCAATTCTTTCCCCCTCATAGCCATCATATCTGTTAGTCAATGAGAAGAGGGTGACACCATGTGCGTGGCTGGGTACGAATGATATGAGGCCGCCAGGACCAGACATGAAATAAAAACAGAAAATGCTGGAAATACTCAGCAAGTCAGGCAGCATCTGTGGAGAAAGAAACAGAGTTAACGTTTCAGGTCAATGACCCATGGGTCAATACTTGCGGAGTATTTCCAGTGTTTTCTGTTTTTATTTCAGATTTCCACCATCTGCAGTATTTTGCTTTGGGACCAGACATGATTCTGCAAGTCAGTGAATTGTGAGAAGACTTTGGACTAGAATTAAGTATCAGGGTGAGTCCATTCCAGCCCCAGTAGCCTGAAGCAACTACAGATTTGGATATATGGCCTCCAAACAATAAAGCTTCCACGGAGTATGAACAATGGGGCAATGCCTACATCAAAATTATTGTGGCAATCTTTGCATGAACCTTCATAAATACTGCAAGTATAAATATCACCAGAGTTGTCACCCTTCTTCTCCAAACTATGCTGGAAATACACTCTCTGGAGGAAAATGGAGCATATGAGAGAGACAAACTCTGTATCACCGTAGCATAGGTACACACCATGCTGCATAGAATGGTGGTTCTACCAGTTGGAGGTGAGGACTTCAGCTGCAACTGCTTGCCTGTGTACAACCCAATCAAGATAGACTCCACACCCCCGATATATGAGCAGGCCTCTGCCTCCAGGTATTGCCTTTCAGCAGCCATCATCCCATCCTGAGAGTTTCCTCATCAGCTGTATGACAGACATTTGCCTTCTGTATATTGGAAGTAGCTAAGCAGGACAGCTTGCAACAAGCTGGCCACCTTAATGTTCTAGATGCTGTGTACCAGGCTTATTCATCACCAGCTGCTCAATCCTGATCCTGGTGGAAGTGACTTTGGCAAAATGATGTGCCTGCTGATAGACTAACTCCCCCACCAGGCTGCTGAGCAGCAGGTTAATGTGGAGTAGAGCCCTCCCTCCCTGCAATTGTTCCCCTTTTTTTTTTGCAAGGAAGGACTGAAGGAAGGTTGTGGTTAGGAGCTCTGATTCTGAAGTAGAACCTTTTGAACAAATTTCTTATGTGTCACAAGCTTAACCCACAATGTTGTGACATTGAAGGCAGTCAAGACCAGAGCTCCCTTTGTTCCTTCTCAGCATTGTCTGTGCAACATTGGCATCTGCCGTAGCCTCTGGGCATGGTTATGAATCAACAATTGGGACAAGTTTTTCTTGTACCTTTCAACCAATAGGTCCCCTTTACACTTGTGCAGAGCATTAATACTGAACTTGGGGGCACTCATCACCCATTGCTTAGCCTATTGTTCAAAAAGGCCAGGGCTGTGCACTGGATCCCCAGGCTAGACACCAATGACACATCTGTGAAAAGCAGCTGCACAAATATTTCTGGAAGAGATACTCTGAGGCCATCCCTTATCACGTCATCCAACACATCATTTTATTATGGCAAATACAATTTCACTTATAGCAGTGGGCTACAATATAAAAAAAACTTTTTGGAAATTTGATTAAGGCCCACTCTGACGTGTTAGAGGAGAGTGAGCACGGTGGGGCAGCCCTGCAGACTAAGGTGCTCAGCTCACCAGTACCCAGCCACAGGCTCACTCATTCAGTGGTTGCTAAGGTACCGTAGCTCCTGGAGCAAAGAGGAGGAGCTGTATTACGGGAAGTGATGTTGCACTGACGGAGAAGACCGCTTTACACCCCAAAAGAGGAAGGATGTGAGATTCATCGAAGTGCATTTAAATACAAGTTTTCGTAGCTTTAGTCGTTTCCGCGTGTAGCCAGTGAGTGAACTTGGCTCAGATCAGCGAGTCACCACGGGTCCCTGCGCTTAATAACACGGAAAGGGACAGTAAGTACAAGGTAGTTTGCATATTTTTAAAACGTTATTTACCAGACTTTTGTGGTACTTACGTTCTTGAAAGGTTTTAATCTCGTTTAATTGAGGGTTTTTTGTTGTTGTTGTTGTAATTATTGCCTCGTAAAAGTTCCCCTGTGACATCTGTACAAAAACAAAGGGAAACACCTGAAAAACAAAACCCAAGTTTGATTTTGTGATCCACGCGCAAACTCCTGCAATGGAGAGGTTTGTACTTGCGAAGAATGACGTGGACTGTGCCAGCCACTTATTACAACGCGGTGTGTTTTTTTCGCTGCACTTTTACCCTCGCGCCCCCTCTTCCTTCTCAGTCTCCAAACTCTGGACAGACCAGAGTCCCACTTTACTCCCGCTCATGGAAGTTGTCCAGAACCAGTGCGCCCTAATGACTTGATACGAAGGAGAGTCGCTGACCGTATTGGCTGCAGTTTAGCACCGGTATCCTGCGCCATGTCCCACCGTGACTTTAGCCAAATGATAAGTACATGCACAGTTCGTGCCTCTACCCTTTTGCATTAGGGCGTTGGGGTATTTTTTTCAGTATTCCTGTACATGTAGTCACACGCTAACCTATTGCACATGTGTGTCAGGTCAACTCCCCTGATGACACACTCCTAGTTAACTTGGGGGGAGGGGAGAGAAACATGTCAAGTGCTCTACGATTTTGGGCCAGTGCACTGGCCCAAAATTGTAGAGCACTTGACATGTCTGCAATATTAGCCTAACCACCCATTATTCTGATTATAGAAGAATCTATAATCTGGCCTTTGACATTTTCTCATCATGCAGCCTTTCTGTAACAATTCTGTATTTCTTGTGCCCTCTGTAAGTAAGATGGTTATCTATATAGGAGTTTAGTATTTGTATCCTGGTTCCATGCTGAGAGCTCTCTATCTCCTTTAATGTCATGGGCTCAGGACAGCATCTAAGACCCCACAGAAGGCAAGTGTTTAAAACAGTGCAGAGCTCTTACATGGATGCTGGGGGTGAGGAGAAAGTGTCTAGTCACGATGCTCTGATCGTGAGTGTTGGACAGGCTTGATGGACCAGTTGGTCATTTTTGAATGTTTGTACTTTATTAATGACCACCCCAAAAAATCTGGATTATTGCTTCATCCAGATACCTGGCTCTGGAAACACTTTGGAACACTGCAAACCAGTGCTCATGAAGCTTTTTAACACACACATGTATCTGACATGCTTAAGATGTAGAATTGGTAACCCTCCCCACAGAGACCACGTTTGCAGCAGGAAAACTGTCTCAGACTTCAGCAACAGCATGATGGAAACAAAGGGTTGGGGAGCCATTCGTTAAAATATTTTACTGAAGTGACTGTGGGTCTTTCTGGCTGGAGATGACTGAGCAGTGCTGGGAGTGAGAATATTTCTGTTCCTGGCACTGATTTCTACAGCGGTTGCTGTGTAACAACAGGTAACCAGGCTATTATTCCTCATTAACAACTCGCTTACCTTACACCACTCCGCATGACGTGTTTTAAATGTTTTTATTCTAACTATCCTCCCACATTGACAATAGCCAGCCCAACCCACAGGTGCCACCTATGCTGTTCCGTGGGGAAGCTTGAGTACAAATCCCAATTAAGTCTGGGATTAAAATCTATGTCTGCTTACTTTTTCTTTCTCCCAAGCGGGAAGTTGTATTAAAGAAGACCGATCCAGTTGAGTTAGCACTGGCACAGGAATGATGGACCAATTTTCTGCCCTCTGTGCTATAATTTTAATGACTTTTTAAATGTTTTTAAGCTGTGGGCAAGGCTTCATTTATTGCCCGTTCCAAGTTGCCGTGAGAAGGTGTTGGTGGGCTGGTGCCTTGAAATGCTTGGTAGAATTTTTTTTAAACTGAGTGGCTGACTTCAGAGAGCATTGAGTCAACCTCATAGCGTGGGACAGGAGTCACGTGTAGGGCAGACTGGTTTCCCTGTCTTAAAGGATGTTAGTGAACCAGTTTTTTTTTTATGACAATCTGGCAGCTTTCGTGGTCATTTTTTTTTCCTCTGGTGTAGGCCCACAAATGATTTATTGAATTCAGTTTCACAACATGCCACGGTGGGATTTGAACTTGCTGGGTGGAAATTTTGGGCCCAGACTTGGCACTGTGCAAGCAGCGGGTGAACCAACTGGGAGGCCGAGCTAAAATTGGGCATTGGGCTTCGTCAACATTTTTTGCGCGAACTGCTGGTATCTTACCCGTTGAAGGTGACTATTGCTGGGTCACTTGACTTGTCGGCAGAGGCGCGAAGGCAAGTCCCGGGATGGGGATTTGGTGGTGGGGGGGAAGACAAGCGATCGCGATGATTGAGGAGTTGTGGAAGCACTCGTGTGCCTCCTGGTTCCGCAGGATGGTTTGAAAATTTTATAAAAACTTCCCTTTCTTTGGCAGCCACTCTTTAGGCCGCTGGATCCTGAGTGCGGTAGCCTGCACGACTCGTCGCTAACCAATTTCTGTGAGGGGACCTAAAATGGGTGTTGGGCCTTTCGTTTACAGATGTAAGGCACCTAACTTCTGCTTTAGGTGGCCTCTAGAAGATCTGAAAAATGGCCTGATCCTATTTCAGGTCAGATGTTTTTCAGGCGTCCTTGGGGAGCAGGATGTTGGTCTCCGAAATTGGGCCTCGTTACATGTGTAAAATGGATGCAGTGAGGTCCAAAATCTGCCCCGCTATCTCTTGGATTGTTAGTCCAATACCAAACCACCAAATGACTGTACCCAATATTCAACTCCGGTTCTGAAGGCATTAACTCAAGGGTCTGCCAATCCAAATCTGATGTACACACATGCATAGTTCCACTTGGGGACTGGATAGTGATGTTAGTTTTTCTTTGTCTACCTCGTGCCTTTTGAGCGTCAAACCAGAGGCTTCAGTCCAGTAGTGTCCCCACCATTACCACAGCAGAGATTGGCTCACATGTGTGCCTCAGCTGCTCACTGAGATGACAGGGAAGCTCGTGCTTTGTTGCTGCTTTAAGGTTTCAGTGCTGTAGTTTCCAGGCGACCTGTGGCTGACCACTATTTTAAAAAATGCAAGTGATGGTATTAAGGAGTGTACTTAAATTACTACTTCCCTCCCATGCAAATGGTGTCTTTTCTAAATCCTTACCTTGTTGAAATATTTAACGTTTATTTTTCTTTGCTAGTTAAGGTCTCTAACCTTAGCGGGCACTATTAAGCTGAAGTCAGCTGCAAGGTCCGTTAGTGAGTGGCTGTGTAGGAAATCATATTGATGTCCTTTCCTATTCTGGCGGCTGATTTGAGAAGTATTTTTGAGCTGGGAAAATCAATAGTAACGTGAGTACTGCAATCTCGGCTCTGCTGAGTTTGGAGGCCCAAAATGGTGAGTCTGCATGGGTCGGGAAAATGAACTAAAACTTCAATAATTAAGTCTTCCAAGCAGTGAAGGAAGAGGAGAAAGGATACAAACATACTTTTGATCCACTGTACAATTGCTTCCCCTGCTAACGCAGAAGGCGGCTGTAGCAAGTTCCACGTCCAGCATTGCACCAACCAGACGACTCATATCCTTCCTCTTGGTCCAGCAGTGTGCTGCTGTGTGTTTTGAAAGGGGGCTGGCTGGAGTACCATTTCACAGGTTCATGCTTGCCCACATTGTTGATGCTTGCCCACATTGCCTCATTGTGGAATAAACCTTTTTTTTTAACATGTGACAAATGTTTACACAGCGAGTGGTTAGGATCTGGAATGCATTGCCCAAGGGGGTGGTGGAGGGAGATTCAATCATGGCCTTTAAAAGGGAACTGGATAATTACTTGAAAGGAAAAAATTTGCAGGGATACGGGGAAAGGGCGGGGGAGTGGGACTAGCTGGATTGCTCTTGGATAGAGCCGGCGCGGACTCGATGGGCTGAATGGCCTCCTTCCGTGCTGTAACCTTTCTATGATTCTATGAATTAAGAATAAATTTTTTTGCTAAATATTATGTGAAATAACATAAATGAGTGAGAGTGGTGGTTTACTGGGAACCCCTTCCTTTCCTTCCCCTCCCCTCCACCCCACGCTCACCACACTCTCCGTATAGCCCTGACTCTCTTGATGTGGTTTATCTCAGTCATCTGCGCTCCATCGTAAATTATTAGAATGCAAAGTGGTTTAGTTATAATGAGGAATTTGTATTGGAAACCAAAGTTCTACTGAAGAGTTGTTAATTTACTGTTGCTTCAGTGAATACAGTCTGAGGTTGTTGACGTGGGGAGGTATAGCTATGTGTGAGCTGTAGGAGGCAGGTAGGGTGTTGACTTGTGGAATGTTCAAGGATAATTGTTCAGGCCGCTAATTTAAAGGGAATGTGTAATAAAAATGGACACGTGTGCTTTAGAGAATTGAGAAAACCAATGAATTGGGAGAGACTAAAATAAGATGGGTGTATGAAGGAAGGACCATGGGACCTGACTACATGAAGGGGAAGGCCAGAAAGCTGTAGCCCTAAGCCAACGAGATGGAGATTAAATAGCGGAACAGGGACTGGGTTAACCTTTATCTCTGGGACTTGGCTTTGAACCCAGACTTGACGGGATGAAAGTCTCCTCTTTTTGCTGTCTTTAAATGCCTCTGTGAAATGGGATTGGATTGTCTTAATTCAGTTGTTTGTGGGTGTGAGCCCACAGCACAAAACCCTCCCTAATTCAACACTGATTGATTGACTATCGCAGAGACCCACGGGACAGTTAGTGTGGGGAAATGGAAGAAAAGGTCTGTCTGATGCGATTGGGGGTGCCTTTGAGGTTGGCCTGAGGTGTATTGGGACAAAGTAGAGGAAGCTTTACTCTGCATTTGGCTGTGCTATATTTGACCTGGATATGCTTGATGTGAAATGGGAAGAATTCTGTTCCTCAGCAATAATATTCCTCACCTTGAGAAACAAAAAAAATCTTTTATAAAGAAAGGAAAATGCAGATTTGCTGGTTAGGTTAGTTATCTGTGGAATGCTCGGGCGCACTGACTATTATAATAGATTATTGTGCTGGAACTTCTTGGGTTGCCACATTTTACCATAATGACTTGAGTTGTTATCCTTTTTTTGAAAGTCATTGAAAACCTTATTAACTAAGCCACATCAGTAACAAAGCCACACCAGAAAACGCAAAGTTGTGGGAACAGGGGGAGGAAACAGCTTTTTGTGGAGAAAAACATATTTTTGGTGTCCATTTTACCAATTCCTGGACAGCCGACCTGAACTGTGCCCAAAGCTTCAGGTAAAAGCTTGTACAGGTCGGAGATTCGGGAAACCGTTTCGGACACTGATCAGGCTGAGTGCTCAACCTGCTCGTGGTTAAAGTGATAGTTCAAACTGTATATTCAGGTGGGTGTGTGCAGTGCTGGAGACAGTAATGTTGCCTCATTCACTTTCTAGTACTCGAGACAGTAATGTTGCCTCATTCACTCTCTAGTACTCGAGACAGTAATGTTGCCTTGTTCACTCTCTGGTGCTGGAGACAGTAATGGTGCCTCATTCACTCTCTGGTACTCGAGACAGTAATGTTGCCTTGTTCACTCTCTGGTGCTGGAGACAGTAATGTTCCCCCTGTTCACTTTACAGTACCGCTGTCATTGTAGAGGGGCCACCAAATATCAGATGAAGTTGTCAGGAGAATTTTATTATCTCTCTGAAACAATCAAGTTGTGCATATGAAACTTATCTTTCCTGGTGCAGTTTCTTAACACATCCTGGCAAATAGTTCTATTGGCTAACAATGTAAGTGCAAGAACATCAGGAAACTGCATGTTGGCTTTTGCTGAATGATATACTGTTGTAAAAATATTTTTCCACTGGGAAAAGAAAGTACCCACCTGAACCACCACAGTGACCAGATTAGTTGTGAAAATAAGTTTACTTCTGGAACAAGGCATACAATTCATGCTGCTGGTCTGTACAATGTGTCCTGCTATCTCTCAAATTTTAATGAAGATGTAGTTTTAGTACATTAGCTGGATTGTGTAAGAACCTTGCTCCACTCAGTCTTTATGCCCCCCTGATCTCCCAAGTCTCAAAATGGTATCCTAGCAGTCTATCGTTCTTGCCTTCTACAATTGTTTGATGATGGGAATGGATACACAGATATGGATACACTATATTTTTGATGGGTTGTATATGACAACAATGTGTCTTCTTGTCCTGTGGATAAGACACTACTTGAAACCTGGCAAACAAAGATGGTTGGCATATTACTGCTCTGCTTTGTTTGCAAATAATTTTTCTAGGCTTAAAAAAGCCACTGAAACTTTTATGATATTTTTAAATGCAGATTTTAGAGAGAGGGAGAGAACAGATGGGCAGTATGAAATGAAGAAACTCTGAATACAGTTTTATCCCGTGAATAAAAAAACATAACCTGAGTAGAAGGATTATGGTCGCCTTCACAAAGCACCATTACCCATTGAGCATTTGATAGTTGTCATGAGTAGAACCAAATTGTATCTATTTTAATACTTCCCATGGTAATTTGAGGTGGCTTTCAGCCTGAATATCCCCCCAGTGTGTGTTTAGGGTAAAATAGTTTGGGCTGCTTTATCTGGCTGATTGAACACTTACAAATGTCCAATAAAACTGTTCTGCATTTTGTTCTAAAATCAAACTCACTCTTTTTTCAATGCTAGCATTTAAAACCCCTTTATTGTTGAATGAAATGCAGAGCATACTTTTTATATTAACAGTTTTCAAGCAGTCTCTGGTAATGGAGCTAAAAGCTTTCAATAGATGACCAACTAAAACTGCAGCATTACTTTTAAACCCTGGTTGGTGACAGCTCTGATATAGTTGGAGTGTTGAGGCACATCGATTTCTGACTCTTCATCCAAAGGTGTTAACTTGCAAACCTCGTCCCTTTTCCCCAGTTCTTTACATTCTTAGCCATAACTTTTTGTGACTCACAGCCTCAATTCTCTTTACAAGTTCCTGACTTTCCCTCCCACACCAGCCGATTTAATTTCCTCCGTTAAGGTCCTAATCTTTCACACAGCATCCTCTCCACTCTGAGCTGGTAGGGCTTCAAGATGGTGAAATGCCCCCTTTCCTCTAATGATACCTTGCTGATGCTGAAGCCTTAATAATAACTTGCAACATAACTTGGTCACTTTGTAAATTTTAGTTTGACAAGTGAAAATTTGCACTTTTGTTTTCTTTTTGATTTTGATTATGTTTTGAATGTTTGGGGGATATTGAATTTTTCTTTGTGCATCAGAGAACAGCAGAGAAAGGTTTAACTTAAAGGAAAAAAACATCTCTTTAGTCAAAATAATCAAGTATAGAAGAGAGTTCTCGGTAACAAGGCCAGTATTTAGACGCAGGTGATTGGTACTAAACAACAATGAGCCCAATTGCAGAGATTTTTGTTGAAAAAGGGACATGCAAGTTAGACTAATTTTTTTTTGGCGGGGGGGGGCTAGAATCCAATTATTACACTCACGTTATGGCCTAATGGACCAGTCTGCTTATTCAACGTTTGTAGGTAGGACCTGTTGTTTTGATGCTCTTGTTGCGGCTGACACAATGAGATCATCTTGGTATATAAAGGTTGCTTTTAACCATACTCGACTGATTCCCACATCTAATTGAGATTGACTTGAGACCATAGAAGAAGGAAAGGTAAGAAACAAATGCTGAAATACAATGCAGAATATCCATCAGAGCAAGCCAAATTTGGATTGGAAAGTCAAAGAAAAGACTACTTGTATTTGTATAGTGCCTTTTATGACCTTAGGATGTCCCAAAGTCCTTTACAGCCAATGAAGTACTTTTTTGAAGTGTAGTCACTGTTATAATGTAAGAAACGGGGTAGCCAATTTACTCAGAGCAAGTTCCCACAAACAGCAATGAGTTAACGACCAGATTATCTGTTCTAGTGATATTGACTGAAGGCTAAATATCAGCCAGGACACCGGGGAGAACTCCCTGCTCTTCTTTGAAATAGTACCACAGGAATTTTTTATGGCTACCTGAGAGGCCTCTAACATCGTTTTAACATCTCATCTGAAAGACGGCACCTCTGACAGTGCAGCACTCCCTCAATTCTCCCCTCATTACTGCACTGGAGTGTCAGCCTGGATTTTGCCTCTGGAGTGGGACTTCATCAAAGTACCTAATATCCTCTTTCTCCTCCATCCATCTGCATAATACTAACTGCATCACTGAGCAACTTTCTAGTAAGGCCTAAACTCCATACTGTCAAAGTGTGTGCACGTAATTTCCAAAGAAATATTGTATTGTCCTGAAAAGTTGCTTCTGAGTGGGAAATTGAAGGTTGAATGTTGGCATTGGCCATAATGGTTCTCAATCTTTCAGTATAGTTTAAGATTTGTGTAAACCAGTACTACAGCCTCTGTGGTCAGCAGCAGCTATTGTAATAAAGGATTGTGTATTTAGTAAACTGACCTAGATGAGGAAATGGAGAAAAACACTAGCCGTGGTCTCCCTCACTTAAAAGAAAAGATTACCAGCAATATCTGCTTGAGGTGTTTGTTGGACAGTCACTGTTTTCACTGAATTTTCTACTGCTAACGACAGTCCCTTGAGTAGATCAAAGTAAATGAAAGAAAATCAGATTCAGGGGGAGAGAAAGAAGGAATTAATATTAAAAACTTGCATTTATGTAGCGCCTTTAACATGGTAAAATGCCCAATGCACTTATAAAATATAAAAGTATTGTGTGTGATAACCAGTATAACCATGTTCAGCCGCTGTCATGTTTTTGAAACATTATTTGAAGATGCTTTCCTTAACCGGGTACAATCAGGTTTAGGATCATTTCAAACTAACGAGGCCTTTTGTGAAACGTTATGAAGCTCGGACTTTTTTGCTTTAGGATTCTCTAGTCATGACTAAACGAATGGGCCAGAGCCTCGGGTGCCTGATCTCTGGTCATTTTTCTTTGCAGTAAAAATATAAACTGGATCCTTTACGTACGTATTAGTGACTTACACACAGACCTTGGGCTAATGAATGTTTGAAGACTGCTTGTTGCAGCATTATCAGCTGCTTCGTGTGTCCTTCAGTTAAAATTTCCAGCTCCCCACAGTGAGTCATGTTATATCCTGTAAAATGTTTCCTTTCATAAGAATCAAACCCTTGAACTGAATACAAGCCTTTATCTTTCATCTTGACTCAGTAATTCTGTAAATTGACTTGGAGGTATTGTTTGCTATGGCAACCAGTGTAGAACCTTAGACAATATTGTGGACTAGAATGAGCATTTAAAAAAAATAATGTTTACTATGCTTTCTACTTTTTGTAGAAAGACCACCTCCCCCAAAAAGGAGCTTCAGTTGTCTGATCTCGCAACCAAAAGTCAATCCTGGCTTCCTTTCTGCTTTGGGTTTGCAGCCTGGACAAAATGGCTCCACAACTTTGGGGTTTTATTTCAATTCCAGTCTGTTAGAATTAAGTTAGGTAGAGAATTTACTTGGGGAGGGATGAAGAGAGGAAGCTTTCAAGCATTTACTTCACTGTCTTCTCTTTCTTTCTAGGTCTTTCGTCTCTAGGCCCAGTCTTCACCAGTGAGCGTCTTCCAGTACTGACCAGGTAATTCTGAAGTTCACTCTCCCCCTTTTTCTCCCAGTAAATCTGTGAATTGATTTGGGGGTATTGGTTGCTATGACAACAGTAGAACTGTGGACAATATTGAGTAGAATGACTTTTTTAAAAAAATGTTCGATGATGAGACATTTTGCTTTTGTGGAAAGACAAATTCCCCAAAACTCATTCCATCAAAAAACTACAAGTCTGGAGTTGTCACTAATTTACAATAAGTGTCAGTTGAATGTTTCCCCGGCCCTTCATCCAATTCTTGAAGTATATGCAACCGAATTCCCCCCAACTATTGGGGTCAGCTGGGATGTATACATTCCATCTATTCCAACAAAACCATCTGTAGTTTCTACTGCAAGTTGATTTTATTAGTAACCTTTCAATAATCACAGTCCCTAAACAAACACTTTCTGCTTTATGCAGTGTGGCATATCAGTGGTATATATTTTAAGCTTGTTACGATTCATTTTTTAGACCATGCATAATGCAAACCAGGCAGCCAAAATGGGTTCCTATCTCCTGTATTAACTCTATAATGTAAGTCAGCCTGAAAAAAGGATTCCAGACCTCTATACTGGCCAGTTTATTAACTGAAACAGTAGATTTATTTTAGTATTTATAATCTGTTCAATTAGCCACAGTCCTAAACACAATGTTGAACCTTTTGAAAGACTTGTAGACTGTAAGTAACAATGTGAGAGTTGCAATTATTTGCTTTCTTGTTATGATCTAGTAATTTAGCTGCCCACAGGGTTGTTTCACGCTAGTGAAAATACTCAGCAATTAATGGCTGATAGCAGCATGTAGCTTTTTTCCCCCCTGAATTCATTCAGCCTTGTTAATGCTGCATTTAATTGGATGGGTGCTAAAGTGTTACAAGTAGCTCTGGGCCTTCATGGGATTAAGGTGTCAGACTGAGTTTCCCCATTGGTCCTCTTGTTTTTTTTCTTAAACTAAAAGGACACCCCTCTTGTAAAGTTGCTAACAAAAGGGTTAGTATGTGATCTGCCCACTATAGAGAATGATGCTGGTTTTGACTCTTTGTTTCCACAAATTGGACCATTCCCATTTCTAAAGGAGTTGTGTGGCTTATTTTGAGTCTACAACAGATTAAGTAATCAGTGGAAGTGGTGCTAAATGATTTTGCGCTAACTGTATTTTGATAATTCCATTGTATACTGTACTAACTGGATGTTCGGACAGCTGATCACTGTGGCTCCATCCACAAACACTAAATGTTCCTCCTGTCTCGCCTCCTTAAGGCGTTTTTAATTTTAAAGTGCAGCTAACTGACACACACTCTGGTGCTCGATTCAACTGATCCATTTCTGTCCCGTACCTGATGGAGAATAACACTGGGTTTAAAAAAAAAGTGAGCTGGAGAGTGACAGTGGGAGGATGATATCGAGCTGCGCTCTCAAAACTTGGCACATAAGAGTTGCACTTCTACACCTTTCTACTGAGTCCACTTTTGCTGTTTTTCTGTCTGCTTTTCTTGCCCAGCCCACACTGTCATCACTGAGTCTGATGTCCCTCCTTCACCTCTCGATGTATAAAATGGAGGGGTGCGGGGTGGGAAGGTTGGGATCAGCAGTGGTAAATGGGTTTTTGGTTTTATCTCCTACCCGCAGGAAGCCAAGGCTACAGTCAATTTTCCAAAGTGCTTGATCAATCGGGCCTGATCAGCTGTGTATACTCAACGATAGCAGAACAAACTCTCACTCCTCTTGACCAGCTCTGAGTGATGCCAGTGATGCTTTTGAGGGGGAGGGGGGGCGGGGAGGGGAGAAGGAAACGGGGATCACTCATTCGAAAGAACAACTCTAAGTTACCTTGTAGCTAAGGTACTCTTTTTAGTTGTGTTTCTTACATGTCTGTGATTAAACTGTTGTAGTTACAATTGACTTTGCTTCTTTACCACAGTGCCGTTTCTGAACCAAAGTTGAAATGTTTCCATTTATTTTGTTCAATGATTGTCTTCTATCTGTTCATTGCTGATTTATGAAATGCAAATTAGATTATTTTGATAGTTGTACTTACATCATTGCTCATTAATCTAGGCTGGTGTATTACTCCCTTTTGGAATTGAAAGTTTAAATTGGGGACCTCCCATGAAATAAAGCATTTTTTACTTTCAATTTCAGATTTCCAACAGTTGCAGTTTTTTTAATCAACTTGTTCTCTGATTTTGTACAAGTCAGTCCTTCATCCTTTCTATCCTTTAATAATTCTGCAAGTTGAATCTTGCACCTAAAGCTTTTATTTTTCTGCCAGTGAGGTCCAGTCTCGTGTTGGGTATTTTTGATGTATGTGCCATACTGAAGATCATGTAGGCACTAAAAGTGCAGCTCTTACAAGTGTTGATTGCAAGTGTGACTGCCTCTGACCTGTTTCACCATGGTGTTGCTGTGCACTGGTTGCAGTATAAGTGGAGCTTGTGTTTTGTTTTGTTTACAGTTTTTTTTTAATATAATGCAGGAAATTACCTTTGCAGTTTGAATTGACAATTGGTAGATAATACACTGGCAGTACAGGAAATATCTGTGCATGTGATTTGTGTATACATGCACGTACCTCTGCTCTTTCTCCTCCGCACCCCACAGTACTGCGAACAGCAGTCTGCGTGCTATATGCTGGCACTGCTACACAATGGTGATGTACTGCACCTGTACAGGCTGTATCGTATTGGCATTAACCCCCATGCCATAACTAATCTAATATCTGGAATTGTTATTTGTCTTTCATTGCAGTTAAAGATGGAGGGATTCGATGAAAAGAGCTGAAATAATGTGTTGTGTGTAAGTTTCCCAATCAGCACCTCTTTATTTCAGCTCTGGTTATTTAAAGTAAAGGCTGAGGGATTCAAAAAACAGTTGGTTCTGCCACAAGGCCATCAACCTGAAACGTTAACCCTACCTTCCTCTCTCCACAGATACTGCCTGACCTGCTGAGTGTCTCCAGCATTTTCTGTGCTTTACTTCTCTTGGACTTTGTAGAGCTGCTGGTTTTGTTTTGTATTTTATTAGTTGGGGTCACGATCAATGAGGAGTGGGATTCATGGCTGACTCTTTTCTTGCCCCCCCACAGCTAGCTCAGGGACACCTGGTGTAGTAACCCCTACCAAACTTGGCTGGGATGAGTTACCTCAGCACAAGACTATCTGGGACTTTGTGATCTGTGGCTCAGTTTCATGCTGAGAAGTGCCTTTGCTAATTGAGCCATTGGGGGAGCAACATCTAGTTTTAAAATAACTCCAGCTGTTCCTCCCATTTCAGAAACCAGTATAGTCTGGTTCAGTTGGCTAACTTATTTTTGACCAAACTACTGAAATGTCTCCAGTTTGCATCATTGTACTTTGACAAAGCTGCAGTGATGTCCACAATGTAATTGTATTACACACACACACACACACACACACACACACATACACACACATCTACCTAGTGGTTCTCCTGTTATGAGTATTATGATACAGGAGAGTGTATCATGACATGCCTGTTGCAGTTTGGGTTTTTCCCCATACTCATTGTATTCAAAACTGAATTGCAGTTTCAATAAGTAGTTCCTTTCATAAACTGAAACCTGCACTTTTATTTACAACTGTATGTTATTGTGCCCAAATGTAAAATAAATCTCTAATTGTAGTAAACCATTCACTAAGAATGCATCGGATGCTTGTTGCATTCTTTTGCCGCCCTTTGAAGGCAGAAAATAACGTCTGAGCAATGGGTGCAGGCTTAAACTACCAGATCAAATTTAATTACAAGTGAAATAATATACAGAAGCAAGATGCTGGCACAGCACAGTACTTAAAAACAATAGAACTAGAATGAGTCCACAAGTGGTTAATTTATGCTTGTGTCTGACCAGCATATGATCCTTTAGATGGAACCATTGGGATGGGGTGAGGAGTTCTGACTTTCATAGACGTTCAAGTATAGATATTTATTTAAAGGTGAGCTCTAGTTTCCCCATGGAGTTTGTTGCTCTTGTGTCGGAAGTGAAAACTAGAAGCTGGAGCTCTGGTTAAGGTTCTTTCAAGTTAATCCTTTTTTTGAAGTAAGAAGACAGGTGTTTCAAGCCTGGCTGGAAATTGCAGCTTTCTTGTATATATTCCTCCTCTTTTACTGAAAAAGTTAGCGTGAGGAAAATGGGATTTCCTGTTTTGAGTTGCATTGACTTTTTCAGTAAAATTATCGAGTGGAGGAATTTCATTCCCTTATTGTAAGAGTGGAAGAAAAGAAGTGAGCAAAACGATTCACTTTCATTGTGCTTAGTGTAAGAAACAACAATGGGGTGTCAGTATGTGATGAGTCAGTACAATTCTAGGGATATGGTAGCTCGTGAGCTGTCTGAGCTTTGTCCTCTGTTTAACTTGTGGGAATTCCCACTTGTAAGTTTCCTGCAGGCTTGTAGCTCACTTCTCTGGCCAACTGTAGTCTGTTTAAACTTTAGCAACTGTGCAATGACTCAGCCCTATAGCTATTGAAGTTCTAGACCTATTGGGAGAGAAAGATGCTCTGTGCAGATCTAAAGTTGTTTGTTTATAGTTTTTTCAGTTTTCACAAAAATAGCCAAATGAAAATCCCTGATCACTTGTGCAGTACCAGTACTGAGTCTAGAGTGAGCAGCAGGCAAATGTTGGTGCTCCCTGTGAAATTTCTACCTTGTTTGGAGAATAAACCTTTTTAACTAACTCCAAAGCCACACCATGTGCTTATGGTGCAGAGTGCTTTTCAAATTTAGGCTTTACATTTTCTACCTTTTTTAAGATAGTAGAATGATCTAGAAACCTACAATGCATACATGAACATGTAAAGATCTTAAAATCCAACAGAAGGTAGGAGAAGTTAGCTGGAACTTTTTTTTTACATGTATGTGAAATACATTACTGGGAAAGAACACTGGAGCGAATAGTACAAGTGGGTTGAAGAGGCAATTGGATTCGAGGAGAAGCAATATGATGAGGAAACCAATAGACGGGGTTGAGCTTTCGAGAAGCAACATGCTTTGTTTCTGGGCTTAACAGCTGTTTGCTTTTACTGCAAAATGATTTTGTAAGCCGTGTATCAGCAAATTCAGATTCAGATATTGATATAATTGCCTCAAGTTGAAATTTTGCATTTTGTGAAGGACCATCTTGAATTAATGAGTTCACAACCTTTTTCTTTAATTTTCATCAAGAGCTTCCCTGATGATGGGAGCTTTCCTGATGCACTCTGGTGTGTTTACTGGGCCATACAGACTGAGAAGGACCTGGTCGATGCTGAGTTAGCTTACATTACGTGGGGCAATGATTCTAATTGTCTTGGTGTCCCTAATGTAGCAAAGGTGTACAATTAGACTGACCTCAAAGTACTCATGTCAGCTGAGGGCAAGATCAAGCTTGGTTGTTAATGGGCTCCGACTCTTCTTCCCACTCCTCCCTGCCCCTAAATATTGACTTTAGCCTACCAACACTTGCTGTCTAGAATCATGTGAAGAAATGGCTATTTGTGGTGAGGAATTGTACTTCTGTCGGAGTCACTACCATTCCTTATGCTATCGAGAACCTGACAGAAGATCTTTAACTGGTTAAGAATTAGTCTCTATGTATCTCTGAATTCTATCAATACATGCAGTAAATGGTCCAGAAGATGCATAAGGGATCAAGTACAGTGAATGTTGCCATTTTTTCCAAAGTGATGGCTTTGCCAGAAACTCTTCTTTTTTTTAAAAAAAGAGTAGAACAAAGAAATGTGGGAAAAGGTGTTCTTGACCTGATTACATGTCTGTTTTTATGTCTTTAGAATGGAAACTATTTTAATCTGAATCATTTTGGGGAGAGGAAAGCTTGCTTGTTGAGTGGTTTCTTTTGGCTCTGGTGACCTCTGACTTCCTGGGCTGAGCTGGTATACACTGTGATGCTGGGCACACAGATTGTTTCAGTGGGTCCCAGAGTTTACTGTAACCGGTGACTGAATGGTACCCACCGTTAGACTTGTATCTGCCCATGTAATTTCCATGGGTTTTTGCACTGGAAGTTGCTGTAAGTGGGAGATGGAAATGGTGGAGTGTCCTCTACAGGGCATCTGGGCTGTGTGTGAACAGGGCAAGCAACTGTGTATCTCCTTAACCAATCAGATTGAAGGATTGTGAAATGAGCAGCGCAGAGTCTGAACCAGGAAGTGTAAGTTAGAATAGTGAATTCAATGTCAAATCAAGTATAGAATGAGAAAAAGAGACAAAGAAAAAGTAAAAACAAATTTAATTTAACTTTTTTGAAAAATCTCCAACAATTAAACCTGAAGGAATGAGACTCCACACTTGTAATAGTTAATTTTCAGTGCCAGAGAGGTTGTTTGGCAGTAGTTAACACTTATCACACTGTTAAAAAGGGTACTTAGACTGAAATGGACAAGCCCTAACTTTCTGTGGCGAGTTTAGTTCGTGTCTACCGTGCAAGTACAGGAACGTCACGCCTTTCAGTGAGAGTCAGTTTTTACGAAGCTAAGGGCGGAGAGCGCATCTCGGATGGCAACGTCTGGATTTTCGCGTTTAACAGCGCTGCTACCCTCGCCTGCAGTTGCTGTGCAATTTGCGCTTAAATAACAGTGAGCGCCATTAGCCTCACCGTTATTTTGACAGCAAATTGTGGGCCATAATAAACTTTTATGGCCATGTGCTTAACTTGTATTAACACAGATGCTGTAATATGTGGCAAATTCTTAAAGCACGAATGTTCAAATAAACCAGAGAGGTTTTTTTTTTAAACATTGATTGACCTTTGCCAAAGAGTTACATAAACTACCTGAATCGACAGCTTAATTATCTTGCTAAACAAATGTCTAACTGCGTGGATCTGTTTGCTTTATAGTGTTTCTCACAGTTTAGTGTTTGATTTCTTAATGATGATGACCATCTTTGATGGATAGAATTTCCCAAGGTAACATATGTCTCTGTCCTTGTGGAGAAGAGGTCAGGGCTAAACTGTAGCATTTAAACACCGTGCACGGAAATGGCCTCCATAAACTGGCTGCCACTTTCCCTTCTGGCAAAGTTGCTGCTGATATTCTCCCTCACAACAGGCTTGTGTTTTCTTTTTCATGTTGTAGCTCTGTGTAATTTTAGAAAGGGAGGCTTAATTTAAAAGTTTGCTGTTTAATGCAGATTAAGTGAAGACAATTGGAAGCCCAGATGGAATCCAGGGTTGCCCTACTTGCAGTGGAGGCTAATCTTGATACTTTTTTGTATGGAGAATTGCTGCCGATGGTTGGTTGAGTTTGACTGTCCAGTGGAACATTTAAATAGAACTATGCAAATTAAACCACTTAATAGTAAATCAACACTTGACCTTTGTTAACGTTGCACAGATTAACCAAACCCTGCCGAGGTGTAAGCAATATTTTGAGAGCATAAGTTTCATAGTGAGAGGGAAACTGTAGCCTCAAAAAAAACATTAACATGGCCATGGCAACACCTGGCAATAAGTGCATAATCCCCCCCCCACTCCCAAAACCGAAGAGAAAAGTTTCTTCCAGCTGAAGATCTGTTTTTAAAAAATGACTGCTTCCCTTTCACTAGCAACAAATTAAATGGAGTAAACCATTATCTTTTATTGAAGGAACAGTTTGACTATCTGGGTATTTATTTGAAGCTGAGGGGCCACTCCCGCTTGTTTGTGAACTGCTGGAGCCCCCGTACACGCTGCATCATCTCCCCCACCCCCTCTTATCTGGGGGCTGTGGGTCTGACCATTCCTCAGCATGCTGCAGTTTTTCTCTTGAGCAGCTGATGCCAGCCATGTCCATTAGAGATGGTTCTTGCCAGTTCTGCCGTTGATTCCTGGTGAGGCCAGTCGTTGCTCTGAACTGGATGGTTGGCACACACTCTGTGAATGGAGTGAGGAAGCGGGGCATGGGCTTTGGGCAGTGAGCCTGAATTTTGAATTGATCAGCAGGAGCAGAGCAAAGCAAGGTGGGTTTTGACACGGCTGCTGCCTGGGCAGTTCCAACACTCAAATCAGGAATTATCTGCACCCCTCGGCTTAAATCTGACCAGAGAAGTGCTGGCCTGGGATGGAGTGTTTGGGAAAGGGGCAAATGTTATTCCCAGATCTTTTAAAGGCTTCCATTGTAATGACACTGAGTAAATCAGCAATATACCATGTAAAACATAGAATACAAACCTGTAGAATCTGGACTGACTGGATTTCTATCTGGCACAGTTGCATTTTATTCTGCCCAGATTTCAATGGGCCAAACCTGTAGACATGTGAAGGTATTAAACTTTCCAACAATACAGCAAAAGGCCTGTTCTGGCACATGGTTTGCTGTAGAACAATTTTATTACAAGAGTGACGAAGCTGGTCTCTCTATCGCTTCACTCCTTGCTCTACTCCATGTCTGAGGTAGATGGGGACCTGACCTCATGGCTGCAATCTGAGAAGAGCCATCCCTGGGGAGTGGAACAGAGGCATTGAGGAGTGATCGAATGGGGCAGTCAGGCTGGAAGATGATGGGTGGAGAGACCTGCAGCTCCAGGTATTTAGATTCACATTGGGAGTAGGACCTGGAACAGGCAAGGTGGAAGCTGCCAATCCTTGTGGTCTATGTACTTACCATGAGCTGACTCGACCATTGCAATGGGCATGGGCCACATAATTCTCATAGATTGAACAAGTTGCTAGAAGGTGATTTGCAGATAACTGGCCAATTAAATGGCCAAAACAGGACCCATTTTTTTTTGAATAATTCAAATAGTATCATGTTATTCAGTTAATGAAGGTTGCAAGATGTCAGCAACTGAGCAGGTTACAAGAATGTGCATTCACAAGCTCTACCTCAGCCGATGGTTAGTATCATTTGTATTTTTAGAAAGGTCTACTTTTTATAGGATTTTAATCTTGGGGGAAGCATTGAGTGTCTGCTGTATTGTCATAGATCAAAATAGAATTGTTATTTTTGATCAACCCTGATTAGATTGCCCATCTACAGAGGAAAACCAGGATTATATCGTCAGTTCTTTTATCATTGAGTGTGTCAAAAGGAAGTGCCAACACTTTGTGTTCAGATTGGGGAGACCTCCTAGATGGCCTGGTGTCGAACTTATTGGAACTGTTTGTTTCATTAGATTACATTTCTTCTTTCATTGACAATAATCTGGTCATATAACAGCTATTGATTATAAAGCACTTTTTAAAGTAGAAAAATGTCTCTAGAGGGAAGTAGGACAAAATGGGTGCCGAGCCAAAAAAGGAAATATTGGGAGGGGTGACCAAAAGCTTGGTCAAAAAGATGGGTTTTAAGGATGGCCTTAACGGAGAAGAGGGAGTAAGGAAAGAAGAATTCGGGGGTGGGTGGGGAAATGTCTCCAAAGAGCAGTGGCTGGTATTTCGGAGGTGACTGGGGGCAGGAGTTAAAACCATTGATGCTGCGGCTCCATTTGGAGTAATCAAGATGACTGTAATCACAATTTTGATTTCATCTCCCCCAAATGCCCTCTACCTCACTAGCCTTTTTTAAAACCTTCTCCGAACCTAGCTCTTGACTAACCCATGGGTCACCCTTCCTGGCTTGGCACCTGTTTTCCTTGCACCTACCGGAAGTGACTTGGGACATTATACGTTAAAGGTGCTAAATAAATGCATCATTTTCTCATTCCCACCCCTGCACATTCACCAGCAGGTGTGAGTGCATGTGAGAAGTTTATGTGATGACACCAGTGTCTCTGTCTCTCCCACCCCAAGATGTTCAGTTCCTCATGGAGAAGCATTATTTTGCTTATTTGTCCTTCTAGACACAATTGGTTTATCACTTCAGTAAGTGTTAGATTCTGACCATATTTTCTAGCAATTATTTCTCCATTGTGTGTATTCCTTGGAGCAAACAGGTGTGCTTGGATCCATCTATGTCTGTAAACAATTCATCTGCACAGATGTTTGTCAGCTTTGGTGATTTCATCACATGCACACACTTGTGTAGATCTGTCTTGTCCATGAGTATAAAGCGAATCGTTTAAATATTTGATGGTTACACACTTCAACTTTCAGAAAAAAAACGGACTTTTTCCTCCTCCTTTCTCATTTCCTCTTGAAAATATTTGTCCTCAGTGAGTCAGTATTTCTTGGCTCAGAAGCTGCATTTGAAGCAGGACCTATTTTTCCACCTACCATTTACTTGGCTAATCTTAAATTGATGTAGCTAATTCTCGTACAATCTAAAATCTATTAGAACTTGTGCTAATCTACCATTGCAAGAAGTGATGATTCTTATGTGCAGCACCTGACTTTAACTGATGGAGATCAGCTAGTTGGAAATACCCCAAATCCAGTGTTCCACTGTAACAGCCTTGCATTCAAAGGGACATTTCAGATGTCTGTAAATCTTGTTTGGCAAAGCATTTTTTTTTTCGTTTTCCAAGTATGCAACATGTATTCCTATCACTTGTATCTGAAGCTGTCGCGGTGAAAATGATGCACTGCTGTTCTCACTTTCCAAAGAAGACGATGCTTCCTTTTAAATATAGTTTGCAATATTTTCCCTGCATTGTTGGCAGAGGAACTGCAGTTTTGCACCATATGCACTGTTTTGATTCACTGTCAGTATACTTCTAGGAGTGCCTGCCCTTGCAGTTCTCTTTCCCTCTTGATTTTTACATTTGTCTTTCACCCTGTTTATCAATTGTTATCCTAGATCCTTTGTGGCTGTGTATTTGCCAATTTTTTTTTTTTACAGCCATAATTTGTTTTTCAGTACTGATTCCAGCTCTGACTCATTTCACATGGATTCCAGCTGAAGAATTTCAATAACTTTTATTGAGATGCTGATATTAAGTTAAATTCTGCTCGAGGGATTAAACCCATGACACACAGCTTCTAGGAATGTGGATTAGAATTCAGACGAAGCATCTAATCAGAAAATTGCTTCCTGCTTCCAGTTCAAGTTGATGGAGTTTATATTAACACAAGTCAACACTCATGCAGCCTCTAGGAATGACTTCTTTTCATGTGAGCTCAGCAGAGGCTTGGCTGTACAGGCCGCACAGGTGCCGTGGGTGGTGGTAGTTTCTGATCAATATGGTAGGTTTGATTGGCAGCTTGACTAGTCAGTCCCATGCACGAAGAGTTGTGGAGGGCCGGAGGTCAAGCATTTAGCTTCCTGTCCAGCTAAGCATTTAGCTTCCTGTCCCACACTCACCTGACGAAGGAGAAAGCCTCCGAAAGCTTGTGATTTTCAAATAGAACAGTTGGACTGTAACCTGGTGTTGTAAGATTCCTTACAGCTAAGAAAAGGCATGAAAGACCTTTTGAGTGGAAACAGTTGCATAGTGAGATCCATCTTTTTGATTGGCTCGGTGAATAGAATCATAGAATGGTTACAGCACAAAAGGCGGATTTTCGGTCCATCGAGTCCGTGCCGGCTCTTTATAAGAGCAATCCAGTTAGTCCCATTCCCCCGCTCTTTCCCTGTAGTCCTGCAAATGTTTTCCCTTCAAGTATTTATCCCATTCCCTTTTGAAAGCCACGATTGAATTTGCTTCCACCACCCTTTCAGGCAGCGGATTCCAAATCATAACTACTCGCTGCGTTTAAAAAATGTTTTCCCTCATGTCACCTTAGGTTTTTTTGCCAATCACCTTAAATCTGTGTCCTTTGGTTCTTGACCCTTTCACCAATGGGAACAGTTTCTCTTTATTTACTTTATTTAACCCTTCATGATTTTGAATACTTCTATCAATTCTCCTCTTAACCTTCTCTGTTCTAAGGAGAACAACCCCAGCTTCTCCAGTCTATGCATGTAACTGAAGTCCCTCATCCCTGGAATCATTCTAGTAAATCTTTTCTGCGCTCTCTGAGGCCTTCACATCCTTCCGAAAGTGCGGTGCCCAGAATTGGACACAATACTCCAGTTGTGGCCAAATCAGTGTTTTAATGACTTGTAAAATTGGGGGGAGGAGGGAGAAATGAGAGCCATTAATCTGTTTATTTTTGCAGATCTTGTCAGTGTGAGACAAAGGAAGGTACTGAGCACATCCTAGAGCAGTTCACACCCTGATTCTAGAATGGATTTTCATTCAATGCACCTGGCAGGGGTCTTAGCTGATCAAACAGTGCAGGTTCCAGGAGCTCCCACAGCAAGGCAGGGGTTTATTCAAGGTGGCAACTTTGCCAGATCTTCCTTGTCAGTTAAGGGAGAGCCCAAGCGTGTGTCTTGCACATGCTCTTGCATTCTTGGCGCGCGATTTTGCGCTCTTTACCTGTACTTTATTTTACTTTGAAATGTATACCAGCTGAGCTCCCTGATAGTTTATCCAGTGTAGCTGAGCCCTGCAGACTAAGAAGGCCCAGGTTTTTTTTTGTTTCCTCGGTTCTGTGCTGTGTTCACTCGACTGATCTCAGATTCTGGGTGAGGCCAAATAAAATTAGCCAGTTTTCAGGCTCCTGATTTATTATCCACTGACTCCTGCTCCAGGTGCAGTTATGTAGATGTGTGAGGACTGAATGCCCCTAAGTTTGAAATCTAGTGATGCTCATTGTCTCTGTTCTTGCATGAACAATGCCACTTCAGCAAATTACTGAAGTACCACCTCTAATCCTGCTCCAGCAAGGAATCAATGCAGTGAGGAAAAGAAATATGGTGTGTATATATACTGCTAAATGCAGTAGTTTTAAACTGCACTTTCACATCCTTGATTGCAGCATGCAGTGAGGTGACAGAGCCAAAGGAATTTGCCAGGATATGAATGTTCAAAATACAAAGCTGCCTTAATCCTGATCTTCCTTTTGTAATGAAGCTACTTCCTCTAACTTGCCGTCCATGCCTGATCCTTGTTTTTGTGGCCGGAAATATTCTGACAAATGTGGCACTAACACTACATGTTCTGTTGTATTGCATATGATTGCACTGAAACCTCACCGCCTGCTTCCTGATGTAAAGCACTTTATTTCCTACTATAAGGATATGTCTCTGAGTTGGATATATTGGAGATTATGGAGCGTTTATTCCTAGCTTAAGGAAACTACAGCTCCACTTAATAGTAGGCTATCCTCTTTTTGCAGTACAGTTCTGGAAGTAATAAGTTTCACTTTTTTTACTATATTACTCCAAATACCATAAACTCAAGCCACACAAAATGTTTTGTAGAATGCAGAGGAGGAATCAGTGAAAAGTTAGTTATCAATTATCAATCGGGAACCTTAATCTTGTGTATTGAGAGTTTAAATTTTTATTTGAATTGCAGGTTTATCAAATGGCTGCCTTTTTCCCCCACTCGCTTGTGCATCCATTTCCGCTCAATAAATCATTTCTACAACTAAATGGGTTCAATATTTTTATTGACATGACCTGTTTTAATGTCTGGGGAGGAGAACATATTTCAAATTTCAAGTCTTGTTGCTACTTTTTTTAAAAAAAACTAAGTCTCCAAAAAGGAAGGAAAATGGCATTGCATCACCAACTGCCGCCTGTACAGTGGGTGCTGCAAAATCAGCCACGTAAGGTCACCAACAATGGGAAACGCTTTCTTCATCTTCACGTCATAAGTCCTCTCCTAAGATAACATTTTCTTTGGCAAAAATATGAGCAGCTTTATCATTGCTTTTTGTAGTAAAATTTGAATGAGCCAGCAATTCAAATTAAGCAATGTAACTAATATTGATTAGTGCTTGAGAATTTGACTTAAGAGTAGACTGTCGATGAGTCAAAATCGAACCTCCTCACAGAAACTGGAAGTGAATGATTCAGCATCTGAAAGAGAAAATGTAATTTATTTTGGATGGCAACTTTCACTTGATTTGGTGGAGTCAATCTATTGATATTCTTTGCCCTAAAATCTCCCCGATCTTGGGTGGATCTGTCACTATTGCTAAAGCTGTCTACACACAGAACATTTTCTTCACTTATTTTCCCTGCCTACTCCCCCCAATAATTCTTAACTAACTAACTTTTTTTTTCTTTTTCTATTCTTGCTTTCTTCCTTGCACAAATCTGAACCTGTTTGTTGGACTTGATTATTATTCAACACTTACCTTGTAGTCCTGGGCAGGATGCAAGTGTAGCTGATCAGCAATTCTTTTCTCTCTCTCTCTCTCTCTCTTTCTCTCCTTTTTTGTCTCTAAACTACCTTGCCATCTTTTAACTTTCTCTTAGTTTCTGCTATTTCTTGTCTGGATTTAATCATTGTTATTATGCTCCTTTGATCTCTTCCTCCCAGCAGCAGATATAATGTCCAGCATGCTTTTCCTCGTCCTGTATTCTCACTGTTTTGAAATCCACTTTTAAGGTGCATGATTTTTCTAAAAAAAAATGAATCTCTTTGCCCATTAATGTTTCCTACAAATTTGAGGTTTGTAAAATCTAAGTCAGGCATCAATAATTGCTGAATTTATCTCTACTTTTAGTCTTTCTCTAAGTATTAGTCCAACAAGTGCCCTTGCCCCTTCACCTTGTGTTCTCAATAAATACACGGCCAAAAATGCTCCTTTTTTATATTGAACTGACCGTCCGATTTCAAGAATTCATTTTAAAAAAAACATATATGGGTGCATTGTCCCGTTTAGTTCAGGCTGTCCTAACTTGATATTTCTTCTCTCCTCCAGTGTAATTAACTGAATTTTTTGAGGATGAGATAATAAAACATGGTCATGTGACTTGTATACTTTTATATTTACATTAGGATTTGTGAATTTAGAGTGAGAGTATTTGTGTTGAAGAGATCCCTTTTTAATACAAATGCTTCCTGAGTGTGTACCTCATGTAAAATAACTTATTTTGTGCAGCACATCTTCAATTTATACAGCTTTTATAGGAACAGGAGAAGGCCATTCAGCCACTCGAACCTGTTCTGCCATTCAGTGAGATCATGGCTGATCTGTATCCTTACTCCATGCATCTGTCTTGGATCCATATCCCTTAATACTTTTGGCGAGCAAAAAATCTGCAAGAAGTGCGAGTGTGTGTGTGCGCAGTTGCTGTGCCTTATGTAGGTAATTAATCGGGTGGAGGTGAGTGAGCACACAGATGTAGCTTTGTGATTTGGATTTTATTAGGGGTATGTTAAAGATTGGAGCGTGCTGTGTATATGCTACATTGTGGATGAATTAGTGTATTTACACCAGTTTAGCACTAGAATGAAGTTGTTTTTGGCTTTTCAAGGATGCTAAACTTGCAGACTAATGTTGAGGCCTGATTCCCCGCCTCAGTGGAGTGAGGCTGCTTTCTCCAGGGAATCCTGCTCCTCTTCAATCTGGTGTTGGGTCAGGCCCTCATTCCAGATTTGGGAGCATTTACATTGAGCAACAGTGTGAAGTCAAAACAGTTACACACCAAACTGCTCATGTTAACAAAAAATATTTTTTAATCCCAACAATGCAAAAAAAAAACTTGATGTGCAGTAGTGTTTTTTTGTATACATGTTTAAGATTGTGATACAGATGTGTTTTGTTTATAGTGAATCTGCTGCACACATGAATCAATGCCCTTGTGGCAGCTCTTGAAATGTTATTAGTGGGTGTTCTACATGCACCAATAGCCAATTAGTACCCCTTGTCCCAGGAGGAGCTGACGATCACATTCACAGCCTGCCGCACAGTCAATCGAAACACCGGCATTGGCAGAGCTCTGTCTTAGTACAAAGGGAATCTCAAAATGCAGGTGACCTGTTAAGGTGTAATGAATTTGAAAACTCCAATAATAACAGAACAGTAAATAAGTGTTGGGAGTTTTTTTTTAAACTCTTGAACTGAAGGAAGCTGTATATCAATAATGCCTGTTAATGTGTTGACTAGTGTCCTGCCCTATCCTTGCACAGTGTGTAGGTGTTCTTCATAATTAATTTCTTTATTGCTGAAATACATGGGCATCATTATCCCATATGAGATATTACATGTGGAAAGGTTCACTGACTCCAATGATTTGCAAGTTGTTATTATTTCCCCCTCTGGACAGAAATGGAAATTACAATTCCTAAAATTAGTGTTCATGTTACGGATTTTTCTATGCCTCCAAGATGCAAGTATGATATACTTGGAACACTTGAATGGGTGAACATTGCTTTAATTAAAATTAGAGAAATAAAACCAGATTGGGGATCAGTAATCCTAATTAAACCATATTACATTTATGTTGGGGTTCTCAGTGGCGAAACCTTACTTGGGTTCACCAGGGTGGCTTGTGATCGAAGAAATATTGACTGAACCAGCAGACTTTGTGACCAGCTGTTTGTGTCCACTTGAGAGCTCCACAGTGCTTCAGTGGGGAAATGTCTTGAGCCATGTGGACCAGAAAGTTCCTGGGCACAATTCTGGGTCTGTGGTGATTGTAGCTGGAGTAGCATCAGGGACACTTTATATGGCTTCACTGTTTCAGGTCTAGGGAAGGGGGGAAAAACAGACAAGGGTTCAACTCCTAAGTGGGCTATGTGTATTTATATATAAATAATTATAATCTTGGCTATGAATAATGGCCACCTTTTTAGACAAGTTTTTTTTAATATTCGTTCACGGGATGCGGGCGTCGCTGGTGAGGCCAGCATTTATTGCCCATCCCTAATTGCCCTCGAGAAGGTGGTGGTGAGCCGCCTTCTTGAACCGCTGCAGTCTGTGTGGTGACGGTTCTCCCACAGTGCTGTTAGGAAGGGAGTTCCAGGATTTTGACCCAGCGACAATGAAGGAACGGCGATATATTTCCAAGTCGGGATGGTGTGTGACTTGGAGGGGAACGTGCAGGTGGTGTAGAGATAATGGAATCTGTGGAGATGTAACTCCATATTATTCATTGCCTTCTGGAGGGGAGAAATGGGAGGAAAGAAATAGCCATCAAGGTCCCTGTTACAGATTCAGACCTGCTGTAGATACCATCTCTGGTTTTGAGAGTCAGTCACTCCCTGAGTGTCTTTCTTTTCTGGTAATTGGCTCATATCGCCTTATGTCTATTTGTCTGAAAGCGGGAGTGTAAACTGGAAACTCCTTGTGACTTGACCAGCTTATCTGTGTGTATTTCTTCAATCTCTCTAAAAATGGACCACGCTACTTGATGTATGTTAAGCTGTTTTATTTCTCCATTGGATAAATATACAGAACAATGATTGAATTTACTTATTACCATCGACACAACATGTTTATGCATTATAACATAAAAACCATGGGCATGCAATGCTACCGTACTTCAGTGAGCTGTCTTGCCTGACTTCAAGCTAATTTTCTAACTCCTTTCTCCTATATTCCATTCTTCTTGCAGCCTTTTGCTACTGGACTGCTGTGCAATAGGCTGTTCCCAAAAGCTGTTGGGGTCTATGTGTCTCTCCTCTCGCGCGCTCTCTTGTTTATACCCAGAAAGCAATCACAAACCTTCACACACAATGGATGCGAGGTGTTTTTTGAATACTGAGATAAGCTGATGAATTGCTTATTATTTGCAATCTGAAAAGACCACATTAAAGCAAACTCTTTTTAGCATCTTAACTACTCACCATCTCAAACCCTCTTTTTCCTTTTTACCTGCAGGACTATACTAGCTTTAAAACACAACCTCTAAATTAACTTTTTAAAAATCCTTTCTGTGGGAAGAATGGTCTAAAGATCCTGAACTGTGGTCCTTTTTTTTTCTTTGAATGTAGCATTTATCAGGAGATAATGGGTTGGAAGAATAAAAACCAGGCACTAACAAACCTACATTTATTAGAAAATGGGGAATTGCCAAAATTAGATACATAATGAAAGACTCAAGTAAAAGAAAGTTTGGAAACTTGCAAACTGTTGTTGAACTCTTCAATTGAATTCAAAACAAACAGCCAGTGGTATCTGCAGGAGAAAGTGTTGAATATTAACATCTTTGATGTGGTCTAACCGTACCAACATGTTTAGCTACAGCATATTTTGAAGGTGATTAATTAATTTAACATGTACTTGGGGAGAACTGTATTTATGGGTTTGTGTTCCTTAACTATGTGCTGGAGATGGGGGGGATTTTAACTGGGAGTGGATTTCAGGTGGGCCGGGGGTTGGGGAGCCCCCCCCCCCCCCCCCCCGGCAATGTTCCCCCCACCCCCGGCAATGTTATCAATTTGAGGCCTGGGCTACTTTAACTCCTTTTAACTGCCTCAGTTACAACCCGCCGGCCAGTTGCCTGACTGACATGGGTCTGAAGAGGCAATTGGTCGGCAGTCTACAGGCAAAGATTGGGCAGCCCGGAGAATGCTTACTGGCCCACGTGCGAGTTGCATGGGAGGGTAAAGAGTTCAGCAGGGGCTTGGAAAGGGAGAGAGCCCAGGGCAGCCCAGACTTTCCTTGTGGGGTCCGGAGCAGCAAGCTTGGTCCTGGTGCCAGACACTAGTTTAAAACTTACTTTTTAGAGCTTTCTAGATAGGTTTTACTGAGAGGACACTTCACAGCAGGTACCTCGCTCAGTCCATGGTTAAAATACCATTGGGGTCCTAATGACATTGTTGGACCCTAATTTGCTTGTATTAATGAGGCTCTGGCCTGAGTCAGGTGGGCGCCTCGAAAGGGCCCAGTTAAGGTGGCGGCGGGTGTGAATCAAGCGGCAATGGGGTGGTACGTTTTCGGAGGGGATTTTAACTGTGCAGCCACTTGTTCCCGCTGGGTGGGTTGGGTTTAAGGCCCCCGTGGAGTTCAGCCCATTAATGTGTTGGGAATGTCACATAATTAACTTCTTGAGAAAGGTCTTTGTACTTCTAAAGAAAGCTGGAGCTCCACTGTATCTAAATTGGGGACATTAAGTACAAATAAAGGCAGATGGAAGAATGAAGAGGAAACTTTTACAAATAGATGGTAGTCTGATGTGTTTGAGTTATAATTTGTCTTTCTACGAATGTTTGTTTTCATGAGAACATGGACTTCTTTCTATGGTGCAATTTGAAGATGTTTCACAATGAGTAAGACGGTGAGTTTGATTCTTTGCCTACTCTTGAGAGGTCCAAGATCATGCATCTCACTTGGTTTTCTTTAAGTATAATGAATCCTTAGATGGGAGCAGTGGTGAGGGTGATACAAGTAGTCCTAATGTGCTGGGTTGAGGAATGGTTGATTTGGCCATCCAGTAACTCTCATTTGGAGGTATGTCATGTGAACGTTAGGTGAAGACGGGTTCAGGCTTGGCTGTAAAGCCCCCCACCCCCCCCCCCCCCCCCCAACCCATGGAGATCAAAAAGGCTTCCCGACTACCTGCCTATGATGACCACTTGGGTGAGACATCAGAGTAGAACACTCTCTCACTCTTTCCCTCCCCATGGAGCCATTACTATCGAAGACCCCGAGATGCTGGAAGAAAATGGTGGCAAAAGGAAGCATGCCAGAAAGAAAAGTTTCTTGGTAATGGCATAAATGTAGATAATTTGAGGTTAGAAGTGATGTTTTTAAAGTAATGTGTGGTGGTGGCATCATCAGCTCAACAGTGTGTGAAGAAATAAATAGAATGAGAAGATTTTGTTGTTTTCATGATAGGCTGAGCAATGGAACCCATGGCAGAATGCTCCCTGCTCACCTGGGCCTGTTCAAATTGGTGACTGCATCTGCCGAAATTACATAGGTGGGATGATGCATCATGTGAGGTGGGTGTAGAAGTGCAGCACTTGTAAACATGGCTATTTTAAGTGGTAATGAACCAGCAGTAACAGTTCGGTTGTTAGTTGATGCACAAAAAAGCTGCAGTTTTGTTACAGGAAGCTGTGGTACAGAAGCCGTAATCGTTCACAAAGCCTGACTCTTTTCAGCAGTATCGTTGAGTGTCTCCAGGGCTAATGGGATGGCCAGTTTTAACCTGAACCTTTTTGATGAAGCTGTTACACATACTGACACAACTATTTTCAGTATTATTGTCATCAAACACATTCTTGTGATCAGATGTTTTTGTACCTCTGCTGAATTGAAATATAAAATATTGGCCCAGATTTTGCTGGAGTGGGGCATCTCGCGGCGTGCCCCATTTGTTAGACTCTTCTTCTCTCCCTTCGGCTCAAATTTTTTGTGGCGCAAATTACTGAAAGTGCAAGCTGATAATGACAGAGGTCAACGGGGCATCTGGGACCTCGGTGAATGACTGGACCAACAGTCTATCTCCTTAACCAATGAGATTTAAGGAAAGAGAAAGAAACAGAGCAACGACGGAGAAGGAAATGGGGATGTGTTGTCTAAATTTCAAATAATTTCTGAATTGGGCACGCGGTATATCGTCCATCCTTGGCTTTGTTTCATTAGAAGCCATGAGTATGCAGATGGTTGAGAGCTTTTATATTGTTTGGTATTTATTGCCCTTTTTGTGATTCCATTCCTTCCAGTGCTCAGTGCAAATGCAGAAACTTAACTGGACCAGCCATATAAATACTGTGGTTACGAGAGCAGGTCAGAGGCTGGGTATTCTGCGGTGAGTGACTCACCTCCTGACTCCCCAAAGTCTTTCCACCATCTACAAGGCACAAGTCGGGAGTGTGCTGGAATACTCTCCACTTGCTTGGATGAGTGCAGCTCCAACAACACTCAAGAAGCTCGACACCATCCAAGATAAAGCAGCCCGCTTGATTGGCACCCCATCCACCACCCTAAACATTCACTCCCTTCACCGGCGCACTGTGGCTGCAGTGTGTACCATCCACAGGATGCACTGCAGCAACTCGCCAAGGCTTCTTCGACAGCACCTCCCAAACCCACGACCTCTACCATCTAGAAGGACAAGGGCAGCAGGCACATGGGAACACCACCTGCACGTTCCCTTCCAAGTCACACACCATCCCGACTTGGAAATATATCGCCATTCCTTCATCGTCGCTGGGTCAAAATCCTGGAACTCCCTTCCTAAAAGCACTGTGGGAGAACCGTCACCACACGGACTGCAGCGGTTCAAGAAGGCGGCTCACCACCACCTTCTCGAGGGCAATTAGGGATGGGCAATAAATGCTGGCCTCACCAGCGACGCCCACATCCCGTGAACGAATTTTTAAAAAATTGTGTGCTGTGGTATACTTGGAGACCAAGTTGATCTATGGTTGACTCCATGATCTGAGCTGAGGTCTGTTGTAACTGGTCTGGCGCTCTTAGGGAGGGGAAAAATTGTTAGGACTCCTGATGCTTGTCTAACGACTGCTGCTGGAAATATGAGGACTGGATCAGGCTCTGTTGTGACATCCTCCACAGTAGAACAGCTTGCTGACACTCGGCGTTCATACATGAATGGACGAGATACCAAAATGCACTGGAACCAGACTCCAGAAAGGAGTCGAGCTGCAAGAGGAGAGGGGATGGAACAGCGAGGGAGAAAACTTAATGTTTCCCAAAGATCAGTTGTGTACAAGTTTTTATTTTAAAAAGAAAACCTCCAAATAGAGTTGAGAAGTTTACATTAAGAATAAATTTAACAGTTAATAAAAGAACTGTGCAATTTATGAATGCCCAGTGCAAGAGGCTTCTTATTTAATACATTCAGTTAATAAATATTGCAGAACACTTTGTATTAAAAATACTGTGCTATGTGCATTGTACTTCATAAAAATTTAACTTGTTTTAAATCTACATGTAGGTCAGGAATAAATCCCATAATAAAATGGACATTATTTAATGCAGTTTCATTATTGATTGAAAATGAGTCTCTGACTACTAAAATATAAAAAAATTAAAGTTTCAGGTTTAATATTGAAATATTAATTTTAAATCCACATGAACTGTGCCTGTCTGGAATGAGACTAATAGAGATGAAGGCTTCTTCCCCTTCCTATTATTTTTCTAGTCACAGATTTATGAGTTTAATTATTACAGGGGGCAAAATGTTTAATTATTTTCACACATCTTAGCAATGTCATCACCTTAAAGTCTCAATTGGTTATTTCTGTGACTGGTACTTCATTGGATACCTACTCAGGCCTCAGCCTATCTCTGCCATCAATATTTTTCCACTAGAATTACAATTGGTGGTTTAAGTATTGACTCTAATGCAGCAGAATTTTGAGGTGTCACTGGACTTACTTCATGGATAATAGCATGCTGATGTCCTGTTTTACATATCTAAGATCAGGGACTGGCACGTCTAACTTTGTTTTATCAATATCCTGAGGATCTGGGGCACGGTGACCTTCTTAATCAAAAAAAAATTGTATTTTGTGAGCCTACCTTGGCATTTGGCTTGGTCATGTGACTGTAAATGATCAAAATCTTGGGTTTTCAAAAGACCTTCGATAAGGTACCACACAGTGGACTCATGACTAAGGTCAGACCATGTGTTTGTGTGGAGTCAGGGGACAAGTAGCTGGATAGCAAGCTGGCTACAAAACAAGAGAGAGTAGGGGTTGAAGGTATTTACTCAGACTGGTGGAAGGTGGGAAGTGGTTTGGTGCTGGGACCACTGCTGTTCACCATTTGCATAAACAATTTGGATTCTGTGATCAAAAGTACAATTTTAAAATTTTTGAGTGGCACTGAATTTGGGGGGTATAATTAATACTGAAGAACACTGCGACAAAATACGAGAAGACAGTAACAAACCTGCAAAATGGGCGGACGTAGAAGGAAGTGGAGTTGGAAGGGGTGTGAGGGATACAAGGAAGTGATCAGAGATGGCCTTGTCTGTAATTGGGACAATAGAAATAGAGAGGCCATGTGAGATGGTACGGTCGAGGGGGTGGTTGTGAATATGGGTAGGAGATTTTAGGGAGGGAGAGGTTAAAGGAGGGCAGTGAACTCTGAGGAGTGGCGATACCTTGGTGAGAAACTCTGGGTGGGCGGTAGAGAATGAGGATTCTAGAGGCGAGAGGGGTGGAAATGCTTATGAAACATTGTAGGTTTCCCATGAGCAATGCCATTGGTGATCCAATGCATGTGTATACATGTGACATTTTGTAAAATACAGTTTGCATAAAGTAACTTCCTAAAATTAAAAATTTGGCACTAGGGCCACCCTGTGGTAGGACGCCTGTAACTACATTGTGACAGGTAAATTGCCGTTATAAATAATTTTATGTAGGCAGTTTTCATTGTAAATATTGTCAGAGGAGGTGTTGCTCTAAATCCTGATGCAGGATTTGGCCATGTGTAATACTCCAAATGGGCCCATGGTACAAAGTTTAAAAGAATAAAAGTGAAGACAGTTAAATGGGAAGTAGTGAGGTTCAGGCTCGAGGTGAGAGGGTTGCTTCTTGTATTCTGTGAAACTAAGAGGTGTCGGAGCTTTTCAAGATCAGGGAGAAATTAGACAGACTTAGGATTTATAGAGTTGCTTTTCAGGAAGAGCAGCATTGGTACAAAGAGACAACTGAGCTTGGAGCCAGCTTCAGCAATGGAAGAGCTGTGACTTTGATTTTTGAAGTCTGATGAGGTGGGTGAGGCTAAGATCAATCAATGTCCATGTTAAACCTTCCAAATTCTTCTGAAATTCTCCCAAAATTAGGCATTCAGTTGTGAGTTATATTGGCCCTAAAGTCTTTGCTGTGGTGCTGAATAATAGTGCAGAATAACTTTTTTCTTATTTCCCTGATTAAGTGTCTTCTATTTCCTTCCCTCGGCCCTGCACTAACTGTGGCACTGGCTGGGCTTTGATCCCTCTCAGCCAGACTCTGGTTTCGTACACTCAGCATGCACTAAGTAGTTTGCCGCGTCAGTGTATTTTAGAGAACTCTGTGGAGTGGAAAATCAATCTTGCCTCCCACCACTGACTTGGCTTTGAGTGTTGGTTCTTTAGTGTAATGATGCTTTGATTACTGATGCTAGTAGAAGCCAGCTATTAACTAAACTCTGTGCTTCCCCCTCACCCACCACCCACATATAGCAGGAATTTACCAAGCTGGGCACTCTGATTTAGGAAATCTTATTGTGACAATTACCTGGACAAAAAATCAACATAAATCCTTTGCCTGAGGATAATTATTTGCATCTAAAAGACAATTTCATCTAACCAAATTAGAAAACCTTGTGAAACCCTTGTTTTTACAGCCCACGCTCTGATTTTGGCAGTCTGGGAACGCCTCGATTTTTAAAATTCTCATCCTTGTTTTCAAATCTCTCCATGGTCTTGCCTCTCCCCATCTCTGTAACCTCCTCCAGTCCTCCTGCCCTACAACCCTCAGAGATCTCTGCGCTCCTCCAATTCTTGCCTCTTGCGCATCCCCAATTTTAATTTCTCCACCGTTGGCGGCTGTGCCTTCAGCTGCCTAGGCTAAAGCTCTGGAATTACCTCCCTAAACCTCACCGCCTCTCTCTCCTTTAAGATGCTCCTTAAAACTTACCTCTTTCCTGTCCTAATATCTCCTTATGTGGATCTGTGTCAAATTTTGTTTGATAATGCTCCTGTGACGTGCCATGGGATTTTTTACTGTGTTAAAGGTGCTATATAAATGCAAGTTCTTGTTGTTGTTTTGAAAAGACTGATTTGCCTTAAACTGGGGATTGTATGAAGGGTTAATTTATATTTGCATCAGTCTGTACAGTTCCCTGTTATGGGAGATGACCACCTGTCCAGTTTCTCTCATCAGAGGTGGAGACTACTGCAATCAGACTTCCTTCCCTGGCATTTTTGGACGACTTGCTTTATTTAGCAGATTACACAATGTCCCATGTTAACGGATATCAAGGGCTCAATTTTAACAGTGAAAAATGGGCGGGGGGGGCATTGAAAATTGCCACTATTTCAGACCCGCCTCCAAACCGCCCATTTCCAGTTTTCACCGGGGCGGGCAACCAACCTGCTCCCAGGAGGCAGGTGAAGCCTTAAAACCTTTCAAGGACGCTTCAGGTCTCCATTTTTCTGGACTTCCCGATTTCAACCCCGGGGGTGCTGGGATTTCCGGGCCTTCTGAAAGGAGGCGAGAAGGCCCGAAACTAACAGGTAGGTGCCTAGAAGGCACAGCTTGTGGGCCTGGAGGAGCAGGAGTGCTTCCTTCAGGCCCAACAAGCCTACCTGCACCGAGAACAGACCACCCACCCCCAACGATCACTGACGCCCAACTCCGATCCTCCCATCCCCCACTCCGATCCTTACTGCTGACCTAGGGAGGGGGAAAATTTTCCTGATTCCTGTCCCATGATCTTTACTAGAAAGTGTCTTTGTGTCTCTCTCACTCACTCCAATCACTATGTTGCTCCTCCACCCCAACCTCCTATATCCATGTCCGTGTCCCCAGAGGAAGAAAGGCGTTTGGGGGCAGCCATGAAGGTGGGATTTGAAACTATTTTACTGACTGCCGGCTTGAAAAACTAATCAACTACTTCACAGCTGGTTTCCAGAACGTAGCTTTTGCATGCAGCCCATTACCAGTCAGGATCCTGGACAGAAATGAATTTGAGTGAGTACTCCAATAAAGGATTACATTCCTATCTTTGAGGGAGCTGAACTGGAATAAATGTTTCTTTCCTTCAAAATTACATTTTTATTTTGAAAAATCAGTCTGCCCACAGACTCTTATTTAAGGCAAAGATACCTATGGTTACACATTTTGCTTTCCACTGATCCTGGAGATCTCTTATTTTCTCGATGCCATGTTGAACACTCGTACACCAGACAACGTGCATGGCAGTGACTTAAGATCTCAGTTGAGTGGTTCATATTAAAGCTTCAATGGTTTGCAATCTGAACCCAGAGGTGGGCATAATTATTTGGCTGAAAGTGGCTACATTTGGTTATTGTACAACTGCTGTAACTGTGTGAACAGTTGTAACCCTGTATTAGTCTGGAAGACGGCAGGTGTGTGAACTGACAGTAATGGTCAACAGGCTTTGTTCTGTTCTATGACGACTCCCTCACTGAGGGATTAATCTTGTGTAATCACTGCAGGATAACTGGTGATGAAATTGGAGTCGGTTACTGGGAGAGGGCGCTGTTCCATGTTTTGTGTGTAGTGTATTTCTTTAGGGCCTCACTGCTCAAGTGATTGTCACACAAATTCTGATTGCTTAAATCTTTTTGAGCCATTGTTTGAAAGTGGTGATTGGGTAATTTAAACCGCTAGAAGAGAGTGACAAATCGCCAAGTAGCAAACACCAGAAAACTAGCCAATCAAAGATTTTTTTTCAAACTAATGTTGGTGGTTGTCTTGATTTTGAACTAACTCAGTTTATACCTGTGTGAAATATATATCCCTTCAAAACATAATTCCTAAATAGTCGACAAAATGATTATTCGGTTTACCCGTACAGTTGTTTCAAATTACCTCAAGTTCACCATCCACAGTTTTAATGTTTTTTTAAAAAAAAATCCTTGAACTTAAAAAAAAATGGTTCAGGAGAGGTTTTTTCGCAACTAAATTTGCTGCAAAAACAGAGGAATGTGACTTGAAATACATTTTCAACACTTTTTTCTTGTAGCAAAAACAATCTTGATCGCAGGTATTGTCTAAGAAGTTCATAGAAATTGAAAATTAATATCGGCTTATAAATTAATAACTTATATATTCACTTGCCTGAAATAAGCTTTGAGAATGAAATATCTGCTTGTCCCAAAAGACTCCCAAACAAAACACAATCTCTTCTATCTTCCAGAATGCATGCTGGAAAATTCTGCAAACTGGACATGCTCACTAATTGAGTGATTCAATTAGTTCACGAACAAACTGACGATGAAATGTTTATGTACGACTTGCCCGTTATTAAATGTTTACTTGCTGAATCTTATAACTGTTTACATGGGCAGTTTCCATGGTAACACTGACATAAAAAGTGTTACAGGAGCTGTGTCCCATACACCAGCGGGTAGAGTTTCCGCTTGTTTACACTAGTAATATCAGTGTAATCCGGGCAGAATCAGCCGAACCAGCGCAAAAGGTCGGTGAATTTTAAATGTAAGTGAGTTACGCCGAAAATCACTTCTGGGTTTTCCACGATCTTGCGCTGATATAAGATTCAATCCGCCCGGATCAGGCCTGCCCACCAAACTGGCCACACCCCCAGGTCGACATTGCGAGTTTCCGCCGATTGCACTGGTTAGGGAAGTCTCTTCAGATTGTGCTCATTTTCTTTTTTTTTATTTATTCTTTCACGGGATGTGGGCGTCGCTGGCGAGGCCAGCATTTATTGCCCATCCCTAATTGCCCTTGAGAAGGTGGTGGTGAGCCGCCGCCTTAGGCGCACAGTCACTAGTGGGCACGTTTTTAAAATATTTACGTAACAAAAAATATTAAATTTTACTAAGAAGCTGACTAGTGTACACCAATGAAACTAGTAAATGCTTCAGGATAGTTTTGTTGAGTAATTTTCAGTGATTTTAAAATCAGGTTACTCACAGGTGGAGGACTGGACACTCATTAAAATGCTTGCTTTTTGTGATAAACTCATTTTCAGCTGTATAAATAAAACAGCACCAGGTTACCACTCTTAAATACATCAAAGAAGAATAAATGATTACGTTCTATTACACTGCCCAATTGCACTGGTTCATTGAAGATTTTACATTTTGTGATTATGGAAATGCAGTTTAGCGGAAACTTGAACTGTAACCTAACCAGTGCAATTTTGGGCGCAGATTCCTGATTGTGCCCAAAACTGAAACATTACCCCCAGATTTTTAATATCTATCTTTTTATAGATTTGCTTTTTTCTGAAATGACCAGAACTAGTTCCGTGTTTTTTTTTGCTGACTAACAAATCAATTCCTTAATCATCAAAATGAAAATGGCAAAAGACAAATTTAGGACTGATGCCAAGAAGCTCTTTGCACAAAGAGTAATAACTAAGGGAGTGGACTTCCTAGGTAGCGTGGAAACAAAAACCTTAAAATCATCCACATGCTGTGATGCGATTGTAGGTTCTTTCTGGATGGATGATCTTGGAGGGTCTGAATGATTTTCCTCATCCATTGCTATTTTGTGATTCTTTTAATTGTTCTTGAAATCCTTTTATAATCTTGAATTCAGCCTCCACTTGTGTACTCTATTAAAAGATTGTCTCGTGGGAGGCAGAGAATAAATGTTTTTCAGTTCATTAGCCAGCTCAGCACTGAAGCAGGAGAGACCTTTGCGCTCAACTCCCACATTATCCCATGGTGTTTTTGAGTGCAGCAACACGTTGAACATGAATGTAGGAACACGTGAACCTGATATGAAGAAATAGAAACTCAAATCTCAAAGTTTGATTTAAATGTTACTTTGTTTTGTACCTAGATTTAAAATAATATTTCAAATCTTAATTTGTGTTATAGCATTATACGACTGAAGTATCTCTGTGAAAGCTGAGAAAGTAAGATGTCAGCCGTGGCTCAGTGGGTAGTACTCTCGCTGCTGAGTTGGAGTTCAAGAAATTTGAACAAAAAATCTAGGTTGACGTTCCAGTCCAGTAGTGAGGAAGTGCTCCACAGTTGGAGGTACCATCTTTTGGATGAGATGTTAAACCGAGGCCCTGTCTACACACTCTCGAGTGGACGTAAAAGATCCCATGGCACTATTCGAAGAAGAGTAGAGGAGTTGTCCAGGTGTCCTGTCCAATATTTATCCCTAAACCAACATCACTTTTTAAAAAAAAAAACATTATCTGGTCATTTACCTCATTGCTGTTTGTGGGACTTTGCTGTGTGCAAATTGGCTGCTGCGTTTCCTACATTACAACAGTGACTACACTTCAAAAAAATATTTAATTGGCTGCAAAGCATTCTGGGACATCCTGAGGTCATGAAAGGTGCTATATAAATGCAAGGTCTTTTAAAGTGGTGAGTTTTGTACAAGTGTCGCGGCAGGGAAGAGGAAGTGTCGTAAAGAATGAGTTGTTTTAGGTGAATAAGTCTGCAAATGGATTTAAAATATAAATTTTAACAAGATTGGTTTTGGACAAATGTTTTTACCTCTGATGCAAAAGTGATTTTTTTTCAAGCCAGCAACACTGTGTGTGCGTCACTAATGGCTATCTCAGACAGGTCAACGGAAGCACTTGTCCAATTATGCTGTGAAGAATTTGTTATTTTAATTGTGTTAATGTCAACTTCACAAGTGGTTTGAAACTTGTAGGTTTCTGGTGTGTAATATGACCAGCCATTTAAAAAAAAATGTAATTTTGCGATTCGTTCTTGGTTGCAGATGTGTTTAGGCCTTAGGGATAATGGAATGGCAGTAAGGTGGGGCTCCCAGTGCTGCTGTCTGTCCTGAGAGCTGGCAGTAAGTCACTGCATGTAGGATTGAAGCTGAGGTATTGATTCAGTGCCAGTCTGAGACCTGCTTGTTTGATTTATGTCCATCTTCAATGTGCTTTTTTTGAGGAAATTTCGGCTTGGTTTGGGGGAATCCTCTTTTGTTTTCTAATCTCTGTCCACTCTGTTTCCAGCCCTACTGCATACTGCCCAGGAAATGGGGCCAGCTGGAAAGTGAACATGAACGCTACCATCTTTTCAGTTTGTCTATGCAGAGATATGGGGGCACTGTCCCACTCATAAATACTGGCTATTGTTTTATGTTAAGATTACAGTATCAGCAATTCTGGATTGCCAAATTGAGACACATTGGTTTCACAATATTAATTTGAGTTCAATTGAGTGTAAGTAAATACATTTCCTACTTTTCCAAGTAGTATTTGGTTGGTGGGTTTGTTCAATTTTAAGTTGGGTTGTGTACTGCTGTATGATATGGGCAGACTTTGCCCAGTTACATTTACTGCTTTGCTTTCAGCTGTGAAGGAAGAGAAATTGGCTGAGTTTTTTTGATTTATATCGTGCAACTTTCCTGTGGTCGAGGCAAACTCCTGCATGTGTATCTGCTAATTAGAAAACTACCTGAAACGTCTTGTACTTCCAATTTTAAGCAGCAGCAAAGATCCCACTTGAGTCAAAGTTTCCCTGATTCTAAGCTGAAGGCAAACACTGGAGTCTTGTCTTGGTTTGCTGATGATCTGCTGACTGTCCGGTTTTGATAGCAGCTGCTTCAGATCAAAAGGAAGTAGTGCTGAGTCATCGGTAGCCCACTCGTCTCCACGTCAGGAGGTTGTGTTCGAGGATTTGAAAACAATCTTTACTCATCAACTGCAGTATTCAGGTGGTTAGTGTGCTCCATGAAATACTGAAGTGCCATCCTTTGGATGAGATGTTAAATCAAAGTTCAACCTGCCTCCTCAGGTGCATGGTGCTAGCTGGAAGGGGAAAGGGAAGAGGAAGTTGCTGGGGGTTGATATTCTACACGGATGAGATCAAATGGACTGAAAGAGCCTTTTCAAAATGAGTTTTTTAAAAAAATAGTTGGCGAATGGACTTTAGTTTCTTTCTTACGGTGCTGAGATCGGAGTTTAGATTGGGAGAGGAGTTGGTGCAGTCCCTGTCAGCCAAGGGTTATGATTTATTACCACCCCAGAATTAGAAAACCAAGACTGGTTAATTGGCTGTTCTCCAATGAAGCTCTGCCCTGTTCCGTTTTCAGTTGTTATACTTGATGAAACCTTTTAAGAACATATAAACATGCTGATGTCATCATCTGAAGGCTCATGGGGTTGGAGGTAATATATTAGCATGGATAGAGGATTGGTTAATGGACAGAAAACAGAGAGTAGGAATAAATGGGACATTTTCAGGTTGGCAGGCTGTAACTAGTGGAGTGCCGCAAGGATCAGTGCTGGGCCTCAGTTGTTTATAATCTATATTAATAACTTAGATAAAGGGACCGAGTGTAATGTATCCAAGTTTATTGAGCAGCAAATAGTGCATGGTACAAGAATAGCCTACAAAGGAGAGGATAAAATGAAGTAAGATGATGGAAAATGTAGGTTCTCATACTATAGTGACTTGGATGTATTTTCAACATTTGTGACGTTTACCCTGTCTGTTACTTCACAAAAGTTTGATTAAATATAAGATCATGTAACTGAAGGTGTAACCAGCTCCTACAACTGTGCTTATCTTTGAACAAACATCCACACCTTTGCCACTTTATGGCTGAAAGTTGTTTAAAATTAAATTGTACCAGTTCTACCTTGTATGGAAGGTCAGCAGAGGCTGATAGACCATTGTCTGCACACCATGCGCGATACAATAATGCCATGTATCGGGGGTTGACTTTTTTTGGGTGAATGTCTCCTAACTTTTCATTTTGAGGCAGATTGCCTTCTGAAGAGGAAACTTCAATTCCAACTCTTATCAAATTTTGGATTGGATTTTCCTTTGGGTTGGGGTTAGGATTTCAGACACACACAGCAGTACTAAAATGCTGGTGGATTTAGTAGTTTTATGTATTTAAAAATAACTTGCTGATTGGCCAGTTAATCATTGTGCTACATCATAATTAGGCCTTAATTACTATTTTTGGTAGTCACCATTATAGTTTATCCGTGGATAAGGAATAAAAAGTGATATTAGAATTACAGTACCATCGGATCTGGAGATTTACTGGTCACCGTGTTGGTTGGTTTAGTGCAGTATAACAAACCTGAACAGCATAATATTATGCCTACATTTTCCACATCAGTAGATCTCATTTTTATGGCATTTTCTCACAGCTAATCCAGCATGCTGGCCAGCGAGTAGAGGAGTCAGGTGGGGAATGGAGCACGGGTCCAGGGAGCAGAGTAGTCGGGTGAAGTGTCACATTAGGTTAGGGTCAGTTTTATTATCTGGCAATTGGGAGCAGCAAAGTCCAGAGGGTGAAAGTGTTTCTGTGCCAGACACTAGCAGAATTAAAGAAAGAGAATTTGCATTAAAGAAAGAGAAGTGCTTTGTGTCCTTGGGACATCCCAAATTGCTTCACAATCAACAAATTAATTTTGAAGTGCAACCATTTATGTGGACAAGAGCAGCAGCCAATTTGTGCGCAGCAAAGTCCCATAAACAGCAAATGAGAGAAATGATGCAGTTAATGGTTGTTTTTTAGTGGTTGAGGGAAGATCAAATGTTGGCAAGGAAAGTGGAGAATTAAGAGTGCCATGGGATCCTTTACATCCACCTGAACCGGCAGGCAGGGCCTTGGTTTAACATCTCATCCAACAGATGTCACCCATAGTAATGCAGAACTCCCTTGTGACTGCATTGAAGTGTCAGCCTAGACTATGTACTGAAGTGGGGCTTGAACCATAACCTTTGACCGTGACCGTGCTATCCACTGAGCCAAGCTGGTTCTCTAACCTATAACATTTTTGCACTATTAGATATTTTATAAACCATTGATATAATTGCATTTTGTTTTTCCTGTCTGACCTCCTCTTTCACCCCACCCCCCCATCCATACAATCGAAGACTTACCTTTTCACGTCCTCTTCCTTGCTCTGCTCCGGTCTTTTCATTTCCACACCGTTCACCTGAGGAAGTAGGAAGCCTCCGAAAGCTTGTGGAATTTAAAATAAATTTGTTGGACTATAACTTGGTGTTGTAAAATTGTTTACAACTGCTCCGGTCTGACTGAGGCCAGCCTGTCTGACAGCAAACCGACAAGAATAAAAGACGTCCTTATGTCAAAATCTTAAGGATGTCCGGGAAACCCGTATTTCCAGGTTTCCCGTCCGTGATTCCAACCCCCACCCCCACCCCAGCTCAGAATAAAAATCCTGGCCTCAATCAGTCAGCTACCTGGTTGAGACTCTTCATCCAGGAAAGCCGTATGAATTCAAGAACCAGGCACTTGAAAGAAGGGCAGGCCTCCAAAAAGGAACATTTGGAGAGATTTCAAAACACTAAAGGCAACTGAAATGTGTAAGTTATATAAAAAAAATTTAAAAATCAAATCATGTTTTATGTTAGAAGCCTTGTACTTAATATTAGGTCTTTGAGTTACTGAGCAAATAGGATGGCAGCAGAAAGGAATTTCCGAGTATGTTCAGTGGTTACTTTTTTTTTGCTAGTTCTTTACTGACTTTACTGAGTGTTTCATACCTTCTTGGTACTTTTGGTACTGCTAGCTAACTGTTGATTTGTAGGTTCACTACCTCTTTTCGTGATTTATTGCTGTTTATGAATGATATTTGAACCAATTAGATACAAGTGTGATGTTTGCAGGTGTGATGTGCGGTAGACACAAAACTTTCATTTTATTTATATATAGATAGATATATATATATATATAACTTTTTAAAACCTAAAAGTTGAGGAAATGTCTCCTACATTTTAGTCCCTGGGATGTTTGGTGTGGGCAAATGAATCTTTTGGTCCACAAATACCAGTGGGACCTGGACTTTTTTAAATGGTGAATATTTTTTTAATATGTGGTTTTCTCAGTATGGAAGCTTCAAAATATTTTGAAACTAAACCTTTCTACTTCATTTCCCTCATCCCCTTCCCAAAGATTGCTCTAGTACAATGTTCCATCTAGCAGCCCAGTTAAGGAGCTGACTACATGACTAAGGAAGGCAGGTTCAAGAGATTGGTTAGATTTGGGACTGGCCTCTACTCCTTTCTGGTTGGAAAACTTAAAACTTCATTACTTTTTTTATTTAAAAGTATGCATTTAAAAATGATTTTGCTCTCTATTTAGGAAATTCCAAATGGAACATACAGAGTTAACAATCCTATTAAAAAAAAATGCAATTATTTGGTTAATATACAGGAGACATGGTTTTAATGTTTCGTTGGATAGTTTGTCTGTGCTGAAGGAAAAGGGCCCTGATCAGTCTGCAGGACCACATGATGAGCAGCTGATGCCTGTTAGGGAAGGCGGCAGTCTTTGTAGTTGGTGACGGTGCCTCATGTTTATTGGACTTGCTTTGTAAGTTTGTCTCTTTTTTTCTGGTTATAATTTCAGCATTTTCTGTGCATTGGGCAAGACCCCAGATAGGTGGCCAGAGGACTTCTGATTTTCTTTAAAGCTTTCTCTCCCCTTTCCCTCCACCCCAGCATTCTGGATGAAACAGACATTTTATGACCAAGGGAGAACGCTGGAGTTTGCTTCATTGTGGATTTGCACACAGAAGGTTTGAAAGCTGGGCTGCATTTTTCTCATCATATTGAGGTATGAGCAGCTGTGCAATTTTTAATATGAGATCAATATTACAACTGGTTTTGTTGAGTATTTTGAAGTTTAATGAAGACTTTAACAACTTTCATCCACTGATTCAGAATTGGTGAATGAGGCAGCTTTTGCTTTGAGTGAAGGTAGGCTGGGAATCAAATGGTTCGCTGATCACTGATCTAATTAAGTAAAATAGATTTTTGAGATTAAAAAGCCAATTCATTTATAATGTGCAGCAGTGAGTGAATTAACACTTCGGTCATTGAATTCAAGTGCTGTAAACCACATGAATGAAGCCACCTGAATCTAGGAATAATATGTATCCTGAATTGTGATATTGCCACGTAACTTTGCTTAAACCAAGTGGTTGCCTTCATGCTGTACATTGCTCGTGCTCTGATGCAAAGAGTTACTGCTTTATGTCACTTAAGAATTTTTTTCAGCATTCGAGCAGATGTAAAAGGAACCTGTAGCATCCAGCCTCTCTCAATTGTTGATAAAAAGCTGCTTTAAATTTGCAGCCTGTCATGTTAGTGCAATGGTATAGTGATAGGGCTCGGATTCTTCCTTTTTCCCCTTTAAGTTCCTAACTTTCAGCTCTCATCATCTGGTGGAGATAGCAAGCCACGATGACCTGTTTTCCCCATGGGTGAATTAATTTGCACCCTTTATGCTAGATTCTGACTCAGTATTGGCAGTTGCGTCAGGGCTGGGAATAGATCTGTTCCACACCACCTCCGTGTTTTTTTTCAAAAAGCTACACAAAGCAATTCACTTTTTTCAAACAGTTCATTTTTAAAAGCTGCGATTGCATATTGATAAGATTATGGTCTCCAGTATTAGGAATAATATTTTTATTAGATTTTTTTTTTCCTGAAATTTTTCCACTCAGCGAACGACGTCACTGCAAAGTTATCTAGAATGTCTGACCTACAATCAGGCTTTTAAGATGTTTATTTGAGTGTCGTCTTTTTCCTGCCTGTCTCCAAATCCAGTGGTCGAGCTTCATGATTTCCTACAGTATAAAAAGAAGAAAAATGGATGTTGTTTTAAACTGGCTCTGCACCATCATAGATCTATCTTGCACAATATAATTGAATGCTAAAGAAATGCTTAATTTTAACTCATCAAAAATACATTTTTTATTTTGGTACGGGCACTGAATTGAACATAAATAATTAGGTAGTGAAGACTTTTGTTAAGCAAGGGTATTAACAGTTACGGAACCAAGGCGGGTGGATAGAGTTAAGATACAGATCAGCCATGATCTAATTGAATGGCAGAACGGATCCGAGGGGCTGAATGGCTTACTCCTGTTCATATAGAAGCAGCCTCACAGCTAACAGTGGTGCGTTTATCCTTTCCATACATATTACTCAATGCAAGGTCACATTTTTTTTACTGGCTTCATGTAGCAACTGCTTCCATCTAAAAGTTTAATATTATGGAAGATTGTGTAATATCTGAAAACTACATTGTAATTGGCCTTGAATGTATTGAAGAGTGAAATGTGTATTTACATTTTTATAAAATGTTTTGTTCTTGATAAAGATTTTCTTATCTTGCTCTTCAGTGTTCTGAGTATTTTCAGTTGAAAATACTAGTGGGGGGGGGGTGTTCCCAGGATACCTTGGGAAATCTGGCCAGCAACTGTTCCAATAGGCTTAGCAGAACCTGCGTTGCCTAGGGAGCTGACTTCGAGCTGGTGCAGGAACCTTCAAAAGGCCCCAAGACGGCCCAAAGCAAAATTAATCGAATCCCCAAGGGAATCAATTTGCTTTTAAAATGATGGTACTTTGCTCCCTCTGGAGCATTCTTAAAAACAAAACACTTGCCTGGTATAACTTACTGCCTTGCACCACTCTAAATGTAGTTACCAGTGTGAAACTGCTTCCTGCACTGTGACTGCAGCTTATTAGCGATGACTACCTAATACTTCACTTGTAATGCACTCCCAGCACTTTCTCCAAACTCTGCTGTGTGTCTTTGTAGCAATCTCTGTCCAGTGAATGTATTAAATCCAGTCTTTGGAGCAATAAGTGTAGGTTCCCTAGTATGTCCAGATCTGCTTCAGTAGCAAGGATCTCCGTTGAAAGCAAATGAGTATTGGATAATGCTACCATAACTTTGCAAGAGCCTGGAGACGTTTTACCACCCATTATGTTCCAGCAAATGCTTCAGTGATCTTTTGTCTACAATTCAGTAGGATGGTTAAGTATCCAAATTGTTGCATATGCTCTATGGAGTACTCTTCCCCCAATCCATATTCTGCAGTCCTTGTGAAAATTAGGAATGAGTATTTGGCGTACAAAACCTTCCTGCCTTGCAATGCTCAAGTATTTTTATGTAGAGAGACACCAGCACATATACAGTCCTCTGGGCATTTGGTGTGTACATAGTCTCATTTCTCAAACACCAGTGATGCATCAAACTAGTTCTCTGAGTCAACTTTGTGAAGAAAGATTACATTTCTCAGCATCCCTCTCACTTTCTACATGTGAGGAAAAATTTTTAATGAAATATTAGGAACAGGAGTAGGCCATTCAGCCCCTTGAGCCTGTTCTGCCATTCAGCCCCTTGAGCCTGTTCTGCCATTCAGCCCCTTGAGCCTGTTCTGCCATTCAGCCCCTTGAGCCTGTTCTGCCATTCAGCCCCTTGAGCCTGTTCTGCCATTCAGCCCCTTGAGCCTGTTCTGCCATTCAGCCCCTTGAGCCTGTTCTGCCATTCAGCCCCTTGAGCCTGTTCTGCCATTCAGCCCCTTGAGCCTGTTCTGCCATTCAGCCCCTTGAGCCTGTTCTGCCATTCAATGAGATCATGGCTGATCTGTATCCTAACGCCATCCAACCACCTTGGCTCCATATCCCTTTATACTCTTGGCGAGCAAAAATCTATCAATCTTGGATTTAAAATGATTCATTAAGCTAGCATTTACTTTTTGTGGGAGAGTGTTCCATCCTTTGCGTGAAGAAGTGTTTTCTAATTTCTCTCCTGAATGGCGCTGCTCTGATTTTAAGGTTATGTCCCCTTGTCCTAGACTCCCCCACCAGGGGAAAAGGTTTCTTTCTATCTACCCTATTGGTTCCTTTCAAAATCCTAAAAACCTCAATCAAATCACCCCATAACCACCTAGCTTTTCACCATTTAAAAAAATACTCTGATCTATCCTTTTTTTGGTCCAAAATGGATGATTTCACACTTAACTGTTTTGAAATCCAAATGCCACAGTTTTGCCCACTCACTTAATCTATCAGAGAGAAGGTACAAAAAAGATTTACGAGAATGATACCAGAACTGAGGGGTTATACCCATCAGGAAAGATTGAACAGGCTGGGCCAGACTGAGGGGTGACCTGATAGAGGCCTTTAAGATTATGAAAGGGTTTGATAGGGTAGGCATATAGAAAATGTTTCCACTTGTGGGAGAGACCTAGGGACCATAAATATAAGATGGTCACTAATAAATCCAATAGGAAATTCAGGAGAAACTTCTTTATCCAGAGAGCAGTTAGAATGTGGAACTCACTACCACAAAGTATTTGAGGTGACTAGTGTGGATGCATTTAAGGGGAATCTAGGTAAGTACATGAGGGAGAAAGGAATAGAAGGATATGTTGATAGGGTTAGATGAAGATGGATGGGAGGAGGCTCGTGTGGAGCATAAACACCAGCATGGACCCACTGGGCCAAATGGCCTGTTACTGTGCTGTACATTCTCTGTAATTCCATGTCGCTTTGTAATTTTATGCTCCCATCTACACCACTTACTATGCCACCAATCTTTGTGTATCGGCAAACTTGGATATATGGTTCTCATGTTATCTGTCATTAATGAATATAGTGAATAGTTGAGGCCCCAGCACAGGCCCTTGTGGGACACCACTAGTCATTTCCTTCCAATTTGAATACATACCCATTATTCCTACTGTCTTCAACCGCCTAACCAGGGCAATAATTTGCCTTCAATTCCATCAGCTTTAATTTTAACTAACAGTCTCTTATGTGGTACCTTATCGAATGCCTTCTGGAAGTCCACACAAACTACTTCCATAGACATCCCCCTGTCTACTACTTTAGTTACTTCCTCAAAAAATTCAATTAGTTTCTTTAGACATGACCTACCCTTTGCAAATCCATGTTGACTCTCTGCAATCAGCTCAAATTTCTCTTAAGTGCTCAGTCACACTGTCCTTAATTATAGATTCCAATAGCTTCCCCACAACAGATGTTAGACCAACAATTCTATAATTTCCTGGTTTTTCTCTCTCCTTTCTTATTGGCTGTGTTCCCAAGAAATTTCTGTTTTTGACATTACTCTAGGCTCATTTGTGGAGGATAAGGGCTAACATTCCTTCTCATTGCAAACTGCCTTCTCTGATCTCCTTAACCTACACCCTCTTGTATCAACAAAAGTTCCTGCTATTGCCCCTGAATTTTTCAATTTTGGTTTAAAAATCAGTTTAAAGAGGAACAATTTGAAAGTGGTGTTCCCCGCTTCCCTTTTAAAGGGAGACACTTGTTCGTATTCCAGTGGGCTTAGCTTTTGCCTATGTTAAAATGGGACCAGTGATCCCATATCTGAGTTGCAGTAGGAAAGGCCTCAGGTGTGTGATTGGACCTCTTCATTTCATAGTGTGTGCAAGTGATCAGTTGGTTTCTACATATGGTAGTTAAATTCAGTTGACACCAAGCGTGGGTTGCTGTGGACTCCTAAGAGATCGGCAGAGTTACATGTGGACTGATCAGTGGCAAATGCAATTCAATATGGATAAATGCATGTTCCCACATATATTGGAACTAAAAATAGGCATCTGCATTCTATAGGTGGGGTAGAACTGAAGAATTTAAGGTTGTTAGTTGACATCTGGAGACTGTGGGGCAGCAATAAGCAAAGCAAATAGGAAGCTGGGTTATTGTCATTATTATCTCTGGAAACAATTTCTCAAATGGTTTCTGGTTTCCTTGCTACTGTTCCGACCCCTCTCTTCCAAAAGTTCAGCTAATTCATAAATTTAGTGCGGTGGAAGCCTGCGGCCCCTGGCCGAGTGCCACTGGCTTTGGGCCACTGGCTTCTTGTGCCTCGCTAAATCTTAATTCCTCCACGACCTTGCCCCATCCAGTTTAAATCATCTTTATCTGTAGGCCCCAGCTTCCTCTGACCCTGGAGGAGTTTGTTTGCTACAATGCTCTGCTCCACTACTAGAGGTCAGTCATTCAGCCGTCATGCTCCTGCCCTCTGGAATTCTTTTCCCACACCACTGCATCTTGCCGCCACCTCCTGTCTTCAAAATCCCCTCTAGGCTATTTTAGGAGTGAGATCAGGAAGCACTTTTTCACACAAAGGATAGTGGCAATCTGGAATTCGCTTCCCCAAATGAAATTTTCAAGACTTCAGATCATTGTTAGATAAGAGTATCAAGGGAGATGGAACAAATGTGGGTAAATGGAGTTGAGATACAGATCAGCCATGATCTAATTGAATGGCTTGAGGTGCTGAATGGCCTACTCCTGTTTCTATGGTGTCTTCAGTCTCCCCATCTGACTGTCTTCACCTCCTGCTCATTATTTGCATGTCCTTCCCCTGCCCATCCTCATCATGATGTGGAGATGCCGGTGATGGACTGGGGTTGACAATTGTAAACAATTTTACAACACCAAGTTATAGTCCAGCAATTTTATTTTAAATTCACAAGCTTTCGGAGATTTTCTCCTTCCTCAGGCACATTTGCCTGAGGAAGGAGAAAATCTCCGAAAGCTTGTGAATTTAAAATAAAATTGCTGGACTATAACTTGGTGTTGTAAAATTGTTTACAAACATCCTCATCATGTAACAGCTGTATAATTAAACAGGACTTGTAGTAATTTGGTCTGGTCACAAAGTTAATAGATCTTAAGGTTGCTTTGTTAAAAATTTGCAAAAGCAAAATTAAAAAAAAAAATCCAAGGTGCTTGATCAGTATAAACCACTTTATTAACATATAAGATTTTCAGCATTCACTTTTTTAGTGGAAGTAAATATTCCAGTATTTGGATCATTGCAGAAACTGTGCCAGGAGTCTGTCAGGGTTTCATGATTTCCAAAGTACCTGAAGATGCGATGGGTTAGAATGTTCTGTCACTGCTGGGATCTGGGTTTCAATACAGCCCATATTATTTCATGTCTCTGGTACCTGGGTCCTTTTGTGAAGTAAGTTTAGACATCCGTAACCCAGTTCCAGGTAAGTACAGGCCCACAGTACAGAAAGGCCCCCCTCCAATTCGGCACCAAATTATCCAACCTCACTGACAATCCATTAGGATGACCAGAGTAGGAAATAAGCTGACGCTAGTGCAGGAGGGGCTGCACCTCTTGAAGTAAAGGCTAAGGTAGATTACAAGGGCACAATTAGAAATTTATTCTGCATCGGGCCATGACCTGGAGGTATTTGATGCTGAAACTATGATGCGAGGTCCCCACACAGCATCGTCAGGATTGGTGCAGGTCAAGTGTATCTGCACATGGACAAACTGATCTTCCCCATAATGCAAAGTCTGCTTACTTTGATATTTTTCTGGCGAGTAGCTCGTAACATGTTGGGAGTGGGGGCGGGGCTAGTATTTTGGGCACCAGCAGCTGTGTAAGGGCTGCTGGCTGCCTGAACATGGCTGTTTTATCTTTGCCAGATAAGGACTTGAACAATTAGAAATAGAAAAAGGATTGAAGGCCAAATTGAATAATGAAGGGCGGCCCTAAAGAAGGAAGAAGACTAACGTACGGTAAAAATGCTCCCCCACCCTTGTGAAGCACCAGTTCAAACTGGGTGCTTAACAATTGGAGCACCACTTGGGTGCTCCAGTTGCATTATGGGGAAGCCCGCTAAGTCGAATCAATTATGGGGCCTTTTAAGAACCTTGTCCAGTTTATGGGGGCTTAATAAGCCTTTCACACAGTTGGCGCAAGGACTGAGTGCAGGCTGAGCTTCGAGCCCATATTGAGCACCCGAGAGGCCTCTGTGTCTAAGAATATGAGTGGCACGAGCCAGAGGGGCTTTTACACACCAGGCACCCCAATGTCAACTTTATTGGCCTCTAGATGTTGTAATGGAATAGTAAACCATCCTTCAGCTGGGATTGAGACCAATTTTCTTGACTGGTGCCCAAAATTCTATCCCCACTCCCTTCACAAACTCCCTTTGCAATTGAAACGAGCATTGGATTGCGTTTCAAGAATTCCCCAAGCTGTTTACACACTTAATGCAAATCCACAGAAAAGAGCTTTATTTCTCTTGCTCACTAAATCCAAATATCGGCCTCCAACGGTACTTTTTGAAGCTCAGGAACATGTAATAGTGTTTAGGGACGGTAGAGTAACTTAAAACCTGCCACTCACCTTAATCCTCCATCCCTACACAAGCAGCTGCCGCGCCTTCATTTCAGGAAGTTCCTGAGCAAATGCAAACACTGACACGTAAGCTAAAATGCTGTGTGCTTTGCAGGTGGAGCTGTTCAAAGTGCTGCTACAGGCTGAACTGAGTTACTATTAAATTTAGCAAAATCTTATTCTGTAGGACTATTGCAGGTAAGAATGGGTTTGAATGTTGTAAGAAGGGCTACTGCATGCTGAAGGCTGGTGTTTTTCATGCTCCCAAATTCCTGGTTCTTGTTTTATGCTGTTAATGTTAACCACTCTATGATGCGTTTACTTTTTTTAAAAAAAATGCTTCAAGGTTTTGAAATGTTGCTGTCACCTTCGCATGCTTTTTATTTCATGTACTTGGATGCTCGAGTTTTCACAGAATTAACTCCTTAATTGCTAGTAGTGGTTTGCAGCTTTATGGCACGGAATTGACAACTGTGTGTTTGAGTCTGACACAGAATGGGTTAATGTATTTGGACTATATTGGGCACAATGAATTACTGTTTTTCTACATCTATTTGTGATTTACTTGAGTTACCTGCCTGCCAGAAAGCTGCTGTGAAGTAGTTTTTTGAACAAAATGCAGTGGGGCATTTTAAACACACTTTAAATTGCACAAATTTGAAACTATTTATAGTGACAACGTTCTTGGAGAAGGGAATCGGGGGATGGCCTTCCCAGGCAACATTTTGGGTCAATGTTATGGCTAAGGTGACTAGTTTGGTACCATTTGTTTGAAGCCCTGAATGTTCAGGAATTTAGAAGCAAAACAATATTGAGGTCATTTTTATTCTCTGCTGCACAATGCAACTTTCCAGGTTTGTTCTGAAGGCAGAAACTGCATTTGCTTCAAGTTTACCTTCATTTGTTTGGATTTAATTGAAGTTTGTGGTGTTCTTGGCCCTTTTTTAATTTTCTGTACCTCGTGAGTTACTCACTGAATACGATTCTGCAGACTCAAGCGGCCAATTCATATCTTGGCCAAGTGACCATTCTTTAAGTTTGTACTTGTTTAAAAGTTAAGGTTATGATCGTTGTTTACTGGTCATTGGTCTTTGGCCAGGGTGGATTCTTACAAAAGCATCATTGTTGGCCTGCTGACAGCTGGGGAAGGGGTGGCGTTACTGGGAGCGGGGTGGGCGCGCAGAGGGCGGAGGAGTTGCTGGAGGAAGGAATGTCATTTACATTTTCTGTTGGCAGCACAGTTGCTGGGGGAGAGGGGGGGGGGGTGGTGGGAAGAGAGAAAGGGGAAGTCCCTCGAGATGGTATTTTGTGGCTTGGCAGCAATAACATTGCCAACTATAGCAGAGCTGCTATTAGCAGCACCGCTAATGTAAAGAGAGCAGAAGACAGACACGCTAACTGCTGCCCTTCTCCTACGCATTGGCTGCGCACTGATGCCAGCAATGCCCAGTCCAGGATGTCTGTTTTAAATGGGTCTGTCAGGAGAGTAGTTCATATAATGAGCCAAGGCCCAAATGCACCAACGGGAAACCACAGAAGTAGTTGAGGTGAATAGCTTTTATGCATTTAAGGGGAAGCTCGATTAAGCACATGAGGGAGAAAGGGATAGAAGGATATGCTGATAGGGTTAGATGAAAAGGTGGGGGGAAGGAGGAGGCTCAAATGTCCTGTTTCTGTGCTGTAAATTCTATGTAATGGAATCCCCTCCAACATGAGTTTTTGTTTAATTTGTTCCTGAAGCCCTATTTTTTTGGGGTAAACTTTTCCAGTGTTTAGCCCCCATTCCCTGCACAACTTGTGTGAATACTGCATTTGTCTCCTCGAACTCTCATACACATTGACTTTATCCACACACACCTTGAGTGGGAGAATCAAAATCCTTTGGAACTACTCCCAACTTTTTAATTCCTTGTTTCATTTTAATATAACTTGCTGACTAGACCTGCTATAAACCATGAGTTGGGGCTGCCAAAGACCTGTCCTCCAAGGGAATATTGGTGCTTGTGTTGAGCAATATTGGTTGTGGGCTGTTCTGCATGACCTGTCTTGGGTGTTGCTGGGAAATATTCATAAATCTAAAATATCAAATTTGAACCATTTTGTTTCTAGCATTTATTTTGAGACTCCTTTGACATGAACCCATTTCTACTCCCAAATATTGCTGAAAATGTTTCATTGCCACGAGTTTGAGGGATTCCCTTATTCTAATCTACTGGTACTCTAGCAATGGCGGCCAGCAACAGACATATGGCATTTGTCACCATTATTATCTTTTGTATATGGCCCATTTTCTATGTTATCTGCATAAAATTGTATTAGTTTTGCGTGATTGTCATACACTGGTTATATGAGTTGCATTCTGAGTAACTTAGAATTGCTCTTCTGTTTTCTCCTAGTCTGTATTGAAAAGCAATTAAAATGATCAGTGATCAAAATAGGAGGATTTTTATAGAGTGCAAGTTTACATCAGATCAGCAATCAGCTAACTGGATTATTCAGGGATCAGAATAAATGCAACAGTGTTTTCAGGAGCAATTCGAACCTGACTGATAATTTGATGGACTGCAAAATCTGCCAGTCTCTGTGCAGGTTTGACCGCTTTACGGTGGGACGTTCACGATGTTGGGAGAGGAGCTCCTCGAGCTCTCCCCTAACCATGTGCAGTTTAGGCATGTCGTGCGTTCAGTCGTTTTCCTGTCCTTTTCCAGTCTCTAGCACCTAACCTGGATTGGACAGTTTATTTTGGGAGTAAAATTGATGAGACGCTCCCCAGTTAATTTTGCATACCAAAACGAACGTATTAAATTACTGGTAGGTCTCCATTGTTGCTTTTCACAGGGTAGTTTAGGACTTGGAGTGCAACTGCTGTGAATTAACTGTGTAGCAGCAACATAAATGTAGCAGCGGTTTGCTTATCGCTCAAACATAATACTTACTGAAGCAATATGTCACATGACTAACAGTAGAAAATATTAGACTACTGATGCTGAAAGATACAAATGTCTAGACAATATTGTTTGCCTTGATTTTTAACCTCACTGGGCTGGGGGGGAATGGGTTTGGGTCAGATGCCCATTTTGCACCCAACCTGATTTTTGTGCTCCATCGACTTCGATGGGCCAGAAAATGAGGCAGGGTGCAATGGGTGTCTGAATCGAACCCGCCCTGTTCCCGTTTGGTGGGTGAGGTTAAAATTGGGGCTATTGTTTTTATAAAACTTCCTTTTAAGCTGCAAATCACATTTTAAATTTTATTTAGATTATAACATTTTTTGCATTGCTTTCTGTGGTGGATTTGAAGTATTTGCTCAAGGTCATGGGTTCATACCCCACCCCAGAGACTTGAGCACATAATCTAGCTTGACACTTCAATGCAGTACTGAGGGAGTGCTGCACTGTCAGAGATGCTGTCTTTTGGATAAGATTTTAAACTGAGGTCCTGTCTGCCCTCTTTGGATGTAAAAGATCCCACAGCACTATTTGAAGAGCAGTGGAATGCCCCAGTGTCCTGGCCAATATTCATTGTGCTCTTTTCTGCCACTGGTTGAAGAATCCAAGATCTGGGAAAAGAGCACAATGCCAGCCCCAGAAAGGAGGGAGGGGAAAAGAGTGCAGCTATACAAGGGAAACTAGCTTCCAAACATATGCCAATTTTGTCATTTTTATTTATTGTAAAAATTGAACTTTTGCGCGTAAGGACTGAGGGGTTCAATAAAATATGGCAATCTAAGGACTGGAGGGGGACAGGGGAGAGAAACACAGGTGCTGTTGAGCAATTTTGGTTAGTTGTGATGCTTGTTGGTTTGCAGCTATACAGTGGAATGCCCCAGTGTCCTGGCCAATATTCATCCTTAATCAACATAATTAAAACAGATGATCTGGTCTTTTATTTCATTGCTGTGTGCAAATTGGCTGCCGCATTTCCTACATTACAACAGTACTACATTTCAAAAGTATTTCATTAGCCGTAAAGATTTTTGGAACATTAAGGTCGTGATAGACGCTATCTAAATGCAAGTATTTCTTTCTTTGAAGATCTAAGCAGTTTTTTTTCATCTTTCCTTTCTTGCCTCTTTTTCTCTTAGTTATTTGCTAAGTTTATTTTCTCTACCTACCACCCTTCCCACTGTAGATTTGTAATTCTTGGCAGAGCTGATGGCGCAGTTCTGCACCAGCGAAGTTTATCCTCCAAGTTTCCAATTAACCAACGTCACGATCTGACCTATTTTTCAGCTGCATTGTCTGAGTTTAGCACCAAAACACCTGAAACACCCCCGCCAGCTCTAGTGCCTTGGGACATTTTACGATGTTAAAGGCGCTATATAAATGCAAGTTGTTGTTGTGCAGGCCTCTGTCCCCCTCAGCAACAGAAAAAGGACAACACCTAAACCTCAGATTTTATTTAACAGATTAAATTGAATACAATGCTGAAGAAAGCTTAAAAAAAATTTTTCCCCCTGTAACTTAAGTTTTGTTTCTGCCTGGTTGTCATGTCAGCTGGGTTGGTGCCATCTCTGGGTACTGTAGTTTCACAGGAGATGGATGGAAACTACAACTACCATGGTGCATCTCAAACTTCAAAACTGGGACTCGCAGCCCAGTGGAAGGATCATTGTACGTCTGTCATCTGATATAAATTGTCACAGTGCACTTTGGATATTGTAGTTTTCACTCTTCTACAATATCCATGATGCATCTCACTCAGTTGTCATTCCAGTCTTGCACTCTGGGGCATATGTATAATTAAAGATGTGCCTGTGTGTTTGTGTATAAATAATTATTCTGGTTGTCAACGGGAGCTAGAACTTTCTGCCACTGGTTGAAGAATCCAAGATCTGGGAAAAGAGCACAATGCCAGCCCCAGAAAGGAGGGAGGGGAAAAGAGTGCAGCTATACAAGGGAAACTAGCTTCCAAACATATGCCAATTTTGTCATTTTTATTTATTGTAAAAATTGAACTTTTGGGCGTAAGGACTGAGGGGTTCAATAAAATATGGCAATCTAAGGACTGGAGGGGGACAGGGGAGAGAAACACAGGTGCTGTTGAGCAATTTTGGTTAGTTGTGATGCTTGTTGGTTTGTAGCTTTTCAGTGATTTTGGTTGTTGGTTTGTTGCTTTTCTTGCCTGTTTACTAAATGGGACTAGTTTTTGCTTAGTACTTATTTAGTCGAAATGGGATACTTGAGACGATCAGCCTGGATAATGTAGCAGTTCTAACTTTTGGCCTACGTACGTTTTTCAGATGTAACACATCAAAGAAAGTCTTTGAGAGATGTGATACTACGAATGTGTTGAACTTTTAATTATAGATAGACAAAAAAGAGGCATTAACTGCAAGTACAGGAAGTCTGGGCCAGGTGGATATTATAGATATACGCAGAAGACTCTTGAGTATGCATGCATTTCCTGTGTATCACACTTCAGATGTCACTGACTGTCTATCATTTATTTCAGTATCTCATAAAAGATAGAAAAGAAGAAAGATAGTCTAGTTACACAAGATACTGGAGCAATGTCTGCAGCATCTCTTGGGCATATCCATATTTGCAGGGGGTCTCACACAAAGCCACGGGAGTACTCAATTGATTTATAGGGTTCCACAGGACCAATTATTACATTGTGCAACTTTTCTATTGTTTCACAACCTGTCAGTCCTCTCTCCCCAGTCTGATGCAGATGAGAATGCCTACGTGGTAAGCTTCCAGTAGAATAGTAAAATACCTCCATAGCAAAGTAACAGTGACGTGAAGCAAGGGTTAATTAGTAGCCCGCTTGCTAGCTGGAATTGGCACAATGAGCTTCTCTTCAGCCACCTGTCTGCATCATCAGTTCTTTATGCGTAAAGCCTGCTTTGTGTTCATCAAGGGAGGAGACCTGATAAAGTTGGATTCTGGCGTGGGGATCTCTATGCAGCTGTGTAATGAATAGCAATACTATGCCAGGCAAGGCCGAAAAACATACCAAGCTAGAAGATAAGGCCTTGGCGTACACATGTACGGGTACGACCTGTGAGTGGTCTGCCATTCTGTCACTTAGCATAGTCTGCCCAGGCTTTGCTTATGATTGGTTTTAACCCCTTGTTAATCATGTCCCCCCCCCTCTCTGAAATAGTATAACTGCATGAATTTTTGTATGTAACCTGGCTTGCTCTGAGAATCGACAAGACTCTGTGAAGAGTTGAACTCGATACTATAGACTGAGTCCACTGCAGATAATAAAATTGTGTTGAACTTTAAAGGTGTATTCGACTCAGTGTTTGCTGAACCAGACTGAGGGGTAAAAGAATCCAGTTCATCACAATGAGCAGCTAACAGATGCTTATTGTGAATGGATTCAGGTCATTAGAACAACATGAAGATTGGTCAATTCCTCCACAAAAGTCACTATCTGACCTGACAGCTGCCACGTATCAAATTTTGTGTGTTGACCTATTCAAATTAGGCCCCACCTTGAAGCCCCAACTGTTTTATGGGAAACTCCAAAGTAACCTGATGTCCCTCCCCCAAGCTACGCCTCGACCATGTAAAACGCCTTGCATATTAACTTATTCACCTCCATGTCCACAAACAAAGTAGACTCTTCAAGGGTGGGAAAGGGCTCTGAGATTAAGTCACCAATTAAAGAAAGTGGGAGAAAGAATGGACTTTTTTTTAATAAGTGATCAATTTGGAGTGATAAAGGGAATGAGTAGGTGTAACATTTATGGATTTTCAAAAGGCATTCAATAAAGGTATCTTAAGAGGTTTGTTAAAATTCAGGCATATTGTATAAGGGAACATATTGCAGCATAGATTTAAAAAGTTGGTTGACAGATGTTGCTTGGTCTGGGGAAGGATTGGAAGTGGTGTACTCCTGGGTCGACGTTGGATTTCGTTTTTGTTCTCTGGGTTTTCTATTCACAAGCCCAAAGCATCTATGGATGCACAATATCCATTTGCTAATGACTCAAAAGGAAGGGTTTTGCCAAACAGCGAGGAGGACAGTAAAAGACTTGAGAAAGACAGACCGGTTAGCGGAATGGGTATGCAGGTCGCAGATGCAATTTAATGTGCACATGTGTAAGGTAATATGTTTTGTGAGGAAAGACCAGGAATTGGAGTCCATGTTCAATGGAAAAATGCTGAAAGGTGTGGATAACAAAGCTAAAGAGTTTAAATATATAGTAGAAAAAGGTCAACAGGATTTTGAGTTTTATTAACAGTGATGTGGAGTACAGGTTTCCATGCTAGCAGCAAAAAGGTGCATTGGTTCGGTGTGGTAAAACATCTTTGGGATATCTCCCAATCTGGATGGTATAAGGCCTCCACCTAGCGATGAAGAAATACCAGGCAATTTAGGTACCTTTCCTAGAGGCTAAATGAATTTCATCTCCTCCCCGATAAACATTATGGTGAAATCTTTTTGAAAGGATTACCAGCCCTACACAGTAGAGATGAAGTAACATAACAGCTCTTGCTTAAACACTGCAAAGAACACAATCCACTCTTCCCGCACACCACAGCCAGCAAACTGTTGCAATCATTTTGATGTACAGTGCCTTCCAAACATGTACAGCTATGTCAGCGTACCTGCTCCAGATGAAATTCCCATGAATACTCTTAAGGAAAATATATAGTCTTGACCAAATATATAAACCTGCCACAGAAGAATATGAGAACTTACTTTAAAGGGTCAAGTGCCCACCAGCTATGGAGGCACGTTTAAATTGGGACTGGGTGAAACCATCTCTTTCCCCCCCCACCCCCCACCTCCCCTGCTTGCTTCAGTGAAGTTTTGCTTCAATCAAGCAAATGGTTCAATTTTGGTGCTATCTAAATTCAAACAGTATAGCCAGGACATAAAATAACACTCTCAAAGTGAGAGGTGTTACCTCTGATCCCTAACCAATGACTCACTAGTGTGGTGGAGAGTCTTCATTAAATATTTGAAGAGGGAGGAGGTCATTAGCAAGCAATGTACAGGAAAGTAGCTTCAAGAGCTGTGTACTATAGACATTATTTTCAGAATAGAAGGTGTTGCAGTGGTTGCCTGTAGAATATTTACACTAAGTAAATGAGATTGTGCTAATGAACAAGGATGTGTACCATGACTGATCTTCCTGGAACAAAAGCAAAATACTGTGGATGCTGGAAATCTGAAATAAGAACAGAAAATGCTGGAAACACTCGGGGTGGGGGGGGATGGGAGTAAAAGACCAAAAGGGAAGGTCTGTGATAGGGTGGAGGGCAGAAGTGATGAAATGACAGAAGGGATGATGGTGCAAGGCAAAAGGGACGATAATGGGACATGTAAAGAAACAAAAGATGGGTCCAGAGGAGGTGTTAGGCACTTTACAGCCTTCTGCCTTCAAGATTGAATTCAACAACTTTAGATCATGACCACAATTTTCTCGGACAGCAGGTGCTGGTAATGGTTCTGCTATATCCATTTGCACCTCCTCTGGACCCATCTTTTCAGCATTTTCTGTTTTTATTTCAGATCTTCTTGGAAGTCCGAACTTTGTAATTCTTCATTTCAATTTGCTGAGATTTGTCTATATTTCAAATGCCAGATTTGGTTGGACACTGATCCCCTTGCACTTCGGAGCATCTGTGATCCTCCAGTTGAGTTCTTAATATTCGGCTTGTGCCCCATTGGAGGAACTGATACTTATTGCGTCTTAAACGTTAGCCCATTGAAGTTTTTAGCAGTTGGTTTGGCCATGGTAGACCGCTCCAAGTTTTCAAAATTGTGCTAAGTTGTACATCTTTGCCTGTGACATGAGATACTCTACCTGCCTTTGAAATGCCTCGAGGCAAGAACAGACCGCAAAGTGTGAAGCACATGATGGTACATTCACTAAATGGATATCCTGCTACAGGGATGTTGAAGCTTGATTTTTAACTTGTTACTGGGCAGAAATGCACTTCTAGCCCCAGGCTGGGTAGGGAATTGAGCAGAAATGGGAGCATTCCAAGACGGAAGCACTAACCAAGCAAGCTGGTGTGGAATGTGCGAAGGTTCTCTCTGAGCTTGTACAGCTTTAACCACAAAGCTCCATAGCCTTCAGGTTCAATTCCAGCACCTGTTCTAATAAAGCATGAAGGCTGGCAATGCACAGGAGAAGGAACATTAGCCTCTGAAACAATAGGTTAACATTTAGGGTAGAGCCCCTTCATCCCAACTGAAAAAAGGAAGAGAAGAGAGCCCCTTTTACAGCACTAATTAAATCAGAGGGGAAGAGTCTGATATACTAATTACTATTGGAGAGCAGATAATGGCTTTAACCATTTTATATAAAAAGCACAAATGAAAACTGCTTGACAAGTTCATTTCAGTCAGGCTGTGGAAAAAGCATTAGAAAGACAAAACATGAGTGTAGTTGCTCAAATGGAAGGGGTCAAAGTGGAATTGGAACATAAGCTGAAGGAAAAATGGGGCGATATCGGGGACTTTAAGTTTGAGAGTGCTGCCAGTGGCAAACAACATTTGGTTCCTCTGTCGGTGCTACCAAAAGTGAAGGACCCAACCTTGGGTTCCAGTGGTGTGATTCGCCGATTTCCATGGGTCTCCTGATCTGCAGTCTGACTAACCGCTTCCTGTCTCTGAACAAAGCCAGTTCTGTGTGTCCCTGTGCCTGCATCATAATACTATTTTGCATCATGATGCAAAGATATAAACTCTCAGAACTGGCTCCCTGTCTGCTCCCAACTCCTGGCACTCGACAGTTTCTGTTTGCAGCAGTGTGCCACGATTTCAGTGCATCATGATGTGAAGACATTTGTGCGCATGTAGCAAAATGATCTCCATTTTACAAATCAGCCTCCAGTGGCCCTAATGAAAGAGTTGCAAATTACCAATTTCCAAATAAAGATTAGCAAATTGCCACCGGACAAAGTTAGATCTCACTCTACTTCTGTAATGATCACCTTGTCGGCTAAAATGCAGACGGCAAAACCCGAACTGAAGCAGATTCTGCATGTTGTGACCAAACATCTATGGTGCCCGATGCCAGCCAAGAGGTCAACCTAGCTGCTCAATATCTCTGCCTCTGGTTTCTGCCTTGCATTGGTATTTCTCTCTTTCTCATTAATTAACTTCCTCATCCTTTGAACGATCAACCTCCGTATGCACAGCTGTCACATAGACTAGCATTCATTCCTCTTTGCTTTTTGATGTGCTACATATTTCATTTTTGTGTGTCTTGACTTACTTCCCTCCTCCAAAATAAAGAAGCATCAGTGCTGCCTAAGGCCTTCTGAATGGGTAAAGTCAACATGATATTAAAGAGTATCATTTAGGAGTTCCTCGTTTTCTCTTCCCCTTTGCCTCCTCTCTTTCCCCCCCCCCCCCGCCCCCCCCTGCCGATATGACATGACCAGATCCTGTTTGGTTCCAACAACCACAAACATCTTCTACAATCATTTCAGCCCCAGGATATTGCTGCAGGAGTTCCTCAGGGCTGTGTCCTAGGTCCAACTATCTTCAGCTTCTTCATCAATGACCTTCCCTCCATTGTGGGGTCAGAAATGGGGCTGTTCACTGATTGCAAAGCATTCAGCTCTATTTACAATTCCTCAGATAATGAAGCAGTGCATGCCCGCACACAGCAAGACCTGGACAACATTCAGGCTTGGGCTGGTAAATGTTAAGTACATTCACGTCACGCCGCATAAGTACCAGGCAGTGACCATCTCTGAACAAGCGAAAGTCTAACCACCTCCCCATGACATTCAAGGTATTGCCATGGCTGAGTCCCCCCACCATCAACATCCTGGAGGTCACCGTTGAACAGAAACTCAACTCGAATAGCCACATATAAATGCCATGGCTCCTGGAGCAGATCAGAGGCTGGCTACTCTGTGGTAAGTGGCTCACCTCCTGACTCCCTAAAGCCTCTCTTACCTAAAAGGCACAAGTCAGGAGTGTGATGGAATACTCTCCACTTGCCTGGATGGGTGCAGCTGCAACGATACTCGAGAATCTCAACGCCATCCAGGACAAAGCAATCCGCTAGATCGGCACCCCATCTACCAGCTTAAACATTCACCGGCGTACTGTTCCTGCAGTGTGTACTATCTACAGGATGCACTGCAGCAAGTTGGCAAGCCTTCTATGGCAGCACCTCCCACACCTAGAAGGGCAAGGGCAGCAGGTGCTTGGGAATACCACCACCTCCAGGTTCCCCTCCAAGTCGCACACAATCTGACTTGGTGGTATATCGCCGTTCCTTCATCATCACTGAGTCAGAATCCTGGAACTCCCTACCTAACAGCATTGTGGGAGTGCCTTCACAACATGGACATTAGTGGTTCAAGAAGATGGCCCACTACACCTTCTCAAGGGCAACTAGGGATGGGCAATAAATGCCAGCCTTGCCAGCGACACCCACGTCCCACGTTTTAATAATAAACGTGAACTTGTGTGGATGCTGGTGAGGACAAGATCAGACTTGGCTGTGGTGTCTAATAATCCACTGGCAATCACTGTGTAAACTCGCATGAAGAACAAGCCAGGTATTGGGGTGAGGGGGATAATGGTTGGTCGGATGGTTCCTATGGAACCCAAAGCCTAACCCCGCAAACATCGCTAGCTTCAGGAGAGGTGAAGTAAAGGGAGAAAACTGGAGAGGGAGAACATGCCTTGTTGCTAGTTGTAATGGCTGTGATGGGCAGTCGTTGGTAATGTCGCTATGTATAATTAATCCAATATTTAGATCAAAATGAGTGTAAAATTAAATATACAGGACTTTAGTGAAGAGAGATTTTAATTTTTGATATTTGTGCAGATTACTAAATTCATATAGCCATGCTATACTAACATAACCCCAGACGAGGTGATTAATCTACATTTATTTCTATCTTCAGGTAACTGGGTAGTTTTTCCAGAGTGGGTGGAAGTGGGTAGTGGTGTCCCTCAGGGTTCAGTTCTGGGCCACTTCTGTTCACTGTTTATCAACAATTTGGATTGAGGCCTGGAGAGAGTGGGGTCACAATTTGCAGATGATATCAAAATAGGTATGCTAACTGCAGAGGGATATTGATGAGACTGGGGCATGAGCTAAAAGGTGTCAGATGGAATTCAATGTCGGTAAGTGCGTGTTGCTGCATTTAAAAAAAAAAGTAACAGCATTAATTCTACTCTGGATGGATGTAGGCTCGGTGCTGTGGAGGAACATGGGGCGACAGGTTCAGAACATTAAAGGCAGCAACTCGGGTTGATAAAGATGTAAACAAAACTAATAGAATTCTAGGTTGTATCTTGAGGTATAGAATATATAGATACAGGATTAAATGCAAGAGATTTAGAATAGGGGGCAGGAGAAACTTCTTCAGAGCGCTCTGAGACTGGAATTCACTTCCAGGGTTAGTTGTTGAGCTAGAAACTGTCAACATTCAAGATTAGATTAGTTGGGTGATTGAACGGATATGGGAACAGGGTGGGTAAATGTGATTGGAACTATTTGCTCGTGTCACAGTAAACGCTGACAAACTGGTTGGGCCGAATGGTCAGTTTCCATGTTAATACTTGTGTATTTTTATGGCAGGGTTTTTGATTGAAATGGAAACGGAAGTTGTATTTTGTTGTTTTGTAGCTAGATCGGTGGCCTGCTGCTGTACAGTTTGCTTTTTGTGCTGCCTTCAGCTTTTATGGCTCTGCTCCTTTTAAAACCCAATCCTTCCAGTTGCAAATTTTGTTTTGGTTTTAGGCTGAGAAGTCCATTGCCTTTTGTTCAACAGATTTGATGTATTGCTATCTTTTTTAAAAAAAAAATCATCTATTACGTTGCTTATACTTTTGACAAGTAACTGCTCTGGAAGAATGTTGAACTTGTCTGCATGGCTTCTCATGGGGAAGTCATATGACACAAGTGACAAGCTGCAGTATATTTGTCTGCCTACCAGAGGGCTGTGTGTTTGATCATATCTAGGAGACTGGGATTTCAATGCTCACGTACATGGTTAGGAATGCCTTTGGTATTGCTTAATCCATTGATGGCAGGTTGCCTTTAGGAGGGTGTGGTGTTTTTAGACATGAGATGGAAAAGTAAATTTGTTGTGGAGAATTCTTGTGTCTTGAAACCATGTAGCTGGTGGCACTCTCTCCTTGTACTAGATACTGGCCAGCTGATGACTATCTCGCTTTGTCATCAATCAATCTCACTGTTCAAGAAAAATTGAATGCAGTTGATTTGTATCATACTCATCTCCACTCTTACGTAAGAGAGAGACTGAAGATCTAAGCTTGGGAACTCTGCATTATCTACCAATTGCTGGTATCCACCCGTGGTCCTCTGTTGGGCTGGACGATGGAGGTGCCACAGTGTGAGTATCAGTGGGAAAACTAGTCGTCATGTATTTTACAGGGAGGGGGATGGCTGGTTACATATTTTCTGGTCAGAGTCCATTTGAAACCAATTTCTTCTTTATTGCAGGTCAGCATTAAGTTTTCACTATGTCTGATGGAGACTACGATTACCTCATCAAATTCCTAGCACTTGGTGATTCAGGAGTAGGAAAAACCAGCTTTCTCTATCAATACACAGATGCCAAATTCAATTCCAAGTTCATCACGACAGTTGGCATTGACTTTAGAGAAAAGAGAGTGGTAAGTAAATCAGAAGCAGCACACTGCTCTCCCAACACTGCCTTTGCTCATTTTTACCGTAAAAATGACCTTTTACTGTCTTCAAGGGATGCAGATCTTTGTGAGATTTTCTTTTTAGGATCCTTTTTATTACATTTTGTGCCTGTAGCTGTAATTCAGATTTTATGTTGCTGTTCAGTACATCATGATTTTTGGTTTCATTACCCTCTGACTCTTAAGCTAGATTTTTTTTAAAAAAAGAAACCATGCACTGCTCCCATATGAGATACCTGTGTTTCTCTCTCCTTAATTCTGTCTGTCTCTCTTAATTCCGTTTTTCTTGTTACCATTAGGTAACAGAACTAGGAGAGCTTCACATTTAACTCTTTAAGGATTGAATCTTTGTACCTAGCTGTCAGTAGTTCAGAGCCAGCATTTTAAATGTCCTGATCCCTTTCCCACCTCTGCTCCACAGCACCTGAGATCTCCAGAGTGATATTTTTAGCTTATTTTCATTTTTATGCCCTTTCAGAGAAGACGTGAATCTGTGAACACTTTCAATTCCATCCTATGCTTTTAATTTCCTCTAAATCTCAAGCCTTCAGTGATCTCAACAAACTTGAGCTTTTCGCTATTTGCTGCCTCTGCTCACTCAGATAATCTTGATATTTAGCGTAAGGGGGGGTGAAATTTGCGGTAGTGCAAAACGGGCGGTAGCGTGTCAGTAGTCCGTTGTACACTTCTTCAATAGCAATGCCTCAAAACCTTCAGATAGCTGACAAAACTAAAAGCTGTAATATAATTTTAGATGGGTACAGTATAATTATGGTCCTGGACTGGCTACCCAGAGCTCATGAGCTCAAATTCCATTAATGCTAATTGTAAAATTGAATTCAATAAATCGAGTAATTTGTGGGCTGGCACTAGAAAAAGTGACCATGAAAGCTGCTGGATTGATTTTTTTTTTAAATGCACACACCCAACTAGTTCACCAATGTCATTCAGGGAAGGGAACCTAGCACTCCTACCTGCTCTTGCCTACGTGTGACTCCAGTCCCACACTGTGGTTGACCTGGTGCCTTATGATATGGCCTAGTAGTTGTAAAAACAATTGCTACAGGTCGAGACAGAATTGATAGTGAGAAACTGTTCCCATTGGTGGAGGGGTCAAGAACCAGAGGACATAGATTTAAGGTAATTGGCAAAAGAACCAAAGATGACATGAGGAAAAGCTTTTTTACACAGCGAGTGGTTATGATTTGGAATGCACTGTCGGTGGGGGGTGGTGGAGGCAGATTCAATCGTGCCTTTCAAAAGGGAACTGGATAAGTACTTGAAAGGAAAAAAATTGCAGGGCTACAGGGATAGGGTGGGGGACTTGCACCAGCTGGATTGCTCCTGCATAGAGCCAGCATCAACTCAACGGGCTGAATGACCTCCTTCCGTGCTGTAATCTTTCTATGATTCTATGAACAAAAGACCCATCACTACCACCTCAAAGCATCCGGGGTCAGGTAATAAATGTGGCTTTGCCAGTGTCACCCACGTCCTGAGAAGAAATAAAAACAAAACAGACAATTGCTAAAAATACCTTCTCGTTGACTGAGAACAAAAAACTATTGACCATCAGCCAGATAGCCACTAACTAAGGTGCTGTGGCCTATTGAGCACTGCTACCAGCATCCTAGCTGAGATCAGCTAACTCAGCGTGGATCAGGTGTTGAATCTGGGATCATCCTGGTTTATATGGCTCAGTTACTCGATTTTTGGATTAACTTGATGCTGTACCTTCATACCTCATTTTATAACTTAAGAAGCCCATTCGTCCTCCTCTTAATCAGGTCTTTAATGTCTTGGCCTGTTACAATATCCAAAAGCAGAGCCCTTGCAGGGGACGATAGGAGTGATGAGAAAATACAGACGGCACAGTTTTGAATTAAGAGTTTGTGGAGGAGAGAAGGCTGGTGAGGACATTTGAGATGTACATCCTCAAAACCTTCAGACAGCAGACAAAACTAAAAGCTGTAGTATAATTTTAGATAGATACAATATAATTATGCTACTGGACTGGCTATCCAGAGGTGATGACCCTGGTCAGGGTTTTGGAGCAGAGGAAGAGAGGTAGGGAGATAGCCAGCCATGTTCTGGCGGTGGAAAGATGCAATGTTAGTGACTGACTGGATATAGAGTTTAAAGCTTGGATGCCAAGGTAGCAGACCACTGAGTAGATAATGGTGCAGTGCCAGAGGTACACTGTATTCAGAAACTCCTGTACTTTACCTGATAGTATGCCCTTGCCTGCATGACACTTGGAGCAATTATGACTGCACTGTATGGCATGTGAGATATCCTAACCATGCAGTACTGCTTTCCTGCACTCCTGGTCATCTTTTAATGAGAGTTTGAATAATGGGCACACATCCGCAGATTTTGCCTTCGAGGGCCACATGTCTCTGCTGCCAAGAGGAGGGGGGAGGGGCCCTTCCCTTAAAACTGCCAGTGCTGCCCTTCAACTAGTTGCTGGAATATAAGAGAGGGACCTGAATATTAGCTCCTCTTTTGTGCACATGAACTGGCAGTAGCTCCTAAATCCCATGAAAAAGTGAGTCCACTGCTGCTGGAGTAAGGGAAGTGGTGAGTTCAGATTTGTATTTGCAGCTGATGGTCGAAAACTGTTGGCTATTGACTGCTGCTGTTGAATGCAAAATTCCCATTAATCTCTGTCGCCCATATTATGATTTAATGTCAAGACTGCAACCCTATCGAAACTTATTCATTGGTTCTTTGATTTTCTATGAGAAGGGGGGAAACCGCCATTTGGCCTTTGCAAGGTCACGATTTCTTGGCCAGCTACCCCAAGCTGTATAACGGGTTCTTAAACAATGTACAGCTGAGAATTAATTCCCTGCAAGAAGTCTGGTATCTCGGCTGTGCTCTGGAGTTTAATTTGTCCCCACATGCAGTTTTATGTAATTCGTGACTCATTTTACACTCTTCATATTGTTTTGCAAATACCAGTTTATAATGAACAGGAAATGATTTTTTTCCGATTTACCTTCAAGCTGCCTGATCTACAGTTTTATTTTGGGCAGCGGAGGAGGACAGGGTAATGTGACATTTTGCTTCAGTAGTCCCCAACCTAAGGACTGGAAAGGTTCATTATCCAGTGACCCCTGCTTAAGGGAGGGGGTGGTGTGTGCGTGTGTGTATTCATGACGGGAAGAAGATAGACATTTTTTATTTATCAAAAAAAAGTCAAATGTAAGAAGAATCCATTGGAGAAAATAGTATTCTCCCTAGACTTACTTTCCCCTTTTAAAGTGCTGATTCACACGCGTTGATCAATTCTTGTGGTCACTGGCCAACATTACAACTATCCTTCATTGAGAGAGTTTTTTGATGCGGTGATTCAGATGAAGCGTGGATCAATTGGAGAAACTGTGCTGATTTACCTTGAAGCCAGAGTACAGGAGAGGGTGAAGTCCTGTACTGTCTGTCAAGCTAGTTACACTGCTGACTTCCTTTCAAATTCAGTGCAGTAGTGGTAATTGTTTAGGGGCTTTGGTTTGTCTAGGTTCGTAATGTAAGTATTCTATTGTGTAGTATGAGAGCCCCCTTAGTAAACTGCTGGATGTTAACCTAGTGATGTGCTCGTCCTCCATGTTTTGAAGCCTGTTTTTCCGTTGTATTTAAATTGGCTTTTGCTTGGATGATTGTCAGCTGGTGCTGAAAAGCAATCAGTAAATGTCCTGGAAGGAGCATTAACTCTTTACACCACTGACAACTAGAAGAACATTTGACCCCTTAGCAGCCTGCCTCGCTTTTCTGTGGGAGGTTTACTGCAACTGAATGAATGATTGATTGGTTTATCTTATCTGTTAAACCCATTTTAAGGTCCTTTTTACCTCAAGGGATAGTGTTTGCAATGGAAAATTTTTATTCTGTGAGTTAATAAGGTGGAACTACACGGTAGTCTTGCTTAAATACAAGCGCATTGAATGTACACTTGCTCATGGAAGGTGACATGGCTGGGGTGGTGGGAGTGCTGGCTTGTTCCTGTACATTCACGAGTGAGTTCTACTGAGTAACACATGGTTGGGGGGGTGGTGGTAAAAGAGACTTTCTAGTTACTTTGAAGTCACAGTACAGTCTGGATTGAGTCACTTTTGACACTTAATTGAATTATCCAATAATTTAAATTAAGCAACATAAGCAAATTTAGCGCTAAAAAAAATTTGAATTGACATAATATTGACTTTAAATATTGGACTCTAATTTTCAGTAGCCTGTGTTTCACTTTTTACTTTTAATTTGATAATTGCTTTCATAATATTTACTGCACCCAGCCTCTTTGTTCCTGACGCAGGGCGTCAAGAAAGCTACCAGTTTACCAACTGCTCCTTCTGCCTAACTAGGTGAAAGGTCAGGTTAGATGGGAGTCAAGAGAGCGATGCAGGAGCAGTGAGGCAAAAAAAAAAATCTTCCGGCTAAGTCCCCAGCCTTGCCTTTTTAAAAAAAAAAATTAATTCATCCTCGGGGTGTGGGTGTCACTGGCAAGGCCAGCATTTATTGCCTTGAGAAAGTGGTGGTGGAACTGAATGGCTTGCGAAGACACTTGAGAGTCAACCACACTGATGTGGGACTGGAATCGCATATAGGCCAGACCGGGTGAGGACGGCAGGTTTCCCTCCCTAAAATGCATGAGTGAACCAGTTGGGTTTTTACAACAATCCAAGAGTTTTATGATCACTTTTATTGATACCAGCTTTTTAATTCCAGATTTTTTTTTATTCTCAAACTGCCGTGGTGGGATTTGAACTTTCGTTATTTGGATTATTAGTCCAGGCCTCCAGATTACTAGTCCAGTTACATAACCAATACACTTCTGTACCCAATCTGCACTGTAGGGGCATGTTGAATTTCTAAGTCGCTTCCACTTGCAGACTGACTGAAGATGGCTGTCTTAATCCTGCCGATTACTCATTCTTTTATCAGCAGTTTGCTTCCACCTTCTTTCCTCAGTAACCATTTACCTGAAGTGGGCATCTGGTATGATTGTGTTGGTGGTTCATTTGTGCGCATGCCTATTGTTACTTATTGTTTTTAAGATCTGGCTCTTCCTGTCTTACAGCAAAAAGGGAAAAAATTTCTATTCATACTTGGTGTCTTAAATTCCACAAATTTTGTATCTGTAATTTAATAATCACCACTCTGGAATTCAGCTATTTGAGATGTATTGCTGGTCCAGAGCAAAATGTGCTTTAAATCTAAGCACTGCATGAAGGTAACTATATCCAGTACTGATGTTTTTTAAGCCCTGCAAAAAAGCTGTAGCTGTTCTTCTCTTTCCCCCTTCTCCTCCCCACCCCCCCCCCCGAATAATTTAATGTAAATTGGCTACACCACTCCCATCTATATTAACTATCAATTAATATTTAACAGATGTACATGGTTTGGAGTAAGTGCTTAATTGAATGGGATGAGTGCTTGATTGAATTGTGGATCCAAAATAATAAGAATTCAGCTATCAACTGGCACAAATTTAGAACACTTTTTGGCTTGAAATAGTAGGGAGGCGTAGTATGTGTTTAGATGTAGAAAACAACCTGCAGGAGGACATTTTGTCCCAGAAGTCCAAAAAAAGACCATGCACTTGTAAAGCTCCTTTCACATATTCAGAACGTCCCAAAGTACTTCACACCCAATTAATTACTTTCTGACAAATGGTCATTGTTCTGTCTGCAAACACACGCTAACTTGTGCAGAGCAAGTTCCCGCAAACAGCATTAAGATGAATGACCAGTTAGTTTGTTTTAGTGGTGCTGATTGAGGGATGACTGTTGGCCAGGACACTGGGAGAACTCCCTTCTCTTTGAATAGTGCCGTGGGATCTTTTACATCGACCTGATCAGGCAGAAGGGGGCCTCGGTTTAACATCCCATCCGAAAGGCGGCACCCCAGATAATACAACACTCCCTCAGTACTGTACTGAAATTCTAGCTGAGGTTATGTGCTCATGTTCTGGAGTGCGACTTGTACCCACCTTGGGAGTGCTCCCCTTGAGCCAAGCAAACACTTGTCAGCTTTGCATATCTAGGCCAGTTTCCTGGGGGAGCCTCTCTCCTTTTCTGGAGAAGCAATGAAGGTGTGGTGAGTTTTATCATTTTATGTGTATTTAGGATTTCCTGCTGGCATATTGAAAGGAGAGGTTTCTAATTCCTAGTGGGATATAGTAGTGAGGAGAAAGGGAGGTGCCTGCTTTTTCTTTGGCGGTATTGGTAGTCTGATTATTCCAGATGTGTGTGTAACAAATGACAAATAGAAACTAATAGTAAACTAGTTTCATTTTATTCCAAAAACATAACCTACTTTAATGAAAGTATAATTCAGCTAAAAATCAACATTGACACTAAACACTTGCTGTAATTTTGGGAAGTTCTGTTGGGATTCTTGTGCTCGGTGGTGGTATGGATTGTCTGCCTTGACTTGTTGCGTGGAACAAGATTCCACTATAGTTGCTGAATTAATGGTAGACACCAAAAGGGACAGGTCTTTCTGGACCTGCTGGAACTGGGTGGGTGAGGTTTTATCCTTCCACTGTATGTAATGAATACTGAGTGAGCTGCTGTGGAGCTCCCTCTGATGGAATCCTTGTGACCGGCTCTGTTTGTTGTCTGGTTGTTTCCATCATACATTGTGTATTTTCTGTTGCAGCTGTTCTGTTGCTAAGATGATTTCATATTTCACAAGTCAGGGTTAAGGAAGTAGTAGTTGAGATACTGTCAAAACAGCAATATCCTCTCTGTCTCCTCATGGGTTTTTAAGGTGGGTTTGGATGGTGCAGATTCTTGTTTCTGTTAAAATTTCTCTTTTTTTTGAATGAAAATGTCTGGGTTGGCAGAAAATGAAATAGTGTGCTACACTGGCAATGCAGCCTCTATTGACTAGGTTGGTGACTGTTACATGGTCCTTGATTTTGTTTTTATACATCAGAAATGAATTATAGCCACAAATTGATCATGGAAAGTAAGACAAAGTCTGCATCCTTTTTTTTCCCCCCTCCTTTGCATTATCCTGGGTAATGTAGATGAGACAATGTAAACCTGCACCCAGACCTCTGTTACGCTGCAGCAGATTCCTAGCAGTTGTACGAAAACATTTCGGTAGCAACCTCCCCTCACACCCGACCCCACACCCAATGGCGCTACACAACAGTGTGGCTGAGATTGGGAACTTGACAAAGCGGGGAGTGGTCTGAGGGGGTATCCAATCTTCTGCACCCACCACACCACAACTGAAGTATTATTATTTTCTTTATAAACTGATGGAGCAAATATGTTAACTACTTTAGTCAAAGTAATTAAGCTTTAAGGTATTTCCATGTGATTAGGTATATAATTGCAAACATTTTTAGTTATAATTTAAGTTCAAGAAATTATTTCTCAAATGACCACGTATAGTTTTGAGGGAGAATGAATTATGGAAGAAATGTCTCAAAAAACACCATTTTATTTTACACGGGACTGAATGTGACTGGTGGTGTGGGAGCCAGCTACTTGAGCGGAGCTTCCTAGTGAATGATGACCTGTTGTGAATTTGTTGTACTCCCATTTTTAGTGATTATGTTAATAAAATAAACTACATTTGCAAACCATGCTAACACGCGTTTGTGGAATTGTAAGTGCCTGCATCGTTTCTATATAATCAGTGGAGACTTCCTTGCAATGCAATCCCTGATAGATAGGAGTTTCTCACACCCCTCTGTAGAACTCCACTCCAAATGAGGATCAATGCGAATTGTCCAGGCTGACAGTTGATCAAAGCAAAATGACTCTTGTTTACCACTGCGTCAGAGATGCAGGCTGCCAGATATCCTCTGCTCAGATCCATGTGCCCTTAAAGGAGAAAGCAAGAATGATTTAAGTTACATTTCAGATTAAACTTTTCTTTATTGCTGCAGTTTGCAGGAGGGGTTAAGGCAGAAGTTTATCCCTACAGTGAAATTTGGTTGAAAGATGCAAATTAAATATGCCATTGTCAAGGAAACCACGGCCTGTATAGACAACAGAGTCACCAGAGCATGAAGTATGATATGAGTGCAGATAAGTGAAGGGTTTGCTTCAGCACTTCCCGTTGAACAAATGCTGAGCTACAGTGACCTCTTTTTGAGGATTTTCTTCAGATTTGGAATTCTGAATGCAAACAATAAGGTACAAATGAGTGGTTCAGTTTTTTTTGTAACGTGTATATCAACTCTGGTTGTTGTCAATTATGGGGAAAATGTGCTTGTTAAATGAATGCTGGTCTTTTGATCTGCAACTCCAGAATAATCTTGCATTTTGAAGATTGAATAAGGCTTGAAATTGACTGGATGGGTTCAAGCAGGAATTCATTGTGTTGATTGGTGCCACTATTAACTTAAACCCCCCCCCCCATTAGTTGATTTTGCTAACTAAGACACCTAACAATAAACCTGACCGTCTTTAAACCAGATGTTTCCATCCTCCTGGTGTCTTACCTGTTTTCTCCTGCCTTTTTAAAAAAAAATTCATGTCTTTCTTTCCACTATCTTTCCCCCTTGCTCACTATCTCGGTTTTTCTTGCTCACTCTCGTGTGTAGATTAATATTCAAAACTTTTGCTGAACAAAAATGAGAATGTCTGGACATGAGGGGGCCCTAAACATCTAGGGGTGGGGCCAGTTACCCGGGATCTTTCTTCCATTCCCCCCCCCACCTTCTACCAATCACAAATTCTGGCACGGGGTACTTATATTGAGCTCCCATACAACATATCTTCTTCCTCCACTTGAGGCTTGCCAGTATTGGGCCCAAAGCACACCTGTACATCCCTGGTGTCCAGTGTTGCCAAGGTCTGTTGGGCTATTTTAAAGAGGAAGGTTTCAGCAATGTGACTTTTTTTTGCATCTCTGAAAACAAGTGCTCAGTTTAATTTTTCTCATACTGAGCTGTCAGAGCCCCTAGTCAGCATAGCCCTCACAAACCACCTTGAGCAGGTGCCCCAGTTGTGCCGAAAATGGTTCAGATCACCCACCTGCAATATACAAAGACTTGGGATTCAGTACGAAGGTCAAGGGCACGTTCATGGGTTGCGTGGACGTTCTACCCCAAAAGCCGTCCCCTGGAATTTCAGCCCCAAGTGTCTCGGGATCAACTGTAATCACATCACTGAACCCCCTCATTTTAAAATTTACATCCTGGAGGAATTTTTTTAAAAAAAAGAAAGTTAAGCTTCTGCCAAATGGGCAAGAACGCTTCTCCCAGTTTCATCTCCTCCATCTTGAGAAACCAACTCAAGTACATGTATCCAGAACTGAGGGATCATTTGTAAAGGAAGTTCAGAATTTGGTCAATTGCTGGTTGAAATGAATAATCTGAGTGTACGGAGACACCTGGAATGATTTACAATCACAAACCCAACAGGATATGAATTTTATTTACCTTCTAGTGTGAGAGGTTGATTTTTAAAAGGACCCACTTGCCAGTTTTATTTTGTGCCTACTCTTCTTAAAATCTTCAGTATAAATGTTTAAATATGTAACTTTAGAAAATATATCTCAACAATTTTTTTTTTACTACTGATTCCTTTCTTGTCTCCAACCCCTCTCTTTCCCCGCCACACACACACACACACACACACACACACACACACACACACACACACACACACTCTGATTTTGATGTCAATCAAGAACCTCAAATAAAAATACAACTGTCAAGCTGTAGTCCTTGTCCTGCTCCCCGTCTATCAATTTATTTCTATGTGCCCTGCCTTTGGATTTGTAGCTGTTGGGTAAATAATTTTGCAGTGATTGAATAAGTTAAATTCTGTTTTTTTTAATATAGGATTCTGGGATTTTTAACCAATGTTCTGGGGATCTCGTTCTGCAATTCTGTCCACTTCTATTTTTTTTTAATGCCTATGTTAGCTGAATAAGTAAAATTCTATTTTTGTTTGTTGGGATTCTGGTGTTTTTAGCAGTGGGTTGGTATCTCATTTCCTAGATCCATCCATTTTTCTGTGAACACTGTCACTGGCCTTGCCAATGGGATATCGGCCCCTGTTGATGCGTCTCCACAAGTTATTCAGTGCTGCAGCTGATCCATTTGGATTGAAGTTTTGTCTCAATTAGCTGCAGTGTAATCTGTGTCTGAATTTGCTTGCCAGCTGGTTCAATTTTAAGAGGTTTTCATCTCTGAATCTTGTAATAGTGCAGCATACATTTTGATAAATGCTTCAATTAATGGCATACTATTGCCTTGCCAGCTGCAGTCTTGTGGCAGCATGAAATCTGTTGTCAAAGAATAAGACACTTTTATAAGTAAGTCAAAAGCTCACTTAAAGTTAATAAAATTGAAAAATTCTCTACTGTATTTCTAAGAATGTAGACAGCACTTTTTTTTGGAAACCTTGGATCAAGGCTAAGAGAGTGAACAAAATGGGCAGTGACCATAGTGGAGTATGCAGAGCTTCAAGCAACCAGCAAAGAAATGGAGGAGGAAGGGAAAGAAAGAAGGGAGAGAAGGAGAGGAAATAAGAGAGTGCAGCAGAAATGGGAGGAGGCTGCAGTCGAGGAGAAAAGAGGCAGAATGGAATCCTAGGAGAAGGGCAAACCAAATTAAAGCAGCCAAGGAACCAACAGTAAAGTTTAGAGGATTTTTTTTGTGTGGCGAGATAAGAATACACCAATAAAAGTGAATGGGTATGGGAGGATAAACTATTTCCTTCCCTCCACTCCTGAAGTTGATGCCAGCTTGGGTACAGTCCCACTAGCATCAGCAGCCCTTCTGTACTGCATGTAGTGGTCAGGCTTCATGTGACAATCTAGACCATGGTGATGGTAATGATGGGCATCACCTGGTGGTCGTCTTGATGGATCTTTATGTAAGTACACTTTTCAGCAGGGCTCACTGGTATGTGTGGCTGATTTATCCTTTGTCCAGTGGTAGCGCCACCTCTGGAGTTCAGCAAACTCCTCAAAACCCAGGGATTGAACCTGGGCCCTCACTGCTATATTTGACTTAGTGCCCTAAAGTCCACTTACTCACCGAGTCCTTGGGGAGCCCTCAAACATGAACAGGCAGCTCCAACCATAAGATTTATTTGTACTTTTAATAAGTAACCTCATCTTTAGTATCTCTTGCTGTAGGTCAGACTATCTAAAATAATTGTGATTAATTTTGACATTTTCTTTTTCTCCCTTCCATACTGTTAAATATTTTGACTATTTTTGTTTGAGGGAATGTTGATGACTTTGGGGAGACAAGATGAGTTAATGTGTTGCCAGCATGTAGGAACTAAATTAGTAAATGCCATCAAAATGAAGTCTCTGATCACCTCTTGGTTAATGACTCCATCTACTGATAATTTAGCTCCCTCACACTTGCAGGCTCATTAACTTCTCCTAGCTAATTTTTCCCCTGTTATCAGCATTTATCAAAGAGACATGTTCCCCCACCCCAAGTGTTTAAAGGAAAACTTTAGGAGCTCTCCCAAAGATGTACCTGCCTTATTGTATATTTTACTTAATGAATCCACAAATTGCCACCCTGTGTTCGGACAACTGCAGCCATCAATCATACTGTCTGTACACCTCAGTGGTGAGCTGAAAGCTGACTGAAAATGTTACAACCTTGCAAATCACAATTGGAGCTGGCAGATTATGTTGATGAATATTATCTTTACTTTCAATGCAAAGTCCAGGGAAAGATTGTAATCATCCTTTTGTAATTTTTTAGATTGCTGATGTATCTCTTGCAGTTTTACTCGTGCGTTTGAGGCTGCGGTTAAGTTGCACACTCTCATCGTGCTCTATCCCACTTCTCTGTCTGCTGTGCCTGTCCTTATGCCGATCCCTGTTCTTCTAAATTGAGGCATTGGATACCTGTGACTCAACCGATGAGATGGCAGCCTCTGTCCTTTCGAAGACTTAATGGAAAAATGGCACGATTCACAAAAAGGAGGGGAAGAATAAATTCTGTAGATTTAACTACGTGACAAGTCCTTTTAACGTTGTGAAGAAGTTTGTTTTGTCACTTCACTTCATGTCCCTCTTGTATGTAATAAGAAAACTGTCCATTAACATGGGTAAATTGGGCTTGCTGCAGTAAGTATAGAGTACACTGGGGAGAAAGTCTATGGAAATGAGGTTTGAAGTACTGGCATTTTGCTATCTTCAGTACCTTTTTTGAAGTTCTTTTCCTTTCAAAATGGCTGACAAGTGATATTGTCTCCTTCATCTTGGAATGGGTTCGATTTGTACATTTTGTTTCTGTAGACTTCAACAGTGTGTCTGAACATTCTGCAACTGTTTTGATTTGTGAGAGCAATAGCTTGTGATTCATCTCGTAGCTGAAGTGATGTCTCTAGTATTTTGTGCTCCAGATTTTGAAGTGCTATAATTAAAGCAATTGACTATTGCTTTGTGGTTTAATAGTCGTCTGTCTCGATTTCAAGCAGCTAATTATTGTCTGATTATTTAGAAAGCTGTTTTTGCTGACTTGTAACTGCTTAATTCTCTAGTTAGTTTCTTGCTGAATTATTCCCATTATCTCTAGCTTTTTATTGCAGTCAATCACTGTCTAGCCACTTTAAAAAGAAAACTGTGACTAAAAGTGTGTCCATGGTCATGTCTGAGCTTCGATTTGTTTCAACGTGCTTCATTGACAGTGGAGTGGGCGGAGCAGCTGCCAAAAAACACTTTCAGCTGCCATTACTGGCCCTATCTCAACAAAGATCCACCAACTGCTAATCAGGTACAGCAGGGACATATTGAACTTGGAGTTATAGAGCCAAGTGCCACTTGTTCTAGTCACTGAGATTTTCCAATGAATTACTGCTGGAACTGGATTTCTCACTAAGCTAATTTACTGAGACTTGGAATTGGGTTTATTACAAGGCCAGTATAGTTTTCTTGACCTTGTCTGTCTTCCACTGCTGTCTCCATCACATTTAAAAACATTTTTTTTTATTCGTTCATGGGATGTGGGCATCACTGGCGAGGCCAGCGTTTATTGCCCATCCCGAATTGCCCTTGAGAAGGTGGTGGTGAGCCGCCGCCTTGAACCGCTGCAGTCCGCGTGGTGAAGGTTCTCCCACAGTGCTGTTAGGAAGGGAGTTCCAGGATTTTGACCCAGTGACGATGATGGATTGACGCTATATTTCCAAGTCTGGATGGTGTGTGACTTGGAGGGGAACGTGCAGGTGGTGTTCCCATGTGCCTGCTGCCCTTGTCCTTCTAGATGGTAGATGGCCGTGGGTTTGGGAGGTGCTTTCGAAGAAGCCTTGGCGAGTTGCTGCAATGCATCCTGTGGATGGTACACACTGCAGCCACGGTGCACTGGTGGTGAAGGGAGTGAATGTTTAGGGTGGTGGATGGGGTGCCAATCAAGCGGGCTGCTTTGTCCTGGAAGGTGTCGAGCTTCTGGAGTGTTGTTGGAGCTGCACTCGTCCAGGCAAGTGGAGAGTATTCCATCACACTCCTGACTTGTGCCTCGTAGATGGTGGAAAGGCTTTGGGGAGTCAGGAGGTGAGTCACTCGCCACAGAATACCCAGCCTCTGACCTGCTCTTGTAGCCACAGTATTTATATGGCTGGTTCAGTTAAGTTTCTGGTCAATGGTGACCCCCAGGATGTTGATTGTGGGGGATTCGGCGATGGTAATGCCGTTGAATATCATGGGGAGGTGGTTAGACTCTCACTTGTTGGAGATGGTCATTGCCTGGCACTTGTCTGGCGCGAATGTTACTTGCCACTTATCAACCCAAGCCTGGATTTTGTCCAGCTCTTGCTGCATGCGGGCATGGACTGCTTTATTATCTGAGGAGTTGCAAAAGGAACTGAACACTGTGCAATCATCAGCGAACATCCCCATTTCTGACCTAATGATGGAGGGAAGGTCATTGATGAAGGTCATTGACATAGACCCAACCAGCCTTCTATCCACTCCCTCAATCTCCTGGGGCTACTGCTTCCATCCTGCCCTCATACTGACCACCTTTTGGCTTCCAGCTCCCTTGGGCTTGATGTACATCCTCCCCTCCTGTTTACAAACCAGAAGCCTATAACACACTTCTCCAGCAGAGTATATCCTCCAATAGACAGTATATCCTCACATGACTGCCTGCTGGAGACATGCTTCATGTATCCAGCAGGCAGTCAAGTGAGGATATACTGTCTATTGAAAAGGTCTGCATTCTTTTTCTTGGTGAACCTTAATTTTAACCCTTTGCGAACTGAGTCCAGAAAAAGGAATAAAATACACTACGAATGCAAATACTTCACTTTCATCACTGCCTGTAATCTCGGTTGTTCACGCTTCACATACTCATGGGTTATTTTTCTTTCGTGCCCATCTTTAATGGCTTTGGGCCCACAGCATAAAAATGCCAATAACTAGGACTAGTGATTTGACCTGACATTCGCGACAAATACTATAAATTTCTGCGTTTGCTTTGTGAAGTGCATTTAGTCCACGAGTACCGCAAGTTTGCTTCTTAAAAAGTCCCAGACACGGTGAAAACGCCACTTTCTGGTTGGTGAATCATTTGCCCTGCCCACAAATATGGTACAAATTGGCACTCCGGAACCATGCTAATAGCTAGTTTGGCAAATGGAGTCGTGACCAGTGATGCACTAATGGGAGCTCCTGAGGTTTGGGGGAGGGGAAAGCATTTTAATTTACATTTGATCCATACTGTACTTTACGTGGGAGTGATTTGATGTTGAGACTGAATGTGAAGATTGGAAATATTCTGGTCCCCAGCACTAGGGCTTCTCACTTTGAAGGACCAGATGTGGCAAAGCATATTGTTGAATTTGTGTTTTGTGTTGTGCTGTCTTCACTTGATAAAATGTTGGAAACACTCCTGCCAGCTAACTTTAGGACGCTATAGAATTGGGCCCATGTGCGGATTGGCTTCACAATGAAGCTTATTGACGAATGTCTGTAGGTGCCAAATGTAAACAAACACTGACCTTTCATATGGTATTGGCTTTAAAACCAGTGTTGCACATGCCCTTCATACTGGCAAAAAGACCAAGTTTAATCAGCCTATGCTTGTTCAGAAATGTGCTAAGTGTAACTTCTGACCTCAGCCCCAGCTATGGCCAACTTCTGTTATCTTGCATTTGCTGTTCTGCTGTTGTAACCTAACTCACTGATTTTTAATGAAGTTGTAATTTTTTTTATAGGTTTATAAGCCCAGTGGCCCAGATGGTAATGCAGGAAGAGGACAGAGGATACATCTCCAACTGTGGGACACAGCTGGTCAGGAGAGGTGGGTGGTTATCACTGGACTTTTTAAAAAAGAAATGCAGAGTGAGATCATCTGTGGAAACTATTTGGTTCTTTATTTTCAACACACAATATTGAAATACCTTTTTTTTTTCCCCCACAGTGCTGCAGGTTATTCAATAAATTTGGTTCACACATGGAACCCAATTTTATTTGCACACACATTCATGTAGGCCTCTAGTTATTCTATACAGTGAAGTGCACTAATTGCACTGCGTAGTGAGAACCGCCTTGTTGCCTTTCCAGATTGGACTATTTGTTGTCGCTCATTTAACTGTCATTTAAAAAATTTCCTGTTTGCTCTTCTTGCACCTGTTAATGTCTTTCTTGCATGTTGCTGTAAGGCAGCAAAGGCGATGTTGTGGACCTGGCTGTGAATGTTATTTTGTTCCATCAATAACTCGCACTTGACTAGACTAGAACCCATCTTCAGAAAGGTTCCTCCTCTATCAGGTGTGCTGTTTTTTTTCCCCCCCAACTTGAATATATTGAGAATTTTACCTGGGCCTCACTCCTGTGTCTCCTCAGAAGGGATTATAAAGAAGTGACTTGCATTTATGTAGTGCCTTTCACTATCTCTAGATGTTCCAAAGTGCTTTATAGCCAATGAAGTACTTTTGAAGTGTAGTCACTGTTGTAATATAGGAAGTGCAGCAGCCAAATTATACACAGCAAGGTCTCACAAACAGCAATGTGATGATGATCAGAGAATTTTTTTTGTGATGTTGGTTGAGGGATAAATGTTGGCTAATAAGTTTCAAAATGCATTCTGAAATGTTTGGCAAATTTTATTCCCAGTATTTTGGTAATGTACATGCATGATAAATGCAGTTTTCTTTAGTGCCAAACTAGGGACCTATTGTCCCCTTTTTGTTCCCTTCCTTCAAACGGCAAAAGAATTCCACCATTGCAAAAAAAGAAGCAATCGGGTAGAGCAAGCCTCCATGTATTGTATGTGAGATCATGATAGTGACCTCCCGCACTCCGGCCTAATTCGTGCAATTTTCTGCTAATAGAGGGCCTGCTATCCCATAGTGCAGAGTGATACACACTTGCAGTGGCAGATATAATTAGTGGTGTGTGTGTGTCAGTCAAACTCCAGTGACTGCTAAAATCCCCACAGCCAAGGGGTTGCAAACGAGAAAGATGCAGTTTTAATTTTTAGTCTTGCTTCAATACAAGCTGTTCACCTCTTGCTTGTGTTCTGAAGTTAGGAAGGCTGAGCTGTGTATGTCCAGACCTGCAGAAAGCACTGCTCACTGGCTCCCCAGCACCAGTATGGGTTTTTTTTTGTATGGTGAGAGTTGATCTGCAGTTTTTAATTATTAGAACATGAATGGTGGTAGAGCAGCCACTAGAATCGATGAAGCCTTTCACCAGCTGCCAAGGCTTATCCATATGAGCAAGATCACTACTCTCTGGCTGATTTCTGATTGGCTGATTTTTTTTCCCATAGTTACCAGGCGGTATGATTCAAATTTGTGCAATGATGACTGAAGGTAATCGCTGACTTAAAAGCAACAGCATTCATGGAAATGGCAGTGAACTCCTAAATTAAAACACAAAGACCGTGTGGTTGTTTGTACCTTGGCAATTGTGTTTTTGATGTGAGGCAATGGCTCCGAAATGGGGCTGACGTGACTGAAAATCTCACCCCTTGAATCTACCTGATGCTAGTTGTGGGATAGAGTCTGCATTCATGTGACATTTTTATAAGGCACGTTGCCCCAGTTGCTGCCTTTTATCTTTTAAAGGTGATTTATCTTTTCCAACCCTGTTCAGCACCATGGAATGTCAAAACATTTTGAAGTAAAAAATATTGTAAAATTACATGGGAATGTCTGCGGTGAAATGGCTTCTCAGACTGAATCACGTATCATCTTCAATGGGATGAAAGCACAAGATGAAGTTTTGGCCAGGTTCCCAAAAAGGCATTCCTCCTTCTATTTTTGGGAAGGAATTTATTTCTGAAATTATAATGTGTAAAATTATAATCCCTCTCCCTTTCTCTCCGCCCATCTATTTTTACAGTCTTGATATGCAAATGACCAAAAAGACTTCAAATGGGGCCATGTTTTAACTGGGGAATCGGTCCCTATGCTTGACTTTGTAGCCATTGTCCCCAAAACTACTTGGTTTCTAAAGTGCTCATCACATACAGGGGGAGGTACAGTTGTCATTGAGTAGGAGGTAAAAAGAAAATCTGGAGGTCTGGGGTGGGTGGGGAAGGGAAGGGAAGAGAAGAGAGGAGAGAAGGTTATGATGGGGGGGGGGGAGGGGAGGGGAGAGGAGGAGGAGGAGGAGGAGGGGGAGGGGGGGAGAGGAGAGGAGAGGGGCTGGACCAAAATCATAAACAAGGTTTTTGAGTGAAATGGAGCAAATCAGAGTGCAAAGTTACCAAGTTGATCACCGTTGAGGTGGTCTCTAATTCTATTGGCTTCAGGTTGCCAAAGCTGACTGAAGACGAGAGCTCCTATCATGTAATGAGAAAAGTTCTTTTACTTTTGTACGTGTATTTTTTGAACTTTTATTTTTGCACAAACTTAGCCTTTTCTGTTATTGACAAATATTGGTTGCATCAGGTTTTTGGTATTTTTAAGCCCTGTGGTATATTACAATTGCTTTTTCTCTTTCTTTAGGTTCCGTAGCCTAACGACTGCTTTCTTCAGAGATGCCATGGGTTTTCTTTTGATATTTGACTTGACAAATGAGCAAAGCTTCCTCAATGTTAGAAACTGGATAAGTAAGTTCATCTGGGAGAGTCTCCCTTTTTTTAAAATTTTGCCCAAAACGTGTTTTGTCTTTTTTTTCCTTTGCTTTGATGTGACTGTTTTACATTGATGCTAGGATTTCTCTGCAGGGTAGGAGAGGTTGAGTCTCTGGCTCATACTCGCACGCCCTTGGAGCTGGGTCAACAATGGCAGTGATAAAGGACCATTCACCTGCTTATCCGCTGAAGTGTATGTGGGAATAGGGCATTAAAAACAGGGGAGTACGTCAATGTGAAGAGGATGGGAGAGGTGCGATGATTATCCTTGCGTTCATACAGATGCAGCAGTTTTTAGTCTTAATTTCATACTATCCAGATTGGCCAATCAGCCATTATACTTTTTAGCAAGTCATTTAAATTTCTAAAAATTCGTTGGAATTTTTCCCCTGTTTTTGATCGAACCCTGAACGGTTTATTAATTCCTCCTTGTATGCGTGCAGCCTATGTTGCATCTACCTTCTAGGTTGTAGCGCGGAGTCAAACCTGCCAGTGTTGATGTGAATTCCCTGGCCTGTGCTGTGTTAATATTCTGATTCATTAGCTGACCTGTGCACCTCTGAATTCCATTCACATTCACAATCTCTTCCTGTCTGTCATCCACACCTGCTGCACAATACTGCAGCAGGCCTCCGAGAGCTCCTTCTTGCTTTCTAATGATGCCTCTCCTTCCTCTTTTTTCATTGTTTTATTTCTTCTGCTCCGTCTACTTTCATAGTGATCTCATTAACCTTTTCACTCTTTAAAAATGCCTGGAATTTTTGAATCTTTTTACACACTGGCAGGGTTTACTTGCTGAAAAGGTTGATTTTGTATCTGGTAAAATCAAAATGACTTCACCGTAATTTAAAACATTTGAAGTGATCCTGCAGACCTAACTAGATGATTTGAGGGGTTACGGACAGTTTGACCAAATGTAAAAACATATTCACTTGGAATTTAATTTTAAATGGTGGTGGGCAGGGGGAGGAATCTCTCATTGTGCTCTGAGCATGTTATTTCTTATATTTTAATGTTTATTTTGTTTTAAAATCTGGCTGAATTTGTTTCATCCTCTAGTATTTTTTTTCCAATAGTTTATTCAGCCAAAGTTTATGTACTGTGTAGGGGAGCCAGAAACTTTCAGGGATGTTGGAATTCATCCATAAATTATTCATGTGGGAGACAAGCTTTAAAGTCTGGTGAACACCTCTGACCTATGCTGTGCAGTACCTTATGTATCATGTAGCAGTTTTTGTTGTACCTCTCAAGTGCAGTAATTACTCTTCAGTGTTTTGGTTTACATTGCCCTTCCCTTGTTGTAATAAACCAGTGGGATTTTTGCATCACTGACATTTTAACAAAATCTGTAGAAAGCAAAAGAATGCAAGAAATTTTAACACAGATTTGAAGCAGAGATGCAGTATCGACTTCATACTGAGGTGGTGGTGTGGATCAGCACTCGGCTGACATGCATCTGTTCTTATTGGGGAGATGCCTTACAGAAGCGCAACACTGTACAAGGAGGAGGGGTGGGGGGGGTGGAGATTAGTATTGTATTCCCACCCCCACCCAAAATAGCCCCATCTGTGGTGAAGGAGTTGGGCAGCCCATTCATGTACTCCCCTTTGAATTGTTGACCCATGTAAGCAAAACAATTATTGTATGACGAGGTTAAGAAGTTATAAATGGAGTTAAAGTTTGAATGTAAAATCCTATATTATTTAAGAACAGAAGGGACAGCTTTGTAAAGGAATGCTCTAGGATAAGATCCCACTGTAGAAAAACCCAAATTTCTGAATTACGGATGTTGGTTTGGCAGTTGGCGAGGGCGTTTGCCAGCCCAGGTATAGAAACCTGAGGATTCTATTGGTCTGCCTCTGCTCCACTGGTCTCCCCATTCAGTGAAGGGGGGAGTACTAGGAGAAAGCAGCAAATTTCACAAACTAGCATTGGAGATTTAGTGAAAATGAGGAGGCCAGCCGCTATAAATAAAATCATTTCACTAATCTCGTGTATGGGGCATTTTTTAAAAATTAAATATTCTGGCACCACTGCAGTGCCTTATCCTGGAATGCTCCTTTGCAGGGGGTTCCCCGTTCCTTGTTGGGGAAGGCAAGGGAAGTGATTGCTGCTGGAATTACCTTACACCCATAGTATTCTCTGCTCTGCTCAATGCCTCACCTTTTAATAGGTACTCTGTGGGAAGGATTGTGATGTTTCACTTTTTAACTGCAGTGTTATCTTTTTATAAAATATAGTTTTCTCTTTGATAAATGTTATATCTAGGTCAGCTTCAGATGCACGCATATTGTGAAAATCCAGACATTGTACTATGCGGCAATAAATGTGATCTAGAGGATCAGAGGGCTGTAAAAGAAGAAGAAGCCAAGGAGTTGGCAGAGAAATATGGGTAGGTGTTCTCCTCCCAAGCAGTAAAATGTGTGCGATGTTTATCTAATGGGAAGCCCCTATATTTCTTGAGTGAATTTTATTGCGAGTCAGATACACTGGCTAAAATAGCCCATAAGAATATCAGAAAGCAGCGTGTTCAATAAGGCTGCTGAGGAAATATTTACAGGTTAGTCAGTCGAGTATAAGATTACAGTGCACTTCACACGTTTTTGCAACAATTCTTCCTCGTGTCAGCCAGGTGTAAATATCTGACCGAGTTGTGTGTTCAGTTAAATGATTAAACAAATTCTCAAAAGATGGAAGAGGAAAAACTGGAGTAAAAGATGACTATTTTTGGTTGTGCAGAAGACCTCCAGCAAATTAGATTGTGAGGCTTGTCACCCATGAACCGAGCTTGTGTGTTACTTAGTTCTTGATCTCTCAGGTTGGTTTATTTTTCAGTACACAAGTTTATTGAAATTATACCAGCCACTAGTTTGATTTGCATTAACGTTTGAAAGGTTGATGCTGCTCCTAATCCTGAGGGAGCTAAGATCACCGAAAACCAAGACGCAAACAACTTATTTACATTACATTTCTTCAGCCAATTTGTGTGACTTTGCTCTATAATTAGTAATAATGCAGAAGTAACTCTTTTTTTGTGAAATTCGCGGTTCGGCAGCCTGATGTCAGCTTTCAAATATTTTCTAGTGCTCAGGTTCCTATTGGGTAGATAGGTAGAGTATTTAGTTATATATCATGTATGCAACCTGCTACTGTAGTGAAACATAAATGGAGAGTAGGATGCATTGCACCTTGTTAATAATGCATAGTTTGGGAGTTTCACAGTGAGAGAACAGATAAATTAGCTCCTGGCTAATCAGAGACTGCTCCACATGCTTTCTGTTGTGATCAGTTAAGAGTTTTTCTTGTCGATTTGGCAGCAACTAAAGCAAGCAGAGTAGTGTGATTCGTATTTGAAAGAAAGATGATCTATGTCCTGTACCAGTATTGAATGTGTGATTTCTCATAGAATATCTGAAATGTTACTGCAGTGCGACTATTATATTGTTTGAGTTCAAAACATCTATCTCCACTGTCCTGCTCTCTAGATGAGGAGCTTTTTTTTTACTGGTCTTTTGGGAGTAGTGGAATAGAATTTAGTGCAGTGCCTCAGATCATCTTGCCTTTCACATTTGGTGCGAGGATCTCTATTAGCATTGTTTGTGATTGGGTGAAATCGTTTTTCATTCCTTAATTTATTGGATATCTGCAATTATTAATATAATTTTGGGAAGCACACATCTTTCCTTGTGATCAGTAGAGTCTGTGTTGCCCTTTGCCTGTGATCAGTAGAGTCTGTGTTTCTCGCCCTAATATGAATAGCAATGCTGTCACATGCAGGTGTTTTATATCTGACTAGCACAGTTCCTTTTTCTGTACTAAATATGCATTCTCATTTGGGAGATGAATGATTATGTTGGTTGGAGAATATAACTTATGTTGTCGTGCTACCTTCAACAGGTCCAAAAGAGCGATTACAATTTTTGAAAACGGTTTTTTAAAAATGGGCAGGGTGGTGCAGTCGGGCGGAGCCCGGGCAGGGTGGTGCAGTCGGGCGGAGCCCGGGCAGGGTGGTGCAGTCGGGCGGAGCCCGGGCAGGGTGGTGCAGTGGACTGATGAGACCTGCCGTTGCGTGGTTTGGGAGATGTTGAGCAGAGGCCCAGCACTTTCCCACAGCGAGGGAGCCCAAGTTGCTGCAGGCTGCATTCTCATGTTGGGCAGCGATTGTTAGAGGCCTTTGGATGTGTCACTGGAAAAGGAGAAAGAAGAAAATGCCTTTTTAAAAAAAAAAAGTTGGCACAAAAAAAGTGTGTATATAAACCTTTTTTTTATGTAAAGATTGCAGTGATGTTGGAGAAAAATTTGGGGACAGTGAGATCTTATGTATGAGAACAATGTCCAGATAAATGTTGGTCAGTCTTAACTGGAAAGCGTCTGGGAGCCTCTTTGTATCTAACTCATACCTGACCTGGAAATTCTTGACCCCAATCTGTGTTCGAAAAGTGAGTCATCTACCAACATGGATATCGATTCAAGGCCCCAGTATAAAGTTTCTTTTTAATTTGGGTTGGTGTAAAAAAGAATGTTTTAAAGAAATTCATGTCCATTAACAGTGGAAATCCAGAAACTTGAAAATATCTGAAAAATGTGCTTCCTGCAGCACGAATGAGAGAAACCGCAGAAAAAGTACAAACTTGTGAGTCGCTTTTTAAAAAAAAATTAATGATCGCAAACTAATCAGTCAAGTACAATTTTAGTTTGTAATGTTTTGTACTGTTCCTTTTTGAAATCTGTACATTCGTGATGTTGGAATTATATTTTGATATGTTGCAAGTTTATTTCCCTTGTGTAACATTGATTTCTTAATCAGTTTTGCCGAAATAGAAAATATTTTTCGTCCCAACAATTGGGTTCTATTAAGAAATGTTATTACACACACTCTGAATTGGATTGTTGCTTCCAAGTTCAATTATGGGATGTTTATAGTACTTATCTCCATGTAATACAGGGCTTGGCTCAAGAACTTTTCCTAACGAGGGTGGAGTGTAGTTTCAGTAATGCACGAAACTCTCATTACCAGGGAATGTGGAAAATAGGCAGGGAAAGGATGCTTGAGAAATTACGAAATGGGCTTTATTTCAATAAAACTTGTAAATTTGAAAAATTGGCTATTTATAACAGAGAGTGAGATGCGCCTTTAAACCCGAATACAGTTACAGCTTCTGATGCTACTAGTCAGCCCTCTGGAAAGGAGAGGAAAGTGTATCTCGACAAATACTTGATATTCTCCCTCCGATTGGAATTGTGAATACAGATATTTATGATGCCTAGGAGTCAGTTTGTAAATTGCAGACTTAGTAAATGTAATGAATTTTGAAACTGAATGCCGGCCACTCTACTTGTCTGAATTGGAAACAATTTTACAACACCAAGTTATAGTCCAGCAATTTTATTTTAAATTCACAAGCTTTCGGAGGCTACCTCCTTCCTCAGGTGAACGATGTGGAAATGACCAGTCCATCACCGGCATCTCCACATCATGTCTGAATTGGGACTTTGATTCGCAAAGTCCGTGTGTCACACTTAGCTACAAACTGAGTTAACATCAAAAGAAAAATTCAATCTATTGTTAACAGCACAAAGAGCCTTGTGCCTGCTTTATTGGAGGGTAATTATACCTAATTTCCTTGAGTTTTCTATTTTTCTGGATTGGTAAAGGCCTACAATTGAGGAACTTTAAAAGAGCATTTCTTTTGGGTGAAACTGAAATCATTACGTGACTTTTTTTGGAGACCAAGCTTAGTGATTCAACGTTACAAAGTTTACAGTAGCATGTGGTTGCTCTACCATAATAGAACTCTTGCAAACCTTGCGTTGTCTTCTTTGAAATAGTGCCATGAGATCTTTTATGTCTGCCTGAGAAGGCAGACAGGGCCTTGGTTACAGGGAAGGTTGGAATGCAATAGTTACTGGGTTTCTTGCATTCAGTAGCCATCTTATACTTGTTTAAGCTTTATGTATTTACAGTGATTCCTTTTTGAACTATTACTGATGTAATCACCAGAGGATGCCACAGTCGAATGTACAAGATCACAAGCTTTCCTCTAGCTTTGAGAAGGAAGTGGCTTTTTTAAATCCTAATTTTATAGGGAAAGTGTTAATTGTCTTTGTGACACCATAATTCCAAATTTTTAAAACAAACCTTTATCTTAACATCTGTCTGTCAAACCCAGAAAACAAACTTTCCCCCTGCCCCCCTCCCCCCACCAAAAAAATATTCTTGGCACTTCTATCCCATTCACTGCGGGTACTGTTCTGATAGACCTGACTGGTTACCGAGGAGAACACAAGTCTGATGTCATTATTGATGGAATATTGAATAAAGAAAGAAGAAAAGAACTTGCATTTATATAATGTCTTTCACGTCCTTAAGACGTCCCAAAATGTTTCACAACCAATTAATTACTTTTGATATGCAGTCACTGTTATGCAGGTTAACCCAGCAACCAATTTGCACACAGGTCCACAAACATCAGTGATATGGATGACCAGGATAATCTGTTGTAGTAATGTTGGCTAGGACATTGGGGAAAACTCCTTGCTGTTCTTTGAATAGGGCTATGGGATCTTTTACACTCTCCTAAGAGGGCAATCTGGGCCTTTGTTTAATGTCTCATCTGCCACTGTAGTACTCCCTCTGTAAAGCACTGAAATGGCAGCCTACATTATGTGCTCAAGTGGGGCTTGAGCCCACAACGTGCTGGCTCAAAGGTAAGAGTGTGACCACTGAACCAAAGCCGACCCCTTGTAGGAAAGGGAGGGGAGGGGAATGGTTGGAAAGAAGCTAAATTTCTCAGTTGGTACCTCTTTAAAAACATTGAAAGCTCCTGGACATGGAAAGTGACATGCAAGTTGGTATAGCCATCTTTGGAGCCAAGGATTTCTCAGCTTTGCCCAAACTGGCTCGACTATCCTGTTGTCAAACAAAATACTTCTAGTAATATGGCTCAAAGGTATTAAACATTGGTGTGGGCCCCTGTTCTCTCTGGGCTGCAGTGGGGTATCTGCTGCACTGATTGCCAGTTATGTGGGCAGCACAACCTCTCTTGTATCTGCCAGTCTAAGGAATCGACATCTGACCCTTGTATCAGCCAGTTAAATGCTCACAGCAAATCGCTGACCTCTGCAATGATCTAGAAACAGGAGAGTAGATCATTTTTTGTTGTTGACCATACCACAATCATTCGTTTCTTGCTGTTGTCTGTCCATTCGGGACACAGTACTCACACCCAACATTTGAAGAATCCCTGCTTCCTCCCATACATCTCCCCATCTCCTTTCAAAATGTATTCCTGTGTAGTGACTAGGCACACCATTAACTTACACAGAATTACATAGAATTTACAGCACAGAAATGGGATATTCAGCCCAACTGGTCTATGCTGGTGTTTATACTCCACAGGAGCCTCCTCTCACCCTACCTCATCTAACCCTATCAGTATATCCTTCTATTCCTTTCTCCCTCATGTACTTATCCAGTTTTCCCCTTAAATGCATCTATCCTATTCACCTCAACTATTCCATGTGGTAGCAAGTTCCACATTCTAACCACTCTCTGGGTAAAGAAGTTTCTCCTGAATTCCTCATTGGTTTTCCTCAAGTCACTAATAAATCCATTTTCAGGCTCTGGGCACCTTGTCAGGTGTAAGAATTTTGGTGAAGAGGAAGTATTATGGTTTATTCAGGGTATGAAGTAGGGAGTCAAAGTTTCAAATGAGGGATTGTATTTTTTTCTGCAGAGCAGGATGCTATAGCTTTAGTTAAATCAAAGGATTGCCATAGTGCCACATATATTTGTCTCCTATACATAAGAAAATGTGAGCTGAGTGTTTTATTTGAGATTTCCATGAAAGCTGGGAGACTTGCTGTATCCTCAGTTGTCTTCCTAAGACTACAGCTGAATATTTGGCCTGGAACTATCACTGAAAGGTGGAAAATGAGTGGATTAAATTTTCAACCAAAGACATTCAATAGTTTTGAAGAAAAAAAAATCCATATTTATTTAGTATGAACTTTCCCCTGTACATACATCAGGGCATTAATTTTCAGTGGCAGGATTTTCTGTACTGTTAGTTGTCATGTGCTTCATTCTCCCACATCTACTCCCTTTCTTATTTTCTCAATCTCCTGTTGTTGTGCCCTCCGGGAAAAACTAAACCTCGGGGTGGGAGGAAAACTAAACCTGACATGATTTTTAAAAAATTTAAAAATGGGTATTTGACCTTTAAAGGTGAAGGGAAACGAGCTGGAAATCAACGTGCATCTAGAGAGTTGTATAAAGCTGTGTATTAAAGTGAACCATAGAAAGGGAGAGAGGATGATGTGTACAATCTGACACAAGAAAGGAGCCAACATGTAGCCCTGTGAGAAGGGAGGGGATTGAGAGATGGAAGTGCCAACATCAGAGGAAGTGAGGCACCAATGTGAAAACCAAACCCACTCCAAAACTGCATACACGCAGGAAGATTTGTATATTCTCTGTTAAAAGCATCATCTAGCTTATGGTGCCTATGTTGGGTGAACAGTTTGCAGACCAGAATGAGTAACTTTTTATTGCCCACTATAGACATTAGCTCGGACTGACCTTAAATTGATGGTCTGTCAGTTCTGGAGAGAGATTGCTAAATAACCTTTTTATATATGTGCTTCTAATAGTTCACCTGGAGTCTAATTTGTTATTGTGACAGCATCAGAGTCCAGGCAGCAACATTAGCAGCAGCTTGTGAAATCTAAAGATTAAACTCGCCTCTTCATATATTTTAAAATTTGCCACTTATCAACACTGGTTCTGTTTAACTTCATGTTGCATCTCCTGTCTGGTGGGCTGTCGCATAAATTAACCACACTTGTTTTCAATTCAGTGCATGCCATGCAGCAATGTCATATTGCTGCACCAGTTGCTGATGTGGGCCGAATGGAAGGTTTCTTTGTGAATTGCCAGTGACTTTAGACGGTTAAATACCTCTTTCCTCAAATTGCCCAAGAACATAAATGTTAAAGATGAGATGTGCACATTGAACCCATCAAAACTCATCCCTCTAATCCACTAACTCCTATTTTATGGCATCCAGCTGCATTTTGAATGTGCCAAATGCCTTGTCTCTGCTACCCTGCCTGGCAGATTACTCCAGCCATTTATTACCTGAGTCTAGAAGTTCTTCCTAATATTTGTTAACTTGGTGAATAATCAATTTTAAATTTTACCTTCTGACCCTACTTTCCTGGTTAATTTGATGTAACAATCTAGGTTTATCAAACCATACTTACTTTTTTAATTGAGGCTGATTTTCCTGACTCTGCTCCCAGTGGGCACCCGTTCCCCGGCACAAAGATCAGGAAAAAGTGCTGGAGACCCGTATGACAGGTCTTTGTACCCATTATGTTGCTCTGGAATTTCCAAGGCTTCCCAAGTCGGAGGAAGGGTGAAGAATGGCACTGCACCCATCCCTGTAATAGGTGCTGGTCTATTGCTATGATGTGAACGAGGCTGGGAAGGGGCTTTCCCAGGATCCTGCCCCTTTCTCTTGGAGTGATCAGATATGGTGCCCCATGAAGTTGGTGTTGGGAACTGTCCCCTTTTTTTTTCCCTCTCCCCAATGCACCAGACCAAAGGGTCTAAGAGGGCCTGCCAGCAAGCTGCAGAAGGCTCCAGAAGGTTTGTTTTAACTTGTTCAGCAGATCTTTATACCTTCTGGCTGCTGCTCTCCTGCAGGCCCTGAAGCTGGTGGCCAGGAACACAGTGGTTCACAGTGAGTTGGAAGAGGCACTGTTTTAAAACGATTGGGATGTTATCAACCAAATCTGATGGAAAAAGTGTTAAAACAGCTCTCTTCTCTCATCGCTCAACCTCTTTATACATGCATGCATTGGAGAAAGTGAAATTGTGTTTTTTGTGGCAATGGTGACGAGAATTAAATAGTGCTGCAAGCTTTAGCGGAACTTCTGGAGGTTTGTACTCTACAGTTCACACATGATGAATATGGATGGAGAAGTCCATTCGTTCTATCTTTTCATCTATCCAGAAAGACCCTACTCAAGGGATCAGTCTCGTGGCTCTTCTATGAACTGCCTCCAGTGCTTGAATCTCCCTTTTATATCTCGCTGACCAGAACTGCACTTAATATTCTGTGATCTGACTATATAGTTTGAGCATGACTTCCTCTGACTTGTACTCCATTGTTTTGGCTACACCGTTCACCATTCTATTTGCTATTTTAATTGCTTTGTCACATTGCCCAGAATAAGATTGAGATAGCAAAACCCAAACAACACTAATGAGAAAGTAATTGTTGATCATTTTGATGAATGTGAATAATCGATATACAAACAAATGTTGCTATAATGGAAAAAGTTTTTAAAGAATTATGTTCAGATGCACATCTTTAACAGTTATCTATCTCGAGTTTTTGGATTTGTCTTTCTGAAATGTTTGGCTTGAGACATGAATGTGTCTGGTCTAAAGGTGTATTTGCAGAATTAGTGTGTTGCACTGAATCATTTTGTAGGAGATTGGAATGATGTGAATTTTAATCAAGAATTGAGAAGAGTACATGGAAAAGGGAATGAAACGAGCCACAAAGGAAGACCTATATTAAATTGCGCAATGTTCATCCAAATAATATCACTTGTTATAGAATTCAGGAGAGAGAAATTCCGTTACATTCCAGCAATTACAGCAGCTGGCACATCTCTTTAGAGACTGAGGTGAGGGCTGAATTGAATTGCATCGTATTATTCATATACCTGATTGCATTCGAAATGTATGATTTGTGTAAAACAATAATGTCAGAGCAGCAGTATCCATAATGAGGTGTGGTCTTGTAAATGTCTTGTTTTTGAAATTCCTACTCTCAAAGGAATCTTTACTTTAGCAGCAGGCCGCACATTGTTTTAAAAAAAAAGCAGCTACACAAAGATTGAGTTATTTCCCTCTAAATGAAGGAATGAGGAATTAAAATTGCTGCGGTTCTTGGGAATAAGACAGGTAGACACCGAAGCAGTAAAAGGGCCCAACAATTCCTTCCTCATTAAATATCTATATGATACTGATTACTTTCAAGTGGAAATGCAGGTTGATGGTGAACAATTTTGTGACCCATAATTGTAACTCGTGAGTTTGTGAACGGTGTGTATATGAATATTTCCGCATGTTTTTAAGCTTAGTTGTCTTTTCAGTGTTGGTTTGGGATTATATTTTGTCAATCAATGTGGTCCAAGCATAGTTCGACTAATATATTAATGAAATATAATCGTGCATGCATGAATTTCCGGTTGCTCATTGCTGAGAAAACTGAAGCCGATTGCTAAAAGTCATGTGTGCAACCAAATGCTAACCATTGCAAGCAACCTCCTGATTAATCCAAGAAAGCACGCAAACAATTACAAGTGGTTTTACAAGGTTGTTCAGACTGGAAAATCCAGTCAGTTGTCGGTCTCTGTATTAAAATGGTTAAAACTGGCGCGTCCCAGCACAGTTACTCGTGTTCGCTGCAAAAGAGTTGTTTCCATAAGCTGACTGGGTCTCTTATGAGTGGAAGCTTGCACCCGACAGCATGCTGTGAATGAGCTACCATGTCATGGGACTAATAATCGCCCTTTTTACCCCACTATATAACATACTGGAGAGCATGTAGCATGTCCACTGTATTCTTCTCTTGTCCACTCTGAGAGGCAGAGTTGCCTTGTTGGACTGTAACATTCAGGCTAAAATAAATAGATGTATTTTACAAACAAGATAATTACACATAAGCAGAAAAATATGGCAGAAGCACAAGTGTACAGCAGAAAACCAACAGTCAATGCTTCACTTGTGCAGTACTTGATTTCAGAACGGTTTTTAGTTGGAAGCTATTGGGCGGTGGGGGGTGGGGGTAAGAGGCAAAACAACTGAGTTTCTGACTCTGGAGCCTTGTGGAATAGGCAGTGTGAAACAGGGTACTTTTTATACCCCAGGGCTACTGCCTAGTTATGGTTCTGTCTTTTTCTTTGAGGGCTAAGCAGGCACATTTGAAGATCAAATGGATTCCACACAATGGTTGGGCAATTAAGATATCAACTATCTCTACTACTCAAGCAGATAAGATGTGAACAGCAAAATCAGTGATAGGGTCAGATTTGAGGTGAATGTCTACAAACTCGCATACATTATAAACTCTTAAAAGGATTGACCTAGATATCATATCTTATGCAGGCAATAACATCAAATCAAGGAAACCAGTTAGGCCAAAAGACCCTGTGGAAAAGTAGATATCTCTAGACTGTTTGGTATATTGGCTATTGTTTCTGCTTTCACCACAATCATTAATGACCTTGAAACCCATTACTGACCTTTTGAGTATTTTGGGCTGTTTAATGAGCTTAATGTCCTTCAACATAATGGCAGAGCAAGGAAAAATTCATGTTTTGACGCAATTAAGCAACATTAAAGCTTGAATGGGTTTTGTGTGATAGACATTTTAATAAAAACAACCACATCAATTGATCCTTACAACTAACATTTGCAATGTTATTACAATATTTGCATTTAATCACTGCCCTGCACCCATTAGCTTAATATGTCGTTTGCGTCTTTTCATTTCTTGTTTATGTCTAGCTGACAGCCTGTTTTCTTCTCCAGACTGCCCTACTTTGAAACCAGTGCAGCAACTGCATCCAACGTGAATAAGGCGGTGGAATCTCTGTTGGAGCTCATCATGAAGCGCATGGAACGGTGTGTGGACAAATCTTGGATACCTGAAGGGGTTGTACGGTCCAATGGCCACAGCTCCACTGAGCAACTAAATGCCGAAGACCAGGACAAAAGCAAATGTGCCTGCTAGATTGACCTGTGGGGGAGCCTTTTGTTAGTTGAGCTAAACACATTTTTTTTCTTAACCAAATGCATGCTGTTCCCCAAACTAATATTTTGGTATAATGAGAACAAAATGACTAATTACTTATTTGCGGACCATCTAAAAGAAAAAATAAGAGGTTGCTGATGCATTGTGTGAATTATATGTATTCTTCTGTTTCTACAGGAAGTCAGGGCTGGCTGAGCACCAGCAGTAGGTTTATTATGGGCTGGTGCAAGATCTCGCAAATATGAGTGGCAGATAAACCTTCTTTGGCCATTACACTTCATAATTTTAATGAGTACAATATGGGCCCTGCAGTGGTAAGAATCAACAGCCAAAAACTAATCAAATGGCAAATGCACACTCTTTGCTTACACAGCCTACATTTATATGGGTGTCTTGGTACATCATGTTTATAGCCTTTTTTTCCCCTTTCAAAGCACTGGGTCTTCTGAAAATCAAATGTTCTCACTTGGTGTCGGATTCATTATTTATGGTTTCAGCGCTAATTCCTGGTTCTTGTGATTTGAGCAAAACACACACACAAAAAAGTGTATTCGGTTTCATTTCTTTCTGAAGAATTGCTTAACTTCATTACAAGTATGTGCCTAAACTACTACTGGTGCATTGCCAAGTTTTTACACTGGAGTGATGCCAAAATGTTTAAAACCTGCCAAATACTTGATTGAAAGATTAGATTCCAGGTAGAGTTTATTTAATGAACTCTTATTTGATAACATTATTTTACGCTTTTTAAAAAAAAAATTACTTGCTGTTGTATTTGAGTTGATTTGGTACATGTTGGGTTACTGAAATGAAGGTCAGAGAGAGCACTTTAGTAAATGAAGCAGAGGAGTCTAAATCAGCGTGACAAATCAAAGTGTACTGCAGTTCAGAATTTCAGGAATACTAAATTGTTTCCATTGCATTAAAGGATTCTGGAATGTAGATGTAATTAGATTTGATACAAATTATTGTATTTTTCTCTCGTATCTGTTTACAATGCTGTTTTAAAAAAAAGTCTTCTGAAAATACTGTCAGAATATCCTTTCTAATAAAATAAAATTTCATCTTTCTGTTTTGGTTTGTATATGTTTGCAATGGTACAGTATTCCTTGAAATGGTGGTATTTATATAATAAATCTGATTGCAGTGGAATTAAATGCAGAGAGAGATTAGGCTGAGTCCTTTTACTCAGCCTCTTATGCTCTGTACCACTGTACAATACTGGGATAGTCCCTGGTTGCTAATGAAGCACAACATTCACAGGATGAGTAGCAATTGTACCATGTTTTTCTTCGTCATTTGCTGCTCTGGCTCAAATCTTATATGTTGACGTGTTAACTGATGTGCTGAAGGTAGCAATTGATTTGACAAACAATTGCACATTTGAGCACCTAATGAGAGTATATCCTTAATTGCATCATACGGCAAATATTGTTGAGTCAAATAGAATACCATTGTCAATACTAACCGGATTAGTAAATGTCAAGAACAGCTGTGGTCGAACTGCTTTGAATCATATTGGCAGAAAAAAACTTCAATTTAGTTAATTTAAGTGAATACATTAAAATAAATTACTGGAAATTTTCATTCCAAAATATTTCCGTTGACCACTTGTTTTTGAAACTGTTGGAAAATAACTAGCGAACACGTCATTCCGACATAACTAGCGGCACGTTATTTCAACAGAGAGCCCTGTTATTATGTCAGCTCACTTAAAGGATTGATTAAAAGATGATGTATAATAAATGGCTTATTATGATTTGACAATCACACTGATGCAATTTGTCTGGAGAACATACCCATTAAATCTTTCTGCATTCAACAAGCAGGAGTAGTTGTCAAGATCAATGGTTGACTTACCCCACTCCATAATTTCCTGAAACTTTTGCCCCGCCCTGCCATTTCCAGTGCCAAAACAGTTGAACTAATATTATCGTCCTGCCTACCGTTTAAAATTAATGGCAAAATTGACTAGATCATTGCAGAATGCGCTGGTGCATACAGGAATCGTGACAAGAACATGTTTGAAAGAGGCAACATTGCTTCCGGGCATTATAATACAGTTGCTCAAAAGCAAAATACTGTGGATACTGGAAATCTGAAATAAAAACAGAAAATGCTGGAGAAGTTCAGCAAGTCAGGCAGCATCTGTGGAGAAAGAAACAGAGTTAACGTTTCAGCTGGAAGACCTTTTCCCAGAACTAGAAGACGTTAAGAGTTAAAAGTTTTGAAATAATTGAGCTAAACACATTTTTCTTAATCAAATGCATGCTGTTCCCCAAACTAATATTTTGGTATAATGAGAACAAAATGACTAATTATTTATTTGCGGACCGTCTAAAAGAAAAAATAAGAGGTTGCTGATGCATTGTGTGAATTATATGTACTCTTCTGTTTCTACAGGAGGTCAGGGCAGGCTGAGTACCAGCAGTAGGCTTATTATGGGCTAGTGCAAGATAAGCCACCTTTGGCCATTACACTTCATAATTTTAATGAGTACAATATGGGCCTGCAGTGGTAAGAATCAACAGCCAAAAACTAATCAAATGGCCAATGCACAATCTTAGCTTACACAACCTACATTTAAATGGGTGTCTTGGTACATCATGTTTATAGCCGCTCTGTTTTTCCCTTTCAAAGCATTGCGGCTTCTTCTGAAAATCAAATGTTCTCACTTGGTGTCGGATTTGTTATTTAACTCTTAACATCTTCCAATTCTGCTGAAAGGTCTTCGACCTGAATCGTTAACTCTGTTTCTTTCTCCACAGATGCTGCCTGACTTGCTGAGCTTCTCCAGCATTTTCTGTTTTTATTATAATAGTTGCTATCTGAATTCTAAATTTGCTTGATCAAACCAGAACCCATGTTTTTGAAGGTTTAATGTAATGCAAATATTATACTGTAATTGAAAAAAAATGAGGCTATTCCTTGAAACACTGAAATTATTGTTTGGTGTGACTTGTTCACTTTGCTTCTGAAATTGCTTTCCGATATCAATCGGGTAAAGTACAGCACTCGTTATAAAATCCACAGATCCCAGACATAGCGTTGGGATGGTGATAATTACAGGAAAACTGTTATTTTCCTAATAATCTTTATTCTTAATGCTGATATTTATTCCTGTTTTATATCTTTTAGTAATTTGCTGCTAGATATAAATACATAAATTAGGTTGAAATTCCCACAGAAATCAACAAGTGAAATGAAATCTTTACTCTCCATTGGCCACACCATTCCTGATCCGCTGTTTTTCCCATTTCTAAGTTTTCCAGCAAGTTGTGGTGTAAGTTAGTCACTGGAGGATTGGGGAGCATAACAGTATAACTTGTGGAGTTCAGTCGCCAATATTGTCATTGCAGCGAATTCTGGGCCATTTAATTACCATAACGTCTCAAGTACAACAGGAGGCTTTTATTTCAGTTATGAAATTATTTGCTTTTTGTTGGTCAATAGTTTCCATGGATGCTACATGAATTAACAAGAATTGGTAAATAAAATCAAAATGAAATAGTCAACCGTGTACATTGGCTTGTGTTGATGTCTGGAGATACTCAATGGAATATAGGAACAGGAGTAGGCCATTCAGCCCCTCGAGCCTGCTCCGTCATTTGATAAGATCATGGCTGATCTGTGATCTAGCTCCATATACCTGCCTTTGGCCCATATCCCTTAATACCTTTGGTTGCCAAAAAGCTATCTATCTCAGATTTAAATTTAGCAATTGAGCTAGCATTAATTGCCGTTTGCAGAAGAGAGTTCCAAACTTCTACCACCCTTTGATTGTAGAAATGTTTTCTAATCTCACTCCTGAAAGCTCTGGCTCTAATTTTTAGACTGGGCCCCGACTCCTAGAATCCCCAACCAGCGGAAATAGTTTCTCTCTATCCACCCTATCTGTTCCCCTTAATATCTTATAAACTTCGATCAGATCACCCCTTAACCTTCGAAACTCCAGAGAATACAACCCCAATTTGTGTAATCTCTCCTTGTAACTTAACCCTTGAAGTCCAGGTACCATTCCAGTAAACCTACGCTGCACTGCCTCCAAGGCCAGTATGTCCTTCCAAAGGTGCGGTGCCCAGAACTGCTCTCAGTACTCCCGGTGCGGTCTAACCAGGGTTTTGTATAGCTGCAGCATAACTTCTGCCCCTTGTACTCTAGTCCTCTAGATATAAATGCCAGCATTCCATTAGCCTTATTGATTATTTTCTGCACCTGTTCATGGCGGTGATTTTAAATCCCAAGAAAGGGTGGGTTTATTTCCGGGTTTAACATCGGTGCGTAAAAGTGCAGGCTTCCCGCTGGGAATGCAAAGTCCGAAAATTTTGAGGTTGCGACCCAAAAAAAAATTTTCAACTCCCACCTGCTCCCAACCCACCTGTTCTTGGGGTTTAAAATCACCCTCTGTGTCCCAGCTGCTTCCTACAGACTATCCAAGGTTCCCTCTAATTTGTTTTGGCCATGAATTTGGATGAGTTTGGGTTTGTGCACAGATTTCAAGGCTGTGTGTGCTACCATTTTTAAAAAAAATCTCAACTTCAAATAGAACATTTTTTTAGAAAACATTAGTCAGGGTAAATAACAAACAGAACAAGTATACAAAATAATGGATAATTAGAGCAATGTTACATTGGCTGATAAATTTCTATAGTTTATGAAATGGGTTTCTTAAGTTGCACTAGGATCGAGCAGACCAGTCTTGTTTTATTTTATTAAAAATTATCTGATAGGAATGATTCCCATCAGTTTAATGACTGCTGACAATTTATTTCTGTTTGAATCAATCAGAATTTTTAAATTGAGTCAAATACAGAACATCTGTCAATGCAGTCAGTGTGAATTTGGGGCTAGGGCAGAGTTTAATTAAAGCTCTCCCCTTCCCCTCTTTCCCCCCCACCCCCGCCCCATTGACTCCTTAGCAGGGTTTAACAAATTATTGCATTCCAATTGTACATCTTGCAGATTTAATTAGTTTTGGCTGCCTCTATGTAAAGGCCCCTCATCTGTGATTGGTCGAGGTGCCTGGTCTATATTTGGGTGGATAGGTCCAGTGTGTGATTGGCCACTGACAAATGCATTGGTTTCATTTTATTTCCTGGTCTGGTTTCCGTGCAGCCAATCAGCTGCTTGCTGACTGCATTTCCTAGCAACGGGGTAAACAATGCGACGGCTGGGGCCGGAACTGTGGAATCGGACACGGCCGAGCACCAGAGGCAGAGCATCCTGCCTGGGGCTGGAGCACTAGGGACCGGGGAGGCAGAGCAGCCTGCCTGGGGCTGGAGCACTAGGGACCGGGGAGGCAGAGCAGCCTGCCTGGGGCTGGAGCACTAGGGACCGGGGAGGCAGAGCTGGAGAAGGGCCTGGGGTCCGGGCACTGGTCAGTGAGAGAGAGGGGGGACCTGGGGACTGGTCAGTGTGAGAGAGGGGCCAAGAGCGCTGGTTTGGCGTACGGACGGAATGTTTAAGAGCATAGCCCACAGCAGACTGCGGCCGCGCACGCAGCTTAGAGGGAACAGTGTGGGTGACCCCAGGCAGCATCTGAAAACTAGGGCAATTTCAACCCAATTGAAATTTCCAGATCATAATTTCTCATTTGCTATTTCAGCTAAATACCAAATACCTGTGGTCATAGAGTAAATCTGTGTCCACGTCTGATGGGAATTCCCCTGTCCTAACCTTCAATTTGTTCAAGTTAATAAACATGGATATAATCCAGTTGATAGATGCACAGATTATAAACCATTGTGTGTATACAACTTTGGTTTTTTGAGCTTTTATTTTCAAGTAAGCAAACTCAGCAAAGGTGCTTAATCGTGTGCTGGTTGAGGCTGACTGCCTTGTTCTATAGATACATCCAGTTACTGCAGTGAAATGGCTATTACAATACACAATCGAAATAAACTGATTTTGGTAGCAATGCTGAAGTGTTGACGCAATATTCAATTTTTACATTGTATAGTCCATTTAAAACTTGTAGCCAACTGTTTAGTTTAGCAGAATCTTTTGGTGTTTGTACTTTTGAAGTGTTTTTCTGTAATTGCCTCTAAGAGGCCTGAAGCAATCATCTTGCAATTGTTAACTTAGATTACATTTAAGCCAGTCTTGAAATAAGTGCTGAAGGTTTAAATAGTGAACAAAAACATCCTGTATTCCCAACTGGAGAACAATGTTTTCAAAAAAAAATGGTAGAAAAATATTACACTCTCGAACAGTTCAGCAACAATACAGATATTAATTGTGCATGGAGTTATAGTTTGTACTGTCCCAAGGCTATAATCTATAGTAGAACTGTCCTACAAATTGAGTTTTCCGTCCCATTTGGATGGACTTGAATGGCTACCTTTACTTGGTCTGTTTTTAGAATTTTTTTAAATGGCTTTTCTGCCCCCTTGCTCTTCATTTTTTATGGTTCCCTTCATCCTAACCACTCCAGATAATTCATGCATTTGCAGCAATCCAAAAGTGTCTTGGACTGGCAGAATTCCCAAATGATGAGGGAAAATAGTGTAGTGATCCTAGTGCAGGAGTTTACACCTACTTGTTGATAAATGAACTTGGTCTCGTAATATGTGCACTTTTGCCTCATTCTGGCCTGGTTTGTGCACATGATTAAATGCTACTTTCAGGCTTGTCTTTCACTTGCTCAAAAGAAGAAATCTGGCCAGTGGTTGAGCAGACCCTAAATACAGCCACCTTCACTCTAAGGCTCTCCATTATGACACAATGGCCTGGATTTTACTTCGCTATACCAACCAAAGGAAAAATGGGGCGGGAAGGCCTTCTGTCTAATCTCCACCCTTAATTTAAATTTTCTTGCTCCCACGCCAGTGGGGATCTTGATTGCCCCTTGGCTGTCACACTGCATTTAAACAATTGGGCAGAAGAGAGCAGGGTTCGGGGAAACCAGCAGTTTTCTATGCCCTCTCCTCTGAGTACAACCGACCAAACAAATGGCAGTACTGACTGAGGAAGATTATCAAATACTATGATGGAGGAAGAGGACCTGCTCCTGACCAACCCTCCCTGTCCTATGTATTTCTCATACTTGTGCAGAGCCACTTCCAGAACTAACTTTAATTGATGCTCAGGGGCCTTCTGCTCTTGTTCTCCTCACTTCTCCCAATCCAGTGCACTATGACGGAATGGCCTATATTTGCCATGCTGGCCTCCCTCTGTAGAGTGGCAATACAGCCAGGAGTTTGCTCTGCATATCTAACAACCCAATGCAAGAAAATAGGACAGTAGGAGGAAGCCTCTCCTCAACCCATCTATACTGGCAATACCACAGGAATATCGTGGCCCTAGATCTCTGATACTGGACCTTGGATCACCAAATTTTTCATGTGTTAAAAGGTTTGTGATGGGACAGCTGTTGTGATGCACTGCAGATTTTACCAGTGTTTGTAGAACTTGCTGGAAAGCTTTGCTAACAATCCTTTTGTCAGTAAGTCTGTGATAAAACTAGTTACTTGCTGCTAAAGTGTTAATCTGCAATACTGCAGCTACAGTATCTTTAATTTACTGCCAGCAGAAAGGTACTCCATGCAATGCTGAAAGAGTTAATGTTATATATTTTTAAAATGCTGAATTTGCTATTTAACTTTTGGCAATTACCTTACTGATTCCTTAGAGTTAGAAAATATTAACTGGAGCAACAAATGTGTTGAACATGAGTTTTATGTACGTAAGTAAATGTTTATAAAATAAAAGGAAGCTCCCATGGCCTTAGCCAGGAGAGTGCTTATTTCTATTGGGTGTTGAAAGGCATTGTCTATTACCCCAGTTAGGGTCTCAAACTTCTCATATTGGTATAAATGCATGAACGTCCTCAAATGAGTATCTAGGATGACGGTGAGTGTAAGAACCATTATCTGTAAGATCAAAGGGGTGGTTCGGTCAGAAAAGCGACTTAAATGGAAGAGGTATTCGCTGGAGTCTCCCAAGGATCTATCTTTGCCCCATTCCTATTTCTCATCTACATGCTGCCCCATGGTAATATCATCTGAAGACATGACATCAGGTTCCACATGTATGCTAATGACACCCAGTTTCACCTCTCTTCACCTCTCCACTGCCTCTGTGTTGTCAGACTGCTTGTCCGATATCAAGTCATGGATGAGTCAAAATTTCCTCCAATTAAATATTGTGAAGACTGATACCATTGTCTTTGGCCCCCACCACAAACTCCGTTCACTCGCCACTGATTCCATCTGACCACTGTCTCAGGCTGAACCAGACTGTTTACAACCTCGGCGTCCTATTTGACCCTGAGCTGAGCTTCCAACCCCATATCCACTCCATCACAAAGAATGCCTACTTCAATCTCTGTAACATCGCCCACCTTTGCCCCTGCTTCAGCTCATCTGCTGCTGAAACCGTCATCGTGCTTTTGTTACCTCCAGACTCAACTGTTCCAATGTTTTCCTGGCCGGCCTCCGATTTTCGATCCTCCATAAACATGATCTGATTCCAAAACTCTGCTGCCTGTATCCTAACTCGCACCAAGTTCCACTCACCCATCACCCCTGTGCTCGCTGACATTGGCTCCCAGTCCAGCAATGCCTCGATTTTAAAATTCTCATCCTTGTGTTAAAATCCTTCCATAGCCTCTCCCCTCCCTATTTCTGTGACCTCCTCCAGCCCTACAACCCTCCGAGAACTGTGCCTCTAATTCTGGCCTCTTGTGCATCCCCAATTTCCTTTGCTCCATATTGGCAGCCGTGCTTTCAGCTGTCTAGGCCCTAAGCTCTGGAATACAAAGGTACGGTTTATAACATATTAAGTGAGTTGGCTATTTCTGCCAGTTCTTCACGCCTCGTTAACCCCTGTACAGTATTTACCAATGTGCAATGTTCAGTTTTTATCTCTGACGAGGACTCCGGGAAGAGTCGGTGCTGCTGCGTGTCTCTCCCGCCATTCTCTCTTTACTGGCAGACTCACATGTTCTGTTGGCACTTCTCTAGGTCAGTGCAGGAACTGAGGGGAAGCTGCATCCCACATCAATCCGTATTTCAGTGCCCAGTAGAGCCCACAGGGATCATGGCAGTGGCAATGGGTTTTACCATCCACCACTTATAACGGGTAAATCGGAGAGGACTGTATTACCAGAAGGATCCTTTTTTCTCTTATTATTAACAGTTAAATGAACACATACATAATAACTACAGGCTTCCTGTTGGTCAAAGATAAAATGACATGCAAAAGTTAAAATTATACCAGACTGATTTATTAACTGAGAGACAGCACCACAAATCATTATATTTGCAGACATTAGTTTGTTTGTTCTGTTTACCAATTTGATATCGTTGAAATTGGATCTTTTCATTCGTGTTGTCAGATGCCTGCACGATGTGACAATTTTTTACTTGTCCAGAGTGACATTTTGGGAACTATGGCAGATGTTTTGCATGATGCACTAATGTGCATGTTACAAGTCAATCATAATAACACTGGCCTTTCTGATTGGGGTGGTGATATGCAACAGAAATGGGGATTTTGCAAGTTCAACAAAATCCTATTATGCTATTGGTCAACCATCACCACCACCGAATTTGGTCGGACAATACAACTGTAATCAGAAACAGCTCCAATATAGTGAAGCTAATTTTGATAGAATTTTTGACTTGGGGGGGTTCAATGGAATTGGTGGAAAATTCATAAACATTCAGCAATTGCTGTCGCAGCCAAGAAAACTCTTGTTACAATACAAACAAACTCAGCCCCTGGAAGCGTGTGATGAGGGTACATGCTGCTGTCAGAATCATTTTGAAACCTGATCCTCCAGTAATTTCAACAATGTTATTTGTTTTACTACATTAGTGTATTTTTCTCATTTATTGTTACAGTAATATACAATAACCTGATACAAATCTCTGAGAACATCCTGGATAGGTTCCAGTGCACAACTGCAGTCTTGTTTTGGGAACAAAGCTCAACTTCCTTTTCATTTGTTTTCTTGAGGTTATTTTCTTGAGGAATTTATTCATTTTTTGTTGCATTATTTGGATTTCATTAATTGACTCTGGATTATTCCACCCCCCCCCCATATTATTTAAACCTATAGCTCTAGAATGGCACTAATCTCGTTAACAACGAAGACTATTGTATATGAACATGGTAGAAACAGTTAGTATGGATTGATATGTAAATTGACACGTCCAGATGGCTAGATTCGTGCTTATCATCAGGAATTAAATTCCAAACAGCTGAAGAAACCAGGTTAGCATCTAATCCTCCAGAGTCTAGGACGCCAATAAACCTAATCCTGATCCTCACAGTAAATTGGCCCTTCCCTCTAGGAATGTGGCAAGTCATCAAAATCTACTATTTGCAGGAGTTTGCTTAGCCGTCAGTGGCAATACATCTGATGTTCTTTACGGCATTTTTTTTCTCTCCTTCCACTTTCTTTGTGATCACCACATACCATCTCCAGCTAAGAGATCACAAAGGCAGCCAAAGTCCCAAGACCTCTGGTAACTTTGCTTTAAATAAGAATGGTATAAGTATAGCTAACGCTGTTCCTTTTCTCTCTCTGGGAGAAGTCCCTAGGGTCTGCTTGATGCTTCCCAGAATGGCAAGGCTGAGATACTCAATACGTGAGGGATTGTGAGCATGCACCCCATATTTTATTTCCCTGCAGCACATCATTTTGGGGCTCCGATACTCTGCGCTGCCTGTTTAATTCTTTTTGATGATTCTTTTCCTCCAAACTTAGGCGTGGACAGCCCTCTGGTAGATCAGATGGAGGGTAGACTAGAAGCACTATGTTAGCAGGGAGCTCCTGAGCAAGATGTCCCGAAACCAGTGTAGCACGGATAAAATGTATTATAAATTAATGTGCTACACTAGTCTAGACCCTGAGTTAAGCGCTGCATCGAGAAGTGCCTCAGTGCTAATAAATTTTATCAAACTGCTCTCCCCACTGAGAGACACCTTAATGAATGCCTCAATCTATCATCACAAACAGGTGGGAAGCTGCTGAGTAATTGGGTAATTTGGCTCCTGTTTGACAGCAAAAAAATGAGTGGAATTGCAATAAACAAAATTCACCTTTACATTGAATTTAGAAAATGCTGCTTCCTGCTGCTTTAACCACTAGTGGATCAAACTCCACTGCTGAGTTAGCGGTGGTGCAGAAATGGATTTTTTCGACTCCTCCTCGTCTTTCCCATCAGTGAGTGTGAGGTGAGTTTTCATGCTGCACATGAACACAAGACTTTCACTTCTTTTCATGTTGCACTAATGTCTCTGTTGATGCAGCACGTGAACCATCAATTCCAAATTTCAAAACTGAGATTTCAAAACTTGAAAGGATAAGATTTGCATGGCCACGGGGAAAGGCCAGGGGGAGTGGGACTAGCTGGATTGTTCTTGCACGGAGCCGGCATGGACTCGATGGGCCAAATGGCCTCCTTCCATGCTGTAACCTTTCTATGATTCTATGATAAATTTTTGTTAGATAAGGGTATTAAGGGGAACCAAGGAGGGTAAATGGAGTTGAGATACAGATCGGCCATGATCTAATTGAATAGTGGAATAGGCTGGGGGGTGGGGGGCTGAATGGCCTCCTCCTTTTCCTATGTTCCATCACCCTCCGAGCTATCTCATCTGCTATATTCCTCACTTTGTGAAGACTGCACAGGCTGTGGGTTTCAAAACTGTGCTGTAAGACCTCGAGCTTGTTGAAATTGCTTAGATGCAGAGTGGCAGGAGCTCGTTACTCTGAATCTATCCTCGGAGTGTTTGATGCCAATAATCAATGGTCTAAATGGAAGTTATTAGTTAGCCAATATATAATGAGTATGGCTTCCATCTAATTTGCAAAATAAGTACCACAATTACACCTGATTGGCTCACAGGTCATATTCATAAATCAGCAACAAATCACAACCGCTTTGGAAAAAAGAAAATCAGTCATTTCCCATTGTTTTTTTCCCCATTCTTAATAATCTCTTGAGAGGAGGAGGTGAGGCTTTGTAAGCAATCACCAATCTAAACAAACCCCCCTCAGCAAAAGCAATTAGCCTCTAATTGCCCTTAGTGCATGTCTAGTTCGATCACCGTCCCACAGGCAGTAGCTAAACAGTGATCGTAAAGGGATTGGCCATGTTAAACATAGCTCCAATTTAATAGCTAAATAATCATGCCTCAGACAGACTGCCTGTGAGTAATTCCACAGGAGATTGGCTAAATCAGCTAGTATTGTAAAATATCTAATTGCCAGAGTAACCTAAAAAAAAACGGACTTTAATTTTATTCACAAAAAGAGAATGATCATCTTAGTCAACAAGGGTTAGTTTTCACAAAAGGATCTGCATATTCATCTCTTGTATTTGGAGATTTATAGGGATGAAATTGGTTTTCAGCTGAAGTGCAAAATGGGCGATAGCAAATCGACAACACGTTTTACATCTCGCCTACTTTACTTTTCCATTGACTTCATAACCAGCAGTAGTGTGGCAAAGGGCTAACGAATATAATAACATTCTTTGTATCAGAAGTTGCTCAAATTTCCTACAACACATTTCTGTCCTCTCCACACTGTCAGCCTGTATTGTTCAGGCTAAGACCAGGGGCTCAATTTTAAAATCAAATTGCGGGGGTGGGGGGGGCTGCGAAAATGGTGAAAATTCCGGGCGGGGTCAGAAGCCGGCTCTAACCCGCCGACTTCTGAGTTTCCCACAGACGCGTCCACTTCACGAATCCGGATGTCCCACCAGCAATTAAAGCCGGCGGGATGATAGTTAAAGAACCAAATGTACCTCATTGAGGTACTTAAGGTACTTTATTTCTGATGTAGTAGATAGTTGAAACAATTTTAAACTTACCTGGGTGGTTTTCCCACGGCTTCCGATTCACACCACCAGGCGTGAAGGGCCTGAAGGCAAAAATAAACAAAATAAATTAAATAAAAAAAACCATTGCACAAAGTTTAAAAAAAACAAAATAAACCTACCTTTCCACCCTGCTCCGATGTCCGATGTCTCCCTCTCCGACGTCCCCCTCTCCCCCCAATGTCTCCCTCTCTGATGACCCCCTTTCCCCCGATGTCTTCCTCTCCGATGTCTCCCTCTTTAATGTCCCTCCCCCCGCTGTCCCTCTCCGATCTTCCCCTCTCCCCCCGATGTCCCTTTCCAATCTCCTCTCCAATCTTCCCCTCTTCCCCCCGATCTTCCACTCTACCCCCCTCCCCAATCTTCATTATCCTCCGCTATCTGTTCCAGCGCTGGATGATGTCTCGTGCTCTCTCTCTCTCTCTCTCCCCAACCCATCTGCAATGCAGCTCCTGTCGGCAGCCAGACTGTCAATCAGGTGCACAACCCGGAAAGAACTTTATTCACCATCAATTGCATTGCGATCGCATCGGAAAAGGTAAGTTTTTTTTTAATGTGGGTTTGCCACGCGCACCTTCACCCCCCCCGCTGCCAACCTGCCACCATTTCAAAATTGAGCCCTAGAAGTCAGAATTATTTATAACAATTAGGATTACGCAGAAACAAAGGAAAACAGAAAGAAACTAGCAATACAAATAATTTTATAAAAAGACAATTTTAGACCAGTGTTCAACCATTTACAAATTTCTGTTTCAGAGAATGCTTCAAAATCCAATAATTCGCAAGATTTTCTGGTGTAATGTTTGTACGTGGGCGAGACTGATGTTCTTGCCTTTCCTACAGATCTCAAACATTGCCTTGGATACAACTGAAAGTGAATTGAAGATGTGGTGAATAGCTGGCAGTATAAACCTCCCATCAACAGAGAACTGTCAATCAAACCAGCCCAACAACGCAACGATGAGAGATGTTAGTATTTGTTGAATGTATTGTGTAGAAATGACTAATGTTGTACACCCAACTCCCCCTCAGAACAAAACTCATTCTGATGACTCTACTAGAAGAGAGTAAATATGTCAGTTTGTCAGTTTGTATGCGTCCAATCTTTCACAGACTGGAGTGAATTTCTGTTGTAATTAACATGTAATGATATCATACAGCATCTGTGTATTTCACTCTATCCCCCCGCCCCCCCAACACACAAAGACAAATATGATTCCTTACAGAGGCAGCTAACAACAGCCCAGATTAAATTTGAAATGGTTGGCCTACCTAATATTACATAAGCAAAAAAATATAATGGACATTTTATGATATGAAGTATTTTGCAGCTCTGCTTCTGTCAAACCTCTATGCTACCTAGAATGTAAACAATCTTACCCTTCCTTCTGCCTTCTTGTACCCACCTTATGGCCATACAGAGGTCTGGAATGAGGTTCAGAGACCTTTTTATACCAGCGTGTCTCAGATGGAATTTTTGTATTTCTCTGTTTGGGATGGAGGTTTAATTCTCCTCAAACTGGAAATCCAAATTACCCTTGTTAACATAAGGAATGTGGGGGCCTTGGGGAGAACCAGGTATTTTGGGCTTTTATTATTTTTAGGAATATCCCAGAGGAGATAGTAAGATTAAGAAGTCTGGTGGACTCCGATTGATAAAGGAAGAGCTGGTCATTGTGAGTCATCTTGCAGGATACCTGTGAGGAAGTTGTTCAGGGTTAATTGGAGAGCCCATGAGTGTCACAGAGTGGATGAACATCAGATACCAGAATGTTGGTATGTTAAATAACATGCTATGGTTGTGGTCTCACAGGTATACTTATTACAAATAAAGCAACGCTGTTAGCCCTACCTGAGTATCATTAGCTTGTGCTGGAGATAATAAAGTTACTCTCTCAACGCATCTTCTCTCTTAGGGTCAAGGTACATACGGGAAATAATGTAATATCAACACAGAACCTCGTGATGGTATTATTCATATTGTCATGGATGTGGTTAACTAAAAATGTATTAGTAATGCATCCTTGTGTCCGGCTCAGTCTTTGATGCTTCTGGCAAGAAAGGATTAAGTTAATGTATCAGCCTTGGTTTAGTGGTAGCACTCTTGCCTCTGAGTCAGACGGCCATGGGTTCAAGCCTCAGTCCAGAGACTTGAGCGCATAACCTAAGCTGATGCTTCAGTGCAGTACTGAGTGGGTACTGCACTGTTGGAGGTGTCATCTTTTGGATAAGATGTTATACCGAGACCCCGTCTACCCTCTCAGGTGGATGTAAAAGATCCCACAGCGCTATTCAAAGAGATGGGGATTTCTCCCGGTGTCCTGGCCAACATTTATCCCTCACCAATACCTAACACAGATGATCTGGTCATTTGTTTCATTGCTGTTTGTGGGACCTTACTGTGTGAAAATTGGTTGCTGTGCTTCCTAAATTACAATGGTGACCACACTTCAAAAGTACTTCATTGGCTGTAAAGTGCTTTTGGACATCCTGAGGTTGTGAAAGACGCTATATAAATGCAAGTTCTTTCTTCTTTCTTTCTTTCAAAGAAGAGCCAGGAGCTCTACTGGTGTCCTTGTCAAAATTTATCCTTCAACCAACATTTAAAAGAGTTTTGTGGTGAATATCCTCGAAGCTTCTCCTGCTTCACTGTCATAACTTCAGTGGAAACCTCATTTAATCATGTAAATGGAGTTTCTGTCAAACATTGCTGTTTGTGGGAATTTGCTGTGTGCAATTTAGCTGTTACAACAGTGACTACACTTCAAAAGTACTTCATTGGCTGTAAAGTGCTTTGGGACATTCTGAGGCCATGAACAGTGCTAGAAAATTCACAAGTTCGTTAGTTCTTATTCTTTTTCTTCTTTCTTTCGTTGACTGACTTGTTTCGCTCAATAATCAATATCTTTTGGACTGGATTCTGTGGGATGATTTGAAATTAGCTAATCTGAGGCATTATATATGAAACACTAGATTTATTTGGCAAATCCTCATTTAATTTTCTGATATATGTATATTGGTGAAAAGGGGGAGCTTAGTTCAACTGGTATAGGTTACAAATTGGAATTTTTAGAATATTTATGACATATTGTACAGGATTTAGCATTAACATTCCCTACAGGTGCTTGTGTTTCTTGCAACAGTTTTTCTTGCACATATGAAAAGCTATGTGCTTATTAGGCATTAAGGTCTGTGGCGATAGTTTTTGTCTCTCACAGCAGATCCTGTTTTTGCCAGGACAGAGTGCTGGGCTGGAGCCTGCTGGTCATTCTGTGTAAACAGATTGATCAAGGAGCAGTCAGTATATTGGCTTCGGGACTTGTGTTGATCATTTTTTGAAGAAGAGTTTCTGCACATCAGCCACTGGGTTTCAATTTACGCCCTTCTGACCTACCATTACAGTTTAATTTCTGTGAGTGATGCTGCCCATCCCTAGTTGACCTGAGAAGATGATGATGGACCTCCTTCTAGCAATTGCTCTTTTACAACTGAGTGGCTTGGTTGACTATTTCAGAGGGCAACCATGGGTCATGTTGGGGGTGCCAGGTTAGTGAACCAGTTGGGTTTTTATGCTGATTATTTTTTCTGGTGCCAGCCCACAACTTGCCATGGTAGGATTTGCAGTCCCACTAGAGAACTCTGTAATCTCCTTTGAGTCATCGTGGAATGGTAAGTCATATATCGGATGTTTCCCAGAAATTCAACATATCCCACTGTCTCCCTATTTTAACATCTTGCTTTAAAACACGTTCCTCTCACATTATCCGAAACCACAGTCTGCAATCGTTAGAATTTTAGACTCCCCTTTGTAAAATGTCCTTTTATTTCAAATCAGAAGGGAGCCCTATTTCTACATTAATTTTTTGAATTTATGTGCAATTTAATTTGAAAGTAATTTTCCTGTCCTTTCCTGAATTTGATTGAAGAAGCTACAAACATGGCTGCATCTGTCACAGTGGGCATGTTTGTGCAGCCAATCACCTGATGGGGCTCAGTCTCGGTCTCACACGTAGGGATGGGCAATAAAAGTTTGCCTCGCCAACGATGCCCACATCCCATGAACGAATAATAAAAAACAAATTAGATTCCACTGCCCAGTAGATAGCCCGAGACATGCAGACAAAGCATCAATTTCCCTTCTGTTGGGGCCCATTTGCTACAAAGATTTGGCTCCGTCTACTACAGACTATCAACACTTAACCACGTGTCTGTTTTTAATTCAGCCAATTAAGAAAGACTGCAGATGCAGTATAATAAAATGACAGTTTTATAGTGGCAATCGACAGTACTTATACCTGAACTCAAGTGTGCTCCTTTGATTCCATTCTGTGTGTATGAACCTGACTAGGCTCAAGAGAACAGAAGGGAGTCGAACAGAGTGCACTCGATACCTGTCCTCTAGTTACATTAAAGCATATTTATAAATCATAAAGTGCAGCTCTTAATTCAGTTTGTGTAGTAAATTGTTAATTAAATGGTGGCTTTTTTTTAAAAAATGATTTAATTAACAATTTACTGCACAAACTTGATTAAATATGTAAAATTCAGCCATGAAACTGCACATTCATTGCATTTGCAAATTTGAAACTTGCCGCAGGGCTGATTGGAGAATCTTCATGGGAGCGGAAGACTCTCTGATTGAAAAGGCAGGTTTCGGGCATCTCTTTACCAATTGAGAGTATTGTTTGAGGCTAATATCCTCCTGTTAGATATATATTAATGTAAAGGGAGCATCAAATGCCATATTAATGTTAATCATATGTAAGGAATCTTACAACACCAGGTTATAGTCCAACAATTTTATTTTAAAATCACAAGCTTTCGGAGATTATCCCCTTCGTCAGGTGAATGAGTGGAAGGTTCTCAAATCGCATATCTTATATTAGGCTGGGACAGCATCACACCAATCAAAAGGTGTCATTGTTGTTCAAACAGGCCAGTCACGGAGAACAGCATGTCCCAGTACACTGGATATAGATTGTGTCAATTATACAGACAGAAAGAAAGAGACCCAAATGGGAGAGAGAGAGAGAGAGAGAGAATATTAAAGCACATAACTTTTTTTTCCTCCCCTTTTGCTGGTGGGGTTACGTATAGCATGACATGAACCCAAGATCCCGGTTGAGGCCGTCCTCATGGGTGCGGAACTTGGCTATCAACTTCTGCTCGACGATTTTGCGTTGTCGTGTGTCTCGAAGGCCGCCTTGGAGAACGCTGACCCGAAGATCGGTGGCTGAATGTCCTTGACTGCTAAAGTGTTCCCCGACTGGGAGGGAACCCTCCTGTCTGGCGATTGTTGCGCGGTGTCCGTTCATCCGTTGTTGCAGTGTCTGCATGGTCTCGCCAATGTACCATACTCCGGGGCATTCTTTCCTGCAACGTATGAGGTAGACAACGTTGGCCGAGTCACAGGAGTATGAACCATGTACCTGGTGGGTGGTGTCCTCTCGTGTGATGGTGGTATCCGTGTCGATGATCTGGCATGTCTTGCAGAGGTTGCCGTGGCAGGGTTGTGTGGTGTCATGGACGCTGTTCTCCTGAAAGCTGGGTAATTTGCTGCGAATGATGGTCTGTTTGAGGTTGGGTGGCTGTTTGAAGGCGAGTCGTGGAGGTGTGGGGATGGCCTTAGCGAGGTGTTCGTCGTCATCGATGACATGTTGAAGGCTGCGGAGAACATGGTGTAGTTTCTCCGCTCCGGGGAAGTACTGGACGACGAAGGGTACTCTGTTGTGTTGACACGGATACCACCATCACACGAGAGGACAAGACATGTCAGATCATCGACACAGATACCACCATCACACGAGAGGACACCACCCACCAGGTACATGGTTCATACTCCTGTGACTCGGCCAACGTTGTCTACCTCATACGTTGCAGGAAAGGATGCCATGGAGCATGGTACATTGGCGAGACCATGCAGACACTGCGACAACGGATGAACGGACACCGCGCAACAATTGCCAGACAGGAGGGTTCCCTCCCAGTCGGGGAACACTTTAGCAGTCAAGGACATTCAGCCACCGATCTTCGGGTCAGCGTTCTCCAAGGCGGCCTTCGAGACACACGACAACGCAAAATCATCGAGCAGAAGTTGATAGCCAAGTTCCGCACCCATGAGGATGGCCTCAACCGGGATCTTGGGTTCATGTCACGCTACACGTAACCCCACCAGCAAAAAGGGAGAAAAAAAAAGTTATGTGCTTTAATATTCTCTCTCTCTCTCCCATTTGGGTCTCTTTCTTTCTGTCTGTATAATTGACACAATGTATATCCAGTGTACTGGGTCGTGCTGTTCTCCGTGACTGGCCTGTTTGAACAACAACGACACCTTTTGATTGGTGTGATGCTGTCCCAGCCTAATATAAGATATACGATTTGAGAACCTTCCACTCATTCACCTGACGAAGGGGATAATCTCCGAAAGCTTGTGATTTTAAAATAAAATTGTTGGACTATAACCTGGTGTTGTAAGATTCCTTACATTTGTCCACCCCAGTCCATCACCGGCATCTCCACATCAATGTTAATCATAGTTAGTTGTGGAAGGTTTCCTCATTTTGGAGAGGTTTCATTCCATTTTTTTCAATTTTTTTTTTACATATTCATCTTTTTAATCAGTGTAAAAATAATTTGGGATCAGTGACGTTATCGTCATTACACACACTAATCATTCAAACACCCTCATGACGTCATCCCTTTAAACACTGGACCAATGTCAGTTTATACACAATGAAAAAAGGAATTCAAATTCCCTCTGGACTCTTGGTAGCAATTATCATTCAGTATCAGTCATGTATTATACATTTAAAGGAGTCAAATTTGTATAAATATTTGCTAGTGTGCACACATTTGACTGTGGTTATTTCCTTGTAGCTGTGGGCCTGTTGAGGTTGTCTGAGCCTGCAGGGTAGGGTGGCAGGACTGTTGCAGTTGTTCCAACTCTGCATGGGACCCTGGTAATGGCTGTGGAGGTTGTCTGTGTCTACAAGGGCAGTAGAGTGGGTTTCATAATTGTCTGAGGTGGCAGAGGCACCCATGCTTGTTGCTATGGGGTTCCAATCTTTTGCTAGGTCAAATATCTGACAGGGGGCAAGATGAGGAGGATTGGACGTTGCTTGAATTCTACTGTTGCCTTTATTACCAATAAAAAGTCATTGAAAACTTTGGCAACCTTAACAACTAGTGCCTCCACATGAGGAGGAAAAACTGCTTTCTGTTTATAAAACAGGATATTTAAATCCAGTTTACATTATAGAAATTTTTCAACAGCCTGCTGCAAACCTGGACAACTCTTGGTTGCAATTGTCTGATCTGCAGGCGGTAGTGCAAGGTGGCTGGCAGGGATTATACGAGCCTGCAGCGTGCGCTGCCATCTGAACCGGCAGGGGGCGCTGTCGTGTGAGCCGTGGGCTTCCAGGCCAGCAGGGAACGCTGAGGTGTAAGCTGCGCCCCTCCGGGCCGCTGGGGGGCGCTGTCCTGTGAGCCTAGTGTGAACCGCGCCCCTCCGGGCCGCTGGGGGGCGCTGTCCTGTGAGCCTAGTGTGAACCGCGCTCCTCCGGGCCGCTGGGGGGCGCTGTCCTGTGAGCCTAGTGTGAGCCGGGCCGCTGGGGGGCGCTGTCCTGTGAGCCTGGTATGAACCGCGCTCCTCCGGGCCGCTGGGGGGCGCTGTCCTGTGATCCTGGTGCGAACCGCGCTCCTCCGGGCCGCTGGGGGGCGCTGTCCTGTGATCCTGGTGCGAACCGCGCTCCTCCGGGCCGCTGGGGGGCGCTGTCCTGTGATCCTGGTGCGAACCGCGCTCCTCCGAGCCGCTGGGGGGCGCTGTCCTGTGATCCTGGTGCGAACCGCGCTCCTCCGGGCCGCTGGGGGGCGCTGTCCTGTGATCCTGGTGCGAACCGCGCTCCTCCGGGCCGCTGGGGGGCGCTGTCCTGTGCCCGGCCAATGCCTCGGCCATTTTGTTGCGAGTGAGGACGGTGTGAGGAGCCGGTTTGCGAACCGCGGGTTAAACTACAACCCGGGGCGAAAATGCGAATCGAGAAGTGTTACTTCTGCTCGGCGCCGGTGTATCCGGGTCACGGGATGATGTTCGTCCGCAACGATTGTAAGGTGAGGCCGGGGCTCGGAGATTGAGGAATATTAGGCAAGAGTCGAGGCGCTGGGCCCAGGCCTCGGGCATCTCGGCGTGTGACGACCTGGAGTGAGGGTTGAAGGCGGGCCTGGCTGCAGGAATTTGCTCCCCGGGAGCGGAGGCTCCTGTCAATGGCCCTTCGCTTCATTGTAAAATTACCGAGTGGAGGCCGGGCCTGCGAAAGATACGGGCGAAACGGCACGGCGCTCACAGCAAGCGGGTCCTTGTTAGCGCTGCCCGGTTACAGGTAACGCTGATGCCCGGTTACAGGTAACGCTGGCTCTGCCCCGGTCGCGGGTAACGCTGGGTTGGCACTGCCTGGTCGTGGTTAACGGTGCCGTCCGATAGTGTTCCTGCTGTAGAGCAGTGGGATTTTCAGAAGTTCAGATTGGAGCTGACTTTTTACTTGTTTAAATGCAACGCTGCATTTTGTGAAATCTGCCCCCCCCCCTGTTTTAATATAGCAGATTATTACAGATAGAGGAGAGCCAAATACCCAGAATTGGAACCAGCTTATCACATGACTGCATTATTATCTGAACATGGTTTAAAATGCAGAGTAAAGTTATACTTAGTTGACTGTAAATTTAGTATACCCCAAAATGTGTGTCTAGTGCAATTGAGAGGTTGGATTGTCGAGTTGTTGAAGGATAGGCTCGATTTTGTTTCCTCTTCTCCCCAGTCCATTGAATTCTTGATCTTAGTCAAGTTGTTGTGCCTGCTCATGCTCAAGCTCATGGACTTCTTTGTCACTAAAATTGAGAGCATCCACTCAGTTGCCTCTGCTGCTTTTCCCCTTTCCCACCAAGCAAAACCTGAAAAAGTGGCTCCCCCCACCCTAGCCCTGAACCCATATCTCCAGTTTCTCTCCCATCTCTTGTCATGCCCTCTCTGAGACCATCTCGTCCATGAGACCCACCTCCTGCTTCCCTGACCCTATTTCCATTAAACTGCTGACTATACAACTTCCCTACCTGTCCCCACGATGGCTAACGTTGTAAGCAATTCTCTCATAATATCCCCCTCCTTTTCAAAACCGCCAGCATCAGCCCCTCCTTTTTAAAAAAAACACCCGTAACCCCTCTGTGTTGCTTTAACCACTGCTCCATCTCCAATCTCCCTTTCCTCTCCAGTCCTTGAACATGTTGCCTCTCAAATCTGTCCATCTTAGCGCAATTCCCTTTTTGAATCTTTCCAATTAGGTTTGGTGCCCCTGCTATAGCACTTACACGACTAACCAAAGTCACAAGCAACATCCTCTGTGACTGCGATGCATTATCCCTCCTTGACCTCTGCAGACTTTGACACCACCCTTCTCTGATGCTTCAGCTTCCACTCCAGGGACTTGAGCACAAAATCCCGACTGATACCCCAGTGCAGTACTGAGGGAGCGCTTCAGTGTCGGAGGTGCCGTCTTTCAGATGAGACGTTTAGCTGAGGTCCCATCTGCCCTTTCAGGTGGACGAAGAAAATCCCATGGAACTATTTCAAAGAAGAACAGGGGAATTCTTCCTGGTGTCCTGGCCAACATTTATCCCTTAACCAACATCACTAAAACAGATTATCTGGTCATTATTACATTGTTGTTTGTGGAAGCTTGCTGTGCACAAATTGGTTGCCGCGTTTCCTACATTGCAACAGTGATTGCACTTCAAAAAAAGTACTTCATTAGCTGTGAAGCGCTTTGAGATGTCCTGAGGTCGTAAAAGGTGCTATATAAATGCAAGTCTGTCTTTCCCTTCTGCTGCCCAGCTGATTGGGACTGCCCTTGCGTTTCCACTCTTACCTACCCGATTGTAGCCAGGTCATCTGCAGCAATGAATTTTCTTCCTGTCCTTGAATGGTTACCTTCAGACTCCCTCAAGGGTCTACGATTGGCCCCCACCTCTTCCTCATCTTCATGCCTTGTCACCATCATCCGCAGACAGAGCATCAGCTTCCAGATGTACGCTGGTGACAACTAACTGTACCTCTCCACAACCTGAATCGGCCTGTCTACTGCCTCTGTGGCGTCAGACATTCAGTCTTGGACAAGCTGCAATTTCCTTCAGCTAGACATTGGTAAGACCAAAGCCATTGTCTTCGGCCCCCGCCACAAACTCCTTACTCTTGCCACGATTCTATCTCCCTCCGTGGCCACTGTCACAGGCTGAGCTAAGCTAGTCACAGCCTTGGCACCCTTTTCAATTCTGAGAAGAGATTTCAACCCCATTTCCACTCCATCACCATAACATCACCCACCTCAGCCCATCTGCTGCTGAAATCTTCATCCATGTCTTTGTCACCTCCAGACTTGAGTAGTTCAAGGCGCTCCTGGCCGGCCTCCCATCCTCCGCCCTCCAGATCCTATCGCACACCGTTCCACTCACCCATCACCCCCGATCTTTGCTGACCTAAGTTGGCTCCCAGTGCCCCATTTTCTTCAATTTAAACTTCTCATCTTTCTGTTTCAGTGCTTTCACTGACTCGCCTGTCCCTGTATCTGTAACCATCTCCAGATCCACAATCCCTGGAACCTCTGATTCTGGCCTCTCGTGCTTCCCCATCTCTTGGTCCCACCATTGGCAGCTGTGACTTCAGCCGCCTAGGCTCAGTGCTCTGGAATTCCCTCCCTAAACCGTTCCGCCTCCACTCTACTCTCCTCCTTTAAGGCCATCCTTAAAACGCACCTCATTGATCAAGCTTTTGGTCACTCTTAATATCTCATTTGTCTTGTCATCCATTTTCCCCTCATTAGAGGTCAGGACCGTGAGACATCTTTTCTATATTAAATGTTCAATTTAAATACAAGTTGTTGGAGGTCTGTTAGCAAGTCACCTGGCAGCTCCAATATAGAAGGATGTCATGCTACAGTGTTTACCATCTCCGATGTCTAATACCGCCCATGTGAAAATTCCTACATGCTATCATAGTAAAAGATAAGCCACCTGTAGTGGTTGTTATAGAATACGGTATTTTCTTCATTCACAGGGATGGGAAACTTCTATTTGCAGCATCAGTCTGCTGTCTCATAAGAAATAGGAGCAGGAGTAGGCCATATGGCCCCCCGAGCCTGATCCGCCATTCAATCAGATCATGGCTGATCTTCAACCTCAACTCCACTTTCCTGCCTGATCTCCATGTCCCTTGATTCCCCGAGAGTCCAAAAATTTATCTATCTCAGCCTTGAATATACTCAATGACTCAGCATCCACAGTCTTCTGGGGTAGCGAATTCCAAAGATTCACAACCCTCTGAGTGAAGAAATGCCTCATCTCAGTCTTAAAGGGCCAACCCCATATCCTGCGACTATGCTCTCTAGTTCTAGACTGTCCAGCCAGGGGAAACAACCTCTCAGCCTCTACCCTGTCAAGCCCCCTCAGAATCTTATATGTTTCAAGGAGATCACCTCTCATTCTTCTAAACTCCAGAGAGTATAGGCCCATTCTACTCAACCTCTCCTCGTAGGACATCCCTTTCATCCCAGGAATTAATCTAGTGAACCTTCGTTGCACCGCCTCTAAGGCAAGTATATCCTTCAATAAGGAGACCAAAACTGTACGCAGTACTCCAGGTGAGGTCTCACCAAAGCCCTGTACAATTGTAGTAAGACTTCCTTACTCATGTGCTCCAACATGCCATTTGCCTTCCTAATTGCTTGCTGTACCTGCATGCTAACTTTTTGTGTTTCTTGTACCAGGACACCCAAGTCTCTGGAAACCAACATTCAATAGTTTCTCAGCATTTAAAAAATATTCTGTTTTTCTGTTCTTCCTACCAATGTGAATAACCTCACATTTCCCCACATTATACTCCATCTGCCACTTTCTTGCCTTATTCAACCTGTCTATATCCCTTTGCAGACCCTTTGTGTCCTCCTCACAGCTTACTTTCCCACCTAGCTTTGTATCGTCAACAAACTTGGATACATTATACTCAGTCCCTTCATCTAAGTCATTAATAAAGATTGTAAATAGCTGAGGCCCAAGCACCAATCCTTGCGGTACCCGACTAGTTACAGTCTGCCAACCTCCACGTGATATCAAGAAACGGCTGAGTGCACTGGATACAGCAAAGGCTATGGGCCCCGACAACATCCCAGCTGTAGTGCTGAAGACTTGTGCTCCAGAACTAGCTGCGCCTCTAGCCAAGCTGTTCCAGTACAGCTACAACACTGGCATCTACCCGACAATGTGGAAAATTGCCCAGGTATGTCCTGTCCACAAAAAGCAGGACAAATCCAATCCGGCCAATTACCGCCCCATCAGTCTACTCTCAATCATCAGCAAAGTGATGGAAGGTGTCGTCGACAGTGCTATCAAGCGGCACTTACTCATCAATAACCTGCTCACCGATGCTCAATTTGGGTTCCGCCAGGACCACTCGGCTCCAGACCTCATTACAGCCTTGGTCCAAACATGGACAAAAGAGCTGAATTCCAGAGGTGAGGTGAGAGTGACTGCCCTTGACATCAAGGCAGCATTTGACCGAGTGTGGCATCAAGGAGCCCTAGTAAAATTGAAGTCAATGGGAATCAGGGGGAAAACTCTCCAGTGGCTGGAGTCATACCTAGCACAAAGGAAGATGGTAGTGGTTGTTGGAGGCCAATCATCTCAGCCCCAGGGCATTGCTGCAGGAGTTCCTCAGGGCAGTGTCCTAGGCCCAACCATCTTCAGCTGCTTCATCAATGACCTTCCCTCCATCATAAGGTCAGAAATGGGGATGTTCGCTGATGACTGCACAGTGTTCAGTTCCATTCGCAACCCCTCAGATAATGAAGCAGTCCGAGCCCGCATGCAGCAAGACCTGGACAACATCCAGGCTTGGGCTCATAAGTGGCAAGTAACATTCGCGCCAGATAAGTGCCAGGCAATGACCATCTCCAACAAGAGAAAGTCTAACCTCCTCCCCTTGACATTCAACGGCATTACCATCGCCGAATCCCCCACCATCAACATCCCGGGGGTCACCATTGACCAGAAACTTAACTGGACCAGCCATATAAATACTGTGGCTACGAGAGCAGGTCAGAGGCTGGGTGTTCTGCGGCGAGTGACTCACCTCCTGACTCCCCAAAGCCTTTCCACCATCGACAAGGCACAAGTCAGGAGTGTGATGGAATACTCTCCACTTGCCTGGATGAGTGCAGCTCCAACAACACTCAAGAAGCTCGACACCATCCAAGATAAAGCAGCCCGCTTGATTGGCACCCCATCCATCACCCTAAACATTCACTCCCTTCACCACCGGCGCACTGTGGCTGCAGTGTGTACCATCCACAGGATGCACTGCAGCAACTCGCCAAGGCTTCTTCGACAGCACCTCCCAAACCCGCGACCTCTACCACCTAGAAGGACAAGAGCAGCAGGCACATGGGAACAACACCACCTGCACGTTCCCCTCCAAGTCACACACCATCCCGACTTGGAAATATATCGCCGTTCCTTCGTCGTCGCTGGGTCAAAATCCTGGAACTCCCTTCCTAACAGCACTGTGGGAGAACCGTCACCACACGGACTGCAGCAGTTCAAGAAGGCGACTCACCACCACCTTCTCGGGCAATTAGGGATGGGCAATAAATGCCGGCCTCACCAGCGACGCCCACATCCCGTGAACGAATAAAAAAAAATGACCTGTTTATCCCTACTCTCCTCTCTGTTAACCAATCCTCTATCTATGCTAGTATGTGACCTCCAATCCCATGAGCCCTTATCTTGCGTAACAACCTTTTATGCGGCACCCTATCGAATGCCTTTTGAAAATCTATATATACTATATCCACTGGTTCCCCTTTATTTACCCTGCTAATTATATCCTCAAAAAACTCTAATAAATTTGTCATACATGATTTCCCTTTCATAAAACCATGTTGATTCTGCCTAATCATATTATGATGTTTTAAGTGCCCTGTTACCACTTTCTTAATAATAGATTCCAGCATTTTCCTGCTGACTGTTATAAAATAGTAATTTGAAGCTGAATGACTGCACAGATTGGCTGCCATTTATCTCTGTACAATTGACATTAAAAAAAAGTTAACAGGGAAGGAAAGTCTAGGAGGAGTGCTTTTTTGTGTCAAGTACTGTATTGGAAAAATAACAGACAGTCCATTATTTCTAAACCCTTTCATGATTCATCAATTTTATTGCTAGAATAGAGACTCAGCTGCACTGGGAATATCAGTGGTGTGGGGTGTAAATAGTAAACAGGGCTGCATTTGCCTGAGAATCACTCTCAAGGTGTAGGACCCTGGAAAACCATTATACCAGTGGGGAAATCTGCACCAGTCACAACTGATATTCCCACATGCTTCTTCTGGAGAGCAAGTATTATTTTCCTCAGCGAGGTGAAACTGCCTGTGGGTCCTTTTGAGGATAGATTGAGATATGGTATTCATGTTTTGTTTTTCTGGCTGCCCTGCCTGTCAGACCTAGAAGGGAGAAGAGGTGAAGCCACACCCCGAGTTGTTCTGTTATATATCTAGTTATAATATATTAAATTTGCTATCTAAATTGTGCACTTTTTTTTGGGCATCACCATTCGCTATGCTTCGAGGTGACATCTCATTAGGATGTTCCCATTATAAAGTTACCTGTCACACAATCATGTTTACAGCTGCACACTTCTACCACTAAATGGAATTTCCTTAGTGTCAGACGCTGCAGGTCCTCGTACCTTTGCCTACAGCATTACTAATGCGCTTTGAGGGAAACTTGCTTTGTCCTGACTTCCTGTGGACAACACCACATGAAATCCACTAGTAATCATTTAAATTTTTTAATCTTATAGGTGTTCAAATTCTGCAGATCGAAGTGTCATAAGAATTTTAAGAAGAAGCGTAACCCAAGAAAGGTCAGGTGGACAAAAGCCTTCCGCAAATCAACTGGCAAAGAATTGACAGTGGTGCGTAAAAGAAGCTTTTCTTGACAGGTGCTGTCTGTCTTTACATCATACTCTATTTATAACTTGCTGTTCTTGACACTTAAATCTTTTATTTATAGGATAACTCATTTGAATTTGAAAAACGCAGGAATATGCCAGTCAAGTACCAGAGAGAGCTGTGGTCTAAGTCAGGTAAGCGGTTCTTGTATCATATGTCATTTATGTTATGAATATATTACATAAGAAATAGGAGTAGACCTTAAGGCCCCTCATGCCTGCTCTGCCATTCAATAAGATCATGGCTGATCTACGACCTCAACACTTTCTCACCCTGTCCCCATACTCAATGATTCCCATAAGTGTCCAAAGGTCCATCGATCTCAATATACTCAACGACTGAGCATCCACAGCCCTCTGGGGTAGAGAATTCCAAAGATTCACAATCCTCTGAGTGAAGGAATTTTTCCTCATCTCGGTTCTAAATGGCCGACCCCTTATATTGAAACTATGCCCCCTAGTTCTAGACTCTCCAGCCAGGGGAAACAGCCTCGGCATCTACCCTATCAAGCCCTCTAAGAATTTTATACATTTCAATGAGATTACCTCTCATTCTTGTAAACTCCAGAGAATATAGGCCCATTCTACTCAATCTGTCCTTGTAGGATAATCCTCTCATCCCAAGAATCAATCTGGTGAACCTTCGTTGCACCCCCTCTAAGGCAAGTATATCCTTCCTTAGGTAAGGAGACCAAAACTGTACACAGTACTTAAGGTGTGGACTCACCAGAGCCCTATATAATTGCAGCAAGACCTCCTTACTCTTATCGTCCAACCCCCTTACAGTAAAGGTTAACGTACCATTTGCCTTCCTAATCGCTTGCTGTACCTGCATGTTAACTTTCTGTGATTCGTGTACAAGGACACCCAAATCCTTCTGACTACCAACATTTCTGAATCTCTCACCTTTTTAAAAAAAATTCTGCATTTCTATTCTTCCTACCAAAGTGAATAATTTCACATTTCCCCACATTATACTCCATCTGCCACCTTCTCACACACTCACTTAACCTGTCTATATCCCTTGGCAGCCTCTTTGCGTCCTCCTCACAACTTACTTTCCCACCTGGCTTTGTATCATCAGTAAACTTGGATGCATTACACTCAGTCCCCTCATCTAAGTCGTTGATATATATTGTAAACAGCTGAGGCCCAAGCACTGATCCTTGCGGCACCCCACTAGTTACAACCTGCCAATCTGAAAATGACCCGTTTATTCCTACTCTCTATTTTCTGTCCGTTAACCAGTCCTCAATCCGTGCTAATATATTACCCCAATCCCATGAGCCCTAATCTTGTGTAACAACCTCTTGTGTGGTACCTTATCGAATGCCTATTGAAAATCCAAATATACTACATCCACTGGTTCCCCTTTATTTACCCTGCTAGTTACACCCTCAAAAAAAAAACCTCTAATAGATTGTCAAACCCAATTTTCCTTTCATAGAACCATGTTGACTCTGCCTAATCATATTATAATTTTCTAAGTGCCCTGTTACTATGTCCTTAATAATAGATTCTTGCATTTTCCCTACTACTGATGTCAGGCTAACCTATAATTCCCTGTTTTCTTTCTCCCCTCCTTTCTTGAACAGCAGGGTTACATTTGCTACCTACCATTCCAATCTAGAATCTAAGGAATTCTAGAACCAATGCACCCACTATCTCTGCCGCCACCTCTTTTAAAAACCCTACGATGTTGGCCATCAGGTCCATGGGACTTATTGGCTTTTAGTTCCATTAATTTTTTCAATACTTTCTCTTTACTAATGTTAATGACTTTATTTCCTCATTCTCATTAGACCCTTGGTTCTGCACTATTTTCAATAAGTTTTTTGTGTTTTTTGCTGTGAGGACAGGTACAAAATATTTGTTTGACGTCTCTGCCATTTTCTTATTCTCCATTATAATTTCTCCTGTCTCTGCCTCTAAGGGACCCATGTTTACTTTCATTAATCCCTTCCTTTTTGCACACTTGTAAAAGCTCTTACAATCTTTTTTTATATTTCTTGCTAGTTTACTCTCCTATTCGATTTTCTCCCTCTGGATCAATTTCTTGACCATCCTTTGCTGATTTCTAAAACCCTCCTAATCCTCAGACCTACTACTGTTTTTGGCAACATTGTAAGCCTGTTATTTTAATCTAATACTATCCTTAACTTCTCTAGTTGGCCACGGTTGGATCACTTTTCCCGTAGAGTTTTTATTCCTCAAGGGAATGTTTTTTTGTTGAGAATTATGAATTATTTCTTTAAATGTTTGCCATTGCTTATCTACAGTCATATCTCTTAATCTAATTTCCCAATCTACCTTGGCCAACTCGCCCCTCATACCCTATGTAATTGGCTTTGTTTAAATTTAAGACCCTAGTTTTGGACTTAACTACATCATTCTCAAACTCTATGAAATTCCATCATATTATGATCACTCATCCCCAGAGGATCCTTAATTTTAGATTGCTAATTAACCCTGTCTCATTACACAATACTAGATCTAAAATAGCCTGTTCCCTAGTTGGTTCCTCGATATATTGTTCTAGAAAACTGTCTTGAATGCATTCCATGAACTCATCCTCCAAACTACCTTTTGCCAATTTGATTTGCCCATTCTATATGAAGATTAAAGACCGCACGATTATTGCATTACCCTTCATACGTGCTCCTCTAATTTCCTGATTTATACTCTGTCCAACGCTATAACTACTGTTAGGGAGCCTATAAACTACTCCTTCCAGTGTTTTTTACCTCTTTTATTTCTTTGCTCCACCCTTACTGATTCTACTTACTGATTTTCTGAGCTAAGATCCTTTCTCACTACTGCCTTTATCTCATCCCTTATTATCAGGGCTCCCCCACTCCCTCCTTTTCCATTTTGCCTATCCTGTCTAAAAGTCAACTACCCTGGAATATTTAGTTCCCAATCTTGGTCACCCTGCAACCACGTCTCAATAATGGCTACTAAATCAAACCCATTTATCTCTATTTGTGCCATTAATTCATCTATCTTGTTACGAATGCTTTGTGCATTCAGATGTAGCGCCTTTAATTTTAACTTTTTACTATTTTTCCCTGATGTGACCATAGTCATTGATGTCCTGTTACCTTTGTTAAACTCTCTGTCTCTTCCTGACACACTCTGCTTGTTTTTACCCAAATCACTACTCTGCTGTACAGCCTTGATGTTTCTCTTTAGACTTATACATTTACCTTTACTTGAATCCCCTCCCCTTATTAATTTAAAGCCCTATCTACCGCCCTAGTTATTCGATTCCCCAGGACACTGGTCCCAGTCCGGTATAAGTGGAGCCCGTCCGAATAGAACAGCTCCCTCGTTCCCTAGAACTGAACATATTGAACATTTGCAGGTCACAACAGAGGCCTTGATGGATCTGTTGAAATTGTTCAGCATGTTTAGAATGGGATCTCTGTTGATATTTTGATGTTAGATTACCAGGCATAGAAAGTATTTTTTAGCCTTCTGTGATTAAAGGACAGTAACAAAACTATGCAGAATGTGGGGGGAAAATAAGGAGCATACCTTTTTACAGTTATTAAATAATTGAAGTGGAAATGTCATGACATTTCACATCCATTTACATCAGTGATGATCTTAAAACTGAAGGATGAGTACAGACTGGTTTACCAGAGCTTCTGCACATCTAATGTGAAGGAAGGAGTTGCCTTAAATTTACTCTAGATATATGCCTATGGTTTTACATTGCTGTACCGTTTTCACCAAATAAAATCTAATTGTCACCAGAAATTGCATTGATGTCACATGCTTGGCATGGAAGCTATTTCTCCCTGTTATCTATCCATAGATTTTCAAAGTACAATACTATAAATTTAGGTGAGGAATGTATATGTTGGGTTCACTTTGTATTGGTATTTCATGTGCAAGCAAATAAGCTAACTGTACAAAAGATTATCTTTCACATTTTAAAGAGGGCCTTGTCTTTTCAGGGAGGGATAAGAGTTGCATTAGTTGTGCAAAAGTGTTACTGTGATACTTTGCATGGCAATGGGTGCTGAAGCCATTTGTCGTTTGTTGAGTTCAGTATAAAATCTTTTGAAGGCTGCCACTTCAATACAGAAAAGCAATTGTTATGTTGAAATGAGCATTCTTTAATAAATATATTATGCTCATAGAAAGTTGCTGCAAGTTTTACATACAATCCCCTTTTGAAATAACTAACATTACACAATGGCAGCAGCAACGGAGAGAATGCTGAGCCAACAAAGAAACTACGCAGACTCCTGACACATCTGGATTGTCCTGTGTGTCAAAAAGAATTAGCCAGGTTTTACCAAGATCATCAGTTTTATAGATCTTACAAAGTTATAAAGAAAGTAAACATGAAAAATAGAGATTATCTTAGGGATATGGCAGTATTTGTGCGAGAGAGAGGACTGGTGGGTTCCTTATGAAAGTAATCCATCTTTAACCTTTACATTGCAATTAGGTTCAGGGAAACTCCTTCTCCCTGGACACAGCTGCTGTCTGCTGGGATTCCGATTCACAGGCACTGGTCATCCTCTGCTACCTTCTCCAAGTGGTCATGTTTTAGTTTAGACCTTATTTTGGCAGTGGGTGCGTCACAGCTGATCCTATTCTGTCCTCACTGAGTGCCTACGCGTGCACTTTCCAGCAATAGTCATTGAATAGTGATCATCTTCCCCTTTGCTAGCATAGGGGTGTTAAAATCTATTGGTTTAGGAGCAGTATCTTTTAGAATCTGCTTTTATTTTACACGTATTATTTAGGGCTATTGAGACACCCGAGAGAAAATTCACTTTGTTGTAATTACACTAACGATGAAATTGTATTCAACAGTTGAGGCAATGAAGAGAGTTGAGGAAATCAAACAGAAGCGTCAAACAAGATTTATTATGAACAGGTGAGTGAATTTGGAGTTTTAAAAGATAATTTGAAGTGCAAGGTATTTGTTTACGATCTAATCCAATTGTCAATATTTTGTATCCTAAAACAAAAGTTTTCTGTGCAAATATATTCCTAATGATTCTAAAACAAGAATCTACATTTATATCGCATTTATCATGTCTCAAAATGCTTCACCGCCAATTAATTACTTTTGAAGTGTAGTCATGATTACGTAGGCAAATGTGGCTCCCAATTTGCACACAGCAAGTTTCCGCACACAGCAAATGAGATAAATGACCAGTTAATCTGCTTTGGTGGTGTTGGTTGAGGGATAATTGTTGGCCAGGACACACAGAACTTCCTGCTCTTTCAGTAGTGCCATGGGATCTTTTATATCCACCTGAACTAAGGGGCCTCAATTTAACCTCTCACCTGAAAATGGCACTCCTCAGTACTCTACCGAAGTGTCACTCGAGATGATGTGCTCAAGTCCTGGAGTCGAGTTTGAACCCGTAACCTTCCAGCTGTGGCGAGAGTACTACCATTGAACCTAGCTGACACTGGTTACCGTAGATCACTTTAAATTGAGAATGGCTCTTTAATTGAATGTATTTTTCTTAAAGTGGGTAAATCAAAAGGCAAGTCTCAGGTGGGGATGGAAGTAGACTGTTGTATAATTACTTGTGGCCAGTTACAAATTGATCAAGGTGCAGGTTCACTGTGGGAGATTTTTAAAATTCGGTTATGGGATGTAGGCGTTGCTGGCAAGGCCAGCGTTTATTGCCCATCCCTAATTGCCTTTGAGAAGGTGGTGGTGAGCCACCTAGAACTGCTGCAGTCCGTGTGGTGAAGGTTCTCCCACAGTGCTGTTAGGTAGGATGTTCCAGGATTTTGACCCATCGACGATGAAGGAATGGCAATATATTTCCAAGTCGGAATGGTGTGTGACTTGGAGGGGCATGTGCAGGTGGTGGTGTTCCCATGTACCTGATGCCCTTGTCCTTCTAGGTGGTAGAGGTCGTGGGTTTGGGAGGTGCTGTCGAAGAAGCCTTGGCATGTTGCTGTCGTGTATCCTGTGGATGGTACACACTGCAGCCACTGTGCGCCGGTGGTGGAGGGAGTGAATGTTTAGGGTGGTGGATGGGGTGCCAATCAAGCGGGCTGCTTTGTCCTGGATGGTGTTGAGCTTCTCGAATGTTGTTGGAGCTGTACTCATCCAGGCAAGTGGAGACCATCACACTCCTGACTTGTGCCTTGTAGATGGTGGAAAGGCTTTGGGGAGTCAGGAGGTGAGTCACTCGCTGCAGAATACCCAGCCTCTGACCTGCTCTTGTAGCCACAGTATTTATGTGGCTGGTCCAGTCAAGTTTCTGGTCAGTGGTGACCCCTGGGATGTTGATGGTGGGGGATTCGGCGATGGTAATGCAGTTGAATGTCAAGGAGAGGTGGTTAGATTTTCTCTTGTTGGAGATGGTCATTGCCTGGCACTTGTCTGGCGCGAATGTTACTTGACACTTATCCGCCCAAACTGGATATTGTCCAGGTCTTGCTGCATGTGGGCACGGACTGCTTCATTTTTCTGAGGGGTTGTGAATGGAACTGAAAACTGGAATCATCAGCGAACATCCCCATTTCTGACCTTATGATGGAGGGAAGGTCATTGATGAAGCAGTTGAAGATGGTTGGGCCTAGGACACTGCCCTGAGGAACTCCTGCAGCAGTGTCCTGGGGCTGAGATGATTATCCTCCAACAACCGCTACCATCTTCCTTTGTGCTAGGTATGACTCCAGCCACTGGAGAGTTTTCCCCCTGATTCCCATTGACTTCAATTTTACTAGAGCTCCTTGGCGCCACACTCGGTCAAATGCTGCCTTGATGTCAAGGGCTTAGGGAAGGAGAGCCAAAAGCACGAATTTTCAGAAATTTGAATCAAATGGAAACAGAACAAATTGAATCCAAGTTCTCGTAGACTTATAGTGATGAGTGTTCACGATATGGTAGGAAAACTGCTAAAATTGATCGTCACTATGGTTAGACTAAGGAAGGCACAGTCAAATGTGTTTGTATGTGTGTCTGATGGAAAGCCCTCTAAATATAAGCATAGGATGCAAAATCTTAAATTATTCCTGAACTAATGAGTAGTAACTGTTCCTGTTGGCACTTATTTTGGTCTCTAATCTGCTTCCTGCTCTGAATTTGTAAATTCTGGTTATGCAAGGCCAGCTGGAGTATGCAGCTGAACCCTTATTTCTGGAGCACAGGTGTTTAATACTTTTACCATGTTTGATAAAACTGGATTGCTGATGTAATCAATATTCTGTTTTTTATCCAAGACTGAAAAAAAGCAAAGAGTTACAGACAAAGGCAGACATCAAAGAGGTCAAACAGAACATCCATCTCATCAAGGCTCCTCATGCAGGTAATGAGCTGGAATTGCATAGATATAGCATATAAAGGAAACCTACAAGCTCCAACCTATCAAATGTGCAATGTACATAATTAAATATTTCTTTGGCATTTTTAAGTAATTCAGAAATAACTCTCTTTCAATATGTTCAGTTAGTTTTTAAAATTTATAAATCTCATATTTGCTTTTATAGAGAGGCCAAAGGAATTGGAGGTGAAGTTGCTGGAGACCTTACAAGAAGATTTGGAAATGGCAGAAGATTCTTAACTATTGCTATTTGGTGCCCAGAAAGGAGTATCCAAGCTTTTTATCTGTCTGGGCTTATGCTTTTGGGTATATACACACTCATACATATTTAAAAAGTCCCGTTAATTTGTCTGTTTCTCAAGCTGTGGACACTAACAAAACTTCGAATTTACCAGTGACCCAACGGTACTTTGCAAACTCCAGGCCCATGAAATTTAAACAGGACAAACCAGTGAGTAAGAAATGCAAGTGCAAATAGAAATTCAGTTGCCTGGATTTGATGTACCAGATTGGCCAGGCTCATGGGTCAAATTGCCAGGGTCTGCAGGCCTATTTGGATGTCTCTAGTGTAACTTGTTGTGTTAGTTGTACTATTAATGGATTTTTTCCTGCAAATCTTTATAAAATCAGAAATACTGAATTTGTTAATCATCCTCCTAGTACATAAACACCAACTAGTAAAGACGTTGCTTTCACAAATGAATGGCAATAACTGCTAGATAAGCAGAACAATTGGAATCAGTCTCTGCTGCTTTGATATGAATAATACGATTAGGTTTTTGTTTTCCTCTCCCTATTCCAGAAGGGTGAAATATATATATTTAAAAAAGATTGTTTGCAGATCTGCTAGCTTTAAATGTAAGCTGCTGTAAACTTGATATGGAAAATTCTGTTCAATCAGAGTGTTTAATAAAAAAAAACTTTGCGGATGTAAAAGCAGAAAATGCTGGAAAAGCTCAGCAAGTGAGGCAGCATCTGTGGAGAAAGAAAGAGAGTTAACGTTTCAGGCCGAAGACCTTTCGCCAGAACTAGTAGATGTCCAGTGAATGTGATAGTTTGGGAAATTGTGACATTTAGTTACATAAATACTTTGAGTTCCTGTTTTGATCTGGTAGTGGAATTAAGGACGTGCACCATTAAAGAGATCTTTTTAGACTGATGTTCTTTTTCCAGTCTCCTTTCAATATTGCTCACTATGTGACCAAAATGTGTAAATTTGAATATTTAAAACATCTGGCTATTTTTAATGCTGGAAATATTTTTTTTCCACCCCAGTAGTAAGCAGTTGATATGGCAATAAATCTGGAAACCTTTTTCCTGTTGTGTAATGCTGTTCATGAGTGATCATTTCTAACGTGTTTTAGCTTTAATTCTCGACACTTATTGATCATGTGCATTGTGTACCACAAATGCAACACTGATTGCTTCATCAAAGTGCCTAAGGTGTAATAAGCTTAGAGGTTGAATTCTTGATTTCCACATGATTTCACATGTCCAAATCGCAGAGTTGGCCATATGTTGAATTTCCTTTTGTTTTTAAAAAATTCTCAGCAAAAAGCATATAGAAGGAGGGGGAAAAATCTCACTGAAGGTGTTTTTTAAAAAAAACTATTTTGATTTACCCTGGTCTAATTGTAATCCATTCCTACTTGCCAGTTAGAATATGCTTTGTTGGCATGAGTTGAAGTTTATATTTCAGGATTCTCTGTCCTCCTCACTAGAGGATGCACGATGAAAAAAAAGGGGGCGACTGGAGACATGCTTTCAGATTGGTTTAATCACTGCATTTTATCTTGTCCTTTTCAATAACTACCTGAATTTACATAAACAAATTTGAAGTGCTCATATTTCCTAATAAAAACAATTAAATGACTATTAAAATTCTATTTTGTTCTGAATACTCTGGTAGTTTCCATATTGCAGCTTTAAGTTAATTTTTTATTTGAATTTTGAATCTTGACCGTGATTAAAATTGGACTCATTGTCCCTGCTAAATGGGCCAATTTTAAATTTCACATTGTTCTTTCTGTCCATCTGTTAATTGATACAGCTCTTGTCATCAACTGAAATAGTCTCATTATATTTGCATTCTATTAGTGTGTAATGTGTCCCTGTAGTAAATGGCAATGAATATAGAAAGATTTAAAGATGGATCAGAATACTCATGGATTGGAAAAAGATTTAGGCGAACAGTTTCTCATTCTCCACTTGTTATCTCGTTGGTTAGTGCTTTGGGGGAATTAGAAAGGATTCCTGTTCCTCTGAGATTCTCAGTCTTATGACTTCTGGTGGCATCTGAGATAGTTATGTTGCTCCTATGAGAAAGCGAAAAGGGTACGCTCTTACTGGTATTGGTAATGATTGCGCTCTTGTTAATGCAAATAATGAGTTCCCTCAGAAGATGTAGATTGTGTCCGGTCTAGTTTGAAAAATCTGTGACCAGCTACAGTAGAGGCTTAAGTCTTTCCCACAGTGGGTCACAATTGGCATCTTCCTACACACGACATGCAAATGTTGCCAGAAGTTTAAGATACAAAGAGACACTACAGCTTGAAGAGCTAGCTAAAATCGAAAATGTTTGAAACAAAACTGTTTGTTTGGGTTTAGGCCTAAGAAGCGTGATCTTAAACTACTTCCTTGAAAAATTGGTTAAGAAACCTAAGGTAAGCAATGGAACTGGTTCGAAATACTTAATAAAAATTTTGCAAGTCCAAATCTCCATTGGTATTAGAGTTTTGGGGTTAGATGGTAAAGAGAGATTGGGGAAAAAAAATTGGCACTGTAGGTGCAAGTCTCCTATCAAGTGGATTGGTATCGGCCCAATGGCTGGGTAATCTTATGATCACAATTTCAACTATATATTGATGACATTGGGACTATTACCAATATACTTCAGACCAGATGCTTCAAGAAATAATTTTGTTCAGTCCTTTTTGCTTAACAAGGTGTGTGGGTTTCCTGTCTACTTAGGGAAAATTATAGAGACTTCTTTCCCTCTAAGGCAATTTTGAGAGGAAACTATGAATTTGTTTACCTCATCTGCACTATATAAAAGGGTCGCCTGATTTCTTTAAGAACATTTTTTCCTATTCATACTAATCAGATTGTGTATTCTTAAAGAATGTACAGGACTGGAAAAGATTATTTTGGCCCATCTACCAGTTTGTTGCTTATATTCTGATAATCAAGCCAGCTGCTTGTTCAAGTGCTATTTTATCAGCCTGAATCATCTACCTGTGCTGTCCATTCCAAACACTCACCACCCTTTGAAGTAGTAATATCCAATCCATCCATTCATCTCATGCCTTCGTCTACCTCAGGCTCGCAGTAAACTATTTCTCGGTTTGACTTATCAAACCTCTTAAGTATCTTGAGTACCTCAATAAGGTCCATTCAGCCTTCTCTAGTGTAAACAAACTCAAATTTTGTACTCTGATGTCAGTTGTCAGACGGAGGTAGCCTCTTGCAGTGCCATGATACCCTTCCTGTTTTATAGCGACCAGACTGCATATGGGGTCTGTGATTTGGGTCTCGTATAACCCAAGCTCCTATGTGCCTTATTTGCTGCTGCCACATATTATGGTTTCAAACGCCTTTTACCAATATGCTTATTTGTGCTGTATCCTGTCGACTAATACACAGTTCTAGTGTTTATTGTCTTTCCTAGTCTCATCAACTTTTCACTTGTTGGCACTGAATTTCATCTGCCATTTCCACTTTGGCATCAGGCAAATTTTGAGTGTCTCTATTCCCATTTCCGAATTATTGATACATTCCTTGTTGTGATTTCTAATGTATTAAGTATTTTTAGGCTCAATTTTTTTTCTCAACATTCATTCTGCTAATAAAAATTGACGTGACCCATGGTCAGACTTTTGTCAATGCTGACTGCTTGCAAATAGATGAGAATGGCCATATGTTATATTTTGACCACCCCTTATTTTTGTGGGAGGGAGATGCCAATTCTTCTAAAATGTGTTAGCATAGTTTATTACAGGTTATAAGTTCTGCATTGACTACAGAAAGCTAACCTGCATATTGCCTCTGGTACCTTTCCCTTAATTACAGCCTTCCAAGCAAAATTTATGCTATCTTTTGAAAGACAAATTTGCAAAAAGACACAACAGCTGTGTTCTTACACCCAGGGAAAGAATGGTAAAGAAAGCCAGTGAATAAAATCATTTTAACCTTGCATCAACTCCTCTATTGGAAGTTGATATCCAAGAATTACATCAACCCTGTTCAATGCTGAGTACTCTGTTTTGGTAGAATTGTTCCCTGCTGCTGGTTTGAAATGTGCCTGCTCTATACTAGTGCTCTCGGGAGATCAAGTGATTTAATATTCAGAGTTTTCCCTTAAAGCAGCCTTTGTATGAGCATGGATTGACAAACCGAAGATTTCAGGAAATGGCACAAATGGCTAATCGACCTGTCCGTGGTGCCTAATATGTCTCTCTTGGTAGGGGTGGTTGGGAGAGAAGGGCGAATGAAGGGATGGCATTGCATAGCTTTTCATTTCTGTGGTTCCAGAAGTTTGATAAACGTTGGCAATGCTAAAAACCACTTTGGACTATACTTAGCGTCAGGAATAGTCAACTATTTTAGACAAATTAGATCTGGTCAATGTGGATAAGATTCTGTTTGGAATGTCATTTCTGTAGAAACTAAACAAATCTGCTGGCATATTTTCAGACATACCACTCATAACCAAACAGTGTCTCAAAGCTTTGTCATATTTTTGTGTCATTATAAATTCCTATGTTCACATTTATAATGAAACTGCCAATGTAAAGTTATGTTGAAATTATGCCCCTCCACCAGTGGTGGCACTGTAGCACCTCAGTTTGTGTCTCCCAGCCCCTCAGCTGGTACTACACTCCAACCAACACTCTTACTCTGCTTCCCAAATTGTTGTAATTTATGCTATTTAACTATTAATAAGAATATTAAATCAAAGTATATAATAATAAAGCAGAATATAAGACTCCAAAATGGGGACTGAATTACATCAGTGCTCCTTGGTCCAATTATTCCCCATCTAACACCGCTTCAACTGCAGGCTATACCTGGTCTTGATTCCCTGTGTGCAGCGTCCGGAAATCAACTAGTATATTTAAAATCCTGTGTATGTGCACACTTCCTGTTGTCACTTTTTTACTATGCTTTTATGGCAACACTTGACATCAAAACTGCGTATGTAGCATTTAGACTTTTAACTCCTGTATGTAAACAGTTGCCTGTAACAATGTAGTTATACACTCTAGTCAGTAGGCTTGTGCTGTAGAGTGAGTTTCTGAAATCCTTCAACTCTGTCCATCTTGTGTATAAAAAAAATTATATTCATTAATTGTGGGCAACACCATGGACAATTTACTGGTATTAGATAAAGGAAAGAATGAATTTGTATAGCATCTTCCACAGAACTTTCCAAAGTGCTTCACAGCCAATGAATTACTTTTGCAGGTGTTGTATAGGCAAATGTGGCAGCCAGTTTGCACACAGCAAGTCCCACAAACATAATGAGATGTTACAGGTTAAAAAGTAGTTGCAGTTCTCTGAAAAATAGCTACCTTAAATAGATTGCAGTGAGATTATGGCAGTGTTCCCATGGATTAAACGCAGCCGCAATTAAATATTTGAATTGAGATGCTCCAGGACAGTGGTTAGCCAACTTTTTCTGACCTTTGACCAGACTGTATCTTTGGCTAATAGCTGACCCTAGTGTGTTTTGTTCAGACTTTTTTGATGTGACACAATATTACCAAAACATTTATTTACTGTTTTCTAACCACCCTTTATTTTCTCTTTCATTCTGGCTAAGTTGCAAATGGAATGTAAATGTAATAACTTCATGGAGAATACCCCAATGCAGTTCTTTATAATGGGTGTATAAAAGCTTATTGTGACTTTTGTGTTATCTAACCAGACCAATATTAAATATAGAACAATGAATAAAAGACAGAAATCTAATCAAGGCTCAGAACCCTAAGGTTAGATTACAGCTATGAAGTAATCTTCTGGGACAATAGAGCATATATAATCTATATACATTTTGGTCAGTTTTTGTGCTGTAAGTGGCTGTCAGTATAGACATCATCAGTGTATTCCATGTCCTTAATGCATGTCAGTGGTCAAAGAGGTTTAATGACTGATATGATTGCAGGCTTACAGAGAAATAATCTGCATTTCATTACTGGGAAATTCAGTGCCCAAGATGTATTACAAAACCTGATCACAGAATTTGTAAATACTGGCTTGTGTAACAGTCCAATGAAGGTAATCTTTATGTAGGTAATCAATTTCTGCAAAACTTCACTGATGTCCTTGCAAGCCTAATTGTTCTACAGTGGTACTAAATCCCTGATTCTTTGTTTTTAGTGCTGATCACTATAACTTTTCCTGTAAACTACCCAGTCCTTTGCCCCCTGCGCTGCCCCCAAAATTTCATGGGTTGTCTCCCTGAACTTTAACCCCTCTGAGCCAACTGAGCGCCAATGGTCCAAGAAACATGGAAATATTGGAGTGACAGCAAAACTTGTATGCTGTAAAGTCTTTTGATTTAACTTAGCAGAGGTTGAAGCCTGATCATAAAATAATTACAGATGAGGAAGGCTATTTAGCCTGTTTTAGTTAATCCATCCAGAGCGATCCTACTGTCCTCCCATTGTGGCATCCAATTGCTTTAATTTCAGGGTGTTTGCCTCCCCTACTCCATCTGCAATTTAATCCACACATTGGGCATGTGAAGAATTTCCTGATATCAGTTCTGAAAGTACCTTTTACTAGCTTGAAACTGTTCCCCCTAAATCTCCCACAATTTAATTTAAAGTAATATTCCACAATAGCTTTTCAATACCCATAACAATCTTGTATACCTCTATAAGATCACCTCTCAAAGCTGAAAAGACTAAGCCCCTCCAGCCTTTCCTCATAACTCAGAACCCTGGCACTAGGGATCAGCTTTGTGGCTATTCTATGCAGTGCCTCCATGACTTGAATGACTGTCTTGTTTCTTTGTGACCAATGATGGCTATGAACCTACCTCTTCTACGTGATCACTTAGAATAAGCATTTATAAATGCATGTTCTTTTCAGTGAGCTTCCTGTGAAGGAGGCTGATTTAAAGCATAGAAATAAGTGTAGGTATGACCAATTCTGGTTAACAGCGTAACAAGAGATTGGAAGAATGCAAGAGTTCATAATGGCATAAATTTTGTTTCCAAACATGTTTAAAGTTTATTTGTTATTTAGGAAATACTTGTTTTTATTATGCTTTCCCTGTATTTTATTGTTTTTTCCACACTTAATGGCTTGGAGGGAAAGCAGATTGGCATCATTGTTGCACAAGGAAAAGAAAGCCTAGCTGTTGAGTTTTCTGTGTAAATGAAGGACACATTGGTCGTCACGTTTTTGGTTTGAGAGAAGTCCTGGTTGCAATAATGCTGTTCGTGAGAGTCACAAATTGGCTTCTTTTACACCATGTTTTCATTGGTGATAATGAGGAACATTATAATATAATTACATATTTAACAAGTGGAAATACAAATGATAACCATATGAAAATGTTATCAGGAGACCTTTTCTGATGTATGATGCAAGGCATGGTTATGTTCTGAGCTGAAATATTGAAGGAAAATGATGAAAATTTCTCCTCTGATATCATTCCTGCAGTGAACTGTAGATAAATGGTGATTTGTTTTGGTATAATTCCAAAACCTTGATGGAGAAAAGATACCCAATGGACAATGAGAGAATTATGTTATCAGCAGCAGTTTATTGTGGAGTGTTTATACTACAGCAGTTTTTTCAACTCAGTGGTCTGGTAGGCCACTTAAGAGGGCAATAAGAGTCAACCATGTAGTGTGGAACTTGTAGTGGCCAGACCAGGTAGTATGAGAGTTTCCTTTCCCTGAAAGACATTAATGAAACAGTTGGGCTGGCAGCTTTCAAGCTCATTTTTTCTTCTGCCAGCCCACAAATAACTAGCTTTATTGAATTCAGTTTCACCATTTTCCACGGAGTGAGTTGAATACACGCTATTCGGGTAACTAGTCCAGTCCCACTACTACTACCATTCGTAGGCTAGCTTGAGACTTAAGTAAGAGTGAGCCCGCTGTTGTGGGCCGAAGCATCAAGACTTACTGAAATCAAATTAAGATCTTGTTGAAGAGGACATGGCCTTTGATTAAAAAAGAGCTACATTTGTGGAGGAAAATGAAATAGATAAAGCTGTGTTCACTTGGTGAAAAACAGTCCTTCCATAACTGCAATTTGACAAGAGCAGGAATTCATGGGTAATTGGTTAAGAACACTTTTTTTCTCTCGATAACTGAACTTTAAATTTGTGCGACTAGTGAATTGGTTGTTAACAGGTAGCACTGGTTTAGTCCCTTCAAATTAGTCAGTGGCTAGGAGTTAATTAAACTACAGTGTAATTGAGCTGACTGAGCACCCTAAACTGGTTTGTGACCTAATTTGGTAGGAGTATAAAAAGAGAGGCACTAGTGAGAGCGCACCATGGCATAAGGTGGGAACAGAAAACAGTACTTCCATAACAGGAATTTGAGTCGAGTAGAAGGGGAAGGAGCAGTAGAGCAGTTTAATTGATATTTAAGTAGATAAGGACATAAACGTAACTAACGTTCATAGTAAGAATGGTAGCACAGGAAGGAACAATGCAGGATGTATGAGTTTTGAGTAGCAGATGTTAATTTGTGCTTTGCTTCAGTGTGATTATGCTCCTGTGAAGCGCCTTGGGATCTTTTACTACATTAAATGCGCTATATGAATGCAAATTGTTGTTTACAAAAGAGAAGGATATTGAGTTGAAGGTAAATCCTCAATTGGTTAAAAACATGAGATATATAATACATAAAAGGAAGGCAAAGTGCCAGGGCCTGATGGAATACATCCAATGATCCTGAGAGAAATGGGGGATAAAGTAACAGAGGCCCTAGAAGTTATATTTCAGGGTTATACTGAGAGTGGATGTGTGCTGGAGAATTAGCCAATGTAATACCCATTTTCAAAAAAGGTGACAACTAATCTGGGTAATTACAAGCAGTTACTTTAACATCTGTGGAAGGGAACATTTAGGAATCACAATTAAAGAAAATAGGAGGTATAGTAAAAATTCTGAGGAGCAAAGGAAGCTGCAAAGGGATGTTGATAAGATGGTTGGGCAAAAAAGTGGCAGATGGAATTCAATGTCAGTAAATGAGGTGGTACATTTTGGTTAAAAATCAAGTAATATTTTAGGGGAGAGTTGGGTGTTGTGAAAGAGCAGAGAAATTTGGGAGTCCAGGTTCACAAGACATTAAAAGCAAATCTGTAAGTGGATAAATCGATAAAAAGCTTTTAATAAATGGTTTCTTGATACTTGTGCCTGAAGAATAGCAACGTATGGGCTTATTAACTGGAATTAAAGCAGTGGATTTGTATTTACTAATGAGCTGCTCATCATCTACCACTAAAGGCCCTAAAGTGATAGAGTAGAATTAATACCCATTGTTGTTTAAATACATGGGCCCTGAGTTTCCAATAGATTGCTCTGCCAGACGAATCAGCACAAAAATTGCAGAATGTCGATTTACACTGGGCGTAGAGTAATTCGAGTTTCCAGCCATTCGAGTAGGGTCTTAAAATTAAGCTGTTTTTCTTAGGCGCACAAGCACTAGTAGGCATGTTCTAAATGTTAGTCAATATTTTTTAAAACTTAATTTACTAATTTTGTTAAGTCATTTTCAGTGATATAAAATCAGGTTACTCAGCTAATGAAGCAGTCCGTGCCTACATGCAGTAAGACCTTGACAACATCCAGGCTTGGGCTCATAAGTGGTAAGTAACATTTGTGCCAGACAAGTGCCAGGCAATGACCATCTCCAACAAGAGAGAGTCTAACCACCTCCCCTTGACGTTCAATGGCATTACCATCGCTAAATCCCCCACCATCGACCAGAAACTTAACTGCACCAGCCACATAATTACTGTGGTTACAAGAGCAGGTCAGAGGCTGGGTATTCTGCAGCAAGTGACTCACCTCTTGACTCCCCAAAGTCTTTTCACCATCTATAAGGCACAAATCAGGAGTGTGATGGAATATTCTCCACTTGCCTGAATGAGTGCAGCTCCAACAACACTCAAGAAGCTCGACACCATCCAGGACATAACAGCCCCCTTGATTGGCACCCCATCCACCACCCTAAACATTCACACCCTTCACCACCGGTGCACCGTGGCTGCAGTGTGTGTCATCTACAGGCTGCACTGCAACAACTCGCCAAGGCTTCTTCACAGCATCTCCCAAACCTGCGACCTCTACCACCTCGAAGGACAAGAGCAGCAGGCGCATGGGAACAACACCACCTGCACGTTCCCCTCCAAGTCACACTCCATCCCGACTTGGAAATATAGCGCCGTTCCTTCATCGTCACTGGGTCAAAATCCTGGAACTCCCTACCGAACAGCACTGTGGGAGAATCTTCACCACACGGACTGCAGCGGTTTAAGAAGGTGGCTCACCACCACCTTCTCAAGGGCAATTCAGCATAGGCAATAAATGCCGGCCTTGCCAGCGACGCCCACATCCCCTGAACGAATTTTTTAAAAAAAGGTGGAGGACTGGGCACTTATTAAAAATACTTATTGTTGGTGATAAACCCATTTTCAGCTGTATTAATAAAACTGCACCAGGTTACCACTCTCAAATACTTATTGCAAAAAAAACCTAAAGGATTACGCTCTGTTAAACTGCCAGATTGTGCTGCTTCATGGAAGATTTTACGTTTGTGATTATGTTAATGCATTTTAGCGGAAACGCACAATAAAACCCAGCCAGTGCAATTTGCGGGTGCAATTTTCACCCAATTGCTGATTGCGCCCAAGGTGGCAATTCAGGATCATGACCTTCAAAATGTAGTCCATGGTTGAAAGGAACGTAAATACTTTTGAAATGAATGGCAGACGTGAACTACAAAGCCGTTTAATATTAGACAGTCTGGTGTAGTGTCCCTTGACTGGTTTGTTCTCTCTCTCTATCTATCTATATATATATATATATATATATATAATACACAAAGACTTTATACAGTTGGGCAAGAATTAAAATGATTTATGTTGAAGAATGTGAATATTAAAAGCCCAAGGCTGCAATTAGTGTAACTGTAGTCAATGACTAAGAAATTCAAGTGTTTTTCTAAATGATGTGCTGGTTGTGTAAGAACTCAGAATTCCAGAGCTAGATTGGTGACAATTTATTTTGTACTCTGGATAAAGAGAAAATAAAAAAACATGGCTAGATAAAGAATCCCTAGATTGAAAAGGACACACTGGCCTCATGCTGAATTGAGATATTCCAGCCACACCTGGAAAACACACCAGCTCTTAGTTTGAATAGAAATATGTAGAGCAGCGTAACTAGGTGAAAATCACCAACACAACTGATGGGCCCAGCAAGTCAAGGGCACAAAATGAAAAGTGTAGAGGAATCACTTAACCAATCAAACATAATTCTAGAGCACAGAATAAAGGGAAGTTAAAGTAAAATTTGGGGGGGGGGTGGGGTTGGGGAGTTTGATGCAAAGTTCCAGAAAAAATGAAAGCTGAACAGAATATGGTGGGAATTGTTTTATAAAAGGCTGAAAGGTCATAAGGGGTATTTTACACATCTCAGCTCTAACCATGACTTGCTGCCAAAGTGCCATCGGTAGTATCTTGAAACTTAAATCCTCATATTGTTAATTTGATTATTATGCAGCTGAATTGCCTTGGCATGCTATTGACCGTGTTCCTGGAGGTACAGTATATCACTTGATAACACTCCTTTCTGTTTGAGCATGTCGATAATGTTAGTGCGCTCTCATTCAATGGTGTAGGCTTTCCCTGCTGAGTGTTCTACGTCCTAACTTTCTGGCTCTCTACTGGGCTTTGCAGTGTGACCTCTTGTGATCTGATCTGCAGGGTTTTTTCCTCTCTGCTGCATCCAATGGTTGAACACCTACCACAGGGGACATCAGAAGCTATACTTTCCTGCTGCTGTTCTGGATCCTTGAGGGTTAATTTTGCAAGGCCCCACTCTCAGTGTGAAGCGTAGTGTCACAGAATCCACCCCTACGGTGTTTAGTCCCATATCTGATTGTGCTTTTGTCCAATAAGGTTTTATGCTGGGTGCGGAGCCTTGCAAAATTACCCAATGGTTTTAAATGCCATTTGTAGACACTGATAGCCAGCTTCATGGAAGATGCTATCAATCTGTACTAACAGATGAGGAAGGCATAGCAGGGAGTAGTATCTGTATTAAGGTCGGGCTGCTTTAGGGTTTGAGTGTTGGCTTGCATCTTGTACTGACATCTTGATCGGCACCACATCCACTAGCTTAAACATCCACTCCCTCCGCCATCGGTGTGCCGTGGCTTCAGTGTGTACTATCTATACAATGCACTGTAGCAACTTGCCAAGTTTTCTTCGGCAGCATCTGCCAAACTCGCGACCTCCATCACCAAGAAAGACAAGGGCAGTAGCTGCATGGGAACACCATCACCTTCAAGTTCCTCCTCCGAGTCACATACCACCTTGACTTGGACATATGCCACTGGGTCAAAATCCTGGAACTCCCTACTTAACAGCATTGTGGGAGCATCTTCACCACACAGACTGCAGCGGTTCAAGGAGAAGGCGGCCCAGCACCACCCTTCTCAAGGGCAACTAGGGATGGGCAATAAATGACAGTTTTGCCAGCAATGCCCACATCCCGAAAATGAATTTTTAAAACAATCCAAAGTGCACGGTGTGTAAGTTTGCTGTTGGATCAGTGCAGATATTTGTATCCCTGTTTTTAGATCTCTGTTCTGTTGCAGCTTTAATAAGCGATCGTTATGTAGCCTTTATAACTGGGGTCATTGAACGATCACATGATGAGCAGATACTTTGAAATGACTGAGTTTCAGTTACCTGAGTTGTTCCTGGTTGCAGTCGTGTCATCTTGAAGAATAAGATTTATGACTTTTTGGAACGTTTAAAATAATGCAGATCAATGGGCTGTTTGATTGTTAATAGACAGAAGCAGCTTTGGAGGGTGTCTTGCTCTAATGAAAAGGTTCCACCGTGTTGTTGATCTGCATTGTTGTATGGCTTGTTGTTTTGCTTTCAAATTGCCTGCTACATAATTCGGCACTGCATTACTGGGATTAAATGTACTTTGTTTTCTGCTAGTCAGAATTGTGTAGGCACTTTGTATGAATTTTAATGTTTATTATCTAATGATTCCAATTTAAGCCTGTGTTGCAGTGTTAGTGGCAAATTAACTCATTTCTCAAACAAAATCTTACCCAGGAATGAATGGTAGCATATTACACTCGGGTGTTCTGTGATTTGTAGAATGAAAATACTTGACCTGTGGTAAGAACATTTACTAATTAAAAGAATAATCATAATAACGTGGGGATTTCAGTTAGTAGAAATGCGTTTCATGCAATTGTCCCTGACTCTTTGGATAATCAGGGTAGGCAGGCAGCTGTGTGATAGATTGTTATTTGTAGCTACAGAGATATGTTTGAGGTTTTGTTTGGCTCACTGTATTGTTCTGTCAGTTTTTGTGGTAGGCAGTGTCATACTTATGTGATTATATATCTTATTGTAATGTCAATTATAACAGGGACAGTCATTATTACTGAATATGAATGGAATATTTAATCATGAGACTTATTAGAACAGGTGCTCTGTAGTTGTAATGAAAGCTTAAAAAATGAATTAGCTAGCCCAGGGCAAATCAGACATGCAGATGACATTTTTGTGTGTTGTATTGCAAAAACTTTGAATCTTGTAAATTTTATCTGTATATAATTTATTTGTGTATAAAAATAGTATTTGACAGAAAACATACCCTGTGCCTACAATGTTAAACAGGACTGTTCATGATGCAATCCTAATTATTTTTAGTTTACAATGTTGTCATTTTTTTTCACTGTTGACTAGTAACTGTAAATAGAAAACATTTCACACAGTTTCAGCAGTTGAGAATTTATAGTGTCTTTCAAAGCAATGATGGCTCACAAGAAAAGACCTGAGAATTTGTGAGGGGCAAAGTGTTAATATAAGAACAGATCTTGGCCTTTGGTGTTTTTCCAATTCACACTTACGTAATTTTTTTTAATGCCTGTTTTCTCGGCTTTCATGCTTGATTTCTTTTCCCATTAAATCATCTCATCTCCAGGACAAATATGTTGCAGACTTTCTGTTCACTTGTGCCGGACTCCAGAGCTCAGTGGAGTTGGCCTTGCTCCTTGCCATCTTTGCAACCACCTTCACATCTATATCCCAGTACCCTCTACCAACATGGCCTACTGCATGTACTCCCACCCCCAACTCCACTCCACCATCAATGACAGAGCTTTCAACCATCACACTCTGGAATTCCGTCCCTAAACCCCTTCATCTTACTATATTTCATCTGGCCTTCAGAGGCCTCCTTAAAACCTACCTTTTTGACCTGGCTTTTGGCCATTTGGGTAAAGTCCGAAAATGCTTGGTGGGAATGTGGGTAGAGGAAAGAGTGGGCCACCTCTGGACAAGTACATAATCTCCAATGTATTTTTTTCTTGGGTTTCACTGACAAATTAAAGTAAACTTTAGTTGATATTATATCAGATCCAGAACTTTTGTTTCATACTTGTCTAAATAAGCCTAGAGTTTGAATAATAATTATATATATAATGGATTAAAAAGGCAAACTTTTATGTCACCTCATTATTTTAGCAATGAGCTTCCCTAAAGTTGGTTGCAACTTCGCCATCTAGTTTCCAGAGGCTGTTGCATGTTTGGCTTTCATAGCATTTGCTGCTGTGCTCATTATAGTTGCTTTGGTGCTGGATCTAACTGCATGTGCTCAGTGAGCCTCTTGGTGCTCCCACACTGAACACCACTAATTGGTGCCAGTGATATAATGTGCTTTGACTACATGAGTTGTTCTTGCTGCAGGGGAAAACAAGAATGATTCATTCAATTTTCACTGTTTTCCACAAAGGAACCAGACTGAGAATTGAGGATTTTTCATTAATCACAGTTTCCTGGTGTTTTCAGTTTTTCAATTTATTAAAAACTCTTTTCACTGGCGCCACAACCGGCTCGATTGTCTTCTAGACCTGAACACAGGCCCAGTCAGCTTACTGGGGCAACGAAACTCCGCCACTTATACCAGCTTTTGTTCCTAATAGCAAGGAAGTGCATTCATCAGCTCTAGTGCAATCTGACATCTTGCCCCTGCCCCCAAAGCAAATGTGAGCAAAAAGCCTTTGGGAGCAAGTGATGCACAGACTATGGCTGGAGCCAGGAACTATGGACCCTCTTCCTGCATGCCCACCACCAACCACCCCATGACCCCACATCTGAAGGAAACCCTATGGTGACTTCTGAATTGACAGATCCATGGCCCCAACTCTTACCCTCTTCAGATTCCAGGTACTGCACTAAGCAAGTGTCCAGCAAGACTTTCCAGACAAGAAAAAAGGCAAATCATTGAAAACAATCAAAATATTTTTTGGCCCCAATTTTGGTTATTCAATTATGCTGTGCACTTACTACTGGAGATAAAGTTTGTATCATAATAAAGACATAAAAAGTGAAAAATTACTAGTAAATGATTAAACTATATGTAAATATCTCCAACAATGTCCATTGGCCTGTACCTGTTAGAAGCCTAAATCTGGTCGTCATGGCATTCTCAAAGCCGTCAGCCTCAGCCATGTTGAATCAGTTGAGCAACAAGTTAGCAGAGTATATCTCTCAGCCAGAATTAATACCTACAATTCCGAGAACATTTTTTAAATAATTGTCAGCAATACTGGCTATTCGTAGGACAAGTCAGAACTTTTGCAAACTCTGCCCCATTCACCTCCTCCCTTTGCAAACGATGGAAAGTTTCCAGCAGCACAAAGACAGGAAACCATTTTGGGGATTTCAAAGGTTAAAATATATATATATAAAACCATCGAAATAGTGTACAGCAAAAATTCTTCAAATTTTTCTGAAATAAGTTTGAAAGCAAAAATGACATACTATATACTAGCTGACCTCTGGCAACTGTAGTTGGCAAGTTCAGTAAGGGAACTGAACATAGATAGAGCTGAGGAAGAAGATGGTGGCTGGGGAACTTATGGATGGGAACAACTCAGAACTTCTCTTTTGTAATATATTCTAAATTGTTTCACTAGCTGCACTTTTATTTATCTTGGAACTCAAAAATAACCAGGAAAAGAAGCTGATTCATACCAACAGTGGAAAATTCTGGAAGGACTGTGCCATTATTAAAGTTTGGTGGGAGGAATTTGAACTATATTTAAGCAGAACTTTTAGTAACACTGCAGCAGAGTTATTTGGTAAAGAAATAATGATGCCAATTAATTTTGTCTTTTCTTAAGCTTTATATATTTCTAGGCAATCACTATAAATATCTATACCCTATACAGATGAAGGATACCCATATCTCATGTAGAGATTTATTTATTTATGTAGTTATTGTGTGTGAAGGGAACAAATATATCTATCTGCACTGGGCAAAGAAAATACAATTTATTTTCCAGGAAACAATTTAAAAACACTTCACTGCCTCTGGGGAGGTGTCTTATAAACTTCTTTCCAAATCCTTTCTGTGAAGATGTATCCTACTTCCCCAATTGCAAACTTTAGTAGCCCACTTGCAACAGTGTAACCTCTAACTCAGAGCATCCACCATGTGTCTGTCGTTTCAGAAGCCGCACTCCAGATGTAACATAAAAATAATTAATAAAAGAAAGGCAATCATTTTATGCTGGTTTCTTCTGATCAGGAAATTTATGAACTGCTCCCAGCCTGTAAACGTCTTTAATCAGCCATGAACTTCTAATTTAGGATTTACAGCAGTCAGCCCCTGTGGCCCTAAAGGGACAGGTCATCTTAAATGCAGCTCCACTGGAGCAGCAGAATAATACCTTGTGTGTTACAGGCTATAAACCCTCCTGTCACTAAAACTGTACCAAGTGACTTGCTGCAAGCGACATCACTGGAGATCTGCTAATATCATTAAAAAAATCATTTCACCAACCTTTAACTGCCAGATGACACAAGACACCCTGTGGAATTTCATCCTGCCGCATATGAAATGACTTTTGTACAAATAATCAATTGTCTGTAGTATATTAATATATGCTGAATATATTTAGTAGTATCCCAGCCACTTCTAATATAAGATGCCCTTCTCAAAAGCTAGAAAAAAGCTCAATATATTTGAGAGGTTATTGTTTTCTCTCTTTAGCAGTAAAACAGAACAAGGGTATGTTTTAGAATGAATGAATTCCAACCAACATCTATGATAAATAAGGCTACAACACTCAGTGCTAAGTAGGGATCGTGCTCTGTGAGAATCTCCTGCCCAATGTTGTCAGGGTGTATCAGTATTGTACCTTCTAACTTAAAACAAATGGACTGTACAGGGAAGGGAGATGTAAAAGGACAAATACGTATGTATAAAAGTACTAACCCTACACAGATGTGTCCTTGTCTTCATGGCTGCTTAGGCTCATATCATGGAGCCTCGTGGGCTACATAAAATCAATGTCCCCATTAATTTGCATATATCTCAAGTTGTGAACACCACAGTGCTTGGGGTTCTAATTTAGGATTCATCAACCAGTGAGGCCCTATTCAAACCTCCAAAATTCAAACAGGACAAACCAGTGAGTAAACGCAAATAAAATTGACTTACATGGGGTTTCAAGGGCCAGATTGCCAGGGGGTATGAGCAGTAGTTTGGATCCCCTTCATTTGTCTGGTAAATTCAAACGCTTAAGTCTTGAGGCAGCCTGTCATCAGAGTCCACCTGCTTCTTTTCTGGGCCATTGGATGAAGTGTCACAGGGAAGTGACTAGCTCTTTGCCCTGGAGTTAGAGCTCCTATATGTCAACTAAAGAGCAGTATTAATGATAGCCTGGATAATCCCACTCACTTGGTCAGGGGAGGGTTGGTAACGTACAGGGGGAAAGAATATTGAAAGCAATACAAGCAACTACGCTAGTACTTCCTTCTGACTGTGTTATTGGAAGTCTTCCACTGGTCCAATAACCACATTTTATATTAACAATTAATTTTTAAATAATGCTTTGTAAGAAATGTTGGATTGTAGATCATTTCAAATAGATCAGTACTTTCTCATTTATCTTGTGAGATAGTTATAGTGCACATCATTAAAATGAAATGGTTATGGCTTTTTATTACAATCTGTGTAATACAACTCAGATGTCAAGTTGCCCAAATTCAAGGGGTGACCTTACTCTTGGCTTCCTATTGGCTGCAGCCAGTGTGAAGTGAAGCTTAAAATGTTCTCAGCCAGTTAGGGATCATCTGGGAACATTTTAAACTTCATTTTTACTCTTTTCAAAGTTAGCTTCCCATTGACTCTTCACAACATTGAAACTAATTGACATTTGGGCGTCAGTGAGTGAAGCCCTGCTCTTCCACGTACTTGCTTTGTCTGGCTAGGAAACAACATGGAGCCAGCAGTATAACTCTGTTCTGCTAGCTCCACATCTCTCTAAGCAAGTATTGGTCTCAAAACTGGCACCTGCATTATAAATGTGATAGGTAGTATGTAATTAAGAACTTATGATAGAGCACTGGAGTGCTTTACTTTTCTGCTTAAATAATAATATTGAGATTAAATATTGGTCATGATGCTTACTCTAAATTGTTTGGAATTTGTACCCATTTGATTCTCAGCAGACACTGGCATGAGAATTAATATCTTAGTGACTATCATTTCTGGAGATTCATCTATCTTTGTTGTAATGACTATTATATTGTTGTTATTCTGGGTATCTTTGGGTAGCCTTTGGCACTTCCCCTGTGAAGACAACTCATCTAAGTCTCTGAGGATTTCCTTTTAAGTTATCTATTTGTACTCGGTACATTTCACCTACGGCTGATTTAGCTTCAGCAGTTTAGATATTTCCTGTGGGTCATTACACTGTACAGTCTAGTGTAGTGCCAGTTTTTCTTAATTAGAACTCAAAGTGCCAAATTAGTTTTATCTTACATTAGCAGAGGAGAATTTCAAGTACAGGATCCTGTAGGTGATTAGGTTAGAGTTTGTTTGCTAAAGAGGCATTTCATCTTTGTAATGAATCAGAAATACACATACACTGGGCCCAACATTCCGTGCTCACTGATGTGACAAAAAAAAAGCATGAGTAAAAAGTAGTGTAATGTTGGAGGGAAAAGCAACAAACGGACGATTTGTTTGTGTCCAGTGCTGCTGTGAGGTTTCCAAAAACAAAGTAGAACGATTAGTGAAAAATGTGGGAAAACCCAATTTTTATTTGTTGAGGCCATGTTAAAGGTCTTTCTATACAATAACAACAATTTGGATTTATATAGTTCCTTTAATGCAGTATAACGTCCCAAGGCACTTCATAGGAGCATAATCAGACAAAAAATTGACACCAAGCCAAAGGAGGAGACATTAGGATAGGTTGGTCAAAGAGGTAGGTTTTAAGGAGCGTCTTGAAGGAGGAGAGAGGTAGAGAGGCGGAGAGGTTTAGGGAGGGAATTCCGGAGCTTAGGGCCCAGGCAGCTGAAGGCACGACCACCAATGGTGGAGCGATTAAAATCGTGGATGCGCAAGAGGTCAGAATCGGAGGAGCGCAGAAATCTCGGAAGTTTGTAGGGCTGGAGGAGGTTACAGAGATAGGGAGGGGTGAAGCCATGGAGGGATTTGAAAACAAGGATGAGAATTTTAAAATCGAGGCGTTGCTGGACCGGGTGCCAATGTAGGTCAGCGAGCACAGAGGTGATGGGTGAACGGGACTTGGTGTGAGTTAGGGTACAGGCAGCAGAGTTTTGGATGAGCTCAAGTTTACGGAAGGTGGAAGATGGGAAGCCGGCCAAGAGTGCTCGTACAGTATTCTGCAGTTGTAGAATGAAAATAAAAAGTGAGTAGTTTAGTCAGGTAAGTGAGCCGAACGCATGAGAAGATGTATAAGTATCACTACAGTAGTTGAGGAGGTAAGCAGTGCTGAGCAGTTTCCTGTCTGAGAGTATGGGTGTGGTGGCCATTGTCAGATATATTGTCGTGAAGCAGCAGAGGAGCACAGAGGCACAGCAAGCGCACCAGTCACAATAGGCACAGCCCTAGACAGCTGGTCTACTGCAATCTAGTCCATGTGCCTACAGAGACAATGAGCCTACTGTCATTTGTGCACGGCTCTTAGAAATTACAGCCAGCAGGCCCTTCAGCCCACCATGTCTGCTAGTTCTACTCCTTCAACTAGCTATCTACTTTAATCCCATTTCCCTGCGATGGATGTGTGCTAAGTATATATAATAGAGTGACATAGAAAGGGAAAGAGAGATGGGTATGTTGTTATGATCTTTTGCAAATCATAGAATATATGATTAATACCTGTAGTTCCGCATACCCTTCCACTTGCTGTAAACCCAATGATTATAAGCTCTCTCTGCATCCTCATATGGAGTGTAGTGGGGATGTGTACCTGTTCCATACTGCGTGCCCAGTTTTGTACGATTTTTATCTTTAAGGATAAGAGTAGTGGGGATTGAGACATAGTGATTTGTCTAATGGAATACCCTTCCTACTGTACAATACAATTTGCATAATCATGATATTTTCATTTTTAATACCTTATTTGCTTTATCTCAAAGCTCAACACTATCCAGGACAAAGCAATCCGCTTGATTGGCACCCCATCCACTAGCTTAAACATCCACTCTTGTTCTCTCCACAGATGCTGACCGACCTGCTGTGCGTTTCCAGCCTTTTCTGTTTTTGTTTCAGATTTCCAGCAGCTACAGCATTTTACTTTTTACCCGTTGTTATAATTGGCCGTAACTCATTACTGTTCAGTCATTTTCACCAAAGATTGTGCATGCCACGGCTGGATTTGTGAACTTTGACATTTATACCAGCTCAGTGGCTCATTAGCTACTTGGAAAGTGTTAAATGATCATTATTGCCAGTCCATCATGAATGGCTGCTAGTTTTTCATTGCTGCAAATTAAATTGCATTCTTAGAAATCACTTGTTTCAGCTGCATGTTGTCCACCATGTTGTTAGTAAATTTGTTAATTATTCTGAAAACAGGATTTTTCCCAATTTTTATTAAAAGAGAGATTACAGACCTTGTGTTTCTCACAATGATTGAGTTTCTCACACCCTTGTAAATTGTCCTTAAATGTACAGTTTGTTATGCTGAAACTCATCGCTGTGTAATGGTGAAATAGGTAACTCAGACTAATTGACACTGTTGTTACATTTTTAGATGTAGAGAAACTATTTCCTCTGGTGGGGGAATCCAGGAGAGGGGGGCATAATCTTAAAACTGGAGCTAGGCCATTCAGGAGTGAAATCAGGAAGCACTTCTTCACACAAAGGGTAGTACAAACCTGGATCTCTCACCCCAAAATGCTGTGGAATTGAAACTTTCAAGACTGAGATCAATAGATTTTTGTTAGGTAAGGGTATCAAGGGATATGGAGCAAAGGCAGGTAAATGATCACTACATTGATGTGTTGCATGTAAAGCTCTGTAACTCAGTTCTTCAATTCTGGTCCAGTGTAACCAGGTAGACCTTGAGCTTAGAGTGAGGAATAGTTTGACTCCACTTTGTGTTCGCTAAGCTTCAAATAGAGCTGAGCAGCTCACAGAATAGAAACATTAGCTTTACATATTGCTCCTTGCCCCTAGGGTTACCCAGCACCCAGCTAAGTTATTGAAAGATCACCTCTGACACCAAGGATTTCAATTGAATTGAGTCTCGGCAGTCTCAGTCAATTCCTTAGGCGTACTTATTCTTCAGCACATAATTTTTTGAGGAATGAACGAATTTCTCAGACACAAATGTTGCTTATAACACATTTTATTTTACCTGAGGCAAGGGGATAACAGCACAATCTGAACAAAATAAAGGCAGGGCGGGATAATTCCCCGGCACATTCTGCAACATACTGCTGCAGGCTTCAGTTAGCACAACAGTCTGAACTCAGGGGTGCCTTAATGCCTAAAACTGGAGGAAGGGAAAGGGAGGGGAGGCTATGACTGCTGAATAACATTCCTAGTTATTGTATTAGAGGCTGCGCCCGGGTTCTGAATCTGAACATGTCCTCAAACTTGATCTGGAAGAGATTTCAAAATATCCGGTGAAGACAAATCATTTTTTCATGAGCACAATCAACTCATACCCTGTAATTCTAAAAAAAATATCATTTCAATACCTGAAGATGTAATTTTCTTGTCATAATTTAATTTAATTCAGTCAAGAAAAACATGTATTATTCACTTAATACTCTCAGAAATGATTTGGCATTTACAAGTTGTTAGCATGACTGATTACACTGCAAATGCGATTTATTGTTTGATTTTTTTTAAACAGGCAATTTAATCTCTATTTTCTCCAACTTTGGATTTCCATTACAAAAAGAATGTTCACATCATGTCATGATTCATTAGTTTATAGCATTGCATTGTGTTCGAATCAAAGATCTTTTCTAATAAGAAAGTTCCTTTCGGGTTGAACTGTTTTGAAATTAATTCTCCTGCCTCATCATGGTTTAATTTTAAATATACCGTCCCTCTAGAAAGCTAAGTATAAGATCTGTTGTGCCTCTTGGGTCTTTTGAGAAAATGTCATGTCAGAACTAGAAGATCAGAATCATTTTCTTGATAGAGCGTCATTGCATTTCCAGGAGTACAAAGATAATGGGCACCTCTTTTACTCGTTGACTTAAGAGAGACTACTTTACCATTGCCATTAATTCCAAAGCTAAGATGATTTGAAAAATAAGATGAGATTAGTAGGGTGTGGTGCTGACAGACTGGAAGCGAGTTCTGTAAACCTCAAAGTGGCTGCATTTAACCCGGCACTTTGATTCTACAGAGAAGAAAACCAAAGAGTAAAGAGGCCAGTACTGGTGAGGCAGCAATTCACACTAAACTAATCAAATCAAAAACTAGAGCTCCCATTTTATACCTATAAAGCTCAACATTTAATTTGGACATGAAAGAAGATAGATTCTCTTTTCTTTGAAGGCATGTTTGACAATTTTACAAGAGCTTTGTAATAACCTATTTAATACCATGAAAATAATGAGACAGCTTCACCTGAAGATTAAACAAAATGTAGCAAATAATAATCAATCATGTTCAATATATATAGATAGGTAGTCAGCTAGCAAAAAATCCATATCCGAACAATTCCAATTAGATTGTTGTAGAATTGGGTATCCAGGTATTTAAATTGTTGCAGATTTGTGTCTATTTTGGATATATATATATAGATACATTGCCAATGGTTTATAATAATTCAAGAAAAGATTTTTCCATTTAACTTTATACACAGGGGAAAATATACCCACTTTCTTCATAGGAGAGAATCTTGTAAATCTGTGTAGACGCTCAACAACAAAACGCTGAGTTTCAAAAAAGAAATCAAGATTGAGTTAAACGATAGGAAAGATATAAATAGATTCATAGATCGCTCGATGCTGATGGAAGACAAGGTGTTAAGCCATCTCTTCATTTATTCAAACTAACATAAGAACATGAGATGGTAGAAACAAGAAAAGCTCATTAAGTCTACCCAGGATATCCCATAATCTTCACTTTCCTTGTGATCTGGTGCAATGCCCCATATACTCAACTCTGTTGTATCGGGAACCTGTCCAATTCCTTTATGAATATTCCAACAGCTAGCTGTAGGATACTCTACTGCTACTATTCTCCTGTCCCAGTTTGATATAAAGGTGAGTTCTCTTTGGAATGGAGGTGAGCGAAGTTGACAAAGATGTGAGATCATGCATTGTGTGTGCATGCAAGTGTTTTAATAGTTAGTGCTGAGCTGAAGTGTCTCTTTTGTGGAGTCAGTGACGCAGGGCATAACATGCGAGTTGGAGCTGTGCTGACATCTCTGCTTTATGGATTCTTGAGGTCCAGAGTGAGCCACACATCTACTTTAAAAATGATTTGTGTTGAGTTGAAGTGTACCTGCATGGTTCTTGCACTGTGGGCAGTCCATTCCTAAACATAGATGATCTGACCTTTGTAGAGCTGACAGCAGAAACCCACTTTTGGTGTCACTCTCTCAGGACTGGAGCTGCAATGTAAAAGCACTGGGACACTTTGTCAGATATCATTTTCTTTCTCCAGTGCTCGAATTTTGAAAGCTTGACCGCCCCACATGCCCTCCGCAAGTTAACTAGAAGTTTAAAAAAGTCATTATTTAAATGGCGTTCTGTAAACGATGACTTCCTTTGCTTATATTCTTAGCTCTAGGTTTTCTTTTCCTGGATTGATATGAAGTACCTCTCTATATCCACCCAAATGATTCCTTTCCAGATTTTTAAAACTTGTATTGTATCATCTTTCATTTTTATTTTCCAATGAGCAGACATTAAACCATTATCCTCTCCTCCTTGCTCAATTGTCAAAGTCTGCAGCCATCTTTGTTACCTTCCTTTCAAATTAATGTTTGACTTCCATGTGACACTCCAAGTAGCAGCCCAAATGTGAACTCAAAAAGTGTGCGCAACACAGTCAGTCAAACAACTCAATTGGTTGCACTGATTGTTTTTCATTTGTATTTCTGGTTAAAATTTTTGTTCATCTGGGTGAGGAATGCCTTTGCTGGGGAATGGAACATATTTACTTGTTCAGTACTCACCATCAACATCGAGCAGTCCTAGATGAGCTGCTAGAAGCAGAGTAAGGCTCGTTCTATACTGCCCCAACAGTGTGCCTCAACCCCATCATTGGAAAAGCAACCTCTACTTCCCATTTTCCCACACCAGCCATCCTTCTGATCTCTTGGAGTAGGATTGACAATTTGATGCCAAACTGATACTTCTGTCCTTTGAGGTATTGTCAAACAGTAACTACCTTGAGCCTGCCCAATATTATAGCAAATCTTTTGCAGGATGTACTGAGAGAGTGAGAGAGAGAGAGGAGATTTTAATCTCATTGGTCTGGGTTAGATTCCATCTCACGTTTAAGGAGTAGTAAATTAAACTGTTGCTAAGTAGAACTCTCCTTCTGATTAAATTGTATGATCTGGTCTCAGTTCATGAATTCCTTTATTTCCCACAGAGGTTGCCCACAGTGCACATTTTATATAGCGGCAAAGCAATTTTGATGCCACCGTGATGCCAACTGCGGCCAGACCAGCGATGGTTTGTCATTTGGTGACAGCTGTGAGATCTCCTCTAGGAGGTAAACTTTCAAATTAAAATTTAAAAATCAGCCTAGTGACCTCTAGCCTAAAAATTTTTTAAAAACAGCTGACAGGGCAGGACTGTTCTGATTTCCCCTGATGTGAGAGTGGGCAGTATAACTGGGTGCTGTCATACTTGACGGTTCTTGTGATCATACCAGTGTAAAGTGATAGGTGCAGTCTTACTGCACTATTACTGAGACATGCTCACTGGGATGTTTCATTTTCATTCAGAAAAATTGGTGTGTGTTGGTAATTAGCAAACTCGAAGAGCATTAAAAGGTGGTGGAATTCTTTGCACCATAACCAATCAGCCAAGTTTAATAGAGCAACATAGGCTAAACATTTACTGTAGTTTTTCACAATCATCAGTTATGACAGCAAAATAGCGTAGAGTGCAAATCACTGGGAAAAATGGAAAGTCGTGTTTCATCCCCTAAAGTGTTGAATTTAAATATTAGGGTAAATGTTGTTATACCGCAAACTGATGTAGATGATCTAATATCCTCATGGCCCAATACTGATGTTTAAGATTCCGAGTATACTGTGTAAATGGCTTTGTACAAATGCAGCCAGCTTTCTAGTCGAAACAATGTAAATAATATATCAAGCCTTAAAATGTTGTCTTTAAGCAGTGGAGCGTATTAAATTTTCACAACACAATAAATTCTGAAACGGCAAGTATAATAACTACAGTAGAGTAATAGAAAATGAAAGCCCGGATGAAAAATAATGTTACAGCTGCCAGTGCACAAACACGGTTTTTATGCTGTTTCTTTGTAGGTATCTGCACAATTTTGACAAGGATTTAATTAGAGTTTCAATTATTGCAGGACTATGCATGGTAGCATAGTGGTTATGTTACTGGACTAGTAATCCAGTAGGCCTGGACTAATAATCTGGAAACATGAGTTCAAATCTCACCATGGCAACTGGGGAATTTAAATTCAGTTAATTAAAATAAAAAATCTGGAATAAAAAGCTAGTATTAGTAATGGTGAATATGAAACTACCAGATTGTTGTAAAAACCCATCTGGTTCACTAATGTCCTTTAGGGAAGGAAACCTGCCTTCCTACCCGGTCTGGCCTACATGTGACTCCAGACCCACAGCAATGTGGTTGATTCTTAACTGCCCACTGTTGATAATGGGCCGAGCAAGCCACTCAGTTGCACAATCCTGTTACAAAATGACATAATGAGAATAAACCGGATGGACCACTGGACACGACAAAAGCCAAACCAAGCCCAATCGACCTTGCAAAATCCTCCTCACTAACATCTGGGGACTTGTGCCAAAATTGGGAGAGCTGTCCCACAGACTAGTCAATACTCACAGAATCATACCTTTCAGCCAACATCCCAGACTCCTCCATCTCCATCCCTGGATATGTCCTGTCCCACTGGCAGGACAGATCCACCAAAGGTGGCAGCTCAGTGGTATACAGTCAGGAGGGAGTGGCTCTGAGAGTCCTCAACATTGACTCTGGACCCCATGAAGTCCCATGGCACCAACCCAACAGCATTTCCATTGCTGAATCCCCCACCATTAACATCCGGGGGGGGTCACCATTGACCAGAAACTTAACTGGACCAGTCACATAAATACTTTAGCTACAAGAGCTGATCAGAGGCTGGATATTCTGTGACGAGTGACTCACCTCCTGACTCCCCAAAGCCTTTCCACCATCTACAAGGCACAAATTAGGAGTGTGATGGAATACTCTCCACTTGCCTGGATGAGTGCAGCTCCAACAACACTCATAGAAGCTCGATACCATCCAGTACAAAGCAGCCCGTTTGATTAGCACCCCATCCATCCACCCTAAACATTCACTCCTTCCACCACTGGTGCACCGTGGCTGCAGTGTGTACCATCTACAAGATGCACTGCAGTAACTCAAAAAGGTTTCTTTGTCAGTACCTCCCAAACCTGTGACCTCTACCACCTAGAAGGACAAGGGCAGCAGGCACATGGGAACAACACCACCTGTACATTCCCCTCCAAGTCACACACCATCCTGACTTGGAAATATATCGTCGCTTGGTCAAAATCCTGGAACTCCCTACCTAACAGCACCGTGGGAGAACCTTCACCACACGGACTGCAGCGGTTCAAGAAGGCGGCTCACCACCACCTTCTCAAGGGCAATTAGGGATGGGCAATAAATGCTGAACTTACCAGTGATGCCCACATCAATGAATTAAAAAAAAAAGGACCCACAGGTTTCTTTGTTTGCAGTCAGTAAAAGGTTGCTTATCTTCTTCACCTGATTATGGCCAGAATTCCAGTTTGATTTTGTTCATTGTGTTTGTTAGTGCGAAAGTGAAGTTCCCTTCTTATCAGAGAGATAGCTCCAATTCTGAATTTGCTGCACAGATTAGATCGATGGCAGGCTTAAAAGAAGTTCTAGTGCAGAGATAAGGAAACAATTTGTTGCTGCTCAGGCACTGGCATTTTTAGTGCCTATGAGACTTTGTTATGCAAAGTTAAAGTACTGGAATTTTAGATGGTGTTCAATCCAGTAAATCCAGGAATTGGAGGGATTTGCTGCTTGAAATCACTTTATTCATAGTCAACTTTTAAAATAAATTTTTGCTGTTTGTATTGGAAGAAATCAAGCATTTCTCTATTTTGGCTAAGAATTTTAAAATATCCAGACTATTTTAATGAGTTTGTTTCTTCCATAACTAAGTAATCACTGCGGAATATGCATTCATGGGTAGTCAATATCTAAAGCTCCTCAGTAAACGTGTGATGATGTGAAGTTGGCACAAGCACAATCTCTGGTGCTACACTTTACTTCTACTCCTCCTTTCCAAGGAGGTAACAAATGTGCCAACTTCTGGACTGGCACCACTGATTCTCTTCCTCCCAATCAGCATTATTTTCCTGTTCCCTGTTTTACAATATAAAGGAGAGCGAAAGAGAGAGAGATGTACACAATGTTTCATTTGACATGAGTTTCATTCTCGTCACCATTTAGCAAGTATTAAATAGCATGAAAATGTTCTTTTGGGGCTCCTTTCATTATCTATTTAAGCATTTTAACTTATCCTTCAGTATTATTGCTTTAGTCTGCTTAGCGTTAGAGAACAAGGCATTGAGGCATTTCCGTGCTGGATCTATCACGACCACAGTCATAATAGTACAGTGATATGGGGCATCAAGGAATCTCACAGGACCGAATGTGCTTTCCTGTTGGGTGAGATGCATTGTTATAGGGACTATAGACGGGATGCTCTCTAATACATTCATTCACCACTGGAACAGAGATGGGCTCCGACGCTGTTAGTGCTGAAGTGTACAATTATGGTTGTTTTATGTGCAATAGAAGCAGGCTGAGGCTTTTACCACATCGCTGCGTCATGAATCATTTAGAGCTCTTTAAGTAGTGAGGAACAGTGATTGCAGCCGGGTTACACCACGCATAACATTAACAATGGAGGAACTCGGCCCGTGCTATTTAGACAAAATGTATCTCTCGCAATCATTATATACTGAAAACCAATAGTCACTTACTCAAGAACTTCCGCTGCACATCAAAATAGCAGTCCTTCCACTCCAGCGTTTGCCTGTGGATGCAGCTATTGAATTCTGCCACTAGGTGGTGACATTTAAGTAAAAAGGGGGTCAGTACAAGAGAATATTTTCAGAAATAAAAGCGAGAACATCTTTTTTGCATTAAAGCTATCAGTAATATTTGTCATCTGTTTTTATTTCAGTGGATTCTTTGTGGATTTTAAAATCTAAATGAACGAGTAGACTGAGATAATTAAGATAAAATGGTGGTTTTGTAACATTAAATTCCCTCATGCAGTCTCCACTGACTCCTCATGCATCAAAACATAATTCATTTTAATAAATTATTCACGCAGATACTTCAAACCCCCTAAACACTGTACAATAAAAATGACAGATAATAAAGTTAAATGAACCTTGCCAGCAGAACAAGAGGCCATAAATTCCAGTCCCACGAAGAGCCCTAATCACAAGCATTTGCATTTTTCTGCAATTTCCACCAAACATTCATTATCAGCTGTGTTTTATTTTGCTGCGCAAAGCAATCACTGGTTCAACATCCTCTGGCTCTGCCCCTCACTTCCCCATTCACTGTCATTTACCAAAGTAATGCATATCAGAGCTTGAAGATGTGAATGAGTCAATTCCATTTGCAGCATTACTTAGCTCATGGTACAAATTACCATGGGAGTTACCAAGTAAATTAGATAGTTCAAATAAAGAAAAAAGCTTTAAATCAAATTCTTAAAATAAAATACACAAAATGCCAAAGCCTGGAACAGCCTCGAAAAGGTAGAGTATTTTCAATAAAATCGTACTGGTCCAACTTGAAAAACTTTCACAGTTGATATCAGAAATATTTGGGAAGTCCAGTCCTGTTTCCATTCACTCCATCCCAGTCTTTGCATTGTACCTCTCTCCCCCAAAAGGCAGTAGATCTATCCTTTGTCCCCTGCTATTTTTCATCCATGTGCTGCTCCTCAGCAACATCATCTGAAAACAGATCAGGTTTCACATGTACACTGATGACACCCAGCTCGACCTCACCACCACCTCTCTCGAACCCTCCACTGCCTCCGATTTGTCACACTGCTTGTCTGACATCTAGTACTGGATGAGCAGAAATTTCTTCCAAATAAATATTGGGAAAACCGAAGCCATTGTCTTCGGTTCCCGCCACAAACACCATTCCCTAGCCACCGACTCCGGTCCGTTCACAACCTTGGCATTCTATTTGACCCTGGGTTTCTGACCCAAGTTCCTCTCTATCACCAAGATCACCTACTTCCACCTCCGTAACATTGCCTGTCTCTGCCCCTGCCTCAGCTCATCTGCTGCTGAAACCCCTCGTTGCCTGTGTTATCTCTGGACTCGACTATTCCAATACTCTCCTGGCTGGCCTCCCACCTTGCACCCTCTGTAAGCTTGAGCTCGGCTAAAACTCTGTTGTCCATATCCCAACTTGCACCAAGTCCCGTTCCTCCATCACACCAGTGCTTGCTGCCCTGCATTGGCTCCCGATCCGGCAATGCCTCAACTTGAAAATTCTCATCCGTGTTTTCAAATCCTTCGCCCCTCCCTATCGCTGTAACCTCTTTCAGCCCTACAACCCTCCTAAGGTGGCTCATTTTCGGCCGGCGCGGACACGATGGGCCGAATGGCCTCCTTCTGTGCCATAAATTTTCTATGATTCTAGATTTGTGCACTTTACCTATTCTGGCCTCTTGCTTCATCGCTCCATCATTGGGGGCCGTGCCTTCAGCTGCCTAGGCCATAAGCTCTGGAATTTCCTCCCTAAACCTCTCCACCTCTCTGTCCTCCTTTAAGATGCTCCTTAAAATCTACCTGTTTGACCAAGCTTTTGGTCACCTGTGCTAATATCTCCTTATGTGGCTCCGTGTCACATTTTGTTTGATTGTGCTCCTGTGAAGCCCCTTGGGATGTTTTACTATGTTAAAGGCACTATAAAGTAATTAATATTAGTAAAGAAAAAGTACTGGAGAAATTAATGGGACTAAAAGCCGACAAATCCCTGGACCTGATGGCCTACATCCTAGGGTTCTAAAAGAGGTGGCTGCAGTGATAGTGGATGCCTTGGTTGTGATCTTCCAAAATTCCCTCGACTCTATAATGGTCCCAATGGATTGGAAGGTAGCAAATGTAACATCGCTATTCAAGAAAGGAGGGAGGGAGAAAACAGGAAACTTCAGGCCAGTTAGCCCGTCATCAGTCGTCAGGAAAATGCAGGAATCCATTATTAAGGAAGTGGTAACAGGGCACTTAGAAAATCATATTATGATTAGGCAGAGTCAACATGGTTTTATGAAAGGGAAATCGTGTTTGACAAATCTATTAGAGTTTTTTGAGGATGTAACTAGCAGGGTAGATAAAGAGGAACCAGTGGACATAGTATATTTGGATTTTCAAAAGGCATTTGATAAGGTGCCACTCAAAAGGTTGTTACACAGGATTAGGGCTCATGGGGTTTTGGTAACATATTAGCATAGATAGAGGATTGGTTAACGGAGAGAAAATAGAGAGTAGGAATAAACGGGTCATTTTCAGGTTGGCAGGCTGTAACTAGTGGGGTGCCACAAGGATCAGTGCTTGGGCCTCAGCTATTTACAATCTATGTTAATGACTTAGATGAAGGGATGAGTGTAATGTATCCAAGTTTGCTGACGATACAAAGCAAGGTGGGCAAGTATGTTGTGAAGACACAAAGAGTCTGCAAAGGGATATAGACAGGTTAAGTGAGTGGGCAAGAAGGAGGGAGATGAAGTATAATGTGGGGAAATGTGAGGTTATTTATTTTGGTAGGAAGAATAGAAAAACAGAATATTTTTTAAATGGTGAGAAACTATTAAATGTTGGTGTTCAGAGAGATTTGGATGTCCTTGTACATGAAACACAGAAAGTTGACAAACGGGTACAGCAAGCAATTAGGAAGGCAAATGGTATGTTGGCCTTTATTGCAAGGGGGTTGGAGTACAAGAGTAAGGAAGTCCTGCTACAATTGTACAGGGCTTTGGTGAGACCACACCTGGAGTACTGTGTACAGTTTTGGTCTCCTTATCTAAGGAAGGATATACTTGCCTTGGAGGCGGTGCAACAAAGATTCAATAGATTAATTCCTGGGATGAGAGGATTGTCCTATGAGGAGAGATTGAGTAAAATGGGCCCATATTCTCTGGAGTTTAGAAGAATGAGAGGTGATCTCATTGAAACGTATAAAATTCTAAGTGGGCTTGACAGGGTAGATGCTGAGAGGTTGTTTCCCCTGGCTGGAGAGTCTAGAACTAGGGGGCATAGTCTCAGGTTAAGGGGTCGGCCATTTAGGACAGCGATGAGGAGGAATTTCTTCACTCAAAAGGTGGTGAATCTTTGGAATTCTCTACCCCAGAGAGCTGTGGATGCTGAGTCATTGAGTATATTCAAGGCTGAGATCTATAGATTTCTGGACTCTAGGGGAAATCAAGGGATATGGGGATTGGGCGGGAAAGTGGAGTTGAGGTCGAAGACTGAGATCGACAGATTTTTGTTAGGTATGGAGTATCAAGGGATATGGAACAAAGGTGAGTAAATGGAGTTGAGGTACAGATCAGCCATGATCTAATTGAATGGCGGATCAGACTCGAGGGTCTGAATGGCCTACTCCTGCTCCTATGTTCATTACCGCTGCAATTTAGCACAAAATCAAATTCACAGAATTTCTGTCATCCCCTCTGCAAATAGGACCAATGGCTGATGCTGCACTAGGTGAGTATAGTACACCTTTACAGAATGAATTGTGTGCAATTACTGGCCAGCAATCTAATTCTAACCACTATATATATTAACAGTAAGCATTCAAACTATTAAAATTCTGTTTGTGACATGATGTACACATTCTGTTTTCAGCAGATAGGATTACTTCTCATTATATAAGGATCTCAGACTGCACAAGTGGGAATGTGAGCTCTTGCAATCACTACTTTTTTCTGACAGAGGATGCGGAGAGTTTATCTTTCACCGTGCTTTTCAAGAGCAGTGGCAATTTTACTTTATTCATATCCCATCGTGACTGAGCTCTGAAGCCAGGGCCCGTCGATAACTCCATGCAATGGTTGGTGCCGTGTGCCGACCTTTAGAGAAAGATTTGTGCAATTTCTTTAACAGCAAGACCGCGAGTGGAACCCAGTGACTGATCGAGTTCAATGCTCATTCTGACATGATTGCATTTGCATTGGTATATGTGTTGTGTTTAAGCTCACTTGAGTTGATTTTTAAATGACTTTACCTGATGCTTCTTGTGCTGACTTCTCGTCAGTGGTTTCCAGGTACATGCTCCAAGGGAGGCTGACATTCCAATCTCGCCGTCAGAAATGCTGCGAGCTTCATAATTAGCAGCTAGTTGCTCACGGAGATGTGCACTGACAGGAGAAAACCCGAGACAGCTCTCACTCAGCTCTCCATGTGAATTTAGACAGGCCTGCACCTTATTCTTGGCAGCTCAATTCCCATGGAATGAAATGTGTCCAACTGCTCAACGAGGAGCTCTGAAAAAAAGAGAAATAAATACCAAGATGAAAGTTTCAAACAAATAAAAATAAAAGGGATGTTAGTGAGTTTCAAGCAGGAAAAGCTGCCTGTGTGGGAATTACAGCAATAGGAGGAGTAGGAATTATAGTGTCAGGTTTTCCACAATCCAGTTATTTAAAATCCAGCGTCAGGAGAGCTATTGCTCTCGAGTTTTAACTGGATTTCTCCAAATCAGATTCGGTCTCAAGGGCTCCATTTTCTGTCAGTCTGACCCTTAACCACTGCACTCTGTAACAACCTGTACAATCATCAACATTCAATTGGATAGGTGTAGATTTGCATAATTAGATATTCAGAATAAGAAATTCAACTGATTAAATACTTTTAATTTAAAAGCAGATGTTCTGTACTGCCAGGTAAAATTGTATTTGCTGAACAGACCCTGCGATCTGAGGAATTCCATGTTCCCGTCAGGTGAATTCTGCGACACAGCCTTTTCACCGATTGTTCCACCTCTCATAGCAGTACAATCAGTCCCAGTCAGACTCCCTCCACTCAGCTGTCCCTGTTCCATTAGCTGAAGCAACTCCCTTGCAATTGTGAGGTAGAGAGCATAAATCTTTGTAGTCGACTTGGATTTCATAAAGCAGAACGTTCAAATTCAGTTCAAATGAAAAGCTGTGAAAGAGAATTAATTTATATGCATAAGTGAAGATATTAAAAAGAATAATTACATGGCTACAAACTGTAATTGTCGTGGAGTTGTGCAAGGAGTTTGGTTGTGCTATTAGATGGATCAAATTTGTCAAGATAAACATGAACATTATTAGACATAGGGACAGAGGAACAGGAGTAGGCCATTCAGCCCCTCAAGTTTATTCTGCCATTCAATTAGATCATGACTGATCTGTATCTTAACTCCATCTACACATCTTGGTTCTGTAACCCTTAATCCCCTTGCCTAACAAAAATCTATCAATCTCAGTTTTGAAGTTTCCAATTGATCCCCAGATTTTCACCGCCCTTTGTGTGAAGAAATGCTTTCTGACAAAACGGCCTCGTTCTAATTTTAAGGTCATGCCCCCTTGTTCTGGACTCCCCCAGCAGAGGAAATAGTTTCTCTCTGTCTATCCTATCAAATCCTTTAATCATCTTAAACACCTCAATTAGATCACCCCTTAATCGTCCATATTCGAGGGAATATAAGCCTAGTCTATGCAACCTGTTCTCATAATTTAACCCTTTTTAGCCCTGAAAGAAAGAAATAAAAAAGATTTGATAGATGTGTTCAAGATTACAAGGGGTTTTGGTAAGATAAATTGGGAAAAACTATTTCCACTGGTCAGTGAGCCAGTAAATAGAGGGCATAAATTTTATGTACCTAGCCAAAACTGCAAAGGGAGAGGCTAAGAGATTTTGATTTTCCACACTGACGACTGTTAGGACATAGAATGCCCAATTAGAAACAATGGTGGAAGCAGAATCTATAAAAGATTTTTAAAGGGGGAGTGGATAAATATTTGAAAACAAAAATTTTTAAGTAGTAGAGAGAACGGGCAGGGAAATGGGACTCAGTGAGAGAGTTAGCACAGGCACCATGGGTTTAATGGACTATTCTGCACCGGAAAATTTGATGATTCTAACTTTAATAATTCTGAAGGTTTTTATTCTTGGCAAGGCACTGCTCATCCATTCGCCCTCAGGGGGTGGTGGTGGGCCTTGAACTGAAGATAGTGCTTTGATAGAACTGAGTGGCTTGCTAGGCCACTTCAGTGGATAGTTAAGAGTCAACCACATTGGTGTGGGCCTGGAGTCACTTATAGTTTTCCTTCCCTAAAGGACATTAGTAAACCAGCTGAGTTTTTACGACAGTCTGACATCTTCATACCAGCTTTTTGTTTCCAGATTTTTTAAAAACTGAATTCAAATTCTCAAACTGCCATAGTGCGATTTGGACTCACATACTCTGGATTATTAGTCCAGGTCTCTGGATTACTGATCCAGGAACATAACCACTACATCACCGTTTACAGTAGATCAAGAAAGCCAAATGTGGGTGTACTTCATTTTCTATAATATTTCTCATGACAACTGAGTTCATCACCATTGCAATGGATGGATAAAATCAAAATAACCAGACTCCATGAAATCTGCTAACATATGAAGCAAACCTTTTTAATGGTGCAGTACCTTTCATTTATCCTTATACAGGAAGATACAAAATTCTTGTATAACGTATGAGTAAAATCCTCACAATATTCAGGAACGGATGTGTGACCTTTGGAAACAGGAGCATTTTAGAGTCTGAATTTGAAGTTAAATTGAGTAAGTGGAGCAGGAGATTCAAGGAAGTCTTGGAGAGCTTTCTTGACTCAACAATAAAGCAACTCTTCAACTGAGAAGCTAAAGCTGGTTTTAAAAGAACGACCTTGCATTTATATAACGTTTTCACGACCTTGGCTCATCCCAAAGCGCTTTACAGTATAGTCACTGTTGTAATGTAGAATAAAAGGAACAAACGTGCCCTTTGCAAGAAACATTCCAGGGCTTCATAATACGACAATGGGACATTGAGAGGCTCATCACACAGCTTATTTAAGGAGTTTTACTGTCCAGGACCATCATCCCCCTCAGTGAAGTCTGTATTCAAGCTCCCTTAAAGTTTCATAGCTCGGTAAAAGGCATCCCCTGAATGTTTCGAAACAAACCTCTTATCTAAATTTTTCCAGGTTCCCTTCTGATTAGATTGGATAGAAGGAATGCAGATGGAGCATTTTTGTCATCCTAAGAAAACCACCAGTGAGACCAGTCACAGTGGTGCCAGGTAAGAATATTGCCCCTGATTAGGTGCATCTTTCTGCAGCATTTAACTAAAAATGTGATTGAGATGACTAAAGAATGCTAGAAGGTGGGAACCAGAAATATACTTAGTAATTACTGGATCTGACATGCTTAGTAATTAAAATAGCTGACTGACTCTAGCTTTCAGCTACATGTAAAACAATAAACTACTGTGTTTGTCAAGTCCCTAGTTACATTGGTACAGGGGCAATTTTTGGGGAATTGAACATTTGGAAAAAGGTGTCAAATTAAAAGCTCTATCAAGTTGTGTGATCCATCTGGAGAATAAAGGAGAAATCGCTAGAATATAAGAGAAACAATTTTGTCAAAAATCTAATCACAGCGACATTTAGGATACAGCCAGTGTTCACGGAGAATAAACTAATCCAGTCAAAAGAAGCATTCATCAAAATCTGCATGTTGTTTCATCTTGTTTAGCATTTTCGTTTCACCAGTTTGTTCCAACATTTTAAATTGGATTGTTTGATATTTTCCAACAGTTTAGTGCAACTCCAATAGTTATAGTGTAGAATTCACCTTTTTCTCCCTCAGTTTTCAACCTTCCTTTCCTAACAGTGGGGTTTTGGGCCAGGAATGATCCTATGGTCCCCAATATTACCCCAGCATCTTATCGAAGTCATCATTCTGGTTCAGTTCTTTGAGATTACGACATTGATGGATGAAGGTAGCCCTGTGGACACTGTAGGGGATAAATTGGTTCACTCCCGCTGCACGCACCACAAGAGGCCGGCCTGAGCTTCAAAATTAGTCTTCGGGCCTCATCTTAATAATTCGGCAGCCTGTTGCGCCTTCAGAGGTAGTTCGCCGCTCTGGTCTCCTTCAATTTCGGGCTGCCTGCCTTGCCAGCAGAGGTCCCACGATAAGACCTGGGAGGAGGGGGAGAAGAACGGTATGAGGGTGGGCGCTGAGCAGGGGCCAGCAGTGGATCCCAGTAGTGCCAAGGAGCTAGGTGGAGCAGGTGTTCCTCTCAGGTCCACATTAAGGTAAGTATTTTTAAGGGCTCCTGGTTAGGCTGCATGTACACGAGGTAAATGGTACAATTTTAAAGGGAGTGCAGGAACAGAGAGACCTAGGGGTGTATGTACACAAATCTTTGAAGGTGGCAGGACAAGTTGTGAAGGCTGTTAAAAAAGCAAATGGGATCCTGGGCTTTAGAAATAGAGGCATAGAGTAGATAAGCAAGGAAGTTATGCTACACCTTTATAAAAGGTTTAGGCCTTAGGTTAGGCCTCAGCTGGAGTATTGTGTACAATTTTAGTCACCACACTTTAGGAAGGACGTCAAGGTCTTAGAAAGAGTGCAGAGGAGGTTTACTAGAATGGTACCAGGGATGCGGGACTTCAGTTATGTGGAGAGACTGGAGAAGCTGGGGTTGTTCCCCTTAGAGCAGAGAAGTTTAAGAGGAGATTTGATAGAGGCGTTCAAAATCATGAATGGTTTTGAGAGAGTAAATAAGGAGAAACTGTTTCCAGTGGCAGAAGGGTCAGTAACCAAAGGACGCAGATTTAAGACGATTGGCAAAAGAGCCAGAGGCGACGCGAGGAAATTTTTTTTACGCAGTGAGTTGTTATGATCTGGAATGCACTGCCGGAAAGGGTAATGAAAGCAGATTCAATAGTAACTTTCAAAAGGGAATTGGACAAATACTTGAAGGGAAAAAAATTGCAGAGCGATGGAGAAAGATCAGGGGAGTGAGACTAATTGGATAGCTCTACCAAAGAGCCGGCACAGGCATGATGGGCCGAATGGCCTTCTTCTGTGTTGTATCATTCTATGATTCTGTAATCCTGAGTGCAGCAGAAAGAGTCTTGTGGGATTGGAGGACAGATCCCAGGTTGGATAGGGAACTTGTTGCTTTCTCTTAGACAGAGGGTTGTCATTAATAACAGCGGGCCCATGTGGAGACCGGTTACTAGGGGAGTCCTGCAGGGATCAGTGTTAGGACCATTACTCTACATGATCTATATCAATAATCTGGATGAAGGCATTGGGGGAACTGTCCACAAATTCGCAGGTGATGCAAATATCTGTGCTGGTATCAGAACCCTTGAGGAGAAAAAAAGATTACAATTTGATCTTGGTGCGATGGGGGAATGAGCCCCCATCTGGCAGATAACATTTAATGTAGATAAATGTAGTGTAATACACGTTGGGTAGAGCTAATGCCAAGCCTGTGTATACCATGCTGGGCTCTGAATCAAAGTCTGTTGACCGAGAAAGGGAACGGGGTATTACAGTGCATGAGTCTCGAAAGGTCTACGACCAGAGCTGAGAGGTTATAGCGAAAGCAAGTAGACAATTAGGATGTATAACTAGAACGATCCAATATAAAACAAAGAGGACAAGATCTTGGTTAGACTGTACTTAGAATATGATGTTCAGTTCTGCCCCTTCACATGGTAGAAGATATAGAGATCCTGGAAAATGTTCAGAGGAGGGCCATTAGATTAATGCCTAGTTTAAAAATCCTTAGTTATCACATTAGGGCCAGAAACCTGGGTCTTTTTACTCTAGGCTTCAGGGAGATTTGATTGAAGTATTTACAACGATGAAGGGACTCACCCATCCTTCACATAGGGTCACTGTTCAGAAATCAGGACAGGAACCATGGCTGTTTTTTTCCTCTCCTTAGCTTAGACCCATAGAAGTTTACAGCACAGAAGGATGTCATTCAGCCAGCGTCTCCGTTCTAGCTCTTTACTAGAGCAGTCCAAAACTAATTCTACTACCCTGCTCTTTGTCCATATGGACACTGAGACACTCTACTGTTGCCCTGGCTGAGATCATCTAACTCAGCACAGACCAGGGCTCAAACTGAGATTTTCTTGATTCTTATGGTTCAGGTTGTGCATTTGCCTTGTGAGACATTGGAGGATCCCAGACATTATCATTTTAAGGGCATGTTTAAAAGTAGCTACACTCTAGAAATGACTGTGTGTGATGTTCATTTGAATGTCTAACTCATTGCAATCACATTTGTCTCTGCGCTGGTTTAACAGAGGTGATAGCTAAACACTTACAATATAATAGAAGACAAAAGAACTTGATAGGAGTGTGTTAAGTGTTCATAAAATAACATCACTCATGGTAAGTTCCAGGCTTATATATAGCTGGGAGTAAAATCAAATTTGGTTAAAAGTATCATCAGAAGTTTTCCATACAATTTTTCATGACACCTGTTAATTGCTGAAAATAATGGGGTATAATGGAAATATATTGAGATAATGATGAATTGCACCCAGGTACTAGTGCGTAGACACTGACAAATGCAAGGAATAAACCTAATCCTTGACAGTGACTTGGTGGTTTATTTTGTGCTGGTGGGAGGAGAAGTAAAATAACTAACCAAATCCCACACATGTCAGCCATATTTTCAGTCAGCACCAACTTCATATTTCAATGACAGAATTCATTAAAGTACATTAGGTTATTATGGGCTCTGAAATTACAGCAAGAGGGCATTGAAACATATGGGTTACATAGAACTACATCCAATGTACAGCACCAAAACAGGCCATTCGGCCTAAACTGGCCCATGCCGGTATTTATGCTCCACACAAGCCTCCTCCCTCCCTTCTTCATCTAACCCCATCCACATGTCCTTCTATTCATTTCTCCCTCGTGTTTATCCAGCTTTCCTTTAAATGTCCAAAGACTTCAAAAGTTAACAGGAATGCAGAGGCTGTAGAAAGTGTGGCACCGCCAACGGTGACCTGTACGAAAGGGAGGGTAGAAGGGGAATTGTCTCACTGAGAAAAATGGGCTTAGCAGAAAGCCAAGTGACCTTGGTTCCAACCTGATGAAGGAATCCCTGGCTTCTGGTAAGATGGTTTTTCACTGTCATTGTGTCACTCTCTGCGTATAAACACATATATTGTGAGCTGATCGGAGATTACAACTCAGTACCTTACGCAGCAGGCTTTGAAATAAACTTGGGCAGACAAAGTGCTCCTAATCCATAGCTCAACAAATAATTCTTTACACACTAAATCTTGGCCGGTTTCTAAAATAGTTGGAGGGTGTGAAATTTCCATTGTTGTTATATTTGTTGTTTGGGCCGATTTAGCAGTGGTGCCCTCCGACCCATTGCATTCTGGGAGTGCACCTTGCTGAATCAGGTGAGGAGATTGGATTTCCAGATTCACAAGGTGCAAATTCAGTGATATTAAAGAGTCAGAGATTACCCCAATGTTAAAAGAATGGAGCCTTTTCTGAGACCTTGCTATCAGTGTGCAAGAGTCTCTTTCTACTCGCCCAGTTTGAAGCAATCTCCATGGCAGAGGAATAAGGGGCCTCCAGGCCCAAGCTGGGCCTTGCGCCTGGAAAACTGACACAAATCTTTGGCCTGTCGCTGCATGTCAGGTGTCTGAAATCACAGCCTTCTAGATGCTGATAGAGATTGTCGTGAAACATCCTGACAGCAATCTCAAAATTAAAGAAGGAATCTTAACTGTCTATCATCAACAACAACAATTTGCATTTATATTGCGCCTTTAATGTAGTAAAACAGACCAAGGTGCTTCAGAGGAGCATTATCGGACAAAAAAATTGACACCGAGCCAAAGAAGGAGATATTAGGACAGGTTGGTCAAAGAGGTAGGTTTTAAGCAGCGAAGAAAGAGAGGTGGAAAGACGAAGAAGTTTAGGGAGGGAATTCCAGAGCTTAGGCCCTAGGCGGCTGAAGGCACGGCCGCCAATGGTGGGTTGAAGGAAGTCGGGGACGCACAAGAGGCCAGAGTTGGAGGAACGCAGATATATCGTCACTTTGCTCCCAGACCCCTACAGATCTTTCAGCTTGCAGGAATCCTGGGTGGGCTGGAGTGCCAGGTTTCACTGGGCGCCTACTACAGGCGCAGGCTCAGTTGCCTCAGGCAAGGCAGGGTGAGGGCAGAGACCTTACATTACGAGGCTGCGACCCCTTTCTTCTGTGGATGTTCCCAGGCGCAGGGCAGAAAACAAAACCTCTCCTTTTTTTGCTCTTTCCTGTTGAGTAAGGGCAGATTGACCTTCGTTTTTGCAATATCTTCTTATCCATGAACTGTATCAGCTCCAGTTCTGTCAGAAACGCTTGGGGGTATGATTTGAATAGTTAAGTATCAGAGACAGGAGCAGTTTGTAAGGTCACAAGAAAGGGAATTGAAAATCATTCCTACAATAAATGGCATTTTGCTAGGCTGCACGGATTGAATGTAGGGAACCCCGCAGGCCGGCTAGAGAGGATACGAGGGATTTGCACCCACTTCAACATCTTGTGCCATGCTCTCTTGCTCTGACACAGTAGAAAATCATCTGTCACTCACCATTAGCCATAGGGATTGCTTTTGGCGCTCTGCATCCTTTCTCTCTAAGCACTATGAAGAGATGTCTAAAAATAAACAATTCAGCACATTCTGGGATGCACCCATGAGGAATTAAAGTAGTTCCATGAAAACTGCATCTTATCCCGTGGGATGAGTAGTACACCCTACGATATAACCACCTGACACTTTCATGTAGGAACACAAGAATTGCTAGACGAGAAAAGACTACAGTCCATGTAGGTCGTCTTCTACCATTGCATGATACAATGATAATGGAGTTGTTGAGTAATCATAGCAATCAATCTCTATCAATTAGCCTACAACAGACCCAGACATAATGCGATGAAAACCTCAGTGATGGAGAGCTTTGCTACACTTACCACATGTTCCTCCCAAGCATTGCTACACTTACCGCATGTCATGTGCCGTATCCCAAAATCCTGCTCATTTAAGATTTGAGCAGACGCAATAAGTACTATGCATGTTTTGGAGACATTTTTGAAAGAAATGGAGAGTTTAAAATGTCACTGGGCCACTTGGTAAGTGAGCAGGCTGGAGGGCACACCAGCTGACAGGCAGTAGAGCAAAAATCCCAGTCTGTGAACAACATTTCTTGCTTCAGTGGATTAGCATGCTGCAAATCAGTTAGGGAAACATCTTTCAGCTCACTACCTCCTTTCATTTCTGGCTGTTCAATTAGGGCAGAATGGCATAGTATGCCCTCAGAGTTTTCAATTTATCGACACAGTGGGGAAAAAAACTACTTGGAACATCATCATTAAAATACCACGTGATCGGGTCAAATTCCATATTAACAGGAACTTCAGGAGCTACTCGATAAGAAGTCTTTGGGCAAAGGGCCATTACTCTTAACAGGCGGGTAGTTTTTGCAATGATTCCGGGGAGTCGGGACTCAACACATTAGAACAAAACAACCACGGGCACTTCAGAATTTCTGAAATGAGGATCTGTTGGGGAAGGTAGCCTTTTAAATTACACTGGGGGTAACTTTAATCTAACCCCCTCCGGCAGGAAGCTGAGGGGATCAGAGCGGCTGCCTGACTCACACCTCGCCCGATTTACACCAGTCCGATTCACACCTCGCCCGATTTACATCAGTCCGATTCACACCAGTCCGATTTACACCAGTCCGATTCACACCTCGCCCGATTTACACCAGTCTGATTCACACCTCGCCCGATTTATACCAGTCTGATTCACACCTCGCCCGATTTACACCAGTCCGATTCACACCTCGCCCGATTTACACCAGTCCGATTCACACCTCGCCCGATTTATACCAGTCTGATTCACACCTCGCCCGATTCACACCAGTCCGATTTACACCAGTCCGATTCACACCAGTCCGATTTACACCAGTCCGATTCACACCTCGCCCGATTTACACCAGTCCGATTCACACCAGTCCGATTTACAGCCTGCCTGATTCACACCCGCCCGATTTACACTGTTTCAATTCACACCTCGCCCTATTTACACCAGTCCGATTCACACCTCGCCCGATTTACACCAGTCCAATTCACACCTCGCCCGATTTACACCAGTCCAATTCACACCTCGCCTGATTTACACCGTTCCAATTCACACCTCGCCCGATTTACACCGTTCCAATTCACATCGGTCCGATTTACAGCCTGCCTGATTCACACCGTTCCAATTCACACCCACCCGATTTACACTGTTCCAATTCACACCTCACCTGATTCACACCTCGCCCGATTTACACCGTTCCAATTCACACCTCGCTCGATTTACACCGTTCCAATTCACACCTCGCCCGATTTACACCGTTCCAATTCACACCTCGCCCGATTTACACCGTTCCAATTCACACCTCGCCCGATTTACACCGTTCCAATTCACACCTCGCCCGATTTACACCGTTCCAATTCACACCTCGCCCGATTTACACCGTTCCAATTCACACCTCGCCCGATTTACACCGTTCCAATTCACACCTCGCCCGATTTACACCGTTCCAATTCACACCTCGCCCGATTTACACCGTTCCAATTCACACCTCGCTTGATTTACACCGTTCCAATTCACACCTCGCCCGATTTACACTGTTCCAATTCACACCTCACCCAATTTACACTGTTCCAATTCACACCTCACCGATTTACACTGTTCCAATTCACACCTTGCCCGATTTACACTGTTCCAATTCACATTGGTCCAATTTACACCGGTCTGATTTACACCCTGTCCGATTTACACTGCTCTGATTTACACCCTGTCCGATTTACACCAGCCCAATTTACACCAGTCCGATTTCACTTTCCAACAACTTGAAGGTGTAAAACAAGCAGCCGATCCGATTCGATCCGTCAGTTTCCCGTCGGGTGAGTTAGGTTAAAATGACCTCCGTTGGTTCCCACTCCACCAGGATCAAGTCCTGGCCACTTGTGTGCCAGCTTCATGCAGGTGTACATTGTGTCATGGTTAACTGGGATGGAACTGGCGAGATTTTGGCCGAATGATGTCATTCAGTCTTGATGCTGGTCCTGCCTCTTTCACTTGCGTTTGCCTGTAAGGCAGTGGACCCAAGAAGCCCCAACCCCACCTCTGGCGGAATTTTGTTGCGTCAAAAAAACGGGGTGCATGGCTGGTGTCACTGGGCCCTAGCCCAGAATCCACCCCCACCTGCTCCGTTAGCACGACTTAGAAGAGAAGAATTTCAAGTCAGTAGATTTGTGTTTAAGCTTAACTACGAATTTCTTTCCTGAACATTTGCAAAATATTTGCTAGTACTCGCTATTAGTGATGGGAACTGCACTAATATCATTAACAAGTGGCTGTTGTTCTGCTTTTCCAGTCCTTTGAAGAATGTTCTTGCTGTGGTTCTACATCCTGTTACAGACAATGAAACTCTTCAGTCAAGAAGGCGATGGAATAATTTGAGCAATTCTGAGATAGAGGTGAGGCAGTGTTGTTGAGACAGCTCGGTGTACTTAAGGGGAGACTGAATAGTGTAAAACACTAACTTAAATATGGGATATAAAACCAGGTTCAGTGCCTGGCCTGTGCTGAGGTAGCTGTTCCCAGCTGGGGCACTGGTAGACTTGCTACAATTGATCTCAGCGCTCCTGATCGCTATTTGGTAACCCCTGGTTACAAAATCCTTGTGCGTGGACATCAGGTGAGGAAAGGGCTGAGTGTGGCTGGGAGATTCCCTGTTTAATAGCCTACCAAAACTCTCCACCTCGTTGGAGGACCAGTCGGATACAGTACTAACAGGGAGCGGGCCACTGTGGAACTGTCCCCCAGTACAAGTCAGTGCCTCCAGGAGAGGGAAGGAGAAAAAAGAGTCATTATAAGTGAATTAGACAGTTATTTTACCAACAGCTTTTGTCTACCAGAAGTGCAGGCACTATTAGAGTTAAACAGCACATTTTAAACAGTATGGATTTAATTAAATATTAACTATCATGATTAATTCAAGTTCCTATTTAAAGTGTAATAGCTTTTGAAAGAGCTAAATGAAATCGGTAACAATTAATTCTTCAGCAACAGCAATTTGAATTCTGTGATTACGTAATGTAGGTGTGAATGGCCTGTCCAACTGACTTGAAAAAGTATCTGTGGTCTTTCTGTTGCGCCACCTGATTACAGTCTGTGGCACGGTTCAGGAAAGCTCCAGGAACGTGAATATCAGCACCTTTCAGGAAATCTAGCAATTAAGGATTACTTACATTCTGCACTTATCTGATGGTGAGAAAACTCTCACATTTATCTCAAATAGGTTTAAATCTTCACCTTTAGCTCGAGGTGCTAGTCCACTGCTTAAACCAGCCTCTCAGTTCCAGACTCACACCGCCTAGTGAGTGAGTTGATGATCTAACTAAAACATTACCCGACATAGCACCAGGATACAACAACAGAACTTGAAAGTGCCTTGCTACTTAGTATTCTTTAGTACTTTGTATAAATGCCGTGCAAAAAATATCTTCAATGCAGCATGATAATGTTTTTGTAATAGCCTTGCCTTTTCTAGTTAAAATCTATTCAATGAATTAAAAATGTGTAAAGGAAGATTGAAAGCATTTTAATTTGAGAATAGGCTTAAGATAGCAATGAAACGATAGGGGAATGTCTGGTCAAAGGCTCTGGAAAGTGCTTTCAGTACTGGAACTGAGTACCAGGGCTATTTAGTATGCACAATGTGTAATTGAAAAAAAACAAGGATAATACAGATGCACCGGTACAGAGGAGACCAAACTGGCTGGGGTTTGAAGAATAGGTGGCAATGTAGCTGTTATAAGGTTAAAAACAGAGCCAGTGACATCGCTGCAGAGGGATTTAAGAACAATATATGGATAATATCACAGTCAATGCACCGTTACAAAATAGATGACCTTTAATTCATTAACTTTTTGTTTTCGATCAGTCTGCAGTGTTGTGACAGTCTGAGCGACTACACCCTGAAAAGGGGCCAGTGTTTCTTCAAATAAAACATTAAAAAAGATTTGGGTCTCAAACATCGCAGAGAAAAAGCAGAAGACTGAATACTGTCAATAAGATGATTAACCTGTTAGTCAATTCTAATAAATGTATCTCTTTGCCAAAACACGGTACATTTGGATCAGGATTGTCATATATTGGAATAGTATACTAGATCTTTTCTCTGTATGAATAGTGTATCATAAGCAGTGTAGTCACATTTAAATATCTTCCCATTATTTTCTACGGCTGTGGTATTATCTAGGTCAACATTACAGCCCTGATTCTCTGAGGATCCTCCCATGAGGCCTTGTTGGTGGCAGGTCAGAGTCGCAAACATCTTGTGCCAACCTCACGCAGTCGATTCTTGTTGTGCTTGATTTTCCCTTGGGCGGTTTAGGCTAAGGAAGCCTCCCTGCCAGAATGCAGAACTCGCATTGCCCGAGGCTAATTATGCAAATCGGGGCCCCTGTCGAATTTCACGTGTTTGGGTAAGGCTCCGCCCCAGCTCACTGCCACCTGTGTAAAATGGGCACGTGACAGAGGTAACTAGAGGACACAGGTTTAAGATCATTGGCAAAAGAACCGGGGAGGAATAGAGGAGAATTTTTTTTTACGCAGAGAGTTGTTGTGATCTGGAATGCACTGCCTGGAAGGGCGGTGGAAGCAGATTCAATACTAACTTTCAAAAGGGAATTGGATAAATACTTGAAAAGGAAAAATTTGCAGGGCTATGGGGAAAGAGCAGGGGAGTGGGACTAATTGGATAGTTCTTTCAAAGAGCCGGCACAGGCATGATGGGCCGAATGTCCTTCTTCTGTGCTGTATGATTCTATTACAGGGTTTTGCCTGTTTTCCAGCATTTCTTAAAGCTAATTTGCTGCTGTTCTTTGATTTTTTGAAGCCTTTTTTTTTGGCAGTTAGCATTTTTCTGCTTGTGCACTAAACTACTTGCACACTTTTATTTCCCTCCAAATGTTTGCCTTTTTGTTGAAGACTTCATTTTTCTAATACAAAACTTTCCTGGGTGTCTTGGACATTATTGGTGCAGTACAAGTTGCAGCAGGTGCAACGAGGCCCAATGCCATTACCTGACTTTCTGCGGCACGCACCACGGAGATGCCAAAGCAATGATTCCATTGCTCGGACCGTTCTGGTGGAATGCTGCCCCACCATCCAGCCAAGATCATTGCAGTCTGCTGCACACTGCATCATTCTGCTGCCCAGTGTGGAGTGACTGAAGAGTAAACCTAGAAGGAGGGCCAAGACTCTGCAGCCCCGCAAGACAATGAGGAAGAAGGGGAAAGTTTCCCCCACATCAACCCTTAAAGAGTTTGAGTAGGCCTCATCTGCAATTAAATTTTGAAAGTTGTATTCACTAGTGGAGAAGGATTTCCTGTCAGTCTGATAAGGGTGATTTTAAATGTAACCTTTAAAAGTCATAGTACCAACTATTATCCATAGTGAAGGGGACGTAAATTCACACCTAACCAAGTTATTAACATTCATGTAAGATGCAATGAGCAGTTTGCTAACCCTCCTGTTTGTCTTTCCATTTGCAGCCTGTTCCCAAAAGAAGGGATTATGGAATTGAATTCAGTCAAGTGTGTTAAGAGTGAAAAAGTGAAGATGGCTACAAAAATATGTTCAATATTCAAGAGCAGAGATTCCTTTTTTTCAACAGAAAAATTACTTTCTTTTTAAAAGCACAAAATTAATTTTATTTCTTAAACTGATAGAGCAGTTGGTCGGTTTGGTCAAAATTCAGAATTTGCCATTTAAGAATCAGCCCAAACAACTCTGTTATCTCATGTCCCATGAAGCAGAGGCATTGAACAAAGATCTCCTCTGACCTGTCCAGGTGTGTGTGGAGGGGTCTCTCGAGGTAGTGATGGATGTGGCCAAATCTTCCTCACTTAAATCAAGCAGCACATTCTGAAAGCACAAAGGAATGCCCATGCTCACCAATTGAACATCAACCCAGAAGGGAATATTAGTGGGAAAAAACCCTAAAAATGCAAAGCGGCTGAATACCTAGCTATACCGACAGATGCAAAATGTTACTAAAAATGCAAAAAAAGCCCACCAACTTTTGCTGTCAACTCAAACCATCCTTTCCCTTTAAGAAGTCTACTTGAGTAGGCCAGGTCCCAGGACTTTTCTAGTGAGGTGCGTACAGTGGACAGTAGGGTTGCCAACTCTGGTTGGTCATATTCCTGGAGGTTTCACCGCATGACTTCCCGCCTCCAACGGCCCTGGGTGGGGGCCTGATATATCAGTGATGGCTGCTATGCTGAGTGAGAAGAGGCATACTGGCTTCGCAAGGTGCATATGGACCCGACTGAAGAGGGAATTTTTTTTTTCCCATTCTGGGAGCTGATTGGAACAGTGCTGGGGTCAGGGGCCTTGGCAACCTTCCCCCAATGGGTATGAGAGCGGCAGAATTTCCACTGGCATGGAGCAGGTGGGCACCAAAGAAGCACCTCAAGAAGCACTCCTGCCCGTCAGCCTGAAGCAGATGAGGTGCCCCGCCAGGGATCAGTGTTGGTGGGATTGCTGCTTGTGGAATGGCAGGGATGTAAAGTTTAATAGCAAACCAAGAGCCTACAAGGAACCTTGACAGCACTGTGGAATTACCTGGAGTGCGCTGGATAGAGCAAATGTCTATTTGTTAGACAACTAGCAACGTTTAATGCTCATGTCTTTCCGTCAAATCTGACTGAATTTTCTAGTTTCTCCAAACGCTTGTGCAGTTTTGGATACTTGGGGGAAACTGCCAGAAATTTGGTCAGCAGAATTTTATTGAAAAGTTCTTTAGCCTCCGTGCTAAACACAGCTACACCCAGGTGTACAATCTTACAATCTGTATTTAGGTAACAGCACAGTGAAGATGATTGTGTTTGTGAGTAAATGACTGAAACTTATCATCTTTTAAATCAGGTTGAAAATGTTTAAACTTGTGAAACAAAATTATTATTCACTAAATGCTTCTAGCCAATATGAAGCTAGTCCAACACTAGAATGTATCTCAAGTTCATTTCATTATAAGTGGAAATAAATTATTCACTGGTGAGGCTACATTTGGAATATTAATGGTGATTCTGAGATCCCATGGCCTCAGTGCAGAAGCTACACTTGGAGGGAAGCTTGGCGAGAAAAAGGCTACAAGATTCGTTCTGCCTCCTGCAAGCATGGCTGCACATTGGGATGATGGAATTAACCCTATTGTGTGATTTTTTTGGGCAGTCTATCTTCAAAAGACTTTGGCTTTGATATTAACCGCCCCCCCCCCCACAATGGATGGGGGAGGGGGGGCACGAGTTAAAAATTAAAAATCAGGGAACGTGTACCCATCCAGTCTTGTACGCGTCTGCCGCCATTTTCATGCGGGTTTTGAGCCATGCAAGTGTCCCGTTGTGGGGAGCCAGGACATTTCAGTAACATATTTAAATCAGGCATCCACAGTGCAATTGGGAGCCTGATTTAAATTTAATAGTTGCCTCGCGGATTTCCCAGGGCTCGGGAAACCAGGCAGTAAAAGGGAGAACGGAGCTGCCGACTCAAGAAAGTTTGTGCCTTTTACAGTACTCCTTGTGGGCCAGGAGGAGCAGGAATGCTCTCCCCGGCCCCTCGAGGAAGCCTTCGGCCTCCCCTCTGCCAATCGCGGCCTCTCTCTCCACCCCCCCCCGGCCACGATCGCAATCCTCCCCCCCTCAAGCACCGATGTCCGACCTTCCCCCCTCCCAATTGCCTCTCTCTTCCCCACCTGCCAAGCCCCAATCTCCGACCTTTCCTCCTCCCGATTGCCTCTCTCTCCCCCCTCAAGCCCCAATTTCTGACCTTCCCCCTTCCTGATTGCCGAGGACCGACCCCAAGGGTTTCCTGCTGCTGGTTTTCTCCCTGGCAGCTGACCAGCCTCTCAATTTGGCTGGCTGCCGGGTGGGAAGCAGAAGTAAAAAATTATAATGAGGTCCCGCCTCAGCTGGAGTATTGTGTTCAATTCTGGGCACCACACTTTAGGAAGGATGTGAAGGCCTTAGAAAGGGTGTGGAAGAGATTTACTAGAATGGTACCAGGGATGAGGGACTTGAGTTAATGTGGAGAAGCTGGAGTTGTTTTCCTTAGAGCAGAGAAGGTTAAGGGGAGATTTGATAGAGGTGTTCAAAATCATTAATGGTTTTGACAGAGTAAATAAGGAGAAACTATTTCCACTGGCAGACGGGTCGATAACCAGAGAGGACAGATTTAAGGTGATCGGCAAAAGAACCAGAGGCAACATAAGGAAACTTTTTTTTACACAGTGAGTTGTTACGATCTGGAATGCACTGCCTGAAAGGGCGGTGGAAGCAGATTCAACAGTAATTTTCAAAAGGGAATTGGATAAATACTTGAAGGGAAAACATTTGCAGGGCTATGGGGAAAGAGTTTGGGAATGGGACTAATTAGATAGCTCTGTCAAAGAGCCGGCACAGGCACGATGGGCCGAATGGCCTCCTTCTGTGCTGTACCTACTATGATGCTTTGAAATGTAATGTAACATCTGTTAACAAAGTTTGGTTGCTCTCTGAGAGGTGTTCATTATCACATCGCTCCATCTTATGCTCAATTGTTTCTGGATGCAACAAAGGGATATTGCACGATAAGCTGGGTCATGAGTCAAAAAGATAAATTGATTTTTGTAAAATCCAATCGCTTCTAATTATTCAACAGCTCCTATGACTTATTTTGCTGGTACTATTTACTGTAAGTATGATGGTGTTGATTTAAATTAATTCTTTTGTAAATACTCCACTCTAAAGGTTTATAGTACTATGGAGAATTATCACATTTCCACATGATCAATAACTGCAGGCCGGTTTTATCTACTGCTTAGCAACAGAGTTGTGTCTTCCGTCACATGCTACTCCCATTACTGATTTGCCTTTGGACTAAATGAAAACAAATTTAAGTATTAAGGTATGTTCATTAAAAAATGAGAAACATAGCGACTGTATATGTTTAACAATTAAACATGAAGAGGAGGATTGTAGAAAATGCTGAGGCAGGGAGCATTATTCTCTCTAAATCAGGATGTCATCTGTTTAGCATTGTTTCCCCCCAGCAACCTATTGATTACCATGTGTCACTTTTAAACATAAAACTCCAAAATGTGTGCTTAATCAGACAACTTGAACTGCTCACCACTCTCAATTGTTTATCTGCTCAGAAACCCCACTTTTGAATTGGACTGCACAGACTGGCTTTGGCTTTTGACTGCTGAGTCTGTCTGTGCTTTCGTTCATGTTAACTGTGTAATGTCACAATGAATGCAGTCGTGCTCTGTATGCTGAACCAGGCATTTTTTTTAGCTCTGCTTTAAAGCTAGATTGTTGTACTCTAATCCCTCCAGCAGCCAGGTTTGATGTAATGAAAATGGATTTGATGGGTTCATTGACCAGTTCATTTATGCCTTTGTGATAAACTTCTATTTGCTATATAAGTAAACCAGGCGTTTTAGTTGCTTCCCTACATAACAGCATTGACTACACTTCAAAAGTACTTCATTGGCTGTGAAGCGCTTTGGGATGTCCCGAGGTCATGAATGGAGGTTTTTTCTTCCTTTCTACCTGGAGAGCTGATGGTCCAAAATGAACATACAAAAATTCTTTGGATGGTAAATGGCCTGGTTTATGCTTATTACACACAATTCCAACTGATTTTGTGCAATGGGGAAAACATATTCTCCAAACCGATTAGTAATTCACCATATGAAGCAATTGCCTGAATGGGTGCATAATAACCAAGCACTCCATCTGTTCAACAGTGATGATGCATCATTTCCATGCCTCTTCGATCCTGTAACGGTGTGACTGCTATTATGATAAATATATTTTAACATGTCTCCCCAACCCTGGGGGCTTATTGGATCTTGAGACAAGGTAATGAGTACTGTGGGAAGCCTTTGTACCTTTGGATCGCTACATTCACCAATTGCCCACTCATACCGACAGACCTGTTTTTAGGTAGGACTCTGGCATGTTAATACCTTTAAAAGAACCCTGTGCTCCAAGTATTAAAATCGCTGCAGGGCACCTGGACCAGATGGCATGCACCATAGAATTCTAACGGAAATGAGTGAGGGAATAGATGAGGGTCTGGTTAATATTTTTGGAGTTGCATTAATACAGGGCATGTAGGACTGTTTGTTATTTAAGATCACTTTTTATTTATTTACTTAGGGGCGCAGTGAAATCGCACTCTGAAATATTAGTGCATTTGAAGACATTCCTTTCGCTGCTATTTCTTGGAGGCATTAATGTGTTTGAAATAAATGGGTCAATGCCTTCAATAAAATACTGAACAAAAAGAATTGCTCATGTTTATATCTTGGCGTGCAATCTCACCCCTCTGGCTGCTTGTCTCAACATAGACTCTTTGGGGGTAGATTTTTTCTTTGCGCAATAGTGTAACATGGGTGCTAGCAAGTCAGCAAGCCACTGATTTCAACGGAAATAAAAATTCGGGAGTGATGTAAAACGGGCTGCCGACTCGCTATGAGTCATAAGGATAGAGTCTACTTTCCCGACGAGGCTCTAAATGTCTGTAGACCCAGATTGGGAGGGAGGGAAGGAAGGAAGGAGGGAGGGAGGGAAGGAAGGAAGGAGGGAGGGAGGGAAGGAAGGAAGGAGGGAGGGAGGGAAGGAAGGAAGGAGGGAGGGAGGGAAGGAAGGAAGGAGGGAGGGAGGGAGGGAAGGAAGGAAGAAAGGAGGGAAGGAAGAAGGTTCATTTAGCATCTTTCACACCCTCAGGATATGTCAAAGTCCTTCACAGCCAATAAATTCTTTTGAAGTGTAGTCACTGTAATTTGAGGAGATTTTAACATTTTGATCTCCTTCGTTGTTTTATAAATAATTTCCCAGGTCATTCTTTATTGACTGTATTGAAGAGGGTAATGAGATTTGTGATTTACTAAAAATAGCTCATCGAGTAATGTTAGAAAACAATTAATTTAAAATTATGAAGGGAGCTGGGTGACATTCTCACATGAAAACTGTTCTGTTCTTCCAGAAACTGCTGTTCATTTTCGTGATATGCATTACGTTACAAGTTAATATTAAAGCGAAGAAGCACTAAATCATAGTGACACTTGCGGCCCCAGGGAAGCTAAGGTCATGTAACATCACAGCGGTTGCTTCCAGGTAGAAAACAAACAACTGCAAACAAGCCATTAGCCCATAGACCACATATGCAGCATAATTAAGGGATATGTAATGAGATGTAGGCATGTAAAATATCAACATTAATTTCTTGGATGCTTGCCAGTATTTTGGCTTCTAGTAAAGATGATTTTATCTTTTGAAGAGAAATGGCCTGAAATTAATGTAAATAAAGAGCTTGTATTTGTATAGTGCCTGTCATGTCCTCAGGATATCCCAAAGCACTTCACAGCCAATAAATTAACTTGAAGTGCAGTCACTGTTCTTATGTAGGCAAACACAGCAGACAATTTGCACAGCAAGATTCCACAAAATGCAAATGAGATGAATATGCAGTTAATCTGTTTTGGTGGTGTTGCTTGAGGGATGAATGTTGGCCAGGACACTGGGAGAGTTCCTCGCCTCTTAAAATGGGATCTTTTTACATTCACCTGTACAGACAGAGAGGGCTTTGGTTTAACTATCTCATCTGATAGACACTCCCTCAGTACTGCACTGAAGTGTCTGCCTAGATTATATGCTCAAGTGGGCCTTGTACCCACAACCTTCTGACTCAAAGGCAAGAGTGTTACCACTGAGCCAAGCTGACACTGAAGAACTTCTTATGCTTAAAGCCAAACATTCACTATCTCAAATAATTTCCATATTTCTTGAGATATTCAGGCTCTTGATTGAATTTAGAAAAATTCATTGGAACTGATTTTTTTCAGACTGCACAGTAATAGCATATTTGCTTGGCTAAGATGAATACTAAGAGGAACCATCTGTTCATATGAGTTTAATCCTTGGAAGATTAGTAAAGTTGGGCACTGCACACAGCTTGGAGAATGTTGGTATGTCTCTCAGAAATAAATAAAAAATCCTGCAATATCCTGTTTCAGCACTTTAAAACGTTGCCAGTCAGGTTAAATTAGTAATATCTTCAAGAGGACTATTGTTTCTCAGGTCTATCCATAACGTTAAAATGTAGCAAGAATCCAATGAATTTATACTGAATCGCTATGGCTCATTCAATCACTATTGCCATCAACTGGATAAAAACAGGCTGACAAAGCAATACTGGGTAAAATTTTAAAAATAGTATATTTTGCGACTACAATTGTCTTCACTCCAATGCTCTTATGTTGTGCCTGGAGGACTGCACACTTTAGACTGCAGAGTTTCAGGCAATCATCCCAAAAAATAAAAGGACCAGCATTGAACTATCGTTGTGTTTCGCAATTCCCACCCATTGTCTGCAGAAACTGGGACAGCTAGTGGAAATCTAAAATAAAAACCTACAAATTATTTCACATTGAAAAAGCTATTTTGTAAACTTAACCAAAAGAAATATGAGCAGTAACAATGCCACAGCTACTCAGTCACACCATCACTCACTAGCAATTCTCTTTTGACAAAGCTAGCCTCCAAAATTTAAGTTGGTAACTCTGGCTGACAATCTCTTTAAACGTTTAATCAGAAATAATGTAAGTGGTAAAGTACACAAGATCAGAATTTGCTGTTTTCAGGCAGTATTGTACAGCTGGTGTCTAAACATACGATGGGCCATCTGATTCTCAGAAGTACGAGCATTAACAGATCGCACACCTGCTGCTACCAGGCAGCATTATGCTGTTAAGAAATCAAGATGCAAAATACTATGTACCAGCTCCGTTATGCATTTGTCAATTTAATTTAGAAATAAATATCAGGCACAAGAGAAATAAAAATGGTCTCCCATTCTTAGGCAGCTGTCCTGGGTGCTAAAGTACGAATCCTAGAATAGCAGAAATAAAATAAAATAGAATAACCCCCACTCGCTTCTCTACTCAGCCCCTCCCCCTCCCCTAAGGCTAATGAATCATGCACATTGGTTATGGTTTCCTTGCTAATGGAGAGAGAACACAATCATCTCTCGCCCCTTTAGAGGACACTTTTTGTATAGCTGCCAAAGGTGAGAGGTCTGTTGCAAATATATGTGTGTTGGCAACTCTTATCGTGAAGCTGGTGAGCCAGCTGTCTGAGTGGGTGTGGAATAAACACCCATCCCATCAGCATTTGTTTCTTCCTGTTGGCTTGACAAGGAAGATACTACAGGACTGCTATAGGAATGTGCAGCCTTCCCATAATCACCCAACGGTATGACTGTGATCATGGTTGCTGTGTTTTGGAAATCTTGGAAGGATGATAGTGTCTCAATGATGGACTAAAATCCCACACCTAGAGCAAAGCATTAGCAGTCTGATGGCATGGTACACACCAACTGTCTCTGGCAATAACAGTTTATATTTCGAGGGGTTAGGGGCTGAGCTGCAAAAGGGGCTGTAGTAGTGAATGTGTTGTCTCTGGCAGTCCAGGAAGACTCATCAGCAGATTGGGATTGGACTTTTAAATTTGGTTTCATGATATGCTTGAATCGGAATCCTGAAAAGGTCATATTCTCCTCCACGATTTCATGAAGAATGGTATAGGTATAATCAGACCTCCACTGGTGTCATAAGTATATCGAAAATAAAAGGTATTAAATTGCAATTTCCAAATCATCAAATAATCAAGCCTCTTGTGGTGGCTTGTGGTGCATTGTGCCACATGTACACAGTTCATGGGTTCACTCCCATGATACCCCCACATGACAAGTTCCTGATATCAGCTGTGCCAAAGAGTAGAGGCTCAGAGAGCAGGCATCAGATCATGAATCATCCTGTTCTTGTGCACTTCCCAACAATCAGTTATAAAGTGATGTTGGTGAAGGTGTAGGTGCTTGGTGCCTGGTGCCCAGCCTGTGCGCTTGGCTTGGCAAAGGAGTGAGCCACACATTTTTTAATCAGACTTGAGATGTGGACTACACTGACAGATTGTCATTCGTTGACCACCCTAACCTGCCCTGCCTTTTTGGGTGATTGTTTGCACAACTGAGTGACTATTAAGAGTCAACTCTATATTGTGGACTAGAATGACATATAGGCCCGGGGTTTAAGAGTGGCAGGGTCCCTTAGGGAACCAGCTTTCAAACAATCGAATAAACAAACCTGTTGTGGTGGTTCAGTCATTCTTTTCTGGTGTTAGCCCACAAGTGACCAGATATATTGAATTCAATTCCAGAACCTGATTTGAACTCATGCCCTCTAAACTTGCTCATCCAGCACCATAAACCACTACACTAGTGTAACTTAACAAGGGAAACAAGAGAGAACTGAAAATGAAAACAAAAACTGTGTTGTTCTAATTAAATGACAGACATACAAAATATTTAAATCCATGTGCAGAACTGGGAAGAAAATTAGTGACTAGAATAAAATACTTTTCAAACATTACATTCACTGTATCAATCACCTGCAGATAGAGTACCATTAAATATTTCTACAGTAATTACTGTCACAGATTCGGAACTACAATTACACCTTTTACAGATAATGAAAAACAAGGCTCACTGTTTGTGAACTTTTCACTGTCACTCACTGCTGTGTTACAATAACAGCCTGCCTGTCCTCAGTTAACTATTTTCACGGCATTGCGCCTGTATAATTTATACTTGTCGTATTAAAATTATACAGCCTGCCTTTTTTCCTTCGCGTAATAACTACAATTGACACGCACCTGACAACTCTCAGCACATGTCACACACGGCACCCTCACCAAGCCTCCTCACACTTAAACTCAGATATGCAGATTAGATGTAGCATTCATTTTTAAAAACTGGCATGTGTCAAACGTGTGCAATTCAGTGCTTAACAATTTCTATACTCACCTGCAACGCTCAAATCCTGGATCTGCATAATGAGACAGGGTGAATTCAATGCACACATTGAAGATACTGATGATTATAAATTCACCAAGAATATTTCAGATGTGCACACACACAAACACTGCGTCTGATGCACTTTTAGCAAAGTTAGACCTTTTTGTCATGGAGTAGCAACTCACATTCCCGATGCATGAGAAAAATAATCCAATCCAGAACCAAACGTCTCCATTGTCAAACATTCATAGTGTTGACACAGGCCTGACACCCCAATCCTACTCAAAAATCAGCCAACAGCTCTCGGCTTTAAAACCTTTTCGATTTTCTGCTAAACGCACTGAACGTAGAGAATTTTTTGAAGAAAGTTGTGTGCAATCTAAAATTTTCTTCCTTTTTAAAAGAACTGTATAATTTGAGGCATTGCCATTAGATTCCATTTACATGATGACATAAAGCATTAATTTTATGTATTACAAATTTCTTCCCCTGAGCTGCTTCTGCCTTATTTTAGAATTGTGAAAGGCTTTGTTCAGTCCCGTGAGGAAATGTTTAGGTGTCTGGGCCATTAATCAACGCTGAAACACTGAAGCACAACCAGCAGGGAGATACACAGAGTGCAGGCGTGGGGCAAGTGAGGCTGGATAGTGATATGTCAAAGTGTCTCAAACTCAGAATTGGATGTTTATATTTGACAAGCAAGTAATATCTGTGTAATCAAATAACATAAATAATATATTCCTCAAGCTAAAAAGGGTTGAAATGCTGTCAATACTAATCATATAGTTTAAAGTCACACAGAAAGTAAATTCTAATTTCATACAGCAGCAGTTTTAAAGATGTGCACATGGCTAAATAATAAAAATGTTAGCAGTTTAGTTTACATACACTTATAAAAAGTTTCATTTTTTGTTAACCATTCAGTGAAGTAAATAAATGTTTAGTCAGATCGTCCAAAGTTTCCTTGATTTACTGGTCTCTCTGGAATGCTGATTCTGATTTGATTCTTTGTTTTTCATTTGGGTTTTTAATTATTAATCAAAACTAATGCAGCACAGAGCTGGGTGAATCTGTTAAACAGAGTGAAGACGGGAATTTGGTGAGAGCGGGAATTAGGAGCAGAGGGGGAATGAGGTACCAAGTAATTTAAAGCAAGGAGCAACAGTAAATGAGTAATGTATAAATAATCAGAGTAATCAATTAGATCTAAGGGGATAAAATCAACTAAGCAGACATTACCAACATTAAAGGGATCTGAATTGGATGAAATAAAAATCTGGTATACACAAATAATAAATAGGAGTTAAGGGGATATTACAATACAGAAATAAATAAAAAACAAGGCTAATTAGTTAACCTGAAATCAAGCTAAATCCATCTACTAAATATAATCTAGATCTCAAGTAATTCTATTATATCTAGAATTAAATTCCTACTAACAAATACAAAAAAAATAATAACTAGAAATAGCTATGGGGATTGTGATATGTGGGATTTTGTGGACAACGAGACTGTCCCGGATTGCTACATCTGCAGGAAATGTCTCTGCTTTGAGACTCTCCGGCTCAGAGTCTTTGAGCTGGAGTGCGAATTTGAGACACTCCAACACACAAAGGAGGGGGAGGAATTTTTGGATAGTTTTCTCCAGAGTACAGTCACACCTCAGAGGAAAGCACAGGTACGTGAAGGGGAGAGTGTGGCTGTTAGTCAGCAGGGTAAGAGGAACCAAGGGGAGGTAGAGAAGGACGTCCCGCAGACACTGGTCCTGTCCAACGGGTACAATATACTTGATACCTGTGAGGATAAGGAGAAAGACTGTGGGGAGGACAGCCACAATGCTGTCCTAGGTATCGTGAAGCAGAGGACTGTCCAACGCGGTGGAGGAGCAAAATGGAAACGTAGTAGTTATAGGGGATTCAATCATTAGAGGATAGATAGTATCCTCTGCAGCCATGATCAAGAGTCCCGAAGGGTGTGTGGCCTACCTGGTGCCAGGGTAAGGGATATCTCAGAAAGGAATTTGGAAAGGGAGGGGGAGGTTCCAGTTGTGATGGTTCATGTCGGGACCAATGACGTAGGGAAGAAAAGGAAGGAGGTCCTGCTGAGGACGTATCAGGAGTTAGGAGCTAAATTAAAAATCAGAACCTTAAGGGTGGTAATCCCAGAATTATTACCCAAGCCATGTGCTAATTGACATAGGGACAAATGGATCAGGAAGGTGAACACGTGGCTAAAGGAGTAGTATGGGAAGGAGGGGTTCCATTTCATGGGGCACTGGCGCCAGTACTGGGACCGGCTGAACCGGGCTGGGGCCAAGGTCCTAGCGGAAAGGGTAAATCGGGTGGTAAAAAGGACATTAAACCATTAAATGGGTGGGGGGAGGGCTGGGTCAGAAACAATAGTAAAAATAATAGTTTAAAGATTAAACAAAAGGGATAAGAGCAGAGTTCAGGTTACAAACAGTGACGTAGTTACAGCAGGAGTCACTAATAAGAAACGTTTTAAGTTCAACAGTATGAGAAAGTCAGCTTCAGGGCAGAAGGACAGGTTAGGGTCTCTTGCCCAAATAAGAGTTTTATATACGAATGTACAGAGTATAAGAAACAAATTGAGTGAATTAGAGGCTCAAATACAGTTTAGAGGGTATGACATGGTGGCCATTACTGAGACATAGCTGCAAGATGGTCATGATTGGGAGTTAAATATTCCAGATTATGAGGTCTTTAGAAAGGATAGAGAAATTGGAAGAGGAGGAGAGGTAACCTTATTGATTAAAGGTACTATTACAACATTAGTTAGAGAGGATATAGGTAAGGAAAGCAATCAACAGAGACTCTATGATTAGAATTGAGGAATAATAGAGGACTAAAAACTGTAATGGGAGTTGTTTACAGGCCTCCTGATAGCAGCAAGGAAGTGGCAGAATGTATTAATTCAGAGATTAGAGAGGCTTGTAGCAAAAGCAAAGTTGTTTTAATGGAAGGCTTTAATTTTCATATAGATTAGGAAGAGCAGAGTAGCTCAAGTCAGAAAGGTAGTGAATTTCTTGAGTGCATTAAAGATACTTTTCTGGAGCAATATATTCTAGAACCAACAAGGGGGCAGGTCACACTAGATTTAGTAATGAGTAATGAGCCAGACTTAGTTAATAATCTAACAGTAAAGGAACATTTATCTAACAGCGATCTTAATATGATCAAATTCAATGTTAGGTTTGAAAAGGAGAAATGTAACACAGACGTCGTCGACAAAAGAGGTGAGAGATAACATAAAACTAAAGGAAAGAGCATACAAAAGTGCAAAGAATAGTGTAGATCTAGGGTACTGGGAGAGATATAAAGAACAGCAAAGGAAGACAAAAAAGATAGTAAGAGCTGCAAAAGGGAATACGAAAAGAAACTTGCGAGGGATATCAAGATTAACACAAAAAGTTTTTACAATTATATTATAAAAAAGGGTAGTCAAGGGAAATGTGGGCCCTTTAAAAACAGATGCAGATAATACTGCAAATGAAAATAAGGAAATGGCAGACTTGTTGAATAATTATTTTGTGTCAGTCTTCACAGTAGAGGAAGAGGATATTCCAGGGAAACATAATGAATCAAAGACTGGAACTCACTAAAGTTAACGTAAGCAAGAAAACAGTATTAGAAAAAATAACGGCACTAAAGACTGACAAATCCCCAGGACCCAATAGTTTCCACCCTAGGGTTTTAAAGCAAGTAGGTGGGGAAATTGCAGATGCTTTAGCCATAATCTTCCAAAGTTGTCTAGATTCAGGAATTGACCCTTTAGATTGGAAAATTGCAAATGTAATTCCAATATTTAAGAAAGGCGAGAGAGAGAAACCAGGAAATTATAGACCTGTTAGTCTATTATCTGTTGTGGGGAAGTCATTGGAATCTATTGTTAAGGACAGTGTGACTGAGCACTTTGAGAAATTTGAGCTGATTAGAGAGAGCTACCATGGATTTGTAAAGGGCAGGTCATGTCTAACAAACCTAATTGAATTTTTTGAGGAAGTAACTAAAAAAGTAACAGGGGAATGTCTATGGGTGTAGTTTATATGGACTTTCCGAAGGCATTTGATAAGATTCCACATAAAAGACTGTTAGCTAAAATTAAAGCTCATGGGATTGAAGGCAAATTATTGACCTGTTTAGGAGGTTGGTTAGGCAGTAGAAGACAGGGAGTTGGGATAACGGGTATGTACTCAAATTGGAAGGAAGTGACTAGTGGAGTCCCACAAGAATCTGTGCTGAGACTTCAACTAATCACCATATTAATTAATGACTTAGATAACACAATAGAGAGCCATATATCCAAGTTTGCCGATGACACAAAGATTGGTGGCATAGTAAGTAGTGTAGAAAATTACAAAGAGACATTGATAGATGAAGTGAGTGGGCAAAACTGTGGTGGATGGATTTCAACACAGGTAAGTGTAAGGTCATCCATTTTGGACCAAAAAGGATAGATCCGAGTTTTTTTTAAATGGTGAAAAACTAGGAACTCCAAAGAGATTTAGGGGTCCATGAACACAGCTTACTAAAATGTAGTAGTCAGGTACAAAAAATAATCAAAAAGACTAATGGAATGTTAGCCTTTATAACTAGAGGGCTAGAATAGAAAGGGAAGTTTTGCTACAGCTATATAAAGCTCTGGTTAGACCACATCTGGAGTACTGTGTACAGTTCCGGGCACCGCACGTTAGAAAGGATATATTGGTCTTCGAAGGTGTGCAATGCAGACTCACCCAGAATGTTACCACGGCTCCAAGGGTTAAATTATGAGGAGAGATTACATAAACCTGGCTTGTACTCCCTGGAATATGAAAGGTTAAGGGGTGATTTGATTGTGGGATTTTGAAAGGAATTGATAGGGTAGATAGAGAGAAACCTTTTCCCCTGGTGGGGGAGTCTAGGACTAGGGGGCATAACCTTAAAATCAGAGCCAGGCCATTCAGGAGTGAAGTTAGGAAACACTTATTCACGCAAAGGGTGGTCGAAGTGTGGAACTCTCTCCCACAAAAAAGCAGTAGATGCTAGCTCAATTAATAGTTTTAAATCTGAGATCGATAGATTTTTGCTAGCCAAGGGCATTAAGGGATATGGAGCCAAGGCAGGTGGATGGAGTTAGAAACAGGCTCGAGGGGTTGAATGGCCTACTCCTGTTCATATGTTCCTAAAAGTATGTATTAAAAAAAATGCCCCACTGTCAGTGTATACAGCAGAGCCTATGTGTATCCTGTCAAGTGTTTGCAATGTATATCAATACTGAAGCACCTTAATAAACTGTGGCTTTAGAGGCCCATAAATAATCTCACCCGATTACTGAGGCACGGATAAAATCAGTCATGCAAAATTAGAAAAATGTGTGTAAGCGATTAGCTTTTCAGAAGGTTTATATACCTGTGTTTCTTAACATCAGGCCACTCACTAATCTTGAAACAATAAATATTGTCATACATGAATCAAAGTATAATTAGTAGCAAGATGTATTTTGAAGAATTCTAAATCCTAGACATCTTATAAATTACAAATCGACTATAATACCCCTCCTGAAAGAAAAATCAGTATATAAAGAATTCTGATAGAAGCATAGCAACACCAAAACAGAAGCTGCCTTTTCTGTAATATTAGTTGGAACATTTCATATCAGTGTGATTTTTATTGTTGTCTTTAAATTAATAATATATTGTTGGCATTTCCAAGGGGTGAGAAGAGCAAGAACTTTTAGAACTAGTCAAAAAAGTCTGTTTGTGACTTTTGCAACATGGGGGTTGCATCAAGTATCTCAATGGTGGATATTTTGGAGGAAGCAGAACATGAATAACAGTAGACCACATCCTGGGAGGTTCAAGGGTATAGGAGATGGCTTTGTAGGATTCACTACCTGGAACAATTATTACCACCGATGTACCATCCATCTGGGCCTCAGTGAGGATCAGTGTGTAAGGAGTATAAGCTTCAACAGGGACACAATTTCAGATCTGTGTCAGCTCTTGGAATCAGACATGCATCCAAGAAGCAACATCTGGATGGCACACTTTCCTACCAGCGTTCGCAAAGCGCCTTTAACATAGAAACATAGAATACATCTCAAGGAGCTTGTAAAGGGGGGAGGGAAGAAACAAAAGCAATGGACATCAAGCAATGAGAGTTAAGAAAGATGAAAGCTTGGTCAAAAAGGTGAGTCTAAGAAGGATTTATTAAGGTAGAAAAAGCATAAGAGAGGTAGAGTGGTTTAATGAGGGAGTTCCAAAGAGTAAGGCTGCAATGTTTGAAGACACCGCCTTCATTGTTGAGATAAACGGAGAGAGCACTGAAGACCAGAGTTGAAGGGTCTAAGGATGCCATAGGGGACACAAGACTGGAGGAGGTTCCAGAGGTATGGTGGGGTGATTTGAAGATGAAGATTAGAATGTTAAATTCAAAGCCTTGGGGGCAGGAAACCAGTGTAGGTAAGCGAGGACAGGGGTGATGGGTGAATGAGACTCACTGTGGTGGCTCAGTTTTGGACAAGTCGGAGTATATAGCAAGTGGAGGATGAAAGACTGGCAAGGAAGATATTGGACAGATCAAGGTTAGAGGTGACAAAAGTATGGATAAGGATTTGGCGATAGTGAGGTTGAAGATGGAACTCTTAGTAGAAGTGAAAGTGTCAACCAAACTAAATTTCTAGGCACTGGGTGCTTCCTGACACCAACAAAGGATATCATCAGATCAGCCACTAGGCAGCTCACCGTTGTATCACTGAGGCCACAAATGCCTTCCTTCGCAAACAGAACAGCAACATGAAACACCAGATGAAAAGGCAAACCCAATTTTTCCAGTGTGTGGCGTCTGCTCACTACAAGGCACTGATTGCACTCACATCACCTTTCAGGCAGTGCCCTCCTTTTTACCAACAGAAAGGGTACTGATCATTAAAAGTCTGGATGGCAAGTGATCACTGGTGAAACATTATGCAAATCAATGCTTATTTTTTGCGGGACTGTTCACAACTTATGCATCTTGAGGCAATCTCAAAGGGAAGAGAAAATGTAAGGTTGATTCCTGGGAAACAAGGACTATGCGGTTCAAACGTGGCTGATGAAACCTATGTGGAAACCTCAGACCCCACAAGAAAGAATCCATATCTCAAGGCAGAAATATAGCAGAACAAAGGCTTTGGCCTTTACAACATGTGCTCAAGGTTTTGGGCTGCTCTAATAATGCCTTGTAGTATGGGCTGGATGAGTTGGTAGAATTATTGTACTACACTGCATGCTGCATATCGGCCACATTGGCGTTCAAAGCATGCAGATATCTATAGAACAGCAGCTGCAGAAGGGAAGGCTCCATGAAGAGACTGCAGGAAGCATAAACTCTCTTTGCACAGAGGCCAGTACTTGAAGCAGCACAGATGTGACAGACACTCATCAACATGGACCTTTGTAAATATAATTTAGCTAATATTGCCTAGTTGTGCGTCTTTTGGCACAGGATGAAGTGCTCTTTTCCTACTATTGGTAAGTATAAAAAAAATTCTTTAAAGTTATCTTTGAAAAGTTATAATGGCAATCATTATAGTATTGAATGTTTGCTTTTATTAATGCCAGCAACCTTCAATGCACTGCGGTGCAGTTCCCTTGTACTTGGTGTACTAGTGCATTTTGTTCTTTCTCTTTTTACTCCTAAATGAGGTCCTAATGGAAGAACTAGGATTTCTGAGAGGATTCCTGTGGGCTGCTTGCAATTTTTTTGGCTTCCATACCTCTATTTTTTGGAAACCCAGATACTCTTTGTTTGCCAGGAGTAACCTGTCCTATTCTGGCTGTGGGGCCTGTCTGCTTTGTTGTACTTCTCCAGTCACTTTCTCAATGGGCAGGTGCTGGCAAGAGCCATTGGTGACTTGAGAGACACCTGCCTCTCCTGCCGTTTTTGCACCCATGTTGGTATTGGAGGCCAAGTCCTGACTGCACCACTCATCCCATTGCACAACTGCAAGGTCTCTGAATCCCTCCCCGATGGCTGCCTCTAGTACATGAAAGCAGGCTTTTAATGCATCTTCGACTGTAGACCTCAACACCATGCTAGCTATCTGGCAAAAAGAAAATCACAAAACAGCAGAGGATCAAGTAGAAAGCAGCACAATGTGGGGGTAGTGACTGGGTGATGGTATAAAATGGACAATGTCAATTCAGTCGCCCGTTATACATATTTCCCAATTTTCATTTCCATTGAATCATAGAATCATAGAATAAAATCATACAGCACAGAAAGAGGTTGTTCAGCCTATTGTGCCTGTGCCAGGTCTTTGAAAGAGCTATCCAATTAGTCTCAGTCTCCTGCTCCTTCCCCAAAGCCCTGCAACTACTTCCTTTTCAAGTATATATCCAATTCCCTTTCGAAAGTTACTATTGAATCTACTGCCACCACTCTTTCAGGCAGTGCATTCCAGATCATAACAACTCATTGCATAAAAAAAATTCTTCTCAATTCCCCTCTGGTTCTTTTGTCAATTATCTTAAATCTGTATCCTCTGGTTACCAACCCTCCTACCAGTGGAAACAGTTTCTCCATATTTACTCGAACAAAACCCTTCATAATTTTGAACACTTCCCTATTGGAACACTTACTAAATCTCCCCCGGTCGAAGGAGGACAATCCCAGCTTCTCTAGTCTCTCCACACAACTGAAGCCCCTCACCCCAGGTATCCTAGTGAAGGCAATGGAAATGATAATCAGGAGAAGTGTATAACGGGTGGCTGAATCAATATTGCCTGTTTTACACTGTCACCCAAAGTCAAAATTACCCCCATGTCTTTTTTTAATAACATTAGCAATAATTCAGTTACACACTATGGTTGCAACTCTTCTGTAAGTCATTGGGAATAATACTTGCAGGTTTGACTTTTTCCCCTCATACATTTGCATTATTACCTTGTGGAGTCCTTCCTTTGAATCAACACGCTGAAATCCTTCACAGTTTCATGTGAAATCTTCCTGTCAGAAGCAACACTTTCTTCTTCATATTCAGTATATTGGGACTCAGATGAAATATGTTCTCCAAGTGTATTCAGTGAACAGGATGACAATTGAAACAGTGATTTTCTTTCTATAATAAGCCCTCCGTTAATCTCACTATTGCTTCAAAGTAAACACTCTTAAAGCAATATGTTTTTTATTTATTGATCACCATTGTAAATAACTGAAAAAAAATTCTGAGGGATGGTAATTTTCCAGTATTCAAATGAATGGCATAAATCAGTTTAATCTCTGCCTCTAGATTGGCATGGGAAACTGAAAGTAGAATAAATAACTCTTTAGAGCAGGTACTGGACTGCAATAATGAACAGCTTTCTCTGATAAGACAAAATTGGGAAATAGCAATATCCTGATGGTGCTGTTAATAAAGTTAGATGTCTTTACCCACATTATAGCCTATCTAATGATAAAACTGCACTAGAAGACTCGGGACCAGTGAATAAGTCGGAAGTATTGATTTCCAAATAATGATGAAAGACACAGACTGCCAGAAACTAGGCATTGGCCTGGGAAGTGCTTCTATTGAAAACGCAGATCTCAGCAGTTTGCTAACAGTAGATGAAAAGATACCAGAAGAAGTGAAAGTCATAACTGGAAAAGCAAATGTGTACTTCCTGGTGGCTCAGTTGGTAATTACACTGCGTGGTCTGGATCAGAGTCACATGGTTCAGGAAGGTTCAATCCCAGTCTGTACTGAGTTAGCTGATCTCAACTGGGCTGGCATAAGTGTAACAACAGGCCTCCATGTCCCTGGGCTAGAGAGAAATGGGAAACAAGCAGAATTTTCACTCCCGATTATTATCCAGTGACCCCTGCTGGAAAGTGCGTTTGTCGACATTTGAGCATTGGCTGGCTATTCCTCATGTCAGGAAAGGACAGGACTGGGCTTAGCTGTGATTTCTTCCCATGTTGGAATAGGCCTGCTGATAATGCCTAGGTTTACACATGAAGAAAAGCCACTTGAACTGAAGCTCAAGGAAACATCTCTCTTTAGGAATCAGAGAACATAGGAGTACAAGGGAGAAAAATATGAAAAGAGAAAAAGGCAGATGCAGCATCAGGAGAGTATCATCTGAAGGAATAAGGACATTATCATGGTATCAAAGTTGTTCGAGAACAAAGTAGTTGGTCTATCTCTTTGACATGGCTTTACTGGTCTTTGCATCAGTCTCAATGGGATCAATTTTGAGTGTCGCTGTGTAGTGTAAATGGGGCGGTAGGGGCCTGAAAATGGCGTCTGGTCACTTACCTCTCTATTTACGCTGGCTCTCCGGCCACCACCATCTTGGGCAGGGTCCTGAGATGAGTGGCTGAAGTGCCCGCCAAATTCAGACAGGTGGTCACTTGTAATATGCAAATTGGGGTCCTATGCTGTATGTAGGAACCTGATTGCAAATTTGAGGTACAAATGGGCAGGGCTTGTGCTCGAAATTTGAACAAAGGTAAAAAAACTTGATCCTTTGGATTACAGATGAGGAGAATTCTAGAAGTTTGCGGGCACAACTTGTGATGAAACAGTAAAAGGAGGGATTGATCATCGTCTGGTAAGTAGATTGATTGGCCCAGGTGATGAGAATGAGTAGATCTCAATTACCAGTGCGCACTTGGCTGGAAACCAAAAGTTAAGAGATAGGAAAAAAAAATCTCAAAAGGAAAAATATTGAAAGACTGGCAGATGTTTTGAGTTAGAAGATGATAATCCTTTGCAATGAATAATGTTGAAGGACCTAGATAAATATATCAGGGCACAAATTCGTCTTGGGCAAGAGCACTAAGCGGCCGCCTGTTTTGCACTCCGACAAGGACCAATTTCACCCCTTGATTTTTTGCATGTCCGGGATTGTGTGCAATGCCAGGAGTCCAAAGTACGTTTACTTCACAAAGTGTGTATTCATTTAAAGATACATATTTAAAGTCCTAAATCTATTTTGTTACTGTTGGGAATTGATACTGGCTTAAAAGGGAAAAACCCTTTCTCATATTGTAAGATATAAATAGAAGACAGTGTAAAAGGATGCACGTATTTCAGTTGTGTGCCCTAATGGACATATTTTCAATAAGTAAGTTAGCGCATAAATAAAATAAAAAATTGTCTGAGTGTATTAAGAGACTAAAGTACAGTACAGCTCAGGGTTTGGATGAAACATCGGAAACATCAAGAGTCAGAATCCATTAATTATGTAGCGCACTCCCAGGCACTTGTTATATTGTATAAACTACAATGTTTGTGAAGTACAAGTGAATTATATTTGAATTTGCGTAAATATTTAAAATCTGTCACTAGCAAGAACATTCGGTATTAGTTGCTGCACATTCATTATATGTCAATGAAGGAAGATAGAACTTGCATTTATATAGCATCTTTCACGACCTCAGGCCGTCCCAAAGTACTTTACAGCCAATGAAGTATTTTTGATGAGTGGTCAATGTTGGAAACACATCAGCCAATTTTACACACAGCAAGGTCCCACAAACAACAATGAGATGATGACCAGATAATCTGTTTTAGTGATAATGGTGAAGGGATAAATATTGACCAGGACACCCTGCTCTTCTTCGAAATAGTGCCATGGGATCTTTTATGTCCACCTGAAAGGGCAGACGGGGCCTCAGTTTAATGTCTCATCCAAAAGACAGGCCAACACTGCCTCAGTACTGCACTGGAGAGTAAGCCTGCCTATAATTTTGCTTCTGGAGTGGGACTTGAACCCACAACCTCCTAACTCAGCAGCAAGAGTGCTATCACTGAGCCATGGCGTGGCTTAGTTCAGAGGTTTAGAGAAGGGACTAAATTACAAGGGTTAAATACAAAAAAAATCCTATAGTATTTCACAGCCTGCTGCTGAATACTCTCAATGCTAAGCATCAGGGTAGACAATGGAGGAAAACTTAGATCTCAAATAGCTTATGCAAATCCTCCGTTATATCAGTGTCAGATGGGGTTGTGCTGATTTCCCTAGCCAAGATGCCGTGTCCATTAATTTGTGTTACTTGGCTTTTTCTTTCCACTCAAATAGCATTAATATTTTACTTGAGACTTTGAATTTTGTGAAATGCAGTAGGCTTCCATTCGAATGATCCATTTTCTGCATACACAGATATTATAGTTGCTGAAATTTCTTAATGATGGGATATGTGCTTTGTGGGGCTATAATGGCTACTTTTGGAAAAAAATGAGCTGATAGCTCCCTCAATGGCCCAGCTAGTAAAATAAGTGAATAATTGCAACACGGAGACCAGAAGGTCCCAGGTTCAAACCCCTCAGGCTGAGTTAGCTGACTGCAGTAAGACTAATGCAATTGGTTTCAATTGCTTTGAGTTAGGGAGGGAAAAATCAGCCAAGGTTTCTGCCTCTTTTTGCTACCAGATGTTGTCCCCTCCCCCAAGGTACAGGGCAACCGAATATATCAGGAAATTGCACACCCACATCTGATGATTTTCCATCCATGAATTTTAATCAGTGTCCTATTCTCGATATACACTCCCGGAGGGCGTGGGTCTGTGATGTGAGCCCAAAGTGGAAAACTTACCATTACACGTGAGCAGAGAATTGGACTCGAGAATGATACACTCAACGGTTGAAAAGTCTGCACTCGTTGTCAAGACCCGCACAGAAAGAATAGTTAGTATTTGGCCAAGATTTATTCCTCAACCAACATCACTAAAACAGATTATCTGGTCATTTATCTCATTGCTGTTAATAGGACCTTGCCATGTGCAAATCGGCTGCTGTATTTCCCTACATTACAACATTCACCACTCTTTAAAAATATTTAATTGGCTGTGAAACACTTTGGGATGGCCTGAGATTGTGAAAGATGCTATATAAATGCAAGTTCTATCTTCCTTCATTTATATATAATAAATGTGGTCCCCTATTCCTATGATAATTACTATTTGGGCAAGGTAGCAGAGGTGGAATGTACTCCAGCAGAGGGCTATCTCCAGCAGGGAAGGGAATATTGGGAATGTGTTTTGTATATTTCACAAATTTGAACTCATTTGGAGGCTTACTGTAAGGAATCATATAGTTTTCAGTTGTGTCTGACATTTTTAGCTATTCTTTGAGAAACATTTTAGTCCGCTTCCAGATTGTTATATTTCAATTGCTTTTAAGAACCACACAGGGGATTCTAAATGTTCCATAATGCATAAATAAAAGGGTCCAGAGGGGCAGTTTTTCACTCAAAGGGTGGTGAGTGTCTGGAACGAGCTGCCAGAGGCAGTAGTAGAGGCGGGTACAATTTTGTCCTTTAAAAAGCATTTGGACAGTTACATGGGTAAGATGGGTATAGAGGGATATGGGCCAAGTGCAGGCAATTGGGACTAGCTTAGTGGTATAAACTGGGCGACATGGACATGTTGGGCCGAAGGGCCTGTTTCCATGTTGTAAACTTCTATGATTCTATGATTCTAATATTGTTCAAAGAACTAGAATGAAGAAAACTTCATTCATAAGAACATAAGGACAGAAGAACTAGGAGCCGGAGTAGGCCATAAGGCCCATCGAGCCTGCTCCACCATTCAATAAGATCATGGCTGATATTCTACCTCAACTCTATTTTCTCACCCTATCCCCATATCCCTTGATTCCCTTAGTGTCCAAATATCTATCGATCTCAGTCTTGAATATACTCAACGACTGAGCATCCACAGGCCTCTGGGGTAGAGAATTCCAAAGATTCACAATCCTCTGAGTGAGGAAATGTTTCCTCATCTCAGTCCTAAATGGCCGACCCCTTATCCTGAGACTATGTCCCCTAGTTCTAGACTCTCCAGCCAGGGGAAACATCCTCTCAGCATCTACCCTGACAAGCCCTCTAAGAATTTTATACATTTCAATGAGATCACCTCTCATTCTTCTAAACTCCAGAGAATATAAGCCCATTCTACTCAATCTCTCCTCATTGTTCAACCCTCTCATCTCAGGAATCAATCTAGTGAACCTTCGTTGTACCCCCTCTAAGGCAAGTATATCCTTCCTTAGGTAAGGAGACCAAAGCTGTACACAGTACTCCAGGTGCGGTCTCAAAAGAGCCCTATATAATTGCAGCAAGACCTCCTTACTCTTATACACTAACCCCCTTGCAATAAAGGCTAACCTACCATTTGCCTTCCTAATTACTTGCTGTACCTGCATGTTAACCTTTCGTGATTTGTGTACAATGACATCCAAATCCCTCTAAGTACCAACATTTCTTCATCTCTCACCTTTTAAAAAATATTCTGCTTTTCTATTTTTCCTACCAAAGTGGATAATTTCACATTTTCTCACATTATACTCCATTTGCCACCTTCTCGCCTACTCACTTCACCTGTCTATATCCCTTTGCAGCCTCTTTGCGTCCTCCTCACAACTTACTTTCCCACCTAGCTTTGTATCGTCAGCAAACTTGGATATATTCACCAGCAATCACACTATTGTAATTGTTGCTGGGATGCTGTCATTTTTCCCATGGCGACCAAGGTTACAGGCTGCACTGCACAGGCTGGTGTATTCTACTGGATTAGCAACACGGAGGTTGTGAGTTCAAATCCCAGCGTAGCAAGTTGTAAGATTTAGTGGGCCGGATCTTGCAAAAATAACAGTGTTTTAATGATGCACACCATTATTAATTCACAAATCAGCCGGCAAGTTCAGGAGATGAAAAGATACGCCGTAAGTTGTGAATCTCAAGAATTTGCTGGTCGATTTACGCTGCTCCGTAAATGTTTCGTACAAACAGGATCTCGCCCTTAGCCTTCCTGTTATTTTTAAGAACTTTCTGGATTTGCACATTAATTGCCCATTAAACTTGCCACAAGAAGTTAGGGCTGGAACTTAACAGCGTAAGTACCTTTTTAATGAAGTGATAATTGTTAATGCAATACCAATCAACCTCTGCAGCCCAGAAAGGAAACAATTTAAAGTGTGCAATTCCATTCCTGCATTTAGTCAATTGTTGTTAGAGATTTTAGAAATGTCAAATTTTAAGTTTTAAATTTTTTTCTTTGTCTCTTTTTTTTTCTCTTTTTTTAACCCAATCTTTCTTTCTCCCTCATTATTTCTCCTTCTGTACCTGATTTCACTCTAAATCACCCTCCTTCTCCATCGCTCCTCCGTTTCTTTCTCAATCCTTATATCTCATTAGTTAAGGAGATACACTGTTGATCACACCATTAACTAAGGTCCCAGATGCCCCGTTGCGCTCGCTGTTCTATTATCAGTTTGCACTTCCAGTTAGGGCTCAAAAAAATTTCCAGCTGAAGAGTGCGCTCTTTGGGTAAAGAAATTTTTCCTGCATTCCCTATTGGATTTATTAGCAACTATTTTATATTTACGACCACTAGTTTTGGACTCTCCCATAAGTGGAAACACTTCCTCTCCATCTACCCTTTCAAACCCTTTCACTATCTTAAAGACCTCTATCAGGACATCCCTCAGCCTTCTGTTTTCTAGAGAAAAGAGCCCCAGCCTGTCCTAATAAGTATATCCTATCATCCTTGTGAATCTTTTTTTGCAATCTCTCCAATGCCTCTTTATCCTTTCGATAATATGGAGACCAGATTACTCTATGCATTTCAATGGTGAGGCGTTCAGTGAGATACCATTTTTGCAAAGCTCATGGCAGAGCAGATAAATCTCAGACAGCAACTTTTGGGTATTTGAGCTTAACCGCACATCTATCCCTCGCCTGAAGTTGCTGTACCAAATGCACATAAATAACGGCAAACGCCATTAGCCTCACTGTTACTTTGACAGCAAAATCTGACCCAGTATGTGATTGATTCTTAATGCCCGGAAGTGGCCTAGAAAGCCACTCAGTTGAACAAACAATCACTACTTTTAGGACAACTAGTGATGGGCAATAAATGCAGTCTTGCCAGAGTCACCCACATCCTGAGAACAAATTATGCATTATGGTCCATCTCCTTTGGAAAACTAGAGTATTGGAAGCAGAGTACAATTTAGTACAATTTTTGGTAAGATACTTTATTCTAATTTTTAAAATAGCATATCTATTGGCTATTGCTGCTGTTCAAAATCACTTCATGATGATGAAAGCAAAGTGAGAATAGTGTGCTGATGAAAGGCTATCATGTTTCCACATGTTTCTAGTGGCCGTACAGGATGTGATTGTGCCATGATCACAGATCCACATTCATTGCATAAATGATATGGACATCACTGTAAACTATTTTAAGAATATGTGTACGTGTGACTAAATGCTGGCGCAGGTGGTAAACTACACCTTTCATTCAAGTGTTTGCATCCCTTGTTCTAAAATGCCAAAAGAGGAGAATGCTGCCCATATCCTAACTCGCGCCAAGACCCGTTCACCCATCACCCCTGTGCTCGCTGACCTACATTGGCTCCCAGTTCGGCAATGCCTCGATTTTAAACGTCTCATCCTTGTTTTAAAATCCCACCATGGCCTCACCTCTCTCTATCTATGTAACCTCCTACACCCCTACAACCCTTCGAGATCTCTGCGCTCCTCCACTTCTAGCCTTTTGCGCATTCCCGATTTTCATTGCTCCACCATTGGCGGCTGTGCCTTCAGCTGCCTAGGCCCTAAACTCTGGAATTGCCTCTCTAATCCTCTCCCCCTCTCTACCTCTCTCTCCTCCTTTAAGACGCTGGTTAAAACCTACCTCTTTGACCAACTTTTAGTCAGCTGTCCTAATATCTCCTTATGTGGCTCAGTGTCAAATTTTGTTTGATAACGCTCCTGTGAAGCGCCTTGGGACATTTTACTCTGTTAAAGGCACTATATAAGGCACTCCTTCTTCTTCTTCTTCTTGTTTTTGTTGTTGTTCCGACCCAGAAATTTAAACAGTGACTTTGAAGTGGCTTGTTTGCTCTCTTTTGGAGAGGGTGTATATTACCTACCATAGACTTAATTCCCCATCATTGAATAGATTTACAGTCAAACAGCATCTGTTTCTGTTAACATCAAAATGTGCGGCAGAGGGTAAGCAATATAACCTAGATCTCAGTAGCATATAAATCACACCTAATGGTCTTCAGATTCATGGTTATTGACTTTAATCGGGAATACCTGTCTGGAGAACAAAATGTTTCCTGATTTACTGTAGATAGGCAACTACCATTGTTGTTTTATGTGAGGAATTAAAATAGTCTAAAAACTGCTGTAAATAAACACTGATGCAGAGAAACCTTGTGTAATGTTAAAATGGAAAGTATATACTTTATAATGAGTGTAACCTTATTGTTCTGATTTTGAGTTCTACATGGGAGATGTAAGTGCATTGATGCAGAAACATGTACATCACACACACACACACACACACACACCAAGAATGTAGTTCGAACATGTTTTCTGTGTAAACTCTTTTAATTTTGTTTTCTCCCTGACACAAGGTTTGATTTGTGCACAGACTTGCTTGGAAGATAATTCTTATGCTGTGGGAGATCTAGAGAAATACCAACATCACACTCTTTGGTGATTGTCTCACTAAAAAATATCTGCATTTGGGAGACCCTTTTTAGAATCATAGAATCTTACAGCACAGAAGAAGGCCATTCGGCCCATTGTGCCTGTGCCGGCCCTTTGAAAGAGCTATCCAATTAGTCCCACTCCCCTGCTCTTTCCCCATAGTCCTGCGAATTTTTCCTTTTCAAGAATATATCTAATTCCCTTTTATTGAATCTGCTTCCACCATTCTTTCAGGCAGTGCATTCCAGATCATCATAACTTGCTGCATGAAAAAAATTCCCCTCTACTCCCCCTGCCCCCAGTTCTTTGGCCAATGATCTTAAATCTGTGTCCTCTGGTTACTTCTGTCACGTGCCCATTTTACACGGGTGGCAGTGGGATGGGACAGAACCTCACCTGAACACATGAGATTCGACAGGGGCTTCAATTTGCATAATTAGCCTCGGCTAATGTGAGTTCTGCATTCTGGCAGTGAGGCTTTCTTAACCTAAACCGCCCAAGAGAAAATCAAGCACAACTACTGCATGACGTTGGCACTTCATCTCATCTACCTCCTGGTTCCTTAAAATGTGTTTTGTGTTGCCAAGATTTGGATTTTTTTTTGGAGTTTAGGGGAGGCTTTGATTTCCCCCTCTATCGGGGCGGGGGGAGGGGTGGGTGGGGGTTAAGTAGCAGAATCTTCTCTCTTGAGGTCCCTGCTTCTTGTTGCATTGTCTCTTATTACTGTGGCATACTTAAATGGGGGAGGGCTCCCCTAAGTAGGGGCAATGACAAGTTAAAATTCTAGGATCCAATGTCTTTCTGACCTTAATAGTTATAAATTTTTGCTTTGTTGCTGATTGTATTCTGCTTCATACAATTCTTGCCGGTTCTTGTTAGAGTTAATTTTGTTTTTCTCTCTGTTGGTTGCTTGTTCTTCATTAAGACTGTAAAATGCTTCCAAAACATGTTCTACCAAAACAAGGTCAGTATTCAAATAGAAGTATTATCAAGGTATATCAATGTATCTAACCCAAAGGACTCAAAATTGATGTAAATTCCCACAGAACCAAATATAAATGCCTGAAATTTCTCGGGTAGAATGGGTTAATCTCAAATTTACCTGGCCAAAAATCTGGTATAAATGTAGACATGCAGACCAGTGATCTCCAGGACTGTCTCTTTGAGGGGCCATGGGGAGGTCTACTTATTTAAAAATTGCTGTACGTGCCTGTGTCACTACACCTTGGATGCTTGTAAGCCCCTAGAGGCTGAAAATCCCACTAGTGTACGCTGGGTCTGGGGGAGAAGGGTTCCCAGCCCCCCCACTCGACCTTCCTCCCAGAAAGGTGGAAGAAGTGATCCCTTGGCCCCTTTGTAAGGAGGGTAAAAAGCTGATAAAAAGAAATTACCTTCAATTGTACAAGTCACAATGAAGGCCTGGACCTTCAGAAGGGCCCCATTTCCATCATTTGGTGGGCTGGTATGCCTGGTCTCACTGGGTGTACTGGCCTGCGGATGCTCCACCAGGCCGGGGCTACTGGATCTTCCAGCCTGGGGGTTCCTGCGCCCTGACCATGCCCCTTCCTATGCCGCTGTTTGAGGCAGACGGAGGCTCTGCCCCTTATAAGGCCCTGCAGAACCTCTCGTGTAAGGCCGGGACCTGGCTTTATCTAGCTCCTAACCTAACTCGGGCCACTTCTGCTGCACACCAGCTGGTGATACGGGGAGAGTGCACCTGTAGGGCTGTGGATTTTCAGCCCTTCCTTATATTTTGACAGCAATGTTCAATTTGCTTAACAAGCTTTTAGAAATGCTATATACATGTACTCAAAATATGCCAATCACAGAGGAAGTAATGCGTTTTTCCTGCATAGTGTGGGTAATTTGAAGCCAGTAATTGCTAAGGTTCTGCTGTAAAGTACCAATAACATCACTTTGCAGATTTACATGCTCTGCACCCATCAATCAAAGCACAATGACACAGTCTATAGAAATCTTTCTCCAATATTTTAACTTTCCACTTCTCTTTATTTGGCTTATGAAGTAATTTTTCTCTTCTTTATTGCTCCCCATTGCTCACTATTCACTGACTGATAGACAGGACCAGATTATTCCAGCCCTGTGGTGAAGTCATTCACCTCCACTCTCCCCAGACCAGGCTGAGATTGGGAAGGTACCATATGAGAGAACGCTGCTATGGATTGTGACCTACTCCCTGATGTAGTACATCAGTGCACAAACATATAAATGAATATGAGTTATTCTCAAGCCAAGTTATTTTGCATCCAAACTGACATCCGCAACACGTAAGTCACTGTGCATTGCAGAAAATAAAGCTATGTATCACACGTAAACCCATGTAAATAGTACAGGAGCCAATATATCAATTACACTATCAATTGGAAGGTCAGAGCAAACAGATGTCTGTCTAAATCTCACCTCTGCTTGAAATAAGAGCAGAGAAGAATGGACAAAAAGGATAGTGTCCGTTTGAGTATAGGACATTTGTGATAAATTTCCAGGTACAGGCCAGGATTTTCCATTTCTGTGCTCCCCAGCTCATGATTTTCAGACTATTCATTTAAATAGACAGCAAATCACGGACTGGGGAGGGCAGAAGCGGAGATTCCCAGCCATATGTTAATCATTTGCATACGAACAAATACATCAATGAAAGTTCCTTCCTGAGAGCTGGCAGTATAAATGGGGCAACTTTACTCGATCTGACTTGATAGATTGGATGTAAATTAAAACATAAATTAAAAGACCAGGTTTCAGTCTAAACAGGCTAAGATAAAATTCAGGAAAACTTATGATTTTTTCATCCAAACTGATGTAAAGACCATGTGAACTCATCCTTTACAGCAAGCAGATTAACAGAATTGATATGCTTTGCATTTTAATTCCATAAACTGATTAAAATGCACGAGACCGAACAGAAACCAATATGCTTGACAGGAAGCAATGTATAATGCATGTACAAATGTTCATTTTTGGCCTGTTTCCTTCCCTCTCCTCATAAGCCTATTGCAGTGTAAAGCTTAAATGTATTTGTATTTTTTGATGCCTTATAAAGCTTGGAATCACAGTTTGGGTCAGTCTACAGAAAACGAGTAGACGTTTTTACGCTGTATAAATATTGCAGATTGCATTCAATATAAGCCTGGAAATTGCTGTTTGAGTACAAGTTGAGGTTATTACGAGTGCATTCAGCTGGCCATTCATTCCAGATATTCAGAACTTGCCCATTCAGTGAGAGTCACTGTCTGCACAGTGGGCTCCTGAATGGAGGGTTTGCCCAAGGGTAACAGCTGATTTAAGGGCTCTATTTAAACCCTCGCCTGCAACACAAGGGAACAAGGTTTGAACTGCAACATTTTTGGACGGTCCATGCTTTTTGACTAGATTTACTGATGCTGTGCTGGTGCTCACGCTGCAGGAAGTGAAGGAAAGGAGGATGGTCCTCTTTGGCACTGAAGGGCACACTCCACTGAAACAACCTATGCAGGTAGGCTGGCAGCACATAGTTGGCTTGACTTCAGATGTGCAAGAAGACCTGAAGGTAAGCCAAGGTAAGTTTCCCAGACTGTTTCCTATATCAACTCACTGTCTCAAGTCTGTTCCTCATAACCTGTTACTCTTTTACTGCTGTTCCATCTAAAACAGGGGTGTGAGACTTATTTTGTACTGTGGGCCTGATCCAATATCCTGGTACTTGGCATGGGCCACATTCAGCAAAACTTATTAAAATAGAAATAGATAACGATAAATCATATTAGGTCCTAGATGATAATCCTTAATGAATTCATTTTTTTGTTCATCTTCAATTATTCCACCCTTTTTCTATTTTACAAATGTAACCCTTTTGAACATTATAAATTTTTTTTCTAAGTTCTTCCCCTTCCTTTTCCTGTGGAGTTTATAAAGTACATTTTCTTCAGCACCTCAATTTTAATTTCTCTGCTCTTTCATTTTGGAAACAGTTAGTATCCCTTAGATTTATTTCTCTTCCATATATATTTGTCTTTCACATTTAATATTAAATTAGCCGACTATTTAAATAATAAATAATTATGAAGCTGCTGGTTGAATTTAATAACTAACTAAATGAATCGCTGCCTGGGTTTATTAAGTGATAATATGCCGATTTTGTGTTGATAGCTATTTATGGCACTGGCTGATCTTTAAAAAAATGCGGAAATGACTATAAATGTAAGAAATGCCTTTTTGGGAGTACGTTACATGCCAATGAGTTGTTATTAATGTAATAATTGGACAGTTTTATTAATAAGTTGGGTTTCTGCCAACCCATGCATTGTAGCCCTTCCGATCCCATCCATTGGTTCAATCTGCGGTCGCTATTCCAGATTAATTACTGCTGGCTTCTCTTCACAACCACTTTTTACATCTGTCAGTCTCTATGACTGGTACTGTCTCTAATTCTTTCCTCCAATTTGGTGTGCCTGTTCAAAAATCGGCCTCATCTTTCCAGGAGATTTTCCCTGAGCATTCCTAACTCGAACATTCATGGGATGTCTGTGGGCCAGCTGAAAATATTTTGCGGGCCGTATATTTGATACCCCTGATCTAATGCATTTTTCCAACCATACAGTCCTTTGAACGCTGACCATGCGTGACCATTCCGCAGTAGGGCACAATTACAGGCTGCAACTTGCACCTGAAACTCTCACATTGACATCTTCAAGGGCTTCACATAACAAATCCTTCTAAGCAGTGGTTAAAATGCGAAGAGCTAAGAAACATGACTCATTCCTGGTCCAGCAGAATTGTTGACTCCAGCCCTATAGTCATTGGAATCAATCCTATAATATTTAGAATGCCAACATTTGAGATTTTGGCCTTTGTTCACTAATAGTTGTTTTCAGTGTTCTGGCAGTTTGATTATAGAAGGATTTCATAAACACCTGGTCATATTCCAAAAAAAGGATCAAATAATGAATGTTTCATATGGTTATAATATTATAGTATAAAAGTGTCAGTAAAATCAAAGGTGCTGATTCGTACTCCAATATTTTACTGCCATTCAAAGCATCAGATAATCACAGTATTACAAATGTGACACAAGAAATAATTTTAAGAATCAATGCATCATTGTGCCAAACGAGCATTTAGGGTCCAACTACCTTTTATGAAGTACGATTAATATATTGATAATATTTCATTGAATGGATAGGACTGGACTGACCCTGCCAACGGAAACCAGGAGTAGGAGTTCAGGGAGATAAAGCACCTCAACCAGTTTCTAATCTCATTATTTTTATTTCCTGCTTAGTGTGTGATTGACTCCTGTGGTGCTTTAAATGGTGAAATCTGAATCAGATTCAGGCATGGGGCTGATCCTTGGACTCTCAGGGAAAAGATTGACTTTAGTGAGCCTATACTGGTTTCTTCCCAGTTTAAAATCATTTGAGGGCTCACTCCTTTGTTGCCCTGATTAGCTTCTCAGCAGAGTTGACACTGCTAATTGATAGTAATCAATAGGAACTTTTTTCTGTGTTAGATCACCTATTGGTTTCTTTAATGTTAGCCACAGTACACACATGGGGTTAATATTGGCTTATTGTTTTTAAAAGCTACAGGAACACACACTATGGTCTGTATGTAAAAGGTCACTGCAGAGGCATTGTTCCAAAGAAGCACATCATAATGCCTTGCTACTTAGAAGTCATATCTACTCAATTTGGTCAGACTGAGAGATGTCTTTTGAACTTTACTGTAATGGCAGCTGCATTGTGTGGACAAACGTTCCATGTAATTGATAACCTGTCAACGGCTGTTGCTCTAATGTAATTTTGAGAGATGCTTTTTGTTTCAGTGCATTGTCAAAGGACGTTGAGTAATATATCCGAGGCTGACTTTAACCTCAGAGGCCAGCCGAGAGACTGAGCGACATCAATGACTCGAGAAGTGGAAGACTGTGTTTCAAGGATCAGTGTTACATTGAGAGTTAATAAAGAAGAAGTCTTTGTTATGTTGATATTGGAGAGAATAGTAACATTTATAATTACTGTAAATATAGTGGGGTTGAATTTCCTCAGCCTTTCCGGTGTTAAATGCCATTTTTGGGATGGGTAGGGGTGGAAATTGGGATGGGAACCGAATACACCTTTCTCTGCTTCCAAAATTTCCAGCCCATTTGTGGACCAGCGCATTCAAATGTCAGAGTGGCGTTACATGATGTAATTCCTGCCCTTAGTAACGCTGGGTGCAAAGGACATCTATGTGTAGCTGGCATTCGGCGTTGCTCAGGGTGTCAGAGGCTGTTAATTTATTTCTGGCCGATGTTTGTCCACTGCAATCGTTCACTCTGTTCTGGGACCCGGCCTATTCGAAAAAAAGCTGGCAAATTTTTTTGGGCCATTTCGTCAGGTCCGGCCCACAAATGGCACAGTCAGCCCCCACTCTGATTTCCAGAAGTGGCAACCCCAGTTCTGCCAATACTGGCAAGGATATCTATCCACTTTGTGTAAATGCTCTGACCCCAGGAATCAGGGGCACCTGGGGCCAGTGGGTGGAAGTCTCACCCGCATGGGTCTGCTGTGGGAAAATTCGGGGACTCTCTTTGCACTGAATCCTGTTCATTTACCTGCTTAATGTTAAATAAATGTATCTATTGGTTTATAGGTTGAGCCTCGGTCTGAAAGAGTGTATGAAGAGGTCATGTGGCAGCATGGGATGTACTCCAGTAAGCTGGAACACTGTGGCAAGGGTTCTCTGTTCAGTCCTTGGGTCTTGCTACATTTACCCAGACATTGGGCAGATAATGATACACTCTGGTTCATAGAGGACATTATAGAAGTAGTTATTAACACTGAACCCAAGTGCTATATCTAATATAAAACCCCCAAAAATGTAACAAATGCAATAAGAGCTTATAACCTCCCTATTCCAGTGCCAACAACAAGAAGCAATGTTACAAAGTATCAAATAAGATAAAAACCAGTAAAGGACTGTCTGGCACACTTGAACCTCTACTGCTGATACAATCTAGCTGCATGATGCATGTGCAGTTACTGACTCAGGATGGGCTGCAGGTTGAGCACATGTCTGTCATTGTATACAGTCCTTAAACTTGCAACGTCTCAAGGTTACTTCTCTACTTTCAGGACAAAATGGCAGATAATAAAAAGGAACTGGAGGAGGGCCCAGGAATTACAAGCACTTGACTTCCTTTGAGGAAACCATGCTTAACATCATTGGCAATGAGAGAATTTAGGGAGTAGGTGAGTGTGGAGCTCGAGGCCTCTCCCATCCTGCTCTTGTCATGTCGCCCCCATATTCACTCGCTCGTTCACACACAAGCTTGCACTCGACCAAAATATATTACGATGCAAGTACTATTTGATGGTGTCTCTTGGAGCTAGCATTATAACAACATATGTTCTTCTCCTGTTTTGTAAACCTGAAAGAACAGACTGTCAGTGGCCCCAAGGAAGCCAACACCTCACAGCATCCTGTGTCATTCTAGCCAACTTCCACAAGCACCAGCAGAGTTATACATACACGGAAGGATTTAGTTAGTGAGCTTAAGAGGGAGTTACAGTGCAGGAGGAAGGAGCAGCAGGAGACGGTGGCAGATGAACCTGTTGCCCAGAGAGCTAGATGAGTCCCTTTCTCAGCTGCGTTGCCTAGGGATTCGGACCTCGCAGGGCTACATATAAAAAGAGACTGCTGCCTGAGCTGGATCATCTAAAGGAGACATCTGTACAAAATACCCTGCACATGTGGAGGAGTCCATGGTTAGAAGTGTGGGGGAGTCCATGATTAGAAGTGTGGAGGAGTCCATGGTTAGAAGTGTGGGGGGCTCCATGATTAGAAGTGTGGAGGAGTCCATGATTAGAAGTGTGGGGGAGTCCATGGTTAGACGTGTGGGGGAGTCCATGGTTAGAAGTGTGGGGGGGTCCATGGTTAGAAGTGTGGGGGGGTCCATGATTAGAAGTGTGGGGGGGTCCATGATTAGAAGTGTGGAGGAGTCCATGGTTAGAAGTGTGGGGGAGTCCATGGTTAGAAGTGTGGAGGAGTCCATGGTTAGACGTGTGGGGGAGTCCATGATTAGAAGTGTGGGGGAGTCCATGGTTAGACGTGTGGGGGAGTCCATGATTAGAAGTGTGGGGGAGTCCATGGTTAGAAGTGTGGAGGAGTCCATGGTTAGAAGTGTGGGGGAGTCCATGATTAGAAGTGTGGAGGAGTCCATGGTTAGAAGTGTGGGGGAGTCCATGATTAGAAGTGTGGAGGAGTCCATGGTTAGAAGTGTGGGGGAGTCCATGGTTAGAAGTGTGGGGAGTCCATGGTTAGAAGTGTGGGGGAGTCCATGGTTAGACGTGTGGGGGAGTCCATGGTTAGACGTGTGGGGAGTCCGCTTGCTGTATCTGTGCAGTTGTTCAGGAAGAGTTCTCAGCACTGCAGTCTACCTTGGATTGCATGATAATTCCAGATGGAGCTTCCAATTGCACATGGGCTGAGTCCAGGCGGAGTATCTCCTATGAATGCTCAGAACGCTGCAAAAGAGGTCTTAGATTCTAATGTACAAGAGGCTTTCTGGTCCGCCTTCAACCTGCTGGGATATTGGATGAAGAGAGCCGTGCAACAGGGTTTCACAAACCTCATTGCTGCCCAATGGTCTGCTCCCATGCAGATCAGTGGATGTGCCCAGCAGTAGGAGCTTGGATGGAGTAAGCACAGATGATACTGCTTAGGGTGTTGCTATATCTGTCCCATTTAGTCCTCCTACATGGGAACTGACATGGCTGAAACAATTGCACGTCCACCTGGGGAACTACAGAAGGAAGTACAGGACCACCTGAATCTTAACCATCTCCCACCCAAACTCATCAGCCAGTCAGCACATTTACTCCTTCCACTAGGGAATCACTTAGAAGTTACAGATTAGGGTTGCAAAGTTTCAACAACACTAAGATGAAGCTTTATCAGAAAATACACTAACCTCACTCATGCGACACAAAGCGGGTGAATCGAGATATTGCACTGTATTTGAACTTTTGCCAGAGAGTTGCTTTCCCATGTGGAGAATCAGATAGTAGTGCAGTAAGTGATGGCCACGGCTGAGGAAATGCAGGATTGCAGAAGGCGCTTGCAGCTATTTTCTCAGTACCATGTGGATAGAAGGGTTTCTTTCTTAAAGGGCCAACTCAACTGCTTCAGTGCATTTATCTTAGATGAAGGACACCGTCTCGCTCAGTGTCTGTATTTTGCTCTGGCCTTTATTGAGGATTGGCCTCCTCCTCCTCCATGAGTAGGCCTTTTTACATTGCAAAGTTGTGGAACATGCAGCAGAAGATGATGAGAATCGAGGGGGAGGGCTATTCTGTAAGATACCCCAGGTTCTGTTGAGACATCTGAAGAGCTACTTCAGGATATCAATGGTATATGTTATGTTGATCCTGTAGCTGCATGAGCCTTGTTGCTGTGCTGACTGTAACTGCCACAAGGGTATCTTTAGCCAGGGCTGAAAAGGGTAGGCATGGTTTCTGAGAAGTTTACAAGTGTGTGGCAGTAAAAAGAAATGGATATTCCTGCTACATTTCAGTTCTTGTAAGGTCTTACTTTACAGTCCGATCTTTAATCAAAAAGTCTTGTAGGTGGTTTGCTCAAAAGATAAAGGTTTTATTAAGAGTTACGATACAAGATACAATGTGCAATTATAACACACTAAGTAAGACATAAAACAATACAACCTGACAAAAGAACAAAGCTTCTGGTTAATCAGACCTGAATGAGTCTGCAATATCGAACAGTCCAGTTGCTCCGAGAATATTCTAACAACTACATGTTACGCTCTTATCTATATGCCTCTAATCACACAGTAAAATCAGCTGTATCCCAAACAACCTTGGTGTTCACAAGTCAATCAATTACTCTGTAGGTCAAACACCATCTACTGATGTTTCACATTCCCTTACAAGATAGTAAAGCAACCCAAGCTACCTTGTTTATAAATATCAAAAGTACTCGGAGACATGGGGCAAGATTTTAACTGCTGAGCCCGGGTGGGTTCAGGATGGGTGGGGGGGCAAACAAAATCGCATTTTTGTGGAACGGGAGGGAATCCAGGCTCCAACCCACCGCAAAACGCGTACGATCCAGACCCATCTGGGTACACAGGGATCAGGAAGCTGGAAGTCTGGCCGGCAATTAAATCTGGCGGGCCGATAATTAAAGGGGCAAATGTACCTCATTGAGGTTCTTAAGGTAGTTTATTTTTTGTATATTGGACACTTAAAAAGATTTTAACCCGTGCCTGGGTGGCTTTTCCATGGTTTCTGATTCATGTCTGGTGAAACCAGTCAGGAAGAGCTGGATCAGTGAAAAATAAACTAAATAAATTAAATAAAATTACATTTCCCATTGTAAATAAACATACCTGAAACCAAAGTCACCTGCACTCCACCCCTGAAGTCTGATGTCTCTCCGATGTCCGATGTCTCCCCGCCCCCACCAATGTCTCTCTGCCCGATGTCTCCCCGCCCCCACCGATGTCTCTCTGCCCGATGTCTCCCCGCCCCCACCGATGTCTCTCTGTTCGATGTCTCCCTCCCCCTCCAACATCCGATGTCTCCCCCCTACCCCCGATGTCCAATGTCTCTTCGATGTCCGATGTCCCCCCACCCCTCTCCGACCTTTGTCCCCACCCCCCCATCTCTCTCCCAACAGCCATTGAGGTCTCTCCCTCTCTCTCTTTCTCCTCCCCCCCCCCGCACTCCGGATGTGTAGCTCCTCTCTGTCAATCAGGCTGGCTGCCGGGCGTGAAACCCGGAAGAGGCATTGATTGCGATCGTAACCCGCCTACTTCCCTTGCGGGTTTCGCACCCACAAATCCTTCCCCCCCACCTCTCTCCTCCCGCCGGCATGATGCCCATGGTGTCTCATAATGTCATCAATCAAGGGCATTTTGAGTCAACAAGTTTGAAACAATCTCAACTTCATTCAAAACAAGTCCCTAACGAAAACCCTCATGGAAAAATACTGGTGCTAACAGTTTCTGACAAACGAGAACCTCCTGGGCTTTAATGTCTGCTTCAGACGTGTGACATTAGCACATTGCAGGCTACTCAAGTAAACATTGTCAGCTTGGCTCAGTGCTCGCTCCTGAGTCAGAAGGTTGTGGGTTCCACCCCCACTTGAGAGACACATAATCAAGGCTGACACTTCAGTGTAACACTGAGGGAGGACTGCACTCTCGGAGGTGACATCTTTCAGATAAGGCATTGAGCTGAGGTCCCGTTTACCTGTTCAGGTGGATAGAAACAATCCCATGGCTCTATTCAAAAAAGAGCAGGGGAGTTCCTCCAGTGTCCTGGTTAACATGTAATCCTCCACCAAAAACAAACTGGCTATTTATTTAATGTGCTGTTTGTGGGATCTTGCTGTGCACAAATTGGCTGCAACGCTTGCTTTCACAACAACAGCCATTTCAAAAGTACTTCACTGGCAATGAAATCCTTTGGGACATCCTGAGGATGTGAGAGGCACGATATAAACACAAGCCTATTTCTTCTTGTTCAGTAACATATTTTCGAATGAAATTATTGTATATTCCGTGTGCACAGTGAAGAGGTGCAGGGATTTCAGGCTGGGCGTTCCGCAGGTAGAAAGTCAGCCGGTTCGGCAACTCACAATTTGCCTGTTCCTTGCATGCCCAATTCCCACTGTTTCTTGCACCAACAGGAAATTTCCTGCGTGAAGAGAGCTCCAAAATATTATTATCGCCTGTTTTGCGGCCCAGCTGCACCCCCAAAGTCACTCTTTGATTCTTGGCCACCAAAGTAGAACAAAAGAGAAAAAAATACAGACACAAATACAAACCACCTGTCTGTTTCATGGCAACGGGGGCATATGTGAGAAATAAATGGACCGATCCTTGCTCCAGCACTTCAATTACTCAGTGTCACTTGTTATCAGAAACACCATCCATTTATTTGCTGAGCAATAATCTGCACATATTTCCACAGCATCTAGTAAAGTGGAGTTGCATAGTGAGATATAGTAATTAACACAGCACATGTGCAGATTCATTATAAATGTGGGTCACTAGACAAGACAGACTTAAAAAAAAGTCTAAATTAAAGAACGGCAGATATTAGGAAATATAATTACACCGCGATAGCTTCCAGAAAATCCATTAACATGGTGAAGTTTAATTTAATGAAATCTTCTGCAGTGACATTTGTAAATGTTCTTTTTGGTGAGAAAAACAATTCATTTTGTCTGTATGGCAAAGCAGGGAGCTGTACTTTTAGCGAATGCACTTGGCAAAAATTAGGACCAGGGAATCACACACTGTCCCTGACATAAAAACAGAAAACGCTAGAAACACTCAGCAGGCCAGGCAGCATCTGTGGAGGGAGGCAGGTAAGGTTAACGTTTCAGGTCGAAGACCTTTCGGCAGAACCCCTTGTGATGGTTAGTGCCGGAAAACTGGAATCGGTTAAAGTGGCGGAGGGTGTGGGAAGAGCCGTGGATGTAGGTGGGTGGGGACTGGACAAGGCCCGAAAAAGATGGAGTCAAGAAAAGAGGAAATGGTGTTCAATTGGGCAGGAGCAGGCGGAAACGAGGAGCTCAATTTTAACTGCCGGGCGGGAATGGGACAAAGTGAGCCCGTCGGGGAGCGGTGGCAGTGAGGCTCAACCGATTTTAATGCCCAGCCCGCGTTAATTTGCTGCTTGCCGACCTCCCAATCAAAACGGACAGGAAGCCAGTGGGAAGCGGCTGTTGGGGAACCTGGGACAAGGAATCCCTGTTGGGGGAGGGGGAGGCTCGAGATTTCTTTCTGGGGCCCGGAAGAGCACTCCTGTTCCACAAGGAGCTACAAAAAAATGTTAAAACTCACTTCCCTGGGCCTCTGCGGAACCTAACTGGTGTGCCAACAGGTTTGGCCTGGCGGGAAAAATCCATCGCTGCTCACCCGCTCAGGCCTCAGGTTAAAATATCAGATCAAGCTCCGACCACATCATTGGAGCCTGATCTGCATATTTAAAGATGCCCCCGTAGGCTTGGAGCCAATGTCCTTAGGTCCTGCAATTTAAAATTGCAGTGGGCTAGTTCAGGGTGGGAAAAGGAGTGGGTAGGCCTCTGCTCCATTTTAATTGCCCCCCCCCACCAGACATGGGGAGTTAAAATCGACTGTGATAGGTCGACCAGTTTGTGGATGTCGGGGAATAGGTAGGAGTGGGCTGTGCGGAATTTGGGAGACAATAAGGCTGGAGGCTGTGGGGGGATAGATTTCTAGCGGAGACGAGGTCAGTAATGCTCTGGGGGATGATGGCTTGGTGCTCAGTAATGGGTTCATGGCGTCATGGTCCAGGGGGAGGTAGGAAGAGTTATCAGAGAGTTGGCGTTTAGTCTCCACAAGACAGAGGTCCTTATGCCAAACAATAGCAGTACCTCCCTTGTCAGCAGGTTTAATGATGATGTCAGGATTGGACACGAGAGTACAGAGTGCTGCAGGTTCAGAGGGAGATAGATTTGAGTGAGTGAGGGGATTGGAGAAACTGATATGGCCAATGTCATGCTGGCAGTTCTTAATGAACAGTCCAAGGGAGGATATCTCCCTCTGAACCTGCAGCTGTCCTCTGCCAAGAGGTCATCGACCTGAGATGTTAACCCTACCCTCCTCTCTCTATAGATGCTGCCTGACCAGCTGAGTGTTTCCAGCATGTCCTGTTTTTAGTTCAGAATTTCCAGCACCTGTTGGATTTTGCTGTTTTATTTCCTGAATATTTTTAGCTGTTTGCCATTTTGCATAATGAAGTTTAAGTCGTTTATCATCCACAGCTATTTTTCACCTGAATTATATCTCTTTCATTTAATGCTTATCTTTGCTAAATGCGTTCCAGCTTTTCTGAATTATGTGATATTTTATATTGGAGTATTTATCCAGAGGATTATAAAGTCCTACTCTGATGGCTCAGAATGTACGTGGACTGCCTGTTGTGGAACAGCCATTCAGACTAGACTACACGGGGGAAAAATTGGGTAGGGCCTATTTTTGGGCGGGGGTAGCGCTATTACCCTGCGCCCAATGGCCCCTGCGCAGGCAGGACGAGACTTTCATCAGGCCTGAGGATTACCTGCAATCTGCATTGGGAATCAGCGTTGAATGAGGATTCCATGCAATTTGCACTTTCCACCAGTAGGGGGAGCTCCAATCTCTTAAAGGCAGACTCTCTGTTAGAAATCTTAAAGGTAGCTGGTACCTGTTATTTGCTGAAAATAACAGTCTGCTGTCTGCACGGAGTCTGAACGGAGATCAGACATCACGCACGTAAAACACAGATGCAGGTCCCGTCCCTATGTTTACACCTTGTTGAGCTATGTTAAAACATCAAATAAAGTTTGCGCACCACTAAATCCTACGTCCTCCAATCTGAGCCTGCGAGAGTGCATGCACCAAGGTTCTCTGCTGATGCACTAGAGGCCTTGGTGCAAGAGGTGGACAGAAGGAGGGACATCCTATATCCGCAGTGTGGGGGGGAGGGGCAAGAGGTCCTCCAGACGTATACTCAAAAGGCAGTGGGAGGCAGCGGGAGACACAGTCAATGTCAGGCGCACAGCATCATGAACATGGATGCAGTGCAGGAAGAAGTTCAATGCTTTGCAGAAGAGCATTCCAAACTTCTCCCACCCTTTGCGTGTAGAAGCATTTCCTAAATTAATTCTTGCACGTCCTGGCTCTAAATGTTAGGCTATGTCCCCTAGTCCTAGTATTCAAGTCTGGGAGACCTCCAAAAGCAGTTACAAATGTCTCGGCAGCCAAAAGCAATAATCCAGCCATTAACCTGTAAATCCTGCATGGTCCTTTTAAATAGCGCTGGTGGGGCTCCTTCAGGCATTCTAAGACACATTCAGATGGTCGGGATTAAGACTGTGCGTTGAGTTGAGCGTTAAGTCCCAAAATGGTGTCTATCACTTGTATCCATTTTCTCCATACTTTACATGCTTCCGGCGTTTGTTATCTGCGCCTGTGCTAACTCCTATACCAAGATGGTGTCCGGCGCACATCACGCTGGAAATGTGTGTGCGCAGCTAAGATGCCATCTTGGCACTTGGAAGCTGCCTAACGCGGAAACAACAGGTGCTGCACGGCCCAATTTAGCACCCCACATGTCTCAATACCTGTCTGTTCTGAGCTCGCTGATTTAAGCCAGGCCAGCATTTGAGGTGCTATAATCGGCCTCGATAACTCGAGGCTAGAGAGGGGAAAGAAAATCATCCAGTGTTCCTGCTTCTGTTTGCTGTCTGGGATCCTCTGCAGAAAACTGTGTGTGTGTGTGTGTGTGTGTGTGTGAGAGAGAGAGTCTGGTATGGACAGGATTTAGCTTTGATGTGATGCTCTTTATAATTGAATAGCGCCACGGTCTAAGCTGACATGCAAGGAATAGCCCAGCGCCCATGGGAACAAACCCCCGGTAAGAGTCACCTGCTTCAAAAGAAGAGGAGAAACAAAAAAGTAAAATGAAAACAGGCAAGAGAAACTTTGTTGGGACAATCAAATGTAAAATGGCATTTTCAGGACTGCGATGAACTGATATGACTGTGAATCACTTCATGTGGTCAGCTGTTGGGAAAAACAAAATGAACACTTCATTGTTTCATGCCAGGAGGTGATTGTGGATGTCATATTAAATTTGTGGGAAGATCTACTGATTCCCAATGTGGCAAAACAATTAACTCCCAACATCTGCACACAGATCACATAGCTTGGGGTGAAAGAGGAGACTGGCATTCTGCTAGGACTGGGTGGCTCTGTAACTACGCTCTCAATGGCCTACTTAGAATCGAGGAGAGTGCCGTATTAAGTCTTTTTACCTTGTGCACTGTCGCTGGCTGGTCGAAATACTGCATGTAAATAAATGTTTGATTCATATAGAAAAGACAACCATCAGACAGAGTCTTCCAGAGTGTAGCACGTATACAGAGGGAGTTCAAGGTGATTGATGATAAAAGCAAACTCTTGCTTGTTTAATAATGAGTAGCAAGTAATCCCAAAGCCGTACTGGGCTTCTGGGAATTAGGAGTAGCAGTTTTAATTCATGTTTTTATAGTTTGGATTTACCTCTGCAGTCGAAGCAAACTTGACCTATTTGATTGAAACTGGCAAAAAACAGCTTTATGATTCGTACAAGGTCCTGTAATAAATTCGTGCTGGTGCTGCATGAGGGATGACAAGGAAGACCAAAAATAGATCAGTGCCGAACAACTGCTCTGAATGAACATTTCTAGAGATATGAAAAATAAACAGTTCTCCAGGGATGGGCGTTTGTACGGATCAAAAGTAAAAATAGTTCGTAGCATCAGTGTTATATCTTAAAATTAGAATCCGAACTTAATCAAAGGTCAACTTTAAGTGCGGAAATATCAGTTCAAATCTCCCAGTTACCATGTTCAGAATCACCAATAAGAGCTATCAGAGAGTATTTTTTTCTCTTTTAAAGTGCAGGAGCACTGGTTTCCAGTTTTTTTTATTGCTACTGCTGATTAGGCCGAGACTGTAATCCCCTCAGCACTAAGGTTTAGGTTTCCTGAGGGATTCGATCTCAAAATCGACTCGAGGAAGAAACTCTACACTGGGGCATCAGCCATTTGTGCTCAGCAAAAGAAAATGGGTGCTGGCCAGGAAATTAAATGTAAATGTAAATGTGCTGTTTTTATTAACTCTTCTCCAATTAACAATCTGGCAATACTTCTGTGACTGTCCTAAAATCAATAAAATCTCAGTTTCCTCTTGCATTTTCTCACAATGTTTACGGTAATGCTCACATTTAATCATTACAATGAAATTCTTTTCTTTTTAAAAAAAGGGAGAATGCTAGTTTTCTCCTGCAATTAATGAGCCGTTAAAAATTCTCAAAAATTGGCAACTTTAAAGCTGTGAATTCCCACAATTTAGTTAGTGGGTTGTCAATTACGGAGTAAAAACAGCCATTCTACAGTTTTTCATTAAATGTGGAATTTTACCCGCTCAGGCTCTCTTGAAAATGTATAAATTAATATGCATTCATTGTAAGATGTTAGGGCTGTTTCCTTGGTCATGTGTTGGTGGGCGGGTTGCGGAGAATAGGGCAGGTGAGAAATTCTGCACCCAGGCCCAATTTCAGCACTGGGAGCTAGTCTAGGTTTCTTGCAATGCTCTCCTTATTGCCCCAGAAATCATTCAAATTACACTGGAGCACCAATTCCCAGGTTTTAAACTGGAATGCACAATATCCTTAAGACCAATTAAAATGGGTGCTGGAGAGCCATTTTGATGTGTCCACTCTTAAAGATGAATGCCATTATTACCATCATAAGTTCGTTTTCCTGTCGTAATCACTATATAGCAGTTCTTCTTACAGATTTTTCATTGCATAGATTTCTGTTTTGGTCTTTTTGCATTTAAAAATATTTTTCTGGGCACCGTATTCTCCATCTGTGGTTTGTTGGCAGCCGCCATTTAAGATGCCACATTCTCAATGAAGAAGATGGGCGTCCTGCAGGCTGCACCTCTGTGTTTGCTTGTTTCAGAGGAGGAACCAAAGGATCTGCGGAGGGATAAGAAGGAGATAGAACTACACCTCAGATGGACTGCCCGCGCCTGTTCTTACCCAAAAAATCCCAGGGGCCCAGTTTATGTTGGAAAATGGGGTGGCAGGCTAACAAAATGCTTTTTTTAAATAAGTCTGGGCAAGAACTTTATTTTAATATTTAAATTGGGGCCCTATGCCCATTGTAGGACCCCACCATGATTCCCATGGACCAATCGGAGGGGCATGCGTCCTGCATGTCCCACCCATTGGTTCCTGGCGTGGAACAGCCTAACTAGTGGTCCTTAGAGGGACTGTTGCAGGCCGCTCCAAAAAAAACAGGCCAAAGATTCTTTATTTTTTATCTTTGTGGGGCCAGGAGGAGCCCTCCGCCCACAACCCCTCCACTGACTGATTTCCTGCCCTCCCCGATTGGTGGAGTTCCCATTCAGTGCTCACAGCTCGCCGGCTGCTAATGACGCCCAACTACATCGCGCTCATACAAAGCTGCACTCAGACTTTGCAACTTGGCACACACACAAATGACTGCATGAAACACTCGTGCCAAAGTATCAGTCTTCACATGCGGGCAGGTTGGGTGAGGTCCCAATTCCTGGGCTCGGCAGCTGAAGGAGGACCAGTACTACCCCCACCACCCTGGTTTCTGCTTCTCCACTGCCACTTTCACTTGCGCTCTGTGATTCACTGTGCATTCCCTGCTGGAGCTCACATCTGAATCCCTCGGAGCGAATGTACCTGTTTTTGTGCTCGTCACTGCTCAGGTGGGTGCAAGGTGCTGTGAGGCACTGGGTTTTCCTCATGTGCACCTATATATGAAAAGAAGAACATATCTTGGAACGGAGGCAGCAAGACATCCCTTTCAAACACAGCTTCCATGATAAAAGGTGTGTTATGCTACTGTGGCATAGTTTATGCATATGCATCTTTGAATAAATAAATAATGGGGAGAAAGAACATTAAGCCATTAGCCTCTGATCTCCCTCTCGCCTACACTTTCTATGGCCTTCACTCCCAGGATGTGGAATGCAATATTTGGGAGGACCCTATTTGGTCTGTTGTGGTTCCAACTCATTATGAACATCCTTTTCCTTTGAGCAGATACAAAATGTACATATGTTGAAATTTAGAAGCACTGAGATAGTGTCATCCAAGTGCCAAGCTTACATCGCACCTTGTATGAGTCGCTGAGAGCAGCTTCTGCTGGCAATGTGCTTGGTGGTTCTAACTGGCAATATTTATGTGTGACATTAGAAGTGTATTTCTGTGCCAGCAAATCTGCCTTGCAGAAAGATGGGCATGTTCACGTGTTAAAGAGATGAAAGGTTGTTGAAGTATTTTGAATCCTTCTTTAGCGAAGCAGCACCAAGCTGAGAGTGAACTCTTGCTGTCATTCATCCAAAGGCCATACACTAGAGTTAGACAAACCTTCCTGAGTCCAGAAAATATCTTTCTCGCCTATTGCCATGACCTTTGGATATGGGAGGCTATGTTCACCCTTTCCACCATCTCTAGCCAGATATTTCTTATGTTTGACCTGGTCTAGAGCTACCCTTCAGCTCCGAGGATGACAACCCTCCTCCTTCGCTGCATCGCCTAGTGTAATACCTCCAGAGCATCATTGTCAAAAGGAGCTGCCCTGCTCTTGTCCTTCTTGCGTTTACTTCAAATGCTGGCAGTGATCCTTTAAATTTCTCCAGTGTGCAGCTCTGCTTTAACAGTGATCAGCAAATGACTCGCCGATATCCTGTCCAAATGTACAACATGATCCCCGCACACAAGCGCAGGGAGTGAACAATCATCGATAACGGCAGCCGATCTTGTAAAATCGCATAGGATCAGCTTCCTTTGCTACTTTTGAGCAATCAGCCCTGCCGGCACTTTAATCATAGAATCATAGAAATTTACGGCACAGAAGGAGGCCATTCGGCCTATCGTGCTGGCCGAGAAAGAGCTTCATGCCTAATCCCATTTTCCAGCACTTGGTCCGTAGCCCTGTAGGTTATGGAACTTCGAGTGCATATCCAAGTACTTTTTAAATGTGATGAGGGTTTTTGCCTCTACCACCCTTTCAGGCAGTGAGTTCCAGACCCCCACCACCCTCTGGGTGAAAAAATTTCTCCTCAGCTCCCCACTAATCTTTCTAACAATTACTTTAAATCTATGGCCCCTGGTTATTGATCTCTCTGCTAAGGGAAATAGGTCCTTCCTATCCACTTTATCTAGGCCCCTCATAATTTTATTCATCTCAATTAAATATTCGCTCAGCCTCCTTTGTTCCAAAGAAAACAACCCCAGCCTATCCAACCTTTCCCCATAGCTAAAATTCTCCAGTCCTGGCAAGATCCTTGTAAATCTCCTCTGTACCCTCTCTGGTGTACTCACATTTTTTATGCAATGTGGTGACCAGAACTGTGCGCAGTAATCAAGCTGTGGCCTAACGAGTGTTTTATAAAGTTCTAACATAACCTCCCTGCTCTTATATTCTATGCCTCGGATAATAAAGGAAAGTTTCCTGTATGCCTTCTTAACCACCTTATCTACCTGTCCTGCTACCTTCAGGGATCTGTGGACATGCACTCCAAGCTCCCTCTGTTCCTCTACACCTCTCAGTATCCTCCCATTTATTGTGTATTCCCTTGCCTTGTTTGCCCTTCCCAAATACATTACCTCACACTTCTCCAGATTGAATTCCATTTGTCACTTTTCTGCCCACCTGACCAGTCCATTGATAGCTTCCTGCAGTCTACAGCTTTCCTCCTCATTATCAACCACACGGCTAATTTTTGTATCGTCTGCAAACTTCTTAATCATGCCCCCTACATTTAAGTCTAATTCATTTATATATACCACAAAAAGCGAGGGACCTAGTACTGAGTCATGTGGAACCCATTGGAAACAGCCTTCCAGTCACAAAAACACCCATCGACCATTACCCTTTGCTTCCTGCCACTGAGCCAATTTTGGATCCAACTTGCCACTCTCCCTTGGATCCCATGGGCTTTTACTTTTTTGACTAGTCAGCCATGTGGGACCTTGTCAAAAGCCTTGCTAAAATCCATGTAGACTACATCAAACACGCTACCCTAATCGACCCTCCTTGTTACCTGCTCGAAAAATTCAATCAAGTTTGTCAGACACGACCTTCCCTTAACAAATCCATGCTGACTGTCCTTGATTAACCCATGCCTTTCTAAATGACGATTCATACTGCCCCTCAGAATTGTTTCCAATAATTTGCCCACCACCGAGGTTAGGCTGACTGGCCCGTAATTACTCGGTCTATCCTTTTCCCTCTTTTTAAACAATGGTACAATGTTAGCAGTCCTCCATTAATGAGTTCCATTTCAAGTGTCATCACTGTTGTAATGTAGGCAAATGCAGATGTTGGTTGAGGGATAAGTGTTGGTCAGGACACCAGCCCTTATTTGAGTAGTGCCATGGGATCTTTCATGCCCACCTGAACAAGCAGACAGGGCCTCGGTTTAACTTCTTGTCAGAAAGATGGCACCTCCAACAATGCCGACCTCTCAGTACTGCACTAAAGTGCTAACGCAGATTATATACTGAAGTCCTGGAGTGTGACTTGAACCCACGACTTTTTGACTCAGAGGTGAGTGTGCTTCCACTGAGTCAAGCTGACACTTGGCTTGGTAATGGTGAAGAGGAACTAAAATAAATTTTACATACATAAGGCACAAAATATGGGGCTTGCTTTCCACTGCCATTTAGCCACGATAGTGGCCATGGACATTGAAACTGCCAGGAAACTGGGAGATCGTTGGAATCCACCAGTTTTGCCAGTTTCAACAGTACACTCAGATTTCCAGTGTTTAGTAAAAAAAAGTGACCGACATTGATAAGAAACTTTCTTTCAGAAATCTGCAGCAGGTTATTAAGAGCTTGCTATTTTCCACTGGTGGTTTATGAAAGTATCTAGAGTGTGTTGTGCTCATCTACTGCACTGGAGTTACTTAAATAAACCAGTAACCCGAGTATCCAAGTGGAGTTTGATTGGGCTCTGGCATTAGTGATTAATGTGGTGACTGAGTGTGCCTTGGAGCACAGAAACTAAATACCCATCACACAAACTACTCCCAGTAGTGCATCGACCTAGTGCATCGACCTAGAGCTTATCAAGAAACGGTGAAGAAGCAGACTGAGATTGTCCCAGCAGACCTTGGCCAAATTGTGCCACTTGTTCCAGCCTGCCGTGCAGATACCATCAACAGCGAGCAGTGAGCTTTTTCAGGCAGTGAAGGTGACTGGTGCCATCAGCTTTTGTGCCTCAAGGCCCTTCCAAGCAACAACTGGTAACAGTAGTCCAGTGAGTTAATCTGCCGTACAGAAAGTCCCATTCAGTAGGTGACTGAGACACTGCGATGGAATTTTCAATCCTATAAACCAGCAGCATCAGTAAGAAAGATAGGATCATTTTTTCCTCCATTGAGATTCCTTTGGGTACAGGGATAATAGATGACAACCACGTAGCAGCCAGGATGTGATGCAGTACAAGAACTGAAAAAGCATTCACTTATTCAATGTGCTGATGGCCTATGATCAGAAGCTTCAATTCTTGCACCTAAATATACACTATTTATGATATAATAGTGAGGAACATAGGAGAGGCAGAGTGCTTGTTGATCAAGCCTTTGAGATTCTGGAGGGTGTCTTTGTTGTATGCCCTGAGAAAGTGGATGAAATGGTCACCATTTTGCTGCTTAACAGCACCACCGATAGTGGCATAGGGACAGGAGAACAGGAACAAGTTGAAAAAGAGGATTTTGAGAGGAAGACCAACTCACACGATAGAAAACAACTATTGGCTGGCAGAAAAAACATTTGAAATGTTAAAAGGATTCGATAGGGTGGATGGAGAGAAATTATTTCCTCCAATGGGGGAATCAAGGACGAGGGGACAGAATTATGAAATTAGAGCTAGGCTACTTAGGACAGAAATCAGGAAGCGCTTTTTCACACAAAGGGTAGTAGAAATCTGCAATTCTAAGAACATAAGGAGTAGGAATAGGCCATACGACCCCTCACGCCTGCAACACCATTCAATAAGATCATCCCTGATCTTCTACCTCAACTCCACTTTCCAGCCCTATCCCCATACACCTTGATTCCCTTAGTGTCCAAATATCCATCAATCTCAGTTTTGAGTATACTCAATGACTGAGCATCCACAGCCCTCTGCGGTACAGAATTCCAAAGATTCACAACCCTCTGAGTGAAGAAATTTTTCCTCATCTCAGTCCCCTTATCTTAAGATTATGGCCCTTAGTTCTAGACTCTACAACCAGGGGAAACAGCCTCTCAGCATCTACCCTGTCAAGCCCTCTAAGAATTTTTTGTTTCAATGAGATTGTCTCTCATTCTTTTAAATTCCAGAGAATACAGGCCCATTCTACTCAATCTCTTCTCATAGGACAACCCTCTCATCCCAGGAATCAATCTAGTGAACCTTCGTTGCATCCCGAAAGGCTGTGGATGCTGGGACAATTGGAGCAATCGATAGATTTTTGTTAGGTAAGGGTATCAAGGGATATGAAGCTAAGGCAGGTAAATGGAGTTGAGATCAGCCATGATCTAATTGAATCTGGAGTTTTCTCCAAAGCAGCCTGCCACAACCTTTGGATGCACCTTGATTGCTCCAGGGGTTGGTATTGGGACCATTGCTCTTTTTGATATATATTAATGATCTGGACTTAGGTATACAGGGAATAATTTCAAAGTTTGCTGATGACACGAAAGTCAGGAATGTAGTAAACAATGTGGAGGATAGTAACGATTTTTGGAAGACATAAACAGGCTGGTGAAATGGGCAGATAGGTGGCAGAGAAGTGTCAGGTGATGCATTTTGGTAGGAAGACTGAGGAGAGGCAATATAAACTAAATAGTACAATTTTAAAGGGGGTGCAGGAACAGAGAGACCTGGGGGTGTACGTACACAAATCTTTGAAGGTGGCAGGACAAGTTGAGAAGATGGTTAAAAGAAAGCCAATGGGATCCTGGGCTTTATTAATAGAGGCATAGAGTATGAAAGCAAGGATGTTATGCTAAACCTTTATAAAACACTAGTTAGGCCTCAGTGAGTACTGTGTTCAATTCTGGGCACCATACTTTAGGAAGGATGTCAAGGCTTTAGAGAGGGTGCAGAAGTGATTTACCAGAATGGTGCCAGGGCTGAGGGACTTCAGTTATGTGGAGAGACTGGAGAATTGGGATTGTTCTCCTTGGAGCAGAGAATGTTAAGAGGAGATTTGATAGAGGTGTTCAAAATCATGAACGGCTTTGATAGAGTAAATAAGGAGAAACTGTTTCCAGTGGCAGAAGGGTCGGTAACCAGAGGACATAGAATTAAAGTGATCGGCAAAAGAGCCAGAGGCGACATGAGGAAACATTTTTTTTAAAGCAGAGTTGTTACGATCTGGAACGCACTGCCTAAAAGGTTGGTGGAAGCAGATTCAATAACTTTCAAAAGGGAATTGGATGAATACTTGAAGGGAAAAAATTTATAGGGCTATGGGGAAAGAGCAGGGGATAGGGACTAATTGGATAGCTCTTTCAAAGAGCCGGCACAGACACGATGGGCCGAATGGCCTCCTTCTGTGCTGTAACATGCTATGATACTATGAATGGCGGAGCAGGCTCGAGGCCTACCCCTGTTCCTATGTTCCTATTTAGTAGGCTGTTCCTTTGCCCAAGCCCAGTAATGTGTACACATATTGCGTGAAGGGACATATGTCCTTTAATGGGCTACGTGATAGTAATAGTCATTTCCACGATCTCCCATGTTTCCCTTGGTACCTAAACTGTGTAACTTCGTCCCACCATCAGCACATAATCTTGCTCCTACAATCTTCAGTTTTCTCCAAAGCAACCTGGCACAACCTTTGGATGCACCTTGATTGCTGGAACACTCATTGCAACTTTAGTACTGCCTACAGTGTCCCTCTCATCTCTTCACTTTGTTTAATAAATATTACGCAAAATAACAAGCATATGTCGCCCATCCAAAAATGGGCGTGCGCTTCCACCTTCTAGTGATAATGGTGGCTGCAAATCAGGCCGACAATAAAGCGGCTGGGATCCAGTGTAATGGACTTCCCATCTGTACCTGTCCGATTACCATCCCAAAATTGAACAGAACGCGATGGAAATTTAGGCCTTTAACTCTGCACTTTCTTACAGCAGAAAACTGCTCCCAAGGCTGGACAAGGAAAGAAAATTGAATCGGAAGTTGTTATCTAAGAGAATGATACAAATTTCTACAAAGAAAGTCACAATTAATGTATGGTATCGTACATCACGTCAAGATAGGACATCATATGGTAGAAATGACTGTGGGTGATGTTATTGTATGATTGCTTAACACGTTTGTATCAAGCTCCTCTCGCCATCTTTTTAACCTGTTTAAAATAAAACTGAGCTTTTATCAACAAAGAAGGCTGAAATTTTAAGGATCATTATGAGAGAGTTGATCGTTAGGCATTATCAGCCTCACTGACAGCCCAAATGTGACTGAGGAGTTATTTCAATATATTTCAATAAGACTGCCGTCAACTCTCAAAGGTAAATGTGAAAAAAAAACCCAGAAGGTCATACACAAAAGTATCATGAAAATGACTGCTGAAAATGTCAGGTCTCTCAGTCATAATCAGGTTCACCGATAGCCCTGACTAGCTAAATCCTAAACAGAATTTTCCAACCTTGACAAATGCCAAAAACAGAATCCACCCACTGGTCTGTCAGAAAATCTACAACAAAAATGTGAGGACAATACCATTCAACCTATGAGGATTATCTGCAAAACACAGATTGAATTTTCAGGAGACAGCAACACATATTAATGAGAGGCTGCTTGTTGTACAGTTATTTCATAAATTACACAGCATTTTATTCCTTTAAATAGAAGTTCAGTGAAAGATGGTAATAATTTATTGTTACACGAATTCCGCATGTTTTTAAGTGATTGTGACCCTATCAGCAAATGCAATGTTTGGGGCAGGGAGACAGCCCAGGCCTTATGGCCATCAGTGGTAGAACAGGCAATATTGGATAAATCCTGGTTATGAGATTTTTAGTCACAAGTCATACACCTGACACCAAAAACAGCGACACGGTTAACAGCTGACAGGCTGTATCTGTCACAAGGATTCACAGGGGATGGCCCGTCCTTGCTTTAATCTGAGTCCCGTAACCACTGATGTGGCTGTTCTGAGCCAGTGATTTTCATTACAATGCATCTCGTGGTAACTATAGGAAGAAGCACTTTCTCAGGCAGTCACATCAGAAATTACCTGGAAGAGTAATACCTCCTTCTTTGGCTCCGTCCATTTTTTCCTTATGCTTCTGTGAAGTGCCTTGGAAAATGTTTTTCTATGTTAAAGCCACTACATAAATACAAGTTGTTGTTATGTCCAATCCATAGCCTGTCTGGTTACCTCCATCTCATCAGTCCTGTACCTCCTAACTCCATATATGCATGAATTTGTTACATTGTATGGTTTGTGCTTGCAAATGAACATGTCAGTAAGTGAATGAGTCAACTAACCATGTAAATGTGTGCAGTAGGAACAGTGTGGTATAGGGTTGCCAACTCTGGTTGGATGTATTCCTGGAGGTTCCATCACATGACCTCCCACCTCCAACCACCCCGCCAAGTCAAATAACCTTATTCCCCATCTCCAATATTTTTTTTAATAACCAATAACAAAAGCATTCAAAGAAAACATTTTTTTTTAACGCTCCAATGATTTTTTTTCTCCTGGAGATTAATCTTTAATTTCTGGAGATTCCAGGGCAATCCTGGAGAGTTGGCAACCCTAGCGTATTACGATACAGTATAACCGGCTGTTGGAAGAAAGTATAAAGAGAAACTTATAAAAAGAGATTGAGCAGAAAGGTAAATGGGGATGAATTTGTCAAGGGATTCTCTGATCGTCTGGCATAACTTCATCGGAAGATCCGCAGAAATCTGGGAAAAATGGCAGACAAGCAGGAGACCACCTGCAGAAATTGTCCCCGGTGTTCCCAAACAAACTTACCATAATCTAGATTGAAACTGGAGAAAGTTAACTGAAACGTTTGCCGGTTGAGAAAAGCCAAACAGTTTGTAAACTGATTAAGAAATAAGCTGAAAATAATTGGCTCGCATCGATCACCAAGAAAGATCAAAGATGAACATGCAATGGTCAGGAAATTGCAACTGAGACGGCTTTGCTTCAATAGTTTAAATTTGTACAAGTGATTGAGATACATTTGACTGTGAGGTAGGGATAAAGAGCTTTAGAATGCTGCAAAGCAGAAACAGAACTCTGAGCTAATTAAAAGCTCATTAACATAATGGTATGGTGGGCACATTGGCTCCAAATGAGCCCACGGTGAGAGAACAATCACAGATGCTCCATCAGCTGCACTGGGCAGAACAACAAGCGAGTGTGTTCGGAAAGAATTTGTCATTTGCCAATTGCATGCTACACAGCTGAAAGTGCACAGGTGACCAGGCCTGTTTTACAGGAGTGGGTGTTCTATAATAGAAGAAAAATGGTCCTAATTATGGCCAGTTGTTCAGCTTATCCTCGACAGAAAACAACATTTCTGCTACTTCCATCCAAACACATTACAAATTCAGTGCCCCTTTGCTGTGATCTTAACAGTAACATCACATGCAATATTTGGCTGTGGCCTCTAGAACGGATGTCAAGCAGGAAGTTGCTATCACAGGGCGGTGCCCCTTCTACCAGTCAAAAAAAAAAAATCCATTTTTCATTTGGACTCCGACCAAGGAGTATCGGATCTCATCCAAAAAGCTAAATGTCAGTATTGATTCACAGCTCTGGTTTAATGAAATGTATTCTGCTGCATTAATCAGAAAGCAGACATCCTTTGGTAAATGGTGAAGACCAGGCATCCAGAGGGACACAAACACTTTCATGAAGAGATTCTGTCATCCCATCCATCCATCCATACACGGCTGCCATTAACTCCAAAGGACATGATTTTCAAACACGCTCCACAAACTGGTAAAGTAATTATATTATGATTATGAAGGGGCTTGACAGGTAGATGCTGAGAGATTGTTTCCCTTGACTAGAGAGTCGAGAACTAGGGGGCATAATCGCAGGATACCGGGTCGGCCATTTAAGACTCAGATGAAGAGGAATTTCTTCATGCAGAGGGTTGTGAATCTTTGGAATTCTCTACCCCAGAGGGCTTTGGATGCTGAGTCATTGAGTATATTCAAGGCTGAGATGGATAGATTTTTGGGTTCTAGGGGAATCAAAGGATATGGGGATCGGGCGGGAAAGTGGAGTTGAAGTCAAAGATCAGCCATGATCTGATTGAACGGTGGAGCAGGCTCGAGGGGCCGTATGGCCTACTCCAGCTCCTATTTCTTATGTTCTTATTTACCTTCAACCCCATTAAACCTCCCCTTTCGAAAGGACAGCATCGTGCCGTACTTTTGTGGATGAGGCAGATGTTGTCAAACATCATGTTTGCTGAAAAGGCATCTGAGATCTAAGGTCAGGCACTAATTGACCTGTTGAAGAATAACAGTCTAACCACCCCATCAAGGCCAGACACGAGCTCAAATCTGAAAAATTTACTGGCTCAATAAATGGCCAGATTATTAAAACACTATCCAAGAAATCAGCTGTTCCGCTGAATCATCCATATCAACCAGTAAGTGGAAAGCAGTAAACAAGTAAGAATCAAAGTCTAATCCCAATAACGACAGATCAGTTTCTCTCTAATCGATCTTGTTAAAGCTCATCTAAATTGTCATGAATGAGAAGCTGTTGGCTCAGAAGAGATAATTTGACTTCTGACAGTATCTATCAGAGTCTTGCAATGTAGCAGTTCTCTGGATGCCCAGCATAAGAACATAAGAAATAGGAGCAGGAGTAGGCCATTAGGTCCCTCTGCCATTCAATAAGATCATGGCTGATCTTCTACCTCAACTCCACTTTCCCGTCCTGTCCCCGTATCCCTTGATTCCCTTAGTGTCCAAATATCTATCGATCTCAGTCTTGAATATACTCAGCATCCTGAGCTTACCTTCCCACCTAGCTTTGTATTGTCAGCAAATTTGGATACATTACACATGGTCTCTCATCTAAGTCATTGATATATATTGTAAACAGCTGAGGCCCAAGCACTGCTCAGCATACTGAGCATCTACAGCCCTCTGGGGTAGAGAATTCCAAAGATTCACAATCGTCTGAGTGAAGAAATTTTTCCTCATCTCGGTCCTAAGTGGACGACCCCTTATCTTGACACTATGACCCCCTAGTTCCAGACTCTCCAGCCAAGGGAAACAGCCTCTCAGCATCTACCCTGTCAAGCCCTCTAAGAATTTTATATGTTTCAATGAGATCACCTCTCATTCTTCTAAACTCCAGAGAATACAGGCCCATTCTACTCAATCTCTCCTCATAAGACAACACCCTCATCCCAGGAATCAATCTAGTGAACCTTTGTTGCACCCCCTCTAAGGCAAGTATATCCTCCTTAGGTAAGGAGACCAGAACTGTACACAGTACTCCAGGCGTGGTCTCACTATAGCCCTATATAATTGCAGCAAGGCCTCCTTACTCTTACATTCCAACACCATTGTAATAATTCCTAATCGCTTGCTGTACCTGCATGTTAACTTTCTGTGATTCATGTACAAGGACACCCAAAACCCTCTGACTACCAACATTTCTTAATCTCTCACTTTAAAAAAAATATTCTGCTTTTCTATCCTTCCTACCAAAGTGGATAGTTTCACATTTCCCCACATTATACTCCATCTGCCACCTCCTCGCCCACTCGCTAACCTGTCTATATCCCTTTGCAGTCTCTTTGCGTCCTCCTAACAGGTTACTTTCCTACTTAGCTTTGTATCGTCAGCAAACTTAGATACATTACACTCGGTCCCTTCATCTAAGTCATTGATATATATTGTAAACAGCTGAGGCCCAAGCACTGATCCTTGCAGCACCCCACTAGTTACAACCTGCCAACCCGAAAATGTCCCGTTTATTCCTACTTTCTGTTTTCTGTCCGTTAACCAATCCTCAATCCATGCTAAAATATTACCCCCAATCCCATGAGCCCTAATTTTGTGTATCAACCTCTTGTGTGGCACCTTATCGAATGTCTTTTGGAAATCCAATAATACTACATCCACTGGTTCCCCCTTATCTACCCTGCTAGTTACATCCTCAAAAAACTCTAATAGATCTGTCAAACACGATTTCCCTTTCTTAAAACCGTGTTAACTCTGCCTAACCATAGTGCCCTGTTACTACATCCTTAATAATAGATTCTAGCATTTTCCCTACTATTGATGTCAGGCTAAGTGGCCCTGTTTTCTCTCTCCCTCTGTTCTTGAATAGCGGGATTACATTTGCTACCTTCTGGGACCGTTCTAGAATCTAGGGAATTCAGGAAGATCAAAACCAATGCATCCACTGTCTCTGCAGCCACCTCTTTTAAAACTCTAAGATGTAGGCCATCAGGTCCAGGGGATTTGTCAGCTTTTAGTCCCATTAATTTCTTCAGTACTTTTTCTTTACTAATTGTAATTACTTTAAGTTCCTCACTCTCATTAGACCCTTGGTTCCCCACTATTTCCGATATGTTTTTTGTGTCTTCTACTGTGAGACAGATACAAAATATTTGTTTAACATCTCTGCCATTTCCTTATTCCCCATTATAATTTCTCCTGTCTCTGCCTCTAAGGGACCAACGTTTACTTTCGCTAATCTCTTCCTTTTTAAACTTACTTGTAGAAGCTCTTACAATCTGTTTTTTTAAAAATTTCTTGCTAGTTTATTCTCATATTCAATTTTCTCCCTCTTAATCAATTCTTGGTTATCCTTTGCTGATTTCTAAAACCCTCCTAATCCTCAGGCTTACTATGCTTTTTGGCAACATTGTAAGCCTCTTCTTTTAATCTAATACTATCCTTAACTTCTCTAGTTAGCCACAGATGTATCATTTTTCCTGTGGAGTTTTTATTCCTCAAGGGAATGTATATTCATTGAGAATTATGATTTTTAAAAAATGTTTGCCATTGCTTATCTACCATCATATCTTTTAATCTAATTTCCCAATCCACCTTAGCCAACTCGCCCCTCATAACTACGTAATTGGCTTTGTTTAAATTTAAGACCCTAGTTTCGGACTTAACTATATCACTCTCACCTCAATATGGAATTCTATCATATTATGATCACTCGTCCCCAGAAGATCCTTAATTATAAGATTACTAATTAACCCTGTCTCATTACACAATACTAGATCTAAAATAGCCTGTTTCCTATTTGGTATCTCGACATATTGTTCTAGAAAATGTCTTGAATGCATTCCATGAACTCGTCCTCCAAATTACTTCTGCCAATTTGGTTTGCCCAGTCTATATGACGATTAAAGTCCCCCATGATTATTGCATTATCCCTGTTCCGTTCTCCTCTAATTTCCTGATTTATACTCTGTCCAATACTGTAACTACTGTTAGGGAGCCTATTAACTACTCCGACCAGTATTTTCTGCCACTTGTTATTTCTTAGCTCCACCCAGACTGATTCTACATCCTGATTTTCTGAGCTAAGATCCTTTCTCACTACTGTCTTTATCTCATCCCTTATTATCAAGGCTCCCCGCCCCCCCTCACTCCTTTTCAATTTTGCCTATCTTTTCTAAAAGTCAAATACTCTGGAATATTTAGTTCCCAACCTTGGTCACCCTGCAACCACGTCTCAGTAATGGCTACCAGATCAAACCCATTTATCTGTATTTGTGCCATTAATTCATCTATTTTGTTACGAATGCTTCACGCATTCAGATAAAGTGCCTTTAATTATAACTTTTTACTATTTTCCCTGATGTGACCATAGTCACTAACGCACTATTACCTCTGTTAAACTCTCTGTCCCTTCCTGACACACTCTGCTTGTTTTTAGCCAAATTGCTACTCTGCTCTACAGCCTTGACTTTTCTTTTTAGACATATAAATTTACCCTTATTTGAACCCTACCCCCCACCCCTGCCTCCCATTAGTTTAAAGCCCTATCTACTGCCCCAGTTACTCAATTCGCCAGGACACTGGTCTCAGCCCGGTTCAAGTGAAGCCCGTCCCAATGGAACAGCTTCCTCTTTCGCCAGTACTGGTGCCAGTGCCCCATCAATTGAAACCCCTGCTTCCCACATCACTCTTTGAGCCTTGCATTTAACCATCTAATCTGTTTGTCCCAATGTCAATTTGCGCTTGGCTCAGGTAGTAATCCAGAGATTATTAACTTTGAGGTTCTGCTTTTTAATTTGAACCCTAGCTCCTCAAACTCCCTCAGCAGAACCTCATTCCTGGTTCGACGTATGTTGTTGGTTCCTACGTGGACTATGACAACTGGATCCTCCCCCTCATGCTTCAAGTTCTTCTTCAGCCACGAGGAGATGTCCTTAACCCTGGTAGCCTTCTGGACTCATGGTCGCGGCTGCAGAGAACAGTATCTATCCCCCTGATTGTACTATCCTCGAACACTACGACATTCCTTTTCACTCCCTACACTTGATTGGCCTCCTGTACTACGGTGCTGTGGTCAATTTGCCCATCCTCCCTGCAGTCTTTTTTCTCATTCATACAGGTAGCAAGTGCCTCATACCTGTTGGACAAGGGCAAAGGCTGAGGCTCCTCTATCACTGCATCTGGGGTCTCCATACCTGCTTGGCTCGCAATCGAATCCTCCTGTCCCTGACCACTAACCAAATCTAAACTACTACCTAACTTAAGGGGTGTGACTGACTCCTGGGTCAAAGTGTCCAGATAACTCTCCCCTTCCCTGATGCATCGCAATGTCTTCACCTCGGACTCCAGCTCAACAACCCTGAGCTGAATGTCCTCACGTTGCAGACACTTACTCCAGATGTGGTTGCCTGGGATCATGCTGCTCTCCACAAACTCCCATATGCTGAAGTTATGGCACAGTTATAGAAGTAGCCCCTGAAATTTCTAGAACCTTCAGCCATGTATTTTGTCCCAGGTTTATTGAAAAGCTGGTTTCTTATGTCATATACAGTGAGCTGCTGCACAGGCTGCATAACTTCCTCACAGGACAGAAACATCAAGTCATGATTAATAGGAATTTGTCATCTTGTCAAGCTGCTTATGTCAAGGTCCCTTGTCGAAGTGCATATGTTCCAACTCTGTTTCTCATCTTAAATCAATTGGTGAATGTCATCAAAAGTGATATCCTCTTTATTTATGATACTGCCTTCTGCAAAGTGGTCAAACCCCTCTGCTACAAGCAAAGAAAGTGCCTGCGTTTATATAGTGCCCTTCACATTCGCAGGAAGTTCCAAAGTGCTTTGCAGCCAACGAATTACTTTATTATTGAAGTGCAGTCAGTGTTGTTTTGTAATTATTGCAGGCAAGTTTAGACAGGATTGGACAATAAGAAAATTAAACTAATAGCTCTGCCAAGAATGACTGACGATAATATTGCCCACCCATATCTGCTCAGTACTGGATGGAATGCTGTAGCCATTTTTGAAGGCTGCAGAAAAAGCACAGTTCTTGCCTCTGGACTCAGTAAGCCCAAAGCCATACAAACCAGTGGGCTTGATAAAGATGAACTACTCCATACCAGAGTCTAGTCTCTACATCATCAAAGAGGTGTGCCCATGCTGTCAACTGTTTGAGACTGTGACTGGAACAATACCCCTGAGTTGCTAATGCTTAAACTGGACCTCCATCTTTATTTATTTATTTATTTATTTTATTCGTTCACGGGATGTGGGCGTCGCTGGCGAGGCCAGCATTTATTGCCCATCCCTAATTGCCCTCGAGAAGGTGGTGGTGAGCTGCCTTCTTGAACCGCTGCAGTCAGTGTGGTGACGGTTCTCCCACAGTGCTGTTAGGAAGGGAGTTCCAGGATTTTGACCCAGCGACAATGAAGGAACGGCAATATATTTCCAAGTCGGGATGGTGTGTGACTTGGAGGGGAACGTGCAGGTGGTGTTGTTCCCATGCGCCTGCTGCTCTTGTCCTTCTAGGTGGTAGAGGTCGCGGGTTTGGGAGGTGCTGTCGAAGAAGCCTTGGCGAGTTGCTGCAGTGCATCCTGTGGATGGTACACACTGCAGCCACAGTGCGCCGGTGGTGAAGGGAGTGAATGTTTAGTGTGGTGGATGGGGTGCCAATCAAGCGGGCTGCTTTATCTTGGATGGTGTCGAGCTTCTTGAGTGTTGTTGGAGCTGCACTCATCCAAGCAAGTGGAGAGTATTCCATCACACTCCTGACTTGTGCCTTGTAGATGGTGGAAAGGCTTTGGGGAGTCAGGAGGTGAGTCACTCGCCGCAGAATACCCAGCCTCTGACCTGCTCTCGTAGCCACAGTATTTAAATGGCTGGTCCAGTTAAGTTTCTGGTCAATGGTGACCCCCAGGATGTTGATGGTGGGGGATTCGGTGATGGTAATGCCGTTGAATGTCAGGGGGAGGTGGTTAGACTCTCTCTTGTTGGAGATGGTCATTGCCTGGCACTTATCTGGCACGAATGTTACTTGCCACTTATGAGCCCAAGCCTGGATGTTGTCCAGGTCTTGCTGCATGCGGGCTCGGACTGCTTCATTATTTGAGGGGTTGCGAATGGAACTGAACACTGTGCAGTCATCAGTGAACATCCCCATTTCTGACCTTATGATGGAGGGAAGGTCATTGATGAAGCAGCTGAAGATGGTTGGGCCTAGGACACTGCCCTGAGGAACTCCTGCAGCAATGTCCTGGGGCTGAGATGATTGGCCTCCAACAACCACTACCATCTTTCTTTGTGCTAGGTATGACTCCAGCCACTGGAGAGTTTTCCCCCTGATTCCCATTGACTTCAATTTTACTAGGGCTCCTTGGTGCCACACTTGGTCAAATGCTGCCTTGATGTCAAGGGCAGTCACTCTCACCTCACCTCTGGAATTCAGTTCTTTTGTCCATGTTTGGACCAACGCTGTAATGAGGTCTGGAGCCGAGTGGTCCTGGCGGAACCCAAACTGAGCATCGGTGAGCAGGTTATTGGTGAGTAAGTGCCGCTTGATAGCACTGTCGATGACACCTTCCATCACTTTGCTAATGATTGAGAGTAGACTGATGGGGCGGTAATTGGCCGGATTGGATATCTTTATGCCAAAAGCATAATGGCTGCCACAGTTCTAAATTATACATCCATCCAAAAAGTACCCGCAGCAGAGCTTTGCCCACTGCTGCTCGTGTGTGTGGAACTCCCTCTCACACAATGCTTTCCTCACATAAAGAAGCTGAAATATAGAACTAACTACTAACTGCTGAACCAGGGTTGCTGGACCAGGCATCAGGCTGCGTGAAATTTGCTGGAATATGGTGCAATTTGTTCCAAGTTTTTTTCTGTATTCCCAAAAAGCACCAGGAATAATCTTGTGAAACCTATGACCTTGTCACAACTCTCTTTGATTGCTTGTTGTTATGGTTCCTCTATAAATTAACGAAGGTGATCGACAGCAGGCAAAAGCTGACCCAGTATGTAAGCGTGCACAACCTTAGGTTTGGTCTGCCTTTACTTTAAATTGGTATGTGAAAATGGGATTCAAAATTGCATTGGACAGCTTAGAAAACTGAGGAAACTGCTCCAATTGAGGAATTAACTACTGCTCTAAGCTGTGTGGCAGTGATGTGGGTGTAAGTTGTATTGCACTTGGTGCGGTGGATGATATTGAATTCAATCTTCAAACTGAAATGTTGGAAATGTCTCAAAAACTGGAAATGGAACCGATTCCTTTACTAATAGAAAGCAGTTATAACTACTTCAATTTGCCAACTTCCCTTCCTGGGCCCTATGCTAGCTGACGCTGGGAATGGTTGCCTCTCCTCAGGTACCTTTCAAAACCTCTGGCATCACCCTCCTGCTCAAAAAAAAATCCCTCTCGGCCTTTCTGTCCTTGCAAACTACTGCTCCATGTCCAATCTCCCTTTCCTCTCCAACTGTGACCGAGACATACCATCCCTCCTAATCCTTCTCGACCTCTCTGCAGCCTTTGACACGGGCGACCACATCATCCTCCTCCAGCACTTCTCCTGCATTGTCCAGCTCAGTGGGAGTGCTCTAACATGGTTCCACTCTTCCTTAACCAATCATAGCCAGAGCATCTCGAGCAATGGCTTCTCTTTCCACCCCCAAATGGTCATTTCTGGAGTCCCCCAAGGATTTATCCTTGGCCCATCCTCTTCCTCATCTACAAAGGACAGCCCCTTGACGACATCATCCAAAGACATGGGGTCAGGTTCCACATGGACGCTGACGACACCCAGCTCTACCTCTCCACCATCTGCATTAACTCCTCCATTGCCTTTGTCTTGTCAGACTGCTTGTCCAACATCCAATCCTGGATTTTCTCCCTTTAACCATTGGGAAGAGTAAAACTAACACCTTCGCTCCCCACCACAATCTCTACTCTTGCCACCCATTCCATCCCCCTCTCCAGCCACTGTCTCAGATTGAACCAAACTGTTTGCAATCTTGGCGTCCTTTTTGATTCCGAGTTGAGCTTCCAATCCCATATCCTTTCCATCTTAAAGGCTGCCTACTTCAACTCTGTAACATCTGTCTAGGCCCTACGCTCTGGAATTCCCTCCCTAAACCATTCAGCCTCTCCAACTCCCTGTCCTCTTTTAAGACTGTCCTTAAAACCCATCTCTTTGACCAGGCTTTTAATTACCTCTGCTAATATCTCCTTCTTTGGCACAGTGCAGATTTTTGCCTGGTTACACTTGTGTGAAATGCCTTAAGACTATTTTTTTATGTTAAAAGGTGCTATATAACTTCATGTTGTTGTTGTTGTTGTTGTTGTTGTTGCAGCAGCAGCAGCAGCAGCAGCAGCACAATGCATTTTAAGAGACCTTGGTAGTTAGGGCTAACGCACAAGCTCAGTGTGTGCTTTGTGTAGTAATAGTATTACTGGAGCATTGGTGCATTTTTACCCATATTCCCAAAATTCCTCCCGGGATGGAGCATCTTTAATGCACAAAGCACGTGATAGTGTTTTTATCGGTTTGGCTAAGGCTTGTAAGATGGATGTGTAAGTTTATTGCTACTTTCCTTCCAGACTACATCGCACCAATGGCGCCCCTTTATAAAGGTGGTGTTAAGGTTGTGGAGAGAGGCAGTAGAAGTCCATCAAGGAGCAGAGCAGAAGAGAGTGGAAAGAGTGACTCAGCAGTTTTGAGCTCACACAGCAGCATGTGTGCATCAGAAGGTCTTACTTTGCTGAAAATGTTGGAGGCGGAGCAGCAGAGGAGAGCAAAGGAGGTTCAAGTCCATAGGAAAAGGGTCAGCAGGATCCGTTAATGCTGAAGGCAGCATACCTACTGCAAGTGACAGTTACCTCAACTGCATTGAGAAGCAATATATAAAGAGCAATGATTCACCAAGGAAACTTTAGGTTATAGATTTTCAAACTGAGTCTCAAGATCATCAGATTTCAGAATTTTTCTGCATTTATTGGTTTATCACCATATTATTTCTGTTGCCGTATGCTGATAACTATCCAAAGGAAAGCAGTATGTTAACACTGTCGGGTTCCAGGGCATGGGTCAGAATTTTCAGGCAATCCTCCACAAAGCAATGTGTGAAAATCACTTCCGTGGATGAATTGTGCCACTTGCTGGAACCAAACTTACAACCAAGGAACAGCACTAGTGCCCTGCTACCAATAGCGGTTAAGGTGGCAATGGCAATTATTTTTCGGCTGCACGCCTCTCACAGGCAATGTCTGGAGATATGATAAGGAGCAGTCAGTTTGTGGTTCACTGCTATATTACTCAGGTCACAGATGCCCTAATTTGACCTGCTGGTGAGCACATTAAAATCAGCATTGACATGCAACAGCAGCAGCAGCAGCAGCAGAATCTGGCAGGTTTTTTTTGAAAGATGTGGCATTCCCTGGTTACAGGAGATATCCACTCGACGAGATGCATGTGAATGCATGGTTTCCAGGGAGTGCCACTATGCCCATATCTTAAGGGAATCATGGGTTGTCCACTTATTCTAGCAGGTGCAATGGTTGACTCTTTGGAGACACGGGTTACCTGCAGCGTATGACACTACTAGGCAACCCCTGTACATCTCTAGAAAGCAGCCAATAACAACATATGTTTCATAAAACAACAGCCCCAATGATTGTACCACATGGTGGGTAGGTGGGGTTCTGAATTATGACCTACTGAGTGTTCCCAGAATAGTAGTGAAATGTTGCATGCTGCAAAATAACTGTTGTAAATAACATGTAATTGTGAAAGATGGCAAGATAGATACAGAAAAGGAAGGCCATTCAGCCCTTCTTAACTCACCCATCCAGAAGGACCCTACATTACCCCATCATGGCAGCCAATTGATTTTTAAATGATTCCAGGGTTTTTGCTTCCAGTACTGTACCCGGGAGTCCAGGCTAGGTGTTTATCGCTCTTTGTATGAAGAAGAATTCCTGACATCGGTCCTAAATTTATCTTTTATTAGTTAGAGCTTGTGGACCCTTGTCTACTCTCATCGTTTAGTTTGAAGTAGTGTACTGGACCTACCTTTTCTATGCCATTTACTATCTTGCATATCTCTGTGAGATCACCTCTCAGCCAGCTCATTAAGACTGAAAAGCCCAAGTTACCCAGTCTTTCCTCATAACTCAGTCTTCTGACACTCAGCTTCATGGCGCCTCCCTGATTTTCATCTATACCGTGAATGTTTCTCTTATATCTTGGTGATCAGACCTAGATGTAGTGCTCAAAGTGTGGTCTGACCAAAGCCCTATACAGTTTGAGCATGATTTCCTCCGACCTGTACTCTACTGTGTTGGCTAAAGGGTTCTTTTGCTTTGTTGATTGCTGCTCTACAGCGGTTGGACATTTTGAGCATCGAGTCTACTAAACACCCCAGATCTCTTTAAACTTCATCCTTAGTTATTTCAACGCTGTCCGTGGAGTACTTTAGTCATCCATTACTTCTTCCTACGCGCAGTACTTTACACTTGTCTGTGTGAAGTTCCCTCGGCCATTGTCCTGGCAACTTACAGACTTTGATCAACTCAATTTGTAGTTCCTGAGCTGCCTCAGATTTAACTGCCTCCTCGTAGTTTGATGTTGTCTGTGAATCTGACCAGTTTCCATTGATTTTCTGAATCCATGAAATTAACATAGATTAGAAATATGAGGAGTTAAAAGGTTAAATAGTGTTCAGCACAGGAATTTAACGGGGTTAAAGGGTATATACCTCAATGCAAGGAGTATTACAAACAAAGCAGATGAGCTAAGGGCGCAGTTAGACACATGGCAGCATGATAATATTGCTATAACGGAAACCTGGCTTAAAGAGGGGGATAATTGGCAGCTGAATATCCCTGGATATAGAGTTTTCAGGCAGGATAGAGTGGGTGATAAAAAAGGAGGGGGGGTAGCATTATTGGTTAAAGAATCAATTACAGTTGTGAGAAGGGAAGATATGCTAAATGGATCATCAATCGAGGCCATATGGTTTGAGCTAAGAAAAAAAAAGGGGCAGTCACACTACTAGGACTGCACTATAGACCCCCGAATAGCGAAAGGGAGATAGAAGAACAAATATGTAGGCAAATTTCAGAGTGCAAAAATAAGAGGGCAATAATAGTAGGGGACTTCAACTACCCTGACATCAACTGGGATACAAACAGTGTGAGGGGCACAGTGGGCGCAAAATTCTTGATTGGTGTCCAGGAGAACTCTTTTAGCCAGTACATGACAAGCCCAACAAGAGGGGATGCAATTCTAGATTTAGTCCTGGGAAATGAAGATAGGCAAGTGGGTGAAGTGACAGTGGGTGACCATATTGGGGATAGTGACCACAATTCAATTAGTTTTAGCATTATTATGGATAAGCACCTCAATCAGGAGTAAACATTTTAAATTGGGGGAAGGCAAATTTTACAGAACTAAGAGGTGATTTGGCAGAAGTGGACTGGACACAACTACTTGAGGAGAAATCAGTGGCAAGCCAGTGGGAGGCACTAAAAAGTGAAATTCTACGGGTACAATGCAGACATGTCCCCTCAAAAAAGGGTGGCACTGCCAAATTTAGAGCCCCCTGGTTGTCTAGAAGTATACAGGGCAAGATAAAGCAGAAAAAGAAAGCTTATGACTGTCACAGAAAACTAAATACTGCAGAAAGCCTAGAGAAGTATAGAAAGTACAGGGATGATGTAAAAAAGGAAATAAGGAAAGCAAAAAGAGGGCATGAAAAAATATTAGCTAGTAAGATTAAAGAAAACCCAAAGATGTTTTAGCAGCACGTTAAGAACAAGAGGATAGATAAGGAAAAGGTGGGACCTATCAGGGATGATAAGGGTAACTTGAGTGTAGAAGCAGAGGATGTGGGTAGGGTTTTAAATGAATATTTTGTCTCCGTATTCACAAAGGCAAGGGATGATCTGGACATAGTAGTTAAAGAGGAGAGGTGTGAAATATTGGATAAGGTAAACATAACGAGAGAGGAAGTACTAGAGGGACTGGAATCCTTGAAAGTTGATAAGTCACCAGGGCTGGATGGATTGTTTCCTAGGCTATTGAAGGAAGCCAGGGAGGAAATAAAGGATGCTCTGAGGATCATTTTCCAATCCTCACTAGATACAGGGGAGGTACTGGAGGATTGGAAGACTGCAAACATAGTACCATTGTTTAAAAAGGGTACGAGGGAAAGACCAAACAATTGTAGGCCGGTCAATCTTACCTCGGTGGTGGGCAAACTATTAGAATCAATACTGAGAGATAGGATGAACTGTCACTTGGAAAGACATGGTTTAATCAGGGATAGTCAGCATGGATTTGTTTAGGGATGGTCATGCCTTACAAATCTGATTGAATTCTTTAAGGAAGTAACAAGGAGGATTGATGAGGGTAGTGCAGTGGATGTTGTCTACATGGATTTTAGTAAGGCATTTGACAAAGTCGCACATGGCAGACTGGTCAGAAAGATGAAAGCCCATGGGATACAGGGAAATGTGGCGAATTGGATCCAAAATTGGCTCAGTAACAGGAAACAAAGGGTAAAAGTCGATGGATGTCTTTGCGAATGGAAATCCGTTTCCAGTGGTGTGCCACAGGGCTCAGTGTTGGGTCCCTTGCTGTTTGTGGTATATATTAATGATTTGGACTTGAATGTAGGGGGCATGATTGGCAAATTTTCAGACGACACAAAAATTGGCCGTGTACTTGATAGTGAAGAGGATAGCTGTAGACTCCAAGAAGATATCGATGGGTTGGTGGAGTGGGCGGAAAAGTGACAAATGGAGTTCAACCCGGAGAAGTGTGAGGTAATGCACATAGGGAGGGCAAACAGTAAAAGGGAATACGCAGTAAACGGGAATATATTGAGAGGGGTAGAGGAAGTGAGAGACCTTGGAGTGCATGTGCACAGGTCCCTGAAGGTGGCAGTACAGGTAGATAAGGTTGTGAAGAAGGTATACGGAATGCTCTCCGTTATTAGCCGAGGTATGGAATACAAAAGCAGGGATGTAATGATGGAACTGTATAAAACTCTGGTAAGGCCACAGCTGGAGTATTGTGCGCAGTTCTGGTCATCACATTACAGGAAGGACGTAATTGCTCTGGAGAAGATTTGCAAGAATGTTGCCAGGGCTTGAAAATTGCAGCTACGAGGAGAGATTGGATAGGCTGGGGTTGTTTTCCTTGGAGCAGAGGAGGCTGAGGGGAGACTTGATTGAGGTGTACAAAATTATGAGGGGCCTAGATAGAGTAGACAGGAAGTACCTGTTTCACCTAGCGGAGAGTACAAGAACTAGAGGACATAGATTTAAGCTGATTGGCGGAAGGATTAGAGGGGACATGAGGAACAACTTTTTTACCCAGAGGGTGGTGGGTGTATGGAATTCACTGCCTGAATTGGTGGTAGAGGCAAGGACTCTCAACTCTTTTTAAAAGTACCTGGACCTGCACCTAAAGTGCTGTAAGCTGCAGGGCAACGGAGCTTGAAGGTGGGATTAAATTGGGCACCTGGTTGTTCTTCGAGTCGGCGTGGACACGATGGGCCAAATGGCCCCCTTCTGTGCTGTATCTTTTCTATGGTTCTATGGAGTATCAACACTGATTTCTGGGGCCTCCATTCAGTGCTTCCCCCAACTGCAGCTCTCTGCAGGGAAAAGTTGTTTGTCACGTCTGTAAATTTTATTCACAGAGACCTGAATGACTATCAATCAGTTTTTGTAACTGAATCAGAACGTCTCAAGAGTAGCCATATTATATGGTTCAACTGGACGAGGATATGCTAATAGATGTTTACCAGATTTTCTCCATATAACGTCTACAGGGGTAAAGCCAGTCCTGTTATATGCAATGTTTTTTTCCCTCTGTCCCAACCAGATGGATATAAATGGGTTGCACTGCACATAGGGCAGCAATGTAATATCTGTTCTTTGTTGCTGCACTGCACCATTCATCCTCTGATAAGATTTCCCAGCGATGTATGCTGGGGAATGTTGGAATGAGAGTACAGTGGGAATTCATGGTCTAATCCTTTCTCACCATGATGCATGTTACATTCCAAAGTGAGCTTGGGTTATTCAGTTATATTCGGAATGCACCGATTTGAAACCTCTTACTGTATAAAAGACCTGCAGATGTTTAACTCATTCTAATCAACAACACCTTAGATGGGCAGAATTAACAAAGTACAGCAAAAGTTATTTTCAAAATGGCTTGTAAATAAAATTATTAAAAGAATAATGAATCTCCAGGAATTGTTCACAGTGAGATGGAGGGCATGCTGTTTTTTAATGACAGGAATGTTATATTATGGAATACATAACGTACTGTTCTAAAATATCGTGATCTCCTTCATTGACCATGAATGGGGAGGGGGTGACACGCCGAGGTGGGGAGGGAGCTGGCTTCAAATAAATAATGATTGGACCAAATTGAAATAAATAAATAATACGATGTGAAATAAATAAATCCTACCGCAGGAACAAGCTAGGAGGAAATAATTCTGGGGTTGACTGGAAATAAATAAATAATACAGCAGGACTGAGCCAGCAGGAAATAAATAAAAAATATGCAGTGAGAACAAAGCAGCAGGATCTCGATAAATAATACAGTGGGAATGAGCCAACGGGGTGAGGGTGGAACAAAGTAAAAAAAAGAAATAAGGTATGTTATAAACTGAAAGAACTTGGAGAAAGATGTTCAAAGATGCGCCCAGAGATAGTGAACTATTTTTTGATTGGCTGCAACTTATCATAAAACCATTCCTTTTTTTTTGCGTGACAATGTTGGTGTGACATGTTAGTCACACATGGCTGGAACTTCCTCTTCTGATCTCCTGGGAGTGCATCTGGGATGGGGAGGAACTTCTGCCATCCCATGGGTCTACCACAGACCCGATGCCAAATCCTAGGGCCAGGGGCATTAACGTCTTTTGAGAGGGTGCCTGTGGCATTTTCAGCACTGCTGGGGCCCAGCTCAGTAGTGGGAGGGAGCGATATCGCAATTACAGGACAAGTAGGTCGATTGTGTCATCTGCAGTTCATCCAAAAATTTATAATTGTAAATGCCAGGTTGCCACTTTCCCAATCACTCTGCAGGAAAACCAGCCTTTGAAAACAAAATAGGCCCCCCCTTCCACCAGCATCAGGCCCTGGCACGCTGGAACACCTGCTTCATGCTGGCATACCCAGCACGTGGGGCAAAACAAGCAGAACTGGCAGGGTTTCTGGTGGGTGATGTTATCCCAGCAGTCCTGCCTCTTTCTGTGCTGTCTGCATGGAAGAGGCTGAATGCAAAGAGCACCCGTGCCCTTCTGGCAGAATTTTCAACAGGCTATAAAAATAAGGTGGAGACTTGAAACCAGGCCCAGCCCCAAATTCTTCCCACCCTCACCTAGGTAATGGTGGCATTGCCCAGGTCAGTGCCCAGGAACTTCAGAGCTATAACACTTGTGTATAGATAAGGGGGTGAAATTCCTCTTTGGATTCGATTTAACACATGCACTCAACATGTGTTAATGTGTGTAGTAATAGTGTTATTAGCATTAATAATTATTGTAATTTTGCTCACATTCCTAAAATTTTTCTTGGGATTGAATTATTTCAATGAACATTAATGCACAGATTCAGTATTCATCTATTTTTTGGATTAAGAGCTTGTTAAGCACCATTCAAAGGCATACATACAAATGTGCTCATGCCTGCATTCCAGTCCATTCAAGCCCCTGGGGCTAAAAGAGTTAAATTATGAGAACAGTCTGCATAAATTAGCCTTTTATTCCCTTGAGTACAGAAAATTAAGGGGCGATATAATTGAGGTGTTTAAGATATTTAAAGGATTTGATGGAGTAGATGGAAAGAAACTACTTCCTCTGGTGGGGGAGTCCAGATCAAGGGGGCATAACCTTAAAATTAGAGCTAGGCTGTTCAGGGATGATACCAGCAAGCACTTCTTCACACAAAGGGTAGTGGAAATCTGGAACTCTGTCCCAAAAAGTTGTTGAGTCTGGGGGTCAATTGAAAATTTCAAAATTGAGATTGATAGATTTTTGTTAGGCAAGTTTATTAAAGGATATGGAACCAAGGCCGGTAAATGGAGATAAGGTACAGATTAGCCATGATCTAATTGAATGCCAGAACAGGCTCGAGGGGCTGAATGATCCACTCCTGCTCCTATGTTCCTATGTTGCATTAGCAACGTCTGACAAAGAGATAGTAGATGGCAGAGAGGCAGCAGAGGTTCAGCACTGAGCACAGCAGGAGACAAAGAAAGAAAGGGCACTGTGCAATATTAGCAACTGAGCACTAGACACAATTGTTTGGAATTACTTTCTCTACCATTATAATGGAGGTGCCACCCATTTCTTTTAGGCTATTGTGACTCAATAGTTTCACACAGCAACATTGCTGCATCGGCAAGTTTTACGATGTTGGACATACTGGACAAAGAGGAGGAAGAGCAGCAGAGGAGGGAGCCAGGCTGATTTAAGGCAATAGGAGGACAGCCACCTGAATCTACTGCTATCCCAGGCAGCTTGTCCATTGCAGATGTCAGAGCTACCTCAGCCTTACTAAGGAGCAATATGTGAGGACGTGGTTATGGTTCATGAGTTATGTACAGCGCTAAAGGATACTATTATGTTCAAGCCCTCACTCTCTATGAACCAAAGCGTAGCTCTATGTGCAAAGTATCTGATAATGGAGCATGCCCAGGGTGAACAATAAACCTTTTGTACTGTTGATAGGCTTTCTGAGAGCATATGAGATGCCTTGCACTCTCCTGGTGTCTCTGACTGATGGACAACAGTCTGACAGACCAGATCTCTCAGGCTATAAACTAGGTTTATTAAGGAGTAAAATTAAACAGAAGCAAAAGCAACAACTTTCACTAGCTATAGTGAAACAACACATGGGGGATCTCCCTCTTGTCCACTGTAATTTCATTGGAAGAGTCACGGAAACCCTGGAAAAATAGCGTAAACAGTACTGTTTTTCTGGGGTTTCCATGTTTCTTCCGCTGATACTTTGGCAGATGGTCATGAGAACCTCCACGGAATTTCACCCCCATTATTTCTAACCGGTGGTCTAAACCAATTTCAAAATTAATTAATGCCTCAAAATTTTGATAATTCCCACAACTTGGAACACACAGGAAAACAGACATTCACAGAGTATTTCCAGTACCCTAGCTTGACAACTGCTTGGCAGTGCAGAAATTCATTAAAGAGCCAAATACAGGGCAAAAGATGTCCCCACTCTCCTTTGAAATTTGAACTGAAACTAAACAATATCAAAGAGATAACATTCACAATTAAATACTGTTCTCAAATCACAGTAGGATTTAAAGAAATCAGGCTGGTCTTTTTAACAACCTTCAGCCATACATGTCCTTTCAGGGCAAAGCCAAGTTGTAAGAGCCTTGTTTGCAGGACCCCCTGATGGGACAGATGATTAGCCCCTGTCTCCTTGCAGCCCAGTAATCAAGTTTCTAAATAATTACATTTTTCAGGACAGAGGGGGCGTGGATGCTGCCTGTTAGTTCTCTACCCCTTAACTGATTCACTGCCAGGTCAAACCTACAGCTGCAACTGATTGTAGAAGCAATTTGGGAACAATATTAACTGTTTTTAATGCCTAGGTGAGTTTTGTGCCCAACACTTGTGAAGCTGTCCACCTGGACCTCTGAAATTACTTCAGCACATAGAAAGAAAGAACTTGTATTTAGATAGCGTCTTTCACAACCTCAGAACGTCGCAAAGCACTTTACAGCCAATTAAGTACTTCTGAAGTGTAGTCACTGTTGTAATGTAGAAATGCACACAAGATAAAGAATGTGTATTTCATGTACTTGTCTGGACAATCTGTTTCCAGCAAGTAATGATCAAATGAAAGGGGCCAGCTTGCAAAATCCTGTAATAAAATATTCAAAATATAAAGGACCAATTCCAGCCCCGGCCCCAATGTAGCTGCACGCACAGGAATAATCGGGAAGGAGAATTGGGAAGCTGGCCTGGCTGGATTCAGTGAGATCAGCTAATTTAAATAATGATCATGTGCTCCCTGTGTGTTTTTCACCTGTGCAGAGAATGCTATAGACGGGGTGGGGATTCCATATCGGTACACGGCCGACAGGGTGGTCTGCACCCCTGGGGTTTACCTGCCTTTCCTCCGCCATAGGCTTGGGCCATGGGAGCCGCCTTCTCTTTACCAGATTTTCCATGCTTCTCTCCCCCGTGCCATTTTGCTGTAACCATTTACACCTCCTCTGGACCCATCTTTTGTTTCTATGCTTGTCTCATTACCACCTCCATTTGCCTTGTATCATCATCACTTTGGTCATTCAATCACTCCTGCCCTCTATGCTATCACAGACCTGTTCCTTTTGATCTTTACCGACTGCCCCTCCCCTCCAACCCCCCCCACCAACTCCCTTCTACACCCCCCTCCCCTCTACCCCCCCCACCACCCCTCCACATTTTTCCCTGGGTCTGCACTTGCGTAAAAGTTGTTCATCTCTAATATCTTCCAGCTCTGATGAAAGGTCATCGACCCAAAATGAAAACTCTGTTTCTCTCTCCACAGATGCTACCTGAGTATTTCCAGCATTTTTTGTTTTGACTTGTTATAGATGGAAGATAAGGTTACTTATTGTCTCCAACTCAAATTAAAGCTATGCCCATACACTGCATGACACAAGCACTGAACCCCTAGCACAGTGCAGCATCACCAGGGGAGAATGGAAAGCACTGATATAACACCTCACACCGTGTATATTAAAACATACATGTGTATAATGCTCCAGCTTTACATTTGTGGCTGTTGCATATTTTGGCACCAAGTCAAAATGCTACTTCCTACTACTTGCTGTGTAGTCATCCATTCACACAAGGTGAAATGTAGGCAGGGCATTGGATGCTTCTCCTGTTACATCTACATGCATAAAGTGTATGTTTTGGCTGCTTTTAAAGGCAAAGGCTGCTCAAAACCAGAGAGAGATAGAAACTGCACCGACGATGGCCCCAGCAACCCAAACCCTCTGACCTGCCATGAAAAGCCAGCTCTGGAAATCACATGGGTGGAGGCCAGGGAGAGGAAGCTTCATCACATCTCAACAAGCCAAGTGCTCTCTTAAACTTCTATTTACTTCCCATTCATGCTCACTCCCTCAATAACAGGTAGGTACATGACATTTAACACATCGCTTGGTATTGTGGTACTGTGTGCAGAACCATTTACAGCACGGACAATGCAAACATATGTTCCTTGTGTCTTTGTGTACGGGCCTTCCAAAGTGATGTATTTTTCACTAGGGTTGAGCAGGAAGCTGGCATATCAAATGAGCACCAGTCAACCACTCCTGAGCACATAGGCACCGGCTCGGGTGAATCAGAAAGAAATGGTCAGGAGACAGAGAAGAGAACATGTGAGTAGGAGCAAGCTGAGGTGGCAGAGAGGAGCACCAATGTGAAGGGAGGGCCAGGACTAGACGCTGCTCTGCTACAGGACCCATGGACTCAGACTTTACGTGTGTTGCACAGAAAGAAAGAAAGAACTTGCATTTATATAGTGTGTTATCACATCCTTAGGACATCCCAGAATGCATCACATCCAGTGAATCACTTTTTGATGTCCAGTTATTGTTGTTACGCAGCCAATTTGCACAAATCAATGTCCCACAGATAGTAATTGAGAAGGGTGACCAGTTAATCTGATTTTGGTATTATTGGTTGAGGGAGAAACATTGGTCAGGACACTGGGAGAACTCTCTCTACTCTTCTTTGAATAGTGCCATGAGACCTTTTACGTCCACATGAATAAGCAGAATTAGGCCTTGTTTAACGTCCCATCCGAAAGACCGTACCTCCAACAATGCGACATTCCCTCAAATGCTGCACTGAATCGTCAGCCTCTCTTACATGTTGAAGTCCGGAGTGGGGCTTGAATCCATGACATTCTGACAGTCAATCTGACACTTGAGAGGACACGAATGAGTAGAAGTGCTTCATACAGAGAATGTTCAGAGCTCCCTTCTTGGTATGTAGGAACCTATGAAGAACTGCAGCCCAGAGACCATTATGCTTGAGGATATAGGAAACTTACTGTCTACCATGGGGCATGTAGCAACTATAAGGCCATCTGCAGGGGAGCTCCTGAGGACAGAGATCGAAAGCCCAGATGCAGCTTTCCTGGTGAACTTGTTCTAATTTACAGGAGGCTCTCAGTTTTGGTTTCGAAAGGCTAGGGATTCAGCTTAGGAGTGTCTTGATGGCAGACTTCACACTTCTAACTGGTGGCCAAGGGTCTGTTACAACACAGATCCCTGGTCATTCACAAGGGACACGCAGAAGCTGAGGCATGGCTGGAGGAGGCCTGGACGAGTCAGTTATTTCTCAGGGTGATACCACGTGGACAACCCAGCTGTCCCCTCGGAGGCCTGTACAGGTGGCAGGTAGCAGGTGGGAGCAAGCAGCCAGTGCAGGGTCCAGAGTGCCGTCAGTTGTTGCAGGGCCATCGCATAATCCAGCACAAAGAGATACTGCTCCATAGCCATGCAAAGGGGTCCCCACTGAGACGTAGCACACTTACTACTCCGATTGAGGTAGCACTTAAAAGGAGCATAACATTAGGTAGGAAATGCTACACTCCGGACACTGTTATCAAAGACAAGCATCAGGGAAGCAAAAAGTAAAGCACACATATACTAAATAGTAAGGAAATAAACTGGATGCACCTTCTTTGCCATGTAGTGTGTAGAGCTACTGCCAGAGGGACATATTAACATTGCAGGCAATGGGCTTTAGGCAGGAAAGGCAGTAGAGGTAGTTGTGATTTGGTAGAGCATGTTGTTCGTGGGGCCAGTATATTATATATAGAAGAACAGATGCCGGTTCATACAGGACCACATTTACAGATTTTAACCAAAAGTCCTGGAGGAATCTGTGGGAGCACTTTATGAGTGAAATATTAGAATGTACGAAATTGCTGGACAGGAAAAGACCAGCTGGTCCATTGAGCCTGTCCCATATATAATCTTTCATAATTTGAAACAAGACAGATCTCTGATCTTACATAGAGGCTACGTCTCACTAAGGAAGCCAGAGATGAATTGTGCATCTCATGGAATCAGGCCTGCAACCACACGGGAACGTCAGTAATCTGCTGCCAATAGTGGTAAAAGTGACAACAGCATTTAGCTATTTTTTTTTGCCACAGGCTCCATTTCCAGCAACAGCAGAAAAATTGGCAAGGATCATACTGTTTACAATTTATTGTTGCATTAGCCAGGTCATTCTGACATGCGGGTCTTACATTAAATTCAGCTCTGAGATTCAGCAGCAGTGGGAGAGGATGACTTTACTTTTTTCAAAGCATTACTGTCACCAGTGTGGTTGACTGTAAGCATGTACAACAAACCATGGCGCTCATCAACAGGAAAGGATATCACTCAGAAACATCAAAATGGTGGGCAACCATCGCCAAAGATTATTCATGTCAATGCATTGTTTCTACAAAATGCCCTCAATGCTCATATCTCAAGGGACTTGAGATATGAGCATTGACAAAGCACATTTGATAAGAAGCAACATCATCCAGCAAGACATGATGTTCTCAAGCAAAAGTTTGAGCGCTGAAATTCCCAGGCCCTGGTGACATAAAGCCCCTGTTAGTTGGATGAGTTGGGGAGGAGTTTGTGGTGGGACCCAATTACTCTGGGTCTCTGCCCCTTATTTTGGCCTGTTCATAATTCCACTAGAAGTAGGGGCGGGTGCTTCTCATTTCTGTACATCATGGAAAGAGGCAGGGCTGGTGGGATGAAATTGTCACCAGTTTTATGTCAGTCCCCAGTGCTACTAGTGTGCCAGGCCCTGATCCTGGTGGAAGTGGGGCCTGTTTTCTTTTTTAAGGCTGGCTTTCTGCAGTTGTTGTTAGGACGTGGCTGAAATATCAATGTTGCAATTTTTTTTAGAACTTTGGCCAGCACTTCCTTACACTGAAGTGGGCAAGCCTAGTAGTGCGGGAAATCACACAAGCACCTGCCCATATTATGCAAATACCCCTGGCCCTGGTCTTTGAGCAGAAGTTCTGCCCCATCTGAGATCTGCCCCCAAAAGCCTTCTCCAGGAATTTCAGGGCCATGTTCACGAACTGCACTGGGGGAATGATCTACAATATGCATTGGAGTAAATTGGTGGAATGGCTGTCATGTGCTGCACACTGCACAGTAGAAATATGCCTGTTTGTACAAGAGCAGCAGTGACAAGCTTTAGTACATTAGAAGATGGAGAAGAATACGAGGAGCTAGCAGAAACAAAATAGCCACTGCAGGAAGCAGCATGGTTTCTCGTGATTTGGAAATACTTCCCCTGAGGCTTGTCTTTACATTTTATTACATATTCTTTTAACCAAACTTTCATCATTGTGTTTGTAGAGGAGGACCAGTAGCTTGCCCCACGTAACCCACTGGAAGAATGTGGATAAGGTTGACATCTTTCCAGTGAGTTGCAGCTGATGAAGGAAAGAAGTTTCAGTCAAACCAATATTTGCAGCTAAAAGAGGGACAGAAAAGACCAGAGAGGAGCAAAAGATAGGGAGAAATGGCATCAAATTGGCTTCCCAATTAAGGTAAGTGGTGAAGATATTTCACAAATTTCCAACATTATTGAAACAAATCTTCTATTTCTAGCTGACAAGAGAGAGAGGCAGAGGTCCTTACCGTGTACTGGGGGCTTGGTGTGGAATGAGGAGATTACCAAGATGATTTGGCAGAGAACGTCTTACCTAGTTCCCAAACAATCAACCACTACTGACGAAGAAGCACTTAGTTAGAAACGATCTGGTCCTACTGGGATTAATGGGAGAGCTGGTAAAACAGTAAAAAAAAAATTGATGAATAAAAGGGATATGTTAATATTTGATACTTCTAGCATAGGTTAGTTCTATAACTTGACAAGCTGGTGCTGCATAGTAGTCATTCAGATGAGATGTTAAACCAAATCGCCGCCCAGTGAATGTAAAAGATCCCAGTGTCCTGGCCAACATTCATCCCTCAACTAAAACCACCAAAACAGATTATCTGGTCATTTAGTTCATTGCTGTTTGTGGAACCTTGCTGTGTGGAAATTGGCACTGCACTTGCCTATAAAACAACTGTGACTAGATTTTAAAATAAAATTATTCATTGATTGTGAAGCACTTTGGAACATCCTGTGGACATGAAAGGCACTATAAAAATGTATGTTCTTTTTTTATTAATCTTTTTGTTACTTTTATATGAGGTAATTGATCTGTTTAGTTTTTATATGATGTGGAGATGCCGGTGATGGACTGGGGTTGACAATTGTAAACAATTTTACAACACCAAGTTATAGTCCAGCAATTTTATTTTAAATTCACAAGCTTTCGGAGATTTTCTCCTTCCTCAGGTAAATGAAAAAACATTTACCTGAGGAAGGAGAAAATCTCCGAAAGCTTGTGAATTTAAAATAAAATTGCTGGACTATAACTTGGTGTTGTAAAATTGTTTACAATAGTTTTTATATGGATAAGGGACTAATAAACACAACTTCATTTTTTTCCAATATCTTTTTATGAGTGACAATCATTTATGATTTTAGTTATAACAATGATATTTATTCTGATGCTCAGATTTGATTTTGTTCTGCATGCCTTTTGATTGTTACACACATTATTCATTGTGATAAAATAGTCCTGCTGCAGTTTGACTGATGTCCCTCTTTTTAGAAGAGCCCACAGAGCTGGGATACATTGGTCACAGAAGTAGTCTTGTTCTAGGCTACTCATCACTCTGACACATGACAGCAAACTAATCATCAGAAATCTGTTAGCAGCTGCAAAAGAAACAATCCAAAGCCAATCCATGAAATACAAAAGACCACATGCCTTTCACAGAGATTGCAGCAGGAGAACATTACTATTGGACCAACTCTTGGAGCACAAGAGAACTGAATTTACCCTATAGTTTCAAAATTCATACAACTTTCAACTGCGGGTTTAAATGCTATTGTACATCTTGTGTATCATGTGCATCTTTTCTTATATATTCTGTATAATTTTGAATGCTGAGGTTAAAAACTGATACAAATTATATCTGATTTAATTGTAACATAATAGCAATGTAGAGTAATGAAAACTCATTTTAAAAGTTCTATTCATTTCCTTTGTCTTTAAGTTCTCATACAAATTTACCATCTCTAATTGACATCCTGTATGGAATCACCATTGCTTTTGCACCTTATCAATGCACTGTACCTTGCACCACTTGCTTCTCCGCAGAGTTGTACATAGAGGGAAATCCACTGTGATGTTGGGGTGAAAGTTCGGGAACTATTTTAACTCATTCCTGAAAGGAGTGACATGAATGCATTGAAATTCACTTCTGAAAACGTAACAGAACCAAGAGCAAGTTAGAGATAGGAGTGCTGAATCTGCCACTTTGCTGTACAATGTAATAGTTAGTATGTACGTGTGGGTGTGTGTAAGTAACACACTATACTGTTAACATTTCAAATAGATTATCAACATCCAAAAATATAAGAAACCACCAAAATATGCGATCAAGACAAGAATAAATAAGGCGAAAAGAATCCCACTACTGGTAATTCAAGGTGAAAGCTCGATTTTTTTGTGTTAAAGAGGAAATTGAGTCACAGGGAGTATTTTTGTTTATAGAAGAAATGGTTAAGCAGAATTCTTTTGATATTTCAGTAAAAAATATTCTTTGCTATCATGTGGAGACCTTCAAGTTGGTTTCCTTCTCTGTTAGGCCATTCCGATGATGCCCAACCACAGGAAACCAGAGAAGTCTACACCTCCAGCTTCTTCCAGGTTTTGCTGTCATTGGAGCAGCATAACTAAGAGGAAGGCCAGACCTGAGGCTGGTAAGAAACTTGGCAACAAAAGCTGCTTAGACTATTAATTTCTTGTATACAACGAGGCAGTACTTTGAACGTAAAGTACCCCTGATAGACTTTCCCTCCTCATTAATGAACATGTTGGTACTGCGACTGGTACGAATAAATGGTTTTTTTTGGTGACATAAAAATAAGCCAGTTTTTGAATGTGAACCTAAAAAATGTGCCAGACTCATAAAGTCACATTTTAAAGTCTCGGGTGCCAGAGTTTGAACTCGTCAGTTACAGCCTTGAACCAGGGACTCGTCAAAGCAAATCAATGGAATGAATGATGCACTAAAATTAGCTCTGAGGCTGATGGATTGAATTAATGTGTCACTGGACAATCATGTTGTGAGAAAAGCAAGGCCGGAAACATCTTAAAAACAAATTTAATTTAAGTAGTACAAGGTCTTTTTTTTTGTTTAGTTTAACAGTACAGATTAATTCACTGGAGTTGCTGTGTATTTGGAAGATAATAGCATAGAACGCCTGGTGAGAAAATATAATTGCCTCACACTCTAAAATGCTGGGATATGCACCTAGTGAAGTGTCAAAGATCTCAATTTTATTGGGAGCATAACTCCAGACTCCCTCGGAAAATAAATCTTGCACCTTCAGCGTTTCATCCCTCTCGAGACATGCTTATATCCAGTTGCTTTTATGCGATCCAGCTTAAAGCGACATTTAAAAAAAAAGATTCCTTTGTTTTGTTTTTTCTCCTCTTCCTCAGGGAATCCATCATGCCTCATTTCTGGCTAACAGAGTGGGCCTATGAGCTGCTCCTCAGTCTCTGCCTGTGGTGATACTTTGAAATCTTGCCCTTCATTCAGCTCAGCCTGACCTGGAGTAAAACACTGGACTTTGTGATTTGGCTGTGGAAAGGGACCGACACTTCATCATTAAATGACCACAAGTTTTAAAGGAGCACAAAATGATCTCACTGCTACCTTTATGCTAAAGTTTGCTCATCCATTATTGGAGGAGGTAGCAGATGCTAACCACTTTTCATGGACCATTTTTTCTTCAATCACTTTGTTAAATGGATGAATTTTGGCCCTTGGTTTAAGTAATGTCAGAGGCAATAGTTACTTTGCATCTTTAAATTGACCCAGAGGAGTGCAATATAGATGTAAGTTATTGTTGGCATATTAAAATAATGCACGTATGGCACACACAGTGATGGAGGGGTTATTTGAATAATTGCTAAGTGTGTTGTCATGCCATGGTGCACTCAAATAACAACGGGGGGCTCTGCATACAATAGAATTTGTAAATCTCACAACATGCATGCAGCAAGCCATTAGTAAAAATGAAGAAACAAATAGAGCCATGCTGTGGATTCATGGAGTGAAATGTTTCGTTCAGTCTCATTTTACTGGAATATAAGAGAAATGCAAAATAAAAGTCCCCCTACCCACCTTAAAATCATACATTGTGGGTGGTAAATTTTGCTGGTGCAATCATATTAAATCTGAAATAAAAACAAATATTCTTAATTCTAAGCCTCGTAGACCTGTGACTGGATTTTAAATGTATTTCTGTGAGTGATGTGACCTACTTTCACACTGCTGGCAAGCTTTCATCATCCCAAGCTTAATGTTTTGATAATTAGTCCACAAATTATTCATAACCCCGACTGTAAAAGTGGCAGGCACATTTTTATTCAGCTTCCAGTGCTGCGTTTTCATTCTGTGACCAATGAAAACTAACACAATGGGTATCCATTTTGTTCAGCTCATTCTTCACAGCCCAGATTTGAGCTGAAACATTTACGACTAGCTTACCTTAATTAAGTTTCATTATTTACACTTCCTATAACAGCACCCTCTTTGAATCCTCCCCGGTTGCTGGCTTTTCGCCATCTGTGATTCATTTAAGAATCAGCTTTCTTTAAAACAAAAGTGCTGACATAGTTATTCAAAATGGAATCTTCAGAGACATTTTGCCTATTCACACTGTCATTTTCTGAGGTAATCTTGGAACTGCATAACACTGAGCATGTTTGAAAACCCAAATGAGGGAAAAATATATTTCATGTATTGTGCTGAAGAGAGGCAAACACTGACTATTGTAAGGAGATAGGAGAGAGTGTTTGCCTCAGAGGATTGCCAACAGTCGAAGCAGTACTGATTCCTCAGAATAACCCTGTAGTCGTGTAGAATCTGGGAAGCAACCTGAAGCCCTGAATGTACGGCAAAATATCCTACAGAGTCACAAAATATATTCAGACCAAATTCTGTAAGATCCAACTGCAAATTTTGCATAATGTTAAAATTACCTGGAGGGCGACCTCAAAATGTTGTGAACTTGTTCATTTAAAACTGCCTTCCACTTTTGCATCTAAGACGCTAAAATAATAATTTTTTATGTAATTAAACTAAATGATTAGAACCTGAACCTGTTTTGACCCAAACCTGGAAATTGGAATAGGATTTTTCAACTATTTGCTCAAATCTAAATTATAGAAAAATTGATTGCAACAATTCTTATTTTTAATAAGGTTAAGGGAAACTTTGTGGTCTATATAATTAGGAGGGACTGCACTGGTTGGGAGACCAGCAATACATGGCTAAAACCCTGATATGCCGAAAAAGTCATTAAGGCTCATTCCTAAGGCCCACAGGCATTGAGAATGCATCTCATAACAAGATAACCCGCAGATCTTGGACTCCCTTGTGGTTAAGTGTCTGCTAACGCTCAAGACTGGAATGCTCAGTAGGGAGTGGGACAGGAGATTGTAGTCCCATGAGATCTATTTATAAGAGACCATAAGTCAGTTGTTTCACTTAAATCTATATCTCAAAAAAGTAGTTGCTGTAGCATCATAGGTGCCTCTGGGCATTTTCAGAGGTGTTCATTAGTGCTCCAGAATATACAGTGTTATCTCCAATCTAGTATTAGCAGAGCTCCAGGATAAATATGGACATTCTACAGCAAAATTTAAAAAAGGAGCTTGCAACGTTCAAAATGGCTACTGCGTTTGTCTAAATAACAAGTCACTGAATTTCAAAGCCATTCACTGTATGTGAAAAGTTTTAAGATGTGATAAGGTGTTATATAAATGCCACCCAGCTCTGTGCCCAACTCTCTCATCGCTCACTCTTTGAATCCCTTCAAACTGGCTCCTGACTCACTGAGGCAGCTCTGGTCAAAAACGGATATTTTCATTATTTGATAAATTTGTTTGACAGTTAAAGCCTGAGTCACCTGTCTACCCGTGTAATGTTATTCTGCCATTTTTCCAAGTCAAGGAGGAGGGATTTCTGTTCAATCGCTGGACATGCTATTAATTACCCTAGATATTTGGGCAAGTGAAACAATTTCTCCAATGTAACGGGTGAAGGGTGACCTACTTGAGTGGTTTGAGAAGCTGAACCCGAAAAATATTGAGTTAAAAAAATGTAAATTCTCCGAAAACGTAGAAACCTACTCATCAAACTATGCGCAAAACTCATGAAGGCCCCAAAAGGTATGGTTAACAGAGGGCTTTCCAGTATCAGGGTAGAATTTCTGCAGGGTTTCTCCCAATTTCCTGCTGTAACTTCAGTGCAGGATTGGCGGAAACTGCAGAGAAACAGCGTAAATTGTCGTTTACCCATTTCCCCTGGGTGTCTGCTGAAGTTACGACGCACGATTAGAGAAACCCCAGTAGAAATTACTGGCAAATGTGTCCAGAGTGTCTGTGCAGCGTTCCAGATGCACAGCTCCCATTTAGAATGGCGGCACTCAATAGAGAGGGTTACAATAGAACCAACCTTTTTTCCTCCCTGCTGCTTGCATGGCTTCCAATGGCCAAACAAAGAAGGGGTTCATCGTGCAGCAGAATGGTTATGTTGTCTAAACAATGGTAGTGCTTCATGCAGCAGCCCTTTACTGGCTGCTGGTGCCTAACATTCCAACCCCCAATCCACAGAGCGCTCCCAGCGCAGCTTGTGCTGGGCACTTGGAGTGATGTCAGGCCATGTAACGGTATTATCCTTGTATTACAGGATGAGGCCAGCTTATTCGGGTGCAGGCATAGAATGGCCTGCGGCCCAAGAGGTCCTCTGGGACTATACTATCTCAGTTTGCTGATGCAAATGGATCCTGTTGTTCTAATTTGGAATTTATCCAACAATGAGGCAAAAGGGCTAAAATCGAACAGCACAGACCAATGAATATGAAATATAAGCACCAATCCAGCTCACCCAGGCACTCTCACTTAAATGCTTGTGGCAAACAATGCACAGACATCTCTACATGTCCTCAATAAAGTGGAACAACCCAATATCCTCACCAGTGCATCAAATACTATGTATATCATCCATATCCACAGATAGATTTTTGTTAGGCAAGGATGTTAAGGGATATGGAAGCAAGAAGGGTAAATGGAGCTGAGATACAGATTAGTCATGATCTAATTGAAAGGCGGAACAGGCTCGTAGGGCTGAATGACCTGCTTCTGTTCCTATGTTCGTACTATCTTATGGTGCTTCGTCCCAAATGACCTATCATGATATACTTACGTTACAGTTAACCCAATTTTATTTTCCCCACAGTGTGTGATGCACGTACACTCAAGTGGTTTTTTTACCTCAGTGTTTCCCCGTTATGAAAATGTGCGTTGTATGTCTTCTACTACTAACCAAGTACTCCTTCTTAGCGATTCCCCAGTGGGTGCAGGAAGTGTGGTGGTTGCCTGACAGATGTCAGCATGTGCCTGGTGGGATGGAATTTGGCTGTGATGCTTTCCAAAGCTAAGCAGCTTGTAGCTCACTGCCAAGGCTCACACATGAAGAATGGTCACTTGGTGAGGTCAAGCCTTCAGGAAAGGAGAGACAATAGAATACTTGAATCATCATAAATCATCAGGAAAGAATGGAATGAATTGGAAGCACTTAATAAACAAGGGCTAAAGTACGAAGAGCTGTTGCAGAAATACTTGATAGCCGATTGCTCCAAGGGAATGTACTAGAAGACCCTAATGCAATTCCTGGGAATTATAGATCTGATATCTTGACATCTATAGCGGAAAGATACAGGCATTTATTATTAAGGAAGCAAGTCAAGCACATTTGCCTTAAAAACAATAATAATTTGAACCAAATTGGGTTTCTGGAAGGTAGGATAGGTCAAATAAATTTACCAGAATTCTTTTGAAGTTGGTGCATTGCTGCTGGGTCATAGTAATTGCTGGTATACTTGATTATTAGAAATTATTTGAGAAAGTTCCTCTCAACAGATGTGTCATTAAAGTGCAAGACCATGGGACAAAGGATGGTATGAACTGGAAATGGAATGGCTGGACAATATGCTCCTCTTGTCAGCAGTAAATTTAATTGGGCTGCTGTGAGCAGCACAATACCCCAGTGCTCAGTCCTGAGGCTGCTCTTGTACTTACTAAATGATCTTGATGACAATATTGTAAGCAGATGCCTAAGTCTATGTATGATACCAAGCACTAAAGTGAAGCAGAATGTTCTCAGGAAGGGCTACAATTCAAGGGGAGCCACGGACATTTTGCGATTGTGGGTTATCTAATATCGAGAAACGTAAGGTAGTACAATCAGGGCAAAAATAATAAATATTATTATTGAAGGATGAATGGTGTCGTGTTAAAAGAACACGAATCAACAAAACGATCGGGGCTCATAGCTTGATCAAATATTTAAACACATTGGGGCCAAAAATTTGTGGCTTTGCCAGTGCACTCTGCCCCCAAGTCTGGTGGGCGAGCAGTGGAAGGTCTTCGAATTAGGCCGGTGCCCAGATACACTGGGTCCCAGACTTGGCTGACAGTTCCTGCAGGGCCTTCTTTGGGGCAGAGTCCATACCTGCCTCAAACAAGGACAGCAGCGAAAGGAGGGTGAATGGATGGGGAAGGGGACTCCCAGGTCATGAGGTTCCAAGCCTTTGGGCTTGGCGGTAGAGTGGCTTACCAGCCCGCCATCTGGCTGGGTTGGGGCACACCCGTGGGTCAGGGCCTGGACCGCTGAAGATTGTTAAACCTTTTGAAGATTTCTTAGCACCCTTACAATAGGGGCTAATGGGCAAATCCTGGAAACGTTATGGAGGGGACACCCTTAACCGAGATTCCTGACCTTCCTCCTCTGCCTCTAGTCACAGGCGACTGCCGAAAATATTAAAATGAAGTGACCGCCGCCGACCCCATGTACTTTGGCGGGGTCAGCGGTGGAGATCAGAGATAGCTGTATTTATGCCAGGAATTCAAGGCTAGAGATTTATGGGGCCACATTAACACTAGTTACAAAACCCAGATAAATTGTTAGCTTGTATAAATGAATTCATAGAATCCATTAGCTGTGCTGCAATTATCCACCTTCCCAATTATCTGCCAGAACTTTTCTGGGTCAAAGCCTTGTATGAGATGCTGTCTCATTTCACACCCTATTAATACTAGTCTCCTCCCAACTAACATAAATCAATGTCTCAGGCTAAATAAATTCAATTTATTTTATTTGTATTGTGCTTAATTTCATTTCTGTGCCTTGGCTCTTGCTGTACGTTATTGGGCATAACCTTCAACCTTGAATTTCCAGAGCAGATTTTCCGTCCTGTGCCCAAATTCCCGATCCATGCTCCAGTTGGCTGAAGCTCTCTGCTGGGAGTGCAAATTCATAAAATAAATCCTTTTCTGGAAGAACAAAATTTGGGGACTCTCAATTAGCCGCGAATCCCCATTAACTATCAAATGAGCCCTTCCGTTGTGGCAGAAAATTTGTGGGTTTCCAGAGATCCAATCTCTTTATTATATTTTCCTGTGATTGCAATTTGGTTTAGTTTTTTGTATTATTGTTTTGCAGACTTCTAACTAAACCATCTCACCTTCTGGCCTTCCAAATATTTTAATTCAAACCAATGAGAAGAGTGGATGCATATCCTTGCACCTGAGCACTTTGGCTGCTATCTCTTTCCTTCTTTCTATATGTTCTCCAGTGATGGGAGAAGAGTTTCAGACTTACCCTGTTGGAAATTCTACCCATAGTTGAGCAAACTATGGGACCGTAACCAGCACTGTGGAACTGTACCCCAACAAGCACTCTATACTCTTCAGACAAACAGGTGTGGAGAAAAAAAAGTCATCATACACTGGAATGATATTTCCTTTGATGATTGCCATACATTCTGGGGAAAGAGCAGGGGAGTGGGACAAATTGGATAGCTCTTTTAAAGAGCCGGTACGATGGGCCGAATGGCCTCCTTCCGTGCTGTATGATTCCGTGGTTTATTATCACCATAACTAAGCATTTTGAAGTTTTTCTGATGTATTATTCACAGATTTTCATGCATGTTTCATATGAATGCCTCATTAGAGGGACTAACTGGTCATAGAATAACAGATACTGGCAGAATCCTTTTCGACCTGGACGTGAAGACTAACAATCTCCATGTATTCAACAGTAGACACTGCTAAGCTTGTGTCCTTAAATTAATAATTCACTGCTCTAATGCAACTGCCAAAGTGGGGTGGGTGGGTGGTGTACGAGGGAATGACAGATACTGTGGGCTCGAATTTAGCAGGCCTGTGGGTTCCCAGCGGGTGGTCCTCCGGGAGCGTGGTCAACACGCTCGGCGAAATTAGTGGGTTGCCCGCGCGATCGTAGCAGGCAACCCACTAATAGGAATCAATTACCTGCTCCTCCGGGGTCCACGGCGCTGGTCTGCGCGTCGGGCGGGCTGCGCATGCGCAGTACGATCTGTCAGCTGGAGGCTCTCTAGTTAAAGGGGCAGTCCTCCACTGACAGATGCTGCAACCAATGGAACAAATTGCAGCATGGAGCAGCCCAGGGGGAAGGCTGCTCCCAGTTTAATGATGCCTCACCCCAGGTATCATCAGATGGGGTGAGGAGGAGGGGGAGGACACAGATCTTCCCCCCGGCGGGCGGGAGGAAGCGGCCTGCCTCTGCTACCAAGAAGGCTTGGCTCGAGGTGGCAGAGGGGGTCACCTGCGCCACCAACATATGGCCCACCTGCATACAGTGCAGGAGGCGCTGCAATGACCGCAGTAGGTCAGCCGCAGTGAGAACATGAAGTCTTTCCCCTACACTCCGTCTGCCACAACACTGCCCCCACCCCACATCTCCTTCGGCACCGCCAACACTATTCTGTCACATCACCCCTCATACCCATTCAAACCCCATCCTCATCTTACCTCCACCTACTCACCTTGCCAGTACTCATCCTGCCACTAACACGCAACCCAATCCTCATACAATCTCATTGCTCCATCCCATACTCACCCTCCCGTGCATCTCCCTCACGGCCAGCCTCACTCAACCTGCCACCACCTGTGCTGCAGCCACAGGGCATGCATCACATATGTGCAGTAGGCAGCGTAAGGCAAACGTGTCGTCAGCATGAAGGGGGTGCACAAGGGTGTCTGAGGGTTTGTCATGGGTGTTATCTATATTGAATTTCAGAGCAACAAACAGCACACATTATATTGACACCACCACTGCCATGTCTCTGCGAATCCTGTCCGTTGTGTCCAATAATGGCCGCTCCTGGGTATCACTATGAGGACCCACCACTGATGCCACCCATCGTGTTACTGCAGAGTAGGTGCAGGTGTATTTGCAGGGCTCGTCCGCGCAGACGACTGAGAGACATCGGCGGTGTAGCCGGCTGCACCCTGGAAGGATGCGGAGGAGAAGGTGTGGAGGGCAGTGGTGACTTTGACAGCGACAGGTAAGCAGTTGGTGCTGGGGCCAGCCAGGAGCAGCTCGGCATGAAAGAGGCTGCAGATCTCCACGACTACATGTCGAGCGAATCTGCGCCTCCCTGTGCACTGCTGCTCGGAGAGGTCCGGGGAGCTGCGCCTCGGTCTGTGGACCCTGTGGCGAGGGTAGTGCCCTCTGCGATGCGTCTCTCTCTGCGGTAGCCCTCCCTCCTGCTGTGCAGGTGGGCGTGCAACAACACCGTGTTGGGGGGATCCACGTCTCTGCGGCGGACGGCGTGGACTGCGAGGCTGCTGGGGCTGGTCATGCTCTTCGTCCTCCGAGAGTGTCCACACACCACCCATCTGGCAGGTGTTGGTCTGAGGGGTTGTGCAGGGTAGGTGGGTGGTTCCTCGGACTGGGGCTGCGGTTTCGTGTCGGTCTGTCCTCTGGCTTGGCGGGGGGTGGTGGAGGGCAGGGGTTGCCCTATGTGACGCGGTGGCCTCCTGCGTGGGTGAGGGCTCTCCCCCGTGGAGCGCACCTTGGCACCTGCCACAGGCTGCTGGCTGCAACACGCCTGGTTGAGGAGGGACTGTTTCCCTCAGAGTGGGAAACTCACTGCCTTGAACCGAAAATCCCACACTTCCTATTTTGACAGCTGCTTCAGCTCATTAACTGACCACAACGAGCAAGGTAAGTACTCTCAAGTGGAACCCCGCTGGCTTTAATTGCTGCGGGATTCCCACCAGCGGGGCTTGCGCGCGCAGCCCCGCACGTCAGCGCGGTACCCGGAAGTGGCCGGGATTTCGTCGCGATCCGGTCACGTGACCGGATATCGGGATTTTCGGGGCCACCCCGCTGGGAACCCGCCAGAAACACGATCCCAAAATCGAGCCCTGTGTGTCTCAAATATATCTTGGGGTACTGTGAACCATTCTGGTCTCCACACTATGAAAAGGACACAGAGGCACTGGAGAAGGTGCAAAAAAGATTTCCTAGGACGATACTAGAAATGAGCGGTTATACCTATCAGGAAAGATTGAATAGGCTGGGACTCTTGACTAGAAAACAGAAGACTGAGGGGTGACCTGATAGAGTAGATGTAGAGAAGATGTTTCTACTTGTGGGGGAGACCAAAACTAGGGGCCATAAATATAAGATAGTCACTGATAAGACCAATAGGGAATTCAGGAGAAACTTCTTCACCCAGAGAGTGGTTGGAATGTGGAACTCGCTACCACAAGGAGTAGTTGAGGTGAATAGCATAGATGCATTTAAGGGGAAGCTAGATAAACACATAAGGGAGAAGGGAATAGAAGGACATGTTGATAGGATTAGATGAAGAAGGGTGGGAGGAGGCTCGTGTGGAGCATAAACCATGTGGACCTGTTGGGCCGAATGGCCTGCTTCTGTGCTGTACATTCTTTGTAATTATGTACTACTGGCTGATAAAATATATGTGCCTGATGCCCAATTTGACTAATAACTTCTCTCCCTCAAGATTTTCCATAACAGTACAACATATTTTCTTACCTATATTTCAATATAGGACAAGGTCCACCATTGCTAGAAACTGCAGAGGTGCAATACTACAGTACCTCCAGCTCTATCATGATGTCAAGGCTCATAAAATATAGACTTGCAAGCGTTTTATATTTTATGAACACAGGGATTTTTATTGTGGGCATACATTTAGTTCAAAATTGAATATCATCTTGCCCAGGGATATTAATGTTTTCCATACAATTTGAACAGCTAACGATGGTAATATTGGAAAGGATGTCCACAGTTCATAAAAATTGAAATGGATAATAAAGTACATTTTCAGGAGGGTCAGAACATGTTAAGTGAAGCTTTTTATCTTTTAATCCTTTGTCATCATACACCATAATTTTGAATAGCTTTTTTTTATGAGGATCATGGTTAATATTGTGGAACTGAAGCTTACACAGGCTAAAACAAACAAAGTGTTGCTTCAGGAAAGGTTTTTGGGATTTTTTTAGTCAATTTGTTATCTGCTACAGGCTCAGCCCACAGATTTAAACAGAGAACTGTTGTCTTTTGTAATAAGTTAGCGTGTCATTAAGTGTCTCTGAAGCAACACCAAACAGAAACTTCAATTACATTACAGCAGTAACTAACACTTCAAAATTACTTAATTGGCTGTAAAGCGCTTTGGGATGTCCTGAGGTCATGAAAGGCCCTATATAAGTTCTTTCTTTTCTTCTACTCGAGGAAACAATTTCAAGAAAAAGTTTTCTTCAAAAATTCTGTTAGTTCTTTGTAATTAAATTGCAATGTAAACTGCAGTATATTTGTACTTAGTTGTGTAATTTACGGTACTTAACATGACCTTTATGGAGCTGACTCTCTGTTTAGTTGTGTCTCAATCTATAAGTCATTAACTCATGACATTATGGAGGTGCTGGCGTGTGCCAAAGTGATCAAAGGCTCAGTCATAAAGATTGAAACAAAAGAAAAGAGAAGAGGCAGTTTGAAGAACTTTGAAAAGATATGGAGGAATGATCCTGTCCCACACTAAGTCCTGCTCACCCATCACCCCTGTCCTCGTTGATCTACGCTTGCTCCTTGCTCCCAACATGCTGAATTTAAAATCCTCATTCTCACCTTTAAATCCTTCCACAGGCTCACTCCACCTGCATTCTCCTTCAGCCTTACATCCCCTCTCACAACCTTCGCTCTCTCAGCCTCCTGGGCAGGACACCCGACGCACCAGAGACCTGTGCGTCTGACTATCGAAATTTCGTAGTCAGGCTATTAACATATTGTTGGTTGGCATTTACGCCACTATCGGTAAAGCTGGGGCACCCTTTAGGTGGGGTGAACAGGAATATGTGGCGGTGGCCACAAACTTGGGGTCAAAACCAACAGATCCAGCTGGAGAGTGACGAGAGAGAAAAAAAAAATTGGTTCCTTTCTCGGAAGGCTGCTTTCAACATGGCCAAAAAGGTGGCTTGCTTCATAATCACAGGCCATGAAGCCAGCCTTGTAAGTTCTGTTTCCACCACTGTGAAATACCATATCTCTGCCTCTTGCAGAATTACCAGGGGTGGGACTAGCATGAATTCTGGTAGTTGATGCCATCATGCTAGTCCCATCTCCATTCCTGATGTCAGGCAGCAAGTGGGCCAATGCAAGAACGGTCTGTCCCCACCCCCACAGGAAATTCCAGCGCATCATGAAATGAGGTGGAGACACAGTGTAACTGGCTCCCGCCTCAGTTTCTTTCCCCACTAGTTTCTGCCCATCCCAACAATGCTGTCAGGTTGCCCCCATTGCTGAGGAAATTTGGAGCCTTGGAGAGCACCAAGTGAGGGTTAAAAGAATGTTTTACAGCAATACCTGGCTGATAAGACTTTAATTCCAAAGTGCAGATACAATGACTACTAGAAGTCACTAACCCACTTATTTATCTTTCCTCCAGTTTGGTAATCATCAAACTGCTATTTGGTATCTGTAGCTGAAGATACAGCCATATGGGAGATCACAGATGCAAAATATCTCCTAGCATGGCATCTTGGAACACCAATGGACAGTGCTATCTATACTTTAGATTCTGTACACTCAGCATGAACTTCTTAAATACAATTTATTAAGCACAACTATAGCTACTATAAACAAAAAACACTATAACTACAACAGTTAAAAAAATGTCCCTCCAATTTCCTCTCCTCCTCGTGAAAACATTAACATCTGATGGTGTGCAGTTTCACAGGCACCAGCCAAGCTCTTGTCTTAGGGGCCATTCCTTATGGGTAAGCCTCCTGCCTTTTGGCCCTATCACATAATTCCATCCAACTGTTCTTCCCTTCCACTTGGTATCCATTTTTTGCTCCATACTAAGACACCTTTCTGACACAGGGACCACTACATATATACAAGCAGTTGTTGTAGAAACAGGAGCGTTGAGAGGCTGTTTGATCTTGGGAAGCTTTACAGCTCAGCTCCTGTCCTCACTTGCCATCCACACACGTGCTTTCCAGTAGGGATCATTGGATAAGGACCATGAATCCTGGCTATTTTTTACCCTTGCTAGGCAAGGAGATACTGAGGGGAATCACAACAACAACAACAACAAATTTATAATAGCGCCTCTACCATAGTAAAAGGACCCAAGGTGCTTCACAGGAGCGTTATCAAACAAAATTTGGCAAAATTTAACACCGAGCCACATAAGGAGATATTAGGACAGGTGACCAAAAGCTTATTCAAAGAGGTCGGTTTTAAGGAGCTTCTTAACGGAGGAGGTAGAGAGCCAGAGGGGTTTAGGAGGGAATTCAAGAGCTTAGGGCCTGGGCTGCTGATTGCACGGCTGCAAATGGTGGAGTGATGAAAATCAGGGATGCGCAAGAGGCCAAACTATAGGCCCTATTGCCATTCTAGCTTAGATCAGCTAACTCAGTACAGACCAAAGACTGAACCCAGAGTATATGGCAGGGTTTTATATTAGGCAGTGAATATACCTCTGAACGATCAGAGAGTTATAAAAAATGTTTTAACTGAGAAATAGGATGACGACTCAATTGCCAATGCAGCATCAACTTTGACGTCCTTTTGAAAAGGAAGGAAGTTTAAAGATTACTGGAGCCTTACTTTAACAAACCAGTGATTCAGCAAAGGTAGAGCTTGAAAAAAAACAGCACGTAACTTGGATTGATTTTGTAATGCACTTTAAAAAAACAAATCATTCAGCATGCCCTGGATGCCTAGCAACAGGAATCTATACCTGATGATTCTCTTTACATGGAACATAAAATCTAAAAATTGTTCCCACAAGATACATTATGAGAGTAAAGTTCAACTTAAATAGCAACTTCTCCAAGGATTCCTTTGTTTAATGTTAACAAATGCATAAATTTTAAGAATAGTTCATGAAACCATAATATTCATACCAACAGAAAGAATTAGATTTACAATTGGACCAAGCAAATACATTTACTGATTGAAAATATTGAGTAAATAAGAAAAAACTGTGGCGATTTTTTTTTCTTATTTACTCATCGTGAGGTACTGAGCAAAAGTAGAAGAGTAAGAGGAAGTGAACAATTGGATGGTCGAAGAGAAAGTTTTAGCAAGGCCTTTGAAAGTAGGGAGAGCAACATCATGGCTGGAAGCTCTGCTGCAGATGAAGTTTTGTGGGAGGGGTCACAACAGGCCAGAGTCAGAAGAACTAGGAAAGGAGGAGGTTGCAGAGGTTCAGTGGGGTGAGTCTGTGGAGGGATTGGTAAATAATGATGAGTTTGAAGTCAATGCATTGGAGGATGGTGAGGAAATGGAGGTTGGCAAGTACAGAGGTGATAGGTGAGCAGGATAGGATGCGTCCGGCTGAGTTAGAATTCATACAGGGTGAAGCTTGGGAAGTCGGCAAGGAGATGTTTGAGAAGTTGAGCCTGGAGGTGGCGAAAGCTTGGATGAGGGTTTCAGCAGCAGTGGGACTCAGGTGAAGGCAGAGGCAGATAACGTTGGGGAGGTGGCACTGGGCAAATTTGGCGACGGTTAGGATTTGGGGTTTGAAGCTCAGCTCCATGCCTATTCAAAAATATATTTTACAGTTCTCTTCAATTTCACATTTTTGGAAAAGGCTGGTAACTAAGAAGCAGAAAAATTATTTTTTTCTGCCAAAGTTACATTTTGAATACAAATGAAAACAGGGCAGCAATCTGACCTCTATCAGGACCCAATAGTTAAATAAAAAACTTTCATAAAATCTCAAGACACTTAAGAAAAATGTCCAGCAGCATTGTGAGGGATTGAAAAAACAGTATTCATCTTTGAAATTCATAGGTTTGCAAAAGACACTAAGTTTCTACTAGGCTGTAATGTGATTATGGTGACCCTCTGGGCAGTGTAGCTTATTGAGTGGAGTCAATTTAGATTGAGGTTCAAGTAATGGACGTGTTAGAAGTAGCTGTGATAAGTCCAGGCAATTTATTTTACACACATCCATCCCTTTCTTATTGCCCCGCTGCACTCAGTACAGAATACCAACAAAATCTCCCAATCTCATGTTACCAGAAATACTGACCTATATTACACTCTGCATCCTGACTCCAGTGTTCAAACCTTGTTATGTTGGTTTTGACTGATTAATAACAAGGGACAGCTATAGAATTAAAAAGTTATCCTACATCTCAGTACTTCCACTCCAAATGGCCTATAGTTCCTCATTTATATTTGCTCTTCTGCTCAGTGTGGAGTCTGGTGCTATAACAGGAGGTGCCTGACCTTACTGGCTTCAGAACCAGTCATCATTAGTATCTATTCTCAAAATAGATACTAATGAAGATCACACTGCCCATCCATCCAGAAAGAAGGTATAATCCCTCATTTATTATATAGAGTCCAGGAGATCCTCCCAGGTTCCATGGAAGTTGCCCAATATGATGGAGTGAAGCTTCTTTTTGTCTTTTCCTAGCATTATTTTTGAGCTAGGGCTGTAGGAGGTATTTTAAGTGGAAGTAAAGCAACTGCCAGAGGAATTCTTCTATTCTTTAACTAATAAACATTTGTGCTGTCTTGGCTGAATTGTAAGAGAAGTCAGGTCTGGGCCCATCTTGTACTTATTTATCTAGAAAATTGCTGTTCCATAATTTCTGAAATTGTTAGGAAACAGAGGTTTCCTAGGGTCTAGGGAAAGAATCTGGGGATCGGGGCAGCAAGTGGAGTTGAGGTCGAAGATCAGCCATAATCTTATCGAATGGCGGAGCAGACTCGAGGGGCAGTATGGCCTACTCCTAATTCTTATGTTCTTAGAATTATTTTACTTTATAATACTATTTATAATGTATAATCCAGATAAGTAGCAAAAGTCACATCAATGCATTGGGTCAATGGGTGGGGGGTGGGGGGGTGTTGGGGAGTTTAGATTTAAGGAGATGTTCAACTTTTTTTAAATTCCATTCCTTGGGCGGAGGGTTGGATTATTAAATGTTAACTACACATCATTACTTAGAGGCACTAGACAACTTTTTCTTGTCTTAACATTTTGCCCTGGAAGCCAAACCTTTAGCAATGACTATTATTCTGACCTGAATGTCACTTAAATGAGGATAGACATTGCTGATATTCCACTTTACATCTCCAAGTCATCGCCTTGCCTTGCAAAGATGATAAACTACTGAAACACGACCTTGCCCAGAACGACACTGTGCAACAAAAATAATCTTGATTGAAGTGCAGTTTTGTAACTTTGTGATATAGAGCAGAGTAGGAACAGCAGTAGACCATTCAACCCCTCGAGCCTGCTCCGCCATTCAATCAGATCATGGCTGATCTGTATCTCAACTCCAAATCACCCGCATTAGCTTCATATCCCTTGATACTCTTACCTAACAAAGATCTATTGATCTCAGTCTTGAAAGCTCCAATTGTCCCAGCATCCACAGCCTTTTGGGGTAGAGAATTGAAGATTTCTACCACCCTTTGTGTGAAAAAGTGCTTCCTGATTTCTGTCCTAAATAGCCTAGCTCTAATTTTAAGATTACATCCCCTCGTTTTTCATTCCCCCACCAGGAGGAATTACATTTTTCTGTATCTACCCTATCGAATCATTTTAACATTTTAAACACCTCGATCAGATCACCCCTCAATCGCCTTTACCCAAGGGAATCCAGCCAAGTTTATGCAACCTGTCGTCCTAATTTAACTCTCTAACCACGGTATCAGCGTACATCTGCAACAGATTTGTATTGAAGGAAGAACCAAAATGTTCCAAATATTGAGGGTTATTCTCACCCTGATTTATGAATTACAGGGATGGCCTCTATCTGTCCTGAGTGGCTCCATGATTTCAATGGGAGCCAATGCTTTGGGCTGATTGGGACATTAAGAGCAGCAATATCCAGCCAATAATGTGTTCATTTCACCAATCCAAGCTCTCCACAGTAATCGGGAGATGTGGTTCATCCTCCCCCATTCTTTGAAGGATACAGCCTACAGCATTAAGATGAATGTTGTGCAAGACTGAGGGACGTCCTCCAGATGCTCTAACCTAACATGCCATCAATATTTCAGTAGCTTACCACCTTCACTTAATATCTTTGGACGGCAAAAAGAAGCCAAAATGCCCACCTGAAGATTCTGCATTGGTGGAAAATTTGGAAGGGATTTCATGCCCTAATGTTAATCTGTATTGTTCTACTAAAGGAAAAGGTTAGGCGAGGAAGAAGCTCTCTGTTCAAAATGTTTCCCCAGACTCGAACAAAATATACATAGAATGCTGTTATAGGAAAAATCTTAATTTTGCAGATTAGGTATGGAATCCTTATTTCCTGCCATTCTTGAACCTGGACAAATAGTTAAGCAAAGAAAGTCCCCACTCACAGTGGTTTCGTTAATCAAAAGTAATTATTTAATGTTATAACTCGTACAAGCATTCAAAAAGCAAAATCAAACCATACATATGACCTTTACTCTACAGTTATACACTTAATAATTTGTAATATTATTTAGTGATTTAAGAATTCATACACACATCAGGCAAGTCATTAATACATATATCACCTTAAACCGAGGATTTTAATCAAAGCCTGAGGGTGATCAGCTCTTTAGCACATGAGGCTCTTTTCTTCTTCCTGTTGTAGGGACCTTCCTGTCCTCTTCAAATGCAGTGAGAGAGACTATCTTCACCATGAGGTCTTCTTTTGATATGGATTTGGACCAGAGATGTAGGATTGGGGGAGTATCATCCTTTTGTCCAATTACCTCCCTGTTGCTAGGCTTCAATCATTAATGTACCTCAATGATTGGCAGTTTAGGCTTTGATCATTAGTATACCCCAATGATTGACAGTTTAGTCAACTAAAACTAAGTGCAACGATCTCATTTGATTGGAATGTGGAAGCCTGTCTTATCTCTGTGCCTCAGACAATTTGGTCTCTGATTCTTAACTGTCAATGGTTTCAAATCTTTTATGACTTTGCACATCCTGTTTCACGTGGCACCTTTCATTTCCCAGTTCTTTGAACAGATTACCAGATAGGAATGAGGGGTTTTGTTGTAAACAACCCTTTGATGTATGCCTTCTCTTACATCACCCCCTGTGGCGATGAAAAGCTTGTGTTTTAAAAGCCTATATGTTTTAAAGGCCTAAAAACCCCTTGAGCTCAATATTATCCTTCTAGCTTATTTATTTAATAATCTAGATACATCTATCCGCACAGTACAATGTTTTCGATCCTGAAACTCATACTTCTCCAATGCCATCAGCTTCATTGAGGGAAAACAGGATTTGCGAGAATACAGTTTAAATCAATTCTGTCTACATTACTGTGTTTGCAAGTTTTCAAATGTCTTTGTTTAAAAGGGGCACAGTTAACCCTTTCCTTCAAAGTGTCAAGGGGTTTTTAAACCCCACAATTATTTGCAGGTTTCTGGAGACCAGTATTTCGTTTCTCCCCTCAGCTGCTCTCATGATGTAGGTTATGGGTAACAGAGTGGCCCAACTGATTTTAGTGGGACCCAATTGCTTTGGACTAGCCTAGGCCTGATGTAGACCTGTATGAGTTACAATAAATACGGCCACTGATTTGTAATTTTCACAGAAAAATGGACAGAATCACGGATATGGTCCCCAAAATACCAATACTACTTCTAGGGATGAGGGACTTAATTTATGTGGAGAGATGAGAGAAGCTGAGATTGTACTTAGAGCAGAGAAGGTTAAGGAGAGATTTAATAGAAATGTTCAAAATTTCTATAATTGATGATCATATTATAATTATTTTGATAATGTTCAAAATTATGAAAATTTTCTATTAAAGGATAGAGTGAACAAGGAGAAACTGTTCCCACTGGCAGGAGGTTCGGTAACCAGAGGACACAGATTTAAGGCAATTTGCAAAAGAACCAGAGGGGAGATGAGGAGAATTGTTTTATTAATGATCTGGAATTCACTGCCTGAAAGGGTGGTGGAAGCAGATTCAATAGTAACTTTCAAAAGGGAATTGGATATATACTTGATGAGGAAAATTTGCAGGGCTATGGGGAAAGAGCAGGGGAGTGGGACTAATTGGATAGTTCTTTCAAAAGGCACGATGAGCTGAATGATCTCCTTCTACACTGCATGATTCTATGATTGTAAAATCCTACAATTTTGCATAATAAAAATAGAATGTGTCTTTTAATTCATTGTAAAACAGTGGCTCTGATAAACACCGTATCCCGTAATACCAAGCCAGTAACAAAATGATATTTCAGATCTGTAATTGCAATTCAATTTAATCTTAAATATGTAAATTGTTCTGTGATTGTGTGCCTTAGAAAAAAAGTTGAAGATTTTGAGAATGGGGAAATGGTTAACTTGATAGGGAAATGAGAGAAAAGGAACCTATGGGTTTCCTTAGGAGACTACAAATAGTTCAAGTAGCCCACCAGCAGATGATGAAATAGAATAAAAGAAGATGTTAATTAGACCATTAAACAGGACAAAGCAGAAGCCATGAAGCCAAAAATGGAGGCTAAGAATCCAATTAAATACATCACCAGGAAACAGGATGTCTCAAAACCATCTGAACACTTCTGAATACCCCTTCCCCCTGCCCCACTTTGTCGCTATGCTAATAATCTTCAGGAGAAGTAACAGAGGGAGGAAACAATCTTGCTCTCCCCTCTGCTTGGCTCCCAGGCTGTTATGAAATTAGGCCATACTATGTGCATTGGCATCAGCTTCAGAAATGTGTAGCATCTGTAACAATTGGGAAGGCTGCCAGTAAGTTAAAATGTTACTGTGCATGAGACGCAGTGTTCATTTGATTTCAGCTATAAAAGAGGCCCAATGAAGTGTATTGTTAAAATCAGAGCAGAAAATGCAGAGATGGTCAGTCTGCATCTGAAAGAGAAGGACTCCATCAAAACATTAACCTGCCTTTCTCATTCTTGGGCTGACTCACTTGGGCTACATTTCTAACGCTTTCTGTTTTCATTTCAAATTTCCACCATTAGCAGTTGTTCTTTTGATTCCAGTTTCAACATGGCATATGGCCTGGTGATACTGATCGATGGCTTGCTTTTCTGGGCCTCCCAACATTGATATTGCTTTATGCAGCTGTGTACTTGTGTCATGCACTGTTGTCTGAATTTGGGGGAGGAAGGACAGGTGGGGAGAGGGGAGGAAAATGTGGGGATTGACTTCAATGAAGAGGAATATTGGGAGAGGTGCTTAACGGGCGACTCATCGGATATCGCCCGTTTTAATCACCATAAGTTAAAATTACATTGAAACTTCATTGTACTATGCCTCTTTGATGCTTATCCTCAAATTCTCATTATTATTCAGCTGTTGTATAATTATTTGCACAAACATTCATGTTGCTGACAGCTGAAACAAGTAATAAAGTTCTGTACATATGGAATTAAAACATTTTAACTCGAGGAAAATCAAATACTTCCAGCATTAAAAATGGTGAACAAACTTAAACCTAATAAGACAAAATTATACTTGGATTCAGAGACCAGTAAAGCAACATTTTGTATTGACATACTTATTTTAACCTGAAATTGATTTATTTTATCTTTGGACTTAGTCCATTTTCTTACACCTGTTTTCCATTTACTTTTGATAAAGTATTTATCTAATTCCCTAAGGGAAAAAATTTACAGGGCTATGGGAAAGAGCAGGGGAATGGGACTAATTGGATAGTGCTTTCAAAGAGCCAGCACAGGCATAATGGGCTGAATGGCCTCCTCCTGTGCTGTACCTACAATGGTGCAGGCTTGGATCGGTGGATTGGTGGGGTCTGGCATGCAGATTGGAGGTTTGGGATTTGGTAATGCGCAACCTTTGTTCAATGTTTTGACATAACTCAACAGTTTGTGGACATGGGGACGGGACCTGCACCTGCGTTTTGCGTGCACGACGTCTGATCTGCGTTCGGACTCTGTGCGGACCCGCATCTTATTTTTTGCAAATAAGAGGTGCAGGCTGCCTTTAAGTGGTGCGAGCAACTCACGTGATATCTGGGCTCCCCTGCTGGTGAGAACACTGAACAACACAGCTAGGCCTGGCTGCTGTGCTACAATCAGGTAAATGAAGAGGCAGCACGAATCTCTCGTGCTGCCCGCTTCGGAACGACCGGGCTTGGGTTAATCGCACACGGCGACCCCTGCACCCGGATTCGAGGGTTATTGAATTTAACCCCTGCTGTTTCCAGCGGTAGAAGGGTCAGTAACCAGAGGACACAGATTTAAGGTGATTGGCAAAAGAACCAAAGGTGACGTGAGGAAGGATTTTTTTAAAAATGCGGTGAGTTGTTATGCTATGGAATGCACTGTCTGAAAGGGTGGTGGAAGCAGATTCAATAGTAACTTTCAAAAGGGAAACAAAGTTACAGGGCTATGGGGAAAGGGCAGGGCAGAAGGACTAATTGGATAACTCTTTCAAAGAGCTGGCACAGGCACGCTGGGCTGAATGGCCTCCTTCTGTGCTGTACCTACTATGATACTATACTATTTTTTTGTGGATTTTCAATTATGCGGCAGATTTTGTTCCCATATTTATTGATGTATGCGCCACTAATTAAAATGCTATTTTTATAGTTTATAAAAATGAATTCTCCACACAGAAGTTGGGCTCGTTTCTAAATAGGTCAGTTTTGCCGCTGCTAATCAATCGCTCTGTAATTGGTTGCAGTAGAAAAGTCAGCCTTTTAAATCCTCCGTCTTCCTGAGACGTGCCGTATTCCAGGGATGTACAGGTGCCCCTGTGCTCAGTGCCAACTTGTGAGAGCTACATTTTAGATAGTGATAGCCCACTATGCTCCCGTCTATCCTCTTTCTCCCCCTTGGAATTCCCTCCCTAAATCCCTCTGCAATTCACAGATCCAACCATATGTAAACATGCTGCTCGTTAAATGATTGGGTCACTCATTGTTTAAATCACAGCATGACCCATTCGATATCTTTTATAGTGCGTTGTTCTCTAGAATGCTGCACATTTATATTGCTCACTACATCTTGTGACAGCACATTATTCCTGTGAAAAAAATACTTTCTTATAAAATTTTCTTAATGAATTTCAGCTGTGATTCTTCTTTAACTATTTGAAAATCCAGTGCTATCATAAGTATTCGATGAAAAATTATTGGAACACCGTCAGAGTAATAAGCTTGACATCTAATTAGTTTGGTTCCAATACTGACTGAACTTTGCCAGTAATTACTGCCATAGTACCACTGAGCATGCAGCTTGTGCTATTTAAATACTATTGTAGCTGCTACTGAGCCGATAACTTGTCAAGAGATACAAATAGAACAACTATCAGAAGTACGGGATACTAAAACCTGCAACTGGGACCTTGCACCAGTCCATCAACTGGTTTTACAGTATTGAGGCACATATAGGCTGCACCCCCAACTCAAACTGATCTGTTATGTTAAAAATTGCAGCTTACATATTATGCTAGGTACCATTTCCCATATGTTGGAACATTTAAGATGTTATTAGGTTCCAGAAAGAAAACTTACATTCGGTGGAATATAGAAAGCTAATCATGTGACATTAATTTGCTAGCACTATCTTGACAGCGAATCAGTGCTGTCTATTCATTTTACAAACAAAGCTTTCAGAGCAAAATTTGAAATTATAGTAAAATATATGATTTCATTAAAAATGGAATTTTCTTTCTTTTCACAACAATTTTGTCCTCGCCTCACGTGAAAGCATTGATATTTTGCTAGGATACCGTACATGGTCAGGGTTGGGGGGGGGGAAAAGAGGTGATCCTAGGGGAGGGCGTGGAGAGTCGGGCATCAGGTGGATTGAATTTTTTGGGGCCAGGAGGAACATAAATTCTCCCTCTGCATGGGTCAGTACTTGAATCTCCCGTTATTTCTAATCCGTATTAGCGACATGAATATCAAAATTATGTTACCTTGTTAAAATTTGCTGATGACATTAGACTGTGGAAAACAGTAGAGCCAAGGAGGCAGCAAAAGATCTACAGAAGGATTTAGATGTGCTATGCAATAGGGAAAATACGACAGTGATAAATGAAAAGTATTGTACATGTTTCCAACCAATGTACATCATAAGTATACAATTAAATTGGCAGGAGACTCAAAGGAAGATAAGAGTGATGGTTCACTCATTACTTTCAATGACTGGCCAAAGTGACAATTAATATCAGAAAAATATCTAACATGCATATTTTTGGTGTAGAGGTCAGAAAAGGGCACAGACGTCTAAATGACATCTCTTCTGCCTCATTTTAACATAACAAAGCTCTAATTTATTTCTGGCGAGAGCTAACACTGCCTGTGGAAATCTGCACTGGAAATGAGCATCATGGGAGATCCAATGGAACCAACCTCTGTCCATTTTCCAGATACGTTCCATGTGCACCCACTAATGGGATAAAAAAATCGACCCTATCGACTGTTTTAAGGAAGGAACAATAAAAAAGATATGTTGAAACTATGCCTGTTTTTACTAACTGTAGTCAAATTAATTTGGTATCCAAAAGTATTTTTTTGCAATTTTCATTTCTATATAACAATCATTGACTTTGAAAGTGGAGATTAACTCCTTGTCTAGGTCTCTGTTCTGGCAGCAGCTCACGTCACGATCTGATTGCAATCAACTTAAAGCAACAGCGCACCTGCTCAAATCCCTCAATCAATATACAATCACATATAAATTAACTATTTTTAAGCTAGTTTACATATTAATTAAATTAATTTGGTGTAAATGCAAGAAAAATTCCCATTGCCAAATTGTTGCTGAAACCTCATTTTGTTTTAATTATCCAATCAGGCTGTACAATACATCAGGTGTGTTGTCAGAAGGCACCTCGCCACTGCTGGGTCAAGACGTTAATTCACATTACATTTTGCAAACATCTGTTCTTCTGATATATGTAAACTGTTGGTTGCAGTGCAGAAAAATGGTTAATAGGGGTTTGGCAGACAGTGCAGAATGCAATACACAGCAATGCATTCAAGTCTTTGTTTCACAATCATGTGAAAATTCAACACATCTAGAAGGATCGAAAAGTTTGGGAAAAATGCATGAAAGCAGTGAACGTACTCCAGATGTCCTGTTGTCTATATGGTCTGTAAATTATATTGGGGGTGGGTCCTTCTTGTAATATTGGGGGAGATTTCCATCTCATATTCCTGGGAAATGCTCAGTTCCTTGGTGCAAAGAGAAAAGAGAGGACCTCCCCTGCTCCTCCTGGCTCCACAGGAAAGCAAGTAAATGAGAGGTTTACCTACTTTTCCTTTGCCGGTCTCCAGCCTCCTTGATAGCTGGCTTCTGGTAGAACTGGGAAAACTAGTCGAAGCATGCATGGCATATGCTCTGCCGAGTTTTGACCAATTTCTGGGAGGGAGCCTAAAATAGGCTTTAGGCCCCTGATTTGCAAATGCAAGGGGCCTATTGTCTGTTTCAGATGGATACCACAGATGCCTGGGGCATCACCTTCACCAATATGGTGTCACCCGTACCCCGGGTGCAGGACATTGCACTCAAAAATTGGTCCTTGTTGGCCACGTTTTTTGTCCGAGAAACAGATGTAATGAGGAACAATTTCCCCCCAACATGTCAGGTCTCTTCCTCCTTTACGTTGCTCTGGAATTTTTGAGCTTGTCCCCCACCAAAAGTGTGGTGAGCAGCTACACCCAGATGGGAAAGCAAGCATGGTGAGGAGTTAGGAGGAATGCATTCCCAGCCCTCTCGCCCATTTTTCTCCACAATCACCAGGCAGGCAGTCGTTTGGAGGGACTCCCAGAAGTAGGGAGCCTTACACCCCTTGCCCAGCCCTGCTCGGAGCAGAGGATCTGCTTGGAGCCTGGCTGTACCTGAGGGATCCCATTGGAAGGTAGGTTTCGTCTTTTGCAGGGTTTCCAAGAGGACACTTGGCTCTGGAGGTCTTCGAGACAGCAGCCAGATGGCTCTGCAGCTGGCAGCCATTACTGATCTCTAAGGCCTGCAGTAGAGGCTGGATTTGCACGGCCTGATTCTGGGCATAATTCCCTGTCGGGGTGGGTCTGCATTGGGGGTACATTGTGGACATGATGATAACCTGAACCTGGAAAAACAGGTGGGTATAGGTGATTGTAGATGGAGCACACTTTGGATTCGATAATGTTCAAAAGGACCTGGAGCAATTAAACGGATGGACTAAGAAATGGTAGGTGGGTTTTACCATGGAAAAATATATGGTTGTACACAGGAAATATGTACAGATGAAGGGATCCTATTTTGAAATGGACTAATTGATTGCAGAATTGGACAAAATGCACATCCTTACAAGGAAGACACAATTAAGATTTCAATGATGAGTTGGCCTATCCAAATAGATATTTTCAGCAAAAAATTAACATGTTAAATTATATCTGTAAATTCTTTGGGGTGAGGGGAGTGGGGGATTATATCCCTTATTGAAAGCATAAAAGAACAAGATTTGGCAGTAATTACCTGAAAGTATCCAATCAATGTGAAATTGTTGTCAACAAGGCTTAGCATGGACTTGGATGCATTTCAAGTCAAAATTAATTAAGCTAGCCTTGTACCAATCAATAGTGAGGCCACATTTAGAGATTGTGATTTGATAATATCCACCTTTGTATGTGCAGTTTTGGGTTATGCTCCAAAATAGAAAGATATAGGTCCTCCCAGTCCCACCACCAGTTTCTGCATATCCTCTTGTTTGTAAGTGGAGGTTGAATACAGTAATAATTGAATAATATGGTCTAATAGTCAGTATGGCCTTTCTCATTCTTTAAATGAAATTCAGCCCCTCTGATACAATGCTCCTATCTAGACTACATCTCAATTTTATTCACAGCATTCCTTTCATTACCCTTACTGTTACTATTTATCTCAATGCTACTTCATCTGGGGAAGAAATAAAGGCATGGAACAGAACAAGGCTGCACACATGGCAGAGTGGGGAGAGTTACTCGGCTGCTCATGGCACAAAAGGTCTTAAAACAGACAGTGTCTAAAACTGAAGATTGTACCTGTAATAGACATTCCAATATTTTTGTTATTTTTAAAAGCTGTATGGCTATTTCAAATCTCATGCCTCATACACATGGCAGTGCAACACCAACAGAAAGTCTGTGCAGCTGGGAATTGGGCAAACGGTTTGATGAAATCATGGTTTTGCACTGTGGCATATTCACATATCTTGTGAAAAAAATATAATTCCTAAGGCGACTCTGCACATTGCATATAGGTATCAGACATGATCTGCTGTATTTGTTGGGTAAATGGATACAAAACATAGTACCAGCCTCCTTCAATGTGATTCGTGTAAACAGTGCCTTAGTCCTTGATACTAATCAGCTGGAACCATCATCATGAACTTAATCCTACACTGTCAGCAAAGCCCAGGGAAATGGACTGAGACTCAGTTTGACAGTTTGATGATTTTCAGCTAAACAAATACCAATATCCTTACTCAAATATCAGAAGTGGCTTTATTACTGATGTATTACCCAATACTGCAAAAATACCTAAAATTCAATTTTAATTGAAACAACAAATTTTAAACAATTGAATTCCGTTCCCCTGCAGGTCATTCCCCTCACTCCACCCCACTCTGTCCTATTTTAAAACATCATTACTTTTTCACCCACTACCAGTCTAACCTACCTGATGATTGACATACTTTATTTCTCACATAAAACACAATCTCTTTATTTGCCTTCTTCTTCCTGCTGGCACAAATCTTCTATTTTGAAGTTTAAAAAAAATAGGTTTTAATTGGTTATTTGCAGCCACAGAGACCATTGTTTTTAAGCTAATCAAAAAGGTAGAACAATAATTGACATGGTAAAATCAAAAATGCAACTTCACCGATTTCTGACACACTTTTACCCTTGAAAACAGGAGGGAGAGGCTGACAGAAACTCAATGGCAAACCACGGAGCAAGAGTGAGCCTGGATGAGTAAACACATCTGCTTTGCACGAAAGGATTAATTGATATTGTTTGAACAGGCCCAATTATTGAAATTTAAAGTGACTTACCATTGAATTTTTTTTTAAATGAAAAAGGGTTTTTATCTCCACCTCTAACATCTATCCTGCCTTTTTTTTATATACTTGAAAAACCTCAGACGAGACGACCAGTTAAATTATAAGAAGGTTTAGGCTTATTTCAATCTGGATTGCAGTTCAGACAATAATACAAATTGACCCAACCAATGTGTAGTGCCATATAAAGTAGTCTGGTCACCAATCCTAGTTCATAAGCTTAACAACACTGGACAGTTACTTTTAGATGCTTTCAGAATCTAAACAGGTAATTACATTTTGCTACCAACCCCGGCAGTGAATCAGATCCACAAAGCACAGAATTACAGATTGATTTTTAACAGCAGAAATCCACCACCTGAATTCTGTTGTTGAATTCAGGTACATTTGGCATGAAAACCAGTCTTAGTCAAAAAATATTCCCTCACAGATCTATTTTGCTTGTCTTGCAAACTACAAACCGAAAGAAAATACCTCAATCGAAAGAAACCCTCCAACGTACGTTATGCAAACATCTGTCTTGTGCTTCAACAAAATAAAGAGAGGAAAATGAGGCACCTGTGTAATTGCTGTAATTACATCTTTCAATTAAGGTCTTTCTTGATTATCTAAAACAGTGCTTTTTTTTAATCTGAAGAGATTGGAAAGTACAATACATTGGAACATGGTCACTGTGGGGTCTCAAATCTATCCAGATAGACAGCATTAAAAATCAGCTCTGATTTATTTTAAGGGCCTATAAACAGTTTTAAGTTTAGATAGTTTCACTATTTTCAGAGGTCAAACCTGCTCTCAAAATTTGGAAGATGCAGCAATAATTTGGCAATTATTCAGAGGCAGTCAGGCAGCAGGTTTGATGCTGCTGCAGTGGAAGGTTAGTTTTGAGACTGGGGTTTAGGCTCATTATTGAATAATACAAGCAGATTTGCCAATGGTATTGTTCATGGCGAGTCAGAGGTTATCAGAACAACAACAACTTGCATTTAAATAGCACCTTTAATACAGTAAAATATCCCAAGGCGCTTCACAGGAGCGTTATCAAACAAAATTTGACACCGAGACACATAAGGAGATGTTAGGACAGGTGACCAAAAGTTTTGTCAAAGAGGTAGGCTTTAATGAGAGTCTTAAAAAAGGAGGAGAGAGAGAGGTTTAGGGAGGGAATTCCAGAGTTTAGGGCCTAGGCCACTGAAGGCATGGCCGCCAATGGTGGAGCGATTAAAATCGGTGATGTGCAAGAGGCAATAATTAGAGGAACGCAGAGATCGTGGGGGGTTGTAGGGCTGGTTACAGAGATAGGGAGGGGCCAGGCCATGGAAGGATTTGAAAACAAGGATGTGAATTTAAAAAAAAACAAAGGTGTTCCCGGATCAGGAGCCAACATAGGTCACCGAGCGTAGGGGTGATGGGAGAACGGGACTTAGAGATTTAGGAAATGGGCAGCAGAGTTTTGGATGAGCTCAAGTTTGTGGAGGGTGGAAGATGGGAGGCCGGCCAGGAGAGCATTAGAATAGTCGAGTCTAGAGGTAACAAAGGCATGGATGAGGGTTTCAGCAGCAGATGAGCTGAGGTAAGGGCGAAGACGGGCGATGTTACGCAGGTGGAAGTAGGCGGTCTTGGTGATGGTTGGAAGCTCACCTCAGGGTCAAATAGGACACCGAGGTTGCAAACGGTCTGGTTCAGCATCAGACGGTGGCCATGGAGAGGGATGGAGTCGGTGGCTAGGGAACAGAGTTTGCAGCGGGGACCAAAGGCAATGGCTTCGGTCTGCCCAATATTTAGGTGGAGGAAATTTTTGATTGTTGGACAAGCAGTGTGACAAATGAGAGACAGTGAGGGGGTCGAGGGAAGTGGTGGTGGTGGTGGTGGTGAGGTAGAGTTGGGTGTCATCAGCGTACATGTGGAATCTAACTAATGTCCTTGAGGGAAGGAAACCTGCCATCCTTACCCGGTCTGGCCTATGTGACTCCAGACCCACAGCAATGTGGTTGATTCTTAATTGCCCTCTGAAATGACTGAGCAAGCCACTCAATTGTAAAATCACACTAAAAAAAGTTACAATAAGAATAAAACCGGACGGACCACCCAGCATCGGACCACCAGGCACCGGACACGACAAAGGCAAATCAAGCCCACTAACATCTAGGAACTTGTGCCAAAATTGGGAGAGCTTCCCACAGACTAGTCAAGCAACAGCCTGACATAGCCATACTCACAGAATCATACCTTTCAGCCAATGTCCCAGACTCTTCCATCACCACCCCTGGCTATGTCCTGTACCACCGGCAGGACAGACCTACCAGAGGTGGCGGTACAGTGATGTACAGTCAGAAGGGAGTGGCCCTGGGAGTCCTCAACATTGACTCTGGACCCCATGAAATCTCATGGCATCAGGTCAAACATGGGCAAGGAAACCTCCTACTGATCACCACCCACTGCCCTCCTTCAGCTGATGAATCAGTCCTCCTCCAATTTGACCACCACTTGGAGGAAGCACTGAGGGATGCAAGGGCACAGAATGGACTCTGGGTGGGGGACTTCAATGTCCATCACCAAGAGTGGCTCGGTAGCACCACTACTGACTGAGCTGTCTGAATCCTAAAGGACACAGCTGCCAGACTGGGCCTGCGGCAGGTGGTGAGCACAAGGGAAAAAACTTACTTGACCTTGTCCTCACCAATCTACCTGTCGCAAATGCATCTGTCCATGACAGTATTGGTAGGAGTGACCACCGCACAGTCCTCGTGGAGATGAAGTCCTGTCTCCGCACTGAGGACACCATCCAACGTGTTGTGTGGCACTACCACCGTGCTAAATGGGATAGATTCAGAACAGATCTTGCAGCTCAAAACTGGGCATCCATGAGGCGCTGTGGGCCATCAGCAGCAGAATTGTATTCCAGCACAATCTGTAACATCATGGACCGGCATATTCTTCAATCTACCATTACCAACAAGCCAGGGGATTAACCCTGGTTCAATGAGGAGTGTAGAAGAGCATGCTAGGAGCAGCACCAGGCATACCTAAAAATGAGTTGCCAACCTGGTGAAGCTACAACTCAGGTCTACATGCATGCTAAACAGCGGAAGCAACATGCTATACACAGAGCTAAGCGATTCCACAACCAACGGATCAGATCAAAGCTCTGCAGTCCTGCCACATCCAGTCGTGAATGGTGGTGGACAATTAAACAACTAACGGGAGGAGGAGGCTCTGCAAACATCTCCATCCTCAATGATGGCGGAGTCCAGCACGTGAGTGCAAAAGACAAGGCTGAAGCGATTGCAACCATCTTCAACCAGAAGTGCCGAGTGGATGAACCATCTCTGCCTCCTCCCGATATCCCCACCATCACAGAAGCCAATTCAATTCACTCCATGTGATATCAAGAAACGGCTGGGTGCACTGGATATAGCAAAGGTTATGGGCCCCGACAACATCCCGGCTGTAGTGCTGAAGACTTGTGCTCCAGAACTAGCTGCGCCTCTAGCCAAGCTGTTCCAGTACAGCTACAACACTGGCATCTACCCGACAATGTGGAAAATTGCCCAGGTATGTCCTGTCCACAAAAAGTAGGACAAATCCAATCCGGCCAATTACCGCCCCATCAGTCTACTCTCAATCATCAGCAAAGTGATGGAAGGTGTCGTCGACAGTGCTATCAAGCGGCACTTACTCACCAATAACCTGCTCACCGATGCTCAGTTTGGGTTCCGCCAGGACCACTCGGCTCCAGACCTCATTACAGCCTTGGTCCAAACATGGACAAAAGAGCTGAATTCCAGAGGTGAGGTGAGAGTGACTGCCCTTGACATCAATGCAGCATTTGACCGAGTGTGGCACCAAGGAGCACTAGTAAAATTGAAGTCAATGGGAATCAGGGGGAAAACTCTCCAGTGGCTGGAGTCATATCTAGCACAAAGGAAGATGGTAGTGGTTGATGGAGGCCAATCATCTCAGCCCCAGGACATTGCTGCAGGAGTTCCTCAAGGCAGCATCCTCGGCCCAACCATCTTCAGCTGCTTCATCAATGACCTTCCCTCCATCATAAGGTCAGAAATGGGGATGTTCGCTGATGACTGCACAGTGTTCAGTTCCATTTGCAACCCCTCAAATAATGAAGCAGTCTGAGCCCGCATGCAGCAAGACCTGGACAACATCCAGGCTTGGGCTCATACGTGGCAAGTAACATTTGTGCCAGACAATGACCATCTCCAACAAGGGAGAGTCCAACCACCTCCCCTTGACATTCAATGGCATTACTATCGCCGAATCCCCCACCATCAACATCCTGTGGGTCACCATTGACCAGAAACTTAACTGGACCAGCCATATAAATACTGTGGCTACAAGAGCAGGTCAGAGGCTGGGTATCCTGCAGCAAGTGACTCACCTCCTGACTCCCCAAAGCCTTTCCACCATCTACAAGGCACAAGTCAGGAGTGTGATGGAATACTCTCCACTTGCTTGGATGAGTGCAGCTCCAACAACACTCAAGAAGCTCGACACCATCCAGGACAAAGCAGCCTGCTTGATTGGCACCCCATCCACCACCCTAAACATTCACTCCCTTCACCACCAGCGCACAGTGGCTGCAGTGTGCACCATCCACAGGATGCACTGCAGCAACTCGCCAAGGTTTCTTCGACAGCACCTCCCAAACCCGCGACCTCTACCACCTAGAAGGAAAAGAGCAGCAGGTACATGGGAACAACACCACCTGCACTTTCCCCTCCAAGTCACACACCATCCCGACTTGGAAGTATATCGCTGTTCCTTCATCGTCGCTGGGTCAAAATCCTGGAACTCCCTTCCTAACAGCACTGTGGGAGAACCGTCACCACACGGACTGCAGCGGTTCAAGAAGGCGGATCAGCACCACCTTCTCAAGAGCAATTAGGGATGGCCAATAAATGCCAGCCTCGCCAGCGACGCCCACATCCCATGAACAAATTAAAAAAGACGTGTTTTTGGGATGATGTTGCCAAGGGGCAGAATGTAGACGAGAAATAGGAGAGGGCCGAGGACCGAGGACAGATCCTTGGGGGACTCCAGAAGTAACAGTGTGGGAGTAGGAAAAGAAGCCATTGCTACAACTGGATAGATAAGAATGGAACCAGGCGAACACAGTCCCCCCCAGCTGGATGATGGAGGAGAGGGGTTGGAGAAACAGTGAAATGTGTTTTCTGATTCCTGGAAAATGAATAAATAATATTTTCCTTACCCACTGCAGGTAGATAAATAAATAAATTTGTTCCCTCTGATACCACATTCATGTGAACAAATAAATCTCTCCATGTAAGATGGGGGATCAGTTTTTTTTAAAACTGTCCATCTGTTTAGGATGTGGGTTGTCATAGTGAAGTCCAAAAAAAAATCTGAAACCTAAGAAAACATTAACATTTGCACATTTCCTTCTTAACCAAATACCTCTGTAGCTATTTAGTATTAGCAAAATAAATATACTTAGTGACTGAAGTGGACCATTAGCAAGTATATAATATTTACACATGTTTTCAAAATGACCTTTGTAAAAATTGTACAGTTCATGCTTTACTTTGTTCCGACATTTTATACAAAAAAAAATCCACTTACTCCTAAAAAAGGAGATATTTTGTTTTCAGTTGTCATTTTCCATTGATGGGGGAGGGGCTGATAAACAGCAAATCCCAGCACACTCTGAATGGCCAGTCCTGCAGCCAATGATACAAATTTCCATGTATTGCATATACAGGTGGATGCTGGGACTGATTATCTGCCCAGTGCACTAACAATGGTCGATCTGGGAACCTGCATGAATGCTCGACTCAGGCTTCTCACATTAGGCACAATCCTTCAGTGGAAAACATTGTTACAGGTGTTTCAAACATAGAAAATCCTGTTGTTACATACAAGGAGCAATCCTCACTAAACATTACTGTCTAGATTTAAGGGCAGCACACAATGTCTATGGAAGATCAGCCATGTCAGTCTGTGCTCTAGTTTCTACAAAAGGACTTCCCATCCTAGCTTCGTACTGCCCCGGTATGCTTGTACAGTGTATGAATGATGTAGAATGAAAGCAAAAGATAGAGTACTTACCTGCTGGAATTTTCTTCGTTCATGATATTCATTCAAACTCATTCACCCTTCCCTGCAGTTTAGTTTCAAGTCAAAATGAACGATTGCAATGACAGAGGCCCTGGGGCTTTATATAACAGGGGATTAGGAGACTGTGACGAATGAGAATACCTGCAACATCACAGCGACATTTTCACATGTGTGCAAATGGTTTCCCCAGAATCTATTAAGCTAGGCTATGCTTCTCCAGTATGTGAAGGATGCATACCATTCAAATAGACATGGCTGCATCAAATGGGTAATCTATGTTTTCCTTATTCTAATTTCAACTGTATTGTAATGAAGACATGCTTCCATACACTTTTCTAATGATGCATTTTATTGCTGTACCACTTCTGCACTGTGACACCAATTAACTGCTTTAAAAAGAGATGGATCACGACCTGGTTAAGTATTAGTATAAAAATATATTTTTAAAAAGAGACAACCCACAGTATCTGAACAATGTTGACTTTTGGATTCTAACATTAATGATTAAATGACTAAAGAATAGGAGATTACTAAAAATAAAGAATAATCCCAAATTTCTCCAAGGCTGAACATTTCAGTTCCTTAACTAATGATCTATTTTATCAGTAAGTTACAGGAAGCTCACTTGATGTGCAATCATTTACAGCTACACAAAGCTCCATAAAAGATTCAGAAATCCATCCAACTGATTTGTACCCAGAGTGTCCTTTGTTCTTGCAGTGGGAGGTGGAAATGAACCAGTCCTTGTGTTTAGGAGCCCTGAGCTGGAATCTCCTTTCGTGCGCAGGTTTGCAGGGGAGTGGTCCTAATGCCTACCAATGTGAAAGCACGATTGACCTGCTGCAACTTCCTCAGGGTATTGTCTTTAGCAATGGGGGGCGGTTTGGAGCCAGGAAACCATCCTTCAGTGGCTTAACACTGCTGGGAGTGAGGGAAGTACAGTTTTGGTGCAGCCTTTAAAACCTTGCAGCCAGTTAAAGAGCAACATCACTTCCCAGCAAATGACAGAAGGAGAAGCAGCCTCGGAGGACTCAGCAGTTGGATGGGCCCCCAGATTTTCCGATACACTCGTAGAGTTGCTTCTGAGAGAGGAGGCCCCTTAAGAGAGTGGTGCAGGCTGTTTGGAGGATGACGGCAGAGGCAGTCAGTGCAACCTCCGCTATCCCAAGAACTGCCACACAGTGCTGAAGAGGTTCAATGATCTCAAGGGTGGCCAAGGTAAGTCAAGACTCTGCTGCTAATACGCATCCTCTACCACTCTTACAGCTTCGCTCATCCTTTGCCTATCATGTCAGGGAATTCAAATTCCACAAAGGGCAACCTCTCCAAATGCACTAGCACATTCTTTACTTAAAATCACACTCAACCCACTTTAATTGACAGAAGGCCTTCTGCTCGCCTTCAAGACAGCTTCACCTCTCATTGTTATGGCTTGCATTTCCTCATTTGGGGGAAGTCTCCATGACAATCAATGGCCTGTAATATTGTCTTTGCTGCCACCAATGGAAAAAATAGCATTCAAGCAGTGCCACAGAAGGACAACTGGGGGAGGACCATCATCATGGAAAACCCACAGTCTGCAGGATGAGAACGTGTTAGACTTAGTTGGTGGACGTACAGGCGAGTCAGTAGGAGAGGGTGAGGTTGGAGGCAAGCAAGGCACAGGCTTGATAAAGGCTGGACAAAGCTCATCATATGTAGGTTCAGCTTCATGTCTGTTCTCAAAAGTATTGCAATCCCCTTACTTGCACTTGTTATTTCTTCAAGGTCAAATGCCAGTGTGCTGAGCTAAACAAGTTCTTCTGTCTTTCCTGGTGAGTGAGTGTCTGCGTGTAGGGAAGAGCTACCTTCAGTGGTGCCTGACTGTAGGAATCTTCAACTTAGTCTCTATGTCTTCACTCTCCTCCATAGCATCAAAATAAAAAGGTATTTCCATTGAGAAATCCATGGCTCTAAATTTCGCCGGACTTTCTGCTGTTGTTTCCACTGTACTTCCAACTAAATTACGGCAGCACAGTGGCAGAAAGTCCAAGGAAATTCAGGGCCTACGTGTATAGTGCAAAACAGGACTTTGAGCAGAGCTGAGTAAAAGTAGCAGCAAAAGTCCAACTCAACAACCCTTCCCCCACCCCCGCCAATGCATTAAAAAGATTGCTATGCAGACAAGGAAATACTAACCTTCAGTAGCAACACACAAAATGGCCTCCTCAATGTCATATCCAGGTTTACCTTGAAGCAGCTCTTACCGCCACTGATTTAATGGTGGTACATATCTGAGGCAGAAACGGAGAGAATGTGGTGGAGAAGTTAACCAGGCCACCTTGACTCCATTTAAATGGGGCAGAGGGGGCATCTGGCAGGATTTTGGGATGGGGATGCAGGTGTAATTTTTCTGTGGTGGATTTGAGTTGTTAGCATTTAAGAATTAATTTTACTCTGTTTACCATCCCAAATCCACCACAAAACAGGTGGTAATTCAGAGGCGAATCCAGGCCCTGGCTTCTGAAACTTTTAGTATTTAGCTGCTTGATTATATATTTCTACACCAACTTAATATTGCCCATCTCCACCCCTGCCCCATCCCATCAGCTGCTGAAACCCTCATCCATGCCTTTGTTACCTCCAGACTCCACTATTCCAATGTTCCCCTGGCCAGCCTCCCATCCACCACCCTCAGTAACCTTCAGCTCATCCAAAACTTTCACCCATCACCTCATGGCTCGCTCACCTATATTGGCTCCCGATCCAGGAACGCCTCAAATTTATAATTCTCATCCTTATGTTCAATTCCCTCCATATCTCTGTAACCTCTTCCAGCCCTACAATCTGCTGAGATCTCTGCATTCCTCCAACTCTGGCCTCTTATGCATTCCCGATTTCCATCGCCCCACTTTTGGCACCTTGGGACATTTTACGACATTAAAAAGGTGCTACATAAATGCAAGTTGTTCTGTGAAAAACTGCTTCCCCTTAATATCACCTGTGTGGAACAAGTCTTAACTGTCCTCCTCTTATGGTTGTGTCTATTTTCATTCAGTCCTCCTTCCATTTACAATAGTGCATGAAGTTTGGCGCACTAAATCTTCCTGACTTTGTGCCAAAGGTGTGGATGTGATTTTTTTTTGTGCTTGCACACAAGCATCGACTGAACAAAGAGTTCCATCTCAATTATGATGGCATCCTTCTTCCTCAATTAATCTTTAGTTTACTTTTGCTCTCCGTATTTTTTTTAAATTAGTGCCCCGTACATCATTTCTATTTATGTAACATAAAGCTAGACTTCTGGAACTACTGGGACCTGATGGGACAATAGAATCGCTACTGGCTACTTACCCTGTCAACATTTAATCCTGACTATAGCCAAGTGGTTTCACGACCAGACTAACAACCACCCATCAGAAAGATTGTCTAAATAATATTGAATTAACATTATGTTGTGGACTTGTGCCCACTGGGAGCAGGGTGCAGACTGTCCAAGCTATTTTACAGCTATGAAAGAAAATAAACTTTCATCAATGTCTGGGCTTGATTCCAGCTTCAGCACCAGAGGTGAATAATTGTGTTAAATTCTTATCAAAGTCTTAAATATGCAATAATCACAAGCATCAAAATGTTTCAAGAAATTCAAAATTCTGATCTTTAAACTGATATTGTAATTCATCGAATTGAAAATGATGATGGGCAATTTTAAACTCACTCCAACTGGTGGAAACAGGGCAATAGTTGAATTAAAATTGCAGCGGTGAACTCCTTAGAGCAGAGAAGGTTAAGAGGAGATTTGATAGGTGTTCAAAACCATGAACAGTTTTGATAAAGTAAATAAGGAGAAACTGTTTCCAGTAGCAGAAGGGTCGGCAACCAGAGGACACAGATTTAAGATGATTGGCAAAAGAACCAGGAGTGACATGAGGAAACATTTTAAGCAATGTGTTATGATCTGGAATGCACTGCCTGAAAGGGTGGTGGAAGCAGATTCAATTGTAACTTTCAAAAGGGAATTGGATCAATACTTGAAGGGAAAACATTTACAGGGCTATAGAATCATAGAAGTTTACAACATGGAAACAGGCCCTCCGGCCCAACATGTCCATGTCGCCCAGTTTATACCACTAAGCTAGTCCCAATTGCCTGCACTTGGCCCATATCCCTCTATACCCATCTTACCCATGTAACTGTCCAAATGCTTTTTAAAAGACAAAATTGTACCCGCCTCTACTACTGCCTCTGGCAGCTTGTTCCAGACACTCACCACCCTTTGAGTGAAAAAATTGCCCCTCTGGACCCTTTTGTATCTCTCCCCTCTCACCTTAAATCTATGACCCCTCGTTATAGACTCCCCTACCTTTGGGAAAAGATTTTGACTATCTACCTTATCTATGCCCCTCATTATTTTATAGACTTCTATAAGATCACCCCTAAACCTTCTACTCTCCAGGGAAAATAGTCTCAGTCTATCCAACCTCTCCCTATAAGTCAAACCATCAAGTCCCGGTAACATCCTAGTAAATCTTTTCTGCACTCTTTCTAGTTTAATAATATCCTTTCTATAATAGGGTGACCAGAACTGTACAAAGTATTCCAAGTGTGGCCTTACTAATGTCTTGTACAACTTCAACAAGACATCCCAACTCCTGTATTCAATGTTCTGACCAATGAAACCAAGCATGCTGAATGCCTTGTTCACCACCCTATCCACCTGTGACTCCACTTTCAAGGAGCTATGAACCTGTACTCCTAGATCTCTTTGTTCTATAACTCTCCCCAACGCCCTACCATTAACGGAGTAGGTCCTGGCCCGATTCGATCTACCAAAATGCATCACCTCACATTTATCTAAATTAAACTCCATCTGCCATTCATCGGCCCACTGGCCCAATTTATCAAGATCCCGTTGCAATCCTAGATAACCTTCTTCACTGTCCACAATGCCACCAATCTTGGTGTCATCTGCAAACTTACTAACCATGCCTCCTAAATTTTCATCCAAATCATTAATATAAATAACAAATAACAGCGGACCCAGCACCGATCCCTGAGGCACACCGCTGGTCACAGGCCTCCAGTTTGAAAAACAACCCTCTACAACCACCCTCTGTCTTCTGTCGTCAATCCAATTTTGTATCCAATTGGCTACCTCACCTTGGATCCCGTGAGATTTAACCTTATGTAACAACCTACCATGCGGTACCTTGTCAAAGGCTTTGCTAAAGTCCATGTAGACCATGTCTACTGCACAGCCCTCATCTATCTTCTTGGTTACCCCTTCAAAAAACTCAATCAAATTCGAGAGACATGATTTTCCTCTCACAAAACCATGCTGACTGTTCCTAACAGTCCCTGCCTCTTCAAATGCCTGTAGATCCTGTCTCTCAGAATACCCTCTAACAACTTACCCACTACAGATGTCAGGCTCACTGGTCTGTAGTTCCCAGGCTTTTCCCTGCCGCCCTTCTTAAACAAAGGCACAACATTTGCTACCCTCCATTCTTCAGGCACCTCACTTGTAGCTGTCAATGATTCAAATATCTCTGCTAGGGGACCCGCAATCTCCTCCCTAACCTCCCATAACGTCCTGGGATACATTTCATCAGGTCCCGGAGATTTATCTACCTTGATGCGAGTTAAGACTTCCAGCACCTCCCACTCTGTAATATGTACACTCCTCAAGACATCACTATTTATTTCCCCAAGTTCCCTAACATCCATGCCTTTCTCAACCGTAAATACTGACGTGAAATATTCATTTAGGATCTCACCCATCTCTTGTGGTTCCGCACATAGATGACCTTTTGATCCTTAAGAGGCCCTACTCTCTCCCTAGTTACTCTTTTGCCCTTTATGTATTTGTAGAAGCTCTTTGGATTCTCCTTTGCCTTATCTGCCAAAGCAATCTCATGTCCTCTTTTTGCCCTCCTGATTTCTCTCTTAACTCTACTCCAGCAATCTCTATACTCTTCAAGGGATCCACTTGATCCCAGCTGCCTATGCATGTCATATGCCTCCTTCTTCTTTTTGACTAGGGCCACAATCTCCCGAGTCATCCAAGGTTCCCTACTTCTACCAGCCTTGCCCTTCACTTTATAAGGAATGTGCTTACCCTGAACCCTGGTTAACACACTTTTGAAAGCCTCCCACTTACCAGACGTCCCTTTGCCTGCCAACAGACTCTCCCAATGAACTTTTGAAAGTTCCTGTCTAATACCATCAAAATTGGCCTTTCCCCAATTTAGAATTTTAACTTTTGGGCCAGACCTATCCTTCTCCATAGCTATCTTAAAACTAATGGAATTATGATCACTGGTCCCAAAGTGATCCCTCACTAACACTTCTGTCACCTGCCCTTCCTTATTTCCCAAGAGGAGGTCAAGTTTTGCCCCCTCTCTAGTCGGGCCATCCACATACTGAATGAGAAATTCCTCCTGAATACACTCAACAAATTTCTCTCCATCCAAGCCCCTAATGCTATGGCTGTCCCAGTCAATGTTGGGAAAGTTAAAGTCCCCTACTATTACCACCCTATTTTTCTTGCAGCTGTCTGTAATCTCCTTACATATTTGCTCCTCAATTTCCCGTTGACTATTTGGGGGTCTGTAGTACAATCCTATCAAAGTGATCTCTCCCTTCTTATTTTTCAGTTCTACCCATATAGATTCAGTGGGCGAACCCTCGGATATATCCCCTCTCACTACTGCCGTGATGTTCTCCCTAATCAAGAACGCAACTCCCCCTCCTCTCTTACCTCCTGCTCTATCTTTCCTATAGCATCTGTACCCTGGAACATTGAGCTGCCAGTCCTGCCCCTCCCTTAGCCATGTTTCAGTAATAGCTATAACATCCCAGTCCCATGTACCCATCCATGCCCTGAGTTCATCAGCCTTGCCCATCAGACTTCTTGCATTGAAATAAATGCAGTTTAATCTAGACTTCCCTTGGTCTTTGCCCTGCTTTCTCAGACCATCTGTCCGGTCATGTTTTGTACACTCTCCCTTACTGCCTTTTGTTTCTGTCACCACTTTACTTCCCACTGACTTCCTATGGGGAAAGAGCAGGGAAATAGGGCTAATTGGATAATTCTTTCAAAGAGCCAGCACAGGCATGATGGGCCGAATGGCCTCCTTCTGTGCTGTAACACACTATGAACTCACTCACTCACCACCATATTGCCTCTGGAGTTTTCATGGGTGGACGAGGTGCTGCCTGAATTGGGTGGAAGCCTCATGAATCCACGCAAATCCGGGGTTCCATGACGTCCATAAGACCCTGATACAATTTTAACAGCCGGCTGGGCAGAGGATGCTCCCTGAAGGCTCCACCGAGTAAAATCTGGTGGGCCAGATGAAGAGGCTCGAAAAGTTATATGTTAAAATTATTTTTGCAGGGCTAGGAAAAGCAAGAGTTTTCCTCCAGGTTCCATGAGAGTAATGTAGGCCGCTGCTGCCCGAGGCTCCCCCCCACCCCTTCTTTCGGTTGTGTTGTCCTCCAGGCCACGCAAGGAATGTTACAAAGGCCCTGCCCTCAAAACGGACCAGACCTCCCACAGCAGCTATCGGGTGGCTGGCCACCTGGATGTTAAAATCCCCTTTATGGTGTTTTATGCCTAAAACACGAGTCAACACGAGGTATGGGACTTACGAGAATACAAGTATATAATTCAACTCTTTTTAAAAGTACCTGGACCTGCACCTAAAGTGATGTAAGCTGCAGGGCTACGGACCGGGTGCTGGAAGGTGGATTAGAATGGGTACCTGGTTGTTCTTCGAGCCGGCACAGACACGATGGGCCGAATGGCCCCCTTCTGTGCTGTATCTTTTCTATGGTTCTATAATTGAAATTTAGGTAGCCGCAATAATTTCACCCAGCCTACTCAATAGAAATGACCAGTTCCTATGTTTGTAACATAATTAATTTAAATTCAACTGAAAATGCAATGCGCTTATCGAAACAGATTAGTTGAAGTAGTTGATACAAATTTGAAATCTCTACATGGAAAAAGATTGGTATAACTCATTCATGACTTTGCTCAAAAGGGCCCAACTAGCATAACCTGAGAGAGACGGAGTTCATACTAATGGGATCTATTGAATCTCAGAGTCCCATGAATTTTAAGTAGCGATGACTGGAATACTTCCAAATGACAAGTGACAGCTGGAATTGTCTGCGTCTTGTTACAGGAATTACTCTTTCTTTCCCCCCATTACTGGGATTTTTCTTCTGTACTGGGGTCTGAAGGGTTGCGAATAGGCTGAGAAAGAAAATCATCTTTTTAAGTTGACGTTTCTGTATGTTATTCGAAACACAAAGGGCCCGATTTTAGCAGGGATGCGGGTTCTCGGCGGATGGGCAAGCGGGCTGTGAAATTAGTGGGTTTCCCGCGTGATCGTAGCAGGCAACCCACTAATTGGATCCACTTACCTGCTCCTCCGGGTTCCCCGCTGCTGATCTGCGCGTCGGGCGGGCTGCGCATGCGCAGTAAGATCTGTCAGCTGGAGGCGCTCTATTTAAAGGGGCAGTCCTCCACTGACAGATGCTGCAACCAATAGCAAAGATGACTGCATGGAGCAGCCCAGGGGGAAGGCTGCTCCCAGTTTAATGATGCCTCACCCCACGTATCAATACATGGGGTGAGGAGGAGGGGGAGGACAGAGATCTTCCACCCGGCGGGCGAGAGGAAGCGGCCCGCCTCCGCCACCAGGAAGACCTGGCTCGAGGTGGCAGAGGAGGTCACCTGCGCAACCAACATATCGCCCACCTGCACACAGTGCAGGAGGCGCTCCAATGACCTCAGTAGGTCAGCCAAAGTGAGTACACGTAGTCTTTCCCCTACACTCCGTCTGCCACATCACTGCCCCCACCCCACATCCCCTTCGGCACTGCCAACACTACTCTGTCACATCACCCCTCATACCCACTCAAACCCCATCCTCATCTTACCTGCACCTACTCACCTCGCCAGTACTCATCCCGCCACTACCACGCAACCCAATCCTCAACCCCATACTCACCCTCTCGTGCATCTCTCTCACGGCCAGCCTCACTCAACCTGCCACCAACTGTGCTGCAGCCACAGGGCATGCATCACATATGTGCAGTAGGCATCATAAGGCAAACGTGTTGTGAGCATGAAGGGGATGCACAAGGGTGTTTGAGGGTTTGTCATGGTTGTTACTTATATTGAATTTCAGAACAACTCACATCACACATTATATTGGCACCACTACTGCCATGTCTTTGCGAATCCTGTCCGGTTTGTGCAATAATGCCCGCTCCTGGGTATCACTATGAGGACCCACCACTGATGCCACCCATTGTGTCACTGCAGAGTGGTGTAGGTGTATTTGCAGGGCTCTTCTGCGCAGACGACTGAGAGACATCGGCGATGTCCCCGGTTGCACCCTGGAAGGCAGTGGAGGAGAAGTTCGAGAGGGCAGTGGTGACTTTGACAGCGACAGATAGGAAGATGGTGCACAGGCCAGCCAGGAGCAGCTCGACATGAAAGAGGCTGCAGATGTCCATGGCTACATGTCGAGTGACTCTGATCCTCCGTGAGCACTGCTGCTCAGAGAGGTCCAGGAGGCTGAGCTTCGGTCTGTGGAATCTGTGGCGAGGGTAGTGCCCTCTGCGACGCATCTCTCTCTGCGGTTGCCCTCCCTCCTGCTGTACAGGTGGATGTGTCACAGCACTCTGTTGTGGAGCTCCACGTGTCAGAGGTGGACGGCGTGGATGGCGAGGCTGGTGAGGCTGGTGATACTGTTCGCCCTCCGAGGAGGTCATGACTGCAGATATGGTGGCCCCCATCCGCAAGATGTACATCTGAGGGGGTCCGCAAGGTAGGTACGTGTCTCCGGACCCCGGGGTAAATGTGCAGGTCAGGAGGAGGGTGGTGGAGGCCAAACTTTGTCCCAAGTGACAGAGTGGCCTCCTGCAATGGGTGAGGGTCTCCCCCCCAACCTGTCAAATGGACCTTTGCAGCTGCCACAGGCTGACAGCTGCAACACATCCATTCGAGCTGGGAGTGTTTCCCCCAGTGTGGGAAACAGTCCCATGTTGATCAAAAATCACACACAGTCCCTTAATCAGGTCAGTTAATGACCTGAAATACCAAACTAAATATTGTCAAGTGGCATCCCGCTGGCTTTAATTGCCTGCGGGATTCCCACCAGCGGGGGCTGCGCGCGCACGCCGGCGCGTCAGCGGGGAACCCGGAAGTGGGCGGGATTGAGGCGCGATCCGGTCCCGCTCCTGGATTTCGCGATTTTCGGGGCCCCCCGCCGAGAACGCACCCGATAGCGGGTGCTAAAATCGAGCCCAAAGTACCAAACGTGACTCTTGCTTGTACACAATGCTAAGGTCATGTGTTGTAAACTCCACCCAGAGCATTTCTTCCCCTCCCCATTTTTAATTATTTTTCCTCTCCCTCTTCAGGTTCTTCATACCCCTCCCCACCAGGCACCATATTCTGACCAAGGTAAAATGCTGTCAGCCCTCTACCAATACTACTGGGCATTATGAGGATGGCTTGTTTTGAATTACCTTCTCCTCAAAGAAATACCTCACCACCACTCAGTGGTGAAATCAAGGTCTAAAGAAGCACAGACACTGACCCACACTGCACCATTTCAAAGGTTTACTGCATTAATGAGGCTCAAAGTAGTATCATGGATCATTTGAGTTTAAGTTGACCCGTTCAAAAGAACTATCAGAATCACATATTCTCCATTCAGATTAACAAGGTGCATGTCAACAGCACTGATACACTGGCATCATCTTACTACATTGCCATCAGGCTGCATACAAGTTTAAGGTTTGGAACTGATTTGGAGTTTAACAGAAAATCCAGATTTACTTGAGGATCCAGCTACTTCAGGGAGTAGTGAATTAATCTGAATTTAGCAAATTTTGGTAATTTACATGAGGCTTTTTCTTCCCAAATTGAACACATTCTAAAAAAGGACTTTTAAAAAAAAACACATTTTTACGCTTTTTTTTGAAAGATTTATTTGAACAAATCCCAGAATAATTAATGCACTTCCTTCTGCATTATGAAATTTTATACGGCAACATCCCATATTTCCATGCAACTCGTCTCTGCAACACCTCAAGAGCAATCCCTGCAATGTCTTATTTAGGCTTTAGATTTATCCACTTTCACACTGAGGCCCTTTCATACCTCCATTGTGGCCTAAATCCACATTCATTACTGACAAATTCCAGATAGCAGTATTAATGTCCACTATATCGAACCCCGTACTGCTGTGCACTTTATATATATTTACTTAATCTAGCACGTATGAAGAGGTACTTTCTACCTTCAAGCACAGCTGTGTCAATTTTGTTGGCAAATAAATTAGACAGTCAAGTTGATCTGAACTCAGTATTACACCAAGTAATATTGGATTCATGGTCTGACTCGAGGCCTCTGAACTACATGACCAGTGTTACTATTGTTGAAAAAACTGTTATTTTACAACAGTAAGATTTTTTTCCCCCAGATAATTACTGTGTCACCTGAAGGAATGTCCAAGATTTAAGACAAAGAAAAAACAAACCCAAAAAGTGAAACATCTCAATCAAGTTCAAATTTCCCTATTTTAAATATTTTTGTTCTATTTTGGTTATGTAGCGCAACATTCTGTTCACTTCAGCAGTTACTCAGAAATTAGGTTCCCATGTATGTATTTGAATGATGTTGAACATGACAGGCCTTAGCAGTGTCAACACTAACATCCTGCTCACAACCTCTCTGATGATTCACTGCTTTGATGCCTTGCTTGATCGTTCTGGGACCTCCCCAGTCACCACTATCTTTTATTTATTGACAAGTTAATACTGTACTCCACTTGCAGCTTCATATTTCATCCTTCATTTTTGTTGGATATCTTTTAAGAGGGGCCTTGTTAAATACCTTGTTGGGTCACATGACCTTTGTAGCTAATAACATTGTGTAATCAACAGTTACCTTCCCAGGGGTGAAATCTGGGATTTATTCCACATATACACATGAGGAACAATCTGAATCAATCTACTTATCTGCAAACCATCAATGAATGAAGCAGTAGTGCACTCATGCTCAGTAACTGCAAAACACTACAATTTCCAGCTAACCATGCTGGAGAGCGTCGTGCAGAACCGAAATGCTGCTAATTTCTTCAACATGAAGTTTGTCAGAATATACAGGCTCTATAAATAGAACAAAGCACAGGCTAGTGATCCAAATAAAGCCAACAAATTTAGTAACTTCCCTTTCACAAATGCCTGTTCGCTTTGTTATGACACAGATTGTACAAACAACCTTAACACTTAGAGCTGAGAAGTTTCCAAAATGGATTTTTCAGCTTAAAATTGTTGGGGTCGAATACAGAGGCATCGTGTGTGATAATCACTGGGGACGTTTAGGTGCCTCAGAGCTGTTTAGGAGTTGGGAATTTTTAAAACATGCGTAGGTATTAGAAGCCTTGTGAAGGCTACTGCAGTGTGGAGGAGGTAAGCGGTGGCTTTGAAAAGCAAAGAGAGGGGACAGGGCTGGATGTGTTGTAATGCATCAGAGGATGCTACGCTCCAGTCTGATTAGAAATAACTGTTCCCATCCTGACAGATGATTTTGAATTTTCTCTTTTTTAAACAGACTCACGTAGATTTTTCCCACTCTAGTGTGAAGCTTCGAATTCCCAGGGCCGTGCTGTCAAACAGGAGAAAGCAGCCTGATGTCATCATATCAGAGGGTATCTTATGACGTTCTAGAAGTCGTCTCAATTCAGCCTCAGTTATCTCCCACATCAGTTTTTGACAACAATGTGTAGAAAAGAAATGCTCTTGCTCCCATGCCTTGGTCAGATCAATGTCCAAAAAATAAAATGATAAATATTAGAAAATAAAGCCCCATTAAGTGCTTCTTATGGAATGTAGGGCAGTATGAAAGGGAAATTAGAAGCAAGAAAGTTCTGGGTTAAAAACAGAAAATGCTGGAAATACTCAGCAAGTCAGGCAGCACCTGTGGAGAAAGAAACAGAGTTAACGTTTCAGGTCGATGACCTTTCGTCAGAACTGGAAGAAGTTAAAGATTTAACAGTTTTTAAGCAAGTACAGAGCCAGGGAAAGGTGGCAGGGTTGGGGGAGGGGAGGGGTGGGAGGAGAGGAGGAGAGGATAGAACAAAACCTTCTGGACTCAACATTGAAATCAATAACTTCAGATCATAACCACTGCTCCTATTTTTTCCCCCCGACAGCAAGTGCTGGTAATTTACAGCTCCGCTAGACCCATCTTTTGATTCTTTCCTTGTCCCATTATCACCCTCCTTGCCTTGCACCATTTAATCACTCCTACCCTCCACACTATCACAGACCTTCCCTTTTGTTCTTTCCTCCCCCCCACCACCTTTCCCTGGCTCTGTACTTGCTTAAAAACGGTTAAATCTTTAACTTCTTCCAGTTCTGACGAAAAGGTCATCGACCTGAAATGTTCATTGTTTCTTTCTCCACATGATGATGCCTCACTTGGAGTATTTCCAGCATTTTCTGTTTTTATTTCAGATTTCCAGCGTCCGTGGTATTTTGCTTTTGAGAGAGTTCTGTGTGTTTGCCCTGTCTGTGTCTTTGTTCATCCTCCTATATCCTTTAATTTCTAATCGCTCTTACTCCCTCCTCCCACTTCTTAAATTTTTACACTCTAGGCCACATTTGTCTCATGTAAACAACCTTACAACACCAAGTTATAGTCCAACAATTTTATTTGAAAATCACAAGCTTTCGGAGGCTTCCTCCTTCGTCAGGTGAATGTCAGGCAATGCGAAAGGTTCAAGGATTTCCTGACATTCACCTGACGAAGGAGGAAGCCTCCGAAAGCTTGTGATTTTCAAATAAAATTGTTGGACTATAACTTGGTGTTGTAAGATTGTTTACATTTGTCAACCCCAGTCCATCACCGGCATCTCCACATCACATTTGTCTCATTGAAATAAAAATCTTACCTTGTAATTCGCAATTCCTTCTGCAAGAAATATTTACTAAACATTTTAAGTTAAGCTATTTTTAAACAAATGACAATTCTAGAAAATTCATATTTGAGGCTCGGATTCAGTTTCACAGGTTTGAACTTTAAGATTCTTAATAATTCAAAACCTAACTGCTTGGGGTGTGACCTGCTGGTTAAGTTATTTCTATCCACACTCCTGATCATATCAATGGTAAGAAGCGTGGGTAAAAAATAATTGCCATTTAGACTTGCATTCACTGGAGCTGCTTCACCTGTGCTAAGGGGCTTGGATAGAGTTTGGACAGGATGTATCCAAAGCTGCTTAGCCCAGGTAAAACAGGTTGAACTCCATCACTGGCTTACATTCATTCAGATCCATTAATATGACGGAATGGATGAATGCATATCCACTACAATTCCTCTAGGCAACTGTGGATTAGAGGGACACAAGGATGGATGGAAAGACGTACAGACACTTTAACCAGTTGCAGGTGAAGAATTCTAAGACATGCACAGGTACAGTGACATTTTGTTTTTCACAAAGATTAATTTTCTTTTTAAAAAATATATTCACTTTTGTGACCTTAAGCATTTATGGATGCTAATATAATTTGGATTCAAAATGGTTACTGTTCTCTGTAGCAATTTAGTGCAATTTTCTGCTATCTTCAAATACTAGGTGCCTAAATTCTCGATTAGATCTTCCCTGTCAAGTCTTTTTACCATGCCTCTCGTCCTCAATAGCTGATGGAAGACAGTAGACTCATGAACCTCACAACATTGGCATGGAATAGAAGTTCATTTCCTCCATTAAACTGCTGGGGAAATGGAGATAGGTCCACCCTTCCATTGGTAGGCAGTGGGCTTTGAGGGAGCCGGATGCTCTGTCCCCATTAGACTGCTGTTGTCCATATTAAAAAACCTGCAGTGATACAGAGCAGCCATTCCACTGCTGCAATTGTGAGAAACTAGGTATAAAAAATGATGGCTCACAAATATGAACACATCCAAGTTAAGGAGCTCCGATTGCCATTAATCTCACACTGGGTTAGAGATTCACTCCTCTGCAAAACACTAGAAGCAACTAACAAGTCTGAACCAATCAGTGCAGCTTGTATGGGCATCCTACAAACTGAGAACTTCCAAACACAGCACAGAAAAAAAGCTGAACATAGAAATTAACGATGAAATAAACACCAATTTACTCAGTCTTAGAAACTTGCAAGTTAATGCTTATTAGTTATAGTAATAGTAATTATAGAACTCAAATGAGCAGAATAAAAGAGCTAACACAAGCTTGGAAATGCAAGGAAAGAAATAAATAGTTAAAGGGACCTAGTCAATCAAAAGCAGTGAAGTAAACTTTACAAAGACATTTGTAAACACATAATATAGGTGTCAGCCTTGGCTCAGTGGGTAGCACTCCAGAGACTTGTGCACAGAATCTAGGCCGACACTCCAGTGCCAGTGCTGAGAGGGTGCTGCACAGTCAGAGGTGCCCTCCTTCGAACAAGACGTTAAACCGAGGCCCTGTCTGCCCTTTTAGGTGGGTGTAAAAGATCCCATGGCACTATTTGAAGAGCAGGGAAGTTCTCCTGCTACCCTGGCCAATATTTATCCCTCAACCAAACATCACTAACACAGATTGTCTGGTCATTATCTCATTGCTGTTTGTAGGACCTTGTGGTGCCCAATTTGGCTGTCACGTTTCCTACATTACAACAGGTGGCTACACTTCAAAAGTACTTCATTGGCTGTGAAGTGCTTTGGAACATCTTGAGGATGTGAAAGGCACTATAAGTTCTTTTTAATATGAATTGCTCCATCTGTGATGATGCAATTTACCTCAGCAATAATGGTTGTAGCATATTTTAAAATACGAAAATGTGACGACTGCACAATTACATTTTGCAAATATCACACTTGTTCTGGTAGGAAGCTTCCTGGTGGCCAATACGGCAGCTTAAACATCCGAAATAGATTGTTCCAGGAATTCCGCCTCCCACAGAGTCCGACAGTATCTCTTCAAAGAAAAGCCATAGATCGGATCCGAAACCAGATTCAGATTCAAATTCAAAAGTATAAGAGAATCTAAACAAAGTAAATAGCAAAAATAAACAACATTTATAAAAGGAAAAGATCAATTAGGAATGAAGAACTAGCGAATTTAATAGTAGACATCTATACTTAAATTCCAATTTGTTTAATTGACCACCAGTCAATTAGGAGGCTATTGCATTTGCCTGACTGCTCTATTCATTAAATTATATATTTTAAGATTTCCCACTTTATTGATCCCTTTGACCTAAAAATCACTTCCTGTAAAGCTGTGCTCAATTTTAATCTATTAATAAATCTGTTAATTGGCAATCAATTGTAATATATATAGAGCTTTCAAAGCTGATAGGAGACTCTTTCAACATTCATGCATGTGTCAGTTTATGCAGTGGATAGAGATAGCTGTTGTCACGACATTTATAAATTACTGCATTTCTGCAACTGCTAATTGTTATTCATTCACAATCACCATCAAACCACACTGAACTGATGAGCAAATCCAAGGGTGGCAACCCTACCCCAAGGTGGTAAAGGTGAAAATCTACTTCATTAAAAAAATTATACTGAGATCTTCATATTTAAGATTCAACTGCAGTGTACCACAGTTTATGGGATGTAGGCTTGTGGCCTATTGTGCGTCCGGTTATGTTCTGCAACTCTGACTACTATTTTCCCTTTGTTGACACATTGGAGGTGGTGGTCCCCTTGTTAAGATGCAGTAACGAGGAAGAGAGTCTGTACCACTGTGAACTGGAGTGACCAACATCCATGGGGAAGTGTGAAGAGTGACATTAATAATCAATAACAGGTTGCAAACCCCAGAAGTGGAGGTAGTCAGGCACATTGTCCTGAGGACAAAAGATTTATCTCCATACACTAGTTTCTGCAAACTGTGTTTTCATGCACTTCAGGTTTTTTTTAAAAAACAATTGCAGTGTGTAATGATTTGTATTTCTTGAAACAAAACATTTTTGACAGGGTCAAAAGAGCAACATTACTGTTAAAAGTGGGTGAACATTGATGGCATTTGTAAGCCATTCCTGTCACCTCTTTTAATAAAGGCATTAACCCATAAATGGATTAACAACTGTTAAAATAACAGATGACTCTCATACAAACCCATTAATTGTACGCCTGCTATTATTGTCAACCTAATTTCTAGCCTCGTGGGTTTTAAGAAACAGAAAGGGCCCGATTTTAGCACCCGGTTCCGGGTGCGTTCTCGGCGGGGGGGCCTCTAAAATCCCGGTTTCGAGGAGCGGGACCGGATCGCGCCTCGATCCCGCCCACTTCCTGGTTGCGCGATGACGTGCGGGGGTGCGTGCGTTGGCCCCGCTGGTGGGAATCCCGCAGGCAATTAAAGCCAGCGGGGTTCCACTTGAGTGTATTTATCTTGGTATTTCAGGTCATTAAATGACCTGATTGAGCTGTTTATTTAACAGGTGTCGGATTTTACAGTGAAATGAGACTGTTTCCCATACTGGGGGAAACACTCACACTCTCAACGGACGTGTTGCAGCCAGCAGCCTGTGGCAGCTGCCAAGGTGCATTCCACAGGTGGGGGGGGGGGAGAGCCTTCACCAACGCAGGAGGACACTCCGTAACATTGGGCAACGCCTGCCCTCCACCACCCTCCTCCAAGCAAGAAGATTCACCGGCGTGGAAGTCCAACCCCTGTGCGAGGACACACTTTTCTAGCGTGCACAACCCCGCAAACCTAAACCTGCCAGATGGGTGCTGCGTTGACATCCTCAGAGGACGAACAGGATGACCAGCCTCAGCAGCCTCGCAGTCCACGCCGTCCGCCTCAGAGACATGCATCCCCACAACACGGTGCTGCGGCACATCCACCTGCACAGCAGGATGGAGGGCATCCGCAGAGAGAGATGCGTCGCAGGAGGCACTACCCTCCGCACAGGGTCTACAGACCGAGGCTCAGCTTCATGGACCTCTCTGAGCAGCAGTGCATACGGAGGCTCAGAGTCACTCGCCAGGTAGTCGCCGACATCTGCAGCCTCCTCAATGACGAGCTGCTCCCGGATGGACCAAGCAGCATCTTCTTACCCGTCGCCGTCAAAGTCACCACTGCCCTCAACTTCTTCGCCTCCGGATCCTTCCAGGGTGCCACGGGGGACATCACCGGGGTCTGTCAGTCGTCTGCACACAAGTGCATAAGGCAGGTCACCGATGGGTTGTTCCGCAGGGCCTCGACCTACATCAACTTCGCCATGGATGAGCGCAGCCAGACGGAGAGGGCGGTTGGATTCCATGCTGTGGCTGGCTTCCCACGGGTGCAGGGTGTAATCGATTGCACCCACATAGCAATACGGGCACCTCCACATGAGCCAGGGCTGTTTATCAACAGGAAAGGGTATCACTCCATGAACGCCCAGCTCATTTGTGACCACCGCCAGAGATTCCTACACGTGTGCGCCAGATACCCTGGCAGCTGCCACGATGCCTTCGTCCTCAGGGAGTCCACCGTCCCGCCCCTCTTCCACGCACCCAACGCCGGCAACGGCTGGCTCCTCGGCGACAAGGGATATCCCCTGCACACGTGGCTTATGACACCTCTGAGGAACCCCATTACCGAGCCACAGCGTCGGTATAATGACAGCCACATTGCTACCAGGTCTACAATTGAGCAGGCTATAGGGCTGCTCAAGATGCGCTTCAGGTGCCTTGATCGTTCCGGGGGAGCGCTCCAATACACGCCACTCAGAGTGGGACGAATTATAGTTGTCTGCTGTGCCCTGCATAACATGGCACTACAGAGAGGGGTGCCGCTGGAGGAGGCCCCATGCACACCCGCCACCCACATTGAGGACGACAATGAGGAGGAGGTGGAGGAGGAAGAGGAGGAGGAGGAAGAGGGAGAGGAGGAGGAACGACCCATGCGCCGAACACCGGCTCACCTGCGTGCTCGTCAGGCCAGGGAGGCACTCATATGCCAACGGTTCTCCTAACATCACACTGTGTGAGGCGTTCACATGTCATAACGTGCACAGACGAGGGTCCATACAGGCTCCCTCCACAGAAGAGTGGTGCCTGTACACCTGCACCCACTGGATTATGCTCAATGGGTGGGACGGGGTGGTCGTCGTCATGATGAGGCGCAGGGAAGGGACATATTGCACAAGCCGCAGAATTATGGACAAGAGGTGGCAGCATTGGTGAGAAAAAGTGAGTTTATTTTGTGGTGACATTCAAAGAGTAGAAAATTAAAAAAAAACGCCAAACACCCTGTTGCAATCCCTGTGTGCTCACGGAACTTTAGGCGTTCGTTTTCGGGACCCCCTATGTGGTGCTACCCCTGTGGCTCCAGCAGAGGTGGTGGCAGGTTGCTCCTGTTTGTGCCCTGACCGGGTAGATGCTTTGGGCCGACGCCCCCTGGGTTTCGGTGCCCGTGAGGGCACCTCCACAGACTGCTCCTCCTGCACCTGTGCAGGGGCAGACTCGGCCACCTGGAGAGGATGGACTATTGCGGGCACTGGTTGAGAGGGGGGCAACGGGTGAGACTTGGGGGCGCCTTGAGTAGCGTCCACACTTCCATTTCCCCGTTCACCATCTTCCCTCTCATGGCCAAGGCCCACATCACCCCTTCCACCCTGCTGGACGGCAGTTTGGATGACGTGGGTGAGACCTTGCAAGGCCACCTCCAATGTATCTGTCAACCTGTTGATGGCGGCAGAATGTTGTTCACCCTGAATCCGAACAGCCGTTGTGAGGGCCTGGATGGACTCATTGGTGAGCTGTGCGTGACGCTCGAGGGAGGCTAGCCTGTCCTCCACCGCAGACGTTCCCACACCTACCCGCGACACTATCTCAGAGATGCCTTCACGTCCCTGCGACACTATCTCGGCGATACCCTCCTGCACCTGTGCCACCATTCCCCTCATGCAGGAGTTGGACTCCTCCATCCTCCGTGCGATTGTGGAGAGTGCGCGTGGCACCTCTCCCAGTACCTCAGCAATGTTCTGGTGCCCCTCGACGACTCTCCTTTTGACAGGTGGCCCCCTGGGTTCAGCATCTGGGTCCGGCTGAGCAAAGCCTGGAGAAGAGTGCTCCCACCGACGCGGACCCTCCGCGGCTGACCCTGCCACCAGGGTCTGCTCATGCTCATGTGTGCGCGGTGACTCACCATGTGCAATCCCAACTAGCTGAGGGGGGGGACCCACCGAGGTGTGTGTATCTGCGCTGGTGGATGCAAGGCTCATGTGTGACGATGCACCCTCAGAGACGGGCATGTCCTCTGAGGAATCGCCCTCAACCGAGACGTCGATCGCAGACAGTCCTGGAAGAGAACAGAGGGAAATATCAGGCATGTGACCAAATGTGGCGGTGCGGCATATGCCATGTGATGCTACGATCATTCACGATCATGAGTGATGAGTGCCAGCTTTCCCTTACCGGCCGTTTCGCCAGAACCAGACTCGCCATCCGCCATCGACAGGCAATGCAGCGTGCGGCTGATCTCCAGTGCCTCGACCTCGGCGTCTGTCAGGGCCATCTCGTGTGGCGGGCCCCCTCCGGTGCATGCCCTATCGCGTGCGTTCCTGGCCCTCTTCTCCTGTGAGGGCAAAACACAAAAACGTTATTGAGTGATGATTACAATGTGAGACGCTTCAAGCATTGGTGTGATTGGGTTGAACGTGTGCCAGATGGATGGGAGGATGCGTGTGCCACATGGCCATCCCATTGTATGGGCATTGGGGTGTGTGGTAGTGGTCGAGTGGGGACAGGGACGGTGGGTACGTGCAGGCACTGTGAGGATGATAGTTGGGTGGCTGTGAGGATTGGTGCGGGAGCGCAGTACTGTCAGTGGAGATGGGGTTGTGAGGTGTTTGAGGTGATGTGGAAGACGGAGTGATGCAGAATGCGTTAGTGTACTCACTTTTCCGGACCTGGTGAGGTCATTGAATCTCTTGCGGCACTGAATCCAAGTGCGGGTGGTGTTTCCCCTGCTTGTGACCTCCGCGGCCACCTCCTCCCATGCCCTCTTGGTGGCGCTGGCAGGGCACCTCCTTCCATCCGTGGGGAACAGCGTCTCCCTCCTCATGCGGACCCCGTCCAGCAGCACCTGGAGGGCGTGGTCCGTGAAACGGGGAGCAGCCTTACCCCTGTGCTCCTCCATCCTTGATGGAGTGTAGTTTGTGGCTGGAGGGGCTTTGGTGGACTGCCCCTTTAAATAGAGCGCAACCATCGCTCAGACGTCAATGCGCATGCGCAGGCCGCCGGCACGCAGCTGAGAAGCGCGGAACCCGTAACTGCCGGCTAATCACATCAATGATCCCGCGATCGCGTGCGCAACGCACTCAATTTGGCCGGCGCGTTTTCCTCGAGCCCGCCCGACCACCCGCTGCCAACCCGCACCCCTGGTAAAATCGGGCCCAAAATGTTTGTGATGAATAGCAAGTTGATCAGCATCTAAAATATACAGGTTAATGTTTCTGTGCGAACCTTCTTCAGGACTTCGTTCTGGGGTTTTAGATCCACCATGCTTTCTCATCCTTAGCCCTCCTGAAGCAGAGTTTAAAATTTTTTTAAAATGTTGATTGAAGAATAGTTGAATCAGCATACTCCCAATTCAGGTGATCTCCTGTCTGCCTTGGGGCTGTCACAAGATCCAGGGCAGGGATAAGTATAACTGTGAGCTCATTTCATTGTAGGCTAGCGTCTTTACAGGTTTCTATTCCTCAACTAGCAATCTATCTGGGGCTAGATTCCCAATGAAAGGAACCAGACCCTGTACACTTGTATTGAAGTCCATACAACAACAATTATGTCTATAGTCTTTCAAAAGGCATTTGATAAAGTACCACATTGAAGCCCATGGGATTAAAAGGCCAGTGGCAGCATGGATATGAAATTGGCTAAGAGACAGAAAGCAGAGAGTAGTGGTGAATGGTTGTTTTTCAGACTGGAGGAACGTGTGTAGTGGTGTCCCCCAGGGGCCGGTGTTGAGACCACTGCTCTTTTTGATATATGTTAATGACATGGACTTGCGTATATAGGGCATAATTTCAAAGTTTGTAAATGAAACAAAACTCGGAAATGTAGTAATCAGTAAGGATAGTTACAGACTTCAGGAGGACACAGACAGACTGTGAAATGGGCAGACACATGGCAGATGCAATTTAATGCAGAGAAGTGTGAGGTGATACATTTTGGTAGAAAGAATGAGAAGAGGCAATATAAACTAAATGGTACAATTTTAAAGGGAGTGTAGGAACAGAGAGACCTGGGGGTGCACATACACATATCTTTGAAGGTGGCAGGACAAGTTGAGGAGGCTGTTAAAAAGGCATACGGAATCCTTGGCTTTATAATCAGAGGTATAAAGTACAAAAGCAAGGAAGTTATGATAAACCTTTATAAATCACTGGTTAGGCCTCAGCTGGAGTATTATGTCCAATTCTGGGCACCACACTTTAGGAAGGATGTCAAGGCCGTGGAGAAGGTGCAGAGGAGATTTACTAGAATGGTATAAGGGATGTGGGACTTTAGTAATGTAGAGAGACTGGAGAAGCTGGGATTGTTCTCCTTAGAGTACAGAAAGTTAAGGGGAGATTTAATAGAGTTGTTCAAAATCATGAAGGGTTTTGGTCGAGTAAATAAGGAGAAACTGTTTCCAATGGCAGAAGGGTCAATAACCAGAGGACACAGATTTAAGGTAATTGACAAAAGAACCAGAGGAGACATGAAAAAAATGTTTGTATAGTGAGTTGTTATGATCTGGAATGCACTGCCTGAAAGGGTGGTGGAAGCAGATTCAATAATAACTTTCAAAAGGGAATTGGATAAATACTTGAAGGGAAAAATTTTCAGTGCTATGGGGAAAGAGCAGGGGAGTCGGACTAATTGAACAGCTCTTTCAAAGGTCCAGCACAGGTACGATAGGCCGAATGGCCTCCTTCTGTGCTGTATCATTCTGTGATTCTATGATAGTCGGATTCAAAATGCCGAGAAATCCTCTAAATGAAGTGTTAAAAATCAAAATATTGAGTGGTGTATGTCATGATCCCAGATTCCCTAGAAAATAAATATCACACCTTCAGCACTCACATCTCTGTTCAGTGATTTCCAAATCCACCACTGCTGCAAACTGGACATTTGTGTACTTTAGATTTTTCCTCCTGCAATAAAAAAAGTGTTGCATGTTCAGTATAGCCACAGCTTATGACAAGCCGATGTTCCACTACACTTTCAGTTTAACTCCACCCTTCAGGAGTCATGTGACCTATATACAGGCTCTTTTTGAGCTTCCCACTTTCCTGAAGCAGTCAGTCAGCTTTTACCTGCTGTCTAGGTTGGTATATATGCTTCTGCTACCTGAGCTGGAATAAACCTTAGTTTTGAAATAGCCCCTTTTTATGTCCATTGTTCTGTTACCATTTTCCACTTCTGCTTAACCCTTGTAAATACTGCCTGGGTGGACTTCTTGGGGCTGGCAAATATTATTCAGATGTTTATGTTTCCACAAAATTTTTACAATCATGTTCCGATTAGAAAAGAAAAACTGAGCAAAAAACAAAAATAAGCCAAGAAAAAAAACCCAGCAAAAATCAATTGGGGAAAAGTAAAAATGCCTCTTGCCCTTTACGAGCTCATTTACACATGGAGCTTTTCTTTACACCCAGTGTGGCTTGGTGGGCTGAATATACAACGGGTCACCTCAAGCCTTCAAATACATTTACTTCGATATTAAAATGAAGCTCTCGCAGCGGGAGATATACCCCATGGCTTTTCTTTTTCATTCAATCAATTACAAAGATTCCTAAAACAGGTTCAATTCAAGAACTTTACCGGCAGAGGAAGGGTTGGTGGGGGGTGGGGAGGAGGTAGGAAGAGTCAGAATCCTGATTGTTTCGGAGCCAGTACGCCTCGGATCACTGGCAGTTTAGTTGGGAGAAAATCGAAAGGCTGTCTGCCTTTCTCTTTGTCCAGGCAGTTCTTCATTTTGGGCATAAGTAATCGGTTTCAGCAATATGTAAAAGTCTGGGCCTCCTAGTCCAAAAAATGATAAAACCTGAACACATCCCCAATATTCAGTTTGATAAACACCTTTCAGTTCAAAGGATTGAAGGAGTACTAAACTCCTGGCCAACAATAATTGTGAAAGACCGCTTGCTCAAATTCTAAACCTGGTGTATGGGATTATGTCAGCAGATAACAATTGCAGTGTTTCAAACATTACACTGTAGCCCATAAACCATCTCCTGGGGAACGATCTGTTAAGCAGATAAAAATTGTAGCTTTGCAATGTGTTCCAGGAACAGTGCCAAGCAACCAAAGTAGCTGAGTTGCCAATAATGCTGCATTAATGGTTATTTTATTTGAAAGAAGTATTATAAATAGAATCTTGAAGTTACCACAGAAAAACTGATGTCAACATGGCAGGTCAGCAGAATTCTCAAAGTATGAACCTTTTTTTAATGGGGTTAGATTTCCTGCCCGTTGCTGGTCAGGTCCCATAGGGTAGATTTTCTGGTCACTTAATGTGAGATGTGCAGAGGAAGAACAGGCATTTGGGGGGGTGGGGGGCGGGGGAGAAAGGGAAGGGAAGATTCTGGCTCCATGTAGCCGGATCTGCACCACAGTAGGTTTTTTTAGATTGGCTTATCAAAAATGGACATAGGTCTATTTAAATATTATAATACATTTAAATGGAACCTACTTTAATTTTCTGTCTGCTTAGGTGCTCCCTTTACCTGTCTCAAGTAAGCCCAAAGGGAGGTCAATAAATGACGACACTCAAAGGGACTGAGGCTTTTTAAGCCTTTTTTGGTCCCCAGTTTTTGCAGTACAGTTTTAGTACTGACTTCTGTTATAACTTTGTTGGTAATTTATGGAAATTATTTTCAGCATTCTATTTAAAAAGTTATGGATTTTTTTTTAGTCTTCCACCCAACAGTACTTACTATTTATATGGAACTTAAAATAGCCAAATATTGCCTGCTAAATTCACTAGAAAGCTGGCTGCAATTGTGCCATTTCCAAAAATCTCAGTAGAGCATGAAGGGCTGAAAAAAAAGGGACATGAAAAGGAGCTCTCACAACACGCCTTTATGGGAGCTCAGAGAACAAGGAGGCATCAAGTGAGGAGTCGAATGACAGTTGGCAAGTTGACTTAAAATTAATGTTGCGGGTTGGGTTTGAAGCACTACAAATACTGCTCCATTGTCCCAAAGTAGACAATGTTGGGGCAGCATGTGGTCATCCGACAGCCCATCCTATGAGTCAGTCTGTGACTACATGTCCTACAAGTAGTTTGTGTTACAATAGTTTTAAGTGTGAAGATGACTGTGCCAAGAGTATCAAATGTAAGCTGAAGTATGAATGTGTGCTCTTCTGAAGTACGGGCATGTATGTTAAGCAGTGATAGAGCTTAAAGAACAAACTTGCATTGATTTAGCACCTTATCATTTCCTCAGAATCTCCCAAAGCACTTCACTTCCAGTGAATTACTTTTTGAAGTGCAGTCACTGTTGTTTTGTAGGCAAATGCAGCAGCCAATTTTGCACAGCAGCAAATGAGATTAATTACCAGTTAAAGAGTGTTTGGTGCTGTTGGCTGAGGAAGGAAGTTTGGTCAGGAGAAAACTCTATCCTTCTTTAAATAGTGCCACAGGATCTTTTATATCCACCAGAACGGGCAGTTGAGACCTTGGATTAACATTTTATCTGAAACATAGCTCCTCTGACAATGCAGCACTCCCTTAGTACTGCGCTGAAGTAACAGTCTAGATTATGTGAAGTCCTGGAATGAGGTTTGAACCCACAACCTCTTGACTCAGTTAAGTGTGCTGCCAACTCAGTCAAGGTACAATGTGGTGTGCAGGCTTGACATGGGCTAGCAGTAAATGTAAAACAGATTGACAGGCACTACACTGCAGGATGCAAACTTCACTCATCTACTGGGTAAATTGTATCATTGGGTAGTTTTACTTTGGCAGTTACATCACGTGTGCCATCTTTTTCTACATCGATTCCCAGGTCCTGAATGTTTTAAACTGCAACTACATCGCATTTCTATTTGGTGTACAATGTAATAAAAGTCTATTTTAGCCCATCAGTTTATGTTCATAACACTGTTTAAGTTCTGGAAACTGCAGAGGCAGTTCTCTTAAAAACAGGCAATGCATACCAGAATTCCTGCACATAAACATGAGCGATTCAGAAACACAAGTATTAACAGCCATGCAAAATGAGCTAGGAGGGTATATTTTCTGGCTAATATCGACCAGGAAATCTCCATGAATTATTCACAGCAAGTTCTAGGCCCTCTTTTTGGCCTACCCATGATCTAAAGGAAGAAAGGCTTGCATTTATATAGCACCTTTCACGACCTCAGGGCGTCCCAAAGTACTTTACAGCCAATGAAATACTTTTGAAGTGTAGTCACTGTTGTAACGTAGGATGAGGGGCTGACTGGCCTACTCTTGTTCCTACGTTACTGCAAACAGCATTGACCCTGACTACCACCCCCTACCAGGCATCCTGCACTGCAGTCCTCTGGAGTGGGTGCCACAGAATCCCAAACAGGAAAACCCTCCCACGCCTAACTTGTGAAGCAGCACCTCCACTTCACCAGTCATGAAACAGGGTTTTTGGTTGCTGTGCCATTCCTCATTTGCCCATACTCTTTCCTACTTTCAGATTTATTTTGCCAGCCTCTTTGCCTCAGACAGTCGTAAAGGATGAAACGTATTTTTAAGATATTTACAGCTTTCATAAAGACTGCAACAATTTTCTTCTCCACTTGCACTTACTTACCTTTAAGTGGCCCCATTCCCTTAAATTTTAACAATAGCCTTTTAAGAGCTGTTAGAGTGCACAATTTCTCATTTCTCCTTTGGTGAGCTCCTAGTGCTATAACCTAAGTTGTCCCTTCTTTTTAAAGACTGTGAACCTTTGATGACTTTTGAGAGGTAGTGCATTGGGTGTTATAAACTCACCATTGATCTGCCCTGTATGATTTGATAATACGAGTAGCCTTTGTGTAATTTACACCTATATCCTCTGTTCATGCAGAATGGTAGAAGAAACTGCTTGTATTATATTGGTTTGATGATTATTATGTGGGGTTACTTTGTTGAAGACCTGCAGAAAATCCAATCTTCAAAAAAAATTGAAGGAAAAATATATCTACTATTCTTTTTAGTCTAGTTGCTGGAAGCCAAGAACAAAAAGTTGGCAATCCAGCGACTAAGACATTACGGCACCTGCTTCTTAACCAGATGGTGATAGGTTCAAACTCTTGAGCTGGCTGGCACTCATGCTCATCTACTGCTGCTTGGCAGGAATTGTGTCAGTTCTTCGATGAGGTGCAAGACGGAGAAGGAAATGATGGCATAGTTAGTTTCCTTCACTGTGGAAGCAACTATTGGCCGGCGACAGAGCAATATTGACAATGGCTTTGACATAGTCCACTTTCTACTTTCTTGCCCGAAGAAAGCTGTGATGACAACTTGTGGTTCCTAAGGAAAAACAAGGAGGTTAAATTTCTGCGGCGTTCTCCCGATCATCCGCCATGACTTTGGCGAAAGATCTGTGGAAACCCTGGAGAAATATCATAAATGGCGTTTACGCCGTTTTTCCGGATCTTCTGCCTAAGTTAGGCCGGATAATTGGAGAAACTCCATGGAAATTCAACCCCAAGATCTTTTGGAGCAATCAGTTGACTGACTTCATTTTGTAACACACAACAGTGCTGACTGAATGAAAATTAATCTATCAGTAAACCTTATTGACTCTCCAATGACATCACCAGGAGACCCACAATCTTCTGGCTTGAAAAGTTAGTGGAACAGGATGTTTTAACAACCATTTGTAATGAGCAATAAAAACATCATTCTTATGTGATGATTAAGAATAACAATTTCATTACTGGCAATAAAAAAGTAGCAGCCAATTACGTGCACATGGAATAATGATCTATTTATGATTCTGAAGCAGGTAATGTGCCACATAACGCCCATAAATTTTGAAATGTCTAAAAATCCAGCTATGGAATGCACTGTTCGAGTTAATGTCTGAACAACTGCAATATAAAAGCTATTTTATGGACCACACTCGAGTTGTTGTTAGCTGTGTCAGCAGTGGCTCTGTGGGTAGCACTCTCACCTCTGAGTCAGAAAGTTGTCCCACTCCAGAGACTTGAACACAAAATCTAGGCTGACACTCCAGTACAGTACTGAGGGAGTGCTGCACTGTCGAAGGTGCCGTCTTTCGGAAGAGACATTAAATCAAGGCCCCATCTGCCCTTACATGTGGGCATAAAAGATTCCATGGTACTATTTTGAAGAGCAGGGCAGTTCTCCCCAGTATCCTGGCCAATATTTATCCCTAAATCAGATTATCTGGTCATTATCATATTGCTGTATGTGGGACCTTGCTGTGCACAAATTGGCTGCTGTGTTTCCTACACTACACTTCAAAAGTACTTAATTTGCTGTAAAGCACTTTGGGAAATCCTGAGGTCATGAAATTCTCTCTTTCCTTTCTTTCACTGGCATTGTGAAGAAACTTGAGCATGTTTTTGTTGTGTAGCTTTACCCTAAGCAAAGAAAGCACCAAGCACAGCAAGCATCGCAAACAGAATGAATGATCTCTCAATGACTTGGAGGTCCTGAAATATCAGGGTCCCTATGTGACCTGTGAGGCACCATGGAAGTGGCTCATAAAAGATAAACAGCTTTGACACTCCTGCTTTGTAGAGTATTTAATCATCCTTGGCCTCTCTTGTAACTTACAGTTCCATTCCTTAACATGTAGTTATCCTGTTTTTTTTAAAAAATGGGTTGATTAACATGGCATGAACTGGTTTTGCTGGCAGTCTGCGCCATATATTCACTACTGTAGAAAAAAACCCATTTAATTTCTAGTAGCATTGGATTTTGTACTTGTGTTCTCTCATTCTGTGATCACACAAAAATCTAGGCTTATACTCCAATGTAGTACTGAGGGAATGCTGCAATGTCGGAGGTGCTGCCTTTTGGATGAGACGTTAAACCAACGTCTGCCCTTTCATGGCACTATTTCGAAGAAGAGCAGGGCAGTACTGGGCAATATTTACCCCTCAACCAACCAAAAAAAGATTATCTGGACATGATCTCATTGCTCTTTGTGGGAGCTTGCTGTCTGCAAATTGGCTGCTGCGTTTCCTACATTACAATGGTGACTACACTTCAAAAAGTGCTTAATTGGCTGTAAAGTGCTTGGGGACATAGTGAGGTCATGAAAGGTGCTATATAAATGCAAGTTTGTTCTTTTTATGGTATGAATTATGTAACTTATTTACATGTCTGTGTTTCTCATCATTTTTAAAGGCTTGAATCATAAGGGGAATGTTACACATCGGCCTAGAGTGTAGAAACGGAAATTTACCTTTATGATCGTCCTCAACCTTCACTTCCCAGAGTGAACAAATTCAATTTAATGAATCCCTCTTTACAACTAAGCACCTAAGTCCAGAAATCATTCGCTGGTCTCTGAATTCGCTTCAATGTATCAATGTTATTTGAAATGTAGGGTGGCCAAAATTGCATTCAATATTAAAACCCATCTGCTATTCCTTAGCTCATACATTTACTTTTTCTAGATCCCTTTGAATGATATCAAGTATTATCCACCTGACCACATAGATTAGTGCCAGCAGCAAATGTTATGATGTTATTCCAATATTTTGCTCCATATTATGAATAGTGCAAACAACAGAAGCCCAGAACAGAACCCTGTGGAATTCTACTAGTCACTGCTTCCTGGGCAAAGCTTTGTTATTCATCATCACATTTTTAAACCAGCTAACTGGCCAATAATTCCAAGATCCTTCTGTTGTTCTACTTTAGTCTGAAAAACAAAATTGGCTGGGAATTTCTGAGACTTCTTCCGCTCCTCTGCCTTAACTTCACCGGGAGTGTGACGGAAACCAGGAGCAGCTCTTGTTCAAGTCGTTCTTAATTTATATCTTATGTGATTTTAGGGTGAGGCGTTTGGAAAAGAGCAATATGTTAAATAGAGCCAGACTAAGCATGTCTTGTACCAATAGACATTCCATCAGAGAGACAAACGAAAGATCCTTCAAAAAGCATAAGATAGCAACAATAGTCTCAAGAGGCAATTTCCTGGCTAGTATTTTAATACTTTCAATGGGTTTGAAATCAGCTTTTTTGTTGAGATTAGACTTTTATCATACATATGCAACAAATCTTTTGATAAAAGGGGATTCTTAATTTGTAATGTTTTTCTTAAGAAGGCACTTTTATTGCTCCTTGCTGTCTAATGACTTATCAGAGAGTGTGTTGCAGTGAATAAATGTATATCTCTCACACACACCATTGTAAAAATTTGACAAATGCAAACTCTACTTAAGATCTAAAGGCCCAGACTTTCGATTGCGCCTGAAAACAGGCACGCAGAGTGCAGGGCATGCACTGCGCACGTTCATGTAGGCACAAGGACGACATGAAATATGTACAGGGAGCTCATTATAATGAGCCAAGCAGCAGCACATTGGTTGTCCACCTTTTTTGGTGGGGTGGGGGGCAGGAAATCGGGCTTCATTGATGACACTTAAAAAGGGGAGGTGTACTCTGACTGCAGACAGTGGGGAAACTCTGCAAGTGGATAAATGGCAGCAAGGGGTACAAAGATAGCACTCAGGTTCTCTGATTCAGCATTGGAGGCCCTGGTCCAGATGGTGAACAGGAGGAGGTTGATCCTATTTCCCCTGTGGGACAGGACGCCCCCTAGGCAACAACTTCTGCCAGTGGGAAAAGGTTGCAGAGGAGGTCAATACCAGAAGCTTAATTCCCAGGACATGGCTGCAATATTGGAAAAAGTTCAATGACCTCATCAGAGTTACCAAGGTAAGAATCTTATCTCTCATGAATTGCTCTCTCCTCACACCAGCAGCATCAATGTCCTCAACACTGCCTAGCCCTGCTTTCCTTCACACTCCTACAATCACTGCAGCATACGTCACTCCACCTCCTTCTCCTCACACACTACTTCCTACTCTCAACACAATTGCAACCCTCACTTTCCCGCACCTCACATCTTGCACACAACATACGAACTACCCAAGAATGACAGGCACATTCTCAAAACACTTCATAAAGGTTGTCACTAACACACATGTTTTAAAAAGCAGCACTTTTAAAAAGCAAAAAACAATGAAGAGTATTGTAGGTTTATTTTAGGAGATATGGGACCTGCTGTTGTGTTGTCACTGCACAAACATTCAGAGGGGAGGGGGAGTGAGCCATTGATGTGCTACAGCACTGCAGCCATTCACTCAGCAGACAAGGGGGCTAATTTTATCTTTCAAATACTAATAAGATCAATCTGCGCATATGACCATTACATAGAACAGGTAGAGAGTGTTTATTTAATACGGGAATTCCCAATTACAATGTAAGTGAATAAATACCACTTTCTTTTTTAAAATGGATGTTTTTTTCAACAACAACTTGCATTTATTTAGAGTCTTTAACATAGCACGATGTCCAAAGGTGCTTCACGATTGTTATCAAACAAAATTTGACACCAAGCCACAAAAGGGGATATTAGGACAGGTGACCAAAAACTTGGTCAAAAAAGTAGGTTTCAAGGAGCGTCTTAAAAAGGGGAGAGGTAAGAGGTGGAGAGGTTTAGGGAGGGAATTCCAGAGCTTAGAGCCTAGGCAGCTGAAGGCACGGCCGCCAATGGTGGAGCGATTAAAACTGGGTTTGCGCAAGAGGCCAGAAGCGCAGAGATCTCGGAGGGTTGTAGGGCTGGAGGAAGTTACAGAGATAAGGAGGGGTGAGGCTTTGGAGGGATTTGAAAACAAGGATGAGAATTTTAAAAAAGAAGAGGGGCTCTGCCAGACTGGGAGCCAATGTAGGACAGCAAACACAGGATTGATTCTGTTTGTTAATTATGTTTCTTCCATTTGTTGTTAAGAGGAGTGTTAGGCCCAAGTGATAACCTGACACCAGGTGCAATAAGCATGGCTGGTGCAGAAAATAGAAAGATTTACATTGGTGCAGTGCTGGGTTGGGGGGGGGGTCTCTGCTGGGTTTGGACTGAAACCATCTAATAGTAGCAGCTCAGAGAGCTTAACCGGGCATTTGGGTTTTCGTATACCTCCCCTAAGAGTCCATGATAATGATAACATATATCATTAGCAAGGAGTAGAATAAGTGGAAAGCTGTTCCATTTCCCGCCTTGCTGGACACAACATTATTCTTGGTGTTGATAAGTCACTATGCCTTGTGATGCCCATTGGTCGCAGAAGGCCCCAATTGTACTGATGGACACTATATGTTCCCTCTTCAAGGCAACCAGAGCACAGGTTAACCCACGAAAGAGAGGCAGGTGAATGGTTGTCTTTGCCAGGCCCAGGAGCTGACACATGAGTAGGTCCTCTGACTTGCCAGCCCCCACCCACCGTGTACCGGGTGGCCAAAGATCGGAAGTGACACAAAGAAATACCCAAAAATAAAAGGTTAGGAGAGAAGTTTATGCCAGTCCAGTTTTATACTGTTTCTGGGATAAGGTGTGCACAAGGATAATCAGACCTACATAGTAACTCCATATCCTGTGACTAAACTCAAGTGAGAATCTCTGATCTGTTCTAGTCTTTTAAACAGAGAGTCCTCCTATTTCTCATCTACACGCTGCCCCTCGGTGACATCATCCGTCAGATTCCGCATGTACGCGGACAACACCCAGCTCCACCTCACCACCACAGTCCTCGAACTCTCCATTGCCTCTAATTTATCACGCTGCTTGTCCGAGTGGATGAGCAAAAATTTCCTCCAATATTGGGAAGACGGAAACCATTGTCTTCAGTCCCCCACCACAAACTCAGCTCCCTAGCCACTGACTCCAGACCGCTCCCTAGCCACTGTCTGAGGCTGAATCAGACCGTTTGCAACCTTGACGTCCTATACTTTTATACCTACGCACAGTGCTTTGTGTAGATAATACTGGAAAACCATGCAGTGGAATATTGGAGTAATTCTTTACACAGTATATATTGTAAGAATATTATTCCAATTTATAGTGTGCAGGGCACACTATAGATAATTGCTTATTCAGTATTGGTAAAGCCATTTTTAATTTAGCAGAACCTACTCAGCAGTCATGCCATGTACCTTGAATTCTTGGTTGTGTGTCTGAGCGCCGGGTTGCCTTGGCAACCAGTAATAGTCTGCCACAGGTTATTGTAAACATGAGGTGACAGTTACAAAAACACAATCTGCTAACGTGACTGTATCTATAATGGAGCAGCTGGTCTCTTCTAGATCAAGGTCAAGTTCGAGCCTATTCACTAACTGACAGTATCACAATTCAGTTTCTGCAGAAGTTCTAAAATGAAATTTTTTTTGCTCACCTTTTGTTTAAAACAATAAAACCATCCTACTTTCCCCTCTCTTAAAATGGCTAATCTCATTCCACCTTTTTCTTTCCTACAAAATTAAAGTATTAAGAGTTCAAATCCCATTGCTTGACTTGAGCACATAATCTGGCTGACATTTCAGTGCAGTACTGAGGGAATGCTGCATTATTGAAGGTGCCACCTTTTGGATGAGATGTTAAACAAAATCCAGTTCTGTTCAGATGAATGTAAAAGATCACATGGTGTCACTCAAAGAGCAGAGTGCGTTCTCCCATTGTCCTGGTCAACATTCATCCCTGAACCCATATACCCAGTTTATTAACTGGTAGTTTATCTCATTGATGTTTGTAGGACCTTGTTACGTGCAAATTGGCTAATGTACTTGTTTACAAACATAGGAATAGACCATTCAGCCCCTCAAGCCTGTTCTGCCATTCAGTTAGATCATGACTGATCTGTATCTTAACTCCATCCACTCACTTCGGTAATGTAACCCTTAATACCCTTGCCTAACAAAAATCTATCAATCTCGGTTTTGAAATTTTCAATTGACCCCCCAGTCTCAACAGTTTTTTGGGGGAAAAGAGTGTTCCAGGTTTCCACTACCCTTTATGTGAAGAAGTGCTTCCTGACATCGCCCTTGAGCGGCCAAGCTCTAATTTTAAGGTTATGCCCCCTTGTTCGGAAACTCCCCCACCAGAGGAAATCGTTTCTCTCTATCTCCTTTAACCATCCCAAACACCTCAATTAGTTCACCCCTTAATCTTTTAAACTCAAGGGAATACAAGCCTAGTCTATGCAACCTGTCCTCATAATTTAACCCTTTTATTTCTGGTATCATTCTGGTGAATCTGCGTTGCACCCCCTCCAAGGCTAATACATCCTTCCTGAGGTGCGATGCCCAGAACTGAATGCAGTACTCTAAATGGGGTCTAACCAGAGCTTTATATAACTGTAACATAAGCCCCGATATTTACGGGGAGGCAGGTAGGGTGCAGGTGGAAGAGTGAAAGCGACCGAGGAACATGTTGAGGTCGGGGATCTGGAGATCATGCCGAATTTAACGGCAGGACCTCGTTCTAATTTCTTTTCTTCTGTTTCCCGCCCAGCAGTCGGCCAAATCGACAGTATGTTCCTCTCCTTGATTATTTTTATATTTCCTCCTATCTCTGGCACTTGATCCTCATCCTCTACTGTGAAGACTGCGACAAATTAAGTATTTAGCAAGTCTGCCATTTCCTGATTTTCAATTACAGTATCAACAGTCTACAAAGCAACAGTGCCTACATTTCAAAAGAAATTTAATTGGATGTGAAACAATTTGGGATGTCCGGAAGATGTGAAAGGGACTATGAAATTACAAGTAGGTTCTTGCTTTGTCCTGCTACTCAGTTTGCCTCCCAAAATCCCACCCATCGCTCACTGACCTTGCTCCTGTGACTACTTACTTATTTTCTTTCATGAATTCTTCTGGTTTTCAATTGTCTGCCTTTGTCTTTGGTTTCTGTTAATCACAAAGTTTTTCTTTTCTCATTCTCTCAGGGATCAGGATGGTAAAGGTTATTATCATCATTATTTATATACTTAAAAATATATATTCTGAGGATTCAGATCTACAAAGCAAAGGGGGTGAGGGTGTAAAATGACTTCCAATGTAATTATATGCATCTTGACCCTTTATCGGGTATAGCCAGATGGTGCTGGAAGTCATTTTATTTAACAAGTTATGCAGACATAAACAAAAAGTTGATTCTCATCAAGGTTCCCCCCTTTAAATTCTGGTATCATATTTTAGATGTGAAGTGCGTATTTCATGCTGTCCTGCAAACATTTCTGACATGAGAAGTGTACACATAGTTTCTCAGGGGTAAACAGCCATCAAATTTTGAGAAGTCTGCTTCCTCTCACCTCTCTGCTCTTTAATATCTGCCTGACGCAGCCACTCTCCTGTGACTGTTATCACTTAAAGTGACAATCATGACTTAAATTATTGACATAGCAGTACATCATTTTTTAGTCTTCATTCACAATCCACTGGTCACTACTACAATCTGGTAAACCAGGATTAAAAAGGCACAGTTGCATCTTTGCAGACACTTCCCAAAAGTTTTGCGTTAAGACACAAAGGATGCCTATTGAGCGTAAGTGCTGAATATCTTTTTAATGCCACAATGAGGAAGTCTATGTATCGAAGTCACAGCTAAATTGTAAACATCTTCTGAATGGAAATCTATCTTAAACTATCTGTCCTGACAACATATAATATAGATGGTCATTGAATCAATTAAAATATCTAACTCCGACTACATACATACAAATCAGTTCCACATTTTACTCTGAAGCGAACTGATTGGAGGTGGGAAATAGAAATACAATTGGAAACACTTTTGTTTTACCAATTCTCTATCCTGCTGTCCCTTTAAGGATTGCTGGTACCATTCGTGATACCTGAACTGAGAAGGAACTAGGTGAGCTGCTGCCAGACCGCTTGTCAATACCGGTCACAGGAGGTGTGCGAGAGCAACCTGAAGTAGTTGCAGGTAACCTCCACTTGGCTGCTCCCCTTAGCCTCCCCATCCCCAATAACACAGCAAAAATTCAAACATGTAAAGATTCACAGGCTGCAGTTATGCTATAGATAGTGGTCTCAGGCAGAGTATAATATGAAGCTCAGGTAGTAGATCCAAGTTATACTGCTGGCTGCACCTCATACTAAGCACAGCAGCAATGTGCTCATGCATGGTTGGGTACTCCTCGGGTGGTTATATTTTAACATTGAGATAATGGGAGCAGTGCTTATCTCAAAACATTATAAAGAGTCATAGGTCAGTGCTTAAAGTACCTGGGAGATCTCTTAAAAATGCAGCTTTTCATTGGGTTGAAGTTATACTGCCTGATAGAGGTGGTTTGCTTCCTGTAGTTCACATGGGAGTTAGATCTGACCTGACTCCTGATTTAAACTTCAGGTTGATGTGCATCAGAAACCACTTTGCATTGACATAAAGGTGGAACATGGCAGATGAAACTAAATGCAGAGAAGAATGAAGTGATGCATTTTGGTAGGAAGAATGAGAAGAGGCAATATAAACTAAATGGTACAATTTTAAAGGGAGTGCAGGAACAGAAAGACTGGGATGTGTACGTACACAAATCTTTGAAGGTGGCAGGACAAGTTGAGAAGGCTGTTAAAAAAGCATATGGGATCCTTGGCTTTATAAATAGAGACATAGGGCTCGATTTTCGGATGTCCGCACCGGCGGGTTCGTGGCGGGAGGGGTCTCCGAAAATCGTGGATTCCCGGGGCGGGTCCGGAGCCCGGCTCCAACCCGCCCACTTCCGGGTTCCCAAGTGACGTGCTTAGATGCGCACAAAGCCCCCGCATGCGAGGCTCCCACCGGCAATTAAAGCCAGCGGGATCCCACTTTAACCAATTAATTAGATAGTTCAGGTCATTTGCAGACCTGATTTGTAGGATATTTTAGGAGGGGTGGGATTTTCAACTCAACCGAGACTGTTTCCCGTACTGGGGGATGCACTCCCAGTTCAAATGGACATGTTGCAGCCACCAGCCTGTGGCAGCTGTAAAGGTCCATTTGACCCTCACTCATTGCAGGAGGCCACTCTGGACAAAGTTTGGCCTCCACCACCCTCCTCCTAACAATAAAATTCACAAACTTGCAACCTCAACCCCGGTGTCCAGACACATGTACCTACCTTGTGGACCCCCTCAGATGTACATCTTCCGGATGGGGGCCGCCATAGCTGCAGTCATGACCTCCTCGGAGGACAAACAGCATCACCAGCCTCGCCGTCCACCTCTGACACGTGGAGCTCCACAACAGAGTGCTGTGACACATCCACCTGCACAGCAGGAGGGAGGGCAACCACAGAGAGAGATGCGTTGCAGAAGGCACTACCCTCGCCACAGGGTCTACAGACTGAGGCGCAGCTTCCTGGACCTCTCTGAGCAGCAGTGCACATGGAGGCTCAGAGTCACTCAACATAATCGTGGACATCTGCAGCCTCCTTCATGCCGAGCTGCTCCCAGCTGGCCCGAGCACCATCTTCTTACCTGTCGCTGTCAAAGTCACCACTGCCCTCAACAACTTCTCCTCTGCATCCTTCCAGGGTGCCACCGGGGACATCGCCGACGTCTCTCAGTCGTCTTCACAAAAGAGCCCTGCAAATACACCTACACCCACTCTACAGTGACACAATGGGTGGCATCAGGTGTGGGTCTTCATTGTGATCCTCAGGAAAGGGCATTATTGCACAAATCAGACAAGATTCGCAAAGACGTGGCAGTAGTGGTGACAATATAACATGTAATGTGAGTTGATCAGAAATCAAATATAAGTAAAAACCATGACAAACCCTCAAACACCCTTGTGCATCCCCTTCATGCTCACGACACGTTTGCCTTGCGCTTCCTACTACACATATGTAGTGCATGCCCTGTGGCTGCAGCACAGGTAGTGGCAGGTTGAGTGAGGCTGACCGTGAAAGAGATGCATGAGAGGGTGAGTGTGAGATAGAGCCATGAGATTGTATGAGGATTGGGTTGAGTGGTCGTGGTGGGATGAGTACTGGCGAGGTGAGTAAGTGCAGGTAAGTTGAGGATGAGCTTTGAGTGGGTGTGAGGAGTGATGTGATAGAGTAATGTTGGCAGTGCAGAAGGAGATGTGGGGTGGGGGCAGTGATGTGGCAGACAGAGTGTAGGGCAATGAGTAAGTGTACTCACTTCGGCTGACCTACTTAGGTCATTGAAGCGCCTCCTGCACTGTATGTAGGTGCATGATATGTTGGTGGTGCTGGTGACCTCCTTTGCCACCTCGAGCCAGGCCTTCGTGGTAGCAGAGGCAGGCCACTTCTTCCCGTCCGCCGGGGAAAAGATCTCTGTCCTCCTCCTCACCCCATCCAGTAGTTACCTGGAGTGAGACATCATTAAACCTGTGAGCAGCCTTCCCCCTGGGCTACTCCATGCTGTAATTTTGGCTCTTTTCTGCAGCATCAGTCAGTAGAGGACTGCCCCTTTAAATAGGGCTCCTCCAGCTGACAGCCCATAATGCGGCTGCGCAGTCCGCCTTTACTGGGCGGGTTACCCATGCACCCAGTCGACCCCCCCGCTGCCAACCTGCCTCCCTCCTAAAATCAAGCCCGTAGAGTACAAAAGCAGGGAAGTTATGATAAAACTTTATATAAAAAAACTAGTTAGGCCTCATCTGGAGTATTGTGTTCAATTCTGGGCACCACACTTTAGGAAGGATGTCAAGGCCTTAGAGAGGGTGCAGAAGAGATTTGCTAGAATGGTACCAGGGATGAGGGACTTCACTTACGTGGAGAGATTGGAGAAGCTGAGGTTGTTCTCCTTAGAGAAGAGAAGGCTAAGAAGAGATTTGATAGAGGTGTTCAAAATCATGAACAGTTTTGATAGAGTAAATAAGGAAAAACTGTTTCCAGTGGCAGAAGAATCAGTAACCAGTGGCCACAGAATTAAGGTGATTGGCAAAAGAACCAAAGGTGACATGTGGAAACATTTTTTTTAGGCAGGGAGTTATGATGATCTGGAATGCACTGCCTAAAAGGGTGGTGGAAGCAGATTCAGTAGTGACTTTCAAAAGGGAATTGGATGAATACTTGAAGGGAAAAAATTTACAGGGCTATGAAGAAAAAGCAGGGGAGTGGGACTAATTGGTTAGCTCTTTCAAAGAGCTGGCACAGGCACAATGGGCTAATGGCCTCCTGTGTTGCACCATATTATGATACTATCAACAAATCCCTGTTCGACCACAATAATACCAGTGTTTTGTTCCAATGCATTATGTTAATGGTTTAAAATGCAACCCTTTGTTGTGACATCTCTGTCACACACCCAAACTCATTACAATAGTTAAAATCAATCTACCAGTCCATATGATGTAATAAATACACTTGAGCATCAGCCCTTTTCCTCCATCAGTGACACATATAAAACTGAGATGATCAATGTAGTGTCATTGATCAACAATAAAAACTTAGTATTACACACCATCCCCAAAGCGAGGGGATAGTTTTTACTAAGCATACTGCTGTTCAGCCCCTAGTTGTGTGAAAGAAGTACGTAGGAACCTACTCTAATTATCATTCCTCCCCTCTGGTGAATCCCAGCTTGAGATCTGGAATTTCCTGCGTTGTTAATTGCAATTCCACAATGATCCCTGTTTTAGACCCATTTAGACTTTTAGGATTTTTTTTTTGCTTTTTAAAAAATGTTTCTCCTTATATGTTCTTTGCCTTTGTTCACCTACGTTTAGCTCACTTTCGTTCATTGGTTTGAAGTACCTACCGTGAACACTCAGAGCTGAGTCCTTTGAAGGACACAATTGGTACTATTCTACCAGAGATAAAAAAAGTGGGGTGGTGGGGTGGGAGACCAGCTTTATGCAGCAGACCTACACCAGAAATGTCACAAACTAAGCTTCCAGGCCCTCTGGACAGGTTACATTTGGACAAAACAGTCAGTACCAGCAACAGAAAGCAGCATGTGCCTCCGAGAACCATATTACATATGATCAGCAGCACAGATTCTTCATTAAATTCTCCTTCTAATTGTGTAAGTGTACTAAAGTCCCGAAGTACAGAATCACTAAACTTCTTAAAATAAAATGATTTAATCTTTGGGATGTAACAGCCAACATTGTTTAACCTTAATACTACACGAGGGCCTTTCAACATGCTTGCTGGGGAGCTGCTGGGAAGAGGTGAGGGAGATCCAGTTACAGTGTTATTGTATGACTAATTATACAACACAAGTAGAATTTAAAACTAAAATAATAAAGTTACAGACCACCCGAGGATTTCTGGTAAGGATTTCTGAAAGCTTCAGCAAACCTTTGTACAATACGATAGGTCATTTAATTATTCAGTATTTCTGCATTGCTCCCAGTCCAACATTCTGTGTTTGATTAATTCAACTCTGTTCTGTACAATGAAAGACATGCATTTATATAGCACCTTTCATGATCTCAGGATGTCCCAAAGCGCTTTACAGTCAATGAAGTACTTTTGAAGTGAATTCACTGTTGTAATATAGGAAACATGGCAGCCAACTTGCGCACTGCAAGGTCCCACAAACAGCAATAAATGTCCAGATTATCTGTTTTTAGATGTTGGTTGAGGAATAAATATCGGCCAGGACACCGGAGAGAACTCCTTTGCACTTCTTCGAATAGTGCCATGGGATCTTTTACGTCCACCCAAGAGAGCCTTGGTTTAATGTCTCATCCAAAAGACAGCACCTCCGACAGTGCAGTACTCCCTCGGTACTGCACTGAGGTGCCAGCCTAGATTATGTGCTTAAGTCTCTGGAGTGGGACTTGAGCCCATGGTCTTGTGACTCAGAGGCGTGAGTGCTACCACTGAGCTAAGGCTGGCACATAAGCAAAATAATATTAGACTTATCCTTTGGTCCTTCTCCTGGCAAGGAAAAACATCCTAAGTACTTAGAAAGACTGAGGGGATGCCAAGGTTCTACCACATTAAAGGCACTATATAAATGCAAGTTGTTGTTCTCTCCCAGCTAATGAATTTTGCTCCGATGGCAACATTTAAGAGGATAATACACATGGTTCTGGAGTTAGCCCAGAAGCCACTTCTCATTCTGTTTTCTGAAGTCATTGCATGCCCACAACTAGAATTGTTAACATATTCCAGCCATCAGCAAGAGTCCACTCAGTTGATTGGCAGAGAATGTTACTTAATGGCCTGTTTTACTGTTATTATTACCAACAGGAATTACTGGGCATGTACTCAACTCTAAAGCCAGGAGAAGAAATTCTTGGCTCGGAAGTAAAATGTGGTCCTGACCAAGGAAGTATCTTTCAGTTACTGTGTTCACAGGGAAACAGAAAAAGGAGGACATGGCTAAATTAATCTAATCTGCTTTAAATCTGTCCGTTGTAGGCCTTCACCTTGTCTCCTGCCTTATTGGTCAGTCTATAAGAAATAACTTGAACTAAGCAGCCAACAGACCAGGGAGATAGGTAGGAGAGTAATGGAGAGGAGCTGAAGAACAGAGAACTGAAGTGAGAAGCAGCAAAGAGAAATACAAATCCGAGCGATGTGTTGTAACTGTTAACCCACAACTGTTTCCTTATGTTAATAGTGACCTATGTTATACAAAGCCTTATACAAATATTTTAAGAATATAAAAAAAGTTTTCTAAAATGCTGGAAAATGTATCAAATAAAGTGTCAAAAATCAAAATTTTCAGGTATGGAGGGGAGGATGGAACGCTCCCATACTCCTCCTCCTCCTCCCAATTTTCCCATTTTTCAGCACTCTTCCTTCAGGAATATCTGAATCAGTCATTAGCACTATTATATGTTAATATTTTGTATTATTTCTGTAGGGCATGGTTACTAGCATTTTTTTTCTTAGATTAACATATCAAAAGGAGAAACATTGTGTTTATTTGGTAAATTTCAAAAATAACACTATTTTCTACAAAAGTGATTGCATCCCTAAAACATGATGCTGTCTCAAAATAAACACTTAGAACATTTGGCATAGTGCATATCAAAACCACACTGTAGTGTCCCTATTCCAATATTTTCTGCCTGACAGAACTAATTAGGGAAGCTAAATTAAAACCATGATCTATTTTGGATATTTCAGTTTCACAGTGAGATCAAGAACCAGATGCCTTGGTGATTATGATAATGGCCCATCCTCTTCTCCCTGTTCTCAGCTTTGTTACTGGACCAGGGGTGAAGTGTCCAAATCAACCATCAAATACAAGCAAATTGCATGATTCTTCAAGGTTACTTTTCAAATCCTGGCACTAAGTCATTAATATTGGAGTGGGAAATTACACTGGTTAGTAATCCTTGAAAGGCTGCAGCTGAAATTCAAAGGGAGGCTGCCATTTAAATGTTTGTGGCTGTATATGCAGGAAAAAATTCTCTATCATTACCGCCTATATAAAGACTGAGAATTTACAGCACAGAAACAGGCCATTTGGTCCAACTGGTCTATGCCAGTGTTCATGTTCTACACGTGCCTCCCTCACCCTGCCTCATCTAACCCTATCAGCATAACCTTCTATTTCTTTTCCCCTCATGTAAGTATGTAACTTCCCCTGAAATGCATCGATGCTATTCGCCTCAATTACTCCATGTGGTAGCAAGTTCCACATTCTAACTGCTCTTTGGGTAAAAAAGTTTCTCCTGAATTCCCTATTGGATTTATTAGTAACTATCTTATATTTATAACCAGTAGTTTTGATCTCCCCCAAAGTGGAAACATCTTCTCTACATCTACCCCGTTAAACTCTTCCATAATTTTAAAGACCTCTCTTAGGTCACCTCTCAGCTTCCAAGGTCTTCCAGATAGTTATAACCTCTCAATTCTGATAAAACTTAGATGTATAATAATTCATCTCTCCCAAAGACCATATGGGGCAAAACAATTGTCTGGTGAAAACCAGTGGCTGTAACCTGCTGTCAAGTGATGGAACGGTGCAGCACCTGGACCCCTGTTAGATAACTGCTAAAGCAGGGGTGCTGCTACAGGAGAGGAGAGTTGCCTTGTTTGGCACTCCAGGGCACTCTGCCAGGAAGGAGGTGTCAGTAGACATCAATGATGTGTACATGACCTGCACAACCTAGGGAGAAGATGTAAGGAATCTTACAACACCAGGTTATAGTCCAACAAATTTATTTTAAAATCACAAGCTTTCGGAGATTATCCCCTTTGTCAGGTGAATGAGTGAAAAGGTTCTCAAATCGCATATCTTATACTAGGCTGGGACAGCATCACACCAATCAAAAGGTGTCGTTGTTATTCAAAAAGGCCAGTCACGGAGAACAGCACGTCCCAGTACACTGGATATACATTGTGTCAATTACACAGACAGACAGAAAGAAACCCAAATGGCAGAGAGAGAGAGAGAGAGAGGGAATATTAAAAACATAATTTTTTTCCCCTTTTTGCTGGTGGGGTTACGTGTAGCGTGACATGAACCCAAGATCCCGGTTGAGGCCGTCCTCATGGGTGCGGAACTTGGCTATCAACTTCTGCACGACGATTTTGCGTTGTCATGTGTCTTGAAGGCCGCCTTGGAGAACGTTTACCCGAAGATCGGTGGCTGAATGTCCTTGACTGCTAAAGTGTTCCCCGACTGGGAGGGAACCCTCCTGTCTGGCGATTGTTGCGCGGTGTCCGTTCATCCATTGTCGCAGTGTCTGCATGGTCTCGCCAATGTACCATGCTCCGGGGCATCCTTTCCTGCAACGTATGAGGTAGACAACGTTGGCCGAGTCACAGGAGTATGAACCATGTACCTGGTGGGTGGTGTCCTCTCGTGTGATGGTGGTATCCGTGTCGATGATCTGGCATGTCTTGCAGAGGTTGCCGTGGCAGGGTTGTGTGGTGTCGTGGACGCTGTTCTCCTGAAAACTGGGTAACTTGCTGCGAACGATGGTCTGTTTGAGTTTGGGTGTCTGTTTAAAGGCGAGTAGTGGAGACGTGGGGATGGCCTTAGCGAGGTGTTCGTCGTCATCGATGACATGTTGAAGGCTGCGGAGAACATGGTGTAGTTTCTCTGCTCCGGGGAAGTACTGGACGACGAAGGGTACTCTGTTGGTTGCGTCCCGTGTTTGTCTTCTGAGGAGGTCTATGCGATTCTTCGCTGTGGCCCGTCGGAACTGTCGATCGACAAGTCGAGCGTCATATCCCGTTCTTACGAGGGCGTCTTTCAGCGTCTGGAGGTGTCCATCGCGTTCCTCCTCGTCTGAGCAGATCCTGTGTATTCGTAGGGCCTGTCCATGGGGGATGGCCTCTTTGACGTGGTTGGGGTGGAAGCTGGAAAAGTGGAGCATCGTGAGGTTGTCCGTGGGCTTGCGGTAGAGTGAGGTGCTGAGGTGCCCGTCTTTGATGGAGATTTGTGTGTCCAAGAAAGAAACCGATTCTGAGGAGTAGTCCATGGTGAGTTTGATGGTGGGATGGAACTTGTTGATGTTATCGTGTCGTCTCTTCAGTGATTCTTCGCCGTGGGTCCATAGGAAGAAAATGTCATCGATGTATCTGGTGTATAGCGTTGGTTGGAGGTCCTGTGCAGTGAAGAAGTCGTGCTCGAACTTGTGCATGAAAATGTTGGCGTATTGGGGTGCGAATTTGGTCCCCATGGCTGTTCCGTGTGTTTGGGTAAAGAACTGGTTATCGAAGGTGAAGTAATTGTGATCCAGGATGAAGCGGATGAGTTGTAGGATGGCGTCTGGAGATTGGCTGTTGTTGGTGTTGAGTACTGAGGCTGTTGCAGCGATGCCGCCATCGTGGGGGATACTGGTGTAGAGTGCCGAGACGTCCATCGTGGTGAGAAGTGTTCCTGGTTCAACTGGTCCGTGGGTGCTGAGTTTTTGTAGGAAGTCTGTAGTGTCGCGACAGAAGCTGGGGGTTCCCTGTACGATGGGTTTCAGGATGCCCTCGACGTATCCAGAGAGGTTCTCACACAGGGTTCCGTTGCCTGATACGATAGGACGTCCGGGTGTGTTGGCTTTGTGTATCTTTGGGAGGCAGTAGAAGTCTCCCACGCGGGGAGTACGTGGGATGAGAGTGCGTAGGATGCTTTGAAGGTCTGGATCGAAGGTCTTGATCAGTTTGTTGCGCTGGTGGGTGTGTTCTTTGGTCGGATCTGCGGGTAACTGTCTGTAGTGTTCCTGGTTGTCCAGTTGTCGGTATGCTTCTTTGCAATAGTCCGTTCTGTTCTGTATGACAATGGCTCCTCCTTTGTCCGCTGGTTTGATGACGATATTTCGGTTGGTCTTGAGAGCGTTGATGGCGTTGCGTTGTGCTCGGGTGACATTCGGGAGAAGATGGCACACCTCAAGAAAGCTGCCAACTCAGCCATATCATTTACCAGGTAGATGGTCAAAGTATGCATGCCACAGATTGTTGCCCCTTTTATTGCTGGCTATGCATAAACATACTTCAGTAGGGCATATACTCAAGCTGCAACTTACAAACACAAATTTTGGCATACTAACATCTTCAAAGGGCTTCACACAACAAATCATGGTACTACAACCTAGCTATATGATGCACAGTCACTTACTAAAACACAGAGTTGAAATTGCTGCTATCTATAAGCAAAAATAAGGTAAGAATGGTAAGTAATCATGCCTTGCTAGTTGGTGACACTATTGTCAGATATGTAGATGCCTTCATGAAGGAGGAATATCAAGGGATTGTGATGGCTTTACATATGGGTAACAATAATAGTCTGGCTAGGAAGCTTGTCCTCAAAGGAAAACAACCACAAAATTATCAGCAAATTTAAGGATAAAGGTATCAGGTTTATGGTCTCAGGTTTAATACCTGTTGTTGCAAAGTCATCAGAAAGGAACAGAAGGATCATTGGCTTCAATGATTGGTTGGAGTCTCTGTGTAAGTAAGAGAAACTTGTGTTTGGAAAACAACTGGAGGACATTTGTTGGAGAAGGTAAACTTTTCAGGAGAGCTGGGATTCATTTAAACTAATTGGAGACTGCGAGGTAGGCTTTGAATGAAGAAAGAGCAATTGGGAGAGATTTAATTTAATTGGGATTGGAGCTAATATAATTATGTGTGTGTAGCTCCTATAGGATTAGGGCTAATATAGTTAATGCTGTGTGGAGTTCCTATAGGACAGATCAGAGCACTGCTCGTGATGGTACTAATGTCTTAATTAGATCTAATCATATAGAATTTGTGTGAGGAGCAACTAACAGGCACCGTAAAATGCTCCGATGTAAATTCCAGAAGTAAAATATCAGAATTGCAGGCATCAATGGAGGGGTCATTAACATATGTTAATGAGGCCCAAGCACATCTAAAGAGCGGACCTCAAAAAAGCCCCCAAAACTGCCTTTTTAAAGTTGGGTGTCACAGGACATTGGCACAATGTCCAAAGCCCAATTCTATGAACATCCCTGGTTTGCATGTGAGGCCTTACCAGCAATGTAGACCCTCACAAAATCAGGGCTTTTAAGTAAAATGAGAGTATCATAAATGGACAATTGTTCAAAAGCTGTGACCCACTCCATTAAATTAAAAATCTCAGTATTCTTTGCAAATCTTCACATATGTATTTTAATCAGTAAATTCCACATCCACCAACAACACTGTTATAATGCAAAAAAATGCATATTGTAAAACTCTTAGTGATTAAACTGAGTGTGTTTCTGATGGCTGGTGAATCCAAATGCAGGCATAGACATTTTTCAGCTGTTTTGGAGGACTGATCTCAGTACAGATTTACAATATACAGGTCCTGCAAGGCCACTACTTGCCATTGCCAGACTGATGGAAAAATGAACAGGCAATGCTATCAGTGAGATCCTCTGACACAGCCTCAGCTGTTCTATCAGTATCGACTGATCCCTTGGAAAACAACAGCCAAGGGTCAGCTCTTGAGTGTACGGCTGCTGTCACTTGGCAACAGTAGCAGCGAACCAGAAGAGGAAGCAGCGCTGATACAAAACCCCAAGTGGGATTGGTGCTAGAGACTGCTGAAGCAGAAGTCTCTGACAATCATTCAGAACTACAATCAAAATGTGATGACAAGTTGACAACTGAAGACAATACATATGGAAATATCACTGTCAATAAAATAAACTCTTGATGTGTTTGATTTATTACATTTTTAGCTCCTTTTTAACCCTTCAAGTTACAGCAGAAGCAAGTGACTATCACAGACTTTATTGGCCAAGAGGATGGAGCAATCTCAGCCACAAAACAATTCACCATCAATTAATGGAAGGTATGCTTGCAAGCAATAGGCTCACAGCAGATAGTGAAGTATTCATCACTTTGATACTTCTTTCCCATAGATAACATTCCTGGAATTACTCGAGCTCTGATTTGATGAGGCGTTGCTGGTGATATAGAGGCTTGTTCGGCGGGTTGGGGGGACGGGGGTTGATGGCGTGTCACAGGGTAGAATCCCAATTTACAGCATGCCTCATTTTTGGGGTAAAGAAAGAAACATACAGGGAAAGCTTCAATCACCTTTCATAAAACATTTGAATTGGTCTCTCGCTGGTTTCAGCAGCTTTCTCGTTGTCTCTTCACTGATATCACCATTTGCTTATTTGGAATGGGTGCAGCAGTGTGTGGATGCCTGGACTTGTAGGAGTAGGCTTCTTAAAGGTGGATATCACTTTTTAATTGTATTCTGGAAAGTTAGATTTTTCTTTTTCTTATTATATTGCTCTATCTGTATTTTTTGCATTATGTTTGTTGCTGTTTGGCCGTGATTTTTTTGCATTGCAAGACTTTAATTTCCAACTGCGTATCTTACAGATGTCTTGATTCAAGCTGCTATTTTGCTTGTAGCAATCAAAATGGGCAGAATGGGAATTCTGTTGGGCATTCCAATGATGTGTCAAAATTGGAAGGAGGGAGAGGGGTTCTTGAGGGGATAAGAAAGACGGTTTCAACAATAGCTCATCCATATATATTTATCCATCCTTGTTCTAGGACCCGCATTTACGGGTACTCTAGGGCCTGCATTTAGAGCAGACCTGCCTTCAGCACTCTGCTTCACAAGGGCTGCCATCTTCTGGAGGCCAATCTGCAGATAACTTGCACCACTGGGATGACTCTTCCTATGTGCATGAAGGTCAATACTGCAGTAAATTTTTGTGCCACTGAATCCTTCCAAGCAACCACCAAATGCCAAATCAGTTAGTTGGTTGTCCAGAGGTGCCTCAAGCAAGTGACAGAGGCTTTGTTTGCAAGATGGAAACACGTTCATCAGTTTCTCTGTGGGAAAGAGGAATCAGCTCAAGAGGATACGGACCTTTTCCAGGGTGGCAGGATTCCCAAAAATGCAGAGCATTATGGATGACAATCATTACTGAACAGACCGCTGAACTTGGCTTCCATCTCCTGGCAGGCATGGTGCACTGTTGTCCTCTGGGAAGGGTGCCCTGAAGTGCCAGGGTAATCTTCCTTGCACCCTCCTTATGCAACAGCAAGTGCATTGGGCCTGGTATTCTTTCCCCTCCCTCACAGCCTTGGCAAAGGCCAATATTCAAAACTCATTCTGAGCCCATGAAAAAGCAAAAATGATATTTGAGCCCAAATGTAGCCAATTATCTACAAGTGGGCCCATGCCTTTAAATTGAAGCTGTTGGCCTGATTTTCTACATGTACTGTCAGGTTAGCTGACAGCACAAGGCCAAAGCTATGCTGGGAGCTTATACTAATTATTCAAATGACTTGACCTTGCAAAGTTGTGTGTATTGAGCTCAGTGTATTTTCATCTAGCTTTGCACTGGTAGGCATTCATTCCTGGCATGGATTTTGGCAGTACAAAATCTGGGCTTCTATGTCAATGTATCTAATCACCATCCTCCTTGGGGAGTGGGAAGGGAAGGTGAGGAGTCAAGGTGGCTCCAAGGTGACACATTTGATGATAGAAGTTTGGAAGCAAGTATACCAACTGTAGCAGGCTGGACCAGCACTCCAGGGCAATGCTGATGATTAACTAACTAACTGGAATTCACTAATGGGACCTGGTGGGAGAGATCGGTCAGTGGGGGCTGGGATTTTCCCTTCCTGGCTTCAGGTAACTCTGTAAACCAATGCTCTAAGGTGGAGGGCATATCCTAGCTGGACAAGCAGTGGGAAACTTACGAGTTCTCTATATGGATATGCTCTGTGGCTTTAACTGGTTAAACTCCAACAGGACCTTTTTGCACACCTGGTGCTCCCTAAGCCTTAACTGTGCCTATGCTCTCTGGACTTAGATAAGAGAAGGTGTGTCACTATAGGAAGAAAATATGTACTCCATATCAGGCAGATAGAAAGTCTGCAATTGTAGATTTCTCAGTATGTTAATGTGGAGACTCTTTAACATGTTGATGGGTTTCCGCACGTATCTAGACAACCAGCGCCCTCGAAAAATAGTTAATTTATCCTTGTCATCCATTGCAGAGGAACATCTTTCCTGCGGTATCAATAAGTGTAAGAACTTGATAACATTTGGATATGGAAGAGATGCATCAGTATTGATAGGTAAAGAGACAGACGTTAGATAGAGGAACAATGTAGTGCAATATCAGAAATCCATGTTTCCGGCAGTACAAGCAATGTTTCAAATTAAATTATCCATATCCAGATTTTATTGTAAAAATAGCGTTTGAGGAAATAATGAGGAACTAATATGCTTGGTGACAGGTAGTTAAATAAACAATACACACTCTTCATTGTAAAATTCTTCCTGTCAATAATTTTATCAACAAAGTCTGTGTGAGTACAAAATGGGAAATTATTGTCAAGAGAAATTTAATTTTTGACTTCAAATGAAGAAGGAAAAATGATTCAAGGTATATTCCACCGACTACAGAAGATACGGCCCAAAAGAAATGACCCCTGACAAATTATTTAATCTTCATTTAAAGCTATGTTTCCTGAGAGACTAGGAACTAAATTGCATTTTTTATTTGCATCGATGCATATATGTGCACAGGTAGGTTGACACAATTTATTTTACACCTGTGTGGTGACAAATTTTTGTATTTTGTTGTCTTGGTGGGAAGTGTATTGAGGTGTATTTGTGTTCACCAATCATATCCAAGATTTAAATGGAGTATTATTAACATTAAAATATATTATGGTGCAGAGGTGATGCTGGGTACCAGAGAATATAACATAACACCAACTTGCATTTATATAGCACCTTTAATGAAGTAAAACATCCCAAAACACCTCACAGGAATGTTATCAGCCAAAATTTGACACTGAGCTACATAAGGAGATATTAGGACAGGTGACCAAAAGCTTGGTCAAAGAGGTAGGTTTTAAGGAGTGTTTTAAAGGAGGAGAGAGAGGCAGAGAGACGGAGAAGTTTAGGGAGGGAATTTAAAACCAGATGCCTACGCAGCTGATGGCAAGGCACAAAATTATTCCAATGGAAAAGAAAATCGGGCAGAGTGTAAAACAGGCGGCCGATTCACTATCGCCCATTTGCGCTACTACTCAGGACTAATTTCACCCTTACTCTGTGGAGATTGGGAGCAGATTTGTTCTTTGCTGGTTTTTTTTGTGAAATCTTTTCTTAAACGGTGTCACACACACATACATTCACACACAAGCAAATACAAAAGTACAGTACAGAGTAGCACTTTACCCTCATCACAGTAAACCATTGTGGCTTTCCCTCCAGGTGAAGGTAGCAGGAAGAAGAGTCGGAGCCAGGAGAGGCCCAAAGAGTTAAGTGTTAACATTTATTTTTACTTCTGCACTTCATGTAGTCGATGCAGGATGATGTGACATTAGAGGATTGAAGATTGTGATGCGATTGCTGTACGTTTACTGAGTGATGATTCGCAGTTGATTACTGGGAAATAGCCGAATTGGAATAGATTACGACCATCTGACAGATGCTCTGTCAAACCTCCAGTGCAAATATCATTTGTTGCTACTAGACTAGTCCACTAATCTCACTTTGCTAAAAAACAGTTACATAAATTCTGTTTTTACATTGTCTAATTGACATAAATAGACTGAAGCAGAAAATGAGAGAAAAATGATTTTTTTAAAAAGAGAGAAATAACTCTTCACATCAGACTCTTGCAGTCATTTAAGAAAATTAATTTGAATCCCATTCTTTGTTACATTGTATATCTCCTTCTGCGTGATTGTCTGGCATCCATAACCTGACCACACTGACTTTGCGTTTTCAGAACCATAAATGCCTAATTGGACACTAAATTAAGCGCCTGGCTCAATTTCTAGACTGTTAAACAATCTTAATTGAGTACTGAGCTATTTGTTAGGTTTGAAAGCAGGGCCTTTCATTTGGATTTCCCAGAGTTAAAAGCAATCACAGTAACATTGAATAACATACCTCTTCACCAGCAAACTGTGACCAAAGGCAATGAACGTAGAGCTGTGTGATTAAAAGAATGTTATCCAATTTAAAGGTCTATATGAGTAGTAGATGAGAATTATCACAAGCAATGTCCATTGTGTTAAACTTCAACTTTCTTTCAAAAGAATACAATGAAAAAATAGTTTAAGCTCTGGGCGAGTTGTGTTACAAAAAACACAAAATTGGTTTTGTGTGTCAGGAGTTATGTGAAATACTTTGAGATGAATCTGAACGATTAAAGGCACTTCCAGATTTTATATAGTTTTCAGATGAAGTTTGCTTGAGATAGCAGAACTAAAATTAGAATTGTCACACTCAGTTAAAGCTAGAACATTAGCAGAATTAACTGAAAGTCAAAGGGAATACATAGCTAATTGACCACTTGTAATAATCTATATGTAATAGCTTATAACCAGTATAATTAAAAATTTTGCATCTAGTGGGCAACCATAGGACAAAATTGTCCTCAGGGTGTGGGAAATGTCCACAGAACATGAGAAAATGTCCCAATATGTCTGATAGAATTCAGGCAGCTCTCTATTCGTGCTCACTAAGTCAGCAGATAAAAATATTAATATTGCACTTAACTTTTCCTCATACACTCAGCTCTTTCTTGAGTCCAATATAAGAGGAGGTTTTCGAATACTTAAGCCCTGATTTTAACATGGCGCGGGAGCCAAAGTGATTGACAAACCGCCCTGACTCAGCAGTGAGAGGCCTGGGGGATTTAACTCAACTGCGTGTCTCCGGTCAGTTGCCCACCCGAAGCTGGCAGGAAGCGGCAGCTGGCCGATGGCAGGATGCCACTGGCAGGGACCAAAGGAATGGCTCCTGGCACTCAGGTAAGTTGTGGGGTTTCAGGAGGGACTTACGATCGGGATGGGGGGGCAGAAAGCCTAGGGCAAGGGAGGCATAAAGTTTCCTTGTGGAGCCCAGAGAAGCACTCCTAAAGTAAAAAACATTAAAAACTTACCTCTTTGGGCCTCTCCTGGCCCCGACTCTCCTGCTCGCCACCTTCACCTGGAAGGAAAGACACAAGGGCTTCCCCGCTTATGCCAATGGTTAAAATAGCATTCAGGCCCCAATGATGTCATAGCAGCCTGATTGGCATATTCAAAAAAGGACCTCGCTAGTTTCTGGTGGGCGACCTTGATGCCTGCTCAGAAGAGCTGATTAAAATTGAAGACTGCGGGAAGGGAGTGGGACGCTGGCGGGTAAGTCTCCTGGGTCGATTTTAACTGCTCACCCGCCTGGTTTCGTCCCAGCTGGCAGGGTTAAATATGTCCCTTTAGAATCCTATTTACTCCCAAATTTCGGATGAAGCAACACCCGTTAAGTTCCTCGGTGCCAGAAGCCCCCAAACCATTTTCTAAGTATGATACAGACTCACCAGCACCACTCAACTTGTCTGTTCCTTTCCAAATTGCCACCCCAATCCCAGCTCACCCATTGCCTCCCACAACAAACATCTGCCATTCCCACCTCAATCCTCAGACTCCTATCATATTCCAAGTCGACACTGCTTGGACTTGAGGGAGTGAAGTTGGGGGCCATACCATGTAGTATCATGACAAATAGGCCAAAGGCTAGGCAGATGGGAGTTTCAAAATGCAGTTGTAAGTGATTCGGAGGAAGAGTATTTTCAAGGGCTATACACAGAAGGAAGTGGGGTTGGATGCAGGCAGGGGGGTATTGGTGGTGAGAGATAAAAGGAAGTGGTCGGAGATGGCCTTGTTTGTGATCGCGACCATGGAAGTGGAGAAGTCAGGTGAGAAGGGGTGGCCGTGAATATGGGTAGGTGACTTTATATGGTGGTTTAGGGAGGACAGGAGGGCAGTGAAATCAGAGGAGAGAGGGTAAAGGGAGCTGAGATGGAGCCTGAAATTACCTGAGGATGAGGAGTTACTTAGTGCAGAGGCTGAGGGAGGAAAGGAGGGAGGATATCTCAGGGAGAAACTCAGGTTTGGATGGGCAGTAAAGAACGGAGATTTTAAAGGAGAGGCAAGATGGGTGGAAGAAGGTGAGGAGCTCGAAGGAGGAATAGGTGCCAGAGAAATAGAGGGGTGGACCAAGGTGTGATTTGGTGATAAGGGCCACATTGCTGCTGCAGCAGTTTGGGCAAGGCAGGAGGTGGAAAGTAGAGCCAGGCATGGAGACTTTAGGAGGGGGCAAGGTGTGGCTACCCGCGAGCCAAGTTTCAGTCAAAGCCATGATGTCAATGCAATTATCCACAATAACGACATGGATGGTAAGGGCCTTGTTCGTAAGTGAACAGACACTCTGGAGGGAAATGTGGAGAAAGGTCGTAATTGTTGATCCATTGGCAGAGTCCGAGGAGGCAGTGGTGGCTGGAGTGAGTGGGATGAGAAAGAGGTTGATGAGGTTTGCCCTCAACTGGCGCGCTGGGTGGAAAGGTCAGCGAGGGAGGAGGATGGGGCAGTTGGGTTTGCTACTCATAAGGGGCCACCGATGAATGCCTTGATAGGCCCTTTGGAGAATGCAGAGAGAGTCACAGGGGGTAGCTGTGGGCTAATCCAAGGGGGATTCAAGCCTGAGACGGTGACAAGAGAGTAGGATGGTAGAATATTAATGGGTTGGAGAAGAGATTGTGGAGGAAAAGTACCAAAAAGGTAAGAAATAAAAGCTGGCATGACTGGGTGCTAGGAAGGAGAGGAGACAAGAGAGAATGGCCCGAGAAGAAATGATCGGCTTGGGTCCAGAGCAGCAGTCAAAGTGCGCATGCGAATGGACACAGAGGGAGTTCAGGTTACATAGACAGGACAGAGATTAGGAGAGACACGTCCTGGTAAACAGAGGACAGGGAGGAGATGATATGAAGGAGTCCAAAGTTAAAATCTTCGGTCCAGTGGTGGAATGAAGTTGATTTGTAGACAGAATTAAACCAGCTTGGAGCTTCAACAACAATTGTGGAGAAGGAGTGAACACAGGAGCTGTTTAAGGGGCAAAGTATCAGTGGGTGTGTTACCTGAGGTAGAAATAGATGGCCAAGGAGGAGTGGAGAGTCAACTGTAGGCCAGCAGAGGTTGATCCAGGGGTTCAGTGGAGATGTGTAGTGGCTTCAGGCGTTAGCAGTTTGCACCGGCAGATCCAGTAGACGAGGATAGGGTGAAAGGTAAATTCATGGGATCAATCCAGATGAGTGCGCTAGTCCCAGGAGCTGTAGGAAGGTGAAGAGCACACAAGATCGGGAGCCGTGGGAGGAGTTTGAGGAGTCGATCCAATTCAGTCCAGCAAAGGGCGACGAAGGAGTTCTGATTGGAGTCTGCCGCCACAGGATGCAAGGGAAAGGAATAAATCAGGGATCGTTCAGTAGCAAGGGATCAGAATCCAGAGCAGGATGGGAAGCTGCAGGAACAAATCAAAGCTGGCTCAGCGTAGAGTGAAAGTCTCCCACAGAGGAGCAGAAAACTTAAGCCTCAGACATAGACCAGATACTAGAGTAGAGGTAGACCAGCAGAGAATACAGTCTCAGTAGAAAGCAGTGACGAAGGTGGAGCATTCATGGCTGGGGGTCAAAAGAGTCTGAGGATGAAGTCAGGAGCCGGGGAAAAGTCAAGCATCGGGATGAAAAACAAGACCCATGGTTGGAGAATAAGCAAGTCCAGGGTGCAGGTGGGCGGTTAATTAATCTAGCCTACTGGCATCTGTACAGCTCAATGCAGCAAACTGTCTCAAGAAAATAACAGAATAAAAGAATCATTGACTTAATAGGGCTGAATTTCTGAATGCGTGCTCCCAGTGGAGAGCTTCGCCTGCTGGCTCTGCATATCAGGAATTCATGGGCATGATGCCCAGGAACAAGCTCAAGCACAGACACAGACACAGCTACTCGAATGTCTTAGGATAGCTGCCGTCCTGAATTCCCAATATATGTACGTGGAAATAAGCCCCCTTGACCTTTATAAATAAATTCAGAGGTACTTGGCCTGCCAAAGAGTGGTTGAAAATAACAAGGAAAAAGCAGCATACAAAATGCGAGAATCCAAGAATCTACAGGTGCTCTACAGTCATAGTGAGTGGGTGGAATATCTAGAAACATAGAAACATAGAAAATAGGAGCAAGAGTGGGCCATTCGGCCCTCCGGACTGCTCCGCCATTCAAAATGATCATGGCTGATCATCTAACTCAGTACCCTGTTCCCGCTTTTTCCCCATATCCTTTGATCCCTTTAGAAATATATCTACCTCCTTCTTGAATTGATCTAATGACTTGGCCTCCACTGCGTTCTGTGGTAGAGAATTCCACAGGTTCACCACCCTCTGAGTGAAGAAATTTCTCCTCATCTCGGTTCTAAATGGCAAACCCCATATCCTGAGACTGTGACCCCTGGTTCTGGACTCCCCAGCCATCGGGAACATCCTCCCTGCATCCAGTCTGTCTAGTCCTGTTAGAATTTTATATGTTTCGATGAAATCACCTCTCATTCTTCTAAACTCTAGTGAATATAGGCCTAGTCGACCCAATCTCTCCTCATACATCAGTCCTGCCATCCCAGGAATCAGTCTGGTAACCTTTGTCGCACTCCCTCCATGGCAAGAACATCCTTCCTCAGATAAGGAGACCAAAACTGCACACAATACTCCAGATGTGGTCTCGCCAAAGCCCTGTACAATTGCAGTAAGACATCTCTGCTCCTGTACTCAAATCCTCTTGCAATGAAAGCCAACATACCATTCGCCTTCCTAACTGTTTGCTGCACCTGAATGCTCGCTTTCAGCGACTGGTGTACAAGGACACCCAGGTCTCATTGCACTTCCCCTTTTCCCAATCTATCACCATTCAGATAATAATCTGTCTTTCTGTTTTTACAACCAAAGTGGATAACCTCACATTTATCCACGTTATACTGCATCTGCCATGTTCTTGCCCACTCACCCAACTTGTCCAAATCACATTGGAGCCTCTTTGCATCCTCCTCAGCTCACATTCCACCCCAGCTTTGTGTGGTCTGCAAACTTGGAAATGTTACATTCTGTTCCCTCATCCAAATCATTGATATATATTGTGAATAGCTGGGGCCCTAGCACTGATCCCTGCGGTACCCCACTAGTCACTGCCTGCCACCAGGAAAAAGACCAATGGCCTGTGGATGAAGTAGCAGAGGAACAAGGGTCAATTTTTGGCTTACACAAATATTAATCCACAATTAATAAACATCTTGCTGGGCAGAAATTGCAAATATAATTCATGAAGTTTCAAAGGCCAAGAAGGATAAAGAAAATATCCCAGCAATGAGAAGAGGACCATATAGGACAAAATTGCTTTCAACAGGCACCTCTCGATAGCATTCAGGCAAATTAGAAATGTAACTAAAGGATGGTCACAAAGAATTGGCTAGATTGTTGCATTTCAATATGTACACATTGTAAAATATTCTGATAGTCAGTGCGCTGTGCATTGCAAAGTACGTTATTTGTCAAATGTAGATCTTCAATACTTGCTCACATCACAGACAGACAATCCACCATCTCGCTCCAGCAATAATCAGTCATTGTTTATCGATACATTAAAAATGAGGCAGCCTCAGAGTTCAAAATGATTCCGTTTAGGTCACCAATCTTAATGTCAGACTCTCAGCAAATTTACTTATAATTGCTTGAATAAATTTTCGCCGTTAACAAGCCAAAAAAAAACCGCACTATCGGTGAGTTTGTGCATTAACATTCAATTTTAGGAGCATATGCAAAAATTAGCTGCCTTCATTTTAACAATCAAAATGATTGCACCTTAATCTACACTTAACGTTTGCACTAACTTTAACATACAGAGGATTTTTATCACCAGTGTGCGTTTGGTCAATAATCCCTTGGATCTTTAGAAATCTAGTAAAGGCATAAAACTAGTGTTAAGTTTTCACTTGTTGCTGTCAGGTTCTAGGGCACTGTCTGTATCAAGATAACAGTTCCTGTTGGAAGTGACTGATGGCTGTTTAATCACCACTAGGTGTTTGGGAGGAGTTAGTAGTGTGAAAGTTGATGGCTATTGTTAATTTGGTGACAATTGGCCAAACCGTGGAATTTATACAATGAGATTCCAACTTACTTTTCAGATCCTGACATAGGTCAGTTAATACTTGTCTGATGAGCCCAAAGAATATTAGGAATTGCCTTTATGACCCTCTGTAACTCTTTTTGAAATGTGGTGACACCACTCCAAGGTGCAGCATCCTGTTGTTGTCGACCTGCTGTCCATCGATTAACCATCATCACTGACGTAAAATCCATTTCTACAGTAAGATATGTTAAGAAGACTCTTTTGCATTTTGTTAAATCCCACCTAAAATAAAAACATAACTGGCAATGAAACTTGCATGTGTGGCACATTTATTACCTTTCATTGAAATCAATGGGCTCAGCATCGCATTGATGGTCAGAATTACCATTGATACATGGCCTAGAACGGAAAGTGGAAATTGCCATAATTATGCCAGATCTTAGATTACAAATCACATCATTGCTGGTAGTAATCCCTCAAAGGGCCATATTTCCCTCTCTTTGGTGAAGTTGATGTGAATGAGAAGTGTCGTAATGTAGGTTGAAAAAATTAACTGACCATCTGGCCATGTTTAATGTTGCTCTGAGGATTGTTACTCCTCCAAAAGTGGATCATTGAACAGCCGACTTTTGCTTGTTAATCTCATTAATGACCAACCTGAGCAACATTCTGTAGCTGCACAGTCAAAAATTATTTTATTGTCAGCCTGGAATGACTGCGTCTAATGAAGTGGGAGATAGTGAAATGTCACAACACAAGTGGACACTGATGGATATATCAGAGTGAAGCAGGAGGAGGGGGACAGGGCAGCCTAGGAGTGTAGAGAGCATGGGAGGTGCATGGTTTGCAGTAGGTACTATCCCAGGCAGTGAATGTACCACAACAGAATCAGCTACCTCGCCAAGGTGGGGAGGTTGAGCCTCACCACGAAGGCTGTGACTAAGGTGTGCCATGAGTCGGGAATGGCCAAGTGTTAGTGGGAGCGAAAGTCTATGTTTATGACACATGACCATCGAGGCACCACTGGGGACATTACAGAAGTCAGCAACTTTGTTTGGCGTTCTGACATCTGTCACTTTCTTTTCTGCACAATAAAAGACTGAAAAATACAATAAAAGTGTATTAATTTGATTCAGTTGTGCATTGCTTGACGTGCACATGTTTTGGTGCTGTGTTTACCCCTTGTGTTGCTTGTGTAAATGCCTTGCAACTAAGTGTTCCCCTAGTTGAGGGAGTAGCATTGGTGGATGGCTACACTTATGAGTTGCATGGGATCCAGAAAGCCTGTATCTGTAACCAACCCTGATGGACTTAGAATCATACAGCACAGAAGAAGGCCATTCAGCCCATCCTGCCTGTGCCTGCTCTTTGAAAGAGCTATCCAATTAGTCCCATTCCCCTGCTCTTTCCCCATAGCCCTGCACATTTCTCCTTTTCAAGGATATATCCAATTCCCTTTTGACAGTTACCATTGAATCTGCTTCCACCACCCTTTCAGGTAGTACATTCCAGATCATAACAACTTGCTGCATAAAAAAAATTCTCCTCCTTTCCCCCTGGATTTTTGCCAATTATGTGACTTGCATCAGTGTCAGGAGTTTCCTTTGCTGTAGTTGCTGTGGCTCAGAAATGTCACAGACACGAGTCCCAATTGACTGCTCTTGTGCTACTCCACGAGTTAGTATTGGAGAACATCTTCTTATGATGCCCATTCATCTATGTGAGCATAGAACAGCGCGTAGCTACAAGGTCACAGAATCCCTCTTTCATGGTTGCCTGTAGCCATTCTCCAGCAGAATTTAAGGGATAGCAGTAACTGCATCTTGGAGTTTAGATCTCAAATCCTCCTTAGCAATACTAAGAGCATTTGGGAAAGAAGCTCTAACTGTACATACAGCCTGCAAAAAAGAGTGATGTTGCCATGTTCAATGGTAGACCACAGTGTAGACATCCATTGGTCCAACCTACTAATGCCATCTTCTGATGTTATATCTATGGGCCTCTGTCCTACACCAACTGGTTACTCCTCAACCACTGCTCCCCCTTCAACCCCAGCTCTTGGCGCCTCATCCTTTGTTTCCTCAACATCAGTATGGTCTTTTCCTGTAGTGTGAGTGTCTGTGCTGTTGCCTTCTTCAAGTAGGGATGGTGACTGCTGGTGTTCAGGTGGCCACTGGTTTCTCTTTTCCCTGTGAAGAGAGTAGGTGGGACCATTATGAGCACTTATGTAGACTTATTCTATTGCGTGCTGTGCTGTCTTTACACTCACTATTATATGCTTGCATGCAATCAATGTATGGAAACACTGATGTAATATATTGTGCAAATCATAGGATATGTAGGACCATTATACTCCATACCTGTCATTCCGTGCACTCCTCCAGTCTCTGCAATTCCAATACCTTCCAGACTCTCCCTGCTGGATAGATCAACTATCACCTGCTCATGTGTAGTGAATTGTTTCTCGTCCATCCTCCGGTACATGCTGTGAACCCTCGCCTCCCCCTTTTATGTGATATTTGGACAGATTCAAATATAGAGTCTTAAGAAAGATGGGCCTGGATTTGAGAGGTGACAACAAGTTCAAGAAATTTGGAGAGGAAAAGGGGAATTAGTTTACAAGGGCACAGGGATAGAGGGTGAGTTTTTGAGGAGAGTGGTGATAACGCAATTTTGATAGAGGGGCGGACAATACCTGAGGAGAGGGAAGCATTTACAATGTTAGCAAGCATGGGGGCCATGAAAGGAATTTGGGTGGTCAGCAATTAAGCGGAAATGGAGCAAGAGGTGAGTCTCGTGCACAAGATGAGCTTGAGAGGATACGAGGAGACATTGGAGAGAAACTGAAAAGAAATGTGGGTTCAGGGCTAATGCTAGGGGGAGCCTGCAGGTGGGCAAGGGGAAGGGAGGTGGGAAGCAGTAGAGGCAGCTAAACAGATGGCGTCAACCTTAGTGACAAAGAAGTCCATGAACTCCTCGTGCTTATTGTTTGAGGGGTGTGGGTGGAGGGAGATGGGGAAAGGGGTTTAAGGAGTTGGCTGTTTTAAAAAACAGGAGAATTTCACCACAAATTGTTAATACCAACTAAAAAATGTAGTACTTACTCTTTTAGAAATAATGGCCCAGAAATTAGTAACCTCGGGATGCCATTCCAAAGTGGCATCCTCTCTCTCCGCCAGTGAATCAATAAAGTCCATGAATGTGCACATGAACACTAAAACCTGGAAATCGTGAACTTGCTCCCATCGGTTCGCCTGCGGATTGACGGGTCCGAATTAAAGGGCCGCGCCACACTACATGCAGTAAAATCATTAAACATTCGTAAACTTACCCAGCTGCCCAACTGGAACAAAGTTACTTACGCCACCAAAAGGTACGCTGGAAAATACCAGCTCTGCACTTCTTTTTAAAAGCACGCTGACTGCTAATGACTGAGAAAAAACTAAAAATTAAAATTTAAAAATGTGGAATGTCATATTACTCTTATTTTAATATTTTTTGATTATTACATTTAAAAAAATTTATAAAATATTTTTTACTTTTAATTTAATCAAAGAGACAGAAATTAAATCATTTGCTTGGCTTTTTATAAGAAGATGTCAATTTTTTTATTTATACTGACATGGGGAAGTTTACTTTAAATGAATGATCTCTACTTGTCTGCTTGTGGGTGTGGCTTCTCTTCCTGACAGATTCTGTGGGCGTGGCTTCCATTCCCACACTCTGTCCCATACTTACGTTGATTTGACAACGCACAGCTTGAGAAAACTTCAAGATGGAGGAAGTTGACGTCGCTGACCCCACAGTAAGTATATTTTTTTTCTGCAGGATGTGTGGAGAGCCTTGCCCCGTCGCTGGGCGCAATTTCTGGCCCAATATTTTACAATTGATCGCAACCTCAGGTTGGTACTGTGACCAAAAACTTAACTGTTTCCAAATATCTGCACAAGGCAAAGGTTGTAACTGTTATAGAAAAGCAGCAGTGCACTGACATTAATTCTCACAAATGTAAGGATCACAAAACAAATTCAAAACTGGTTCAATGAGCTCCACAGATAGATTCTCTACAATTGCTGCTCTATTCTTCTGTTTTACAATTGTGACAGACTGTAATAGCAGATGGAGGTCATAGCAATTGACCTTCGAGGATACAATTAGATGAAGTTATAGGCAATCAAAAGAACAAAAGATCAGCATCCATCGCCCTGATTTTAACTCCCTGGCAGGAGTCATGTGATGGGGCAGAGGGAGACAGCATCCCCTCTGGCCCGGCAGAGTGTTAGGCCTGGGTGATTTTAACTCCTTGGCATCATCTGCTTAGGGCCCCCTCGAACTCAGCGGGAAGCACTAGCTGGCTAGTGGCCGGCAACGGGATTTTGGGCATCAAGAGGCCACCAAAGGGGACCACCAAAACGGTTCCCGGCACTCAGGTAAGTGGTTGGGACGGAGGGTGGGGGTTGGGGGGTGGGGGAGGGGATGCCCAGGTTTCCGTGTGGGGCACTCCTGCTCCTCCTGGTCCACGATGAAAGCAAAAAAACAAAACAAAATTGATCTACCTATCTGGGCCTCTTCTGGAACTGGCTCCTCTTGCCCCCAGGTTGGCCTGGCCCAGAAGCCACAATGACTTCCCCGCCTCGGGTTAAAATTGCTAAAGCTGCTTCCAAAAAGAACAGTTTCTCTTTCATGTCAAACATTTTCTGTGTGCTCAACTCGATAAAGTCTGTCCAAGACTTTAATACTGCTCCCAAATTGGAAAAGGCTCTTCGAACATCTCTCCTAGACAGGACAGAAGAAAAAGCTTGCTGTGTGATTGCCCACAGGTTACTGTTGGAAAAGAACCATTTAAATAACTGTACAGCGTGTGACTGAACCTTTCCTCAATAGGACAGCTATGAAGCTACAGTTTCTCTCAGGTTTCCACCAAAAACACTTCTATGGTACTTTAAAATGCAGTTAATTATTTATCGCAATTCAATGGCTTCCTACGTTCATGAATTCATTAATGTGCCAAGTAATAACTACTACAATACATTTGCTTTTCCCTCTATGAGCTCAGAGGCCATAATCATTTATTTGTATAAACTACTCATTTCTAGTGCAGCAATAAATCAGGCCAAATTAATTTGTTCAAATCAAATCTTATTTAATTAAAAACAGAACACTGTTGCACACATGTAATTTTATCTGTTCATATATTCCATAACTACAATGGTAGGTTTCTTGTCTTGTTACCAGGGTTTCAGCAAAGCCTATTGATGGATGCAAGGAATCTTACAACACCAGGTTATAGTCCAACTGTTTTATTTGAAAATCACAAGCTTTCGGAGGCTTTCTCCTTCGTCAGGTGAGTGTGGGATTCGGATGCGGTAACCTTCCATGGAATCCGAATCCCACACTCACCTGACGAAGGAGAAAGCCTCCGAAAGCTTGCGATTTTCAAATAAAACAGTTGGACTATAACCTGGTGTTGTAAGATTCCTTGCATTTGTCAACCCCAGTCCATCACCGTCATCTCCACATCATTGATGGATGTGTGAGACTTTGCCCTGTGTCCACTTCAACTGTGAAGTATAATCAGAAACTTTGTTCTTCCAGATTTCACTTCAATCGGCATTCTTCATTTTCTTAAAAAAAAATCAGGCAAGATACCACAGAGCTAGCTTTATGGCAAGTCAGTGAGGTAAAGCAAGTCAGTTAAGTTCATTCAGGGCAACTCTCAGTTCACTGTGGAGAAGGCAATTTCTCTCTACCTCCTAATGAAAGCACTCAATTGAAGCAGCAGCATCAGTGCCAGCAGATGAAAAAGAAAACAGTGCTATTCATGTGGAACAGAGCACCTGGCTTAAACAGGCTGAGCCATCTGACGTGACGAGAACGAAAAAATAAAGAACAGCACAAGAAAGTGCATCTCAAATATAAAGTTAATAGAACTTCAAGAGCAAATTGAATGATTGGAGTTTAAAGAGGCAGGACCTTTGTTGCTGACCTGTACATTCTTGAATTTAACATGGCCCACATTTAAAAGAGGCTGGCTGATTGTCTAAGTGGTTTTCCAAATGCTTCACGATTGATTGATCTTACCTTGCGCTGTCACTTCAGACTTATCAAAACGTTGAATGGGCAATTCTGTAATGATTAACTCTGCTCTGCATTAAAAGGTGTAAAATGTTTTGTCTGTGGGGAAACCCACCATAATGCTTAAGAGCTTCTAGACCAAGCTACTGAGAAATCCACCCAAGTAGAGTTCCCGATTGCCCAATATGGGGTGTGCATTCTCTCCCCATAATGACATGTTCCATTTGCCTTGAAGAGCCAATCCTTGGCTGATGGGCCACTTCCTGCCAGGGTATGGGTACGACAAGTGCTTTTGCTCCCAGTGCTGGAGAACTCTTGCTCCTGTGGTGCAGTCTTCCCCAGGTTGTTACACCCAGTGTGAGCTGCAGGGTTATTCCTTACATCTGTGTTATAATTGAATCTTTGGCCTCCGCGACTACACACACTAAGAGCAGCGCTGTGGTAAGTCCTGTCGCAATGGCTCATTAGACCACTTGGAGTTCGATTGTATCTGGGATTTTTAGAGATGGCAGCTCCTAATCAGTGATCATTGGTTGTCATAGGAACCTCAAGAACCTCAAGATTTAAAATAATTGGCAAAAGAACTAGAGGGGAAATGAGGAGACATCTTTTCACACAGAGGGTTGTTAAGATCTGGAACGCACTACCTGAAAGGGTGGTGGAAGCAGATTCCTAAAGGAACTTTCAAAAGGCAATTGGACATGAACTCAAAGAGGACTAATTTGCAGGGAAAAAGCTGGGGAGCGGGACTTAGTTGGATAGCTCTTTCCAACAAGCCGGCACAGGCATGATGGGCCGAATGGTCTCCTTCTGTGCTGTAAGATTCTACGAATCAGCTGCTTTACCCTTGCAAGTAAGCATGAATTGTGCATGTTCTTCTTGGATTTACCACCTGTATACTAATTAATCGGATATTTATAAATTATTATGAAATATAAGAAAATGACTCGAGTTAATATCATCAAACATCAAAAACAGAAATTGAATGGAAGTCTAGGCTTACCTTTATCACTTATTGGGGTTGATCTTGATTTTGTGCGATAGTGTAAAATGGGTGGCAGCCCATTTTACATCTCTCCTGATTTTAAATTGGGAGAGAGGTGAAACGGGCTGCCAACTCACTGTTACCCGCTTTACATTATCGCACAAAGTCAAGACCTACCCCATTATTTTTAAATCAAGACATGTAGATAATATCAATGAGGAAGGCCATTTGGCACATTTTAGTTAATCCATCCATCCAGAAGAAAGCTTACTGTCCCCCCATCACAGCATCCAATGTTCCTTAAACAATTCCAGGCTTTCTGCCTCTGCTATTCTATGCAGAGGTCCAGTCCACATATTGACCATCCTTTGTGTGAAGAAACACTCCTGGCATCAATCCTAAATTTCTAGATTGAACCTGTGTCTGCTTGTCGTACTCTTACAATTTAAATTTAAATCATTTTCCAGATCTTCCTGTTCCAAACTGTTTACTATCTTGCATTCTTCTATATAATAATTTCTCAGCCACTTCCTCTTCAGTCTGAAAAGTCAAAGTTTCTTCAGTCTTTCCTCATGTCTCTGTTTTCTAATGCTATGGATCAGCTTTGCAAATCTTCTCCAAATTGCTTCCTGTTTCTCAATGCCTCCCTTGTGTCTTGATCGGAAATGGACACACAACACAAGGTGCGGTCTGACAATACTGTACAGGTTGAGCATGACTTCATCTTAGTTGTTTTGGCTATATGGTTCAGCATTCTATTGGCCTTGTTGATTGCTGCATTGCTGTTGTTGGACATGTTGAGCTTCAAGTCTACTAGGACATCTAGCTATCCCTCAGCTATTTCATCACAATTTATGAAGTACCTGTGTTAATTAGTTTTTTATTTTTCTGTTCAGTGCTTCACAATTGTCTTTATTACTTTTCACATATTTTGGCCAACGGATTTTCTATTTCCCGAGCTGCGTCTTCAGAACCAGCTGGCCCTCATTAGTTTTGTATTATTTGGAAATGTAATCAATTTACATGATGAATCTGTCCTCCTTTTATTGTTTGTATCAGAGGAGATGTCTAGTATTGTGCCAGTCCTTCTGAGACCTTTCTTTGATTCTAAACCTTTTCATCACCTAAATAAAATCTGTATCTGTGACTTGAACCATATATTATGAACTTTCCACATATCTGAATAGAGTTCAATTGCTCTCCAGATATTCCACTGTGAGATAATTTCACAAAAGTGCAAAAGAATTAATGAATTAATTAGAGTTAATTAGTAATCTCATCGTTAGGGATCCTCTGGGGAAGAGTGATCATAATATGATAGAATTTCACATCGAGTTTGAGAGTGATGTCCTTAAGTCAGAAACTAGAATCTTAAACTTGAATAAAGCCAATTACATTGGTATGAGGGGCGAGTTGGCTAAAGTAGATTGGGTGATTAGATTAAAAGATGTAATAGTAGATAAGCAATGGCGAACAATTAAAGAAATATTTCATAATTCTCAACAAACATTCATTCCATTGAGAAATAAAAACTCCAGGAGAAAAGTGATCCATCCGTGGCTAAGTAAAGAAGTTAACGATTGCATTAGATTAAAAGAGGCTTATAATGTTGCCAAGAAGAGTAGTGAGCTTGGCGTTGTCGCTACCTGAACGAATTAAAATCAAAAGTAAGGTATTTTCAGAGATGGATTCAGATCTTTTGGATAATGATGAAGGTTTTACCTTTCTAATCGAATTTGTCTAGATCAAATCTACAAGAAAGATGACCTGTTAAGTGTCTATGAGGCCTGGTCAGCATTTGTTAGATTTCAGAAAATGGATGGTCATTCAATGGAAGAGTATATCATGGACTTTAACAAATTGTACAAAAGGTTGACAAAGTTCCAATTGGGAATTCCTAGATTGGTACTAGCATTTAAATTATTAGATTGTGCGAAGATTTCTCATATGCTCAGGCAACTGGTCCTAACTGGCATCCAGTTCTCAGAAAAGGAGACTCTGTTGCATCAAATATCTGCTGCCTTAAAAAAATTCCTGGGGAAACAGTCCTTCAACCTTCATGTAACAAAAGGGGTCTTCCGCTGTGACACAAAGAATGGAAGATTCAATGGTTACCAGGTTTTGATATGTTCCAGATACTAAATGCAGGCGCCAGTCCAGGTTTCAAAATTTTCAAGAGACCGGATGTAGACGTCGATATGATGGAAGGATTAAAGACAGCCAGATTGGTGATGAAAGCAGGTACAGCAAATCCAGTTATATCAACAGAAGGCAAAATTGGGACAGTAATAACGGGTGAAGGAATCCTAGGAATGTCCAAGAAAAAAATCAGTAGATGCTTTAGATGTGACTCTAAGTATCATTATGAGGCGAATTGCCCAGGGTGAAGACGTCAGGGTCTTTGAAATGACGCACGAAGAAAGTAGTTTTGAAGAAGAGGATAAAGATAATGAGGAAGAGGATGAAGATAATGATGAACAGATTATACTGGTCACAAGGAGTTTCAAACCTGTGATGAATGTATTAGTCGCAGATTTCTTTAATTGTGCGGTGTTAGCTAGAGCATGTATTTCAACTGTATGTGGGGTAGATTGGTTAAAATGTTATCTTGATTCACTAAGTAGTGAGGATTGATGCTAGGTTAAGGAATATAAAAATTTTACATGTTTTAGGTTTGGAGATGACAACACTTTGAGGTCACTCAAGAGAGTGGTAATTCCACATAAGATAGCTGGAGTAAGCCAATTTATAAGCACGGATGTAGTCTCTCGTGAGATACCGATGCTTTTGGGTAAACCTTCCATGAAAAAGGCAAAAATGAAACTTGACATGGAACACGATGAGGCAATCATTTTTGGGAAATCGGTTGATTTGCAGTTTACCCAGTCAGGGTATTATTGTATCCCCTTAATAAAACCTGATGTTTCTCATCAGTGTTTTAGGCATGGTATTAATGGAATCAGGCGATAAGGATAAGAGAGAAACAATCCAAATAGCCTTAAAGTTACACAGACAATTTGCCCACCCTACTTGTCAATGTTTAAAGATCTTGCTAAAAGATGCAGTTGTGGTTGATGAGGAATATACAAGGCTCATAGAAGAGATTAGTGAGAACTGTGAAATCTGTAAGAAGTATAGAAGGACGCCCCCATGTTCTATTGTAAGTGTTCCGTTAGCACGTGACTTTAATGTGGTAGTTGCCATGGATCTAAAGGTATGGGATAAAGACAGAAATGTTTTCCTTGTACATTTAATTGATCTGGCTACGAGATTTAGTATTTCTACACTAATATATAGTAAGGAGAAGAAGGTTATTTTAGATAAAATTATGGAAAAATTGATAAGGACTGGACTTGGGACACCAGCAAAGTTTTTGACCGATAGCAGAGGTGAATTTGCTAACGCGGAGTTCAGAGATATGTGTGAGAATATGAATATAATTGTCATGAATACAGCAGCTGAGAGCCTTCTAGCAATGGTCTTTGTGGAAGGAATCATGCTGTGATTTATAGCATGGTGCATAAAATTTTGGCTGATCGAACAGAGTGTAAATCGTCAACTTCTCCAGAATGGGCAGTTCATGCAAAGAATTCTGTTCAGATGGTTGGAGGATATAATCCTTAGCAACTAGTCTCTGGGCGCAATCCCAAATTACCTTGTTTTTGTGATAATCCTCCTGCTCTAGAAGGTACTACAATTAGTGCCATTTTTTCTGAGCATTTAAATGCTATGCATGCAGGGAGACAGGCTTTTATCAAGGCTGAGGTATCAGAAAAAATTCGTAGAGCACTGGGGCATCGTATTAGACCATCTGAGACAGAGTTCAATTCAGGAGATTTGGTATACTATAAAAGAGAATTTAAAATAAAATTGCTGGACTATAACTTGGTGTTGTAAAATTGTTTACAATTGTCAACCCCAGTCCATCACCGGCATCTCCACATCATAAAAGAGAGGGTCATAGGGAAAGGAAAGGCCCTGTTAAGGTAATAGGTCGTGATGGTAAGACAGTACGGGCGCTAAATTGAGCCATGTAGCGTCCATTGTTTCAGCGCAACACGGCCTCTTTGACATCCAAGATGGTGTCTTGGATGCACATGCACGCTTCCAGCGTGACATATGCCGGACGCCACCTTGGTATAGGAGTTAGCGCAGACGCAGATAACGAGCTCTGGAATCATGTAAAGTCGGGAGAAAATCAGTGTGCAATGCTGATTTAAAGTGATAGACACCATTTTGGGACTTAATGTTCAACTCTACGCACAGTCTTAGCCCCGAGCATCTTAACGTGTCTTAGAGTGCCTGGAGGACCCCAACCAGTGCTATTTAAAGGGACCATGCAGGATTTACAGGTTAGTGGCTGGATTATTGATTCTGGCTGCCAAGACATTTGTAACTGCTGTTGGAGGTCTCCTATACTTGAATACTAGGACGCGGGGACATAATCTAACATTTGGAGCCAGGACGTGAAGTGAAGTTAGGAAATGCTTCTACACGCAAAGTGTGGGAGACATCTGTAACGCTCTTCTGCAGACGGCAGTTAATGCTAGCTCACTTGTGAATGCTAAATCTGAGATTGATAGATTTCTGTGAACCAAGGGTATTAAGGGATATGGGGCTAAGGCGGGTATATGGAGTTAGGTCACAGGTCCACCATGATCTCATTGAATGGTGGAACAGGCTCAAGGGGCTAAATGCCACTGCCACTTGCTGCCTCCTGATATGCGCCACCTACTCCTGCAAGAAAACGAGACGTATGTCTGGGTGATGTGCCTGTCATGGTTGAATAGCTAGTGTGTGTGGCCTGTGAGTTGTGGGGGGGCGGCTTGAAACAGTGGCAATGTGTAAGGGTGAGAGGAAGCATCTGGTTGTAAGAGTTAAGTACTGAGGGACAGAGTTTGTTGGTATGTGGGTGATGGGGGGGTGTAGTGCATGGTGCATTTGGTAGGAGACGCCATTTGACAGTTGACCACAATCAACTTGACCACTCATGTCAAAGTATTGAACTTCTTCCTGGACTGCATCCATGTTCATGATGCTGTGTGTCTGGCGTTGACTTTGTCCCCCGCTGCCTCCCACTGCCTTTTGGATATATGTCTGGAGGGCCTCTTGATCCCCCTCCCCACCTCTGCGGATATTGGATGACACTCCTTCTGTCCACCTCTTGCACCCAAGGTCTCTAGTGCATCAGCAGAGAACCTTGGTGCATGCACTCTCGCAGGCCTGGTACCAACTCAGATTGGTAGATTGGTGAGGTCTGGCGTGCAGATTGGAGGATGTGGGATTTAGTAGTGCGCAACCTTTATTCAATGTTTTAACATAACTCATCAGTGTGTAAACATAGTGATGGGACCTGCATCTGTGTTTTACGTGTGCAATGTCTGATCTCCATTCAGACTCTGTGCAGACAGCAGACTGTTATTTTCAGCAAATAACAGGTACCAGCAACCTTTAAGAGATTTCTCAGAAACATCCTCCTTTTAAGAGATTGAGCTCCCCTGGTGGTGCAAATTGCGAATTGCATTGATTCCACATGCAAGGCCCAGAATGGAATGCTGAATGCAGGTGAGTCCTCCTGCCGGCCGAAACTTACGTCCTGCTACGCCCAAAAATGGCCCTTATCCAATTTTTTTCCCCGTACTTGTCCAACATGTTAATCAAGCTATTAATTGATTAATTGGAATTAATTATAAAATCTCGGACTCTGAGCAGTTGATAGAAGTAAACGAAGCACCTTGTGCCTTAAATATTCATGGTTCTTTTGGTGAGGTTCCTGAGGGACAGACTGAGGTAGATCAAGGGCTAGCCAGTGGTAATGTCAGTGATCAAGAAACACATGACAGCACTATCACACCCACAGAACAATTGCCCAAAGTGGGTACACGGGTGACATATATTCCAGAGGGGACTAATGAATGGAGGGATGCAACTATTTTGGGATGTGCAGGCAAAGCTACTGGTAGGTTTCAATTTTGGTTGAAAGTTCAAAATGATGGCCATGCAGTGAGGTCCATGGACTGGCAGAATGGAGTAAGAGAGTGAAGAGTATGCAAGTGGAGTACAAGTAGTGATAGGGAGTCCGGAAGTGAATCTCACATCAGAAAATGATGGCAAACTAGAGATGAAAGAGGGAGGTCTTGCAGTAGTAGTCCCTACAGATATAAAAGTGGAAGTAGAAGGTGTAGCTTGACTAGGTCAGACAATGATACAAAGAACACAGAACAGTCACATAATAGAACTAGGAGCAGACGTCCTCATAATCGTGAAGTTATGGTGGCTACCAATAAACTTAAGGATATGCAAGTAAGGGAGGCAAAACAAAGGGAGTTAGATAGTTGAAAGAATTTGGTGTTTATTCTGAGGTAACAGAGAAGGGTCAACCAGCTTTCTTGCATAGATGGATTTGTCCTGAAAAAATCCTTGCAGATGGAACATATAAGGCTAAAGTGAGGTTGGTAGTAGCTTTGAAGAGAAACTGGGTGATACAGATGTTTGAGTGGATTCTTCCACTGCTGGAAAGGTAATCTTAAAAATCGTTTTGGCTCTTTTGGCAACATATTGATTAGAGCGTTACTCCCATTCCGGTGAATCGTACCAGGTCGTCACAGAAAGGTGATGTTATATCTAAAGAAGAGGCAGAGCAATTACGAAGCTTGATTGATCAGTTGAACTGGTTGCGCACTCAGACTAGACCAGATGCTATTTATGATGTGTTGGAGTCAAGTACTTCAACGGAACACGCCATAGTAGAGAATGTTTTAAGGGCAAATAAAACATTACAAAAATTAAATATAGATAAATGCGTACTTAAGTTCCCATCCTTAGGTGACCCAAAGAAAATGAAGCTAGTTATCTTTAGCAATGCTTCACATGCTAATCTTCCTGATGGGGATTCTAGTACAGCTGGTTTCATAGTGTTTCTTATGGGTGAGAATGGGAAATGTCCTTTAGCTTGGGAAGGTAAGAAAATAAAATTGGTCATTAAAAGTACGCTGGCTGCTGAAACACTGGCTTTTGTTGACACAGTAAATATGGGATTCTGTTTGGCAAATAGTTTGAGTGAGATCCTGTACAATGAGTACTGAAGATTGTCTACATGACATTCAATGGGTATACTATTGTTCACTGTGGGATAATGTACACTCTACGAAAAATGTGAGTGAGAAAAGATAACGGGTTGACCTCGCTGGCTTGAAACAAATGCTGGAGAGAAAGGAAATCTCTAAAATTAAATGGGTGGATTCAAGCCATCAACTGTCCAATTGTTTTACTAAAAGAAATACATGTACGAAAATATTATTAGGGGTCCTGGAGAAGGGTCGCCTCACAATGTAATGCTGTGAATAGTATAAGTTGTACAGAGTACGGAAGCTTTTGGTTTTTGAAATTTTTGTTTGTATTGTATATATAAAGTTTAATTTTTTTAAATTTATAGAGAGAGAAGGGAATCTGTTAATTGTATCCATGTGATTTATATCAATTAGTGTTAATTGTATTCAGGTGGTGCGTATCAATTGGGAACTCTCTTGAATCCATTTATAAGAGAGGTGATCTAGGGTGTGAGTGGGGTTAATGTGGAGCTCTGTGAATAAAGGCTTGGAAGCAACTGAAGATCAGGCTCTAGTATTCAATCCATTACCACCTGGCTATCCAGTTTATTTCACGTATGGCCTACTCCTGCCCCTATTTCTTATGTTCTTATGTTCTTAATAAAAGTCAGACACTCTGGCCTTGATGTTTACGGGCAGGTGGGGCGGTAGCGCGAATGAGAGGTTTAGCAGCCAGGAAACACAGAAATACGCAGTTCCTGGAGTTCCTGCCAAATTTAATGGCAGGACCTGATTTAAATTTTTGGAATCAGATTCAGAGGCAGACTGACTGACTCTTGGGCGGTTGGCCTGTGGCACCAGGCCACAACCAGTGAGCAAAGAGGAGGGAAGGATTTTTAGTTAGATGGTTCAAGCAAGGCCCAACTTTCTGAACATGTAGAAATATTCATCCAAGGCTATGAATTGATACAAGACACTGAAAACATAACAAGGAGTTTACAGGCTGCATAAATAGCTATACATTGCGATGGGGAACACAGATATACTTCACCCTAAACAAAGTTACAATATTACTACAACACCTGTTACTCTGCTTCTCTTTTGAGTGAAACTCTTGATAAATAAACACATCTTTTTACAAAACTTGGATTAACTGGAAATTTTGCTGAAAAAGAGTTCCGTTCTTTGCTAATCCATGGAGCCTTCAGTGTAACCGATCCATACAACACAAAAGGCAGTGACAGCAGAAAAGAATTCGAACTCATGGGCTGTTCATACAATACCATCCAACTCGGAAATTTCATGAGCAATAAGAACAGATGAAAATCTTGAAGTTTAACAAGAACTCAATAGGACAAAGGAACGTGTAGAAGCAAATAGAGTGGGTTATATTCTTTCACATTGAGTTGATTTATTTTTTGGTAAATGCTGCTACACCATTCCAGCATTGTATATTACATTATATTTAATTTTAAATTACATTATTGGTTATGTAACAAAGCCAGAACTTGGCACTTAACCACCCCATACTCTGTGACAGGGCCTATATCTTGTCATGGAGTATTTCAGTTTCAATCTCTGTTTAAGATGTGGTTTGGGCCAGGGAGAAATAATTCTGGACTACATTTAGGTTGGAACAGACTATGCAGTAAACTTGGCCAGAAGAAAGCTTATGGTTGTTGAAAATTAGGGGTGAGAACAGCGGTGAGAGATAAGACTCATTCAAACTGGTTGGGAGAGCAGGGAGTTCAACTAATACAGATAGAAGAGAGTTGTGAGCTGTATGGACATATTTTATTCCATCTCTTATTACATTTTCCTCTCAATCTGTCCTTGTTTAATATTTATGTTTCTCATATTCATCAACAAACTGGATATAGGGGAGTTAAAACAGATGGTCTCGTCATTTATTTCATTGTTGTTTGTGGGAGGTTGCTGTGTGCAAATTGGCTGCTGCATTTCCAACATTAAAACAGAGACTATACTTCATTGACTGTAAAACGCTTTGTGACGTCCTGAGGTTGTGAAAGGTGCTATATAAATGCAATTCCCTCCTTCCTTCCTCCCTCCCTCCCTGCTAAAGACAAACAGATTGATTGGTCTTTATTTCATTTCTGTTTGTGGGACCTTGCTGTGCGCAAATAAGCTGCCGCCTTTGGCTTCATTACAATAGTAACTATACTTCATTGGATGGGAAGCGCTTTGTGAAAAATATTATATAAATGCAGGTCATTTCCTTTTTCTCACTACTGTGAAGTGCTAGATTATACAGTGCAATGTGTTACATTGGAAAAGCAAGACAAATGCTGGTGACACTACAGCATAGGGTACGGCAGTGTAGTGGTTATGTCACTGGACTAATAATCCAGAGAATGTGAGTTCAAATCCCACCAAACTGAATTTAAATTCAATTTTTAAAAAAAATCTGGAAATAAAAAAAAATGCTATCAGTAAAAGTGAACAAAAAGCTGTTGGATTGTGGTAAATGCCCTTTAGGGAAGGAAACCTGCTGTCCTTACCTGGTCTTGCCTATATGTGACTCCAGTCCCACACCAACAGGTTGATTGCCCTCTGAAGTGGCCTAGCAAGCCACTCAGTTGTATCAAACTGCTATCAGCTGTTCAAGAAGGCAGCCCACCACCCTCTTGTCAAGGCAACTTGGGATGGACAATAAATGCCAGCTTTGCCAACAATGCCCATATCCTGTGAATGAATAAAACAAACCACAATAGTGAAGGATCAGCTCTCAAGTGAGAATGATATTTTCTGAACTGGCCGTAGCAAAAATGAGAGAAGAATACAGGGCAGAATGTTGATGAGCAGGAAAGCAAAGTCAAAGCAGTGCTCAAGAAAGATCATTCTGGCATATTACATCCTGATAAGGGTGGTGCTATTGTAATTAGAAATAAATCAGATCCTCATAAGGTGCTGCAACAACCCAAGTAATATGAAACCATCTACATGATATGAAATCATGTAGATAGACCTTAGAGTTGGCAGCAAGCAAATTACGTATAATGGTAAGGTAGATAAAGTCCTTGTTTAAGGAAATTGCCAAATGCATCAAGCTAAGGTACATACATTCCATCTGCTGGGACAACCGGTGCATCTACAGTTATCCAAACCATGCAATAAAACACAACTCCAGTATAGTAATGGACTTTAAATACATCAAAACCAGTTTTAACTGCGTCTGTTCGGTGTAAACTGGGTGGTAGTGGCTCCAGTGAGGCCGGGAAGAGCAGGAATACTCCAGCCTGCTGCTAGGCCTTGCACAGCCCTCGCCCCCCGTTACTCCTAGAACTTGCCCTATAATTTTGCTAAACAAACTCCCTATTACAAACCACCCGAACACTTTGTAAATCAGTTTTGATGTTGCACTGCATTTGCACTCCACAAGGTGTCAAATTCTTGTGACATGAGACTACACTTTCCTGGGACTTTTACATCACTTCTCTCTGATTCTGATTTGCATTCCATATTTAGCGTGTGCACAATTTCAAACTTACAGTGTAACGCACCCTAAATATCACGTACAAAAATTTTGCTCAGCAAATCTCAAAACACACAGTGGGTAACTGTGAACGAGTTATTTTGAGGACTTTGATGTTAATTATAAGAGAAAAACAAAGAAGGGGCTCCAAGAAGCGATCAACAAATTTACGAATAAATCAGGGAAATTGAAACATTTGGGAAGCAAGTGAAAGAAATGCTCCAAGGCCCAAATAAAAAGGCAAATTTTGCATCCTGTGGGATGACGACTGGTAAAGGTATTTTAAATAGTTTATGGTGGAGGGAATCACACACTGGCCTGGATTTTGCGCTGAGTGGTGAATGAACGGTGCCCACCGATCGTTAGATTTAAACTTACCCACGGGCTTTTGGGTGCCAACTTCCTGCAATGGAGAGCCAAAAAAAGTGCCATGTCCTCTCCCGGGCATCTGTGAGCTGTGTGAGCGGGACAAGGAACTGTGTATCCCTTTAACCAATCAAATTGAACCATGTGCAGACACAGAATCTGGTAGTGTTAGTTAGAACAGTAAATTCAATGTAAAATCAGTTAGAGAAATCAAAATAGAGAGGGTAAGAAATATAGAATTAAAATACACAAAGAAAAAGTAAAAAAATAAAAATTTAAAACTTTTTTTTTATATATCTGCAATAACAATTAAAATATGAAGGAATGAGAGTCCGCAATTGTAAAAGTAAATTTTCAGTGCCAGAGAGGTTGTTTGGCAGCCATTAAGACTTACCATGCCGTTAATATTTTGGTTAGACTAAAAAAACTGGATGTACCTTTATCTGGCAAAAAATAATTTGTTTCCAGCTAGTCAGGAGAGCAACTTTGCGCTGGTCCATTCATTTCACCGGTGAGTCAGCCGGTGAGCTGTCCTTCCTGTGCAGCTTTCAGAGGAACAGGGCATCTCAGGGAGAAACTTCCGGATTTCCGCGTCTGACTGTGCATGTGTGCTCGCCGGAAGTTGCTCTTCCATTTGCCCTGAAATAATGGTGAGCCCTGTTAGCCTTGCCATTATTTTTAGAGCAAGTTCCGGGCCAATACATCTCAGGCTCTTTCTAGGATTATTGATATCAAAATTTGTCAAGCTGTTAAAGAAATGAGAATAGTTTCCAATCAGGAAGATAATCACATTCATTATTAAGGGTTTAAAAAAGAAAAATAATGACCAGAGTAAGGGTTCGAGAACAACCCAGAAATTTAAAACAGTTTAATCCATCTAATTAATGCTACTTAATTAATTAGCCTTTATATCTAAAGGGCTACAATATAAAGGGGAGGAAATGTTGCTACAGCTATACAAAGCCCTGGTTAGACCACATCTGGAGTTCTATGTACAGTTCTGGGCATTAGAAAGGATATATTGGCCTTGGAAGGAGTGCAGCACAGATTCACCAGAATGTTACCAGAGCTTTCAAGGTTAAATTACGAGGAGAGATTACATAAACTAGGTTTATAATCCCTGGAATAGAGAAGGTTAAGAGGTGATTTGATTGAGGTTTTTAGGATTTTGAAAGGAACTGATAGGGTAGATAGAGAGAAATCTTTTCCGCTGGTGGGGAGTCCAGAACAATGGGACATAACTTTAAAATCAAAGCCTGGCCATTCAGGAGGGAAGTTAGGTAATACTTCTTCACGCAAAGGGTGGTAGAATTGTGGAACTCTCTCCCACAAAAAGCAGTAGATGCTAGTTCAATTAATAGTTTTAAATCCAAGATCGATAGATTTCTGCTAGTTAAGGGTATTAAGGGATATGGAGCCAATGCTGATGGATGGAGTTGGTTTACAGATCAGTCATGATCTCATTGAATGGCGGAACAGGCTCGAGGGGTTGAATGGTCTACTCCTGTTCCTATGTACTTGTGACAAATACATGCCAAATAAATTCAAAATATCTGTGAACATTTTTCTTTGCATTAAATAATATTCAATGATGTATTTGAGAGTGGTAACCTGGTGCAGCTTTATTAATACAGATGAAAATGGGTTTATCACAAAATAAGCCTTTTTATTAAGTGATAAGTCCTTCATCTGTGAGTAACCATAGAATCATAGAATGGTTATAGCACAGGAGGCCATTCGGCCCATCGAGCCTGCGCTGGCTCTTTGCAAGAGCAATCCAGTTAGTTCCATTCCCCGCTCTTTCCCTGTAAAACCTAATTTTAAATCACTGAAAATGACTTTACAAAACTATACTGAACCTTTTACTAGTTTTATTGGTGTACACTAGTCAGTTTCTTATTAAATTAAATATTTTTTAATGTGTAAAAACATTTAAAACGTGCCTACCAGTGCCTAAGAAAACAAGCTGAAGTCCCACGGTGAAATTGCAGTAAGGTGCAAATACTTCACATTTTTGTTTCTTCCCTCTTTCCTCCCCAAAACCTGCATCTCAGTTATGGTTATAAAAGATGTCTCTTCACCCCTGACTTTGCACCATGGCTTTGTAGTTCTTGTTGAAGGTGTTGTTAGTGTGGTGCGAACAGGTGGCAGTCACCATTGCTGGGTGAGTGCTACATGCTCAAGGTGCTGATCACCAGAGACTTGACAATGGAAAAATCTTCCCTGGTGTAGCAACAAGAGCATCAACAAGAATACTACAAAACAATGGTGGAAAGCACTCTGGCTGTAAGGTATAGGGTCGGCATCAAAATATCTCATAAACATTCCTTTCTTCTTCCTTCGGCAACACTAAGCAAGCCTCATCCTAACAGCAGCTTTAGCTGAGAATTTTTATTTAATTGCTTAAACTGTATAATGCAATCAAAAGATCTTTTAATTTTTGATTTTTTTTTTCCTCCCACTGCTCACAACTCAATTATTATTTCAGATCTTCTGCCCAGTTAAGAGGAGTCAGAACTTCCCAGGATCTGAGGGCCAAATGAAATTTCCACCTTTAGGACAGAAGCAGAATTTGAGTCCCAGGCTCCGAGAGAGGACAAAATGATATCACGTCAAAGCCCAGGCTTTTGAGGGAAGCTGAAGCCTTCAAATAAAAACTTTAACAACGGTATTAAACGACATACAAAAAAAAATTCAATGGATCAATTTTATAATGCTATTTGTAATTTTGTTTAAAACCTTATTTTGGATATTCGAAATTTAAATTAATGATTAAAAAATAAGAACATAAGAACATAAGAAATAGGAGCAGGAGCCAATCGGCCCCTCGAGCCTGCTCCGCCATTCAATAAGATCATGGCTGATCTGATCCGAACCTCAAATATAAATTCATGTCCAATTTCCTGCCCGCTCCCCGTAACCCCTAATTCCCTTTACTTCTAGGAAACTGTCTATTTCTGTTTTAAATTTATTTAATGATCTAGCTTCCACAGCTTCCTGGGGCAGCAAATTCCACAGACCTACTACCCTCTGAGTGAAGAAGTTTCTCCTCATCTCAGTTTTGAAAGAGCAGCCCCTTATTCTAAGATTATGCCCCCTCGTTCTAGTTTCACCCATCCTTGGGAACATCCTTACCGCATCCACCCGATCAAGCCCCTTCACAATCTTATATGTTTCAATAAGATCGCCTCTCATTCTTCTGAACTCCAATGAGTAGAGTCCCAATCTACTCAACCTCTCCTCAAGATGATTTTTTCCCCAAAAAAGCATTGAGTGATTTGATTGGTTTATCTACATGGTGATGGTGAAATGTTAACATATTGAAATAGGGTTTTCTTATTCTAAATGTTTACATGGATGTTTTTCAATTGTGACATATTGATGTATGGGTAAAGCATGACAGAAGAAGAAAGAATAATGTGGGTAGGAGGTGCAGCCGATCACAAGACCATTAATAATATATAGGTCTAGTCTAAAGTAAAGTTGTAACAAATTTCATGACATTTTGACGATATTATTGGTTCTTGTACCAGTGAGAATTGAAGCCATATGGAGCCAATGGGATGCATGGTATGGCATGTAAGTTTCACTAACATACAGAGGACCATCTCGCTAGTGCTATTAGATTTGCAATACCTTGCTATGGTCCACTAATGGTCTACTAGGTCATACTGACAAGCAAGGAGGCTACTGCATGAACAGGATTGATGGATCAATCTGTGAATTGTCCAGACAGCTGAACTTTAACAACTATGAAAATCCTGATAAGATTGGACTTGTGGGAGTAATGTTAGTTGACTGGTGCAAAATAAATTCAGTTTTCTTTCTCCTTCTAGTATTTTTTTGGTATCATTTCCCCAAATAAAATAGAACAAATTCAGTGAAAATAAATCTGTTTACTGGCATTTTCAAGTTTAAATAAAAAACATTTTTAACTGATTAATATTTCATGGGCTTGTAATCAAAGTCTGTGCTCTCAATAGAAATCTTTCAGTAGCTAGGCACAAAATAGGGACAAATCAGATCACCATGGTAACTTGCAAGAGTTCTTCTGAGACTGCAGATGTAAAATGTTACTGACAGGTTGGACACTGAAGAAGTAAAATGGAGGGTGGGGAGAATCGATTGCACATATGTCCTGAGTTGTATAATAATGAGTTTGAGCGATAATTTTGGCTATGATATTATGATTAAAAAGCACCCAGTCAGTCCAGTAATTACTTCAAAGCTGAATGACATTTCCCTCTGGTGTTTTTACCAGCATTTATCTTATCCTTTGCTGCACTTGTCATTTCAATACATTTTGTAATTTCAAATCTGTCATTGCTTGTATTATACTTTCTATCAATTTAGTCTTCAAACAATTTTGTTTCATTAGGAACCCTACGCATGTCCAAATAACATCCAGTCGGCACTTCTTTCTGGCAATAATCATGGAAGATATCATTTCTGGTGAAGGTGGTAACTCCTTTTAAAGCTTAGAGTTGTGAAAGGGATGAAGAAAAGTACAAAAGTGTTTCATCCCTCAAAAAGCACAGAATGAACTTCCTGTACAGTGAGTGATTGTTTAATAGAAAGAATGAGACATATTTTCACATCAAGAACTGATTGCTATCATAACATTTCCCATTGCTTTCTGACATTTAGATAATACAAGCTATAGCTTTTAAATATTTGGAAGTAAATACCATGTAACAATTCTCTTAAGGTCAGTAAACATTATCTATAAATTGCAGATTAGTAATGTAATTTCAGCTCCTTCAGTGTAGTTATACTAGCTGTGCTGAAAAAGCTCAGGAAGAATATTTGGACAAGGCGAGAAGGAGGTGCACTTGGTATTGGGCCCAATTTTAACTCGGTTGGCCTGGTGAAAATGGGGCAATAGCATCCCTAAAATAGCTGTGTTGCACTTACTGCCCCATTCCCACTTGGATCCGGCCTGCCACCATATTTCCGTGGGCCTTCCACTGGGAGCCCCATTAATGCATCCAAATCAAGGTCCTATGACACACATAGGACCCTGATGCAATTTGAGAGACAACTGGGCAGAGCATGTGCCGTGCCCACTCCACCCAATTGTATTGGGCCTAAAAAGGTAAGTACAGAATTATTTTTGTGGGTCCAGAAGGAGCCTCCGGGTTCCAAAAGAATACTGTGGGTCGCTGCCACTCTGGGATCCCCCCAATCGATTGGTTTGCCCCCCTCCTCCCGATCAGTTCCCTCCCATCCTCTGGGCCTACCTGCCTACCGAGCGGCTCGGCCTGCAGGCCACTCAATATTGCACTGGTCCAGAACTAGTGAGCTGTAGTGGGACAAAATGGTTCGAATCCCTCACTGGCAGGAATGGGCAGGCCTTCATCTCACTGCCCACTTGTTCCATATCTGGAGTTAAAACGTTCCCCTTTTTTTAAAGAACTGACGAGCTAATGCACACATCGTATTTTACCTGCACAAAGCCCCAGTGCATCTCCCTCACATCTATGGTGAACCTGACCCTAGCATCATTAGCTGGTACAGAATTAACAAGCATACACAAGGAGAGAATAACATATAATCACATATTAGAAAGAAATGCAAAGAAACATTGGCCTTCAGTTCTTTATCTTATAGCTGTGTTTCCTGGCAGAATGATCTCATACCTGTTTTGTCACAATTGTTACAAGCTAGATATCATAATTCCACTTAGTTCAGCTGGACTGATCAATCACAAACACATAATGACCATTTTGAGTCTCACAAGGTAATTGATTAGGAAGGCCATTCAGCCCAGCTTAATTCATCCATCCACAAGAATCCCTCCCCATTGTAGCATCCAATTGTGTATTAAATGGTTACAGGGTTTTCGCCTCCACTACTTTATATGAAAGTTTTTTCCACACAATGATCAGTCTTTGTGTAAGAAACAATTTCTTGATATTAGTCCTAAAATTACCTTTTACTAGTTTGAACCTGTTCTACTCCCACAGTTTAATTTAAAGTAATATTCTAGGTGAACATATTCTATACTCTTAAAGAAAAAACTTGCATTTATATAGAGCCTTTAATATCCTAATATTCTATTGTTTTGGCTATTTAGTTCAAAATCCTAATGACTTTGTTGACTGCTGCTCTCCATTTGCTGCCCATGTTTGGCATTGAGTCTACTATGATTCCTCACTCTCTTTAAGGTTCATCCTTAGCGATTTCAACACCATTTATGAAGCATGCATCTGGTCTATTTTTCCATCCAATCTGTAACACTTTCCACTTGTATTAAATCTCATTTGCCGTTGCTCCATCCTCTTCCATACTTTGTCCATCTCATTCTATAATTTCTGAGCTGCCTCTTCAAATTTCACAGCCCCATCTCATTTAGTATCTCCTGCAAATTTGACTACTTTGCACTGAGTTTCTGAATCCTGGTTATTTATGTAAACTGGAAACAGTAATGGTGCCATGACTGAGCCCTGAGATACTTCCTCCTCCATCATAACTCCTCGTTGTTTCCTACTCTTCAGTTTCTTATCCATTCCCAGGGTTTGCCCTGAATCCCCATTGTTTTGAGTTTAATTAATAGCCTTTTGTGTGGAGCTAATCAAAAGTCTTTTGGCAGTCACAAAGCACTTACCACAGGGTTTACTATAGTCCACCTGCCTCTTTCTTCAAGAAGTCAAGGAGGATGGTCATGGGGATAGTCCACTTCTGAATTCATGCCGACTGTTGTACAGATGATCCTTATGTTTATTCCTGATAATCGATTCCATCATTTTACAGAATGTAGTGTTCACTGTAATAGTGCTTTGTAATTTTTATTTCAATAATTGAGTACTGCAAATTAAATATAGTCTTTAAGATTAGCATTAATGTGGCAAAATTAGAAGCAATCTTAAAAAGTAGCATTTTCATCATCCAATGAGTTGAATTCATGCACGATTTGTTTTATAACTGGCTGTCGCACACATTTTCAGATTTTTGAAATCATTTGCAGTTTGCTGTAGTGGACACAAGACATTGACTGTACTGTATTAAAACCTTAAAAATCTATGGGTCAAATTGTGTTTTATTGTGAATTTATTGCAATCTGTAAAAGAAGCTTCAGCACATTTGGCACAATGCTTTTGAATAAACATTATAGGTAATTGTCTAACAGGACTGCTTAAAGTTACAAATGCTGTTTGATTTAAACAAACATTCCTACACTGTACTAATTCTAAATTGGAATTATTTATATTATAATAATCAGCTTCCCCTCCTCTATGGATGTGTAATATACAATACATGATGTAATAGAAAATATTATAAAAGATAATTGCCTCTATTGCATGGTCTTTTTCTTTGGTTGATGCAATCCTCAATTCCCACTGAATTCCACCAAAGATAAATAAGGAGAAACTACTGGGATTGGGGTGTATCCACATTCCTGCATATATCGGGGAAAGTTATACCTGCCGTTCTTCACTCATGTCTTAAGATTTTTAATGGCCCCACATTCCCGGTTCCGAGATCACTTGCTAACCACACCTTCAGCTCTCTCTCTCTGACCTGAGCCAGGCCTACCTAGTCTATCACTCCAAGTCCTGGCTGCAGACCCAAGGCATCCTGCTGTCAGCATTAGAGTCCATAGGCATTGACTTTGGCAAGAAAGGGAGAGGAGGCGGGCAGTCGAAGCATCAAGAACTGAACAAGCAGGTGGGAAGAGGCAAATCCAGCTGAGCCTCAGTTTTCCTCTTCCATAGATTCATCCATGCCATGGGCTCCAGCCTCAGCACGGCCCACGACCCAACCAAGGAATTGGACTCAGATTTGTCCCCACATCCACTGTTAACAGCTGCCATACAGCAACCTGTGGAGACCAGGATTTTGACTCAACAGGCAAAATGAACAAAATCTACCTGAGACAGATAAATTAATAACTGCATTAATGTAAAATTATTGTGAGATGGGAAATGTTATTCAAGGCTGTGTGGTCTTTTCAAAATCCTGGATATAGCCCTAAAGGGATTCTGTCCTTTTAAGTCATTTTAATGACATTACTATACGTTACACAACCTGGCTCCCTCCCCAAGTTGCCTATAACTGCATATCCAGACTATTTCCTGCAGATGTACTTGTTTACAGATGTAATCAGACCAAACAGCCAAACTTTCAAACATTTTGAAAAAGTGGAGATATATCAATGCATCAAATGGAACCATTGGTTTCCACTATTGCTTTTACTGGGTATATAGTGAGGTTGGTAATTGAATATTTAGTAGGCTGTTAGTATTCATATTTTTTCACATATTGCTGAGTTCTCACCCAACAGTGTTCTTATGAGGCAACTGCATCTTCAAATTAGGGAGCACTGATCTTCAAATGTGAAAATCCTGTTTTGTGATCAACTCCAAACAAACATGAAACATCAATCCTCCACATTCAATGGATCATCCTCCGCCATTTCCGCTACCTCCAGCGCAATGCCACCACCAAACAGATCTTCCGCTCCCGTCCCCTTTCAGTTTTCTGAGGGGCCGTTCCCTCCGCAACATCCTAGTCCACTCTTCTATTACGCCCAACACCTGCTCCCCATCCCCTGGCACCTTCCCATGCAAGTGCAGGAGATGCAACATCTGCCCTTTCACTACCTTCCATCCCACCGTCCAGGGGCCCAAAGACTCCTTCCAGGTGAAACAGCGATTTACTTGTATGTCTTCCAACCTAGTATACTGTATTCACTGCTCACAATGTGGTCTCTACGCTGGGGAGACCAAATGCAGATTGGGTGATCGCTTTGCAGAACACCTCCATTCAGTCCGCAAGCGTGACCCTGAGCTTCCGGTTGCTTGCCACTTTAATTCTCCGTCCCATTCCCACTCTAACCTTGGCCTCCTACACTGTTCCAATGAAGCTCAATGCAAGTTCGAGGAACAACACCTCATCTTTCGATTTGACACTTTACAACCTTCCGGCCTCAACATTGATTTCAACAAATTTAGATCATAACCACTGTTTCAATTTTCTTGGACAGCAGGCGCTGGTAATTGTTCTGCTGTAACCATTTACACGTCCTCTGGACCCATCTTTTGTTTCTTTATTGTCCCATTACCACCTCTTTTGCCTTGCACCATCATCCCTTTTGTAATTTAATCACTCCTGCTATGGGAAAAGAATGGCAAAGTGGGACTAATTGGTTGCTCTTTCAATAGCTGGCAAAGGCACAATGGGCCGAATGGCCTCATTTTGTGCTGTATTATTCTATAAGTACATATGGTGCTGTGTCAACACCACATCAGTACTCACTTGGTACGAAGGATGTAACACCTTTACGGGGCAAAGTAAACTGGTGACACCAGTTGCAAAAATCACAAGATTGAAGTGCTGGCAGATAAGCAAGGTCTGTGGGACGATCATCAAGGTAATAATGTTGGAGCAATAGCAAGATATCGACAGTGCTTTTAATCAGGTGCACAGTGTGATCAGAGATTAACAAGTTAAGCAGCTCTCTGTTTGATATACCTCTTGTGTTGAACCACCTGTACTGTGGTCTGTCACTGGGGAATTGACATCCAATGTAGTGACATAGAATCATGTAAAGATTCATCATTTGGACATGGTGCTTTGTCCAGTGAACTGGGCAATTACCTGGAGAGACCTGGTGGCCATAAACGTTAAGGCTGCCATCACTTTCACAGCCACAAGCAGAGCAGCTGCACTCATTGATGTTCCCTTTAAACCAAGCTTCAAACATCACATATGGCTTGTTCATTACCTCTCTCAAAAGTAATGTTTCTACAATAGACCTGGATGACAAGTGAGGCCCACTCAGTCTCTAATGTGACTAAGCCCTTCTCCTCATTACTGTCCTTATCTGAGAGGAGTACAATAGCACAATAGCTATGCTGTCAGTTCCAATCAGCCACTGTTGGTGGAATTGTTAGAGCCGAGCCTGTGTAACTTATAGCATTCTTTTACTAATCAGTGTATGTTGCATGGCCAGTGAATTTGATTTCTCCCCTCAACTGCCGAATTTAATCCACTGGTAGAATACATCCTCCATTGTGTTAGACTTATTACATAATTGGAGACAGGTGTGAATATAAAGCAGTCTTAAAGCATGTAATGTTATGTTCTGTACGGTGGTTAGTGAACATACAAGTTGCTACAAATTGCTTTTCCACCACATGACAAAATCCAATACTTAAACCTGGAAAATAACTGAGTTAGAAATGCTGAACAAGTTTTGCAGCAACCAAGTGTCTTGACACTAAACAGGAATTTTCCAATACTTTATTGTACAATTGTTCACTAAATATATTTACATAACATTAATTTCAACATCAGTGCAATACATAAGAATGTTGCATAATTACCAATTGTTGAAAATGTTGAAACAATGGGATTACAGCAGAACTGATAGTACAATTTTATAAAGCAACATTTACAAGTGCATCATTGAAAATTGTAACAGCTTCACTATTTATCAGAAACATAGTAATTTCTTCTATTCAAATCACCAAAACAGCCTCTAGCTCTGTAAACATATGGCCTCTTAATGTGGCATAAAAAAGTTTTGAATGGACCTACGATCCCTTTGGCAACTTTTGGAAATTAACAATGCCAGTTTGCTTGTGAGCTGTTTCCTTTTAAGAAAATTGGTTACAATGTCAGCTAAGCATCATCTTCACAGTGATGTGTCAGAAAAATTCAATGACGCTAATATTAATTGTTTCGCACCTTTAATAAGGACAGGAAGTATGGATTTTGTTAAATTGTGAAAAATTATAAGCAATGTAGATGTAATAAACAGCTATCTCAATATAAATGTATTAATATGTATGAAGAAAAATATACATGTAATAAACAAAAATGTTAAATATACTAGTAAGTTTTAGGATGTAACTTAGCTGAGATACACTAACATGCGCTGGATAGACACAGCCCAACAACATCACAGAAGTAAAGAGACAATGCCTGCCACAAATGAAGGATCAACAAATACTTGTGTAAAAACTACAGAATAGCAATTTAGTACTAGAATTTAATCATTTAGCAAATTGAAAAAAACAAAATACTAGGAAAAATTCCCTTGGGTAATCTTGATTTGGCACTTTATCAAAACAATTAGCTGTCTGAGAGACCAAAGATAATGTATTTCAGTACTCCCCATCTCATCAACATAATTATGGGCTGAAGTACTTTATAATTATCTGCACACACCTGCACATATTCAGATAAACATACCCACACATTTAAACAGACATGCACTAAAGATAATGTCACCTTATGCTACCTTGCAAAGTCTCTCTCTCTTCTGGCTTTTTTTATGTGGTTTCTTCAGTAGACCTGGTATCTGATTTGAGGCGTACAAATTCTTTGGCCACTTCATCATTGGTCCTCTGTGACAGTATTCTGAGAATTGTCAGCCCAGTTTCATCCATGTAAACATTTTTGATCAGAGGATACCACGATGCACAGCTCCCTTTCTCAGCTATGTCCTTTAACTGGATGACTGTCATTCCTATAATCCGGTCTTCCCTGGCAAAGCAGTAATCTTTCACAGAGATATGAAGCTCATATGACTCAGGTCCATTCTCATTACTCAGGACGCTGTATGCATAAACAAACATTTAGTAAGAAGATCTTTTCCACCTCCCCCATAATTTCTTCTACTCCTCTCATTTATCCTCATATAGACGTCCACTGCAGCTATGCTTCTTCCTCCAGCTGATAGGACAGTATGGTCTCAGTCATAGATGGCATCTCAAGAGTTGCCATGAATACATCTCCAAGCTTTTGCAGGCTTCTTCTTTAATTTTTTTTCTCTCTTCTCCCACCCCAGAAATACAATATTCCATTATACAAAAATGCTCCAATCAGTAGCCAACTCAAGAACTGGCAAAATCACAACCATGGATCACAACCAAGTTCTTGTTTAAATTTAAATTTTGTAGTGAGCTTTGTTTTCATCATGGTGGAGGTATGTTGCATTCCCCAGAAGTGACATCCCATCACAATGAGGGTTAAGAGAACAGTTCCTGCTCTTTTGCCACAAGTATCAATATCAAGCACTCTCAGGTCAATTGCATTGCAAGTCAGATGTAAATCGACTTGCTCTGCTCTGCCCCAACAATGTGCCTTAACCTTAACCAAAGCAGGTCACTATTGAAACAATGTGACATTTACCTTCTCCACATCAGCCATCTTGATGATCTTCTAGACTGACACCACCAATTTGATGAAATATAGGCAGTTTTGTGCTTTGGACTTGTCTTGACTCATATTAAGTAGGACTTTCATCCTATTAGTCTGAGCTGAATATGAACCCAGGTTCCAGAGGTGAAAGGACAATGTTCAAATCTACTGCACTATCCTGGGTTACTGGAGTTGAAACTGGGATTTGAACTTTCTTCTTTAGAGTACGAGCCCATGACTCTCCAAAACTGAGATCTATATGGCTTTACGAAATAAATTTGATTTTAGACTACTGTATTTTATTAAAAAAATATATTTTTTATTTGCTAGTTCTATTCTAAAGAATGATTTAAAAACTATAATATATATTTGCAATTTATACACTTTGAAGACAATGGCTTAGTATTTATTCAATACTTAATGTGTAAATAGCGTTATGAAACAAATAGATGGAAACATTCATGGATCACTTACAAGTGAAATGTCTCGTTGTATTTCGGGGACCAAGCGTTGTTTTTTGTCTTTGTGCCAAATTTTCTTTTCTTGTCACTGAGATTTGGTCCAACCACATGAACTTCTACAAATGGTCGGAACATGGCAGTTGTTTGCCAGTTCAGTTCATTGACTGCAACAACTGCAAAGAGAAGTCAAGATACCAATGGGCCTCAAATTGTCACAATATTTGACTTAGATGCAAGAATGATTCGCCTGTTAAATAATATTCAGAGCATATTTTATTAGATTGCTGGATGGGATGGGACACTTACTTTTAACTGTGACTTTGTGTTCTCCAGTCCCGGGATGTGTAAATAGATCCACATGGACCGATACTTCTCCCACTGAGCCATTTGTAGATTGAGCTGAAAAGTAGCACAGTAAACAAGAAAAACAAAGTTAGGTAAAAACTGGAAAATAAACTATACGTTCAAACAGGAAGCTTCTGATCATAAAAATATAAATATAATTTTGTAATCTGCAACTATAAAGAATCAATACCTCATCTAATTCATAGGTCAATATTTCATCATATGGCAAAATCCTTGTTCGATACATGCAAACTATAAGTAGTCAATAGCTTCCAGTATCAAGCACAAGTCTCAGCTTGGTTCAGTGCTAACACCTTCACCTGAGTCAGTATGTTGTGGGCTTAAGCCCCACGGTGGACTTGAGCATATCTTCTAGGGTGACACATTAATGTGGTGCTGAGGGAGTGCTGCATTGTCCGAGCGATATGATGGTTAAAAAGAAATAACAGCAGTAATTATACTCTGATTGGAAGTAGGCCCAGTGCTGTGGAAGAAGAGAGGGACTTGGGGGGGTACAGGTTCACAGAGCACTAAAAACAGCACCTCAGGTTGATAAGACTGTGAAAAAAGCTAATAGGATTCTAGGTTTTACCTCAAGGGTATAGAATATAAAATCCAAGAGTCAATGATGAGTCTATGTAAAACCTGAATAGGACCTGAGTTACAGTACTGTGTGCAGTATTAGACTCCACACTCTGGAAAGATATTGAGGCCTTAGAGAAGGTACAACGCAGATTCACTAGGATGCTGCTTGATATAACAAATTAATAATACGAAGAAAGACTTGAAAAGTTGGGTCTTTTTCATTAGAGCGCAGATTACAGGGTGATTTAATGGAAGGGTAGATAGAAGCAGCCTGTTTCCAGTAGTTGAGGGGTTAAGATCGAGGGGCCATGGATACAAGATTAAATGCAAGAGTTGTGAGGCTGTGGAATTCACTTCCAGGGTTAGTGGTTGAGGCAGAAACTATGTCAAAATTCAAGATTAGACTGGATAGGTGGATGAAGGGAAAGAGGCTGAAGGGGCCTGGGAACAAGGTGGATAAATGTAATAATTATTTGCTCATGTGAAGAGTAAACACAGACTCAGATTGGTGGGCCGAATGGCCTGTTTTCTTGTTGTAACTTCTATGCATTTCTATGTATAGATGTTGTCTTTCAGATGAGATGCGAAATTGAGGCCCTACCTCCCCGTTCAGGTGGACATAAAAAATTCCATTGCATTATTCAGCGAGGAGCAGGGAGTTCTCCCGGTGTCCTGACCAACAATTCTCCTTCAACTAACATCACCAAAAACACATTATCTGCTCATTCACTCATTTGCTGATCATGGGATCTTGCTGTCTGCAACTTGGTTGCTACGTTTGTCTAGTGGAGAACAGCAATTGCACTTTGGCTGCAAAGAACTTTAGGATGTTCTGAGCGCACAAAAGGCACTTTACAAATTCAATTGTTTCCTTTTTTAAAAAAAAAACAAAAAAATTGCTCAATTTTAGTTGACTTTTTCAAGTCCCTTTTTAGAAATAGATTTTTTTCATAAATCTAACTATTAGAATAATATTACGCAACCACCCATATAAATAGCTCACACTCCTAGGGCAATGTGTGCATTATTCTACTCTACAGTAAACAATATGGATTTTCCTGTAGTACTATTCATCTACAAAGACTTCATCATTGGTTTGGGAATGAATGTATCAGTAGCAATTTTTTTTTTACTAATTATGATATAATACACATATATAATTAATTCAAAATAGTCTGCAGCGCCTCTTGTATTACATTATTATACTGCAAATACTGATTTGAGATTAGTACCTGCTTCGAGTAATGGAGGGCTTGCAGTGCAGAGTTACACTGCTGGTTACACTGTCTGGTCAGGTAAGTGTAGAGCTCTGCTCACTGGCCTCCAAATGCTGGTAAACAATCTGCAGGAGCGCTGGTTCTACAAATGCTGAACAAGTTGAAATCTAAAAGGTTGCTTAAAAGTTTTGATTGGCTGCAGATGCAAAGCTGGAAGGGGGTGCGAGATGAGTCCTTAAGATGAGCTCACACCACAAGGCAAAATGTGATGCATCAGATCAGTGATTTTTCTCCTTTGTTATGCAGCAGATTGTGAATTGAAGCAACGTGGTTTATGTGACATCAACAAAAAAGCTGCAGTATAACTATGCCATGCTCTTTACACAGACACTCACATTATTCTCTTTGGGTATGGATAAGCTCTATATTATTCATCGTGATTGCAGTAGCACACTACAGCTGCGTGTACAGCTGGCATTGTTACACAATTGTGGCTCTTACATTGTAAATGCCTGATATGCCCAGTGTTTCTGAATGACAGCAAACACAACCCATCTGCAATATAGTTTATTATGTGTACGGCTTCCTCTTTCTATATGCCAGTGAAAGGACTCTCTATGAACAAACACATTTGGTAACATTTATTGCAATCATTTGTGCTGACTTCCATATGTTTGAATTAACTGCATAATGAATATTTTATTAACATACTCTACTATTTCTTGTAACACTGCTGCAATCTTCTGATTCTGTACTACACACAAAAAAACTGTCAGTACACTTGCTCTGTGATTTTTACTTTGTTGCAAAGCAGTTTCCACTTCGTAGAGGTGCTAAAGTAACAATATTAATCCAGAGTTAGTTTCCGATTTGACTTTGGAATGCAGTGGTTTGAGACTCTTTCCACCACCCGCCATCCCCCCTTCCCACTCCTAGGCTTGACATTGCATAGAGTTTGACTATAGTGTGGTGTTAAGCCTGACTTAAGTGTTCAGCCAACACAGGTAATCCATAAACTTAAGCAGAATTTTTTGTTAATGTTTTGAGATTGTTTTGAGATATGTACAATCTCAAAACATTCAAAATTTTCTGGCCAGGACCAAAACTCTGCACGTGTGTGCAAAGAGGTGGGCACAAAGTTCGAGTGTACAGAAAATGATTCAAAGCCAGTGAATGCAAATCTCAGGTGTGGTATTGTATAAGGGCAAGTATTGGCCCAGCTAATGCTGAATGCCCTCCTGTCAATACAGTAACAAGCCAACGTCTAGTTCTCTGGATCTATAACAGGAGTGATCCAATGGTTATTTGAAGAAACAGTACACAGAACAAATGATAAAAAAATATAATGGTTGCAGAGTAAACTTGAGATCAACATTGTCTACGATTTAAAATGTAATAACTCAGCCAAATAAAAGTAGTTAATTGGTATTCCTGGTTTCTTGTTACAAATGTGAGAACTCAAAGGCTGACCTGACTGTTTAACTCAGCACTCCCACCCTGCTTAACATTAATTGCAAAATGAAACGCACAGAACAAATGTTGTGTCAGCTTGGTTCAGTTGGTAGCACATTTGGCTCTCACTCAGAAGGGTGAGAGTTCAGACCTCTTGGGTTGGCACTTCAGTGCATTACTGAGGGAGTGTTGCATGATGGGAGGTGCTGTCTTATGGATGAGACGTTAAACCGAGGTGCCATCTGCCAGCTGTAAAACACCCTTGCACGATTCAAAGAAGAGCAAGGAACTCTCCTGGTGAAATGCCCAACAGTCTTCATTGGAATTTAGCTTTTGTTTAGGCAGAGGTGAGTTTCCAATACAAGGAGCACAACAGACAGAATCACTAACACTTTAAAGGTTAACAAAAAACCATTGGTCCTGAAATTATGATCTGGGATACTGTCCAATGAATTCATCAGAAAGTCCTCTCTGCAAATGAGATGTTATCACATTTAAAATAAATAGCAGAGAGAAATTTCAGATGACATGTTAAGTGCTTGTATGCTAATAGCCTATGGCATAACTCCAACACCATAAAATGCAGTTTTAAACACATATAGAGTAGTATTTATCCTCTTGGTGAACACGATTGGATGTGTTCACACAACCTTTATGTTGCATGGAATGCCACCTAACCTCATATTTTGCTGGTCTCTAAATGAAAACAAACAGATGGCTAACATAACGGTTATAATGAATGGGTACATTAGGCAAAAATGTGGGCTTTTATACAGGGCACCTAAGGGGCAGGGTTTAGAGATCACAAAAATATATGTGAAGGAATTATTCATGCACTGCATTTTATAATAGCTAATGATAACTTAATTATACAAAACAAATTTAAGTTTTCAGTAACAAAAATTATATTTGTGCCTTTTACTAATATCTGATCTTTCTCAAATTCAAAAAATTAATTTATAGAATCAGAAAGTTTACAGCACAGAAGGAGGCCATCGTGTCCGCACCAGCTGAAAATGAGCCACCCAGCCTAATCCCACTTTCCAGCACTTGGTCCATAGTCTTGTAGGTTATGGCACTTCAGGCGCACATCCAGGTACTTTTTAAATGAGGCTTTCTGCCTCTCCCACCCTTTCAGGCAGTGATTTCCAGACCCCCACTACCCTCTGGGTGAAAAAACTTTTCCTCAGCTCCCCTCTAATCCTTCTTCCAATCACTTTAACTCCATGGTCCCTGGTTACTGACTTCTCTGCTAAGAGAAATAGGTCCTCCCTATCCACTCTCTCTAGGCCCCTCATAACTTTGTACATGTCAATTAAATCACCCCTCAGCTTCCTCTGTTCCAAAGAGAACAACCCCAGCCTGTCCAATCTTTCCTCATAGCTAAAATTCTCCAATCCTGGCAATATCCTCGTAAATTTCCTTTGTACCCTCTCTAGTGCAATTACATCTTTCCTGTAATGTGGTGACCAGAACTGTACATAGTACTCAAGCTGTAGCCTAACCAGAGTTTTATACAGTTCCAGAATAACCTCCCTGCTCTTATATTCTATGCCTCGGCTAATAAAGGAAAGTATTCCATATGCTTTCTTAATCTTATCTACCTGTCCTGCTACCTTCAGGGATCTGAGGACATGCACTCCAAGGTCCCTCACTTCCTCTACACCTTTCAATATCCTCCCTTGCCTTGTTTTCCCTCCCCAAATGCATTATCTCACACTTCTCTGGATTGAATTCCATTGATATCTTCCTGCAGTCCACAGCTTTCCTCCTCACAATCAACCACACGGCCAATTTTTGTATCATCTGCAAGCTTCCTAATCATACCCCTAAATTTACATCCAAATCATTAATATATATCACAAAAAGCAAGGGACCTAGTACTGAGCCCTGCGGAAGCCCACTGGAAACAGCCTTCCAGTCACAAAAACACCCATCGACCATTACCCTTTGCTTCCTGCCACTGAGCCAATTTTGGATCCAACTTGCCACTCTCCCTTGGATCCCATGGGCTTTTGTACTTTTTTGACCAGTCTGCCATGTGGGACCTTGTCAAAAGCCTTGCTAAAATCCATGTAGACTACATCAAATGCACTAGTCTCATCGACCCTCCTTGTTACTGCCTCAAAAAATTCAATCAAGTTAGTCAGACACGACCTTCCCTTAACAAATCCATGTTGTCTGTCCTTGATTACTCCGTGCCTTTCTAAGTTACAGTTTATCCTGTCCCTCAGAATTCCGATAATTTGCCCACCACCATAGTTACATTGACTGGTCTGTAATTACTCGGTCTATCCCTCGCTCCCTCTTTAAACCTCCAATCTTCTGGCACCATGCCTGTGTCCAGTGAGGATTCGAAAACGATGGTCAGAACCTCTGCTATTTCCTCCCTTGCTTCTTTTAACAGCCTGGGATACATTTCATCCGGCCCTAGTGATTTACCTACTTTCAAAGATGCTAATCCCCTTAATACTTCCTCTCTCACTAAGTTTATCTCTTCCAATATTTCACACTCCTCCTCCTTAACTACAATGTCTGCATCGTCCCTCTCTTTTGTGAAGACAGATACAAAGTATTCATTAAGAACCATACCAACATCTTCCGCCTCCACACATAGGTTACCTATTTGGTCTCTAATACTTGTATATTTGCATGTGAAAGGCATTTTACTTTTGAATCGCCTGGAATCCATTTTCCATAACTCATGAATAATCAACAAGGACTGCCTGCTGGGAGGACAGAATACTGTAATCAAATTAAATTTGCATCAGGCTCAGCATTAAATTTGGAAACTGGTGGACTTGGTTTCCAAAAATGACGCAGAAGCTTTGTTATTGGGCAGCCTTCGGAGAATTATAAAAAAAACTCAGGAGATATGACTTTTTTTTAAACCTTCCTCGTAATAGTTCTCAAAAAGGCAAACATATTTCCAGGGGAACCCCTCAATACTGCATTATAATAATGTTTAATTCTTAATTACTACCGTACAATCCGGTAGTAATTAAGAATTGAAAACATTGGTCTCTCGAGCTATAATTGTCCTCTTATTAGGAGAGAACAACACTTCTGTTACTACCATACCATCAAAAAATTGCATTAAAATGTAATCAAGAACTTACTCATTTCTGTTTGAAAAGAGAGGCACTAATTCACCCGCTCTAGAATCAAAGAAAGGTTACAGCACGAAAGGAGGCCATTCGACCCATCGAGTCCGTGTCTGCTCTATGCATGAGCAATCCAGCTAGTCCCATTCCCCACCCTATCCCCGTAGCCCTGCAATTTTTTTACTTTCAAGTACTTATCCAGTTCCCTTTTGAAGGCCATGATTGAATCTGCCTCCACCACCCCCTTGGGCAGTACAATCCAGATCCTAACCACTCGCTGTGTAAAAAAGTTTTTCCTCATGTCACCTTTGGTTCTTTTGTCAATCACCTTAAAGCTAATCCCTCTGGTTCTCGAACCTTCCGCCAATGAGAACAGTTTCTCCCTATTTACTCTGTCTAGACCCTTCATGATTTTGACTACCTCTATCAAATCTCCTCTCAGCCTTCTCTGTTCAAAGGAGAACAACCTCAGCTTCTCCAGTCTATCCACATAACTAAAGGCCCTCATCCCTGAAATCATTCTAGTAAATCTCTTCTGCACCCTCTCTAAGGCCTTCATATCTTTCCTAAATTGCGGTGCCCAGAACTGGACACAATACTCCAGTTGTGGCCAAACCAGCATTTTATAAAGGTTCATCATGACTTCCATACTTTTGTACTCTATGCCTCTATTTATAAAGTCCAGGATCCTGTATGCTTTTTTAATCGCTTTCTCAACCTGCCCTGCCACTTTCAACAATTTGTGCATAGATACCCCCAGATCTATGTTCCTTTACCCCTTTTAGAATAGTGTCCTCTAGCTTATATTGCCTCTCCTCGTTCTTCCTACTGAAATGTATCACTTCACATTTTTCTGTGTTAAATTTCATCTGCCACGTGTCCGCCCATGCCACCAGTTTGTCTATATCCTCTTGAAGTCTATCACTATCCTCCTCACTGTTCACTACACTTCCAACTTGCATGTCATCTGCAAATTTTGAAATTGTGCCCTGTACACCCAAGTCCAAGTCATTAATATATATCAAGAAAAGCAGTGGTCCCAGCACCGACCCCTGGGGAACACCACTGTACATCTCCTTCCAGTCTGAGAAACAACCAATCACCACTACTCTCTGTTTCCCGTAACTTAGCCAATTCTGTATCCATGTTGCTACTGCCCCTTTTATTCCATGGGCCGCAATCTTGATGACAAGCCTACCATGCGGTGCTTTATCAAACGTCTTTTGAAAGTCCATATACACCACATTAACTGCATTGCCCTCATCTACCCTCTCTGTTACCTCATCAAAAAACTCTATCAGGTTAGTTAAACACGATTTGCCTTTAACTGTATGGTGACTTACTGCACAAAATGAGTCCACTACAGCTATTTTAAACTTTCAAAATGTTTTCAATTTTTAAACATTTTAAACTTAAAGATATATTTTTAAACTTGTGAGCCTAGATTTTCTAAACTGGAAGTGGGGCAGTGAGGAGAGCAGAATGGTACCAAGGGTAAGAAATAATAGTTACACGGAGAGACTTGAGATACTGGGATTATTTCCACTGGAATAGAGAAGGCTAAGAGGAGATTTTAGAGATTTTTAGAAGTATGAAGTAGTTTGATAGGCAAATAGGGAAAAACTATTTCCTCTCGATAAGGAGACAGTGATGATGGGGCATCAATAATCACCAATGAGTGAGGAGAGAAATTAGGAGAAATTTCTTTACAAGAGAGTTGTTAGCGTATGGCATGTTTTGCCATCAAGAGTGACTGAGTCAGAGACCTTACATTTTTTAATTAGATAAACTTTTGAAGCAATGGAAGATGCAGGGCTATGGGGAGAGCAGGGAATGGGATTGATTTTGGATTGCTCAAGTAAAGAGTTCACACAGACACAATGGTCTGAATGGTCGCCTTCTGTGCTGTAAACATCTATGGTTCTATGATCTGCAGTGTGCTGACCCTGTATATATTTCTGGGGTCAGCACTATTAGCATAATCTCAGGGAGATCCTAGTGTTTGAAATGCTGTGATTGGGATCTTGCTTGCTGCTGAGTGGGAAATTGCATGCTGCTGCAGGACTTAAAGGCTTGCAGCATCCTTAGAGGAGCACGCATCATGGGGGCAAAATGCTGATGGTCGCAACTGAGCTGAACATGTTAGAGCATGGAATCCCTTCCAATTCATATTGTGATATTGCATAATGGAACATGCCAGGACACATGGGTGTAATGTATATTCTCCTGAACCTTTGGAAATCCTGCCATTTTGTAAAGTTGCACAGCCTGCTCATGCTGCTGCCAGTTACCTATAGGGAAGGAGAGGAAATTGCCTGCTCAAGCAAATATGAAATCTGTCACTTGCTTGAGCATTGTAGAATGATTAATGTGGGTAATGTTGCCAGTGGCACCTTGGAATGATCTGGAGGCAAAGAATTTGAGGGCTGTTGTGACCTTCACAGCCACTGGCAGTTCTATGCACGTGGATGAGTTTGTCCGCAGATTACATTCCAATGTGTGGTACAGTTCAGTCACAGCCTCCTTTGTGAATCACAGTCTATGCAAGCACCGTTTCTTTGACAGTGCCAGGTATGTCGATCCCAATCTGTAGATACTTCGTGCAAAGGTACCTGTAGATTGTCCCCATTTCTGCTGACCACCTAAGAAAGAAAAAAAGGTCCCCTCCTAAAAAAAACATAAAGGAAGGAATGGCCTCAAAATGCACTTAGCAATCTTCAGGCAGGGATCTTGAAGTCTACTTCTGTAATCAGCTCAGTGCCTAGCAAACCTGCATATCTACTTTAAATTGGCTGGGCCATGAATTGGCACTATGTTGGGGGGAGGGGGAAATGACAGAAAATGGCATGGTCATCGAAAAGATGCCTTTGGGACTTTATTAATGTATCAACATATTCAGGCGGAAGCTTCCAACACCTGTCAAAATCAGGCCCAGTGATGTGTTAAGTGGGCAGAGATCTGGCTTTATGGATCTCCACCCTTTTTTTTTCCAATCATAAACCTAGGCCGTGCACTGAAACAGCTAAACTTTTAAATCAGTTTTTATGAATTAATCTCTTTACTCTGATTACAGCCCACAGTGCCAGGATGATGCCATTCTTTAAGCAATGGTGTGCCAAAAATCTCCGTATGATCTTATGAATGAATTGACAACACAGTGGAGATCGCAGGAGATGAGCGGCTCGTGGGATATACAACCTTCTGCTGTTGTACTCGGGTGGGAATTGATTTAAGCTTGTTCTAATACAGTAGACAATTTTCAATTTCTACCAGTTGAAAAAAGCAGACTGTTCTGCAGTTCTTTTCAACTGTTAGAAATTACAGAGGGGAGCCGGAGGCCAGTAAGTAGAGCTCAGTGCATATATATATATACATAGAAAGAAAGAAAGAACTTGCATTTATTTAGGGCCTTTCACGACGCTTTACAGCCAATGATGTACTTTTTGAAGTGTAGTCACTGTTGTAATAAAGGAAACGCAGCAACCAATTTGTGCACAACAAGGTCCCACACAAAGCAATGTGATAACGACCAGATAATCTGTTCTAGTGATGTTGGTTGAGGGTTAAGTATAGGCCAGGACACCGGGGAGAACTCCCCTGCTCTTCTTCAAAATAGTACCACGGGATCTTTTACATCCACCTGGGAGGGCAGACAGGGCCTCGGTTTAACATCTCAGCTAAGAAACGGCACCTCCGACAGTGCAGCGCCCCCTCAGCACTGCACTGGAGTGTCAGCCTAGATTTTGTGCTCGAGTCAGTGGAGTGGGACTTGAAGCCACGACTTTCTGACTCAGAGGTGAGAGTGCTACCAACTGAGCCGCAGCTGACACTGATACATGCATGAATACAGATCGCTGTCTTCCAGCTCTTCACGATGATGTTAAAAGAAGATATAGCTGTAGCTTGTCACTTGCAAAGCTACCCAAATGTTTTGTGTCTTTTCAGTACATCGTGGAGTTTTACTTGGAGCTGGTGTACTTGGTCACTGTCTTTGCCCCTTCCGACATGGTGTGCTTGGCCAGCTACCCGGCCAGCAGCCAATGGTTGAATACTTGTTATAATGGGCCAGGTGGGAAGCCTCACCCGTGATGCACTCGAAAATATCGTTCACAAAGGGAGTTGATGGTGCTCATGGCCTTGGAGGAGATGCTGGTGTCGGGGTGAACCTGCTTCGTCACTTTGGAGATGTAGATCAAATAACTCTCCTTCCTCGACCTTCTTCACTCTTCCCACCAGTTGCTGTGACTTTACTTTCTCGACGTCCTTCTTGGATACCGATTTCTGCTCCTCAGGCATTGTCACATTCACTTTCAGACACAGAATGTACTGAAATGTTGCTGGGTTTAGTGTAAAAATAGCATAGGACTTACGAAGGTAACTTGATGTGTATGTCATTGCTTCCACTGCTTAAGTTTGTAGTCTCCCTACCAGCACACCTGCCCTTTTCTGACACACGGATCTTGATTTTAAAAGACATGAATACAGTTCGTTACATCAGGACATTACACAATGAAGACTGTGTAAAAGTCAATAAATCGCTACGAAAATAACTTAGAAGAGTATCGGGAGGCAGCAATTCAATAAAAGTCTTTCTAAATAAAGAAACTGTCATGATGAATCATCTCAACAGGTGACTGAATTGAAGTCTTGCAATTTATTTACAATTTTTTTGGAGGAGGACAGTAAGTAAGCATTAGAAGCGGGTGTGACTGTTGCTGTAAAGGTAACAGTTACTATACATGTGTGTTCCGCAGAATTTAAAACTTGTATTGCTGAGTCGCTGCTTTTTAAACTTCACCAGAGGCTTTTTAAAAAAATAAACCTTCGGACAAAGCCTTAACACATTAACTGCCTGAGTAATGCGGATGAGATTTCCTGTCAGTGGCAAGTATTTCCTCATTTTAATGTGATTTTTTTTTGATTAAAAATTGATTTAACCAGGCCAAAGTTCGGAAGCTGGCCTCATTACTGACCAGCGGAAAAAAAAATCAGCCTTTAAGGTTGGATTGAAGCCGTAGACAAACAATGAGCTGTGGGAGCTGGTAGGCAGAAGAGCTAAACATAAGGAAATAGACAAAATGGGTTACAATAGGAAAGAGAGAGATTTGGAATGAATGAAAAGGGAAAAATTTAAAAGTTAAAATAGGGAAAATAAGGAAGAGAGAATAGGAGGAAAACAGGGTTGACATGTTTGTATTTTTATATAGATTTGTTTTCAGGTGTTTAAGGTATTAGTTCAGGGTTTTTACAGTAACAAAACTATTCCTGATTTACGTGAGCTTAATATAAAGAAAATGTCTTGGCCTTTGGGGGGGTGGAGTTTAGTTTCCCTGAACCAGGCAGCAGTTGAAGTTTTAAATAGAGATCTGAAATTATCTAGATCGACCTGAATTAAGAGTTTTTCATCCACCTTGACCCTCCCCAGTTTTCTAGGATTTTGTTTGGAGAATATACATAATTTGGTAAGATTAATAAATGACTATAAGAAAGACTGCATGCTGCAGTGGGTTAATGTACTTATCTTTTCCTCTCAGGGACCTAGTTTGCCCTGATTGATGGAAATGAAAGACACTACTGTGACAGCTCCCTATGTAGAAAATAGGTTTACTAATCTTAACCTAGTTCCCATCGGGTGCTCATCCACAGCACAAAACTGCATGCAATTTAGGAAATGGGCAATATCATTACAATAGGTCATTAGCGTGGGTGGTGTGGGAAATAGAAAAATTCATACTGGTACAGTAGGAATGTTCTTCAACTAGTTAGGACTGAGAAGGGGACGTTTCCTGCATTGTTCTAGTACATTTTTTGCATCAAATTTACGCCAGTAGTAAATTTGGCCTGAAAATCTTACTATAGGAGTACACCTCTAGCATGGCCATGTAAATAGTCTGATGCTCTGGTCAAGCTGTACTGGCTTCAGAATAACATCTGGAGTCAGTTTAACAACCAGAATCAATGTGCATTGTAACACATATTCTTCTAATTATCAGTGCTTTGGCACTCAGATTTTCAAAGGAAACAGACACACGAAGATAGATTTTCCCCTGTCGGCACGAATGAGGTTGCATCATGCTGCAACATTAATAAAACAAGACCATTATTGTGCAACTGGGTCACACTCTGCCTGACCTGGGAGAGCTTTTCTCTGAAAATGGTTATAAAAAGTGGAAGGGGGTGAAATTAGATAGCACCGGTCTGCAGGCACAAACTGGGCTCAGGGAACAATCCCTGCACCGGAATGGTGGGCCCGAGGCACACTCAATATTGGACAGCAGGCCTCATTTAAATTAGACCGGCGAGTTGCGGACACCTGCTGCGTGACCCCAGACAGCTTGTAGATTTAAATTTTGGGCTCCTGCGTCACCAGCAGCAGTCCTCAGGTAGGTCCTGGGAGGGGTGAGAAGTGGAGGGGGGAGGCGATTGGGAGAGGAGGCCAAGCAGGGGCCGGCAATGGTCTTCGAGACTGCTGTGGAGCACTCTTGCTCCTCCTGGCTCTACATTCAGGTAAGTATAAAAAAGTTACCTTTTTGATGGCAGCCTCCAGCGGTCCCTTTAAAGACCGCTGGTTAGGCCGCATGTAGACTTGTTTACCATGGCTGGCTGCGTGTAGGGCAGCCCAATTTCGGGAATGGGGTCTTTAAACAGGCGTTAACCCCCACTATTTGCATACGCAAAGGGCCTAGTGCCTGTTTCAGAGGCGGGCCCTGGACGCCTAAACTTCAGCCTTTACCAATATGGCGGGCAGCGCACTTCTAGCATGAAATGTGCGTGCACACACCACCCGCCAAATCTGACGCTTCGACGCCAACGAATTCCTAGGCTGATGAATTCTCACTTCTCAGGAGCACCATCCTTCACCTTGACGAGCGTAAAAAAAAACACTCAAAGAAAAAAAAAAAAAAAAAAATTCTAGATAGGTTTGAAATGTCATGAATAGTGCTCCCTTTCATCCTCCACATGCATCAGAGGTTAAACTATGATCCAAAGTAGTATATGCATGGTACAAATACCTCACTGCAAAGGGAGAATAAAGATGGTGAAATTCAGTTTACAGGGACAGTTTTTCCTCAAGAATGTTTGAAATCTGTTCAAGGCTGAAATGCATGGGGAAGATTTTCATGCCCCTGTGCATGGGTGAAATGAATGGCGGAAAATCGGGAAGGGAGGTGTGTACGACAATAAGGGAGCCTGGCTGATTTTCCTTCCATTCACTGAAATGGATGGAAAATTGGCCGGCTCCCTTTCCAGCGTGCAATCATCCCCTGATTTTCCTCTTCGCTGCTCTCAACTGATCTAAAACACTCTGGCACAGGAACAGGAAAATACCCTTGTGCCTTTAAATTCCTGGCTGCTTAGACTTTTATTTATTATGCAGAAATGCTGCCACTGCTGCATTTCATTGGCGTAACCTATTTTACTGCAGGCTCTTGTGTATGATGCTAGGCCAACACGCACACCGTTATCACCAGAAAACAGGAACTGAAACTTGACTAAACCTTCAAGGAGGCAGATTTTAACTAAGCAAAACCGACTTGGTAACTTCCACATACCTAAACTGGTGATAATATTGGTTATAAAATCTCCCAGAGATATTTACAAACCCTTTCAAACATGTAGTTGGCAGTTTGCTAGCCTGCCAGCCACTACTTGATAAAACCATTTAGCTTTTGGTGAAAGTCATTAAGTCACAAAATAGGTCAAATTTGATCATTCGTCACAGAAATCAAAGTCAAAAATGATGTCCTGCAAAAACCGACTTAACGGCAATAATAAAACCTGGTCCTACCAGCTGTTGGAGCTCAGTCATCCGTTTATGTAAACCTGTAATACCACCATTCTACACCGACTCTGCTCTATGTACCACATGATAATTTAAGCAGAAATTACCAGCTACCAACTGACCAGTTATTTAATGGCTGAAAGATGTGTATATTTTTGGCATGCGAATAATAACCATATATTCGCATCATTTCTCTTAACCAATATTCTGAGCACTTTGTGTTGGATGAAATAACAAGGTACAGCTGGATAAAACTGTAAGAAGCACAGATGTCTCAGAAAATGCACCCTGCTGGGTGCTGGGGCACCAATGAGCAAATCACAGATTCTAAGAACATAAGAAATAGGAGCAGGAGTAGGCCAATCGGCCCCTCGAGCCTGCTCCGCCATTCAATAAGATCATGGCTGATCTGATCCTAACCTCAAATATAAATTCATGTCCAATTTCCTGCCCGCTCCCCGTAACCCCTAATTCCCTTTACTTCTAGGAAACTGTCTATTTCTGTTTTAAATTTATTTAATGATGTAGCTTCCACAGCTTCCTGGGGCAGCAAATTCCACAGACCTACTACCCTCTGAGTGAAGAAGTTTCTCCTCATCTCAGTTTTGAAAGAGCAGCCCCTTATTCTAAGATTATGCCCCCTAGTTCTAGTTTCACCCATCCTTGGGAACATCCTTACCGCATCCACCCGATCAAGCCCCTTCACAATCTTTTATGTTTCAATAAGATCGCCTCTCATTCTTCTGAACTCCAATGAGTAGAGTCCCAATCTACTCAACCTCTCCTCATACATCCGCCCCCTCATCCCCGAGATTAACCGAGTGAACCTTCTTTGTACTGCCTCGAGAGCAAGTATGTCTTTTCTTAAGTATGGAGACCAAAACTGTATGCAGTATTCCAGGTGCGGTCTCACCAATACCTTATATAACTGCAGCAATACCTCCCTGTTTTTATATTCTATCCCCCTAGCAATAAAAGCCAACATTCTGTTGGCCTTCTTGATCACCTGCTGCACCTGCATACTAACTTTTTGATTTTCTTGCACTCAGACCCCCAGATCCCTTTGTACTGCAGTACTTTCCAGTTTCTCGCCATTAAGATAATAACTTGCTCTCTGATTTTTCCTGCCAAAGTGCATAACCTCACATTTTCCAATATTGTATTGCATCTGCCAAATCTCCGCCCACTCACCCAGCCTGTCTATATCCCCTTGTAGGTTTTTTATGTCCTCCTCACTCTCTACTTTCCCTCCCATCTTTGTATCATCTGCAAACTTTGATATGTTACACTCGGTCCCCTCCTCCAAATCGTTAATATAGATTGTAAAGAGTTGGGGACCCAGCACCGACCCCTGCGAAACACCACTGGCTACTGGTTGCCAGTCCGAGAATTCTCCCAATGTACGCTCCAGCAACCTGCTTCTGCAAGTGATGGTAAACTCCAGGGGGGGGATTTTAACCCTGCACCCAATGCAAACCAAGTGGTACGGGGGTTAAAATCCAAGCAATAGACTAACAGCTGGTTTTCCACCCCGCCGCCATCTTCCCAGCGCTGGTTTAATAGGCGGCTGAGGTGCTTGCCTGACTCAGATGAGAGCTTCACGAACACATTTATATTGGGGTCCTATTATGTAGATAGGATCTCAAAGCCATTTTTGTGGCTGACTCAGTGGAACATCCATTCAGTAAACCTGTTGGCCAAGAAGCGGAGGCCCTCAAAAGCAGATGAAAAAATTATTTTTGTGGGGTCAGGAGGAGCAGGAATGTTCCTCCAGGCCCCACTAAAATATTTTGGGGTGGCTGCCACCCTGGGCTCCCCCCAACTCCGTGATCGCAACCCCACCCCCCTTCACCCCCGACCCTGTCGCAGGATGGGTAGTCCAATATTGCACCAGCCTGAATCCGGCGAGGTACACTGGGATACCTTTTAAGGCACCAGGCAGCTTGTAGTTTCTATTTAAATGAGACCCTACCATTGAAATGGGCCGGGCCTCCCCCCGCTGCACCGACCTGTTCCACTGGCCCTCAGCTGAAATGTTAAAACACCCACTTTTGTGTTTAAACTTCTGCAAACAAGGGAGAGAGTGTGCCATGCAGCAACACTTTCTGGGTAATAGTTCCACAGGACATGTTGCAATGAATGAAGCTTTGCCACTGATATTTTCAGTGCAGACTTTATGGACTGATACAGAATGTTGACCTGCATCTGCAGCAACTCTGGGCATAAACACAGAAGTCTGGCTTAGCATTAGCAGCTCTGTTGGTACATCTGGGTACATCTCTTCAATGTGGTTGAGGATGGACTCCGAGATTGGGGTAGGCTATCATCAGAAAGTCCACTAGTGGAATGTGTCTGAACTGTATTGACAAGGGTCCTGTATTGTTTGCCAACAAGGGCTAAAATATTCCATCACTGGGTTTGTAGAACAGTGAATTTGCTGTTAGTAATAAGTATAGCTTCCCTGATGACTATTCTCTGTGAATACATATATTAAACAGCATAATCTAAATCGTATCCAGAAAAATGGTAGGATGCTGTGAAAAAAATGGATCCAGAGAAGAAATGCTGCTGCAGTCTATCAAAAGAAATTGGATGTGGACAGGAGACTGTTGGTTTCTCGAATGTTTTAAGGGAGTTGGGACTCACCCACAAGAGCGATCTAAGATATGAGAGCGGAATTAATTTAGGGTAAGCAGGAAGAAGACCCACAATGTAACAGATGTCTACATCTCTGCTCGAAAATGTCTTGTAAATAAACAATCTTTCGTTTCTGTGGGAACCCTGTGGTTCTTGAGATATATTTGTAAGAATGGATAACTTTCCATGAGATAGCTGTGATTTCACATCCGCAAACATTAGGGTGACTCTGCATTATTTATCAGACAGTTACACTGCACATCTTGAATTGGTGCAAAGTGCTTTCATGTTACCCTGGTGCAAGATGAGCAGTATGACTGTGTTGAAGTGATTAAAGTTTGATGTTTTCCTGTGTGAGGTACTCAGAGATAAATAGCAACAAAAACTGCACTGCGAGAAATCTGAAATGAATACAAGCAGAAAAAACCGGAAGTAAGCAGTAGTTCATCCACATCTGTATCAAGAAAAGACAACTTAAGTTTCTGAGTGTGAACCCTGTTAACTCCAGCGTTCCTTTGCACAGTAGCAGGATAACTGCAACTGATGCAAAGCTAAATTTTGAAAACAGCTGATGTGACAATTGGCTCTTTTCTAATTAAAAAATTTCACTGACAGTTGGAGGTTGGTGAGCGGAGTTCTCTGAGCAATTGTTTAAGTACACATTTGCACAGCTCCGCTTTCCCTTATTAGATGGACAATATAGCTCTGTGCTGTTCACATAATATATCAACTGTACATAGAAATGTAGATGATCAGAAGATATCATTGTGGGGCTGGCCCCAAAGTTCAAAAAATACCACATACAACATTATCTCTCAATCCAAATATTTATCCAGTTCCTTCTTGAATTTGAAAACACTATCCTCCTCCAAAGCCTCCACAGGTGGATCAATTCTGTATATTCAATATAGATTTAAAGTAGTGAAATCTAAACTTCTTGTTCACTTCCTTCTTCTGAACTTGAGTCCATGCTGCCTTGTTGTAGAACTGCACGATTATCGTACTTTGACATTACAGCTATATATTATTAAAATTCCCATACTACCTGTCCAGAAACCCTGCTTCCTGTTGTCACAATTTTTGACCATGCTTTTGTGGCAATGTTTATCATTGTAAATTGCTATGTCAACATATCCCATTCAATGTTGCTATGTCAACTGCCACAATGTAGTTGCAGCCACTGGCCACTAGGTAGCCTGAGGGCATAGTTTTTGAAGTCTCCTAACTCCATCGCCATCTTGAATATAAAAAGAATTTATATCCATCAATTGACTATAGGCAACACCATCAGAAATACTAGTTATTTAACATATAAATAAAAATGCTTTTCTCTTGTCAAATTTTGACAGCAGAATATGCATGGATCTGAAAATTTGGGCCTAAATATCATCAAAGAAAAAAGTCATTAAAAATTGTTGCAGAACACTAGTACACCCGGACAATTATTGTATGACCTAAAGCCAATTTATAATTCTGGTACTTTTCAATTAAATTGAACAAGAAATGTTTTTCCCTCATAATGTAATGCAACCAAGTAATTAATCTAAAACTAGTTTACAGGATAAAGTATCTTTCATCAAGATAATGGCCCAGATTTTGCTGGAGTGGGGAATCTCACAGCATGCCCCATTAGTTAGACTTTTTCCCTCACCCTTCAGCTCGAAAATGTTTTTCCCTGTAAGTTGCTGGAAGTGCGAGCTGATAATGGTGCGGCAGGGGCAATGGGGCATCTGGGACCTTAGTGAACGACAGGACCAACAGTCTATCTCCTTAACTAATGAGATTTAAGGATTGAGAAAGATACAGGGATACAACAAAAAATGAAATAGGGTGAATTAGAGTCAAATCGTACAGAAAGAGAAATAGAGAGAGAAAGATTGGATTAAGAGACAGAAAGGAAAAATAAGAAAAAAAAAATTAAATTAAAAAAATCTCTAAGAACAATTTACTACCTGCAGGAATGAGACCTCACAGTTTAAATTGTTTCCTTTCTGGGCCAGTGAGGTTGAATGGCACTGCAGGAACATAAATCTCCTGCTAAGTGCCAGCTCTAACTTTCTGCGGTGAGTTTAATTGTCAGTTAACGCCAACCTCATGGGGAGGTTGAAGGCGAGCTGCTGTTTTTGCAAGGCTAACGGCAGAGCGGCGCAAATCGTCCAGCAACTTGTGGAGATTCACAATACACGGGGTATCTCTTCCTCGCCACAAGTTGCTGGACAACTTATACACTAATAATGGCGTGTGCCATTAAACTCGCTGTTATTTTGGCAGCAAAATCCGGGCCAATATTTTATGAGAACAGCCTGTTTCTCCTTCGACAGAGATGCTGACAATTACAAGCTTTTGACAGCTGATTCTGTGTCTTTGGCAAAAAGGAAATGACACCAGTTAGCAAACCTAAACTTTCCCTGCAAAGTCTGCACGAGTTCTTTATTGTCTCATGAAGTTGAGGGATGGCTATACTAATTGGGAAACCTAACATTTTTCCACTAAAACCAATGGCAACATTTCATCATCCCCAGGTCAGATATCATTTAGATTTGTCCCAGACTAACCTGACTGTGTGCTGAAACCCAAGACTCTTAAAAGTCTTCACTATCAATGGGCTTTTTCCACTGTTCGCAGAATTTCCCATATGGCTTCTGAACGAGGCTGCTAGTTCTTCTTAAATTTAAGGTGACTTAACTCTGTTTGCGGACTTTCACTAAGAATTGGACGGATATTATCTAAACACACTTCATTTGCTGCAAGAACCAAATCTCTTCCTGATGTTTCATTAAATAAAAGTTATCAATTATCTTTTAAATTGCTGCTACATGCTATTACATTTGTAAACAGCTCAATGGCCAACTGAAAATGTCAAATGTTCTTAATTGTATGCATCCTCTAAGTGTTAACAAATATGTAAGTCAGCTCTCTTAGGAGTATGTGTGGAAGATAAACACCAACATGGACTGGATGGGCTGAATGGCCTGATTTCATGTTGTAATTTTATATAATTATTGGCTCATATTTTCTTCACTTTCATAAAACAACAACACATCACAACTGAACAACACCAACAGGAATTAAAACCAAATTTACAGACAAAAAATAAAAGAGTTATAACATAACAAATCTATTAAAAAATGAATGAATTCTAAAATAAACCTTTATTCTTACTCATAGGCTAACTGCTACAGTTGTCTAAATCACTGGATAATGTTTTTCCATAACACCTACTCTTTGTTTGGCATCCCAATTATCAATTACTTTGCTGATGCTCTGAGTCCTTCCCACTCTTGTCCTGCCCAGCCTCCACTTCCTTCTGGGATTCAGAAGTACTTTCTGTCCTCCCACCACATACCGCTTGCTCAGTCACATTGTTTTTTCTTACTCATGCTCCTCACCCTGCCCCTACCTTCCACTGACTCCCAAACTGGGCTTCACAAAGTTTTGCTGCTGCCATGCAGGTCTGATATTTGGGCCTGAGATATAGCCAACCCTGTCTCTTAGCTTGGCATTGTCAGCCATCCTCTGCAGGAGGAGAGAGTTCTACTCCACCATATTATTCAAAGTATTCACATTGCATAACTGCAGAGGCAGCTTCCATTCTTCTCATCCTCCTGCACCAGGCTCTGCTACTACAACTCCAGGCTCTCAACCTTCACCGCCATCAGTTTCCTCATATTTCAATACCTCTCTTCCGTGGAATTACGATTACAGCTGTCCCTGGTTAGATCCACCACTTTCATAACTCAAATTTTCTGTGCAGAGCATTCTGGGATCATGCCCACCAGATTATTTTATTTAATGCATTTTACAATTATCTTGCTCATTAAATCTTAGCATTAGGTAAGTTACTTTCAAGATCAATAAATTATTCATTACATTTTACAACATTATTTCATTATTTAACCGCTACACTTAAAAGCATTGTCAGTATATGGCATGCATTCTATAAATTGGTGACTTCTTCATTAAAATCAACAACTTTTCTATTTGGTATTAATTTAAAACTTTATAATAGTCATAATCTATTTTCATTATAAACCTGTCACTGTGGCATTAAACAATACTATGCAAGATAAACTCATGATTTTAACAGAATGAAAATGGTGGTAAGTGTGAGTAGTAGTGGTAGTAGTAGCGGTAATAGTGTGTGTCCCTTGTACACGAGGATCACGATGCCAACAATGAAGGGAGCATAAGTACAAGGTAGATGGGTACGTTGATGACTACACAGGCTGATACGAGATAGACATTGCCTACCACAATCCTCGCATGTTCCTGGAAGATTCTTTCAGTTGTTCTCTCAGACGTCACCGTTCTTCCATCTCTCGTGTTTTGCCTCAAGACTGACATGGCATTATAGCTCAAAGCCCCTTCACTCCTTCTCTCGCCTCAACACGCCATTGCCAGTGTTTCCCAAGAGCTAACAACCATGTTGCCCTGCTTCAAGTGAATCTTCAGTGTGTCCTTATAGCGTATTTGTTGTCCACCCATTCACCAGATCTCCATAAAGCACCTGCTTCAGCATCCTAACATGTCCAGCCTAACGGAGAAGAGCATTGATTATCATAGCCTTAATACTGGTGCTGTCAGAACGTTCTAGTACTTTGTCGTTGTCCTGCTACCTAATATGAAGTAACTACAAAGATGCCTTTCGTGAAACCTTTCTAGCTGTTGAATGCGCCTTCTATAGAGCATCCATGTTTTGCATCCATACAGGAAATTGGCAAGGATGACTGCCTTATAAACCTTCAGTTTACTGGCAGCCCTGATAACTCACTGATTCCAGACATGTTTGGCCAGTCGACCAAAGACCACGCTTGTTCTTAGTATGCGAGCCAATATTTCCTTATTGATCCTTGCATCATCAGACAGTACACTTCCAAGATAAGTGAATTCTTGACTGCATTCAATTCAGTTTCATAAATAAGGATCGATGGTCTAACATATGGCTTCCCAGGAGCTGGTTAATACATTATTTCAGTCTTCTTCAGATGAATAGTAAGCCCATAGCTATTAATGAAAGCAGCAAAAATATCCTTCATAAGCTGAAGGTGCTCTTCAGGTTGCACCACAAGCATGCAATCAACATACAACAGTTCATGTATCATTTGGTTGGAGACTTTAGTCGATGCTCGCAATCTTGATAGATTGAACAGTTACTCTGTTGTGTGGATTTGTAGTCCAGCTCCTAACGGCAGATCCCTAGTTGCATCATCCAGCATAGCCACTTAAATTAGTTCAAATAGAACAAGGCCCATTGTACATCCTTGCTTCACACCATTTGCTATAGGGAATGATTCGCATAGAGTACCCATTTGCACTCTGCCACGCATCCCAACATGGAGCTGTTTCTGAACTGACAAGAACTTCTCCAGACAACCAAATTTCCTCATAAGTCTCCAAAGTCCGGGCCGAATGACAGTGTTGAAAGCTTTGACCAAGTCAACAAATGCCATTTATAGATCTTGATTTTGTTCCCTGAACTTCTCCTGAATTTGGCGAGCAATGAAGATCATGTCCACGATCCCTTGGCTAGGCCTGTTGCCGCATTGGGATTCCTGAAGCCTCCTGTCCACTATATTCAAAAGTAGACGATCAAGAAAAATCTGACTCAGAATCTTTCCAGCTACATGTATGAGATGTCCAATATGCAAACGCCCTAGGCCATGTTATGGCCACTAAGCAAGCATGTTGTAGTGGACGAGAGACTAGCAAGGATGAAGACATCCATCTCAGCTACTTCAAACGCTCAGGAAAATAGCCTGTTCTCAGAGATATGACTTCCATGTGCTGAGCCAGCTGAAGTTGTCTATTCACCCAGAGACTGAGCAGCATAGGGTCAATTGCACTACAATGCTTTGACTGCTGCTTTAGATGACACTATCCTAGAGAGCCTGCATTTAAGGCTGGATTGTTTTGGAGAAAGAATATACTCAACCATAGATGAGTTTTGCTAATCTGATGGATGTATATTGTTCCACCCTCAGATAAATCAGTGGCAACTATGATGAGATGGCAGTGGGCTAAGTAGGACAACTCAGAGACAGATCATTTGCACTAGTGCCAATAGCCTGTCCCTGATGTGACTAGATCTGCTGGATATTACTTCTAGAACCCCACTGTCAGAGAGAAATCCATCCGTAGTAACTTTGTTAGGCCTTCTTCAAGCTGGTACTGTTGATCACTGATCCCACCACCATTCTCTTTGAATAATCTGTAGGTCCACATTTGGATATGCCACCTTCAATGAGTTGTATTGTTACCAAAAAGGGAGAACAGAGGACAACACCATTGGCAAATATTCACAGGGTGGCATAAGTATGGAATTTGCAGAGGACACCATGAGTTACACACAGTGGCCACATATTTCATTTGTGCAAAGAACAGAGTTATTTTTTCGGGATGACAAGGTGGTGGTGGGCCTTCTCCTTGAACCGCTACAGTCCTGATGGTGATGGTGCTCTCACAACGGTGTAAGGTATGGAATTTCAAGATATTGACCTTTGCCGTGTCCCCTTATTGCAATTATTTTGTTTAGGTATAGGGAAATAATAAGTGTATGAAATGGGAATAGTTGTTGGTGTGACACAGGGAGGAAGGCATGCTTCACTATGGTTGATGATTTGTTGTATCCTATAACTGTAGTGCACAAGGTTGATAATGTTTTCTATTTTGTTTTCTGTTGTTTTGGTGAGTAAACTAGACCAATAAGTGATGTTATGTATGCTGGCATGGGAAATTCCCCACACTGGGTGTCATCTGGATTTCTCTAAACCTACCAACAATGCTAGTAAATATGATTACCTTTAAAGCAGGAGGTTTAAGGTGACATGAAGCTCAAAAAAGTTTGTGCATGATGGGATGAAAATTCCATGCAAAGGTACCACATCATATAGGAAATGTCTTTAGACCTTCTGGCAAACCTAGCTGATACCTGCAACCTTCCTAGATAGCAATTTCGATCAATAGGATTCATACCCATATACAGCAGTATTAGATAAGCGACAGTGATTCTCATTACTTATCCAGTCCTCTTTCTTCAAACCAGACATACTATTCCACACATCCTTTTAAATCTTGCAGGACTTCCTCCACACATGTGCCTCACACCTGTTGGACTCTATTGATCAAAAGGGTAACCCATAGCAAAACAGGGGGTATATTGTACATAGGAACATAGGAACAGGAGTAGGCCATTCAGCCCCTCGTGCCTGCTCTGCCATTTGATAAGATCATGGATGATCTGTGATCATACTCACAGAATCATATCTTTCAGCCAACGTCCCAGACTCTTCCATCACCATCCCTGGGTATGTCCTGTCCCACCAGCAGGACAGACCCACCAGAGGTGGCGGTACAGTGATATACAGTCAGGAGGGAGTGGCCCTGGGAGTCCTCAACATTGACTCTGGACCCCATGAAATCTCATGGCATCAGGTCAAACATGGGCAAGGAAACCTCCTGCTGATTACCACCTACCGTCCTCCCTCAGCTGATGAATCAGTCTTCCTCCATGTTGAACACGACTTGGAGGAAGCACTGAGGGTAGCAAGGGCACAAAATGTACTCTGGGTGGGGGACTTCAATGTCCATCACCAAGAGTGGCTCGGTAGCACCACTACTGACCGAGCTGGCCGAGTCCTGAAGGACATAGCTGCTAGACTGGGCCTGCGGCAGGTGGTGAGCGAACCAACACGAGGGAAAAACTTACTTGACCTCGTCCTCACCAATCTACCTGTCGCAAATGCATCTGTCCATGACAGTATTGGTAGGAGTGACCACCGCACAGTCCTCGTGGAGATGAAATCCCGTCTTCGCACTGAGGACACCATCCAACGTGTTGTGTGGCACTACCACCGTGCTAAATGGGATAGATTCAGAACAGATCTAGCAGCTCAAAACTGGGCATCCATGAGGCGCTGTGGGCCATCAGCAGCAGTAGAATTATATTCCAGCACAATCTGTAACCTCATGGCCCGGCATATTCCTCACTCTACCATTACCAACAAGCCAGGGGATCAACCCTGGTTCAATGAGGAGTGTAGAAGAGCATGCCAGGAGCAGCACCAGGCGTACCTAAAAATGAGGTGCCAACCTGGTGAAGCTACAACTCAGGACTACATGCATGCTAAACAGCAGAAGCAACATGCTATAGACAGAGCTAAGCGATTCCACAACCAACGGATCAGATCAAAGCTCTGCAGTCCTGCCACATCCAGTCGTGAATAGTGGTGGACAATTAAACAACTAACGGGAGGAGGAGGCTCTGCAAACATCCCCATTCTCAATGATGGCAGAGTCCAGCACGTGAGTGCAAAAGACAAGGCTGAAGCGTTTGCAACCATCTTCAGCCAGAAGTGCCGAGTGGATAATCCATCTCAGCCTCCTCCCGATATCCCCACCATCACGGAAGCCAGTCTTCGGCCAATTCGATTCACTCCACGTGATATCAAGAAACGGCTAAGTGCACTGGATACAGCAAAGGCTATGGGCCCTGAAAACATCCCAGCTGTAGTGCTGAAGACTTGTGCTCCAGAACTAGCTGCGCCTCTAGCCAAGCTGTTCCAGTACAGCTACAACACTGGCATCCACCCGACAATGTGGAAAATTGCCCAGGTATGTCCTGTCCACAAAAAGCAGGACAAATCCAATCCGGCCAATTACCGCCCCATCAGTCTACTCTCAATCATCAGCAAAGTGATGGAAGGTGTCGTCGACAGTGCTATCAAGCGGCACTTACTCACCAATAACCTGCTCACCGATGCTCAGTTTGGGTTCCGCCAGGACCACTCGGCTCCAGACCTCATTACAGCCTTGGTCCAAACATGGACAAAAGAGCTGAATTCCAGAGGTGAGGTGAGAGTGACTGCCCTTGACATCAAGGCAGCATTTGACCGAGTGTGGCACCAAGGAGCCCTAGTAAAATTGAAGTCAATGGGAATCAGGGGGAAAACTCTCCAGTGGCTGGAGTCATACCTAGCACAAAGGAAGATGGTAGTGGTTGTTGGAGGCCAATCATCTCAGCCCCAGGGCATTGCTGCAGGAGTTCCTCAGGGCAGTGTCCTAGGCCCAACCATCTTCAGCTGCTTCATCAATGACCTTCCCTCCATCATAAGGTCAGAAATGGGGATGTTCGCTGATGACTGCACAGTGTTCAGTTCCATTCGCAACCCCTCAGATAATGAAGCAGTCCGAGCCTGCATGCAGCAAGACCTGGACAACATCCAGGCTTGGGCTGATAAGTGGCAAGTAACATTCGCGCCAGATAAGTGCCAGGCAATGACCATCTCCAACAAGAGAGAGTCCAACCACCTCCCCTTGACATTCAACGGCATTACCATCGCCGAATCCCCCACCATCAACATCCTGGGGGTCACCATTGACCAGAAACTTAACTGGACCAGCCATATAAATACTGTGGCTACGAGAGCAGGTCAGAGGCTGGGTATTCTGCAGCGAGTGACTCACCTCCTGACTCCCCAAAGCCTTTCCACCATCTACAAGGCACAAGTCAGGAGTGTGATGGAATACTCTCCACTTGCCTGGATGAGTGCAGCTCCAACAACACTCAAGAAGCTCGACACCATCCAAGATAAAGCAGCCCGCTTGATTGGCACCCCATCCACCACCCTAAACATTCACTCCCTTCACCACCGGCGCACTGTGGCTGCAGTGTGCACCATCCACAGGATGCACTACAGCAACTCGCCAAGGCTTCTTCGACAGCACCTCCCAAACCCGCGACCTCTACCACCTAGAAGGACAAGGGCAGCAGGCGCATGGGAACAACACCACTTGCACGTTCCCCTCCAAGTCACACACCATCCCGACTTGGAAATATATCGCCGTTCCTTCATTGTCGCTGGGTCAAAATCCTGGAACTCCCTTCCTAACAGCACTGTGGGAGAACCATCACCACACGGACTGCAGCGGTTCAAGAAGGCGGCTCACCACCACCTTCTCGAGAGCAATTAGGGATGGGCAATAAATGCCGGCCTTGCCAGCGACGCCCACATCCCGTGAACGAATAAAAAAAAAAATACCTGCCTTTGGCCCATATCCCTTAATACTTTTGATTGCCAAAAAGCTATCGATCTCAGATTTAAATTTAGCAATTGAGCTAGTATCAATTGCCGTTTGTGGAAGAGAGTTCCAAACTTCTACAACCCTTTGTGTGTAGAAATGTTTTCTAATCTCGCTCCTGAAAGCTCTGGCTCTAATTTTTAGACTGTGCCCCCGACTCCTAAAATCCCCAACCAGCGGAAATAGTTTCTCTCTATCCACCCTATCTGTTCCCCTTAATATCTTATAAACTTCGATCAGATCACCCCTTAACCTTCGAAACTCCAGAGAATACAACCCCAATTTGTGTAATCTCTCCTCGTAACTTAACCCTTGAAGTCTGGGTATCATTCTAGTAAACCTACGCTGCACTCCCTCCAAGGCCAATATGTCCTTCCAAAGGTACGGTGCCCACAACTGCTCACAGTACTCCAAGTGCGGTCTAACCAGGGTTTTGTACAGCTGCAGCATAACTTCTGTTCCCTTGTACTCTAGTCCTCTAGATATAAAGGCCAACATTCCATTTGCCTTCTTAATTATTTTCTGCACCTGTTCATGACACTTCAATGATCTATTGTGGTTCCCTCACACCATCTATAAGGTTGCAGAACCTTATTTATGAAGTGGGCTATTTGGGATTTCCTTGGTACCTCCATGGGCTCCCAAATTTGCACACTTCATAGCTGGATGGGCACACGGAGAACAATTTATAGCACTTACATGTCTATTAAAGCGGTAACATATGATTCAGTAGCGTTACTATAGATGTGTTTGGATTGGTTGCTCAGTTGTGCACTCATTATAATACACTGACCCCCAAGAAAGTGCATTGAGTAAACACAGTAGAAGACACTAATAATGTACCAATAATAGTAGAAAATCAAGAGGCAAAGGGGAGGGAGGAACTAAAAACAATCACTATCACTAGAGAAAAAGTACTAGGTAAACTAATGGGTCTAAAGGCTGACAAGTCTTCTGGACCTGATGGCTTGCATCCGAGGGTCTTAAAGGAAGTGGCCACAGAGATAGTGGATGCATTGGTTGTAATCTTCCAGAATTCACTAGATTCTGGAAAGGTCCCAGCGGATTGGAAAACCGCAAATGAAACATCGCTATTCAAGAAGGGAGTGAGACAGAAAGCAGGTAACTATAGACCAGTTAGCCTAACATCTGTCATTGGGAAAATGCTAGAATCCATTATTAAGGAAGTAGTAGCAGGACATTTGGCGACTCATAATAAAATCAAGGAGAGTCAACATGGTTTTATGAAGGGGAAATCGTGTCTGACAAATTTATTAGAGTTCTTTGAGGAAGTAATGGACAGGGTGGATAAAGGGGAACCAATGGATGAAGTATATTTGGATTTCCAAAAGGCATTCGATAAGGTGCCACATAAAAGATTACTGCACAAGATAAGAGCTCATGGTGTTGGGGGTAATATACTGGCATGGATAGAGGATTGGCTAACTAACAGAAAACAAAGAGTCGGGATGAAATGATCATTTTCAAAATGGCAATTTGTAACTAGTGGGGTGCCGCAGGGCTCAGTGCTGGGGCCTCAACTATTTACAATATATATCAATGACTTGGATGAAGGAACAGATTGTCTTGTGGCCAAATTTGCTGATGATACAAAGATAGGTGGAAAAGCAAGTTGCGATGAGGACACAAAGGGCTCGATTTTAGGAGCGTGTTTCCGGCGGGTTCCCAGCGGGGTGGCCCCGAAAATCCCGATCTCCGGTCACGTGACCGGATCGCGACGAAATCCCGGCCACTTCCGGGTACCGCGCTGACGTGCGGGGCTGCGCGCGCAAGCCCCGCTGGTGGGAATCCCGCAGGCAATTAAAGCCAGCGGGGTTCCACTTGAGTGTACTTACCTTGCTCGTTGTGGTCAGTTAATGAGCTGAAGCAGCTGTCAAAAGAGGAAGTGTGGGATTTTAGGTTCAAGGCAGTGAGTTTCCCACACTGGGGGAAACAGTCTCCCTCCAACCAGGCGTGTTGCAGCCAGCAGCCTGTGGCAGGTGCCAAGGTGCGCTCCACTGGGGAGAGCCCTCACCCACGCAGGAGGCCACCGCGTCACATAGGGCAACCCCTGCCCTCCACCACCCCCCGCCAAGCCAGAGGACAGACCGACACGAAACCGCAGCCCCAGTCCGAGGAACCACACACCTACCCTGCACAACCCCTCAGACCAACACCTGCCAGTTGGGTGGTGTGTGGAGACCCTCGGAGGACGAAGAGCATGACCAGCACCAGCAGCCTCGCAGTCCACGCCGTCCGCCGCAGGGACGTGGATCCCCCCAACACGGTGTTGTTGCACGCCCACCTGCACGGCAGGAGGGAGGGCTACCGCAGAGAGAGACGCGTCGCAGAGGGCACTACCCTCGCCACAGGGTCCACAGACCGAGGCGCAGCTCCCCGGACCTCTCCGAGCAGCAGTGCACAGGGAGGCGCAGATTCGCTCGACATGTAGTCGTGGAGATCTGCAGCCTCTTTCATGCCGAGCTGCTCCTGGCTGGCCCCAGCACCAACTGCTTACCTGTCGCTGGCAAAGTCACCACTGCCCTCCAAACCTTCTCCTCCGCATCCTTCCAGGGTGCAGCCGGCTACACCGCCGATGTCTCTCAGTCGTCTGCGCGGACGAGCCCTGCAAATACACCTGCACCTACTCTGCAGTAACACGATGGGTGGCATCAGTGGTGGGTCCTCATAGTGATACCCAGGAGCGGGCATTATTGGACACAACGGACAGGATTCGCGGAGACATGGCAGTGGTGGTGTCAATATAATGTGTGCTGTTTGTTGCTCTGAAATTCAATATGGGTAACACCCATGACAAACCCTCAGACACCCTTGTGCACCCCCTTCATGCTGACGAGACGTTTGCCTTACGCTGCCTACTGCACATATGTGATGCATGCCCTGTGGCTGCAGCACAGGTGGTGGCAGGTTGAGTGAGGCTGGCCGTGAGGGAGATGCACGAGAGGGTGAGTATGGGATGGAGCAATGAGATTGTATGAGGAGTGGGTTGCGTGTTAGTGGCAGGGTGAGTACTGGCGAGGTGAGTAGGTGGAGGTAAGATGAGGATGGGGTGTGAGTGGGTATGAAGGGTGATGTGACAGAATAGTGTTGGCGGTGCCGAAGGAGATGTGGGGTGGGGGCAGTGTTGTGGCAGACGGAGTGTAGGGGAAAGACTTCGTGTTCTCACTGCGGCTGACCTACTGCGGTCATTGCAGCGCCTCCTGCACTGTATGCAGGTGGGCGATATGTTGGTGGCGCAGATGACCCCCTCTGCCACCTCGAGCCAGGCCTTCTTGGTGGCAGAGGCAGGCCGCTTCCTCCCGCCCGCCGGGGGGAAGATCTGTGTCCTCCCCCTCCTCCTCACCCCATCTGATGATACCTGGGGTGAGGCATCATTAAACTGGGAGCAGCCTTCCCCCTGGGCTGCTCCATGCTGCAATTTGTCCCATTGGTTGCAGCATCTGTCAGTGGAGGACTGCCCCTTTAACTAGAGAGCCTCCAGCTGACAGATCGTACTGCGCATGCGCAGCCCGCCCGACGCGCAGGCCAGCGCCGTGGACCCCGGAGGAGCAGGTAATTGATTCCTATTAGTGGGTTGCCTGCTACGATCGCGTGGGCAACCCACTAATTTCGCCGAGCGTGTTGACCACGCTCCCGGAGGACCACCCGCTGGGAACCCGCAGGCCTGCTAAATTCGGGCCCAAAGTGTCTGCAAAGGGATATTGACAGGTTAAGCGAATGGGCAAAACTTTGGCAGATGGAATATAATGTGGGAAAATGTGAAGTCATCCACTTTGGGAGGAAAAATAAAAAAGCAAAATATTATTCGAATGGAGAAATACTACAAAATGCTGCGGGACAGAGGGATCTGGGTGTCCTCGTACATGAAACACAAAAAGTCAACATACAGGTGCAGCAGATAATCCGGAAGGCAAACGGAATATTGGCCTTTATTTCTAGGGGGATGGAGTATAAAAGCAGGGAAGTCATGCTACAACTGTGCAGGGTGCTGGTGAGACCACACCTGGAGTACTGCGTACAGTTCTGGTGCCCTTATTTCAGGAAGGACATACTTGCTTTGGAGGCAGTTCAGAGAAGGTTCACCAGGTTGATTCTGGGTATGGAAGGGTTGTCTTATGAGGAAAGATTGAACAGGTTGGGTCTATAGTCATTGGAGTTTAGAAGAATGAGAGGAAATCTTATTGAAACATACAAGATTCTGAGGAAACTCGATAGGGCAGATGCTGAGAGGATGTTACCCCTCATGGGGGAATCTAAAACTAGGGGGCATATTCTCAGAATAAGGGGTTGCCCGTTTAAGACTGAAATGAGGAGGAATTTCTTCTCCTTGAGGGTCGTGAATCTTTAGAATTCTTTACTCCAAAAAGCTGTGGAGGCTGAGTCATTGAATACATTCAAGGCTGAGTTCGACAAATTTTTGATCAGCAAGGGAGTCAATGGGTATGGGGAAAAGGCGGGAAAGTGGAGTTGAGGTAAAAGTCAGATCAGCCATGATCTCATTGAATGGCGGAGCAGGCTCGAGGGGCCGAATGGCCTACTCCTGCTCCTATCTCTTATGACCTCATGGCCTAAACTTGTGTTTATGAGGCCATAATAACAAAATCAGGAGAAAAACATGAATTCTCATTTGTTCCACAATCAGCTCTTGACGTACTGTGTTCAATTCTGAACACTGTGCACAAAAAGGATATATATACGTTGGAAAGTGTGTTCCCAAATGTAAACGGGATGAGCAAGGAGGTGAGATTAGAGAAGCAAGCTCTACAGTCAAGAAAGGTTAGGAGAGATCTCATCAAGGTTTAAAAATCTATTGAATGATAGACGCAAGGTAAACCCTGAAAATTCCTTCAGTGACACCAGAGAACATAAATGATTGAAATAACCTCCCAGGCAAGGTAGTACAGTCAAAAACATTTAGAGGCATTCAAGATACAGCTGGGTGCTCCGCTGCAAGAATTGGGGTTCAATTCGGTTGAGCTTCAATGGAAAGAATGGCCTTTTGTTGCCCTTGACTGTTCTTATGTTCTCATTGCAATGAGAACATCAGCATTTCTTTGGTTAAAGGGTGCTTTTCAATTTTATAAAATCTTCTGGGGTTTGCAAGAGTTGACAAAGATGAGCTGAGCCTTTTGAGTTTCCAATAAATCTCATCTATTTTGCAGTGACAGATTGAATATAATAACCCAATCTTGCCATATGCTGCTCTGCTTTAGTAATTCTGAGAAGGCTACAGTGAGCAGTCAGATTCCATTGTTCACTATGATGTTGAATTCTCTTCATTTATTTTTTGTCTAGCACAATGGTACAATTGCCACCAAAAGAAAGATACTCCTACTTGTTTGAGATGCTAGGTCTCATGAAAAAAAGTAATTTTTGAAATTGCTTTCTTTTTGGATGTCACTATTAGTATCCACCAAAAGGATTTGCATATTTTAACACTTATTACAAAATATGTTTAGTGCTGAGTATGTTCAGTGTTAGACTACAGTTTTAAATTTTGTATTTTAATGACTTTGCTTCTGCTCAATAATTTGATTAATGGAAAGTGTATGTATATTAATTCTCATACCTTAATTACATCATTTGTTCTTCACTAAATGTTCAGATTTATAATCAACTATATTAGAAACATAGAAACATAGAAAATAGGAGCAGGAGTAGGCCATTCGGCCCTTCGAGCCTGCTCCGCCATTCAATATGATCACAGCTGATCCTCTATCTCAATACCATATTCCCGCTCTCTCCCTTTCCCCTTGATGCCTTTTGTGTCTAGAAATCTATCTAGCTCCTTCTTAAATATATTTAGTGACTTGGCCTCCACAGCCTTCTATGGTAGAGAATTCCACAGGTTCACCACCCTCCGAGTGAAGAAATTTCTCCTCATCTCAGTCCTAAATGTCCTACCCGTATCCTGAGACTGTGGCCCCTCATTCTGGACCCCCAGCCAGGGGAAACATCCTCCCTGCATCCAATCTGTCTAGCCCTGTCAGAATTTTATATGTTTCAATGAGATCCCCTCTCATTCTTCTAAACTCGAGTGAATACAGGCCAAGTCGACCCAATCTCTCCTCATATGACAGTCCTGCCATCCCAGGGATCAGTCTGGTGAACCTTCGCTGCACTCCCTCCATGGCAAGTATATCCTTTCTTAGGTAAGGAGACCAAAACTGCACACAATACTCCAGGTGTGGTCTCAACAGGGCCCTGTATAACTGCAGCAAGACATTCTTGCATCTATAGTCAAATCCCCTTGCAATGAAGGCCAACATACCATTTGCCTTCCTAACTGCTTGCTGCACCTGCATGTTTGCTTTCAGTGACTGGTGTACAAGGACACCCAGGACCCTTTGTACATCACCATTTCCCAATCTATCACCATTTAAATAATACTCTGCCTTTCTGTTTTTCCTTCCGAAGTGGATAACTTCACATTTATCCACATCATACCACATCTGCCATGTATTTGCCCACTCACTCAACTTATCTAAATCGCTTTGAAGCCTCTTTGCATCCTCCTCACAACTCATGATCCCACCTAGTTTTGTGTCATCAGCAAACTTGGAAATATTACATTTGGTTCCCTCATCCAAATCATTGATGTATATTATGAATAGCTGGGGCCCAAGCACTGATCCCTGCAGTACCCCACCAGTCACTGCCTGCCACCCCGAAAAAGACCCATTTATTCCTACTCTCTGTTTCCTGTCTGTTAACCAATTTTCAATCCATGCCAGTATATTACCCCCAATCCCATGTGCTTTAGTTTTGCACACTAACCTTTTATGTGGGACTTTATCAAAGGCCTTCTGAAAATCCAAATAAACCACATCCACTGGTTCTCCCTTATCTATTCTACCAGTTACATCCTCAAAAAAACTCCAGTAGGTTTGTCAAACATGATTTCCCTTTCATAAATCCATGTTGACTTTGTCTAATCCCGTTGATTTTTCGAAGTGTCCTGTTATCACATATTGTTATTACCTATGTATTATGGGCTTCTTTAGATACATGTTATCCTATCTCTGCTACTTTTTTGTTTAGGTAATTTACACAATTAATTTTTTTTTGAATCAGGTTTAAAATCTGCATCACAATAATAATCTCAGCCCAAGTAGCGCTATAATAAAACATAATTTACATCCTGCTTAGTCTGGTAGAATAATATATCAGACATTTACTTTCTTATGTTTGCTGATTTCCCAACACCCCACTACCCGACATAGGTACCGATACGTGACATTTGCTGACGCTTTGTCACACAGCTAACAGGGAGGCTTCATGGTGGTCCAACATCCAGGGGAAAGGACTTCAGTTAAGCAATTTTGTGCCATAACAAACCTGCTTCAAATTTATACCAACTCAATTCAGTTGAACAGTTTTACTAGTACCAGATAAAGCTGGTAGTTACCAGTCTTGGTCAAGAAATAATTGGTCGATCTCCTCGGCCAATCTTTCTCGGAAAACATTTGTAATTTTATCACTAGTTCATTTTTGTTGTAATCCACCCAATAGTTTACAGGATATTTAATAACGATATTTAAAAACTGTAAAAACTCACTGTCAGCATACAAAAAAAATCATATATCATGCTCCAAAACACACTTTTAAAATGTCATATATAGAACGGTAACTTCAGAACTTTAATAAATTAACATTTTATGGTCAGCAATTCTACAAAAATAGAAAATACAAAACAAATTCAATAAAACATTCCCTTTTCATGATAAGTCACACTAATTTGCTGCATTTAGTTAGCAGGAATAAAACCTAGTTATGTAAAACCCTAAAAGTAAATAAGAGTGGATTAGAGAGCCATTTCATTTCCATTAGTGAATGCTCCAAAACAGCAAAATGATTTATGTCCTGTTTTACCTTTCACTTTCATAAAGAATGGACTGAGGACGCAAAACATGTGTAATTACAATTCAGGTCAATCGTTAAGCTGAAAACTTGTACTGTATGATATGGACTATGGCATCATCCTGTGGGGGCTAAATTTGCTTCAGTGAAAGAGCAGCAAAGCAGCAGAAAGATTTATGATGTGAAGTTTCAGAATAATTTCTCGGGCATTGTTAGCAGGAATATTTATCACGCCGTAAATTGCCATGTTTAGAGCCTCATTTTAAAGTGTGCTTGTTTGTTCGAATAACAAATACATGAGATGTTTCACAATTAAATTGGAATCAAGACTTCAAGTACAAATTAAAAGACAAATCATAATGATACTGCATTGACTATACATCGGAGCCAAAACTTAAGTTTTGTCTTGCAATACCTACAAATGTCATCAAATATACTTTTATTGATTATAGATAGAAAGGAAGAGAGTGTAATCTATTATTATTTCTAATGCCAATTCCCACCCCCCAAAGTTATTTTCTCAGGCTATGCATCACCTCAGAAAGTAGGTCAAAGTCTACTGCTATGTGTTTGCCACAAACTGGCCGTTAGGAGCTGAAAACTTCAGTCTTTTTCTAATGTTCTCTCCCTCACTTTGGGAAAGCACTTGACTTCTACTCTGTCCCTCTCCACAGCAACGTGGCTGGGACCTTATTAGTGAGGCATCTGTGCACACTATCCTATGGCCCAAAAATTCCTGGACCTTCGAGGGCATTGCATCAGTGAAAGGTGCGCAGGCCAGAATTTGGGGTGTGCTGGGACCCATTTTTTTTTAAATGTAAAAAAATTCTTCCGGGGGTGAAGGGTGTATCTTGTGTTTAGCAATCCTCCCCCCTCTCCCCCTGCCATTCCCATGCTGTCAGAATATGAGAAGGAATAACACCATATGCTGGAAATCCAGGCAGTTCCACTTCCCCCAATGCAAGTACGTCTGAATGTGTATCAGCATAACACCCTCGTGGAAGTGGGGCAAAAATGGTGGTTTCTTAATGGCAATCGGCAGTGGAGCGGAGCAGTAGGAATTTCGGGCACAATGTCGCTCAACGCTTCATAATGCTGAAATTTGCTGCTTCAAGCTATGTCATCACGCTGCACACACCCTTAATGATATCACATGCAGCAACACTGAAATAAAATTTGAGAGAAGAAAATCAAATGGATTTGTTTCTCTCAAGCCACGAAATGACTGAACCAATGTTTTCTCTTGTACAATATTTGTTTGTGGGGGTTTCTCCAAGTCATTTATATGAAAAGTCAGTCACCAATAGAGTAAAAGAAAAATCAGCAACTAATGTTAGATATAATATGCCACTGAATGTCTTTTTCTGCTTGCATGTGAATATTTATGATGTAATAAAATTTAAAGTTTCTTTCGTCGCTCCTTACCTTGCGAAGATTGGGTGTTGATAAATTTTTTAACCAGGGCATCAGTGGTTTGAGTGTACAGGTTAAGTGCATATTTCAAGGATTGCAAGTCTGGGCTCTTCTCTAAGAATGTCTTCTTCAGGCCATTTCCTCCAGCATGGAAATATTGCTAAAGAATGGGCAAATCCATCAAGAAAAAGCATTAAACAATGACAACGCAGCAGAAAAATGATGTGAACAAGGCTACTAAATTTTTATAGGCACCATCAAATATGCTGTGAGACAAATGCATGGCAGTGTATGTATTTAAATTCCACATTCCTTACTGTTCTCCAACCAGATTGAAAGTATAGAAATCATCAACAGTTTATAAAATGTTGAGATTGAACAATTTCTGACATCTTAATACATTTAATTAAATATATTTTTACCTCAGTAACTTAAAGCATTATCCAGAATTAGTCATATAGGTCGATTTTCCAGGTCCTGCACCCAAGTGCTTTGGATTGCCTGGGTGCAGCAAATACAGGAGATCAGGTGGGGAGTCCATTTAAATTGATGGACAGAATTTGAAGGAGAATGCCTTACCAGAGTGCGCTCCTCCCCGCTCAATTGCCTGTAGTTGCTGCACCCGGATGATCCAGTGTCCTCAGATAGAAGACCAGGAAACTTTACCCTATTATCTGCAGTTTAAACTTTAATGTCGATTATTTTCAAATTTTTATGCAATTACAAGAACCATAAATAACAAAGAACTAGGCCTACACTGTAGTTTTTTTTATTAAACTTTTATTTAAAAAAATGTAGGGTAAACTTTGTTTTATACTGACCCAAGAATTTATTTCCACACCAATCATTCTTGTGGCCTTGAAATTATCCTGTGCAGATATCAGCACATACATGGTTAATGGATTCGTATTAAATTCCTTTGTCCATTATTTTTATGAAAGCCTCATTCAAATACTGAACATAGGAACTTCATACAAACTCGTTAAGCATTTGTGTGCTAATATTCATACAGTGTCAATTCGAAGCAACTGAGCAAGTCTGCTCAATTACTGATGACTTCAGGGCAGTTTTGTGCTGTGGTCAATCATTCTCCAGAAACTAGACTAAAACAGCCCAAGCTCATTTTGCTTCTGACAGTTACAGCTGTCTGAATGTGGAGACATTCTATCCAACAGATTATTTGAGCTGAAGCCTCAGAGATGCATGGTTAATCCACTGAACCACACATTTCCCAAAGTATAATGTTGTCGTAATCTCCACAGTCTACTGTATGTTTTCAATGAGGCTGAAGTAAAATGTTGTAACTTTCCCGATGCAGAACACTCTGAACATGTTTCTTAACTGGTTCAAATTCTGAAATTAATTACAACGGACCAGCTAATGAACACAATTCAAATTCAAAATAATAGTGATTAATTGCTCTTACAAAGTGTGATATTGCATATTGATTTAGAAAAGTTCTGTTGTCAGCATTTTTTTTGTCAGTTTGGAAGGAAACCTGAAAGTCAGAGTAAATAACGGGGCTGCCTGAAAGAACTACATTGAGAATTTATGCCAAACTATCAAAATGTGAAATAAGATGTTCATTCTAACAGAATGTAGCACACACTTCAGGGTACAGAACATTTCTCATATAATGAAGCTGAGAATTCTGAAGCACAGATTTTGGATAACAACCTTAACACTCCAAACTCCATTGTTTTTTTTGCCTGAGCTGTTTTTCAAAGTTAAAAATAAACTGCAATGCTTCAATTTTAAACTGGGTGGGCTAGAAATTTGGCCATGTGGCGCCCGTTTTATAGGCGCTACTCGGCCTCCCGAAGTTCCAAAATGGTGTCCAGAATATACGCGCATGCTTCTAGTGTTACGTGCGTTAGATGCCATCTTGGTAAAGGGTATCGCGCACGTGCAGATAATGAACGCCGGCAGCATGTAAAGTAAGCAGAATATGCGTTCGATTAGTGTGCAACGCTGATTTAAAGGCACAGACACCATTTTGGCACTGAATGCTCCACTCAATGCATTGTCTTAACCACAAAAACCTGAACCTGTCTTAGGCCTGGAGGACCCCCAACCAGCACCATCTAAAGGGACCATGCAGGATGTACAGGTTAGTTGATGGATTATTGCTTTTGGCTGCTGATGCATGTGTACCTGTTTTTGGAGGTCTCCTATACTTGAATACTAGGACGAGGGGACACAGCTGAACATTTAGAACCAGGACCTGCAGGAGTGAAGTTAGGAAATGCTTCTACACGCAAAGGGTGGTAGGAGTTTGGAACGCACTTCTGCAAACAGCAGTTGATGCTAGCTCAATTGTTAATTTTAAATTGGAGATTGATAGATTTCTGTGAACCAAGGGTATTAAGGGATGTGGGCCAAGGTGGTTACATGGAATTAGGTCTCAGATCAACCATGATCTCATTGAATGGTGGGAAAGGTTTGGGGGGGTTAATGCCACTGCCACTTGCTGCCTCCTGTCACCTTCTCTTGCAAGAAAGCGAGACGTATATCAGTGAGTGTCCTGCAGGATGTCTGGGTGATGTGCCTGTCAGGGTTGAGTGGCTGCCAGTGTGTGTGACCTGTGAGTTGTGGGTCGGCGGCTTGCAACAGTGGTAATGTATGAGAGTGAGAGGAAGCATCTGATTGGAAGAGTTGAGTACTGATTGAAAGAGGTTGTTGATAGGTGGGTGACGGGGGTGTAGTGAGTGGAGCAGTGGATGCGGCTAGAGGTGCAGTTGGTAGGAGATGCCACTTGACAGTTGACCTCACTCACCTTAACCACTTGTGTAAAAGCACTGATCTTCTTCCTGCATTGCGTCCATGTTCATGGTGCTATGTGCCTGGCATTGACTGTGTCCCCTACTGCCTCTTGAGCATATGTCTGGAGGGCCTCTTGCCCCTTGCGGATATAGGATGCCCCTCCTTCTGTTCACCTCTTGCACCAAGGCCTCTAGTGCATCAGCAGAGAACCTTGGCGCACACACTCTGGCAGGCCTGGTACAAACTCAGATCGGCAGATTGGTGAGGTCTGGTGTGCAGGTTGGAAGATGTGGGATTTAGTAGTGCACAACCTTTATTCAATATTTTAACGTAACTCAACAGCTTGTAAACATAGTGATGGGATATGTATCTGTGTTTTACGTGTGCGTTGTCTGATTGCCATTCAGACTTCGTGCAGACCCATATCTTATTTTTTGCAAATAAGAGGTGCAGGCTGTATTTAAGAGGTGCGAGCAAATCAGGCGATATTTGATCCCCTCTGCTGGTGAGAAATGTGAACCTGGTGAGAGAATTGTAGCTAGGCTTTCATGCTGCGCTTCTATCTGGTAAATGACCAGGCGGCACAAATGTCTCGTGTTGCCTGCATCGGAACATTGGGCGCGGGTTAATCGTGTACTGCGATGCCTGCGCCCAGATTCGGAGGTTAACCAATTTAACCTCCAATTTGTTTTGTCTGTGAAATCTTGTGATTGGGTGTTTTTTCAGATTCCAGTTCTTATATATAGCTCGAGAATTGCATTCTGTTTCTTTATAATTGAGCAGATGGGGTTACAACCTATTTACTTCTTTGATGATCATATGGTTATAAGAACAGATTATAATGGGCATAATTGCATACTATTACACTGATAATATATTGTTGCAACTTTGATTAAGTTGTATCATTAATACATCAAATTTTGAAGTATAACCACATCATTGTCATGTGTTAGTTTGATGCAACAAATTGGTTAGTTTGACGCAGACCAAAGTCTTTTGTCCAGTGCTCATCGATTATGCTTTAACAAAAAGGCATCCATATCCCGCTGGTTATTCTGACTTTTATAAGATGGTCTCTATCCCAAGAGATCCACAGAACTTCCTTTAACAATTAGCCTCTAATTAACTCCAAGTGAATCCATTTAGACCACTTCCCCACAGGGGGTACCTAAACAATGACCATAAAGGGACAGGCCACTTCATTATGGCAGCTAAACATCACAACCATGCTCCAAACCCCAGACTACCCATGAGCAATGCTAGTGGAGATTAGCTAGTTGGTTTATAAATTTGAATTACCTTTTTGAGTCAAAACATAGCAAAAGTAGATAAAGATAAATGATAATTGTGTAAAAAGCTATGTATTTCTAATGCATTAAAATAAAATTAACTCATCTGTCATAACCCAACAGATGCTTTCTAATTTTTCATTTAAGAAACTTATATTATCTCGAGCTATACAGATCAATAGAATATTTTAGTCCTTTAGTAACAAATTTTGAAATGGAATTACATATATGATCAATGTTCTTTCGAAACACATAAATCTCTCAGTCAGAAAATACATTGTTTTCATCTCAAAGGATTCATTTCCCAATCAATGAGGCCATACATTATCTTGTTTGTCTTCCAGTTATATCCTAGTGAACACCGCACAGTATGTGGATTGCTGGTACGGCCTCATCTGCCTCTGTACCCACAGACTTCTTGACCAACATCAAATCCCGGCTGAGTTGCAACTTCCTCCAGCTCGACATTGGGAAGATCAAAGCCATTGGGGTAGAAATACGGTTTGGGCGGTATCGCAAAACGGGGGGTATTGCATCCACTGCCCGTTGTACTCCCCGCCCAATATTCAGCACCATTGACTTCAATAACACTGAATATTGGGCGGTCAAACGATACTGCTCATTTTGTGCCACCGCATTGTCTTTGGCCCTTGCCACAAATTCCTTTGAACCAGACTGCTTGCAGTCTCGGCATCCTGTTCGACCCTCAGCTGAGCTTTAAACCTCCCAGTCTATCCATCATCAGGTGCCTACTTCCACCTCCACAACATTGCCTATCTCCATGCTTACCTCAGCCCCTCCACCGCTGAAACCCTAATACATGCCTTTGTCACCTCCCGGCTCGACGGCTCTAATGCTCTCTTTGCTGATCTTCCTTCCTCCATAAACTCCAACTTACTCAAAATGTTGCTGCATGTATCCTGCCCTCCACTAAGGCTCACTCACCATCACCCCCATCCTTGTTGATCTTCATTGGCTTCCTGACCTCCAATGCATTAAATTCAATTGCCTATAAATCCCTCCATGGCCTTGCCCCATTGTATCTCTGAAATCTCCTCCAGCTCTATATGCCCTCCTAAATACTCCATTCTTCTGATTCTGGCTTCTGTGTCTACCCCCTCCCTTCACCCCACAATAGGTGACAATGCCTTAAGTCACCTTCGCCCTACTCTCTGGTACTCCCTCCTTGAACCCTCCTCCTTACCTCGCTCTCCCTCTCCACCTTTAGAAACCTTCTCAAAATCCATGCATTGGACCAAGTTTTTATCATCCTTCTCAATATGTCTCCTCTAGGCTCAGCATTCATTTCCTCACACCTATTTGTGAAACGTCTTAGGACTTTTCGCTGTGTTAAAGCCACTATATAAATACAAGCTGTTACTTCAAAATCTTTAGTGTATCTGGCTTTGTTGACAACATAGCACAGTGACGGTTTATATAAAGTAGAAAACTGCAGTGAACTTATGCTTTGTGTTAGATAATCTTTTTTTTATTATCTTGTAGTGGCTTCTAATTTAAATATGTCAAACATATAATGGAACTTGCTTTTTCAACATATAATGGAATTTATTTCCCCAAATTTAAGGGTTGCTCGAGGAGTTATGACTATTATCCAAGTCCCAAATATGCTTATCTATATTTTCCTGTGGTCAGATATATCCAGGAGCAGCCCTGCAATAAAGTTATGAAAAGATGCTCTCTTCTGGTTTATAAAACTATATTTCCATGTTTAAACTTTTATTTTATGCTAACCCTTTTGGCTAGTCTAGCAGCTATCATAATCACTCTTTTCCTTGTCTTATAGCCTGTAAGATTATGTGAAAACTCAAATACATAAATTCTAACAAAAGAAGAAGGATCAGGGTTTAGTTTGTAGCAATGGCAAGAAGCTATGGGAGAGAACCTTTCTAATTTAACTAGACATTTGATTATGAGGGCAGGAAGATTTTTGCACTGGGAATATACTCCTTTATTTTCCACATCTCATCTGTGCTTTATTCACAGAACACTTCTGGTAAGATTTGACAGGAAACAATGTAATATTAACAGGAAAAATCCGTTGATAGATTCCGATACCAAAAAAACCCCTGAAAATACTTTTTAGACGTTTTCCTTTTTGGCGGCAATCTCGCTAGAGCTGTGGTGCGACTGGCTTAGTTCTCACCTATGGCTCCCAATAGTCACCCAGACAGATTTTCCTGGGTCAGCTAATTTAAATATTTTTAGGTGGGCTTTTGACAGGATTTCTGGTGGAGCCGTGGAAACTGCCTCATGAGGGGTGGTAGGAAGATGACTGGTGTAGACCTCAGGCACTTGCAGCAGCTGAGCATGACTGGAGCAGTTGAAGAAGTTGCTGAGTTTTAAAACAAATTTTAAATTTGGCCACGCTGATTGAGTGCAATCGGTCACCTTGTTCTCAACTACCCTCATCTTAAGGGCCATTTAAAAGTTACCCCCCCCCCAGCATCTCCTTAGAAATATTGGACATCTGGACACTTTGGCATTCCTACCAAGGTGCAAATGAAGGAAAATATGTTGGATTTACATGGTGATTTGATACACCCACCCGAATATGGGCAAACATATTCACAGTCATCCCATCAGTTCCAGAGTAAAACCCAACTCCCCAGCCGATCTCCCTTCCTAGTCTATCCTGATACCACTCAAAAACAAATGGCTTAGGCAAGGAAAATCTAGCCCAATGTGACAAGAGGGAAAGCATTTCTATTTTAACAGAATATTAAGTGTATAAGCCAGATTAATGAATTAACAGAGAATGCGACAGTGTAAACATGAATGATGGATAATCCTTAAGTTATGATTTCTACTAATCAGTAACACCTTGCAATATCACATAAATGGCCTCACTGTGTGTGAATAGAGAAAACAAAATAAAGAATAAGAAATGGATGAAACACAATTTGTACCTTTCCCTTAGCTTCCACAGATGATCACACCACTTACACTTGCTGGGGTTTGACAGAGTGCTGCTGGATTAATGAACAAATCCTACACAGCTTCTGAATTTTTGTTGTGTTTTATTGTTTCTGCTGCCTATTAAATATCCAGCAAGATTGTATTCGAAATATTAATGGTTCATGTTCCACTTAACTATTATAGTTGTTTAATTGCCAGATAAATAGAGAGAGGGATAGTAGTCAGCTTTCCTGCTTTTTCTAATTATTCTTCTGCTATAAAGGTAGTTCTGTTCTGTTCTTTGGGTATTTGGTTTATTGTTCATACCGGCTCTGCTTCACTTAGTCTTTGATTGGGTATATACATTCCCTAAGGAGCTAGTTCATTTTCTTTATCTACTTCTAAGAAGTGCAATTCTTTCAGGATCACACTTCAATAGTTAGGTAAATAGTACTGACCATTTGCAAATGGGGGAAAGGGATAAGTAAATTCTCCTATTCGCCCACTGTCATCTCTAAGGAATTTATGATAATTTTTCCACTGAAAAGAAAAAAATACTTTTAATGTTTGTTTTTTTAAGCAAAGTGTATTCTCACAACTTTGGAAAAAAAGACACCTAAATAAATTAATATGCTAAATGGAAATTGTTCTCTCCAGATCCTAAACAATAAACAATCCGTTGGCTTTTCTAGCCAATTGAAAAACACTGCATCACACCCAATGTGTTGGTAAGTCCTTTGATACCTGTCTCTCTGGCAGCAAGAGATAAAAAGACAGAAAGTGGTATACATGCTGGCACAAAGGGTTTTTGCAGTTAGAAGGCTGTGAGGGCAGTCAAGTTTTTTTTTAAAAAAGCATTGCTCTAAGGGTTTTTTTCTGGAGGATTGTTAGAAACCATCTTGTTTAAGTAAGATGGTCCACTGATTTGAGCTAGCATGGCATGTTCTTTATTTTGTATTATTATGTGACAATAAATTGTATGTACTGAATTAAGTGAGTCTAGTCATAACAGCTGTTCTGTATATTCACGTTACTGTGTAATAAAGCAGCTTGATGATTGATATATGCCTCATCAAGTGTTTTCTTGATCCGCCTTCAGAGAGGTTAAAGAAATACACGGTTCAGGTACTACTGATCATGCTATTATACAAGTATAAATAGGGTGGTGTGAGTCAATTCCCACAAAAATAAGACACTCAGACTGCATATGCGAGCAACTAATGCCCTAGAAGGTATCTACAGCAGACCCACATTTGTAACTTCTACATAGGCTGCTTGTAACAGAATTCTAGCTGGTGAGGAAAAAGGTCGAGAGTTCACACTTCATTCCTGCTGCTCTCTAGAATTAGACTACAATGAACCTGATTATTGCATTTATGATCTCTTCCCATTCATTATGAGCTCTCGGCGGGTGAAAACTTGTACTCCATGAAGCACCACCTCACATAACAACTTGGGCAAACTTCTTGGAGTATATCCAACTCAGCTGTCTCTGGTGATCTGCTGCCATAGGTCAATCAGGTAACAGAATGTAAGAGACCCCTTACCCTTTGATGGATGTTGAAAATTGGCGGATAATCAAGAATCCCCAAATTTTGGTCATATATGTATGGTACAGGCGAGGAATCAAGATAAATACTATGCAAATAACATAAGGGGAGTTAAATCTTCCTTGGGCTGTAATGTTGACTTACAGCAGACAGGAGGAGGTTGGTGTTAATAGGCTTTGCAATGAGGCAATAACAAGTGCAAGGCTCTGTCTTGCAAGAATTTTGGTGGAAAATGAGGAAGGTGGATGATCGAGGTTCTATTGTAACATAATATCGATATGTTCATACTGTTATTATGCAGATTATTCAATAATCTACTAAATTTAGTTTCTTACCGGTGAGTGGGAGTTATGTGGCTGGAGAATGCTGTGAGGGACAGCTGTGGATCAGTGCGAGAGATTGATTTCTCTACATTTTTGTGTTTCTAATTAAAGACAGGATTTTTATAACAAAAATATTCATTACAGCAAGCAATTTGAAGCCTAGGGCAGCCAGTTTCTAATATTTTCAGTATGTTGCTGCTTCCAATCTTTCCACTTATCAATATCATTGAGAAAATAATTATAGTTTAAAATGATCCAGTTATAAGGATGCAGAAGTGACTTTGACCTAAACAAGAAATGGTACCTCACAAGAGTAATGCAGTTTAATAATATTGTACATTTCAGGAGATTTGTAGGAAATTTCACATTTCCACTAAGTATATGGTATGTGATATCAGCTGGTCGGAAGCATTTCTGTATGTGAGGATATTGGAGGCTGAGGTAAAATAATTTGAAGATCTAACAGTGAAATGATTCTTCAGAAACTGCTGCATGGGAACATTAAAAAAAACCCTGCTTAGCTGCATATTGAGAATTTTAGCTGAAAATAACTGCAATAAAATGTTGCATGGCTTCTTAGTGAAATAATAACTGAATGAGTGCTCTACCGTACGCTGGGTATTGGCCACCTGGAATCGAACTAAAGAATTCTATGGGAGTGAAATTCGCCTTTGGTGGTAATGGACAACAGCCAATGGAAAAGAAAATCAGGCAGGCGCAAAAAGGGCCGGCAATTCGCTATCACCAATTTTGCACCACCGCCCAAAACCAATTTCACCGCAACGTGACTATTGACAGCTACTTTGTTCCCTAATCTCAGGGGAAGCTCATGGGAGGTCAGTGTGTGATGAGCTTTGTTTGGAGACTGTAGATGAATCCACTGTCAGCGAGAAAAATACTTTTGTCTTTTTCAGGATTCCTTCTGCTGTCATAATTGAATGGAAAAACATCACTGGTAAAATGCAGCTGTGTCCACTCAGAATCTAAGACATATAAAATTACCTTTATTGTAGCCAACACTACTTCCATTATAGCACACTGACGTGGACTGAGACTTTTGACCTCTTCCCGAATCACATGTTCCTATTTGAAAAGGATATTAAAGGAAACATACTCAAAATTAATGAACATTTATAAATAATGTAACAAAGAAATTACTCAATGAGATCCATTTGTCTGAAGCATAAGTAACTAATCATAACAATATATTAATTTTACTGGCCATAGTTAAAGAAACTATGGTATTGAGTAACCTGTATGAATTTTTGTATCTGAAGTAGTTTTACAGCAATGACCAGGGTTCTCTGACTGAATAAAGCAGGATTTGAGATTCAGTGTACATATTTCACTAGTAACAAAATTTAAGTGAAAGCTAATATATTTATATATTTCTGGTAAATTAATACAAAAACACGTATATGTTTGCACTAGCTATTATGGCAGCAGCATTTGTTAAAGAATGGAGTTATTTAATCTGTGTTAAATTGAACTAAAATGTAGATGCTTTAACTGAATTTTGATTTCTTAAAACACAGCCCTGTGACAGGATGTATGCATCAGTTCAAGTTTTCCAACATTATTTAGCACTTGCAAAAGTGCTTATTATAGCTGCCCCAAATGTAACCCTGTTGTGCTTTTCTATCAGTGAATAATAAGTAGAACAAGCTATGATTTCCTAATTGTTCTGCCTAGATTTCTAGTGAATGTATCCTTGGAGCACTTAAAAATATGCAGCAGTTTCTATTTTCAATTAACTATTTACTTTTTGTAATTCAGGATGAAATATTTTTTGACAAGGGTGTGTGAATTATAATTTACATAGTCCCACACTATTCATTTTAAAAGAATCATGTAGATGAACCTTTTTTTTGTTCGTTCATGGGATAAGATCCTGAGGGCACTAGCAGGGGTAGATGCTGAGAGGATGTTTCCCCTTGTGGGAGAGACTAGAACTAAGGGCCACAATTTAAAAATAAGGGTTCTCCCATTTAAGATGGAGATGAGGAGAATTTTTTTCTCTCCGAGGGTCGTGAGTCCGTGGAACTCCCTTCCCCAGAGAGCGGTGGGGGCAGGGTCATTGAATATTTTTAAGGCTGAGTTAGATAGATTCCTGATTAACAAGGGAATCAAAGGTTATAGTAGGTAGACAGGAAAGTAGGGTTGAGGTCACAATCAGATCAGCCATGATGTTATCAAATGGCAGAGCAGGCTCGAGGGGCCGAATGGCCTACTCCTGCTCTTAATCCGTATGTTCGTATGCGGGCATTGCTGGCAAGGCCAGCATTTATTGCCCATCCCTAATTGCCCTTGAGAAGGTGGTGATGAGCCGACTTCTTGAACTTCTGCAGTCCGTGTGGTGAAGATTCTCTCACAGTGCTGCTACGAAGGGAGATCCATGATTGTGACCCAGCCGTGATGAGGGAACGGCGATATATTTCCAAGTCAGGATGGTGTGTGACTTGGAGGGGAACTTGCAGTTGGTGTTGTTCCCATGTGCCTGCTGCCCTTGTCCTTCTAGGTGGTAGAGGTCGCGGGTTTGGGAGGTGCTGTTGAAGAAGCCTTGGCAAGTTGCTGCAGTGCATCCTGTAGATGGTACACACTGCAGCCACAGTGTGGCGATGGTGAAGGGAGTGGAAGTTTAGGGTGGTGGATGGGGTGCCAATTAAGTGGGCTGCTTTGTCCTGGATGGTGACGAGCTTCTTGAGTGTGGTTGGAGCTGCACTCATCCAGGCAAGTGGAGAGTATTCCATCACACTCCTGACTTGTGCTTTGTAGATGGTGGAAAGGCTTTGGGGAGTCAGGAGGTGAGTCACTCGCCATAGAATATCCAGCCTCTGACCTGCTCTGGTAGCCACTGTATTTATGTGGCTGGTCCAGTTGACTTTCTGGTCAATGGTGACCCTCAGGATGTTGATGGTGGGGGATTCGGCGATGGTAATGCCGTTGAATGTCAAGGGGAAGTGGTTAGACTCTCCCTTGTTGGAGATGGTCATTGCCTGGCACTTGTCTGGAGCAAATGTTACTTGCCACTTATGAGCCCAAGCCTGGATGTTGTCCAGGTCTTGCTGCATGCGGGCAAGGACTGCTTCGTTATCCGAGGGGTTGCGAATGGAACTGAACACTGTGCAATCATCAGCGAACATCTCCATTTCTGACCTTATGATGGAGGGAAGGTCATTGATGAAGCAGCTGAAGATGGTTGGGCCTAGGACACTGCCCTGAGGAACTCCTGCAGCAATGTCCTGGGGCTGAGATGATTGGCCTCAAACAACCACTACCATCTTCCTTTGTGCTAGGTATGACTCCAGCCACTGGAGAGTTTTCCCCGATTCACATCGACTTCAATTTTGCTCGGGCTCCTTGGTGCCACACTCGGTCAAATGCTGCCTTGATGTCAAGGGCAGTCACTCTCTCCTCACCTCTGGAATTCAGCTCTTTTGTTCATCTTTGGACCAAGGCTGTAATGAGGTCTGGAGCTGCATGGTCCTGGCGGAACCCAAACTGAGCAGGTTATTGGTGAGTAAGTGCCGCTTGATAGCACTGTCAGCGACACCTTTCATCACTTTGCTGATGATTAAGAGTAGACTGATGGGGCGGTAATTGGCTGAATTCAAGCTAAGGAATCCCTGAAATTGCTTGAGTTTAAGGATATATATATAAAATAACTTCACACAAACAAAATTGAATTAAGTTAACAACGCATTATTCGGATGTGGTGTACAAACTTTGAGGGCAATGCTAAATATAAGGGGCCTATACTATGCCAAGTATAATTATATTGATACCTTCAGCTTTGATAATTGTCCCAAGTCTTTAGCTGCACTGAAGATCATCTGCGCTCCCTGCAAGAACGAGATTAAAAGAAAATGGCGGTAAGTGCAAAACAGTAGGCATCAAAGTAGAAAATATCCTTTGAGCATCTGTCTTTATTTAGAGAAAAAAGTTTTAAAAGACTGCTTTGCCAGTATGAGATCTTTTATGACAAACAGTTTTCTGGAGTTAGATTAATTGATACTGTATTAACTGATGATATTTTTGCAGCATTCATTGCTTTTATACCATGACATATGTTGTATATAAAAGACAAGATCCAGGTAAAATTCTATCACAGTAGTTTCATCTACCTAAAATCAATATTTGTCATATAGTAATACTGTAACTATTAACCATACTAAACCAACAGTGAATCTTTTACAGGTCCCACAAATACATTGGCTTTTTTTTAATAATCAATGAAAAACAAATGAGCTGTTGCTAAATCATCAAACAATCTGTTTGATTTGAAACCGTGCCAATGAGTCATTGTGACATAATGTAACATTGCACCCCATGTTGCACAACCGTGTATGATGTCAAGATATGCAAAAAACTGATAAAATGGGGGCGTTTTACATTTTCACAGTACAACCATGAATTGTACATTTACACCAAAACAAGTTATCGTTTTTTAAAAAATGGGGTCCTTAATATTTATGCAACTGCATGTAGCTCAATCAGTTGAGTGCCAGACTCAGACCCGCAGGTCCTGCATTTGAATCCCAATAGGTCCAAACAGCCGTGCATCCTTTTGAGATCGATAAATGAGTACCATATTTTAAGCAGTCAAGAGAAAGTTGAGACTGTACAGCGTACTTGTAGTACTATCACAGTATTTGTCCTCAGTCACTCCTGTTCAGCAAGGGAAACAAGGATCACCACTATGCACAATAGAGGTTCATGTCTATTGGAGACCAACTTCTCTGGGTATCCTCTCTCTCTAACATCTATGCATCAGTGGTCTCAGCTTGGCTCAGTTGGTAGCACTCGTGCCTCTTAAGCCAGAACTTGACCACATAATCTAAGCTGCTATTTCAGTGTAGTACTGATGGAGTGGTGCATTGTCAAAGGTGCTGTCTTTTGGATGAGATGTCAAATCAAATTCCCGGCAGCTTATTCAAATTTACATTAACGACTCCATGCTACTATTTGAAAAGCTGGGGGTTCTCCCAGTGTCCACAACCAAGAGCATCAGAAATAAATTCAACTGGTTATTTCTCATTTCCTGTTACTGGGATCTTGCTCTACTCAAACTGGCTGCCACGTTTGCCTTTGCAAGGGTGATTGCATTTAAAATATAATTTATTGGATGTGGAACACTTTGGACATGATGAGGTGCTGTATAAATGCAAGTTTGTCTGTTCAGACTTCTGATCAAGACTTAGAAAATGCTAAGATCAATGTTTCTTGAAGAATTTATCTTAATAGGGAAACTTTATTTAACATAAAAACAAAATAGGTGTAACTAGTACTATCTATAGCTTATTATTTCATTACCAGAGTTCCTGTAACCACCATAATTTTTGCATATAGGAAAAAAAACACATAATGTAGAAATCACTGTAGGTGATGTTAACACATGAATTTTTAATGCACTTCCACCAAATTGTTCTCTCTGCTATTTCAACAGAGGCCTTAGCTTGTATTTAAAATAGTCTTATCAAATCCTCTTTTAAAACAGTGGAAAGAGAAACTTAGTACAAGTTTGTTAAGCGTTCATACAACATTGTCAACAATAATTTTTACCCCTCTGAAGTCATAATGTGCACAGAGATCCAATTTTAGCATTGGAATGTAACTAATGTAAACTTTAGTACTGAAGAGAAACAAAGTCCTCAAAATAATGTAATTGTAATTTGTATTGGGGTGGAATCTGAACAATTTATCTCATTTACTTCATAGGTCCCTCATGACAAGACAAAAAGGTCAGCCATGTTTGATGGTATGACAATAGCCATGGAGATGAAGGAAAGGAAAACTAGAAGCAGTATCCAATGAAGTGGAATGGCTGCTCTGAGGCAGCATACTTGTCAAAGAGGGGAGTGACCTGCACTTTCATCAAAGTCTGATGAGAGAAGAAAGACACAATATAAATCTATGAATCTCTTCCACGCTCTGTGACCTTTGGAATGGATGCTTGAAGAGGAGCGTGAGATACATTCTGCTGCCCACTATATCTGCACTTAGAGCTCAATCAGAGCTGGGGAGGGTAAGAGAAGGATGGTTCTATGGTCGTTCACATGACGAGGCCAGCAATCCACAGAACAATATGTAGGTTTTCCCTGTATCTTCCAATTTTCTTCACGTTAATCAGGGTCAGTGGCTAAGTTTCTGTCTTCAAGTAAACAGATTTCGCTTGTCCCTTAATTTTAATTTTAAAAAATCAGTTCCATTATTAGACAACTTAGCCTTGGGTCAAAGGTTGACTTGGGCTACTCAGAAGAAAGATGTTATGAATTTCAGGAGTAGTTGGGGAGACAAAAGGATAAGCACTTGGGGAAAAGACACAGCCGAAATCAAGGAAAGAATGTGTTAAATACAGGGAAAATTGGAAGAAACAATGCAGCTAGATTAGAATAAACTGAAGCAAATGGAGCAGTGAACTTACTGAAGCTAAACTGAGGGGGCTGATGGAATAGATGCTATTTGACTCTCTGTCAATACTTAATAAAAACATAAGAATACTTGAGCCATACTCAAAAATGTGGAAAATTTTAGAACTATTTGAGGAAATACATATTATACAGTGTTTTTGCTTTCTATGTGCCAGCTATAAAGAACATTATATGGACACAGGGAGCCTTGGAGCAAAAAATGAAATGATTAAAGAGAAATGGCAAAGTCAAAGAAATTCCCACTGGATATATTGTTCACATTTAGCATTGCTCTGAGCATTTCTATCACTCAAATGTAGAAGTACAAACACGAGTAAAAAGCAAAAACTAAAGGGTAATTTAACTTAAGAGCTTGTGCAACAATCTGCAACCGCAACGGCACATCAACAGAGGAGTATTTAACTTTAGATCGGATCTATTAATGATGATAATGAGGACGAAAGCCTTGAATTTAATCTAACCTGCCCAGCGAGAATGGGCGGGCTCGGGTCGGATGGGATGCCCCTTTTACCGCTTTTAACCCCCCAGTGACTTTGAAGAGTAAAATCAGGTGGGGTGTAAAATGGGTGGCGGACCAAAATCCAGCCCGTTCCCGCTAGACTGGTTAGGTTAAAATCAGGGTTGAAGAGTTGTGTTTCACAAGAGAGCCGTGAATACTACAGGTGTTTCTGATCAAGATCGTAGCGGTCACTGCCAAACAGACCACGTTGGAGGAGATGAAAATGAAAATCAGGCAGTTTCCATATGGGTGGTCGACCTGAAATGCTCGCTTTATGCCCGAGCGGCATGTTGAACAGTTACCCCAAAGTGTATGGGTTTTGAGCTCCTGTGTTTTTGAAAAAGCTATCCATATTTCTGTTATATTCAAGACTGGGATCAATAGATTTTTGGACATTAAGGGAATCAAAGGATATGGTGATCGGGGCAGGAAAGTGGAGTTGAGGTCGAAGATCAGCCATGCTCTTATTGAATGGTGGAGCAGGCTCGAGGGGCCCTATGGCCTACTCCTGCTCCTATTTCTTATGTTCTTATGAACCTAGGTTTATAACCCCTCATCTGCTGTTACTCGTAATAAAGTATTTTAGACAATAATCTAATACACGATAAAAATGCTTCTTTTTATTTCTCACAGACATAAATATCTTCAGATCTGGAAGTCTACTGCAGGAGGGAAAGGACACTCGTCCCAAGCTACCGGGGTCCTCTTTAAATATACAGGTCAGGATCTGGTGATGTAATTGGGGCCCAATCTGCCGTTTTAACCCGAGACCTATGTGGGGGAGTAGTAGTGGCTTCCCCGCCAGGCCAAAACTGTCGGCAACAGTAGCCAGGGCCAGAAGAGGCCCAGTGAGGTAAGTATTATTTTTAGTTTCCTTGCGGGCCAGGAGGAGCAGGAATGCTCCTCTGGGCCTCACAAGGAAACTTTGGACCACCCCTGACCCAGTCTTCATCCCCTTCCTTCATGGCGATTCCCCTCCCGGAGCCCTCTGATGGAATTACCTTGTGCCAGTTACCATTCCTGCGGGTCCCTGGTGGGAGGCCGAATTTCTGCTCCTGCCCGCCAGCCAGGCAGCGATTTCTGCTGGGTTCAGGCGGCAATCCGATCTTGCATGTGAAAATGAGGCCCAGGCGCTAAAATCTCTCCGGGCCTCAGCAAGTGAGATTGACATTCGCCCTGCCTCTCTCACCCCATGCACCAATCCCGCCCCCCCGATTTAAAATTGGGGCCTTTGTCTTGGGAGGCGGAAAGGAAGATTGGCCTCCCCCACCAAAAATATGCTTGCATCGTTGCATGGTAACACTTAACAGAACTTGCGAAGCTTCATCCCTAAAACTGTCTTTGTGCTGTTGCCTTTGATGCATTTTTAAATCACAATAGTGCACTTGACAGCTGGATTCTCACATTCTTCAAACTTTATAGGGGTCAAATGGCTTATTACCTGCTTTAGAAGCGTGAAAAATCATTACTGCAGTTGTGTTGTGATTGGCTGATTTTTTTTTGCTGCCACAAGATGATATCTCTCAACATTGGGACTGAGGAGTACTGCCTGTGGCTGTAATTTCATTAATATTTCCTTAAAATAGTTGGAAAGTTTCCAGAGTTTCACGTTTTCCCCTTTACAATCAGAGGTTCAGAGGAGGACTGCATATTTTCATTGTACCAGATTTTGTTTTGATTTGATTTTCTAGTTTGCACAGTTTCTGTCATATAAACAGGCATAATTGATATTCCTGAATTTTGAATGTCACACACAAGAAAGCAGACCTGCGGAAATAACATGAACCCGCGGGAATTTTTACGTTAACAATATTCCATGAAAGGATTTAAAAATCAAAACCTTGCTACCCATTTCATTTTGTTGCTTGAAGACTAGAACAGTCCTCAAAAGGTTAAACTAACATTCTACCATTCCTCCCAGCACGTTACTGGTGTTATTTCCCGGGGGGTAATTTACATCTGTTGCCTGGACGTTAACCTGGCAGAGCGGATCACCGCCTGTTGTAGAACCCGCCCAAAAATCAATGGAACATAAATTGGGCAGGTTCTTTAACGGGCGGGTGATTAGTTCCACCAGGTTACCAACCAGTTGGAAATGACCACCCAGATGTTTTCACTCCCATCATTAGTCGTCACTCTAGACTAGCATCATCCGCCCAATGGCCTGAGGGCTGCTTGCAGCCTCAGTGGCAGATGAATCCTAAATCAAAACACCACTTTTAATTAGTACCACCAACTTGAGATGTATGCAAATCAATAGGAACGTGGACTTAAACTTTATACGTGGTCCTTTACAGTCCGTGGTACGCACATCTGTGACCAATGAAAACAAAAGTTGTAAACTTCTGCTCTAGATGTGGGCTCAATGTTTTGGAACAGGATGTTTCATTAGCAGAGGAACACAGTTTTCACAAAGAAGGGAATGCAAAAATTGATCAGCCTCCCCACGTTGTTAATATGAAGATAATTGTGATCCCTCACGAACGGTATTCATTAGGGGCCATTGCAAAATTCCCTGGATGAGGCCAAGAGGCAGGATTTAAGATTTGTGGTGCAGAAGTGGGATAAGATTTCAATAAATGGTGACAGCTTCAAAATGACTCCAAAATGCCCTTAACTTAACAGTTACGATAACAGCATCAAGCTGGTATTGTGTATCACTGGAATGAGAATTCTGAGGGAAAAGCAAGAGAGGTTGCTTCTGACCATAAGGACTGACTGGGAGTCAGTATTTGCTTATGTCACAATATACTGTCCTACAACCAACATGGCAGCATTGGATTCTGTAACAAACATATACCAAAATACTCCATGGTGATTTCCAACTTTGGCGGGGGTCCAAAGCAGGCACCTGTTATACAACTCACCTAATGTTCCTTTCCAATGGATAGAAAAATTGGACGGGGTGTATAACGAGCGGCTGATTTGCTAGCGCCCGTTTTGCGCCCCCACTGAAGTTGAATTTCATCCCCTCCATTTCAATGTCAGTGATTTTGAAATTGTTCATCTGGGTATTACAAAATCATGAATCCTTGGCATGCATGCACCTCTCCCTGTGTGGCAAAATGTGGTGAGGTCAGGCAGCACTTCTCTGGTCTTTGATTGTGTTTAAAAAAAAACAGATTTAAGAACTAATTTTTAGCCAAACAAAACCCATTTAAAAAAAACACTTGCTTGTACCTCGACAATGCTTGGTGGGAGACAGAAGGAAGACGTGAGGAAGATTTCCACTGGGCATTGAAAATGTGGAGCTCACATGTTTTCGATGTTGAAATAGCAAGCCGTTATCATGATGGTGAATGTGTGCTGATTTTATATGGGGAGCAATGCTACATTGGCAAGCTCGTTTCTACGAATGAGCAATCTGTCAAAACATTTAATACTTCCGAAACAGCTAACAAACCACTTAAAGATGCCAACAACAAAAAGAGAATAAATTCAGCAAAACTTATAAGGATATGAAATATAGTTCCGTGCACTTGTGTATTGCTGGTACATGTGCCATTGTAATAGTGCAAGTGGGTAACGCGCCCAGTGAATTCGGGGCACGCGATCACAGCCTAATTGAAAGCTTGGCTTCCGGGTTTCGCGCTGGAAAGCTGCGCAGCGGGCAGACTGCGCACCCGCATCATTGGCTGTCAGCTGGAGGAGCCCTATTTAAAGGGGCAGTCCTCCACTGACTGATGCTGCAGAAAATAGGCAAAATGACAGCATAGAGCATCCCAGGGGGAAGGCTGCTCCCAGGTTTAATGATGCCTCACTCTAGGTCTTACTGGATGGGGTGAGGAGGAGGAGGAGGACAGAGATCTTCCACCCGGCAGATGGGAGGAAGCGGCCTGCCTCTGCCACCATGAAAGCCTGGCTCAAGGTGGCAGAGGAGGTCACCAGCACCACCAACATATCGCCCACCTGCATACAATGCAGGAGGCGCTTCAATGACCTAAGTAGGTCAGCTGAAGTGAGTACACTTACTCATTCCCCTACACTCCGTCTGCCACATCACTGCCCCCACCCCACATCTCCTTCTGCACTGCCAACACTACTCTATCACATCACTCCTCACACCCACTCAAAGCTCATCCTCATCTTACCTGCACTTACTCACCTCGCCAGTACTCATCCCACCACTACCACTCAACCCAATCCTCATACAATCTCATGGCTCTATCTCATACTCACCCTCTGATACATCTCTTTCACGGTCAGCCTCATCCAACCTGCCACTACCTGTGCTGCAGCCACAGGGCATGCATTACATTTGTGTAGTAGGAAGCGCAAGGCAAACGTGTCGTGAGCATGAAGGGGATGCACAAAGGTGTTTGAGGGTTTGTCATGGTTTTTACTTATATTTGATTTCTGATCAACTCACATTACATATTATATTGTCACCACTACTGCCACGTCTTTGCAAATCTTGTCTGGTTTGTGCAATAATGCCCTTTCCTGAGGATCACAATGAAGACCCACACCTGATGCCACCCATTGTGTCACTGCAGAGTGGGTGTAGGTGTATTTGCAGGGCTCTTTTGTGCAGACGGCTGAGAGACGTCGGCGATGTCCCTGGTGGCACCCTGGAAGGATGCGGAGGAGAAGTTGTTGAGGGCAGTGGCGACTTTGACAGCGACAGGTAAGAAGATGGTGCTCAGGCCAGCCGGGAGCAGCTCGGCATGAAGGAGGCTGCAGATGTGTATGACTACATGTCGAGTGACTCTGAGCCTCTGTGTGCGCTGCTGCTCAGAGAGGTCCAGGAAGCTGAGCCTCGGTCCGTAGACCCTGTGGCGAGGGTAGTACCTTCTGCGACGCATCTCTCTCTGCGGTTGCCCTCCCTCCTGCTGTGCAGGTGGATGTGTCACAGCACTGTGTCGTGGAGCTCCACGTGTCAGAGGTGGATGGCGTGGCCGGCGAGGCTGGTGATGCTGTTCGTCCTCCGAGGAGGTCATGACTGCAGCTAAGGCGGCCCCCATCCACAAGATGTACATTTGAGGGGGTCTGCAAGGTAGGTAAATGTGTCTGCACACCAGGATTGAGGTTGCAAGTTTGTGAATTTTATTGTTAGGAGGAGGGTGGTGGAGGGCAAACTTTGTACAAAGTGACAGTGTGGCCTCCTGCAATGAGTGAGGGTCTCCCCCCCACCTGTCAAATGGACCTTTGCAGCTGCCACAGGCAGGTGGCTGCAACACGTCCATTTCAACCAGGAGTGTTTCCCCCAGTACGGGAAACAGTCTCAGTTTAGTTGAAAATCCCACTCCTCCTAAAATATCCTACAAATCAGGTCTGCTAACGACCTGAACTATCACATTAATTGCCTTAAGCAATTAAAGCCGGCGGGAGTCCCGCATGCGGGGGCTGTGCGCATCTAAGCGCATCACTGGACTCCGCATCATCTGGGGCTCCGGACCCGCCCCAGGAATCCCCGATTTTCGGAGCCCCCCACCACGAACCCGCTCGCTCGGACGTCGAAAAATCGAGCCCAAGGTATTTACATGAAATATCATCAGCAAGCGAGATATACAAACAGTAACATAGTTTGAGAGAGACAAATGTGTACACTTAGAAAGATTCAGGCTGAGTCATAGACAGAAATGAACAAATACAGAGAGAGATAAACACAAATGAAGGACAGATACAGAGAGAATACACATCCTGATTTACAAACAGTTGAGATTGAGGGCAAGTGTGGGAATGAAGGTTTTGGAGGTGATGTAGGTGAAGCAGTAGGATCACAGGAAGATTGAAAGGGTGAGTGCTGGCAATGCCCAGTGGAAATGCGCTAACAAAATAGCAGCATCAGTAACAGATCAGTGAATAACTGTGTGAAGATTTAGTAAAATAAAAAAGAAAGCTGCGAATGTTGGAAATCTGAAATAAAAACAGAAAATGCTGCAAATATGCAGTAAGTCAGTCAGTTCTGATGAAGGGTACAAACCCACAACATCACAGACTGTCCTTTCTCGTTACAGATACTGACTAACCCGCTGTAAATTTCCAGCACTTTGTTCTTATTTTGCGAATATTACATGCTTTCTCATGAAAGCATTCTTTTCCTGTTCCTAAACATCTTTTTGAGCTTACCAGTAACGAACAAGTAGAGTATTTCTTTAGTATCTGCTCATTCAGATTTATATTAAAGGGTGAACATCCAAATCTCCCTGGAACCAGTAAGTGGTTTGATTGCAAACCCACAAAGGCTGGGCTGTTGCAGTGAAACGGTGTGATTGCATTCCCATCATTTTGCTAGTTGTTGACAGGTATGAGCTGGAATTAATAACTTCCAGGGCAACTCTTTCAGAAGAGGGGCTGGATTCTTCTTCATTATCCTGCCTGACATTGGGCGGGACAGTGGTGGAGAATGATGGAAAATGCAGGGGATGAGGCCTACCCCTGCCTCACTGCCTGACCTGTAATTCCCTCCTCCTGCCCCTGCTGGCTGCTCCATTCCAGCTCGCTGAAAATAAATGGCAGCAGGGAGGAGGGGATTGGACCCTGAGGAAATTTCCCTCCCTTCCCCCCATGTTACCACTGCGTCCCGGGGTCTCTATGACGAATGTGGTGGTAGCGGCCTTGTGGTTCTCCCATACAGGGAGAGGGCCTTCCAATTTTGACCCCAATTGCTTACCTGTGTTAGTCTCAATCTCCACTGAGGCCTACAAGGCTGCTGTTCTATCAGTCCTTGCAGCGATTCTGATCTGTTCGCCCCAAATTCTGCCTCTTCTGGTGCTACCGCGGCAGACCTGATGCAGCACTGCCGGCATTTCCCTTGGGGCCACTGGCCAGTTGGCCCTTGGCAGCTGGAATGCTGCCAAGTGTCCGCCATGCATGGGAAATAACTCCCAACCCAGGAAATTGGGTTGGGGCAGAGTCGGGGCCAGGCAGAAGTCCTTTAAAGGAAAATTCTGACCACTGTGTCTTAATTGGCTATTAACAAGGCTGTTTTTAAAAGGTGCAGCATTGAATGAACAGAGGGCCTCCTGATTGCGATGCTCACTGTCAGCGGGCCTTTGATTATTCATCCGAAAATGGGCCAGAATCAAATTCTACCCCATTATCTCTGAAGATGACTACAAGTTTAAAGGTTTTCAAAGGTAGAATTTAGTGAAACATTGTACAGTAAATGCATAATTCAGTTTGAGTAAGAAGAATTAACATTATTTTTTAATTGGACACAAAAAATGGCTGGGGGCGGACGACAGCTTGATCAGAATTGAAATACTTTGTTTTAAGATTTTAATTTTCAATGAAAACATTTTTTTTAAATGTCTTTTTTGTAGTTTGGGGCTACTATTAGAATAATGAAGCTAACTACTGTAATTTTGGTGTTCGTTTCAGCGTCTCAGTGCATGAACTGAACACTTACAGAACTGACAGGTGCAGGGACACCGTCATTTCCTTGTACCCGCTGGTAATCTAAGATAACAGCTAAACACTGCATTTTTCTGTTAATTGGGGTGCAGTGAATTTAGTTCTGTTTATTAGAACATTTAGGCAGGACCCAATACACCTCTCACAAGGGTACAGATTTAAACAATGGAGACAGAATCACAAAGTGAAGATGAGAGAACTCGGAATGCAACACTGTTTTCACACCATACCCAGGGATAACATCAAACACTTTCAGCATAGATCTATGGCTTTAATATCTGAGAAATGGTTTTCATCATTAGGTGGCTGAACATCGGGTGCAACTTGAAGCAGCTGCAACAGGAACAAATGTCTCACAAAATTAGTGAGAGCACAGAAAAACTGGAAGAGTTTGTATTGGGATGTCAATGCGCATTCCTATAGGCTGATGTACACTTCACTGATTCTGATTCAATAAATCATAGTTAACTCTGCATTTCCATACAGGAGACAGAAGTCCAGGAAACTCCACAGGCACAGATGAAGTGCAAAGCATTAGTATTCCATGCAGACATCGGGATTGATACAGAATGTTGAGGTTGAACTTCAGAAGCTTGCATTCCTGACATGAACATGAATTTGGCCAGAGCATTAGCTACACCATGCATAATAGCGACAGCATGGTTGAGAGCTCAGCTACATGACTCCGATATTGTGGGGGAGAAGCTCTTGCATGGTGTAGGTTATTACCTATAGTTATAGCTCTTAGTGCCCTTGAACTATGCTGAATCCAGGACCAAGATGTAAATACATAAATCTTTGAACGTACACAAATCTTTGAAGGTGGCAGGACAAGTTGAAAAAGCGGTTAAAAAAAGCATACGGGATCCTTGGCTTTATAAATAGAGGCATAGCGTACAAAAGCAAGGAAGTTATGGTAAACCTTTATAAATCACTGGTTAGGCCTTAGCTGGAGCATTGTGTCCAATTCTGGGCACCACACTTTAGAAAGGATGTCAAGGCCTTGGAGAAGGTACAGAGGAAATTTACTAGAATGGTACCAGGGTTGAGAAAATTCAGTTATGTGGAGAGACCTAGAGAAGCTGGGTTTGTTCTCCTTAGAGCAGAGAAGGTTGAGTTGAGATTTATTAGAGGTGTTCAAAATTATGAGGGGTTTTGATAGAGTAGATGGGGAGAAACTGTTCCACTGGCAGGAGGGTTGGTAACCAGAGGTCACAAATTTAAGATAATTGCCAAAAAGCCAGGAGGGAAATTAGGAGGATTCTTTTTACTCAGAGAGTTGTTATGATCTGGAACGTGCTGCCTGAAAGGGTGGTGGAAGCAGATTCAATAGTTACGTTCAAAAAGGAATTGGATATAAAATTAAAAAGGAAAAATTAGCAGAGCTATGGGGAAAGAGCAGGGGAGTGGGACTAATTGGTAGTTCTTAGAGAACCGGCACAATGGGTTAAATGGCCTCCTTCTGCGCTGTATGTTTCTATGATTCTATGAAATTTTCTCTAAGCTCTGATACCCAAGGCTATAATATTTCATGATTGAGTCATACAGGGGTTGTGGAATGAATTGTCTGTCCATTGATGATTCAGAATGAAACTCAGGCTGCAGTTAACACTTTCTTCAATTCATAACCTCCAATTTAATTTTGTGGACTCTTTTTAAATGATTTCCCCAGCTTGCTTTCAGGTTCTATTGCACCATAAACCATTCCCTGGGAGACCTGGAAAGCAACCAATTCTCAGGCCCCTGCCAATGCTCCTCTATAGAATTTTAGCCTAGGGTAACACATACATTCATCTTCTCTTGCTACCTATAGAAAGCTGCTTCAGCTCTGCAAGGTTCATTCTTTAATGACCAACCAAGATTGAAACTTACTATGTGGGGAACTGGGGCACTTCGACAGATATTTTCACCATAAAAGATAACCTTTTATATCAGCAAACAGTCTTCTGTTTAGTATTTTGCAAGCCATTCAAACCAGTGAATGTAACCAGAGTATCTGTTGTTCTCCCCCCTTTTCCCCTCTCTCGTCTTTGTCCTTTACATTTGTTGCCTGATCTGCTGTCCAGCATTTGCAGCGCTTTTTACTCTTTATTACACACTCCGTTGCACATGCACAATCGCACAGCACAGCCCTGTTAAATGAAACATACTAAAATGAATTTAAAAGTGCTCATAACCAGATTTGTATAAACCACCCAGGATCAGCCTGAGACTTGATGTAAAGTTGCAGGCATTAGATTTGGATAGAAATGAAGTGAATTTGCTGTTTGTGAAAAATACTGTAAAGACTCCGTGCCATTTCTGGAAATAAACGAAGAGCTGGCTAAATGGACATATAATAAGAAATTAAAATACCCACGCAGACACATGCATCTCAAGAGATAGAAAAAGATTGAATATGGATAATAAGGGAAGATTAAAAATAAAAAAGTTGTTGCAACAGGATCCAGATGGATATTTACGTCGATGTTTGGTGGAAGTGTAAAGTGAGAATGTTCCTTATAATGAAGCAAATAGTCAAATTCAAAGGTCTCAGCCTTGTGTTAATCTTTTTTTGCACTTTCAGACAGTCTGAAACTTTTGGCACTGTGTGGCAGTGTGTTGTTATAGTGTACCAATGCTTAACGTCATGGAGCAGCATGAAGCCTGTTTATGCCTGTAGTTCTCCACATGCTGAGTTCCTGAACTCGGTGCGGTTGCCATGGAAAGGATAACACTTCTCCACATCATAGTTCACTCATGTGTACCTGTTAATTTCAGAGCAGCATTGACAGAGGCTTTGGAACTGATGTCCATTCTCCCTCTTCTTTGGAGATTCTGGATGTGGGGAGATCCAGTAAACGGGACATAGAAAACACTTTACTGCAAAAAGCATGGAATTCTGTTCCTCATTTTGAATAATTTTATAACCTCAGTGTTTTATTTTCTCTTCTGCTGCCTATTTAACATTCATCTTTTCCCTTAATTTCCTCCATAATATACTTTTAATATTCAGCTTACAGATATTTAAGGGGGAATTTTAACTCCTGGCAGGAAGCCTGGCTGGGCGAGGGGGTGACCCGCCTGGGTCACAGGAGGAGGCGGCCCGGGTTACAGCAGGAGGAGGCCCGGCTGATTTTAATTGCCGGGGCGCATGCAGGCCCTGGCGGCCGACGGCCAGCTGGGGGAAGTTTAGGCAGGGTCTCGCGGGCGGGAAGGAGAGCTCGGGTCAACAGAAGCCCAGACGTTCCTTGTTGGGGCGCAGGAGGAGGACGACTAATCCTCCAAGTCCCACAAAGGAAAGTATAAAACTTACCTCATCTCTCAGACCAGGTTTCACTGAGCAGGGTGTCCGTAGTGGGTGCCCCACTCAGTTAGTGGGTAAGATGGCCTGGGGTCCAATGTAAATCACTGGACCCCGATTTGCATAAATGTACAAAGCTCCTGCCTGATCCAGGCTGTACCCTCGGCCGCCTGAAGAAACATCGGCTTTGAAATTGCCGCAAGCCGCTAATAGAGCGGGAAATTGACTTGCTCCATTTGAACTCCTGCTCCGTCGGGGCTGGGGAGTTAAAGTTCCCCCTTTGTTCTTTTATGGTTAACTGCAGGGGGGTTTCCTGCTAATTCTTTTTCCAATATGGTTTATCTTTCTCCTCTGCCACCAGTTCAAATCCTGAAATTGCCAGTCCCCCCAATTCGTGGTTACTTTAGTCTTGCTCTTTTCTTTGATAATTAAGAAATAATTGCGTATTACTATCATATAGTCTGAAATGGTCTGATCCTCCTTAAGCAGAGCAGCATCACTACTCATAACCACTGCCACATTGCAGATTTGTTAAACATTTTACATGAAAATCACAAAACAAATGAATAAATTTGTCTTCCTCTAAATCTTATGTTGTTTTTCTAACTGATGGCGGACACTGTTCAAGGTGAACTGATGCCACCATGTAACTTGACGAATTGAAACCTGCATGAATTGAAACCCAAGTTTAATTCTAAAATCAAAAATAGCTATGTTTAATAACTTCAATCAGTTGGGATAGAGATCTCCCTCTACACAATCCAAACTGTAACAATATGTCCTCAAAAGAGCCTCCTTCACAGCCTCAATAGAAGATGCTCATTTCTTAGGCTGCCTATCTGTGAATAAGATTACCAAATCAATGTCAATCATGTGGGACAGAATTGTTCAAAAGACGCATGTCCTCTGTGAAACGGATTAAGAATTCACATAAAACCTCAAACAGGAACCAGAGAAAGAAGATTTATATTCCATCTCAGGGGTAGGATTTGTTGGTGAATATGACACACAAAACAATGTTGGACACTACATGTATTTAAACCAGGATTTCTGGAACTCTTGCACACAAAAACAAATGGGAATTTTACCCCCCTCCCCACTGTTCAGCAGAAACCGGGCTGGGGGGCACTTAAAATGGAGCAGGTTAATTACCTGTTCCGGCCCCGATCTGTTGTCATTTTAAAATGCCCGATTTTTCAGACGTTTGAGGTGTCTGCCCGAGTCAGGTGGGAGCCTCATAAATTTAAAATTCCGACTGCTGTGTCACACACAATAACGGAGGCGGTTTACGTTGGTAAACCCACTGTAGTAGAAAATCTCATCTACCGTTCTAACTTCTAAGATTGTCATTGTTTGAGCGGCAACTGAACCCAGATGGTGGAGGTGAGCTGGTTGAAGGACACGACTTTGTCTGAATAAGCATGTTATTATTATACATTGAGGTACAGCACAGGATGGAATCCCAACAAACCTTGATTGACTTTCCAGGTTACTTCTGCCGTCTGTCTAATTTTCTATGAAGGCATTGTTTTAAGAATCAATTCATTTTACTTTAACTGACAGAGTACAAAATTAGAGTTCAATGATAATCATCAGGATGTAAAATACTAATTCTGCATGATTACAGAGAGCATTTCGATAAACTTACATCGCAGCAAGTGTATAATGTTTTACTGAAATTTGGTTTACAATGATATTCTCTTATGTGATAAATTACATTATATTTATAAAATTGATGCAGTGCCAAGCAGTGATTTATGTTTTCCAGAAGTAACCCATTTTTAATGACCCTGCAGTATTATACAGTAGCAACTTGACAGCGACATCTGTAAAAAAAAGTTATTAATCACGTCACAAATATAATGATATGGTAAGTGACCTCACTGCACTGATCGGCCCATGTTTAAATGGACAGTAAGCCTGGAAATGACCACAAACTAAGTTCCGAAACCTGTAACATATTCCCTTTATTGCTTATAAATTTATGGGAAATGAATCACTTGTATCCCTGCTGACACTCAGCACTCATCAGTTCTGCATTGTGTACCACTTGTAGTTTTGTTTCTAGAAAGCACTCGTCCCCAAGGTTTGACCTCTATCTGATTATGTATAGATGTTTAATAAATCTACAATTTTTGTTAGTTGCCACATGGTTTTTGTACTGCTATAAAATCAAATCTTTCAATACCAAGATTGTTAAAATGTACTGAACACAAAACAACTGATGTTAGAACTGTAACAACTAACTAATTAAAAATAAATAAAACCAAATGATGTAGAACAATTAATCTGTTGTAACTTCTGTCCATTCTGTTCACATTCAGCTAAATCACACAAGGGCCGATTTTAAATCCCAGTGGGAGGAATGTGGGAGAGGTGGAGGACAAACTATCCAGCCCTCCTCAGTATTGGGCCCAGGAGATTTTAATTCCCGCACTTCATCTGCCTAGGCCCTGTACGTCTCCCGCCTAAAGCAGCAGTAAGTGCTGGCTGGCCGACAGCGGGAATGGGTCTTCGGGCGGCAGCAGCTCGCTGCCAGGGTACGTGAAAGAACGGTCCCTGGCACGGAGGTAAGTGAGAGGGAGGTTGAGAGGGCATCACGGTCGAGGGAGGAGAGCGAAGCCCGAGATTTCCTTGTGAAGCCTGGAGGAGAACTCCTGCTCCTCCAGGAGCCGTAGACCTGGTTACCCTCACCAGATGCTCTCATGGCAGCGCAATATTGGGAAGGAGTCCTTCAACAGCCATTCGGCTACTCAATACCATAATGAAGGGGATGAATGCCTGTTTTAGGTGTCTGCTTGGAATGCCTAAAAAATGGTCCTCACAAATTTCGCAGTGCGACCAATGCCCGCGCAGATTGGGCGCATGTGATGCTTTGTGGCCATTTTATGCCCGAAAAATGGGCGCAACGCCTACCAATTTCTACCCCATTGATTATTTTTATCCCCAGTTTATAGAAATCCAGATGCAGATAAAATCCGAATTCTTGCCAAAAAAAATGTTGCTGGTTAACTAGTTACCCATTTATTAGGATTCAGCCGCAGTTGGTGAAAGTCCCAACTATTGGAAGGGATTGGCTAGCTGGTACACTTCAAAAATTATGCAAAGCGAAATGGAGACCCAATTCCGTGTTATGTCACACAAAATGTGCTCTGGTACTTGAATATAAATGAATGGCAGGTCTATCAGCAATATCTTTGGGCTGACATTTACTGTTATAGTTACATTACTTCTTATCCAGGAGGTCCATTAGTATGCTGAAGTATCTGACAATTAGAAATCTGGATTCCAGTTTAAATATTTGGAAGAGAGGCTCCCAAAGATGGATAGTTATTTATTAAAACATTTCAATTTATTAGATTTTGTGGTAACAGTAAGTAAATATTCAGCCGATACTTACGCTTTGGTCAGTCAATGGAGGCAGAACAACTTTTTTCTCTATTGTATTCAGAACTAATTTCCAAAGTTCTTTCAGCACCCTTTTCAAAACAGTCTTCTCACAGATTTTAGCAAACAGTGTAAGGCTGAAAAAAAGGAAAATATCAAATGTCACCATATGGCTAGTATTAAGGCATCAAAGACTTGTATTATAGTTCACAAAATCTGAAGGCACATTATACAGATAAAACAGTGTCACATCAGTGTCTCAGTAAAAAGTAAGCTGGCAAGGCAGCTTTCTGATAAGTATAATTTAAAGGCTAAATTTCCAAACTGTCAGAATGATATTTGCATTTCAATAAAAATGATGGAGTATTCCAAAATAGATTACTGTTAAGTTATAAAAGTCTGGATGAAATGAATATCTTTGGGCTGACACTTATTCATATAGCCACATTACTTTTTATCCAGAAGGTCCATTAGTGGCCTCAAGACAGTTTCTGCATCCAGGGCTGCACTGTTTCGGTTAGCAGATGCATTCCCATTTCCTCTCATTTGATTTAACTCGATGTTCATCTGCTTCACACTTTCTTCAATTACAGACTGGAAGCTAAAACAATTAAGCAAAAACAGGGATAAAACCAAATATCAAAAATGTCCAACAATAAAACTTATTTAAAAAAACTATCCTATTAAGGTCAATGATGCTTGCAACAAAATGTAATACAATGATATGACCTTTATCTTCACATATATACCTTTAACAAAAATAAATAAAGGCAGTGCTGGAATTCAGCTTTTAATACATGAAGCCTATCATTTGACAGGGTCTTTGGTTGCCAGGTAACAGAACACATAAGCACTTTAATAGAGGGTTCTAGGTGCCATTTTTCTGAGGGTGTGCTTTCCACTCAGAAATCTCTGGTTGCAGACCTGCATTTTAAATGTCACATTTAGCGAGAAAGAAAGATTGGCAAAAAGAAAGAAAAGCAGATTTGAATAAATGTTTACACCTTATCAAGTCTCTTAGAAGAGCCTAGAGTGCTTCACATAAAATGAAGCATATTGAAGTCTGTTGACTGTTGTTATGTAGGCAGCTAATTTGTGCGAAGCAAGGTTGGACAACAAAAATGAGATGAATGACTCAGTTAATCTGTTTTGATGGAGATGGTTGAAGGGAGGGGAGAGTTGACCAGGAATCCTAGGATGCAAGATATCCCCATCTCCCATCTCTCACAAAGTTATAGATAAAAAATTAACCTTTCAGAAAGTATTCTCGATTTCACAGCTTATTTTTATCCTCATGGTAACTGAGATTTCATGTATTACAGTCACGTCACACAGTATATTCTTACACAATTCATTGGTACTTTTGACATTTTTACTCAGAATATATTTCAACATTTTTATTTTTTCCATTATTTTATCCTCTTGAAGGCTACTTATTACCATGGGGTCTCCTCAAATCAGGGAGCCTAATTTCAAATTGTCCATGAGAACCTGGGAGCAGTTTTTGAAAATGTGCAATTTATGAGAAAGTGGTTTCCTTGGTGAGAATGAAAAAATATCAGCTAATCACAACGCACTTGCAAAAATGATCCTTTAATATTTCTCAAGCAACAGATGAGATGCCTAACTGGTACAAATCTCCCAAAAATGTTCAATGCAGCTGTGGAGTGCACAACTCCACAACAATGACAACATCAAAAAAACCTAGTTTCAGTGACAATGCACTGCAAGCTTTCCGCCGCGCTATAATGGAGAATTGAGAGACAACGTTTGATGGCAGAAGGACCTCAATCATGCAGAGAAGGAGTACATCGCCCAAATGGTAAACTCTGTCTAAAACCCCAACGAAATGTCTGAATGGTACTGTAACATAGTAGCGCAGGATAGATGTTTATGAGGAGAATTTGCAGTTGTAAAAGGTTTATGCAAAAGAAGTTGCACTGAGAAATTTTAAGAACAAAACAAGTAAGGTTATAGTAGTGAAATTAGCAGGGTTACGCAAATTACATCACACATGTCATGATGGGAGAGAGAATCTATTGCAAGTATCAATTTCCAATAGCCAATTTACCCTGTTGCAATCCCCACTGCTGTTATATTTAAAGGCAAAACTGGGCACTTAAAAGAAGGACATAAAGTAAAAGAGGTGGTGGAGCCCAAGACTAGAAAGTATGAGAAGATATTCACAGATCTGTTCGGAAGAGAGAGTTTGGAAGTGGTTTGGTCTGAAGACTGGAGGAAAGTGCAGGACTCATGGTATGGACCACATTATTTAAATATTCTATGATTTTCACTAAATGTTACCGAAACATGTCCACACACCGTTGCGCACAAGCACATAAACATTATGTAACACTCATTATGCACCATCTCTGACTTGCATAGAACAAGGAGAACACAGTTGCCTTCCACCAGAATATGATGGGTGACACTCACCAAGGAACCAACCATCAGCAGCCACTCTTACAGTAAGCACTGCTGTAGATATAGACATTTTAGGAGAATTAAATAGTGAAACAACAGCAAGGTTCAGAGCAGCGATGAAGAAGAGACCTCATTGGCGTTGATTAATGAGGAACTGGCTGATGCTGCTTCTAAACTGAATGAAAATACAGACCTTAGTGGGCCTGCTTTATAACAGAAGCTGATACAGCAACAGCAGATTATTAAGGCGTCACTTGCCTCCTTGCTCACAATAGTGGAAGATAATCTGGGTAGTTTGTTACTAACATATATGTGATGTCATGAGGACTAGTTTTTATGCGCTGGAGGCTGCCATTGGGGGTGTGGCATTTGCCTTGTGAGATGGGGGTGTTGTGTAACATGGGGTCAGGAGAGAGTGGGGAATATGAAGTGCAGCAGCTGTTAAATGGCTGCTGCACTTAAGGGGAGGCACATCCTTGGTTTTGTGGGAGGTTTACTCCTGATTGGGATGAGGGTTCAATAAGCATTGAAACCTATCTCCTTCATTTAAACTATCTGGTTGGTCTGGTTTTGTAGGAGGAGGCTGCCCACAACCTTTGTAAAAGAACACATTGCGGGGATGGACTACCTAACTGCCTCAACCGGCATAAACTGCAGGTCCTCATCTGTCTCTCCCATGGCCACACCTGAGCTTCTGTTTGTCCCTTCTAGATGATCAGGGATCTGCATTGGGCCAGATCCTCAGCCTTCACTAAAGAGTGCGAAGCCTGCCATCAATGTCCCATCAAGCCTCCGTGGACCAGAAATGAGAGCCTGGCATAAATTGGAGCCCAAGATATCAAATTGCTGCCTTCTTACCGGTGGAAACTGTGACACATATGTTGCCCCGGCAAACAAAACATCAGTGACCTGCTTGATGCACTCGTGTATGGACATGTGACTCTCTGGCAAATGTCAGCGGTGCTGAGTTGAAATGAGCCGGCGGCATAAAAGTTCAATGTAGTGGTGACTTTGAACACAACAGACAAGGCTGTCCCTGTGCTGGGTGTATTCTGCAGGTCAAGCTCTAGAAGATGACATAACTTGGTGGCGGTTTCCCTGCTGAAATGTAAAGACAGGTCTCTTTAGACATGCACAGATGGTTGTGCCTGTGTCGGATTACATAATTCCTGGGCCATCTGCAAACGGGTGTCAAGCACCTGAGAGGCAACCGCACTGGCCTCCTCCAAATCCAGGGCAACCACTGTCAGACCTGGCAGAATGCCTATGCTGAGCAATGTGCTTGCAGCTGCAACTAGTGGCAGCAAGAATGCTACTGTTGGAAGTGTGTACCAAAGTAAAAACAGCAGAAAAATAAATGCACTTGCTATAATCCACAATGTGCAGTATAGCAAGTCAAAAACAACAGAAAAAATGCAAGTCTCAACAATCGGGCGACTTACCTTTAAGTGCTGGAGTTGTGGATTGACAGATTGGAGGCCAACCAGCGACCTTTTTGTAAAGATGCTCAGCAAATGAGGACTTGCGCTGCAAAAGGCCATGGGAAATGCATCGTGGGACCTATTATAATTAACTTACCTCATTTTGGTTGGGCTACTGAGGCCAGCCCATGCTTGTAACATGCTCTGAAAGACTTCTCATGTGGAATCAGGAGTTGACCTACTGGTCCAATTCTGTAGGTATTGTGAGCTGCCACTGAAGGGCTGCTCAGTCCTTAGGTTTGTCTGGGCCACAAGATTACTCTGATCAATTGGAAAGCGGGATGATTAAGACAAGCCAGGTTTTTCTGCTTCACCTCTTCCACTAAAGATTAAACCATTTGCATCCACTCAGCAATATAACTGGCTGGCTGACTGACATCCGACTAAAGGCCACCACTGGAAGGAAACAAGCTGAAGGGATGGGCAGTAGCATGACATTTATGTGCAACATTCTGACCATTCATTTAAGCTTCTTAAGTTACTGGTATGCCCCCAAAATACACTTTCTGAAGACTCTTCATGTAATACAAAACTATCTGAAATATAAATTATAAAATGATATACCCTTACACTGGATAAGTACTTGAAAGGAAAAAATTTGCAGGGCTTCGGGGAAAGGTTGGGGGAGTGGGACCAGCTGGATTGCTCTTGCATTGGGCGGCGCGGACTCGATGGACTGAATGGCCTCCTTCCGTGCTGTAACCTTTCTATGATTCTATACGCAACAACATCAGAGAAAATGCTTGTGCAATTTGCTGCTCGTTTAGGTACATTAACCATTTCTAGTAACGTTGCTTTACCTTGTGCCAAAGGTATTGCTCAGTTCATCCAGTACACCATTAAGCTTGACCTGTAGTTCTTTCAGGACACTGCTAGCCTCAGCATCAAGCTAAAAAGGAAGCAATAATCATCCATGAAATATCAGCCACATTATGAGTTATCACACTGACTTTTGGTCTTAAGCTTTATGTCAATCCTCCGATAATGTTTTAATGCTAAATGTAAGTGAGGATCGATTATTTGTACAGCACAGTCCTCAGAATACCATTGGTTTTCAAATCAATTCAGGCGGAATTGAATGTTTTACCCATGTATAAGTTCAGGTGGAAAATAGTTTCAATCAAATTCTAGTAAACCGACTTTTCAGGTGCTTGAGGACAGAGCAGATTAATCTCAACTAATGTTGTGTGCAAGAAAACAAATTTAGATGGCTTAAATCACCAGAAGCTTAAAAGCACAGTCTGCCCGGTATTACTTTATTTGGATTTACTCAGTTTGAGAAATGCTATGGCAACTGCTAGGTAGCGGCACCATTATAAGTAAAATGGTTCAATTCACCTGTTTGGATTTACTTAGCGATGAGCAAAACCGTAGTGATTTTGTTATGTCAAGTCTGATCCCATTTACCTGTCAAGCAACAGCGGCATGCTATTTCAGAACTGATTTGTTGATTATTCAATGCAATGTAAATCAAGCAACTTTAGACTGCTGTCAGCAGTGCAATGGATCCCTGAGATTTAAAACCCTTCTTATAACACATTTCATCTCACATAATGGCTTCCCCAACCACATCAACATGCGATAATACGTGACAACAGGCTGAGAAGAAGCAGCAAAGGTCACCAATGTTTCTTTTTTTTTTGATATGCAATAAATCCGTATAAAAGACTCTCAAAAGAAATTGTGTATCTTTTCTTGGCCAATCACCCTTCTCACACATGAGTAAGTTTAGGTCCTTTTTCAATGGAAATCTCTTTCATGGCGTGCACTTTTCTACCTTGATGCTTCATGCCCCATCAATTTATTCAACTGAGCTCCATTTTTGGGTACTGACAGGCTGGTTGGTAGAAAATGTTCCTAACTGCTGTCTAAACAATCCGTCGTTTGGCATCAGATGCTGTATGGTAAGATATTTTAAACAAATGAGGTAAAATGCATTGCAAAACAGATCTGCTAACTTAGATCCTTCTGGGCTGTTTCAGTAAAGTGACCATGGCTAAACATTTTGTGTGCCAGGAAAATGTATACTGCACAAATGAATTATTTTCATAATCTTGAAACAGATGTTGTAAAAAAAATTTTTACATTATCTAGAAACAGTGACAAAGTATGTTTTAGATTTTTGTACCAAGATACATATTTCACACACAATTTTATAATCCTACTGAATGGTCAGACTTTGTCACTTGCTAAAATATTATAACATCTCATTTCTTTCACGTCACATGAACTCCTAAAATTGGCAGCATGGATCAAATATTGGGACAGATATGGTAAAACTGTACATTGGGTGGTGAACATACAATCTACCATGCTAAAAATTGATAACTATAATGAAATCTTGCATGGGCAGTGTGGTGCTGCAGGGAGTTGCTATTCTATTATGTGTGTCATACCGTATCACGTGTATGATTCCCCATAGATTATGCTTTGAATCTTACAGACTTTTGCATTGTAGTGAATAAGAGTCAGTTATAAATGAAGCAAAGATACATGCAATATTGTCTAAAATTTGTCTAATTTGTTTCATTAAACAATAATCAATGTGTGTAAATACTTTCCTAATAAAATTAGATTCATGTATAAATCTCTTCATGGATTCAGCTCTTCCTATATCTATAACCTCCTCCAGCCCTACCATCCCCTCAGACTCTCCGTTCCTCTGACTCTGGCGTCTTGTGCATCCCCCACCTCATAATTGGTGACTGTGCCTTCAGATGTCCAGGGCCTACGCTCTGGAGTTACCTCCCTAGATGTCTTTGCCTCTCCACCTCCCTCTCTTCCTTTAAGACTTTCCTTAAAACCCTCCTTAAAACAGGCTTTTGGTCACTCCTCCTAATATCTCCTTCTTTGGCTGGGCTTCGCATTGTTATCCGATTACCCCTCTGTGAAGCATCTTGGGGCATTTTTCTACATTAAAGGTGTTATATAAATGCAAGTTATTATTTTTGCTGTGGAATTCAAAATTATTAGAAATGTAGATAAAACCCATACAACATAGCTTTTATCAAATTTACAGTCTGCATAAAAATATTATGCAGCTATTCGACTTTAATCTTAAATGTATGCGACCTTCTCCTAAAACATTGGGGTTATAGCAAATAGTTTCTTAAAGGCCTGATGTTTCTATTTTTTGAAAAATTGGCAAAGTGCCTGTGTTTTGTTGAAATTTAATGAACCGGTAATGAAATTGTGGGAATGCACATTCGCAAAACATGAGATTCTCAAGAAGAAGATTTCATTAGCAGCAAAAAAACCCCCCAAGCTAATCAGGATTCACCTGCAACCTTTATCACTTTTTAAACCAGCCACTGAGGCACTAAACCAGTATAATTATCACTGTGTCTGTTACTCTAGTCTTTGAATTCACAACAGTAGAAGAAAATGGTCCAGATCCAACAGAGAAAATCATATTCTCACTGATCAGGCCTTGCAGGTCCTGGACAACTCTGCCAGGGAGCATCACAATTTTTGGCAGGAAAGAATATGTAAATTAGAAGCCAATCGTGGGAGTAGATGATGGAAATAGGAAACTCTGGTCTTCTGCTGGAAAGACCTGCAGTTAATGAAAAAGGTTGTATGAAAGAGCAGAAAGGTAAAGCATGACTATTCCTGTCAAGCAGCAGCATAGGACATGTATACATATGATGGAAAGTTGTAGTTGTAAAAAAAAAAGACATATGCAAGAAAAAAAGCTGTACTGACAGCAGTACACATGTTAGTAAGGATGTAACAAATAAGGTATTAGAACTGAAAAGAGCAGGGTTAAGCAAATAACATTATGTGCGCCCTGATGGGAGAAAGAAAGTACTGCAGGAAACAATTTTCTCAGGCCAAATCCCTGTTTCTCAATCTCTATTGACTGTTATAGTTAGAGGTAAAATTCAGAGAAATGCACGATGGAACAGGTGAGTGACAGTCAGATCATAAACCACTGACGGCATATGAGCAAGCTATTATCAGTCTGTTCAGGATAGAGTGTTCCGAAGATATGTGGTCTGTGGAGATTGAAGGATAGTGAAGAACTCCTGCTTTGTACTCTATTAGCCAGATATTTTATGATTTGCATAATATGCTAAATGAACATGTCCACAGCATATAACAGAAAATGTGATTGCAGTATCCATTAGGAGAAGTATGCTTATTTATGCATGATGTGAAATCTGCTTTTCTCACAGAGCAAGAGAACACAGTCAGCCTCCAGCTGAAATCGATGAGCACACCCCTCTTCAAGTGGTTGTCAGCACAGATACACAGGCATTAAGCTTTGGTAAGGAAGGGATAGTAGTGGAGGTGGGTGATGAGGGACGAGCTGGTGCAGGGTATAGATCCAGCAGCCTGAATGCCCCTCCAGAGATGTATGGTGATACCGTGATGCTTTGAAACAGAGGCTAGTACAGCAGCATATTGAAGAGTCACTAGCCTTCTTGCACGTGACAGTGGGAACTTCAACTCCCAGATATGTGTTGACATCTGCCACACGAGATGACATGAAGCAACAAGTCCAACAGAGAAGACCCATGGCACTGATGCAGGTGTATCCGGATTAGTTGCAGATACACTTAGCGTGGCTTCTGGTTCTCTTGCGGCTTGCCAAGGGAAGGGAGAACCTTCACCACACGGACTGCAGCGGTTCAAGAAGGTGGCTCACCACCACCTTCTCAAGGGCGATTAAGGATAGGCAATAAATGCTGGCTTTGCCATCGACGCCCATGTCCCATGAACGAATAAAAAAAAAGCTGCCTATACAGCCACACATCAGTTCTACTCCATTAATTAGAGGCGCATCTGGTAGTAAGCCACATCAGGGTGATCACAGGGAAGTTCACAACAATCCAAGAGGAAAATACATTAAACACATATATCACTACCATGCAGAATTAAATATAATTAGTTCAGTTTTGTAGGCTTCATCTTTTCACTGTGCAGAAAAGAAAGTACCAGTTGGCCAAAAGGCAAACTAAGTGGTTAACTCTGGAATGGACCTGCAGCATTAAAGTTGATGACTGTGGTGACCCTCACGACTGTTAGTAGCACTGCAGATGGCTGGCTATCACTGAAGATCATCATGGACTAAGTGACATACCTTAGTCATGGCCTTTTTGGTGAGCCAAAGCCACCTCCTGCACTATCCCTCTGCCATTCCTCTCTGCTCCTGGGCCACTCTCCTCCTCCACTGTGGTATGTTCACCAATGGCCAATACACCTGCACTTCCTGACATAAAACTCCTTTAAACTATTCACTTCTGCCATCGCTGTGGTAATGCTTAGAAATTTCGCTACACGTGGAACGCATTAATGCCAGATCTGACCAGGAATAAAATGTTCATTTCTCAATTCGACTGTGCATCTGAGCTCTGCAATAATTACCTTAATTTTAATAACAATATAATAACAGTGACTGCAGTTCAAAAGAACAATTCATTGTATGTGAAGCACTTTGAGACATTTCCCAGACACAAGATAAGATACCATATAAATGCAAATTCTTCTTGTCTTCCTTAACAGCCAAAAATGGACTTTTTTACTTTCTGCTAATGCTCATCAATCTATGTTGGCGGGATAAGAATCCTGAGAACAGCACTAACCGCAGATGACTAGCATTTCAGTGTCCTCATGTCTAAATCTCACCACTTTTTATTCACATCTGCAAAGATTGTAGTTAAGGAGGAGGAGTGTGAAATATTGGATGGATAAACATAGTAAGAGAGGAAGTATTAAGGGGTTTAACATCTTTGAAAGTAGATAAATTGCCAGGTCCGGATGAAATGTATCCCAGGCTGCTAAGAGAAGCAAGGGGGGAAATAGCAGAGACTCTGACCATCATTTTCCAATCCTCCCCGGCTACAGGCATGGTACTGGAGGATTGGGAGGACCGCTAACGTTGTACCGTTGTTTAAAAAGGGAGAAAGAGATATATTATAGGCCAGTCAGTCTAACCTCGGTGGTAGGCAAATTATTGGAATTGATTCTGAGGACAGCATAAATCATCATTTAGAAAGGCACGGGTTAATCAAGGACAGTCAGCATGGATTTTTTAAGGGAAGGTCGTGTCTGACTAACTTGATTGAATTTTTTGAACAGGTAACAGGAGGGTCGATGAGGGTAACAAGTTTGATGTGGTGTACATGGATTTTAGCAAGGCTTTTGACAAGGTCCCAGCTGGCAGACTGGTCAAAAAAGTAAAAACCCAAGGGATCCAAGGGAAAGTGGCTAGTTGGATCCAAAATTGGCTCAGTGGCAGGAAGCAAGGGGTAATGGTTGATGGATGTTTTTGCGACTGAAAGGCTGTTTCCAGTGGGGTCCCGCAAGGCTCAGTACTAGGTCCCTTGCTTTTTGTGGTATATATTAATGATTTGGACTTGAATGTGGGGGGCTTGATCAAGAAGTTTGCAGATGATACATAAATTGGCTGTGTGGTTGATAGTGAGGAGGAAAGCTGTCGACTGCAGGACGATATCAATGGATTGGTCAGGTGGGCAAAAAAAGTGGCAAATGGAATTCAATCCAGAGAACTGGGAGGTAATTCATTTGGGGAGGGCAAACAAGGCAAGGGAGTACACAATAAATGGAAGGATACTGAGAGGTGTAGAGGAAGAAGTGCATGTCCACAGATCCCTGAAGGTAGCAGGACAGGAAGATAAGGTGGCTAAAAAGACATACGAGATACTTTCCTTTATTAGCTGAGGCATAGAATATAAGAGCAGGGAGGTTATGCTAGAACTGTATAAAATATTGGTTAGGTCACAGCTTGAGTACTGCGTACAGTTCTGGTCACCACATTACAGGAAATATGTGATTGCAGAGGAGATTTACGAGGATGTTGCCAGGGCTGGAGAATTTTAGCTATGAGAAAAGATTGGATAGGCTGGGGTTGTTTTCTTTGGAACAAAGGAGGCTGAGGGGAGATTTAATTGAGGTATATAAAATTATGACGGGACTAGATAGAGTGGATAAGGAGGACCTATTTTCCTTAGCAGAGGGGTCAGTGACCAGGGAGCATAGGTTTTAAGTAATTGGTAGAAGGATTAGAGGGGCGCTGAGGAGAATTTTTTTTATAGTGGGGGTCTGGAACTCACTGCCTGAGTGTTAGAGGCAGAAACCCTCAACTCATTTAAAAAGTACTTGGATGTGCACTTGAAGCGGCGTAACCTACAGGGCTACAGACCAAGTGCTGGATAGTGGGATTAAGCTGGATAGCTCTTTTTTGGCCGCACTCGATGGGCCGAATGGCCTCCTTCTGTGCCGTAACTTTCTATAATTCCATCTACTTTTTACTAAAATTTGTATAATCACGGCTGTCAGCTCCTGAATTGCTGCAAATGATTTGATAAGGCCCCAAAATACTGCTGGCTTAATATGTGAAATCTAATCCTGGAGTACCGATAAAAAGGATGCTGCCTCTGTGATTGGGGTATCTATCACCTGCACTCATCAGGATTACAACTCATGTACGATTTCTTTATCTTCTGCACAGTACTGCCAGAAGATAAAAAGGAATTGAGTGATTTTGAAGTTCTGATGATAAAGGAAGCTGTCAATATGAAGTCGTTATAAAGAAAATTGTCACTGCGCCATCCTGACCATTTCTGAATCAATTCAAAATTTGCATTTGAACATACATTAATATTTTTGCATCCAATATCAGCTATTAATGATCCAATATTGATTATCTATAATAATCTAATAATTACATTAAAAAATTTTTGGTACTGAGTATAAAAACCCAAACCCTATCCCGGTGAAACACTTTGCCTATTGGCTATTGTAGATAAGGCATGCTCAATTCAGTCTCCTCTTTTAACTTTGAAAGAATGATAGAATCATACAGCACAGAAGGCAGCCGTTTGGCCCAACATGCCTGTGGTGGCTCTTTGAAGAGCTATCCAATTAGTCCCATTCCCCTGCTCTTTCTATAGCCCTCCAATTTTTTTCCTTTTCAAGTTTATATTCAATTCCCTTTTGAAAGCCACTATTGAATCTGCTTCCACCACCTTTTCAGCCAGTGCCTGCCAAAAAGGGATTAAAATTTGTATTATTTTCGTTCAAAATATTGTATTCTATAACACTGACCATAAAGAAAGCAGAGAAAGAACTGTAGGGCACAATATTAACTTTTAAAGCTGTGTCAAAATTTGAAAGGGAAACTAAGTTAAAACAGGGAGTGTAACCTGGTCCTTGCGATTTAGTTTATGTAATATAGAGAAGGTAACTGTGGATTTTTATGTTATAAATATATACGTGTGTGTGAATGAGAGAGATGTAAGGAATCTTACAACACCAGGTTATAGTCCAACAGTTTTATTTTCCACCCCAGTCCATCACCAGCATCTCCACATCATGAATGAGAGAGAGAGAGAGAGACTGAGAGAAAGAGATCTGTCCCTTGCAAATACTGACCCACTCTAAGGGACCCCCTGTCCTAGCTTCTGAAAAACTGTCAGATCTTTCAAGGGAAACAGCACTATCATTACAGGAAATGTTTTTGTTGGTGTACAGCAATAAATGTGATAGTTAATCGAAAAATACAGAAGACTGAAGAGACAGACAAAAAAATATGACCACCTCGGGGACCCGTACTTTGAGAACCTATGATTTATAGTGATAAGCAGGGCCTTGGTGTGCACAGTTAAAGGGAAAAAAATGGAAAGCAGCAGACAGCAAATGAAAATTGTGGAGACACCAAATGAACTGATAATGATCAGGAAAAATTGGTAGCACATGGTGAGGCTTAGAGGCAGGTGCCCCCAAGGGTAATAAAGAAGCTGAAAGCTGGAAATGTAATATATGGTGGGTGAAGTTATTAACAGTTAACTTAAAAGAGGATCAAATTTCGTCAGTTTATTGAAATTTATGCACATATCATTTTCTAAACCAATATCCTGAAACATCAATAATGGAGGATAAATGCAAGGAGCGATAAATTTAGAAGATAACTTATTAAAATTTATTTGATAACAGATGATTTTGGGGAGGTTAAGGCTGAGACCATATTATGAATGCTGAACTATGTATTAATATATTGAAATCAATTGATAGAGAATGTTGGTGTGTGGGTCGATTTATTTCCCGGATTTATTTGGGTTTGTTTTATTTCATTTAATGAAACTAACTCACTCAAAGGGTATTCACGAGGAGTTAATTTGCTTAAGTTTTCCCCCTGGGTGTTCCATTGTTTAATATATTAAATACATTTTTAAAATTCATTGTGCATGTTTCTGACCTTGAACAGTCGACAAGCTCAAATTTAGCAACATAAATCTGACTAAATAACATTTACATCACTAAGCAAGTTACAAAAAACTGGAAGATTACATCCGTATCAGTTGTTCTAATAATCAATCTATTAGATAGATCCTACTAAATAGTGCAGCAGTCTGCCTGCGGTGCCATTAGAAGTGTTCATGACATAGTGCACAATATAAGGATGATACAATGTATCGTTAAGATTCAGAGATGTACATTATGTTCCCATTTCATCCACAGTTTGTCATCTCTGTCTTGTATAAGACCTTACTTAAATTCTTCATGTGTGCAAAATGCATCATGGTACGTTATGTACTACATATACAAACATAGGATTTTTTATGAGATACTTTTGGAGGAAGAACAAATTAAGGGCGTTCATTGATGTACCATGTATGGGAGGGCCTTTCAATGGAAAATCCATTGATAATCAGAGACAGCCAAGGTCCAAGGTAGAAAAAAGTGTCAGACTGCTCTGCATAAGGACTAATGAATTACAAAGTGATGAGTGATGGTAGAATGATACCAAGTAGGAGCCAGATGATTCTCAAGGTAAAAGGTAGGAAGGTGTCATAGAGAAGGCAGGAGAGTGCTGAAGATGGCAGTGCCGGATAGGTACCAACCAGAGATCTGCAAGTTATAATGACGGGTAAAAAGGCAGAGTGCCAGGAAAGTACCAAGCAAATACCAGGCAGAGAATCAGGATAGCACCAGGCAAAGACTTGGCAAGTTCTAAGTAAGATATAGGGTCAAGAGAGCACATGGAAGGAGCTAGATGATCACTAGGTATGGATTGAGTGGTTCCGTAGGTAAGGTCAAGTGCCAAGAAGCATCCAACTACATTCGGGCTTCCCAGGTTGGTGGAGAAACTGAAATTCAAATTGGAGGGTATGACATGATAGCTATTACTGAGACATGGCTGCAGGATGGTCAGGATTGGGAACTAAATATACCAGGTAATAAGGTCTACAGAAGAGATAGAGAAAATAGAAGAGGGGGACGAGTAGCCCTAGTGATTAGAGATGAAATCACTTCAATGATAAAGGAGGATATAACGAGAGGTAAGCAGCCAACAGAGACCTTATGGGTTGAAGTGAGAAATAGGAAAGGATCGAAGACTATAGTGGGAATTGTGTATGGGACCCCTGGCAGCAGCTCTGAAGTGCTAGATTGTATAAATGCAGAGATTAGACAAGCGTGTAACAAAGGCATAGTGGTCTTAATGGGGGACTTTAATCTTCACATAGATTGGGAAAAGCAGACAAGCAGAAAGGTAGTGAATTTCTTGAGTGTGTCCGGGATAGTTTTCTACAGCAGTATGTCCTGGCAGCAACAAGGGGGCAAGCCACACTAGATTTAGTAATGAGTAATGAACCAGATTTAGTTAACAGCTTAACTGTGCGTGAACATCTATCCAATAGCGATCATAACATGATCGAGTTCAAGGTAGTGTTTGAAAGGGAAAAAAGTGAATCAGTTGCTAAGATTCTAGATTTGGGTAAGGCTGACTTCAATGGGATGAGACAGAAACTGTCCACAGTAAACTGGGCAAATCTGTTAATGGGTAAAACGACTGATGATCAGTGGGAAATGTTTAAAGAAACATTTAACGTGATACAGAATTGGTTTAAACCCCTGAAGGGCAAGAACTCTACTTGCCAAAAAAAACAGCCATGGACAACTAAAGAGGTAAGGGACAGTATAAGACATAAGGAAAGGGCATACAAAAAAGGCAAAAAATGGCACAGATCCTGGGGAATGGGAAAGGTACAAAGATCAACAAAGGGTCACAAAACAGATAGTAAGAGCTACAAAAAGAGAGTATGAAAAGAAACTTGCAAGGGATATCAAAACCATTACGAAGAACTTTTATAGTTATATTAGGAAAAAGAGGGTGGTCAGGAGCAGTATTGGCCCCTTAAAAACTGGAAGTGGGGATATTGTCACTGACAATGGGGAAATGGCGGACATGTTGAATAATTACTTTGCATCAGTATTTACAGTAGAAAAAGAGGATAGCATGCCGGAAATCCCAAGAAAACTAATATTGAATCGGGGACAGGGACTCAGTAATATTAACATAAGTAAAACAACAGTAATGAAGAAAATAATAGCTCTAAAGAGTGACAAATCCCCTGGACCAGATGGTTTCCATCCCAGGGTTTTAAAGGAAGTAGGTGAGCATGTTGCAGATGCCCTAAGTATAATCTTTCAAAGTTCTCTAGATTCAGGAACCATCCCTCTAGATTGGAAAATTGCACATGTCACTCCGCTTTTTAAGAAAGGAGAGGGAGGAAAACCAGGGAATTATAGACCAGTTAGCCTAACATCTGTTGTGGGGAAAATGCTGGAGTCTATAATTAAGGATAGGTGACTGAACACCTCGAAAATTTTCAGTTAATCAGAGAGAGCCAGCATGGATTTGTGAAAGGTAAGATGTGCCTGACAAACCTGATTGAAATTTTTGAAGAGGTGACTAAAGTAGTGGACAGAGGAATGTCAATGGATGTTATTTATATGGACTTCCAGAAGGCATTTGATAAGGTCCCACATAAGAAACTTTTAGCTAAGATAGAAGCCCTGGAATCGAGGGAAAAGTACGGACTTGGTTAGGAAGTTGGCTGAGCGAAAGGCGACAGAGAGTAGGGATAATGGGTAGGTACTCACATTGTCAGGATGTGACTAGTGGAGTCCCGCAGGGATCTGTCTTGGGGCCTCAATTATTCACCATATTTATTAATGACTTAGATGAAGGCATAGAAAGTCTCATAACTAAGTTTGCCGATGACACAAAGATTGGTCATGATGTGGAGATGCCGGTGATGGACTGGGGTTGACAATTGTAAACAATTTTACAACACCAAGTTATACACCAAGTTAAATTGCTGGACTATAACTTGGTGTTGTAAAATTGTTTACAAAGATTGGTGGCATTGTAAGCATTGTAGATGAAAACATAAAATGACAAAGGGATATTGATAGATTAGGTGAATGGGCAAAACTGTGACAAATGGAATTCAATGTAGGCAAATGTGAGGTCATCCACTTTGGACCAAAAAAGGATAGAACAGGGTACTTTCTAAATGGTAAGAAGTTAAAAACAGTGGATGTCCAAAGGGACTTAGGCGTTCAGGTACATAGACCTTTGAAGTGCCATTAACAGGTGCAGAAAATAATCAATACGGCCAATGGAATGCTGGCCTTTATATCTAGAGGACTAGAGTACAAGGGGGCAGAAGTTATGCTGCAACTATACAAAACCCTGGTTAGACCGCACCTGGAGTACTGTGAGCAGTTCTGGGCACCGCACCTTCAGAAGGACATATTGGCCTTGGAGGGAGTGCAGCGTAGGTTTACTAGAATGATACCCGGACTTCAAGGGTTAAGTTACGAGGCGAGATTACACAAATTAGGGTTATATTCTCTAGAGTTTAGAAGGTTATGGGGTGATCTGATCGAAGTTTATAAGATATTAAGGGGAACAGATAGGGTGGATAGAGAGAAACTATTTCTGCTGGTTGGGGATTCTAGGACTGGGGGCACAGTCTGAAAATTAGAGCCAGACCTTTCAGGAGTGAGATTAGAAAACACTTCTACACACAAAGGGTTGTAGAAGTTTGGAACTCTCTTCCGCAAACGGCAATTGATGCTAGCTCAATTGCTAAATTTAAATCTGAGGTAGATAGCTTTTTGGCAACCAAAGGTATTAAGGGATATGGACCAAAGGCAGGTATATGGAGTTAGATCACAGATCAGCCATGATCGTATCAAATGGCGGAGCAGGCTTGAGGGGCTGAATGGCCTACTCCTGTTCCTATGTTCCTATTTAGAAGGAGACCAGCTGAACAATGAAGACACCCGACAGTCATGAGAGGTATGGATAAGGAAGCAGGAGAGTATAAAGTGAACTGGCATAGTCTCTTAACAGGTACAAAAATGTTCCAGGGATTTCATACTACAGTAGATGTTCATTAAGCTAAGTTTAACTCGGGAAATAAAACCCCACTGATTTAGTTCAAGGCTGAAAACGTCGTACCAGAGTGAGCTATTACAACAGCATAACACATAGAATACTTGATGTTATTATAAACCGTGGCTATTTGAGCTTGATTTCTCACTCATGGGATCATTACGAACAGATACCTCTCAATGATAATATTTCTTTGTTTATGATAACAAATTGATAATAAATTTTACCATTAACTATTGGCTCTGCATTCAGAAAAAAACTAAAGGGTCTACTGCTCAAAGGCTAAAGAATGTTGGAGTAATTTTTTGACTTTGCACTTCGGGTGAGGAGCTGTGCCTGCTGGAAGTTTAAAGTCGTCAAATTTAGTCAATTTAAACTAATTCTGACAAATATTAATTTTGATCACTTAATATCTACATCTGTAATTTTTCTGCTATCTGTTACTTCATTTATTTTGATTCATAGGACAGCTGGTAACTACATGCCACTCTACTTCACCAAGCCACAACTGATATCCTACTATGAATTTTAGAAACGAGTTACATGCCATCCTTCAAGTTTACACTTCACATTACAGTAGCTAATTAAAATTGGAGATTAGTTTTTATTTAACATTTTCTAATTCAGCCAGACAGCACTACATGCCAGTAACAATAGCTGAGATAGACTGAAACAGAAAATCATCATATTGTACAGCATAGCACGTTACTGCAAATTAGGCTGAATGACTGATGTTGAAGGCACAGGATCCATCTTAGAAATGAACTTTGTGATAAATTATAAACCAAACCCACTGCTGAACACAAATGTAGGAGGAAACTGCTAACAGATAACTGAGCCTCAGATAAAGGTACTACTGCGTGTAATCTAATAGGAGATTTTCTGGTGCGTGCGTCCTGTAATGGGTAGTGCATGTTTTTAGCAGCCTTCTTGCCTGTTGGGTGAGATGTACCTTTAAGGAACAGAATTTTGAGCTGCAAAGTTTAAATATTCTATTTCCACACTAGTTGGTTTACAATGAGGGGCTGCTGGAAATTATTGGGAGCAAGGTTATCATACAAACATTTAACATGTTCATATCAAATTCCTCTTTCTACTGTCTTAAAGGGGCATTAGTTCATTTATTTTTAATGCGTAAATGCCTCTGTTAAAATGGGGAGCAAGGAATTTGATTCAAACACATAAGGGTCGATTTTGGAATGGAGTAGTGGGTGCGTTGGAGGCGGGGGGGGGGGAGCCTCCGGAAATCCCGAGCGGGTTTGGAACCCAGCTCCAACCCGCAGACTTCCGGGCTCCCCACTGACGCGTCTTGGTGCGCACGCACCTCCCGAATGCGGAAGTCCCACTAGCAATTAAAGCCGGCGGGGTGATAGTTAAGAGACTTATGTACATACTTAAAGTACTTAATTTTGTCCACATTGAGGCAGGGGTCCGATTTTCAAACATCCTCAGCGTGTTTCCCGTGCTGTGGGAAACACTCCATGTTCTACCAGACGTGTTTCAGCCAGCAGCCAGTTGGACATTCAAATGCTTGTTTGACAGATGGGGAGAAAAGGTGAGATCTTGCTGCAGGGCATTCAGTTCTTTCAGACAAACTTTTGGCTGCGAGATTTTTGTGTTTTAACTGAAAATTCTTACTTTCCACTCAATTTTCTTCTGTTCACACATATTTAACAACTTTTCGGAACCCCTCAAACTGACACCATCAGGATTGGGGGGGGGGCCATGGCTTCATTCACCACTACATCTGAGGACGAGGAACATCACCAGCCTCACCAGGCACAGTGGCACTTCTGCCACTTGGAGCTCCACAACACAGTGCTGCGCAAAAGCACAGAGGGCAACAACGGAGAGAGCGACGTCGCAGGAGGCACTACCCTTGCCACAGGGTCTACAGACCGAGGCTCAGCTTCCTGGACCTCTCTGATGAGCAGTGCATATGGATGCTCAGAGTGAGTTGCCAAGTAGTCACAGACATCTGCAGCCTCCTTCATGCCGAACTGCTCCCGGCTGGGCCAGGCGGCATCTCCTTACATGTTGCTGTCAAAGTCACCACTGCCCTCAACCTCTTCGCCTCCAGATCATTCCAGGGTGCCACCGGGGACATTGCCGGGGTCTCTCAGTCGTCTGCACACAAGTGCATAAGGCAGGTCACCGATGGCTTGTTTCGCAGAGCCTCGCAGTATATCAACTTCCCCATGGACGACCTCAGATAGTCGGAGAGGGCAGTGGGATTCTACTCTCTGGCTGGCTTCCCACGGGTGCAGGGTGTAATCGATTGCACCCATATAGCAATATGAGCATCTCCACATGAGCCAGGACTGTTTATCAATAGAAAGGGGCACTCAGCTCGTTTGTGACCACCGCAAAAGATTTCTTCACGTGTGCGGCAGATTCCCTGGCAGCTGCCACGATTCCTTCATCCTGAGGGAATCCAACATCCCGCCCCTCTTCCATGCACCGAACACCCATAAGAGTTGGCTCCTCGGGGACAAGGGATAGCCCCTGCACACGTGGCTCTGAGGAACCCCATCACCGAGCAACAGTATCGGTATTATGACAGCCACATCGCCACCAGGTCTACAATTGAGCATGCTATAGGGCTGCTCAAGATATGATTTAGGTGCCTTGATTGTTCTGGGGGTGCGCTTAAATACACACCAGTGATGGTGAAGTGGCCAACCAATGAATGCATTGCTTTGGGTGGGGCTGAGCGTGAAAGAGATGCATCAGAGGGTAAGTATGAGACAGAGCCATGACATTGGATGAGGATTGGGTTGAGTGCTAGTGGTGGGCTGACTAATCGGGAGGTGAGGAAGTGCAGGTAAGTTGAGGATGAGCCTTAAGTGGGTGTGAGGAGTGATGCGATAGAGTGGTCTTGGCAGTGCAGAATGAGTTGGGGGGAGGGGATAGTGATGTGCAACACGGAATACGTAGGAGAATCAGTACGTGTACTCACTTTGGCCGATCTAGTTAGGCCTTTGAAGCGCTTCCTACAATGGATCCAGGTGTGGGATATGTTGTTGCTGCTGGTGACCTCCTCTGCCACCTTGAGCCAGGCCTTCTTGGTGGCAGAGGCAGGCCAGTTCCTCCTGTCCGCCGGGTAAAACACATCCCTCCTCCTCCTCACCCCATCCAGTAGCACCTGGAGTGTGGCATCGTTAAACCTTGGAGCAGCCTTACCCTTGTGCTGCTCCATTGTGGTCTGTGGGTCTTTGCTCCAGCAAAAGCCTTTGGAGCAATGGCCCTTTAAATAGAGCTCCTCCAGCTGACAGTCTGTGATGTGGGTGCGCAGTCCGCCCGCTGCACAGCTTTCGGTCGGCAAACCGATCGTGTGGGAAAAGGACATTTTTTATTGGCCGGGTTACCTCGCTGCCATCCCGCTTCCACTCTAACATTGGAGCCATAAGGTTTGTGACATAACATCACTTACAGCAATTTCCAGGCTTAAATGATTTATTCTGGTTTCAGAGCATAAGCAATCTCATGTTGCAATTCCTTTATTTAAATATCAGGCACTGTGACACAGCAAGACTGGGATAAGAAAATGTTGAAGATGGGTTCTTAGCGTGCATGTAGCATATTTCCATAATCAGTATTTTGCACATCCAACAAGGAAGGATTCAGTGTTACGTCCGGTTCTGAGTAATGAAGCAGGACACCCAAGTGACCCGAAGCAGGGCAAGTTGGAAAACACTTGGGAAATAATGACCATAGCTTATTTAGTTACACGGAGTTGACATAAAGGGAGTTGACCTGAAAATTATCGAATTGCACTGAGATGACAGGCCAGATTAATTTGTTGGATAAAATGGCAGATCAAACAGCAGACCAGCAATAGGAAATATTTAAAGATGGGATGGATAAGGTACAAGTTAAACACTTTCCAACTTGGTGTAAAGGAAATGTATCAAAGTTTGGGGTTTCATAAAGAAAGAAATTGAAGGAAAAATTAGGTTAAAAAGGAGCATATAAAAGCAGTGCTGGGTCAGTTTCAATATGTAGGCTGATGATACTGAGCTTTATTTTTTCACCACTTCTCAACACCATGGTCACCTTAGTGCTGACGTGAAGATGTGGTTGAATCATCATTTCCTCTAACTGAATACCAGATGATCGAAGCCATAATTTCTGGTCCCCGTCAAACCCTCTCCCTTACCACCAACTCCTTCCACTCCCTGCCACTCGCTCAGGCTGAAACAGACTCTGCAAAACTGTGGCATTCTGTTCAGTGCTGAGCTGAGCTTCGAAACCTACATCCTATCCATCACCAAGAGTGCTTACTTACACCTCTTTAATTTCCACCCATCTCTACCCCTCACTGCCACTGAAACCTTTCTCAATGTTCTTGTCACCTCTAGACTTGATTTTTCAAATGTCCTCTTTGCTGGCCTCCCATTCCTGACCCTCCAAAAACTCCAACTTGTTCAAATCTCAACTGCTTGTGTGCTACGCTGCAATAATTTGGCCATTACTCCTATCCTCATTGATTGCCTAGATTCTTATTCTCCTTCCCCCATGCTCTGAATTTGAAATTCTTGGCCTCTTCTTCAGAGTCCTCCATTGCCTTGCACTACTCTATCTCTGCAATCTCCTCCAGCATTATATCCACTGCTGCACCCCGTGGTCTTCTAACTCTGACCTTTTTGTAAGGAATCTTACAACACCAGGTTATAACCTGGTGTTGTAAGATTCCTTACATTTGTCCACCCCAGTCCATCACCGGCACCTCCACATCATGACCTTTTTGTGCATCCCTCCCACTTGCTTTTCTCCACCACTCATGGCAGAGCCTTCAGCTCCTGTGCCTTGCTTTCTAGAATTCACTTCCCTAAACCTCTCCCCTTCTCGCTCCACTTTGAAAACCTTCTCAAAACCCACCTTCTCAACCAAATTTTACAGTCACCTCTACTAACTCTCGCACCATGGCTCCTCTGATCCTTTATTTATCTATAATTTTCTCCCGCTCTGTAAAGGCTTAGGATATATTCTATGTTAAAGGCACGATATAAAAGCACATTTTTGTTGGATAGGTGTTGAAAATGAAGAATATAAAAGGACGCGGAATGGGTGAGGACATGTGATTAGAGTAAATAGTGTCTGTTGAAGATCTTGCACTGGCACAGGCACGATGGGCCAAATGGCCTTCTTCTGGGTTAAAACTTCTATAAGTCAAAGAGTTTTTAAAATGTCAACAGGGTGAAGAGAAATTCAGGGTTTCTGCGACAAGGGCAGGGAACACCAGTTTATAAAGTCGCAGTGTGATTAACGGGACCTGCTCAATATTGAATTTATCCTAACAATGACTTAAAGATGGATTATCAGACAGATGACATGTATGAAATGAACTTCATATATCATGGGCTCCTGATGGATATTCTGTTTTAAGCATAAGCATGAGGAAAGAAAGAAATACTCACTGTGAATGCAATGTTTCCATGATTTTCCCTTGATAGCTGTCATACAGCTTACTTTTGTGGATAATGGACCACATTTGGAAAACAGGCATGGAAATATTACTCAATAGATTCTTTTAGTCATTGACTCAACATGCAACTTATAAAGGAGGGGAAAAAAACTACATTTTTAAGAAGATGGATGTAAGCACCTAGACAATCCACAGAGAAACCACACATTCCCCTGCACGTCATTGTGTTTGTATTCTGCATATTAGATTTCAAATGATATCATGAGCTATTTAAAATGGTACTGATGAAACAATCCCACTTTGCTATTTTCCCCAATAGATTAATAAAGCTGGAACATGCCATCATGCAAACTCCCCAAACTAATCTAAATGCAAAGCGTGAGCAGTCGACTACATAGCTAAAACATTAATGAATTACCTCAAATATGCCAATATTGAAGAGAAATTGCAACTAAAGAACCTACATATTATTAAAGCAGGTGACAGTAAGTTAGGTGTCAAGCCACAGCCCCCCGCTGGATTATGTGTAACCTCCAGAAGTGGGCATTATTCTGTAATGTGCTGTTGCCTCAAATAAATTTCAACATCAAATGATTCTAATCAAAACATTTGTACAGAATTAAAGATTCTGATAGGAATGAGTGAATGAGGTTGTCTTTGTTATTTTTTAAATCCAAAAAAAATTCAGGAAACCAGTAAATAAAATCACCAGTTCACCAAGCTGAGCATGTGCTCCATTTTGCCTGCAACATTGAAAAATAACAGCAAATCAAATCAGCTATTTGGCTTTGTTTTATTAAACTGACAAAATTTGGAGCTCAGATTTAGGAGTTTGCTTAAATGCTACTTCCTAAAGTTTAGTTCCTGATCTTATTTTTCCATGAAACTTATAATTAATAAAACTGTTCTCTTTTATGAAAGATACACAATTAGTAGCACGTACATTGTCAATACAGCGAGACCTGTGTAAATGATCCCCTGTATTAGGTGCCCATCTATCAATAGTGACCGATACTTTCAGTCCCAGCGATTTGTCATGCATTGGAAGTTAAGCAGTAGTCTAAAATGGTGAATGTAGTTGGTAGCCATAATCATAATGAGTACTTTTCTCTAGCTTTTCAACTGAAATTATAATACTATAGCTAAAACAAGTTTCAGTCACAATTTATCTTTAGCAGCCAGTCAGTGTTATTGCCAAGCATGACTGTCTAAACAGGTTTACATTGACTCATTAAATTAGTTCAAGAAAAATATAGTTTTATATTTGTCTTGATTTATCCATTAATCACACGATCCTTGTTCACACAGACCTTACAGAAGGCATTTTCCCTTTCCTCCTGCAGCACAGTTGAATGCAGAACAAAAATATTGGACAAAGACAAGACAAATTACAGACAGTGCACAAAGCATGCAACAAGCTATGCAGAATATTTTTACAAAGGTTTACTTACACCACAGCATACACAGCTAATTATAAAGACATCAAATGCTTACTATATCATTTGTAAATAGTACTTAAGCAATATACTGCGTATAACAAATGTAGCAAGGTACTGATCATAAAGCATATGCCACTATTGTAAAAGGTAAAATTAATGACTACAAAAAAGAAATAGTCTAATACACATTAAACACTAGAAAACTATTAGCGTCATCTATATTTTTAGATTTATAGATTTTCACCAGTCACTGACCTCTTTTCCACCCATTGACTCAAACATTTTCTCCAGCTGGACCCTCAACTGCTGGATGTTATTCATCAGGATGCAAGGCTGTAAGAAGTTTAATCAATAAATCATTTAGAAGTGCCTGACAGTGTTAACCAGAATACCACACAGAAACGATTGAGACAAATTATGCAAGAAAGATGAGGGCCTATCGTTTCCATTTAATTATACAGCAACTGAATCAAATGTCGGATACAACAATGGAAATGGTGGAACACCCAACTCGTTTGTGAGTGAAGACAACTTCATAATTAATAAGTGATATAGAATTCTCATGCTGAATAAGGTATTTATTCCATCATTCCTTACTCCATATTATAATGCTTCTACTTTCTTTAAATTCCTCTTTTCTTTACTCTGAAGTATAGTACCATTTTAATATGATCTGCTCAATAGAAACTATTAATACAGTTCTACATTCACCTCCTGTAATTGCAGTACATATTAATGATGGAATCATTAAGGTTACCTCACCTTGCAGCAACATGGATTAATTATTATAAAAATGTGGATTACAGTAAAAATATATATATTCACTTCCTGCAAAAACACTGGCTGCATGTAACAGAATGGAATAAGGGATATCCCTTTTGGAAATTTGAAGTAAATTTAGGAGCTATGTATCAAAGTAGTTGCAATCATAATCTTATTAAATGATTGTTTGGTATGGGACCATGCAATAAAATATAGTGTATGATCTTGCAATAAAAAGTGATTAAACACAAGATCCAGATTTGTTTTTAAAACATTAGTAACTCGTCTTACAAAGCACAGGTATTTAAAGGGAAAGAATCTTCACGAACAAGTGATTGGCAAGGCTTTTTATAAGTTGATTACAAAAATACAAGTGACGATATAAATCACGTTGAACATATTACAGGGTCGCTAGCCCAAGTGACATTTCCAGGATAAATGATGCATGTCTCTTCTCCCTTGCCAAGTAAGTTTTCATTAAGGAAATAACCCCGCCACCACACTCCGTCACCACCAACAAACTGACAAAGAAATTTCATAGGACTGTGTTAAGCATTTCTATGTCAATATTTGCACAAAGCCGAGTGTCATTACTGGTTAAATCCACAGTGGCTAAGTCCATTACATATTTACAACCAAAGCCATTGGAGAAAGAACAAAAATATTGAAGTTCTAAGTTTTTTTCCCCCTGAGCTACCATCGTTTGTGCATCTCGGTATCAAATCAGTGAAAATGTTGAAACAAATAGAAATTATTCAGAAATGTTACACAACTCTATTTAAATCTGTAGATATCTCTGAATGGCACATTAGTAGAATGCTTTCCCTGCTGGTGATGGGGATGTTGACACAGAGGAGGCGTTAGGAGTGAGATTTATGATCATAAAGATTGCAAAAACATTTAAACAAATGCGTTTAAGAAATAAGTGTAACACCCAGTGATGATAGGTCTGATGAGTGCTGAAGTCAAAGTTAGAGTCCGAATTGGGCAAAATTAAAATGATCAGAAAAGAGCTGAATTATACTGAGATACAACATTAGATTTTCAAAAGTAGGGTTTTCAAACCAAGTCCGAAAGGTAGTGAATTACTAATAAAAACTTAAAGCTCTTTGAATGAATCAGTGGGTGAATTTGTCACTCGTGTAATATTGTTGGCCTCTGGTCTGTGCTGTGTTAACTAATCGCAGCCAGGATGACAATAATTTCTCCCAACTGTTGAACAGCCTAATGACACTTATTGTGTAGGCTCAGATGTGAAAAATAGTACTTTAATAGTATATCTTCTTTGGAACAATTACATGGCATTTGGCAATGGCTCCGATATTTACATGGAGGGCACAGGGGTGGGTGTCAGTGGCCGGGAAACCTGGAAATACTGGGAAGGCAGTGGTCCTGCTGAATTTAGCAGCAGGACCATTTTAGAATTTTTTTTACTCCGTTTCTTGCCTGGCAGCCAGTCAGATCGAGAGGAGAAGGTGGGAGGGGGAGGGGGAGGAGAGAGACAGCACAGGGGCGTAAGAGAGAGGCAGCTTGGGGGGAAAGAGAGGCAACGCATGGGGGGAGAGAGAGGGAGCGCGGAGGGGGGGAGAGAGGCAGCGCGGAGGGGAGGAGAGAGGCAGCGCGGAGGGGGGGAGAGAGGCAGCGCGGAGGGGGGGGGAGAGAGGCAGTGCGGAGGGGGGGGGGAGAGAGGCAGTGCGGAGGGGGGGGGAGAGAGGCAGCGCGGAGGGGGAGAGAGGCAGCGCGGAGGGGGGGGAGAGAGGCAGCGTGGAGGGGGGGAGAGAGGCAGCGCCGGGGGGGAGAGAGAGAGGCAGCGCTGGGGGGGGAGAGAGAGGCAGCGCCGGGGAGGAGAGAGAGAGGCAGCGCTGGGGGGGGAGAGAGAGGCAGCGCCGGGGAGGAGAGAGAGAGGCAGCCCGGGGGGGAGAGAGAGGCAGCGCCGGGGAGGAGAGAGAGAGGCAGCGCCGGGGGGGAGAGAGAGAGGCAGCGCTGGGGGGGGAGAGAGAGGCAGCGCCGGGGGGGAGAGAGAGAGGCAGCGCTGGGGGGGGAGAGAGAGGCAGCGCCGGGGGGGAGAGAGAGAGGCAGCGCCGGGGAGGAGAGAGAGAGGCAGCGCTGGGGGGGGAGAGAGAGGCAGCGCCGGGGGGGAGAGAGAGAGGCAGCGTGGGGGGGGAGAGAGAGGCAGCGCTGGGGGGGGAGAGAGAGGCAGCCCGGGGGGGAGAGAGAGAGGCAGCCCGGGGGGGAGAGAGAGAGGCAGCGCCGGGGAGGAGAGAGAGAGGCAGCGCTGGGGGGGGAGAGAGAGGCAGCGCCGGGGGGGAGAGAGAGAGGCAGCGTGGGGGGGGAGAGAGAGGCAGCGCCGGGGAGGAGAGAGAGGCAGCGTGGGGGGGGGGGGGGAGAGAGAGAGGCAGCCCGGGGGGGGGGGGGGAGAGATAGGCAGCGTGGGGGGGGGAGAGAGAGAGGCAGCGTGGGGGGGAGAGAGAGAGGCAGCCCGGGGGGGAGAGAGAGGCAGCGTGGGGGGGGGGGGGAGAGAGAGAGGCAGCGCCGGGGGGGAGAGAGAGGCAGCGCCGGGGGGGGTGGGGGGGAAACAGAGAGGCAGCACGAGGAGTGAAAGAGAGACTTGGCGGGGAGGGGGACAGAGACTTGGCGGGGGGGGGAACAGAGACTTGGCGGGGGGGGGAACAGAGACTTGGCGGGGGGGGGGAACAGAGACTTGGCGGGGGGGGAAACAGAGACTTGGCGGGGGGGGGAACAGAGACTTGGCGGGGGGGGGAACAGAGACTTGGCGGGGGGGGGAACAGAGACTTGGCGGGGGGGGAACAGAGACTTGGCGGGGGGGGGAACAGAGACTTGGCGGGGGGGGGGGGGAAACAGAGACTTGGCGGGGGAGAAAGAGACTTCATGGGGTGGGGGGGGGAGACTTTTCTGGGGGGGAGGAAGAGACGTCGCTGGGGTGGGGGGGTGGTGGGGGCGGGTCAGAAGATCGCTCAGGTGTCGGACAATCCCGGCAGGTTTGCTTGGGGGACAGGGGGAAGCTCTTCCTGGTCCACAAGCAGTGCTGGAAAAGCACTCACACTCTGGAGCCGGCAGCTCCTGCCTTCCTTCAGTTGCCAGGTTTCCCGAGCACTGGGATACGCGGCTGACCACCCTTAAATCGAAATAGCTGCCAAAATCTGAGGAACGCAGTCTCATTTAAATATTATAATCACTGACCCACCTCTCCAGAGCAGGTTACTCGGCCGCCCCCAAACCCACCGGAGTAAAACCGGAAGTCGGAGCGTTTGCTGTGGATTGGGGTCGGGTTTCACATTTTTAGCAATTTAAACCCCCCCCCACCCCGTTGTGGGTGACGGTTTACATTCCCCCAATGTCTTGAAGAAAGGGGGGTAGAAAAATAACATATAAACAAAACAATTTGAAAAAAGGGATAAAGAGAGCTTTTAGGCTTAACGAGGCAATACAACAAGCAAAAAATAGGATAACTCCTGCAAAATTAAAATAGCTGTCATTCCTTTGAGGAGGTAAATTTGTCAATCCTTTCTGACAATATATGACACTATTTAAAATGGTCAGACAACGTGCTATTTTCATTGCTAGACTGGACTTTGCAGATTGTGGAACAAAGTGGCTCTTTAGATTGATTACTTGCAATCAAAAAGAGGAGAATAAAGCAATGTGATGTTGTTCTGGCTTCCAATTTTCCTTTAGGGGGATTAAGACATAAAACACCTGCTTCAATTATAACAAATTGAATATTGGGGTGATTCAAAATTATTCAAATACCAATGTGAAAGACAGGGGGGGGGGCGCTAAATTGGGCCGTGTAACACCCATTGTTTCAGCGCTACACGTCCTCTCCGACATCCAAGATGGTGTCTTGGGTGCGCACGTACGTTTCCGGCGCCAGATGCCATCTTGGTATAGGAGTTAGCGCAGGCGCAGATAACGAACACTGGAATCATGTAAAGTATGGAGAAAATGGCTTCAATCAGTGTGCAACGCTGATTTAAAGTGATAGACAACATTTTGGGACTTAACGCTCAACTCAACGCACAGTCTTAACCCCGACCATCTGAACGTGTCTTAGAGTGCCTGGAGGACCCCCCACCAGCGCTATTTAAAGGGGTCATGCAGGATTTACAGGTTATATGCTGGATTATTGCTTCTAGCTGCCGAGACATTTGTAACTATTTTTGGAGGTCTCCTGGACTTGAATACTAGGACGCGGGGACATAGCCTGACATTTAGAGCCAGGACATGTAGGAGTGAAGTTAGGAAATGCTTCCACATGCAAAGGGTGGGAGATGTTTAGAACGCTCTTCTGCAGACGGCAGTTGATGCTAGCTCACTTGTGAAAGTTAAATCTGAGATTGATAGATTTCTGTGAACCAAGGGTAATAAGGGATATGGGGCTAAGGCGGGTATATGGAGTTCGGTCACAGGTTCACCATGATCTCACTGAATGTCAGAACAGGCTCGATGGGCTAAATGCCACTGACACTTGTTGCCTCTTGATATGCGCCACCTTCTCCTGCAAGAAAGCAGGACATGTGCCTGGGTGATGTGCCTGTCATGGTTGAATAGCTGCCAGTGTGTGTGGCCTGTGAGTTGTGGGTGTGCAGCTTGAAACAGTGGTAATGTGTAAGGGTGGGGGGAAGCATCTGATTGGCAGAGTTGAGTACTGATGGAAAGAGTTTGTTGGTATGTGGGTGATGGGGGGGTGGAGTGCATGGAGCAGTGGATGGGGCTAGTGGTGGAGTTGGAAGGAGACGCCACTTGACAGTTGACCTCACTCACCTTGACCGGTCATGTCAAAGCATTGAACTTCTTCCTGCACTGCATCCATGTTCATGATGCTGTGCGCCTGGCATTGACTTTGTTCCCTGCTGCCTCCCACTGCCTTTTGAGTGTATTTCTGGAGGGCCACTTGCAACCCCCCCTGCCCCCACAACCCCCTTGCGCATATTTTTTTTTCTTATTCGTTTGTGGGATGTGGGCGTCGCTGGCGAGGCCAGCATTTATTGCCCATCCCGAATTGCCCTCGAGAAGGTGGTGGTGAGTCGCCTTCTTGAACCGCTGCAGTCCGTGTGGTGAAGGTTCTCCCACAATGCTATTAGGAAGGGAGTTCCAGGATTTTGACCCAGCGACGATGAAGGAACGGCGATATATTTCCAAGTCGGGATGGTGTGTGACTTGGAGGGGAACGTGCAGGTGGTGTTGTTCCCATGTGCCTGCTGCTCTTGTCCTTCTAGCTGGTAGAGGTCGCGGGTTTGGGAGGTGCTGTCGAAGAAGCCTTGGCGAGTTGTTGCAGTGCATCCTGTGGATGGTACACACTGCAGCCACAGTGCGCTGGTGGTGAAGGGAGTGAATGTTTAGGGTGGTGGATCAGGTGCCAATCAAGCGGGCTGCTTTGTCCTGGATGGTGTTGGGCTTCCGGAGTGTTGTTGGAGCTGCACTCATCCAGGCAAGTGGAGAGTATTCCATCACCTGACTTGTGCCTTGCAGATGGTGGAAAGGCTTTGGGGAGTCAGGAGGTGAGTCACTTGCCACAGAATACCCAGCCTTTGACCTGCTCTCGTAGCCACAGTATTTATGTGGCTGGTCCAGTTACGTTTCTGGTCAATGGTGATGTTGATGCCGTTGAATGTCAAGGAGAGGTGGTTAGACTTTCTCTTGTTGGAGATGGTCATTGCCTGGCACTTGTCTGGCGCGAATATTACTTGCCACTTATCAGCCCAAGCCTGGATGTTGTCCAGGTCTTGCTGCATGCGAGCACGGACTGCTTCATTATCTGAGGGGTTGCGAATGGAACTGAACACTGTGCAATCATCAGCGAACATCCCCATTTCTGACCTTATGATGGAGGGAAGGTCATTGATGAAGCAGCTGTAGATGGTTGGGCCTAGGATACTGCCTTGAGGAACTCCTGCAGCAATGTCCTGGGGCTGAGATGATTGGCCTCCAACAGCCACTACCATCTTCCTTTGTGCTAGGTATGACTCCAGCCACTGGAGAGTTTTCCCCCTGATTCCCATTGACTTCAATTTTACTCGGGCTCCTTGGTGCCACATTTGGTCAAATGCTGCCTTGATGTCAAGGGCAGTCACTCTCACCTCGCCTCTGGAATTCAGCTCTTTTGTCCATGTTTGGAGCCGAGTGGTCCTGGCGGAACCCAAACTGAGCATCGGTGAGCAGGTTATTGGTGAGTAAGTGCCGCTTGATAGCACTGTCGATGACACCTTCCATCACTTTGCTGATGATTGAGAGTAGACTGATGGGGCGGTAATTGGCTGGATTGGATTTGTCTTGCTTTTTGTGGACAGGACATACCTGGGCAATTTTCCACATTGTCAGGTAGATGCCAGCATTGTAGCTGTACTGGAACAGCTTGGCTAGAGGCGCAGCTAGTTCTGGAGCACAAGTCTTCAGCACTACAGCCGGGATGTTGTCGGGGCCCATAGCTTTTGCTATATCTAGTGCACTCAGCCATTTCTCGATATCACGTGGATTGAATCGAATTGGCTGAAGACTGGCTTCTGTGATGGTGGGGATATTGGGAGGAGGCCGAGATGGATCATCTACTCGGCACTTCTGGCTGAAGGTGGTTGCAAACGCTTCAGCCTTACCTTTTGCACTCATGTTCTGGACTCCGCCATCATTGAGGATGGAGATGTTTACAGAGCCTCCTCCTCCCGTTAGTTGTTTAATTGTCCACCACCATTCACGACTGGATGTGGCAGGACTGCAGAGCTTTGATCTGATCCTTTGGTTGTGGAATCGCTTAGCTCTGTCTATTACATGTGGCTTCCGCTGTTTAGCATGCACATAGTCCTGAGTTGTAGCTTCACCAGGTTGGCACCTCATTTTTCGATACGCCTGGTGCTGCTCCTGGCATGCTCTTCTACACTCTTCATTGAAACAGGGTCGATCCCCTGGCTTGTTGGTAACGGTAGAGTGAGGAATATGCTGGGCCATGAGATTACAGATTGTGCTGAAATACAATTCTGCTGCTGCTGATGGCCCACAGCGCCTCATGGATGCCCAGTTTTGAGCTGCTAGATCTGTTCTGAATCTATCCCATTTAGCACGGTGATAGTGCCACACAACACATTGGATGGTGTCCTCAGTGTGAAGACGGGGCTTCGTCTCCACGAGGACTGTGCAGTGGTCACTCCTACCAATACTGTCATGGACAGATGCATCTGCGACAGGTAGATTGGTGAGGACGAGGTCAAGTAAGTTTTTCCCTCGTGTTGGTTCGCTCACCACCTGCCACAGGCCCAGTCTGGCAGCTATGTCCTTCAGGATTCGACCAGCTCGGTCAGTAGTGGAGCTACTGAGCCACTCTTGTGATGGACATTGAAGTCCTCCACCCAGAGTACATTCTGTGCCCTTAGATATAGGATGTCCCTCCTTCTGTCCACTTCTTGCACCCAAGGTCTCTAGTTCATCAGCAGAGAACCTTGGTGCATTCACACTCGCAGGCCTGGTACAAACTCAGATCGGCAGATTGGTGAGGTCTGGCGTGCAGATTGGAGGATGTGGGATTTAGTAGTGCGCAACCTTTATTCAATGTTTTAATATAACTCATCAGTGTGTAAACATAGGGATGTGACCTGTATCTGTGTTTTATTTGTGTGATGTCTGATCTCTGTTCAGACTCCATGCAGACAGCAGACTGTTATTTTCAGCAAATAACAGGTACCAGCTACCTTTAAGAGATGTCTAACAAACATCCTCCCTTTAAGAGATTGAGCTCCCTCTGGTGGTGGCAAGTGTGAATTGCATTGATTCCACGTGCAAGGCCTGGAAAGGAACGCTGATTGCAGGTCAGTCCTTGGGTGTGTCGAAACTTGCGTCCTGCCTGCACAGGGGTCATGGGCGTGGGCTAATAGCACATCACGCTACCTACGCCCAAAAACGGCCCCAATCCAATTTTTTTTTCCCCCCAGGTCTTTATCTTCAAACTTACTCTTTCGGTTCATCTCTGGCTGACTTGATCATTGTCTGGGTATCGCCCACAGCTGTACTTTCTCAGGAGCATATATTAGCCAGGCGCTTAATTGGACTCAGAACCAAGAACTAAGATGCAACCAAATCATTGACATATGTGGAATGTAAAGGTTTGGATCCATCACACAGATAATACAAAGTTCTGTTTGACGCTTGGTACGTTTGAATAAAAGTTCATGCAGCAACAATTCTGATGTACTGAGCCTCATTCAAAGTTCCATCAATAAAGTGTATTATTTCTGCAGTATTTATGCAGTGACTGATAACACCATACAAAGATGTGGACTCCCTTGTACGTCAATGCAATTATCACACCCGTGTCTTCATAATCCCTGCTGGGTGTCTCTAATGCGTATATTTTTATATAAATACAATCTTACCTCATGCTATTTTTACAGCCTCCATCAGCCTTGCGTCCCCTCCTACACCCTTCGTCCTCTGACTCAGGCCTTCTGTGCATCCCTCCCTCCCTATCGTCCCACCATTGTGGCAGAATCTTCAGCTGCCTCATCCTATTCTCTGCATCTCGCTCCCTAAACCTCTCCATCTCTCCTCTCCCTACCCTTTTTGACAAAGCTTTCAGTCATCTCTCTTAACTCCGCCACCATGCTTCTGCATTCGTTAATTTTTATTTTTCCCTCTTTTGTGGTTTTTGATGTTTTTCTACATTAAAATCATTCTATCAAGAAAAAGTGCTTTATAAAGACCTTTCTCGTAGTTTAAGAAAGTAAGATTATTTTTGATTTAATGCAACTCACTTGTGGTCTCGGTAATAAATAATTTTTGCAAAGATTTTGTTTTGTGCTTTTCTGATGAGCTTTATGAAGTTTTTGACGGTAGCAACCAGAAAGTATAAATTGGCCTAATTAAAATTGATTTAATCATTATATTTGGGCAAAAGTCATTTAATTTAAGGTCATTTAAGATAAGTTTCTGAAGAAAGAATCAAATAAATAAGTGGGCAGGAACTGATCATACTTTACCTTGCAACATAGAAAAATGTCAGCATCTGTGTGAAAATTTTGACAAATTTATAGTTGAAGACCTCACTGATACTGGCAACTTCATTTGCATATCCTAATTAAAGCATATAATTACTCTAAACTACACAAACAACATGCCATATGTGCAGTGGGATTCTGCCAAATGTTATTAATTCAGGCTATGTGAAGGGGATGCTTGAAAACTGTAAAAATCTCTGTTCAGATGCTAAATGTGGTAACAAATAAATATGAATGGGACTGAAGAGTGAGGAGGAATAACCTGGGTGCTGATGTTCATTATCGAACAGTCCTTTCATGACACAATATAAGGGTTTGAAACCAACCCAGATGATTGACATTCAGATTCTTTTCTTGCTGAAAGCTCTTAAAGATTACTAGTTCTAAGTGATATAATGGGCCAGATTTTGCTGTAGCAGGGCATCGAACGGCATCTGCCGTTAGTTAGGCTTGCCACAGCACCCTTCAGCTCAAAAAATGTTTTGTCCATAAAGTTGCTGAAAGTGCGAGCTGATAACGTCGCAACAAGGGAAACAGGGCATCTGGAACCTGAGTGAACAGGGCAAGCAACAGGGTATCTCCTTAACCGATCAGATTTAAGCATTGGGAAATCAACAGCAGAAGGACTGAGAAGGAAGGTTAACTACAGGGGTGAATTCAAGATCAAATCAGATACAGAAAGAGAAATAAAGAGAGGGAACGAAAGATTGGATTATGAGAAAGGAAAAAAGAGACAGAAAGGGAAAGTAAGAAAAAATATTAAAATTTGACATTTTTAAAATCTCCCCGAAAAATTCAAAACTTGAAGGAATGAGACTCCACACTTGTAATAGTTAATTTCCGGTGCCAGAGAGATTGAGGGGGTCATCATTAACACTTATCACACGTTAAAAGGGTACTTGTGCTTGCAATTATTAGCCCTAAATATCTGCGGCGGGATTAGTTCATATCTACAGCGCAAATACAGCAACTTCTTTCCATTCAAGGCAGTCAATGGTGAGGCAGACAGCGAAATGCCGTTCTCGCCAAGCTAACAGCGGAGCGGCGCATCTCGGACAGCAACTTCTGGATATTCGCATTTAACCACGCATCCGTTCCTCGCCTGAAGTTGCTGTACCATTTACGCATAAATAACGGCGAGGGCCATTAGCCTCACCGTTACTTTGACAGCAAATCATCTGGCTCTTTAGTCTTCATCCATACAGGTCGACTCATTACTAAATTCGGCTGAAGAGCAGGTAATGATTTTCTAAATGTAGTGTTGGGGACAACTTAGGAAAGAGGTCTTCATTACATTTGATCTACGTTATACTGAGAGAGCTTGATGCTGGAACGAGGTGGAAAGTCTGCAGCAATATGACTCTTATTTTTAGTAAGCAAACATAAAACAACTGTCCTTGTTACATTGATTTCTAATAAATTTCATATTTTATTGGGCTGGAAATTGCTTCAGCCGGCGTGACAAGGCTGAAAATACTTACCTCGTGGTCTCTGACGTCTGCTTGCTCCCTCTTCAATTTTTTTTTTAAGTTCAGCGCTGTGATATCAGCGCACCTTCCTCCGTATCGATAGAGACGGTGGGAATGGAAGTCACGCCCACAGAATCTGTCAAGAAGAGAAGTCACGCCCCCAAATAGGCAAGTAGAGATCATTCCTTTACAGTTAACTTCTGTATGTTAGTTTAAATAAAAATTTAACATATCTTATTATAAAAAGCCAAGCAAATGATTTAATTTAATGAAACTTACAGAAGTTAAAAGTTTAAAAAAATTAATTTTAATTTTTACTTTTTTTTAATGATCAAAAAATATGAATGAGTAATATGACATTCCACCTTTTTAAAATGTAATTTTTTGTTGTTTCTCAGTCATTAACAGTCATCGCGCTTTTAAAAAGTAGAGTCGAGCTGGTATTTTCCGGCGTACCTTTTGGTGGCGTAAGTATCTTCGTTGCAGCTGGGCAGATGGGTAAGCTTACGAATATTTAGTGATTTTATTGACTTTAGTGTAGGTGGCCCTTTAATTCAGATCCGGCAAACCACCGGTAAACCAATGGGAGCAAGTTCACGATTTTCGGGTTTTAGTGCACGTGTGTGCATTCGCGAACCTGCTCTCTCCCTTCGCTGGTGGAGAGAGAGGACGCCATTGGTGAACAGCGTCCACGGGTGAGTAATTTCTGGCCCTAATTTTAGATTATACAGTCCAAATGTTAATAACTAATAAACCAGAAGCAATGAACAGTTCAAATAAGTATTCTTATTTTAACGATTCATTACTTCTCATTTGTAATTACTTTGCCAATAAACGGACAAGTGCCTCCTTCACACACATGAAATCCCTATAGCAAATAATAGTATGGAACTAAAAGATTTCATTTATTATGGATTCTCTATTTCTAACAGCAATTAAATTGACCAACTGTATATCTTCTCCTAAATTATTCCATTAATAAGATGCCACCTTTTGTACAACTAAAATAGCTTTCCAGCTAATATAAAATGGTATGACACAATACAGCAAACTTCAAATGTCTGTATCACTAAATTTAACATAGTAAAACACAACTTTAATTAAAAACTGAAATTAAATTGTTCACATATCTTTGCATTTCCATAATAAAAAATTAAAACATTGAGCTCCATTAACTACAAACCTAAAACGAAACATTCCGCTTAGAGAAACTCAGAGGGAACATTATTAACAGTATCAAAAATAAGCTCACTTCTGACTAATATAGCATAAACCCCTTTCCCCAGAAGTGGTCATTTGACAGACACAGCATTCTCATGATTGCCACTTCTGTGTTGTGTAATTTGGGTCACCAGTAATGAGTAAAAATACACTGCTGTACTCTACATCAGCACTGGTAGTAAATTTTGTTAACACAATAAAGGATTCACAAGCCATGTACTGCTCTTTACCTACCAGTTTTTCCTTGGAACAATACGAGTTGAAATCTTTTGATATAATCGCAGCATATTGGAGCAGGACTTTACTTATAGTCTGCAATGAAAATGAAAAATATGACTATCGAGTTTCATATAAGTACAGTCCATGTGATTTTTTTCCAAGATAATTATAGGACATTAAATACTTCATAGATTCTAGCATAGTATGAAAAAATAATTTTGTATTCGAGCACTCAGAGACTGCATTTTCTGTTGCCTTTTTACAGTTATTGTAAATTTACTTTTGTTGAATATCTTCTGGATGTTAAAAACATGTGAAAAAGTTTCCTTGAATATATCTGTTAAAATGACACAATGATAATCCAAGGAAGAAAGTAGAGTAATACCTCTGCTCTTCTGTTGACAGAAACTACACAGATGTAGTAATCACCATATAACACATTTGCCACTTTTTAACTTCCAAACTTTTGCGTCTTAAGATCGTTAATGAATGTACCTTAGCAAATCTTCTCATGAAATGTGCCAGTGCCTCTGGATTAGGGCATTCAAGTTTTTTGATAATCTCAAAGCTTTGATTCAGTTGAGTAAAGACATCCACAACAGAGCAAGAGAACAGAGCATGCTCAGAAGTTTGCTGGAACTGGATTAGAAAAATACATAATCGTTAATCTCTTAAAACAAGTTAAAGCAAAGAGAATTCTTTCAAATTTAGTTTACAATAAATTCTAACTGAAATGACATTTACAGTTGGTGTAAAAATTCACAAAATATTCATAAAGTACTGCGTTTTATCTGTGAGGGAACCTATATAATGATTCTGACACTTGCCCCATCTTTTTTGTCTCTCTCAAGTGCTCCATGAAGAAATTCCATTGATACATCTTCATTTTCATCCAGCCAATCGATGGCAAAGGGTTCAAACCACCTGAACAAAAATCAGATGATGATGTTATATTAAAATGCAAGATTATATTTATTTAGTGTACCATCATGAAAATATTTTCACTAATTCTGTAGGACTGCTAAATATGCCACTTTACCCATGCTTTCGAAGAGGCAAAATACTCACCTTTCATCTGCTTTAGTAGTTGTTCTCCAAATGGGGATTATATTCCACTTACCATGGGTGAAAGAAGATACACAACTTGAAAAGTGAGAGTGACACCAGTTCTATTAAGAGACTTTTCACTTGCGAATCACTTGATCTTACTGGAGCTATATGGCTAGATTGTATATAACAGTTTCAGTTCTTTCAACAAGAACTGGCATACATTTCAATCAATAATACCATTAAGATGCCTTTCCCTATGTACCAATACATATATCACGATTTCAAACAGTTATATAACGTTAAAAGAATTTGAAAAGGTGTTGTAAAATGACTTGATGACAATAGTAGAATGGAGTTCACTAGCTAATGAGCCAGTCATTGCTTTCATCCTGAACACTCAGAATTTTAAGAAACAAACAACTAGGGTGATATTTTGCCCAACTGTAGTCCTATCTATGTAGTAACATAGAACTTAATTAAATGTCTACATTGTGGAATCAATTCTGTCTCTAGGGAGCAGAATAGAAGGGAGCTCCAATTCAAATGAATGTGGGACACTCTTTTAGGCAAAACTTAGGATATGACAAACGGCCAATCTATCACAAAAATAACTAAAGAGAGGCCAACTGGTCAGTGGACACTAAGATCCAGGACCCAGCACAAATGGTGTGGCTAGATTCCAACTTCATGATGATAGCAGCTCATGCGACATTTCTAGCCAACACCCTCAGACGGCTGCTCATGTTAGAAGCAGGTTACAGCACCAGGCTGTCTACACACCTTCAGTGGTGATGCAGCCTGCTGAAGAGCCCACCTGGAACTCAGAAGCTCTGAGGCCAGGTTCGCCTCATTCCCAGGAGGCTCATGATACCACAACACAATCAGGCACATTGGATCTCCACATCCCTCTGCACCTGGATAGGTTTAAGAACAATATTGAGACACACCAGGAGTAGAACAGTGATTAAAAAGACACACTTGCTGTAAATATATATGTGCATTGTAAAACCACTTTGTGATATGAAGTCCAGTGTTCTGAGGTAAGTCTATTTGGGTTTTGTATTTGAGAGGAAGTTTGGAAGTCATTTGCCATGAGACCCACGGTTCTTTCTATGCCTCCTTAAGCTGAACTCTTCCGATACTTTCTCCAAAGAATGGCTTTTCTGATGGAAAGGTATTACCTAGTTGGTTGTCTTATCCTTTGCTGTGAACTTATCTTGTTTGCCTCTCTCATTTGATCTTCCTCCTGCTCTTGTTTTGCCTCCAGCATAGGTGAGTGGGACTAATTGGATAGCTCTTTTAAACAGTCGGCACAGGCACGATAGGTTGAATAGCCTCCTTCTGTGCTGTATGATTCTATAAAGATATAAGTGGGAATGGCCACCTGACTGGATCAGTAGAGAGATGAGCCATTGATGGTTGACCGCAGAGGAGCCAGATTGTTGTGCATTAATGATGCAAGCCCCTGGAGGAGAACTTTGCTTAGTGCACTGGCAGAGCTGGGATAAGATGTTTACAACCCCAGAAACTCTCAAATGTAGGTGGACATGAGTTCAATCCAGGGCAAAATTTAGATCTAGATTTAGATTAAGGTTAAGAAGTTTTTAACTATACTTCCGTTTGGCCAGCAAAATGACTTTTCCCTTCAAATGGAAGCTGAATAGTTGCTGTTGCAATTCCTGAAGGAGAGTAGAAAGGCATAACAGGCAGTATAATGCAACAAAACACCATGAAATGTGGACTTAGCCATTGAGACAAGGGCCTGCTGATGCTATAGCATTTTAGCCTGCATCAGTTTAACAAAGAGGAACAAGAAATGCTTCTTTAAAAAAGGCCTTTGTTAAACTAAATCAGTGACTGCAACTTTGTTTTTACATAGAATTTACAGCACAGAAACAGGCCATTTGGCCCAACTGGTCTATGCCGTGTTTATGCTCCATACGAGCCTCCTCCCGCACTACTTTATCTAACCCTATCAGCGTATCCTTCTAGAAATCCCTTTCAAACAAAAGCGACTTTGCCAATAGTTTTTCCTGTTTGTTAATTAAAAGCCAGGTGCAATGAATCGTACCAGTCAATCTGTTCCCCTATGGTCCTTATTATATTAATTATTATTATAACTTAGATGAACAAAACATATCCAGTGCATCTGGTAACAGGCCATACATGCTCAAGGCTCCAGCGCATACCTTCTGCACACAAGAATGTCCATACATCTTATTCTCACTTAGCTAGTTTAGGATGAATCTATGAGGCAACTGACTTTCTGTAATGAGGGAGGACTGGGGAGGCTGACCGCAGGATTTGCTCCTGCATTTGAACTAAAAGGGTCCAATGAGCCTGGGAGAATCCTATACAACCATTCTAACAAGAGGGTAAAATCTGAAAGCTTCCCTGCATTGAGCTGCATAGAATTCAGTTGCATTTTCCCAAAGGGATGAGGGCATGAGAAGGCCGCTAAATCTGGCAGGTTGTGCCTGTACACTATCTGAAGTAAAAGGCTTCACTGGGGTCACTGGAATCCCAGCAGGAATAACATCTAACTCCTGCATCATTCAGCCGCTAAGTGCCTCAGTAAACCAAGCACTGGCTTCTGTAATAATGCTTCACAGTCACAGAGGAGGTCATTCCATTCGTGACTCTGGCCAGGGCAGTTGTGGAGCTGTGAGCAGGGTGGGAGTCTAACCTAAGGGAGAAGGGTTCAGTGGGTATTTCTCCAACCTTACCAGAAGGCCCTACTGCCTAAACTTGAATCTTTTTGATCTGTATTTCAGTAATACGACCAGTAAATCAAGACTTGCTTTAAATGCTGTTTTTTGTAATTTAGTTAGCTGATTTAACATTGCTTCTTCAGAAACACCTATAACATTTTCAATAAAGTAAAATTATTTGTCCAAGATTCCATCAATATGATCATAATACTACATACAATAACTACCCCAACAACCAACAATAGGAAGTGAAACTCTAATTTGTGCGAGATGCATTTCTTCATCTTTGTTTTTTCTCTATCTACAAGCCAATTACTACCATATATCCTCCTCCAGCTGAGAATATATGAAGTGCTGGCCCACATAATTCTCTACAGTCATCTTCAATGCCACTACAATCAGCTAGCAGGAGGCACAATTCCAAAGGATAAGTCAGATAAGCTCAGTTTTTCCACTTCTCAGATAAAATACATTGCCAGTTTTATTGCTTAATGAGCACCAAAATCCTTATGTGCAAGCTCACTGATACCGCACAGAGCACAGAAGCTAAAACATCTTAAGTCAGTCATGGAGATCAAAGTAATGAAATACGTTAAGATGTTAGCACTATGCAAAACTTTCATTCGAAGGAATGGCATAATCATGCCAAATTCTGAGACATATAAACAGGATTCGAGATCCGGAGATAGCAGAGGCTGAGGAACTGTTCATGGTTTGGATTATGCAGTCTGCCACATATGGAACGATTGATCAATAATGATAACAAATGATGTGTTCATAATTTCATCTGATTGATTACGATTAGACACCCGGGGGGTGAAAGTCAACTTCGGAAGTAATGCAAAATGGACGATAGTGAATTGGAAAAGGAAATCGGGCAGGGTGTAAAACAGGCTGCCAATTCACTATTGCCCGTTTTGCACTAGCGCCAAAGTGGAATTCCCCCCCCCCCCATTACTTTTCCGCCAATAATTGCAGGATTAAAAAAAAAATGAAATCTTACACCTCCAACATTATGAAAAAAATAGCAGCATCATATTGTTTAATAATTAGCAATTTGAATAATTTAGGCTTAAAGTCCTAAATGCAACAGACCCACTCCCTTATTCTTATACATTTTTTCCTCAGGTAATGGTAACCCATCAGCTCATGTATGAGGATTTTTAGTGGCTGAAGGATATAACTATGTTCTGCATGATAAATAGAAATGAATAAAAATGTCATTACTTACAAAGAATATTCTGCTACAGAATCTTTGAAAGCTGGGAGATCTCTCACATATTCATTGTAAAACCATTTCACTTTGAAGTGCAAATTCATATAATCAGTACTTTTGCATAATCGATGTTTTTCGTGATCTGTTATAAAGCACAGAAGGAAAATGTCATATTTTTATATTTCTCCGAATAAGAAAATGCAATAAATGGATTCTGATTCGTATTCTTCTACTTTAATAAAGTTTACCAGTGTTCAAGTCTAACATTACATTTCAGTTATTAAAAAAACTTAAATTATTAAAATTTCTATATAGTGGATTAATATCACTATTTTCCTTTGGTCACTTGCAAATGTTAAGTAATATACATCTTGAAATTGATAGCCTATGTAATAATTTGAAAAGAGTAACAAAGATTGCTAAAATTAACATTCTGTGGAATACTGTCACTATAATCATATATAGTGACACTTAAAACTATCTAGAACTTTGAGATATAGCCACAATTACAGCCACAGTGAACTTGAAAGACTGATTTGCCTTTATCTATATAAAGAATAATGTCACTCATACTGAAACTGCAAATAACTTTGTTAGGATTTGACCAAGACATAACTATAGTACCTTCCTTTTTTTGAGGTATGTAAACAGATACGGGGAAAAATGTGAACTCCAGCCATTTCATGTGGCTGAGGAAAAACCCGTGCTGAAAGCCTTTACGATAGTCAACTTGAGGCTCCTATTAGCACTTCCTGCACCAATAAACGTCTGATGAAATGATGAAAGAAATAGCTGTGATAGGAACTTCCCAATGACTTCAGCAAATCCTAGTATCGAGAATTGTCTGTTGACTAATCCTGTCAACTTTCTGTGATAATTTTATACTCACTCCAGGCTCCAATTCTGCTAAAGCTGCTTTTACACGGTCAGGCAAATTAGGCTAGCTGCTTCACCTCTTTCAAGGGAATGAATTAAGAGCTATGTACATGTATACTTTAATACATCCACAATGTAAATCATGATTTTTAGCAATTACTACAAAGAACGTATTTACGGTGGCAGCACGCCAGTGCCAATAGCTATGTTTTAGTGATTACCGTTAAGTATGTTTTTTTTTAAAGCTAGACAGTGCATTATAAGGCACACGTGTAGCATGGAAATGCTGGCTGAAGTTATATTGTAACCAGAAAGAAGGAAATGACCTCAAGGACTATCTATCACTGGAGACTGTCTTCCTTAAAGATCTCCTACAAGTTCAGGATGGCATCAGGTTGCCCCATTATAGTTTAGGAAGGGTTATATCAAGAGCATTCAATGTTGCCCCAAGTATGTAATATAATGGGGAAACATTTTTAACATGTTCTTATTTGCCATTATTACCAATAACAAAAGCACAATGGGCACTGTCTTGGCTATTAAAACCTAGGTATGCTTCTAGCAATTTCCAACTCATTTGTGAGTTAATTTATATAAATGTACTGCCACACCAACTGGCTACCTGCTCTCTTTTAAATATAGGTTAGATTTTACTCTTTAAAAATGTAATTTCTAATGTGAACATATCAGTAAAAATGGAAAACATGTGCTGCGGAATCATGAAATGCTGTACCTTCCATGAGAGAAGACAGCCCAATAAGATACCAATTATACAACACCACTCACTATACTTTGTATGCTTCCAAAGCTAGCATTAGAAAATGCAGTGTACCTCTATGTTATCAAGGTGTTTCAGCTTCACTTCAATATTTATTGATTTATAATCCCAAAAAGGATTTGCTTAAAGCACTGTAATTACATTGATTTTTCTTTCTACAGTAGCAAAAATATGAAACCCGAACTCTAGCTAATGTCTTTCTGCAAATTTAATAGCTGTAATTTTTTGCTTCACTATATACACATACAAATTGCACTTTCAGAGAAAACCAAATTTACTGCTCATAACTAAATGCATGGTTAGTCAGAGTTACTAACACAGAACTAGTTTATGTTCTAATCATGAAACACTGATGAGTTCTATATACTAAATGATTTTACTTTCACAGGAACATTGTATTTAAATTTTTGAGTGGATCCATTACTTCAGATGTCACACTTGATAGTCAAAAGTATATTATAAAAACAGAAAAGGGAAGGCCATCATTTCTTTCTGACCTGGAATTGGAAGTTTCCAAGCACCTTCCAATCTGCAAATCTTCCCTCACCAAAAAACAATTAAGATCAGATTGATTTCAGGCTGTGTTTACTTGGCCATCACAGGATAGATACAGATGATGGAAGTTTATCCAACCAGAGTAAAAGTAACTTACATCTGTCTATCATGCCCAGTTCCCCTTGAATGAATCTCAGCTTTTCACCTCCACTACTGTACTAAGAAGACGTTCCCAAGTGTTGACCACTTTTTATGCAAAGTTGTTCTTCCTAATATCTATTCTAAAAAATTCTTTCACCATTTTTAACCTATGCCCTTCACTCAGTGTGTGTTTTTCATTTCATTACCAATGTTAACGTCCTGAAGGTTAACATTTCACAATCTATAGATTTCAAATATCTGCTGCTACCAAAAGTTCCTGTGGCAAGTATGGAAGATTATTTAGTGTTATTATTTGTTATTGTCTGTGCTCAACTGAACAGTCACTAGTTTCAGAATTTACTTGTTCTATTTACATTATGGGATGGGGGTGGGGGAATTGTTCTGCAATCCCACACTTCCAGCGGGAAGCTGTGCTTGCAGAAGACTGGGCTATAACATTGTAGCCCCGATTCTCTGACCTGCAGTGGCTATGAGTGTTTCTCCCTGCTGGGAGGATCTCAGGATCTCACAATCACCCTTTACTGCTTCAACTGCATCATTTCCCATGAAATATCAAACATTTTGCTGTCTTAAATGTACCTTCTGAAAAAAAACTTTTGCAACTGTTAAGGAAAGCAAGAGTAACAAAATTCAAAATGTTTCAAAAGGGATGTTTAGTCGGGTACAAAACTACAACACAAAGCAAATTCAGATTTTTTCCCCCCTTTCCTGAAAATACCAACGTATGCTGGGGTATGGTTCCATACCCCAGCATACGTTGGTATTTTCAGGAAAGGGGGGATACTTTACATGTGAGCCTTGAAAGTGAGTGTTCGGCTGGGTTGCTTGACTGTGATGGGCATCGCAGCTGAGAGGTTGATCCTCTCCTCATCTGACACCCACACATGTGCATTTTACAACAGGGTTACCGAAGAACAATCAGGAGCAGGAACATTGGCTGACTTTTTGTCCCTCTCTTGTCTGGGGTGTTGAGGCCAATTGTACAGCTCCGTACCAAGCTGTGGCTGAGGTTAGTTTACCTGGCGTAGATCAGGGTTTGGACCCGCAAGCTTCCTGGCACAGTAGTTCATTGGGTGGTAAATTTACCCAATAGCCCATTGGCCAAGCTTGAAAAACATTCACAATTTTGTTTTTTTCCTGCTGACCAGGGCATAAAATGAGGGAATGTTTCAGAAAGCAGAGAAAATTATATTGCTTTAGGGATAAATTACAGAGAAAAGTATAACTTGGCTATAGGATTCACATAAAATGTTTTTTTTAATAATTAGCACCACCAGTTTTAATTTTTTTACTCCAACCGATTTATTAGAATCAAGATGAAAGATTGTGAACAGTGATAAACGCAGCAGTGTACAGTGGTGTAAAAGCATTCTAATGGTAATACCTTTTTAATTTAAAGCAATTAGAAATATCCTTCAAGAAAAATCATGTAGCAAAACATTGTGTAAATAATTAAGCAAAGCTTTGAAATTCTGGAGGTGTTGTTGAAAAGGTGTTACTTTGCTCCGCTTTGTTTTCACTATTCCAATTTTTATAACTAGCTGTAGCGTACCAGGTAAGCTCAGCATGGAATGATGCAGTTGTGCGCTCCCTTAACACATAATAGGGAGAGCCCTTAGTAGGAAGTGTGTCAGTGAGTGGCGTGGTGAAGAGTTCTGAACATCTGGGTGTGAGGGTAGAACAGTTTGTCTGGTGTTATGAAGAAGCATCAGGTGTGTGCATGAGAGGGCATTAATTGCGAGAGCAATGCTGGAGTTTGGAAGTGACAGCATGAGAAGGACAACTGAAGGGTGTTGCAATGATTGGGTGAGAGGAATGTAAAGCGGGAAAGGTCAACATTTTCATTGATGCTATCACAGTAAAATGGTGCAGGACTATACTGGCAATGACAACAAGACTATGAATGGAAATCTTACCCTAGTAGCCCAGGTCAGGTCGTTCAACTTCTTTTTTGCACTGCTTTCAGGTCCAAGGGGCTAACCATCTGGCTCAGCCACCTCAGACCATCCTTCCCTCTTTCCATCTTCTCCCATCTGATGGAAATAGGATATTCTTCCTTCTTCTTACTTACTCCACTAACACCTCCAGGTCATTCAGTCGAGCTTCACAATAAGCACTGCACCTCCCTTTAAGAGGTGCAGGCCACCAGGAACTGAAGTCCCTCCCCCCCAAATGGGTGAGATGTCCAAACACCAGCGTGATTCATGCTGACCGCTTGTCCATCAGATTTTAGTGGTCGTGCCTCACACTGACGTCATTCGGTGAGTAACATGGTCGCCCATCCACTTTGTGCCTGTTTTGGGCACAAGTTGAAAGTCTTTCAAAAACTTTTCAGCCAATCAAAAGCTTGGACTAATGGGTCAAAGCCAAGAACATGCTCGGCCGCCAAAGCCAGGCAACATTCTGATGAGTAAACTCGCCCTTGGCATTCAGAGGGTCAATTACAAAAAACAATTATGAGCTCCAAGACCACTTGCTCACAACTACTGACCAATGAACTTAAGTCTGAGCTTAAATAGGCCAAAAATTGAATGGTTTCCAAAACAGATAGGACTGTAGAAAGTTATTCAGTGGCCTGAAAAAGGTCCCCATGTTGAAGGTGCCCAGGAATGAGGGTTGCACGAGCAAGGGCAAAAGTAGAGATGAGCCAGTAAAAAATTATTAAAAATGAAATTACTTACCTGATTTTGTAGATATGGTGTCTTCTTGCCACAAGGTACCTTGTACTTTACAACATTAATGAATCTTTCCAATGTATTAATTTATTAAAAGGAAATGCTAACAAGGTACCTTGTACTTTACAACATTAATGAATCTTTCCAATCTATTAATTTATTAAAAGGAAATGCTAACACTATAAAATAGGTCTCTACAACAACAACAACTTGAATTTATATAGAGCCTTTCATGTAGTACAATGTCCCAAGACGCTTCACTGGAGTGATTATCAAACAAAACTTGACACCGAGACACATGAGGAGATATTAGGACAGGTGACGAAATGCTTGGTCAAAAAGGTAGGTTTTAAGGAGCGTCTTAAAGGAGTAGAGTTAGAAAGGCGGAGAGGTTTAGGGAGGGAATTCCAGAGTTTAGGGCCTAAGCAGCTGAAGGCACGGTCGCCAATGGTGGAGTGATTAAAATCGGGGATGCGCAAGAGTCAAGAATTGGAGGAGCGCAGAGATCTCGGAGGGTTGTCGGGCTGGAGGAGGTTACAAAGATAGGGAGGGTCGAAGCCATGGAGGGATTTGAAAACAAAGATGAGAATTTTAAAGTCGAGGCGTTCCTGGTCAGAGAGCCAATGTAGGTCACTGAGCACAGGGGTGATGGGTGAACAGGACTTAGTGTGAGTTAGGATAAGGGCAGCAGAGTTTTGGATGAGCTCAAGTTTATGGAGGGTGGAAGATGGGAGGCCAGCCAGGAGAGCATTGGAATAGTCAAGTCTAGAGGTAACAAAGGCATGAATGAAGGTTTCAGCAACAGATAAGCTGAGCCCGGGCTGGAGACGGGTGATGTTATGGGGGTGGAAGTAGGCGGTCTTGGTGATGGAGCAGATATGTGGTCGGAAGCTCATCTCAGGGTCAAATAGGACGCCAAGGTTGCGAACGGTTGGTTCAGCCTCAGAAAGTGGCCAGGGAGTGGGATGGAGTCAGTGGCTAGGGATCGGAGTTTGTGGCGGGGTCCGAAGAGAACGGCTTCGGTGTTCCCAATATTTAGTTGGAGGAAATTTTTGCACATCCAGTACTGGATGTTGGATAAGCAGTATGACAGATCAGGGACAGTGGAGGGGTCGAGGGAGGTGGGGGTGAGGTAGAGCTGGTGTCGTCAGCGTACACGTGGGACCTGATGTCGTGCTTTCGGATGATGTCGCCGAGGGGCAGCATGTAGATGAGAAATAGGAAGGGGCTAAAATGTTGTTGTGGCTTTAGCGACATGTACTCTCTAGGTGGGCTGAGTATATTGACTGCACTTGCATTATTTGGCTGTGCTTGGTTGGTAGGTATACATCAGTGTCTTGAATGCATTAAACAGCAATAGAGTGCTACTTTTTAAGCTTGCAAAACTCAACTAACACTTTCCAGTTCTATTTTAACACTTAAAAAAATTTAATTCAGCTATTCTCTTAATTACACCAAGTTTAGAAGATAGATACCAGAATATTGTAATGAAAATTTGGAGCTTTCTCAAAAAAACTCACAAAATATATTATCATTACTTAGTATATACAATTAATTGCAATCTATAATAAATAAAAATATTTTTCTAAACAGCTGCTCACCATCCAGAATCTGTAATTAAAGCATTTGAAATTTGGTAGCTACCCAAAGCAGTGAAATATTGCTGTAATTTATATGTTGATGTTTCTGTTGTTTCCACCTCTTTGATTTCAAATCAATAGTAAAGTCAAAATGAATAATTTAATTATCTATTGGCCATTAAAATAGCAATTTAATTTTCTTTCTTCTACTGCAACTAAGCACAGAGCATTTGACGTTCAATTTTAAAAATATTTGTACACACACTGTTTCAATGAGACCAAGTTCTCTCGACTAATGATAAATACTTTCTTTGTTATGTAAAGCTGGAGCTTATGTGCTGTAAGTCTTTCAATTTCACAATGTGGCTTTCCCTGGTTCCTTTTTTAGTGGGAATCTTGTCATGGCCAGTCAACAAGTTTTGTATTGCAAAGTTATCTGAGGCTGACTAGACATGGAGTTACTTTGCCACTTTTTTTCCGATTATATCAAGTCAAGGGGAACATCTGCTGGATGATGCCTTGGAGACTGTTAATCACTATCCCTCAAACATGGCTATATTAGTTAAGATTATTGCAAATAATCTGTTGGTGATAACATGGGGACTTGATATAAGGGTTTCTGACTACTGGGCCGGTGGGAAACACACTGGCATTATTTAATTGGTGACCAATGGTGTTCCTCTAATTTCTGGTGCATAAACAAAATGTTTTGAAGAGAGCCCTATTCTCAATCAGCCTTGCTGTCGACAATGACCATGGATGAAATTCAGGATTAAGTTCCTGTGGACCAATACTTAAGGCTGAAGCTAGAGTAAGCATCATTTTCCCTGGTTCCTACCTTAATGTTGATCTATTTCGCTGGTGTAAAGATCTTAATATAGATTAAGAATAAGGCTTCTTTCAAAACATTTTGTTTAAGCTGCCTACTTATCTGAAAAACAGAAGGTCCATTATGACAGTTTGGACATGGCTAATTTGGCCTTATCTGTGTTTAGTAATGCACACTTATGAGTTACAAAATCTATCAATTCTATTTTCACCATTTGGACTCGAAGTTAACTTTATGCTTGCCTCCAGCTGTGGAACATATCTCTCCCACTGGAGGATATGCTATTTGTCTGTACTATTTATGAGGCAGAACTATCTGTATTATGTGTGAAATATTTGTGTTAAATCAATACAACCCTGTATTTATACATGCTTGATTGCAGATTACTTATAGATCATGACAGCTCTTCTAACTAATCAGAAAGACCACAGGAAGTCCTTAAAGAACACTCAACCAGATGTTTGGAATATGTGCTTTTATCTAGACAGTGTTACATTCCCATGGTAATCCTGCATCAACTCCAGCATTTAAAAAAAAGTTCCACTAACATCTTGCAATTCTAGGGTACATGAGGAAGTATCAGGAACAAGTCAATATGACATTGCCTTTGAGTATCATCATAAAATTATAGCTTTGCATTTTACCAGCTCACACATCTTTTGCTAGTGTAATTCTAGACATGACTGTTGCTGCTATTAGTAGACCAACATTTCACATACTCGTAAGATGTGCTTCTGTCACTATTTTATTAAAGGCATTAACCCTTGAAAATAAATATTACTAGTGATTTTTAGGCTTAGAAATTGGGGAATTGGGTGGTTCAGTGGGTTAGCACACAATCCTTTTATCTCTTGGATAATCTAGCTCAGGGTGATGGGATGGCACTCTGCTCCCTCTACATTTCTGGCTGCAAAGATTCTACATAAAATCACTTTGCGTCAATTTCAGAATCTGGAAAATACAATCTGTTGCAGGAAATAACTTTGCCCCAATGCTTTCATCATGTCATAGTAGGTTCCCTGAGATAATAACAGCTCATGATGTTAAAGCGCCTCCTGACTGTTACTCTATTCCCTCAATCAAACTTAAATACAAGCGTACGGACTGGCGATACATGAATTAATTAGACTGTCAGCCCACAGCACTGGAAAACAGTCAACTGGCAAACTTGGAACTTGAGATTGTTGGTGTTTCATTAGCTTTATTCCTGTATAATTTTCTTCTAGTAGCTATTAAGCTCCTCTGTCTCATGTCTTATCAACATTGATGTAAAATTTCATATCAAAGTGTCTTCATTAAGGTGACACATGAAGCATACAAAGTTCTTGGTCTCTAAAAGATGTTGAGTTTCCTATCTGCAACTATACAAAGTGAATGAGGTAGAGGAAGTGACATCACAACTTAACAAAATTCAATCTTGAGATGTGGGCGTCACTCACAAGGCCCACATTTATTACCCATCCCTACTTGACCCTGAGAAGGTAGTGGTGGGCCTTCTTCTTGAACCACTGAAGTCTGTGTGGTGAAGGTCCTCTCACAATGCTATTAAGTAGGGAGTTTCAGAATTTTGACCCAGCGACGATGAAGGAATGGCAATATATGTCCAAGTCAGGATGGTGTGTGACTTGGAGGGGAACTTGAAGGTGTTGGTGTTCCCATGCACCTGCTGCCCTTATACTTTTGGGCAGTGGAGGTCATGGGTTTGGGAGGAAGCCTTGGTGAGTTGCTGCAGTGCATCCTGTGGATATTATACACGGCAGCCAGGATACACCAGTGGTGGAGGGGGTGGATGTATAGGCTAGTGAGTGAGATGCCGATCAAGTGGACTGCTTTGTCCTGGATGGTGACAAGTTTCTTGAGTGTTGTTGCAGCTGCACTCATCCAGGCAAGTGAGAATATTCCATTACGCTCCTGACTAGTGCCTTGTAGGTGGTGGAAAGGATTTGGGGAGTCAGGAGGTGAGCCACTCACTGCAGAATACCCAACCTCTGACTACTTATCAGCCCAAGCCTGGATGTTATCCAGGTCTTGCTGCATGTGAGCATGGACTGCTTCATTATCTGAGGAATTGCAAATGTAGCTGAACACTGTTCAATCATCAGCGAACAGCCCCACTTCTGATCTTATGATGGAGGAAAGGTCATTGATGAAGCTGCTGAAGATAGTTAGGCCTAAGACATTGCCCTGAGGAACTCCTGTAGCGATGTCCTGCTGCTGAGTTGATTGGCCTCCAACAACCAAACCATCTTCCTTTGGGTCTGATATGACTCAAGTCACTGGAGAGTTTTTCCCTGATCCCCACTGACTTCAGTTTTACTAGGGCTCCTTGGTGCCACAATCAGTCGAATGCTGCCTTGATGTCAAGGGCAGTCATTCTCACTCACCTCTGGAATTCAACTCTTGTGTCTATGTTTGGACCAAGGCTGTAGTGAGGTCTGGAGCTGAGTGGTCCTGGTGGAACCCAAACTGAGCATCGGTGAGCAGGTTATTGGCAAGTGCCGCTTGACAGCAGTGCTGACGACTCCTTCCATTACTTTGCTGATGATTGGGAGTAGGCTGATACATTGACAATTGGCCAGGTTGGATTTGTCATGCTTTTTATGGACACAACATACCTGGTCAATTTTCCACATTGTTGGTTAGATGCCAGTATTGTAGCTGTATTGGAACAGCTTAGCTGGGGATGTATCTAGTTCTGGAGCACATGTCTTTAGCATTACAGCAAGGATATTGGGCCGGTAGCCTTTGCTGTGTCCAGTGCACTCAGCTGTTTCTTGATATCACGTGGAGTGAATCAAATTGGCTGAAGACTGGTATCTGTGCTGGTGGGGACATCAGGAGGAGGCCAAGAATGATCATCCACTTGGCACATTTGGCTGAAGATGGTTGCAAATGCTTCAACCTTGTCTTTCGCACTCACGTGCTGGGCTCTGCCATCGCTGAGGATGTGGATGTTCGTGGAGCTTTGTTAGATGCTTAATTATCCATCACCATTCACGACTGGAATGTATACGGAATGAGAAACATAGGAAACAAATTATTTCTTGCCAATTTTCTTTGTCACAGTGCTACTGCCTTCATAATGAGCAGCACGTTACTTGTGTGGGTTATTCAGTTTGACATTGGAAGTCTGCCATGGGCAAATTTTAATCTCATGCACAATGTCTTAATGATCAGCTGTTGGTAACATTTCCAAGTTTTTGAAAGCTCCATTAACATGTAACTGCATAATGCTTTGGAACATAAAACATTCTGGGTTTCAGACAGAATCCTGAAAGGACCTTCTGGCACCTGGTCATGGTTCCAAAATCCTAGCGAGACCATTATTACAATGCAAAAAATACAGTTTGGACTATTAGATGAAGTGGTGGAGGGTATTGATATTTGCTCCTTCCATTGAAATCAATGGAACCGTGAGCATACATATGAACATTATCCATGCTGAAGCCAAGTTGCATATATATAACCTCTTAATAGTTTGCATACATACAAACCTAGAAAGTTAGCAAGAGCTGAACAACAACTTTAAAAAAAGTTGACAAGACCTCAAAAAAACAACTCTGAAACAGCCTTGAATGTAGATCTTTGACAACATTACATTGAAAAAGGCAGTGGACTTGGGCTTCTCAAAACTCACAGGTTTATTAGAAGATATTGGGAAAAATTGCAGCGATTTCCCTTCATTTCTTACAAAGAAATTGCAGGCTATTGTGATATACATTGGTTATAACTTGTTAATATGGTTAACACGGAGGAACTCTTCTTCCCTTCTCCTTAGTTTATGGATGCACTTTTCTTCTCCCCCCTCCCCCTCGGTTCACACTGGCACTTTACCCCCCAGTTTATTCTGGCATTCTTCTCTCCTGCCCCCGGTTTATTCTGGCATTCTTCTCTCCTGCCCCCAGTTTATTCTGGTATTCTTCTCTCCTGCCCCCAGTTTATTCTGGTGTTCTCTCCTGCCTCCAGTTGAGATTGGTATTCTTCTCCTTTTCTCTGTTCATGTTGACACTTTTCTCCTTCTCTCCCCTCAGTTCAAAACAGCACTCTCCTCTCCTTTTCAGTTCATACTAGCACTGTTGGGGGAAATGCCCTAATTGCCTAAAATTGCCACATGCCCAGAGGCAGTTTATTATTGGGGACATAAAGATGTCCTACCTTATCTAGACCTATGTGAGACCTTTTGTGAGCAAAGACCTGAGAAGCTAGGGAGTAATCGAGAAGCCTGGCATGTCTATGTGCCAGTGATTGATTTGGAGGTCATCAGGGATACCAACAGGGCTATGCAAGGTGATTGACACCAAAAGAGCTGAACTCTTCTAACACGTGTCACTCAGATTAGTCAATAGTGTTTAGGAGGTTGCTTTAGAAATTAAGGATACATAGAATTCTGTTTTTTGACACTAAAATCAGTCTTCAGTTCTTAGTTTAGTCCTAATTCTATTTATTTTACTTGTCTTTGTAGTAGAAGGTGTAGGAGTTCTTTGCCTTGTATATATAGAAGGGTGTCCAAATAAAATCAGAAAATCCATCTCTGATAGAGAGAAAGGTTACAGAAATTAAGATTGTATGGCTATACCAGCCAAATATAGGTAGTTAGTTATAGGCGTGTCTCTTAGATGTATGTTTTCTTGAAATCAAGGGAGATGTGATTTAAGCCAACCATTGCAGATACAGCTACCAGTGTGGAAGGCAAATTTATCCAGGAGCATAGGATCTAGGAGAAATGGATTGCACCTCTACAGACAGAGGCTCATCACTCGGATGTCTCAGAAGGCTAACACCATCTCCCGAGAGGAGGGTGAGGCAACCATTTTATCCACGCCAATTTATTTGGACAAGATTGTATAAGTTCTGGAAACATTGCTAGCTACAAGCACATAGACTTTAATCTATTCAACAGACTGGCTATTTGTTGCTGTTAACTTGTCAGCTATCTAAGGAGCCTAATCCTAAATTAATCTCACCAATATATATCAATCACAGACACTAATCTCAATGGTAATTTTACAAATCAACAAGCAGTTAATACTGAATTACTGTAACCTCTTACTTATTTAATTAATTATCCCTATCTATTAATAGGGTTATATCTATTAATAGGTATACTCAATGTTTAAGTTTAAGGGCTGCTAACTATGATTCTAAGCTTAATAAACAATTTGTGTTCATGACTTTGTTGTCTGACATTTTTGATAATTGGCAAGGGTTAATTCATTCATTCTTCACGGATATCTTTAATCACAAAATATAATTTTCTTTCCCCTTCTCTCTCTCTCTCCCTTCCCCTGCCCCCCAAAAGACACAGCACTGTTCTGCTTGAAAACTAATTAAGGAGCAATCAACTGAATAGCAAAACATTTTAATACAGTAAATATCTAGCATTGGTCAGCAGCCAACAAATGATCTTTCAACCATATTAGCATAGCAGCAGCCTCAAGGGTATGACAGAATGTTACACTCTGAAAGCCAGTCACTGAAGCATTAGTTTTTGGAATTACCAGTAATGTCAGTTTTCTTGAGAAGCCTTATCTGAAAGGTCTCATTTGAGTGGTAGTTAGGGTCTTGGAATAGTCACTCCAGAGCTTTAAAATTGATTTTAAGCTTCAAGTTTTAATTTACAGTGCCCAAAAAGAGATAATCGCATATGTTCTGACTGGAAAACAATTAAAAACACGTAGAGGGTCTGAAGTAAAGATAATGCATGGACATCATCATACAACCGCCTGGAGTTACTGCCACCCATATCTGTGGTACTAATCAGGTGGTCAGCAGCACCTGCCCTTTTGCTGCTGCTGCTCATCTCACTGACATCACAAAAATTGGACTTAATGCCCACTTTTGGTCTGCCCTGCGGATGTGTCTGGAGTTGGCACATGGTCTTCAGTGCTGTGAAGCCATCCAGCATGGTACTGCAAATGTGGGCAGCAGATTGATCCACTCGAGCTGCCATCTGTCTAACATGGGTACCCTGCAGATCACTGTAATCCAATGTTGGTACTGTGCATTCTTGGGAGATGCCTTTGGTTCAGCTTACCTTGCCTGATCTAGTATGGTTATTTAACTTTTTCTAGCACTGAGCTGCTGTATGTGGGTTGTCCTTGTCAGTGCTGACTGCCTTGGCCACCTCCTTTCACAACCCCTGAGCAGCTCATCTTAGCTGCCATGTCCCAAACAGGGCCAGCCACCTTTGCCTTCCAGCAGCATTTCTACAGCTGTGTCAGTGAATCAGAGGGCTCTCTACCCTGCTGCAGACTTCACAGACAATCGAGCAGAAAAAAAACCTTTCAGATCTGCTACAAAACTGATTTTCTGTGTTCCTTCACCTTTAAGCTACTGCTGGGTTTTCAATCTTACGGCAGAACGCCAGTGATGTGCCAACACGTGATCTCCCAATAAGTGGCATTCCAGTTGCTTGGAACTTACCCACAATATTTAAATTAGGCTGACCCCAGGAACTGCAGTGGGGTCAGCCCACTTAACATTTTTCCCCATCTGAAAACCCAAGCTAACATGTCACAACTACAGATATAAACCAAGTTGCATCGTAGAATCATAGAAGTTTACAACATGGAAACAGGCCCTTCGGCCCAACATGTCCATGTCGCCCAGTTTATACCACTAAGCTAGTCCCAATTGCCTGCACTTGGCCCATATCCCTCTATACCCATCTTACCCATGTAACTGCCCAAATGCTTTTTAAAAGACAAAATTGTACCCGCCTCTACTACTGCCTCTGGCAGCTCGTTCCAGACACTCACCACCCTTTGAGTGAAAAAATTTCCCCTCTGGACCCTTTTTTATCTCTCCCCTCTCACCTTAAATCTATGCCCCCTCGTTATAGACTCCCCTACCTTTGGGAAAAGATTTTGACTATCTACCTTATCTATGCCCCTCATTATTTTATAGACTTCTATAAGATCACCCCTAAACCTCCTACTCTCCAGGGAAAAAAGTCTCAGTCTATCCAACCTCTCCCTATAAGTCAAACCATCAAGTCTCCAACTGGTAAAGCAACTGACTTCAAAAGACAGTGTTAAAGCTCATCAAAGCCACCCACTGAAGATGATCCATGGAAGACTTTATGCACTACTCGTTGTCAACTACCAAAATCTATACTACAATACTCTGGATTTGTGTTCTGAAGACAAGGTATGTAAAATTAGCAAAATTTTCTAGAAATAAAAAATATGAATGTGTACTGGATTCAGAGAATATTTACCTCGGTATATTATAAAATGCTCCCCTGATAGTTCAGTGGCTTTACCTAATGGGTAGCTGAGTTATATAAATCGAGGATGGTCCCATTTTGATTGCTGTGCTAACTTGGTTGATCTCAGCTAGGGCAGAGATAGGACTGAAACAATGTCCCTGGATTAGGAGTTGAAAATTAGCCATGGTTTCCAGTCCTTATTATTATCCTGATTGTTACCCCTGATGGAAGCACACATTTGTAGACATTGGGTGAGAACAGTATTTGGGCTCAGATGCAATGCCACTTGCCGGGATAATACAGCTGTGGCTATTTCTGGACCCTTTTTAGCCTTCTTTGGAAACCTGTGAAGGGAAGACGTTTGGAAGGATTGATTGGGAGGAGCTGGTCTTTGTGCCCAATCATTGATTGTAGAGACAGGCCAGATTTCAGCCCACAATTCCCTAGAGTTAGGGAGCTGGCTGAATAGCTGAATAGCAGTGTTTGAGATTGGGAAGGCTGATCCCTCCTACATATGAAGGTATTTGAGATATATTAGCAACTCTTTTCTAGATTTGATGTATCTTGTACAAAATCAGAAAGGACTGAAACTGCACTGAAATCATTTGGATTAAAAGTAAAGAGAGTTCCAGTTTAATGGTTCAGAACACAATTAGTCACAACACCATCCAATATTATTAGATCACTGGAGCATGTATGTTGCAAGTTGGTCAATGCAGCGGTATGTTTCTAATCCCTAGCAGTCTAGTTGTGGTGAAGCGGGAAAAAAAACGATGTATTTGACTCCAGATGACTGATTGATTTTGAGCGTGTGGGCAGGAGGTTGTTAGGTAGGTAGACCCTGATACTCTAATGGTGCCCATGGCAGTCTTGGGAAGGCTGTTCCCCAATCACACACCCACTGCTAACTTCAAATTCAGGAAGAGTTAGATTTTGTGCACTCAGAATCTGAATATATCTGATTTTCAGATGTCTACTTAATTTCTTGACAGGTAAATAATTTGCTAAATCAAGGAAATTACTATGGTCTGTTCATTAAAAGAGTTGTTACTTTAGTTCTTACTATAAAAGAGACACATTGGGAAGGATTTTGATCTCGAGCCGGAAGGTAAGTTGGCAGGTTGCGATCGCAACAAATTTGACTTTCAGGTTTCGCGCCTGGCAGCCAGCCTGATTTGGGGGGGGGGGGGGTCCATCAGATGGGCTGGGACTTAGAGATCAGAACTCGCTGGAGGTGGGGATCCCCTATCTGGGGGGCAGGGCAGCCCATCGCGGGGTCTTGTCAGCCAGGTGAGCTTGTTGGGCCTGGACAAAGCACTCCTGCTCCTCTGGGCCCACAAATAGTGCAATAAAGGCACTCACCTCAAGGTCCTCCCTGCCTGCTTTCATTTGACGTGAATCGGAAGCATTTGGAAACCCAAACCGGTAAGGTTAAATTCATTTAATTTCTCCAATACAGAAAGAATTAAGTACCTCAAATATTTCAATGAGGTACATTGCCCCTTTAAGTATTGGCCCACCAGCTTTAATTGGAGGCGGGACTTTCTGGTGTCTGTTGTGCACACGCATACAAACCTGCCCGGGTTAAACCCCGAAGTGGGCGAGTTGGAGCCGAGATACGGTGCCCCTCCAAAAAGCAGTTATTTTAACCTCTCACCCGCCCCCAGCCCACCTGTTCTTGGGGGTTTAAATTACCCCCATTATTTGAATTGATAAAGAGTTCAGATCATTTGGGATCTAATTTCAAAATTATGAAATGAAATGTAAAATAAGGGATGCAGGCAGAACAATTTTACACAAAGGGCAACAGACATATGGAATAAGCTACTGGGAAAGGTCATTGAAACAAATCATATAAATAGGTTAAAAATATAACTTACATATACACAATTATATTAAGTCTGCTTTGCTTTGTGCAAAATCAATCCCTGGCTATAGTGAAACAACTGATATACTCATGGCTTGATATTTATCATTGCCTTAGTAATCTCCTTCTATATTATTCCTAATGCTTAGGTACTGCTATAATATTTGCCTAACATTAACCTGCAGCCCTCACCGCTGCAATTGTTCGATTAGCAAGAGTGGCTCACCTACACTCAGGACCAAATGTTCAGTTACACTTCATTTGATGTAATCTCCAAGATTCGCCAGATTATTAGTACTGTGGGCCCTCTCGAAGACTGCTTTGTCTGAGAGCGTTTCCGTTTTAAGGCAGCTTTGTATTTGATGTCAGTCCACATAACATGGTAAACTGATAACAACAATAAATGTGCTAAATACATTGTATCACAGACAATAGCACATTTTAGCCTCCCACTCAGCAGGAAACTCCTTTCCCTGGTAGCTTTCTTCACATATTGTGCATTAATGTCTCCTACATTGTTGGTGTCAGTTTTGACTCTACATTATAGGATTCCATTTGACAAAAATCACAACTTTTAATTTAATGTAGTGGCAGATTGAGAGGAAACTTTTCTGACATTTGTGCCAATGCATTTTATATGTTTGGATTAACAAAAAGAAACTGATCCTCCCTTCCAACAACAGAAAAATGAAACAAAGAGAAAAAAACCCCAACAAAAACAGATTTTAATTCAGAGCGAGTATCCAGTCTAAACCGCTCCGGTGGGTTAATTTCCCACCCACTAGAGGCACAGGAGGCATGGGCTCATTTAAACACCACTGATCCATTTTTCACTGGGAACGGGCATGAAGAGGGCACACAGTGGCTGTAGGAAAGGGACGATCAGGTGGCCAAAGGCTTGATTCCAGTTAAGTGGCAGTTTTGGGAGGGTCTTGGAGGGAAAGTGTGGTTGGAGTCCAGAGCAAGGGAGGCAGCAACTTTCCTCGTGGGGTCTGGAGGAGCAGTCTTGTTTCACCTGGACCCACAAAGGAATTTTTTTTTAACCTGGAAAGCCTGTTCGTCCTTCCCACCAACTGCCGACCTGCTGCTTCAGTGAGCAACTTCCCCGCTCTGCCTCCACTTCTGTCTCTCTTCCTTTCCCTTCCATCTCCACTTGTGTCTACTCATCTTTCTCCTCCTCCAATTCTATCTTCTGCTTCATTTCTCGATCTCTCCCCTTCCTCCTTTACTTTTTGGCTCCCTTCCTTCAATTCTTGCTGTGTCTCACACTTTCATTGCTCACTCTCTTCTGTTCTCCTGCTTCACTTCATACTTTCTTTCACACTTTTCCTTGATATCCTGCTCTCATTAGTTCTCTTCTTTCACCTCCCACTCTCTCTTGGTCTCCTCTTTCACACACTTCCACAGGCCAAGAAGTAGTCTAGCAGGTGGATGAACTGTAAATATTTGGGGAAGACAAATAACTAGATGGATTGAGAAGAACTTGGACTGGGCAGGGAAGTAGGCAGACCAAGAGGGGCTGGACAGATGAGAAGACAGGCAGAAAAGCAATAAGGGCAAGTCGTCTGGGAACCACTTGAAGTGAGGGTCAAGTGAGCAGGAGGGCCAGGGAGCAGTCAGCGCAGTCAAACTGGGACGCACTCAGGTGGGTCGATGAGCAGGCAGGCTAGAAAGCACTTGGAGTAGGTGGGTGGACCATGGGAACCTAGGACATGTGAACAAATTTCCAGGCCTGCAAGTACTTGTGTCAGGCAGATGAGCAGGTAAGCCAAGGAGCATTTGAGGCAAGCAGATGAGTAAAAATGTGGGCCAGGAAAGACAGAATGGAAAGGCCTGTTCTGCCATGTGCTGACCTGAGTCATTCTCAATATCCTTCCTCCCCTTCTCCACTGAATTTCTGAGGATGATGCGGCTGATGCGTTGTTCAGTAAAGTGGATTAGAAGGTGAGGACAAAATGGCATTGCTGAATAGGTTTAGTCAGAATGCAGGGGAGCCCAAGCGTTTCCAATAACTAAATGCAGGCCTGCACATTTGGAGTAAAAATCAAACTAGAGTAATATTTTTGAGAGAGGGTGAGAAGATTAACTCTGGGAGATTATGTGTAACTGGAACACTATGTAAACATATGGGGGGAAAAAAATTGGATAGGGCCGGTTTTTGGGTGGGGGAAGCACGATCTGCTATTACCCCGCGCCCAATGGCCCCGCGCAGGCAGGACGAGACTTTTCTCTTTTGCCTGAGGACCTATCTGTAATCTGCGTTGGAAATTTAGCAATTTGATTTAGTTCCATTATTTCTATTATTGGTGGACATTGCTGATGACCCATACTGACTTCTTGTTGTCATATGTCTTTAGTAATTCCTCACCGGAAGACTGTCAACCTGCTTTCCTTCTGGTTTAATTAAGACATCTCCTAACCCTTCAGTTTTGATTTGTCACTGTGTTAAGAATATGAAGTTGAAACTGATGTGGTGCAAATGAGGCATGTACTTGGTTTGTTGTCTGATGCCCGAGGTGTGACACACGAAATGTGATGGGCAAAAGATGAGTTAGACGCATTGGGCTCGATTTTGAAACAAAAGTCCGCGTGCATTGACGGGGGTTGGGGGAAGGGGCAAAGAAAATCAAATTTTCCAGGAGCGGGCAGAAATCCCGGCTCCAACACGCCTAAGAACGCGGACGACCCAGAGCCATCTGGGTGCGCGCGCCGTTCCTGAACCCGGAAGCTCCACCAGCAATTAAAGTCGGCGGGACAATATTTAAAGCAGCAATTGAAGCATTTAAACTAGTTAAAAAATCCAACAATGTAATTAGCTATGAAGGCAAGCGATTTCAATGCTGCCTCAGTGTGTTTCCCGTGCTGTGTGAAACACGCCATGGGGAAACGAGTCGAGTTTCAGCCGGCAGCAATTTGGCCATTTAAATCTCTGTTTGACAGATGGGGATAAAAGGTCAGTTATTGCAGCAGGGCACTCAGTTCTTTCAGACAAACTTTTGGCTGCGAGATCTTGGTGTTTGGACTGAAAATTCTTGTTTTGTTTACACATATTCACCAACTTTTCGGACCCCCTCAAACTGACAGCATCAGGATGGGGGCGCGATGGCTGCATTCACCAGTATATCCAAGGACGAGGAACGTCACTATCCTTGCCAGGCACGGTGTGCTCTTCCATCACTTGTAGCTCCACAACACAATGCTACGCCCCAGGCATCTGCACAAGAGCACAGAGGGCAACAACAGAGGGAGCAATGTCGCAGGAGGCACTCCGTCAGAGTGTCTTCATACCAAGGCTCAGCTTCCTGTACCTTTCTGTGGAGCAGTGCACATGGAGGCTGAGAGTGAGTCACCAGGTGGTCACAGACATCTGCAGCTTCCTTCATGCCGAGCTGCTCCTGGCTGGGCCTGGCGGCATCTCATTACCGTCACTGCTCTCAACTTCTTCGCCTCCAGATCATTCAAGGGTGTCAACAGTGACAATGCCAGGGTCGCTCAGTCATCTGTCCACAAGTGCATAAGACAGATCACCGACGGTTTGTTTCGCGGGGCCTCGCAATACGTCAACTTCCCCAAGGACGACCTCAGCCAGACGGAGAGGGCAGTGGGATTCCACACTGTGGCTGGCTTCCCACGTGCACAGGGTGCAATCGATTGCGCGCAGATAGCAATCCGAGAACCTCCACACGAGTCAGGACTGTTCATCAACAGAAAGGGTTATCACTCCAACACTCAGCTCGTTTGTGACCATCGCAAAAGATTTCTTCACGTGTGTGGCAGATTCCTGGTAGCTGCCACGATTCGTTCATTCTGAGGGAATCCAACATCCTGGGCCTCTTCCACGCACCAAACACGCTTAAGGGCTGGCTCCTCGGGGACAAGGGATACCTCCTGCACACCTCTGAGGAACCCCATCAGCAAGCAACAGCGTCAATACAATGACAGCCACATCGCCATCAGGTCTATAATTGAACATGCGACAGGGCTGCTGAAGATGCGATTTCGGTGCCTCGATTGTCCTGGGGGGGGGGGGGGGGGCGGGGGGCTCTTCAATACGCACCAGCGAGAGTGGGTCGCATTATAGTAGTGTGTTGTGTCCTGCACAACAGAGAGGGGTACCGGATGATGAGGCCCCGTGCTCTCATCCACCATCCACATCTGCAATCAACATTGAGGAGGAGCAGGAGGAGAAGGACAAGGACGAACCAATGGGCAGAGCTGCTCGTGAGGTCAGGGAGTCACTCATATGTGAACAGTTCTCGTAAGATCAGAAAGTGAGAAGAGTCCAGTCCTTACACCAGCTGGAAAGAGCAGCGCCAACACCAGCCCCCACCCCCGCACAAAACAGTCCTGCAACTACACATACATCCACTGTAAAGTGACCCATTGGGTGGCATCAAGTGTCGCTGTTCATGAGGGCCCCTCCAAAGACTGCTCCACCTGCACCTGTTCCGGGGCAGACTCAACCACCTGGAGTGGAGGCAGCATTGCGGATACTGGTTGAGAGGGGGACAACGGGTGAGACGTGGGAGCACTTTGAGTGGCGTCCCCACTTCCATGTGCCCTTTCACCATCATCCCTCTCCTGGACCTGGCCCACATCACTCCTACCATCCTGCTGGAGGACAGTTTAGAGGACATATATGATACCTTGGAAGCCCAGTTGTAAAATTTCTGTCTGCCTGTTTAAGGCGGCAGAATGTTGTTCACCCTGAGTCTGAACGGCCGTTGTCAGGGACTGAATGGACTCATTTGTGAGCCGTGCTTCAAGCTCAACAGAGGCTAGTCTTCTCTCCATCGCAGACATGCCTGCACTTACCTGCAACACTATCGCAGGCATGTCCGCAGTTGCCTGCGACACTATCTCAGACAGTTCCCTACGTCCCTGTGACACTATCTCAGAGATTCCCTCATGTACCTGTGCCACCATTCCACTAACACAAGAGCTGGACTCCTCCATCCTCTGCATTATTGTGGAGAGTGCGCGTGGCACCTGTTCCAGCACCTCGCAAATGTGCTGCTGTCCCTCGATCATTCTCCTTTTAAAGGATAGCCCCCGGGGTTCAGCTTCTGCGTCCAGCTGAGCAGAGCCTCGAGAGGAGTGCGTCCACCGAAGCGGACGCTCCACAGCTGCTCCTGCCACCACTGTCTGCTCATGCTCACTTGTGTGTGGTGACTCACCAAGTGCCAACCCAATTAACTGACTACTAGGACCCACCGAGGTCTGTGTATCTGCGCTGGTGGATGGCTCGCTAAGATGTGACAGTGCGCCCTCAGAGGCTGGGAGCTCTTCTGAGGAATTGCCCTCTCCCATCACTGCGGTCGTTGAAAGGCCTGTATGAGAACAGAAGGCAATATTAAGCATCATCACAGATGTGTCATGTTGCGATGAGCATACTGAGGTGTTCAACATGCCAAGCATTGTTAACATCAATTCATGTTGTGTGTGATGAATGTTAAAGTTGTGTCACCAGACGTTTGTGGGGTGCCAGTCTCGGCATCCCCGACGGACAGCCACTCGAGGGTGCGGCTGATCTCCAGGGCTTCCTCCTCTGCCTCTTTGAGGACCACTATTTGTTGTGGTCCCCCTTCAGTCCTCGCCCTCTCGCGTCCATTTTGTGCTCTCTTCTCCTAGAAGGGGAGAAAGTACAGGCGTGTGAGTGAGTGATGGTGAAGTGGTTAGCTGATGAATGCATTGCTTTGGATGATGCTGACCGTGAAAGAGGGGCATCAGAGGGTGAGTATCCGACAGAGGCATCATATTGGCTGAGGATTGGGGTGAGTGGTAGTGGTGGAGTCACAAATGGGGAGGTGAGGAAATGCTCAGGAAGTGAAGGTAAGTTGAGGATGAACCTTAAGTGGGTGTGAGGAGTGATGTGATAGAGTAGTCTTGGCAGTGCAGAATGAGTTGGGGGTGGGGGGGGGGGGGGTGGTGATGTGCATCACAGAATGTAAGAGAATCAGTAACTGTACTTACTTTTGCTGACCTCGTTAGGTCGTTGAAACGCTTCCTGCACTGGACCCAAGTGCGGGATATGTTGATCCTGCTGGTGACCTCCTCTGCTACCTCGAGCCAGGCATTCTTGGTGGCAGAGGCAGGGCACTTCCTCCTGTTGGCCGGGTAAAGTAGTTCCCTCCTTCTCCTCCTTACCCTGGCCAGTAGCACTTGAAGTGAGACATCGCTGAATCTTGGAGCAGCCTTGCCCCTGTGCTGCTCCATTGGGTCTTCTTGCTCTTTGCTCCAGCAAAATCCATTGGAGCAATGGCCCTTTAAATCTAGACGCTGCAGTTGACAGCCCGTCATGCGGGAGCGCAGTCCGTCCACTGCGCAGCTTTTGGACGGCAAACCCGGAAACAAGAGTAATGGCCACCAATTAAATCGCGATCGCGTGGGAAACGGTAAGTTTGTATTATTCGGGTTTGCCACACGTCCATTAACCCCCCCCCCACCGCACTGCTGCCATCCCGCCACCCTTTTAAAATCAAGCTCATTGTTTTTGTAGACATATACGTAGATCTCCAGATGTGTTACTTGTGGTGTCAGATGTATATCTTGAGTGAAATCGTTTGCATTTGACATTTGTAAATATTCTGCCCAGAGACAGCGAATAGTGTCTCTCTCGCTCTCTCTCTCTCTCTCTCAGCCTCTCTTTCTGAAGTAAAAAATACAGCTGAAAATAACTTTCCAACTTATTTTTAAATGTGCAAACACAAACTCATAATTATCAAAGTCTGAGGAACAAACACACTAGTGCGGTTCCACAATGAAAATCATACTGATGTGTGCTGGAAAATTCCCACAGTGCACACACTGAGCTTGAGGCAATGTAGAAATTGCAGGCACTGCTGCAGTTGATCGCTCTCTTCAGCTGGCGGGGTGACACAAGTCTCATTAGAATATCATCTCAAATCTTAGATTTTTCAAAGAGGCTTAAGGTCTTTGAGAAAAATGTTAATGAACGTGCTCAAAAGCACAAAAGATAATTTTTTTTTAGGTAATTTCAATCATATTGTCGTGAAATATGTAATTTATCATGGTTATTTTACAAACCTTATTTTCAATATTTTTACCCATATGTAGTTAACTGAAGGAAGAAACAGCAGCTAATTTTAAAAAATATTGAGCAATAAGAAAGAAACACAAAAACTAAATCAATTTCCATTATTGCTAATTTTTATTTGCTCCTTTGATATTCCCTACCAAATAAGTTTTGATTTGTTGCTGTTTATAAATATGATATTTGAAGCAATCAAAAAAATGATGCTGAAGTGTAAGCCAGTGCCAAACTGGAATGTGAAAGTGTGATGCAAGTGCAATGTGACAGACAGAAAATAATAACATTTTGATATTGCTCCCCTGGCATTGCTCACAGTAAGTCAGAGGACATAATGATGGAAGAGTTATATAATGAAATGGGAAATATATTATTACATGACAGAGAAAAGTGTATTGATTTGCTGCAGGAATGAATATTTCATGTGGATAAAAGTTAAACAACGTCCAGCTTGTTTGCGACCACAGTAAGTGCATCATGCAGGTCTACGCCTGGTTTCCTGGCAGCAGTCAACATTCCTTCATTCTGCGCCTGTCCTCTGTGCCACCGTTATTCCAATCAGGTCGTCAAGTTACAAGTTGGCTACCGGGCGACAAGGGCTTTCCCCTTCAGATCTGGCTCATGATTCCAGTCAGGGACTCAGACACAGCTGCAGAGCTGGCCTACAATGAGAGCCATGGTGCCACCAGAAATGTCATGGAGCCGACAGTCGGTGTGCTCAAGAAACCGTCCCACTGCCTGGACCGTTTGGGAGGAGCTTTGCAGTACACCCCTGAGCAGGTATCCAGATTTGTGGTCATCTGCTGCATGCGGCACGATTTTGCAATCTTGAGGGACCAGCCCTTATCAGTACCTGGGGAGCAAGAAGTGCAGCAGGAGGAGGAGGAGCAGCATGCAGAGGAGGAAGAGCAAGAGCAGCATCGACCATCAGTGCCCCTAGCTGCAAGAGCTTTCAGAGTAGCTCATCAAAGAGCACTTCATATGAAAGATCCCTCCCATCCTCAATACTCCAACAGTCCCGCAATCCTTATCACCACTGTCCTCACTACCACCATCCTATTACCTTCCTTCAGCCCAGTCCTATCGGTCTTGCCCTCACTTCACTACAGATATAAACACCACCAAATCCAGAATACAAAACAAATTTATACAACAACTCAATTCTATCTGTGTCTAATAGTTAACAGAAATAATTAAGAATCACCCTCGTGAGCCCTCCGCAGCAGAGATAATATGTGATCTCACCTTCCGGGGAGCTGGCATCACTGGCATCCTATTCCCCTGCCCAAGCTCCTGCACACTTGTGGCCAGTGATTCACCACGTGAAGACAACTTCTCTAACCTACCCTCTAAAACACGTGTGGTACCCGTCTCTGAGTCAGTGCTTGCTAGGGTCAGATCAAGTGACGGTGCATCTTCAGGAGGGCTGGCCTCCTCTTCCTGAAGTGGCAGAGGTGCCTCCATATATTCAGCACATGAAATGAAAGAGAGGGACAAGGGTTAGCCCTTATTGTGAAGGGAGAGCAAAGAAGGAAGTGGCTGGTGAAAGCAGCTGCAGTTTGTTATGCAGAGTGTGTAGAGAGAGATAGAAGTTAGAGGGGAAAAAGAGGAAAAGGGTGCGAAGAAACCCTGAGCGATGTCTCCTCCAGCACTGCCACTCGCCACGGCCATGACTCTCCCCTTGCCCCTGATGGCCAGTATGTTTTCTTCCACAGAGGAGAGGATGTGCAGGCGGGTTTGGTTCCCTGCATGCCCATTTTTGCGTGCAACCAAATTTCTAAGCCTGTGTAATCTGCACTGTAACGAATTTCACTTAATCCATTTAATCTTTCAAAGTCTCTTTCTCCCCCCCACCCCACAAAAGGTAAATTTAGAAACATTTTACAACATCTATGTAACCTTATAACCTACATTATTCATCCTTGACCAGTTACCATTGTAGAAGTATCGTTTTGATGCTCAGCAGCAATCATATTTAAGGTAGATTGTAAAGAAAGACACACAGGTGTCATTTTGGATTGACATTGGTTCAGATTATTTGGAGCTACCAGTCACAACCATAAATTCATGCTTGGGACCACAGAATCATGGGAAATCATGCCCATATGGTTGACAGCTTGGCTCAGCTGGTAGCGTTCCCACCTTTGTAACTGAAGGCTGTTGGTTTAGCTCCATTTCAGGACTTCAGCACACAATCTTCAGTGCAGTGCTGAAGGAGTGTTACATTGTCAGAAGTGCTGTCATTCGAATGCTACATTAAACCGAGGCCCCATATACATGATCAAGCAGACATAAATGATGCCATGCCACTAAGAGTAGGGAGTTCTCCTAACAACCTGGCCAACATTCATCCTCAACCCCAACCCCAACAAACACAGTAACTGGTCATTTGTTTCATTTGCTGTTTGTGGGATCTTGCTGTGTGCAAATTGGCTGCTGCAGTTGCCTACATAACAACAGTAACTATACTAAAGTAATTCATCAAATGTGAAGCACTTTGAAGCATCCAAAGCACATGAAAAGGCAATATGTAAATTTTTGTTCCTTTCTACCAGTTCTATAAGTAACCAAATAGAACAAACTTTACATTCATATTATATCTTGGATTTATATCAGTGGTTAGGGTCAATTCCAGACCTATTTTAAAACATTTATGCACAAGTCCATTTTGTAGTCTAACTTTCCTCATAATTGTCTTTGTTTCTGTCCCTTACAATCTCTCTGTGGCTCTCATTTGTCTTTTTTTTTGTAATTTACCTGTATTGATTTTCTTCCTAAGTCCATTTATGTTCTTGAAACCAATTTTAGTCTCTCTGCGGGCTTGGTGTTACTGTCTTCCATCTTCATTCTCTTTTTCCGGTTGCTCATTCAGTTCTTCTCTATGTTCTTCTCCATCTTTTGATTGCTTATTCTGTCTACATTGTGGCCTGCCTCTTGTTCGCAATGTTGCCATATGTGAACACTGGCCGACACAGACACAAACTGACAGCCCAATGTTCCATGCAGCCCTACAGATCTACCTTACAAGATAAATTAAATCATGCCTCATTTGACTGCCACAAAAAGGAGCACATTAATTGCATTTAAAATCACAATTTAAAAAGCTGGAAGTGCCTCAATTTTTTTTAGTGGAAGTGTAGTGCAAACAAACGTGTGCATAAATGCAATTATTTACAAAAATAAACTGTCCATACGAACATACGGAAATAACGGACAGGAAAAGACTAACGGGTCCATCTAGCCTGTCCCATGTAATTATGATGCTTTATGCATCACAATACAGCCACTCGTTGCCCACCCAGAGCCATGTAATCTCTTAGGAGAGGCGAAAAACAAGATAAAAGCACAGGCCAATTAGGGAAAAAAATCTGGAAAATCCCTCTGAACACTTTAGGCAATCAAAACTAATCCAGGAGATCACATTGACCCTTAATTATATTACAGGGAATCTACCTCTTCCATGAGGTGATCTCTGCCCCAGCCTGAAACAGGTCCAGCTCTCTCTTGAAGGAATACAGCGAATCAGCTTTCACCATACGATCTGGCAACCTGCTCCACAGGTCCACTATTCGTTGGGAAAAGAACATCCAACCTAGTTCCGCCCTGACATAATTTGTAAGCATGACCCCGGTTCTCCCTAACTTATACAGTTGAAATAATTGGTCCAGGTAAACACAATCTAGTCCCTTCATTATTTTATAAATATTGATCAAATCAACCCCGAATCTACGCTTCTCTGAAGCATATAGACCCAGCTCTTTGAGCCTGTCTGAGTAGCTACAGTGTTTTGAACTTCTCTGCACCCTTTCCAAAGCCTCAATATCCACCACCATGGTAGAATATCAAAACTGGACACAGTATTCTAACCGAGGCCTGGTATTCTTTGTTTTATAGTGAATTGTCCCATGCATACAACCTAGAACCCTGTTTACATCAGTTATAGCTTCATGGCTTTGGTCATGAACCTTTATAGAGTGATGCACTATAACACCCAGATCTTTTTCTTTCACCACTGGATTCAATTCTATTCCTTGTGGAGTATATGTATATTTAGCATTAGACCTGCCGATAACACTACACTTTTCTAAGTTAAACATCATTTGCCAAACACGGGCCCATTCACCTAAAACATTGAGATCTGCTTGCAATAGTTGAGCATCCTCTACAGTCCTAACACTTACACCTAACTTGGTATCTTCCACAAACTTGCGGATCTCCTCCCCCAACACCTACATCTAGGTCATTAATGAAAATAGTAAATAGCAAAGGTCCTAGTACCAATCCCTGCAGGACACTGGTAACTGATCTGTAAGTATATCCAAATCCATTGACAAAAACATTCTTCCTACGGGCGTTCAGCGAATTCTCAATCCACCTCAGCAAATTACCGTTAATTCCACAAGATCCTATCTTGTAGAGAAGCCTCTTGTGAGGTACCTAATCAAAGACTATCTGAAAGTCCAGGTAGACAATATCTGCCAGGTTACCCTCATCCACTAGCCCGGTGACTTCCTCAAAAAACTCAATCAAATTTGAAAGACATGACCTTCTTTTCTGGAAGCAGTGTTCGGTATCCCTGATAAAGCCTTCTCTATCTAACTGGTCATACAGGGCATTGCTAATGATACCTTCAAGCATCTTACCTATTACTGAAGTCAAGCTAATTGGCCTTTAGTTAGCCGGTTTTGCCTTATCACTCTTCTTAAAAATTGGAACGATGTTAGCATCCTTTCAGTCTGAGGAAACAGTTTCCGACTCGAGTGAGCTATTAAAGATATAAACAAGGGGATCGCATTGCCACTGACCTATTTCTTTAAGGACCCTCGGGTGGATATCATCGGGGTTGGCAGCCCAATCTATTTTAACATTCCTTACTCTAGGATGATATCCTTATCTATTTTAATATTAACAATTTTACTGTTAACACAGCATTTAATGCTGTCAGTTGAGCATAATCTTCAAGAGTAAAGAACGATGCAAAGTGCTCATTTAGTATCTCTGCCCTGAGAGTCCTTTCTATCCCCACTGTGAGCATCTTTTAATAGCCTAACAGCAATTGCAAGGTGCAAATGGCAGAGGAAAACTATCAATTATAAAATTTAATTTTCCAGCGTTTAATGCAGTTTAAGCCATTAATGGAGCAGGGGCAGTTTTTTTTGTGTTGCTGGGGGGATGGGTGCAGGTAATAAACTGATATTTGCACCAAGGTCAGATGGGGATGTTTATGAGGTATTTGATACTAACTTTTGGTACAGTGACCTGAGTCAGTCATTCAAATTGGACTTATGGTGAATGACGACATGCTGAGGTGCTAATCGTTTGGAGATTCCACAGTGGGAATGTGGAATACTAATGACAACCTCAGCAAGAACTATAAATCCACCATGAGAATTAAGTGGAAGAAAAAAATACCTTTTCATAATCCAATAAATAACTGAGAAAAAGAAGGGAGGTTTTGAGGAAGGAAGAACAAATAAAATGGTTGCTTCTTAGGCAAATAATGTAAATGTACTAGAAGAAGTAGAGCAAAAAATATTTTATATAATATAAATAAATGAGAATAAGACATTTTGGAGAGGGAAGAACAAAGCTTTTTGCATCTTAAATGATATCCGTAAAGTGGTGGGTAAATATTATATATGTGAGGCCTGTATCTTTCAGAATAAGAAAAGCATGTCATATTTTTACATTGAGTCAGTCATATGATATATTTAGGGACTGTGGTAAACATCGTAAACCACACTCCTCATCATGGACTACTGTGAACAACAATATATAGGTTTTGAGATGCATCCATTGCACTTCAAGCAACAAACTGTTATATTTAATGAAAAGTATAAAAAAGGCATAATTTCTTGATGGTTTCTTCTCACCATTGGGGAGGTGCCAGGGGTTAACAAACAGCTGCTAAACTACAGAGAGACAATTACCCTTTAGTTTACCTCAATGTGTTTGTGCTATAAATAACTTTTGGATGTGCTTGATTACAAGAATTAAACATTAACGGTGAGGTTACACGCAGGTGAAATGTTGCCTCTGGTACAGTAGGAGGTGCACTTTTGAGGTCTTCTTTAGCATAGCCATCTTTTATTTTGATGTTCATAAATTCAGCCCTCTCGATATATGTACGGAAAGATATACATAGATATATATCAATCGATATATGAAATCTTGTGCGTGCGTCCCTGTCAACTTCTGCATTATAAATTCTTATGCCCATATTTATAATACCTACATAAAACTTGTCAGGCTACAATTACACCCTCACCCAGTGGAGGTGCTGTAGTGCCATCGGTGGCAGGAAGGTGTAAATACAGAGTGATGAGTTTTACATGGGCAGTTTCCATTAGAATTTATAAAGGAAATGCAAAAATATGTACAGAATATATGAATTTTAAATGGGGATTGAATTATCTCCACATGCCCTTGTCTACCATCCCCTGCCCTCTAACCCCACTTGGACTGACAGCTATGGGATATATATATATAACCTCAGGGTTCAGATTATGACTGAAACCTAATTAGACTTCACTCCAGCAGTTTGATATCATCAAAACCCTAGAATATATTACTCCATATAGACAGATCTATACATATTTGTTTCACTTGTACTGTATACATTTGTATCATTGATAGCTACCTTCCTCCTGCTTATTAACAGTTTATAAAATATACTGGCCATATTATTTCCTGCTCATCAACCATAATTTATTTTTCAAATATTCAATGATTTCTTCATAATTGCTAATATTTCACTGTTTATGACATCAAGCAACAAATATCACGGACTGCGCTGGTTGCAGGCATCTGCACTAAGAACTGCTGTTGACAAAATAAATGCACGATTGAATAAACCACCTCATGAAGGTCACAGTACATCAATCGATATAATTAAAAGTCTTGTGTCTGTTGTGTTTCCACAGCATCATATCTTTAAAGATACTTCTTTCTTACTCCTCAGTGTCTCCCAGCCTGAACTCCCCACTCCCCAGTGCTCCCACAGCCCTCAATTCTTAAGTTCCCATTTTCCCCCTCACTGTCCAATATTCCACCTCAGCAGTTTGATACAACTGAGTGGCTTGCTAGCCGACTTCACACGGCAGTTATAAGTCAACTATGCTGGTGTGGGACTGCAGACATATGTAGGCCAGACCAGGTAAGGATGGCAGGTTTCCTTCCCAAAAGGACATTAGTGAAATAGTTGTATTTTTACAATAATTCGACAGCTTCATGGTCATTTTTTTGTACCGATTCCAGTTTTTTATTTCCATATTTTTTTGTTCAACTGAATTCAAATTTTCAAACTGCCTTGGTGGTGATTTGAACTCACATTCTCGGGATTATTAGTGCAGGCTTCTGGATTACGTCCTCCCAGCACTCCCGTGCCTCACATCCCTCCGTGAGAATTTTCATGCTTCAGCCCCATCCCCAATGTCTGAGTGCTTGCAGGGCCCAGCTATCTACCCAAGCCCTCGCAGTCTCCAGACACCATTCTCCCCGAGTGTTCCCGGACCTTAGTGCTTCCCAGTCCTCATGCTGTCGAGTCTCCACATCTCAGTCTACGGTCAACCTCTGCCCTCTCTCCCCCATGTACCACCTTCACCTCTTGCTTCTTCCTGGCTGCAGACCCTACAGTCAATCATCGCCTTTCGTCCCCCCTCCCCACTGGTTCCCCCAATGCCAGTATCCACCTCCAACCCAGTCCATGTTGCCTCCCATTTTGCAGTGAACTATAAGCCTTACAAAAGGTAAGAAATGGAAATTTAGTTCACCACTAAAAGTATATCTGTGAGAGACACAAACGGGGATGTGTGGGCATACAGAAAAGAGACAGATAGCAGAGACTTACAGAAAAACTAAGACAGAAACGACGAGAAATGGAGGATATTTTAACTCCTGGCATGGAATGGGAAGGCAGTGGACAGTGGGAACCCATTCCTGCTGGCGGGAGGCCAGAGCCATTTCAAAGTCCGGGCCTCATTTCCACGCTGTCGGTGAGTTGCATGCCCCAAACAGATTACCTGCTGTAGCTCGCAGTCTCCGAGCCGCTGCAATATCAGACAGCCTGGATACTGAGTTGGCTGGCAGGTATGTAGGTCCAGGAAAGTGGGGGGGGGGGGATAAGAACCAATCATGGAGGCAGAAGGGGGAGCCTGGGATGACAGGCAGCCTAAGTATTGCTGCTCCTCCTTCCCATAAAAGTTATTCTGTACTTATCCTTTTTTTGCCTTTTCTGCTTCACTGCCTGGTACAACTGGGTGGAGCGCGCATGGTATATGCTCTGCCCAGTTGCCGCTCAAGATTGTCCTATTTACATCACAGGATGCTGATTTGCATGTAGTATTGAGGCTCCCGTCTAATTCAGACAGGTGCCTGGCACACCCTGCAGGAGGCCCGGGGGAAAATGGCAGTGGGTCGGAGTGGGTATGGATGTTAATTGTATGATTTATATCAATTAGTATTAATTGCATTCAGGTGGTGGGTTATCAATTGGGGACACTCTTGTATCCTTTTTATAGGAGAGCTTAGCTAGGGTGTGGTATATGTAAGGAGAATCTATGTGAATAAAGGCTTGGAAGCAACTAAAGACCAGGCTCTAGTATTCTATCCTTCACCACCTGGCTATCCAATTTTAACAATGGAGCGGTACGTGCAGCACAGCTATTTTAGGGTCATTATGCTCTGTTTCTGCCAGACAGACCGAGTTATAATTGGTCCTATAATTGGCAAATAGAGAGATACAAACACCACATAGAGAAAGAGAGAAAAATAGCAATGGAAAGACAAAGAGAGAGACATAAGAAGAATTAATGTGTGAAAGCAGGGACACAGCCACAGGAAGGGAGATCTTTTGCTTCAGGAGGCCAACTATATTGAAATACATTTTATATTACACGACACAACACGCTTGTCATTATATAATAGTGTCCTGGCTCCAATTTATCATTTACCACATGAATGTTAAATGTAGAAGCTACTCAGGGTGATTGCAAGTCAATATTCTCATATTGAAGTTTTTTGTGACAATTATACTACTCCAGTCATATCCGTACAGTTTATATCATTGTCTAAAAAACTCTCTTAAATTACTGCTCTGCGATTGATCCAGGTATCTATTTGCGTCAGTTTCCATCATTAATGTGTTCTGTTTAAGAAGTGGGGTTTTAAATCTGTGGCTCTCACTGGTCACTACATAGCCATTTGAAATTATGCAGGAGTAATAAAGACAAATGACTCCTCTTCTATAAAAGGGCACTCCATAATCGCGAACAGGGAGGTCTAATTAGCCGATCATTCAATTCGGACTTTAATATTAAATCTTTATTAAGGTCACTGAATAATTGCTGTGGACTGTGTGTCTAAAGAGTGCAACAAGATATTTATATTTAACTAACTTGGTGCCTCCAGACATGTATTGTATTACAGGGAGCTAATTTAGTAGGTTTCAGTTTTTAAGAAAGTGTCAGGATTGACATAAATTACCTTCAAGAGCGTACTTCATGTCCTGGGTGAACAGCTGCCACGTAACCTCGGCACTTATTTTTCCCATGTGAAGTTCTTGGGGGAACCTGAAATTCAAACATATTTCACCGTGTCAATTAAACTCTTGACTTCATAAAAATAGGAAATATACTTTTAAAATAATAGACTGCAAACAATCTCACACAAACAATTTCCTTTGGACTCATTTTGTTACAGGAATTTTCTGGAAATGTGCAGCTTGCTCTGCCCAATACAATAGATTAACGCTCCTCCCCCACTCCCCTCCAGCAGTCTCATATACTTTCTCACAAGAGTACTAAATATCCTTTTTTTTTTTGCTCGGTACTAACTCTCTCCATTACTTTCCCAGTCCTCCTTGGCCTCGTCAGCGATACACTGATTGCAGCTGAGAGGGCTCCCTTCTCCCAAGCCTCCCAGTCAGTTGCTAGATGATGTGGAAGAGTGATCTGGTCATGAGCTTTCTAGCCAATTTTCTTTGATTTGTGGAGAAAGTAATCTCCTTTCAATTGGTGCTTCCCAGAACTAAAATGCAGAATACAGAAGGTGGAAGGGGAATCTGAACCACCAGTGTCTGATCATTCCATAGCATAGACCCATTACTGTGATATGCCACAGTTCTGCCTACAGGTATACGTTTTCAGTAATGTAAAATTTGCTGATTTGTCTTTGGATCTGTCAGCATCTAGTATGCAGTAATAACAAGTCAATCAATCAAAACAAAAACATATCTGTGGTTAAAAAAAAGATTTTTGTGTTACTATGTCTTTGCAAAGAAACATAACACCAGGCCATTCAGTGGAAACAAAGCTAAGGTCACACTCAGCACTTGGGGAGAATGGCAGCAGCACTCGGGATTTACGAGAAAAGAACATAAGAAGTGGAAAAACCATTGAAAGAGGTCAGGAGCGTTGCACCTTTTGGCTTTGAGTTCAAAGCTGACATTGGAAATAAAAACGTTTACTTACAATTCTTAATAATAGAACGTTGCTTGGTGCAGTATATTTGTGCTCCACACAAAAAAAGTCAAAACCTTGTAAGTTATCAAAATTGTAATTTTGTATTGTGAGATTGAAAGTTGCGAATGATAACAGCACAATAAGTAGACAATTTACAGCAATTTTGCTTTCATGATTAGCAGCACATGGCAGGAAAAAGTGTAGATTTTGCATTTTGTAATCATCCTTCAGTACTTAAAGGATTAAATACCAATCAAAATAGCAACATATAGATTTCATTGAAGTATAATTACTGTTTGAATAATTCGATCTAAGTGTTGTCATTTATTAATACATGGAAATGATTAACAATTTTTTAATCGCATTTTTCTTCACTCATAATTTCTTGTAGGTATTATTTTAAAACATACTTTAAGTATATGCATAAGGGACTAATGGGTAAATTCAGCACTCTTGTGCTCTCAGCAGTGAGCTGCACTTAAAGGGAGCACGGGTCAGAAACAGCTACAAAACTGCAGTTTTGATTTATCAACCCACATTCCCCTACAGTGCGGCATCTGACTGGGAGGGCCTGAGGTCTGAAGTTTACCCTTATATTTAATAAATGTACAATGCTTTATCCTTCTTAACTGTTGACTGGGATAGTTATGAAGATTCAGATATTTCCACATTTTTGTAATATTCCATTTGTGCTCAAAGCTATATTTAGGATGCATCACCGTCTTTTGTACCTTTGATGAAACTCGGTGGGGTTGTTTCACCAACAGAAAGGAGAAAAATCACAGCAGCAACAGTAGATGTAACAGATTAGATATCGTATTCCTGCCTCATCATCTTCTACTTCTGAGCACTCAAGCAGTTTTTTTTTAATCTTCCAATTCTCTCTCCTTTCCACTCCAGTCCTGCGGGTGCTGACAGGTCTATCGATGCCAGCAGTCCTTCAGTACCTCTCCAAATGAGGACCAGCGGGCCACTAACAGGTCATCACAGTCAAGCCTGATCCTGTTATCGCTCATTTGCCACGGAAAAGCACTTTCCAGCAGAAGTCAGTGGAAAGCAAACTGGAGCAGGGACCCTGGCTAAATTTTCCCTCCCTACCCCAGAGGTACTGTGGCCAATTGTAGCTCCCTGGCTGAGGTCAGTTACCTCACCACGGACTGGGCATCGATGTTCACGCATATGCAATGACATCCACTTTGCATGTTGCTCCTCAGAAAAGGACTGAAAAATAGTGGGGAGGCTTTTAAAAATAAAATCCCCAATTTGCTCCATTTTTGAACAATGCAAAACAAAAGACAATGTACAAGGCAGATTGTGTTGAAACCATTTAGAACAGGGGATCACAAGAAAGATAGGATAATGGTAGCCGTGCTTTATCACCGCTGCTCTCATGTCTGAAATTTCTCAAAGGGAAACTGGGATAGATGCAGGAGGGTGGGAGACAGGTGGGCTGACAGCAAGCATGATAATTCATTGCCGTAAATCTGGGTGTGGAGCTTGCCAGCGTCATCGGACTCTACAGTAACAAAATTCAGGATTAATAAACCGCACACTAGGTGGTTATTTCTTCCAAGTTCTTTAAATTTATTATGTTGAAACTGACAGATGAAAGCAAATCATATTCTTTTCCCTGGGTGATTTGGCTCACATTTATTGCTGAAAACAACACATCATGGGCGTCTGCAAATCTACCTTTCTTTTTAACATCGTAAATTAATTAAATGAATAAAACAGTCTCTAGCTTAGAGATGTAATGGTACATTCTTGTGCTGAGAATTGCAGTATTAATTAAGTGTATATGTAATCCAGAAAGTTGAGTGTTATACTCACTTGTACACATTTGAAGTTACTTCTGTTACCTTGCAGCAATGGTTAACGTTCATGGTCTGATAACTGCAGTGTATTTTCTTCTTGTACCTCAGCAATAATTTGTTTTTAGAAAGTGGGAATTATTTTCACCTGATATGGCACGGCATTCAAAAAGGTCTTTGTATTTTGTGACAAACGAGCAAATGTGAAATAATTAAAAATACTACTAAACCTCGTGTGACATTGCTCACTGGCAGACTGGGTTTTGAGTATGCTTGTGATACTTAACTCCTAATCTGGCCTGTTTCTTCCTCTGCTCATGTACTTACTGTGGGGTTAGCCAACAGTAGCACCTTGTAATTGTTGAACATCATAGTTGAGATCAATTAGAGATAAGTAGATTGCTCTTAAATTTCAGGTATCAGGTCAATGACTGGCTTTCGGTTCTAAAAAAATTATTTGCATCTATAACAGTGTGCTGTATAATAAACAGTACAAGTGCACATATATCCTGTTCATCATGTCATGCTGCTCTGTCACACTTAATTGTAGGTAAATTTATTCAAGGAGAACTTCTTTCAGCTAATGCTTTTTAAAAAATGTATTTACATCTGTAACAAAGTGTGCTGTCCTCAGTGTGAGTGACAATAAAAACAGTGAGTCAAACTTCAAACTGGGGATAGAGGAATATAATGGTTGCCATTCCCAATGTGGTGGAAGAGACGTTGGGCAGAAGGTCTCAGATACCCTTATGCCTCACTCCAATACCCATACCTTGGAGATGACTACCTCCATGTCTAACATGCACATGAGCTGGATAAACAACTGACTGAAACGACCATCCCACTGACCACGGGACTAAACAAAATGGGGGCATTACTATGACTGCTGCCATGTCTGACATGGAGCCCTAGAAATTCAATGGCGCCTGTTTTAACGTCCAAAATCGTGGACGGCGTGCTCGTGCACATTCCGCACCGGAAATGCGCTGCCTGCCATATTGGTAAAGGATCTAGTATAGGCATCCCAGGGCCTGCGGCTGAAACAGGTGTTAGGTCCTTTCCATATGCAAATAGGGGTCTGAATGCCTGTCTTAGGATGCCTTCCTGAAACTGGGCCACCTTGAATGCAGCCAATGCCTGTCCGGCTGCCTTAAGGGTAACCAAATCTATGTGTGGCCTGACCTGCAGACTTTAAAGGGGCCACTGGAGGCCGCCACTAAAAAGGTAAGTGTTGTAAAAAAATACTTACCTGAATGTAGAGCCGGGAGGAGCAGGAGTGCTCGTCCTGGCTCCACAGCAGTCCTGCTCGGCCCTGTCTCGATCATCTCACCCCACCTCCTCTTCCAGTACCTACCCGAGGGCCTCTGCCGGTGTCACAGTGGCCTGAATTGATGCCCGCTTTGCTGGTGAGCTACCTGGGGATGAATAGCAGGCGTCTGCAACTCACCAGTCTAATTCAAATCGGGCCTACCTATTCTGGCACAGGATCAGCCCAATTCGTGCTGCAGGAGGGGGAAATTCAACATATGCCCCCTTGTCTATTATCCAAAGTAAGTGCTGGACAATCTCACAAAAAGAATATGGTCAACGAAAAGGAAGGATTTTATTCACCTTAAAAGCTACACATATTTCTGTTATCGGGTGGACCAGTGTCAGATAGGACGACATGCTCACTGTTTGTCGCTAAGTAGAGCACACCAGACACAGCAACCTTTCCCTCCATGGTGTTTTGATAGGTATGTTTTGTTTGCTGTATATGATGTTATTTGTCTTGGCAGGAAGATTGCCTTAGCTGGAATGCGGCAGTCCCAAACCACTCATTTGTCTTGCTCGTCATCTGAAAGGATGGAAGATTGGAATTGAGCCAACCTCTGTGGCAGGCTTGGCTATCTGATACTCGAGCCACATATCTCAGTACTCCAACGCATTTTTAATGACTGACTAGCCAGCTTAGCTCATTAATGGGCCCTGGGGGGAATAGACCTGTCACAGTAAGCTAGGATTCTTTCCAAACAGCTACAGATAAACCTACAAGTCAAGCACATAGGGTGTTTCTAGTTGCATAAACTTACCTGTATTGGTCTGATGCAACAACAACAACGTGAATTTATATAGCGCCTTTAGCATAGTAAAATGTCCCAAGGTGCTTCACAGGAGCATTATCAAACAAAATTTGACAACACGTCACATAAAGAGATATTAGGACAGGTGACCAAAAGCTTGGTCAAAGAGGTAGGTTTTAAGCAGCCATGTAAAGGAGGAGAGAGAAATAGAGGGGTTTAGAGAGGGATTTCCAGAGCTTCGGGCCGAGGCAGCTAAAGGCACAGCTGCCAACAGTAGAACGATTAAAATCGGGGATGTGCAAGAGGCCGGAATTGTAGGAGAGCAGAGATCTTAGAGGGTTGTAGGGTTGGAGGAAGTTACAGAGATACGGAGGGGCGAGGCCATAGAGGGATTTGAAAACAAGGATGAGAATTTTAAAATTGAGGCGTTGCCAGACTGGGAGCCAATATAGGTCAGTGAGCACAGAGGTGATGGGTGAATGGGACTTGGTGCGAATTAGGATATGGGCAGCAGAGTTTGAATGAGCTGAAGTTTACGGAAGGTGCAAGGTGGGAGGCCAGCAAGAAGAGCATTGGAATAGTCGAGTCTAGAAGTGACAAAGGCGTGGATGATGGCTTCAGCTGCAGATGTCCTAAAGCAGGGGCAAAGACGGGGAAATTATCCCCCTCCCCAATGTGGGAAATCATGGCTGAAAACCCATGTTCCATCATTCCATGTTGGAAGATTCTTCAAATTGGCCACAAGTTATTTGGGAATTTAGCCCTTGACAAAAAGTTAGTGAAAGAAACTGCTTTAGGATATTGTTAAATATGCAAGAATAGGGAGGCAGAGAGCTGATTGAAGCACTTAGTGTTATGCCAGAATCAGCTCAAAATCTCCAATCCTGCACTTATGTTGCCTAGGCTTAGATGGGTGAGTTGTGTACCTACAGGAAGAGTATATGCATAATATACTGGGCAAACATAAATTCTAACTGTATGAATTTCTCAGCAGTTTGGCTTGGATACTCTTAAGCATGTGATGGGCTTCTACGTGAGCCAAACACCTGCCTGAGGGGAAAAGGATGATGGTAGCTGTCGCAGAACAAATATTAAGGTTACTGTACTGTTGGTTTTGGTAAAGACTTTGGGCGCTAAATTGGGCCATGTAGCGCCCGTTGTTTCAGCGATACACGGTCTCCCTGACGTCCAAGGTGGCGTCTTCGATGCGCACGCACGTTTCCAGCGTGACTTGCGCCAGATGCCATTTCCGTATAGGAGTTAGCGCAGGGGCAGATAACGAACGCTGGAATCAAGTAAAGTAGGCGGAAAATGGCTTCAATCAGTGTACAACGCTAATTTAAAGTGATAGACACCATTTTGGGTCTTAACGCACAACTCAATGCACAGGCTTAACCCCGACCATCTGAACGTGTCTTAGAGTGCAGGTTTTTTAAAAGGGACCATGCCGGATTTACAGGTTAGCGGCTGGAATATTGCTTCTGGCTGCCATTTGTAACTGTTTTTGGAGGTCTGCTACACTTGAATACTAGGATGCGGGGACATAGCCTAATATTTACAGCCAGGTCGTGCAGGAGTGAAGTTAGGCAATGCTTCTACGTGCAAAGGGTGGGAGAAGTTTAGAACGCTGTTCTGCAAACAGCAGTTAATGCTCGTTCAATTGTGAATTCTAAATCTGAGATTGATAGATTTCTGTGAACCAAGGGTATGAAGGGATATGGGGCCACCACCACTTGCTGCCTCCTCATATGTGAAAGCTTCTCCTGCAAGAAAGTGGGACGTGTGTCTGGGTGACGTGCCTATCATGGTTGAATAGCTGCCATTGTGTGTGACATGTGAGTTGTGGGTGGGCGGCTTGCAACGGTGGTAATGTGTGAGAGGGTTGAGTATTGATGGAAAGAATTTGTTGGTATGCAGGTGATGGGGAGGGTTGTGCATGGAGCAATGGATGCGGCTAGTGGTGTAGTTGGTAGGAGACGTCACTTGACAGTTGACTTCACTCATCTTGACCACTCATGTCAAAGCATTGAACTTCTTCTTGTTCTGCATCCTTGTTCATGATGCTGTGTGCCTGGCATTGACTTCATCCCCTACTGCCTCCCACTACCTTTTGGGTGTATGTCTGGATGGCCTCTTGCTCCCCCCTGCCGCGGATAAAGGATGTCCCTACTCCTGTCCACCTCTTGTACCAAGGCCTATGGTGCATCAGCAGAGAACCTTAGTGCACGGAGCCTCAGATTGGCAGATTGGTGAGGTCTGGCATGCAGATTGGAGGATGTGGGATTTAGTGGTGCACAACCTTTATTCAATGTTTTAACATAACTCATCAGTAAGTAAAAATAGGGCTGGGACCTGCATCTGTGCTTTATGTGTGTGATGTGTGATCACCGTTCAGACTCCGTGCAGACAGCAGGCTGTTATATTTAGCAAATAACAGGTACCAGCTACCTTTAAGAGATTTCCGACAGACAGCCTGCCTTTAAGAGATTGGAGCTTCCCCCTGCTGGTGGAAAGTGCGAATTGCATGGAATTCTTGTTCAAGGCTGATTTCCAACGCAGATAGCAGGTAAGTCCTTAGGCCTGACAAAAATCTCGTCCTGCCTGCGCAGGGGCCATTGGGCGCGGGGTAATAGCGGATCGTGCTACTCCCGCCCTAAAACAGGCCCTATCCAATTTTTCCCCATTTGTCTTTTTAGCTAGCTCTGAGCTGGCTCCTTAAGTATCCAATAACTGAAAAATGGTCGGCTGAACTGGATCAAACCCCAACCCGCCTGTGGTTGAGTGGTTTGAAGAAACTGTTGAATGTAACAGATGTGCCTTGGGATGTTTTTCTATGTTAAAAATGCTGTATAAATGCAAGTTGTTGTTGTAACTCTAATTCATTTTCCCAAACCCTCATAAATGTACAACTCTTTACACCTCTCAACCTTTCATCCTACAACCTACAAAGATTGGCAGGCAAAACTGCAATCGAACAATGGGCGGCCTTTAAAGAGGAGATGGTTCGGGTACAGTCTAGGTACATTCCCACGAGGGGGAAAGGTAGGACAACCAAAGCCAGAGCTCCCTGGATGATGAAAGAGATAGAGAGTATGATGAAGCAGAAAAAGGGGGTATATGACAGGTTGATAATACAAATGAGAACCAGGCTGAATATAGAAAGTACAGAGAAGAAGTGAAAATGGAAATAAGAGGGGCAAAGAGGGAATATGAGAATATGCTGACGGCTAACATAAAAGGGAATCCAAAAGTCTTCCATAGGCATTTAAATATTAAACGGATAGTAAGTGGAGTGGTGGGGCCGATTAGAGACCAAAAAGGAGATCGATGCATGAGGCAGAGGGCATGGCTGAGATACTAAATGAATACTTTGCACCTGTCTTTACCAAGGAAGAAAATGCTGCCAAAGTCACAGTAAAAGAGAGGTAGTTGAGATACTGGATGGGATGAAAATTGATAAAGAGGAGCTACTGGAAAGGCTGGCTATGCTTAAAGTAGATAAGTCGCCTGGTCCGGATGGGATGCATCCTAGGTTGCTGAGGGAAGTAAGAGTGGAAATTGCAAAGGTGTTGGCCATAATCTTCCAATACTCCTTAAATACGGGGGTGGTGTCAGAGGACTGGAGAAATGTTACACCCTTATTCAAAAAACGGTGTAAGGATAAACTCAGCAACTACAGGCCAGTCAGTTCAACCTCGGTGATGGGGAAGCTTTAAGAAACAATAATCCGGGACAAAATTAATAGTCACTTGGACAAGTGTGGATTAATAAAGGAAAGCCAGCACGGATTTGTTAAAGGCAAATCATGTTTAACTAACTTGATTGAGTTTTTTGATGAGGTAACAAACAGGGCTGATGAAAGCAATGCAGTGGATGTTGTGTAAATGGACTTTTAAAAGACGTTTGATAAAACGCCACATAATAGGCTTATCAGTAAAATTGAAGCCCACGGAATAAAAGAGGCAGTGGCAGCATGGATACGAAATTGGCTAAGTGACAGGAAACTGAGAGTAGTGGTGAACGGTTGTTTTTTGGACGGGAGGAAGGTATACAGTGGCGTTCCCCGGGGGTCAGTACTAGGACAAATGCTTTTTTTGATATATATTAATAACTTGGACTTGGGTGTACAAGGCACAATTTCAAAATTTGCAGGTAACACAAAACTTGGAAGTGTAGTGAACAGTGAGGAGGATAGCGATAGACTTCAAGAGGACACAGTTAGGCTGGTGGAATGGGCGGACACGCAGCAAGTAGTTATGATCTGGAAGGCATTACCTAAAAGGGTGATGGATGCAGATTCAATAGTGGCTTTCAAAAAGGAACTGGATAAATATTTAAAGAGAAAAAATGTGCAGGGCTACAGGGAAAGAGCGAGGGAATGGGACTAACTGGATTGCTCTTATAAAGAGCTGGCACAGGCTCGATGGGCTGAATGGCCTCCTTCTGTGCTGTAACGATTCTATGATTCAATCTACAGGCTTTTAAAACCTAAGCTTAATGACACCTGCCCTTTGACTTTGAGTTATCTCATCTTCTGTCCTACTCTTAACTTTGGTGGTGTTCTGAACTGCCTTCGGTTTTCACCTAAGTTTGTCCAAAAATGTATCCTGGGAGACCTACAGACTAATGTTAAAGCAATGTAATCACAAGCATTACACCTTTAAGGCAAATTACCCTAAATTAGATATTAAAACCTGTCAAATTTTGAATTTAATTGTATTTTAAGATGAAAATATAAATTAACTTCTCCATTACCCAGTGAATCATTCAAAAGTTCAAACTTTCATTGTTCCTAATGGGATGGAAATGAGATACAATAGTGTGTAGTTATAAAAAATATTGATTAGATAAGGGAAAAAACATTTATTCAGCTTCTTTTGAGATGTGGCAGATTTTATTAGTAAAATAAATGGAACTTCCAGAATTGCATTCAAAATTCTAAGTTTTTGGTATGACAAACAAGAGTAAGTGCCTTTCACATGTGATTTGTTTTCTGAGAACCACTGCCATTCAACAGTTCCATTATCCCATCATTCTTCATTTTACAGTTTTCTTATTTTATAAAAAATGTTATTAGGAAGTAGCTAGAGGCCACTGGTTTCATTTATACATCACTTTTTTTGTTTGTATTGGTTATAAAGATATTACCAGTGAACAGATTTTTTACAGACATCAGAGGCTCGACTCTCAAAATGAAACCTAAATTTTCAGATGCAGCCTCTGTTTGTTTCAGACATATGTCAAATCTACATAAGTGCTTTACTGAGGGAAATGTGGCAGATGGCTGCCGACTTTCTAACCTCATTGCGTCTGAAGATCAAATCCTTATTTGGCCTTTTCAGGGACAAAATTCTGCTCGTTGGAAATTTGTGCCTCTGACAAACCTATTTGGTTTTTGCAAACTGAAATGGGGCTGTGTTTGGCCAGCAAAACATTTCATAAATGCACAGTTTTATTTCACATTTCAAGTAGGCCTTAACATGTGAGTTGGGGCTAAGAATTGATTTGTTAATGGGCTTTTTCTGACAAATCATTTTGAACAGCTACTAAAGAATAAAAATATGCAGAAGGCCCACTGCTATAAATGCAGGCAATACCCAGCAAACGGTCAGATGCACCATTACAGATGCACCTTTAGGTTTACAGATGATAATAGCTTGGATGCAGATTGTACCACGACATTCTCAATTTAGCACAGCTTCTCTCTGATTACCAATGTTATGGTAAGAAAACTTTAACTCGGGATACTGAGTGTGTAATGGGTGAGCACATTGTTTGTTACCAGTGAGTTCAGATTTTACAATTCCACTACGTAACAAGTAAACTAAACTGCAGGATGTCATGGATCAGTTCAATGAAATATGGATGTTTCCACGATGGACATACACAAGAAAGTGTAAAGTTTGTTTTGATTGGCTCAAATTCTTCAACAGAATTCTATCTCATCTTTAAACAGTAATGAAATTCTTCAAGTTGTGGCAAATTTTACCTCAACAATTTGATACTGCTGCCTTAAGGCATCTTTGGCTGTGGGTTAAGCAGCCAGAAAAAAACACCCAAGTTGACAGTCAGACCATCTGATTTTCAGATGAATCTAATAGTAGAAAATACACATACAAGGTTCATAACAACTACCACCAACAGTTCGGAGTAGCAAAGTGGCCCAAAGTGGCTGTAGCATGCTGAGACTGCACCTGGCAGAAACCAACCCATGTCAAAAATCAAGACTTAACATTTTCATCCAAGCAATGAATAATTTGAAAATTTGGCAATTTGTTTGGCAGGCTGTTCTTTCCTCAGAATTACTTTGCATATATAGTGGACGGACCAAATAATAAACACAAGTGCCATGATATTGCACCATGGGATAGTGAACAGATGCTCAACACATTCATCTGAAATTCCACTCTCCAATATTTTAGCAGAGGCATTTACTCTGTTTAAAATAAGTGGGTTAGTCTTCCACTAAAATAGCGGAGATAGGAACTTCAAACATATTAAACATTGGATGTTAGTATTCCACTGTATAATTTTAGGACTAAGGTTAAATAACATAAGATTTTCACAGTTAGTTGCCCAGCTTTATCTGAGGTCACCAATAATCTGCTCGCCCAAACTTGGAGACATTTACCACAAGCAAAAGCACAAAGTATTTTATTTGAAATCATAAACTGGATGCAGGTCATTTTTTTAAAAAACAGGATTTATATAACATTATACTTGCGGGTGATATGCTGCATTGCACAAATATGACAAACATCTTTAGCACTTCAAGGTACTACACCTTACTGCATGTTATAAAATATTTGTCCTAGTGAAAAGTTTGAGTTCTGTGTAATTGACAGCCTACGACACAGGTGTTCTGATGAGATAAACTTATCAAGACAAGGTAGATTAATCTTTCATGGCAAAATTAATCTTCAAACCTGATTATAATTTTCCTATATGGAGTATAAATACTGTAGTTGTAATTTTATCGGCAACAGCAACAATTTGTGACCATGAACCAACATTAACTGCCAGAGTAAATTTGTGGATTGCTGGCCAGCAATCTCTAGTGAATGAATTATGACCTATTTATGACTATAGTGTATAATTGTGCAAACTCCATTTTAAAATAGGGAATTGGAGATTTTGAGCTGATTCTGGCAGAACACTAAGTGGTTCAATCAGCTCTTTGCCCCCCTATTCTTGTGTATTTAACAACATCCTAAAGCAGTTTCTTTCACTAACATTTTGTCAAGGAGTAAATTCCCAAACAACTGGTGTCCAGTTTGAAGAATTTTCCAGCATAGAATGATGGGACATGGGTTTTCAGCCATGATTTCCCACATTGTGTTGGGGAGAAGGAAAATGTCCCCATTTCCGTCCCTGCTTCAGCACATCTGCTGCTGAAATCCTCATCCATGCCTTTGTTGCCTCTAGGCTGGACTATTCCATGCTCTCCTGGCCGGCCTTCCACCTTCCACCCTCCGTAAACTTGAGCTCTTCCAAAACTCTGATGTCTGTAACCTAACTTGCACCGAGTTCCGTTCACCCATCACCACTGCTCGCTGATCTACACTGGCTCCCGTTCCAGCAACGCCTCGATTTTAAAATTCTCTTCCTTGTTTTCAAATCCCTCCATGGCCTCGCCCCTCCCTGTTTCTGTAACCTCCTCCAGCCCTACAACACTCCGAGATCTCTGCGCACCTTCAATTCTGGCCTCTTGTACATCCCCGATTTTAATCGCTCCATCATCGGCAGCCGTGCCATCAACTGTCTGGGCCCTACACTCTGGAATTCCCTCCCTAAACCTCTCCGCCTCTCTACCTCTCTCTCCTCCTTTAAGACCCTCCTTTAAACCTACCTCTTTGACCAAGTTTTTGGTCACCTGTCCTAATATCTCCTTATGTGGCTCGCTGTCAAATTTTGTTTCACAACGCTCCTGTGAAGCGCCTTGGGACGTTTTATTATGTTAAAGGCGCTATATAAATGCAAGTAGTTGTTGTTTGCTCTTTGCAGAGAAATTAAAAACTTAAGTATAAAGAAGAACACTTCCACTTTTGTTACAAATAGCAAATTTAACAAATCTTCCACATAATGATCTCTTGATTTCAAAAAGCTGCCAAATAGAATCCAGGTACTTCTGCTCAGGAAGCTCCCACCCCCAAAAAGGATTAATGCTCCCATTAGAAATGTAAATATAGGCGTTTTCCCCCAAAGACAATCATTCTAGTATAGTTCCATTAGAACTACAGAGCTGTAGTTTTCCAACAGAGCCCTTTCCTGCTTTACAGATGCTTCATTTCCCAATGGCATTCCCTTGCTGTCCAACCGAGCAGCAAGGGAAGGGACAGGGCAAAGTGCTGAATTCTAGCTCTGGTTGTATCCACGGCCAGGATGTCATGAATGGAGAGCAAAAGACAGCTGGTTCAGCAGGCCTACCGAGGTACACAGATTAAGAAGAAATGGGCAAGTAGCCCTCGGTTTATATATGAGCACTCCTGCACAATAGCACTGTTATTAATTTGATCACATCCTTTTACTCAGTTGCAGTACAAATGTAAATGCTAAATAAAAGAAATAAATCAGTACCACTGTGAAATTATTTGTAAACTTTAGCCTTGGAATTAACACTTTTTTGGCACCAAAAACTAAGGTATAATTTCGCTTAGCACAGGCATGTGTATCTGAAATTTAACTTCAACTATGAATTTACTTACTGGTTCAGGACAGGAGAATAGGCCGTCTTATCCTCATCTACACACGAAACCATCAAAGTAATGAGCTTAGGCCAGAAGTCTAAGTTTTTGATGTTGGGTCCCTGCTCCTCACGAGGAACCTCTTGTTTTTTACTCTGTCAAGGCAAAATTTCCTCATTAGTTCAAAAACAAAATGCAACATTGGAGAAACTAAGCTAATTCTTTCTAATGGCCAATAGTCAAACTATCTTTATTATTATTAAAAGCACACAGTACAGAACAGCTCATGTAAGATAGCAAATGGGTAAAAAGGTGAAATATTGGTTAAAAATACTCAATAGGGCTAATAATGTGGTACCACCCATAGCACCATGAGCCATCAGGTGCTCCAGTACCTATGCCTGAGTCAGTTAACCGTGTCCCATTGTACAAGGTTAGCTCATTTTGCTCCAAATGCATTGATCAAGACTTGCTGGGAGAGCGCCAAAAACGTGGGGCTCCGCGGATTCCCAGTGTCAGCATCACATAAATGGCAGCTGGTGCCTCAAGGAAAAAGGACCTATTGGAAGGGGGAAAGAGGATGGCACCTGAGCAAAATCAGATCCAATAGTTGAACAGTGGGTAAATGCAATGGCCCTGTTTTTGTTTCAGCATGGTGAAAAGTCCAAATTTACTTTTTTCGCCTTATCTTGTGCTTTTTAAAAACTTTTTGGTCTTTATACTCTTCTTTTGATGTCTTTGATTTCTCATCGTCTAAACATGTGAAAAGATGATGCATATTTGAATAATTACATTGTTAAACATTTACATAAAGTACAATCTACTAGTAAACCAAGGGGGAAATCCGACATTAGTGGTTTATTTTTCAAAACATTTAAATTTGGGTGCTGAATTTTTCTCCAGAGAGTCAAGCATATACTTTCATTGATCAGTGACAGACAGTTGTGCCTTTTCGTCTCCAAGGTGGAACGTCCTGCTACCTAGCAGCAGTTCAATGATGAAACTCATCACTATGAAGGGAATCAGATTTGAGCATCAAAAAGCCTGGACATTTGAACCTGCAATCCTGCAATCAGAAGTGAACAATTGCAAGTCCAAGCTACAGTAATCCTGTGTAATTTACTTGGCACAATCAGTGTTTATTGTGAAATTTGATAAATTACAAGAACTGTAAGCAGCTGCACTGGTAGCCATAAATCATTGCACATTAAAGTTACCACTACCTTTTTTCTGTTAGCTAGTTTCATCATTTTATTATTCTTTGTGTAGACAATTGTTATTTTTAGTAACTATGTAAAGAGGACTTTTGTGATTGTAGTCCTTTTATTTTGCATTTCAGTTGCATTACAATTCAATTTAATTTCTATTAAAATATTTTATATCTAAATTGTCACAAGAGTACATAAATGGCAATTCTCTACACTTTAACATATAAAACTTGCTGGGGCCAATTTTCCTGCCTGCAATGCTCCGTATGTTTCTAGTTCAGACGGCAAGTCTCCATCCCTTATGTATGACTGGCATTTCTGATTGGGCTGGGGGTCCAGGGTGGAGGGGTCAAAGGAAACTCCTATTTTAAACATGAGAGCTTCATTAAAATATATGTAAATAACACAGCGTAGTGTAGAGTATCATTCAGATACCTCCCGTGTCTTTTTGTCCTCTTTACGCTGATCATCTGTCACCTCAACTCAACACCTATTATAAATGAGCATCCAGGGTTGCTTTGTGCTGAGCAGTACAGCGAAGTAATTTTAAGGACAAAAAAGATTCTTGCAGCAGTTTTGAGGTCACTACTGGCCTGTTTTTCTATTTTTTAAGTTTTATTTTCTCTCGGCACTTCGATTCTCCAGAGCCTTTGTGCCAATTGTTTAATTTTTGTTTTTGCCTGCAGTACCTATACTCTAACATTGGGTTTCCTAATGGGAATCCCTCTGAGGTGCTGGGAAGAACTACCAAAAGGATGCCCGACAGATCCGGTTGCATGACAAATGCTTTGTGCCAAGCCATCAGTACTTGCACACCTGCATCTGCAGGCAGACGTGGCCACACCTCACTTGGACAACTGATTAATACAGGTGGAGGCTCCAACTCTCAAGGCAGGTGGTGACTGAAGGCCCAATGGTTTGCTTAACCGTGATGTTGGATGGTTCTTCAGAAACACCACAAATACAATGTGACCTGCTTTATGGGGTACTGCATGAAAGAAGGAATATTGCAGTGACCATCAGGCAGCAAAACCTAATTGCCAAAATGGCACCAACCATATTTGCAGGTTTTGTTGCACCTACCTGGCAATGGTTGAGGGAAGTGTCTTCACAGGGTCCAAGGTCAGTAGACAGCCAAATGGAGAACTGTGCCATATGCTGTAAGGACACCAGCATGCATCATAGGGCTGGGCACAGTTATTGACAGGACCTGGCAGCTGCAGCCTCAAGCCTGCACACAGGGTTTCCTTGCCCCTCGTATTTGGCTGTCATTTATAAATCCCTTGCCCTCCAGCTTTTGCTGCTCACAAGTTGAGATGTCTTTCTAAAGGCTTTCAGAATTTTGTGCCCATCCCTTTAAATTTCACTCCCACATAATTTTCTGCCTCCATCACTAGTGTGCTTGCTACACTTGAACAAATCTTCACCTGGATCTGTGAAGAAATTTTGCAAATGAGCTGACCCAAGAAATTTTTGTTCCATTAGAACATTACCATTCAGGCAGGATAGCACCAGTTCTTGACCATTTAGGCATGATATACATGATGTCTCAGCCCTGTTAAGAGCTTGTAGTTTCCCCTGATAATCAAGAACTTGCCTTTGGTTGTTAAAAGTGCTTGCCATTCAAAAGAAAATGAGTCTCATTATAAACATTACTCATGTTGAAATCAGCACGTACATATTTTACAAAAGATACATGTATATGGGCTGCTAATATTATTCCGGAGAAACTATAAATAAATGCCTTGATTAAAAACACATCACATACTTTGACAAATTTTGTTTTTCAAATGGTATTAGACGTGTCACTATTTCTGGTGCTTTTTAAAATTCTGTCAGCTACAAAAACAAGGCAGCTATTATGTACTGGCTCTGAATACAATGTAAACATAACTTGCATAAATTGACCTGAAATTTCTCAAACTATAACCTGAATATTAACTATTCATGAGGGAAAGTTTGGAGTACTGAAGTTTAATTAATTTGTCATGAACAATGCACATTTGGGATAAAATTATCGATGACAAGTCACACAGGAGTGGAGCAGAGCCATCCATCATCCTCATATGCAATTGATATTTCCTCGTGGAACATGGTGTTAGTTCTTGAACCAAATGAGTTCCTGCAGCAATGGTTTGTGTACTTGAGATTTAGGATTACTGCATATGTAATATTGCAGACAAATCATGCAGAAAGATTCTGATCATATAAATACAAGGCATGCACTTTATTTTTGACAGATGACATGGATACTAATTGTTCAAACAGCTTTGAATGACCAACATGTTCTTACAGGCTACAGTTCAACTGAAATACATTGCAAAATAGCCCAACATAAAATGATTACTTTGTCAAGTATTAAAAATATATCAGAAGTATTGTCTGAATTGTATCAGAGATAAACAGAACACATGCGTGATTTGAATAAGAGCTATGCAACTCCATTGAATATTTTTTAAACTGTTGCTGAAAGAGTGGGGAAGTTATATGAGTGTTTTTAAATCTTCATTTTGACATTACAAGCCATATATTAGTTGTAACACTTTAATGGCAAAATCAAAAACATAATTACATTTATTTTTAACTCAAATCCTTTACATTTATAACGAACAGGCTGCAGCCTTGTCCGGGTGCATTCTTGCAGTAGGCTACTGAGAAAGTAGTTGAGCTTTGAACTTACTGGGGGTAATTTTAACTTTTGGTGATAGTTTAAAACGGGCGATATTGGATCAGCGGTCTGTTATACACCTGTCTCAATTTCCAAAATGTAAAGTTACCCCTACTCAGTGGTTTTCAAAAGAATGGGGCAGAATTTTCCAATGCCCTGTGTCACTGGTAGGGAAGTTAATCACAATGGGCTCGATGTTAGCAGGGCTGCGGGTTCGTGGCGGGGGGGCTATTGAGCGCGTGGGTAATGCGCCCGGCAAAATTAGTCTGCCCCCCGCGCGATCGCAGCCTAATTGGATCCACTTACCTTGTCTTCCGGGTTCCCCACTGCTGATCTGCGCGTCCGACGGGCTGCGCATGCGCAGTAAGCTCTGTCAGCTGGAGGAGCTCTATTTAAAGGGGCAGTCCTCCACTGACAGATGCTGCAACAAATAGCAAAAATTACAGCATGGAGCAGCCCAGGGGGAAGGCCGCTCCCAGTTTAATGATGCCTCACTCCAGGTATCATTAGATGGGATGAGGAGGAGGGGGAGGACAGAGATCTTCCACCCGGCGGGCGGGAGGAAGCAGCCTGCCTCTGCCACCAGGAAGGCCTGGCTCGAGGTGGCAGAGGAGGTCACCAGCACCACCAATATATCGCGCACCTGCATACAGTGCAGGAGGTGCTCCAATGACCTCAGTAGGTCAGCCAAAGTGAGTACACTTACTCATTCCCCTACACTCCGTCTGCCACATCACCGCCCCCACCCCACATCTCCTTCTGCACTGCCAACACTACTCTGTCACATCACCCCTCACACCCACTCAAACCTCATCCTCATCTTACCTGCACTTACTCACCTCGCCAGTACTCATCCCGCCACTACCATTCAACCCAATCCTCATACAATCTCATGGCTCTATCTCATACTCACCCTCTCGTGCATCTCTTTCACAGTCAGCCTCACTCAACCTGCCACTACCTGTGCTGCAGCCACAGGGCATGCATCACATATGTGCAGTAGGCAGCGTAAGGCAAACGTGTCGTGAGCATGAAGGGGATGCACAAGGGTGTTTGAGGGTTTGTCATGATTTTTACTTATATCGAATTTCTGACCAACTCACATTACATATTATATTGGCACCACTACTGCCACGTCTTTGTGAATCTTGTCTGGTTTGTGCAATAATGCCCTTTCCTGAGGATCACAATGAAGACCCACAACTGTTGACACCCATTGTGTCACTGCAGAGTGGTGTAGGTGTATTTGCAGGGCTCTTTTGTGCAGACGACTGAGAGATGTCGATGATGTCCCCGTTGGCACCCTGGAAGGATGCGGAGGAGAAGTTGTTGAGGGCAGTGGTGACTTTGACAGCGACAGGTAAGAAGATGGTGCTCGGGCCAACCGGGAACAGCTTGGCATGAAGGAGGCTGCAGATGTCCACGACTACATGTCGAGTGACTCTGAGCCTCCGTGTGCACTGCTGCTCAGAGAGGTCCAGGAAGCTGAGCCTCAGTCTGTGGACCCTGTGGCGAGGGTAGTGCCCTCTGCGACACATCTCTCTCTGCGGTTGCCCTCCCTCCTGCTGTGCAGGTGGATGTGTCACAGCACTGTGTTGGGGAGCTTCACGTGTCAGAGGTGGACGGCGTGGCCGGCGAGGCTGGTGATGCTGTTCGCCCTCCGAGGAGGTCATGACTGCAGCTATGGCGGCCCCCATCCGGAAGATGTACATCTGAGGGGGTCCGCAAGGTAGGTACATGTCTCTGGACCCCGGGGTAAGTGTGCAAGTTGGTGAATTTGATTGTTAGGAGGAGGGTGGTGGAGGCCAAACTTTGTCCCAAGTGACAGAGTGGCCTCCTGCAATGAGTGAGGGCCTCCCCCCACCACCTGTCAAATGGACCTTTGCAGCTGCCACAGGCTGATAGCTGCAACACGTCCACTTCAACTGGGAGTGTTTCCCCCAGTATGGGAAACAGTCCCAGTTGTCAATAAAATCCCACCCCTCCTCACATGTTCACTTAATCAGGTCTTTTAATGACCTGAAATACCAAGATAAATATTGTTAAGTGGAACCCCGCTGGCTTTAATTGCTTGCGGGATTCCCACATGCGGGGGCTGCGCGCGCACGTCGGCGCGTCTGTGGGGAACCCGGAAGTGGGCGGGTTGGAGCCGGGCTCCGAACCCGCTCCGGGATTCCCCGATTTTCGGAGCCCCCCCGCCAGGAACACACCCGATAGCGGGTGCTAAAATGAAACCCAATATCTCAGGCAATGCATCACAATTGTTCAAAGAGCCACCCATTATGTTGCGAGCCTGTTGGTGGCACAGAGTCTTCAAAAATCCCGCCCACATTTCTGGACCCATTTTGTAACGTTGCTTATAGATGGACTTACCCAAGGTTTTATTGCTGCACAAAATGTATAATTACCTTGAACTGTGCATATCCTTAACCCTACTGCAATAATGGGGAAGAGTTCTAAATATTGACCACGTTGGCATCAGATCGTTCATAAGATTACCTCAGCACAACTACACAGGAGAGGTAATATTCTGACAGGACCTTAGACATAAATTTTGAATAGGAATGAAGTGCAGGCTGATCTGCATTGCCATAAAAAGGTATTGTAGATACATAAGGAGAGCATGAAGCTCATTACAACTCAGCATGTCCTATGACAGTGTCTGAGACTTGTAAATAAAATACTAAACACATATGTTTCAGGCTCTTGCTGTCTTTGGCCTGCCCCCACCCATCCAACATTTAGGAAAATAGTGCCGTCTTAAACAAGCTTTACAGTCATTCTCTGATCTCATCTAGTAACATGAAGACAGGAAATTATTTTCAAGCAGTCTGACAGTTCCTAGCTGGATTTACAATCTGATCCACATTCTAAATTTTTAATCTCGAGTATAGTCCATCTGGAACTTATCTCAGTTCATCAGGAGGCTCTTTGAGTGAATCAATTTTAAGACCACATTGTTCTGGCATCAATAGGGGTAAATATTGTATCCTGGGATGTGGACTATCACTTGGTATACATACTGCAGCGAAATGGGATCTACCCAATTTGCATTACTTATTCTTAGCATAAATTTGTCAGGTCAAAAATTAATCTCCTAATATATGACATATCTGCAAAAATACAATAAATATGTGCTAGATTATTTGTAGAACTGTATGGCAAATTAATGAAACACAATTTACCCTCATATTTAAAAAGTCATATTGTCCAAAAATAGTTTTAATAATAATAAATATGAGATCTCTTAGAATTACAGTCTCCTCACTTTTTTATTTTGAACATTACAGTGAATTTTATTTTTTCTTGATCTTGCTTGTTCCTGACAATCAAACAATATTGGGCCGGATTCTGTTGTGAGCGGTGAACAAATTGTGCCAGCCACTCGACTTGCACTTGCCCATGGACTTTCTATGAGCTTTAGCACAGCAAGTTACTGGACATTAGAGATCCAAACAGCACTCTGCCCTCTACAGGGCCTCTCGGACCTGTGTGAACAGGGCAAGCAACTGTTTATCCCCATAACCAATCAGATTGAAGAATCGTTAATGAGCAACGCAGAATCTGAACCAAGAAGTGTAAGTTAGAATAGTGAATTCAATGTCAAATCAGGTACAGAAAGTGAAATAAAGAGAGGGAAAGAAAGATTGGATTCAGAGACAGATAAAAGAGACAAAGAAAAAATAAGAAAAAAAATTTATTAACTTTTATTTTAAATGTCCAACAATAATTAAAATTTGAAGGAATGAGACTCCACACTTGTAAAAGTTAATTTTCAGAGCCAGAGAAGTTAAGTTGTTAAGACTTACCACGTTGTTAAAAGGGTACTTAGACTGGAATGAACAAGCCCTAACTTTTTTTGGCGAGTTTAGTCCGTATCTGTGATGTCAGTACAGGAACTTCACGCCTTTCAATACATTTGAACGGGGTGCCAGACAGACTGCGTTTTCGAGCAGCTTTTGGAGGAGCATCACATCTCAGACAGCAACTTCCGGATTTCCGCGTTTAGTTGCCGGAAGTTACTGTCCAATTTGCACATGAATAACGGTGAGCGCTGTTAGCCTCACTGTTATTTTTACAGCAAAATCCAGCCCATTGATGCATCAATTAAGAGAAACCCACCTTACCAAGAGGTCAAATGCAACTAATAGCTCATTCACATATAACAGAACTCTGGATTTGTGATCCCTGTGGACTTTTACTCATCTCAGACGGCTGTGACTTTTCCTCTGTGCAAATGGTAATTTTCCAGCAATTGACCTATGATAGCTAGTGATTCTACCATGTCTTGTTCAATCCGTCAAAGGCTCCACCTTGTAATCATTTTGATAATCGTCACTACTTATTTTCCTAAGGTTGGCAACTGAATCCATACAAATAGTTATCCTTTGTGTCACTATTTGTAACATTATTGCTTTATATTAGTTATTTGAATTATCTTCCAATGCATGTGCATGTGGCAGCTAGAAAGATTTGAAAAGCAAATGACACTGTTACTTATATTAAGGATGAATTTTCTTTGCTTTGTTCCCAGGAACTGAGGTCAGGCGGAAACATTCAAATGAGGTGGAAGCAATGTAACAGTGCCTCCTGCCGTATTTTGCACTGAGTAGACAGGTGGACACCCATTTACAGCAACGCTGAGGGCAATTGGGCCCTAGAACTATGCCCAGCACTGCTCAGATGAGAGGATCTGAGGAAGGGCAGGCCTCAAGAAGATGGAGCCAGGATAAAGGTAAAAGGCTGCAGCAGCGTTTCACTTTCCGTTGGCAGTTTCAGGTGCAAGGCCCTGCGCCAGAAAAACTTTGGACATTTTAAATTTCATTTATATAGCGCCTTTAATGTAGTAAAAAATCCCAAGGTGCTTCACAGGAGCGTATTCAAACAAAATTTGAAAGCGAGCCGCATAAGGAGATATTAGGACAGGTGACCAAAAGCTTGGTCAAAGAGGTAGGTTTTAAGGAGCATCTTATAGGAGGAGAGAGGTAGAGAGGTGGAGAGCTTAGGGCCTAGGCAGCTAAAGGCACGGCCGCCAATGGTGGAGCGATTAAAATCAGGGATGCGCAAGATGGCAGAATTGGAGGAGTGTAGAGATCTTGGAGGGTTGTAGGAGGTCACAGAGATAGGGAGGGGTAAGGCCATGGAAGGATTTGAAAACAAGGATGAGAATTTTAAAGTTGAGGCGTTGCCGGACTGGGAGCTGAAGTAGGTCAGCCAGCACAGGGGTGATGGATGAACAGGACTTGGTGCGAGTTAGGATACGGGGCAGCAGAGTTTCGGATGAGCTCAAGTTTATGGAGGGTGGAAGATGGGAGGCCGGCCAGATGGATTGAGGTCATGTCAGTCTGGGGAAGAAAGATTGGTGCTATTACATCATTCTGGTCATGGGTATATGTGTATATTCCCAGTAATACAACATTTTAGTTCGCATAGGAACCAAATGTACCAGATAGTGATTCGAAGTAAATGATAATTTCCTAAAAGTTTTATATCCATGGATTAGTTCTTGAGAAATCATCAGAGTATCTATCAAGTGTTGTCCCTCATGTGTGACAATGTTTGTCTCACCTCAGGTATCACACTTCATATGAAAAACGTCACACTTGCACCTGAGTGGACCAAATTTCAGATTCACGAAACAAGTAAGTAGGGAATATGTTAATCAAAAGTAGGCAAAGTGGGTATACAAACTTTAAAAAAATACTAAGGATATATAAAAGTAACCTATCAAGAATGAGTAGTCAGCAAAATACACCAATAAAATAGAGAAAATCAATCAAATTGCTTCAAATATATTTTTAGAAAATTCTTTTAGTCACTGCCTTTAACTCGCCCCAAGGAGAAGGAAACAATACAGGTACTAAGGTTTGCAACACAAAAAAAGATACAAAAAAGTGATAACTTGCAAGAAAATGGATAAACGTACCCATACACCTGCATTTTGAGTGTTTAAAAGTGCGTCCCTCTCAGAGGCCCAAGGCTTGACTTCATGGGGTTTCCCCCAGCCATCACTGCCAGCTGATGGGACTCAGCAATATAGCAGACTACAGTTCCCAGGATACATCTGTGCCTGTAACTCCCAGGATGCCTCTATGCCTAGGACTCAGAATCTTTTTATGATAGACAGTAAGACTGACCACTCCCTTCCTGCTCCCTATCCAGTGATGTGTAGCAAAGTGGGGCTTTAAAGATAAATATAAATTTATTTATTTTTAGATTAGAAATGTCAAAACAACATAATGCATGAATTTTGGAACTTTTTGTGAGGATATTTTAGACAGGAAAACCAACGTAAATACAGGGAGTTCTTTATTTATGCAATACATGTGTATTAAAGTAGCCATGTGTTCAGTTACTGTTCTAGAGACAGATTCCTCCCACTTATCTAGTCACTCTACTCACCCTTTTTCAGGAATACTACTCTGGTTTGAGTTTTACTCTCAATGTATAAGTCGAGATCATGGTGTCTGGGGCCCTTGACCCCTGCATTATCTTTAAACCTGATCAGCAATTTAACACATTGCCGCTTTGCCTCTATTCTCTACACCACTCTATAGGACAAAATAATTATGCAGCCATATGCTCCTGAGCTGCCCTTCTTCCCTCAAATTTATTTATGTAATTGTGGTATGTGAGGGGAATATATTTATTTGATTATGTATTTATCTACCTGAGATGGATGAAGAAATTACTATTTATTTTCTAGTAACTGGTCAAACAAACACTCATTTCACCATTTATGAATGCATTGCTCTTCTTTCCAAATCCTTTCACCAGAAACATGAACTCCTCCTTCACCATGCCTCACTCCAAACTCTCCCTTTGCAACAGCATAATTCACTGTGAAGAAAGAATTGCTGATTTAAAAATATTTTTGAAGTTTGGACTGCTTGAAGCATAAATATTGCTGATGAGGTCAATTGTATGTTTCAGGATCTCTTTTTAGTGATTATATTTTTGGTGTGTCCATTTTGTTGTGGTCTTTTTTTATTGTGCTGTTGTTTGCCTGTCTATCTGTGCATTCCATTGTCCAGCCATCTGCACTGTTACCTACCTGCTCAGATCACTTACTGTATGCCTAGTCCTTGCTCAGTTAGGTTGCAGAGCTGCCTGTGTGTCCAACCCATTGCACATCTGTACAGCATAATATCACCTTCTGCCACTGTCCACCTGACTACCAAATTGCCACTCTATCTGTTCTTCAGCTCAGTTCTCTACCTGGTGCTCCGTCTACCCACCCTAATGACCACTTCATCTACTGTCTGCCTTTCCATGAGATTGTTTGCCTGTCTGCTGCTATCTTTATTTAGCCCATTGCAATTTTTTTGTGCATTGCACTCCACCTAGCCAGGCTATTGTCAGCTTCTCTTACTTTTCTTTTGACCATCTGATCGTTTGTATAGCTCCCAGTCAGACTTTTCATTCCTCTGTATGTTTCCACCCTACGTCCATCTCCCTATCATGCTGCCAGTATCTTCAGTTGCCCATCTGTTTGTGCTGCTGCCAACTAACCAGGAAAAAGTTTGTACGCCGAGTCAGCCTGTGCCTTGTTCATAGCAGACCACCTGGAAAGAAAGGCCTTGCCTCAAGGTCACCTGTTTTACTGGTGGAGGGATAAGAATTTGAAATTATGCATTTAATTTTAAAAAACAAAGTGGGGAAACTGCACTGTAAATTTGTGAAGTACTTTGCATAGTTACGTTGTCTTGAGAATTCCCTGGTGGCTGCTTTTCTTCTTCAAGCCATGATAGTCTCAGTCATCACAGATTATTCCCATTATTCCCTGGCCTTAAACTCTGTGAACATTCATCTTATACCACACTCATGAACAGCACAACTGGACAGGAATAATAGCTCAGTGACAATTTTGTGGTATCGTAATGAGTATCAGACTTGTAGTTAATCAATGAACCTCTCTGCTGACTGAAAGTGCTGAATAATATATAGATGTTTATTCAATGAATACCTTCAGTGCAATGTTGCTAAAGATAAAAAAGTGTCCCAGTTAGAAATTATTACGAGAGATGTTAAAGTACTGTGAATAAATGTGCATCTAATATAGCTGTCATCTTGACTATTGGACTTTTATGGAAAGTATTGCAGATTTTCTACACATCCCTTTGAAGCCCAGCTCATTAGTTAAGTAACTATACAATCATGGAAACTTTAAATGCAGTATGTACAAGACATTGAGAAAAATTAATTACCTGATCTACCAACTGGTTATACAGGTCATGGCAGTTGTCAAAAATATATCTGTAGGTTGAATCCAAGCAGGCTTTGACACAGTCCTTCACCACAGAACTTGCTCTTGGAGGGCTCTGTAGTTCTTGAACCTGAAATCATCAATGCTCAGTGAGTCAACAATTTTGCAATGTGAGGTGTTACAAATAAGCACAAATCTTTATCAAGTTGAGGAGTGTTATGATATGTGCATGAAGTCAGCATTTATGGTAAAGTGAAAGATTTTGGATCACGAATTCAGATTTCAATTTTATTTCAAACTTAATCACTAATGTAATACAAAAAGAAATATATATATATTTTTTAAAGTGCTTTCCCTGTTGGTTCAGTAAGTCTATTCAGTGAGTGCCTGAGCAATATCACTAAGGCTCCAGGTCTGATCCCCAGTCTGTTCTGAATTAGCTGATAAGCTCAGGCAGCTCCTGGCCTAGCAAGGGCCAAATTAACTGGAGCGATCACTACTGGAAGTGTGTGTGTGTGTGTGTGTGTGTGTGTGTGTGTGTGTGAGAGAGTGTGTGTGTCTGAGTGAGTGAGTGAGTCAGAGAGAGAGTGTGTGTGAGAGTGTGTGTATGTGCGAGCGAGAGAGAGTATGTGTGTGTGAGAGTACAGAAATGGGCTAACTGTGCTGCCTTGCTGGACTGAATAACCTGCTGATGTATCAAGACTTAAACATGAACAATGATCACTTGGGTGAGGTACAGGAGAACACCCAGTAGCCTGGAACCATACCCCAGCGTGGAGTCAACATCTTCAGAAGGGGAGAGAAGACAATTGTCAAGAAAAAAACTCAATTGAAACGTTATGGATTGTGCCTATACTACTGAAGAACATTCAAAGTCTCATTTATATTACAATAGATCTGTAAAAAGAGACAGCATTGAGAGGTAATAGTTTTGAAACTGGCCAGATGGACTGCAGTCTTTTCTGCTCCTGCACTTTCCTGTCTAATCAATTCACTCGGCATAGTTGTTAGTAGAAGCATGAATAATACATACCAAAACTTGAATAACTGTTCTTAGGCGTAGTTGTTCTCATTTTTTAAATAAAGCTTTCTCCACACACTATAGATATTCTATTAAACCAACAAATCCTGTGGGGTAGTTTTCTTTGAGAACTATTTCCTTTAAGGAGGCACTGCATCAAGATAAGTTGTACAAGTCTTTTCTTTCCTCCCCCGCACACAATCTTTATTATATAGCAAGCCAAGGCCTGACTCACTGCAGTTCTTTCCGACAAGAGGAGGCAATATCTAGGATGTTCTGTCTCGGAAGATTAGAAGGGGGTAGAAAATCGGCGCAGGGTTGGCCTCATTTCCATCAAACTGGCGGGGAGCAAACAGCCAGCCGGTGAAGAGTCAATGAAGATCAGGCCGTTGCTTTCGTTGCAGCAGCCCTCAGGTAAGTGAAGGCCGGGAGGGAGATTGGGAGCCGACAGGGGAGAAAGATAAGTCGGAGAGATCAGAAGCCGGGTTGGGAGGAGGAGGGGAAATCCGGAGGCCAGGGAGATTGGAGGGGGGACGCGGGGGTGCGACGGCATGGCTCGCGTACTTTAAATATGGAGTCGAGAGGAGCACCCTTGTTCATTCTGGCTCCACATTCAGGTAAGTATATTTCAAAAACTTAACTCGTTGGTAATAGGTTGTCCCAAGGTCTGGTTTTCTAAGTTCAGCCAACGCTGGTGTCAGTTAGATTCAAGTCTGTCCTTGGGGTTCTCTTCCACTTCATTTGTATCTGCCACTTCTTAACCCTCTGCCCTCTTCAGATTTGGCAAAGGCAGCTAATGCTTTTTGAGGCTCTCCAAGGAATTTCGGAATTTTTGTTCCTCTATTGTGACAATCACCTATAAATGGCCCCTCCCCTTTAAGTTTAACTTACGCAATTTTCTTCTTCTACCTCTAATGTGCTCCCTGGACCAATCCGAGTCTGCCCCTGATGCTGTGAATATTACACCAGAAAATTGACTACTATTAATACTTGATCTTTCTGGTGAGACAAGGTCTTAATCATCTAGAACTGAATTAAACTTGTAGAGGAAAATCAGTCCCATAATGCCTTGGAATTCTGCTTTATTCTTTTCAGCAGTAGGAGGTTTGCAACAGGACCATTTCTTTGAGATATTGATGGTTGGATAGAATTCACAACAGGACAAATTGCACTTGGTCTATAGAAGAAACAGGTTCAATGGGCTGAATGGCCTTTTCTTGCTCCATAGAGCATGATAAGGAATAAATATTTTCTCTCTTTTGGGGGGTGAGAAGGGTGTGTTTAGCGAATAGCGCATGGGGGTAAATTTTAACCCCCAAGAACAGTGGGTTGAGGGCAGGTGAGGAGTAAAAATCCTCCGATTTCATAGCGGGACTGCATTCCGGCTCCAACACACTAACTTCTGGGTTTAACCCGACTCTTCACCGGACCTCCGATCTTCTCCCTGAGCCCCCGATCTCTTCCTCCACCCTCCGCCCCCCCCAATCTCTTCCTCCACCCCCCTGCCGAACTCCTCCCTGGCCCCACCCCCCCCAGATCTTCTCCCCGGCCCATGATCCCACCCTCCCTCTGATCCCCGGCTGCAGCAGGCCTTCCACCCCAACAGCCAGCCAGCCTGTTGATAAAGCTGGCTGCCGGGTGCGAAACCCGGAAGTGCAATTGAATGACCTCATTAAGGTCGCGCTGCCCACTCCCACTTACCTTCTGGGTTTCGCACCCGGAAATCTTCCCCCCGCTCCCTTCCTGGAGCGCAGTTAAAATTTACCCCCTGATCTTTGTTTTTGCATGTGACATAATATTGTTCATGGTTGCGCAGTCAACTCTATTGAAACATCTACCTCATAACATACAGATTCAGAGTGCCCGATAATTTCTTTAGAACTACTGTCACAAAAAGGCTTAAATTGAAAGAAACTGCTCAGTATTACCAAAAACATTTGAAATGTTCTCTCAGAACGCGGATTTGGATCACAGGGTCAGATTTGCAAGAGCAAATGACCGTGCATATACGGTGCAGTGCAGTACATCACATTCTACATCAATCCAGTGTTGCAGTCAGCACTTTCAAATAGGGTTAAGTCACCAGAGAAAACTTACCGTGTGCAAAATATTAATTGCAGAAAATAGCCACATCACGTGGAGTAATACAAAACAAAAACCCTTTTGCACAATATACTTGTCATGAACAATAATGAACAAAGTAAAGTTGCCTTTGCTAAAAATAAACGAACTGCATTCTATATAATGGTCCACTAGGAAAAATAGCATCCTACCTTCATTCGGAAAAAGGTAATGCTAGTCAAAAGGTCCACAGTCGATTTCAGGTCTTGCAGTCTTTCTGGATTGCTTGCTGGGAAATTATCCTTGGAAAGGTAACACAGAAAAATGATATTTTGCTTTACAGTTTTGAAAAGCCAGCAAAAGCCAAAGTTTGAAATGTGATGTTTAGATTATATACTTTAAAAATATTTTTTATTTATGATCTGTCAGCAGGCAGATTATTAGGCAAAATAAGCCTATCTCAGTGTGCAAATGACAGTCAACAACAACGACATCTTGCATTTTTATAGTCTCTTTACCTACATAACAACAGAGATGATAATGCATTGGCTGTAAAGCACTTTGGGACATCTTAAAGATGCAAAAGGCACTATAAAATGCAACTTCTTCCCTTTTTTCTCTCTTTTCTTTCTATAACATAGCAACACATCCCAAGGCACTTCACAGTTGGGGCTTATGCCCAAGCAAAAGTAAGAGGTGTAATAGTGGAGCTGGCTAAAGGCACGGTCAAATAACTAAGTTTTGAGGAGGATTTTGAAAGAGGGAGAGATGTAGTAAGATGAAGGAATTTAGGGAGAGAGTCCCAGAGTCCCATCTAGAACTTGACTGGAAGCCAAAAAAGCTTGCTCTCTTAATGGAATACAGCTATAGGCCTAGAAATCTGAGTGCGTCCATTTTTGGTCGAGGGATTGGTGCTTGGGTGGGTGAAATCCGAGGCTGGGAGAAAGGGAGATCAGAGTTTTGGAAGGGGGTATGGGGGAGGGTGGGGGGAGATAGTTTGCAGGCTGGGGGGGTTTGATATCAGCCCAGGGGGCTAGAGATCAGACCGTGGGGTGGGGGGAGGGGGTGGGGGTCGCCGGCAGCAGACTGCATTCTTTAAATGTGGGATCGAGAATATTAAAAAGCATATCTGGTTATCCATAATTCCTAGTGCAAACCATTATCCTTTCCAATGACAGTCTCAAGCTCCAGGACTATACTCTTCAGAAGGTACACACGTCATAAACACTCAAACGAAAGCAAATTTTAGTATTTATCCAATTCCACATTGACCGATTCACATGGTAGAATTCCAATTATCAACATGTGGCTTATCAGATCCACACCAAGTCAGCCATGTACATTTTCACATTTATCATTTTATACACGAACGTCTCAAGTCTCGTGTATGTCTGTCACACTCCGCGTGTCACAGGTATAAAACAACCTTAATAAAAGAGAAATGAAGCCAGCTATTTCATGGTGACCAGGAGCTAGCAGTTTGCAGAAGTTAAAATTTCCATCTAGCCTCTAGAGTTTACAAACAGCTACAAGTACCTGAGTTTGCCTCCTGAAACCATTTCCCCAGAGGGAGTACTTCAGCCTTCAAGGTTCAAGACTCCAGACCTCAAACTATTAATTGGAGTAAAACTGGTTTCTTGATTTTTAATGCCTGAAGATATCTAGTTTGATTTTCTTTGCCTGGACATTGGTTTCTGCATAGTCAGTTACTTCTTAAATGACTTATACCTTCTTCACTGTTTGTGCAATACTGCTACCAATTAGTTTACTTAAAAGACAACTCTACTGCTTTTACCAGACAGAAAGCCTTGACACTGACTTTCCTATCTCTTGAATGAAGTAGCTATAGATGTCATTTATATGCAGTTCACCAATAATTTCACATCTGGAAGTCAGATCAGGCACATTTCCATTAGCACTTCATGCTGGGGAATACTATGTAAAATGCTCGACTTTCCAGCTGATGCACCTCATGAGCTGAAATACAGGGATGAAACCAAGAATCTCACTAGTCTTTATGGTTCAATGGCACACAATGGTTTATTTACCAACTGGTACCAATAGGGGGAACTCAAAGACTTAACACACTTGCAATTTCTCACTGTTGTCATTGGTGATTGGTTTCATTTATATAAATATAGTAGAGGAAAATTAACAGAACATGCACTGACCCTATAGCTTAAATAGTTATGAATATAGAAACAGTTACATTGCAGAAAAATTACAAGAGGTCATATTTGTTTACACAAAATATGAAGTATTCTCCTTCCCATGCCCAAAAGATAAGGAGCAAGGGAAGAAAATCAAAGGGGAAAAGAAAATGGCCTAAATCTATTTTAACTTTTGTGGAGAAAAGAATTCTTGTTCTGTCATAATGATCTCTTATCTTTTCCTTCACAAAGTATCAGACTACACTCCAAAATTACCACTCAGAGTGGGAATATCCATGATGCCTCCACCACATATGGATGGCAACATCTATTAAATAAAGGATGATGTCCATTAGTCAATGGTTCTTGTGGAAGGGAGAAAAACTGGATATAAATTAGTTTTAAAGCATATTTTTCCTGAAATGTACTTCAGGTCAGAATGTTCATTGTGTCAGGGGAAGGACACCAAGTAGATTTTGAAAATAATTATTAATTCTTAATTTGCTTACTACTGAATAATCTTAGCTGTCAGAAGTAATTAAGAAAGTATGTCCAATTAGATTGTGTCCAAATGCACCATTTGAAACTGATTCTGGTAGTTTTATAGATCAAAGGAAAATCCTTATCCAGGGATGTTTTTGCTACAAAAGTATTGAGTATTAAATATCTTAGCAGTGCAAGGAGACTGCACGCATGTCTGTCTGAAAGCAAGGTATTCTAAAAGTCAAAAGTGCTTTTACAATCAGGGAACAATATTGCTCAGTAATAGATGCTTCAGGATCTCAGCACTACTTTTCACAACATCGGAATAAACTGGTTCACAAACTCTGCTAAAAGCAGTGATGTTTAAATAAATATTCATGGTATCAACCTTTTTGATTGGTCTGGTTAAGTCTTGGAAAATCTATCTCCTGCAATGTTGATGCTGAATCTCCCCAGCTCTGTAACTGTTGGTGCTGAGTCTCCCCAGCTCTGTAACTGTTGGTGCTGAGTCTCCCCAGCTCTGTAACTGTTGGTGCTGAGTCTCCCCAGCTCTGTAACTGTTGGTGCTGAGTCTCCCCAGCTCTGTAACTGTTGGTGCTGAGTCTCCCCAGCTCTGTAACTGTTGGTGCTGAGTCTCCCCAGCTCTGTAACTGTTGCTCATTTAAGAAGTCACTCCCCAGTAACCTCGAGTTGAGGTTTTCATTAAATGTAAAGGTTCGGGTATGTATTTCCTCATGGGTATAGACAACCGGGGAGGACAAATCCCCTAGTGTGGGAAGAAACCTGAAGTGAAGGAGAAATCTATACTTAGTTACATATAACCTGTGTCAGAACATATCACTATCATATATTATCGGTACATACCCTATATTTAGACAGGTCAATCCTCAGTGAGTTGTGCAACTGATCCAGCAGTTTTATAAATTTTTCTCTCTGTAAAATAAATAAAATGTAAGCTTTTGTATGTCTTTGGAAAACATCACCGAGACCTCTAGCTTTTAATGGTTTAACCATAAGTATTTATAGGGAAATAATGATCAAATTATGGATAACCACAGCTTCTATACAGAGCCTCTCACCAATGCTACTTCCTTTGTTGCATTATATTTAATTAATGTTATTACACAAGAATCAGAATTTTTTTATGCAAAACTTTGTTTTCCTAATACCCTAAAAGAATAAAAATACAATTTGAAATATTTTACTACAGATTGATTGATATTGAGAAAATCAGCAGTGTACTAATGCAAAATCATACTTATTTTTAGAAAGCCTCTTCTCCACACAAAAACAATCTATTGAACACCATGATATCAGGATGAATAGGAGTGTCAATGTAATTTCTTTTAAACATTCCTCTGTAATGTTGCAGGTAATCTGCAGATAATATGAATTTTGCTGAGACACACAGTGCAAACTCTGGGAACATGTATAGTTCATTTTCACCATTTAATTGATTCCCAACAAACTATCATATTTTCAACTTAGAATGAATAGTAAGCTCTTCAGGAAATTGAAGGGATTTAATGAGCATTTGATGGGGAAAAAACTGCCACAGTTTTATAACAAATTCTCAGACATTAAAAAACGTGATTCATCTTACATATCATGGTTTAGTTTTTGCTTACTTTATTTCAATTCATTTGATGAATAGACAGTGATTGCATGAAATTGGTTGAAGAAATACATTTTCTGCTAAGGAGGTTTATTTAGGAGGGTAGCAGTTACAAATATGCTTCTTGGTACATCCAACCTAATGAAAATATTTTACTGTGAAACATTTTGTGCAATATCTGTAGAAAAGCAATTGCTAATATAGATGAATGTGAGCCATTTAACAGATTAGTGATATTTATTAATTTAAACAGTTTGGTGCTTAAGCATTTGAAAATTATATTATCATAAAAATCTATGTGCAATTTCAGACCTTCAATTTTCAGCATTTAATTTCTTAAGCAAATATTTAGTCAAATGTTTTGTACTTAATTGTGTACTATGTCATATTAGCTGAAAACCAGAGTATTTGCAGAAATAAATTATTTTTGCCTCAATCATAACTGTAGATTTGACTGCAAAGTCATAGGATTTACAGTCCAAACATTGTCTCACCAACAAAACATGTCTGATTTTAGACATCACACCGATATGAAAATAATTTACGAAAGAAAGGAAAGAATGAAGGCAAATGAAATTACATCAACATATATTGGAGCCTTTAAACTACTTCACCTACTTAAACCAAATTTGAAAAAACACAATCAGCCAGAAATTGCGCTGAGTGGCAAATGGCCGTCGCCTGCTGCTTGTAAGTAACTAATACGCCCACTTTTGTTGGCTTTTGGGTGCCAACTTGCTTTAATTGAGAGCTGCAAAAAATGCAGCAGTCGTTCCCGGGCTTCTCTAAGTGAGAGGAGGAAAGGACCTCTGTGTCCCCTCCACCAATCAGCTTGAAGCAAACCACACTGTAAGAACCATTCACAGAGTAAGATCCAGGAAGTGTCAGATCAGATTAGTAAATGTACTATAAAATCAGATAGAGAAAGCAAAATAAAGAGAGGGTAAGATTAAAAGACTGAAATAAAAGAGACAAAGAAAAAGTAAAAAAATAAAAATCAAGGGAATTATAGCAGGAGATGGAATGATGGGTGAGGTACAGAATTCGATTAAATCACTTCAAAGACAGATCAGTTGGGTACAATTTGGGTACGTTCAATAAACTTTAACTGAGGACTACAGTAGAATGCCCTTATCATGTCAAAAAATACTAGATAAGTTGTTTTGTTTTTGTCAGCGCTTCTATACTTTGTCCTTATTAGGATCTTTAAAGTAGTATCCCTTCTCCAAAAGTATTACCCTGTGAATGATATGGCAGCAAATCAAAAGAACATTGCAGAAACCTCACTCCTACTGCACCAACTGTTACATTTGTAACAAGTCAGACAAAGTGAAGAAGATGCTTATTTATCTAACTAGCTGTGTCCACTTGCTTATCAAGCCAAATACACTGCAGACATGGGACCTGTGAAGTGTGCTCCAGGCCATCTCAATATATCTGGGACAGCAAGAATGGCAGCTTCATGAATTGGAAGCACAGCTTTTCAACATATTTCTAATTAATATCTGAAAGAACATTATATGTGGAACTTCATGCAAGGTCTTTCACAAAGTGAAGACTATCACAAAGTGTTTGTCTAGCTTCTGAGTATTTTAATGGAACCAGTTCTTTTAATGTTCAACATTATCTTTTTGAGAATATGGTTTTATAAAACTGTATCACAGAAAATGTAATTGTTTAATTAAAAAGCACCCTTAACTCCTCAAAGAGTTAAAGCAAATTTTTAAAACGCTCTGCAGCTAAAAAAAATGCTGTTGGTGCAATTCTGAGAGTATCTGTGGATTCCTAAAACTTTCTGGAAGAATTTAATCCTGCTCATTAATCCCTGATATTGCTGGTTCCATTGATTAGATTAGATTATGGGGTACAGCAAAGCTGGTTGACCAATGGAGTGGCAGAAAGCATAAAAAGGCTGATCAGCTGATAACTCTATGAGGGAGGCAGTTAATCTCCTGTGTTTGCATAGGTGAGTGCAGGTTAGGGGTTAACACAGCAATATTGATAGAAAATGCAGGAATCTTGGGCTTGCAAGAGCTGGAAATGCTGACTCAAGTCGTAAGAGACAGGAGGGCATTTATGTATGGAATAGAAGAGTGTCCTCAACAGAATTGGAAATGAGTAACAGGCAACGTAAATGCAGTCTCTCGAACATAGCAGACCTACTGAGATGTGAGGAAGAAGATGGTTGACCTCTAGAAAGCAGCTAAAGTGAGCCTAAAATACATTTTGAAATGATAAGTACCTGCTCCAAGTAGGCATGGCACATATTGTAGCCTCACTTCTCTGTAAATCATTCTGTGCTGAACCATCATAACCATTAGAAGAAGATTATTGTGTGAAGTACTGCCACTGAATGCTTATCATGCATGGCCAAACTGCAGCACAGGGGAAATACGAACTGTGGGTATCCAAAAAATCTTAAAGGGGCCTTGTCAGATATAAAATTAGACAACAGGTTTAAATTTATTAAAATAATTTGTAATTGTATTCAACCAGTTGATATAAACAGTGAGGAGAATTAGTTATGAGGAAAAACATTAAAAATTGGGGCTCTTTTCTTTAGAGCAGGTTAGGTTAAGAGAAAATCTGATAGAGAGGTTGGAAATTATTAATGCTTTGAATAGGTAAATAGGGAAACTATTGGCACTGGTCAGTGAGTCAGTAACTAGATGGCATAAATTTAAGATCAGCATCAAAACAATAAAGGGAGAGATTGTAGGAAACAATGAGTACAACAAGCATAACCACACAGATTAATTGCAGTAGCACATGACAGCCTCAGCATCTCCACAGAAATTTCAGACCAGCGGAAACTGGGCAGCAAGTGCACGCTACAATGTGCTGCCCACAATTCTACATTTACTGCTAGTGTAAAAGTTTATGCCAACAGCAATTTCTTGTTTAATTGTCTCACAAATTCATGGATATTACCAATGTTCCTTCACAAGTTGGCTGAATTTTCTTCAGTTACTTTATCACTAAAGCATCTTATAGTACAATATCTCCTTCAAGTTAGAAAATGTAGATTTTGTGCAAAATATAAACTGTGTACTCAATAGGGTAGTGAGGCTACAGAATTTGTGTTGCTGCAAACTGGTGTACACAATGATGGAAAATCTACAGTACAAATGCATCAGATTGGGATCAAGTGCGAGATCACCTCATGAGCTTTGGGCAAGTGCTTCAAAACCAACCTTTCAAGCTTTAAAGTTTTAAAAAAGCGCAAGCGATCTTCCACCTTGAAATTTCTAATGTTTGAAAACAACCAATCTTCCAGCCAGCTCTTTCCAAACATTAGAAATTTTACCAGCAGATAGAGTCAGCAATTCTTTTAAATATATACATACATACACCATAGAGCTCTGCTTTCTTAACTAAAAATGGTGAGCCAAGCAGTATAACTGAGGGCTGTTTGCTTGTGTCACTCTAAATTTGAATTGAAGCGTTAAAGTAACTGAAACTTGAAGAATATTAACAGCAATGTGGAAAGTTAGCAAAATTTATTTTCAAGATGTAGCAGAGACAACTAACTAACCAAAAGTCAGCACTAGTGAATTCAATAAGTTATAAGAATTTAAAAAGAGACAAATGACATATCCAACCTTTCAGTACTGGTTTACAGCTAGCAGTTTACTCTCCGTAGCAATGATCTCCTAGCGTCAATGGCAAATATTGCACTATCAAAACCTAATGGTGGTGCAGCCTGAAGCAAGTACAATATTTATTTTTACTTAAGAAATTTAAAGGTCTTCCAAAAGATTTTCCAGAATGCTGAATTTCAAAACTCACTGTATCAATAGAGTCCTAGGTAATAATGGTTTAAAGAAAAATAAATGAATTGTGACCCTGGGCAAGTTTTTTCTTTGGTTTATTTTCATAATCCAATGTTGCCTCTCATATTATCTGGATGCTTTATTAATTTGCAAAACATGATTTCAAGGCAAAGGTACATAACCCATATTGGACTTACTCCAAAGTTTGAAGCAGCAAATCGATCTGAGGCTGAAACATTTGTTGAAGCTGTGGTATGTGCAAAATATGCATTAATATTGGCCAACAAGGTACTCATTACTGCAGGAACCCCTGGGCACATGTATTTGGATGAAAGGCAGGAGAAATGCCTACAAGATAAAATAAGAGTTAGAACATTTATTATAGATCCTACTTTTGCATAGGCATATTACCAATTTATATCTTGGCTGTCACATTGAGATGCATGGTTACATTTTACCAACATAAATCACAATAAAACGTAAGCTGTTGTGAGATGACCGTACATACATAAAATCTTACTGTTGCTAAGAATTATACAAAATATGTGGCTAATTCCAAACGTGGCTCAGCAGATCATTAATGGAACTATGAAACTTCAATACCAGTTCAAAAGTTAGAGGCCATATTATTCTACCTCACATGAGCAGTTAACTGCAAAGAAGCAAGCAATCCAAACTCCTGCACTTCTAACGATTGCTTTGTATAAAGAAGAGTTACTCATGATGCAGGACCATCTTTTATCAGAAACCATCACTGCCTATTATAAAGGCTTGGGTCCGCAGGATTTACATTGCTTTAAATCTCTTGTTTTAGTGCCCCATTTTCATTGTTCTGGTAGTAAATGCAGCAGGATAATTTGATGATAGATATGTCAGCAAAATCTCATCCTCATACAGTGGTAGTAATATAAGCTCACAGTGGCATCAACATAACACTAGAAGTTAATACAACACCAAAGAAACTACTACGCAGTGTGGTGTAAATCAACATCAGTACTTTGTCCCATTCAGGTTCCTAAGGTTGAATATTTTGCTGCGCTTACTGCCAAGGCTCGCAAAAACAATGGCCACTTAGATGAGGTACTGAAGGGCTGCTTTCAGGAAAATAGGTGAGAATATTGGTGGAAACAAATAAAATCTGGATAAAGTAAAATAGAATATTTGCTATATAAACCTAACAATGGTGTGAGCTCAAAAAAAAATTAATACCATTTAACTGTTAGCAAAGTAAACTCTAATAAAGCAGGCTTTGCCTATTAAATAAGATGGAAAACATTATGGGAAAAAAACTCCTAAAACAGCAGCTTGCAGTTCTGTAACTACTTTATCATAAGATAGGTTTGGATGAAGAAAGCCCTTCAACCTATTTGATATCATCTTTTCAGAATACGAACCCTATTGTTTTTGCCCATCTGCCTTCTATGTTTAATTCCAATATACAATATCTTGCTTTTGCCCCTATAGATTTTTTTTTATCATTGATCAGCTCAGGTCCAAACCTTTGTTGAGCTTTCTTTGTTAGATCTCGAAGGTATCCTGAGTCCACAGTCATCTCCCTCCTCCCTGCAGTTGTCACGTGCAAAATTAACTCCCGTGTACTGACACTGCAATTCACAATCATACACCAGGAACGGGAAGGATAGCAACATGTGCTTTTGGAGTACCAAACTCAACACATCTCCATTGTGACTTTGCTGTCTTTACAACCAGCCTCTACTTACCTCCCATTAGCCAGTTCTTAATTTGTACCTATGCCTTATCCATGTTATCAGTTTGTAAAGAAATTTGTCATGTGGTTTTTTGCAAGCCAGGGTACACTATGGCCCCAAAGTTTACAGGTTCGTGGGGAGGGAGCGGGGATGGGGGGGGAGGGGGGAGGTCGAGCGGCCGGGTAACCCAGAAGTATGGGGTTACTTCTAAAGTCAGGTTGGGTGATATTTATTAGGTTATTTTCATGTAGGTATTCTTCTATTTTGTTTCTGATTATTAGTTTTCTGATTTTTGAGGTCAGGCTAATACGTGTAATTGCCAGACATGGCTCCATTATTCTTTGGAACCTCCCCAATGCTCATTTACTCCTTCAAAATGAGGGCAAGTGCTTCACAAGTCTCCAAGTGCCCTGGGGCTTAGTTCATCCATACCAGGCGAGTTATTAGTTTTCTCTTTCTTCAAAATAACATTATATTACTTTCAAGATATTTTGAAACCTTCCAGCACTATTTTTGACTTCATTCATCTGTTGGTCTCTGGTGACTAGCAATGAGTACACTCAAGTGGGAGCTTCTTGCATGCTTTGATGTGTAACACTAGAGCGAATTTTAATTCCCTCTGCCTGCTGGCGGAACAAGAGTTAAAATCCAAGCAGTACACTTGCCACTCAATTCCCCCCCCCACATGGCTATTTTAACACCACTGTTATCTGACTCCGGCGGGAGCCTCAAATGTATGCAATTTGGAGGTCCTTTCAATCAGATAGGGCCCTAATACTATTTTTAACTGACTACTGTGTTTGCCTCTGGGTGCCCATTTCGGGTGGGAAATTGGCCGGTGGGATGTTAATGAGGCCTGGCCATTAAAATGGACTGGGCCTTCCACTGCAGTTCCAGGGCAGATGGCCCACCTGCACATTCCACCGGCTCCTGCCCAGTAGTTCAAATTACTGTTAAAGTATCAAAGCTTGATCTGTAACTATGCTGATAGCCTACTGGGTAAAAGCACCACCCAATGAGGTACTAAGCCACAAGTACAGGAAGTACTAGGTTTGAACCCCTTGGGCTAAATGAATCTCAGCTAGGGCAGTGTTAGTGCTGCTACAGAGTCCATGGACTAGGGAAGGACATGAAGAATGGCCACTTGGGCAAGGTACCAGAAGGCGACCAGCACCCACAGCACCATTCCCCATTTCTCCAGGGTTTCCGCTGACGCTACGGCAGAAGATCGGGAGAACCCCCATGGACATTCAAGCCCAGAGACTTTTGATCCGAGGACTTTGGAAGTGTTTACATGTTTTTTAAAAAATAAATTATGTTGTAAGTATTTTAGTTCTATAGGCTTACCATTGTAAGAAAGAACAAACTTGCATTTGTATAGCGCCTTTCACATTCTCAGGAAGTCCCTAAGTGTATCACAGCCAATGAATTACTTTTGAGGTGCAGTCACTGTTGTTTTATAGGTAATTATGGTAACTGATTTGTGCATAAGATCCCACAAACAGTAAATGAGATAAGTGAACATCTAATCTGTGACGGTAGTGTTGATTGAGAGAAAATTGGCTAGGTCACCAGGAGAACTCCCCTGCTCCTCTTCAAATAGTGCCTGAACAGGCAGATGGGACTCAGTTTAATGTCTCATTTAAAAAAAACAGCACCTTTGACAGTGCAGCACTGCATTGAAGTGTCAGGCTAAATTATATACTCAACTCCTGGAGTGGGGTTTGAATCCACATTTTAATTCAGAATCAAGAGTGCTACCATTGAGCCTATATTGGAATAGCTTATTACTGTAATACTGTTTGTTGCAGTGTCATGGCATGTGAGATAGAAGAAAATACAATGCCATCTGGCTCAGGGCAACAGTCATTACATTAGACCTGCTGACAATCTAAGGGTTAACTATCCAAATGCAACCTATTTTTACAATTTGCATTGAAGTTGTTTTTGATAGCCTAATCATCGGGAATGAACAATGAACTATTAAAGAAAATCCATTTTAGGGGAAAATGTTACTAAATATATCTCAAATACATTGTCTAATATAAAGGATCTATAACCCTGCCACACAATCTAATCAATGCACCATTTATTGTCAGTGTATGCATGACAGGAATGTCCAAGTAGGCATAAGAAATATCAATATTAAACACATTGGGCAGAATTTTAATAAGCCAGTGGGATGTCAGCAGGGGGATCAATTGGCGCGCGGGAAACCCGAAAGAAAATCCCTACCTTTCCCCACGCGATCGCGACTTAATTGATGGCCTTTAACGTGGCTTTCGGGTTTGCCGTCTGAAAGCTGCGCCGCGGGCGGACTGCGCACCCTCATGACCTGCTGTCAGCTGGAGTGTATATATTTAAAGGTCCATTGATTCAAAGGCTTTTGCTGGAGAAAGGAGGAAATCTGAAGACATTGGAGTGTGCGAGGAGCAAGCCTGCCCCAAAGTTCAGTGATGTCTCACTTGAGGTGTTGCTATCCGGGGTGAGGAGCAGGAGGGAAATATTCTACGCGGCAGACAGGAGGAAGCGCTCTGCCTCTGCCACCAAGGCGGCCTGGGCCGAGGTGGCAGAGGAGGTGACCAGCAGGAGCAACATCTCCCGCATTGGGTGCAGTGTAGGAAGCGCTTCAATGACCTAACCAGGTCAACAAAAGTGAGTACACTTACTGATTTCACCTGTATTCTATGGTGCACATCACCCCACCCCCCCCTCACGTTCTGCCCTGCGAAGCCTGCTCCATCACATCACTCCTCACACCCACTTAAGGCTCATCGTCAACTTACCTACACTTCCTGAGCACTTCCTCGCCTCCCCATTTGTGAATTCATCACTACCACTCACCCCAATCCTGATCCAATGTGATGTCTCTGTCTGATACTCACCCTCTGATGCATCTTTTTCATGGTCAGCCTCACCCAAAGCAATGCATTCATCGGCTGGCCACTTCACATCACTCACTGACATGTCTGTACTTTCTCCCCTTCTAAGAGAAGAGGGCTCAGAATGCATGGGAGAGGGCGAGGACTTGAGGGGGGCCACAGCAAATAAATAGTGGACCTCACAGAGGCAGAGGAGGAGGCCCTGGAAATCAGCCACAAGGTTGAGTGCCTGTCCCTCGGGGACACCGAGACTGACACCCTACAAACGTCTGGCGACAAAACTTTAACATTCATCACACACAACACGAATTGATGTTATTAATGATTTACATGTCGAACACCTCAGTATGCTCATCGCAACATTACATCTGTGATGATTCTTAATATCGCCTTCTGTTCTCTTCCAGGCCCTTCAACCACTGAAGTGACAGGAGAGAGTGATTCCTCAGAGGAGCTCCTGGCTTCTGAGGGCGCATCGTCAAATCTTAGTGAGCCATCCACCAGCGCAGATACTCACATCTCGGTGGGTCCTAGTAGTTAGTTAGTTGAGCACTCCTCTCCAGGCTCTGCTCAGCTGGACGCAAATGTTGAACCCTGGGTTCCATCCTTTAAAAGGAGAATGATGGAGGGACAGCAGCACATTTGCGAGGTACTGGAAGACGTGCCATGTACATTCTCCACAATAGCAGCGAGGGTGGAGGAGTCCACCTCCAGCATTAATGGACTGGTGGCACAGGTAAGTGCGGGAATGTCTGCGATAGTGGCACAGGTAAGTGCGGGAATGTCTGCGATAGTGGCACAGGTAAGTGCGGGAATGTCTGCAATGAAGAGAATGGCTTCCACTGAGCTTCAAGCACGGCTCACGAATGAGTCCCTTCAGGCCCTGACAATGGCCGTGTGGACTCAGGGCGAACTACATTCTGCTGCCTTAAACAGGTTGACAGATGTCAGAAGTGGCCTGACAAGGCATCACACATATCCTCCATGCTGTTGTCCAGCAGGATGGTAGGAGTGATGTGGCCCTGTCCCTGGAGAGGGATGATGGCGAAGGGGAAATAGAAGTGGGGACTCCACTCAAAGTGCTCCCACCTCTCACCCATTGTCCCCCTCTCAGTATCCACAATGCTGTCTCCTCTCCAGGTGGTCGAGGCTGCCCCTGCACAGATGCAGGTGGAGCAGTCTTTGGAGGGGCCCTCAAGGGCTCCAAAACCCAGAGCGCATAGGCCTAGAGCATCTGTGCAGTGAGGGCATGAACATGAGCAACCTGCCACTACCTCTGCTACAGCCACAGGGGATGCACCATGTAGAAGTAATAGGAAGCGAAAGGCTCAGGTTTTGTGATCACAAAGGGTATTTGATAGAGTGTCATGTTTTTCATTGATATTTGGTTTCTGTTCCATGAAAATTAAATCTCATATTTTCATAATTGCCACCACCACTGCCACGTCTTGTCCATTCTTGAGTCCCTTTTGTGAAAGCGCCCTTTCCTCTGTTTCATCATGAATGGTGAGCCTTGATGCCACCCAGTGGGTACGTTTACAGTGGGTATACGGGTGGTTGTGGAAGTGTTTTGTGGGGTGGGGGGGTTGCTGGTGTTGGAGCAGTCTTTGGTGCTCGTTCCAGGTGGTCCGAGAACTTGACTACCCTCACTTTCCAGATCTCCTTATGGGAATTTATCACGTATGTGTGTCTCCCTGGCATCACGAGCAGCCAGGTGAGCCACTGGTCTGCCGATGGGTTGCCCATTGTCGTTGTCCTCCTCCTCCTCAATGTTGATGGGAGATGTGGATGCTGCATGGGGGCATGGGGCCTCATCCACCAGTAACCCTCTCTGTTGCGCAGGACACAACAGACGTCTGTAATTCTACCCACTCTTGCTGGTGCGGAATTGAAGCGCTCCCCCTGATTGATCCAGGCACTGAAATCACGTCTTGAGCAGTCCTATCGCGTGTTCAATGACAGACCTGGTGATGATGTGACTGTCGTTGTATCGGCGTTGTGCCTCACTGATGGGGTATCTCACAGGTGTCATGAGCCACATCTGCAGGGGGTATCCCTTGTCTCTGAGGAAGTCTGTTTGGTGCGTGGAAGAGGGCTGGGATCTGGGATGTTGGATTCCCGCAGAATGAAGGAATCATGGCAGCTGCCAGGGAATTTGGCACACACCTGCAGAAACCTCTTCCGGTGGTCGCAAACGAGCTGCGCATTGATGGAGTGATAACCGTTTGTGTTGATGAACAGTCCTGGCTCATGTGGAGGTGCTCGGATTGCTACGTGTGCGCAATCAATTGCACCCTGTACCCGTGGGAAGCCAGCCAGAGAGTGGAAACCCACTGCCCTCTCCGTCTGGCTGAGGTCGTCCATGGGGAAGTTGACGTAGTGGGACACCCTGCAAAACAAACCATCCGTGACCTGTTGTATGCACTTGTGGGCTGATGACTGAGAGACTCCGGCGATGTTACTGGTGGTGCCCTGGAAGGATCCAGAGGCGAAGAAGTTGAGGGCAGTGATCACTTTAACTGCCACAGGCAAGGCGTGGCCACCATGCCCATCCAGGAGCAGCTCTGCATGAAGGAGCACGCAGATGTCTGCGGCCACCTGGCGACTCACTCGCAAGCCTTCGTGGGCACTGCTCTTCAGAAGTCCAGGAAACTCAGCCTCTGTCTGTAGACCCTTAGTCGAGGGTAGTGCCTCCTGCGACGTCAGGCCCTCTGTTGTTCCCCCTCTCTGCTCTTCTGCAGGTCCCTGTGGCGTACCTCTGTCTTGTGGAGCTGCAAGTGGTGGAAGTGCACGCCATGCCTGCCGCAGATGATGTGCCTCCTCCTCGGATGTATGATGTGGAGATGCCGGTGATGGACTGGGGTTGACAATTGTAAACAATTTTACAACACCAAGTTATAGTCCAGCAATTTTATTTTAAATTCACAAGCTTTCGGAGGCTACCTCCTTCCTCAGGTGAACGATGCGGAAATGAAGTCCTCGAAATGAAGTCGCATTTATAATTCACAGAAAAATGCTGGTGATAACAGACAGTTTTTTCAACTGCCCGTTGCCAAGGCAATCAGTGTGCAGACAGACAGGTGTTACCTGCCAGGTCTCAGAATATACAAATCACCAAAAAAAACAACAAACAAAAAAAAACAGAGATAGAGAGGTAGAAACATAGAAAAGATGAATGCAGCCACTGCATCCCCCAACCTGAAGGTGTCAGTTTGAGGGGGTCCAAAAAGTAGGTAAATATGTGTAAACAGAACAATTCTGAGTGTGAACCAAGAATTCTCAGACTAAACACAAAGGTCTTCCAGCCAAAAGTTTGTCTGAGAGAACTGCGTGTCCTGTTGCAATAACTCACCTTTTATCCCCATTTGTCAAACAGGGATTTAAATGGCCAAATGGCTGGCGGCTGCAACTCACCTCCGTTTCCATGGCGTGTTTCACACAGCACAGGAAACACGTTGAGGCAGCGCTGAAATCGTTTCCCTGCATCAATAAAAATTTTAAAAATCACCGTTTCAACGACTTTAACTACCTTAATTCTTGCTTTAACTATCGGCCCTCCAGCTTTAATTGTCAGCAGTATTTCCGGCTTCCTGAAGCGTGCGCACCCAGATCCGTCTGGGTCGTACGCGTTTTTTAGCGGGTTGGAGCTGGGATTCCTTCCCGTTTCACAAATCCTCGATTTTGATTGCCCCCCCACACCCAACGCACCCGGACTTCGGGGCTAAAATCGTGCCCATTATGTTCACTGAGTAGATTGTGTTGATGTATTGATACAGAATTGTAAAGGCGAATAATAGTTTGTGGTTGTAAAAGCTGACAAATGTGGGTCTTTTTAATTACACTTGATACGACATTTGGAGTAATGTAATTTATATCAAGTCTACAGCACAGAAACAGGCCATTCAGCCCAACAAGTCTGTGCTGGCGTTTATGCTCCACACAAGCCTCCTCCCTCCCTACTTCATTTAACTCTATCAGCATACCCTTCTATTCCTTTTTCCCTTGTGTGTTTATCTAACTTCCCCTTAAATGCATCTATGCTATTTGCCTCAACTACTCCTTGTGGTAGCGAGTTCCACATTCTTACCACTCTGAGTAAACAAATTTCTCCTGAATTCCCTATTGGATTTATTAGTGACTAGCTTACATTTATGACTTCTAGTTTTGGACTCTCCCACAAGAGGAAACATTTTCTCTACATCTACCCTATCAAACCCTTTCACTATCTTAAAGACCTCTATCAGGTCACCCCTCAGCTTTCTCTTCTCTAAAGTAAAGAGAAGCCTTTAGCTTTTCCTGATAAGTATATCCTCTCAGTTCTGGTATCATCCTTGTGAATCTTTTTTTGCACCTTCTTCAATGCCTCTATAGCCTTTTTATAATATGGAGACCAGAACTGTGCACAGTACTCCAAGTATGGTCTAATGTAATTTAAAAATGTGAAGATAATTCTGCCTGTTTATGTTATGTATTAAGTTCAAGCCATAACACTTTTCATGGTACTAGTTAATCTATCTACATTTATTGCATATTTTACTGAATGGTTCAAGAACAAGATTTCAACAGACTTGAAATTTCCCCCCTTCCCTGACTGGTGCTGATATTAGTACAAATTCTCCTCTATTTCCACATTTTCGCGATGGTACAATGTAGTCATTGTAACTTCCAGGTATTCGGAGTGAATCAATTAACATGAATAGTTAACCTTAGAGAATACATACAAAAGGACTGTGAATGGGACTCAGGCATAATTTTAGTTGCCATTGTTCTTTGCACCAAAATAATTTACTTTATTGCCAGAATATTTCACAGCAGCAAATGTCAAGTAACACAAAGAGCAGTTTATGGTTGCTGGTTAACTTACTAATTGAAAAAGTGCTACATGGCCATAGAGAGAGGAGTGGGGGAGAGTGGGGGAGGAGAGGGAAGGCTGGGCTGTGAACCGGAATTAGCCACCATTCCCTCACTGGTATGGGGAGAAACATTTCAGTAAGATTATCAGAATCTCCCAGGTCTCAGCAATGAAAAACTGTTATTTTAATTACGTCCACAGGCTGTCTGAGATCAAACACTGCACAATCCTCTCTGCGGGTGAACTCATCCAGCCGAGGAGAAACGCAAGCAACTACAGCCACTCTCAGCCAAATCCTCTCCCTTCCTCTCTTGAAGGCACTGAATGGGGTACAGTTCTACAGTTACTGACAGCCCTCCTGTACCCTACACACAAATAGTCATTATTCATTAGGCAGTGAGTGCTGGCAGGCTAATTTACCATGGAAGATATCAAAGCCTAGGCCGATCTTGGCCTCATGTGGTGCATATTTTCCAGGAGGAGTCACTGGATACAGTGACTCCACAAGCAGGAATTCTTGGCTATTTTTTTACTTCTCTAACCCAGGGGTTCTGGGTATGTAATCCCATGCTGCTGTCCTGACTGAGATCAGTTGACTCAGGACAGACTGTCAATCAAACCTGGAAACTTCCAAGTCTGCAATACTTGGTGTTGCATTAGGCTCAGCCTCAAGATGATATATGGTTCCCAGGATTTTATTTACTTTTCTAATCTAGGTTTAGATCCAGCTCAATTTTGTGATTTAATTGTTAAACATGAGTTTTAAGCTACCATTTTTTATCTGGTCCAGTGTGTTTTTTGAATTTCTTCCTTTGAGGTTTCAAGGGCGATCCATATGTTTAAATATAAGCAGATATAGACGTAGACATAGATTTTACAGCACAGAAACAGGCCATTCGGCCCAACTAGTCTGTGCTGGTGTTTATGTTCCACACGAGCCTCCTCCCACCTTGCTTCATCTCACCCTATCAGCGTTTCCTTCTATTCCTTTCTCCCTCATGTACTTTTCTAGCTTCCCCTTAAATGCATCTGTACTATTCCCCTCAACCACTCCTTGTAGGAGCGAGTTCCACATTCTCACCACTCTCTGGGTAAAGACGTTTCTCCTGAATTCCCTAATGGATTTATTAGTGACTATCTTATAGTTATGGCCCCTAGTTTTGGACTTCCCCACAAGTGGAATCATCTTCTCTCCGTCTACCCTCTCAAACCCTGTCAGAATTTTAAAGACCTCTATTAGATCACCCCATACCCTTCTCTTTTCTAGAGAAAAAAGCCCCAGGCTGGTCAGTCTTTCCTGATAGTTAGAACCTCTCAGTTCTGGTATCATTCTTGTTAAGGCCAGAGGGTTGTAAAGTGCCTCATAGAAAGATGAGGGTCTGTTCCTCGAGCTGGCATTGAGCTTCACTGGGACAGCTGAGAAGGCCAAGGACAGAGAGGTCCGAGTGGGACAGAGAGTTAAAGTGGTAAGCGACAGAGAGCTCAGAGATGTATTTGTGGACAGAACAGAAGTATACAGCAAAGCAATCACCTAATCTGCGTGCGGTCCGTTCCCATCCCGGGGCAATAAATGCCGGCCTTGCCAGCGAAGCCCACGTCCCGAGAACTTGCTATTTTTAATATGCGTGATAATCCCAGTCTGTGTGCCCAAACAGTGTGTTTTGTGGTGTTAGCCTTTGTGCCTAGGGCTGCCAAAACTCCAGGATTGCCCTGGAATTTCCAGGAATTAAAGATTAATCTTCTGGACACTGGAGCGAGCAACCCTGGAGAAAATTCATAAGGGTATTAAAAAAGTGTGTTTTGTTCCATTTTCTTTGAACACTTTTCTTTATTAGTTATAAAAATATTGGAGATGGGGGAAAAATGGTTGCATGTCTGGGCGGGGCGGCTGGAGACAGGAGTTCATGTGATGAAACTTCCAGAAATATGTTGACAACCCTATTTGTGCCAAGTCTTTAAAAACAAAACTACAGGCAAGTTTCTAGCAATTTTGCACAAACCTCCCTCCCCATGGTTTTAAAATTATTGCTGCTTTTGTCCTAGCGAAATCAAGACCAGATATCACAGTTTCCTATGCGAGAGCAGACAATCAGGTATGAAGCACTACAGCAGGCCTCAGTGGAAGGCAAGGAATGGAACCAAACCTTCAGCATTGGGGTTGGGCCTTGGAGGTAGGATAGAGTGGGACTGAAGCACTTGCAAGGGCCTCAGTCGAGGAGAGGGATCAGAGCTGGTGCACGTCACAGATATCCAGTTCGGATTAATCTTTAAGTTCCTTCCTTAATTACCACTTTCTAGTTTCAACATATATCATGTGATTGTTTACAGCTATATTAGAAAGGAAGTAAAAAATAATATACAACCACTTAAAGTAGGAAAATAAAAAGGAACAGGAAAAAGCAAAATCAACAAAAATTCTGTAATTAAACTTTCCAATTACAAAAACAGCTGAAGCAACAATGGATAACGAGACCTGTAGCTTTATATCCCAATAAATTTGGATTTTGCCTATAGGGGCCAATAAGTTATATGCAGTGTTTTCTTAATAAAATGAAAGTCAGTCTAATAATCATTACATTTAATTAGAAAGGACATTTTTGATCTGGACTTTTTTAGTCCCTTTAGATATTTAATGATGGCCTAAAAATAATTCATATGGGTCTCACTGATGCTGCAATGGCAAACTAACTGATATTTGATGGCAGCAAACCAATGTTTTCCAACACTGCTGAACAGCAATGACTTTTTACAGATGCCTTAAACAAACATCAGTACTGAGTTAGCACAGCTTCCAGGAAATCAGGAGATAATACCAAATTTAAATTCTCTTGAGTTTAGCTTTGTACATACAAGTTCATTTCAGTGAAGCTATTAATTTGTGTGGAACAATCAAACTAATATACAATGATTATGTTCTAATTTTTAAAAAAATCATCCTCGGGATGTAGACACTGCTGGAAAGGCCAGCATTTATTGCCCATCCTTGGTTGCCCTGGGGTGGGGTGGTGAGCCTTCTTCTTGAACCACTGCAATTCTTCGTAGCGTTTTTTTGATACAACTGAGTGGCTTGCTAGGCCACTTCAGAGGGCAGTTAAGACTCAACAATGTTGGTGTGGGACGGGAGTCACATATCAGCCAGACCGTGTAAGGGTAAGGTTTCCTTCCCTAAGGGACATTAGTGAACCAGTTGGGTTTTTACGACAATCCAACAGCTTCATGTTCACCTTTACTGACACCAGCATTTTATTTTCAGATTTTTAAAACCAAATTCAAATTCTAAACTACATGGTGGGATATGAACTCAAGTCCTCTGGATTACTAGTCCAGTAACATAACCACGACACCACCGTACCAAAATGGTTCCTATGTTTCATAATAGTCAAAATTGAAACCATCTAGGTCTAGAACAACTAAAAAAACATTGCAAGTAAGTTACTTACGTCATGGCCTGGTAAATTGATTCAACTCCGTAGCGCATTGCAAATTCATCTACAATTTCTTGAGCAGAATCTTCAAAGTACACTTTCCATGCCTCATCTCCTTTCACTTCTGGGATTTTCACTGCACCATTATATTTTGTTTCAGTCAAATAACTGAATAGGTTCTGAAGGTAATAAGAGAAATGTTAAATCTGTGTATGGTATTTCTGGCCTTCTTGATAATGATCTTCAATACCTGAGCTCCACAATGTTACTTTATTCATCCTGCCCAAATTCTATTTTCATTCCAATGCAGTGAATCAGTAAATATTACAATTTGGCTACTTGCGTCTTTTAAAAGAAACAAAACAACATAATCTACACGAATGACGACACTAGATATGTTACTAAAAGGTCTTTTGCAATATGTTAAAATTCTATATAATAAATAGATTAAAATACAAGACGCATAACCAGCTGTCAAATCAAACAAGACAGATGGATAACAGTTCTGGACTAAAAAGTTTTGAACAATGAGTTTTTTTGATAAACATTAGGTGGATCCCACTGGTAAATTTCAATCCACATGGAAAATCCTCCTGTTTATTCTTTAGTTAGAAACAAGTACAGTGTATTTGCACTCTGCATACACAACAACTAGTGTGTGTTTGAAAAACTTTGAAACATTATATAAATGGGCACATTTGCTATTGTACCTCACCTCATGTAAACATGTGTACTGCACATGATAAGGGGCTACTTTCTCTTCTCCTTTAATTTCGACGCTGATTTTCATTCTAATTGCACCAGAAACAGCTGATTTGTCAGTTCTCTTCTCTGCAAAAAAAAAATACAGTGCATCATTATGAGATACTCTATAATGCAGGAAAAATATTCTAGTGCTCATTTAGATGTTAATGATTTATAAATAGCATGTACTTAATAAGTTAGTGAAGTGCCTAAAGATTGTTCACCTCCCTCTTTTCATTCATGGATAATAGTTATTACTGATGTTGTAAATTGACCTTTTCAGGCTAAAAATTATTTCAGGATTCACATTTATATCTATTCAAAATTAATTTTAATAAAGTAGACCCTTAGTATTTTGAAACAAATGATATTTGCCGAGATTTTGCTGGAATGGGGCATTTCGTGGCGTGCTATGTTAGTTAGACTTTTTCCCTCAGCCTTCAGCTTGAAAATCTTATGCCCTGCAAGTTGCTGAAAGTGCAAGTTGATAACGGAAAGGGCAATGGGGCACCTGGGCCCTTGATTAACGACGGGACCGACAGTTTATCGCCTTAATCGATGAGATTTAAGGATTGAGAAAAAGAACAGAGGAACAACGGAGAAGGAAATAGGGTGAATCAGAGTCAAGTACAGCAAGAGAAATAAAGAGAGGGAAAGAAAGATTGGATTAAGAGAGAGAGAAAAAAAGAGACAGAAAGGAAAAGAAAGAAAAAAGTTTAAAAATTTAAAATTCAAAATTTAGAAAATCTCTAACAACAATTTACTAGCTGTAGGAATGAGTCTCCACAGTTTCAGTTGTTCCCTTTCTGGGCTGGAAAGGTTGAGTTGCAGTGCAGGAACATAAATCTCGCCATTAAAAAGGTTCTTACATTGTTAAGTACTAGCCTTAACTTTCTGCGGCAAGTTTAATTGACAATTAATGCACAGATGCAGCATTTTCTTGACATTCACGGGGGGGTTGAGGGCGAGTTGCCGTTTTCACAAGGTTAACGGCGTAAATCGTCCAGCAACTGTGGTGATTCACAATTCATGGGGCATTTCTTCCTCACCACAAGTTGCTGGTCGATTTACAAACTAATAACAGCGTGCGCATTGAACGCGCCATTATTTTGGCAGCAAAATCCGGGCCAATGTTTACCATCGCTTATCTTCGGGCTGTCACTCAAATGCAAATCAGTCCCAGAAAACTTTTACCGTAGAAATTTAGAATTTATAATGTACAAGTTAATTACTAAACTTTGCATCAGGTAAGATGGCAAAGATTAGATTTTTTGGTGGGGAGAAGGATTGAAACTGAATTACTTTCGCTCATGAGAAAGTAGTCACTGTTTGTGTTTCAGACACATCAAACCAAACCTAGGATCAAGACTAAGGTATTTCTATTATGCTTAACTCTTACCAAACATCTGGGTTTTTGACTAGTTGGTTAGCACAAGGACACGTCACTTTGATTCTCCAATGCATGCGTGCGTGTGCACTGTCAAACAGATACAGGCTTATAAACGTGAACTAATTCTAAAGTCAACCATGAGCGTTCCAGAGAAATTAATGAAGATGCCAACTTAAGAAGGTATGTTTTCCTTTGTTTACTAATTTTAGTGAAAATGCATAATGTAGAGTAATTTTACAGGTTGAGGAGCAGGTTAGTGAACTTAACTTACAAGTTTATAACAACACTCATACATTGATATGTTTTTCCTGAAGAATGTGATATATTATATGTTGCACACACACACAAAAACACACACACACAGACCTCCCATGGCATTGTTTGAGTCAGAGGATACACTAAAGTGTGATGTTTGAATTGTAATGGCTAAAGTGTGGTAGGAAGTGTGATACTTTTACAATATTATATAAGACTTATATAATATATAAAAAGCACTTATATTTGAAGCCTAACATTTCATTATTTAGTGAGGTACAGGTCAGGTAACTTTAATCTCAAATTTTTACTTTTTTTGGGGGGTCTTCGTACATTAATTTCTTAGCCACAAGCTGATAATTTCAGAATTCTAAATTATTTCTGCTTTAGCTTTTATAGGATATCTGATCTGCCAAGTAGTTATAAAACTTTTCTTTTGATCAACTGTACACCTCATTTGTCCCTGGCTGTATTCTAGTTTCTTCTGTATTACCTGTTGTTTAATTGGCTCCAGTATGTGTCTTCAAGCCCTCAATATTCTTGCAACCTACTCTTGGCTGTCAAAGTACTGTGACCAGCCTCCACCCTGATCCCACTCCTCCGGGATGGATTCTATGGCATGCTGCCAATGTTTGATGAATTCCTACTTCTATGCCAAACAGCACGCTGCTCTCGGCAGATATATGATTCTGACTTATTTTGAGTATGGGAGCACATTTCTGCTTCCCACTCACTTCTCCTCTTCTCCTCTCCTTTTCAGAAGCACTCCCCAGTCTGTCTGAAGCAAAATATCAAATTCCAGCTTCTCTAGGGACGTAGTGCCTGGACTGCACCCAGCTATTCTACCTTTTACCAGGAAGTAACATTTACCAAAAGATTGGAGTTTCACAATTGAACAGTAAAATATTATATCAAACTTATTAATAACAGTGAGGAGTGATGTAAACATCTTGTTCATTGCTAACACACCAGCAAAAGTTGATGATGCATGTAAGGCAGCCCCAATTGATTAGCAAGGATTTCTATGACTAATTTAGTTCTTGCATTAATTCCTCACATAAGTAAACACATTATCACTCTTCCTACTTCTCAAACCAGCCAACCTTCTAGTCCCTCTGAGACGGTCAATTTAGTGCCAAATTGGGAAACTTTGTATTTTCATCCCAAGCTCACTAGAAGCTGGCCAAACTCATTTCATATGGGATCCTTATAGCCAGAGACTTTTATCTCGTAAATCTGGCTTCAATTTGAATCCAGATCCCAGAGGTGGAAGTGCCAGTGTCTAACCCAGTGCACTCCCAGTTCCAATCCATGATTCCTTTCAACTGGTGTAATTACTGCCAAGAGTTCTAAATGCAATGATTGTCCATAAAGTTACCATTAGTGATTATTGTTCCCAAATTATTGTTCCCAGGATGAACTAAAGTCACATGTCTCATCAAACGAAAAAAGATCAAAGATATAGTAAAGGTGAAATAGATAAATTGCTTTTTAGTAGAACTGGGCAGCAGTAATAATCAAGTTGTTTGTAACTTTGTTGATGGATTGTAATACTTAGAGCCATGTAGTTTGCATAAAACGTGTTACAAACACACTTAGCATTGCTCATTGGTAATACTATACAGTAATCCTTTAGGGAAATCACAATTATTTTTAAATGGTGAGTAATAATCCTGTTTATCCCAAATTCACATAAAAAGGTTACTTAACATAAAACTGAGGCTGGGGATTGAGGGCTTGTGAGTATTTAGAACAGAGGATGACATTTCCCTCTGTATGTCGGCAATAATTGCTTTATATTTCAACCAGCAACTGAATATTATCCTTGCACCTAAGATGCAACTGTTAATGGTGTTGAAGATGGCAAGCAGCAGCAATACAAAACAGTATTAGATTGTACCGATGTGGTCTGAATATATAGAGCACATGGAGTTACATTTTCCTCTGGTGGTTGAACATTGAGAAAAAGTAGATGTAAGTCAGTAACAAAACCTTGCAGTAAATGTAAATGCACCATAAAGTCAGTTTCTGGACCTGTTTTATATTTTATTCATATTGATGAAAGGCAATTAATAAAAAAAAACATAAAGGAGATGGTGCTCCTGTTAAAGGCCAGTGATGGTAAAATTGTACAGCTTTATGCAGAGAAGAATAGAAACAAAAACTGAATTCTAAATGTTCACATGGAGTGGGGATCAGTCATATAAAAATAGATCAAGACTTGGCATATCAGCACAGCTAGTACTTATTATGGAGGAAAAAAAATCAAATGACCGATTTAGCTGGGATGAGGGGGTGAGGGGATGAAGCACATTCTGCTTATTAACTAGACTCCTACTGACACCTCTCCTGAAACAACTCCAGCTGAGAGTCCCAACCTGAGCCGACTCTTGCTGACAGCTCCGATCCAACCTGATCCCTTTGGCATCAACACACTCAACTGAATAAGTTTACAGCTGACAAGTTAGACACAGGTTTATCCCTTTCAGTGTGAAAGTATTTTATTTATTTCATTCACACCTTTAAAAACTAGCACTCCTAACTTGCTCCCCCATATAGGTCTATCTTCTCCACTGTAAAAGTTCCTGATTTTTTAGCTTTAAGTTCATTAATTTGAGTGCGAGAGATGCCAGTGAGAGTCAGGTCAGGTCATGAGTATTGGCAGGACTCTGGCTGGAGAACCACACAGTTTGGTCAGGCTAATCAACAAGACCTCTTTGTACTTGTCTGTAAGTCAAGCATTGCAATATCTTCATTAGGCCATACCGATGAAGCTTTGTGCTCTCCATTGCTGGATGAATTAAATATTCATCATTATGCCATTTCCTTGCCAATTAAACTGCTTGAGAAGGATGAATAAGCATTGTTACAGGTATGTCATGATTGGCCAGTTATCTGGAGCTCCAGTTTTCAATTATGTGTTGGACCCTACTGGCCAAAGCAAAATTGGGAGCACCCACAATTTTGATTGGCAGCTGTCAAATAGGGCTGTTAAGAGAGTAATTTATTCTTTTTTAACTGCTGTACGATAGCTCTCTGCAGCCAGCAGACTTATGCATTAGTGGGAAAATCACTGTAGTTATTTAACAGCTCATGTATTTAATTTACTGGGCAGTATCCATCATTTATCTCCCCATCTGTCACTATGCCACACAACATTTGCGCTGACTGTTGCTACAGAGATTTTTGTAGTCAAAAGAGGCAAATGTAAAACCGACATCAGAAAGTTCTTCTTCACACAAAGAATGATCAACGCATGGAATGGATCCCGAATTCACCTGGTTCTTGTAGATAAAAAAAGGAACTCATTGAGGCATGCAAATGTTCAAAATCACTGATGTACGAAAAAAAGAGCAATAAATTCATGTGCAATCTTGTTTTAATCTGCATTTGATGCACTAATTAATTTAATTTCAGATAATGCACAAATTAAAAATGTTTGTAAATTATTCCAGTTTGGTCTACTCTGTAGTGTGAGGGGCAATTCAAGATGACTTAGAAGTTCTAAATTCATTTCACTCCCAGCAGATGTGCGCAGAGCTGGAGACTGCCACCATAATATGTTACAATAGATTTTATATTGTGGGGTAATGAAAAATACACTGAGGGTGAACAGCAAAGAAATTAAGTTGCAGATTATGGCCACAAAAATGCCAAAGCATTTATATGGGTGTAATAAAAATCTGATTGTATGACTAACATAAATTGAAAATTCAAATATAACAGATATCAGGAAGTGAATTGTAAGGTTGTGATCTGATGGAAGGGTTCAGAAAATATTCTAAACTATGGGAGTAAAGCAATTTATAAAGCCATCCAAATCAAAAGTAGATTACAGCTTTTGACATACCCCTCAATATAAGTTAAATATTTATATATATAAAATACGTTCCTCTTGGTGAGTTAGAAGTTATTCTCTTTTGTAACAGGAACATTAGACCAGGTAATGTGTGATATGTCATTACGTGGTACTAGGAATAAATCACAGAAGAATTTAAAGTATTGTGTGCTTAAGGAGGATGCAGGGCCACATATGGGCAGAGCCAGGATCAACATCCATGTGCAATTGGGCTTGATACCAAGGGAAGGAATAATTGTAGGAGATAGGCAGCAAAGGAATGTTTGCTAAATCAAAAAAATTGCAGGATAGCATTTGAAATATCACAGGTATATGGATGATGCAGGTGCAGGCTGTGTGGCCTGATTTTAAGGGAGAAGTACAAAAAGGTCAGCTCAGCAATACAAACTGTGATAAAGCAGCTACCTATCCCTAACTGAGGTGCTGTGTACCCAAAGGTTAATTAAGTGTGTTCAGGGAGGTATCATAGTAGGTACAGCACAGGAGGAGGCATTCGACCTATTGTGCCTGTGCTGGCTCCTTGAAAGGACTATTCAATTAATCCCATTCAAAAGAAATAAATTCCCCTGTTCTTTCCCCATAACCCTGTAAATTTTTTCCCTTCAAGTATTTATCCAATTTTGTTTTGATCGTCACTATTGAATCTGCTTCCACCACCCTTTCAGGCAGCGCATTCCAGATCATGACAGCTCGCTGCGTAAAAAAATGTTTCCTCATTACCAATCTGTGTCACCTCCAACTTTCAAACATCTGCAAGGGCTACCCATGCAATAATATGAATATGAATTTATTTAACTGGATGGAGTGGGAAATAGTGGATATTTTGGATTTATATAGTGAGGAATTTTGCTCATTTCCATTAAAAGGCCTAAAATATAAATTAGGTACAACCAAAATCGAAGTGAATACCTTATAGGGTGCATTGTGAAATCATGGCTATTGATCAATTAAATTTACAATCTATCATGCTGACCAAAGGAATGTTAAACCAAAGTAGATGTTACATCTACTACTTACATTTTTAAAAAGTACAATTAGAAAAATAACTAGTTTTTTTTAACATAAGCCAACTTTGTTCCAATTTGATATTTTAATATGTCTGTGAGTATAGTGTTTTTAATGACTGCTCTGGACACACAATCTAATTATAAACAAATCAATTTAGGGTTTTGAGAGAGGGAGGGAGAGAGAAAGAGAAAGAAATAGAAAGTGAGAATTCAGAGAAACACTGAACTCCATTTAAGAAATTTTAATCTTAAAATCAGAGCTAAGATATTTAGGATTGAATTAGGAAACATTTGTTCACACAAAGGGTGATGGAAATCTGGATCTCTCTCCCCTAAAAGGCTGAGAATGCTGTGTCAATTGAAATTTTCAAGACTGACATCAATAGATTTTTGTTAGGTAGGGGTAACAAGGGATATGGAGCAAAGGCAGATAATTGGAGTTGAGGTACAGATCAGCCATGATCTACTAGAATAACGGAACAGGGAAGAGGGGCTGAATGGGCTACTCCTGTCCTATGTTCCTATATTCAACCATTATAGTAGGCTAAGACAAAAAAAGTCACTGTAGTGCCCGACAAATAGCCAGCAATAAATAACAGCATACCTAAGTTGTACCAGACATCCATCTCACCGCTCAGCATTCGTACTTCAATAATTGTTTGTCCAAGGAAATCATCTGATTCTTTCTTGAAATGCTGCTTAACTCGGGACTTAATATCGTCATCTTCATCCCAGACTCTAACCTTTATTCTATCGGTGGAATTGTGGCACTCACTATCCATAAATAAAGTAAAAACAGATTAGAAGTACAGCACAGTATTGATGACCAGATTACAGAAATATAACTCTTTCTTATTTAATTTATAAACTTTTTTTTTATTAAGTGAGATAACTTTTAGCACCATTAAGAGATGATTAGTTGCACTATTAATAAAATTGGTATGAGATCAATTTAAATGTTATCAGTCTATTGCAGAATGGTTATGCATATGTTTAGCTGCATGTTGCAGCCTGGAAAACATTTGTCTTCTATCATTGCTATTTTTCTTCAACAATTATCCTACATTAAGACAAATGAGATGTCAGGAGAACTCTTGCCGCTGAAAAGATAGAACTTCGGAATTAGTTAAACTCTGTTGTTCTATGTGACCAGAATATATTTAGATCCATTAGTGTTCTTGCTCAATGTCAGCCATAAAAAGGCTGAAAATATATTTTTAATGAATTAAGCATAAATAAAGCAGATTTCAGTTGGAATAAAGCAAAAAAAAAGCTCCCTGTTTGTTTCACGTTTTCCCAGTGTTATTGGAAAATATTATTGCAAGAATTAGTGCATTTGAAAAGCAGTCATGAAATACTGTAAGAAGCAAATTGGATGTGGCTGAATGCAAATGTAAAATGAAGTGTTACTTGAGCAACAAAATAACCAAAGATTCAACACTCCAACAAGTATATCCAGAAAGTAAAATTTTACTGAACTTCTAGCTAGAAACAGCTGCAGCAAATCTCTAGCTAACCAATGGTACTTTAACTAAAGTTTACTCAATTCAGTGAGTATCTCAGAGGGTTACTGAAATTACTTCTAGTGTGCAATAATACCCATAGCTTTCACGTTTAATTTATCGTAACAGAGTTTTAGTCAGTTTCATAATTCTCTGGGCAGTGTTGTAGCCTCAAACACAGTCATTCACATACAATATTGAGATATACAAAGCAAAGGTTTTTCTACTGTAGCAATAACAATCTCAGTTGGTACAGAATGCAGTCCTTTTCAATTAGACATTTAAATATTCTGAGGCTCAGCAATGTCTCATTTGTAGTGTTTGGATCATTATTCATCTGCTGCAACTGGAAAAATGGTGAAATTAATGCAGAAAGCAGTACTGAACATGCAAGAGGCTTGGATTCCTTTCTAAACGATGTAGTTTATTTCTCTTATCTGCCTCATGTGATTCAATTCCTGTAATGTAGACTTGTCGTTGGTAGAATGCATAAAAGTAGCTATTGTCATCATAGCATAATAAAAACAGAAAGCAGCAGCAATAAAATAAAAACTGATTCAGTGTAAAGCTGCTTAATGAACTTCATAAATTATGAAAAAATAATGCAAACTAAAGAATGACCTGCCAAGATTTTGGATATTGCTTTGCTCAGATTGGGGATATTTGAAGTAAATTGCATATAGTAAAATTATAAGGATAACCATTTATACCATAATGGAATCTATTGAAAAACACATTTGTAATATAAATTAGTGAAACATTGTTTTAAGGCACAAAGTTGTAAGATTATAGTCCACAGGAAAAAAACACATACATTTAAGGTGATCGACAAAAAAGCCAGAGGCGACATGAGGAAACATTTTTTTACGCAACGAGTTGTTATGATCTGGAATGCACTGCCTGAAAGGGTGGTGGAAGCAGATTCAATAGTAACCTTCAAAAGGGAATTGGATAAATACTTGAAGGGGGAAAATTTACAGGGTGATGGGGAAAGAGCAGGGGAATGGGACTGATTGGATAGCTCTTTCAAAGAGCCGGCACAGGCATGATAGACTGAATGGCCTCCTCCTGCGCTGTACCGTGCTATGATACTATGATTTACAGTATTTATGAAATGAATCCCACCCAGAGTAAATATGAGGAGGATGACAGAATTTTCTTTAATATGAATGTCATATTATAAGGTGACTATTGAGAACAGACACCACCATACAAAGACAGATGCAAGTGAGACTACAATGGATAATAAGGAAATGGCAAACTTGTTAAATGAGTACTTCATATGCGTTTTCACAGTAGAGGAAAAGGACAAAATACCAGCTGTAAAAGGGAACTTAAAACTAAGTCAAGGAGAGGAACTTAGTGGATTTAATATGTTAAAAAAATGGTAATGGAGAAAATAATGGATCTTAAAGTAAACAAATCTCCAGGACCTGATGGTTTCCACCCCTAGGGTATTAAAAGAAACAGGTAGGGAAATTGTAGATGCTTTTGTCATAATTTTTCAAAGCTCTTTAGATTCGGGAATTGTGCCCTTGGGTTGGAAAACTGCAAATATCATTCCATTATTTAGGACAGGAGGGAGGGAGAAATCAGGAAACTATAGACCTGTCAGCTTAATGTCAGTTATGGGGAGGATACTGTAATCTATCATCAGAGACTGAGTGATTGAGCATTTAAACGTGAGCTGATTAAAGAGAATCAGCATGGATTTGTGAAGGGCAGGTCATGTCTGACTAATCTAGTTGAATTTTTTGAGGCAGTCACGAACAAGGTGGACAGTGGAGCATCTATGGCTGTTGTCTATATAGCCTTCCAGAAGGTAAGGTTCCGTACAAGAGTCTATTAGCAAAACTAAGAGCACATGGAATTGGAGGTAACCCAGGGACATGGATTAATTGGTTGGGAGACAGGAGTCAGAAAGTAAGGATAAAGGGAATGAATTTTGATTGCAGGAATGTGACCTGATGTTCCCCAAGGATCTGCACTAATGCCTCAGCTTTTCACCATATATATCAATGACTTGGATGAAGAAATAGAGTGTCATATATTCAAGTTTGCAGATGAAGCTGTTAGGAGGAACAGTATGTTGTATGGATAGGAGCAGGAAGTTACAAAGGGACAGACAGATTAAGTGAGTGGACAAAACTGTGGCAGTTGGAGTTCAATGTGGGGAAGTCCGAAGTAATTCACTTTGGATCTCAGAAAGACAAATCGGAATATTTTCTTAATGGAGAGAGATTAGAAACTGTGGAGGAGTAAAGGGATTTGGGTGTCTAGGTACACAAATCACTAAAAGCTAGTGCATGGATACAATAAGTAATCATAAAGGCTAATGGAATATCGGCTTTTATCTCAAGGGGGTTGGAATTCAAAAGTGGGAAATTCATGCGTCATTTGTACAGAGCCTTGGTCAGACCCCATCTGGAATATTGCAATCAGTTCTGAGCACCACATCTCAGGAAGGCTATATTGGCCTTGGAGGGGGTACAGTGCAGATTCACCAGAATGATACCAGGGCTTAATGGGTTAAATTATGAGGACAAGTTGCATAAACTTGGGTTGTAGTTCTTTGAGTTTAGAAGGTTGAGGAATGATCTAATTGAGGTGATTAAAATCATGAAGAAATTCGATTGGGTAGATACCAGATATCCTCTGGTAGGGGAATCCAGAACAAATAGGCACAATCTTAATAGCTAGGCCATTCAGGAGTGAAATTAGGAAGCACTTTTTCACACAAAACGTAGTGGAAATGTGGAATTCACTCACCCAAAAGGCTGTAGATGCTGGGTCAATTGAAATTTTCATGACTGGGATCCACAGATTTTTATTAGGTAAGGGGATCAAAGGCAGGTAAATGGAGTTGAGGTACAGATCAGCCAGGATCTAATTGAATGGTGGAACAGGCTCGAGGGGCAAAATGGCCTATTCCTGTGCCTATGTTCCTACAGAGTAAATCTCTGTTTACCATGTGAGTTTTAATTCTCTTCGATCTCTTTCTGATTTTAATCCTGTGTGGCATAATACTAAATCTTTATTGAATTCATGTAAGGACTGACCACACGTGCAGAAACATTTTGCATTAGAGCCTGGAAATCACTATTGGCGAAGTTACTGTAGTGCCTAGGATCAAATTCTATGCTTTTTCCAATGGAGCCATTAATCTGTGTATTTTGAATATTTAAAAATAGAAGGAAGAAATTTGATATCAGGCTTTAAGCCAGAGGTGGAAAACCTTTCAAAGCTCAAATGCCGGAAAAGGCAATTTTATACCAACAAGCAGCCATAAGCTTTAAATATAGAGTATTGGAACGCTCACAAATACTCTCAACATCAATACAATGCAAGAATATTTTTTGCTTCAAAATACTAATTTTAAACATGCCTGTTTTGAACGGCAATTTCAATCAATTACGAAAGCGAGACCAGCCTTTGAAATGGCAGCTGGCCCCACCTGCACTAGGATTAGGTGCTGGCACATCAGTACATCTGCTTCTTGTGTTTTTGTTCCTCTCAACATGTTAATTTTTTAGTTGCGTCTGACCCCAGAATTTCCCAGGAACAAAAAAAAGTGTGAAAACCCAGAGAAACAAGGTCCTGTCCCAAATTTCACAAACTTTTTTCCTCAAATAACCTTATTTCACAAATACATTCAGAGCATTTTTGAGAATGAGGAAGAGGGGGAAGAGAGAGCATACCAGAATGATCTAAAAAAATCTAGCAAAAACAAGTTTGAAGAAATAAACACAACTGACGTCTGTGACAGCAGATTGGAAAACAATGGGTGTTCTAGATTACAACCTAAACATAGAAACATAGAAAATAGGAGCAAGAGTAGGCCATTCAGCCCTTCGGGCCTGCTCCACCATTCAAAATGATCATGGCTGATCGTCTAACTCAGTACCCTGTTCCTGCTTTTTCCCCATATCCCTTGATCCCTTTAGCATTAAGAAATATATCTATCTCCTTCTTGAATACATCTAATGACTTGGCCTCCACTGCCTTCTGTGGTAGAGAATTCCACAGGTTCACCACCCTCCGAGTGAAGAAATTTCTCCTCATCTCGGTTCTAAATGGCATACCCCCTCTCCTGGGACTGTGACCCCTGGTTCTGGACTCCCCAGCCAATGGGAACATCCTCCCTGCATCTAGTCTGTCTAGTCCTGTTAGAATTTTATATACCTAGAAATAAAAACCTAAAGTCAAGTTCATTACCGAACACCGAAGTTCAATAACTATATTTTATTTTTACAAAGTCCTGTGTGCTAACTTAAAGAAACCTTGTCCCTTGCTACATCCTATAACCAGTTCTTGCCACTGTACTGAAATTAGGGACTTGACTGTGCATAGGAGATAGAAAAAATGGCAATTAACTTTTTTTTTGATCTGCTTAATCCACTATAAACAATTTGGGAGGAGGTTCATTAAGAAGCTTCCCTAAAAATATCTTAACTATAAAATGAAAAGTTACATTTTTCACAAAGATAAAATGTGAGTTTCCGATCACTATCTTCATTTAGTGCTATAGTTGAGAAGGCATGAGTTTTTTTCTGCACTCCCAGCAGTAAATAGTTAATATATTACAATTAGTTCAAAATATGTAGTCTAGCCAGGTCAAAATGGAAGGGATACTGCTGGTTTTGTTTTGTTCTGCTCCTCTCGCACCAGGGAGGAACACCTGGACAGTGAAGCTAATTAAAGCAACCAAGAGTCATCCTACACCTGCAGAAGTGCTGTATGTGGCTCACGAGACACCATTTGGACACCCCGCAGTTAACCATTCATGCAATAAAATCAATGAAAGCAAGTTCCAGCCTTATGCTGTGTACTTTGAAATATCCAGGTTGTCATTGCCAGGAATGCCAACTCTCAATTTGACTTTGACCTCTGTATTGTTAGAGCATTTTCATTTTACAAAAAAGGCCCATGTTACATTAATTCACAAGATAATTAAGAACGAAGGTGGCCATTCGTTCCATCTTAGCTCCCCCATCCAGAAACGCCCTAATAATTCCCACCCACTGCAGCATCCATTTGTTTATTAAATGATATCAGGCTTTCCACCTCCACTACTCCATCTAGGAGAACATTCTATGCGTTGGTCACATTTTGTGTTGAGAAAGTTCCTGATATCAGTTTTAAATTTACCTTTTACTAATCCGAACCTATGGCCCCCTTTGTCCTACTTGCAGGATTTAATGTAAAATAATATTCTGGATTTACCTTTTCTATTTCCTTAATCATCTTACATTCCTCTGTAAGATCATCTCTTTGATGCTTCCTTTCAAGGCTCAAAAGCCCAAGGGGTAGAAATTGGTTACGGCCTGTTTTCAGATGCATAACCAACATCGTGCAGGTAGCACACACCAAAACCAGGAGGCCCAAGGCTCACTCGAGCCTCATTTCAATCATTTGGGTGAGCTGCTGGTGCCTGTCGCACCTCGAGGCAGCTCGCCCATTTCACAAGGCTGAATTTCGGGCTGCTTGACTCGCCTGCAGTGATTCTGATGTAGAGCACTCCTGCTCCACTCGGCTCCACGTCAAACGTATTCACTTTTTTGTTGGGCAACTGCTGCTTAGCTGCAGTCACTGTTGAAGATTCCTTAGTGGACCAGGCCCAGCGCCGGCCAATTTAGCAGAAGGGTCCTAAAGCAGACGCGAGGCCCCTCAGCAAGATATGTAAATGGTCTAACGCCTGATTTAGGCGACATCCAAAGATACCACAAATTTGCCTGACCCAATATGGGGTCAGATGTCTTTCAGGTGCTTTGAGGCAATATTGCCCTCAAAAATTGGTATTTTTTGCACTCGTTGTCTGCCCAGAAAACGAGCACAAAGAGAACCAATTTCTCCCCCCAAGTTTCTCCAGTCATTCTTCATAATCTAGACCATTAAGACCAGGGGTCAACCTTGTGACTCTTCTTTGTACTGCCTCCAATGCTTGTGTTCAGGAGTCACTGAATGATATCCAGGCGTTGAAATCCTGGTTGATTTTTTTCCCCTCTCAGGCCAGGAGCCCTGAAGCCAATGGAAAGCCCCACTGTAAACTCAGCAAGAACAGGGCGGGAATCTGGGACTTTCCTGTTGTGTCTGTTCCAGTACCACACCACATATTACACTTACCTACTGAGCCATTAGTGAAGCTTGTTGCAAAATGTTTAATTCATATCAATCAGGTGTACAATCAGAATCTCACAGGCAAAAGTTTAAATGGAAAACCTCAATGCTGGAAACGGATGTACTTGTTGCACATAAATTCATTTATATCTCCACTAAAAGTGTATGGGGCTCAATTTCCTGTCTCTAATGTCCTCTGTGCATTAGTTTTAAGGGACATTGGGGACAGAAAAAGAGAGATCTGTAATGCCAGATATTTGCCATTTGCATATGACACACACTTCTGGGGTTGAAACAGGAGGAAGAAATTATATCCCATGTAAATGAAATGGAGGTGGTATTGCAAAGCTTTGTCTTTTGTCTACATACAAACCGTGCTTTCAGCTGCACTTAAGCTGTTTTTTCATTACATTTGGAACAGCTGCTAAGCAGAGATTTAGAGGTTTGGAATTTAAAATCACTGATTCTGCCAATGTACAGACATGTGCATTTGCCAGACAAACATCCTCTATTAACCTACATTGATGTCTCAAAGGCTAAATGATTTGCAGATCTGATCCCAGCTATTGTTGCCACAGCTTAAAAAAAAGGATTCACAATGATGATACTGGAACTGAGAGGATATAGTTATCAGGAAAGGCTGGGGCTCTTTTCTCTAGAAAAGAGAAGGCTGAGGGCTGACCTGATAGAGGTCTTTAAGATAATGAAAGGGTAGACGTTGAGAAAATGTTTCCACTTGTGGGAGAGTCCAAAACTAGAGGTCATCAGTTTAAGATAATCAATCCAAAAGGGAATTCAGGAGGAACTTCTTTATCTAAAGAGTGGTAAGAATGTAGAACGCGCTACCACAAGGAGTAGTTGAGTCAAATAGCATAGATGCATTTAAGGGGAAGCTACATAAGCAGACCAGGGAAAAAGGAATAGAAGGGTATGCTGGTGGGGTTAGATGAAGTAGGGAGGGAGGAGGCTTGTGTGGAGCATAAACGCCAGCCGAATGGCCTATTTCTGTGCTGTAGACTCAATGTAACTCGATGCAGCTATTGATCTCATCACACGTACTATCCAATTTAGATTGGAAATAAGAAAATGTACCTTGCAGTAAAAAACTAGGGCCTAAATTTTAACTATGAGGCGGGACCTCAGCTGGGGCGGGGGGTCAATAAGTGAGTAGGAAACCCGGAAAAAAATTTTGCGCGTGTTCCCAAGTGATCGCGACTCAATTGAAGCCACTTAACTAAACTTCCGGGTTTTGTGTCCTCAAGCTGCGCAGCGGGCAGACTGCGCACCCACATGACACGTTTAAAGCCCACTATTTAAAGGGCCACTCCAGCAACGCAGTTTGAAGGAGAAAGGCGGCAAAATGAGTATAGAACGTCCTAGAGGAAAGCCAGCACCCAGGTTCTCAACCGCCACCCAGGAGACATTACTGGGCGCTGTGAGAAACAGGATGGAGGTCCTATATCCATCAGACAGGAGGAAGAAACCTGGTTCTGCCACAAAGAAGGTGTAGCTGGAGGTGGCAGACCAGGTAAGCAGCAGGAGCACAGTGCCCCAGTCGTGGCTGCAATGCAGAAAACCATTTAATGACCTAACCAGGTCAGAAAAAGTCAGTACAGTTACTGATTAACCTGCATTCTGTGGTGAACTCCACCCCCCCCCACACCTGACCTCACACTGCCCTGCAAAGCCTACTCCATCACATCACTCCTCACGCTCACTTAAAGCTCAGTGTCAAGTTGCCTTCACTTTCTGTGCACTTCTTCACGCCCCCCCCCCCCCCCCCCCCGATTTGTGAACCCATCTTCCAGTCACCCTCTGATGCATCCGCTTCATTCTCATCCTGACCCAAAGCAATGCATCCATCGGTTGACCACGTCACCCTCATACGTCTGTACTTTGTCCCCTTGTAGGAGAAGAGAGTGCAAAATGCAAGGGAGAGCGTGAGGACTGGAGGAGGGCCTCCACAAATAGTGGCGGAGGAGGCAGCCTTGGAGATAAGTCGAATGGTGGAATGCCTGGCCGTCGGGGATGCCGAGACTGGCACCCCACAAACGTCTGGTGACAGAACTTTAACATCCCTCACACACAACATGGATGGATGTTATCAATGATTGACCTGTTGTACATCTCAGTATGCTCATTGCAACATTACTTCTGTGATGATGTTTAATATTGCTGTATGTTCTCTTCCAGAGGCGTCACGGACTGAAGAAGTAGACGAGGGCGATTCCTCAGAGGAGCTCCCTACCTCTGAGGGGGCACCATCACATCTTAGTGAGCTATTTACCAGCGTAGATACTCACACCTTAGTGGGTCCTATTAGAGAGGTAATTGGGGAGTCACCACACACAAGTGAGCACGAGCAGATACTGGTGGCAGGGGCAGCGGTGGAGGGTCGTGTTGGTGGGCGCACTCCTCTCCAAACTCTGCCCAGCTTGGCACAGATGCTGAACCCCAGGGGCCATCCTTGAAAAGGAGAATGATAGGGGTACAGACGTACCTTTGTGAGGTACTGGAAGACTTACCACGCTCAGTCTCCACATTGACGCAGAGGCTCAAGGAGTCCACCTCCAGCATTAGTGGATTGATGGCACAGATAAGTGCGGGAATGGCAGCCTCCATTGAGCTTCAAGCACGGTTCACAAATGAGTCCATTCAGGCCCTGGCATTGGCCGTATGGACTCTGCTTGCCAACACGTCTGTCACCTTAAACAGGCAGACAGATACTTTAGCCGTGGCCTTAGAACGCGTCACAGATCTGCTCCAAGCTGTTGTCCAGCAGAGTGGCAGGAGTGCTGTAGCCATGGCATGGGGGAGGAATGATGGCGAAAGGGGACATGGAATTGGGGACGCCACTCAAAGCACTCCCACGTCTCACCCGTAGCCTCCCCCTCAACTGATACCCGCAATGCTGCCTCCTCTCCAGATAGCCAAGTCTGCCCCTGCACAGGTGCAGGCAGAACAGTATTTGGAGGGGCCCTCATGGGCTCCGAAGCCCAGAGGTCATAGGCCGAAAGCATCTATGCAGTCCGGGCTTGAATCTGAGCAATCTGCCACTACCTCTGCCGCAGCCACAGGGGATGCACCACGTAGAAGCTGTAGAAAGAGGGAGTGGAAGGTTTTGTAATCACCAAGGGTATGCACAATGGTATCTGACAGACTGTCATGTTTTTCATTTATATTTGTTTTTTGTTAAATTCACATTAAATGTTATGATTCTCACCACCACTGCCACGTCTTGCCCATTCTTGAGTCTTGAGTCCCTTTTGTGAAAGCGCAGCCAGGTGAGACGCTGCTCTGCCGATGGTTTGCCTATCGTCATCCTCCTCATCTTCTTCTTCAATGTCGATGGCAGGTGCGGCTACTTCTTGAGCGCATGGGACCTCATCCACCTCTAACCCTCTCTGTTGAGCGATGTTGTGCAGGACACAACACACGACTATTATTCTACACACCCTCGCCAGTGAGTACTGAAGGGCTCCCCCAGATTGATCCCGACACCTGAAGCACATCTTCAGCATTCCTATGGCTTGTTCATTGACAGACCTGGTCGTGATGTGTCAATGTACCTCTGCTGTGCCTCACTGGTGGGGGTTTTCAGAGGTGTCATGAGCTACGTCTGCAGGGGGTATCCCTTGTCTCCAAGGAGCCAGCCCTTAAGTCTGTTTTGTGCGTGAAAGAAAGCCGGGATACTGGATTCCCGCAGAATGAAGGAATCATGGCAGCTGCCAGGGAATTTGGCACACACCCACAGAAACCTCATCCGGTGGTCACGAACCAGCTGTGCATTGGTGGAGGGATATCCCTTTCTGTTGATGAAGATTCCTGGCTCATGTGGAGGTGCTCGGATTGCTACGTGTGTGCAATTAATTGTGCCCTGTACCCGTAGGAAGCCAGCCAGAGAGTGGAAACCCACTGCCCTCTCAGTCTGGCTGATAACGCCGATGGGGAAGTTGACGTAGTTGGATACCCTGGCAAATAAGCCACCTGTGACCTGTCGTATGTACTTATGTGCAGACAATTGAGAGATCCTGGTGATGTCACTGGTGATGCCCTGGAAGGATCCGGAGGCGAAGAAATTGAGGGCAGTGGTGACTTTAACTGAGACGGGCAACGCGTGGCCACAAGGCCCATTCGGGAGCAGCTCTGCATGAAGGAACATGCAGATGTCTGCGACCACCTGGCCACTCAATCTCAGCCTTCAGAGGCACTGCTCCTCGGATAGGTCCAGGAAACTCAGCCTCTGCCTGTAGATCCTCTCACGAGGGTAGTGCCTCCTGCGATGTTGGCCCCTCCGTTCTTCCTCTCTCTGCTCTTCTGCAAGTCCTTGTGGCGCACCTCTGTCTTGTGGAGCTGCAACTCTCAGAACTGCACGCCATGCCTCCTCCTCAGATGTACTGCTGAATATATCCATTGCGCCAACCATCCTGGTGGTGTTTTCAGATACAAATGGGCAGAGTGTGCACCGCAGACGCTCTGCTCATTTATACTAGGCAATGAGCAGCCCAACCAGCGGTCCTTAAAGGGACCACTGGTGGCCTCTCAAGAAAAAAGCCCAGAATATTTGGAGGGAGAATATTTTCAGGGCCAGAAGGAGCATAAGTGTTCCTCCATGCTCCACAAAATTACTGCAGTCCACTGCTAGCCTTTGCTGAACCACCCCCCTTCCCCCGGGATCAGCTCACCCCTTCCCTACCCAGGCCCGCCCTGCCGACCAGCTCAGCCTAGGAGCCATCTATTTCCCATCCTCCCACAACTGGCGAGCTGCAGCAGGGTGCCTTAGGCACTCGCAACTGACCAGCAGCATTCAAATGAATGACTGAACCCGAAAATGTTTCCAGTCTCCCAACACCAATTTTGGACAGGCAAAGCAGCTGCTTTCTCGGGCCTCCCTCGGTACACATATAAGGGCGTGGAATTTTTGTACATATCTTCCTTTGTTTTCATGATCAGCCTTCCTTTGGTCTTAAAAAAAATAATTTTTTCACACAGGAAATCTTTGACGCTGGTTACTTTGCACCAGATAAGTCAATGAAACAAGTTCCTTATATCTTGATTTGCTTGGTGATATGAGTGAAGAAAATTGCTTTGGGAACACAACTCGAGCATCTGTGTTTTTTTCACTTTTGCCAAGTCTTACATTTTACTAGAAATTTGAGAGATAAAGGGATCTTCAATGAGGGTGAAAATATATATATATACACACACACATACAAACATCTCACATGAATACAGATTCCAAGATTGACTCATAAAGTATGAGAACTCACAGCAAACATTTCAAATTATACTCCAGTACTTACAAGTGAAATTTTTCATCCCAGCTTGGGTTGAGATTCCCAAAAATGGTTTTGGTCCTCCTTTTGGTTTTACCCACTTGCACTGTGACGTATGGGTCACTCGAGCCCGTCTTGTCTTTTGCTTGTAAACCCTGAGCACAAAGCACTGTACGCACAAAGAAAAGCTTGGAATATTTAATAAATAACTTCAATCAGACGTGTAAAAATTAAAATATGACTAATTACATACTGGCATCTCTTCCTCTGTTCACTAATGCTAACAAACGGCCAGTATGACTATTAGGATCAATTCACTGGTCCAGCACACCAAAAGGGGAGCCCCACTCAAAGGGAGCTCGGGTCAGAGATAGGAATACAACACTGAACCACCAATCTTCCAACCTGTGCTCTTCTTGAGTGCAGCATCAGTAAATTTACCCCATAAAGCAGGTTTGCTGCTCTATGTTTGGTTTCATAACAATAGTTGCTTCACCTCAAAGTAATTATTTCTATGTGAAGCTTTGAGATGTTTCTGAGAGATGTTCTAAGGGCATATATAACTATTCCTGTTAATTCAAAGTCATTTATTGCTCAAAAGCAAATTATTCAGCAGTTCGAATTAAGCAATTTAAATAAAACACTGCATATTCTGTATGATTTCAATTCAAATTAACAGATATTTTGAATTAAGCAACTTTGGTTTAAGAGGACTAGACTGTAAATGAAAATCCTTCTTACTCATGCTGACTTTTTCACTGACATTAAGGAATTTAAAAAAAAATCTTTTTCTTTAAAATAATTTGTGTGAGTTTATCAACCTACTTGTAGTTATTAACCTGAGAGATTTTCAGGAAAGTTAGCAACAATTGTACTAAAATCTGCAGAAAAGTGCAACAGTTTGATTCCTTGGGCTGTTACTGCTTTACTTTCAGAAATGGTAAAATGTATTTTAGACCATTTTTTAAAGTTCATGCTAACTTAAAAAGTCGAAGTGAAAATTTAGCTAAATATAAAATCAGTGAACTTTTCATTATATTGCTGAAATAATATATAAAAACAATTTATTTTCTTGGCAATTTTCTTCCTTTGCTTCTCTTCTGAAGACATCAGCATCTCGCTTGTATAGTTTGATGGTTTCCAATCACCTTCCAGTCCTTCACTTAAGTGGCTATTGGGAGTCATGTGTGAGCCTTGGCAGTTAGTATCATCAGGCTATTTGACCATAGTGCAATATAGCTGTGCCCAATCCTGCCCTCACCCTGTGTGTCCACACACACAGATCAACCAGGGGTCACTGAATAACAATCGGGAGCAGGAATCCTGGCTAGTTTTCTCCTCTTTTACCCAGGGAAATTGAGGCCAACTGCAGTGCCCATCCTGATACCACACTAAAATCAGCTTGGCTCAGCCACTCGTTGAATTTTATGGCTTGTAGTCACTGGGTTGAATTTAGGAATGTATGCTATGTAATACCACCATCACTTTTTCCTTCTTTCTTTCACAGTGGGATAAATTACTTGTGGGAGGAAAGGAAAGCTCAAAGTCATTTATTCATTCCAGTTTTGAGGGGATATTAGGAGCAGATAGCTGTGGATAAACTTGTAATCTTCTGAGATTTGACATGCTTGGAAGTCACATCTTACTTGTCAAATTGAATTTGAGCACTCCCACTCGGCACAGAACGGTGCAAATTTAGTGAACTGTAGATTGTGACATTGAGAGGAAAGGTTGTGTTGTACATGTTGGTAGTATCAATCATGGACCAGATGGTAGCTTAGAAGACAGGGCAAGTAATTATCCAACCATGTCTCACTTGATCCTTTCTTTGCATGCAAAGAATTTTTATGCTGATTTCTCTTATCTAGCCCCTTGGACTAACTTCTTACTTGGGTGGGTAAAGGGTTGAAAATTATCGGTAATGGGATTATTTACTCTGAGCAACAGGCAATGTTCGTTCCCCTCTGGGGTTAGGATGCCAAATGATATCCCGTTGTGCCGTTGCTTATTTTCTACTCAGGGCTCCAAATCAACGTGGGACAATGTTTCAGATCGGTGTATGTGAACTGGCACACATCACTGAAATGAAATGGCGCAGATTAACCCTTTTGAGTGCTGAATGTCTTTTGGAACTTGTACTTTCGTTACCTGCCAAAAATGATTTTTTGAAGGGGATAGGGAAAGGAATAGATCATGTAGGCCAGATTTAAAAGAAGTCTAGGCTGAATTTGGGTAAAACATGATATTTGTGGGCTGCAAATCAGATCCTTCAGCGATGGATTGTAAATAGGAAGCACAAAGGTTAAAACAGGATATTGAAAGTGGAAGTTTTTGGACTGGACCATGTCAACACTTTGGTCATTTTGACTCAGTGGAGCAGGAGATGTCTGTAAAGGTGATGCCCACCATCAATAGCCTCAACTCCTCTCTAAGACAGTGCATGTGCTTTCCAAGGGTGAAGAGTTTGAAATTCAATTAGCCATTATATGGGCAGCACATTTGATTGAGACAAGCTATGAAACTGCAGAAGAGCTGCATGGGAATTAGCCTATTTTCTCATTTTAAATGCAAAACAATTGTTTTGCAACATGGGTGTGGAACGGAACGCAGGCAGAACTTAGCCTTTGACTTGCAAAGTAGACGACGCTGGTAGTACTGAGTAGGTGAGGAAGAAACATCTATGTTCCAAGGGCAAATCCAGTTCCCTGAATGTCCATTTTTGCTGTGCCAGATCTAATTTTGGGCAAATCTGGAAACCCTCAGGGAAACACATTTGTTTGGAGGATAACTCAATATTTTCAAAATGAACATTCTGCTGCAATTGTACTGGGGCTGATCCGTGATTTTCTCCCAACACACAAAGCAGGGTTTTATAATAGAAGGTCTCCTGACATCCCCCCTAAGGGATGATTAAAAGTAAAAGAGGATGGACCTAATTAGGACTGAGACACTTTATGAGGATTTACAAATCTAAAACCTGGTACATCAACTCCAGCTAATAATACATCAATTACTCCCCTTGGTTTCATATTAAGCTCCATGATAGTGGAACATAAATTGGCAGAAATGTTCAAGTGAACTTTTCTGTAAAAAAAAGTAATGTGATTTGGGGATTATCTGGTTTCACAAGCACCCCAGTAAACATTCTGGATGCCTTACAGATTTATTCAAATGAAACTGCCTTCTGTCCTAGACAGTGGAAGATATTAAATAAAGCTAACATCAGAACATTATAGGAGATTTACTCAATCATATATTTCTCTAATTTAATCAGTTAAATGGTACATTTGTCTTAAAATAAGATTAACTCTTCAAATCTCACCAAGTGAGATTTCCCAAAAGGCAAAGAGCTTCTAAGAGTACATTACTGCACATTGTAAATCATTTTGGATGTACAAACAGGTATGATACTGTTTACAGACAATCAGATAGATATGGCGCACAGGGATTTGGACTAGAAGTCATTACTACTAGATACATCATAGGACAATCTTGTTATGCATTGCTGACGATGCCAGTGCAGCGTGGGTAAGCAGAGCACAGGAAGTCAGTCAGGGATCCATAGTGACAGATCACCACCTGTTTTGAGCAGTGTCAGGCGAATGTGTGAAAACTTCATTTAAATACTGAAATCCATTATAATGTATTTAATCACTATAATCCATACAACTGTTATAATGGTTGTAACTAAGGCAGAGTGCAATTTTCCATCCATTTAAAATTGAATCACACTGTGAGGTTTGCTTGCCCATCTGGAGTGGGTAAAAGGGAAGCTCCATCTGTGAAGCTCTTAAAGGGGAAGACAATTTTATTTAATGTTTTAAAATGTTCCTAGTACCTTTTAAAGTATGATTTTGTTCTTCTTGCACTTTTTTTCTTTTTTTTTGGTATTGTTTATATTTATCTTTGGGGTTTTTGTGTGTGTGCACTATTTGTGTGATTGTGCTCCTATCTACAATGGCCTTCTCAGGACCACATGAAATCCTAGCCTGCAACTTATTCAGTTCAAGATCTTTACTTCGTCACTTGGTTCCATCACGACTTGATTCAAGTTCTGGGACATCGAAATAAACAGCATTAATTAGATCAGATCTTTAAGATAAAATCATATTTGTTGGAGCTACTGGTCACCAGGGCTACGCAGAAAGGCGAACTGTCCCTTTCAAAGATCTGAAATCAATCAGATTAAAAGCAAATAGAAAGATTTGCTCCTGAAAATAATTTGGAGAATATAAGGGAGGGTTTCCAGACCTTTGGCTGGAAATTTCCTGAGGAAATTAATTAAACATTTTTTTGGTGAAATACAGGATAGGTTAAAGTAGATCAATGTGGTCATTTTAGATTAGGGAATTTATGCAGTTATTTTATATCCGGGTAGTTAGTATCAGGCATGCTTTATTCTGATACCTCTTACTAAAGGTTACAAGGAAGAGGACATTTCAGGAAATTCATGGAAGGGGGAAATTTTGTGCCCACGAAGAATGTAATAACATGCTTTGGAATGGAACACTTTTCATTTCTTGCAACTCATGTCAAAGAATCAAACATTCTCAAGTTATAACAAGGTTCAGATGAGCCATTAGGCTGCCTCTGTCCCAATAATGTGCCTTAAACCCAACTTCAGAAGAGCACCTCTTACTGCACTAATTTGACTTTTCTACTTCTCACACAAGTCATCTTTATGGCTTCTCTAATAAAAAAGGTCTTTTCAATTTGTGCCAAATTGGATTCATTCTTACCCATTTTATAGAGGGCCCTTACAACAACATGAAAAAGGAGACTTTTACCTCATCAGCCTAGGATGTTAGAGGCAAAGTAGTTTGCAAATTTACTCCACCAGCTAGTCCGTAATCTTAAGGGGTTTGGAGATCATTGGACATTGAACATAAACAATTGATATCCAGCCCAGACAATGTAATTACTAATATAATAAGATGTACATGTTTTATTTAACATACAGTATGTCAAGTCTGAAAAATACCAAAACAATATATTCTGGACAATTGTTATAAGATATTTCCTCATGTCTTATTCTTATGTAGTAAATATAATTGCTTCGGAAAATATGCTATGGATAATCTAACCTGTTATGTTTATCTTTGCTGACCACTTTGAAGTTCCATCCAATACACTCTGCTTTGCTGTTTTCAAATGTTGCACATAGTCTTCTTTAGACACTTGAAATTGCTCTTGTATCAGCTCAAAAATCTCTGGTTTGTTTCTCTCTCTAATTTTCATTCTTTCCTTCATGGCTGTGATGATGTTTTGTGTTTTGTCCTCTGCACCATGTTTTGAACTTTTCTCAGCTGCTCCTGAAATTGGAAATGTGAAACCAGTTAGTTATTTAGAATTTTAAATGAGCTAGATTTGTGAAGTAAAAACCACCAAAAGCATTTTGATGGTCTGACCCCAGTGGTACAATCTGTGTTAAATCATTTAATTTTTTCTGAAATTGAACTCCAAACAGCCAGACTGTTATGTAGTTCAATTGCATTTCTAGAGAAAATCAAAAATGTTCTGGTGAATACAAATTTTTTTGGAAGTTATAAACCACTAAAATGAACTCACTAGAAAATGTATATGACTGAATGTAGCCCAAGGCCTTTTTAAACTGATGGTCTCACTGGGATGTTTGCTCTTAGCACTTTTCAGCAACATGATCAATTTTTTTTCATCTTTGTAAATTATAAAATTAGGTCCAGTCAAAATGCTAATTTATGGTTAGTTTTCCCACTTTTTTAAAATCAAGTTGCTAGTTAGCTCAGTTAAATGGAATAATTAGGCTTAAAAACAACTTCTGAATTTTTTATAATCTAGTTTAAACTCCTTGAACATTTACTGACCTACTTTCTAAACCATTAATGGTTTGCATCCAATGTGTGAATGGCTCTTGCACATGTTCTTTTATTGATGTACTCAATACTTATCCCTGAGGGGTACACAGTAAGACAAGAGGTAACATATATTAGGTTGCAGGTGAGGGAGGGGATGACAGAGACGTGGAAGAGGAACTGGGGAGAGGGTGTGACCAAGAAGAATCAAGGAGGTGGGGTGGGAATGTGGGTTGGATTGAAGGAGGGACTTGAGAAAGAGACTGGGCCTAGGAGTAATCATGCAGGATGGGTGTGGGAGTGCTGGTGTCTGGAACAGTTCGTGGGGCTGCAGTCTGGAATCTAAGGGGACTTTGCAGAGGGCTGGGCTTGGGCAGGACTGATTTGGGGGGGGGGGAAACAGGGGAAGAGATGTGGTATGGGATTACTCAAATGGACTATCCAGCTTGGGGGAGTGGACTGTTGTCTGGGAGCAATCAGTGGGGTGGAAGCACTCAAGGAGTCTAGAAATTGGAAGGGCTCAGGAGGTTGGGGAAATGGGGACACTTGGTGGGGGTGGGTGCTGATGTCTGCGGACAGTCAGTGAACAGTTTAGGAGAACAGGGGACTGAGGTGTGGGACCAGCAGGTACAGCTGAAATGTAGGTGGACTGAGGGTAGACGTATTGGAGGGGGACTGGGTTGTGGGAGCAGTGAGGGGGACTGGAAGTGTTGAGGGGGTTTTGGGAGCATTGATGGGTAAGCTGGATGAACTGAGTGGGATGAGCAGAAACTGAGCACAATCTAGGCTGCCATTTCAGTACACGACTGAGGAATGCTGCACTGTCGAGTTGCTGTCATTCAAATGAGACATTAAACTTAGGTTTCTTTCTCTTGCGCTCTCTCTCTCTCTCTCTCTGGACATGAGACACGCACAATATTTTGTCAGCAAAAATACTTACGTTGTAAACAGTCAGCATTTAGAAGGTCTTGACACTTTTCATGGCATTTGACACTGCACTCTGTACATCGCATGCCTTGCCTGGCTATGCCCCAAAGCAGCCCCTCACATTCATAGCAGTAAGTAGGAGTAGTTGCTGTCCAAACATCAAAATTGTGCGGAGTGGTTGATGATATTGGGTAGATTAAGGCCTGTAATGTTTTCTTGTAAACATGTGACTTCTGCTGAAAGTAGGATCAAGAAATACCTACACTTGTTAATGTGAAGCACTGCTTTAAAAGCTTTAACAAGATATGGGTATATCAAATTCACTAGACTATTCCATGCCATGACTAGATTAATAGAACTAGAGATGCAATAAAACTATCACTGAAACTAACAGCTTCTACTTGACTCTGGTTATAAGTAATCTTCTGAACATTACATCTGTCAATTCATTCGGCCAAATCTTTTCTTTTTGACTCATAGTTAAATGTGCTTTTGGAGATACACGTGGTGTCCAGGCGTAGTAATATACTTCATAAAGCAAACAAATGGCAACACTGAAAGGCTTGTTGGAGAATATCTGTTTGGACAGCAAATAGAAATGGGGTAGGATTTGTTGATATAGTTTTTCAGTGCTCAAGTTTGTGTGAATAGCCATGTACAGTTCTGCATTAATAAAAATACAATATGGATTAATTCTCACACATACTAAATAAACATGTAGTATATTTGTGGTATTCAGGTTTGAATTACTGAATTATAATTTTTATATACATTATCAGATTTCCTGTGGCATTGCTCTTGGATAGCCTGGGTCTGAAACACAGTTGTGAGGTTTAGTTGCTAATAAAGTCCATTTCTTTAAGGTCTTTGATCAGGTACTCCCTGTGGGAAGCCAAGTAAATGTCCCTGCTTGTAATTCTGAAGGTGAATTAGATGTCAATAAATTGCTTCTAAATTTCTGTCTCCAGGTTAAAAACTAGGATGAAATGCTTGGCTTTAAAAAAAACTCTTTTGCATAGAAGAATCATAGAAAATTTACGGCACAAAAGGAGGCCATTCGGCCCATCGATTCCGTACCGGCTGAAAATGAGCCACCCAGCCTAATCCCATTTTCCAGTACTTGGTCCGTAGCCTTGTAGGTCACGGCACTTCAGGTGCACATCCAGGTACTTTTTAAATGAGTTGAGAGTTTCTGCTTCTACCACCCTTTCAGGCAGTGAGTTCCAGACCACTACCATCCTCTCCCCTCTAATCCTTCCACCAATCACTTTAAATCTGTGCCCCCTTGTTATTGACCTCTCTGCTAAGGGAAATAAGTCCTTCCTATCCACTGTATCTAGGACTCTCATAATTTTATACACCTCAATTAAATCACCCCTCAGCCTCCTCTGTTCCAAGGAAAACAACCCCAGCCTATCCAATCTTTCCTCATAGCTAAAATTCTCCAGTCCTGGCAACATCCTCGTAAATCTCCTGTCTAGTGCAATTACATCCTTCCTGTAATGTGGTGACCAGAACTCTACACAGTACTCAAGCTGTGGCCTAACTAGTGTTTTATAGAGTTCTAGCATAACCTCTTATATTCTATGCCTCAGTTGATAAAGGAGAGCATTCCATATGCCTTCTTAACCATCTTGTATCATCTGCAAACTTCTTAATCATGCCTCCTACATTTAGGTCCAAATCATTAATATATATCACAAAAATCAATGGACCTAGTACTGAGCCCTGCGGAACCCCACTGGAAACAGCCTTCCAGTCGCAAAAACACCCGTCGACCATTACCCTTTGCTTCCTGCCACTGAGCAAATTTTGGATCCAACTTGCCACTCTCCCTTGGACCCCATGGACTTGTACTTTTTTAACCAGTCTGCCATGTGGGACCTTGTCAAAAGCTTTGCTAAAATCCATACATCAAATGCAGTGACCTCATCGACCCTCCTTGTTACCTCCTCAAAAAATTCAATCAAGTTAGTTAGACATGACCTTCCCTTAACAAATCCATGGTAACTGTCCCTACTCCGTGCCTTTCTAAATGATGGTTTATCCTATCCCTCAGAATTGATTCCAATAATTTGCCCACCACTGAGGTTAGGCTGACTGGTGTGTAATTACTCGGTCTATCCCTCGCTCCCTTTTCAAACAATGGTATAATGTTAGCAGTCCTCCAATCCTCTGGTACCATGCCTGTATCCAGTAAGGATTGGAAAATGATGGTCAGAGCTTCTGCTATTTCCTCCCTTTCTTCTTTTAACAGCCTGGGATACATTTCATCCGGCCCTGGTGATTTATCTATTTTCAAAGATGCTAATCCCCTTAATACTTCCTCTCTCACTAAGTTTATCCCATCCAATATTTCACACTCCTCCTCCTTAACTACAATGTCTGCATCGTCCCTCTCTTTTGTGAAGACAGATGCAAAGTATTCATTAAGAACCATACCTACATCTTCCGCCTCCACACGTAGGTTACCTTTTTGGTCTCTAATAGGCCCTACTCTTTCCTTAGTTATCCTTTTGCTCTCAATGTATTTATAAAACATCTTTGGGTTTTCCTTGATTTTACTTGCCAATATTTTTTCATGCCCTCTCTTTGCCTTCCTAATTTCCTTTTTAATTTCACCCCTGCACTTTTTAATACTCCTCTACGCTTTCTGTAGCATTGCGTTCTCGGTGTCTGACATAAGCTTTCCTTTTCTGCCTTATCTTACCCTGTATGCTCCTTGGCATCTGTAACAAAGATTGAATTCTGGTGTGTGAAATCTGTGAGTGATACATATTGAAAGCTATTTCATTCATCTCTTGTATGTTACAGTCAGAGATGTGGATTGAATACTTTTAAAATGGAGACACAAGGGAGTCTTTAAGAGAGATCATTCCAACTGACACTTACATTTATGCTTTTCAATTTGTCTTGAGGATTCCTTAATGTAATTTTGTGCAAAGTGACAATGAGAATAACTAACATTATGTCTCTCATATTCTATACATGTGACTTGTTAGTTATTTTTAGAAGCAAAATTTTAATCATTCCGCACTTAATATGCATTTTTGGGTTAAGACTCTGATTCACAGCACAATTCATTTAATTAGATATGCTCTGCTGCTACCTAATGCTCTTTTTAACTTCATGGGATTTCAATGTTTGATGTCATTTAATTGAACTTATAAGTCAGAACAGCTCACCATCCAATCAGATCACTTTATTTTCAACTCGGACATTTCAGGGCCTCTCGTGATATAACCATTATTTAGAGAGGTTTACCTTTAGTGTACTCCCCAATTATCTTAAACAACTGGTGCACTAGCCTATGGGAGGGATAAATTTAATCATGGTAACCTTTTTAATAAATGTCTTATTTTATTCTTTTCTACAATATCAATTGTTCTTAATGCACATTTTCACCTTATTGACTCTCTTTCCCTAGAAATTATTTGGTGATATTTAAACTGGTGGGTGAGATTCTGAAATGCCTTGTGTAGCGTGTTTGAAGGAGTGATAAGTTTGTATAAGTTTAGAAATTGATTTAGAATATGTTTATTGGTATGGTTTTTAAACTGGTCACCTAACTTTAGCTTTTTAGAGTGGTTATACTTGGAGTTTTGCTATTTGAAAAGAACTGCTATTCTACTTCCATAATACAACTCTTCAGCATATAGTTGAATCAATAAAAATATCTATATGTTATTAAAAAATCTCATGTACATGCAAGTTTCCTGTTCAAACTCCTGTTCTCATGCATCGCAGTAATGCTTTTTGTCAGCGTTTAACATTGAAAATGCCTATGTAAACATTTAGCCCATAATTCCTGCATGTGAACAATTGCTTGCAACAATGCAGTTGCAGGGTCTGGCCAGTAGGTAGTGCTTTCAAACAAATTTCTAAAGTCACTCATCCAAATTCTCACCATCTTGTACATATAAAAAAAATAATTTATCAACTGACCGAGGTTAACGTCACAAGCAAGTTACTAGTAAAGAAACATACATACCAATTCTTGATTGTTTAGAGAGGTTCTGTTGATCATGGCAAAAGATATACCTGCTTTTCGGGCAGCAAGAGTCTGTTGAGATGGGTTAAAATGCAAATGGTAAGTGATGAGAAAAAAAACTTCAGTTAACTAATAGAAATTGTTGTAATACAAAATATGTGAATTAATGTTTTTGTACTCCCAAAAAAAAATCTCTGGCGATTGTGCTCAGTAGGGCCACAGCCAATAATTGATTTAGAATTAATATAAGATCCAAGAATCAAATGATCCTATCAATCTAATCAATAAGATTGTGTTCTATACCAGTGATACTCTTAATAAGGAGTACCTCCCCTTCATCAGGAACCCTGGAGACTTTGTACTTCATGTTTTGCTGGGCCTCCAGTCTCTGGCTGTGGAATGTTGTTTGAGCTGGGGCTCAGAGCTGTTCCCTCTCCTTGCTCTCCAGGAAAGGAAAGCAAAAGAAAGTTATAGAAATATCTCAATACAGCAAGCAAAGACCATTATTAAAACAGAACTGTGAGGAAGTGTCTGGCTTCTACTTAGCAACAGTCAGCAGCGAGATGTTTGCAATCAGGAGCTCACTGTGCGGGGAATCACAGGCACAGGTCCACGTCCCATCAGGCGATGGTGCAGCACATTACAGCATTCCAGAACATCTCGTCGCTGGAACTGACCAACAGGCACCAGGGTGTAGCTTGGATGGTGATGAGAAGGGCTCTTTCAGTGCGGTCTTTCCTACACGCACAGCACCTCAGTGTCACCGCGAGCTGCCTTCGAGGCTGCAGCAGGGACGAGATTGTCCTGGTGGACTGCCCCTTCACACAGAAGGTGGAGAGAGATGCGTTGGTATCTGTCCCGGTCCATCCCCAACAGCTCGGTAACACAGGACACTATGCTCTATTGGCTGTTCCCTGGGATGCACACCGAGACAGATATCAACTGCTGCTGGAAGACCATCAACTCAGTAATGGAGGTCCTTTGGTCTGCCTGAAACCTGCTGGTCTTCCAGCTGAAGGAGCTGTCCACAACTGAGTGTTGCCGATTGGCACACTCCAAGATCCAGGAATATGTGCTGCGGGATGCACTGAAGTGAAGTGCAGCCGATGCAAAGGCTCTATGGGGAAAGGCCACCGTGTAAGGCCATTTCACCTTGTACTGTACAGCATGTATTAGAAGATATGTACTGTGTTTTAAATTGTAATAATGGAATCGTATTGTGCATGATCTGTATTGTATTGTTTTTGAATTGTAATTGTGCCATCTACATTGAACTGTGTATAATCCTTAAATTTTATGAAATAAATTATATTTTGAAATTTAAAAAATTACAGCGTTCCTTGAGCAAGGCATTAGTTAGGAGTGCCACCCAAAGTTGAGTAATACTGTCCTGTACAAGAATGCTGATATCACTGTCAGCACAAACCAATGTACAAAATGCATATTTAATCTGTCCTTTATTAACCATGCTACCATGCTCCATATAATTTGTTTTAATGATCTACAGAATATTCGATTGTAAAACAAACAGTCCTAAAGCCTGGTCTTTCAAGGACTTGAGTATCAAAAGTTACCACATACAAAATAAGGGATGATGCATGCATATCCTTAAAGAAAACTGACATATGCACATTCTGTACTGAGTTGAATACTTAGCAACAAATGGGATTCAGACTCTCAGATGCTTGGAAGGTTTATTGGCAAATTAAAACTCCTGGGCATCAGATACACAAAGCATACAAAGCCATTAATGTTTATTCAGCAATTTAAGGTCAGATTTTTTTTGTGGTGGGAATAAAAATAACTATTTAGAAACAATCTTATTCAACTCATAGAGGTATGGATAAGACAATTTTCCACTCTCACTACTAGTGTGCTCCCTAATCCCTGTCCAAGTCTACACCTTACATTATACTAATGAGCTAACCTGGGAAAATTGGGTGTAAACAACATCGTTTCATTTGACTGTAAAACCCACCATTAGCCTTTTTGGTGTAAACTATGCCAAAAGAGGAAAATCCAGGATGATATGTTTTTGTACAAAACATAATCAGTTCATTTTGAATATTTTCATCATCCATCAAAACTTATCATATTGCACAGGTACAAATTTGAACAGAATTACTGTAATTCTATGGTGTGTAATTGCATACCATAATTTATCTGAAAGTAAGCTTGGATAGCATAGTTAAAATGAAGATTCTGGATTCCTACACAAAAATGTTGTGGACTATTTACTGAATTGCTAGAGAACACATGCAAAAATATCTCCTTGAAATAAAGGTGCAGCTGTGTTTTAAAAAGAAGAGTAATTAATCAGAATATTTGACATTTCATGGCTGTCAATTCATATCTACTCAGCGGAACAAAAAATACCGCTGATTTCTTTTACAATCGGACATCAGATGCGATACTAATGAATTAAATAATAATTTTAATTAGTCACCAGTGGAATAACTTAAGTGCCCATCACATTAAAAAAAGTAACTGAATTAACTGTACTGCTTCAATGACATCGTCAACTCCAACTACTGTGCCATAAGCTTCGACTGAGTGACAATCAGCGATTTGATCGAGTTTTCAGAGACCAGCGCTTCAAATTGTGAATTGCAAAGGGAAGCAATTCAGTTTGATGATTAAACTTAAAAATAAGAAAAAAGATTCATCATTATAATCAAAACCTTAAGGGGAATTGTACTGTCTACTTTACATTCATACATTAAAAATATTAGCTAGGCTCCCACACGCCAAAAGAATATCCCACATGAAATTTGCAAGAGTATTCTGACAGATAGATATCAAATGATATCAAATATCAAAATGATGGGAGATATAGTTTTGCATATGCATTTTTTTATTTGATACTTCTTTAGTTGGGCCCTGCACAGCTGCCACAGTTGGAGAAAGTGGGTGTTAGAGTGCTCTGGTTGCAAATGTATGAATATAATTACTGTCCCAGCGAATCTCATGCTGTTTTTATATAGCACTGTGTGCATTTAATGTGTATGTACAGGAGGCGGGGGTTCCAGTAGTTCACTGGCATAAGACACGTCATATGTTAAACAGTGTTTCCTCTGGTGTTTCCAACAAAACCCTCATGGACAGGTTTGGAGCTGATTATCAGGAACAGCCAAAGTGAGGTCTGTAGAAGGAATTGGGAGCCAGTAGATAAAAAGTCTCCTAAAACAGATTCTATTAAATCTCTTGTGAATGGGGATATAAGCAGTTTTAAAAAAACATTGTTTTTAATAAGAAACATAAGAAATAGGAGCAGGACTAGCCGATACAGCCCCTTGAGCCTGCTTCGTCATTCAATAAGATCATGGCTGATCTTTGACCTCAACTCCACTTTCCGGCCTGATCCCCATATCCCTTGATTCCCTTACAGTCCAAAAATCTATCGATCACAGTCTTGAAAATAATCAACGACTGAACATCCACAGCCCTCTGGGGTAGAGAATTCCAAATATTCACAGCCCTTTGAGTGAAGAAATTCCTCCTCATCTCAGTCCTAAATGTTTGACCCCTTATCCTGAGAATATGTCCCCTAGTTCTAGACTCTCCAGCCTGGGGAAACATCCTCTCAGCTTCTACCTTGTCAAGCACTCTTAAAATCTTATATGTTTCAATGAGATCATCTCTCATTCTTCTAAACTCCAGAGAGTATAGGCCCATTTTACTCAATCTTTCCTCATAGGACAACCCTCTAATCTCAGGAATCAATCTAGTGAACCTTCATTGCACCACCTCTAAAGCAAGTATATCCTTCCTTAGGCAAGGAGACCAAAACTGTACACAATACTCCAGATATGGTCTTACCAAAGCCCTGTACAATTGCAGCAAGACTTCCTAACTCTTGTATTCCAATCCCCTTGCAATAAAGGGCAACATGCCATTTGCCTTCTTAATTGCTTGCTGTACCTACATGCTAACTTTCTGTGTTTTGTGTACAAGGACATCCAAATCCTTCTGAACACCAATATTTAATAGTTTCTCACCATTTAAAAAAATTCAATTTTTCCTACCAAAGTGAATAACCTCACATTTCCCCACATTATACTCCATCTGCCCACTCTTCTTGCCCACTCACTTAACCTGACTATATCCCTTTGCAGACTCTTTGTATCCTCCTCACAGCTTACTTTCCCACCTAGCTTTGTATCATCAGCAAACATGGATATATTACACTCGGTCCCTTCATCTAAGTCATTAATATAGATTGTAAATAGCTGAGGTCCAAGCACTGATCCTTGCAGCACCACAGTTACAGCCTGCCAAACTGAACATGACCCATTTATTCCTACTCTCTGTTTTCTGTCCGTTAACCAATCCTCTATCCATGCTGATTTTTTACCCCCAATCCCATGAGCCCGAGTCTTGTGTAACAACCTCTTTTGTGGCACCTTACCTTTTGAAAATCCAAATATATTACATCCACTGGTTCCCCCTTATCTACCCTGCTAGTTACACCCTCAAAAAATTCTAATAGATTTGTCAAACTCGATTTCCCTTTCATAAAACCGTGTTGACTCTGCTTAATCATATTATGATTTTCTAAGTGCCCTGTTACTACGTCCATAATAATAGATTCTAGCATTTTTGCTGCTATGGATGTCAGGCTAACTGGCCTATTGTACCCTGTTTTCTCTCTCCCTCCTTTCTTGAATAGCGGGGTTATATTTGCTATCTTCCAATCCACGAGGACCATTCTAGAATCTAGGGAATTCTGGAAGATCAAAACCAATGGATCCACTATCTCTGCAACCACCTCTTTTAAAATCCTAGGATGTAGGCCATCAGGTCTAGGGGATTTGTCAGCTTTTAGTTCCTTAAATTTTTCCAATGCTTTTTCTTTACTAATATTAATCACTTTAAGTTCCTCTCTCTCATTAGATCCTTGGTTCCTCACTATTTCCGGTTTATTTTTGTGTCTTCTACTGTGAAGACAGATATAAAATATTTGTTTAACGTCTCTGCCATTTCCTTATTCCCCATTATAATTTCTCCTGTCTCTGCCTCTAAGGGACACACGTTTACTTTTACTAATCTCTTCCTTTTTATATACTTGTAGAAGCTCTTGCAATCCGTTTTTACATTTCTTGCTAGTTTACTCTCATATTCAATTTTCTCCCTCTTTATCAATTTCTTGGTCATCCTTTGCTGATTTCTAAACCCCTCCCAATCCTCAGGCTTACTACTCTTTTTGGAAACAGTGTAAGCCTCTTTTTTTAATCTAATACTATCCTTAACTTCGCTAGTTAACCATGGTTGGATCACTTTTCCTGTGGAGTTTTTATTCCTCAAGGGTATTTATATTCGTTGGGAATTATGAATTATTTCTTTAAATGTTCACCATTGTTTATCTACTGTCATATCTTTTAATCTAATTTCCCAATCTACCGTAGACAACTCGCCCCTCATACCTACATAATTGGCCTTGTTTAAATTTAAGACCCTAGTTTTAGACTTAACTACATCACTCTCAAACTCAATGTGAAATTCTATCACATTAAGATCACTCTTCCCCAGAGGATCCTTTAAAAGATTACTAATTAATCCTGTCTCATTACACAATACGAAATCTAAAATAGCCTGTTCCCTAGTTTATCACTCATTCACATGTATTATTTTGATTATTAGGAAAAAGACACGATTTACTTGTTATGGATTCATTAGGGACCATGAAGACCTTGCTAAAGGCTTATCTGGAAAAAAATTGTGCAGAAAAACCTAGTAGAAGGGAGGAATACAAGAGTGAGTCCCGAATTCCCATTTACAATGAGGGTTAACCAAAAGGAGAGGCAGCATTTTGATGCATCAGCATAGCATTGGCAGAAGTAAATAGTACAGACGGCATTTCAACCATAGAATGGGTACAGTGGCCATTGTCAGTTATCCCATACTGCAGTGAGAGCTGGAGGAGGGGGTGACCTGGGAACTGCAAGAGGATAGAATATGCATTGCTTGCAGAATAGACTAGCCCAACAAGCAGACACCTGGGCAACAGAAGGCTCAGGAGGACTGTGTAATTAAGGTGTACTATCTGGTCCACAGTCATGCATGTACAGTCAACATTATTTTGCTTTCCAGTTCATGTACTGTATGTATTTTTGCTTCTCAGCTACATTTACTACTTCTGAATCACAAACTTAACATCTGTTTTCTAGGTACCCCATGTTGGGGCGAGTGACCATTTGGTCAACTGGTCAAAGCGATTAACAAAGCCCTCTACCTGTACTTTCCACTACCTGTGTGAGTGACAGAGAGGGCTCCATGTTTGGCTGCGGCTTCAGTGTTTTTTTATGCGATCTTTCAGGCCACTTGTGCAGGGCTAGATGGTGCTGTAGAACTGCTGCTGAGGTGATAACTGGCAGCTTTTGTATGCAAGTCACAGCTGGAAGGTATGCCCTTATGACGTTCCCAAATCTCTGAGTGTAGAACACTGGGTAGTTAGGAGTTCTTCTCCCTTATACCTGTACATGTTCTCCAAGCAAATTGAAGATAGCCATGACTGTTTGCAGCAACCTATGCACAATAACTTTCATTGCCATGGGTACGGATTGCATGCTCAACATTGCCCAATGCGAACAGATGATGGCCTAGCAGAAACAAATTATTCTCGGTCTCCTTTTCAGTCAAAGGTACAAGACTAATTAGCACAGTTACTTATAGATGCAATTAAGGGGAAGCTATATAAGTACATGAGGGAGAAAGGAATAGAAGGATCTGCTGATTGGGTTAGGTGAAGTAGGGAGGGAAGAGGCTCGGTGGAGCATAAACACCAGCACAGACAAGTTGGGCTGAATGGCCTGTTTCTGTGCTGTAAATTCTATGTAATTCTATTTCCATTCTTCAAATATACTTTACAGTGTTATGAGGGAGCTTAAAAACATATACATATTGTTGGCTATAGGGTTCATCAGTAACAATAAATCTTAATGTCACCTAGATTATATTTTCTCCAGACAGATTGAACACACTTATTTATAGCTGTGAGTCTCAAAAATACAAGGTTACATTCATATCAGTCTATGGAAAATATTCTTGATCTGCTATTGTTTGATCTATTAAACCAATTTGGTAGGCGCTGTTCATGTTTCCCAAACAGTGCGGAGAAAGCTATGGAACAGAGAGCATTAAATATCAACAACAGATTGACTGATTTTGTAAATAGGCAAATTCAGCCTGGTGATGAATGTTTTATTGTCCAAAACACTACCAACCTGTAGACCAGCACGTTTTAAGTTGCCATGAATTTTCCTCAGCTGCAAATTAGCTTAAAGAAGGCCAACTTGCCCTTCAGTCTACACATAGAATCATACAGCACAGAAGGAGGCCATTCAGCCCATCGTGTCTGTGCTGGATCTTTGAAAGAGCCATCCAATTAATCCCACGCTGCTGCTCTTTCCCCATAGCCCTGCAAATTTCTCCTTTTGAAGTGGACATAGAACCATTTTATTTTTTTTTTAATTTGCAAAGATAAGCTACTGGATTTTAGTAGTTAGTGCGAGTCAGACACAAATGTCAGATATATTGCCATCTGTAATTTGAAACTAACAGCATTTTTATTATGCTGAGTTGGAGGAGCCATTAATTTATTTTTGAATAGAAATATTAATTCTTATCTTGCTGAATTAAAAAAAGGACTTGTTACAAGTACGGTGACCAGTGCTTTCAGGAGCAGACTGTATGTGATTTATATTTGGAAAGCACTTACCATGGCCTGTTTAATCCAAGAAGCATGTGAAAGAAATTATATCTAGTTGTTAGTTTCACTGCCTCTAGTTGCAATTAAAAAATCAAAGCACAGTTCAGTGAATATTTAATGCAGATATTAATTCTGCACAGAGAACATGCAATAAAGTTAGCATTTACAATGAGTTTCTATGTCAATGTTATTAAGTGATCAGTGTAAGTTATTCTGCTGATTTAAAAATATACCAATGCATTATTCACAACGAATTTCTAATTTCTACTAGGCCTGGGTGGAGACTCAAACTGGAGGGTAAGTCAACCAGTACAGCCTGCACACACCTCCTAGTAGCTGGTTACTGAAAGGTATTGGCCAAAGCCTGTAAACAGATCACACTTCAGGAAATGGGGTACGATGCAGGGAGATACATTAAATCTAATAAGTGGGTAAGTAGAAAAACAAAGAAATAGAACTGAATTTTCCTTAGGCTCGTAAATCACTTATCTTAAAGTTAACTTGTCACTAAGAGCCAGCAACTTTTTTTCATCTCAGTGTTATAATTACTTTAGAATAAAAGATAATTTTCAAATAAGCCCAAAATATAACTCACCAAATCCCGAACGATAGGCATCGTCTTCTGTCGCCGCAGATCTGGCATACTGTCAATGCCATATAGCACGCTTCCAGCCCTAAAGCAAATCATACAGCTTAGTAATGTGCATTACATATTGTGAAGTAGGAAAGCTACATTGGTACGATTTTCACAATATTTATGGGGAATTCCTAGGTGCTACCATCTGATTTCTCTTTAGCATTTTGTGGAATTTGCTAGGCATGAACGTATATATTGTTATATATATATGAGATATATATGGTATATTGTGTTAACCAAAAGATAGGAAGCAATCATTAATGGCTGCTCCAATTGTTTGTCCATTTTCTCACCAGCTGTCTCCCCCTTTTCTATTCTCCTAATCACAAAGCATTGCATACAGGGCCTTGAATGGGAGGCACCCAATAGTATCTCTCTCATGTTTTAATATCCAAGTGTGAGCCTTGACAGTGACTGTCAATGAGCTGTTCAATTGCTGAGGTACTTCCAGCAAGGGTTGCTGGATCATGATCAAGTGTGGGTACTCTGGCCATTTCCCTAATCCAGGGCTGCTCAGCACAAATATAGTGCTCCTACTGTCACTCTGGTGGAGATCTCAGTACAGACCAAAAATTGAACCCAAGACCTTCCTGGGCTATATGACTCAATCAATATCTGGATGAACTACTGATTTTTTTTCTTTAAAAACATCATAGCACTGGCAAATAAGAATATATTCTGTAAAAATAGCTGGAGTTTTGTTCTCAACAGGATTCCAGCCATGTGAATTCATAGTAACTAGAAGTGTTTCAGCTGTTATTTTAATTGATAAAAATTGCAACCTATTCTAGATTTTGGGTTGGCTGTCTTTTCCTTCGCTGCCTACCAATCCTGGAATGTATTTCATATATTTGTAAAACATCTGATTACTACTGGCAGAAAACTTAAATGTTGTAAATTGCCCTTTTCTTCCAGGACCTGAATACAGCTGTGAAGAGGACCATCACTATTTTCTGATGGTGGTAAGCCCTACCATACCTGTTAGAAAATTCCTCCTTTGTTTCTTAGGGGATATTGGTAAAGATCATGCACTAATGCTTTACAAATTGTCAAAAAAAATTACTCCCTTATCTGTTTTTGTAATTCCACATGGTTATAATGTTAAAATAGTTTCCTAAAGAACAAGTTTGGTTGTAATGTTCAAAGTTTCCATTCATTTTAATAACTGGCAAAGCTAGTCAGAGCTTCAAAGAACCATTGTTTCAGCCAGCAGGTTGCAAGGTTTCCAATGATTTTGGTTAAAGCTGAAGTAAACCATCAATTTTCGATTTAAAAATCATTTTAGACAACTCAGAAAGGAAACTATCTACTTTCTTATCTTCCGAAAAGTCACTACTGTCTTTTAAAATCCTCCGCTCACATTGGTTTACATATATTGGGAAATAGAGGGGGAAATTTCCCAACTACACACAGGTGGCAGGGAACTTCACCCATTACCTGTGTACTGAAAGGTACCCCCACAGCTCAAGCCTTCTGTGACTTGTTGATGCCAAATTATGGGAGAGCAAAAATGGCAGAAAATTCCAAGCAAAGTATTTTATCTTCAAGTTAAAGAGTTGTTAAAGAGTTCCTTTCATGCATTTTTATTTCTTACCTGCCTCCACTCAAATGATGACAGATATAAAAATCATACCTATCAGAATGGATTCTTCAACACTGGACCTTTGTTCACAGATCATTCATACAATGAAACCATCTGTTCTATTCATGCGGATACTGTAATATGGACACTGGTCCCAGTGTCCAGAAAATATCATATCCCACAATATCTCTCATCAAATTTTTCTCCAGACTCTCTTGAATTTACTGCCACTATCAGCTCCCACTGCTTCCTTTGGCAATTCATTCACGGGATCACAAGATACTTACCGCTGACGAAAGCCATTCAGCTCATCTTAATTCATCCATCCATACTGTCCCTACACCACCACCAACACCCCCACCCCACAATTGCTGCATCAAATTGCTTCCTAAATAATTCTGGGATTTTCACCTCCACCACATCAGTCCTAAGATTACCTTTTATTAGTTTGAACCTGCATCCCTTGTCCTATTCCCACAGTTTAAAACAGCGGCCCGGAATTTCCTTGAAGTTTTTCCCACATCCGCCACTGTAACTTTGCCAGAATGCGGCGGAAACCCTATTTATGCGCATACATAGGATCATGGCCGCACCTCAGCAAAGTACAGCACTGCAGCGAGAGCAGCTCCGGGGAAATTTCTGGATTAAATATTTCCATACCATTCAGTATCTTATATACTTCAATAGGATCACATCTTAGACACCTCCTTCCCTGGCTGAAAAGCCCAGGTGTCTCTAGTCTTTCCTCATAACTCAGACTCCCAACACTCGGGATCATCCTCATGGCTCTTCTCTCCACTGTCTCTAACACTTAGTTTTCCCTGTTTCTCAGCAACCAGAACTGGACACCACACAATAATCAAGGCGTAGTCTGACTAGAGCACTGTACAGTTTGCTCACAACTTCCTCTGACTTGCATTCTCCTGTTTTGGCTCTGTGGTTCAACATTTTATTGGCTTAGTTGATTGCTGCTCTGTATTGGTTGCAATATTGAGTGTTGAGTCAACGAAGACTCCGAGCTCTCTTTCAACTTCATCCTTAACTATTTCAACACCACTCCTGAAGAACTTTTATTGCCCAATTTCCCTTCCCATATGCAGTACTTTACATATATCTGCATTAAATTTCATCTGCCATTTTTTGGCCCAATTACATATTTTGTCTAACTTATTCTGTAATTTTTGTGTTGCTGCCTTTGATTTCTTGCACCTCCTGGTTTGGTATCATCTTCAAATTTGATCAACTTGCTTTGAGTTTCTGAATCCAAGTCATGGATGTAAATTAGAAATAGTAGTGGTCCCAACACAGAGCCCTGGGGCACCCCACTCAGTACAGTCCCCAATGCTTATAGAGGGCGCGTTTCATGCAAATGCGATTTGCCTGTTTTACGTGATGGCCGGTATAACGTAGTAGTCCTATATAAGAATGCTGTCGTCGCTCATCAGCATCTGCAGCTCCGTGAACCACTACCTGAACGAACCTCCTTACTGCCGGACCCTAAACATGACCAAGTACTCAGAGTTCCACAGTGCCAACCTCACCATAGCCGCGGGGCATCAGGAAACTGAGGAGCAGGCAGCAGGACCCATCATTCAGAAACAAGCTATTACCAGGTAGAGCATTGCAGCAAGATCCAGAGAGGAGGGAAAGACACACAAATCTCAACTCCTTAGCCAAATAACCATTTAAAGAACCCAAACACCTAATTAGGGCATTAAATTTCAGCTGCTGGGATTATTGTGCATAACGTGTTATTTTTGTTAAATATAAATATATTTTAAAAAACATACATCAGTCTTTCATGTGTACTTCACTCATACAATATCACAGGGATGATTCTGGGAACAGATCGATTCTGTGCCAATAACTGACTGTCAACCCTGCTCATTAACAAGGTGCTATTTACCTATATTTGTTCTTGTACAGATGTTTGTTCCTGAAATAAACAGAGCACTTAAGACACTATAACTGGCAACTTTGAAACTGATGTTAATGCAAATGGATAATGGTTATCGCTTTTTGGCAGATATAAACGACAACTTGTTTTAAATACTTCCTTCCACTCCTCCATCTAGTACTCATCTTTTTACCCTTCAGCTAATTTTTTATTCATTCCCAAGTTTTACCCTGAATCCCACAACTCGTAGCCATTTGTTTGGAACTTTATCGGATGCCTGCTTGAAGTCTAAGTACACAACATCGTAGCATTTGCCACAGTTGACTTTGGGCTGCCAATTCCTCAAAGAAATAATGGAGGTTGGTCATGCAGGATCTTCACCATCTACAGCAGGGCTGACTACTGTTTATTAAATAGTTATTACACAGATAATCCTCAAGTTTACTCCTGATAATCGATTCCATTATTTTACATGGAATTGAAGCAAGATGAATTGTTTTGTAATTGCTGCTTTGTTATCCTTTTTGAAGTTGGCACTATAATAGACCGTTTCCAATCTATTGGCACTTCCCCGGTGGCTATTGACTATGCTAAACATGTTGACATTTACCTTGTCTATGATACCTTCCCCCGGAAAGTTCTGTTACTTTCTCCAAAGAATTGCTCCGCTGTTGCATTCCACTGTTCAATGAGTCATACAGTTCTGCTTTACAGAACAAAGCCCTTTCCAGTCCCTCCCTTGTCTAAAATTTGTGATGTGGAGATGCCGGTGATGGACTGGGGTTGACAATTGTAAACAATTTTACACCACCAAGTTATAGTCCAGCAATTTTAAAATAAAATTGCTGGACTATAACTTGGTGGTGTAAAATTGTTTACAATTGTCTAAAATTTAATCTTGCTTGCTCGTGGACATGGCAGATGATACAGTGCTGTAGTTAGAAAATAGACATGCAACTTGAAATGTTTAAGTTACTGGAAGGGTAGGGTATGTTGGGATCCGAGGTAGCTATTAAATGTAAGAAAATTAGAACTATGAAAGCTATAAAGAATCATTATCTGATTAACACACAAAGGCACCTACATTTTCTTGACAAACCATTACATAATTACAGTAACATGGAAGTTCAGAAACTAAACAAAAATAAAATCAGGTGACTCGATTAAAAGCTTACCATACTATCCTGATGTGAGACTAAATCATACATAAATATATTCCACCCTTTCCATGCAAATGTAGCCTATTAATAAACTTATGAAGATTTAGAACTCTTGGACTGAAAACAATTCCTCTTGGTAAATGTACCTCTTTTCAGTCAGCGATATTGGTTAAAATATTCCACTTTATTTCCAACTGTCAAATCCTATCAAAGTTTCTTGAAAGGTCTCCGAAGTCCACAGGTTATTTTCAATAAAACCAGCCTTTTTTGAACAGTTGTCAACATTACAATAGCTTTCCGAATGAGATTTCATAAAACGTCGGCATCGAAGATCATTCAACACTTTCAAATACTCTAAAATAAAATCAGTTTGGACTGAAGTTATAGAAGCTTCCCAGAAGTTGGGATTAATATCTTGTCAATACTTTGTAATTGTATTTTTTTTAATATTTAAAAAACTAACCAAATTTTGAAATGTTTTTGCAACATCAAATGGAAATGCTTGGATGCAAACAATGCACATTGAATACACAGAATGCTGCTCTATCAACTGGCTTTCAACAATGAATTCTTATCATGACATCTGAAGAAGAAAAATGTTTTAAATTGGAGACACTTTTCTGTATGTCTGACAAAACAATTAACTGTTTCCAAATAAGGTGATCTTCTCTCCATCAGATGTCAGGAGGTTAGCTCCTGTCAACTATACTACTGTATTGTAAATGAAAAATATCAATCTGCTAGGTTTCTTTTTTGAAGTAGAAGATTTTGTTGAGGTTTTTTAATATAATGATTAAAACAATACAGTTAGTGGCTGCAACCAGTTAAGTGAAAGACCCCACTTGAAACATTTTTAAAAATTTACTGTATAGATGAAAGTGTCAGGAATCAGATATTGGAGGAAGGGTTTGTGTATTTAATATGCGATATCTGAAGCTTGCAGTTTTCTTCAAGTATTTTTGATAGCAATTTATACTATTTGATGTTATTATACTCCTCAGTAATTGGACTCTGGTGAGTGACCCATTAATATAGCAGGCTCATCAAAAACAACAATTGATTCCATGGCCTAAATTCTCCAATTTTAGAACAGGTTGGTTCTTACTGTGGCATAATAGCAATGCTGTACAGTTACTCTTCTACTTTTACATAGCATCCATCCTGTTGTGGAAACCCACGAGGAACAATAAAGGAACAGGGTCATAGGCCCCTTAAGCCTATTCTGACATTCATGGCTGATCTGTACCTCAGCTCCATTTAGCTACCTTTGCTCCATACCCCTTGATATCCATACCTATTAAAAATCTATCGAACTCAGTCTTGAAAATTTCAATTAGCCCAGTATCCACAGGGTTTTGGGGGAGCAAATTCCAGATTTCCGCTACCCTTTGTGCGAAAATGTGTTTCCTGATTTCACTCCTAAATGGCCTGGCTCTAGTTTTATGATGCCCTCTTGTTCTGGATTCCCCCACAGAGGAAATAGTTTCTCAGTGTCCACCCTACGATAGAATCCTTTATCATTTTAAACACCTTGGTTAGATCACCCCTCAACATTCTAAACTGAATGGAACATAAGCCAAGTTTATGCAACCTGTCCTTATAATTTAACTCTTTTAATCCTGATATAATTCTGGTGAATCTGAGCTGTACCTCTTCCAAGGCCGATATATCTTTCCTGAGGTTCGGTGCCTAAAACTGAAGCATCACTTCCTGACTTTAGATCTCCAACCCCCTTGAGATAAATGCCAACATACTATTAGACTTTTTTGATCACTTTTTCTACCTGTGCACTAACTGTTGGTGATTTGTGTACATGGACACCTAAATCCCTTTGCTCCTCCACAGCTCCTAGTCTCTCACCATTAAGAAAATATTCTGATTTGTCTTTCTCAGATTCAAAGTGGATAACCTCACATTTCCTCAATATTGAATTCCAGCTGCCATAGTTTTGCCCACTCTATGGGCCCGATATTACCATGGCGGCGGGGGGGGTAGATTGGGTGTGTGGGTAACGTGCCCGGTGAAATCAGTCTGCCCCGCACGCAATCGCAGGCTGATTGGATCCACTTACCTGTTCTTCCGGGTTCCCCACTGCTAAGCTGCGCGGCGGGCGGACTGCGCATGTGCAGTAAGGTCTGTCAGCTGGAGGAGCCCTATTTAAAAGGGCAGTCCTCCACTGACAGATGCTGCAAGAAATAGGAAAAACTACAGCATGGCGCAGCCCAGGGGGAAGGCTGCTCCCAGGTTTAATGATGCCTCACTCCAGCTCTTATTGGATGGGGTGAGGAGGAGGGGGAGGACAGAGATCTTCCCCACAGCGGGCGGGAGGAAGCGGCCTGCCTCTGCCACCAAGAAGGCCTGGCTCGAGGTGGCAGAGGAGGTCACCTGCACCACCAACATATCGCCCACCTGCATACAGTGCAGGAGGCGCTCCAATGACCTCAGTAGGTCAGCCAAAATGAGTACACTTACTCATTCCCCTACACTCCGTCTGCCACATCACCGCCCCCACCCCACATCTCCTTCTGCACAGCTAACACTACTCTGCAAAAGGGTGTTTGAGGGTTTGTCATGGTTTTTATTTAAATTTAATTTCTGATCAACTCACATTACATAATATATTGGCACCACTACTGCCACGTCTTTGCGAATCTTGTCTGGTTTGTGCAATAATGCCTTTTCCTGAGGATCACAATGAAGACCCACAACTGATGACATCCATTGTGTCACTGCAGAGTGGGTGTAGGTGTATTTGCAGGGCTCTTTTGTGCAGATGACTGAGAGACGTCGGCGAAGTCCCTGGTGGCACCCTGGAAGGATGCGGAGGAGATGTTGTTGAGGGCAGTGGTGACTTTGACAGCGACAGGTAAGAAGATGGTGCTCGGGCCAGCCGGGAGCAGCTCGGCTGCCGATGTCCACGACTACATGTCGAGTGACTCTGAGCCTCCGTGTGCACTGCTGCTCAGAGAGGTCCAGGAAGCTGAGCCTCGGTCCCTGTGGACCCTGTGGCGAGGGTAGTGCCCTCTGCGACGCATCTCTCTCTGTGGTTGCCCTCCCTCCTGCTGTGCAGGTGGATGTGTCACAGCACTGTGTTGTGGAGCTCCACGTGTCAGAGGTGGATGGCGTGGCCGGCGAGGCTGGTGATGCTGTTCGCCCTCCGAGGAGGTCATGACTGCAGCTACGGCGGCCCCCATCCGGAAGATGTACATCTGTGGGGGTCCGCAAGGTAGGTAAATGTGTCTGGACACAGGGGTAAGTGTGCAAGTTGGTGAATTTTATTGTTAGGAGGAGGGTGGTGGAGGCCAAACTTTGTCCAAAGTGACAGAGTAGCCTCCAGCAATGAGTGAGGGTCTCCCCCCGCCACCTGTTAAATGGACCTTTGCAGCTGCCACAGGCTGATGGCTGCAACACGTCCATTTGAACTGGGAGTGTTTCCCCCAGTATGGGAAACAGTCTCAGTCAGTTGCAAAATCCCATCCCTGCTAAAATAACAGGTCAATCAGGTCTGTAAACAACCTGAAGTACCTGTTCAATTACTTTAAATGGCATCCCGCCGGCTTTAATTGCCGGCGGGAGTCCCACATGCGGGGGTTGCGCGCGAATGTGAGCATGTCAGTGGGGAACCCGGAAGTGGGCGGGTTGGAGCCGGGCTCCCGACCCGCCCCGGGAATCCCCGATTTTCGCAGCCCCCCCCTGCCACCAACGCACCCGATCGCGGGTGCTAAAATCGAGCCCAATTAGTCTGTCTCTGTCCCTTTGATCTGGCAACCGCGCTCATTGTCACTGTCCTGAAATTTAAGAACAAGTATAAATTGAAATTTCTATAATAAAAATATACAGTTACCAATTATCTAACTATCTAATTAGAATAGGTAATTGGCTGCATTATGTTGAAAAGAAAAAAACTACTAGCTTTTCAGAACAAAGTTACAACCATAACAATCACGGTGACCAAGAAATGTTCACCTAGGTTTCACAATCCAGCCTCTGGAAAATGAGAAAAGAAAGTTAAATCCCATTGATCCCAAAGAACTATGAGCATTGGTTTAAAAGTTATTTCTATTGATGTTCTTCTAAGATAGATACTGCTCAAAATTGTTTTTTGGTCCACACAAAGTGGTAAATAGTCTAGTTTACACAACATTTGTTGCATTTAGAGCAATGGTTTATGCTCATTTACTTATGCCTCCAGTAAGCCACTACTGGAACTACATTACATCAATCCATTGTGAGATTGCTGATGGTCATCTCGAATCGCACTGCAACCAAGCTAATTCGTCAAAGCAACTGAAACAACTTAAAACAAACATGACACTTTGCCTATTTAAAAACTTGTTTGGAAACTTATTAACACAGCTAACCAGCAATCAGAAAATCTTACAACTTAGCTACAACATCAATACAAATTCTTTAGTAAAGCCCCTGCATTTCAACAGCCCAACCCCAAATGACAAAGTAACATTTTAACACCCTCACTAGATCACTCTGTAGTCTATCACAATTGCAAATAATTTCCCAGCCTCTGAAGACCTCTTTGGGCTGTGTTCTATTTGCATTACATTTCACAAAAGAAATTGAAGACAGAGTAAATAACATTTTCCGCCAAGAATGCTTTTAACACAAACCTCCAGAGAAGGAAAACAGATGTAGGAAGGAGAGGTCAGTGTCATCATAAAATTCATTTGACGTTATTAAAAAAATTCAGTTGAGGAGGCAATATCAAGCAGCTAGACTGGGAATTGGAATTGGAAAATTGAAGTGTCATGAATGGGCAGCATCATCTCATGCAGCCAATGGCGACTTACAATGGATCATAAATCCCACCACTGGGGCAAGAGATTTTAAAGTGTGTTCTGTAGTACCTTTCTCCAGACGACTATGCATTGTCGGAATCCCTTATCTCGCTCTATCGGCAGGGACAATTAACAAGTATTTCACCTCTGCATTTATAATTTATCATTTCCACATCGTTCACCTGAGGAAGGAGGAAGCCTCCGAAAGCTTGTGAATTTAAAATAAAATTGCTGGACTATAACTTGGTGTTGTAAAATTGTTTACAATTGTCAACCCCAGTCCATCACCGGCATCTCCACATCATTTATAAAGGAGAGGAAAGACTGCAGGAGTGCCAGGGGAGAATGTGGAGGAACTGCTAATACACATGTAAAGAATGAAGGATTAAATTTGATCAGATCCAGATGGTCTACACTCCTGAATCCTGAGAAGGTTAGAGGTGAAACACAAGAAGTATTAACCATAATTTTCCAGGATGTCCCAAAACACTTCGGAGATAATTAATTACTTTTTTAAGTGTTATTATGTGGGCAAACGTGGCAATTTGCAGACTGCAGGGTCCCACAAACAGCAAATGAAATCATGACCGTTAATCTGTTTTTGGTGGTAGAGGGATGAATGTTGGCCAGGACATATTTCATATGAAAGTCAGCACTTCCGGCAAAGTACAGCTCCCTTAGTACTGCACTGAAGTGGCAACTTGAATTATGTGCAAATAAACCTCTAGCATGTATTTCAAGTTTACACCATGCTTTGAGAGAAGAGTTCGCATCTACAATCCGTGATAAAGCTTTTGAATCAAAAAACCTTTATTGCCATGCTTTCTTAAGTATTCCAAGTTCGATAAGAAAGCAGATCAATTTCTTGATGCTTTCTTTATTCATAAAAAACTCCAAAAGGATTTAACTTCTCCCTTAAGAACAATTTCAGATTCTGCACCTCTCAACCACATATCCATCTGTGAATGGATCAATTTCTACTTGGTCTGCATGCAAAATTTATCCATAAAACTATACAAACTGAAAGGTGATAAAGTATATGCTGGGCAGCTATTGTCAACTGGCTACCATTCACTCATCATTCTTCTCTGGTTGGAATATTTCTGTACAATGCTTAAAACCTCTAAAAATAGTGAAACCTGTGTACAAGGTGATTACAGTACAGGGTTAATAGCTCAGTTCCAGCTATTTGAATATTAGATAAAAATTTGGCTGTTATAAGTCAAACTGGGAATATGGTTTGTTTTCATCTGTATGCGAATCAATTTTTATTTGCTTTTATACTAATTTATGCTGAATACCTTGACACATTTAACATCTCTCTAATATGGGGCATTTCCAAGTTCCAGTACATCTAGTACAATATCTAGTGGTTGTAAACCTAATGTACCTTTAACATATTTCTGGATCAGATAAAGAAACATGCACTTCAACAATATCTATTGGCATTCGGATAGGTATTAACTGCCAGGGTTTTATTCACAGTTTATGTTCATCCTGTGAAGGGCTCTGTCCCCTCGCATACCAATTCCTTATGCTACATGCAACTTAGAAAACATTTCTTCCATTCCTGAAATGTTATAATTCAGTCTTGCTTTGTGAACCATTACCTACCAAATCACTAATCCACAACATTTCTTTTTTCAATTATGTATGCTCTCCAAGAAGCAAATCTGTGCCCACAATTTTAATTTTGACAATAGGCGTAGGCAGGCAGATGACATGTATAGCACTACGCTGTTTCTTTTCACTATCTAATGCGGGGGAGAGAGGTGGAACTTTCCAAAAACCTGTGCTGTGGGCTGGGCATCACAGGCAGTGGGCGGCATTCACAGGCAAAGCAAGTGAGATTTTCTGTGTGCGAGGCCATGGATAGTTCCGCCTGGGCTTTCAAACCCAGTAGAAAAGCTGGGTTTCATGGCTGATTGAGATGGCAGAGGTTGCAGAATTAAACTCAACAGTTGTTAATATATGTGATTTATATCAATTTGTGTTAATTGTATTCAGGTGGTGCATATCAATTGGGAACTCTCTTGTAACCATTTATAAGAGAGCTGATCTAGGGTGTGGTGTGGGTGTAATGTGGAGCTCCATGAATAAAGGCTTGGAAGCAACTGAAGACTGGGCTCTAGTATCCTATCCTTCACCACCTGGCTATCCAATTTAGAACAACAGTTAGCTGTGAGGCAGCATCTGTGGAGAAATAGAACTTGGTCAGTTGACATTTCAGATCTTAAGACCTTTACTCAGGATATGACTTCTGTTTCTCCACAGAGGCTACCTGACCTGAGTATTTCCAGCTTTTTCTGTTTTTGTTTTGAGACTTGCAGCATCTGCAGTATTTTGCTTTTAGTTAGCTACGAGGTTTAGCTCTGTTTGTGAGTTGGTAGAACAGTTGCTTCTTACACCTGATTGAAATAACAGGAGACTGAAGTGCAGAGAAACCATGGAGTCAGGAATAGAACAGAGTTGAGCCTGACTGCTCCCTGACTTTTAATCAGCTTTTGTACCATTGTGCACATGGGGCTGTATCTCACAGTTGGCAGTTCTGTTCCCCAACACAGAAGACTCAGACTATTAACTCGACGATCTAAAAGTCTGATGACCCAAACTGCACCTGGCAGCTTCCGATGTGAACAATTTCATACCTCTGTCAATATTAAAAAAACAGTAGGTGCATTGAATGGAAAGGATCAAGAAGGATTAAGCATCGATTGGGCCCATAACAGTTTTTACACCTGTGCCAGAGGGATTGATTAGGCATTCTATGACAAACACAGCAAAACAAAGCAACTAATCAATCCCAAATCAATTCACCCCACCGAGGTGGAGTGCTTTGTACATTCAGCGAGTTAATCTGTAGGAGTCCTGATCTCAAACAACCTGCTAGCCTTAGGTAAAGTTCTGATTCAGAGGCAAGAGTGCTATCACTGAGCCATGTCCGACACCATCACTGACTATTTTAAAACAGGTGGGGCTAAAACAAAACTGCAGTGGCTTTATGGCAGTGCTTTCCCTCTGCTCCTGGTGTAGGTCTGGTTCCAGGTTCTCAATCGTTTTTGGAATTAATATCTCAAGACATTTTATCATTGAGATTAATTTGCCAATCTTTAATTAAAAAGTCAGGCATTAGAAAATTAATTGATCAGGGACCTGATTCTTAAAACTTCCGATGTTGAATTTTTAGATGCAGCACAAGAGCATAGATGACATAAGGACAAGTATTTTTGATATTCAAGTGGAATTTTAAGATCTATCGCTCCAGCAGTTGATAATTCTGGCAATTAGTGTTTATTAATGTGTTAAATTATCTTTTAGTGGTTATGGAGGTTTTGCTGAAGCACAAAACCCCCATTGGACTTGTTTTCAAAAAAGCCAAAACTGAAGACGCTGGAAACATGAAACAAAAGCGGAAAATGCTAGAAACAGTGAGCAGGTCAGTCAGCACCTGAGGAGAGAACAAACCAATTAATGTTTCAGCTGTGGAGCAGGTTTGAGAAGGGTTCACACCCAAAACAGTAACTGTTCTGTTCTCTCAATGGATGCTGCCTGTGATTTGTTTGCATTTTCAAAAAAGTATAATTATGTCATTCTTTTCATTGCTGATGTTTCTCTGTAAATATTTTTTCAGTTATTTACTCACCTGATCAGAGAATTATAGGATTACTGAGGCGGCCACCATTATCCACATGGGAAGAAAAAAATGTATATAATGTCTAATTGGGACAACATGCTCCACAATCGATGGATTGCTTTTGCAGAGAACTACTATTGCCACGTAAGCAAACGCGGCAGCCAATTTGTGCACAAGGTCCCACAAACGACAAAAGCAATGAATGATGAAATAATCTGATTTTTGGTGGTGTAAAACAAAGTATGTCACTGCAAACTCACAGCTCTTGTGGAAAACCAGCCTGCTGTGAAATGAAATCATTTTCATTCAAGTACTTAATCCATTTTTTTGTGGTGTCTGGAGGGAAGCTTTACACAAGAGCTGAGCCTGTAGTAATGCATAGTCCTTACCAGGAAATATTAAACGTGGAAAGTCAGGTGGCCTAAACAATTGGAAAAAAAACATTTATGATAACAGGGGAAAAGTGAAAGAAGCACAATGAAAGAAGTTACATGATTACTTGACTTCAGTTCGTCTTTAAACGGTGGGGATACTGTACACCACGTAAGGGAATTATTTCCTAGGGGTTTCTGGAGGCACATCATCAGGTTTCTAGGCAACTTACGTTTCAATTGAACCATTTTTGGAGATGGTCACATGTTGGGATTGTTTGACCACTTTTCTACAGTAAGCATTTGAAAAAGTGTTACATTTAAGCAGCCTTTTAAGTTAAAGTAGGTTCACACAAGTTGAGAATTCTCCTTACAGCTGTGTGTTGCAGCAACTGAGACATAAAGAAGTTCATATGTTAATGATCCAAGCAATGAAGATGTATTGCCACTAACACTGGGAACAATAATTAATTTGTTACCTCGTCTTAGGCTTCCTACGAAAATCCACACCTACTATCATTAGGATGATCTATTCATTTGAGCCCAGCATGGGGTGTCTGCCAAGAATTCACTCTGGTGATGGGGCGGGGTGGGTGGAGTTAACCTGTTTTATTGACATGCCCTCTGGCAAATCACTGAACTGAGATGAAGTTGGCGGGGCAGCCCACATAATTTCTTCAGTCAGGAATAACAAGGAGAGAAAAACCCACATTGAAGGTACAGCAATATAGAGGCAGCAAATGGTGTGAAAAAAGTAAATCCAGAAAACTATATCAAACTAAGCCATGACATTAAAATAAAGGTGCAAACTAGTAAAAGGCAAATTAGGAATAACGTCAATAAGTTCTTCATACGAAGAGTGATCAACATGTAGAATGAGTTTCCGCTTAAGGTAGTTGGAAACCCTTCTATCATTTAACAATTGGATGCCATTATGGGGGACTTTAGGATATTTCTAGATGGGTGAGCTCAGATAGATTGAGTGGACCTTCCTCATCTGTATCTATCTTGTGTTTTGCTAGCTCTGGCAGTTGTGATAACATTTAGCCTAAAATTATATTCTTATTTTAACTAAGTGTTTTGTGTATTTACAAATGATTTGAAACGTTAATTAGAAGCAGTGTCCCAATTCTCTGATCATGTCAGAATACATTTTTAAATTGGTATCTAGTAATCTGGTAAATCAAGACATTTTTTTCAGTCTACCAGTCAATCCTTGAAGTCACCCATAATTGTTTTTTTCCCACAATGAAAAATATTCTATTGCTTTACTCCAGCATAAGAGTTCTGTAAAATGATGAAAACTGACTTTATAACATAAATTTACTTGAAGATAGAACAGTATCAAAACTTCTTTGCATATTGTCACACTGATATTTATGGATAGATCCTTATAATACATCTTTTGGAAAAAAAATATAACTTTCAATTCACAAATATATGCAGAAAATTGTTTGTTTCAATTTTATTTTCAATTCACCTTGGAAATTTAAGATATGTAAATTTATGAACAAAATTTCAGTAATTTATTATTCAAACATATGTGGAAATAAATATATGCTTTGAAGAGCGTATTTAAAAAGCTGGAACTGTACTGAAATAATGAAAATACCTTTATCCAAAACACAGCCATTTTTAATCTGAATCCATTGAGAAATCAAATCCAAGTGTAATTCTGCCCGGCTCAGCCCAGCCCAATGGCAACAGTTTGTAGCCACATATTATACACCTACTAAATATAGTACAGTAATAGGCAAAATAAATGATAGCAGAGAAGTAGCTTTCAGATTCCTTTGAAACCTTTGCATTTGTTGCCACATCAGTTTCAGTTTGTCCAGCACGGTGAAGTATTATGTCAGGTTCTCTGAGGTGTTGCTTCATTTTTTTTTGAAAACATGTTCGCTGTTCATTAGAAGAGTTTTAGATTTGCTTTTCGCCTTCGTACCAAATTTTGCTAAGCACGAGAGCCATGACACCCAGTCACGTTTGAGTGCACGGTTCTGATTTAGAAGCAAGATCTGCAGTTGTTTTTTGTGTTTTAACCCAACAAAATACTCCCAATGGAAGCTGACAAAGGGGAAATTAAACTAAAAAATTCTGATCGTCCAAACTTATTAACCCTCCTGCATGTAAATTAACAAATCAAATAACAAACCCAAACTTTGCCACAGTCAAAAGCACTGTATGATTTCATGACTAGTACTTATGAAAAAGCTAAGTACTAGTATTTATCATATGTTAAATTTATTTCCATAACTTGATTTTTTCCAGAGACCTCTTTAGAATTTAGTTCTTCATATGTCTTAACTAAATATTTGCTTTCAAAATGAAAACAAAGTAAATATATGTTTCATGCAGCAACCAAGATAATAATTAACTCAACAGTTCCTGAAAGGATAGATAATTTTAGCTTAAGATAATCAGTCCCATTACAATGAATATTAGAACATTTTAAAACTTCAAGTTTATTTCCAGCAATGATCATTTATAAATACTTGTGGAAAATTACATTTTTTTGGACATTTGTAATGAAGATTTTTCACAATTACTGTCCTATTTTTCACATATATATTTCTTATTGCTATAAATAAATTTCAACTTATACAGTCTATTCCTCTTAATTGAAATGATCTGATCATTCAATTTATTTGCACTAAACTCCCACTTTGTGTTATTAATGTTTCTTAATTCAAATTATTGGATAATTCAATATCTTACATGTAAATATTATGTCCTGGAGAAAATATTTTTAGCCAAAACACTATACATTACACTCATTAAATAACCTCAAACTATTGGGGATTCACTTCATAATATTCACGCAATACTCAGGATACATTCAATTGTATTTCTACCTAAACCAAAGACAGCAGTGAATATCGTCTCCAATTTTACAACAGTTAATCAAATGTTCAACATGAACAGTGGGTACACTTCATTAACTATTTAAGCTTATTTATTTCTACATTAGGCTAATTTTGTTAATCTAATCCACAAATCGGAAACGTGACACACAGCAAATATTTTCATTGTGTTAAAAAATGAACAGTAGACTTGTCACATACTTGTCATTGCCTTTCATCACTCCACAGTGGTCACAATCAAATCACTGGTATAACTTTTGTATTATTCCTATTTAAAGCCTGTTGCTAAACTACTCACTTAACACCTTGACTGCATCCAGCTTAAAAAAAGAGAAATTTAAATCTTCAATCAAATGATCAAATAAAAATTTACACGAGTTTTAAATGTGGCAGAAAAACTGTGGAACAAAGATACTACTCCCTAGCAACATCGACTACTAAGGAACAAGTATTGATAATACCAGAGAGGATATATCTACAAGATATCCAAAACCAAACAAACTACTTCAACATAATAGAGTAACTAGCCCAGACTGGTACAGATATGGGTTTTGAGTAAGGTTTGTATAGAGACATGGGTTGTTGATAAACATTATGAATGCTTTTTTGCAGCATTATCAAAACAAGCCGAAATGGATCAGTTGAACTACAAAAGGCATTCCCTGTACCACAGGAGAGTCAATGTTTATATTTTATTTTATTGTAAATGCTCCGAAGCATGTATGGAATGACTCATTAGCACAACTGCACCTAGAATTTTTGGTAGTGCTTGTTGGAGGCCAATCATCTCAGCCCCAGGACATTGCTGCAGGAGTTCCTCGGGGCAGTGTCCTAGGCCCAACCATCTCCAGCTGCTTCATCAATGACCTTCCCTCCATCATAAGGTCAGAAATGGGGATGTTCGCTGATGACTGCACAGTGTTCAGTTCCATTCGCAACCCCTCAGATAATGAAGCAGTCCGAGCCCGCATGCAGCAAGACCTGGACAACATCCAGGCTTGGGCTCATAAGTGGCAAATAACATTCGCACCAGACAAATGCCAGGCAATGACCATCTCCAACAAGAGAGAGTCTAACCACCTCCTCTTGACATTCAACGGCATTACCATTGCCGAATCCCCCACCATCAACATCCTGGGGGTCACCATTGACCAGAAACTTAACTGGACCAGCCATATAAATACTGTGGCTACAAGAGCAGGTCAGAGGCTGGGTATTCTGTGGCGAGTGACTCACCTCCTGACTCTCCAAAGCCTTTCCACCATCTACAAGGCACAAGTCAGGAGTGTGATGGAATACTCTCCACTTGCCTGGATGAGTGCAGCTCCAACAACACTCAAGAAGCTCGACACCATCCAAGATAAAGCAGCCCGCTTGATTGGCACCCCATCCACTACCCTAAACATTCACTCCCTTCACCACCGGCGCACTATGGCTGCAGTGTGTACCATCCACAGGATGCACTGCAGCAACTCGCCAAGGCTTCTTCGACAGCACCTCCCAAACCCGCGACCTCTACCACCTATAAGGACAAGAGCAGCAGCCACATGGGAACAACACCACCTGCACGTTCCCCTCCAAGTCACACACCATCCCGACTTGGAAATATATTGCCGTTCCTTCATCGTCGCTGGGTCAAAATCCTGGAACTCCCTTCCTAGCAGCACTGTGGGAGAATCGTCACCACACGGACTGCAGCGGTTCAAGAAGGCGGCTCACCACCACCTTCTCAAGGGCAATTAGGGGTGGGCAATAAATGCCGGCCTCGCCAGCGACGCCCACATCCCATGAACGAATTTAAAAAAAGATTTTTTTCTCTCTCAACCGCTTTCAATATGGTTCCCTGCAAATGATGTGTATTCCGTGTACCAACATGAATGACATTACATTTATCCAAGTTAAAAGCCATTTGCCATTGTGTGGCCCAGTGCCCTCGCCATCTAAATCTTTCTGCATTTGTTTGCATTCCTCTACTGTCTTCATCCTTGCACAGATTTTGGTGTAATCTGCAAATTTATTGACCATACCCCCAACACCACTGTCCAGGTCATTAAAAAAGCGTGAATAGTAGCAGGAATAGTAACGTGCCTCCCTTAACAACAACATTTTGCTTGTGGGATTGGAGGCAATGCCTAATCCACTACTTGTCTGGAGTCACAAATAAAGAACAGCCACTTGGGTGAGGTACCAGAGAGCTGTCAACAGCCGGAAACTGTACCACAAGTTTCAGTGTTTGCAGGAGATGGGGAAGTGAGAAAATAAAAGTGGAGAAAATTAGTACAAACGCAATAAGAAAAATTGACTTGGTCAGATAAGTGATGTCACCGATGTCAATTTTTATGTTCTGGGATGAAAAACAAAACCAATGAACACTGGCTTGAAAAAAAACCTAGTTTTTTGAATGTTGTTCCTGCCTCCAAAATCGAATCATGGACATTTACAGCAAAGAAGGAAGCCATTCTGCCCATCTTGTTTGTACTAGTTTTTGCTGGAATTTAATTATATATTTATATCACAATATGGCAAGGCTGCCATTGTTTCAAATTCTGTGTGTTTGTACTGTGAGCAGATTCAAAGTAACTGGCTTCAAAACTAACTGATGACCTTTTACAGCTGGAAAAATATGCAATCCATTATGATGCAGCATCATCGAAGGTACCTCATTTATGTTTGTCCACAGAGGTCCCTTAGAAACTTGGTTTTGAAAAAATCAATTCTTTATCAGTTGCTGACTTGTAAAATTTATAATGAAAGTCATATCAATTTTGCATGGTAGCTGTAATGGTGGAGTGTTAGAATTTGTTGAAAACAACTCAAGTTTAAATTCCAGTCTCACCGCACATTTGAACTTGATAAACCCCAATGTGTGAAGTTTCCCCAGTTCCCAGATGAGCCACTAGAAGAAATATTTTGCAATAATAGAAGAATTTATTTTGGGAGAACAAAGTCTGATAGAAGCACATTTCCTGTCCCTCACCCAGACCTTCCTACCTGATAAAGCACGATCACAGAGAAATTATGATCAGCAGTTTTAAGTTATAACTGCTGTAGATGCTCATTAAATGCAGCAATATCTCCATTGCTATATATTTTTTTCCCCCAATGTCAGTGCACGGCAACAAATATCCAGGGAGCTGCAGTTACTGGAATGCATTTTGATAACTTAAGAAGATTATACAGTATAAGGCACCCGAGGGAAAACATCTCTGCTTCTCTAGTTCAACTGTGTCACCTATAAAAAATGTCACATATGGTAATGATTTTTATTCAACGTTATGTTCATTTAACATTGAGCACTGAGATTTCTTACAGGTAATATGAGTGCGTTTGACAGTAATGGGAGCAATATTTACTGTATAAATCTGGCACATACCGTAGGTGTCGTATCTTCGCCGCTAGTATTATTGTGCCACTGGTAAAATAATTATGGAATCATAGAAAGGTTACAGCACGGGGAGGAGGCCATTTGGCCCATTGAGTCCGTGCAGCTCTATACAAGAGCAATTCAGCTAGTCCCACTCCCCCTGCCCTATCCCTGTAGCCCTAAAAATGTTTCCTTTCAAGTACTTATCCAGTTCCCTTTTGAAGGCCGTGATTAAATCTGCCTCCACCACCTCCTCAGGCAGTGCATTCCAGATCCGAACCACTCGCTGTGTGAAAAAGCTTTCCTCAGGTCACCTTTGGTTCTTTTGCCAATCACCTTAAATCTATGTCCTCTGGTTCTTGACCCTTCCACCAGTGGGAACAGTTTCTCTCTATCTACTCTGTCTAGATCCTTCATGATTTTGAACACCTCGATCAAATCTCATCTCAACCTTCTCTGTTCCAAGGAGAACAACCCCAGCTTCTCCAGTCTATCCACGTAACTAAAGTCCCTCATCCCTGGAATCATTCTCGTAAATCTCTTCTGCACCCTCTCCAAGGCCTTCACATCTTTCCTAAAGTGCAGTGCCCAGAACTGGACACAATACTCCAGTTGTGGCCAAACCAGTGTTTTATAAAGGTTCATCATGACTTCCTTGCTTTTGTACTCTAAGCCTCCATTTATAAAGCCCAGGATCCCATATGCTTTTTTTAACTGCTTTCTCAAACTGCCCTGCCACCTTCAACGATTTGTGTACATATACCCCCAGATCTCTCTGTTCCTGTACCCCTTTTAGAATTGTGCCTTTTAGTTTATATTGCCTCGCCTCATTCTTCCTACCGAAATGTATCACCTCACATTCTCTGCGTCAAATTTAATCTGCTACGTGTCCGCCCATGCCACCAGCCTGTCTATATCCTCTTGAAGTCTATCACTATCCTCCTCACTGTTCACTACACTTCCAAGTTTTGAGTCATCTGCAAATTTGGAAATTGTGCCCTGTACACCCAAGTCCAAGTTATTAATATATATCAAGAAAAGCAGTGGTCCTTGTACCGATCCCTGGGAAACACCATTGTACACCTCCCTCCAGTCTGAAAAACAACCGTTCACCACTACTCACTGCTTCCTGTTACTTAGCCAATTTCGTATCCATGCTGCTACTGGCCCCTTTATTCCATGGGCTTCAATCTTGATGACATGTCCATTATGCGGCACTTTATCAAACGCCTTTTGAAAGTCCATATACACAACATCAACTGCATTGCCCTCATCTACCCTCTCTTTTACCTCAATAAAAAACTCTATCGAGTTAGTTACACACGATTTGCCTTTAACAAATCCGTGTTGGCTTTCCCTAATCAATCCACACTTGTCCAAGTGACTGCTAATTCTGTCCCGGATTATCGTTTCTAAAAGTTTCCCCACCACTGAGGTTAAACTGACTGGCCTATAGTTACTGGGTTTATCCTTACACCCTTTTTTGAACATCAGCTTCAATCCCTTCAGTGAATAGGTTCTTAATGTATATACTTTATTAAGTTCTTTTTGAAATAAAAGAATGAAAAGCTGAGTATTCACCACAAAACTAGTACAACACTGATGACACTTCAAAAGTACCCAATTGGCTGTAAAGAGCTTGGGGAAGTCCTGAGGTCATGGAAGATGCTATATCAATGCAAATTCCTTCTTTCTGTCTTTCTTTCTTTCTTTCTTTCTATCATTTAAATTCCAGGAAAAGATTCATGCAGCAAAGGACAAGCTGTTCCAATTCATCTGGAATTTACTTTTATTCCTTTTTTCCCACTCCCCAATTTTCTCTTCCCAAGCTGGGGTGTTATCTCATGGACACTGGCAGGCCTTTGCCACATCTCCTGGTGGGTCTGCTTCTTGCGTGAACGTAGAAAGTGAGTCTCAACTGGCAACTTAATTGTGAGGAGCATGACCCTTCAGCTGACCCTGTTCTCACCTGACACACATGCACTTTCCTACAGGGATTGATGGATAGTGAACAGAAGTGGCAAAAAAACTGATTTTTTTCACTCACTAGCCAAGGGATACTGAGGCCAATTAAATTGCTCCCATAGTGAAGAATGGTTAATTCAGCACTGACTAGAGATATAAACTGACACCATTCTGATCTATATAGCTCAGTGCCACCCAATGCATTTATTCACTAAGGAAGCTCATTCATTACATTTTTAAGTGCTGTGAAGGAAATTGCTCTGATTTAAAGCCTTTCATGTTAAAAGGACACATTGGGCCAGAATTTGCTGTCAATAGAACGGTATGGCTAATGGCGCTTGCCATTTTTTATGCGCAAATGCTACAGCAACTTCAGGCGAGGGGCAGATGCGTGGTTAAACACGGGTACCCAAAAGTTGTTGTTCGAGTTGTGTAGCTCCGTCATTAGCTTTAAGAAAACAACATCTCGCTGTCTGCCTCATCATTGAACGACGTGAAGTTTCTGTATTTGCGCGGTAGATACGAACTAAACTCGCCATAGAAGTTAAGTCTTGTCCATTTCAGTCTAAGTACCCTTTTAACGACGAGATAAGTATTAATTACTACCAATCAACCTCTCTGGCACTGAAAATTAACTATTACAAGTGTGGAGTCTCATTCCTTCAGGTTTTAATTGTTGGAGATTTTAAAAATGTCAAATTTTAAAATGAAAACTTATTTTACTTTTCCTTTCTGTCTCTGTTTTCTTTCTTTCCTGATCCAATCTTTCTCTCCATCTCTCCATTTCTCTTTCTGTACCTGATTTCGACATTGAATTCACCCACTTTAATTTACACTTCCTTCTCAGTCCTTGCGCTGTTAATTTCACAATCCTTCAAGCTGATTGTTTGTCCTGTTCACTCACGTCCCAGATGCTCTATTTCCCTCGCTGCGACGTTATCAGCTCGCACTTTCAGCAACTTGCCACGCAAAAAATTTAAAAACCTGAACAGGCAAGGCCAAGTCTAGCTAACGGCAGATGTCGTCCGATGCCCTGCCACAGCAAATTATGGCCCGATATACAGACTTCACAAAATTTGTAAAATGTTTTAAAAACAAACCTAACAAAGCCTTGCCTGTTATTTTTTATTCATAACTAATTATTCAATTCTTATAAAGTAGAATAACACTATTTAGTGATCTATTAAGTGCCTACCCTTGGTACTGAGTCAAATATTAAAATATCAAATCAGTTCCTAAAATATGCAGATGCACATCTCTTGTAGAGCAGATTCCTCTGTCCTGTATGTGCACTTCACTGTGATATTTACCCTATCTTCTTAAATACATAAAGAAGATTAAATTTACTTTACCTTCCCCATCTTTCAGTCTCTCTCCACTATTTTGTATGTTTCCTAACAATTTTCTCCCCTCACCTCCAATAACATGTCCAAGATATCACAACTACATTATTGACTCTTTGTTGGAGTTCGGTTCCTTGGGCAATGTCACAATTCTCACCCAAGTGGCCTTGACAGTGAGTGTTGGTGGGCTTCTTTATCATGGTGCTCAGCAAGCCGAGCCTGATCCTGTTCTAAACTGCACTTCCAGCAGGCTAGCAATCAGAAGCAAGAACCCCTGATCGACTTTTCCCCCCTAACGCAGATGCATTGAGGCCAATTTTAGTTCCCCTACCTCTGCCCTGGCTGAGATCAGCTAATTCACCAGAAGCAGAGGATCGAACCTTTGACTTTTTAGTCAGTTAGTCACTGTATAAATTTGCTGAACCACTACGGGGTGCATTTATTTTATTTCTAGCTATTCTATTTTATCCTATCATTTGTACATCCCTTCCTTATTTTTTTAAGTTTAAATACTGTCTTTCAGTGTCCCTCGGATGTTTAAACATCTTGGGGGTAGAGTTTCCGCTTTGGGTGCAATCGGGAAATTGCGTCCAAAATGTGCCCGAAATTGCGCTGATTAGGTTACAGTTCAAGTTTCTGATAAAATTCATTCGCATAATCACAAATGTAAAATCTTCAATGAACCAGCGCAATCAGGCAACGTAATAGAACTTAATATTTTCTTTTTTCCATTTAAAAAGTATTCCTTGATGTATTTAAGAGTGGTAACCTGGTGCAGGTTTATTAATATAGCTGAAAATGGGTTTATTAACAAAAATAAGCATTTTTAATAAGAGTGTCCAGTCCTCCACCTGCGAGTAACTTGATTTAAAATCACTGAAAATGGCTTTAAAAAACCATACTGAAACATTTAATAGTTTCATTGGTGTACACTAGTCAGTTTTTTAGTAAATTAAACTTTTTTTGATATGAAAAAGTTTAAACTGTGCCTACTAGTGCTTGTGCACTTTAGAAAATGAGCACAATTGGAAGAACCTTCTCTAACTAATGGAATTGGCAGAATCTTGCAATTTCGACATAGGGGTGCGGCCTGATGTAGGTGTATTGAATCTTAAACCAGTGTTAAAGTTCGTGGAAAACACGAACGCGAGTGGCTTTCGGCGTAACTCACTTACGTTTAAAATTCCCTGACCTTTTGCACTGGATCGGCTGATTCCGCCAGGATCGCGCTCATATTACTGGCGTAAACGAGCAGAAACGCTACCCCCTTTGTGACTTACAAAACATTAAGCTTTTCTCAGGAAGGCTCCAAAAGCCTTTAGTATAAGTGATTGGGAGTAGACACTGAAAGCCTCAAAGAAGTCAATGCTTAGATAGTTAAACTGACTAGTTTATAGATAATGGATGTGTGTTGGTCCATTAGTATCATGCAGGAATGAATGTGTTTTGTTTTTTCCCTCTCTGTGTTTCACCGAAAACTAGTCAGGCTTTTGACTGCTCATGTCAGCCTGACATAAATAAATAACGTTTCACAAACAGCACCAAAAAAATATTTGGGCATTCATTCATTTGTCTGTGTTACCTTACTGCGCACAAATTGCTGCCACAATTTGCCTACATAACAGTGAATGCACTTTAAAAGTAATTCATTGTCTGTGACGCATCCTTAAGGATGTGAAAAGATGCTTTATAAATGTTTGTGTCTTTGTTCAAGTATCCCATCATAATGACTCTCCCTTCAAAAGGGAATACAAACTGAAGAATACAAGGACCATTACCAAGGATACACAACAGCACGATTTAAAAAAGGCAAGGACCTCTAACAGTTGATAATTAACAGGCCTGTTAATACAGTATTTTAGGAGCTCAAGATTTTACATAAGAACATAAGAAATAGGAGTAGGCCAGACAGCCCCTCAAGCCTGCTCTGCCATTCAATCAGATCATGGCTGGTCTTCGGCCTCAACTTTACTTTCTCGCCCAATCCCCATATCCCTTGATTCCCCAGAGTCCAAAAATCTATCCATCTCAGCCTTGAATATATTCAATGACTAAGCATCCACAGCCCTCAGGGGTAGAGAATTCCAAAGATTCACAACCCTCCGAGTGAAGAAATTCCTCCTCATCTCAGTCTTGAATGGCCGACCCCGTTTCCTGCGATTATGCCCCCTAGTTATAGACTCTCTAACTGGGGAAACAATCTCTCAGCATCTACCCTGTCAAGCCCTCTAAGAATCTTATATGTTTCAATGAGATCATCTCTCATTCTTGTAAACTCCAGAGAATATAGGCCCATTCTACTCAACCTCTCTTCATAGGACAACCCTCTCATCCCAGGAACATTCTAGTGAACATTCGTTGCACCGCCTCTAAGGCAAGTATATCCTTCCTTAGATAAGGAGACCGCAACTGTTCACAGTACTCCAGGTGAGGTCTCACGAATGCCCTGTACAACTGTAGTAAGACTTCCTTACTGTTGTACTCCAACCCCCTTGCAAAAAGGCCAACATGCCATTTACTTTCCTAATTGCTTGCTGTACCTGCATACCAACTTTTTGTGTTTCTTGTACCAGGGCACCCAAGTCTCTCTGAACACCAACATTTAATAGTTTCTCACCATTTAAAAAATATTGGGGGGAAAATTGGATAGGACCTGTTTTTGGGCAGAGGTAGCACGATCCGTTAATGAATGTGTTTTGTTTTTTCCCTCTCTGTGTTTCACCGAAAACTAGTCAGGCTTTTGACTGCTCATGTCAGCCTGACATAAATAAATAACGTTTCACAAACAGCACCAAAAAAATATTTGGGCATTCATTCATTTGTCTGTGTTACCTTACTGCGCACAAATTGCTGCCGCGCCCAATAGCCCCACCTCACAGCTTACTTTCCCACCTAGCTTTGTATCATCAGCAAACTTGGATATATTACACTCAGTCCGTTCATCTAAGTCATTAATATAGATTGTAAATAGTTGAGGTCCAAGCACTGATCCTTGCAGCATCTCACTAGTTACAGCCTGCCAACCTGAGAATGGCCGGTTTATCCCTACTCTCTGCTTTCTGCCCTTTAACCAATTCCCTATCCATGATAATATATTACCCCCAACCCCATGAGCCCTTACCTTGCGTAACAACCTTTTATGTGGCATCTTATCGAATGCCTTTTGAAAATCCAAATATACTACATCCACTGGTTCCCCTTTATCTACCCTGCTAGTTACATGCTCAAAAAACTCGAATAGATTTGTCAAACACGATTTCCCTTTCATAAAACCATGTTGACTCTGCCTAATCATATTATGATTTTCTAAGTGCCCTGTTACCACTTCCTTGGTAGTGGATTCCAGCATTTTCCTGATGACCTATGTCAGGCTTACTGGCCTGTGGTTCCCTGTTTTCTCTCTCCCCCACTTCTTGAATAGCGGGGTAACATTTGCTACCTTTCAATCCACTGGGACCGTTCCAGAATCTAGAGGATTTTGGAAGATCATAACCAATGCATTCGCCATCTCTGCAGCCACTTCTTTTAGATGTAGGCCATCAGGTCCAGCGGAGTTGTTGGCTTTTAGTCCCATTAATTTGTCCAGTACTTTTTCTCTAGTGATATTAATTGTTTTAATTTCCTCACTCTCATTTACCTCTTGGTTCTCCATTATTTTTGGTATGCTTTTTGTGTCTTCTACTATGAAGACAGATACAAAATATTTGTTTAATGCATCTGCCATTTCCTGACTCCCTATTATAATTTCTCCTGCCTCAGCCTCTAAGGGACCAACAATTACTTTTGCTATTCTCTTCCTTTTTACACACTTGTAGAAGCTCTTACAATCCGTCTTTATATTTCTTGCTAGTTTACTTTCATATTCTATTTTCTCCCTTTTTTATCAATTTTTTGGTTGTCCTTTGTTGGTTTCCAAAACTCTCCCAATCCCCAGGCTTTTTATTCTTCTTTGCAACATTATAGGCTTCTTCTTTCAATCCAATACTCTCCTTAACTTCTTTAGTTAGCTACAGGTGAATCACTCTTCCCGTGGAGTTTTTATTTCTCAATGGAATGTATATTTGTTGAGAATATTGAAATATTGAAATATTTCTTTAAATGTTTGCCATTGCTTTTCAACTATCAAACCCTTTAATTTAATTTCCCAATAATCCCAATGTGAAATTCTATCATATTATGATCGCTCTTCCCCAGAGCTTCTTTTACCATCAGATTACTAATTAACCCAATCTCATTACACAATACAAGATCTAAAATAGTCTGTTCCCTGGTTGGTTCCATGATGTAGTGCTCTAGGAAACTGTCTTGAATACATTCCATGAACTTGTCTTCCGAACCACCTTTGCCAATTTGATTTGCCCAGTCTATATGCAGATTAAAGTCCCCCATGATTACTGCATTTCCTTTGTTACAAGCTCTCATTATTTCATGATTAATACTCTGTCCAATGGTATAGCTATTATTAGGGGGCCTGTAAACTATTCCCACCAGTGTTTTCTGCACCTTGTTAATTCTTATTTCCACCCATACTGATTCTACTTCCTGATCCTCTGAACCAAGATCCTTTCTCACTTCTGTTCTTATGTCATTCTTTATTATTAGGGCTACACCCCCTCCTTTTCCATTCTGCCTATCTTTTCTAAATATCATGTACCCTGGAATATTTAGTTCCCAACCATGTCTCTGTAATGGCTATTAGGTCAAACCTATTTATCTCTATTTGTGCAATTAATTCATCTATCTTGTTATGAATGCTCTGTGCATTCAGATAAAGAGCCTTTAATTTTGACTTTTTGCCATTTTTTTCCTGCTTTGACCTTACGTGTTGTTGCATTATTATTGGTAAACTCTCTGTCCCCTCCTACCGCACTCTGCTTATCTTTACCCAAGTCACTCCACTGTTCTATTGTCTTAACTTTTCTCATCAGATTTCTAAATATCCCCTCACCTGACTCCTCCCCCTGCCTTTTTAGTTTAAAGCCCTATCTATAGCCCTAGTTATTCGATTGCCAGGACGCTGGCCCAAGCCCGGTTTAAGTGGAGCCCGTCCCATCGGAACAGCTCCCTCTTGCCCCAGTACTGGTGCCAGTGTCCCATGAATCGAAACCCCTTCCTCCCACACCACTCTGATCTCTTTGTTCCTATGCCAATTTGGACGTGGCTCAGGTAATAATCCAGAGATTATTACCTTTGAGGTTCTGCTTATTAATTTAGACTCTAGGCCTTCAAACTGTCTCAGCAGAACCTCATTCCTAGTTCTAACTATGTCGTTGGTCCCTATGTGGACCACAACAACTGGATCCTCCCCCTCATGCTCCAATATCTTTTCCAGCCGCGAGGAGATGTCCTTAACCCTGGCACTGGGCAGGCAACACAGCCTTCGGGACTCTCGGTCGCGGCTGCAGAGAACAGTATCTATCTCGCTGACTTTACTATCACTTACCACTACCATATTCCCTTTCACTCCCCCTATTTGCTCCCATATTTGTGCCAACCATATCCAAGTGTGGCAGATACAGCATTTGCAACATTTTGATGTGTGTTGCACACTTTTACCCATGCAATATTAAAATGTGCCATATACAAGACTTTCAATAATATAGATATGTTCTTGAACAGATTTAGAATGCAAAATTGGGAAAGATCATATCCAACAGTCTTCCTATGTAGGCACGAATTGATTCAAAGACCTTACACTTTCCTAGTTAACCTTGCACCCTGAAATCAAGTTATAATCTCCAATTAAAGAATTCAGTTACGGAAGGGAATACTGTGGCCTCAGAAGCAGCAGTAAGACATCATCTGCGAGTATATCTTGTGCACTTTACCCACATGACTTGGAAGCAGGAATTTATCCTTATGACAATCATCAGGGTTTCAAAACCACTGAAGCGTTAAGGATTTTTTCTCCTCCTGCAAAAAAGCTTTCCCAGTCATTAATCAGCTTAAATGCTGGAGAATTTTAAGGCACTTGATTGGATTTTGAATTCATTTTGCATTTAATTAGACCAATTTAACATGGGAATTTAACATATGGAGGCGGATGGTTCTTAATGAATACTTTGTGTTTGTCTTCACAAAAGTGGGGGACGATGCAAAGATTGTAGTTGAGGAGGAGGAGTGTGAAATATTGGATGGGATAAACATAGTGAGAGAGGAAGTATTACGGGGATTAGCATCTTTGAATGTAGATAAATCGCCAGGCCCGGATGAAATGTATCCCAGGCTGCTAAGAGAAGCGTGGGAGGAAATAGCGGAGGCTCTAACCATCATTTTCCAATCTTCCCTGGCTACAGGGATTGGAGGACTGCTAACTTTGTACTGTTGTTTAAAAAGGGAGGAAGAGATATTTTATAGGCTAGTCAGTCTAACCTCGGTGGTGGGCAAATTATTGGAATCGATTCTGAGGGACAGCATAAATCGTCATTTCGAACAGCACGGGTTAATCAAGGACAGTCAGCATGGATTTGTTAAGGGAAGGTCGTGTCTGACTAACTTGATTGAATTTTTTGAGCAAGTATCAAGGAGGGTCGATGAGGGTAATGTGTTTGATGTAGTGTATGTGGATTTTAGCAAGGCTTTTGACAAGGTCCCACATGACGGACTGGTCAAAAAATTAAAAGCCCATGGGATCCAAGGGAAAATGGCTAGTTGGATCCAAAATTGGCTCAGTGGCAGGAAGCAAAGGGTAATGGTCGACGGGTGTTTTTGCGACTGGAAGACTGTTTCCAGTGGGGTCCCGCAAGGCTCAGTACTAGGTCCCTTGCTTTTTGTGGTATATATTAATGATTTGGACTTGAATGTGGGGGGCTTAATCAAGAAGTTTGCAGATGATACAAAAATTGGCCGTGTGATTGATAGTGAGGAGGAAAGCTGTAGACTGCAGGAAAATATCAATGGACTGGTCAGGTGGGCAGAAAAGTGGCAAATGGAATTCAATCCAGAGAAGTGTGAGGGAATGAATTTGGGGAGGGCAAACAAGGCAAGGGAATACATAATAAATGGGAGGATACCGAGAGGTGTAGAGGAACAAAGGGACCTTGGAGTTCATGTCCAAAGATCCCTGAAGGTAGCAGGACAGGTAGATAAGGTGGTTAAAAAAGCATACGGGATACTTTCCTTTATTAGCCGAGGCATAGAATATAAGAGCAGGGAGGTTATGCTAGAGCTGTATAAAACATTGGTTAGGTCACAGCTTGAGTACTGTGTACAGTTCTGGCCACCATATTACAGGAAAGATGTGATTGCACTAGAGGGGGCATAGAGGAGATTTACGAGGACGTTGCCAGGGCTGGAGAATTTTAGCTATGAGAAAAGACTAGATAGGCTGGGGTTGTTTTCTTTGGAACAAAGGAGGCTGAGGTTGAGATTTAATTGAGATATATAAAATTATGACAGGACTTGATAGGGAGGATCTATTTCCCTTAGCAGAGGGGTCAGTGACAAGGGGCATAGATCTAAAGTAATTGGTAGAAGGATTAGAGGGGATCTGAGGAGAAATTCTTTCACCCTGAGGGTGGTGGATCTCTGGAACTCACTGTCTGAAAGGGTGGTGGAGGCAGAAACCCTCAACTCACTTAGAAAGTAGTTAGATGTGCGCTTGAAGTGCCATAACCTACAGGGCTACAGTCCAAGTGCTGGAAAGTGGGATTAAGCTGGATAGCTCTTTTTCAGCCGGCACGTACACGATGGGCCGAGTGGCCTCCTTCTGTGCCGTAACCTTCTATGATTCTATCAATTACTCATATCTCTAACTATGTTTCAAATCTGAAGTCCCCTTCAGTTACAATGAATCCTGACATCGGTCTATAGCCCCTCCTCAACATCACATAAAAAACTCAAAAAATTAAAGGCAACACAACCCACCAACTGCAACTGGATGGCTGTTATTGTGAGCTATTAGTTTGCCCTCTCTGTCGCAATTCCTCTACACGTCTTTAGACATTCTTTCTCATCTTCCTCACAATGAGCTTGTCTCTTTTCAAAACAAAAATATTTCCTCCTTTTTTTGAGCAACTGTCCTTTCAAATTCATTAAGCTCCTCTAATCATCACTCGGAAACCATTCAGCCTTTCCCCAGATTCAAACCTACCTCTGCTAGATTTCCCATTTTTTAAATTCTGAGTTAGCTCTACTACACTTCCCAGGATAGGCATGGTCCATTCCACCATGTTAGGAAAGTCATTCTAGGGTTTATCCAAAACAAAACGCCCATGTCTATATCAAAGTTGTCTGTTACAAATAGTTCAAGCTCTGGAATTCAGAAGGATATGCTACTGGAGGAAGGTATGTACTTGTTTGATTAGGCCCTTAATGGTGCCCATGAAGTCTGGTATCATACAGGTGTGTATTTACATAACCACACTTAATTATTATTCAGTTCTGCCAAGCATGGTTGGGGAATTCTGAATCCAACATTAGGTATCTTGTAACTGACTTAGTCCCGGAAATAAAAGACATTTATTTTTCTCACTTATTTCTCCAGCATTATTTCCCACAATACCAGTTCCTTTATCCCAATTCAGGTGTAGAGTGGGAACATTCAGAATGTTGGCTGTTCATCTTCTGGTTGTAACTGTAACAGCTTCTCGAATGTTCAGTCATATATGTCATTTGCATTAATTTCAAACATGAGCATTCAGGATAATGCACTAATATAACACTTATAAATTTATATTCTACATATTGTTGAGTACAGCAATGTGGTCAATACTAATTAGAGTGTATGATGACTTTGCAAACATCAGCATGGTGATTACCTGAAACATTTTGGCAAATATCTTTAAAAACCTTGAATAAAATTAACTTTAGTCTGCTAAAGCAGATTAAGGCCTGAGTGCAATTTAGAATACTGCCAAAGAGAACCAAACAGCAATTTGGAATTTGCAACTTGATTTAGGTCAATTGGATCCACCCATCATAATTGAGATTTTCATTCGCTGGCAGAAAAGATTTATTGTCGTGTTAAATCTACTCTAGCATTTGAGAGCTGGCATTAATACATCCGGCAAATTTTTAGATGGCAATAAATCAGCATAAAAATTAGCAACAGTTAGAATATTACCTCTTAAATGTTTACAGTACACTTGGACCAATCTCAAATCCTCATGAAATTACTTGAGGTTTTATTTCTTTCTAGTACCACCATAAATAGTGAGACTGCACCCAAGAACTGCAGGATAGCTACGGTAATTCTGATATTCATAAAGGAGTGTGACATGAATCAAAGAATTATAGTCCCATTCGTCAAGCACTAGCAGAATGGAAAATGCCGAAAAGTAGGATGTTTTATAGGACACTGATTATTTAAAGAGCACAAAATCTACTACAGCAATTTTAATGGAATGAATGGAAAATCAGTTTGCTGGATTGAAAACTGTATTGATACCAAGTAAAAGGTGATGATAAACAGAAAAGTCTCTGTTGGGTGGAGGAGGCAGTGACTAATGAGATCCAGAAAGTTGTTCTTGATATTTCTACCACTCATTAACAATGTGGGCGGGGTGCTTCTTGTACAATAATCTAAAATATAAAAAATTCTGATTGATTCAATGTAAAATGGCATTTAATCGGAACTGAAAAATTAGGGAACATCTGAATCAAAAGCAAAGAATTTGGCTAAAATACAGCTAATGAGAAACTAGTGAACTTGAGTGACTAGTCAGGAGAATTTACCAATAAAAAAGTTAAGAAAATAAAGAAAAAGAGAAAAGGTTGAATTGCTGAAAATGTTTTTGAATGCATTTTCATCTACCAATTTTCTCATTAACTGAAGTTTCTAATGTTCAAATTAAGATTTTTAAGCAAAATAAAAATATTAAAATTTACATATTTTACAATAACATTATTGAATTTATCCATAGAATTGTCTTTTGTGTCTTTTAATACAGTCATTAAAGTTTTAGTTGCAGGCCCAGCCTCGCCCAAATCTTGGAAATAATATTTCATTAATATAATTTTATATTGTAATTAATTATATAATAAATATTTAATATTTTTGAAGCTATTTTTTCTTCTCTCACAGTTTAATAAATATACAGCACAAGCTTCCAACAAAAGGAGTTAATGTTATATAGATATCTATTTTCTTATGTTTATTTGTAATTATTTACTTCTTTAAGAAAATAACAAAGATGTCTAAAGCCTATGATAGTGGAGATTAATGCAGTTTTTGGAAGGAATGAACTCAATGGCTTGATGGCTTTATCTCATTTCACACTTCCCTTTGTTCTTATCAAGAAAATAAGATGCTGCATAATGTTTTGTTCAGTGGAACCTCTTTTCCTTAAACCATGTGCAATAATTTTAATATTTTAAGCTTTATCAAAAATACATAAAATAAGCCCCATTCTTGTCCCAAACATACAAATGAAATATTCAATTATTGAAAAAGGGGGTGGGGGTGAGTGCAGGAATGAGGTCAAACTATTGTGACATAACTTTACCAAGTAGTCTAATCGATTAAGTGGGATTAGGATACCATCGTAAAATAAAATTACACTCTACGTGCAAAAAAAGGCATATATTATAAAATATTAATGCAGTGAGTCACTGGCCTTCACCTTTCAAATTTCATCATAGTAGTATCATAGTATGTTACAGTGTAAAAGGAGGTCATTCGGCCCATCGTGCCTGTGCCAGCTCTTTGACATAGCTATCCAATTAGTTCCACTCCCCTGCTCTCTCCCCATAGCCCTGTAAATTTTTTCCTTCAAGTATTTATCCAATTCCCTTTTGAAAGTTACTATTGAATCTGCTTCCACCACCCTTTCAGGCAGTGCATTCCAGATCATAACAACTCACTGCGTAAAAAAGTGTTTCCTCATGTCGCCTCTGGTTCTTTTGCTAATTACCTTAAATCTGTGTCCTCTGCTTGCCGACCCTTCTGTCACTGGAAACAGTTTCTCCTTATTTACTCTGTATTTACTCAACAAAACTGTTCATGATTTTGAACACCTCTATCAAACCTCCTCTGCTCCAAGGAGAACAACCCCAGCTTCTCCAGTCTCTCCACATAACTGAAGTCCCTCAGCCCTGGTACCATTCTAGTAAATCCCTTCTGCACCCTCTCTAAGGTCTTGACGTCCTTCCTAAAGTGTGGTGCCCAGAATTGAACACAATACTCCAGCTGAGGCCTAAATAGTGTTTTATAAAGGTGTAGCACAACTTCCTTGCTTTTGTACTCTATGCCTCTATTAATAAAGCCAAGGATCCCATATGCTTTTTTAACAGCCTTCTCAACTTGTCCTGCTACCTTCAAAGATTTGAGTACATGCATCTCTAGATCTCTCTGATCCTGTACCCCCTTTAAAATTGTACCATTTAGTTTATATTGCCTCTCCTCATTCTTCCTACCAAAATGTATCACTTCACACTTCTCTGCATTAAACTTCATCTGCCATGTGTCTGCCCATTTCACCAGTCTGTCTATGTCCTCCTGAAGTCTGTTACTATCCTCCACATTGTTTACTACATTCCTGAGTTTTGTGTCATCAGCAAACTTTGAAATTATACCCTGTATACCCAAGTCCAGGTTATTAATATATATCAAAAAGAGCAATGGTTGTAATATTGACCCCTGGGGAACACCACTATACTTCCCTCCAGTCTGAAAAACAACCGTTCACCACTACTCTCTGCTTTCTGTCCCTTAGTCAATTTTGTATCCATGCTGCCACTGTCCCTCTCCAATACTTCATCAAAGAACTCAATCAAGTTAGTCAAACAGGATTTTCTTTTAACAAATCCGTACTGACTTTCATTTATTAGCCCATACTTTTCCAAATGCCAATTAATTTTGTCCCGGATTATTATCTCTAAAAGTTTCCCCACAATCGATTTTGGGCTGAGTGGCCTGTAATTGACAGATTTATCTCTCTCCCCTTTTTTGAACAGGGGTATAACATTTGCAATCCTCCAGTCCTCTGGCACTGCCCCCATATCTAAGGAGGATTAGAAGATTGTGGCCAGAGCCGCCACAATTTCTACCCTTACTTCCCTCAGTAACCTAAGATGCATCCCATCTGGACCAGGTGACTTTTCTACTTTGAATACTGCCAAACTTTCAAGTACCTCCTCTTTATCTATTTTTATCCTATCCAATATTGCTACTACCTCCTCCTTTACTGCTACATTGGCAGCATCCTCTTCTCTAGTGAAGACCGACGCAAAGTATTCATTTAGTACCTCAGCCATACCCTCTGCCTCCACAAGATGATCTTTTTTATCACTAAATCAGCCCCACCTTTCCTTTGACTACCCTTTTACAATTTATATGTTTATAAAAGACTTTTGGGTTCCCTTTTATGTCAGCCGCTAATCCATTCTCATACTCTCTCTTTGCCCCTCGTATTCCCTTATTTAGATCTCCTCTGTACTTTCTGTATTTAGCTTGGTTCTCTACTGTATAATTAACCGTACATTAGTCATAAGCTTCTTTTTTATGTTTCATTTTAATCTTTATATCTTTAGTCATCCACTGTGCTCCAGCTTTGGATGTCCTTCCTTTCCCACTCGTGGGAATGTGTCTATTCCATACCTGAAAGATCTCCTTCTTGAAGGCCTCCTATTGTTCAATTACTGTTTTGCCTACCAATGTTTGATTCCAATCCACCAGGGCAAGATCACTTTTCAACTCATTGAAATTAGCCAGCCTCCAATGATGTATTTTTACGCTTGATTGTTCCTTGTCCTTTTTCATAACTATTCCAAATCTGATGATATTAAGATCACTATTCCCCAAGTGCTCTCCCAATGAAACATGCTCCACTTGCCCCACTTCATTCCCCAGAACTAGATCCTGCAGTGTTTCCATCCTCGTTGGGCTGGAAATACATTGATCAAGAAAGTTGTCTTGTATACATTTCAGGAATTCCTCCCCCACTTTGCCCTTTACACTGTTACTATCCCAGTCTATATTGGGATAATTGAAGTCCCCCATTATCACTACTCTATAGTTCTTACATCTTTCTGCAATTTGCTTGCAAATTTGTTCCTCTATCTTCCTCCCACTATTTGATGGCCCATAGTACACACCCAGTAACATAATAGCTCCTCTATTGTTTCTTAATTCTAACCAAATAGGTTCTGTCTTTGACCCCTCAACTACATTATCCCTTTCCAGTGCTATAATAGTTTCTTTGATCAATATTATCACCCCCCCCCATCTTTCCTGAATACCTTGTAGCCAGGAATATTAAGTATCCAATCCTCCCCTTCTTTGAGCCAGGTCTCTGTTATTGCCACTATATCATAGTCCCATGCGGCGACTTGTGCCTGCAGCTCACCAACCTTATTTACCACACTACGCGCATTTATGCTCATGTACTCCAAACTCATCATAGATTGCCTTGCATTTGCCCCCTGTTTGATCTTTCCTATTTTTGAACTATTCTTTACTCTGGTGCTACTTGTCCCTCCCAGTCCTCTGTGCACCTTGTTTCTCCTCTCTAATGTTTCATTCTGGTGCCCATCCCCCTGCCAAATTAGCTTAAACCCTCCCCCAAAGCACTAGTTATCCTCCCGGCGAGGACATTGGTCCCAGCTCTGTTGAGGTGCAACCCGGCCGGTTTGTACAGGTTCCTCCTGCCCCAGAACTGGTCCAAACGCCCCAGGAATCTGAAGACATCCCTTCTGCACCAATGCTCCAGCCATGCATTAACCTGTCTTATCCTACTATTCCTATACTCATTAGCTAAAAAACATAAGCTGTTGTACTCCGTAAAGAGAGAGTGTCACCATTTAAAAAAATATTTAACAATCACTCTGATTAACATCTTTGGTTTCATTTCACCAGTTTAAGCCTATGACTGGAATATTTTTCAAAGGGACCATTACCATATTGAACAGACAAAAAACCTTCAAAGAACTTTTGGGAAAAGATGATGCTTAGTATAGCACCAAGCCATACAGACCAGGAAAGTCACAGGTTTGATTCCTAGTCTGTGCCAAGTTAGCCATTTTCATTTGAAATTCTCACAATTGGCCTCAGCAGTCCTGGGCTAAGCAGGAATAAAATCAACAAGTGTTCTTGCTCCGAATTGCTATCCAGTACCTCGAACGGAAAACGGATGATGCCTTCCTTGGTAAACAGCCTGTCTGTCCCCTCTACTAAGTTCACACGTTAAAAATGACCAATTGTGCAAGGTACAGGAGGGCTGCCAATGCCAATGGTACCCCAGCTGAATGGTGATTTCAGGAAATGAGGGGAGAAAAGGAGAGAACTAGCAAGAAGAAAAAGTGCCCATAAAAAGTGTGCTCCATTTAGGTCTTGTACAAGTAATGAAATATTTTTAATGCAATTTTTTATGTTCCTCTATACATTTGCCCACAGTAGAAGGAGTCTGCCTTTAATGAGCAACAATGTCTCTTTAATGAGTATAATCAAAAGAACCATCTTAGATGGGTTCGTGAGCCTGAAACTGTGAGTAGCTGAAATAACATACAGAATTGATGCTAGACTGCTCTAGTTAATGACTATACCTGTACGAACATTAATCCTGCTCCCTCACGCTGTCAGTCTCAGGAACTCCTTCAAGCCAGTGCCCTTGATACCAGCAACGTTTAAATAAAAAGATTCAAAGACTGACAGAGATGGATGGAACAAACCAAAACAAATCATAATTCTTCTTAACTACAGTATTTGGATTTTTAACAGGGAACTGATGGTGAGGCTCCCTTCAAATTGGGATTATTCGGTAATGTAATATTGAACCAGTTTCTAAACCAGTTTTCCCCTCAACCATTGCCTCCTGAAGAAATGTCTAGTGTTCTTGCATTCATTATTAAAAATCACTTCTGGCTTCCAGATTTTGTTGCCATGATTGAATCACTAAGCCCTTCATGGGTCAGGCACTGAAGAGCACTTAAAAGATACATTTGTCAGGAATTCTCTATTCAACTACACAAACACGTACAAAACTGAATTGATAATATGTTTTAAATATTTATCCATATGTAAATGTTTGTGGAAATCAAATTTCCATTCTTTGTGCAAGTTATGTCTTTTCGAAAATGCCAATAAAGCTCAATAATATATAAAAAATTCCCAGGTCTGAATACTCAATACAGCTTAACCACTAGAGAAATATTTCCTCCATCCAAGCACCCCTCCCCCCCCCACACAAGTGTAAGCCGGGCAGTATACTTTTTGCAAGCACCCGGCTTAACCTTGGCTGAACCCAGGCAAATTTCTGAGTTCACCTATTTTGGTCCTGTTATCACACCTGCTCTGACTTTTGCCTGGCAATTAGTGTTTGCTCCAAATCAGGGCAGGGAAATTCCAGGTGTTTTTTTTTGAGTGTGCTAACAGCAGCCAAATACCTCCATGGTGCAGAAATTTGGACAAGGTTCAAACAACACATTAAATTGTTTGTAGCAGCCATTAGAGCAAACAAAAAAAGTGAAAAGATGAAAGCATCCATGTTCCTGCATTAGACTGGAGAAGATTCACTGGATTTAACTTCGAAGGAGAGGGGAAATCCGATACTAGATGTAATAATAAATAAGCTTAAGAGATACTGAAATCCTAAATGAAATCTGACATATGAAAAGCACAGCTTTTTCTCGTGCAGAAACCGAGAGAAATCAATGATCAGTGTATAACTAAATTAAGGACTTCAAGTAAGTTGTGAATTTGATAAACTACCAGGGTCATTAATTAGGGACAAGATGGTTTGTTGAATACCAGATAATTCTATGAGAGAAAGGCTTCTGTGGGAGCAAGATCTGGGGTCAGATTTTCTTCTTTTGAGTTTGGATGTAAATAATCACCTGCATAGAGCACAAAGGAAATTCAGGCAAGTAGGATCGCATGCCCGTAATGGAGCCCGGCCAATTTTCTGCGCATTTAAAATAATGGTTAGAGGAATATAAAAACTGGTAAGTACATATTGGAACCACTGGAACTTCAGCCATTACCACACTGACCATCTCAGAAAATTGATGCTGATTTGTTCCTATAGCAGAGGAATCATGGAGTAAGAAGTTCCAATCATGACACCAATCATGGAGACATTTAGGGAGGGAATTCCAGAGTGTAGGGCCTAGACGGCTGAAGGCACGGCCACCAATGGTGGGGAGAAGGGAGCGGATGATGCGCAAGAGATCAGAATTAGAGGAATGCAGAGTTTGGGGGGGTGGGGGGTTTGCAGGACTTGAGGAGGTTACAGAGTTAGTGAGGGGCAAGAACATAAAGGCCTTTAAACATGAGAGTAAGAATTTTAAATTTGAGACCGGTCACTGGGAGCTAATGTTGGTCAACAAGAACAGGGGTGATAGATGAGTGGGAACTGATGCAGGATAGGATACAGGCAGCAGAGTTCAGGTTGAGGTGAAGTTTATGGAAGTGGTAGTTGGGAAGCCTGCTGTCTCCATCTCTTGGTAGAAGGCCCTCCACATATATCTATTACAAGCATCAGAAAGCAGATTTTCTGAGCCCTCAGCTTGCACAAGGATGTATTAGGATATCGTGGGCCATGCTGTCGACATTCCATCCACTGATCTTGATGGACAGAAAATCCAATACACTCCGCAGTGTATGAGATCTCTTACCATGGTTGAGAACTCTGAAAGTCTACTCTCAGAACTCTGAGATAGAGAAGGATTTAACAGGCTCAATTCTCAGTCTACTGAAAATTATATTAGGTTTCCAGGTTTGGTAAGTAACCTGACTTGGCAGCAATAAATTTGATTGTATTCCACATATTATATATAAAGTATATACATATGCAACAGAGAGAGTAAAGATTTAGATAGATAGATAAATATATATATATATATATATATATGTACATCTGTACTCGCAGGTTATCACACTTAGTTACAGATGTAAAACAAATATGAAAAAAACTACAACTTGTACCAATAAAGAATCAAATCTTGCAAATAAACCTTTTAAAGGATACTCCTTCATACCTCCATAACCATTCAACTAACAGATTTGCCAATTTATTCTCAGCCATCAGCAGTGTAAAAGTATATGGCTTGTATATGCGCTTGTAAAAGTTATTATATAGTGCAATACGATGATTCAAGATAGAGATATAAAAAGTGAAGTGTCAAAAATTATTTTGTTTAGTTGTTTAATGGTTTTTTCAACAAAAGAACATTGCTGCTATGACATCAATTTATCGAGTATAAATTTAACTCACCCTCCGGGGGCCTTGAAGCTAGAAAGGGTAGATGCATCGAAAACATTTCCACTTGCTAGCTGAGCCTTTAATAAAGAACAAATAAATAACTGTAAATATTATGGAGGCCTAAACAGTGAATGTGCAGTTTAATGAGACATTCTATTTTTTTTCTTTTTGCACTTACAATATATGAAATACATTATGAAAAAGTATGTTTGTGGAAGTTTATTTTCAGCACTAAATGTCCTGTTTACAAATGCATCATATATTGAACATATGACATATAAGAGAAATTATATCATGTATTTGTAAAGGTGGGTTCCATGCGATACAAGTAGGACGTGAAATGAACATCTGTACTACAAAAACCACATTAAAGAAATGCAACAAAATTCAAATGATACTTTATGGAAGATGAAACACAGCAATTTAGAACCTGTTGATCCACAGAACTGTTATCTGAAAAAGAACCAAGGAGAGGAGGACATAATATGTTAGATATGTGATTTTTCTAAAGTATAATTTGCTTGCCATTCATATTATAAAATAAACAGAATGAAGAAATACTCCAGTTACAGCAGTTATGAACCCAAGAGCTATTAACTACTTAAATGGAAACTAAATTAATGCAAACTTAAACCAATGGAAAAGAGCTGCAAAAATTATAAAGTTGGTGAAAAAATGAACTAAAACTCTACAAATTCCTACACAGCAAATAGCTACTACTGACATGTTGTAACAATTTTAAGCACAAGACCGTAAGTAATTATTTAAATGTGATTTAAGCATTCATGCCAATCGTTGCATTGTCCATTTGTGAAAAAAAGCTAATGATTTCAATTTTTACTTTCTCTTCTTAAAAACACACCTTGTAACATGCCATTTAACCCAAATAGAGTTCCAAATTTAACTGCTTCAGGAGTTTATTACTTTTTACCATAACATTAAAGACAAGTCCCTTAACAAATATATTCTTGTAATATTTGTCACCTTGACCCACAACTCTGATTTGAACTTGACCAATGACTGGATGCTTGCTTAGTTTTATTTTAAACTGCAAGCAGTTCCTGAAACTGTTCAGTAATTAAAACCGTTTTGATGCTGTCCTTTTATACAATGCCAGTCGATCTTCAGATGGTGATAGGCTGGAGAATTCAGCTGCAGTATGTGCGCATCAATAGCATCTGGAGGCTGCTGCTGTGCATTGGCGTCGCTGTCCATATTATGTGACACTGAGGTCTTCTAACAGTCAGAAGTGCAGTGCACATTATAATGCAAACTGAAGCACCCACAGTGCTGACAGCCTGCACACCTGGCTCCTGTACATTTCTAGTGCAGTGTGCATTGTGCACCAGAAATGTCAATGGTAATAAGCTTGCCTTGCATTATGACATGCGGTTAACTCAGTTAAATCCAGGCTTTCACAACACCCAAAGAGCAGCTGACCTGCCGCCATTTCCTTGGGGCTGCACTATTGGCCCCTGATCTTTTTTCTGATGCAATTAGTGTATCTCACTCATACCAAAATTTAGATTACTGTCATGTGCAGCTATTAATTAAAACAAAGCATTGCATGATGGATTCTACAATGAGTTAGTGGGACAGAAATTGAATATGCTGCAAAGATGCACTTCAAAGAGAATTGGGATATTTAGTATATTTTCTGTTGTGCTAGAGTCCACAGTAGGCTAGCTCGTACAGGGAGGAGTGAGATTGTTGAGCTTTTCTTGTTCCATGATTTCTTATGTTCATATAAAATCAAGCTGTCAGCATCGATAATGCCTATTAGAAAAACTGATTGCACTTTGGCAAAAGTGGATATACATAACTTACCATTTATTCAATGTAATTATTAGAGTTTATAGAAAAGAGAATATTAACAGACAATACATGTTGTGAGAAGATACTTAAACATTAACAAGAAGGGACCTTCACAGACTACACATCTTGTGTTATAATTGCAATTTAGGAGCTTGAAGCACAAGCAGTCGAAGACTTTCTCCTACAATGTATTGATAGCAATATGTTCAATAAGCCTGATGACAACACTGAATCATAATGCACACTGGACTCAATATTCACCCCTTTCCACCATCAGAATTCCCTACCCAGCATCATCGTGAGAGAACTACAAGGAATGCAGCAGTTCAAGGAACAAGCCCACCACCACCTTCTCAGGGCAACTAGGAATGGGCAATAAAGATGCAGCTTTGCCGGCATTTCCCACATCCTGAGAACAAATATTAAAAATAATTTTGCCTCACTATGAAGCCAAAACCGATCTACAATGGCACAAAATGCACAGCATCACTGTTCAATTAAACAAAAGGTATTTCATAATTTATTTCATTATATGTTGGATGAGAATATCAGAATATGTATTATAATATGAATATTAACTCTGGCTATTTCAGTAGATGGCTGACCACACTAAAAATTTCAGGGAAAAAAATACCAGTGCCAAAAAATATCCACAACTTTGTCCAGATGTCAGAATGCAAACATCAATAACATATATCTTGGAAAGAACTGTGGTAATGGCAATAATAGATGAAGCAGCACTTACTCACCAATAACCTACTCACCGATGCTCAGTTTGGGTTCTGCCAGGACCGCTCGGCTCCAGACCTCATTACAGCTTTGGTCCAAATATGGATACAATAGCTGAATTCCAGAGATGAGGTGAGAGTGACTGCCCTTGACATCAAGGCAGCATTCGACCGAGTGTGGCATCAAGGAGCCCCAGTAAAATTGAAGTCAATGGGAATCAGGGGGAAAACTTTCCAGTGGCTGGAGTCATACCTAGCACAAAGGAAGATGGTACTGGTTGTTGGAGGCCAATTATCTCAGCCCCAGGACATTGCTGCAGGAGTTCCTCAGGGCAGTGTCCTAGGCCGAACCATCTTCAGCTGCTTCATCAATGACCTTCCCTCCATCATAAGGTCAGAAATGGGGATGTTTGCTATTGATTGCACAGTGTTCAGTTCCATTCACAACCCCTCAGATAATGAAGCAGTCTGTGCCCGCATGCAGCAAGGCATGGACAACATCCAGGCTTGGGCTGATAAGTGGCAAGTAACATTCGCGCCACACAAGTGCCAGGCAATGACCATCTTCAACAAGAGAGATTCTAACCACCTCCCCTTGACATTCAACGGTATTACCATCGCCGAATCCCCCACCATCAACATCCTGGGGGTCACCATTGACCAGAAACTAAACTGTACCATCCACATAAATACTGTGGCTACGAGAGCAGGTCAGAGGCTGGGTATTCTGCGGCGAGTGACTCCCCAAAGCCTTTCCACCATCTACAAGGCACAAGTCAGGAGTGTGATGGAATCCTCTCCACTTGCCTGGATGAATGCAGCTACAACAACACTCAAGAAGCTCGACACCATCCAGGACAAAGCAGCCCACTTGATTGGCACCCCATCCACCACCCTAAACATTCACTCCCTCCATCATCGGCGCACTGTGGCTGCAGTGTTTACCATCTACAAGATGCACTGCAGCAACTCGCCAAGGCTTCTTCGACAGCACCTCCCAAACCCACGACCTTTACCATCTAGAAGGATAAGGGTAGCAGGCGCATTGGAACAACACCACCTGCACGTTCCCCTCCAAGTCACACACCATCCTGACTTGGAAATATATCGTCGTTCCTTCATCGTTGCTGGGTCAAAATCCTGGAACTCCCGACCTAATAGCACTGTGGGAGAACCTTCACCACACGGACTGCAGCAGTTCAAGAAGGCAGCTCACAACCACCTTCTCAAGGGCAATTAGGGATGGGTAATAAATGTTGGCCTTGCCAGGGATGCCCACATCCCATGAATGAATAAAAAAACATGCTTGCAGCTTTGTAACACCTGGTAGCTTACTTCAGTGTTTTTTTTTAAACTGACCTATCTTCATTGACCTATGGAAAATACCAGGGGGTAGCACTTAGCTTTTCAGCTAATGCACATTCAAAACTGCATCCCATCTCCTCAGATCTTTTCACAAGGAGACTGCTTGGACTTGAAATCCAGAGAGAAATCAACCTTTCCCTGCAGAGGATCCAGGAGGAATCTTTGAAACAAATCAAACCCCTGTCTAATTAAAAGCTACCTCAGCTTAGCCTTGATGTAACCCAAAGCAACTAAAACACTTCCCAATAATTAAGACTAACTAGAAAATGTAACTTTAAGCACTAATCCATTTAATCATTAAAATATATGCATAATTTCAGACACACACACAGAATGATAATTAAGTAAACTAGTGTAAGTTTGATCTTTTAAATTTTCATCACGTACTTTATTAATAGAATAATTCTGCTGTAAAGTGTCTGTCATAATTCAAAGAGCTACATGGCTGAAAGGGTGTTTTACTTCATTCTGTTCCTGCAGCACCTCCCAAACCCATGACCTCTACCACCTAGAAGACGCATGGGAACACCACGACCTGCACGTTCCCCTCCAAGTCACACACCATCCTGACTTGGAAATATATCGCCGTTCCTTCATGGTCGCTGGGTCTAAATCCTGGAACTCCCGACCTAACAGCACTGTGGGAGAATCTTCACCAAACAGACTGCAGCGGTTCAAGAAGGCGGCTCACCACCACCTTCTCAAAGGCAATTAGGGATGGGCAATAAATGCTGGCCTTGCCAGGGATGCCCACATCCCATGAATGAATAAAAAAAACAAACATTCAGCTGCAAGGTTTCAAAAATCACTTGAAAAACTCCACAACATGGATTAGTGGAGGTGGGGGGGGGTATCTTACCCCTCAAATGCTGGTGGGATTCAGTGTAAGAGGTCACCGGTGGGCACAATCCCTGTGAAACTAATGGGATCATCACCTGTAGAATTTCAGGGTCTCCATATCTTTGTGTTAACTTTTATTTTAAATAAAAGTTTACAAGAATTTCTAACTCTGCAAGACAATTTGTAGTGCCCGCCCCCCTCCCTCCCCACAAGCACCATTTGGGGCCATCGTTGGTGCCTGCCAGCCCCATCCCAGTAGAAATTCGGTCAAATGCCTGGCTACCCACCCTTAGCAGGAGAAGACAGCCCATCGCAACCCTCAACCCTCAATGCTGCAACTGAACCACAATAAATTTTTTTTTTAAATGTTTTGGGGTTCCTGGCCATTCACCAGGCCTGGCCCCCACCAATGGGGCCTACATGTGTCCTTGTGGAGGCAGGGTTGCCTCATCTCTCTGTGTACCAGCCACCACTACTGTGCCAAATTCCCAGCGAGCCTCAGGAGCGGGGTCTATAGCTTTAGGAGACCCCACCCCATGGCTCCGCCCCAAGCCATCATTTGCCTTGTAAAGTGCGGACGGAGGCTCCGCTTCTTGTCTGGAAATCAGGAGACTCCCGGAAATGCCAGAGACCCGACGTAACCAGTTTCCTGGGAGTTCTGCCAATCTCTCACCGAAGTTGCAGCAGCAGACCGGTAGAATCCCTGTGGAATTTCAGGGCCAAAGGATCTAAAATTTAAAAATAGTCACAGGTACACTTTGCCTGGGTCTGAAGCCAGTGAAATTCCACGAGTTCACGAATAATTACTTATACCCAGTGGAATACACTTACTTGGGTTCAACATATAGCTACTGTGCATATTTACTAAATGAGTGACATGCTATCTGCCTCACAAGCCTCTATTTGCTTTTTTTGAGCTGATTGAACCCGAAAGATTGTTGTTAAAGCCTTGTGACTTTTTATGTTAAAGGCGCTATACAAAGGCAAGTCATTGTGTTGTTACACTCTCAGTTCATAACAGAAATATTTTAAAATTTAACAAATATAATTCTAACGATTTATGATTTTTCCTCTGTTTGTGAAATTGTGGGTCACTGTTCGACACTTCTACATCATTTGACAGTAGATCTACCGGTGAAATTATTAATCTCTTACCAGGATACGAAAGTGCTGCTTTGAAATGTCAGAGTCTCTCCGTGCTTGTATTGATTTTATTAAATACTTTCAAATACAATATTCTACATAATCTCCACACTTTATTCTTAATTGTATGTCTAGCAATTCTATTACTACTGTAAAGTATTGTTTTCATTTTACTGATTTGCTTGATAAACAATCTAAATGTTATGTGTAGACCAGTTAGCTTAACATCGGTGGTAGAAAAGATAATGGAATCTCTACTCAAAGATGTAATAGAAAAGCATCTAGAAACCGAAAATATAATAAAGAATAGTCAGCACAGATTTCAAAGGGAAGGTGATGCTTGACCAATGTTATTGAATTCTTTGAAGGAGTAACAGAAAGAGTAGACAAGGGTAATGCAGTAGATGTAATATATTTGGATTTTCAAAAGGCCTTCGATAAGATACCACATAGTAGACTCATGACTAAGGTCAGAGCATGTGGAGTCAGGGGACAGGTAGCAGAATGGATAGCAAGCTGGCTACTAAACAAAAAATAGACAGTAGGGATTAAGGGTAGCTACTCGGACTGGCAAAGGATGGGAAGTGATGTTCCACAGGGATCAGTGGAATTGTTGTTCACAATTTACATTAATGATTTGGACTCGGGAATCGGAAATACAATTTGAAAATTTGCGGACGACTCTAAATTGGAGGGTATACTTAATACAAAGGAAGAATGCGACAAAATACAGGAATATATTAATAAACTTGCAGAATGGGTGTGTAATTGGCAAATTAATTTCAATATAGTTAAGTGTGAGATGGTGCATTTTGGTAGAAGAATAAGGAGGCCACATACTGCTTGGATGATAAGAGTCCATTTGGGGTAGAGGAGAAAAGGATCTGGGGGTACAGACACACACATCACAAAGTAGCAACGTAGGTTAATAAGGCCATAAAGCAAACCAAGCACTGGGGTTCATTTCTAGAGGGATAGAATTGAAAAGCAGAGAAGTTATGTTAAACTTTATGGAACCTTGGTTAGACCACACTTGGAATACTGTGCACAGTTCTGGTCTCCATATTATAAAAAGGATAAAGGTGATAAAAAGATTCACAAGGATGATACCAGAACTGAGAGGATATACTTATCAGGAAAGGCTGAACATGCTGGGGCTCTTTTCTCTAGAAAAGAGGCTGAGTGGTGACCTGATGGAGGTCTTAAAGATAATGAAAGGGTTTGATAGGGTAGACGTAGAGAAAATGTTTCCACTTGTGGGGGTGTCCAAAACTAGGGGTCATAAATATAAGATAGTCACTAATAAATCCAATGGGCAATTCAGGAGAAACTCCTTTATCCAAAGAGTGTTAAGAATGTGGAACGTGCAACCACAAGGAGTAGTTGAGGCGAATAGCATAGATGCATTTAAAGGGAAGCTAGATAAGCATACGATGGAGAAAGGAATATGCTGATAGCATTAGATGAAGAGGGGTGGGAGGAGACTTGTTTGGAGCATAAACGCCGGCATAGACATGTTGGGTCGAATGGCCTGTTGACGCGCTGTAGACTCTATGTAACTCTTTGTAACAATCCTAATTAAATTATGACACTAACAGTTCTTTTTTATCCATTCCCTCATTGCAATTTATCTGCACATAAAATTTGCTCTCACTTATTCTACAACTGACAAATGATTTAAGTAAGGAAGTGCTTGATACATTCAGAAGTATTAACTTCATTCAAATTACATACCCATAACTGTGGAGTTACAGGAAGCAATGGAATTAGAAAGAGATTTTTTCAGAATTGAAAAGGCTTTGAGGATGGTCTAAATATTATTTTGTTTTTGATACAGGAGTTGTTTGTATAATGGTTTGTGAGTTTTACACTGCAACTTAAGCATCACTGCAAAGAGGTTCCTGCTTGACAGCAACAAAAATGTTGTTTTATAAATCCAGAGTCAGGGTCTGGCCCAACTCCAGAGGGAAGTGGTGCGACATTTTCTGGAGCACATAGTCTCACACCACTTCAGCAGAATTGGAATTCCTTCCAGGCAGTGTAAACAGCTTGAGCCCTGTAGCTGCAAGATAAAGGAGCATGAGAGACAATCAAATCTCAAAAAACTCACATGAAATTACATATAAAGAAAAAAACTTGCGTTTATAGAGCACCTTTCATGACCTCAGGATGCCTCAAAGCACTACACAGCCAATGAAGTAATTCTGAAGTGTAGTTACTGTTGTAATTTAGGGAAATATGACAACCAATTTGCACACAGCAGGGTCCCATGAACTGTAATGAGATAAATAACCAGTTAATCTGTTTTTTGGTAAGTGTTAACCAGGATGCTAGGAGAACTCCATGCTCTTCAAATTGTGCCATATGATCTTTTACATCCACCTAATAGGTTAAATATCCCATCCGAAATATGGAACCTTCGACAGTGCAGCACTCCCTAAGTACTACACTGAAGTGCTAGTCTAGATTATTTGCTCAAGTCTTGGAAAGGGGCTTGTATCCATGACCTTCTGACTCAGAGGTGAGAGTTTTATTGCCGAGCCAAGGCTGACAGAAAATAACACAATAATGAATTGGATATATCGTTCAGATGAAAGTTGTAATAAAAATCAATAATTCAAAGAAGTAATGTTGACAAATTGAAACTTTTTTGGCCAAATGCAATACAAACATTCCATTGTGATGGCTACGTTCTGACGATGATACCAAGCTCGCCTAGCAACAGACGTTTTTATGAAAAGGCCGTGTAACAGATATCATATTACAACATTTAAAAAAAATAAAGGTGCATTCTTAAATTGTTCAACTTCTAAAGCACTGTATGTGATCATGGACCAGTTTGCAAATAATAGGCTATGTCATGATCAACTACAGCATACAATAACATCCTCCACACACGAACCTGACCTGGTCAGTTACAGGCAGGGAAATGTCAATGAACTATCGTCAGTTTCACTTATGGAAAATTTACATTACATGGCTGGCCATTCTGTTTATAGTATTCGCAGCAAGTTTCATTAAATTCATCCCTTTGTAATTTTGTAATACCTCAAAAATCATTTTTTTATTAGCTGCTTCCTAACATTTTGTTCCCATGATGCCACACCCCTTATTTCTTTTTGATGCGAGTGTTGTAAATTTAGTACACATCATAGTCAGGAGTGAGCCAGTAACAGTATCTGTATGATTAAGAGTTAAACATTTGTGGAAAGGAATACTTCCCAGAACAAATAAAAAATGATTGTCAAAATTTTCAAAAGAAATTGAGTCAAGTTTTGATTCAGCAAGAGAACAGAGATACTGGTCTGCAATACAACGAGTATATCTAACAAAGAGACACACTCGAGGATTTATTTGTCATATACCCAAGAAAATTAGGTTGTAGAAATGGGAAAAAGTCATTCAGCCTATCCACTTTGCTTTATCAAGATCCTGTTTCAGGATTCAACCTGACCATTTTTCATCTATTACAAACACAAATGAAACCTACTCTTTGCTGAATCCTGTTCTCTTTTACTTCAGCTGAGACCCTGTTCCAATTTTACTTGTTATGGCACAGGTGTGAAAGGTTTCGGAACCATTCAGAAGAAACATGGAAGCCTTCAGTTTTAATGCACTGCACTATGTGTCACCTATTGTTTAATCTGAAGTATCTGCAAAGCTAAACCAAAAAAAAAGTTAAAGTATAACTCCATTCATGATAGAATATGATAATTGATGGGCATGCTGTAATGAATTAGTCCCATTTGACTTGATAATGACAACCTTTTCTGGTTCTTTACTGGTAAAATGAATGTAAATCCACTATAAGTCTCAGGCCAAACATGTCATTCATTAAATACTACGATACATTATATATGCAAAAACCAAATGGAAAGTTATTTTCTGATTGCCTTTATAACTTATAATCTTGAAAATATACAGAATTACTTGGGGAAGGGCTCAGATTCTGAATATGAACCTGACAAACTATGTTGGATTATGCAATCAAAATGTACATTTAATATCCTTTAAAGCTGCAGATATCCGTATAAATTTCTGCATGGAAGCTGATGTCACAATCTGACAGTTTTGACATTAATCTCGAGTGCCACAAATTAAATTCTCAAAGCCTGAGCATAAGTTGCATGACATCCCATTTTGGTTAAGTCACATAACCCCAAGATAATACAATCATGAAGCCTGCAAAATTTCCCCAATCATTTCTCTCCCTGCGAACAAATTCCATCAAGAACCAATTAATCCTTAATAATTCATCTAAATATTCCATATATTGAATAGAATAAAACACACATCAATGAGTATTTTTGCTTTCAGGACCACTTGATGCATTACTGCTCTGTAACTCACTTATGTCCATTATTCTATATCAGCCACACTAGGTAGATCATTTCCAGATATTCACAGCATTTTCATTTATGTGCCTCAACATTATACAAAAAGGCATAAAAGTGAGAATAGTAGAGTGCTATAATAATCTAATACATCAGTTCCTCACAAGGTTGTTACTTCTTATAAGTCTCATTATTCATCCCTCTTAAAACGAAGGACCCAGCCAGAAAGAACTACAAAGAAAACAATACATAATGATTGGAATAAATCAATGTTGGTCAGACACAATATTACTACACAGTCGTAAGTAAAAACAATGAGATTAGTTGTGCTGCTTACACGATCCAATAATATTTTATTTAAATGATTTTTGTCAGTAAGTTTCCCCCATCCTCCCAGTGAAGGCATTGATTTCTGCTGGGATACATTTCCATGGGTGACAGGAACCTTCTTGAAGCCGACCAAAGTGGCAATTTTTCACCTGTCAACCTTGCAATGAGTATCAGCAGGCTATCGGACCAAAGGGTGGCATTACAGCTCTCATTACACATCCAATCACATATATTTCCAGAAGTTGTCACCGGATAACAATCAGCAGTGGGAGCTCGAACCAATTTCTTTCCTCTATAACTCAGGCACTGATACCAATTGAAGCCCTACTGCTCCCCAGCTGAAAATAAAAGACTTGCTTTTATATAGTACCTTATCACATCTCTCAGAAATGTCTCAAAATGCTTCACATACAATGAGTTACTTTTAAGCACAGTGACTGTTGCTAGGTGGGTACTTGCTGCAGCCATTTTGCACATTACAAGTTCTGACAAAACTGTAGTTAATCTGTTTTTTGGAGATGTTGGTTGAGGAAGAAACGTTCACGAGGACACCAGGAGAATTCTCTGCCCTTTTTCAAATAGTACTACGGATCCTTAACATCCACCTGACTTACTGGAATAGTTAGACACAACCTAGGTATAATGTTTCATTTGAAGGATGACACCGCCGACAATGCTACATTGTGGGAGCAGGTATGGCTGTGTTGGCCCCTTGATCCAATAGCCTGATCGTAAGGCTCACATGAATAATGTCTATTTTGGTAAGTGTCCATTGGGTGCCTGATTCCTGGGGAGCTGCCAGCAAAGAGTCAGGAGTGGAGAAGAGAAAATTGCTGACCAAAAAAACTTTTTCAAAAAAAGTATCAGTGGATCCCTCGTGTGGCCTGACTGACTATATTGTTGGAGGTGCCATCCTTCAGATGAGATGTTGCACCCCTCACTACTGCACTAGAGTGTCAGTTTCGATATTGCTCAAGTCCTGGAGTCAGACCTAGAAGCATCTGACTCAGAAGAGGACTACTAACTACATCAATTCTGATGGTTAAGATCAGGTAACTCGGTACAGAATGGTGAACAGCCCTTGGTTCCCCTTGCTCTGTGTGGCTCAGCTACTCACAGCATAAATTTGCTGAGCCATCAGGAGACCTGAAAGCAACAATCTGATACAAGATATTTCAATACAGCTGTTTGAAATTCACTCCACATGCATTATTATCTTACCAGATCTTTGCTACATCTTATCAAAACCAATAATACCATGACTACATCCCACTCAAGTTAGGATAAGGTCATAATGTTTATAAATAATATATTAATTTATTCGAATAAGTTCAACCACACAATTGTACTTGAAGGACCCAAGTTAATATTTGGTGTATGCCAAGCAGGTCACAAGTGCATCATATTCCATTACACAGAATATTTGTGCATCGGTTTGTACAAGTAAAAGGCTTCTGACTGGAATTGTGGCTGTAAGTTTTTAAATTTTTAGTTACTATAACAGATGGTCTCCATGGTACTCAGTGCAACATCAACATTATCCAGTGCTTGCCTGAATACTTGATCAAACAAATTAAGTATGGAAATAAAAATGCAAAAACGTAGAGCCCCAAATTCAGTAAGAAGCCATTTACGAGTACATGCTGGTGCACTAAGAATCTATCATGGAATGTTAAGCAATTGGTTTACACTTACAATTCCTCACATGGTGAGCTCAGCTAGACCATTAGTGTGGTATAAAGCAGAAGTGCTGCACTATTCCGCAGAGAGATCAGATCATACATTATTTAATTCTGTACTCCCATGGTCAGCTTAAGAGATACATGGTCAGAGGCCTGGGTGCAGTCTCTATCAGTCTGGAAATGGTGCTTGGGGACACAAAGAGAGGGGGGGGAAAAAGCAAAATGTGAACAGTTTTTTGTGTGAGGAATCGTTGGTACAAATAATTCTCAAATTTACTCCTGATAATTGATTCCATTATTTTACATGTAGTGAAAGTGAGAATAATGGGTCTGTAGTTACCTGTGTTCATTTTGTGACCGTTTTTGAACATGGTAACCTTATTGATCTGTTTCCAGACGATTGATATCTCAACGTCCAGTGACTGCCTCATAATGGTTGTCAGTGCATCACAAATCATCTCCCTAGTCTCTTTCAGAACTCTGGGAGAAATATCAGCAATCCATGTTGATTTATTTGTTTTGAACTCTTTTAGCGATTCTGGGACCTTCCATCTCATTTATATCAAAGTCACTGATTTTGTTTAGGTTACTTCTGTTTGAGAAGAGCATGTTGCTCTCGTCTTCATTGATGAATACTTGGAGAAAGTAATCATTCAGAATATTTACTATTTTACGCTCGTCCACAGTCTTGAGCCTGTTGGCATCTTTTATGGTTTTTGCCTCGTCTCTGACTGTCTTATGGCTGTTGTAATATTGAAACATTTTTTTACTTTTATATTTATCCCCTGTTACTGTCTTTTTCTAGGTCTACCCTTGTCCCTCTGATCATCTTTTTAACATGTTTCTGCATGTTCTTATATTTATGTCAGTGAATCCCTTTCCCATATCTCTCTGCAGGATTTGTAGTTTGTTTTTCCTCATTACATCACTTTAAATTTGGTTTTTTTTTGCTTTCTTTAGGGTCAAGTTTGTTTAGTTTGAGCTTGTTGATTTTCTTATGTATTTATCCTGTATGCTCAGCATTATACCTTTAAAGGTATTCACACGTACTCTACTAAAATGTTGTTCAACAACTTCCCCCAATCTATTTGGTTTAGTTGTTCCCTCTCTTCATTGAATTTAGCCTTTTTAAAGTTATGTTACTGACTCTTGGGGGGTGAAATTGGTTCTCGTTGCACCCGTTTTCTGGGCAGAAAAGGGGTGCAAATAGGTCCAAATTGGTGGGCCAGCTTCCCGCGCATGAACAGCATTGGAAACATGTCCGACACCATATTGGTTTGGGTGCTGTTGAGGTGTCCCTTGCAGCTGCCTAAAACAAACATTAAGCCTCTTGACTATGCTAATAAGGAGCCTCGTGCCTCGTTTTAGGACCCAAACCAGAAATCGATTTGGTCTGAATGCAGCAGGCATTGGGCCTACGCCGTTCAGAATCACCAGATCTGCATTTGGCCTAACCAACGGTTCTTAAAAGGACCACTGTAGGTCGCCACCGAAAAGTTAAGTTTAAAAAAATATATACTTACCTTAATGTGGAGCCAGGAGGAGCAGGAGTGCTGTTCCCAGCACTCAACAACCAAAAAGCCCAATAGTCTGCCTTATTCATCTCAAACTGGACATTTTGAATTTATTGGGGCAAATATTTACCTTGTCCTAAATAACCAAGAGTAAAACGATAGTTCACGTTAGAAATTACTTCTGAGTAAGTTGAAAAGATATCGAAGAGTAGAAGGAATATTCTAAGGAATATATGGTAAAAGCATGAGCTAAAACTTATCTTTGTTACTTTTGTTGATTGATCTCCAATGGCTATATTGCCCTTCTGGATCATTGCAGCAATTCCACTCTTCCTGTGCTGATAATCTGACCATATAACATTCAACAATGACATAGGAGTGCTGGATTCCAAGTACCCAGCTTCAGTGCTGAACAAAATTCCAAACTAAAGCAACATTTTACTACAACAATGTACTTCTCCCCAACAGACACTCCCTTTTGCACTTTGCATCACACTGGCAGCTTGTTATTGGAACAGATTAGAGGGAATTTTCAGGTGGAAATACCATTTCATTTCTCACAAATGAATAAACTTGTTCTTGTTGAATGTCTATAAGAGTATTGTTGTAGCTTGGCGTTTTGTTACACCAATTCTTAGCCACCAGTGCAACTAATCTCTTTTGGGATTAACAAATTTTGAAACAACGATAGGCTCCCCTGATGCTCAGTTGGTTATGCAAGTGAGCAGCTGCATCCTGCAGACCAAAGTGATTCCAGGTTCAATCCTCAGTCTGTGTTCAGTTAGCTGATCTCAGCTGGGTTAGCAGGAGGAATGTTGCAATTAGCCTCGACGCCTGAGTTAGGGAGATGGAAATTGGTCGGGCGCATCAGATGAGGAGGGGATCAGACTCAGCTGTGACCCTCCAAGTGGTCAAACACTCGAGCCCCGATTTTAATTTGGGGCGGGAATCGGGCGGGCGGGGCTGAGGGGGGACAGCAAATTGCCCCGACCGTGGCAGCTTGAGGCCCGGGAGATTTTAACTCCGTGGGCCTCATCTGCATAACCAACAGTCAGTCAGTCAGCCTCCCACCCAAAACCAGCAGCAAGTGGCAACTGACTGGCAGGGGCACAATGTCGGGTAGCATAAGCTCCTGCTGATGCTGAACAAGAGTCCTAAATATTTCCATGTGTCATAGCACCTACTGTTAACATGCAGTTAAAATAGCTTCCATTTTGAAACATGATCTATCTGTGTTAGGCCAGAAGCTTCAGCAAGTATTTCTCCACTTGAACAGAAGCCCCAGAAAGATGATGTTTAGGGAGGGAGGGGGTGTATGGCTGAGCGAGCAGGCAAGGGAGAGGTGTCAGTATAAACTAATTAAACGGTAACAAATAATAAAATTAAATCATTAAGCGCAAAAGAGGGGGCACAATATACCTCACAGTTTCCTCAGTCACTGGAAACTTCTTCATGCTTTATGGTCATCAAGGCGCTTATCAAAGCTTTAACTCTTAGAGCGCCAACAGCTCCAGGGACTTCTCTGCTCCTGGATTGGCTTCTTACGTTTTAGTGCACACACAGATCAGGAGTAGCTTTACTACCAGAATATTAACCTTTTACTATTAAACAAACTTTTAAATAAAGTGTTTTTCAAGAATTATTTCTGTGTTGTCTTTTTCCTTTACCATCTCTTCCTTCTATAGTTGCACAAAAACTACAGGAAAAAAAATAGGTTTGGACACTTGATTGAAGGTGATTGTGAGGAATGAAGAGTAAATCTGGAAACTGAAGGTCTGTGGGAAGAAATGGAGCACATGTCAAGGGAATGAGGGCGTTGGTGAGGAATGGAGTATAGACAAGTAGAAGAGCGGGGAATGGAAAAAAGGCTGGTGAAGGGAAGGAGAGGAACTGGGAATGGAGGGTGGGTTCATTGATTGATTGGACCCCTGGTCTCATTCTTCAATCAGCCAAATGATCCTCGAATTTCCTGGTTTGGTGGACATATGCAATTTTGCCAAATAAAGTATGCAGACATCATTTTCTATTAATCCTCACATTTTCCATTTTTTTTAAATCGAGGTTTGAAAGCCTGTTATGCTAAATAAACTCTCAGTTCCCCCAAAGCTGTTGGTAGTATGACACATACAAATCTTCCAAATCACTCTCATTTTAGGGGTGGGGGGCATCCTCAATTTTGAACAACCATTGTCAAATTTCACCCATATTTTTATTATACATAAAAAATAAATTAATGAGAAAAGTGTATCAAACGAGTAAACTTTCAGTTCCTTTAGTGCCAGTACAGCGCATATAAGAGTATACAAGTTTTCCCTTTCCATTAGTTACTTTACTAATAATTCAATCACTCAAGAATAGCAGTTCAAAGATATCAACAGAATAGACATATCAGAAATATACCCGTCCCAATTGTACAGAGGGTCACTATGTCATTCAATGTGTGACTAAGGCAAGTATGGTCACTGAATGCAGACTTTTGAGCACAGAGGGCACTACCCAAAGTTTTAATCCAAAGACAGAAAAGAAAAAGTACGCATCTCAGAATTTTATATATGGCTCATATCCGAGGTCATCTAGACCCCAAAACTCCACTGTCCTAAAACTATCCCTGAATCCACAGCTGACTGAGTTCCACCTCGTGCCTTCAGCAGTTAGCTGAGTCTTCCAACCCGAGAAAAATGTAATGAGAGTAAAGATCTGTACATGGCCTGTTGAACCGATTGCAAACTTGTTTCTGAATAAATTGCTTTTGTGTTAGTCAATCATATTCAGCATTCAAACCAACCTAGGTGATAATGAAAAAAAGGGAGGGCGGGGGGTGAGTGAAGCTATGCCCTCAGTCAAAGTACGAGGTCGTTACATACTATTAATGTTATTTGGTTAGTAGGAACGATCAGATAAAGTGAACACTTGGTTTACTTTGGGAGGCTTAATAATATATGTGTACTAAATGAGAATCAGGGGGAAAACTCTCCAGTGGCTGGAGTCATACCTAGCACAAAGGAAGATGGTAGTGGTTGTTGGAGGACAATCATCTCAGCCCCAAGACATCACTGCAGGAGTTCCTCAGGGCAGTGTCCGAGGCCCAACTATCTTCAGCTGCTTCATCAAGACCTTCCCTCCATCATAAGTGGAGATATTCGCTGATGATTGCACAGTGTTCAGTTGCATTCACAACCCCTCAGATAATGAAGCAGTCCGTGCCCGCATGCAGCAAGACCTGGACGACATCCAGGCTTGGGCTGATAAGTGGCAAGTAACATTCGCGCCAGACAAGTGCCAGGCAATGACCATCTCCATCATTAGAGAGTCTAACCACCTCCCCTTGACATTCACCGACATTACCATCGGCAAATCCCCCATCAACAATATCCTGGGGGTCACCATTGTCCAGAAACTAAACTGGACCAGCCACGTAAATACTGTGGCTACAAGAGCAGGTCAGAGGCTGGGTATTCTGCAACGAGTGACTCACCTCTTGACTTTTGCTCCTATTTAACTCCTATCTTCCCTTGTTGCCTACTTCATTGTTCAGTACTTTGTAAAGAGCTCAGAGATGTCTGTACCTGAAAAGTATTGCTTTTGAAACCATGCTGACTCTCTGCTTCCTAAATAAACACCATTATGATCCTGTAAAAAAAAAATTCATGCATGTTCAATGGATGTTAGGCTAAATGGCATATGTTTCAATATTGGGATAACATTTGTGATCCCACTGATTCTCTGTACAGATCCTCTATTTGTGGAGCTGAGAAAAATATTAACCAAAGTCTCACCTATTTCCTCGTTCATTTCCATACAGACTCAGTGATATATGCCATCTGGTCCAGGTGCCCTGTAGATATTTAATACCTAAAGATCCTTCTTAACACATGGTCTACTGACCCCTACATATGTTACAAGAATCAAAGCCAAAAGAAAATGGATCTAGAATTTGTCCACATTCTTCTTTCATTAAATATAGCTACCATTTTCTAATTCTTGCATTTATAACAGTGCTTTATTACTCCTCAGGATGTCCCAAAGTGCTTTACAACTAAGTTAGTGTTTGAAATGTAGTCACTGTTGTTATGTAGGCAAATGTGGCAGCCAATTTGTGCGCAATAAAGGTCACACAACAGCAAATGAATGAATGACTAAATAATCTGTTTTTAAGTGATGGGTGAGGGGGGACTATTCGGACCATCAGAAGTTTTCCCACAGGGCAACTAATCAGTTGTGATGGACTGCTAAATATTGTATCGCTCTTTGTACTTTGCTTCATATATTGCTTTAACTGTTTCTGATTCCCAGTTGTCTGGTTGTTGACATTTCCCCCAAGATTACTCACTTTGATTTCCTGCAGCCTCTCCTATTTCCCGAATTATTTTTAAACTTTCCATCTAGCTTTGCCCCTTAACATGGTTGCCAGCAGTTGCCAACTACTATTTTGTTGTCCTTATCATCACTAATGTCGGCAGCCTTCCTTCTGCTGCCAAATCCACCCTCAACAGCTGTTATTTCTTTCCTTACCAGCTTATCTGTGCCTGCTCATTAGTTTGGTATGAAGGCTACAATTGAAGAGGGAATTTCTGAATTCTTCTCCTGCTGGAATTCTCTGGCCACAAGTATAACTTTGCTTTTATTTACAGCATGCTCTTCAGCTTCTTTTCTACCCTGTAGGGTCTTAATTTCCGCTTCACAACACCGCTGTCAACATTCTCTCTGTGTGGCTAGGAGCCAGTTTGCAGTACTTATATACTCAGACTAATAAATACTATGACAGTTTGTGTTTGTTGCCACTAGAGTTCAATCATTACTTGAGGTGCTCTATCTAACTTCTAGCCTGACACTAAGGAAATATCATTACAACTGTAGTGTATTGACAGATGAATGAGCTACCAACACTCCCAGCCACAATGAAACATTTTTTTCCTTCCCTGGATATTTTAGTTTGTTGGATGTAAGCTGGCAGAATCGACCCTCTCTAGCTAAAATAATATTTTTTTCCCAATAAACTGTGTATGAAATGTCTATACTTGGCTATTTGTTTTATTTATTCATGGGATGTGGGCGTCGCTGGAAAGGCCAGCATTTATTGCCCATCCCTAATTGCCATTGAGAAGGTGGTGGTGAGCATCCTTCTTGAACTGCTGCAGTCCGTGTGGTGAAGGTTCTCCCACAGTGCCGTTAGGCAGGGAGTTCCAGGATTTTGACCCAGTGATGATGAAGGAACAGCGATATAATTCCAAGTCAGGATGTTGTGTAACTTGGAGGGAAACGTGCAGGTGGTGGTGTTCCCATGTGCCTGCTGCCCTTGTCCTTCTAGATGGCAGAGATTGCTTGGTGGTGGAGCAAAGACAGTAATGAGTGAGAAGTAGACTGGCATTGGTGGAGCAGAGAATGCATGCAGGGAAATGCAGTTGGAGGACATGCAAAGCCTAGGAGGTATGTAATGGTGAGGATGAGAATCCTCAAAGGTAGATTCTATGGGGCATAAGGTTGGGGTGGTGTGGATATGGGCAGGCCTTGGCGTGGATGAGAACACGGGCTGTTCTGTACACTTAGTTAATGGAAGGTGAAAATGAGGAGGCTGATGAGGAAAGAATTGGAGATGTCCAGTCTTGAGTTGGCAACGGTGTGGGTTAGGGTTTCAGTGGCAGAGGGGGAGGTGTCAGGGCAACAGCAACAGTCAGGAGCTGGAAACAATAGGGGTCATGGGAGCATGTCCATCTTTATGGACAAGATAAGCTTAGAAATAGCAGAGGGTTGAGATGGAGGAGACTCTATGGAATATGGAGGGTGGGTGCCTGGTGAAAGATGGCCAAGGGGGAGGCATTCCATGAGTGATAAAAGTCTGGGGAGGCAAGGGAATTGAGTTGCCAAGTTCATAAATCTAACGTAATTGTGGACGACAAATAAGTTACTGAGTGTTATTGTGCTACGAATTTGGGTGTGCGGTGGATATCTTCTCAGATTCAGTGTTGTCATGCGTTCCCATAAGCAGTCTGAGCATTTTACTTTTATGGGAGTTGATTCATACTGCCCTATATCTACTTTAATGATAGCGTAGCCTATGGATGTAACAATGGAACTCCCTTGTGACCTGAACTGGATACTCGTACCTTTTACACGTGTATTTCTTCAATCTCTCTGACAGCTGACCGAGTTAATATTAGATGAGGCGAGGCTTGGTTTGAACTGTTAAACTGCTTTATTCCACAGTAACGTTAACGTAAAGAGCAATAGTTATAATCGGGTTCAGTTCAATCGATACAACTGCCTTTTAGGTGTCTATAACTCTACTTTATTCCTGACTGTTCACAATCACAAAAAGATGAAAAACCTTCCATCGCAATGGGTATGAGGTGTTCATCAAATGCAGAGACAAGCTACTGAATTGTTTATTATTTGCAGTTTATAGAGAAACTACATCAAAGCTAGCTCATCAGCACTTAACTGCCCCCTGTCTCAGACTGCGTTTTGTTACTTGCAGGAATACTTTTAAAACACTGCTTTTAAAACACAACGGCCCAGATTTTGCAGTCAAAATAACTGTGAGGCTAATGCCGATCGCCATTATTTACGCGCAATTGGTACAGCAACTTCAGGTGAGGGATGGATGCATGGTTCAACTCGAATGTCCAAAAGTTGCTGTCCGAGTTGCACCGCTCTGTCATTAGCTTCGCGAAAACGGCATCTCGCTGCCTGCCTCACCATTCAAATGCATTGCACGCATGAAGTTGCTGCATTTGTGCAGTAGATACGAACTAAACCTGCCACAGAAAGTTAGGGCTGGTCTGAAGTTAAGCAAGGAGGCCTGACTTGGAGCCATTTAAGGTCCGTGCATATTTAATTAAGCCTGGATTCAGACAAAGGGAGCTTTTTAGCTGTCAGAGATTCTTTTAACGATGTGTTAAGTGTTAATTACTGCCAATCAACCTCTATGGCACAGAAAATTAACTATTACAAGTGTGGAGTCTCATTCCTTCAGATTTTAATTGTTGGAGATTTTTAAAAAGTCTGTCTTCTTTTTTCTCTCTCTTAATCCAATCTTTCTCTCCCTCTCTATATTTGACATTGAATTCACCCACTTTAATTTACACTCCCTTCTCAGTCCTTGCACTGTTAATTTCACAATCCTTCAATCTGATTGATCAAGGAGATACCTAGTTGCTTCGCTGTTCACTCAGGTCCCAGAGGCCCTGTTTCCCTCACTGCTCCAATTATCAGCTCACACTTTCAGCAACTTGCCACGCAAAAAATGAAAAAACCTAAATGGGCAAGGGGAATTGTAACTAACGGCAGCGGCCGTGTTACAGCAAATTATGGCCCAACATTTAAAGTAATTTTTCTTTTCAAATCTTTTCCCTGGAAAAATGGTCAAACGATTCTGAACTATAAAAGTTATCCAGTGGATATAACTTACTTGGATTTACTGGAGGTATTTGATTGATATGTGTTCCACAGAAGTTTTAAACGTTAAGGCCAGGGATTGGGCAGTCACCTGCATTCGGCATTACTTTTCAGCTCCGTGACCTAAATTCAAATTCAGCCAAGGTTAATGATGGCGAATGACGAGCGGCCATGGCCGCACCATGTGAGGCCAAGGGAGATTTCAACTCCTGGGCCTCATTTCCGTGCTCGAGGTCAAACGCCTGCCTGAACCCACTACCTGACCAGCAGGCATGAGTGGGATTTCATGTGACAGGCCACCGTCAGGAACCAGAGGCAAGGTTCCTGGCACTAAGCTAAGTGGTCGAAGGGGCGGCCACAGAGGATCGCGGTCGGGACGGGGGCTGGAAGCATGATGCAGGGGAGCCTGCTCCTCCTGGCTCACAAGGAAACCTTAAAAAAAAAAGCTAAGAATACTTACCTTGCTGGGCTTCTTCTGCCCTCACTCCTGCTTGCCGCCAGTATTGACTGACAAGTCCGGGACACTGTGCGTGACTTGCACAATCGTGAGTTAAAATCCCGTTGGGTCCTAATTGTGTCATGGGGCTCCAACTTTTACAGAGTAACAAGGCCGATGCCTGCGTGCGCTGAGCGCTTCAGTTGCTTCCCAAAACCAGGGAGTTAAAATGGCGGCGGAGCAAGAACGGAGTGGCAAGTTCTTTACCGCCATTTTAACTCCTCGCCCACTCCGTTGTCATCGGGTGCAGGAGATTAAAGTCGGCCCCAGATTGTTCTTACATACAGTGCCAGTCAGTCCTATTTTCCTCGCTTTTCTTACAGTCATTACATAAGAACATAGAAAATTGAACAGTTCTGGAAACATCCTTATTAGAGTTCTCTCCCAAAAATCAATTGCTTCTCTTAAAATATTATCAACATTAAGTAAAGTTTAGCACCTTTGATATACCATATTATACATATACAACAAATGAGCTACCCCAATATAATTATACTGTTCAAGGTTCACAAGCAACCAGCACAGCAGCTTTAGGGGTTCAAATCTAATACCTCATTATATGAAAATTAACCAGTTTAACAAGTTGAACAGATTGTATCTCTGCACAGCAGTGCAAATGCTGATTGGACTATTACAAAAAGGAAGTAGGTATTCCTACGTTCCAGTATGTTAGCGTCCTATTTGCTAATCGCAGTGTTGCAGACAATGATGCTTCTGCTTCTACTAAGGACTAGGGAGGGGGAAATCAGCCAGGGTTCCAGGTCTTGATTGCTATCCAGTGGTCATTGCTGGAGTGTCTGTGTGTGTGTTTGTGTCACTGCTAGGTGTGTTTGTTTGTGTCACTGCTAGATGTGTGTGTTTGTGTCATGCTAGGTGTGTGCGTTTGTGTCACTGCTAGGTGTGTTTGTTTGTGTCATGCTAGGTGTGTGTGTTTGTGTCATGCTAGGTGTGTGTGTTTGTGTCATGCTAGGTGTGTGTGTTTGTGTCATGCTAGGTGTGTGTGTTTGTGTCACTGCTCTAGGTGTGTGTGTTTGTGTCATGCTAGGTGTGTGTGTTTGTGTCACTGCTAGGTGTGTGTGTTTGTGTCATGCTAGGTGTGTGTGTTTGTGTCACTGCTAGGTGTGTGTGTTTGTGTCATGCTAGGTGTGTGTGTTTGTGTCACTGCTAGGTGTGTGTGTTTGTGTCATGCTAGGTGTGTGTGTTTGTGTCATGCTAGGTGTGTGTGTTTGTGTCATGCTAGGTGTGTGTGTTTGTGTCATGCTAGGTGTGTGTGTTTGTGTCATGCTAGGTGTGTGTGTTTGTGTCATGCTAGGTGTGTGTGTTTGTGTCATGCTAGGTGTGTGTGTTTGTGTCATGCTAGGTGTGTGTGTTTGTGTCATGCTAGGTGAGAACAGGATCAAGCTTTGCCAAGGTGCCCTCCATGATGGAATAGCTTTCTAAAACTCGCACATGCACAATGGCCAGTTGGGCGAGTTACCAGAAGGCTGCTGATACTTGTGGAGCTGTACTCCTGCATAAGTTAGTGCATTCAATATTTCATTTTTCTATGATTCCCACCCAGTTAATAATGGCAACTAGAACTGGAGGGAAACCTCACTCTTAAGCTTTTCAGCAGAAATCGGTTGTGTTTGCACTAGAAATAGCATCGATATGTGAAAAAAAAGTCAGGCCTAACATAACAGAAATTTTATTTATCCTTTCAAGATTCTTTAAAGCAAATGTGAGTTGCTTCAACAGTGCAAGAGGAATAAGTGGATTGTCACTGTGGCAGAAATTATGACTAAAAAAATTAGAATGCAAATCCACCTAAATTGAACAGAGTGGCATATGAATGTTGGTAAATGCATATGAAAATTTGGAATGGTACGAAGACAATACAAGGAGGAAGATATGACTATCTGATCTGAAGTAAAACAAAAACACAGTACTTCTTCAACACAACAACAACAACAACTTGCATTAACGTAGTAAAATGTCCCACGGTGCTTCACAGGAGTGTTATCAAACAAAGTTTGACACAAGCCACATAGAGATATTAGGACAGGTGATCAAAAGCTTGATCAAAGAGGTAGGTTTTAAGGATCGTCTTAAAGGAGGAGAGAGAGATAGAAAGGCGGAGATGTTTAGGGAGGGAATTCCAGAGCTTAGGGCCTAGGCAGCTGAAGATGCATTTACACCACGCCCACCAATGGTGGAGCGATGGACAGGTGACCAAAAGCTTAGTCAAAGAGGTAGGTTTTAAGGAGCGTCTTAAAGGAGGAGAGAAAGGTAGAGGGGCGGAGAGGCTTAGGGAAGGAAGCTGTGGGCACGGCCGCCAATGGTGCAGCGATGGAAATTGAGGAGGCACAGGAGATACAAGAGGCCAGACTTGGAGAAACGCAGAGTTCTCGAAGGGTTGTAAGACTGGAGGAAGTTACAGAGATAGAGTGGGGTGAGGCCATGGAGGGATTTGAAAACAAAGATGAGAATTTTAAATTCAAGGCGTTACTGGATCGGGAGCCAATGCAGGTCGGCAAGCACGGGGGTGATGGGTGAATGGGACTTGTTGCGATTTAGGATATGGGCAACAGAGTTTTGGATGAGCTGAAGTTTATGGAGCGTGGAAGGTGGGAAGCCGGTCAGGAGAGCACTAGAGCTGTTAAGTCTGGAGGTAACAAAAGCATGGATGAGGGTTTCAGCAGCAGATGGTCTGAAAGGGGGGGTGGAGATGGATGATATTACGGAGGGGGAAGCAGTATCGGAAGAAGTATTCAAAGAAAAATGGCATTGATTTGGGCGTAATGGGTATGCAGAATGGTCCATTATCTACACAAAACCTGCGGAATCTTAGTCCCCCATTAGCATTTATAATCTAAAGATCATCAAGGACTGTGAGACAATATCCGAGCTGTTAAGGAACTCCCGTGTGGACCACACAGAGGAAAGATTAGGAGAGATGCTGCTAAAACTCACTGCTGCTGCATCAAAAGTGGCACTCCCATCTCATTGAACTAATGCAGTCTTCTTGACCAAGAAGGGCTCAAGTTCAACTTCTTCACGCCTATGGTACTGTCCTGCCACTGCTCTTGAAGCAGTGCTGCAACCCTTCGATATGTGACCACTCCAGCACACCAAATTTGGTCACGGACAGTACAATATCTGATGTGGATGCTAGAGAGAGATAGCTACTGAAATCCTTCCAATTGGACCTGCAGATGTACTGATAAAAGGGTTTTCTCGCTTCATTTGGCTTGTATTTTTTGTGGAAAAAATCTTATCTAGAGTAATAAAATGTTCATTTGGCAAAAGGCCACATGCCTGGAATTTGTTTAAATCTATTGATGGTTCTGAGGCAGCTCTAAGTTCTTTGCTGTGTAGTACAAATAACTACGGCACATAAAACATGTAAATGCATCTTTAATAGCCAAAAGAAAGACATTAGTCTGACAGGAATTGATTTAGTTAAATTATATGCTTATCCAAGGCAAAAGTTATTCTTCTGTGTTGAAAGGCTACAGAGTATGGCACAAATTTTTGTAATGCTGGCGAGAATAATTACATAAAACAAACAAGGATGTTACTTATTTTGAAATAAAAACATTAAAAGTTGGAAAAACACAGAAAGTCAGTCAGCATCTGTGGTGAGAGCGGAGAAGTCAATGAGGCCCAAAAGAGATGACAGAGGCTTGAGGACCACCCGAAATTCATCCTCAGGCCTGATTGGAGTAAATTTGTCGATCTGCGTCGGGACACCCTTCGAATTCTGGTCAACTCAAATGTCGCGCCAGACCACAGGTAAGTCCAGCGGGGGTTTGGGAGAAGACAAAAGGGAAGAGCCGAGCACAGCTAGCAGTATTAATGGTGCTGATTAGGCTGCTGTCGAGCCTGAGAAACTAGTTGGAGCTTGCAGAGTGCTACACTGAAATAAAACCTGCGCTCATTTCAGGTGGCTAAAAAATGCCCTGGTGAATTTGGTGGTGGTTCCAATGCTTATGCTAATCGGGCGCGGGCTGTTGCTCTGCTAAATTCTTCAACGTTGTGTCAGTTTTGTGCCTGTTAAGTGGGCGCAACAATGTTGAATTTATGCCGCAATGTTTTGGGCCGGGGCCCTTCTTCAGAACTGAAATATGAAAGGTGTACAAGCATCTTAACAGCATCAGAAAATAGGAGGAGGAGGGCAGCAAAGGGGGAAAAAAAAATACAGAAAGCAGAGAATATTGGTGAAGTGATCGTTGAATGATTTTAGAGATCAGTCAGGCGATGGAAAGAAGCTTTACAGAAAATAAAAGAAACAAAGAACGAGGGTATAGCGAAGGCAGTGAAAGGCACACCCGTGGAAAAGGTGAGAAAATAGGAGAAATTGTAAGCACAGAAAGCCTGCAGGTCAGGTCTAAAATTAAAATAGAAAATGTTGGCAACGCGCAGTGGATCTACCAGTTCCAAAAAGAAAACAAACAAGCGGACACCACGGGCACAGACCCACCCACCACCTCCAGTTCTGACATAATGGGGGTGATTTTAAACCCCAAGAACGGGTGGGTTGGGGGCGGGTGAGAGTTGAAAATAGTTGCTTTTTGGGTCGCGACCGCAACCCGGCTTTATTTCCGGGTTTAACGTCAGCGCGGAAAAGTACAGGCTTCCCACTGGGAATGCAAAGTCTGAAAATTTTGCGGTTGCGATCCAAAAAAACAACTATTTTCAACTCCCAGCCGCCCCCAACCCACCTGTTCTTGGGGTTTAAAATCACCCCCACTGTCTCCATCCCAACTGTCAACCCACCTCTCCTCCCCTTGGACACCAACAGTCCCATCCCCTTGGACACCAACAGTCCCACTCCATATAACCAGCACCTCCTGCTATAAGAAAGATGGACGACACAACTAAAGTCTGAAGTTACTAAAGTCAGTTCAGGCCAAATGGCTGCAGAGCACCCAGGAGAAAGAGAAGATACCATGCCTGGAGCTTACACAGAGCTTTGCTGGAATAGTGTAAGAGGCCAAAGACAAAAAGGTCAGTATGGAAATGGGAGGGGGAGATAAAGTGGTGAGCCACAGGGAATTTAGGGTCACGCTTGCAAACAAAATGAAGGTGTTCAGCAAAGCAGTCATCTGATCTGTATTTGGTCTCCTCAATGTAGGGGAGACCCCACTGTGAGCTGCAATTACATTATATTAGGAGAGGAATATTACTTATTAGGCTTAGAGATATTGATTATTCATTTTACAGAATGTGAATTGCCATTTTATCTTCTCATAGTTGCCCCTCTCCTCTAGTTGTGGGTCATTAAAACACAGATCTGGTTAAGTAGTATGTACCATACTTGTTACAGAACTAAATTTACTAGCACTATCAGTAAGTCACAGGATTTTTTTTTGCAGGGTATGATTTGGGCCCTGTCACTCCTGAAGTTACAAGGGGTAATTACAAAGGTTTGCCTCAAAAGTCAGGCGGCGTCCTCAACTAAAATGGCCAACTAATGTTTCAGATCTGGTATAATTAACCACAATTCAATCTAATCTCCTGGATTTCCAATGTGTCTTTAACCCTACCAACCATTTAACAGACATTAGATAATGCAAGGAGCTAAAAATCTAGCAAAATAACGAGTCCTAAGGAAGGGTCTCACCCCCACCCAACATTTGCCTGTCTCTCTCTTTCAGATGATGACTGACCTGCTGGAGATTGCCAGCATTTGGGTTTTTTCTTTTTGTCCACCAAATACTGAACTGACACATCGTTGCAAATGGCCTTGCAAATAATCCTAGAAATGGATTTAAGAGCGGGAGGAAATCACAGAGTGAGATCTAACTTCCAATGGATCAAACAGGCAGAATTTTACATAATCAACCACAAAACAAAAACATCTGGATGATGGGCGACTTGTTGAGTACATTTTACATTTGGACAAGAAGCATACTGCGAGCTATAGCACAGACCTTAAAAAGTATGGCAAATAAAACAACGAGAATCACAAATCACTGAACATGGGAAAAGTTAGTTGCCCAGTTCAGTTCCTGTTTGGACTTTTTGAGACCCTAAACCTTTGCACTGAGCCATCACTAGAACTGGAGAAGCAAAATTGATTAGAAGAAAATTGAGCCCTGAATGTTGACTTATTCTTAGAATTTATTTTTCCTGAGAACGAAGCAAGACTGGCTGCTTATATAAAAAGCTCTCTCCACAGGGAGAGGAACTATTTTTTTCATATCCTTGCGCTTCTCAGCAGAGCTAATCTGGGCCTGATATTTTTCGATGTCATCAAGAAAATGCTCATGAAAGATTATAAATATGGACTCTGCATCTTGGTAACATCAAAATCCCTATTAAGGAAGCCCTGGATTTTGTTTCAAATTTTTGGGGAGTATGGGAACCCGAGGAAGTGAGCGTTTTTGGCCTGTAACAGAATGGGTTAAATAAAAGGCAAAGCAAGCACTTTGAAGAGCTTTAAGAGCAGGGGGCTGCAGTTATATTGCTTCCATGAACTCCTTGAGTTGGAGAATGCAGAGCTCCCTGTATCCACACTTAATTACTGGCAAGGAATTCTGCTCACCAGTCTTCGTTTGCTGGTGACATTTTTAAAGCTAGAATAGTGCTGCAAGGGATGGGAAACAGCTCTTTTCTATCATGAGAAATTTACAGAAATACAATTGGCCAACTGCGTACGTTGATGTATGGAGCTAATGGTATAGGATTACCTCTTCCAGGTAGTCCTGGTACTAACACTGAAGTGAACTATTTCTGTGAAAACAGCAACATTATACAGAACAATTAGCATTGTTCCAATGAAAACATCATGCTATATAAATGCCAAATGTGAAATATAACAAACATTAATTTACCCAGCAAATCAAATTATATATACACTTTAATAGCACAGCTCCTTGTGGGATTTCATGCGTTTACTACAGTTTGTCTTTTGGGAGGGGCAGTCATATACCAAACAACTCGAGGCTATAACTTTGAATTATAGAGCCATGGATTTTTTAACAAGGCAGTCATAGAAATCAGATTAGTTCAACTTTCTGTCTTTATCATTGCTAGCATAGGGCTGATACTGGGACACAGTGAGCTGAGGGAGGCTGCTGTATTCGCTGCTCACGTTGTGGTCACCTCTACATTGGGGAGACCAAATACCGATTGGATGATCACTTCACTGAACATCTCCATTCAGTCCGCAACCGTGACCCTGACCTTCCGGTCGATTTCCATTTTAATTCTCCGTCCCAATTCCATTCTGACCTCTCTGTCCTCAGCCTCTTACACTGCTTCAATGAAGCTCAACAGAAGCTATAGGAACAGCATCTCATCTTTCAATTAGGCACTTTACAACCTTTTGGACTCAACATTGATTTCAATAACTTCAGATCATAACCACTGCTCCCATTTTTTCCAGTTGGCAAGTGCTGGTATTGTTTCTGCTGCTACCATTTACAGCTCCTCTAGACCCATCTTTTGTTTCTTTACTTGTCCCATTACCACTCCCATTTGCCTTGCACCATCATCCCTTTTGTTATTTAATCACTCCTGCCCTCTACCCGATCACAGATTTTCCCTTTTGTTCTTTCCTCCCCTCCCTTTGCCTGGCTCTGTACTTGCTTAAAAACTGTTACATCTTCGCTGTGACTCGTGCCAGGGACTAACGTATGCGCACTTGGGCCCGGAGCGTGTTGGGCTGTGCATGCGCATTGTAGGTCACCAACTGCCCTCGCTGCCGTTCACTAACAGCCCGCTGTGCTACTGCCACTATAGTGGTGGCAACAGACGCACCCGTAAATCTTTAACTGCTAAGATCAAAAGGTCATCGACCTGAAACGTTAACTCTGATGCTGCCTGACTTGCTGAGTATTTCCAGCATTTTCTGTTTTTGCATTATATATGAGGGAGGCTACTGCCTGTTTATTTGTACGAGACCTGTTTTATACTACTAACTGTAGGATTTGAGAAAATAGCACACAGACAGGACAAGACGGATGGACAGACGGAAGGAAAGAAAGAACTGATTGTCTAACAATTAATAACCTCATGTCCACATTTTATACAGGAGGGGAAAGTGCCCACAGATAAGTTCTTCATTTTGATGCTTGCAAAGAAGGAGGTGGGGCAGGGACTCACTGGTATTGAACTATATCATGAAAAACTCCCTAGATACAGGTATGGTAGTGTAGAGGTCGTGAATTCAAATCCCACCATGGCAACAAGTGAAAGTGAATTCAATAAGTCTGGTCATTTATGGGCTAGCACCAGAACAATGATCATGAAAACTTTTGAATTGTCCCAAAAACCCAACTGGTTCACTAATGCCCGTCAGTGAACGGTCATCCCCTACCTGGTCTGGTCAACACACGACTCCAGTCACATACTACATGTCGCATCTTAATGCCCTCTGATGAAGAAAGCACTTAGTTGTACAAACAATGACAACTAGGGCTGGGCAATAAATGCAGTCTTGTCACCATTGCCCATATCCCAAGAACAAATAAAAGAAAGAATATTCACTTTTGCTTTTTCCCTCCCCTGGACTGGACCTGAAGTGGGCCACAGAAGCCTCCTGGGTCTTTATCTTTTATGGCACTCTATGAAACTCTGGTAGAATCCTTTGTTATTTTGTGCATCTCAAGTCACTTCTGAGACAATGAATTACTTTGCAATACAGTGATTGTTATCTGGCAAAAAAACAGCTGTCATTTTGCAAACAAGATCCAACAAACCACAATGAGAGATGAATGTCCCGTTAATTGTATGTGAACCACTTTGATGTCTTTCGGAGAGATGTGATGAGGCATCTCCTAAGGCAAATCAAAGTAAATGTAAATCTTTCTTTCTATATTTAAACATATTACAAACAGTGCAGGGTCACTCAAGTCCTTTTTAAACTTGGAATCTAAAATTCTTTTCAGGTTGTCTAATAATAATTCTCGCATTCACAGAGTGCTTTTGTTGGAATGTCTCAGAGTGCTTTGCACAATCTGTTCAATGGCATTGATTAAGCAGGGAATGTTGGCCAGGACATCCAGGAGAACTCCATGTTCTTGTTCAAATAGTGTTGTGAGATTTTAATGTCCACCAGAATACTAAAATATCTTTGACATCTCATCTCAAGACAATGCAGCACTCCTTCAGCATTGCACCTAAACTGCAGCCTAGATGATGTGCTCAAGTCTTCTAGTGGGGCTTGAACCCAGAATTTTCTGCCTCCACTCAATATCAGGCCAAATGAGTTATTATTAACAAGTGGCAGCATAAGAGAGAGTAAAAGACAGAACTGTTAACAAAAACAAGAGGGCATGGAATTGGAGGCAACCTATTGACATAGGTAGGGAATTGGTTAGGAGGTAGGAGACAGAGAGTAGGGATAATTGGTATATACTCAAATTGGCAGGATGTGACCAGTGGCGTCCCTTAGGGACTGGGGCCTCAGCCGTTCACTATATTTATAAATGACTTAGATGAAGAAATAAGAGCTGTGTATCTAAGTTTGCTGTTGATACCAAGCTAGGTGGCACAGTGTAGATGGGAGCAGAAAGTTGCAAAGAGGTATTGATAGATTAAGTGAGTGGACAAAACTGTAGCAGATGGAGCTTAATGTGGGGAAATGTGAGGTCATTCACGTTCGACCTAAGAAACATAGATCAGAGTATTTTCTAAATGGCAAGAAGCTAGGAACTGTGGAGGAACAGAGAGGCTTAGGGGTTCAAATAAAGAAATCACTAAAAGCTAGTGGACAGGTGCAAAAAAATAATTTAAAATGATAATGGAATGTTGGCTTTTATCTCAAGGGAGCTGGAATACAAAAGGGTGGAAGTTATGTTACAGTCATATAAAACTCTGGTTAGACCGTTATTGGAGAACTGCGTTCAATTCTGGGCACCGCACCTCAGGAAAGATATATTGGCCTTGGAGGGGGTGCAGCACAGATTCACCAGAATGATACCAGGGCTGAAAGGGTTAAATTATGAGGTCAGGTTGCATAGACTAGGCTTGTATTCCCTTGAGTATAGAAGATTAAGGGGTGATCTAATTGCGGTGTTAAAGATGATTAATGGACTATATAGGGTAGCTGGAGAGAAACTATTTCCTCCGGTGGCAGAGTCCAGAACAAGGGGGCATAACCTTAAAATTAGAGCCAGACCATTCAGGGGTGATGTTAGGAAGCACTTTTTCACACAAAGGGTAGTGGAAATATGGAACTCTCCCCCTCAAAAAGCTGTTGAGGCTTGATCAATTGAAAATTTCAAAACTGAGATTGATAGATATTTGTCAGGCAAAGATATTAAGGGTTATGGAACATAGTGGTACAGTAGCATAGTGGTTATGTTACTGGACTAGTAATCCAGAGTCATGAGTTCAAATCCTGCTACAGCAGCTGGGGAATTTTAATTAAATAAAATCTGGAATTAAAAAAAAACTAGTATCAGTAATGGTGGCCATGAAACTACTGGATTGTCATAAAAACCCATCTGGTTCACTAATGTCCTTTAGGGAAGGAAACCTGCCGTCCTTACCCAGTCTGGCCTATATGTGTCTCCAGACCCACAGCAATGTGGTTGATTCTTAATTGCCCTCTGAAATGGCCTAGCAAGTCACTCAGTTGTTCAAGAAGGCAGCTCACCACCACTTTCTCAAGGGCAATTAGGGATGGGCAATAAATGCTGGCCTTGCCAGCGACACCCACATCCCATGAACGAATAAAAAAAACAAAGGCTGGTATATCAAGTTAAGATACAGATCAGCCATGATCTAATTGAATGGCGGAACATGCTCGAGGGGCTGAATGTTCTACTTATGTTTCCACATGACACTTTTGCTAGGATTGACATTTTGTAATCTGCAACAATTGTACACTAAATTTGGCCTTCCAAACAAAGCATCTTTTTGATTTCTCCAATTGCACTGAGAGATGAAAACTGTCCTAAATAGGTATTCCTGAAGCACTGTTCAGAACAAGAACATATTGTAGTTCACTGTTCCTAGTAATTCATACTAAAATCCAAACTGGATTTAAAAAATACTGAGAAATAGTCTTGGGGCGGATTTGTTAGGAGACAATTGAAAGGACAAAGGGAAGAAAATGTCTCTCTTGCCCAGTGAATAAAAAACAAGATGTGACAGAAGTGAAAAATGGTACACAGAATCCACTGGACTCCTTCCAGATTCTATAATCCTGATGTCTTCAAAGATAACGGTCACTGGAGATGCAAAGAAGAGCAAGGAACCCTCACTTACCTATTAAGCAGGTATTTCACATTGAAAAGATTTTACAATGGATGCATGTGCTGCATCTCTAAGATCGTGGAGTCACTGATTATTATGGACTAACCCCTCCAGTTACCGAAGTACCTCCAATGGGGATCTTATTTGCTGAAAAGGAAAAGACTGCTCCTGATTCTCCTGACTCTATCCAGAATGGTAATTTTTGGGCACTGGAAAAACATGTTTCAGAATTGGTCTGCCTTGATGTTGAAGGAGTTAATTGGTTAAAAAAAAACTACCAGGCAGGCACTTGGAAAAAGAAATAACCTTTCTGCTTCTGCACTCCGGTCACATTAATCTTAATGGATGGAAAATCATGTTCTGGAGGTGTGCAATCTCACTGCACATGCTCCTGGTGTGTAGCAACGGTGCAGAAGTGGAATTGTACTTTCCAGGTCAAATGACAATCTGCAACTGTTCACATGCAGGAGGACACCATCTACCCATCTCACAATCCTCTGATGTGATAGCTAGCTCAAGAGTTGGCAAAGAGATACTCCCTCAGTGTTACAGGAAGTACCAACGACAATACACGGAACTCAAAGGAAAAAAGGTAAACTTTTTAGTTGCTTTGCATTTCCGGATGCCATTGCTACCTTATCCCATTATGCTATATACCTTATATATTGAGGAGACTGCAAGACTGAACGTTTGTTCCTGAAAGTGAAAATGGTAACTAATGCCAAAATACTATATCTGACAGGTATGAAGCTATAAGTGTAAATCTAGATATTGTGCTGTTAGTATTTGTACATCCATCTTTGGGTTTGGAGACTGCTATTAGTATATAGATTATATAATATTATTTAGACATTGCATCCACCAGAAGCAAATACATGCAGGGAGGGATCTTGTTAGATTAAATGTGTATGCAACTAAATGTACAAATTAGCAATTGACATGTTTTCAGATTGTATTTTGTGCTCCACATTTGAGATATTCTCATTTGTCTATTGTACCATGTAATGAAGTATTTAAATAGCACATCCATTGTGATGATTTTATTAACTTGCAGGTACTGTCTATTTTATTTAGCTCAGCTCAATACCTGCTTGGGTTTTGAAAGGAAAACTGCAAATATTTTCACATTACTGCTAGTACAGTTATTGGCCTTATTATTCTATGGGGGAAAATTCCTCCATGTATTACCTCTCATGGGCAAAATCATGTACTCACTATGGCTTTGCCTGTGGGAAGAATGTAATGCACAAAGGATTTTTCCTGTATGGATATTAGAAGATATTTACTCCAACCAAGAATCTGATAAATACAAGGTGTGTCTTTCAGAGTGTATTCTGAAAAATATATATGCAATGAAAATAATATTGTAGCATTTGACATTGACTTGCCAGTGTTTTGTGCTATCATAAATGACTAGTGGGAACTGTGACTTATGATATTTTTCCACTCATGAAAGGACTCCCTTAAAGCATCATTATTAGTGAGCTATCCCATATAAACAGCATTACTTATCCAACATTACTCCATATATTTTTGTATTATATCTGTGGTATTCATTACCACACCTAGCCAGTATGAATAAGGAGGCTGTGCAGAAACTTGCCAACTCCAAATAGCTCAGAGGAATTAGGGCAAGAGATTATGTAACAGGTTCTTACCATTAGGGGGTGCAACCATAAAATTAAAGCAGGAGTGAAATCATGAAGCACTTTTTCACACAAAGGGTATTAGAATTCTGGAATTCCCTCCCCCAAAAGACTGTGGATGCAGGGGCATTTGAAATTTTCAAGTTTTTGTTAGGTAAGGCTACCAAGGGACATGGATCAAAGGCGGGGAAATAGAGTTGAGGTACAGATCAGTCGTGAGCCAAGAAAATGGCAGAACAGGCTCGAGGGGCTGAATGGCCTACTCCTATTCCTATGTAACGGTAACAAGGCCAATCGTGTTTCTAAACTAACAGAGATGCAATTTTGACTACAAATCTGAAGGATTTTTAGATCAATAAGTACGTACAAAAGACTCTGGAATATAGCAAAGGAGTGAGAAACTTTTGAAGAGGAAACACTACATGTGATTTTATATAAGCTACAGTTAATCAATCATGAAAATAGAAATAAATTCATAGCAACTTGACATTTTACTAGAGCACACCACTGACCCAATCAGAGGATTTTGTAAAGGTTGGTCACTTTAGACCTTCCAATGGACCTCCTTAGACAACCAGAAGCAACATTTTTTAAACTGTATTCTATATTCAAAGAAAAATATTGCATCAATATGCCTTCTTATTTAGTTTAAGGTAGTAAACAAAAACAATTGATAGTGTTTGACATGCTTATTGTTGTTTCAATATATGCTTAGCTTCGTTCAATTAATATAACAAGTCCAATTGATATTATTTTGGTCGCATAACCAACAAGGATTCTCAGTTAGAGATACAAATGTTATGTCGAGAATAATGGATGGGATGGGACAGGATTACAAGACAGGAATTCAATTGAGGGTTTCAACATCATAAACTTCAATGTTTTTTAGCCACCTAAACCCTGAGATTACTGCATGTAATGCTCTGATGCCCAGTGAGCACTGCATGAAACTTTAAATTTAAAAAAAAGTCTTATGATGCTGTTGTTTCTTCTGCTGCCACTGAGTGATGACACAGGACAGACAGCAATGGTGAGTTATAAAGGGATTCACCATCATATATATATACACACAAAATATATCAATGTTGTGCAGTCATGACATAAATGTTTTGGTTTGTAAAATAACTATTCCACTCGTGAGTTATCTGGTCAACTTCCCTCGTGGAGACATTTATCAGGATATGTCCTCTTTATCTCCAATTAAATGTAAATATTTGTAAAAGAAATTCTGTAGACTTCTCCAGCAGTATGTTTGGTTAAGTGGGTAAAAGTAATGGTAACAGTATAAAATATATGGTTTGCAGTGTATACTTCTGTGTTCACTATACTCTATGGTAAATGCTAATCTATCAGATGACACAAAACTTGGAAGTGTAGTGAACAGTGAGGAGGATAGTGATAGACTTCAAGAGGACATAGACAGGCTGGAGGAATGGGTGGCCACGTGGCAGATGAAATTTAACGCTGAGAAGTGTGAGGTGATACATTTTGGTAGGAAGAACAAGGAGAGGCAGTATAAAGTAAAGGGTACAACTCTAAAGGGGGTGAAGGAACAGAGAGACTTGGGGGTATATGTACACAGGTCATTGAAGGTCGCAGGACAGGTTGAGAAAGCGGTTAAGAAAGCATATGGGACCCTGGGCTTTATAAATAGAGGCATAGAGTACAAAAGCGAAGATGTTATGTTGAACCTTTATAAAACACTGGTTCGGCCACAATTGGAGTATTGTGTCCAATTCTGGGCACCGCACTTTAGGAAGGATGTGAAGGCTTTAGAGAGGGTGCAGAAAAGATTTACTAGAATGGTTCCAGGGATGAGGGACCTCAGTTACATGGATAGACTGGAAAAGCTGGGATTGTTCTCCTTGGAGCAGAGAAGGGTGAGAGGAAATTTAATGGAGGTGTTCAAATTCATGAAGGGTCTAGACAAAGTAAATGAAGAAAAACTGTTCCCACTGGCGGAAGGGTCGCGAACTAGAGGTCGCAGGTCTAAGGTGATTGGTAAAAGGACCAAAGGTGACATGAGGAAAAACTTTTCTACGCAGCGAGTGGTTAGGATCTGGAATGCACTGCCTTAAAAGGGTGGTGGAAGCAGCGTCAATTGTGGCTTTCAAAAAGGAATTAGATAGGTATCTGAAGAAGAAAAATGTGCAGGGCCTCGGGGAAAGAGCGGGGGAGTGGGACTAGCTGGATTGCTCTTGCAAAGAGCCAGCGCAGGCTCAATGGGCTGAATGGCCTCCTTCTGTGCCGTAACCATTCTATGATTCTATGATCAGCTGCCCATCTCTCTGAGCTTTTAGTCATTAAAAGTATATCACTCTAAAACTTTAAGCAGTGGTAAATGGTCCTAGTACTGCAAGTGCAAAATCAATTTACAAATCAATTATTTTAGTACTACAACATACTTTATTTAGCCTCCTTTTAACTAATATCCCATTTAAGCTCATGGAAAATTCTGGAAAATTAGATGGTATTGTAAATAATAGTGCACAATATTAGGTTTCTGATGAAAGGACCAAGATAATAATAGCTAACTGAACAAAGCAATCAATTCACAGAATACCATTCTTGTTAAATATAAACCTGACAATACCCAAAAGGTGTTCAAAAAAAAAATGCTGCTTTTATATATTTCAAAAGGATGAAACAAGAAACAAATGTTATCGCAGAATGGAAGCAGATTAAAATACTTGCATTAAAAATAGATCTTTGTTTTTTATACTCCTGAAAATGACCGGTAGCATCAGCTCGAATGCAGTAAGTGTCTGGATTTCTGAACAGTTAAGTATAGTATAATTTTATACACAGAAGAGAAACAAAAATACAATGAGATATAAAGCTCACAACATTTACCACAATCATCAAATCATTAATTATGTGAAACCTAATTACAACAGAGTGACTGCTGCATAAATCAGTAAAACTCTTTACTTGCCTAAGTGCAGTACTTTCAGTAAAGCTGAACTATTAATCCTTGTATAGTAATTGAACATTTTAGAATGTCTTAGATGCAAGTGACAATATCCGAGTTAGTGGTAGTCAAGGTGACAATTATCGCCTACATCTTTTAGAAAGACAATTTATTCCGCATAATTAATAGCATGAAGCGACAAAAAATACTTTCAAAGTAAATCAAATATAAAAGGGAAAGAAAACCTGCAGGATAAACAGAAGCTGATATTTCTGCACGATATTTGAATTAAAAAGCACACTACAACTATAAAATTCAGGATTTCGGATAGCAATAAAGATTTATTTGAGTACATTTCTATTCTATTTGTCAAATGTGCAACTTACAGACTGAAGTTAAATTTATTTTCTTTCTTTACAGTTAGCTCCCTCTATCTTTCCTTATATTTCTCCTCTGTGTTCCCCATTACATACCAACTGTCGCCAAAAGCGCAGGTGGCAACCTGTTCTCTTGCCTCTCCCAATGTCATGCTGAACTTGCCAGCAGGAGGTGCACAACAGTAACCCAAATTATTCTCCCCACCCCTTATATCTCGCTACATCAATGTACCTGATTTCTGGAACTCAGTTCAAATCTAAATCTTGCCAAAGTGTTGCACGTTATAATTCATTTCTGACTTTAGTTATGTATCCTTGTACCGTTTAGCAAATGTTACCCTCGCATTATTTCTATAGTTTTAGCATTAATACCTGCAGAAAGTATCCTCTGTTCCATTTCCGCTACTTGTTGTCTGTGTACTTTGCAAGCAGCTTGTTTGAAGGTGGGTCTTATTCTAACTTTTTGTGGAACTTCAGAACATTCCTCTGGGACCGTCTGATTTTCCTGATCTTCTGAATGTTCTTCTGGAACAGTCTGATTTTCATCGGGTTCTGCTTCTTCTAAGATTTCAGCTATAGGCTCTATATCTTCATCAACACTGTTGGTATCACAAGGAACCTCATAACTGTCTTCATCTAAAACTGGAACAGTAAATTCTTCTGAAGGATCAGGTGATAATGCCTGTTCTTCACTTTCTTTAGGAAATGTCTTATTTTCCAGTTTTGCAAGCACCTCCTCCATCACCTCAACATAATCCATTTCATTTTCTCCTATCTGTTCACTGGTCTCATCTTCCTCAGCTCTGTAATAGTAAGGCTCATAGTACACATCAGAATCAAGGGTAGTGCATGATTCATCTGCTGTAGATTGAGACAAGGTCCTGAAGCGGCCCATTAAATTGTTTCTTTCTTCATCCTCACTCAGACTTTGGGTACTTCTAGAGTCCATTTTATTCCAAACAACCTCTAAGGCAGATTTAGCGCGCTGAAGAGTTGATCCAAATTTTTGGAAGCTGAATCCAGTATCCGAGAGATCAATACTCAGGCGACTATGCCAGGATTTGGCGGGCGCCTCCATCGAATCACTATCGCTAGGTAGCTCACTCTGACTACGACATCTTAGTGAAGATCTATTTTGATACTGATAATGATCACTAGAATAAGAATCATGATAGGAGTCATATGTGTTTTCCCACTGATTTTGAGGTTCCCTGTCAAAACCAGAACATGCTGAACTGTCAAATGTTGTCTCATATGTTTCTTCCTCATATTCTTGGCCAACATCCTGGTAACATTCATCAAAATCTGTTGTGTAATTTAGAACATTTTGCTCAGATGGGCTATTTACTTCGGAAGCAAAGACATGCTGTGAAGTGTCTAGACCAGAGTCTGTGCCTTGTTCTAAATGTTGCCATTCTTTCCATGGTGAAAGATCGCCTTGCAAGGACAACTGAGAATCACTGTAATGACTTCTGTCACCGGACACACAAATGATCCCATTGCTCATGCCACTATCAGCAGTTTCAGTGTTCTCTACTTCGTTTTGTTCCATATAATGTTGATCCTCGTAGTCATACAACTGATTATCTGTATTATTAACCCATGTAGATGCTGCTTCTTCCTTACCTCTTAGCCAAATATCTTTTTCTGAGGATGACACAACAGAGGCACCATCAGCTCTGGTGAAATACTGATTGTCTGAAAAATCTTCAGAGTAAGATATTGACTGGCAGAGTTTAGAAAAATCAGATTCTGAACGGCTGAGCTTGGTTGTTGAGTAATCACTTTGCAGCCACAAGGGTGCCACTTCATTGTAATAAGGCTCTGTCCATTTCTTGGTGTCTTCAAGTGGACATGAGTGAAAGCTGTCATCAGTACACAACTGTGTTGAGTTTGAATATGAGCTACAAACAATAGTTCTGTCATGAGATTCTGCACCTACTTTTGAAGAGATAGACACTTTCTCAAAAACTGCTTTTGAACTAATTTCAAAACTGCGGCTATTAAGGTCTTCTTCCAGCTCTTTGTCACTAGAATCAGGTGATGCCCACTCATCCCCTCTGGGATCCTCTTCAGTGGTTGCTAATTTCATATTCATACTTTCATATGTCTGAGATTTTGGTGGAAGTGAAAATTCCTTTCTGTCATTTAGGTCATAAAAGATCTCTGTAGAAATTCCAATGCCAGAACCTTTCAATTTATAACATTTTTTAAGAATTAAATCTCTGTTTTGTGGACTGTCAAAATACACAAGAATAGGACGGGGCTTGGCACAGGCACAGTCCCTTTGTTGCCCTAGTCTATGGACGAGTTCAATCTGAACAGTTTTTCGTGCATCTGTAAGCCCTAGTTTCTCTTCTATAATTTCATAAATTATATTTTCAGTATTCTCGTGCATTTCTTCAGGTACATTAATAAATCTTAGACTTACTTTGCATCCTTGATAGTTAATTTGTCTAATATAGTCATGTATATCTCTGGTTTCTCTTCTGGACTGTACAAATCCAGAACGCAATTGTTCGATTTCAGTTTGTACAACTTCCACACTACTGGAAATTTCATCAATAGACTGTTTCAGAGCGTTTACATGCCCGCGTAGTTCACACAGTTCAGTTTCTATTTGGCTTATTCCTTGAAGTTCCTTAAAGATCATTTCCATGACATCATGAGTTTGACTGATGCAGCCAGTTGAACTGAATGAAGGTTCTAGTCCACTCTTCTGCTGCAGTTGTCCAGTTCTATCCAGAGATTTGCTCCTAAAGCCAAGAGATTTTTTCCAGGCACTCATTTCCGTCTCTGAGGAAATGCACTCTTGACTTTTCTTCCATTTGCGAAGTTTCCGCAACGCACCAAGCCTTAGTAATGTACGATCTGTGTCTGAGCTTCCATCAGATGCAGCAAGGCTGCTGACACTTTTCCTATTTCTCCTCACTGGCATAGTGTGTGACTTATGCTCTTTGACTTTATGAGAAACACCTACTTCGTTCAATGATTCAGAGGTGCCACTATCAACAGACCACGCCTCTGGACACAGGTTGTCATTATTAGACGAAATTATTTTTTTTTGCAGCCCGTTAGCTATAGCCACCCTGTAACTCAATGTGGGAGAAAGTGAATATTCTGTCTTTCCTTCCTCTTCTTCAACAGATAAATTACGGGTGGACTGGCATTTTGCTATTCTTTTGACAGTGGTTTTCAAATTTGTTGAAAATTTTTGATTTCGTGCAAGATTAGCTTGTGGATGTTTTTGTACTTTTTTGTCGATATTACTCTCTTTTTTTCTTGTTGTATTCGCTGGTTTCCTAGTAAACATTCCTTTGTAAAGCTTTGAAATGTAGGCCTGGAGTAGATTCTTCAAAAAGGAAGAAACCATAGGGAGGAGCAACAGGTATTACCGATTCTAGTCAAATGCCAGTGCAACTGCAATCAAGCAAGCTACACATTTCTAAATATGAGCATGTAACTTTTGGCAGAGGCCGAATCAACAGCATCAAACTGTAAGTCCTATATCTTAGCAAGGAGTTAGCATTTATAGGCTACAAAAGATTTATGCAGATAATTGCTAGAAAGCAGTCATAATGTATTTGTGTCTGACAGAAGTAGCTACAAGTCCTGCAGGAAGGGCAACAGCACTGAACCAGCTGGACATCCCATGTCTGCCTCTGTTATAGAAAAAATATATTAGCATTGAACTACATATGATTTTAAACTCTTTCGTTTATGCATGTAAAGTGAACATCAATATATTAAGCCAGCAAACCATCAACAGGTGTTATAACTATTAATATATTAGCAGACATAAGCTTGACAATATACTTTCTCCTGGCCATATTTTGCAATAACAATCGACTCTAAAAACTGCTTGCGCTTTGTGAAATCAGTGCAATATAACATTTGAAAAATGGTACTTTTCCGTAGTTATTCCTTCTCATAAATGTTCTAATCTATGTGCTAATGTGTAGTAGGAAGACTCATCTTGTAGCATTGTGTTTTTTCATTAATGGGTCTCCACTGCATCCCTTTCTTGCAATGCAATTGGACATCACTATGGACAGGTTGCTTAATCTAAAACTATCCACAAGAGTTTGGCTCACTGAATATGACAATTCTTTTGTTGAAATTAAGAATGCATTATTGTAAGTTTTAGATGCACTTCATTCATAATAATTTGACATTTATACCCATCACAAGTTGTAGACAATATCATAGTACACACGCCCTTGCCAAACAGTTAGAAAGAATTGCAAGGAGTTCCAATATTTATTTCCATGATTTTTTTTCAATATTTTTATTTAAACAGTGAATGTTGAGAACATTATTAGGGGAAATTAGCTATAAAGAACTGTGATAAACAGTGTGAGGGAGCTGAATTAACAGCATAGTTTTAGATAAATTAATTTACTTAGGGTGCTTCTGTGATTTCTGGATTTTCAGCAGTGTATTATAATTTAGTATCTCACATTTACAAGCTCAGGGACTTCTTTGCTGAGGGCTCCAACAATACGAATTTCAATAAAATGTCGCAAACCAGCACTCCCCCACCCCAAAAAAAATGCAATAAAATTCTTTACTTTTTAAAAATCTTTTGTTTACTTTGAAATCTGTTGCACAGTTGTAATTTGTTACTCTTTTCTGCGATCGGCTAAAAAGAATACTTGGTGCCTCTCCGTTCAATACGGCCTTTATTTTTACAAGTGAAGCTAATTGTATAACTCTTGAGGAATAAACTTGAGAGTAGGTTTAAGTTATGGTTAGCCTCACAAGAGGAGATTTATCAACAAAGGTGTGTTATTCAGCATTCTGCTTATAGGAATCACAGTGTTGCAGGAGGAGAGGTTCTAACTATGCTCTGTTTTGATTTTTTGACAGGAAATAAAAGAAAACTATTTAATAGATTCAGCAATACGGAGGTACAAAGAGTCTTGCTTTAGTTACCACACAAAATTCTAAAGGTTCAATATGGACAAAATCTGGTGAAGTATTAACCCTTAGACTGCCAGCTGGTCTCGGGAACAGAGAATCTTCTTGGGTTTGCTGCTTTTGTAAGTTTTTATCTCATGCTGAAATAAACATTAATGTTCCAGTAATAAGGTAATTTAATATCCAGTGCAGGTTGATTGAGGTGAAAATGTTAACCTATAAAAATAAACATTTAAAAACACAAATAAAATGTATTTTATGTTATTATTAATTTTACTTTTTCCATCTCATTTAACCTAATTTATTAATTTCAACAACTTTTATCTTACCAAGTAACTTTAAAGCCCTTCACCTGTTTCCGCCTTTGTTCCAGCACCCAACATTCATTTTGAAGGTGAGGACACTTTCAAAAAGTATATGTATGTTGTGGCAAGCCAGCACCAAAGACTGGGTCTTTGGCTAATCAAATCCCAAAACCCAAAGATTTGACTTGGGTATATTCCAGATGTAACCAAGTTCATCTCCGAGAAGTAAAACTACCTCAGTCCTAATTGTTGGCAACTGCTACAACCATCATTGGTGTGGTAAGGGTTAATTGTAAAATACTAAGAGGACAGTAAAGTTCCTAGAATCTTTAGACTGTGACAAAGTACTACAAATAAGCAAGACTTCCCTTGATATATAAGCCAGTCTAATCACAAAATGAGAGAAATTTATCAAAAACATCCCATTAACATTTAGGATTTGGTTAAAAATTACTATCTACTAATTTTAAAAAATCCAAATTATGAGCCAAATATTTTACGTGAACTTAGATAGTTCAATGTCTCCCCAGAACATCTTGCAGGAAAGGGCAGTAGTCTTCATAGTGGTAAAATGCAATGCTGCAAGTTGGATCTCTTCAATACATAGCAGCACGTTATATAATGTGCTTAAACTGAGAGCTGAATCTGCAACTAAAATATCAAAATTCACCATTTTAACATAGGATTCAGCTCTCTTTTATTAACCAGTATAGATGGTACCTGTTCTTTTATATCCTAGTAAAAGTAGCTGATAATAATAGTACATAAAAATATCAAATTGTGACTAAGAATTTTAATTTTTTTGTTAAGAAAAATCATGCAAATTCCAGAACATGACATAATTTGCAATTCCATTTATTCAGAGCCACATAAGGCTAATAAGATGATTTTATTGTATCGATGTAGCATTTCAGTAAACTGTTCGAGTGACAATTGTGTAGAAGTGTGTGAAAGTCAGATGCTTGTGTGTGGGAAAACATGTCTTTGATCTTGATGCCACCAATGTTTTGAAAAAGTGGAGCAATATGTCATGGGTGTACTTGGCATTGTGATATTACATGCATGTGCTCATGTGTGAAGTCTTTCGGAAAAATACTCCCCACTTCTACTTTCTAATGTCATGCTAACTTCTTCAGCAAATAGTTTGTATGACATGGATTGCAGACTACTATGAAGGCTGCTAATGCTGCTGTATGACTGGCCAAGGCTACAAAACTGGTCTTGAAAGCTTCTTCTACTGCATAGCGCAATATCTCACAGCCCAAACATGAACAGGCTAACTTCATAACAAGGAAAAGCGGGTTTGAAAATCAGTTGATCCTACCAATGTTACAGCCTTTGGTAGGAGTCCAATGCTCTTACACTAGACCAATCTCATATTGCTCTCTTTTTGATCCCATGATAAATTTGGAAAAAATTGCAAAAGAAACAATAAAAACCTTTTATAAAAGCTTATAAAACGTAGCTCTTAATATATGCAGCCTTTCTTGAAAATGTTCATCGAACAAAAGCCCTCTTTACCTTAGAATTTCCTTTATTATAATTCAATACCATTTTACAATTGTTTCAACGTACTGAAAAAGCTGCACAGAAAGTAATACTTTTATTGTGAATTGACAACGTCTGTGCCAACTTGACTTTTATGTCTCTTAATTACAATGTGAGCCACTAGGTTTGTGTGTAGATTTTGTGTAAACTGAATTCAAATCACTTCAAATTATAAAGCACATTAATACATGGTAAACCAGCGTGCATTGAGGTATGCCTGAAGTTGAAAGTAGTGATCATCATTATTCTAGCTAAGTTCTAAGAGAAACATTATACAGCTTTCTATATAATATTGCTAACCTTGTTAGGAAAAGCATTATATTGGCTTTTCCTGTGAACAAGGCTTTCAGTTCTCCATTATTAAGCATCAACAGGCTTTTGGTTACCTTGTGTAGAGTGGCGCCCTTGAGTAATGAGCATCCTGTGTCATTCTTATCTCATGGGCATAAGATGGATAAAAGGAGTTGGCCATAGTTTAGTAGGAATACAGGATGCTTTGGGCAAACAGTGTCCTTGATAAATCGGGGACAACTAATCATAAGGGAGACAATGGTGTCAGATGTTGTGTGTCATCTGATTTGTAAGGGAGTAAAATGGCTGGTGGCTCCATGACACAGAGAGGACAATTGATGGGAGACCCCATGTTTGTACACATCCATGCAGAACTGTTAGTGTTAATAAATGTATATAAGCTGAGAATTAAATCGTATTTGTTAGAACGTTCTTGGACAAGGCTGAACATGCTCAAGTAATATCAAGGACCTTTAAGGGTGCACCTTGGAACCTTGTATGGTGATAAACTTTGCCAGGTTGGATTCGAGCACCGTATTGCTACGTTTAATTGTACTCCTGTATTTTAACACCTTTGCTACTTATAACTTCTTAATAAAGCTATTATTCTTTGGAACAAAACACCTCTAAGCCTTTTTGATAAAGACTGAACTTTTAAAATAGATCATTTACGTATGTAAAGGGGTATCAAACTCAGTTGGAAAAACTGAATTCTTCTATAAAGCTGCAATTTGATGTACCCGTCTCAATTAAGAGACATTTAAAATGCTGATATGAATTTTAATATTTTTGCAGCATCAGGAAACTTCAACTTAATATTAAACACTGAATTATAAACATGACAAATTGTTTTTGAAGTATGGCAGAAGCATTTTGGCAGCACAGTAGAATAGGTGTTAAGAGGTTTGCTTCACAATCCTGTGGTCAGGGGTTTAAATTCCAATACTGATTGAAACTTCAGTCTACACATGGAATGATATACGTCTCAGTCCTTCTTTAGTCTCCTAAGTTCAGGTAAGGGGTAATCTTACCTCAGGAGTAAGACATAAACCATCTCGTGTTGCAGAAAACATGTTTCCTGTCAACTAAGAACAGAATGACATTGTTGCCAAAATCATTGCAATGCCTTCAACACAGCCACATTCCCAGTTGAAGTAGACTGCGCAGGAAGAAGATCCCAGTGAATGTATAGAGAGGGACAAATGTGGTTAAAACGACTCTTTGCAGCATATTCTTGGCTCCTTAAAGTTACATTTCGTTGCCTCAAATTAATTTGAAGACACGTTCAAGAAAGTATCATTTATCAAACACTTTCAAGAAAGAACTTAAAATTTATAAAGATTTATGTATACATTGTGAATTCGGTGGTCAAAAAAAATCTCCCTCTTTCACAAGCCAGCATGTAGTGTACTCGTTTCCAACCCAAACCTTGAAGAACTAAGTTTATATATAAAGAAACAGTTTGTGATTTGAGCAGCTGCCAGATGATTTCATTATAACTGTAAACTAGATGGTAACTGGAATCGCACGGAGTTTGCACTCTCATACATCCATTTTAAACTAAGTGATTTAGCTCGTAGTAGAAACTATTGTTTGAAAATATATGAAGCAAACTCAAAGTAAACGCTGTATAGTTTGGCTAAGAATTTGACCAATAAAAACTCCTAAAGTACTGTGGGGTAGATTTTCGTCTTCATTGCCTAGGCCGTAGTCTCACGGAGCCAATCGCCTGCCCTTTATAGAATGCGCCTGATTTTCATTCCATTGATTTCAAAGGAATAGAAATCAATCTGGTTCTATAAAGGAAGGGCGATCCATTCCGCCCAAGTGGTGAAGACAACAATCGACCTATGTATTTTTTTAACACTGAAGTTTATTTTTTACAATAACTGAAATCTCTGAACCATTAATTTGATGTGCTTTACAATGTTAATATTCAACCAACAGAAGGGACACTGTCTCTTAAAAGGTTTTCTCAGCTGGCAAATTCTCTTGCAACCAAGTTAGCAAATAAAGGAACCTGCAACAAGATTGTAGAGACAATGACATTATTCAATCACCAACACCTAACATGATTTGCCATTAAGAACACACTTATTTGAAGAAAAAAATGGTAACCCAATAACCTGACCACATTGCCAAAGTTCGTACTCCAGGACATATAACATCTACTGCAGTAGGAACTTTCCCCAGCGGTCAATACAGCAGCATTATAGCCCAGATCTAAGACTGCCTGAAAACTCCCCCACTGATTTGGCAATGCCCCTTTAAATGGTGAAAGTCTATGAATTGAAGTTAGAAAGATCTGTTAGGCTCTTTGTTCATCAGATGAAAATTCTTGTGAAATCACGAAATAGAATAGATTTATCTTTTTGCTTGTCCAAATGATACTAGTTATATGATTTTGGTATTCCTTGTCTATACAAGACTTAATAGTCCAAATGTAGATTCTGCTATGTACCAGGTTTTAGTTGTTAAACTCCATAGCGGTATACATAGGCATAAATACATGTGTTGTTTTGCTTAAAGATTTGAGGGAGTCACGATGCTGTGACTTGATTTACATGATATAGCTCACATGACAGCTTGCGCTGTTTAAACCTTATTTAAAAAATGGCTTAAGAATGACAGAGCTAATGATAACTAAAATTATTTTGGATGTAAAATAAAAGCCCTCAAAGCTAATCTGAAAGAACAGGTACTAACTAGATGAACAACTGTCGGCTATCCTGATAGTAGTAGTGAAAAAAAATCCAGCATACATTTTAAACAGGCTGCCTGTTCATGGCAATGTTGCAGGCTGCTCATGTTGAAAGATTAATCAGAACACAGGGATGCACAAAACAGATGTAATGCAACATTTTTATTCCTATTTGTGAATTGACTTAAAATTGCTGTATTACACAGCAAAAATGTAACACCAACATGGTGGCGATAAAGGAATTAATGGGTTCTTCAGCTAGGCACTGAACTACATACTTATACCCCAGACACTGAAACTGTAATATAGATGAAATGTAAAGCTCAGATATCAAATGGAATTTACTTACGTTAGCAATCCATGATTTCTGTACAACAGTTGAAGCTACTATTGATTTAAGCAGAACAAAGACAACACAGCATCTATAATAGTATTAACTTAAGTGCCAAGCAGATTAATTGAAGCATTTTAAGACTAGTTGTGAAGAAATAAATCTAAAATTAAGTAATTTATTTCAGATGCATAAGAAACAGAAAGAAACATACCTGTATTTTTCCAGATTTGCTATCATGAAAGAAATTACCCACCAAATAAAGAAACAGATGAGAATTTTTCCTTCAGTGCAGAAATACAAAGCAAAGAGCACACATTTGATCTCTCGTGCTTAATGAAAAAGGAAATGCTACAACAGACAGTACAGCCGATCCACAATGCTTCAACTCAAGTGCGATCAGGCATACTGGTACGCTGCAATGTTATCTGTTTCTCTAAATTCCAGTGGTTTCCCTAAGCAGCATTAACTGCATCTTTACAACTTGCTACATGTAGTAAATTGCTGTCACTATTCCCAAGCATCACCTGAAGCACAGTCCTTTTCTCCTCTTCCTTTCACGCTGCTTTGGCGTAGCTTTTGCATGAGATTAAGAGTCAGTGTCCCTGACAACTATTGAATTGGTACAGCTTTCAACAACCACAATGGACTGACAATCCTATCATCGCGTGCATCAGCTTCAACTTCACATAGCAACCTTCTTTGTGCCACAGCTTTATACTCTTCTGCCCACATTCTGAACGGTACGACCACCAGCCTTTCTCCCCTATAGTAACGTGCCTTCCTGCTTAGAGACGGTGTGAAATGAGCTCACCCCAGAAGAAAAACAAACCCTGCACACAGATATTACACATGCGATGTTGTCACAGACCTACAGCCGACAGCAGATGCATTGCTAGCTGCAATACTGATAACAGTGTGAAGCTCTCCCTCAGGCTTGGTGAGGAAATCTGTTTGCCAGGGTTGTGCTGTACCTGACCTTTCATTTATCAGCTCAACGTGACCTATTGCGACAACTACACAACCATTTCCTATAATAGGGTACTGTGCATGACAGATGATCACTTAGTTAATTGATGTGATGGATGTTCAAATAGATAAAAACTATTTTAAAAATTATTTTTGTACTTTATTCTCAGTACACTTTTAGCTCAAATTACATTCTACTTTATTCCAAGTATACTTTTGGCTCAACTCGTCATCCAAAATAAACAATTAAAAAAATCATCAAATCACAAGGTATAGTATGATAACATCCATATAAATCTGGAAAAGAATCACAGCTTCAAGGTTCTTTCCAATAATGCTGTAAAGCAGTAATTAAGTAATTAAAATGTACACCAATGAAATATCCATTGATACATAATTATTTGAATGTAACTATTTCTTAATTATGTTTGCAAAGATTAAGGTGGATTATTTTAATGAATATCTAATGCATTACTTTTTGGAAAGTGTAAAAGCAAGGACTTATGCAGAAAGACCTCGAAAAACTTTCAGGATAGAATTTGGCCAAACAACCATCTGGATTTTCACTCACCAGACACTATGAAATACCTTGTTTTTCCTAATAATGGAAGTTTTGCCTTGTGTACTTTTGTTATGTTGTGGCATTCAAATTAGCAAGTTTAGAGCAACAGCAAACAAAACTTAATCATTTTAAATGAATACCATAGCCTACACTGTCTATGCAGGTTTAAAAATATATAATTTTGGTGCAGAATTTCACTGCAGTAACATGCATGATTTATAATGGTCCGGGTCTTGCTGGAGCGAGGCATCTCGCGGCATACCCAGTTAGTTAGACTTCTTTCTGCACGCTTCAGCTCGAAAATCTTTTGTACCGCAACTTCCTGGAAGTGCAAGCTGCTAATAGTTAGGGCAATGGGGCATCTGGGACCTTAGTTAATGGCGGGACCAACAGCCTATCTCCTTAACCAATGAGATTTAATGATTGAGAAAGAAACAGAAGAACAACAGAGAAGTAGAGTGAAATCTGGAACAGAAAGATTGGATTAAGAGAGAGAAAAAAAAGAGACAGAAAGGAAAAGTAAGAAAAAAATTAGACATTTAAAATTTGACATTTTTAAAATCTCTAACAACAATTGACTACATGTAGGAATGAGATTGAACACTTTATATTGTTCCCATTCTGGGCCAAAGAGATTGATTGGCATTGCATTAAAAATTATCACATTGTTAAAAAGGTACTTACACTCTTAATAACTAGACTTAACTTTCTGTGGCGAGTTCAGTGGGCAGTTAATGTGCACATTCAGTACATTCTTATAAATAATTGGGAGGCGAAGGACGAGATGTTGTTTGTGCGAAGCTAACAGCGGAGCAGTGTAAATTGACCAGCAAGTTCTGGAAATTCGCAACTCACGGCATAGCTCTTAATCCCCTGAACTTGCTGGCCGATTTGCACATCAATAACGGCGTGCATCATTAACACGCCGTTATTTTTGCAGCAAGATCTGGCCCATTAACTGGCCAATTAGTGTTGCCCAATTGTCATGATATAAAACCTAATGGCACAAGTGGTCCAAAGTCACTGATATCATTATAGTATTTAAACAAGTAAACACTACTTGTATTAAATCATTCATTGTCCACTTATTTTCCTCCAATGTTTTTAAAGCAAGAATCAAAATGCAGAAATACAAGTGTGAATAAAGAGGAACTTGCTGTGTATAGTTATGCACTATACATAATATTATTTATCACGTAAATTAAGTAGTTCATGAGCTGCAGTGTTGAGAAACCATCAAAGTTGCAAAAAGCATTTATAATAAATATTGTCCATTGAACCATGACCTCCTATAGAATAATATTCTACTGGCAACTACTGTAATTTTTTGCAGATGTATTGAGAACCACATATTGTCCATATTAAAAGTTTGTTAAGCAATAAAAGAAAGTCGAATTTCACTTGCGTTATTAAATATGTGATACAGGACACATCAGGGGGCCATTAATTCAAATTGCTTCTGTAATACGTTCCATATATCAAAGACAACCATGATATATCCATTGTGAAATAGTAATTATACTTTCCAAAATTACTGTCGAGACCTGAAAGGCCTCAGTATTACACTGCTTCTGCTTTTTTCTCCCTGTGGTCAGCCAAATAGCAGCTGCATAAACAAACTGATTACCATGTTGAAGAGTCTCCAAACCATGCTACTAACAAATCAACAGGTGGAGTCTCAGTTTGCCCAAAATAGAATTCCTTCTCAACTACATAGTATCAACCTTGGCTCAGTGGTAACACTCACTTCGGAATCAGAAGGTTGTTGGCCCAAGATTCTCTCCAGAAATTTAAGCGCCTAATCTAGGCTAACACTTCAGTGTAGTACGGAGGGAGTGCTGGATTGTCAGAGGTGCTGTTTTTTGGATAAGACACTAAACCAAGGCCCTAATCAAAGAATAGAGGCATTATCCTTGTGTCTTGGCTAACATTCATCCCTCAGCCAATACCACCAAAAAAAAGTCAGATTATTTATCTCATCGCTGTTTGTGGAACCTTGCTGTGCACAAAATTGCTGTCACTTTTGCCTACATTATAATAGTGACTTCACTTCAAAAGTACTTAATTGGCTGCGAAGTGCTTTGGTATGTCCTAAGGATAAGAAAGGTGCTATATAAATGCAAGTTCTTTTTTTCTTAGAGAAGTACTCCACTTATCCAAGTCCAGAGAGGTTAGGCCTAGATTGGCAAGAGTCAAGACTAGGGGTCCAGGTGGATGCAAGGGCACTGCCAGAGTTCAACTAGCTAAAACCATGCAGCTACCGATGTACAGGTAAGGTTTTTTTTAAGGTTTTCTTTTGTTCTTGACACTGGCTAGGGCACTTATTGCCCATCCTTAGTTGCCTTGAAGTAATTGTTCTTACAACCGTATGGCTTGCTAGGCCACTTTAGAGGGGATTAAAAGTCAATCATGTAATGTGGCACTGTTTGAACAAATTAACAAATCTGCTGCAAAGAGTTGTTCTCAGGTTCAATCGTCCATCTCTAAGCATGTTATCTTGGACCCATAGAGACCCCCCCCCCTTAGCTCCCCCATAAGAGGCGTGGTCACTACTTGGTCATGCTTCTTCTGTATATGTAGTAGTTAAACTGATAACCGATAACAGCTATCTCACCTTACATACGTAGATACAAGTTAATAGGCATTTAGATTTAATTCACCAAGTTAATAGGCCATTTGTTTGGGATGCACTTTCAGTCTGTTCTAGCAGAAGAAACTGCTCTCCTACCCTGCCTTCCACCCTCCATAAAACCTGGAGGTGAAGTGATCAACACACAGGATGTAGTGCAGACACTCCTGGACGTCTACTGAAAGTGTGCTCCTAATACAAGAGGTCATGACAGCATCATACAAGATTCACTATGGTCTGGCAAAAGTCCAGCTTTTTACTGTTCTGTATCTTAATTGCATCGTTGAGCTTCATTCAATAGTTTCACAACAAACGAATAGCAAAATCATATAATTATAGTGGGGCAAGCAAAAAAGGATAAATCCATTTCATTATTTTACAAGGATTTCCATCTGATGATTGAAGAGATTACAGGTTTTTTCTAACGTCAATTTATAAAACTCCCAATATTTTTGTTGAGGTGAGGGAAAGACATCAGCTAAACATTAGTACAGATGAAGAAATACAGAATAAAGCAAAACAAAACAAGCAACCTCCCTGCAAGATTGCATTTGCTCTCAATTTTGATGTATCAGTTTCTTTTTCTATCTGCAATGAAAATCTTCTCCTCCTCATTTATGTTGCTCTTTGCTTTACCTGCTATGCCATCTTGTTTCTCTTCTTATTCAACTTTCTTCATGTACCTGTTTCTGACTCAGTTATATTTCTCTATACTAATATTTATTTTCCTGTCATTATTTTTTTAAACTGTCCCCACAACACCCCGACACCATCTGCCCACCAGAGCAGACACACGCATGTTGTCATTGTGACATTACAAATACTGTTTCTAACACTTATTTATTATAATAAATTCTATACTTTATGTTTTACTTTAATCAGGTTAGAGATCATTTGAAAACTATCAAAATCAATGCCAAAATAGTATTTTGCATTAGCTACAGTGATCCATGTTTTTAAACCAATTTAAACAAATTATTTGAAACTATTCTAGATGTGATGATGATTGGAACTTAGTGGTGAGGTTTTAAGGGCCAACTGAAAATTATAGTAAACTAAACAAAAATGAAACAAAAGCCATGAGTTCAAACCTCAACATGAGCTGTAATGTAGTTTATTGAACAATGACAAAGAACATCTCTGTAATGGAACAAGGTGTAACACAGATTTAATATTTCCCAATCAAATTCCAGATGCCAGTCACATTTTTATCATGCTGAATTACAGGTTAATGATGCAAAAGACTCACTTGACTGCTAGCCACTCATTTTGTAGTGCTGGCAGCAGTCCAAAAAGGCAAGAACAGTAGACAGAGGCAGGGCACAGCTGGTTTTGGTAAAGCATTAATGTCCTGATAGAGGAAATGATGAGAAAAAAAGTGACATTTTTCGATACTGCTAACACACGCACCAAAGCACTTGGTCTGGGATGAACCTGCAACATCTCTGGGTAATTCATTTTCACATCCAAACACATGAAGGAGAAGTTTGCTGCCGAAACAGGTGGCTGGCACAGGCCATCTTCCGAGGCTGACTGCTTCTACCACACAGCTGATTACCACTCATTCCTTGAGTGGTCTCTATAATATGAGGACACCATGTAAAGTTAGAGGGTAAAAGATCAGCATGAAGCCTTGTAGACTTTCAATAACAGATCTTAGGTGGTCACAAAATAAAACACTTAAAGCTATTTTCTTTTAAATAGAACTTTGTAAGAAAAAATGTGCAATTTGAATGAAGTAATTTACGTGAGAAAAGTCAAGTTAGTGACCAAAAAATGGAGGATGCACACCATAAAGTATCAGTCTGAAAGAAAATGACAACCATAATTCAGTACTGGAAGTGATTTGTCAGCATGTTGAGATTCAAACCTTTCTCATCTTCCCCTCTCTGTTTTAATAAAAGCAAGTATAGTCAGCATTCCTCCAAACTTTCCACTCTTGCTCCTTCTAAGTTCCAAATATGAAAGTCTACACACTCTTCTTCCTCCCTGCATCCTCACTATTTTTAAATCAAGTTTCATACTGACTCATTTTTTAATAAACATTCCACTTCTGACATGGAACTTCTGGGGAACATGGAAATGTGCTATCTGAGGCAGGAGAGATTCTGCCTCAATAAAAAGATAGGGTTGCCAGTTAACAGTTTGTTTTGTACACATTTGTTAGACTTAGACGTATTGATCCAAAATATCAGAGAGTTCAAATCTGGCTAGAAGCCACAACAGAGGCCAGAACAGCTCTTCAAAACTACATGCCCCTATCTACTGCTAGGGCCAAACGGTATGTTTGCCGAAATGCATGCAATTGAAATGATTACTTCAACCTAGTGCCTCCCAGGACATTGACGCTGTGAATCTCGTAATGGGATACTAATATGCCCATTCCTTATCATTTTAGAAGTGAAAGGGTGATCAATGAGATAACAAGTTTTACTAAAGAAGTAGCTTCACAATAACTACAATAATAACCACAACAATCAGCCCCTGTCCCAGAAAACAGCTTATCCTGTGACTCGTTCTTGCTTCTCTCTATTTTATTGATTCTATTGTTTCTCTGAACATTCCTCTCTTGCTTCTTCTGAGTTCTAACTATTTTATTTTACACGCTCTTCCTCCTCTCTACTTCCTCACTGTGCATAGTCAAGATTGACCTTTTGGTCTCTTGCTCCAAAATGTTCTTTCCCAGGGCATCAAAACAACGAAACCCTTCACCATCTTCAGTTTTTGCTCTTCCTACCATCTTTTAGCTTTTTAAAACCCAGGCTTGGTATCATTTAATTACTACTTGCTGATTTATCTCATCTCCTTTACTTGTTTTAGTCTTGGCAGTGTCCTGCACTATGAGCCGAGGTGCATCAGCTTGGTTTCTGAATTAATAAAAGATTCTGGTGGTAAAATTCGACTTGGGTGGAGGTGCAGAATGGGCAGTAGAGAATCGGCTGATTGTTATAAAAAGGAAAATCAGGTGAGGTATATAATGGGCAGTCGATCCACTGCCGCCTGTTTTGCATCCTTGCTGAAGTGGAATTTTAACCCCTCTGTTGTCAGCAAGGATGCCAATTGTTTATGGCATTCACGAAAGTTTATTTTCGACAAGGAATCTATCCTTAGAATACTCTGGAACCTGTCTCTTTTGACATTAATGTCTTGAGGATTTATTTGGGTTTAATAGGAGACCTAGCTGCCTGGACATGATAAAAAGTTGTTGAAAAGCTCTCCTGACTTTCTAAGTTGGTGGTTTTCATCATGATTTGATGATGAAAACTACAGATCAACATTCAGTAAAAGCACTGGATTCAAACATATTTTATATCAGCAATGGATGCCAGGCATTTGGATTCAAAATTTCCTGAGGTTTTTCTGATTGCTATATAGAAGTCTGCACTAATGCTGACGGCATATATTTCCTACATTAAAACAGTGACGTCACTTCAAAAGTACTTCATTGATTGTAAAGCAGTGATTTTAACTCTGCCACCATCCTGATTCTGCTGAGTTAAAATCACCCCTATTATTCGTAAGGTTTCCTCTATCACTCAAGTAACCAGCACATTATGTTACTGATATAAACAAGGAATGGTGATGCAGGGCACTAAATATTCACAGGAAGAAGTCATATAATAGGATACTGTTTCTTGTTGCTTATGAATTATTACTCATTTATGGAGGAGGATGAATCATAATTTTCTCAGTGAAATTAGAAATAAGTTGAACTATTTTACTTAATTTGTAAAAGTCGATTATAAAACAAGGGAAATGAGGCACAATCAAATATACGTGAATATAAACAGCGTGGAGAATGTGTGGAGGTAGATAGCTAATTTTAGAGGCAAGTGTTTGCACACCAGCTATCAAAGTGACATATGCAGATATGTATACACTAATAATGTATTGCCAACAATACAACATAAAATACAAGGCAGGTCAAGAAAATATATATAAATGTGATTTTTAGAAAATCACATTTTTAGGAGGTGGGATTTGTTCACCCACTATTATATGGAATACAAAACAATCAGCAAACATTTTGATGTCAATGAACTATAGGGGTCCTTCGTGACAGCTGACCAATATGGTCTGACTCTTGTGCCTGCTGAAGAATAAGTTCCATTTTCTAAGACGAATGCCTTTCATTTTCAATATATGACTCAAACACAACCAAAGCTGATTCATCCTCCAAAATATACTGTATTTTATCTTATTAAAATTGAGATTTTTTATAACAGTAGTTTATTGTTATCAAATTTTATTTTAAGTGTTCCTAGTCACATGAGTAACTATACGATAGGGAAACTCCCCCCATGTTTGCGGGGGAGGCCAGAACTAGGGGCAATAAATATAAGATAGTCACTAATAAATCCAATAGGGAATTCAGAAGAAACTTCTTTATCCAGAAAGTGGTTGGAATGTGGAACTCGCTCCCACAAGGAGTAGTTGAGGCGACGAGCATAGATGCATTTAAAGGGAAGCTAGGTAAACATATGAGGGAGAAAGGAATAGAAGGATATGCTGATAGGGTTAGATGAAGTAGGGAGGGAGGAGGCTTGTGTGGAGCATAAACACCGGCATAGACCTGTTGGGCCGAATGGCCTGTTTCTGTGCTGTACATTCTATGTATGAATAACATATAAACGGAGGTAACTATTCATCTTAAGGTGCAACATAAGGAGGACAAAAAAAACGTAATTTCTGTAATGGTTCTTTCCATCCCACGTTAGGATGATGTTTGGCAGTCATGTTATATAACTTTATATGAACGTTTGAGGTTGTGAACAAGTTTTTTTTATGTCTAAGTAGAAATTCTATAGCAGGTTAGACAGTGGACCTGCAAAGTACAGCGGACCAGAATACAGGAAAAAGATGCAGTTGTGTCCCCCTGGTGGTGAAAAGATTAAACTGCAATGTGATGCTGTGGGTTTTCACAATATATCGTTATTTTAAAAACAAATTATGCTGCATAGTTTACCTACAGTTGTGAAGTATTTTTTCCAAACTCTAAACTGTTTCATACCATTATTTTCAATTTGGTAGACTGTGAAGAGAGAAAGTCAGAGAAAATACAGAAAGTGACCTAATATCTGCACAGTATGAAATGTAGTCTGAACAGAAATTATGTAATTATTATTGCAATAATTATTAATATTAATAGATACAATGGATTTTAAATACTCTGACTTAATATAAATATACAATTGTTATTAATTAACTCATGTGCAATTATTTTTTTTTGGTGGGGATGAGCTTGATTGTTTATCATTACATTTTAGATGAGTAAAACCACTTCAGTTGGAGTAATTAAGTTGAATTAACACAGTTGCAAAATATTTTTTGACTTTGGAACTTACACTCTTGTTCGGTGTCTCAGTCACTGGTAATTAGGATGCATGTTGCTGTGTTGTGTTCAAGTGTTCTTCACTGTTAATTGCTATACCTCAAATAAGGCTTACATTTCTCGTGTAGAATTAAATTAGATTTACTAATGTAACACGTATTTTAAGTTCTTACAGTTGGATGTCTGATTGTGCATTTTTCTGATTGTAACCTCAGTTCTGCGAATTGTTATTTTCATGTTAAACTGAAGTACCTGCCTGCCATTGACTATTATTTCTGGAAGCACTGCACAGAGCTCAAAGCTGGATTTCCCTGCAACAGAGCACCAGATTTGCCAAAGGATTTTATTGCAGGAATACACTACTGAAACGTATAATGGGATAATTTACCTTTAATGAGATGCATTGTGACACCTTACCAATTCTAATTTTAATTTCTTGTTCTGACAGAACCTATCAATGCAGCTATCAACAGTGCCAAAATAATTTTACAAAGCCTGTCAGGATAGATTATTAAAGTAGACATATTACTTTTCCACTATTTCTTGCATCCAGAATTTGCACCAAGTACCCGAAGCCAAGTATTGCACATGTCAAATGCAAACCATTCACTCCTGTGCCAACTTCTGAAGAGCACTCTTAACCGTGCCACTGTGACTTTTCCATTTCTCACAACAGTCATCCTAATTAGAAAATGGGTTGATACTGCCCTAAAATCATTTCATACAAGAGTCTTCAAGAGCTGATTTTCCAAATGCAAACAATTGGCGGAAAACTATTAGCACCACATCCATGATTTTCTGATACGTCAACGGGCGAAACTTCTCTGTTGGCACATATTCATAAAATAAGCCCTTAACAGCCAACAAAGAGAGGAGACATTCATACAACAAAGGTAGGTTTGAGCCTGGGCAGTGGTTGGACAGAGTGGAAAGGTTTAGGGTGAGTTTCTTGAAGGGGGGCGTGATAACAGCTGTTTTAGAAGGAGGTGGGGATGATAAGTTAATGGACAAGTTGAGCAAGCTTAGGGCTGAGGTCCAGGAGATGGGGAGAAACTACAAGGAACAGGAATGATGGGGGACACAACTGCATCAGTTAGGTAGAGAATAAATGAGAGAGCTGGGAGTTTGGACGAGAGAAAGTATGGGGGAAGCCAGAGACAGTAGTGGCCATAATGTGAATGGCCTTGATTTTGGACACAAGTTCCTCACATTCTGAATCTGAGATGAGAATGGGGGTTGAGGCAATTCTGAGGAAACACTCAATGGTGGGGAAACTGAGATTGGAATTTTTTTTCTAGCCTCCAGATTGGAACAATAAACGATTTTGGCCAACAACAGGGAGCAACTGGACCACTTGTGGTCCAGCCAGAACTACTGGTGGACTGCTGGGCCAGATGAACGCCAACTACATTTGAGGTTAGGGTCCGTTGTCTTGAAGTTAAGGGGTGGCTGTTATACCACATGGACCGGGATGGGTGGAGGACTATGTGGGGTTTGAGGAGGATGACAGCATTAAAGACGGAGACAAAACGATTATAGAGAAAACTGACAAGTGTCAATGTCAATTCAGGTGGCAAGCTAGAGATGGGGAGCTCAGATTTAAAATGGACACCAGGGTGTTTGGGAGCAGTACACTTTCAGGGGCAGAAAGTGACAATAGAGGGGCTTGAGGTGGATATATGTAGGAGAGTGGAGATAACAAAGTGGTCAGTGATAAAAACCATGGGAGTGTTGAGAATATGCTTGGTGACAAGATTGAGGGGATGGCCATGAGTATGCGTGGGGAAGTTTATATGAATGGTGATGCCATGAGGGTCAAGTAGAGCAAGGAAGTAAGTGAAGTAGGAATGATTGAGTTCAAGTGAAGGTTGAAATCACCAAGGATGATGCAGATGTCTAACAGTAGGGAAGAGATTTCAGTGAGGAAGGTGTTGGAGTGGAGTGATTAATAAGGAGGATCTTATAGCATAGATGGAAGGGACAAAAGAGAATGATGTATTTGACTGGAGAGAAGCAGCTGGAGGAATAATAGGAGCTCTATATGAACCCTCCACCACCAAGCTAGTTGATGTGGCCTCAGTGAGGGGAAGAAGTCATCTACAGTGAACCAAATTTCAGCCGGGGTCATGATGTTGAAACGGTCCTGCAGAATGAGGCTATAGATTGGGAGGGCCTTATTTGTGAGTGAGCAACCATTGCTCAAGGTGATGTGGAAAGAGGTGGACTGGATGGTCGTTGAATTGGATGAGGGTGGAAACAAAGGGAGATTCACTGCAGGGATTGTGGTATAGAATCATAGAAATTTACGGCACAGAAGGAAGCTATTCGGCCCATCGTGTCTGTGCTGGCCGAAAAAGAGCTGTCATGCCTAATCCCACTTTCCAGCACTTGATCCGCAGCCTTGTAGGTTACGACACTTCAAGTGCATATCCACGTACTTTTTTAATGTGATGAGGGTTTCTGCCTCTACCACTCTTTCAGGCAGTGAGTTCCAGACCCCCTACCACTCTCTGGGTGAAAAGATTTCTCCTCTAATCCTTCTACCAATTACTTTAAAAGTAGGAGATGAAATAGGGATGAGGTTTAAGAGATTAGCTTTGGTGGAATGAGATGGGTGGCACCAGGACAGGGAAATGAAGCAGCTAGGGTGTTGGGGATCGAGAACAGACAAGAGCCTGAGATGAGGGAAACAGGAGAGTTCAGGGGTGTAGTAGAGACTGGGACAGCAGGGAATATGGAGTGGTTTGTTGGGAAGAGTTGAGTTATGTAGGAAGTGAAGAAGGTAACAAGGGGGTGAAAGGTGAGGAGGGCAGGACTGGGAGGAAGTGGGTAGGGGAGCAGAGTGCTCGGTTCTGCGGCAGTGGTCATTGTGTGCACACAATAAAAGGGAAACTGCAAGGTTATAGAGCATTAGCAGCAGCTGGATTCCAAGTGCTGGAGGAAACGGAATTTCAATTAGAAGTCTAAATAACAGTGGATGGAATCTGTGGGCAGTACGACTGACAATTTGTTGTCAAAGCAACCAGGCTCAAGTAGACAGTCTGGGTTCAGGGTCTTGTCTGCCGGTTAGAGACCAGATAAGGGAGGCCAGAACTGGTTTGACAGTTTGGTATCAAACAGCCCTTGAGGGTGGAGAAAGTTAGTTGAAATGTAGAGAACCTGCCAGAGCAATATGAGCAAATATCAGCTTTGCTAGTAAACTGTGTATTACTGATCTGAGAAGCATTGTACTGTCAATATAAGGCAATTTATAAACAAAATGGGTCAAATTATAATTTAATAATGAGCTAGTTTTAATCATTTTATAAATCTTAAAAATATCTCAAGATTACCCATAAACTACTGCATAGCATTTAAGCAATGAAAATAGGTAGATGGTGTGGGGTAGGAAGTGTATATATTGTGATACACAAGGTATGGATCAGGGGGTCTTTTCCTGTTCGTCGTTGTTCGTATGTTTGTATAATTATGGAAGTACCTCAGCTTTACATGCCAAGAAAGTTAAAGAGACCTTTCTTCAGATCCAATTTATATCCTAATAATCCCAGAAATAATTCTAGAGCGCAGTCAGTTCACCATCATCTCGGTTGCCATCAAGATGTGACAAAATACAAAACTTGCAGAATGGGCATGTAATTGGCAAATACGGGTTAATAAGGCCATAAAAAAAGCAAACAAAGCACTGGGGTCCATGTCTAGAGTGATAGAATTGAAAAGCAGAGATGGAAGGGACAACAGAGAATGATGTATTTGAATGAAGAGAAGCAGAGGAATAATAGGAGCTCTACATGAACCCCACACCACCAAGCTAGTTGGTGTGACCTCAGTGAGAGGAAGAACCAAGTTTCAGCCAGGATCATGATGTTGAAATGGTCCTCCAGAATAAGGCTGTGGATTATTTGTGAGTGAGCAACCATTGCTCAAGGTGATGTGGAGGAGGAGGTGGACTGGGTGGTCATTGAAAGGGATGAGGATGGAAATAAAGGGAGATTCACTGTGGGGATTGTAGTAGGAGATGAAATAGGGATGAGATTGAAGAGATTCGCTTTGGTGGAATGAGATGGGTGGCACCAGGACAGGGAAATGAAGCAGTTAGGGTGTTGAGGATCTAGGACCTTGATCAGACCACAATTAGAGTACTGTGCACAGTTCTGGTCTCCATATTATAAAAAGGATATAGAGGCACTAGAGAAGGTACAGAAAAGATTTACAAGGATGATACCAGAACTGAGAGGTTATACCTATCACGAAAGATTGCACAGGCTGGGGCTCTTTTCTCTAGGAAAGAGAAGGCTGAGGGTGACCTGATAGAAGTCTTTAAGATTATGAAAAAGTTTGATAGGGTAGACATGGAGGAGATGTTTCCACTTGTGAGGGGAGATCAAAACTAGGGGGCCATAAATATAAGATAGTCACTAATAAATCCAATAGAGAATTCAGGAGAAACTTCTTTACCCAAAGAGTGGTTGGAATGTGGAACTCACTATTACACGGAGTAGTTGAGGCGAATATCATAGATGCATTTAAGAGGAAACTAGATGAACACATGAGGGAGAAAGGAATAGAAGGATATGCTTATAGGGTTAGATGAAGAGGGTGGGAGGAAGCTCTGTTTCTGTGCTGTACCTTCTATGTAATTTTCCACCTATCTTTGTATCATAGATACAAAGATAGGTGGAAAAGCAAGTTGTAAAGAGGACACAAAGTGTCTGCAAAGGTTTATTGACAGGTTAAGCAAATGGGCAAAAATTTGGCAGATGGAATATAATGTGGGAAAATGTGAAGTCATCCACTTTGGAAGGAAATATAAAAAAGCAAAATATTATTTGACTGGAGAAATACCACAAAATGCTGCGGTACAGAGGGATCTGGGTGTCCTCATACATGAAACACAAAAAGTCAACATGCAGGTGCAGCAGGTAATCCGGAAGGCAAACGGAATATTGGCCTTTATTTATCGGGGGATGGCGTATAAAAGCAGGGAAGTCATGCTACAACTGTACAGGGTGCTGGTGAGACCGCACCTGGAGTACTGCGTACAGTTCTGGTGCCCTTATTTAAGGAAGGACATACTTGCATTGGAGGCAGTTCAGAGAAGGTTCACTAGGTTGATTCCGGACATGGAAGGGTTGTCTTATGAGGAAAGATTGAACAGGTTGGGTCTGTACTCATTGGAGTTTAGAAGAATGAGAGGAGATCTTATTGAAATATACAAGATTCTGAGGGGACTCGATAGAGTAGATGCTGAGAGAATGTTACCCCTCATGGGGGAATCCAAAACTAGGGGTCATAGTCTCAGAATAAGGGGTCGCCCGTTTAAGACGGAAATTAGGAGGAATTTCTTCTCCTAGAGGGTCGTGAATCTTTGGAAATCTTCACCTCAAAAAGCTGTGGAGGCTGAGTCATTGAATACATTCAAGGCTGTGTTAGACAAATTTTTGATCAGCAAGGGAGTCAAAGGATATGGGGAAAGTGGAGTTGAGATAAAAATCAGATCAGCCAAGATCTCATTAAATGGCGGAGCAAGCTTGAGGGGCCGAATGGCCTACTCCTGCTCCTATCTCTACGGTCTTATGGTCTAATTCTATGCAAGATCAATTTCTGGAGGTAATCGTTGGAAGAGGTCTCATTAGCTAGATTTTGTTGTGGACAATAAACTGTTATCACTTCACAGTAAAAAAAAATGTTAAATACTGGGTGGCTGACTACTTACACGGGAGTCAAAATAGACATCCACGTTCAATATATCTCCAGTTCCTTCTCTTGTTAGCTTCTAAAATTAAAGATTTTTTTGCAAAGTGTGGAATTTTAACCCCACCACCTGGTGGAAACCGAGCTTGGGGGCAGTTCAAATGGTGCAGGGGCCTTGCCCATCCTGTTCCCACACCGATCTGGGCACGAAGCTGGTGCGTCCTCTTCAAATATGTAGTTTGGGCTCTGATGATATCATCGGGTCCCGATCTGCTACTTTAACTTAAGGCCTGAGCGGGTAGCAGTGGTTGCTTCCCTGCCAGGCCAAAGCTGCCAGGAACGAGAACTAGGGCCAAAATAAGTCCCGTAAGGTGAGTTTTTAAATGCTCTTCCAGGCCCCACAAGGAAACCTAGAGCCTCCCCTGCCCGGGGCTTCCCTCTCCTTCCCCGAGCGCGATGCACCTCACTGAAGATTTACCTCGTGACAGAAACTGTTCCCCTGGGTCCCACAGGCACGACAGGCCAAATGGTCTCCCTTTGATGTATGATTTTGATGGCCAGGCAGCCGCTTCCCGGCCCGAGCCTCCCTGCTGCTGCTCCCAGATGGAACGGCTGGTCGCTCGGCCGTGTTCCCGCCTGGGAGATAAAATCAACCCCTTAATATCTCCCTTTCTATTTCTCACCTTCTTGGCATAGAAGAGCAGTTCTCACACCAAAGGGTTGCACCCAAAGGAGTCAATGAACACTGGAAAAGTTCTGACAGATTTGAAACAGGCAAATGAAGTTGCCACTTTCAAATTGGCCAACAGAAGATGCCTGGAAACTTAGCTTGAAGCTCATTAATTATAAGACTAATGGTGTCAATAATCGGAAACAAAATGGAAGAGTGAAAATAACCTAAGAAGGGAACAGCCAATGTGGCTATAGGATTGGAAGAACTTGTCTGACCAACCTCAGACTTTTTGAGGAGACTGATAAGACTGTTGATCCAGTGAATTTTAGCAACTGTGAGCTGACATCTGGTTAATTAGATATTGCAGCATTTTGTTGTAATATTATGGTACAAAGGGGAACAATTTTTGATCCATCGGATACAAAGCACCTGGAATAAGAGGGAAGGTCCTCAGTTTATGGTAAGGTCATCTCTCTTCTAATTTCTGTCAGTGCCTATGTAACCAGAATTCCTGTGTGTCCAATCGCATGCGTATTTTAGCTCTGGACCTGAGCCTGTTACTTTTATCCCTATTTTTTCTCCTGGCCCCTCTCGATCCCTTCTTTCCTGTCTTCTCCCCTCCCTGTCACCCAGTCTTTTCTCCCCTCTCAGGTACTTTGCCCCCCTCAATGCATTACTGCTCCTCTGCCTTCCTACTCTCCTGCTGCCGTATCAGGCTTGAATCTCCCTTGAATAAGTCAATGGCCAACCTCCCTGTGCTATTGTTGGCATTCTCTGAAGTGCCTATCAAGGCACCAGTCATTGTATCCTTAACAACAGCAATCCCAACTACCCCACTGACCGCTCTCTCAAATATTCCCACCCAGAACACCCGCTGGGGGCTACCCTTACCAACCTCCCTCCCGTTCCACTCACCCCAACCACCACTACCCCCTTGGACTTGTGAGTGGATCAACATTCATCATCCCTTTTCACATTTCCCTCCAGAATGTCCATTCACTCACAAAGCCCTTGCCATCCACTACATTATTGTGGATGATTGCATTCACACCCTGGCCCTTGACTGAAAGTTGGCTCATGGGTGGCAACACCTTGCCATTTACTGAAGCCCCTTAAACTAGCGATACTTGCCACCACCTGCCCTACCCAAATTACCATGGTGGTGGTGTGGCCCTCATCACCTATTTCTCTGCCACCTTCTCCTCGGAGCACCTTATCTTGTTCCATCCCTCTCGCTTCTCCTTTAAAATCCTTGTTACCTACTGTCCCCCAAGCCCCACCCGAAATTTCTCCTTGAGATATGCTCCCGCTTTCCTCCCTCTGTCTCTGCACTGAATGACTCCTCATCCTTGGTGATTTCAATTTCCATCTCAGCAAACCTTCTCCTCTCTCCTCCGCATTCACTGCCCTCCTGAAACCTCTCCATCTGTATAAACTCTCCTACCCATAAGAGATAGGAGCAGGAGTAGGCCATTCGGCCCCTCGAGCCTGCTCCGCCATTCAATGAGATCATGGCTGATCTGATTTATACCTCAACTCCACTTTCCCGCCTTTTCCCCATATCCTTTGACTCCCTTACTGATGAAAAATTTGTCTAACTCAGCCTTGAATGTATTCAATGACTCAGCCTCCACAGCTTTTTGGGGTAAAGATTTCCAAGGATTCACGACCCTCTGGGAGAAGAAATTCCTCCTAATTTCCGTCTTAAACGGGCGACCCCTTATTCTGAGACTATGCCCCCTAGTTTTAGATTCCCTCATGAGGGGTAACATCCTCTCAGCATCTATCCTATCAAGTCCCCTCAGAATCTTGTATGTTTCAATAAGATCTCCTCTCAATCTTCTAAACTCCAATGAGTATAGACCCAACCTGTTCAATCTTTCCTCATGAGACAACCCTTCCATACCCGGAATCAACCTAATCAAGGCCACTCCCTCAACCTTGACATCTCCTGTAGCATCTATATTCCTATGTCACAAATGACATCCTCTGTGACGACACTGTCACTGTGAGGCATTTTCCCTCCTCCATCTCTCTGCAGCCTTCGAACCGGTCAACCACACCATCCTCCTCCAACACTTCTCCTCTGCTGTCCAGCTCAATGGGACCGACCTCCTTTGGTTTTACTCTTTCCCATCCCACCGTGGTCTCCTGTCACTGGCTTTCAGCGGAAGTCGAAGATCGCCCCCATGGGATCAGCTTCCACATGTACACTGACGACACCCATCTCTACCTCTCTGCCACCTGTCTCGACCCCTACACTGCCTCTGTTGTCAGAGTACTTGAGACAATGGACAGGTAAGGAGGTGGAATTGGAATCTGTGGTGGGGGAGCCACAATTTCCCCCAGCTAAACAGCAGAAAGACCGGCTCCATGCCCTTTGATCCCCACCACAAACTATGTACCCTTGCCATCGATTCCATCATCAACCCTGGCCACACTCTTAGAGCGAACCAGACATTCTCGGCATCCTATTCGACCCTAAGCTCAGTTTTAGACCACATATCCTCTTCATCACAAAGAATGCCTACTTCCACCCCCATAACATCACCCATCTCTACCCCAACCTCAGCCCATCTGCCAGAAAAACACTCATCCATTACTATGTCAACTCAGGATTCAACTATTCCAATGCTCTCCTGGCCATTGTCCCATCATAGATTTCAGGTCATCCAAAACACTGCTGCCCATATCCTATCCTGCAATAAGTCCTGCTCACCCATCACCTCTGTACTCGCTGACCTACATTGGCTCCCGTTCCCTCCAGCCTGAGAATGCCTCCATCCCTCCCGAACGCTCAGTTCTTAAGACTCTGGTTTCTCGTGCATCCCTCCCCTTTCACCCCACATTTGGCAGCTATGCCTTCAGCTACTTCAGACCCCCCACTCTGGAATTCCCACTTTGCCTCTCCACCTCCCTCTCCTCTTCTAAGACCCTACTGGTCTCTTTGATCAAGCAGTTGGCACACATCCTAGTATCTCCCCCTTTTGGCTTGGCATTCTTTTTTTTTATTATGCCTCTGTGAAGTGCCTTGGGCATTCCACGTTAAAGGAACGATATAAATGCAAGGCTGATGTTCTTGTTAAGACAGCCCACATGTTGACAGGGCAACATCATATGATGTGTGCATCTATCACAAGGCCTAAGATGAAGTACCATAAAGGTCCAAACTACGGTCAGTTAAGATCAGGGGTAAAATAGGGGCATGAATTAGTAACTTGCCAAAGGCAAGGTACGACAAAGTAATTATAAGGAGAGTTAACTGATAATGGTGGGTGGGGTGTATTGAGCGGGGTGCCCAAGAATCTGTGCAGGGACTCCTCCTGATCCTGGTATACATGAATGACTTGGATTCACAGTCTCTGTCTCAGTGCAAGGTTCGTAGTCTTACAGATGACTAGAAGTGGGGGCGGGGGGTAGTGACTGTGCACTCAAAAGAGGCAACTAAGATCTTACAAGCAGGGATCGACATGGTTTGCACCTAAACTGACCAATGGCAAGTGATGTTCATGTGGACAATTACAAGGTACTAGATTTTGGAAGTAAGAGTGGGAAGCAGGTGTGCTCTACATGCGGGATAGAACTTGCAAACAAGATTGAAAGATACTCAGGAGTTTTAGTTGACTTGTCATTCACCCAAGTGCTATAAAGTGGTAATAAACAAAGCAAAGAAGATGCTGGGGTATATTGCCCCAGTTGAGCTCAAATTGCTAGCAATCACACTGAAGCTGTACAGTGCCCTCGTCAGGCCATGTCTCAAGTACTGCATACAGTTCCAATCACTATAATTTAAGAGAGTCCTCCAGGTCCTAAAAGCATTGCAAAACAGAGCAAAAGGTAGATCTGTTACACCAGGGAAAACAACTTTGAGGAATGACTTGATAAATTAGGGCCCTTCAGCATTGGAAAGAGATGCCTCAGAGGGGACCTAATAGAAGTGTGTAAGGCACTTAATGGATGCAGAACATGAACTAGAAACATTACTTTTAGATATGCCAGGGCAAGACAAGAGTGCACAGGAGCAAGATTGTGACAAGCAAATTCAGGCCAGATATTAATACACAGAACTTGATCAATGATTGGAACAGGGTGTCAGGAAAGGCCATCTTTAAATCTTGTAAAATGTTGTCAATTTGAGTAATCATTCCTGCTTCTGGTAATTTCAGAAAAAAATGAATTTAGTATCCATTTGTCTACCATTTTCAATATACTTGCTGATGATTTCCATGCTTAGCACGTGAAAAGAGGGGAAATGCATTAGGCTCATACTTGCTTGTCAGTACTGTAGAATAATAAACACACCTAGGTAGTATCTTAATCTCCCGCAGAGACATAATAGACATGATATCAACCTTCTGCAGTTATACTGTAAATAGGGGTACTAGGATGATTAAAAACGAGAATATACCCCACAAAAGAGGATAAATGACAGGCCAGTAAGATGTATGTTAACTAATCATCAATTTAATAAAGTCAAGTCCTGTCACAATCCAGTAAACTGTGTCCTATGTAATTACTTAGAGATAATCTGCAAACACTAATTTTTCCATTGGGAGTGGAATGTGAATGTTCAAGAATTTGGCTATAAATAGCTAATGAAATTCAACATAGGAAATGTTTCAATAAATTCATAACAAAATAAGAGCACAATCTCTCAGGCAGAGTTATTCTACAATATTTATGCTGTTACAAAGGCACAAAGTCTGCAATTTTATTTAAATTATTTCTCTGGTTCAATGATTAATGCATGGAAAATTCAAAGAAGAAATACAAAATGCTGAATATTTTAGGGCTAGAAATAAAGGGACAATTTCCAAGTTTGCAATATTATGCTTTGCCCGCTGACCATGGGCACTGTCCTCGATTTTCCATCCAAATTCATGAACAAAAAAAAAAAATTGCAGGCAACGCAAACTCAGCAAAAACTAGAGGACTTACAATAAAATGTGTTTTACATTGAAAGTGTTTTGGGGAATTTCACAGAATATAAATATATCAGAGTAATGCAAGCTGCATTTCTGCATCAGTTTAAGCTCTGATATCCCATTACACTCTCATTTTGCTTTTTATCCAGAAGTACATTAATTGTTTTATGCAAATTATCCATTTTAATTTTTCATCAAGGCTCCAAAAATATTGGTTAAATTAAATCGGATATTAAGAGTCAAAATAATCTTCACAATTCTAGTGATTTTCACAAGTTACCATAATATAATAGTTTGCTTCTACAAGATACTGTATTTCACCTCAATTTTTTTTTAAAAAACTATCGTGCTGGTCTGGTTTTGCATTTGAACGTACACAGGGTAAGGTAAATAGAGTAAAGAGATACTTTCAATGTAAAACACATTTTATTGTAGAGTAAGGAGTAGAAATTCCTCTGTGAGCTAACGGATTCAGGTAGAATTCCCCTGATCACTGTATTAACAGATATTAATACCTTCAACTTAGCTAAAATAGCAATCGGGAAACCTCATCCAAACACATTAACCAACTTGCTACAAATAGTAGAGACAGTAACTTCTATCCCTAAGTTTTTAATATAAGTAAAACAGTGACAGGTGGATCTGTTGCATTTCAAATCATAAACAATCTAGATTCTTTGATGAAGTAACGGAGAAGGTTGATGAGGGTAGTGCGGTTGATGTTGTGTATATGGACTTTCAAAAAAGTGTTTGATAAAATACTACATAAAAGAGACTTGTTAGCAAAATTGAAGCCCATGGGATTAAAGGGGCAGTTCCTGCGTGGACACGAAATTGGCTAAGGAACAGAAAGCAAAGAGTCATGGTGAACGGTTGTTTTTCAGACTGGAGGAAAGTATACAGTGGTGTTCCCCAGGGGTCAGTATTAGGATCACTGTTCCGTTTGATATGTATTAATGACCTGATCTTGGGTATACAGGGCATAATTTCAAAGTCTGCAGATGACATGAAACTCGGAAATGTGGTAAGTGTAGAAATATAGAAATGTAGAGGATAATAACAGACTCCAGGAAGACACAGACAGACTGGTGAAATGGGCAGACACATAGCGGATTAAATTTAAGAAGTGTGAAGTGATTCATTTTGGTAGGAAGAAACTATATAAAATAACTGGTATAATTTTAAAGGGGGTGCAGGAACAGAGGGACCTGGGTGGGGGCGGGGGGGTGTACGTACACAAGTTTTTTAAGGTGGCAGGACAAGTTGAGAAGGCTGTTAAAAAGGCATATGGGATCCTTGGCTTTATAAATAGATGCATAGAGTACAAAAGCAAGGAAGTTATGCTAAACCTTTATAAAACACTGGTTAGGCCCCATCTGGAGTAATGTGTCCAATTCTGGGCACCACACTTCAGGAAGGATGTCCAGGCCACAGAGAGGGTGCAGAGGAGATTTATTAGAATGGTACCAGGGATGAGGGAGAGGCTGGAGAAGCTGGGGTTGTTCTCCTTAGTGCAGAGAAGGTTAAGGAGAGATTTTATTTGATAGAAGTGTTCAAAATCATGACTGGAAGGAGAAACTGTTCCCAGTGCCAGAAGGGTCAGTAACCAGGGGACACAGATTTAAGGTATTTGGCAAAAGAAACAGAGGCGACATGAGGAAAACATTTTTTACCCAATGAGTTGTCATGATCTGGAATGCACTGCCTGTAAGGGAATTGGATAAATACTTGAAGTGGAAAAATTTACAGGGCAATGGGGAAAGAGCAGGGGGTTGGGACTAATAGGATAGCTCTTTCAAAGAGCTGACACAAGCACGATGGGCCAAATGGCCTCCTTCAGTGCTGTAACATTCTATGATTCTATAGCTTCAATACCTATGAATGTGGCTGGAGTTTGATTACTTCATGATGAGAGAGCATCTCTCCATTAACTGTCACCTTCTCCTGACTTTCTTTCCCCACAGGTTGCCTGTCAGCACTCAGGTAGGCAGCAGGGAGTGTGTTCCGACACGGACTCGCGGATGGGAAGGTTGGGAGCCCGAGGCAGCAGAAGCCCACACTTTCCTTGTGGGGTCCGGAGGTGCACTCTGCTTCCCCTGGCCCCACAAAGGAAAGTTTAACACTTACCTTACCGAATTTCTTCTTCCTGCAGACCAGTTTCACCGAGCAGAGTGGCTGCCTCGCTCGGTTGCCCATTTACAATTCCAATGGTTTCTGATTTGCATGTATTAATTGAGGATCCTGCCTGAAAAAAAGGCCCAGTTAAGGTGGCAGTGGGCAGGAATCAAGCGGGAATGGGGCGATAAGTATTCAGAGCCGATTTTAACTGCATGGCCACCCCATTCTGGTCAGACAGAGTGGGTTAAATTGGCCCTGATGTGTTGTCTCCTATATAAATCACAAGATATTCTGTAGATAAGCTTATTTTTAAAATGTTTTCAAAAGTTTACACACTGGTGCAAATTTTTCTGGAGTCACTGTTCACATTGGTTGTGTTTCTAGCAGGAGATCTTTTGCACGTTGAATTCATTGTCCTGGTTTTCGATCTGTAAGGGGCAATGAGTGTTTAGCAGCTGGAGCAATCTGTCCAGATTCAGCTGGGTAGCTGGGAGAGTCCTATCTATATCAGCCAATGGTCCTGTTAGTAGGCATGATGTGGGGATGCCGGTGATGGACTGGGGTGGACAAATGTAAGGAATCTTACAACACCAGGTTATAGTCCAACAGTTTTATTTGAAAATCACAAGCTTTCGGAGGCTTTCTCCTCCTGACGAAGGAGAAAGCCTCCGAAAGCTTGTGATTTTCAAATAAAACTGTTGGACTATAACCTGGTGTTGTAAGATTCCTTACTGTTAGTAGGGATCACTGCTTTTCCTATAGTTGGCATTGTTGGCTAATTCACTCACCTTGGTTGATCTGGTGTCTCTTCCTTGAAGATAATGTCAGTATTGGCGTAGCCTTGTGTCACATGAGAAGCAAGCTAAGATACAACTTAGCAGCCCATTGAAATGTGACTGATGTGACGGCCTCTCATTTCAAGGTCAGCATGTTTTGAAAATATTTTGATGCGCTGGTAAACCTTCAGTGAGATAGACACAATCTTGGACAGTAATATTTATTCAGCAGTTGGTTGCACATTTTGCCGTGTGATGCAACTGGCACAAGAAGTTTATGGAACAATGATTGTAATCTTCTATTAATATGCAGATCGAATGACAAGATGATGAACCAGCTGGAACATTAAAGCTCATGTATATAACTGCAGCTCAAAAGGTATATTGCCAGCTAAAACATGAGGATAATTTCCCTCATCAATACATTAGTAATAAATACATTGCCTCACCAAATCATATAAGCAGTACAAGCAGGATTCAACCACACATTGAAAATTTCCAACGATTTTCTCTTCAATGTTCCGTAACAAATTTGCACATTAGATATAGTTATGTAAAATCCACGAAAGTTCACCTTATTGTATTGAGCTATCAAATTCAACATCAGTTACCAGAGCAAATCCAAAGAAATCGGGCCGAATTTTGTTGTGGGCGGCGAGCCACTCGTTCGTTAGAAATTCTATGAACTTTTGCACAGCAAGTTACTGTCAACAGGACAGCCAAACAACGTGGCCCCCTCTACAGGGCATCTGGGACCTGTGTGATGAGGGCAAGCAACTGTGTATCTCCTTAACCCCAAATCAGATTGGAGAATCGTTAATAACAGCACAGTCAGAACCAGGAAGTGTAAGTTAGAATAGTGAATTCAATGTAAAATCAGGTACAGAAAGCAAAATAGAGAGAGCATAAGAACGATTGAATTAAGAGACAGAAATAAAAAAGACAGAAAGAAAAAGTAAAAAAAAATTTTTTTTTTTTTAAATGTCCAACAATAATTAAAATTTGAATGAATGAGATACCACACTTGCAAAAGTTAATTTTTAGTGCCAGAGAGGTTGTTTGGCAGCAACTAAGACATACTACGCCGTTAAAGGGTACTTAGACTTGACATGACTTGGCAACGTCCCAATTTCCGTGTTTAACTGCGCATGTGCGGTCGCTAGAAGTTACTGTTCGATTTGCACAGAAATAACAGTGAGCGCTGTTAGACTCACCATCATTTTTAGAGCAAAATCCAGCCCAATTTGTTGCAGTCCATTAAATAATAAACACTTCTGAACAATATTTAAATCCAAATACCATTTAGTAACTGTTAGGGGCAAAATTTTCTTTACAGCACCTTCCAACCTTCAACACCTAGATAGTAAATGTTATGAAATGAATAAAAAAAGATGCAAAATACGTATACTGGAATTTTGATTCAAATTGTCTGTGGGGGAAGGGGGAATGGGGACAAGGAGAAACTTTGCAGAACCTTCACTCAGGAGATTAGTAGGTCTAATAGAATCCATGATAGAATGACGTGCAGACAAGAAATTAGCACACACAAGGCTTCAAACCCAACTGACTCTCAACTGTGTTCTGGAAGACACATTGGCCTTTCTCTGATTTAACTTCACAATTTCCATTGTGTCGGCAATTAAGAGGTTCAAAGCCGGAGGGATATTTTTTAGCATGTGCATGTCGGGTCCCGGTGACTTATCTTTTTGGGCCTCTTCTGGCTCCGATCCTCTTCCTCGTTAGGCGGGAAACTCACTGCGGCTTCTCACTCAGTTAAGATTGCAGTCGGATCCTAATGATGTCATTGGGACCCAACATGCTTATGTAAAAAAGGAGCCCATCGGTTTGGGACAGGTTCCCTTGCCAACTGCTCAGTTGAGCAGGTTAACACCGCAACTGCTCAGCCCCCGGCAGCTCCAAGGAACTAAGTGACTTGGATGATTTTAACAGTCACCCAGCTCAGTTTCTGCTGGTTAAAATCGCCCCCAAACACTATCAGCAATTAACAATTATATATGAGTCAGAATGATGGTCCCCAGTTTCTCAATCACTATGGCATTGTAGGCCACTACTACAATATGAAATTGTGCATGAACATCACTACTGCACCTTCTGCTTGTACAGTGCTATCACAAGCAATTGATTTTCATCTTGAAGCTGCATTGTCCCACAGTCATAAATGTTTAAAAATACCATTTGAAATTATTTTGCAGATAATGGCATTACATCCAACATTACCCATCTGTGAATTAGTTTGTCTGTAGTTTAAAAATATATTTATCAACTCATACAAGTTTCTTTTGCACCAATGAATACTGCTTTCACTCTCGTGTCCAATTGCTCTTGCTGCAAACTCTGCAACGAGCTTGTTTACATTTGACTGCTGTGCAGGCCCATCAGGGGTTATCACAGATGCAGGTAATTGGTCTTCTGTATGCCTATAGGTCACCAATTAACTGAGCAGCCACTCACCACTGCTACTCCCTCAACTAGAGGAGTACTTAGGTGTAGCAGGGCACCACAGAAAACAAGAAGTTCACAAAGAATGGGAAAAATTCACTGCAAAACACATACAACATATAAATAAAATTTAAGTTCACTTTTACTACACCTTGCATTTTATCATCCTTTATTAGGCATAGGTGCCAATAGTGTAGAGTTAAAGCTAACAGAACATGTGCAGTCTCCTACAAAAATATACTGGTAAAGCAAATCGCACTTCCTGTAATTGTTAATATGTCCAATTGAAAGTAATAGTGCCCAAATGCAGGACCCACTGAAATAATTGGACAATGAGGTACTTACGCAGTTGTCACTCTGTTTGCTGGTGGCTGCTGCACACCGTGGGCATCTTGATCTTCCATTCCTTTCAGCTGGTCCTTATCCAAGTCCATACTTTGCAGTATGCAGCTTACTATTACGTTTTGATGATTTTCACTAGGCTACATTATAAAAGCCGTTGTTTATATTCAAGTGCCTTGTACGCAGGGAATGCCACACAAATGGAAAAATTGAAGTTACCTGCTGTCATATTTGATATATTGATGCATGATGTGTATGATGTTGCATGGCGTGTATAGGCGTCATCAATAATCCCTTTTCATTTTAGAGAATCTGGAAGAATTGGATTGCCCTGTCATTCTGCTGTTGCTTTTCCATTTGGAAAGTGATAAATGTGTTTGGCCTGGTGAACAAAGCAAAGCGACATCTGCTTCAGGTATCTGTGCATTACAGATTGGCTGGTTTTGCTGTAGTAGCCTGAAAGGTCCTGGAGGTATTGAAATTGAGGGCAGTTGTGACCTTAACTGTCATTGGCAATGCCATCTCTGAGATGGAGGTTGTCTGCGGGTCAGCTTCCAGTGTCCCCGAGTAAACCTCACCTGTGAAAGTAGCTTTCTTCTAAGTGGATAATAGCAGGTGTGGGAAAACTGCCTCTGGTGCATGCAAACCTTCCTGGAATCCCTTCATTCATCCTCTTCTGCCTCCAAAAAAAATTCAGGGGATTGAGGAGCACTGAATGTTATTCCCAAATTCATAATTTTGGTCACAGTTAACAAAATCCAACAGTTCAGCTTGAAGAAGCTACTTCCCAAAAGACCAGAACATGTTTGGCTTTCTTGCCTGACTTGTGTCCTTATTCCACCTTCGCAGGGCCAGGAATTTCATAGCCCACATCTAATATCCAGTGGGATAACGAAGATGAAGTAGCACAGCTGACTATGTGTTCCCGGGGCCCTCTAGGCATTCTGAGCACCAGTGCTTAAAAAAAATTGATCTCTCACCATAGTGCGAGGTCAGCTCACTTAAATATCATCAAGATGATCAGAATATCAGACACCAGCAGCAGACGAAGGGTTATTGGCTGCCACCATATCATTGTGATATTTTCCATGGACTAGACTCACACATCAAGAACAGTGATTTGAGAGAGATGACAAAGTGTCTGGTGCTTGTGGAACCATACCCCAGTGTGAGCCAGGGACTTCAGTAGAGAAGGGGATGGGAGAAAATTGGGAAAACATGGACTTTTTACCTCTAGAACTAGGGTCCAATTTAAGTCAGGAAAATGAGATGAAAGGCTCTCCGATTCAACATTCACTCCTACAAAGTCACCATGTTTCAGCAGTCTGACTGCGGTTTTCAATGGACACGGGTACTCAGCACCAACTTGAATTTTTTTTCATTTCTTTTCTTTCTCCTTTTTACATCAATTTTCTCTCCTCCTCCCTTTAAGTATTGACTGCTTAAGCAAGTTATTTAACCACATGGGGCCAGAGTAAGAGAAATCACAGATGAGCCCAACCCCATCCTCATCCAACATCGAGCATGGATTTTCTAGAATGTAAGGAAAATAAAGGATTCTGGGGCGAGAGCAGGGTAATGGGATTCATTTTGGATTACTCCTGCAAAGAGCTGGTATAGACATGATTGGCTGGATGAATTACAGAGATTTGCATAGAAATTACAACACAGAAACAGGATGTTTGGCCCAACCATTCCATGTTAGTGTTTATTCTCCACACAAGTAGTAGTCCTAATCTCATGTGCATGCCCTGTGCCTATCTCCCTTTATCCCCTCTCCTTCAACCACCTATCTAACCTGTTCTTAAATGTTAACATGGTCTCTGCTTCAATCACTAACTCTGGTAGGATATTCCACAATCTCAGAATCAGTCTCAAAACCATGTCCAAAAATGTTTCTCCTGCACTCTGTCCTAAATTTCTTACATTTAACTAAAACTATCTACATCTCCTCACTCTAGACCCCTCAACTATTGGAAACAGTCAGTTTCTACTTTGTCCCATCCCTTAAATACCTCTATCAAATCACCCCATAATCTCCAATGATCGAATGAAAACATTCCCAATTTTTCAAGCCTTTCTTCATATTTGTATTTCCTCATATCGGGCAGCATCCTAGTGGATCTATGCTGCACCCTCTCTATTGCCTCAACATCCTTCCGATAAACTGGAGCCCAAAACTGCACACAGTTCTCCAACTATGGTTCTCCTAAGGTGGATATGTAGATGCACCATTACATCTCAACTTTAATACTCTATACCTCTTGCCATAGAACCCAGTATTCCATTAGCTTTTTTAAAGGCCTTATCCACTTAGGTGCAGCTTTTAATGCCTTGTGAACCTGAACCTGAACCTTCCCCCCACCCCCCCAAACCTTCTGCTCTTCCACACCCCATTCAGAATATAATTATTACTGTTTTTCTGTTTTTTTTAACCAAAATTTATCACCTCAGATTTACTGACAATGAATTCCATCTGCCACTTTTTTATCCATTCGACAATCTTATCAACTTCCCCTTGCTGCTTCCTTTGCTCCTCAAAATTATTTACTATCCCACCTATTTTAGTGTCATCTGCAAATTACAACACTACTCTCTCCAGACGTTTATCAAAATCATTGCTGTGCACCATTAACAGAAGCAGTCCTAGAACAGAACCCTGTAGAATACGACTACCCACTTCCAACCATTCTGGGAAACTGCCCTTCAATCCTACTCTCTGTTTCCTCCCTTCTAACCATTTTATAATCCAATTTGCGACCATTCCCTAAATTCCATAATCCTCAATCTTCTCCAAAAGTTTTCTGTATGGTACCAAAGATGTTCTGAAAGTGCATGGCCTCCTGTAAACTTCTATAGTTCTATCGGAATCTTATCCTGCTCAATTTTTCATTTTCCGAACCTAGGGGCATCGCGGCCAATTGTAGAACCCCTACCTGGCTAAGATCAATTATCCCTGCACAAACCATGGATCAGGCCTGGGGTATATATTCAGCTACTAATTGTTTTAACCAGCTGAGACACAGGGCTTCTTTATAATAAAAAAATTAACTGCCACTTATTTAACAATCTATCTTAAATGAATGCAAATGATAATGATGTGGTGAAAGACCTCTGTGAAACATCAATATGTATCTTCTCTTTTCAAATATTCAAAAGAGCTCTGCTGCACCCTCTCTGTTGCCTCAACATCCTTCCCATAATGTGGAGCCCAAAACTGCACCACAGATTTGCTGTGCAATTCCAATAGAAAGCAGAAATTGAAAAGTATATGTAAGAGATGCATTATACAAGCTTTCTATATAATATTGCTAACCTTGTTCGGAAAAGCATTATATAGGTTTTACCTCTGAACAAGGCTTTCTGCTGTCTGTATCTTAGCATCAGAGGCTTTTGGTCATCTTGTGTAAATGTGGCACCCTTGAGTGATGAGCATCCTGTGTCATTCTCATCTCATGGGCATAAGATGGGTAAAGGGAATTGGTTATAGTTTAGTAAGAATATAGGATGCTTTAAGATAAACATAGTATTCTTGATAAGTCGTAGACAACTAATCATATGGGAGGCAGTGATGTCAGATGTGTGTCATCTGGAATGTAAAGGGAGAAAAATGGAAGGAAGCTCCATGAGACAGACAGGATGATTGATGGGAGGCCCCATATTTGCATACAACCATGTAGAACTGTTTGTGTTAATAAATGTATATATGCTGAAAAGTAAATCATATTTGTTAGAACATTCTTAGAGCGAGGCTGGACAGCTCAACTGTAATTTAAAGGACCTTTGAGTTGTGCACCTCGGAACCTTGTATGGTAATAAACTTTGCCAGGTTGTATCCCAACATCTTATTAGTAAGTTTAATTGTACTCTTGCATTTTAACATTTTTGCTACTTATTATAACTTCTTAATAAAGCTATTATACAAAAGACCTCCGAGCCTTTTTTATTAAAGACTGAACCATTTAATAGATCACTCACAGTATATTTGGAGTGATATCCGGGGCGAGGCTCTACACTACAATCAGACATTGCTTGATGCTATCATCACGACAAAAAAAAGAAAATATAAGTATGTTCTTCAGCATAGTTATCTCTCACCTAATGAACACAATAGTAATGCCAAACATAAAATATTTAATGTTTCTGCTATGAATTAAAAATATACTTCAAGACTTATCCTATTATCAAATAAAACCTTTATTAATTAATTGTTTTATTCTAACAGGTGCTGCTTTGCTATTTATCAAGATAAGGAAAACGAGCCTCCATAATGTGTTAAATTAATGAGAAATTTCAACGAGACAACTGACAACCCTGTCCATAAAACAGATGGTAATTGGTCTCAAACATAATACTACTTAATTGGCAAATGTAACATCAGCCAGTCCTTCCTTATTTTTCCTGGAAGTTGTCCAATCATTTCCATAGGCTATAAGCATGATAGATGTTCAAGGTAATAAATATAGCAATTGACAAGTATGCTGAGAGCTTTCAATCATTTGCTTTTTTAAAAAAAACATCTGACAGCACAGAATATTTTTTCTAAAAAGATGGCGAGGAATGAACATGAAAATGAGCTACTACTGGGGGGAAGTGCATCAATACATAACTTATGTGTAAGCAAAATTCCACATCACACTTTACAACGTACACAAATCTTTGATAACGGGTACACAGATCAACAGATTTTTTCCCCATTTTGAGCTGCGTTTCTTTCTGTTGGGTCACTCACCCTACCACTTTTTGTTTAATTTTTGAATTCTAAATATTCACGAGAATGTATTTGAAATGGCACAAGTGAATGAATCTGAACAACTATAAAGCCAAAACATTCAAAACAATCCATCAAATCTAGGACACAAAGGTGATACGTTTATGCAGACTTTTGACCAACAAACCATGGGGTTTAGTTTATGGCCTTGTATGATCAACACACAGGATGCATTTTGTTGGTTATGAGTAGCTAGAGAGCTTTGGAAAATTATGACTAATGCATCTACAATTTTGTCTCCTATTTCTGTTAATACCTTGGGGTGGAAACCATCAGTTCCTAGAGATTTGTCTATCTTAAGTCCTATTATTTTTTGCATTACCATTTTCTTACTTGTATTAAATCCACTAAGTTCCTCCCCTTGATTTATTTTTATGTCTGCCATTTCCTTGTTGTCCATTATGGTCTCACCTGCATCTGTTTTTAATAGGGCCACATTCTTTTTCACCACTTTATTTCCCTTAATACATTTATAATTAACTACAAAGACACATATATTTCATCCTGTGTCCCTGCCAGGGTTTGTGAAATTAAGCTTGAATTATTGATTATGCCCTCAAATTTTGTTCCCAGAATTTACTGTCCAACATGTGTTATTTTAACAACCAACAGTAATACTGTAGTACCAAACAATTAAAACAAATGCTGTACTCGACTGTTATTCAGTCTCAACAATGGAATACAACTGGATCATAAAGCAGATGAAAATAGGAATGTACTTGTAAAGGATCATTTTATGACTCTCTGCTTCCAACGGGAAACCTTGTCAACGAGAGTCTATATGGGAAATTTGGAAATATGCTGTGCATTATATCTTATTCCCCCCGCTCATTCACTCTCGCACAGGCACAACACCATCACACACAGTACACTGCCATTTACTGGAGAAGGTGCGAGCCTAGCATAACTATTACAATGAGGCAGGAGGGGTGTCCCCAACCTCCCACCTCAGTGTCCTCTATGTTAGCCCGTTGGGTAATCCAGAAGAAACCTGGCATTGGGGTGTGCACCAGACCATCTGCAAGGATCTTTAAGGCATCCTGAAGAAAAAAGATTAAGGTATTTAGTTCTTTCAGTGTTTTTTTTTTAATAATAGTAATCCGCCCTGTCTGAGGCCAGCAGCCATGTTCCTGTTCCCACCCTTGCTCGATGCAAGGTCCTCTCTTGGGATAGGCCTGTTTCACGAGTGTGCCCAGGCCACACAAATGGCCCAGGACAACAAAATGAAGGGCACCTCCCCCTTTACAGACCCAGTGCACCTTTTTTTTTTATTCGTTCACGGGATGTGGGCGTCGCTGGCGAGGCCGGCATTTATTGCCCATCCCTAATTGCCCTTGAGAAGGTGGTGGTGAGCCGCCTTCTTGAACCGCTGCAGTCCGTGTGGTGACAGTTCTCCCACAGTGCTGTTAGGAAGGGAGTTCCAGGATTTTGACCCAGCGACAATGAAGGAACGGCGATATATTTCCAAGTCGGGATGGTGTGTGACTTGGAGGGGAACGTGCAGGTGGTGTTGTTCCCATGCGCCTGCTGCTCTTGTCCTTCTAGGTGGTAGAGGTCGCGGGTTTGGGAGGTGCTGTCGAAGAAGCCTTGGCGAGTTGCTGCAGTGCATCCTGTGGATGGTGCACACTGCAGCCACAGTGCGCCGGTGGTGAAGGGAGTGAATGTTTAGGGTGGTGGATGGGGTGCCAATCAAGCGGGCTGCTTTATCTTGGATGGTGTCGAGCTTCTTGAGTGTTGTTGGAGCTGCACTCATCCAGGCAAGTGGAGAGTATTCCATCACACTCCTGACTTCTGCCTTGTAGATGGTGGAAAGGCTTTGGGGAGTCAGGAGGTGAGTCACTCGCCGCAGAATACCCAGCCTCTGACCTGCTCTTGTAGCCACAGTATTTATATGGCTGGTCCAGTTAAGTTTCTGGTCAATGGTGACTCCCAGGACGTTGATGGTGGGGGATTCGGCGATGGTAATGCCGTTGAATGTCAAGGGGAGGTGGTTAGACTCTCTCTTGTTGGAGATGGTCATTGCCTGGCACTTATCTGGCGCGAATGTTACTTGCCACTTATCAGCCCAAGCCTGGATGTTGTCCAGGTCTTGCTGCATGCGGGCTCGGACTGCTTCATTATCTGAGGGGTTGCGAATGGAACTGAACACTGTGCAGTCATCAGCGAACATCCCCATTTCTGACCTTATGATGGAGGGAAGGTCATTGATGAAGCAGCTGAAGATGGTTGGGCCTAGGACATTGCCCTGAGGAACTCCTGCAGCAATGCCCTGGGGCTGAGATGATTGGCCTCCAACAACCACTACAATCTTCCTTTGTGCTAGGTATGACTCTAGCCACTGGAGAGTTTTCCCCCTGATTCCCATTGACTTCAATTTTACTAGGGCTCCTTGGTGCCACACTCGGTCAAATGCTGCCTTGATGTCAAGGGCAGTCACTCTCACCTCACCTCTGGAATTCAGCTCTTTTGTCCATGTTTGGACCAAGGCTGTAATGAGGTCTGGAGCAGAGTGGTCCTGGCGGAACCCAAACTGAGCATCGGTGAGCAGGTTATTGGTGAGTAAGTGCCGCTTGATAGCACTGTCGACGACACCTTCCATCACTTTGCTGATGATTGAGAGTAGACTGATGGGGCGGTAATTGGCCGGATTGGATTTATCCTGCTTTTTGTGGACAGGACATACCTGGGCAATTTTCCACATTGTCGGGTGGATGCCAGTGTTGTAGCTGTACTGGAACAGCTTGGCTAGAGGCGCAGCTAGTTCTGGAGCACAAGTCTTCAGCACTACAGCTGGGATGTTGTCGGGGCCCATAGCCTTTGCTGTATCCAGTGCACTCAGCCGTTTCTTGATATCACGTGGAGTGAATCGAATTGGCCGAAGACTGGCTTCCGTGATGGTGGGGATATCGGGAGGAGGCTGAGATGGATTATCCACTCGGCATTTCTGGCTGAAGATGGTTGCAACCTGTCAGGCACCCAGTGAGGACCTTTTAACCTGGTGTCTTCAGGAAAAGTTGTAGGATGTGGTCCTTTCCTTTTTTAAATTATAGCTTGCTGTTGAGGCCACTCATCAGTCCCAGTACCAGGCAATCCAGCAGCACCTCATAGCACCCTGCATCGCTCACTCTACCAATCACAAGCACCAGCACAGTTTTATCCATCCGAGGGGATTTAGGTAGGGGGTTGAGGGTAGAAACACATTGCATGTGTGAGGAGGAGCAAGTTAGGGTTGCCAACCCACCCGGATTGTCCTGGAGCCTCTTGGAATTAAAGATTAATTTCCCAGACACTGCTGCAAGCAACCCTGGAGAAAAACCATAGGGGCATATAAAATATTGAAGATGGAAAAAAAGGCTGCTTGACTGACAGCCAAGAATCACCTAATCGGGTAATGGAGAGTAAGTTCACTTTCCAATTGGCGAGGGAAGGCGGTTAGCGGCGAGAATGGACATGGCGGGTGACCAATGGCGGGAGCGTGGGACAGGGCGGTTGAAGGAAGGAGGTGATGTGATGAATCCTCTCGGAATACGTCCAACAAGAGTTGACAACCCTGGGCAAGTGAAGATGGCAGTGCAAAATTGGAGCTTTCTGACTGGAGAGCAGTTTGCTTCCTTTCTCAGCTGCAGAGCCTAGGAATATGAGCAGAAGATTGCTATCTGAGCATGTCCACGAGAGTCATTTGAGTCTGCACAAAGCAGCCTGTAACATGTGGCTAAGCACGTGAATAAGTTCACTAGTTACATCTGTGCAGTTGTGCAGGAAAGCTTATAGGAACTGCAGTCCACCAAGGAGCATGTGGCAGCTCCAGGGGCATCTGTGGTGGAGCTCCAAGTGACACAGGTCGTAAATATAGTCAGAGTATCTTTCATGAATGCTCAGACTGCTGCTATAGAGTCCTTGAGATCCAACATATAACATATTAGCTGGCTTCAACATGTTAGGAGATTGAAGAGTGAGAGCCATGAAGTGAAGCTTCACGGTCCTCGGGAGCTTTTTTAACCCGACCTACCCAGTGGAAACCATGCGGATGGGCATTTAAAATCGCCCTAGTTATTAACTCGCCTGGATCCCAGCAACTGCGATTTTTATGCAGGCTTCCGGATGGGCAGCTGAGCTACCAGCCCAAAGCCAGCAGGATCCTTCTTCAAATATATAAATCTGAACCCTGACTGCAATTTTAACTCAGTCCTGAGCAGGGAAACCACTTTGGCTTTCCCACCAGGATGAAGATGAAAGGGCCCAAACAGGTAAGTGTTTTTACTTTCCTTTATGTGGGCCAGAGGGAGCAAGAGTGCTCCTCTAATCTCCACAACGAAAGTTTAGGCCTCCCCTGCTCTGGACTCCACCTCCCCTCCGCAACCACCCCCCTCCCCCCCCCACCTACCATCCACCCCCTTCCATTCCCACAAGATCCTCCTGGAACTCCCTTCCCTGAGTGCCAGCAGACGGCCATGAGCCGCCTGATTTTCTGGAGGCCAGCAGCCGCTATCTGTCCACTTCCACCATTCCGGGCAAGAAACCTGGAAGTTAAAATAGCCCAGGCCAGATTTTTGCAGCAGACGATGAGTTTCTAATTCAGCTCACCGTCCAACCGCCAAAGTTAAAATCGGGACTCTCATTGCTGCTCTCAGACCTGTTATCATGCTAGAGGAGTGTCGAGCAGTGTAGGCATGGTTAGTGTATGAAAAGAGACTACTGTCTTGCAAGGTGATGGCACATCCAGCCCCCTGGGCAAATAACAGTAGATTTACCAGAAAGCTAACAAGACCAACCAGCCACTGCAGCAATGACTGAAATAGTTGAAGTTATATCTCCAGAAGCAGTTTAGGAGTACAGAATCACCTCCATCCCAAATGTCTCTCACAAATTGAATAGCTAGTTACCATATGTAACAGTTTAAAAAAAGCAGGATTAAAAATTGAGTGTTATCAATGAAATGCAGACACAAATACCCACATCCTAGAAGAAATGTCTACTGTTATTCTTTGAGATAAAGGGATATATAATTCCAACCAATTTATCTTTGATAATACTGGGGGATACACTTTTACTTTCAAACCAGAAAGAGACACAGGCCAGTTATTTCTGGTTTGGCAACGCTGATTAAGAGGTGCCACTTTCTGCCTGGTTTACAAGTCCTGACATCCGACCTGCTGCATCTTTCCCAGGACCCCCGTCTGCTGCTGTTCAATGGAAAACGCTAGTGATTGTCACTGAAAGGAGTCAGGAAGTGGAATTGGCTGTAGGATTAGTCAGAGATTATGGAAAAGCAGCTATACTCTGAATGTCAGACCTTAAGCAGAAGGCATCACCTAGGCGAAGCTGGATGGAGTTAGTGCTGGTAGCGTTACACCACATTTATACTTCACTTATACCAAGTTGTTAGAGGAACCAGAACCTCGCATCACAAGCCTTTTATATTGGCTGTGGACACTGGTACATGTTAGCATCCAGATATCCCAAACAGCACCACAAATGTACTTCTCCATCTTCAATCCTGACCTTCGGTATTAATTTAAAGTGTAAACCTCTATTTTTCCTGAGTAGTTTTAGTTCTTTTTTGAAACTTTATTCTTCAGCAATAGCTCAGCTTGGAGTTTCCTCTGCAATTGTGCCCAGGTACACCAGGGCACAAACCAATTGCGTGGCTTAAAAGATTGCGGAATTTTGAGTTACCCATGTAACCACAATACACCCAAGTCTCCGCGATCTTTTACATCCGTCCATCAAACCCTCCATCGGAACGAATCTCCGCCCACAAAACTAGCCACGCCCCCGACTCTCAAATGCTAGAATCCTCCAATTGCGCTTGTTCAGGGGTCTCTCAACATTGCGACCAGATTTTCAAGCACAGCCGGAATCAAAGTCATTTTTCTGGTCTTTTATTTGCAATTTTTAAGTGTGTGATTTAAAAAAAAAATTATCCTCACTGAGACCTGCTCTGTATTTTCTATTTCTTTTAATGCATGGCATAAGTGTACATCACATTAAAAATTGAAAAGCTTCCCCGATTGCAGGTTCTTAAAATTGTTGTGCCTGATGTGCATGCATGATGATTAAATAAGTTCAAAGTTAAATTTTAAGACTCAAAGACGAAATATACTGGTGAGTGTTCGCTATTCCCTTGGGCCCCGATTGTTTATGCTGATTTATGTCCATTTACACCTATGCTAAGATCGGGCGTATTCTAATAAGATTGAGAAGATCCTTGGGTGGAACTTGACATCGGCAAAATGAAGGCAACATTTGGTGCATTTTTGGGTCTAACTTCTGGGTTTAGCCCAAGGAGGAAACTCCAGGCCCTCGTCTGTGGTTACAGGCAAAGGATGATGCTAAGTATTTTTTAAACAATGTACCATATATGAACAAATCATATTCCTTACTAGCAAAGAGGGATTCAACCGAAGTGCGCCAAGGTCAGGTATTGAGTCCTCTATTTGTCATTAATTAATTTGAAAGAAAACTTAGGATTCCACTTGTAACAATGTTAACATTTTTTTCCACAGTAACAGAATATCAGCTGATGCGGGAGGAAGAAACGTCAACACACATGAAAAAAATAGGCCAGGATCAACATTTCCAAAGGGGGACTGAATATCCCCTCTTAACATCTAAATTGTAAGAGCTATATGTAAAATGAATCTGGGTCATAATCCAGGATTTAGAAGGTGTGGGTTGACAGTACGAAACTTCTAATAATCTTACTTAGTGTGGAAAGTGGAACAATTCAACATGATGCAATAGGAAGCACGCTTCTGAACGTGGAAACTAAGGGACATTATTGGGACAAAGTAAAGGGAGCTTGACTCTGTCTCTGGCTGTACTATGACTAACATAGGAATGACTGACACTGATACTGCTTGGAAAAAAGTGGAAAAAGTATTCCATTCCACATAGTGACACCTTTCACCTTAAAGAGCACAAAATTCACCAGAAATATTTATAAACTTCAGTTAGTATAGATTTCAACTTCATTATATTCCAATTCTTTCATTTGAAATAACATGCTAATTTCTGAAAATTAGACATAACAGTAATGACTTTTCTTTCCCTTTTTATAACTGGTGCATATTGTAATGTTACTAGCTCAATTCACGTGGCTCTCATAGTCAGAGTACGTGTTTTATCATATACATTGATTTATTCTCTGCACATTCAATAGCATAGCAACCAGAAGTACTTCAGCAAAAGGCACTTCAACAGTCACACCAACTCATGTGATTCCATTTAGTTGTCTTTACTGGCTGCAGATGGATCTGCACATAAATTTGATTAAAAAGAATCTCACTTCCAACTGTTCCAATCTATACTGCTGCTATACTTCTTCCAAGCACAGAGTCTTATTTTGCACATACTCTGATAACATTCCCAGAGTACAGTATCCCCCAAACGAATCCAGTAACCTACAAAGAGATGATCAAATGTCCGGTCATGGTTAATCCCTAATGCAAATTCTAGCATCCATGTGCCTTTATAATCTCAATCCTAGCTCCCCAGTCTTACTCACATCACTTCTGGTCTCCTCCATTGGTTCTAGTTCAATGAACAGACACTGAACAACCCTCCTAGATGCACAGGTATTTTTCAGTATGACACAAACTCCAGTTAGCTCCTGGGTGCAGACTGAATGATACAGCCTCTAGCAAACGCTTCATATGATGCCATGGGAACTGCCGAATTAAAGAACCTTTTACGCCTACATCAATGTTAACTGTAAAAAAAAATTAATTGTTTAAAAAAAAGGTACATATTATTATGTGCGTCTCGTGTTGTAAAACCACAATACACCGGAATACAAAGGAAACAAGCAAATTTGGTGATCAGAGATTTTCAAAAAATATTTCTAATACTTCCATCGGGGGGATTCCCATCGGAAAACCCACTGTGGTGCAATTGGAGCATTTAGGGAAAAAAGAGGCAGTGAAACAGCAACTACAACTGGCCTCAGTACCTTTTGAACCATAGAGGTCTACAGCACAGAAGGGGCCATTTGGTGCATCATGTCTGTACCAGCACTTTGTAGAGCAATCCAAAACTAATTCCACTGCCCTGCTCTCTCTCCACAGTCCCGTATTTTCCTCTGCTTCAAATATTTATCCAATTTTCCCATCAAAATTGGATAAATTTTTTAAATTCCTTCACTTGGTTCCACTCTTGCCTATCCAATTGTAACCAGAGCATCTCCAGCAATGGCTTCTCTTCCCATCTATACATTACCTCTGGAATTCCACCAGGATCTATCCTTGGCTCCCTCGTCTTCCTCCTCTACATGCTGTCCCTTGGTGATATCACTACAGACATGGGTCAACTTCCACATGTATGCAAACAACACCCAGCTTTACCTTTATACCACCTCTCTAGACCACTCCACTGTCTCTGTGTTGTCAGACTGCTTATCTAACATCCAGTCTTGGATGAGCAGCAATTTCCTCCAGTTAAACACTGGAAAGACTGAAGCCATCCTCTTTCACCATTGCCATGCCACCAATTCCATCCCCCTTCAAGTCTCAAAATTGAAAAGTTTCCCCAATTACAGGTTTCTAAACATGCTGTGCCTGATGTGCATGAATGATGGTTAAATGAGTTGAAACTTAAATTTTCATAGTTAAAGAAGAAATATACTGGTGTGGGTTCAGCGCTTTCCTTGGGCTCCAATTGTTTAGGCTGATTTACGCCCATTTCCAGTACGGCGAATTCTAGTTAGATTGGGAGAATACTTGGGCGTAACTCGACATCAGCAAAACGGGCTCAACATCAGGCCTAACTTTCGGGTTGCGCCTCCTTTTCCAGACCAAATTCACTATTAGTCCAGATCATAAACATTCGCTATATCTTTTTAGAAAGAAATAACTGGTTCCAAGAGGCTAAATAAAGCATCTTCTCCGACTGTAAAATATGTCCTAACCTTAGTTTTAGAAGGCAGCTGTCTACTATTGCAGTATGATTCCCTTGCCACCCCCACCCCCTCATTCCTACACTAGCCCTTCTTGTGACCTGAGGCTGGATTTACTGCTACTTTGCACCAAATTATAGGCAATTCAACGCTATGAATTCATTCCCACTAAAAACTGGGTTAGGACTGTGAAATCTGATTACCCTTAAGACCCTTACATAGGCATAGAAGAAACATTCATCTAATCAGTGTGGGACTTGTTTTCATACGGACAGGCAGCAGAAGATAGAATTTCAACAATTAAAGCTCGACACTAACCTTTGCCATCCTCACCCCATGGGAAAAGAAAGGGCACAACTCACAACTGTGCAGCATTCAAACAAGCAAATAAAATCTCAGTTACAGCACAGGGCATGTATTAGTCAAAGCAGCCCTCAGCGTCAAACTGACAATATTCCCAGATCACTTAAAATAATCCAGCTGTCTGCAACAGTCTTCTTGTTAGAGTACAATAATTCCAACAAAGTCATTAATGCGCAAACTTGTCAAGTTGTAGCATTTGCAGTTTGGCTGTAAATAAAAGTTGACCTGGTCAATTCAGATTTGAGGTGTGTCAAAGGACTTCTGCTCTGCTACTAGTGCAAACAGCGATAAGCCATGAGCGGTTTCCCTTGAGAATAATGAAGGAAATATATCAGACTGCATGTGGAGAAAGTTTCTGCTTGAAATAGTTCTTGTTAGTAAATATTGATGAAGGACAAAATGTTACCCTGCGGATCTGAATTCCTCAGTTCTATGGAAAAGTAAATGATTTTCTCATTCCGAAATATTGCGGGAATTTCCTCGGAGCTGCTTTCACTCCATTGCCGTAACTTCACCAGAAGTTGGCGGAAACCCTGTTTATGCAAGTTAGCGGGAGCAGCTCCGAGGAAATTCCTGGCCATTGATCAACAACTAATGGCCTGAGATACAAATACGAAAATATGAATGCCTTAAAACAGATGAAAGTCAAAAATGTTGTTTAAAATTGCAGTCGGAGCTTGCATACAAAATTAATGAAAAAAACTGGTTAAAGTTTACAAGAAAGAGAGAAATTTGAACTGATTGTAAGATTTAAATTCAAAGGCATGGCGTTTCCACACGATTTCAAACCAGATATCAATGTAATCTGGGCGGAATTGAATGAAATAGCACTAAAGATCGCGGAATTTTAAACATGAGCTGCGCCCATAACCATTTTATGCTGGCGTATCTGTGAATCTTTTACATTGGCTCAAAAGTCCATTTTCCCGAAGCAGCCCCTGCCCACAAAACTGGCCATGTCCCATGGTCAGCATGGCAAGTTTGTACCAATTGTGCCCGTTTGGGCGCACAGGCACCGGTGGTCACATGAATGCAGAGTTAATCACCTGTACCAGCAGTCAATTGAAGCCTGACCCTGTTGTGTTTCTCCTGCTGGTGCTGCAATTACTTTAAATTCAGTTTAAATTAGTCTAAATTCAGTCCATCACAGCAGAGCAGAACACACCTGTGTGGCTTCAATTGACTGCCGGTCACAGGTCTTACGTGCCAAGGACAGAGCAAAGCAGTCAACTGAAGCCAATTAAGAAGCAAGGCCAAGAGCACTAAATCAGTCAGTTGAAGAATGGCTCATTTCCTGGCAATCTCACTCCCTTGTGATGCTGGAGAATGCCTTGTTCCAGTCACCAATCGATTATGACCGATTACACTGCTAGATTGCGCTGATTCGGGCTTACGCTAATGAATTTGCACGGAAACCTGAGCGTAACTTCACCTCAGCAAAGCCGACGCACTGTCCAGCGCATTTCGCCAATTGCGCCCTGGCGGAAACTCCACGCTAGTATGTTTATTTCAAGTTCATGTAATGCCGAAAAACTCAAATCAAATTAATTAAAGGAATAGGCATCCTATGGTTACATGGCATGATAAACAGCCAAGAAACAGCCATTCATACCAAGAAAGTCCCAGATTTTAGTTGCAGTTTGTGTTGAGCCTGCAGATCGCAGCCAGTGTGAAGCTGGGGTGGTACAATGACCTCAACATCTTAACTCCTCTGAGACAGGGGTAGGGGGAAACAAATATCACCTAGAGCTCCCACTCCTCATCACTATCCAATGACTCCTGTTGGACGTACTTGTGTGGATGTCAAGCAAGGACAAGATTGGGTATGATGGTCCCCATGATCAAGTACACTGTTAAGACTTTCCCATTAAGAATGGGCACTTGGACAAGGTATCAGAGGGTTGGTAATGGCATAGAACTATTCCCCAGCTGACATTCCCTGTCTAGGCTCATTGGTAGCATTCTGGAATGGCCCCTAGTTCCTGTTCAACCTTATCCCAACACAAATAATCCACCTTCAGGAGACAATGAGAAACAATTATTGTAAATTAGTAGCAAAGCTGTGATTTAAAACATATACTTATCATCTTCAAAAATATAAAGACAATTATCTTCCAAAGCTATCTTCCATTAGCACTAAAATAGACTCCTACACTATAGTCTTCAACAATACAGCATAAACAGGAATTTAGGGCCAGTCGATTAGCTGAGGTCACAGTCACCCACTCAAATGGGGCATTGTAAAGAACAGGGCCAAGGTCCCTTGCCAACACTGAGGTCTGAACAAATGGCCTGATCGTCCTCATATCCTCCCTGAATCTCAACAACAGAGAATATTCTCCAATTCACAGAAGAATAGTAAGTAAAATGCTATCCAAGTGAATATAAATCAGGGAAGGATGTTCATTTCAATAACTTTTATTCTACTAAACATGAACACAGTAGGCACAGACAATTTTTCAAGACCCTAATTCATTAGGCAGTTCTTTAGAACTAGCTTGGTAAGAAGTTTGATAAGTATGGCTAAAATGAAGATCCCAGATCTTGGGTCCTACATCTAAATCAGTGGACTTGAATTTTCTCTTGAATAATAGGCAGCATCACTCATCATAAGGACGCTGCTTCCCAATCTTTTAGAAAAATGTAATTTATATTCTGAGTATGCAACAAACTTTTATGATTCAGAATATGATTATTGTTAGGCTAGGGTTTAAAGGGATATGGAACCAAGGTGAGTAGATGGAGTGAAGATACAGATCAGAAATGATCTAATTGAATGGCGGAACAGGCTTGAGGGACCGAATGGCCTACTCCTGTTCCTCTGGTGCTGAAGTTCTGAAATCCCATTACATATAGCAGAAGATAATTTGAATGTAATGTAATGACCTCAATTTATCATACCCTCAACTTCACATGAATGATTGATGCAGCCTTATCTGAATTTTCCATTGACATCGAGCATGTATGCTTGTTTTAATTTGTTGACGGTTAGTCAGGTTACTCCTTAACATATTTCTACTAGTAACTATTCTCCAGCCTATGGTTTGAATTTTACATCCTTAGAGATTTTGTCTGACACTTTAACACAATCAGAATCTGCTCTGGAATGCAACAATACTTGTACTCAAGGACACTTCCAGTGGTATTGTTTCCTTTGAGACATGTTTATTTCATCTGCAAACCTCATTACTCGCTGTCTCTGACATTCAATATGGGTCTGATCTGTGAATTCCAGGCCTGTCCCCTTCTCCTTCTGGAGAATTGGTAGTACTTGTTTTACATTTTCTTCAGACTTGCTGCAATGGATTTTAGAGCCAACTGGTATTTCTTTTGTAATGGGATCCCTATCAAAAAGAGAATGTTTAATTGTCCATGCTGCATATTCTTCATCCAGGAATTTCAGTATTGCATTTGGTGACAAAAATTAACTTCAACTTACTATTAGATATTCCTAATTTGTTGTAGATGTTTTGTCATTTTATTCCATTTCTACAGTAAATCAAATACATGTACTGAAAATCCCCTGGCCTATACTCTCCATTCTCCTAATCTATAGGCCTGGAAGATGATTTTTTAATATATATTTTAAATTAAGAATTTGGAGAAAAAAATGCTCTCAGGTGGTTAGAGTTGATGGATCTTGATGCCAATCTTCTGTGTCCTTGCTCAGTCCCTAGCTCTGGATCAGTCACTAATTGAACAATCTCTTTCAGTGTAAATTGGACAGTATCATTGCCTTTCTGTGCCTGCAGGGAAATTCCAAACTTTTGAAAAATGTTGCTTCAGCCTAGTATATCATGGTTCAATTTATCATCCACCTCAATTCCAATGAATAGGAGACCACCAGCACCTCATTCTGTCACATTTAACATCCTCACTAACTGACAAGCTGTATTTATCCATATAATTGCCTACTTGTGTCATACTTTTGTTTGAGTTCACAATAACTGAGGATTATTGTGGTGGAAGTCGAGTTGAATATTTGGGCAGTGCTTATTGTACTGGACTACAAACCAAAAGTTACAAGCTCATATCCCACCATGGCAAGTTGTGAAAACAATAAATCTGGGAATTTGTAGGCTAGCACCAGAAAAATGACCACGAAAGCTGAAGGATTGTCGTAAAAACCCAACTGGTTCACTAATGTCCGGTCTGACCTACACATGACTCTAGACTACACTACGTGGTTTATTCTCAATGCCCGCTGAAGTGCACTGGCAAGCCACCATCTGTACAAACAATCGCTACTTCAAAGAAGTTGGAGCACTACCATCTTCTCAGAGCAACTAGGGATGGGCAATAAGCGAACGCATCACTAATGTCCTGAGAACAAATAAACAAAATCCCACATCCGCGGTTCAATAAACAACTTCAACTAACTTCCAACTTAAATCGTTGCTTTGTACAAATGCAATACAATAATTCTGTCTAATGATTGGTAAAGTTAGTTACAGTGATCGGCAAACTGTATGGATGATGGATGCAGAAGGTCTGGGCCTTTAAAAAAAATTATTCAAAAACAAAATGGCCAATTTAAGATTAAGATGAATGACTAGAAGCTTCAAGCAGGTGGGTTTTAAGGAGGGTCTTGTTGAAGGAGAGGGAGCTGGAGAAGCAAACGGGTTTAGGGAAGGAATTCCAGTGAGTGGTGCCGAGGCAGCTGGAGGCACACCCATCAATGGCGGAGTGAAGGGAGCAGGAAGGATGCAAATGAGCCAGAGCAGGAGGAACATGTGGTTCAGATGAGGTGCAGGGGAGCATTGAGGGGATTTAAAGACAAGGACTGTATTTTAAATTTGAGGCATGAGGGACTGGAAGCAAATGTAGGTCAACAATGATGGAGAATTTATTAGCCAACAAGACTTAGTGAGAGATAGGATATGAGCAAAACAATTTTGGATGAGCTGGAGTTTATGGAGGATGGGAGACTGTCCAGGAGAGAATTGGAGTAATCAAGTCCGGTGATGACAAACGGCATGTATGGTGGGTTTCAGCAACCGATGGACAAAAGTAGGGGTAGAGGCGGGTGATGTTACAGAAGTGGTATGTGTGTTGCAGGGAATGTGGTGTCAAAAACTCAGCTCAGAGGTGAAAAGGATAGAGACGTTGAGAAGAATTTGGTTCAGCATGAGACAGTAGTCGGGGATGGGGCTGGAATCAGTGGTGAAAGAATGGAATGTTCTGTGTGGGCCAAAGACAATGGTTTCAGCCTTCCCAATGTTTAGATGAAGGAAATTAAGATGCATCCAAGACTGGATGTTGGACAAGCAGTCTGACAGCACAGAGGCAGTGGAGGGGTCAAGAGAGGTAGTGCAGAGGTAGAACTGGGCGCCACTGGTATGCATGTGGAAGCCAAGTAATAGCATCTTTTACTTGTGAGTTGTGGGTTTGCAACTTGCAAGAGTAGTAAACGTGTGAGGGAGAAATGCAGCATCTGATTCGCAGGGTTGCATACTGATTGAAAGATTTGTCAAAAAATATATACTTTTTAAAAATCTGATTTTGGAAGGCAGCTTTAAGATGTCAAAAATAAAATGTTATGACCTTTAAAAGCGTATTGCACGTATTAAGGGGCTCAGCATCTGTTACCTTCATGAAAGGATATTCATGTAAAGCCCAATCAATACCTGCAACATGTGAAGTGCTTTGAGACATTGTAAACATGGAGAAGACACAATGGGGGTTATATTGGATTACCCCCGAAAACGGGCGTCGGGATCGCGGTGCGCGATTAACCCGCCCGGTCGGCGCGATGCAGACAACATGTAACATTCGTGCTACCTGATGATTTCAATGATCATCAGCCAGCGCTACCTGCACTGTTGATTGGCTGCACACACCAGTGGGGGCTCCGATACTGGGAGTGGCTAGCTCTACTTAAAGGCAGCCTTCACCTCTTAAAGTTGAAGTGCACAGTAGCTGCAGGAAGCCCTTTGGAAAGTGCTGGAAGATATTGAAGAATGGCTGCGCCTGGGAGGTTCTCAGTGGGTGCACTAAGGCCTTGGTGGAAGAGATGGACAAACAGAGGGCCATCCTATATCCGCAGGGGGGCAGGAGGCCCTCCAGATATATGCTGAAGAGGCAGTGGGAGGCTGTGGCGGACGAGGTCAATGCCAGGAGCATCGCAACACTTACACGGATGCAGTCCAAGAAGTTCAATGATTTGACACAAATGGTCAAGGTGAGTGAATTCGACTGTCAGATGGCATATCCTACCAACTGCACCACTAGCTTCATCCACTGCTCCACACACTACACCCCCCCCCCCGCACCCCCATTATCCATCTGCCGACAAACTCTTTCAATCAGTACGCAACCCTATGAATCTGATGCTGCATCTCACCCTCACACATTACCACTCTTGCAAGCCGCACTCCCACAACTCACAGGTCATACACACTGGCAGCTATTCAACCAAAACAGCCACATCACCCAAGCATCTTGCAGGACACTCAATGACACATTTCCCTCTTTCTTGCAGGAGAAGGTGGTGCACAACACTAGGCAGCAGGAAAGAACTGGGAGAAGACAGGCACGCCTACACATCCTCACCCCCATGGAGGAGAAAGTGCTGTCCATCATTGGATGGGCCATCGCTGAGGCTGTGGCCACTGGCGGTACTGGAGATATCGATGATGAGGGTCTCTGTATACCTAATCCTCCTTCTCGCTTCCCACTTCTCCCTCAGCCCACGATCTTTTCTGAACATGGTGCAGATGGTGTAAGCAGGCACATCTTACTTTCTCATCTCCCCGCACCACATCTCAACCCGTGCCCCTTTGTCATTTCAGATACCCAAGAACTGGAACTGGCATAGTCAGAGGAGGCAGAGGAAGATGACAGTGATGATGCAGACACACCGTCACTTGATCTGACACTTGCAGCCACCAGCTCAGATAATGACACTGGGCATACTATAGAGGCTAGGATAGAGGAGGGATCTGCATGTGGTGAGGCACCGGGCACAAGTGCACAGGAGCTAGGGCGGGGGGGTTAACGGATACCACAGGTGCCAGCTCACCAGAGGGCGAGGTCGCACAGTAGTTCTACTACGGAGGAATCAGACGATGACTTTGATGGGCCAGGCTACAGAAGAAGGCTGATGGACATACACAGCCAAATGTTAGGTGCACTGGAAAGCCTGCGCACAATGTCAAGGGGTATGGAGGAGTCCAGCTCCAACTTGGCACAGGGCTTTGCGCAGAGCTTAGAGCCCATCTTTCTCACATGGATCGGGTGGTCACCTCCATCAGCATGCCCGTGGAACCCACCATGATGCAGCGTCTTATGACCGATATCACAGCTTCCATTGTAGCACAAACATCTGCCATCCAAGGTCTGACTGCGGCTTTGGAAGCTCAGTCCTCTGCTATCGTGGCTCTGGGTTCCACTGTGGAACAGGGCTTCCAGGGAGTCACAGCACTCCAGCAATCTGGTCTCCAGCAGATCACCAGGACTGCCGAGGCGCCGCCCCGGGAGAGTGGCAGTGGCTCAATGGGAGGCAAACCTGCTGTCCTCTCTCAGGATGACAGCATTCCTGCTCCCACCCCTGCCACTCCACCGGTGCCCTTGCTGTTGCCTGTCAGCCGACCAGGCCGGACGTCTGCAGGCCAGGTTGAGATGATGCAGTCTGAAGCCGGGCCCTCCCGGCCCAGAGCTGCTTGAAGTCCCCCTCCAAGACCATCTTCAAGCTCCTCAACTGAAGGTCAGCAGCCTTCCACCACCCATGCTCCATCCACTGGGGATACACCTCATAGGAGCACTAGGATAGGTAAAGGCACACGAACGACAGGCGCTAAGGGAATGCACAAGGGTGAATAGTATTACCTTGTTTGAATCATTTCATGTGGAAATCTATCAATGTGGAATGTGTATTTGGTGTTGGTTTTCATTTCTGCGATGAGCTGAGGGAGGAAGCAATATGTAATCATAAGAAGGACGATTTGATGGTTATGTGGGAGAGGAAAAGTAAAGAGTGTGGGACTGTTGGTGAATGGGGAGGTGTCATTGAGGTTATTGGTATCACTCATTAATCAACTGATCATGCAGAGCCCTGGCATACAGGGCCTGTCTACCTTGTTGCCTCCCTGCCTCTTCCTCCTCCTCCCTCTTCTGGCAACTTGTCCTGCTCTGTGTGACCTATCTGCATGTTCCCAGTCAAGTTCAACTCCCACAGGAAGCCCTAGCAGGCCACCCATGTCTGGAAGCAGCTTTGGTCAGCACACTATTTTAAAGGCCACTAACAGCACTGTTCTATAGAATATTGCAACTTTCTCCAAGTATAGGACACTTCCAAAAACACATACAATTGCACCAGCAGCCAGAATAACTAAGCCTGCAACTAACCTGTAACTCCTGCATGATCCCTTTAAATAGTGCTGGTGGGGGGGGGGGGGCGGTCCTTCAAGCTGTTTAAGTCTTGTTCAGCTGTGCTGGTTGGCTGAAGTGTGGAGTTCCAAAATGCCACCGGCTGCTTTAAATCAGCATTCCACACTGATCTACGTCATAATCTCCCTACTTTACATGCTGCTGGCATTTGTTAGGTGCACGTGCAAGATCACCTTTACCTAGTTGGCATCTTGCGCACTTCACATCTTGGACGCCATTTTTGTGGCTTAGGAGTCTGTGTTGCGCCTACAAAACAGGCGCTGCACGGCCCAATTTCGCCCCCTACGTAAATGCAAGCCTCTTTTAAAGATTTGTAATCAGCATTAGCATCTTTTATTACAGCCCATTTCTGCTGATTAAAAATGATTAAGTAGCTCATAACCTCATTGGAAAAACTGGCCAAGTATGAGGGAACTGAATTCGTATAAGCAGTTAAATTTTAAAAGGAAAAAAAACTGTGCTACCCAGGTTTAATGGATGTTTAAATCTTCTGTGCTCCCTTACTTTGATGGGTTGTGTAACTCACCTCCTAGCCATCTCTCCCACTGACGTCATCACCATTGAAGCAAAGGATCAAGAAATGAGGAGAGAAAAATGTATTAAAGCTAATCAGTATTCTTCTAAAATGGATGACTTAGAGCAGCACTTAAATTGTAAGTCTCACTTTCCACCTTTAACAGAATTCTTCACCAGTTAATTGTTTTATTTAATCAGCTGCAAAATCTGTAGGTGTCCTGCTTCTAATGTGATTGATTTGTTCATTCCCTGTAAAACATCTGTATTTCTAATCTATTGCTATTTTCTGCAAACTGTTTTTAAGGCAACTCACATTAATTTCAGAAAAACAGCAATCTCTACTAATAATGCAGATTACTCACAAAATAGATTCTCAACCATATTGCAGTACAGTGCCTTCTCCAAGAGAATGGGGAGCATTATTTTCCTTTTGGTATTGTAATCATAATTCCTCAAATGAAAGCATATTACTCACACATTGGGAATCAACTGAAAAAGTTATTAGAATGCCTGTTTCTTTAATAATCTTTGGGTGCAACTAGTTTCCTGCACTATATAAGGGTGCACGTTGAACAATCATCTTCAATTCATTCGATCCACTGAAGGCATATGAATAAGATCAGTATGTGATCCCAGATAAACTTAAATAAGGCAGATTCTCCCATTCCTATGTATGGGGTTATTGGATCACCTGGGCACAGTGAACACAAGAATATCGGACAGCGTTGGGAAAGAAAAAAAAGTTGATTCTCAAATCTATCTCTGCATGTGCACAACTATATTAACTAACGGCAATTAGTTGCTGGTATAGCAGTGGTTCCCATGACACTGTGCACAATTTTCATTGTGGTGATCAAAGCTATTTGCAGATGCAATTGCAACGATGTCATCTTTGCTGCATTTGCTCAACATTAGGAACATAGGAACAGGAGTAGGCCATTCAGCCCCTTGAGCCCGTTCAACTGCAAGTATAGTGGTAAGAACAACACAACTGACTTTTCCCTAGGGCATTTAATTTTATGCAGAAGGAAGTACGAGTTGAGCAATCTTGCATCTATCCCTGTGTGAAAATATTTCTCAATAAATAGAACTTTCACTCCAGCTGCATTCTTCTCTCCTTATCAGAATCCAGAAAGGGAACAGTATTTACAGATTCTTCACAAATCAATAAATTGAAAACTATAACAAGATTCCTCCATTGCCCAGACAAACCTTGCCACAAAATGTGGTTCAATTCACACATCTCTTTTTTTTACACCACTAATATCTGTCCATGACTTTGCACATTTGTATGTGTCAGAGGATAGAACTAATCTCTATGATACTTATACGATACCTTACCTAATATTCTGTGATTAGCTCCATCCCATAACTTTTCTTTAAAGAACAAAATAACTTTCCCTATAATATGTCATGAACAATTTCAAACATTATTGAATTTAAAAATTACCCCTAGAAAACTAGAAAAGTATTTTCTCTACATTAATGATTAATATACAGTCATGGCTGGAACAAGAATTTAAATGCTACATATGTAATTTAAGCAATATTTTAAAAAGATCAATGGCTGGAAAAAGATGAAGTATAATTGTCTCATTAATTTTGCAAAACACTGCTTTCTATCCCAGGATGTTGTAGTTCAAATAAGTCTAATCACACTGCCTACAGGTGCAAAACTAAGGTTTGTTGTGAGAGTAATTAGGTTTTTGCCTATTTTCTGGTTGTTGGAATAAACTTTCAGGGAAACTTTTTTTTTGTTACAAGGTGAGAATTTCTTTGAACTTTGTAGTGTCTGACAAGCATATTTAACACACACATTATTTTTGGCCAAGTGCAATGATCTAATGATAAAAAGGTTGATGTCATTGTTTGATAGCCCTAGAATTGCCACTATTAAAGCTGCCAATGGTGGGGTCTTTGTGGCTACAGCAATTAAGAATTACAGAGTATAAATGAAGATTGCATCCTGCAATTGGTCTTTCATTAGTGAAGTGGCCCTGCACCACCTTGTTGTAGCAACAAGGTAGTACAGGGCCACCTCACTTACCTCTACCACTAGAGAAACACCTGGAAGGAGCCCAACATAATTATGTAGAGCACTTGGAACATGCACAAATGCAAAGAGTGAGCACGATGACAAGAAAACATCAGCCATATATACTAAGGATTTTTAAGCTATAAATATGGTTGTACTTTACTTCAACTGTGTCCAGAGAGTTTTCCTTTGTGGGTATAGAATATTATTAAATGATCAAATAATGGGCAGTCATGATAGTTGAGTTAGTGCAGAGGCTAATACTGCAAAAGATTTTTTGGGCTACTGCACAATGCACAGGACCATCAATGCATTGGGCAGATGAACCATTCCACTGAAGGTCTTCTCCCAGAGAGCTTGCATATGAATTTTCTGTCTGCAATGGTGCTCCAACAAAAATATCTTTTGGATGATCCTTTGCCCCTTGAATGTGTGTGGGCCTCCTTCTCCATTATTAGGGCCCTTTTATTAAAATGAATGCTTCTGCTCCCTGTGGAGCAGACATTGGTCTACATGATTCTGTGCTACTAGTCACTGTCACATGCACATGGATGGACATTGAGAGTTCAAATCGCACCATGGAAAGTTCTGAAATTGGATTCAATAAATCTGGTAAATAGTGGGCTAGCACCTGAAAATGGTTATGAAAGCTGTTGCTTTGTCATAAAAATTCAATGGGTCAACGAATATCCTTTAGCGAAAGGAATCTACCATTCCTATCTGATCTGGCCTACACACGACTCCAGTTCCACACTCGGTGCAGCTCAGGATAGCAATAAATACTGCTTTGCCAGCAACAAATAAAAGGTCCCTACAATATTAGGTTGGTTCAGTTGGTAGCTCTGTCATTTGAGTCAGAAGGCTGTGGGTTCAGGCCTAATTCCAGGACCTGAGCATATAATCTAGCCTGGCACTCCAGTGCAGTACTGAGAGAGTGCTGCATTGTTGAATGAGATGTTAAACAAAGACCCTGTTAGGGTTCAGTAGGATGTTAAAAGAACGCATGACAGTATTTGAAAATAAACAGAGTTATCCTGGTGCCCGGCCAACATATGGCACTATGTAAATACAAGTCTTTCTTTCTTCTTTCTTTATTTGGGGATCAGTGATCATAATATCATTAGGTTTACAACAGTAATGGAAAAGGACAAGGAACAATCAAATGTGAAAATGCTTAACTAGAGGAGGGCAAATTTCAGTGAGATAAAAAGTAATCTTGCCCAGGTGGATTGGAATCAAAAATTGGCAGGCAAAACAGTAATTGAACAATGGGAGGCCTTCAAGGAGGAGATGGTTCAGGTAGAGAGTAGGCACATTCCCACGAGGGGGAAAGGAAGGACATCCAAAGCTAGAGCTCCCTGGACGACTAAAGATATAGAGATTAGAATGAAACAGAAAAAGGAGGCTTATGACAAATGTAAGGTTCATAATACAATTGAGAATCAGGCTGAATACAGAATCATAGGAAGGTTACAGCACAGGAGGCCATTCGGCCCATCGAGTCCGCGCTGGCTCTATCCACGAGCAATCCAGATAATCCCACTCCCCCGCCCATCCCTGTAGCCCTGCACATTTTTTCGTTTCAAGTACTTTTCCAGTTATTTTTTGAAGGCCATGATTGAATCTGCCTCCACCACTCCTTCAGGCAGTGCATTACAGATCCTAACCACTCGCTGTATAAAAAAGTTTTTCCTCATATCAGCATTTCGCCAATCACCTTAAATCTATGCCCTCTGGTTCTTGACCCTTCCACCAATGGGAACAGTTTCTCTCCATCTACTTTGTCCAGACCCCACAAAGGAGATCTAAAAAAAGGGAAGAAGAGGGGCAAAGAGAGAGTATGAGAATAGATTGGCGGCTAACATAAAAGGGACATATAAATAGTGAAAGGGTAGTCAAAGGAAGCGTGGGACCGATTGGAGACAAAAAAGATCTTCTTGTGGAGGCAGAGGGCATGGTTGAGGCACTAAATGAACACTTTGCATCAGTCTTCATTAGAGAAGAGGATGCTGCCAATGTAGCAGTAAAGGAGGAGGTAGTAGCAATATTGGATAGGATAAAAATAGATAAAGTGGTACTTAAAAGATTGGCAGTATTCAAAGTAGAAAAGTCACCCGGTCCAGATGGGATGCATCCTAGGTTACTGAGGGAAGCAATGATGGAAATTGTGGAGGTTCTGGCCACAATCTTCCAATCCTTCTTTGATTATGGATATGGTGCCGGAGGACTGGAAATGTTACACCCTGTTCCAAAAAGAGGAGAAGGATAAACCCGGCAATTACAGGCCAGTCACTTAACGTCAGTGGTAGGGAAATTTTTAGAGACAATTATCTAGGACAAAATAAACTGGCACTTGGAAAAGTATGGGCCAATAAATGAAAGTCAGCATGGATTGGTTAAAGGAAATCGTGTTTGACTAACTTAATTGAGTTCTTTGGTGAAGTAACGGAGAAGGTTGATGAAGATAGTGCAGTTGGTGTTGTGTATAAGGACTTACAAAAGGCATTTGATAAAGTACCACATAATAGACTTTTTAGCAAAATTAAAGCCTATGGGATACAAAATTGGCATGGGGACAGAAATCAGAGAGTAGTGGTGAACGGTTGTTTTTCAGACTGGAGGGAAGTATAGTGGTGTTCCCCAGGGGTCAATATTAGGACCATTGCTCTTTTTGATATATATTAATGACCTGGACTTGGGTATTGAGGGTATAATTTCAAAGTTTGCAGATGACACAAAACTCGGAAATGTAGCAAACAATATGGAGGATAGTAACAGATTTCAGGAGGACATAGACAGACTGGTGAAATAGGCAGACACATGGCAGATTAAATTTAACGCAGAGAAGTGTGAAGTGATGCATTTTGGTAGGAAGAATGAGGAGAGGCAATATAAACTAAATGGTACAATTTTAAAGTGGGTGTGGTAACAGAGACACCTGGGGGTGTATGTGCACAAATGTTTGAAGGTAGCAGGACAGGTTGAAAAGCGATTAAAAAAGCATATGGGATCCTTGGCTTTATAAATAGCAGCATAGAGTACAAAAGCAAGGAAGTTATGCTAATCCTTTATAAAACATTGGTTAGGCCTCAGCTGGAGTATTGTGTTCAATTCTAGGCACCACACTTTAGGAAGGATGTCAAGGCCTCAGAGAGGGTGCAGAAGAGATTTACTAGAATGGTGCCAGGGATGAGGGACTTCAGTTACATGGAGTGACTGGAGAAGCTGGGGTTGTTCTCCCTAGAACAGAGAAGGTTAAGGGGAGATTTGATAGAGGTGTTCAAAATCATGAACAGTTTTGAGACAGTAAATAAGAAGAAACAGTTTCCAGTAGCAGAAGGGTCAGTAACCAAAGGACAGAGATTTAAGATGATCAGCAAAAGAGCCAGAGGCGACATGAGGAAACATTTTTTTAACGCAGCGTGTTGTAATGATCTGGAATGCACTGCCTGAAAGGGTGGCGGAAGCAGATTCAATAATAACTTTCAAAAGGGAATTGGATAAATACTTGAAGGGAAAAAATTTACAGGGCTGTAAGGAAAGAGCAGGGGAAAGGGACGAAATGGATAGCTCTTTCAAAGAGCCGGCACGGGCACGATGGGCCATATGGCCTGTGCTGTACCTGAAATGATATTCAGTCACAACAATGTGCCTCAGCCTGGATTCATTCTGCACTGTAATACTGTGCCCTGATTCATTATAATGAGCCCCAATAGTAGGATTGGGCATTGAAGAGTTGGCATTGTGTTGCACACTTTAAGTGTGCTTTGTATTAATTGCTCCTGGTTGGTACCGACAAAAGAAGTTCATCTCCTTCAATTATAGTGACTAATGTTATCAATAAATTTTCATCAGTAGTGAAAAATCAAATTTTACGATATTAGACCATCTCCAGCTTTGCCTGAATTGTGTGACCTGCTTGGTTATGTGCTTGGCAAAACATGGCAACCCTCTCTTCGATTGATTAAACATCCTATTATGCATACTGATAGTTGCACTTTGAATTTACACCTCCAGATTCAACTAAATGACAGGCACAGAGCAATAAGAGCTAGTGAGGTACAAGTTGGCCAAATGCCATATCTTTAAAGGCACCTTAGTGTTGGGTTGGCTGGCTCAGTTAATTTTATGCTAATGCTGCTATAATCTAGCAAAAGATTTTATGCAAAACGTGCTGCTCTGTGGTGCTTGGAGCATTTTGGTCTGTTCATCTACAGCTGATGCAAAACGCACCAGTTCCCAAGATTGTATGATGCGAGGTGAACCCCAGGAACAGTCAAGCAGAGACAGTTTTGACCAAAGGAAGAGGAGAGGTGTCCTAGAGACTAATATTTTTTTTAAATGTTCAGTGAAAGTCCTTTCTAGTTGATCTTTCCAGAATACAAATAGGCTTTTGCGTGCTGATCAACAAATGCATTTAATTACTGGGGCAATTTTCTGACTTTGCACTGCCAGCCTGGAGCCTCAATGACTGCATGACTGAAAAATTACTTTTATGGTCTAACCTGTCATAGTTACATCAGATACTCTGTTCTGCTGAGTGATTCATGCTGCATTTATACTGGTCTCAGGCCAGCTGCAATATCACTTGCATCTAGGCAATACCCCATTTATACTGCCTGTCTGGAACAATAATTCTCTTGCTCAGGATGGAGCGCTGCACATGTGTGCTTGTATACATGCGCAGAGTGGCTCTCACGGAAATAAAAATTGAAATGTTTAGATAGCACAGGCAACAGCCTCCACCCTGTGCTTCTGAAAGTCGGTTTGACACTACAATTGAGGTACATCCACGTTACGTGAAACTCAAGTGGTGTGCGACAGAACAGGCTCAAGGGGCTGAATGGCCTACACTTGTTGCTATGAGAGTACCTCCTGCAGGGAGTTGAAAACTGCTTCCTTCGAGGATCAGGTTCATCTCTGATTCCAGATTTACACTGCAACTTTATTACTGTGTGAAGTGGAAAAGTTGTAGTGTAAACACACTTTAAAAATCTTCAAGAGACATCAGTGAACAAGGTGAAAGCCACATGTGGGCCGAGGAGTCCAGTATTCAACTGTATGTAGAAAGGAAATATTAAGCCTGAAGGAGTGAAATTTGATTGTTATGGAATGCAAGATATTTAAAACATATTGAAGGAACTTTATATTCAGACAAAAAGATATCGACCTGAAACAATAACCCTACCTTTCTCTCTCCACAGATGCTGCCTGACCTGCTGATTGTTTCCTGCATTTTCTGCTTTTATTTGAGATTTCCAGCACCTGCAGTATTTTGCTTTTTGTTTTATAATCGTTATATTGATGTTACAATTCATCACTAGGATGTTTGCAGAGCTGCATTTTGGGACATAAGACCATAAGACCAGAACAGATAGGAGCAGGAGTGGGCCATTCGGCCACTCGAGCCTGCTCCACCATTTAATGAGATCATGGTTGATCTTATTTTTACCTCAAATCCACTTTCCTGCCCTTTCCCCATATCCTTTGACTCCCTTGCCGATCAAAAATTTGTCGAACTCAGCCTTGAATGTATTAAATGACTCAGGCTCCACAGCTTTTTGGGGTAAAGAATTCCAAAGATTCACAACCCTCTGGGAGAAGAAATTCCTCCTCATTTCCGTCTTAAACGGGCAACCCCTTATTCTAAGGCTATTAACCCCTAGTTTTAGATTCCCCCATGAGGGGTAACATCCTCTCAGCATCTACTCTATCGAGTCCCCTCAGAATCTTGTATGTTTCAATAAGATCTCCTCTCATTCTTCTAAACTCCAATGACTATAGACCAAACCTGTTCAATCTTTCCTCATAAGACAACCCTTCCATACCCAGAATCAACCTAGTGAACCTTCTCTGAACTGCCTCCAATGCAAGTATGTCCGTCCGTAAATAAGGGCACCAGAACTGTACGCAGTACTCCAGGTGTGGTCTCACCAGCGCCCTGTACAATTGTAGCATGACTTCCCTGCTTTTATACTCCATCCCCCTAGAAATAAAGGCCAATATTCCGTTTGCCTTCCGGATTACCTGATGCACCTGTATGTTGACTTTTTGTGTTTCATGTACGAGGACACCCAGATCCCTCTGTACCGCAGCATTTTGTAGTATTTCTCCATTCAAATAATATTTTGCTTTTTTATTTTTCCTCCCAAAGTGGATGACTTCACATTTTCCCACATTATATTCCATCTGCCAAATTTTTGCCCATTCGCTTAACTTGTCAATATCCCTTTGCAGACACTGTGTCCTCATCGCAACTTGCTTTTCCACCTATCTTTGCATCATCAGCAAATTTGGCCACAAGGCACTCTGTTCCTTCATCCAAGTCATTGATATATATTGTAAATAGTTGAAGCCCCAGCATTGATCCCTGCGGCACCCCACTAGTTACAAATTGCCATTTTGAAAATGACCCTTTTATCCAGACTCTTTGTTTTCTGTTAGTTAGCCAATCCTCTATCCATGCCAGTATATTACCCCCAACACCATGAGCTCTTATCTTATGCAGTAATCTTTTATGTGGCACCTTATCGAATGCCTTTTGGAAATCCAAATATACTGCATCCATTGGTTCCCCTTTATCCACCCTGCCCGTTACTTCCTCAAAGAACTCTAATAAATTTGTCAGACATGATTTCCCCTTCATAAAACCATGTTGACTCTCCTTGATTTTATTATGAGTCTCCAAATGTCCTGCTACTACTTCCTTAATAATGGATTCTAGCATTTTCCCAATGACAGATGATAGGCTAACTGGTCTATAGCTACTTGCTTTCTGTCTCACTCCCTTCTTGAATAGGGGTGTTAAGTTTGTGGTTTTCCAATCCGCTGACATGTCCAAGAACAAACTGTTCAACGATCTAGATTCTTTCATTTCTAAACTCACAGGGAATTGGTAACAAAGGAAATAATTTTCTGTTTGAAGGCCCCAATTGCTTGCACATGACTGGCAAAGAAGTGATAATTATGGAGATCTACTTTCAAGGAAATATGCATCATTTGCAAACACTAAATCAGAATGGGATCACTATGGCACTAAACATTCTGATAGTATAAGATCCACACCAATCTGCCTTTCAAGACTGCACCATCTTTTGCGTGCCTTAAATACAATGCAATTCTCAATCCATCATTGGAAATATTTTTCGAAACAATTTGTTTCACACTGCAGTAGGATGCTGGCAATCAACAAAATATCTAAGCATAAGACAGGGCACCTGAAAATCTGTGGGCCTTCCAGTGTACTCTCACTGTAAGTCAGACAAGGGTGCAGTGTAAGGACTTCAAATTAAGCCTGGACACAAAAACTAGGTCTCAGCTTTCACTGAGAGTTTCCTCAGAGGCCTGTTTGAGGCAAAACCTCTGCCCACCACAAACATGGTCCTCTATATTAGAGGGTGTATGACCCGGGGGCGGGGCGGGGGAGGCAGAGAGATGGGACGTAGGTCTCAATCTGGGATCCACTGAGTGAATGCAAGCACAACAGCCCTCCCTACTGCCGCAAATGGAACCCACCTGAAAAGAAGCTACCAAAAGTTGCCGGGGCCTATTTAAGTGGCAGTCATCTACTGCAATATGCACACCCCTGCTCTGGTGGGCACTCACCAGCTTTATGTAAAAAAAGACAAGCTCCAGAGGAATTGGCAATGGGGTTCCTAACAGGCAGATCCTGGCACTTATGCCAGGATCAAAGGCCCATGGATGTTCAGGGCCCAGGAGTGTACACAATATTCTGTGAATTTGTCACAGACATCAATCCCAACGTGCATTTTACTTCCTCCCTCCCCCAGGTAATCACCATAGCAAATAGTGCAGAGGAAGAGCACAGTCTTTGTGTACAAGTTATAAGAGCAAAAGCAACAACATTGATGATCTGCAAGAAGTTCACAAAGGTTGCGAATAATGTTAAGGGTTTTTAGCCGACTGAAAGCACAATCAGATAAGCAGATTAGAAGCTCCCTCCAGGTGCAGAAAGGCAGCAAAGAAGATGCAAAAAAGACAAAACTTGATGAAATAACTATATAACATTAACAACTCAATTGAACAATTATTTTGAGTATAGATAGAAATAGATAAATATGTCAATAAACATTCTTTCTGCAAGTCAAATGAAAATAATCTGACAAAATAATTAGAAGGAATTTTAACTCCCTCCACCCGGTGGAAACAGCACAGTTAAAGGGAGTTGAAATCAAAGTGATTTACTTACTGCCCCCTGAATCAGATGGGAGTCTCATCATTCGATATAAATCAGGATCTCATGGTATACATTGGACACCAATACAATTTTGAGGGCCTACTAGGAGAAGTGTGCACTGCAGACACTCGACTCAATAAGAGGAAGAGGCCCCAAAAAGGTAAGTTTGAAATTATTTTCTGGGGCCAAGAGTGTTAATTGTATGATTTATATCAATTGGCATTAATTGTATTCAGGTGGTGGGTATCGATTGGGGACTCTCTTGGATCCTTTTATAGGAGGGGCTTAGTTAAGGTGTGGGGTGTGCAAGAGGAAACTCTGTGAATAAAGGCTTGGAAGCAACTGAAGACCAGGCTATAGTATTCTTTCCTTCACCACATGGCTATCCAGTTTTTAACAGAGGAGCAGCAGTGATCCTCAGGGCTCCACAAGAATAATGTGGGCTGCTGCCGCCCCTCTCCCCACCCTCTTCCTGGACTTACCTTCCTGCCAGCCAGGATGGTCTCTTGCCCTCTGATATTGCCCTGGCTCGGAGCTGGTGTGCTGCAGCAGGCACCCGCTCCGCCAGCTGGCAGCCCAATGGGTAAATCCCCCCATTGTGTTTCTTCAGCTTTATTCTGTTTTTGTAATACCACTAAAGTCATTGAACTCAGTTTTTGACATCCAGACAGAAATGAAACATTCAAGCTAGAGTCAGTGCATAGCAGTGCCAATGGCTGTTCCCCAGCATATGAAGCATACAATATATTAAAAGGTACAGGAAAGGTAAATCCAGACCCCTACTTCAAGGTAAACCATTAAGCATAACAAGGAGGCATAGGTTCAACTTGGTTAAAAGTGAATTTAAGATTGATGTGAGAAAAGAATTTCTTCACACAAACAGTAAACAACAAATTGGAATAGGCTTCCATTTGAGGTAGTGGAAGAAAAACTTTTAGTTCCATTCTACAGGCAGTTGGATGCTGTGATGGACGGACTGTAGACTCTTCTTTTTGGATATGTGAGCTATGATGAACTGAATAACCTTCCTTATTTGTACTTGTGACAGTGTGAATTAATGGCAGCTCAATGCCAGGTTTCCATCGCTAAGTTTGCCCTCAATAAAATACTGACAAAATATCAAATCAAGACCCACTTTAAAGGGAACCCAATAACCCAATCTACCATTGGTAATGATGTCTGTGGTTTCAAATTTTTGTGTGGGGAACTCATGCAAATATTGACACGTTTCTGGGAACCTTCCCCTCCTAACTTTCAAAAGACAGTGCCAGTTCTCCAAAGGAGAACAGCGTCATCACCGCAGAATATGTATTAATCTCTTATTAAATTTTGTAAAAGTACAAATCTGGAGAAATCTTCACTGACACCCATTCACTGATTAATCCAATCATACTGCTGTAACACTAAAACATGAAAGGTTAGAGCCACTTGATTGATAATAAATGATCCAGCATTATTATAATGAGTAACATTCAATTCTGAATGTTTCCAAATTCATACAAATAGATGAAAAAGTATATTATATATTGCACTTCCCTCGTCATGAAACCACCAAGAGTGGCTCGGTAGCACCACTACTGACCGAGCTGGCTGAGTCCTGAAGGACATAGCTGCCAGACTGAGCCTGCGGCAGGTGGTGAGCGAACCAACATGAGGAAAAATTTCACTTGACCTCATCCTCACCAATCTACATGTCGCAGATACATCTGTCCATGACAGTATTGGTAGGAGTGACCACCGCACAGTCCTTGTGGAGTCGAAGACCCGTCTTCACACTGAGGACACCATCCATCATATTGTGTGGCACTACCACCGTGCTAAATGGGATAGATTCAGAACGGATCTAGCAGCTCAAAACTGGGCATCCATGAAGCGCTGTGCACCATCAGCAGCAGCAGAATTGTATTCCACCACAATTTGTAACCTCATGGCCCGGCATATCCCTCACTCTACCATTGCCATCAAGCCAGGGGATCAACCCTGGTTCAATGAGGAGTGTAGAAGAGCCTGCCAGGAGCAGGACCAGACGTACCTAAAAATGAGGTGCCAACCTGGTGAAGCTACAAAACAGGACTATATGCATGCTAAACAGCAGAAGAAGCATGCTAAAGACAGAGCTAAGCAATCCCACAACCAACAGATCAGATCAAAGCTCTGCAGTCCTGCCACATCCAGTCATGAATGGTGGTGGACAATTAAACAACTAACGGGAGGAGGCTCTGTGAACATTCCCATCCTCAGTGATGGCAGAGCCCGAACATGAATGCAAAAGACAAGGCTGAAGCATTTGCAACCATCTTCAGCCAGAAGTGCCGAGTGGACAATCCATCTTGGCCTCCTCCAGAGGTCCACACCAGCACAAAAAGCAGTCTTCAGCCAATTCAATTCACTCCACGTGATATCAAGAAACAGCTGAGTGCACTGGATACAGCAAAGGCTATGGGCCCCGACAACATCCCAACTGCAGTGCTAAAGACTTGTGCTCCAGAAATAGTCGTGCCTCTAGCCAAGCTGTTCCAGTGCAGCTACAACACTGACATCTAGCCAACAAAGTGGAAAATTGCTCAGGTATGTCCTGTCCACAAAGAGCAGGACAAATCCAATCCGGACAATTACTGCCCCATCAGCCTACTCTCAATCATCAACAAAGTGTAAACAATTTTACAACACCAAGTTATAGCCCAACGATTTTTATTTGAAATCTACAAGCTTTCGGAGGCTTCCTCCTTCCTCAGGTAATTGGCTGAGGAAGGAGGAAGGAGGAAGGAGGAAGGAGGAAGCCTCCGAAAGCTTGTAGATTTCAACTAAAAATCGTTGGACTATAACTTGGTGTTGTAAAATTGTTTACAATTGTCAACCCCAGTCCATCACCGGCATCTCCACATCAACAAAGTGATGGGAGGGGTCGTCGAGAGTGCTATCAATGTGCTCACCGATGCTCGGTTTGCGTTCTGCCAGGACCACTCGGCTCCAGACCTCATTACAGCCTTGGTCCAAACATGGACAAAAGAGCTGAATTCCAGAGGTGAGGTGAGAGCAACTGCCCTTGACATCAAGGCAGCATTTGACCGAGTGTGGCATCAAGGAGCTCTAGTAAAATTGAAGTCAATGGGAATCAGGGGGAAAACTCTCCAGTGGCTGGAGTCGTACCTAGCACAAAGGAAGATGGTAGTGGTTGTTCGAGGCCAATCATCTCAGCCCCAGGACATCGTTGCAGGACTTCTTCAGGGCAGTATCCTAGACCCAACCATCTTCAGCTGCTTCGTCAATGACCTTCCCTCCAACATAAAGTCAGAAATGGGGATGTTCACTGATGGTTGCACAATGTTCAACTCCATTCGCAACCCCTCAGATAATGAAGCAGTCCGAGCCTGCATGCAGCAAGACCTGGACAATATTCAGGCTTAGGCTGGTAAGTGGCAAGTAACATTCATGCCAGACAAGTGCCAGGCAATGACCACCTCCCCTTGACATTCAACGGCATTACCATCACCAAATCCCCCACCATCAACATCCTGGCGGTCACCATTGACCAGAAACTTAACTGGACCAGCCACATAAATACTGTGGCTACAAGAACAGATCAGAGGCTGATATTTTGCAGCGAGTGACTCATCTCCTAACTCCCCAAAGCCTTTCCACCATCTACAAGGCACAAGTCAGGAGTGTGATGGAATACTCTCCACTTGCCTGGATGAATGCAGCTCCAACAACACTCAAGAAGCGCGACACCATTCAGGACAAAGCAGCCCGCTTGATTGGCACCCCATCCACCACCCTAAACATTCACTCCCTCCACCACCAGCGCACTGTGGCTGTAGTGTGTACCATCTACAAGATGCACTGTAGCAACTCGCCAAGGCTTCTTCGACAGCTCCTCCCAAACCCCTGACCTCCACCACCTAGAAGGACAAGGGCAGCAGGCGCATGGGAACACCACCAACTGCACGTTCCCCTCCAAGTCACACACCATCCCGACTTGGAAATATATCGCCGTTCCTCCATCATCGCTAGGTCAAAATCCTGGAACTCCCTACCTAACAGCACTGTGGGAGAACCTTCACTTCACGGACTGCAGCAGTTCAAGAAGGCGGCTCACCACCACCTTCTCAAGGGCAATTAGGGATGGGCAATAAATGCTGGCCTTGCCAGCGACGCCCACATCCCGTGAATGAATAAAAAAAACTATTATATTTTGCAGCTTTATTAACAATGTATTCAAACATGCTCTGGTTTATTTCAAAAAAATCTTTGATACAATACCTACAGCAGTAATTGCAGGACATTTGTTTTTTAATATTGTATTAGAAATCATGCGTTGGAAGCAGCTCTCATCAAACACTTCACTTATGAAATGTAATCGCTTTTAAAATATTTATTCCATTTTCTCTGGTTAGCAACTCCTATCTGCTAGAAGCAAGCCACAACAAAACAACAGAATAAAGTAAAAGGTATTCCACAACTCAAAGATTAATTTAGTAATTGTAAGTAAATGAAAAAAAGGGGAAAGCTCTTATACACCAATACAGTTGCTACGACTCTTAGTGGATCCCTTATCTAAATTTTAATTTTAACAGAAACGTGAAGATTACAATACATCAGATACATTTTGTTGGTTGTGTTCGGAGAAATTCTATGTTAAGTTTAGTTTGTGCCAGGGTTGGACTGGCTGTCCCGAAAGGGTGCGAGATTCTCACCGATTATACAGCGCTTTGGAACCGTTCACAGGGGCACTCAAACAATCTCCCATTTTCCCCATATGGCTAGTCCATCCCTGGCTGGCATGTGGTTTTGCTCTGATAGCAGTCTGGACATTTCATAAGGCAACAAATAGAAATAACCATAATATACTCTATATTTCATGGGGTTAGTTATTGAAATTTGTTAAGAAACTGTGGTCAATTAAAAGGGTGCAAACCATTTCCTCCCCGTGACTTCCGTTACTAATTTCAATAATACAAGCAAAGCCCAGAAAAATAAAATTTAAACCAATATAATTTTAGAGCTAAAAAGAGCTGGTTCATAGATGAAGTGCCTTGCAATATTCCATCTAATTTATAATCCAAGAAGAAAATGCTTATTTGTCAGATCAACAATTATATGAGCTGCCACCATTTTAAAAAAATGTAATCTTAATTTACTTACAGTCCACTGAATTGCCACTTTGTTCCGGGTGACAATATTACTGATCAGCAGTTCCCTGTGGAGGCTGTTCCTGGAACTAAGCAGGTCAGAAGGCTCGACCACCATTTTAAATGGAAAGTTCACTGAATATAGAAAATCACTTGCTTTATACGCACCATCAAACATTGCATCATTGTACTGCACATGAAGGGGCCACACATTCTTCAATTTTTTCTGGGATCTCAGAATAGGATGTCTGAAGGAATTTCAATTTTGAAGAACTAAAATGCTACTACAGACAATCTGATATTTTAGACCTGTATCAATAGTTCATAAGTGATTTTAGTTATTTCTTTTAATAATGGTGTTATATTGATTTGGGGAAAATGCATTGTGGTATTATTGATTCATTCAATTCATCTTCTTGATTCAAAAGACGTACAAACATCCTTTCAAACACGTCTGGCACACAAACTAAGCCTTTGCATTTCATCAGATCAAGACCAACTTACAGATAAGATCAAGGGAGAAAAGGAAATTTACAAACTGACAAATAATATATTCACAGCAAAACATAAATGAAAACCTCAAAGCATAATTTTAGATCTATGGAATCTCAAAACAAATTAGGAGCACTGAATGTCAAAATTATGCTTATCTCGATATTTCCAGTAAATTACAGGGATTTAGACACTCCTTGATCTAGATGCCTCCACTGTTTCTTATGTATGCAGATAATTAACTTTGACAGTGTCATCAGTTACTGGTTTTCCTCATTAATCTTCTGAGCATAATGCTTTCAGATACCCAGTATAAGTAATACCAAAATGTGAAGCATAAATATGCAAGAAAAATTCACGAGTTTAAAGAGAAATTCAACTCCAGTCAAGACAGTCAATGTTTTACTCACAAATGAAATCCTCAACCAAACGTTATGAGCAATGTGCTGTCATGTTGTGGAGAAACAGACCTAATAATAGCATTAATCTGGGTGTGTCATTGCTTCATAGAATCATAGAGCACAGAAGGAGGCCATTTGGCCCACCGTACCTGTGCCAACTCTTTGACAGAGCTATCCAATTAGTTTCACTCCACTGCTCTTTCCCCGTAGCCCTGCAATTTTTTTCCCTTCAAGTATTTATCCAATTCCCTTTTGGAAGTTACACCTAAATCTGCTTCCACCCCCCTTTCAGGCAGTGCATTCCACTGATTCAGAACATTATGGTTCACATTCAGTAGTGATGTGATGCCGGCACATATTCTTTAGTTATGCTATGCAATTTGCTACTAAATTGTTGCACATACTTCAAATGTATACTTTACATAAGGTAAAGTATAATAAAGTAAAGGACACAATATTCATAAAGATTACAAAATCATACTGAATTTTCACATCAAATCTGCTAGATTTGATCTGTTATTCTCTCACCTGCTCTAAATGTTCCATTCACTTCTCATTTGGTACAGTTCTGGATCATTTGGGATTTCCATTACTATGACCCGTTTTAATTTGCTCACATTTTCTTTAATAAATTAGTTAACATTGCAAAGAACACTTTTTCCCTTGAACATTATAAATTGTGTAATCTCGTAAGATCCCAGATGAGCAAACTGGCCAAACTGCCATTTTTTGGCTAAATTCCATCCAGTGATCTTAAAGTAGCAGCAATTTTTGACAACTAGGTACATTGTTTATTCTCAGTTCTGAAACTTAACATGTCAGGTTAAACTTCCTCTGTTTATCAAGCTATTTTCTCCTATTTGCTCCATTTAGTTCTCCCCATTTTATACACTAAATCATGCTGAGAAGGCAAAAAGGTAACCTGTTCCTGGGCCTCTGCCAACAATGTCTAAAAATGGTGTGCACAGTGTCAAGAAAGACACAACCTTCCATTTTCCAATAAACTGGAGAAAAATTTACTGACAAAGAAATAGAACAGCAGTAGGAAACATTTAAAATGGTGATCAATAGAGTCCAGGATAAATATATCCCACTAAAAAGCAAGAATAAACTAGCCAGTAATGACACACCATGGACAAATAAAGAAATAAGGGCAAAATTGAAGCTCAAGAAAAAGGCATACACTAAGTACGTAAACAACAAAGGAGGATGACAAAAGGGAATACGAAAAGTTTAGGAAAGAAATCAAGAAAACGATTAGGAAGGCAAAGAGAAACTATGAAATTAAATTATCAAGGAAAAAGAAGTTGTAAAATATTCTACAGACACATAAATAACAAAAAGAAAATCAGCACAGGGAGAGGACCACTAAGGGATACAAACAATAAATTCACAGGTAATGACACAAAATGGCAAAAATATTAAATAATTACTTTGCCTCAGTGTTTACCAGGGAGACTAACATGATGGGCATGAAGAAGAGATCAAAAAAGACAAAACCATTTAAGATAGCAAGGGGAAAGATAATTGATAAACGAATCAAACTTGGAGACGGTCCTGATGAATTGCATCCGTGCATATTAAAAGAAATTAGCAGAGGCACTATTACATAAATATAAAAATTCATTAGAAAAGGGAATAGTGCCTGAGGACTGGCGGACAGCTAATGTTATTCCTATATTTAAAAGGGGAGATAGAACCAGTCCAATTAGTTTAACACCGGTGGTAGGAAAGATAATGGGATCCTTACTCAAAGATGTAATAGAAAAACTTCAAGAAACCAAAACTATAATAAAGAATAGTCAGCATGGATTTCTAAAGAGAAGGTCGTGCTTGACCAACCTTATTGTATTCTTTGAAGTAGTAACAGAAAGAGTAGACTAGAGTAATGCAGTAGATGTAATATATTTGGATATTCAAAGGGCCTTCGATAAAGCACTGCATAATAGATTCATGACTAAGGTCAGAGCATGTAGAGTCAGGGGACAAGTAGCAGAATAGATAGCAAGCTGGCTACAAACAGAAAACAGAGTAGGAGTTAAAGGTATTTACTCAGACTGGCAAAAGATGGGAAGTGGTGTTCCACAAGGATCGGCTCTGGGGCCACTGTTGTTCACCATTTACATAAACAATTTGGGCTCAGGAATTGGAAGTACAATTCCAAAATTTGCGGACGACACCGAATTGGAGGGTATAGTTAATACTGAGAGGGACTGCGACAAAATACAGGAAGACATTAATAAACTTGCAGAATGGGTGTGTAATTGGCAAATGAATTTCAATATAGCTAAGTATGAGGTGGTACATTTTGGTAGGAAGAATAAGGAGGCCACATACTCCTTGGAAAATAAGAGTCTAAATGAGGTAGAGGAGCCGAGAAATTGGTGGCGGGGACGGGTGGGCGGGCGGGCGGGGGTGGGGGGGTACAGATACACAAGTCACTAAAAGTAGTGACGCAGGCTAATAAGACCTTAAAAAAAAAACAAAGCACTGGGGTTCATTTCTAGAGGGACAGAATTGAAAAGCAGGGAAGTTATGTTAAACTTGTATGGAACCTTGGTTAGACCAAACTTGGAGTGTTGTGCACAGTTCTGGTCTACATATTATAAAAAGGATACAGAGGCTCTGGAGAAGATGCAAAAAAGATTTACTAGGATGATACCGGGACTGATAGGTTATACCCATCAGGAAAGATTGAACAGGCTGGGGCTCTTTTCTCTAAAAAAAAGACAGAAGGATGGCCTCATAGAGCTCTTTAAGATTATGAAAGGGTTTGATAGGGTAGACATAGAGAAGATGTTTCCACTTGTGGAGGAGATCAGAACTAGGGGCCACTAATGATAGTCACTAATAAATTCAATTGGGAATTCAGGAGAAACTTCTTTACCCAGAGAGTGGTTAGAATGTAGAACTCGCTACCACAAGGAGTAATTGAGGTGGTCAGCATAGATGTATTTAAGGGAAAGCTAGATAAACACATGAGGGAGAAAGAAATAGAAGGATATGTTGATGGGGTTAGATAAAGAAGGGTGGAAGGAGGCTCGTGTGAAGCATAAACATTGGCGTGGACCTGTTGGGCTGAATGGCCTGTTTCTGTACTGTACATTCTATCTAATTTTCTCACTCCCTGTGGAGAAACTTGTAATATTTGCTTCGTTCTTCTACAAAAGTAAATTGTCTTGAGGTCAGGAACTTAAAAAGAGGAGGATTACAGACACAAACCTACTTTCTACAATTGCATGGCACAGTACACTTCATAGTATCATAGTAGGTATAAGGAGGAGGCCATTTGGCCCATCGTGCCTGTGCCGGCTCTTTGAAAGAGCTATCCTATTTGTCCCTTTCCCCTGCTCTTTCCCCAGAGCCCTGTAATTTTATTCCCTTCAAGTATTTATCCAATTCCCTTTTGAAAGTTATTATTGAATCTGCTTCCACCACGCTTTCAGGCAGTGCATTCCAGATCATTGCAACTCGCTGCATAAAAAAATGTTTCCTCATGTCGCCTCTGGCTCTTTTGCTGATCACCTTAAATCTCTGTCCTTTGGTTACCTATTTCTGCCATTGGAAACAGTTTCTCCTTATTTACTCTATCAAGACCGTTAATGATTTTGAACACCTCTATCAAATCTCCCCTTAACCTTCTCTGTTTTAAGGAGGACAACCTCAGCTTCTCCAATCTCTCCACACAACTGAAATCCCTCAATCCTGGTACCAGTCTAGTAAATCTCTTCTGCACCCTCTTTAGGGCTTTGACATCCTTCCTAAACTGTGGTGCCCAGAATTGAACACAATACTCCAGCTGAGGCCTAACCAGTGTTTTATAAAAGTTTACAATAACTTTCTTGATTTTTTACTCTGCACCTCTATTAATAAAGCCGGGGATCCCATATGCTTTTTTTAAAAAAACAGCCTTCTCAATTTGTCCTGCCACATTCAAAGATTTGTGCACCTCCAGTTCTGTCTGTTCCTGTACCCCCTTTAAAATTGTGCCATTTAGTTTATATTGCCTCTCCTCATTCTTCCTACCAAAATGTAAGATTTCACACTTCTCTGCGTTAAATTTCATCTGCCATGTGTCTGCCCATTTCACCAGTCTGTCCATGTCCTCCTGAAGTCTGTTACTATCCTCCACAATGTTTATTACATTTCCGAGTTTCGTGTCATCTGCAAACTTTGAAATTATACCCTCTATACCCAAGTCCAGGTCATTAATATATATCAAAAAGAGCAGTGGTCCAGTACTGACCCCTGGGGAACACCACTGTATACTTCCCTCCAGTCTGAAAAATAACTGCTCACCACTACCCTCTGCTTTCTGTCCCTTAGCCCATTTAACCTGCAATTTTAAAAAAATAATCTGGTATACAGGTTCAACAATCAAGGAACAAAACCATCCTGGCAAATTAACCAGCCCATTAGCAAGAATTCAAGGAAATCGTTGTGCCAAATGACTTGGTATTAGGCAACAAAAAAGCTCAATATTTGCCACGTGAACACGATGCACCATTTGTGAAGACATTGTTCATTAATTTTGATTTTATTCTGGATTCACTTATAAAGTCGACTCATTTATATGACTATTGGAGATGTGCAATCTTAACAGTTCATAAGAAGACAATATAATATTTAATAGAGAAGTAGCCAATCTGATTAAAATTTGGTGCTGTTCTGGTTAAAAAAAACATTTGAAGTGGATATTTATTAATTTATGCTGTTTTTGACAAATCTAGGCCATGAGGTGATTTGAACATTCTGTACTATAATCAGTTAGCTGCCAAGGCACAAATCAGCATAGAGTTTCAAATTGAATCTGCAAGGTGCTTCAGTGACAGAATTCAAACCTAACGGCAATGCTTGAGTAAGCCCAAGGGCACAAATATATTCTAGTCTGGCAGTGAGAAGCTTATGTTTTGGTTTGTATACAAGAGTGTGGCGTGCACACACACGGGGCAGTGCACACTCGTGCATGGAGGCGCGTGCGAGGGGATATATCTTCATAGCATTGTGAGCTATTTTTCAGATTGTATTGAAGGAGGAAAATGAATCCATCCTGCAGATTCAAAGCCAAATTGGATTGCACATGACACAAAAGGATATAATACAAAATATTAGGCAACATTTGCAAGTAAACTACTTCATTTTATCTTTCAATATGGGTATTCTCATCTTCAAAATGCCTTGGCTATAATTTAATGAAAGTTTTGACACTGTATTCAAATGGCTTGTACTCAAATGAGAAGACAATTTACTCCATGGCAACTCATAAAATGGCATTATGAGGCTCCCGGCTGTCTCCGTTTTGAAATAATACAGATGTCACCTTTCTTAGTCTTAACTGTTGCAAAATAAAGCTTAATCCCTCATAAATCATCAAAACTCAACAATAATTTTATAGGACACAAATATAGAAAACACCTTAAATATTATTGGTCATATATTTCTTATTAATTTAAGTGAACATATTAAATAAATATGCATTTGGAAACAGGAGCATGTAATCATGCAAACTAAATACAAAACTATACTCCAGGTGAAACCTTTCTGTAAAGAACACTTTTTCATTTGTGTTTATTTTGTCATAATCCAATTTCATCTTTTCCAAAAAACCCAGTGAAAATGGTTTTTTATTGGTGTTTGATTTTAAGTGTGCAAAATGTAAATTCCCAGTCGTAGGTGACATTTGTAAATTTGAAGGAGCACTTGTGCACAGATAATTTTACAAGTGTTGCATTGTTCTGAAAGCTAGTCTTATATTAATACTTAAAGGCACCTGAAATTATTTAATTTGTCAGGATGAATTAGAACTGCAGCTCTTATAACCGGACAATGAAAAATACATACCTGAATGCCTGTAAAAGCAAATATCTTTCCAATTTTCATAAAACAAAACCACCTAAATTTCATACTAATAAACTTATTGGTTTCATGTTTTAAATAAAGTTAAATGTTTTGCATTGTTTCCCTACATTTATATTTTTGATTTCCTAAATTTAGTTTTATTTTATAATAGAAAAAAAATTGATGAAAAATATATTCAATTTTAAATCTTCTTTTAAACTACCATGTAATTTTACCAATAAGAAGTAATACTGCTAGAGAATGACACAAGTATGAAGAGATCTGCATCTAGCCTGGACTTTTACAAAAGCAATGTACAGACACGGTTTGTGCTGCTTATTATGCTGTCCAGCTTCCCAAATACGTGTGTAATTTTTAAATAATTAATAAAAAAAAGGAATGTTAGGTGGGGAAGCTTGTTCCCTTTTGAGAGCACAGATGTCCCAACGCTGATATTTAAAACTCTACAGTGAGAGAGAATGCCTTGAGTCTACACCCTCGCAATGTAATAATGGATACAATAGAAATAGTTGTCCATTAAGGCAATGCAAACCAGAAGTGTAATTAGGGTAGTGTGTTGGTACAGCAAATTGGGGGTCCCAACATCCAGTGCCACATAGTTTTATGGCACTGATTTAAGTCCACGATGGCCCCACAGTGACTTTCCGATCTAAGTCTTGCCATTATTATGAGGGAGGCATTGAATGGAAGTCAGGCTCAAGGGCATCGGTGAAGGGGGCAGGTAAGGAAAGTAAAAGACAAATCAACCTGGACCATTTACAGACCAGAATTGGCATAAGTTTGAGAACAGGGTTCCTGCCCATCTTCTCAACCAGCCAATGGTGCTCAATGGGAGGGAGTCTAAAGTCAAGAAAATTACATTTTAAATGGGTAGGAAAAAAATATTAAAAATTCAAAAATTTTTAATTGCTGACAATAAAAAGCAGAAAAGACATGTTTCCCAACATACGTGTAAAATTTCCTTCTCCTGAAGCAAATAATGGGCCAGAAATCGCTCCCAAAATAATGGAGGAGCTCAAAAGCGCTCTCAGTTTTTAGAGGTGAATTGAAGGAGCAAGTTCCCAAGTTTGCACATGCGCAATAAAATGTGGAAATTCGGAACTTGCTCCTAGTGGTTCGCTGGCAACATGACAGCTTCGAATTAAAGGGACATCGCACGCTGCAATCAGAGAATAACTGATAAAACGCCAGCCTGCCCAACTGGAAAGTAACTAATTATGCCTTAAAAATACCAGGTCTAAACTAAGTTTTAAAAGTGTGGTTAGTCTTAATGACTGCCAAATAACTAAAAATTAACATTTTAAAATGTGGAGTCTCATATTACTCCTTATTTTGATAGTTTTTGGTCATTATGTAAAAAAATTAAATTAAAAAATTAAACATTTTTTTTTACTTTTCCTTTCTGTCTCTAATTTAATTCAATTATTTCTTTGACCTTCTACAAAAAAAAATTAAAATTTTTATTTACAATGACACCCAGAATACTAACTTTAAATGAATTAAATCTGCTTGCCTGCTTGAGCAATGCAGCCTGAATCTGTGGACGTGAATTCTCTTCCTGACAGATTTTGTGGGAGTGTCTTCTCCTCTCACAGACGTTTCCAGCCTTGCGGCAACTCACGTTGCGCAGAGGCTGGGTTGATAGCGCACATTTTGTTTAAAGTTCAAAATTCAAGCAATTAGACGCCACAGAGCCCGCAGTAAGTATCTTCATTAATTAAATTTGCAGGAGCTGAGGTGAGTGTTGCCTCGCCGCTCTGTGCGATTTCTGGCCCAATATTAGGTGTAGTAAATGATTTATACAGTTTTATGCTGGGATAGAGGACAGAAAATGTATTGCAGGTCTATGCTTTAACAATCTCCCCCTATTTCAGCATAAAAGTCTACCAGAACAGTTATGATTGGTATTACAAGGGAACCGATTGGCAAAGATATAACCCTTTCTTATTACATAAAAGCATAAAGATGCCAAAACTCTCCAAATAAAGATTGGAAACAACGGATTTCAGGGAATGAGTTCATGTAATGCAATCTCGGGATTCAGAAAATATTTCAAAACTATTTGACTTTCACTCTCATCATTTATGATGCCATCTGATCTCTTAGTTTACAACCTCTAATTCACCACCAGTTATCCATTATATTTGATATGCTTAAAATCAGAAAAATCGCATTGGTTAAAATCGCAAGTTGCTTCATATTGCAAGATTTATTGGGGGTAATTTTCAACTTACCATCAGAGAGTAAAACCAGTGTTGCGAGTCAGGCACCTGTTACAGAAACCGCCCAATCTTCCTTTTCAAAGGCAGTTCCTATAACAGACACACGACCCACAAGGCCAGTTTTACCCACCAGCGATAAAGTGAAAATTCCCCCCTAGAAACATTGTTTCCCTGTCAAAATTGGTGTAAAATGAAAATAAAACTAGATTGCAAATCCATCCCAACCTAACTATACAAACTTACCACTGCACATTATAAACTTCTCTTCATTGTTCATTAAACGTTTGTTTACTAGAATAAGTTTTATACTTCTGTTAAAATTTTATCAGCTAACTTTCTCCCCCATAAGAGAGTCCCATGATTATATCCTAACGACAGTAAGGCGTTGTTTTATCTAATTTCATATATTACTGTTTTATTTTTACATTCAATCTTAATCATTCTCAGATAAGTTCCAAGAGTTTCAAACATGCTGCAATTAAAGGATTTCAAAGATTTTCAGTCTTACTTTTTCAATGACTCTTTTCCATCTTGATCTTGAAATGCTGTTGGTACAAACCACCTCTTCATTACTGAAAGACAATTATTTTTTTTCTATTACAAGAATTATTTGTAGTAGTTTTAGAAACAAAATCTAAATATTGATATTACTTAAGTAATATGATCAAGTAATCAATTAGCAAAATTATTCATCACCATGTTAAGAACAAGATTCTGTATTATTCCGATCATATCTCCAAATGCCAGTTATACATTTGATAGGAAACATCTGTAAGTAATCTGTAATACCAAAATACAAACTTTTATTCTTAAAATTTTGAAATTTATTAGATTTCTAACTACGATGAGGGAAGTCTTGAAAAATTGGTTTTTTTTCATTAGAACAACATGGAGGACAATATGACAGAAGTGTTTAAAATTATGAAAGAATGGGATGGGTAGATAAAAGCAGAGTGTTTCTGGAAGTTACTGGGTCTGGAACGAAACAAGATAAGAGACTTAGAACAGAGAGCAAGAGAAACTTCTGTACACAGAGGGTTGTAAAGCTGTGGACTTAGTGGTTGAGGCAGAAACTACTTCAACATTCAAGATTAGATTGGATAGGTTGACAAAGGAAAAAGGGATGAAGGGATATGAGAACACTGAGTAAATCTGATTAGCACTGTTTGCTCACGTGGAGAGTAAAAGTTGCTGCAGAGATTAGTTGGGCCAAAAGGCTTGTTTCTGTGTCATAACTTCTATGTATTGTCTACATCTGAATAAAAATATGGTGTTCTTTTAAAAGCAGAGAGATCAGACAGCAAGTTAAGACCAAGGCAAATGTGAGAATCCTATAGCCATGGTTGATGTTCTTGATGAAAACCCAATACACTTTGATAAAGAGCTGAACGTTGAAAATTTTGCTACTCAACTGTGTGGTTACAGAGATTTACGGTGAGGACTATTTTCACAAAGTTTTCTGAATCTCAACCTACTTTTCTGTCATGTTGGAAAATGTTTGCTCTGAATCTAGGGAAGAGAGTGAGAAGCTTTTGATCCAAGCAAGGAGGAGGCAGGAATTTAGAAGAATGTTTCAGGGTGAAAAGATTTTTAGTTCAGAGATAATGATCTTGGCTTATATGAGGAACAAAGCATCAAGAGGTTTAGATTAAAACGGGTACAACTGGTCAGGATTGGACCAGTGCTTCTGTAAATCCCACTCCTCATGCTACAGCACCACAGGTCACAGTTGCTCCAATCTGCTTGCTCGTTTTGCCATGGGGTCTTTTCAAGCTGCTGGCAATATTTTATTGTCACTGAATAAAGCAAAATGTCAAACTGTATACATGAAGTAATCAAAGTTAAGATGGCACATTTTTCAAGCTTCAAAGATTTTTCCCAAAACAAAACCTATTATTATGAAGGCAGCAGAAACTATATGGACATCCAATAGACTGCACGTGGCTGACTGCCACAAGAATATTAAGTGCTTAATATCAATTCTGCTCACATAATATTATGCTGAGTCTAGCTAAGTTCCTTGCTTCTAGATATGATTCTGTCATTATTAATAATCAATGAGCACCAGCATTATTCAACGAGAATAAATGACGACAAGATAGCTGTTGGGAGATAAAGTGCACACATTAAAATGATCTCATGACACCTATAGACACCTCACAAAATTAACCTGAACATAATTACCACCATAAACATAAAATGGCAAGATTACTGAGAGTGCATTTGGATTGTTGAAACAAAGGTAGAGATATCTTCATTGTGTAACCCGATAAAGGGATGCAAAATATTTGTAGTTTGCTGCATACTGCATCATCTTACTGAGTACTGCAACTCTAAATTAATGCGGAATGGATGTATGTCATAGAAAGGAGCAGTATATCTTCAACAGCTTGTTCCGGGTGCAATACCCTGACTGACTAAAGAGATGTACAACCAAACCTTTCAGGCCAATGTTCTAATCTAGTAAAGTTGATGAACTGTCCATCTTGGTAGTGTTTATTGTTCGAGTAATATGACATTGCTCATAACAATGCCAGCTAAAGGTGTTTATAATGACACCAATATTTATCTGCAATGTTGAATTTCCCCAACACAATGGAAAAAGGGTGCCGGATCTCCACCGCCTTTACACCGCCCTGGGAATTCCACAGCTTCCCCCAAAGGGGATCGGGGAGTGGCGTGAATGCACCTACAACAAGTGCAGGCATGTAAATGAGACTGGGGGTCACGGTCCTCCTGCCTCATTTTCCTGAAGGTTCACCAGAAGAGCGCCAAGACATGTGGACAACCAAAGAAGCACCTCGTCTCTTCATCCTCACATCAGAGTATCTGAGATAGGCGGGCAGCAAGGTGAACAATTAAGTGGCTTTTTATTTCCCCAAAGAAAGCCAACAGATTCTCAGGCTTATGGACTTCTGGCTGCTGTTCTTAGGCCCCAGAGCCAGCAGCTATCTTCGCGACAGCAGACCACTAAGGCTTGATTTCCATCCCCAATCTGAGCACAGGTCCCTGCCAGGGGTGAGCAGTGCCATGGGCACATTGGGACCTAGCAAATGACCTGAACCCACAAATCCAGACGGGTGAAGGTCACATCATGAGCAGCACACTTGGGAGGAAACTACGCCAGATTATTGCCCAGTTGCAGCGTGGGGAAACGGGAGAGGGGCCCTTAGTACTTATAATAACTATAATAACACAGAACTGCGATCATGTAAACAATAACAATGTCAAAAACCTGTACAGAAGAGAAATAACTTCTTTCTGCATAGTTTTGTGTTGTACAAACCTTAAAATGGCTGAATCAAAAAATGAGAAACAAATTGAAGATTATTATTTAACGATTCTGTATACTTTTAAACATTTCAGTGGTATGCCATACTGTGCGCATTATGTAAGTAAGTCTGCACTGGATGATTTGAGTACTTTTTACAAGTTGTTTCAAGCACTTTGAGAGCAGGTTTTCCTGATGGCTGAGTTCTAAAAGCACAACCTCATGAGACTGAGACACGTACATAAGGTAGGCTCAAGGCTCAATTCCCAGTCTCTGTTGGGCAGTAGTTGAGGCACTACTATGGATCTCAGTGCCCCTGAACTAGGGAGGCAAAATTTGAATCCTGATCGCTATTAAGTAACTCTTACTAGAAATTGCAGAAATGATTGTTGGGCGAGGACAAGATTAGTCCCCACAGTCAGATAGCCTGATGAGGATGAGTGGTGGACATTAAAATCCGGTGGGAAAGTTTGCACGGCTTTTACAGAACCTGCCTGATTTTCCTGCCATTGATTTCAACGAACACGAGGTCAGGCAAGTTCCATTACCGGCGTGTGACCACCAGGTCGCCCCGACCAGTCGATTCTAATGCCCAGAAAATTGTAAATTCGAACATCCACCCCACACGTCTAGGTTCAAACTTGAAGAACTTCAGGAGAAAAGAAGGAAAAGAAACCAATAGAGGCAAGTGATTTCAGAAACACAACCATTAACTCTCCCAGCTATTACATGAAAATTGAGGTGTTTTTATTTCCTCCAACTTATAATAACCCACCATTTTATAATAAATGGACGCTGAAATACTATAACTCAAACACTTTGGTAATCAGACATCAGCCTTTCAACAAACTGTATGGGTTTAATGCATGTAAATAACATAAAAATTGCCATCACTAATAAATGCAGCAAGTTCCAGCCTGACTAAAAGTAAAGGAATCATGAAATACTGCCTTCTCAACGCAAGATAATGTGGATCTGGAATGGTTGGAAAATGTGTGATCTGGGCTAAGGGCTATATTCGGTATCAGACACACAAATCTTAAAAGTTACTCTTTTGACAGGAAACAATTGATTTACAACCAAGACAGTGGTTCCAGAAAATTGCACAAATATTAGCATTTACATCAAACAGCTAAATCTACTGGAAACTAAAGTGGAGCAACTAAAAAAAAAATTAAAATATCAAAAATCTTTTATGCCAAATTAATTTTGGGGGTTTGCCTGAAGCAATACATTTTCTATCTCTACAACTGCCTACCTTTCCTCCAAATTCAATCTCTTGCTATAATCACAATAATTGAGGCCGCTCACATAGTTTGGTGTCACGTATCTGGAGGGCTGAAAAAGCTTTGCAGAACCTTCTCTCAAGAGAACACACACATTTGAGCACAGTATATAATGGAACATAGTTGTCAGTCTTGGCTCAGTGGTAGCAATGGTTGCCTCTTAGTCAGAAGGTTGTGGGCTCAAGTCCCACTCCAGAGAAGGCTGCCACTTCAATGCAGTACTGACAGAGTGCTGCATTGTCGGAGGTGCCATCTTTGGAATGAGACGTTAAACTGAGGCCCTGTCTCCCCTCTCCAGTGGGAGGGGAGACAGGGCCTCCCTGGTATCCTGGCCAATATTTATCCCTCAAGCAACAAAGCTAAAAAACTATTTATCTGGTCATTATCTTATTGTTATTTGTGGGATCTTGCTGTATGCAAATTGGCTGCTGCATTTCCTGCATTACAACAGTAATTACACTTCAAAAAATACTTCATGGTCTGTAAAGCACCTATGAATGAAATGAAGTTGTGAAAGGTGCTATATAAATGCAAATTCTTTTCTTTAATTTGCAATTATCCCAATGGAAGAAATTAAATTGAAGAGCTAAATGGCTTTTTCTTAATTTAATTTTCTAAACTGAACTCTGAAAGTTAGAGTACAGTTGCCAAGTTTACATGGTAGTACAGCAAAAACCTAAATATTTAAAGTCTGACATCTGGAAGTTACTCTGAGCGATGCTATCGCACAAAAGCGAGGAACTTAACACAAATTCCTCAGTCTGCAATTTTAAGGGGCGTTAACTCATTTATTATTAAATGGGTAAATGGCTCCATGAGTACAAAGAGAGAAGAATTTGCATGAAAACAACGTAATCCCTGACTTTTATTGTACTATAAGCCTGAGAGCGACGATTACATGTGAAATGTAAACATAGCCAGATATTCAAAGTCCCGTTTTTCAGCTCACTCTCAAAGATCCTGCCCAATTTCAATATTTGGAGTAGACTTATCCTAAACTAGTTGCTGCAAAATTCAATCAAGCAATTGAAAGATAAAAATCAGTTTCTTGATCTCAATCTTAATAAAAGTGACTGAGGAGTGTGAATGGCTCTATATAAATCAAAATCAATTGTTTCTTCCTTTACAATTGTGAAGTGGGGCCACCTGCAAGTCCAAATATTTTTGTATCTAGTTTTGATTCCTTGGAGGCCTTGATGGTTGAAAAATGGATGTCTTTCCTAATCTTTGCTCTGAATTAGTACTAAGCACTTCCAGGTTAGGTGCTGCATAGGTTCGATAGAAAGTTAATCTCCAACTTTTCTTCCCCAACAAAGTGCCTTATTCTCAACCTCAGAATAGCACCAGTGTGAATTTCCCCATCAGTCATCATTATGACTTCCCCGAGTCAGATTGCCTGTTTGGTAAGAGTTGAGCGCACTTTCACGTTGCTTGCTCTCACCATAGGGGACTAATTTGAAACTGCCAAAATAATTTCATATAGAAACCTTAGTGGAGAAAACTTCCATTCTTTCAAAAATATTGGAAAGACTCAGCAAGTAAGACAGCATCTGCAGAGAGAGAAACAGAGTTAACGTTTCAAGTCGATGTCCTTTCATCAGAGCTGGTAGATGTTAGAGAGGAACGGCTTTTAAGTAAGTACACAGCCAGGGGAAAGGGAGGCAGGAAAAGAACAAGAGTGAAAGATCGGTAATAGGTTGGAGGGCACGAGTGATTAAGTGACACTGAAACGTTAACTCTGCTTCTCTTCTCACAGAGGCTGCCTGATCAGCATTTTCTGTTTTTATTTCGCTTTTGATTAATTCTTTCAAAGTAGCCTTCATTTTAAGCCAAGTCCCAGAAGTAAACTTAAAGGGCCGAAACTTGCTGTGACCGGCATAGCAAGGCTGTCCGTACATCCTGGGGACAAAGACTATGAAAATACTTACCTCGTGGTCTCAGGGACCACTTGCTCCATTTTAAGTTTTTTCTCAATTCAGCGCACCTTCCTTTGTACCAATAGACTCTGTGGGAATGGAAGCCACGCCCACAGAATCTGTCACGAAGAGAAGTCACGCCCCCAAACAGGCAAGTAAAACTCATTCATTCAAAGTGAACATGTCTATGTTAGTGTAAATACAAATTTAACATGCCTTATTATAAAAAGCCAAGCAAATGATTTAATTTAATGAAAGTTACGGAAGTTAAAAAAAATTAAAAATTAAAAAAAAATTATAATTAAAAAATATTAAGAGTAATTTGACATTCCACATTTTTAAAATGTAATTTTTTGTTTTTTCTCAGTCATTAACAGTCATGGCGCTTTTAAAAAGTAGTGTAGGGCTAGTATTTTCCAGCATACCTTTTGGTGGCGTAAGTATCTTTGTTTCAGCTGGGCAAGTTTACAAATGTTTCCTGATTTTATTGATTAAATTATTGGCATAATTTGTAACTGTCAAACCGCCGGCGAACCAATGGGAGCAAATTTGCGATTTCGGGGTTTTACTGCCCATGTGCACATTCACGAACTTACACAATCGATTCACTGGCGGTTGGAGAGAACGCCATTTTGGTGAGGAATTTCTAGCCCACTGTGCTCTTTATTCTGTTATACGGACATTTATCAAAACCATGGATATTCCCTATTGATATTTTCACTGTAAGCTACAATTTGTTTTTATTAATTATGATTTTACTTAATTTTTTTCAGGCACTTGCTTCAGCTATCAAACAGACAATGCCAAAATGTCTTGTCATAGCATTAAACCTCCTGGGATGAGAGGGTTGTCCCATGAGGAGAGATTGAGTAGAATGGACCTATACTCTCTGGAGTTTAGAAGAATAAGAGGTTATCTCATTGAAACATATGAGATTCTGAGGGGGCTTGACAGGGTAGAAGCTGAGAGGTTGGGGATCGGGCGGGAAAGTGGAGATGAGGTCGAAGGGGTCATATGGCCTACTCCTGCTCCTATTTCTTATGCTCTTAATTTCTAGCCTTGATATTTCCCATTCCATTATTTGTTGCCTTACATATGGCTTGCAGTAGACAATCTGCACACATAATGTGATTTAAATGGAAGTATCTGATGAACTGTAAGTGAAACACTTGGTACACTATTTGTCCAGAGTTGTGGCTTAAGTGGACTCTGTTTATATGCAGCAGAGACCAAGTGTTGGTAAGAAGAGAGATAATCCTCAATAAACTTCACTTCAAGCTGTATTTACCAGGAAATTGTTTTTTGTGATGCTTACAAATGGAATGAAGAGCTCTGTGGAAACTCATTTCACTTGTGACCTTTTATAACAATCAGTGAGAGTTCACCTCATCAATCTAAGATGGATTTGAATTCAGGTCCCAGAGCTGAAAGTACAGAGTTCTAACCAATTAAACCTTCAATTCCCCAAGAGGAATAAAAAAAAAATTGCAGATTAGATTAACTTACTCATTATTTATTCATTCTCTTCTTTATTCCTACAGTCAGTATTTAGAAAGAAAGAAGAACTTGCATTTATATGATGCCTTTCACACCCTCAAATACCCAAAGTGCTTCGCAGCCAACGAATTACTTTTTTGAAGTAACTAGTATTTAAGTACTGTTATTTAAGCAAATGCACACAGCATGGTCCCGTGAACAGCAATGAGATAAATGGCCAGTTAATCTGTTTGAGGGATAAATGTTGGCCAGGACACCAGAAGACCCCTGCTTCTCTTCCAATAGTGCCATGGGATACACCTAAACAGTCAGATGGGGCCTCGGTTTAACGTTTCATGCTGTCAAGCTGCAGTAATGATGCTTTTGATCACGTTCTCTCCTACTGTCTAAATAGCCATGACTCACATTAGGAAACAGCTTCCAGTATCCCCTCATCAAACTAGCCATTTTTCCGGTGTAAGCTGAGAACAGTGTTGTCCAATACATTATCTGCTAGCCTCATGTAGATAATTGGGAATCCAGATGTAGCTAATTGCACAGCATATGCATGTGTACTTTAACCTTTTTGAGTGTTTGTTGGTAAAATGGTAAGACAAAAAGCAGAATAAGTGTTTTTTTTTAAATCACTGTGAGCGCTTTACTTCCTTGGTTGCTGAATGGTGGCAAGATGTTTGTTCGGTAAATACACACATGTTGAGTACATTCACCTGTATTGTGTGAGTGTATGCAAGGCATTTTCTACTAAAATTAGTACATGCGGCTAAAACATTGTCGCCGTGTCCTCACCTGTCTCTAGTCAGCAATTTCTGTTGGACAACACTGGTCTAGACAATAAGTCTTGACAGACTATTCAGTTATGTGTGAGGCCGTCGCACCCAAGTCTGATCTTGTCCTTAGCTGACTTTCCATGAGAGGTCACCGAACAGTGAGGACAGTAATCAGGAGTGAGAACCCTGGCTGATGTTTCCTCACTGGTACCTTGCCCAAGCACAGTTTTTCATGTATGGATCTGAATGTCGTGTGTCAAGTATTTTCCTCTGGCATCAGGTGTGCAACTACAACAGATACAACTGGATAGTGACCCAGGAGTAGGGTCATTGGATGTCTTCCCCCTCTTCCAAGGATACTGAAGCTAACTGTAGCATCCCTACTGCTACTCCAGTTTAAATCGACCAATGTAATGCAATCCAGGAATCAAACTGAGGACCTTGTATTCTGCATGGTTCAGTGCCATAACATGCTGCACATTTAATTGCTGAAACTAGTGCTTACTACTTTTAATTAAACATATACTTGTGCATCTTCCCAATAGCATGAGTCAGTACCTTCAGGAAAGGACGGGTAAGTGAGCTGAGGAATCATCAGGAAATTTGAGTCAAGAAAAAAATTCTTGTGTAGAAGGTGACATGATTATAGATAAGAATTTACCATAATCGTAATTCAAATACCCAAGTCTGTATAAATATAAAGCTGCAATGCAAAAAGAGAAAAATGATTACTTTTAATGGACGTCGACAGTTTAAGACCAAAATACAGCAAAGATAGAATAAATTGCTTCCGAGGCCTTAATGAAATCTCTTTCAGCATTTATGCAGATTACAGCTGTGAAGCAACGGACGTTTGCGCTGTACACTGTATGAAGTTATCCCATTGAAGCCACTTGAACACACAACAAAATAACAAAAAGCTGATGAAATTTCAAAGGAACCTGATTAGGATCCCTGCTGGTGATAACAGTTGTTAGTGTCTTTAATCAGGCTACTGTAATTAGAATGTCTAAGGGAGGGTGGTGAGGGGAGTTGACTAAGTTACATGCAAATGCCAAATATTCTGAAGGGATAAATATTGTTCCAATAAAATAGGAGGTTAAACCTGTTTCCAAACATCAAGCACAGCCCCACTAGCCTCCTTCTTAAGAAGGACAGAATCATGGATCCACAATCCTGGATTTAAGATATAGCTGTTGAATACAAATTTGCTGAGAACATCTCACAAGTTTGAGGCCTAGTATTATTTCCTTCAAATATTTGACTCCACAAAAAGGTGCATAATGATTTTTGCAGACTCATGAATACAAAACTCAAACAACAAACTCAAAAATAGCAAGCTAAACCGCAGGCTGTAACCAAGGGCAAAAACCGGAGGTTTGATTTCCTCAGGCAATATAAATATCAGATAATGACTAATGGGAGTCGGTTTCTCATCTTACGGATTCAAATTGGAAAAAGTTTTAAAAGTTGAAATACCTGAGCAAACACGTTCATAGTTGTAATCTGCATAATTGCTGCTTATGGTAACCCAACATCACTATAAAATATACCAAAACTTTTAAAATGAAAATAGGAAACACTGGGATTATGCAGTCGGTCAATATGCATCTTTGAAGAGAGAAGGCGAGTCGATGTATTGAGTACGGCCCTTCTTCAGAATGGAAAACTGATGGATAAGCAAGCATTTTACCAGAATTAGGAGAGAGAACTTTCAACTTTGGATCCCACTGTTAATGTACCAATGTACCAATGTCTCCTTGACAGCACGCCCAGAATCATTCAGAAGAACATCCAACAATTCAATTGCCAGTATCAGAGGTTCAACGTCAGTATCTGAGCATGAAGTAGGGGTACATGCCACACAGATAGCAGCTGAGATAACAGGAAGCGCTCATAATGGAATGTACATTAAACAGAAAAGGATATTTACAGAGCGCATTTAGTCCAGCAGAGGTAGAGCAAGAGCATCTGGCTAATGTTACTGTTCTGTATCATCATAGAGCATTTACAGGCTAACATCACAAAAAACTGACCTGTCAGATTACTATGCCATCCTCTCGTAAATGTTTGAAAGTGGAACTAAGCTGGAGAACACAAATTACGCTAATAACAGTAAACATATTTACTTGCTTGCACTTTGCACACGATATGATTCCTGATAGAGCTTCATTAACCATTCATTTCTACAATCATGTCATCACATTCTTCACTTGTATCCCCATGACATAGCTAACCTCAGTGCAGCTCTTTATTAACCATGCACAATGGAAGATTCACTAATATATTAAAAATTGTATAATAGTGCACATTTCATGTTTGTCACACTGGCTGAAACTTAAAAAAGACAAATTCATAACTCATGGAATCTACCAACCCTGAAATTCAACCAATTAAGTAACTCAGTAGCATTTCAAAATCCTTTCAGCGACTATTGTTTTCCCTCAGTAACTGAAATGTTTAATGCCAGAGTCTGGGTATGAGTAATGATCAGAATATCCCAGGACACACGAGTATAATTTTGTCAGTGCAGATGGAAGCATGCCTTCATCATGCTGTAACAGGATTTTTGATTTTTTTTTTTGTTTTTCCCAATGATGAGAAAATGAGCCAGAGAATGAATTTTGGAAGTTTTTTTCAGGCAACAACACAGATGTAAACAGTTATTAAATTTACTTCAGAGAGAAAACTTAGCTCAGAGAAAAAGAGACAAAAAGTGAGTGATTACACCAACTGCACTTTGAAAAATCCTAAATTATTGTAAACAGAATTGAATTTTTTCAGTACAAATGTCAAATGAATTTAAACTTCATATGTGACCCTCAAGGTTCCATGATATGCAGCCATGCACCCCAAACATCAACAGCATTAGAGTTCATTTGTTTTTTCAAATGATTTGAAAACAAGCTGAAAGATGAATTTGGGAAGTGTCTTGGAGTGAAAGTTTGGCATCAAAACGGATTGCAACTTTTTTTACACTTCAGAGTCTAGTTCTGAGAGTTCTAGACAATAGACAAAAGTGGATGGCGCATAGCAGAAGGCCAAATGTGCACTCCCATTGCCAGTAGCGGCTAATTTAGCACAAGCCAGGCATTAAATCTTGGACCGTTCTGGTCAGTCTGACTCTATGCCGCAGCATGCATTGCATTAACCCACAGACCAAACATCAGAGCAGGAGATCTTCATAATCTTTTCTCCCCGAAAACATGCAATTGCTCATGAATTTACTTCTCTGTTTGAAATATTCTCACTATCTTTTTTTCCTGGATGACTAAATTCTTTTCCTTTCTATAATGCTTTCCTTACTTGTTTAAATAATTGCTGATTACCTTTAATAATTATTTTTTATAAATATTTGCTATGATGCACGTGCCATAATTGCCACAAAAGTGGTTGCATTTTGAGTTTTTGAGCTTAGATTACATTCACATGGGTATGGGATCAACAACTCAGTTAAGGAAGTAACATGGGGATAGTACTTCTCTCTTGACTCAGAGGATAAAGGCACAGTTGTGGTACTGAGCTATGTAAACCAGGGTAGCTGTAGGTTTAATCTGTGTTGAGTTTGCTAATCTTAGCTGAACAGCAACAAGTGCACTTTTAATTAAACCCACTATTCCTGGTGTAGGGTAAAGGTAAAAAAAGATAGCCATTTCCATTGCTGCTTGCAAACCAATGATACCAGCTGAAAAAGGTGTGGGAACAGGTTAGGTTCAGTTGTGATGTCACTTTAGTCGAATAGCCTCTCAACGCTTTTCTTTTCCATTCATGGGATGTGGGCATCACTGGCAATACCAGCATTTATTGCCCATCCCTAATTGCCCTTGAGAAGGTGGTGGTGAGTCACCTTCTTGGACCGCTGCAGTCCGTGTGGTGAAGGTTCTCCCACAGTGCTGTTAGATAGGGAGTTCCAGGATTTTGACCCAGCGACGATGAAGGAACGGCGATATATTTCCAAGTCAGGACATTGTGTGACTTGGAGGGGAACGTGCAGATGGTGTTGTTCCCATGCGCCTGTTGCCCTTGTCCATCTAGGTGGTAGAGGTCATGGGTTTGGGAGGTGCTGTCGAAGAAGCCGTGGCGAGTTGCTGCAGTGCATCTTGTAGATGGTACACGCTGCAGTCATGGTGCGCCGGTGGTGAAGGGAGTGAATGTTTAAGGTGTGTGGATGGGGTGCCATTCAAGTGGGCTGCTTTGTCCTGGATGGTGTCCTCATCCAGACAAGTAGCGAATATTCCATCACACCCCTGACTTGTGCCTTGTAGATGATGGAAAGGCTTTGGGGAGCCAGGAGGTGAGTCACTCGCCGCAGAATACCCAGCCTCTGACCTGCTCTTGTAGCCACAGTATTTATGTGGCTGGTCCAGTTACGTCAATGGTAACTTATTATCTAGGTTCATATATGGAGATGATCACTTGAGTGAAGAACTTGAGGACTGTCTGAACAGTACCACAATAGAAGAGGTCCCTTTTTTTTTTAACTCTCTCAAAAGGCAAATATCTTGTTATAGGATTATGTTTTCCTAGCTCATTTTAGAATAGATCGGTAGGAGCTACAACAAAAACAACATGGGAAATAAACCAAAACAGGACTTTGCTGTACCAAAATTATCTCTGGATTACTCACAAAGTTTATTGAACACACGCTAAATGCAATGATTTTAGGTTACCATAAATTGATAAAGAGGGAGAAAATAGAATGAGAGTAAACTCGCAAGAAATATAAAAACAGATTGTAAGAGCTTCTACAAGTATTTAAAAAGGAAGATAGTAACGAAAGTAAACATGTGTCCCTTAGAGGCTGAGACAGGAGAAATTATAATGCGGAATAAGGAAATGGCAGAGACATTAAACAAATATTTTGTATCTGTCTTCGCAGCAGAGGACACAAAAAATACCAGAAATAGTGGGAATCAAGGGTCTAACAAGAGTGAAGAACTTAAAGCAATTAATATTAGTAAAGAAAAGGTACTGGAGAAATTAATGGGACTAAAAGCCGCTAAATCCCCTGGACCTGATGGCCTACATCCTAGGGTTCTAAAAGGAGTGGATGCATTGGTTTTGACCTTCCAAAATTCCCTAGATACTAGTGGATTCAAAGGTAGCAAATGTAGCCCTGCTATTCAAAAGGGAGAGAAAACAGGGAACTGCAGGAAAAATGCTGGAATCCATTACTAAGGACATAGTAACGGGACACTTAGAAAATCATAATATGATTAGGCAGAGTCAACATTGTTTTTTGAAAGGGAAATGGTGTTTGACAATCTATTAGAGTTTTTTGAGGATGTAACTAGCAGGGTAGATAAAGGGGCACCTTATCGAATGCCTTTTCAAAAGGCATTCGATGAGGTGCCACACAAAAGATTGTTACACAAGGTAAGAGCTCATGGGATTGGGGGTAATATATTAACATGGTGAGATGATTGGTTAACAGAGAGAAAACAGAGTAGGAATAAATGGGTCATTTTCAGGTTGGCAGGCTGTAACTAGTGGGGTGCCGCAAGGATCAGTGCTGGGGCCTCAGCTACTTACAATCTATATTAATGACTTGGATGAAGGATCCGAGTGTAACGTATCCAAGTTTGCTGACGATACAAAGCTAGGTGGGAAAGTAAGTTTTGAGGAGGACACAAAGAGTCTGCAAAAGGATTATAGAGAGGTTAAGTGAATGGGCAAGAAGGTGGCAGATAAAGCATAGTGTGGGGGAATGAGAGGTTATTCACTTTGGTAGGAAGAATAGAAAAACAGATTTTTTTAAATGGTGAGAAACTATTAAATATTGGTGTTGAGAGAGATTTGGGTGTCCTTGTACATGAAACACAGAAGGTTAACATGCAGGTACAGCAAGCAATTAGAAAGGCAAATGGTGTGTTGGCCTTTATTGCAAGGGGGTTGGAGTACAAGAATAAGGAAGCCTTGCTTCAATTATATAAGGCTCTGGTGAGATCACACCTGGACTACTGTGTACAGTTTTAGTCTTCTTATCTAAGGAAGGATAAACTTACCTTAGAGGCAGTGCAATGAAGGCTCACTAGATTGATTCCTAGGATGAGAGGGTTGTCCTCTGAGAAGAGGTTGAGTAGAATGGGCCTGTACTCTCTGGAGTTTAGAAGAATGAGAGGTGATCTCAATGAAACATATAAGATTCTTAAAGGGCTTGACAGGATAGACGCTGAGAGGCTGTTTCCCCTGGCTGGAGAATCTAGAACTAGGGGACATAGTCTCAGGATAAGGGATCGGCCATTTATGACTGAGGTGAGGAGGAATTTCTTCACTCAGAGGGTTGTGAATCTTTGGAATTCTCTACCCCAGAGGGCTGTGGATGCTGAGTCGTTGATTATATTCAAGGCTGAGATCGATAGAGTTTTGGTCTCTAAGGGAATCAAGAAATATGGAGATCGGGCGGGACAGTCGAGTTGAGGTCAAAGATCAGCCATGATCTTATTGAATAGCGCAGCAGGCTTGAAGGGCCTACTCCTGGTCCTATTTTTTATGTTCCCAAATAAAATGGTAGGCTTTTATTGCAAACAAAGCATAAATAACAATTAATGGGAGAAAAGCAAATTGGTGTGAAAAACAGGATTGATGGAGGTAAATCAAATTTGTTTTCTTAGTGTTATAATACTGCCTGTAAGTATACATACATGTTATCTTCTCTTTCAGGAGTACGGTTACAGGATCCATCAGGCTCCACCTCCATTTTCAGATTGTCCTGGGAAACGCAGCTGCAGTTAGAATTGCATTGACTACAGCACGTGCTATTCTCTTGGTCACTGGGCTGCCTTTGTGAATTCTGTTGGTAGCTGTACACCGTGGAGCGGGATTCACAATCACTCGCCACGGTAGAGTCATGTACAGCATCACTCTCGCTTCCTTCAGAGTAACTTGGCAGAGAATTGCTGTGACTGGGGGCTGTAGATGGGTGTTGCCTGCTTTCCACTGATCCACTGCAGAAATCACAAATAAATCTTCCACATCATATTTAACATAACGTATTCTGCAAATATTTTGCCTTCCTACAAACAAACTTTTCTTTTCATGCAAAGTGCAGTAGAACAAATAAACAAAAGAATATGTCAATTCCCACTCGGTCTAAAGACCACAATGTTTTTCATCATCTTAACTTCAGCACGAAGAAGGTAATGGGGACCAAATTAGTTGTTTATCATTTACAATCAAGTTACTGAAAAGTTGAGAATTTATAAATTTTCGCTGAGCAGTTTGATACACTTTAATGTAAAATGTGAATTACAAAATATATAGTTCACCTTCTATTTAGTGCAGCTTTGAAAGCCATCCAAGATGTTTAAAAAAGGATGTTTATAGTCGCTTTGTTACTGAGAAAGTCGTAAACAATTTGGAGTAAGTCACATGACATGTAACAAGGCACAATTAAACATTTAATTATAAAACTTAATTATAATATTAAATTTGACACATCAGAGACAGAATGAACAATTGTTTTTCAGACTGATGGGAAGTGAGCAGTGGTGTCCGTCAGGGGTCATATTAGGACCAATGCTCTTTTTGATATATATTAATGACCTGGACTTGGGTATACAGCAGATAACATGAAACTCTGAAATGTAGTAAACTGTGAGGAGGATAGTAACAGACTTCAGGAGGACACAGACAGACTGGTGAAATGGGCCGACACATGGCAGATGAATTTTAACGCGGAGAAGTGTGAAGTGATACATTTTGGTAGAAAGAATGAAGAGAAGCAATATAAACTAAATGGTACAATTTTAAAGGGGGTTCAGGAACAGAGAGACCTGGGGGTGTACGTACTCAAGTATTTGAAGATGGGCAGGACAAGTTGAAAAGGCTGTTAAAAAGGCATGCAGGATCCTTGGCTTTATAAATAGATGCATAGAGTACAAAAGCAAGGAAGTGATGCCAAACCTTTATAAAACACTGGTTAGGCCCCAGCTGGAGTATTGTGATGAATTCTGGGCACCACACTTTAGGAAGGATGTCTTGGCCTCAGGGAGGGTGCAGACGAGATTTACTAGAATGGTACCAGGGATGAAAGACTTCAGTTACCTGGAGAGACTAGATGGGCCGAATGGCCTCCTTCTGTGCTGTAAATTTTCTATGTTTCTATGTAAACTGGGGTGGTTCTCCTTAGATCAGAGAAGGTTAAGGGGAAATTTGAGCAAGATGTTCAAAATCATGAATGGTTTTGATAGAGTAAATGTGGAGAAACTGTTCCCATTGGCAGAAGGGTCAGAAACCAGAGGACACAGATTTAAGGTAATTGGCAAAAGAACGAGGCGACATGAGGAAAACAATTTTTATGCAGTGAATTATGATGATCTGGAATCCACTGCCTGAAAGGGTAGTAGAAGCAGATTCAATAATAACTTTCAAAAGGGAATTGGATAAAGATTTGAAGGGGAAAAAATTGTAGGGCTGTGGGGAAAGAGCAGGGGAGTGGGACTAATTGGATAGCTCCTTCAAAGAGCCGGCACAGGCACAATGGGCCAAATGGCCTCCTTCTATGCTGTATCATTCTGTGATTCTATGAGGTCAAAAGATCCTTGATTTACTCTTTTCCTTTCAAATACCACAAACTGAAGTGTGAAAGCACATAACACACAGCTCAATTTTTTAATAAAAGCACTCTGATTTAAGTCCAGTTCTTTGCAACAGAAATCCCTAACAGCAGCCCCTGATACATTGCTCAAAAAAATCACTGTATAGTGCAGACTAGGAGAATCCAGTCTTAATCTCTATGTTCAAAGGTAACTTATCTCAACCCACTCCTAGCCTCTAAGATCCTTACTTTTGTGTCACCAATCACCTTGCAAATCCAAATCCCCTTCCAAACAATGAAATCTTGCCTCTTGTTCAGGACTTCTTATTTTAAAACTATTGGCCCACCAACCTAGCAACTAACTGTGCCATCAAAACAGAAAAAAAAAGATGATGAATAGAAGGATCCATATAATTTACAAGAGACAGCTTTGCAACAGACCTTGAGAATTGACTGCTGGAGGACCAGAAAAAAGCAACTTGTTTTTGTTCAATAAACTTGCACTTAGCAGTTCCAAAAATGAATTTGCAGGGGTCATGAGTAGAGATAAGGTTGGCTTGGGATAAGATGCTCAAGATGCCAGGTGCGATAAGGAGCATTGTTACTTGAGCCGGTAGAATGGCAGGTGAGGCGGAACCACAAAGTAACAAAACGTAAACATTCCACTTTGAAATTTGTTTAAAGCCCTGACAAGCTCTTTGAATGGCCAGTCCTGCTGTCAATAACAAAAGTTTGTGGCCTTTCTAGAAAACATTATGTGCATTTTTAACAGATGCACAGTGCTATCAATTTAAAGTTAAAACCAAAACAAAAATATTCCAGAGAGAAGGTGAACTGATTAACTGTGGGAGTTTGAGTAGTGTACGTGACAAAAAAAGGCCGCTTTAATAAACATAAATTGTATACAAAATCAGTCCCTTGTACGTTAATAATTTCCCTTGAAGACATCCAAAATACATGGCTTATCTTGTTTTGAAGCTTTCAATACAGAAAAAATTTCAGTTACCTCACAAGCCTCCAGGTTGTACCATGAGTGAAGGGCCAGGGCTCACAAACAGCAAGTCCTGGAACACTCTGTGAACGCTCATTAGATTCAGAAGGGAAGGATCTTTCATTTTCACTCTAGAGCCAAAATGAAAAGGGGAAGGGCTTGATATGATTGGCAGGGATTGTGGCCAATCAGGAGGAACCAATGCATTTACAGAAGAAATGATCAACAAAGCCGAATCCAAATAATTGAAGCTCCAGCCAAAAATAACAGTGACAATAATATCAATGACAACAAAACTTGACTTTATACAGCGCCTTAATTGTAGTAAAATGTTTGAAAACACTTCATAGGAATGTAATCAGACAAAAATTGACACCAAGCCAAGAAAGGAGATATTAAGGGTGGGGTGACTAAAAGAGGTTGGTTTTAAGGAAGATCTTAAATGAAGAGAAAGATGGAGCGCTTTAGAGAGGGAATGCCAGAGCCTACGGCCAGATGGCTGATGACATAGCCGCCAATGGTAGAGCGAAGGGTGTGGGGAATGCGCAAGAGGCCAGAGTTGTAGAGCTGGAGGAGATTACAGAGATAGGGAGTGGCAAGGCCATGGAGGGATTTGAACACCAAGATGAGAATTTCAAATTTGAGGCATTGCTGGACTGGAAGCCAATATAGGTCAGCGAGCACAAGGATGATGGGTGAGAGTGACTTGATGTGGGTTAGAATACGAGCAGCAGAGTTTTAGATGAGCTCAAGGTTATGGAGGGTGGAGGATGGGAGGCCAGCCAGGAGAGAATTGGTATGGTCGAGTCTGGAGGTAACAGAAGCATGGATGTCGGGCAAGCAGGCTGTCGACACAGAGGAAGTGGAGGGGTCTCGAGAGAGAGAGTTGGTGGTGAGGTATATGTATGAGATTTTAATGAAGGTACAAGAAAAACCTTGTCATCTGATAGGCAATCCCTCTCTCACCTCTAACCTCTCTCATTCCCCATTGCAAACCTTTCTATTCCTTAATCAATGCTGTTCTGAATTTTCTTCTCCTGTTCCTTGAAGGCTCAAAATATGCTCGACACAATCCTCTTCCTCCCTACATCATTGTAAACAATTTTACAACACCAAGTTATAGTCCAACGATTTTATTTGAAATCTACAAGCTTTCGGAGGCTTCCTCCTTCCTCAGGTAAATTTACCTGAGGAAGGAGGAAGCCTCCGAAAGCTTGTAGATTTCAAATAAAATCGTTGGACTATAACTTGGTGTTGTAAAATTGTTTACAATTGTCAACCCCAGTCCATCACCGGCATCTCCACATCATGCCTCCCTACATCATCACTGTGTTGAAATGAAGTCTTATGATGTTGCCTCCTACTCTAAATCATTCTTTCCCAGGACCTCCAAAATGATCAAAGTCCTTTGTTCCTCAATCGTCCTCTAAGAATCGCACGGTTTATAAATCCCAAGCTCAGTATCGCAATAAACACTTTGAGTTACCTAATCTCTTTTACTCTTTTTAACCAGGTTTTGTCCAGGTCTTGGCCCTTCACCTTGTTTACTCAAAGGCTTTTTTTTTGTGTTTTTATTGCTGGACTATTACCTCAGTGAAATTAAAGTAATATTTCATGCAGGTTTTACTTCGAAAAGATTGGTGCAACCAGAAAAGAGAAGCTATGTGTGGGGTAAATTGTGGGGTAAGAACAGACACATGGACTGACAAATGCTAAATTGAATGCTGGCAGAAAGGATTAACGTCCCAGGATGAGTGACAGATGCACACACACAAAAGTAACTAGAGATACTGTGGGAGGAGAGATAAACATGGCAGAAAGTGTATTTGAAAGCTAATCTGAGCAGCAATGCTATTCTAAATAAAGTATTTTCAAATGAAAAATGAAAGTGGGATATGTATTTTGATAAAAAATATCTGCATACACAAAAATATATATATATATCTACATAAGTAGGTATTTAAAATAAAGGGCAATAGTACCTAAACTTAAAACCTTAACAGCAACTAACACTATTTTAACAAAAGTAAAAGAAACATAAGAAATAGGAGCAGAAGCAGACCATACGTCCCCTCGAGCCTGCTCCACCATTCATTAAGATCATGGCTGATCTTAGACCTCAAAACCACTTTCCCGCCTGATCCACATATCCCTTGATTCTCTTAGAGTCCAAAATCCTATCGATCTTAGTCTAGAATATACTCAACGACTGAGCATCCACAGCCCTCTGGGGTAGAGAATTCCAAAGATTCACAATCCTCCGAGAGAAGAAATTTTTCCTCATCTCAGTCCCAAATGTCTGACCCCTTATCCTGAGACTATGTCCCCTAGTCCTAGACTCTCCAGCCAGGGGAAACATCCTCTCAGTATCTACTGTGTCAAGCCCTTTCAGAATCTTATATGTTTCAATGAGATCACATCTCATTCTTCTAAACTCCAGAGAGTATAAGCCCATTCTACTCAATCTCTCCTCACAGGACATCCCTCTCAACCCAGGAATCAATCCAGTGAACCTTCTTTGCACCACCTCTAAGGCAATTATATCCTTCCTTAGGTAAGGTAACAAAAACTGCACACAGTACTCCAGGTGTGGTCTCACCAGGGCCCTATATAATTGAAGCAACATTTCCTTACTCATGTACTCCAACCCCCTTGCAAGTAACATTAGAGCCAGGCAATGACCATCTCCAACAAGAGAGAGTCTAACCACCTCCCCTTGACATTCAAAAACATTACCATCGCCGAATCCCCCACCATCAACAGCCTGGGGGTCACCATTGACCAGAAACTTAACTGGACCAGCCACATAAATACTGTGGCTACAAGAGCAGGTCAGAGGCTGGGTATTCTGCGGTGAGTGACTCACCTCCTGACTCCCCAAAGCCTTTCCATCATCTACAAGGCACAAGTCAGGAGTGTGATGGAATACTCTCCACTTGCCTGGATGAGTGCAGCTCCAACAACGTTCAAGAAGCTCAACACCATCCAGGACAAAGCAGCCCGCTTGATTGGCACCCCATCCACCACCCTAAACATTCACTCCCTTCACCACTGGTGCACAGTGGCTGCAGTGTGTACCATCCACAGGATGCACTGCAGCAACTCGCCAAGGCTTCTTCGACAGCACCTCCCAAACCCGTGACCTCTACCACCTAGAAGGACAAGGGCAGCAGGCACATGGGAACAACACCACCTGCACATTCCCCACCAAGTCACACACCATCCCGACTTGGAAATATATCGCCGTTCCTTCATCGTCGCTGGGTTAAAATCCTGGAACTCCCTTCCTAACAGCACTGTGGGAGAACCTTCACCACACGGACTGAAGCGGTTCAAGAAGGCGGCTCACCACCACCTTCTCAAGGGCAATTAGGGATGGGCAATAAATGCTGGCCTTGCCAGCGATGCCCACATCCCATGAACGAATCAAAAAAAATAAAGGCTAACATACCATTTGCCTTCCTAATTGCTTGCTGTACCCGCATGTTAACTTTCTGTGTTTCGTGTACAAGGACACCCAAATCTCTCTGAACACCAACATTTAATAGCTTTTCACCATTTAAAAAATATTCCATTTTTCTATTTTTTTACCAAAGTGAATAACCTCACATTTCCCCACATTATACTCCATCTGCCACCTTCTTGCCCACTCACTTAACCTGTCGATATCCATTTGCAGACTCTTGGCGTCCTCCTCACAGCTTACTTTCCCACCTAGCTTTGTATTGTCAGCAAACTTGGATACATTACACTTCGTTCCTTCATCTATGTCATTAATATAGATTGTAAATAGCCGACACATAAGTATCAGGTTTTTTTTAAATTATGCCAGCTTAGTCATGACTACTCAGCAATTAACATATTGCTGAAGTGAACTGAGCAGCGTACAGTCCCATGAGAAGCACATTCCACATGGGACTGTTACAAGGAACCAGTGGGACCTTCAGTACTCTGCAACCTTATATTACATTAGTTGGTTGGCTTCCAAAGACTGAACTACACAGTAAAGAGAGTCTACTGTAAAAAAAAACAGGAAAATGGGATTTCCAGACACAACTGTGAAACTTGGTTCCTGCTCTGCCATCATTTCTGGAGAGGTTTAATTCATATTAATTAGCCATACTAAATAGGTTAATTGATGTTTCATAAAACACTAATCATTTTTCAATGAAAGAACAGAATCATGCCTTCATATTTGATGACTAATATGAACCACCTTGGGGTTTTGAGAAAGCAATCAATCTGTAAAATGCGTGGACTCTTAAATGTATAAAACTTTAACAGAGACCTGTTGATAGCTGTCTATATCTACCATATTAACTGGCTTATAGGCTGCACTTTTTTTTAAAGCAATAATCACAGTTTAAGTTAAGAATGGAACCTATATACAAGTTTTTTTTTCCCTAGGAGAGAGTTCAAGTTTAGGGTGCAGCCTATATTCATATCAATACAGTAAGTAATGTAATATATCTACATAATTGATCCTAGTACTCTTGTCCAGATAACAACCACCCCACACACTCACAAACACAGTTTACAGCTATGTTGTCCATAAAGTTAATTCCTTGCACTTGAGTTCTGATTCCTAATAATCCAGATATCTTAGGTAACCATTTTTATATTATAAAGAATTAAAACAGCAAATTCATATCAACAGATGCAGGTCAAATCTGAAGTACTTACATACAGCAGGAAAAGCAACAAAGATAAAATGAATTCCTTAAGCATAGTTTAATATAAAGTTTTGATTCACTCTTATAACCACCTCTCCAAACACATCCAATGTATTTCAATAACTACTGCTCTAGCAAATACTTCGCAATGAAAACAGCCAAATAAAACTGAAGAAATTAATTACTACAGGAGTGCTACTGTCTGGAACAAGAACTTCCTGCATTCTACAAATGTTTCAACAACAAATTTTTCCTTAAACCTACACTGGTTCATACCCAAAAAGAATAATTCTACATAAGTTGTAAATAGTAAAATATTAGGTAGTGTAACTGTAACATCTGCTAAAGTTCATCTCATATGATTGGGTTAAGCTGTACTTTAAGTCAAAAGAGTAACTAGCAGAAGATGGATATTTAAAATGTGTTGCCTTATTAGCAATGGTAAAATTAAAATGCTGCACACAGACCAGCCAAAAGACTTTCCATTCTGGAGTGATGGAAATTATACTACTGCTGACGCTAATGATATTTTCCAACCAGCAACATTAGCAAATAGTGCCATATTTTCATTTTTCCCCCATCCAGCCCGCCAGCAATTTGTGTCATGTGTACAGCCTGTGTTACAGGTTCCACCCCTTCTTCCTCGCCCTAAATCCCTGGGGACAGGCACAAACAGGGCATTGGGCAGAGGAAAATCATCCGTGAGGATACCTGCTCTGCATTGAGTATTATTTTTGAAATGTTCTTTAAAAAAGCTGCTTACCAGATCGGGGCATTAATTTGGACTGTTCGCTAACATTTTGTCACTAATGTCCTAAGCAAATGGCCACTACAATACAGAAAGCTCAGACAATAAACTTTGAGCTATTCAAATCTCCCTTTTCTGCTGCTGAATGAAACATTTGGATTTAATGCAGAAGCAGATTGAATATGACAAAACCAGTGGCAAATCTGTTATCAACTATCATGGGGTAAATTGTGCTCACTGTGAATTACTAACAAAAAGATCTTGAACGGGAAGGAAAAATCCAGTGTGGGAAATTTTTCTTTAAAGTACACTCCATTTGTCTACTGGAATAAAAAGTTGCAATTATTTAGTGGGGGGAGGGGTGCTACTTTTTCAAAGTTTTGCTCATTCTTTGTTCACAGGAGCTTGTATTCATATTGGATTCTGGATCACCATCCAGGCCAGTCTGAAGCCAAAACCTCTTTGCGTTCAATGGAATTGTTCAAAGCCACATGGAGTCCCACCCATTCTGTGACATTGCTGGAGCGGGGCATCTCGCAGCGTGCCCCATTAGTTAGACTTATTTCTGCACCATTCAGCTCAAAAAGGCAACAGGCATCTAGGACCACAGTCAATGGCCGGACCACCAGTGAGTCTCCTTAACCAATGAGACTTAAGGTTTGAGAAAGAAACGGAGGAACGACTGAGAAGGAAGGCAAATTAGAGTGGGTGAATTAAGAGACAAATCAGGTTCAGAATGAGAAATAAAGAGAGGGAAAGAAAGATTGGGTGAAGACAGAAAAAAGAGACAGAAAGGAAAAGTAAGAATCAAAATGTAAAATTTAAAATTTGACATTTTTAAAATCTCCAACAATTGACTACATGTAGGAATGAGATTGAACACTTTAAATTATTCCCATTCTGGGCCAGAGAGGTTGATTGGCATTACATCATCAATTATCACATCATTAAAAAGGTACTTGCATTCTTAATTACCAGACTTAACTTTCTGCGATAAGTTTAACGGGCAATTAATGTGCAAATCCAACAAGTTCTTAAAAATAATGGGCGGGCTAAGGCCTTGATGCTGTTTATGCAAAGCAAACAACAAAAAAACGGCGGAAATTGACCAGCAGGTTCCAGAGATTCAAAATTCACGGCATATCTCTTAATCCCCTGAACTTGCTGGCTGATTTGCACATTAATAATGGCGTGCGTTGTTAACCCGCTGCTATTTTATCAACAAGATACGGCCCATGATCGGAGTAAACTGGATACAAAGAGGCTCAACATTGCAGCTTCCCTCCACTGAGGTAAAATGAAATTAAAATTACATTAAATGATTATGTTGCATTACTGTGCACAAAATGCTCTGAAGATATATAAGTGTTGAGCCAACTCACCTATTAGTTAATTCTAATGAAGGTTTGCTTTCCAGTGAATGCTGTTGACTGGATAATCGGCTACAACTTGAGAACGACTCTAAATCACTTTTGCTGTTAAAAGGAGAGTCTTTGCCATCTTGTTTTCTGTTAATAAGAATACTTGTTTAAAACAGCACACATTTTTTTGGATTTCCTTCAGATTATGATGGTACGAAGCCCAAATGCACTAAAATACCAGATCTGATCATCCACTAAAATACAGCTGATTGACAGATGGATTACTGCAAGAAATATTGCCAATAATTATAGTCATTAGATTAAAACAAATTCAATTGAATAGCCTTTGGCAAAAGAGGACAGCAATTAATAGACTGGGTGGCACAGCGATTTAGACAGTGATTATTCTGGGATGCAATGAACTGACACTTTCTTCCCCCCAACATTTTATTTGAAGATTTTCATAATAGTCAAAATAAAACAGACAATGTTGGCCAAAATAATGACATAAAAGGTGACAGTGGGATCGGGCTTGGCTGAAAAATACAGCAGAGGGTGACCAAAAATGATACCCAGTCTTAGAAAGAAAGAACTTGCATTAATGCCGCGCTTTTCATAACCTCAGGATGGCGCAAAGCAATTCACACCAATGAAATACTTTTTGGTATGTAGTCATTGTTGTAATATAGGAAAATGCGGCAGCCAATTTATACACAGCAAGGTCCCACAAACAGCAATGTGATAAATTACCACGTAACCTATTTTAGAGATATTGATTGAGGAATAAATGTTGGCCAGGATACCGGGAGAACTGTCTGAGGATTCTTAGTTATCAGGCTGGCTCCAGGAGAGGATTATAAAATGAGTGGATTTAAAAAGTGTAAGTATTTCTTTATCCAAGTTCTCTTACAGGTGATGACTTCTTGTGAAGCATGCGATTTCTGCACTCTCTCTGCCCTCGAGTGCTAAGTGCAGCCAGCAACAGTTTCAAATAAAATGAGTGAGTTTTTTTTAAATTGAGTTTCTAGTTATTGTGTCTGCAGCACAAAACTGTCATCACTGTTTTATTTTTTAGTATCAAATTATAAATTTGAGCATTTAAGAAAACAAAAGCTTGAAGTTTAATGTAATTCCCCATGTTCATTCTAATTCAAATAGTCTCTTCAACATCTACATACAAATAAACAGAGATCGTTGTCAAGTAATGAAAAACTAGAACATAACTAAAAGATCTAATTTTTAATTAGGATATCCTATCCAAGAATTACATTTCTTTCTAGTCTGTTTACAGTAACCATTCATAAGAACATGCTGGACACTAAGTAGATGCTGAGAGATTGTTTCCCCTGGCTGGACAGTCAGGAACTAGGGGGCATAGTCACGGGATAAGGGGTCGGCCATTCAAGGCTCAGATGAGGAGGAATTTCTTCATGCAAAGGGTTGTGAATCTTTGGAATTCTCTACCCCAGATGGCAGTGTATGCTGAGTTATTGAACATATTCAAGGCTGAGATGGATAGATTTTTGGACTCTAAGGGAATCATGGGATATGGGGATCAGGCGGGAAAATGGAGTTGAGGTCAAAGATCAGCCATGATCTGATTGAATGGCGGTGCAGTCTCGAGGGGCCATATGGCCTACTCCTGAGCCTACTTCTTATGTTCTTATGTTCTTAATATAAGAAATAGGATTAGGAGTAAGACATACGGCTCCTCAAGCCTGCTCCGCCATTCCATAAGATCATTGCTGATGTTCGACCTCAACTCCACTTTCCCGCCCGTAGTGTCCAAATATCCATTGATCTCAGTCTTGAATATACTCAAAGACTGAGCTTCCATAGCCCTCTGGGGTAGAAAATTCCAAAGATTCACAACCCTCCGAGTAAAGAAATTTTTCCTCAGTTCAGTCCTATATGGCCGACTCCTTATCTTGAGACTATGGCCCCCTAGTTCTAGACTCTCCAGCCAGGGGAAATAGCCTCTCAGCATCTACCCTGTCAAGCCCTCTCAGAATTTTATACGTTCCAATGAGATCACCTCTCACTCTTCTAAACTCCAGAGAATATAGGCCCATTCTACTCAATCTCTCCTCATAGGTCAACCCTCTCATCCCAGGAATTAATCTAATGAACCATAGCTGCACCCCCTTTAAAGGCAAGTATATCCTTTCTTAGGTAAGGTCACCAAAACTGTACGCAGTACTCCAGGTGTGGTTTCACCAGAGCCCTATATAATTGCAGCAAGACTTCCTTACTGTTGTACTCCAACTCCCTTGCAATAAAGGCCAACATACCATTTGCTTTCCTAATTGCTTGCTGTACCTGCATGTTAACTTTTTGTGATTCATATACAAGGACACCCAAATCCCTCTGAACACCAACGTTTCTTAGTCTCACACCTTTTAAAAAATATTCTGCTTTTCTATTCTTCCTACCAAAGTGGATAATTTCGCATTTCTCCATATTATACTCCACCTTCTCGCCCACTCACTTAACCTGTCCCTTTGCTGTCTCTTTGCATCCTCCTCACAGCTTACTTTCCCACTTAGCTTTGTATCATCAGCAAACTTGGATACATTAAACTCGGTCCCCTCATCTAAGTCATTGATATATATTTTAAACAGCTGAGACCCAAGCACTGATCCTTGCAGCACCCCACTAGTTACAACCTGCCAAACCGAAAATGACCCATTTATTCCTACTCTCTCTTTTCTGTCCATTAACCAATCCTCAATCCATTCTAAAATCTTATCCCCAATCCCACAAGCCCTAATTTTGTGTAACAACCTCTTGTGTGGCACCTTATCGAATGCCTTTTGAAAATCCAAATATACTACATCCACTGGTTCCCCCTTATCTACACTGTCAAAAAATTCTAATAGAGTTGTCAAACCCAATTTCCCTTTCATAAAACTGTGTTGACTCTGCCTAATGATATGATTTTCGAAGTGCCCTATTACTACGTCCTTAATAGCATTTTCCCTATTACCAATGTCAGGCTAACTGGCCTATAGTTCCCCATTTTCTCTCTCCTTCCTTTCTTGAATAGCAGGGTTACATTTGCTACCTTCCAATCCACAGGACTGTTCGAGAATCTAGGGAATTCTGGATGATCAAAACCAATGCATCCACTATCTCTGCAGCCACCTCTTTTAAAACACCTCTATCAATAAACTCCCTCTATCAATTTCTTGGTCATCCTTTGCTGATTTCTAAAACCCTCCCAAACCTCAGGCTTACTACTCTTTTTGGCAACACTGTAAGCCTCTTTGTTTAATCCAATATTATCCTTAACTTCTCTAGTTAGCCACGGTTGGATCATTTTCCCTGTGGAGTTTTTATTCCCATACCTTTTAATGCAATGTGCCAATCTTAGTGTGGCAGATTTTAGGCAGAACAAGATTTCAATGGGAATTTAACTTACAAACATCCAAGTGTATTAAACTTCCCTTGACAAAGAGAATATCATTCTTGTGATAGTTAATTTATAACGTTGGTTAACTCAGTTGAGAAATAGGAACCCAAAGCGAATGGCATAGATTTTTTTTCCCTCTACCTACACCACTAAATCGGTGTAACTAGGGCAGGCATGGGCAGGAAATAGATTGACAATTCCTTCTCCCGCAACCCTGCCTTTTTGTGTATCAGTGCAATTTCCTTCCATGAGTGACAGAACATACAACAGGTATATAGGTGGGCATATTGTAATGTTGGAAATACGCCATACAACGTATTTTCCATCTTTTGCGCCATAGTAACACTGGGAGCTTGGGACGTCTATTCGTTCCAGGCATCCAGTGTTACTATCGGCAGCAGAGCGGCCATTTAAATTTTAAAGGGTCAGGGAATCAACCGCACACAGGTAGGCACTTTTTTTAAAAAAAACTTTTGGAGAAAAAAATAATTTAAGAGGCAGTACAAGGGCACATTATGCTGATGCTTTCTGCAGCCAATCTCTGGCCCATTCCATGTGGCACCCCAACATAGGCCGGGGACCCTGCCTAAAAGATGCAAATTAGTCTGACCCCAGATGACCAGCCAAGGTCAGCGGAGCATTCCTGCAGCAGACAGAACTCCAGCCCGGCCAAAGATACTCCTAGATTCTGAAACAGTGGAAAATCTAGGCCTCTATGTTCATGGCAAAAACCAAACTGCAGCTAGATGAACAATTACATTGGGGCAAATTTTCAACAACAGAAAGATTCAGTGTCACGCCTTGCTCCATGTGAACAGCCAGCACCTTTTGACCTACCTTGGTTTGGTTCAGCTAATTTAGACTACTAATAAATGAATCAATATAAAAACAAAACAAAACAAAAACTTCCTGTAATCTGAACAAGCTAATTGGGAATGTGTGGAAACATATGAATTAGCTGCATCAGTGCAGATGAAAAATTATTTTCTTCATGGAATAGAATCATTTTTTTTGAGATTCACATTACACAAATTTGTACTTGCGGTACATGTAGCACTCAAATTGTTAATGTGAACATCATATTGTTAAGATCACCTGAAAAATCTGAACTTCAAAACAATTACAACCCCCACTGCTTATAGCAGTCGCGTTCCTGCAAACGCGATTTACCCACTATATGCGATGGCCGGCATAACGCGGTTGTGCTATTTTATAGTGCTGTACGATATAAAAATGTTGCAGATCAAGACTGCGCGCAATGCATTATTTAAACTGCAGTCAGCGTTTAGTACAAACTGTAACCCCACAGAAGGAATGAGATAGGCTTAAGTACACAAAAGATAATTGAACATTAAAGAGGTGTTAATTACTTGTTTGTTCGTGCATTCAGTGCACTGTAACGAGGTGTGAACGAATGAGTAAGCACAGCTGTTTCTGCCCGAAATAAGCGGAGCACATAAGGCACTATAACCGGCAACTTTGAAATGGATGTTAACACAAATGGATAACGGTTATCGCTTTTTGGCCGATATAAATGACTGCCAGTTTTAAACGTGGATGTTTAAATAGGTGGGGACTGTTCCAGCTTAAAAGAGGAAACTTGGTTCAGTTCAGCAGTTCTTCCACTTACTGGTGAAGATCAGATGGAAGGCTCATTTATAACTTACGACTTGAAGGAGACATTTGACTGTGATACATTACATCAATGTCAAAAAGGGATACTAGAAAATGAAACCAATGGAATTCACTTTGGCAATACCTAAGGCTATCACTAGGGACTACATTGGAGTATTCCTGCTGAAGAAGTTGTTACCTGGGGTAAGTAACCCATTACAGGCTTTATTTCAATGTATTTATGTTCATAGGTTGTACTTTGTAGTAGATGTCAAAATGTTGGTGATTCACATTCCTATTTATATTGTTTTTACAGTTCTTTTAGTCCTAAAATCTCATGAGCTTATTATCCACCATTTCAAATGGAGTGTTGAGTTGTAGGACAAAATTACATTTAATCCATTGAGCAAATTGTACAAGTGGAATAATTGTGGAGTTTTTTTATATTTGTTCATGGGATGTGGGTGCCGCTGGCAAGGCCAGCATTTATTGCCCATCCCTAATTGCCCTTGAGAAGATGATGATGAGCCGCCTTCTTGAACCGCTGCAGTCCATGTGGTGAAGGTTCTCCCACAGTGCTGTTAGGTAGGGAGTTCCAGAATTTTGATCCAGCGACGATGAAGGAACGGCGATATATTTCCAAGTCAGGATGGTGTGTGACTTGGAGGGGAACGTGCAGGTGGTGTTATTCCCATGTGCCTTGTGCCCTTGTCCTTCTGGTGGTAGAGGTCGCGGGTTTGGGAGGTGCTGTCGAAGAAGCCTTGGCGAGTTACTGCAGTGCATCTTGTAGGTGGTACACACTGCAGCCATGGTGCGCCAGTGGTGAAGAGAGTGAATGTTTAGGGTGGTAGATGGGGTGCCAATCAAGCGGGCTGCTTTGTCTTGGATGGTGTCGAGCTTCTTGAGTGTTGTTGGAGCTGCACTCATCCAGGCAAGTGGAGAGTATTCCATCACACTCCTGACTTGTGCCTTGTAGATGGTGAAAAGGCTTTGGGGAGTCAGGAGGTGAGTCACTCGCCACAGAATACCCAGCCTCTGACCTGCTCTTGTAGCCACAGTATTTATGTGGCTGGTCCAGTTAAGTTTCTGGTCAATGGTGAACCCCAGGACGTTGATGGTGGGGGATTCGGCGATGATAATGCCATTGAATGTCAAGAGGAGGTGGTTAGACTCTCTCTTGTTGAAGATGGTCATTGCCTGGCACTTGTCTGGGGTGAAAGTTACTTGCCACTTATCAGCCCAAGCCTGGATGTTGTCCAGGTCTTGCTGCATGCGGGCTCGGACTGCTTCATTATTTGAGGGGTTGCGAATGGAACTGAACACTGTGCAAACATCAGTGAACATCCCCACATCTGACCTTATGATGGAGTGAAGGTCATTGATGAAGCAGCTGAAGATGGTTGGGCCTAGGACACAGCCCTGAGGAACACATGCAGCAATGTCCTGGGGCTGAGATAATTGGCCTTCAAAAACCACTACCATCTTCCTTTTTGCTAGGTATGGCTCCAGCCACTGGAGAGTTTCCCCCCTGATTCCCATTAACTTCAATTTTACCTCTGGAATTCAGCTCTTTTGTCCATGTTTGGACCAAGGCTGTAATGAGGTCTGGAGCCAAGTGGTCCTGGCGGAACCCAACCTGAGCATCGGTGAGCAAGTTATTGGTGAGTAAGTGCCACTTGATAGCACTGTCGATGACACCTTCCATCACTTTGCTGATGATTGAGAGTAGACTGATGGGGCGGTAATTGGCCGGATTGGATTTGTCCTGCTTTTTGTGGACAGGACATACGTGAGCAATTTTCCACATTGTCGGGTGGATGCCAGTGTTGTAGCTGTACTGGGACAGCTTGGCTAGAGGCGTGGCTATTTTTGGATAATGGAGGCAAAGATGAGGGGAACTAAATTCTCACTCACCCAAATCTCCAAGATTTCAACAACAATTTCACTTTCTTTTACTCTCTGAACTCCATCACAAAAATGAATTATATCCAGCCCGATCTGACCACCTCATCTTGTGTCACACAATTAATCCACATACAATTGCTGCGTAAAAGGTGCTTTTTTTGGAATTATCACAGAAGAACCATCTTTAATTAAACATATTTTTCAACTGGTGAAACAGGGAGTCTTTTGCACAACGCAAATTTGTGATACTTGGTTAATTCTCGTATCTTCATTTATTTCTTTGTAAATTTTTAAGACTGCATAGATCTGCGTGATACATTAATTGAAATAGCGAATCTAAATTTTCAGTGCAGTAAAATTGAAATATTGAAGAGATCCTTGGAATCTGCAGTTCATTTCTTCTAAAGCTACCACTGCTTTGACAAATGGGCCTCTACATAAATCTAGATAGACACCTCTGAGGTTGCTGGTGGGTCAGAAGTGCTATTTTGGAACTGAAAGGACCAGACCACCTCTTCTCCAAAGAGAGGACTGGAAGAAATGTGAATTCTGCACGTTCAGCATCTGAAACATAACAGAAGTGGAATTGAACCGCACAATAGCAGGGCAGTTAAAAGAATATTATATTTATATCATGTAAATTTGGTGCTCAATGATAAAAACCGAGTGGGTAAAGATGCTGCCTGGTTATAATGGATGTAGCCTCTCAGATCCATGTAATAGATCTGAATGTTATAACGAAAAATGTGCAAGCTTGGCTTTGTATAAAGTAGCATGTCTGCATTTGGTTTGGGAATATAACCCTTGATGTGCTTTGATTTTAAAAAAGATATACCATATATCTATATATTAGCATCACCATGTTTGTTGCATCCTCCAACTGAAAACTCGTGTAGGTTCCTAAGTATTTTTGCTTATTAAATGTGTTCACACCTATCGTTGACATTTGTATGTAACCATTTTTCCTGTAATGTTTGTTACATTTTTACTAAGATTTTCCTATTAAGATAATGGTGTGCTAGAATATTTTAGAATAATTGCTTTGAGTCTAGCCACTGGGTGGCTCATGGAACACTTTTTTCCCCTTCAGCTCTGACTCTCCACCATATTGGATTTCTACGATGCAAGGTGAATAGCCAGGTAGATAGTTTAATTTAGCTATTTACCACTTAACTACAGCCCCATTTTTATATTTATTTTGCATGGAATCCCATTCTTAGCTGCTCTACAGTTCTGTTTAATTATTTATTACTGCCTTGCCATTGTCTAAGGCTGAACCAGACCAGTCACAACTTTGCCGTCCTATTTGACCCCAAGATGAGCTTCTGACCATACACCCGCTCCATCACCAAGACCGCCTACTTTCACCCCCATAATACCACCTGTCTCTGCCCATGCTTCAGCTTATCTGCTGCTGAAACCCTCATCCAAGCCTTTGTCACCTCCAGACTTGACTATTCCAAAGCTCTCCTGGCTGGCCTCCCATCTTCCACCCTCCATAAACTTGAGCTCATCCAAAATTCTGCTGCCCGTATCCTAACTCGCACCAAATCCCGTTCACCCATCACCCCTGTGCTCACTGACCTACATTGGCTCCCAGTCTGGGAACGCCACGATTTTAAAATTCTGACCCTTGTTTTCAAATCCCTCCATGGCCTCGCCCCTCCCAATCTTTGTAACCTCCTCCACCCTACAACCCTCCAAGATCTCTGCGCTCCTCTAATTCTTGCCTCTTGCGCATCTCCGATTTCCATCGCCTCACCATTGGTGGCCATGCCTTCAGCTCCCTAGGCCCAAAGCTCCGGAATTCTCTCCCTGAACCTCTCCGCTTCTCTACCTCTCCTCTAAGACGCTCCTTAAAACCTACCTCTTGAACCAAGCTTTTGGTCACCTGTCCTAATATCTCCTTATGTGGCTCAGTGTCAAATTTTGTTTGATAACGGTCCTGTGAAGCGCCTTGGGATGTTTTATTGCATTAATGGCGCTATATAAATGCCCTCTATTATTTATTCATTTTTGCTGCCTCCCCCCTTCTCTTATCCCTTCTCCATTCCCTTTCTCCCCTTTGCTCCGCCACCCCCCATTGGTTTTGATTCCACGTGCAATGCCATGGAAGATCGACTAATAAAAATCAGAATATTTAAAAGATGACCTTACAGTAAAGTTTAAATAAATAAATGCTATTTGCACCCTTTTTAAACTAAGCCAAAAGCATAAACTTAAAATTAATTTTATTAACTGAAAATGTCCTTGGGAATTTTATTTTTGGGAATATCTATAATATACCTTTGATAAGGTCAAATTTTAAATCAAAATCTTTTATCAAACAAAACTGAAGTGCAGAAGTGCTAAAATATAGTTATGAAACTGCATAAAAGCTGATACTGCTAATTGTACTGCACAACAGTCGCACACTTTGTACGAGAAGAAGTTTGTACAACTGTTGTACCTATTTAAAATACTAGACAAAGCTCCAGGTTCTAAATCACTAGCACAGCTTGACCTTTTCACAGATGGTGCAGCAGATTTTACTGTTCTGGCACCTGGATGTACTGGATCATCTGGGTGCAGTGCATAGAAGTAAATCTGAATTTAAGTTCCTAATAACTGCATTGGCTGATCTACGGACCATTAAGAAAAGTGCTCAAGCTGACATCATCACCTCCAAGTCACACACCATCATGACTTGGACGTACATCACCCATTCCTTCATTGTCGCTGGGTCAAAATCCTGGAACTCCCTACCCAATGTCATTGTGGGAGCACCTTCACCACGGGAATTGCAGTGGTTCAAGAAGAAGGCCCACCACCATATTCTCAAGGACAACTTGGGATTGGCAATAAATGCCGGCCTTGCCAGTGACGCCTACATCCCAAGAATGAATATATTTTTAAAATGCACATTCTCATACATCAAGCGTGCATTAAATGGCGATCTATGCTAACTAGCTATTAGCTCATTTCTTAAAGCAGTTCAGCATGTCCTACAACACTTTTTTTATTACATATACAGGAAACTTAAAACGTAAATGCTGGCAAGGCCACATTTATTGCCCATCCCTAGCTGCCCACAGAAGGTGATGGTGGGCTGCCATCTTGTAGGAATTAATAATCAGCTGGAGGCATACGTAGGCTAGTAAACTAGTTGGGTTTTTAGGACAATCCTGCAGCTTTCATGGTCAATTTTTCTGGTGCTTGTCCACAAATTACCAGATTTATTGAATTCAATTTCACAACTTGCCTTGGTGGGATTTGAACTTCAACTTCTAGGTTGCTAGTCTAGAACTAGAGATTTATAAATGTTGGTAAACAATATGCTCTGACCCCAATTCAGAGAAGACCTCCTTCTATGCCAGCAGACCATTTCTCTTGTCCACTTCAGCCATCCTTTATGGCTTTTCTAAAAGAGACTGCCAATTTAACGTGAATTAGTGCTAAATTACAGGCAGTTTTCTGTTATAGACTCGTGCCTGCCAGGAACTCGACTGCAGACTGCCCCATCTTATTTTACTTACAGTCTTAATAGCCAGAGAACTGTTGTAATTGTAGGTAGTACATTTAAAGTACATTCATTGGTAATCCAATCTGATGTAGATCTGTTTTAGCATTATTTTAACGATGATATATCAACACGCAGCTCAGAGCAGCAAACTCCATTTTGCAAGCACCGAAGAGCTATAAAAATGTTTGCAGTGCAGAAATTTATTTGTCTACATAACAACACTAACTTCAAAAGTAATTAATTTGATGGAAAGTAATTTGGGATAGCCGCAGAATATGCTGTAGGACTATGTAAATTCAATTTCTTCCTTTTTATCATCCTATGCGTAACTTCACTCAGAGGAATCTGTATAATTATTTGCCTGCATGATTTTCTATATTTAACTGCAGTATTTTCACTACTCTTTTATATACTGCAATTCTGAACATGATGGGGTGGATTTTGCTGTAAAAATAATGGTGAGGCTAACAGTGCTCACCATTATTTATGTGCAAATCAGACAGTAATTTCCAGCGACCACACATGCACAGTACGGGGAAATCGGGAAGTTGCGCTGCTCCTCCAAAAGCTGCACGAAAACAACATCTCGCCGTCTGACTCATCATTCAAATGTATTGAAGTTCCTGTATTTACCTCAGATATGGACCAAACTCACCAAAAGAAGCTAGGGCTTGTCCATTCCAGTGTAAGTACCCTTTTAATGGTGTGGTAAGTTTTAATTACTGCCAAACAACCTTACTGGCACTGAAAATTAATTTTTACAAGTGTAGAGTCTCATTCCTTCAGCTTTTAATTATTGGACATTTAAAAAAAAGTAAATTTTTAAAAAATGTTTTACTTTTTCTTAGTGTCTCTTTTATCTCTGTCTCTTAATCTAATCTTTCTTTCCCTCCCTTTATTTCCCTTTCTGTACCTGATTTGACATTGAAGTCACTATTCTAACTTACACTTCCTTGTTCAGACTCTGCGCGGTTCATTGACGATTCTTCAATCTGATTGATTCAGGAGATACACAGTTGCTTGCCCTGTTCACACAGGTCCCAGATGCCCTGTAGAGGGCGGAGTGCTGTTTGGATGTCCCGTTGACAGTAACTTGCCGTGCAAAACCCCATAGCGTATGGGCACGTACAAGTCTAAGAAACAGCTGGTGTCGTTTGTTTGCCACTCACAGCAAAATACAGCCCAATATAATTATTTTGTGGTTCCTAAGTTGCTTAATGTACATGAAATTAAATTATTTATAGAGTGATTGAATTTATAGGAAAGACTTTGTACAATAGGATGAGTCAGAGAAACTGAAAATAATTTATCATATCTTTATTTAAATACATATTTTAATTGGTTCCAAAAGGCACATCATAACAGGGTTTTACTGCAATTACCAATTCTGAAAGTGCCAATGATGCAAATAAAAGTGGAACAAAATGTCATGCAAAATAGCAAAATGATATTGGGCCAGATTTTGCTGTGGCGGGGCATCTAACAGCATCTGCCGTTAGTTAGACTTGCCCTTACACCCTTCAGCTCAAAACATTTTTGCCCGCTAAGTTGCTGAAAGTGCGAGCTGATAATGGTGCAGCGAGGGAAAACAGGGCATCTGGGACCTGAGTGAACAGGATAACCAACAGGGTATCTCCTTAATCAATCAGATTGAAGGATTGAGAAATAAACAGCAGAAGGAAGTGTAAATCGAAGTGGGTGAATTCAATGTCGGATCAGGTACAGAAAGAGAAATAGAGAGGCAAGGAAAGATTGGGTTAAGAGAGAGGAAAGAAAACAAAGGAAAAGTTAAAAATAATTTGCGCATCTGCCCCTCACCTGAAGTTGCTGTATCATTTATGCATTAATAACGGCGAACACCATTAGCCTCACCATTATATTGATAGTAAAATCCAGCCCATGTTGTTAGCACATATTTTCCCCCTACAAGAAAAGGCATAAACACACACAAAAACACTAAACGGCTGACTGCAGCCTTCTTCAAAACAGGTGTTACAAATAAAAAATGAAAATCATACTTTATACCAACCACTTTTAAATACTTCTTCCCATTTTCTCTTTTTTTAAATCAAAACCCAGTGTATTAGAACCAATATATATGGTATTGCTGCACCAATAGGCAAGTTCTCCTATATATGGTTTTAGTTTTACATTGTTGTGAACTTTCTAATGTAATTCAAGTGTGAAAAGGTGGATAAGGGGGGGGGGGGGGGGGCGAGACCATCTCCAAGAGGTAGTTTCACAGTGCTTTGGCTTCACACCCATTGCAATATAAGCAGGGCCTATAGTACTCATAGGGTACTGTATTGTAGTGGTTCTAGCACTAGACTAGCAACCCAGAAGTTGTGAAACCAAAGTCAACAAATCTAGTATATTTATGGGCTGGTACCAGAAACACTGACCTGAAAGCAGGTGGATTATCATAAAAATCCCACTGGTTCACTAATATTATTCATGGAAGGGAATCTGCCACCCCTGCACATGACTGGTCCACACCACATGATTGACTCTTTACGCTCTCTGAAGAGTCCAAGCAACCCACTCAATTGTACAAACAATTGCTGGAAGCACCAACACCACTAACTTCTCAGGGCAACTAAGACGGTACAACAAATGTGGTTGCCCACATTCAGAGAACAACATTTTTTTTAAAAAAAAGATTCATGCCTGCAGAATATAGGACCCGATGCCATATATTTCTTGTTTCCTTCCCGGTTTTCCCGATTGCAATTAGATTGAAACCAATGCCTGGTGTACCGATGATTCCAAATGTTGTCAGGTGACACCAATCTTCCAGCCCCCCATTTATACACAGTTGAAATTTGTACGGTGCGATATGCATGGTGATTATTTAACAGCATTGATCTCAGCTTCTTAATCAACTGTTTTTGAAATGCATGGGGTTTAACAAGATGCAATTCAATGAAGTTTAGAAGATTGGTATCAATTGACACTGTTTCTGTTTGTAACATCAGGTATTGGGACATCCAGTTATTGGTTACCTGCTATTTAACATTTAATTGCCACTCAACACCAAACTGTTTTGAGGTGAAAAGTTGGATGAAAGGGTGGGCAGCTATTACTGTGAACAGTTAAGCAGTGCAGAGACTAAACAGAATAAACTTCATTTCAACAGTTTAGAATGCACAATTTTTCTAAACAAAAGCTACTCTTTTAGCACAAAAAACAAAATCCTGCGGATGCTGGAAATCGGAAATAAAAACAGAAAATGTTGGAAACTGCACACTGGACAGTATCTGTGAATAGAGGAAGGTAGGGTTAATGTATTAGGTCGGTTACATTTTGTCAGAACCCCCTATAGCATTGTTTTGTTCAGTATTTTCAAAAGTTATGTTGAAATTGAGCTGACCCCGGACTTTGGATATGCTTTATGCAAACGCTGCATTTCTAGGTCACAGAATTTGGTTGAGGTTACTGCACAAATTGGCCTCAAAGTAACACAGCATATCAGCCTCAAGGTGCTGCAGAATTCTAGCGGCCCTGAGTATAATTACACTGGGCTGCCAGGGAACTTTTTAAAACTTTGTTTTGAATCCTTTTGATGTTATCAGAGGATTGCTCACACTTAAATTTAACCAGCATTTAGATGCCAGCAATCGGAGGTCTGCACATGAGTGCGGGCATGCAGGAGTTCTGTTTTCTCTGGCAATGTAGCTTGGGTTTTCCAGACCTGTGCCGTTCTTTGTATGTCCTATCTCAAATCAGTTCCTGTAGAATAACAATGTCCAAAGTGACTGACTACCTCTTCAAATGATGTAAGTAACTGTTTACACAAAATAGAAAATCTTTATCAGATCGAAGACTTTTATGCAAAGGAAGAGGTCAATCGAGGTAACAGAAAAGCAATACAGAAAAACATTTGCAGTTCAGTGTCCACTACAAATAAAGTAATAAACAGGAATCTCAGAGAATACAAGGTTTTCAATTAGCGCACGCAGGGAGTTTGTTTTGTTTTGTCATCTCGGCCTCCTCCCGAGATCCCCACCATCACAGAAACCAGTCTTCAGCTAATTCGATTCACTCCACGTGATATCAAGAAACGGCTGAGTGTACTGGATACATCAAAGTCTATGGGCCCCGACAACATCGCAGCTGTGGTGCTGAAATCGTGTGCTCCAGAACTAGCCGGGCCTCCAGCCAAGCTGTTCCAGTACAGTTAGAACACTGGCATATACCCAACAAAGTGGAAAATTACCCAGGTATGTCCTGTCCGCAAAAGGCAGGACAAAGCCAATCAGGCCAATTACCACCCCATCAGTCTACTCTCAATCATCAGCAAAGTGATGGAAGGTGTCGTCGACAGTGCTATCAAGCGGCACTTACTCACCAATAACCTGCTCACCGATGCTCAGTTTGGGTTCCGTCAGGACCACTCGGCTCCAGACCTCATTGCAGCCTTGGTCCAAACATGGACAAAAGAGCTGAATTCCAGAGGTGAGGTGAGAGTGACTGCCCTTGACATCAAGGCAGCATTTGACCGAGTGTGGCACCAAGGAGCCCTAGTAAAATTGAAGTCAATGGGAATCAGGGGGAAAACTCTCCAGTGCCTGGAGTCATACCTAGCACAAAGGAAGATGGTAGTGGTTGTTGGAGGCCAAGCATCTCAGCCCCAGGGCATTGCTGCAGGAGTTCCTCAGGGCAGTGTCCTAGGCCCAACCATCTTCAGCTGCTTCATCAATGACCTTCCCTCCATCATAAGGTCAGAAATGGGGATGTTCGCTGATGATTGCACAGTGTTCAGTTCCATTCACAACCCCTCAGATATTGCAGCAAGGCTTGGACAACATCCAGGCTTGGGCTCATAAGTGGCAAGTAACATTCGTGCCACACAAGTGCCAGGCAATGACCATCTCCAACAAGAGATAGTCTAAGCACCTCCCCTTGACATTGAACTGCATTATCATCGTCGAATCCCCCACCATCAACATCCTGGGGGTCACCATTGATCAGAAACTTAACCGGACCAGCCACATAAATACTGTGGCTACAAGAGCAGGTCAGAGGCTGGGTATTCTGCGGCAAGTGACTCACCTCCTGAGCCCCCCCAAAGCCTTTCCACCATCTACAAGGCACAAGTCAGGAATGTGATGGAAAACTCTCCACTTGCTTGGATCAGTGCAGCTCCAACAACACTCAAGAATCTCGACACCATCCAGGACAAAGCAGCCCGTTTGATTGGCACCCCATCCACGACCATAAACATTCACTCCCTTCACCACCGGCGCACAGTGGCTGCAGTGTGTACCATCTGCAGGATACACTGCAGCAACTCGCCAAGGCTTCTTCGACAGCACCTCCCAAACTCGCGACCTCTACCACCTAGAAGGACAAGAGCAGGAGGCACATGATAACAACACCAACTGCACGTTCCCCTCCAAGTCACACACCATCCTGACTTGGGAATATAACGCCGTTCCTTCATTGTTGCTGGGTTAAAATCCTGGGACTCCCTACCTAACAGCACTGTGGGAGAAAATGATCCTGTGATGTCTTTGCAAGATCAAGCAAGGTTTGTAAAAAATGTTACTACAAGGAAAGAAATGAAGACAGGATTTTATCATGGGCATGTAGCATATTGGACTTCACAAAATATGGTATGAAAAAGAAACCCATTTAATTAAATGTAATTCAAGACCCAATCGAGCGATTGGTGTCATACTATTATTTTCTGCTTTTATTGGAAAAAAAGCATCATTGGGCTGTTCTTCAAGGTTGCAACAGATTCAGCAAAAAGACATTTCTTCAGGCATGCCAGGACGAAAACCTGGTGGAAGTAGGGCCCACAGCTGCCTGAAATGCCAGTTTCTCATGTTGATGTGCAGAACTTTTTTTGGAAAGATCCTTTCTTTTTGCTCATTAAGAACTTGGCAGGAATGGCTCACAGTACATCAGGATTGGCGATGTGCTGGTGGCTTGCACTGATTTCAGTACTAGAAGGCAGTGGCAGCAGCAGCAGAAGCTGACAGCTGAAAAATGAGGCATTTGCAGAGTGCTGGATGCTATTATCATCCACATGGGCATTCAAGCACTTGTTTAACATGTCACAGTATTCATCAACAGATACCACATTACGGATGTTTAAATGGTCTGCAGCCACCTCCAAAGAATTCTCACCTCGATGAATTGTTTCATCTTAAGAGTTTCATGGGTTTCCTATATATTTCTTAAGTGTGCCTCTCTCAGTCTTGCCATCAATATCTGGCCTCTGTCTTCTCCTAGTACTGGGACTACGATGTATATGTAAGGAGCTACAATGTAAGGGTGCACAATTACAGCAAATGCTGGAAATATTCCACCAGTACCTCCCAAGCCCAGCATGTTATGTATTGGGAAAGTCACACCTAAATTTAAAACTGATTTTTTTTTTAATCTATGGATGCCATAGCTGAACAAAGAAAAGGCAGTTTTCCCATCTTCATCATTTCCTGAGCATGTACTATGTTATTCTGCTTCCACAACAGCCTCCATCACTGACTTGCCATCACTCTGTCATGCCTGACTCTACCATCATCAATTTTTAATTGTGTGTTAATGTACCAGTTGCATTTTGCAAAGTTTTCAATATGCAGCCTCATACAAAGAGGTCAGCAAATTCTCTACTTGACATAAAGCCTTATAAGATGGAAAATGCTAGAATCTTCAGAAACAATTTAATCAAAATTTAAGCACTTCATCTGAGACCACACAAAGTGATTTCTGCTGTCTTACAGATAGGAAAACTGAAAAAGGAAGGAAAGTCTAGGGGAAATGCTTTTCATTCAAAGGACTTCTGCGTACTCTATTAAAAACCAAATACAATGATTGAAATAAGCCTCGACATTCAGAGGGAAATCTTCTACCTCAGTAGTGGTCGGTCATGTAGGGTCTCTTTGCTCCCAGACCAATCCGGTGCCATCACTGACTAGGAGGAACACCGTACATCATTGTGCAATGGGAACAGTACGATATATTTTCAAGTCACTAAGACTTTGTGACTCAGGGACAGAACAGGCACTTCAGGACTGGAAAATCTGAAAATCTGACTCTGGTCCATATAGCCAGATTGTTGGCACGTCAGCGCCGAACATGGCTTTCCAGCAGCTCATTTAGACTCGCCTAAAAGCCATAAATTCATCTACAACATAATGCACTTAAATCACTCTATTGCAATTTTCCATTTGCTTAAAAAGTGCTGGCTGCTCCCCTCACCTTTCTGGAGAGGGATTAAGGGAAGCTCCATAGGGGCACAACTCACTTCCACTGGTGTAAAAGCTGGGCAACTGACTCCATGGAATTTCTAGGCTTTAATGTTTTGTTTATAGCTTGTTTGATTTACTATTGACTACACAAGGTATCCCAGTGCATCTCTGAAAACACAGCATTTTGATCAGCTAAATGCTAAGCTTGAGATTAGTTAATGATACACTCAGGATACACTCTAACCATGATGAATCAGCACTTCAGCATGTTACTAACAATGGAAAATTAACCACTGTGAGTTCATACGTCAATTTTTGAAAGCTACAGTAGAATCAGAAAATAAAATATGGGGTTAAACATACTGAAACTTTAATAATTAGTAATGATTGACATTGAAGATTGTGGAAATCCTACAGAATGTATTCAAAAATGTGATGTGAAGAAAAAGTGCCTGAACATGAATATATAAATTCAGAACCCATTGGTACAACATTGAAGAGAATACAGAAACATGTTTGTTTACATAAGAGAATAGAAGACTGAGAGGGAAGCTTACTGAGGTACACAAGACCCTTGAGGGTACTAATAAGTTGAATTCCAAGAAACTGTTTTAACATAGCTCCCGAGAAAGACAACAGATGGACATGGATGAAGTTCAGAAGGGTGAAGAGTGATTGGGCAGATCAGGTATTACTATTTCACACAGAGGGTGTTGAATGTTTGGAATTTTAAGAGAGCTGACATGCATTTGGCAAGAAAATCAATTGAAGGAAATAGGTAGTGAACTGTATATTCTGTTTAAACACTAGGGTCAACCAGATGGATCTTGAATAGTCTTTTCCAGTCCTATACTTTGCTATGTTCTTGTTTCTAATATCTTACTTTCATTTATAGAATGATACAGCACAGGAGGTCATTCGGCCCATCATGCCTGTGCCAGCTCTTGGAAAGAGCTATCTCAAATTTCCCATTCCCATTCTCTCTCCCCGTAGCCCTGCAAATGTTTCCCCCTCAAGTATTTATCCAATTCCCTTTTTTAAAGTTATTATTGAATCTGCTTCCACCAGCCTTTCAGGTAGTGCATTCCAGATCAAAACAACTCACTGCATAAGAAACTGTTCTCATCATCTTGTCTCTTTTTTTTGCCAATTACCTTAAACCTGTGTCTTCTGATTACCGACCCTTCTGCCACTGGAAACAGTTTTTCCTTATATACTCTATCAAAACACTTCATGATTTTGAACACCTCTATTAAATTTCCCCTTAACTTTCTCTGCTCTAAGGAGAACAACCACAACTTCTCCAGTCTCTCCATATAACTGAAGTCCCGTATCCCTGGTACTATGCTAGTAAATCTCCTCTGCACCTTCTCTAAGGCCTTGACATCCTTCCTAAAGTGTGGTGTCCAGAATTGGACAATACTCCAGCTGAGGCCTAACCAGTGATTTATAAAGGTTGAGCATAACTTCCTTGTGTTTGTACTCTATGCCTCTGTTTATAAAGCTAAGGATACCATATGCTTTTAACAGTCTTCTCAACTTATCCTACCACCTTCAAAGATTTGTATACATACACGCCCAGGTCTCTTTGCTCCTGCACCCCATTTAGTTTATATTGCCTTTCGTCATTCTTCCTACCAAATTGCATCACTTTACACTTTTCGGCATTAAATTGCATCTGCCATGTGTCTGCCCATTTCAACAGTCTGTCTCTGTCCTCCTGAAGTCCGTTGCTATCCTCCTCACTATTTACTACATTTCCAAGTTTCGTGTCATCTGCAAACTTTGAAATTATGCCCTGTATTCCCAAGTCCAGGTCATTAATATATACCACTGCCCCTTCACACCCATGGCTTCAATTTTGCTAACAAGTGTTTTTAATGGTAGAATGCAGAATGAAGTATTGAAAAACAACATTTTCTTCAAGTGTTTGCACAGAAAAGACCCCAGCATTTCAGTCAAAAAACAAAATTCAAAATGACTTTTTTTTTAAAATGTCAGTTCAACTAGTGCTCTTCCTAATAACTTTTCAGCACAGTAAGCCACTTCTGAAGTTCAGTTAAAAACTAGTGGTGAACTCTTAAGTCACTAAATCAGTATTTATGGATATCGGTACACATGGTTCCCAGCATTAACATTTTGTAATCCAGTGTCTCATGGGAGAAAGTGACAAAATGATACAATATTAAGATATTAAGCTGACAAATCAGTGGTTATTGATGCATTTATGCGTAAATGCACAGTGCACACCGTGTACAATTCTGGAAAGCACCGAGTGAGTGATGGCTGGAAGTCATGCTTTAGTAAAATATTATGAAGCTCCTCCAATGGCTGTACCAATTTATCCAGCGAGTAGCTGAGCCATTTGGACCAGGAAGGTCCCAGGTTGAAACCTCGGTTTGTGCCAAGTAAGCTGATCTCAACAAGAGCAATAGTCGGAGTGCTGCATTTGACCTTAGTGCTTCCAGGTCGGGGGGGAGGGGAGGGAGGGATGGGGAAAGGTTCTTGCTCCTGGTTGCTGTCGACACACATCCATTTCCAGCAAGGGCCATCAGTGTTGATGGCTGTGTGTTCAAATAGCCTGCCAATACTCACTGTCTAGGTTCACACAAAAATAATGATCACTCTCTCCCATTTTAGCACATTTCCCAAAGCATAGAGTGTTTTTAATAGCTGCTGTATTTCCCATTAATGTCCAGGAGCCATAAATAAGTGTAAATACTGGCTAATTGAGGTTATTTGATGCTGAAAGGCACATTACTGTCCAATGCTGTCCATAATTTGGGTTCTATTCTGTCTCATTTCCTGCCCCATTTTCTTGCAACTGTTTCACCGTTATTTTGAAGTATTCTTTAATTGCACCACCTGAAGCAACTCCTTAGCACCAAATACAAATCATTCCCATTCGACATCACTGCTTTCAGGCACAACAATACAATAATTCCTGCTTGCCTACACAACTCCCCAGCACAAAAAAAATCATTCCCGTTTGACAAAACAACTCCCCAGCTTAGGAACAAATCATTCCTGGTCGGCAGCTCAGCTCCTTAGCAAAAAACCCAATCTGATTCTTGCTTGGCAGCGCGGCTCACCAACTTCAAAAAGCTGCCATCAAAACAGTTCGACTGTCAACGGCCAGACACCTGCCTCTGGCTGAAAGATCCAATTTAAAAAACTTGGCAGTTTCTCACAAAAATATTCCATTATAAACTGCTGTTTTTTTTTTACAACTGTCCTCCCTCCCACATGAATGCTAACTGCAGTCTACAACCCTGAAACACTTTAACAAGAAATTGGAAGACTTATTTATGACTGCTGACCATTATGAAAACCTCTTACTCCTTTAAAGAGTCTTCACCATTAACTCTTGCAGCAACACTAATAACTGCTTGTCATAGCACAATCATGTTGCCAGTGCCATCAGTGAGATGGCTTACTGAATACTAGCACTTTACGTTATTCAGAAATTGTCAAGATGATGCTGTTTGGTTCTGATTACCTGTTTTACAGTGGTGCAAGTCAACAAGACTAAGTTGCATTGCAGTCCCCACATCCCTTTACAGCCCAGAAATGCTCGCCATCAGAATGCTAGTGGCATTTTTGACATGAACTAAAAATCAACAATCCTGTCAACTCCTGAAATGACAAAATGATCACCTGGAATTTTTGTCTGCATGTAGCTCCTTGAGGTACTGTCACACCTTATCAAAATTTGAATCACTCGCATCAGCAATTTCTGATCAGTTATACTGCAAGTTGCACATTGATGTGCCGTGAAAACCACATTGTCACAACACAGAAAATGTAACACGATCATTTTGGCAACCAATGCCTCTGAATAGATGAGCTCTCTTTTCGTTGCACCGACTAATGGAGAACCAAATATTGAAAGTAGCGTCTGACCAACTTAACTGAGTTCTTCGATCAAACAAGAGAGGTTTGATGACGGTCGTCCAATGCTGTTCCTCCCAGTTCCCCATTCAGGTAAGTAAATTTCAAAAACTTACCTTTTTGGTAGCAGGCGATCAAAAGGTCTTGTTTTCTGAGTTCAGCTGGATCAGGGCAATCTTCCAGTGAGAGCCTCAACCAGAGGTTGGCCCCTTATTTGCGTATGAGCTTTTGTCAAGCACAATTGTCTCTTTCGAAATCTATGCCGGCAACTTCTATTTTCTCTTTTTATGTAGTAGATATGTAGTAAGTTCATCCTTAATTAAAAACTCCAAAATTTTCCCTGCCACAGATGTTAAGCTAACTGGCCCGTAATTACCCAGCCTCTGCCTCCCTTTTCAAAAATGGGCTGCTCTCCAGTCTTCTGGCACTCCATGGAGCCCAGAAATATAATTTCTAGGACCTGTGCAATTTTCTTCAACTTTTTCAGGTTCCGAGGATGGATCCCATCAGGCCCTGTGATTTGCCTTCTCTTAGCTAATCTAATTTATCTAATAATTTCCTTTTCTCCATCACAATGTCGCTCATCTCCCTTTCAACCACTTTAGGATTCACCTACCCTCCAATATCTTTCTCTTTACCATGTAGGCAGACAAACATATTGTTAGAGGAAGAAGTTTTGCAAACATTTCAGGAATTGCATTTGTTTTTTCCATTTACTCCCTCCTTGTCCCAATTAGGGAGTGGGTAATTAAAACCTCCCAGAACTGTAATTTTGTTGTTTCTACTCATCTCCCTGATCTGTCTACAGATTTTCTTTTCCATTTTCCCTCCAACAATTGGGGGAGGGTTTGTAGTTCAAGAAAGAAAGAACTTGAATTTATAATCGCATCTTTCACAACCTCAGGATGTATCAAGAGGCATAACACCAATTAAGTACTTTTTTTCCAAGTGTAGTCACTGTTTTAAAGTAGGGAAAGTGACACCCTATTTACAGACAGCAAGGTCCTACAAACAGCAATGAGATAAATGACCAGATAATCTGTTTTTGTTGAACTCCCTGCTCTTCTTCAAATAGTGCCATGGGATCTTTTACGTGCAACTGACAGCTGAGAACGCAGACAGGGCCTCAGTTTAACGTCTCATTCAAAAGACAGCTCCCGTGACAATGTAGCTAAAACTGAAGAACACAAGTTCGAGGAAGGCATGATCAAGCTGTGCAGTGCTGTGGTCAGACTGCACCTTTGAGTACAATGTCCATTTCTGGTTGCTGTGAAAGGAGAGAGACATTCAAATGCTGGAGGCAGTGCAGAGAAGAGCCATAAGGCTGATCACTAGCATAAGAGGACTGAGTTATGAGGAAAAACTGGAGAAATTTGGGTTTTTCAGCCTAGAAAGCGGCATTTGAGAAGTGATTTTAGAGGTACATAAAACAGTTAAGAGGATGGACGAGATAAATCTGGAAGATTACTTTAAATTGAGAGTGTGGAACAAGGGGGTACAGGTTCATACCAGTAAATGGCAACTCTAAGCCTGATATCAGGAATGACTTCTTCACACAGAGATTGATTAACACTTGGAATGGACTTCCAGATCAAGTAGTGGAGATGAAAACCCTGGAATTGTTTAAGAAACTATTTAATGCTGAAACTGGCGGGGCGGGGGGGGGGGGGGGGGGGCCTGCATGGTCCTTCAAGATAGGCTAATCAAGATGGGCAGAATAGCTTTCCTCATCTGTATTTATCTTGCGATCTTGTGAATTACTGGGAAAGGGAAAACTGCAAATAGTTAAGTGATGTACTTTGAGTTATAAGCTACATTTGATCCAGCACTAATCTATGTCTGCAACTTACATTGAGTCTACGGCACAGAAACAGGCCATTCGGCCCAACTGGTCTATGCCAGTGTTTATACTCCACACAAGCCTCCTCCCACCCCTCTTTATCTAACACTATCAGTATACCCTTCTACTTCTTTCTCTCTCATGTGCTTATCTAGCTTTCCCTTAAATGCATCTATGCTATTTGCCTCAACTACTCCTTGTGGTAGTGCGTTCCACATTCTTCCCATTCTTTGGGTAAAGGAGTTTCTCCCGAATTCCCTTTTGGATTTATTAGTGACTATTTTATACTTATGACCCCGAGTTTTGGAGCCCCCACAAGTGGAAACATTTTCTCTACGGTCTACCCTAGCAAACCCTTTCATTATCTTAAAGACCTCTATCAGGTCACCCCTCAGCCTTCTCATTTCTAGAGAAAAGAGCCCCAGCCTGTTCAGCCTTACATCCTCTCAGTTCTGGTACCATCCTTGTGAATCTGATTTGCACCCTTTCCAATGCCTCTATAACCTTCCTAAAATATGGAGACCAGAACTATGCACCAAGATTTTATACATAGCTTCTCTGCTTTTCAATTCTATCCCTCTAGAAATGAACCCCAGTGCTTGGTTTGCCTTTTTAATGGCCTTATTAACCCGCATTGCTACTTTTCGTGATTTGTGTACCTAGATCCCTTGGCTCCTGTACCCCATTTAGATTCTGATTATGCAGTTATGTGGCCTCAGTCTTCCTACCAAAATGCACCACCTCACACTTATCTATATTGAAATTCATTTGCCAATTACATTCCCATTCTGCAAGTCTATTAATGTCTTCTTGAATTTTGACACATTCTTCCTTTTTATATTAACTACAGCCCCCAATTTGGTGTTGTCCTCAAATTTTGAAATTGCACTTCCGATACCCGAGTCCAAATCATTAATGTGAATTATTGAATAGTGGTCCCAGCACCGGACCACTATTCACTATAGACCACTCCCCATTTTTTGCCAGTCTGAGTAGCTACCCTTAACCCCTACTCTCTGTTTTCTATTTTGTAGCCAGCTTGCTATCCATTCTGCTACCTGTCCCGACTCCACATGCTCTGACCTTAGTCATGAGTCTACAATGCAGTACCTTACTGAAGGCCTTTTGAAAATCCAAATATATTACCTCTACCACATTACCCTTGTCTACTCTTTGTTACTTCTTCAAAGAATTCACTAAGATTAGTCAAGCAGGACTTTCCCTTCTGAAATCCTACTGACTACTCTGTTACATTTTCATTTTCTACATGTTTTTCTATTACATCTTTGAGTAAAGATTCCATTATCTTTCCTACCGCCATACCACTTGAGCCAAAACAACTGAAGTTGTTGTTTTAATACTTTTCAGTCTATGTTGATTGAAATGATTATGGATACCATTATAATGCATGTGGATGGATGATGAACTGTTGAGTTGTTGCCCACACTGGTGCATAGTGCAATATGTTACCTTCTGTTATAAATAATTGTAAGACATTACAGTGCCAAATTTTAAATGTAGCAGAAATGAAAAACAAGCCAAATAAATAAAAAAGAGGATTACTGACAATGGTTCGGCGAGTAAAATTTACATTGAATGCAACTATCAATCTATCTTTTTACCTGCTTTCCAATGATGAGAGTATTAATATAATGTAAAATGTTGCCAGATATGGGCTATATGCTAATGTCTAATAAGGAGATCACATAAGCTTTCAGCATTTATTTAGAACCTTGGAAAACCACTGCAGACATGGTAGGCTAGTGGTATAGGATGTTGGACATACGGACACAACAGCACCATTGAGCAGTGAAGGTAGCTTGTCCATTTTGATTTGCCATAGAGAATTCCTAAGGGCCGGCTTTAACCCACTCAACGGAAATGGGCGGGCAGTTAAACTCGCCCATCAGACTCACCCACCGACATCGCACACTGATCCCTCAGGTTACGATTTTAGCTGGTGCTTCCGAGCAGGCGAGAGGGGCAGTCTCCGGGCCTCACAAGGAAAGTTTGGGCCTCACCTGCCTCAGGCTATTCCCCTCACCCCCGACTGCTGTCCCAACGCTGCACACCCGCCCGACAGCCAACTGCTGCTTCCCACCGGGTTCGGGCAGGGAAAGGACCGGGAGCATGGAGATAAAGCTCATGAGTTAAAATCTCACGCTGCCGACGTCAGGACGGTTTGCCCCCCACCAGCCCCGAGTTAAAATCGGGGGTCTAATTTCAGCTTTGAGATGGAGAGAGTCAAATTGTCTGCTCGGGGTAAAAAAGACAATCAATTTAATTCGATCTCGATTCTCTAATTCTGAAATTGATTAAAAAACTAACATTGCTTTTTATGCTTCTCTTAAATTAAATTTGCTCTAATTGGTAATGAGTTCACAATCTAACATTTGACAAGAATCCCCTTTCAATTAGCCAGTGATATTCCCATTCTCTTTTGATTCTAATAACTGAAACCATGTGTTTGATTATTGACTACATTTTGAATTAGTTCCCAAGACACACATTTAACTTGTTTGAGAACTGAAAACAATAAGATAACATCCTCAGAGTGTACCAATACTTTGTTTCTTTTCTGATTACAACTTCAATTTTTGTTACAAAGGCACTGTTTGAATAGACAAACTCTTATTGCTGTTTAATATGTCTAAACCACAAATAAGAAATTTCTAACAGTAGATAACATTTTTAGTATTCCCAAAATGTCAAACATTATGGCCCTGAAATTCGGCACGCTGGGGGAGGGGCGCAGGGATCAGAGTCTGAAGCTGAGGTCCAGGGGGCCTGGGGCCTGGGAGATCAGGGGTCGGGCCGGGAGCGTGGGGTCGAAGACGGAGCTGGGGAGGAACGGGGATCGGGAGTGGCGGCAATCGGGAGATCAGTTAAATGTACGATGGCACTGGCTGCCTCAGAGCAAACCAATCTTGGAGAGGGGACCTCAAGCAAGCATTAGGCCCCTTATTTGCATATGCAAAGAGCCCAAGGTCTGCTTTAGGCATGGGTAAAAGGCACCTCTTTTTTGTCCTTACCCAATATGGCGGGTGATGCACTTCTGGTCGGAAGTGTACACTCACTTCCTGCCCACCATTTTGGGGCCTTAGGTGTCCGTGCAGCGCCCAAATAAACGGGTGTTGCATGATACAATTTATAGGTCCATGTGATCTTTATGAAATGTTTACAAATTATTCCACAATTTCCTTTTTCATTCTTTGTAAAACTTCAAAATAAAATGTATTCAACTGCAAAGGAGGCTAACTGATCTATTGAAGTATATCATTTGGAATTACCTAATGATGCCAAATACTGACATATTTCAGAAAATATTAGCCATGGCATAATTTAGGAGCAAACAACCTTAAATATGTTACTCTCTGGAAAAACAAGTTCGTTCATTTATTTTACTGTGCTTTTAATTTTGTTTCACTTTCGTCACTGCCTATTTTCATGATTGATGCACGAACTAGTGGTCATGAGCCAGTTCGATCTGATCTTAAAAAAGATATATTATTAATTTTAGGTGTAGTGATCATCATTCTTTAAATTAAGATATCCTCTATATACCCAAGTCAAAGCACCTAATCTCTGGGGCACCTTTCCCCTTGAGACCACTTAATGTGAAAAATGGCCATCAGATGTCTATGTTAATTTTGCTGAATTCACCTGTTATTGAGAACGCAACTTAAGACTATCGACGACCACACCAGAGGTGGGATTTCCTCAGGCATAATGCCAGGTTACCTAATTGGAGTACATTTCAGGCACTGCCACTGCATAGTACATGATGCCTTTGGTGTACCATGAGGGTCAGGGCTGGAATGTTATGCCCCAGCAGCTCGTAAAGGGCTGTTGTTTGTGAAGCACCAGAGGCTTTTGTGCCCCAAATATGTTGGGATACTTGGGTCTCCTTGCAAACATTTATCTATTAAAGGCCAAAAAATCTAGGGCAAATAAGAAAGGATGATCCTAAATGGAGGAGAGGGGTGACCTGGATCAAATTTTAAAATTTGAGGCATGACTCCCCTTCAGTACCCATCAGGAACAGCCGTTCTGAAGTGCTACTCAGGTGTTCTAGTCACATTTATATAATTCTTAGGCCCATAATGAGCCTTGAGCACAGGTTGATCACAAACTGAGCCTTGGCAGCACTTTGGACCCACAATGGGCACGGACCAATTGGTCCCACAGCCTGAAAGGAGAAAATGGGGGGAAAGCAGAATTACTGCTAAAATAAACATTTTCCGCTTGGTAGGCAGCAAGAATGAATGTCACTGACCATCCCAAAAACAGACTCCTATATCTCTTCAGTCCAACACATATATGACTGTAACTTCCACCAGTTTATAGCAGTTTGTTTCATTGTTGGTAGAATCCCAGAGGAAGCATTAAGAGAAACTAGATGGGAATATAAAAACAGCTCCAAGTTCAATTATCAATATACTGAAACTTCCACATTTTAGGGCTGGGCCTCTACAGAATATCCGAGAATCAGTGACAAACTTTTAAAAATGGAAATAGTCCTCAGTTTTTGCATAATTAAAACTAAAAGATACATTTTGAAAATTAATGAATATTCTACCTTGGTAACATTCTGTCTTTGGCTTTGGAGTGCAAGTCAGTCAATCCAGAATGGTGCTTCAACTGTCCATTTCCAGCTTTTGTTGCTGAATTATTAGTATCACTTCGATAGTCACCGTCTAAGTCTTCACAAGCGCTATCTGTGGGTGCTGTAATGAAATAACCAAAAAATGATGGTGAAATGTGGTCTTAACTAAAAATATAACGGCCTTGAAAACAGTTTCAACTACCTGCACTGCACTCAGAAATACCATTGGCGTCCCAACAACCTCTAAGGATAACAGAACTGCACTGATACGTACAGGTGCACTGGACTACATGATGGTAAACTAGACATGTGGTTCCACATGCAATCAACTCCCAAACTCAGAAAGGCCATCTGGGAAGGTGCCAACCTTCCCATAAGAAGGGAAATACCTACGGATGACTGATTTCCAGAAGTAAATATTTGAAATCTGCCTCATGTTCAAATAACCCACTTCAATGAGTATCCTGAAGAGATGGCATTTATCAATTTGTTGGAAAAACCTAACGCACGATGGCCGAAAAACTTGGGAGCACCCTCTTTGGGCACTCGGGGCTGCAGGCTAAATAACCTCCGATAGAACTGTTAGGTCTGAGGCACCCCTGATATCGGACTCAGGACCTGATTGTAATACAACCGGCGAGGAGCTACAGCTCACCAGAAAAGAGTGTAAAGGACTGCTGAGAAATCGGGTCGGTGCTAGAACCGCAGTGGCCCTCGGGTAAGTGGTTCCAGGGGTCCGGTTGCGGATTGGGGGGGGTTGCTGCTGAGATAACACAGGGCCAGGGGGTCAGGATCGGGTCGGGGGTCTGGAGCCGCAGGGGGAGGCAGATCGGGGCTGGGGTGGCCAGAGACGGGGTGCGTGGGAGGTGGGAGATCGGGAGCCGGGCGTCTCGGGGTCGGGAGTGGCGACATTCAGGAGGGTCCTTTTAATGTAGGGTCAGGAGGAGCCTTTCTGCCCCTCCTGGCTCCACATTCAGCTGGGTTACTTACCTTCTCTGTTCCAGGCGTTTAGTAGGGCTGATTTCCTGGAATGCCGCCCATGATGGAGCAGGGACCTCAAGCAGGTGTTAAGCTCCTTTGCATATGCAAATAAGGACACCTCGTTTGTCCTTACCCAATTTGGTGAGCGGTGCACTTCTGGCTGGAAGTGCACGTGTGTTTCCTGCCCGCCATTTTGGGGCCTTAGTAGATCACATAGTGCCTGAAAAACGGGCGATATGCGGCCTAATTTCTAGGCCTATAACGTTACACACTCTGTGCCAAGTGCTAAACAAATCAAATGCCTGAAAAATTAAAGAAAACACCAATAGGGCAACGTTTCTCAAAAGAGGAATTAAAGATGCATTTTTATTGTTCTTCAGCTGCTGCGTCTCCTCACCCAGGTTTTCCACAGCCGCTGACCACATGAAGCTGAAACTGCTGGATTCTGTTAAACCGGCCGCCAGGAAGACCTGTTTTACATCGGGCTTTAGCAACTACCCACTGTCTCACTACGCCTAGCAAAAGCGCTGAACATGTAACAACGCAATCGAGGCGAACGCCCCAATGATACGGCAGCATGTATGTGCTCCCAGCATGTACAAGATTAGCATTTTGTGACTTCACTGGTTAATGATGTTGTACCACCATTTACATTGTGCATGTGCAATGACCAATTTGTTATGGCAACTCAATGCGTTCATTTGGTCTCTGCTGCAGGTTCACAGGGAGACTGGTAACACATTTAAAAATACATTCAGGAAAGTAGTGCTTTTGTGCGCTTCTCCTAAGAGCCAGTCCATAATATAAAAGGCCCTTAGGAGGCCCGTCAGAAAAATCAACGCAAAATGACTCTAATTCATCTCTGATGATAAACCAAGATGTTAACAGCTGCAATGTAGTCCAAAATGGGATAAACGAAAATGAAATTAAATAAAATATGCTAAGCAGAACAATTCCGAGACTGCAAGTACACAATGGCCTCGATTTTAATGGAGGGGTGGGGGGCAGGTACAGTCCGAGCGTGGGTGGGGAGTCGGGGGGTGGTGGGGTCGTGGTGGGGTCGTGGTGGCCCGGGGGTCCAAGACAAGGGAGTCCCAAGGCTTCCTCATGCTCCTCGTGGCCCACAAGGAAGCCCAAGATTACATTTTAAAACTCAGCTGCCTGAGCTTCTTCGGGCCCACGATTCACCTCCCACTAGGCCTGGCCTGATGGGGAAGCTATCATTACTCCTCCCCCCATCCTCCACAACCGCTCAGGCCTCGGACCAATATTGCAGTTGGGTCCTGATTTACATTATCAGGACCTGATCTGCATATTTAAAGAAGGACTCCGCTGCCTTCCTGCGGGTGTTCCGCTCGCCTGCTCAAAAGAGCAGGTTAACATTGGGACAAGGCGGCAGGTTCCGAAGGGCTAAGTGACTGCCCTCACTTTAACTGCCCGGTTTCCACCAGGCAGGGTAGTTAAAATCAGGGCCAAAGAATTGAATCACCATTAGCTCATCCAGACAGATCATGGTCCCTAAGTCAACTCTTCAATGTGGTATCAGAAACGTCTCATTTTAACATGGAGGGTGAGCACCCTCTTTCTCCCCTGTAGATTTGTTACCAGACCAATCTTCAACTTACCATCTTTAATAAGGAGATAATTGTTACTTTCATACTTAAGTCAAAACTATCTGGAGAAGGACATGCTATTTTCCTTTTCTTGGCACTACAACCAAGTCCCCACTTTGTATACTTTTTTTTTAAAGTATTACTAAACCCCTTCACCTCTCCTCTGTTAAGAGCCTCCTTAAAACTCACCTCTTTGACCAAGCTTTTGTTTCCCCCTCCTAATATCTGGTTTGAGTTGTTCATTTTGTTTTGAGTGCGCCTCTGTGAAGGGCTTTAGGGTGGTTTTTTTCTGTTAAAGGCGCTATATAAATGAAAGTTATGTTGTTATTGTTGTTGCATGCGCTGCACCTTGGAAAACAGCAACCATTTCAATTTTATTTCCCCAAGCATTTTCTCCACCCGACTCTCAGAGACACTCACTCCTTGCTGAGGTATGGTTCCTTGGATGGATGTTGCACACTATTCATCCTGGGTGAGTGCATCGTGTCCCATCATATCTCCACCCAACATCAACGTGTGTTTCCTTCCAGCAGGGGTCACGGGATAATGATCAGCAGCAGGACCTATTTCCCTGTCACTGTACTGGGGTTATTCAAGCCAATTGTGCCACTTCTACCGTCCTGCCCAAGGCCAACTAACTACATTAGCACAGACTGGGGACCTTCCTGATCTGGCAAATTAAATCTTAATAAAAACTACTTCATACCATGGTAAAATCTGTAACTAGTTTCCCATGATATAGCACAACTATCTCTTCCCCATGCCACACACACCTCAGCAATTCAGTACCAAGGTTGTAATGGTAGTTTGGAAAGCCGGAAGGGCTGGTGCAGGCTGAGCAGGGGCTTCCAACATGCAGATATTCACACTGACCTTGCCTGGGGATTCTGAGTCTGGGCCAACCTTGGAGGTAGGACAGCGGGTATAGGCTGCCAAGGGAGAGCCCAAGGACAGCACAGCATCGTGCAGCATTCTCTGCAAACAGGAAGAGGAAATGTGGGGGAGAAATTGGATAAGGGTCCGTTCTGGGTGATGGTAGCGCGATGCGCTAACACCCTGCGCCCGGCGGACCCTGGGCAGGCAAGACGCAAGTTTGGTCCCAAGGGAGGACTTACTTGCAACCGGTGTTCCTTTCCAGGCCTTGCAGGTGGAATTGATGCAATTCGCACTTTCCACCACCAGAGGGAGCTTCATCTCTTAAAGGGAAGATGTTTCTTAGAGATCTCTTAAAGGTAGCTGGTACCTGTTATTTGCTGAAAATAACAGTCTACTGTCCGCATGGAGTCTGAACAGACATCAGACATCGCGCACGTAAAACACAGATGCAGATCCCATCCCTATGTTTACACACTGATGAGTTATGTTAAAACATTGAATAAAGGTTGCGCATTACTAAATCCCACATCCTCCAATCTGCACATCAGACCTCACCAATCTGACGATCTGAGTTGGTATGCCTGCAAGAGTGCATGCACCAAGGTTCTCTGCTGATGCATTAGAGACCTTAGTGCAAGAAGTGGACAGAAGGAGGGACATCCTACATCCGCAGTGGGGGGAGGGGCAAGAGGCCCTCCAGACATATACTCAAAAGACAGTGGGAGGCAGCGGGGGATGAAGTCAATGGCAGGCACACAGCATCATGAACATGGATGCAGTGCAGGAAAAAGTTCAATGCTTTGACATGAGTGGGCAAGGTGAGTGAGGTCAACTGTCAAGTGGCGTCTCCTACCAACTGCACCATGCACAACACCCGTCATCCCCCACATACCAATAAACTCTTTCCATCAGTACTCAACTCTTCCAATCAGATGCTTCCTCCCACCCTTACACATTACCACTGTTTCAAGCCGCCCACCCACAACTCACAGGCCACACACACTGGCAGCTACTCAACCATGACAGGCACATCACCCAGGGCAAATGGCTCGCTTTCTTGCAGGAGAATGTGGCGCATATCAAGAGGCAGCAAGTGGCAGTGGCATTTAGCCTCTCAAGCCTATTCCACCATTCAGTGAGATCATGGTGGGCCTGTGGCCTAACTCCATATACCCGCCTTAGCCCCATACGCCTTAATACCCTTGGTTCACAGAAACCTATCAATCTCAGATTTAGAATTCACAATTGAGCTAGCATCAACTGCCATCTGCAGAAGAGCATTCCAACGAGTCACACCCTTTGCATGTAGAAGCATTTCCTAACTTCACTCCTGCACGTCCTGGCTCTAAATGTTAGGCTATGTCCCCACATCCTAGTATTCAAGTGTAGCAGACCTCCAAAAACAGTTACAAGTGTCTCGGCAGCCAGAATCAATAATCCAGCCACTAACCTGTAAATCCTGCATGATCCCTTTAAATAGAGCCGGTGGGGGGTCCTCCAGGCACTCTAAGACACGTTCAGATGGTCAGGGTTAAGACTATGCGTTGAGTTGAGCGTTAAGACCCAAAATGGTGTCTATCACTTTAAATCAGCGTTGTACACTGATTGAAACCATTTTCTCCCTACTTTACATGATTCCAGCGTGCATTATCTGCGCCTGCACTAACTCCTATACCAAGATGGCGTCTGGCGCACGTCACGCAGGAAACATGCATGCGCATCCAAGACGCCATCTTGGATGTCGGAGAGGCCGTGTAGCGCCGAGACAATGGGCGCTACTTGGCCCAATTTAGTGCCCTGTATCTTTTCCAAAGGATGGCTGAGCTAGCGAGGGGTGGGGAGAAGACCCATCAAGGTGCCTGTCTCAGGCGAGAGCCTTGAGAACATCACAGGAGAGGAAGTGAACAACGAGAACAGGCATAAGAGAGACAGAGCTCCGCAAGCAATTGGAGAGAGACAACCCTCAAAGGAGAGAAAGCCATGAGAGGATCAGCAGCTGAGAAGAGACAGTCTCGGAGGGAGACTGAAGAAGCCAGGCTGAAAAGTCCTGCTGGAGTTGTTTGTGTTTGAGGGAGATTCTAAACCAGTCACCACACATTGGTTAGTAGTCCAGGTACACAAGAAATACAGCTATGAAAGTGAACTAGAATCGTAGAAAGGTTACAGCACGGAAGGAGGCCCTTTGGCCCATCGAATCCGTACCGGCTCTATGCAAGAGCAATCCAGCTAGTCCCACTCTCCCGCCCTATCCCCGTAGCCCTGCAAATTTTTTCCTTTCAAGTACTTATCCAGTTCCCTTTTGAAAGCCACGATTGAATCTGCCTCCACCACCACCCCTGGCAGTGCATGCCAGATCATAACCACTCGCTGTGTAAAAATGTTTTTCCTCATGTCACCTTTGGTTCTTTTGCCAATCACCTTAAATCTACGTCCTCTGATTCTTGACTCTTTCTCCAAGGGGAACAGTTTCTCTCTATTTGTTCTGTCTCGACCCCTCATGATTTTAAATACCTCTATCAAATCTCCTCTCAACCTTCTCTGTTCCAAGGAGAACATCCCCAGCTTCTCCAGTCTTTCCAAGTAGCTAAAGTCCTTCATCCCTGGAACCATTCTAGTAAATCTTTTCTGCCCTCACTCTAAGGTCTTCACATCTTTCCTAAAGTGCAGTGCCCAGAACTGGACACAATACTCCAGTTGTGGTCGAACCAGTGTTTTATAAAGGTTTATCATAACTAGTTTTAGGTTTGAACCAAAGGACGAGAATGTACTGAACTATGTTAACATGTAAAGCAAAGTTCTGCGAAGTAAACTATACTGTGTTAGGCAGAGAACACATCCTGTAACTGTAAACCAGTCCCGCTTGCTGCTCACTTATAAATAAAATTATTCTTGAACATTACAATTGCATGGTTCTTGACGAGTAGGTATTTAAGAATACTACTGGGCGATGGGGCGAGTAATTAAATCAACCATGATGATCCGTCAACCAGGTTGTAAAGCAATTAAAAAAGACACAGATTAAAGCGTGTTTAAAGGCTAAAGACCAGCTCACGAATGGTTTGGTTAGTAAAAGGCATAAACAAAGCAGAAGGTGCCAGATTTGACTCTTGGTCTATGCTAAGTTAGTTGATCTTAGCCAGGGCAGTATTAGAGATGTTAAAATTGGTCTTATCACCCTAGGAGAGGGAATGGAAATCATTCAGGTCCCTGCTCCTGATCACATTCTAGAGATCACTGATGGAAATTTCTCTGTGTGGACATCAGGCGAGGACAGGATCAGGCTCAGCACTGATGCCCCCCAATCCAGTAGTTAAATATCCTCCGAACACTCAACTGTCTAGCCTCACGTGTCTAGCCTCACGTATAAAGACTATGTAGTTGACCGAGGTACTGGAGGTCATCCATAGCAGTTTGTGCCCTCACAGGAAGATGGGAGAAAGTTGGAGGGGGATTTTTGTTTTTAAAAAGGCAGAAAAACATCTCGGGGTTCAGATGTCATCATAATTCCATCGCCAACATCCTCTGAGCCATGAGAAATTAAATTCCTTGGGACATATATTCTTCTACAGTGTACTTGCAAATCAAATTTGCAAGGGAAAGTTATATTAGCAAAATGTCTTAAAGCCAGTATGAATGTCAGTGGACATGTCAGATGCCAGTTCCTACGATCAAACAATTTCTCTTGAATTGAAATCTTATTGCATCATACAATACAAATTGCAGTTTTGTTCCATTGCACGTTACAGAGGAACAGAAGACCTTATTTACTTTAGGTTGGAGAGATCGGTTTTGTTTGAAAATATAGATGCAATAATTTAAATCTTGGTCTCCGTTGGAAATTATTGAGTTCTCGCCTCCCTACCCAAAAAGAGTTTTGTAGGGCAACCGTCCAGGTTGATGAGGCCAATTAAGGACTTGTTAGTTACCTGGCAGTAGAAATGTGCTGTTTTATGCTAGTCAATATAAACATGACCAGAGTCCATCACGCTCACGTGCTGAGCTGGGGCTGTTTCGATGGGGTGTCACCATGATGCTATAGCAGAACCAGTACTCGCAGAATAAATGCTTAAGCTCAAAGGCACAGCCACCTATAAAGAGTTGGCAGGCAAGCTGGGAGCGGGCTGCACAAACAAATCGAATGTCACGCTCTGGTATTTATTTAGTTGTACAGTAGAACTCCTCTAAGTTGACCCTCAAATCACTAGTTGGGGTAAAAACCTTTTCTTTTAAAAAAGGTAGAATTTTATGTCATCAGGGGAACGAAGCACAAATAAGACAAACACTAATACAACCAAATATAATACTGCAATGACCTCTGGAGGCTTTATGAAGAACTTTTGGTTCTGATGCAACAACATTTCCTAAAAAATATTTAACTGTTAAAACACTGTGCAAACATTTTTCATTTCCAAATTAAAGACTGCCCTTATGATTGCTGAAAATACTTAACGGATGCACTGCACAGCTTAAATGGATAACAAACTCATACACATCAGATTAATCAGCCATCCATAAGCAAATATGTTATAATCCCTTTCTCCTCCAAACAAAAAAGCAATTTCTTAATACCTCAGTCCATGATGGGTATAGCAAGCAGATAAAACCTTCCATTAAGATAACTGTATCTACAGACAATTATTCTGTATAATAAACTCCATTCTTCAAGTGGCATCTGCTAACATTGCAAAGCTTCAGGCAATTACATGCTGTTACATAGAGTCTTTTAAGCTGAATACATTCCTGTAGTTGCAACAATTTGAAGTGAACATCATACTATAGTGGTCACTCTGCTTCAGTTACAGGGCCTTCAGTGAGACTCACCCAATGGCATAGTCTACCAGTAGAGCAACATTGTTCAGGTCCCAGTACAACAACAGAAGGCAACACCCTAATTAGTATGGAATACACACATGATAACCACGAGATCTGTCCTAAATGTACCAATTGGCACAATTCCTCCCCAAGCCAAAAGAAAGATAGATGTGAAAAAATAACTTACATAGCGCCTTTCATGACCTCAGCACTACTTAAAGAGTAGGGAGTTCTCCTGGCATCCTGCCTAATATTTGTCCCTCAACCAACACCACCAAAGCAGATTAACTTGTCATTTATTGTGTTGTTGTTTGGGCTACCTGATTTGCCGACATAACAACAGCGACTACAATTCAAAAGTAATTCATGGTCTGTGAAGCATTTTGGGACGTCCTGAGGATTTGAAAGGTGCTATCTAAATTCTTTCTTTGTAAGATGTCCCAAAGTGCTGGTGATCTCACCTAAATTGCTGGACAAAGTTTCAGAAAAAATGCCATAGCGTTAAGGCATTAGATTGACTGATAACTTAATTCAATAAGTAATACATTCTAGGGTAAATTCAGTGACTCTACACTCCCAGCAAGGAGCTTCGTGGTTCATTTCTTTTAGTCATTGGGATATTTGTACCAATAAGCAGGTTTGCTTAACAGATTGTGATTTGTGATTTTTTTTTTGTTAATGGGATATTTGAGCCAATTAGGATACTTTCCCCATGGATATTTTCTATGCTTTTGGCCTACAGTTGAATGGGAGACATAAAACTTTTAATTGTATGAAAATATTATATGAAGAGGGTGTCTGACCATCAGGGTCTCTTTTAAAGATTAACTATTTAAATAGAATTAAAATCAGCTTTAAAAGGTCTTCAATTTTTTTCTGTTAATCCTTTGTATTATATACTGAAGAATTGGCTTTGAGGAGTTATCAAGCTCAAGGATATACCTGAATTAACCTGCACACAGTTGAAGCAGGAGTACCCTTGGTAAATGATGGTATCAATTGATGATAATCCAACTATCAGCACCATCAAATTAAATAAATATTCCAAGTAAGTAACCACCATCTTGGTGGCAGAACTCAAGATTTATGATAAACAGAAGTTAACAGGTGTTCAATTAAAGCAAAATTTTCTGCAACACTTCTGATTTTTAATTAGAGGACCTTGATGATGAAATTCCCTCGTTAAGATTTATTTTCTGCCTATTGCAATATACTTACAACTTTGAAGGACAGGTGAAGATGACTGGACCTGGTCAGGATAACTTTTAGAATGGATGTAATTTCCATAGGTTTGCTGGAAAGTGAAAAAGCACATATTAAAAATAGCCTTTACTCAAGCTGGATCTATCTTCATATACTCACCCACCCTCATAACAAATGAGCCCTGGTCTCAGCTAAATCCTTTTATAATTATAAATGAGGTCAAACGATGGTCATAAAATTATACTGTGGGATAACAGGAAATGAACTTGTAATGCATTGGTTTGAAATTCCTCTCTACACTATTTTAAATGTTTTAATACCTCTTCTTAAATAGTAGAGAAACTAATTCCAGACAAATTTGTTAATGTGTTTGCTGTTATCTCAGAATGTAATTTCAAGACTAATGAGAGCTACTGAGCTAGTTCTCACGAATTTGTTTGAACAAGGTTTGCCTGTGTCTTAACTATACTATTCAAACAAGTAGAGAAATATATCACCAAGATCACAGGATATCCAGCCAAATTTGAAATAAATTCTTGTAGGTAACCAAGACATTTACAAATATGGAGGCTGCAACGTGTGCTGTTAAGATGATACCCAAAATGACAGCAAATGAATAACCTGCTTTTGTGTGTGTTATTAATATGTTTTAGGAACATAGGAACAGGAGTAGGCCATTTCGCCCCTCGAGCCTGTTCCGCCATTCAACAAGATCATGGCTGATCTGTGACCTAACTCCATATACCCACCTTAACCAAAGGTATTAATGGATATGGGGCTAACAAAAATCTATCAATCTCAGATTTAAAATTAATGATTGAGCGAGCATCAACTGCCGTTTGTGGAAGAGAGTTCCAAACTTCTACCACCCTTTGCGTGTAGAAGTGTTTCCTAACCTCACTCCTGAAAGTCCTGGCTCTAATTTTTAGGTTATGTCTCCTGGGCCTGGACTCCCCATCAAGCGGAAATAGTATCTCTCTATCTACCCTATCAGTTCCTCTTAATATCTTGAAAACTTCGATCAATTCACCCCTTAATCTTCTAAATTCTAGGGAATACAATCCTAGTTTGTGTAATCTCTCCTCGTAATTTAACCCTTGGAGTCCAGGTATCATTCTAGTAAATCTACGCTGCACTCCCTCCAAGGCCAATATATCCTTCCTAAAGTGCAGTGCCCAGAACTGAACACAGTACTCCAGGTGTGGTCTAACCAGGGCTTTGTATAGCTGTGGCATAACTTCCAGCCCCTTGTATTCTAGTCCTCTAGATAAAAAGGCTAGCATTCCATTAGCCTTTTTGATTATTTTCTGTACCTATCCATGATAAGTCTCTTTGGACCGCCACTGTTTCGAGCTTTTCACCATGTAGAAAGTACTCTGATCCATCCTTTTTAGATCCAAAGTGGATGACCTCACACTTGCCTACATTGAAATCCATTTACGACAGTTTTGTCCACTCACTTAATCTATTAATATCTCGCTGTAATTTTATGCATCCATCTACACTGCTTACAATGCAGCCTAGCTTTGTGTCATCGGCAAACTTGAATATGTGGCTCTCTATCCCATCATCTAAGTCGTTAATAAACACAGTGAATAGTTGAGGCCCCAACACAGATTCCTGTGGGACACCACGAGTTGCATCCTGCCAATTAGAGTACCTGTCCATTATCCCTACTCAGCCAATTTCCTAACCAGGTCAATAATTTTCCCTCAATTCCATGAGCTTCAACTTTAACTAACAGTCTCTTATGAGGGACTTTATCAAATGCCTTCTGGAAGTCCATATAAAAAGCATCCATAGACATTCCCCTGTCCACTACTTTAGTCACCTTTTCAAAAAATTCAATCTGGTTCGTCAGGCATGACCTAACCCTTTACAAATCCATGCTGGCTCTCTCTGATCAGCTGAAAATGTTCACAGTGTTCAGTCATTCTACCTTTAATTATAGACTCTAGTAATTTCCTGACAACAGATGCTAAGCTAACTGGTCTTTAATTCCCTGGTTTCCCTCTTTCACCTTTCTTAAATAGCGGAGTGACATGTACAATTTTCCAATCTAAAGGAATGGTTCCTGAATCAAGAGAACTTTGGAAGATTATAGTTAGGGCTTCTGCAATGTTCTCACCTACTTTCTTTAAAACCCTGTGATGGAAACAGATTAGATCTGATAGATCAGATTATCCTGGACTACAGAAGACCTCTGCATTGCATTACAATTTACAAGAACCACCCCACCACCCCCAAGCCCTCACTTTCTCAATCCACAAAAGAAATTCCAAAACTTCAAGGCATCATTCACAAATTTTAAAAGATTGTTGAATGTCATTAAAATTAGAGGTGGAAGGAGGGAAACTGGTTAGCTTTTCACTTCCGGGACCAGAGTTAAACCTGCCGAGAGTGATGCCATGATTTAAGCATTCTACATGAAGCAAGCATGAGCAGTTTCAACTTAGGTTCTTAAACAGAGCACAGTGGCACAAAACTATATGTAATTTAACATAACTTGACCCCAAATTTGCACCTTCACTCAGAGAGATCCTAAGACCGTCCTGTGCTAGAAATAGAAAACTTGCACTGTTGCAATTGAGAGTGTTCTTCTGAGGTTGGGAATACGACACTTTGCTAAGCAAGAATAGATGACACTCTACACATACCCAAACTTTTCTTAAACTAGGGATACATAATTTTTCCCAAATGGAAAGGTGTCCCATTGCCTGGTATTGACATCACTCATCTGAACAAGAACACAACTTTCACTTTAAAAAAATTGCACAGTTCATGATAAATGGTTGCTTAAATCTTGAAAGCATTTCTTTGTAATATCCAGCTCCAAACAAATTAGGGGTAATTTCACAACACTTTGGAAAGTTGTTACAAATGCACTTAATGAAATGAATTGCCACACTGCTAATTGCAGGCTGGAGGCAGGAATGACGGTGGCTTGAAAATGAAGAACGAGTTTGACAGTTTTCTGCTTTCAATTACTCCTACATGAACAACAACTTGCATTTATATAGCGTATTTAACGTAGTAAAACATCCATAGGTGCTTCACAGGAGGGTTATCTCTGACACTAATCCACTGGGTTATTAGGACAGGTGACCAAAAGCTTAGGAACATAGGAACATAGGAACTTAGTCAAAGAGGTAGGTTTTAAGTAGCAAATTAAAAAGGAGGAGAGAGAAGCAGAGAGGTTTAAGGAGGGAAGCTGTAGGCACGGCCGTAATGGTAGAGCGATGGAAATTGAGGAGGCACAAGAGGGCAGAATTGGAGAAACACAGTTCTCGGATGGTTGTAGGGCTGGAGAAAGTTACAGAGATAGAGGGGCAAGGCTATGGAGGAATTTAAACATTAGGATGAGAATTTTAAATTTGAGGTGTTGCCGGACTGGGAGCCAATGTAAGTCAGCAAACACAAGGGTGGTGGGTGAGCGGTACTTGGTGTGAGTTAGGATACGGGCAGCAGTGTTTTGGATGAGCTGAAGTTTACAGAGGGTTGAAGGTGGGAGCTGGCAGGACAGCATTGGAATAGTCGAGATAGAGGTAACAAAGGCATGGATGAGGGTTTCAGCAGCAGATGAGCGGAGGCAGGGGGGGAGGTGGACGGTATTAGGGAGGTGGAAGTAGGCGGTCTTGATGATGGAGAGGGTATGATGTCGGAAGCTCAGCTCAGAGTCAAATAGGACAGCGAGTTTGCGAACAGTCTAGTTCAACCTCAGACAGTGGCCAGAGAGGGGGATGGAGTCGGTAGCTAGGAAACAGAGTTTATGGTGTACATACATAATGACTCGCAAGTTTATGACAAGTATATTTATTCTCACTCTCACTCTCGGCTACAGCAACGAGATATAAATAGGAACTAATTCATCATGTACTACTGCAGCTATTGTCTTTGGTGCCATGAAACTGCAAACGAGATATATGAACTCATGCCAAAACAAAATTTCTACACTGTATAACTAAAAAGTAAAATGCTGTCTTTTGCTATGGAGAACATGCTCACCATGAATAAGTGTGGCCTACTTCTGAATTTTCTGAACAAGCTTCAGGAATCAATACAGATGATGACAATTACTAATATTGGTTTTGAACAAATCTCCATCTACAGCGTACAGATTTAAATAGCCCGAGTTGCCTGCAATGGTAATACCTCTTTTACATAACAAATGAGTTATTGGATTATGTTACAAGTGAGAGGTATTACCATGCAATACAGGACATTTAATATCAAAGTCTATATGCATTGCAGAGTCAAAGTCTTCCAATTGCTATTTAGCAACATTGCTCTCAAGAATGATTAAAGCATTCCCAAAGCCACTGTCCTTTGTTTCTGATCATGCAGTCATCTCAACCTCCAAGAGACCAAAAAGATAAACTCCGTAATTAGAAAGATGGCTGAAGAACATATTAATGCTGATTACGTGCTCCTGTACTTCTATTGAGGAACAGCACCCATAATAGCACAGGGCTGTTACAGTTTGTGATCCTCCGGGTCAGATTTTCCTCTGCGCTTGGCCTAGGCGCTGCTTTATGCTGAGGCATGACAGATGAAAATTGTGTGCTGATGAGATGCTCTGGAGCACTGCAAGGATGCAATCAGTATGCAGATAGTGAGAGGCACATGAATTAAACTACATGGTTCAGATGAGCAGGTTGCTAAAATATTGGGAAGCACCATAATTCTTCCAAGCCAGCTCCTGCAATGAACTGACATCAGTCGTTGGAAAATGCTGGAATCCATTATTAAGGAAGTGGTATCAAGGCACTTAGAAAATCATAATATGATTCGGGAGAGTCAACATGGTTATATGAAAGGGAAATTGTGTTTGACAAATCTATTAGAGTTTTTTGAGGATGTAACTAGCAGCGTAGATAAAGGGGAACCAATGGATGTAGTATATTTGGATTTTCAAAAGGCATTCGATAAGGTGCCACACAAAAGGTTATGACACAAGATAAGGGCTCATGAAGTTTGGGGGTAATATATTAGCATGGATAGAGGATTGGTTAACAGACAGAAAACAGAGAGTAGGGATAAACGGAGCATTCTCAGGTTGGTAGGCTGTAACTAGTGGGGTGCCACAAGAATCAGTGCTTGGGCCTCAGCTATTTCCAATCTATATTAATGACTTAGATGAAGGGATAAGTGTAATGTATCCAAGTTTGCTGACGATAGAAAGCTAGGTGGGAAAGTAACTGTGAGGAGGACACAAAGAGTCTGCAAAGGGATATGGACAGGATAAATGAGTGGGCAAGAAGGTGGCTGATGGAGCATAATGTGGGGGAATGTGAGGTTATTCACTTTGGTAAGAAGGATAGAAAAACAGAATAATTTTTAAATGGTGAGAAACTATTAAATGTTGGTGTTCAGAGAGATTTGGGTGTCCTCGTACAAGAAACACAAGAAGTTAACATGCAGGTACAGCAAGCAATTAGGAAGGCAAATGGCATGTTGGCCTTTATTGCAAGGGGGTTGGAGTACAAGTGTAAGGAAGTCTTACTACAATTGTACAGGGCTTTGGTGAGACCTCACCTGGAGTACTGTGTACAGTTTTGGTCTCCTTATCTAAGGAAGGATATAGTTGCATTAGAGGCGGTGCAACAAAGGTTCACTAGATTGATTCCTGGGATGAGAGGGTTGTCCTATGAGAGGTTGAGTAGAATGGGCATATTCTCTCTGGAGTTTTGAAGAATGAGAGGTGATCTCATTGAAACATATAAGATTATGAGGGGGCTTGACAGGATAGATGCTGAGAATTTGTTTCCCCAGGCTGGAGAGTCTAGAACCAGGGGGCATAGTCTCAGGATAAGGGGTCAGCCATTTAGGACTGAGATGAGGAGGAATTTCTTCACTCAGAGGGTTGTGAATCTTTGGCATTCTCTACTCCAGAGGGCTGTGGATGCTGAGTCGTTGAGTACATTCAAGGCTGAGATAGATAAATTTTTGGACTCTGGGGAATCAAGGGATATGGGGATCGGGCGGGAAAGTGGAGTTGAGGTAAAGGTCACCCATGATCTTATTGAATGACGGAGCAGGCTTGAGGGGCCATATGGCTTACTCCTGATCCTATTTCTCATGTTCCTATAAATTTATCACCACATGGTACAAACCAAAATATCCAATAAATGCACAGAATAAAAATAAAATTAACAGAACTTAACATACTACTTATTATTTAGCACTTATTGTCCTGGGATATTTTCAAATTATCTGATTGGATATTTCATGCTTGTGAAGTATGGCAAGTTAAAAAAAAATCAAAGTTCCACCCGGTTACTCCAGGGGCCTGTCCAGGACAAACTTTAATGTTCAGAGCCTTAATTGGCATGAAAACCAGCCTTTGGAACAAAATTCTGGTTAGACGTACAGGAAAACATGCAAATTCAGATTATAAATGGGAAAATAGACAAGAAATAAAAATGTAACATAAAAGTTAAAATAGCAAATACAAAAATAGTTAGGGATTGTAGAGAGAATGGGCTGAGAGGAGAGGCAAACAGAAGGTTACGATTTTAAAACTTTTGTTCAGAATTTTTCACTATTACTTATTACAATAATGCCACTTCTACCATATCAGTGGCACTATTACTGTAATATCAGGGGATTTTTTTTGTGTTAAGATGCACCAGTAGCCTTTAAGTTAATAATAAAATTGAGCAGCTGAAAACATTGTTGAAATGGGTGCTGATGAGACTTTAAAGCCCTCTTTGCAATACAGTGCAACCCACAATGGCAGAGCTGGTTGGGACGTGAAGGGGCGCTGCTCTTTCTGGAGGTACTGAGACCCACGTGAAGAGACATTTTCACCAGACCTTTGGAGGCAGTAATGCCACTTTAGCAATGCAAATACTACTGCAAGCAGAAACCAGAGGCAGTTTCCTGATCGCTGATAGGTACAGATTTTCCTCTGCCTTGGGGAGAAAAGTCCAATGGCCAACAAAGAAATTGCAACTTCCAAACAATATCATGTGCACAATCATATGGAAGCACAGCTGTTTGTTTTTCTGGTGCTATATAATTCAGCCTTCAATAGAAATGCAAAGTTGTGATCTTAGCATATTCCACTTCCAGTAAGAACAAATATGCTACTTTCCTCTCGTACATAGGCAAATTAGGAATTATGTAAATTCACACTTCTACATTTCAAGTAATGTGATCACTACTCGTAACAAAAGATGCATACCTGCTCAGTTTCAAGTTGTGCATTTATACTCCGAAGGCGTTCTATTAAGTACTGAGCCTCATTCTCTGGAATTTCTGAGAAATAAAACAAGAATTACATTTTTTCATTTGTAGAACAACCACACAACTGAACAAACTAGCTATGAAAAGTCACTGAGCCTAATTCTAAGGTCATTCAATTAATTTCAATAGAAAGCCCAAAATCCCTCAATGAGATCATCCATCAGCATCCACCATTTAATGTACAAATATTAAGGAAAAGATATTATTAGCCATAATTCTCTGATAAATTATTAAATGCCATGATTGTCACCTTAAATTTTAATAATTCTGGATTGGAATCCTATACTTGGAGATGTGAAGGAATATAATTTGTTTTTTTTAAATCCAAAATTTCAGAATGTAATTTTGCCAAACAAAAGGAAGCGTGTGGGAGCAAGATTAATAGGTTTATAGCTGCCCTCGTCTGTTTTGTTTCTTTTTGAATATGGGCACGTTAGCTTATTTCTAATATACTCGTAACTCACCAATGTCCAGTAACTCCCTCAATGATTGGCAGTGCCTCTCAAATCTCCACTCAAGTCTCTCTCAAGACTGTGATAAATGCCATCTATCCCTGGGGATTTATCATTTTGAGTCCTTTATCCTGTCATGGACTTCCATCTTATTAATGTTAAAGTCCTTGATTTTGCTGAGGATATTCTCTGCTTGGAGAGGGCATTTTGTTCATAGCTTTCTCCAAGTGTTCACAAAGGAAGGCATCATTCAAAATATTTAGTACTTTTTGCTAATCCTTAGTTTTAAGCCCTTTTAACATTGTTGGGATTTTCACCTCTTCTCTGACTGCCCTGTTACTGTTGTATTACTGAAAGAATGTTTTACTGTTGTGTCGAGCCTCTGCACCTCTGACCATCCTTTTAACATGTTCCTGTATTTACTTATATATATCCCAGTGAACCCCTTCCTTATCTCCCTACAGGATTTGTAGTGGTCATTTTCCTCTTTATCTCACTTTAAATTTGTTTGTAAATCCATTTAGGCTGATGTTTATTTCTTCTGAGCTTGTTGGTTTTCGAAATGTATTTATTCTATATGCTCAGCATTATACCTTTGAAGGGGTTCCACCTGTGCTCTAATGGAGTGTTGTTGGACACCCTACCTAATCTATTTGCTCTCATTATTCCCTCATATCTTTGAACTTAGCCATTTTAAATTATACTGACTCCTTGTCTTAAATATATCGAACTTGATCATTCTGTAGTGGCTGTCCTCCAGGGGTACTATCATCTCCTTTCCTGTATGTTGTCTGGGCCACTAATGAATACCAGGTCAGGATGAGATACAATCTCTTGTGGCTCCCTTCATCACAGGGTCACAAAACAGTCATTGCATTACATTTGCCAACTCTGACTTTAAACCACTTGTGTTTTCTCAGTTTATATCTGGTTGATTGAAGTCCCTCATTAAAATAACTTTCCATTACTGGCAATTTCTAACTCAATCAATTAAAACTATCAATATTTAATATTTTTACTGCTGAGCTGCTCTACGGTTTTTAAAATACAACAATATTCAGCCATATAATTTCATGTCAATTTATTATGCCAAGTATTATAAAATGAAATGATGATACTGTTACACTATCAGTATATCAGTAGCTGCACATAATGATTAGGTGTTGGTGTCAGTGAATCATACTGCCAGCTGCTTATTACAATCTGGTCAGGTAAAATTAATCTCTGAATGTATGTGAGAGCATGCATGTCTTGATCTTTGCTCTCCACCACCCAAATACCAGTTGCATTTGAATGTTAGTGCAGAGTCAACTGGACACCCAGCTCTTCATTCAAAAACAAGTTCTCAAAGGGTCTGTCAAGCCACCTAGGAGCTCACTTTTGTCACATGTGGTAATACAGAATTCTGTGCAAAGTTGATGCAATGCAAGTACCTCCTTCTCGCACGGCTTCTGTTAAACTGAATCTGGACTGAGGGTGCAGCAGTTACACTGCAAATTGTGTTGCTAAGAAACCAAAACTACTTTGCAAGGCAGCCAAATATGTATTATAACTGCCCGGTCATACATGTACAGTATAAGCAACGCATAAGCGTTCAGTCATGCAAAAATAAATATATTTTGCAAGTGCATATTATTCAAGGACCACTGGGATTTTTTTTGTTCATAGCTGTAACTTCCCAAAAGTTTAATTTGGTTTTACCTAACCAAAAATGCTTTAATGAAAAGTTATGCAAACCAGCATTTATCAGTAACGTAGCCTCAAAGTCAGAAAAGGGAAGGTAAGCAAACAGTTTCGATTCAACTACTTCACACAAGAGGGAGACAATCAGAGAGATTGTGCAGAGTGACCATGGAGGTGACTAGTACCAGCAAATGCAAAAGGGAGCTGGATTTTCTTTTTGGAAGAGAATATGGATTTAGGGATCTGAAAGAGGGAGTACAGTTTGTATTTTTTGCACTTTGAGACTAGCCAGATGAGCTGTTGTTTTTTTTCTGGTCCTCTAAATTCCTATGTTCATATTTGACATAATGAGGAAAGCATTACCTGAGCCCAAAATTAGTACATTAGTCCAGTATTAAACATTTTAATAATATTTCTCTGCAGTGTACACAAATGAGTGGATTTAAAATAATCCATACATAAATTTAAAGAAACATAATCCCAACTAGATCATTACTTTGATTTGATGTAATTTATCTCAGCTGCAGTAGATTCATCTATGTTGGTTTATGCAATTTACAGGTGTTAATTCCACAGTCCCATGCTCCCAGCGGGGAGCTACCCTCACGGGAGCATGGGTCAGAGCTAGATATAACATTACTGCCCTGATTCTCCAAACTGCACTCCGAGAGTTCAGCTCCCTGCTGGGAGCATGGAATCATAGAATTACCCCTATAAACTCATGTCATGAGTTATTTACTCACTCTCAGCTGTGTATACAAACAGTTACGGTGCAGTCATCTTTAATCATCCCAAAATCCTTCACCTTAAATGCAGGGGAGATGAAGTTCATCAGCCTCTTATAAAAGAGAAAGGCATGCAAATAACATCTCCTCCCAAAAACAAAATTCTATGCACTTCAGAGGATACTGTCACAATATTAAAAGTGCATCTCACTTCATGAAAGGTGGCTTGGGTGAAACTTTATTTGCTTGTAAACACAGGACACATTATAAATCATGCTGAAACATACTAATCACTTCTGTGCGCTGTATATTCTACTCCCTTGTGCCCAAATAAGATCTGCCAAACAAATAGAGCCCCTTTCAATTTGTGTTTTCACACAGGAATTCTTCATAGTGTTCCAAAATTATGTGCAGTGTATGATTGATATTTCCAGATCTGCCAGTATTCAATGACCTTTGCAGATCTAATGCCCAAGGGGAAAAATGAAACTTTAATAAGTTGGTAAGCAGTAGATGTTAAAATCAATGAATAAACTCCTTCCCACTATGATTATTTTGTATTATTATGTTAACTGTTAACATCGTTGGTTCAATAAAAGCAACAACACTTCAATTTTATAATTTATCATGACAAACTGCATCTAGTTTGTATTTCAAGGTGATTAAAATTAGCTTTTAGAAGAATACGCCTAATAATAATATTTTCCCTGAATGTAGAATCGTGATGCTGTCTAGACAACTAATGTTATCAAAACAAGAACAGAGGTAGAAATCCATGTTCACTGTGAATAGCAGTGCACCAAAACAAAGTACCCTGGGTAACACTATCTTTTACATTAAAATGTTTCACCTGTGAGCAATGCCCTGTTTGAGAATCATGAAACCGTTGGTGATGGACAATCAAACACTTTTTTAATGTGGGCACTCAGTGTCAATATCAAGCTCTCAGCACGACCACATGCAGAGTAAATTACTCTTTTCCAATGAACTTACTCAAGCTGGAAAGAGCACCCCAACTGTAGTAGTGTAAGTATCAAAAGATTCACAGTGACCATTTATATGTCCTCTGAGTCAGATTAACAACTTGCGTCAAATTTTGTACGGTTCTCTGCTGTGGACCCCTGCCCAAGTTGAAGTGGTTTGATCCACCCAAATTGATTTCGGGTAGAATTGTTATGACTGATGGAGAGAAAATTCTCATTTCCATTAATCTGGGCTGGATTCAAAGTCAGATCCTACCAAAGACTTTGTACTAACCCACTGCACCACCCAGTCCCCAACACTATCCCCCATCTTGTCACATGCTTTAAGTTGCGAAGGTGGGATCGTGCTACTCCTCGTCACACATCATCATCAGTAACTTTAAAAAATCACTAGCACATTAATATTAAAATCTAATGCATCTTCCTCTTCCCATTTTTAAAATATACTCTATTTTTTCCCTGCACAAGCCATTTTGTTGCTAAAAAGATTGATCTTCACTCAGACAGTATTGCACAACGAGGAAGTGAGTCACCATGCCAAATTTAATTACTGCCGCTAGTTAAAAAAAATCTGTAACAAACAGCAACAACAACCATTTGGATGGTTATGGCTGCTTATGAACACCAGCAATTGCCCCTTACAGGTTACTGGCATTCTCACTTATGGTGGAAACAAACTTATAGAGTACTGCTGGCATCCGTGTGGTAGGACTGTGGGAGAACCTTCTCCACATGGACTGCAGCGGTTCAAAAAGGCAGCTCACCACCATCTTCGCAAGGGCAATTAGGGATGGGCAATAAATGCTGGCCTTGCCAGCGATGCCCACGTCCCATGAACGAATAAAAAAAAGGTATGTGGTGGCGGGCTAGTTCAGCAAGTCACAGCCTTAATTCCATATCCCAGTACTCTCTCAATGGCTTGATGTGTAAGTATTCTGAGGTGTATACTATTTAGCCATATAGGCCAGAAGTTTCCAGGTGAGTGACCATTTGGCTTTAGTATTCCCAGGCTATGGAGGACAGAACTAATCTGCTGGGGATCCTATTTCTTGTGGCAATCCAGTGACTCCCTGCTGGAAAGTGTTTGTGTACTTAATGTGTGCAGGCGAGCTTCAGTTCACAGAGATGGCTCACACGATTGATTTGTCTGTTAATACTGCCTAGGCTTGCACATGAAAAGTGGCCTAATGACCAAGATACCAAAGAGCTATTAGCCATATTAGTAACAGGTGATAGCATTAGCTGGCTCAGTGATAGCATTCTCACCTCTGAGTCAGAAGGTTGTGGGTTCAAGTCCCACTCCAAAGACTTGAACATAAAATCTAGGCTGACACTCCAGTGCAATACCGAGGGAAGGGAGCCCTCTTTCAGGCAAGATGTTAAACCACGGCCCTGTCTGCCCTTCCAGGTGGACGTAAAAGATCCCAATGGCACTATTTCAAAAAAGAGCAGGGGGGCTCTCCCCAGTGTCCTGACCAATATTTATCCCTCAACGAACATCACTAAAGAACAGATTATCTGGTCATTGTCACCTTGCTGTGTGCAATTTGGCTGCACATTTCCTACATTACAACAGTGACTACACTTCAAAAGTACTTCATGGGCTGTAAAGCACTTTGGGACATCCTGAGGTAGTGAAAGGCGCTATATAAATGCAAGTCTTTTGTTTTATCTACCTGTGCCCATGTAGGAACATAGGAACTGGAGTAGGGCATTGAACTCTTTGAGCCTGCTCCGTTGTTTAATTAGATTGTGGCTGATCTGTACCTCAACTCCATTTACCGCCTTAGCTTCATATCCTTACCTCAATCTCAGCCTTGAAAGCTCCAATTGTCCTACCATCCATAGCCTTTTGGGGGAGAAAATTTCAGATTTCTACTGCCCTTTGTGTGAAAAAGTGCTTCCTGATTTCCCTCCTAACTGGCCTAGCTTTCATTTTAAGATTATGTCCCCTTTTTCTCAATTCCCCCATCAGAGGAAATAGTTTATCTGTACCTACCCTATGTAATCCTTTTAAAATTTTAAACACCTCGATCAGATCACCCCTCATTCTTCTATACTCAAGGGAATGCACGACAAGTTTATGCAACCTGTCTGAACCCTCTAAGCCCCAGTATCATTCTGGTGAATTTGCAGTGCACCCCCTCCAAGGCCAATATATTCTTCCTGAGGTGCAATGCCCAAAACTTAACGCAGTAGTCTAGATGGGGTCTGATCAAGGCTCTATATAACTGAAGCACAACTTCCTGCCCTTTATAATCCAGCCCCCTTGAGATAAAGGCCAAAATTCCATTATCCTTTTTGATTCCTTTTTGTACCTGTCTACTAGCTCGGAATGATTTGTGTAAATGTACTCTGGTAATAGTCACTACACATGAAAAGAGCAGAGAAAACTGGAGTAAGAGAACATTCTACCTCATTATGACACTATACATTAAAACACCCAACACCATTCTACTGCCATATAAATCCAAAAATTATGCACAGACACCAGAAACTGAATTCGTAAAGCAGAATCTGAAGAATTTGATCAAAGTGCAACTGTCAGAGGGATCAACCTATAACATCAAGTTTTATTCTAATTTCCCTTCTTTGCTGCTGAACTTACAGAATATTGTGTTACTTAATTCGACACATGGTTCTAAACTTGGATTGATCTCTACTAGTGGAGTGCATATCCCTTCACTGTTTTTAAAAAAAACTTGGAGAACTTGTAGTTGCAGAGAAAGAATGAAAGGAGGAATGTAAATGGAGAAGTAGGTTAAGAAATAAAAGTAAAATGGAAGGATTGATGTAGTTGCTAGCAATCCAGTAAAGAGGACTCCAGCTACACTCTCAAATCCTGGCCTTTGTTACTTTGAGATTTTTGACCATTATTCCATAGAAAAGATTTGGAGAAAGAGTTCTTTTAACTTTTTTTAAAGCCAAGTGTATCATCACAAACAAAGAAAAAGGCAGCTAGGCAAAAGGTGGTGAACACACTAATGGAAGTTGTTCCCTAAAAACTGTAAACAATAAACAATGCATAAGCTTTTTTCAGTGATCATTAAGCTACTCACACCTATTGTGTTGAAGGTCATTGAATAGAGGAAGATAAAACAAAGGCATTGACACAGGCAGGAAGTCAAATTCATCTAACGCTGCAAAGGCAATCAGGTTTTTAAAAGAGAAAGCTTCAAAAGCTTTTATGAAGACCAAGAGTTAGAAATGCTGGAGGACATTTAGAGGTCATCCTGTTTAACTCAAGTAAGATGATCCACTGATGTGGGGAAGCATGGCGTATTCTTTATTTTGTATTATTATACAAAGATAAGGGAGCGATTTTAACTACCAGTGCAAATAGGGTGGTAGTGGCCTTCAAATGATGTCTAGTCACTTATCTAATTTACACAGGTGTTCCTTCACTACCGGGTAGGGTCTTGAAAAGGGTAGCTAGAGATGCCACATTGCCTGCCAGTTTCAACCGGGAGACTACTTGTAATATACAAATCGGGGCCCCACGACATACATAAGACCTCAACTGCAAATGGGCAGAATGTGCACCAACACTCCTTCCACTTGAACCAATACTGAGTGGCATAAGGGATCACTGGAGGCGGTTCATAAAACGACCCCAAGAAATTTTTACCTTTTGTTTTCGTGGAGCCAGGAGGAGCAAGAATATCCCACAAAAGCAGACCTCTTGCGCACCTCTCACCACCGTGATCACCTTCTCCTCCCCACCCCCACCACCAACCAGGAACCAGGCTCCAACCGTCAGCCCGTTCTGCATAGAGGCCAACCGATTTCCCACCCTCCCCCAACTGGCAAGCTGACTTGGACTGCCGGCTGCACGCAAGCAAGGTAGAACCCTCATTCCAGTTACAATGGTTAGGCGTGTTCCACCCGCCGACCCCTCATTATGCGCTGAAAGTTAAAATCGAGCCCAAACTGCACTGCTCGAATTACTGATCATTACTGCTGTTCTATACGGTCACCTTACTGAGAAATAAATCAGCTTAACGATTTCTGTCAAGCCTCATCTCACCAAGGGCACGATTTTAAAAGGGAAAAACAGGTGGATTGGGGCAGGGGAGGGGCATTCAAAATCGCAATCATTTTGGACCCGCCCCCAAACCGCCCACTCCTGGTTTTCACCAGGGGTGGGACGAGGGGTGGCGACCAACCCACTCCCAGGTGATTAAAACATTTCAAGGAGGCCGCCGGCCTCCATTTTTCCAGAGTTTCCAATTTCAACCCCTGGGGGCTGGGATTCCCAGGCCTTCTCTTTTACGGCATGTGAAAGGAGGCGAGAAGGCCCAGAACAAACGGGTAAGTGCCTTTCAGGCACAGGCTGTGGGCCTAGAGGAGCGGGAGTGCTTCCTCCAGGCCTAACAAGCCTACCTGCAGTGATCCCCAATGATCCCAAACCCCTCCCCCCAACGATCGCGGACCCCCGCGATGACCCTCGGTTCCCCCCCTCCAACAATCGCAGACTACCGCGATGGCCCCCAATCCTGACTCCCGATCCCTCCCCCCATGACTGACTCCACCGCCCCATGATCCCCCATGCCAAGCCATGCCCCTATGCCCCCATGCCCACCCATACAGACAAAGACTTACCTGAGCACAACCTCTCCCTGGCTGTTCTCCCATCCGACTGAGGCCAGCCTGTCAATCAGGCTGGCCAATCAGACAGCAAACCGACAAAAAAAATAAAAGATGTCCTTACATCAAAATCGTAAGGACGTCCGGGAAACCCGTACGTCCTTTGTTTAAATTGGCAAGCTGACTTGGACTTCCGGCTTATCTAAGAGAGATTGAAGAAACACATATGCAAAAGACAGGAATATCCGATTCAAATCACAAGGGGGTACTATTGTTATAACCTGGGTTATGCTATTGTGTAAGTAGATATAGGGCAGTGTGAGTCAACTCCCATAAAAGTAAGGGGCTCCGATGCATCCCGGAACGGCTGACATCACTGAAACAAAGAAGCTATCTACAGCAGAACTGAGTTGATGAAAGCCTCATTGAACAAAAATTTTTTTTTAAAACTTTGATGGAGTATGGAAACAAAGAAGGTTGTTGTACAGAGCCCCAGAGCAGTTGCTCTTACTGAAAAGGAAAAATATTTAGCATTTCATATCATTTTTAATAATAGTTGTAAAGCATGCCCATTTTTTGAAAGAAATTCAGTGTTTGACGAAAGAATGTTTAAGTTTAGCTAAAATCAGTTGATTGTGAAGTGTTTATGGGCTAGGTAAAGATATTTTCCATTTTGGAGCTCGCAGCACGGCCTGGAGTACATATCAGGAAACTGTGCACCCCCAAGTCTATGATTTTCTAATCACTCAAATTAATGCATGGAAAATCACAGGCTGGGATTGCAACAATTTCCCGTTATGTGCTCCAGCCATGCACTGGGAGCAGCAAAGTGGAAAGTCTCCACTAGTTATTTACTCACTCTGAAAGACATCTTGACCCTTAAATTCCACTCAGATACGAGCATACAAATGCTTAATGGGTTTGTCGGAAATTGCTCTGTTACTGTAGCAGAAGAGCTAACACATTTATTTAAAATGAGTTGGCTCCCCTGCTGAAATAACAAAGAGGGAATTCAGACAAACATCCTAAATGCTCATATACTGGGATGCTACATGTAATTTCAATGCCCTTGTGTTTCCTGCCCCATGTGGTTTCAGTATTCTAGTGATTCTTTTTTGTCTGTCCAAATCATCATGCACTGCAAAAATCATTCCACAACAAAAGAGCTGAGACAGGTGAAGAAATAAAGAGATGGATAATATATATATATGACCAGGGTTGCAAACTCATACAAGGATTTAAGTAGTTTAAGCACATCTGGTTTAAAGAACCTAGGTTCCAAAATGATTCCATGGGATGCTAGTATTCAGGCATTTACCAAGTTTGTTCAAAATTACTCTTCCCACCATTTTACCAGAGGTGTTAATCTGCATAAAACAAATGGGTTAATACTTCATCTTAAATAGCAGAGAGAGTAATTTTAGCCAAATAAGTTAAGCATTCAGATGCTGGTTCTCCATCGTATAATTTCAGGATTCAAGTATTCGGGTAATCATGAGAAGTACCATTACTAAAAAAAGAGCATCACACCCATTCTCAGAATTGAGCAAACAATCCCAAAGTTGAAGACTTGAGGGCTAATTTTTAATTTGAATCCTAATCCCAAGAAAATAAACTGTTTTCAATTATATGCCAAGCCTCTATACAGTGCAGATATATCAGAGCTAGTACAAACTGTATTTTTCCAAGAAATAGCCCAAGTTAGTTTACATTTAGCATTAATCATTGTTTTTTATATAGAAAACAAAATTCTCTCTACTTACCAGCAGGTAGTTCAAAGTAGGTATCCAACAGGATTTCATGGAACGTTGGATTTTTTGCACCACAAATTTCATCTCCCTTTGTAAGAACTTCTGAATTCAAAATCCACCAGCTCCCAAGTCCTTCCTAATAAAATATGTACAACAACTTTACAAATCAGGTGATTATTTGTGAACTTTTTAAAAAACATTTTATATAGGGAAAAGCACCACAAGGAGCCAAACATATGATATGATGCTGTAGGTACTCAAATATTATTTTAAACAAAAAAAGTTACATCTACGTTATCTCAGTTATACAAATTCACAGAAACATTTTTTTTGTAATCCTAAAGATGTTACAAACGTACATCTTTACATACAGAATATGAAAAGTTACAATGAAGAGATGTAGGTTATTAAGTTTAAGTGGTTGATTTCAGAAACTTGAATAGATCAAATGGAATATTTTCTTGATTTAATTAGCGGTACGTTCCTTTGATGGGACGAATCTTGTTTGTTCTGTTGTACAGTTTTGTATGGTCAATGCAGACATGCAAAATGGTAATTTCTTCTCAGAAACACATTACTATATTTGTGGCAACTGTGTTCTCTATTGTTAATTATAAATATGCATGAAATATTTTTGAATATGTCTGGCAACCTCGAATTCAAGGAGTTAACAGAAGTGTTGGTTTTGACGCCCAAAAGGCAAGACAATACTTCTGAAATTTGTAGCTTGTGCATAACGAAAGAACTAGGATCACTCCCCGTTTAAGGGACACGTAATCACAAATTCTTAGCAGAGGTTTCTGAAAAGATGAAACAGACTGAATATTGATGTTCAGAAGCAGAACTTTGCTCAACCTTATCAGAGACTCAGTCAATCCAAAGCCATTCTTACAAAGGCTTGTCTCCATATAACTCCAAAGGCTGCCACCTGCCACTATTATGACATTACCTGGCTATATTGGAAAATTACAACAATTTAAGCTAGCATACTCGACTAACTTTATTTGTACCTTTATTATTTCAGATAAAGAACTAAAATCAATACCAGTATTTTACTTTGGAAGTTCAAAACAATTGATTTCTAGTATGTCCATTAATTACGTTGTTTGTTATCGGATATTATAGATACAGTGATGCATCAGCAGGAGCAGGTGAATAGCGACCAGTTTCTGGCAAAATTCAATTGTAACAACCTCAAACTTTTTTTAAAAGAAAATGTGAAAAACAGCATCCCTGCCATCATAAACGTTTCCTCAAACGGAATGTAAATTTTCCTGGTCAATGGGTAGGAGGAGGGGATAAAGAACTACTGGTGATGTTTAATTGTTAGAGTAAGTTCATGATCTGAACATGTCTATTCTAATTAGTTGAGATAACAGACATTGTCATATATTTCAAGTGGAAAGATTTCACACTGATGTATGAATTTTAGTAATTGCATTGTGGTTACACTTTATTTCCATTTTAGAAATGAGTAAAACTCACTCTAAATTAACAGACAACGAAACCGTTCATTCTCAGCAATGACAACTTTTACTGAAGCAAACCCTGAGAATAAATATACATGTTGCTGCCTTTATAGTGCACTTTTGACATCAGTGCAGCCTTCTCCTGGACTCCAACCCAATGCCAAAAGTGTAATATAGAGCAGGTGCCTATTCATTTTTGCGGTTTCCAAGAGACCATGTGGAGGGATAAGGAATATGTCAACTGCAGCATCAAGATCAGCCAGTGCAATAACAACCAGCAAGTAAGTTTTTAAAGTCAAAAACCAACTCTGGTTGCCCAGCGTATCTCCACTGACAATTGATTTAAAAAAAAACAGACCAGCACCTGGAGATTGGGAAGCAATGATCCATACATGTGTTTTGAGTTCACATGCATAGACTTCTTCCTTCCCATGTAGAAATACACAGAATAATCAGGAACAGCAAGTGTGGAAGGCAAGTCATTTTTGACAAATTTAATGGTAGTTTTTTTTTAAATTGAAGAAGTGATTGATTGGATAGACAAAGGGAATGCAGTAGATGCAGTTTGTATGAAGAGGCTTGTTACAAAAACTTGGGTGTATAGTATAGGAGGAAATGTAACAGTATGGATAGAAGGTTGGATGGCTGGAAACAAAGGTTTATGATTAATGGGTGTTGCTCAGGTTGCAGACAAGTTGGACGTGGTCTTCCCCAAGAGTCGGTGTCAAGTCCACTTTTGTTCTCAATTTACATAGATGATTTGAATTTGGGCTTAGAAAGCACAATATTAAAATTTGCTGACAACAAAAAAATTAGGTATGGGCCCATTGTAAAATACACCAGGGGAACGTATACATTAGCAGAATAGGTAGATAGCTGGGAGATGGAATTAATGCAGGGAAATTAAACATGAGTTGTTGCGTTTTGAAAGGAAAAACAAGGAATTTGAGCATACTTTCAATGGTATGGATGAACAGAGACACCTAGGGGGTTCAAATATATAATTCCCTGAAAGTCTCAATAGCATTTTGAGTTTTATAAATTTACACAAGGCAATGGTTAGTCCACAGTTAGTGTACGGTGTGAAGATTTGGGCATTATGGTTCCCCAACCTCACTGCAATGTGAGCAGAAAGCAACATTTTCATTGCTCCTGGCATCACAGTAAAAACAGAACCAATACTGCAGCCTTTTATGCAAAATAAAAGTGGCATAAGGTAGTACATTAATCACTTGCAAATACTCAACATTCACATATGTGCACTAAAACAGCAATGAAAGTTTAGATTTTGTCCCCCCAAGTAATATATAACAGATTCATTTATTTGCATCTAGAACTACATTTTAATCCAATTTTACTTGAGCAACAGTTAAAACTGCTGAGGTTTGAGTTCTAGATTCAAGGGTTGGTAAAAAAAAAATAACATTTCAAGACAATTATTAAGCCAAAATTGTAAGATGTTAAGCTACATTTATAGTGAGCCGATCAGATGGTATTTTGCTAAAAGTACATTTCATTGAATAGTACAATTTCTCAGTGAAACTAGGTACATTTCAAAAATGATGAAGTATATATTATATTCAATATAATACTTGCTGGTTTAATTTTATTTATTATAGAAAATAGAAAAGTTGTTTCAGTTTTCATTATACTCTACATGAAGGTAGATGTAGAAATCAGAGGAGATCAAGCTGGATAATGGATGGAATATAGCAAAATTAGTAGGAATGTTCAGGTAAATTAGAGAAAATATTTAAAATAGGGGCAAGATTCTTGCTTTTGCGAAGTTGCGTGGGAAAAAAATGGGCAGCAAGTGGTGAAATGTGGGTTGATAGCCCTGAAGGACAATTGGCTGTTCTGACCATTCCTACCCCTCCAAAATGGATTAACAAGCGTAAGTGGTGAATGTGAATACTACACAGGAGATTTTTTTTCTTCATTGGAAAGCATGGATGTAGTGCCATTGACACAATGGAACAGGGAACATAGTTTTGGAGTACAGAGGGCACAAGACCCTCCCACTAGGTACTACCCCCAGCAGAGTTAGCTGGTTCCAAGATACGTTAAAAGTTTGCTGTATTTGTAGTGTGTGTGCATTTGTCTCTTGTGTGTCATAAACTTGCAATATTCAAACTTAGATTACACATAAAGATATAACTCTTAACTGTTCAGATGATACAAAACTTGTGCTACTTATGCTTTAATTGTAAATTTTAGGATAGATAAAAAAGAATCTTTTTTGCAAAAGAGATGCACTACTGACATAGTTTTGCTAAACGCTTCTGCCTATCAAAACACCAAAAATCTCTATCCTCAAAATTCCACAATTGGATAAAGAAAACACCAAAAATCTCTATCCTCAAAATTCCACAATTGGATAAAGAAAAACTTACTTCAGTTGCATGTTCAATTGTTTTGAGTGGAATCCAAGTCGTGCCCAGAAGTGTGTCCCATATCAAGCCTTTGTCCCATACTTCAACAACAAGACCCTTTTCTAAATCGTTTATTTCACTGGAAGAGAAATAGATTTTTTTAAACTGAGTGTATATAATGCAGGTCACATTTGCAATTATTGTGCACTAATAAACCAGTTTCCTTTTGAAACATTCTGCCTTTGTACTTTCTTTTCTCTTTACCACAAACAGCAAATACTTGAGTGCTAATAATTGTGGAAAAACCAGTCTCTTGTTACAAACAACACAGTCAAACAAAATGAATGCCATTTCCCCTATTAGATTATTAAAGGAAAATAATGAAGGAGGATTTTCTCATATCTATTGCCAAGAAAAATCACTTTCTAGGAAAATTCAAATGAACAATAGGTTATATTCAGATACTTTACATCATCCAGCAACATCCTTCAAAATCTTATTGCACTCAGCTATTTTTCAAAATTTTAAACAGAAAATGATTGAGGGAAGCATTTTCTGCATTCAGGCACAGCACCAGGGCAGCAGGTGTATTTGTGCGGCTACAGTGACATGCCAAATTAAGTAGTCATTTGGTATTGTCTACCATTGGGTGTCCTTGTATAAAGCCAGTTTGTTCTGGGCGCACTAGTCCAGGGACAATTAAAATCCAGTCTGGAGGCAAGAGTTTTAGCCAGTACTTTAAAATGGCAGATGAGGAAGGATAATGACAGATAGGATAGATGCACAATGGGGTCCTTGTGAGAGTTAGGCCAATTGTAGTGAATTGAGGGACCCTGGTAGAGCGCCAATCTGCATTCTACAGTGGAAAAGCCTCCTTAGCAGAGGTGTCAGTCCGACAACAATTCAGACTGCTTATGGGAACAATCGGCACACTATACCCAAGAGAATGTCTACAGCAGATGTGAAATTTGTAATAAAGACCCTCGATAACATGTAGGTTATCTATTACAAATTGTACGATAACAAGTTCGATAACAAGACAAAATGCTAGTTTCGGTGTTTTACAGATGTCAATGCGATGGGATGCTGTAAAGTGCTCCTAGCCATTCAATTAAAAATCTGGACTTGTTCATATGAATTTTATCACTGAGTAAACTAAATATGGTTTTGAGAAGGTTGAAAAATGTAACCAGTATGCATGAAAGTGGCATGGACTATCTGAAAACTATGACGTGTTATGCTATTGTATTTTTATTTGGTTATGTATGTAAAATACACAGTAATATATTTAACATATCACCATTTAATGTTTGTCCATTTTCCTTCTTTAAAGAAATTATGTGGATAAAAGCTGAGCATATGTGCAGATTCTGCAGTTCTTCCTGGATTTTGAATGATGTTCAGACAAGGCAGCTCTGTGAGCATGTGGCTCACAAATTCACATCAAACTCCCTATCTAAAGGATATAGCTGGAGACAGTATTCTGTTACCAAGGGACACAAGTTGGTTAGCATTCACTGTACCAGTGCTCAGCACTCCAAGAGACTGTTTTGATTCTGAAAGACCATACCAACTGCTGCAGAGCGTGAACACTGTATCGTCTTTGACCACATCCTAGGATGCGAGGGAAAAAATTGTTCTAGTCTCCAAAAGGTTTCCAAGGTAACTGTGCTTAATTTTGCATTGTTATTTACAATACATCTCAATAGCAAGTCACTGTAAGCTCATTGGGAGCATCACAGAAAGAGAATGCCCAGCATTCTGGGAGCAGCCTACTTTCCAAATGCACAGGTATGTCCATGTTTTAGCATTGGACTCTGCATTGCTTCCGTGCCAATGCATGTGGCCCATGAAATGTGGTACCAAAAAAAACAGCAAACACAGCCAACACAAGGTACCTTCATGCAAGGTGACTGATAGCTGGGATATCACCTTCAGCTATACCATGGCAATGGCCCTTTATTGGGTGGGGTGTACATGAAACCTCAGGTTGTAATCATCTTCGATATCTGCACTGTATGCCTCCTTAGATCCTGCTCTCCTTTCTACTAAGCCAGCAGATAGCGAAGAATGACCAGTTGGATATCCACAGGTCCTAGTTAAGCACAGTTCAATTACAGTTCCCGCAGTTATCACCCACTGATGGCACCTAGGTTGAACATTTAACGTGTGAATAGTTGCAGTAGTGAAACCCAAGGACGCCATGAGTCTCAGCCATGTTCACGCTTTCCCACTACTGGCCTGAGACCGTAGTGTAGTATGACTGCAGCCTTCACCTGTGTACTATATACTGATACAATAAAACACATTAGAAACAAACATTTTGAACTTACAACATGTAATCTTGTTCCCAGCAGGGTTCATTTCCGCGCCTTGTTACTGTAGCACTTTTCAAATTTTGAACCTTTAGAACTACATATGTATTAAATTTGTCTGGAAAATAAAAAATAATATTATTAGTTGCATCGCATTGCAACAGTATTCTCAAATATGCTATTGCATGACGTTTTAAAAAGCTAGTATCAAATTTCCTGTGGTATTCACAGAAGATGAAAGATGAGGGAGGTCATTAAACTAATTGTGTTCCTTTTGGTACATCAGGTTACAATTGCAAAGGGCTGGATTGTGGGAGGGCGATGGTGAACATCTCCACTGAACAGACTTTGAAAAAAAAACTTTGTAAGAGATCTCGTGTGGATTTTCAGCCCCACCATCACCAACCTATTGAGTCACATCTGTGTGAATTATGTCAAAACAGACAACTTGCCCAGAACTAGATGGGAGAAACTGGGCTGATGCACCAACACAGGCTGAAAACCCTCCAAAGCATGGATGTAACCTGTAGTCAATGTGACTCTCTGTTCAATTGTTCGAGACTGACACCATATTGGTTAATTGCCATATGAATTCATTTAGCACAAGCAAGAATCAACATATTACAGTATTTAAGCAGTAGTTTACAAAGCACAATTGAGAATTCTATTATCCCATTGCCCTCTGGGTAGAAGCCGTGGCCTCTTTCCCTGTGCCTTCATTCACATACTCTCGTTCACCCGCCTGGTACTTTCTTTTCTGTCCACTACACGAACAAGTTTCAGATCCCGCCAGTTCTACCCCAAAAAACAGAACTGCAGCAAAATACATCCAATCAGGTATTTTCCCAAATACTCTCCTTAATTTACCCAATCATATAGGCAACATATGAGACAGTGCCTTGTGCCCACCCCCCCTTATCTCTCCCAATTCTCAATAACAAGATTCTTAGCACAATGTTTCCTTGATCCTGCAGTTGATGATTCACCCTAAAGGCCTTGAAGGTAACGGGAGTACTAGCTAGCTTCAATATTCTAGTATGTCTGAAGGAGTGGGGGTACCGTTATGACCATCCTTTAGTTTGCAATAACAAGATTCTTACGGCTGTTAGTGCCTGCAGCAAGTTAATTTAAAAGCAGTCTACATTATGGTACAGTAGTTTCAACTAAAGGCTTGACTATTTAACCCTTTCAAGCCTGGTTCCACTAAATACCTTCTAAACCTATAATTCCTTACACACCTTTGTTGCTAATGGAAAGGCTGTTGCTAATGCACACATTGCAGATTTTATTTTGAAGTCAACCTTGACTCTTGGCAATGGTCATGAAATAGTATTTATAATCATTTAAATTTCTGCAGCAATTGGTATTTTGTAGGCCAGCACATGACTGAACAAGGTGGTGGTCTCTTCTGTCATCTTAGCTTGTCCTGCATTTGCATTGCGTCAAAAGAAAAAAAAGACTGCTATTTGTATTGCTCGTGCTTAAGACCATCACAGCCGGCCTTAACAACCATTTCAAATCATATCAAATTGGGCTAGACATTGCATATGATGGTGGTCATACGGCCTTCCTCATAAAGTATTCAAAGATAACTGCACTCAATGAGTTTCAGCAGGGGCAAAAGCAGATCTGAAATATTAGGTGCATTATAAACCCCATTTAATATTGCACACAACAAAGCAACAAAGGCATATATGAAGAACAATTGCGCACTCAGGAAAGGCAAGTCCACTCATTTTCAATCACATTTACTTTCCTTTATTACACTCGCAAGAATTTTAGAACTTATCCCGTACTAAAGATGCTACTTGCGAGTGTTGCCAGATGGCATTCATAATATAGTGGCTAAAATAATAGTGGGGCTGAGGAGTGCGTACTTAGTATGTAAATTTAGAAACTGCTTACACTTTGAAATGTTCATGTTCTTCTATCACTACTCTACCCAGATCAGTGGTTGAAAGGAAATGTGACAATACACAAGACTTGATTTAAACCACAAACAAATGTTAATGTACTGCATAGTTTAATTCTATGAACAATATATTTTCAAGCAAAAAAGTGCTCCATAATGTCCTTTATCCAGCAGCAGTTCATCCTATACATTAGTGTCTGAATCATATTATTCTGCTTGATCTGTCTTTATTTATAAATTTCTTCAATGTTACCATTTATTACTTTTCCATTATTACTTGTCAAATGAGCCTGATAAGTGTTCATCCACTTAAATCACCAACAGTCATCTCTAGGTTTGAGTTATAGCAACGTGGAAGAATTGTGTATAAAATGAAATGTAAAAATTGTTACGATCAAAATCAAACAAAGGATGCACCACCATATTTCATAGAGAAATTATGCCTGGATGAGTGCAGCTCCAACAACACTCAAGAAGCTTGACACCATCCAGGACAAAGCAGCCCGCTTGATTGGCACCCCTCCAACATCCACTACCCTAAACATTCACTCCCTTCACCGCCGGCGCACAGTGGCTGCAGTGTGTACCATCCACAGGATGCACTGCTGCAACTCGCCAAGGTTTCTTCGACAGCACCTCCCAAACCCGCGACCTCTACCACCTAGAAGGACAAGAGCAGCAGGTACATGGGAACAACATCACCTGCATGTTCCCCTCCAAGTCACACACCATCCCAACTTGGAAATATATCGCCGTTCCTTCATCGTCGCTGGGTCAAAATCCTGGAACTCCCTTCCTAACAGCACTGTGGGAGAACCTTCACCACACGGACTGCAGAAGTTCAAGAAGGCGGCTCACCACCACCTTCTGAAGGGCAATTAGGGATGGGCAATAAATGCCGGCCTCACCAGCGACGCCCACATCCCATGAACGAATAAAAAAAAAGAAATTATGTTTTTAATACACTTGAATCAATGTATTACAGTTTGTGATACATTTGTTATCAGTGTATTATTTGACCCTATTGGTTGTTGCTTGGAGCAGAGAGGAGAAGGACCTGGCAATGATAGAGGGCTTCATTTAGGGTGAGGCAGGAAGCCCACTTTATTAAGTATTCAGGTCACACATACGAGTTTACTGATCCAGGTGGTGTCAGGCTGTGGGGCAGCTGATGAGTATATATTTTAGTTGTAGTTGATGAGTGTATATTTTAGCAGTAGCTGATGAGTGTATATTTTAGCAGCAGCCCTATCAGTTGAGGAGAAGCACTGTACTGTCAAAGATTGACCTGGTTATGTTGATGATATATAGTAGTCAATTTTCAGAATATGTGCTATTCAAAGGTATGAAGTTGGTTTTTCACCAATGAACACCATCTTGTAAGAAAAACTTGCTCCCCTCCCACCTCCAAAATAGACAATAGGAGCAGGGTGCTTAAAGAATAAAAGCAGCAAGTTAAAGCTATTTAACTTCAGAAATTGAGGGAGAAAATAGAATAGAGCAATATCAGAGAAAAGAGGAACACTCCACTTAAAATTTAAATAGTGAGTGTAAACAGACAAAACAGTCAGTGTTTTTATGCTGTGTTGTTTTTTAGATGACAATAATAAAGAACTTGCACCTTTCACAACCTCAGGATGCCCCAAAACGATTTACTGCTAATGAAGTACTTTTGAAGTTGTTGTACTTTTGAAGCACTGTTGTAATATGGGAAACGCGATGGCCAATTTGTGCACAGCATGCTCCCACAATCAGCAATACACTATTGACCAGGTAATTTGTCTTAGCGATGTTGGCTGAGGGATAAATATTGGCCAGAACACTGGGGAGAACGCTCCTGCTCGTCTTAATAATAGCATCAGTAATAAAGCAAGCTTGAAATTGATGAAGGAATTGTATCAATTAAATATCGAATCAAACCAACATGAAAAATTTTAAACGCAAGATTAATCGCAATTAATTTCTTTAATCGCTTGACAGCTGTGAAAAAAATACTGCTCAATTTAATTTGACTCCTACATTTTAACTTTTTGAAACCAAATGGTCATATTTCGGGGAACAATAGTTTTCTATTCTGTCTTTCAGATCATGTTTTCAAATAAATTGTTTTAATTAGTCTGAATTCCATGCGTACAAAGATGATTTAGTTATGGATGTGGCCAATTCAAGTCTAACATGAGCAGCATCTGTGCCTTAACAATTAGTGGATTGACCATGAGAAAAACTTTTCTGCTCCATTCAACACAAGGTGGACAATTATGACTAATGGGATTTACCATAGCCTGGTCAATTCAGCCTTTAATTGTCACTGAATTGACAACCAAGCCTCTGCTACTTAAAAGAAACACACCACTTAAAAGAAAATGATCAAGAACACAGACATCCAAAATTAGCATAGCAAAGAAAGAATGTTAACCACAAGTTTGATTTCTGGAGGTTCCAACAATAGATCCTCTTTGAAGTGTGCACTTTTTGGCCACAGGGTGTCACCAAATCATGTTCTCCTGAGATTTAAATTTAGAATTAAAATGTGAATTCTATTGAAGATGCATTTTGAAAACTAAAAGGCACATCTTCCTCTTTTCAAGAAAGAAGATTAATAAATCCTATTTTTGTAGATTTTAATAGTTGCTGAGCTTAATTTTCATATGATTTTTGAAACAGAAATTCATTAGTGGGAACATGCAACCAGCGAATCACCTGAATGATGGAGTGCCTGTAATATTGATCCTTTCACACTTTCCAAATAGATAATTTACCACGTTAAAAGGAATAAGTGAGAAAAAGATCAGCTGTTGGTTGCATACTATTTGCGTTAATGGCTCCACAAAAGCAGAGAAATCCCATCAGCCTCAGCCTTCCTGAAAGATATCTATCTTGATCACAAATAACTGCCTTCCCTACTGAAAACCAGCAATTACACAATTGATTAAACACAAAATCTACATTGAAATGTAGATCAACTAAAGTATACCCGAGATGGAGAGTCATTTGCACAAGTATCAGTATGGATGTGTTACGCTTTTGTTTTCTGTCTGTACAATCACTGACTGTTATTTATCAACAAATTGAAATGGATTTTGCAAAAGACGGTGAGGGAGTTAAAAAAAAGGTACAGATAAGCTAAATGATTTATTATTTACACAGTTCATAGACATTACTTTTGTTCTCACTTAACCCCTCGATAATTTTTTTTAAATTAAAAATGATAGATTAAAAACCAACCCCTGAAATTCTGGGGGAGAGGGCTGCTGCACCATCAGAAGTGCGGGGGGGGGGGGGGGGGGGGAGGACTTCAATCCACAGCCTACCCTAATAGTGACCCTGTCCCTAATCCCAGGGATGGGGGCATTAGCAAAATGGGCGCAGATAACCACACCATTTATGGTGCTTCCATACCATCCACCCTGCGGGTCCCCATATCTTGCCACTCCATGGTGTGTGGAGGAGAGGTGGTAGTGAATTATTCACCAAAAGATATTCTCTCTTGTCGCTGCCGCTTTCCGAACAGCAATCAATCGCAGGAACTGTCGTTCCCACTTTCACCAGTACATAATGGTGGCAAGATAAATACTTGTGCACTCAGTTTCAGAGGCTGAGGAGGTGTAAGAGTCAGGATTTCTGGTGGGTGACATCATGCCACTAGTCCTGCCTCCTCTCCCGACATCAACACAGGAGGGCGGGGCTAACGCAAGAAGTGCCCACCATCAGAATTTCAATAGGCACAAAAAAGGGGCAGAGGCCTGGCAGAATCAGGTCCCATCACAAATCTTGTCCCCTTCCCATCCAACTTAAGCCACACAAATGTCCTCCCAACTGATTTTAATGATCCCTTTCAAAAGTACTCCAGGACCTGCAATACAGTTTCTACCCAGTCTAAACATGATAGCAATTCACCCATCAGTATAATACAATAAATTTACTGAAGCCAGGAAGGTTGATGGAATTGAGGTGGAAAGAATGTGGGTGATGATGGGAGCCAAAAGGAATGGTTTCAGTTTTGCCAATGTTAAGCTGGAACAAGTTTTGGCTCATCCAGTTATTCATGTCGGATATGCAATTGGAGAGAGTTTCAACAGACTTGGGGTCAATGAAGGAGATAGGGAGGTAGAGCTGAGTATTGTTAGTGTATATGTAATAGCTGACTCTGGATGAAGTCACCAAGGCCAAGAATGGAGCCCTTGGGGTGCACCAGTGATGATGTGCAGACATGGAAGCCAAAACCTGCTCCAGCTAAACGCTGGCAAAACAGAAGCCATCCAAAATTACCAATCCTGAACAAGAAGCAGCAAGAAATGCCAATTCTGAACGGGCAAGTAACAGGAAACAACAAATGAAATTTGTTCCAAAACTTTTACAAAGCTGGCTTGGGCCACCAGCTCGAGGTTTTACTCCAGCTGAAAATATACTGGTAAAAGTAACATTTAAGAAACTCAGAGCAAAATCTGAATTAAATGCTAATTCTTACTCATAGATTTCCCTACATTGTACAACTTTAGAAAAAGACATTTTTAGAGATGACTACTCCTGTGTCAGGAGCCTGGGGCTTGGTTAGGGTACTCAGCGATCTGCTCAACTGCCCATTAGATGTGTTTCTTCACTTGCCCACCTGCCAGGGCAGTTCCTGGTACGTGAAGATGCAATAGAGGAAAGTGAAAAAGAACAAGGGATAAAGGAGGAGAATTAAAGAGAACATGGTGAAGGAAGAGAGCAAGAGATAAAGGAGGAAGAGTGCTAAACAGCAAGAAGTGAAGGAATGAGAAAGTGAAAATTGAAGGAAGAGAACTAGAAGTGAAAATGTAGGGCAAGGGAAAGCACGAAGTGAAGCTGGAGAGCAAGAACTGTAAATCCATCTCTAGAATTAAAATTCTTGCGTTTTAGCACATCCCCAGCACACGAGAAGAAGTAAGTCATATATGAAAGTGGCACATATACAAAGTGTACGTCACGCATCCATCTGATTAGCTCAAATATCTTACTCATAAAAAAGCAACAAATCACAACAATCGTTGCTAAATGAATGACACAGATTTCCCAAAATATTGAAGATAGGTTGGTTACAAAAGGAAGAGAGTATAGCTTTATTTGTAAAAAAAATATATAACTGCGGGATAGAGGGACGATATTGATCAGCAGGAGGGAGTTGAAATAGTTTGGGTGCAGATGGATTATACGTTCAATAAAATCATGGCTGATCTTCAACCTCAACTCCACTTTCCCGCCCGATCCTCATATCCCTTGATTCCCTTAGAGTCCAAAAATCTATCGATCTCTGAGCACCCACAGCCCTCTGGGGTAGAGAATTCTAAAGATTCAAAAACCTCTGAATGAAGACATTCCTCCTCATCTCAGTCCTAAATTGTGGACCCCTTATCCTGCGACTATGCCTTCTAGTTCTAGACTCTCCAGTCAGGGGAAACAGCCTCTCAGTATCTACCCTATCACGCCCTTTCAGAATCTTATATGTTTCAATGAGATCACCTCTCATTCTTCTAAATTCCATAGGTCCATTCTACTCAATCTCTCCTCTTGGGCAACCTTCTCATCCCAGGAATCAGTCTAGTGAACCTTCATTGCACTGCCTCTATGGCAAGTATATCCTTCCTTAGGTAAGGAGACCAAAACTGTACACAGTACTCCAGGTGTGGTCTCACCAAAGCCCTATACAATTGCAGCAAGACTTCCTTACTCTTGTACTCCAACCCCCTTGCAATAAAGGCCATTTGCCTTTTGCCTTCCTAATTGCTTGCTATACTTGCATGTTGACTTTGTATTTCATTTACGAGGACACCCAAATCCCTCTGAACACCAACATTTAATAGTTTCCCACCATTTAAAAAATATTCTGTTTTTCTATTTTTACTACCAAAGTGAATAACCTCACATTTCCCCACATTATACTCCATCTGCCACCTTCTTGCCCACCCACTTTGCAGACTCTTTGTCCTCCTCACAGCTTACTTTCCCACCTAACTTTGTATCATCAGCAAACCTAGATACATTACACTCAGTCCCTTCATCTAAGTCATTAATATAGATTGTAAATAGCCGAGGCCCCAGCACTGAACCTTGCGGCACCCCACTAGTTACAGCCTGCTAACCTGAAAGTGATCTGTTTATTCCTACTCTCTGTTCTCTGTCTGTTAACCAATCCTCTATCCATGCTAATTATTACCCCCAACTGCATGAACTCTTATCTTGTGTAACAACCTTTTATTTGGCACCTTATCGTATGCCTTTTGAAAATTCAAATATACTACATCCACTGGTTCCCCTTTATCTACCCTATCATAGTCGCAAAAAACTCCAGTAGATTTGTCAAACATGATTTCTTTTTCATAAAACCTTGTTGACTCTGCCTAATCATACTGTGATTTTCTAAGTGCCCTGTTACCACGTCCTTAATAATGGATTCCAGCATTTTCCTGCGACTGTTGTCAGGCTAACTGGCCTGTAGTTCCCTGTTTTCTCTATGTGTCCTTTCTTGAATAGCGGTGTTACATTTGCTACCTTCTAATCCTCTGGGACCATTCTAGAATCTTGGGAATTTTGGAAGATCACAACCAATGCATCCACTATCTCTGAAGCCCTTTTTAAAACTCTACGATGCAGGCCATCGGGTCCAAGGGATTTGTTAACTTTTAGTCCCATTAATTTCTCCAGTACTTTATCTTTACTAATATTAACTACTTCAAGTTCTTCAGTCTCATTAGACCATTGGTTCCCCACTATTTCTGATATGTTTTTTTTTGTGTATCTTCTACTGAGAAGACAGATGAAAAATATTTGTTTAACGTCTCTGCCATTTCCTTATTCCCCATTATAATTTCTCCTGTCTCAGCCTCTAAGGGACACACGTTTACTTTCACTACACTCTTCTTTACATACTTGTAGAAGCTGTTACAATCAGTTTTGATATTTCTTGCTAGTTTATTCTCATATTCAATTTTCTCCCTCTTTATCAATATTTTAATCATCCTTTGCTGGTTTCTAAAACTCTCCCAATTCTCAGGCTTACTGCTCTTCTAATCTAATACTATCCTTAACTTTGTTTAGTTAGCCACAGATGGATCACTTTTCCCGTGGAGTTTATATTTCTCAATGGAATGTATATTCATTGAGAATTATGAAATATTTCTTTAAAATGTTCACCATTGCGTATCTATCGTCATATCTTTCAATCTAATTTCCCAATCAACCTTAGCCAACTCGCCCCTCATACCTACGTAATTAAGACTCTAGTTTTGGACTTAAGTACGTCACTTTCGAACTCAATGTGAAATTCTATTATATTATGTTCACTCTTCCCCAGAGGATCCCTTACTATGAGATTACTAATTAACACTGTCTCATTACACAAGACAAGATCTAAAATAGTCTGTTCCCTATTGGTTCCACGACGTATTGTTCTAGGAAACTGTCTCGAATGCATTCCATGAACACGTCCTTTTGCCAATTTCATTTGTCCAGTCTATATGAAGATTAAAGTCCCCCACGATTACTGCATTACCTTTGTTACAAGCTCCTCTTATTTCTTGATTAATACTCTGTCCAAAGTATAACTACTTAGGGGGCCTATAAACTACTCCCACCAGCATTTTCTGTCCCTTGTTACTTCTTATCCTTATCTCCACCCATACTGATTCTACTTCCTGATCTTCTGAGCCAAGATCCTTTCTCACTATTGTCTTTATGTCATCCTTAATTATCAGAGCTACCCCCCTCCTTTTCCATTTTGTCTGTCTCAACAAATCAGTTTCAATATGATTTATTTATCACTAGTTTTAGGCAAGTACATTTGAAAAGATTTCTTTTGGAGTTAGTGTACCCAGATCTCAGACCATTAAAAGCCAAGTGCATAATTTCATTTACTCCCCAAAGACTCGAGTGCATATTACAAATAGAATTAGTCATATTCCGAATAATGTTGATCTACAGCTGCACTTGACACAATGCCACAAGTTAAATATTGAACGTTTTAAAATCAATAAGATACTCATATTCCAGGTTTAAGACTTCCGCTGGGAAACAAACTGAACTCAAGTTTTATCAGCAAAAGACAAATAAAAACAAATTGGTTTGCATTTCATCTCGGGATTTAACCAATGCTTTGATCACAAAATATGATGAAGAAAAGTGAAAAGGCAGATGATTTACCCAAGCTTATACTTAGCTTTGCTTTGTTGCTGTTTTCAACATATTGTCCAACTCACTACGTCCTGGCTTAACTTTGGTCTCAACTTTTGAGTCACACTTTTTATGTCAATATTTTTTAAATGGCAAAATTGTACATCAACACTTTCTGTCACACTTTATTGGTGAACCAACCTAATCACTCAAAATGCTTTGTGAAAAAAAAATTGTTTAGAAATTAATTGGGGGAAAAATGGTAAAGTCCAAAATGAGGATATAAATAAGCTTAAAAAAATGTTTCACTATAACATGATTACATTTACCGACTGAATTGTGTTCTGTGTCTTTCAATACCTTTTATTTTCACAGTTTTACTTCAGACCTCAACTAAAAAGAAAAAGATAGCCTTAATATTTCTAAATATTGAAACAATTGGACTGGATATATTGGAATGCTAAACACTTAAGGGGTGAATGACAGTTCCACATCCAAGTGGGGAGTGGAGCCCGCAGGAAGCACAGCTTAGGAAATCATAGGTACCCAGCCTGTCATATTCTGTCCATTTAAAATAGGGGGCTAATAACGGTCTGTGGTGGGGGGAAAATCAGAATGGAGGCCAGCCAGGAGACCATTGGAATAGTTGAGTCTGGATGTGACAAATGCACGGATGAGAGTTTCAGCAGTAGGTGGACTGAGGTAGGGCCGGTGGTAGGCAATGTTATGGAGATAGGAGTAAATGGTCTTTGTGATAGAGAGGATGTGGGTTGGAAGCTCGGGGTCAAATAGAACACCAGTGTTGCAAACAGTCTGGTTCAGCCTCAAACAGTGACCAGGGAGGGGGTATAGGAACAGGGATAGGCCATTCAGCCCCTCAAGTATGTTCCGCTATTCAATTAGATCATGACTGATCTGTACCTCAACTCCATTTACCTGCCTTTGTTCCATATCCCTTGATATCCTTACCAAACATAATCCATCAATCTCAGTCTTGTAAATTAAATTGACCCAGCATCCACAGCCTTTTGGAAGAGCGAATTCCAGATTTCCACTATGAGAAAATTCTGATTTCATTCCTAAATGGCTTGCCTCTAACTTTAAGATTATGTCCTCTTTTTCTGGATTCCCCTACCAGAGGGCATTGTTTCTCTATATCTAGCCTATCAAATCCCTTTATCATTTTAAAAGCCTCGATTAGACCACCCCTCAACCTTTTTAACTCAAGGGAATGCAAGCCAAGTTTCATAGAATCATATAGCACAGAAGGAGATCATTCGGCCCATTGTGCCTGTGCCGGCTCTTTGGAAGAGCTGTCCAATTAGTCCCATTCCACTGCTCTTTCCCCATAGCCCTGCAAGTTTATGCAATCTGTCCTCATAATTAAACCTTTAAGCCCTTGTATCATTCTGGTGAACCTGCGCTGTACCCTTTCTAAGGCCAATATATCTTTCCTGAGGATTGGTGCTCCAAACTCAACGCAGTACTACAGATGGGGTCTGACGAAGGCTCTGAAACTGAAGCATCACTTCCTCACTTTTGAATTCCAACATTCCATTTACTTTTTGTACTTGTGCACTAGCTTTTAATGATTGGTGGACATGGACACCTAAATCCATAGCTCCTAGTCTATACCATTATGAAAATGTTCCAATTTCTCAAATCCAAGGTGGATGACCTCACACTACCTTTGAACTTCATCTGCCATAGTTTTACCCACTCATTTAGTCTGCCTATGTCTCTTTGTAACTTTCTGCTCCCATCCACACGACTTACTGTGCCTCCTAACTTAGTGTCATCTGCAAACTTGGATATATAACTCTCTACTCCTTCATCTAAGTCATTAATATATATGGTGAAACACTGAGGCCCCAGTACATTTCCCTGGCGAATAACACTTGTCACATCCCGACAATCAGAGAATGAGCCCTTTATTCCTACTGTCTATCTCCTACCTCCCAACCAATTACCGACCCATGTCACAAGGTTAATTCCAATTCCATGTGCTGCCATTTTTACTAATAATCTCTTGTACAGAACCTTATCAAATGCATTCTGGAAGTCCATACAGACAACATCCATAGACATTCCCCTAGCCACCATGCTAGTGACCTCCTCAGAGAAATTCAACTGTATTAGTCAGACATGACTTACCCATCTGTAGTACTTCTCTTTGATCACCTGACACCTGTCCCTGATGATAGATTCCAGTAATTTCCTCAGAATTGATGCTAAACTGACAAGTTTGTAGTTACCTGATTTATCTCTCCCTCCCTTATTAAATTTGGAATGACATTTGCAATTTTCCAATCCAAAGGCACAATTTCTGAATCTAAAGAGCTTTGGAAAATTACGACTAATGCATCTGCAATTTCCTCACCTATTTCTTTTAAAACCCTGGGGTGAAAACCATCAGGTCATGGAGATTTGCGTGTCGTAAGTCTCAGTGTTTTCTCTATTACAATTTTTTTTAACTTATATTAAATCCATCACATTCCTCCCCATGACTTATTTTTAGGTTCCCTTTTATTGCGGATATTTTGGCTTTTCCTCGACTACGAAAATTGATATAGTACTCATTTAACAAGTCTGCTATTTTTTAATTATCCATTATAGTCTCCACTGCATCAGTCTTTAATGGGCCCACATTCCCTTTTCCCACCCTGTGTCTCTTAATATATTTATTGAAGTTTTGCTGGTAGCTTTGAAATCCTTAATTTTTTTTATCATATTCCCATTTTGCACCTCTTATTACTTTCTTTGTATCCCTTTGTTGCTTTTTATAGCTCTCTCATTCTGCTGGCTTTCCATCTTTTCTTGCATTCATACAAGCTTTTTCTTTTAACCTCTTCCTTGTAGGTATGTATTAGTTTTATATCATACTAAATATTTCTTTGAGTACTTCCCACTGTTTAGCTATGGGTTTATCCATTAACAGTTCAGTCCAGTTTTCTGTCGTCAATTTATTTCTTCGAAGTTTGCTTTACTTAAATTAAATCAGTGGCCAGCCTATGGAGTTTGTGGCAGGGCCGAAGGAAATGGCTTTGATCTCCCTAATGTTTAACTGGTGGAAATTGCAGCTCGCACAAAACTGGATATCAGACAAGCAGTCTGCATATAGGCAGCGGAAAGATCAAGAGAGGTGGTGGAGAGGTAGAGCTTGGTGTCATCAGCGTACATGTGAAAGGTTTGACAGGAAGAAGGGAGTCACAAACTAAGGTTTTAAATTATGCTGGGGACCATTCCCATGGATCCCCAGTAGCATCCTGCTCCCACCCTAATTCCACTCCTACACATCAGCGTTAATGTAATTCCTACCGGCTTGGGGCAGAATACAGTTCAGCATTATTTAAATGAGGCTCGGGCATTAAAATCGCCTGGACCTCATGCTCAGGGGGACCAGATGGATCACTGCCCGCTTTGGACCCTGCACCCCACAATCCCTTCCCAGGTTAAAATCGGGGCTTATGTCTGTAGATAATGTTGCCAAGGGATGATATGTAGATGAGGTAGAGAGGGATGCAAGGATAGATCCATGAGAGATTCTAGAGGTACCGATTTGGAAGCAGGAAGAGAAGCCATTGCTGGAGGTGCTTTGGCTATGATCACATAGGCAACAGTGGCACCAACTGAGGGCAGTCCCATCGATCTGGACAATGGATGAGAGACTTTGCAGGAAGATGATGTGGTAAACCATGTCAAATGTTGCAGACATGTTGAGGAGAATGAAGAGAGATAATGCACCATGCTCACAGTCACAGAGGATCTCATTTCTCTCTTTGGTGAGGTCTGTTTCCAGTGCTGTGGCAGGGATGGAAACCTGATTCAACCTTGGAGTTGCCCGCATGAATTTGGGAGGCAACAACACGTTCAAGAACTGTAGTCACTGTTGTTATGTAGGTAATGTGGCAGCCAATTTGCGCACAGCAAAATCCATAAATAAAAAATTAGATAAATAGTCAGTTAATCTGTCGTGATGGTATTGACTGAGGGATAAATGTTGGTCAGGACACTGGGAGAACTCCCCCATTCTTCAAATAGTGGCATGGGATCTTTTACATCCACCACAACAGGCAGAATGGGCCTCAGTTCAATGTCTCATCAGAGAATGCATACTGCACTCAGCATTGCACTGAAGTGTCAGCCTAGATTATATACTAAATCCTGCAGTGAGAAACAAATCCATAACCTTTTGACTCAGGAAGTGAGAGGACTATCACTGAGTCATACATTAGCATGGTGTTAGGCTGAAACAGGACACAATTTCATAGCATGTTCAAACTCCACAGTATAATAACACTTCAGTTCAGTCAGTAATTTAATGACTGAAGCCGTTCATCCATCATGGTTTGATATGAAACTTGCTGCTGACCAAAAAGAAATCCAAACATCAAAACTGGGACACCAAAAAAACTAAAACCATTATCTAAAACTCATGCTGGAATGTGTTTCAAAGATATCGAACTCGTTGTAGTTTAGAAGTGTTGAAAAACCTTTGAAGTTTACATAGTCATTTACACCCTTCAATATGTTACAGTCTTGCTGCACACTGCCAATGTGTGTTATCCTACCTTTAATATCTAAAATAAAACTTTTTGTTGACTGATGGGAGAAAAATAGAAATCTGGGTATGCTCATAAAATATTCCTGTCTCAAAAAGTTATCACCACAGGTCATAGGAGTTTGTTCAATGCAGCAAAGTTATTTAGCAGATCTTTGGCACTAACTTCTAGTATCCCAGAGACAGTATTTTCACTTGCCCAGATATCTAGGTAAAAATATAACGAGCAAGGAACAAGCTGTATTTAAACAGAATGGGACATTTAATCAGGGAAGGTGAGAAAAGTAAATGTCTTACCAGATGGTCCATGCAGTTTCCCTCTTTTAACTAGACAAATGTAAAGAAAACTATTAGTACAGTTTAAACACACACAATCACTAAATATGCACATAGATTTGTCATTCTACATTTAGGCTAAATCACTATACAAGAGGTGACACACTTCATTAGATCACTGTTAATGCCACTGGAATCCAGATTTTAATTGTACATTGATGGGATAAAAGAAAGTACAAGATCAGCTGAAGAAAGAAATAGAAAGGGTCTAATGGCTCAATTGAGATTATTTTACAATTAGAATGGAATAGTGAGAGCTTTACCCAGAGCTAAACATTACTTGAAAGTTTGATATAGACACTAGGTGCAACTTCCTTAGCTTGGGACACCACATACAAAATTGTTTTTCAACTGGCCTTCAGTATTTTGGATAAAATTGTAGAAGAGATACTCAAATGAGAGCATTAGTTATTTTAAAGTTAATTTTGCATAATGGACACTTACTTATCAAGGTCTCAATGGATCACAAAACTTGAGGCAGGAAAGGCAATGTTAACAGCTTTATCTTGTTCCATACTTGATTGTACAATTTCACGACTAGATGTAAATTGTCAAACAGTATTTGGCAATGAAAGGCATTTCGGTGGCCATTTTCACTATACTCCTGGATCGCATGCAATTGAAAAATCCATTTGATTCCAAGAAATTAGCTTGTACAAAGACAAATGTGAAAGGGGAGGAGTTTTCCTTTTAGCTAAAACAAACACCCTCACAAGCTTACAAAGAAACTGTTGGAATTCGACATGATCAGATAACAAATAATGGCCTGTTATTTCCATTTTTATCATAATAGATATGCAGAACCATTGTTATGCATGCCAGTTAGTAACAATCTGAGATCAACTCTGAAATCACATTGAGAAAATAGATTTGATAGGTCACTTTTTAATTTACATCCCAAAGTTCCACCCTGATACTTCATTCAAATGAGTAATAAGTAACCAAACAAGGGAAAAATACAAGTAGCGTTACTGCTCCTGATTTCACCTTTAGCAGATATTTGCATGAGGACTGGATCTAGCTAACCTGTGATAGTCCTTGTATACAAATACCTTGTCAGTGCTCACCATCATTGCTCACACATGAACCATAGCCACTTGGGTGAAAAGCCCATGGAAATGTGCCTGAGCCAGGAGTCAATACCGTCAGAAGTTGGTGAGGGCGGGTGGGGGAAGAGAGGACGAAAGCAGAGAAAATCAGCACAATAAAAAAAAATTCTCATTTAATGCACAGCTCCAAAGTGACCTATACAATAGTGATTTTTGAAAAAAAACTTTCAAAGCTTAACAATGGTCACTGCAGTTTTCAGCCTTTGCAAAGGCTGCATGGGAGGGGTGCGGAAACTGATAGGCAAGGTCAATAGGACGGACAATGTAATGTAGAGGCATAAAAAGACTCTGAGCAAGTGGCAAAGCAGAGCTGCCACAGACCCCCTGTTTGATGGTTGCTGAAGTGGACGTGCTGCTGCATGAGGTGAATGCGAGGCAGCTTGTCCTCTTTAGCATTCCAGGGCACACTCCCCAGAGAACATCGGTTCAACATGCTTGGCAGATAGCAGCAGCCACATTGAATGCTGTCTATACTACTTGGCAGACCTGGACGCAGATACCAGACAACACAGCACACTTTAAGGAATCTGGCAATCTGTTTCATGTTTACTGTTTACCCATGCCAAGCCTTCACGCCTTACAGACCTTTTATTGCATCTCCACCATACCTATATTTCAGCAGGACAGACAGTCAAGATGCAATCTACTGACAGTCTACTGACAGTCTTGCCACACTCATATCTGCCAACAGTTTCAGACTGGACACATGGCAGCCATCTGTGATCCCCAGTATTTTAGGAAATGCAAAAATGGGATGACATTGGGCATGTGTGTCATGGTATTCAGTAGGAAAGGAGATGAAAACTCTGGCTCTTTTAGATCCATAAACAGCAAGTGGGCAGCTCAGTACCTGATATTGAAGTATCTAGTCAGGAATAAGCCATAGGCATAACAAATGAGGTCAGTAGTAATCTTGCCAACTGTTAGTAGCGTAGTCCTCTGGTTGCAAGTTTGCTGCAGATGACAAAGTTTTGATCTGTTGATCTGTAGCAACCAGAGGCAGTTGTCCTGGGTTATTGGCAAGTAGGTGTGCCATGGTCTACAGGATGGTCCTGGGTGTCATCTCCCTGGCATTCTTTCATTCAACTTACACAATTTCAAGCATAAAAGTATTTCATGTATTTGAAGCGCTTTCAAGATAAATTTACCTTAAGCTGTGAAAAAAAGGTCACCCTTTTTCTCATAAAGTTAATGTATTAATGAAAATTTCAGAAATATAGAAAAAAGTCTAACAAACCGCAATGCACTAAAAGGTAATGTAAACATCATACATATACCCTCTAAACAATATTTAAGAGCAAATGCTCCTATGGAACTTCCTTTGCTCCCCTTCCAAAATAGACATACAAAGAAAATAAAGAGCAAGGCCAACATAAATACAATTGAATTGTGCCAGGTATTCATTCTTGCATTAAATCTGGGGTCTCAATTAAAAGTCACACAGGAAATGGGTACAAGCACTTCAGTTCACTAAAAATAGATGAGTGCAGAATTGCAGGCCTGAAAGAAATGAGTGCAGTTGTGCACCTGCTGTCCCAGTACACAGGACCATGGAAGCAGCCCCATCTTTCCCATTTTGGAAAGGAAGCAAATTTTAACAAAAATGACAAGTTAAACTGTTACCATGGTCAGAAGAAAATTTAAAGTTCAGCACTGGCATTCTTACTTTGTATAAAGTTGGCTTTTTTAAAAAAATGAACTTTCACCATCAAGAACTCAGCACAGAACAAATATAGAGTGAAGATCTCTCAGCTATGCATTTAATAAGTATCCCTGAACCTAAGCTTCTGATCAGCAATTCCTACAACACTAGTGGCATCCTATTATATAACTCTTTATCACGATCAGTCTCTTTCAACAATCAAAAGCTATTTTTCAAAACCATAATCCATCTGATAATATACTTCTGCTTTACTGTAGTTATTGGGACACTAGGCCAATAACTCTCAAAGAATGGGTCCCATGCAGCCGGCAACGCCTCCAAAATAAACTTGTTGAATTTCCCTAGTCAGAAGCCAGCATCCCTGGGACCCCACTTAGAGCAATGTAAAAGCATTATTGCAATGGTTTATTGTAATCAGTACAGTTCAGTTGTAATGATCACTTCAGTTGCAGTTATCCATTTTCTGAAACATCGTTAGATCATTAACTCACACAATTAGCACGTGAATGGGTAATGATATTACTAATGCATTGCTAATTATCCTTCATTGACCGTAACATTTTGCTGAGTGCCGATTAGGAGTGGGAAACCTAACTGGTTTTAGGAGTGTTGGCTTGGCTCATTTGGTAGCATTTTTTGTTTCCAAGTCAGAAAATTGTGGGCTCAAGCTTCACTTCAGGACTTGAGCACATAGTTTATTTCGTTCACCTGAGGAAGGAGGAAGCCTCCGAAAGCTTGTGAATTTAAAATAAAATTGCTGGACTATAACTTGGTGTTGTAAAATTGTTTACAATTGCTTTAATACAGTGTGAGAGCCATGTTAGTGCTGCCAGTGATAATCACAAAGTAAGCTCACCGGATTCAAAGAGGCTGACTGCCAGGAATACGCATTTCCTCTTAGTAGACGGCCTTAGGAAATCCAGCAACTTTACATTAGGATTGCCACTTTCTGTGCAAGACTCCCATATCGGGAGCAGGCAGCACCAACATGGCACTTAATCCAATATAAGAACATTCCAGTGCCGTACTGAGAGTGTTGTATTGCTGTTAATGCCAACCTTCAACTGAAGATGTTAAATCAACGATCTGTCTGTCTCTTCTGGTGATTCAAGTACATATTAAAATTGGCACTATTCCAAGAAAAACAGGAGTTCTCCTCGTGTCCTGTCCAACATTCCTACCTCAACCACCATCCCTAAAAAAAGGCACGAATTAACTGGTCATTCAGCTCTTTGCTGTCTGTGGGATCTGCTTTGTGTAAAAGGGCTGCCACATTTGACTACACAACAACAGTCACTGTGCTTCTGAGATGTGTTAAGGTGCCATATGAAACCATGTCTATATAAATGCTATTAGCTGGTTAACTATAAAACATCTTCTAGATGACTCAGTGACTAAACTGCTGGGCACTCAGAACGCTAGTTTTGCATCAAGAGCAATATGTGAACTAAAAACACCAAAATTCTTTCTATAGCACTAATATTCTAAGCAACACATTCTGAAGCAGCTGTTTAATGTTGAGTAGCATTGTTCAGCAGTGCAGTACACAGAGGATCATGGGATAGGCAGTGCACTTTAGATTATATGAGAATGTAGGAAACCTTAATATCTGTTTTTGTGATCAATTGGGCTACTGGCCAAATCAATCACTATAACTGAATTCCACTGTAGTATATTTACTTTTCCCATGCCAGAGATCAATTAGCCATCTTGTGCCAAATTATGACTAATTGCGGTGAACTCTCTTTCCCCGAGAATCTGATTACTACAGCCTCAACCTACCTCACTTTATCCCGTCTTCACCCCTGCCTCAGCTGATCTGCTGCTGAAACCCTCATCCGTGCCATTGTTACAACCAGACCCAACTATTCCAACGCTCTCCTGGCTGGCCTCCCACTTTGCAACCTCCGTAAACTTGAGCTCATCCAAAACTCTGCTGCCCGTATTCTAACTCACACCAAGTCCCTTTCACACGGAAGTGCATAGATTACAACTATGAATTGGTCGAGAGAATTTACCCAGCCACAAAATGCTAAAAAAATGCACAATATTTTTTTTTAAATCGAGACAGGTAACACAAAATACCAACAAAAGTGACAAAAAAGTGATAAAATGTAACTTTGTCTTTAGACTTTTACCTGACTAAGGATTAAATAAAGAAATTGTAAAATAATGCAAAGCATTACATGGGACACCACAATGGATGAAAAAAGTAGGATTACTAATTTTTAATTCTTTGCAAGACCCTTTCAGTTTGCTGCAACACATAATTCATCATTGAAAATCAAATCTAAAAATGAGAGATTAATGCACTATTAAAATGTAACTAATTTGCTCACAAACATCCTGCGATTATGAATCACATGCTTTACCAGCTCGTTACTGTGCATTTCTTTTCACAGAAATTGCTGTTGGTGTTTGGGGATTAACTTGGTTTATTAATGTTTCAATGATTCGATGGACATCTTGATTAATGAAGTATAAGGAAGGAGGGTTGTCCGCTATTGGACAGAAGGACACCCTCCTCCAAAAAGAACGACTCGGCAAGCTGCAGAGCAAAATTCTGACAGTAAATGTAGTGTGCAAAACCCAGAGGACCTGAATGCTGGTCAGAAGATGGCTGATCTGAAGAAAGCGATTAAACTAAGGCTAAACTACAGTTTTTAATGCCAAGTTTTTAATGTCATTATTCTTTTTAAACATTTGTACCATTAATCAGTTGCTATGTCTTACTGCTTGTTACAAATCTCAGATCTACTCTAGATATTCTCTCAGGTTCAGCACCAACAGTCCCTCTAATAATGGGGTACGGTAGCATAGTGGTTATGTTACTGGGCTAGTAATCCAGAGGCCTGGACTAAAATCCCGAGTCACGAGTTCAAATCCCGCCACGGCGGCTGGCGAATTTAAATTCAATTAATTAAATAAATAAATAAATAAATTTAAATTAAATAAAAAAATCTGGAATTAAAATACTAGTATCAGTAATGATAGCCATGAAACTACCGGATTGTTGTAAAAACCCATCTGGTTCACTAATGTCCTTTAGGGAAGGAAAACCTGCCGTCCTTACCCGGTCTGGCCTTTATGTGACTCCAGACCCACAGCAATGTGGTTGATTCTTAATTGCCCTCTGAAATGGCCTAGCAAGCCACTCAGTTGTAAAAATCTCGCTAGGGATGGGCAATAAATGCCGGCCTTGCCAGCGACGCCCACATCCCGTGAACGAATAAAAAAAAAAGCAGTCACAAGTCCTTTACAACGAGGAATTCATCTGTACTGCCAAATATCTAGTTATACAATAGCACGACACTAGGGCATAACAATGAGACTGCTTGGTTGTGGAAACTGGATATCATGATCCTTTCATGTGTCTTCACGTGCAGCTCATTGGATTTTTAAACCCTGGTGAGCTCAACTGAAAAGTAACACTTCAACATAATTCATACCCAGATCTTCCGTGGCAAATAGTTCAACATCCCAAGACACAGCACTGCTTCTATGTAAAATCTTACTTGTAATTACATCTATTCATTGCAGTTTGATTGTAATGGTCTGTGGGAATTCCATGTGAATTCCATACAATATGCTACAGTTAAAGGGTAATCATTAGTCCAGTGGCATTCTATCCTCGTCATGGCACACATAAGGGCACAGGTTTTGGTTCATAACAACTCAGTCTGCTTATACAAACTGCTTTTCTGACTCAAGCACAAGTTAAAAGTGCTGGGAGAAACCTTGAACTGCAACACCTTATACTCATTCCAGGCAATTTTAACTAAATATTTATTTCAAAAAGTTCACTTCCATGTCAAAGAGCATCGTAACACTGGAAAGCTAATTAGCTTCACCTATCCCATTAATCTTGCATGTGAACTAGGATCTCTTCCAATACTACATCTTCCATCCAAAGCTCTTCAAACCCAAATAGATTGGTCAATACATTCATTGGTTGTTCTGATGTTTCCTCCTCAATCAGCATTTTGCAGATACATTAAGATTAATCACCATAGTAGCTTTTTATTTTGGAGCATTTCAAAGTTTCGGACTTTGATACCATGAAGCTCATCTGTTGGGGAGAAAATGTTGTGCCAATATTGAAAAAAAAAGTTTCATACATAAGAGTTCTTCCTTAGGACCAAACTTTTTCCCCCCACTGCAACCATCCATTCGCTCCAGTCCCAATTAATTTCTGCCCATTTGTGTCAAGCACAATCAGTCTCAAAACTTGGAAAGGGTTTCTTCTCATCTTATAATCTCAGTATCTTAAGCATTCAATGTACTGTACTATTGTTCAACAGTTCACTGAATTAAATCAACCACATCACATATACTGTTGCTGCTGGTTCATTTTATTTTTTGCTATGCATTATTGCTTCTCTGTTTTCTTTGCAAAGGCTTTTTCAATCACAGTAATTGGAATATTTATTCATGGCATCTGTCCTTAATTAAGTTAAGATGCACTTAGCTGCCTATAGTGCACTCCCATTTTTCATGGTACAACACTTACATAGCTTCCCCCCATAAATCCTAACTGTACAAATGAGAGAATTAGCGTTGGTTTCATTTAACAGACAGCAAGAGTGAAAATAAGGTTTGTTCTGCCACATTACTTTATTGCAATTAGTATGTAGTTCTAACAGTGTTACTGGCAGATTGACTTAGGAACTTTAGAAACTATAATTTTGTTGAAGGAAAGAAGCTACTACTCTTTAGAATTCCTAACTCCTATCCTTTTGAAATACTAATTGGAGCCCTGTATACCACAGCTGCAGAGTTAGGCGAATAATCCAGTCAAACTCCAACAAGAGTTGTTCATTTTTGGCACATTGCAATGGTAGTGGTACCTGAGCCCATTACCTTGATTACTCTCAGCAATTAATCAGTATTCATCTTGAATTTTGTTTTAAAGGTTTGACACAATTTATAAATGCGGCAAATGTGAAACTTCATAACTGAATTTAAACCTCAATCAGCATAACTTGAAGTTCAGAACAAAGGATTTAGTTTACTCAAATTAGAAACATTCTGCTTTGGCATAAAAACTGAAAAACATGTAATTTGTTTGTGTTCATCCAGCAATGCTCTTTTACTGTAAAACTAACAATAAAGCAAATAATCTGTCACCCCATGGAGTCAAGCAAATGTCTGCACATATTCTTAATTAAAGTGCATAAACAATCCACTGCAGGTTTGCATTATGACACATCTCTGCCAAACACCATTGTTCATTCTTCTTATGGCCTCATTGATGATAGCTGGAAAACAGGAAGAAGGCAATCTCTTTCTTCATCTGCATGTTTTCCAGCCATCTTTATCCTTCATCTGCAACCACACATTCTGTCTTGCACTGGTTTTCTCAAACGCCTGCCATTCATTCTATACACAATCCAAAAAAACAACAATTTAGTTCCTATCCATAGCAAATTTATATGCGATGCATGAAATGAACTGTAAAACCTGACTGCGCTACCCACAAGATGTTTTTCAAGATAAGGCCAAGTTGAAGCAGCCTTCAGAAGTTCCTCTATATTACTTCCTTAATGAAACTAAACTGATCTATGGATTAAATTCTTTTCATTTTTAAAGGTGACGATAGATGTCTTGTAACAGTAAGTAATGGTTTCGGGAATTCAACCAACATCCAGGAAGCCAAAGAATCATTGATAGGAATAATTAAAGGTTTTTTAAAATAAAAAAAACTATATATGGAAAGAAATAGTAGGTGGAAATTTCTGGTCCCAGTACTGAAGCAGCGGAACCTTGAAATGGGGAGCAAAACACTCACTCAATATCACAGGATTTTCCAAGATTGGGCCCATTAATTAAACATAGCATGCTCAGAGCCGGGACTGTGCCTGGTGCTAAGAGATCACTGACAAAATGAGACAGAAATAGTGTGCAGCTGTAGCACTTAAAGACTGCAGCTGCTATTTAAAAAGGGGCCCACATAAATTGTTGCACTACACTTCAGTGCAGTACTGAATGAGTGTTGCATTGTCAGAAGTGCAGTTTTTCAGATAAAATGTTAAACAGAGACCCTGTCTGTCTGTTCAAGGGGACATAAATGATCCCAGGGCACTATTTGAAGAGCTGGGGCGTTCCGCCGGTGTCCGGGCCAATATTTATCCCTCAACCAACATTATCAAAACAGATTAACTAGTCACATCTCATTTGCTGTTTGTGGAACCTTGCTGCATGCAAATTGGCTGCCACATGTGCCTACATAACAACAATGACTAAACTTCAAAGTAATCAATTGGCTGAGGAGCGCTTTGGGACATCCCAAAGACACGAAAGGTGCTGTACAAATGCAAGTTCATTTGTTCGTTCTTTACACACACAAGACATGGCTGCAGCAAGGAGCAAGTCTGCTCTATTTTCTAATGCTTCTTTGGACATCCTCCTCCAGGAAGTGCAGCAAAGTAGGCTTTCCCTCTTTGGCATGCCAAGACACCTTCCTACCCAAACTGCTTGGCATAAGGAGTCAATGCAGTGTGCACCATCCAAAAGGACCGAGAAACAGATGTTTTTGAAAAAAATAATGAACACCCTCAGGAAGTCTATTAAAGACTATCCAGCATTATCAAGTAGATAGCCAACGAACCCAGCCCACCGGTTCCTCTCAACCTGTTATACCCTGACTGAGAATCCATGCTAAATTTTCAGAAAGTAGTTCTTCCTAAGCTTCACATGCATGCCCATACTGCAAAAGGACACATTTTCTACTGTCAACTAAAGCTACAACTTCTGTTGCATGATCATTGTAAAGGTGACCCCACAAAGCAAATTTAGCACACCATTAACAGGGTGCCCATCTAACTCATTAGTCTATGTGAGCTTCCAAATTCTAACTACTCTTCTGTTTGTGGGACAGATGCACTCATAAGAGGAGAGCAGAGCCAAACTGGAGGAATTACTCTTCCTCCTCCTACACACACCTACATGCATACAATATTAGCTATTTCATGCTCTGTTTTCAGGCACCAGTGTAACACAGATGTCCCTGAAGAGGCTGCAGTCCCAAATGGCAACCCCACCTCACAACATTGCGTAACCCACTCCACCGTTTGCAAGCATCAACACTGTGTGTCCACCACAGGATATTTAGGTAGTCAGCATGAGCACTTGTGAGCGGGAGCAGGGGACGGCAGAGGGGAGCAGGATTCTGCTGGCATAAGGGCTAGCTCAGGTCCATCCTCAGGTTTTGGGGTCCTGAACTCACTTCCTGCATTTAAAAGAATAATGCTTCAACATTTTCTAGTCATTATAGATTATGCCAAGCACCTTGCCACATCTTGTGGCTAATATGAAGGACCCACTAGTCCCATTTGTACAGTCATGCATGACTGCTTATCTGAACTGCAGTCCACTATGGAACGCTTCGCAACTTCAGGGAGATCTGCAACACAGTCCAAAGAGGTCTTCAGCACAGTGCAACAATCTCAACTGTACACACTCCTGATAGAGAAACCATGGGTTCCAATTTCCAAGAAGCTGTCTTCTCCGGCTTCAATATACTGGAGAAATTGGCTGAAGGGAGACCAGCAACAGGCCGCTAAGCATTTTGCTTCACAGGGTGACACAGCTCCTACAGCCACCCCACAGAAAGATGTGAACATATGTGAGCACAACCAAGAAACCAATGCAGCAGCAGACATGGTGCAAGCAGTTCCATAACCATCACATAACCAGCATAAGGAGCTGGAGAGTCACCTCAATCCCTAAAGGCCCTCACTGAGACTCAGTAGGCAGTCTGCTGCCACTGGGGAAGCACTAAGTTAGGCTTTAGAGCACATAAATCACCAAGAAGAAGAACAGATGTAAAAACACTAGCCATTTTTGGTTGCCATTTATTTCAACTGTTTCTAGAGAATTTACCTGGAGTTTTTTTTTAAATTAATTTTGGGATGTGAGTGTCACTGGCAAGGCTAACATTTATTGCCCATTCCTAGTTGCCTGGAGAAGGTGGTGATGGGCCTTCTTGAACTGCTGCAGTCTGTGTGGCAAATGTACTCCCCATTGACTTCAATTTTACTAGGGCTCCTTTGTGTCACACTCTGTCGAATACTGTTTTGATATCAAGGGCAGTCACTCTCACCACTGCTCTGGAATTCAGCTTGTGGCCATGTTCAGCCCATGGCTATAATAAAGCCTGGAGTCAAATGATCCTGGTGGAAGCCAAACTAAGCATCGGTGAACAGGTTATTGGTGAGTAAATGTCACTTGATAGCACTGTTGACGATTCCTTCCATCATTTTGCTGATGATTGGGAGTCAGCTGATAGGATGGTAATTGGCCAGGTTGGATTTGTCCTGCTTTTTTTTTGTTTTGAACAGACCATACCTGGGTAATTTTCCACATTATGAGGTAGATGCCAATGTTGAGGCTGAACTAGAACAGCTTAGCTGGGGCACAGGTCTTCAGCTCTATAGGTAGAATGTTGTCAGGACGCGTAGCCTTTATTGTGTCCAGTTCACTCAGATATTTCTTGATGTCACATGGAATGAATTGAATTGGCTGAGAAGGATCATCAATTTGGCACTTCTGCCTGAAGATAGTTGCAGGCACTTCAACCTTGTCTTTTGCTGGGCTCCACCATTGTTGAGGGTAGGGATGTTCATGGAGCCTCCTCCTTCTGTCAGTTGCCTAATTGTTTATTACCATTCAAAACGGGATGCGGCAGGGCTGCAGAGCTATTGTATGTGGGAGCACTTAACTCTGTTTAAAGCATGCTCCTTTCACTGTTTAGAATGCATGTAGTCCGGTATTGTAGCTTCACCAGATTGGCACCTTGTTTTCAGGTACGCCTAAGGCTGCTCTTCTACATTCCTCATTGAACCAGGGTTGGTCATCTGGTTTAATGGTGATGGAGGAATGAGGAATATGCTGGGCCATGAGCTTACAGATTGTGGTGATACACAATTCTGCTGCTGCTGCTGGCACATGGTGCCGCATGGATGCCCAGTTTTGAGCTGCTAGATCTGATTTTAATCTATCCCACTTAACAGGGTGTTAGTGCCACACGACACAATGAAGGGTCTCTTCGGTGTGAAGATGGAACTTGGTCTCCACAGGACCTCCTATCAAAGTTGTTATGGACAGATGCAGCGTTGTCAGGTAGATTATTCCTTCGTGTTAGTCTCATAGAAGGTTTTAACAGATGAAAGGAATGAAGTCCACGGTAGTCGAGTTAGTACAGGGGCTAATGTTGAGGAAGACATACTTAACCACTGCATGGTGCAGATATGGAGCGGACTGTTAATGCATTTGGCAGATGGGACACTTAGGGAAAGTATCATCTATGAGAACATGTCATAGATTTCTAGCTTTCTGCAAAGGTGGTTCTGTTATAATCTCTTCTGGCTCTTAATCTTCATCCTGTTCAGCTGCTCTCTGCAGGGGAATGTCTTCCTCCTCCACCTACTCGATGATGCTACCTGATTGGATTGCAAAGTTATACGAGACTCTCCCAAAAGGCCCCCGCCACCTGCTGGCAGGTGAAAGCTGCCCGCTCTTCACTTGCCAGCAGGCTCCCTGCGCCCTCTTCATGCCTGTTCTGGGCCAGGAGTTCAAATACCCTAGGCCTGAAATTTAGGCCAGTGAGTGCATTTTGCACACGCCCTGCCTCCCGCCAGCCCAAAACTTGCTCCGGGTTAAATTCTTAGAAAAAGAAATAGTGCCAGGAGACTATATTTTCTGAATGCACATCCAAGACCAGAGCTTCACCTGCTGGGAGTGCATATCGTGAAATCACAGATGTACATCCCATGATTTTTGTTAACTGGTAGAAGATTGTGAGGGTATTCCACGATTTGGAAAGCTGCCCTTCAAGGATCTGCATCAGATGCTCCAGGTCAGGCTATCACTCTAGTTAGATACAGAATAACATTCCGTCGTCTGGCCCAAACAATAGACTAGAAATTAGGAGTGGGCAATTCCTACACCTCTTCCCAGAGACCACGTTAAATTCGTGTTGGGAAGTCATTTAAATGGTTCAGGTGTGCAGCCAGTGCTACCTGCGTTATTCATTGGCTGCACAGCTGTTTGCGGTGGGGGGGGGGGTGGAAATTGGGCGTCTCTTAACGCTACTTAAAGGCACATAGAACCTCTTAAAGTGGAGATGCACTCTGGCTCCAGACAGGAGGAAACACATGTAAGGAGAGAAATGGCTGCTTTGGGGGCCGTGGTCCAGGCAGCAGACTGGAGCAGCAATGGCTCAGGTGCCTCCACTTCACAAAGGAGCCTATCACTGAGCTAAGTCACCTGCTGCAGCCACAACTCAGGCATCGAAGCAGACCATGGACCACAAGTCTGAATACCCGCTCAGGACTGTACTGCAAAGCTCCTCCTGAAAGGTCAAGCCATAATCATACGTTCTTATGACTTGGAGCATTCAAAGCCAGTATAGAAAGGAGCCTGTTAATTCCATATTTCTGGGATGGAGTCAGATTCACATCTCAGGTAAAAGGCCAGCATTCTAAATACACTGTACTAACCGGTCTCCTTCAAAGACATTTTCAAAGTACGACAAGTTATACTTCATTCCATTCAGTACAATCTCCTCTGATGTACACAATTACCTCACTAAGGTGTAAATTTGCTCAGCAGAAAGTTTGCTGCATGTTACTAACCTATTACTTTTAGAATAAAAATAGTATCTGTAACAAAACAACACACTGTATTAGAAACAGAATGCTGAATGCCACTTTATATAATTTGTATTCAAGATACACAGTTTGCCTCACTCATGAAAATATAAGAAAGTAATCTGTAGAATTTAATTTTATAAATGCATCTTTTCCTCATAACTTGGCCAAAATCATCAGGTAATACTCTGTAGTACTGTATAAAGATGAGTAACAAGCACAAGGTCACTCAAAAGGAAATAACTTCTTAAAATTCTTTCGTGTTGTAGACACCAGGATGGGTGTATCCTGTTAATAGCATCTGTTGACATAAGTTTCCAGCAAAGCTATTTCCTACATACGCAAATATTCTAAAATCTGAGTCTAGGCAAAAGTGAAAGAATCTCTTTTAAATTTGCCATATCCTTTCAGTCAGTTAAAAATTAAACAAAAAATTAATTGCTTTAACTTTAATGTAATAACATCAAAATTAATTGAACAAGAAAAGACCATCCGACACCCTCGAGTTCCTCCTTCCAAGGGCTCATTCACAATTTGCCAATTTTAGCCAATTTATTTAATCTCCTGAAGGGACTGAATAACCAGAGTTAGGAAATCTTCCAGCTCTTCCTCATTCCACACACATACATGTTACCACAGCTCTCACTGTTTGCCATAATTGTACATGCTTCGGCAATATTGTGGATCCATAGTAATTTGTTAGTTGGGGCTGTGAGCGGGCAACCTTAGGTTTTGCTCTTTCTCTTTACTCCATTTTCATTGGTCTTTTCACTTCCACTTGGGTACTTCTAGGGAGCACAATAGACCAGAGATTATGGTACTGAATGGCACCCCAGAGGTCAATGGTTCAAATCCCACCAGGATAAGTGTGAAACTGAATTCAATAAATCTGGTGATTTGTGAGCTAGCACCAGAAAATGGTTATTAAAGCTGAAGAACTATTGTAAAAACACAACTGGTTCACTAATAGCTAGCATGGAGGAAAAACAGCCACCCCTACCTGGTGGTGTGGGAGTCAAGGACCAGGTAGGGAAACCCAAACTGGTTTGTGACTCCAGTCACCCACTACTTAATTGACTCTTAATGGCCTAACGGCAACTAGTTGGCCAAGAACAATTTTTTTTTTTTAAAGTCAAATGATCCTACAGCAATTCCAATAGTAAACATGGACAAAGTACCTGCGGGACATCCAAAATGAGTACTAGAGCATGGAAGAACCATGCATTCTGCCTCTTTCTTGAAGACTCACAAGACAAAATCTTTCTCCCATAAACTTATCAAGGCAACCAACCCACCTGGACTAATGAAAAAGATCACCACCACACCTCAAAACATTTATTGGACAATTAGCCAACCCAAGGTGCCTACCAATGGTTTCACCAAAGAACTACAGTACTTTGAATCCTCAATACACAATGGGCCAGAATTTACTGTAGCCAGTGAACGAACAGCACCTACTGTTCAATTGACTTGCCCTTGGCCATTTCCATGAGCTTTTGCACAGCAAGTTGCTGTAAATGGGAGAGCGAAACAGCATGGTGCCCTCTACAGGGCATCTGGGACCTGTGTGAACAGGGCAAGCAACTGTGTATCTCCTTAACCAATCAGATTGAAGGATTGTTAATACGTAGTGCAGTCTGAACCTGGAAGTGTAAGTTAGAATAGTGAATTCAATGTCAAATCAGGTACAGAAAGTGAGGGAAGGATTGGATTTAGAGAGAAAAAAAAGTGATAAGTAAAAAAGAATGTAATTTTTAAAAAATCTCCAACAACAATTAAAATCTGAAGGAATGAGACTCCACACTTGTAAAAGTTAATTTTCAGTGCCAGAGAGGTTGGTTGGCAATAATTAAAACTTACCACGCTGTTAAAAGGGTACTTACACTGGAATGGACAAGCCCTAACTTTCTATAGCGAGTTTAGTTCGTATCTACCATGCAAGAATGCATTTGAATGGTGAGTCAGACAGTGAGATGCCTTTTCAGAAAGCTAATGGCGGAGCAGTAGCAGCTTCTGGATTTTCGCATTTAACCACACTGCTGCCCTCGCCTGAAGTTGCTGTGCGATTTGCGCATAATTAACAGTGAGCGCGTTAGCCTCACTATTATTTTGACAGTAAATTCTGGCCCAATATTGCCTAAATATGTACAACTATGGCAAAAACTCAATGCACTGATTTACAATCCTACAACTACCGCACAATCATAAATATGGCCCACTTGATGTAAAAAAGGTTTTGGTTAAAACCAAAAAAACAACTTTTTCATAATAAAAATACAGGCCATTTCCTTTATTACAAATTTTATTTTAATCCTCAGTGCAGAATCACCTTGACAACCATTGGTTGAGATTCAACCCATTCCGTAAAACGGGAATGGCCCTGAAATTACACAGTGGAATGCAAATGTACAAAAAATTCACACATTTGTCTGAAATTCCTGACTATTTTAGCGGAGGTGATAACCCATTTAAAGTAAATGGGTTAAAGCCTTCAAAAAATATCAGAAAAAAGAATTTCGGGCAAACACTAAGAGTAAAGTAGTTTTAGGGCCAATGGCTATGTAAGTTCACAAGGGAAACAGCCAAACAACCATGCATCATTTTCACCAAGACAACACACATTAATGGTGTTGTCATTTTTGAGATGCATTTTGATACAGATTGACTCATTATTCTCATTGTATGGGAAACAGCTGAACAACCATGCATCATTTTCACCAAGACATCACACATTAATGGCGTTGACATTTTTGAGATGCATTTTGGTACAAATTGTCCCATTATTCTCTCTGTATGGCAAACAAAAATACTTCCTAAATACATCTAAATATGAACTGTAGCCATTTAAAATGGAATGAGAAGTGACTGAAAAGCAATGACCATTTTATTTAAGGTCACATTAAAGCTGTACAACTCTTGGCTCACATCTGAGATAACACCTATCATCCAAAAATACACTAGTGCAAGTGAAATAAAACTACCTACACCATCTGCATAGTTCTAAGAATAATGGTTACCTGGAAATGAACCGCATACAATTGGTTTCACCTCTTAAGAACAGTCACCAACTGCTGGCATTAGTTCTTGCAGTTCTTGATGGTACTGAAACCCTAATGAGTACAGCACCTACTAGTCCTGAAAGTCCAATATTCTCCACAACCACTTAATAATAAAATATACTGAATATATTTAAGAAGGAGCAGGATAGATTTCTAGACACAAAAGGCATCAAGGGGTATGGGGAGAGGGCAGGAATAGGATACTGAGATAAAGGATCAGCCATGATCATATTGAATGGCGCAGCAGGCTCGAAGGGCTGAATGGCCTATTCCTGCTCCTATTTTCTATGTTTTCTATGTTTCTATAAGTAAAACGGAGAATAGGAGTTAAGGGTAGCTACTCAGGCTGGCAAAAGGTGGGAAGTGGTGTTCCACAAGGATAGATGCTGGGACCACTGTTGTTCACAATTTACATAAACAATTTGGACTCAGGAATCGGAAGTACAATTTCAAAATTTGCAGACGACACCAAATTGGGTATAATTAATACTGAGGAAGAATGCGACAAAATACAAGACGACATTAATAAACTTGCAGAATGGGCGTGTAAATGGCAAATGAATTTTAATATAGACAAATGTGAGGTGGTGCATTTTGGTAGGAAGAATAAGGAGGCCACATACTGCTTGAATAATAAGAGTCTAAATAGGATAGAGGAACAAAAGGATCTAGCGGTACAAACACACAAATCACTAAAAGTAACGATGCAGGTTAATAAGGCCATTAAAAAAAAGCAAACCAAGCACTGGGGTTCATCTCTAGAGGGATAGATTTGAGAAGCAGAGATTGCATCGAACCTTGTTTACACCACACTTGGAATACTGTGAACAGTTCTGGTCTCTATATTATAAAAAGGATATAGAGGCATTGGAGAAGGTGCAAAAAAGATTCACAAGGATGACACCAGATATGAAAGGATATACTTATCAGGAAAGGCTGAACAAACCGGGGCTCTTTTCTCTAGAAAAGAGAAGGCCGAGGGATGACCTCATCAAGGTCTTTAAAAATTATGAAGGGGTTTGATAGGGTAGATGTAGAGAAGATCTTTACACTTGTGGATGAGACCAAACCTACGGGCCATAAATGTAAGATAGTCACCAATAGATCCAATAGGGAATTCAGAAGAAACTTCTTTACCCAAAGAGTGGGAAGAATGTAGAACTTGCTACCACAAGCAGTAGTTGAGACGAATTGCATAGATGCATTTAAGGGGAAGCTAGATAAACACATGAGGGAACAAGGAATAGAAGGATATGCTGATAGGGTTAGATGAAGTAGGGTCAGAGGAGACTAGTGTGGAGCATAAATGCTGGCATAAACCAGTTGAGGCCAATGACCTGCTGCTGTGCTGCAGCTTCTATGTAATATTGTTTTAAAAACATCCATGGCAGTGTCTTTCATCCTTTGATTCCTGAAATGTCATTCATTTCAAACACATAAGATCAGGAAAGAACTTTTACAGTTGGGGCATCAGTTGTAGCATTCTTGCCTGTGAGTCAGAAGGTTATGGGTTCAAGTCCCAGGGACTTCAGCACAAAGTCTAGGCTGACACTCCAGTGCAGTACTGAGGGAATGTTGCACTGTCAGAGGTGCCATCTTTCCAATGTGATGTTAACCCGAGGCCCTCTCAAGTTCCCATCGCACTATTTTGAAGAGCCGGGGAGTTCTCTCCTGTATCCTGGCTAACATTTATCCAATGTCATTAAAAACAGATAATCTGCTCATTATCACATTGCTGTTGTGGGACCTTACTGTGTGCAAATTGGCTGCTGTGTTTCCTACATTACAACAATGACCACACTTCAAAAAGTACTTTGGGACTTCCTGAAGTCGTGAAAGGCCCTATATAAATGCAAGTTTATCTTTTAGTTATAATGTTACTCGATTTTTGATTTTGTGAAGACTGTAATAGTTCAAATATCTAAATTGACTGGAGAAGTTGCACAAGCTGGAGAGCTGTGCAATTTAACTTCAGCAGGTGGGCGTGGCCGCTCAGCTGTAACCCTGGCACCGATTATGATTGAACTGAACCTCATAATTTGGATGACACGAACCGCCCAACCACCCTTACATGGGTGTGACACTAATATAAAATCATCTCTTCCTCCTCCGGCATGGCTACGCCATACTCACTACTAACAGGGCTCTGGTGCAGTATTACAAGTGCAACCATACAGCGTGATGTCAAAGGTGGGCAATACAGGATTGCCGAAGGACACTTGATGGTTGTTGCAAGGTGCCAGGCTCACAGCGCCCAGGGGAGCTCTCGGCTCACAAACTCGCGCTAACACCCACCTACTGTCCAAAAGCAACTTTTTAAAAAAAACAGGAAAAATAAACACACCGGAGAAGGGGGGAAAAAAGTGTGAAAACTTCATGCAGCGCAAAGCACACATAACAGATTAAAATACAAAACCATCCTCGATATTTGCGCTTTTGGTAAGAAATTATATTTTCCCCATAACCGAAATGCATAAAAGGGTTGCATTTTAAAGCAGAAAGTTTTATCCAACGACTCGTTTATTTGTCCAACAAGTGCCACAGAGAAACATTAACTCTGATCAGCCGTAATGTCTTGCGCCAGCTTTTAAAATATCCTCTTTTTGTTTTAAAAAAACATAATGGGTTGGCAGAAAGCAAACACTTTTTAAAAAAAAATAAATTTCACTTCATAAGGACAGTGAACTCAGCCATTGAATCTAAACTAATTACCTTTAACACACAGAAGTGACATTTTACTTGCGGTAACTTTCCTTGTGTTTCCTTGTTGACTATCGGTTACAAGTGAGCTTGTATTATTGTGTGCACATAACTTCATCTTCATCGCCAGGGAGAATGGGCAGTCAGCGATTGGCATCGAAAATGACCACTCAGGCTTTGCGATGCCGTGGGAACCGAAGCCAAATTATTTCCACCCACCAATCATCTCCGTCTGTAGGCGGGAACTCGGGTTGCCGGAGTCCAAAGCGCCTTTCCCGTTTGTCAGGAACTTCTTGATTTGAAGCTCCAGCAAACCGTCCAACTGGAGTAAGTGTGAGGCGAAATATTTTTTCTCAGAATCCTTTAAAGTGTTTTTACAACCCTTTTTTTTCTTTAGTTGATGGGCACTTAACTAGATGCAGTCAACATAGAGGGATTCTATCAACGGCTCCAGTGTATTTGCTCTGATTCCCCTTTGATAATCAGGATCTGTACTGTGCAGCGATCAGTCCTGTAAACAGTAAGGTATGTGACTGGCAGGCAGACGTTTTAGAAGGAAGATTACTCATCAATCAACGTGATTAGAGTTTATCATTATAATATAAACGTTTAGGCAATCAATCACTCGAGCATTTAATTTATGGATTTTCTGAGAACTCATATTTCATCTTAAAAACATTATCGCTGTATTTTAGTAACTAAGAGTCGTGTTAAAATAGTTGGCATTTCACGTCATAAACTTGATAACTTTTTTACGTTAATGCAAAACAATATTAACCTCATGGATTCCCCTCTAATAGATACATTCATCTGTTGAAAATAACGTGCAAAAAGATCCTTAGCTGCCTAGCACTGTGCAGTCCGCCTAAGTCTGCCCTGAACACTCCAAGACAGCCAATACAGACGCTGTGAATACAGCGACTTCGTGTATATAAAATGATTTGTTCAAAGGGGTCCTTGGTGCGCAAAATAAATGGTCGATTTTTCTTATCAAATTTCGCATTGTCAAGCAACCGACATCGTTGTTACTATAAGGACCATACGTTGATTCTCGAAAGATGACATTTAATTAATCCACATAATGGCTTGACACCAGTTAACTCAAATATATTTGGCATAGATATGTAATTGCCGCGTCATTGTAGATTACCCCGTTTAATGACACCCGTGAGATCGATGAAGCAGATATTGATATTCAAACAATATAAAAATACTAATTTGATTGACGAAATATGGATTTACATTAGGCATAGAAATATAACATAACGCTACAGGATACCACCGCGGCATTGTCCAGATCATTACAATTTGCTTAGAAAAATGCATACTGAAAAATAAGTTTGGGAAAATTTTAAATAAAAAAGAAAGTTTGTTACGATTTTGCAACACAAGGGTGCAACATTTTCGAGTCCTTTGTGGTCTGTGACCCCTCCCCTCTTTCCCGAAAAAAGTAAAACCTGTTCCAGCCAACCCGCCTCCCATAAGTGCAGATCTTACCAACCCGCCCAAAGGAAAGTCTACACCCATGTCCCTGGATGGTAGATGCCTGTATCCTGTCATTGATTGCGGGAAGTATTGCTGTGGCTATAATGACCAAGTGGTATGAACAAGAACACAAGAACATAAGAAATAGGAACAGGAGTAGGCCATATAGCCCCTCCAGCCTGCTGAGCCATTCAACAAGATCATGGCTAATCTTCGACCTCGACTCCACTTTCCTGCCCGATCCCCATATCCCTTGATTCCCTTAGAGCCCAAAAATCTATCTATCTCAGCCTTGAATATACTTAACGACTCAGCATCCACAGCCCTTCTGGGGTAGAGAATTCGGAAGATTCACAACTCTCTGAGTGAAGAAATTCCTCCTCATCTCAGTCTTAAATGGCTGACCCCTTATCCTGAGACTATGCCCCCTAGTTCTAGACTCTCCAGCCAAGGGAAACAACCTCTCAGCATCTACCCTGTCAAGCCCCCTCAGAATCTTGTCTGTTTCTATGAGATCACCTCACATTCTTCTAAACTCCAGAGAATATAGACCCATTTTATATCTTCATAGGACAACCCTCTCATCCCAGGAATCAATCTAGTGAACCTTTGTTGGACCACCTCTAAGGCAAGTATATCCTTCATTAGATGAGGAGACCAAAACTGTACACAGTACTCCAGGTGTGGTCTCACCAAAGCCCTGTACAATTGTAGTAAGACTTCCTTACTCTTGTACTCCAACCCCCTTGCAATAAAGGACAACATTCCTTTTGCCTTCCTAATTGTTTGCTGTACCTGCATGCTAACTTCCTGTGTTTCTTGTACGAGAACACCCAAATCTCTCTCAACACCAACATTTAATAGTTCCTCACCAATTAAAAATAATTCTGTTTTTCTATTCTTTCTACCAAAGTGATTAACCATACATTTTCACACATTATACTGCATCTGCCACCTTCTTGCCCACTCACTTAACCTGTCTATATCCTTTTGCAGACTCTCTGTCCTCCTCACAGCTTACTTTCCCACCTACCTTTATATCATCAGCAAACTTGGATACATTACACTCGGTCCCTTCGTCTAAGTCATTAATATGACAATTGTACAATTCTATCGCCGGCTGCTATTGCTGCAAAGGAGAGCTTGGCAAAACTCCGCACACCTGCCCAGAAACCAAATTACTAAATTAAATCGAGTTCAAATTACTAGTGTTCTGCGCTGCTAAGGGAGTTTTCACTAATTGAGAAGACTCATATGTTCTAACAATCTCAGGCTGTTTTTGTAAATATGTAACTCAGACGAACTGGGGAGATTACAGTCTTGGAATTGATCCATTTCCTTTTGGCTCGCTTTGGTTAAATAAGATATGCACATACGTTATGAGGAATAAAAGGTATTAGTTTGTAAGATCGCTTCTTCCACTGATCGGGCAATCCGTAGTGGTGACCAACGAAGATGAATCTCTGAATTTTCTCCTTGACCTCACGCCAATCCAAATCCAAACCCCAGGATGTCAATCCAACCTGTCAACCTGTGCGATTCAACTCTGACCAGTTCCATTCTGGAGGTGACTCATTAATGATGGCAAGATTATCATGTTTTATAGAGAATATTATCACAGACACTTTTTCCTTAAAACTATCGATATTATTCTTAAACAAGATATAAGTAACCAACTTTTATTTAAGCAGTTAACTTCTTTAGGGAAGTTACACTACACAATTTGTGCCTCTGCAAAGTCGCTTCAGTTTCACATCAACTCCATAGCCAAGTTTCCCCAAATCAAGTTGTAGCAAATGGTATGAGGTTGCCTTAAGTTGCCATTGAGTGAGCCTCATAATGCTTGCACATATGCACAGGGAGTCACAGAGCTGAAGCTCCATTCCAATATCAGTTTAAAACTGCCATAATCTGGACTAGCAAGGGATGGAAATTGGATTAGGAACTGATTGCATTGAGCTTCTGCTCAATTTTCCACACTTTAGAATTTCTACATCATTTGAGGGTGGGTGTGTAATACGCCAGCCCACTTGTGGATCAGCATATTATGGCGCTATGCAAATGAAGGAAATACATTATACAAAGCATTTACCATCATTTGTGTCCTAGCATCGCCAGCTGTGAGGGACACCTGTGCATCCTTGGCATCCAGTTAGTTAAAAACACTTTTCAGATGCAGCCACTGTATCTGTGAAGCTCCGAAAAAGGCTAGCCGCATTTAGTGGACATATTTAGCAGTTTGTTCAGTAAGTTTCCAATTCTAAATGTAAAAAATTGTTATTATAATTGGGAGTTTGTTATTCCTTATATTGTGTTTGGCTCATTTTCTTGGTATAATCGTATTCCCTGAACTCTCTGCTGCACACAAAGAACTTATCAGCATCTGCTCAAGTTCTCTTTTCCTTTTCCAGGGAGAACTAGTTGTTGATTCAGAGGGGAATTTTATCCTGGAAACAGCACCTCATGGGACTCCCCACCAACACAAAAAGAAAATCTTACAATTTTCCAGACTGCAGTCAGTTTTTCTCTTTTGTCCACAGTTGGTAGTTCATTAAATGTTTGCTTGCGTTGGATTTAGTTTCTTTGCATAAATAAACATGCTGAAAATTTGACAGTAATGTTTCAACTGAGAAAGTATGTACATTATATAGACAGGATTACATTTTGGCTTACCCAGGGTAACTACGAAATATATCTGCAGAACCAGAGACTACAATTTTTTTTAAATGTGCTATCTGTTCCTTGTTACATTCGTACTGGTTATATCTGACAACACCAAAGCAGCGATTTCTTTCAACCTGTGTTTCATTTCTTTCCTAAGTGCTTTTTTTTTAATATTGTACGTCACTATTAATATTTGAAGAGTTTCAAAAAACTTGCTTGTGTCCTTCTGAGGTCAAAGGTTAGGCATAGCATTGGGACAGAGTGGAGGAACCATCATTATGCATTTGGCCCATTCAATGCCTCATTTGGGAGTGACTAATTTTGACTTTGCTCAGAATAGAATAAAAAGAGAGTGACTACTCAAGGAGTAGGCAAGGAGCATAAACATCTGAAAAAGTGTTCAATTAAGTAGGCCCCGATGTTTCAGATTTGAACAAAACCAGCAGTTGGGATGTAAAATTCCCACTCCTGTTATATAAAAGCCCCCAAATTTATTCCTCAGAACTAGGGACCTTTCTTCCACAGTGCATAATGATGTGGCATAGGACACAAAATATCCAAAAGTGGCAAACATTCAAAGGACAATATTATAGTGAATCCATTGATTAAGATAAGAGAATTGCATCTTGAATTCCAAATATGTGCTTCATTGTGTTGCAATCAGCATTCTGTGCTTCATTGTATTCCACACTTGCAGAAATATGTTAAAGAAATCTTGGGAGTCATCAGCCTAGCTTTCGGTCCTTAATATTGAAGTGTGCAAATAAATTGTAAATTGTGCTAAGCCTTGAAACAAGGATTGATAGAAAAATGAAAAATTGGAAAGAAAAATGCATCAAGAATACATTTCTACCCCATAACAACCACAGAAACAAAACACATGTACTCACCTAACAGCCAGCCCTGCAAGCTGTTATGTGTTTAAAATCATTTGGGAAAAGAGTCAACTGGGACCGAAAAAGTGTACCATGAAAGGATCCTGGGGAATAAGGAAACACATGGCTGATGTTATTGTGTGTATCACAGTTTACCTGCACATCCCAGAGTACAACCCTTTCTGTTTTCAAAACTTGGTTATGTTCTGAAAAGGTGCACACATTTCAAATTATTTACAGACAACCATTTCCAAAGAGCTGAAAAAGCCAGCTATGACATGAAAAAAAAAATCCGATTTTCCATTATTGCTCAATTGTATCTGAAAAACAAATATCAAAATCTGCTACTCCAGGTAACACAGCTGGTACTGGCACATATGATTAGACATACTGGATTGATTGATGCCTGTGATATCATTAACGGGCCTGAAAGATGCCAGAAGCATAGAGGCTGAGAGAAGTTGCAATTTGCACCTGTATTGGAAAGTCTGTGCTCATTTCACAGAAAAATAGCTCTGTAATTTTTTTCTTTCTGATGTGTATGGTGCAACCTCCATACTTGTGTTTTACTAACACTTTATTGGTGCAGATTTTGCCGTGAGTGCCGAACAAACGCGCTTGCCGTTCCTTAGATTTGCACATGCCCATAGACTTTCTATGGGGTTTTGCACGGCAAGTTGCTGTCAGCGGGATATCCAAACAGCGCGGCACCCTCTACAGGGCACCTAGGACCTGTGTGAACGGGGCAAGCAACTGTGTATCTCCTTAATCAATTGGATTGAAGAATTAATGAGTAGCACAGAGTCTGAACCAGGAAGTGTAAGTTAGAATAATGAATTCAATGTCAAATCAGGTACAGAAAGCAAAATAAAGATAGGGAAAGAAAGACTGGATTAAGAGAGAGATAAAAGAGACGGAAAGAAAAAGTAAAAAAAAAAATTTTTTTTTAAATCTCAAAGAATTATTAAAATCTGAAGGAATGAGACTCCATGTTTGTAAAAGTTAATTTTCAGTGTCAGAGAGGTTGTTGGGCAGTAATTAAGATGTACCAAGCTGTTAAAAGGCTCCTTAGTTCTGGAACGGACAAGCCCTAACTTTTTGTGGCGAGTTTAGTCTGTTTCTACCACGTCAGTACAGGAACTTCACGCTGTTCTATACATTTGAATGAGGAGCCATTTTCACGCAGCTTATGGAGGGGCAACGCATCTCAGACAGCAACTTCCAGATTTTCACGTTTAACTGTGCATCTCCATTCACTGGATGTTGCTGTCCGATTTGCACATAAATAACGGTGAGCACTGTTAGTCTCACCATTATTTTCACAGCAGTATTTGGGACATTAATATGGTTGTGTGCAATGACCTGTCCCCAGGGAAAATACAAATGTGTAATTTAAACACATCATGAACACCAATTGTCAAGAAATACGATGCAAAAATAGAGCCTTTAAACCCTGATTGACTTTTATGTGCTATTGTAATATTTAAGAAAATGAAACAAGCTATATGAGAAAAAGTAAAAGTTAATCCATATTACAAGGTGAATCTGAAAGAAGTTCATCTAATAGAGGGAAAGAGGGAGAAATAGTTCCTCCAGTTAAAAAGGTTCAACGCTTACTCTAGGACCCTGTAATGCTCCATAAAATTCAAAGCAAACTGACTTCTTTAGAACTGACCTTCTGTGTCACAGAATTGTCCCACAGACATATCTCAGCTATCCATTCAATACTGTTCTCTGCACTAGATGGAAAGGAAAACTTGTAGCTCATGGGATTGTGATCTGAGCTATCAATTCTCAGGAGGAGACTTGAAGGAGGCTTTGAGACTGACCCCCATAACCTGCCCCGCAGCAGAATGAGAGAAAGTCAGCTCAAAATGTTCCCCTGCACATGCCTCCCACACACAATCTTAGAAAATTCCACTTCACCTTGACAGATGAATGCTGGCAGAAATATGACTATGAGGACACACTCCTGCACATATTTTGGTTCTGTTCCAGCCTCCAACTTTTCTGGGCAGGCCTGGAAGGCACTGGACTTATCACTGGCTTTACTGTTCACAAGGCCATAAGGTAATTAGAGATGAGGAAGGCCATTCTACCATTTAATGAAACCCAACATCAACTCAAGGTCCAGTGAAACCTCCTCATTTCTGCAACCCCCCCCCCCCCCCCACCTCCGAAGCCAAAACACCTTGACTCAGAATTACCCCAGCCTTATCTGCCAACATATAGAACTGTATAGTTATATATAACTCAATGTATGATCCTACAAGTATTGTACAATCTGCAACATAGCATGCACCCTGTATTAAACCATAACCTGAGAGTGCATTTAAGTTTCTTGTACAATAAACTAAAGGAACAGCAACAAGACTGATGAGGGTGGGAATCAGTCAGTAACATAGGTCTTTGAACAATTGCATTACTTTATTAACTTTTTTAATTTATTTTTATTTTGCCCAAAAGTGAGGTGGGTTGACTCATTATCTAGTTTCCCTGTTTTAGTTGATGTGCCTTGCTGTTTCTTAACTCTTCCACAGACAACTCCCACTGCTAGCAGGAATTCACTTTGTTGAGGGTCATGGGAGGAAAACTGAATCCATTACTGCCAGGCACAGCACGTCCATGCTATTATGCACCATTCCACCAGGTCAGTTCTTGTTAACTTTGTTGTATTTTATTGGTAACTTATGAATATTTCTGAAGCTATCAACATATCGATCATTGCCTCTCCCTTTAGATTTTCCATAGGTATGACACAATTACTTGGCCATTGGACTATTGTTATTGATGTGAGAGACTATGCTTGTTTTGGCAGCTGACATAGATTCATTTTTAGCAGTTATGAAATAATAACTACAGCACTCCCTCTTATTCAACAATGAATGCTAAATTTCCCCAATAATTTGCATCTACAAAGGCACAGTTTATACAAATCTTTGTTTTTTTCCAACTAGAAGCATAATATTTTGGAATTCTGTGGACCACAGTCCTACAGTTAATTTTTCCAGAATAATTAGCAGAGAGCATAATTGCTTATGAATCTTAGAATCATAGAAAATTTATGGCACAGAAGGAGGCCATTCAGCCCATCATATCTGCGCAGGCCAAAAATGAGCCACCCAGCCAATTCCCACTTTCCAGCACTTGGTCCTTAGCCCTGTAGGTTATGGCACTTCAGGTGCATATCCAGGTACTTTTTAAATGCGATGAGGGTTTTTGCCTCTACCACCCTTTCAGGCAGTGAGTGCCAGACGCCCACCATCCTCAGCTCCCGTCTAATCCTTCTACCAATCACTTTGAATCTATGCCCCCTGGTTATTGACCTCTCTGCTAAGGGAAATAGGTCCTTCCTATCCACTCTATCTGGGCCCTTCATAATTTTATACACCTCAATTAAAACACCCTTCAGCCTCCTCTGTTCCAAAGAAAACAACCCCAGCCTATCCAATCTTTCCTCATAGCTAAAATTCTCCAGTCCTGGCAACATCCTCGTAAATCTCCTCTGTACCCTCTCTAGTGCAATTACATCCTTCCTGTAATGTGGTGACCAGAATTGTATGCAGTACTCAAGCAGTGGCCTAACTAATGTTTTAAACAGTTCAAGCATAGCCTTCCTGCTCTTATATTCTATGCCTTAGCTCATAAGAGAAAGTGTCCCATATGCCTTCTTAACCACCTTATCTACCTGTCCTGCTACCTTCAGGGATCTGTGGATATGCACTCCAAGGTCCCTCACTTCCTCTACACCTTTCAGTATCCTCCCATTTATTGTGTACTCTCTTGCCTTGTTTGCCCTCCCCAAATGCATTACCTCACACTTCCCCGGATTGATTTCCATTTGACACTTTTCTGCCCACCTGACCAGTCCATTGATATCGTCCTGCAGTCTACAGCTTTCCCCCTCATTATCAACCACACAGCCAAATTTTGTATCATCTGCAAACTTCTTAATCATGCCCCCTACATTTAACTCCAAATCATTAATATATACCACAAAAAGCAAGGAACCTAGTACTGAGCCCTGCGGAACACCACTGGAAACAGCCTTCCAGTCACAAAAACACCCATCGACCATTACCCTTTGCTTCCTGCCACTGAGCCAATTTTTGATCCAACATGCCACTCTCCCTTGGATGCCATGGGCTTGTACTTTTTTAACCAGTCTGCCATGTGGGACCTTGTCAAAAGCCTTGCTAAAATCCATGTAGAATACATCAAATGCACTACCCTCATTGACCCTTATGATTAAAAAAGAAAAATCCAAAAACATTTGCAAATTCTAGTTTATGTTTAAAGTTGCGTTTTTAACATTAGGAGTTCAACAAGTAACAGCTAAAATAATAGTAGGAAATCTTTGGTGATCTGTGAACTGAGTATTAGATTGCTAAACGTAAGGAAACATCTGTTTGCCTGGTTCAAGTTTATCAAGAAACTTTTTTCACCACGTGGCAATGACTATACAACGGAACATTCACAATCTTGTATTTTTTGCTAGGATTAGCCATGTGTGCAGTACAATCCATGTAAAACATTTTAGGATTCATGCAGCAGTTATAAATGTAGGTTTCGTACACATGCAACATAAAAGATTTGAAGAATGCAGGTTCCCACTCTGTACCAAATGTTCACCCAATGGCATTTGCATCGAGTTTGCATTGCTTACGTCAAATTCAGTTCAAGTCCAGGTCTAAATGGTGTACACCAGCTAATGAACCCTGTTTCAGTTAAAAAAAAGAATGTATTCACTGATCCTGACATAAAGTTACAAGAAACATTGCATCCAGGACTTTTTTTTAAAAAATGAACACATTGAGGCGATCCTCCTATTTGTGCGAACATCATGCTAATAACTCAACTGCAGTGAAATTATTTCAATGCACTATTATTTGTGTATAATGCACAGAGGTTAAAACTGGATTTTTGTGCCGAGGCACACAACTTTATGCCCCTAAATATATATCTGATACTACAGAGGAAAAATGACCCCGAGGTGCAATTCAAAGTTGAGTGAACAAAGATATCAATGGTCTCTGTATTGATAAAAATATCTTAGTTATTACTATGTTATAATTGAAATAAAATTGAAGTATATAAGACAATAAATGGCTCCTGTTTGTCAGATAAACACTAAGATTGCCGGTCAGAGTTTTTAATCAATGCAAGTGGTAGCTATTTTATGTTGAGTGCATTTGCCATTAATGTTTATCACTATTAATGTTACATGTTCATTTTTCAAGTAACCAAGAAGTAGAAACAACTACTGATGCCAACTGACTCAGACTGTATTACTGTTTGATATGTTCCCAAGCCTTTTATTTTCCGTTTCACTAAATCATCCATGAGGAAGCCACCATATTCACTAAAGCTGCCCCTACTTCACTGGCAGTTGCTACTGTTACCTCAACTCTATCAAGCACTATCATTAGTCTCCAACAATTTATCTGGGCCGCTTCTGGCTGCACTACTCCTTGGCACCAGGTTTCACTGTTGGGTCTGGTAGTGTGTGCAATTTGTGCGACCTGGAGTTAGAATCACGTCGGGTCCGAATAACATTACTGGACTTTTAACTTTTAAATATTAATGAGGCCAATACCCACGGCAGGCGCCTCCTCCAAAATTGGGAACAGTATGGTTAAAATGGTGATGGGTGCGAATGTGTCAGGAACACAATAGGAAGCGCCCAACCGCCATTTTAATTAACCGCCGTCCCATTCCCGTCGGGTGGGCAGGGTTAAACTCCAATGCATTCTTGCCAACTTCCCTGTCTGCATCCTTCATAAACTCTAACTCCATTTAGCTGGTTCGCAGTTAATGATATCAGATTGTATATTTAAAATAAACCAATGAAATTCATAATCAAACCAGTCGTAATTCTATCTCACTGAAGATGTTACTCTATAGTATTCAATAGAGTTCCAAACTCTCCCTGATTTTGTTGAAGATAGCGGTAGATGGTGTATAATATGAAGTTACATTTCTAACTGTATTTGTTCTGGGGAAGGCCACTAGATTGATACCTAAGTTACCAGGACAGGCTAAGAGAGCTGGGGCTTTTTTAGTTTGGAACGACATAGACTTCGAAGAACTCTAATTGAGATCTGTGTGGTAGTGCAGTGGTTATGTTCCTGGACTAGTAATCCAGAGCCTTGGATGAATAATCCAGAGAACATCAATACAAATCTCACCATGGCAATTTGAGAAATTGATTAAAATCTGGAAATAAAAAGTTGGTATCAGTAAAAATGACCATGAAGCTGATGGATTGTCATAAAAACACAGCTGGTTCACTAATGTCCTTTAGGGAAAAAAAACTGCTGTCCTTACTCGGTCTGGCCTATATGTGACTCCAGTCCCACACCAATGTAGTTACCTCTTAACTATCCTATGAAGTGGCCTAGCAAGCCATTCAGTTATATTAAACCGCTCACAGGGTCTGCAGCAGTTCAATTAGAAGACCCACCACCACCTACTCAGAAACTAAATGGGTAATAAATACTAGCCTTGCCCACATACTGATAATGAATTTTAAAAAAAGACCAGCTAGTTCATCAAGCCTGTCCCTTCCTGGCATGGTCTGCACACCAATGGCCCGCCCCACATATCTATATGTAGATATGTTTGCCATTCTTTGGAACTCATCCAGCTCCCTTTTGAATGCTTGCAGTAAATCCACACTTACTGCACGTGTCGGCAACATATTGCAGAGGTCGACAGTTCTCTGCAAAAAGAAGCTTTTGTAACTTAGACTCATGTCCTGTGGTCCTCCCTAACCTATCTAGCTCAAATAGTCTATCCAATGGACTGAGTATAATCCTTTCATTACTTTAAAGATCTCAATTACAGTTCTTTGAAGTCTATATCATTCCAAACTAAAAAAGTCCCAGCTCTCTTAGCCTGTCCTGGTAACTGTACATGTGAGAGTAAACTAGCAGGGAACATAAAAACTGACTGTAAAAGCTTCTATAAATATGTCAAGAGAAAAAGATTAGTGAAGACAAATGTAGGTCCCTTACAGTCAGAAATGGGTGAAATTATAATGAGGAACAAAGAAATGGCAGAACAATTAAACACATACTTTGGTTCTGTCTTCACAAAGGAGGACACTAATAACCTGCCAGAAATGTTAGGGAACCAAGGGTCTAGTGAGAGGGAGGAACTGAAGGAAACCAGTATTAGTAAAAAAAAAAGTGCTAGGGAAATTAATGGGGCTAAAGGCTGACAAATCCCCAGGGTCTGATAATCTACATCCCAGAGTACTAAAGGAAGTGGCCCTGGAAATAGTGGATGTATTGGTGATCATCTTCCAAAATTCTATAGACTCTGGAACAGTTCCTACAGATTGGAGGGTGGCAAATGTAACCCCACTATTTAAAAAAGGAGGGAGAGAAAAAACAGGGAATTACAGACCAGTTAGCCTAACATCAGTGGTGGGGAAAATGCTAGAGTCTATTATAAAAGATGTGATAACGGAGCACTTGGAGGGCATTAACGGGATTGGACAAAGTCAGCATGGAGTTTATGAAAGGGAAATCATGCTTAACAAATCTACTGGAATTTTTTGAGGAGGTAACTAGTAGAATAGATAGGGGAGAACCAGTGGATGTGGTGTATTTGGATTTTCAGAAGGCTTTTGATAAGGTCCCACACAAAAGGTTAGTGTGCAAAATTAAAGCACATGGGATTGGGGGGAATATATTGGCATGGATTGAGAATTGGTTGACAGACAGGAAACAGAGAGTAGGAATAAACGGGTCTTTTTCTGGGTGGCAGGCAGTGACTAGTGGGGTACCACAGGGATCAGTGCTTGGGCCCCAGCTATTCCCAATATATATCAATGATTTGGATGAGGGAACTGAATGTAACATTTCCAATTTTGCAGATGACACAGAGCTGGGGTGGAAAGTGAGCTGTGAGGAGGATGCAAAGAGGCTCCGATGTGATTTAGACAAGCTGGGTAAGTGGGCAAGAACATGGCAGATGCAGTATAATGTTGACAAGCGTGAGGTTATCCACTTTGGTTGTAAAAACAGAAAGGCATCTTATTATCTGAATGGTGATAGATTGGGAAAAGGGGAGGTGCAACGAGACCTGGGTGTCCTTATACACCAGTCGCTGAAAGCGAGCATTCAGGTGCAGCAAGCAGTTAGGAAGGCGAATGGTATGTTGGCGTTCATTGCAAGAGGATTTGAGTACAGGAACAGGGATATCTTACTGCACTTATACTGATGAGGCAACATCTGGAGTATTGTGTGCAGTTTTGGTCTCCTTATCTGAGGAAGGATGTCCTTGCCATGGAGGGAGTGCAACGAAGGTTTACCAGACTGATTCCTGGGATGGCAGGATTGACGTATGAGGAGAGATTGGGTCGACTAGACCTATATTCACTAGAGTTTAGAAGAATGAGAGGTGATCTCATCGAAACATATAAAATTCTAACAGGACTAGACAAGACTAGATGCAGGGAGGATGTTCCCGATGGCTGGGGAGTCCAGAACCAGGGGTCACAGTCTCAGGATACTGGCTATGCCATTTTGAACTGAGATGAGGAGAAATTTCTTCACTCAGAGGGTGGTGAACTGTGGAATTCTCTACCACAGAAGGCAGTGGAGGCCAAGTCATTAGATGTATTCAAGAAGGAGATGGATATATTTCTTAATGCTAAAGGGATCAAGGGATCTGGGGAAAAAGCGGAAACAGGGTACTGAGTTGGACGATCAGCCATGATCATTTTGAATGGCGGAGCAGGCCCGAAAGGCCGAATGGCCTACTCTTGCTCCTATTTTCTATGTTTCTATGTTAAGCTATGTATCAGTCTAGCGGCCTTCCCCAGAACCTTTTCCAAGGTCTCTATATTCCCACCATCTATGGAGACAAAAATTGGACACAGTATTCTAGATGTAGCCCGACCGAAGCCTTATACAAAGAAAGGATAGTATTTCTTGTTTTATATTTAATTGTCCTGACAATACATCCTAACACCCTATTCACTCTCACAACAGCCTCACGGCACTGGTCATGGACTAAACGATAAACCTCAGGTCCTTCTCCTACACAGCAGCCTTGAGCAGGCAACCATGCATGGTGTATACATATTTAGAGTTGCCCCCACCCAAGTGCATCACGCTATGTTTGTTTATATTAAAAGACATCTGCCAGACACAAGTTCATTACCCCATCACATCCAGATCCCCTGCGATCTGTTTTTTTCATCTAAGGTTCTTACATCCAAAACATATCTTCTTGTCATCTGCGAACTTGCAGATATTTCTCCCGATGTCTTCATCCACATCGTTGATAAAGATGTTGAAGAGCAAACATTGATTCCTGCAGGACTTCACTAGTGACTGGCTCCTATGCTGAACCTCTACCGTCAATGACTACTTTCTCTCTACGAGTTCCTCATTCAATCCAAAATCTGTCCACCAATCCCATAACACTCAACTTTGCTAGTAACCTTTTGTGCAGCACTTTGATGAAGGAGTTTTGAAAGTCTAGATACAAAATGTCAACTGGGCTTCCAATATCCAGCAACTTTGTAACTTTGTCAGAAAAACTCAACCAAGTTGGTGAGACAAGATCTTCTTTTCTAGAATCCTTGCTAAGATTTCCTAATAACTCCTCCTCTTTCAAGATAGTCATACATTGCATCTCTAATGATCCCTTCTAGCAACTTATCTATAACTGAAATCAAATGAATGGACCTATAGTTTCTCAATTCTGGACTTATTGCCCTTTTTAAATATTAGTACCACATGAGCCTCTCCCCTGTCCATGGGAATAATCCGAGACCCCAATGAGCTATTAAATATATGAGCATGTGGCTTGCAGAGCACGGCCCCCATTTCCCATTTCTTTGAGCGCTCAGGTTGAATGTCACCAGGGCCGGCAGCCCCATCCATTTTGAGATCAATACTTCCATCATAGACTCTATCTGCATCTACTTTGACACATCCAGAACTGAATTAGAAATCCATTGTTGCTGACTTGATGGTGTTTGAGAGGTGTAGAGTGGCTATTCTTGCTCCTCCCTACATGAAACACAAAAAGTCAACATACAGGTGCAGCAGGTAATCCGGAAGGCAAATAGAATATTGGCCTTTATTTCTAGGGGGATGGTGTATAAAAGCAGGGATGTCATGCTACAACTGTATAGGGTGCTGGTGAGGCCACACCTGGAGTACTGCTTTCAGTTCTGGTGCCCTTATTTAAGGAAGGACATACTTGCATTGGAGGCAGTTCAGAGAAGGTTCACTAAGTTGATTCCGGGTTGGAAGGGTTGTCTTATGAGGAAAGATTGAACAGGTTTGGGTCTATACTCATTGGAGTTTAGAAGAATGAGAGGAGATCTTATTGAAACATACAAGATTCTGAGCGGACTCGATAGGGTAGATGCTGTGAGGATGTTACCCCTCATGGGGGAATCTAAAACTAGGGGCTGTAGTCTCAGAATAAGGGGTCGCCAGTTTAAGATGGAAATGAGGAGGAATTTCTTCTCCCAGAGGGTCGTGAATCTTTGGAATTCTTTACCCCAAAAAGCTGAGGAGACTGAGTCATTGAATACATTCAAGGCTGAGTTAGACAAATTTTTGATCAGCAAGGGAGTCAAAGGATGTGGGGAGAGGGCGGGAAAGTGGATTTGAGGTAAAAATCAGATCAGCCGTGATCTCATTAAATGGCGGAGCAGGCTCGAGGGGCCGAATGGCCTACTCCTGCTCCTATCTCTTATGGTCTCCCAGTTGCCAATGTGATGGACTCTGGGAGTAGGGAACGGGAGGCAACTACCTTTGCAAGGACTGTCTTGAGATTTGAAGTTGGACTCTGAGTTGGAACTTTTCTTTCTTCCTTCTGACTATAGGCCTGAGCTGATTCTTTCATTCTCTAGCTGTACCAGGTATTGAGAAAATATGATTGTTTGAGTGTGTGATTTGGTACCGTGCCCAATGATGTGTCTCAGTATCAAAACAGAATGCTTGCCAGTAAGTTAATTGTGCATGAAACTTGAGTATTTATTGATTCTCGTCACGTTGTTTGCCTATTTTCAGGTGGAGCCTGCTGAAATGGGGTAATTATGTTTATTGTCAAGTTTAACTCCATCATGGTATGTAGTCTGTTATACTGATTGATATCTTGGTTTCTGCGACTTAATAAATTGCTTTTATTTATCCAACTGTGTCCAACTCTCCAAATAAAATTGGTAAGAGTGAGAATCAGGCTGTGTGGTAGAAAGGACCTTCATTGAATAAATATAGCAATAAAAGCATATAGTTTATATTTATTATTAGGAAAACCAGCTATTCATATATTTTACATGAAGCAACAGTGAGAGTTTTTTTTCCCTCCTAGTCAGAGCCAATATGGAAAAAATTGAAAAACTGCCCATTATTTTGTAAAATGCACACCATGACATCTGGTGTATTTTTTTAAAATAATAAGTCACAATAAAAGGGTGCAGCTGGGCATAACTGTAAAGAGGACAGATGCCTCACAAGCTTGACCTTGTTGATTCTTGGAAACATACAGATGTGCAGAAATTATTCTGGGTACCAACAGGCAAACGAGAGATTCTCCAAAACCGTGGTTCAACAAGAAATGGTTTACGTTCCATTTGAATTTCTGTATGCAGGATTCATGGCAGTAACACTGCCTTACACATAGTTCCACTCGGGCAAGTAACACTTCGTGAAGCTTTTAGACTGAAATTCCACACTGATTTTTGGGCTGATTCAGAATGTTGATGTGCAGCATTATATTCTCCGCATAAGCATTGCAAGTGTAAGCTTAAGTGTTAGGAACTCTTGTGCTGGCAGCTGGCAACATCTCAATTGGAAAATCTAATACAAGTTTAACCCGGTGGACCAACCATGCACCTGGCAAGATATATAGCAAAAGGCAGGTTGCATCTATTCTTGAACTTTATCCACTGGAATCATCTCCTGTGACTGAGGGCGCTCAGTTAGCTGTGGGGCAAAAAGGACCCACCGTCCAGTTAAGAGGAGTGCTGTGAAGCACATAGTAGACGGACTGTGGGATACAGTATGCTTTCTTGCCAACCAGCCAAACAAGACTGCGGTATTTACTGAGCAGAGCTACGCTTTCAGGAACACTGAAGTAGCTAATGATTACAAATAAAACCAAACTTTCCCAAGAACAGTTAATCTTCTACTTAGCTTAATCAGCGATCTTTACCATCTGTTTTCTACAGCTTACTGATGACCACCAAGGACCTGAATTTAACTGAAGGGAATTTAGTACCCTTATAGTTTACAAGTGAGTCAGCAAAATCTTTCTTGATATTTGGGCATGGATTATCCCCTCAAGTATCGTTTGTTTTTGGAGTGAATTTGGAGCAGTAAACAGAAGAAAATGCACTGTTAAAGGCGACTGCCCCAAATCCGCCTAAAAAAAACTGAACCTGAATCATCCTCTCAAAAAAACGTAAGTTTCCTTTAAGACATGTCACAATCTCGTTCTGTCATATTCAAGTAGGATCAAAGAGATGTGGCTAAACCTCTGCCCCATTCCCCTGCATTTTTGCCCATAATCTGCCCCAAATAATATTGGGCACTATAACAATGGTGGTAAGAGCTGCTGCAAGGTAGCACGTAATCAAAACCAGTCCAGGAGATCACATGGACCATGCATTACCTGTAAAGCCAATTACCTTCTACATGATGAGATCTCTGCCTCAGTCAACAACCCGCTCTTGAAGGCTTGTAGAGAGTCAGCACCCACCGCACCTAAAGAGATGAGTGAAGCTGTTTGATGGTACATGATATAAATTGACACCAGAGCCTTGACCTATCTTGGCCATTCTTGTGAGCCTATTGAACCATTTCCTGTATTGTGTGGCAGGCCTTGGGATGGTGGAGGTTGCCCCGACTGCCTCTGCCACCTTGCACCAGATGACACTCCCATGGGGCCTCCTGCTATCAGTGCCCATCAGGCGATTCCTTCTGGCCCTCATTTCTGCCAGCAATACCTCCACTGACTCATTGGAAAATCTTGGGGCCCTTCCGGCTGCTGACACATCTGTCACTGCTGCTCCTTCTGCCATCTTGATGAGAAGTGATGTTGCCCTTTAACTAGCTGCAGCCTTTTAAAGGATTTCACCAGAACTGTCTTTCCCTCCCTCTTAGCACAGGTAAGCCAAGGAAGGGCAATTTTCTGGTATCCAAAACATCCTGCTCTGCTAATAAGGCTTCTGGGAGTAAATTTCAGCAGCCAGTGGGCCAGAAAGAGAATCCGAACCTTAGTGTCTTGATCTTGTCAACGCTGATGGTAACATATTCGGATAAATCGTGTGAGTGCTCATGCTGTTGTTGGGGCCTTGCATGCAGCAGTGCTCATCAGAAAAATTTCCAACCACTGAAGTCAATGTGAGGAGGAAATTATGCAAGGCCCCTTCCAGCAGGAAGGGGCCTTGAATAATTTTATCTGATTGATTTCCAACTGTTCAATTCTGTCAACATCTGCTTCTATTGATTTGGCATTGTTTTTCCTTGAAATGGAAAGCCAGCTTCTTTAGAGATGGTGGTATCATCAGTAAAGAGAACTTTCAATAACTTTCAAAGTCTGTTGGTGAAGATGAGGAACCAAAAGGGCAAGCACGCCTGCCTAGATGCTATAGTAAGAAGGCAAATGCCTATTTATCATAACCTGCTGGTAGCTGAAGCAAATCACAAAAGCAAACCATCAACAATAAGTTGCCATTGATTGCATAAAGTATGATTCATCCAAAACTATGCCACCCTTTCCTATCACACAATAAGTTCTGGTCTCCCATCAACCCTGACCTTGCTAATCCCATTGGATCTCATCCCCTACTGCATCAATTTCAAATTCCTTGTCTACTGGCCTCTCCTTTGCCTCGCCCTTTCCTACCTCTGCAAACTCTTCTAGCTGTATGTGCCAGCACACACCCTCTGCCCTTCTATCTCTGGTCTTCTTTGCACCTGCCCTCTGTCTGTTCTACCTTCAGTTGCAAAGCCTGCAGCTATTTTCAGCTCACACTCTGGAACGTTAGGTCTACACTCCTCTGCCTTCCTCCCTCTTCTTTAAAAGCCTCTTTAACCATGCCTTTCCTTAACTCTTCTCCTGTTTCTGCTTGCTGTCCGGTTTTGCCTCTGTGAAGCACCTTGGGGGGTTTTACATTATATTAAAGGCACTATATAGATGCAATACTATCATTGTCGACTACCAAAAGCAAAGTTTAAGCATGGCATTTTAAAACAATTATATGATTTTTAATGCTATTTCTACTTCAAGAATCAGAAGATTTACTTCTCCAGAGTATCCCTGCAGCAGCTGGTTACAGAATCTATTCCAAACAACCCTGCTATTATTGGAGAGTGCCAAACATGACAGGTGACTTCAGATCAAATCATTGGGTTACTGTTTGCATGGGAAGACACATTGTAAATAATTTTGCAAGGAGTGGCAGAATTTCTCAGGATCAGTAAAGAATTCAAGATGGTGTAGTTTTTAGATTTTAAACCAATTAGTCATTGCTAAAAATAAAATTACCTTATGATTGTTAAATGTTTAATTTAAATTAATGTTGAATTTTATTTTTTTACAAAATGGTTAATTTAACTTTTTACTGAGCCTACTAGCGTTGTAATGTAAACAGGAATGAATCACATGGAATAACAAGGAACCCTTTGTATCTCACTGATATAAAACTGACATAAAGTATTTAATTGCATTGCCACATTGCATTGTGTTAAGAAATTCATAGTTACACAGTTCAAGAAAGAGAATCTGACAGACCTTCAGCATAGAGCACCACCCATTTGATGAGGTTGAGTAAATATATTTATGTGTGCTTTAAAAATAAAACAGCAGCTATTGTTTGGTTAATTCAGGCACAGGTATAATTTCCTACTAATAAAACGTTTGTTCTGCAGAATCTATCGTCCATAGACTGCTGGAGGGGACAGGCACGGACCATAACATTCTGGGAAAAATCACCTCCCTTTAAGATGTTTTCTGATATTGTGAAGTCAGAGATATCCCCTATAGGAACTTAGAAATGTACAAGACCAGAAAAGATCAGACTGGCCCATCTAACCAGCCCCATGTGACCAGTCCCACTCTCGCAGTATATAAAGATCTGTCCCACCCTACAATGTCAATTAATTTTTCCCCAGCATAGGCTGAATGTTCGGCATTTGTCCATACTCCACCTTGTGTTTTTTTCAGTGCTGAGTTGTTATCAATGCTTCGTTCTTCCCTATTCTTTGTTAGTTCGGCAGGTCTGGTCTTACTATGAGGAATAGGAAATTGACATGCCAATTTTGAACATGTTGTCACCTCCTCATCCTTCTCGACCTCTCTGCAGCCTTTGACATGGTTGTCCTCACCATCCCCCTCTAACCCCATTCTTCCGTTGTCCAGATGAACGGGGCTACTCTCGCCTGGTTCCACTTTTACCTATCCTATCCAGTCATAGCCAGAAAATCTCCTGCAATGGCTTCTGTTCCCGACTCCGCATTTTTACCTCTGTAGTCCTCCAAGGTTCTAGATATGGCCCCCTCCTATTTTGTTCTACATGCTGCCCCTCAGTAACATCATTTTTTCAGATGATGTCTCCGAGGGTCAGCATGTAGAATGAAATAGAAGGTGGCCAAGGATAGATCTTCGTCAGGTCGACAGGTTCCACATGTATGCTGACGACACCCAGCTCTATCTTATCACCACCTCTCTCGACCCCTGCACTGTCTCTGTGTTGTCAGACTGCTTGTCCAACATGGATAAGCTGCATTTTCCTCCAATTAAACATTGGGAAGACTGAAGCCATTGTCTTTGGCCCCCACCACAAAATCCATTCCCTCGCCACTAATTCCATCCCCTTCCCTGGCCACTGTCTCAGGCTGAACCAGAACGTTCGCAACCTCAGCGTCCATTTTAACCATGAGCTGAGCTTCCGACCCCGTATCCTCTCCATCACAAAGAACGCCTACTCTGACCTCAGTGACATCTCTGCCCCTGCTTCAGCTCATCTGCTGCTGAAACCCTCATCCATGCTTTTGGAATGGAAAACATTTTTTTTTTTAGCAACCAAGACATCCCCAGGGTGCAGGGCACCACCTGCACTCACGTACTATTTTGTGCACTTGTAGAGTATGCTCTTCTTTTCATAAATTGAAAGGAATATTACTCCCTTAATGTACAAGTGTTGTGTGACCACAAACAATAAGTCATGGATGTAAGTGGACAATATCCTGTAAGTCTTCATAATGACTTCATTTTACATCAGTTCTATTCCCTCCCTTGACTCCGCCTCCCCTCCCCTCCCCTCCCTCCCCACCCAGAGTTTTTGAAGGTGCCAATTGTTTACTAAGTTGACTCCTAGGAGACATGGCGTTCCTTCTAGATCTCTGGTTGTTGACACCACTTTGCAAGTCTTGTGCCCTAGAGGAATCTGCATATAACGAGACACATGAGGGAGGCAGGACCATTTTAGAGCAGACATTTGGGGTGTTCAAACAAAGGTTTAGATGTTTGGACTGCTCCAGCTTACGGTATGTCCCAAAGGGAACAGGAAGAATTAATTTTTGTGTTTTATTTGCTGTGCAACGTGGACAGAGACAACAGGTGGAATATGCCAAGGCTTCGTGCCATGCACACAACGGAAAATAGTGAGTGCACTGCCTATGGATTCTGTCTATTGACATTAATAGATGGAAAATCTGATAAGTTGGTTGCTGCATGCTGGTGGCACGGGGGTTCAGAAAATTCTGCCCATTATCTTTTAATGTAATAGAAAGAAACACCCACACATGACACAAGACGCTGCCTTTCAGTCTCCAGCAGTGGAGCATCCAACACAGGAAGCAAGACTGATATGTCAGGACAACATTAAAAGGTTGTTCTCCAAAGCACTGCACGTGGGAATGTAAATTATTGAATCAATACATTGCTTAAATGCACTGTACCTTTTCCACAAATTGTACATTAGTTTACTTACTGATGTTTCCATTAAAGCAAATGTGAATACAGTTTGAAGTTGGAGAGATTGATTTTATTTATGTAAGTCCCATGCATGCATTGGCTGCTTCTCTAGACCTAGGGTCCTCTGCCCATTTACTGCCTTCTTTCTGCCCTGCTTTGTTCCCCTATTTCAATTCCTGTAACATCTTTCCTCAGTCTATGCCTTTGATAGGGTAGATGTAGAGAAGATGTTTCCACTTGTGTGGGAGACCAAAACTAGGGGCCATAAATATAAGATACTCACTAATAAATCCAATAGGGCATTCAGGAGAAACTTCTGTATCAAACAGTGGTTAGAATGTGGAACTTGCTACCACAAGGAGTGATTGAGGAGAACAGCATAGATGCATTTAAGGAGAAGCTAGATAAGTACATGAGAGAGAAAGGAATAGAAGGTTATACTGATAGGATTAGATGAAGAGGGGTGGGAGGAGGCTTGTGTGGAGCATAAACATCAGCATAGACCTGTTGGGTCAAATAGCCTATTTCTGTGCTGTACATTCAATGTAATTCTATGTAACTTGTTATGGTGGGATTTAAGCTAATCACCTTTGTATTGCTCATCCAGTACCATAACCACTAGATCACTGTACTCAACTTCTGCATCATCCACCCCATCTGTGGCCTCCTCTGAAAACTGGATGAGCGGTTTCAGCTACTGCATGTCACCACCAGTCTGTTCCAACTACTGAATATAGTTAAGAGCTATATTCATTGCATGTTGCACTGCATGTCAAATTGTAACAAAAATAAAAAGTTATTGTGATTAATTGTGTTGGATTTTAGAATCCTGCAGCAGTCATCATAACATAACAGTCATTTAATCAATCACATCACAATATGAACATCTAATGACAGTGGTCCCATTGTGATTTAAATCTTTGATTTAATAGCCTGCGATTATCACATAGTGGCATACAGCCTCGTGAAAGGAGTATCAACATTTTCATAGGGTAATAGCAAAGATCCATAATATGAATCCATTGGCAAATATCAAGGATTCTGTGCTAATCATAGAGGAACCCTTCCTCTGTGCACTATGTGTAGCTAAATTGTTCTTTATAAACAGGTTTAGATTTTTGTTAGACATAGTACATTGCGGAAATCTTTCACCCATGTGACCTTATCCCCGTGTTGCAATTGTAGCACAAAATGTAATTGTGAGTCCATGAACTATTATAAATCATAGAATTACACTTTATTTGCCTGGTAGTGGTATATTAGTTTACTTGTGTGTTAATGAATATTGGGAAGTTGGGCATTAATCATAATGGGAGCTATTATTAAACTTTCAGAAAATCAAATGCCAGAACAATGATAATTCTGGTGATGATTAATGCGCCACTTCTTAAATATGCATAATATGAATTCAAATTCAAAGTTCTGCAGTTTCTAAGATACTTTTAACCAGGTCAGTACAAGAAATAGTAGCTGATGTACAGATACATCTTTTTAGTATTAAGAATACATTCCATTTTTATCATGTTCATTTCAGTATCTTTCCCAGTTTATTAATCACAAACAAAGCCTCCTCGAATCTCTTCTGCCATAATATAATAATGCCATTAATTCAAACAGTTGGGGATTGTATAAGTGTCTCAGTGTTTGGTGAGCAAATAAGGAAGTAAATAAATAAAAATACTGTTGCACTTTGTGAATCTATTTTTGTGAAATTGTGGAAAGGCTCAAAAATAATTTCAGACTTCCTTAGATTTCATCATTCAGTTGTCTAGTCTATTTTCAATTTGGTAAGACCATAGATCTACCCATCTGTGTTTAAGTATAGCATTTCTTTTTGTGCCCGAAATCACAATTAGTCAATGTTATGTTTCCAGCCTATTCTTTTTATCTGTTTTTAATGGAGGTTTCTTTACCTGGACTCTCACTCTGGAAATATGGCGGGGAGAATTTCCTCTTATTGCACTTGGGTGGATTGCCTGGGTGCATCACAGGGAGGAAAATTGGGAGAGAAGAATCATACACCTGTAATGGAGGCTGCTTTAAATTAATGACCAGAAAATCCATTACAGACAAGGGATCCTACCCGCTCGATTTTCCTTTATGTGCCCAGGTAATCCAACCAAGCACAATAGGACTAAAATCTGCCATGTAATTTGTCAATACGTTTTATTAATACTTCCATAGCCCAAACTGCGCATAGATTGGCCTGTCTGGGAAACAATACTAATTTACTGCCCATCGCATGTAGGGGTCGAATTTCCACATGGGTTCTTCTGCTCATCCATCGCAACTTTAGCAGTAGAGCCATGGGAACCATTTTTCATCATCCCAAGGACTGTAGTGGTTCCATGATATGCAATGATCAGCTTTCGCTCATACTCAGAATTATTAAACCAATAGCACAGCAAGCGATATCCCATTGATTTTTATGCAGAAACATTGCATATTATGCTAATCAAACAGATCATTTTGAGGTATGGGGAAATGTGTCAGTTTTGGAAATGGTGCCATAGGCCAGCATACCCTCATGTTAAAACTATTCACTGATGTGTTTACATGCCATCAATACATGTAGGCATTGGTATCCTACCTTTTTAAAAATGTATTTGTTCTCAGGATGTGGGTGACACTAGCGAGGCCACACTTATTGCCCATCCTTAAATGCCCTGAGAAGGTGGTGGTGGGCCTTGTCCTTGAATCACTGCAATCATTATGCTGATGGTGTTCTCACATGGTGTTAGGTAGGGAATTCCAGGATATTGACCGAGCAACAATGAAGGAACAGCAACATATGTCCAAGTCAGGTTGGTGTGTGACTTAGAGGGGAGCTTGGAGGTGATGGCATTATTGATGAGTCCATCTATCATGGTACTGATGATTGGGAGGAAGCTGATAATTGGCCAGGTTAGATTTATCCAATTTTTAGTAGATAGGACACACCTGAGCAATCTTCAATGCTGCCGGATAGATGCAGTGTCATCATACTGGAACTCCCAAAATATAACTATCATTTTTTAATATTACTTCAAACATCAGAGCCCATCTGATGCCTGTCTTATCTCTGAGATCTTTGTGGCTGTCATTGGAGCTTCTCCAGGATGGAACGAACCAGATCTGTGCACAGAGCTCACTGGGGGGTCGATAGATTTTTGTTTGGTAAAGGTATCAAGGGATATAGAGCTACGGTAGAAATGGAATTGAGGTACAGATCAGCCGTGATTTAACTGAATTGCAGAGCAGGCTTGAGGGGCTGCATGGCCTATTCCTGTTCCTATATTCAACATTGCCATTGACTCTAATCATGTGTAGTTACTGGCATCATACCTTCCTACTGACAGTCTTTATTATGCCTAGTCTTATTAGTTAGCATCAGAGTCTATCTAATGCATGCTTTGTGGGATAAAATGTGTTGATCGGTGTTGGAGTTTACTTGATACCTATGTAGTGTTAGTTCCATCTATTGGCATCGGATCTCACCTGCTGTTAATGCCTGTCCCCTTATTGCTGTCTTTATGCCAGCATGAAATTGATTCATATCTTGCATGTTGGCAGTTATTTCCTGCCAATGCTCAGGCTCAATCACCCATTAAGATAGCATTAGAGCCACTTGATGCTGGCTATCGAAACACAATTAAAAAGAAAGAACTTGCATTTATTTGGCACCAGTCAGAATGTCCCAAAGTGTTTCACAGCCAATAAATTACAATTAAAATGTAGTCACTGTTGTTACATAGATAATTAATGTTTGTGGCTTGCACCAGAGCCTATTGGTGAGAACCTGCTTGAGTTCCTTCAGATGATTACCATTATCACAACTTACACGTAGTATCAGTAGCCTCCTTACTCTAGCTAGTGCCAGGGTCTACTCAATGTCAACCTCTCAAGACTGGGTCAAATTTTCTACTGTTCTTGGCATTGGAGCCCACCCTAAGATGACCACAAACTGGTTGGCAAGCTTTTAAACCTAACCTTGGCTTTGATCTGCTGGGGGCCTGGTCCTGATCCAAATCGGGAAATCTCTTACAGTCTAGAGGAGAAAGTTAGAGGTCGGTAAACTTGCATGTCGATTAACAGATTGTTTCTTTTTAAAGTGCCAGGCAATGACCATCTCCAATAAGAGAGTGTCTAACCACCTCCCCTTGACATTCAACGGCATTACCATTGCCGAATCCCCCACCATCAACATCCTGGGGGTCACCATTGACCAGAAACTTAACTGGACCAGCCACAGGATGCACTGCAGTAAATACTGTGGCTACAAGAGCAGGTCAGAGGCTGGGTATTCTGTGGCGAGTGACTCACCTCCTGACTCCTCAAATTCTTTCTACCATCTACAAGGCATAAGTCAGGAGTGTGATGGAATACTCACAACTTGCCTGGATGAATGCAGCTCCAACAACACTCAAGAAGCTCGACACCATCCAGGACAAAGCAGCCCACTTGAATGGCACCCCATCCACCATCCTAAACATTCACTCCCTTCACCACCGGCGCACTGTGGCTGCAGTGTGTACCATCCACAGGATGCACTGCAGCAACTCGCCAAGGCTTCTTCGACAGCACCTCCCAAACCCGCAACCTCTACCACCTAGTACGACAAGGACAACAGGCAACATGGGAACACCACCACCTGCACGTTCCCCTCCAAGTCACACACCATCCCGACTTGGAAATATATTGCCGTTCCTTCATCGTCGCTGGGTCAAAATCCTGGAACTCCCTTCCGAACAGCACTGTGGTAGAACCTTCACCTCACGGACTGCAGCGGTTCAAGAAGGCGGCTCATCACCACCTTCTCAAGGGCAATTATGGATGGGCAATAAATGCTGGCCTCGCCAGTGATGCCCACATCCCATGAAATAACCAGTGGAATATTAGAGTGAGAGATTTTAGAGTTCTGATTTTCGGCAGAGTAGTAAACCACATACTGGGTGTACAGTGGGAACAATGGAGTCGAAATGACTGACTGAATCATTAAGGGTGAGAAAATATTATTTGGAAAAAAAATGATACACAGTTCAAGCTGGTAGGAGCAGAAATCAAATTTCTGCTTATATTCTGTCAGGGGAAACACAAGAGCAAAGCTTGACTTTTCAGAACATTTTTCTCAAACTGGAAAGCTAATGCCGTATCACCCAGAAAACAATCTATTTCACAGCGACCTCAAATTATGTTCACACGTAAGGAAGATGAGATAAATGCCACAAAAATTAAAATATTTCCTACAGCCATATACTATGATAACGAATTCCACCAATTCCACCATTTATTAATGCTGATACTTCCTTTTCACCTTGGCTCAGTGGGAGCACTCTCATCTCTGAGTCAGAAGGATGTGGCTTCAAGTTCCGCTCCAGAGACTTGAGCACATTATGCAGGCTAACACTTCAGTACAGTTCTGAGGGAGTGCTGCACTGTCAGAGGTGCCGTCTTTCAGATGAGTTCCTAAACCAAGGCGCCATCTGCCCTCTCAGGTGGATGTAAAAGATCCCGTGGCCACTATTTGAAGAAGAGACGGGGAGTTCTCCCCGGTGTTCTGGCCAATATTTATCCCCGAACCAACATCACTAAAACAGATTATCTGGTCATTATCACATTGCTGCTTGTGGGTTCTTGCTGCAAATCGGCTGCTGCTTTCTCCACATTACAATAGTGCTTACACTTAATAAAAAGTACTTAATTGGCTGTAAAGCACTTTGGGATGTCCTGAGACCGTGAAAGATGCTATATAAATGCAAGTTCTTTCTTTTAAAATATCACAATGCTCTGAGAATCCTTTTAATGTTCTCAACCTCTGGAATAATAGCTATCATAAATATCTATCTTGGCATTCAGGGTTTTTTTCTCTCAATGCTGTCTGTTTCATCTATTCCTCTCCAGGCTAAAACTGTTGCAAATCACAGCAGCCCTTAATGACTACGGCTGATCCTAGGCAGCTGTTTCAAGGATAGTTCATACCCATTTGCATATCATTAATATTAATATACCATAATTTTCATTTTGATTTGAATTAGTGTGCACAGAAATTTCCCAGGTGCAATTTAAACATATCCGTATGGGAAAAGAACTTTGCTTAAATTTCTAAAATGACATTTCACATAGGTTAGCACTGGAACACAGAGGAAAATAGAGCAGGACATGTTAGTCCTGATTGAGGGAATAATAAGCAGATTCATTAGTGGCTTTCGAAAGGGAATTGGATAAATACTTGGAGTGAAAAAATTTACAGGGTAATGGGGAAAGAGCAGGGAAGTGGGATTAATTGGATAGTTTTTTCAAAAAGCCAGTACAGGCATGATGGACCGAATGGCCTCCTTCTGTGCTGTAATATTCTATGAATTTGATTTTATATATACTGTGTAATAATTAAATGGAACTACAAGAAGAAAATGATAAAACAAAATATTGTGCACTCCTAGGTGGGTGATAAAGTGTCAGTGTGTACATATAACATTTCTGGTACAATTTATCATGTAACTATTACTGCAATGTTTCAAAATGAGCAAGAGAATGCCTGGTAGCAGTGGTACAGTTGTAATTTCCGCAGCCCTTGCAGTTAAATGCTGCAGATGTGCTAAATGCAGAATCTAAACTCTAAAGTTTACAAAGTTTCTAATGGATCTGCTACTTCGGCCACCCCAAGGATTACACAAGTAGAAGTGAGACGAGATTTTTTTTTGAAGAGCAGCCATAGTTTTAAGAAATATATAAGTGAGGGGCTCCTAAAGGATGAGAGATGAAATTACATGGTAACACTTTGAAGAGATTTTTGGGAGAAAATTATAGCTGTTTTGATGCAAACTGTGAAGCAAAGCAGTCGTGCGGAGAGGTTAAAATCAAGAAACATGAAGTAATCGCCAAAAGCCATACCAGGTGCTTTCAAGTCCAAGAATGTCCAACCCATGCATCAGATGGGAGGAAGGTTAATTGTGATGATACAGCTTCACTTATGTTTATTTCCGATGCTCTGTGTCTGAAGATATTTTGGTGATACACCATGCTTTAACCAATTACTGTCCCTTTTTTTCCCCCCCAGTGTGCATGATTATGAACTTGACAGCACCACCTCATGTCATTCTGATGACTGTTTACCCACCATTATGACTGGTAACAATTCAAAATAGCTACATATATTTCAGCTTGCACAAAATGCTGTTTTTCACCACAAACAATTGCTATAATTCTCATACTTTCTCTAAACACTGACACAAGCCATGTGGGGAAATAAACAGCATGTATGTTGCAAATACACAAAAGACTTGATCAAATTTCAAATAATATAGATTTGTGGGAGGCTAATAAGAGAATGGCCATTCCTGCTATTAGTCAATAATAAATCCATATTCAGATTTGGGAAAAGGTCACTTAGCTCCTTTCAACTCTCTGCACTGTTGTGATTATTCATGTGCATAGTTCAGCTCACTTCAGTAGCCCTATTTTCCTTCTGGGGAAGCAATACCAATACATAAAGACATCAAATTTCAAAAATTCTTATCAGAATTCCACCAAACTTTATTCAGATTATTTGTACCCTAATACCTACCTTCCCATAAAATTTTACATTCTGCTTTTACATTACTGTGGTAACAAAAACTGTTATCCAGACTTGTTCATCATGTAAATAAGTGGTGTGGGACCTATGGCCCATGGACCACACGTGGCCCCAAGCCCTGCTAATCCAGCCCATAAAACCGTGGCAAATTTCAGTCCAATATGTGCTTATATTTTTATCCACTGGTTTTTTGCTTGATTTCTGTGAGCCTGGAAGTTTGGAAAGGACTGTTCTTGTTGGTGTTTCCTCACTAAGATCAGCAACTTGAGTGAGATATATATGTGAACGAAAAGGAACATGGATTTAAATTTTACATGTGGCCAGTGAAGCTCCATGGTACACACCAAAGTGACCCACAAAAACAAATGTCTGGACACTCCTAATACACATGAGGTGCACTAAAAATACTCACAGCTGTTTTAGTAGTGTAAATGCAAGAACTGCCCATATTTTGTGTTGTTCTTTTAAGGTCTTGTATACCTAGAATTTTTGGTTTGCATGCTGTTCTCCTTCATCAATATTTATGCAACAATTATGCAGATACCGCAGCCTGATGAGTTATATCTGTCTTGTTACATATTCACTTTGTAACATGTTTTATCGTTGAGTTTGTTTTTTATTGCCATCTGACAGTCGTTTGTTTTTATTTAAATGTGCCAATGATTCTAATTCTGGGAGTCTAGTTGTGTGTGTGTGTGTGTGTGTGTGTGTTTTGAGGAAAAGATACATATACACAAATTAGAGACAGTGAGTGAGAGAAAGAGAGATTCTCAAAGACAGAGGGAGAGAAAGATTGGCTGTGAGAAACAAAGGGCTCGAATTTAGCAGGCCTGCGGGTTCCCAGCGGGTGGTCCTCCGGGAGCGTCGAAAACGCGAACGGCGAAATTAGTGGGTTGCCCACGCGATCGTAGCAGGCAACCCACTAATAGGATCCAATTACCTGCTCCTCCGGGGTCCACGGCGCTGGCCTGCGCGTCGGTCAGGCTGCGCATGCGCAGTACGATCTGTCAGCTGGAGGCTCTCTAGTTAAAGGGGCAGTCCTCCACTGACAGATGCTGCAACCAATGGGACAAATTGCAGCATGGAGCAGCCCAGGGGGAAGGCTGCTCCCAGTTTAATGATGCCTCACCCCAGGTATCATCAGATGGGGTGAGGAGGACGGGGAGGACACAGATCTTCCCCCCGGCGGGCGGGAGGAAGCGGCCTGCCTCTGCCACCAAGAAGGCCTGGCTCGAGGTGGCAGAGGGGGTCACCTGCGCCACCAACATATGGCCCACCTGCATACAGTGCAGGAGGCGCTGCAATGACCGCAGTAGGTCAGCCACAGTGAGAACACGAAGTCTTTCCCCTACACTCCGTCTGCCACAACACTGCCCCCACCCCAAATCTCCTTCGGCACCGCCAACACTATTCTGTCACATCACCCTTCATGCCCACTCACACCCCATCCTCATCTTACCTCCACCTACTCACCTCGCCAGTACTCATCCTGCCACTAACACGCGACCCAATCCTCATACAATCTCATGGCTCCATCCCATACTCACCCTCTCGTGCATCTCCCTCACGGCCAGCCTCACTCAACCTGCCACCACCTGTGCTGCAGCCACAGGGCATGCATCACATATGTGCAGTAGGCAGGGTAAGGCAAACGTCTCGTCAGCATGAAGGGGGTGCACAAGGGTGTCTGAGGGTTTGTCATGGGTGTTACCCATATTGAATTTCAGAGCCACAAACAGCACACAATATATTGACACCACCACTGCCATGTGTCCGCGAATCCTGTCCATTGTGTCCAATAATGCCCGCTCCTGGGTATCACTATGAGGACCCACCACTGATGCCACCCATCGTGTTACTGCAGAGTAGGTGCAGGTGTATTTGCAGGGCTCGTCCGCGCAGACGACTGAGAGACATCGGCGGTGTAGCCGGCTGCACCCTGGAAGGATGCGGAGGAGAAGGTGTGGAGGACAGTGGTGACTTTGCCAGCGACAGGTAAGCAGTTGGTGCTGGGGCCAGCCAGGAGCAGCTCGGCATGAAAGAGGCTGCAGATCTCCACGACTACATGTCGAGCGAATCTACGCCTCCCTGTGCACTGCTGCTCGGAGAGGTCCGGGGAGCTGCGCCTCGGTCTGTGGACCCTGTGGCGAGGGTAGTGCCCTCTGCGACGCGTCTCTCTCTGCGGTAGCCCTCCCTCCTGCTGTGCAGGTGGGCGTGCAACCACACCGTGTTGGGGGGATCCACGTCTCTGCGGCGGACGGCGTGGACTGCGAGGCTGCTGGTGCTGGTCATGCTCTTCGTCCTCCGAGGGTGTCCACACACCACCCAACTGGCAGGTGTTGGTCTGAGGGGTTGTGCAGGGTAGGTGTGTGGGTCCTCGGACTGGGGCTGCGGTTTCGTGTCGGTCTGTCCTCTGGCTTGGCCGGGGGGTGGTGGGGGGCAGGGGTTGCCCTATGTGACGCGGTGGCCTCCTGCGTGGGTGAGGGCTCTCCCCCGTGGAGCGCACCTTGGCACCTGCCACAGGCTGCTGGCTGCAACACGCCTGGTTTGAAGGGTCCTGTTTCCCCCAGTGTGGGAAACTGACTGCCTTGAACCTAAAATCCCACACTTCCTCTTTTGACAGCTGCTTCAGCTCATTAACTGACCACAACGAGCAAGTTAAGTGCTCTCAAGTGGAACCCCGCTGGCTTTAATTGCCTGCGGGATTCCCACCAGCGGGGCTTTCGCGCGCAGCCCCGCACGTCAGCGCGGTACCCGGAAGTGGCCGGGATTTCGTCCGAATCCGGTCACGTGATCGGAGATCGGGATTTTCGGGGCCCCCCCGCTGGAAACCCGCAGGTAACCCAACCCTAAAATCGAGCCCAAAGAGACTGCACACCAATTGTTACTGACTTCAGGTTTATACACTGCTTGATGGAGCCACTCCCTGCTATGCCTGAATCCTATGAAGCGACCTAATGCAAGTGCAATGGATATTTAAGGGAAAGGGAAATATTAACGCATGTTGAATATGGGACACTTCCTACAAGTAAGGAGATTTTTAAAACTTTTCTTTTCTGGTTGTTCAATAACACTCAGTATTGTATGCTAAAGCTTTTTTCACCATAACCTACCCTTCTGCATTAAAAACAATGATACAACATTCAAGAAAATTCTCAAAGAGTCCTCTGCTCCACAGGATTTTTTCCAGAAGATGGTCGCTGCTCGCATGTAGTTGCTTGATAGCCTGCACTATCAGTAAATTGTTGTGAGGAGTAACGTTAGGAGAAATGTAATAATTTAACATTTTAAAGAAAAATATAATCCCAAAAGAGTTGAGTAAAAGGGTTAATGTGACATGGTACAGTAATTTTGTTTCCTGAAACACATTTTTCAAGTAGGTAGACACGTGAAATATTGAAGGAATGTTTTGGTGTCAGGTTTCAGTTCTTCCAGTGATTACTGGCTTGCAGGATCCGTACATAACAGGTTGTTTCTACAAGTAGCTGCACTTGATAATGAAAAAAATGCTTCCTCATATTTCTGTTTTTCTTTTCACTCGTGTGGTAGGCTGCCTTATATCTTATATGTGTTCCAGAAGTCTCAAAAGACTAAGCAGAATCTTATCAGCTTGGCTTAATTGATAACCTTTTTTACTCAGAGGTGAAAATGTTATGAGTTCAGCTCCGCTCTAGGATTTGAAGAAGGTCTTGAAAAATTGGGTCTTTTTTTTTGTTAGAACAATGCAGATTATGGGGCAATAGAATTTTTTTTTAAATGATGGAAGGATGGGACATGGTAGATAGAAGCAGTCTGTTTCCAGTGGTTGAGGGGTCAAGAACAAGGGACCATTGGTATAAGATTAAATAGAAGTGATTTAGATCTGAGAGCAGGAGAAAACTCTTCACACAGAAAGTTGTGAGGCTGTGGAATTCACTTCCAGTGTTAGTGGTTGAGGTAGAACTATGTCAGCATTAAAGATTAGATTGTATAGGTGGATGAAGGAGAGGGGGTTGAAGGGATACAGGAACAGGGCAGGTAAATGCGATTAGGTCTGTTTGCTTGGGTGGAGATTAAACACTATCATGGACTGTTTGGCTGTTTCCATGTTGTAACTTCCAAGTATTTCTATGTGTAATCTAGGCTGACACGCCAATACAGTACTGAGGCTGCATTGTCAGAGATGCTGAACCTTCAGATGAGATGTTAAACCAAGATCCCGTCTACCTGTGTTGATGGCTTAGGCAGATGTTAAAGATTTCATGACATTGAACAGCACTGATATCTTGACCAACATTTGTCCCTCAACTAATACCAGTTCAGATTTCCTGCAAAGAAATTTCAAATTGCAACCATGATATCGTTTTTCAGTCCAAACACAATCCCACCATGAGTTACTCAAAACTCCACAGATGATTCTTCCACAAGTGTCCTCAGGGACAGAAAAAACATCATGCACTGATATTCTGATCGGCAAGGCGGAAGAGGGGGTGTCCAACCAGCACAGAAACATAGGAACAGGAGTAGGCCATTCAGCCCCTCAAGCCTATTCCGCCATTCAATTAGATCATGGCAATCTGTATCTTAACTCCATTTACCCACCTTGGTTCCCTTACCTAATAAAAATAGAATGAATAGCATGAATAGAATGAATAGCATGAATAAAGTGTTTTGATGATGAAGATGTAGAAACTTAAGTGGGGGGCAATAAATTAATGTGGTGCAGAGGCTTCAAAGTGATCAGTGAGACAGCAGGAAATAAAGTCTCATGTGAAGCATCCTCTACAAGTGTAAAACTGGTGAGAGGAATTGGCAGATTTTAGCACTCTGCCAAAATATTTTCTGAAAAGAGACACCAAGGAGTTTTTAAAAAATAAACATTTAATTCAATATCAATTTTATATTATTCATTTAACTTTTAAAAATATATATATTTGATAATCAATTTACCTTTATAGCCAGCATTTTCACTATCCAATGTCTCCACAGCCAATGTCTTTCTGTTGCGTTTTGTTTATATATTCCTGAAACTTTTAACTTATTTTTAAACATTTGCAGGAGGAATATTTATTATTTCAATAATCCAAGAATTTATTTGAAGCACTGGAGATTTTTTTCTCATCAACTGTAAATTTAAACACATTTGTGGAGATACAGACTGTTTTTCTCCTGAGTAGAGCCTGGGGAAAGAATAATAAACATTTTAACTCATTGTCAGTTCATCCTTTTAGTGGTGCTCATGCCCTATTTATATGTATATTATGACTAAAAAGGCTACTTTATATTTTTAACATTTTTTCCATGTTTTGGCATCCTTGTGAAATGTTCAATTTATCTCTGGATTGTTTCTGTGAATATTTAACATTTTTAAACATTTATGTGGGAAAGTTTTATTACTTAAATACTTCAGAGGCCAAGTCGAAGCCCAGGTGACTTTTTTTTTTGCCAGTTGCCATTTTCTAAATAACATTTGCGGAGGTACAAACTGAATGACGGTGAGTGAAAAATTGTTCTCCTCTTGTATTATGATCAATACCATGGGAGGCTAATATATTCCACAATCATGGGAAAACTAATTAAAATGACAAAGAATAGGATGGCTAAAACTATGGAAAAGTCTTGCATTCATGTTTATGTAGAAATGAAACAAATATAGACTATAATGTCTCTAGGACAGGCCATGTTATTTGAATGTGGTGTCAGAGTGCTCTCTTCTGGTGAGCTACCATAATACATGAAGAAACTTACTTACAGGGGTGACTCATTTTGAATGTACATCATACCACTTGTGTCCTTCTGGCCAATTTTTTTGTATCATCCATCAACTCGTGTGTTAGTGAATGTCATCAAGATGCATCTAAAGTAGAGATAAGATTAAAATGTATGTAAAGATCAACACAGCACTAAACAAGAGTTATGCTAAGCTAGAGGCCTCTGATTAAGACAATAAACATTAGAAGACGGCAGCATCAGTGCTAGTGCCAACTGAGCAGACAAGCATAAAGAAGGTATGCTTTGAGGAACCAGTGGGGATTTCAGGAAGATAATAGCTCATTTATGTTGAATGAAAATTACGCAGTATTGGTTCAGGAAAGCGATTTGTGGATCATTGTTTTAATAATTTTTCTACAATCAGAACAATGTATAGCTACATTAATTAATCAGATTATTCACACTGATGAAGGCTACAAAACCTAATAACCGTAGGGATTATTTCACCAGCATGGGTCAGGTGTAGCGGGATCGGGAAATTGAGCTGAACTTTTTGCCCAATTCTAACCATCTTCAGCCAGAAGTGCCGAGTGGATAATCCATCTCAGCCTCCTCCCGATATCCCCACCATCACGGAAGCCAGTCTTCGGCCAATTCGATTCACTCCACGTGATATCAAGAAACGGCTGAGTGCACTGGATACAGCAAAGGCTATGGGCCCCGAGAACATCCCAGCTGTAGTGCTGAAGTCTTGTGCTCCAGAACTAGCTGCGCCTCTAGCCATGCTGTTCCAGTACAGCTACAACACTGGCATCCACCCGACAATGTGGAAAATTGCCCAGGTATGTCCTGTCCACAAAAAGCAGGACAAATCCAATCCGGCCAATTACCGCCCCATCAGTCTACTCTCAATCATCAGCAAAGTGATGGAAGGTGTCGTCGACAGTGCTATCAAGCGGCACTTACTCACCAATAACCTGCTCACCGATGCTCAGTTTGGGTTCCACCAGGACCACTCGGCTCCAGACCTCATTACAGCCTTGGTCCAAACATGGACAAAAGAGCTGAATTCCAGAGGTGAGGTGAGAGTGACTGCCCTTGACATCAAGGCAGCATTTGACCGAGTGTGGCACCAAGGAGCCCTAGTAAAATTGAAGTCAATGGGAATCAGGGGGAAAACTCTCCAGTGGCTGGAGTCATACCTGGCACAAAGGAAGATGGTAGTGGTTGTTGGAGGCCAATCATCTCAGCCCCAGGGCATTGCTGCAGGAGTTCCTCAGGGCAGTGTCCTTGGCCCAACCATCTTCAGCTGCTTCATCAATGACCTTCCCTCCATCATAAGGTCAGAAATGGGGATGTTCGCTGATGACTGCACAGTGTTCAGTTCCATTCGCAACCCCTCAGATAACGAAGCAGTCCGAGCCTGCATGCAGCAAGACCTGGACAACATCCAGGCTTGGGCTCATAAGTGGCAAGTAACATTCGCGCCGGATAAGTGCCAGGCAATGACCATCTCCAACAAGAGAGAGTCTAACCACCTCCCCTTGACATTCAACGGCATTACCATCGCCGAATCTCCCACCATCAACATCCTGGGGGTCACCATTGACCAGAAACTTAACTGGACCAGCCATATAAATACTGTGGCTACGAGAGCAGGTCAGAGGCTGGGTATTCTGCGGCGAGTGACTCACCTCCTGACTCCCCAAAGCCTTTCCACCATCTACAAGGCACAAGTCAGGAGTGTGATGGAATACTCTCCACTTGCCTGGATGAGTGCAGCTCCAACAACACTCAAGAAGCTCGACACCATTCAAGATAAAGCAGCCCGCTTGATTGGCACCCCATCCACCACCCTAAACATTCACTCCCTTCACCACCGGCGCAATGCGGCTGCAGTGTGCACCATCCACAGGATGCACTGCAGCAACTCGCCAAGGCTTCTTCGACAGCACCTCCCAAACCCACGACCTCTACCATCTAGAAGGACAAGGGCAGCAGGCGCATGGGAACAACACCACCTGCACCTTCCCCTCCAAGTCACACACCATCCCGACTTGGAAATATATCGCCGTTCCTTCATTGTCACTGGGTCAAAATCCTGGAACTCCCTTCCTAACAGCATTGTGGGAGAACCGTCACCACACGGACTGCAGCGGTTCAAGAAGGCGGCTCACCACCACCTTCTCGGGCAATTAGGGATGGGCAATAAATGCCGGCCTTGCCAGCAACGCCCACATCCCGTGAACGAATAAATAAAATTTAAAAAAAATATATACAGCAATTTTCTGGTTAGGGGCCTGTGGATTAAGAATGTTCTACAAATTATGAGAGCCTCTTAAAGACCTTATGCAAGTTAATGATTACCAGGTAAGATTACCTGGGTTTCTCCCTGGAAATGCACTGTCAGTGTTTCAGAATGGCAGTCTGTGTTTCTTGGGTTATGTCTGCTTGTCAGTGTTTGCTAACAAAAATCAGTTTGGGATTTAAACTCCCGGCTCCGCATTACTCATGCCCTGATGTCAGCTCAGGCTGCTGTACAAATCTCTTCTGCACGTGTGCAACTTTGTGATCAGGTGGCTCGTGCACTAGCTCGTGATGCAATGGCACCTGGTGCTATGTACAAACCTTTAGGAAAGATATACTGCAGAGAAAGATGATATAAATTGTGCTGTAGAGTGAGTGATGTAAAACGTATTAAGGGGACATACGCAGCTAAGAATGATCTAAGATTACTGGAGAGAGTGATATAAAATGTACAACCTCGGGAGTGATATATACCAACTACCAAACATTTGGTGCTCCAGGTAGGGGAAGGACAATGGTCATGTCCAACAGTAGCAGGAACCACTGACTCGAGCAAACTTCCAGAATACTGTACTATATTATAAATGCAGGGGAAGTCATGTTCTTTGGCCAGACCGCATTTAATTACCTATCTCTGTATATATTATGATCCTTAATCAGGTTGTTAAAACAGATATTCACCAGGCTTTTTTCCCCCAAAAATGTTTTTCCAAGCGACTATTCCACATCAGTGTTTGGATAAAATCCCTTCTAATTCCAAGTCTTGCTGAAGTTTCCTAATTTAGTAATCACGACCTCTACTTCTGCATCCAGTCCCAAGTTTGCATTTAGAGTATTCATTCCTCCCAACATTTAAAAAATATGAATATGTCTAATCTCCCATTTTTTTTGCAAATGGAAACGAGATCAATTCGATCAATTTATCTTTATAATTAATAAGTTCCAAATCTCACAACTATCATTATCACTCTTCGAGCATTCTCCAATATGTTAATACACTTTGGAAGTTGTTAGGAACATAGGCCATTTAGTCCCTTGAGCCTGTTCCACCATTCAATGAGATCATGGCTGATCTGTGAGCTACCACCACATACCCACCTTAGCCCCATATCCTTTAATACCTTTGGTTAACAAAAATCTATCAATCTCAGATTTAAAACTAACAATTGAGCTAGCATCAACTGCTATTTGCAGAAGAGTTCCAAACTCCTACTACCTTTTGCGAGTAGAAGTGTTTCCTAACTTCACTCCTGAAATTCCTGGCTCTAATTTTTAGGCTATGTCCCCTAGTCCTGGACTCCCCAACCAGAAGAGTTTCTCCATTTATCCTATCAGTTCCCCTTAATATCTTGAAAACTTAAATCAAATCACCCCTCAATCTTCTAACTTCCAGGGAACAGAACCCCAGTTTGTGTAATCTCTCCTTGTAATTTAACCCTTGGAGTCCAGGTATCATTCTAGTAAATCTACACTGGACTCCCTGCAAGGCCAATATTTCCTTCCTAAGGTGTGGTGCCCAGAACTGAACACAGTACTCCAGGTGCGGTCTAACCAGGGCTTTGTATAGCTGTAGCATAACTTCTACCCCCTTGACAAAAACTGCACACATCATTTCAATTGGGGTTCACATTACTTATACAAGTTTGACTTAGTCAAATGTCCTCAAGGTGCATCCCAGTATAGAGGTTAGCCTCATCAATGTTTTACATTTACTAAAGTATGCAATCAATGTTTTTTTTTTAAATGGACATTCCTCCACCATATACACATTTCCTATTCCAATATGCATAATTTTTATGTTTATATTAAAATCCAGGCCAGTCCTTGGTCTGTTTACTTAATTGCTGCAAATCCCTTTTGATACCAATCTCTCACACTTGTCATTTGGCCACATAGCCTGGGGTTTTAAGAAAATTTATATTACTAGTATCCTCTTCCATGTCATTTATATCCTGTACAACTCCACTGATTTATACCTCCCAGCCAACAGTTTTTCCATTTATTACCTTTTCTTTTCTATTGCTAAGCAGTTTTAAGTTACTAATTTGCCAACATTTAAGTAATATTTCTTTATAAGTAGCATTGTGCATAGTTGCAGAATTTTATTTCAAGTGTCTTCTGAATCAAATGGACTACACCCACTGGATTGTTATTCAGTGAGCTTTCATACCTTCTCAAAGGAAGCCAAGGTCGTGAACAGTCTGATTCATCCTGAGACAGTAGATGGTGAGCTGGTGATGGAGCAGGGGTTGAAATCGATAGCTTTAGTCTTCCCAATGTTTAGCTAGATGAAATTAAAGCTCATCCAAGACCATGTATCAGACGAGCAGGCTGACAATAGAGGCAGTTAGGATTCCAAAGAGATGGTAGAGCTGGGCATCATCGGTAGACAGGAACAGGAACCCATTTAGCCCCTCAAGCCTGAACTGCCATTCAATCAGATCATAGCTGACCTGTACCTCAGCTCCATTTACCAGTCAGATCCATACCTTCACTTAACAAAAATCCAACTGTCTCGCTCTTGAACATTTCAATTGACACAGCATCCACAGCTTTTGAGGGAGAGTTCCACATGTTCACTACCCTTTGTGCTTCCTGATCTCACTCTTGAACGGCCTAGCTCTAATTTTATTATGCCCCCTCGTTCTGGATTCCCTCACCAGAGGAAGTAGTTTCACTGTATCTAACCTATTGAATCAATTTTTATTTAAAAAAAAATACCCCAATTAGATTGCCTCTCAAACATCTAAACTCAAAGAAATACAAGCCTAGTTTCATAGAATCATACATCACTGAAGGCCATTCTGCCCATCATGCCTTCTCTGAGCTACCTATTAATCCCACTCCCCTGCTCTTTCCCCATAGCCCTGCAAATTTCTCCTTTAAGAATATATTCAATTGCATTTTGAAAGTTACTATTCAATCTGCTTCCACCATCTTTTCAGGCAGCGCATTCCAGATCATAACTCGCTGAGTAAAAAAACACATCTGCCCCTGGCTTTTTTGTCAATTATCTTAAGTCTTATGGTCTGTGTCTGCTGATTATTGACCCTCCTGCCACTGGAAAGTTTCTCCTTATTTACTCTTATCAAAACCCCTCATAATTTTGAGCACCTCTATTAAATCACCCCATAACCTTCTCTGCTCCAAGAACAATTGCAGCTTCTTTAGTCTCACCACATAACTGAATTCCCTCATCCCTGCTAAGTCTGCTCTGCACCCTCTTCCAGGCCTTGACATTCTTTCTAAAGTAGGGTCCCCACAGTTGGGCACAATATTCTAGCTGAGGTCTAACCAGTGATTTATAACAGTTTACCATAACTTCCTTGCTTATGCAACTGGTCTTCATAATTCAACAGTTGTCTGAGCCCCCACCTGCAGATGATTACACCAAGAGACAGCACTCAGATGAAAAGATGGAGGGGGTGAAAGATGGATCCTTGGGGGGATTCCAGAGCTGATGGTGCAGGAATACAAAGAGAAGCCATTGCTAGAGTTTTCTTGCTGTGATCAAATATTTGAAAATGGAACCAAGCAAGAGCAATAGAAAGGTGTTGGAGGATGGTGTGGTCAAATGCATCAAAGGTTACAAAGAGGTTGGAGGATGACTGTCACCATATCATTCATGAATTTGTTCAGGGATGTTTCAGTGTTGGGGAGAAGGGCAGTAGCTGGATTGGAGTAATTTAAACAGGAAGTTGTGGAAGAAATGAACATTAATCTGGGAGGCAACATTTTCTAGGACCTTGGAGAGGAAAGAACTATCACCCTAAACAGGCTTTATCAACAAAGCCTATCAATTCTCAGGGTTTCTGAATGTTGATTTAAAGGAAATTTTTTAAGTGTCACCCTTCTGTAGAAGAGGCAGATTTTTCATTACCATACATTCACAACACTAATGGGAGCGTTAACAGAATTGGGGTCTACAAGGACTCTTAAGCCAGCCCCTGAAGGCAATATAGATTACCCTAATTCTGACAGTGCACAAAAGCATGAACAATACAGTTTTTGCATACCACCTCACAGCTAACCAAGAGTAGCACTGGCAGGGATCTAGTCCAGAACATCTTTTCATTCTACTGGATCATCCACAAATTGTGGGCCCAGGAAAGCGAAAAGATGTATTTTAACAAACAAGGTAGGATTAGGACAGTGTAAATTTTCCTCGGGTTGTCAGTGCATCTGGATACTCACCCTTCAGGTAGTTCAAGTAGAAAAGCAAGTTAGAAAATAGGATGTCTGTGCTTTTATCATGATCTATTACTTGAATGTTTCACCCATATCACCTGCCAGAGGATCCTAAGGTAGTTTAGTTTGGTTCGGTTCCTAATATTGTAATTAGCTCCTCACTTTTGCAAAGACATTAAGTTAGAGTTGTACCTGTACTAGTTTAAAAGATTCTTGAGATGAGTTACATACTGTACTTGACACGTTTAATCAAAATACAGTCCCAGATAATGAGAGCAAACTGAAAATACAATATATAGTGTTACAAATTTAGTGTGCAAACAGTGCAATACATTGTTTGGTTTAAAGGGGTTTATTGTTCAAAATGTACAAAAACATTCACTAGTACAAAATAAGACCAAAACAAAACCTGAATTTCTGCCCCTTTTGATTCAGTAACTCATCGATAGTGCATCTTAAAATTGATACAGAAATGGGACTGGCAGACTTTGAATCCTCTTAGAAAGTGACTATACCACCACCAAATTTCTAACCCAACCCTGGCGCCAATTACTCCTTGCATATCAATATTTTCACGTTTTGGAGGTGCTTCCAGTAATTTACAGCTCTTCCTTATCCTTATCCTTCTTCTTCTTCTTTGATTTCTTTTCTTCCACTGCTACAGCCAGAGGATGTGTAGATTCAGTCTTCAAGTAGTTCATGAAGTCACCAACTTCACGGCCACCCTGAATTAAGAACATAATTGACAGTACGGTGTCATGTCAGTCATCAATAACCATTACAGGACAAACCAGGAGATAAATAGTGATAAAAATATAGTTTGTAGATTTCAGAATTTAAATTAGTCTTAAGCTATCTGATCTTTTGAATTCCTCAGTATGGATTATTATATTCAAAGTTCACTCAAAGAACTCTGCAATTCAAAGGAAATCTCCCCCTTCATCAAATACAATCTAGTCCTCAACATCAACTAAATTCATGTTCTATTCATTTAAGGCTGGATAGCAGAAGTTTTAGAAATAAGGTGGTATAAACATTGCTTGAATTATAATTACGAACAGTGTGTGGCTGGGTCATTGCTTGGTCTTGGCAATAAAATGGCATTCCCTGTGGAGCAAGCACAGTTATGCCATTGAAGGAGAGAATAATCACAGGATGTTGTAACATTGTAAAAGAATCAAATAGACAAGGTTGGAATTTAAGGAACTCCGTAAGCTCAGCAGAAAACTTCAAGGGAATTTAAACAGTTATTTGAGATGTCTAGCTTTTTACTCATTTTCTCTTGGTAGTGGTGGGGGGTGGAGGAGAAGAAGAGAGAAGGTTCAATGTGGTGAAACTGATGGAGATACATGGGCAGACAGTGTAAGGAACATGAAGAAACACAAAATGTTGGACAAGTTTAGAAAAGTTACAAAAGCTGGTATTGAAGATGCTTCTAATATTATTCTGCTCATTATTCCCATGCCACAAAATAACTGACCAAGTGGCTACTAAAAATAGTACATATAGGAGGGAACTAACTTTGTTGATAACTGAAGATCTTTCTCAGATAGAAGAAAATTATACAAAAAGGACAGTCAGTACGTGATTAGACGAGGACCAAGGTGTTAGTAAAAAAAAAGTAAATGGCAGTCGTTCCAACTAGATATGGCAGTCGAAGGACTAATGGACAACATGCACCCGTGAAATAAGCAAGGCCCTAGATAATATTTTAGGTGCTTCTGGCTGATAATAAATCTATTTAAGGGAATGAAACATGAAAATGGGGAAATGTAGGATCAAATTTGCAGTCCAAGCTAGGTTTAGGCTTTTCTGCCTTGCTTTTGCTACAATGCTAACAGAGTACAGTTAGCTAACTGCCTGTAATTTTGCAGTATTAGTTCTTGCATTATTTATAGCTGCCTGCACATACTTGGCCTTATGCAGGTCACTAGCCTAAATGAGGACATCCACAAAATTTGGCCAGCAGCTCATCTTTAAAAGCCTGTGCACACATAAAAGGAAATGGCTGCATATAGGGAATCCATTGTTTCAGCCCTTGTAACATTTCAAAATGAATTTTAAATATTTGACAGCTTCTGCCAATACTAATGGAGCAGAGAGAGAACAAGAGTGCCAGGCAAAATTAACTGGAAGAATACCCAATCTGTGCCACACAAGTGATAGCACAGTACAGCACCCAACCCTGCCATTTGGCTGGCAAACTGGACATGTTGCTCGCGGTCAGTTAGCCTCTTTGGTACTTCAGTACCCGCCTTCACACAAGAGGCAACAGTGCACCATTCCTGGCAGCAGCAAACAGGTTTCACCTCTTGTATGCTACGCGAACACGAAATCAGATACAGAAGATGACCTCACAATCTGGCAAAGTTAAGGCTGCCCAACAGTGTCATGTATCAGGTAGATAGCCAGAGACTGCATGCTACAAAATGTTGCCTTTTAAACTGTTATACATATACTGCTTACCCATGCAAAGGCTTCACACAAACTTACAGCCCTTTCACTGTATCAAATGCATACCCATATCTTAACAGCATGCACATTCCAAGATGCAATGTACAATTGAAAGCCTTGCAAGATTCATCTTCAAGTCACTAATAACCTAGCTGCACAATGCAGAAGTACCAACACAGGCTGGCCACTAGGTTGGGCACATGCCCATCCCTGCATGTGTTCCTTCAACTTCCAGCAACTCAAGAGTACTTGTCTGTTTGTTAAAAAGGTGGCACAATCATGACCTGAAGAAACACCTCACTGGTGAAGTGTAAGTAGTAAAAGGCACATCTGAGGTGCCCAAGTATCTCTGGCAACACCTTGGTTAAGGGCTGGTCAAGGAAGACCACCTCTCTGTGGAACAACAACTCATCCTCCAGCTACTCGAAGGGGAGAGGAATTTGCGGGGAAGACCCATTCTCCAAGTTTTGATAGATGAGAAAGGGAATGAAATGAAAAATATCCAGAATTGCAGAATAATGGGCAAAAAAAAAGTTTTGCAACCACCATTAAAATCTGTCACTTCCAAAACAAGTCATTATACTTGTAAGAAAATTCGCCTAGAGCGATATTTCTTCTCTGGGGCAAACCATGTAAAGGGAGGGCTGTGAAGTCCAGTCATCTACATAATTTGAGCTGTAATGTGCCACATTTGTGACCCTCTACTGCACCATTATCAAATATCTCGAGGGGTAGCAGCAGCACGGAGTCTAGTCAGAAAAACCCAACCTCTGCAATCCAAATGCCACGTAGAGGTAAGCCCTATTCCTGGCACTGTCTGATCCCTTAGCAATGGAAACATGTTTCATATTCTTTAATGTAAGGATACTTTGGATGACATGCTATCTTGTATTTTGGCACTTGTTTTCTTGGGTTCCAACACAGATTTTTACCCCAAGACAAAAAAAAAAGCCAAGGTTGATTTTGAAATAAACTGATTCTGAACCTGAAGAGACTTTTGCTACTGTGAGCAGTATCAAGACACTGCAGCTGAAAAACAATAGGGAACTGCTTTGGATGATAGTTTTATAAATTGGGTACTGCATGAAACTATTTTTGCTGAGTATCTGAAGAGACACTGTCCCAATGAAGTCCCTTGGTTGGATGGTGTCCCTGTCTTCCTATAGAATATAATCAAATGACAGTTTAAGTACTAATAATGTAGACTTAAACCCTCATTCCTTTGTCTTTACATATTTTTGGTACAGAACCTGATGATCAGACCACAATGTTACAAATGATTTAAATGTTGGAGGTTACAAAACATACCTCATATCTCTTTGGACTCTGCTTTTTACCCATCGGGGCAAAATAAATTGTGGGGAACCTAAAAATTAAAAAAAAAATCCCACATTAAAATTTCAGAACGAGCTCCAAATCGGGGAGTTAATTTGAAACAATAAAACGGTTGTTTTTGCTGCTCTTACCCTCGAACTTCATAAGGTGAAGGCACATCATTGGCTGTAGCATCCATCTTAGCAACGACAATGTTAGAATCACCGCTTACCTGCCATGAAAAGAAAAGTTGAGAACATAATGGTGCAATTTTTTTTTTAAAAAAACAACTAAGATCCATTTTCACAATCAGGTTGGACATCAGAATACAATCTAACCTTATCTGCAAGCTCCTTAAACTTTGGTTCTAGACTCTTGCAGTGGCCACACCACGGAGCATAAAATTCAACCAAGACATCCTTTGTTTCATCATTTACAATTTCATCAAAGTTCTCAGCTACTACCACCTGTTAAAATAAAAGTTTTTAGTGACAGATGAGCAGTTGCAGGCATGAACACTAAATTCTTACTACTTAACATTCATAACAGTAAGTTGAGACAGAAAAACCGATAAATGTTTTGAAAATAATTAAGGCTGGAAGCATTCTTCAGCCACTACAAAATATGAAAAACATTGTCCCATTTCATTTCTGCAACTCTTTCCCCCTCAAATGTAAAAATTTGAAATACTTTCCAGATTCAATATGTGGCCATTTTCAAAAAACAAATCCAAAAATCTGATGCTGAATGTTAAAAGAATGTCAGTTTTTCCACCATAGGAGTAATTTGACACATGACGTGTGTTAAGAGTAGCATGCTTGGGAGGAACAGGTCACTTTGGACCTATTGTTCCCAAAGCTTTCCACCACAGAGTTTCCTTGCCTTATGTCTGGGTCTATTGTAGACTAACTGATTGCCATGATTAGACAACAACTCTATTATCGTTGTATCACACAACTACCAGAATGTAGGTGAACTAGTTGGACTGTGGCCTTTTTTTTTTCCAATCTAGTAATTCCTATGTCTGCTCTCAAGAAACCCAGCAAATGGTACCAAAAAAAAATACAAAGCAGGTTAAAAGTCTTCTAGCAGTTAATTACCCCCAATAATCAAACCATCCAAAATTACATTATTCCACACCACATACAGTATATCATGACTGACAAATTTACAGATTTTTAAAACCTAACATTGTCAAGTCACTACTATCAAGCAATTTGGTCAACAAGTAAAGAAGGTGCTATGCAGCAGCAGAAAGTGTAACTAGAGAATAATCACTTAGAATAATAAGCCACTTTAGCCCAAAACAGCTTGATGGGAAAGAACAAAAACTTAAGAGACTGACCTTCACAGGACCATCATTGCTTTCTGGGATTGGCTCAGACTTCAGGTAACGTTTCAGCTCGCCAGCAAAGTAGTCCTGTAGAAAACGTTCCAGTGCTTTGCCATCACGCCTGAAAAAAAAAAATCAGGTCTTCAAAAAAATGTGTTACTTACAAAATATGAATGTTTAGTTACTACACACCAATAAAGGGTTCTTAGGACAGCATGAATGTTCATAGTTAAAGTACTGCATGCCAAGACAGCCTAAATAAAAGATTTCATTTGGTTCTATGCAGCTTGTACAGCAATCACAAATCCAAGAACAATTCTACAAAAACTTTGAAAGATGTATTTGAAAAGGACAGATGTTACAGTTAAAAGATCACTATTTCAAACTGTGCCCCTACAGTAATCCTCATTACAAAGGATCAGTGTGAAACAAAGAAGCCAAACTTTCTGCATACATTGGTTTTGTACTGTGTCCTGCACGTTAGAGTGCCTAGCCTAAGTTACTTAATTTGAGGTATGCATCACTTACAGTCCAATGGCAAACTTTTCAAACACTAATTTTGTACTTTTCTCTAGCATCATCCCAACGTAACAACCTCTTCTACGAAGGTGGATTTTTCTAATCATATTAATCCCAATACACCAGTAACACTTCTGATGAAGACACTTTACATGCCAAATAAAAGGGTTTCTGATTTCCACCAATTCACAATACTTACGAGAACTCCTCCTGCATTACATATTTTTCATCTTTTGTAGTTTTGATCGCAACCACAGGAATGTCACCAATGACAGTGTCCAAGCCAAATTCTGAGAGCTCGTGACTGAAGGTTTTATGGTTGGCAACAGCAAAATACAGCATCTCACCGGCATTCAGGAATTTCTGAGCGACCATCATCACTCTGTACAATTAGAAGAATGATAATGTTCAGAAACAAAAATCAAATATTGCAAATCATATACAAACAAAAGTCACTAAGCAAATGGGCTAAAATTAACAGAAGATTTTAGAAGTGAATAATAAGATAATAGTGAAATAAAAGTAACCAATTTCCAAAGACCAGGGGGGAATTATTTTTTAAAAAACATTAAATCTCCTGAGTTGGCTAAATGTTGCATCGGTTCAGTTTACAGATGCTGCCAGTACTTTTTGCAGCACTTTAACTTGGCCTTTGCTGCATTTAATTATGCACTTCTATTGCAGAATATTTGAAGGATGGCCACTTATTTCTACTTAAGATTTATTAAGTAGTGCTCCCAATTGGATGGGAAATAAAATATTTTGGAAAACGAGCCATAACTAAAATCACCCACATCAGAACCCAGCTTCAATTTATAAAATCCATTCTTCTTCCCCCACCCAACACAAGACTAAATACAACTGGTATGGTAAACGAGAGATTAAAACTTAGGCTTCCAGGTGAGCAGTAATTACAGATGAGGGAGGCCGTTTGGCCCATCTAGTTCATCATGCCATAGAAACCTACGGTACTGCCAGCACAGTCTGTCATACCACCTAAAGTATGTGGTGCATTTAATTAAATATTTACATTTTCCCCCCTCAGATTGTAGAACTGCTCCTGCAGAAACAGCTGCAAATTACTTTTGGCAAATCCTTTCAAGAGGAAGAACTCAGTGCTGGCTACATTTAACATTCCAATTCTTACATCCAAGGGTAAATTTTCAGCAGTGCACGTCAGATCACAAGTGGCACAGGCAAGATATCTTGCTATGTTCACAGACTGTGACTTGAATTATCCACCCTAGTGTCAAGCCATCTCAAAGTTGCCAAAAAAAAACACATACTTATCCCATGGTTACAAAAAGCATTAACTATTACACAGATGTGACATTTCCCACATCAGCCACCTTGAGTCCTCCATGTAATGCTGCCAGTTTTGTGCTGAATCATGGGTACCGTTGTGCTGAGCATACATCTTCAGTAGGAACCAAATTCACATGGTGCTAATTTAATTTACTTCAGTTTCAGGAGCTCTGAATGTACTTGGGACATTTTCTACATTAAAAGCATGGTATTATTGTTGATTGTATATTGATGTTCACTCATCGCTCAGATTTAAACCTAAGCTCCAGAGCTGGCAGGACAGCTACTGAATCCACTATACCAATCCTCAACCATTAAGTAGATATATCACCCATGCAGACTAACAAACATATGTACACTAATGTAGGTTTTATTTTAAATTGCACTATCAACTAAATGGAAGTAATAGATTACATCTCTGAAGGCACAAAGGAAAAAACATAGCATTAAGATCTTAACCACCACGAGCCACTGTATTTATTGTGCTGTGGATCAGTTAAGTTTTGTTGATATCACATCTGTTCACAAATACAATCTCGTGGATAAGATTGTTCAAATTGCTTAGCTGAAATCTGCAACATAAGCATTTAACTGCAGCAGCATTTCTACCCAAGTTAAAATATTGCAATTATGAAGATGATGGTTGGTCAATACTGAAACTTGGTGTGATTGGGCGTTACAATAAAATGATAAAGAACATTAGATATTCTGAAGATTAAACATGTCTACATTCAAAGCACAGAGTTAAAAACAGAAGGCACTTAAAATGTAAGAGCAATCAACCAGTTCTGCATTCAGCCAGTACCTATTTCTCCAGTAGTTGGAACCCTTTGGATTCTTTTCATAATCCACATCATAGTAAGCCACCAGCAGGTCCTTCCCTTTCAACTGGTCTTTATTATCTTCAGTCATATGGGGACAGATACCAAAGCTACCATTAAAAGAAATATCAAGTTACAAAAACTGACCGCAATATTTACTGAGACACTTATTGCAATATTGGGCAATGCTAAGCAGAAATCAGAACAGACCATTCGAATTTCCTTTGGTTGAAGTCAGCTGCATATAATGAAAGCCAGTCCATATTTTTTTGGGTGAAACCAATAGGGTAGATTTTCAACTAATTGCTCAGGCGTAAAACTGGCGTTACGTTCCAACCAGCTTATAGAAATCACCTGTAAGCTGAAAATCTACCTCCGCAAGATGCTACAGAATATTCTTTCCCAATTGATATTTTATTGCCCAGTAACAACCCCAACAATTCTGCATTTTTAAAAAAACCTGCATAGGACCACTCCAGAGTAGGACCACTCCAGACGTCCTTCAGGCTGCTTTAAAGAAAAAAAGTGAAAAGAACTCCCACCTGCACAATCTTACCAGGAAACTGGTGAACAGGATTCGTGCCTGTTCATATTACCTGGGCTAATGGTCACCAATGACATGCCAGGATATCAGACTCATTACTGATTCATTAAGTATAAAACCCATTCAAAAGGGAAACAGGAACGGCACCAAAGGATTGGAGGGCGGTGAATGTGACAGCCTCGTTAAAAAAGGGGGACGGGATAAGCCAAGTAATTGCAGACCAGTTAGCTGTATGCCAGTAATGGGAAGATTGCTACAGACCACAAAAATGGGTAGCATTAGTGAACACTTAGAAAGGTATGGAAATTACAGAGCTCAATAGGAATGTGGTGGGTGTGGCATTTTTGATTTCCAAATGGCATCTGATAAAATGTCATGGGACTAATTAATATTATGGGCCATAATTTTTGAAAAGGTAAAGTGGCAGTTTGGTAAAGAGATACCTTGTGGATATAAGGCAGAGATCAGGAGTATATAGACATTTCTCAGATTGGCAAAGTGTTGTGACCTTTCTCAGACTCTGTATACATAAATGATTTGGAGAAGGACCTATCCATTTGCTGACGACACCAAATTGGGGGGCACGGCAAAGTGAGGAATAACGTAGGAGACATCGGAATATAGGCAGGTTAGGGGTATGTGCAGATATATGATAAATACAGTTTAATGTAAACAAATGCAAAAAAGGAAGCGATTGCTGATACCAAAACCTTGAAAAGCAGAATTGTAGATGGAAAGTGTCATTATAGGGAAAATGGGATTCTGGGTTTTATATAGAAAAGCATTCAATACAAAAGCAGGGTGATAAATCCATACAGGCATTCTGAAGAGAGGTAAAACAAATAAAAATTTAATAGAAAAGTGTTGTGATTGCTAAGTAATTCAACGATACTGTGCGATGACAGTGGATGTCCAAAGGGACCCAGGGGTTCAGGTACATAGATCATTGAAGTGTCATGAACAGGTGCAGAAAATAATCAATAAGGCTGGCCTTTATATCTAGCGGACTAGAGTACAAGTGGGCAGAAGTTATGCTGCAGCTATAAAAAACCCTGGTTAGACCGCACCTCGAGTACTGTGAGCAGTTCTGGGAACCGCTCCTTCGGAAGGACATACTGGCCTTGGAGGGAGTGCAGCGTAGGTTTACCAGAATGATACCCGGACTTCAAGGGTTAAGTTAAGAGGAGAGATTAAACAAATTGGGGTTGTATTCTCTGGAGTATCGAAGGTTAAGGAGTGATCTGATCGAGGTTTATGATATTAAGGGGAACGGATAGGGTGGATAGAGAGAAACTATTTCCGCTAGTTGGGGATTCTAGAAGTAGGGGGCATGGTCTAAAAATTAGAGCCAGACCTTTCAGGAGTGAGATTAGAAAACATTTCTACACACAAAGGGTGGTAGAAGTTTGGAACTCTCTTCTGTAAACAGCAATTGATACTAGCTCAATTGCTAAATTTAAATCTGAGATAGATAGCTTTTTGGCAACCAAAGGTATTAAGGGATATGGGCCAAAGGCAGGTATACGGAGTTAGATCACAGATTAGCCATGATCTTATCAAATGGCGGAGCAGGCACGAGGGGCTGAATGGCCTACTCCTGTTCCTATGATGACCAACAAAAGGCAAAAAGACAGTTTGGAATCTCTACAAGCCATGAATAATGCCATTTACTTGATGTTATATCAGCTTTGAAGTCCTCCAGTGTGATCATAAATTTCACCATTCAGTTGCCTTGTTCAAAATAAATTTAAACACATTTACTCTCTTCTAGCACTGGAATCAACTTCAATAAGCATTGCAAAGAATCAAGATCCATATTCAAAACAGTAACAAATAATGAACTGTCATGCCAGTTCTAAAATTCATAACAGAATCTGGACTTACATGTTGTCTAGAACAAATTTTTTTATTTTTGCATTTGTGAACTTCTCTTCTGTGTACTGTACACTGCTGCTCTCAAACTTGTTTGCAAGTTTTGGGGGTCGGAACAAGATAATGCCTCTATTAAAAATAAAAGCAGGTATTAGGTAGCAGAAAATTTTAGATTTCAGTACATAGAAATTTAACAATACATTTTTTTTTTAAAGTGGTAGCTTTCTTCCCCCCCAAAAGCCCAAATCCTTTTATTTTTCTTAATCAAGAATTGATGCAAATCCATTTGAAAAGCTTCAGAATCAGCATTTACTGCACTAATACATATCCAGCATTTATCATGAATGCCAGCTGCTGGGATGCCATTACATCGCAAGATGTACATCGCTGCCTGGAATTTGCACATGCATGATGGGGTTTCTCTCCAGTTGCTCGAGAAGGAAATGTTCAGAGGAAAATTCTGATCCTGTCATTTCCATTTCAAAGCATTACACGTTTCTTAAAAGAAAAATGAAATTTAAGTTTCACAAATTAACAAGTAACCAATAGGTTTGTGCTGTCAAACAGGGAAAAGACTTTGTTTTAATTGTTTACCACTGACTAGGGACTAAAACTGTTCTAGTTAAAATGAACAAGCTTATGACTAAGCACTATCTTACCTCTAATTAGGAATTCAGGCATTTAATGACCAAGTATTTATAACTCCACAATTTTAAACATGCTGACAAGAAATCACTGTTCTTATCCAATTACAATATGTGCCAAACAAATAGTTTTCTATACTAGAGATTTACTGCATATGCTACAAATTTGCCCAAGATTCTGCAGAATAATTGATGAGGGTGCAAAGGTCTGAGCTGTCAAATAGTCACCCCTGGGTAGTTTCTTGGCCAAAGTTAGTATGTTTATTTATATCATCCAATTGTTTGGTTCACACTTGCCATCACAGCATGGTGGGGCAGGTTAGATTCCTGTCCCAACACACAAGGTTATTAGAATATCGTCCAAGTTTTCAGACGGCACAAAGCTGGGGTGGAATGTGAGCTGTGAGGAGGATGCAATGAGGCTCCAATGTGATTTAGACAAGTTGGGTGAGTGGGCAAGAACATGGCAGATGCAGTATAATGTGGACAAATGTGAGGTTATCCACTTTGGTTGTAAAAGCAGAAAGGCAGATTATCTGAATGGTGATAGATTGGGAAAAGGGGAGGTGCAACGAGACCTGGGTGTCCTTTTACAACAGTCGATGAAAGCGAACAGTCAGGTGCAGCAAGCAGTTTGGAAGGCGAATGGTATGTTGGCCTTCATTGCAAGAGAATTTGAGTACAGGAGCAGGGATGTCTTACTGCACTATACAGGGCCTTGGTGAGACCACATCTGGAGTATTGTGTGCAGTTTTGGTCTCCTTGTCATGGAGGGAGTGCAACGAAGGTTTACCAGACTGATTCCTGGGATGGCAGGACTGACGTATGAGGAGAGATTGGGTCGATTAGGCCTATATTCACTAGAGTTTAGAAGAATGAGAGGTGATCTCATCAAAACATATAAAATTCTAACAGGACTAGACAAGACTCGATGCAGGGAGGATGTTCCTGATGGCTGGGGAGTCCAGAACCAGAGGTCAGAGTCTCAGGATACTGGGTATGCCATTTAGAACAGAGATGAGGAGAAATTTCTTCACTCAGAGGGTGGTGAACCTGTGGAATTCTCTACTGCAGAAGGCAGTGGAGGCCAAGTCATTAGATGTATTCAAGAAGGAGATGGATATATTTCTTAATGCTAAAGGGATCAAGGGATATGGGGAAAAAGCAGGAACAGGGTACTGAGTTAGACGATCAGCCATGATCATTTTGAATGGCGGAGCAGGTCCGAAGGGCCAAATGGCCTACTCTTGCTCCTATTTTCTCTGTAATATAGAATGCCTTACCACAAGTGGCTAGAGGCCAAACCAATCACAGCACAAGAGGGATTTGGATACATACTTGGAAGAAAATATTTAAGTATATAGGATAAAACATTAGGAAAACCAGGTTAAAGTAGAAAGCTTCAATATGGAGATGGCACTCATTCGGGCACAAGACCTCCAATGGTGAACTGTCTATTACTCTATTACAGGTGGCACAAATCTAGAAAAGCCTAGTCAGGAACCCCAGATATGGCAGTAACTTTGCTTTCCCAAACACGACTGCCACTACCTGCTTATCACTTCAAAAAGAAAACGATGCACATATGCAGTGAAGTTTTGAGGAAAAGCACTTCATTACCTTTTCTAATTGGCCAGCAGCATGCTTTTCATTGTGGATTGCACCTTCCTGCTGAAGTAGCTGCCCAGCATTACAAACAAGATGGCTTCTGTTGCCAATAGGACAAAATTCCAAAGTCACTTTATACTGTAACACCAGTATTAATGTATGAAGGGCAGCTTTTATTGAAGTTGGAACCACACTTATTTCTTGAACTGGCCAAACTCTGACACAGTTCTGAAACATTTTCCTCAACATATCCAGGAAAGGGACAAACTGATTCGGGTCATTTCAGTTCTGGGTGTGACTTGTATACAAAAAGCAGCCCCTATCACTTTGATATGGAGCAAGAAACGATCAAAAATTAAAAGTATAAAAAGTAGAAGTTTAAAAAGTGTGGTACAAATAGTAATTTAAAAATTACTCCTATACTTTCTTTTTTAAAAAGCCTTAAAATTAAGCAATGCAATATTAGTGTGCAAATGCTAAATGCATTGGTATGAAATTCCTTTATCCACTATTTTAAAGAGATTAACCCATTTAAGTGGGTTAACGTGTTTATTAAAACAGCAAAAAAGTGTTTGCATGCCAATACTGCCCAGCATAATTGCAAGGATTCAAATATTTCTTTAGTTCAATCATGAAACCATGCACTTCAGGAGTGCAATTTAAGAGAAAAGAATCCATTTAACGAGATGCTAAATATTTATATCGTTCGCCACCATTTTGGAAGTGACCCTGAAAACCAATGCTGAGAATCTGCCACTGAAGTCATTTTTTTTGTAAAAAAGAGAAATGGAAAAAAACCTAAAAGTCAGGAGACAAACATCTCCATAATATAAAAGCTCTTATGTGCTTTGTAGTCAGAAGATATGGTTAAGATTGAGTAGTTACAAATACACAGTACATACTGGTTCTTAATTTCATATTTCTTAAGTATTTCTTCTGTGTTGGTGTGTGCAAAACGGTAGTTCTCCCTCATTACACTTGCTGCTTTAAGGAAGTCTGCCTGGGATGAGCTACCAGAGTCCTCAAAGAAACCTGCACAATAGATACATACACATTAATACAAGAAGCAAGTTGTAGTCATTAGCCATTTTGGCAAATCAGCATAGAAGCAGATTTACACAGTAATGGATGTTTCACAGCCATTCTTTCCTATTTCATTCCCTTCACCACCCAAAAAATCCTTCAAACTTAGTTTGTAGTCTCATCATAGTTCGGAAAAACATTCTTGCTTATGATTGTAACTGACATTTCCAATAAACCATGAGTGTGCCATGAAAATCCAGTAGACTCGAAGGTCAGGAATATTTGAAAAGACTTTATCGCAAGCATCAAAGGCAAATTGTTTGTAATAAAAAAAATTCTACTAGCTGCTTCAATTCCTGTACAATAGATCAGTGTAGATGAAACATATACTTTGTTGAACAATAAAGAGCAAGGGCAAAGTCGTATAAAAGAAAATTACAGTTAGTGAAGTACACTAATATTTTACTAGCATTATTATTGGGCCTTTAATGTTACTTCAATTGTATGCCTTTAATATTGGTTAGTGATCGGAGAAAACTAAAATTTGCAGAAAAATTAATATATAAAATAACGGATTGATCACTTGGGCGCTCATGCAGCAAGTACAGACATGTATGAAATGGACGTATAATTACAAAATTTGGCTCGGATAGGGTTACTAATGAGGCTTTTTTAGTCAGCTACAGCACAGATCACACACACAACCCAAAGAAATCTAAACAAGATCATCAAGTTCTTCCAGCTATATTAAACAAGCAAATATGTATTCCATAATACAAATCTACCTCTGATATTACAGTTGGGCATGCCCATTATTTCTTGAAACAGGATAGAGGTCAACATGGCCAATTTTCACTCAGGGACTATTAGCTTAAATGGAGGAAATTCACCCACAAGCATTTTGGTAGGAAGAAAGAGGCAATATAAATGAAATGGTACAATTTTAAAGGGGGTGCAGGAACAGAGACACCTGGAGTCGTACATACACCAATCTTTGAAGGTACAGGACAAGTTGAGAAGGCCGTTAAAATAGTATACGGGATCCTTGGCTTTACAAATAGAGGCATAAAGTACAAAAGAAAGGAAGTTATACTAAACCTTTATTATTAATGGTTAGGCCCCAGCTGGAGTATTGTGTCCAATTCTGGGCACCACACTTTAGGAAGGATGTCAAAGCCTTAGAAAGGGTGCAGAGGAGATTTACTCTGGTACTAGGGATGCGGGACTTCAGTTACGTGGCAAGACTGAAGAAGCTGGGGCTGTTCTCCTTAGAGCAGAGAAGGCTAAGGGGAGAGGAGAAACGGTTTCTAGTAGCAAACAGGTCATTAACCAGAGGACACAGATTTAAAGCAATCGGCAAAAGAACCAGAGGCGAGATGAGGAGAAACTTTTATTTTTAAAAAGTGAGTTGTCATGATCTGGAATGCGCTGCCTCAAAGGGTGGTGGAAGCACATTCAATAACTTTCAAAAGGGAATTGGATAAATACTTCAAGGGGAAACATTTGCAGGGCTATGGGGAAAGGGCAGGGGAGTGAGACTAATTGGACAGCTCTTTCAAAGAGCCGAATGGCCTCTGTCTGTGGTGTATCATTCTGATTCTAAGCAAATACTTCTAATGGAGGGCCTCCTTCCTAGAATGTACTGAATAATGATGACTTGGTAATGTTTCAAACTTAATGGCTCTATACAGCTGCATTTGGTTTAGAACATCTGGCAGGAGCACAATGCTGAAGTATCAACATTTCCCACTCTCATTCTTTCCCTCCCTTCGCATCTAAAGTCAGGTAAATATCAAATCCAAACAGACATGCCCAGTTTACTCAAAAATACTGTAAACTTCAGACAATTTAGTTCATAGGTTAACTAGTGTATCCTAATCTCAGTGAAGAGGCTGCTGTATTAATGGATCCAAAATATTCCACTAGCAACTTGAACAGTCCATAAAAAAAAAATCACTTTTTTCCCCATAAGAATTTTACTGGCAGGTACTCACCAACAACTGAAGCATCAGCATCATTAATGAAGTTCTCCAACTCTTCAGCAGTTTTAATTTCTACAGAACTGGGTCCTGCCTGTTTCTTCAATTGGCTGACAATTCCATCTGTGCAGATGTAATACAGATGAGTTACTGCAGAGCCAAAGGCAGCCTTATAACCAAATTAGTGGTCAATGTTAGCCCCGAGTGGTGCCAAGCAAAACCTATTCAACATTTATGTTGCCTCACCTGGGTGAGTTGCAAGAGATGATACACAAACCAAAAACTATTTATCATTCACATAACTGGTAAGATTTTCTGAAGGATCATAAGGGGTCAGAGGAAAGCAGAGTTCTGGGGGTTGGGGGGGGGGGCAGGGATGATGTAGGAGTAGAAGAGGTACAGAGATAGGGAGGGAAGAGGCCATAAAAAGGTATTTAAATACAAAGCTGAGAATTTTAAATTGGTGGTGTTGAGAGGGCAGGAGCCAATGTAGGTCAGTGAAGAGAGGAGTGACAAGTGAGTAAAACTTAGTGCAGGATAGGATACAAGCAGCAGAGTTTTGGATGAACTGAAGTTTACAGAGCATGGGGGATGGGAGGCTGGCAAGGAGAGCACTGGTATAATCGACTGGAGGTGACAAAGAAATGGATGAGCTTTTCAGCAGCAAATAGGCTGAGGCGGGGGGATGGGAAATGAGGCAGGCGATATTATGGAGGTGTAAGTGTGCGGTCTTTTTGATGGAGCGGATATGAGGCCAGAAACTCAGCTTAGGGTTGAATAGGACACCAAGGTTACAAACAGCTTGGCTCTACTTGAGACGGTGCCTGGGACAGGGATGGAATCGATGGCAAGGTTATGTAGTTTGTGTGAGGGCCAAAGACAGCGGCTTTGGTCTTCCCAATGTTTAATTGGAGGAAATTGAAGCTCATACAAGACTGGATGTCGGACAAGCAGCGTGACAACACAGGCTGTGGAGGGATTGAGACAGAGGGGGTTGTCAAAGTACCTATGGAAACTGATCCCATTTGGGGCAGCATTTGGTGAGGAAGAGGAGAGGAGGCCACCAGAGGTAACGATGTTAGGGCGAGAAGAGAAGCCATTGCTAGATATCTCAGGCTACAATTTGATAAGCAAGAGTGGAACCAAGCGAGGGTAGGTCCACTGAGCTGAACAACAGAGGGAAGGTGTTGGAGGAGGATGGTATGGTCGACCATGTCAAAGGCTGCAGAAAGGTTGAGGAGGTTAAATGCACCACAGCCACAAAATGTCATTTATGACTTTGATTAAGGCCATTTCAATGCTGAGGAACCCGACTGGAGAGATTCAAACATGGGATCAGTGGGAAAGATGGGCATGGATTTGGGAGGTAACAAGGTCAAGGATTTGAGAGGAAAGGGAAGTTTGAGATGGAGTGGTAGTTTGCAAGGACAGAACGGTGGAGGGAGAGTTTGTTTTTAGGGGGTTGGGGATGATGATGATGATGACGGCTTTGAAAAGGAGGGAGACAATACCTGTATCAGCTATCAGTATCAGCGAGCATGGGAGTCAGGAATGGAAGTTGGGTAATCAGCAGTTTAGTGGGAATGGGATCAAGAGAGCAGGAGGTGGGGCTTGTGGACAAGATGAGCTCGGAGGGGGCATGAGGGGAGTTGGAAGAAATCAGAGAAAAATGCAGGATGAGGGCTAAGGTTTACCAAGGACAAGATTGAACTGAGCACCTCAAAAAGCAAATCTGAGTTGTAACCAAGAACTCACACGCACTGACACTTTAAACCAATCAGGATATTGATGGTGATCCAAACAACCTCTTAAGAAGTGTTGGCATTAGTTGCTCACAAGCACTGCAAAATGAATGAGATTGTTATTCTCAACATGCTCATTCTTACCTGCTGTTCTAGGTCCATCATAAGAACCAGACTCTTCACCATCACGGAATAACTTCAAAGTTGGGTAACCACTGACTCCATACTTGGTGCAGGTGTTTGTATTTACAGTGCAGTCAACCTGGTTGAATAGTCAACATAAAATATCATTTATTTGAACTACTTGGAAAATACAAATGATGTTGCAAATTCTACTAGGTTTAAGCATTGTCTTAACTGTTACAAGGAAATAAAATTCAAGTTTATTTTCCTACGTCAAAGATTGCCAGTATGGTATCTGTAATTTTAATTGCTGTTTGTGTGCGCACCATTTTAAGCATCAGGTTTAATATCCTGGCACTGCTGTTTTCAGCATTCAATTTTATAATCATACACACAAGTAGGCATTAATGTACAAGAAATAATCCAATTTAATCATCTTGGACAAGAACGAGCAGTGGTGATTTGCCCAAGTTCTCTTAATTATGCCACCACCAACTTGTGATTTCCTCCTATCATCACTTCTTTCAAAACTGAACAAGTAGCCTATAGTAAGTTAGATACATTGCACTTCCACTGTTCTAATAACCCAAGATTAATTGAAGATAAAGTATTATGACAAGTGTAAAACCACAAAACTCAACCCAACTGTACAAGCCATTGCATGACTGATGCTGCAGGACTGCAGCCTTTCAGAGTGCACGCAACTGATGAACAAATTAAGAGTTTTGGCATTCAAAATGTTTCTCTATACAGTACCATTCTTAAAGGTTTCTAAAGTCACCACCATCATGCCAGACAATACCCATTTCCTAAAGTAATCTTCTTCACAAAGGACCATCATCATATCTTTCAGATCTTACAAAGACCCTTATCCTTCCCAACCTCATGCCTAAAATGCAGTCTGTGTCTTTGCCAAATCATTTCCTTGCCAAACCCATATTGGTACTCTAGCAGAGTTGTTGAAATTTGTTTTGTTGCCTGTATCTGTCCTTATTCCTGATGTGCCTGAAATTACTTCTAACCTGTGTCTTCATTCATTATATTCAACTTTAGCCATTTCTCAACACTAGATAATTCCACCCGTTGAAATTGCACCATATTAAGAGTGCTACGCAACCAACCCGTGACAATTTAACTTGTTTTAAAAACGTGCGGTCTTATTTAGCCAAAATACCATGCAATGTGTTTTAAACAAGTTGACATACATCTTTCTGGCTGCATGACCAGAGAAATCTACTTTAGAGAAACCTTTGTCAATATTTGCTCTATCAAGAGTGTGTGTGTTATTAATATGTTGATTTGATTATCATTAAAAAATTTTTTACTATATGTACTTTACCACAACTTAATATATAGTACATTAAGATTTACATTTTTGGAAAGAAGCCCGATTTTGTTATATTTGGATTTAAAATTAGAGACACACTGTGCTTCACAGAGTTAATAATACAGCCCATGCAGACATCCTTTCCATACCTTAGCTAGCGGAACTTTTCCTTTCAATCTAGTGGCAGCAGCTTCATACTCTGGGGCCAAACGTTTGCAGTGACCACACCTGCAGAAAGTGAACATAAATGAATCTAAAATACAATATAACTCACAGATCTCTGACATTGCTCAAACTAGGCTGGGATCTGGATTGTTACCAGGGATGAGGGATTACAGTTATAAAGAAAGACTTGAGAAATTAGGGCTTTTTCATTAAAATTGAGGAGGTTAAGGGGTATTCTGATACAGATCTTCACAATTATGAAGGGTTATGATAAAGTAAATAGAGATATTGTTTCCACTAGTCAGCAAGACAATAACAAGTGGCCACAAATTTAAGATAATCACAAAGAAAATTAAAAGGGGAGCGAGAAAAAAAAAATCCTTTCCACAGAGGGTGGTTAGAATGTGAAATTCAACACCACAATCTGTTACAGCAGTAGCCATGATTTTTTTGAAAAAGGGGATTAGGTAGCTGCTTGAAAAAGAGCAATATTGAAGAGTATGGTGTCTTATGGGGACAAAAACATTAGCATAGGCTTGATGGGCTGACCCACCGTTTCTGTGCTATTAACATTCTACGATTCTATGGAATGCAGTTGCTGACACTTACCGCTGTCCTCCTACTGCATAACATTTGCAGCATTTTGTCACTGCTATAATACAGCAACAATATTTAACAAACAAAAAGATAATATAACCTTGCCGATACAGAAAGCGACAAGCCTCACTGATACTATACCTACCACTTTACAAAACTTGCTCAAGATGCACGTAATTCTTACTCCAATTTAATTACATTCTAAAATTTATTTTTGGCCAACCCTCCACACTGGATTTGCAGCACTTGCTGAAGCTGTTGTTGGTGTAAGACAGCAAAGGGATCTTTTTATTATTTTATAACTTGATAGGGCGAATGGCCGGTTTCTGTGTTGTAAATTCCAGGGAGTACAAATGTGTCTCACATTTGTTTCTAAGTTTTCTACCCAATTATCACAGCACGTTTGGGTGTCGCAGTTCTGTAGGAGCTGGGTGAAAACTACAACTCCCATGATGCACCTCAAAGATAAAGACGTTTTGCTCTCCTTATCAGCTCACAATCAGAACCAAAATTCAAATCTGATTATTGATTATCAGGGTGGTTTCACCAACAGGAGGGTGACGCAGTTTGCCACCAATCCACCTTACTTCCTATAAGCATTTTTACCCTAAGAGAAATGAGATTTAAAAAAATTATTTGGCAATGGGCCTTTTTCTACAATTGAGTAGCTTTTTAGGCCAATTCAGAAGGTATCAGCTACGTATACAGCAAACAGATAGGAGATTCCCTGAAGAATATTAGCAAACTAGTTTTTGTTTTTTGTTGTTTTTAAATTGTTTAAGACATTTCAGTTTTCATGGTCACTATCGGGTGCCTGCCCACAAATTACCAGATTATTGAATTCATTTTCATGGTCGGATTTGAATTCATTACCTCTGGGCTGTTACTCCAGTGCCATAACCACTATGCTACTGTACCCTGGTAGACAGAAGTTTAGTTTCCCCCAGTTTCATTTTCTACTGATGGAATGGAGTTCAACCAACTGCACAACCAGAGAATGCAAAACAGTAACACAAGCCCAGGAAATAGATAGGCTGATAATGTGCTACCGTTTCTCCATTACTGCAAATTTAACAAGAGTCAGCATTTATATTTGTAGAAATTCTGTATTTAAAAGTTCAGGGTGTGTTTCAATTATTTCAAAAGTCTAAATGTGTTACACTTATATGGCTGGAAACCTATAAAACGAGATATTAATGAGAAAGATCAAGTATATTAATCTAGTCTTTACATATTTTGAATTTTAGTAGTGATAAATGAATACAACTGCCTATTAAGGTGGCAAATTTAAAATATGCCAAACCAAGTCAAATTGGCCAGTTATAGGACAGGGATTCGACCCCATCTCAGTATTGGATATACACCCATGGCTGTTAATTTACATTTAATTTAAGCTTAAAAGAACATTTTCAGTAGAACAGTTTCTCATAACTACATGACCTTTAAAGAGGAAATGATTTGGGTACAGTCTAGGTACATTCCCACGAGGGGAAAAGGTAGGGAAACCAAAGCCAGAGCTCCCTGGATGACGGAAGAGTTAGAGTGTAAAATGCACCAGAAAAAGGGGGCGTATGACAGATATCAGATTGATAATACAAGTGAGAACCAGGCTGAATATAGAAAGTTCAGAGGGGAAGTGAAAAAGAAAATAAAGGGGGCAAAGAGAGAGTACGAGAATGGACTAGCGGCTAACATAAAAGGGAATCCAAAAGTCTTCTGCAGGCATGTAAATAGTAAAAGGATAGTAAGAGGAGGGGTGGGGCTGATTAGGGTCCAAAAAGGAGACCAATTCATGGAGGCAGAGGGCATGGCTGAGGTACTAAATGAACACTTTGCATCTGTCTTTACCAAAGAAAAAGATGCTGCCAAAGTCACAGTAAAAGGAGGTAGTTGAGATACTGGATGGGCTAAAAATTTATAAAGTGGTGGTACTAGAGAGGCTGGCTGTACTTAAAAATAGATAAGTCACCAGGTGCGGATGGGATGCATCCTAGGTTGCTGAGGGAAGTAAAAAGGAAATTGCGGAGGTACTGGCTATAATCTTCCAATCAACCTTAGATACGGGGGTGATGCCAGAGGACTGGAGAATTGCCAATATTACACCCTTGTTCAAAAAAGGATGCAAGGATAAACACACCAATACGGGCCAGTCAGTTAAACCACGGTGGTGGGGAAGCTTTTAGAAACGTTAATCCGGAACAAAATTAACAGTCACTTGGACGAGAGTGGATTAATTAGGGAAAGCCAGCACGGATTTGTTAAAGGCAAATCACGACTAACTTGATTGAGTTTCTTGATGAGGTAACAGACAGGGTTGATGAAGTGTATATGGACTTCCAAAAGGCATTTGATAAAGTCCCACATAACAGGCTAGTCAGCAAAGTTGAAGCTCATGGAATAAAAGGGGCAGTGGCAGCACGGATATGAAATTGGCTAAGTGACAGGAAACAGAGACTAGTAGTGAACGGTTATTTTTCAGACAGGAGCCAGGTATACAGTGGTGTTCCCCAGGGGTCAGTACAAGGACCACTGCTTTTCTTGATATATATTAATGACTTGGACTTGGGTGTACAGGGCACAATTTCAAAATTTGCAGATGACACAAAACTTGGAAGTGTAGTGAACAGTGAGGATAGTGATGGACTTCAAGAGGACAGACAGGCTGGTGGAATGGGCGGACACGTGGCAGATGAAATTTAACGCAGAGAAGCGTGAAGTGATACATTTTGGTAGGAAGAACGAGGAGAGGCAATATAAAGTAAAGGGTACAATTCTAAAGTATGTGCAGGAACAGACATCTGGGGGTATATGTGCACAAATCATTGAAGGTGGCAGGACAGGTGGAGAAAGCGGTTAAAAAAGCATTCAGGATCCTGGGCTTCATAAATAGAGGCAGAGTGTACAAAAGCAAGGAGGTTATGATGAACCTTTATAAAACACTGGTTCAGCCACAACTGAAGTATTGTGTCCAATTCTGGGCATCACACTTCAGGAAGGATGTGAAGGCCTTAGAGAGGGTGCAGAAAAGATTTACTACAATGGTTGCAGGGGTGAGGGACTTCAGTTACATGGATAGACTGGAGATGCTGTCTATCCATGTAGAAGGTTGAGCGGAGATTTGATAGAGGTGTTCAAAATCATGAAGGGTCTAGACGGATTAGATAGAGAGAAACTGTTCCCATTGGCGGAAGGGTCGAGAACCAGAGGTCACAGATTTAAGATGACTGGCAGAAGAACCAAAGAAGACATGAGGAAAAACTTTTTTTTTTAAACGCAGCGAGTTATGATCTGGAATGCACTGCCTGAAAGGGTGGTGGAGGCAGATTCAATCATGGCTTTCAAAAGAGAATTGGGCAAGTACTTGAAGGAAAAAAAATTTTCAGGGTTACAGGAATAGGGCAGGGGTGTGGCACTAGCTGGATTGCTCTTGCAGAGAGCTGGCACAGGCTCAACAGGCTGAATGGTTACTGCACAGAAGGCTGCCATTCTATGAAATTTTGGCGAACTGAAGAGTCAAATTTGAAACTACGCACATTCTAAAATTGCCCTGAATGTGTGGATCAGCAGAAAGCACTCCGACCAAGTTACGCTATCAAGGTGAAATAACTTCCACCACTACATTAATCCCTAAGGAAGGTATGCCATGTAGCTCTATTAGGTTCTGAAGCAATTTAGTAAAGGAAGCAAAGATGAAGGATTTAAGTTAACATCTTTCACCAATTTCAACTCAAGCTTCGAATACAAACTGAAAGCAGTCTTATCAGACATGCTTATAACAATACTCATTATTAAGTGATTTACAACGTTGGCATGGTGCCTTTGTCATGACCTAAAAATTATGACTATTTTATGCAACATTTGCTGTATTTCTTTGGGCCTCTGGACGTTGTCCTTCCAGATGGCAGACGGCCAACCTGATCTCAGGCTACCAATGTTGCACTAAACCTATGTGCTAGAACAGTTCAAGTGACTCCTCACAATTTTTGTCCTATTCACAATCACTTGTAGTGATCTGATTACTGAAAATCAAGTGACTCATACCTTCACTATTCTTCCAGCAACTTGGTAATTACCACATCCACACCCTCTACCCTTTCTCCTAGTCCACCCCAGGTCAGACCCAAGATAAACATTGTCATTTTGTGCTTTTCTTCCTTAGACTCCTACCTCCAACATAGTGGACAACGTACCGCTTCTCCACTGACTGTGCTCTGTACCTCCATTACTACCATTTATTTTAAACAGATAATCTCTTTCCCCTCAAACTGTTTCCCTACTTTTTTCAGACCAAATTCAAATTCCTCATATTCTATTGCTACCTCTTGCTGAACAGCATCCTGTGCTGTGGAAGCAACACTAATCAAAGGCAACCAGCTCCCACATGCCAGCCAAGATTTGAAACCTTGTCATCCTCCCAACTCAGTGATTGCATTTGATACAAGAATTCAGCACTAATTTTGCACTGATTAAGAGCTGCATAATAGAGTCTGTCTGAATCCCCAACTCCCTTATGGGTCAGTGTCTAAGGTTTTTCCTGGAGGCCAGCTGAGAAGAGGGCACTGATGCGACAGGATGCCTGGCACAGCTCGTCCTAGTCTGGTGCTGCCCTCTACTTGTATCTGAGCTGTGGAGAATGGGCTGGTGGATTTGAGACCTGAATACTGCTCATTTTATCTGTTTCTATCTAATTTACACTTTCACATTATGCCACTTTTTAAAAAAGGTTTCAAATGTATTGTCTATTTTATGCCAGTTGCTGTCTAAGTCATTGTCACAGCATTTTTTTTAAAGAGTAAAATGGTGCCTAGATTTCTACAGTGTTGGTTTAAAGTCTTTCACCAGACACTTGGCTGTACTCTGTTCCTCACGGAAGTGCTGGTTAGAGACAGAATTGTTTCCCTTCCCCACCACCCTGCAAAGCAGCAAGAGATCCATTATAATCACATGCAATGAACAATCTACCAAATAAGTATTCTTCCTATTGGATAGGGAAACAGCACAAATTCAGAGCATTATAAAAAGTACATTTGAATGACAACTGAAACCACTAACAATAAGTGCCACAAGAATGATATTTATATCCATCACACCTCTGACATTGAGCACAACACAGGCAGCAAGAAAAAAATCAGGTCATCTCGCTTGTAGGATATAATCGCATCCCTCGGCATCTCATCATATATTGTCAATCTAAAAGTGTTGCTCAAAGGTTTATGCCCCCACCAAGCCACTCCCGGGACGGCAATAGTTTACTTCACACATGCATCACTCTGCAGTCTCGATATTCAAAAATTAAGTACAATCCAACAAATAAATGTATTTTAATTATAGGTAACAGCTTTACTTCAAAACTGAGGATATCTATAAAAGGGAGTTAAGCTTCAGTTTCACAAATTATTATTCAGCAATTTGACCTTTTAGCAAATGTTTTGGCAGTCAGTTTGGATAGCAACAGCTTAGCTCAGTGCCAGAAGGTTGTGGGTTCAAACCCCACTCCAGGACTTGAGCACATAATCTAGACTGACAGTTCAGTATTGAGTTGCACTATTGGAATGTAGAAAAATTAGTAACAACCACCACCTAGGGGATGGAGGGGATTGGATCATGAGCAGCAATTATGTAAATTGACTATTCTCACTGGGAAAAAAAGATTGAGGGGGCCACGATTGCCTTTTTAAAAATTCATTCATGGGATGTGGACTTCGCTGGCAAGGCCAGCATTTATTGCCCAACCCTAATCGCCTTCGAGAAGGTGGTGGTGAGCCGCCTTCTTGAACCGCTGCAGTCCGTGTGGTGAAGGTTCTCCCACAGTGCTGTTAGGAGGGGAGTTCCAGGATTTTGACCCATCGACGATGAAGTAACGGCGATATATTTCCAAGGGACTAGATAATGTAGACCATGACGAGCTGTTTCACCTTGTCCAGAATAATAGAACTAGAGGACATGGCCTGCACTTGGAAAGGGGGGAGGGGGGTTGTAAATTCAATACTAATCTGTAGAAACATTATTTCAGTGATGGAGTGGTATATCTATGGAAGAGCCTCTTGAAGAAGACAGTGGAAGCAGACAGTATTGATTCATTCATGTTCAACTGGATACAAGAGATTGCATGACACTTTGTTCAACATCAATATTTTTTATTCGTTCATGGGATGTGGGCGTTGCTGGCAAGACCAGCATTTATTGCCCATCCCTAATTGCCCTTAAGGTGGTGGTGAGCCGCCTTCTTAAACCGCTGCAGTCCATGTGGTAACACGGACCAAGCAGTCCAACACGTGCACGAGTCAAAGGGTATTCCAAAACCCAAGGGCGCAATGAAAGTGAAGGTCGGCGCAGGCTGACCGAGGTGGGATCCCGCCACAGGCAGAGAGGTGGAGCACAAGCTTGGACCTGAAAGATGGTGAACTATGCCTGGGCAGGGTGAAGCCAGAGGAAACTCTGATGGAGGTCCATAGTGGTCCTGACGTGCAAATCGGTCGTCCAACCTGAGTATAGGGGCAAAAGACAAATCGAACCATCTAGTAGCTGGCTCCCTCTGAAGTTTCCCTCAGGATAGCTGGTGCTTGTAATTTGGTCTGGTCAACGTGCCTCCCTCAACCACCAACACTTTAATTAGTCATTCATTTGATTTGCTTCTAGTAGGCCTTTGTGCACATTAGACATCATATGTTCCTACATCATAGGAAATATTTTTGAAAAGTGATTCAACCAATGTGAAGAATTGCTGCACAAATGAATATAGCTTTGTTTCTTTTTATTCGTTCATGGGATGTGGGCGTCGCTGGCGAGGCCAGCATTTATTGCCCATCCCTAATTGCCCTTGAGAAGGTGGTGGTGAACCACTCCCGTGTGTGTGGTGAAGATTCTCCCACAGTGCTGTCAGGAAGGGAGTTCCAGGATTTTGACCCAGCGACTATGAAGGAATGGAGATATATTTCCAAGTCGGGATGGTGTGTGACTTGGAGGGGAACGTGCAGGTGGTGTTGTTCCCATGCAACTGCTGCTCTTGTCCTTCGAGGTGGTAGAGGTCATGGGTTTGGGAGGTGCTGTCGAAGAAGCCTTGGCGAGTTGCATCCTGTGGATGGTACACACTGCAGCCACAATGCGCTGGTGGTGAAGGGAGTGAATATTTAGGGTGGGGGATGGGGTGCCAATCAAACGGGCTGCTTTGTCCTGGATGGTGTCGAGCTTCTTGAGTGTTGTTGCAGCTGCACTCATCCAGGCAAGTGGAGAGTATTCCAGCACACTCCTGACTTGTGCCTTGTAGATGGTGGAAAGGCTTTGGGAAGTTAGGAGGTGAGTCACTCAGCAGAATACCCAGCCTCTGACCTGCTCTTGTAGCCACAGTATTTATGTGGCCACTAACCCATTCTAGAATTGCAGGTGTCCCAGTTACCAGTTAGTAACCCAGTTAGAGTTACAGAAGTTGCCCTGGTCAACTGTTGCCAAAAACGCATAAACAGGCGCTATTTCCGCAGTTGCTATGACAGCCTGGGCTGGTAACCGGCGGATTACCGACCGGCGACCGTTACTGGTAAAAAAAAAAGGCGGGGCAACAATAAGCCAATGAACGCCAGCCACCAATTCCTCAAGAGCCAATCAGCACGAGCCACGGGGCGCGTGCCCATCTTTTCCGGTTGCGATAGCGGAGGCGGCGGCGAGCGCCACCTGCGGCCACCCTGGGGATTGTAGTCAATTCACGCGGCGCTGCCCGCGGGACAGAGGCGCACGGACCGGGAGGGGGGACTACAACTCACAGAATGCAACGCGCGGCCGACAGCGCAGCGCCTCCCTCACATCTGGGCGATGCGAATAATCAACGTCGGCGCGGCCGGTCCGGCTAGTATCCCGGGGAAGGGCCGAATATCACCGGCTCCACACGGAAGCCAGACCCGTTCGGGTTTCTCGGTTACGCACACCCAATTCCCCCCCCCCCAAATCTCCATTACCGGTCACTGCGCAATCGGCTGCCGAAGAAGCACCTCACACCCGGGGGAAGATAAGCGAAGGGGCGGCGTCCAGTGCAGACGGAACCCCCTCCGTTCCCCCCCCCCCCCCCCCAGAGCTCGACAGATGGAAACCGCCACCCACCCCAGGGTCAGGGCCGAGCTCCAGCGCCCACTCAACACTGCGCACAGTCCGGGAGAACCGAGTGCCCCCTTCCCCCCCCCCCCCGCCGTCTCTCGCTCGGCACCGATCCCCCGGGGGGGGGGGGGGAACTCACCAGGGGGCGAAGAACTCCACCAGCATCAGGCTGTGGTCCCCGGTCTGCTCCTCGAAATCATCGTCCGTCAGGTCGAGCACGTCGCTGGCCAGCGCCGCGCCCACAGAGCAGGCGAGGAGCAGGAGGCGAATCATTGCAGGTCTGTAGAGAGAGAGGGGGGGGAGGGGGTTTCTTTTTTTTTTCCCCTCCGGGGGTCGCGGTTCTCTTGTTTCTGTTGCACCGTCTCTCAGCCCCCGCAGCGGCGACCGGGGCTCCGACTGTCAGCGAGAGCAGAAAGCGAAAGAGCAGGCGCGGCCAGGCCACCCAGAGCCCGAGTGTGGCGCCCCGCCATTGGACGGCGCCCGGATCACATGGGCGAGCGCCGCACCAATGGCAAGCAGAGATCCGGGACCTGCGGGTGGACTTTTGGTGAAGATGCTCAGTCATCCTGGCCCAGGAACTGCTGCAAACTGTCCCATCACTGAATGCTTTAGAAGGCTTGTGAATTTAAAATAAAATTGCTGGACTATAACTTGGTGTTGTAAAATTGTTTACAATTGTCAACCCCAGTCCATCACCGGCATCTCCACATCATTAGAAAGTATGGATTGTGGTTTTTTTTTGCATTGTGATAATGAGATCAGAGTGTGTAAGATCTGCATTGTATTGGTTCGAACTATAATTGCTTGAAATTGTGTCCTTTTACACTGAAATGTGTGCATCTTTTTAAATTTTATGAGATAAAGTGTATTTTGAAATATAAGCAAAGTCCCAGTACTCTTACTGCATCACTGAAGTACTGGAGAAGTGCTCATAAAAATATTTCAGACTTAGAGTAGCAGCAAAACAAACCTTGTTTTATGTATTCAGGTTTATAAAAGTGTGTACACGTTGGGAGTTCTTCAATTTGATATCATTCAATATTCTTTACTTGAAATTACCTGATCAAAACTGATTTTATGTACAAAAGCAAAATACTGCAGATACAGGAAATGTGAAATAAAAACCAGAAAATGCTGGAAACATAAAGAAACTTTCTTTATTGTCCCATTACCACACACTTTTGCCCTGCACCATCATCCCTTTTGTCATTTAATCACTCCTGCTTGTACAATTTTAAAGGGGAATCATTTACAGAGCTATGGGGAAAGAACAGGGGAGTGGAACTAATTGGACAGCTCTTTCATAGAGCAGGCACAGGCACAATGGGCCGTATGGCCTCCTGTGCTGTAACATACGATGATACTATGCTTTCCACCCTATCACAGAATCTTCACCACCCCCACACTGTTCCCTGGCTCTGTACTTGCTTATAAACTGTTAAATTTCTTGTTCTAGTTCTGATGAAAGGTCACCGACCTGAAATGTTAACTCTGTTTCTCTCTCCACAGGTGCTGCTTGACCTGCTGTGTGTTTCCAGCATTTTCTGATTTTATCTATATATGAAGTTGAAACCTGCTGCTTTACAAGTCTGGTTTATTATGTTAGTGGGATCATTATTTCTTGCATCTTCTGATCCAGTTTGTGTCATTCCCTTGCTACTGGGTACTCCCTCAGCGCGGCTACAGATCTGTGTAAGAACAGACTACTGCCCTGTAATGAGATTGTTGAATCCCTGTGTGATTGTAGTCGCAAGGTCATTCTCCAAGATAGTCAACACAGACTACTGTAGATGGGGCGAGAGCGAGATCGCTGGGGGGATAGATAGAGATCATGGGGAGGGAGGTAGATTGCAGTAGAAGATTTGCTTGTGGGACCGGCGGGGGGCGGGGGGAAGTACTCCTGCTCCTCCTGGCCCACAAGCAGTACTGGAAAAGCACTTACCTGCTGGATCCAACATCTCCCACCTCCCTTTAATGGCCGGGTTTCCTGAGCCCTGGGAAAGCCAGCCCGTAGCTGATAAATTCAAATGGCTGCCAAAATCTGAGGAACGCAGTCTCATTAACACATTAAAATCACTGACTCCTGAGCTGCTTACTTGATCGTCCCCCAATCCACTGCAGTTGAACCAGAAGATGGCGCCTTCACGGTGGGTTGGAGTCGGGTTTCACATTTTTACCAATTTAACCTCCTCCGACCCTCTCCTGCCTGTCGTTAGGGGGGTTAACATTCCCCCCGAGGCTTCTGTTGGGCCTAATGGCCTTGTTTCTGAAAAGTCTTATGTTCTTATTTGTTGTTTAGGAATTCTGAACACTGTTCACATTTACGTTGCTTTATGATGTCATGTACAAGCTACTGTGACATCAGAAAAGTGATGATGATATTGTGAAGACAGTGTGGATGGTGAAGTATAATTTCATACTTCACTCATAATACAATCTCATCTTACATATGATAAGGCCACTGACAATGTGGCAATTTAGAGACCACAATCAAAATTCTACTTCTATTTGAGGATTGTTGTCAGGACTTTGGCAAGCAGCGAAAACAAAAAAGGATTTCGGCTATTGCCTAAAGCTCAGAAGAATCAGGTGTCTGGAAAAATATATGGTAAATAAATAAGGGAAGATTATAATATTGAGAAGCAATAAATAAACTAAATTCTTTATGAAGGGATTATAAAGCCATAGGAAATTCAATGTCTTTAATAGGATATAGCTTGTAAATTAATTATTTTTTTCTCTCACTTATTTTTCTCCCCTCATCCCCAAAGGATGTAGATAATTTGCTGGATTACCGTTTCAAGAGCAGTGATCCTTTCCGGTACCTAATCCAAGTGGCTATTATTTATGTGAGCTTTGACAGAGAGTGCTACAGGCTATTGGATTACAGAGGCTATTACACCTGAGTCCAGTTCTCTCCTCACCTATAGCCAATGTAGTGTTTTGGGGTTTCACCAGTATTGCCCAAACAGTAGTTTTTTAATTAATAATAATGAATATAATGTATATTTCTCAACATTAACCAGCAGACATGGAATCTAGACGGGTTGTCATTGTAATTTGGAATGTTAATTAATAAGCAAAGGGGATTGTTGTGTACCTTCTCAAGCATTTCACACCATTATGATAAAATTATTTCTTTATGACACCTTAATGGCCAGGTTTTGGCTCATTCCACGCACTCAGCAGGGTGCTTAGCTAAGACGGATATTTGGGTGCTCCAGGCTCCGACATCAAAGAAAAGGCAATTCAATCAAACTGGTAACTTTATTGATGGTTAAGTGGGCCACCCCCTCCCCTCCCAGCCTCACACTCTTAAGGAGATGGCTTTCCCTCTCTCACTCTTTTTCGGACATCAGAAGAAGCATATGAACTTGAGCAGTCTGAAAGAGAAAAAGTCAGGGCCAGTTAGTTTGGGAATAGTTAGCTTGAAAGTGGGCTTTCGCCTCGAGTGTGCCTCTAATTTTTTGGTGAAACAAGAAGTGTAGGAAAATCAATGGATCTTAACATGAAAACTGTAGTCTGTTCATTTATGTATTTTATGTAAAATAAACCTGTTTGGTGGTTTGTATTCCCCATCTCAATAGAGTGCTTTTCAGTCTTCCTTTATAAAAACAGAACGCACATGAGAGATTACAGTAGCTAGTATAAGCAACAAAGGTCCTATGTTACAATCCCAGAGTCATGCTCTTGTTTAACCAGATATTGGGCAGTGAAAGTACATTCTAGATTATAGGGGACTTGAGATCCATTTATGGGAATGACCGGTGATGCTGAACCTGAGCAAATCTCCAATGCAAAACTTCAAAATTTGTAAAAGTCCATACATGCGGATTTCTATGAGGGGGTTTCCAGATAGCAATCAGTAGCAGGAACCTGTCCAATTTTAGTTCTCTTTAACCCACTCTGTAAGGCCAATTGGTATCCCACTTCCCTTTCCATCAAGGAAAAACAAATAACTATAGGATACTTAATCATTAATATTTATGAGGCAGTGATGTGGCAAGTGACTCACAAGTGACTGACTTTAGATACATTAAAATGTTGCTGCAGTCAGCTACAGATTATTCTCTATAAATCAGCAGTAATAATGTGCGGACCACAAGGTGACCCTAATAATGAAGGAAGGTACAGTAAACAGGGTGGTGATATTTGGCACAGGAGGAAGGCCTGGGAGGAGGTCACAAGATGGATGAATGCAATCTGCACACTAAAATGCTCTGACAAGAAGTATGCAAGTATTTCAATGATATAAAAATGTCCACCAAAGAAAAGATATCATTCAACTGCCAAACCAGGCAGGCGACCATAGCAAGACAAAGCAACTGGAAGAACTGCCTGACCATGGGAAATTTGTGTCCCTGTTATTTAGGCACTGAAATGTGGAGGGGGTGACTGACCCCTACGTTGGATTTGGTGACTCACCGGTACGTATCCTTCCCTGGTATATCTTCTATCACACCTTACATAAATTAGCTTACAATGATGGAGGAGCAAAATGCAACTACCAAGGCTACTGATTTAGGGTTTTCGCAGAAAAATGGATGGAACCATAGAATTTAATCCCCAAAACACCAGCAAAAATCCTGGAATTACATGCAATAAAAACTATTTATTGAATCACTATAAACAATGGTCCTAATTATAAAGATAGAATTACAGAATGTGATCCTCAAACCTCTGGTTACAATCATGCAATCCCATCTGATAAAAATTTAATTTAACTTAAACAGTCACTGTTAATCAATGGCCTTGGTATATATTATGACCAGAACTATCTGTCTCTGAATACCCAGGCACAAGCAACACTGCTGATGTTGAAATAATATCTCATGCTATGCCACTGATATGTACGTATTTTCTCTCCCCAGATGAACATGGGATATCTGGACTACAACAGCTTAACTGCACCACACACCTCATTAAATACCACCACATGCAACAGTACAAATGATCCCAGGCACCAGAAGTTTAAGAGTTACTGAATCATCAGCATAAGCAAGGGAGATACAGCAATTGTACTGGTTGAGAATGAATCAGAAAGGCTGGTGATGGGGTGCAATTGTCCCAGACCCAAGGCACCAGCAGAGAGAGGTAGGTAGGTATTGAGGTCAGACCCTTCAAAGTTAGCATGTTGGTGGAGCTGCAAGATATGCCATAATATTGTGGATTAGAGGCTGGAGAGATGGAAGGCTTGATTTCAAAAGCAAATGCCTCTTTGAGTTGAATGTCTCTATCTCCACGAATGTAGAAAATCAGAACTAAGACATTGGATGTTAGGCCACTGGCTGACTCCCGGTGTATGAGTTATGCACCAAAGGACGAGAAGAAATAGATCTGATTCAAGGGAAATCATAAAATACACATTATCAGCACATACTAAATTCATTACACTGTCACGTTGAAACACCATCCGTGTCTTTGTTTTTCTGTGATACTTAGCATTAACTAGACAGAGAGGTATTGTAGATTCAGGTAATGGAATGGATGGGAGCAGACTACCTGTTCTATGATTAATACTTTACCCTGCACCTTCGCATATTTTTAAGTGCAATTCTTCATGTGGGCTCAAGAATTGTATAGGTAAGTATTTATGTCTGCAAATCTGAAAAAAGGAGGACCCCTTTACTGAAATGGATGAGAAGCAGGAGGGTAGATTGACTAATTGTTAATATTCAATTTTCAGGCGTAAAGTGTGTGCTAGAGATCACTCTGATCGGATCTCCACCCATTTTTTGCATCATGCACATTTCTGATGCTGAATTTGATGGGAACAGCAAACTCTTGCCTGGAGGTCATTTAAAAAGCCCAGTAAGAAGATTCCTTATACAATTTTCAGGCCATTTCCACACCATTTGAAGAAGAGCAGTGAGTTCTCTTGGTGTTCTGGTCAAAAATTTTTTTTTAAACAACAGCACCAAAAACAGATTGTCTGCTGTTTCATCTTGTTTGCTGCTTGTGGCACTTTGTTGTGCAGAAATAGGCTGCTGCCCACTTGACAACAGTGAATACACTTCGAAAAGTAATTCATTGGTCAGGAAGTGCTTCAATAATGATAAGGCACAACATAAATGCAAGTTCATCCTTTGTACTGATGATTTCTTGTTTTTGTGTTTCATTTCAGCATGCAAGCTACACAGAAATACTGTGGCTTTTTGGTTGAACTGACAAAAGAGAGCCACGTTTGATCTTGTTCTCTGACACTGGGTTATTTACCGTCTAGTGGTAATTTTACATTTACTTATTGCAAGCAGCAGGTTGCTGTCATTTGGTTAGTATTTACACTTTTCTGACACAAGTTTACCAGGATGGAAAATCTTTTAGATCTTTTAGTTAATTTTTAGGTAGAGGGACAGACTCAGTTAACTTCAGCCTTGATTCATCTTCTGAATAGTTATGTGTACATTAATAATATTACATTACCATGTGTAATAGTACTTATTAGTACCTGAAAAATAATAGCCTGCCTCAGGTACACTGTAAGATTTATGGGCCAGAACTTGCGCAGTGTCATGGCAACTGTTGCCGCAGCTCCTGCAAATTAAATTAACGAATGTATGCTCTGTGGCATTGACTTGCTTTATTTTGAACTTTTAAAAAATTGTGCACAATCAACTCAGCCTCTGAGCAGGGTAAGTTGATGCGCATGGAACAGTCTATGACAAAATCTGTCAGGAAGAGAAGTCATGCCCACAAGCAGGCAAGCAGACTTGATTCATTTAAAGTTAGTATTCTGGAAGTCATTGTAAATAAAAATTTTAATTTTTTTTAATAAAAAGCCAAAGAAATAATTGAATTAAGTTAGAGACAGAAGGGAAAAGTAAAAAAAAAGTTCTTAATTTAAACTTTTTTTTAATGACCAAAAACTATTAAAATAAGGAGCAATATGAGACTCCACATTTTTTAAATTTAATATTTAGTTGTTTGGCAGTCATTAAGTCTAACAACGCTGTTAAAACTTAGTTTATACCTAGCCTACCTGTTTGGTGGCGTAATTAGTTACTTTCCAGTTGGGCAGATGAGCAAGTTTGCGATTTTTCAGTGATTTCAATGATTGCAGTGTACGATGGCCCTTTAATTCACAGCTGTCAAATCGCCGGCGAATCAATAGGGGCAAGTTCACAATTTCTGTATTTTAGTGCACATGTGCAAATGCGGGAACTTGCTCCTTCAATTCGCCATTAAAAATGGAGAGCCCTGAAGAGCTCCTCCATTATTTCGGGAGCAAGTTCTGCCCATATAAATTGAAAAGACATTATTGGTCTGTCACTGTGAGGTGAATGAACAGAATGATTTTCAGAGTCTTTACTTGCTTTGCTTGTTGTTTATATTAGTTACAGATGTTTATTTGAGAATGCAACGATTGTCATGTTCTTATAAATTGAAAATTTGCAGTATGAATGAATTCCACACATTTTATTTCTATTGAATAGCTTCTGACAAATGGAAGCATTAAAATTTGCTAAAGATAAAAAAGGAGTTTCCCGGATACATTCAAAGGACAACCCTCGGGCTCAAATTATCCGATCAAAACTCATTCAGGATTTTAATCTGTTGGGTCATTTGCAAGGATTGATCATCAATGATCCCAAGTATAACATGAATGACATTAAAGGTACTGTAGATTGACAAAATTGATTTTGGTTAATTAAAATTTAAGGGGCGTTGTTCCTTCAGCAAGACTAGAGTTTATGTGTACAAAGTACAAGATACATGTGTTTACCCATGCAGTGCAGGCATTTATACAACATGGGTAAACACTGTAAAGAAAGACACCACCTTTTAAAGCAGTTGTCTTTTTAATTTTTATTATTTTGAAATTGTAAATTGAATGCACCTTCATTTTTTGCAAATGTATCATTTTTTTAAGAATATACTTAAATGGGGAGCTAACACCTAAATCCAGTCAGTTGAACTTCGCTCAATTATGTCTTTGGGCCATTTGGAGTTATAGATGCAGTAATGATTATATCTTGATTTGTGTCCAATGAGCTTATTCCATAAGTTGCATTCCACACTGACTTGGAAATGGGAGTCAGTTTGTTGGTTAGTGCGATATGCAGCTACAGTCTACTCAGCCTGTCCAAAGGCAAAATAGTGGATCTGAATAGGCAATAGAAGAGATACAATTGTAAGCAATCTTAGAAGAAAAATAATGAAAGGGATAGATACGGGCTATCCAAATTACCAGGAAGTCATTTCATTGAGATGTTCAGATGGTAAGAGGGTAAAGATTGAATGGTTTATAACTATCATCTCAACTTCAAGAATAGATTATTGCCCAGAAAATTATTTATATTGTTTTATGATATACTGGTTATCCTCTAGAGGTATTATTTGTATTACTGTTAGCCTACTCAGCACCTACTGCAGTCTCAGGCTTATTCAACTCCTACTCCAGCCTCAGGCCCACTCAGCTCTGCTGGAGTCGGAGGTATGCTCAAAACTATAGACAGTGCAACCATTTTGCTGCTCCATAAAGGAGGCAGTTTGGGAGTGGAAGTAGAAAGCAGAACCGGAGGGGATTAGAATCATAGAAAGGTTACAGCACAGAAGAAGGCCATTCAGCCCATCGAGTCCATGCCGGCTCAATGCAAGAGAGCAACCCAGCTAGTCTCACTCCCCCACCCTATCTTCGTAACCCTGCAAATTTAGTGCAGGTATGACCAATGCAGACTGGTGCAATCAGATATGATTGGTGTGATCTGATTGATTGAAGGAGAAATACTATAGCACCATGAAGATATGTTCACATAGACACAAGGTGGGGGGGAATTCCTTTGGTTGCAATGTGTTGATAACAGGGTAAATAGAACTGGAAGATTTCTTCCAATTAGCGGAATAGTAAATATGTTCTTTTAGAAGAGATCTTCCCGCCATGCATAATTTGCTAATTCATAGCAACCAGAGGGAATCCCAACCCAAAACTTTTGTCAGTATAGATTCTGTGGTGTCAGGAGGACGGTTTATTTTGTTTTCAGTTTATTTTTAAATCAGGGGCTAGTATCACTGGACAACAGTGGCAGGATACTACATGCAATTGGTCATTTGATCCATTAAAACAAGTGAACGGCAATTCTATCTGATTTTTGATTGTCCAGAAATGTCTAAAATGTGAGGCAGATCTCAGTAAAATGTCCAGTAAGTTAGTTCTCTCCATTCTGTGCCTTAAGATTTGGAGGGATTAGTTATTACGGTTAAAGTTTTCAATAAACTTTTATTAGCAAAACCTGAGAGCGTGAACCACAATCCCATCTCTATCCTGCTCTTGTTGCAGTTTTGGATTTTGTCCAAAGATGGTAACCCTAATAATTGTGATATTTGCACGCTGATTGAGTGTTAATCTGCAGCTGAAATAACATGAGACAAGAAAATCACATAAGACTAGGAACTATGTTGACAATGTTAGCCGATGAATGATTAATGCACTTGTTTGATAGTCCTCTGTCCATTATATTAATGAAGGCATTAACCTGTTCAATGTAAATTTTCCTTGAAAGTTGACCTGGCTGCATTATAAAGTAACCAAGTCAATCAGATAATGCTTTTTTAAGTGATGTCAGGCAATTTGGCAACTTAACACGACAACTCATCAATGGCCTCAGAAGAAAGTTATCTTAATGGTGGTGCCCTATAGGTTAAAGTCCATCTTAATTATTTACTCTCCCTATTTAGTTCCTACCAATCCACTTACCAGACTCCTACCAGTACTGCTTTTATGTCAGACACTGTGCTATTGTTTGTGCCATATCCCCAAATTGACTTATCCTCTGACTTTCCCTCTCTTTTCATGGCCATGTTCCCATTAATAACATGCTAATGCTCCAATGTAATATAGAAAGTATATTAGAGTTGCCTTATGTAGCAACATATGAAATGTTAATATTTGACCAACTGATTGGTAAAATGCTCTAATGTTCAGTTTGTGAAGACTTGCTTGTGGCGAACATTTGTGCTGCTTTTGCAGGGACAGTTAACTTGTAACTGGCTTGCTTCTCATTCACAGTTCAAAATTTGAACCCAGCTCCAGGGCTTTTCTGCCTTGTGCTGTCATTATATACAGACATATAACTGATGTACCAACATAACATTGAAGTACCAATGGCAAAAAAACCCCAACAATTTAACTTTTCTGTGGACGAACACCTGGGGAGTAGTTGTAATCAAGAACTCTATTGGAGGCCAGTAGTTACACAATCATCCTCTCCCTCTCTTTTACATCACTCCAAGTTTCGGGGCCAACACTGAGCTGTACTGAACCTAAAGCTGATCATTTTTTTTTTACTTAGTTCAATTTGTAGCATGATCTATAAGCTCATGCTTTAATATATTTTTATTAAAAGTGAGAAGAACTTTGGGTGTCAATGTTGCCAGCTCCAGCAATCTCAATTTAATGAGAGCATTGTCAGGTCTTAGAAACCTGAGAGGCCTATATTCCGTGGAGTTGGGGAAGGCTGTTATATACTGTCACCACCAACACGTTATATAAATATCTTACATGGTACACTTACTACTTTAAATATGACTTTATAATTAGGAATTAAAGAAATGAAAAAAATGGAAAGATATTTATTGAAAATACATGTAAAAACTCTATAAAGTAATGCAGTCAATGCAAAAAGACTTATAATGATCATTACTCATTGTTACATAGATTCAAAGATGTTGAACAAGTTGATGATTGAAGATCCTTTGCAGCTGGTGCGTTTTGATTTTAATCCAGTTCGAAATATAGATATCTCCTCAAACCACAGGCAGAGAAACTGTCTTCAGAATCGCTATGTCAAGTACCCACCTCTAAATATGTGGGCACAATGGGTCCTAGAAAGTATCCTTATAAAATCTATAGTCATATCGTTATACCTTCATTATTAAAATTCTTTTACAAATAATTTAATTAACAATGATTTTTGTTTCTCCAAGAGGAAATGTTTGGCTACTGATACTGTTTCACATCATCCCCAATCCTCCTTCGATATAAGGAGGGTGCCGGAGGACTGGAGGATTGCAAATGTCACAATATTCAAAAAAGGGGAGGGGGATAAATCCGGCAATTATAAGCCAGTCAGCCTAACTTCGGAGGTGGGGAAACTTTTAGAGACAATAATCCAGGACAAAATTAATTGGCACTTAGAAAAGTATGGGCTAATAAATGAAAGTCAGCACAGATTTGTTCAAGGAAAATCATGTTTGACTAACTTGATTGAGTTCTTTGATGAAGTAACGGAGAGGGTTGATGAGGGTAGTGCGGTTAATGTTTACATGGACGTTCAAAAGACATTTGATAAAGTACCACATAATAGACTTATTAGCAAAATTAAAGCCCATGTGATTAAAAGGACAGTGGCAACGTGAATGCAAAGTTGGCTAAGGGGCATAAAGCAGAGTAGTGGTGAACGGTTGTTTTTCAGACTGGAGGGAAGTATACAATCGTGTTCCCCAGGGGTCAGTATTAGGACCACTGCTCTTTTTGATATATATTAATGACCTAGACTTGGGTATAGAGGGAATAATTTCAAAGTTTGCAGATGACACAAAACTCGGAAATGTAGTAAACAATGTGAAGGATAGTAACAGACTTCAGGAGGACATAGACAGTCTGAGGAAATGGGCAGATATATGGCAGATGAAATTTAACGCAGAGAAATGTGAAGTGATACATTTTGGTAGGAAGAACGAGGAGAGGCAATATATATTAAATAGTACAATTTTAAATGGGGTACAGGAAGACCTGGGATGCACATACACAAATCTTTGAAGGTGGCAGGACTAGTTGAGAAGGCTGTTAAAAAAGCATATGGGATCATGGGCGTTATTAATAGAGGCATAGAGTACAAAAGTAAGGAAGTTATGCTGAACCTTTATAAAACATTGGTTAGGCCTCAGCTCGAGTATTGTATTCAATTCTAGGCACCACACTTTAGGAAGGATGTCAAGGCCTCAGAGAGGATGCAGAAAAGATTTACTAGAATGGTTCCAGGGATGAGGGACTTCAGTTATAAGGAGAGACTGGAGAAGCTGTGGTTGTTCTCCTTAGAACAGAGAAGGTTAAGAAGAGATTTGATAGAGGTGTTCAAAATCATGAACGTTTTTGATAGAGTAAATAAGGAGAAACTGTTTCCAGTGGCAGAAGGGTCGGTAACCAGGGGACACAGATTTAAGGTGATCGGCAAAAGAGCCAGCGGCGACAAGAGGAAGTTTTTTTTATGTAGCGAGTTGTAATAATCTGGAATGTACTGCCTGAAAGGGTGGTGGAAGCAGATTCAATAATAACCTTCAAAAGGGAATTGGATAAATACTTGAAGGGAAAAAATTTACAGAGCTATGAGAAAAGAGCAGGGAAATGGGACAGTGGATAGCTCTTTCAACGAGCCGGCATAGGCACAATGGGCTGAATGGCCTCCTCCTGTGCTGTACCTACAATAACACTATGCTATGATGATACTATGATCTAGGCGATGTGTCCAGGAGATGACTAGATACATTAAATCTTTAAGTATGCGTACCTTACATCGCAATCTGACCTGATCATCAAAGGCCCACCAGAGAGGGAAGACAAGGCCTCAGTTTAAAGTTTCATCCAAGAGATGGCACCTCCAACAACGCAGCACTTCCTCAGTACGGCACTGAAGTGTCAGCCTAGATTATGTGTTCATGTGTCTGGAGTGGGATTTGAACACACAACCTTTTGACTCAGAGGCAAGTGTTCTACCAACTGAGCCAAGGCTGACAGTATTGCTGGATGCGATGACGTCTGGGGACATGTCGGGGCTACTGAGCACTACCACAACTTCTTGGGGCATACCTAGAGAATGAGAAGAGGAGCATAGGTTAGAATGTTGTCGTCTTGACAAATCCTGAAACACAGCATACTGTAGAATGAGTCATATGGTATTGTGTTTCAGCACCAAGCTTATATTTGATGTGCTCTCTGGTATACATTGTAACATGAGATTGCTAAAATAACTAAAGGATGAGCATTCCTATCTTGGTATCTTTTCGGAATCCAGCAAATTGTTTTCTCACCTGTTCAGGGTATTTACTTTTTCTGCAACCTCTGTACAGACTGCTCTTGACGGGAAGATGCCCCCCTCCCTGACCTCCAAATATGACCACACTTCTGTGGAGGACATTATGCAGCAGGAACTTCAAAGCTGCATTTCCAAAACTGCAGATCACCTTCTTTGAGTTGGTGGATCCATTTCTCCCTGCTCAATAGTAGATAGCTTTAAGGGTGACTAGAAGCCCTTTAACAACATAAGAAATAGGAGCAGGAGTCGGCCGTATGGCCCCTCAAGCCTTCCTCCGCCATTCAATCAGATCATGGCTGATCATCAACCTCAACTCCATTTTCCTGCCTGATCCCCATTTCCCTTGATTCCCCTAGAGTCCAAAAATCTATCTATCTCAGCCTTGAATATACTCAATGTCGCAGCATCCATAGCCCTCTGGGGTAGAGAATACCAAAGATTCACAACCCTTTGAGTGAAAAAATTCCTCCTCATCTCAGTCTTAAATGACCGACCCCTTATCCTGCAACCAGGCCCTCTAGTTCTAGACTCCCCAGCCAGGGGAAACAACCACTCAGCTTCGACCCTGTCAAGCCCCATCAGAATCTTTTATGTTTCAATTAGATCACAGTTTCCTGATCATAATCAACTCGGTTCATTTTTCAGAAACCTTACTCTATATGGCATTATCATTAACATTATTGTATTTGGTGTGTTAGCAGGTAAGACAAAACAAGCTTCTCCACCTTCACTGTTTAAGAGCTGTTGGCATTGGATAGCCCAACCATTGATCCTAGTGCATCCAGTACTTAATCCAATGTGTACCAGGAACACCACAATATTATGCTAATTAGCTAAACTCACATTGTAGTGGAAGGTCAGTGAGAAACAGTCTTGCCAGCACTGCAACATGACTACAAAATCGCCCCCATAATGGGATGTTTGCAGCATGTTTGATGCAAAAAACATTTGTTTCACCTTCCCAATGTATCAAGATAGAGATTTTTGTTTAGAAATGTACAGTACTTTTGAACATGTTGTTTGAGTAAGGTTTCAATGAATGATAATATAGAAAAATGTAATCCTCATCAGAAGTCAGTCGTGAAAAGCCAGGCTAATATTAATTATAAAGCTAAATAGTAAGATTAGTCTTTTTGCTTCTTCAGCCCCATTATTTAGAAGTTTCCTTGATACTATTTTCCTAAATATGATTTTGATGTTTTGAATGGAATTCAATTGATTGATGGGCTTGGGAAAAATATGGTTTACATTTTCCTGATCAAAGTCAACCAGGTTCATTTTTCAGAAACCTTATTCTGTATAGCATTATCATCAACGTTATTGTGTTTGGTGTGTTTACAGGTAAGACAAAACAAGTTTCCCCTCCTTCAATGTATACTAGAAATATGCAATACAGAAAAATACAGAAATATTAAAACAGCTTGATAACCAGTTAGGTTGTAATTGGAATGACTGCACCTTCCAAATGGGGGGAGGTGCAGTAATTCCAACTATAACCCCTTTGGCAATATACACATTGATAATGTCAATCCTTCTAATTCTGTAGAAACCCTAATACTTCTGTGAGCTAGGAATAAGAATTTGGAATTCATTTCAGATACAAAGAAGCCAGTGCTGAAGTTTATAGACTGAAATTGTGGTACTTAATTCAAAATGACAGAAATTCATACTAACGTCCTTTAACGTGGTTAAAATTGCTATAATTTGGTTACATCCCTTTTCTGTTCTGTACTAAAAATAGAGGTGAGTGCATCAGTGTCATGAATCTTCCTCCTCCCCCTCACAAACAAACTACCAAGGATCAGATATAGTATGTTGCCAAAATGTGGTGCTCTGTCTCCCATGAAGCCACCGGGGGAAATCTCCCTCCTCCTTCTCATGCTGCCGTGAGGAAGATTCCTTGGACAATTTTATGCAGTTTAATTTCAGATCAGACTAATATGGTGGCATTTCTTTGTGTTTCATTGTTTTATTTTATCAGCTGGCCATATCCTTCCAAAGGTACTTATTGTTCTGAAAGTCTTCGAAAATGCCAGATTTGTGGCAAACCATATTCCATGGCAAATAGCGATGAGTCAAATTTATGGAAAAGTTCAAAACTTAAAAAAAAAAGCTTAGTATATGTACTGTGAAATAAATGAAAATTTATAATCTTGGAGCATTTTGGGCGGAGTGTATAACTGCAGGGAGCCATTTTGTTCACTTCGATAAGTTATTATTATATATGATACTTTCTCAGATGTCTCTAACAAACCAGGACCAAAATTCAGTGCCATAACGACTATGTTAGTGGTCATCGACTGGTGCATCCTTTCAATTTTGACTTGTGAAATCCTACTTAGGTGGCTTGATGATTTTGTAAACTTTTGGAGCAGCAGCTGGAACGTATTTGACTTGGCTGTACTACTTACGGTAAGAAACGCAGTCTATGTCATTGGAGGACTCCATTAAAATTCTTTAAATCGCCTTACTCTTTCAGTTAAATAGAAGCTTGGTTTATTAAGCATGCTTGTGATGTCCTGCGGTGTTGCCCTCGGAAATAAAAGTGCCAATGGCTCTCTCAATCAGTGGCAGTGGCAATGGCAGTGTCTCTCTCATTCAGTGGCAGTGCCTCACAATACTAATGCCAAGGCCCCTCTCATTCACTGCCTATGCTAAGATCTATCAGTGCCAAGATCTCCTACACAGTGTCAGTGTCTTACTCACTTTCAGTGCCAGTTACAGTGTAAGCACCATTATCATCTCCTACCCATAGACTGTGATACTGACATAGACAGACAGACAGACACCTTGTCCCACTTTCACTATTGACCAAAGCTAGATTCTGAACTTACCTTTTTCCATTCCCTTAACTGTCTTATACAAGATCATCTCTCAGACACTTCCATTCCAGTTTGAAAAGCCCAAGCTTCTTCAGTCTTTCCTCATAACCACACCTTTGACATAAGGGGTCAGCCTTGTGGTTATTCTTTGCATGGCTTCCAACACTTGAATGTTTCCCTTGTGTCTCAGTAACTAGAGGTGAACATAATGTTCAAGGTGCATTCTGACCATTATACAGTTTGGTCAGAACTTCCTCTGACCTGTATTCTACAGTTTTGGCTACATATTTCAACATTCTATTTGCTTTGTTGATAACAGTTCTGCATTGGATGAACATGTTTAGTGTTGAGTCTACTAAGACTTCTAAAGTCTCTTATGGTTTCATCCTTAGCTATTTCATTGTGGAGTATGTGTCACTTATTTGTTTCCTTCTATGTGCAGAACTTTACATTCATCTACATTAAATTTAATCTTCCATTTTTTTGCCCACTTACATATTTTATCCATCTCATTCTGTAATTTCTGAGCTGCCTCCTCCAATTTTACTGCGCCTCCTAGTTTGACCACATTGCATTGAGTTTCTGAAACCAGGTCATTTATATAAATTAGAAAAAGTAGTGGTCCCAACACCAAGCCTTGGTCACCCTCCTCAGTAATTACCCTCACCCTGGTATTACACCTATAATGAGTTCTAATTGTTCTCTACCCTTTGGCCAGTTTCTTATCCATTCCCAGGGTTCACCCTGAATCCCCAGTGCTTTGAATTGAACCTTGGTATGGAATTTGTCAAGCACCTCTTGGAAATCAAGATACACTATGTCATAGGGTTTCCTTCCCACAGTCCACTTCGGTTGTCACTTCCTTGAAGAAGTTGAGAAAGTTTGTTGGGCAGAATCTTCCTCTTCTGATTCTATATTGATTACTGTCTACAAGGTTACTATTGTACAGATAATCTGCAAGTTTACTCCTGACAATGCTACATGGAATGAAAATAAAACTAATGGGTTTGTAGTTGCCTGTGTTTGTTTTGTCCCCCTTTTAGAATATGGGCACATGTTAGCATGTTTCCAATCTACTGGTACCGCACCAGTGTCCAGTAACTCCTACCTAATGATTCTCTTACAAATCTCCTTCCTAGTCTCTCTCAGCATTCTGGGATAAATATCATCTATCCTTGGGGCCTTATTTGTATTGAGCCCTTTTAACCTGTCTTAGGACTTCCACCTCATTTATATCAAAGTCATTAATTTTGTTTAGGTTATCTCTGTTTGGGGAGGGCGTGCTGCTCATGTCTTCCTTTGTGAATATGTGGAGAAAGCAATCATTCAGAATATTTACTATTTTGTGTTCATACTCAATTTCAACCCTGTTTGCATCTTTATGGTTTTCACGTCTTAGAATGTTTTACTGCTATTTAGCCTCTGCTGCTATGCTTTTTTCTAGCCTCCTCTTTGCTCCCTGATCATTCTTTAACATGTTTCTTCATTTTCTTATATTCATCCCAGTGAACCCCTTCCCCTTTTCCCTTCCAGGATTTGTCGAGCTTATTTTTCCTCTCTCTTTCAATTTTAATTTTTTTGTTAAGACTAACTTTGTTGGTTTTAAGGATATATTTGTCCTTTATGCTCAGGATTATATCTTTGAAGGTGTTCCATGTGTCTCTACAGAAGGTATTGAGCAACTAACACCAATTCATTTGCTTTGGTTGTTCCCTCATTTCTTTGAATTTAGCTCTTTTAAAATTATACGCCTGACTTCTGGTATTGGGTATAGCTGATTCCCGGATCACATTGAACTTACTCATTCTATGGTCGCTGTTTTCCAGAATACTTCAACTTCCATTTCCTATTAGTTATTGGGGCATTAATGAATACCAGGTCAAGATGAGCACGGCCTCTCCTGGCTTCCTTGACGCACGTTATATTTATCAACTCTGACTCTAAACCACTTAGGTTTCCCCAGTTTATATTTGGGTTGATTAAAGTAACTTTCCTCTTCTCATATACCTTTCCTATCCCTTTGTGGAGCAAACTGTACTTTTTATGCTGACCTGGAAATCTGCAGCATATCCCTAGGCTTGGATTTTTTTCATTTTTGTGTTATCTAACCAGAGTAGTTCATTGTGCAGCTTAGTCTCTCCCATAGGATCAACTTCATTTACCTCCCAGGTATCCATGATTTATATGGCTACACTGCCTCCTTTTCTGTCCACTCTGTCTTTCCTGAACGCTCTAGCATTGAATGTTAAATTCATTTTGATTCTCTCAACTCAGCCATGCTTTTGTTATTCCTACTACATCATAGTTTCCTATTGTCTTCACAGTCTCCAATTCTGGCATTTTGTTTCCAGCATTCATTGAGATACAACTTATAGATTTATCCCTTTTCATGTTCCCTGGTGCCTTTCTTATTCCTGGTCTCACATTCCTGTATGTCCCTCTGGGTATTATTATCTATACTCATATCTCGATTACCTACTACACTACAATCTGCCTCCTCTGGGGTCCGGTATTCTCCCTCCTATCTAGTTTAATAGCTTGATCAAAATTAAAGGGTTTAGTATTCAGGCCTGAAGAATGTTGCCTTGTGTTTCTCTCATTTCATTGCTGTTTTTTCTTCAATGGCAACCATCATGTAACAGGTCAAAGGTTGAACATGAAAAGGGCATCAAGGATCTCCTGGAACATGTGCAAGTAAGAGAGAAACTGGCTGGAAAGAGGCAGGGGTTCAGGCTGAGAAGAATTAGGAGACTATGGCCAGAAAGATAGGGCCTGGGGTTGGTTTATTGGAGGGAGCAGGCAAAGCTGGGTTTTGGAAGTAGAATCTTTCTGTGCAAAATTGTGCAGGCCTTGTAATATATGCAGCAATTATGTTCTCATAAATCTGCTCTATCAGAAACTAAGGTGGGTTGAAAAAAAATCACAATATTTATCAAACTCATAATTTTTCTGGTTCTCTTTTGTAACCAGTCTTTAGTTCCAGTGGCCGTCAAGAGAACTCATCTCATACCCAGCATTGAACTCCACTTTTTAAAAGTTTTTCGAATCTTCAGAGCTTTACGTTCTTTGAAAATGATGAGAACATTTGATCAAGTGCGGCTCATTTTATTGGCTATAACAAAAGCATTTAAGGTAAAGGTATATTAATTGCCTACAACAGTGGGTGAAAACGAGATCATCCATATTTGAATCTTTAATATATAACATATAATTTCTGAAATATATGAAATAACTTTAGTCGATGCATATTTCCTATTAGCTTTTTCCATTATAAATTCCTGTGTCCACCTTTACAGTAGAAACCGCCTGTGTAAAACTTGTCAGGCTATAATTCCACCTTCCTCCCCAGTGGATGCACGACAACATCACCGCTGGCAGAAAATTGTAATGACATCATGGCAAATTTACGTAGGCAGTTTCCATCATAGGAATTTATAATGGAAATACAAAAGAAAGACAGCGGGGGTGATTTTAAACCCCAAGAACGGGTGGGTTAGGGGTGGGTCGGAGTTGAAAACAGTTATTTTTTGGGTCGCGACTGCAACCCGGCTTTATTTCCAGGTTTAACGTCAGTGCGGAAAAGTTCAGGCTGCCCACTGGGAATGCCAAGTCCAAAAAGTTTGCGGTTGCGACCCGCAAAAACAACTATTTTCAACTCCCACCTGCCCCCAACCCACCTGTTCTTGGGGTTTAAAATCACCCCCAGAATGTGGGACTTTAAAATGCATTGTGTCCATTTGGCCTGGTACAATTATCCCCCATCCCTCAAACCCCACTTCACTTGAAGACTACATTCCCTGTGTGCAACATGATGGTTGATCGACTAATAAGTCTATATGTGTTAGAATCTAAATGTCTTGGACCCGCTCCGCCGCCATAATTGCAGCGGAGAATGATCCCACTGCACTAGTAGCCTCCACTTCTGACTCCACCAAAACATCCGGGGTCAGGGGAAGGTCTGCCAATTTGACTATTGCTGGCAATGCCCACGCCAGTATAAGCACAGGTTGGGCACCTGCTTTGTGGGGAGGGGGGAGGGGTATAGGAAGATACATCACTAGCAAGCCGATTGGGGGGAGGTGAGCCAGTCATAATGCTTTAAAAATCTGTTTAGCTGTTAGCAATTATCACCCTTTATAAGAGAGCCATTTTGCTTGATCCTGTCAGCGGTCTTCTCCTGATAGTAGTGATGTAGTGGGGAGATGTATAAATACAGAGATCAGGGAAGCATATAACAAAAACAATGTGGTTATAGTAGGAGATTTTTTATTTTCACATAGACTGGGAGATGCAAAGCAGCTCAAGTCATAAAGGCAATGAATTTCTAGTGTGTATCCAGGACAATTTTTGAAACAATGTTTTAGAACCGACAAGGGAACAGGCCATACTAAATTTAGTAATGAGTAACGAGCCAGAATTAATAAATAATCTGACAGTAAGGGAGCATCTTGCAAACAGTGACCATAACATGATAGAGTTTGACATTAAGTTGAGAAGGAGAAAGATCACACGCAAACCAAGGTTTTAAACTTAAGTAAGGCCGACTTCAAAGGAATGAGACATAAGCTGAACACATTAAACTGGGCTAAGCTGTTAACAGGTAAACCTACAGAAAAACAGTGGGAGGTATTCAAAGAAATATTTAGTACAATACAAGACTAAAGAGCAAAAGTTTCACTTGTACAGTCAAGCATCCACGGTCAACATAGAGGTATGACGGAGTATAAAACTAAAGGAAATGGCTTACACAAATGCCAAGAAAAGTGGTAATCCAGTGGACTGGGAGACTGTAAAAAGCAAAAGGATACAAAGAAAGTAATAAGAGGTGCAAAAAGGGAATATGAAAAAAACTTGCAAGGGATATCAAAGCTAACAGCAAAAGTTTTTATGAATATATTAAGAGTGGCTAAGGGAGATGTGGGCCCATTAAAGACAGTCGCAGGTGATACTGTCATGGACAACAAGGTAATGGCAGATTTATTAAATGATTACTTTGTATCCATTTTCACAGTAGAGGTAGAAGATAAAATACCAGTTACATTGAGTTACATCGAAACTACAGCACAGAAACAGGCCATTCAGCCCAACTGGTTTATGCTCCACACGAACCTCCTCCCTCCCTACTTCATCTAACCCTATCAAGATACCCTTCTGTTCCTTTCTCCCTCATATGCTTATCTAACTTCCCCTTAAATGCATCTACGCAATTTGCCTCAACTATTCCTTGTGATAGTGCGTTCCACATTATTAACACTGTTTGGGTAAAGAAGTTTCTCCTGAATTCCCTATTATAGCGACTATTTTATATTTATGATCTCTAGTTTTGGACTCCCCCACAAGTGGAAGCATTTTCTCTATTTCTACCCTATCAAACCCAATTATCCTAAAGACCTCTATCAGGCCACCCCTCCACCTTCTCTTTTCTAGAGAAAAGAGTCCCAGCCTGTTCAGCCTTTCCTCTCAGTTCTGGTATCATCCTTGAGAATCTTTTTTGCACCCTCTCCCATGCAACTTTATCCTTTCTATAACATGGAGACCAGAACTATGCACAATACTCCAAATGTGGTCTAACCAAGGTTCTATACAAATTTAACATAACTTTTCTGCTTTTCAATTCTATCCCTCAAGAAATTAACCCTAGTGCTTGATTTGTCTTTTTATGGCCTTATTATTCTGTGTCACTACTTCTAATGATTTGTGTATCTGTACCCCTAGATCCCTTTGCTCCTCTATCCCGTTTAGACTCTTATTATCCAAGCAGTATGTGGCCCCCTTATTCTTCCTACCAAAATGCACCACTTCACATTTAGCTATATTGAAATTCATTTGCCATTCATTGCCCATTCTGCAAGTTTATTAATGTCTTCTTGCATTTTGACGCATTCTTCCTTTGTATTAACTACACTCCCCAATTTGGTGTCGTCCACAAATTTTGAAATTGTCCTTCTGATTCCAGAATTCAAATCGTTAATATAAATTGTGAACAATAGTGATCCCAGCATCGATCCCTGTGGATCATCACTTCCTACCTTTTGCCGGTCTGTGGGTAACATCTCTTAACCCCTACTCTCTGTTTTCTGTTTTGTAACCAACTTGCTATCCATTCTGCTATCTGTCCCCTGACTCCACACGCTCTGACCTTAGCATGAGTCTACAATGAGGTACCTTATCGATGGCCTTTTGAAAATCCAAATATATTACATCTACTGCATTACCCTTGTCCACTCTTTTTGTTACTTCTTCAAAAAATTCAATAAGGTTGGTCAAGCATGTCTTTCCCTTCTGAAATCCGTGCTAACCATTCTTTATTATATTTCCATTCCCCAGATGTCTTTCTATTACAGCTTTGAGTAAAGATTCTGTTATCTTTCCTACCACTGATATCAAGCTCACTGGTCTATAGTTCCCTGGATTTGTTCTATCTCCCTTTTTAAATATAAGAATAACATTAGTTGTCCACCAGTCCTCTGGCACTATTCCCTTTTCTAGTGAATATTTATATATATGTAATAGTGCCTCTGCTATCTCCTCCCTAACTTCTTTTAATATTTGTGGATGCAATCCATCTGGACCAGGGTCTTATCCTCTCTAAGTTTGATTAGTTTATCAATTATCTCCCCCCTTTCTATCTTAAATGTTTTAATATCTTTTTTGATCTGTTCTCCTAATGTCCTGCCCACCTTGTTACTCTCCCTGATAAATACCGAGGCAAAGTAACTATTCAATATATCTGCCATTTTGCTGTCATTAACTGAGTTTATTGTGTGCATCCCTTAGTGGCTCTATCCCTATTCTGATTTTTCTTTTGTTATTTATGTGTCTGTGGAATACTATTTCCTTTATATTCCTTGATAATTTAATCTCATAGTTCGTCTTTGCTTTCCTAATTGTTTTTTTTACTTCTTTCCTAACCTCTTCGCATTCCTTTTTGTCATCCTCTCCTTTATTGTCTATGTACTTAGAGTATGTTCTTTTCTTTAGTTTCAATTTTACCCTTATCTCTTTATTCATCCAAGGTGTTTCATTGCTGGTTAGTTTGTTCTTGCTTTTTAGAGGAATATATTTCTCCTGGACTCTATTGATCACCGTTTTAAATATTACCCACTGCTGTTCTATTACTTTGTCAATTTTTTTTCCAGTTTACCTGCCCTAGTTCCATTCTCATCCCCATAAAATTATTTTTTTTCCAATCTATTACTTTGATCTTTGTTTTACTTATGTCTTTCTCAATCATTATTTTAAACTTTATTATGTTATGATCGCTATTGCCTAGATGTTTCCCTACGCGTACTTCTCTTATCTGTTCTGGTTCATTTCCCATTACTAGATCCAGCAGTGATTCTTCTCTTGTTGGGCTTCTCACGTGCTAGTTAAGAAAAGGAGTCATGTACGCACTATAAAAACTCCATTCCCTTTTCTCCTTTCCCTACCTCTCCTTGCGAGTTTATTTGGGGATAGTTGAGGTCTTCCATGATTATTATTTGATGTTTTTTACTCATTTCATAGATTTGTCTGCATATTTCATCCTCTACTTCCCTTCTACTTTTAGGTGGTCTGTGGAATATCCCTATTAATGTGATCGATTCCTTCTTATCCTTTATCTCAATCCATATGGATTCTGTTTCCATCTCAATGTTACTTATGTCCCTTTTTTCTATTGCCATTATAGTGTCTCTAATTAGTACAGCTACCCCACTGCTTTCTACCCTATCATTTCTAAATACATTATATCCTGCAATATTTTACTGCCAGTCCTGTACCTTATATAACCATGTTTTAGTTATCTCTACCACGTCTGGCTCCTCACTATGAATTACTGCCTCCAGTTCCCCCATTTTGTTTCAGATGCTGTGCACATTGCTGGAGAGGCAATTTAATTTGTTTTTAGTAATTGTTCCCCTCCCTTTGTTTTTAACGGTCATTTTGTACTTATGTTCTGATTTGTTCCCTGACCGTTTATATGTTATCCACATTCCTTAACTTGGTCTGACCTTTTCTCTCATTTCCTATGTCTTTTTTCTTCAGACTTATATTATCTCCCCCAGATCCCACCCCCGTCTTACTATTTAAAGTCCTATTGACAACCCTATTTATCCTTTCCGCAAGGGCACTGGTCCCATTCCGGTTCAGGTGGAGCCCGTCCCAGCTATACAGCTCCTTCCTATCCCAGTACTGGTGCCAGTATCCCATGAAATGGAACCCCTCCTTCCCACACCACTCCTTCAGCCACGCATTCACCTTCCTGATCTGTCTATCCCTATGCCAATTAGCATGTGGCTCAGTAGTAATCCCGAGATTACTACCTATGAGGTCCTCTAGTGATAGAAGGGAAACAAAAAATAAATCAAGGGGAGGAATTTATTGGATTCAATATAAGTAACAAAATGGTAATGGAGAAAATAATGGGACTTAGGATAGATAAATCTCCAGGACTTGATGGTTTCCACCCCAGGGTATTAAAAGAAATAGATGAGGAAATTGCAGAAACGTTAGTCATAATCTTTCAAACCTCTCTTGATTCAGGAATTGTGCTTTTCGATTGGAAATTTGCTAATGTCACTCCATTATTTAAGAAGGGAGGGAGAGAGAGACCAGGTAGCTACAGACCCATCGGTTTATCATCAGTTGTGGGGACATTACCGGAATTTATCGTCAGAGACAGAGTGACTTAGCACTTGGACAAGTGTTAGCTGATCAAAGAAAGGCAGCATGGATTTATGATGGGTAGGTCATACCTGAGGAGGTCACTAATAAGATAGGTAAGGGAGTGTTTATGGATGTTATCTATATGGATTTCCAGAAGGCATTTAATAAGGTTGAGACAAGAGATTATTAGCAAAGATGAGAACGCACGGAATGGAGGTGGCCTTTTGACTTACGTTGAAAATTGATTGGAAGGTAGGAGACAGAGAGTGGGGATAAAGGGTAGGTACCCTGATTGGTGGGATGTGACAAATGATGTTCCCCAGGGATTTTTTCTGAGGCCTCAACTTTTCACCATATATATTAATGACTTAGATGAAGGAATATAGAGTTATATATCCAAGTTTGCAGATTACAGTAAGTTGGGAGGCACAGTAAATTGTGTAGGTGGGAGCAGGTTGTTACAAAGGGACATAGACAGACTAAGTGAATGGGCAAAACTCCAGCAGAATGGAGTTCAATGTGGGGGAAGTGTGAGGTCATCCACTTTGGATCCAAGAAATACAAATAGGAATTTTTTTTTTAATGGTGAGATACTAGGACCTGTGGAGAAGCAAAGGGATTTGGGTGTCCATGTACAGAAATCGCTAAAAGCTGGTTCACAGGTAAAAAACGTAACCAAAAAAGGCTAATGGAATGTTGGCATTTATCTCAAGGGGTTTGTAATTCAAAATTGAGCAAGTGATGTTTCAGTTGTACATAGCCAGGGGCCAGATCCCACCTGGAGTACTGTGTTCAGTTTTGGGCACTGCACCTCAGGAAAGAGGGTGTACAGTGCAGATTCACCAGAATGATACCAGAACTTAAGGGTTAAATTATGAAGACAGGTTGCATAACCTTGATTTGTATTCCCTTCAATTTAGAGAGGGTTGAGGGTTATTCAACGTATTTAAAATGATAAAGGGAATCAATGGGGAAGATGCAGCAAAATTATTTCCTCTGGTGGGGAATCCAGAACAAGGGGGCGAATCTTAAAATTAGAGCCAGGCCACATAGGAGTGAAATCAAGAAGCACTTTTTCACACAAAGGGTAATGGAAATCTGGGACTTCTCTTCCCTAAAAGGCTGTGGATGCTGGGTCAATTGAAATTTTCAAGACTGGGATTGGTAGATATTTGTTACGTGAGAGTATCAAAGGACATGGAGTAAAGGCGGGTAAATGGAGTTGAGAAACAGATCAGCCATCTGCCACTTCCAACATCATGGACCTTTTGAGGGCCATACGGAAGTTCCATCCAGACCAGACTTCACCAGGATTTTGCCACAGTGCTTCTTTAAGATGGAGACCCTGTATTTCTGGGAGCTGCCTGATCTTCCATCCCCTCTGCTGCGCTCTTTGTCACTTTATTCTGGAAGCACACCCCAGGGCTCAAAGAAATTCAGGGCCGTTGTACTTTTTTAAAGTCGTCCTCGATTTGCAAGCTATTCAGAAAAGGTAGTGATTTTAACATGCCTTGACATCGCTATGATTTTGCCATCTGCTCCCTGTGTACTTTCATGAGTTTCCACAATGACTGAGGGCAGATGCTGTGTTGTACTTACCTATGTGTGCTGCAAATTGATAATCAACTTTTTATCTATTCTAGGCAATGACTTTCATCTTGCTGTTGGTGTCGATATTTGCTTACGTTTTTGCAGTAGTCGGAGTGACACTTTTTCGGAGTTACACACAATCTAATAATCCAAATCTTGTTTATCGCTCAGCATTTCGGTAATTGCATTTCCAAAACTCTTCAAAAAATTGTATTGATTTTGCTTTACAAAAAACAAGCCCATTCCATACAGGATTTATCTCAGTATGACAACTGTTAGGAATGACCCAGTTAGGTGCAACATTCTATTAATTCAGCCTACTTAGAGATTGTCTAGAAATGTGAGAAATTCCTTTCTTCAACATCTTAACAAAAAAGAGAATTTACTGCCTTACGTGATTCTGTTAAATCATGTAAAATACAACAAAACCCAGTCTCATCATCAATCCTCCAGGTCAGGTATACTACCATTTAGATGTGAGTGATAGCTCTCTCTGTACTGTTCACACCGTGCCATAATCCCAAACACAGGGGAGTTCTCCTACACATTGTACCTGCATGACATCTCCTACACCAGTCACCATTGTTGCCTCCATGAGGGAAACTGCCAGTTTAGAGCCAATTATGGGAAGTTTGGTGTTGTGTATTTATGCCTACTAAAAATGGGTCAAGACAGTTGAATTTAGGAACTTTAGTTATCAAAGAGCGAAGGGATTCGTACCATCAATCTGGATTGGATTCATACATGCTTCGTGCCTTTAGTGACCTTTTTTCAACATATATTCCTATTATATTATTTTTATTACTACTAGTAATTTATTACATTAGTATTTTCAATGGGACAGTGCTTTTAGGAACCATCCCTTTAGTAGTTATTATTTAAAACAATAATTGTTACTTCAACATGGGCATCAGCTAACAGACCAATCAGATCACAGAATAGTGACAGATGGACTCTCTACTTTGGAGAAAAATTGGATGATTTTATTAGAGATCGAAGTGAAATGAACAGTAAAACGAGTGAAACTGTGATTCTGTGCCTGGTTTCTGAGTTTGTCTATGTATGTAGAACTCTACTCCTGCAAATTCGTTCTCAAATCAGCTCCTTGTTCAATTGTTTACCTTGGATCATTGGCGTACACTGCTCTTTGATATACGATAGGGAAAGGAAGGTATCAATGTGGCACCTATATAATCAGTCATAATATTATGGTCAGCCCAGTCTCTTGAATCCAGTATTATGTGGCATGAAGCTTGTACTTCAACTACTGTACAACAAGGCAGCTCCCGAGTGAGATTTTCTTGATTATTGAGCAACGGTACCACTAGATTAGATATTAAAAGTAATCTTTTGTAGGTTTCTGACAAAGAATGTTGTAAAATCACCCAGTTAGCAGGGAGTACACTTTTCTGAGGTGCACCTAAAATGTTTGAATAGATTGCCAAAGAGAAGATTGCGAGTCCAAGGGCTTTCTGTTGATTAAGAGGCAGCTTTCCTACTGATAGCTGCCTAGGGGCCTGGACTAATAATCCGGAGTCATGAGTTCAAGGGATAAATGCTGCTACTGGAAGTTACTTGATTTTGAACTTCATTGTGGTAGTAAAGATACATTACTGGCAGCTCCACAGTTCTCATTTCTCTGGCTTTAGAGGAGATACCACCACCAGGTCTTAGGGAAACGGATGGATCAGTCAACAAGGGGATTATCAATGCAATTGAACTGTTATCTGACTCTTAAATTTTTTGGAAGAAAAATTGGGGGAAAGAAATATATATTTTTGTTTGCGTGAATATTATGTAGTAGAAAACACATATCTTTATTTTGATTATTTTTACCAGTGGTATCTTGCATACATTGGAAACCCTTTTTCAGCTATTTACCCTGGACCATTGGCATGCGCTGCTCATCGATATATGGCAAGTAGAAGAAGTTGACAAAGTTTCAAGCGGGATCTATATAATTGTCTGGATCCTGATTGGCTCCTTCATATTCAGAAATATAATTGTAGGAATAATGGGTAAGCAAAGCACTTGTGTATTTTTTAGTTAAGCATTACCGTGTTGAATAGACAAGATGGTAAGAGTCTTATTACTAGTTTATTTAAAATAGCCAAAAAGAGCAACAGCTTTTCAGAGCATTTTAGAAAGCTCGTTCTTTAGCTACTAATTGTCTGATTTAACATTAAGGAGAATACATCAAAGTATATAGACTAAGAGAAAAAAAGGAATGAATGGATAGAGTCCTTTGCAAACAATTGTGATTTTTTTTGTTCCTCCCTGTTGGGTAAATGCAATATATAGTGTGCCATTGAGCCACAAAGATCCAGAAAGGGCTCAGATAGCCATTCTCAGTTGCAGTGGCAGTGGCGGTGCTACAATGTCCCAAGCAGAAGCGATTAAAATCGGGGATGCTCAAGAGGCAAGAATTGGAGGAATGCAGAAATCTTGGAGGGTTGTAGGGCTGGAGGAGGTCACAGAGATAGAGAGAGGCGAGGCCTTGGTTGGATTTGATAACAAGGACGAGAATTTTAAAATTCGAGGCCTTGCCCCATGCAGGTCACAGAAGAACAGATTTGATTGCCAGGTGCTAGAGTGCTTATCCAGGAAGTAAGATAGAGGAAATAAGTCCTCTATCTAGCAAGTGGGCACCATTCCCAGAACTGTCTGCTTGAAAAAACTTGGGGAAATATTGCATATAGATAAATGCTGTGCCAAGAAACCCAGCTTACCTGAACCTGCTGCAAGTAGCAATTCCACAAAATTTACCAACAGAACCTGTAAGTTGTTTTGTGCTGAATCATGCTAACTAGTAATAGAAGTTTAACCAGTGCAGTACTATCATGGGAAAGCATTACTATCACATGAGGGAGACCCTGAATGCTTACCATGCATGGCCATAGCATACGGGTACGGTAGCATAGTGGTTACGTTACTGGACTAGTAATCCAGAGGCCTGGACTAATAATCCGGAGTCGTGAGTTCAAATCCCGCCATGGAGCTGGAGAATTTAAATTCAATTAAATAAAATCTGGAATTAAAATACTAGCACCAGTAATGGTGGTCATGAAACTACCGGATTGTCGTAAAAACCCATCTGGTTCACTAATGCCTTTTAGGTGAAGGAAACCTGCTGTCCTCACCTGCTCTGGCCTATATGTGACTCTGGACTCACAGCAATGTGGTTGATTCTTAATTGCCCTCTGAAATGGCCGAGCAAGCCACTCAGTTGTAAAATCTCACTTAAAAAAAAAAGTCATTTTAAGAATAAAACCGGACGGACCACCCGGCATCAGACCACTAGGCACCGGACACGACAAAGGCAAACCAAGCCCAGTCGACCCTGCAAAGTCCTCCTCACTAACATCTGGGGACTTGTGCCAAAATTGGGAGAGCTGTCCCACAGACTAGTCAAGCAACAGCCTGACATAGCCATACTCACAGAATCATACCTTTCAGCCAACGTCCCAGACTCTTCCATACCTGGCTATGTCCTGTCCCACCGGCAGGACAGACCGACCAGAGGTGGCGGTACAGTGATATACAATCAGAAGGGAGTGGCCCTGGGAGTCCTCAACATTGACTCTGGACCCCATGAAATCTCATGGTATCAGGCCAAACATGGGCAAGGAAACCTCCTGCTGATTACCACCTACTGCCCTTCCTCAGCTGATGAATCAGTCCTCCTCCATGTTGAGCACCACTCGGAGGAAGCACTGAGGGTAGCAAGGGCACAGAATGTATTCTGAGTGGGGGACTTCAATGTCCGTCACCAAGAATGGCTCGGTAGCACCACTACTGACCGAGCTGGCCGAGTCCTGAAGGACATAGCAGCCAGACTGGGCCTGCGGCAGGTGGTGAGCGAACCAACACGAGGGAAGAACTTACTTGACCTCGTTCCTCACCAATCTACCTGTCGCAAATGCATCTGTCCATAACAGCATTGGTAGGAGTGACCACCGCACAGTCCTCATGGAGATGAAGTCCCGTCTTCGCACTGAGGACACCATCCAACGTGTTGTGTGGCACTATCACAGTGCTAAATAGGATAGATTCAGAACAGATCTGTCAGCTCAAAACTGGGCATCCATGAGGCACTGTGGGCCATCAGCAGCAGCAGAATTGTGTTTCGGTACAATCTAACCTCATGGCCTGGCATATTCCTCACTCTACCATTACCAACAAGCCTGGTTCAATGAGGAGTGTAGAAGAGCATGCCAGGAGCAGCACCAGGCGTACCTAAAAATGAGGTGCCAACCTGGTGAAGCTACAACTCAGGACTACATGCATGCTAAACAGCTGAAACAACATGCTATAGACAGAGCTAATCGATTCCACAACCAACTGGATCAGATCAAAGCTCTGCAGTCCTGCCACATCCAGTCATGAATGGTGGTGGACAATTAAACAACTAACGGGAGGAGGAGGCTCTGTAAACATCCCATCCTCAATGATGGCGGAATCCAGCACGTGAGTGCAAAAGACAAGGCTGAAGTGTTTGCAACCATCTTCAGCCAGAAGTGCCGAGTGGATGATCCATCTCGACCTCCTTCCGATATCCCCACCATCACAGAAGCCAGTCTTCGGCCAATTCGATTCACTCCACGTGATATCAAGAAACGGCTGAGTGCACTGGATACAGCAAAGGCTATGGGCCCCGACAATATCCCGGCTGTAGTGCTGAAGACTTGTACTCCAGAACTAGCTGCGCCTCTAGCCAAGCTGTTCCAGTACAGCTACAACACTGGCATCTACCCAACAATGTGGAAAATTGCCCAGGTATGTCCTATCCACAAAAAGCAGGACAAATCCAATCCGGTCAATTACCGCCCCGTCAGTCTACTCTCAATCATCAGCAAAGTGATGGAAGGTGTCGTCGACAGTGCTATCAAGCGGCACTTACTCACCAATAACCTGCTCACTGATGCTCTGTTTAGGTTCCGCCAGGACCACTCGGCTCCAGACCGCATTACAGCCTTGGTCCAAACATGGACAAAAAAGCTGGATTCCAGAGGTGAGGCGAGAGTGACTGCCCTTGACATCAAGGCAGCATTTGACCGAGTGTGGCACCAAGGAGCCCGAGTATAATTGAAATCAATGGGAATCGGGGAAAACTCTCCAGTGGCTGGAGTCATACCTAGCACGAAGGAAGATGGTAGTGGTTGTTGGAGGCCAATCGTCTCAGCCCCAGGACATTGCTGCAGGAGTTCCTCAGGCCCAACCACCTTCAGCTGCTTCATCAATGACCTTCCCTCCATCATAAGGTCAGAAATGGGGATGTTCGCTGATGATTGCACAGTGTTCAGTTCCATTCGCAACCCCTCAGATATTGAAGCAGTCCATGCCCACATGCAGCAAGACCTGGACAACATCCAGGCTTGGGCTGATAAGTGGCAACGAACATTCGCACCAGACAAGTGCCAGGCAATGACCATCTCCAACAAGAGAGAGTCTAACCACCTCCTCTTGACATTCAACGGCATTACCATCGCCGAATCTCCCACCATCAACATCCTGGGGGTCACCATTGACCAGAAACTTAACTGGACCAGCCATATAAATACTGTGGCTACAAGAGCAGGTCAAAGGCTAGGTATTCTGTGGCAAGTGACTCACCTCCTGACTCCCCAAAGCCTTTCCACCATCTACAAGGCACAAGTCAGGAGTGTGATGGAATACTCTCCACTTGCTTGGATGAGTGCAGCTCCAACAACACTCAAGAAGCTCGACACCATCCAGGACAAAGCAGCCCGCTTGATTGGCACCCCATCCACCACCCTAAACATTCACTCCCTTCATCACCGGCGCACTGTGGCTGCAGTGTGTACCATCCACAGGATGCACTGCAGCAACTCGCCAAGGCTTCTTCGACAACATCTCCTAAACCCGCGACCTCTACCACCTAGAAGGACAAGAGCAGCAGACACATGGGAACAACACCACCTGCACGTTCCCCTCCAAGTCACACACCATCCCGACTTGGAAATATATCGCCGTTCCTTCATCGTCGCTGGGTCAAAATCCTGGAACTCCCTTCCTAACAGCACTGTTGGAGAACCTTCACCACCCGGACTGGAGCGGTTCAAGAAGGCGGCTCACCACCACCTTCTCAAGAGCAATTAGGGATGGGCAATAAATGCTGGCCTCGCTAGCGACGCCCACACCCATGAACAAATAAAAAAAAATGAGAGAAATACAATGAATAAACTATGTGGACACTAAAAGGTTCTTAAGGGGCTTCACACAAGAAATCACTGTAAACCAACCTAGATGCACGATGTACGTTCATTTAATGTCAGACAGAAAGGTCTTGAGGAGGGACAGCTGTGTACCACTATTTCTGTTCCACACAATTGTTTTATCTCAAGACTACCCGTCAGCCTTGGCTTAGTGTTAGCACACTGCATTGTACAGACACTCTGGCCAGAAGGATGAGGGTTCAAGCACCACTCCAGAGACATGAACAAATAATCTCAGCTGACACTTCAGTGCGGTACTGAAGGAGTGCTGCACTGTCAGAGGTGCCGCTTTCAGATGAGACATTAAACCGAGCCCCTGTCTGCTTATTAGGTGGACATAAAAAATTCCACGGCATTATTTGAAGAAGAGCAGGGGAGTTCGACCAGTGTCCTGGCCAACATTAATCCCCTAATTAACATCACTAAAACAGATTATCTAGTCATTTATCTAATTGCTGTGACCAATTTTGCTCCCGCGTTTGCCTACATAACAACAGTGGCCACTCTTCAAAAGCACTTAATTGGCTGTGAAGAGCTTCGTGATGGCCTGAGGACAGGAAAGGTGCTGTATAAATGCAAGTTCTTTCTTCTCTGCTTGCAGAACGAGATGACACCTCATAGAAGGGAGCAGACTGGAGGAAGTCCAAGACAGTAAAAAAACCTTAACTCCTTTTGAGAAGGCCACCCAGAGTATCATAAGGGAAATAGAGGATGGTGAAGCCGGAGGCCTCTCATCTGGTACCATCACGGTCCTGTCTTGTCTAGTTGTCCTACACAGTCACTGACACACAGGCATATACTCAACTTCTGGAACATCACACAAAATATATTGCAGTGACAGGCTGTTTGAAGTTGTTCATTTGATGCAGCACTTGGACAGATGATGGGTCCCATTTGATACACCAACAACTAGCACAACTAGGAGAAAGCATACGGAAAGTGCATTTTGTGCACAGTATCCTCTATGTGTCAACAGTAATTTTAAATCAAGTGGGAAATGTGCACACTTTACTGGACGATAACACATAAATACTGCCAGCATAAGTCTTATTGCTAAAAGCAATTTCCAGGCCATAATCTCAAAATTCAAATGCAAAGTATTTCTGTAGCTTCAAAATATTTTTCTTTTTTTACCCAAAGTGAGCAATTTTCAGACCATAAGGAATGATCTTTCAGCACAAATTCGGCAGCTTGAAGCCCAACGAAAAGCAGACCATTTTAAACTGCTGATGATGCAGAGGTAGGAAGCAAAGTTATGTTATAGTCTGTTTGATATTGAAAATATATAAAACACAGGTCACATAACAAAATACTGCATTTTATACTTGCATAAATTATTTTTTTTAACTCTAAATAATGTGCCATTTTTAGAAATGGTTAATCATCCCGTTTTGCACCCAATGTTAGTATGTTGAAGTTCCAGGTCAGGCACAGCATGGGTGATGATTCCTGCTCCTGATTACTGTATTGTGATCCATAATTCGTTGCTGTTTGTAGCGAAATGGGAAATGCATGTATAAAAAACTCATTTGCAATTTTGCTGCAAATAATGAATTGATGAAATTCCCCTCCTTGAGGTGAGAACAGGATTGGGCTTAGCTTGGTGGACCCTTTGGTCAAATAGCCTGCTGACGTTCACTGTCCAGTCGAATGAAGAATGGCAACTCGGCAAGGCACTATCGCTAGAGAACTGCATCACAAAGATGCTCCCTCCCAGAGGAGAGGAGAAAATTTAGAAAAACTGTTAATCCTAGATCATGTCGGGCTCTATTTTAGCACCCGCTATCTGGTGCGTTCCCCGCAGGGGGGCTCCGAAAATCGGAGAATCCCGGCGCGGTACCGGAGCCCGCCCCGAACCCGCGCACTTCCGGGTTCCCCGCTGACGCGCCGGCGTGCGCGCGCAGCCCCCGCTGGTGGGAATCCCGCAGGCAATTAAAGCCAGCGGGATGCCACTTGACAGTATTTATTTCGGTATTTCAGGTCATTAACTGACCTGATTAAGGGACTATGTGGGATTTTAGAACAAAATGGGACCGTTTCCCACACTGGGGGAAACACTCCCAGGTCGAATGGACGTGTCGCAGCTGTCAGCCTGTGGCAGCTGCAAAGGTCCATTTGACAGGTGGGGGGGGGGGGGAGACCCTCACCCATTGCAGGAGGCCACTCCATCACTTGGGACAAAGTTTGGCCTCCACCACCCTCCTCCTGACAAAGTCACCAACCTGCACACTTACCCCGGGGTCCAGAGACACGTACCTACCTTGCGGACCCCCTCAGATGTACATCTTGCGGATGGGGGCCGCCGTAGCTGCAGTCATGACCTCCTCGGAGGGCGAACAGCCTCACCAGCCTCGCCATCCACGCTGTCCACCTCTGACACATGGAGCTCCACAACAGAGTGCTGTGACACATCCACCTGTACAGCAGGAGGGAGGGCTACCGCAGAAAGAGATGCGTCGCAGAGGGCACTACCCTCGCCATAGGGTCCACAGACTGAGGCTCAGCCTCCTGGACCTCTCTGAGCAGCAGTGCACACGGAGGCTCAGAGTCACTCGACATGTAGCCGTGGACATCTGCAGCCTCTTTCATGCCGAGCTGCTCCTGGCTGGCCCGAGCACCATCTTCTTACCTGTCGCTGTCAAAGTCACCACTGCCCTCCACAACTTCTCCTCCGCATCCTTCCAGGGTGCAACCGGGGACATCGCCGATATCTCTCAGTCTTCTGCGCAAAAGAGCGCTGCAAATACACCTACACCCACTCTGCAGTGCCACAATGGGTGGCATCAGTTGTGGGTCCTCATAGTGATCCTCAGGAGCGGGCATTATTGCACAAACCAGACAGGATTTGCGAAGACATGGCAGTAGTGGTGCCAATATAATGTGTAATGTGAGTTGTTCTGAAATGCAATATAAGCATCACCCATGACAAACCCTCAAACACCCTTGTGCATCCCCTTCATGCTCACGACACGTTTGCCTTACGCTGCCTACTGCACATATGTGATGCATGCCCTGTGGCTGCAGCACAGGTAGTGGCAGGTTGAGTGAGGCTGACTGTGAAAGAGATGCACGAGAGGGTGAGCATGAGATAGAGCCATGAGATTGTATGAGGATTGGGTTGCGTGGTAGTGGCGGGGTGAGTAGGTGCAGGTAAGATGAGGATGAGGTTTGAGTGGGTATGAGGGGTGATGTGACAGAGTAGTGTTGGCAGTGCCGAAGGAGATGTGGGGTGGGGGCAGTGCTGTGGCAGACGGAGTGTAGGGGAACGGCTACGTGTACTCACTTTGGTTGACCTACTCAGGTCATTGGAGCGCCTCCTGCACTGTATGCAGGTGGGCGATATGTTGGTGGCGCTGGTGACCTCCTCTGCCACCTCGAGCCAGGCCTTCCTGGTGGAAGATCTCTGTCCTCCCCCTCCTCCTCACCCCATGTATTGATACCTGGAGTGAGGCATCATTAAACTGGGAGCAGCCTTCCCCCTGGGCTGCTCAATGCTGTCATTTTTGCTATTTGTTGCAGCATCTGTCAGTGGAGGACTGCCCCTTTAAATAGAGCGCCTCCAGCTGACGGATCTTACTGCGCATGCGCAGCCTGCCCGACGCGCAGATCAGCAGTGGGAAACCCGGAGGAGCAGGTAAGTGGCTCCAATTAGTGGTTTGTCTGCTACGATCGCGCCGGAAACTCACTAATTTCACCGGGCGCGTTACCCACGCGCCCGATAGCCCCCCCGCCGAGAACCCGCAGCCCTGCTATCATTGGGCCCGTGGTGATGAGATATCTGTGATTTGTTGTAAGGCACTTGGGTCAATTCAAGCTTCCAAATGTCAATGTAATAAATGGTCTTCATGATAGAGTAGATATGTGGTTTGAAGCTCAGCTCAGGGCCGAGCAGGACACTTGAGATTGTGTTCTAGTTAGTTGAACAAGCAGCTGGAGAGGGGATGGAATTGGGCATGAAGATGTAGAATTTCTGGTGAGAGCTGAGCAGGGTGGCTCCAGTCTTGCCAAAGTATCTTGGATTTAACCAAGTTAAATGTTTCATTCATGGTACAATACTTGCACAATATCATTTCAACCTTTGGACATCAAAATTCATCTTTTATTTCTCCATTTTGCACTTTTACCCTAAAAATGTGGGACATCACCTTCATTGTGTTTGTTAGTGTACTGTCATTAGCATACACGAGCATACGCAAAGTGCTTCACTGTAGCTAAATTCTTGAGTGTCCTAACTTAGTACGATTGATAAATTAAGATGCTGATTTGTAGAAACTGCAATCTTCTCACTTGGATGGTAAAGGCAGGAATTTATCATTGGAATACAGGCTGGCTGAACTTGACACCCCAAATCAGGTTACCACCTCTATTACGGCATATTTTATCTGTTTTCCAAAATTGTCTCTGTCAGAAGGAGCTAATTTCTCAGTTTTAAAAACTGCTCAGATAATCAATTAACAAAGCCACAATCAAGGCAGTTGGCAGTGCTGTCTCCATGTTGCTTAATTCATGAATTGCCAAAGATTTGATCAGAGTCACCTCTCCATAATGGACTGAAGTGCATACAATTTATGGTCCAAAACTCCACGGGGACAATTTTAACTTTTGACGCTAGTGTAAAATAGGTGATATTGGATCGGCCGCCCATTATGCATCTTTACCAGTTTTCATTTTCATTGACTTTCATGGCAGTGGAACAAGCAGTTCAATTCCCTACTCTGCTGATCTCAGATATAATGTTGTAGAAGGTAAATGGGTGAAGGCCGAGCACCTCACAATGGAGGGAGAGGGGGATGGGGGGAGTGGAATCCTGCCTTGTGTTGCCTGGTTTCTTGTGGAGACATTGCTAGAAACCTGGGAGGAGGTTGCTGATTCTCACTTTTGGGTGCAGATGTTAAGAGGTGGGGGAAAACATGGATGGGCAGAAATAAAGAAACTTACCTACTATTGTTCCTCCTCATTTTCAGGAGGATGAGTCAACAAATGAGCTTAAAAGAGGATGCGAGCAAAGTGTAAGCATTTTATAATTCTTATTTAATATACTAAAGTGAATGTCTCATATTAATTCGCAGAGCTAGTAGCATTATGAGAAAGATAGGCCCCAATATTTACGGGTAGGCGGGGAGGGAGTGGGGGTGCGTGTTAGAGGGGGGAAACCCGGAAATCCCAGGAAGGCGGAGGTCCTGCCGAATTTAACGGCAGGACCTCATTATCATTTTTTTAGTCTATTTCCAACTCTGCTGGACAGGCTGGCCGGCTGCCAGGTGGGAAAGCCTGCGGTAGAAGGCCACAGCCGGGGACTGTTGGGGACGGTCCCCAGTAATCGGGAAAGATCGCGGGTTGAAGTGGAGGGTCGGCAAAGATTGTGGGGCACAAGGGGGGGTTGGACCGGAAATCAAGGGGGAGGGAAAAGTCACGAGGCATAAGGCTTGGGATTGCGGGTTGGTGCAGGGAGCAGGTGGTGGCGGATGGCGGCAGAAGATTTGCTTGAGGGGTCGGGGGGAGCACTCCTGTTCCTCCTGGCTCGCAAGCAGTGCTATGAAAAGCACTTACCTACCTGATCCGGCTGTTCCTGCCTCCACTTAGCTGCCAGGTTTCCCGAGCTCTGGGAAACCCGGCCAGCCAGGGTTATATTTAAATCAGGCTCCCACCTGCACTGTGAGAGCATTATTTAAATGTTATAATAAACTGTCCCGCCTCTCGAGAGTGGGATACAGACACAGCATGCAGTCCCCCACCGTAAAAATGGTGGCAGGCATACACGGCGGGTTGGGGTCGTGTTACACAATCTTTAATTTTTAACCCACCCCCCCCCCCCCCCCCTGAGGTGCGGGGCGGGGGGCGATTAAAATTCCCCATTTGGTGTTAGAACTGAGAACCTTCTAATAGATTGGGAGAGACTAGACCAAGAAATGAAAATAAAACGTGCCGTGCTTGGTAAGCACTGACTGAATTTTTTTTTAAGAAGCTTGCCTGCTAGCTTTTTCTTGAGTAGTTGCACCTTGTCACAACCCTCTAAGTTCTCATGACAAGTGACCTTTATTTCTCAGAGTAACTTGGTGTGATGTGCATGATTCTCACACTTGTGAAACACTTGATGGCATATTTTCACCTCCATCCCCTTGCTTCTCAAAGGGACACACTGTGGATATTCTCGGACACACTGTGATATTCTCATCCCTTGCTGTTATTTACCACAGTGCTCTTGCATTGTGAATTTTTAAAATAATAATATTTATGACAACACAGTAATGCTGAGAATGAATCAGTTTGACTCTAACTGCCTCATCATGATTTACTGCTACAAACTATTATTCACATAAATGTGCCATCTTGGGCTCATTGGTCAGAGATTAATCCTTATGCTGTCATCTCTGAAGCTCAGAGAGATGTTTTCATTCTTCACACAGCTCAATGCAACACTCTTCTCATCACAGGAGTTTGATTTGATACTTCTTTTTTTACTTCAGGGCTTGTGATGACTTTTTTTTGCATGGTGGTTAACACTTTTTTCGGATGGATTTGTTGTAACACTCACAGGGAACCAGGTGTGATTTTTTTCATTTCATAGAATTCAACATAAGACATTTGTTTATCTATTAATATTCTGTTCTGTAATACTCAACTGCACCACAATATTGGATTTGGTGAACAAAACCCAACTTGGGAAGATAAGTCAATGAATTGCTTGCTGAAAAACACAATATTTTGGATCTGCAAAAGCTTAATGATAGGAGGCTGAAGTGTATATAGAGTACCATATCATAATAATTATGATAATGGGAGGGTAACATGGTAATGTATTGATCTGAAGTGTAATATTCTATCTGTAAGGTATGCTTTGTCTATCCTGTATCCTTTATTTGTTGAATGCCTGATGTATGCTTTTAAGTTCAGTAAATGTTTATGAACTTTTTTATTTATACAATAATATAAATTAATTTGGATATTCCCATTGTGCTGTTGCTAATGTGATTAATCGCCATCATCAGTCACGTTTCTTAGCACCTTGAAAAATTGTCAAAATATTACCACGTAGTCCTTACATTTTCACCAGGCTTATTAATCAATTTGGTGAATTCATTTTTTAATTTAAAAATACAGATCATTAAGTTCCTTTTGTTAAATGATTTTGTCTTGGATTTTGGATGAAAAGATATCTGCAGATTGCAAAATAAGCAGCAGAAATCTACACTGTAAAATATGAGTTATGGAGAAGCTTCCCTGATGGCTTAGTGGATACTGCTCAGTGCACTATTGAGCCATCCAGACCAGGAGAGGCCCAGATTCTGTCCTTGATCTATCCTGAGTTCAGTGACCTAACCCTAACCCTCACCCTTATGCAGCCAGGGTAGCTAGCAGGGATAATACGATTGGCCTCAGTGCTCCTGGTAAAGGGAGGAGAAAAATCAGCCCTGTTTCTCTGCTTCTGATTGCCGTTCAGTGATTCCTGCTGGAAAGTACAGATGTCCGGACATCTGGGAAATGAGGTTCCTTCTGCAGATAATTTGAGTGAAAAAATTGGCACAAGGGGAAAACGGGAAATCCTGTATTTTGTTCTTGTGCAAATGTTTTCATTAGTATTATCAGCAGGAAGAATCCCACCACTCTGGTAAGGAGAGGATTGGACTGGGTTGCGATGCTCTTCATATAGCCAACTGACACTCACCACCTAGGTTCGTGCAGAAAAAATGGCCAAAAATGGTGAAGTACTGGAGGATGCTTGTGGAAATGAACCGATGCCTTCAGGTGAGAAGGGGAGACAACTGGAGTGGGGAAAAATTAAAGCTGGAGTGCATTACCTCATTCAATTTCTACTACTTGCTGTGTGCAGAGATAGACAGAGAGAAACTGATTTATCTGCTCCTGGTCAATCGGAGTTTAGGACGAGCAGCCAAGGGAGTCATTCAAGTGATGGATCTCATAAATCCGCAGCTAAAGGTAAGAGAGAAAATTATAGGTTGATGAAAACAAATTTGAAATATTAATTTCCTTCACAGTTTTCACAATGCACTAACATATAAATTACAAAAGTATTGTATTATTGGCGTTTTCAGACAATTTTTTTACCAATACAGATTGTTAAGTTCCTTTTGTAGGGTATTTGGCCTTGGATTTTGAATGGATACATGCCAACAGATTGCAAAATAAGCAGCAGAAATCTACATTGTTAAATATGAACTTACTCAAGGTTAGGTGGTTGGATGCTTAACTAAGGATTTCAAGTTTATATCTCAGTCTTGATATACATTCCCACTTGAGTGTCCTTAAATAATGAATATCTGTGCAGTTGTGAGGGATATATCCCTCTTTGGCAGTCCTTTTATATTGTTGCACATAGAAAGATCCTGTGTATATGTATCCAAGTTAACAACGCTTTAAGTATTGTAATTGTCTTGTGCTTGAATAACTAAAATTTAAAAACATTGTTAAAATAAGCCCACGGGAACTGCAGGTCAAAGAACTAGCTTTATGTCGGACACCTGCAAGTACAGCCTCCCCACTAAGAGCTCCCTATGACTGCTGCTCCCTGCTGGGATTGTAGAATCATTGAATTGATGCTCATAGGCTTTTAGCAGTTAGGGTGCCATGTGATTAAATGTGAAAGGAAGTACAAATTAAAGCCATATTGGTTTTATTTCTACACAGACTGGGACAGTTACGTTCGCAAAAATATAAAGCTGTTGAAAAATAACCAGGGAAGAGAGAAGGTTATCTGGCCAAGGGATTCCTTGTTTCGTTATTATGAACTTCTAGAACAGCTCCAATACAATTTGGAGGAACGAAAGAAGCTGCAACTTCTTGCAGGTTGGTGCAATCACTGGTGCTAAATGAACCTACATGCCAAACGCTGACAACTTTATTAGGTCATGCAATCATAAATGACAGAAATAACATTACTAATCAGTATAAACTCGTGTTGGGTGCCAGAATGTTTTAGCTCAGCAACGCAGAATTTCAATTCAAGACAAAATTGGAAAGCAGAAGCATAAGCACGAGGATTTAGATAAAACCACTGGTCTCCCAGTGACATGTCCCATACTCTGCACCAAAGGGTAGGAAGGTGATCTGCTGTCAGATCTCTGCCAGTGTTGCTTTCTAACTGACCATTTAAAAGTTTCACAAGGGCAATGTGAGATGATTCTTCCTCTCTTTGTTCCCCTCTGCCTGTATTCTAGCAGCTGGCTTTTGCTCAGTGCTTCTCCAGTTCACACAACTAAGATCAGAGACCCAAATTGGGAATCATCTGCAATAACTCCCACAGCATCTTTGGTAGCACGGTGCCTTGTAGCTCCAACACAGTAAGTCACTGTGCTGCCATGTATTACTGTTTATAACTGGTTCCCAATGCTATTATAGTTTATGAATATGCACATAGATTTATTTTTAATTGTACAAGTTAAAGAAAATTGCAGGATCTAAAGTGGGTTCAGATCCTGGTGCTGTGAACTATTAGCCAAAAAGTAATAACAGGGATAAAACCTTACCCTACAAATGACATTAAATCACCAGTAACCTAATGTATTTGATACTTGTATTTTTGTTTTCTGCAGCCCAGGCCCTCCTGAATATGCACGATGTGTAAAAAGAATTCAAGATGTATACAGTCAAAGTAAATATTCAAGAAAGTAAAATATATTGTTAATAAACACTGTAGTGCTAATGTTTGTTAAATAAGTTATTACCAATATTGTAACACAACCATTTCAATTCTGCTTGATCTGCCATTTATTTCATTTACACTTTCACTCTTGTTGCCATCATTTTTCAGTTATTTCTCTCCTTTGTGCCACACAACATTGAAAGGCATTTTGGGTGTAACATACCAGTTTCCTCTCTGCGCAGAAGTCCCTAGCCTCCACTTGTCATTTCCTTTAATGCTAGAACTCAGGCACATTGGGCATCAATCCTTGTGACACGCTCGGGTGAACTTTTTACTTTCACCGGCAGGTGGAAAACAGGCGTTATCGGATCGGCCGCCTGATTTTCATTTCCACTGAAGTCCGTGGAAATGAAAATTGGGCAGGGTGTAAAACGGGCAGCCAATCTGCTCCTGCCCATTCTCCACACAGCGGTGAAAGTGAAAAGTCATACCATTCATGCTCACAGTATATACATGCGTTGGAGAGGGTTCAGAGATAGAACTGCAAAATTGATCTCCAGTGTAAAGAGGATGAGTTAAGAAAGTTTGGAGAAACTCAACCTCTATAGTTTAGAAAGATGGAGGTTAAGGGCGGACCTCACTGAGGTATATAAATTATTAAATGGCATAGAATATTACTCTAAAGCAAGCCAAGAAAGTAGCATCAATGAGCACAGCATCTTGTTTTCTGTGCTGCTCCACAAGATGTCTCAAAGTGTTTTACCTTAAGGAGGGCATAACAGTGAATGCCAAACAGGTTGGGAAAAGTACAAATGTTTAGTGTAGTGCTTGGTTGAAGAGAAAGACTTTGAAAGGTTTTTGAAAACAGGGTGAGAGGAAGCATACTGAAGGGAATAAGGTGGTGAGGTGAAGGGAATTGAGTAGGGTATTCTAGAAGGTAGTAGCATAGAAGCTGGAAGAGTGGCCACCAATAGTGTAGTAGAGAGGGCAAGGGATAAAGAAAAGCCCATTGTTACAGGGGTGGGTTGCAGGTGGGGACGTAAGGTAAAGTGGAACAAGGCCATGGAGGGATTTGAAAGTGAGGATGAGAATTTTGAAGTCAACCCACTGGGCCACAGGGAGCCAGTGGAGGAAGAGAGTGATGAGAAGTGGGACGTAGTACAGATAACGATGTGCAGGTTTGAGACAAGGAGGCCAGCTAATGACGCCTTTTGAGAAGTTGAGCCTCAAGGTGATGAAGCCTGGATTAGGGTTTTATCAGCAGAAGGGGAAGAGATGGGGATAGAGATGCGCAATGTTGTAGAGGTGGAAGAAAGTGGTCCTGGTAATTCAGTGGATGTCCGGAAGGAACCTGAGCTTGGGTTTGAGCAGTACATAAAGGATCCACTCCTCCTGACAGCCTGAGTGGGCAGGTGGGGAGGCTGATGGGAGTTTGAGGCCAGAGGTACGTTGGTGCTGATGGGAGCCAAGAACAATGTCAATGGTTTTGCTAATATTAATCTGGAGGAACTTTTGGCTTATCTGGATCTTGATGTCAAAGTTGGAGAGTGCAGCAACAGCTTTTAGATCAGTGTAGGAGGTAGAGCCAGATGTTGTTAGAGCACATGTGGAAGCTGATCCCATGCTTCTGGTTGATGTCACCAAAGTTTGGCATGTAGATAGTAAAGAGGAGGAGTCTGGGGATGGATTCTGGGTACATCAGAGATGCAGATAGAGGAGAAGCTGTAGCATGGTAGTTAGAAATAGTGAAGTGGTTTAGGGTGGGTTTCTTGAGGAGGAAATGATAATGGTGGTCTTGAAGGAAATTGGGATGGTGCTAGAGGATAGAAACAGGTTGATGTTGCCACCAAGCATGGGAATATAAATTTATATTAGTGAAAAGTAAATTTAAAATATTAGGGAGAACCTCTTTGCTCAAAGGATGAAAAACATTTTGAATAGTTTGAGGTAGCATAGTGGAGGCAATAACAGTAAAATAGTTCCAAATGCAACTGGGAGAGTTACAGTAGTAGGTGGATAAGATTCAATGGGTCAAAGGGCCTTTTATAATCCTTGACTTCTTTATGTTCTTACGTTATCTTTCTGAATTCCTTAGAATCAGCACCACAATAGTAATCATCAATATACCAAAAAATTTGCAGAAGAAACACAGATTACAATGATTGACAATGTTTTGGAAAAACACAAAAAATAATCAGAGGCTAAGTATAACATTTTATAAAAAGACTGATGATTTAACTGAAAAAATATAAGAATTCAAATGGTCTGTGTAGCAGGAATACAAAACATCATTAATCACTTAAAATAAAAGATTAAAAACCTTGCAATAATGGTACAGTATTAATATTGCAATTTATGTAACAAAATTAGTTGGAATCTTGTCTGATGTAACATTTACACTTGGTTACTGCTTATTTTGGCAGTAATCCCAGTTTTGGAGTAATTACTGCAAGTTTGCATTCTTCACAGAGAATTAAACAGTTGTAATGGATTTACATATGATGACAAAGATATCAAATAAACCACAAACTATGAATCAGATCTGAATAAAATATGCCAAGCTAGCATTGTCTGCTATTTTTGCACTCCTGAATAAATCAGATTTTGACACAGTTTAGTACCTCCTATGCTGGGGGACTAATAATTAGTGACAAATCTGCAATATATATTGTGCACTGTCTCTGTTGTGAAACTGCTGAGATATACAAAACTATACGGATTCATTAACATGAATTATGATAGAATCACAGTGGGATTTTTTGGCATTTGAAACCAATTAAACTACCTAATTACTTACAGATTTGAGTTAAAGGGATAATACCAAATATGGAACAAGTTGAAATTGCACACTGTCCAATCACTTTAGACCGGAACTCGCTCCCACCGCGCGTGGCCAGGCTGTCCGCACATCCTGCGGATAAAAATTACAAATGTACTCATGGCGTAGGCCTCGCATCCATTTGCTGAATTTTGAAATCTTCTCCAGTGGTGTGCTCCGAGATCAGCTCAGGCCATGTTTGTGTGCAAAGACTGTGGGAATGCAAACCCCTCTCACAAGCAGGCAAGTAATACTCATTCATTTAAAGTGACATTCCCTAATTTAATCGAAGTAAAAATTTAACATAACATACTTTATTATAAAAAGGCAAGGAAATTATTTATAATGTACTGAAACATACAGAAATTAAAAGTTAAAAAAAATATACTTTTTAATAATTTTTTTAATGATCAAAAAATATTAAAATAAGAATAATTAGAGATTCCACATTTTTAAAATTAAATTTTTTGTTGTTTTGCAGTCATTATAAGTCATCGTGCTTTTAAAAAGTAGTTTAGGGCTAGTATTTTCAAGCGTACCTTCTCATGGCATAAGTATCTTTGTTCCAGCTGGGCAGATGGGTAAATTTACGGATCTTTGCTGATTGTATTGATTGTAGCGTAGGTGGCCCTTTAATTCGTAACTGTCAAAACGCCTGTGAACCAGCAGGTTCGCGATTTCAGGGTTTCACTGCACATATGCGCATTCGCAAACTTGCTCTGATGGATTTGACGGCGGTTGGAATGGACGCCATTACGGAGCGGTGTCCAAGGTAAGTAATTTCTGGGCCATTGTGTTGATGTAACCTTGCTGAAGAGAAGCAACCTTCTATGTGATAAGGACCAGTCAACAAAGATAAGACAGAAAACTCCAGAAAGTGAAATTATGCAACACAGGATACTTCATAGGACACAAATATCCAATGTTTCTCCATGGTGATGTTACATACCTAGTTTTAATTGATGCTGGTTCATTTTTATACATGTATTATACACACATACATTTTTATAGATATAATGGCGAACATTTATCTCTCAACTAATACCACCAAAACAGATTAACTTGTCATTCATCATGTTTTCTACTTGTGGGATCTTGCTGTATGCAAATTGGCTGCTGCATTTGTCTAGATAACAACAATGACTGCACTTCAAAAGTAATCAAGAAAAGTGTCATACAAATGCAATTTGTTTCTTCTCTGTGTGTATGTATGTATGTATATATAATATAGATTCCATAATATGTTTTATAAAGACAGAGATAATTGAAGTTTCAAAACAGTACTTTTATTATTAATTTAGATATGCATCTAGACATTACTGTAGGTGCTATTCATGGGTAAACTGAAGGTTACTAAAAGATTCAGGGGAAGTTTACCACTGTTAGTTTACCCACCATATTGCTGCTTTCAGTCTGTGGGTGTAACTGTGGGCCTTCTCGATCATGGTAGGCAAACTGTGAACTACAATTAGGAACCAGCTAAGCACCTGAAATAACACCGGTATTGAAAAGCAAATGCTTACCTGACAAAGTTGCTGCCGAATTGGGGGTTACTGAGGGATGAACGTGTTTTGGCATTTAAACATGGGAAATGCAACGGAATTTGGGTGTTGTCTTTTAGGTCAGTTTAAAATGATTGTACAAAGTAGTTTTGAACATCATTTCCTCCCACACTTTCTAATGAGCAGCAAAGGTTGCTGCTATCTGTTGCAATTGAGTGCTTTAGGCCTGTGGTTTCCTTTTTCTCTCCAGTCTTTGTGAAACTGATTTGAATGAAAGTAGGGCAGACATTTGAAATTTGACTAAAGCTGATGTTTGCAGTGTGTACCCGCTGTGTAATAATATATTTGAATAGTGGTGGTATGCAGGCCATCCTATTGCACATGTTTTGAAGTAGAAAATAATTGGTTTCATTCATTATACCGTCTTCATTCACATTCAGTGATCTGAGAGATCTGAAGGTCATTCAACAGACCCGGGTACTTGAAAATATTGTAACAATTATGACTCTGTTTGCAGAGATGTATTACACAGTAGGCATTTTCATTCACTACCTTGCAGTAACCTGAGTAAGTAATTCTTCAATGTATTCATAGAATCATAGAAGTTACAACATGGAAACAGGCCCTTCGGCCCAACATGTCCATGTCGCCCAGTTTATACCACTAAGCTAGTCCCAATTTCCTGCACTTGGCCCATATCCCTCTATACCCATCTTACCCATGTAACTGTCCAAATGCTTTTTAAAAGACAAAATCGTACCCGCCTCTACTACTGCCTCTGGCAGCTCGTTCCAGACACTCACCACCCTTTGAGTGAAAAAATTGCCCCTCTGGACCCTTTTGTATCTCTCCCCTCTCACCTTAAATCTATGCCCCCTCGTTATAGACTCCTCTACCTTTGGGAAAAGATTTTGACTATCTACCTTATCTATGCCCCTCATTATTTTATAAACTTCTATAAGATCACCCCTTAACCTCCTACTCTCCAGGGAATTTCAAAAAGGAGAAAAAATGATGTGTAAGGACTTAACTAGGGAAAACAGTGTGCAAACAACATTCAGGGGAAGTTTACCCACCATATTGCTGCTTTCCGTCTGTGGGTGTAACTGTGGGCCTTCTCGATCATGGTAGGCAAGATCCTCCTTGAACCCCTAAGGCTTAACCCCTTTAGCGGATTAGCATTTTTCCTATCGGTTTTAGTAAGGTACGATAAATTCTGCCTCTTGTGGAGTACGTCTAAAGCTTATTTTGCTTATCAGTATTTTTGAAAGGGAAATGTTTGGCAAAGCTTTTCACGTTTGTTTACAAATGCACAATGCAATGATGCAAATCACTGTGAAATGACCCATTGTAACAAGAATGACACACAACTATTGTAGCCCTTTCCCCCATACCAAACAAAAAGAAATAATTGCCAAATAATGGCCTAGAAATTCATTGGCATTGTGTCCGTTTGACTGGTGTAAAATGAGTGCCTGTGTCTAATATGGCGTGCGGCGTGTGTGAATATTCTGCCCTGGAAGTACGCTGCCCGCCATATTGCTAAAGGCTCTAGTACAGGCAACCAGAGCAGGAGTCCATCACTCTATTTAACCTGCCCATCCAATTATTCCTTTCTTTCCTGTAAGATACCTCTATATCAGGATTCAAAAATAATTTACCATGATCCTTTCGGTTGCAAGGAACTTCCAGAAGCTAATGATTACAAATAAACAAATTATAAATCCAAACAGGAAAACAATTAAACATTTAATGATCAAGACACAAAACATTTTTTAAAAGAGAAAACTTGTACTCATGTGGTGGTATATATTCTTAACATGAAATTTACAGGAGCACGAGAGAAGAGCAGAGCTCGTGTACCCTGTGTGAGTATCTGGCCTCCTGAGCCCTCAAAGTCTCTCCTCCATCTACTATGCTCAAGTCAGGAGCGTGAGTGAAAACTGACCACTTGCTTGGATGGGTGTAGCTGCAACAACATCCAAAACGCTCAACACCATCTAGGACAGAGCAGTTCATTTGATCGATGCCCCTACCTCTGAACTCAATATTCACCCACTGTGGCAACCGTATGCACAATTTACAGGATGCACTCCATCAACTCACCAGCATTACTTCAACAGCACCTTCCTTCCCTGGGACCTTTACCACCGAGATGGACAACAGCAGCAACGTCGGGGGAATATCATCACCTCAGACTTCCCCTTCAAATCATATACCATCTTGACTTAGATATATATCGCTGTTTCTTCATCGTTGTTGGGTCAATATCCTGGAATTCCCTACCTAACACCATTGTAGGAGCACTATCATCAAACAAGGACTGCAGTGGCTCAAGGAGAAGACCCACCACCACCTTCTCAGAGCAACTAGGCAATAAATGCAGTCTTATCAGCGGTCCCCACATCCCAAAACAAGTAGTAAAAGAAGAATAATGACACAGTTGTGCATATTTCTTCAGCAATTTAACATGCTTTAGGAGCAAGGTGGTCCCAGGGAGGGAGTGGATGTGGGGGAAAATAGTCAGACAAGAGTGCACCGTGGCTAATCTACCTTCCTGGGGATGTGGTTGGATCCAGGTCACTTTTCTTTCACAGGTGATAATATGTTTCCATTGTCTGTTTGGCATTAGCCCGTTCCTCCCTCTGTGGAGATGCGTAGTGGGATTTGTGGGAGGGGACTTGTACAGGCGTTTTGACACCCCTTAACATTTTCTGTTTAAATACCTTCATTGGCAGCTTCTTCCAAATATTAGTCACCCTTTTACTAAAGAAACTATGTCTGAATTTTCTGTTTACTTTTGTTTTACTTATCTTGAATCTGTGCATCTGGTGCTGTAATTCTTTGTATGCCAGAAAAAATTATCTGTTTTCAACTTATCAAATTTTTTCACAATCTTAAAAATTTCAATCAAGTCTTTCCTTAATCTCCTCTTCTCAAGTGAGTAAAGTCCCAGGTTACACAATTGCTCTTCATAGCTCCATCCTCTTAAGTTATGATATTCATCTTGTAATTCTCCCCTGAACACTCTCCAATAACATAATACCCCTTGTGAAGTTGGGAGATCAAAACTATTCATTATAGTCCAGATGTGGTCTCACCAAGGTCCCGTACAATTTTTAAATCACCTCTTTCAATTTATGGGATAGAATTAACAAATTAGCAGTCCTGCAAGAAGCACAAATCAGGTATTCAGACTTGAAGGTAAGTGCGATTTTCCATCCATTTTAATGTTATATGCCCTTTGCTGTGCAGGCCATCATTTGGTTGCTTCCTTCTCTACACAGGAACACTGATCTGATATCTTCCCACTATTTAATTGGAGAAAATTTCTGCTCATCCAGTACTAGATGTCGGACAAGCAGCGTGACAAATCAAAGGCAGTGGGGGGTGGAGAGAGGTGATGATGCGGTAGAGCTGGGTGTCATCAGCGTACACATGGAATCTGATGTGTTTTTGGATGATGTTGCCGAGGGGCAGCATATGGATAAGAAATAGGAGGAGGCCAAGGATAGATCCTTGGGGGATTTCAGAGGTAACGGTGTGGGAGCGGGAAGAGAAGCCATTGTAGGAGATTCTCTGGCAATGGCTGGATAGAAAGGAATGGAACCAGGCGAGGGCAGCTCACTGTGGTCAACCGTGTCAAAGGCTGCAGACAGGTCGAGAAGGATGAGGAGGGATAGAGCACCACGGTCAGAGTCACATAGGATGTGACTTGATAAGGGCCGTTTCAGTGCTGTGGCAGGGGCAGAAACCTGATTGGAGAGGTTGAAACATAGAGTTGTGGGAAAGATGGGCACAAATGGGAGGCGACAACATATTCAAAAACTTTGGAGAGGAAAGGGAGGTTGTTAGTGGGGTGGTAGTTTGCAAAGACAGAAGGGTCAAGGGTGAATATTTTGAGAAGGGGGTGATGACGGCAGATTTGAAAGGGAAGGGAAGTACCTGAGGAGAGGAAACCATTTATAATATCAGCTCACATGGAGGCCAGGAAGGGAAGTTGCGATGTCAGCAATTTAGTGGGAATAGGGTCGAGAGAGCAGGAGATTGGTCTGATGGACAAGATGAGCTTGGAGAGGGCATGAGGGGAGATAGGAGAGAAACTGGAGAATGATGCGAGTTCAGGGCTAGAACAGGGGGGTCCTTGGGCGAAGTTTGGCTTGGTGGGCCAGGGGAAGGGAGGGATGTGGCAGAGGCAGCTGAAAGGATGGTCTCAATCTTAGTGATAATGAAGTCCATGAGCTTCTCGCAATTCTTTTTGGAGGTGAGGGTGAGGTGAGGTCATACCCTCTCCTGACATCCACACATATACTTTCCAGCTGGAATCACTGGAATTTGATCAGAAGCAGAAAGAATGAATTAATTTGTATTTATATAGTGTCTTTCACAAATTTAGCGTGTCCCAAAGCGTTTCACAGCCAATGAAGTACTTTTTAAAGTGCAGTCACTGTTGTAAAGTAGGGAAATGTGGCAGTCAATTTGCGCACAGCAAGGACGCCCTGATTTTCTTCACCAGACATTGAAGCTAGCTGTAGTGCCCTTCCCCCTCTCCTAGTTGTGGTCAGCTAATTCTGATGTGGAGATGCCGGTGATGGACTGGGGTTGACTGGGGGTTTTTTTCCACAACATTCACCTGAGGAAGGAGGAAGCCTCCGAAAGCTTGTGAATTTAAAATAAAATTGCTGGACTATAACTTGGTGTTGTAAAATTGTTTACAATTGTCAGCTAATTCAGCATGGATGATTCCGGGACTATTTCAAAATTGTCCTGTCTCATTACCACACCAGACAATGTATTAATACATTAAACCACCAGGGGGTGCTGTAACTGTGCTGTTGAACCATTAATTTACCTGTCTACTGTCAGCAAAATTTGCCTGACTGTCAGGCAAATGAAAATGCTCTCAGGGATATTATAGACTTCCCAATCGTTATATATCTTGCAAGTGACACAAATAATTTCTTCCTGCTGCCCCTTTATTCCCAATGGAGTTTTTTCTTCGATAGGATAGATTCTCATATTTTCTCTGATGTTAACAGTGCTCTCAGACTAACAGAAACCTGATTCTACAGTTTGAGGTTAAGAATGTAAGTTACAGGATCATTGACCCTTTTATGGTTGATTGACACATGAACATTCTTTGTGCATGGAGCAACTGTAAAAGTGACAGCATTATGGCACATGTAGTTCACAATTTTGTTTGATAGATTTTATTGAAATATAATTCAGTTGGGGCTGGAATCCAAAGCAAGGTAAAAGAATACTAATATGATGCTATTGTGACTGCCTAAACCAAAAATCTTTGTACTATTTCAGCCTTTCTAACAGCTAATGGGCTCGATATTACCAGGGCTGCGGGTTCGCGGCAGGGGGGCTATATCAGTCTGCCCTGAGCGCGATCGCAGCCTAATTGGATCCACTTACCTGTTCTTCCGGGTTCTCCACTGCTGATCTGCGCGTCGGGCGGGCTGCGCATGCACAGTAAGGTCTGTCAGCTGGAGGAGCTCTATTTAAAGGGGCAGTCCTCCACTGACTGATGCTGCAGGAAATAGGAAAAATTACAGCATGGAGCAGCCCAGGGGGAAGGCTGCTCCCAGGTTTCATGATGCCTCACTCCAGGTATTATTGGATGGGGTGAGGAGGAGGAGGGGGAGGACAGAGATCTTCCACCCGGCAGGCAGGAGGAAGCGGCCTGCCTCTGCCACCAAGAAGGCCTGGCTCGAGGTGGCAGAGGAGGTCACCTGCACCACCAACATATCGCCCACCTATATTCAGTGCAGGAGGCACTGCAATGACCTAAGTAGGTCAGCCAAAGTGAGTACACTTACTCATTCCCCTACACTCCATCTGCCACATCACTGCCCCCACCCCACATCTCCTTCTGCACTGCCAACACTACTCTGTCACATCACCCCTCACACCCACTCAAACCTCATCCTCATCTTACCTGCACTTACTCACCTCACCAGTACTCATCCCGCCACTACCACTCAACCCAATCCTCATACAATCTCATGGCTCTATCTCATACTCACCCTCTCATGCATCTCTTTCACGGTCAGCCTCACTCAACCTGCCACTACCTGTGCTGCAGCCACAGGGCATGCAACACATATGTGCAGTAGGCAGCGTAAGGCAAACGTGTCGTGAGCATGAAGGGGATGCACAAGGGTGTTTGAGGGTTTGTCATGGTTTTTACTTATATTTAATTTCTGACCAACTCACATCACATATTATATTGGCACCACTACTGCCACGTCTTTGCGAATCTTGTCTGGTTTGTGCAATAATGCCCTTTCCTGAGGATCACAATGAAGACCCACACCTGATGCCATCCATTGTGTCACTGCAGAGTGGGTGTAGGTGTATTTGCAGGGCTCTTTTGTGCAGTCGACAGAGACGTCGGCGATGTCCCCGGTGGCACCCTGGAAGGATGCGGAGGAGAAGTTGTTGAGGGCAGTGGTGCCTTTGACGGCGACAGGTAAGAAGATGGTGCTCGGGCCAGCCGGGAGCAGCTCGGCATGAAGGAGGCTGCAGATGTCCACGACTACATGTCGAGTGACTCTGAGCCTCCGTGTGCACTGCTGCTCAGAGAGGTCCAGGAAGCTGAGCCTCGGTCTGTGGACCCTGTGGCGAGGGTAGTGGCCTCTGCAACGCGTCTCTCTGCGGTTGCCCTCCCTCCTGCTGTGCAGGTGGATGTGTCACAGCACTGTGTTGTGGAGCTCCACGTGTCAGAGGTAGACAGCGTGGCCGGCGAGGCTGGTGATGCTGTTCGCCCTCCGAGGAGGTCATGACTGCAGCTACGGCGGCCCCCATCCGGAAGATGTACATCTGAAGGGATCCGCAAGGTAGGTACATGTGTCTGGACCCCGGGGTAAGTGTGCAAGTTTGTGAATTTGATTGTTAGGAGGAGGGTGGTGGAGACCAAACTTTGTCCAAAGTGACAGAGTGGCCTCCTGCACTGAGTGAGGGTCTCCCCCCGCCCAGCTGTCAAATGGACCTTTGCAGCTGCCACAGGCTGATGGCTGCAACACGTCCATTTGAATTGGGAGTGTTTCCCCCAGTATGGGAAACAGTCCCAGTTGTTTCTAAAATCCCACCCCTCCTGAAATATTCCCTTAATCAGATCTGTTAACGACCTGAAATACCAAGATAAGTACTGTCAAGTGGCACCCCGCTGGCTTTAATTGCCTGCGGGAGCCCCACATGCGGGGGCTGGGCGCGCACGTCGGCGCATCTGTGGGGATCCCGGAAGTGGGCGGGTTGGAGCCGGGCTCCCGACCCGCTCCGGGATTCCCCGATTTTCGGAGCCCCCCCCCTGCCGGGAACGCACCCGATAGCGGGTGCTAAAATAGAGCCCAATGTGTCAGCTGTGGCTCAGTTGGTAGCAATCTCATCTTTGATGTTAGAAGGTTATGAGTTCAAGTCCCATTCTCGAGAACTTAAACACAAAATTCCAAGCTGATACTCCATTGCTGCACTGTTAGGGTGTGCCGTCTTTCAGATGAGATGTTAAACTGAGGCCTTGTCTGCCTTCTCAGGTAATGATCCCATGGTGCTATTTTGAGTTATCCCTGACATCCTGGCCAACATTTATCCCTTAACCTACATCACTAAAACAGATTATCTGGTCATTATCACATTGCTGATTGTGGGAGCTTGCTGTGTGCAATATTGACTGCCACATTTCCTACATTACAACAGTGACTACACTGGCTGCAAGATGCTTGGGACGTCGTGAAAGGCACTATATAAATGCAAGTCTTTCTTTCTATTTCAGCCTTTTTAATTGGTACAGTGAAGTGTTGTTTCATACCTTTGGTGCCCTCTCAGAGCTCGTCTTGCCTATGCGATCCATTTCCTGTTCCCTTGACCCCAATCACACTAAACTGCTGACCACCTCCCTGCCCCCTCCCCATGCTAATTGTCCTCTTCTCTTTCAAAGCCACTATTATCTACCCCCTCATCAAATAAACCACCCTTCACCCCGACGTTCTTGCAAACTACCACCCCATCTCCAAACTCCCATTCTTCTCCAAAGTCCTTGAATGTGTTGTCACTTCCCAAATTTGTGTCCATCTTTGCCGCAACTCCTTGTTTGAATTTCTCCAATCAGGTTTCCACCTTTGCCATAGACTGAAATGGCTGTGACGAAATTCACAAGTAACATCCCCTATGACTGTGACCATGGTGTTTTATCCCTCCTTGTCCTCTTTGCATCCTTAACATGATCGACCACATCTATCTCCTCCGATGCCTCTCCTCCATTGCCCAATTCAATGGGATTGCCCTCTCTTGGTTCCACTCTTACCTAACCGATCATAACCAGAGCATCTCCAGCAATAGCTTGTTTTTCTGCCCCAGCACCTCTGGAATCCCAAAGGATCTTTCCTTGATCTCCTCCACTTCCTCATCTATGTGCTGCCCCTTGGCAGCATCATCCACAGACATGAGGTTAGCTTCCACACGTACTCTGATGACATCCAGCTCTACCTTTCCACCACCTCGCTAAACCCTTTACAACCTGTCTTGTCAGAATGCTTTTCTGACATCTTGGATGAGCTGCACTTTTCTTCATTGGTTGGAACTGAACCCATCATCTTTGATCCCCACCGCAAATTCCATACATTCTCTTCCCGGCTGCTGTCTCAGGCTGACCAAGGTTGTTTGCAACTGTGGCGTCCTATTCTGCCTTGAGCTGAGATTCCAACCTGATATCCTCTCCATCACACAGACCACCCACTTCCACCTCTGTAACATTGTCTGTCTCTGCCCACCTGCTGTTGAAATCCTTATCCATTCCTTTAACCTCCAGACTCGATTATTTCAATAATCTGCTGGCTGGCCTCCCATTCTCCACTCTCCATAAACTTCAGCTCATCCAAAATTCTGCTGCCTATATCACCAAGTACTCTTACCCATCACCCCTGTTCTTGCTGACCTACATTGGCTCTCGGTCTCCCAACATCTCCAATTTAAAATTGACAACCTTGTATATAAATTCCATCATGTCCTTACCCCTCCCCATCTCTCTAACCTCCTCCAGTCCTACAACTCCCATTCCTCCTGAACTCTGGCCTCTTGTGTACCCCCACTCCTGCTCCGCCAGTGGCAGCTGTGCCTTCAGCCACCTAGGCTCCATGCTCTGGAATTCCCTTCCTAAATTCCTCTGCATCTCCACCTCCCTCTCCTCCTTTAAGAACCTCTTTACAACCCACCCCTTTGACCAAACGTTTGGTAACCTCTCTTAATATCTTTTTATGGCTCCCAGTCCATTTCGTTAAAATGCATCTGTGAAGTGCCCAAGGATGATTTTGCTATGTTAAAGGCGCTATATAAATGCAAGTTGTTGTTATCAGTGTTTGATGCCCAATCCACATTCCTACATTTACTGACCAGGCACTCTCACATCAAAGCCAGTCCTACGAGAGAATGCTGCTGCAACTGAGAAGGGCCCTGGGCAAATGTAGGTAGGCAGGAGTTCTGCCTACAGAACACAGGAATCACTTGGCTGCAGAACTCAGATAGGAGCCCTGCTGAGTGGAAAGGTGGGTAAACGGATGGCAATAAAAGAAAGACTTGCATTTATATAGTGCCTTTCACAGCTGCAGGAAGTCCCAAAGCGCTTTGCAGTCAATGAAGTACTTTTTTTGAGGTGCAGCCACTGTAGTAATACAGGAAATGCAACAGTCAATTTGCGCACAGCAAGCTCCCACAAACAGCAATGTGATAATGAGCAGGCAATTTTTTTTTTAAGTGATGTTGGTTGAGGGATAAATATTAGTCAGGACACCAGGACAATGAAAGAGAGATTAAAAACAGGAAATGCTGGAGAAGCTCATCAAGTCAGGCAGCGTCTGTGGAGAAAGAAACAGAGTTAACGTTTCAGGTCGAAGACCTTTCGTCGGAACTGGAAGGTGTTAAAGAGTTGGAAATAAAGGACTTTAACTCTAAACATCTTCCAGTTCGGACCAAGAGTCATGGAGCTGAAACGTTAACTCTGTTTCAAGCAGCATCTGTGGAGAAAGACTTGCTGAGCTTCTCCAGCATTTCCAGTTTCTATTTCAGATTTCCAGCATCCGCAGTATTTTGCTTTCGAATGAAGGAGAGAATGGGTCGTGAAAAGGTCAAGGTCAAGGTCAAGGTCAGCATTAATAACGGGGCGGGGCCGGACTACAATTCCCAGCATGCTTAGGAAGCGGTCGCTCCTCAATTGACCAATCGGGAGGCCTCATGCTTGTGATGTGAGATTGCGGCACGCGATTGGCGGATCAGAATAAACGAATGAGGAGCGGGATTGTTGTGGCGCTGGTTGTTGGGGGTGTGGAGGCCCCGGGCCCTCGCCGCGGCTCAGTGTGAGGGGAATCCGGCTGCTTTTAAAATGGACCCGCAGCTTGTGCGAAGCTGGAGCGACCCCTCCTTCCCCCCTCTGCATCCCGGCAGAAACTGAGAGCTCGGCCCCACCGCGGCTGTTCTGGGGGTTTGTTTGTTTATTGTGTCCCAGGTTTGAGGAATAGCTTTATGAGGCCCGTGTGTAATCCCATCAATCGCATGTTTCGAAGCTCCAGTAGGTATTTTTTTGTGCAGAGAGTCATATCATGATTTATTTTTAAAATAACACAACTGCACCCTGTTCTTGTCAAAGGAGCTCTGGGCGTTGATCCACTTCTGAGACGTGCCAGTCACTAACGTTTTGTGTTAAGTTGTGGGTCTGCTATTGAAAGAATAAACTGGCATTTATAATAAATACCATGATGCCAAGTCACAGGACATCCAGATATTCAATACAGTGATGTCAAATCCTGAAGTGCTTCATGTACCTTGAAGTGTAGTCATTGGCCCAAAATTTGCTGGAATGGGGCATCTTGCCCCGTTACATTTTTTCCTGCACCCTTCAGCTCTTCCCCACCCCCAATAACTTGCTGGAAGTGCAAGGTGATAACTGCACGGTGAGGGCAACGGGCATATGGGAGCTTGGTGAAGGATGGGACCCACAGTCTAACTACTTATCCAATGAGATTTAAAGATTGAAAAATAAACAGGAAGGACTGAAAAGGAGGGTGAATTAGAGTGGGTGAATTCATTGTCAAATCAGGTACATAAAGAAAAAAAAAAGACAGGATAAGTTTTTAAAAAAAATTAAAATCTTAATTTTTTTAAAAAGTCAACGGCTTGATGGGCTGAATGGCCTCCTTCTGTGCTGTTATGATTCTAAGTCTCCTACAACAATTCACGATCTGAAGGAATGAGACTCCACGCTTTTAATTGTTCACTTTCTGAGCCAGAGGGGTTGGCTGGCAGTCATTGACAATTATCATATTGTCAAAAGGTTACTGTCAATTACAAGACATAACTTTCTGTGGTGAGTTTAATGGGCAATTAATTTGCAAATGCAGCCACTTCATATGAAACTCAGGGAGGTTAAGTGTGAGATGCTGTCTTTGCGAAGCTAATGGGAGTGGTGCATATCGTCCAGCAACTTGTGGCGATTCTCAATTCACGGGTTACTTTTTCCTCGCCATGTGTTGCTGGCCGATTTACACATTAATATTGGCATGCATCATTGAAACATTTTTTTTCAGCAAATTCTGGCCTTATGTTATGTAGGACATAGGCTTTACTTTGGGGTTTGTTTTGCCTAAATTATTTCATTTTGAAATATAGTATAATTTTTTTCTTTGAGGAATGGGAGAGGATAGTCCATAATCTTATCTATTTCCTTCTGCCCTGCCTGAACAAGCTGCCTGATTAAAAGCTACAGCATGCCTAAAATTGCACTTCCTGTGTGTATAGGAAGGGTTATGAAATTAATAGCCAGGAGTTACCTCCACATTTGTGCCCAGATGCACCCATAATCTGGGTGCGAATTACATGGCTTAAAACATTAGAATTTTGGGCATAAGTGAGTTACCCTCATAACTACAATAAGCCCAAGTCTCCTCAATCTTTTATGTTTGTCCATCAAACCCTCTGAATGAATCTCCTCCCACAAAACTGGCCACACGCCTGACTCTCGTGAGTATCCTCCAAATGTGCTTGTTCGGGCGGGTGGTGTCTCATCATTGAGACCAGATTTTCAGACGCAGCAGGAAACAAAGTTTTTGAGTGTTTTATAAAAAAATATCTTTACTGAGCCCTGCTCTTTATTTTCTGTTTCTTTTAATGCATTTTTATGGCATAAATATAAGTCACATTAAATTTTGAACAGCTTCCCCAATTGCAGGTTCTTAAACATTCTGTTCCTGACGTGCATGAATGATAGTTAAATGAGTTGAAACTTAAATTTTGAGACTAAAAGATGAACTATATTGGTGTGGTTTCGGTATTTCTTTGGCCTCGATTATTTCTTTGGGCCTCGATTGTTCATGCTGATTAATGGCTATTTCCACCCATTTTAAATTTGGGTGTATTCTAATGAGATTGGAGGATAATTGAATGAAACTTGATAGCAGCAAAATGAAGGCAACGTTGGGTGTATTTTTGGATCGAACTTTTGGGTTGTGCACAAGGAGGAAGCTCCAGGCCAATATCCCTCAACAAATAATGTCGGAAAAATATAAAACTTCTTGCAGTAGAGAACCTTTAGTTGATAGGACTAGTTAATAGAAAGTTACAGCACAGAAGGAGGCCATTCGGCCCATCGTGTCCGTGCCATTCACGTATGGATAATCTCTATTCTCAATTTCCGCCAGTCAAAAAGCTAAAGCTGGGCTCAGCCATTTCCATCATTTTACAGCAGAATGATTCACATTTTTCCACCAATTTAATTTTTTTTAAAAAGCTACATAAAATAACTACTATGCTACACAAGGCATAGCCTAGCTGTTCTAAATACGGTTGCTCTAGCAATATTAGGGAGGGATTGGATAAACATGGTAAAAAATATTTCTTAAGAACTTTTGCCAGTTTTATTTTGTCATTGGTGGTCAGTGATGGTGCTGATTTATAAAGGGATTTTTTTCTTTTTGGTTAACCTAGGTCTGCATTTTTTAAAGACACCATGCATCTTTTACCTTGTGACAGCTGTTAAAACAATCATGAACACTGACCTTTGGAAAACTATCTTGGTGGCCAAGCAGGAGAAGCACAGAAATCTGTTTCTAAATTACAGGAACCTATGCAAATTTCCTCATGAATTACTGAAGGACGGTGGTTCACATCACTTGGAACATCTCTATATGAAGATGAATTTATTAACAACACTGGTATGTTTGGTATTTCCTGCTCATAGTTGCTTTATATTAAAGAAAGATAAATTGTTAGGCTGACTCAAAAGCAGGTTTGAGGTGGTTTTGTGTGTGATACGAGTTTAATTAAATTTAGTGGCAAACAGGTAAATTTTAAATTGGAGCTGAGTCATAATCTGTATTGTGTACGTTTGGAATGTGATATGACAACTGTATTGTATGTATTGCTGCAAATTTTATGAATAAAGTATATTTTAATGAAAAAAATATAAACCAAGAAAGTTCCAGGTTTGAGTCTCAGCCTGTGCTGAGCTGAGGCAGCTGATTTCATACAGGGTGGTGGTAGGGATACTAAAAAGAATTGGCTAGAGTTCCCATTGCTGGAAGATTGTTTGTGTCGCTGTCAGGTGAGGACATGATCTGGTTTGGACATTGTGCGCCTGCTTTTGAGTAGCCTGTTGACACTCACTGTTTAGGCTCACATGTGAGTGGTGTTGACTGGACAAGGTTTCAGAGTGTGACTGGCAACTGTGGAATTGTACGCCAGCAAAGTGTCAACATCTTTAAGAAGGGGAGGGGAGAAAAATTCAAAGTGATACTGCACAATTTTTAAAATTACTGCACACATGACAAAACCAAATGGAAAGCAAGAGATAATAAACTATTCTGTAAGGCACGGGTATCATTTTTTTGCAGCTGAGCCTGTCGCCTCATTTTGTACTGTTTCACTGTCAAAGAAGTTTGGCAATGCTTAATGATATATGCCTTAATGCAAGGAGAATAGTGAATAAGGCAGATGAGCTAAAGGTGCAGATAGACACGTGGAAGTACGATATCTTATCCATTACTGAAACGGGCAGGAATGGCAGCTCAACGTTCCTAGTTATAGGGATTTTGGATGAGATAGAGTGGGGGATAAAAAGGAGGGGGTGACAAAATGGTTAAAGAAACAATTGTGGCTGTGAGGAGGGATGATATGTTAGAAGGATCATCAAATGAGGCCATGTGGATTGAGCTAAAGAACAAAAAAAGGAACAGTTACACTGGGAGTGTACTTTAGACCCCAAACAGTCAAAGGGAGATAGAAGAGCAAATATGTAGGCAAATTTCTGAGAAGTGCAAAAGCAATAGGGCAGTAATAGGGGATTTCAACTACCCTAATATTAACTGGGATACAATCAGTGCAAAAATTATAGAGGGTGCAGAATTCTTAAATTGCATTCAGGAGAACTTTGTTAGCCAGTATGTAGCAAGCCCAAAAAGAGGGGTTACAGTTCTGGATTTAGTTTTAGGGACTAAAGCTGGGCAGGTGGAAGGAATATCAGTGGGAGAGCATTTTGGTGGTAGTGATCATAATTCAGTTAGATTTAGCATAGTTATGGAAACAGACAAAGATAGAACAGGAGTACAAGTTCTAAATTGGGGAAAGGCCAGTTTTACTAAGCTAAGAAGTAATTTAGCAAAAGTGGACTGGAAACAGCTACTTGAAGGTAAATCAATGTCAGCAGTGGGAGGCATTCAAGGGGGAGATTCAAGGGATTCAGAGTAAACATGTTCCCACAAAGATAAAGGGTGGGACTGCCAAATCTAGAGCCCTGTGGATGACAAGGAGCATACAGGGTAAGATAAGGCAAAAAAAAAGGAAGCTTATGTCAGACACTGAGAGCTCGATACTGCAGAAAGCCTAGAGGAGTATAGAAAGTGCAAGGCTGTGGAGTGTGACATATTGGATGGGATAAAAATAGTGAGAGAGGAAGTATTAAGGGGTTTAGCATTGTTGAAAGTAGATAAATCGCCAGACCCGGATGAAATGTATCCCACGCTGTTAAAAGAAGCATGGGAGGAAATAGCGGAGGCTCTGACCATCATTTTCCAATCCTTCCTGGCGACAGGCGTGATGCCGGGAGATTGGAGGACTGCTAACGTTGTATCATTAAAAAGGGAGAAAGGGATAGACCGAGTATAGACCAGTCAGTCCAAACTCAGCAGTGGGCATATCATTGGAATTAATTCTGAGGGACAGCATAAATTGTCATTTAGGAAGGCATAGGTTAATCAAGAACAGTCAGCATGGATTTGTTAGGGAAGTCGTGTCTGACTAACTGGATTGAATTTTTTGAGGAGGTAACAAGGAGGGTTGATGAGGGTAGTGTATTTGATGTAGTGCACATGGATTTTAGCAAGGCTTTTGACAAGGTCCCACATGGCAGACTGGTCAAAAAAGTAATCCAAGGGAAAGTGGCTAGTTGGATCCAAAATTGGCTCAGTGGCAGGAAGCAAAGGGTAATGGTTGACGGGTGTTTTGTGACTGGAAGGCTGATTCCAGTGGGGTTCCACAAGGCTCAGTCCTAGGTCTCTTGCTTTTTATGGTGTATATTAATGATTTGGACTTGAATGTGAGGGGCTTGATCAAGAAGTTTGCAGATGATACAAAAATTGCCCGTGTCGTTGATAGTGAGGAGAAAAGCTCTAACTGCAGGACGATATCAATGGACTGGCCAGGTGGACAGAAAAGTGGCAAATGGAATTCAATCCAGGTAATGCATTTGGGGAGGGCAAACAAGGTAGGGGAATACACAATAAATGGGAGGATACTGAGAGGTGTAGAGGAACAAAGGGACCTTGGAGTGCATGTCCACAGATCATTGAAGGTAGCAGGAGAGATAGATAAGGTGGTTTAAAAGGCGTACGGGATACTTTCCTTTATTAGTGGAGGCATAGAATATAAGAGCAGGGAGGTTATGCTAGAACTGTATAAAACACTAATTAGGCCACAGCTTGAGCACTGCGTACAGTTCTGGTCACTACAATACAGGAAAGATGTGACTGCACTAGAGAGGGTACAGAGGAGATTTACAAGGATTTTGCTAGGACTGGAGAATTTTAACTATGACAAAAGATTGGATAGGCTGGGGTTGTTTTCTTTGGAACAAAGGAGGCTGAGGGGAGATTTAACTGAGGTGTATAAAATTATGACGGGACTAGATAGAATGGATAGGGAGGACCTATTTCTCTTAGCAGAGGGGTCAGTGACCAGGGGCATAGATTTAAAGTAATTGGTTGAAGGATTAGTGAAGAGCTGAGGAGAAATCTTTTCAGCCAGAGGGTGGTGGGGGTCTGGAACTCACTGCCTGAAAGGGTGGCAGAGGCAGAAACCCTCAACTCATTTAAAAAGCACTTGGATGTGCACATGAAGTGCGTAACCTACAGGGCTACAGACCGAGTGCTGGAAAATGGGATTAAGCTGGATAGCTCTTTTTTTGGCTGGCACAGACATAATGGGCTGAATGGCCTCCTGTGCCGTAATTTTCTATGATTCTATGTATATGCTGCTTACCATTCAATTCAGTGGGAGCTGTTAACTAAGTACCTCAGTCTTGGAGAAACAGTTAATAGCTGTTAGTATTTGGGCTTGAACATTTTGCTCTCATAAGTGGAACTGCTATATAATAGTGATTTCAGTTACACTAAAGAGCACAGGAGAACAAATTGCCAGTGAAAGATTTTATCCTGGGGAAACTTCTTAAACTTCAGTGGCAAAAGCAGATTGTATTGTAGAGCAGTTTACTTTGGCCTGCAGGGCTATATCTTGGAACCATATAAACTTAGCTTGTTCTTTAATCATAGATCTCCCTTATTTATTGCAGTAGAGAATTTTGTTGGTTGTGTACTGCAGTCATGCCTTGTACTGAAAATATGAAGAAATGTTATTGTATATGTAGTTTTACATTTTGTAAAACTCTTAACAGCTACCAAAAGCTCAGTACCCACAAACTGAAAACATTAAAAATTAAGTAAGTTTTTTTTTCTCTCTTCAGCCAGAAAATCTTGGACAGAAACTTCCAAATCTCATTGAATTGTGAGTATTCACAAAAAGCTTTGTTCACATTGATATTTTTTAGCCACACGCAGACCTTGGTTGTCACCATAAAGAATGCAATTTACGTTGCAATGTGAGGCTTTATAAACCAAACATTCACTGCTTAATTTACATTAGTATATTTTCCTGCAGTTAATGTTTTTTTTTACATATTTGCACAGTAATTTTAAAGCTGTGCTGCTGAATGTTAGTTTTATTAAACGTTATTTTAGGTAAAATTCAGTGCGAAGTATCTGTTCTGATTGTGCCCTGCTGTATTGGAGGGTTCTATTGCAATATCTTTTCAGTATGAATAGTGTGTAACCAGATTAAACACCAAATGCAAAAAATGTAAATGGACAAATTATTTAAAATTTTGAATTAATGTGAGGGCATTTTGGGATGAATTTTATTTTAAGTTAGTTAGTCCATACAATATGGAATCTCCAAACCCATGAGCAACAAAATTGCAGCTAGATCCAATTCCTTTATTAAATGTGTTGAACAGTTGATATGCTACACTGTTCTTTTCTGTTTGTCTTATCTGATTCTTGAAGGTTTTTTGTAAACCACCAGAAAACTTTATTTAACATGGAACAGGTAAATGAACAGTATTGCCTTTCAGAAGCACATTTAGAAATTGGAGTCTTATCAAACCATTTTTTCCCTCTTGACTCGTGTGACTGGTTTCAGAGCGGTATTGGTGAAGAACTTGAGGTAGGTTCCCTCTGCACAGTCAGCCTGGGATGGTGCGTGGCACTTGAAAACCGAGAAAGGGAAAAACCTTTAAAATAACCTCAGCCTCTCACCCAAAAAAAAAAGGATAAAGTAAATGGATGTCTTGCAGCAGGTAGGAAGCTTATACATCAAGATCAGGTCCAATGAGAGTCAGTGCTCAAGTGGCTTAAGAATGTGGGATCTTTTGTGATTAAATTTCAGATGTCGCTGACTGTTACCTGTATGTTCTGTATAGTGCCTCTTGTTTTAATGTGTTTGCTTGCTAATTACTGCTATGTTAGCCATGTTGAGCATAAAGGACTATTGTAACTTGGTTTGAAGGTTAACAAAATACTTGATGGACTCGAAGGATAAGGCAGTCAACTGCCATATCTGTTAATATAGCATTATGTATATTTTATCAGGAGTGGATTACTAGTAAATAAACCAGTTACATTATTGAGTGGCAGCACTTGTTGCACTTATAGTAATAGCTGCTTAGTCTCCAGGGGAGTTGTGCATTAATCTTCCTTTATTCTACAGTAAGAAAAATCACATTGCTTGGTTTGATATGGCTGTTACACATCTAAATTAGCCAAAGCATGTGGATATTTTTATTGATTCTCAGTTTACAAAAGTTGCTGGAATTGTGATGTGTGCAATAGATTATAAGAACATAAGAAAGAGGAGCAGGATTAGCCATATAACTCCTCGAGCCTGCTTCGCCATTCAATAAGATCAAGGCTGATCTTCTACCTCAACTCCACTTTCCTGCCCTATCCCCATATCCCTTGATTCCCTCAGTGTCCAGGGGATTATATTGCTATTAATCTCCAGGTGTCACCAATTAAACACCAGATGTATTCAGCTTTGCAAAGAAAATGAAACTGCAATGGAATCTTCAGTTCGACAATATGAATTAAGATGCCGAATTAGTTTATAGTAAACCGGCACAAGATACGCTGGGGTCTGTGATGGCGTTTTATTGAAAAATGAAATTAAATATTTAATTATAACTTAGTGGATTCAATCATTTGGTTTTGTTTGATTTCAATTTGAATCATTTTTAAATTTTGACAATTAAAATTGTTGATAATTTAGTTAATGGAGTTTCATGAATTTAAAAAGAGGGACATAGTGTTACAAGATTACTATACAAAAAGTTTGTAGGTATATAATGTTTAAATTTTAGAGGGTTTACAACAATTTACAAACCTCATGGGAGTCATTTTAGCCTAACCCGCCCGGCAATTGATCATAAAATCGGACAAGGTCTAACCCAGGCACCTGACCTGAACCTGCCCCGTTTCCACCAGACAGGTTAAGTTAAAATGACCAACAGTGTATCTGAAAATGTATTGGTGATGGGCAAGTGGTTTGTTCCTGGATTCAATTGGAATCTGGCATTGTCATCACTTCCAGAGTTCTTTTATGGAGTATTATGATGCTTGGATAGTAATTTGTACTACATGTAGTAAGTGTAGAAACCTGTGAATGCTCTGCTGTGTCAAATCACTTTCTCTAGTAATAGTAATTGTAACCTCATGCAAGGATCAAAAATAATGTTTCTGTGTACTGGTCTAGCATAAGCATGCATAGAAAGCTGAATTTTGTAATTGCAAGAGGGGTAGGTTACTTGTAGTTTTCTGGATATTTAAATTTGTTTCTATTTAAATATATTATTCTTTATATTTACTGTTCTCCCCCTCTGCACACGCTTCCATTTTCCTTTACCATATTGGTCACAAGGGAATAAAGATAACCTTTTGAGCTGCACTCTCTCATTTAGAATCTCATCTCTCTAGCCATGTCAATAGTCACAAATTGTCATTCTCTGAACAAAGATGCAATTCTTTTTCTCTTCTAGATACTTGCATTCAAATAAAATAGCAGTCCTTCCTGAAGGTAAGCATAGTTGATATAGAAAATAATATTTGTTGTTGATTTTTCAGCAGTCAGGCACTTCCATCTTTAAGAAACCCACTGTGTTGTTGAGAAATTAGTACTGTATTCTCCTCAAAATGTTTGCTCTTTAGGCTTAGCGATTATGGTTATTTTACCAAATCAACCTTGTTCGAAAAGGATATGCATAGTCCGGACAATTGTAAAAAGGCCAACTTTTCATCTTCACCTTATTTTGGGGGAAGGAGGAAGAAGCGAGTACAAATGGAAATCAACCAGTCAGCCCAGCTGACGGAGCTAAAAGTGCATAAATATTTAATTCCTTCTGGCGTACATCTGACTGGCAGATGGTTTGAATTTTTGCTTCCTCTTGCTCTTCCTTCTCATCCTTGCCGTCCTCCTCTGTGGGCTGAAGATGAATTTTCAATAATGGTTGGGATTATGCTCTTCTTGGAGCAGATTGAAAATGATAAAAATAGCTATCACCTCTAAGCTAAAAAGAATACCCATAGTGCAGCTAAAGTCAGAGAATAGACATTTTGGAGATATAGTACTGATTTCTTTGAGTCAGGTTCTGCATTACTAGAAGCAAGCTAGTGCAGTATCCATTTTAAAAGGGTGACAAATCAGACCCACGGAACGGCAAGTTTTTAAATGGAATATCATTATCCAGTAAAATAATGGAAATTGTTCTAAGAGATTATCTGGAGGAGTACTCGTATAGCAATAACTTCTCAGTCAGCATGGATTTAAAAGAGGACAGTCATGATTGATAAATATCCTTGACTTTTTTTCAGGACGTTAAAAGTAGGTAGTGGAACTCCTTTATTTATACTATCAGAAAGATTTGGACAAAGTTCCGTGGGAAAGACTTATGTTAAAATAAAAAGTCACAGCATCTTGTGCAGAACATGGGATTGGTAGTCAATAGATGGAAAATCTATTCCATGCATAAGTCCTTCAACTTGCATATTACTGCTTTTTATTTAAATTATCTTTTTAATGTTGGGAAGTTACTTCAATTTCCTTATGAGAAGGGATAATGATTGCGGGTGATCCATTTTCTTTAACCTTTAAGTTTAATTGAGGTAATTTTTTGAAGTCTGCTAAATATTACAATGTCAATTTGTGGACAGTTTTTCTTAACATTTGCTTAAAAATAAGCTGATTCCATTTTTACAGTGTTTGGTTTCTGAAAAAGAAAGTACCCCACTCACTGATTTACAGGAACAGGGGCTCTCACAGTGGTCCCCGTTATATAATCAGTAGTGATCTGAACAGTGAACAGTGCTCACTGCATCCCCCTATGTACAGTAATAGGGACTTGCAATTTTGTTTCTCAATAAACAATTAAATTTGCATTGTGCCACATACATCACTTTAGAGATGTCTAGTATTGTAAAAACATATTTCATGAAGATTGCTTGTAGATATTTTGATACAGAACTGTTCCTCAGAGTATATTCTCAGTATTTGTCCTTCTGGCAGTTCTTTTTTTAGTTCCAACAGATAAAGAATATGTGATGGGGCTGGCTGACAGTACATAATTTGAGCTAAAGCGTGACTTATCTGGGCCCCAGATGAAAGTATTCATGAGTTTATAGTTAGAGCAAGACATCAATAACTAGAGGAACCGGTGCTGTGTGTAATGCTGTTTCCCATTGTTTAAAGTTTGTAGGACGCATAACAATTTAAAGTCTTGCTGTTGTGTATCTGTGTTGTGTGATGTTGGATTGGTAAATAATTCACTACAACTAAACTGTCTACTCAGTTGTGTGTTTTGTTTCACCTAAGAAGTATTATATACTGGGTAAGTATTAGGACTAAGCAATCGTTTCCCATATAGTGAGAAAAGATCTCCATGATATGGTACTGTACATCCAGTAAGCCTTTACCAATTCCAGAGCACATGTTCTTGTGTGTGAATTGTTGAGATGATAATAACTTTTTCATTTTTCATTTTTCTCCTAACTAGCCATTGGCACCTTGGTTAAACTCCAGTCGTTGGATCTTAGCAATAATGCATTGGAAATTCTCTGTCCTGAGATTGGTCAACTGAAATCTTTACGACATTTGCGACTAGCCAACAACCAGCTGAAATTCCTCCCTACAGGTGAGGAAATAGCCCTGAGTGCTAGCTGTGAAAGACATTGAACTGGGTATTTTATATGTACATTTAAACCCAAGGAAAGGCAGACTGGAGTTTCTTTTCCATTTAGGTATCTGTGAATCTGACATAATTGGAAATATGTACTACAGTGCAAGTAACTTTGATTTCCAGCACTTCATTCATTATAAGATCTGCCTTAACTGATAAGAACTGGAGAATTCTGCAGTTCTCAGCCTACAGTTCCATTTGAAAGATTGGGGTAGCAGTAATGGGAGAAATGAGGAAGTCTGCAGGATTGGGGTGATGGATGTTCAGGACTAAGTATGGAAACAGTTTGTGTGATTAAATTCCAGATGAGTTGGAGTTTTTGTAGGGTGTAGCTGAGGAGGGTGGAGGAGAAAGAAAGATCTTGCGTTTATATAGCTTAACAGCCAATCAAGTACTTTTTGAAATGTAGTCACTATTGTAATGTAGAAAACGTGGCAGTTAGACAATCTGTTTTAGTGATGTTGGTTGAGGGATAAATGCTGGCTAGGACACCGGGAGAACTCCCCTGCCCTTCTTAGAAATAATGCCATGGGATCTTTTACGTCACCTGGGAGGGTAGACGGGGCCTCAGTTTAATGTCTCATCTGAAAGACAGCACTCCGATAATGTAGCACTCCCTCAGTACTGCACGGAAATGTCAGCCTGGATTATATGCTCAAGTCTCTGGAGTGAGACGTGAACCCACTGCCTCCTGACACGGGCGCTACCACTGAACCATGGCTGAAATCAAGCTTTCAAGGGATGAAGGCATGAATGAGGGTTTCAGTAGTGATGAGGGCGGAGACTGGTCATGTTACAGAAGTGGAAGTAGATATCCTTGGTGAGGGGAGTTGAACCTCAGCTCAAGGATGACCAGGACACTTGAGGTTGTGTAATGTTGGGTTCAGTTTGCTCCAACAGCTGGGAAGTGGATGGGATCGCTGATTAAGTGGAAAATGCAGGTGAGGAAGTATCTGTGCAGAATGAGGACAGCAGGAAAAATTGGAGGAAGGGGCAGGAAAGTTTTTTGTTGCAGATTGAAGTTATCAAGTCACCGTGCAAAGCCTGTGAGGAAATTGGGATGAGGGGGGTGAATATGAAGTTGAAGTCAAATTTGTTGTTTCTCTTGCACTGCCTAATGGTTTGGTTGAGTGCTGTTCACATAAGCCTTGGAGAAGGTTGTCTACCAACTAAAAATGTATGTAGTTTCCTAATCAATTGCATAGCCATTTCATCGAAACCACTCACACTAGGCAGTATTATAGTGCCTTTAAATTCTATAGTAAAGGAAAGTGGTTTGTTGGAAAACTGAGTGCTTTGAATCTGCATTAGTGATCTATACAAGTATATGCACAGTATGTATTTGTAGAAATGCAGCAAAAGTGTTAAATTAACCGTTGCTCCTTAACCTGATCAGGAGGATCTTAATGCTCCTCTTATAAACTATTCAGTCGCTGGATAATGCATCTTATTAAATGGGAATCATTTTTTAAAAATGTAAATAACATTCTTACTGTGTCCAAAACTTTCTTCCTCTTTTTGAGCTTTCTGCCAAGTTCCTATTTTTGATGGTGCAAGTCTGCAATTTATTGGTTTATGGTGAGAAGAGCTAGGAAGTTCTTCTGTTTACCGCCTTACATGCTATTCATCACCTCTGAAATATTGCCTGTCTTTGTCCCAATCTCAGTCCACATCCACAACGCTCTGACCTGCATTGTATCTCTCTCACAGTCCTGCTTACTTAATCGCCTGTGTCTTTGCCGACTTCCATGGGCTCCTCATCCTTCCGTTCATTGATTTTAAAATCCTCATCTACATCTGCAAGTTCTCCATTGCTTCAATCCACCCTACCTTTGCAATCTTCTCTAGCTCTATGTTCTTGCTTGCACCCTCCGATCTGGTCTACAATGCATTTCTCTCCCTGCCATGTTCTACCACTGGTGCCAGAGCCTTCAGCCATCTTGGCCCCACACTCTGGAAAACTTTTCTGGTGTTGCTACATCTTGCCTATTTAAGACTTCTTAAAACTTGCTTCTTTGACTGTGCCTTCTGCCACTTCCCCTAATTTACCTCCTCTTTTGAACCCCAACTGTGAGACTCCTTGGGGCATTTTGCTGTCTTAAAGGTGCTATGTAAATGTAAGCTGCTTCCTATGATCACATGTAATGTGTTCAGTCATTTCTGAAGTAATTGGGCAGACAGATTTCTCATCTTAAAGGAAACTGAAACTTGGCCCATCTCATCTAATAAATGGCCTATTCTGTAAAAAAAATTATAATTTCAATCCAGTAGAGGGCAGAAGTACTACAGTATAACATAGTTCTGTGTAACTAGTGGTTTGTTTTAACTGTAAGAGGTAGTGTTTCCAAGCAAAAACTGAACACTTTTTTAATAGAATGTAATCCATAGTAATTCTTGCTGGTGTTTGTAATATTACACACTATAACTTAGTATAACTATCATGCGCCTTCAGTGTAAATATTCTGACACTGGTAACTTGAAAAAATGGTTTATACAACATTAGTTATGCACCTTATTCAGATTTCAACATTCTCGTGTAGTTGTCTTATAGATTAATAGACTCGGTGGCCTGAAAGTTCAGACCACAAAACAAAGGTCAGAATATAATCCCGCCCTCAATTACACAATATACAGGGAAATAAATGCAGATTGAAACTTCATTGCGCACCCGAAAGACTAAAAAGTAATCCTGCAACTGAAACCATCAATATTGCATGAAATATCTTGTTTTTTGCTGTTTTGCCTTTCCAGGCCACTGTGAAGTTTTTGTATTTACTAAATGAGTAAATTTTTAAGAAATGTTATAATTGTACCAATTTTTAACTGAACACCTATTCAGCTTTGGTTATTCTGCTTTGAATTGTGAAGTTTACTTCAGCTGGCTCCATATAGAGTTCCAAGACCTTCCTCTCAGAAAAAATAATGCTCTACTGGATGCGTGAGAGAAAATGTATTGAAAAACAAATTGCACAGCTTTACTCTGTTCAGGGCATGAGCTGCATTGAACAGAGATGGTGGTGTCTCTTGGTGGGGGGCAGAGAGAGAGAGGGATGAGGATATAAGTCATGCTAGTGTGTTTCTTACCATTTTATGGCAGTGTGAGAGAAGACTATGTACCCCCCTTCTGCACTGTGAAGATGCCAAGGCAAGCATTTGAAAAAGGATGTTCACTTATAGGGAAAAAGGGAGAAACTTGCCCTAAAATGTAGTCTTTTCTCTTCTCTTGTTTCCTTAAAAAATAATTCACTTGGCAGCATATTAATCCTATGATGTCATGTGAGACCCTCAAATAGATTGAGCTCAGTTTATTGACTATAATGCAGTGTAATGGGGGCAGAGAATTAAGTGGATTGATTTTGTTTTAAAAAGGAAATGATTGGATCCTTGTATTTATTTTGTTCAAATTAGTGACCTGTAATTTAAAGGGATTGAATTTAGCAAAGAAACGTAGTCACCTATCAATGAGAGATGCTTCTTGGTCCATTTGGTAGGAAAATTTGATGTACTTTCATCCTTTAAAAGCTTGACATTGCACTAGTCATGATTAATGTGACAGTAGACACATCATGTGGCACTGAAAAGAGAACTATTCTAAAATGTTTTAAAGTGCTTAGGATTTGACAGCATGACACTGCAACCTTCAATTGGTGCTGCTTTTAATAAAAGAATCAACAATGGTACCTCCTTTTGGAAAATGAATAAAAGGGATTATGGTAAACAGGGTTCGGACGAAGAGAGTAAAAGTGGGAAAAATGCATTAAAAATTTAAGATGTTGGGCAGAGCAGAGAAGCACATACAGGACAATCTGGTATTCTAACAGCATAATGGGAAGTGGAGCCTTGGAGGCTATCTGGGGCAACAAATCCACAAAAAATATTTTCAATTCAAAATGTCTGCTGGATTCTTGTGAATGTTAACGTTCTACCTGAAAAGGTCACAGCCTTTCGAATAGTTCTGTGGTAGATTGGTGTTTTATGTTGTACATTTATAATGTTTAATTTGTGCACACTTTTAAAAAAAAAAATGGCAGTTTGGGCCGTGCTGCGGAATCTGCCTTACACTGTAACTGGGGCAGATTCCACCACACCAGTAGCCCCAGCATATTGCAAAATACTTTCTACCTGAAGCAGTTTTGAATTACGAAGGAGGTATTGGTTTGCTCATCTGGTTGTATTTGTAACAAGCAGAATCCCTGATGTGTGGCCTAATTGTAACCCCTCTTCTGCGTATGTGTCATTGGAACGTCTCGTGTTCCCCGTGCTTCGGTTTCTTCTCAATTCTTTGTTCTTCCAATTAAATCTTCCTTATATAAATAGTATTAAAAATATTTCAGTTGAGCTTTTTATATTTTCTCTTTTTCTAGATTCAAGTTTTCTGTTCCACTTCTTTTGTTATGGAGCTCTAAATTCCAACTCTGCTACAAGTGGTATAAAAATCCCTGAGTGCCACTTTTAGTATCCGATGATGTCCTTTTTCCTACTGGAGAAAAAAGCCATGGAGAATTAAGATTTAACAGATTCTAATTTAAGATGATACTATCAAAGGTTTTTGAATAAATAACAATTAGTTATAATCTCATTCAAAACATATATTCTTAATCAATTCATACATCGTTTTGTTTCTTACTAACCAACTGCTCTTAGCACAAGAATTGAGTTCTTCCACTCGATGAAAACGCAGTATGTCACAGTGCATGTTTCCATAGTAAACTTACATGCAGCATAATTTCTGCCCTCCCACTTATTTATGCCACTTTCTAAATTTCTACCTTTGAATTTAAAATACTGACTGTTACGACAAGGCTAAAGTAAGGCTGGAACAGAGAGAATCTCGGCTTCAGGTCCTAAAAGGATTATGAAAGCAATTCATGTTCTAAAAATGAGTGAAGCTATGTGATGGTAATGAGCATTTGCAGAATGCAAACTCGCAAATAATTTTGTAGCTGGAAATAAGATTTCTTTCATTACGTAAATTGAAAGGTAACATTTTTTGGCAGGCATACGTACATTAGACTTCCATTGGTGGATAATAGAAGAGAAAGTGATGATGCAACAAAGCAAAAATGTGAATAGTTATCAAATTGAAGCATCTATATTTGAAAAGATGTCAGGAAAACTATTAGTAATGTTTGAGTTACTCTGAGGGAACATTTGTATCGTGGAGCAGTTACTAGTACTCAGTGCTGCTTTATTTCTGAGCTCGGTGTTAGATCCAGTCAGCACCATAATGCTGGCCTGTCAGCTGCACATTGTGCTGCACAGCACATCTAGTGGAACAGTTTGTTTGCAGCTTGAAGATTAGTGCTGCTTTACACAAGTTTAGAAATTCACCGGAGGACATGAACACAGGATTAGGCCATTCAGCCCTTCAGTTAGATCATGGCTGATCTGTACCTCAACTCCATTTACCCACCTTTGATCTATATCCCTTGATACCCTTACCTAATGAAAATCTGTCGATCTCAGTCATGAAAAATTCAAGTGACCCAGCATCCACAGCCTTTTAGGGGAGAGAGTTCTAGAATTCCACTACCCTTTGTTCATTAAATAGATATACTGCTGTATTCTCTTTCAGTTATTTTACAGCAAGTGAACATGTATGCTCATATTTAGATGCATTTAAGGGGAAGCTAGATAAATACGCGAGGGAGAAAGGATTAGATGGATATGTTGATAGGGTGGGATGAAGTAAGGTGAGAGGAGGCTGGTGGGGAGCATAAAATACCACCATAGACTTGTTGGGCCAAATGGCCTGGTTTTGTGCTGTAAATACTATGTAATTCCATGTATTTTATCATGCTGTAACCCAGCATGGGTGATTTTTTTTGTGTGTGTGTGTGTGTGTGTGTGTGTGTGTGTGTGAGAGAGAGAATACATGTACAAGGCTGATATGAAGGGAAAAATCGGATTGAATTTGTGCTTTATTCTGGTAGCTACTTAGATTCACAGGTAAAGAGTTTTGGTAACATTCCATTTGGTATGTGATGGACGTAGATAAAACATGCTTTTCTGAATTAGCACCAGTTTGTCTGCCTCATTTCTGAAATACCTAAAGTCTACCATGTGCTGCCTAGATTAAAGTGCATTACTATATGAGTCTGTTATTTCCCATATCATGGTGTGGAATTCTGGCGAATATGGCTGTAAAAGGAATGGGAGCTGATTAATTTTGTATCGTCCTTCTCTCGCTATTGAAAAAAAGTACAAAAAAAATACTGCGTGTGAGATTTCAATATAGAGGAAAATGAATAACTTGAGTGAAAATGCAGCAATCCAATGAGGGGGTGCCACCTATATGTGTAATCTCGTTGGATATTAATTCTGGCAGGTTTCCAGCAGTAAAACATAGCTTTTTTTTGCACATGGCAAACAGAAATTTGGTGTGGATTTACAACTCCCAGATTAATTTGCATAGCTTCACACCTGTAAATGGAAAGAAGTAGCCAACATATGTACCAATTTAAAAAGTCCTTAAAATCAATTAAATGAAACAGTATTTAAATGAGTGCACGAGTATCATTCCAGAAACTGCTTCTCTTTATTTTTACTAGGTTTTGAACTGCTTAAAAGTCTCAATAGTTAAAGCTTAGAATCTCCTGCAAGCAAAATGCATTCAGTGAACATTGCAGTAAACCGCTTGAGAGGCACTTGTGTGTTTTTTTGGCTGGGGTGCCAAAGCCAGTTTCCTACAGTTTTCAGGACACGTCTGGAAAAAATATTGCTCTGTCTCTAACACAACCATATACCAAGAAAAGTATTTTGTTTCTATATTTTAGTGAAAGACAAAATACCTGTATATTTAACCTGTTGCGACTATGAGACACACAAAGTAAATTGTCACTTCACACTCCTACAAATATGGAATGCAGAGAACTGTACTGCAGCCTGAAAACTGTTCTACAGCGGAGATGGAACCACAGTTGAGTGTTTTTTGTTTTTCATTTTTGTTCGAAGTTTCTATGACAACACTGCTCAAAGCCAGAATATAGGAGCTGGTGCAAAAAATATTGTCTCTTTCCCCAACCTTTTTGATTTGATAGGATTTGCTAAAAGTGTACAGAGTTTAATTTGAGAAACACTTATCATTTGCCGATCAATTCCTCCAAATTAAAATTAGACTTTCATATAGCCTGCCAAAGGGAGGATTTCAATGATAAATTTTTACATGTAATATGATTTCCCCAAAAATTATCTCAACAGTCACTCTCCCACATCCAGCCCCCTCATCCGAGTTCAAGAGAGATTACCCTATCCAATTTCCACCCTTCCACCTTTTCAACCTCCGCCAACCCTCCCAGTTGATGCTGGCACTCATCTCCTCCTTGTCCCCCCAACCCCCTCCCCCCCCCAACCACAACCTAATTCAACCTGGTAGTCCTTTTTCGGCTAGCACTGCTTTGCCCTCCAACATCCTTACTTGAAGCTGGCACTTTCCCTCCTTCCTTCCCCACATCCCGTTTATGCTGGTGCTCTTCTTTCTCACCCTATCCCAAAGCACTACTCCCAGCTATTTCCTCTACCCTCTTGCCATCAATTTCCCTCCTTCCCATATCCCTCCCTCTCACCATTACTGTCTATTCTTCCTGCTTTCCCTTTCCCTTCTCTCTCCCCTCAGTACCATTCTTGCCCAAGTCCTGCTGCTAATGGAAGTGATTCCAGCTGTTGCATACTGTAGATGGGAACTACAGTTCTCCTATGAATTCCTGCTTATATAATGGAACAGCTGGAAGCACTTTCATTAGCAGCAGGACTTGTTAGAATGGGGGGCCTGGTCCATGCTGAGTTTTGCCAGCAAATGCTGACACATGCACTGGGCCCCCAAAATACTGGCAGTCAGCATGAAACATGTTTTTAAAAAATTATTTGTTCTTTGGAAATGTGTGATATTGGCAAGACAGCATTTATTGCCCATCCTAGTTGCCCTGAAGACATCAACCGCAGTGTGGACTGGAGTCACGCATAGGCCAGACTGGGTAGGAGTGGCAGGTTCCCTTCCCTGAAGAACATTAATGAACCATAAGGCAACAAAACGGCAGCTTTCATGGTAATTTTTTTCTGGGGCCAGTTCACAAATGACCAGATTTACTAAATTCACTTTCTGAACTTGCCATGGTGGGGTTTGAACTCTCACTAATGTACCGTGTGTATATGTTATCTGTTAATCGCATTGCTATGAAATAAAGAACTTGCATCTACATAGTGCCGTTCGCACCTTCAGAACATCCCAAAGCACTTTACAGCCAGTGAATTTCTTTTGCAGCGTAGACACTGTTTTATGAACAAACGTGACAGCCAATTTGCATACAGCATGGTTTCATGAACAGCAAGGAGAGAAAATGACCAGTTAATGTGTTTTTGATGGTTGAGGGATAAATGTTTCTCTTGGTATGGAAAAATTCGAAATTAATTTCACATTACAAATTTAGCATCGGTGCATGGATGTTTTTGTTTCACGTCGATGCTGTGCCAGTAGAGTGTAAATTGGATGTCAAGGATGTCAATTGCCTGAAAGGGTGATGGAAGCAGATTCAGTAGTAACTTTCAAAATGGAATTGGATATATACTTAAAAAGGAAAAATTTGCAGGACTATGGGGAAAGAGCAGGGGAGTGCGACTAATTGGATAGCTCTTTCAGAGAGCTGACACAGGCATGATGGGCTGAATGGCTTCCTTATGTGGCGAATTATTCTATGACTGAAGTAATACCTCCAAGGGAGCTCTTTACTCTTATGTCAGCTTTGACGCTGAATTCAGGCTGCATTGGTGCAAAATCAAACTGCTTTGTACCAATGCTACAATTATATTGTGAATGCACCCTTAGATGAAACATATTTTAGTGTGGAAATTGGATATGATCTGTAATCAGTCACAGTTACAAAGGAACAATATCTTAAATAGAATGGAGCTAAATTGCTGTGTCCCATTTGTTTCTTTCAACGCCTTTCTTTATAAAATACTGTGGATAAAATTGTCAGTTGGATGTCCTGAAGCTGTAAACAATTTTTTGGTGGAGGGGAGGGGTAAATAAGCACAATACTGTTTTTCTGATTCTAAATTTTCCTTTGCTTCAATACCAGTTGTGCTTCAAGCAGCCTCAGTGTGCTATATTTGTGCTTGCTGTGATATCGGGGTGCAGTTATACTGCCAGTTTCGCAGTGATGCGATTTTGGATGTGTGTTTATGTGAAAGAAAGACTTGCATTTATATAGCAGCTTTCACAACCTCAGGACGTCACAAGCGCTTTACAACCAGTTAAGTATTTTTGAAGTGTAGTCACTGTTGTAATGTGTGAACCGCGGCAGCCAATTTGCACTCAGCCAGGTCCAACAGACAGCAATGAAATAAATGACCAGATCATCTGTTTTAGATGTTGGTTAAGGGATAAATGTTGGCCAAGATACCGGGAGAACTCCGCTGCTCTTCTTCGAAATAGTGCAGTAGGATTTTAAGTCCACCTGAGACGGCTGACGGGCCTTGGTTTAACGCCGCATCCTAAAGGCGGCACCTCCGACATTGCAGCACTCCATCAGTACTACACTGGGAGTGTCAGCCTAGATTTTATGCTCAAGTCTCTAGAGTGGGACTTGAACCCACAACCTTCCGACTCAGACGAATGTGCTACCACTGAGCCATGGCTGACACCTTACTGGCTGCTTAACTCAGGAGTTGGGAACTTATCTAACTCGTGACTAGATTAACAACCAAGGCGTGTGTGAGCCCACCCCATCATCATCCCAGGAGGCCACTACTCACCGACTATAGCTTAACTTCAGCCGGGATGAAGCTGCATTTTGAAAGTGTCCGAACTAAGGAGAGTGTGCAATTTTTTACCGTGCCGTGCTTTCCTAACATTAAAAATTAGTTGACAAGGGAGCCGAGCTTTGTGCATGTGTCCAAGCACCTTTTGTTGCACACAGACGTGTGGCCCACAGTCTGTAGGCTGCACGTTGCACTCTAGGTTTCATAGTCAAAATTCTAACACTGTGGTGTTAAACTGAACTTTTTGGCCATGCTCCCTCCCCAAATTAGTGCTTTGCTACAGATAATCACGTGACTGCTTTCTGGAGAAGGATAAAGACTGTCTTGAAAGGTTTATTGATCAATCAATACTTGAAATGCCACACAAACTTACTCATAAGTGCTTGTAATGACATGTTTGGTTTTATACATAGTAAATTTTGCATTTATGTTTCTGATAACCAGGAAGCTGCTCCTATGTTGTATCTATAGTAATTTTAAAAATCATGAACAATAATTCAGTGGTCTGACAATGCTAAGAGTGTTCCACATTGCTTCACATTGTATTTCTAAAATACATGAAAAGACAGACTCTCAATGATGCAAACTGACCTTGTTATCCACTTGTGTTTCATGTTGTTCATTTTATCCTGTCCTGGTATTCTTCCACCCCACCAGACTTCCTGAGAATCATAAACAGACTTCCACTTCTCTTGCTTGCAGATCGTTTAGTGAATAGAATAACATCCTTTCAGTAATGGTGGATCTGACAGCAAAGGAAATGGGGCCAACTGTATTTCACCGTCTTTGTTTCACACACACAGCAATCATTTTAATGAATCTGTTTTTTCCCTTTTTCATCTTGTTATAAATCTGTAATATTCCCTAAACTGTAATGCTTCATGTGTCTATTGTTATACTTTCCATCAGTGAAGACATTTTGTGTAATTATTTTGTCAAACAATTGAACCCTTACATCAAATCATTAATTATTAAATGCAGTATGTTTAATCTCTTCACTGTATTGGAGCTCTTGATAGATTCTTTCTCATTTGCTCAAGGAAATGTTGACGTTAAAAACCCAGTAAGTGCTTATCAGAACCAATTTTTTTCTCCACTACCAACTGTTTCCTTAAATCCCTCTCCCTTCCCGCCCCCTCCACCCTCAGCTCCAATGTCAAATGTAAGGAGCTCATGGACTTCTTTGTCACTAAGACACTATCAGTTCAGCTGCCTCTGCTGCTTTTCATCCCTCCCCTAACCATGACCCTACGCCCTTCTTTAGTTACTCCTATCTATCCTTTTGCCACCTCTGGGCTCACCTTCTCCGAGACCCACCACCTTTCTCCATTGACCCCATTCCCACTAAATTGCTGACAGCCTAACTTCCCTTCCTGGCCGCTGTGCTAGCTGGTGTTGTAAATGGTTCCCTCTCATCGGGTACTATACCCTCTCCTTTTGAAATCCGACATCATTACCCTTCTCAAAAAAAAATACCACCCTCAACTCCTCTATCCCTGCAAACTCCCATCCTTTTTCCCAAGACATTATTTTAAATAACTTACTTGAATTATTGGACTTCATTTTCAGTTATATAGAAGTCTAAGATATGGAAATAATGCTCAGTGGTCACACACTAAAATTTTTGTCTGTACATTTTATTCTAACAGAAATTTGATTTTATAGAACTGATCATAGCCATGATTTACAGAGTAGTAAATGGAAACGGGTTGTATGTTTTTACATGTACTTTTAACTGGCATTACCCTTACAAAAATAGGATTAAGAGCTTGTAATAAAACTTTTGTTGTGTTAATTCAACCTGTTCATAATTCCAGAACTGGCCACACTTGATATGTTTTAAATATATATTTGGTTGCCTTTCCTGAGAGCAAGATTTTGCACAGGTGTACAGATTCAAGTCAAGCCTATTTGGATGTGATTTTGCATCCACATATACTAAATTTGGACAGGAACTGAGAGACTGGGTATAGAATTTTTTTCTGGAAAAGTTGTGGTGGGGGGGGGGGGGGGGGGAGTGGAAATAATATGCAACTGTGTTTTAATGTTGAATAGGTTTTACTGTGCGAGTATAAAAATACTACTGCTAAGTGACAACTGTACAAAATTACCTAAACTCTTTAACATCTAGTTTTACACTGATTTTTTTTTTGTTGTGGGGTGGGGGTGGAGAAGGGCTTATTGCACTCTTCCAAAAGGTGTTATCTGTTTCATTGTAAACTATATAATGAAAACAGTATGGATGGTTTATGATTGTGAATGGGTTGTTTTTTCTCCTGAACAGAAATTGGAGATCTAAGAGAACTGCAGACACTCGATGTCTCCACCAATTGCTTGACTACATTGCCAGAGAGTCTTCATTTATGCTTTTCCCTGCAGTACTTGGCGGCTGATCGGAACCACCTTAAGGATTTACCCAGGCAGCTTTGCATGCTTCCGAACTTGAATGAACTCTCTGTAACTAGCAACAGTTTAAAATGTTTACCACAAGGTGAGTTTCCAGTGTCGTTTTGTTACCATGTAATACATTAGAAGCTTATTATCATCTAATCTTGAATCCAACGGTAATCTTTATTTTGCTACGATTTCACATCTGTTAACTTTTTGTTTTTGTTAAGGATTCTTAGTGATTCATCATCTCAACTCCCAAGCTGTAATAGAATAATTTAGAACACTTTGCATTTCAAACTAAAGGGCTGGTATCAAGCCAGTAACAATGCTTATTACACATCTAGTGACAACTTGGCAGTTTACCGTTATGTCATCCCTACTTGATAACATCCATTTTAGTTTTTGTTGCTGATTTTCTCATGTAAATTGGAAAATTCCTGTAACCTAGTCTACTTCTATTATATAGCTTCTGAGGATTTGAGACAGTTTTCTGTGAATTAATATAAGCCATTCTAGGTGGGAGAAACTATTCGTTGTTTGATTCTTCAACATCGTACTCTAATTATCAAGGGATTATTTGTACAATTAAAAGCTCATCTTCCATTGAAGGTCAGTAAGCTTCCACCAGATCAATGCTGTCCATGCCAAGGAATTGTTTTTGTTAATTTAGATTAATAGTCTTCATCTTTTAAATCAGAAAACCAAGGAAAAACTCAGGTTTATATACATGAAGCAGATCTATGAAAATCTAAAATTGGGCAACGAAGTAGCATGTGTGAACATTTATCTGGGTACAGTTTGCATTTATTTTTTGGCCATGTTGCATTTTCATAAGCAACTGAGACAACAGACCACTAAGGAAGTTAATCATTTAATATGTTTATGACTTTAATGAGTAAGATTGGATTTTGGTGGTAGCTGGGTAAGTGTTACTGGATTTCTTGACTATGCTTATCATTGTCCCAATCATTAACAAAAATGAGAAATTCTTTGGTATGCTATCAATAAAATATCCTGCTCATGTACTGAATTGAGAAATGAAACCTTCAGGGATTCAAGATGTTGTATTGCAGATCATTTTATGTACATTGTTTGTAAATTGGTCAGGCTTTACTCCTTGTGAAGGTTTGTTTGGGGAAAGATTGCAATTGTTTCAGAAGAAAAATAATTTCACTTGTTTTGGATGTCATAAATTCAATTTATGCTGTTGTTTCAGAAATCATCTTAAAACTTGCAATTTTTTCAGTTACTCCTGCTATCATGCCGATAATATAATAAGTTGTGAGGTGGCTTTGTGGCAAGAAGGGGAAACATCTGCAGGGAAGAAGGGGTCCCTTGAGTTGTGGCTGATGCTGGCAAAGCCACGTTTGTTGCCCTCTCTAGTTCACCTGAGCGGTTGGTGCTGGGCCTTTTCCTTGAACCACTGCAGTCTTAGTGCTGATGGTATTAGATAGTGAATTCCAGAATTTTAACGCAATGATGATGAAGGAACAGTGGTAAATGTCCAGATCAAGATGATGTGTGATTTGGAGAGGGTCCTGGAGGTGATCTATCTGGAGTACTGGTAAGGGAAGTCGGTCTAACAATAGGCATGAGTCATGTCTTGTGAGACCACCCCATCCAGCGAGTCTTGCTTTGCTTTGGCTTCAGGTCGGGCCCTCATTCTAGATTTACACTGCCTGTTGAGTGTTGGGCAAAGTGGAAATTGCTTCACAAGTCACTAAACTTGCAGCGTGAATGCACCCTGAAGTCCAAATAGTTACTGTATGCTAGCGGATTTCTCCCGTTACTGTCACAATAATGGGTTGTTAATCCATCAATAATAACTTCCGCTTGATTCTAGCCCGAGTGGTTATAAAATAGCAAGTTTAATAGATTGACTTACAACAGAGTTGTGTTACAGCTGTCTTCAACATTACATTCAACACAGCATTATCGTTATAATACAACTATCTACAGATTACATTAATGACAAGCAATCAGTACAATCTGATCTGTCTGCTGAACCCAAGTTCATCAGACATAGCCTTTGCGGACTGCCCATGGCAATGGACTTCCGACCATCTCCTCTTTTGAGAGCTCTAATTTTTGGGAGGGAGCATGCCCTATTTTTATACTATCTGACTGTGTTCTGTACATAAGCACCGCTGGTCTTATCTCATGGTCGTAAACCATCCTACTGTACTGACTCTCCAAAAACCAGCAAGGATTGTTTTAATGTCTTAGTGTTTATGTAGCCTTTTACTGTTATCAGGTCTTAGTATGTTTATACTAGGTTAGGACAATCTGTCTCGTGAATTTTACTGTTTTTCACTATTCTAATGCCTCAACACTCTTTCACTGACCTCTTGGGTTTCTGTAAGTTATTTTCCTCGCCGGGATGTGGACCGTTGCCCTCCTATTTACCATGCTTGTTTTAAACCATATTCTTACACCGTACTTTGGTAAAGAATCCTTTTAATGAAGTTTTTATTGTATCTCAAAGACTTGTACCCCCATGAAAGGTGCATGATGATTTTATGTTTAAATACAGAATATAAATGAAACCCTTATCTTTTTATTAATTTTTCTAAGACTGTAGCTGTTTCATTGTAAGACACTAATCTGTTAAAAGTTTCATTTTAATTTACAGCTTATTAACTAAATAAATGATCCATTGCAGATGGAAATGAGCCATGTCTAAAGTGGTCATCTGTCTCATTATATCTTTGGGGATTTAGCCTGTGAAGTGTGACCAGTTAGTTGCTTTGAAAATTATTGCATGCACTCCAAGTTGAGTCACTTTTGATTTTGGTTGTGTGCAGGCATTTTATATTTTATATTGGTTATACCTGCCGCAGTGCACTATGTCCTGTACGGTGTAATAGTTAGGAATTTGTCTTTCTGTTATAATGTTAAAAAAAAAGTTGCTCCAGGCTGAGTACAGCTTAAGTTTTTTATTAACTTCTTGATTAATGCTGCTATTGTGCTCCCTGTAGAAGTCTAACATTTCCACTGCAGAAATTGATTATCATTGAATATTACAAAGTACAAAGATTGAAAGTCAAGTGTGAAGAATTCAGTTTTTTTTTAAAAGGCTGGATAATGACTTAGAATATTAAGAGCTTAGCAGCTGCAGATCTCAGGAGATAAAATAGAAGTGTTCAGGAATCTAAGTGATACTAGTACTAGGTGTAATTTTCTACCATTGGCATTTATGACCTATTCATAATTATAATCCCATGGCCCCAAAATCCTGATGTTCATGGAATGAACAAATGGGTAAACTATATTCCTCCAGTAGGATTTCTAGTGTGGGAAGTAACAAAGGCTTCTTCCGCAGTGATCACTAGAGTGGTTCTGAAGCAATACTTCCACTGCCTGGATTGATCTAGGGTTGCTTCACAATATGCTTCTGAATGTGTTGGAAAGATGGCAATAATTTGCTGCATGCTACACAATACTACAAAGAAGCAAGACATTCCCCTTAGTGAAACAGTACAATTGGAGCTGGACACAGATGATGAAGATGATCAAGTAAGCAACTGGGCATGACGGTGTGGCATAGGGCAAATGTATTTCTCCAGTTTTAATAAGTGATTTTTTTTCACTCATTGAATTATAAGCCTCATATAATACACTACAGCTGAGAAACAACAAGACAGAGCTGCTATTAACAGTAACATACTATTCTCCTTCTTCATTACATTCTTCATTTTCCACAGTTACCAAATGTTCAAGCGTTTACATGCCCTGTCTAATCCCTAGACCACCTCTCACATTTTGCCAAACTTCAGGATCCTTAGTAGAACGGGAGCAGGTGACCGACTTTCAGCAGCACTGAGAGGGTGGTCATGTGAATTGGTAGTACTTGGGGTGGTCCTGGGGTTTGATGGCAGTATCTAATTCTTGGGGTTTCGCAAAACTGGGGAGGACAAATTTTTGGTTCAACAGAACTTGGGGGTGGATTGTAGGGTCTTGTAGCATGAGGTGGGGGAGGAGAATTTGAAAAGAAGTTGTGCAGAAGCTCCCCAGAAATACTGAAGTAAGCATTTTTTTTGATTGCTTCTTGAAAAATAAATGTGTTCAGATTATTATTAAACGCATGCGCCTGGAATTTCCACAGGGGTTTTCCTGATCTCCCACTGTAACTTCAGCAGCAGCCTGGGAAATACGGCATATGTGGTGTTTGTCGTTTCTCCTGGGTTTTCTCCAAAGTTGTGTTAGGAGATTGGGAAACCCCCGCCCCCCCCACAGATATTCCACCTCTTGGTTGCTTTAACAAATGACCCGCTGTACAAACTTTTTTTGGTCAGAAATTAACTTATTAAACATTCAGAAGTTTGTTTTATGCTTCCATGTGGGTGCTAGAATGTGGAAGAGGGGTTGACATCTGCAGTGTAAGAATTTGCAAAATAAGGCTGCCCTTAGCAACAGCAGCTGTATAAAACAATCTTTATTTGAACACTGATTGTTTTGTTTATATTTAGAAATGCAAAAAGGAACAAGTTGCAAGCAGTTGTTTCTGTCTTTTAAGTTAAGAAAAGTAAGTTTACAGTAACTTTCATGTGGAACTTAAGTTCAAAGAGACTTCTTAAATTCATTTTTTTCACATTTGGAAAAGCAAATTGAAACTAGTTATATACTGTACTGAGCAAAGGCACAGTTCAGCATTGTACTGAAATATAAATGCATTTTCTGTAGACAATAATTGTCTGATTTTTAGATATAAATAGAAAATACAGTTGGCACAAATCAATCCCACGCTCCTTATTGAATTGCAGCATGTCCCTAGCACGCTCTGAATGACAAGTCTTGATATCAATCATGAAAATATCTAGAATTTTACACAAATACAAGTCTAAAGTTAATGGTTAACATTGTATGTTAGATTTTTATTGAAGAAAAAAAAGTTATTCATGCTTTTCTAATCTACTCCAAAGAGGCAGGACTTGCAAACAACAAGTGCTGGCACACAGGCATTTTCTCTGAATTATTTTTTTTAAAAGGCCTGGATACTAGCTTGAATGTGAATCTTCAATTGAATAAAGCTGTTGAAAATCATTTTGCAGGTGGGCTTGAAAATCATTTGGAAAAAGAAAGGAACTCATTGTGTTGCAACTTGAGGGAACAGTATCTTCATATTGTACATTGGCAGAATAATAATGCATGCTGGGAAATTCTGCACTCTGTCCATTCTCAGATTATAACACCCAAGCAATTGCAGACACAGAGTGATATCTGTGGGAAAAATATCAACTTAAGCCTCCATGCTTTTGTGAGAGGCTGAAGCCTTGAAGTAGAAACCTTATTGCAGGTACTCTTCAGATGCAAATGAACATTTTATAGTTAATAATCCTGTTGAGAAGTATCAACGTTTTTAATACTATTATGTTAGAAACCTTAATTTGAGCCCTTAGTCAGCAGACTGAGGGGGAAAATAGCAGATGAAAAAATGCCCAAATATTTTACTCCATTTGATTGGTTGAGTTTTTTTGAGAGTCTGAATAAAGTTGTGATTTTTTAAAAAAGATTTCAGCCAGTGAAGAAGTGTGACATCAGAATATGGCAGATGGGAGTGAATTTTAATATTAATACAGATAAATATGTAACGGTATGTGCATAATAAATATATATATATATTTAAAATAACATTTAATTAAATGCCCCAGAGATGTATACTTATGAGTAGCCACAAGGTGGTGAGACAGCAGCAGGTTCACTCACCATTAGTTTTATTCCCTCCCTGTGAGGATGCACCTGTCATTCACTCCACACCTTCCCACAACAGCACGGAATGCACCACATGGAGAATGAAAAGAACAAATCCACATCCTGTCTCAAAGTGGCACAGAATGTTAGAGCTCCAACATGCTGTGCCACTGCACCTGCTCATCACGACAAATAATTTTCTGTTCTTCTTCCACTAAGGCTGTTTTATAATATAAGGACGAAGGGAGGTTCAGTTTCTGATGCCTTGATTGTTACAGTGATCCAGTCACCTGCTCTCCTTGATGTTGTATCTTCAGGTTGTTGTGACTCTGGGTTCAAATCCAGTTTGATTAGGGCTTGCATTTTTTTCCCCATCTACCAAATATTTGTGGACATTTTAACAGTAGGTCACAGTCGTCTTACTTGGTTTAAAAAGTCATCTATATTTTGTACTCAGCAGTAAAACACACCCTCCTTTTGTGGGGTCCAGACCTGGTGATTTTCAAGCCCACATTATACGAGGTATCAATAACATGGCAGTAAGTTATTCTCAGGGAAACTAGTGTGCTCCACAGCGTGAAGTCAGCTGGATGCACAAGAGAACTGGATTTTAGCTGCTGATTTCTCTGTTTGTACAGTTCCTTGAGGGTTGCATTGGCCTTCATCCGATTCTTAACAGCTCCCTGAGGTCTGAATTTTTTCCTCAATCAATCCATAATATTAATAAAACTTTCCTCCATCTTATCTCATTCTCTAGAGTATAAACTGCTCTTCTAGGATGTGTGCAAGGCTGATTTTTTTCCCTGCTGGGGATTTTGTGTGTTTGTTTTATTACAGGTATCCTCATGGGTGTAATTGTTTTGGGAATCTACACATGGGTGTGGAAGATCTCATGTCGAAGCACATACTGCTTACTGTAGTCATTCTGTTTCTCCAGAGGAGGATGCTCTAAAGATGTATGATCTCCCCTTCTTTCCCTGCCATTTTTCTTCTCTAATATTACTTGGATCCTAAAATATTGGAGCAATTTCAACCCAAATCTTAGTTATCACAACAGTGTCGCCATTAATACTACCATTGCTAGTTTCTAATGAAGTTGCTTAGAGAAGCCTAGAGTTTTTTTTTAGCAGAGCAACATACCAGCTGTAACTCAAGTTACATCAATTGCAATAATGCAGTATTCACTTAGGGTTTAGTTCTACCCACTATTAATTTGTGATTTAGGGATGTTAGTAAATTTGAAGTTGGTATTTATGTAGATCTTCATTCAGAACACTCCATTAGAGTTTAGCTAGTGGGAAATAGCAAACATCATGTAATTTACTTCCTGTATTGGAAAGGTGTGTATTTTTAATTTTTATGTCTTCATAATACATTTTTTTGTGTTTGTGTGCATCGAGTCTTCCATTTGTATTGTGACTGTCAAATCACTGGTCAATTTTTTTTCTTCTTCACTAGTACTTAGTTAGGTGTTTATGCCTGTTTTTATCCTTTTCTGATTTTTTTTTTTCTATTTTTAACATTCACTGGTAATGTTATAGAAAACATTTCTCCCCAGTCACGAACCAGCAAAAAAATGAGATGTTGTAATCATGACAATTCCTCACCCACCCTTCCAGGTACCCCTTAATTAAAATTTCATGTAGTAAATTCACACAAAAAAATCAAATGTACCCATAAACTTACCTCTAATAACCTCTCTTTGGGGGATTGGGGGAGGGGGAAGGACAATCATCTTTTTCCACAAACAGCATGATGCCCTTTGCTGGGTCTCAATATCCAAAGAACACTCTCCTCTTGCATATTTCAGAATTCCCAGTCAGCCAGTTGACTCCACACATTTCAAGGTCCAATATAAGGACAAGTAACACCCACACAAGTGTACAATGTTTAAAAAAAACTACACGGCTGAACTGCATATGCAAAGTGTGTGTGTGTGTGTTTCTCTCTCCTTTCTCACTGTTGCAGTCACTCGAATGAAGTGGGGCTAATAACTGTTGAGAGTAGGACAACAATTGAGAAATAGTGGCCACAACATTTACTGTGAAATATTTAGTGTGAAAACAGAAAAGGCTAATGAACATTTATAGATAAATGTAATGAAAGGCAAAGTGCATGGAGGTAAGAAAAGATCTGACCCAAATTAACAGGGCAGATAAGTTAACAAACAGAACAATGGATTAGAGTAGGAAAACTACAACAATGATGTGGATAGTGTACAATATAGATATGCTTGCAAGGTGAAGGAGGTGCTCATAGGATAATATTTTGTGATACTGAAAGTAAACTAACTTAAAAGGAAAGTATATGATAAAACTAGGGCTAGCAATACAAAAAATCATAAAGGATATAAAAAGTGTAGTGTGAAAGTGAAAAGAGAGATTAGAAGTGCTAAGAGGGAATATGAAAAATGACTAACAAATCAAATAAAAGGAAATGGTAAGGGCTTTTATAAGCATATCATAAATGAAAAGATTGAGAGGGTAGGACTGCTTGGTGATGGAATAAAGTCTAGTTGTGGGGCAATGAAAATATGGCAACAGGATAGAAGTGTGAATGCAGGTGTACTAGAAGAGGATGTGGAATCATTGCAGAAAGGAATTTGTTCTTTAAAAAAAATGCAGAACTTAAGGTGGGTAAGTCACTGGCCCTTGATGGTATACACTGCAGGCAGTTGAAGGAAGTCATAGAGGCGATAGCAGAGGCTCTGACTAACATTTTTCAGTCCTCAGATATGAAAATTGTGCCAAGGATCTGGAAATTAGCCATTGTAATACCTCTGTTCAAGAAGGGAGAGAATGGATAATTCAGGTGACTACAGACCAGTTAGCTGTGGGCAAACTCTTAATGCACACAGAGTTGTACCATTTCCCTTTCTATTCCTCAACTTTATCAAATGGGTCCTGTCTTAACCAATCCCATTATAGTATCTTTGCATTCTAGTGCTGCGATGGTCTTTTATTAATGCTGCCTCTCCCTTTTTCCATCCTCTATCTCCTGAAAATATTATAACCAGGAATAAGTTCCCAATATAAAAAAAAGTCTCTGCTCTAACTACTGTCTCATACCCCAGTGTAGTTATTGATGCCAGTTCTTCTCCAATTTTGTTCAGAATATTTTCTGCATTCACATTTATAACCACTGATGATGAAGTAACTAGCAATGGCTCAGTGAAAAATTTGAGATTTCTCAAACAAAAGCAAGATATATTCATAATAGGAAAAGGTGGAAACACTGTAACTATCAGTTTCAGGAAGGCCTTTAAGATAATTATAGCTAATTGATGTATGGTTCAAATTCTACAAATCCTTTGCAGATTAATTTAGCTTTGAGAGTTTATACTAATCTATGAGTTAAAATATAGTCATCGTACAAAGTTTGCATGTTTGTTTTGATTAAATTGCACATACTAAGCTGACTGTATGAAAGCTACTTTATGTTGAAAACCCCAGTGTTGGTGGAGGCAGATAGTATGACCCAGACTGAAGTTTTTCAGCCTTCTCAAAATGTAAATGCAAAAATGATACAGACTTTGTTAATGTATTCAATAACTTTTAAGAAAAGAATCACCTTCCCAACTAACGTTAACTTTATTATGATTCTTAGATCCAGAAAGGAACTAGTGGAATATAAATAGTTTAAGGGCCATCTCCTTGATTAATAGAGATTGTACAGTCTTGGCTGAGAAATTGGTAGAAGTCTTTCTAGAGTAAATTCAGGTGCACCCACATTAAGCTGGACTTATTAAGATTCAAATGATTCACTGTTTTAATGTATTTGTTCATGACATCTATGGATCTGATCACCAAATGTTGAGCTTGGAAGTGTCCTAAGTGACCATTTTCAATATCTCTTTGCTGATCCTTGCAACCATTTTTTTTTTGGCTGTGTTTCTTTGAATTAAGTAGTATGAGCAAGGTAAATCAAGCAACTTAGGGTAATCCAAGTATGAAAACCAACATTTAATGGTGAGGAATATCTACCATTTGGTTTGCAGAAGAGAAAAATGTAACTCTTTCGCCAGCAGCCAAATCAAAATAGAAGAATCATCAAGCTGGTTTCTAGCAAGCTGTCTAACAAGGTTTGTGTTTAGTTCACACATGATCAGTGTAGATCTGGTTAAAATGGGACTGTCTTTTTGAATATACATCAACACCATAGCTATTTTGTAAGTAAATTTCTCTAATGTTTACGTCATTCTTGTCTCTTTTATAATTTCCCTTTTTTTAAGACCTAGGGCGATATCCAGAGCTGCAGTACGTATATGTAGACAACAATTTTCAGTTATATGGACTACCATCTTATCTGTACAACAAAGTTATTGGCCACAGTGGGTAAGAACAGTTTGGTATTTTGGTGTTATTAATCAGATAGTTGGACTAGCTGGATCCAGACTTGCTGGATTGCTCTTGCAGAGAGCCGGCACGGACTCGACAGGCTGAATGGCCTCCTTTCATGCTGTGACCATTCTATAATTCTAAGATAGTTAACAGTCACTGATGGCACTAAGTGTGCAAAATACTATTGCAACAGATTTAAAACAAATTATAATTGCCACAGTTCATCAGTAGCAGTGGTCACCTATGGAAACAGAGTATGCTGTGCAGCTGGTATTTAAAATTATGCAACTATTATCCTCAGTAGGAGTAAATTCTGGAGACTTGTATTATATGGATTTTAAATTTGTAGCTTTTCTAAAGGTAATGGCACAAATTAAAAATCTAGAAACTTAATTGTACTTTCATCTGTGAATAAAAGGCTCTTCCACAATTTATGAAATAAGCTTAATTATCTGCCAGCCATGTGATCTCCTTTGGTGTGTTTGTTCTTCTTGTGATGTGCACGGAGTAATGAGTAGGTATTGAAGGAGTTGCAATGTAGTAATATAAGCACGGGATTTAGATGAGGTCAAAAATTAAGAGACTAGAGCTTGAACATGTGTTGCCTGAGGCTTGGGATTGCCACTAACTTTAATTACCTGTTATTTTCCCAATTGCTAATTATAAGGCTTAATTTGGTCAAATGGTTCTGATAAAACCCTAAAATCATAAAAGCATAAAGTCATAAAATCATAAAAGCAAAAAGCCACCCAGTCTTAGAGATTTGATTACTGCCTTATATTTTTTGTGGTTCCGTGCCACTGGGATAAAGGGAAGTTGTTGCCTGTGGAGGATAGCAGGATCATGTGATTCTTTTCTGGAGGGGAAGCCAAAAGACATCTCTGATTTTCACACATCTTGCCGTATCCATTTTATGAGCTTTTTAATCTTCATCCAAAGAATGGTGACTATTGTATCTGTCTTCATGCTAATAGTGAATTCAAGACGATCCTACAGGAAAGCTCCACATAAATAAAAGCAGTTTCTGGGAGAAATACTCCATATAAGTTGTGCCGGCATAAGATCTAAAAGTTGAGAGGTAGCTTATAGTGGATATAAAAATAAACCTGAAGAATAGTTGCAACTAATGTCATCCCCATAGAGATCTGTGCACTGGAAGGTATCAAATGGATATATCTGTTGAAATGTGCCCTTTTTAAATACTATTTCCATAATGAGTTAATTATCAGACTAAAATATTGAGAAAGGGCAAGTGTGTTCATAGAATCATAGAATCATAGAAGTTACAACATGGAAACAGGCCCTTCGGCCCAACATGTCCATGTCGCCCAGTTTATACCACTAAGCTAGTCCCAATTGCCTGCACTTGGCCCATATCCCTCGATACCCATCTTCCCCATGTAACTGTCCAAATGCTTTTTAAAAGACAAAATTGTACCCGCCTCTACTACTGCCTCTGGCAGCTCGTTCCAGACACTCACCACCCTTTGAGTGAAAAAATTGCCCCTCTGGATCCTTTTGTATCTCTCCCCTCTCACCTTAAATCTGTGCCCCCTCGTTATAGACTCCCCTACCTTTGGGAAAAGATTTTGACTATCGACCTTATCTATGCCCCTCATTATTTTATAGACTTCTATAAGATCACCCCTTAACCTCCTACTCTCCAGGGAATAAAGTCCCAGTCTGTCTAACCTCTCCCTGTAAGTCAAACCATCAAGTCCCGGTAGCATCCTAGTAAATCTTTTCTGCACTCTTTCTAGTTTAATAATATCCTTTCTATAATAGGGTGACCAGAACTGTACACAGTACTCCAAGTGTGGCCTCACCAATGCCCTGTACAACTTCAACAAGACATCCCAACTCCTGCATTCAATGTTCTGACCAATGAAACCAAGCATGCTGAATGCCTTCTTCACCACCCTATCCACCTGTGACTCCACTTTCAAGGAGCTATGAATCTGTACTCCTAGATCTCTTTGTTCTATAACTCTCCCCAACGCCCTACCATTAACGGAGTAGGTCCTGGCCCGATTCGATCTACCAAAATGCATCACCTCACATTTATCTAAATTAAACTCCATCTGCCATTCATCGGCCCACTGGCCCAATTTATCAAGATCCCGTTGCAATCCTAGATAACCTTCTTCACTGTCCACAATGCCACCAATCTTGGTGTCATCTGCAAACTTACTAACCATGCCTCCTAAATTCTCATCCAAATCATTAATATAAATAACAAATAACAGCGGACCCAGCACCGATCCCTGAGGCACACCGCTGGACACAGGCATCCAGTTTGAAAAACAACCCTCTACAACCACCCTCTGTCTTCTGTCGTCAAGCCAATTTTGTATCCAATTGGCTACCTCACCTTGGATCCCATGAGATTTAACCTTATGTAACAACCTACCATGCGGTACCTTGTCAAATGCTTTGCTGAAGTCCATGTAGACCACGTCTACTGCACAGCCCTCATCTATCTTCTTGGTTACCCCTTCAAAAAACTCAATCAAATTCGTGAGACATGATTTTCCTCTCACAAAACCATGCTGACTGTTCCTAATTAGTCCCTGCCTCTCCAAATGCCTGTAGATCCTGTCCCTCAGAATACCCTCTAACAACTTACCCACTACAGATGTCAGGCTCACTGGTCTGTAGTTCCCAGGCTTTTCCCTGCCGCCCTTCTTAAACAAAGGCACAACATTTGCTACCCTCCAATCTTCAGGCACCTCACCTGTAGCGGTGGATGATTCAAATATCTCTGCTAGGGGACCCGCAATTTCCTCCCTAACCTCCCATAACGTCCTGGGATACATTTCATCAGGTCCCGGAGATTTATCTACCTTGATGCGCGTTAAGACTTCCAGCACCTCCCTCTCTGTAATATGTACACTCCTCAAGACATCACTATTTATTTCCCCAAGTTCCCTAACATCCATGCCTTTCTCAACCGTAAATACCGATGTGAAATATTCATTCAGGATCTCACCCATCTCTTGTGGTTCCGCACATAGATGACCTTGTTGATCCTTAAGAGGCCCTACTCTCTCCCTAGTTACCCTTTTGCCCTTTATGTATTTGTAGAAGCTCTTTGGATTCACCTTTGCCTGATCTGCCAAAGCAATCTCATATCCCCTTTTTGCCCTCCTGATTTCTCTCTTAACTCTACTCCGGCAATCTCTATACTCTTCAAGGGATCCACTTGATCCCAGCTGCCTATGCATGTCATATGCCTCCTTCTTATTTTTGACTAGTGCCTCAATCTGCCGAGTCATCCAAGGTTCCCTACTTCTACCAGCCTTGCCCTTCACTTTATAAGGAATGTGCTTACACTGAACCCTGGTTAACACACTTTTGAAAGCCTCCCACTTACCAGACGTCCCTTTGCCTGCCAACAGACTCTCCCAATCAACTTCTGAAAGTTCCTGTCTAATACCATCAAAATTGGCCTTTCCCCAATTTAGAATTTTAACTTTTGGGCCAGACCTATCCTTCTCCATAGCTATCTTAAAACTAATGGAATTATGATCACTGGTCCCAAAGTGATCCCTCACTAACACTTCTGTCACCTGCCCTTCCTTATTTCCCAAGAGGAGGTCAAGTTTTGCCCCCTCTCTAGTCGGGCCATCCACATACTGAATGAGAAATTCCTCCTGAATACACTCAACAAATTTCTCTCCATCCAAGCCCCTAATGCTATGGCTGTCCCAGTCAATGTTGGGAAAGTTAAAGTCCCCTACTATTACCACCCTATTTTTCTTGCAGCTGTCTGTAATCTCCTTACATATTTGCTCCTCAATTTCCCGTTGACTATTTGGGGGTCTGTAGTACAATCCTATCAAAGTGATCTCTCCCTTCTTATTTTTCAGTTCTACCCATATGGACTCAGTGGGCGAACCCTCGGATATATCCCCTCTCACTACTGCCGTGATGTTCTCCCTAATCAAGAACGCAACTCCCCCTCCTCTCTTACCTCCTGCTCTATCTTTCCTATAGCATCTGTACCCTGGAACATTGAGCTGCCAGTCCTGCCCCTCCCTTAGCCATGTTTCAGTAATAGCTATAACATCCCAGTCCCATGTACCCATCCATGCCCTGAGTTCATCTGCCTTGCCCATCAGACTTCTTGCATTGAAATAAATGCAGTTTAATCTAGTCTTCCCTTGGTCTTTGCCCTGCTTTCTCAGACCATCTGTCCGGTCATGTTCTGTACACTCTCCCTTACTGCAAACACTCATTTCAAAAAATATAGCGCAACATCAAAGTTGCATTATTCTCTTCATTGCACGAGTGATTTATTTGCTTTCCATGTATTTTGCAATGGCTTGATGGATCAGACTGTTCAGTGGTATTGTATAAATCTGTTAAGTGAATTTTCAAATCGCTGGGCTGTGAAATCATCATCCGCACAAATAAAATAAATATATAATCTCTTCTATAATGTATTTATTTCAACTGTGCCTTTATAGAAATCAAACTCTTTGTGTCATATTTGTTATGCCTTTCCCAAAACATTAAAAAGTATATTATAGAATATGAGATCATCATCTACATCAATGTTAAGGAGGAATCAGATTTTTGTCAAGTTAAATGTTGCAGAAAAGAATACATGATGTACAGAGACGCTGGGAAATGTAATACTAGAAATTTCTTCACTATAATATAGCAGAAGAACCTTTGATTTGATCAAAAGTTGTTGTACTTTCAAATACAATGCTGCCTCTAACATTGCAGTGACTTTTGGATATGTATTTTTTCTTCCCTGTTTAACCACAGTTGTGGTTCCTCTGTGCAAAATGCAGAAGTGAAGCTTTCATTCACCCATAGGCAGCTGGCCATTACTGTACCAGATGAAATCCAGGCAATAGGGACAGAAAATGACACTGTGCCACCACTTCAAGAAATGGTTATGCGGAATATCTACAGTTTTTACAGCACATCTAAGAAAGGCATGTCTAACCAGTATTCTTTTTATTGATTGTCACAGATTCATGTGTGAAAGAAAATGTTAGTTATGTTGATTTTATAGCTTTGAATATTAAAAATGTCTTTATCCCAGTACACTAAATGATGGGAAATGTTTCATTGGTTTTGCATACTATTTGGGAACTGGAGACAACTGCTGGAGATCCCAGACAATGTTCTTGTCTCAGTACAGTCCCTTTTGCACGATTAACGATGATAAAAGCAGCCCACGAAATGTAAAAGAACATTCTATTTACTTTCTATCTACATGAATTCTACTTTCAAGATGCAATGCAAGGGATACACTAGAAAGCTGCTGATAACTGACACACTATGCAGGTACAATTTTCAGCAACTTACATTAGATGTCTGCTTACCATATAGATTTGCCCTTTCCTCTGATATGAAATCAGAGGAAAGGGCAAAGTGGAGGCTCAATAATTTGGTTGGGGGGGGGTGAAAGAAAATTGGAAATAGGGAATCATAACACCTTCATCCATTTTTGCATTCACCCTAGCAACCACTTCAAGCGCGTTATTCTTGCCCGCTTGCGGAAACCAACAAATAATCTGATTTGGGCTTTGTGTGTTAATGATCTGAAAGTGAATTCATTTTACCAGTTGTGTAAGCTGGCATTGTGCACAGTGTGATTTCACTTTGTAACAAAATATATTTCTATCTAAATAATTTTATGCATCGTACGTCACACTTCATTGCAGATATGAAACAATTCTTTTTATTTAAAAAAAAGGAAGGTGGGTAGTACTTTGGACCTTTGCCTGAAACTGATGAACATCTTCCAGTTTCCAAAACTCCCTCACCAAACCATTAAACTCAGATTTACTTACCAAATAAATGTATGGTCTTAGCGGGGCACATGTCAACTTAGCAGCAGAATAATACAATGTGCATTACATGGTATAACACTCCTGTCCTTGTAAAGTAGCCTCTCATCTGATTTACAATGAGCAATGCCCCGAGAGCCTGCACCCTTTCCTACTTGGCACCGGGGAACTGTGATGTGCACTTTACTGCAGGCCTGCAGTTGTGTGTCTTTAGACTTTCACCCAGTAGTTTTTAGTAGGTTCTTTAAGTGAAAGTGGGTTACAGCTTGCTTTGGGGCTGGGGATGGCTCTGAGGAAAATTATAAGACTCCAGGTTTATTGATTCAGTGAAGCCCATCTGGGGGGAGAAAAATTCCTCAAGTGGTGTAGGTCTGCATGTCTGAGGGAGAATTGATCCTAAAAAATAATCTTACCTTTGGGAAGATTGAACCTTACCCTTCGGCTTAAAGGTTCATTTTTAATCATGTCTTAGTATAATACAGAATATATAGTGTTGAGTCAGGTAATCAGCAAGGATGACTATAAATGCAATTTTTAATGAATTGTTAAATATTGCAGCACAATTTTGAGATGGAACTGGAAAGAGCAATATTGCATAGGTTTGTATGACTTTTTTTTAAAAGTACCAGCAGTGCTAAATTATTTAATAAGCCAAACATATATTTATATGTAATTTGAAATAATTCCATTATTTGATTTTAGATCTAGAGTTTCATATTTGTACAGTTAGCACATCATCCATGCCATGCTCACTGAGTCAAATATTGAGCTGTTGCAAGGGGGTGGGAGTGGTGCTATAATGTGGAAGTACGGGAGGGATACACATTGCCACAAAATAATTGGAAAGAAGTATTTAAGAGGCATCCCCAGAGGCACTGAGATAAGTAGTTTCTGGAAAATAAATTTATATTTTCTTTATGCACTGTAGGTAGATGCATATAAATGTGATCTTTTACATGTTACAGTAAAAATTGTATTTTTTGATGTATTTGAAAGTCTGAATGTGGAAAAAAATGGTGACTGACAAGTTTTCAGGAAGTGGTTTAAGAAATTTGATTGGCTCACTTGATTTACTATCTTAGAAATTTGACAAGTTACAATTAATAAATTCGAATCATGTTGAACAAATTCACTTATCTGCCAATAAGGTAGAAGTTCAAACTGAGGTCGGACATATTTGGTGTTACAGACATCTGAATTATAGTGCGTGATGTCTGAAGTGTGGTGGACAGCCAATTGCACACTTATGTAAAAAATCTTTTATAATATTGAATCTCATGGGATTACTCATGGTAAATCAACTGATGCACTGTTTTATAAGAGCAAGGTTACTAAATCATATAAAACAGTGTATTATTCAACTGCTAAATTTAAGATTGTGTCCCTTTAAGCTTTTTGCTAAGTATTCATTGAGTGAATTAATTAAAAGGTTAATTGGTATTTAAGTTGGAGATCAGAAGCTTGGTTTTGTGAAGTCAGTTAAAAGCCTGCTTTGGTATTTTGTGTTTTTGCAGAATTTTTCTGTGCATGATAAATGATTGCTTTTTTTTCTTTACACTTTTTAAGTGGGAGACAGAAATTTGAATTGGACAATGTGTAACATCTGAAGTGTGACACATTGGAATACATCTCCAGATAGCTTACATACATTTTTAATATACATTTCTAATTATAGATTATGTATTCTATTCATCTGTTATATTGTCCATCTTACATTGATCTCTTCTATTTCTATTCTGATATTTATTTGCAAAATCTGTGTGTGAGTGACATATTATTTATGACTTTTTAAACTATAAGCACATTATATGGACAGAATTATGTAACTGCATTATAAGTTACAAATTTATTTCTTCTATCTGCATTGGGTGAGGAGTGCATTATTTATGCACTTTTTTATCACTAAGCAAAGCCTTGGGTGATGCATAGTTTGTACTTAATGGGTTGACAAGTGAACATGAAAGGCACCTAATGCATTTTCAGTTTGGCTAATTGACTATTATTAAAAGAATCCAGCTCTGCTCGTGGAGTACTGTTTTTTTTAATTGCTTAGGAATGTATCATTTATAAGTGAATGTTGGAATCTTCAGAGGAAGATAGAACAAAACAAAACATACTTACTTTACATTTTCAGCATTCTTCGAGTTAATAATGTTTTTGCATAGTTTAATGCTGTTCTATCCAACTGCTGAATTTGAGAGAAATTTGTGGTATACTATTGTATATTGGTGCTCCAGCTTGAGTTACAGAGTGATTGGATGTGGGAATACAGCTCCCCACTCAGTAAGTTTCTGGTCTCCAGTGCACCAAGCGTAGGCCCTGAGCAGAATTTGCATGCTTCACCACATATTGGGAGAAGAAAATTTTAGGGAGAAGAGTGATAAATACCATCTGATTGCTCCCTGAATCTTCTAATGATCAGTTTTAGAACACGTTTGGCAGAGGCCAGGGGGCAGGTAATCTACCCTGCCCTTTGAGTGAAAGAAATGGTTTGTGGTTTGAGGACACCTGAAGGAAGAAAAAAATGAAAATAACAATTATCCCCTTTCTTCTTTACTTCCATTAACAATAGCACCTGTTAAGATAATATTTACGGTGATTGAAACCATCTGTTTCTATCTGTTGCACGTGATAGGCATGAGTACGTGAGCAGATTTAGATTCAAACTGCAATGTTTGTATGGCTACTGCTAAGCTTTACAAAGATTAAGCTGCATTAAATAGGATGTTTATTGCAAAGAAATTTATAATGTTATGTTCTTCTGTAGGTCTGGACCTCCTGTCCCCAATCTCATTACCTAGGAATCTCTGCAAGTTACTATTCTACCCCTTGGGACATTGTCATCACTGCAGCCAACCAATGTTTACCATCGTCTATCCTAAATGTTTTCCTCTGAGAGAGACCCCTATGGCTGTCTTGTATAATGGGTAATTATAAAAAAATTGGTCTTGTGCTTTGAACATCCATTGAGATTTTCACTGAGGGGAAAAACATCAACACCCAAAAGGGAAGCACAACACTTTTTATTTGATTTAAATAGCTAGCGTATTTAGATTGCAACAAATATAGTTATATTTGAGGCAAAAGCAAAACAATTGCATATTAACCCAGAAACTGTAGATACGTTATTTTAATGAACTTTTGCACTTGCTGTTCAGAAATTCTTTTTAGTAGTTTTAGAATTAATTATGGTACCGATGTAATATCCCGATGGGGCAGTAAGCATGTTTCTGGAGCTCTCCTGAAAATAATTCAGGTTCTTTGTCCATTAAAAAATTTGAGTACTCTAAATCTGTGGCGTCTTTCAGAAGTTCTCACCATTATCCCAACGTTCTCTTGAACATTTAGAATCTGATCTCTATATCTGTGTAAACTGACCAGACTTAGTTTGTAGCATTCTTGCTGCAGAGTCAGAAGGTCATGGGTGCAAGGCTCACTTCAGGACTTGGGCATATAACCTGGGTTGACACTCCATTGCAGTATTGAGGGAGAACTGCATTGTCATAGGTGCTGTCTTTTGGATCAGATGTTAAACCAGCATCTTGTCTGCCTATCCCTGTGGTTCAGGTGGACACTAAGGATCTCATGGCACAATTTGAAAAACAGAAAGGAGTTCTCCTGGTGTCGAGACCAACATTCATCCCTGAATCAACAATGCTAAAAACAGATGAACTATTCTTTCTTTCATTAGTGGCTCATGTGAAAATTGACTGTTGTATTTTCCCACATAAGTCATTCCACTTCATAAGTGATTTGTTGTTTACAAAGTGCTTTGGGAAGTTGCTATATAAATGCAAATCTTTAAAGTTTGTCTTCTCAGGTTTGCCTGAGAGAACTGCAGTTGGGATTGAAAATATTTGGGCACATTGGGTTGAGTGGCAGACATACTACTTATTTTGAGTCACTACTTAACTCCGTTTAGTATCTGAGCAGGATAGTTCCAGTATTCTTGTTTTCTTATTAAAGACAGGCCACAATATATTTTTATTTAATACATTTTTGCGTGTTCTGTGATTGGTTAATCTTGTTAGCTGTGAATTGTTAACTGTATAATAGCAGTTACTGGATAGGCAGGGAAGGCGTTTTGATGATTCAAGTCGGTGGTTAACGTATATCATTCCAGGTGGAAGATTGCGTTGGTGCAGTCATTTTTGGTGACATCATCACCTTCTCACACTCAGAGGTGATTTATTGCTCACCTTGAATGCAGCTCCTAATCTCTCCTAAGTGCAATGTTTTGAACTTGCCCTTGTTTGTGCTATGTCTGTGACTATTGCATTGGACTCTGTCACTCCAGCAAAGGCCTGAGAGTTCAATTTCCTTTCAAGACACAAAAAGCACAAGTACTTAAGAATAGACAGAAAATGTATAAGAAATTATAGCCAATCTTTAAATCACACTCTCAAAACGGCCCTGAGTTGCATTATGTAATGGCATTAAGATTAAGGACATGGCATCTGCTTCCTTTATTCATGCCCTACTTGGTGTTGAAGTGTTTTTAGAAGCATACAGAAAGAAGACAAAAGCCAGTCATTAGCCTATAGTTTACCTTAGGATATGCCTAAATGTATGCTATAATGCTGCTGTCCTCAAAAAAAAAAAAAACAGCATACACTGAGTTACCATAAGCAATAAAGAAATTGCTTTTTACGACCTTAGGCCGTCCCAAAGCACTTCACAGCCAATGAAGTACTTTTAAAGTGTAGTCACTGTTGTAATGTAGGGAACCCTAAACTTAACCCTGTGGCAACCAATTTGTGCATAACAAGGTACTACAAACAGCAATGAGATTAATGACCACATAATCTGTTTTAGTGATGTTGGTTGAGGGTTAAGTATTAGCTAGGACACTGAGAGAACTCTCCTGCTCTTTGAAAAGTGCCATGGGATCTTTTGCGTCCACCAGAGAAAGCAGACGGGGCCTCAGTCTCATCTGAAAGGTGGCAACTCGGACAGTGCAGCACCTCCTCAGTATTGCACTAAATTGTCAGCCTAGATTATATGCTTAAGTCTCTAGAGTGGGGATTTACCGCACAACTGAGCCAAGGCTGATGCCAATGCCATGGAAGATCTTCCAGTAGCACTAAATAATTTTTCTCTTGTTACTCATGTTAGTCCGGATGATCAGCTTTGCAAGAACTAGTTTTTTTCCCAATGTTCTCACCTTTTCTATTCTGTTCTCCTGAAGACAGTGACTTCTGCTCAGGTATGATACCAAAACCTCTGGTGCCTCCCCAACGTTAGAGTACTTTATGTATGAACCTACACAGTATGGTAGACCCTTTGATTGTGAGGGCATCACAGCCATGCAAGATTCTGGTGTCCATGTGCCCTTTCTAGCAGCAGCCAAATGGATTGTGATTAGGAGTTGGGCATCTTGACTTTAATTTTAGCTCCGTGCGCTTTAGCTTCAGGATGCTAAGGCCAATTGTACATGCTCCCTTCGTCTACCCTAGCTGAGATTAGCCCAGAACAGAGATCAATTCTGAGACGTTCCTAATCTGTGGCTCAGTACTATACAATGAAGTGCATTTACCAACTTTGGAAGATGGAGTACGTCTTTTTGATACTGTGCCCATCATTCCTGGCATTTTTTCCCTGTTTATAGTCAATTGGTGGAAAATCTAGCCCTATGTTAAATATTGTTGAATGCTGAAGTTCTCAAAATAATATTTTTTGAAATGAAATCAAGAAAGCAAAACTTGAGCTGGTTGATTTATTTAGGCTAGAACATACAATGGCCAATAATATAAACTATGACATGGGCAATACTCAGTGAAAATAATTTCTCTCAAGGACAGTGAAATTGTATTCGAGGAGAGAGAGTAATTCTGAAACAAAAACAAACTGATTCAGGTGCAAACCATAGTTGTTAACTAATAATTGAACCTTGGTGGCCACAGTATTTATTTCATCCATCAAAACATATCTGGTGAATATCAAGATTATGATTTATCTGTTTTCATAGGAGGACAAAAATGAGCTTTGTAGCATACTGCTGCTCTATCAAGTGTCTACAAGTTTTTGACCTACCCAGCTGACAGATCTCATGACGAGGAATGAACTGCTGCCAGAACTTGGAAGAGACATTGGAAGGTGGGAACGCTCTGTGAATAGCAAGGTTCTATAGGCAATTCCAATGGTTGATTTTCATTCCACCATGATATTCAGTAAGGCCTTTATGATTTACAAGACGATATCAAGCTTTCAGAAAACTTTTCAAGGATTATGATCCTTTTCGACTCATACTGAAAACTATTATGATTCACACATCTGTGGGGAATTGTTAATTTTTGGTGAAGATTTCTGTAATTTTTAAACGTCAAATGCCGACGCTTCGAAAGCATGTTACTTGGAAGATAATGTATAATCTAAACTCAAGGGGAGAAATTGCAAACCAATAAATAAAAGGAAACCCATTTTGGCATAACTGGTTAAAGAGCAAAGCAAACTTTTTATGAACTGGTTAATTGCAGTGTTTAGGTGACGTTTGTTTTCATAATTTTCATCATTTGTCGAAACCTAGGCATTACAATCTATTTGGTAATAAATCACTATTTCAATGTCAAATAAAACAGTCATATAATGAAACAAATAGTTATGTGAGTTGTATGGTAACAATTTCACAATATTCAGATATGTGAGTTAGAGGACTGTAGTCCCAAAAGGACTGTGTGCTTTATCTTTTTGTTACAGGTGTCAGGTAAGAAATGGAAAATGTACTTCATCAAATACAGAAGTTCTTTTTTTAAAAAAGTGCTATTTGCAAGTGCAGTTATCAGTTTGAAAGATTGCTGCATATGCAGTGATGTGTTCATGTGACAGTTACTGCTGGTGTAATAAATTGTCATGTGGAACAGTGAGGTGCATAAACTGAGTTTTGCTCCTCCAGTGGCTTTGTGGTTTAATGCATTGTGTGGTGTGCTATAAAGTCATACAGACCATTAGGTCTCAGGTTTGATCCCTTTTGTGTGCAAAGTAAATTGATTTCAGTCACAGTACCAATAGAGCATTCCAAAATTGGACCCTGGAATAGGGAGGGGTAAATCAGCCATGGTTGCTAATTGTTACCCTGCTACAGTTGGAGAATTAATGAATGAGAGGAATAACAATGGTACTAGAGGAATTAGCTTCTCAGGACTTCACAGGCCTGACTTCTTATGCCTGACGTTTTATATGTTCTTAATGTACAAAGTGTGAGTGAATACCATGTTAGAGGAGAATCAAGCAACGGCAGGCATCACAGCCAAACTCTATCCTTTCACGTTGAGTAGCGTACTGACTGTCACTCCCATGGCCAACATTTTAAAAAACGGCCACCTAGCCTATTGGCACCCATGGAGCTGTATCATGGCAAAAGGTGGGGGGGAGAAAATTGGGCTTTTTATTGTATAAAAAAAATGTTTTTTTAAAAATTGACAAGTGTAGGTTGGAAACTTAGAGGGGTAGAAATTCGTCTTGGCCGGCAGTTCAAAACGGGTGGTATGGTATCAGCTGCCTGTTAAATACACAGTCAATGGAAGTGAATATCGGGCGGGTGTATATTGGGTCCAGAGAATCTTGAAAAGATACTATTCTCAATACTTTTATAATTGCTCCCTAATGGGCTTTTCTGGCATGTTGCAAGGGTGAACTGAGTCCAAGCTAATCATATATATGTAAACGATTGAATTAGCCAATCTGTGGCTTTTTGACAAAGGTTGATTGAAAGCAGGTAGTCATGGCAAAGTTGTGCTTCATTGCAGACATGTGCAGGAACTTGAATACTATTCATTAGATTGGGAAGGAAGATGTACTAGAACACTACAAATTGCAGAAATATAGGTAGGGTTGTTTGATTTATTTTAAGTGTGCTGCCAAAGGGGGCTGGTTTATTCTTTGCTGAACTTAGATCAGCTTTTCCTTTTGTCATGCTGAGTCACCTGATCAGTCGTGCTTCTAAAAAGTGACATTTCTCCTTTATTAAAATTAAAACAAGAAATGAAAAATAAAGATGTCTGAGCTTTTTAAGCTGGGTATTTAAGGAGAATAAATTACATTTTCTTCAAAATGTGAAGGAGCAATGTCGATTATGCTGTGTAAATAAATGGTATGTAGCTCTTTTATTTACTGTTTATTTACTCTTCAATTTTTTTGTTCCACAAATGTAAATTTTTCTGAGGTGCAAGATGGTGTAAATTCTTTACCTGTTGAAAGAGTGGCATGGTGTATTGCAGTGCAGCAGGGTCAGGGTGCTGCCATGGCAGAAGCTGTTCAACGGAGGCCAGTTTTTGACCCGTTTAACTTAATCAACAAATGGACCTGCAGCACTACATGGGGCATTTCTCTGAGGAACAGTTCAGGCTGGGTGTGCATAATGACAATAGTGGCCTCTGGGACATGCAACTCAATAGATCTCTGAATACAAAGCAAAATAATGGGTATGGATCTCTTGTGGCATTGGTGACAGGTAGTCTGTGGTCTGGAGCATGGTTCTGCTGTTGACGTGGCCTGTCCCTTTTAAGACCACTGCTCAAGTATACCTTGTGGGAATTGTAACTGGTTGTAAATTCTTGGGGTGAATTAGAGGGCAGCAAATTGCTTATATGCTTCAGGCTCCAAATCAGAACCTGGGATGAAATGCCTTGCTTTCTTTTTATTTTAAGATTATTTTGCATCAAACCAGTGTCCATGATTGTCAGTCAGACTGTCAGTGATCCCCAGTCTCTGGCTGTTGTAGCGACTTGTCAATCTCCATATAGTCTCAGCCTACTGGTATTGACCCCCTCCTTCCCTCCTCATCACCATCTTCCCTCAGGTAAGTCACCCCCAATCACCAGCTTTCCTCTGGTCATTGTCAATGATGCCCCAATCCTCTATTTTACCTCAGGCAGTAATTGGGAGCAAGACCAGGACCAACTGACTGGGAGGGGCACCAGTTCCTGGATCACTATGGGGGCAATTGGAACCAGAATCAGGTTGCAGGCAGCCACCGAGAACTGAACCAAACTCTGGCCAGCAATCAGTATAGCATATCCACTTTGAAAATTGCCATTACACCATTAATTATTGTGGTAATTTGTGCACTAATCATCTAATGAGTCAAGAGGTGTGCAGTCAAAATTGCTGTCAGCTAAATACAAAGCACTGCAAGATTTCTTTAGTTTACAATCATGGAATAAAACAAAGTAAATGTGAATATTTTGTGACACATTTTCATGTAAGAAGTTTTATAGACTATAAAGTTGGTAAATGGGTAATTACATGTTTCTTCAGTGAGATGCTGGGTTACTCACTGAATTGTCACAAAGTTACTGTTCTTCATAATGTGCATTTCTGCATGTAGTATATAATTGTACAGCTTTTTGTATTATCAGCTAACAGTCTGTAATGTTCTTTAAATTGTATTGTATTTCTGTGGCATTGCTGATGGACTTTGTTTTAAATTGAAGTTAAGTACACTTGAGCAACAGACTCCTATGAGACCTTCATGAGCGTGGTATAAAACTAGTCCCAGGGATCGCTAGGGTTAGGCCCCTCAGACACGACGCTGCACTTTCAGCAGAATTTTCTTTTAAAATGCCACTGTTTTCAATAGGCATTTGAGCCTCGAACTGCCTGAAACTTTAATAGATTTTAGGCATCAAGATATCAGCTGCTAATACACTGTAAATTATTTCTGTGGGAGGAAGAATCTTAATTGTGATACTTGCCCTACCCATCCCCATTGGGTGAGGCTCTGTCGTGTCTTAAAACTCATTAGTCCACAGCCCTGTCCCTGACACAGTTTGGGCTGATCAGCAGACATAGGAACAACCCTAAATGCCCATTGGCATTACAGACATCTAAATCCAAAAATAGTTATCCTATATGAGTAAATATTACATCTTACTACACATGGAGTGAATGTTAATGTTGAATATATTGAAAGGTTGACAAGAAAGGCAATGATGGTTTAAATGTTAAAGGAGTCTACACTGAGTCAAATTTATTTTACAATTTATGTTTTAGCTTTTTTATTTACACACAGAAGCAGTCGCATAGGCTGTTGCCCAAAATCTTTTTTGTGACCAGTCTGCTCTGTTGTACTACTTTATTGATCCGGAAGTTAATCCATCATACATTTATGACTTGTTGATAATCATTACATAATATGATGTGCTTGTATTCCACTGAAATGCCACATAAGCTTAGAAGTTGTAAAGATTCTTACTAGTGTGCATAAGGCTTCCGTTATCTGTTTTCGTATTTCTTAATTCCAGTTAGAGTTAGCCAAGGAGGAGACATTTTGTGTGGAATCCCCCTAGTCAGTGACCTTGAATATGGAAATGTTGCCTGTGGCTTCCTTTCCCCAACTATCACTGGAGAAAGGGACAAGTAAGTTTACAGGTATTTCTGTTTAAAACATTTATAGTTGTGTGGCACTCAGTGGAATAAACTTCCCCTTGAGCTTAACTCCCTCTTTTCACTGATCGAGAAGAACGACAACAACTACTCCATAGCCTACTTGTTGGTATAATAACTAGAAACTGTCCTACATCTATAATGCAGTGTACAGTAAGATTTAAATTCTTGATGCCTTATAGTAGCGGTATTCTCTTCCCAATATGATCTGAGAATATAAGCATATCTACTGAAAATTGGGGCAGTAAAATTTTGAGAAAAGGGCTCTTTTTACAGCATGTGGAACAGATCAGTTACTTGGCATTTTTAAAAAATCCTCTGATCGTGTTCTTGTTCCAGTTACTTTACTAACAGCAGTACACATTTTGGCAGTAGTGAAATGGGCTACAATCCAACGAAAGCAACAGTTGAGTAGTACCTAAACCCTCTTTTTTTCATGATTACAGTAACTACTTTCATATGTGTAAAACCTTGCACAGCACATAACCAGAAGCATACCAACAATATCTTTACTCATTGTAGCATTCATCAGCCTGGTATGGTACTTTCCACCTAATTTGTTGCTTGTGATTTGGTACAAATCCTTTGGTTTTCTCAATCTATGTAGCTCTTTCATTATCTAGTTGGAATAAGCATAACTCTTGCCTTTATTTTGAAAGATTTCTCTTATTCTGCGGTAATTTCTGATTAGAATTGTCCTGATTTATGGATACTGAGTTACAACAAACACAGCTGCAGCTTTTTAAAACTATTGCTCCAGTGTAATAGCATCATGCAGGCTACATTTAAGGTTGCCTTGCAGCCTTTGTGGGCCCTACAAACAGCAGTCACCTAGATTACGAAAGCAGCAGCACAAAGGCATTGTGTATGTGGTGTATTTAGATATCCCTTTGTCAACCTCCACTAAGGCCTCAAAACAGAACTGAACAGGACTGAAGTCAAATCAAATATCACCTTAATTCTTCTCTGGAAAAAATAAATCATTTTTCTTGTCCTCCCTATATACACACACTCTCTCTCTCACACACACACACACACACACCCACCCTAAATTACAGGAGGTGTTGGATTTGATGAACTATTTTTTTTCAAATGTTTTCAGATTTTTCAATTCTCACATTTGAAGCTACAAGTAAGATTTTTGGAGTGAAAATATAACACTTTTAATTGCACATTAATTTACAAGATCTAACGTTACCTCTAGGTATAAAGCCAAGCTTTTTTGATCTATAAATGAGATTTTTTTTGTTTTAAGCATGTCCAAGTATTTTTACAGTTATAACTGATCAAGAAACTGTAACAGTAAAAATCAAAATGGGCGATGCTGAAAATCTGAAACAAACAGAAATGCTGGTAACAGTGAGCAGGTCACTCAGCATCTGTAGAAAGAACAGATGAGTTAACGTTTCAGGTGTGGGCCCTTTGTCATTGTAACTGTAGGCCATTGCTGTTAACCCACCATATTTCTCATTTAAGGTACACAAAAGAAGCCCATGGTAACTTGGATCAAAACAAACAAATCCTTGTGGAAAGACGCTTGCTTATTGCTTCCTGCTTACCTGTACCACAATAGCAGATTTTGAATTTACTACATGGGAAGGTGCAGACACAATGCCCACATCTTATCACTCCAGTATAATGCACTGGAGTATTAATATGCCATTAATATCTTTTGCTTGATTATTTAAAGGACCCCCATGTGCATTAATATGACATTGTTATATTGTGATTCTAAGCAGGGTAGCTATCCTGCTACCCAGTAAAATAGCAGTTTGCACATTGTCAGACATTTGCTGTACGAATCTTGCTCCCTTACATTCAGCCAGCACAGTAACAGCTGCAATCGACTCATTCACAGCTGTCGTATCAGCTAATCTGAAAGATGATGGATTGGCTCTTTAGTCCACACAAGCTATACCATCATAAGAAATTATATATGTTAAAACAATATACATTTATAGATCTTCTTAATTTGCTCCCTCTTACAATCTTCCCCATGTGGTTCTATGGTTTAATTTCATTGCCTAGAATCACAATATAACAATATGCATGGGTCCTTTTTAAATGTTAAATATTGTTCTGATTAGAATGACCTGTGACCTTGTAGTGTTAGCTCTAATCTTTCTCATCTATTATTCAACCAGGACTTGCATGGGGCACATTTTCATCTTACTGTACTTGAGCAATTTCAGGCAGGCTCTTTTACACACATGTATCCTCCTCCCTGCCCCCTCCTGAATTTCCTCTGTGCTGCTGCCAGGCGATCCTTTATGCCCATGTACAATAAGAGGAAAATCTCTCACGTGGACTTTTCCTTGCACCTTCGCTGTCTGTGTATTCTTGTGCAGTTATCATCCTGGCCACGTCTGGATATTTTCCTGCCAAGTCTTGCTGAGCTGTTTCTCCAGCTGCTTCCACTAAAGGAAGCCAAGAACATGACCTACATCAGATAAAACATAAAAAGCTGACAATGGGATAAAATAAAATGGAACAAAAACAGAAGGGATTGGATAAGATCAAAAAAGTATGAATAAAAAGATAGAAAAGAAGGGATAAAGGAGAAATGGAAAATGACCACAGAAAAATCACAAAAGCAGAAGAAAAATCGCTTTAAAAGTAAAAAGTGTACCAATGAAAATAGAATAGCATCACCAAGGAAGGAAACAAATTGGATTTTTTTTATACACTCAAAATTTGACCTCATGCCTGGGTTGCAGAAAGGAAATTTCATTTCTTAGGCCCCCTTTAATCCCAAAATCTTCTAAAGTAAGCTTCTAAAAATTCTAGCACATCACGCTATAAGTTTTTTAAATTCTGTTCCACCTGCAGAGCCTGCCACCTTGCTTCTGGACCTTCCTCTAGCCTAATGTCCTCTGAAACTTGGTATCTGACTTTGCCAGCCATCAGTGATCAGAACAGATGAAGATAGACTTTCATTAATAGAATCCTATAGTGTTTTAGACTGATTGGATGGGACAAATAATTGAATGAATGCGAGATCACCTGATGGCTGTGCATTTTGGTGACTGGGTAAACAATATTGCAGAACAAATGCTATTTTCATAAATACTTTAACTGAAGTTCCCCTCACTCTTTTAGCCTCCTTCCTTCCAAACTGTACAGCTTGAGCTTCTTTAATCTTTTCTCCTATCCTTTCCGCTTTACACTTGGGATCAGTCTTCTTGGTCGTCTTGTACACTGTCCAATGCACTTGTAGATTTTGTTCTGTATTCATTTTGACCAATATTCCAATTATGGCCTTAGTGCATTGTAAAGCCTTAGCATTTCTGGAGACTTATACTCTACTATACTTGTTATTTATCCCAGCCTTCTGTTTGCTTCACCACATTGTCCAAATATTAAAGGTGATGAATCTGCTATTATTCCCCGGTCGCTTTCTAGGTCTCCCTCTGCCAATTCAATTCCATTCATTATATAGTTGTGATCCAAAATGTGCAACAGGTTATTATTAAATTTCATTTGTTATTTGCCTGTAAAATGCACATGCAATCTAAATCTGCAAATAATTTGCTGCATCCTTTGTCTGTATTGTTCTCCCCTAGCATTGAACTTGAAAAGTTTCTATTTGGTTTTGATTTCAAGGTCATTATTGTAGATTAGAAAAAGAGTGTTCTATGCACTGCTCCCTGTGGAACTGCTCTCAACACCTCCCCCTAGTCGGACACTACCCCTCTGGTGTGTGTTCTGTTTTCCTATTTTTTTTATACATCTTTGCAATGTATATAAACTTGCCTAATAATCTAATGATTAACTACAAAATTAACTGAATGAATTAGAGTTTAACCGGTTTGTTTCCGTTCCTACCCAGTCAGAAGCAGATACAAAGCAAGCACACCTGTTCCTGAATAAGGAATGATCGATTTGACCTTCTTATCATTTTCCATGTGCCTAGATCATGTGGCACAAATAACTTCACCCTTGCAGATTCTTGTGAAGTTTTACATAGCCCAAAGATCATATTGCAAAATTTAATGGACTGGACTGTAACTTAAGTCCTTGCCATGTGTCTGTAAGGGAACAATTGGACCAACCAACCAAGCTGAAACTAGTGATCTGCAAGCACACTGTGTACCATAAATCAGCATTCACTCAGTTTGCTTGTTCACCTTGTCCATGGCTGTATTTAACAGAAGGGTTTTAGTTACTCAGATTTAATGACAATTATTTTGTAAAGTGAAACTCAAAAGCAAATTGTTGATGGAATATATAGCACTAAAACAATTTTTTGAGATAATGTTGCATCCAAAGGTGATTTTTTTTATTGATGAAATTATAATTACATACTGTGCTGGATATACACAGGTGGTTAGTCAGGATCTGAAAGTGAAAAAAATATATCCTTCATCAGAGCTGGAGCATGTTTTGTTTTTACTTTAGAGTTCTAGCACTTGCAGTTTTTTTTTCTTTTTATCTCTTAATTCTTTCTCTGGTTGAATATGTAATTCTCCTCAGCCTGAAGGCTTTATTGTCGTGGAGAAATTTGACAATTTTGTATAACATACTGAACAGCATATAAAATACAGTGAAAACCAGGCTAATTATAGGTTTATGGTGGCTGTCAAATTTTCTAGTAGATGCTTTAATTTAATTTTACATTTTAAAAAAAACTAAGTGTCTAATCGTGAAGGTGACCTATGATTAAGTGGCAATTTAAAGCACCACATAGTTATATATTTCATCAAAAAGAAGGATTAGATTGAGTTTTTGTGAATGCATCAATCTGAATGTTGCAGTTTAACATCCACCAACCTCTTGTGGGTGTCTAATTATCATCAGTTTTATTTTTATCCTTGCAAATTAAATGTGTTGACTCTTTTCACTTAATGAAAGCTGTGTCTTCCATTTTGTTTGCCTGCACACAGCTGTTGAGCTGTTATAACCTGAGATTATGTCATTTTATTTCTTGATAGGAAAATGTTCTTTATGCTCCAATTTGCAGGCAAGCATGGGGACATCCACAAGTGGACTTATTTGCCTTTAGGGAGGGAGGGATTGGTAGCACGGTCTCTCTTTGATCTTAACCCCAGACCCAGAACCTTGGACGTGGCCAGCCAGTTGCTTCCCTAGTAGGAGGTTCATTTCTCTGTCTCCCCTCCCAATTTTGTATGATTTTCCAGAATCTTTATCAAGATCAATGGAGGGACAGAGCATCTTGATATTTCCTTCTTGGCCCTGTAAACGCACTTTCTGATACATTCTTATCTCTTACAAGTAAACAAATTGAAGCATTTTTGGAAGGTGGCTAAATAAACACCTCAAGCCTGAAGCAACAGGTTCTAAACTAACTTCAGGTACTTTCAGATACAGAGATTAAGCCCAATACCATCAGCTATTACTGCTTTTCATCTGAACTAGATCTCATTGGAGTTGCATCACACAAAGCCAGTTTAATGAAAGAGGCTCTGTGTATTAACCTCTCCTTGGCGTGCTAATCTTAAGTGTCAGTTTGACTCAGTTGTACCACTTTTGTCTCTGAGTCAGAATGTTGTGGGTTCAAGTCCTATACAGGATTGTGCATATAATCTGTTAACCGATTATAGAACTGTGGGAGCGTTGTATTGTCATCTCTTGTATGAAACATTAAACCAAGATCCTGATCACCTGTTCAGGTGGATGTAAAAGATCCCATGGCGCTATTTGAAGGAAATCGGACCAACATTCCGCACTCGAGCATCACCAGAAAAACAGATTAACCGGTCATTCACCTCATTTGCTGTTTGTGGAACCTTTCTGCATGCCAATTGGTTGTCGTGTTTGCCTGTATAGCAGTGATTACACTTTTTTTAAAAAAAGTAATTGGGCATGAAATAGTTTGGGACATCCTGACGATGTGAAAGTTACGATATAAATTTAAGTTTTTTTTTTTCTTTCTCTTTCCCACAAAGCCACCATTTTTTCTCACCAATTTTCATCCCTTTTCTCTTCAAGGTGCTGATTCCTTGTTAGTGTTCAGTTACACAAGTATCTGTTGGCCTCCTGTGTTTTGCACCAGTGAGCATTTAGGAGGAGGAAAAGCTGTCATCACCCATGTCCACACACATGAATGTCTAGCAAGGGTCCCTGGATAGTGACCAGGAGCGGGAACCCTGGCAAATTTTTCACATGTTGTTGGAGCCACTCCTCCACCTGAGATTAACTGAGCACAGACTGGGATAGAACATAGGGTCTTCATAATCAGTACTTTTACTGAAAGAAAGTACTTAAATAAAAATTATTAAAAGTCCTCTGAAAAGCACATTTTTACCATAGTCCAAAATAATTGTGATAGCTGCTTGTGGGTATGTTTAAACAGCAGAGAAAGGGGAAGATTACACTTTTTGATCCACAAATGTCTTAAAGCTCCTGGTGTGCCCTCTGCCTTTTATCCAGTTGCCTTAATATATGGATGGTATACAGGGTATAGTGTACTTTCATTCAAAGATAGTATACAATGTTTAAAGGTAATCACTCTTACCCTAGCCATATGAAACTGTGTAAACCTGTTTCAGTGGTCTGGCTTTAGTACACTATATATTCAAAAAATATTATCTAGTCAAAAGGAAACAGTCGTCAGTCAACGTGATATGAAGAAATCATTTGCCTGTACCTTTTTCTACTTTCAGAAAATATCAATGAACTGTCATTTCCCTTTCATTCAGTTGCATTGTTTCCATTAAATGAGCTAAGTCAGGAATACTTATTAAATGGGTCAGAAGACAACTATGGCTTTCAGGAGCCTCTGTTGAGGCCTTTTTCTGCTACATCTTTACTCCAAGGAACGACTTGCAATTTGTACTTGTATAGAAAAACAGCTGGATGACAAATTACTGGTAGAAGCCTAGCCAAGTCGGCCTTTAATTTCTTTTTGTGTTGTCATGGCTGGGTGTAAGATTCCACACATGCCTGTGTTCCATCTGTGGAATTCAATGTATGGCTGCGTCATAGTGAGGAGTGAGGTGAAAGGAGTAACTTGTAATCTGATTCCCTCAAACGATGTGCAAAATACCCAGGCAAGGTAAAAGTAACAGTGAAAATGAATAATAAATGGTTAATGCTGTAACAATTTTTTTAAAAATTATCTTTTTTCTTTGTGGTTTCACTTCAGTTCCCATGAATGGATCTTGTCCCTCATGGTCAGGAAGTTTTACTTCTTTGAGCCCTTCCTTGCAAGCGGTCAGGCCTAACAATTACCCCAGTTGCAGATTTGACCTGCGCTTTCAAGTAGATGGAGTATGACTACTCAGATCAGAGCTTTTACAGGCTAAAGACTGGGCAAAACCAAAGAGCACAGGGTAATTTTCATACGCACACGGCACAGAACGTCCATTAAAGAGTTACCTCATCGCTTAGCTCTTTACTAGCAGAAACAAACCAAGGCCTCAGTATCCCACAGGAAAATACAAGCAGTTAATCAGCAAACTTTGATTTCTTCCTGTTCAAACTTGGAGGAAGAACATCTCTTGCGGTTATCAGGTTTTTTAGATGCTTTCCCTCTTGAACAAAAACAAAACACCAGTCTAGAAACTACATTTCTCTTTAACATCAGATTGAGTTTTTTTTAAGATATGCAATTGATGAAGTTCGATGAAAAGTGTGAGAGATATCCTTTGAATACATCTAGATTTTAAAAAAAGCTAGATATACTTCAAACAAGAAAAGAAAAATTGACTGAGGCACATTTAAATGCAATCAAGACTGCAACATTGACAATTGCCCCAAGATCTACAGCCGATATAATACCTTCATATCTGCAGGCATAGAACCACCACTTTACCAAGTCAGTCAACAAAAGCAGCTGCCACTGCCTAGATTCATCAATTTGAGTTTCAAACCAAATGTCCCAAATCCCACACAGCAAGTCCAGCCAGGCTGGAGCCGGCAGCCATTTTGAATTTTAAAGTGACAAGGCATGCTTTGATATGTGAGGGTCTAAGGATAGTACACTTTGGGCCAGAAATTACTCACCTCAGGACGACGTTCCATAATGAGGTGCTCTCTCTCCCCGCCGGCGAATCCAGGAAGCAAGTTTACAAATGCGTACATGCGCACTAAAACCTGGAAATCTTGAACTTGCTCCTATTAGTTCACCGGTGGTTTGACAGCTGCGAATTAAAGGGGCATGGTACACTACAATCACTCAAATCAATCAGAAATCGTAAACTGACCCATCTGCCCAGCTGGAACGAAAATACTTACGCCTCCAAGAGGTACGCTGAAAATACCAGCTCTACACTACTTTTTAAAAGCGCGATGACACCTAATGACTGCGAGAAAATTAAAAACTAAATTTTAAAAATATGGAATGTCATACTACTTTTTAAAATATTTTTTGATCATTGAAAAAAAATTTTAAAATTAACTTTTTTTACTTTTAACTTCTGCCTCTTTCATTAAGTTAAATCATTTGCTTGGCTTTTTATACAAAGATACGTTAAATTTTTATTTATACTGACATATAGAAGTTCACTTAAAATGAGTGATTTCTATTTGCCTGCTTATGGGCGTGGCTTCCATTCACACAGACATTTCCCATGCGAATCAACCCACGCTGTTCAGAGGCTGGGCTGATGAGATTTTTTTTCAAAGCTTCAAAATCATGCAAGCCCACACCATGGATTCGCGCTAACTGAATTCGTACGTTTTAATCGCAGGAGTTGCTGCGAATGTTGCCAGGCCGATGTGAGTCATTTCCGGCCCTATGCTTAAATTTCATTAATAGCTTAGCCTTCAAAAATGCTGTTGAGTACACCCAAGTGCACGCTCACTTTGCTGCTAAAAAGCGAATAGACTCCTGCTTCTGAAAATGAAACGTCATATACTCAGTGCCCCCGAGTATACCCGTCTCGACTTGGTTCAAATGTAGAATCGTATTTCTAATTCATGTTCAGTAGTAAAATGAAACTGATCTTTTTGTCTCCTAATTTTTTTTTCTTTCCGTACATCAACACTTTATTCTGGAATTACAGTCTTGTTTATTTCTTATGTTAGTATACCTCCATAGTCATTGGAACTAGATACAAAGAATCTGAAATAAGTCATGGACTGCCACTCTTCCTTTCCTCAAAATGCACTGCTCCAGTTCCAGGAAGTTTAATGCACCATTCGATAGGAATTGTTCCTATAACGGACATGGCTATGCACTTTCCTGTGTAGAGTTCCCTATGCCTACAATCTCTTGATGTCTTTCAATCCTCAGCTTTGTTCCAGCTATCTTTTCTGTTTTTTTAACTTTTGCTTCGTTGTTTCCTTCTGCAATATTATAAGGATAAAGGTTATGATGTATTTTCTGTGGGATGCTTATGAATGAGGAAGCTGAGTGTAATAGATGGGGGATAAAGCTGCAAAAATTGTCTGCTGATGAAAAAGCTTAAGGAAAGGCTTATGGCCTTAAGATGGAAATCACAGGAACTTACACGGACAGAGAGGGGATTGTTGAGGGTGAGTGGGTGGTACTAGATTTGGAAATTGAGTCATCACAGTGAAATGGTTGGGTTCACATTAGACCCTGAATGCAAGTCATTGTGCATGACCAGATACAGAGTTGCCAAGAAATGGAGAGAATTGCTGAAGAAAACCAAGGAAATGGCGATATTGGATAGTTTAAGGTAGGGAAGAGAGATAAGAGTTTTTAAAGTTACAATGGGGATTACAATAATGAACAAATACCAAGCACTGTCCAAAAAAATCAGAAATGAAAGATGAGATAAAGATGCAGGTTAAAAGGTACAGGGTGATTGTAGTCATGGGGACTCTACACAGGAAAGTGGATTGTCATGTGTGTTGTAAGGACAATGTCTATAGGATGGTGAGTTGTCTACTTGGAGCTAGAGTAGTACTTGTCAAGGAAAGGTTAGACGTGGTGCTGAAGGGGACAGGAAGCGATCTCGTGGTGGTAGACCATATAGGTCGTTGACAAAAATAATATCGGGGCCTCACAAGTCACATATGCGAGGATCAGCTTAAAACTCAAAAGATAAGAAATTAATTAAAATGTTTTTTTCATTTGTATTTATCTTGTGATTTTTAAGCATTTAATCATACATTTATGAATTAATTATAAATGCTAATGCAAGCATCAACTATTGGAAGGACTATCAAGTAGGAGTCACTGAGCAGGAATCTTGGCTGACTCTTCTTTCCATAGCCCAGAAGCCAATCTTATCAGCATCCTGTCTGAGATCAACTAACTTGGTACAGTCTGGATATTGAACCTGGTATCTTTCTGGTCTGTATATCTCAAATCCATAGTGAGTCGTGTATTTACCAACTGAGCAAGCTTCCTGTATTATATTTATATTGGAATCCAAAATATATAAAATATGTAAATCTAATGTCCCTCTTTCTCATATTTGCTAGTCTTCCATACTGGACAATACTTATTTTGTTTTGTGTTTTTTCAGTACATTGTGGAGTTTTACTTGGAGTTGGTCTGCTTGGTCACTGCTTTTGCCCCTTCCGACATGGCATGCTTGGCCAGCTCCACAGGCGGCAGCAACAGGCGGTCTGGGTTTCCCGGGAGCTGAAGGTGCCACGTTTGTTGTAATGGGCCAGGCGGGAAGCTTTGCCTGCGATGCATTCGAGAATATCGTTCACAAGGGCGTTCATGATGCTCATAGCGTTGGAGGCGATTCATATGAACAGGGACTGTAACTAAGTCACTTTTGCTTCAGCTTTAAATTTTCAACTACACAACGTAACAAAGCACCAAAGTTTTTCTTAGTGAGTAAATTAAAATGATGGCCTTTAGGGAACAAAATCACAGCTTGGAGAAGCAAGTGAAGAGCTGTGTGACATGAAAGTGAGCCAGAAGAGGAAGTTTTAGGGTACCGGTTTTTGGACTAAACCTAAGGAGAATAACTGAAACCTTGAAGCTTCAAGACTTCATTAATTCCCAGATATGAATCTCCCCATCTAATCTTTCTGGTATTACACGGGGATAAAATGCATTTCCTATCCAATTGACATTGCAAACCTGTTTGGATGAAATGCACACAGGTATGTATGGGAGTATCGTTTATTACTAATGTTGCAATTTTGTTCTCTTTGGGGAGGTAGAAGGGGAAATTGGCAAATGTTTCTTAGGATCAGCTGCCTACATATCCTGATTAATTGGCAATCTTACAGGTAATGTATTGTGCCATATCTCCCTTTTGTGTCTCACATTGGGCAAATGTTAATGGTCGGCCATCGTTTGCCTGTTGGCTAGCAGTAACTCCTCTTAAAGCTCTTTTACACCTGACTGTTAGTCTAGGTAATTTCTTAGTCATTAGAGCAGTGATATATGTATATAAAAAAATATAAGCGGTAAAATTTGGATGGATATATATATATATATATATATATAAAATAAAATATAAGCAATAAAACTTATTCTTCGGACATTGCATAGCATTATTCATTTCAAGTGAACTGGGGTCAGAATATGCTGTGGCTGTTGGAGCAGTTTTAAGTTAAAATTCCAGTTTCCAAATTATGATAAACATACCTTCTCAAGTAGCTAGTTTCTGTAATAAATTATTTTTTCCCATGAGTTTCAGGTTGAATATTTTCCACTTACTGAAAACAACCATTTACTGTTTTCGAGAGGTTGTTAGTAAGTGTTAACAAAAAGTGATTGAAAGATTTGTTTTAATTAGGCAGTTAAAAATAAATGTTTTTATTTAAAACATTTGCAAAATATACTTAAGTGAAAGAAGAAATACAAATCCTTCGACTTTAAAACCAAGGACATAAACAAGGTAATAATTATTGATGCTTCATGTGACTGACTGGTTTTAAGGTTCATGCAGGAAGAATACCCACTTGGATACGGTACCATGTGTTACCCATGAAACTACTCCAGCATAAACAGGAGGGGCGGGGTGGGGGGAATAATTGAAGGACTGTATTTGAATGTCTGCACCAAACTAAATATAAACAAACTTATAATTTGAGCCTCTATCAGGAAATGCTACACATAAAAACGTGTGTGACAAATATAGAATCATAGAAGTTTACAACATGGAAACAGGCCCTTCGGCCCAACATGTCCATGTCGCCCAGTTTATACCACTAAGCTAGTCCCAGTTGCCTGCACTTGGCCCATATCCCTCTATACCCATCTTACCCATGTAACTGTCCAAATGCTTTTTAAAAGACAAAATCGTACCCGCCTCTACTACTGCCTCTGGCAGCTCGTTCCAGACACTCACCACCCTTTGAGTGAAAAAATTGCCCCTCTGGACCCTTTTGTATCTCTTCCCCTCTCACCTTAAACCTATGCCTCCTCGTTATAGACTCCCCTACCTTTGGGAAAAGATTTTGACTATCTACCTTATCTATGCCCCTCGTTATTTTATAGACTTCTATAAGATCACCCCTAAACCTCCTACTCTCCAGGGAAAAAAGTCTCAGTCTATCCAACCTCTCCCTATAAGTCAAACCATCAAGTCCCGGTAGCATCCTAGTAAATCTTTTCTGCACTCTTTCTAGTTTAATAATATCCTTTCTATAATAGAACTGTACACAGTATTCCAAGTGTGGCCTTACTAATGTCTTGTACAACTTCAACAAGACATCCCAACTCCTGCATTCAATGTTCTGACCAATGAAACCAAGCATGCTGAATGCCTTCTTCACCACCCTATCCACCTGTGACTCCACTTTCAAGGAGCTATGAACATGTACTCCTAGATCTCTTTGTTCTATAACTCTCCCCAACGCCCTACCATTAACGGAGTAGGTCCTGGCCCAATTCGATCTACCAAAATGCATCACCTCACATTTATCTAAATTAAACTCCATCTGCCATTCATCAGCCCACTGGCCCAATTTATCAAGATCCTGTTGCAATCCTAGATAAGCTTCTTCACTGTCCACAATGCCACCAATCTTGGTGTCATCTGCAAACTTACTAACCATGCCTCCTAAATTCTCATACAAATCATTAATATAAATAACAAATAACAGCGGACCCAGCACCGATCCCTGAGGCACACCGCTGGTCACAGGCCTCCAGTTTGAAAAACAACCCTCTACAACCACCCTCTGTTGTTATGTTTAATATTAATGTTGTAGTTTCTGCAGATTTTACATTGTGGGTATCTTGAAAGTTGCTGGGCATCCCGGCACAGAAAGAGTTAATTTTCAGCTTGTTTTGACAGTGCAATTATCATCCAGTCCTTTGACATTCTTTTGTTGAGGCACCAAGTTGCTTTGACAAATCAAAAGATCATGTGATGTCTTTTGTTAAATGCTTCGCCCACTAAAAATGACTTGTAAGAAAATATGTAATTAAATTATCTGTCGTGAATTGAGGTTGGTGAGATAAACCTGATTAATGGTTTAAAGCCGACAAGTTGCTTCTGTTCACAAAAGTCAGGATACTGAAAAAGGTTTTCAGACAGGCAAATGGTTGCACTTTTCAACTATGTTGAAAAACTACAAACCCCACTGTTATGATTATAAAAGACATCAGCAAACAGCCAGGTATTTTCAAAATGTCACTGAGACAGTCAATGGATTTATGAACTCTTGAGTTACAGATTAATAATGTTTACACTATAAGCATAACTAATTTAGTTTCTTAATAATACAATGGACAAAGCGGGTAGCATACTTTTGACCTTATAACCTCATAAAATACTTGAAAGATATCAACATTTTTGAGAGAAGCAACATTGCAGCCTAAGCAGAAAACAGCCAGTTAAGTTTTAACTGTGACATTTTCTTGAACTTGCTGTAGTATTATTGCTGTCAGATATGTTCATATGTTTCCAGTGACCCTATCAAAATGTATAATACTTTGAGTACTCACCTACACTTTTGTTTTTCATCTTCAAAATCCTTTAGACCCCACTTATTTAGTATATTTGATTAATACATATTAACGTATATAAGAGACAGAACTCCTTGAGGTTGTGAGTTACACATTGGGTTTATCGAATGAATGACTGTTGCAATGACCATGCTGACTTGCTGTTTGTATCAGAGGAAGAATAACACATGATTTATGTGAGGAGATTTGTGTTAATCAGGGTAGCTTTTTAAGTTCAGTTGGTTCAGTAGTACTGTCCACATGTGAACTCTGGTAGATTCAGACACGACTAAGGTTTTTAATTAACAAATAGGACTATGTGCAAGGTTGACATATTAGCCTAGATTTTCCAAAAGCATTATTTTAAAATGAATGGGTTGATGGCAACGTCAAAAATTAGACTGTTGTCACTGAGGTAGAGGAGAGGATATTTCAGTAGTTTGGAATTGGCCTACATTTAATTCAGATTAGATCGAGCCTATGTACTTAAGCTAATTAGTTCTGTTGATTGCTATGTTTATCTAGCAGTGTCTAGCATTAAATGATTTATGAGTATATTTTACTTTAAAAATTCTTTTTGGTAGCCCTTAAACACACTATCAGCTTCAATTATGTAATTATGGTACATTTAGCAAAGGTACAATAGGTGAGCTTTGTGACCAGCTGCATATTGCCTGGAAGGGTGGTGGCTTTTCAGTATAAATTAATTGTCAATAAGAAAGAAGCATAAACAGGCGAGGCTTATTATTTTGCAACATAGTAACATATTTTACCTAGAAAGATTGGAACATACTTGTTCAAACAATTATATTTTTAGCTGAAAATGTTTTGGCTGGTTTTTGAAAATTCTATTTAAACAGTGCCCTTATTTATTTGCAACCCCACACCTTTTATTAATACTCCAAAAAATAATAACTATAATACTTATTCCTATAATAACTACCCTTTGGAGGTTTTATGTTGACATTCGGCAGATTTTATGAAGACCGAGGTAACAATTACATATTTTTACGAATTTTGCATCCAGTGTCCACATCAAGCACTCCTAGGCCAATTCTAGCACAAGTCACATTGAAATAAAGTCCTCTTATTTGCCTCAACAGTGTAGCTTAAAGAAAACCTGGTATCTGATACTTGTAGACCTTATGAACCAATGCCTAACAACTTCACCCAGTGTATAGTTACCATATCGATGGGATTTTGTTGTGCATCCCCTATATGTAAGATGCGTAGGGGAATTAGGATTTGAAAGTTGTTTTAAATGGAAATATTAACATTTATTCAATAATTTTTTGTTGAAATGTTTTTAATCAAAATACTTAGTGGGGCTTTAGAGACTCGGTCCATAAAACATTGCCTAAACTCTACAGTTTAAACAAAGTATGGGCATTTGTCACCTTCCATTTTATGGTGAACAATAACTGATAAGTGCAAGACTGAAAGTAGATTAAAATATAAATTACTTTGATTAAGATTATTTAAAGGTAATTCAATTTTTTAAAAAAACACTTAAAATTCCAGGACTAAAACAGCATTTCCATAAAATGCAGACAAATATCCTGCTCAGATCAACAATTTTTTACAGACAAAACATCATCTATTCAAAAAGAAATTGGTAAATCTGCTGAAAATAGAATATTTGTTGCAAAACACAAAGTGCAAAAGTTAATGGGGGGAAAAAATGTGAAACACAGCTTTTTACATTTAGTGACCAAACAATTGGTGCAGTAACAGTTTCTTGCCACCTGATGTCTTTAGCACACTACTGCCTGATGTAGTTGTCCCTCGATAAAACCTGCCCTTTTTACAACACTATCAGGTACAATGCCATTTTTTCATGGTTCCTGAAATTGCACTATTTTTCACTCTTCTGAATTGCAACAAATTTATGATGGACATCATTGGTAATAATGTCTCAAAAGCATGAATATTGTGTAATTTAAAGCAGTAAAAAAAATTATATCTTGCTATCTGTGGGGAGGGTCTGTTATTAAATGCAACGATGGATCAATTATGGTGCGTGCTAATTCATCTCTTGCAGTTGAGCCATTACTGCTATTCAGATCAAGTTGACTGTAGCCTGCTGTGCTCCTCAGAAGCAGCTTGCTGACCGTTAATCCATTGTGTGCTGATGTTAACGATATGATGAAGATTAATCTGGTAAGAATTTCAAATATTTCTGGTCAGATTTATTTCAGTAAAATCATTTAAAGCAATCCCAATTTAAAGGCCGAGATCGATAGATTTTTGGAATCTAAGGGAATCAACAGATATGGGAATCGGGCGGGAAAGTGGAGCTGAGGTCGAAGGTCAGCCATGATCTTAATGAATGGCAGAGCAGGCTCGAGGGGGCCGCATGGCCTGCTCCTACTCCTATTCCTATTTCTTATGTTCTTATGCAAATAGAGTAGTCAACACTCCTTTCTCAAGTTAATCTTAGCTGTAGTAAAACCAATGACAGGGGAATGAGCAAAACTTGACAGAGGAAAGTCGGTGTCAGCCATGGCTCAATCGGTAGAACTCTGGCCTCTGAGTCAGTAGGTTGTGGGTTCAAGTTCCACTTCACAGACTTGAGCACAAATTCTAGGTTGACACCTCAGCGCTGTACCGAGGGTGTGCTACACTGTCGGAGGTGACGTCTTTCAGATGAGAAGTTAAGCCAAGGCCCCTTCTGCCCTCTCAGGACGTAAACGATCCCATCGCACTATTTCGAAGAAGAGCATGCGTCCTCAATATTTATCCCTCAACCAACATCACTAAAACAGATTATTTGGTGATTATCACATTACTGTTTGTGAGACCTTGCTGTGCACAAATTGGCTGCCGCGTTTCCTACATTTCAACAGTGACTATGCTTCAAAAGTACTTCATTGGCTGTAAAGTGCTTTGGGACATCCTGAGGTCATGAAAGGTGCTATATTAATTCAAGTCTTTCTTTTAGTACATGGAAGAGAAAGATATTTAAAATGAAATGATCTTAAATCTATTCTTATCTGCAGCCAATCACTGAGTAAAATGGCATAACCACTTTCAGCTCGACCTCTGGTCTTTTTAACATTTACTGATAATCATCTTTATAAATAAAATGCGACTCCTGCAGTTCTGTGGGAAAGCAGACGGTCATTCCCCCACCAAACAAGTTAAATACAGCATCGTAGTCCCTTGGCTTCCAAGAATAGAGTAATATTGAGGTATCAATACAATTGCAGACGGTGGATTCTGCCCCAATTTATCTGCTGCTCTTAAGCAAGGAAAAGTTAATTTGGAGAATTATGGTTGGACAGAGAACTGAGACACATGGCATTGAGTCCCAGGACAAGCAGTGCAATATCAATCACCTTTTTAAAATAAAAGAGCTACATAAATGCTTGGTTAAGAACAGAACCAAGGGCTTAAGGATAGACATGATGGTTCCTGTGCTGCTGGAATGTTGTTGGCTGTAGTTAAATATTGTGGGTTACAAAATTGGGTTAATATCCTGTAGCTTGATTCTCCTGCTCGCTCTTGAGGGTCAGGGAGAAATTTCATCGTGCCTTATCTACTTGGAAGTTTCCTATATCATGCCTGTCCTGACAGCTCCCACAGCCACACAAAGATCAGAATATCCTGCCATTTCAGAGCATCTCAAAGACAGTGTGGATGTGATGCTCTTGGGAATGTGTATGTGGGTGGAAGGGATTTTGGAAAAAATTGTTAGCAACTCCTGAGAAGTAGATTTTTCACACTTCTGCTAAATAAAATATTACTCTTGGTAGAATAATATGCCCTGTAAAGTGCCTTGAGATGTCAGTCTGTATAGAGTGCTATAGAAATGAAAGTTTTGGGAAGGGCCAAAGGAGTTCACTTAAACACTACAAAAATTTAGCAGATTAATATAGTAGGATTTATTCTGCATAAAAACTGTAGAGCAAGGCTTAAATCATTCAACATGATTAATCTCACAAATATACTGCACGCACTAAACTTTTCAGTGACTGGAATAGTATTGACAGCTGTTAATACTTATATATTCCTGTACTGCTGTGTTGTGAAAGAGAGCCTGAGCTCAGTATAGCAGAGAGTGAGAACAGAGTAAAAGCAACGTATTTTCATATTACTAGTCGATCTCCTATGGCATTCAGTATGGGTAGTCAAGACCGACTGAGGTCTTCAGGCTCAGCAGGGTTGGAGGGCAGAGAGATAATTGGACCATGGTGCAGAGAGGAGGGGGAAAGGGGATGGGGATAAGGGAGGAGGGGTAGGTAACGAGACAGGCAGGAGGGGAGAGGGTGGTGGTATGAAAACTACCTTTTAGTATAGATGATTCGAAAACTGAAACTACCAGTGGGGGCGGGGGCAGAGGTAGGGTGGGTTGTACCACCTCAGCACCTCGGAGCGGGCAGGAAATTGGACATGAATTTAGATTTGAGGTTAGGATCAGATCAGCCATGATCTTGTCAAGTGGCAGAGCAGGCTCGAAGGGCCGATTGGCCTACTCCTGCTCCTATTTCTTATGTTCTTATTAGCAGGGAGTGGAGTGATGGGATTGAAAAATTACCTCGAGGGTTGGAAAAGAACCTCGTTGGGAGTGGGATGAAACTACTTCAGTAGGGTAGATGGGGAATGCCTACCTGTACTGGCATATTTTCTTTATTTCTGAACAGGCACCAATATCTCCAGGTTTGCTTCAAGATAAGGCGTTATGGTGTTACTAATATTAGCAAAGCCTTACATTGAAAACCCCTATCACAGCGCCTACGACAGGCATAACAGGTATCGCAGGTAAATGTGGGCACATTTATATGGGTTTATCCATGATTGGCATTGGAGTTTCAATGCATTCTGAAATGGAGTGCCACGTTTTGAGATTTTTTGACCATTTTTCCACAGAGAGGATTGGGAAATAAGAGTTACATTTAAGGGTTATGTTTTAAATCAAAGTGCATTCACGTGAGCTTAAAAAAAATACACCACGATAAAAGGTGGTTAAAATGTTAATGAGCTGAGCTTTGTTGTTTCTCCAAAGACTGTACACGGTAAGCAATTTGTTCGCCTGTCTCGGCAATCGATATGCACATCGCATCTCGAAAGCTCAAGGACCTCCTATTAGATTGTAAATACAGGGAGACAAAAACACAGAGACACACAGTTGGTCAGCTCTTTATACAGAATGTATGCAAGATCAAGCTTTCATCAGGCTCAAACAGAATGCAGGAGAATAATTGAGTTATTTTGTTTTAAGTTAAGGAAGACGACACATCGATGTAGGGGAAGTATAGTGTGTTCATTATTTTTGTATATCACACAAAGTTAAGTTGTGTTGGTTGAGTGATCATAACTGTTGCTCTATATCTTCGCTTGCTGTGAAATAAAGCAGCTTAATGATTCACATCTGGCCTCGTTTTACCAGGTGTTTTCTCAGTCCTCTCTTAAAAAGTTTGAGCAGGCACGTGGGGACAATTGAGAAAGACGTGAATTTCTAGTTCAGATCACAAGGGAGGTACTATTGTTACATCCTGGTTACGCTATCATATAGTAAACATTGGGCAACATGAACACACTCCTAAATGTAAGGCACTCCAACCACGTAGGACGATGATCAGAACTGATGTGCCCAAGAGAATATTGAAGGCAAGACCCTAAATTTGCCTTGGATTCAGCTCTTGGAGCCTGTTCTGTCATTCAATTCGATCATGGATGATCTCTACCTCAACTCCTTTAACCACCTTTACTCCTTATCCCTTGACACCCGAATTATCTATTGAGAACAACAGGTGCTGGATGTATGACATTACAGCCTTTTCAACACCTATTCACTGGCGTTTTCACATAGGTGACTGGCTTGTTTCTAGAAGTCAATACAGTATTTATATTCAAAAGGAAAAGGCGTCTTCATGTTACAGGTGTGGAGCATTTGTCAGAACTGAGTTCTGATTAGGGGTCCATACCTGAAATGTTAACTTGTTTGTTTCCTTTTCAAATGTCGATGAACCTTCTGTGTATGTCCAGCATTTTCTGTTTTTATTTCAGATTGCCAGCACCTGCTTTTAACTCTATATTCAAAGATTACGTTTGGAATATCCCCTAACAATATTGGAAGCCCTTGTTCCTTACAAACTTTTTAACATTTACATCATAGTGTATGGTACAGCTTCACAGTTCTTGTGCTCTTCCAAGTGATCTAGTCCAAAAGACACATGTTATTTTACTCTGCAGTAAAACACAAGGTGAATATTTTAGTATATGTTTCCTGTAGCTTTGTCAGGCAGTCGTGAATGTGTTCAACTGGACAATAACATGTATGGTACTGTTGTGTGATATGTATTTAACATGGTATGCTTTTGCTTGTGATATGTATTTAACATGACATCCTTCATGTGTTACTGTAGGGAGTCAATTTGTCAGCCACCAGTTGAATTGAATCCATTTTAAAATAATGGAAATGCATCCTGCCACAATTAGTATTTTTGCCTTAAGTTGCAAGCAAGTATTAAACAGTCATTAGTGGGATAGCGAAAGGACCTCTGGGGTGAGAGTGGTCAGGTTAACATACTTCCTCTTCAAGCCAGTTGAGGAAGTTCACAGGAAGTAGAGTGACTCAGCTTGTCGGGAGGGAACAAAAAAGGAAAAAAAGACAAACCACACCATCATGTCAGTTAGGCAGCCTGGAGAAGCAAAGAAGGAAATTTCCTGTAACCCAAATGAGAAGATTGTGACTGCTAAAATGAAAAAAAATGACAGCTTTAACCCCCATAAGGTCATCACAATCATATATTTCTCTCCCTCTCCCCTCAATGACCTAAGGTTAGAGGTGAGGGACCTGTCCTCAGCAGGAAAGTCTGGTAGGAACTATTGTGTTATGTAATTGTCTGTCACTCTACAACGAATCTGTTGTACCAGATGCAGCAAACAGGTGAAGATATATGGACACAATAGAGGCACATTTACAAAAATGTGGGTCTGCGATTCTGTCATTGGAATACAAGAGCTGCAAACATGAGGTGATCCCATGTGTTTGAGAGTTTCTATATTAAAAATGAGAGGTGATCATCCAGCACATCTCGGGCCCATTCTTGATTGCTTGCTCAGGCGGAACCCAGTGATATGGAAATTTGCCTATCTATCCGGCCTTCAGCTGAACTTTGAATTACATATCCAGTCCATCAGTAAGATGACCTACTTCCACATTCACAGCATCACCCACTTATGCTCTTACTTCACCCTCATGGCCGCCAAGCCATCAACTTGATTTTCTCAAAGGCTTTCCTCACCAACCTCCCTAAACTCCAACTTGTCCACGACTCTACTGAACGTGTCCTATCCTGTATCACCATCCTCCAATAAATCCCTGTTCCCCAGCACATCAAGTGTTACAATGCTCATTTTCAAATCCCTCACAGCCTCACTCCTCCCTACCTATGCAATCTACTCCAATATGCACCCTCCGTTCTCTTCTGCATACTCTGTTCCTCACTCTGTCATCAGTGACACAAGCTTTAGCTATCATGCCTTGCATTCTGGAATTCTGTTCCTAAAACCCTCCATGTTCCACTTCTCTACCAACCTTCGGAAGCTTCCTCAAAACCTACTTAATTTAACCATGCATTCGGTCATCTCTCAGTTCTCGCAGTTCCAGCACAGGTGCCCTAAGTAAAGGATCCTCCGAAGGTTTGTTACATGAAAGGAGCTTGTAAATTGGTATAGTTGAATGCATTTTTTTATCCAAATGGTATAATTTCCAAAAATAATTTAAGTAAGAACGTAAGAAATAGGAGCAGGAGTAGGCCATATGGCCTCTCGAGCCTTCTTGCCATTCAGTAAGATCATGGCTAATCTTCTACCTCAACCCCACTTTCCTGCCCTATCCCCATATTTCTTGATTCCCTTCGTGTCCAAAAATTGATCAATCTCACTCTTGAATATATTCAATGACTGAGCATCGACAGCCCTCTGGGGTAGAGAATTCCAAAAATTCGCAACCCTCTGAGTGAAGACATTTTTCCTCATCTCTGTTCTAAATGGCCGACCCCTTATTTTGAGACTATGACCCCTAGTTCTAGAGTCTCTAGCCAGGGGAAACAGCCTCTCAGCATCTACCCTGTCAAGCCCTCTTAAGAATTTTGTATGTTTCAATGAGATCATCTCTCATTTTTCTAAACTCCAGAGAATGTAGGCCCATTCTGCTCAATCTCACTTCATAGCACAACCCTCTCATCCCAGGAATTAATGTAGTGAACCTTTGTTGCACCCCCTCTAAGGCAAGTATATCCTTCCTTAGATAAGGAGACCAAAACTGTACACAGTATTCCAGGTGTGGTCTCATCAGAGCCCTATATAATTGTAGCAAGACCTCGTTACTCTTATACTCCAACGCCCTTTCAATAAAGGCTAACGTACCATTTGCCTTTCTAATTGCTTGCTGTACCTGCATGTTAACTTTCTGTGGTTCATGTACAAAAACACCCAAATCCCTCCGACTATCAACATTTCTTAGTCTCTCACCTTTTAAAAAATATTCTGATTTTCTATTCTTCCTACCAAAGTGGATAATTTTGCATTTCCCCACATTATACTCCATATGCCACCTTCTCACCACTCACTTAACCAGTCCATATCCCTTTGCAGCCTCTTTGCGTCCTCCTCACAGCTTAATTTCCCACCCAGCTTTATGTCATCAGCAAACTTGGATACATTACACTTGGTCCCTTCATCTAAGTCATTGATATATATTGTAAACTGCTGAGGCCCAAGCACTGATCCTTGCGGCATCCCACTAGTTACAACCTGCCAACCCAAAAGTGACCCATTTATTCCTACTCTGTTTTCTGTCCATTAACCAACCTTCAATCCATGCTACTAATTACTCCCAAACCCATGAGCCCTAATCTTGTGGGTTGAGCATTTATAAATGGAGCCCTTATAGTATTTGTTCATTTTAATAAATGTTCGATCTGAATCCTGAAGCAACCGTGAGAGTCTGCTCAGGGGAGTTGGAAACCACAGGACATAGCGAGGGAGAACAACAGGCTTGGAACAAAAGCAGTATGAACAAAAGGAATTTGTTGGGATGGTGATGAATATTGATGAGAAAAACAGGAAGTGACAATAGTAATGCTCCGGTTTACCACCATTGAGAGCAAGATATAAAAGTTTCCTGTCTCTGTCCCCTGTGTGTGCTCATCAATTGTCAAGAACAGCGACAGCAATTAATGATGCGCCAACAGTTTGCACTTATAAACCACCCTTCACGTAAAGGCAAGTTTCGGAGTGTTTTAAAGGAGAAGAGGACAGGAAGCTGCCAGGCCAGGGACAGGAAGGATTATGTGGTTGGGGGGGGGGGGTGGGGGAGGGGAGGGGAGGGGAGGCGAGGCGAGGCGAGGCGGAGGTTCAGTCAAAGAGAAATACTCTTGGGAGATTTTTTTGAAGGATGAGAGATAAGCACTGGTGGCAGAAAGATAAAATATCAGTTTCCAATCAATGCAATGCAGTATAAATTGTTATTCATAACTGCTGTCAATGATGACAGATTGTGACAATTTGTTTCTGTCTGCATATCTTCACAAAATATGTTAACAGGACAAATCTCTAAATAGACATGAACAGCCTGAAATAGTTTGTATTGTTCTTCATAGAGCAGTTTTGTTGAATCCTTGTAAATAAATGAGGATTTTACTGCCGAACTGTGAAATATAGAATTTATTGCACAAGAAGGAGCTGATAACCCAGCAGTGACTTTGTGACTCAGCCTACTAGATTCAAAAATTTCCCCAGAGCAAGATTTTCCCCCTGTATTAATTGGAAACCTTTTGTCGCATCTATCAGAGCACTTTCTACACCCATGCAGAGATGATCTCACTCCTAACTTACTCATCTGGGATACTAATGGAAACTCTTGTGATTATAAGTGACAAAAGTAGAATATAACTTGCAAAAAATGATCAAATCTGTTTATCATCTGTACAGTGTACATGATTCAGGAGCTGAAAATGGTGTAAAATGGAAGCTGAGAAGTTTCTTGTGGTGCTTGTTGTCTGGGAGACCTGTCACTTTGTTGCTGTCATATGCGTGATTCACAGCAGCAATTCTGATGTGTTTGTGTTGCATGGTGGCTTAGGGCCATGTGGCAGCCACCCAGCATGATCCCTAGACTGTGCGGCAAAGCTCACAACTCTGGTTTTGTTTGCCTTAATCTCCTGAAGTGGCATTGCGATGCTCAGCTATTTTTACATTGGGTTTAGTCTGGAGCCAGGGCCACTGGCTCCTTGTGTGCAAGTCTCGCACAGCCAGTGGCAACCCCAAATTAAACTTGCCAGATTCACTAATGTCGGTCGCTGGGAAGACCTGATAAAAGTGAATCTTCTAAGCAGCTAGCCTTAATGAACTTGGCGCATTTACTTTGGAGTTGCTGATGGCTATGACGGACAGCCAGCCTGGTACCACATTATAAAAACTGCTCAAATTTGCTTCATGTTGTAAATATAAGTTGTGTACCTGTTCTCAAGTAAGTTAGTTTACAGTCTTAGTTAAAAGTTACAGTTAAATCTTTGCAGTCAACTTTCCCCTGTACCACACATCATCCTTGGCCAATAGAAATTTACAGCACAGAAAGAGGCTATTCGGTTTATTCTAGTTGTGTTGGTTCTTCGTTAGAGCAACACCCTGCTCTCTCCCCATAGCCCTGTATCTTCCATTGCTTCAAATATTTATCTAGTCTTCTCTTAAAAGATGTAATGGTCTCTGCCTCAATTACTATGTGGTAAAACGTTCCATGCTGTAACAACTCTCTGCCTAAAAGAGATTTCTTCGAAACACTCCTCATTCTCGTTGTGACAATTTTAAATTGATGACCTCATCACTGACTCCCCTATTAAAGGAAATAGTCTTTCCCTAGTCACCCTATCAAAAAGTTTCATGATTTTAAAAGCCCCTATTAAATCTCCTCAGCTTTCTTTGGTCTAGTGGAAACAGTCTTAGCGTCTCGAGTCTCTCCTCATTTCTCTCATTTCCTATCCCTGATACCATCCTGATAAATCTATGCTGAATGCTCTCTGGCTTTAACTTGTGCTCCAGAACTAGCCGCATCTCTAGCCAAGCTGTTCCAGTACAGCTACAACACTGGTATCTACCTGAAAAAGTGGAAAATTGCCTAGGTATGTCCTGTCCACAAAAAGCAGGACAAACCCAACCCGGCCAATTACCCACCCATCAGTCTACTCTCAATCATCAGCAAAGTGATGGAAGGTGTTGTCGACGGTGCTATCAAGCAGTACTTACTCACCAATGACCTGCTCACCGGTGCTCTGTTTGGGTTCCGCCAGGACCATTCGGCTCCAGACCTCATTACAGCCTTGGTCCAAACATGGACAAAAGAACTGAATTCCAGAGGTGAGGTGAGAGTGACTGCCCTTGACATTAAGGCAGCATTTGACCGAGCGTGGCATCAAGCAGTCCTCGTAAAATTGAAGTCCATGGGAATCAGGGGGAAAACTCTCCAGTGGCTGGAGTCATACCTAGCACAAAGGAAGATGGTAGTGGTTGTTGGAGGCCAATCATCTCAGCCCCAGGACATCACTGCAGGAGTTCCTCAGGGTGGAGTCCTAGGCCCAACCATCTTCAGATGCTTCATCAATGATCTTCCCTCCATGATAAGGTCAGAAGTGGGGATGTTCGCTGATGATTGCAGTGTTCGGTTCCATTTGAAACCCCTCAAATAATGAAGCAGTGCGTGCCCACATGCAGCAAGACCTGGACAACATCCAGGCTTTGGATGATAAGTGGCAAGTAACATTCGTGCCACACAAATGCCAAGCAATGACCATCTCCAACAAGAGAGAGTCTAACCACCTCCCCTTGACATTCAACAGCATTACCATCACTGAATCCCCCACCATCAACATCCTGGGGATCACCATTGACCAGAAAGTAAACTTTACCAGCCTCAAGAGCAGTGGTTGGATGACTACAGCTCCAACAACACTCGAAGCTCAATATTCAGGACAAATCAGCCCGTTTGATTGGCACCCCATCCACCACTTTAAACATTCACTCCCTCCATCACCGGCGTACCGTGGCTGCAGTGTGTACCACCTACAAGATGCACTACAGCAACTTGCCCAGGCTTTTTCGACAGCACCTCCCAAACCCGCGACCTCAACCACCTAGAAGGACGAAGGCAGCAGGGGCATGGTAACACCACCACCTGCACATTCCTCTCCAAGTCACACACCATCTTTCTTGGAAATATATGGCCAGTCCTTCATCGTCGCTGGGTCAACATCCTGGAACTCCCTACCTAACAGCACTGTGAGAGAACCTTCACCACACGGACTGCAGCAGTTCAAGGAAGCGGCTCTCCACCACCTTCTCTAGGGCAATTAGGGATGGGCAATAAATGCTGGCTTTGTCAGCGACACCCACATCCCATGAATGAATTTAAAAAATGTCCTTTCTATAATGGGGTGCCAAAAACTGTGCACAAAGTCTGTGGCCTAATTACTGCCTTGTATAAATTGATCATTGTCCATTTCCTCTTGTATGTTATACCCCTGTTTATAAAACCCAAAATATTTGCACCCTTAGGGCTCTTTGTTCCTCCACATCTGGAATAGGTAACAACTTCTCTTCGTCTTTGGTAATGACACACTTTGGCCACAAGGGCGTGCATGAGAGTGGTTCAGTGTGATTGACTGACTCTCCAGTTAGTTCTCCGATACCTGGCCTCTACATCCCCTGATGGCATAGTTGACACTGGAAACAAACAGTGCAGGAGGTCATGGTCGTGAACCTGAGCCTTACTACCCTGACACGCCAAGTAGGTGCTTCGGAGCTTCACCCAAGAATTTAATTTAAAGCTCTTCTTCAAAATTCCTGTCCACATAAATTATATAAATGTTACCTATAGCTAAACTGCTCTTAGATCACATCTCGTCCTTCTTGGTTTCCATGTTCTAAGATATCCTACTGCGCTTTAATTGAGGCACATCCCTATTGAATCACGAGATGGCATAATTCTGATAGCACCAATGTCAATAGATGCAAGTGCTCCATGTTTTCCACAACAAAGCTGATTTTGGGCAGCTTCAGAAATGCAAACTTGAAGTCTATTCATATTTTCCAACGCCATCATTGATTTTATTTGGCCAGTCTAAGTTCAGTACTCAGACACTGTTGCTATGGTAACGACTGTTATCATAACTGCTAGTGATGGCCTCGAGAGTTCTTTCCAAATTCAACCTGGCTTAATTCGGATGTATTTGGATGTTTCCAAATTGGCCCTGTTCAGAGCTGTCTGTGTTAAGATGACGCACGTGGCTAGTCTCTGGATTTTTGAGCAGTGATATTACACCTCAAATGGATTTGGAAATTGTGAGTTTGACTCCCCCAGGTTTTCAACTTCTTCCTCCCTTCCCCCAAACTTGAAATGACATAACCCCTTTTTTGGAAAATCTGAGTGGATCATATTTCTAAACTGTTCATTCATGACTGCTGAGAATAGTGGATAGAGCCAAAGCTGATTATCTGAGTGTGTTTTTTTCAGTGCATGCTGTTCTTGCATGACCGAACACACAAAAAGAAAGTTACAATGAAAGGAAGAAAGTGAAGCTAAAGCATTCTGTGACAGAATGTGAAAGAAAGTAGATTGGTATTTAGTGTTATGAATATTTAAATAGTTAGATGGAATGTTTTATTATGTGTAATCGTTTGCAAGAAATGTAAGAACGAAAAATAACAGGGACAGCCCCTTGCTCTTTCGAGATACTACAATTTACTCAATGCAAAGTTGTCTATTGCAATCCCCAGCCAGTAAGCAAATTGAGATGGTTTGATAGAGTAAAGCAGGAAAAGCCTTTTCCGCTGGTCGATCAGTCAGTAACGAGAGGGCAGAAGTTGAAGATCATTGTCAAAAGACCAAAGGGTGAGGTTAGGACATTTTTATTCTTGCAAAGGGTTGTTAGGACAGGGATTTCCCTGCCAGAAACGGCAGTGGAAACAGAATACAGTATAACTTCATAAAGGAAGTAGATAAATATTTGAAAAAGGCTAGTAGAATGGACCCAAATGGATAACTCTGAGAGAGCTGGCCCAGGCACAAATATCTGACCATTGCAACAACCTCCTGTGTAAAATTTTATGGTTCTATAATTGCTGAAATCATAAATCACATTGATTCATATGATAAATAATAAATGTGGATCAAAGTGTTTACAGTGAGTCAAGTACACGCATTTTGTAGGTTACTTAAAGTTGATCTGTGGTTTGATTCCTGGACAATGCATAACCTTTTTTTAAAAAAATGTATAGAATACATCAGTACTGTTATTTCTTGAAATCAGTTATAGACTTTTATCTAACAAGTGTGCAGTAATTAAATTCTTCAATCACCATGCAGCAAGCATGGCTGTTCACCTCTACTGTGACATCCATTACTGACAAAAGAAATATCAGAAATAGAATAGGGAACCTATGCCTTGCTGCCAACAAACATCAATCTGGATCTTTTCCTGTGTTGTTTTCCACTGGCCAGAATGAATCATTTAAATATTTAAATTTTTCCCTTGGTACCATCAACAGTGATGTTAAGCAAAGAAATTCATCCAGAGTGGTTAATTTATCTGAAAGACGACACTTCTGGCATTCAGTACTCAGCACTGCATTGAAGTATCACCTAGATTATGCACTCATGTCTCTGGAGTGGGGCTTGAACCCAAGATCTTCCAACTCAGAGGCGAGAGTGTTACCACTGAGCCATGGCCGACTAAATGTTGTTTGTAAGGGTGCTCGGTGAAATGAGAGTGAAATCCAGTTCTTGGTGGCTATAGGCCCACAGCACAAAATTGACCCTAATTTGGCACTAACTTGGCTCGGTGAGGCCACAAGATGCTTGATATGAGAAAAAGGAAAAAATGCAGGTTGGGGCGGGTGCTTGTTGTTAGTCCAAGAGTTTTACTCTGCATCTGATTATGTTGTACTTGAATTGGTGTCCAAAAATGTTCAATTCCCAGCACTAGCATGCCTAACATGCCACAATGCCCAGCACTTGATCAATCCATAGACATCACATCCTGGCTACTAATGTATGTTGGTACTATTCCCAGATTCTACCTCAGTGGCAACATAAGTTATAAAAGATGCTTAAGCACCCAATGAATCTTTGGGTAGATTTTCAAGTCATTGGGATCCATGCCACTGGCATGGTATAGGCATTCCAGGATGGGAAATCAGACAGGGAATCCTTTTGCCAAATCCCTGCTTAAGCACACTGCACGCAATCTTCCTGTAATCGAAGCTAAGCTCTGTACAGCTGCGAATTATAAAACTCTGCCATTCATATAGGTTTTAAAAAAAAATGTTAAGGCTTCAATTGCATATAGAGAAATGCGAATGATTTTGAATGAACTAATGTTAAGATGGTAACGACTTCACCCTTCAACGTAATTTTCTGGAGCTTGGGGGTGGGGGAGTTGGAAAACACAGGCCTGGTGCTTTGATCTGCAGATCAGCCGCCTTTTCCTATGTCTAATCCGATTATGTTGTTTAAAAGTATTAATAGGATATGCCAAGTCTAGATAAGGTATAACACATTTGTTCATCGAGTGGATATATGCTCCAAAGGTTCTAGTGTGTTTTTTGTTCTGGCATGATTGGTAGTATGATAATCAGAGGCCTTTCAGGCTGAGGTAAATATGACAAGCTTTCGCCATTTCTTTAGGTTACTCTGTTCAGCCATACTTTCAGTTGACTGTTCCAAGATAGAACTTAAGGAGTGCAGCAGCATGAAACAGTTCATTCAAACACTTTGCTAAAGGACTCTGAAATGGGTTTTTCAGAATTTGAAATGCTTTGTTATTTTGGGTTAAGTTATCAAGTTAAATACTATTTTATCTGCTGATCTAACTTGCTTCTGCATATTTTTGTTTCCCATAATAATAAACTCTAAGCAGTTTTAGCTTGAAGCATAAGGTCTGTCAATGTGGTTATTTCATTCTCTCGGAAAGGTCAAGAGCATATCGTGGGTACCCTGTACTGTTTCTGGTGTATAGCCTAGTGGTAAAAGCATAGATCGTTAACCCTGATGCTCTCTTTTCCCAATCATTTCATGCGTAAGCCTTGATCTACGTATTTGAATCTGCCTTTTGTGGTGACCATGAATAAAGACTTTTGGGAGCGCTTTCAACTGGCCTTGATGAAACCTCCTGCCATAGTTTTAAACCACTGCCCCATGGGATGGAAGCCCTGCAGTGCCAAACGGGGCAATCTTCCTTTCATCCACTTCATGCGACCCCAACTCTGCAGTGGCACCTCCATAACTGCATCGTGAATGGTGGGCTTCAGTGAGTGTATAACCCATTGTGCACCATTGATGCTCTAAAATTGCACAAAATTCAAAAACTATTCTCATTTAGGAAATTTTACAGAAGTTTTTCGTTGGAAGTACACTTTACCCTGAACATCTGACACATGAAGCTAATTCCAAATCATGTAAAAACCAGCTGTCTGAAGATATTTACAGTGGGGCTAGATTCCACCCATTCATAGCCAATTGGTGGAAAGTCAAACCCTATCTGAAACTGACTAGATTTTTGTTTTTATTCCCACTTTTTAGCTACATGCTAGTTCCCTGGCGAGATGGTGAACAACCTACTCCCAGGCCATCAAGCCAACACTATGAATGGATATGAGTGACCGAGAGGAGGAGCTAAGAGGGCGACTATTGCTGTTATTTCCCTCTTTCCTTTTGAGAAGGTGCCCAGCCTTCCCTTAGAGATTCTGTTAAAGGCACAGCTCTGGGTGAGAATTTGTTAAGTATGCACTTCCTCCTCTTCAAGACAGACCATGTTGAAGGATGAACTTTATCTTCAAAAACCTGTGGGAGCAGTCACCCATTAAAAGGTGACACTTCATTAGGAAGAAGCGATTTAACGAATGAGACATGGAACATCTCAGTTTTGGATAGAGTCCAAAAAGAGAGGGGGCAGTTCTGGATTTAGTTTTAGGAAATGAGGCTGGGCAGGCGGAGGGAGTGGGAGAGCATTTTGGTGGTAGTGATAATACAGTTAGTTTTAGCATAGTTATGGAAAAGGACAAAGATAAAACAGGAGTTAAAGTTCTAAATTAGGGAAAGGCCAATTTTACTAAGCTAAGAAGTGATTTAGCAAAAGTGGACTGGTAACAGCTATTTGAAGGTAAATCAATTTTTTTTTTTATTCGTTCACGGGATGTGGGCGTCGCTGGCGAGGCCAGCATTTATTGCCCATCCCTAAATTGCCCTCGAGAAGGTGGTGGTGAGCCGCCTTCTTGAACCGCTGCAGTCCGTGTGGTGACGGTTCTCCCACAGTGCTGTTAGGAAGGGAGTTCCAGGATTTTGACCCAGCGACAATGAAGGAACGGCGATATATTTCCAAGTTGGGATGGTGTGTGACTTGGAGGGGAACGTGCAGGTGGTGTTGTTCCCATGCGCCTGCTGCTCTTGTCCTTCTAGGTGGTAGAGGTCGCAGGTTTGGGAGGTGCTGTCGAAGAAGCCTTGGCGAGTTGCTGCAGTGCATCCTGTGGATGGTGCACACTGCAGCCACAGTGCGCCGGTGGTGAAGGGAGTGAATGTTTAGGGTGGTGGATGGGGTGCCAATCAAGCGGGCTGCTTTATCTTGGATGGTGTCGAGCTTCCTGAGTGTTGTTGGAGCTGCACTCATCCAGGCAAGTGGAGAGTATTCCATCACACTCCTGACTTGTGCCTTGTAGATGGTGGAAAGGCTTTGGGGAGTCAGGAGGTGAGTCACTCGCCGCAGAATACCCAGCCTCTGACCTGCTCTCGTAGCCACAGTATTTATATGGCTGGTCCAGTTCAGTTTCTGGTCAATGGTGACCCCCAGGATGTTGATGGTGGGGGATTCGGCGATGGTAATGCCGTTGAATGTCAAGGGGAGGTGTTTAGACTCTCTCTTGTTGGAGATGGTCATTGCCTGGCACTTATCCGGCGCGAATGTTACTTGCCACTTATGAGCCCAAGCCTGGATGTTGTCCAGGTCTTGCTGCATGCGGGCTCGGACTGCTTCATTATCTGAGGGGTTGCGAATGGAACTGAACACTGTGCAGTCATCAGCGAACATCCCCATTTCTGACCTTATGATGGAGGGAAGGTCATTGATGAAGCAGCTGAAGATGGTTGGGCCAAGGACACTGCCCTGAGGAACTCCTGCAGCAATGCCCTGGGGCTGAGATGATTGGCCTCCAACAACCACTACCATCTTCCTTTGTGCTAGGTATGACTCCAGCCACTGGAGAGTTTTCCCCCTGATTCCCATTGACTTCAATTTTACTAGGGCTCCTTGGTGCCACACTCGGTCAAATGCTGCCTTGATGTCAAGGGCAGTCACTCTCACCTCACCTCTGGAATTCAGCTCTTTTGTCCATGTTTGGACCAAGGCTGTAATGAGGTCTGGAGCCGAGTGGTCCTGGCGGAACCCAAACTGAGCATCGGTGAGCAGGTTATTGGTGAGTAAGTGCCGCTTGATAGCACTGTCGACGACACCTTCCATCACTTTGCTGATGATTGAGAGTAGACTGATGGGGCGGTAATTGGCCGGATTGGATTTGTCCTGCTTTTTGTGGACAGGACATACCTGGGCAATTTTCCACATTGTCGGGTAGATGCCAGTGTTGTAGCTGTACTGGAATAGCTTGGCGAGAGGCGCAGCTAGTTCTGGAGCACAAGTCTTCAGCTGTTGTCGGGGCCCATAGCCTTTGCTGCGTCCAGTGCACTCAGCCGTTTCTTGATATCACGTGGAGTGAATCGAATTGGCCGAAGACTGGCTTCTGTGATGGTGGGGATATCGGGAGGAGGCTGAGATGGATCATCCACTCGGCACTTCTGGCTGAAGATGGTTGCAAACGCTTCAGCCTTGTCTTTTGCACTCACGTGCTGGACTCCGCCATCATTGAGAATGGGGATGTTTGCAGAGCCTCCTCCTCCCGTTAGTTGTTTAATTGTCCACCACCATTCGCGACTGGATGTGGCAGGACTGCAGAGCTTTGATCTGATCCGTTGGTTGTGGAATCGCTTAGCTCTGTCTATAGCACGTTGCTTCCGCTGTTTAGCATGCATGTCGTCCTGAGTTGTAGCTTCACCAGGTTGGCACCTCATTTTTAGGTACGCCTGGTGCTGCTCCTGGCATGCTCTTCTACACTCCTCATTGAACCAGGGTTGATCCCCTGGCTTGTTGGTAATGGTAGAGTGAGGAATATGCCGGGCCATGAGGTTACAGATTGTGCTGGAATACAATTCTGCTGCTGCTGATGGCCCACAGCGCCTCATGGATGCCCAGTTTTGAGCTGCTAGATCTGTTCTGAATCTATCCCATTTAGCACGGTGGTCGTGCCACACAACACGTTGGATGGTGTCCTCAGTGCGAAGACGGGACTTCATCTCCACGAGGACTGTGCGGTGGTCACTCCTACCAATACTGTCATGGACAGATGCATTTGCGACAGGTAGATTGGTGAGGACGAGGTCAAGTAAGTTTTTCCCTCGTGTTGGTTCGCTCACCACCTGCCGCAGGCCCAGTCTAGCAGCTATGTCCTTCAGGACTCGGCCAGCTTGGTCAGTAATGGTGCTACCAAGCCACTCTTGGTGATGGACATTGAAGTCCCCCACCCAGAGTACATTTTGTGCCCTTGCTACCCTCAGTGCTTCTCAACATGGAGGAGGACTGATTCATCAGCTGAGGGAGGACAGTAGGTGGTAATCAGCAGGAGGTTTCCTTGCCCATGTTTGACCTGATGCCATGAGATTTCATGGGGTCCAGAGTCAATGTTGAGGACTCCCACCTGACTGTATATCACTGTACCGCCACCTCTGGTGGGTCTGTCCTGCCGGTGGGACAGGACATACCCAGGGATGGTGATGGAAGAGTCTGGGACATTGGCTGAAAGATATGATTCTGTAAGTATGGCTATGTCAGGCTGTTGCTTGACTAGTCTGTGGGACAGCTCTCCCAATTTTGGCACAAGTCCCTAAGGAGGACCTTGCAGGGTCGACTGGGCTTGGTGTTTTGCCATGTCCGGTGCCGGGTGGTCCGTCCGGTTTTATTCTTATTATGACTTTTCATAGCGAGATTTTACAACTGAGTGGCTTGCTAGGCCATTTCAGAGGGCAATTAAGAATCAACCACATTGCTGTGGGTCTGGAGTCACATATAGGCCAGACCGGGTAAGGACGGCAGGTTTCCTTCCCTAAAGGGCATTAGTGAACCAGATGGGTTTTTACAACAATCCGGTAGTTTCATGGCCATTATTACTGATACTAGTATTTTTAATTCCAGATTTTTATTTAATTAATTGAATTTAAATTCGCCAGCTGCCGTGGCGGGATTTGAACTCATGACTCTGGATTTTAGTCCAGGCCTCTGGATTACTAGCCCAGTAACATAACCACTATGCTACCGTACCGTACCTGTCAGAGCAGTGGGAGGCATTCAAGGGGAAAATTCAAGAGGTGCAGAGTGAACATGTTCACACAAAGAAAAAGGGTGGGGCTGCCAAACCTAGAGCCCCCTGGATATCAAGGAGCATACAGGGTAAGATAAGGCAGAAAAGGAAAGCTTATGTCAGACACTGAGAATTCAATACTACAGAAAGCCTAGAGGAGTATAAAAAGTGCAGTGGTGAAATTAAAAAGGAAATTAGGAAAGCAAAGAGAGGGCATGAAAAAATATTGGCAAGTAAAATCAAGGAAAACCCAAAGATGTTTAATAAATGGAAGAGGATAACTAAGAAAAGAGTAGGGCCTATTCGGGACCAAAAAGGTAACATGTGGAGGCGGAAGATGCTGGTATGGTTCTTAATGAATACTTTGTGTCTGTCTACACAAAAGAGAGGGATGATGCAGAGATTGTAGTTAAGGATGCGGAGTGAGAAATATTGGATGGGATAAACTTAGTGAGAGAGGGCGTATTAAGGGGATTACCATCTTTGAAAGTAGATAAATCACCAGGCCTGGATGAAATGTATCCCAGGCTGTTAAAAGAAGCAAGGGGGGAAATAGCAGAAGCTCTGACCAACATTTTCCAATCCTCACTGGATACAGGTTTGGTGCCGGAGGATTGGAGGACTGCTAACGTTATACCATTGTTTAAAAAGGGAGCGAGGGACAGACTGAGTAATTACAGGCCAGTCAGTCTAACCTCGGTGGTGGGCAAATTATTGGAATCAATTCTGAGGGACAGGATAAACCATCACTTAGAAAGGCATGGAGTAATCAAGGACAGTCAGCGGATTTGTTAAGGGAAAGTCGTGCCTAACCAACTTGATTGAATTTTTTGAGGAGGTAACAAGGAGGGTCAATGAGACTAGTGCAATTGATGTAGTCTACATGGATTTTAGCAAGGCTTTTGACAAGGTCCCACATGGCAAACTGGTCAAAAAAGTACATGCCCATGGGATCCAAGGGAGAGTGGCAAGGTGGATCCAAAATTGGCTCAATAGCAGGAAGCAAAAGGTAATGGTCGGGTGTTTTTGTGACTGGAAGGCTGTTCCCAGTGGGGTTCCACAGGGCTCAGTACTAGGTCCCTTGCTTTTTGTGATATATATATATATATATATATATAGATGATTTGGACTTAAATGCAGGGGGCATGGTTAAGAAGTTTGCAGAGGATATAAAAATTGGCCATGTGGTTGAGAGTGAGGAGGAAAGCTGTGGATTGCAGGAAGATATCAATGAACTGGTCAGGTGGGCAGAAAAGTGGCAAATGGAATTCAATCTGGAGAAGTGTGAGGTAATGCATTTGAGGAGGGCAAAAAAGACAAGGGAGTACACAATAAATGGGAGGATAGTGAAAGGTGTAGAGAAGTGAGGGACCTTGGAGTGCATGTCCACAGATCCCTGAAGGTATCAATACAGGTAGATAAGGTGGTTAAGAAGGCATATGGAATACTTTCCTTTATTCGTGGAGGCATAGAATATAAGAGCAGGGAGGTAATGCTGGAACTGTATAAAACACTGGTTAGGCCACAGCTTGAGTAGTGTGCACAGTTCTGGTCGCCACATTACAGGAAGGATGTAATCGCACCAGAGAGGGTACTGAGGAGATTTACGAAGATGTTGCCAGGACTGGAGAATTTTAACTATGAGGAAAGATTGGACAGGCTGGGGTTGTTCTCTTTGGAACAGGGGAGGCTGAGGGGTGATTTAATTGAGGTGTACAAAATTATGAGGGGCCTAGATAGAGTGGATTGGAAGGACCTATTTCCCTTAGCAGAGAGGTCAATAACCAGGGGCCATGGAGTTAAAATGATTGGTAGAAGGATTCGAGGGGAGCTGAGGAAAAATGTTTTCACCCAGAGGGTGGTAGGGATCTGGAACTCACTGCCTCAAAGGGTGGTAGAGGCAGAAACCCTCAACTCATTTAAAAAGTACCTGGATGTGCACCTGAAGTGCCGTGACCTACAAGGCTACGGACCAAGCATTGGCTTAGGCTGGCTCGCTCATTTTCGGCCAGCACGGACATGATGGGCCGAATGGCCTCCTTCTGTGCTGTAAATTTTCTATGATTCTACATCAATACCGAACTTTACTATGAAAAGCAATTGCTTATACTACTTTTTTTTTTTAAAAAGTATTACATTTTGGAAGTGTTTATGACCATTAACATTGTTTTTTTTAGAAGTTTGCATGTTCAGATTGTATATCCATAATATATTAAAAGTCTTGCACATAGTGCACTTCCTGTAAGTGTTACACTTACTTCCTGTAACACTTTCCCATAACCTTGTTGCTAACACTCCAATCGTTATAAAACAATGTGTCCTCTAACTCACTGTAAGCAACGCCACAGGAGATATACTATGCGTGATATAAAAATCCACTGGAGGAAAGGAATGAATACTGTATTTTTACTGATATTTATTAGCACAGTGTCGTTCTTCAGAACAGCATCTTGACAAGGAATTTGTTGAATAGTCGATTTCCTTTCAATACGCATCCAAACTTCTTGTAGTGTTCCGAAATAGCCCTTCTGTTCAGTCAGCAGCCATTTGTAACGTTTGCCTTATTGTACAACTCAAGATGTTTCCAATAGTGGTGTGACTTTTGACATCACATGCATCACTACATGGAAAGGTCTCCATATGTGATGACCTGTTGGTTTGATTTACTTGCTGGAAGCATGTGAAAGGATCGATAGCCATTGATACCTCTGCGGAATGCTGAGAAGGAGAACTTCCAATTTACCTTTTTCAATGAAATGAATCTCCAGGCTTTTAGTCACAAGGTACTTTTATTCATTACTTGTAACGATTTTGCCATACAAATAGAATGGATTTGTTAATTAAAAGTTTTTTAAATTATATACGTCATAAGCGTACCTCCGGTTTACATATGAAACACAAACTACCTTTGAAAATAATCAGTTAAAGTTGCCCTCAGTCGAGCTCAAGAGGTGGCATGTCATTAAAGCAAATGTGAATTAGACATCTTCCATGGCTGTAGGAAAGTTGGATGTTTGTGGTGCAGCATGAAGATCCATAAGTTTATGCTTTTGCAAGTGTCCTTTTATTTTTTAACCTGCCTCCAATGAGCTTAATTGTCTCTGTTAACTGACAGTAACAGAATGCTTCTAATCAGCACGTGCATTACAAACCTCAGTGCTGGCTGGTGAGTGTACTATGTAATGTCTGTTTACTTTGCATTTACTTTACTTAAATACACCCTTCAGTAGTAGCTGTGTGCTTTATATCCATCACTATAGGATAAGTAAGCACTCTTCCTGCACTTATAGTCTCCTTCAAATAGAAAAATGTAACATTTGGAGCACTACAGTAACATTTACAAATATTTGCATCACAGCACATGGCAGATCGGCAGCATGCTTTACCATAGTAATGTGTACAGGAGCTTACACTGCACAGTTTGGACTCTTGTATTTCCAGTCCCATTACAACCACTGTTACCACAGATGCAAGGTTGGTAACTCCCTCTGCAGTTGTTGTATTCATCTGAACGAGCCAGTTGGCTGATTGCCCTACGTAAAATGCATTGTTCATTTATTAGAGACATTGGGCCAGAATTCACTGTGAGCAGCGAAAGAACGCCACCCACCGTTAGATAGACTTGCCCTTGCTCATATACTTTCCATGAGCTTTTGCACTGGAAGTTGTTGTAAGTTTAAGTTTTGTTGTATTTAAGATGGAGATGAGGAGAAATTTTTTTCTCAGAGGGTCGTGAGTCTGTGGAACTCTTCCTGCACTTATAGTCTCCCCAGAGAGCGATGGAGGCAGGGTCATTGAATATTTTTAAGGCTGAGTTGGATAGATTCCTGATTAACAAGGGAGGCAAAGGCTATAGTAGGTAGACGGGAAAGTAGGGTTGAGGTCGTCTTATCAAATGGCAGAGCAGGCTCGAGGGGCCGAATGGCCTACTCCTGCTCTTAATTCGTATGTTTTCAAGTTAGTGAGCCAAATGGCACGGTCCCCTCTATGGGATATCTGGGACCTGTGTGAAGAGGGCAAGCAACTGTGTATCTCCTTAACCATCAGATTGAAGAATCGTTAATGAACAGCGCAGACTGAACCAGGAAGTGTAAGTTAGAATAGTGAATTCAATGTCAAATCAGGTACAGAAAGCAAAATAAAGAAAGGGAATGAATGGCTGGATTAAGAGAGAGAGAAAAAAAAAGAGATAGAAAGAAAAAGTTAAAAAAAATGTTCGTTAAGTTTTTCTTTAAATCTCCAACAACAATTAAAAGCTGACGGAATGAGACTCCACACTTGTAATAGTTAATTTTCAGTGCCAGAGAGGTTGTTTGGCTGTAATTAACACTTATCACACTGTTAAAAAGGGTACTTGGACTGAAAAGGACAAGCCCTAACTTTCTGTGGCGAGTTTAGTTTGTATCTACCATGCAAGAACAGGAACTTCACATTGTTTGATGTATTTGAATGGTGAATCTGACAGCGAGATGCCGTTTTCTTGAAGCTGTCAGAGCGGTGCATCTTGGACAGCAAATTCTGGATTTTCGTGTTTAACTGTGTATCTGCTCTTTGCCTGAAATTGCTGTCTAATTTGCACATAATTAACGGTGAGCGCTGTTAGCCTCACTGTTATTTTGGCAGTAAATTCTGGCTCAATGCATTTTGTATATTTGAATAACATTAATCCAAATAGTTTTTCATGAAGCTGTGTAGATCAAGAGTGAATTTAATGTGCACAGTACTGCAGTTAAACTGTCTCTTCATTTGTTATAAGTCATCAGTTACTGAATATACTGTTCGGTGCCTTTTTATACACCTGTTCTTTTACATATGCATGGATTTTTATTTTTATTAAAATACTGAACAATGAGTATATATTGCAGTAGGTTGAAATTCACAGAAGGAAGTCCAGTATCTTCTGTCAGCACACATGTAGGACAGTTAACTCAGGCTCTCACTCCCGTTATCTGATAACACCATCTTTCTGCAGCAGTTGCTTGCAAAGTCTGTCAAAAATAAATAATTGATGAAGCAGTTGCTTCAGTGACCTGTGTTCTGCTGCAGTATATTACAAAATGTGCATAGGTCCAAATTGTGCCAATTAACAAGGCCTTTAACTTCAAAATGGAAATCCGACAATTAGAGGAGAATAATTTTCTGTATATATATGTATGTATTTTTGCATATATATGCATATATTATATATGTGTGTATGTATGAAATATATATATATTAAAAATATGTGCATGTTGTGGGAAGAGCAGAGTTTAAAGGCAGAAAACTCCATTTACTGACTAGTTTAGGGCAAATTACTTTCCAATTTTGGTGAGTAGAAAAACAAGGTAGCTCACAAGCTGCTCTTAGACACAGACAGGTGTACCTCATCTCTAATCTTGTTTGTTTTCATGCTTTCCTGCTGCATCTGATCCTTTGTAACCGGTTACTTTTCTGCTTATCCATTCCAAAAAATGGACATGTAAATTGAATGTCTGTTTCACATTCTGCATTTTTACTTAATTATTAACTGACTTCATTCCTTCCTAGGATTTGCTTTCTGGGTAAAGTTCACATGATAACTTTCTGACTAGGAAGAAGTGACTTTAGTCAAGTTCCAGCACTTGTGAGGAGCAATAGAATTCTTTGGATGCCAGCCAGGAAGCTCTGGAGCTTATACTGAATAGAATGAATTAGAAAGGAGTTCCTTCCTTCCTTCCCGCCGTGCTCTCAGTGCCGCGGATGATATAGTAATGGACCGCAGGCAGCACAGGACAGCAATCAAACCTCCGGCCTGGGCACTTTTCAACTGGTGTCTGTTGGCCAAGAGTCAAAAATAAACATTGATTTCAGAGCTTTTCCTTTGAGGTAGGCCAAGATGGTAATTTCAATATTATAACCAGTGGGAGCCTTAAAATTGTATATGCCAATAGTTTATAAACTTTTACAGCAAAATAACCGTAAAATGCTTACAGGAAAAAAATGCTGTACAAATAAAATGGGGACAGGTAAGTAAAGGATCATCAAACTTGTGACTCAGACCCTTTGAAAAGCAGGTTGGAATATTTGTTTCATAAATATGTTTTATTGTGTCATTTTTCTTTGACGTTTTTGCAAGCTATATTTTATTGATTCAATTTTTCCCTAACGTTTTTTCTTGTTTAACATTTTATTGATTATTTTTCTTTTTGTTTAGTCCTTTTTTATCCCCCTTACTGTCTCCTTTTTTATTATGGGATAGATTTCATGAATTAGTGCTCCTGACCTCGGACGTGAAGATCAGCGTCTCCACAATATTTTCTGTGCACTGACCTGAATTCCTGATGTGTGCTGTCGTCATGTAAATCTCTGCACTGAAAGCGCTAATTTTATAAAAAATGACCCCTCTATATATTTTTTTACTTGGGGTGAAGAGATAATTGGGGCAAAAGAGTTAGCGGGAAAGCATCAGGAAATGAACTGGTTAGGTATAAAGGCAGAGTCCACACAACGATTCTGACACTTCGGATAAGCTGTGAAATGGAGATAAATAGGTAACTACACAACACATTTCAAAGAGCTGTCAAGATGCAGAAGTGGCAGAGATAGTGCAGTCATATCTAAGAGAATTCCTAACAATCTGAGCACTCTGACTAATCTTGGAAGTCATTTTATAATACATTTCCAAAATTAGCTTCCTCATTCACATGGAAGAACTCAGATTTGCAGTACGCAGAGATTTAAAGGGTGTGTGGAGATTAAATCAAATACCTGCTAATTTTGACTGAGCAAACAAAAAAGCAGAAAGAAAAATAAAAAGGAAAAAATAAAATGCAAAGAAAGAGAGACAGAAAAGCAAAAAGGAGAAACATTATCAGGCATCTTTTCCTGCTTTTTCCAATAAAATATACATTAAAAAAGGGAATCTTTTAACAACCCCCAATCAAAATGTTATATGAGCTTAATTTTGCTATGGACAATTTCATGTAACAAAAATTAACCAGTGACAATAAAAAATAATCTAATCATGATGCAGCTGTTATAACATGCCTTTCACAAATCTCAAGCAGCTGAGAAGCCAATTAACTAGTATATGTGGTCTTGCAATTGTCAGGAATACCATTCTCTGAAACGTCAAGTCCCCAATGACTTCAACTTTAGATGTATGGCTGAAGGAATTTTAAGAGATGATTTTTATCTCCAAGAATAATTATTTTGGATGTTAGAGATGTCAAGAGTTTGGGTTACCCAATGATAGTTTATACTTTCACTAACAGTTGACATTCGCACTTGTCCCAATTGGTTCTTAGTTTGGCCCATTCACGCCTTCTTTCCACTCTCCACCACCCCCCCAAACATGCCTCTCAGCGGCTGGAATTCTGATGACTTGATTCCAAACCTCACCCTGTTCCATTTTTTCTTTATTATTTAGAAAGTATATCTATTAATGAGTATAAATATTGCATCTGGTTTATATGTAGATCTAGATATGATGTTTCCAGTTAGCTGGTAGATTCCATTATTAAGAGCTGCACCCCCTCGGGTAGAATTATTTGCTATTTAGTTTGCTGCACATTGCATAGAAGTTTTTGTTGCACAATATAATTTTTCCTGTACAAAATAAAGTTACATCACACTTTGGATCAAAATTTTTAACAGTTTAATTGTCGCCATATTTTCTTCCACATTCCTTTATCTTCCACATGTTAACCATAGATGTTTTCAACACATAAGGAGACCACTTGTCTCCCACTGTCTGTGACAGTTCTTTGCTAGAACAATCCGAAACTAATCCTACTGTCCTAAATCTAAGGAAATTGCATGTCAGTGTCTCTCTTCAACCTATGCTTACTGGAGCCTTGTGAAACCTACACAATGTTCTTTTTTAATTCATTCTTGAGATATGGGCATTGCTAGCAAGGCCAGCACTTATTGCCCATCCCTAGTTGCCCTAGTGAAGGTGGTGGTGAACCGCTGCCTTGAACTGCTGCAGGCCGTGTGGTGGAGGTGCCCCCACAGCTGTTAGGTAGAGAGTTCCAGGATTTTGACCCAAAGACGAGGAAGGAACGGTGATATATGTCCAGGTCGGGATGGTGTGTGACTTGGAGGTGATTGTGTTCCCATGCACCTGCTTTACTCTGGCACTGAGCAAGAGTCATAGGCCCACACCAATCTCAGTTCTTTTTCTCCTGTTATTGGCAGCAGTGCCTTACCACTGACTTCCCAGTTAGCAAAGTTCTTGAATAGTTTCACTCTTGGTTTTCATTGTTTGTTTTTTGTCAGCTTCACACTGAGTCGGTCAAAAACAGTGTCAATATTACTCCTGCACCAGAGCAGTTTTTTTTTCCCAGATCTGTAGATTTGATTCACTCCATTCTCTCACCGTTCCTCAAGCTCTGCATATTCAGTCATGGGGTTTTCCAGCAACTGACAGTCAGCAATAGTGACTTCTTCAGCTCCTGTCAAAGCCTCGAACTGCCATTGATGCACAACATTAATACAGCAGAATTAATTCAACAGCTCCACTGTAAGTTGGTACATGGCTTGCTGCCTCAGGAGATCTGGTCTGTAGACACCTGCAGAGTGACCAGCAGCCTTGCATGAAAAACTACTAATGGAAAATAGCTGTTTGGGAAACAGAGTAAGAGAGATTTAGACCAACGACACGTCATCTGGCATCTTCTCACTCCTGTGTATTTAGGAAAAACAAGAAAAGAGAAGAAAGGTAGTGCACATGAAAAGTTTAATCATGACAAGAGGAAAGTTGAAAAATGAGACTAGATCCTAGCATCAGTGGGAGGAAAAGTTAAAGACGAGACTGGGATTTCCTGCTTTACTACAGGTGGGAAAATTATGGTCTGGGGGTGTGGAATGTTTTAAAATGCAGACCCAGCATGCACCAGGAGTGCTGAAACAGAAAATTCTATCCAGGAATTGGAATGAAGATATAGGCTGGGTTCTGACATTTATTGGTAAATTGTCAGGTTGCTATTGCCAGTGACGGTAGGAGAGGAATAGACACTGTGACATAATCTGGCTCACTTTGGAAAATCTGGTCCAGTTCTTCAGCACTCGATGTGAGCTTCTGACGGGCCTTTTAGGCCTGATTATAACAGTCTTCCCAAAAATGAATCGTGATTGTATTTAAATATTACAATATATTTCAATTAAGCCTAGAGCTGTTTCCTGTCTGTTTTTAGAATGCTACCATGCTGGGTGCACCCTTTGCCCATATGGAATGGGCCTCAGGGAAACTACACGAGCTTTGGGTCACTTTCGTCATTTATTTTTGTTTCATCATATTTTTTTTAATATTAGTATTTGTTATGACTTTTTGTTGGCATTTTGATGCCATTTTTGTTCCCTGTTTATTTTTACAAGAAATTTTTCTCCCAAAGGTATGTAACATCTTTGTGGAAACCTTAATAGCTTAATTGTCTACATGGAGCAGATTGAAGATTTGTGCCATCAGTTGTAAGGACATCTGTTGTCAGCCTGCACCATAAGGATGACACTGCCAGTGACCATCAAGGTCACCTCCTCCCTCAACTTTCCTGCCTCCGTCTCCTTTCAGGCCAGCACAGGGATCATTCAAAGTATTGGCCAATGTGCTGCACACGTGCAAAAAAAAATGGTGACTAATGCTTTGGTCACCATTGCCAGCTCTTTCATCTCCTTTCCCACAACTACCCAATATCACTGCACTCCTGCATTTCCCCAAAGTAGAGAAGTCATTGATGGCTGCCATGTGGACATCTTGTGCTTATCCTCTGTCAGTAAGTGATCAGGCATCATACAGGGAGGTTGTGTCCCAATAATGTTTAGTGTGAACCTCCTTGAAGATGTGAGTGTTGGTTGTAAATTGCAGCTGAAATGTGGGCCCTACTGGAGTGTAGACATGGATGATAAGCAACGATAGAGTTGTAAAGTCATGTGTGGGATTAGCATAGTCCAGCAGTAAATGTGGAATAGTGTGACAGGCAATATTTTGTGCAGAACAATCTAGGCCACCTGTCTGGCAAATGCAACGGTCGGGTAGTCTTACATTATCGGAAAGGCTGAAAAACTGATTGAAAATATACCACATCTTTTGAATTTTGGTTGCAGCCTTTCAACTCGTGTGCACATCTCCCTGTTCACCTCTTGATGAACTTCCAGTGCTAGGACCAGAAAATTCACCCTTTTAGTTCTATTTAGATACATTTAGTGAAGCTCTGACTGAGATTGAGACATAACATTGACTCAATCTCAGTCAATGTTACTGTTGTTGATGTATGGCATCACAATACTTTTATCCAAGACTTTGCTTCCAATGAGAATCAGTAGTCTATTAACAATGTAAGTTAGAAAATTATAGGATGTTTTCTGTCACTAAGTATTGTGCTTGGTAAACTCTAAATTGGAACTCGAAGAATGAGAAATGGAAAACTTGTAGAAAATAACTTACGATGGTCTCCATCACAACCTCAGCTCTTGAGGATCTGAGTATTTTGACCAGTTTAAAACAAAATATTCAATTCGAACCAGTTTTTAAATGTAATGGTCACCCACTCTAATTACCTTTCACCATTCCCATCTCCTCAGATTTCAAGACTAGGTCCATTTTTGAAGCCTTGTTCCTGTAAGTGGTTGCATTCCCAATGTTTGATGTGAACACGTTTGCACAGACTTCAAGAAACTTCCAGCTCCAACTCTGACCTAACATACAGTGAAAAATTGCAATCTCTTCAAATTTCTTCCATTTATTTGTTCTGAAAATGTAGTAAGTTTATCCTCAGTCTCACAAGAACTGTTGTCTACAGTCAAGATTTTAAGTCACAAGGCAGGAAAGCTGGAAATGTCTTTAGAGACAAAGAGCAGTCAGTAACCTGTCAGAGGAGAAGTTAATGTTCATCAAAACCTGCATTTCTAAAACAAAAGATGTGTCTACATTCGAGAAGGATCTGGAACAAGAGTTATTTAATTATTCAAACTATTAAATGCTGTTCATACTTCTGCATGTATTCCATCTCAGATCTTTAAGGTTCATAGTGTTCGAAAGCAGAATTGCAGAGTTGGGGCCTGAAATCTAATAAGTAGATAATCTGATTTAATATTTCATATAAATGAGATGGCTTTGAAAAGCAAACAGCAAATATGGTTATGGTGAAAACGTGTGCAGAAAATACACATCTTCCTATTTTGACGAGCTCAGAATACAGCAGAGCAACTTTTACAATGGTACAACTGCTAGTTTAAAAAAAAATTAAGATGGCAAACAAAGTAGGACAGTAATTTACACTGCATAGGCGAGAGGCCCATACTAAAGTCCTGGAACTTATCCATCTCTGTTTGCTAACCCAAGCATTGACCGTATTTTTTTAATTATTTGTTCATGGGATGTGAGTGTCGCTGGCAAAGCCACATTTTTTGCCCATCCCTAATTGCCCTTGAGAAGGTGGTGGTGAGCCGCCTTCTTGAACCGCTGTAGTCCGTGTGATGAAGGTTCTCCCACACTGCTGTTAGGAAGGGAGTTCCAGGATTTTGACCCAATGACGATGAAGGAACGGCGATATATTTCCAAGTCGGGATGGTGTGTGACTTGGAGGGGAACGTGCAGGTGGTGGTGTTCCCATGTGCCTGCTGCTCTTGTCCTTCTAGGTAGTAGAGGTCGCGGATTTGGGAGGTGCTGTCAAATAAGCCTTGACGAGTTGCTGCAGTGCATCCTGTGGATGGTACACACTGCAGCCACTGTGCGCCGATGGTGAAGGGAGTGAATGTTTAGCGTGGTGGATGGGGTGCCAATCAAGCGGGCTGCTTTGTCCTGGTTGGTGTCGAACTTCTTGAGTGTTGTTGGAGCTGCACTCATCCAGACAAGTGGAGAGTATTCCATCACACTCCTGACTTGTGCCTTGTAGATGGTGGAAAGGCTTTAGGGAGTCAGGAGGTGAGTCACTCGCCGCAGAATACCCAGCCTCTGACCTGCTCTTGTAGCCACGGTATTTATATGGCTGGTCCAGTTAAGTTTCTGGTCAATGGTGACCCCCAGGACGTTGATGGTGGGGGATTCGGTGATGGTAATGCCGTTGAATGTCAAGGGGAGGTGGTTAGACTCTCTCTTGTTGGAGATGGTCATTGCCTGACACTTGTCTGGCGCAAATGTTACTTGCCACTTATCAGCCCAAGCTTGGATGTTGTCCAGGTCTTGCTGCATGCAGGCTCGGACTGCTTCATTATTTGAGGGGTTGTGAATGGAACTGAACAATGTGCAATCATCAGCAAACATGCCCATTTCTGACCTTATGATGGAGGGAAGGTCATTGATGAAGCAGCTGAAGATGGTTGGGCCTAGGACACTGCCCTGAAGAACTCCTGCAGCAATGTCCTGAGGCTGAGATGATTGGCCTCCAACAACCACTACCATCTTCCTTTGTGCTAGGTATGACTCCAGCCACTGGAGAGTTTTCCCCCTGATTCCCATTGACTTCAATTTTACTAGGGCTCCTTGGTGCCACACTCGGTCAAATGCTGTCTTGATGTCAAGGGCAGTCACTCTCACCTCACCTCTGGAATTCAGCTCTTTTGGCCATGTTTGGACCAAGGCTGTAATGAGGTCTGGCGCTGAGTGGTCCTGGCGGAACCCAAACTGAGCATCGGTGAGCAGGTTATTGGTGAGTAAGTGCCGCTTGATAGCACTGTCGACGACACCTTCCATCATTTTGCTGATGATTGAGTGTAGACGGATGGGGCGGTAATTGGCTGGATTGGATTTGTCCTGCTTTTTGTGGACAAGACATACCTGGGCAATTTTCTACATTGTGGGGTAAATGCCAGTGTTGTAGCTATACTGGACCAGTTTGGCTAGAGGCGCAGCTAGTTCTGGAGCACAAGTCTTCAGTACTACAGCCGGGATGTTGTCGGGGCCCATAGCCTTTGCTGCATCCAGTGCACTCAGCCGTTTCTTGATATCACGTGGAGTGAATCGAATTGGCTGAAGTCTGGCTTCTGTGATGGTGGGATATCGGGAGGAGGCCGAGATGGATCATCCACTCGGCACTTCTGGCTGAAGATGGTTGCAAACGCTTCAGCCTTGTCTTTTGCACTCGCGTATTGTAATATTTTCAGTGGGCTACCAGCAGCATTCCTGCTCTCTCTTGGGAACCCACTGTGGAAGTGGACAGCAGGGAAATCACTACAGCAGTGCTGGGGTTCCCACCGCTACCGTGTAATGGGCTAGCTCCCTCTGCCACAGCTGAAGGTGAGTTGTTTTCTCCATTCAATGAAGCAGCTTTGAAGGTCATGCTTCACAGGATCCTGCAGAGAAGGGTGAGCCCTTTTGGAGTTGAGGGACATCCTCCAGTTAAGAGCAGTTGATAGTAATTCACTGCTAACTTGGTAGATATCATTTGGGGAGAATGCACAGCACTCTCATAACTGTGCATGTTCTTTCCAAATGCACACTTATGCCCATGTTTTAGCAGGGTCATCTGTATTGCTGTCATGTCAATGCATTTGCCCTGAGTACGATTAAATCTGTTGAGCAACAAGCACCAAGTACGTTACCAAAGCCAAGGGACTTGTGTGTTGCTTGTTCACAGAAACACAAGATGACTGCTGGCCTGGGCATTCGGGTGGGGCTCATCTCTCAAATTTGTTATTCAAATTGGTTTCAAAGTCTGGTTACAGGATACTGCTCAGTTATGTTGTGGTATCAGAGTTTATGATCTCCTCCTGTCGATATCTTTGCACATATGGAGGAATGAATGTTCTTGGGCTGTACATAAAGGTGGCAGTTCAAGGGCAGCCTGGTCTGGACAATTTCAAGTGTAAAGATACCTGATTTGTATGCCTCCACTGATTCTCCTCTTCTCCTTCCAGAATGTGCAGATAGAGAAGGATGCCCAGTGGGATATCTATAGGTGCTGTGTAAGCTCTGTGCAATTGCAGTTCCCTTAACAAATTCCCACAAATGGGAGGGTTATAGCTTTAGGTGCTGAAAGGAGAAAATAAGTTGCAAAGAGACAGAGAAATAGCTGGACAAAAATACAGCTATTTCTTACAACTACCAAATAGAAGCTGATAATATTGACATTCAAGAGGACACTGGATTTGGCAGAGAAAGGGGTTGAAGGGTCTGAAATATAGAATAGAATATGATACTGTCCCTTCCAGTCTTGTACATTCCTTTGTTCCATGAAACTAACCCTGGTTTGGTTTGGTTGTATCTGAATATTTGTGAAGCTATTAAAAGCATATGTCATTATGGAATACTAGCAGATCTACAAACATTCAAAAATGAAGGACAGCAAAAGATGAGCTGCTCAATCAAGCCTGTCCCTCACTGCCATGTTGCAATTAAGCACCATAACCTCCAGTGCTCTTACCCACTCGTAGCCATGTAATTTCCTGACAGAGACAAAAATTAGAAGAACAAAAACCTCGGCCAATTTGGGGGAAAAGAATTCTGGGAAATTCCTGTCTTCACCAGCAAAGCGATCAAAACGAGTTTAGGAGACCACAGTGACAATGAAACATACCAACCAGCAACTCACCTACCTTTTGTACGCAGTGATAGCAGCCTCAGCCAGGAATTCATTCAGCTCCCTTTTGAGTGTTTGCAGTGAACCTCCTATGGCATTGTTCGCGATGAGGCAGGAAACAAAGATTTACATTTACTGGCTGAATGCACAACTTTTTATATGGACATACCAACTACAATAATTATTCAATAAATACAGAAATTATAATTCTAGGAAACGGAACACTGAGTTAATAAGTTTCAAACTAATTAAAATACATTCATCACATTCTAAAGAAATAAGGTGGCAATGAAACATCAATGGCTTCTATTTAAACGAGGGAAATATATTAAATAGATTTTGCAACATAATCTAAAACTAGATTGGAATGATATGCAGATGTTGGCTACCCAACAGCACAAACGTAAACATGTCATTTTATTTTACTATAGTTCCAAACCATATTTACAAAGACATCTCATTCCCCAGGTTAAATTACCTTTCAGCCTGGAGTATAAATAATATAGCAGTGCTGCAGCTTGTTATTGTGTGCCAGTGTAGCTGCTTGCATTGTATCACTAGAGAGTCATCTAAAGAATGTGCTTTGGCAGGGAGTCATGAGACAATAGCCTTGTTAATGTTTTCATCGGTGTAATACATTTAACACCAAAGGGGCACCGGGGATAGAGGAGTGTGAAAAATAAACGGTGAAGTCAAGCATACAATAAAAATGGATTTGGCCCATCTCTTTTCAGGAAAACCCATTTGGTGAAGTTCCAGATCAGGCTGCAGCATAACTGGTAAACATTTTGTTTTCCTAATTGAGGTCTGTGGTGTAGGACAAACCACCAAGGTTGAAAAGAGTAAAAGAGATGAGATAAATCAAGAAGTAGTGATTAGTAACAAGAAGCTTAGGTTTTCAAAGGACTGAAGAACAAAAATGGTGAAGGAGAAAAGGTCTACCTATTAAATCTAGTGCAGCACTGTTCCAAATTGAACTGATATAGAAGCAACACATGCCTTATTAATTAAAACTGTATATGAACAACATTGAGATAATGCTAACGCCCAAGTGTCGTGTCAGAATGAAATACCATCAAGTTATTCTGATAACCAGGGTTGCTGTAATGTTTTAAGAAAAAAGCTTCTAGTTTAAGTCACCATATGACATTTCACCTTTGATAACTCTGAAAGATTTTTATTTTTCTGTACTCCAATTCCAGCCATAGGCCAACTTGGAGACTTAAAGCTGAGTTTTTGAAGAATATATTTTAAATCAGAATTAATAATTTCTTCAACCAAAATGTCCCAGAATTTAAGAGGCAAGTCTGGAATTCAATATGAATCAAGCCTACTATTCATTATTAAAAATAACTTATGAAGGAGTATGGAAACATTATTTTTTTGACAAAAATCAAAAGTGGAGGGAAAAAGCCATTAATATAAAAAGGCTCTGTGGAGAGCAAGGTTTTTGTGAAAAATAAGTCATACATATGAGCTGAAGTATAATCTCTGAACGTCACTTGGTTTCCTGTAATTTTCTCTGAATTGGACCTTTTTTTATGGACCCTTTCAATGCATTGCTCAGTTTGGCCCAAAAAGGTTGTATCGATTTCCCATAGGTTATTCCACATTTTCTAATTTAAAATGAATTCTTTGTCTGAACCAAATAAACATACGAGATATTACATTTCAAAAGCATAAATCACTCCATTTTTTTCATTATGACTTTGTTTTGATGTAAATGCACAAATAACTGAGTCTAATCGCTTAGGTTAATGGACAGGCCTCGATTCTAGAAATCATCTTATCAGAATTGATAAGATATTAGTCTTCCTAAAATAAGCCAACTCTTTTTTTGTTGCTGTGTTGAACAGTTGTTAAAGAACTTACTGGTTAAGACTTAAAAGGTCTAATGTTGTGGTTGTTTTCGACAATAAACTGAGTTTATGGAATTTTAGCAGTGTCTGAGGATCTCAATGTCAACATTAAGGACAATTGGATAGAAACTCCACTTAATGTGGACCAGCGGTTTTATGGGGAGAATGAAGTGAGTGCTTTTTATTTAATTTCACCATGATTTATATGATGTGACATTCTTTAGCATAAAAACTTGGAAAGAATACAGAACACATCTCGCACCTTCCTGCTATTGCCTGCACAGAGTCACATCTTCATCAGACCTCATAAATCATGCTGTACAAAACAAGTTTAATCAAATAGGTGTAAATTTGATCTGTAAATTTATTAGCTGCATTGAGATGGGGGTGGGGGAAGAGTGAGACAGATGCTACCGAGTTTTTCCAGGCAAATTGAAAAAAAATCATAAGTGCTGTGGAGTTATCTAAATGTCAACAGAGTTAGCTTTTAGATTTATAATTATCAAGAGCTGAGCATTTAACATGTTGATTTTGGTGTGTAAAGAATATGCTTTTACATTAATAAAGATACATATATGTTAGAGTGGGTGCTATATATTCTCTTTAATGAATGATTAATGTTGCTGTAACTTTTAACCCAAGCTATGAGAGATGACAAAATCGCAAACAAAACAAAAAATCAAGAAGAAAAAATGTTGCTCTTTGTCATGTCATAATCTGCAACAGCGTCAAACACAAATTTTTAAAAAACTATTCCTCGATTAGATTAATTTAATTCATATTTGACACCTCCTTTTAGAAAGATGAACAATTGAAAGGAACCAGTTCAAAACTCGCAGGCTTTGGGTAATGTAGGTTGTTTTCTTTTATTTCCTACCAGAAACAAAGACCTGTTGACGGTGCTCCTCTTAAACTGGAGTGGACCCAGAGCTACAAACTCAGCGAGTATATTTTCCTTCCGAAAATGTGAGAGAAAGTCGGTGTGAGTCTAAAACAAGAATTCAGTTTTTGATTCTTTTTTTTTCCTATTCTGAACAGAAATCCCAAATACTCTGAGCCAGGGTTGCTGACGCAGGCAGGTTACCATGAGGGCAGTACAAATCACAATGTTGCAGATTTAAGCCAATTCTTGTATGAGGCCTTGAAAATATTAAACCCAAACAGCCATGACAGTTTCAAGAGAAGTAATTTAATATCTGAAATGTACTCAATATATTTGGTGTATACTGTACCAGGGCACCATTCTAGTTTTAATTAAAAATGTTGGCCCTGTAGCTTGGAATCTAGGTATTTCCTTCTTTTTCTGGGGTGCTAGATTGTAAAAGCCCTGTTTGGGATAGGCAGAAATTCCTTTTGCAGAATAATATGAAGGCAGATGATTTGCAAAAGGCCCTTGAATGCATCCCGAGTGCTCAAAGTTTGTTCACCTAAGAAAGCTCTGAGAGCTTTTCAGCGACTATTTAACATATTTATCCCCAAAAGGCAAAGAAGTAGTAAATCACCCTACAATTCCTGCCTTGGTGAATAAAATAAAAACACTGCTCTTTATGGCATATTATATGAAATAGATGCCATTTGTGCATTTAAAGTGTTAACATTTACCAGCCTGACATTAGTACTGAAGATGGTAGTTCTAAGGTAACTGTTGCCTCCTCCCCTTCCTCTGTAGACGAAAGGTACTTGAGCAACTTGGGTTACCGGGTATGGAACCCCTACCGCTTGGTAGGAGGACTCTCTGACTTCGGTGGGTCTGGCTCCAATTCCAAACTAGAGGTGGGGCTGGAATCCTTTTAATTGGTTTCTTCACCTTGTCCTATGTGGGTTGAAATTATCGGGGAGCGGGTTTCATGACTCATCCCATGACGGCTATACAGGCTAAATACTGGTCCCTGACAGCTTTGTTGCAACTTGGATGGACTGAGAGGGTGATGAAGGAGTGTCAGAGATTTATATCTGCATATGCCAGCTGTGAACCTGAATCTTGGAGAGGCCTTGCACTATAGGCAGTAGGGAGGAACTTATGTCGGGATCTGGTACAGAGGGTTATTCTTGAGTTGAACTTGTTACATGTACTGATCCGGAGCAATGAGCAGTACAATCTTCAGGATTCAATTGAACAGTCTGCTTCAATTGTGTCTGCTCGATGGATAACTTAATAGCAGTTTTTCTTGACCGTGGTTTTGGAGCTGAACTGATGCCATAGATTGGCTTTGGGTCAAAATGGTCATTTTCTTTGACAGACATAGCATACTTATTTCCAGATTAGGGCATATTCATTTCAGTCTGGATAAGGAAAGATAAATACTGCAACCATTTACTTTCTACATTGAAATGAAACTGCCCACAAAATGTAAACAAGAAATTAAAATTGAGGGATAGGTACTGATACCCAGTCAGTCGAGTTGCATTTTGATGCAAAATTTAAAACCCAGTATGAAATACTATGGAAAACTAATTAAATAAGCGATGCAGACATAAATGGCAGAAAAGATGTCCAGTGCTATGCTCAGCAAAGGTTTCTTGTGTGATATAACTGAATATGACAGCAGAAAAGACCTGAAAGTAGCTAGCTGGGGGCACTTGTATTCACTGTGAACAGGGAAGATCATGTGGTTTCTGCTGAAATCTCTTAAAGGGCTAAGTGTCTCAATGATCTTTCTGGTTAGTTTGTTTACCTTGCACATGATATGTATAATGTCATCAATTAAGAAGAATTTAACTATATTGGAAGGTGACTGAGCATTATTAACAATTAACTAGATGAAAGCCACAAGTCATAATTCAATTAGAGCAAGTCTACTCGACTTGAAATTCTACTGTGTCCTTGACAAAGAGTGATATAAGAAATGCCCAATACAAGGATGCTGTGCATTATCAGGTTGTTTTGGAATTTATTGTAATATGGACCACATCTTTTCCAAACATGCATGAGTTGTTCCCAATCTTGGGCAACTCCTTTTAATATGAAGTCTTCTATTCTGGGTTTAGGCTTTCCTCATGCTAGGTTAATATTTTTTTTCTCGTTCCCCTTTAGAAGGCATTGACTTCCTAAGCAGCTTTCCCTTCCCAAACACTAGGCCACACCATTCAATTGCAGCAACCCTATCTCTGCCCAGCCTGGATCAGCTCACTCAGCACAGACTGGAGATTGAACCTATTGGGGAGCTAAGGTTAATGAATGTTATGATATTTCTGACCTTGCCGTCCCTACTTACAATGCAGTGGCCGAGCACAGAGCAAGTCCCAGCCCTTGCATTCCACGTACAGGACTCAACCTGCACCCAGGGCATAGTCAGCTTTACTTGAGGCCAGAATAAAGATCTGTGGTTGTCTTTACTGTGTTAATCCAAGCCTTCGTCTTCTAAGTACGGATGCAGATAAAGTTTAGTTGAACAAAAGTTCCTTTACTTGGAAGATTTCCTTGTGTGGGTGAAATACTCAGGAGGCAGTACATGATCAAGAGTTAGACTGGAGGTAGTAGAAGATCAGGAGTTGGTGGCAGATCATGATTAGGTGGGAAACAATACAGATTCGGGGATGTCTGGTTCATGTATTTTTATTAATTTCTTGGAAAAATGCATGGACTTGAAAACTCTGCATTTCCTAATGAAAATTTGCACCTGTATGTTTTTAATGGCCTTGTATATGACTCACAGTAAATTGACTACTGTGAATTGGTGCCCTTTCACCAGTAACCTTTGTGAAAGGAAGGCTGGCTGATTACTTGCCGAATAAGTCATTTAATGTTGTTATGGTGATGTTAGCCAATTGATTTGCTTCCTCAGTTTGTACAAAGGGACATCTGAAGTGAACTGAACACAGCATTATGGTAATGAACAGAAACCTTTCTTCTAAAGACATTCAAATAAAGGCTGCTATTATTGATTTCTCTAACACAGTTAACGGTGAGTTCCGGGTAGCTGGATTGATAGTTCTTGTGTACACACTGCTCATATATGCACTGTGGAGAAGGAAAAAAATAAGTATTTATTTTGGTCTTTTTCATTGAAAGAGTAATTGTTTGGATCTGCACCAACTGGACAGTTTCTAATGTCCTGTTATCACAGGCCACCGTACTAACATGGAGGTGGAATTTCCAGAGAGGGGACAAGGAAATATTAGGATTTTCAGAAAATATAATTAAGGTAATGAACAAGCTGAGTGCTCTAAGAAGACAGAGTATCCAGCCTGGATGGATTACACACTACGGTATTTAAGGAAGTGACTACTGAAATCGGTCATTTTCAGTGATTTTCTGGAAACGGGGATAGTGCTCAAAGATTGAAGGACAAACAAAATGCCAATTTATAGCACTGGAAACTAGAGTCCGACATTTGTAGTAAGTATAGTCTTAGAGAATATCCTGAAGGAGGAAATAATGAAGTACCTAGAGAAATATACAGTATTAATAAGGGGGAGTTATCATGATTTTATGGGAGGGAGGTCATGCTAAATAAATCTATTGGACTTCTTCAAGAAGATACAGTCCTAGTGGAGAAGAGGCACTCATTTGATGTTAAATAGCAGAAATGTTGCTGCATGGGGGATTGATGTACAAGGTCAGAAGCTATGGAATATAGAATATAGCACAGAAGAAGGAGCTGGTGGCATTGGTGGATAGCTCATTTAAGCCTTTAGTTCAATGTGCTGCAGTACAAAAGAAGGCAAATGATCTTAAGATGTGTAACCAGATGGGTAGAACTGTGGGGAGGTATAGTGAGCTTATGTTTAGCACTAGCTTGGCCTCACCTGGGGTCCTGTGCTCAATTTTCGTCTCCGTACTTCAGTGGGGACATCTTAGCTCTGAAGAAGGTAGAGAAGAGGGCAACTAAACTGATGTGTAGCAATAGACACTTGAATAATGAGGTGAGACAAAGGAAGCTGGGGATATTTACACTGGAGACCCAAAGTTCAGAAAAATATATTTACACTGGAGAAAAGAAGGGTTCAGGAAGATGTTCTTGAAGCTTTCAAGATTCTAAGAACCTGAATACATTTTTTGACATACTGGTTCAGAATGGGGAAGGTTTAGATTTAACTACTTCACATGCAGGATGACAAATGTTTGGACTAGACCGCCCAGAAAGACTATAAGAGGGATCTGGATAGATTTTTGTGAAAAAAGTAATTGAGGATGGGATAAGAGATAGCGTATGTCTTTTTCTGAACTTTGGGTCTTTTCTATATTTCTATCTATTTGTTATAACTAATATGGTTTTGCTGACATTTTTCTTGAACTGAAATAATTGCTCATAAATATTTCAATTTACTGTGAAATCAAATTAAGTTTTAAATGGTTAATGATCAGTTTGACTAAACAGCCATAAACTGAACCCAAGCATTTTATTTCACATCAATATGAGGCTAAAAAAAGACAACTGTCAAAAAGGTACATTTGTATATTTTAATTCTTCTGGTTTCTTTTTCATTTTTGTGTCGATTTTCTCCCTTTTTCTTCTCATCCAGAGGCATTGAGTTCTTGATGGGGTCAATTCCATGAGCTCAGGCATCATCACTCAAGTGGCCATTCCATCATTTGTGTGTGAGCTGTGACAGTGTTTTCCCTTAGGATACTCCCTTAGGGGTCACCACAGCTGAACCTGATTCTGCCCTCACGAACACATTTCCAGCAGGTGTTGTTAGATAATGATCAGGAACCCTGGTGAATTCCCCTCTTCCCCCCCCCGCCCCCCCCCCCCCCCCCCAATATCCAATGGCACTGAGGCTAATTAGAGAACTCCTGTCACTGCCTTGACTGACATCAACTGACAGCACTGAGAAATGCAATTTTCTTAAGGCAAGGGACACTACCAAACGCTCAGCATTTATCCGGTGAGTGGCTGAGGAGCAAGGTCCCAGACAATCCATTGAAGGAGTACCTTCAATATTTTTTTTAAAAAGAAAAAAATTGCATATCCCCTTTCCCAGAAGTATTAACTGAACCATTGTGAGAGGAATCAATTTGAACACAGCTGCTTCATGTTCTGATATAGGGGAAAGGGTAAGAAGGCATGTCTGCCAGTGCATTTTAATCCATTCCTCTTTCTGATTTCTTGCAGCTGATTTCAGTTATAGGAAGGGAGTGCAGACAACAGTCTCCCATTTAACAATCGACCGATGAAACTAAACACTACATCTGGGTCGCGAGTCCATGCCATTATTGAAGTAGACATTGTAAACCAGGGTGATTTCATGTGGTATCAGTTTTCTAAGCTTTCATTTCAAACATTAACTACAGAAGATGATAGTCAATAGCTACTTTGCCCATTTAGAAGTATATAAATGTCCTTTACTGGATTTGCATATTTATCTTCATTCTGGATGTATATATAATTCAAATAATTCACCATAGGGTTGAAATTGCATTGTGCAACATTTGTAACAAACATTTTACAGCTTTGTATGGAATTCCTCTGCTGCTTTAACAAAGGTATTCATCTGTTTATTATAATATTGCCTATTTAATACCACACAGTGCGATTTCAACACAAGTTGATTACTGAAAATAATTGAATACTTCTAAAATGATAAAATTATATAAACATTGTTAATATAATTGCTAATGAAGTCTCCTGTAAATTATATATTTTAATTTCCTCATCTGGCTATCTCCCGAATTGTGCTAATGAATTGCTGTGTGATCGTATCTGTTCAGGACTGTCAGGCTTGCTGGTCTGTCACTTGTTACCTTCATTGATCTTGACAGCTGTCCTTCATGTAATCCCATCTGTGATGTATTCTAGCCACAATCCATACTGGCACCTTTCTCCCAGGGAATTTCCAACTGCTACCCTGTGATTTTCCACTCCATGATATCCAACGCATTCAAAGCCTAGGGACGCACTACCCTCTTATTCTTTCAACGTACACAAGCCGCTTCTTACACTTTTCTGCAACTGTCGTGGCTCCATTTTGCTAATTTTTTTAAAACCTTTTTTTTAAACAGAGCCTCCTTCTGAAGAGTAGACAAAAATTGTACAATTAAGGATAGACGAGCCCTGTACACAAGTATTACAATTACTGTAATAAATGTCTGACACTGTATAAACAGAGACTAATTTGCTCTATCGCTCCGGTCTGTGCAGCTAATGACAATATGGAAATAATTCCATGGTTGCTGCCCACAGCTGTGGTGTAAACAGGAGAATTAAAAGAGAAGATACTGCTTTTCAATGAAATGCAGTCTCTGGCAAGCATGATCTGAAACTGCATGGCCTTAATAGCAATGGTTGGCTGTAGCACATAGTAAAGTGCAGATATTATCAAAAGATGTAAGCCTGCAAATTGTTGACAGTATTAGCATCAAGGCATCTCACACCGTGAGTGTCCATTAGAAAATCAGGCGCTTGCTGCTCATGATTTTCCAATGCATGCTCCTAGCAGGTGAGGACTTGGAATATCTACCCTTTAATACATAGATGTGAGCCAGTTTACTTAAAATGGTTAACACCTCACTAAAATAACTTACCACGGGAATATCGTACAAATGTTTTAAATGCAGTCCTCCAACATGGCCAACAATACTTTCAAGCCTATTAACTGCAGAACTCGAGCGGTAAAGCTCATTAATGGGGGACAAGTTCCCAGGTGTCATCTGTGTAAATTGTTTGTGAGCCAATAACTTCTGACCTCTTGGGAATGCTGCAGTTTCTGGTGGGCAGCAATGTGATGGCACCTTTCGTGAATTTAAACTGGCCAATTAACATTGACCCATGATAATTACAGCCCAGCATCTTAAAAAGCAGAGAAATGAGCCTCAGTGTTATGGCCACCAATGCACATTGTGATGGATGAGAGGCTGGAAAGGACATTGGGATCTGACATAATGAGCTGGATCAATGTTTGGCTGCACTGCAGTCCACCACAGAGAATATCAATCAATATGGTAGCTGCAAGGCACCAAGGACTAAGCTACATTAGGGCATGACTCCAAAATGATGGGTTCATCTGAGGAGGCCTGCAGTCAACTCTGGACAGTGCTGGAGAAAGGATGCAGTCAACCATGAAGCAAAGTATGTTTGGCCTTTTGGAAGTACACACATCTGTTTAGCAGCCGAAGGAGAGGACTACAGGAGCATGATGTTGGAACTCAGGCCAACATACTCTCCCTGTTGCCTCAGAGTCCAATCCACAAATCTTTGGTGAGCCCTCTGGAGTGGCCATTGAAACCATTCTGTACTTTGATGCTACTTCATCATGCCTTGTGACTCTTTCTGCCAAATTAAAAGCCTTGCAATTATAATATAAATCTGTGCAATGCTTCATGTGGATTTATGATTAGTCTGTATATATTACCTGGTATCAGTCCAGCTGGTGAATGACATTTCTTGCCTTGACACGGGAGATTATCTTAACTGCAAAGAGTAAAAGCCACGTTTTGTCTAGGCCCCAGTTCATCCTGTTTCACTTCCAAAAGGATGGTGGCGTTCTTTCTTCGCAAATTCTATGTTATTCTCTTGTTAGGCTTGCCAAGTTAGGTAGCTCATTAATGATAGCTCTGAGTTCAACTTACATCTGACATGTGCAGACCACTTTAGTTTCTGAAAGTGCAGTTGGTCAGTCTGCCCAATAATGACATAAACTTTCTGTATTTCATGACACATTTTGGAAACTGTTCTGTTTTACTGATTCTGGAAACTGAGAACCTCTAATCCAGACTGAAAGATTGTTTAGTGACGCACAGCATTCCTATTTACAGGTGATAAGTTTTGTGAAAACTTAACAGTGCCAGCAAGTTACCTTTGTGGCATAAATGCATATGTGACGTGAAAGCATTCTACATCTATATCCTGACCCATTTGTGTCCATACTGTTCCCTGAGACACATGAATTTGCACTGAGGTTTTTATTTTGTGTTTGCCAATTACATGTGAGATTTAAATAGACTACAGTCGCTAACTTAAATACATCCTAAAGCTATATGCTGAGGTAAGCTGACTGAATCTGATATTAAATTAATAATATGCATGAAGAAGGTAATAGCTATTGCACCAAAGAGATCTTACGATAGTGAGTGAGTGTTTTTCAAGGCAAAATTCTAGAAGGAGAAAGAAAGTTGTTCTGAACTAGCGATCAATATCCAAAAAAATGTGGGCAGAGATTTCTTGCTTCACAATAAGGGAGAGATTGGAAGGAGTTGAAAGCACAGTAAAATGATGTGAAGAGGTTAAGAATAGAGAAGCTGTCTGAAATAAAAAGGAGACAGCCTCAAAGTAAGTGAATAATTCAGATTCTAACACTTCCGCTTTAATATAGTCATCAGTTGTTAAAGGCAGACTGCATGTAAACTGATCAAAGTTACAGATCAAAGTGTTCTTTACTTCATCCTGTATATTGAAGCTATTTCTGTGGATGCAGAATTGCACATTCTAAGAGATGTATGTATAGGCAAACAAACACAGTCAATGGGCTTCAAGACATTGGAGGAATCATTAATGGCAAAGAATGCCTCCGTAATTATCTGTTGTTGCGTGAAGGTTGTTAAAAAGCTGATGTATGTCATCCCAAGTAATTATTTTGGACGTTGTTGACCGATATCCATGGATACTTTGGTGGGAGACTGAAAGTTCCTCGTGGCACAAAATATGAGTACGTCATCTCCACTGGTTCCAGAGCAACATAACTAGTGTGATACTGGCAACCCATTTTAAGTAGTCACCTGATATTTCTCCGCAAACAGTGGTTATTTGATCAATCAATGAAACTTAAGTGATGTCCATAAATCCTTAGGGGTGCATCTCTTTCCTGAATTTCAGTGTGCCTGTACCACAGAGCTATTATCTGTGTTGGCAGCCACCTTATAAGGTGCATTGTTACTTACTCCACTGAAGAGTGGAGTATAAAATGCTACAGAAAGCTAAGATGTAAAACCTACTTTCTGATCAAGTACCTAATTTACATAGACACAAAATGCATTCATGCACAAGAAATGTTGAATATGACTCGCATCAAACTATACAGTCAAATACTTTTTTTTTATTCGTTCACGGGATGTGGGCGTCGCTGGCAAGGCCGGCATTTATTGCCCATCCCTAGTTGCCCTCGAGAAGGTGGTGGTGAGCCGCCTTCTTGAACCGCTGCAGTCCGTGTAGTGACGGTTCTCCCACAGTGCTGTTAGGAAGGGAGTTCCAGGATTTTGACCCAGCGACAATGAAGGAACGGTGATATATTTCCAAGTCGGGATGGTGTGTGACTTGGAGGGGAACATGCAGGTGGTGTTGTTCCCATGCGCCTGCTGCCCTTGTCCTTCTAGGCGGTAGAGGTCGCGGGTTTGGGAGGTGCTGTCGAAGAAGCCTTGGCGAGTTGCTGCAGTGCATCCTGTGGATGGTGCACACTGCAGCCACAGTGCGCCGGTGGTGAAGGGAGTGAATGTTTAGGGTGGTGGATGGGGTGCCAATCAAGCGGGCTGCTTTATCTTGGATGGTGTCGAGCTTCTTGAGTGTTGTTGGAGCTGCACTCATCCAGGCAAGTGGAGAGTATTCCATCACACTCCTGACTTGTGCCTTGTAGATGGTGGAAAGGCTTTGGGGAGTCAGGAGGTGAGTCACTCGCCGCAGAATACCCAGCCTCTGACCTGCTCTCGTAGCCACAGTATTTATATGGCTGGTCCAGTTAAGTTTCTGGTCAATGGTGACCCCCAGGATGTTGATGGTGGGGGATTCGGCGATGGTAATGCCGTTGAATGTCAAGGGGAGGTGGTTAGACTCTCTCTTGTTGGAGATGGTCATTGCCTGGCACTTATCTGGTGCGAATGTTACTTGCCACTTATGAGCCCAAGCCTGGATGTTGTCCAGGTCTTGCTGCATGCAGGCTCGGACTGCTTCATTATCTGAGGGGTTGCGAATGGAACTGAACACTGTGCAGTCATCAGCGAACATCCCCATTTCTGACCTTATGATGGAGGGAAGGACATTGATGAAGCAGCTGAAGATGGTTGGGCCTAGGGCACTGCCCTGAGGAACTCCTGCAGCAATGCCCTGGGGCTGAGATGATTGGCCTCCAACAACCACTACCATCTTCCTTTGTGCTAGGTATGACTCCAGCCACTGGAGAGTTTTCCCCCTGATTCCCATTGACTTCAATTTTACTAGGGCTCCTTGGTGCCACACTCGGTCAAATGCTGCCTTGATGTCAAGGGCAGTCACTCTCACCTCACCTCTGGAATTCAGCTCTTTTGTCCATGTTTGGACCAAGGCTGTAATGAGGTCTGGAGCCGAGTGGTCCTGGCGGAACCCAAACTGAGCATCGGTGAGCAGGTTATTGGTGAGTAAGTGCCGCTTGATAGCACTGTCGACGACACCTTCCATCACTTTGCTGATGATTGAGAGTGGACTGATGGGGCGGTAATTGGCCGGATTGGATTTGTCCTGCTTTTTGTGGACAGGACATACCTTGGCAATTTTCCACATTGTCGGGTAGATGCCAGTGTTGTAACTGTACTGGAACAGTTTGGCTAGAGGCGCAGCTAGTTCTGGAGCACAAGTCTTCAGCACTACAGCTGGGATGTTGTCAGGGCCCATAGCCTTTGCTGTATCCAGTGCACTCAGCCATTTTTTGATATCACGTGGAGTGAATCGAATTGGCCGAAGACTGGCTTCCGTGATGGTGGGGATATCGGGAGGAGGCTGAGATGGATTATCCACTCGGCACTTCTGGCTGAAGATGGTTGCAAACGCTTCAGCCTTGTCTTTTGCACTCACGTGCTGGACTCCGCCATCATTGAGAATGGGGATGTTTGCAGAGCCTCCTCCTCCCGTTAGTTGTTTAATTGTCCACCACCATTCACGACTGGATGTGGCAGGACTGCAGAGCTTTGATCTGATCCGTTGGTTGTGGAATCGCTTAGCTCTGTTTATTGCATGTTGCTTTCGCTGTTTAGCATGCATGTAGTCCTGAGTTGTAGCTTCACCAGGTTGGCACCTCATTTTTAGGTACGCCTGGTGCTGCTCCTGGCATGCTCTTCTACACTCCTCATTGAACCAGGGTTGATCCCCTGGCTTGTTGGTAATGGTAGAGTGAGGAATATGCCGGGCCATGAGGTTACAGATTGTGCTGGAATACAATTCTGCTGCTGCTGATGGCCCACAGCGCCTCATGGATGCCCAGTTTTGAGCTGCTAGATCTTTTCTGAATCTATCCCATTTAGCACGGTGGTAGTGCCACACAACACGTTGGATGGTGTCCTCAGTGCGAAGACGGGATTTCATCTCCACGAGGACTGTGCGGTGGTCACTCCTACCAATTCTGTCATGCATTTGCGACAGGTAGATTGGTGAGGACGAGGTCAAGTAGGTTTTTCCCTCGTGTTGGTTCGCTCACCACCTGCCGCAGGCCCAGTCTAGCAGCTATGTCCTTCAGGACTCGGCCAGCTCGGTCAGTAGTGGTGCTACCGAGCCACTCTTGGTGATGGACATTGAAGTCCCCCACCCAGAGTACATTTTGTGCCCTTGCTACCCTTAGTGCTTCCTCCAAGTGGTGTTCAACATGGAGGAGGACTGATTCATCAGCTGAGGGAGGACGGTAGGTGGTAATCAGCAGGAGGTTTCCTTGCCCATGTTTGACCTGATGCCAGATGCAGATGCAGAGCTGAATATATAATGCCTTGGAGCACTTTGGTGCAGAATGTTACCTGATGTGTGATGTCATTTGCCACTAAATTGTATCCAGTTATTGATCTGAATACATGTTTTTCAATTTAAATATTTCTTACTATTCATTGGACTCATGAATCTGACAATAAGTGCATTACGATTATACATTTTTGTAATTGTTTTATTGTCTGTTTGATTCAAGTTAACATTTATCCATGCATATAGTTTTGTGTATAAATGACTAGGTTTCCCATATTCCCCCTTTTTCCTCTCTTCGGGGCATTGGGCACTGGAACTTTTAAGTTTGCAACTGCCTTCAGACCTCCTGGCATCTCCCCCACAGTTCACATTCTCTTCTGTGCTTATTATCTCTTTCATGTTTGGAACTGTCCTCCTGCACCATAAAAATCCTGCCATTTTTCCATAACCTAGATAACAAGCACACGTGGGACCTCATGGTTAAAATGTTTTTTTCAACTTGTCGTGTAGGCAAGTTTCATGAACATTACATGCTGCAAAGCTGGAGTATCATTTTTTTTGTTATGTGGCTCATTAGATGTTGAAAAATGTTACGGTATCATTATTCCATGTTTGCCATGGTACACTTGAGTTTTGTTTAACTCCACAAATGACAACATAGTCAATGAAATTGCAAGTTTCAAACAGCATGTTGCCACCGTTTTGTTAGTGAGCCATAACTAATGATAAAAAGCATTTAAATTATTTTTTTGTCAATGTGGCCCTTAGTAACATGGCAGTGTGTCTTCGAACACAGCATTGAAGAATACTGTTTACAAATAGTCCTTAAGAATTTAATAGTACATTAGTTTTGGTTGACCATCAACTTGAAGAGAAAGAAATAAAGAACTTGCATTTATATATTCATACAGCATCTTTTGTATCCTCAGGATGTCCCAAAGGATTTCACAGTCAATGAAGCATTTTTTAAATATAGTCAACGTTGCTTTGTAGGCAAATGTGGCGGCAAATTTGCGCACAGCAATGTCCCACAAACAGCATTGAGATAGATGACCAGATAATCTATTTTGGTGTTGTTGGTTGAGGGATAAATGCTGACCAGGACACCAGCAGAACTACCTGGCTCTCCTTTGAATTGTACCATAGGATCCTTTACATTCAACTTAAACTGAGGTCCTCCAGTCTATTAACATCTTATCTGAAAGACAGCACTTCTGATGATGCAGCACTCCCTCAGTACTACACTGAAGTGTTAGGCTAGATTATGGATTCAGGCCTCTGGAATGGAGATCAAATCCATGACTTAGAGGTAAGAGTGTTACCAGTGAGCCAAGGCTAACACTAGTGAAGGGCAACGAAATAAGATAACAATGTTAAAGTGTGTTATTAATACACATCTTGCTATTCTTTTAATAATCCTGTTTTTTTTTCTCTCCCAGGAAATAGGAAGGGAAAGTATGTGCTGATTTTTCAGAGCAAATTAAATAAATGAAGACAGGCATCCAAGTAAATGTTTCTGACAACGGAGAACCTCTCCTTTTCATCTATTTTCTCTGAGCTGGAGGCAGTACTGGTACATTGATGGATCAGGCACTAACTGTGTACGTCATCCCTGGAGCTGAACGTTTCAGCTGCTTCTCAGATTTAGCACCTCCAAACTCTCAGCAGTGGGAAGGCATTTCAGCAACAGGGTGCAACTGCTACAGGCTGTAAGGTGAGAACTGTCTTGGGAATATCACTTCACAACATGAAAAGCTTAGGTTAAAATGTGTTTCTCTATTAATCCACATGAGATTTGTAGTATTTGTTCTGCCAACCATATGTGTTTCTTGTTTATTCACCAGCACATTAACAATTGAGATCAATCCTTGACCTGGCTGCTACTGTCTCTGTTAGTGCATCAGGTAAAATACTTCTTATTTAAGCATTGTCACCTGCACAGAACAAATAACATTTTAAGCTTGATTTAAGTTACTTATATTAAGTAGATGACATCATTACATTAAGTTATGAAAGAACATCCATACTTCAGAAAATAATTTTCAAGTACATCCCAGCCAATAAACAGGTCAAAGTATTTCTATATTTCAAGTATTCAACCCAATATATTTATTGTAGATTCTTTGAAGCAAACAAGCCTAAAGTTGTGTGTTTTCTAATCAGTAAGAAATGCTGTGCTACTGTTCTTACCCACAATTACTCAAAAGGCAAGTGCCTTTAATTAGGTTGACAGGTGCATTGGCGTAAGGAAGGAAGGAAGGAAGGAGATCTTAAGGTGAAGGTTTTTTTATAACCTCTCAGATGGTAACACTAGAGTGCAACGACAAGAACAGATGTTTTACAAACTGATAGTTGTACAGAAAGATTTGGAAAAAATGTACTATTGAACATGTTTTTCACAGCTTAATGTCTATTTTAACAAATTTGGTTCAGTGAATGAGGATTAACTCTGCATTTGAATGTCTTTATAGAAGGATGAGAGAGAGCTGTACAGGCAAGAAAAGCATCAGTTGAAGCATCACTATTGGTGCTATGTGTGGACCTTTTGGATTGATATAGAATGTTGCTGTAGAGCTTCAGCAGTTTGAGAGTTCCTGGCTTAAACACTTAATATCTCTTGTGGTGTTCCTATTGTCAGAATCTGGCAGCTCGCCCACGCCACTGTCATCAACCTCCTAGTTGTCTGATCAACAATACTAATGCAAGAGAACTGTGTGGAGATTGCTTGTTTAGTCTTGTTTATCATGTATACGGTGTGCATGTCTTACAATCAGGGAGGGAAATAAGTAAAAATGATAGAATAGTGTCCATAGTTAATTAAACACATTCATAATACATCACCAGTGACTAAAACATTAATGGAATCAATTATCAAGCAATGGACTTGAATAAAATAAGCCCACACTGAAATTCTCTACATCAGGAACAAGTGTAGTTGACATTTGGTATAGATCACAATTGAAGTAGGTTTAAATACTATTAGCATACACCGACTCCTTTAGGTGCATATTGGCTAGGATTGTTTGTATTAGCAAAATCCTGGTGCATCTCTAGTGAGGAAGCGGTTTCACCCACTCCAAAGGCCCACCCTGAAACCAGCCAATTTTCAGAGTCAAGATAATCTGTGTTTTTTAAGTGGCCTTCCAAAGGGAATTCCACCTCCATCTTGAAGAGGGATGGAAAATCGCTGTGGCAGCTTCATGCGCCTACCACAGTGTAGTGGAGTTGCATGCCTCTTGGGCAGCTGAAACAAGTGTTTCAGTTGTGGTTTTAAATTTTGTACGGCTTGGGAGTTGAATTGATTGCCCTGCATGTCATCAGCAATGCTGGACACCAGGACACACTCATGTTGCTAGGACGTAAATGATTGGAAATATATCGGTTGATGTATTCCCGTCAATGTGTCTGCCCATATTTGGGTGGAGATATTCGAAGTCCCCTGTCACATTAGGTGGAAAATTCCTAACATGGTGGGGAGAATGGGGATCCAAAGATACGGCTCCCAGAGCGATTTCCTGCCCTTGTCCGCTGAGGAATGCCTGGGAACCGGTTTAACTCTAGCAGAAAATCCTGGCCGTTGATCACGTCAAATGTGAGTGGAGTCTTCATTTTTGCATTAGGAGTAGAAGACTCTGGAGGAGGATATATTATCCGTTTGAATAGATATACTGGCAAAAAGAATTCTTGTATTGTGGTTTGAGGAACTTCCAGGAAGCTTATCTACATGACGTTCTGAATGTTTGATAGTTCCAACATAAGCTAACGCCATTTAAGCCAGATTCCATTGAGACATGTCCACATAGCTTAGGTGCAGGTTGGCATAGACACCCCGAATGTATGCAGTACTACTGGGATTTAACCAGCTAAACTGTGCAATGTTACATTGTCGATATTGCTATATAATAATTTGTAGAGGTTAAAGGTTAGCTAAGTTGCTTAAAATAGTTGCTGAAAATGTGTTTTTGGCTTTTCTCATGTGGTCAGTGTTAAATTAAAATGGAAAATAGCATTCCAGTGGTTGGATGTGGCCAGAATTAAGCTTAATTGTCTGTGATGTATTATACTATTGTTTTTTTTTCTTGTCATGTTATGTATGGGGTTAAAATCAAGTTTAATTAAAGAAATGACCAGCCTGGTTGATATATATATCCAGACAGGGACTGAGACGGAGTATCAGTTGGTTTAGTTCAAGAAGGCCTTGTTATATTGCGAGCGCACTTCTTGGATGAGTTTGTAACAGTTTACTTTTTTTCCAGGACAGGGCCAACCCATTCAACTCAAATATCATCTCAGCCTTTTAAAGTATATGTTTAACTGACCGCTCTTTTAGAGTTTGAGAGAGACACTTGCAATTTCCATTATTCCGGTTGCTCTTGAAAGGATTTTAAAAATATATCTCGGGGAGCCTGAGGCCAGTTTTTGAGTCCTTCTGAAGTCATCAGAGAGGCAGAAAGATGGGAGCTCTGGGGAAAAAGAGCTGCACACGGAAGAATATGGTCTTGAATTTTAGTGCAGGAGTTGTGATGGTTTGTTGTTTTCTACAATCTGAGCAGGAATAGTTAAGGATGTATATTACTGTATAGCTGATATTTATCTTTGCTGCTGTTTATTGTTGATAAAACTGGTAGTTTAAAGCCTACTTGCAGGCCTGATAAGAGTGTTGATTCCACTATACTCTGAAGTCCCAGGCATTCACAAGAGGAATCGTGATAGATCCAGTAAACTGAAAACAGCAAAAAGAGTTACTGTTTGACCCCGGGCATGCTGCATTACATGGTATTGCATGTTTTAAATCGCACTCTCTTGTTGGGAACAAGGGCTCACTTATCAGAGTGGTTTTTGGCGTCGGGTACAAGGAAAATATCGAGGTAAAGGTCCCAAAACTGAAATGTGGCATAATAACATGTGATTTCTGCCAAAACAGCCACAGCTGGGACAATCCCACTCGAAACATTTTCCAGTTAGTTGCATATCAACAATCAGGAACCACTGTGGCTGCGAATTAAAAGAAAGACTTATATTTAAACAGCGTCTTTCACGACCTCGAGACATCCCAAAGCGCTTTACACCTAATTAAGTACTTTTTGAAGTGTAGTCACTGTTGCAATGTAGGAAATGCAGCAGCCAATTTGCACACAGCAAGGTCCCACTAACAGCAATGTCTCACAAACAGCATATAGGATTTTTATACAGTGATAGTACGGACATAGAAAAATCAGCACTATATTATTGGAGCTTGTGCCACCTAATTTGATTGCCGTGATCAGTCAACAACTCCATTATGACTATATCACACGTCTACCAGGATGGCAGAAGGCAAACCAGATGGACTTTGGTCTTTTTTTCATCTAGCAGTTCCTAGATTCCTAAATTAATAAAGTATAGATTTTGTTTAGGCAAATTAGTTTAAAACAGCGACCTGGAATTTTTACTTATTAGTTTATATGAACAATGACAGGCAGGAAAAGACCATCTGGTCCATGATTCTATTAAATGCTTGATGGGAAAAAAATTGTAAGGCTACGGGGAAAGAGCAGGGGAATGGGACTAACTGGATTGCTCTTACAAAGAACTGGCACAGGCTCGATGGGCTGAATTACCTCCTTCTGTGCTGTAACCATTCTATGATTCTATTCAGCCTGTCCCACACAATCGTGATATCTTGTGTATCACAATATATACACTCCCACCCCACGCCATGTGATCTCCTGGGAGAGGTGAAACAACAGATAAAAACCCAGGCCAATTTGGGGGAAAAAATTTTGGGCAATTCCTCTCCAACCCCTTTGACGATCGAAACTAGTCCAGGAGATCATTCTGGCCCTGATAATTCTATGCATTACATTACCTATCTCTTGTAAGTGGTGATCTCCACCCCAGCCAGAAACAAGTCCAGCTCTCACTTGAAGGAGTTCATCGAATTGGCGACCACTGCACGAGCTGGCAGCCTGTTCCAGAGGTCCACTATTCTCTGGGAAAAGAACCACCTCCTGACATCAACCTAGATCTGGGCCCATACAACTTAAAATTGTGACCCCTGGTCCTCCCTAACCTATTTAATTAGAACAAACTACCAACATAAACACAATCTGTTCCTTTCATCATCTTATAAACCTCAATGAGATCACCCCTAAGTCTACCCTTCTCTAAAGTGTACAGTCCTACCTCTTTTAGCCTATCTTGATAACTAAGATGCTTTCAGCTGGGAATTAATCTAGTGGCCCTCCTCTGCATCTTTTCCAAAGCCTCAATTTCACCCACCATGTGAGGAGACCAAAACTGGACACAGTACTCCAAATAACTTCAAAAGTTATTATTGCACTGCTCATTAATTCGTTCCCTGCCAGGACTGCCTTTGCTAGTTTTCAGCATTTCCTTAAGTGGTTACATTAGTTATACTTGTGGAACCCATAGTAATATGTCACTAACACCACTGCGTCTGACAGAAGCTGGCAACAGTCCATGAGGTATGATAAGGAAGTCACTGGGGCAAAACAATCAAAAAAATGGCTTCTTTGCAAGAAAGATTACATTAATGGAGTTTATTCTGATTAATTATCAATATTCAAAAACCTGTCCTGGCTAACTCAGGACTGAATTTCTGTGTCATCTTTTAAATAATATATCATTTGCCCAATCATATTCACAAAATTTATATTGTATAAACTAATGAATGCAGAAATTTATACAGTAAAAGTTTGAATGGAGTTACAGAACATTATTTTACAAGTAGTATTCATTAAAATACAGATTGCAGAACTTCTGACTTTTTTGCACAATTGCTTTAGTGATTAGAGTTAATGAATTACAAGAGCCAAAAGTACAAAAGAACAAATAAATCTCTGAATCCTTGCTTTCCAACACAATCCCCTACCTCACTTAATACATTTTACAGAAGGGAGTTCTAACTTTGGAAAACCTAAATTTGACAGTTTCAGCTATGGATCATGGATGTACTAACAGCCTGCAGTATGAGGGGACAATTGCACATTGTAATGTTCTACAGCAATGAGATAAATGACCAGATAATTTGTTTCAGTAGTATTAACTGAGGGATAAATGTTGGCCAGGACACTGGGGAGAACTCCCCAGCTCCTCTTCAAATAGTGCCAAGGGATCTTTTACATTCACCTGAGAGGACAGGCGGAGTCTCTTAAAGACGGCACTCTTGACAGTGTAGCATTCCCTCAGTACTGCACTAAGGTGTCAGCCTAGGTTATGTGCTCAAGTCTCTGCAGTGGGGCAGGATCCTATGACCTTCTGATTCAAAGGTGAGATGCTACGTTAAACCAAAGCTCACTCAATACTGTATTGGTGTACTAACAGCCTTTAGTATGGGAGTATCCTATATGGTATGGGGCTACCCTATACAATAAGGGTGCACAAACAACTTGGTTATAGTAAGACAGGATCTGATTGAATCATGATTGCAAAAAATCATTTTCAACTGCTCAGCCTCTTTTTTTTTCCCCAGGCTATGGGCTCTGGTTTGATGGATTCATGATAGTCTCGAACATGGACACTTGCTTCTTCACTATGTCATTTATGATAAATTAGACCTACTACTCATTGAATCGCCTTGGGAAACATCTACATATCTCCTAGCAACTGGTTACAGAGCTGTAATCTCCATGGCCTTGCATGTCCGACAGCAAAGGTTTGAGGAAGACACCAGATGAGGGTGTGGTTCACATCAGGACAAGAAATGTGGCTGGGTTAGCAAGAAAGAGAGAGAGAGACTGTTATGCTGAAGGAAGTACAACAAACAGTACAGCAGGTGCAGATACAAGAAAGAAGCAAAGGGACATATTTTTCTGGCCGTGTTTCTGACGAACTATGGAAATCACCCTGGAGGAGGAGAGATATCTTGTGGGATGTGAAAAGGAGGCTTGTGTCTAGTTGCCACTTTTCTATGATGCTGATAGCCTCATTCCAGAGAAGGCACAGAAACAGAGGGTTCGGTGCCTTCAGAAACTGCCGTTCAATGATAATGTGGGGTATCAGCTGGGGATAACACTGAAGTAATGAGAAGGAGTGACCTGTGTCACGGCATGTGTGCTGTATGGTTGAAGATGACGGAATGGGTTGCAGCCAGGAAAAGACCATGTGAAAAACCAGTACTGAGATGGTGAGACAGAATATTGGCAGCCAACAGGCACACAGCTATGGATGCTCACAAAGGGGAGATCACAATGACAAGATGCTGAGGCATCAATGTCTAGCCAGCACAGTTGTAAACAATTTTACAACACCAAGTTATAGTCCAGCAATTTTATTTGAAATTCACAAGCTTTCGGAGGCTTCCTCCTTCCTCGGGTGAATGTGGAATTCACCTGAGGAAGGAGGAAGCCTCTGAAAGCTTGTGAATTTCAAATAAAATTGCTGGACTATAACTTGGTGTTGTAAAATTGTTTACAATTGTCAACCCCAGTCCATCACCGGCATCTCCACATCATAGCCAGCACAGGACAATGGATTGGCCAACATTTGTGAACAGATCAGTTGCCACTTTTTTGGCTAGAAAATGCTGCATTACACAAGTAGAATTAAAGAGAGAGAGAATGGTTTAAAAGTAAAAATGGGGGATTTATTTTCTTTTACAAGGGTTTCTTTTTTGTCAGGAAGTACAACCAGAGAAGCTATGAATCATTTTGTTGGGACAATGTCATGTGCAAGCAATGCTGTGATGCGGTGATCTATGCCTACATGTTAAGTGTTGGGCAAACATTTTTCCCAAGATCTTCTGAATAAATACATTGTCTCTTTAAAGAAATAAAAAGCTAAACTCAGTCATGGGATGTGGGTGAAGATAGCGCCTGCTGTGTGCTGGAAGCTCTGTAGATCTTTGGTAGCAACCACAAATTTCTGAGGTTTCACAAGTCCTCCTTATCAAGCACGGCGACTCTGCATAAGGCTGAATTCATTTCAAGAGGAGTTGCTAAACACAAACACGTCCTTGGGCCATTTTTCTCAAGTTTCAAAAACTGGAAGTTTCATCACGTGATCTCCCGCCTCCAACTACCCTGCCCCCACACTCCTGCTATTGGTCACCTGACACATCCATCCTTGCGGTGCACCACCTTCCCATCTCGTCGTTACCAGATTGGATGATTCTTTACTGTCAGTCAACCAGCCTTTTTTCCCATCTCTAATATTTTTATAACTAATAAACAGAAGTGTTCAAGGAAAACCAAAAAACACCCACAATTTTTTTTAATGCTTCTATGCCTTTTCTCCCTAGTAGCTCATAGCAGTGTCCCGGAGATTAAGTTTTGATTCCCAGAGACTCCAGGACAATCCTGGAGGGTTGGCAACCCTACTGAATGGGAGTGCCAACTTAGCAGCCATTTTGTGCAGTGGACTCTCACCCATTGGAATTGTAAACAATTTTACAACACCAAGTTATAGTCCAACGATTTTTATTTGAAATCTGCAAGCTTTCGGAGGCTTCCTCCTTCCTCAGGTAATTGTCAGGAAGGAGGAAGCCTCCGAAATTTCAAATAAAAATCGTTGGACTATAACTTGGTGTTGTAAAATTGTTTACAATTGTCAACCCCAGTCCATCACCGGCATCTCCACACCACTGGAATTTAGGTTGAGACTGCACAAAGTTATTTCACATAGGACTCTTACAGCCAAGCCTCCAGCGAGCGGAGGCTCAAATCTCACTTGGAACTGGATTTAAATGCAGGCTTCAGAATTGAAAGGGTCAGTGTGCTCACAAATGCACCATGCAGTCAATTACCATAGAGGCAGTCAATTACCATAGAGCTAGTCTTCACTAAATTGTGAGGAGTAAAATATTTGACAAACAACTTTAAAAAAAAAATTCTCGCCTCCTATTCCAAAAGCAGTGTATCAAATTATGGTACAGTTCACAGATACTGCCAGATCTCTGTACCAAGCCCATTCTTCATATCTGAGCTGAGATAATGAGAGTTAGCAGGCAATTTGACTGTGAGGGGCATCACAGCCAAACCCAATGTTATCCTCGGTTACTTCTACAGTGATCAGAAGTACGTACCCTGGCTGATATTTCTCCTCCCTAGTCCAGGAACACTGAAACCAGTTGAGGGAACCCCAGGGCTTTGTCAGTTGAGATCAGTGATTTCAGCACAGGGCGGGAAACAGGCCTGGAATCTTCCTGATCTGGAGATAACATCACACAATCAATAAGTTGTTTGGGGAAATTAGCAAACAATTTGATAAACTAAGAATTAACTGCCCAGAAAGGTGGTTCAAGAAAGGTTGATGGGTGTGATTCCTGCTTTGGGAAGCTACTTCCCTCCCAAGGTCAACAGCCTTGAAAATTATTGTCAAAGAAACAAAATTAATCGGCACAACTGAGAACATTGAAGGCTCTGACATGATGCACTTTATGCAAAATGTAGGCAGAGTTGGGCCTCTCTCCTTGCTGGAGTTTGAGCCTATCTGCTGTAATACTCCCTAAAAACCCTGTGTTATTATTTCAAACGACTGAGGGTTTAATTGTGCAAATGGATTAATACAAGGCATGAAAGTTGACAGAACACTTTACCTTTCTGTTCCATGATATATCAAGTAAACTGTGAGGCAAAGGAAGAAACACGACGGCATCAACTACCTGCTACATTTAAAGGAGCCTGGCCTGCTTCATCCTCCACATTGGCATGTAGACTTTAATGGTAGGATATGGCTTTTCAATGATGTTTGGTGAGACCTTTCAATTTGCTGACAAATAACAGAGGAAGCTTATGATTTCCACATGATAGCCACATCTATGGCTCTACCCTGAGAATTCAACTGAGATGGTTAAATTGACAAAATGCCTCCAAAGTTAACTGAGAGCGAGGAAAATTCTTAGGAATTGGTCGGGTTTTTGTACTTACTTGTAAAAGGTTAGACGTGTTATAGCATTTACTGCACTTCCTTTCTTTGTGGTTTGGCACAATGGACAGGGTGTCAGTGTGCCTACTATTCATTTTTTTTTATTCATTCATGGGATGTGGGCGGCGCTGGCAAGGCCAACATTTATTGCCCATCCCTATTCATCAGGGTGGTCAGGATTTTTAAGTTGCCCATGTTTGTGTCTTTTCTTCCTGATCCACTTGGGAAGGACAGTCAGGGCTATTCTCTTATTAGTCACCTTAAAATAGCTTTTTAAAAATATTTATTTCTGTCTGTGGGTGAATGGAATGAGTTACATGGTGCAGAGAGGCTTTACAGAACTTACAGCAGATGGAGCAGAGCCCACTTAATGTACAAAAGCAAAGTACTGCGGATGCTGGAAATCTGAAATAAAAACAGAAAATGCTGGAAAGGCTCAGCAGGTCAGGCAGCATCAGTTCTGATGAAAGATCATCTACCTGAAACGTTAACTCTGTTTCTCTCTCCACAGGTTGCTGCCTGACCTGCTGAGTCTTTCCAGCAATTTCCACTTATTGAACGCTTTATTAGCGTTCTCACTTAGCATCAATAACTTTAAATACTTTGGCCCAGATCTTGCACTGAGCAGCGAACGAACAGTGCCTGTCGCTCATTAGATTTAAGCTTACTCACAAACTGTCCACGGGCTTTTGGGCACCAACATGCTGCAATGAGGAGCTGAGAAAAGTGCAGCATCTTTTCCCGGGCACCTGTAAGCTGTGTGAGTGGGGCAAGAAACTGTCTGACCCCTCAACCAATTAGATTGAAGCATCCTTAACAAGCTGTGCAGAGTGGGAACCAGGAAGTACGAGCTAGAACAGTAAATTCAATGTAAAATCAGTTAGAGAAAGCGAAGTAAAGAGAGGGTAAGAAATATTGAATTAAAAGACAGATAAAAGAGAGGTTGTTTGGCAGTCATTAAGACTTGCCATGCCGTTAAAAGTTAGCTTAGACCTGAAAAAAAAACTCGGCATACCTTTTTCTGTGTAGATTAGTACGTTTCCGGCTGGGCAGGAGAGCAACTTTGCGCTGGTCCATTCATTTCACCGGTGAGTCAGGCGGCGAGCTGTCCTTCCTACGCAGCTTTCAGAGGAGCAAGGCATTGTGGAGAGAAACTTCTGGATTTCCGTGTTTGACTGGGCATGTGCACTCGCCGGAAGTTGCTCTTCTGTTTGCCCTGAAATAACGTTAAGCCCTGTTAGCCTCGCTGTTATTTTAAGAGCAAATTCCGGATCAGTAATTTAACTGCAGTAAATTCATTTTTGATTTCATAATGTTACCACCTTATTGTCAAATATCATTCAATGCAAACTTTCATGGGCCTTTTTTCTCTGAAATAGATATGTGATTGTTTGCTGAGTCATATTTGTCCTGATGGATACAGTGCTGGGTAAAAAAAGGTTACTTGGTGATAATTTAATTCATGGGAGGGGAGGGAAATGTTAGAATGTGCTGGAAAGCAGTACAGGGGAACTTTCCCCAACAACTGATTTACTTGAAGATGAACTTTCAATGAAGAATTTACGGGTTGCCAAACTCCTGCTTCAATGCATGTGCAATGTAAAAACATTTACCTACCCTGATTTTTCTCTCTCACCAGAGACGTACTGAAAGCTCCCTAACACAGACTAACAATTAAATTAGTATTATTACAGCTGTGTTTGCAACAGAGTCAGAGATCATTTTGTGCTTCCACAAGGAAATAGGGCCCAGTATTTTGAAACAAATCTATTTTTTGTGTCAATTGAAGTTAACTTCAAACAAGCCACCACAAACAAACAACTGGAGTTTTTTTTTGTAACACTTTTAGTTGTGGTCATTGTTCAAGGATTCTGGTCAGTGACATTCAAAACTCTCAACAGCACATATAAACACAGATGGCCTGAGAGTTATTTTTTTCCCCCCAGTTAATGTACGGTCATGCATTGTATTCAGATTCAAGTCTGTAAATTTTCTGATGTTTAATCATCTATAATTTTACTAAAAATAAAAAGAGAAACTACTGGAAACACTCAGCAGGTCAGGCAGCATCTGCGGTGAGAGAGAAACAGAGTTAACGTTTCAAGTTCATGACCTTTCGTCAGAACTGGAAGATGTTGGCGATGAACAGCTTTTAAGCAAGAGCCAGGGGAAAGGGGGGCAGGGAGAGAACAAAAGGGAAAGGTGTGTGATAGGGTGGAGGGCAGGAGTGATTGAATGACCAAAGTGGTGACAGATGCACAAACGCAGCATTCACAGCTTTCTGCCAATATACCAAACACTATTGAAACAGGCAATTATTGCACAGGGATATTTTATATTTCATATCTTCCCTGAGGAGAGTTCCATCCTGTTGGATTGTAACGCCATTAAAGTAAAGCCCTATTGTCACTTCCTGTTTTATCATGTTTTGGCAAGAAAATTGGAAGCGACACAGGCTTTGCTGTAATATTTCTGCATCAAAGTGCAGGCAGTTGTTGGTAGGATTTGTAATCCTGGATGTCTGTTCTGATCTGGGATTTCAGGATTCAATCTTCAATATCCTAGAATCCTGGGATTGAGAGCATTATTCACCTTCATAGGATAAAGGAATTGTATTAGGGACCCACTAAAACTTTGGGGAAAAAACACAGACTCAATAAACAAGTCTTTTAATATGGATGAAAATGTATTAATTTTTCTACTCACCATAATAATGTGAAATTTTCAAACGTAGACAGGTACAATGATTCCTCTCTTTGCACAGCTTGGGACAGTCACAGGACTCTTGCCGCTGAGTCCGAAAGTTGTGAGTTCAAGAATATAAGCACATAATCTCCAGTGCAGTACTTAGGGAGTATGTCATTATGTGAGAAAGAACAAACTTTGCATTTATATAGTGTCTTTTAAATCTGCAGGATGTCCCAAAGTGTTTCACAGCCAATAAAGTACTTTTGAAATGTCGTTACTGATGTAGTGTAGGGAAACATAGCTGCCAATTTGTGCACAGCAAGATCCATCAAATAGCAATAAGATAAATAACTAGATAATCTGTTTTAGTTGATGTGTGAGTTGAGGAATAAATATTGGCCAGGAGACCGGGAAAATTCCTCCGCTCTTCGAATAGTGCCATGGGATCTTTTATGTCCACCTGAGAAGGCAGACCGGCCTCGGTTAAAAGCCTCATTCAAGAAATGGCACCTTCGACAGTACAGCACTCCCTCAGTACTGTATTCAAGTGTCAACCGAGATTGCATGCACAAGTCTCTGGAATGGGGCTTGAACTCATGACCTCCTGCCTCAGAGTTGAGAATGCTACCACTGAAACAAGGCTGCTTCCTTTGGCTGAGATGGCCTGGTCCGTTTCTTCGGGTGGATGTTAAAGATCCAATCACACTATTTCAAAAAAGAGCAAAGAGTGCTGCCATCTTGGCCAACATTCCTCTCTCAATTAACACCATCAGAAAATCCTTACATTTTGTGAAGTTGCTCTACAGTTTTGTTGCCCAGTACTTTTGGGAGAATTCAGTGGTACATTGAAGTTGTTTATACAGTCAAGCTTTGGGGGTCGGAGTAAATTTAATTTATAAAAAAAAAATTTCAACCATCAAAAACCATAATGCAGGATATTCAAACCGTAGCTGGTCATTTGGCTTAGTAAGCAGAAGTGCCAAAACACTGCTTGGTCTTTACACAAAACAACTTGCATTTGTATAGTGTCTTCAACATAGAAAAATATCCCAAGGTGCTTTACAGATGTATAAGGACAAAATGGACACCAAGTTAGTTATGCATAAGTGATGATGTTATAATCTCTCTCGATAGCCTCCCTGGTGTCTAACCACTGTTTGCTGCAAAATGTTATCTCTGTTGCTCTATCATTGCCTGCAGATTGTTGGTGTTAGATATGACCATGAAACCTGTACTGTTAGCTCCAACTGCTGGTTTAGTGACAGTGGGATAGATCTTAACTTTGTGCGATATTGTCAAACAGGCGATGGCGAGTCGGCAGCCTGTTTTACATCTCTTCCGATTTTTATTTCGATTGACTTCAAACTATCGCACAAAGTCAAGATCTACCCCAGTGTTTCTGGTTCTTTCAAACTTATTGACACTGGCACTACCACAGTTGAGGTACCTGCAGGTGTTGCTGTTTTCCCAGAGTCAGATGCAGAGTCACACAGAATTCATTCCACCAACCACTCAAACAATGAAATGCACAACTTTTTTTTTACAGCAGCAGATGAAGAGATTATAAAAATGTCTTTTATGTTTGTGTCCTGCAGAAAACTCATAAGGCCACTTACACGCTTAGACCAACACTCGTTTACCCCATTTCTCATGGCCAAAGCAAGAGCTTTGCCAATAGGTTCATTCAGAGATCCAAATGACTGACCATAAACTTCATGGCAACACCAGCCAGGAGAAAGTTGGCATCCCCATCGCATGAATCCTATACAGTGAATCTGTTTGATTGAGGTGCAGCCACTATTTCTAAAATCTGATTAAACTCCAGAAATAAGGACTATATCCAGTGAGATTTCAGATCAATAACACTCTTCTGAGCGAAGATCTTTCGAACTAGCATGTGTTCCAACATAGAAAGAAGGCCTGTTCTACTCTATCCAGAATTGTATTTTCTCCTTGCTCACAGCCCTTTCTGCATAACTTTGAAGCATGTAATTTTTCACAGGAGACTTGCGAAAGAGATCGACAACATTTCACATTTGTTTAATTAGAGGATGGATACGCAGCCATGTACTAATGTCAGAAGTTGGAACAAAAATGATTTTGACCCCCATATCTTCATCAACATTGGTATCCTGATCTTCATCACATTATCTATCAGCACAGTCAGCACTGTCTCATTCTGCTTGCTCCTCTTCACTTTGAGAGTTGGACTCAACAACAATTTGGGAATGAAATGGGGAACAAGTTCAAGCTTGTTGATGGTGTTATTTTTATACTGTACATCCAATGTATTGTATTGCATGGTAGAGTTGCTCTTCAATTTTTCTAAGTCTCCTAACTTTTACTATCTTTTGCAGCCGTCAGAAAACAGTATTTACCTAATTTTTCTGGGGTTTCTGCTGATCTCCCACAGATTCCCGGGGAATGATTGGGAGAACGATGACGGAAGTTCAACCCACATATGTTTTGAGCTTCCCTTCTAGTAGCTGGATACATTTTTCATAAGCTGAAATCAACCCAAGTCTGCAAAACATTATACCCATTGCATGATCATTTATATTCATATATCGTCCATTTTGTGTTGAAGTCCATTTGTCTGAAATCTGGTTTTGTGCTTTTTTGGCTGTGAGCCAAAATCTTGGTTACACAAGATCTTGGCTGTGATCTATCTACCGCTACTCTCAAAGGTCAGGTAACAGAGAGCACACCCTGAATGACAAACCATCTACTGCAGCCATGCAAACAAACATTGCTTGAACATCATTCTCATCAGTGCCAAAGAAATCAGTTAAAGGTGTTACCTTTGTGCTTGCAGTACCAGGAAGAGCCTTCAGAGTCATTGCCATCATCAGACTTAGCACAGAACAATTGCATGCAAAAGGCTTCATTTTGGCTAAGTCAATAAACAGTGTAAAGAAAATAACCATAGATCATGGCCTTGCAATGAATCATATACTGACTTTCAGGGAGAAAAGTGGAAATTTCAGCCTAACTTTGGGCAAATGGATTTAAAAACAAACTAGATTTCTTAGCCGAGATGCCCTGGAAATTATTTTTTTTCAAAATAATGCCATAGTCTGCGCAATCAATCATCCTGCAATCGGCTCCATGGGCTAAGGCTGAACTTCAATTTTAATTTTTAAAATTCTCTTACTGCCATAGCAACCCTGAATGCCTGGTGTCCATAGTGCCAACTGTTGCTAGGGTGCAAATGACTGGAAATACATCAGATCATGTATTCTGTATACATTTGGAGACCCCGGAAGTGGCAAAGGACAGCGGGAAGTAGGCACTGGCTCCCAAAGAATTTCTCATTACATTCCACCGGAGTTACACTGGGGAGCTGGTGTAACTCCTGCAAATATCCTGCTCATTGTTTCTTTCTTTAGATGAATCTTGTGCTTTGCCTCAAGATGAGTGTGAAAATCTCTGGTAAAATCAAAGCTCATCTCGTGTTGGAGAACAGGCTTCTGCAAATGACTGGAAATACATTAGGTAATCAAGCCTGAAATGTGAATGTAATACCTCAAAATTAGGTTAAGTCATTCTACAAGAAGGGAACATGTGCAAAAGAAATACATAAGCCAAGAACTTATGTGCCAGCAAACTGCAGAAAATGTAATTGGAGAATGTCAGTGTTTGACAGCATTTCTCAATATTGTTGCACATTATAGAAAAGTGCTATGGATTTAATCAACCAAAAGATATACTTATATTGAACTAGAAAAAGCCTCATTGAAACACATAAATGTCCAATAACAACACAGCATTACATAATGGCTGTAAACAGTGAGTATATGAAATTCAGTGAAATTGCAAATTAAATGTGACAGGACATTGTCTTGCTACATCTTTTGATCCTGATATATCAGAATAAGATTATAAGGAATTTATTAGGCCAACAAATTAACTAGAATTAATTCCCTGTGCTGATGGCATAGAATAATTGGTAGACTCTCCAGTGGTTTACAAGAGAGAATTTATAAATAAAATAACTGTTTCATGGAAGGTAGGTTAAGGGTATGGTACAGAGTAGATAAGAATGCAGATAGAAGTGGCACAGTTTAGAAAAGTGAATCGATTGAAATCTTGGACTTTGGTAGACTATCACCAGAAATCACCAAGATGATCGCATGCTTTAATTAAACGTTGGTTATCAAATCCATTACTCTAGAATGGTTCCATACTTGAGGTCTAACTTATCACCAACACAACCATTGTGCTTGCCTTATTAACCCATGGATGCGAGGCATTGGCCCAGAAAGATTACAGTTAACTTCAGCCACAGAAATTAAGGCGTTGAGGCAGTTTGTTGGAAAGGCCAAAAGAAACACTTTGAAATTACTGAATTTTCCAACACAATAACATTGAAAATTATGCCAGCTGAAAATTAGGATATCCAAATCATCCGTCAAATGAATTTATTTAGATTTACCTTAACTACCTTACCACCTTAACTCTTACCATTTTAACTAATTATAATATTTTACTCTTCAACTCTGCAGAGGTGGTTCAAGAGTAGAAAACAGCATAGAACAAAGAAAATGAGCTGCAATAAACATTGGTGATTTGCCTTAGCATAAGCGGAAAAAGGATGACCATAATATTCCACCTTCGATAATAGGAACCCGACACCTCCTCTGCCTCCATTGATTTTAGTATTTTGTGATTTTATGAAAATGTTACATTTCTTCATACATAATTGTCTCATCTGTTATCAATGCAGGCTTTACAAGATGTTTTGCAAGCCTTTGAAAACATTTAAATATTTCTGATCCACATCATATGTTCAGTAGTCATGAATGCTGTTCAAAATACTTGCAAGATTTTATTGTAATTATTATTCTCAGTTTATGCATAGACCAACAAGAAGAAAGGCTAATCTTCTCCATATGTCTTCACAGATGATTCTTCCAAGTGTTTTTGTTTAAACACAACAGGGTCTTATTGGAGGAGGCAGTGTCAGTGTCTGGAAGCTGTAGTGGTGGAAGAAGGTAACCAATCTGAAAACAAGCAAAGAAACCATGTGGAGAACAGACTTTTCATTGTACTGTTGGGCAGCTGAAGAACATCTCTCATAAGGAAGGATTCTCCATGTGGGCAACAAAACAGGTGCAGCTTCTTCATTTTCCCCATAACAATCCAAGAGCTCACAGGGGAGAGTAACCTTAACCCTGTATGTCAGAAGCTATAGAAACACATGTAGGCTATGGATTGTAGATTCAAACATCATATAGACCTAAGTACTTTGCAATATGTACTGCAATATTATGGACACAGTTGTCACTAGAGATTGTTTCTCAAGTCAAGTTCCTGCACATATTTCTGAGAATCCCTCACTGCATCAGGATGATGCCAATCAGACCTCCATGGCAGTCAGCTCAAGGCTATCTTGAGGAGGATGTCACAGCATCATTAAGTGGGGCCGAGGCTAATGTGCCATTAAAATCTGAGTGTGACCTTATGGAAAATACCTCTGTTGAGGATGCTTCCCAAAAGCTAATTGAGTTATCTGTAAATATAGTTTTAGAAATAAAATGCAAATTTTGCAAATGTGGTCATTACTAATAATGCAATAATATTGTTGTTCTGTCAAGATTTATGCAATGAAATTTTAGCACTCAACAAATGTATCAATGCACAATTACTTATAGTGGAAAAATAATGCTGTAAAATGTATGATATTATAAATCTAGCATTCATTTTTAAAGAACATTTTATTCCTTTGTATATTTTTGTTAGGCATGGGTATTAAGGGTTACGGAACCAAAGCGGGTAGATGGAGTTAAGGTATAGATCAGCCATGATCTCATTGAACGGCGGAATGGCTTACTCCTGTTCCTATGTAGACTGGGATTTTTAAAATCTGGTTTCATTGACCCTTAGTTCTTCACGGTGAAAGGTTATAGTCAGATCAGTAAATCACACTGGGTCAGAACTTTCAGGGGAAACTTTGGGAAGAGGGACTGTTTTTAAAAAGAAAATCATTCTCTGGATGTGGCACCGCTAGTAAGGCCAGCATTTATTGCCCATCCCTAGTTCCTTTTGAGAAGGTGGTGGTGAGCCGCCTTCTTGAGCTGCTGCAGTCTGTGTAGTGAAGGTTCTCCCACAGTGCTGTTAGGTAGGGAGTTCCAGGATTTTGACCCAGTGTCGATGAAGGAACAGCGATATATGTCCAAGTCAGGATGGTGTGTGGCTTGGAAGGAACTTGGAGGTGATGGTGTTCCCATGCATCTGCTGCCCTTGTCCTTCTAGGTGGTAGAGGTCACGGGTTTGGGAGATGCTGTCGAAGAAGTCTTGGCGAGTTGTTGCAGTGCATTCTCTGCATTGCACACACTACAGACACAGTGTGCCGTTAGTGGAATGAATGGTTACTTAAGGTGGTGGATAGGCTGCCGATCAAGGGGATTGTGGACTTCCACCTGCCTATGTCCCTGACCCTGTCCAAAGTCCTGGGGTCAAACTTCTGCTAGCACCTTCCAGCATAACGAGGCCACCAATTCCAAGGGGGAGGAATTTTGCTGCAGCAACTGGAGCCAGTCGAGGTGAAAGGAAGAATGGCTGAAAGGCCCACAGTTCAAATTTTCTGCTTTTCCAGCAGCTGCTGCAGGGAAACTGCCATTTACAAAGCTGCTAGGCTGCACCTCAATCACGACCTAGTCCTGGCAGACACTGGACACCTGCTTTATGCAGGCATGCAGTGCATTGAGGCAGAACTGGCAAGATTTAGGATGGCTAAAATCATCCTGCTTGTCCTGCCTTTTCCAGTGATGTCACCACAGGTAGGAGCAAGAAGTTCCCACCCCCACTTCCTGTGGAATTTGACTTGGGGCAAAAATGGGGGAGAAATCTGGCAGATGAAGCTCCCACCCCAAATTCAGACCCCCCCGCCCCAGATTGGCCAACGCCTCCCAGGCTCAGAAAATTTGGGTCTACCATAAAATTGATTAGTTCAATAATTGGCTGAATGATATTTAATAATTGGCTAAAAGGATGGTTTTAAAACAATATGGCAAACAGTTTTCATTCACATAACAAAAGAGAGAAAATTCAGAGCATGAAAAATTGGCCAAACAAAAGATTTCGGCCTCAAAATCTAATTTTCCACGTGGTACAAATTAAATGGACAACTTAAACATGGAGAACAACTTATGAGAATAAAATTTATTTTTAAAAAAGTGCCAGGCTGCAAAAAGCACAACTCATATTGAAGAACACAGTACTGTTTTATTATGATTAAATTCCCTGAGTAGTTAATTGACTGATGATGACCAATGGTAGTATATCAATGCTCAACAAACTTTCATTTTTATTTTCAAAAGTGAGTGAGGAGCAATCATTTCCGTGGAGATGGTGAAATCTGCGAAAACCAAAAGTTCTCATCCTTGAACGTATTTTCTTTATCGAATTGTTTCCGCAGTACAGCACTTCCTTGTTTTGTACTGCCATCTAAATATAGTACCGTGAATGATGTCATTTGCATCCCTCCCAGATGTCCTTAAGTAATTAGATGTCAGAACATTTTGGTTTCCCTGCACGTTCTTGATTGTATTCCAATATTTAGACCCATGCTACAATTTGAAGTAGAATAATTTCCTGGTAAACAAATAGCATCAGCGGTTTAAGTTACAAAATCCTTTTCTGTGTAATTAGTGAAAATTTGACATTATAGTCATTGCTATGTTCTTTTTGTTAGCAAAGCAAGCTGTTTTCCAAATTGCAGATAAAACATATCAAACGTGGCACAGTGCACTGGAGTGCCAACGTGCAATGCCACAGCACTTGCGGGAGATAGTATCACTCCCTTATCCTGATGATTTCCTGATCTCAGCTTCATTCCTTTGCAGAGGCATAGAGCAAAGGACAGACACCGCTAAGGAAAATTGTTAACATTCATCGCAGATCCCCTATTCTGGCCTGGAGGCTGGTCCTTGTGCAACCTCACTCCCTTCGCCTCACCATTAATGGCCTTCAGCTGCCTAGGCCCTAAGCTGTGGAAATCCCTCCCTGAACCTTTCCTCCTCTCCACCTCTCTATCCTCCTTTAAGACGGTCCTCAAAACCAACCTCTTTGACCAAGCTTTTGGTCGACTGTCCTAATATCTCCACATGTGGCACAAGGTCAAATTCTGCCTGATAATGCATCTGTGAAGCATCTTGGGACATATTACTACGTTAAAGGTGGTATATTAATGCAAGTTGTTGTTGTTCAAAGCACCATTGGCTGAGGTCTGGGATTACATTTGTCAACTTCTTGACAAGAAAAAGGGGGAGAATGCAGTCGACATTTGTAGATTATTTTCTGATAAATTACGTTGATCTAATTAATAAAAGAACAACTTAAGACAAATGATCAATTGCATATCTCCTATAATAACACAGTTTTTATACAGTCACTTATAGCCCCTTAAAAGAGGTCCATTGCGTATGTTTTATTCCTATTATAATATGAGGGGTAATTTCCCTGTTTGTGCTACTGTCAGGAATCCTCAACCGCCAGCCATACATATTGGGAAATGGCAGGTGCATTGTCCACAATTAAAATTAATGAATGGAAAATCATAGCAATGCCTATAATTCCCAGTATGCGTGAGTTGTAGGTAAGGCTCTCTACAGTAGCACAAACTAAGAACATTATCACATGTAAGTCTTTGAGAATATTCCCCTTTAGCTTTTAGACAACAAGGGCATGATTTTAATATGGCGGCAGGAAGTCAGCGGGTGGGTGAGTAGTTGCGTGGGTAACCCGGAAAAACATTTTGGGCTTTGGTTTGAGCGATCACGACTGAATTGAAGGCCCTTAATTTTACTTCCAGGTTTTGTGTCTCCAAGCTGCGCAGCAGGCGCACTGCACAACCGATTGACGTATTGTGAACTGGGCTATTTAAAGGGACAGTGCAACAATGGATTTTGAAGGAGAAAGGAGGATAATTGCGGAATGCAGCATAATAGGGCGAAGGCAGCAACCTCTTTCAGCGATTCCTCCCTTGTGTTGCTTCTGGCTGGTGTCAGAGGAGATCAGCAGCATGAGCAAAGTGCACAGGTCATGGGTGCAATGCAGGAAGCGATTTAATGACCGAACCAGGTCAGGAAAAGTGAGTACTTTTGCCGATTCACCCACATCCTGTGAAAAGAATCCCCCTCTCTCTCACTGTGTGTTGGCAAGCCTTAGATTATTTTCTCTCACCCATTTAAGTCTCAGCATCAACTTACCTTCATTTTTTGTGCATTTCCTCCTCTCACCATTTGTGAACCCACCATTCCCACTCACACCAATCGCGATGCAATGTGATGAATCTGTCTGATACTCACCCCCTGATGCACCTGCTTCATTGTCATCCTGACCCAAAGCAATGCATCCATCGGGTGAACACATCACCTTCAGTCACTCACATGTCTGTTCTTTCTCCCCTTGAAGGAGAAGAGAGCACAAAATGCAAGGGAGAGGAGTAGGACTGGAGGCGGGACACCACAAATAGTACACTTGACAGAAGTGGAGGAGGAGGCGATGGAAATAAGTCACACGGTTGAATGCCTGGCTATCTGAGATGGGGAGACTGACAACCTGCAGACGGCTGATGACAGAATTTTAACATTCTTCACACACATGATGAATTGATGTTATCAATGATTGACCTGTTCCACATCTCGGTATGCTCATTGGAAAGATTGTCACTTCTCCAGTGAATATTTAACAATGCTTTACATTCTCTTCCAGGGCCTTCATGGATTGATGAAGAGGCAGCCGCCATGGAAGAAGGAAATTCCTCAGAGGACCTCAATTCCCGAGGGCGCATCGTTACATCACGTCCAGCCATGCACCAATGCAGATACTCGCACTTCAGTGGGTGCTGTTAGACAGATAGTTGGGTTGTCACCAGGTGATTCAACGCTCACAAGTGTAAACGAGCAGACACTGGTGTCAGGGGCAGCTGCAGAAAATCCGTGTCGGAGGGGGGCGCACTTCATGCTCTGCTCAGCTCGACGCAGATGCTAAACCCCGGGGGAAACCGTTGTGAGAATGATAGAGGTACAGCTCCACCTTTACGAGGTAATGGAAAATGTGCCATAATAGCGGAGAGGGTGGAGCAGTCCAACTCCATCGCTAGTGGATTGGTGGCACAGGTAAGATGGAGAGAGTGGCAGCCATCATGGAACTTCAAGCGCAGCTTTCAAATGAGTCCATGCAGGCCATGACAACGGCCGTGCAGACAGATACTTTAGCCGTGGCCTTAAAAAGCACCACACCTGCTCTCCAGCCTGCTGTCCAGCAGAGTGGTGGGAATGATGATGTGCTGGCCCAAGAGAGGGATGATGGCGAAAGGGGACATGGAAGTGGGGACTCCACTCAAAGCGCTCCCACCTCCCACCCGTTGCCCACCCCCCCCCCCTCCACCAATCAGTACCCGCAATGTTGCCTCCTCTCCCGCCTAACGAGCCTGCCCCTGCACAGGTCAGATGGAGCAGTCTTTGGCAGGGCCTTCACGGGCTCCAAATCCCAAAAGTCGTAGGCCATGAGCATCTCATCAGTCAGGACATAAATCTGAGCAACCTGCCACTACTTCTGATGAAGCCACAGGGGATGCACCATGTAGAAGCGGTGGAAAGAAAAAGGCTAAGGTTTTGTAATGAATGTCATGAATGACACAAGGAATGTCATGTTTTTCATTTATATTTGATTTTTGTTAAAAGCACATTGAATGTTATAATTCTCATCACCACTGCCACGTCTTGCACATTATTGAGTCCCTTTTGTGTGCTTCATCATGAATGACAGGACATGATGCCACCCATTGGGCATGTGTACAATGAGTGTATGTGTGGTTGGACTGTTTTGTGCAAATGGAGGTGGGGGTGCTGGGCTGGGCTGGGCTAGTGCTGGTACTGGTGGTAGTGGTTGTTCCAGGTAGCCTGAGTAGTTCACATTCTTCAATTTGCAGATCTTATTATGAGAACCTGTTAGATATGAGTGAATCTCTGGCATCATGGACAGCCATGTGCGCCACTGCTCTGATGATGGGTTCCCCATCTTTGTCCTCCTTCTCATCCTCATCCTCTTCAGTGTTGCCGGCAGGTGAGGATACTTCATGAGCGCATTTGAGCTCCTCCACTTCTAACCCTCTCTACTGAGCGATGTTGTGCAGGACGCAACAGACGACTATTATTCTGCGCACCCTCGCTGGTGAGTACTGAAGGGCTCCCCCAGATCGATCCAGGCACCTGAAATGCATCTTCAGCATTCCTATGGCTTGTTCAATGACAGACCTGGTGGTGATGTGACTGTTGTTGTAACGCTGCTGTGCCTTGTTGGTGGGGTTTCTCACAGGTGTCATGAGCCACGTCTGCAGGGGTATCCCTTGTCTCTGAGAAGCCAGCCCCTAAGTCTGTCTTGTGTATGGAAGAGGGCCGGGATGTTGGACTCGTGCAAAATGAAGGAATCGTGGCAGCTGCCAGGGAATCTGGCGCACACCTGCAGAAACCGCCTCCGTTGGTCAGAAGCCAGCTGTGCATTGATGGAGTGATACCCCTCTCTGTTGATGAACAGTCAAGTGGAGGTCCTCGGATTGCTACGTGTGCGCAATCAATTGTGCCCTGTACCCGTGGGAAGCCAGCCAGAAAGTGGAAACTGACTACCCTCTCACTCTGGCTGGTGTCGTCGCTGGGGAAGTTGAAGTAGTCGGATGCCCTGGCAAACAATCCGTCCGTTACCTATCGTATACACTTATGTGCAGATGACTGAGAGACCCTGGAGATGTCACCGGTGGCATCCTGGAAGGATCCGGAGGCAAAAAAATTGAGGGCAGTGGTGACTTAAATTGCGACGGACAATGTGTGGCCACCAAGACCAGCCGGGAGCAGCTCTCCATGAAAGAGCCTGCAGATGTCTACAACCACCTGGCGACTCAATCTGAGCCTGCGTAGGCAGTACTCCTCAGAGAGATCCAGGATGCTCAACCTCTGCCTGTCGACCCTCTCACCTGGGTAGTGCCCCCTGCAACCTCAGCCCCTCCGTTGATCCCCTCTCTGCTCTTCTCCAGGTCCTTGTTGCGCACCTCTGTCTTGTGCACCTGTAACTCCCAGCACTGCATGCTGTGCCTGCCGTGGATGGTGATGTGCCTCGTCCTCGGATGTACTCTGGAATACATCCATTGCGCCCCCCCCCCCCCACACTGATGATGTCAGTTTGAGGGGGTCCAAAATGTAGGTAAATTTGTTTGAACACAAGAATTCTCAGTCTCAACAAAGAAATCTCAGTCTAAACACAAAGAACTCCCAGCCAAAGGTTTGTGTGAGAGAACTGAGTGCCCAGCTGCAAATCCTCACATTTTATTCAGATGTGTCAATCACTGGTTTAAAGGGCCGAATGAGTTTCGGCTGCAACTCGCCTCCATTTCTGTGGCGTGTTTCAGAAGCAACAGGAGACACGTTCAGTATAAGTTAAATTCGATTCTCTTGCAGAATCCACAAAAATTTAATCCCCTTAAGTACATTAATTGGCCCTTTACGAGCTGGCGGGATTTCCGAGTGTCTGTTGCACGCATGCATCCTGACGCGTTGGAGCCGGGATACGGTCCTGCTCCAAAAAATTAATATTTTTACTGCCCACCTGCTCCCAACCCCACCCGGTTAAAATTACCCCCCAAGTCCCAGTTCTTATGAATTTCCGATGTTCCTGAGCATAAAAATACCATTGTCACTGCTCCAACGTAATTATCAATCTTATCATTTGTGTTTAGTTAAGTTTCAGTTATTTGAGGTAGTAATGTCAATAGAGAAAATTCACAAGTTACAAATTCAACAATTCATTGCTTTTCAAATACTATTATAACAGTAGTAACATATTTATAAAATATATGTCCAATTTATATTGGTGGGTTATGTCCAATTATTTATCTCGATACCACCACCAGAAGTTTTTTGTCTGACCTATCAAGGATGGGAGTTGTATAATTTTTCATAAACCGAGGTCATACAGTGGGATAGCTGTTTTTCACCTCTGAGACCTATGTTGGAGTCTAATTAAAAGTTTCCTCTGTCTGCTGGTTGTAAGGGTCCCATGCGAGGGTGAAATGCGTTTGGGTGGTCCTAATTGAGTGTTAAATAAATGATCTTTGTTCACAATTTCTAACTTTAGTTTGTACATTAGTAAGTAAATATAGGTGTTTTCTAACTGTATCAGATGGGTTACAAATTGCCGATAGTTACCTTCTCTGGCACATAACTGGATTAGACTCACACAACTGGAGTCGTCACAAGGCTTCTGTTACCCTAGATATTTTACGATACTTTGTTCGTTGCCATGACGAGGGAGGTGCAGGCAGAGGCAACTAGAATGAGAACAGAAATCTCATAAATGTGATCGTGGTGGTTCCTGAGATCAAAGAAGGCACTGTGGAAGTTGTACTGGGGTACCAGCTGGTAAACCACAGATTCCCTGTAGACTAATGCATCCTCCCTTAACCCTGGTTCAGTAAGTGATGCTGATCTCCATACATAGCTCCATACATAACTCAACTCAACTCAACTCAACTCTGCATATTAGTGCTTCCAAATGGCCTCAGTTGGTAAATGTAGCACCAAAGTGGAACTCAGACCCAGAGATAAGGAATCTCCAGGTTTGTTCCGTGGTCTGTACTGAGTTAGTTGATCGCAATAATGATGGAAGTAGGGGCACTACAATTAGTTTGAGTACCCTCGGTTCTTCAGCATATATGAAGAATATTCACTTGGGCAATGTACCTCTGGCATGAGTCAGCACTTTCATGGTAGGAGGAAAGAAATTTGGGGAGAAAAAGAAGAGTTTTGCACATTACGGACAGTTCCACAATGACACAGGTCCAGCAAAAGTAAGATATCAAACTTCACCACAAGTATTCCAAGGAAACGTTTTGAAATGGCACAGAATCCCAAGATGCAGTTACAAAAGTTCTCGTGTTCTTAGTGTAGCCAAGAGATAATGGGCTCAAGTATAGCAGCTCTTCCAGCGCTGTTCCAGCCATACTCACATGAGGGGCTATTAGGGTGAACACATCTCTCTGAAGTTGTAGATGAGAGTCGGTCATCTTAATTCAGTCTGCATTGTTGGGATTGTATGGAATCTGGAAGCACTTAGCAGTTTACCAAACAAAGGTGTAATACTCCACCACCAGTTCATTGTAGGCAAAATTGTGGAGGTGCTAACTGTGACGAGTAGACACAGTAGTGGGTGATTTTGCAATCCTGTGCTTGCAGCAGAGGAGCTGTGTTCACAGGGAGTGTGGGTTGGAGCCAGGGTTATAACAGTGTAGGCCCAATTCTCCAACCTGTACTCCGTCTGACTGCAGCTTCCCACTGGGAATACGTAAACATGGAATCACCTCAAACGTTTGCTGTTCATTCACTTGGATGGTTTAACACTGATTAACAGGGAAAATTTAAATAAATGAACAGGAGAAATAACTAAATCCTCAGATGAGGCTTTAGAACCCAAACAATCAGGGCCACAAGATTGTGCTTTTGAAGATCTTTCACTTATTCGTGTCACTGGTTTAAGCTGGATCAGCTCTTTCTCAGTGATTTCACATCAGTTGCTAAAACTTTTCAAAAAGTTTTAAAGCTCTTCCAGATCATTGTGTATTAAATGTACAGTTGACCTAGAACAACTTAATATTGGGTTGACTAAATTCTGAAGGGCCCTATGAGTGTGTTCAGGGCAAAACACTACAGGGTTCAGGTGCTTTACAGATAAATTATTTTCCTCATTCATTTAACTTCCACCTTCAACCACCACAAGAAATCACTTCCAATTACGCTGTCCCTTTAAATTTTCACACTTTCAGTGATTATGTCGGTGCTCTTCCCAGGTTATAAAATGTTTTCTATATCTCCCTAGATTTACAAAGCCTTTGCAAATATAGGGAAACCCAGGCAATAACCTATAATATGCATTTCCCATTGATATTGTAGTACAAGTTATGTTAAAGTTGTATAGAACCTTGGTTAGACGACACTTGGAGTACCGTGCACAGTTCTGGTCTCTATATTATGGAAAGGATATCGAGGCATTGGAGAGAGAGCAAAAAAGATTTACCAGGATGATACCAGAACTGAAAGGATATACTTATCAGGAAAGACTGAACAGGCTGGTGCTCTTTTCTCTAGAAAAGAGACGGCTGAGGGGTGACATGATGGAGGTCTTTAAGATAACGAAAGGATTTGAAGGGTAGACGCAGAGAAAATGTTTCCACTTGTGGGGATGTCCAAAACTAGAGGTCATAAATATAAAATAGTCGCTAATAAATCCAATCGGGAATTCAGGAGAAACTTCTTCACCCAAAGAGTGGTAAGAGTGTGGAACGCACTACCACAAGTAGTTGAGGCAAATAGCATAGATACATTTAAGGGGAAGGTAGATTAACAGACGAGGGAGAAAGGAATGGAAGAGTATGCTGATAGGGTTAGATGAAGTAGGGAAGGAAGAGGCTCATGTGGAGCATAAATGCCAGTATAGACCAGTTGGGTCAAATGGCCTGTATCTGTGCTGTGGTTTTGATGTAACTTTCGATGTGACTCACTATATTGTATTATGATATTGATTAACATGATAATCAACCCATGTCACTAATCTTTTCCTCAGTCTGTGTTAAATTATCATTACATATAATGCCTGGCTTCCATAGCTAAATACATATGTTCTGGAATTAATTTTTCAATGTGTTTTCCTTCTCCCATGTCAGAATTTACTCATGTCTCTGGCCTTGTGTTTCATACAGGTAATGATACTATTTGCATAGCTGATCACCAGGCTGAGTGTTTGACCTTCTGATCTGGCACCAAACAACAAGAGACATCAACTATGAAATCCCATCTCCATGGCTGCATAATTGGATGAGTATTGTGAACAAGATCTTGAACTGACAGCTAGTGTGAGTTTGCATGAGTCACGTAAGGTTTTAATGTAGGCATTGTCTTCAATAATCATTTTTGTTATACAAATTTTTTGATGTACTAGAGAAAACATATTGACCTAGAAATTAGATGTCACCACACCCGTTTTTCAGACACTAAACAGGCGCCCAAGCCTCCAATATGGCTGGCATGAAGTGTGCACTGTGAGCTGGAAGTTCGTCACCTGCCATATTGATATAGGCGAAAAAAATTGGCAACAAGGGCCTGCGCTTGAAGCAGGCATTAGGCCCTTTGCATATACAAATTCGGGGCCTAACACAGCCGGCAAACCAGGAAAATATGGTCAACATGTGGCCTAACCAACAGTCTTTAAAGGGACCACTGCAGGCTGCCACTGATAAGGTAAGTTTTTAAAAAATACTTATCTGAATGTGGAGCCGAGAGATGCAGGAGTGCTCCTCCTAGCTCCTCATTAAGGCTGGTGCCTGGCAGAGCTCGCCCCCCACCCCCCCACCCCGCCCCGATTGCTGCTGCAACTACCTTACGATCACCACATCCCCCTCCCTTCCCATCGCCCCCTCTCCCAGTCGCCCCCCCCCCCCCCCTTCCCCTTTTAAGTACTTACCTGAGGCCTGAAATTCTAAGCTGAGCTGGTGAGCTGTCTGGGAACGCCCAGCAGGGGATCCCCTGGCAGCTCGCCGGTCTCATTCAAATGAAGCTCAAGGCCCAATATCGGGTGCACCTCGGGCCTACCTGTTCAGGTGCAGGGATCGTTCCCTGCGCTCAGTTCGTGCTGGCAGACTAGTGTGAATGAATTTCTAGGCCATTGAATTAACATAAACCAAATTTTGCCTTGGTTCATACCAAAATTATACTGAGAACATATTTACTTACACAAGGCCAAAGAACCCCATAACCTGATTCTAGGCCCAAAACCTTACAGTCCAGAGTTTGTGCTTTCATCTAGAGTATTTTCCAGTGGGCCATAGGATCTATTTATTTAAATTTGCCACCAGTGGCAATAGCATTTAACACCTGAAATCAGTAGAATTATAGTTTTGTCGTCATTTGTTCCTGGGATGTGCAAGGCCACATATATTGCCTATCTCTATTAGCTGCAAGAAGATGGTGATAAGCCTTGAACCGCTGTTGTCCTTGTGGTGATGGTGCTCCCATGAAGGCGTTAGGTAGGGAATTTCAGGATCTTGACCCATTGACGATGAAGGAACAGTGATATATGTCCAAATCAGAATGGCGTCTGACTTGGAGGGAAACTAGGAGTTGATTGTGTTGCCATGACATTGCTGCTTTTGTTCCTCTTGGTGGTAGAGGTCATATGGCTAAGAGTGCTGTTGAAGTAAACTTGATGAGTTACTGCAGTGCATCCTGTAGATAGGACATGCTGCCCCAATGTGCACTGGTGATGAAGGGAGTGGATACTGAGTTCAGTATGATACAGAATATGTGAAAGTTTTGCATTTGAGGAATAAAGGGTTTTAGTTTCCAAAACAATTTATCAAATTATACTTCCCAATAATAGAATGCTGAACACTACAAAAAACAATGACAATGAAGTAAAGAATGTTTATATGCATTAGTGTTTCTATTATTTGTAATATTCTGTTGTTAAACTATAATGATATTACCTATGAATGTAATGTAAAAACTGAAATATAGTTCTCAAAGGGTTAAGTGGGAGCTCTGCTTCTGCCTCATTTACCAGGGAATCAGCTGGTTTTGTTTGTCGCTTCATATTCAAAGGGTTTTGGGAGAATTCCCAAGTTGCACCTCTCATGGAAGGATTTCTACTTGTGGAAGGTACAGTAAATAGAGATCTGAAGCCAAGTGATGCTGTTATATATTGTTGGCTGAAGGCCACACGGACCTCAGGAATTTCTGTGACCAATGGGGTGTATTTAGTTTTATCAAAGGTAGAGCTAAGGAGGTGTTAATAGATATTCCACATTGTAATTTGCTTTAATCCGTACTGACTACGCCCATGCTCACAATATAGCTTAAAATAATTTCCAGCCGCAGAATCAGAATGAACATAGATTACGTTGATCAAATACTGATCAGTTTATTTTTGGAAGACATTCATGACCATAAACATTTTAAGGTAGTTAATAATACAGCTGTTATATTGATTTTTAGAGACTCTACTTTGGGTGGGATAGACATTTATCTATCTACCTACCTATCTATACCCGACAAAGTGGAAAATTGCCCAGGTATGTCCTGTCCACAAAAAGCAGGACAAATCCAATCCGGCCAATCACCGCCCCATCAGTCTACTCTCAATCATCAGCAAAGTGATGGAAGGCGCCGTCGACAGTGCTATCAGGCGGCACTTACTCACCTATAACCTGCTCACCGATGCTCAGTTTGGGTTCCGCCAGGACCACTCGGCTCCAGACCTCTTTGCAACCTTGGTCCAAATATGGACAAAAGAGCTGAATTCCAGAGGTGAGGTGAGAGTGACTGCCCTTGACATCAAGGCAGCATTTGACCGAGTGTGGCATCGAGGAGCCCCAGTAAAATTGAAGTCAATGGGAATCAGGGGGAAAACTCTCCAGTGGCTGGAGTCATACCTAACACAAAGGAAGATGGTAGTGGTTGTTGGAGGCCAATCATCTCAGCCCCAGGACATTGCTGCAGGAGTTCCTCAGGGCAGTGTCCTAGGCCCAATTATCTTCAGCTGCTTCATCAATGACCTTCCCTCCATCATAAGGTCAGAAGTGGGGATGTTTGCTGATGATTTCACAGTGTTCAGTTCCATTCGCAACCCCTCAAATAACGAAGCAGTCCGAGCCCGCATGCAGCAAGACCTGGACAACATCCAGGCTTGGGCTCATAAGTGGCAAGTTACATTCATGCCAGGCAATGACCATCTCCAACAAGAGAGAGTCTAACCACTTCCCTTTGACATTCAATGGCATTACCATCGCCGAATCCCCCGCCATCAACATCCTGGGGGTCACCATTGACCAAAAACTAAACTGGACCAGCCACATAAATACTATGGCTACAGGCCAGAGGATGGGTATTTTGCAGCGAGTGACTCACCTCCTGACTCCCCAAAGCCTTTCCACCATCTACAAGGCACAAGTCAGGAGTGTGCTGGAATACTCTCCACTTGCCTGGATGAGTGAAGCTCCAACAACACTCAAGAAGCTCGACACCATCCAGGACAAAGCAGCCCGCTTGATTGGCACCCCATCCACCATCTTATGCATTCACTCCCTCCACCACCGACGCACAGTGGCTGCAGTATGTACCATCTACAAGATGCCCTGCAGCAACTTGCCAAGGTTTCTTCAACAGCACCTCCCAAACCCGTGACCTCTACCACCTAGAAGGACAAGGGCAGCAGGTGTATGGGAACAACACCACCTGCACGTTCCCCTCCAAGTCACACACCATCCCGACTTGGCAATATATCGCCATTCCTTCATCGTCGTTGAGTCAAAATCCTGGAACTCCCTACCTAACAGCACTGTGGGAGAACCGTCATCACGCAGACTGCAGCAGTTCAAGAAGGCGGCTCGCCACCACCTTCTCGAGCAATTAGGGATGGGCAATAAATACTGGCCTGGCCAGTGCCCAGATCCCATGATTGAATAAAAAAATTACAAAATCAGTAGGTCTGCATGCGGTTTCTGTTTGCTACACTTTAGGCATCATGTTGTGGTGTCATATTTACTGTATCACTTTCTGGTATCACACTTTGTTGATTAGTTCAAGTAAACAAATCAGAATTGTGGTGGTAGGAAACTTATGAAAAAAAGCTAGGAAGGCGGCTAGGAAACTATCAATGAGAAAGTTCTAAGGACTTGTGGAAACAACCACTCATAATGATCAACCAAGTGAACTTACCAATAAAAGAAATGAGATGAGTTAATCGAATTTCTCAAAATACTTTTTGAAAATTATTCATATGCTACTTCTTTCACCTAAGCCTGCAGACTAAAAGGTCAAAATAAGGTCTGTAACATAATAAAAACACAGGCTCAGATCCAACAGGGAGGCAACTGCAGAGCTGTACTACGTATTGCAAACAAACCAAAGGGACGTGCAATGTTGCTGGCAGTCAAAGTCAGCACATTGTCAACTTTTATGGCACTGGCTTCTTCCAGGCCAATTTATAGTACACATCTGCTTGAAGCAGGTTAATAACAGCATTGTTCAATATAAGACAACTTACAGTACACAGAAGCTTGAAACAGGTCACTGCTGCATTGTTCAGCAGGGCCAACTCATTTGTGGTTTCCTTCTGAGCAGGAACTGACCGTCAGGTCTGTTCAATTTCATCATCTTATTGGATTTCTCAAAGTCCAGCATTCTGTTGGCTTAGTTGATTGCTGCTCTGCATTAGTTGGATATGTTGAGCATCACGTTTACTCAGGCTCCCAGGTCTCTCTCATTTTCATCTTTAGCTACTTCAACAACATTCATTGAGTACATATATCATGCATTTCCCTTCCCATGAGCAGTACTTTACACCTGTCCACATTAAATTTTATCCGCCATTGTTTTACTACATAGGCGCCTTGGAATATTTTACAATGTTAAAGACACTAAATAAATGCAAGTTGTTATTGTTTTGTCCATTTACATGTTTTGTCCTAATCATTTTGAGATTTTTAAGCTGCCTCCTCCTGTTCCATAGCCCCTCCTCCTTGGTATCATCAGTGAATCTGTTTGTATTGAATTTCTGAATCGAAGATGTAAATTAGAAATAGTAATAGTTCCAACACTGATCCCTGGGTCGTCTCACTCAGTGCTTCCCTCCCCAGCCAGTCACAATTCTTCGAACAACTCCCCACTGTTTTCTATCCTTTATCTAGTTTGTTATCCAGAAAATGATTTACACCACCTGTACTTTTATTTATTTACACTTAAAACTTCTTTATATAGATTTTTCTGCTCAAAGTAAGGAATGACGGCTGAGAATGAAACATTTTCTATTTCAGGCACCCAGTGTCAGATCAAGCACTCCGATATGGCACAGACAGAAGCAGAGCAAAGCTCCTTCCATTGTGCCCTAACAATGTGCCTCAGCCCCCAGTTCAGACGAGCACCCCTAATCACCACTGTGGCATTTTTCTATTTCTGACGCCAACCAATCTCGGGCATGTCTGAGTGACATTGACAATTAGTGCAGTGTTATGCAGTAGGCCCCTGCTCACTCGGAATTGAACTGAGACTATTCATTTCACATAGGTCGCTTGCAGCCAGCAGACAGAAGACTTTCATCCCATCAGTCTGGTCTGGAATTAAACCGAGGTCCCTGAGGTGAAATGCCAGTGTCTAACCCACTGCACCACCTAGTTCCCCCTATACTTAGAATTTGAAGACAATTATTGTTTATGAAAAGATTAAATTATGCAGTTGTGGTAGCTATACTCAGAGTGTGCTGTCATCCAGCCACAAAATTTATAAATAACAAACAGCCCGAGCAGCCCAAAAAATATGTGCGCAGCAAATACGTAACATTTCAAAGCCTTTATTGTGGAAAACCCACAAGCGACTGCCATAAAATGTCTCGAAAAACTCCATCCAACTTTTCCTCACAGCAGCTGAGGACTCCTTTAATCATCGTTGGAACTGGCTGCCTCCCGACTTGTACTACCCATTCTTGGTGGGCAGGAATGGGTGGTAGAGACAAAAATGCCTTAACTGCATCATTTGACCCTGATTTTCATATATGTATTTGGCTCCCGCCTGTTTTCGATGGGGAGCTCCACCATTCAGAATACAGATCTGGCTGAAAATTGGGGTGGATATTAACGCAGCATTAAGTCAGCGTCACTACCTACTGCTTGATTTTGGACCTGGTAACACTCCATTTTTAAATGCAAACAGGGCAATAGCAAGATGCCTCTAGATACAAAACTAAGAAGTCCATTTGTATTTTTTATAGCCATATCTACTTGCATTGCTACCTTTAATGACCTGTATATCTGCACAGCAAGGTCCCTATGCTCGATTTAAACTCTTAAGGCGTATTACCTTTCCCTATTCTTGAAAAATGTATTTGTCATATTTTTCTACATTGACCTATACCCATCCTGCTAGCCTATCTATGCCCTCCTACGGTCTTTCCTAATCTTTGTCTAATTTAGCTCCATCAGCAAATTTTGATATTGTTCTCTCAATTCCCGAATGCAGATGATTTACGTAAATAGTAAAGAAGCTCCAATACAAACCCATGTGGAACACCACTCAGCCAATAGTACATTTTGCATTACTCCTGCATATTTCTGTGGATTATGATACAATGTATCATCTGATTTACCATGAGAAATGCCGCGGGAGATCCACTACCTATATATATTAAAACGGTACATCTAGTGCACGTTTTCTGTGCCACAATTCCTGTCGCACCCTTTGGCACCAAACTCAGATGCCACAATGTGGGAATATTTGCCTTATAATTGCATTTGCTTTGCTGAAATGTTGTATTTGCAAAACAGCAACAAATTACAATTGAACAGGTAAAGAACACATCAACCAATATGTAATAACAATGAATGAAAAGTACCAATCTGCAGTTCCAAAAAACTTCTAATCAAAAATCAGCAGTTGGCAATGCCTACCAATAGTAAGGAGCAGAAAGGGAGCTGATCAAATTGCTCCAAATACTTTTTTGAAAACTGTTTCAGCCGCCATCTTGCTTTCTCTACTGAGCTGAACATTAACAACTGGAAATAAAGTTTGCAACATAACAAAGACATAAAAAAACTACAAAATTTACAAGAAAGCCATTGAACTTGCCTGTAAAATGGTATTTCCTGTGTTTTAAACGTCTGTGATGATGTTTCCATCAGAGGCCTGTGCCTATATGAGAAGCCTGAGTGTTAAATTGATGCAAGTTCCCAGATCTACCAGTGTAAGGCGAGGACATCCACGCTGCAGGCGGCATCTCCCAGCACACACCAGTGCATACAACTTGTAAAGTTTTCTTCTGATTGACAGCAAGACTGGTCATTCATAAAGTTTACCAGCACCTGTTTTTTAACCTCCAGTCCCTCCAATGAAAAATGACAGTGAACAACCCCCGGGGAACTATTTTTAGGACAGTTTGTTTTCTTTGTTTCCATATAAAACTTCAAAAACAAGGTAAAGCATGAACACAACTTTCTCTGTGGTAATTTTTCTTAACCTAAATTGATTTTGTAATCGTATTGAAGGTTTATTTGCAGCATATTACAAGTGTGGCAAATGAATGTTTAAATAATGCAAAATTTCGAAGTGGATTTTTATATTTTGTAATGTACTCAATTATTACAATAGCTATTTCTTTTACTTGTGTACCAACAGCTTGAGTGCAAAGCTTGTTCATATAATAAAACAGGTAACAATTTCTAGAAGGACTACTATTACTCAAGTTTGGATGGAATTTTGAATATAAAACTGAATTTAAAATGTTTTACTAACAGGCTTTGCTTAAATGCATTAAGTACTCTTGCAGAAATATGCATTAAAGAAAGAAAGGTGCAAATAAGAAAAGATTAAAATAGAGCTTTTTATATTTCTTGTCCTTCACTCTAAAAGTCCACACTCTAAACAAATGCACAGTGAAGAACTACTCTTCCATATTACACTCAGAGAATGCTTTATATAACTATGCATAATTATTTAACATAGAAACATAGAAAATAGGAGCAGGAGTAGGCCATTCGGCCCTTCGAGCCTGCTCCGCCATTCAATATGATCATGGCTGATCCTCGATCTCAATACCATATTCCCGCTCTCTCCCCATACCCCTTGATGCCTTTTGTGTCTAGAAATCTATCTAGCTCCTTCTTAAATATTTTCAGTGACTTGGCCTCCACAGCCTTCTGTGTAGAGAATTCCACAGGTTCACCACCCTCTAAGTGAAGAAATTTCTCCTCATCTCAGTCCTAAATGTCCTACCCCGTATCCTGAGACTGTGACCCCCTCATTCTGGACCCCCCCAGCCAGGGGAAACATCCTCCCTGCATCCAATCTGTCTAGCCCTGTCAGAATTTTATATGTTTCAATGAGATCCCCTCTCATTCTTCTAAACTTGAGTGAATACAGGCCGAGTCGACCCAATCTCTCCTCATAGGACAGTCCTACCATCCCAGGAATCAGTCTGGTGAACCTTTGCTGTACTCCCTCTATGGCAAGTATTTGTCTCCCTTCAGTGGGATAGAAAAGCACCAATTATTTATCTTCCACAAACTAATCAAAAACATTTAGCTCACCATCTCTAGGGTGACTTTTGAAAATGTCTTTCCAATTTTTTTCAGTAAAGATGTGCAGCTCTCCATGCCGCAATACCCCCTTAAAACAGTGTAATCTCTGACTCTATGTGAACAATGCCACAGGAGATCTGCTAGTGATATAATGGTATGCGCAGCATGTATTCTGTCCATCACACTTCAGTGCCCACTGCATACTGTCGATATGCAAATTTATTTCATCTAATTTGCTCAACTTTCATATTTGCAAAGCACCAGCAAATCACACCTCTATAAATTATGAACACTGAGGAAAATTTACCAATAGAGAAACCAAACACAGAAACTAAACCAATAAGCCATCAAATAACTTGGAAAACAATCAAAATCCTTTTGGCAGGAACGAATCAGAACTCTAACTATGTGAAGCAATGAAAATATGTCACTTAAAAAAGCAGAAACTGAACCAATCAAATTGCTCAAAATATTCTTCCAAGTGATTTTGGCTACTAGTTTTTTTTAGTAACTGAGATTTCTAATGTTCAAAATAAGTCTTATTACATAAAAATAGCATTATAAAAATTACACGTTTCACAAAAACATAAAAT